>NC_140589.1:332373788-342373788 GCF_964204655.1 Triturus cristatus | reverse complement strand
GCAATTGGATTTACAGGAATTTAGTAATTTTATTTTGGTCAGCCATCTGCAGTTGGCTTCCAATGTGGAGCATGCCAAGAACATGTTAAAGTAGTGGCTTACTTCAGCTCTTGACATCTTTATCCCTCGCTCATCAGGAACTGGTCAAAAAGAAACCGTCAGCCCCATGGTTCAATGAGGCTCTCATAGTTGCAGAAAAAACACTGTAAACTGCTTGAGAGGGCCTGGAGAAAAAACCTATGACTCTTCTGTGAAAGGAAGTCCAGTCGGCAGTGAGTGGTTGAACCAAACTTTATTTCTCCCCGTCCGACAGCAACTGCCGCCCTCTCGAATTCCAATCTCCCCACTGGCGTAACGAAAGCTGAGGGGCCCCCCCTGCAAGGTACACAGAGAGGCCCCCATTCCGGATTTAATCCAGAACTCTAAGGCCCGAGTACTGGGCGGAGGGGGCCCCCTGCAGCTCGGGGCCCCCCCGCACTGCGGGGGATGTGGAGTCCTGTGTTACGCCCCCTGAATCTCTTTACACCATTCCGAGTTCCACGCAGGGAACTCCCATTCAATATTCTATCCCAACACCCCCCCCTTCCTACTGACAAAATAAAAATATCTAAATAACTGAAATGCATGAGAAGAGACCAAGAGAACTATACAGTGAAAAAGAATCTGATCATAGCAAATATCCATGAAGAAAACAGTAGAAAGCAAAGAAAGTGACCAGCTAAGTTCAGACAAGAAAATAATGAATCAAAACATTTCAGAATTGCTAAACTTTGTGGGATGTGTCCATGCCCTGACAGATGCTCTGAAGAGAAGTACCCTCCCCCTGTCAGATGCTCTCGACACAATGCTCCCCCTGGTTGAAGTAGGTCTTGAAGGATGTGCCATGATTCTGTCAAATACTCTCTTTGCAGCACACCCTTTGGCCTGAGTAGGATCAACATTGGCCTGAGAAGAATCAACATGTACTCCCCATCTTCCTCCCAACATACTCTGCCTTTGATTTCGGTACAACAAAAATAAAAAATGTGTTCCATGTCTTCCCATTTTCAAGTATCACTACATGCTTGTGAGAAGTTGGCCTGGTATGTGCTGTTCACTAGTTAAAAGTGGACACCTTGCACCAGTACAATTTGACTCTTATGGTAGTAGGTTTAAGACCACCCTTTAAAGAAAGCTATTCTAGTGGTAGCTGTGGAGAGCAGCCTTCAGGCTAAGTCTTTAGAGGATTGTAAAGCAGCTTGTTTTACCTTATAATCTCTTGAATTACTAAATGAAAGGACACCACACAGGTATATATATATATATATATAATATATATGTATTTATTACTAACCACTCTCTGCTTATCTCTTTATGAGATTAGAAGTCAAGGACATATGCACAAATCAACATTTCACAACCAGTTAAGCACAAATATGGCTGGGGCCCTAGGGGCGTACCAGACCATATACTAAAAAAGAGACTTAGAGATAATGATTTGCAAGAGGACAAGGCCTAGGGCCTTCAGAAGTGCTGGGGCCTCACTAATCCACCCAAGGCAGGTAAGTAAAGGACCCACGGGAGACGCATGCAGTGTGAGAACACAGCTGCGGATCCCAATTGACTTCAATGGAGCAAGTTGCGATTGGAAATTTAGAGTTATAGGATACTTCGGGAGAGTCTACAAGCAAGTCACTTACAGGGTAAGTAGTTCTAGAGCCAATACCCACAGGTGTACCGTAGTGCTGGAGTTAGCTCGTCCAGGGAAGCCGGGTGCATAGGTGTCGGGTCGCGGCGTTGTTTTCAATGGGAGCCAAAGAAGACTTGCTGCTTGTGAAGACTGGAGAAGTGTCCGGTGGAATCCAAGGCTGGATTCAGAAGAAGGAAGACCTGAAAGTAGAGGGGACAGTGTTCAAAGTCACTTGGCAGTGACCCGGGGCAAGGAAGATGGATGCCCACAGTCGTCAGGTGATTTCAGGTGATCCACGGGTGTCTTGACTCTTCAGCCACGAGGTCCAGGAGGCGTCGACGGCAACCAGGAGCTGGATTCGGCGTGTCCCACAAAGTCTGCAGCTTACTGCGGTGTCGGCGACCAGATTGGAGCCAACAAGCCTTGGCAACAGCAAGTCTCGTGGAAAGCGTAAAAAGTCAGCGGTGCAGACCAGCAAGGTCTGAGGGACTCACCCAGCGAGGGTAAGTCAGGGCAGGCCTGGAGCAACCAGGGGAGCCCTTTGGAACTGTAGAAAAGTCTTCTGGGGAACCACAAGCCAACCGGCAAGGGATCACGAAGACGCCTCAGAAGGATTCACTCAACAGTGGCCCACGGTCACTCGGGACGGGGTAGGCCTCTGATCTTCGGTGGAAATCCTGCTGGAGGCTTGGACCACACGTGGTCCAAAGCATAAGTTCGTAGAACGTCGTGAAGGGGTCGCAATCGAAAATAGTGCACGGTACCCAGGGATTGCGGTTCCTCGTCACTCGTGGGGTCCACTTGCCTCAGCGTCGCTGGGGACTCACGATGGCCTTGGAGAAGTCAGGAAATCCTCTTCCTGGGATGCAGGGACTTCGAACTCCGGCGGGAGCGGGAAAGTTTGCGACCGTTGATTGCAAGATTGGGTGCCTGCCAAGCAGGGGAGTCACTCCTTGACTCCAAGGGAGATTCTTCCATCTTCCAGAGGTAGTGGAACGTCAAAGGTCCAGGATTCTTCTTCAGAGCGTCGTCCAGGGATATCTAGTTTGCAATGGCAAGGGTTCCCTAACTTACACAAGAAGGAAGGGGGGGACTAGCCCTATGACCCCACTTATGGGAGGATCAGGGGAGTGGGTGGCTACACCCACTTCCCTTTGTCCAGTTTCGTGCCATAGCAGGGGCAGGTAGCCCCTGAGCCGGTTTGAACTGGTGTATGCATAGAGGAGCCTACTGCTCCCCCCAGTGCAGGACTTCAAAGCACTCTAGGAGTGCACCCACCCAGACCCAATACACTAAACCCTGTCTGGGAGGTAGTCACACCTCCCTGTGACAGGATGCCTATTGTTGGGCCTCCTCCACTGCGAGTTTGGGTCATCAGCAGGAGGGCAGCCCAGTGTCTGTGACTGGTGGCATCCATTTTGTGATGCCAGGGCTCTTCAGGATTCTACCGTGTTTCCACAGTGGGTACATGTCTATCCCTCTAGAAGGGTGGGATCATACTCCCACACCAGTTACTGGTGTGGGGGTATGATTCCATAGCGTTTGACACCAAACAGGACATGTTTTGATGCAGCCATCCCAGAGTTAGCATTTACCATGAGGTTATAATGCACTTAAGAGTATATGGTTTGACCGCATTCACAAACAGCCCCAGATAATGGATTCTGAGAGCTGCAGAGGGGCCCTGCTCAGGCAGAGGCACCCCCTCACATGGAAACCAAGCACCCTGCCCTAAGGATTGATAGGGCCTGCCTTAGGGGTGACTGATAGGCTTAAATGTGTGTGCAGGGAGAGATATAGTGAACCTATATCTCAGTGAGGAGTGCGAGCACTACCTCACCCAGGCTGCAGTAGCAGGCCTATGGTGTCCGATTTAGTCTGCCTCCCAGGGGTGGCATAATACATGCTTCAGCCCCATGTAGTGTAACGGTGGCCAGTCCTCAGGATCGGTTTGTCGCAAGGAGTGGTCCACCTCTTGATCTAACCAAGCCTACAAGCCATAATGGCAAAGGTCATCGGAAGGATCAAGTGGGGGAAGGAAAGGAAGGGAACAGCGGGGAGGGAGATCGGAAATGAGAAAAAGAAGAACACACACTGAAAACACTTCCTTCACATATAACAAATCATGCGAAAGCCTGGTATATAAGCCAGACCCGGTGACTACACCTCCTATACCTGTAAAGTAAAAAGAAAAATCCTTGTAGGCATTGTTGTAGAGACAGAAGGAGGGGGCGCCTTCTGTGTGGGCGGACTTGTAGTGTTATCACTGCAGAAATGAGAGAAAGAACAATAACCATGTAGACATGAACTCACTCTTTTCCTGTAAGTATCACACTTCAATAACCTGGCACGGAAATCTTTTGCCATAAACCTACCCTTCTCTAGACTCCACCGTTCGTCCCAGGGATAGAGCGTAGACCTCTACCACTCTTACCAACCCTGTTAAAGATAGAGCCAGAGACAACACTTATAACAAGTCTGTGGGTATGTTCCAATCACATAACACAGCAAGCCACATTCATCCAGCCACAGCAGTAACATCCCCTTATATGACACTTGAATTATCAAAGTTATCTTTTGTTAATCCATACAACATTATCAGCATGTGTTTCTTGTGTAATACATCTTACACGGACATCTTTAGGAACTGCAGCAACCAAAGCGTATGGGACGCACTGGGCAGCGCCTATAGAGTGCGCTCAGAAGGACCAGGAAGAGGCATTGAGTAGGAGCGCTTGTAAGCCGCTCTCCATGTGACCCCACGCCGGCTGACAATGCAGGCCGAGCAAATCCACAGCGCCCCCTCGCCGCCAGCCGACACTCGACAATGAGCCAGCCTCCGCACGAGCCGCCGCTCACCAACGGAGGTTGGCTTAGGGACAAAGATCAAGTGGTGCAAGGCACCCTTACCAGACTATGCCAACAAAGACGGGAACCTTTGCAGGAGTATCACCATGACCGAAGAATTTCCGACGGCGTCGCAGGAGTCTGTTTCCTGTTTATGCCATCCTCTCGCGACTTCGGACGTGACGCGTGAGGAATCCTGTGAAGTGTAGTTGAGAGCAAAGCGGCGGAATACCGGTGAGGTGTTCCGCCTCTGGAGACGTGCGCTCGCAAGGAGAGGGCTCATGACAGTACATCCCTCCCTAAACAAGAGCGCACCAGAGGACCAGGTTTCAGTGGATTGGCATGGTGGAAGGCCGCCACCAATTGGGGTGCATGAACGCCCGACGCGGGCTCCCACAAGTTCTCTTCAGGGCCGTACCCTTTCCACGCCACCAGATACCACAATTTCCGGCCCGCATCCTAAAGTCCAATATCCCCCGCACCTCGTATTCCAAGTCATTATCCACTAACACCGGTGGAGGCGGCTTCTTGACCAGGGCTGAAGACGGTTTCAACAAGGACACATGAAATACCGGATGGATGCGTAAGTGAGACGGGAGTTTCAGTTTCATAGCCACCGGACTTATGCGCTTCACAATCCGGTAAGGCCCAATGAATCTGGGGTTGAACACGCTGTGCTTCATAAAGCGTATATTCCTGGTGGATAACCAGACCGCATCCCCCTTACTGTACAAAGGACCCTGCCTCCGGTGTTTGTCTGCAGCGGCTTTATACCGTAACTTAACGGCCCGTAGATGCTCCTGTGCCTTGGTTAATGTCTCCCGTATATGGGCCACCCTCTTGGACACTTCCGGGAGAGTGTGATCTGCTGATGGATGGATGATAGGGAGAAACCTAGGATGGCGACCATAGTTGCAATAGAACGGGGAAGTTTTAGTGGAACTGTGAGTGGCATTATTATAGGCAATCTCAGCAAGCCAAAGCTAGTCCACCCAGTTGTCCCGGCTAATCTCTACATAACATCGGAGCTATTGTTTGAGCGTTTGGTTGAGACTCTCTCTTTGTCCGTCGGTTTGGGGGTGGAAGCTGGTGGACAGAGCAGTGCTAATATGCAGGGACGAACACCATTTCCCCCAAAACTGAGCCGTAAATTGCGAGCCCCTGTCGGCCACGATCACACTTGGCAATCAGTGCAATCGAACCACATTCACCATCAGTAACCCTGCCAATTGGCCAGCAGAAGGCACCGGTTTGCAGGCAATGAAGTGCCCCATCTTAGTCAAATAGTCGATAACCACCAGAATGGCTGTGTACCCCTGATCCCTAGGTAAACCGACGATAAAATCTAAGGTGATACTTTCCCACGGTTTGGTAGGGGTTGGAAGGGGTTGAAGCAAACCCTGAGGACGACGATGATCGGATTTCATCATAGCACACTGGGCACAGGAGGACACCCACTCCTTAACGTCCACCCGCAACGAAGGTCACCAGAATTGACGGGTGATGTGTTCCACGTTTTTTTCCACCCCAAGATGGCCGGCACTAGGGGACACATGACACCATATGAACACCTGTTTCCTCAGCCGTACCGTGGGGACCAAAAGACGATTGAGCATAGGGAAACCCCCATGTAGGCGCCACTCTGGGTGGCTCTTAAGCCAGGTCTTCCAGACGAAGCATGCCATCCCTTTCTGTATGTCTTTGAGGAAGGCATCAGGCTGTATGGCACATATCACTTTTCCCTTGCCAATAATGCTGTTCACAGGAACGCCCTCCGGGTTCCTGGCAGAGGACTGGCGCGTAAGAGCGTCATCCTTCCTGTTCTCTGCACCGGGACGGTAAGTGATGATAAAATGGAAACCAGAGAAAAACAACATCCAACGAAGCTGACGGGGAGTGAGGTGTCTGGCTGCTGTCATGAACTGCAAGTTCCTATGGTCGATATACACAGTTACCACGTGTTTGGCTCCCATAAGGAAATGCCTCCACTCCATAAAAGCCACCTTGATGGCCAGGAGCTCTTTTTCAGCGATATGGTAGTTCTTTTCGGCCTCATTGAGCTTCCTAGACATATATGCCACCGGATGGAGCTGTCCGGTGGTAGAATGTCTCTGTGATAAAACGGCTCCCACGGCCACATCTGAAGCGTCGGCCTCCACGATGTAAGGCTTCTCGTGTTCCGGGTGTGAGAGAATCGGAGCGGTAACGAAAGCTGTCTTTAAAGCCACAAAGGCATTTTGGGCGGTCTCGTCCCAATCAAACTTCTGTGATTTCCTCAGCAACTGGGTTAGTGGGGCGACTAGTTTGGAGAATCGATTGATAAACCTCCGATAGAAGTTGGCAAAGCCGATGAAACATTGCACTTCACGGATGTTCTGAGGAGGAGGCCAGTTCTTCACTGCCGGGATCTTACGTTCCGCCATTTCCTGGCCTGACGGGCTTAGCATAACCCCTAGGAATTCCACAGTGTGGACATGAAAGTCGCACTTGCTCAGCTTGCAGAATAGGTTATTCTCTTGTAATATTCTGAGCACGGTTTCTACATGTTGGATGTGCGTTTCTTCGTCTTTGGAATATACAAGAATGTCATCAATGTAAACCACTACATAGTGGTCCAAGATTTCTCGTAGAACATCATTCAACAAATATTGGAAAGCCGAGGGGGCATTACACAGCCCAAACGGCATCACTAAATACTCAAATAACCCATATCGGGTCTTGAACGCAGTCTTCTACTCGTCGCCATGTCTCATGCGAACCAGATGGTAGGCTCCCTTGAGGTCAAGCTTAGTAAAGATGGTTGCCTTTTTTACTTGTTCTAATAACACACTGATCAGGGGCAAAGGGTACCGATTTTTCACAGTGATGGCGTTCAATGCCCTATAATCCACACAGGCGCGCAACTCAGCGTTGGCTTTAGGAATAAAGAACAGTGGGGAAGTGGCAGCGGATTTGGATGGGCAGATGAAGCCCAATCCCAGGAGTTTATCCAGATACGCCCTGAGATGCAGGTTTTCAGGTTCCGTCAGGGCGTAAATTCGACCACTCGGAACCACTGCCCCAGGAACAAGATCTATCTGACAATCATATTGTCGGTGGGGTGGCAACTCCTCTGCTTGGATTTCGCTGAATACTTTTTCGTACTGTTGATATTCAACTGGAAGCTGGACGTTCTTTTCTGCGGCAGTGGCGATAATCGAGCCATGAGCCAAGGCCAGGGCGGGTTCACCAGGGATGTTGTGGCAGTGCTTAAGGCAGTACAGAGAGTTCATTTGCACTGTTCTTGCTACCCAGTCGATCTCAGGGTTGTGTCGTTGCAACCAGGGCAACCCAAATATGATCCCATACTGGGGGGCATGGATGATACTAAAGGTAATCTGCTCTCTATGGGATCCTCCGTAGCGTACCTCGATGCTTTCAGTGTTAAACCCAATAGGACCTGTACACAGCTTTCTACCATCTACTGCATATACTTCTTCTGGAGTATCTTTAGGCACTAGACGTATACCCCTACGTTGCGCTTCACCCATGTCCATGAACATATCGGTGGCCCCGGAGTCCACCATAGCAGACGTATGAATCCTATCGGATGCTACTACCAACAGTACCTGAATCACTAAATGGCCCTGAGTTATTGTGTCTCCTCCAGCCAAGGAAGGGATGTAAGCCCGACTCCAAGAAAACCCTTCATCTTTCTTCGAGTCCACTAGTTTTCCGCCGCCGCCTCCATAGCAACTGTGGCTAGTGGGGGTTACGAAATCGGCTAGTCTTGGGTTTCACAGGACACTCCCTAACAAAATGCCCTCTTTTGCCGCAATATAAACAGAGTCCTTGCTTGCGACGAGCTTCTTTTTCTGCGGTGGTCAACGCCGCTCTTACTGCCCCGACTTCCATTGGTTCGGTGGCTGAGGCAGGGCTCTTGTGGGTAGCCTTCTGTCTTTCATAAGGCTGCATGTGTCTCTCCTTATCTTTATGCACCCCCTTTCTTTTGCGTAGCCTATGGTTTAAACGTAACACCAAGTTAATCAAATCCTCACACGAGATAGGCTGAGGGTCTATCTGTGCTATGATGTCTTTAAGGTCTTTCCGTAGCCCCTGGTGGAAGATGGCAGCCTGCTTGCTTTTGGGCCACTTGGTTTCCGCCACCAGTCTCCGAAAGGCGTTTAAGTATGCCAGTAGGTCTTTATCACCCTGTCTTAGCTCCAGCAATTCTCTGTCTGCTGTATAGGAGTCTGCTCGTCTGTCGAATACCCTCAGGAATTCTGCTCTAAATGCTTCCCAGTCGTGTAAAAGAGGGTCATCACGATTAACTAATGGCACCACTTATTGAGCTGCGTCCCCTGCTAAGTAGGATATGAGAAAGGCAACCTTTGCCTGATTTGTAGGGAACGACTTTGGTTTGCAAGAAAAGTGAAGCATCACCTGTGTTAGGAACACCTGTACCTTGTCAGAACCCCCATGCTATCTTTCTGGCGAGGCTAATGGTATGGATACGGGCATCTCCACAACCACTGATGTGGTAGGGCCTGCCACCGTGCCCACATTAAACGGGTTCCTCTGTATACTATCCAGCCTTGCTCTTAAATCGGCGGCCTCCTGTCTAGAGGCAGCCAATTCCCCCTGAAGGGTATCCAATACAGCTATTACGTCTTCAAGAGTGGCCATGCCCAACACAACCCGACCGGGAGGACCAAATTTCGTGGGTCGGAAATTCTGTAACGGTGGCCAGTCCTCAGGATCGGTTTGTTGCAAGGAGTGGTCCACCTCTTGATCTAACCAAACCTACAAGCCAAAATGGCAAAGGTCATCGGAAGGATCAAGTGGGGGAAGGAAAGGAAGGGAACAGCGGGGAGGGAGATCTGAAATGAGAAAAAGAAGAACACACACTGAAAACACTTCCTTCACATATAACAAATCATGCGAAAGCCTGGTATATAAGCCAGACCCGGTGACTACACCTCCTATACCTGTAAAGTAAAAAGAATAATCCTTGTAGGGATTGTTGTAGAGACAGAAGGAGGGGGCGCCTTCTGTGTGGGCAGACTTGTAGTGTTATCACTGCAGAAATGAGAGAAAGAACAATAACCATATAGACATGAACTCACTCCTTTCCTGTAAGTATCACACTTCAGTAACCTGGCACGGAAATCTTTTGCCATAAACCTACCCTTCTCTAGACTCCACCGTTCGTCACAGGGATAGAGCGTAGACCTCTACCATTCTTACCAACCCCTGTTAAAGATAGAGCCAGAGACAACACTTATAACAAGTCTGTGGGTATGTTCCAATCACATAACACAGCAAGCTACATTCATCCAGCCACAGCAGTAACATCCCCTTATATGACACTTGAATTATCAAAGTTATCTTTTGTTAATCCATACGACATTATCAGCATGTGTTTCTTGTGTAATACATCTTACACGGACATCTTTAGGAACTGCAGCAACCAAAGCGTATAGGACACACTGGGGAGCGCCTATAGAGTGCGCTCAGAAGGACCAGGAAGAGGCAGTGAGTAGGAGCGCTTGTAAGCCGCTCTCCATGAGACCCCCCCGCTGGCCGACAATGCAGGCCGAGCAAATCCACAGCGCTCCCTCGCCGCCAGCCGAAAATGCCAGCCGACACTCGACAATGAGCCAGCCTCCGCACAAGCCGCCGCTTAGGGACAAAGATCAAGTGGTGCAATGCACCCTTACCAGACTAGGCCAACAAAGACGGGAACCTTTGCAGGAGTATCACCAGGACCGAAGAATTTCCGACTGCGTCACGGGAGTCTGTTTCCTGTTTATGCCGTCCTCTCGCAACGTCGGATGTGACACGCGAGGAATCCTGGGTAGTGTAGTTGAGAGCAAAGCGGCGGAATACCGGTGAGGTGTTCCGCCTCTGGAGATGTGCGCTCGCAAGGAGAGGGCTCATGACAGGTAGGCCTGTGAAGAACCTATGCCCTTGGTACCTAAGGTACCATATACTAGAGGCTCATAAGGTACCACAGTATTTATTTATTTATTTATTATTTATGACATTTGTTATGTGCGCGGCTACCTCCCAACGGGGGTGTCCCGGCGCTGAGGACAGCAGCAGCAGAGAACATGAATGCTAATAGCTGGCAAACAGCCATGTCTTCAGTTTACACCGGAACTGAGATTCTGAATCGATCATTCGGATGTTAAGTGCGAGGGCATTCCATAGCCTTGCATTAATCACTGCAAAAGCTCTTCCACCTTTCCTAGATCTGTAGAACCTGGGGGGGAGCAGAAGACGGAGGTGATTGGATCTGAGAGCTCGAGATGAGTGGACTAGTTTCAGCCTATATCTGAGATACCCTGGCCCCTTACCATTCAAGGCCCTGAACGTCAGGACCAGGGCTTTAAACTGAATGCGGGAGGAAATCGGAAGCCAGTGAAGGTTCTTTAGGTGAGGGGAGATTGAGTGGTGGTAAGGGATATTACAGATCAACCTGGCCGCCGCGTTTTGAACCATCTGCAGTCGGTGTAGGAGATATGCTGGTGCACCCACGTATAGGCTATTACAATAGTCCAGGTGGGAGGTAATAAGAGCATGCACGATAGTCTTCAAAGAATCCGTGGGCACATAGGGGGACATCTTTTTTTATCATGCGCAATTTGCCACAGTAGGCAGAAGTGACTTTATGAATTTGGGTCTTACCCAACAACTCGTTATCAGTTTGAAAGCCCAAGTTACGAGCAGTTTAACAGGTGACGGGGGAGGGTTTAATTCAGATGGCCACCATAAGGATGGTATAAAAGGAGATTTTTGGTTTAAAACAAGCACCTCGGTTTTGTCGGTGTTTAGCTTCAGGGTATTAGAGGTCATCCAAGATACAATCTTAGAGAGGCAGGTTTTAAAATTAGAGAGTCCAGTGTCAGAGTGGTCTCTGAAAGAAAAAATAAGCTGTGTAACAACAGCATAAGAGACCACTCTGACTACAGAGGCCTCCACCACCTTTGCCAATGGTGACAGGTAAACATTGAAAAAAAGGGGGCTGAGAGCCGACTCTTGAGGGACTCCGCAGCTGAGGGTTTTTTTGTCTTTGGACATATAGGGATGACACCACTCCTGTTGCGTTCTATCCGTTAAAAATGATTTAACCCAGGCCAGAGGAGTGTCTCGTATCCCTATATTATAGAGTCTGTCCAACAGTATAGAGTGCGAGACTGTGTCGAAAGCTGCGGACAGATCGATGAGTACCAACATGGCTATCTCGCCTCTGTCTATGCTTTCCCTAATTGTCTCAGTGACCTCTAATAGTGCTGTCTCAGTACTATAACCGGATCTAAAACCGTATTGTGAGTCGTGAAGGAGATTTCGGGTCTCTAAATAGTCGGCCAGCTGTTCCTGCATGACTTTTTCTAGTATTGTGGCTGGTTTGGGTAGAAGTGATATGGGCCGATAGTTAGAATATACTGACGAATCAGCTTCTGCTTTTTTTAAAGATAGGAATCAACATGGCCTGTTTCCATAGTATAGGGAACTGGCCAGAGGAGAGAGATGAATTCCAAATTGAAATTAACGGTTGGATAATAGCTGGAGCTAGGATCGTAAACACCTGAGCGGGAACCGGGTCGAGAGGTGAACCTGATTTGCACCGCTGTATTTTTAGTAAAGCAGTGTCTTGTGGGATTGCTTTAAAGGCATGGAACAATATTTTGTTGGAGGGGAAAGGATCCTGAGGTGGTGTGCCCTCACCTGCCCTCTCCATGGGATTAACCCATTCGCCGCGGCAGGAATTCCGCCGCGGCGCTGGGGGGGGGTTTGGGGACAACGCGGTGGCGCTGTGCTCGTGACGGAACCGCTCCGTCACGAGCCACGGTTGAGCTGTGCTCATGACGGAGTGGTTCCGTCACGTCTCCGCCCACTGCGCTAATCGCCCGCACAGGCGGGGAATTAGCGCCGCGTGGGCGGAGCGGCGGCCAACGTCCGCAGCATGACGGAACCACTCCGTCATGAGCACAGCGCAACCGTGGCTCATGACGGAGTGGTTCCGTCATGAGCGGGGAAGGGGTTAAAGGAAGAGAATATATCAATAATTGTAATGTGAAAAAAGTCAGAGAGGCCATCGCAGACTTCTTGACTAGGTTTTGAACGGCAAGTAAGGGCTGTCGGTTTAGTAAAGTTCTTCACGATTTGGTATAGTGTTTTGGCCGAATTTTCCGCAGTAATAATTTTGTTGGCAAAATATTCTTTCATAGTGGCCTTTTTGAGTGAGTGGAATTTTTCTACAGCAGCTCTGTAAATGACCTTAGCAGAAGGGTCATAAGTTAGTCGCCATCGACGTTCGAGCTTCTTACATTTACTTTTTTCTTCACGTAACATCGGAGAGAACTAGGGGGCCGTGGGTTTTGAACGAGCCGAAGAGATGGGTTGTAAGGGGGCAATAGTGTCAATAACTGTGGAGAGGTACATATTAAACTTCTCAACATCGGCGTTTAGGTCATCCGAAGATTGCCATTTCAGGTTAGCCAATTTGGGATCCATTGTGTCACAGGTGACTTTATACCACTTTCTCCCCAAGCCCTCCTTCCTACTGTCAGTGGCCAGCAGGGGGATGGAGGTCAGGTTAAACGGGATTAAGAAGTGGTCGGACCAGATCAGGGGGAGCGGCTGCAGGGTAGTAAGGACCGGTAGATTCGTAAATATAAGGTCCAGGGTATGACCCGCCTTATGGGTGGGATCGTGAATTCTCTGGTCTAGGTTTATACCCTCCAGAGTTCTACTAAAGACCTTGCTCTTGGGCAAGACATGTCATCAACATGCAGGTTAAAATCGCCTAGAATGGTAAAGTGGGGGTGTTTTAATGATAGGTCTGCTAGGGTCACTAATAGCTCCGAGAAATACGAGGGTTGTGTGCCCGGAGGGTTGTAAATCAGGGCTCCTGCAAGAATCAGATGCGTTGAGTCTGAAATACTAAAATACATAGCTTCGATAGGGCCGGTATTTGCTACTTTCCTAGAAGAGATATTCCATTGTTTTCGCAATATTATGGCGATTCCTCCACCCACTTTTGTACCTGGCCGACTAATCCCAGCAAAGTGGTAGTCCGGGGGGATTGCTAGGGTGATGTCAGGTTTGGAAGTATCTTTAAGCCAGGTCTCAGTCAAGAACATCATGTCCCAAGAGTGAGATGTTAGAGATAGCCAAATGTCGTCCGCGTGTCTTGGGAGAGACCGGCAGTTGAGGCAGGCTTGTTTTTCTCTAGGTGGTGCTTGGTGTGGCTTCTCTATGCTACATACTCGCAGGCTGTCTGATACAGAGGCGAAAGAGAAGGAACAGTCCTTACATGCAAAGTGCTTAATAGGCAGCTGTGCAGGGTTGCATTTGGTGTTACCACAGCCGTGCAGCGGTCTCAACGCTAATAGTTGGGACCTCGACCAGCAAGTTCGCCAGGTTGGAGGGCCACCGGCTGCATGCCCGGCACAGGTCGCGGCACAGGCGCGGACGGGCGCAGACGGGCTTGCCTTAGGCTCGCCAGCGGAGCGCCCGCTGCGCGTCCGGAAATACATCTCAAGTGGTTGACGCGCTGACCCCTGGCTCCACCCTCCCAGCGTAGTGATTGGCCGTCCTACCCTCCACAACAATCGAGCAAGCCCGTGGTGGACCGGGGTAGGAGCGAAAGTAGCTGGAGGTCGGAGTGAGTGAGGCACACAAAGGTAAATTTAAATAGACTGAGCAAATGTTAAAAGCAATTTTTTAAAATCTGTAAGTAAAAGCAGCACAACCTGTAGCAGCTAGCGCGACAAAGTTTAAGCGCGCGTCCACAGCAAACAGGAAGCAGCCTTGCCTTAAGTGGCTGACGCGCTGACCCCTGGCTCCACCCTCCCAGCATAGTGATTGGCCGCCCTACCCTCCACAACAATCGGGCAAGCCCGTGGTGGACCGGGGTAGGAGCGGAAGTAGCTGGAGGTCGAAGTGAGTGAGGCACACAAAGGTAAATTTAAATAGACTGAGCAAATGTTAAAAGCAATTTTTTAAAATCTGTAAGTAAAAGCAGCACAATCTGTAGCAGCCTTGCCTTAAGTGGCTGACGCGCTGACCCCTGGCTCCACCCTCCCAGCGTAGTGATTGGCCGCCCTACCCTCCACAACTGTATCCAATCACTAGTGCACCTAATATGCACTCCAAGTTGTTTAAGGGAGTAAGCAGATAGGCTGGGGTCCTGGATAGCAGGATCCCAGCCAGACTATGCTCTCTGTTTGTGTGGAGTGATCCAGTATTTCAGGCTTCACTCCCCTTAATTTCTCCTGGGGTGGAGGGGAGGCCCTCAGGGTCTCATCCACTCTCTCAGGGATGCCTAACATTCTTAAATGGGCATTGTGATCCACCTCAGCTCAGGCTGAGATTTCCAGATCATTCCCCAGTAAGGTTGGGGACACTGCCACTCTCTTTGGGCCAGTGACCCCTCCCCAGCTGAGATTTACCACTGCCATGGGATGATCTGTCCGAATTCCATCAATATTGGTCACCTTGTATCTAAACTCAGGTAAAAGCTGTTCTAGGGGCACTAGTCTCTTTGTCACCATTGTGACACTAGCCCCTGTGTCCCTGTAGGCCACAGCCTTCTGACCATTGGTCATGGGCTCTTGTCTGTACCTGCCCAAAGTATTGGGACTCATAGTAAAGTTGGCAAACCCCATGCCACCATCACAGACTAGAGTTGCTTGTGTAGGGGACCTGGTTAGGCCAGAGTCCACCTGAGTTCCCCAAGAAAACCCAACTAAGTTTTTGGGTGCACTCCCACCACCTGAAAGGATTACTACTGGTAGTAACAGGAGGTGTTGGAGCTGCAGTGGGAGGAACATTTTCTTTATTGCCATTCTTTGGACAGCTGGAGTCAGTTTTCCAGTGGCCAGGTTGCTTGCACACATGGCAATATGGTTTCTTACTGGAAGAGGAAGGATTTTGGGACCCACCCCGAGAACTGGATTTTTGGGGCCCTTCAGAGGACTTTTCTGTCTTTTTATTATCCCCACCTTTCTCTTTGGGCTTAGTGGAATCTTTCTTCTGGTCACCACCTTGGTTCTTGGGACTCACCCTGGTTCTTACCCATTTGTCTGCCTTCTTTCCCAATTCTTGGGGAGAGGTCAGATCAGAGTCCACCAGGTACTGGTGTAAGACAATTGTTAAGTATCTGCTCACACATAATCAAATTATACAATCCTTTAAAGTCAGTTGCTCTACTGCCAATTATCCAACCTTCCAGAGCCTTGGTAGCACAATCTTCAAAGTCCACCCAGTCCTGTGTCTGTGCCTTCTGGGTATCTCTGAACTTCAACCTGTACTGCTCAGTGGTTAAGCCAAACCCATCTATCAGTGCACTCTTCAGGACTTCATAGTTATCAGCATCCTCTTTTCTAACAGTGTGGAGCTTGTCTCTACCTCTATCTGAAAAGGAGAGCCACAAGATTGCTGCCCACTGCTTTTGGGGGACCTGTTGTACTCTACAGGCCCTTTCCATAGCAGTTATCCACTTATGGATATCATCCCCACTCTGGTAGGGAGTAACAACCTTGCTCAGGTTCCTATGGTCTGGAATATATTCTCTACCTCAAGGGACACTGTTGCTGCCACCAGGGGGTTCTAACCCCTCTCTTCTAGAAGCTCTCTGGAGTTCAAAGGCTTCTCTGTCTAATGCCAACTGCTTGGTTTTGAGGGCAAATCTTGCTTCCTCATACTGCAGCAGTTTGTACATTCTGTCAGAGGAGGTCTCCCTTCTAGGAAGGTAGGAGTTCCTCTGCTGGACAGATTCTCTGCCAGAGTGATAGGAGTGGTCAGATTCCCTAGAAGGGGACAAGGGGACCTAGGCCTTTCCTCCACTCTGTCAGTTCTCTTAGGGAGAATTCCTCTGCCCTTTTCAGACCCTTGTGGGTCTGGCCCTTCAACCACAGAGTTCTGGTCATCCTGATTTTCATCATCTGACCCAGACACTGTAATTGACCCACCCCCTGATTCAGACCCATTAGCTCCTACAGCTAATCTAAGATCATCTGAAGTCAGCAGATCTATCAGGTGTATTGTGGAGGGACTCTGTCCTATCCTCAGGTGCCTTGCAGCACACATGGCTTTTAAGTCAAAGAAAGTCATGTCCTTATACTGAGGCTGGGTGGACCCACTGGTTCCAACCCTTACGGACATTCTACTTACACTTGTTTGTGGCCTACTGATCCTAGCTTGAGCTGTAGAAAGAGTGTGCTATCCCTTGACACACAGCTCTAAGTTCTGTAGAACGTATTGATACTAAGCTTGACTTTATATGTATCTTGAGTACCTATAGTGGTTTTCAGTTAGTAATTCAAATAGAGATTTTCTGGTAAAACAATGGCAAGCTGTAATCCCACACGCTGCCCACCGATGTGAGAAGTTGGTCTGGTATATGCTGTTCACTAGTTAAAGTGGACACCTTGCACCAGTACAATTAGACTCTTATCTTAGTAGGTTTAAGACAACCTTTTAAAGAAAGCTATCCTAGTGGTAGCTGTGGAGAGCAGCCTTCAGGCTAAGTCTTTAGAGGAATGTAAAGCAGCTTGTTTTACCTTATAATCTCTTGAATTACTAAATGAAAGGACACCACACAGGTATATATATAAAATATATATGTATTTATTACTAACAACTCTCTGCTAATCTCTTTATGAGATTAGAAGTCAAGGACATATGCACAAATCAACATTTCACAACAAGTTAAGCACAAATATGGCTGGGGCCCTAGGGGCTACCAGACCATATACTAAAAAAGAGACTTAGAGATAACGACTTGCAAGAGGACAAGGCCTAGGGCCTTCAGAAGTGCTGGGGCCTCACTAATCCACCCAAGGCAGGTAAGTAAAGGACCCACGGGAGACGCATGCAGTGTGAGAACACAGCCGTGGATCCCAATTGACTTCAATGGAGCAAGTCGCGATTGGAAATTTAGAGTTTTAGGATACTTCGGGAGAGTCTACAAGCAAGTCACTTACAGGGTAAGTAGTTCTAGAGCCAACACCCACAGGAGCACCATAGTGCTGGAGTTACCTCACCCAGGGAAGCCGGGTGCATAGGTGTCTTTTGGTGTCGGGTCGTGGCGTCGTTTTCAATGGGAGCCAAAGAAGACTTGCTGCTTGTGAAGACGGGAGAAGTGTCCGGTGGAATCCAAGGCTGGATTCAGAAGAAGGAAGACCTGAAAGCAGAGGGGACAGTGTTCAAAGTCACTTGGCAGTGACCCGGGGCAAGGAAGATGGATGCCCACAGTCGTCAGGTGATTTCAGGTGATCCGCGGGTGTCTTGACTCTTAAGCCACGAGGTCCAGGAGGCGTCGACGATGACCAGGAGCTTGATTCAGCGTGTAGAAAGTCAGCGGTGCAGACCAGCAAGGTCTGAGGGACTCACCCAGCGAAGGTAAGTCGGGGCAGGCCTGGAGCAACCAGGAGAAGCCCTTTGGAACTGTAGAAAAGTCTTCTGGGGACCCACAAGCCAACCGGCAAGGGATCGCGAAGACGCCTCAGGAGGATTCACTCAACAGGGGCCCACAGTCACTCGGGACGGGGTAGGCCTCTGATCTTTGGTGGAAATCCTGCTGGAGGCTTGGACCACACGTGGTCCAAAGCACAAGTTCATAGAACGTCGTGAAGGGGTTGCACTCGAAAATAGTGCACAGTACCCAGGGATTGCGGTTCCTCGTCACTCGTGGGGTCCACTTGCCTCAGCGTCGCTGGGGACTTACGATGGCCTTGTAGAAGTCAGGAAATCCTCTTCCTGGGATGCAGGGACTTCGAACTCCGGCAGGAGCAGAAAAGTTTGCGACCGTTGATTGCAAGATTGGTTGCCTGCCAAGCAGGGGAGTCACTCCTTGACTCCAAGGGAGATGCTTCCGTCTTCCAGAGGTAGTGGAACGTCGAAGGTCCAGGATTCTTTTTCAGAGCGTCGTCCAGGGATATCTAGTTTGCAATGGCAAGGGCTCCCTAACTTATACTAGAAGGAAGGGAGGGACTAGCTCTATGACCCCACCTATGGGTGGGTCAGGGGAGTGGGTGGCTACACCCACTTCCCTTTGTCCAGTTTCGCGCCAGAGCAGGGGCAGGTAGCCCCTGAGCCGGTTTGAACTGGCATTTGCACAGAGGAGCCTACTGCTCCCCCAGTGCAGGACTTCAAAGCACTCTAGGAGTGCACCCACCCAGCCCCAATACACTAAACCCTGTCTGGGAGGTGGTCACACCTCCCTGTGACAGTATGCCTATTGTTGGGCCTCCTCCACTGCGAGTTTGGGTCATCAGCAGGAGGGCAGCCCAGTGTGTGTGACTGGTGGCATCCATTTTGTGATGCCAGGGCTCTTCAGGATTCTACCGTGTTTCCACAGTGGGTACATGTCTATCCCTCTAGAAGGGTGGGGTCATACTCCCACACCAGTTACTGGTGTGGGGGTATGATTCCAAAGCGTTTGCCACAAAACACAACATGTTTTGATGCAGCCATCCCAGAGTTAGCATTTACCACGAGGCTATAATGCACTTAAGAGTATATGGTTTGACCGCATTCACAAACAGCCCCAGAGAATGGACTCTGAGAGCTGCAGAGGGACCCTGCTCAGGCAGAGGCACCCCCCTCACATGGAAACCAAGCACCCTGCCCTGAGGATTGATAGGGCCTGCCTTAGGGGTGACTGATAGGCTTAAATGTGTGTGCAGGGAGAGATATAGTGAACCTATATCTCAGTGAGGAGTGCTAGCACTACCTCACCCAGGCTGCTGTAGCAGGCCTGTGGTGTCAGATTTAGTCTGCTTCCCAGGGGTGGCATAATACATGCTTCAGCCCCTGGTAGGACTGTGAAGAACCTATGCCCTTGGTACCTAAGGTACCATATACTAGGGGCTCATAAGGTACCACAGTATCCAATCACTAGTGCACCTAATATGCACTCCAAGTTGTTTAAGGGAGTAAGCAAATAGGCTGGGGTCCTGGATAGCAGGATCCCAGCCAGACTAGTAAAAACCATCAAAACACCAGAAAAAAAGTGGGGGCAACCATGCAGTCAGATTCCACCTTCCTACGATGCTCCTTCACCTTCTTAACCTGAATGGGTGAAGAAAAACATGACCAACCCTTACGGACAAAACACAGTCTTCTAACTCTCACCCAGTCTTCCACCTGGACTGTCAGACCCCGAAGATGTTCATTCGTGGAACCATACTTCTCTTGTACCGCAGCTCTCACATCCGCTACCTTAGCCAACTTTGCTGTATCAATGGTTTTCCTTTCCATCCATTGTTAATTGAGTTTGGACTCTGCAATCCTCCTCTTAACAAAGGAAAAGGATAACTTCCTGTACTTATAAGGGGTAGTTCTCATGGCTCACAACATATTATTCATTGCATCTTTCTAATGTAATGCATTAATGAGTGCAAATTGTAATTGCTCTTTGATGCAGCGGTTTACCCTTGCTGTTGCTGCGAGGATGATAGAGGGAAGTTAAAATGTGCTTTATGCCAGAATTATCAAGAACATTTCAATTTCTCTAGATGTTAACTGGGTCCCATTGTCAGGTACTAATTCCTCGGGAAAACATTCCCTAGAAAATACCTCCTTGAAGATCTGAATGATAGCAACCGAGTTCATACTGTCCACGAATTCCCTCGGCCAATTTTGACATATAGTCTATCACGACCAATGCATACTTGGTTGTACTACCCCCAACACCAAAAAGACAAGCGAAATCAAACGCCACTTTACTCCATGGTGTATTCTTAACCACAATGGGGTTGACTGGAGACTGACAAGTCACCAGTGACTTGTCACTGAGGACACACATACAACAATTTCTAACATAATGTTCAATCGCCCTGTCAGCACTAGGCCACCAGAAATCTTCCCTTATCCTTCTATTCATGTTCTGGATCCCAAGATGCCCTTCATGAGCTAAAACTAGCACTCTCTCCCCAAGACACTCTGTGACAACCAACTGCCCACTCCTGCGCAGAATGTTTCCCACATTGTATAATTCCGTCTCTACTCTACTGAAAGGAACCAATGCTTCAGGGGTGTTAGACCTGGCTTGTCCAGCGAGTTTATCCCCAGACTTTTTGCTATTTGGCCTTCTATTTCTGACCTGTTTTTGTTGGTTTTCTGACTCTGGGTACTTTACCTACTGATCAGTGCTAAAGTGCATATGCTCTCCCTGTAAATTGTGTTTATGGATTGGTGATTTCATGATTGGCATATTTGATCTACTGGTAAGTTCCTAGTACAGTGCACCGTGTATGCCCAGGGCCTGTAAATCAAATGCTGCTAGTGGGCCTGCAGCACTGATTGTGCCACCCACATGAGCATCCTGTAAATGTAATTCAGACCTGCCACTGCAGTTTCTGTGCACAGTTTGGTACTGCCATGTCGACCTGGGAATTGCACCCACTTGCCAGACACTAACCTTCCCTTTTCATACATGTGAATCACCACAAAGGTAGGCCCAAAGTACTCTTGTGGGCAGGGTGCAGTGTATATGAAAGGTAACCCATGTCCTGATGTGTGTAGCATCTACTGATCGTGAAATACTGCCAATTTCGTTTTTCACTATTGAAAGGCTATCTTTCCCATAGGAGAGAATGGGAGTTTATTTATAACATCTTATAAATATAACTTCCCATTGGGACAAGATGGGAAGCTAACGTTTAGTATGCCTGAACTCAGAATATAAAAATACATCTTTTAGTAAAGATGATTTTTATATAGTGTGTTTGAAAATAACACTTTTAGAAAGTGGGTATTTTCTTGCTTAGCCGTCTTGTGTGCCTCTGCTGGTTTGTGTATTGACTGTCTGGTTTTGGAGTGACAGGGGCTGGGGATGTGCATTCTCTCAGATGGCCACTAAGGTGGGGGTGTTGATGTGTGTCCTGCCTTTCCTGAATGAGTCAGGGCTGGGCTGAATAGACATGGGCTGCATTCAGAGTAGGGGGAGGAGCTCTCACTAGCACCAGAATAGGCCCGGTCTGCATTTAGAGTTGTGGGAGGAAATTTCCCTTGCACCTGAATAGGCCTTGTCTGCCTTACACAATGCTGTCTCCACCTCCTGCCGGGCAGCTGCACCAGAGAGGACAGGACTGGTTTTGGCGGGGCTAAGAGCTTCCCTACTACCAGAGAACAAAGGAATTTGTGCTATAAAAAGTGGGGCCCAGACCTCTAAACTTTAGATTACTGCTGAACTAAGGAACCAGCCAGGAAGAAGAACCGGGAAAGCTGGAGGAGCAGTACTGCTCCTGTGCTGTTTGCTGTTGGGGTTGGCCTGCAGTGGTTGATTCTGTCTTGAGCAGGGAAAGGACTTGACTGTGCTTTCATCATTCTGATGTTAAAGTTTTCTCCAAGGGCTTGAAGTAGAGCTTGCCTCCTTTTGGAAGTCTCAGGGATAGAAAATACTTCAAAGATAATTTCTGGGAAATCAAGAGGAACGTTGCCAAGGAGAAAAGCTGGCGAAACTGATGAGTAATACTGCCCCTGTGCTGTTTGCTGTCTGGGGTTGGCTTGCAGTGACTACTTTCTGCCAAGGAAAGGGGAAAGGACTTTGCTGTGTGCTGTGTCCCTTGTTTGAGGAAGATCTCCAAGGGCTTGAAGAAGAGCTTGCCTCCTGATCTGAAGTCTCAGAGACACAAATACTTCACGCCCAGCTTCCTGAACTTCCTTGCTAGGAGTTCTGACCTGCCAAGAGGTGCATGTAGCTGTTTTGGGCCTCTGGTCGTTGTTCTGGCTGTTGGGAGCTGGAAAAGCAATGCAACAACAAGAAGCGCGACGCAACAGTACCTGTTTTCGACGCATCACCGAATAAACTGACGCAGCGCTTGCCCGCACCTCGAGAAATCGCCGCACACCGCATCAAGTGCACCGGTCCCTGAAGACTAACATCACTGATTCCGACTCACACCCTGCTGTGCGCCTGCAAGAACCCATGTATCATCCTGGATCACCGTATCAAGGCGCCAGGTCTGTCGCATTATTGGGAACGCAGTAAGAAACCGGTGCATCACCTCCCCACGTAGTAAGAAACCAATGCAACACCTCCTCTCTGGTAAGGAACCAACGCATCATCTCCCCTGCGCGGCAGTAAGGAACCGATGTATCACCTCATCCGGAGCAAGGAACCGACGCATCGCCTTCCCTGAGTGTAAGGACCTGACGCATCACCTTCCCTGTGACCCTTTTTGTTTGTGTGCGGAACGCACCCAAGGTACTTTGTGTGAAAAGTGTTGCATGTGCAATTTGTTTTGAACTATGTCTACCATTTGAAAGTCATATTTCTATTATTGTATTGTGGATGTTTGTCATTTTGGTTTAGATAAAGATTACTTATCTTTCTAAATTGGTCTGGTGTCCATTTGTAGTGTTTTCACTGTATGACTGTATGTGTTCACAAATGCTTTACACACTGCCTTGGAGATAAGCCTGTCTGCTCGTTCCAAGCTACTAAGCAGGGTTTTTAAATAAATGTATCTCCCTTACCCTGACTAGGAAGAAGGGTCCCTACTTGGACAAAGGTACCTATCTCTGCCAAATAGAGACCCTCCATTTCCACCAAGGGGTATTCCTGATTGCAGGCCAACCATTTATCACGCATTTCATCACCTCCTGAAGAGTTCCATCATTTGATACGGCATCTAACCATTCTTGCTCCGACAACGCTCCTTTCGTGGTGTCACCAATCGAACTCACCACACACACCATTTCTAAATCATCTGCTTCCTCTTGATCCTCATCGTTGCCTTTCAAAGGCAACCTTGAGAGACAATCGGCAACATAGTTTTTTTACACCAGGCACATACTCCAACCTATATTGATTTTCTTGTAATCTATATTGCCATTTGGCGATGCATGGGGTTGCTCTTCCCTCACCCCTAGTGGTGAACAGTTCTAACAGAGGTTTGTGGTCAGTTCTCAAGACAAATTCTTTTTCCCACACAAAATTTTTGAAATACTGAACGCCCCACCACAAGGCCAATGATTCTGTCTCTTATCGTGGAATAAGAGGATTCTGCACCTCGTAATGTCCTGGACGCGGATGCAATAGTCTCTTCTTTCCCATTAGCCCTTTTCATAAGTATTGCCCCCAAGCCCACATTGCTAGCATCAGTGGTTATGATGCATGTGTCATTTATATCAAACAAATTAAGGGGACCACCACTTACAATTTCCTATTTGATAGATTCAACGTCCTTGTCACAATCATCATCTCACTTCATGTTTTTGTTCAGGAGGTTGCGTAACCTACTAGTGTTGTCAGATAATCTTTTATCCAATTTGGAGTAATACTCTACTAGCCCGAGAAATAAATGGAACTAATCCTTATTTTTGGGTTTCAGTGCACATTGATTGGCATCAAGTATTTTTTACTTTGAGCTCAATTCCCTTCCGAGTACATGACGACCCAAGTAACAACACCTTCTTGAGCAAATTTACATATCTCCTTTCTTAGAGTCAACCCACTTCCCTCGATGATGTCAAGAACTGCCCGCACTCTGCTGTCATGTTCTGCCATAGATTCTCCAAAAATTAAGATGTTGTCTTGGAAGAATATTACAGCTTTGATGCTATTGAACAGATTATTCATTACCCGCTGGAATACAGTGGATGCCGATGCTAGCCCGAACGGCATTCAGATATACTGAAATGCACCTTCGGGCATAACAAATGACGTCCGGTGCCTAGAGTCTCTACATAACTCAATATGGTGGTACGCTGAAGATACATCAAGAGAGGTAAAGTATCTGGCGTTGCCCATAGTTGATAACATTTCATTTATGTTGGGCAACATTTGGCGATCTACCCAGATATTAGAATTGAGATCCCTAAGATCCACACAAAGTCTCATCAACTTGTCTGCCTTACGCGGAAATACAATGGGTGCCAACAATTCTGAACCTTCAATGGCTTCTATTATACTAGCAGAACACAATTTATTTAGTTACATTTTTAATTCACCATGTAGGCGTACCGTGTGAGCTACAGCCTTTGCATAATGTTTTAAAATTATGCGGTGTTGAAAATCCTTAAGTTTCCCTTACTGTTCACAGAAAACCTCAGGGAAATTTCTGGCCCATTCTTCAGTTCCAATTTGGTTAACCAGATTGGAAATATCAGAATTTGCTAATGGGTGGTTACTAAACATATTGCCAACATTCTGTTTAGACAGCATCATGTTGAGGTCTAAAATAATCCCTAACTCGTTTGTTCATCCCAACCTAACAAATTAGCACCATCCTTGACGATGTATACAGGTCACACAGCATGTTTACCATTGAATTGAAAAATTGCATCAAATTTCCCCACGACTTCCACCCTCTTGCCCCCCTAAGCAGAAATTCTAATATGAGATTCATGCACAACAGTGTTCTCAAATTCACCAAAATCCTTTTTTTTCAGCAAGGCGAAAGGAGAACCAGAATCTGCCAAGAATCTTATGTCTCTATTGTTCACAGAGATCGTGCAAGATGGAGGCTTCCTTTTGCATAAACCTGCCATGGACAATATCTCTTCCACTGTACTCTCCCCTTGGTTCGTTGAAAATAGCATTACAACAGTGTTGTTCTCCTCATCAGAATCGCAGAAATGTTCCTCAATGTTCTTGACCGACTGTGAGGGAGCAGATCGCTGACCAATATTAGCCGTGCACACACATGCAAAGTGGCCTTTTTTCCCCACACTTGAAAAAAGTTTGGGTTAATGCTGTGCAAAATCTGGCTTTGCCCAGATGGGACCTGCTACCACAGTGGAAACGTGTTTTCGTTCTTTTCCACCTTCTCATTCCTGGGTTTAGGTGACTGTCCTTTGCCACTCCAGGAAAAACCTGCACTGGTTCCTTTACGGACTTGCTTGGCATTGGATCTGGTGTTAAGATGTTTTACTTCCGCAGGTTTGGTACATGCATTCATTTCCTTCATGCAGACTTGTGAATTTTCAATACTCCTCGCTAACTACAAAGCCAATTTTAAATCAGGGTCTTCAGTCGATAAAAGTTTCTTTTGAACTTTCCTATTATTAGTTCTTTCTATCAATTGGCCCCTGACAATTTCACCCCTGAACTCTCTATAGTTGCAAGTAGCGGCCAGCGTTCTGAGACTTGCGACAAAGTCATCAATAGATTCTCATGGAAGTTGGGAACGTTGAAGAAATTTGTGGCGTTTGAGAACGGTGTTTCTCCTTGGATTGAAATGCTTGTCTAGGGTACTAATAATGGAGGCATACTCATCAATTGTTGTTGAAGAATCACCGTGCTCTCCACCCAACGTGAACACACTTACAATTTCCAATGGGTAAAGTTTTCAAAATGTTTTTTTCTTTCTTAGAGGTGAAGGTATCACCATCAATTGCCTCCAAATAAGCTTCAAAAGTTTTTTCCATTGTTTTGAGTTCAATGGGGGAGTACCTGGAACTTGTAGAAAAGGTGCTGGTGCTACAGTTCTCTCCATGAGATATTTGCTAGAGTAATAATTACAAAGATCACCACAAAGTCTGTTGCAAGTGTATAGCACATGTACGCAGGTAGTTCGCTAAAACTTTGCTTTATTTTTTGCAAACCAAAAATATTATTAAAAATGATTTGATATTAATAATAATTTTTCCCTATTATTGTTATTGGTCTACACAAATACTGGCAAATTCCCATATATTCCTATATCCCTTTGTGTGTAGGTCAGTTCTCAACATAGCCGTTAAAGGTGTGCCTGTCACAGATGACAATGCAGGCAAATTGAAAAAAAACTGTGATTTGTCCTCACCCAAGATGGCTGACCCGTTGAACACAAGGTTCATGTGTTTTCTCAAGGAAATAGGGATGTGGACTTCCTATGGTCCGACGCACAGGACATATTGTTTGGGGTCAAGGGCAACAAGTTTTCATGTGTTCTTTTGTCCATGGGACAATTAGGCCCAACCCCCTGCAGCATAAACCCTATGGCTGCCAGTTTGCAGTACCACATTATGGATCAGGGAAGGGCATGGTCTGCAGTTAAGGAAATAATTTTACCCATATGTTAATGCTGTTCAAACTTGTATTCATGGTTCATTAATTGAAAGCCTTTATTATTACGGTGAGTGTAAATATAAGCTCCGACTGCACTACTGACAGTGGTTCCAGTACAAAAATGTGTACACACGTTTTCAAGGTTTAGCAATATGAGGCTATGTATGATATTCCCAGAATGCTCTCTGATTTGATGCAAATATTTGCAGAAGCTTGAAAGCAAGATTGATGATTCTTTCCTTTCAAAATAAAATCATCATAAAAAAATGAAAGCAGGAAAACAACATTATACTGAACTACTGTAAAATTTCAGGTACCATTTCTTTGCAGCATCATTTAGTAACATGTGTTGATGCATGCTTGTATTTCCCAAAAATATATATAATGGTAAATCAGTGAACCAGTTTCAATAAGATTATGGGAAACAAAAATAAACAAGCATTGGCAAAGTCGGTAGGTCTGATATTGGTGGTCAGCTTTTTAGTTTTGTCAATGTGTGATTTGTTTTGGCATGTTTTTTTAAAACCTTATTGGTGTGGGAGCTGCTGGGCCCTCACCATTATAACAAACATTGGCAAATATAGTGTTTTGGTCTCAAAAAGCACACACTGCCACAGTATTACTGGCACTGAACAAAACTACTTTGTGTGCAGATATGCTTCTTGTGAAAGAGCAGAATGCTGTCACTCACAGTGAAGCCAACCGATACAGAGATGGAGACAGAATTATAATAAACACAAACGGTCACGGTCAATGCTGGACCAAATTAGGGGCCCAATTTTTAAACAAAGTTACAAAAGTGCACCAATGGTATATGTCCTTGCATTAAGTGCAGCTATATGGCTTTTGTGAATTCCCAAGAACTTACAGAAGTAGGACAAGAAATAGTACTCCTAGAAAATATTTGTGAACTGCATTTTAGAATGAGCAAATATGCATGTGTAGATTTGCTCGTGCAAAAATCTGAGTGTTTGCAAGTTCACTTTCCCTCTAACCGCTTTTTTCCCAAATCTGGAAGAAGGTTTATGTCTGCCATTGTCAGGAGTACATTTCCAACATTTCTCAGTATGCTGCTGGGCTCCTCCAGAAGCTCCACTGGCTCCCTGTGGACAAGCGTGCACCTTTCAAAACCCTGTGCATTGCCCATAAGATCCTCCACTCCCAAGGTGCTCACATTCTTGCCAATCTTGTGTCACTGTATCTGCCATCTAGGCCCCTTCGGTCGCCCGAACTTAACTTAGCCATTGTTCCTCGGGTCTAGAGGGTGAGAACAGGAGGATGATCCTTCCGAGCCATAGCTCCTGTCCAATGGAACAAACTGCCTCTTTATATCAGGAAAACTCATAACCATCTCATTTAATCAAGTGGTCAACTGGATAAAAAAACATAAATAATTTAAAAGTTCTTTGTCGCTATTTAAAAACTCAGAAAATATGTCCTCATTTTAGTTTTTTAGAGCACTAACCATAATTTTGATGCAAATAAGACCCTCTCATATATGTAATTTCTAAAGGAAATGCTCTAGGTATTACAGTTTTGATTACATCAAAATGACGTCAGGCGTTCCACACTTTTGTAATAAATATAGAATGTTAGCAATCTAGTTGTTCATTGGGATACTGTTAAGAGGCAGAGGCCAGGGGCACGGACTCTGAAAATTGAAGGCAGGTAGGAGAGTGCAGAGGCAAACAATTTGACCACACTGGGCAGGCCGGAAGGGCAGTGGCAGCACAACAGACTATGGAGGGCAATAGAATGGGGGGCAGGGGCAACAAACCAACAATACAGGACTGGCAAGAGAGGCTGTGGCAATATAATAGACCATTGTGGGCAGAAGGAAGAGGCAGTGGTAGTACAACCATACATGCCAACAGACCCGTTTCAGCCAGGAAACGTCCAATGTTTTTAAGCTCAAATGGGCTTTATTTGATCTGTCTCCTGTCTACAATCTCCTCTTTTTCAATGTAACTCAAAGGGGAAAATCAATACCCCAGTTTTTTTTCAAAATCTCCCTCTTACCAAGTTCAAAATGTTCGCAAGTATGGTACATTGAATCATGGTAGGCAGGAGTAGGCCTGGGCGGCAAATTCCGTTCCGCTCGCGGAATTTGCGGAATTTGCGTAATTTCGCGTTCCGCGGAGAATGCGAAATTGCTCAAAAGTCTGCTTTCCGCGATTTCGCAAAATTTTTGCTTGTTCGCGTTCTCAGAATGCATGTTCGCGAGATATTTCTCCTCGAGCACGCAAACAGCAATTGCGAACAGGAAAAAAGCATCGCGAACAAGCAATTCCGCGTGTTCGCGAAATTTCTGCGTGTTCGCGGAGATTTTTTACCGTTTCGCGGAGATTTGCGTAACGCAATTACGCAAATTCCGCCCACCCCTAGGCAGGAGGCATTGGGGTAGGGACATGGATTCGGATAACAGAGGACAGGAGGGACATGGAGAGGTGCACCAAACTGACCCTACAGGGCAGGCATCAGGGTTTGCAGCAGCACAATACACCACACAACGCATGTGGGACGGGAGTGCAGCACAACAATCCATAGAAAGCAATAGGGAGGGGACAGGACCATGCACATGGACAACAGAGAACAGATGGGAAAGAGGCAATGGTAGCTAGCTGACCATAATGGACAGACAGGAGAGAAAGCTGCAGCATAACAGACCATAAAGGGCAGGAGGGACGGATCAGGGGCATTACAATGGAACAGACAAGCCAGGAGGGAGGGAATAGGGGGTCTGCACATGGAAACAGAGGGCTGGGGGCAAGGTGGCAGGGCAGGAGCAGCAAGATGACCATGGAGGTCAGGCAGGATGAGCACTAGAAACAAGACACACCATGGAGAGCAACAATGAGACTATGGTGGCATACACACAGACCATGGAGGGAAGGTGGGAGGGGGTCAGGGGCAGCTAGCTGACCACACAGGGAAGGTGGGAGGGGCCATGGCAGCACAGAAGAAAATGCATGGCAAGCGGGAGGGTTAGTGGCAGCACAATGGCTATGATGGGCAAGAAGGAGGGTGCAGGGGCATGCACAAAGGACCATGGAGGATAGAAGGGAGGGTCAGGACCTGGGCACAGACAAGAAAGTTCAGGGGAAGGGGCCTCACAACAGACCGCGCGGGGCAGGCAGGAGGAGCAGTTGCAGCACAACAGATCAGGGAGGGCAGAAGGGTGTGGCAGTAATATGGACCATGGAGGACAGGAGGAAGGGGATAGGGGCATGGCATGTGGACAGGCAGGGTGGAGGTGGCAGGGACAGGTTACAGTCATCTGACAATGCTAGGCAGGTGGGAGGGGAGTGGCAGCTCAACAGAACACTCAGAGTAGATAGGAGTGGCAGGTCCATGGAACATAGTGGGCAAAAAGGATGGAGCAGGGGCATGCACAAAGAAATCGGAGGGCAGGGGGAAGGAGAATAGGGGCAGCAAGCTAAGCACAGAGGCTAAGCAGGAGGTCAATGATGGGCCATAGAATTGGGTAATGGAGGGCAGGAGGAGTGGACTGGTACATCATGCTAAATGGAGGGCAGTGGCAACACATCAGACCATGCATGGCAGGAGGGAGGAGGCTAGTCCATGGATTCAGACAACAGAGGATAGGGAGGAGGTGGATGGGGCAGCAAGCTAACTGTTCAGAGATGGTGGGTATTAGGAACTTTATTGTTTTTAAAATGTGTGTCTGTGCGAACTACTTAAAATATGAACAAGTATGCAGCATAATCTCACTTTTATTCAGGAAGAAGAGGACGTTTGTGACTGTGACTCCGGGCTCACTTGGCAGAAACACCCCCTGACCCTCCACCCCATCGCAAAATGTAATGCCCGTGAAAAGGGTAGGTGGACGCAGTGTTATATAGAACATAGTCCTGAGAGCACGATTGAAAATGAAAACTAGATGTAGCATATGGTATAAACTATGCACCAAAAAGTGTGATATAAGATGAACTGGGGCGTGAAATATAATATGCAATACATTGTGCGCAATGACAGATTCATTGGAGAGCGCGAGATAGCACAGGCACTAGCGCGTGCTATGCGATATGCGCCTTGGAGTGTAATATGCACAGGGCAGTGTTGTGTAACATAACTAGTCTCTAAAGTTGTAATATAAAATATGTGCTGGGGAGTGTAACGTTGCATATGCACTGTGACAAAGATATGGATCCCAGATTGATATATGTATGGCATAGCGCTGTGCGTTATAACATACACATCGAGGAAGGCACGTTAGATGGGGCAATATAACCCGTGCGAAGGCAAGTGTGGCATGACATATTCACGGGGTGGTGTTACATTGCACATGGGCTAGAGAGTGTTATAGCATACGCACTAGCTGGTGGAATACAACACAGAGGAGTGAGGCAATCGGCGGGCACTGGTGGGTGTAACACAGCATTGGACTCAGCCAGGAGCACGCTGTGACTCTCAAGTGAGGTTCGTCTCCTTTCCAGAGAGTAAAATAAAAAGAATTACAGATCCGGCGGTGGATGTGTTTTTTATTAACCGTGAGGGGGATTTCTTGCATAGTTTGGTCGAATTTTTGTCGAATCCCCTTTGAATGGCTTGGTGTGCGTGTATATTAAATGTGCCCATCAATAGCTACCCATGTTTGTATAAATAAACGACAAGGGTGTCCACTTGGAGAGTACCCACCAGCGGGGGCGCCGGGCCGATTAAGGCCTTGGGAGGGCCAAATTAATTTTTTTCAACAAAAAAAATTAGGGTGCAGGCCCTGGGGGATGGGGTCCCCAGGGCCAGTAAATTAGAAAAAGAAGGGGAGCCACACAGCCCTCCTTCTTAAAGAAATAAAATAAATAAAAGACCGGCATCGCGCTGGAGGCCACACCCCCTCCTTGCAGCACTCTGCAAACACGCCCCCTGGCCAGTTGTAAGTTGGGGAATTAATTCCCCTTCAATACTGAGGGTCCCTGAGGGCCAACTAGCCCAACAGGTATCTCCAGTGTGCGCCAGGGAGCTGCGTTGCAGACAGGTGTTCTGAGGCTACACCCCTTTTTACACCTCTATGCAACGCAGCTCTGTGGCACTTACTGGAGGTACCTAGTGGGCTAGTTTGACCCTAGGGACCCTTAGGATTCAAGGGGACTTAATCTCTCAACTCAGAACGGCCACAGGGCGCGTTTACACAGTGGTGAAGGGAGGGGACGGGGCCTTAGGTGACGTGTGCAAACACGCCCTGTGGCGCGTTTTAAGTTGGGGAAATAATTCCCTTTCAATCCTGAGGGACCCTGGGGGCCAACTAGCCCACCAGGTGCTTCCAGTAAGTGCCACTGCTCTGCGTTTCAGAGAGGTGGTGCAGGCCGTGCCCCTTTTTACACCTCTCTGCAATGGCGCTTACTGGACGTACCTAGTGGGCTATTTTGCCCCTAGGGATCCTCAGGATTCAAGGAGACTTAATCTCCCAACTTAAAAAACGGCCACAGGGCATGTTTACACAGTGGGGAAGGAAGGGGACGGGGCCTGAGGTGACGTGTGCAAACACACCCTATGGCGCGTTTTAAGTTGGGGAAATAATTCCCCTTCAATCCTTAGGGCCCCTGGGGGCTAACTAGCCCACCAGGTGCTTCCAGTAAGCGCCACTGAGCTGCGTTGCAGAGAGGTGGTCCAGGCCGTGCCACTTTTTACACCTCTCTGCAACGCAGCTCTGGGGCGCATACTGGAGGTACCTAGTGGGCTAGTTGGACCCTAGGGACCCTCAGGATTCAAATTAACATAATCTCCCAACTAAAAACGGCCACAGGGCGTGTTTACACAGTGGTGAAGGGAGGGGACGGGGCCTGAGTTAACGTGTGCAAACAAGCCCTGTGGCGCGCACGGTGAAAAACCTGAAAAAAAAAAAAAATAATAAATACATAACTTAGCATTTAAAAAACCGTACAAATTCACTGAAAAAACCATAGGTTTCACACACGTTATAGTTACGAATTAGCATTTAAAAAACCTTGCAAATTCACTTCAAAAACCATAGGTTTCACACATGTTATAGTTAGCTGGACATTTCACTCGTAAAAAACCAATGAAATTCCCCCGTTATAGTTAGTGCAGGCAACTATAACTCACGCGACCGCAATCCTCTGCTGATGACATCAGATATTACATCACTGATGACATATGTGTCTTTATGAAAAATAAATATTTGTAATATATGTATAGCTAAAGATTAATGGAAGAAGACATGGGTAAATAAGTGTCTAAATACAGTGCGCGCGCACCGAGCGCCCACGGTTCGGCGTGCGCGCACCTCGCGATTTAAAAAAAAAAAAAATTGTTTTTTTCGCACTTGGGGGTCCTTCTGTGACCCCCTGACCAAGGCTAGGGGGTCAGGAACTGTCCACTCTGCCCCCTTTTCACGTTCTCCACCTTTTTTTTCACCCCTTCAGACTGCGAGAGACAAAATGGCGGGCGACACTTCCTGGTTTCGACGGATTCGAATGTTTACCGACATCTAACAACCAATCAGAATTGCGCTCGCGCATGGCAGGGTGCGCGCAAAGTGCACGCACGGTGCACGCGTATAGATATTGATATGCTTTTAAATGCTATTTTCTCAGGAAATACTGAACAGATTTACACCAGACCTGCAAAAGGCACTTCCTTGACCTTATGGCTACCTCTCTGCCAAATTTCACGTAATTCTGTTGAGCCGTTCGGGCTGTAGCTGCGATTAAAGGTCCTATGGAAAAATGCATGGGGAAAACGCGTTTTGGACCCCCCCTTTTTCTCGGCCCTTCGCTTGAGGAATCACCCCGAGACTTTCAGGGTAGGAGCTGAACGGAGCGCCCCATTAGTTTTGAAAATTTCGCGAGGATTCGTCAACCGGCGCCAAAGTTATTCAAAATAGAATTTTCAGATTTCCTATGGAAACTAGGTTGTAACTATAACTATCTACTGGCGACCGCCAGTACATAATATATGTATATATATATATTCAACAACTTCCAACTTTTGCTAAAGAAATCAGACTCCGACACTTGGGTAAGCTTCACCATCCAGCTTTCAGTTTATTTGATTCGCTTGACTCGTTTCGGCACACCTGCCTTGTTCACAATGGGAAGACTCTTAAAAACACAATTTTTAAACAGATAGTCGAGGTCACATGGTAGTTTGTCAGATAGATATGGTAAACAGACTTTGCAAATGCAAACATCAATTGAATTACTGGGACCAACTCATTAATCCAGTAGTTAAACATCACTACCAGACCCACACATGTATTATTTTAAAAATCCATATTACATATGCTTAAACTTGATACAAAATGTATACCATAATTTTTGAAAATAAATTATTTTTTCTGAAAATAATTTTTCACCATTGAATTGAAATTCAATTTCCACAGCATTCGCTATTTCATGATAAAATCTCAAGATAGCTAAAAAAAGTTAAAATATCACTCATGGTATACTATACATCATCACATCCAATCAACATTGATGTTGGTCTCAGTGTCCATTTGAAAAAGAATATCGGGCTAGTGCCCCAATGTTAAGTCATATCCAGTCCATGGTTCTGCCAATAAATCAAAAAAGTTTCAATTTAGTAAAAAGTGCATGTGCATAACAGTACGTCTGATATTACGTGCAAAATTGCTATAAATTTTACAGTACCTCTGATTTTCTGTGCAAAATAGCATGTTAAAGTGCAAATTATTTCGTAAACATTAAGACATTTTTAAAATAATAAAAAGTTCTATATTTCATACCCTCAAGCGGAAAAATGGTGCTAAATATTTAAATACCTCCATTGTATTTTTATGCCTAAATTAAACTCACTAAAATATATGAATATAAGTATATAAAGTGCTAGTGCAAACTATGTTATTCTCATACCTTTATAAATTGTAAAAATAGGCATATTAAAGCATTCCCTTGATTAACTCTCACAGTATAAAATATTGTTGTCTAATGACTTAATACAGCACTTTTATTAATCAGTTGCCACATACTCATGTTACTTTACTACTATATACCTATTGTTTGACCTTCTTCCTTCCTCTGAATTTTAAAATCAATGTTCAGCTAAGAATTAAAATGAAAATGAAAATGGGAATTGAAATTATCAATTATGTCAAGTGTACATGTAAATCCTCTTCTATATTCAAACCATTTGGTATTTTGGTATTGAATAAGAGTATGTACTTTGACTCTAATTTGCGCAATTTTCTTTCTCTGTCACCACCTCTCAAGTTTTTAGGGATTTGATCAATCGCAAAATAAACAAGATCATTAATGTTTCCCTTGTGTTCTTCATTGATGTGGCGAGCTACCACATAGTTCTTATCATTATTCTTGATTGCTCTTAAATGTTGGAGTATGCGAATGTGAACCATGTGGATAGTGCTACCAACATACATTTTTGGACACGAACACTGCAAAACATAAACAACATAATCACTTTTACAATTTAGTGAGGTTCTTATCTTCCATGGACTATTGATTAGGGATGATGTTACCTGTTTTTCATTCTTACCATGTTTACAGGCCTTACATTTATAACATTTATGGAAGCCAGGGGTAGTCTGTAACCAGCTCCTTCCCCCTTTCTCCATTTCCGGATTTATTTTAAATAAATCCTCTCTCATTGATTTTGCTTTGTTGAAAGTTATCATCGGTCTTCTTGACACAAGGCCATGTAACACCTGATCCTGCTTTACTAGGTGCCAATGCCTACACAGGCTATCTCTCACTTTTGCCTGGTAGGCATTGTACCCTGTAATCATTCTGATCTGATCTTGTGTTCGTTTTTTCTTTTCACTAACCTTCACTTCATCTGGTTTTAACAGTGTTTCTCTTTGTATGTTGTCTACTTTTTCTTTTGCCTGATTCAGTACTTTGGGAGTATATCCTCGTTGCAAAAATCTCTTATTCAAAGCGCTTTGGGCGTCACCTAGAGTATCTTTGTCACTGCAGTTGCGTTTCATCCTCAAATTTTCTGCATAAGGAATACTAATTTTTAGATTAGGAGGGTGAAAGCTCTCCGCGTGCAGTATTGTGTTTCCTGCAGTTGGCTTGCGATAAGTACGTGTTTGTATTTTCCCTTGTGAGATATACACCTCTAGATCTAAATATGTGACACTCATGCTGCTTATGTGTTCTGTAAATTTTAGATTGAGATTGTTCTCATTAATATTATTAATGAACTCATGTGCTGATTCAATAGAGCCATCTCATATAATAAATAGGTCGTCGATAAATCTGATCCATTTAATTACATGGGTTTCTCAATCTCTACTGAGGTCTACCTTGAGCACCTGCTCCTCCCACCAGCCCATATGCAAATTAGCATAGCTGGAGGTGCAGCAGGTGCCCATCACAGTCCCTTGTAGCTGCCTGTAAGTGTCACCACCAAATAAAAAATGGTTATTGTTAAGACCTAGTCTGCACATTTCAATCAGCATACTTGTGTGCTGCTACAAATTAATGGGTCTCTGGTTTATAAAGTGTCTGACTGCCCTTATACCATCATCATGGGAAATACTGGTGTATAGACTTACCACATCTAATGTAATCAGGAGATATGACTCTTTCCATACTGTATCCACTATTCTGTTAAAAAAATCTCTTGTGTCCTGGATGTAAGCAGGAAGTGCCCTCACATAAGTCTGTAAAAATGCATCAAGGTATCTGGAGGTCGGCTCAAATAAGCTACCAATGGCTGAAATGATAGGTCGCCCTGGTGGTCTTTCTTTATGTTTGTGGATCTTTGGCATTAAATATAAGATTGGTACTACCGGATTGTCTACTTTTAAAAAAGAAAGTTCTGATTTGCTAATTAATCCCAATTCTCGCCATCTAGTCAAGACCTTCACATATTTATGTTGAATTTCTAATAAATTGCTCTGAGGGACTTTTAGATAGCACTCTTTGTCACTCAGCTGTGTCATGGCTTCAGTGTTATATGCCTCTAATGACCACAGAACAAGGTTCCCACCCTTATCTGCCTGCCTTACAACAATGTCTTGTCTATTCTGGACCTTTGTTATCACAGCCTGGTACCTTTTTTCAAACAGGCTTTCATTTTAAAAAAAATCTTTACTAGAAAATACCGATAATTGCTTCAAATCTCTTATCACAAGCTCTGAAAACATGTCAATCGCATCTTTGGGAGTTTGGTGTAAACGTTGATTTAGATTTAAATGCTGTAATTGGTCTATCAAAAACATTTAGACAAAATAAATCATCAGTTTGACTAATTGAGTCCACCAAATCCAACCTATCTGCCTCTCTCATCAATTGTTGACATGTAAATTGTACCTCCATATCTCCAACTTCCAGATTACCAGGGTCTTCGTTCAGTATCTCCATATTTTCTTTACGAGTATTGCTCTTCATACTAAAAAACTTTTTCAATTTTAATTTCCTTATGTACTTGAAAAAGTCAATGCGCGTCTGTGTGTAGTTGAAATTGGTACGTTTACAAAATGAAAATCCCATTGACAAAACCTTAATTTCATCAGATGTTAGGGTCAAATCTGTTAGATTAATAACTGATTCTATTTCTTCCAGCCCTTGCGTTGATAAAGTTCTTTCTTCTTCTTGCCTGATCGTATTTCCATTCCCGCCCCTTCTATTTTTCCGTTTCCGTAATTTTCTTTTCTTTGATTTTGAAAGTTCGTTCTGACACCTTGAGTCCGGTCCTGATATAAAAAACCAAACTCTTCAATTATTGACGGTGGATTCGAAATTTCATTTTCATTTGCCACACCATCTTCAGATGCTGTTTCGATATCTGAGCTGACTACTGAGCTAGTTTCTGATGTATCTCCGCGTACACCTGGTCCTCTTGTTGATTGTGTTCCCAAGGTACTACTTGCTTTTGAAAGTCTTTGTTTCCTGATATTGTCGAAGCGACGTGCAAACATATATATTTGCCCTCTCTGATAATCCTGGCGGTCCTGCTGGAATTTCTTCGCTTTTCTTTCAGTTATAGACTGCTCATATTTAGTCAGACGTGCGTTTAATTCGGATTGGAATTTTTTCATATCATCATCACCCAAAAGCTTCTTTAAATCATCTTCCAATATGGTGATTTCAGCCAGGATTTTGTCGCGATCTTTTGAAGCATATTTTATCAATATCTTCATCATGTTTTCCGAAGCGCAAGCGTTGTTTAGCGCCCACTCTCCCAGCATTTCTGGGTCAGGATTTTCGTATGTGGGGGCTGTTAGCACTCGTAGACCTCGGGGAATTCTCCCTACATCTAGGTATTTCGTCAAGGATTTCACTTCCCACCATTTCGAAATTTCATTGCGCCATATATATATATATATATAGATATATAATCTACTGGCAGTCGCCAGTAGATAGTTAAAGTTAGAACCATGTTTCCATAGGAAAAGCATTTTTTGATTTGCTAATAACTTTGGCATCGTTTGATGAATCTTTACGAAATTTTCCAAAAAGTTACTCTTTTTTTTATCAGCTCCTATCTTGAAAGTTTGGGGGTGATTCGTCAAGGGGGGGCTGAGAAAAAAGGGGGGTCCCAAAACGTGTTTTCTCCATGCAATGTCTATAGGAAACTTTAGACAAGGCTACAGATCAAACTGCTGAACAAAATTGCGCCAAATTTGGCAGGGAGAAAGGTCTTGGTCCAGAATGCACGCTTTTGTTGAAATGGGGGTGTAGGAAGGTGGATATCTGACTATGGTTACCCCCAATTTTTTACCTAGTGTCTAGCTGGTTTTTCGACTTAGTAGGCCTGAGATCCTCCCATTCAGGGTCTTAGCCTGTCTGCTCTCTCTTTAACATGGACTCCATGTACCCTAGGTACATAACCCATTGGAACTAGATCACCCAGTGAGCCCCTGTACCAGTGTACACTAGGTACCCTGGGCATTGGTGTATCTAAGGCCTACCAGGGGCTGAAGCATGTATTGTGCCACCCCTGGCCTGGCCTAACAAATTTGACACAACTGGCTGATCACTCAGCTGGGGTAAGTTGGTGTAACCACCTCTTACTTAGGTGTAGTATACCTATACCTAACCTTAAATGGGACACATGTTAACCTATAAGTCACTCCTATGGCAGGCCTTGACAAACCTGAAGGCAGAGTGCTTGGTTTCATGTGAGATGGTGCTCTGGCATGCGCTGAGCCTGTCTGCAGTGGTCGGAACAACTTCCTTCTACCGTTTCCAGATATCATCATACCATAAACTCTTGAGTGCATTATGAACCTCGCGGTTAAATGCTATCTTTGGTTTGGCTTTATCAAAACATGTCGAGTAAGGTGTCATACGAATTGGAATACTAACCCCCCGCCAATTCTGGCGACGGGGTTAGCATTCCACCCTTCTAGAGGGACACGACATGTACAGTACCTGAAACCCGGGTAAAATCAGACATAGCCTCAGCTCCACAAAATGGATGCTGCCACCACAGACACAAGTCTGCCCTCCTGCTGCTGGGAGTCCTTCCAGCTTGGGAGACGTGGACAAAGGGTTTCCTGCCAGGGGAGGTGCGGGCACCACCCCAGACAGGATTTTGTGTATTGGTCAGGTAGGGCTTGAATGGAATCAGACATGCCTGAGGCTCACAAGGAGCCTCGGTGCATATGCCAGTTCAAACCGGTCCTGGGGCACACCAGCCCCGGACCTGGGGCGAGCTGCACAAAGGATTGAGGGTGTAACCACCCCCCTTCCTGGTCCCACCCTTAGGGAGGGACCTAGCAGGTAGTCCGGCCCCTAGAATCCGCTTAAAGGTAGGAGCTGTGTCCTAAGACTTCGGACATCCTGGAATCAACTTACTACAAAGAAGAAGACGGGAACTTCGACGCTCTGCTGCACAGAGGACAGAAGGAAATCTCCCCTATGGTCCGGGAGTGACCATCTTGCTAACGCAAGCACCAACCAGCTATTCGACGTCTGCTTTGCCGCCGGATCCCGAGCCCAGAGCCCGACAAGACCTGGACCTCCAGACCTCTCACCGCCCGATCCACAGTCCCTGAAAAGAAGGAACCCGTGGAGGCACCGAGACACGTGGAGCCAGCCATCTTGAAAGACCCACGACAAGCTGCAAGCGCGACAACAGAGGCTCCCTCCAAGTTGTGCTTTGGGTCCTGAGAAGCCCAACATCCGAGCAGCATCTGCACCAAAGGTGAGCCCTCCAGCATCTCCACGATCTGCGTGGGGCCCCTCTGCACTTTGCACCTTGACGTGCCTGCCCGGTCCCTGGCCCGTTGGCTAGTGGCCATTTTGGCGACGAACCTTGACATCTACGACACTGGTCTGGTTGCTCCAGACTGGCCCCAGCTGCTCTCCAAAGGAGCAGCCCCTCTGACCTTGCTGGTCAGAACAAACAGCTTTCTTTACTTTCCACGACTCCTGCCTTTGCCAAGGCTTGTTTGCTTCCTTCGAGTCGCCGACACCGCCGACAGCGAGAGCCTGCGTGGGACAGCTCGTGACTCGACTCCTGGACGTCGTCGACCTTCAGGGACCACGTGGCTGCGGAGACAAGCTACACCTCATCACCTGTTTGCACCCGATATCGCCTGGTACCTACCTGGTGCCACGCCGGTCACTGGCTAGTGACTGTGAACACTGTCCCCTCTGCTTTCAGGTCTTCTACAACTCCGATCCACTCTTGGATCCACCGCATCTCTTCTGGACCGACCGCCTGCAGCATCTTTGTCATCAGGCTCCATTGAATCGATAGACGAAACCCGACGCACTTCGAGACCTATGCACCCGCTTCCTGTGGGTGAGGTAAAGCTGGCGCCCAAGTGTAGAGAAACATCTCTAGTGTCTGTGTTTTAAGTCCCAAGTTCGTAGTCCATCCAGAAGACCCTTCTAGCAGTAACTTTTGAACTTTTACTCACCCATTGAAAACCTATGGGAGCCCGCGTGTAACTTTCCTCACTGCACACGCGACCCGTGGACCTCCTGGTCACTAACTGAAGTTAGCTCCTTGTAGGCCCAGCGATTCTAGAGGCCCTAGGCCTTTTCCCTTTCCTGTTCGTGGTACTTATACCACTATTTTAGTATATGGTTTGAGTGGCCACCAGGGCCCATCCATATAAAGTGCAACTTCTGTATATTGTAATACTTTCTTGTTTAACGATTTGTGCTCCTGTGCTCATAAAGAGTCTAGGGGATACTTTGAGTAATAAATACATATATATTTTGAATATATATCTGTGTGGTGTCCTTTCATTGGTATAAAATGGGGTTACATATGGTAAAACAGCCTGCTTAACACGCTTTAACGAGTTTAGCCTCAAAGACTGCTTAGCCTACACTACCACTAGGGCAGCTAGTCCGAAAAGGTTGACTTACAACCACACCATAAGGGTTGCTTGGCATGGTACAAGGTGGTCACTTTAACTAGTGAACATCATATACCAGGCCAACTTCTCACAGGGGGTAAATCCGTTCAGTAGTTTTAGAGAAATATCAAATTTACAGATATCGATATTTGAGAATTCTGACATCTGATTGGCTGAGGTGTTACGAGCACGAGCGTGCAGCTGATTGGCTGCGAACTGTTGAAACTAGGAGGTGTTTGCAGCCATTTTGTGACTAGGTTGAAAGGCGTAGGGTGGAAAAAAAGAATAATTGTATAAGAGGGTATAATAGGGACACTGTGGTCTTAGTTTAAGCAGTCTGTAAGGTGCAGAGGCAGGGAGTTTGAATGTTGCGTAGACCGTGGAAATTACGTCCGCAGAACAACGGTGCGCGGTATTGCGGCAAGGTTGCGTAGGCTCTGGAAATCCCGTCGGGAAAACAATGGGCCGTATTGCGGACAGCAGTGTGTAAGGTGCACACACAGGTAGTGTGAATGTGCGGTATTGCAGCAATGTTCAGTAGGCTGTGTAACGGTATAACGGTGCACACACAGGTAGTGTGAATGTGCGGCCTGGAAAAAAAGAGAATTGTATAATAGGGTAGAGTAGGAACAGTGTGGTCTTAGTTTAAACAGTCTGTACAGTGAATATAATGCGCAGTAATGTTTACTTATAATGCGGTGTTCACTTTTATCACGGACAGTGTCACTTTCTTAGACGAAATTTAATATTATGTGGGACCATTGAAAGTAGAAGTGTTGTCAGCCATTTCCTCCCCCTCCGCGGAGCATCAGGGACATCTGATTGGGTGACGTGTTCTAAGCAGGACCTTCCCAAACTTAATGTTCATTGGCTGTAAACTATTGAAAGTAGAAGTGTTGTCAGCCATTCCCTCCCCCTCCGCGGAGTATCAGGGACATCTGATTGGGTAACGTGTTCCAAGCAGGAGCTTCCCAAGCTTAATGTTCATTGGCTGGGAAACATTGAAAGTAGAAGTGTTGGCAGCCATTTCGTCCCCCTCCGCGGAGCATCAGGGACATCTGATTGGGTGCCCTGTTCTAAGCAGTACCTTTGCAAGCTTAATGTTCATTGGCTGTGAAGCATTACAAGTAGAAGTGTTGGCAGCTGTTCCCTCCTCCTCTGCGGAACACCATGGGCACTTAATTGGCTAAAGTGTTATGAGTACAAGATTGCTCCTTATTGGCTGGGAACGGTTCACTGTTATCAGCCATTTTGTGACGCAGTTCAAGAAAGTATGGGAAAAAAAGTAGGGGAGAGTAGGAACACTATTAACTGTACAGTGCTCGCAAGGTGGTTTATAGGGACTGTAAAGGGAAAAATAGTTTTTTATATATTTTAAGGGCCATTTATATAATTTGAGTGGGCCTTACAAATCAAGGCGGGAAAATAACAGTGTGTGTTGCGGACTTCTTGTTATTAAGTCTGTGGGTGGAATACTTCCCACAAACACTATTTACTTAGAATGTGGTGTTTACTTTTCTGACGGGGAGGTGTGGTTGCGCTGCAAAAATTTCAGTGTAGGTTTGAAACAGTATTTATTAAGCAATCACTAATATACTTTCTTAGGAAAGTGAAGCTGTATATATCGGAGGGGTGACAAATAAAAACGCAATTCATAAAATATCCCTTAAGCGTGGCCACACCGTCCCTTTTTTTGTTGGACATAGTTTGTAAAAGTGTTGCCCCATATTCTTGTAATATACAAGGGCATCAGTTACTTTTAGATAAAGTAGAAAAGAAGTGCAACAATAAATACTCCCGCACTACATCATCCGAGGTCACAACAACAATCGCCAGTAAAAAACTGATATTAAACTAAATGTGATATTACATAGAAATGTACGCTTCATCAAAACATTACATGAAGCACTATGTATACAATTTGTTTTTACAACTACTTTTTGATGAAACATTAGCCGTGTAACAAACTGTGAGGTACTAAGTTATCTACGGAAATAACTATAGTATGTATTGTAAATGTGTTGCACAGATAGATGTCCAAACCCTTTGAAGTACTATAAACACACAGTATATGTATATATAGGGTGAGTTTATAGTATTTCACAGGAGAAGAAGAATAAGGGTTCCTACAAAAAACTACATTATTTTTACAATTTGTATTCTGTAGAACGCGGGAAAGTTTTGCCGTAGTGCTTAGAGGTCGCTGACTGCTCCGCTGATAGATCAGGTACTCCTTTAAGAATATATAGGATAATGGTATAATATACACTACTATTCCAATATACTCTATAATATAAGGAGACGGAGAATAACAAAATATTTTCCAGCTGTGAAGATGTTCAAAGCTTCTTTTCTCCGGAACTTCGAAATGTTTCGTCCTCGTGCTGACTGGTCATAAAGTCTTCTGAGATCAAAATGACTGTGAATATTAGATAGTGAATATAGTGTGAGTATGTATATTAGAATATACATACTCACACTATATTATCCCAGGGGGGGAAACAAAGTTAGAACGAGAAGCTGCTGATGTTACATAAAAATCTTGAGTTTTGGCGCCCACGGGTCACCAACACGTCTGTGGTCAAGTATAGTTTCACTATTATAATATAGAAAATCACACTATATGAGCTCAAATGAGCCAGTACAGGAACAGTGTATCCTCTATTCTGTCTGTTTCTGAATACAAGCTGCTGACGTTACATATAAATGGCAAAAACAACCAATAACACTTTTTTGTAAATGCATATCTTTAAATATTCACAAATACCTACGTAGTACAAATCCGTAATATCTTTTGTCAAAAGAAGACTCCGACGTTAGAAAACTGACCTGCATCACAGAATAACTCGCAAAAACGAAACTAATTGAGCAACGGGTGTGGTTTATATACTTTTTGGTTATTCAGTAGTCTATGGAAGGAACATGCGGCTCCACCCATTTAGATGTCACGTTTTACAGTTGACACGTGCTCACGTTTTCACTGTTTAACTTGTGCACGTGTTGGGAAAAGTTACAAAATGTCAAGCTGTAAAGGTTTCGATTCCGATCTTCACACATATACGTATAACGTTGGAGAGATTAATAACTGTTACCCGGCAAACCGTGTCATTTCCTTTCTTGTAACTAAAAACAACTATTAATTGCCGTAATTCTAAATAGAAGACATAAAAAAATATCGTTCAGAATAGAAGAAAAATAAAATATGTGCTAATATTTGTCATCACTATGGTTTTAAATTTAAAAAATGCCAGGATTTGTAAAGCGTACAGCTACCTCCAGAGAGGTGTCCCAGTGCTCGGGAGCGTCGGGTAGATTAAGCAAGGTATTGCCCATAGTGTCATAGTGGTGGGCTAACGTGCCGCCGGAGCTGGGAATCGAACTGTGAATGCTGTTGTTCGAAGTCAGGTATCATAGCTGCTGCGTCACAGTTTTTCTACCCTTACCTTTTAATTAGTGCTAATTAAGTTTTAAACATTGTTAAATTATAACTTATATCAGACTACTGTTACAGTTAGTTTTTGACTACAAAAAGTATGCACGTCTTTTTAAAATTTACTTAAGAACAATATAGGTTTCAGGGACAATGTTGTTAGAAATTAGCATTTAAAAAACCTTTGAAATTCACTGAAAAAACCATAGGTTTTACAGACATTATAGTTAGAAATTAGCATTTAAAAAACCTTAGAAATTCACTGAAAAAACCATAGGCTTCAGGGAGGTTATAGTTAGCTGGACATTTCACTCGTACAAAACCAGAGAAATTCCACCGTTATAGCTACTTCAGCTAACTATAACTCGCGCCCCCGCAATGCACTGCTGATGACGTCACATATTACATCACTCATGACATGGTCAGTGACATCACTGATGACATCACTGATGACATCTCAAATGACATCACTGATGACATCACTGATGACATCATCCATTGAGTATGTGTTTCTGAACAGTTTTATAAAAAAAGGCCTGTTAAAAAATAAGTGGGTGTACAAGTGTGTGAATGGATGATTTTCTAGGTGCGTAACTGAGTCTATAAGTGAGTCATTAAATGTATCTTACTGCAGACTAGTGACTAAACTGTGTGAATGTCTGTATGTGTCTGTGTGTTGGTGTATAAGTGGCAGAATGGTTTTGTGAATAGCTATATGAGTGTCTATATGGGTTATTGATTGGTTGTCTGAGTATCTGTATGGGTGCCTGAGTGTTTGTGTGGGTAGGGTGTGAGTGACTCTGTGACTAGATGTGTGAGTGGGTGATTCAGTGGGTGCATGTTTTTAAGAGTGCATCTGTGATGGACTGTATGGTTGGGTGAGTGTATGTATGGGTGTGTTAGTGATTGAATGTATATCTCAGTTGTACATGTGTCAGTAACTACATATGTGAAACGCAATGAATATGTGTGTAAGAGTATATAACTATCTATATGTGAGAGTGTGTGATTTTTGGAGTTGCTGTATGCACCATGGTGCAAGGATATCTGTGTCACGTGCTGTTTGTTTTTCTGCAGGAAGACACAGAATTTGTTAGTATTTTTACTTGAGTGTTTTTAACTGTATAGGTGAGTAAATTTTTACTGTGATTAATTATTTGCATGACTGACTAGATGTATCAGTACCTCAATGGATGATTGGCGGTGTGTGAGTGTCTATATAGGTGTATAAATGCACAGAGTGACTGTAAGTATGAGTGGCTGTACAGGTGAGTGAGTGGAGATGTATGTAGACCTAAAAGTCAATGAGTGGGTGGGTAGTTATTGGTATTGGAGTATCTATGGTTGTCAAAATGGCCGTCTGAAATTTTGAGTCGGTATATCAAAGGTTATATTAGGGTGTGAGAAGATGAACTAATTTATCACATGGATGATGTCATCAGTGATGTCATCAGTGATGTCATTTGAGATGTCATCAGTGATGTCACTGACCATGTCATGAGTGATGTAATATGTGACGTCATCAGCAGTGCCTTGCGGGGGCGCGAGTTATAGTTAGCTGAACTAACTATAACAGAGGAATTTCTAGGGTTTTGTACGAGGGAAATGTCCAGCTAACTATAACACCACTGAAACCTATGGTTTTTTCAGTGAATTTCTAAGGTTTTTTAAATGCCAATTCCTAACTATAACGCCCCTGAAACCTTTGGTTTTTTCTGTGAATTTCAAAGGTTTTTTAAATGCCAATTCCTAACTATAACGTGCATGAAACCTATGGTTTTTTCAGTGAATTTCAAAGGTTTTTTAAATGCTAATTCCTATCTATAACTTATCTCTGAAGATATCATGAAAAGCATTCTTTTTTAAAAGTAGGGTGCACATTAGTTTTGTGGAAAAGCATCTTTGTGATTGGTTAAGAAAAAGCAGTTTCAACGTGGAGTACATATCATAGGATAAAATTTGCTCAGCTCAACCACACCTGCTACTTGCATTTGGAAGGCACTGTTCGAACTTAAAAAATCGTCAACTTTTAACCTGCATGTGTCGTTAAATGTTCAAGAAAATGTTACAATAAAATACCGTAAAGTTTTAAAAAATTGATGAACTTTTAACCTTCACGGATTGTAGAATGTTCTAGAAAGTGTGTTGATAGAATACGTTGCACTTCTGACTTCTATGTGTTGTTGAATATTAAAAAAAACGGTTCATATGGAAAACTAAAAAGAAACCAATAGAGGAGTTTTGAAACCTAAAAGAATCAAGGAACTATTCTAATTTATTCTTTACATGTATTTATGTGTGCAGCAACAAAATTTGAGACACAACAGCACTAGGAAGAGGAAGAAGCAGGGAGTGGGGGGAGGAGGGGAGATGGGCAGAATGGCACACATGCACAATTAAGTACAACACACATATAGACTAACAATGGCCAAAATGAAACACACCAACAAGGAGCACAAGTCACACAACCTGCCAACATCACACCACTGAACGAGCATAGAAGTGAAAACCACGCTGCATTCATACAGGATGTGTACAAAGGCCAGTTGTTGGTGTTGTGGGATGTCTGCGACCGTGGTCATCATGGATGAGATGCACATGGTCGAGTTCACTGTGTGTTATGTTGCCAAACGGCTGCTCCTCCCTCCCACGAGCCCCCACACTGTTGTACGGTGAGCTGTTGTATCTTGTGCACTCGTACGGCACGCCATTGAAATGCCTATTTGCGCATGTCCTGCTACAATCCAACAACAACATCACAGTGCCGTTTGGAGGTGGTGCATGCCACTTTACAACATCGACTGCTGCGGCTCTTGTAACAGGCAACACCAGAACACAGAGACACACTTACCGCACTTCCTGTGCACAGACATGTCCGAGACACCCCGTTCCCCTTGCCGGATAGGCACACCCCTGCACTGACCTGTGAACCCCAGACCAGCACACGCCAGTTGTGCATGCAGGAGGATGCGTACGTAGCTACACATCCAGGCTCACTGCCAACGCTGAGATGACAGCACACTATGATGTTGCAGGGCTCGTGCCTATCATGCTAAGACAATGACCACAGGGACACACTTACTAAGATATGGTTTTGGGGGGTATTGGCGGTCCTGGAGTTGTTGAGATGAGTCTTCTGGCCCTCATGGGTATTCCTGTATCATGCTCATTGACTCTATGGCACCTGTGGGTGTTCTGGTGTGGCTCTTGGCTGTGTTCCCTTTCATGGTGCAGGTAGTTGTCCTGCTTAACACCAGCAGAAAGCAGGTGTAAAATCCCTGGTGCTAACGTGTCTTATCACCGGAATTTGTTTCGCATTGCAATTGGTGTGAAAGCTGTGATGTGATTTTTTTCGTGTACAGAACAATATATGAACTGAGCAGTGTATCTCGTCAAGATCCAGCACCTGACGCACTATTCCCAATCAATATAAATACAATGAGATTTCTTAATAGATTTCGTGTGTACACTGTAAGTGCAGCCAATACCTCAGTACAATACAATACAGGATTTTAGTATTTGAATAAATCGCAAAGGTGCAACTCATGTCTTTTTGCACGGGAACGGCTACTCTCCATTTCATTATCAGCACTTTAACGGAAGTAAAGTTGAGATAAATCTAACACACTATTCAGAAGTTGGTGCAAACTGCAGATATCACCAGTATTCCAGCGATAAGTACCCCAAAATTTAACACCATAGTGGACTCCATCAAATAACAGTAATAAGAAGAAGAAAGAGTCACACAGCAGTTAAGAGAACAACCAAAAACATAATTTGTTTTTCAAACTTTATTTTTTATAATAATAAATATATAAACGATAAACTATTTTCAAACTTTATATTTTTCTTAACATAAATATAAACAACAAACTAATAAACAAAATGTAACAACAATAATACAAAACAACAAAGCGGAACACTCCTGTGGGAACGACGGATGTCGACGACAGACCTGAAAAATCAAAAAGATTGTTAAAAAAAAAACAACATGGTATGCTTAACAAAATACCACAAGAAACAAATCACAGATATATAAAATGTATACAGCTAACAAAATTTTATAAGTTTAACTTACAAAAACTGTAAATGTTGCCGCTTTAAAATATTTACCGAATCTGAGGAATTTTTTTTGCAGAAGGCACCACGCCCACAACGTTTTTCTTCAGTGGTGAAGACATATTTAACTTTTTCCAAGGGGCAAACAAAGACCAATGCCACCTTCTTCATTCGCAAGATTTGCCAAAGAGTTCTGTTACGAGGGGATCCTAACATAAAAAATACTCGTGCGGCACAGCAAGTATGATGAAACACCTAAGGACCCTTCATCCAAACAATCTTGCACGAGAAGAGTGCAAACAGATGAGAAACACTCCTGTTCTGTATCTGTAAAAAAGAATCACAAATAAATGTATATTAATAACTTTCAAATGTATACTATTCCATTACTGTACAAACACATTTTATATAAAAACTGACTAAGAAACTATAGCCCTGACCCACAAGTGTGACGATCGTTAAAACACTACATGCATAGTGCATACTACTTTGAAGCAGTTCATGCCCTAAAGCCTACCTCACTAAAAGACTACATGCTAACTGACTAAATGATTACGGTACTATAAGGAGACACACTGGGTGAGTGACAGGGTGTTTGCTAGAAGAGTATGAATACTAACTAGGGAATTGAAGGCGTGAAACACAACTGTGTAGGTGATTAGAGGACTGCATCAATACTGCAAAGGCATTTAAAGCAGTCCATGTGCTAAGGCCTGGCTCACTGCATGACTACTTGGGTACTGACTGAATGATTAGAGTACAGCAAGGAGAGTGCCTAGGTGAATTTATAAGTGCTAGGCTTTTCGCACAGGGAATGGATTAGTACTTGGTACTGAATGAGTCACTAGAGGAGTGCAAATGCAGTCACAAGTGCTGGACTGTATGGATACTGACTAGGAAATTGAAAGTGTGAAAGACAAGTGTCTAGGTGGTTAGAAGACTGCATGTATAGTGCATAGGGGTATGAAGAAGTCCATGTGCTAAGGCCTGGCTCAGTGTATGAATACTTAGGCACTGACTGAATGATTAGAGTACTGCAAAGATAGTATCTTGGTGAATTTATAAGTGTTTGGGTTTTAGCACAGTGAATGGATTAGTACATGGTGCTGAATGGGCCACTAGAGGACTGCAAAGAGAGTGACAGGGTATTTCCTGGAAGTGTATGGATACTGACTAGGGAATTGAAGGTGAGAAAGACAATTGTGTAGGCGGTTAGAGGACTGCATGCATAGTGGATAAGGGTTTGAAGCAGTCCATATACTAAGCCCTGGGTCACTGGATGAGTACTTGGGTACTGACTGAATGATTAGAGTACTGCAAGGAGAGTGCCTGGGTGAATTTATTAGGGTTTGGCGCAGTGAATGGATTAGTACATGATGCTGAATGGGTCACTAGAGGACCGCAAATGGAGTGGCAGGGTGTTTGCTGGAAGTGAACGGATACTGACTGGGGAATTGAAGGTGTAAAAGACAAGTGTATAGGTGCTTAGAGGACTACATGCATAGTGGATAGGGGTTTGAAGAAGTCCATATGCTAAGACCTGGCTCAGTGCATGAATACTTAGGCAGTGACTGAATCATTAGAGTACTGGAAAGAGAGTGTCTTGGTGAATTTATAAGTGTTTGGGTTTTGGCACAGTGAATGGATTAGTACATGCTGTTGAATGGGTCTCTAGAGGACTGCAAAGGAAGTGACAGGATATTTCCTGGAAGTGTATGGATACTGACTAGGGAATTGAAGGTGTAAAAGACAAGTGTATAGTATGTTAGAACACTACATGCATACTGCATAGACATTTGAAGCAGTCTATTTGATACTTATAAACTGACTAAATAATCAGACTACTTCTAGGACAGTGCTTAGGTAAAACTTTTAAATTTTCAGTTCTGCCACAGTGAACAGAATAGTACATGGTACTGCACCTTAGTGTCAAACCCTGACTCATTTTATCAATGCATAAGCAAAGACTAGCTTCTAATGCTACTAAAACTTGACAACATGAGAGGTTTTAAATTAGTTATCTGTCAGCAAATACACAATGTTACCAAATGCCTCTCTCACAGTGGTTCTCAAATGCACACAGACTCACAGTGTGATTCTACACAACAACCACTATACCTAGGAGTTTACCAAAAATCATTCACTACTGTGGAAGTGGTAAGCGAACTGCACACAATCTTCATATTTCAGGACTGCACTTTTATGTCAAAGCCTGACTCATATAATCAAAGCATAAGCAAAGACTGGCTTCTAATGCTACTAAAACTTCACAACATGACCGGTTTTAAAACAGGTATATGTCAGCAAATACACGATGTTACCAAATGCTTCTGTCAGAATCCTTACCCAAATGCACACAGACTCACAGTGTGATTTTAGACAATCAACACTATCCTAGGACTTTACCAAAACTCATTCACTACTGTGGAAGGGGTAAGGGGACTGCACACAATCTACATATTTAAGTACAGCACATCAGTGTCAAGGCATGACTCATTTAATTAACATATAAGCAAAGACTGGATTCTAATGCTACTAAAACTTCACAACATGACAGTTTTTAAAACAGTTATCTGTCAACAAATACATGATATTACCAAATGATTCTCTCACACTGATCCCAAACACACACTAACTCACAGTGTGATTCTAGACAAGCACCACTATCCCTATGAGTTTACCAAAACTCATTCACTACTCTGGAAGAGTTAATGGTACTGCACACAATCTACATATTTAAGTACACCACATCAGTGTCAAAGCATGACTCATTTAATCAACGCATAAGCAAAGAGTGGTTTCTAATCCTACTAAAACTTCACAACATGACAGGTTTTAAAACAGTTATCTGTCAGCAAATACATGATGTTACCAAATGCTTCTCTCACAGTGATCCCAAATACACAGTAACTCACAGTGTGATTCTAGACAAGCACCACTATCCCTGTGAGTTTACCAACACTCATTCACTACAGTGCAAGTGGTAAGGGAACTGCACACAATCTACATATTTCACAACTGCAATTTACTGTCAATGCCTGACTCATATAATGAAAGCATAAGCCATAACTGTCTTCTAATGCTACTAAAACTTGACAACATGACATGTTTTACAACACTTATCTGTCAGCAAATACACGATGTTACCAAACACTTCTCTCACAGTGGTTCCCAAATGCACACAGACTCACAGTGTGATTCTAAACAAACAACACTATCCCTTGGAGTTTACCAAAACTCATTCACTACAGTGGAAGTGGTAAAGGAACTGCACACAATCTACATATTTCACGACTACACTTTAATGTCAATGCCTGACTAATTTAATCAACGCATAAGGAAAGACTGGCTTCTAATGCTACTAAAACTTGACAACATGACAGGTTTTAAAACAGTTATCTGTCAGTGAATACACGATGTTACCAAATGCTTCTCTCACAATCCTTACCCAAATGCACACAGACTCACAGTGTGATTTTAGACAATCAACACTATCCTAGGACTTTACCAAAACTCATTCACTACTGTGGAAGGGGTAAGGGGACTGCACACAATCTACATATTTAAGTACAGCACATCAGTGTCAAGGCATGACTCATTTAATCAACATATAAGCAAAGACTGGATTCTAATGCTACTAAAACTTGACAACATGACAGATTTTAAAACAGTTATCTGTCAGCAAATACATGATGTTACCAAATGATTCTCTCACACTGATCCCAAATACACACTAACTCACAGTGTGATTCTAGACAAACACCACTATCCCTATGAGTTTACCAAAACTCATTCACTACAGTGCAAGTGGTAAGGGAACTGCACACAATCTACATATTTCAGGACTGCACTTTTGAGTCCAAGCCTGACTCATTTAATCAAAGCATAAGCAAAAACTGCCTTCTAATGCTACTAAAACTTGACAACATGACAGGTTTTAAAACAGTTATCTGTCAGAAAATACACGATATTACCAAATACTTCTCTCACAGTGGTTCCCAAATGCACACAGACTCACAGTGTGATTCTAGACAAGCAACACTATCCCTAGTAGCTTACCAAAACTCATTCACTACTGTGCAAGGGGTAAGGAGACCACACACAATCTACATATTAAAGTACAGCACATTAGTGTCAAAGCATGACTAATTTTATCAATGCATAAGCAAAGACTGGCTTCTAATGCTACTAAAACTTGACAACATGACAGGTTTTAAAACCGTTATCTGTCAGCAAATACACGATGTTACCAAATGCTTCTCTCACAGTGGTTCCCAAATGCACAAAGACTCACTGTGTGATTCTAGACAAACAACACTATCCCTTGCACTATACCAAAACACATTTCTTCATCTAGAAGTAGTACTACATTTTAGTGTAGAAACATAACTCATTTCACAAATTCATAAACAATGACTGGTTTCTAATTCTACCAAAGTATAAAAACTGCACAGTTATCTGTTTACAAACACATGAAAAACACAAATGCTTATCACAGAATGGTTTCTACATGCACACTCATTGTAGAGAAAAAAAGTACTCCCTACACTTTAGCAGGAAAAATACATTAGTCTGATTAAAATCAAATTAGTCTACATACATCCCCTCACAATTAAATAACTCATCTTTCAAGTTCTTTTGTAGATTAAGAAGTATATCAATCACTCACCATATTTTCTTTTACAGAATCTCTGCACTGTGCACCTCTCAGCAAAAGCAAAGAATGAAAAAGTTTCCCTTTCATTTTCCACACATATACATGTAAACATCAAATCACAATCCTTCGCACACAAATTCAAAAGCATACACACATTTCTATTGGTTAAACATTTAAACCCTTTCCAACTGAAATACATTTCAACCCTTCCCCCAATCTGCCTTCTGCCTGTTACCATAGAAACAGTTCATGGAACACTGCACTGAGCTCACAGGTCACAAGTTCAGCACACAATGTTCCTACACAAGACAGGAAGTGTGCTTGACTTTCCAACATATCAGCTTATCATATATAATGTTCCTTACAATCTGTTCACCAATAACAAACATACCTTTAAAAAACAGAAATATACACCCTACCTTTCAGTGTAGAAAGTTGTCATACAACCAATGATTTCTTTCCGTTTTTCAAAAAACGTTGCAGTGGATCCGTGCACCCACCGCGAGAGGATCCGTAAATCCAACGCGATAGGATGCGCGCACCGTGCGCGCATTTCCCCGTGTTTTTTTTTTAAAAAGGGGGGCCCCAGGGGGTCCTTCTGGGACCCCCTAAGCACCTCTAGAGGGTCAGAGTATTTCCACTCTGCCCCCTTTATATGTTTTACACACTTATTCCCCTTGCATCTTCAGCCTCGCTTCTACCGAGGCAGAAAATGGCCACCAACAGTTCCTGGTTTCGAATGTAGAGAGACACTCGACAGCCAATTAGCATTCAGCGCGCGATCGGGAAGGTGCGCGCTCGGTTCGGGGAGGGTGCGCTTACGGTGCGGGTAGGGTCCGCGGATCCTCCGCGGCCATAAATATCACTAACTTTTTTACCCTAATTTTCTCAGGAACTACTGAACAGATTCACACCATATATGCAAAAGGCACGAGTCCGAACTGAGGACTACCTCTTTGCCAAATTTGGTGTCATTCCGTTCAGCGGTTCGGGCTGTAGCTGCGACAACAGATCCTATGGGAAATTGCATGGGGAAAACGCGTTTTGGGACCCCCATTTTTTATCGGCCCCCGCTTGACGGTTTACCGCAAAACTTTCAGGGTAGGGGCGGAGCGGAGCTGGCCAAAAGTTTGGAAAATTTCGCGAGGATTCGTCAACCGGCGCCAACGTTATTCCAAATAGAATGTTACGGATTTCCTATGGAAAAAATGTCCTAACTATAACTATCTACTGGCGACCGCCAGTAGATAATATATATATATATGTATATATATATATATAATATATATATATATATATATATATATATTTATATATATACATATAAGTTACCTACTGGTGGTCGCCAGTAGGTAGTTATAGTTAGGACCTTGTTTCTATTAAAAAATACATATATATATATATATATATATATATTTATATATATATATATATATATATATAAATATATACAAGGATGCCTGTCATTTTGATTCTAGTTTGCAAATCTATGAAAAATCCAATACTGGAGAAGAAAATTAGTTACTTACCGGTAACTGCAGTTCTCCAGTATTGGTATATTTCACAGTTTCACATGCAACCCACCCTACGCCCCTTAGAGGCTCCCCTCTTAGATCAGGATTATTCATTCCCATTTGTGCTTGAAAATGTGAGGGACTCAGCCTCTTTTGGGAGTGTTCTAGAGGGTGCCGTTACTTCATTATTTATGGTTCAAGTTTGGTCGCTGTTTTAAAACAAGCATTGGCATAGCCAATAGGTCTCGCTTTTGGGACCATATAAGTATTTAGTTATGCAGCACAATATCCTTGGTGCAACATCATCAACTGTTGCATGGCTAAATAATTATAAGGTCCCAAAGGCGAGACCTATTGGCTGTGCCAATGCTTTTAAAAAAAATAAAATAAATAAAAGGCAATATTATTTGCAATGTCAATAGCTCAAACTTGCGTAAATGCGAGACCTATTGCATTGCAAATGCTTGTTGTTATGTCTGGTTTAACACTGACAACAGAGGGGGTAACACAGACAACAGGGGTAACACAGAAAACTGAGGGAGGCCGGCTAGGGGGACAATACTGACAACATAGGGCTGTAGGGAGGAGCTTGAAGCAAGTACCCAGACCATGGCCAGTGAGAGGGAGGTACTGGTGGCAAGTATACAAACAACAGAGAATGCAAGGGAGGTACTGGGGGCAAGCAGATGGATAGCGAGAAAAAAAAATGTGTCACAATTTAGAATATTTAAAAAAACAATGCATTTCGCAAACAAGCATGTACTGGCAACAATGTGTGATAACCTGGACTGTAGCTCAACAAAACCGGTTTTATAATATTGATGTCTGTTTAGCAAAATGATAGGTTAAAAGTGTAAACGTTTCCGGGTTTCTGATCACAAAATTGCATCAGTGTCCGTAGAATATTATATATATATATATATATATATATATATATATATAAACTACTGGCGGTCGCCAGTAGATAGTTATAGTTAGGACCGAGTTCCCATAGGAAATCTGAAAATTCTATTTTGAATAACTTTGGCGCCGGTTGACTTATCTTCGTGAAATTTTCAAAACTAATGGGGCACTCCGTTCAGCTCCTACCCTGAAAGTCTTGGGGTGATTCGTCAAGCGGGGGCTGAGAAAAAAGGGGGGTCCCAAAACGCGTTTTCCCCATGCATTTTCCCATAGGACCTTTAGTCGAAGGTACAGCCCGAACGGCTGAACAGAATTACTTGAAATTTGGCAAAGAGGTAGTCCTCAGGTCAGGCATGTGCCTTTTGCTTAAATGGTGTAAATCCGTTCAGTAGTTCCTGAGAAAATCAAAAGTAAAATCACATATATATCTGGGCGGAGCCTAACCACACATCTCATCGTGAGATCTGATTGGCTGTCAGCACTTCATCCAAGAAGTGTTGGCAGCCATCTTGGGACCAATATACATGATAGCACCTCATTAAAAAGCATTGCAGTTAATAGAAGGTTTTAAGACTTTAGTTACATTATAAATCATTTGTTGATGGTACCATACTCATTTTAGGAATTGTGGTGTGTTCTAAGGTGATTTTACCATGTGAAAAAGCCTTCTGCTGTGATATCATGAATCATGTTTGAGAGAAAACTATTTTCTCATGCTTTTCCCACAGAGGTTTGGAAGGTGATCTATAAGCTAACTGAGAGCATATTTTCTGTAAATTCTCATTATCTTTCTCAGTCATGTGAGAATGAAGTCTGACATTCTCAGTAAAACATGTACATCCAACAAGGGCAGAGACTGTCAGTTGATCCTTTGTGTTCTACTGCAGCTTCCCAGAGTGTTCTAAAGAACAACTAGAGCGCTAACAGTCCTACTTATGACAAACGTATGGCACACCTGAAGCCATCTTGGTTGGAATAAAGTGGTAATTCTTAAAACATTTAATTTAAAAAGGAACAAAATGAGGGGGTTCATTTTGCCATAGAAAGTATGATTAGTGCTGCAGAAAGAAAAATTAGGGCACATTTTGAGTGACTTCTCAAATCCTCTTCTATTCCATTAAAAAATTCTGACATGCAGACTGAAACATGCACTTTCAATACCAGCAGCAGACTTCCCTGGTGAGCAGTAGCTTTACTACAGTGATCTAATAAGCAACTGGAGTGCTAACATTCTGAATTTATGGCAAATTTGTGACACATCTGAATGCCTTCTTGATGGAATCAAAGTAAAAAACTGAAAGTATTTCCTACTGAGGAGACTGTAGTAAATGAGGAAATTAGGAAACATCATAACAAATAAGTCTCCCAAAATGGCCACCAGAGACAAAAGAGCCCAAATGTAGCCCACATATCACCCAGATGTAGCCCAAGTATAGCCCAATGACAGAATGTCCCAGAGTGTTCTAACGAACAACTAGAGCGCTAACAGTCTTACTTATGACAAAAGTATGGCACACCTGCAGCCATCTTGAATGGAATAAAGTGGTAACACTGAAAACATTTAATTTACAAAGGAACACAATGAGGGGATTCATTTTGCCATAGAAATTATGATTAGTGCTGCAGAAAGAAAAATTAGGGCACATTTTGACTTCTCAAATCCTCTTCTATGTCATAAAAAAATTCTGACATGCAGACTGAAACATGCACTTTGAATACCAGCAGCAGACTTCCCTGGTGAGCAGTAGCTTTACTACAGTGATCTAATAAGCAACTAGAGTGCTAACATTCAGAATTTATGGCAAATGTGTGACACATCTGAATGCCTTCTTGATGGAACCAAGTAAAAAACTGAAAGTATTTCCTACTGAGGAGACTGCAGTAAAAGAGGAAATTAGGAAACTTCATAACAAATAAATCTCCCAGGATGGCCATCAGAGACAAAAGAGCCCAAATGTAGCCAAAATATCACCCAGATGTAGCCCAAGTATAGCCCAATGACAGAATGTCCCAGAGTGTTCTAACGAACAACTAGAGTGCTAACAGTCTTACTTATGACAAAAGTATGGCACACCTGAAGCCATCTTGATTGGAATAAAGTGGTAACACTTAAAACATTTAATTTACAAAGGAACAAAATGAGGGGGTTCGTTTTTCCATATAAATTATGATTAGTTCTGCAGAAAGAAAAATTAGGGCACATTTTGACTTCTCAAATCCTCTTCTAATTCATAAACAAATTCAGACATGCAGACTGAAACATGCACTTTGAATACCAGCAGCAGACTTCCCTGGTGAGCAGTAGTTTTACTACAGTGATCTAATGAGCAACTAGAGTGCAACATTCAGAATTTATGGCAAATAAATGTGTGACACATCTGAATGCCTTCTTGATGGAACCAAAATAAAAAACTGAAAGTATTCCCACTGAGGAGACTACAGTAAATGAGGAAATTAGGAAACTTCATAACAAATAAATCTCCCAAGATGGCCACCAGAGACAAAAGAGCCCAAATGTAGCCCAAATATCACCCAGATGTAGCCCAAGTATAGCCTAATGACAGAATGTCCTAGAGTGTTCTTAAGAACAACTACAGCGCTTACTGTCTTACTTATGACAAAAGTATGGCACACCTGAAGCCATCTTGATTGGAATAAACTGGTAACACTTAAAACATTTAATTTAAAAAGGAACACAATGAGGGGGTTCATTTTGCCATAGAAATTATGATTAGTGCTGAAGAAAGAAAAATTAGGGCACATTTTGAGTGACTTCTCAAATCCTCTTCTATTTCATTAAAAAATTCTGATATGCAGACTGAAACATGCACTTTTAATACCAGCAGCAGACTTCCGTGGTGAGCAGTAGCTTTACTACAGTGATCTAATGAGCAACTAGAGTGCTAACATTCAGAATTTTTGGCAAATGTGTGACATATCTGAATACCTTCTTGATGGAATCAAGTAAAAAACGGAAAGCATTTCCTACTGAGGAGACTGCAGTAAATGAGGAAATTAGGAAACTTCATAACAAATAAATCTCCCAAGATGGCCACCAGACACAAAAGAGCCTAAATGCAGCACAAATATCACCCAGATGTAGCCCACAGGTAGCCCAATGACAGAAGTGTGCAAAACACTTATTTTTTGTGTATTTGCAGTTTTATATAGTGCAGACTTGTCAGGTATTGGAATGCTTTACATGAGCATTGGTTACATCACACAAGATCAAATTCATTTTGGTTGTAGACATGGGAAGATTAAGTGATTTGACCACAATCACAGAATGTTGAGCTGAAGCAGAAACTCCAACCTGGTTCCCCAGTTGCAAAGTCTGCAGCTCTGGAAGTAACACCACATCCTCTCGCCAAGGTGCAACATTCAATCAAGTGGTCAACTGGATAAAAAAACATAAAGATTACAAATAATTTAAAAGTTCTTTGTCGCTATTTGAAAACTCAGAAAATATGTCCTCATTTAGTTTTTTAGAGCACTAACCATAATTTTGATGCAAATAAGACCCTCTCATATATGTAATTTCTAAAGGAAATACTCTAGGTATTACAGTTTTGATTACATCAAGATGACGTCAGGCGTTCCACACTTTTGTAATAAATATAGAATGTTAGCAATCTAGTTGTTCATTGGGATACTGTTGAGAGGCAGAGGCCAGGGGCACGGACTCTGAAAATTGAAGGCAGGTAGGAGAGTGCACAGGCAAACAATTTGACCACACTGAGCAGGCAGGAAGGGCAGTGGCAGCACAACAGACTATGGAGGGCAGTGGAAAGGGGGGCAGGGGCAACAAACCAACAATACAGGACTGGCAAGAGAGGCTGTGGTAATATAATAGACCATTGTGGGCAGAAGGAAGAGGCAGTGGTAGTACAACCATACATGCCAACAGACCCGTTTCAGCCAATGTTTTTAAGCTCAAATGGGCTTTATTTGATCTGTCTCCTGTCTACAATCTCCTCTTTTTCAATGTAACTCAAAGGGGAAAACCAATACCCCAGTTTGTTTTCAAAATCTCCCTCTTACCAAGTTCAAAATGTTCGCAAGTATGGTACATTGAATCATGGTAGGCAGGAGGAATTGGGGTAGGGAGGTGGACTCGGATAACAGAGGACAGGAGGGACATGTAGAGGTGCACCAAACTGACCCTACAGGGCAGGCATCAGGGTTTGCAGCAGCACAATACACCACACAGCGCATGCAGGACGGAGTGCAGCACAACAATCCATAGAAAACAATAGGGAGGGGACCAGGACCATGCACATGGACAACAGAGAACAGATGGGAAAGAGGCAATGGTAGCTAGCTGACCATAATGGACAGACAGGAGAGAAAGCTGCAGCATAACAGACCATAAAGGGCAGGAGGGACGGATCAGGGGCATTACAATGGAACAGACAAGCCAGGAGGGAGGGAATAGGGGGTCTGCACATGAAACAGAGGGCTGGGGGCAAGGTGGCAGGGCAGGAGCAGCAAGATGACCATGGAGGTCAGGCAGGATGGGCACTAGAAACAAGACACACCATGGAGAGCAACAATGGGACTATGGTGGCATACACACAGACCATGGAGGGGCATGCACAAAGACATCGGTGGGCAGGGGGAAGGAGAATAGGGGCAGCAAGCTAAGCACAGAGGCTAAGCAGGAGGTCAATGATGGGCCATAGAATTGGGCAATGGATGGCAGGAGGAGTGGACTGGTACATCATGCTAAATGGAGGGCAGTGCCCTATTATATACTTGGGGCTTACAGAGGAGGTCATGCTGATCACAAGGGGACCCCAACGCATAGTGTTCCCTAGTGTATGTAGGTGTTTTCACTGTATTCTGAGTGTCTTTTAACATAGCACTGGCTCTAGGACTGGTTAGTCAGACTCAGTTACCACCAGTATCCATCTGAAAAAGTTGAGGGTACAGGATGATTTTGCAACAAGGCTTCTTTCTGCTCTTCTTTTTGTTCTTTCTGCACGTTATCCTTCTTCCTGCACTTTTCTTCGTCTTTGAGGACTTCTGTTGCTTCTTTCTGCACTTCTTTTTTTTCTTTCTGTGCATTTTTTCTTCTTTCTTTACAAGTTCTATCTCTGTAGGCATAGTTAGAAATTAGCATTTAAAAAACCTTTGAAATTCACAGAAAAAACCATAGGTTTCAGGCACGTTATAGTTAGGAATTAGCATTTAAAAAACCTCAGAAATTCACTTAAAAAACCATAGGTTTCAGGGGTGTTATAGTTCGCTGGACTTTTCACTTGTACAAAACCATTGAAATTCCCTCGTTATAGTTAGTTCAGCTAACTATAACTCGCGCGCCCGCAATGCACTGCTGATGACGTCACATATTACATCACTCATGACATGGTCAGTGACATCACTCATGACATCACGGATGACATCTCAAATGACATCACTAATGACATCACTGATGGCATCATCCTTGTGATAGAGTGGCAGACCTCCTCTTCCCCTAATATAACCTTTGATACATTCAAAAATAGAAACTACAATGTTCAAAACAATGGACATACCAATACCAGTTACAACAACCTATTCAGTAATTCTAAGATCCACATACACATCCACTCATTCACCAACAGTCCTATACAGTCACTCATACATGTACTCACTCATCATATGTACTCACACACCTATACATCCTGTTACACAATGCCACTCATCCATAGAGTTACTTACACACATAGTCACTCATGCTGATAAAGAATCAAACATCCATCTACTTGCATATACAGTTATACACACACCACCACACTTACTTCTACAGAAACGTACACATACCTAGTCTTTTAAACAATCACTTATAGAAACACATACTTATTCATACAGGAACTCTTTCAATCTCTCACTCTCACATATACTCACTTATATACACCAATAGTCACATATACTAGTTTAAAACATATGTAGTTACTCATAAAGACACTATTGAGACAGTCTATCACTCACTAACACACCCATGCACACACTCATCCACCCATACAGTCCTGCACACATGCTGTCTTCAACACATACAAACAGTGAGTCACTCATTCATGCACCTATGCACTACGTAATACCCCCACCGAACCATACTCAGACACTCATACTGATACTCAAAAAACCAACTAATAACCTATATAGACACTCATGTAGCTACTCACCAACCCATGCAGCAACTTATACACAAAGTGAGAGACTGATACAGATATTTACACATTTAAACATTACTCACTAAGCCATGTATTCACTAAGATACACTTAATCAGTCAGTTATACAATCAATTTTTCAAAAACAAATCATCCATTTAGACACTTATATACCCATTTATTCTTCCATCGACCTTGAGATATACCTATATAAAACATATGTAATTTTCAGAAAAACACACATTCACTGGATGATGTCATCAGTGATGTCATTTGAGATGTCATCAGTGATGTCATGAGTGATGTCACTGACCATGTCATGAGTGGTGTAATATGTGACGTCATCAGCAGTGCATTGCGGGCGCGCGAGTTATAGTTAGCTGAACTAACTATAACGGGGGAATTTCAATAGTTTTGTACGAGTGAAAAGTACAGCTAACTATAACGCCCCTGAAACCTATGGTTTTTTCAGTGAATTTCGAAGTTTTTTTAAATGGAAATTCCTAACTATAACGTGCCTGAAACCTATGGTTTTGTCAGTGAATGAATATATATATATATATATATATATATATATATATATATATATATACATATATATATATATATATATATTATCTACTGGCGCTCGCCAGTAGATAGTCATAGTTAGGACCGTGTTTCCATAGGAAATCCGCAACATTCTATTTGGAATAACTTTGGCGCCGGTTGACGAATCCTCGCGAAAATTTCAAAATAGGTGGGGCGCTCCGCTCTGCTCCTACCCTGAAAGTCTCGGGGGGATTCGTTAAGCGGGGGCTGAGAAAAAAGGGGGGTCCCAAAACTCTTTTTCCCCATGCAATTTTCCATAGGGACCTTTAGTCCAAGGTACAGCCCGAACGGCTGAACAGAATTACTTGAAATTTGGCAGAGAGGTAGTCCTCAGGTCAGGGATGTGCCTTTTGCAGGTCTGGTGTCAATCTGTTCAGTAGTTCCTGAGAAAATCAAAAGTAAAATCATATATATATGTGGGCGGAGCCTAACCACACATCTCATCCTGAGATCTGATTGGCTGTCAGCACTTCATCCAAGAAGTGTTGGCAGCCATCTTGGGACCAATATACATGATAGCACCTCATTAAAAAGCATTGCAGTTAATAGAAGGTTTTAAGACTTTAGTTACATTATAAATCATTTGTTGATGGTACCATACTCATTTTAGGAATTGTGGTATGTTCTAAGGTGATTTCACCATGTGAAAAAGCCTTCTGCTGGGATATCATGATTGAGAGAAAAATATTTTCTCATGCTTTTCCCACAGAGGTTTGGAAGGTGATCTATAAGCTAAACTGAGAGCTTATTTTCTGTAAATTCACATTATCTTTCTCAGTCATGTGAGAATGAAGTCTGACATTCTCAGTAAAACATGTACATCCAACAAGGGCAGAGACTGTCAGTTGATTCGTTTGTGTTCTACTGCAGCTTCCCAGAGTGTTCCAAAGAGCAACTAGAGCGCTAACAGTCCTACTTATGATAAACGTATGGCACACCTGAAGCCATCTTGCTTGGATTAAAGTGGTAACTCTTAAAACATTTAATTTAAAAAGGAACAAAATGAGGGGGTTCATTTCTCCATAAAAAGTATGATTAGTGCTGCAGAAAGAAAAATTAGGGCACATTTTGAGTGACTTCTCAAATCCTCTTCTAATTCATTAAAAAATTCTGACATGCAGACTGAAACATGCACTTTTAATACCAGGAGCAGACTTCCATGGTGAACAGTAGTTTTACTACAGTGATCTAATGAGCAACTAGAGTGCTAACATTCAGAATTTATGGCAAATGTGTGACATATCTGAATACCTTCATGATGGAATCAAAGTAAAAAGCCTGAAAGCATTCCCTACTGAGGAGACTGCAGTACATGAGGAAATTAGGAAACTTCATAACAAATAAATCTCCCAAGATGGCCACCGGAGACAAAAGAGCCCAAATGTAGCCCAAAATCACCCAGATGTAGCCCAAATATAGCCCAATGACAGAAGTGTGCCAAACACTTATTATTTTGTGTTTTTGCAGTGTTATATAGTGCAGACTTGTCAGATATTGGAGTGCTTTACATGAGCATTGGTTACATCACACAAGAACATATTCATTTTGGTTGTAGACATGGGGAGACTAAGTGATTTGACCAGAATCACAGAATGTCGAGCTGAAGCAGAAACTCCAACCTGGTTCCCCAGTTGCAAAGTCTGCAGTTCTGGAAGTAACACCACATCCTCTCCCCTAAGTGCAACATTTAATCAAGTGGTCAACTTGATAAAAAAACATAAAGGTAACAAATAATTTAAAAGTGCTTTGCCGCTATTTGAAAACTCAGAAAATATGTCCTTATTTTAGTCTTTTAGAGCACTAACCATAATTTTGATGCCAATAAGACCCTCTCATATATGTAATTTCTAAAGGAAATGCTCTAGGTATTACAGTTTTGATTACATCTAGATGACGTCAGGCGTTCCACACTTTTGTAATAAATATAGAATGTTAGCAATCTAGTTGTTCATTAGGATACTGTTGAGAGGCAGAGGCCAGGGGCACGGACTCTGAAAATTGAAGGCAGGTAGGAGGGTGCAAAGGCAACAATTTAACCACACTGAGCAGGCAGGAAGGGCAGTGGCAGCACAACAGACTATGGAGGGCAGTGGAAAGGGGGGCAGGGGCAACAAACCAACAATACAGGACTTGCAAGAGAGGCTGTGGCAATGTAATAGACCATTGTGGGCAGAAGGAAGAGGCAATGATCGTACAACCATACATGCCAACAGACCAGATTCAGCCAGGAAACGTCCAATGTTTTTAAGCTCAAATGGGCTTTATTTGATCTGTCTCCTGTCTACAATCTCCTCTTTTTCAATGTAACTCAAAGGGGAAAATCAATACCCCAGTTTTTTTTCAAAATCTCCCTCTAACCAAGTTCAAAATGTTCGCAAGTATGGTACATTGGATCATGGAAGGAAATGGGGTAGGGACATGGACTTGGATAACAGAGGACAGGAGGGACATGGAGAGGTGCACCAAACTGACCCTGCAGGGCAGGCATCAGGGTTTGCAGCAGCACAATACACCACACAGGGCATGCGGGACGGGAGTGCAGCACAACAATCCATAGAAAGCAAGAGGGAGGGGACAGGACCATGCACATGGACAACAGAGAACAGAGGGGCAAGAGGCAATGGTAGCTAGCTGACCATAATGGACAGACAGGAGAGAAAGCTGTAAATTGATACTTGTATAGCGCACTACTCACCCGCAAGGGTCTCAAGGCGCTTGTACGAATACCGCTGTGGAACCCATCCTGGCTTTCCGTGTGAGCCGTCCACTCCTGGGCACCCCCAAGGTGGAGGCCAGGCATCCTTAGCGTTGTGGGGGCCGTTGTGGAGATTAAGCAAGCTATTGCCCAGAGTTGCAGAGTGGGACTCCATGATTGGAATGGCACCGAGGCGAGAATTATCATGTCCGTGGAATTTTTGAGCCCAAGACCCGCCGAGGTGGGGAATTGAACCCTGGTCCCGAGCTAGATCTCTGCATCAGGGTCTGCCACTCTAATCATTGAGCCACACTTCTCCACTGCAGCATGACAGACCATAAAGGGCAGGAGGGACGGATCAGGGGCATTACAATGGAACAGACAAGCCAGGAGGGAGGGAGGAGGGGTCTGCACATGTAAACAGAGGGCTGGGGGCAAGGGGGCAGGGCAGGAGCAGCAAGATAGCCATGGAGGTCAGGCAGGATGGGCACTAGAAGCAAGACACACCATGAAGAGCAACAGTGAGACTGTGATGGCATACACACAGACCATGGAGGGAAGGTGGGAGGGGTTCAGGAGCAGCTAACTGACCACACAGGGAAGGTGGGAGGGGCCATGGCAGCACAGAAGACCATGCATGGCAAGTGGGAGGGTTAGTGGCAGCATAATGGCTATGATGGGCAAGAAGGAGGGTGCAGGGGCATGCACAAAGGACGAAGGAGGATAGAAGGGAGGGTCAGGACCTGTGCACAGACAAGAAAGTTCAGGGGAAGGGGCCTCACAACAGACCGCACGGGGCAGGCAGGAGGAGCAGTTGCAGCACAACAGACCAGGGAGGGCAGAAGGGTGTGGCAGTACAATGGACCATGTAGGACAGGAGGAAGAGGATAGGGGCATGGCATGTGGACAGGCAGGGTGGAGGTGGCAGGGACAGGTTACAGTCATCTGACAATGCAAGGCAGGTGGGAGGGGAGTGGCAGCTCAACAGAACACTCAGAGTAGATAGGAGTGGCAGGTCCATGGAACATGGTGGGCAAAAAGGATGGAGCAGGGGCATGCACAAAGACATCGGAGGGCAGGGGGAAGGAGAATAGGGGCAGCAAGCTAAGCACAGAGTTTAAGCAGGAGGTCAATGATGGGGCATAGAATTGGGCAATGGAGGGCAGGAGGAGTGGACTGGTACATCATACTAAATTGAGGGCAGTGGCAGCACATCAGACCATGCATGGCAGGAGGAAGGAGGCTAGTCCATGGATTCACACAACAGAGGATAGGGAGGAGGGGGATGGGGCAGCAAGCTAACTGTTCAGAGAAGGCGAGTATTAGGAACTTTATTGTTTTTAAAACGTGTGTCTGTGCGAACTACTTAAAATATGAACAAGTATGCAGAATAATCTCACTTTTATTCAGGAAGAAGAGGACGTTTGTGACTGTGACTCCGGGCTCACTTGGCAGAAACACCCCCTGACCCTCCACCCCCTATCGCAAAATGTAATGCCCGTGAAAAGGGTAGGTGAACACAGTGTTATATAGAACATAGTCCTGAGAGCACGATTGAAAATGAAAACTAGATATGGTATAAACTATGCACCAAAAAGTGTGATATAAGATGAACCGGGCGTGAAATATAATATGCAATACATTGTGCGCAATGACAGATTCATTGGAGAGCGCGAGATAGCACAGGCACTAGCGCGTGCTATGCGGTATGCGCCTTGGAGTGTAATATGCACAGGGCAGTGTTGTGTAACCTAACTAGTCTCTAAAGTCGTAATATAAAATATGTGCTGGGGAGTGTAACATTGCATATGCACTGTGACAAAGATATGGATCCCAGATTGTAATATGTATGGCATAGCGCTGTGCGTTATAACATAGGCATCGAGGAAGGCACGTTAGATGGGGCAATATAACCCGTGCGAAGACAAGTGTGGCATGACATATTCACGGGGTGGTGTTACAGTGCACATGGGCTAGAGAGTGTAATAGCATACGCACTAGCTAGTGGAATACAACACAGAGGTGTGTGGCACTCAGCAGGCAATGGTGGGTGTAACACAGCATTGGGCTCTGCCAGGAGCGCGCTGTGACTCTCAAGTGATGTCGTCCCCTTTCCAGAGAGTAAAATAAAAAGTATTACACATCCGGCAGTGGATGTGTGTTTTATTAACCGTGAGGGGGATTTCTTGCATAGTTTTGGTCGAATTTTTGTCGAATCCCCTTTGAATGGCTTGGTGTGCACGTGTATTAAATGTGCCCGTCAATAGCTACCCATGTTTGTATAAATAAACAACAAGGGTGTCTACCGGGATTAGGCACGGTAGGGCATCAGACATGTCAGAGCTTCACTAGTGGTGTAAATACATTCCACGTGGATTCATTGTATGCATAGTCGCCTTTTAATGAATATCACGCAAATCGTCATGGTGATAGGTACGGTTTGTCCAGCATGTCCTAGGTGTGTCTATAAATATATATTTTTTAAAAATAATAAAAAACAGTGGCCGGCCCTGGGGATTGGGGTCAAAAAAATATAATTAGGAGACATGCCCTGGGGGATGGGGTCATCAGGGCCAATAAATTAGAATAAGAAGGGGAACCACACAGCCCCCCTTCTTAAAAAATTAAAATAAATAAATGACTGGCATCGTGCCGGAGGCCACGCCCCCTCCTTGCAGCACTCTGCAAACGCGCCCCCTGGCGAGTTGTAAGTTGGGGAATTAATTCCTCTTCAATACTGAGGGTCCCTGAGGGCCAACTAGCCCAACAGGCATCTCCAGTATGCGCCAGGGAGCTGCGCTGCAGACAGGTGTTCTGAGGCCAAACCCCTTTTTACACCTCTCTGCAATGCAGCTCTGTGGCGCTTACTGGAGGTACCTAGTGGTCTAGTTTGACCCTAGGGACCCTTAGGATTCAAGGGGACTTAATCTCTCAACTTAGAACAGCCACAGGGCGCGTTTACACCGTGGTGAAGGGAGGGGACGGGGCCTGAGGTGACGTGTGCAAACACGCACTATGGCACGTTTTAAATTGGGGATATAATTTCCTTCAATACTGAGGGCCCCTGGGGGCTAACTAGCCCACCAAGTGCTTCCAGTAAGCGCCACTGAGCTGCATTGCAGAGAGGTGGTCCAGGACGTGCCACTTTTTACACCTCTCTGCAACGCAGTTCTGTGGCACTTACTGGAGGTACCTAGTGGGCTAGTTGGGCCCTAGGGACCCTCAGTATTCAAATGAACTTAATCTCCCAACTAAAAACGGACACAGGGCGTGTTTACACAGTGGTGAAGGGAGGGGACAGGGCCTGAGTTAACATGTGCAAAAACGCCCTGTGGCCTGTTTTAAGAGGTAGTTTTAATCCCCCTGCCCTATTATATACTTGGGGCTTACAGAGGAGGTCATGCTAATCACAGGGGGACCCCAACGCATAATGTTCCCTAGTGTATGTAGGTGTTTTCACTGTATTCTAAGTGTCTTTTAACATAGCACTGGCTCTAGGACTGGTTAGTCAGACTCAGTTACCACCAGTATCCGTCTGAAAAAGTTGAGGGTACAGGATGATTTTGCAACAAGGCTTCTTTCTGCTCTTCTTTTTGTTCTTTCTGCACGTTATCCTTCTTCCTGCACTTTTCTTCGTCTTTGAGGACTTCTGTTGCTTCTTTCTGCACTTCTTTTTTTTCTTTCTGTGCATTTCTTCTTCTTTCTTTACATGTTCTATCTCTGTAGGCATAGTTAGAAATTAGCATTTAAAAAACCTTTGAAATTCACAGAAAAAACCATAGGTTTCAGGCACGTTATAGTTAGGAATTAGCATTTAAAAAACCTCAGAAATTCACTGAAAAAACCATAGGTTTCAGGGGTGTTATAGTTAGCTGGACTTTTCACTTGTACAAAACCATTGAAATTCCCCCATTATAGTTAGTTCAGCTAACTATAACTCGCGCGCCCGCAATGCACTGCTGATGACGTCACATATTACATCACTCATGACATGGTCAGTGACATCACTCATGACATCACTGATGACATCTCAAATGACATCACTGATGACATCACTGATGACATCATCCTTGTGATAGAGTGGCAGACCTCCTCTCACCCTAATATAACCTTTGATACACACATTCAAAAATAGAGACTAAACTTTTCAAAACAATGGACATACCAATACCAGTTACAACAACCTCTTCAGTAATTCTAAGATCCACATACACATCCACTCATTCACCAACAGTCCTATACAGTCACTCATACATGTACTCACTCATCATATGTACTCATACACCTATACATCCTGTTACACAATGCCACTCATCCATAGAGTTACTCACACACATAGTCACTCATGCTAATAAAGAATCCAACATACATTTACTTGCATATACAGTTATACACACACCACCACACTTACTTCTACGGAAACTTACACATACTTAGTCTTTTAAACAATCACTTATAGAAACACATACTTATTCATACAGGAACTCTTTCAATCTCTCACTCTCACATATACTCACTTATATACAACAATAGTCACATATTCTAATTTAAAACATATGTAGTTACTCATAAAGACACTATTGAGACAGTCATTCACTCACTAACACACCCATACACACACTCATCCACCCATACAGTCCTGCACACATGCTGTCTTGAACACATACAAAGAGTGAGTTACTCATTCATGCACCTATGCACTACATAATACCCCCCACCGAACCATGCAGACACTCATACTGATACTCAAAAAACCAACTAATAACCTATATAGACACCCATGTAGCTACTCACCGACCCATGCAGCCACTTATACACAAAGTGAGAGACTGATACAGATATTTACATATTTAAACATTACTCACTAAGCCATGTATTCACTATGATACACTTAATCAGTCAGTTACACAATCAATTTTTCAAAAACAAATCATCCATTTAGACACTTATCATTTATTTATTCTTCCATCGACCTTGAGATATACATATATAAAACATATTTAATTTTCAGAAAAACACACATTCACTGGATGATGTCATCAGTGATGTCATTTGAGATGTCATCAGTGATGTCATGAGTGATGTCACTGACCATGTCATGAGTGATGTAATATGTGACGTCATCAGCAGTGCATTGCGGGCGCGCGAGTTATAGTTAGCTGAACTAACTATAACGGGGGAATTTCAATGGTTTTGTACAAGTGAAAAGTCCAGCTAACTATAACACCCCTGAAACCTATGGTTTTTTCAGTGAATATATATTTATATATATATATATATAAAAAATACCCTTTCGGGCATAGAGTGTCGAATAAATTATGCAAAAAAAAAAAAGTAGAGAACTCTGGGTAGTTCTCAAGTTTAGGTGGAAAGCAGCTCCTGTATAGAGCACTCTCAACACCAGCGACACTCTAGATCTGCTCACATCAAATGTCTGCTTTTCTATCAAAGTCTTTAAGCATAGGATTAGCACAGTGCTATCCACACCGAGATGGAAATGGACAAAGGCTTTAGTGAATTCTACAGCAAAGTCTTTAAGCATAGGACTAGCACAGTGCTGTCCTTGCCGAGCTGTAAAAAGACAAAAGCCATTTCCCACTCCAGGCACAGTATTACAGCTTTGAATTGGTAAAATACCAACCAAGCCAACCTGAAATGAGTAAAAGCAACCCCTGACACAGTGTTTCGCTCTAATTAGAGCTCTTCAGAGAGCTATAGCTTTGTCCAGACACAAGGGAGCACCCAGTATAAGTCAAAAAAATACCCTTTCAGGCATAGAGTGTATATATATATATATATATTACCTACTGGCGGTCGCCAGTAGGTAGTTATAGTTAGGACCACGTTTCCATAGGAAAACCTCAACATTCTATTTTGAATAACTTTGGCGCCGGTCGACGAATCCTCGTGAATGTCTCAAAATAGGTGGGGCGCTACGCTCCGCTCCTACCCTGAAAGTCTCGGGGGGATCCGTCAAGCGGGGGCTGAGATAAAAGGGGGGTCCCAAAACGCGTTTTTCCCATGCATTTTTCCATAGGACCTTTAGAACGAGCTACAGCCCGAACGGCTGAACAGAATTACTCAAAATTTGGCAGAGAGGTAGTCCCTAGGTCAAGGAAGTGCCTTTTGTAGGTTTGGTGTAAATCTGTTCAGTAGATTCTGAGAAAATAGCCTTTAAATCAATATATATATCTGAGCCCGCTTACGGTACGCTTACCGTACGCTTACGGTAAGCGTACGGCGGCGTGCGCGAGCGCGATTCTGATTGGCTGTTAGATCTTAGTAAACATTCGAATCGGCCGAAACTAGGAAGCGGCGGCCGCCATTTTGTGTATTTCACTCTGAAAAAAAGAGTGAAAACAAGGAAAGGGGGCAATGAGGAGAGTTACAGACCCCCTAACATTTGTAAGGGGGTCAAAGAAGGACAGAAAAGTACAAAAAAAACATTTATTGATTTTAAAAAAAATCACGGGGTACGCGTACGGTAAGCTTACGGTAAGCGTACGGTAAAAAAATAAAAATAGATAAATGAAAAGCAGATTTAAGAGTTTAGAAATTAGGGAGCTCTAAAAAGAGCTGTTGTGTTTATGAAGTCATTTTTTTAGTGGTACCTACAAGTAAGTACCGATGCAGAGTCTAAGGTTCAAGAGGAAGACTCTGTTCCCTTCATCATTGAAGTGCACACCATCTCCTCTATAAATGTCTTGCATGTCATAACGCAAGTTGTTGTGGTAAATGGCACCCATACCATAGTCACGGAGGAAAGCAGAAACAGATTTGTTGACGTGCTTTCTTGCTTTGTCAATCTGTGGACAGAAATGATTGGACCAGTTCCATTTTTGCCTTTGGCATATGTTGGAAAACACAAAGGCAGTTTTAGGGAAAAGTGTAAACAGTTGTGCAAAGGTGTCCTTCATAAGCATTTCCAGACCTACCCCAGTCAAAGTGCCTAGGTCATTGCCACCACAGTGCACTATTATGAGGTCAGGGTGTTGGATTTGAATGAAGGATTTCACCAATGGCATCAATTGGTGCCACTTTAACCCTCTCTGACCAATCCATTTAATGTCTACATTTGGCAAAGCAAGGTCTCTCACCATATCTGTTTTCTCTGCAAACTTTTCACTCCAGAAGACATAGCTGTGCCCTACAATCCACACTGTGAACATCTTCAAAGGAGAACTGGATGCACTCAGGAGGTGTCTTTCAGTAGAATGGCAATATGAAAAGAAAGACAGTTTGGAAATGGAGGCATACATATTTTTTTAAAACAAAAAGAACTGATTGGCTGTTTCATACCATTCTAGAATAAAAACTAGGCTGTATGTGAAAATTAATAGAAGCATGTTTTGTATTGGTACAAAAAAATGTGTAACCAAAGAACAGTACTATGGATTTGCTGTAAGGTTTGAAAAGTCAAGCACTCTTGCTCTGTGGAATTGAAACATTGTGTGTCGAACTTCTGACCTAACTGCACACAGCAGTGTTCCATGAGCTGTTGCTATGGTAGCAGGCAGAAGTCAAGTTGGGGGAAGGGTACTAGGCAGAAGTCAAGTTGGGGGCAGGGTACTTTTGGAAAAGGGTTGGTTTTCAACCAATAGAAATGTGTGATTACATTTGAAAAAAAGGGGGAAGCACTGAGATTTGAAACTTACATGTATATGTGTGGAAAAATAGAGGGAAAGTTTGCCATTATCTGGTTCTGCTGAGAGGAGAGAGGTGAACACAACAGAGATCCTGGCTCTGATAATCTGCTGTTTGAGTGTCACATTTCTTTCACAACTAACTAATTTTAAAGGTGAGTTTAGAGTTTGAGAGGGGATGTATGTGGTAACTTAAGAAATGAATAATAGAAATGGGAATTGTTTTTGTTGTAGTTACACATGGTGGTTTCATAATGTGACAGTGTGTAAAAGTGATTTACACTTGCCCCGAAAAAAAAAAGAGCAGTAAGTGTGCTTTCAAATTGGCAAAGAAATTTCGTTTTGGGACTAATGTGAAAACATGACTCTGTGTGCATAGAAGAATTATAGGCAGAGATTTATTGCGTCTTGCTCTGGTGATTTCACAGTTGCATTAGATGGAAAGGGGGAGCGAATTTTTTGGGGAAGAAGCAGAGGCTTAGCACACACCCATGTGCTTGCCATGTATAGTCATGCACAGTATTTAGAAGCCAGTGGGGTTTTCAGGTTTAAGTCTGTAATGCAAATACATTCAGCATCACTAAGGCTGGTTGCCCTTGGTGGAGTGTAGGCAGTCACAGAGAATGCACATGGTGGTGGTCTGAAAAAAAAACAGCTTGGACACGTGCAATTAAATAAATCAAAAATAGTGGTTTCATAATGTGTCAGTCTGTAAAAGTGATTTCAAATTGTAAAAAGAGATTTTCACTTGGCCCGAAAAAAAAAGAGCAGTAAGTGTGCTTTCAAATTGGCAAAGAAATTTCGTTTTGGGACTAATGTGAAAACATGACTCTGTGTGCATAGAAGAATTATAGGCAGAGATTTATTGCGTCTTGCTCTGGTGATTTCACAGTTGCATTAGATGGAAAGGGGGAGCGAATTTTTTGGGGAAGAAGCAGAGGCTTAGCACACACCCATGTGCTTGCCGTGTATAGTCATGCACAGTATTTAGAAGCCAGTGGGGTTTTCAGGTTTAAGTCTGTAATGCAAATACATTCAGCATCACTAAGGCTGGTTGCCCTTGGTGGAGTGTAGGCAGTCACAGAGAATGCACATGGTGGTGGTCTGAAAAAAAAACAGCTTGGACACGTGCAATTAAATAAATCAAAAATAGTGGTTTCATAATGTGTCAGTCTGTAAAAGTGATTTCAAATTGTAAAAAGAGATTTTCACTTGGCCCGAAAAAAAAAGAGCAGTAAGTGTGCTTTCAAATTGGCAAAGAAATTTCGTTTTGGGTCTAATGTGAAAACATGACTCTGTGTGCATAGAGGAATTATAGGCAGAGATTTATTGCGTCTTGCTCTGGTGATTTCACAGTTGCATTAGATGGAAAGGGGGAGCGAATTTTTGGGGGAAGAAGCAGAGGCTTAGCACACACCCATGTGCTTGCCATGTATAGTCATGCACAGTATTTAGAAGCCACTGGGGTTTTCAGGTTTAAGTCTGTAATGCAAATACATTCAGCATCACTAAGGCTGGTTGCCCTTGGTGGAGTGTAGGCAGTCACAGAGAATGCACATGGTGGTGGTCTGAAAAAAAAACAGTTTGTACACGTGCAATTAAATAAATCAAAAATAGTGGTTTCATAATGTGTCAGTCTGTAAAAGTGATTTCAAATTGTAAAAAGAGATTTTCACTTGGCCCTAAAAAAAAAGAGCAGTAAGTGTGCTTTCAAATTGGCAAAGAAATTTCGTTTTAGGACTAATGTGAAAACATGACTCTGTGTGCATAGAGGAATTATAGGCAGAGATTTATTGCGTCTTGCTCTGGTGATTTCACAGTTGCATTAGATGGAAAGGGGGAGCGAATTTTTTGGGGAAGAAGCAGAGGCTTAGCACACACCCATGTGCTTGCCATGTATAGTCATGCACAGTATTTAGAAGCCAGTGGGGTTTTCAGGTTTAAGTCTGTAATGCAAATACATTCAGCATCACTAAGGCTGGTTGCCCTTGCTGGAGTGTAGGCAGACACAGAGAATGCACATGGTGGTGGTCTGAAAAAAAAACAGCTTGGACACGTGCAATTAAATAAATCAAAAATAGTGGTTTCATAATGTGTCAGTCTGTAAAAGTGATTTCAAATTGTAAAAAGAGATTTTCACTTGGCCCGAAAAAAAAAGAGCAGTAAGTGTGCTTTCAAATTGGCAAAGAAATTTCGTTTTAGGACTAATGTGAAAACATGACTCTGTGTGCATAGAGGAATTATAGGCAGAGATTTATTGCGTCTTGCTCTGGTGATTTCACAGTTGCATTAGATGGAAAGGGGGAGCGAATTTTTGGGGGAAGAAGCAGAGGCTTAGCACACACCCATGTGCTTGCCGTGTATAGTCATGCACAGTATTTAGAAGCCACTGGGGTTTTCAGGTTTAAGTCTGTAATGCAAATACATTCAGCATCACTAAGGCTGGTTGCCCTTGGTGGAGTGTAGGCAGTCACAGAGAATGCACATGGTGGTGGTCTGAAAAAAAAACAGTTTGTACACGTGCAATTAAATAAATCAAAAATAGTGGTTTCATAATGTGTCAGTCTGTAAAAGTGATTTCAAATTGTAAAAAGAGATTTTCACTTGGCCCTAAAAAAAAAGAGCAGTAAGTGTGCTTTCAAATTGGCAAAGAAATTTCGTTTTAGGTCTAATGTGAAAACATGACTCTGTGTGCATAGAGGAATTATAGGCAGAGATTTATTGCGTCTTGCTCTGGTGATTTCACAGTTGCATTAGATGGAAAAAGGGGGAGCAAATTTTTGGGGGAAGAAGCAGAGGCTTAGCACACACCCATGTGCTTGCCATGTATAGTCATGCACAGTATTTAGAAGCCACTGGGGTTTTCAGGTTTAAGTCTGTAATGCAAATACATTCAGCATCACTAAGGCTGGTTGCCCTTGGTGGAGTGTAGGCAGTCACAGAGAATGCACATGGTGGTGGTCTGAAAAAAAAACAGTTTGTACACGTGCAATTAAATAAATCAAAAATAGTGGTTTCATAATGTGTCAGTCTGTAAAAGTGATTTCAAATTGTAAAAAGAGATTTTCACTTGGCCCCAAAAATAAAGAGCTGTAAGTGTGCTTTCAAATTGGCAAAGAAATTTCGTTTTAGGACTAATGTGAAAACATGACTCTGTGTGCATAGAGGAATTATAGGCAGAGATTTATTGCGTCTTGCTCTGGTGATTTCACAGTTGCATTAGATGGAAAGGGGGAGCGAATTTTTTGGGGAAGAAGCAGAGGCTTAGCACACACCCATGTGCTTGCCATGTATAGTCATGCACAGTATTTAGAAGCCAGTGGGGTTTTCAGGTTTAAGTCTGTAATGCAAATACATTCAGCATCACTAAGACTGGTTGCCCTTGCTGGAGTGTAGGCAGACACAGAGAATACACATGGTGTTGGTCTGAAAAAAAAACAGCTTGGACACGTGCAATTAAATAAATCAAAAATAGTGGTTTCATAATGTGTCAGTCTGTAAAAGTGATTTCAAATTGTAAAAAGAGATTTTCACTTGGCCCTAAAAAAAAAGAGCAGTAAGTGTGCTTTCAAATTGGCAAAGAAATTTCGTTTTAGGACTAATGTGAAAACATGACTCTGTGTGCATAGAGGAATTATAGGCAGAGATTTATTGCGTCTTGCTCTGGTGATTTCACAGTTGCATTAGATGGAAAGGGGGAGCGAATTTTTTGGGGAAGAAGCAGAGCCTTAGCACACACCCATGTGCTTGCCATGTATAGTCATGCACAGTATTTAGAAGCCAGTGGGGTTTTCAGGTTTAAGTCTGTAATGCAAATACATTCAGCATCACTAAGGCTGGTTGCCCTTGGTGGAGTGTAGGCAGTCACAGAGAATGCACATGGTGGTGGTCTGAAAAAAAAACAGTTTGTACACGTGCAATTAAATAAATCAAAAATAGTGGTTTCATAATGTGTCAGTCTGTAAAAGTGATTTTCACTTGGCCCGAAAAAAAAAGAGCAGTAAGTGTGCTTTCAAAATGGCAAAGAAATTTCGTTTTGGGACTAATGTGAAAACATGACTCTGTGTGCATAGAGGAATTATAGGCAGAGATTTATTGCGTCTTGCTCTTGTGGAAATATGGATTTTTCTGGTCAGTTATGTCCCCTATCTTGGACCCCAACGGTTCTATGGGCATGTCACAAGTACATGTATGTTTCCTCCAGTTCCAGTTATGAAGACGCAAATACATGTGCGTCCACCGTTAACATGTCCTCTGTCAGATCCGCCATGAATAGGCCGGATATTCCATTCCTAAGTACGAAAGGCCACCGGCTTTATATGGTTCACTTATGCCATTTTACAGTCCAGGCAAGTAGGCCCTGATTCTGTCATCAAACTCTTCTTGCCTTCTGCCTCTGAAAGCTCCAGTCTGAGCCTGCATCTGTGACCATGAACTTTGTCTCATTCTCTGCGCGGCTCACGAAGCCTGACATCAGCCTATTCTCTGCCAAGAACTGTATTTCACCTTCGAATTATCTGCTTCCCCCTCAGCCGATGCATTCCTGCCTAGTAGTTTAAGTAAACATTCTTCCAGTTACCAAGCAAAAGGCCCGGCTTCTCTGTCCTCATGCAAGTAATTCATAGCCCTGTTACCATGGAATATTCCTATCCCCTCGCATTTAGTGTAGACACTTAGACGCTTGTACACGCACGCACAGTCAGTATAGAATAGATTCTGTCCGAGAGTCCTTCTTTCGTGGATAACATAGTTCTTTAAACATAGGATGTTAGATATGATTTGGGATTAGGTTGACTTGACCCCCCAGACTTCTTGTCTCCACATGTAGAGCTAAATGTCAAGTCCCCTTCACCCCCTAGTCGCACGTCAATTACACGTCATGCTGCTGCGCGCGCATCTATGCCAAGTATTATCTTATGGATCCACCTATATGTGACATCATAACCAATTATGTTTCTTTTTACTCCTTATTACACCCATTTTTGGTTACGCAGATAAATCGTCATTTTCCTTATCAATTGTTACGCCTACTGCATTCGCTTCATTGTAATGTATGATCTATAAAAGTCATTTCATGTCAATAATGTATGTACTTCACTTCCTGAACCCCCGTGGTGATGGAACTTGGAGCAACCGATTATAATCGATCATTGGAATAAAGCCCATTCCGAACCTCTAATACCACGGATTCTGCCTCTCATTTTACTGAGCTATTTTATTATGTTTCTGTATCAAATTAAGTCCCGGTAAAGGAAATTATTTACCACATGAATGGCGCCCGAACAGGGACACTTTCTCATCTCACGCGCCGGCGGTGAGTTGCAGGCCCGGTCTCCTGCCACAGCTGGACGGACAATAACGCGTACCAGCAGGATTTCCTGTATCTCCCTCCGGTCAAGCGGGGGCGACTGAGACTGCGATCAACACCCAGACGAGGCGGTGAGAAGTGCGAAGTATCCCGACAAGAGCCTAGCTGAGAGAGCAAGATCCGAGGTATACAGAGACCCACCAGTTCGAAGTCAAGCCCAGTTTCCGACGAGTCGAGTCGAGTCCAGTCCAGTTCAAGTTCAAGTTACCGAGGCCTTCCGTTTCCGAAGCTACCCGGTGAGTACCATTACTGGGGAGGCATTTCTGACGTGCACATAGGTTGTGCCGGTCAAGACGGGTTTGGGTACACAAATCCGGTCTGCACTGTTTTAGCAGTGTATCTGTACTGTTTAGCAGTATATCAAGTATTCCGAAGTATCTAGTTATTGTCAAGAATTAAGCTTGGTGATTAGTTATGCAGACGATCATCATTGTTGTTTCAGTTAAAGGTTTAATGTTTAATGTTTAATGTGTTTAAAAACGTCCTGCATATTGTGGTATGAATAGTTGTTCATTATTGTGCTTTTGTACTAAGTGTGTTCAAGATTAAGTATCAAATCAGTTCTCAATATGCCGCTCTTTTCGAAACTAAGACAGATCACTACAAGAAAAGGGGTACTCGAAGAAGCCGTTCCTATTCCTCCTAGGGACACTCCAGGGTACTTTATGTATCATAAACATGGCTTAGACGCTATATTATTTCTTGATTTATGGGTAGACTACACCAAGGGATTACCAGAAAGTCAGAGGTGGCCCGCAGCGGGAACCTGGGATGCGGAGTGCATCATGAAAGTCGAGGAAGAGTTATGGAAAAGGAAGGTCAGACAGTCACAGAAAGACGCCGTTGAGTTATGGCGTAAAGAATCTCATAGACGCACAGAAAAAGCACGTAGACAGGAAGAGAAGAGTAAAGAGAATTCAAATAAAGTTCGAGAAAATCTATTAATTGAGGAAGGTATCCGAGTGAAATCAGAACAAGTAGACAGACAAAGAAATGCCCTTATGAATGGTATGTATCCCCTTCTGGCCGAAGGATTACCTAAGGCTACTCCAGAAATACCGAAAGACTTGCCACCCCCATTGTTCCCAATAAAGGTACATCCTAAGGGGCATCCTAGAACCGCAGAAGATGTTTTTCTTTCCTCATATTTAGATGACGCAGCTCCCGAGTATGCTAATTCCGCCCCACATAGACCGCATACCAGGGAGATCCAACGCCAAGATCCAGTACCCGTATCCCTACAGCAACAAATCGAGTCACAAGTTCCGGCAAGCACATCTGTTTCTGCATCCGCTCCTACAGCTACTTCTATAGCTGTGTCCACACCTGTAGTTGCCGTGTCACGTTCAACGAATCCTTTCACACCCGGCACCCCAGATGGGGCCACGGGAGGTGCTACCAATATTTTTTCCACGCCACCCAGAATGAATAAACTTACTTTTCAAGAGTCAGCACATTCACGTACACCCAAACTCATAAGTGCCCGTACGCTGAAGGAACTTCTTATAGATTGCAGATATGACCCTGTGCCCGGTAAAGAGGACGAAATGACCCTGGCATCATTGCGTATCAGACGAGCCGCAGTGTATTTAGGGAAGTTACCAGGAATGACTGCGCATCTAGATAAAATATATCATTTTGTCCAAACAGGGCGAGATCCAGAATGTATTAACAGAGCTATGGAATACCAGAAAGTAGAGGTACAGGGGGAACTGTTACGTTTCCTCATAAATTGTGTGATCAGAAATCAAGACCGACCGGGGGTAAACCCGGAAGCAATGCAAATTCTTACCAGATGGAGCCAGAATATATCAGAAGGGAGACATGATAAGCAAAATTGTATAATAGCCATGTGCCGAAAGATCCGTAAAGAAATAGAACGCCTACACGAAGAGAGATTAGAGGTAGACGAGTTCGAACAAAGCGAGGAAGAAGGGTCAGGACTGCCCGTGGGACAGTCGGACACCATAGCCTATGTAGGTAGAGGAAGATCTTGTAATAGTAATAGATGTCTTACTGACTCGATACGTCCGATATGTCCAGATAATAACAGGAATTTCCAAATACCTATAATTAATATAAGGTCTAACGAGCATTCGTTCCAAACCGCCGACAAACTACTCCGAGAACGAAGGGGTTATCATTTTCTCGATTCTATGGATGAACAAGAATTAGCCAGGTCAGCTGTCCATTGGGTGGACAGTCCCGGAAAATATAGTGATGATACAGTAGTACGCACATTTTTGAATCTCACCCCAGATGAACAGAGGTTAGTTGGGATTTATATGATTCAACAACTCATTATACTATATCGGAGTCAGCGTTCGGACCCTGGTCCCTTACCTGACATATTGACTGAATTGCTTATGAATAAATGGAGAGGTGCAGGTACTAAATTAATTAAAGAGATTCTAGAATCAAGAAAGCAGTATATTCTTTTTGTATGCGCAGAGCATGTCTCATTGCCCATCAAGGAAAGAACCACGTATCACATGGATAGACAGAATCCCTTACGAGAAGTGCACCCAATAAAGGGCGAGGACAACGAGTTTAAGCGCGTATTTGTATATACGCCCATATCAAAAATAGAATTGTTACAAATGAAGAAAGTGGTACCCAGTCATGACAAAGATCCAGCGGGTTTTCACCGAGAAATTAAAGACATGTTACTCATGGGAGAGTATACCTATCCCGACATTATGACAATATTAAAGGTATTGATGCCTGCTGGTATTTATGAGAAACTCAAGGAAAAAGAGTGGGAGGTAGGAGACCAAAAGATAGAATGGTCAGTGTTAGAAGCGGAAGAAAAGGCCCGAACTGCAGGAGCAGGACTTGGGGATAAAACTAAAGCACTACCAGGTTTATTAGTACAGGTACTGCCACGTTTATTAACTACGAAAAAGGAAGATTGGGGTACAATTTCAGCCTGTAAACAGAAGCAAGATGAAGACACTAGCGATTACTATGCCCGATTTGAAAAATGTTTTGGTATAAATAGTGGCATAAAAGCAAGTAGCGAATCATACCCACATCTGTTTGTAACAAAATTAGTAGAAAATGCCCTGCCCCAAGTAAAGAATAGAGTATTAAAATTCGAGAGTACCTGGCAAGGTAACACTCCATCACAAATGTTACAAATGTTACAGTACCATCACAATAGAATTAGAGAGGAACAAGAACATGAACACAGACGCATGAAAGACACGAAAATGAAAATGCTAGTTTCCCAGACAGTTCCAGCTGAAGGACATAAAAAGGGTATGACACATTCCGATTCAGCAGGACCTGTAAAAGGGACATGTAATTATTGTAAAAAGCCAGGTCATTACGTACACGATTGTCCAGTTTTAAAACATAATATCGCCACAGGTAAAACACAAGAAAGATCACGGCCACTAAGACAAGATCAAAATGAACAAGGAGCTCTGCAGCATGCCCAGGCCATGCCAGCCGCACAACAGCCAATACAGTTTGTGCCAGCTGCACCACCGTTGCCTGTTGCTGCCACACAGACAACAACACGACAACTGTACCAGACCGCACAGTACGACTATCCTGATTATCAACGATACGCATGAACAAGCCTAGAGAGGGAAGTTGACTTACCCCTTATCGAGATCCCTGTAGATCAAGAAGGACCTTATGTACATAGTGAATTATTAGGCCAAGATAGAAAATTTTTACTCGATACAGGGGCAAGTCGAACAACTATAAAACGTAGTGAAGTTCCAGGGGCACCCCTCTCAGGCTCACAGAATATTTCCCTTGGTTTTTCAGGAAAACCTATTGTTAATGAAGTATCACAGCCTCTCCCACTTACGATAGGACCTTTGACCCGAACTACAGATTTATTGCTTACTAAATCATGTCCAGAAAATCTGTTAGGAATAAAAACACTGAAAGCTCTAGGAGCTATAATATGTTGTTCTCCGGAAGGAGTAAGGTTGTTTTTACGTGATTTTAAAGGTCATTATGTGTCTAGAGACATGGATCCCCGACTGCAGACTTTACCTACACATCTATGGGCACGAGGCCCTACTGATGTTGGTTGCATGAATATTACACCATATCGAGTCACATTAAAGGCAGGAGTGGTGCTACCACGAATGCGACAATACAAGTTACCACCAGATGCTGTAGTGGCTTTACTACAAATCATTGACGAGCTCATTGCCCAAGGAGTAGTTGTGGAAACAGACTCCAATGTATGTAATTCACCGATAATTCCGATTCTTAAACGAACAGATCCAAAGGCCCCGCCAGTATATCGATTGGTTATTGATCTGCGCGAATTAAACAAGTGCATTGTGCCACAATTCCCTGTGGTCCCAGATATCTCGTCATTACTGACAGCCATTGATTCCGAAGCAACATTCTTTACTGTAATTGATCTCAAGAATGCTTTTTTCAGCGTCCCAATAGATCCGGAGAGCCAATATTTGTTCGGATTTAGTTTAAATGGACGTAGCTTTAAATTCTCACGCGCACCTCAAGGATTTACAGAAAGCCCCAGCATCTATAGCCAAGCACTGAAACGAGAACTTGACAGTATCCACATGCCAGTTAACACTGCCTTACTTCAATACGTCGATGATCTGCTGATCACCGCGAGAAGTGAACCGGAATGTGAAAAAGCATCACTGACAGTTTTACAATTTCTAGCCGAAAAGGGGCACAAGGTGTCCCCTTCTAAGCTGCAATTCTGTGTCCAGCGAGTTGTTTATCTTGGACACTCGCTGTCCAAGGAGGGAAGGCAGCTTACACCGGACCGCATTCAGTTAATAGCTAACATGCCAACACCCAAGACACAAAAGGAGGTGCGGGCTTTCATAGGTCTCACTTCATATTGCAGGCAGTGGATCCCTCAGTACGCATTTCTAGCAAAACCACTCATTCAGTTAACCACACAGGAGGCAGCCACATCGACTGTTCTCCCTTGGACTCAGGAACATACACAAGCTTTTGAAAGCCTAAAGAAAGCTTTATGTCAAGCACCTGTTTTAGCAACACCATGTTACAGAAAACAGTTTACACTCTTTGTTACAGAACGCGAAGGTACTGCTTTGTCAGTACTCACACAGGAACAAGCAGGAGCACACAAACCATGTGCTTATTTTTCTAGTACATTAGATCCCGTAGCTCAGGCTTTGCCTGCATGCCTAAAATCAGTGGCAGCGACAGCTTTAGCAATCAGACAAAGCGATGCCATAGTGTTAGGACATCCATTGACAGTTCAAGTGCCACACGCAGTAGAGGTTCTTGTAAACAGAACGCAAACACAACACTTGACTATAGCGCGACTTACAGGGTACGAACTTACATTGTTTCAGCCACATATAGAAATCAGACGCTGTAACACATTGAATCCTGCCACACTTTTGCCAGTAAATGGAACAGACTCATTAGCTCATGATTGTATTGAAGTTATCACTATCACGACGAAACCCAGACAAGACTTGACAGATGTTCCATTGTCAGATCCAGACCTGACGTTGTATGTAGATGGTTCATGTATGAGAACAAATACAGGAGAGTTAGTGGCCGCTTACGCAGTCACAACAGATACTGAAGTCATTGAAACTAATCGTATAAATACTTTGTCAGCTCAAGCCGCAGAGCTCATCGCTCTGACACAAGCCTGTATTCAAGCCACGAATAAAAAAGTCAACATATACACTGATTCACGTTATGCATTCGGAGTTGTACATGACTTCGGCGTGCTGTGGCGAGAGAGAGGTTATTTAACTTCCCACGGTGCCCACATTCAGCACGGACCCCTCATTCATGCCTTATTAGATGCAATACATCTACCCACTGCAATATCAATTATGAAATGTAAGGCTCACACGAAGGTTACTGATATCATTTCCCAAGGCAATGATCTAGCCGACAGAACAGCTAAACAGACTGCTCAAACTCAAACCCCCGACATGATAAAGACAATAGTCCCGACACCGACACAGTGTATGACAGTTAAAGATCCTACTCTTGACGTAATTGACATACAGACACATGCTACACCAGACGAAATAAAGAAATGGACTGAATTAGGAGGGATTCAAACGGACCAAGGATGGAGGATGAAGGAAAAGTCTGTATGGTTCCTTCCTGATTCAATGGTCCAAGTTATAATTAACACTATACATAGTCCAGCACATCTAGGAGAAAAAGCTATGCTAGACAGCATTCAACACATTTGGTTCAATAAACATTTACGAGCAGCAGCCAAACAAAAAGTCCGTACCTGTATGATCTGTTGCCAGTTCAACCCAGGAAAAAGCGTTCCCGTAGAACAGGGTGGATTTCATCCTCCTGATCACCCTTTTGAAGCCCTCCAGATGGACTATATCCAGATGGAACGATGTCGAGGATTCAAATATGTTCTCGTAGTTGTCTGCGCTCTGTCCTGTTGGACGGAGGCATACCCGGTTTCAGATTACACTGCCCCGACTACTGCCAAACAGTTGGTTCGAGAATTCTTCCCACGATACGGTTTACCACGTGTTGTCTACTCAGATAACGGCCAGCCGTTCTCATCCGAATTAATGAAACATGTTTCACTTCTGTTAGGATATCAGTGGAAATTCCACTGTGTCCGACACCCCGAGGCAGCAGGTCTCGTAGAAAGACATAATCAGATACTGAAAATCAGATTGTCCAAAATATGCCGAGAAAAAGGTGTCGACTGGATAGTAGCGTTACCAGTTGCACTCTTTTACATGAGAATGGTAGCACACTCTCGAACAGGGCTATCCCCGTATGAGGTGATCTTCGGCAGACCACCAAATATGTGGGGGACGCCTGTACCACGCAAAATAACTGATGTTGACTGTAATATGCTGACAGATTACTTGGCTTCTTTGATGTCTGCACTACAATCTTGTCGTTCACAGGTAGCTGCAGCCTTTCCCGACAACACTGAGGTGAAACCCCATGACGTAGTTCCGGGTGATCTCGTATTTGTGAGAAATTTCGACCGAAAGACTCAGCTGGAGCCCAGGTGGAAGACACCCAAGTTGGTTCTGCTCACTACAAGGACAGCCGTGAAGATCGAGGGCCGCAAGGGCTGGATTCATTCAAGTCATATCAAGAAATTTCATGGACTATCCTCGGATATAGACATTGTGCCCTGCACTCCCTCACAGACTGATTCAAAACTTCCTTTGGTTGAAAAGACTAAAACCGAACTCTATAAAGTAAAATTGAGGCCTAGAACGTCAGACAATTTGATTGTTTAAGTCCTCTCCAAGGTGAAGCGGTTGAATTTGTCTCTGACATGTATCCTCTAGACCTGAATCATGGACAGTCGCGAAAAATGATGAAACGACAGGCGTATTGTAAATCACTGCGTAGCCACTGCATAGTGACATTATTAATCTTGTTTTCCTTAAGTCTTTTAATAATTACTGCAAGTATATTGTTGCACATATATTACCCTATTGCCAGAAACGTTTACAATGTTACCGCAGAACATTCTTTTAGTGACCTACCGCCGCATGAATTGTCTTATAGACTTGCGCTGCGCAATAACACTTTCATTAGTATGTTATATCATTCCCATCAGACTAGTAATGCCACCAATTGTTGGGTGTGTGGTCGGCTCCCTCCCTATCAGAATTATGAAGGAGTCCTGCCATTCTTTCCACACCCATTTACACATAATGGCTCCTGTGGAGCATGGTTTAGTTTAATCAATTCCATAGACTCAGACACAGCAGTTTACCAAGATCATTGGGTATGGGGAAACCTGAACCTAGTTTTACTCAAGGTCTGCTACCCTGACAAGGAGGGTCGCCCCAAAAGAACAGGAACTGATCTAGAAAATGAAGTATATGGATTAGGTAATTTTACACCTAATCTCATGATTCTAAATGTCGTATCCGAAGTTGAACTAGTCTTACCCACCATGTCAGTATTCCCAGCGAAGGGTGAATTGTGTGTAAGAAAGGTTGGTTCCATACATATGGGCCATAGTAAATGCACTACTACAGTAGAATTCAGTGATCAAGGCAAATCTTCATTTAGAGCTTATCGCCACTCCTACTTTATATGTGGTCAGACTGCATATATGCGTCTACCTCTAGATTGGGATGGTACCTGCTACATTGCATTCCTTTTGCCACCTGTTTTCCTAGCTCCTCCTGATTATTACAGAAATATTCATTTAGTACACAACAGAGAGCGGAGAGATCTCCCAATTGTCGATTACACTGAAACAGCATGGGAAAAATACACAGATTTCAATAAAGGCATCTTTCCTTATATAGGTACTGTTACAAATAGTAAACTGATACGTAGATTAACTAGAACCCTTGAAGCAGTAGTGAATGAAACTATTTCCGCCCTAGGCAATTTAACAGAAGAGCAGTCTGCTATGCGGATTGTTGTGCTTCAAAATCGTCTTGTCCTTGACGTCATCCTGGCTGATAGGGGCGGAGCTTGTAGGGTCATTGGATCAAGCTGCTGCGTATTTATACCAGAAAATTCGCCATCTGTATATAAAGCTATAACTCGCCTTCATAAGATTGTAAGCCAGATACACCAGAACCCAGGCACATGGACTTGGTCCGGTTGGTTTTGGAGTATAATATCTACCTTTGGATGGAAAGTCCTATCCTTCCTAGGTATTGGCCTTCTCATACTATTCAGTTGCTGTCTATGTCTACAATGTGGACCAGCGATCTGTGGCCTGTGTGCCACATCGTGTATTCCACCACCAAGATCTCATTCGTCACGGAAGAAGAAAGAAGAACAAATGATGCTATACGAACAGATCAATGGATTAATGAAGATTGATATCTCTTGACGGGCAAGTAGGGGACAAGGAGGGAATGTGGAAATATGGATTTTTCTGGTCAGTTATGTCCCCTATCTTGGACCCCAACGGTTCTATGGGCATGTCACAAGTACATGTATGTTTCCTCCAGTTCCAGTTATGAAGACGCAAATACATGTGCGTCCACCGTTAACATGTCCTCTGTCAGATCCGCCATGAATAGGCCGGATATTCCATTCCTAAGTACGAAAGGCCACCGGCTTTATATGGTTCACTTATGCCATTTTACAGTCCAGGCAAGTAGGCCCTGATTCTGTCATCAAACTCTTCTTGCCTTCTGCCTCTGAAAGCTCCAGTCTGAGCCTGCATCTGTGACCATGAACTTTGTCTCATTCTCTGCGCGGCTCACGAAGCCTGACATCAGCCTATTCTCTGCCAAGAACTGTATTTCACCTTCGAATTATCTGCTTCCCCCTCAGCCGATGCATTCCTGCCTAGTAGTTTAAGTAAACATTCTTCCAGTTACCAAGCAAAAGGCCCGGCTTCTCTGTCCTCATGCAAGTAATTCATAGCCCTGTTACCATGGAATATTCCTATCCCCTCGCATTTAGTGTAGACACTTAGACGCTTGTACACGCACGCACAGTCAGTATAGAATAGATTCTGTCCGAGAGTCCTTCTTTCGTGGATAACATAGTTCTTTAAACATAGGATGTTAGATATGATTTGGGATTAGGTTGACTTGACCCCCCAGACTTCTTGTCTCCACATGTAGAGCTAAATGTCAAGTCCCCTTCACCCCCTAGTCGCACGTCAATTACACGTCATGCTGCTGCGCGCGCATCTATGCCAAGTATTATCTTATGGATCCACCTATATGTGACATCATAACCAATTATGTTTCTTTTTACTCCTTATTACACCCATTTTTGGTTACGCAGATAAATCGTCATTTTCCTTATCAATTGTTACGCCTACTGCATTCGCTTCATTGTAATGTATGATCTATAAAAGTCATTTCATGTCAATAATGTATGTACTTCACTTCCTGAACCCCCGTGGTGATGGAACTTGGAGCAACCGATTATAATCGATCATTGGAATAAAGCCCATTCCGAACCTCTAATACCACGGATTCTGCCTCTCATTTTACTGAGCTATTTTATTATGTTTCTGTATCAAATTAAGTCCCGGTAAAGGAAATTATTTACCACACTCTGGTGATTTCACAGTTGCATTAGATGGAAAGGGGGAGCGAATTTTTGGGGGAAGAAGCAGAGGCTTAGCACACACCCATGTGCTTGCCGTGTATAGTCATGCACAGTATTTAGAAGCCAGTGGGGTTTTCAGGTTTCAGTCTGTAATGCAAATACATTGAGCTTCACTAAGGCTGGTTGCCCTTGGTGGAGTGTAGCACTGTGGACATGGGCTTTTTAAAAAATCTGAAAAGTGGTTTCATAATGTGACAGTTTGTAAAAGAGATTTTCACTTGCCCAAAAAAAAGAGCAGTTTGTGTGCATTCAAATTGGCAAAGAAATTTTGTTTTATGACTATTGTGAAAACAAATGTAGTAATATATTTAAATACAATAAAGGATTTTTTTTTTAGTTTTTTTCAGGTATTGCTGAAGAACAGTGAACAAAATTTAAGATGCCTACAAAATCTCGAGCTCAAAAAACGCTAAAAAAAAAACTATATTTGAAGACAACTGGAGGACCAAAGTTAGTAGAAGATGCTCATGTTGGGAAAAAGAAAAAATCTTCTGGTAAGCAGAAAAAACAATTTCTTAACAAAATATTCAAAACAAAGAAAAATGTACAAAATGTCTGTCCTCGGAAAAATGTAACAAAACATAGAGAACAGCAAAAAATTGAGAATTTAGTTAATGCAAATATACCTTCTGCAATTGAAAAGTTTAACATAAACAGAAAAACAGCGTTTAAAGAGATACGTAGAAAAATGTTTCAGAGAAGAGTTATGTCCAATTTGATAAAGGATGTAAAGAAATATAAGCAAAAGGCAAAATATTACAAGAGAAAAAAAGAAATTGAAGCCATTGCAGCAAAAGCATTAGAATTAAAAAGGAAACTATTCATATTAATTTTGAATAGGATGCGTACATTAGATAAAATGGTTAATGTACTGAAATCACAAAGCAAAAGCAAAAGAGTAGTGAACAGAACAAACTTTTGTAAAGTGTTTTTAGGAAAGTGGATGCATAGTTCAAGTAGTGAACCTTTTTTTAATGAAGAGAGCTATTTTCAAAGTAATAGTTTGCTGCATGCAGTTGACACCAGAGGTCGTTCATACGAAGTAAAAAATGGTTGCATAATGGAGAAGGAGATAATGGTTCCAAGAGATGAGGTACAAGTGATGGCAGATGAGGCAATGGGGAGACGTCCTAAAGCCCCAGTGTACACTTGGAATTGTAGTAGTATTTGCACTGTGCGTCAGGAATCTATTGACAGATTTCGAGAGTTTCTAAGAGAATATAGTAAAAAAAGTGTAAAACAAAAGATTAAGGTGCTTCAAAGTCTGGATCCATGCAGAGTGAGAGAGAATACTGGTTTGCAGGGTCATTCTCTTGCTTGTCTATCTAGAAAAGTGTGCAATAGTGTTTTCCATCATTTTAGGATGCTGGCTGTTCATCATACTGAAATGAGAAAGTTTGTGAGACGGTTGTATTTTGCCAAAAGTCCAGCAATAAAGTTAAATGAATTGAATAGGGCTCTGTTCCGAGGAACGGTATCAGATGTAGAGAAGGTTGTTGATGAAATTCAGTTTTGTTACTTTGGTCCTGAACAAAACAGTGCAGAGAAGGACACAGTAAATGAGGCAGAAGTGGAAGAGAATGTAGAACCCTCTGTAAGTAACACATTTAATGATCACATAACAAAATTTGCAATAGTCTCTAATGAAAGACCAAATGTTACTTGTATTTGTTGCCGCAGAACTCATTATAGAAAACAAACTAGGAATGTTGATCTCTACAGAAAGAGTGAAAATGAAGATAATTATAAGTGGATGGATTTTGCCACATATATATTTCTTGAAAATTGTTTTGAATTGGGTGAAGATCAGCGTATTTGTAAATACTGTTACAACAAGTTAGAGGAAAATAGAATGCCGACCAGAGCTGTACATAATAATTTAGAATTGGATGCTATTCCTGCTGAACTTTCTGAATTAAATACATATGAGTCTATACTCATTCAATGTGTTCATCCGTTCCAGACCATAGTACGTATGGAGCCCAAAACTGGTAAATTACCTCCTTCAGATTTACTGAGAGGTTTAAAAGGTAGAGTGGTGTATTTGCCCTTGGATTTGAAAAAAAATATGGAAACTATTGATGCGGATACTTTGGAAACTGAACCATTAATTATTCTGGTTAATGGTGTACCTACAAAGAATAAGAAGATTTGGCAGGAGCTGGTAGATGTGCGGAAAGTACAAAGAGCAAATTTGTATTTGAAAAAAAATAACAAATGGTATGAATCAATTTATATAGAAGAAGAAGAAGAAGAAGAAGATTTTCAAGAACACACAGAAACACCAACTGGACAAATTGAAAAAGTGGACAAGTCAAAGGAAGAAGAAATTTATGAACATTTTAGCATACATCCTCTCCATTCGAAAGAAGTTATGGGAGACAATATTGATCTCTTTCAGATGAAGAAAGCAAAAGGAAATCCCGTGAGTGTATGGGAGGAGAGCTTGGAAGCTCGATGTTTTCCCCAGCTGTTTCCTAAAGGAAAAGGAGGACGATACGATGAACGTCCAGAACAGATTCCAGCTTCAGAGTATCGGACTACAAGACTATATGCTGAAGATCCCAGATTTCGACAAAGTATTCCTTATTTGTTCCATCTTTTATTTGAAAGCGACTTGTCTGCACTGTCTTATGCAGTAAATCACATTTTAAAAAGTGGAGTACATTTACAAAATGTGTCTGCTAAGGATTTTATGGAGAAAGTGCAGCACCGAGATGATCATTTGGAAACACAACTGATCAATCTGATGGCTTGTCAGCGTGGGACAAATGAATATTGGTACCGACGCCATGGTGAACTAAAATGCATGTTACGCAATTTAGGAACACCAACATGGTTCCTTACCCTAAGCTGTGCCGAGTACGCTTGGGATGATTTACTGGATTTTCTACGAGAGGCCAATTCAAACATTAAAAACATCGAATACAAGACAGCAGGAGAACTGTGCTCATTGGATCCGGTTAATGTTTGCAGATATTTCAATCATAGATTTGAGGCTATGATGTCCTTCATCTGCAATAAAAAAAATCCACCCCTTGGAGAAGTAGTGGATTTCTTTTGGAGAAAAGAGTACCAGGCAAGAGGTGCTCCTCATATTCATATGCTGCTGTGGATCAAGGATGCCCCAAAGTTTGGAACAGATACTGATGAAGCAGTGTTATCTTACATTGAAGAATATGCAACATGTGGTATACCAAAAAGCAAAGAAGAGAACAAGTTAAAGGAGCAAGTTCTACGTTTCCAAAGTCATCGGTGTGGAAAATACTGTCGACGGAAATACAAGAGCAAAGAAAAATACTACACTAAATGTCGATTTGGATTTCCTAGACCTGTTCTTTCAAATGGAAGAGTCAACAGTTTTATGTCAGCTGTGAGACATACTATCACAAGAAAATCACCTAAGAATACCTACAACCTTAAAAGAAAAGAAGAATCAAAAAATATAAATGACTACAACCCAGTCATTTTATCCATGTGGAACGCTAACATGGATATACAGTATGTAGCTGACAATTCCATTGCTGTTGCACGATATGTAACGTCTTACATTACGAAATCAGAAAAAACAGAATTGAAGGAAATGTGGGAAGAGATTTCTCACGAGAAGACTGTCAGTAAGAAGCTGTACAGTTTCAGTTTGAAGATGTTATCGCATCGAGAAATTGGATCCTACGAATGTTCAGATAGGTTATCTTCTGCAAGTCTCTACTCGAAGTCAAGAAGAATAATTTGGGCAAGTTTAGGCCTTGCAGCAATGAGAAATCGGGTACTGAAATCTGTTGGAGAAATTGAATATTTGGCCGAGAATGACCCAGAAAGTACAGATATATTGAAAACAAACATGTTGGACACATATTATCCCAAGAGAAGTCATCATCTGGAGAACATGTGTCTCTATGAAGTGCTGCAGAACTACATTTATTCACGGAAAGCTGCAGAAGACATCAACAGTGGAAAATATAAAGTTGTTGGTGAAGAAGGATGTTTGGTGAAGCAAACCAAAGGAAGTTTGATAAATCACCGGAAGCTGAGTTGCGACACAACCGACAAGAAAGAATTTTACTACTTGGCTCTTTTACAGTTGTTTAAACCATGGCGTACAGAGGATGAACTACTGGGAGAATTCCAGAGCTATGAAGATTCTTTTAATGCTTGCAAAGACAGCATACAATGCAGTACATTCTCAACTTATCTGCAAATGTTAAATGAAGAAATTGAACAGGAAACTACAATTGCAGCAGAAATAGCTAGAGACAGTTCTCAGGACAGCCAAAGTTCAGGAACATACAGTCAAGATCCCCTAGGACAACCAATCGTTGAAAATGAAGCATCAATAGCCATGAATGAAGTGGAAACGGCTATGAATCAAGCTCAAGAAGAATTTATAGACTTACAAAATTTGGAAAGACAACTGAATCAAGAGCAGCAACACATTTATGAAGAGATCAAAAACAAAATTGATCACGGATTTCTACATATAAAAAAAGAGTGCTCATGCACATCATTTCATCCAATCAGGATGTATGTAAGCGGACAAGCTGGCACTGGAAAAAGTTTCCTAATTAAAGTCATCAGAAGCTACCTAAAGCAAAAAACGGATTCTACTTTGTCTTGTGTGGTTACTGCTCCAACTGGGTTAGCAGCATATAACATAAAAGGAATCACCTTACATCGTTTGCTAATGTTACCAGTGGAGCATGAGAACAAAATACAATTCAACAAGCTAACTGGAGAAGCATCCTTGGAAGTTTCAAGAGTATTGAAGAAGATGCAAGTTCTCATTATTGATGAGGTGAGCATGGTATCAAACTTAATGCTTGCCTTTGTGCATTTAAGAATGCAGCAAATTTTGAAGACAGACTATGACGTGTTATTTGGTGGAAAACACGTCATAGTTTTTGGGGATCTTTTGCAACTTACTCCAGTTAAAGGACAACCAGTGTTTAATACTGTGACACATGAAGACACGAAGAAGTCATTGGGAAGCATTGGAAATACAAATATTTGGTCCTTCTTTGAGTACAAGGAACTTACAACTAATATGAGGCAAGCAAACGATGAAGAATATGGAAGTATTCTGAAAGATATCAGAATTGGACTACTCACAGAAGTTGGGAAAAAAGCATTACAGAGTCGGCTGCTACATAATTTATTTCCAAAGGAAGAAATAGTTGCAGAGAAAATATACAAGAATATTGCAGAAAACAAAAGTGTCATCTGCTTAATGCCAACTCTACGTGAATGCTCAATATTTAATGAGGAGCTTTTGAAATTGGAAAAGGAAGAGATCAGGAAATTGGAAGCAGTGGACAAAATTGAGGATGGAAGAATTACTGTCACAGTAACAGGCAAACTGAAAAATAAATTGGACTCACTAGAGAAGAACATCTCCAAAACAGCAGGATTAGAAAAAAATCTATATGTTTGCATGAACTGTAGAGTATTTTTAAGGAGAAATTTGGATGTTGAGAAAGGCTTAGTGAATGGAGCGATGGGAAGAGTTGTGGGTTTTATTAATTATCAGAAAAAAGAAGGAATTGAATGTTTACAGATAAAATTTGATCAGATAGATGAAGTTAAAGATATTTGTCGTTGTACAGTTCGTTTTATGCTTGTGAAAGACTTATATGTACGTAGGAAGCAGTTTCCATTTTCTCTAGCATATGCTGTAACTATCCACAAGTCTCAAGGATTGACTGTAGATTGTGCATTTGTGAACATTGGTTCAACTGTGTTCAAAGAAGGTATGGCATATTTAGCTTTGTCACGAGTCAAAACATTATCAGGTTTATTCATGATAGACTTTGATGACTCAAAAGTTAGTGCTGATACAAACTGTGTAAAGGAGTATAATAGATTAAGAAGAAGCTATGCTCCTCATTTAGGTCAGTATCCTGTGTTGGAGAAACGTGTAGTTTCTCGTAAAAGGAGAAATGAGAATATCTGTAATGAAGATATAGAGAAGAGGAAAAAAAAGAGGAGTGATGTAATTGCAAGCAAAAAGAAAAAGGACAATGAAGAACAGGTTGTAGGATGTCATTTTGAAAATAGCTCTGGTGTCAACTGCTACGCTAATGTAGTGCTGAATGTTGCATTTTATCTGGAAAGTTTGCAAGAGCAGATAATAGTAAATCAGGGAAAAAGATTCTGTTCAGAGCTGAGTCTCCTTTTTCAAAAGCTGAGTAAAGATAAAACTCAAATAGAAAGTGCTACTGATATTAGAAAACTTTTAGATGTATGTTCAGGACGAACACAGTTTTCACAAAATGAACAGCAAGATGCACACGAATTTTTGATGTATTTTCTTCAGGTAGTGGAAGAAGAAGGAGTTCCCATTGACATTTTTTTTGGTCTCTCTTATAAATGGGAACATAGTTGTGATAATTGTTATAATATATGTGGCTCTATTGTTGATAATGAAAGGTTTATTTATTTGACATTGCCAGAGAGTAAAACAGTCACTTTTGCAAAATTAGTTAAAGATGCTAATCATAGCATGAAATGTGGTGAGTGTAATTCTGACATGTTTTCAACATTAATTTTAAGGGAATACGGACAGTATGTAATTTTAATGATGCAACGATGTAGAGCTGATGGTTCAAAATTGGATACTTTAATAAAGAAGTTTACAGGACAGCAATTATCAATTTCAGGAAAAACTTTTGTAACTGTTGCAATAATTTTCCATGATGGACCTACTGTTACTTCTGGACATTACACAGTTTATCTAAAATGTGAAAAAGGCTGGACACTGTGTAATGATTCCCAATTGATTTTCAAACAACGTTTGCCTTTTGATTTAGCAAATTCCTATCTAATCTTCCTGAAACCTAAATTTTAGAGAGACTTGGCAAGATCTGGACAAAATAATTTTACCATTTTACTGGATTACCATTGCAATTTTGTAGAAAAAATATTTTTAAAATTATCATTTGGCCTAAAGGAAAGATAACCAATTGTAATGTGGACTTTTTTAATTTTTAATGCAATTTTGAAAAACCAATAATTTATAGATAATCGGTAACTTCTGCACATTTTAAATTTTGGAATGCTATTGGACTGCCATTGGAAATTTTTTCAAAAATGATTTAAAAAATTACTATTTGGCCATGTGGAAAAGTAAGCAATTCTATTGTGGACTAAATAAATTATTCAAAAACTTTGCGTGAACCAAAATGTTACAGAGAATCGGTGAGATCTGGACAGATTAAACTTTAGAATTTTAATGGATTTCCCTTGGAAATGTATTCCAAAAAAAAAAAAAAAAATACTATTTGGCCTAAAGGAAATGAAATCAGATGTATTTTGGAGTTATTTGAGATATAATATTGTGATTATACTTCTGAAACAAACATATCAGACGGTATTTTAAAGAAATAAGTATTGTTTTTAGATGATATTTTTTTAGAATAATATGCATTTCTGTAATGATAAGTTTAAGTGAGAAGAGATTCTGGGCTTTTTTAATACAATCTTTGAGATTGTTATTTTTTTTTGCCCGCTGTAAAATGATGAATGCAATTGCTTTCACAATTTATAGTGAAATGCAATATATTCTGAAAACAGCAAAAATAAGGCAAAAATATTTTTTTGAAAAAAATGTAAATATGTATACTGTATTATAAATTGTTAAAAAAATATTAATACTTTTTTCTTTTTTTTCAGATCGATATAGAAAATTTTCGAAAACTACAACCATTTTTAAAACTATTTTTAAAAAAAACAAATGAATAAATATTTTTTTGAGTGAGTATGGTAAGTCAATAATAATAATTGTAGTCTCTCAAGGACCTTGTAATGTGATAATTGATTTTTAGTGTTTTTTTTAAAAAATAAAAAAAAGGTACGCGCACCGTACGCGTACGGTAAAAAAAAAAAAAAAAAGGTTTTAAAAAACATATGTAAAAAAAAGATGAAAGATAAGGTTGGCTCTTAAAAGAACCGTTGTGTTCATGCAGGGACAGAGGAAAGGAAGCATGGGAAAATCATTCAAAGCTACAAATGTGCTGATCTATTTTGTTGTTCACTAGGGAAACACTGGTCTCCCTATGACAAATTAGACCTTTACAAAATGTGCAATGAATATCAACCTTCCGAAATCGAAGGTTCATTTCCAGAGGGCCAGCAAAAGGAGATTCTCCCCCCACAGATGAAGGGCTCACCTGACCTGCAGAAGAAGGAGTCAGCCCTGCAGATGATGGTCCAGGCTGAGCTGCTGTGGATGTACTGGCTCGTCTTTCTGAAGAGTTACCTCCAAAAAGATGACCATGTGTCCTTCCGTGTACATCCTGGAGGTGCCTCTTCATGGTGTGATTCCCAAAGGAATACTTCCTGTTAGGATTACCTCTAGAAAGTACACGCTTACACAGACAGCAAGTAACTAAGGGTGCATTCACCTTTTGCTGGCCTTCTGGAAAAGTAAAATAATCCCAAACATAAGAAGGCTTTTGTTTCCTCGATCTCTGCCTCAAGACAGTGCTGCTGGTGCTAGGCTCACTCTCAGAAGAGCTCTGCTGTTCTGCCATCGTATCCCAAAGACAAACCAGCTCCTTCTCCCAAGGGATCACAAGCAGAAATGAGGGGAATGGGTGTGGTGTAGGAGAGTTCTAGAACTGAAAGTAGTTTCAACCAATCAAAAGTTGTGTTTCATGATCACATGACCTACCGTACGCTTACGGTACGCTTACGGTACGCTTACGGCAAAAAGTACGCGTGCGCGTAAAAAAGACACGCGCTTCCGCGCATGCGCATAACAGTCACTCCCCGGCACTTCCGCGTAACGTGCGCGTGTGGCGTAAGCGCGCACGCGTCCCACGCGCAGTACGCGCGGCTACGCAAATTGCGTAACTATACGCAAGCAGCGTAGATAGATTACGGACGTTGCGTAAACCGTACGCTTACCGTGAGCTTACGGTACGCGTACTAAAAAAAAAAAAAAAAAAAAAAATCTGGTAATAAATTTTACATGTTTATTTTAAAAAATATATTAAAAAAAAATATTTAAGGATTTTAAAAATTTAAGCATAGTCTTTATAAAATGAAAGAAAATTAAATTAAAAATATGTTTGAAAAAAATGAAGAATAAAAAAAAAAATTTGCATTTAAAAAACCTTGCAAATTCACTGAAAAAACCATGGGTTACACACACGTTATAGTTAGGAATTAGCATTTAAAAAACCTTGCAAATTCACTGAAAAAACCATGGGTTTCACACACGTTATAGTTAGGAATTAGCATTTAAAAAACCTTAGAAATTCACTGAAAAAACCATAGGTTTCACACACGTTATAGTTAGGAATTAGCATTTAAAAAACCTTAGAAATTCAGTGAAAAAACCATAGGTTTCACACATGTTATAGTTAGCTGGACATTTTACTCGTAAAAAACCAATGAAATTGCCCCGTTATAGTTAGTTCAGCTAACTATAACTCACGCGCCCGCAATGCACTGCTGATGACGTCACATATTACATCACTCATGACATGGTCAGTGACATCACTCATGACATCACTGATGACATCTCAAATGACATCACTGATGACCTCACTGATGACATCATCCTTGTGATAGAGTGGCAGACCTCCTCTCACCTTAATATAAGCTTTGATACACACATTCAAAAATAGAGACTAAAATTTTCAAAACAATGGACATACCAATACCAGTTACAACAACCTCTTCAGTAATTCTAAGATCCACATACACATCCACTCATTCACCAACAGTCCTATACAGTCACTCATACATGTACTCACTCATCATATGTACTCATACACCTATACATCCTGTTACATAATGCCACTCATCCATAGAGTTACTCACACACATAGTCACTCATGCTAATAAAGAATCAAACATACATTCACCTGCATATACAGTTATACACACACCACCACACTTACTTCTACGGAAACTTACACATACTTAGTCTTTTAAACAATCACTTATAGAAACACATACTTATTCATACAGGAACTCTTTCAATCTGTCCCTCTCACATATACTCACATATATACACCAATAGTCACATATACTAGTTTAAAACATATGTAGTTACTCCTGAAGACACTATTGGGACAGTCATTCACTCACTAACACACCCATACACACACTCATCCACCCATTCAGTCCTGCACACATGCTGTCTTCAACACATACAAACAGTGAGTCACTCATTCATGCACCTATGCACTACGTAATACCCCCCACCGAACCATACAGACACTCAGACTGATACTCAAAAAAACAACTACTAACCTATATAGACACCCATGTAGCTACTCACCAACCCATGCAGCCACTTATACACAAAGTGAGAGATACACTTAATCAGTCAGTTACACAATCAATTTTTTAAAAACAAATCATCCATTTAGACACTTATATACCCATTTATTCTTCCATCGACCTTGAGATATACATATATAAAACATATTTAATTTTCAGAAAAACACACATTCACTGGATGATGTCATCAGTGAGGTCATCAGTGATGTCATTTGAGATGTCATCAGTGATGTCATGAGTGATGTCACTGACCATGTCATGAGTGATGTAATATGTGACGTCATCAGCAGTGCATTGCGGGCGCGTGAGTTATAGTTAGCTGAACTAACTATAACGGGGCAATTTCATTGGTTTTTTACGAGTAAAATGTCCAGCTAACTATAACATGTGTGAAACCTATGGTTTTTTCACTGAATTTCTAAGGTTTTTTAAATGCTAATTCCTAACTATAACGTGTGTGAAACCTATGGTTTTTTCAGTGAATTTCTAAGGTTTTTTAAATGCTAATTCCTAACTATAACGTGTGTGAAACCCATGGTTTTTTCAGTGAATTTGCAAGGTTTTTTAAATGCTAATTCCTAACTATAACGTGAGTGTAACCCATGGTTTTTTCAGTGAATATATATATATATATATATATATATATACTGAAAAAACCATAGGTTTCACACATGTTATAGTTAGCTGGACATTTCGCTCGTAAAAAACCCTGGAAATTCCCCCGTTATAGTTAGTTCAGCTAACTATAACTCACGCGCCCGCAATCCACTGCTGATGACGTCACATATTACATCACTCATGACACGGTCAGTGACATCACTCATGACATCACTGATGACATCTCAAATGACATCACTGATGACATCATCCAGTGAATATGTGTCTTTCTGAAAAATAAATATATTTTATATATGTATATCTAAAGGTTAATGGAAGAATAAATGGGTAAATAAGTGTCTAAATGGATGTTTTTGTTGGTAAAATTAATTGTATAACTGACTTATTAACAGTATCTTAGTGAATACTGATGACATCATCGATTGAGTATGTGTTTCTGAACAATTTTAATATGTTTAATATATATAGGGAAAGGCCAGTTGAAGAATAAGTGGGTGTACACGTTTGTAAATGGATGATTTTCTGTGGTGCGTAACTGACTCTATGTGAATCATTAAATGTATCTTACTGCAGACTAGTGACTAAACTGTGTAAATGTTTCTATGTGTCTGTATGTTGGTGTATAAGTGGCTGCATGGTTTTGTGAATAGCTATATGAGTGTCTATTTGAGTTATTGATTGTTTGTCTCAGTATCTGTATGGGTTCCTGAGTCTTTCTGTGGGTAGGGTGTGTGTTACTCTGTGACTAGATGTGTGAGTGGGTGATTCTATGGGTGCATGGTTTTAAGAGTGCATCTGTGATGGACTGTATGGTTGAGTGAGTGTATGTATGGGTATGTTAGTGATTGAATGTATACCTCAGTGGTACATTTGTGACTAACTACATATTTGAAAGGCAGTATATATGCGTGTAAGTGTATATAAGTGGGTAGATGTGAGAGTATGTGATTGTGAGAGTGACTGTATGGATGAGTGTGTGCTTGTATCAGTGATTCTATAAGAGCGTAAGAATGTGGTACTATTTTTGAGTAAGTGAACTTGAGTGTGTATAACCGCATAGGTGAGTAAATGGGAGTGTGATTATTTGCATGACTGACTAGGTGTGAGAGTAGCTCTATGGATGATTGGTGGTTTGTGAGTGTCTATATAGGTGTATAAATGCATATGATAGTCTTGTATGGAGTGACTGTAAGTATGAGTGACGGTACAAGTGAATGAGTGGAGGTGTATGTAGACCTAAGAGTTAATAAGTGGGTATGTAGTTATTGGTATTGCAGTATGTATGGTTTTGAGAATGGAACTCTGAAATTTTTAGTCGGTGTATCAAAGGTTATATTAGGGTGTGAGAAGATGTGGTAATTTATCACATGGATGACGTCATCAGTGATGTCATTTGAGATGTCATCAGTGATGTCATGAGTGATGTCACTGACCATGTCATGAGTGATGTAATATGTGACGTCATCAGCAGTGGATTGCGGGCACGCGAGTTATAGTTAGCTGAACTAACTATAACGGGGGAATTTCCAGGGTTTTTTACGAGCGAAATGTCCAGCTAACTATAACATGTGTGAAACCTATGGTTTTTTCAGTGAATTTGCAAGGTTTTTTAAATGCTAATTCCTAACTATAACGTGTGTGAAACCTATGTTTTTTTTAATGAATTTGCAAGGTTTTTTAAATCCAATTTTTTTTTTTATTATTTCTTTTGAGATTTTTTTTTTTAAGCAATATGCTACCTATGTATATAATCATTGATTTACTGTATCCTGCAATATGAAATGGTTCTTCTTTTTTAAATAAATGTTTAGATATAGTTGAACAAAATAGTTAATATCTTCTACAAACCTTTATACTTTATTTTTTATTTTTTTGTAGGATTTTTTACCGTAAGCGTACGGTAAGCTTACGGTACGCGCACGGTACGCTATAAGTATGGTGCGCGTATGTAATATCTATGCTCTGTGTGCGCATGCGATTTACGTACGCATCCATACTTCGTCTGCTACGCGTATGCGCGTTTTATTTTTTACGCATGCGCTCGTGCACCTTACGCGGAACCGCCGTACGCGCATGCGCGCATGCCTCTAATGCGCATGCGCGCGTGCGCGCGTCTTACGTACGCGCATGCGTACTTTTACCGTGCGTGTACGGTAAGCGTACGGAGCGCGCACGGTAGGTCATGTGATCCAGAAACAACACTTTTCATTGGTTTAAACTTCTTTCATTTCCAGAAACTTCCAACACCACACCCATTCCCCTCATTATTGCTTGTGATTCCCTAGGAGAAGGAGCTGAAGTGTCTTTGGGATACAATGGCAGAGCAGCAGTCCTCTTCTGGGAGTGAGCAGGACAGCATTATCAGACAGAGAAAGAGGAAACAGAAGGATTCTTTTGTCTGGCAATATTTTACATTTCCAGAGGGGCAGAAGAAAGTCAATGCTCCATTAGTCACCTGCAAACTTTGTGGGCGTGTCTTGTCTAGAGGAGATCCAAAGAAGAAGTACTCTTTTGGAATCTTCACTATGTTCAGACACATTAGGGATGTACATCCCAAGACTTTTGCTCGAGCTACTGCAGCAACCCCTTCAGCAGCTCAACCGAGCACATCTGCAGCTGCTCAGCCGAGTACATCTTCGGCAGCTCAGCCGAGCACTTCCTCTGCGGTGGGAGCGTCACCCTCTTCTGCTCCTCTGGACATTTACCCTCGGTTTCAGAGAGTACATATAAGGTGCAATACTTGCTACTCTCTTATTGCTTTTGGGGAGTCTAGTATTCCTCTAATAGACAATAAGATAGAGCAGCACAAGTGCGGTACCTTATAATATTGCCATTCTTTCCTTCCTCTGTCCCTGTATTAACACAACAGCTCTTTTAAGAGCCACCTTACCTCACATTTTTTTATTTATTATTGTAATCACTTTTTTTTAAAAAAATTCTACCGTGCGCGCACCCATTTTTTAAATTTTTTTTAAATAAAATCTTTATTTCACCCTTCAAGGTGCTTGAGGGACCACAAGAGTGAGGAGAAGTGAATAAAAGGGAGTATGAAAGTAAATGTGTGATAAATACAGATATTTCAAACTTACCTGACCAACAAAATAACTTAATTATCAATAAATGTTTTTTTTAATTGCTAGAAAAAAGGATTAATTTTCCTAAATTTTCTTTCTCAATCTGTAAAAAAAGAAAAAAAGTATTAATATTTAACAATACATTTTAGAATACAGTACACATATTTTCATACTTAAAAAAAAAACTATATTTTGCCCTTTTTTTGCTGTTTTCAGAATATATTGAATTTCACTGTAAATCGTGAAACCAATTGCATTCATCACTTAACAGCGGGCAAAAAAATTAACAATCTGAAAGATTGTTTAAAAAAAGACCTGAATCTCTTCTCAGTAAAACATACCTTTATAGAAATGTAACATATTTAATAAAAACATCATCTAAAAACAATAACTATTTGCAATAAATATCGTCTGTAAATCTTGTTGCTTAAGCACATACACCAAAATAATATCTGTCAAAGAAGTCCACAAGAGAAATTTTTACCTTTCCATGAGGCCAAATGGTAATTTTTAAATTCTTTTTTGATGAAATATCCAATGGTAATCCAATAAAATCGCAAAAATGATTTGTTCAGATGTTGCAATTTGTATCTAAAATTTTGGTTTCAGAAAAATTAAATGGGAATTTGGTAATTCTGCAGGCAAACGTTACTTGAAAATCAATTGAGAATCATTACACAGTGTCCAACCTTTTTCACATTTAAGATATACTGTGTAATGACCAGAAGTTATAGAAGGTCCATCATGGAAAATTATTGCAACTGCAACAGAAGTCTTTCCAGAAATTGATAATTGATGTCCTGTAAACTTCTTTATTAAAGTGTCCAATTTTGAACCATCAGCTCTACAACGTTGCATCATTAAAATTACATACTGTCCATATTTCTTTAAAAATAACGTTGAAAACATGTCTGATTTACATTTACAACATTCCATGTTGTGATTGGCATCTTTAACTAATTTACTAAAAGTCACTGTTTTAGTCTCTAGTAATGTTAAATATATAAACCTTTCTGAATCAACATTAGAGCTGCATGTGTTGAAACAGTTTTCACAACTATGTTTCCAATAATAAGAGAGACCAGACATATTTTCTATTTCTACCCCTTCTTCTTCCAGTACCATAAGGATATAAATCAAGAATTCCTGTGCATCTTGCTGGACATTTTGAGTAAACTGTGTACATCCTGAACATACATCTAAAAGTTTTCTAACATCAGAAGCACTTTCTGTTTTAGTTTTATCAATACTCAGCTTCTCAAAAAGAAAACTCATCAGAGAACAAAATCTTTTTTCATGATTTACTATTATCTGCTCTTGCAAACTTTCAAGATAAAATACAACATTCAGCACTACATTAGCGTAGCAGTTGACACCAGAGCTATTTTCAAAATGACAACCAACAACCTCTTGAACATTGTCCTTTTTCTTTTTGCTTGCAATCACATCACTCTCCTTTTGTTTTCACTTCTGTACATCCTCATTACAGATATTCTCAATTCTCCTTTTCCGAGAAACAACACGTTTTTCAAACACAGGATACTGACCTAAATGAGGAGCATAGGTTCTTCTTAATCTATTTTACTCCTTTACACAATTTGCATCAGCACTAACTTTTGAGTCATCAAAGTCTATCATGAATAAACCAGATAATGTTTTCACTCGTGACAAAGCAACATATGCCATACCTTCTTTGAACACAGTAGAACCAATGTTTACAAAAGCACTATCTACAGTTAATCCTTGAGATTTGTGAATAGTTACAGCATATGCTAGAGAAAACGGAAACTGCTTCCTACGTACATATAAGTCTTTTACAAGCAAAAAACGGACTGAACAACGACTAATGTCTTTAACCTCTTCAATCTGATCAAATTTTATTTTTAAAAATTCAATCCCATCTTTTTTCTGGTATTTCACAAAACCCACAACTTTACCCATAGCTCCATTCACTAAACCTTTTTCTACATCCAAATTTCTTCTTAAAAATACTCGACAGTGCATACAAACATAAAGATTTTTTTCTAATCCAGCTGTTTTCGAAATGTTCTTCTCTAGAGAATCCAATTTATTGTTCAATTTGCCTGTTAATGTAATAGTAATTCCTTCATGCTGAATTTTGTCCACTGCTTCCATTTTCTTAATCTCTTCGTTTTCCAATTTCAAAAGTTCCTCATTGAATATCGAGCATTCACGTAGTGTTGGCATTAAGCAGATTACAGTATTTTTTTCTGCAATGTTCTGGTATATTTTCTCTGCAACTATTTCTTCACTTGCAAATAAATTATGTAGCAACCGACTCTGTAATGCTTTTCTGCCAACTTCTGTGAGTAGTCCAATTCTGATATCTTTCAGAATACTTGCATAATCTTCATCATTTGCTTGCCTCATATTGGTAGTGAGTTCTTTGTACTCAAAGAAAGACCAAATATTCGCATTACCAATACTTCCTAATGACTTCTTCGTGTCTTCATGTGTCACAGTATTAAACACTGGTTGTCCTTTAACTGGAGTGAGCTGCAGAAGATCCCCAAAAACTATAACCTGTTTTCCACCAAATAACACGTCATAGTCTCTCTTTAGAATTTGCTGCATTCTTAAATGCACAAAGGCAAGCATTACGTTTGATACCATGCTTACCTCATCAATAATAAGAACTTGCATCTTCTTCAACACTCTTGAAACTTCGAAGCATGCTTCTCCTGTTAGCTTGTGATATTCTATTTTGTTCTCATGCTCCACTGGTAACATTAGCAAGCGATGTAAGGTAATTCCTTTTATGTTATATGCTGCTAACCCAGTTGGAGCAGCAACAACACAAGAAAAAGTTGAATCTGTTTTTTGCTGTAGGTAGCTTCTGATGACTTTAATTAAGAAACTTTTTCCAGTTCCAGCTTGTCCGCTCACATACATCCTGATTGGTTCAAATGATGTGCATGAGCACTCTTTCTTTTCATGTAGTAATCCATGATCAATTTTTTTTGTGACTTCTTCATAAATTTGTTGTTGTTCTTCATTTAGTTGCTGTTCCAAATTTGGTAAGTATATTAAATCTTCCTGAGCTTGATTCATAGCTGTTTCCACTTCAGTCATTGCTATTGCAGCTTCATTTTCTACAATTGGTTGTCCTAGGGGATCTTGACTGAGCGTTCCAGAACTTTGGCTGTCTTGAGAACTGTCTCTTGCTACTTCAGCTGCAATTGTAGCTTCCTGTTCAATTTCTTCATTTAACATTTGTACATAATTTGTGAAAGTACTGCATTCAATCGTATCTTTATATGCATTAAAGGAATCTTCATAGCTGTGAAAATCTCCAAGTAATTCATCCTCTGAACGCCATGGTTTAAACAGCTGTAAAAGTGCTAAGTAGTAAAATTCCTTTTTGTCAGGAGTGTCGCAACTCAGCTTCCTGTGATTAATCAAACTTCCTTTTGTTTGCTTCACCAAACATCCTTCCTCACCAATGACTTTATATTTTCCATTGTTGATGTCTTCTGTGGCTTTCCGTGTAAAAATGTAGTTCTGCAGCACTTCATAGAGACACATGTTCTCAAGATGACGACTTCTTTTTGGGTAATATGTGTCCAACATGTTTGATTTCAAAATATCTGTACTTTCCGGGTCGTTCTCTGCCAAATATTCAATTTCTCCAACAGATTTCAGTACCCGATTTCGCATTCCTGCAAGGCCTAAACTTACCCAAATTATTCTTCTGGATTTGGAGTACAGACTTGCAGATGATAACCTATCTGAGCATTCGTAGGATCCAATTTCTCGATGCGATCACATCTTTAAACTGAAACTGTATAGCTTCTTACTGACAGTCTTCTCGTGAGAAATCTCTTCCCACATTTCCTTCAATTCCGTTTTCTCAGATTTAGTGATGTAAGATGTGACATACCGAGCAACAGCAATAGAATTGTCAGCAACATACTGTATATCCATGTTAGCATTCCACATGGATAAAATGACTGGGTTGTAGTCATTTATATATTTTGACTCTTCTTTTCTTCTTAGGTTGTACGTATTTTTGGGAGATTTTCTTGTAATAGTATGTCGCACAGCTGACATAAAACTGTTGACTCTTCCTTTTGAAAGAACAGGTCGTGGAAATCCAAATCGACATTTTGTGTGGAATTTTTCTTTACTCTTGTACTTTCGTCGACAGTATTTTCCACACCGTTGACTTTGGAAACGTAAAACTTGCTCTTTTAAGTTTTTCTCTTCTGTGCTTTTAGGTATAGCACATGTTGCATATCCTTTGATGAAAGATAAAACTGCATCATCAGAATCTGTTCCAAATTTTGGGGCATCCTTGATCCACAACAGCATATGAATATGAGGAGCACCTCTTGCTTGGTACTCTTTTCTCCAAAAGAAATCCACAACTTCTCCAAGAGGTGGATTTTTTTTATTGCAGATGAAGGACATCATAGCCTCAAATCTATGATTGAAATATCTGCAAACATTAACCGGATCCAATGAGCACAATTCTCCTGCTGTCTTGTATTGGATGTTTTCAATATATGAATTTGCCTCTCGAAGAAAATCCAGAAGATCATCCCAAGCGTACTCAGCACAGCTTAGGGTGAGAAACCATGTAGAAGTTCCTAAATTCCGTAACATACATTTCAATTCTCCATGGCGTCGGTACCAATATTCATTAGTTCCACGCTGACAAGCCATCAGATTCATCAATTGTGATTCCAAATGATCATCTCGCTGTTGCACTTTGTTCATAAAATCCTTTGCAGACACATTATGTAGATGTACTCCACTTTTTAAAATGTGATTTACTGCATAAAATAGTGCAGACAAGTCACTTTCAAATAAAAGATGGAACAAATAAGGAATACTTTGACGAAATCTTGGATCTTCTGCATATAATCTTGTAGTCCGATGCTCAGAAGCAGGAATCTGTACTGGACGTTCATCATATCGTCCACCTTTTCCTGTAGGAAACAGCTTGGGAAAACAACAAGCTTCCAAGCTCTCCTCCCATACACTCACGGGAGTTCCTTCTGCTTTTTTCATCTGAAACAGATCAATAGTGTTTGCCATAACTTCTTTTGAATGAAGAGGATGTATGCTGAAATGTTCATACATTTCTTCTTCTTTTGACTTATCCACTTTTTCAATTTGCCCAGCTGGTATTCCTGAGTCTGGTAGTAAAACTTCTTCATCTTCATCCATATAAATTGTTTCATACCATTTATTATTTCTTTTCAAATATAAATGTGCTCTTTGTACTTTTCGTACATCTACCAGCTCCTGCCAAATTTTCTAATTCTTTGTTGGTACTCCATTAACCAGAATGACTAATGGTTCAGTTTCCAATCTATCTGCATCAATTGTTTCCATATTTGTTTTCAAATCCAATGGCAAATAGACAACTCTTCCTTTTAAACCTCTTTGTAAATCCGAAGGAGGTAATTTACCTGTTTTTGGCTCCATACGCACTATGGTCTGAAACGGATGGACACAATGAATGAGTATAGACGCATACGTATTTAAATCACTAAGTTCTGCAGGAATATCAACCAATTCTAAATTATTATGTACAGCTCTGGATGGCATTCTATTTTCTTCTAACTTGTTATACCAGTATTTACAAATACGCTGATCTTCACCCAAATCAAAACTATTTTCCAGAAATATATATGTTGCAAAATCCTTCCACTTATAATTATCTTCATTTTCACTTTTTTTTATACAGATCAACATTTCTTGTTTGAATTTTGTAATGGCTTCTCCGGCAACAAATACAAGTAATATTTGGTCTTTCATTAGAGATGATAGTAAATTTTGTCATTTGATCTTCAAAATTTTTACTAACAGTGGGTTCTACATTCTCTTCCACATTTTCTTCAATAACTGTGTCATTACCTGCACTTTCTTGTTCCGGACCAAAGTAACAAAACTGAATTTCATCAGTAACCTTCTGTATATCTGATACAGATCCACGGAACAAAGCCCTATTCAACTCATTTAACTTTTGTGCTGGACTTTTAGCAAAATACAATCTTCTCACAAACTTTCTCATCTCAGTATGATGAACTGCCAGCATCCTAAAATGGTGAAAAACACTTTGGCAAACTTTCCTAGAAAGACAAGCCAGAGAATGTCCTTGCAAACCAGTATTCTCTCTCACTCTACATGGATCTAGTCTTTGAAGCACCTTAATCTTCTGTTTAACACTTTTTTTTACTATATTCTCTTAGAAACTCACGTAATTTATCAATAGATTCTTGTCGTACAGTACAAATACTACTACAATTCCAAGTGTACACTGGGGCTTTAGGACGTCTCCCCATAACCTCATCAGCTATCACTTCTTCCTAATTTCTTGGAACCATTTTCTCCTTTTCCATTACACAACCATCTTTCACTTCATAAGCACGACCTCTGGTGTCAACTGCATGCAGCAAACTATTACTTTGAAGATAACTCTCTTCATTAAAAAATGGTTCAGTACTTGAACTATGCATCCATTCTCCTAAAACACTTTACAAAAGTTATTTCTTTTCACTACTCTTTTCGTTTTGCTTTGTGACTTCATTACATTGACCATTTTATCTAATGTACGGATCCTGTTCAAAATTAAAATGAATAGTTTTCTTTTCAAATCTAAAGCCTTAGCTACAATTGATTCAATATCTTTCTTTCTCTTATAAAATTTCGCTTTCTTCTTATATTTTTTCACATCCTTTAGCAAATTGGACATCACTCTTCTCTGAAACATTTTTCTACGAATGTCTTTAAATGCTGTTTTTCTTTTTAAGTCAATCTTTATTGCTTCTGATTGTACATTAGCATTTAGTAATTTCACACTTTTGTCCTGTTGTTTTCTACTTGAAACACTATTTGCAGTGGGGACATTTTTCTAATTTTTTCTTTTTTTGAAGATATTATTAAAAAAATCCTTAGTCTGCTTACCAGAAGACTTTTTCTTTTTTCCAACATGAGGATCTTCAACTAATTTGGGTCCTCCAGTTGTCTTCAAATATAAATGTTTTTTCTGTTCTTTTCTCTTTCTTGATTCTATAGGCATCTTTAATTTATTTCACTGTTGTTCAGCAATACCTGAAAGAAACTAAAAAAAAATACCTTTATATAATTTAAATATATTACTATATTTTTTTTGAGCTTTTCAAATCTTATAATACTATCTACCCCTTTCCTACGAATGCAATTCTAAAAGAACCAGAGTAACACAAATTGAATCTCTGACAACAATTCCTGTGTGCGCACAGACTCATGGTGTGATTCTAGGCAGAAAACTACATTTGATTTGCAATTTGAAAGCACACTTACTACTGTGGTAGAGCAAGTGATAATTACTCTAACAGTCTAACACATTTTCATTATAGTTTTCAAAAGCAGAAAAGAGCACATGCCCAAACAGCTTTTTGAGACCATAAACATGTGTAACCTGGATGACGTACTACACTCTAGCAAAGGAAATGAGCCTTGGTGATGTTGAATGTATTAGCGTTACTCACTCCTATCTGAAACACCACACAGCGCTGAATAGTAAGCATGACTGTACAGGAGAAACAGCTTGCTCTCTGCTAAGAGTGTGCTTCTGGAGACTGTCTACTGTCAGGTGCAAGAGAGATCTGCATGGACGCTTGCACAACTGCATAAACACTAGAGACATGTATGTAAGACTACATGTGTGGTAGGGGTTAATAGGACTTTTGAACATGTACAAACTACATGACCCATTGCAGGAGTGGAAGGAAAATCTACCATGTTGATTTCAAATGTGTTAGCATTGCCCTCTCATTTGTGACATATTAATTTGGGCTGAATGCTAGCTATCACAGTTCAAGAAAACAAGCTGCCCCTTTCCTACGAATGCAATTCTAAAAGAACCAGAGTAACACAAATTGAATCTCTGACAACAATTCCTGTGTGCGCACAGACTCATGGTGTGATTCTAGGCAGAAAACGAAATTTGATTTGCAATTTGAAAGCACACTTACTACTGTGGTAGAGCAAGTGATAATTACTCTAACAGTCTGACACATTTTCATTATAGTTTTCAGAAACAGAAAAGAGCACATGTCCAAACAGCTTTTTGAGACCATGAACATGTGTAACCTGAATGACGTACTACACTCTAGCAAAGGAAATGAGCCTTGCTGATGTTGAATGTATTAGCGTTACTCACTGCTATCTGAAACACCACACAGTGCTGAATAGTAAGCATGACTGCACAGGAGAAACAGCTTGCTCTCTGCTAAGAGTGTGCTTCTGGAGACTGTCTACTGTCAGGTGCAAGAGAGATCTGCATAGACGCTTACACAAAAGCATAAACACTGGAGACATGTATGTAAGACTACATGTGTGGTAAGGGTTAATAGGAGTTTTGAACATGTAGGAACTACATGACCCATTGCACGAGTGGAAGGAAAATCTACCATGTGGAGTTCAAATGTGTTAGCATTGCCCTCTCATTTGTGACATATTAATTTGGGCTGAATGCTAACCAACACAGTTCATGAAAACAAGCTTCCCCTTTCCTACGAATGCAATTCTAAAAGAACCAGAGTAACACAAATTGAATCTCTGACAACAATTCCTGTGTGTGCACAGACTCATGGTGTGATTCTAGGCAGAAAACGAAATTTGATTTGCAATTTGAAAGCACACTTACTACTGTGGTAGAGCAAGTGATAATTACTCTAACAGTCCAACACATTTTCATTATAGTTTTCAAAAGCAGAAAAGAGCACATGCCCAAACAGCTTTTTGAGACCATGAACATGTGTAACCTGGGTGACTGACTACACTCCCGCAAAGGAAATGAGCCTTGGTGATGTTGAATGTATTAGCGTTACTCACTGCTATCTGAAACACCACCCAGTGCTGATTAGTAAGCATGACTGTACAGGAGAAACAGCTTGCTCTCTGCTAAGAGTGTGCTTCTGGAGACTGTCTACTGTCAGGTGCAAGAGAGATCTGCATAGACGCTTGCACAAAAGCATAAACACTGGAGACATGTATGTAAGACTACATGTGTGGTAAGGGTGAATAGGAGTTTTGAACATGTAGGAACTACATGACCCATTGCACGAGTGGAAGTAAAATCTACCATGTAGAGTTCAAATGTGTTAGCATTGCCCTCTCATTTGTGACATATTAATTTGGGCTGAATGCTAACCAACACAGTTCATGAAAACAAGCTTCCCCTTTCCTACGAATGCAATTCTAAAAGAACCAGAGTAACACGAATTGAATCTCTGACAACAATTCCTGTGTGCACACAGACTCATGGTGTGATTCTAGGCAGAAAACGAAATTTGATTTGCAATTTGAAAGCACACTTACTACTGTGGTAGAGCAAGTGATAATTACTCTAACAGTCTAACACATTTTCATTATAGTTTTCAAAAGCAGAAAAGAGCACATGCCCAAACAGCTTTTTGAGACCATGAACATGTGTAACCTGGGTGACTGACTACACTGCAGCAAAGGAAATGAGCCTTGTTGATGTTGAATGTATTAGCGTTACTCACTGCTATCTGAAACACCACACAGTGCTGAATACTAAGCATGATAGTACAGGATAAGCAGCTGGGTGTGTGCTAAGAGTCTGCTTCTGCAGACTGTGTATTTTCAGTTACAATAGACATGTGCATGGACGCTTCCACAACAGCATAAACATTGGAGTGATGTATATAAAAGTACATGTGTGGTAAGGGTTAATTGGAGTTTTGTACATGTAGGAACAACCTTACCCATTGCATGATTAAAAGTAAAATCTACCATATCAATTTCAAATGTGTTAGCATTTGCCTCCCATTTGTGAGATACTGTTTCATGCTGAACACAAACCATCACAGTTCTAAAAAACAAGCTGCCCCTTTCCTACGAATGCCATTCTTACAGAACCAGACCAACACAAATTAAATCTCTGACAACAATTCCTTTGTGCACACAGACTCATAGTGTGATTCTAGGCAGAAAACAGTATTCCTGGGTGATACCAGTACACCTTAACTTCTAGAGAAGACATACTCCATAATATCTTACAAGTTCAAGGCACTTAAATATCTTCCTTAACATAAAATGTAAAACACAACTTTAAAAGTGGAAGGAAAATGTACCATGTTAATTTCAAATGTGTTAGCATTTGCCTCTCATTTGTGAGAAAGTGATTTCTGCTGAATGCTAACCATCACAGTTCAAGAAAACAAGCTGCCCCTTTCCTGCGAGTGCAAGGCTAACAGAGCAAGAGCAACACAAATTAAATCCCTTATAACAATTCCTGTGTGCACACAGACTCATGGTGTGATTCTAGGCAGAAAACAGTATTCCTGGGTGATATCAGTACACCTTAACTTATGGTGAAGACATACTCAATAATATCTTACAAGTTCAAGACAGTTAAATATCTTCCAAAACACAAAATGTGAAACACAACTTTAAAAGAAGAATCACATTTCTATTATTTATATCAAAATGCACCACATACAACCCCTCTCAAATTCATAACTCACCTTTAAAAGTAGTTAGTTCAGAAAGAAATGTGGCACTCAAACAGCAGATTATCACAGCAACAATCTCTGAGTTGTACACCTCTCTCCTCTCACCAGAACCAGTTAATGGCAATGTTTCCCTCTCTTTTTTCACACATATCCATGTTAACTCCAAATCACAGTGCTTCCCACATTTTTTTCAAATGGAAACACACATTTCTATTGGTTGGAAATTTCAACCCTTTCCAAATGATCCCTTCCCCCAACATGACTTCTGCCTGCTACCATAGCAACAGGTCATGGAACACTGGTGTGAGCAGAGAGGTCATAAGTTCAACACACAATGTTTCTAATCCTTAGAGCAAGAGTGCTTGACTTTTCAAACCTAACAGCAAATCCAAAGTAATGTTCTGTGGGTACACATTTTTCTGAACCAATACAAAACATGCTTGTAAAAATCTAAACATACAGCCTAGTTTTAACTGTAAAATGGTTTGAATCAGCCAATCAGTTTAAAAAAAAAAAAAGTATGTTAGCCTCCATTTTACAATTATCTTTCTTCTATCTTTCTTTTCATATTGCCATTCTACTGAAAGACACCTTCTGAGTGCATCCAGATCTCCTTGAAAGATGTTCACAGTGTGGATTGTAGGTTATAGTTATGTCTTCTGGAGTGAAAAGATTGCAGAAAAAAGAGGTATTGTGAAAGACCTTGCTTTGCCAAATGTAGACATTAAATGGATTGGTCAGAGAGGGTTAAAGTGGCACCAATTAATTCCTTTGGTGAAAACCTTTCTACATCTTCCACAGCCTGACCTAATTATTGTGCACTGTGGTGGAAATGACCTAGGCACTGTAACTGGGGTAGGTCTGGAAATGCTTATTAAGGACACCTTTGTGCAATTGATGTCACTTTTTCCACAAACTGCCTTTGTATATTCTAATATATGCCAAAGGCAAAAGTGGAACTGGTCCAACCAATTTTGTCCGCAGATTGACAAAGCAAGAAAGCACGTCAATAAGTCTGTTTCTGCTTTCCCCTGAGACTATGGTATGGGTTTTATATACCACAACAACTTGCGTTACAACATGCAAGACATTTATAGAGGAGACGGTGTACATTTCAATGATGAAGGGAACAGAGTCTTCCTCTTGAACTTTAGACTCTGCATCGGTACTTACTTGTAGGTACCAAAAAAACACTTCATAAACACAACGGCTCTTTTTAGAGCCACCTAACATCTGAACATTTAATTTTGATTTTTAATTCAATTTTTTTTATTTTATTTTTTACCGCCGTACGCGTACCGTACGCGCACAGTACACGTACCCCGCGATTTAAAAAAAATAAATGTATTTTTCACACTTCTGGGTCCTTCTTGGACCCCCTGACAAAGGCTAGGGGGTCTGCAACTCTCTACCTTGCCCCCTTTTCACGTTCTTCACCTTTGTTTTTCACTGCGAGACACACAAAATGGCGGCCGACACTTCCTGATTTTGACCGACTGGAATGTTTACTGTCATGTAACCACCAATCAGAATTACGCTCGCGCACGGCAGCGTGCGCGTACGGTGTGCGTACGGTGCGCGTACGGTACGCGTACGGTGCGTGGCTATAGATATGTATGTACTTTTAACTGCAATTTTCTCAGGAACTACTGAACAGATTGACTCCAGATATGCAAAAGGCACATCCCTGACCTGAGGACTTTCTCTTTGCCAAATTTCAAATAATTCTGTTCAGCCATTTGGGCTGTACCTTGGACTAAAGGTCCCTATGGAAAAATGCATGGGAAAAACGCGTTTTGGGACCCCCCTTTTTTCTCAGCCCCCACTCGACGAATCCCCCCGAGACTTTTAGGGTACGAGCGGAGCGGAGCGCCCCACCTATTTTGAAAATTTCGCGAGGATTCGTCAACCGGCGCCAAAGTTATTCCAAATAGAATGTTGCAGATTTCCTATGGAAACACGGTCCTAACTATAACTATCTACTGGCGACCGCCAGTAGATAATATATATATACATATATATATATATATATATATATATATATATATATATATATATATTTGCATAGATCCCGATACTGGTAGAGGCTGTCGTTTAGGGTGTTCCTCGCTCAGGGTATCAGCAACCCTGCAACATGCAGCACACAATTTTCATTATTTTCGAAAAAATGTAAGGACACCTTGGAAATGCAGTGTAAAGGTAATATTGACTGCACCAGCAACGCGTTTCAGCTTTCGCCTTGGTCACGCTGAGGGTCACGCAGTAACAGTATCTTTTTTATTTGTTTCATTAGTGCAATGAACATAGTAAAAAGACAATTGTAGCACAAAATAAATTTCTCCAAAAAACATGTCGGCCATCTTGGTACTGTTACATATTCTTCAGCTATAACTGGACTTAGATAGTCTTATACCATCCCACATGATTAGATGGTTAGATTAATGTGGCACTATTAATATTGTGATACTTCTTCATTGTTCATATTTATAGAACCTATTAGGTTTATTTATTTATTTATTTAATTTATATGGCGCAACAGCTACCCAACAAGGGTTTCCCAGTGCCTGGACACATAAATAGAAAAAGAGAAAAATTATTGATTAAAAAGCCAAGTCTTCAGTGAGCGACGAAACTGAGGGTACAAAGTTTCCCTACGAATGGCAAGAGGAATTGAGTTCCAGAGAGAAGGACCTAGAACAGAAAAGGATCTACCTCCCATTCTGGAAAGTCTAAACCTAGGAACAAGACATTTTTCAAGTGAAGCAGAGCGAAGATAGCGGGTCGGAACATAGGGACAAACAAGAGTTTGTAAGTAGTCCGGTACTAGACCCCATTTGATTTTAAACATAATGGTCAAAGCTTTGAACTCGATCCGCTTTCCAATTTGGAGCCAATGAAGCTCACGAAGATGTTCAGAGATAGATGAACATCTGGGAACCCCACAAAGGAGTCTGGCAGCAGAGTTTTGTACAAGTTGTAGCCTGCGGGATACAGCCTTATTAACACCCAGAAACAGAACGTTTCCGTAGTCCAGCCTTGATGTAATAAGAGCATGGACTACGTTTTTTGCGTGTCTCTCAGCAGCATCCAGAGAATTTTGTGCAACCATTTCAAGATGGTAAAGTAAGTACCCGCAACTTTGACTGCTTGGTGGTGCATTGTCAAAGAGTCATCAATATAAAAGCCCAAGTTGCGAACATGATCAACAGGCCGAGGAAGATTACCTAACTCATTCGTCCAATGACAAGAGCCCCAAAGATCTTTCTACTTGCCTAAAATAAGTACCTCAGTCTTATTGGCGTTAAGTTTCAGGTAATTTTCACTCATCCAGACAGCAATTTGGTGTAAGCCCGACTGGAGGGCAGAAATGGAACAGGAATCTGATTTGGAAAGCGAGAAAATGATTTGTGAATCGTCAGCGTATGTAAAAAGAGACAGTCCAGCATTGTCAGCAATGTCAGCAAGAGGTCGAACATACAGATTGAAGAGCAAAGGGCTCAAAATGGAGCCCTGAGGAACTCGAAAAGGTGAAGGAAAGACATTAGAACTGTCAGATGCAGAAAAGGCTTGAAAGGTGCGGTCAGTTAGGAAGGAAGATAACCAATCCAAAGCAGAATCGCAGATGCCAAAAGATTTCAGAGTATTAAGTGATATAGGTTAATCAATTCATGTCTATTATACAAGACAGTCAAACCACCAGTCCAGTAAAACTTATGTACACCATTGCTTGTATATGTGATAAACAATTCAGCCCCAGTGGGCCAGTAATTTATATACCTCACATATATATTTTATTACAAGTGTACAACAAACAATTCCGCCCCAGTGGGCAGTGGATTCCACAGTTCTGTACGAATGCCTGGCCTGAATTTAAGAAAGTGCACCTCACCTAAAATGTGAAAAATGAAAAAAGTTAGTGATGATGAAACTGTTTAAAAAGCAGACAATTTCAGCAATAATTTTTAACAAAAACTTTGTTTACAGAACTATTTTAGCCAGACTTATTTACACATTGGAAGTTGTAAGATTACTGAATTTTAGTATCGTAGATGTACCACTAACTCCTCACTGGAATTTAATCCTAAAGTAGTCATAGTTTCTAGATCAATTATATATCTAAACTCTAACTGGAATAATGCCAGTTGTCTGTTCCCACCCCTTACATTGATTGGAACAGCGTCAATTACCACTATTCTTAGAAGTTTTTCATCTTGAAGATGATGGTCAAAGAAGTGTCGGGCAACTGGATATTGTCTGTTGTTGTGACGTATCGCCCTGAAATGTTCTAGTACACTTTTATTGCACAGTGAATCGTACTGCCTATATAGGCTTTATTGCAGGGACAGATCAATACATAAATGCAATACATGGTGTTACACTTTAGGGCTTTCTTGATTATAAATTCCCTCTCCCTGCTTGCTATGACAAGTGTTGTACAGTTAATACTGTTACTGCACGCCTTGCATTTCTTGCAACATCGAAAGCCTGGTCAGCTAGTACAGATTTTATCACCCTTCCGAGTCACATAGTTAGGACTTAATTCATCTCGGAGTGATTTACTTTTCTGAAATGTAATTTGTGGACAGCTGTTAAGATATTTTCGAAGATTGACGTCAGTTAACAAGATATGCCAGTGTTTTTTAAGTATTTGGCGGATATTTTGAGCTTGTCCCGAGTAAGTAGTAATAAATCTCAGTTTGTCAGCACTAGTTTGGCGATTTGTTGGATGTAGCAATTGTGTACGACTTACTGATTCCACTCTGTTACATGCCTCTGATATAGGTTTAGTATTGTATCCTCTTTCTTTGAAACGTTGGACTATTGTTTCTTTCTCTTTTACATAACTACTCTCTGAACTACAATTGCGCTTGGCGCGTAGTAGTTCTCCATAAGGGATACTATATATCAGTTTCCGAGGATGGGCACTCGCAGCATTCAAAATACTGTTACCTGCAGTAATCTTTCGGAACAGTTGTGTCTGTATAGTATTATCAATAATTTGTACCACAACATCCAAAAATTCAATTTTACTCTTGCTTATATGTTCAGTTAAAGCAATATTGCACTGGTTGTAATTAAGTTTGGTAATGAACCTTTCAGCTGACTCAATGTCCCCATTCCATATGACGAAGATGTCATCATTGAACGGGAGCCACAGGGCACAGTGGTCGAATTCTGGGATTTGTGACACCACCTGCTCCTCCCACCAGCCCATCACCAAGTTGGCGTAGCTGGGGGCGAAGCAGGTTCCCATCGCTGTGCCCTGTGACTGACGGCAGATGACATCATCAAACATAAAGAAATTATTTGTCAAACGGAATTGAATCATAGCCAAAATTATTTCTGAATGTGACCATAGAGAGATAGAACGGGTTTTCAAATAGTGTCTGACAGCTTGTTAGCCAAATTTATGATGGATACATGTGTATAAATTGCATACATCAAGGGTAACCAAGATATAATTAGGTTCCCAATGGATCCTACCAATGATTGTTAGAAAGTGAGTTGTATCCCTCAAGTAAGTTGGTGAACTGACCACAAATGGTCTAAGGTAATGGTCAATAAAATGAGAAGTATTTTCCAATATGGATCCAATGGAGGAAACAATGGGTCTCCCTGGAGGGTTGACTGGGTCATTGTGCAATTTAGGCAAAAAGTAGAGTACGGGGATGTGGGCATTTAAGATAATTATACTCCTCCCATTCCAATCGTCCCCGCTCTCTCCAATCCACAAGCAACTCTCCATATTCCATATTTGATTTAACTATGGCATTCCTATCTGAGACACTGTAACAAACTTCATCAGTTAGCTGTCTAAAACCTTCCATCAAGTAGGCTTGTTTGTCCTGCAACACAACATTCCCTCCTTTGTCAGACTGGCGTATTACTATGTTGTTATCCTGTTTCAAATCCTCTAATCCCCATATCTGGTCTACGTTCAGGTTCTTTTTGCAAAAAGGAGTTGTTTTGTGTCGTATCTTCTTGAGATCAGCTAACACACCTCTTTCAAATACATCAATGGCATCACAATCTATCTGCGGTAAGAATACCGATTTAGGCTTAAACCCACTGCCCGGATTTATATTTACATCATGTCGAACTCCTGTACATTGTTAATCATGTCACTATTCGTTTCAATCTGTTCATACTGAGATGCCAGGGTGTTCAAAATTTCAATGTCATCAACATTAAGATTACTCAAAGAAGCTGTTTCAGTTCTAAAACCAGTCGACTTACCTTTGGTATCAAACCACTTCTTCAATTTTAACTTAAGCGAAAAATAAAACAAATCAATTCTTGTTTGAACAAAATTTAAATTCATAGTAGGGCAAAAAGGCAAACCTAATCCTAGGAGTCGGGTTTCTTCTGCCGTTAATGTCCATGATGAGAGGTTGACCACAGTCATTTCAATGCCTGTTTGCCCCTTGTCATCATTCCCACCGGGGTTGTTGTATCTTGTTTTCCTCCGCTGTTTAGCTTTCTTGTTCCTCTGGTTCTTTCTGTGCCTCCTCGCCCTCTCCCTCTCTGTGCACTTTGCTCTTGCTGCTGTTCTGTCCTTCCCTGATTCATCATTTGAAATTGCAACAAAAAATTAGGCTTCTTTTGTTGTACTTGATTTAATGCCGAGGTAGGTGCATCAGAGAGATTGCACACGAAGCTCACGAAGATGTTCAGAGATAGATGAACATCTGGGAACCCCACAAAGGAGTCTGGCAGCAGAGTTTTGTACAAGTTGTAGCCTGCGGGATACAGCCTTATTAACACCCAGAAACAGAACGTTTCCGTAGTCCAGCCTTGATGTAATAAGAGCATGGACTACGGTTTTTTGCGTGTCTCTCGGCAGCATCCAGAGAATTTTGTGCAACCATTTCAAGATGGTAAAGCAAGTACCCGCAACTTTGACTGCTTGGTGGTGCATTGTCAAAGAGTCATCAATATAAAAGCCCAAGTTGCGAACATGATCAACAGGCCGAGGAAGAGTACCTAACTCATTCGGCCAATGACAAGAGCCCCAAAGATCTTTCTGCTTGCCTAAAATAAGTACCTCAGTCTTATTGGCGTTAAGTTTCAGGTAATTTTCACTCATCCAGACAGCAATTTGGTGTAAGCCCGACTGGAGGGCAGAAATGGAACAGGAATCTGATTTGGAAAGCGAGAAAATGATTTGTGAATCGTCAGTGTATGTAAAAAGAGACAGTCCAGCATTGTCAGCAATGTCAGCAAGAGGTCGAACATACAGATTGAAGAGCAAAGGGCTCAAAATGGAGCCCTGAGGAACTCAAAAAGGTGAAGGAAAGACATTAGAACTGTCAGATGCAGAAAAGACTTGAAAGGTGCGGTCAGTTAGGAAGGAAGATAACCAATCCAAAGCAGAATCGCAGATGCCAAAATATTTCAGAGTATTAAGTGATATAGGTTAATCAATTCATGTCTATTATACAAGACAGTCAAACCACCAGTCCAGTAAAACTTATGTACACCATTGCTTGTATATGTGATAAACAATTCAGCCCCAGTGGGCCAGTAATTTATATACCTCACATATATATTTTATTACAAGTGTACAACAAACAATTCCGCCCCAGTGGGCAGTGGATTCCACAGTTCTGTACGAATGCCTGGCCTGAATTTAAGAAAGTGCACCTCACCTAAAATGTGAAAAATGAAAAAAGTTAGTGATGATGAAACTGTTTAAAAAGCAGACAATTTCAGCAATAATTTTTAACAAAAACTTTGTTTACAGAACTATTTTAGCCAGACTTATTTACACATTGGAAGTTGTAAGATTACTGAATTTTAGTATCGTAGATGTACCACTAACTCCTCACTGGAATTTAATCCTAAAGTAGTCATAGTTTCTAGATCAATTATATATCTAAACTCTAACTGGCATAATGCCAGTTGTCTGTTCCCACCCCTTACATTGATTGGAACAGCGTCAATTACCACTAGTCTTAGAAGTTTTTCATCTTGAAGATGATGGTCAAAGAAGTGTCGGGCAACTGGATATTGTCTGTTGTTGTGACGTATCGCCCTGACATGTTCTAGTACACTTTTTTTGCAGTGAATCGTACTGCCTATATAGGCTTTATTGCAGGGACAGATCAATACATAAATGCAATACATGGTGTTACACTTTAGGGCTTTCTTGATTATAAATTCCCTCTCCCTGCTTGCTATGACAAGTGTTGTACAGTTAATACTGTTACTGCACGCCTTGCATTTCTTGCAACATCGAAAGCCTGGTCAGCTAGTACAGATTTTATCACCCTTCCGAGTCACATAGTTAGGACTTAATTCATCTCGGAGTGATTTACTTTTCTGAAACGTAATTTGTGGACAGCTGTTAAGATATTTTCGAAGATTGACGTCAGTTAACAAGATATGCCAGTGTTTTTTAAGTATTTGGCGGATATCTTGAGCTTGTCCCGAGTAAGTAGTAATAAATCTCAGTTTGTCAGCACTAGTTTGGCGATTTGTTGGATGTAGCAATTGTGTACGACTTACTGATTCCACTCTGTTACATGCCTCTGATATAGGTTTAGTATTGTATCCTCTTTCTTTGAAACGTTGGACTATTGTTTCTTTCTCTTTTACATAACTACTCTCTGAACTACAATTGCGCTTGGCGCGTAGTAGTTCTCCATAAGGGATACTATATATCAGTTTCCGAGGATGGGCACTCGCGGCATTCAAAATACTGTTACCTGCAGTAATCTTTCGGAACGGTTGTGTCTGTATAGTATTATCAACAATTTGTACCACAACATCCAAAAATTCAATTTTAGTCTTGCTTATATGTTCAGTTAAAGCAATATTGCACTGGTTGTAATTAAGTTTGGTAATGAACCTTTCAGCTGACTCAATGTCCCCATTCCATATGACGAAGATGTCATCATTGAACGGGAGCCACAGGGCACAGTGGTCGAATTCTGGGATTTGTGACACCACCTGCTCCTCCCACCAGCCCATCACCAAGTTGGCGTAGCTGGGGCGAAGCAGGTTCCCATCGCTGTGCCCTGTGACTGACGGTAGATGACATCATCAAACAAAAAGAAATTATTCGTCAAACAGAATTGAATCATAGCCAAAATCATTTCTGAATGTGACCATAGAGAGATAGAACGGGTTTTCAAATAGTGTCTGATAGCTTGTTAGCCAAATTTATGATGGATACATGTGTATAAATTGCATACATCAAGGGTAACCAAGATATAATTAGGTTCCCAATGGATCCCATCAATGAGTGTTAGAAAGTGAGTTGTATCCCTCAAGTAAGTTGGTGAACTGACCACAAATGGTCTAAGGTAATGGTCAATAAAATGAGAAGTATTTTCCAATATGGATCCAATGGAGGAAACAATGGGTCTCCCTGGAGGGTTGACTGGGTCATTGTGCAATTTAGGCAAAAAGTAGAGTACGGGGATACGTGGGTGTGGGCATTTAAGATAATTATACTCCTCCCATTCCAATCGTCCCCGCTCTCTCCAATCCACAAGCAACTCTCCATATTCCATATTTGATTTAACTATGGCATTCCTATCTGAGACACTGTAACAAACTTCATCAGTTAGCTGTCTAAAACCTTCCATCAAGTAGGCTTGTTTGTCCTGCAACACAACATTCCCTCCTTTGTCAGACTGGCGTATTACTATGTTGTTATCCTGTTTCAAATCCTCTAATCCCCATATCTGGTCTACGTTCAGGTTCTTTTTGCAAAAAGGAGTTGATTTGTGTTGTATCTTCTTGAGATCAGCTTACACACCTCTTTCAAATACATCAATGGCATCACAATCTATCTGCGGTAAGAATACCGATTTAGGCTTAAACCCACTGCCCGGATTTATATTTACATCAATGTCGAACTCCTGTACATTGTTAATCATGTCACTATTCGTTTCAATCTGTTCATACTGAGATGCCAGGGTGTTCAAAATGTCAATGTCATCAACATTAAGATTACTCAAAGAAGCTGTTTCAGTTCTAAAACCAGTCGACTTACATTTGGTATCAAACCACTTCTTCAATTTTAACTTAAGCGAAAAATAAAACAAATCAATTCTTGTTTGAACAAAATTTAAATTCATAGTAGGGCAAAAAGGCAAACCTAATCCTAGGAGTCGGGTTTCTTCTGCCGTTAATGTCCATGATGAGAGGTTGACCACAGTCATTTCAATGCCTGTTTGCCCCTTGTCATCATTCCCACCGGGGTTGTTGTATCTTGTTTTCCTCTGCTGTTTAGCTTTCTTGTTCCTCTGGTTCTTTCTGTGCCTCCTCGCCCTCTCCCTCTCTGTGCACTTTGCTCTTGCTGCTGTTCTGTCCTTCCCTGATTCATCATTTGAAATTGCAACAAAAAATTAGGCTTCTTTTGTTGTACTTGATTTAATGCCGAGGTAGGTGCATCAGAGAGATTGCCATCTGAAATATCACTCTCAGACACCTCAATGCTTGTTGGTGCCGCACTGGGATTGATTGGCGCACCCCTTCCTTTTTCAAGTAGGTGATCGTATTTCCTGTGAAAGGTCAAGGTGCGACCAGCATTATAAGCTTGACGAGCTTATAATGCCTGAGGAATTTACGTTATTTCTTGGTTGTAATTTCCTCCTCTAGTTTCTCCATTTTGATAGCCAAATCTTTCATAAATGCATTAATCACCTCTTGTGTTGTTAATGTGGCCAATATTACAAGTAATTAATCTATCTCTGCCAGAAGCTTGCTGCGATCTCTTAAAGCATATTTTACCAGAGTTCGTAGCATGGTAATTGAGCAGGCATTCGAGTTGTTGGACCACTCTTCCAACATCTCTGGATCAGGGTCCTCATATGTTGGTATGGTGAAAATACGTAAGCCCCGAGGTACACGTGCCACCTCTATGTACCTCTGTAACAACTCCTCTTCCCACCATTTGGCGAGTTCTTTTCTATGAAGTTTCTCAAGTTGGTTGAATAGTGATTGCGTTTTAATTTCCTCAGTTATAGCGGTGGGTGCATTCAATATGTTTCCACTTCCATCTGCTATTAAAAAAAATAGTTTGTCTGCTGCATGTTTGCGTTTAGCCTCCAAAGCTGCAGCCATATCAATAATGGTTTTATTGTTCCCCTACTTTTGGAAAACGTTCATTAAAGCTGCGTTAAATATTCTCAATATTCTTAAATTCAGGCCAAGCATTCGTACAGCACTGTGGAATCCACTGCCCACTGGGGCGGAATTGTTTGTTGGACACTTGTAATAAAATATATATATGAGGTATATAAATTACTGGCCCACTGGGGCTGAATTGTTTATCACATATACAAGCAATGGTGTACATAGGTTTTACTGGACTGGTGGTTTGACTGTCTTCTATATTAGACATGAATTGATTAATCTAATAGGTTCTATAAATATGAACAATGAAGAAGTGTCACAATATTAATAGTGCCACATTAATCTAACCATCTAATCATGTGGGATGGTATAAGAACATCTAAGTCCAGTTATAGCTGAAGAATATGTGACAGTACCAAGATGGCCGACATGTTTTTTGGAGAAATTTATTTTGTGTTAAAATTGTCCTTTTACTATGTTCATTGCACTAATGAAACAAATAAAAAAGATACTGTTACTGCGTGACCCTCAGCGTGACCAAGGCGAAAGCTGAAATGCATTGCTGGTGCAGTCAGCAATGCAGTCACTGCATTTCCAAGGTGTCCTTGCATTTTTTTGAAAATAACGAAAATTGTGTGCTGCATATATATATAGGCTGAAACGCGTTGGTTGAGTGTTTGCTGAATAAATCAACTAAACTAAACTGAATCCCTGTGTGCCGCATCATTGGCAGTAAAATATATATATATATTATCTACTGGCGGTCGCCAGTAGATAGTTATAGTTAGGACCGTGTTTCCATAGGAAATCCGCAACATTCTATTTGGAATAACTTTGGCGCCGGTTGACGAATCCTCGCGAAATGTTCAAAATAGGTGGGGCGCTCCACTCCGCTCCTACCCTGAAAGTCTCGGGGGGATTCGTCAAGCGGGGGCTGAGAAAAAAGGGGGGTCCCAAAACACGTTTTCCCCATGCAATTTTCCATAGGGACCTTTAGTCCAAGGTACAGCCCGAACGGCTGAACAGAATTACTTGAAATTTGGCAGAGAGGTAGTCCTCAGGTCAGGGAAGTGCCTTTTGCAGGTCTGGTGTCAATCTGTTCAGTAGTTCCTGAGAAAATCAAAAGTAAAATCATATATATATGTGGGCGGAGCCTAACCACACATCTCATCCTGAGATCTGATTGGCTGTCAGCACTTCATCCAAGAAGTGTTGGCAGCCATCTTGGGACCAATATACATGATAGCACCTCATTAAAAAGCATTGCAGTTAATAGAAGGTTTTAAGACTTTAGTTACATTATAAATCATTTGTTGATGGTACCATACTCATTTTAGGAATTGTGGTATGTTCTAAGGTGATTTCACCATGTGAAAAAGCCTTCTGCTGGGATATCATGATTGAGAGAAAAATATTTTCTCGTGCTTTTCCCACAGAGGTTTGGAAGGTGATCTATAAGCTAAACTGAGAGCTTATTTTCTGTAAATTCACATTATCTTTCTCAGTCATGTGAGAATGAAGTCTGACATTCTCAGTAAAACATGTACATCCAACAAGGGCAGAGACTGTCAGTTGATTCCTTTGTGTTCTACTGCAGCTTCCCAGAGTGTTCCAAAGAACAACTAGAGCGCTAACAGTCCTACTTATGATAAACATATGGCACACCTGAAGCCATCTTGCTTGGATTAAAGTGGTAACTCTTAAAACATTTAATTTAAAAAGGAACAAAATGAGGGGGTTCATTTTTCCATAAAAAGTATGATTAGTGCTGCAGAAAGAAAAATTAGGGCACATTTTGAGTGACTTCTCAAATCCTCTTCTATTTCATGAAAAAATTTTGACATGCAGACTGAAACATGCACTTTCAATACCAGCAGCAGTTTTCCCTGGTGATCAGTAGCTTTACTACAATGATCTAATGAGCAAAAAGAGTGCTAACATTCTGAATTTATAGCAAATGTGTGACACATCTGAATGCCTTCTTGATGGAGTCAAAGTAAAAAACTGAAAGTATTTCCTACTGAGGAGGCTGCAGTAAATGAGGAAATTAGGAAACTTCATAACAAATAAGTCTCCCAAGATGGCCACCAGAGACAAAAGAGCCCAAATGTAGCCCAAATATCACCCAGATGTAGCCCAAGTATAGCCCAATGACAGAATGTCCCAGAGTGTTCTTAAAAACAACTAGAGCGCTTACTGTCTCCATTATGACAAAAGTATGGCACACCTAAAGCCATCTTGATTGGAATAAACTGGTAACACTTAAAACATTTAATCTAAAAAGGAACTCAATGAGGGGGTTCATTTTGCCATAGAAATTATGATTAATGCTGAAGAAAGAAAATGAGGGCACATTTTGAGTGACTTCTCAAATCCTCTTCTATTTCATTAAAAAATTCTGACATGCAGACTGAAACATGCACTTTTAATACCAGGAGCAGACTTCCATGGTGAACAGTAGTTTTACTACAGTGATCTAATGAGCAACTAGAGTGCTAACATTCAGAATTTATGGCAAATGTGTGACATATCTGAATACCTTCATGATGGAATCAAAGTAAAAAACTGAAAGCATTTCCTACTGAGGAGACTGCAGTACATGAGGAAATTAGGAAACTTCATAACAAATAAATCTCCCAAGATGGCCACCGGAGACAAAAGAGCCCAAATGTAGCCCAAAATCACCCAAATGTAGCCCAAATATAGCCCAATGACAGAAGTGTGCAAAACACTTATTATTTTGTGTTTTTGCAGTGTTATATGGTGCAAACTTGTCAGGTATTGGAGTGCTTTACATGAGCATTGGTTACATCACACAAGAACAAATTCATTTTGGTTGTAGACATGGGGAGACTAAGTGATTTGACCAGAATCACAGAATGTCGAGCAGAAGCAGAAACTCCAACCTAGTTCCCCAGTTGCAAAGTCTGCAGTTCTGGAAGTAACACCACATCCTCTCCCCTAAGTGCAACATTAATCAAGTGGTCAACTGGATAAAAAAACATAAAGATAACAAATAATTTAAAAGTGCTTTGTCGCTATTTGAAAACTCAGAAAATATGTCCTTCCTTATTTTAGTCTTTTAGAGCACTAACCATAATTTTGATGCCAATAAGACCCTCTCATATATGTTGACCAGTCTACAGCGGCTGGCGAGTTACTAGGTGGAGTTACTAGGTGGACGGCGTCTCCGTAGTCACGGAACCGACACTAAAATTTAGTGTTTACTCCCCCCGGCCCTGTATGCAGCACAGCCCAGGAGGGTGTGCTTTTTAGCTACGGTACCACACTTTTTTAGGGTGCTGTATGCGTGCCCACCACTTAATCTCTTATAGACGTTGGGCACCACCAAAGAGGTGTAGGTAGCCGCAATAATTCCCCGGTCCTGATGAATTGCCATTTATTATATGCAAAGGCAAGAAACATGTTGACCTATTGATCACGTTAGCACATACACTCACATAACTACTGGTGTTATATGTGCGGATTATACATTTTTTAACCAGGATGGTGACCACACTGTATTAAAATTATTTAGTGGATCACCTACCCCTGTTTTAATCTCTTCACTTTAACCTCATATGCACCTACACTCACTTATGTCTTAAAATTGTTTCCCCCCCCACACACACATCACTCACCGGCGTTGGAATAAAAGATCTCCGCTAGGAAGGCCCTATTAGGTGCTTGATCGGGCATTGCACCCGCCGGCCCGATAAGGAGCAAAGACCCGGTGATGAAGCAAGACACCCGCTTGTTGGGTGTGTGAGGGTCTTCTTTTCCAAATAAGGAGTTACTTTCACTCCTGCTTTTCACTTCAGTTCCCTGTTACCACCTTGGTACCCCTTAGTTATTCTGTCACACCTTGCATTCACGTCAGGAACTGCATACCTTCTGTTTTCGCTTATTCATGGGCATGTATGCTGGACCTTGATAACAATAAAATTCATTGTTATTACTTTAAGCCCTCTCTTCCCTCCATTTGTTTGAACATGGACTTGGATAACAGAGGACAGGAGGGACATGGAGAGGTGCACCAAACTGACTCTGCAGGGCAGGCATCAGGGTTTGCAGCAGCACAATACACCACACAGGGCATGCGGGACGGGAGTGCAGCACAACAATCCATAGAAAGCAAGAGGGAGGGGACAGGACCATGCACATGGACAACAGAGAACAGAGGGGCAAGAGGCAATGTTAGCTAGCTGACCATAATGGACAGACAGGAGAGAAAGCTGCAGCATAACAGACCATAAAGGGCAGGAGGGACGGATCAGGGGCATTACAATGGAACAGACAAGCCAGGAGGGAGGGAGTAGGGGTCTGCACATGTAAACAGAGGGCTGGGGGCAAGGGGGCAGGGCAGGAGCAGCAAGATAGCCATGGAGGTCAGGCAGGATGGGCACTAGAAGCAAAACACACCATGAAGAGCAACACTGAGACTGTGATGGCATACACACAGACCATGGAGGGAAGGTGGGAGGGGGTCAGGGGCAGCTAACTGACCACACAGGGAAGGCGGGAGGGGCCATGGCAGCACAGAAGACCATGCATGGCAAGTGGGAGGGTTAGTGGCAGCACAATGGCTATGATGGGCAAGAAGGAGGGTGCAGGAGCATGCACAAAGGACGATGGAGGATAGAAGGGAGGGTCAGGACCTGTGCACAGACAAGAAAGTTCAGGGGAAGGGGCCTCACAACAGACCGCACGGAGCAGGCAGGAGGAGCAGTTGCAGCACAACAGACCAGGGAGGGCAGAAGGGTGTGGCAGTACAATGGACCATGTAGGATAGGAGGAAGAGGATAGGGGCATGGCATGTGGACAGGCAGGGTGGAGGTGGCAGGGACAGGTTACAGTCATCTGACACTGCTAGGCAGGTGGGAGGGGAGTGGCAGCTCAACAGAACACTCAGAGTAGATAGGAGTGGCAGGTCCATGGAACATGGTGGGCAAAAAGGATGGAGCAGGGGCATGCACAAAGACATCGGAGGGCAGGGGGAAGGAGAATAGGGGCAGCAAGCTAAGCACAGAGTTTAAGCAGGAGGTCAATGATGGGGCATAGAATTGGGCAATGGAGGGCAGGAGGAGTGGACTGGTACATCATACTAAATTGAGGGCAGTGGCAGCACATCAGACCATGCATGGCAGGAGGGAGGAGGCTAGTCCATGGATTCACACAACAGAGGATAGGGAGGAGGGGGATGGGGCAGCAAGCTAACTGTTCAGAGAAGGCGGGTATTAGGAACTTTATTGTTTTTAAAACGTGTGTCTGTGCGAACTACTTAAAATATGAACAAGTATGCAGCATAATCTCACTTTTATTCAGGAAGAAGAGGACGTTTGTGACTGTGACTCCGGGCTCCCTTGGCAGAAACACCCCCTGACCCTCCACCCCCTATCGCGAAATGTAATGCCCGTGAAAAGGGTAGGTGAACACAGTGTTGTATAGAACATAGTCCTGAGAGCACGATTGAAAATGAAAACTAGATATAGTGTATGGTATAAACTATGCACCAAAAAGTGTGATATAAGATGAACCGGGCGTGAAATATAATATGCAATACATTGTGCGCAGTTACAGATTCATTGGAGAGCGCGAGATAGCACAGGCACTAGCGCGTGCTATGCGATATGCGCCTTGGAGTGTAATAAGCACAGGGCAGTGTTGTGTAACCTAACTAGTCTCTAAAGTTGTAATATAAAATATGTGCTGGGGAGTGTAACGTTGCATATGCACTGTGACAAAGATATGGATCCCAGATTGTAATATGTATGGCATAGCACTGTGCGTTATAACATAGGCATCGAGGAAGGCACGTTAGATGGGGCAATATAACCCGTGCAAAGACAAGTGTGGCATGACATATTCACGGGGTGGTGTTACAGTGCACATGGGCTAGAGAGTGTCAGTGCATATTCACTAGCTAGTGGAATACAACACAGAGGTGTGTGGCACTCAGCAGGCAATGGTGGGTGTAACACAGCATTGGGCTCTGCCAGGAGCGCGCTGTGACTCTCAAGTGATGTTCGTTCCCTTTCCAGAGATTAAAATAAAAAGTATTACACATCCGGCAGTGGATGTGTGTTTTATTAACCGTGAGGGGGGTTTCTTGCATAGTTTTGGTCGAATTTTTGTCGAATCCCCTTTGAATGGCTTGGTGTGCATGTGTATTAAATGTGCCCGTCAATAGCTACCCATGTTTGTATAAATAAACGACAAGGGTGTATACCGGGATTAGGCACGGTAGGGCATCAGACATGTCAGAGCTTCACTAGTGGTGTAAATACATTCCACGTGGATTCATTGTATGCATAGTCGCCTTTTAATGAATATCACGCAAATCGTCATGGTGATAGGTACGTACGGTTTGTCCAGCATGTCCTAGGTGTGTCTATAAATATATATTTTTTAAAAATAATAAAAAACAGTGGCCGGCCCTGGGGATTGGGGTCAAAAAAATATAATTAGGAGACAGGCCCTGGGGGATGGGGTCATCAGGGCCAATAAATTAGAATAAGAAGGGGAACCACACAGCCCCCCTTCTTAAAAAATTAAAATAAATAAAAGACTGGCATCGTGCCGGAGGCCACGCCCCCTCCTTGCAGCACTCTGCAAACGCGCCCCCTGGCGAATTGTAAGTTGGGGAATTAATTCCTCTTCAATACTGAGGGTCCCTGAGGGCCAACTAGCCCAACAGGCATCTCAAGTATGCGCCAGGGAGCTACGCTGGAGACAGGTGTTCTGAGGCCAAGCCCCTTTTTACACCTCTCTGCAACGCAGCTCTGTGGCGCTTACTGGAGGTACCTAGTGGTCTAGTTTGACCCTAGGGACCCTTAGGATTCAAGGGGACTTAATCTCTCAACTTAGAACAGCCACAGGGTGCGTTTACACAGTGGTGAAGGGAGGGGACGGGGCCTGAGGTGACGTGTGCAAACACGCACTATGGCACGTTTTAAATTGGGGATATCATTTCCCTTCAATACTGAGGGCCCCTAGGGGCTAACTAGCCCACCAAGTGCTTCCAGTAAGCGCCACTGAGCTGCATTGCAGAGAGGTGGTCCAGGCCGTGCCACTTTTTACACCTCTCTGCAACGCAGCTCTGTGGCACTTACTGGAGGTACCTAGTGGGCTAGTTGGACCTTACGGACCCTCAGGATTCAAATGAACTTAATCTCCCAACTAAAAACGGACACAGGGCGTGTTTACACAGTGGTGAAGGGAGGGGACGGGGCCTGAGTTAATGTGTGCAAAAACGTTCTGTGGCCTGTTTTAAGAGGTAGTTTTAATCCCCCTGCCCTATTATATACTAGGGGCTTACAGAGGAGGTCATGCTAATCACAGGGGGACCCCAACGCATAATGTTCCCTAGTGTATGTAGGTGTTTTCACTGTATTCTAAGTGTCTTTTAACATAGCACTGGCTCTAGGACTGGTTAGTCAGACTCAGTTACCACCAGTATCCGTCTGAAAAAGTTGAGGGTACAGGATGATTTTGCAACAAGGCTTCTTTCTGCTCTTCCTTTTTGTTCTTTCTGCACGTTATCCTTCTTCCTGCACTTTTCTTCGTCTTCGAGGACTTCTGTTGCTTCTTTCTGCACTTCTTTTTTTCTTTCTGTGCATTTTTTCTTCTTTCTTCACATGTCCTATCTCTGTAGGCATAGTTAGAAATTGGCATTTAAAAAACCTTTGAAATTCACAGAAAAAACCATAGGTTTCAGGCACGTTATAGTTAGGAATTAGCATTTAAAAACCTCAGAAATTCACTGAAAAAACCATAGGTTTCAGGGGTGTTATAGTTAGCTGGACTTTTCACTTTTACAAAACCATTGAAATTCCCCCGTTATAGTTAGTTCAGCTAACTATAACTCGCGCGCCCGCAATGCACTGCTGATGACGTCACATATTACATCACTCATGACATGGTCAGTGACATCACTCATGACATCACTGATGACATCTCAAATAACATCACTGATGACATCACCGATGACATCATCCTTGTGATAGAGTGGCAGACCTCCTCTCACCCTAATATAACCTTTGATACACACATTCAAAAATAGAGACTAAAATTTTCAAAACAATGGACATACCAATACCAGTTACAACAACCTCTTCAGTAATTCTAAGATCCACATACACATCCACTCATTCACCAATAGTCCTATACAGTCACTCATACATATACTCACTCATCATATGTACTCATACACCTATACATCCTGTTACACAATGCCACTCATCCATAGAGTTACTCACACACATAGTCACTCATGCTAATAAAGAATCAAATATACATTTACTTGCATATACAGTTATACACACACCACCACACTTACTTCTACGGAAACTTACACATACTTAGTCTTTTAAACAATCACTTATAGAAACACATACTTCTTCATACAGGAACTCTTTCAATCACTCACTCTCACATATACTCACTTATATACACCAATAGTCACATATACTAGTTTAAAACATATGTAGTTACTCATAAAGACACTATTGAGACAGTCATTCACTCACTAACACACCCATACACACACTCATCCACCCATACAGTCCTGCACACATGCTGTCTTCAACACATACAAACAGTGAGTCACTCATTCATGCACCTATGCACTACGTAATACCCCCCACCGAACCATGCAGACACTCAGACTGATACTCAAAAAACCAACTAATAACCTATATAGACACCCATGTAGCTACTCACCAACCCATGCAGCCACTTATACACAAAGTGAGAGACTGATACAGATATTTACATATTTAAACATTACTCACTAAGCCATGTATTCACTATGATACACTTAATCAGTCAGTTACACAATCCATTTTTCAAAAACAAATCATCCATTTAGACATTTTAATACCCATTTATTCTTCCATCGACCTTGAGATATACATATATAAAACATATTTAATTTTCAGAAAAACACACATTCACTGGATGATGTCATCAGTGATGTCATCAGTGATGTCATTTGAGATGTCATCAGTGATGTCATGAGTGATGTCACTGACCATGTCATGAGTGATGTAATATGTGACGTCATCAGCAGTGCATTGCGGGCGCGCAAGTTATAGTTAGCTGAACTAACTATAATGGGGGAATTTCAATGGTTTTGTAAAAGTGAAAAGTCCAGCTAACTATAACACCCCTGAAACCTATGTTTTTTTCAGTGAATTTCTGAGGTTTTTTAAATGCTAATTCGTAACTATAACGTGCCTGAAACCTATGTTTTTTTCTGTGAATATATATATGTATATATATATATCCACCACCACACTCGCCTCTTTGCCAAGAAACGGGTCTGACACATGCTTTTGGACATATCAGGTAGGTTGTATTTGCCGCCATCCAGACAGGTACACGCTTAAAACACCTGGCAGACGCGTTTTGGCGAATGCCTTAATCATTGCCAGCATTGTGTTTTAAAATTCGTTGAAATGTGCAGGGACTTTACATACTGCTCATGGTGTTCCTATTGGTGCTCATTTGTCCAATCACAGCTCTTGTTCTTCCATCACTGTGAGCAGTAGACGCCAAGGATGCTGGTAAATGAAGTCCTGCAGTCTGTAAGGGTCCCCAAATATAGTGCATGTCAGCAGTCCCACAAAGCGGACTTTGGTACAGTGACCGGTCCGTACATTCAGTAATGCCCCAGCTTTTTGCCAGCCTGTGAGTCCGCTCATCCACTGCCGCAGGGACCATGGCAGCAACCATCGCCTATCGTCGTCCAAATCAGCAGCAAGCTGCTGCTCTCTCCTCGATACCAGGAACATTATCTTGGGCAAGAGGGCGCCGCTTTGTGCAACCAGCACCAAACACCACAAAGTTGTCGACTTGAAGCGGAGCACCAGATCGAGAGGCGTGCCGGTCATGCAGCGTCGACTGCTGCGTAGATATCCACCACCACACTCGCCTCTTTGCTAAGAAACGGGTCCGACACATGCTTTTGGACATATCAGGTAGGTTTTATTTGCCGCCATCCAGACAGGTACACGCTTAAAACACCTGGCAGACGCGTTTCGGCGAATGCCTTAATCATTGCCAGCATTGTGTTTTAAAATTCGTTGAAATGTGCAGGGACTTTACATACTGCTCATGGTGTTCCTATTGGTACTCATTTGTCCAATCACAGCTCTTGTTCTTCCATCACTGTGAGCAGTAGACGCCAAGGATGCTGGTAAATGAAGTCCTGCAGTCTGTAAGGGTCCCCAAATATAGTGCATGTCAGCAGTCCCACAAAGCGGACTTTGGTACAGTGACCGGTCCGTACATTCAGTAATGCCCCAGCTTTTTGCCAGCCTGTGAGTCCGCTCATCCACTGCCGCAGGGACCATGGCAGCAACCATCGCCTATCGTCGTCCAAATCAGCAGCAAGCTGATGCTCTCTCCTCGATACCAGGAACAGTATCTTGGGCGAGGGGGCACCGCTTTGTGCAACCAGCACCAAACACCACAAAGTTGTCGACTTGAAGCGGAGCACCAGATCGAGAGGCATGCCGGTCATGCAGCGTCGACTGCTGCGTACATATCCACCACCACACTCGCCTCTTTGCCAAGAAACGGGTCCGTCACATGCTTTTGGACATATCAGGTAGGTTTTATTTGCCGCCATCCAGACAGGTACACGCTTAAAACACCTGGCAGACGCGTTTCGGCGAATGCCTTAATCATTGCCAGCATTGTGTTTTAAAATTCGTTGAAATGTGCAGGGACTTTACATACTGCTCATGGTGTTCCTATTGGTACTCATTTGTCCAATCACAGCTCTTGTTCTTCCATCACTGTGAGCAGTAGACGCCAAGGATGCTGGTAAATGAAGTCCTGCAGTCTGTAAGGGTCCCCAAATATAGTGCATGTCAGCAGTCCCACAAAGCGGACTTTGGTACAGTGACTGGTCCGTACATTCAGTAATGCCCCAGCTTTTTGCCAGCCTGTGAGTCCGCTCATCCACTGCCGCAGGGACCATGGCAGCAACCATCGCCTATCGTCGTCCAAATCAGCAGCAAGCTGCTGCTCTCTCCTCGATACCAGGAACATTATCTTGGGCGAGAGGGCGCCGCTTTGTGCAACCAGCACCAAACACCACAAAGTTGTCGACTTGAAGCGGAGCACCAGATCGAGAGGCGTGCCGGTCATGCAGCGTCGACTGCTGCGTACATATCCACCACCACACTCGCCTCTTTGCCAAGAAACGGGTCCGTCACATGCTTTTGGACATATCAGGTAGGTTTTATTTGCCGCCATCCAGACAGGTACACGCTTAAAACACCTGGCAGACGCGTTTCGGCGAATGCCTTAATCATTGCCAGCATTGTGTTTTAAAATTCGTTGAAATGTGCAGGGACTTTACATACTGCTCATGGTGTTCCTATTGGTTCTCATTTGTCCAATCACAGCTCTTGTTCTTCCATCACTGTGAGCAGTAGACGCCAAGGATGCTGGTAAATGAAGTCCTGCAGTCTGTAAGGGTCCCCAAATATAGTGCATGTCAGCAATCCCACAAAGCGGACTTTGGTACAGTGACTGGTCCGTACATTCAGTAATGCCCCAGCTTTTTGCCAGCCTGTGAGTCCGCTCATCCACTGCCGCAGGGACCATGGCAGCAACCATCGCCTATCATCGTCCAAATCAGCAGCAAGCTGCTGCTCTCTCCTCGATACCAGGAACATTATTTTGGGCGAGGGGGCGCCGCTTTGTGCAACCAGCACCAAACACCACAAAGTTGTCGACTTGAAGCGGAGCACCAGATCGAGAGGCGTGCCGGTCATGCAGCGTCGACTGCTGCGTACATATCCACCACCACACTCGCCTCTTTGCCAAGAAACGGGTCCCACACATGCTTTTGGACATATCAGGTATATATATATATATGCACACACACACACACCACAGAAATCCTTAGAGCGACCAATGATATCTTTTATATAAAATGAAGAGGTTCCCCCAAGTCACTGCATGAAATTATGCACAACCATGACTCAAATCACCGGGCTAAGAAAAATCTGAGCAGGGTCTTGTGGTCAAAGGTGTGTCCACTTCTAATTAACAGATTTGTTCTATTGCCTTTACAGGGCCTTTGCAAATGCATAGGACTACTCTGGAAGTCCATTTTTTTAAACCACTTGTGGAACAGAGCACAACAATCTACATAAATTCATGGACCTGGTGAAGATCCAACCGTTGAGGAGAAAATGTCACCACCACTTGTAAAAGAAATTACAGCTGTGAATATTAACGGTTTCAAACTAAAGCGGTGTTCGATGGAAGCATGGCTGTCTTGGACACGCAGAAAGCTACAGCTCGAACAACCCGTGGCCCCTATCAACCACAGGTCTCTGTACTGCCTCTCAACACTACTGACCATTGTAGTTTAGAAAGGAACGGCAGAATACATGCCATACCTTCATGAGGTACTCTCTCTGCACCTGCTAATAGACGTCAATTTGACAGGCAAGAGTTCCCTAAAAAAAATATTTTAAATGAAGCAACCGAAGCCTGGTGAGCTGTTTGGACTTCTACTGTGTTTATACAATTCTGGGTAAGAAATCTCGATTCACACCTTTTTAGGAATTGGGCGTGAAAGCGGTGCAGACTCCATAAACAACTGGTTTAGTTTATAACCATGTCCCCATAAAAGTGAATTCTGAACAAAAGATTAAAACAGAGATACATTTTTTTTCGTTTTCTGACACAAAGCCCTTAGTACTCAGAGAAGAAATACAGCTTACCCTGGAACTAGACAGCTCGCTTGGGGTTTGTTGTCAGGACAGCACCTACCCTTCTCGCACATAATGCTTTCTCACCTGGAGTGACGTCAGTCGCTGCGAGATTGCGGCGTGCGGTACATGACAGCAGAAGCAGCCCGAGTCTTAGAGCCAGGTATGACCAGCTCGTTGCCGGGGGGCGGCGAAGCATGATGCGGTGAGTATCTCTGCACGGGGCCAGTATGCCAGCACTGACCGCTGTGAGGAAAGAAGAGACAGCTGGGGGTAGCTGGGGGAGCAATACCGGGCGAGGTGCACTCTCATGGCAAGAGCATCCCTAGCTCTGGCTGCAATGACAACACCACCCCAGTCCGGCAGCAGCTCGACCCCATTTCTAAACTTCCTATGCCTGCATCTGAAGCAGAGCAGGCACCTCCCACTTCCGCTTGACTCCTTAACCCTTTCACTGTCTCGCTATCACGAGACTGCTTAGCCTTGGAAAATTGACGGCGGCTCCTTTCACAGCCTCAACAAAATCTACCACGGCACCAAGCTGCTCTGAAACACGCAGCCCTCATTTCAATTTGATGTGAACAGAACACGAGGCGTTCTACAGGTGTCTCTCGGGGTCACAATAGTTTCCGGTTTTAAGGCTACAATCCCTACTGTTTGAGCTAGATGTTAACGCATTTCATCTTTCCCTTCCTAAGAGACTTGTGTTCCAGAGTTCTCACATGACTAATAATGCCCCCACCACCGAATACATTTCTCAAGGAGCACTCCTGCTGCCAATGTTTCTTTTCCCTCGTGCTATCCAAACAAGCACGTGCGCCTTGCGCTGGCAGCAGGGGGAGGGGAGAGAGGCGGGGGCCTGCGCCTGTTTCCCTTGTGCGAGCGAGCAGGAACCATATGTTAATTAAAACCAGATGGCTTTAAAGCTCGCTCCCGCAAGGGAATTGCCAAACGTGCACACGTTGCCATTGAAAGCAATGCGACACGTGCACGTTTTTGCCTGCAAAAGTGAATTCATTGCTAAAGGTCTTTTTTCTAAGCAGCGCATGTGTGCTGCGTAGGCGAGACCTAAAAAGGACCCATATAGACTATTAAAGTGGCCTTTAATTGACATTATAGCCGAGAATGATTCAAGCATGTGAATCTATGAAAGATGCCAGTACTGGAGAACTGCTGTTACACGTAAGTGTTGGAGAAGGGGTTTCTGGTTGGCTAGGGTATGCACCTAAGCCAGGCAGAACCCATCACTCTAGTCAGGGTAAGGGAGTTCCACACCCCAGAAAACCCTTGGTCACCCTCCTGGTAGCTTGGCAGAGCAGTTAGGCTTATCTTAGAGGCAATGTGTAAAGCGTTTGCGCAACACACACACACCAGCGACACACTAGGCATACTATCAAAAAGAGACTCCACACAAGGTTATATAAAAATATCCTTTGTATTATACACCAAACACATTAGACCAGAATCACATAAATCAATAATCACTTTGCCAACTAGCAATTGTCTTAATATTACAGGTAGTGCACTGAAGTCAATACTCATAACTTGCACGTCATACATGACTTTGCATTATACATGAACACATAGACCACAATTACATGAACCACAAATCACCTTCCAACTTGGCAATAGTCATTACATCATATGTAGTGCACCGAAAGGAAATACCCATTAGTTGCACAGATCATGAACACATCAGGACAACATTATCACTGTGCACATCATCCCAAATGCCCCCTTTAAATCAGGACACAAATATTAAGCAATTTTTGTAATGCACCAAAACCTAAGAATCACAATATCCATACCACCCTAAACACATAGGGTAAATCTCCTACAACTGCAGGGAACCCATAGAGACAGTGCATCAGCGCATCTATTATATGCTATGCGGTACTTTAGGGTATCCATTTAAGAGACAGGAGCTCTGCGCTTCTTCTTGTGGAATTATGGTAGTTTCTAGAAGTACTCCTGTGCATTGGCAGTGACAATCACAGCCACTTAGCAGCCACCCCTCCCGGTATGTATCAACACGTAGTGGGGCACCCACTGTAGGATTGAGCGGGAGACTCCGGTCAGGCTTCCCAGTGTTGGGGTCTGTCACGGCAGCTTCCAGCATCTGTGCGGTGCAGCTGCGGCCCAACACAACAAAGAAATGTCCCTAAAGCGGGATGTGTGCGCACCCACACCGCAACCCAAGCGGGGATACCTCCCTCGGTCTTCCGTCCATAATTGTAAGTGACCTTCTGCTGCCTGCGACCACACGCAGCAGCTGAGGAATCTGGTAGTTGTTGGGAACAGCTTCCGGTAAAGTAGCAGTGGGTCCTGCGGCCTCGTGGACAGTTGGGGAGTGGGTACAAGGTTTCCCCGAGCCGCAGAGCACTGGCAGCGTTGGAGCCTGTCCGGCGCCTTCGGGGGCTGTTTCCTTCTCTCTGGCAGTGTTGCCAGATTTTTAGACCAGTCCCAAGCCCAATGCAGCTGAAATACAAGCCCAAAACAAGCCCAATCAGACCAGTTCCAGCCCAAAAACCAGCCCAAATTAGCAAGTGTCCAATTAAGCGCAAATCGACATCAGAACCAATTTTAATGACAAATATACATTCTATTCAATATACAGATGGTGGGAGGGTGTTAGCAGCAAGGCACATACTTTGCATATGCTTCATTTAAATTGTTTTTATCATTAACATGGCCATGGATGCAAGGCAACAATAAAAAAATGTCCAGCGAACTGGTGAGTAATGATCATGCTGGAGAGCAGCCCTTTGCCCGTTTGTAGTTTTGAAATGCAGATAGGCTGTATTTTATTTGGATAGCTCAGTGGGTTACTGCCTTTGTCACAGAGATTCTTGTGTTACTCGCAGTTCAGAAATTACAATCCTAACATAGGACAGTGACCTATGAACTGTCATCAAAGAGCTGCATACAAACATGGATGGTACAGTTAGACCTTTTTTTGTGTTACTATATAGTTAGAAATTCCCCAGTCTTTCATTATTTTAATGTTGCTCAAATGAGTTTGGGCCGATATACATTTTTATTAGTAAAGCCAACCACTGGGTCATTGATGAGGCACAAAAAAATACTTTCGCACTAGCGCGCCGCTAAAACACGACTGTTCAGAAATTACAATCCTAACATAGGACAGTGACCTATGAACTGTCATCAAAGAGCTGCATACAAACATGGATGGTACAGTTAGACCTTTTTTTGTGTTACTATATAGTTAGAAATTCCCCAGTCTTTCATTATTTTAATGTTGCTCAAATGAGTTTCGGCCGATTTACATTTTTATTAGTAAAGCCAACCCCCAACCACTGGGTCATTGATGAGGCGCAAAAAACATACTTTCGCACTAGCGCGCCGCTAAAACACGACTGTTCAGAAATTACAATCCTAACATAGGACAGTGACCTATGAACTGTCATCAAAGAGCTGCATACAAACATGGATGGTACAGTTAGACCTTTTTTTGTGTTACTATATAGTTAGAAATTCCCCAGTCTTTCATTATTTTAATGTTGCTCAAATGAGTTTGGGCCGATATACATTTTTATTAGTAAAGCCAACCTCCAACCACTGGGTATGCTTTAAATCCCGAGTTTGTGCTTTCCCAGCCCAAACCCTCTCAAAATATACTGCCCAACAGTATGGATGACATTTAATTCCTACACCTTGTAATCCTCATTGACTATGTGACATTCCCTATAGACTAAATGACATACTTGTATGATTCATTGTCTCTGTATATTGTGTGTGACACCCTACACTGATATGAATAGCGCTATACAACAAATGAAATAGGGGGGGGGGGGCTACACACATGAAGGAGGTTGGTAGCAATGGTATCTGCTGAAAAAAGAGGTCATTGATGAGGCGCCAAAAAAGACTTTCGCACTAGCGTGCCGTTAAAACACGACTGTGTCTGTGTGTCATCATGATGTCAGTCTCACTGTCACTTACCTGGTCGGCGGTCGCTGGTGAGTCACGCGGTCACCGGTGGTGGGTGGCTGGCAGACTGGACACTAACGCGTACGCGTCGCTGCCTGGCAGGCTGGCGGCACTGCTGGCAGCAGGGCAGGCACGGACCGGTGGCAGTGACTGGGCCTGGCCGCTGGCGGGGCTGGCTGGACTCTGAGTGACTGGGGCTGGACTCAGTGACTGGGCGGGAGGGGGGCGCTGGAGTGACTGGGGCTGAGCCTGGGGTTGGAGTAGTGACCGGGGCTGGAGGCTGAGCTGGAGCGAGGACCGGTGGGCCTGGGGCCTGGGCCTGGGCCCGGGCGGCTGGGCCTGCTGATGACGGGTCGTCGTCGACGTTAGTTACTCGTCTGCCAGACTCCTGTGAGTGACTTCTCTCTCCTCTCAGACTCTCTCACGTCTCTTCTCACTGCAGTGCCTGGCCTGCGGCCCGCGGGCTGCGGCCCTGCGCGCACGCCGCTACTGCAGCACAGTACTGTTGGGGTGACTGCCTGGGTCAGAGAGAGTCAGTCTACGTCTCTACTCTCAGTCTCTCGTCTCGTGCTCAGTCAAGTCACTTGAAGAGAAGTTCAACAACACTGCACACAGAAGTCATCAGCATGCAATCGCCGCCGCCGAAAACACCGTGCTCACGTCAGCCCCCGCATTATATGGGAACCGCGGGGGCTGACCTAAAATTAATTCCCAGAGCCGTCATTGGTAGCGTTTTCGCGCGCTACAACATGACGGCCCTGGAGACCATCCACATTGGCTAATTATTTGCCACGGACACCACGAGGGGTATGGTAAAGTTAGGTGGTGCCTGCTGCAGCTTAGCCTGCGTGGTCCGGGGGGGGGGGGCTGACGTCATGGTCCGTAGAGTGTGTGTGCACTGTGCTGCTATGCAGAACACAAGCAACACTCAGGCAGACAAGTTAAAAGTTGGTGACGTGGGGCGGTGGGGCACCGGCACGTGACAGGCCCGGCAACAGGCAGCACCACGAGCAACAATGTAACAATAGTAGTCAAGTCAAGTCAACTACTTAGCCAATGGCAATGGCACCTGCAACACATTGACCAATGACTGTTGCGTTGCTATGCTACCTGCTCACGTGCAGTGCTGCTGCCTCTGGCCTAGGGGGGTGGGTCGGCTCCTTCAAGCCTTCAATCACTGGGCTATGTGTAATGCTTAAGTTGCTCCTCTGAGCCTCTGACTGTGTGCTGGCCTGGCTGCAGGCCTGGCTGGGGCTGGGCCGCGGTGCGCTGGGCGGGGCTAACTTTGATTGACCGCGGACCGGTCCGTGCGCGGCGCGCAGACAGTTTAGGCAAGGGCCGGCAGAGGGGGCCAGAGAGGCATGCATTATGAATGATGCTGCTCAGCTGCAACGCGCAGGTGCGAATGAGTGCTGCTTTAAAGCCTTTAAGTGCTAGTGAATGTGCGATCGTCTGGTGGGCGTGGGCGCCCGCCCCAGGCCAGTATTTCCCGCACAACGTCTCAAATCCAGCCCAAAAAGTAGCCCCCCGCCAGGCATGGGTTTTTCCCGCACAACTGGGGAAAAAGTAGCCCAATTGTGCGGGAAATAGCCCAATCTGGCAACCTTGCTCTCTGGCCTCACTCGGTGGCTGGGCCCCACCTCCTTGGTGGTGTTGGTGCTACTGGGCAACGCGGAACTCTGGGCCAGGGTTTCCTTCCTGCTTGGGCATCTCCCTCGGCAGCCTCAGCTCTCCTCTCTGCGTTGCGTTGCCTCCGTTGTGCTTCCTGTTTCCATAGCAACCAGCGGAGCCCCGCTGAGAAACTTGGTGGCGGCTCCTGTGTACGGGGCAATTTTTCTCCACTACACGCCTTCCTTGCAGAACCCAGGCACGGCAACCAGCGCTGGGTTATCATACGGGCCCGTCCTAGGTGCAGGCTGCCAGGAAGATGGCCAGTAAAGCACTCTCAGTGCGCTAAAGACATAGGAAAGGGGAAAATGTAAACCGCTCCCAGTGAGCTAATCTTGGAAAAAAGGATAGGACCCAAAGATAGCGCTCTACACGTTGGGAGGCAGTTCCCAAACCACATTTATCCTTTACAATGAAAGGGCGAAGGACAGTCCGGCCCTTCTCCTGCTTCATAGAGACAGCAACTGCAGGCCAGCCCACTCCTCACACAGCAGAGGCAGTGCTCCTCACACAGCGCTTCAGCGCTCCTCTTAGGCAGGTTTCTTTCAGATCCAACAAGGATCTTTCCTAAAGTCTTTTGAGACTTGGAAGTGGACAGAGATTGGAAGGACACAATGAGGTGTTCTAGAAGGTGGTGTTGTGGCCAAAGATGATCATCTCCTTTTTCTCAGTATTTCATTTAAGGCAGTTTTACTGCATCCAGTTTTTGAATTTGTTCACCAGGGGGTTGCATAGATGTTGAAAAGTGTAGGGGAGGACACCCCACAGGGAAAAGTGAAGGGATCTGATCTCGGTTAGATAAGAAATAGCGAAAGATGATGAGGCCGCACTCTAACCCCAATCCTCTCTAGCCAGTTAATGAGCACCACCTGATTTACTTTGTCAAACGCAGCAGAGAGATCAAGCCGGATCAGCGCGGCCCTCCCTCCTCCGTCTTCCAACATTAGAATCTCTTCAGTAGCGGCAACTAAGGCAGATTTTGTACAGTGCTGCAATCTAAAACCATATTGCGAGGGTTCTAGAATACTGTTTAGACTCAAGAAAAGTAGTCAGTTCGTCATTAATGGTCTTTTCTAGAATTTTGGTAGGCAGAGTAGACTTAAAATGGGCCGGTAATTTTTTGTGTCGCCTAGATCTATGGTGGGGGAGTTTAGAATGGGACACACCAAAGCCTTTTTCCAAGTTATGGGAAATAGACCTGTGGCCAGGATGTTGTTCAGCAATTTGGAAAGCTGTTCAGAGATCATACTAGAAATCAATTGCAGCACAAAAGGCAGACAGGGGTCCAGCGAGGATCCTGATTTCTTTCTTTACTCTATTCTCCGTTAATGGAGTGAAATTCTCAAGAGTATTTGGGCTCTGTTAGTTTTTATGCAACCCTAGAAATAATGGAGTGGCTTGTGTGAAAAAACCCAGGCTATTTACAATTTCATTGCGGGAGAACTCTTCATAAATGCTATTTACCTTTGCTTGGAAAAATGATGACAGTTCTTTGCAGAAAGCTTGTTCAGGGATGAAAGGTTTAGTTAGATCAAAGTTTGAAAGCAATTAACGGTGCCACCCGCCTTTCTGCGCTTGTGTAACCCCAGTAATCCCACTTCCATGGTCCATAGGTTCTCACTCCCTGTGATGGTTGTCAGGGCATCTATGACCGTCCTCCAAAACGACATTGCCCCTTGAAAAGTCCAAAACGTGTGTGCCATATCAGAGTCTCTGGAGCTAAATCTAGGCGAGGTTGGTGCAGTGCCATATATTCTATGTAAGCGCGCTGGTGTAAGGTATGTTCTGTGTACAATGTAATGTATGTATTGAAATTTTGCATTGCAGGAGAGTTTACGTGGGTATGGAAGAACCATGTCCCACTTCTTCCGCGACACTGTGTGATCAATATTATGCTCCTGTTTCGATCTGTGGTGCAACAGGTCTTACAGGGAGTGTGCCAATGCACGTGTGAACCTTGTGATAAGGTGACGTCCACTGATCATTATGTTGAAGTGCATGTACTAGGGGATGCGTGTCTGGCTCAGTATCAATGAATTGCCAGTTGCGCTAAGGTTCGGCCAGCAGAGTTCGGTTAGCCAATGAATGGCCCTGGGTCAGATTGTAGAACTTGCTGAGATGCTCAAATGGAACACAGGTAGCGTTCTGGAACAGTGCACCTATGGTTACTACTCCCATTGATTCCCGGTGCTCCATCCCCTCCCTCCCAGACAGCTCCCTGAAGGGGAGTATGGAGTTAAGCCAGATCTCTGGTGTGTACAGCGTCTGAGTGGGAGATAGTCACAGGCTTCTGCTGTAACTGGCATAAGCTAAAGCCAGGAGTTTATTTGGTTGCCGAGGAAGTTTGCCTGTTGGCAGAAATAGCTTGTGAATCAACCAACCAGCATGATCCGGCGTAGGGTTACCCCACTCAGTTAAGTGACAACCCGCAATCCCCGAGCCGGCAACTGTAAATGCACTGCACCCAAACCCCTCCCTCCACCGGCAACTGGAGCTTCCAAAGGGCCATTCACCATCTTCCCATAGTTCAAATGAAAGTCCCCAGCATGCCATGGAGAGTGCAGAATGTGGATCTTGGGATGTGTTCTGGTAAGTTCTGAAAGTAATAGAGGAGGTGTGGGAGCATCACCACCTTGAATGGTGAAACACTGCCCTGTACCGTAAGTGGAAGTATGCTCCAGGATGTCAGATGTGGTCAGAGGGAGGCAATAGCCTGCGTTCCAGTCTATTAAATCCTGGGTAGCATGATAAACCCAAATACCAAGGTCGCGGAATGAGTGTGGCTCCCATCGCACGAGGTGGGGTCCTATCGGTAGTTGGTGTGGTTGGCAATCTGGGCTCAGGGGGAACATGCTGGTTTTTCAGAATGCCCCACTCCTGTCTGTCGAATCACATCTGGTGGGCGAGCGGTTCAATCAATAACACATAGAGGAGCGGTGATAGTGGACATCCCCTGCGGATGCCCATGCTAATCACAAATGGAGTCAAGGTTAGCGGACCTACTCTTACACGGACTGCATAAATAAGCGGATGAGGCATAGTAGGTGCCCTAGGATGCCGAATCGTGAGAGCGTTGCAAACATGTAGGTCCAGTCCACACTGTCGAAAGCTCCTTCCAAGTTGATCACCAACCAGGCTGCGTACCGCTACCAGGTCGGTGCCAGCTCCATCACTCTATGGAGTCTATGGATGTTGAAAGTGGGTGAAGCAGTTCTGATCTGCGTGGGCTAGTTGGGGCATATACTCAGGAAGACGACCCTCAATGACCATGCTAAGTATCTTATAATCCATCCCTAACATGGACAAAGGATGGTAAGATGTCATTTCTAGCGGGTCCTTGTCGGGCCTCCGTAGGGAAACGAAGAGATTTGCATAGAGTCCGAGGAAGGTTGCCCTTCTCCAGCAATGCTTGATACAACTCCAGTAACTTAGGGAGCAATAGGTATTCATAGGTCTTATAAAACTTGACACAAAGGCCATCCAGACCGGGACTTTGACATGTAGCTGATCCCCGAATGACTGCTCTTATCTCGTGTTCTGTGATGGGCATCTGTAGATACTCGCAGGTCCAATGCATCCATAGTAGGTAGCAAGAGGCCTTCAAAGAAGGCCTGTCTTCTGGCAGCACAATCGGTGTCAGGAGGGGGGGATCATATAGTGAGCTATGTTGTAAAGGTGGTATGGATGTCCACTTGACTGGTAACAGTACAGGTTGGGGATTGGCAAATCTTGGTGATTAGAGCGGAGGAACTCGCACTGTGGAGAAGCAAAGCTAATGATTGGCCAGACTTGTCACCCTCGTGATGCACCTTGGCCTGGTAGGCCCTGAAATCCAGGCAGCGCAGCTGGTCTACCAGCTAGGCATGTTGCTCTCTGGCATCCAAGAGTGCCTGTCGAGTTACCATGGTCCTGTAGAACTTCATTTTCAGGGCACCCAACAACACTTCAAGTGCAGTCAATTCCCTGTGAAGATCCGCCCGCACCTCCACCACAGCATTGATTCAGTGCCCTCAGAGCACCACCTTGAGCGCCTCCCACTCAGTGGGCCTAGACATGGGCATTCCCCAGTTCTCTGCCACGTATCGAGACAAACACATTCTGGGTCATGTCTTGGAACGCTATGTCCTCCAGCATGACCCGTTGAAGACCCCAGGTGGGTATGGATGGTCGAGGGACTCTCCAATCCAGGTGTAGCTGTAATGGAGTATGGCCTGAGAAAGTTTGACCAGGGTACTCCCCAGGCGTAACCTGCGAGTGAATGGCTGGATGACAAAGTCTATGGTCCAGCCACACATGCAGGTCATGGGGCGGGGAATAGTAGGAGTAACTCTTCAGGTCTGGGTGCAACATTCGCTAACTATCTAAGAGTGACCTGTGTGCGAGCCGCTGTCTGAGGCCCGCTGTAGTTATCACTACAGGGGAATTAGGTAGCGGTGGCTGGGAGCGGCCAAGAACTGGATCAAAGACGCAACTGAAGTCTCCACCAATGATCCATGGGATATGTTCACATTTTGTGAGGATAACTCTGAATCAGGCCAAAAAGGCCATCTGTGCCACATTCGATGCATTGATACTACCCAATAAGAAATCAAGTTGCCCCTCCACAAACACATATCCTCTCTTGGGGTCTATTTCTGTGGCAATACATCTAAAAGGTACTGTGGGGCATATCCAGATCAGAGTCCCTCAGGCAAACCCAGAATATGCAGTACCATAGCACTGCCCACACCAACGCTTTTGCAAGTGAAGATCTTCGTCACCCTCTTCATGTGTTTCCTGGAGAAATGCTATATGTGTATTACGCAGCCAAATGTATTGTTGGACCAGATGTCCCTTACGCACTGTCCCTATTCCCCTAAGGATCTATGTGATTGTTTGCAGCTTAGCCATGAGTATTTAGAAGTGTGGGGTATGTACGCAACCCAGTGCTAGAAGGTATCATGGTGTATGACTTGCAAAACAAGAAAACAAACATAACCCCCAACTCCCCTCCCAGGGTAAGCGCAAGAGCAGCGATCACCCAAACAGTGAACTATAAGACCCATAGTGTGGGAACTCTAATAACGGAGTCTTATAGAGACCTCCAGCTATAAAAAGGAAGTTGTCTGGGGGCAGGGGGTGGGGGCGACCTGTGGGGTGTGTCAATATTTAAGTTCAAAGTGTATTGGTAAAGAGGAGAGATAAATCTAGGTAAACACACATGCAGATCCATTCCGCCCATTCCTGCGATGACATAAAGGTAAGGATTCAGTGTACACCAATGTCCTAAAGAATGTGAATGACCCACCGGGCGGAGGGTAGCAGAGGGAGAGAACTACTCATGCGATCAAGTATGCATGGTCTTATAGTATAGTAGGTTCAGTTTGGGGGGGTAACGTCAGAGAGGACTGACAATAAATTGCTACTCAGCGAGATGATGTAGCCAGTTTCTAATGGTGATTTGTTGTTGAGCTGTAGTGGAAGGCAGGAGCTGTTGCTATACTCACTCCTGTGCCTGGGAGGTAGCCCCCTTTGCTAGCAACATGCAGCCATCTTGGTCCCACTGTCTCCTCTTTCTCCTACCCCCTTCCGTGCCTGCGCGGTGTGTTGTGGAGGCTGGGGCGGGTGACTCATAGCAGCTCTGTACCACCCAGTCTCAGGCATCTCCAGGCATTGTGAAGAAATAGCTGGTCTGATTAGCCATTGCCTTGAGATTTGCTGGGAATAACAGAGAATAAGTGAGACCCGCCGGTCTCAAGCACTTCTTGACACCCAAAAAGGATGCCCTCCGGTACTGCACCATCAGTATGTAATCCTGGAACAAGTAAATGTGGACATTGCCATATTTCAGAGGGACTGCTGTACGAGCTGTTTTTAGGATGGTTTCCTTGTCCTCGAAATTCATTAGATGGACCCCACCGGTCAGGGTGTGGAAATGTGCTTTTCAATGAGCACACCGGTGAAGGGGTCACCCTTCTCTGTCCACGGGTCCTTAGACCAACAAAATAGATATTGGCACTGAAGCTGGAATTCAAAAAATAAGTTTATTAATAACTCATGAGTGGGACTACATACACATAGCGCTCTCAAGTGCTGCCTGAGGTAGTACATTGAAGTCACAGAACACAGGCCTTATATACAGCTTTTTCTGCACTGGTAAGCATGTGGATACAAATAGAAGGTGCAGGCCTACACTGGAATAGTTACCGACAAACATGGGCAGATGGGAAATCACTTAGTCAGCAAAGTAGGAGGGGGAGCAGGAGTGCTTATGGCAGCACTAAGAGATTGACAGTTGAGTCTGAAACCAGGTGTTCTGGCAGCTACAAACTCTTTAGCATGCATATTGCTTTTAGCTGAGTCAGGAAGTCAACTAAAATAGACCGCACAGGCAGGGAAAAAGATGAGCAGCAGAGGATGGGAGAATTATGAAGCCAACAAAATGGATGCCATAACCAAGATGGTTTCAGCTTATGCTAACAGGAATTATTTCAAATTTCCACAGACGACCCTTTTAGCATATGCTGAAGACATCTTCCCATGCTTTTGAGGGAGTACGGAAAACATCGTGCACATCTATCTGCATTAATTCAGTAATTTCTTGGTCCATTGTCAAGCGAGCATTTACATTGACATTTCGTTTAGTCGGTATACATGAGGTACAAGTAGAAATACATAGGGAACAGAGCATAGGGCCACATTGAATACATAGGCAACAAGTAAAAAGAATAGCAAAAATTACACATAGGGCTGACAATTGTTTCCAACCCCATACAGTAAACATATTCCATAGCCAGCCAGTCAAAGTCCAAGTCCCTGAATCTTGGTGGATTTCAGTGGCTATTTTGTGCATCAAAAACAGAAGGGGCGTGGTCAGGGATATAAATGCAGCAGCTACCCCCGATGATGCGACATGCTCCACTACGGTCAGCCAGGATGACATAAAGGACCATCCTATTTTGGAGCGTCACAATTCTCGCAATTTGTAGTTCTTCTGTGATATTTCCAAGCGCCATTGCTGTCTGATTGGTTACAGCCTCTAGAACACGTGTCAAGCGTCGGATCTTTCTGCTGTTTAAGGCCGCACCAACAAAGAAGAATAGTCCCAAATTAAAGTCAATATACTGCTGTCATGCAGTATCAGTTTGATCCACCTCATCATTGTTTATTGTCCTCTTGAATCAACTCTTAGAAATGTCATTATACAGTTTATAGTCTTTATGGTAGGATGCAGCTGCCAAATACTCAGGTGGAAGTAAAACGGACACAAAGCAGCTTCCAGACCACCCAATAGGTAGGTGGTAATAACCTTTACTTCCACAAATGAAATAGGTGTTGTGTGAGGACAGTACACTTTTTCCCACAGGGATATTGCCAATACTGCTTACACAAAGATCCGCTCGAGTTCTAGTAACAGCAATAACAGGAGGCCCATTTCCCTTCATGGTTCGAATGTTGGGGAAAACATAGTGTGTGGAGGAATTTCCTCGACGATACTCCTCCATTTCCCATACAGTTCCTTTAGCTTGTGGATCTCCTTCCTCATTAGGGTAACAGACTTTATTCAACTGAGCGTTAAGTCTTCCTACATCAAAGTTAGTAATATTAGTGATATGAGAAGCCCACAATAGTGCAAACCAGGCTCTCCAGGAGCCATTATGTGAAAACGGCAATGGAATAAAAGGTGTTCCTCCCTTTTTCTGATGAGCTGGCGTCATTCCACATACCCAGCAGTTAGTAACGTTTGTAGCATTGTATGTATGGTGCAACATCTGAATGAAAGTGTTATTGAGGTAGGACATTCTGTGCTTCTGCTCATGATAAGGACGGGTAAAATAGTGATGTTCAATGGGGACAGGAGTAGTCAGTAGATTTCGGACAGGAGCTACTTCTTCTACAATCCATGTTATTATAGCAACAGTAACAACAGTCAAGGTAAGTCCAGTAGCAATCATTGTTCTTTTGCTACAAACTCTTGCAGCAGTTGGTTTCTTCTCCTTAGGCATATTTATTTAGTCAACAAACAACAAAACAGATGGTTTCCTAAAGTCCTGGGCAGGCGTTGGTTTCTTCACTAACGTTGAGACAAGTAGTCACTAATAGACTACCCCCCTTTGTAGTCTGTCTTTAACCACCCAGGACGGTAGCTCAAACAGTCTTTTTCAGCAACAAAGTGTCTTTCTTTCTGGGTCGCAGCTGATATCGAGATGTACCAGGAATCATGTGGTCCGGGAAGACTTCCTCAGATCCTTCAGGTGACGTGGCTTGTCCTTTCTCGGTGACCAGGATGTTGCAGTGATCTGCCAACGCAGCTGGGCTCACTAGGTCTTGCCGCACTTTTCGACAGTGTGTCGCATGGACCCAGTTCTTCTGGTTCGTCACTCGAACTGCAGTCCTGGTAGCCAGCAGCACCTGCTCAGGGCCTCGCCATCTCAGTGCTAGGGAGCTGGTCCTCTGGAATGACTTTACGAGGACAAAGTCACCAGGGCGCAAGCAGCGGCCCTCACCTTGCGACCTGTCTGGAAGAGTCTCCCGAGCCTGTTGATAAATAGAAGACAAATAGTCATTCATCAATACATAGGGTACATCATGTATAGGGCATGGTTTAGGAATCCCCCAAATATTCATTGGCCTTCCGAAGACCACCTCATACGGTGTGAGGCCAGATCGTGGAAGTGGTATTGAGCTAATGTATAGCAATGCTAAAGGCAGTGCATCATGCCATTTCAAAGATGTGGAAGCCTGTATCTTGGCCAATTTTAATTTCAGGGTAGAATTGTAACGTTCCACTAGTCCTGCTGATTGTGGGTGAAAAGCAGTATGAAACTTCTGCTTAATTCCCAACCCTTTCATGAGATACACAACAATTTGCCCAATAAAATGGGGTCCGTTGTCACCCCACAAAACTCGGCAAATGCCGAATTGGGGAAAGAACTCCTTTAGGAGCACCTTTGCTGTAGTAAGAGCTGTATTATCTTTCATAGCGTATGCCTCTATCCATTTACAGAAGGCACAAACCACTACCAAGACATACTTCAGGTTGTTACAGCGCTCAAGCTGGATGTAATCCATTTGCAGGAACTCAAAAGGTGCAGTAGGTATTGCAAACCCTCCTGTTAGAGTTTGTGTTCCTTTTCCAGGATTATTCAGGAGTCAGATCAGACAGGACTGGACTTTTTTCTTAGCCGTACCGACAATCTCTGGATGATCCCAAACTTTCATAAGTTGCTTTGCTATTGAGGATGCACCAACATGTGCCGGCCCATGTGCCATGTGAATCATAGGGTGTAAATAGGATGTGGGTAACTTCCATTTGGTCATTTCTTTATTCCTCCAATAGCCCTCATCATCCAATGCTCCTTCCTTGGACTATTGGTCTAATTCATCAACAGAGGCAGATTGTTGCATGTCCAGGACCTCTTGCCTGGCATCATGCCAACGTTCAGCTTGTGATTTGACTACATACATAGATGTGGTACTTCGCTGCATTGCGGTTTCCCGAGCTGTGTGAGCCGCAAAGGCATTGCCTGCTTCTATTTTATCGGTCACTTTCTTGTGTGCGCTACATTTAACAATTGCTACTTTCTTAGGATAGGTCAAGGCAGTAAGGAGATTATGTACTAATTCCCTATGCACTATTTGTGTCCCATGTGAAGTAAAAAAGCCTCTTTCTTTCCAGAGTTGCCCAAAATCATGAGCCACTCCAAAGGCGTATCGGCTATCAGTGTAAATGTTAACAAGCAGCTCTGTACTAAGCTCACATGCTCTTGTCAGTGCTATCAACTCAGCTGCTTGAGCTGACTTCTGTGGGATGCGAGCCGTCTCAACTACAGTCTGAAGTGTTGTAATTGCATAAGTAGCAGATGTAGTACCATCAGGCAACTTCAGGCAGGACCCATCAAACCACAATTCCCCATCAATACTAGAAAGAGGTGTATCTTGTAGATAAACGCGACCCTTTGTTTGTTCTTCAGTAAGGGATATACAGTTATGTAACTCTTGTGCCTGAGACTGAGTAGCTGGAAGTGGCAATAATGTAGCAGGATTCAGAGTCAAACATCTTTTCAACGTGATATGAGGGGCCAAAAGTGTCAATTCATATCCTGTCAAGCGAGCACTAGTCAGATGCTGTGTCTTTGTTTGATTTAGCAAGGCATCGACTGAATGAGGTACTAACACAAACAATTTATGTGACAAGACTATTCCCTCACTCTGACGTATGGACACAGCCGCTGCTGCTACCGCTCGGAAACAACCAGGCAGCACGCGGGCAACTGGATCAAGGACGGCTGAGAAATATGCACAAGGACGTTGTTTATCACCAGGTGTCTGTGTTAAAACCGAGAGGGCACAACCTTCCCTCTCGTGTACATAGAGTGTGAAAGTCTTAGTGTAGTCTGGAGTTCCTAATACTGGTGCTGAACAAAGAGCTTGACGTAGCTGTTGGAAAGTATTCTGGCATTCAGTAGTCCATGGGAGAGTTATCGGAGTGTCTGTAGTCAAAAGGGCCAACAAGGGTTTAATAATGTATGAAAAACTAGGGATCCACTGCCTACAGAAAGAAGTAAGGCCAATCAATGTCCTTCTGAGTACGGGGCACAGGTGTGTCTAAAATGGTCTGAATGCTATCTGGTGTGAGGCACGTCCCTCCCTAGAAAGATGTCATCGACATATTGAATTAGAGCCACCCCTTTCGGCACAAAAAAAGAATCAAGCTGCCTTTTCAATGCCTGACTATAAATGCTAGGACTCTCTGTATACCCTTGTGGAGCTCCTGTTTAGAAAGAAGGGGACCCCTACAAACCTAATAGACTTGCTATATGTAAGGAAATTAATTATTTATGTAAAAAGTGCTATAGCAAGTGAATGAATCTATCAAAAACCAGCATCTAGGTGTGAACCATACAATCAACTATTCATGACAAATCAAGTGAAAAATATATAGACCATACACAGTTATTAGTTAGAAAAATATAAATATGATGATTATTTATTCATTTTCTGTATATATATCATTCATTTAGTATATTATTTTTGTTGATTTATTTCTTTATATACAAGTTCATATATCATCACTAGATAATCAAACAGACAATATATACAAATACAATTGATACAAGCAATGCGGCAGATGTAGAACTATGCGCGTTTCGGCAGTGAAGCCTTCGTCAGGAGACCGTCTATTGCTTTAAAACTGTATAAAATATATAAAAAACATACAATATAATGGTTACAATTTTCACCTAGACTGGAACATTTAGTTTTTTTGTGTCATTTATTTATACGTTTTTAGATACATATTTACATATATACATTAATACAATCCTTACAGCTAGATCTACAGAATGAATAATGACAATGAATAACGACAATAGACTTACTACTGTGACATACACAACATATTCAGTTGAACCTCATTATACACATAATATACAAACATTATATACAACCCCTATGAAGTCTGGTTATATACACTATTGAGAAAAGGGAAAGATGAAAGAGGGAAAACAAATAAAAATAAAGAAATATGACAGGATAAAAATTAATTATTGAGGAAGTGATGAAACAGGGCAGAAGAGTAATAGAAAAGTCTAGAGTAGATAGTAGGGCAAACGATCTATGAAAAAGAATAATGAAGTGAAAATTGTATAGTATCTCATGCCTGGATTCCAGAATTCAGTATATACACAACACTATATTACTTACTTACTCTATATGATAGCAAAAAATCCTCGATGTAAAAGCTTGGGATAAGTATGAGGATATCGATACTTCAAACGTGATGGAGCAACACAACACCACAAAAACGTGTCTGCCTAACAGAAAACAAGATGAAAAAAGAAGAAAAAGAAAGAGAAAACCAATGATAAGAAGTTTGAAACATGTATTGAATTATCCGCGAACATGAAAGGAGAACTCTAAACACTCACTGCATGTCGGTACAAGTGTCCTTAATTTGAAATGGAACAGAGCGCCAAAGATTCTTCGATATATCGGGACAGATAAATATGATCGAGACTTGCTGAACAGCAAATGACAGAAATGCAGATGAAGGCAGGGGTAGAAAAAGGATGAAATGATTATAAACACAGGATACAAAAATAATAATAAACCTACAACAATAGTCAACAGGGTGACCCTGAATTCTATACGTACTGAGTTATAGTTATGACGTATCAGAAAACACCGATAAACCAGATGGCCGCCGTGTTGAAATGTAGATGATAATGACACCTATACAAGAGACTGTTCCAATAGGCAGCTATAAAGATGATGGAAACAAAGGATATCGCTGCGGAGATATGGACGCAAATTTGGTATGGTAAATATATAGTAAAAAAATGATGTATGACTAAATACCGTGGACCATCTAGTTACCACATTACCAACTTACATCAAGATAGACTTTCGTAGAGTCTCGGTATAGATAGAGGGGCATGAGCGATGCAGAGCAGGTTGTTGATCCCTCCCAAAACAGTCCTTACGAGCCTAAAATAGGGCGAAGAGTATATATATGTATACTCAAGTTATAAATCTCCAGATAGAATATAAGGCTTAAATTTTACAATGAGATTAGTGTCCCAATGATACAGATAAGGGCATACCTGATTCTATATTTAAACGTCCGTTCCGGCGGTTTCTCAGGATGTAGACAGGATAATTCGCTGTGAAATGGCGCCTAAGAAGCATCCTATATATATCTTGAATGCTTCGCGCGTAAAAACTAACAAGCAACAGCTGATACTGGGAAGTTCCTGGTTTGAGGATAAAGGTAGAAAGAGGACAACACAAGTAACCACTACGTACATGCGTGCATTGCCCGAAGTTGAACAGTCGCTAAGGGAATTCCCATGGAAACGACTGAAGCTAAATGATACCGATGTAACAACAAATGATGGACAATGTAAACTAACTCTACATGAAGACAAAGACGACAGATGTAGTCTCATAGCCAATAAGACGATAACTAATGTAGATGAAGCAGAACAGTGACTGCTAGATGCAATGGAAAATAACAATAGATGCAAATAAAAATAAAATAGAATAGAAATGATAATAATATTAATAAAACTGACAATAAAAAAAGAAAATAAAAAAATGAAAAATGCAAACTACACATAAGATAAAAAAATAATAAATAAATGTGAAAATATAAATAAAAATAGACATAGAGATAAAAATAATAATACATATAACATCTATAACCTACTGATTGCGGATGGCCAGAAAAAACCGATGGAATATAACAGGAAACCACCAGATGCCAAATATATATATAAAGGTCCGATAAACATAAAGGACTAATTATAGATATAATAACTGAATTTAGATAATGGCCTGTTCCCAAGGTATCTCCAGGTTCAGACCTTTGTTGACTGTGTCAAGATAGAACATCCAGAATAATTCACGTTTTTTTCTGATTTTATCAGAGCAGAGACCTTCCTTGTTAATGATTTTCTCTAAAATATACCAACGTATATTATCTGCAGTATGATTGTTTTCAACAAAGTGTACCACCATGGGGGAAGCCAGTTTTTTGGTCCTAATGGCAGACCTATGCTCAGAGAGTCTGGTGTTGAGAGATCTCGACGTTTCACCCACATAGCCTTTATCGCAAGGACATATTAATAGGTAAACAATGTTTTTAGTTTTACAATTAGTTATACCCTTCGGTACAATGGTGTGCTTGTTAAAGAGAAACTCTTTAGATTCAATTGCTAGAGGGCAAACTATACAAGTGCCACATTTATAGTTGCCCTGAATAGGTCGCATGTCCTCAATACTTCTCTGTACTGGCTCTTTGTTTACGGGCATGCGTGATCTAACAATAAGATCTTTAAGATTTCTATTTTTCCGATAGGCAAAAAGAGGTCTTTCAACAAAATCAGTCTTAGTTCTGTTGACATTAAGTAAGTGCCAGTTAGAACAGATAATCTGGCGGATTCTTTCATTCAAAAGTGAATGACGTGTTACAAAAACCAAGTTGTTTTCTTGTTTCCGATTACTACCTTGTAATAGGTGCTGGCGATCATAAAATCTGGCACGTTTATATGACTCACGTATGAGTCTATGAGGGTAGCCTCTATCAGGAAGCTTCTTTTTCATGTCTATGGACTTGAGGTCAAAGTCCTCCAATTTTGTACAATTCCGTCTAAGGCGCAGAAACTGGCCAAAGGGGATGCTGCTTTTTTGTTTAGTTGGGTGGAAGCTTTGGTAATGCAGCAACGTGTTGCGAGCAGTAGGTTTGACAAAAAGGTCCACAAATAGTTGGCCATGTTCATGCTTAATCAAAATATCCAAGAACTCGATTTGGGTATTGCTAATATGGGATGTGAATTTTAAATTCGGATCACAGAGATTGAGCCAGGTGATGAAGTCAGCTAAACTGTCTTCATTATCATCCCATATGAAAACAATATCGTCTATATAACGAGACCAGTGTAATATAGACTCAAAAAATGGGGCTACTTCGTTAAAAATAAATTGTTTTTCAAAATTAGCCATATAGATGTTCGCTATTGTAGGGGCGCAAGAAGCGCCCATACTAACGCCTTTTGTCTGTTTATATAATTCGCCTCGAAATTCGTATATATTTTCATCAAGGATGATTTTCAGACAATTGATAATGATTTCCATATTACATTCAATATCATAAAGATCAATGAACAATTTCACAGCTAGTATAGCTCCATCACACGGTATGTTAGAATAGAGGCTTTCCACATCCAATGTGACAAGTCATTGTCTCTTAGCATTAAACGGGGTGCCTTCCATTAGATTGATTATCTGACGAGTATCTTGGATATAGCCAGGAATTTGATGTATAGATGGTCGTAACAGAAGATCTAAATATTTAGAGATAGGCTTGGTAATGGATCCAATAGTGGTGACAATCGGTCGATAAGGAGGATTCATTTCATCCTTATGGACTTTAGGGGTACCATATAGACTCGCCAATCTAGGATTGTCTATATTCATGTAATCAAACTCCTTCTCACAGATATATCCATTTTGTAAAGCTTTAGCAGTTAGCCTATAGATTTTATTTTTGATCATTTGAGTGGGATTTTTTGTTATTTTCATGTAGAACCTACTGTCTTGAAGCATATCTTCAATTTTATTGATGTACTTAGCTGTATCCAGTATAGCTATCCCTCCTCCTTTATCGCAACTTTTTATCGTGATTTCAGGAGAGTTTTTCAGGTTTTTAAGCGCTTCATGTTCTTCTACTGTGATATTATAAGGAGTCTTCGGGATATATTTCGTAGCAGTAGTAAGTTTGTTAAAAACTACTTGTTCGAAAATACGCACCTCTGGAGGGATTTGATCTAAGGTTGGGGTAAACACGGATTTAGGTGCTAAACCAGAGTGATTTATGTCATGAACCGTGTTTACTGTGTTAGAAAAGAACCATTTAAGGCGGATTTTGCGAAAGAAAGACATAACGTCATTGAATAGTTCAAATTTATTTAAACCCGAATGTGGCACAAAAGATAATCCCTTTGAGAGGAGAGAATATGATGCCTGACTAAGACTGCAAGTGCTTAAATTGAAAATTGGTATCTCCTTCATTGTCTCCAGTAACGGCCGTTCCTGGTTTCTAAGTATTGGTTCTGATTTACTTGTTGATGGCCACGGAATGGTGTCTGAAATTGTGTGCGAGATTGGTACTGTTGTTGTGGTTGATACTGTTGTTGAGGATAATGCTGTTGATATTGCGGCTGGTATTGGGGGCGCCAGTTCCCTCTGCTCTGATTGCGTCTCCCTAAAAAAGGACGATATCCTTGATTGAATCGTGGGGTGTATCTATTACCTCTATTGTCTGACGTTGGTGACTTTCCTTCACTATCAGAGTCTGATGTTTCATCAAAGGTGATTACTTTTTTGTTAAATGATCTATATGATTGTTGATAGGAGTTGAAATCTGATCCCGTAAGATCAGTTTGAGAATAATAGCCATCTGCTAGATAGGGGTAGATGTATTCCTTATTAAAGTATCTGGTATCCTTTTTCAGTTTGTCTGTTTTGCGTTTCATAAGGTAATCATTATAGGAATTAAGTTCATTATCTAATTCCTCAAGTTTCTTTTTAGCATCATCAATTGCCGTAGATGACTTTATTTTGTTCTCTAATTCGGATATTTCATTAAGTAACTGTGAGAACATTTCCTTGGCGGTCTCTACTATTAGCATCATTAGATCCCTTGAGCACCGATTGGCGATAAGGGACCATTTTTCCAAAAACTCCTTAATTTGGACAAACAGACCAGGAATATTTTTGATCTGTAGTCCTGTGGGAATAATTCCAGCCCGTAAATATTCCAACATAAATTGACCGTGTAACTCTATCCTTTTGGTTTTCTTTTTGAGAGCTAACAGTTTTTGAAATTCTTCATTATGGTCAGTATTCGACGTAGTTCTATTGTCGAAACTAAGGGCAGATCCCACCATGGATACAAAGTCATCGTCAGAGAACCCGAAGGTTTTCAGATTGGACATGGCGATGTGAATGTGACAAAAATATAGCTGCTTAACAAAGCGTATAGATAAAGTCAGGTGGTGAAACTGGAGCCAGAAAGAAAGAGGATAGGAAAGAACTGACAGGGATTAGTGTGAAAAACCACATGAAGTGTATAACCGTAAAATATATATCAAAAGTCAAACATAAATACTAGCCGTAAACGGATTGAAATTGTACAACAAAGATAAACTAATTAAATACAAAGAATTCCCCTCATCGACAGGCTATGAGAATTACTGTTTAGAAAGAAGGGGACCCCTACAAACCTAATAGACTTGCTATATGTAAGGAAATTAATTATTTATGTAAAAAGTGCTATAGCAAGTGAATGAATCTATCAAAAACCAGCATCTAGGTGTGAACCATACAACCAACTATTCATGACAAATCAAGTGAAAAATATATAGACCATACACAGTTATTAGTTAGAAAAATATAAATATGATGTTTATTTATTCATTTTCTGTATATATATCATTCATTTAGTATTTTATTTTTGTTGATTTATTCCTTTATATACAAGTTCATATATCATCACTAGATAATCAAACAGACAATATATACAAATACAATTGATACAAGCAATGTGGCAGATGTAGAACTACGCGTGTTTCGGCAGTGAAGCCTTCGTCAGGAGACCGTCTATTGCTTTAAAACTGTATAAAATATATAAAAAACATACAATATAATGGTTACAATTTTCACCTAGACTGGAACATTTAGTTTTTTTGTGTCGTTTATTTATACGTTTTTAGATACATATTTACATATATACATTAATACAATCCTTACAGCTAGATCTACAGAATGAATAATGACAATGAATAACGACAATAGACTTACTACTGTGACATACACAACATATTCAGTTGAACCTCATTATACACATAATATACAAACATTATATACAACCCCTATGAAGTCTGGTTATATACACTATTGAGAAAAGGGAAAGATGAAAGAGGGAAAACAAATAAAAATAAAGAAATATGACAGGATAAAAATTAATTATTGAATAAGTGATGAAACAGGGCAGAAGAGTAATAGAAAAGTCTAGAGTAGATAGTAGGGCAAACGATCTATGAAAAAGAATAATGAAGTGAAAATTGTATAGTATCTCATGCCTGGATTCCAGAATTCAGTATATACACAACACTATATTACTTACTTACTCTATATGATAGCAAAAAATCCTCGATGTAAAAGCTTGGGATAAGTATGAGGATATCGATACTTCAAACGTGATGGAGCAACACAACACCACAAAAACGTGTCTGCCTAACAGAAAACAAGATGAAAAAAGAAGAAAAAGAAAGAGAAAACCAATGATAAGAAGTTTGAAACATGTATTGAATTATCCGCGAACATGAAAGGAGAACTCTAAACACTCACTGCATGTCGGTACAAGTGTCCTTAATTTGAAATGGAACAGAGCGCCAAAGATTCTTCGATATATCGGGACAGATAAATATGATCGAGACTTGCTGAACAGCAAATGACAGAAATGCAGATGAAGGCAGGGGTAGAAAAAGGATGAAATGATTATAAACACAGGATACAAAAATAATAATAAACCTACAACAATAGTCAACAGGGTGACCCTGAATTCTATACGTACTGAGTTATAGTTATGACGTATCAGAAAACACCGATAAACCAGATGGCCGCCGTGTTGAAATGTAGATGATAATGACACCTATACAAGAGACTGTTCCAATAGGCAGCTATAAAGATGATGGAAACAAAGGATATCGCTGCGGAGATATGGACGCAAATTTGGTATGGTAAATATATAGTAAAAAAATGATGTATGACTAAATACCGTGGACCATCTAGTTACCACATTACCAACTTACATCAAGATAGACTTTCGTAGAGTCTCGGTATAGATAGAGGGGCATGAGCGATGCAGAGCAGGTTGTTGATCCCTCCCAAAACAGTCCTTACGAGCCTAAAATAGGGCGAAGAGTATATATATGTATACTCAAGTTATAAATCTCCAGATAGAATATAAGGCTTAAATTTTACAATGAGATTAGTGTCCCAATGATACAGATAAGGGCATACCTGATTCTATATTTAAACGTCCGTTCCGGCGGTTTCTCAGGATGTAGACAGGATAATTCGCTGTGAAATGGCGCCTAAGAAGCATCCTATATATATCTTGAATGCTTCGCGCGTAAAAACTAACAAGCAACAGCTGATACTGGGAAGTTCCTGGTTTGAGGATAAAGGTAGAAAGAGGACAACACAAGTAACCACTACGTACATGCGTGCATTGCCCGAAGTTGAACAGTCGCTAAGGGAATTCCCATGGAAACGACTGAAGCTAAATGATACCGATGTAACAACAAATGATGGACAATGTAAACTAACTCTACATGAAGACAAAGACGACAGATGTAGTCTCATAGCCAATAAGACGATAACTAATGTAGATGAAGCAGAACAGTGACTGCTAGATGCAATGGAAAATAACAATAGATGCAAATAAAAATAAAATAGAATAGAAATGATAATAATATTAATAAAACTGACAATAAAAAAAGAAAATAAAAAAATGAAAAATGCAAACTACACATAAGATAAAAAAATAATAAATAAATGTGAAAATATAAATAAAAATAGACATAGAGATAAAAATAATAATACATATAACATCTATAACCTACTGATTGCGGATGGCCAGAAAAAACCGATGGAATATAACAGGAAACCACCAGATGCCAAATATATATATAAAGGTCCGATAAACATAAAGGACTAATTATAGATATAATAACTGAATTTAGATAATGGCCTGTTCCCAAGGTATCTCCAGGTTCAGACCTTTGTTGACTGTGTCAAGATAGAACATCCAGAATAATTCACGTTTTTTTCTGATTTTATCAGAGCAGAGACCTTCCTTGTTAATGATTTTCTCTAAAATATACCAACGTATATTATCTGCAGTATGATTGTTTTCAACAAAGTGTACCACCATGGGGGAAGCCAGTTTTTTGGTCCTAATGGCAGACCTATGCTCAGAGAGTCTGGTGTTGAGAGATCTCGACGTTTCACCCACATAGCCTTTATCGCAAGGACATATTAATAGGTAAACAATGTTTTTAGTTTTACAATTAGTTATACCCTTCGGTACAATGGTGTGCTTGTTAAAGAGAAACTCTTTAGATTCAATTGCTAGAGGGCAAACTATACAAGTGCCACATTTATAGTTGCCCTGAATAGGTCGCATGTCCTCAATACTTCTCTGTACTGGCTCTTTGTTTACGGGCATGCGTGATCTAACAATAAGATCTTTAAGATTTCTATTTTTCCGATAGGCAAAAAGAGGTCTTTCAACAAAATCAGTCTTAGTTCTGTTGACATTAAGTAAGTGCCAGTTAGAACAGATAATCTGGCGGATTCTTTCATTCAAAAGTGAATGACGTGTTACAAAAACCAAGTTGTTTTCTTGTTTCCGATTACTACCTTGTAATAGGTGCTGGCGATCATAAAATCTGGCACGTTTATATGACTCACGTATGAGTCTATGAGGGTAGCCTCTATCAGGAAGCTTCTTTTTCATGTCTATGGACTTGAGGTCAAAGTCCTCCAATTTTGTACAATTCCGTCTAAGGCGCAGAAACTGGCCAAAGGGGATGCTGCTTTTTTGTTTAGTTGGGTGGAAGCTTTGGTAATGCAGCAACGTGTTGCGAGCAGTAGGTTTGACAAAAAGGTCCACAAATAGTTGGCCATGTTCATGCTTAATCAAAATATCCAAGAACTCGATTTGGGTATTGCTAATATGGGATGTGAATTTTAAATTCGGATCACAGAGATTGAGCCAGGTGATGAAGTCAGCTAAACTGTCTTCATTATCATCCCATATGAAAACAATATCGTCTATATAACGAGACCAGTGTAATATAGACTCAAAAAATGGGGCTACTTCGTTAAAAATAAATTGTTTTTCAAAATTAGCCATATAGATGTTCGCTATTGTAGGGGCGCAAGAAGCGCCCATACTAACGCCTTTTGTCTGTTTATATAATTCGCCTCGAAATTCGTATATATTTTCATCAAGGATGATTTTCAGACAATTGATAATGATTTCCATATTACATTCAATATCATAAAGATCAATGAACAATTTCACAGCTAGTATAGCTCCATCACACGGTATGTTAGAATAGAGGCTTTCCACATCCAATGTGACAAGTCATTGTCTCTTAGCATTAAACGGGGTGCCTTCCATTAGATTGATTATCTGACGAGTATCTTGGATATAGCCAGGAATTTGATGTATAGATGGTCGTAACAGAAGATCTAAATATTTAGAGATAGGCTTGGTAATGGATCCAATAGTGGTGACAATCGGTCGATAAGGAGGATTCATTTCATCCTTATGGACTTTAGGGGTACCATATAGACTCGCCAATCTAGGATTGTCTATATTCATGTAATCAAACTCCTTCTCACAGATATATCCATTTTGTAAAGCTTTAGCAGTTAGCCTATAGATTTTATTTTTGATCATTTGAGTGGGATTTTTTGTTATTTTCATGTAGAACCTACTGTCTTGAAGCATATCTTCAATTTTATTGATGTACTTAGCTGTATCCAGTATAGCTATCCCTCCTCCTTTATCGCAACTTTTTATCGTGATTTCAGGAGAGTTTTTCAGGTTTTTAAGCGCTTCATGTTCTTCTACTGTGATATTATAAGGAGTCTTCGGGATATATTTCGTAGCAGTAGTAAGTTTGTTAAAAACTACTTGTTCGAAAATACGCACCTCTGGAGGGATTTGATCTAAGGTTGGGGTAAACACGGATTTAGGTGCTAAACCAGAGTGATTTATGTCATGAACCGTGTTTACTGTGTTAGAAAAGAACCATTTAAGGCGGATTTTGCGAAAGAAAGACATAACGTCATTGAATAGTTCAAATTTATTTAAACCCGAATGTGGCACAAAAGATAATCCCTTTGAGAGGAGAGAATATGATGCCTGACTAAGACTGCAAGTGCTTAAATTGAAAATTGGTATCTCCTTCATTGTCTCCAGTAACGGCCGTTCCTGGTTTCTAAGTATTGGTTCTGATTTACTTGTTGATGGCCACGGAATGGTGTCTGAAATTGTGTGCGAGATTGGTACTGTTGTTGTGGTTGATACTGTTGTTGAGGATAATGCTGTTGATATTGCGGCTGGTATTGGGGGCGCCAGTTCCCTCTGCTCTGATTGCGTCTCCCTAAAAAAGGACGATATCCTTGATTGAATCGTGGGGTGTATCTATTACCTCTATTGTCTGACGTTGGTGACTTTCCTTCACTATCAGAGTCTGATGTTTCATCAAAGGTGATTACTTTTTTGTTAAATGATCTATATGATTGTTGATAGGAGTTGAAATCTGATCCCGTAAGATCAGTTTGAGAATAATAGCCATCTGCTAGATAGGGGTAGATGTATTCCTTATTAAAGTATCTGGTATCCTTTTTCAGTTTGTCTGTTTTGCGTTTCATAAGGTAATCATTATAGGAATTAAGTTCATTATCTAATTCCTCAAGTTTCTTTTTAGCATCATCAATTGCCGTAGATGACTTTATTTTGTTCTCTAATTCGGATATTTCATTAAGTAACTGTGAGAACATTTCCTTGGCGGTCTCTACTATTAGCATCATTAGATCCCTTGAGCACCGATTGGCGATAAGGGACCATTTTTCCAAAAACTCCTTAATTTGGACAAACAGACCAGGAATATTTTTGATCTGTAGTCCTGTGGGAATAATTCCAGCCCGTAAATATTCCAACATAAATTGACCGTGTAACTCTATCCTTTTGGTTTTCTTTTTGAGAGCTAACAGTTTTTGAAATTCTTCATTATGGTCAGTATTCGACGTAGTTCTATTGTCGAAACTAAGGGCAGATCCCACCATGGATACAAAGTCATCGTCAGAGAACCCGAAGGTTTTCAGATTGGACATGGCGATGTGAATGTGACAAAAATATAGCTGCTTAACAAAGCGTATAGATAAAGTCAGGTGGTGAAACTGGAGCCAGAAAGAAAGAGGATAGGAAAGAACTGACAGGGATTAGTGTGAAAAACCACATGAAGTGTATAACCGTAAAATATATATCAAAAGTCAAACATAAATACTAGCCGTAAACGGATTGAAATTGTACAACAAAGATAAACTAATTAAATACAAAGAATTCCCCTCATCGACAGGCTATGAGAATTACTGTTTAGAAAGAAGGGGACCCCTACAAACCTAATAGACTTGCTATATGTAAGGAAATTAATTATTTATGTAAAAAGTGCTATAGCAAGTGAATGAATCTATCAAAAACCAGCATCTAGGTGTGAACCATACAACCAACTATTCATGACAAATCAAGTGAAAAATATATAGACCATACACAGTTATTAGTTAGAAAAATATAAATATGATGTTTATTTATTCATTTTCTGTATATATATCATTCATTTAGTATTTTATTTTTGTTGATTTATTCCTTTATATACAAGTTCATATATCATCACTAGATAATCAAACAGACAATATATACAAATACAATTGATACAAGCAATGTGGCAGATGTAGAACTACGCGTGTTTCGGCAGTGAAGCCTTCGTCAGGAGACCGTCTATTGCTTTAAAACTGTATAAAATATATAAAAAACATACAATATAATGGTTACAATTTTCACCTAGACTGGAACATTTAGTTTTTTTGTGTCGTTTATTTATACGTTTTTAGATACATATTTACATATATACATTAATACAATCCTTACAGCTAGATCTACAGAATGAATAATGACAATGAATAACGACAATAGACTTACTACTGTGACATACACAACATATTCAGTTGAACCTCATTATACACATAATATACAAACATTATATACAACCCCTATGAAGTCTGGTTATATACACTATTGAGAAAAGGGAAAGATGAAAGAGGGAAAACAAATAAAAATAAAGAAATATGACAGGATAAAAATTAATTATTGAATAAGTGATGAAACAGGGCAGAAGAGTAATAGAAAAGTCTAGAGTAGATAGTAGGGCAAACGATCTATGAAAAAGAATAATGAAGTGAAAATTGTATAGTATCTCATGCCTGGATTCCAGAATTCAGTATATACACAACACTATATTACTTACTTACTCTATATGATAGCAAAAAATCCTCGATGTAAAAGCTTGGGATAAGTATGAGGATATCGATACTTCAAACGTGATGGAGCAACACAACACCACAAAAACGTGTCTGCCTAACAGAAAACAAGATGAAAAAAGAAGAAAAAGAAAGAGAAAACCAATGATAAGAAGTTTGAAACATGTATTGAATTATCCGCGAACATGAAAGGAGAACTCTAAACACTCACTGCATGTCGGTACAAGTGTCCTTAATTTGAAATGGAACAGAGCGCCAAAGATTCTTCGATATATCGGGACAGATAAATATGATCGAGACTTGCTGAACAGCAAATGACAGAAATGCAGATGAAGGCAGGGGTAGAAAAAGGATGAAATGATTATAAACACAGGATACAAAAATAATAATAAACCTACAACAATAGTCAACAGGGCGACCCTGAATTCTATACGTACTGAGTTATAGTTATGACGTATCAGAAAACACCGATAAACCAGATGGCCGCCGTGTTGAAATGTAGATGATAATGACACCTATACAAGAGACTGTTCCAATAGGCAGCTATAAAGATGATGGAAACAAAGGATATCGCTGCGGAGATATGGACGCAAATTTGGTATGGTAAATATATAGTAAAAAAAATGATGTATGACTAAATACCGTGGACCATCTAGTTACCACATTACCAACTTACATCAAGATAGACTTTCGTAGAGTCTCGGTATAGATAGAGGGGCATGAGCGATGCAGAGCAGGTTGTTGATACCTCCCAAAACAGTCCTTACGAGCCTAAAATAGGGCGAAGAGTATATATATGTATACTCAAGTTCTAAATCTACAGATAGAATATAAGGCTTAAATTTTACAATGAGATTAGTGTCCCAATGATACAGATAAGGGCATACCTGATTCTATATTTAAACATCCGTTCCGGCGGTTTCTCAGGATGTAGACAGGATAATTCGCTGTGAAATGGCGCCTAAGAAGCATCCTATATATATCTTGAATGCTTCGCGCGTAAAAACTAACAAGCAACAGCTGATACTGGGAAGTTCCTGGTTTGAGGATAAAGGTAGAAAGAGGACAACACAAGTAACCACTACGTACATGCGTGCATTGCCCGAAGTTGAACAGTCGCTAAGGGAATTCCCATGGAAACGACTGAAGCTAAATGATACCGATGTAACAACAAATGACGGACAATGTAAACTAACTCTACATGAAGACAAAGACGACAGATGTAGTCTCATAGCCAATAAGACGATAACTAATGTAGATGAAGCAGAACAGTGACTGCTAGATGCAATGGAAAATAACAATAGATGCAAATAAAAATAAAATAGAATAGAAATGATAATAATATTAATAAAACTGACAATAAAAAAGAAAATAAAAAAATGAAAAATGCAAACTACACATAAGATAAAAAAATAATAAATAAATGTGAAAATATAAATAAAAATAGATATAGAGATAAAAATAATAATACATATAACATCTATAACCTACTGATTGCGGATGGCCAGAAAAAACCGATGGAATATAACAGGAAACCACCAGATGCCAAATATATATATAAAGGTCCGATAAACATAAAGGACTAATTATAGATATAATAACTGAATTTAGATAATGGCCTGTTCCCAAGGTATCTCCAGGTTCAGACCTTTGTTGACTGTGTCAAGATAGAACATCCAGAATAATTCACGTTTTTTCTGATTTTATCAGAGCAGAGACCTTCCTTGTTAATGATTTTCTCTAAAATATACCAACGTATATTATCTGCAGTATGATTGTTTTCAACAAAGTGTACCACCATGGGGGAAGCCAGTTTTTTGGTCCTAATGGCAGACCTATGCTCAGAGAGTCTGGTGTTGAGAGATCTCGACGTTTCACCCACATAGCCTTTATTGCAAGGACATATTAATAGGTAAACAATGTTTTTAGTTTTACAATTAGTTATACCCTTCGGTACAATGGTGTGCTTGTTAAAGAGAAACTCTTTAGATTCAATTGCTAGAGGGCAAACTATACAAGTGCCACATTTATAGTTGCCCTGAATAGGTCGCATGTCCTCAATACTTCTCTGTACTGGCTCTTTGTTTACGGGCATGCGTGATCTAACAATAAGATCTTTAAGATTTCTATTTTTCCGATAGGCAAAAAGAGGTCTTTCAACAAAATCAGTCTTAGTTCTGTTGACATTAAGTAAGTGCCAGTTAGAACAGATAATCTGGCGGATTCTTTCATTCAAAAGTGAATGACGTGTTACAAAAACCAAGGTGTTTTCTTGTTTCCGATTACTACCTTGTAATAGGTGCTGGCGATCATAAAATCTGGCACGTTTATATGACTCACGTATGAGTCTATGAGGGTAGCCTCTATCAAGAAACTTCTTTTTCATGTCTATGGACTTGAGGTCAAAGTCCTCCAATTTTGTACAATTCCGTCTAAGGCGCAGAAACTGGCCAAAGGGGATGCTGCTTTTTTGTTTAGTTGGGTGGAAGCTTTGGTAATGCAGCAACGTGTTGCGAGCAGTAGGTTTGACAAAAAGGTCCACAAATAGTTGGCCATGTTCATGCTTAATCAAAATATCCAAGAACTCGATTTGGGTATTGCTAATATGGGATGTGAATTTTAAATTCGGATCACAGAGATTGAGCCAGGTGATGAAGTCAGCTAAACTGTCTTCATTATCATCCCATATGAAAACAATATCGTCTATATAACGAGACCAGTGTAATATAGACTCAAAAAATGGGGCTACTTCGTTAAAAATAAATTGTTTTTCAAAATTAGCCATATAGATGTTCGCTATTGTAGGGGCACAAGAAGCGCCCATACTAACGCCTTTTGTCTGTTTATATAATTCGCCTCGAAATTCGAATATATTTTCATCAAGGATGATTTTCAGACAATTGATAATGATTTCCATATTACATTCAATATCATAAAGATCAATGAACAATTTCACAGCTAGTATAGCTCCATCACACGGTATGTTAGAATAGAGGCTTTCCACATCCAATGTGACAAGCCATTGTCTCTTAGCATTAAACGGGGTGCCTTCCATTAGATTGATTATCTGACGAGTATCTTGGATATAGCCAGGAATTTGATGTATAGATGGTCGTAACAGAAGATCTAAATATTTAGAGATAGGCTTGGTAATGGATCCAATAGTGGTGACAATCGGTCGATAAGGAGGATTCATTTCATCCTTATGGACTTTAGGGGTACCATATAGACTCGCCAATCTAGGATTGTCTATATTCATGTAATCAAACTCCTTCTCACAGATATATCCATTTTGTAAAGCTTTAGCAGTTAGCCTATAGATTTTATTTTTGATCATTTGAGTGGGATTTTTTGTTATTTTCATGTAGAACCTACTGTCTTGAAGCATATCTTCAATTTTATTGATGTACTTAGCTGTATCCAGTATAGCTATCCCTCCTCCTTTATCGCAACTTTTTATCGTGATTTCAGGAGAGTTTTTCAGGTTTTTAAGCGCTTCATGTTCTTCTACTGTGATATTCTAAGGAGTCTTCGGGATATATTTCGTAGCAGTAGTAAGTTTGTTAAAAACTACTTGTTCGAAAATACGCACCTCTGGAGGGATTTGATCTAAGGTTGGGGTAAACACGGATTTAGGTGCTAAACCAGAGTGATTTATGTCATGAACCGTGTTTACTGTGTTAGAAAAGAACCATTTAAGGCGGATTTTGCAAAAGAAAGACATAACGTCATTGAATAGTTCAAATTTATTTAAACCCGAATGTGGCACAAAAGATAATCCCTTTGAGAGGAGAGAATATGATGCCTGACTAAGACTGCAAGTGCTTAAATTGAAAATTGGTATCTCCTTCATTGTCTCCAGTAATGGCCGTTCCTGGTTTCTAAGTATTGGTTCTGATTTACTTGTTGATGGCCACGGAATGGTGTCTGAAATTGTGTGCGAGATTGGTACTGTTGTTGTGGTTGATACTGTTGTTGAGGATAATGCTGTTGATATTGCGGCTGGTATTTGGGGCGCCAGTTCCCTCTGCTCTGATTGCGTCTCCCTAAAAAAGGACGATATCCTTGATTGAATCGTGGGGTGTATCTATTACCTCTATTGTCTGACGTTGGTGACTTTCCTTCACTATCAGAGTCTGATGTTTCATCAAAGGTGATTACTTTTTTGTTAAATGATCTATATGATTGTTGATAGGAGTTGAAATCTGATCCCGTAAGATCAGTTTGAGAATAATAGCCATCTGCTAGATAGGGGTAGATGTATTCCTTATTAAAGTATCTGGTATCCTTTTTCAGTTTGTCTGTTTTGCGTTTCATAAGGTAATCATTATAGGAATTAAGTTCATTATCTAATTCCTCAAGTTTCTTTTTAGCATCATCAATTGCCGTAGATGACTTTATTTTGTTCTCTAATTCGGATATTTCATTAAGTAACTGTGAGAACATTTCCTTGGCGGTCTCTACTATTAGCATCATTAGATCCCTTGAGCACCGATTGGCGATAAGGGACCATTTTTCCAAAAACTCCTTAATTTGGACAAACAGACCAGGAATATTTTTGATCTGTAGTCCTGTGGGAATAATTCCAGCCCGTAAATATTCCAACATAAATTGACCGTGTAACTCTATCCTTTTGGTTTTCTTTTTGAGAGCTAACAGTTTTTGAAATTCTTCATTATGGTCAGTATTCGACGTAGTTCTATTGTCGAAACTAAGGGCAGCTCCCACCATGGATACAAAGTCATCGTCAGAGAACCCGAAGGTTTTCAGATTGGACATGGCGATGTGAATGTGACAAAAATATAGCTGCTTAACAAAGCGTATAGATAAAGTCAGGTGGTGAAACTGGAGCCAGAAAGAAAGAGGATAGGAAAGAACTGACAGGGATTAGTGTGAAAAACCACATGAAGTGTATAACCGTAAAATATATATCAAAAGTCAAACATAAATACTAGCCGTAAACGGATTGAAATTGTACAACAAAGATAAACTAATTAAATACAAAGAATTCCCCTCATAGACAGGCTATGAGAATTACTGTTTAGAAAGAAGGGGACCCCTACAAACCTAATAGACTTGCTATATGTAAGGAAATTAATTATTTATGTAAAAAGTGCTATAGCAAGTGAATGAATCTATCAAAAACCAGCATCTAGGTGTGAACCATACAATCAACTATTCATGACAAATCAAGTGAAAAATATATAGACCATACACAGTTATTAGTTAGAAAAATATAAATATGATGTTTATTTATTCATTTTCTGTATATATATCATTCATTTAGTATTTTATTTTTGTTGATTTATTCCTTTATATACAAGTTCATATATCATCACTAGATAATCAAACAGACAATATATACAAATACAATTGATACAAGCAATGTGGCAGATGTAGAACTACGCGTGTTTCGGCAGTGAAGCCTTCGTCAGGAGACCGTCTATTGCTTTAAAACTGTATAAAATATATAAAAAACATACAATATAATGGTTACAATTTTCACCTAGACTGGAACATTTAGTTTTTTTGTGTCGTTTATTTATACGTTTTTAGATACATATTTACATATATACATTAATACAATCCTTACAGCTAGATCTACAGAATGAATAATGACAATGAATAACGACAATAGACTTACTACTGTGACATACACAACATATTCAGTTGAACCTCATTATACACATAATATACAAACATTATATACAACCCCTATGAAGTCTGGTTATATACACTATTGAGAAAAGGGAAAGATGAAAGAGGGAAAACAAATAAAAATAAAGAAATATGACAGGATAAAAATTAATTATTGAATAAGTGATGTAACAGGGCAGAAGAGTAATAGAAAAGTCTAGAGTAGATAGTAGGGCAAACGATCTATGAAAAAGAATAATGAAGTGAAAATTGTATAGTATCTCATGCCTGGATTCCAGAATTCAGTATATACACAACACTATATTACTTACTTACTCTATATGATAGCAAAAAATCCTCGATGTAAAAGCTTGGGATAAGTATGAGGATATCGATACTTCAAACGTGATGGAGCAACACAACACCACAAAAACGTGTCTGCCTAACAGAAAACAAGATGAAAAAAGAAGAAAAAGAAAGAGAAAACCAATGATAAGAAGTTTGAAACATGTATTGAATTATCCGCGAACATGAAAGGAGAACTCTAAACACTCACTGCATGTCGGTACAAGTGTCCTTAATTTGAAATGGAACAGAGCGCCAAAGATTCTTCGATATATCGGGACAGATAAATATGATCGAGACTTGCTGAACAGCAAATGACAGAAATGCAGATGAAGGCAGGGGTAGAAAAAGGATGAAATGATTATAAACACAGGATACAAAAATAATAATAAACCTACAACAATAGTCAACAGGGCGACCCTGAATTCTATACGTACTGAGTTATAGTTATGACGTATCAGAAAACACCGATAAACCAGATGGCCGCCGTGTTGAAATGTAGATGATAACGACACCTATACAAGAGACTGTTCCAATAGGCAGCTATAAAGATGATGGAAACAAAGGATATCGCTGCGGAGATATGGACGCAAATTTGGTATGGTAAATATATAGTAAAAAAATGATGTATGACTAAATACCGTGGAACATCTAGTTACCACATTACCAACTTACATCAAGATAGACTTTCGTAGAGTCTCGGTATAGATAGAGGGGCATGAGCGATGCAGAGCAGGTTGTTGATACCTCCCAAAACAGCCCTTACGAGCCTAAAATAGGGCGAAGAGTATATATATGTATACTCAAGTTATAAATCTCCAGATAGAATATAAGGCTTACATTTTACAATGAGATTAGTGTCCCAATGATACAGATAAGGGCATACCTGATTCTATATTTAAAAGTCCGTTCCGGCGGTTTCTCAGGATGTAGACAGGATAATTCGCTGTGAAATGGCGCCTAAGAAGCATCCTATATATTTCTTGAATGCTTCGCGCGTAAAAACTAACAAGCAACAGCTGATACTGGGAAGTTCCTGGTTTGAGGATAAAGGTAGAAAGAGGACAACACAAGTAACCACTACGTACATGCGTGCATTGCCCGAAGTTGAACAGTCGCTAAGGGAATTCCCATGGAAACGACTGAAGCTAAATGATACCGATGTAACAACAAATGACGGACAATGTAAACTAACTCTACATGAAGACAAAGACGACAGATGTAGTCTCATAGCCAATAAGACGATAACTAATGTAGATGAAGCAGAACAGTGACTCCCTTGTGGAGCTCTACAGAATCTGTATGATCTATTATTCAAAGTGATGCCGAACAAATAACTGCTATCAGGGTTAATAGGTATTGAAAAAAATGCATTCTTTAAATCAATAACACTAAATGTAGTGGCAGTAGGAGGAACCCTAGTAAGAAGTGTTGTGATGTCAGAGACTACCAGGTATTGGGGCACCACAATTTTATTAACCTCTCGTAAATCAATAATGAATCTGTAAATTTTAGCGTCTGTTTCTCTTTTCAAAATAGGAAGAATAGGGCTGTTACAAATGTTATAAGGGACTTCTTCAACAACCCCCACCTTAATCAAATCCTGAACAATGTGCGTCAATGCTTCTTCTCCTTCTCAAGATATTTTATATTGGGGCAATCTAGGCAATGAAGCACCTTCCTTCAATTGAATATGCACTGGTGGAATAACCATTTGTCCCACATCGGTATCTGATGTAGCCCATAAGGTACTAGGTAAAGATGCCAGAGCAATATCTTAGTTAGACAAGACCTCTCAACCATTGGATGGTTATCATTTAAAATAACACGCACATCTTCTGGAGAACAACGTATTGTAGCACGAAAATGTTTGAGCATATTGATACCCACAATGTTATCCGGCGTGGTAGGGGAAAGCAAAAATGGACATGCTGCAGTGAGTTTATCAAGTCTAAATGCAAGTGGCTGTGACAGTGGGCTAGATGTAGGTGTCCCATCGAATCCTATCGATGTTATCATTGCGCCAGACAGGGGAACCAATTGTTTAGACAGAGCACTACGAGTAGCTCCTGTATCAACCAGAAACCGATCAATAGAACCCAAGACTGTTGCGTCAACATTGGGACCTTTCTGATCTACTGGGACCTCAACCGGTTCCTTACCCCATCCTAGGCAATCCTATGCATAATCAGAATCCCGAAGACCATCAGCCGAATAATCTGACATTTGATATTGATTCCGTCTGTCAAAAGTATTAGAATAATTTGGCCCGTGCTCAACTGCCTCAAACCTGGGACTATTTCCTATTCCTCTATTTCCTGAATTCCCTGGGCGTCCCCTGATACTTCCTCTACCCCGTTGATACTGCTGACCTCGCAAAAGGAGGCACTCAGAACGCCAATGTCCAATCTCTTTACAATAAACGCACTGATCAGAAGACAAAGTTGATCGGGAGAAAGGGGGTATACCAGGGGTATATACTGCACGTCCGCCTCTACCACCACCTCTACATGGTTGACCATATACTTGAGCCAACATAACTTTCGTCTTTAAATCCTTAACCTTCTTATCCTCCTTGCCTTTTGCTTCCAATTCCTGATGCTCATAATACTGGGCCATAGTTGAAAGGGAAACTGGGGAAGACGTAGTCCATGAACTCTCGCTGGCCTTTAAGCGACTAGCTATTTCTGGCAACATGTTAGCGACAAATTTGTCGATGAACAGATGCTTACCCGTGTCATCTGTCAATGACTACCCACTAAAGTCATGGAATGTTTCTTCAAATCGTGTAAAGAAATCAGAAACTGGCTCATCCGCTTTTTGTTTACAAGACACTAAAGTTGTCCAATCTATTTTCTTAGGGGGTATGAGAGTTATTTTTTTGTCAAAATTTGTTTATTGAAATATTTGTCACAAATAAAAAACAATGCATAAGGAATACATCTCACAATGCGCTGCCAAGTATTTCGACTGGCACAGATACCATCATTAGATAGCTAATGTAAAAAGCACCGTTTCTAATTGCCTTGGTAGGCCTGCCCCTCGATGTTCGCGTAAATGGGCGTGTTAAAACAGAAAGAACAAACGTAAACCCAATCACTTCCGGGAGCTACCGGGCCCAATCGTCAACTGGGCGCCTTGTGGGCGAACGTCCTGGAGAGATGAGCAATGAGCATCCAATGAGGACCCACTGGATGCCTCCTACAGGCATCGTCTGAATTGAATCAGAGCAGATAACAAAGAGTAATTACAGAAGGAAACAGGAGCGATAGAGAGAGAAGAGAAAAGCAAAGAGACAAAGAAAAGAAAGAAAAAAAGGGGAAGGAGAAACAATCAAACTATGGTGATACCCAGGGAAATGAGCGAAGCAGACTTATTGGCTGTAGGGAGGAGGGGGGAGGGCAGTTCTTGACAGGAGCATCTCACGACCAGCACAAGCTGCTGACGTCGTTATGGGTATGAGAGTTTTTAACTTAGTTACAATAGCTTTGGGAAGATCTAATATCTCCTGTTGTGGTTTCTGCGCAGGCTCTCTAGCCGCATCTATTCCTTCTGAATGCATCCAAGTATCACCATATGCTACATAATCATCTATTCTCCGAATTGTTCTCTACATATCAGGAGGCAAAATAAGTCCAAAAAACATATCAATATAGGGCAAGGTCATAGTGCAGGAGCTAATGGCGGCTTCCACTTCTTCATAGAAAGCTGCCGGATTTTTCCTCGGATCGGGCAAAGCAGCTTTAACCCCTTCAGTGCCCGCCCCTTTCCCCGCCCTGTGCCGGCCGTTGCATTAGCGGGCGGGGTCTATGACGAGCTGGACTCGTCATGGGCACAGCGCAACCGCGGCCCATGACGAGTCCAGCTCGTCATGGGCACTGAAGGGGTTAAGAGCTATAACATCTGCTCTACTCCAAGGAGTATAGACACAATTATAGACAAAATATCCCTTTGCATCATCTGAATCTTTATCAGCACTTGTTCCCGCACCCTTTGGAGGAACATACAAAGGTGCAGCTTCACGCATCGGTTTTATAGTAACCACAGTATCACTAGGGTCATTATCTGTCCCCAAAACATCTTCTTTTTGCACTGGGGTCTGAACTGTTTGTGCAGTTTTAACTTTACTAACTGATTTTTCCTCCGCTTTTAAATGTAGTGTATCATGTCTTAATTTAACTACTCGCTTAATTAAATCAGGTATATTTGAAAAAAGAAAAGTTCCATCATTTAATTGTTTATAATCAGAATTGATATCAGTGGGCTCTAAGTTTTCAGAAACGTTTCTAAAACCAAGTATTACCTCCCAGGTAAACTTCTCTGCAAAATATAACTGCTCTAAATCCTTCCAGTGCTGAATCATCGCTACAAGGTCTGGGGCAGAAGTAGTCCCATGAGCTTCTTTGCGAGCAGGGGATCTGATAGTGGCTTTTTCATTAACAGTCAAAGTAGAGCGAGTCTGCCGTCCATCTTGCTTATCTAAATCTTTATAATCTGAAGAAAAATGTTCTTCTTCAGAAAGATCATCCTCAGGGGAAGAGGGAAATTTATATGGGGGCGGAGGTCGATCTAACAAGATGGAATCAATCTGAGGTTTATTAAGTATGGGATAAATGGGGCGCCTAAAAGGGTACTGGCCAGTTATCTCTAAACTACGCTCTCTTTCCTCTGTTTCTTTTATTGCTTTTCATCTCTTTATTTTTTAATTCTAACGCTTTTTGATATATCGTTTTTCGCTGTTCTTTTTCTGCTATAGCCTCTTCTTTCCTCACTCTCTCTTGCACTTCTATCTCCCACATTCGTACACAATCAAACATATCTTGTTGACTCTTATGTTTAAACAAGCACTGCTCAACATTCTGATTTTTTTTTAAATCAAATGACCCATTCACTGGCCATCGTAGATCAGGATCCTTTTTTGTATATTTGTTCCACATTATGGCAGAAATACCATATTTAATGTACATATGCCTATTAGGTGTCCCCTCTGGGGGAGCCGGCTGACTTCTTTCTAAATCCATTTTGGTACCACCAAGACAGCAACACAATCTACGGAGTGTGCTAGGAACAGGCATGCTACCAAGTTTTTGTAAAATATTACGTCTCCAAAATATTCAAAAGTAGAGAAAAAACTCCACATTACCTGGTTTTATATTTTGCAAAGGATAAATCAAACAAACAAAACCAGAATCTTGGCCAAGCAAATCAAGAGTGCCGCTTCAGTGACCTTACCAAACAAAAGTCTCCAACTTCCAACTGCCAAGCTCTTGGTCGACCTAATGGTCACTGCCCTGTTTTCCAATGCCTGAATGGTCTTCAAGGCTCGGACCACACCTTCGAGGTCTGTGATGGCACGGCACAGTTCATCAAGTGTACCCCCGTCTGGGGAAATCTCCCTGACAGCTTTTGTGGTCCTCCCAGAGTAGGTCCACCTCAATTATCACAGCGTCAACTCTGGTGCTCAGATCCTGTCTAGAATCTGCGATGGCTGGCCAGAATTGCATCCAGCTTGTCAGGTGGGGCAGACTCATCACCTCCACATCCGTCCAGCTTCGGAGACCACGCTCCCTGGCGTCTGAATGAATGGGTCCAATGACTTCCTCGCCGGCCCATGCCCCACCCGCGCAGGGAAGCGCATCAGTTCATTTTGCAGTTTTGGGCTGCATGTGGGGGAGAGGAAGAAGGCCAGTGATGTTTTCCCTAACTCAAGAATTATTGTGAGCTGTCTGCTCTTCTCATGGTGACAGTGCAAGAGCATAGGCCTTGGGCAAGGTTGTGGGGCCAGCCACACCTTCCGAATCCTGACAAGGGTGCCAGCTCGCACCATCTAGAGACAGCTCTTCTCCAGCGTCGGTCTTGAGTCAGCATGTGGGTGGCAAGCAATGGAATATCTGCCAGCACCCAGGAGATTAGAGACTGGCCACACCTGTAAAGAGGACAGGACAAGGAGCTAAAGTTAATGAGAGGAGCACAAGCTGTTCCGTATCAGCAAGTACCATGGGCCTCCTGCAACCAGGGGTGTAGAGGCCCCCAGTCATGTATTGTTGTGATGTTGCTGCAGCAATGGAGAGCTCTGGGGGTGGCACAGCAGACAGACCTGCCTCGCCCCTTCCCTCGGTCAGGTGTGCAATCCCAGGAGACGAGGATCTTGAAGGATGCACCTCCTGGGTCACTGAATGCCACAATGTCCCATCATCCCTCCGTTCATCAATGTCAATCACCCCCAGGCCAAATGGTCCATGCCAGCATCGTCCATAATATTGGACCCAGCAGCTCTGCGAGAAGGGGAGAAAAGCAAACCCAGGCAATGTCCCCACATACAATGAGCCGCAATTCCCTCATCGCATTAGGATGTGCACTCACCGATCTGGCCTGAGACAGTAGCTGCTTGTTCCATGGGTAGGCCTGGCTCCAGGATTCAGCGCCACAGCCCACAGTATCCATGGGCAGCAGCATGGCATGTCCCTACTGCTTGGGATGGCACCAGGGGCCACAAGAAGGATTACTGTCAGAAGTACCTGTAGCCTCTGCCAGGCGAGAGTAAGGTGTACGGGGCTTCTCCCCCGCTCCGACTCTGAGCACGGGCAGCACTACTTCCCAAGTCAGCCGCTCCAAGGGCCTAGTTCTCATCCGCTATGCGCCTCCACAGTCTCCCCACAGGCGGTAGTCTGCTTTCAGACTGCCGTCGCCCATTAAGGGGTAGAGAGGGCCACACAGGGACAGTCCACCACAGCCCCCCCCACCCAAGTTAGCACGCCTCCGGCCAGGTCTGCAGATCTCATCATCCAGGCACCGCACACAGTGCGTCCCGCGGGACCCTCTACCGGAAAGAGGAGGGGGGGAGATGGTTGACAGCATTCTTCAGGGTCGCAAAAAAATAACCCTCCACACCCCCCAGGCATTCTGCACCCCACTGACGGGTTTGCATGAGCGGCACAGTACCATCTAGCAGACGCATGGCTCCAGATCGTGGGCTAAATTGCGGAGCTAGCCTAGATTGCGTCCACCATCTTGCCGCAGTAGACTCATAAGCATCTAATCAAATAACTTACATGAAAACTATGCAGTGACCTATATAAATTTTAAGCATAAAATGTTATATGAATAAATATATAGTTTTTTATATATATGAATATATATAACCATAAGTAATAAATACATTTGTTTAGCAGACCTAAACTATATCTATATATTTTTAAACCATAAGAAGTATATATTTTTGTATAAAGAAATGCATATATCTAAATACATATATATAACCAAATTATACATATGTACATGCACAGGCATATGCTGTACATTTGTGTTGAACTGAGGTTGTCATGTAGGAAATAGCCAACTTTTAAGTAGTCTTCTGAAGATAAGATGACTCTTATGCTTGGTGGCAATGAATTCCATAGTTTGGCTGCGTGAACCGAGAAGGATGTACCACTCATGTTTTTTTTCTTGTATGCTGGGGTTTTGAGGCGAGCTGCCAATCTTGAGTGAAGGTACCTTTGTTGTATGTCTTAGGTAATTTCATAGAGGAATACAAACATCATACTGGGCAGTACCTGGGGTCTTCTAAGCAATGCAGTTTAACCCAGGTCCCCTTTCCTTGTTAGTCTGTTTTAGATTTTCTCAATAGTAGCTCTACCTGTGCTATGCCTGGTTTCACATCCGATGCTTGTAGGCACGCTGTGCCCGCCTCCCTTTTTCTGTGGCCATCAGCTTGCTCACTCTGAATGCCCCAAAAGCGATGTAGCAAGCGCTGCCTTGAACAGGGAGGCCTCAAATGCATCTAGAGCTACTAACTACAGTACATCCATGATCTGGATCAGCGTTTTGAGGTCTATGGGTAGTCCTGTATCCTGCCTCTCCCTTCAAGGCGCTTCTAGGCTTTCATTGCTGACCTTATGTAGTGGGATGCAGTAGGGTTCTTTCCCAAGATCAGTTTGGTAAAGTGTGCTACTACAGCTATGTGTATAATAGTTATGCTAATTGTTACCCTGAGGTTTACCGGGTTTCCCAGTTAGATTGTAATGAGAATTACAGCTATGTGAGGCTGGGCCTATGACTTTTCCTAGTTGCACGTCTAGTTGATGAATAGTTCCACAACCTTGGCCATCGCTTCCGTGTCCTCCAGTGTCTGTTGCTCAGTCACCTGCATCACAGTGTTTGTATATTTCCCATATCATCTTACCGAACTGGGTGTGAGTGCATGCATGTTTGTTCAGTCCTCACAAGTCTGCTCTGCCAGCTCCCACATAACTTCAGGGAAAGGTGTTGTGTGACGCTCAGCTTCTTGTGCTATTTTCCTGAACTTGATCATCTGGAAATGAGAGAGCACATCTGCTTGTGAGTTTTTTACCCCTGGGACGTGCCTTGCTTTTATATCCAGGTTGCCTCCAATTGTAACTTCAACGTGTATCTCGTTAGCCTCAGAACATTGGGGCATCTGGCTGCCCCATTGTTTATTGCATGTACCACTCTTTGGTTGTTGGACTAGAGGGTGAGTTTCATGTCTCTTAGCCTTTCCTACCAGACAGTCAGGGCCACCACTATGGGAAACAACTTTAGAAAGGTGATGTTCTTTGTGACACCTAACTCATCCCACTTCTTGGGACATTTCCCTTTGCACCATGACCTTTCTAATATTGCTTCAAAACCCTGGCTTGCTGCTGCATCTGTGAAGAAGGCTCTATATGTAGCAGTTACTCATCCCTCTCTCCATATTAGTAGTTCAGTCTTCCAGGAATTTGTGCCATATTGCCAGGTCCTACTTTACCCCTGCTGCAAGCCTAACGTGGTGATGTTTTCACTGTGAGCCAGTGGTCAGGCACCTTTCAAGAACTCGCCCTGCGGGTATAACCTTAGCCACGAAGTTTAGTTTGCCTATCAGCCCTTGTAGCTCCTGCAGTGTAGCTTTCTCTTTGCTGTACATTTCCCTTAAATCCTCTCTTATTGCGCAGACCATGTCTTCTTGTATCCTGGATGTGTATGCTGTGGAGTCTAACTCAATCCCTAGAGACACCAGTTTTGTTGCCTGGCCCACTGTCTGTCTGCTCCTAATGGTACACCTACCTCTGTGGCTAGTTCCTGGAATGCCCTCAGTGTGTTCTTGCACTTGCTTGCCCCACAAACAAAAAGTCATCACGGTAGTGCAGTTTGCCTCCCTCTTTGTGTCGCTTGTGCAGGGCTCATTCTAAAAACATGCTGAAACACTTGAAGTAAGAGGAAGATACTGAGCACCCCATTGGCATTGCCTTGTCAAAATATGTCTATCCGAGTTGTAAACCCAGGAGTTGGTAGCTCTTTGGGTGTACTGGAAGGAGCCAGAAAGTGGACTCAATATCTGCCTTTGCCATAAGGGACACTTGTCCTGTCCCCCTTACTAAATCTATGGCATCTTCCACAGTTGAGTACCCCACTAAGCATGCCTCTGGGTTGATCCCATCGTTCACAGATGCTTCTTCTGGGAAAGATAGATGGTCTATGAGTCTGAATTGGCCGGGCTCTTTTTTAGGTACCACCCCCAGAGGTAGTAGCGGCTCCTCCGCTAAGGCGGAGGTGTCCCCTCACTGCTTTGCAGCAGTGAAGTAAAGGAAACATAAAATGTTACTAACTCGCTTTCTCATTTTATGTTTCCTTCTGCTACAGCTTTGCGTTTGGGGCGGAGCTGCTCCAACGACCGAGGAGCAGGGGAGGAGTGGTTTGCCCACTCCTAAGTGCACATGACTGTTTGGCCGGCCCTCTATGGCTGGCCAAGCATTCTTGCACACTTCCAATCTTCTCCATGCAGGCTGCCTTAGAGTCTGCATGGAGAACATGCCCAGACTCCTACTCCCTGGCTGAGCGCCGATCCACGGTGCTCAGACCAATCACAAAGCTGCATTGCAGTGTTGTGATTGGCTATCAGGAGACTGGGAGATGGGTGCTTCCTGCATCTTGCTGCGGGACAGGAGCTAGGAAGAAGAGTACGGAGGAGAGCGGGTGGCAAGCAGGCCATCAAAGGTAAGTGTTTTTTTTTACTTTTGTAGCTGACCTGCCCCCGCCTCACCACCCAGTTCCGGTAGGAGCCGTTACTGGTCAGGGTTGTCGTTGTGGTATCACGTGGCTGCTCGTGGGCTGTGGTCACAGATTTAGTGAGGGCTTGGTTCTATAGGTTCCAACTACTGAACACGATTGGTGTTCTGGGGCATGTCCCAGAAGTACATTTAAATAGCACCTTGGTAGTACCCTCCCCAAAGGGGGCCATGTGGGTCCCACTTACCACGTGTAAGCGTTTCTGCATATGTGGTCTCGCCCCTCCATTTCAGGGTATCCTCTGACACCTTTTGAAAGGCAGGGGGAAGGAATACACTTGCTTTATGGTAGGGCAGAACACTTTCAAGCTGCTACTATATTGGTCAAGAGGACGCATGCTTTATTTAATAGCACTCTGGGACGTGGCAGTTTTGCCCCCTGCAGAGCACAAAGACCCAGATTTACTAACTATCTGGTAATACAGCGCACATGAACCTGCAGAGCTGCAGTTTCTGAGCGGTAAACCATTTTGCATTGGCATATTTGTAAAATGTTGTACGCTGGTGATATTAATGATATGTTCCTACATAAAATGACATTTTACCACGAGGTTAAGAGTTTTGTCACAGTGTAAAGAAGGGTCATTGGGGTCTTGCACCACCTTTGTACTCCAGGCATACACAAATATACCTTGATTTGTGATTAAAGCTGCCAAAGCTAAAGCCATTTATAACGTGTAATTTCACAGAAATCACACATTTCACATGTGAATTTTACATAATAATCCTCTTGTACCTTGTTTGCATCTGGTTTCCTTTGGCTCTAGAATTTCATGCTAAGTCCAAACTTGATTTACATAAAATCCATTAACTTTTCCTGTTCTGTTCCACTCATTTGCATTTATAATCAGATGTTTGGCACTACACAGTACGCAATCTGGCCTTTCACTCGTTGATTGACACTACCATATGCACTGATTTGCATCCTGCAACCTATCCATCCTCAATATGAGCCCTCCTGGCTATCTTCCTCCTCAAGGATCACTCCACCCTGCTCCTAATCTGCCAATATTGACTTCACCCCCTTAGCTCCCCACCACTGCAAAGATCTCCACCCCCTTCGCCTCATAACTACATTTGTATCAACCCAGCTTTAAATCCACCCCTCCATTGTTCACACAAAAATAATTTAACATCTCTCGAGCAACTGATCTGCTTGACTTTCCCTCTAATAATTCCCTGAACAACCACCCCTTAACTTGTCCTGCCACCTTCTCCATTTATAACACTCCGATCCAATCTTGGCCCCATTCTAACCTTCCCAGTCCTGTTCCCTACTTACCTCATACTGATGTACCTACTGGCCTCACTTCAATTAATCTCTCCATTTCACACACTGCTCTATCCAACAGCCTTCTTGCATACATTCTACAACTTTTGCCTCCTATCCTCACTCATTCATCCTACTGTCAGTGCACCAACCTCCTCCCTCCTCTTCCTCTCTTCCTAATCCTTACTCATGTGCTTACTGCTCACCCATTAACCTTGCTCCTCTCCTCTGCTTTAGTATCAATGCATCTACTACATCAGTTAGAGCACCACAGCCACCCCTCTCTCTCTTTCCTTCCAGCTCATATCCTAATTTCTTTCACTTTGGGCTTTCCAATTGGTTCTCCTACAAATACCAACCTTTCTTCTAAGATTTCTATCTAATCATGGACAATTTAGTTAAACCTATCTCCCGAACTCACCTCCTTGCTGATGAATCCCTCCAAACCACCTCCAACTATGCCTCTCCTGCCTTCCTCACCTGAGCTTTTAGCGGCTCTGACTCTTCTGTCTAAGAAAATTTACTCCTGGTAGTTTCTCAACTCTCCTGCTCATTATCCAGACTCAACTACTGCTCGTCGCAAAATCCCCAACCTTGTGCTCACTCCCTGAAGAACAACCCCTTGGGTGTCAGTCTACCTAGAGGCAACCGTAAACCTAGACCTAACAGAACATATCCCACACTGGATGATGATGAACTCCGTCAGCTTGTCAAAAGGCATGATCATTTTAATGTAGTCAACAAACTTACCTAAAACCAGGCTCAACACTCCTTTTCCATCCGGACCACCCAGAACCACAGACCTCCCAACTATACCTTCCAGCCAGGAATAAGGGACTCGCCAACCTCATTCAGGTTCCCTCAGAATGCTCACACTGTCCTGTCTCCTAGACATCTCTCTTAACTCTGTCAGGCCTGGATCTACATTAAACACTGCCTGGAGCTTTTAGACATAACCAGTCTTCCGTGCTAGTGCTCTGACCCTTAAACCAAGTATGTTTGATTGGCTCACCCACAATTGGTGTCATGTTAACTTATTTGTAAGTCCCTGGTATATTGTACCAGGGATACCCAGGGCCTGTAAGTTAAAGTGTGGCTCCTGGACTGCAGCACTTAGTGTGACAAAGCAAAGCAGGACTCCCAGCCTGCCATTGCTGGGTGGCACAGCAGTTTTTGAACTGCTAACTCGACTTTACAATTTCGACTAATGACAAAGTCCAGACCTTCCTTTTTAATATATATAAATCACCCCTAAGGCAGGTCTGACAACCCTAAATTGTGTTTCTGCTCCAGAAAGACTAGCAACCCCATTGGCGAGTACAAAGTGGTATGCGGATAACTCATCTATGCTAACTTCTGAATGGGGCTAATGAAGTTCAAGGTATCAAAAGAATAATTAAATTAAACCCAACTTGATGCCCAAGTTGAATTCAATGTAACATTTAAGTAAATGGCAATTTTAGAAAGTTTCCACCCTATTGCCCAAGTTTCTTAGTTACCGTTATCCCTTGAAAACATCTGTCTTCTCTCCTCCACCCTCGACAGAGTTCATAAATGTATATCGAACTGCCACTTAATACTCAATCCAACTAAAACTGAATTCCTATTAATGTCAACAAAGAAATCCAACTTCCCTATTCAAGACTGGTTGGAATCCTTCTTTCCCAGGAACTGTTCTCTGGCCATTGTGGAGAATGCCAAATCACTGACCCTTTATCCTTAACAACTGTGTGGACCTCCCGAAACAAATCTCAGCCATGGCCCAAAGCACTTACGTGGCTTGCTGGCCATGAGACAGCCTTCTGCCGTCCTGGGGGAAGGTGTGAACGCCTGTCAGAAAGGAAGACAAAGCCCTGCCATTGGAAGAGGTGTTACCTCTCCCTGGCAGGAAGGCCAAATAGGGTGTGAGCCCAAAAGGCGAGTTTCAAAGGATAAGATGCCTTTGACGGGAAAATGGTGAACACATGAGAGGGGTTTCTCTTTTGTTCTGGTAGAGAGGTTGGTGTCTGGGACTGAGAGGGGGGAAACCATTTCCAAATAAGTTATCCCATGGGCAGGTAGCCCTAAGGTAGCCACAACTCTAAGGTGGACTACAGAGTTCCACACACCAAGAGAGGGGTTCTGCCATCTTGGGAGTGGGCAAAAGGTGCACCCAAGTCTGCTGGATCCGTATGAGTCGTCTGAGTGCTGTATGGTTGCCCAATATAGAAACTAGCCTCTGTTAAAGGGAACCACTTGTTTTGGTGTAACTGGACACCAGTAGACCAGTGACAATTGGGTTTTGGCTCAATTTCAACTGGACTTCGAGGGACATCGACCTCTGTGGCAAAAGTCACCCACCGTATTTGTGGACTGAGGGATGGCCCCAGGAAGACCCCGTCTCCAGATCAGCTGCCTCAGCATCCTGTATCCCTTGCATCAAGACCCCTCTATTGGGACTGCTTTTTCGGCAAAATAACTGTCCTGTCAAACCTCACTGGCCCCTCTGACTTGTTCTCTGCGGAGCTGATAGCCCAATGCAGGCTGGAGTAACCAAATACAACTTTTCAGACGTTTTCCAAGTAACCGCAAACCGTAGTAGTTGCCAATGCTTGTTTGCGATTTTTGAATAAAAAGTAGTGATTCATTACTTGCTGAATAATATAAATCTCCTGAACCGTCAGGTGTATTTTGTTTATTTTGGTGACAAAAAAATCTGAAAAATAAGAACTATTTTTATAAATTGGTGTTGGATTTTCTTTGTGTTGTGTTTCTTATTCAGCTGTTTTGGTACTTCGAAATGCTTTATACTTGTTCATTTGACAACTCGAAGCCACAGCTACCCAGGGTTGAGCTAAGGTTTTGCAAACAAGCCTGAGTGGACCTAAGATGTGTTTGCATGTTTATTACATTGAGGTCGCACAACTATACCATATAATAAATGGCTTTCCTCACAATTGTGAACCTCAACCTTGATATCCTGGCCCTCACGAAAAAAGTGGTCGAACAGTGCCGTACACCTTCTTCCTCCATATTATCTCATTCTCTGATTCTCTGCTGTGACCGTAAAATTAGACAAGGTGAAATAGCAGTAATTCATAAGCATGCTTAGCTGCAATATACTTTCAATTGAACATTTCCCTTCTTTCCAATGCCTCGCTTGAAATTGGTGCTCACAAGATCTTTAATCTCAAAAGGAACATCATATACTACCTTCTTGGCAAAAATGATATGATCGTTGAGGAATGCGTGGAATTTATATCATCACATATGCAAATCCTGGAGTCCTTTGTCTTGCTTGGAGACCTTAATCTTCACTGGGGTGAAGATAACAACACACCTGTTATTTTCTTTTCTATGTGACGACAACCTCCTCCAACACTGTCAGAAACCAACTCCCTACAAGGCTCTATTCTTCACCTCATTATCTCGAATGGCATATTTCTGGCTGATGAAGACCCTATTCATGTGGATAAGTCTGACCACCTGCAACTACCTTTCATGTTATCCTTTGCACACCCAAACACTTTGGGCCAATTCTAGAGAGAAAAATCATGAGTATATGTCCTAAAAACATTGACCCCCTTGCTAACAAGGCTCGGGGTATTCTTCCCTCCCCTGATCCTCAGTGGGATATTAATGCCACAACAGAAGAAAAAATAAATGCATGGGTAACCTAATTTTTGAATATGCTCCACTGAAATAAATGACCTAAGCCTTTCCTTCTCTTTACTGATTTTCAAAGATCCTATGTACCTAAAGAAATAATGAGAGACATCTTGAAAAAAATCAGGAAACAAGCACCCTCCTCTTCAAATCTTACCATTCTCAAGGCTACCAAAAGATACAAATTGAACACCTGTAGGAATGGTTAGGGATTGCTGGGACAGCCCTAACGTGTATTGACTCCTATCTGTCAAACTGTTCACAAAGAGTGAAAATATGGAGCTTTGTCTCAGGCAAAACCAACATAAAACAAGAGGTTCTATAGGGCTCTATCCTCTCCCCAGACCTCTTTAATCTAGATCTTGAACCTCTTGGCAAGGATTTGAGACAACCTGTGATTTTTTTATCATCAATTTGCGGGTGATACCCAGATCTACCTGATGATATCATCCCCTGAAAGCATCTGTCTTCTCTCCTTCACCCTCGATAGAGTTCAAAAATGGATATCCAGCTGCAACTTAAAACTTAATCCAACTGAAACTGAATTTATACTAATGTCACCAAATAAATCCAAGTTCCCTATTCAAGAGTGGCTGGAATCTTTCTTTCCAGGGAACTGGTCTATGGCCATTGTGGAGAATTTCAAATCGCTGACCCTTTATCCTTAACAATCATGTAGACCTCCCGAAGCAAATCTGAGCCATGACCAAAAGCGAACACCATCACCTATGACTGCACTAGGGCTTCATGCAGTTCATTCATGAGCAGAACTTAAAACCTGGGGTCCAGACTCAATTGTGTTAACTCACTCCTCTCTGGTCTCCCTAAAGCACATCTAGCGGCTGTGAGAGCAGTGCTCCATGCTGCTGCCCACTCGGTCACTGGCCATAATTCAACCACATCTCTCCTATTCTTTGCACCCTCTATTGGCTTCTGTTCATGTAAGAGGCCAATTTAAGACAGCATGCATTACTCATAAAGTCTGACAAAATCGAACTCTCTCCTACCTGGTTGAAAAACTGAAGTCGCTGGAGTTCAATGAGGATCAAGAAATGCTGAGTCCCTCCTGCTTGAACCTCCGACTTTCAGGCAAGATCCCTACATGAGATTGGTAGTTCAATAAGGCTTTGAAGCTCTCTCTCACCAGCCCTTCACAGAGCCTCTTGCCCAGTGGCACCTCCTCGGCTAAGGCGGAGAAGCGTCGCCCCACTGAACTAAAGGAAAAATAAAATTAAAACCAAAATGATAATAACTATTATCGTTTTAATTTTCCTATAGCTGTGAGTGGCTCTCGGGTGGGCGACACTGGCGAAGCAGGGAGAGGGGTGGTTTGCACTCATGAAGTGCTCATGACTGCTCGGCTGGCCCTCTTGGGCAGGCCAAATAGTCATGCACACTTTGCACGTTCCCCACCAGGCTGCAATACAAAGCCTGGTGAGAAACATGCAAAACCTCCCTGTCCCCGTCTGAGCGCCGAACCACGGCACTCAGATTAATGACAATGCTGCAATGCTCGGGGGAGCCTGGGAGCCTGGTGCTTCCTGCTGCTGGCCAGGAGTCTTCAGGAAGATGATAGGACTTAGCAGAGGTGGCAGTCGGCAAGCCGACAGTTCCAAGTTGTTTTTTCTTCCCGTTGTTCTGTCCTTCGCCGCTCCAACCTACCACCCGGGTGTGGTGTCTCGGGCCCTAGGCCCACATACTATAGAAGTGACCACACTGACACAGCATACTTGGGTACTGCAACAGGCCCAGGGCACGTGCGCCCGGCCCCTTTTATTAACAGGGTCCCCTGACTGGTGACGCCTGTGGTGGGTGGATGTAGAGTGTTTTACATCACAGGCTAACCACTAGAATGTATTTCTGCGAGATACTACATCCCTCCCAAACTTTAATGAAAAAAACAAACGAGAGTACAACCTGTAATGAAAACAGATAAATAACGCATAGCACCAAATGAGTCTATACAGGCCGTCAGCCAGGCAGCGCTGGAGCCTCAGATCGCATGGTCGGGATGCCTTCAGTCGCCTTGGCGATGTTATTTAGACTGGCCTGGTCTCGCGGTGTTGAAGTCTATGTATAAAAGTTCAGTGTCGATGCATCTGGAGCTGTGGTGAAATCCACTTTGGTGTCGGAGACGATCTCTGTGAGTGAGGCCTTCCCGTGTGGGTGACGTCCTCGGTGACCCTCCTTACTCCTGACTGCTGAGCGACGATCGACTTGCTTCTCTCGCCTGGATTCCTCTGCCACTGGAGCCTCTTGGATGGCTTTCCTTGCTGGCTGTCATGGCACCATGTGGACCGTGCGGGGCTTCGCGTGAGCCGCGCAAAGGTGTCGCTGAGGAACTGTCAACGGATTCACAGCCAAGTCGCTCATGTAGCCTCCGAGGGTGGTGTCGTTGTCTGTGCGTCCTCGCCGTCTGGACTCTGCTTCTGCGCCTTTCTCTGGAGATCTTGTGGGTGACCAGTCTTCAGCCGTGATCTTTGTGTTTCCTGCGCCTGACGTGGAGCTGCGGCCAACACATCTCTCCTACTCCGACTCCCTTTGCACGGGAACTCCGTCGAGGCCCTTGTCCCCTGGACTGCCACGTGACCGCGTGGGCTGTGCGGGCCGTTGCGTAGGCTATGCTTAGGGGTCGCTGCAGAACTCCCAACAGGGCCACGGCCAAGTCTTGTGTAGTCCCCAAGGGCGGATCTTCCAATGGCCGGGTGTGCTCGACTTTGGCAGGCTGTAGGTTGACGGGGGTGTACAGAAGGTTCCTGGGTGATTCCCCTCATTGACCTCCGGTTGTTTGGGGCGTGTGTGTATTCACTCTGGTGGTGCGATGCTCCTTGGCGATGATGCACCTGGATGGTGATAACATAATGTTGGTTTTCTTCAGTGGGCAAACAGGCGGCGATCTTCTGTCGGGGTGACCTTAGGGAATGAGGAGGACTTGAGGGACTTCGTGGCACCGCTCCGTTGTCTTCAGGCAGGTGCACTGCGAGGTATGTTGCTATTGATACCAAGCAGCCGGTGACAGGTGAGAGGACAGTTAAACTGTGAAGCGTGGGGCCAGGACGCACATCGTGCTTGCTAGCGGCTTATGGTAGGTCTTCCCGCGGAGCTGTCTCCAGTGACGTCTCTGCACCCTGGTAGCTGGCTCGTGCTGATGAACACCTTCCTCAGTGCTGGTGAGAGTCCTTTGTCCTGTCGCTCCTATCCGTTCCATCTTGCGCGCCTGTGGTGGTTGTCTGCCCTGTGGTGTTGCACCACTATTCTTTCCTTCCTTGCAGATTGGCGTTGTGCCACGCTCTTCTCCTTCTTCCGACCAGGCTTTCACGTGGAGGTGGCGTCCTGCCACCTGTCTCATATTTGCTCCACATGGACATCTCACTGGTCCCGTCGCTCTTGTGACAGTCTTTCCTTTTCTTTTGCGGACCTGATGCAGGCATGTCCTGTCAGTAGTACTTGAATGTACCTCTTGGGGACATCCAGTGGCACCATCCCCTCCTCAGGGATTTCACGGTGTCCCTCTTCACTTCGCTCGAGGGCGTCGTGCTTGCGCCTCGAGCCTGCGCCGTGGTGGCGGCTACTTCTTCCTTTCTTCCGGTGCGCTTGTCCAGACTGGTCACGTTGCGTGATGGGCTCCTTTGTCGCTGTGCTCTGTGACGTCTGGCCTCGTGTCGTCGGGTTTCTGGGTGCATGCGTGGCGTACCTCGTGCACTTTGACCTCCTCTTGGGCGTCCTCTCCTGGCTTGTAGTGGTGGGTATTCAACACTGGGATAGGTGGAGCGCTCTTCTCGCTTGCGGTGGTGGGAGACAGCCACTAGGGTAGCGCGCAATGCACCCCGTCTTCTTGTGCTTCATGTGGAGCTAGCTGCTTTCCTGGGCTTTACTGTTCTTGCCTTCATTGACGCTTTCCTAGGCTGGGGCAGCTTTGGGCTCCTGGTAGCTCTATGCTATGCGGCGCCCTCAGCTACTCTATACAGTTGCGCTGGGAGCAGTGCTCAGTCTCTGCAGCTCGTCTTACCTGTGAATGAGGGGCATTGGTCTCCGCTCTTGGGAGACAGGGGGCGCAGCACAAAATGTTCTTTTGGGAAGGTGGCTGCCAATCAAGTTCATGTGTTTGCACTGGACTGTTCAGGTTTTTTTTTTCCTTCCTTTCCTCTGATGCTTGCCACTCAAACACGTGGCAGCCTCACATGCAGGCTGGTCTGCCACGTTGTCTCCCTTCCCACTCGCTGGGGAGAGAAAGAGACTGTCAGGTGTGTCTTGAAGCCACAGTGCTTCTTTCCTGCAGTGATGGCAAGTGTCCCCCAGATGGCCTCACAGCTTTCTCTCCTTCCTCTCGGCGTTTCCCTGCAGTGTCATTTATTCCTTAGGCCAGGGTGCTGGGCAAAGAGGGCTGCCACTAGGTGGTGCTGCAGGCCTGCATACTGTGGAGATAAGGGGGTATGGTTGTAGGGCACTTCGTGTTCATGGTGGCCACTGGGGCCTCAATGCAACAGTGGTCTCTCACAGGCCTCATCAGAGGAGCAGCTGTGCCTTTTGGGTGCTGGGAGCTCCGTGTAGTGCCGTGTGTGCAGAGCCAGTGTAGGTCGTTAGGCTGCCGCAGGCTTGGGCTTTGGGTCAGCCAGGCTGCCTCAGGAAAGATTCCTTTCTCTTTTCCACGGTGGCAGTCTTTTAGCAGCCACGGAGTACGCTGGGGCAGAGGCTGAAACCTGGGACTTGCGGCGTGGGAACGCTTGGCGGTGCTGCAGGCCGGCTGACGGTCAGTAGTGCGACTCGCATGTGTTGCGGTTGGGGCCGCGGCAGCTCTCCCTTCTTGCTGTGTGCTGTGCAGAGTCCTCTACGGGTGGGTGCATCCACCTGCCATACCTCCCCTGGTGGCAGCGAGACAACAGGCAGCAGCTCATCTCAAACCTGCGCTCTGACCGGCAGGAGCTGCCAATGCACTGGAGTCATTCTTCGTCTTCAAGAGAGCACCTCGGGCAGGCCTCTCACTGGAGTTTCAACAGGTGGGTGCGAGTGGAGGCGCGTGGCATGACAGGCGCTGTGTCACTGTTAGGCCGGGTCGCTGGCTCTCTCTACGCATAGCGCGAGGGTCGCAGGGGCCTCAGCAACAGAACACAGTGGTGCTGTAGTTCGCTCGCGGGAGGGGCGGGGTTTGCCTTTGTAGCTCCGACACTCTCCTCCTCTCACTACCCGAGTTGGGTCGCCACATATGGGTTAGATCATGCTGGTGCTTACTGTGGGGGTCGCCGCAGGCCGGGCACGCTTTCCCTGCCAGAGGGGCTTCGTCCTTCTCTGCCGGCTTCAATTGAGCTCAGTGCTGATACCTCCGTGTTGGCTGGACATGCGGGCAGTGGCTGAGGGGGTCACTCAGTGGTCTGGCAGCACCTCCCCCTTCCTCTCTCTCAGGCCCAAATGTGAGTAGGCTGGCGGCCGTAGGTTCATGTCTTACAGGCACACCGGTGCTGGGTGCCTCGGGCTACCGATCGTCTCGGGGCACACGCGGGGTCAGACCCGCTCGTCTCCATTGTGGTGTCTCGGGCCCTAGGCCCACATACTATAGAAGTGACCACACTGACACAGCATACTTGGGTACTGCAACTGGCCCAGGGCACGTGCGCCCGGCCCCTTTTATTAACAGGGTCACCTGATTGGTGACGCCTGTGGTGGGCGTTTTACATCACAGGCTAAACACTAGAACGTATCCAGCCGGATACTACACCGTAGACGGTAGCAGCCACTACTGCTCTTGCCTGTTCAAATTCAAAAGGGAACTTAAAATCCTCTTATTTAAGAGCAACTTTGGTTAAAGTGAGAATCATTGCTCGCATCGCCTGTGTTGACTTGATTTGCCTTTCCTTTTATGAAATATTTGTTCTCTGCAATCGTGGTTATTTTCTGCTGATTTACCGTGATGGTTACTATCCTGTAAAGTCCCCTCTGGTATGAACTGTTAATTGTTTTCCTTGTGATAATGGGTTGCTTTATGATGTGTGTTAACCAGAACGTATTTCCTGCTCGCTAATGCCTTTGGGCAAATCCCGCGATATATAAAAAGAACGCATATATAAGTAAAATAGATGTTGGAGTCTCATTTCCTACATTTGTGTTAAGTCTGTATGTGGTTCTCTTTGAGGGGAGATGTCTGAATGAGACTATGGCTGGCCAGATGGATGGATTTAAGTCAGATATTTGCCGACTCTGCAGGCAGCTAAAGGAGACAGACACAGCTGTTTGCATAGGTGTGTGCGATCACGCCCCATTTTTAAAATTCTTTCAGGATTTGTATCACAATGTGGAGGCAGAAAGAGTATCACCTTTCACTTTTGTGCCTCTAGGCATATGGGAAGCCTGCAGTCGCCAGCCATCTAATGCAGTATGTGTGAATTCAGCAAAGAAGAGCCTGCCTGAAGGTTAACCGCCTCTATTTTCCCTGTTGAGCCAAAAGGGCAGATTGTTGGAAAGAGAAATGAGTCGAGTACACAAATATCTTAATTAACAAAGACATTGATACTATGATGGCTTTTTTACTTGTGATGTTTCTGAAGTGTGTGGTCTCAAAGCGACAAGAACAAAACGTGGCTTGGGCAATGCCCCCTAAATAGCAAAGGAGAAAAGGCTGAACAGAGGACACCATGGTTCAGTGTAGTTATGATGGTAAAAAAACGAGCATTGGCAAAGCCAGTAGGTATTGCCTAGCAGACAGCTATTGCCTATATCAATGTTTTTTAGTCATGTTGCGCAGCAGCACGTATGCTGTGCAGCATGACTGATGGCATTGGTAAAAGAAAAAGAAAAGAAAAAAGTGCTATGACATGACTGGCGCTGGCCGTGTCAACTGACTTTTTTTCTACTTTGTGTTATGCTGCTCAGCAGCCGCCCTGCTGACAAACATGACCAATAAAACTGACAAAGCCAATAGCTCTCTCGTAAGCTTTGCCAATGCTTGTTTTTAAAATTTTTATTTTAAATGAATATGTCTCAAGTCTATTGTGTTAATAAGAAAACTTAAAGAGGCATTAACATTACATGTATTCAATGTGTACACAAAGTCACAGAAATGAAGGGAGAGAACTAGGGTCAAACAACACTAAGGAGCCGGCCATGCAAAGAGACATACATAAAAGTCTAATTGACTCCCCAAAACCCCCAAAACGACATAGGCATACACAAGGCATATAGAAGAAAACTGCAAAGGCAGCTAGGAGGAGACAAACAGGCAAGGCAGATACCGTAAATGCATGAATTAGCAATAGAAACAATATGGGCACAGGGAACAAAATGTAGAAGCATTTTTATGGGATTCAAAAATAAACTTTGAAATGCAAAAGGCCAATGTGTTAAATCTGCACAATCATAGCAAACTATGCAATCAGCTGTAAAAACAGCTAAAAGGAAGCAGACATTAATATAATCAATAACAAAACCAATAGGTCTGGCAATATACGCCAGCCTTTTGGAAATTCTTGTTTTGTTCGTCATGGTTTTTGTAAAGCTTTATTGTTTGGGAATCTGCAAAAATAAAACATCGACTAAAGGCAAAAAGGATTTGGTCTCAAAACAGCACACATTACCAAAGTATGCCTTCCCTGGCACTGGAGGGAACTACTTTGTGTGTGGATGTGCTCGTTGTTAAAGTTACCAAAGTATGCCTTCCCTGGCACTGGAGGGAACTACTTTGTGTGTGGATGTGCTCGTTGTGAAAGATAGGCATGCCCTAATTCATAGTGAAGTCAGAAAGTCGCTGAAGTTGGCTGACCCATGATGCATACTTGGGTGGGTTGGTGAAAAATGCGAATGACACAACGACAGACAAATGTATGAAGTGTGGCTGCAAACCCTTATAAATAACTATGTAAACACATTATTTTTGTAAAATCAAAAGGTCTTGGCTAACACAGACATAAAAAGGCCAATTGTTCTACCACTGGCTGTCAACCTCTTGCCTTTTAAGAAAGCAAGGAAGCAGGAGAGAAATCAGGAAAGAGAGAAATAAAGAAGGAAATGAAAGACCGAAAGAAGGAAATGAAAGAAGGAAATAATAAAATGAAAGCAGGAAGGATGAAAGGAAAAATTAAGGAAAGAAAACAAGGAAGGGAAGAAAGAAAGGAAGGAAGGAAAGAAAGAAGGCAGAGAAGAAAGAAAGGAAAAAAGGAAACCAAGAAAGAAGAAAAACAAGAAGGAAGGAAAGAAAGAATGAAAAAAGCAAGAAGTAAAGAATGAAAGAAAGAATGAAAGAAGGAAGGAAAGAATGAGGGAAAGATAAGAGGAAAAACAGAAGTAAGGAAAGAAAGAAGGAAATAAGGTAAAGAAAGACAGAAATTTAAAGCAAAAGAAAGAAGGCAGGAAAAAGGGAAAGCAAGACAGAAGGAAAGAAAGAAAGAAGGAAGAACGAAAAAAGAAAGGAAGGAAAATAAGTGTTACATTTGCTGCAAATTTAACATCATGAAGGCTGTTTTTCTTCTTTTGCAAAGCTCATTAAAGAAACATTGATAAAATTGAGTCCAGAATAAATGTGTTTTTAAGACGTTTCCGCTAATGAATTCACATGTGTAGTATTGAAGCTTTCAGTTTTGAGTTCTACATGGATAGTAAAAAGACAATAACTTGATACAGGACAGTTTCAAATTGATGCAATTTGTTAACAATTCCAGCTGTCAGATAAAAAGAGAACACTCCAGAAGGAATTTCTAACAGCATTGGCAGGAGGCAGGAACTGATGTAGAGTGAAATGTGGCCCGTGGTAAGTTCTGGTACAAGTAATAGAACAAAACACTGGTACCCTCAGAGGAAGTGTGAGCCTCAACTTCTTTGGTAATTTAAATAAAGCGGTCAATTAATTACTTTTCACAAAAAGTCCAGACAAATGTGTTTGCTGTTAAAACATCTCAATATTATGCAAACACATTGCATCACAAAAAGTGCTCCAACAAAACAATGTAGTGAAAGTGAATAAATGAACTAAAGTCCGCAAGTGCTGAAGCAAACGTGAAATGACATAACAAAGGACCAATGGATTTAATTAAGTATATTGTACATAAAATGGCAGTAAATAAAATACTGAAATGTTGAAAATTCAATAGTAAAAATGGAAAGAGATAACTTTAAGTGTTCAATTTTTTTTGACACTGCCCAATTGAAACACACTTTGCTTGTACACTTGACGTCGAATCCGAACCCGGTTCATACTGGTAATGCTGATTACAGCTTTCTAAAATTCCATACGTGCTCGGAAAACCCAAGTAGCACAGATTGTAATTAGCCCTGTATAAGAAGACCTTCAGTGTCCACACATTTGGATATTATTTGTGCGCAGTCATAACAAGTCGTATAGGCGGTCTGGACATAAAAATAGCCCGTGTTTGGGGAAGATGACTTATCTGATTACGCGATAAACTGATATGTTTCGCAGGATTCTGCATTTTTCCGAAGAAACAGTGAATAGTTTTTCTCTGGATTGAGTCACGAATTATCTATTTTTTCACTTTGCGCCCTGAAGATGTTCCATTATCTATCTATTTAGGAACGAAACGCGTTGGCTGTTGTTGTGTACATCTATGAAATAAAACTCATAAAACTCATAAAAAGAAAAGAAACAATATGGACTCTTGTGTTTTACGTTTAGTGCACCTCCTTTTTGAAAAAAATTGTTTGAATCTGTTTACAGAGGCACCCTTAGGTGACGGTGCTGGAGTTTTTAGTGCACGAACGGCCTGATAAGGCGGCATTTGAATAAATGAGGTGCAATCAATTATGTCCGTCACCTGGATTGAGTCACGAATTATCTATTTTTTCACTTTGCGCCCTGAAGATGTTCCATTATCTATCTATTTAGGAACGAAACACGTTGGCTGTTGTTGTGTACATCTATGAAATAAAACTCATAAAAAGAAAAGAAACAATTTGGACTCTTGTGTTTTACGTTTAGTGCACCTCCTTTTTGAAAAAAATTGTTTGAATCTGTTTACAGAGGCACCCTTAGGTGACGGTGCTGGAATTTTTAGTGCACGAACGGCCTGATAAGGCGGCATTTGAATAAGTGAGGTGCAATCAATTATGTCCGTCACCTGGTAGCTTTTTGTTGTTAACTTTTAAGTGTTCAATGACTGCTTGTAAAAAAAAGTGCCTTTCATCGAGATATACAGTCACAGGGGGTGTTTCAAGTAAATGGCCGTATGTTGAAAAACAAGAACAAAGCAGATGTAAAGGGATAAAATGAAATTAAATATCATCATCATCAAAATCTTTATTTCGATCTCCAGGATCATAAAAGTACATTCACATAATAACTTAAAACATTTTATTGGAAACACCAGAATTATCCAATAAAACCAAAACGTCTATACGTATATAAGTGAATTAATGATCATTTGTTCCGAGGTCGAATTTACTTCATAAAAAGGTTAAATAATCAATTAATATCATTCTTTGCTCTATTTAAGAAAAACTTTAAGTTTAAGCCATCACTATTTAAAACGATCAATATTTATCGAATAGTTATCCTTGAATTGTGGTATTTTCATATAAGGTAATAAGGTGAGCTATATGTTATATTTCTTACAAGTCATAAACTATGATATGATACGGGTGCGCAATAAAGTGCTATGTGACAATAAACATCTCTTCTACCAAACATATTTTGAAAATTAATGAAGTGAAGTAAGGCTTTACTGCTCTGTCATTTTTAACCCTACTGGTTGAGCTACATCCTATTCAGTTATTTGACTACTGAATTGTGTATCACCAGGCATGATTTGCATTTTTTTGTGTATTACCCACATCCAGCCCAGAAATTTGGCAACTGATATTACACACTGCTCGTTTGTCTTCGAGTACAATATTCTTAGTGCATTGTTACTGCTCCTAGTGCCCATATTTTTACATAACAGCTTTAACCCTTTTTTGTGGGGCCTCATAGGCAGGGAAAACAAAAAGTATATGTGAATACGTCTCCACTTGCTCTACACATAGTTGACATCTACTTTCATCTGTATTGTACCATTTGTGTGTGAAAGACTTTAAAGATAAAGTGCCCACCCGAAATTGAAAGTATAGTCTTCTGTGTAAGGGCTTGGAGATGAAATTCCAATATGACTAGGCTTGAACTCTAGGAATGTACCTGTCAATGTTGTACTCTCAGTGGTTCTTATACTGTCAGTTATGGTCATAGACCAGTATAGCTCTTTCATCTCCCTTTTCGATGGGGAACCGTTGGCCCACGGAATCCTCTCATAAGTGTCTCAAGCCCATTGTTACCAGTGTGCATTTAACTTTTTGTAACCAGCTGATCTTTCATGTGGTGGCAGCTTCCCGTACATCCGTAAGTGCTACAGCATAATGTATTAGGTATGGAGTAGTCCATAGTCTACGCCAGTATGCTATTGGGCGTAATCTCACCACTTAATCCAATATTTTAAATCGTAGATCATAATACAAAGGCTTTAAAGGGGTATTTTGCGGGAGACCTGTGATGCCTCTTAAAAACGTATTTTGGGCTAGGACTAGTGGTGTAAAATTTACAAAGCCCTATAATTTCGAACCATAAAGTAATGAGGCCATAACTTTGATATTATAAATCTTTAGGCCAGGGCTAGTTGGCCTTGCTAGTTATATTTTATGTTCTTTCACCGATGCTCCTGACAATTGACGAGGTTTTAAGGCCAGGGTTTCGATCTGGGGTTTCCAAGTAAGTTTTTTTGCTAAGGTAACCCCTAGTTAATTAAAAATATCGCTCTGTTCAAGGGGATTATTGTTTAAACATACATTGCCCTTGATTGCCCGATGCTTGTGTAAGACCATAAATTTGGTTTTGTTCACGTTTATCACAAGGGCTCGAACCTTAAAAAAATCTTCAAAATGTGTAAGTGCTCGCTGCAGGCTGCTCTGTGTTTTAGAAATCTCAAGCGTGTCGTCTGCGAACATAAATATTGTTTTTTAATACCTGCAAGGGCTAGAGCATCTGTTGGATGGGTGGAAAAGAAATGTGCTACCCCATTCAGGAATAAAGAAAATAGTTTTGGGGCCATGACGCAGCCTTGGCGAACCCCCTTAGATACTGGAAATCGGTTTATATTGTTGCCCTGAAGTACCCCATCGCACATGTGCGAAGTTATCCTCGTGTAGTCTGACAATTATAGATAATAGGTCTAATGGCATTCCTAGGTCCATAAGGACCATCCAGAGTTTCTCGCGTGAAACCAGATCAAACGCAGATTTAAGATCCACAAAGGCAGCATTAATAGTGCCCTTGGCAATCACTACGGCGCCAATATATTAATATAAAGCGGAACACCTAGTCAATGGTGCTAACATGGGCACGAAAACCTGCCTGTAGAGGTGTCATTGATTGCGCCGGATTCTTATCTTTAAATCTCTATAAGAATCCTCGGTCGACTGAACCTTTGTTATCTGCTGAAAAGTGTAAAGGGGAGAAAACCAATGCATCCACGTTTAAACAGCATGGACTATTTACTTAGACGCAGAAAAAAACGATAACTACGAATTCGAATTTAGGGGTGTTTATTACAAAGCCAAAAATAATTGAACATACAAGCACCTCATGACGAAGTTAAAGAAATACATGGGCACTAATACAAAGTTCATCCTACGCACCAGTCTGATCCGGTGAAGCATAAAAAGAACGAGCAAGTCCAAAAATATTAAACAAGCAATAATTGCTCCAACATCTAAATTAGTCTTCATTAATGGCTGTAAAAGAAATCCACTAACCTGTCCCTACGCTATCACTAAGGTGGCATCCCTACTTAGCATTTCCCAGGCAAGATCAAGAAAAGGTGTCAGCTTGTGAAGACTTCCTAAGAAGTACACTCACGTTGTAAGTGTCTGTAGCCAAAGCTACTAAGTTCGTTCTAAGTCTCCTTCCTCAGTATCGAACCTTTCCTTCTACCCTCTAACAGCTCTCTGCTAACTCATCCTTCGGGGCACTGTCCCTAATACAAAACACACAATAGTTAGGACACGCCTCTGTAACACCTCCTCTGGCCAGGCACCTCTCATAGGTATTTTTCCACCAAAGCTTATACTCCGTCCAGCAACGGTTCCAATTATCGACATTCCAGGATACATTGTTTTAGGCCTCCTCCATACCTAACTCCTAAAACAAAAGGCGTCAGTCTAACTAACGAAGACGGTGTCCTTGCACCTGCAACAGAAGCATGAGAATAGAACAACCTTGCACGCACATGAATTTCGCTGACTACCTCCAAATGAGAGCTTTACCAGGGAAAGTACACTTCAGGCCTACAAGATTCAGCTAACATAAGAAATGCGAATAGACCTTTTATAGCAAAACGTGAGTATTCATTTAGACCGTTACACATCAATTAATTACACGCATTAATAAATGTTGCGTCTGCAAGCACTACACTTCATTTCATTTAAAGCACAATTTCCTTTCTACATGTGCATACTTTAATATGGTGCACGTTAAAATCTAATGCATTACATTACCTTGAGCTACTTCAATAAGCATTTGCAATGAATATCGAGAATCACGAAATTCTATTTAAATGCCACTTTACTTTCTGGAATGGCACAAACTAATTTTCAAGAATATATGCGGGTGCAGAATATCCATGATTATGATTCACCCCTACAAATTTTCAGAATATCATGACGCTCTATCAGTTCCCCCCTTTGATGACTATAGTCATCACAAGTCCTGGAGAAAGAACCGACCTAAACAGAGCTCGTAGCCATTCTTCCCTGTCGGAACTTCTCTAGATTCTTAATATTCTGGTAGTGACTGTCCTGCAGTCTGGCCATCCTTATCTCTTGCTCCCTCAGGGATCTTTCAACTTGGTTCACCTTGTACTACTGATAAGCTCTAGCAAAGCCCCACAAGCAAACCACACAGACCACAATGATAATGATAGGCTTCAGAATGTAACCAAGATTACCTTTTCCCAAGTTTGCAAACCAATTTCTACTCTACCAAATCCTTTACCAACTTTCTCCCAAACACCCTCTTCAGTCAGATCCTGGATCTCATGATGGATCACAGTGATGTTACTTATATATTTCTCCAGATCTTTACTGTTATCTGGTATATAAGTACAGCACTCTTGAACCTTTAACATTTTACAGACTCCACCCTCTTTTGCCAATAACACATCTAAAGCAAGAAGGTTCTGTATCACCATCGTCCTTATCAACAACATCTCTCCATCAACAAGTATCAACAAATTACCTGTATTATTCGACAACTTGTCAACAACTGTCACCAACTTTCTAATCTTCACATCATTCAGAATCACTTCCATCTTGGTATTGCTGCTCCAAAGATATCTCCAATTACTGCTCCTTCACTTACATCCCTCCTTTCTCTAGAATGCTTTTCACCTTCCCGAAGTTCTAGTTCCTCTGCATGGTAGATCTTAGGGAAAATAATTCCCAAATAACAAGTACCATACCAATTCGCGGGCAATCTCACATAAGCATTCTTCCCACACACATAATACACTGTTGGCACCACCTGCATCGGACCTTGCAAAAAGTTCTTTTCAGACTCTTCCATAGTGAAATTGTGATCACACGTACTCTGACCCACATAGATCTTATGATAATAGGTCTGTACACGTTTCACATACAGCTTCCCCTTCTGCACTAGATCCAATGCTATAGGGCCATAGCTCCCTTTCGCTCTATGAGTTCTCTCCTCTTCTGTCCAATCTACTGGACTCGCTCCGGTGTTACGTGTTTGTGTTAGCTGTCTATATCTATCTTCTACTTGATCTGCAAATTTGCTTCTCTACACCTGTTAGTGAGCAGGTCAGGTTATGTCTATGGGCATAGGCTCTATCTAACGTTGTAGTTGGTATGAAATACTTCCCAATCCTATCTTCCTACTTATAATAATCATACTTGTTCAGGTGCTTATAAGCAGGTACCTCAGAAAGCACTGCATCATAATTTAAAAAGAAGTACTCATAGTGACCTCTCCCATACAACATACTAAGCAATAAACTACATGAGATCCCATACGTCAGTGGAAGATGGTGATATTTAATGCTCTCATCCACAGAGGCAGGCAACTGCATACACACATAACAATGTTCCGCATCCATCGCCTCAACGTACTCGTATAGCAGCTTGGCATACGCATTAATCTTAAAATCCCCTCTAGACAAATCTACATGCAATCTACGATTGTTCTGATCTAGCATAGTCTTTTCAGCTCCTATGATACCCTCTTTCTTGGTTCTTGGTTGAAATACTGGGTGTAGGTGTTCCCTTCACCTCTACGACTTCTACCTCATGTGGAATAGCAACTGACACTATGATAACTACGACTATTGAAACTATCACTCCTACTACGAGTGTACCTTTCATACATTTGAACCTATGGTTCGGATTTCCAGCCTCCATTCACGTTGTCGGTTTGGTTCCCAGCAAACGAACACTTAGAGTCCTTTTCTCCACCACAGGTTGCTGTTTAACCAGTTCAAACACCACTCCGGATGTGCTGGAAATTCCCTTTACAGTACTTTTGTTCCTTATTTACACAGTCCAAAAAAAAAAGAATTCCTTAACCCTCTTTCTTCTTTAACACTTATTTACTAACAAAGTTCATTCGCAATCTACGATAAGTTCCGATCCAATTGAAGCTAAAACATGTTGCAAGATTTCAAGACGAACATCTACCATCTCATAGGTGGTGGTTCAAATCCACATATTGGAAAAACCAATCTATGCAATATCAGGATTCGTACCTTGCTCAAAACTGGAGGTTTCAGAACCGTGATTTCAAGTCCTGGAACTAGCAGTCCCACATCGATTTTCAGTGGAGGATTCCTGCTGATCACTTTCACGGCCCTCAGCCTCCCAGAACTCACTACTCCCGGCATCAGTTACTGCGTAAGTCCACTCCGGGGCAGCGTGTCTCTGGCAAGGCACTCTTGTCCTTCTTGATCTTCTCAGGCCTTGAGTTTGTTCTTCACTCTCTTCCGATTCAGAGATCTCAGACACGGGGGCAAGATCTCTCTCGGGAGCCAGTCTAAGATTCAACTTTCTCTGTCTCTCAGGCCACGCTTCTTCTGCACGTCTAGCCCTTCTGCTTTCCTCCCAAACACTCTGTGCGCCACTTTCTTCCACTGAGTCTGACCCTATACCACTCCTAACGTCCCTTTCTTCCTCAGAGTCAATATCTGGGTTGTGCGTAGCGTAACCCTCTTCAGCCTGGTCTGGTGAGCAACCAGCTTCGTCAGCAACCCTCGCAGCTTGACTTGTCCCCTCTCATGGTACTGCCACCACAGCTGGATTTTCATTCATGAGAGGAGCTGTTTTTTCCAAGGGTGCTGAAACTCTGCGGGTGTGGGAGGCATGTACCCAGTTTGGCAATCCTCCACACTTCACTGCTGTGTTCGTTACCAGGCCTCGCCACCGCGCATCCAGGCAGCTCTTCCTCATGTGCTTGCGAACAAGTACCCGATCTCCCGGGCACAGGTCGTGGCATAGATCACTTGAAGCTGGAACAGCGGCAGCTTGCACCTGCTGAGACACAGAACGGACCACATCAGCTAGTCCTTTGCAGTAATCAAGGATTAAGTCATCAGTGATGTTTATCAAAGCTGTGGACGGAACTGCTGTCAATCGCATTGCCCTCCCCATCAGAATTTCATGAGGGGAAAGACCGGTCCTTCTACCTGGGATACTGCGAACACTCATCAACACCAAAGGCAATGCATCAGGCCATTTCAGAGATGTAGATGAACACACCTTTGCCATCCGTGCTTTCAAAGTTCCATTAATCTGCTCCACTATCCCAGAAGCCTCTGGTCGATAGCTACAATGGAGTCTCTGATCAACATATAAAGCAGCGCAAAGCAACTTCATGATTTCGCTGTGGAAGTGTGTTCCTCTATCCGACTCCAATGAGGTTGGAAAACCGAACCTAGGAATTAACTCCCTCAATAGCAGCTTCGCCACTGTGAGGGTGTCACATCTTCGTGTTGGGTAAGCTTCCACCCACCATGAAAAAACACACACCACCACTAGAATGTACCTCAATCCATTGCACTTAGGCATCTCGATAAAATCTAACTGCATTCCATTGAAAGGTCCCCCCGACTTCCCAATGTGACTCAACGTAACCACAGTCTTCTTTCCTGCATTCATTTGTTGACAAGTAACACACCTCTTGCACACTGCTTCAGCAACCGTATGAAATCGTGGGTTATACCACGTCTGTCTGAACACTCGCACCATCGCATCCCTTCCAAGGTGCACAGCACCATGACTCTGCCTTGCCATCGGGTTCAATAGGTCATCTGGTAACACTGCTCGACCATCACTTGAAACGCAAATGTCAATATCCCCTTTCTCACATCCTGATTTGGTCCATACCTCCTTTTCCTGCTCTGAAACCTCTTCCTGCAAGCACTTGAGTTCATCCTAACAGTCTGCCATGACTAACATCATGTTGAGCTCGGTTCTCTCTTGGCTCTCTCCTGTGTAATGTCCAGTAAAAACACACCCTTGTTCAGCGCAAAAACGTGCAACTTCATTGGCATACTTGTTACCAAGAGAAACAAAGTCAGTTTCCCTCCCATGTGCTGCACACTTTACTACAGCAATTTCCTTGGGTCATTGCAATGCTTCTAATAATTGTCTCACATATAGGAGATAGATAGGAGAACCAGATGATGTCATGTAAGACCATAGCTGTCCGAAATCATGAACCACAATGAACCCATACTAGCTGTTGGTGTAGATGGTGATTCGGATCTGATCAGCTGCCAAACAGGCGCGAGTCAAGGCGATAATTTTGGCCACTTGTACGGAGTATACCCCTTCTAAGCAAGCAGCTACAACCACTCCCGTACACACAGCAAACGCTGCTCTCAACTGACCAGCATTGTCTCTTAAGCATGAACCATCAACAAAGAAAATGTCATCAGGGTCAGACAGAGGTTCCACTAACACAAAAAACGTGAGGAGAGGGTCCAGGGGGGATATTTTATAGACCTGCCAGGAGAGAATCCCCGAATACAATACAATTATAACACAAAGACTCCTCAGGTCTACACTAGAACGTAATCATGTATAAGAGAAATGAAGGATTAAAGTCTCACAAAATCCCCAAACAGGGGAAGATTCCTTTCAGGACGAATACCCTCACCCACCATAGGTGGCATACTTTATCATGGCATGCTTTATCATATGGATTTCTCCTCCCAGTGGGAAAACCTAGTCCCACTGAGGGCTCCAACTCCCTCACTGTGAGGTAGGAGCTCTGGGATGTTTCTTGGATAGTAAAACCCTAATTAGAATGCTAAAATCCCATATGTAAATCTCAGGTGTGGTGAAAGCGCAGCGCAACAGAAGTAAATAAGTGAGTTTGCAGTGGTGAGATTAAAACTACCTAGTAAGGGCAAAAAACTCTTTATTCACTTGCTCACACTGGTAGGATTAAAAAGCAGTGCAATTAGCAGTATTGATTTAAAACTGCTACATAACAAATAATGGTCGACATGTTTCAGCCTGAATGATCTTAACCAAGTATCTAGGCTTTCTTCAGGGCTAGACTAAAAGCTGCTGCTAGTGCAAAAAAAGTGACAAGTAAAGAAAAGATATACAACCAGTAATCCTATGTGTTGTTGATGGGTATTACTGGAGCTATCAGCATGAGTGAGACAAAAACTGAGAACCGCATCAAGTCAAACAACAATCCATCATTAACAATGTAATACATGCTGCCCTGGAAGGATTAACACTATATCCTATTTGGCAGGTGCTCATACGTATTTGAAGAAATACACTTACCCAAGGATATTGGATAAGTAGCCACACCTCTACCTGGCAACAGCTCAGGGAAGGGGGCCCCGCTCTGGAAGAAACAAGATCATGTGTCACAAATTTAGAAACTGTGAATGTGGGCACTGAGCTCTAAGCGAGTGTGTTGGTGAAAGACAAACATTTACAGACAACAGTGTGAGGGAACCTTAAAAAACCAAGCACTCGTAAAAGTTCAAGAGTGATGCAAGCTATAGTACGCAATTTGTGCGAAAAAATAGTCTGCACACCTTAATGCAATGTAGTATGTCAAAACTATGTCAGAGCTACTTAGTTAAGCATAAGTGTCGTGATGTCACTCATATGGTATTACTACATGTAGCTGCTGATTTGCTTGCCAAAATCGAATTATTTATGCCTTATATTTTCTTACTACTCTTTATAATGTAGTGACTGCTAAAGGACATACTGCTTTGAGTAAGCGGAGACAAAACAAACCGCTAGTATGTTTCTGACAGTGAAAGTACCGGCAGAGACTAGTTGGTCACATGCGGAATGAATTTGCTCGTGAATATTAACCCACCATTGTAATATGGTTACTGTTTAAGGCCATATAGCTTTCAGGAAGCGGAAACAAAATAAACCGCTAGCAAGTATATGTCTCTGATAGTAAAAATACCGGCAGAGCCTTTTAAGTAATAAGCGGAAAATTACCCCAACAAGTTAAGTACTGAATGCAAAGCGGTGAACCCTTGGTAAACAAATCCCCACACTTGCCTCTCCGTCGGTACCCCTTCGTGGTACACGAGCTGCGGCCGACGGTACCGACGGGATCAGTGGTCGAAGTGGGGGGAAAAAAGTAGGGGAACTGTGGGTGGAGACTAAGAGGGCGGGACTAACCCAAGGATGGGATCAGTGGGCAGAGTCAGAGGTGTGACCAGAATGCGCAAAGATATATATTTTTAGTATTTGTTTAGCATTTCACTGCTCAGTTACAGCTTATTATGTTATTTAATTTAATTCAACCAATGGATGCACATGCTACATAATCTGACAATTTTAACTAATAAACTGTTTGTAGCTCAAACGGATAAAAAGTTACTAAAAAATGTGACGTGTTGCTGTGAAGTGGAGGGCTCTTTGCAAAGGTTGACTGATCACTTGTCTCACTGCTGCATTTGTATGTTACAATGGTACTAATGCGGCAAAATCTTTCCAGAGACTGCCCCACAAAACCTGCCAACACAGAAAAATAAAATGATAATAACATTGCGTTATTATCTTTTTATTTTTCCTTTTTTGCTGTGTTGAAAGGCAGTGGGGCGACGCTCCTCCCCCTTAGCAGAGGAGCCGCCACAATATACATTGAGACAATCAATTATACATGTGTAAATCACTATTAGGAAAGGTTACATAAGACTAAGGGCTACAAGGTGTAGGAGTCACGTGACAACTAGTAGGCAGTATAGTTTAATAGTGACTGATCTGGAGGAACACAAACTCAGACCATGGTTGGGGGTTCTCTTTAATAATCAGAATTGATTTATTTTATCTGATTATCCTCTTTTTTTGCAACATTAGGATAATCTAAGACTGGGGAAAAAAACACAACGCTCTAATTTATACCTTGCAGTTTGCATGCAACTCTAAAATGACAGTTAATAGCTCACTGTGCTATGTTAGGATTTTGACCTATAAACTGAAAGAAACAAAAGGATCTCTCTTACAAAAGCAGTAAACCACAGACCTATTTACAATATGTGCACTTTGTGATTGGCATGGTAGATGTTCTTTGCAGCAGGCACATCAACCCTCTGCGCTACCTATCTGATAGAGACTACTAGCCGCAGATTTCTTCACGTAGAATTATCCCCAGGCGTGAGACTGGATCCGGAAACTTTTTGCCACAGCATCACTGCGCGCCGGGGGCGGGGCGACATCATGCGACTCCGCCCAGGCGTCGTCCACGTACATGATGTCAGCGAGGTCACATAAGACCTGCCCCGGCACGCCCACGTCAGTTTTTTCCTTTTCCGCGTGCAACGCGGATCCGATCCTTGCTGCGGGCCTGTTAGGCCCCTTTTGTCTTCCATTTTTTAAGACTTTAAGCTTTAAGACTTGCACGTCTTGTGGGCATCTTATGTCGGCGACGGACCCTCACCTCATTTGTATGTGGTGTTTTGGGGAGAATCACGGCACCACAGACTGTACGCAGTGCCAACAGTTGAAGCCGAAGTCACGGCGGGAGCGCCAGATGAAACTTCTCTCGACACGTCTCTCCAGGTCGACGTCCTCCCCTCGGTCTGCTTTGATGGACGGCTTCAGACTCGGCCGTGGTAGTCGTCCTCGCCTTTCTCCGATGTCACGTGAGCGTCGCTCCCCGGTGGGTAAGTGTCGTAGTTTGTCCCCGGGGCCTGGTTTCTGGCCTCCCGGGGGCGTGGAATCTCCGTGGGTGATGCGGCCCTGCATGTCGTCCTATCCACCATTTCCCGGTGTTGGGGCATCGAGAGTCCAAATGGAGACGTTCGCGGCGGCTTTGCAGGCCTCGCTGGCGTCTCCTCCTCCTTCCCCTCCTGGGGCATCGGCGGATCCCTCGCTCTGCGCACGGCCCTCTGCGGCACTGCCGGTTGCTCCGGCACCGGCTGGTTCGGATCCAGGCTTGGAGGATGTGGTACTGTTGAGGTGCGGCTCCTCTGGGGCACCTCCTTCAGGCCACAGCGTCTCTGCCTCACCGCAAACTCCAACGGGGGTCCCTGTGGTGTTGCGGGAGGTCGCCGGGGCTTGGTTTGCATCCCCGAGCCCCTCTCAGTCCTATGACAGGGTGGTCCTGTCTAAGGCCGAGGTGATGCCGCTATGGCGCCGGCAGCAGCTGGACTGTGCGGAGCCACAGAGGTCGGTGGACCCTCCTCGTCCCGCTCCGGGTTGAGGCAAGAGGAGACCCCTCGTCCCTCTCCGGGCCCCTCTCATCCCTCCACACAGGTGGCTGCCTCGTCGGAGGGCGAGTCAGAGGTTGAATCGTCCCTGGCGCCGCCGCATGGGTTGCAGAGCGACCTTCGCCTTATTCTGGGCTGCGGCTGTCAGAGGGCTTCGTGCCACTCCCCAGGCCTGTCCCGTTCCCCCGCGCAGGTGGCTGCCTCGACGGGGGTCGGGTCGGCGTCACTCCGGCACCGCCCCGGAGCCTGAGCGGCTCCAGCTCTACTCCAGTCTCAACTCCGGTCCCCGGTGCGGGGTGACTTGGAGGTCCCTTGTCCGGCGACGCTGGCTGGTGCCGACGCCCTACCTCAGGCAGCGGATTCTACGGCTCCGCGCAGGCGTCATACCGCGGATTCATCTTCGGACGCTCCTTCTTCTCCGGAGGCATGCATATTGGTGTCGTCCTCCCCAGAGACTGGTCGCCGTGTGGTGTCTTTTTCACCGGCGTCGAAGGGCGGCTCCCCGCCCTTCCTGGAGCAGACGTGTTCGTAGGAAGAGCAGCAGGTCCCTCATTCTTCGGCTCCTTCTGACTTCCAGGTCTGGTCCTTGCCCGCCCCGCTTGGCCTCGGGGACGGCCACCTTAGTTTGCAGCCGTCGCCCACGGAGGAACTGATTTCTCCACCGCGGAGCCCTACGGAGGCGGGTGCGGCCTTTGCTCACACGATGTCCACGGCTGTGGGCATCCTGCGCATGGGTGATCCGGTGGCTCACTTTCCGGCGGACCATCTATTGGAGGTCCTCCACCAGGGCTCTGGTGGGAGGGAACTCTTACTTCCCTTTGAAGGTTCGCTCCTTTCTTCCCTGACAGGCGCTTGGAAGCTTCCTGCCTCAGGGGACCGGGTGCCTCAGCATTTTCTACACCGGCACCTCCTGGCGCCGCGTGTCCCGGCGTGTCTTTCCCTTCACCCCTCAGCCGCCAGCCCCCTTTTGCGTACTGCTTTTCCCTCCCTGCCGTTGCTGTTGACTCCGCTGTCCCGAGATGCCTGCTGGCTGGACTCTTGGGGACGCAACATGTTCGCCTCGACCAGCGCGGCCCTGCGGGCCCTTAACACCTTGTGTGTGCTGGCTAGGGCCTCCTCCTGTTTGTGGGACTCGGCGGAGTCTCTGGGATCTGCAGCGTCCCAGGAGTCTGGCCTGGTGGACGTACAGCATCATGCATTGGATGGCCGGGAGCTTCCGGCGTTTATTCTCCGCTCTGGACATCTCGGAGGTGCAGGGCCGGGCCATGGCTTCCTCAGTCGCTCTCCGTCGCCATGCTTGGCTTCGAGACGGAGTATTCCCTGAGAATATTCGGGATTGACTCATCGACCTTCCGTTTGACGGCAGCCTGTTGTTCCATGCCCCAGCCGACACCGCCATCCAAAGGCTCTGGGCAGGGCTACGTCCTCCGCCTTATCCTCCTCCTCCTCCGCCCCCTCAGTGACTTCTGAGTTGGGTTGATTCTGGGCCTTCTAAGGCTGGCTGTTCTGACTGTGCAGTGTGTTTTCTAGCCGTTTATGTCCCTCCTTGGGACTTTGGCATTGTTGGCTGCTGGACGGCCCTTCTGTTTGTGTGTGGTTCTGCAGGAGTTGTTGCGCAGACTTGGCTCTAAGATTGGGTCTTCTGCTTTGTTTGGGCTGGTTGTCAAGCCTTCAACAGGGGTGTTTCTTTCCCCATGGCTCTTTTGTTTTTTCCTCTGCGGCGGAAGTTCTTCCAAAGAGCGTTCCCATATCTTGGAACTTAATGTACCCTATGTGGGGTAGTGGTAGCTGTCATATGGCTTGCGCTCTGCTAGAAGGTTCTGGTCACCTTCGGGTGCCTGTTCTCCAGGGCGTTTAGGTAGGTTGCTTTTGCTTCCTGAGGTCGTGTGCGCGGCCACTCGTAGTGGTGGCCCGGGCATCTCCTCCTCTCCCTGCTCCTGTCCTGAGGTCTTCGATGATCCTGTGTTCTTCCTTGCTAGGTTTCGCCTACTCGGCCTTCCTGGGGCCTCAGGCTGTTTTTCTTGCTTCTGGCTTTGACTGCCGGCACTGTTCTGGCTGGCAGGCTGCTTTCCATCTGGAGTGGGTTTGCCTTCTTTTCCCTAGTTTCCTTGGGTCCTCTAGGCTTCTTCTTCTTCCGCTTTCCTGTCTTGGCATTGGGCGGAAGCTGTGTTGCCTTGTGAGGGGAGTGGGGTGCTTTGGCCTCTCAGTCCTTGCCCTTGGTTCCTCTGCTGTGAGTGTACGGGTCTCTTCAGCCTTCTTTCCCTCCTACATCCCCTTGGGGTCAGTGGGGTTCTGCTTGTGGGGGTTCCCTTGGCCTGGCAGGGGCGAGGTTCTACCTGGTCCACAGCTCTGGTCCCCTGTGGGGCCCTCTGTTCTGCATTGGCTGGTGGGGTCCTTTTGCAGACCCTCCTTCCCAGGGGGTATTGCTAGGGTATCTATTCTACGTGAAGTAATCTGCGGCTAGTAGTCTCAATCAGATGTACGAGTTACTTACCTTCGGTAACGATGTATCTGGTAGAGACGATTCTAGCCACAGATTCCTTCCCAGCCCGCCCTTCCTCCCCTATTCTGTAAGGACCCTTAGTTTGGTCTTCGGTACTCGCATTCCGGTGGGGGGCTGTGTCTCCTGTGAGTGCCTTCCTTGTTCTTGCGGGTGACTCCATCTGTGGGCAGTTCATTCCTCCTTTGGTCCTTGGAGGATGGGGTTCCGGTGCTCCGGTGCCCTGCTGCTTTGACTACTCCGGGTTTTGGGGGATTGCTTTCTATCCCTGTCCTCCCTCCCCTCCCTTCCTTCCATTGCTATCCTCTGATTAAGGGTCATCTGGCTTGCCCTTGTCCCTTGTGGGTGGTTGCCCTCTAGGTTGGGGTGGCTTGGAGGTTTGTTGTCCCTGTCTGTCCCTGTCTGTCTTGGGACTGGTCCCATCCCTTGCTCAGGATGGGGGGGGGGTGGCCTTCCTACGTGTGCCATGACTTTTACGCCTGTTCTTGCCTCCGGGGCACAGGGATGGGAGGTTGTCTATGTGCTGGTAAGGTGACTGCGCAGGTTTATGCTTGTTCTTCTTCTTTCTTCTTTCCCTGCCCTTGGGTTCTGCGGTGTTGGCACTACCCTGGTGGTGTTATTAGTCACCGTTTCTTTCCAATTTTTCTGCTCTTCGCACACTGTTCCCATGCATCCACAGTTTTTTATCTGGTGGTTCCGCATTGTGGTGAGGAAAAGTTCTCCGAAGAAAACTGACATGGGCGCGCCGGGGCGGGTCTTATGTGACCTCGCTGACGTCACGTACATGGACGACGCCTGGGCGGAGTCGCGTGATGTCGCCCCGCCCCCGGCACGCAGGGATACTGTGGCAAAAAGTTTCTGGATCCAGTCTCACGCCTGGGGATAATTTTACGTGAAGGAATCTGTGGCTAGAATTGTCTCTACCAGATACATCGTTACAGAAGGTAAGTAACTCGTACTTCTATGAGCCAAAACTTCCACTAGACAAAACTTTGATCTCTCTCTAGGAAGAACATTAATCACTGGAGTTATCTTGACATTTTTATTGTTGTTGGCGCCCCCACCCAAAGTCAGCGCCCAGTGTGGTCACATTGGTCGCACTGCCCTAAAGCCGGCCCTTCCCAAAGGTCTTGTCACCTCAGTGACAGAGTCACTGTCACTCTCACTCTAGGGCAGAGATCTTCAATCTGTGGGGCGCGCCCCCCCAGGGGGGCGCAACACCATCTCAGGGGGGGCGCGCACTCCACCCTGAAATCTTACCTTTGTTTGTCTTTTCCTGTCCCGTGTCGCAAGTCTTCCCCCAATTCAAATGGAATTTTTTGTTGGGCACAACTCCGGTAACAGAGGGTTGAAGGGGGGCGGGAGGGAATTAGATGGGGCTCATGCTTTGTCGTGTTAAGAGCGAACAGTTCTTTTTAATCGTCCCAGGAGGGGGGTTAATTCGTAGCGCTGAAATGCTTCCGCTGCAGTGGAAGGTGAAAGTCTCCTCTGATAAAACCGAAAGCAAACAGACAGTCCTTTTCCTTTGGTTCGATTTCATAGAGCAAAGGAGACTCCTTGCCTTCCACTGCAGCTAAAATGACTGTTACTTTCTTTCAGTTTTAGGAGACATCCTGCCTCCCACAGCAGCTGAAGCATTTCAGCTCTATTAATTTAACCCCGTCCTGGGAGGGTTAGCTTTTAGCAGAAAGGAGACAAAGTTTCTTTTACAATTACACAGGCAGGCACACAATGCCCCACAGGGCTAAAGGGCTTCAAGTTGCCAAAAGAAAATGCCAGCCCACCATGTGTTGTTTAAACAGCCTGCAAATTACTTGTCTTGTCATTAAATATGCTTATAAATAACTATTTGATCATGGATCATTCAAGCAGCCCTAGAACATAATTAAAAGTGCTTTCTATTTATATGTGCTGTTCGAAGTATGCACAGACAAGTGCTGACAATACAGCTTTAGGTGACTGCTTATTTTTATACCTTCTGGGACATCAAAATAATGAGCTGGCAAACCTAATTATAAAACTGGAAGTTTTTTGCAAGATCAGCACATTTATTTCCTCCACCACTCACTTGCACTGTTCACCCTGTACCTCACCCTGCAGTCACACGAGCACACTACTCAACCTGCACTCATATGACACTTCACTCACCTGTCCCCCTCACTGCTCAATCTGGAATCTCACTCAAATAAGCCCATCATTACCCATACATTCATTCGTCCCACTCTGCACTTACATCCGCACCAAAATTCATATGGTCATCTCACTCACCCTGCAGTCACTCCTCTTACCTTACTTACCCTGGCTCACCGTGCACTCACATGGGGAGTCCTGCCACCCACACAGCGCAGAGGGTTAATGTGCCTGCTACAAAGAATGTGTACAATGCAGATCAAAGAACTGAGTGTGAGTAAACAATGAGTAGTGCTATAAAAAAATGAAATGTTTGCCAGAAAGGTGCTATAGAGAGATGAGGTGCATTGTTAGTGAGTGGTAGTGAGGGAATTCATGGAGAAGGAGGAAATGGAGGAGGGGCACCAAAACAGACTGTTGCACTGTGTGCGATAAGTGCTAGAGCCAGCCTTGGCTGGAAGTCTTAGGCTCCACCTGAAGTTCGGGTCTAGTTGCGCCCCTGTACACAAGTATGGGTATGTTGTGCCCCATCAAGGTTTTTGTCCTAAATTACAAAAGGATACATTTACATGCTCTGCAATCCAGCCTTTCAGGGGGCCCCTTGATAGAGGCAACTTTGTTTTGCCCTGATGGCTTGGAATAATTCCTAAACAGATTCTTGTAAATACCGTTTTGTTTCATTTCTGTTTAATGTGATTGATGTGAGGGAGTCTATTACTATTTGCAGAAAAATGTTTTGTTTCTTGTAACAACCATAAAAAAAGTTTAGATCAAAATGGGTCCTCGTCTATGAGATATTGGAAGATATCAGATATTCGCTGTAAAATTAGTGGGCTGCTGCTTTGTTACAACAGTGAAACCACACATCACTATCTCTGAATATTAGATGTAAACACTTTTAGAATTTACAGTCACTGTTTTGAATAAAAATGTCTGCAGAATATTCAGCTTTGAGAGAAGCTGCTATCAAAACTCTCTTGCCTTTCAGCACATCCTATTTATGTGAGATTGGGTTCTCAGCACTTGCGGTATTAAAGACTAAGTACCGTTCAAGACTGGATGTAGAGCACAACCTGAGGAGGGCAGTAGCAAAAATCCATCCACAGATTGACCGTCTCTGTGGCGAAAAGCAGGCACACTGTCACATTTATGTTGGTGGTGTTAATAATCTATGTCATGGGTAAAACAAAGCATCCTAGTAAAAACAATTTGTGCACATTTTATCTTGGAAAATTGTGTTTTGAGCTGTGTAATAAGCCTCTGTCATTTCACCACACCCACTCACAAACCTGCAGTGTCCTAAAAACTCTTATTGTGGTGAACATTATTTGCCGGATATGGCCTATGATATGCGCGTGGCGGCCAATTGTTTAGTGTGCCAGGTTCCTGATATTTATGGTAGGCGGTGGGGGGGCCCAACATCTAAAAAGATTCAGCAGGGGGGGCTCAATCTACAAAAGTTTGAAGACCTCTGCTCTAGGGTGTGCTGGTTCATAGGCCTTCCCGCAAGAATGGAGGTGAACTTCAGTATGGATTTGTGGTGGACAGGCATTCAAGGTTATCCCATACTTGCCCCCACTAGGGCCCACCTCCTGGTGCTAATATACCAGGGTTTCTAAGGTGCTGCGGGGCCTTTTAAGGTCTAGCATGGGAATGTGCTCCCTCAGGAGAGTGGTCTGGGGGACTGGTCATGAACGCTGAACCCAGTTCCCCAGTTCCACATTTGGCAGCTCTGACCATAGTGCCACATACTCTCCCCCATTGAACACCATACTGTCCCACTAAGAGAAACTCGCACTGCCTTCAACTACAACCCAATTGTGCCCCACTATAAACACTTGGATGCGACTCAATTAAAATTACGCACTAGACAAGATCAATATGCTGCCTAAAACAAAAAGTAACAACATCCTGGAAATAGCGAACACCCATAGGGAATTATGTAAAGCATGTAAAATATATGCTGGAACAACATGGCTACCTTAACGCTTTTACACTCACTATTCAGAAATCAGTGTGAGCTTTTGCCTGAAAAGTTAAGGACATAACTACAGGGCCCTGAAGGGACCCATTTCAATGTCCAGTGCTTATATTGTGACAAAACATAAGCACTATGGTTGAAAAACACCACATCCGTGAACACAAAGCCGCGGTACACATTTTGTTTTCCGATCCACCCATCAATTAGGCGCTTCACTCGCAAACTCTGTGAAGTGGCGTTAATGTGATTGGGAGAAAATAAAACAAATCTGGACATTTTGCAACCACTCTTTCTTGCGTTATTTCGTTATTTATTTATTTTCCATATTTTGAACCTTGTATTCCCCAGGCTGCTCTTTGGAATAGAAAAATATCAAAAAGACTACATTTCCAGCAAAAGTGTTTTTTTCATTTTTTGGATCCATTTCACAAGGGAACAAATAAAAGAAAGGAGAAAAGAGAGGATGAGAACCATTTCTTGAAGTCACGGTGCAAAGAAGTCCAGGGAAACGTTTGAAATCTTCAAGTAGCTTTACTCAGGAATACAGTAAAGGACCACCAGCTCAGGCAGCAGCTCAGCTCCAACTGCCAGAGCTAGAGTTTCATAACATTCTCCTTCTGTTCATGTCATGACACATGGAATGTAAAGACACATTCCAACAACAGGAGAAGAAAGAAAAGAAGGGCAAAAAGGAGATAGAGGTGTAAGGAAAGGAAAGGTAAAGTAGATCACAACACATCTCCCTCCCATACAATGAAGGATGATTCTGCAAAAACTTTTTTTTTAAACTTAAGTTGAAATTGCAAAGGACCAAAATGTATAAATGTAGGGTAAAAACAACTTCCTGAGAAATGTAAAAATGGTAATAACACAATATAGCCATCACGTGTATCTAAGACATATGATAGTCTCTGTGCCAGGTCGGCCTGCATCTCAATCCCCTGTGACTACCAGAACCGGGAACATTGGAGGTAGTATCATTGTAAACAGACCTAGAATCAGACTCACTCGCCTGATCACAATGGTGAGTGTTGAACCCGCGTTGCCATTTAACTAACCTGGGCATGCTCCATACCTCACCAGAATTCAAAACAACAACATTTTTCCTGACCTCCTTAATGATAAAGGGCCCCATGAACCGTGAACAACCCTTCCTCAGCAGACCAAGATTTCTAATTAACACCTTGTCGGGAGGTGCCTCCTGTCCCTCGGGGCCCGACCCCGGACTTACCACTGTCACCTCCCTCTTCTGCCCAACAGTCCCCGGAGGTCCGAACAGGGTCAACGCTGATGACATCGGAGGAAACAGTGGAGCGCTGGCCCTTTCAGGAATGGGCTTCCCCGGCAGACGAAGGACACGCCCCCTGTGACGACGTCGCACGGGATTGGGTGAGCTATGGGAGAAAGTGCGCAGACGCGGAAGCAGGGGAGACGCCGGAGACGCGAGGAGAAGCGACGGACTAGGAGGAAGGCGAGCGGACCAGTAGAAGCCATGTTAGGGTGTGAGCAAGTAATTCTAATCACAACCTAGAATAGTCCTTACACAATAATGAACACCAAAATCGAAATAAAAATAAATAAAATGTGTGACAACATGCATGAATTAAACACACAACTGATTTAAACAGCAAAGAAATAATCCCAGCGTCTTAAAGTAAACAATTGTGAAGATGAAAAAGTGAGCGTAACACTGACACACTTCAAAGGAAACAGTACCTTATGAAAGTGGTGTGCCGATCACTGCATAAGTTCACACCGAGAGACAAATAAATAATCCCAAAGTAATGAGTGTATCACTGACACCCAGTAAAAATGAACGTGTTAAGAAATAGAGATTACTTTACAAGAAATGCGCATACTCCGATTTCCAAGTAAAGTGCACATGCTTAAATTCCAGAAGATGTGTCACCATGTATCACAAGATCTCAAAATGAAGTGTGCGCATCACTGCTCATGCTCACAAAGCGAAGAGCGGAGGTCAACCATTGCGCATGTGCCACAGAAGAATGTGATCTGCGCATACACAGCGCACGTAGGAATGGCAGCACAGCGCACGCAGGAAAGGCAGCACTTCAGAGACTCAGCAAGATGGCAGCACAGTGCACGCAGGAATGGTAGCACTTCAGGGACTCAGTAAGAAGATCCACAGCAAACGAAGAAGCGCTCGATGCAAACACACGCTGTCAATGGTCGTCAAGGAAACCAGACACTCTAAGGTAGGAGACGTCACAAGGCCCCTCGCTTGGTGAAACTACCGTTGCTCTGGGCTTGAAATCTCTTTTCTTTCCAAAATTTAAAAGCAGGCTTCGTGATTTGAAGGTAACAACTTCTCAACCGCATCAAAGATAAGCACAGGCTAGCAGGGTAATTTGCAAAGTACTCTTGTTTCTGTAGTTCGAGGAAACAATAAAGATAATCCAATTTATGCTGCAGATCCAATCTGGGTTCGATGGTCCAAACTCCTGTCCCCACGCAGGCACAACTCGTCGCCAGTGCAAAGAAGTCCAGGGAAACATTGACATCTTCAAGTAGCTTTAATCAGGAATACAGTAAAGGACCACCAGCTCAGGCAGCAGCTCAGCTCCAACTGCCAGAGCTAGAGTTTCATAACATTCTCCTTCTGTTCATGTCATGACACATGGAATGTAAAGACACATTCCAACAACAGGAAAAGAAGGGCAAAAAGGGAGATAGAGGTGTAAGGAAAAGAAAGGCAAAGTAGACCACAACACACGGTTTTCAGAAAGTGAAGAAGAGCGAGGTTGAAAGAGAGGGAATAAGAGGAGGAAAGAGAGGAGGGGGCAGCTGAAGGGGCAGTTCAGCTGAAGTGGACACTGTCCTGGTCTTTGCTGCCCGTCACCTAACATGCAGTCACAAACGTTGAGCCATATCTGTAGGCCTTGGCTATTCATGCTGTCCTGGAATGCATGTTGAATATAAAAAAAAGTAGGGGAACGGTATCTTTGGATTTAAAGAAGTAGGGGCACGCCGTGCCCTGCCGATCCCGCCCACTTCGACCACAGGACGGGATGATCAGGCCGCCGTATATGTAGCTGTTAACTGGCGCGCATTTCCATCAATCTGTCTCAAGACCCTAAGGTGGCCATCTAACTCGCCTGAGTGATTCGGTCAGGCATCGCGCGGCGCATGTGAAAGAACTCATTGCACATGTGCGCTACTCTGTACACTATGCTGAGTCATAACGGCAGGATTTCAAAACTTTATCAAACCACTAGTGGCTGTGCCGCGAACAATAGCACATAACCTCCTAACAGGGCTTTATAATTGCAACACGGTCTTGTCCATTTTAAAGACAATGCCTATTACTAATCTCGTGATAGGACAGGCATCTACAGTCAGTATTGATAGTAACTGACTCTGAAAGGTTTTATAGTACTGTTTAAAAGTGTAATTTGCAGTGACATAGTTACTCAACAGTGATGGCATAATAGATCAGACATCTACAGTCAATAGTGATAAATGGCATCATGGTACTAATTATCAGTGTCGATTTCAGCGATGCTGGTATCACCATCTGTATTGCCTGTAGGCATTTATTAAAGCGCTAACCACGGGATCTCATCATTGATTCCGGCAGTATCACTTTTAATTCTGTATATCCAATGTTGTTCACGTCTAAACAGAAATTTAAAGATATCAGTAATATGCGCCGGAATCCAGGGTTGCTCCAGGACTGTCCAGTGCAGATCTTCAGCAGAGTGATTCATATCCAAAAAATTATTGGTCATTTTGGTCGATCTTTTCTTACACCCAATGGTGCTTTTGTGGTCAAGTATTCTTGTCTTGATCTTGCGCGTAGTCATCCCCACGTAGCGCAGGCCGCATGGGCAACCGATCAAATAGATACGTTTATCGCTGTTACAGTTTGTATGTTTAGACAAGACCCAAGGCCTACTCGTGCCCATGTCTATTTCAGTTGTACGTTTAGTTTGTGGACAAACAGCGCACATGCCACACGGAAAATGTCCTTTAATAGGCAGTAAGCCCCACAGAGATTCCTGGTCAGAAGTGTTCTTGTGCACAGGCCAAGTATGTACCACTTGATCTTTAAAGTTTGTGCTCCTCTTAAAGGCAAACAGGGGTCGGGGCAATGGTTCCTTCCCAATGCTCAATATATTCCAATGTCTGAGGATGCTTCTCTTGATCTGGTTCGAGTAGCCAAAGAAAGTATTGACACAGGTCAACCTGGAATTCTCTTTTTCGGAGGTGAAATTTCAATCAGAGCCTCTCTGTTATTATTGACAGCTCTTTTCCTGGATTTACGAATGATGTTCAGCGGATATTTCTTTTCTTTCAAATGAGTGGTAAGTTTACCTGCATGCTCTTTGTATTTTTCCACAGATGAACAATTCCTCCTGATCCTGAGGAATTGCCCAAAAGGCAGATTCTCCCAGAGAGATTTAGGGTGATAACTCTGGTAGGACAACTGTGAGTTCATAAGCTTTTTATATATAGCTCTGTGCCCAGGCCATCCCCTTCTGGAAAGATCCGAATGCCTAGAAAGGGTATGCTTGTCTTAGAGAATTCAAACTTGAATCTGAGAAAATCATTTCTGGTAATAAGCCAGTGATGGAAGGACTCAATGGTGTCGGGAGTCCCTCTCCATATTACAAAAACATCATTGATGTAACGTTTCCATTCACGAATGTGTTTCTCAAAGGGGTTGTGTTCCTGTAAGACCACTGTCTGTTCAAAATGGTGCACATAAAGGTTAGCCAGACTCCGGGCAAAAACGCTGCCCATGGATGTACCTCACGTTTGCAAATACAGGTCATCCTCAAATTTGAATTTTTTTTCTTTCATGGCCAGATGTGCACAAGACATGATAAAGTGTACTGGTGTAATACAGTCAACAGGATTAGAAACGAGTAAAAACTCTATTGTTGTTAGTGTCTCATCCTGAGGTATACACGTATACAAAGATTCTACGTCGAAAGAAACTAAGTAATCTTGTTCTGCATCAAATGTGGTCTCTACCAATAGACGTAAAAGATCTTTCATGTCCTGTATATAGGTAGGCATCTTCAGTACCAGAGGACGTAGAAAATAGTCAACGAAAGTTGACAGAGGATCAAGTATAGATCCTATGCCGGAGATAATCAGCCTCCCTGGTGGTGGTAGCTGTTCCTTATGTATTTTAGGCAATACATAAAAATAGGGTGTGATCGGATGAGATGTGACCAGAAAAGATGCTTCATGGTCGGTGATCCAACCTTCTTCATTAGCCTCATCCACCATCTTTTTGATTTCTGAGGAAAGTCATTTGGTAGGGTCCATCTTCAGGGGTCTGTAGGATCTTCTGTTTCTAAGTTGGCGTAGACATTCCGCTCTGTACATAGTGGTGTCAAGAATCACTATGGCACCCCCCTTGTCTGCAGGTTTTATAACGATCAAATCGTTTTTGGCCAATTTCTGGAGTGCTAGTCATTCAGGTTTAGGTAAATTCTGATACTGCCTGGTGTCTTGTTCAAACAGATTATTTACATCATGCAGTACAGCTTTCTCAAATGTAGCAATCTGTGCAGGAATTAGATGCGCAGGAGGTTTAAAAGTTGAACGTGGCCTCAATCCCGTATTCTTCATCTCTTCTCCGGATTCACTCATGGGTTTGTCTTCAAAAAAAGACCGCAGGCGAATTTTGCAGACAAAACAGGCCAGTTCTTGTCTAATCTGAAAAGTATCACCTTTGTATGTCGGCACAAACCCCAATCCTCTCTCTAGGACTGATGTCTCATCATTCGTTAGTGCTCGTTCACTCAGATTAACGATCAAGTCGCCTGGTGGTTGTTCCTTTGTTGTACTGGGGGTTTAGTCATGCTGCGTGTTGTCGTAGACTCCAGAGGCGTAGTCCACTGTACAGTTGCTTGTTGGTTTTTCTAAGCTAGGGCAAAGAACTACGCTACGCTCGCGTAGTTTGCGAAGTTTGCGCTACTTCGCACTACGCGAATTTCACGTAGCACAGTGCAAACACGCGTAGCGTATTGTAGCGTAGCGTAGTGCAGCGGTCATTTTTTGCTTGTTCGCGGTCCTCAACGTCAAGTTGGCGACCGCGAGCAAGCAAAATGACATCCCGGCGAGACTTTTTCCTCGTTCGCGATCAGCAACGTCAACTTGCTGATCGCGAGCATGGAAAATAAACCTCCCGGCGAGCTTCTCAACGCGGGGAGGTCAGGTTTCTCATTGCGAGTGGTCGCGTATGCTCGCGACTGCTCGCGATGAGAAACTACCAGTCCGCGTTCAGAAAGCTGCCGCTCGAGTAGAAATCTACTCGAGCGGCAGAAAACGACCGCTTGCACTGTGCAAGATGCAGTTTGCACTGATTGAACAATGCGGACAAGCATCCGGCACTGTGCAATCAGTGCGAACAGCATCTTGCACAGTGCACTACGCAGTTTGCCAAGCTACGCGTAGCTCGCATAGTGCGAAGTGCACATTGCGTAGCTACGCATAGCGCTACTTCGCAAACTACGCCCAGGGTTAGTTTTTTCGGCGGCCTCTTGCGCGGCATGGGCCATACCATAAAAATGGTTGATTGGTGGCCTTGTTGTTATAAGGCTGGAACTGGAACATTGGAGGTTGAAAAGGAGGTTGAGAATAACCATAGGGAACTGGGGGCCACCATTGCATGGGGCCTTGGCCAAATTGGCCACCTCTCCTCTGTCCTCTACTTCTTCTGCTGGATCCTCTCCATCCTCTTTCCTCATTTGACAAAGAATCTGAATTGTTCGATCCGTCCTCACTCACGGAGGTGGTGTAATTCGACCCATATTTCTTCCTTCTTTGATTGAACTGAGGAGGTACATAGGTGTCGCTTGTACAAGGATATACTCTTTCAAATGCAAACTTAGCAAGGTCCTTTTGAAACTTGGTTATTTTTGTTGCAAGAACCGAATCTTTAAATTCTTTGTGCTTTTGTTTGTTTCGTCTGCCTGTTTTTTTATACACAGAGGTTACCAACACTGCTTTGATCTGAGATTCCAAAGTCTGTATCTCTACCAAGATGGTGTCCGCAATGCGTTTGGCTGTGTTAATATTAACCAGTCCCTTGTGCATCGCCAAGCGATGAGGAACCAGTGTTTCAGAAATATTTTGTTCTCTAAGAACAGACGTGGTGTGTTAGTGACAATTAGGCCGGTGGGTGCGCACAGGCAGAGGTTCATCAACAATGTCAGGTCTCGGTTTGGTGCAAAGTTCAGCCACATCAAGACAGTCATGGTCTTCACAATCTTCATCATCTGCAATTGGCAAAGTCATCAGTGTAGCAGGATTTAAAACAGAACACCTCCTCAGAGTCACATTCTCCGCGGCAAGTATGACTTGCTCGTAGCGTGTGAGTCTATTGTTTGTCAGGTGCTGTGTTTTAGTCCTCGTCATCAGCAGTTGAACAGAATGCGGAGCATATACTATCAAAGGGTGACCCATGACAATGCTTTCACATCTCTCAATGCTGACACCGGTTGCAGCAACGGATTTGAGACATCCGGGCAACGCTGAAGCTACTGGATCTAAAGTAGCTGAGAAATAGGCAACTGGTCTACGGACACCTCCATGACTCTGAGTCAGGACTGACAATGCGCAACCTTCTTGCTCACAGCAGAACAATGAAAAGGGCTTGTTGTAGTCTGGCATTCCCAGAGCTGGAGCACGGCACATGCCCTCTCTCAAGTCCAAGAACAAAACCAGACAGTCATGGTCCCATGGTACCGGATCACTCACATACTTGTGAGTCAGCCTTTGAAAAGGCTTCGCCTACAGGGAGAAATTGGGAATCCATTGTCGACAGTAGCCAACCATTCCCAAGAACATTCTAACTTCCCTCTGAGTGATTGGTACAGCCATATTCATGATTGCCTCAATCCGATCTGGTGACACCTTTCTCTTGCCTTTCTCAATTCGATGACCCAAGTACTGTACCACACTCAAACAGTACTGTAACTTATTTGGGGACACCTTGTGTCCATTCTCTACCAAATGATTCAGTAGGGCAATCGTGTCAATCCTGCAAGCATCCTCAGTTTCTTAAGCAATGAGGAGATCGTCAATGTATTGCACGAGAACTGAGTTCTGCTGCACTACAAGACTCTCAAGACTCTTTTTCAAGATCTGATTAGAGATGGACTCTCTGTATACCCTTGAGGGATATGACACCACGTTAACACACGGTCTTCCAGCCGGAAAGCAAACAAAAATTGGCTTTCCTCGTGAAGAGGTATCGAAAAGAATGCTTGACACAGGTCAATCACAGAAAACCACTCGGCCTCGCATGGAATCTGGAATAGTATCACTGATGGATTCGGTACCACTGGACAACATGGAACCACAATCGTATTGACCTTTTGCAGGTCTTGCGCGATTCTGAATTTACCGCTTGGCTTCTGTAATACCATAATGGGTGATTTGCATGGACTTCCCATTATCTCCTTCAGGATTCCCTGCTTGATCATAGAATCGATTACAGGTTTGATCCCAGCGATTGTCTCAGGTGATAGATTGTACTGGGGTGTTCTCTGGAACTCAACATTCTGCTCAATCTGGATCTTATCTGGCTCAACACCCTTGATTAATCCAATCTCTTCTCCCGTAAAATCCCACACATCCAGTGAAACAGAGTCTCCTAGGTCAAGTGGAAGCTCCTCCATTGTCAACACAGAATACATCTCTATGCACAAATGCTGATTCGCAACCTTAAAGGTAGCATCATCGTCCTTTGTCTGTACTTCCACTCCCTTGGGCATGCAGTAGATGGTGCAATTCAACTTGCACAAGAGATCTCGTCCTAGCAAGCAGACTGGACTTGAGTCGCACACCACAAACTGGTGTCGATCTCGAAAGGTTCCTATTCTCACAGGAATCGGCTCAGTCAATGGGTTACTCATTTTCTTGTTTGCCACTCCTGCAACTTGGATTGATTGTCCCGAGAGGGGTAGGTTGGGAACTACTGCAGATCTCACAGTAGAACGGGTATCACCAGTATCAACCAAAAAGTTGGTGGGATGACTGTCAACAGCCGCCTCTACAAACGGTCCCCTCTGGTCTACCTCCAAGACTGCCCCAAGAGTGCAGGCTTCCTCCACCCTCAGGCACTGTCATTTCTCATCATAATTCTCAAAAAGGGGCATCTGGTGGTACGTCCAATTTCCATGTTGGATCTTCAGGGGTTGTGGAACTTGCACCTGCGGGGCCATCGTCCCCCCTTGAATGGATCTAGGTCTCGTTACTGTATTGAAAACCTCAGGTACCTGCACTGTCTCTGTCTCTTGTTGCACCTGGTTTGCTAGGTTCAATCTACACTTGCACTTCCAATGCCCGATCTTGTGACAAAGGTGACACGCAGTGGGCTTTTTCAGTGTTGCCACATACATCCCTGTCTTGGGGTCTACAGGTTTCCCTTTCCCTTGACCCTTCATATTCTGGGTCTCTCCTTGATTGTTTGCCTGTCTTCTCTCTAACGTCTCTCCATTTGGCTGCGTCTGGAGTTCCCTGTCAGCGGTTTGCATTTGGACCAGCATCAGCTTATCCTTAAGCTTCCTGTGTTTTGAGTCCACTTCATCGCTGCAGTACCTGGCATACCGCAGTATTTCATCCACTGACTTGTTCTGCCAGCAGATCCGATGTTGCTGAATCATGAAGCTAACTTCTGGTCTCTGACCCAAAACGAACTTGGAAACAAACTGTCCTATGTCTTTAGGGTCTAATGTGTCCAGCCCACTGTACTGCTTAAAGGCTTGTAAGAGCCTCTCATAGTATTCATGTACGGACTCCTTCAGTTCCTGAACAGTTCGATCTATCTTAACCCAATCAATATTTTTTGGCGAGATTTTGGATTTCAGCCATGTAATTACCTGTTCAAACTTTTTCATAACCATAGGTGAAGAACCATTTGTAACAGAATCCCTGTATGGTTCGGAAGTTCGACAATCAACCGCAACTTTACAAGCTGCCCACAAATCACTTGACACTACAATGTCAAACAGTGTATTTAGATCAACCCACAACACCTTTGAGATCTTAACAAAACGATCGACCTGCTTGTACCATTTGACAGGCTTCTCCCTTAGCAGAGAAAAGTCATTCATAAATGCTGCCAAATCACCTCTACTCCAAGCCACATGCATATACCCTCTGTTCTGTACTTCTCGTAAAGGGTAATTCTCCACTCCTATTATTCCCCCTCCTGGAGGCGGTGTCTCTCCTACGCTCTTTTTGGTACTCTTCTTCTTGGACCATCTTTCCTCCCACTTATCAAGCATACTCCATGCACGTATCCCTATAATCAATTCTCGAATGTGAGCTTTCAACCCTATGACTCTCTTCTCTTCCAATTCCTGGTCACTGTACTGCAATCTGTGACTTCCTGCAACATCTTCATTTTGGACAGGTCCACCTCATACCTTTTTGCCAGTTCTGTCAGTTTTTCATGTGCTGACCTTGCTTTACGAGTTACGTCCTTTGCTACTAACAACAACTCATCTGGTTCGTAAAGTTCCACTCTTTCCAAAGGCAGGTTCCCACAAATTACCTCATCTACTTCAGCTTTCAATCTTACCACATCCAACATCTTTGCTCTTATAGCAACTTTCAGGGTCCCTTGACTAGATGCACCACTCGATTCTTCGTTCTCGCTGCTCTGTTCTCCACATCGGTTCCCTTCCGCTATATTCTATGTTGTGGAGAAGTGTGGCTCAATGATTAGAGCGGCAGACCCTGATGCAGAGGTCTAGCCCAGGACCAGGGTTCAATTCCCCGCCTCGGCGGGTCTTGGGCTCAAAAATTCCACGGACCTGATAATTCTCGCCTAGGTGCCATTCCAATCATGGAGTCCCACTCTGCAACTCTGGGCAATAGCTTGCTTAATTTCCACAACGGCCCCCACAACGCTAAGGATGCCTGGCCTCCACCTTGGAGGTGCCCAGGAGTGGATGCCTCACAGGGAAAGCCAGGATGGGTTCCACAGCAGTATTCGTACAAGCGCCTTGAGACCCTTGCAGGTGAGTAGTGCGCTATACAAGTATCAATTTACATTTATTCCTAAGGGCTGGTCGGCTTCCTGAGTTTCCACGATCCCAATCTCCTGTCAGCCTGTCACTCTGACTTCTCACTGGTGGTTCCCACATTCTTAGGTCAGATCTTGAATCGGCCAAGGACCTTGGTCTCGCCGTTCTTACATCCACCTGTCATCTAAAGGAGTCTGCAGTGGCTGGCAATGGCGTACTCGATTCTATGGGTCTTGGAAGGTGAGCTATTACACTCACTGTGCCATTCTCTCCAGAGCTAGTCCCCTCTCTCACTGCTGACTGTGCCAAACCAAACTCCCATTTCCCGCCTGATCTGGGTCATACACTGACACTATGGAACCAATGGTAAACGGCACTGTAAGGGCATCCGGTAACCTTGTAACACCTGTAACTCCATTAGCTTCAGTACCTGCTGGAGTCTGCGTTCTCATCCCCTCTGTTCCTGTTGAGATTCTCCCAACTACTTTCGCGTTAGGTTGAGTCTGCGATTCTCCAATCCCCTCCGTTGGTACAGACTTTCCTTTTTCTGAGTCTGGGTTATATGGGGGTGGTCTCTCTGATAGTAACCTGTCTAACAAGCTATCATCTGTGTCACTATCGTCTTCCTCGACACTCTTCTTCTGGGTATCTCCCACTTTCAGCTTCAACGGGAATAGCCTATCCCCCTCAATAGTTTCCACTCTCCATCTTTTCTCCAATGCATCCCATCACGCATCTTGAAATGCCCTGATCTACTTTTTCACCCTGTCCTGACTTCGATCTCTTTTCCTGTCATGTGCTGCTCTAATCCATGCATGTAACGCCTCAAACTGTGTTGGTCTGGGTAGAGGTCGCAATGAAGACATCACTGTTTTCAATTGGTACAACGCTTCCAACCTGAAAGTACCATAACGCGGAAAAGCCAATTCTCCCTCTTTTTCAGTCATTTTATGCCAATTTTCAAGCCAAATTATAGTATGTAATCCCACATTCGTAGCCATGTAATGGGCTGGGGTATCCTCAGGCGGGTCTTCTTCTCCTCCCCGAAGTAACCACTCTTCTATCTCCTCTACACATATCTCGTGAAACTTTAAAACATTTCATGATGAAATCAACTTTCTTTTACACACAGCGTTTTGTTTTACTTCCTGATGTTAATCCACCAATCCCAGCGCGGCTTGACACCCACCGACATATCGCAGCGCGGCACTCTTTGACGCCACTCTTCTTCCGCATGCAGCAGTTCCCCTCCTTTACAATTCGTCTCTCGCACACTCACGCGTCTCTTTCATACAATGAAATAACTGTTTGTCCACCAAACGACCAGACAGTCTCTCACAATTATCGACCTCAACTCCGGCAACCATCTGTCCACGAAACGACCGGACAGCTGCCTCAGACTATCGGCCCACGAACGGCCGGACAGTCATGTACTTGATCGATAGGATCCACTCGCTCAATGATCCACATACAGTAACCCATGACCTGCGTCGGTTACTCACGCACACACACACACGATTCCCACAATCACTGGTCAGACAATTTCAACTCTGGTTGTTTTCTACACCACAATCTCTTATCCCGGGATATCAAAATCAAATCTCATGGACCGCATGTGTTCAGCCCGAACCCACAATCACTCAACTCTCATTCCAACTCCGCGAGACATCACACAATCAAAACATCACAGCAATCTAACAGACACAAATCCCTAGTCATACTCACTCTCCCACAAACTGCTGTTTCTGCCACACCGTCACTCTCTGTCGGTTTCCATCAAACGCCGTAGTCCTCCACTCACGATCCACTGGATCACCATCACTTGGGCTCTATGGGGACTCAATAGCTACCCTTCTCTACTTCTCCCCTTACTACAGAGATAACCATCCTCTGCTATCAACTGATTGCACCGGATTCTTATCTTTAAATCTCTCTAAGAATCCTCGGTCGACTGAACCTTTGTTATCTGCTGAAAAGTGTAAAGGGGAGAAAACCAATGCATTCACGTTTAAACAGTATGGACTATTTACTTAGACTCCGAAAAAATCGCTAACTTCGAATTCCAATTTAGGGGTTTTATTACGAAGCCAAAAATAATTGAACATACAAGCACCTCATGACGAGGTTAAAGAAATTCATGGGCACTAATACAAAATTTATCCTACGCACCAGTCTGATCCAGTAAAGCAGAAAAAGCATGAGCAATTCCAAGAATATTAAACAAGCAATAACTGCTCCAACATCTAAATTAGTCTTCATTAATGACTGTAAAATAAATCCACTAACCTGTCCCTACACTATCACTAAGGTGGCATCCCTACTTAGCATTTCCCAGGCAATAGCAAGAAAAGGTGTCAGCTCGTGAAGACTTCCTAAGAAGTACACTCACGTTGTAAGGGTCAGTAGCCAAAGCTACTAAGTTCGTTCTAAGTCTCCTTCCTCAGTATCGATCTTTTCCTTCTACCCTCTAACAGCTCTCTGCTAACTCATCCCTTGGGGCACTGTCCCTAATACAAAACACACAATAGGTAGGACACGCCTCTGTAACACCTCCTCTGGCCAGGCACCTCTCGTAGGTAATTTTCCACCAAAGCTTGTACTCTGTCCAGCAACGGTTCCAATTATCGACATTCCAGGATACATTGTTTTAGGCCTCCTCCATACCTAACTCCTAAAACAAAAGGCGTCAGTCTAACTAACGAAGATGGTGTCCTTGCACCTGCAACAGAAGCATGAGAGGAGAGTCCAATTTAAGGCACTCTGTATTGTCCATAGGGCAGCACATAAAACAGGGCCTAAGTTGCTGCAGGGGAAATTCTTATGGTATTCTCCTGCTAGATGCCTGCGCTCTTCCTCTGCCAACCTGGTTTGTATCCCTCATGTCAACAAAGTTTGAATGGGTGGCAGGTCTTTTAGTTCTACAGCATCCAGACTCTGGAACGATCTGCCTCTGGAGCTTAGACAATTGAACATTCTGTCACGTTTCAGGAAGGAGTTGAAAACCAGACTGTTTCCTAGAGATTAGATCCTTACGTACTCTGATTAGATACACATAGTGGCTGATTGGTAATCTAAGCGCCAGGATACTTGTTGGGTGGCAGTTGCGCTATACAAGTATTCCTTACATACATACATACAGAACAACCTTGCACACACATGAATTTCGCTGACTACCTCCAAATGAGAGCTTTACCAGGGAAAGTACACTTTTGGCCTTCAAGATTCAGCTAACATAAGGAATGCGAGTAGGCATTTTATAGCAAAATGTGAGTATTTATTTAGACCTTTGCACATCAAGAAATTACACGCATTAATAAATGTTGCGTCTGCAATTCATTACATTAAAAGCACAATTTCCTTTCTACATGTGCAGACTTTAATATGGTGCACGTTAAAATCTAATACATTACATTACACGTGAGCTGCTTCATTAAGCATTTGCAATGAATATCGAGAATCACGAAATTCCATTTAAATGCCACTTTACTTTCTCGAATGGTTCGAACTAATTTTCTATCATTACACTTACATTTTTCGTTATTACGTTCACATTTCTAATGATCAGTTTTTAGTACAACACAAGAATATATGCGGGTGCGGACTATCCATGATTATAATGCACCCCTAAAATGTTTCAGAATATCATGACGCTCTATCAGTTGTATGTCATTTGTTGTGATCCATTCCTGCATTTTTGCCAGCACTAATCTTGCCACCACCTTTTGTATTGAGTCGATTAGGCTTATTGGCCTAACATTGCATGGACTATAACGGTCACCTTTTAAAAATAAATTGGTATGACCTCTGCACCTCGCCAGGATTTGGGAATGGGGGCTCCACAGGCTATTACGTTGGCTAGCATCTGTACATATAACTGCCAGATATCCTTATTGTACAAGAATAGATACACTGGGATACTATATAAATCTGGGGCTCTACCTCCTGTGACTGTCCCCAATGCTTCTCCTACATCAGAAATATCAAAGAGCAATGCTGACTGACTTATGAGATGGGATTTGGAAAGGCTCATCAGCTTCTCCTTCCTCTTCTACTGCAAATTATTTCAAAAAGTGCGCAACCCATATTTCTGGAGCTACATGGTTTTGTGGGGATGATGCTTGCCCTCCTCTGCCCAATTTTACCAATTGCCAGAAGAGTTGGAGGTTTTTCTTTGTACTGGCCCAACAGAGATCCTGCCATCTCTGTTCGTCCCAATCTCTTTTTGCTATCAGCTGCTGGATTTGTACAGTTTCCTTGTTTGTTTGATCCTAGACAGATTTTTTGATTTGATTTGTCTGACTTGTATGTTTGCCTACAGTTCTTGTTATATCAGTTTTTCTGGATTGCTAGGGGTTTGCGAGGCTGTCTAAACGGCTTTAAAAAGTATATATTTATTTTATCAAATAGTTAGTCATGTGCCCCAATTATTATTTTATTTAGATGTTCCTGATTATGGGCTATTTGCAGCTCTTTCAATGTGTTGGTAGCATCTGCTGCTATTGCTGTGAATATTTGTGGATTTTCAGTGATCTTATCATATTTGACCCGTCTCATGTCATTACAGAGAAGAGCTTTTTGGTCGTAATCTGCATGGACTGTGAGAACCCGTACTAGGTTTCAATGATTTCATTGTAAGTGTCAAGGGATTATGATCACTTTCGGCTCTTTCCAACACCTCCATATCAATAAGGGCAGGCCACTGTTCCAACTTAATTAATATATAATCAATACGGCTCGCACTATGGTCGTTGTTAAATGTATTTAACACTAGTCTGTCGGATGTAGTTATCCCATTAACTGCCCTGATACCCCTTTCCATGCTTAGTGCTTTTAATTGTATAGCTGTATCCGTCCATCTCTTGATGGGTGCCAGTTCTAAGGTGGGGGTATCCCATTGTGCCTCCTCCTCTTCTGTTAGCTTACTGTCTTCGTGATCAAGGGATTCAAAAGTTGTACTGAAGTCCTCTGCTATAAATAAAGTGACAATTTAAAAATTTCTAATCCACCAATAAGGAGACTGTGTTGGACATTATTCCACCTTTTAAACCTCTGGCATAAACATTAAAGATTGTTATATGGGTCTGGGGGCTGATCTGCATAAGAATGGCCATGATATCTGGACTCTCAATCTGTAGTTCCTGAATTCTATAGCCTATATCCTGCTTAATCCAGATTCTCAAACCACCCAATGGTCTGCCCTGCAGTCCTTGAATTGCCGGTTTATGAAAATTCAGATAACCTAGGTGATATATTGGTTCTTGTTAGAACCGGCGGTCTCTAGTTGACAGAGGTATACACTTCTGACAAATAGGGACCAACCAACTCTAGTCAGGGAAAGGGGATTACACACTCAGATAACCCCTGCTACCCCCTTGGTAGCTTGGCAGAGCAGACAGGCTTATCTCAGAGGCAGTGTGTTAAGCATTTATGACCACATACAGTAATAAGGTGAATACACTACAGATGGACACGACACAGAAGTTATTATAAAAATAGGATTTTTATATAAGGCTTAGCACAAGACCAAATAACGACAAAAATATACCACAGTCTTAATAAATACTCTTTGGAAGGAAAAATAATAGTTCAAGTAAGGTTTCTTCTTGGCAATTAGTTCTTTAGCAAAGTATTCTTCTGAGCACAGTTCTTTGGCAACAATGTAACCCCCACAGGAGTCACACGACGTTGAGTCTACAAGATTCCCAAGGTTCGGCGTCGACCGCGAGGAGCGCTACGTCGAGCCTGGAGTTGCAACAGACCCCACAAGTACAGTACCTTGAGAAACGAAGAAAACGATGATCCACGGCGTCGAGATGTCGGCGTCGGGGTCGGCGTCGATCGTGCCTCGGAGTCGGGTCAATCCGCAGAGGTGTCGAGGGATGTCGGGCCGGAGCAGCGCTCACGGCGTCGAGAAGGGCGTCGAGTCGATGCGATCAGCAGCGGCGTCGGGACGGGGTCGCTTGGAGGTGGAGCCGATACTCACTCCTCACTGGCGTTGATACCGGCATCGAGACGGGGTCACTTGGAGCCGGGGCCGATACCCACTGCTCACTGGCGTTGCTGCTGGCGTCGAGACTGCAGATTTTCCCTTGTGTACTGGAAACAACACTTTCCAGCAATTCAGCAATTCAGTAGATGGTGAAGTCCTTTGGCCCTGTGACTTCAACAGGAGACTGGCACTCTTCCAGTCCTTGGAGATTTCCTAGCAAGTGTTCAGAGAGTACACACCAAGTTCCTCTCTCCTTGTTCCTTGGCAAAAATAAAGAAGCAGCTTTCAGGTTCCTCCACAGCAAAACAGCACTCTGGCAGAAAGGGGAGGCAAGTCCTTAGATCAGCAGGCTTCTTGTCCTTGGTACAGGTTTCCTTGTCAGAAGTGATCTGAGTTCTTGGTTCAGGGGTCCTTCTCTTATACCCCATTTCTCCTTTGTTCCCTTTGTCCAAGCAGGGAAATTCCCACCATCTCAGGTTTGTTGTGGGTGTTGCCAGGCAGAGGCACCTGGCCTATTCACTGAGCAGGGCAGAGTCCTCAGCCGCCCAGCAGGAGGCGGAGCCAGTATTGTCACTGGCAGGAGCAGGGCTATCAGTCGCCCAGCAGGAGGTGGAGCCAGTATTGTGTCAGGCAGGGCAGGCTACTCTTCCCTCACTCTATGTGTAAATGCCCCATTCACCCCACACTGACTCATTCAGACCTCTGGAGCCACCCAGCCCCTGACACACACACCAAACCAGCAGAGACCGGTAGATAGTTGGACAAGAAAATAGCCACTTTCTAAAAGTGCTATTTTCAAACATAGAATTTAAAAACCATCCATCCTAAAGGGTGTGTTATTAAATTCTGAGTTCAGGGATACTAAACTCGACTTGCTACCATGCTCCCTGAGTCAGATAGATTATAATGGAGTTAATAATCAGTCTGCCCAGTCTGGCCTATTGGAGGCAGGTAGCCCTTCAATAGTGAAAAACGAAAATGGCTGTAATTCACTATTAGGTCATGCCACACACATCAGGGCATGACCTACCTTTTACCAACAATGCACCCTGCCCTAGGGCCTACCATAGAGGTGTCTGAAATGTGGCAAAGTGAAGGTTTAGAGACTGGTAAGTAGGTTTCCTTACCAAGTCGACATGGCAGTCAGGGACTGCACGCAGGCGCTGCGGTGGCAGGCCTGAGACACATTTTACACGCTGCTTCTGTGGGTGGCACAACCAGTGCTGCAAGCCCACCAGCAGCAGTTAACTTACACGCCCTTGGCACACGCAGTGCACTAGACTAGGGTCTGAACAGTAAGTCAACCAAGCCAATCATGGTAACACCAATCAATGTAACAATTTAACATAGGGAGCACTTGCACTGTGGCACTGATCAGCAGTGGCACAGTGCCCAAAGCAATAATCCAGCAAAAACATCGTAACAGAGGAGGCAAACAGAAAAAAATGGAGGAGAGACTCATGCCAATGATGCCAGGTCTAACAGTTCTATAGACCATTTTTCTTGAAATAAACATAAGTCCTGGGTATCAATTAGACCATGAGAGGTATTTCATCTGTGAAGTCTCCAGGGGCTGGGGTGGCTCTGTGGGCCCATTCAGTTCTCGGGGGTTGTTGTTGTTATTGCCCATATTCAAGAAAGCAGTTATATGATTGGCTTTACTTAAGGTACGTGAAATTGGTTGAAGGCCGGTACCCTCTCTATTGAACTCAGTTGCTAGGTCCTGATGTAAGTGATGGAGAGGTCTCCGTAACCATACATCGATTTCACGTAAGGGAGACCCTTCTATGCAACTTGGAGCTGGTTTTTGGCTAAGATGTTTCGCTGAGAGATCTGGAGGGTTGTTTTTCATTTTAATTTTTGTGGCAGTTGAATGAGAGGTCCGAATGTCAAAGGCGACTAGGTTTCTACCAAATCAGTACTAGCTAATGTCAAGCCTATGTACCCCAGATCAGTTTTAACTTAGGGAAACCTTTTGGCATACCCAAACATGTCTGATCCATTGAGTACATTTGTTTATTAATGAGACTTCGTTCTTTTTAATCAGGCCAGGTGTTAATTTAGGAGCATTGGTTAAAAAGATTCTACGTTTGGACTCTGGTCCCTGTGGGAGGTCTTGGGAGGGTTGTTCTCACTGAATCTGCTGACTCTGTTGATATGATAAACTTGAGTGGTGGCTATAGATTAGCAGGTTCAGGTGGCTGTTGCCTCATTCCACTGGGACATTCTCTTTTGTGGTCTTGAGGTACTATATGCTTTACAATGCCCTTATGGAGATGAATAGGGTCCACTCTTGTTACCTGTTGAGGAGGGTCACATAAATTATTATATATGCCCCTGGTGCTTTAGGCCAGCCTACTAGGATGCTGTTCGTTTTGCATGACCTTTTGGGAGCTAAACAAGTGATCCTTCATGCGTGTTATGTCCACTACTACTAGCTTGAGTGATTCAGATAATGTGCTAACTATTGCTTTAAAATGTGCTTTACGGGAATACCAAACACATAGGGGGATATGGTTCCTAGGATACCCATTAATAATTTCAGCATATGCTGATGATACCCTTCTATATGTCCGAGACCCGGAGTTACATCTCAATCCCTTATTAACTGAGGTGGTGCAGTTTGGGAGGCTCTCTGGACTTAATTGTACGAAATCGCTAATATTCCCTCTAACTCCCACGACTACACCCACTAAGATAGACTTCCTGTTGCAGTGAACTTCAGACCCGGTTCGATACCTCAGGATACAAATCTATACAGACCCTACTGTAGTGATAGCTGAGAATTATGGGACGGCTATCTCAAGGCTGTAAGATGACATTAATAGATGGATGGGGCTCCCCCTTTCCTTGATAGGGCATATTTCCCTAATGAAGATGGTGGTCTTGCCCCGATGTTTATTTCAATTTGTCAATATCCCCATGCTGTTACCGCCCAGAGTGTTTTGAAAACTGTGCATACTCCTAATTAAACTTGCTTGGGCTGGGAAGCAGCCGAGGGTTAGTTGGAACACTTTGTCTCTCCCGTACTCAGCTGGGGGACTGGGGGCGTGAGATCTTGAACTATACTACAGGATAGCCCAGGCTTCGCATGCATATAATTGGATACATGGGCCACAAGACTTGCCCTATATGTTCATTGAGAGAGATGCAGCGGACCCTCTCACACTCCCCCCCAGATTCTATTTAAGTCCCTTTCTCACCGACAAAGCATTCTGGACTCTCTGAACTCCACTGCACATGCATGTCATAGAATTCTAGATACCCAAGCTGCTGCACTTCTGTACTCCCCTTTAATGCCTCTGGATTGATGCACCTGGTTCCCAACTTGCAGAGAAAAGGGTGTGCTTCGTGCAATGAAGTGGTTAGGCATACTTACTCTAGGCGATTTTTTTTTAAGACGGGGTGGTGCGTAGTTGGGAAAACCTGATCATGGAATTGCCGGGTATCTCAATATTGGATAGGTTTCAATATCTTGGGGTCCGGCATGCATGGCAGGAACTAATTGGGGACAACATGCAGGAGCCCATCGCATTACCTGCGCTTACACAAACGTTGCGAGTTGACACCCCTGCGAAACTTAAATCTGCATTATATACTTCTGCGCAGTAACCCAGGAAGGCACATTTACATAGGGCCAGGCAAGAGTGGCGGCGTGATCTTGACATTTCTATAGATGATAAGTGCTGGTCATACTGCTGTGAGGCGACGAGGTTGGTGTCCCTGAATGGCAAACACTGCTCAATTCACTTCAAATACATTAATAGGGTGTATTACACTCCCAAAAGATTGTGCCGCTATGGGCTAAGAGACACTGCGAATTGCAACAGATGTGGGGAGCAGGATGCAGGGTTCCTCCATGTGGCTTGGCAGTGCCCAGATGTCATGGCATTCTGGGAGAAGGTATTTTCAGTGCTGGGTGAGGTCAGTTCGGGCTGGACTGTTCCCATGAGGCACAGGGTCAGACTGATTTGCATATGGCCATGTCTGAACTGGGGTGGCAGAGTGGGCTAAAGAACGGTGATAGATTAAACCCAGATCAGTTGACTGGGGGTGAGTGCTTTGCAATGTTCAACACTCCGTCCATCATTTCCTTTGGTTTTTGCTTTGTTCGCCATAAGTTGACAGGGTATGCTCAGACGTGAGTCCCTTGCTCACTTTGCCACTGGATTCAAGCAAGCCTGGCTGAAGATGGCTGAAATGCCAGAAACCGGTCCTAGGAAGCTTGTTTCCGGTCCAGGGAAGACATGGCTTGGCAGTTCGGGCTGGACTGTTCCCATGAGGCACAGGGTCAGACTGATTTGCATATGGCCATGTCTGAACTGGGGTGGCAGAGTGGGCTAAAGAACGGTGATGGATTAAACCCAGATCAGTTGACTGGGGGTGAGTGCTTTGCAATGTTCAACACTCCGTCCATCATTTCCTTTGGTTTTTGCTTTGTTCGCCATAAGTTGGCAGGGTATGCTCAGACGTGAGTCCCTTGCTCACTTTGCCACTGGATTCAAGCAAGCCTGGCTGAAGACGGCTGAAATGCCAGAAACCGGTCCTAGGAAGCTTGTTTCCGGTCCAGGGAAGACATGGCTTGGCAGTTCGGGCTGGATTGTTCCCATGAGGCACAGGGTCAGACTGATTTGCATATGGCCATGTCTGAACTGGGGTGGCAGAGTGGGCTAAAGAACGGTGATGGATTAAACCCAGATCAGTTGACTGGGGGTGAGTGCTTGCAATGTTCAACACTCCGTCCATCATTTCCTTTGGTTTTTCCTGGGTGAGGTCATGGGGCAGCATTTGGTGCTCAGCCCTCTGGTTGCACTGTTGTGATATGACAGGGAGGTAACAGCTAGTTTCAGGAAATTAGTAGCAATGGAATGCAGATATGCTTTCTTGTAACATGCAGTCCGATGCATATAGTGTGTTACTTCAACTGCAATGCCGCCATAGGGGTTTTTGGGGACTCTATCAGCACTATCTGATTGGGAAAGAAACAGGGGATATTAATAACACAAAGAACTTGGGGTCTGGCAATGATGCCACCAAATGCCAAAGAACAAAAAGAAGAAAAGTGAAAGAACAGGAGTATTGTAAAGAGCAAGGGACCCTTGTCAGAGCTTGGATTCCCATAAATTGTCTTCGTGATCAGTATTATCATCTGGTCATCCACTCAGTTGAATGATACGCCTTTTGATCATAGAGACTATCTTCTTGGGAAAAACTCTCTCACTTAGGTCAACAAGAGAGAGCCAGACACAGTGAACAAGCAGATTGTTTGTTTCTTTAATCAGTGATCACAAAGAACTCGTGCAGTGCATGAAATAGTGAGTGCAATATTTAAAATAGAGTTGTTAGGAGAAAACAAATTTTATTCCACATATCCCCTCACCCTCTAGATAAAAACAGTGCAAAAAGCAGTGTTACCAAATAACTACTAGCTATTAAGGTCGCCATGTTTCAGCCATGTGGGTAAAAATGCCCAAGGCTTTCTTCAGGACCTACGTTCATCAAAGTTTGCTACTGCATCACCACACCAACAGAAAACCTCTAAAGTGTCAAAAGTAAAGATATGTATAATGAGTATCACCACTAAAAAGGTTGGAATCAATACAACCTTTCCTTTTCAGATCCTCCGCTTCAAGGGATGCAGATGGCACCTGAATAAAACAAAACCACTAATACTCCTAATTAGTTCACTTATACAAGGACCAACAGGCCTCTACTTTCTTTGTCATCCTTGACTTCCAGCTAATTGTCTAGAAATCTCAGTAAGCATATGTGCATATTCTGCTTACCTGTCTTGATCGGGGACTGGACCTCACCTCACCTGGAACCTTACTCTGGAATATGAGGCCCCGCTCTGAAAAACAGAAACGGAAGGGAGGGTGATAGAGAGGTAGTCCTCATCAACTCGCAATCAAACTCCCCACTTCTGTTTTAATCATATTAAATCTTTGTGTTCGAAAAATATACACCATCGTCATGCAGAGACAATCCTACCTTCCAAAGCACTTAAAAAGCAAGAGTCTTGCTTGACATCTTTCTCTGAGACAGTCTCTCTGATGCTAAAGAATGAGCCATGCCTCAGACGATTCTACTGTTTAAATAGTATCCTGCTAGTGACCTATAATAGCAGCATCACGCAGAAAGAACTATCTTTGCCTAAGTTACTCCAACAAAATTTTAATACTTGGATTCCAGCTGTTTAAAACATGGTCTACCCATGCCACAACGTGAAACAGGAACAGCGGAGACCAATAAAACCAGATAAATTACCGCTCAAGTGACTGGGGAAACTAAGTGAAAAGGACGTTCTCCTACCTGTCTGTTGTTGCCTCCGGCGTCTTCTGAGTCAGGGATGGAGGTAACGATCGGTACAGGAAACCCACTTAAATACTACTTCTGGCCACACCTGTTGCTCATTAACAACAACCCGGCTCGTTTCGATGTCGTCACCGAAAACTACAAATTGACGTCATCGTAATGAAGACTGTAGTTCCGTTAGTCTATACAGCCCTCAGTTGATTGATTAAAGTGACGCTCCTTGAGTAAACTGCAACGTGACGCTCCCGTCACCTGGGAACTACAGAATGGCGTCATCGGAGTCAAAATGGTAGTTCCATCACTAAACTTGGTCCTAAACTTGGTCCTATCATGACAGATTCAACCTAAGTGCTCACTCGCCCTGTCCGGAGCGTCACGTTGCAGTTTACTCAAGGAGCGTCACTTTAATCAATCAACTGAGGGCTGTATAGACGAACGGAACTACAGTCTTCATTACGATGACGTCAATTTGTAGTTTTCGGTGACGACATCGAAATGAGCCGGGTTGTTGTTAATGAGTAACAGGTGCGGCCAGAAGTAGTATTTAAGTGGGTTTCCTGTACCGATCGTTACCTCCATCCCTGACTCAGAAGATGCCGGGGGCAACGACGGACAGGTAGGAGAAGGTCCTTTTCACTTAGTTTCCCCAGTCACTTGAGCGGTGATTTATGTGGTTTTATTGGTCTCCGCTGTTCCTGTTTCACGTTGTGGCATGGGTAGACCATGCTTTAAACAGCTGGAATCCAAGTATTAAAAAATATTTCGTTGGGGTAACTTAGGCAAAGATAGTTCTTTCTGCATGATGCTGCTATTATAGGTCACTGGCAGGATACTATTTAAACAGTAGAATCGTCTGAGGCATGGCTCGTTCTTTAGCATGAAAGAGACTGTCTCAAAGAAAGATACCAAGCAAGACTCTTGGTTTTTAAGTGCTTTGGAAGGTAGGATTGTCTCTGCATAACGATGGTGTGTATTTTTTGAACACAAAGATTTAATATGATTAAAACAGAAGTGGGGAGTTTGATTGCGAGTTGATGAGGACTACCTCTCTATCACCCTCCCTTCCGTTTCTGTTTTTCAGAGCGGGGCCTCATATTCGTGAGTAAGGTTCCAGGTGAGGTGAGGTCCAGTCCCCGATCAAGACGGGTTAGCAGAATATGCACATATGCTTACTGAGATTTCTAGACAATTAGCTGGAAAGTCAAAGATGACAAAGAAAGTAGAGGCCTGTTGGTCCTTGTATAAGTGAACTAATTAGGAGTATTGATGGTTTTGTTTTATTCAGGTGCCATCTGCATCCCTTGAAGCGGAGGATCTGAAAAGGAAAGGGTGTATTGATTCCAACCTTTTTAGTGGTGATACTCATTATACATATCTTTACTTTTGACACTTTAGAGGTTTTCTGTTGGTGTGGTGATGCAGTAGCAAACTTTGACGAACGTAGGTCCTGAACAAAGCCTTGGGCATTTTTACCCACATGGCTGAAACATGTCAACCTTAATAGCTAGCAGTTATTTGGTAACACTGCTTTTTGCAGTTTTTATCTACTCTTCCGGTTGATGACGGGCGAAGATGGGCTTGCTCTTGGCCCGGGCCGTGCCCAGGCCAAGTCCCATGTACGTCCTGCGCAACGGGACTCCTCAGTGCTCTTTGTATGGGTCCAGCAGCAAGGAAGTGACGTTGGGCCTCTTGTCTCTCATGGGTGAGCTGGGAGATGTGGTTCCTCCCCACCCGTCGGCGTGCAAGGCTCTGCTGGGTCAATTGCAGGATCCCACACAACGGGACTGCTCAGCGCTCTTTCTGCTGCTCCAGCAGCAAGGAAGTGACGTTGGACATCCGGGCCCTCACAGGTGAGCTGGGAGATGTGGTTCCTCCCCTCCCGTCAACGGGAAGGCTCCACTGGGTCAGTTTCAGGATGAAATACTGAATAGTAAAGCATTTGAGAAGAATATGTCACCAATTGTATATCAACCAAAACATGCGCTTTACACATCTGGCAAAGGCCTACAATTGCAGGAAGTGTTATAAATACACTGGCAGGTATAACAAGAAGAGTAAGGAAGCGTACGAAAAGAGAACCCTTTAAAATAAACAGCTGATGTGAGGAAACAGGTTTTTTCAGGTTCACTCCCACTTTGTGCTTCTATTTGGACTATTAGGCATTTTTGTACTGACTCTGAATTGCACTACTAATCAATACTCAACACAGGGGCTCTGACCGTTAAAAAAGTGCATGTTTAATTGACTTAGCCCCAATTGGTATAGCTTGACTTACTTTTAAGTCCCATGTATATGCTACCTGGGGTAGCTAGGCTTGTAAGTTAAAGTGTCTCTCGTAGACTGCAGCACTAGTTGTACTATCACCAGTGTGACAAGACAAAAGCATGACTCCCAGCCTGCCATTGCAAAGCCCAAGCCTTGCTTTGTAATATTTATAAGTCACCCTTAAAGCAGACCTACTTAGCCCTAAACGTAGTGTGCATTATATCAAAGGGTTGGACCGGTGGTTTCATGGTTTTTAAGGTCTTAACAGTAAGAACCACCACATCATTTTTACTTTTAAAAGGTTATAGCCTCAGTGTGTTTATAGTTACAGGCTGACATTTTAGTCCTGCTAACTTCCAAATAGGACTAAATGGGGCAAAGTTGGTACTTCAAGGTATCAAAAGAATCTGTGCAGTTAATCCGATTTAATGGTTCACTTAAATTTAATGTCACTGGTGGGCACATTGCAACTTTGGTAAGTTGTCACTGTGTTGCCCAAGGCTTCCAGTGTCTGTTTATGGTTGTACACAACGGTCTCTCCTCAAGCCAACCTTCTGGCCTCCTGGCTAGAAGTGTAAACAACTACAAAGGATTTGACCTGGAAGGAGATGTTATCTCATCCTGGCCGTAAAATCAAAACTGGGTGTGAGCCCACATGGTGACTTTCAAAAGGGAAGCAGCCTTTGATGGGCACATGGAAAATACACACAAGAGGGCTTGCTTCTTTGTCTAGGTGGACAGAAGGGCATCAGGGATGGGAAGGTGAAGGTGAAAACACTGGCCAGACTGGTTTCCCCATGGGCATGTATCCCAGAGGTAGAAACACCTTTAGAGTGGGCTACCAAGCTCCACAAACTGAGAGAGGGGTTCAGCCATTTTGCGAGTGTGCACAATAGAGCACTCTAGGACAACTAGATACCACACTTAACAGGAAGTTGTCTTAAGGCGAGAGAAATCTAGGCAGCCCCTTGGTGAGTGACCGTGACCTCCCCTAAGGGCACCTTCACTTGGTAGGCACACGATGTAGAGTCACAAAACGTGGTAGGATTCACAAGGGGATTGAGAGGAGTAAAGGTACTGCTAAAAAAGGGGCTCCACTTCACAATCATCAAAACATGGGAAGCCCTGAATAGCTGTTACCAAGGAATAATGAGTACACAGGGAGATAAACATTTACATTTGCCAGTATTTGCCCCTCCAACTCTGCAAGACAAGGTACTGGAAGCACTAGGCCAGATGCTATTAGAGACGTCAGACTTAAAGTACAGCATAGAGGGTGCCTTTTATGATGTAATGGATGCCATACAAGACCGGTCAAAGAAATGTCACAACAGAGAAAGGGACAAACAAAATTGGTGAAATTTACTAAAGGCTTTGATTAACAGATATAAGAAGATGGAGGCATTCTGGAGAAACATAAACTATGAAACTGTATGCAATAACTGGAAAGGGGAGGCCAACACATAGAAACGGAGCTTCCTACAACAAATACAACTTCCCAAGTAATCAAAGGATCTCATTAAAGAGCTATATATTATAACAATTTAGGGCCTCATTATGATGTTGGTCGGGATGCCTCCGACCGACAGTCGGATTCTACTAGACCGTTTCGGAACCCATGCGCCTGACTCGGTCAGAAACAATTCAGCCCTACCGATTACGATGCTCGCAGTCGTTAGGTAAACAGTTCGGTCATTCCGAATCGGTTCCGACTGGCACTCGGTGAGTCCAAGTCGGTCTAAGCTGGTTCATACAGCTCTGCGGACTGCGTTTCCGACCATCGACCGATTACGGTGTCGGATTCCAACAGCCTGTCCGACACGAAAAGGGTGTCGGAAACTGACTTTGGGGGCCCCTAGCAAGCCCTCCTTCATCCTTAGTCCTCTGGTTTGGGGTTGAAAGGGTACTCAAGGGTACCCCCTGTAAAACTATGCAGAGTGTGCTAGGCACCATGGGGTGCCCGCAACGGAGTACAAGGTTTTCCGCAGACACCCATTTTCCCCATAGGACCCTGTGTTGTCGGTCGGAACACAGGCTCCCATCAGAGTAGTTCTTCGGAATGGCGACCCGAGTCGGTCGGAACCGAATCCGACAAGGAGTTGGGCGGATTAGTTTCCAATCGACATCGTAATAAGGCCCATAATTGGAGGAGGTAGAAGATGCCAATAAGCAATGAAGAGTGGGAAAAGACAAAGGTCTGACCGGCCTACCAGGGGACATTTTTAAGGGATTCTCATCCGCATTTGGGAACCATCTGTTAGACATGTTCACAAAAGCAGAAGAAACAGGAAGACTCTATTAAGAGCAATGGATGCCATACAAGACCGTGAAAGTAGACGGGGTGACACTGCACACTTTCAAATTGAAAAAGAGGAACTAAGCATGAGACGAAACATCACTATGAGACTGAGATAAACCGGATCAGAAACATGCAATGATGGTGGTGTTGCAAACTGAATTAACTATAGTGAAATTGTAGTCCTTTCTTGCTAGCCTCTGTGCAGGGGGAGCCAAGTGAACTACTTAACCACCTTAATGATCTGTTTAATTAAAAACATTTTAAAAAGGCTTGGAAGCTGAAACGCTTCATGCTCAGTGTAATAAATGGATTTTAAAACTGCAGAGCGCTCCAAGTTTATTCCTGTTGGAGGGACTTTGTTTGTTAAATTGTTAAATTAACTGATGCAGGCCATATGCAAGCACGAGGCACCCATCATAAAAGAGTTTGGCAGATCCACTGGCATTTGTTGGACTATATATATATATATTATCTACTGGCGGTCGCCAGTAGATAGTTATAGTTAGGACCGTGTTTCCATAGGAAATCCGCAACATTCTATTTGGAATAACTTTGGCGCCGGTCGACGAATCCTCGCGAAATTTTCAAAATAGGTGGGGCGCTCCGCTCCGCTCCTACCCTGAAAGTCTCGGGGGGATTCGTCAAGCGGGGGCTGAGAAAAAAGGGGGGTCCCAAAACGCGTTTTCCCCATGCAATTTTCCATAGGGACCTTTAGTCCAAGGTACAGCCCGAACGGCTGAACAGAATTACTTGAAATTTGGCAGAGAGGTAGTCCTCAGCTCAGGGATGTGCCTTTTGCATATATGGAGTCAATCTGTTCAGTAGTTCCTGAGAAAATTGCAGTTAAAAGCACATACATATCTATAGCCGCGCACCGTGCGTGCACCGTGCGAGCACCCTAACGTGCGCGAGCGTAATTCTGATTGGTGTTAGTCAATGTTTGAATCGGTCGAAATCAGGAAGTGTCGGCCACCATTTTGTTTGTTTTCAGTGCGAGAGTGAAAAAGGAAGGTGGCGAACGTGAAAAGGGGGCAGGGTAGAGAGTTCCTGACCCCCTAGCCTTTGTCAGGGGGTCCCTGAAGGACCCCGAAGGCAGAAAAAAACATTTTAATTTTTTTTAAAAAAATCGCGGGGGTGCGCACACTGTGCGCGCACGGTGAAACCCCCCCCCCAAAAAAATTTAAAATTTTTTTAATACATAGTTTATTGTAAAATAAATATATAAAAAAATAATAATACATACATAACTTAGCATTTAAAAAAACTTACAAATTCACTGAAAAAAACGTAGGTTTCACACACGTTATAGTTAGGAATTAGAATTTAAAAAACCTTGCAAATTCACTTAAAAACCATAGGTTTCACACATGTTATAGTTAGGTGGATATTTCACTCGTAAAAAAACAATGAAATTCCCCCGTTATAGTTAGTTCAGATAACTATAACTCGCGCGACCGCAATCCACTGCTGATGACGTCACATATTACATCACTCATGACATGGTCAGTGGCATCACTCATGACATCATCCTTTTGATAGAGTGGCGGCCGCGCGAGTTATAGTTATCTGAACTAACTATAACGGGGGAATTTCATTGGTTTTTTAAGAGTGAAATATCCACCTAACTATAACATGTGTGAAACCTATGGTTTTTTAAGTGAATATATATATATATATATATCCAAACCACACTCCTCTGCTTCTCTGCAGAAAGAAAAGCACACACGGGTTCACGGGTCAAAGCTGCTCTTTAATGTGACGGCATGACGCGTTTCGTAATCCAAACTTCCTCAGATGCCGCATTCACTGTTAGTACTCCCGCCCACCATTTAAAGTCCCAATGCCCCTCTGTGATTGGCTGAGGCATCGCGTGAGTGATTGACACAGGATTGCTCGAACTCCACAGTGAAAGTCCAGGCAGAGCGAACACCTGATGTTAGTACTAACTCCGATGGGCGGTGTCTGCTCCTTCCCTATGTTCGCTCTTGATCTCAGAGTGGGCGGTGAACAGCTTCCCCGAACCCTCACCTCTCCGCTGTAATCCTGACAAACCACCTGTAGGAGCCGTCTAGGTAGGCAGTTACCTCCCGCAAAGTTGCAGTTCATCAATGATGGACAGGTAGCAGTTGCAGGTAAGCGAGGTTCCGGCTGTCCCAAAAGTCTTGAGAGTTACCACACTTGCCGCCAAGTCCGCCGGAATCACTTATTGGGTGGGCGCTCCTTGAGGTGTTCGTGGCCGCACCTCTTAACATCCAAACCACACTCCTCTGCTCCTCTGCAGAAAGAAAAGCACACACGGGTTCACGGGACACGCTTACCTGCAACTGCTACCTGTCCATCATTGATGAACTGCAACTTTGCAGGAGGTAACTGCCTACCTAGACGGCTCCTACAGGTGGTTTGTCAGGATTACAGCGGAGAGGTGAGGGTTCGGGGAAGCTGTTCACCGCCCACTCTGAGATCAAGAGCGAACATAGGGAAGGAGCAGACACCGCCCACTGGGGTTAGTACGTACATCAGGTGTTTGCTCTGCCCGGACTTTCACTGTGGAGTTCGAGCAATCCTGTGTCAATCACTCCTGCGATGCCTCAGCCAATCACAGAGGGGCATTGGGACTTTAAATGGTGGGCGGGAGTACTAACAGTGAATGCGGCATCTGAGGAAGTTTGGATTACGAAACGCGTCATGCCGTCACATTAAAGAGCAGCTTTGACCCGTGAACCCGTGTGTGCTTTTCTTTCTGCAGAGAAGCAGAGGAGTGTGGTTTGGATGTTAAGAGGTGCGGCCACGAACACCTCAAGGAGCGCCCACCTCATAAGTGATTCCGGCGGACTTGGTGGCAAGTGTGGTAACTCTCAAGACTTTTGGGACACGCCGGAACCCCGCTTACCTGCAACTGCTACCTGTCCATCATTGATGAACTGCAACTTTGCGGGAGGTAACTGCCTACCTAGACGGCTCCTACAGGTGGTTTGTCAGGATTACAGCAGAGATGTGAGGGTTCGGGGAAGCTGTTCACCGCCCACTCTGAGATCAAGAGCGAACATAGGGAAGGAGCAGACACCGCCCACTGGGGTTAGTACGTACATCAGGTGTTTGCTCTGCCCGGACTTTCGCTGTGGAGTTCGAGCAATCCTGTGTCAATCACTCCCGCGATGCCTCAGCCAATCACAGAGGGGCATTGGGACTTTAAATGGTGGGCGGGAGTACTAACAGTGAATGCGGCATCTGAGGAAGTTTGGATTACGAAACGCGTCATGCCGTCATATATATATATATATAACACTGATTAAAAATAATATTTTTACATTATATAACATTTTTGTGTTTTTTAATTTACTACTATAAAAGCATATATAATATATATATTACCTACTGGCAGTCGCCAGTAGGTAGTTATAGTTAGGACCTATTTTCCATAGGAAATCCACAAAATTCTATTTGGAATAACGTTGGCGTCAATTGATGAATCTTCGCGAACTTTTCCAAACTTTTGGCCAGCTCCGGTCCGCTCCTATCCTGAAAATTTCACGGTGATTCGTCAAGCGGGGGCCGAGAAAAAAGAGGGGTCCCAAAACCCGTTTTCCCCATGCATTTTCCCATAGGACCTGTTGACGCAGCTACAGCCCAAAGTGCTGAACGGAATTACAACAAATTTGGCAAAGAGGTAGTCCTCAGTTCAGACTCGTGCCTTTTGCTTAAATGGTGTATATCCGTTCAGTAGTTCCTGAGAAAATCAAAAGTAAAATCACATATATATCTGGGCGGAGCGTAACCACACATCTCATCGTGAGATCTGATTGGCTGTCAGCACTTCATCCAAGAAGTGTTGGCAGCCATCTTGGGACCAATATACATGATAGCACCTCATTAAAAAGCATTGCAGTTAATAGAAGGTTTTAAGACTTTAGTTACATTATAAATCATTTGTTGACGGTACCATACGCATTTTAGGAATTGTGGTGTGTTCTAAGGTGATTTTACCATGTGAAAAAGCCTTCTGCTGTGATATCATGAATCATGTTTGAGAGAAAACTATTTTTCATGCTTTTCCCACAGAGGTTTGGAAGGTGATCTATAAGCTAAACTGAGAGCATATTTTCTGTAAATTCACATTATCTTTCTCAGTCATGTGAGAATGAAGTCTGACATTCTCAGTAAAACATGTACATCCAACAAGGGCAGAGACTGTCAGTTGATTCCTTTGTGTTCTACTGCAGCTTCCCGAGTGTTCTAAAGAACAACTAGAGCGCTAACAGTCCTACTTATGACAAACGTATGGCACACCTGAAGCCATCTTGGTTGGAGTTAAGTGGTAACTCTTAAAACATTTAATTTAAAAAGGAACAAAATTAGGGGGTTTATTTTGCCATAGAAAGTATGATTAGTGCTGCAGAAAGAAAAATTAGGGCACATTTTGAGTGACTTCTCAAATCCTCTTCTATTTCATTAAAAGATTCTGACATACAGACTGAAACATGCACTTTTGATACCAGCAGCAGACTTCCCTGGTGAGCAGTAGCTTTACTACAGTGATCTAATAAGCAACTAGAGTGCTAACATTCTGAATCTATGGCAAATGTGTGACACATCTGAATGCCTTCTTGATGGAATCAAAGTAAAAAACTGAAAGTATTTCCTACTGAGGAGACTGTAGTAAATGAGGAAATTAGGAAACATCATAACAAATAAGTCTCCCAAAAGGGCCACCAGAGACAAAAGAGCCCAAATGTAGCCCAAATATCACCCAGATGTAGCCCAAGTATAGCCCAATGACAGAATGTCCCAGAGTGTTCTAACGAACAACTAGAGCGCTAACAGTCTTACTTATGACAAAAGTATGGAACACCTGAAGCCATCTTGATTGGAATAAAGTGGTAACACTTAAAACATTTAATTTACAAAGGAACAAAATGAGGGGGTTCATTTTGCCATAGAAATTATGATTAGTGCTGTAGAAAGAAAAATTAGGGCACATTTTGACTTCTCAAATCCTCTTCTATTTCATAAAAAAATTCTGACATGCAGACTGAAACATGCACTTTGAATACCAGCAGCAGACTTCCCTGGTGAGCAGTAGCTTTACTACAGTGATCTAATGAGCAACTAGAGTGCTAACATTCAGGATTTATGGCAAATGTGTGACACATCTGAATGCCTTCTTGATGGAACCAAAGTAAAAAACTGAAAGTATTTCCTACTGAGGAGACTGCAGTAAATGAGGAAATTAGGAAACTTCATAACAAATAAATTTCCCAAGATGGCCACTAGAGACAAAAGAGCCCAAACGTAGCCCAAATATCAACCAGATGTAGCCCAAGTATAGCCCAATGACAGAATGTCCCAGAGTGTTCTAACGAACAACTAGAGCGCTAACAGTCTTACTTATGACAAAAGTATGGCACACCTGAAGCCATCTTGATTGGAATAAAGTGGTAACACTTAAAACATTTAATTCACAAAGGAACAAAATGAGGGGGTTCATTTTGCCATAGAAATTATGATTAGTTCTGCAGAAAGAAAAATTAGGGCACATTTTGACTTCTCAAATCCTCTTCTATTTCATAAAAAAATTCTGACATGCAGACTGAAACATGCACTTTGAATACCAGCAGCAGACTTCCCTGGTGAGCAGTAGTTTTACTACAGTGATCTAATGAGCAACTAGAGTGCTAACATTCAGAATTTATGGCAAATGTGTGACACATCTGAATGCCTTCTTGATGGAACCAAAGTAAAAAACTGAAAGTATTCCCACTGAGGAGACTGCAGTAAATGAGGAAATTAGGAAACTTCATAACAAATAAATCTCCCAAGATGGCCACCAGAGACAAAAGAGCCCAACTGTAGCCCAAATATCACCCAGATGTAGCCCATATGTAGCCCAATGACAGAAGTGTGCTAAACACTTATTTTTTTGTGTATTTGCAGTTTTATATAGTGCAGACTTGTCAGGTATTGGAGTGCTTTACATGATCATTGGTTACATCACACAAGATCAAATTCATTTTGGTTGTAGACATGGGGAGATTAAGTGATTTGACCAGAATCACAGAATGTTGAGCTAAAGCAGAAACTCCAACCTGGATCCCCAGTTGCAAAGTCTGCAGCTCTGGAAGTAACACCACATCCTCTCCCCTAGGTGCAACATTTAATCAAGTGGTCAACTGGATAAAAAAACATAAAGATTACAAATAATTTAACAGTTCTTTGTCGCTATTGGAAAACTCAGAAAATATGTCCTCATTTTAGTTTTTTAGACCACTAACCATAATTTGGATGCAAATAAGACCCTCTCATATATGTAATTTCTAAAGGAAATACTCTAGGTATTACAGTTTTGATTACATCAAGATGACGTCAGGCGTTCCACACTTTTGTAATAAATATAGAATGTTAGCAATCTAGTTGTTCATTGGGATACTGTTGAGAGGTAGAGGCCAGGGGCACGGACTCTGAAAATTGAAGGCAGGTAGGAGAGTGCAGATGCAACATTTTGACCACACTGGGCAGGCAGGAAGGGCAGTGGCAGCACAACAGACTATGGAGGGCAGTGGAAAGGGGGGCAGGGGCAACAAACCAACAATACAGGACTGGCAAGAGAGGCTGTGGCAATATAATAGACCATTGTGGGCAGAAGGAAGAGGCAGTGGTAGTACAACCATACATGCCAACAGACCCGTTTCAGCCAGGAAACGTCCAATGTTTTTAAGCTCAAATGGGCTTTATTTGATCTGTCTCCTATCTACAATCTCCTCTTTTTCAATGTAACTCAAAGGGGAAAATCAATACACCAGTTTTTTTTCAAAATCTCCCTCTTACCAAGTTCAAAATGTTCGCAAGTATGGTACATTGGATAATGGTAGGCAGGAGGAATTGGGGTAGGAACATGGACTCGGATAACAGAGGACAGGAGGGACATGGAGAGGTGCACCAAACTGACCCTACAGGGCAGGCATCAGGGTTTGCATCAGCACAATACACCACACAGCGCATGCGGGACGGGAGTGCAGCACAACAATCCATAGAAAGCAATAGGGAGGGGACAGGACCATGCACATGGACAACAGAGAACAAAGGGGAAAGAGGCAATGGTAGCTAGCTGACCATAATGGACAGACAGGAGATAAAGCTGCAGCATAACAGACCATAAAGGGCAGGAAGGACGTATCAGGGGCATTACAATGGAACAGACAAGCCAGGAGGGAGGGAATAGGGGTCTGCACATAGAAACAGAGGGCTTGGGGCAAGGGGGCAGGGCAGGAGCAGCAAGATGACCATGAAGGTCAGGCAGGATGGGCACTAGAAACAAGACACCATGGAGAGCAACAATGAGACTATGATGGCATACACACAGGCCATGGAGGGAAGGTGGGAGGGGGTCAGGGGCAGCTAGCTGACCACACAGGGAAGGTGGAAGGGGCCATGGCAGCACAGAAGACCATGCATGGCAAGCGGGAGGGTTAGTGGCAGCACAATGGCTACGATTGGCAAGAAGGAAGGTGCAGGGGCATGCACAAAGGACCATGGAGGATAGAAGGAAGGGTCAGGACCTGGGCACAGACAAGAGAGTTCAGGGGAAGGGGCCTCACAACAGACCGCGCGAAGCAGTCAGGAGGAGCAGTTGCAGCACAACAGACCAGGGAGGGCAGAAGGGTGTGGCAGTAAAATGGACCATGGAGGACAGGAGGAAGGGGATGGGGCATGGATGTGGACAGGCAGGGTGGAGGTGGCAGGGACAGGTTACAGTCATCTGACAATGCTAGGCAGGTGGGAGGGGAGTGGCAGCTCAATAGAACACTCAGAGTAGATAGGAGTGGCAGGTCCATGGAACATGGTGGGCAAAAAGGATGGAGCAGGGGCATGCAAAAAGACATCGGAGGGCAGGGGGAAGGAGAATAGGGGCAGCAAGCACAGAGGCTAAGCAGCAGGTCAATGATGGGCCATAGAATTGGGCGACGGAGGGCAGGAGGAGTGGACTGGTACATCATGCTAAATGGAGGGCAGTGGCAGCACATCAGACCATGCATGGCAGGAGGGAGGAGGCTAGTCCATGGATTCAGACAACAGAGGATAGGGAGGAGGTGGATGGGGCAGCAAGCTAACTGTTCAGAGAAGGTGGGTATTAGGAACTTTATTGTTTTTAAAATGTGTGTCTGTGCGAACTACTTAAAATATGAACAAGTATGCAGCATAATCTCACTTTTATTCAGGAAGAAGAGAACGTTTGTGACTGTGACTCCGGGCTCACTTGGCAGAAACACCCCCTGACCCTCCACCCCCCATCGCAAAATGTAATGCCCGTGAAAAGGGTAGGTGGACGCAGTGTTATATAGAACATAGTCCTGAGAGCACGATTGAAAATGAAAACTAGATATAGTATATGGTATAAACTATGCACCAAAAAGTGTGATATAAGATGAACCGGGGCGTGAAATATAATATGCAATACATTGTGCACAATGACAGATTCATTGGAGAGCGCGAGATAGCACAGGCACTAGCGCGTGCTATGCGATATGCGCCTTGGAGTGTAATATGCACAGGGCAGTGTTGTGTAACCTAACTAGTCTCTAAAGTTGTAATATAAAATATGTGCTGGGGAGTGTAACGTTGCATATGCACTGTGACAAAGATATGGATCCCAGATTGTAATATGTATGGCATAGCGCTGTGCGTTATAACATAGGCATCGAGGAAGGCACGTTAGATGGGGCAATATAACCCGTGCGAAGGCAAGTGTGGCATGACATATTCACGGGGTGGTGTTACAGTGCACATGGGCTAGAGAGTGTCATAGCATACGCACTAGCTGGTGGAATACAACACAGAGGTGTGAGGCACTCGGCGGGCACTGGTGGGTGTAACACAGCATTGGGCTCAGCCAGGAGCACGCTGTGACTCTCAAGTGAGGTTCGTCTCCTTTCCAGAGAGTAAAATAAAAAGTATTACACATCCGGCGGTGGATGTGTGTTTTATTAACCGTGAGGGGGGTTTCTTGCATAGTTTGGTCAAATTTTTGTCGAATCCCCTTTGAATGGCTTGGTGTGCGTGTATATTAATTGTGCCCGTCAATAGCTACCCATGTTTGTATAAATAAATGACAAGGGTGTCTACTTGGAGAGTACCCACCGGCGGGGGCGCCGGGATTAGGCACGGTAGGGCGTCAGACACGTCAGAGCTTCACTAGCGGTGTAAATACATTCCATGTGGATTCATTCTATGCATAGTCGCCTTTTAATGAATATCACGCAAATCGTCATGATGATAGGTACATACGGTTTGTCCAGCATGTCCTAGGTTTTCCTATAAATATATTTTTTTTAAAAATAATAAAAGACAAAGGCCGGCCCCGGGGGATGGGGTCCCCAGGGCCATAAGTGGCCTGAGGAGGTGGGCAACGCAGCCCCCTCCTAAAGAATTAAAAAAAAAAAAGGCCATGACCCGGGGGTTGGGGTCCCCGGGCCGATTAAGGCCTTGGGAGGGCCAAATTAATTTTTTTCAACAAAAAAAATTAGGGTGCAGGGCCTGAGGGATGGGGTCCCCAGGGCCAGTAAATTAGAAAAAGAAGGGGGGCCACACAGCCCTCCTTCTTAAAAAAATTAAATAAATAAAAAACCGGCATCACGCCGGAGGCCACGCCCCCTCCTTGCAGCACTCTGCAAACGCGCCCCCTGGCCAGTTGTAAGTTGGGGAATTAATTCCCCTTCAATACTGAGGGTCCCTGAGGGGCAACTAGTCCAACAGGTATCTCCAGTATGCGCCAGGGAGCTGCATTGCAGACAGGTGTTCTGAGGCCACGCCCCTTTTTACACCTCTATGCAACGCAGCTCTGTGGCGCTTCCTGGAGGTACCTAGTGGGCTAGTTTGACCCTAGGGACTCTTAGGATTCAAGGGGACTTAATCTCTCAACTTAGAACGGCCACAGGGCTCGTTAACACAGTGGTGAAGGGAGGGGACGGGGCCTGAGGTGACGTGTGCAAACACACCCTGTGGCGCGTTTTAAGTTGGGGAAATAATTCCCTTTCAATCCTGAGGGACCCTGGGGGCCAACTAGCCCACCTGGTGCTTCCAGTAAGCGCCACTGCTCTGCGTTGCAGAGAGGTGGTGAAGGCTGTGCCCCTTTTTACACCTCTCTGCAATGGCGCTTACTGTACGTACCTAGTGGCCTATTTTGCCCCTAGGGATCCTCAGGATTCAAGGGGACTTAATCTCCCAACTTAAAAAACGGCCACAGGGCGTGTTTACACAGTGGTGAAGGGAGGGGACGGGGCCTGAGTTAATGTGTGCAAACAAGCCCTGTGGCGCGTTTTAAGTTGGGGAAATAATTCCCCTTCAATCCTGAGGGACCCTCGGGGCCAACTAGCCCACCAGGTGCTTCCAGTAAGCGCCACTGCGCTGCGTTGCAGAGAGGTGGTCTAGGCCGCGCCCCTTTTTACATCTCTCTGCAATGCAGCTCTGTGTCGCTTACTGGAGGTACCTAGTGGTCTAGTTGGACCCTAGGGACCCTCAGGATTCAAATGAACATAATCTCCCAACTAAAAACAGCCACAGGGCGTGTTTACACAGTGGTGAAGGGAGGGGACGGGGCCTGAGTTAACGTGTGCAAACAAGTCCTGTGGCGCGTTTTAAGTTAGGGAAATAATTCCCCTTCAATCCTGAGGGACCCTCGGGGCCAACTAGCCCACCAGGTGCTTCCAGTAAGCGCCACTGCGCTGCGTTGCAGAGAGGTGGTCTAGGCCGTGCCCCTTTTTACATCTCTCTGCAACGCAGCTCTGTGGCGCTTACTGGAGGTACCTAGTGGTCAAGTTGGACCCTAGGGACCCTCAGGATTCAAGGGGACTTAATCTCCCAACTTAAAACAGCCACAGGGCGTGTTTACACAGTGGGGAAGTGAGGGGACGGGGCCTGAGGTGACGTGTGTAAACACGCCCTGTGGCGCATTTTAAGAGGTAGTTTTAATCCCCTGCCCTATTATATACTAGGGGCTTACAGAGGAGGTCATGCTGATCACAGGGGGACCCCAACGCATAGTGTTCCCTAGTATATGTAGGTGTTTTCACTGTATTCTGAGTGTCTTTTAACATAGCACTGGCTCTAGGACTGGTTAGTCAGACTCAGTTATCACCAGTATCCGTCTGAAAAAGTTGAGGGTACAGGATGATTTTGCAACAAGGCTTCTTTCTGCTCTTCTGTTTGTTCTTTCTGCACTTTATCCTTCTTCCTGCACTTTTCTTCGTCTTTGAGGACTTCAGTTGCTTCTTTCTGCATTTCTTTTTTTTCTTTCCGTGCGTTTTTTCTTCTTTCTTCACATGTCCTATCTCTGTAGGCATAGTTAGAAATTAGCATTTAAAAAACCTTTGAAATTCACTGAAAAAACTATAGGTTTCAGGCACGTTATAGTTAGGAATTAGCATTTAAAAAACCTTGGAAATCCACTGAAAAAACCATAGGTTTCAGGGGCGTTATAGTTAGCTGGACTTTTCACTCGTACAAAACCATTGAAATTCCCCCGTTATAGTTAGTTCAGCTAACAATAACTCGCGCGCCCGCAATGCACTGCTGATGACGTCACATATTACATCACTCATGACATGGTCAGTGACATCACTCATGACATCACTGATGACATCTCAAATGACATCACTGATGACATCATCCTTGTGATAGAGTGGCAGACCTCCTCTCCCCCTAATATAACCTTTGATACACACATTCAAAAATAGAAACTAAAATTTTCAAAACAATGGACATACCAATATCAGTTACAACAACCTATTCAGTAATTCTAAGATCCACATACACATCCACTCATTCACCAACAGTCCTATACAGTCACTCATACATGCACTCACTCATCATATGTACTCATACACCTATACATCCTGTTACACAACGCCACTCATCCATAGAGTTACTCACACACATAGTCACTCATGCTAATAAAGAATCAAACATCCATTTACTTGCATATACAGTTATACACACACCACCACACTTACTTCTACAGAAACTTACACATACTTAGTCTTTTAAAGAATCACTTATAGAAACACATACTTATTCATACAGGAACTCTTTCAATCTCTCACTCTCACATATACTCACTTATATACACCAATAGTCACATATACTAGTTTAAAACATATGTAGTTACTCATAAAGACACTATTGAGACAGTCATTCACTCACTAACACACCCATGCACACACTCATCCACCCATACAGTCCTGCACACATGCTGTCTTCAACACATAAAAACAGTGAGTCACTCATTCATGCACCCATGCACTACGTAATACCCCCCACCGAACCATACAGACACTCAGACACTCATACTGATACTCAAAAAACCAACTAATAACCTATATAGACACTCATGTAGCTACTCACCAACCCATGCAGCCACTTATACACAAAGTGAGAGACTGATACAGATATTTACATATTTAAACATTACTCACTAAGCCATGTATTCACTAAGATACACTCAATCAGTCAGTTATACAATCAACTTTTCAAAAACAAATCATCCATTTAGACACTTATATACCCATTTATTCTTCCATCGACCTTGAGATATACGTATATAAAACATAAGTAATTTTCAGAAAAACACACATTCACTAGATGATGTCATCAGTGATGTCATCAATGATGTCATTTGAGATGTCATCAGTGATGTCATGAGTGATGTCACTGACCATGTCATGAGTGATGTAATATGTGACGTCATCAGCAGTGCATTGCGGGCGCGCAAGTTATAGTTAGCTGAACTAACTATAACAGGGGAATTTCAATGGTTTTGTACGAGTGAAAAGTCCAGCTAACTATAACGCCCCTGAAACCTTTGGTTTTTTCAGTGAATTTCTAAGGTTTTTTAAATGCCTAACTATAACGTGCCTGAAACCTATGGTTTTTTCAGTGAATATATATATATTTATGTTTTTTTTAAAATATTTATGTATATATAGTATAAAATATTCCACAGCAGGATCCCAGGGGTACCACCATCCAAAGGAAGGCGCAACACCAGGAAACAGACTCCAAAGGCAAAGTTGAGAGTTAAATGATGATTTGTTCAAGCATCCAGTGTCCAAATGACGTGTTTTGGCCGCAAGACATGCAGCCTTGATCACATAGCGCTGTACTGGTGAATGAGTGGTATTCATATTTTTGTGTGAGTGGCAGTGTTTTTACTATGTTCATTGCAATGACTGAGTAGTTTTGCAGCGTGTGGCTGTGGGCAAGACGCAGTAAAGCACATGTGTGACATCATGTTTTACTTCAGTTAGTAACGCCAGTGTAAACAGACTATAAAACTGTCAACTATCTGATGAAGCCGGAGATTGCCTCAGTCCTTCCACACATGCATCGTGGAAGCTGGTACAAGAGCATATGGCGTCCCCAGATGCAGTCAACCGATAGTGTAAGTACACATTAAAACGGAAAGCATGCCCCTCGTAAGCAATCATGTTAGTGTTACAGATTGCTCACAACTAGAAACGCGAGACCTAGCACAACAGTGTGTGTGTCCGTAACTCCCTGCTCTCGGCGCATCTCATGAAGCACAAAGTGAAAGCGCTGCATGTGAACAAAGGCTAGTTATAAGATGTGCGCATCTAGCCGCGGTACAGTAAAGATGCAAACAAACTAAATAACTGCATAAATGCAAAACAAAGCTGCCACTTAATAGTTGAAAGTGTGAGTGAGGGTGAAATGTGCACATAGGCGTGTACATACATGTTGAGGAAGGCGTGAATGCGCATATAAACCAAAATATTTAAGTGTGGTGTTTGTACCTCCTCAAGAACATTCGAGTGACATAAAAATGCATAGAATGTACTAATAAAAAATGTGTGAAAGCGCAGGAAATATTCTAGAGTCTGCCAGTGCTTGTTCAAAGTATCCCTTGCAATGAAGCGATGGGGGTATAGCATAGCGTATTGTGACAAAGTGACATTCTAATTCATAATCATACGCAAACATGGTCTAAATACATGTGTTGCCATTCCTGCCGCAGCATTGGTTACAAGCCTGTAGTGCCTATGCTTAAAGACCGACTATAGACAACCAAAATGACAGTATGAATACTGGGTATTCTCTTCGTGGTTGCACATAGCCTGATGACAGGAAACCCAACTCTATGTGAATACTGAGAGTGCACAGGTAGAGCCTGATATAAACAGTGAAATATATACAGGTGATAACATTAATATACAGTTACAATGCAATGGTATGATCACTAAGGGTGTGAATGCAATGCTATGTTACAGGAAATGGTGCAGATCCTCCGTGGTGTTGTGACCAGCGGGTGCCTTGGTGTTAAATTGCAGAATATATCTACTCTTCAATTGCCTCAAAAGCTTCTCCCTGTTGCCACCCCGTCTAAGTGGTGGGATGCAATCAATGACTGAATAACGGAGGTGCTCTAGATTGTTATTATGCATCTCCTTAAAATGCCTGGCTACGGGGTAGGCTGGGTCATTGTTAACTATCGCTCTGAGGTGCTGGAGAATTTACAGGTGCACTTGCAATTTAGTGCTCCCAATGTAACGCAGCCCGCAGTTACATTCGAGCAGGTACACCCCAAATTCCGTTCTGCATGTGAGTCTATGTCTGATGGTAAGTTGTGCGTTTCTAAAGGCTGAGTCTACCTTCGTGATGTTCTTACCAAACCTGCATGCCCTGCAACTCTGGCATTTAACAAAACCCTCTCTGTCTGCTAGCCAATTCTGTGATGTGGTGATCTCCGGACTGTTTCTGACTAGTGCATCCCTCATGGAAAATGCTCTTCTGTATGTGATGTCAGGTTTGTGGGCTACTACAAGTCCTAGTGCAGGGTCTGATTTAATGATACCCCAATGCTTGTTGATTACTGCTCTGATAGCTTTCCTCAGTGTAGTGCATTATGATCAATCTCGGGGTGACTAGGCTATTTGGCTCACTTAGTATGTTGGTCGTACTGGTGACCTCAGGGGTGGATGGGACCACTAACAATTCCTCCCTAGGGATGGCATTGGCTCTGACAGTAACCGCTTGCCTTGAATCTTTTGGCTGCTTGCCCCTGGCACTCAAGGAGATCTTCATGAGTACTGCAAATTCTGGCCAATCATAACATCTCCCCATAGGGAATGCTGGTTATGAGGTGCCTAGGGTGAAATCTGGAGGTGTGCAATGTGGAGTTTCCTGCGGTAAGCTTACGATGAAGCTTGGAATGCAAAGCGCCATTGGCGATGTACAAGTTGATGTCCAAGAATTCTGTAGAGGTGGCACTAATGTTAGCATTGAATTCCAAATTAAGATCATTGGCATTGATCTCACTAATGTAAATTCTAGCATTGTTAACATCACCTCACCAAATCAAAAAGACGTTGTTTTTGTAACGCAGCCAAGACACAATGTTGTTATTGAAAGCTGTCTGGTGCTTGACCATGAGAACCCGCTCCTCCCACCAGCCAACATGTAAACATGCGTAGCTGGGCGATAAGCAGGCTCCCATGGCCACGCCCCTGAGTTTCTGGTATACCTTCCTATTTAACATGAAAGAATTATGTGTGAGAAACCTGTCAATTAGAAACAAAATGAGTTTGTTGTGTTTGTGACAATTGATGGGTCTTTTACCCAAGAAGTATTTGCATGCAGCTAGACCATCATGTTGACGTATGCTGGTATACAGCGATGTAATGTCCATGGAAATTAGCAAATAGTCCTCGTGCCATGGTATGTCTTTTACTTTGAGCAAGAAATCACTGGTGTCTCTGAGGTAGGTTGTCTGGCTGGATACAAGATCTTTGAGAAAAAAAATCCACATACTTGGAAATATTTTCGCAGTTGCTTTTTGTGGCCGAGATGATGGGTCGACTAGGAATGGGGGTCACGTTTTTGTGTACTTTCGGCAGAAAGTAAAGGATAGGGAGGACTGGAGTCTCAATGTTAAGGAATGCACATTCTCCTTTGCTCAACTTGCCCTGAGATCTGAACTCTTTGATGTGTTTCCTGAGTTCCTTATTACTGCTAGCCATTTCATTGTGGTTAGAGAGCCTGTAGCAAAGGTTATCGGTCAGATGTCAGTTAGCTTCTTCCAGATACAAATTGCGTGGCCACAGCACAATGTTCCCTCCTTTATCCGCCTTGTTGATGATGACTTCATTATTGCTTTGTAGTTTTTTCATAAGTTCATTGTATTTGAGACTATTATAAAATATTACTTACATTTTTCAAATTTACAATATATTAATGTTCTATATTAAAATATTTACGGTTTACTATTTGAAACTACATATGTATTTAAAAACTATATTTTCTACGTTTTGTAATGATATTAGTGTGAAACAATATTTTTCCCAATATTTTTAGATTCACCATTAGAAGTATAGGTAAACAATATTTTTGTAAGCAGTATTTTCAACACAATGTTTCTGTATCTTGTTGTGATCGATATTATGTCAGTGATCTATGTCATATATTACCATGGTAGACAAGGGCATTGGTGTAATTCCAAGTAATGTTAAAGGGCAAATACTTTATTGGTTCATTGGGGGAAGTCAGGCCAGATTTAATAGGTTTGATCTGTTTATTATGAATCACTCTGGCAAAGCCTATAGGCCTAACCTACTTATTGTGAAAAGCATACATTCAAGGTGATACGATTTTATAGATTTTTCTTCTTTTTTTAAAATAAATCTTAATTGGGTTTTAAACAAACAAAACCATAAAGTACAGATACAGTCGACAATTGAATTCAGTGAGAGCTTGACTCATATGCCTAAAAGATTACAGCTAACAGATTTGTCCGGTGAGCACAGCAAGGATCATACGGTTCATTGCTTATATTTGCATACTTGCGGGAGAGATTGTCAAGTGTACACAACAAGAGGGAGGATATATAACCTCGGGAAGTGAGGTAAGGAAAAGGGATAGGGCAATGGCGATATCTTGCAAAGAAATGCCGTGGAACACTAATGCATTGGGCATGAGAGTCGGCCGAGAAGGTATGAAGGTATGAATGGGGTAGTATAACATGTTGCAGAGGAGCGAAGAGTAGTGGGGGAACAGCGGGTGCTGTCTGATGCGCTAGATACACCGCATCTACCATGGGGGATGTTATAGTTTCTAGTGCAAAGTAAAAACTCTGAGAGAAGGGTGGCCTTTGAGTGGAAATAGGTTGTTTGCGGAGACCCCGGACCTCCTTGTAGTGAATGGCATTTACCTCTGCCGCACACCACTAGCGAACTGTGCCATGCCAGGCGTCTAGAGAGGGGGTCACTGAGAAACGCAAGTTCAGGGTCAGAGTACGCTTGGCAAGGAGAAGCAACAGGGAGGCGAAGCGAGTGCACACCTTATGGGACTTGTGCTGCCTGAAGATGCCAAGTGAACACCCCTCCCATGTGTGGATATCAGTGGGCTCCATGACTGGTCGCAATGTGTTGTGCACTTTTTTCAGAAATAGTGTTGAGCTGGGCAGGACCAATTCATATGCTCTAGGTCATCGCCTAGACCCTAACAGCATGGGCAATGGGCATTTGCTTGGGGTAAGAAGCGATTATTTTGGCATGGGGTGAAGTAGGCGTGGTGTAGCATGAAGAGTTGCAGGTTTTTGAAACGCGAGTTACAGGAGACTTTTTTATGGAAATGCGAGGGCAGTTTCCTACTCCTTATAATGCAGTGCTCGCCCAAACTCCTCCTCCCATTGGTGCCATAGGGTATCCAGGGGGTGTATCTTCAGCTCATAGGTAGCTTTATACAGCCAAGTGATAAGGTGATGCCCAGGACCCATCATGAGGACTGCTTGCAGCACAGCAAAAGTCAGGCTGAACATTTGCCCCCACATCGCATGTATGACTGTGAAATAGACTTAGTACCGGGGGCTAAAATAACTTGCAGTCAAATATATGCTCTCACTGAGCATGAAAATCAACATTACGCAAACATGGTCTAAATACATGTGTTGCCATTCCTGCCGCAGCATTGGTTACAAGCCTGTAGTGCCTATGCTTAAAGACCGACTATAGACAACCAAAATGACAGTATGAATACTGGGTATTCTCTTCGTGGTTGCACATAGCCTGATGACAGGAAACCCAACTCTATGTGAATACTGAGAGTGCACAGGTAGAGCCTGATATAAACAGTGAAATATATACAGGTGATAACATTAATATACAGTTACAATGCAATGGTATGATCACTAAGGGTGTGAATGCAATGCTATGTTACAGGAAATGGTGCAGATCCTCCGTGGTGTTGTGACCAGCGGGTGCCTTGGTGTTAAATTGCAGAATATATCTACTCTTCAATTGCCTCAAAAGCTTCTCCCTGTTGCCACCCCGTCTAAGTGGTGGGATGCAATCAATGACTGAATAACGGAGGTGCTCTAGATTGTTATTATGCATCTCCTTAAAATGCCTGGCTACGGGGTAGGCTGGGTCATTGTTAACTATCGCTCTGAGGTGCTGGAGAATTTACAGGTGCACTTGCAATTTAGTGCTCCCAATGTAACGCAGCCCGCAGTTACATTCGAGCAGGTACACCCCAAATTCCGTTCTGCATGTGAGTCTATGTCTGATGGTAAGTTGTGCGTTTCTAAAGGCTGAGTCTACCTTCGTGATGTTCTTACCAAACCTGCATGCCCTGCAACTCTGGCATTTAACAAAACCCTCTCTGTCTGCTAGCCAATTCTGTGATGTGGTGATCTCCGGACTGTTTCTGACTAGTGCATCCCTCATGGAAAATGCTCTTCTGTATGTGATGTCAGGTTTGTGGGCTACTACAAGTCCTAGTGCAGGGTCTGATTTAATGATACCCCAATGCTTGTTGATTACTGCTCTGATAGCTTTCCTCAGTGTAGTGCGTTATGATCAATCTCGGGGTGACTAGGCTATTTGGCTCACTTAGTATGTTGGTCGTACTGGTGACCTCAGGGGTGGATGGGACCACTAACAATTCCTCCCTAGGGATGGCATTGGCTCTGACAGTAACCGCTTGCCTTGAATCTTTTGGCTGCTTGCCCCTGGCACTCAAGGAGATCTTCATGAGTACTGCAAATTCTGGCCAATCATAACATCTCCCCATAGGGAATGCTGGTTATGAGGTGCCTAGGGTGAAATCTGGAGGTGTGCAATGTGGAGTTTCCTGCGGTAAGCTTACGATGAAGCTTGGAATGCAAAGCGCCATTGGCGATGTACAAGTTGATGTCCAAGAATTCTGTAGAGGTGGCACTAATGTTAGCATTGAATTCCAAATTAAGATCATTGGCATTGATCTCACTAATGTAAATTCTAGCATTGTTAACATCACCTCACCAAATCAAAAAGACGTTGTTTTTGTAACGCAGCCAAGACACAATGTTGTTATTGAAAGCTGTCTGGTGCTTGACCATGAGAACCCGCTCCTCCCACCAGCCAACATGTAAACATGCGTAGCTGGGCGATAAGCAGGCTCCCATGGCCACGCCCCTGAGTTTCTGGTATACCTTCCTATTTAACATGAAAGAATTATGTGTGAGAAACCTGTCAATTAGAAACAAAATGAGTTTGTTGTGTTTGTGACAATTGATGGGTCTTTTACCCAAGAAGTATTTGCATGCAGCTAGACCATCATGTTGACGTATGCTGGTATACAGCGATGTAATGTCCATGGAAATTAGCAAATAGTCCTCGTGCCATGGTATGTCTTTTACTTTGAGCAAGAAATCACTGGTGTCTCTGAGGTAGGTTGTCTGGCTGGATACAAGATCTTTGAGAAAAAAAATCCACATACTTTGAAATATTTTCGCAGTTGCTTTTTGTGGCCGAGATGATGGGTCGACTAGGAATGGGGGTCACGTTTTTGTGTACTTTCGGCAGAAAGTAAAGGATAGGGAGGACTGGAGTCTCAATGTTAAGGAATGCACATTCTCCTTTGCTCAACTTGCCCTGAGATCTGAACTCTTTGATGTGTTTCCTGAGTTCCTTATTACTGCTAGCCATTTCATTGTGGTTAGAGAGCCTGTAGCAAAGGTTATCGGTCAGATGTCAGTTAGCTTCTTCCAGATACAAATTGCGTGGCCACAGCACAATGTTCCCTCCTTTATCCGCCTTGTTGATGATGACTTCATTATTGCTTTGTAGTTTTTTCATAAGTTCATTGTATTTGAGACTATTATAAAATATTACTTACATTTTTCAAATTTACAATATATTAATGTTCTATATTAAAATATTTACGGTTTACTATTTGAAACTACATATGTATTTAAAAACTATATTTTCTACGTTTTGTAATGATATTAGTGTGAAACAATATTTTTCCCAATATTTTTAGATTCACCATTAGAAGTATAGGTAAACAATATTTTTGTAAGCAGTATTTTCAACACAATGTTTCTGTATCTTGTTGTGATCGATATTATGTCAGTGATCTATGTCATATATTACCATGGTAGACAAGGGCATTGGTGTAATTCCAAGTAATGTTAAAGGGCAAATACTTTATTGGTTCATTGGGGGAAGTCAGGCCAGATTTAATAGGTTTGATCTGTTTATTATGAATCACTCTGGCAAAGCCTATAGGCCTAACCTACTTATTGTGAAAAGCATACATTCAAGGTGATACGATTTTATAGATTTTTCTTCTTTTTTTAAAATAAATCTTAATTGGGTTTTAAACAAACAAAACCATAAAGTACAGATACAGTCGACAATTGAATTCAGTGAGAGCTTGACTCATATGCCTAAAAGATTACAGCTAACAGATTTGTCCGGTGAGCACAGCAAGGATCATACGGTTCATTGCTTATATTTGCATACTTGCGGGAGAGATTGTCAAGTGTACACAACAAGAGGGAGGATATATAACCTCGGGAAGTGAGGTAAGGAAAAGGGATAGGGCAATGGCGATATCTTGCAAAGAAATGGCGTGGAACACTAATGCATTGGGCATGAGAGTCGGCCGAGAAGGTATGAAGGTATGAATGGGGTAGTATAACATGTTGCAGAGGAGCGAAGAGTAGTGGGGGAACAGCGGGTGCTGTCTGATGCGCTAGATACACCGCATCTACCATGGGGGATGTTATAGTTTCTAGTGCAAAGTAAAAACTCTGAGAGAAGGGTGGCCTTTGAGTGGAAATAGGTTGTTTGCGGAGACCCCGGACCTCCTTGTAGTGAATGGCATTTACCTCTGCCGCACACCACTAGCGAACTGTGCCATGCCAGGCGTCTAGAGAGGGGGTCACTGAGAAACGCAAGTTCAGGGTCAGAGTACGCTTGGCAAGGAGAAGCAACAGGGAGGCGAAGCGAGTGCACACCTTATGGGACTTGTGCTGCCTGAAGATGCCAAGTGAACACCCCTCCCATGTGTGGATATCAGTGGGCTCCATGACTGGTCGCAATGTGTTGTGCACTTTTTTCAGAAATAGTGTTGAGCTGGGCAGGACCAATTCATATGCTCTAGGTCATCGCCTAGACCCTAACAGCATGGGCAATGGGCATTTGCTTGGGGTAAGAAGCGATTATTTTGGCATGGGGTGAAGTAGGCGTGGTGTAGCATGAAGAGTTGCAGGTTTTTGAAACGCGAGTTACAGGAGACTTTTTTATGGAAATGCGAGGGCAGTTTCCTACTCCTTATAATGCAGTGCTCGCCCAAACTCCTCCTCCCATTGGTGCCATAGGGTATCCAGGGGGTGTATCTTCAGCTCATAGGTAGCTTTATACAGCCAAGTGATAAGGTGATGCCCAGGACCCATCATGAGGACTGCTTGCAGCACAGCAAAAGTCAGGCTGAACATTTGCCCCCACATCGCATGTATGACTGTGAAATAGACTTAGTACCGGGGGCTAAAATAACTTGCAGTCAAATATATGCTCTCACTGAGCATGAAAATCAACATTTACGTGAATATTGAGCTAATTATTTTAAAAACGGCTTCCTTCGACCCTCCAAGTCACCAGCTGCATCTCCCCTCTTCTTCGTGCCGAAAAGTAATGGTGGGTTACTGACTTGCATAGACTATCGAGCACTGGATAACATAACAGTAAAAAATGGCTATCCTTTACCTCGTCCTTCTCGATCAAGTGCGTACCGCCACCATAAACACTAAATTAGACCTGAGAGGGGCATACCATCTGGTGCGTATTGGAGCTGGCGACGAGTGGAAAACAGCATTCCGCATTCGTTATGGATTGTATGAGTATTGTGTTGTACTCTTTGGGCTTTGCAACACCCCTGCGGCATTTCAATTATTTGTAAATGATGTCCTCAAGGATTACTTAGACCGATTTGTGATCGTCTATATTGATGATATTTTGATTTATTCTAACACACAAACAGAACATGAAGATCATATAAAAACAATCCTGCACACCTTACGTACCAACAGCTTATTTAGCAAATTGTCGAAATGTGAATTTCACACTTCAAAAGTGGAATTTCTGGGTTTTATAATATCACCACATGGCATGACCATGTCTGAGTATAAGGTACAAGCAATACAAGACTGGCCTACTCCAACATCAGTGTAAGACATCCAACGTTGTTTTAGGATTCGCCAATTTCTATTGACGATTCATTAATTCTCTACCAAGGCAAGTCCATTACCAAAATTATTACAAAAAAGGTTATTTTTTATTGGACAACAGAGGCAAAACAAGCATTTTCTGAACTCAAAAAAGCATTTATAACAGCTCAAGTTTTCCAACATCCAAATAATGAACAGCCATTCATTGTAGAGACTGATGCCTATGAAACTGCAATAGGAGCAGCTCTTTCTCAAAGAAATCAGCATTCCCAAGAACTCCATCCTGTAGCATACCTCTCAATAAATATTTTTCCCAGCAGAACTTAATTATACGGTGGCAGAGAAAGAACTATTAGCCATCTGTTCAGCCTTTAAAGAGTGGCGTCCCTACCTATTGGAAGCAAAATTCCCAATAACCGTATATACTGATCATCGCAATTTACTATTCTTGCGATATGCTCAAGCTCTCTCTCCGCGTCAATTGTGCTGGACTCTTTTTTTTTTTTGCCCTATTCTATTTTGCCATAACATTCTGGCCTGGTCCCGCGAATACGAAAGCTGTCACCCTTTCTCGATTTGACGAGCAACATAAACCAAAGACCAAAATGACCCCAATACTTATGATTGCTCAGGATCATATCATATGAGTAACTATGTCCACACAATTTTTGGAAAAACTCAAAAAATACATGCGGCTACAGATAGCTATAATCTGACAACAACAAAACTCAAAAATACGCTCTATTCAGGAAAATTTAGCTTTCCAAGAAAACAAATTATACGTTCCAACAAAAAAATTACAAAAACAGGTGCTAAAATGGTGTTGTGACTACCCCCTAGCAGGACATCCTGGTCAGTCGAAAACCTAAGAACTGGTACAACAAAACTTTTGGTGGCCAAATTGGAAGAAAGACACTATTCTTTGTGTACAACATTGTGAAATCTGTGTACGAGCCAAATCTGATCATAACAAAAATAAAGTATACTTAATGCCTTTACCTACTCCAAATCAACTATGGGAAGAAGTCTATATGGATTTTCTTACCAATCTCCCAAAAGATCAAAAACAAATTACCATTCTAGTAGTAGTGGACAGGTTGTCAAAAATTGGTAATTTTGTGGCATGTTCAGGTCTACCCACAGCTTCTGAACTAGTGACTCTTCTACTGCAGCATGTCATGAGGCTTCACGGTGTGACACGAACCATCACCTCAGACCGTGGACACAATTCACCTCACGTCTATGGAAAGCTTGGTGTAAGACCCTTCATATACAAAGCAACCTCTCTACTAGCTCCCACCCCGAATCAGATGGCCAAACAGAGTAGGTGACCCAAGTGTTTTTTTTGTTTTATAAACATTTTTTATTTTACAATAAACTTCAATCGGTACAAAGTTACTTCTCGACAGGCAGTATATACGATCAGTATTTAGAGATATATTGTCTTATTCTTTCATACCTATCCTTAGCATCCATCATTGTAAGTATAGGGTACACAATTACAAGATATTGGCGTATCACACATAGTATTTCTATTTTAGTCTCCATTATTACCTGTCGTTTGTTAGTGGTTCCTCTTGCGGGGGTTCGCATATATATCCACGGAAGTGCATGCCGCAGATAGATGAGACGGATGGCTGTAGCGGACGCACTTTGGTACTGAGCACTTGCTGGCACGGACATTACAGCGCCCACAGGATCGGAAGCGCTGCTCCCTGCTATTTGGCGAGTGGCTGAATGACCCCCTCATAGCCTGCACCCCAATTGGAGACATACATAGGCTGGAGAGGAGCTGCGGCGATGGTCTTAGAGGTGTAGTGGGAGGCTGCAGCGTTTGACCCTGGCCATCATTCAACTCATCCTTGTATTGTGCTCCTGAGACAGTGTGCCAGGGAAACGATACGTGCCATAAGCGGCATGGCATTGTGCATTACCATGATGTGAGAGGAGGCTGCACACGCTGCATCGGGACCCATTCCTTTCACTGCAACGCGAGCAAAGCCATCGACTAGTGCCGGGTCTCCAGATTGTCTTCTTTATCAAAGGGGCCTCTATTAATCATTCTGTGTTCCCACGGAGCTCTGCCCCGGTCGGCTGTGGGGCGGTGATCTGCCGGTGAAACGAGAACTTCCTGCGGTGCTCCGGAGTGCCCGATCGACTGACTGTCGTGACCTGGGCAATCTGTAGGGCCTGGATAGCGACTTCACTAGCTCAAACCTGGACGCTACTGCTGCTAGACACTGCACAATATTCAGACATGATTGTTGTTCTTTACTATACTGAATTTTGACAAACAGACGTTTGATATTCTTATGATAATGGCACACAGTACACAGGTGACATGTCACCACTTCTTGCACACTTCAGGTACTCATGGCTGACTTAGTGTCCCATCGGAGCCTACAGATAATCATGTGGAATGTACGGGGACTTGGGGACCCGCGCAAGCGGCGACAACTTTTGGCACATCTAGATAGGCACCACATACACATTGCGCTACTTCTGGAAACACATGTTCATCCATTATACCCCTCTACCTTTGCAGCGAAATGGGACGATCATCGTTTATTCTCCTCGTACTCATCGTATGCTAGAGGCATGGCAATTCTTGTAAAAAAGCAGACACCGTTCGCCCTAGCGGGTAAGTTAGTGGACCATAATGGAAGATACACCATTGTATGGGGGCGGCTAGGTACAGATTCAGTCACACTGGTGAGCTGTTATGGCCCAAACGTCGACACTTCCGAATTCTTCACTGTACCTTGGGGGAAAATACTTGATATAGGATCAACGCATAAATATGGGGTGGGGATTTTAATATAGCTCTCAACCCAGCTGAAGACAGATCAAACTCTGCACCACATCATTACAACAAGTCCTACCATGTTCTACAGGGCATTAAAATTGAGATGGGATTATTAGACGCTTGGTGATACACTCATCCAACTGAGCGGGAGGGCACCCATTTTACGGCGCAAGCCGCCTCCTGGGCACGGTTAGATTATTGCTTATTGTCTAGATGGCTGGGCCCCCTTATGAAAGATGTCACACACCTAGCTAGAACATACTCCGACCACTCTCCGGTCAAGCTTACAATTGCCCCACCAGGATATAACAAATCACAGCGCGCTTGGAGATTGCAACCCCTGACGCTCCTAAACATGGTATTTCACAGTGAATTGGTGATGAAATCCAAGACTTTTTCCAAAGGAACAAAGGCTCCGTAGATGAGGTAGAAACAATATGGGAAGCCTTTAATGTGACAGTGCAAGGGTTTTGTATCTCCAAAGGTTCAGGTGTGTTAAAGGACATACAGGGCACAATCAGACGGCTAGAAACTGAGCTAAAAAACCTTGAGGCGCAGTTGAGGCTGAGTGAGGATAAAGATATCCAGCTTGAGTTTCGGGGGAACCTTTCTGAATACACTGAGGCTGCAGATCGGGAAGCGAAATTTCGAGGGAAATATTGGGTGGCTCGGAGATATGGAGAGGGAGAGACCCAGGCAAGACACTAGCTGAAACCATAAGACATCCACGCTTCTCCAATTGTGTATTAGAAATCACGGGGCCAGGGAAGATACTGCAACGTGACACTACTGACATCCTCGCTACATTTACTGCGCACTATGCAACACTTTCCACCTCGCAACGTAGGGATCATTTTGAATTAGACAGCTTCCTAGGTGATGTTGCCCTTGGCTCGCTGGGCAACTCGCAAAGGGAATTCCTCTGCGCTCCCTTCGAACTAGATGAAATACGGGTGGCCATTATACAGCTGCAATCTGGGAAGGCCTCCGGCCTCGATGGTTTGCCCGCCGAGTTATATAAAACTTACATTGACCTGATGGCTCCCATATTAAAGGAACAATATGAGGAATCGCTTGCAGCTGGCAGACTCCCCCCATCCATGAGGGAGGCGCTAATCACATCATTACTTAAACCTGGTAAGTCGCAAATACACTGTGATTCCTACAGGCCGCTGTCCCTAATTAATTGCGACGTCAAAATATTGGCAAAGGTTATCGCTAATAGACTAGCCTTGTTAATGGAAAAGTTGGTGCTCCCCGACCAGGCAGGATTTGTTCCTGGGAGAGCAACCACACATAACCTTCGTACCCTCTTCTCCATACTGCAGAACGTGGCTCCGGAGCTGCCGCTGGCGGCAGTCTTCCTGGATGCCACCAAGGCATTCGACTCTTTCGAATGGGACTATCTCTATGGGGTACTGCAGTGCATGGGGTTCCCTGACTTGTTCCTGTCCTGGATACGTCTGCTATATCAGCTGCCAACGGCAAAGGTATTAATCAATGGTCACCTATCTGACGCATTTCCCATATCCCGGGGCACGCGGCTTGGGTGCCCACTTTCACCCCTGCTCTTCGCGCTGGCCATCGAACCATTGGCGTCAAAGTTAAAGCAGCATCATCAAGATAAGGCGCTTCAATGTAACCTGCGACAAATCCTCATATCTTTATATGCGGATGATATAATACTATATGTAAGGCACCCACAAGATAACCTTAACCCACTATTGAGGGAATTCATAGTGTTTGGTAAGCTCTCTGGGATACATATAAATTGGAATAAGTCACAAATGTTGCCCTTGACCGCTGCGGCTTCGCGTTTCCCCTTGGACTTTCTGCTGGAGTAGTGCGATTCGGACCTACTCTATCTTGGGGTAGCGATCACTAGAGATAGGGACGAGTTGATGCAATTATAGCACTGCGAAACATCGGATTACGGAAAATGTCACCCAATGGATCTCCTTACCGTTAACCCTCACAGGACGCGCGTCATTGATCAAAATGGTGGTTCTGCCACAAATACTATACCTATTTTTAAATATTCCATACCATCCCGGGGGGCATTTATTTCAAACACTCCAATCCGAAATGACGCGGCTGATATGGGGGGGCAAACAAACTCATCTGAAATGGAAAGTACTCACCCAACTGTATGCTCAGGGAGGTTTCGATGTACCAGACTTTGAACTTTATTATGTATGTGTACTGGCTCACTATGCGTTTTACTGGTTCCATTCCCCTAGGTGTATGCCACAAATCGCAGCTGAGCACTGGTTGGCGGACCCAATCCCATTGAATGGCATACTGAATACGCCTCCCCGCACATGTGACATTGAGCCTACCACGATCACATGCACAGTAGATGCCTGGATTCGCATTTTGACTCTCCTTCAATGCCCGATGTTATACTCACCACTCCTCCCACTCTCCTATCATCCACGCATGCCACTACTACAAGAATTGGGGTTCATCAAATTATGTGAACGCACCAACATCACTACATGGGGAGACCTCTACCAAAATGGGACATTCCCCACCTCAGAGAGCCTTTTTCAAGGGGTACAACCAACATCATTGGATATATTTCTTTATGTCAGGCTACGCTAGCGCCTGCGATATATCACACCTGAATTCCCTCAGGAACCCTCCACATTTGCCCCCTTGCACATGTTGCTACGCGCTTCATCCCCGGGGCACCTGGTCTCTGTGCTTTATCACACTATACATACGCAGCAGACGGAATCCCCCAGTTCCTCTCGTATTAAGTGGAGTCAGGAGTTGGGGTATGAGATAACTAACGATCAATGGTTATACTGCTGCCTCCAAACAGAACAGATCTCTGCCAGTTCTAGACTTTGGATCATACATTACAAATTCCTGCAGCGCCTCTATTATACCCCGGTTAAAATGTTCCGATTCAATTTGAGAACCACAGACAGCTGTGATAGATGGGTCAGCCCGGGTGCTGATTTCTTGCACCTGGCCTGGGAGTGCCCTAGAGTTAGGGAATACTGGGCCCAAATTTTCGATGCCCTACGTCAGATGGCTCCCATTCCTCTGGAGTGTGCGCCATTGATAGCGTTATTAGGCTATACTAAACTTATCCCAAAGCCCTATCACAAATTCCTCGCCATTGCATTATTGCTAGCTAAGCGCATGGTGGCCTGCCGCTGGGGTAGAGGGCGGGAGCCAAAGTTCACCGAATGGCTGGATGATTTGATATATTGGCAAGATTAATTGATTCTGTATGCTGAAACATTACCTAGGGCCTCAAAACCTAGAAATATATTGAGTCCTCTAAAGAGCTACCTCCTTGCTCATTCTGCTGAGCCCCTGCCTGCTGCGCCGGAGACGTTGGACCAGTAAAGATATGTACATATCAGGCATATGTCATAACATAAGTCAATCAAGCAGACCTAACATTCTGGTATGTGTATTATTACCATGATGAAGTTTTTTTGTGATGTATATAGTGTTTCCTTATTCACTTGCGCTTATGTTAAGGTTGCCACAATGATGGCGCTGTTCCAAATGCTAACCTGCAATTGGCCCACTGTCTAATGTTCTCAAGTCCCAGAGACGCCTAGCTAGAGTTATCGAGAGTACTGAATGTACATGCATGGATCACTGGCCTCCTGTGCAAGGTAAATGTTCTGTAAAATATGAACTCACTTTCTGTGACACTGCCATTGATTGTATCTCAACTTACCATGTCTGATGAATGTCATTGTGATTATCCTTTTCTTATTGTCACTGTTTCGTATTGACGGAAAAACAATAAAATAAACAGTAAAACAAAAAAAAAAGGTGTTTCAAGTGCCCCACACCCGTTTTTGGGGGCAACCCCTATGCATATAGACTGCCTTTTCAGTTACCATAGTATTGTCCATATCATGACACCAATTTTGCAGAGTTGAAGTTTGTCCTGCTCCCCAGTTATGAGCTATATTTCGCTTCACCAATGTCATGCCTAGTGTTACCCAGTCCTGAGTCGTGTGGTTAAGGTCAGTTGGTTCCCAGATATTGATTAAGCATCTTTTTGGTTCGGGTGGAACTTCTACCCTCGTGACCTGTGAAATTGTGTTCATGACCGCCTCCCAATACAATATGATGTTAGGGCATTCCCAGATAGTGTGCAGAAATGTGCCAAGTAGACCGCACTCTCTAAGGCAAAGCGGTGTGTCAGCGATGCCCAGTTTATGTAGAAGCATCTGTGTGTAATATGTTCGATGTAGGACTTTCAGTTGTATTAATCGTAGTTTAGAGGGGATCGCTACCTCCCTGGGGGATGCCAGCGCTTCCTGCCAGTCTGATTCGTCCAGTGTTCCCAGGTCTTGCTCCCATCGTTCCTTAAGGGCTATTATGGGATCTGGCATGTTGTTAATGATTTTCTTGTATATCAGGGAGATGGCTTTCTTAGTTAGATGGTCTGTGAGGAGTCTGTCTTCTAGAGGTGAAGCCTCGTGTAACTGTGTGCCTTGTGGGATTACACCTAAGAGCGCATGTCTAATTTGCATATATCTAAAGGTCTCTGTCTGTGCCAACACATATGTTGTTTGCAATTGGGCTAGTGAAACAACCTCGCCCTTTTTCCAGATCTCGCCAACTTTTGTAATGCCTATCAGATCCCACTGTCGGAACCCCTTTGTATTTTTCAGTTTGCCTAGGCGTCGGGTGTCCCAGAGTGGCGTGGCCTGTGTGAGCACCCCCTCCCAGCCCATCTTGTGTTGTGCATCAAACCATATTCGAACCGTATGTGCCGTTGGGCCCGTGAGTGTCGAGCATCGTGTTTTGTTATATAGTGTCCCCAAGATCCCTGCTTTATCAAGGAGGTGTCTGTCCATGCGGAACACCGGCTCGTCCTGCGGCACATGAAGTCATTGGTTTATGACCGCGAGTTGTGACGCCCAATAATACTGTTGTATGTTGGGGAGGGCAATTCCACCATCACACCATCCCCTCATGAGTTTGTGTCGGGCGATCCGACCCGTCTTGCCGTCCCACAGCAGAGTGGTTATTTCCAAGTTTATTGCTGTAAAGTATGTGGGGCAACTGTGAAGGGTGTGTTTTGTAGGGCATATAGGAATCTAGGAAGTGCCATCATCTTAAAAAGGGCTGCTCTCCCAAGCAGTGTCAGCAGCAGGAGGCGCCAGTGATTGACATCGTTGTGTAGTTGTGTCAGGGGCTTTGTGAGCTTTTCTGCGATGAAGCGTGTGTGACTATGTGTGACATTTGAATCCCTCATTCGTGATTTGTATTTTGCAGTGACGCGGGAGCCTCGGCGGGGGGCCGTTGAGTACGTAAATTAGTGATTTTTCTAAATTTATCGTGTAGCCGGAGACCCGCCCATAGGCTGCACAGATATCAAGTAGCCCATTCATGGAGCGTGCGGGAGACCCCAGATAGAGTAGTATATTATCCGCATAAAGCGAAATACGGCCCTCCCAGCCTAACGTCCATTTCAGTCCATGAATAACCAGATCCTGCCGGATCCACACCACCAAGGGCTCCCACACCAGTGCGAAGAGCAGCGGAGATAGAGGGCACCCCTGCCTTGTTCCCCTGCCCAGAGGGAAGTCTGCCGAGATGCGGCCATTCACCACCACTTGTGCCAGCGGTTTCGCGTACAGGAGCTCCACCCAAGCACAACATTTTGGACCAAATCCATGTGGCGAAGAACCGCAAAGAGGAAGGGCCATTCAACGAAGTCGAATGCCATACGGGCATCCAAGGACAGGATGATCGCGTCTTCCTCGATCGTATCCCTACGTGCCATGACACTATTTACTCTGCGTAGGTTGAGCGCTGTGTTGCGATTCGGCATAAAGCCAGATTGATCCGGGTGGATTAATGTTGTAAGGTGTGGCTGGAGCCTCAGGGCCAGCGCTTTAGCTAGTATTTTCGCCTCTGCATTACTTAGCGAGATCGGTCTGTATGACTTACAATCCTCTGGTGGTTTGCCTGGTTTGTGTATCGTGACTATCGTCGCCAGTCGTTGATCCCTGGGTAGTTCTTTCTTTGTCCAGACTCTCCAGTAACATATTGAGCATGTGTGGCACAAGGTGTGTTTCTGCCCTTTTGTAAAGTTCCACAGGTAGCCCATTGGGCCCCAGTGCTTTTCCCGTGTGTAGTGTCCCTAATGCCATCAGTAGTTCATCACTCGTCAGATCTGTCTCCAGGTCTTGTGCCTCTTCAGGCCGGAGTGTTGGCATGTGTATGTCTTTGAGGAAAGCTATGTTTTCAGCTATTGTGGTTGTGGCCTGAGGCGTGTACATCCGCCGAAAATGTACCCCAAAAGCGTCCACTATTTCTTGCGGATCTGCTGTAAGAGCGCCCGTCTCCAGTTGAAGCTGCGCCACCCATCTGCTAGCCTTTTCCTTTTTGTCGAGCCATGCTAAGAGTATCCCGGCCTTGTCACCGATATCGTAGACAATGCTTTGGGTGCTTGAAATCCTAGATTTTGCCTCCTCCCACGCATATGCCCTGTGCTCCTGTTGAGCCAAGTGCAGCTTTTGCATGGATGATTCGTCAGTGCAAGCGGTGTATTCTGTTTCTGCCTGGGCTATGCCATGCTCTAAAGTTTCGATGTGTTGCCGTTTGTCCCGTTTGTGGTCTGTCACGAGGGATATGGCCTGTCCCCTGATCACCATTTTGGAGGCTTCCCATAGTGTCGTCGGGGATGAGACTGTATGTTTGTTCTCAGTGAAATACTGTTCTGTGGTTTTAACCAGTCCTTTCCCAATTTTGTGGTTTTTTAAATACCCAGCGTATAGAGGGAATATGCGGCGTCTCCCCAGGGTGTGTGAGCTCTAGGTGAGCATCACTGGTGAGTGATTGGAAATACCCCGGGGCAGATGTATGATCTCTCGTATCTTGTCTAGCCCTGTTGCCACTGTGAATATGTAATCAATTCTGGAGAGGCTGCCGTGTACCCCTGAGAGGAACGTGTAACTCTGCTCTTGCTGGTGTCGAAGACGCCAGATGTCCACTAGGCCGATCGCCTCTGTGAATTTGAGTAATTTTGGATTGGGTCCGCTGGGACCTCTGGGGGGTTGTGAACCAAGTTTTAAAACAATATTTGAGATGCTATTTGTCAAAAACACAAGGTTCATGGGTCAACTTATTATGCGGAGCTGAATTTGCCTATAATAATCTCAGTCATGCCTCAACCTTTCTTTGCCAATCATGGGAATCATCCTCGTTTTCTACCAATCATAGCACCAAACCCGCAGAGTCAGATACTGCATGTATCATCAAAGTTACAAGAAATGACAAATCTGGTGCGCCAACTACGTATCAATATCCTGAAAGCTAAAAAACCTATAAAAAACATGCAGACCGCAAACGAAGGCCAGCTCCAAATTATAAGCCAGGTGATAAGGTGTTGTCCACCAAGAACCTCAAGTTAAAAAATAGATACAAATTCCATCCTCGTTTCATAGGGCCTTTTGAAATAGTGAAGTGTATCAATCCTGTTGCATACAAGTTGAAACAGCCAAAAACCATGGCTGTACACCCAGTATTTCATACTTCATTATTGAAGACAGCCGAAGATACAATACCTTATCGACCACCTCCCGTTCTTGTAGGAGACCAAGAACAATATGAAGTACAAAAGTTTTTAAACAACAAACGATGTAGAGGAACGTTGTGGTACTTAATCTCATGGAAAGGTCTATTGTCCAGAAGAGGATTCCTGGGAACCAACTGAAGCAGTGCATGCACCGCGATTACTCCAGCAGTTTTTCATAAGACACATCCTAATGCCCCAACCTAATAGAGGGGGTTTTGTTTTGTTGGGAAGGACTGTCATGGTTTCCCATTAGTACTATGTGCCTCCTTAAATCTATGATCATGGGTTCCTGGTATTCCCCTGAATTCTTCTGGTCAGGATAAACAAAAGAAAACAAAAACACTGTATCTCAGACACACAAGTGCAATTAGTCTTAAGCACTGATTGAGGAAATTAGGACTCATGACTGTCTGTTGCATATTACATACTGTGTATTCTGTTCTGTTTTCCTTTAGCCTTTCTGTTTATTTGAAACCCTTCGTAATGTTTTCTTTTAAGTCCTTTTGTGTTTCAGCATACGTACATTTTTAAACATATGCCTACACGGTCACTTTACCGACGTCTCGCGGCTATAAAAGGAGCCAAGCCCATCCGCGTACGTGGATTATTCAGAGTTCCAAGTTCCAGGAGGTTTGTTCCGGCTGCTTTGTCCTGTAGTTCTTGAACAGGCTGATACTTCAAAAAAGAGAGGCGTTTCGTGTTCGGCGTTCCCACGACATGAAGAGACTGGTGGTTGGTGCGCAGAGCAGGTAGTGGACTCTGACATGATTTTGCACCAAAATCATACATCGGCTGTAACGCTTCATTTGCGAGCGGTACGAAGTTAGTTCCAAGTGTTGGCAAAGGGTGGTCTCTTCTGCATCGTGTCGCTCCTTTATTGTTTTACCACACTGACAAACAATTGTTTTAGTGTTGCGAACATCAAAGGGCATATTGACTACTATTACTAGAGAACTCTTACAAATGGTGAACAACAATACTATTCCCATATGAGAAGATGACATTTGGAAAATCAATACCGAGTTTAGTTGTGTAATGAAAGTAATTGGTTTATCAGAATTGAACAATAGTGCAGCACAATCAATCAGTGTGATTTAGGCATATATGCTGGAATTTGTACCAACAACACAGGTGATCTAGAGACATTAAGCCACATGAAACTTCAGGATATAATTCATTGATCATTCATGTAACCAAGAATTGTTTTTTTCCAACAACCTTTATTTTACAGGTAGATCAGAATATGCATACTTGTGTAATACTGTTATAGGATGATGTTTATCTTGAATAATTGAATTACCACTTAAACGTGCTTGGTTCTCTTTTCCAGGTCTCCCTCCCCGCAGTACCCTCCCTAATTCCCTTACTCTTATCTGGCCATTCTGAACCTCTGTTTATTTAAATCAGAGTTGGAGCTGCCAGAAGGTGGGTCTCTTAAGGGTACTGCTCCTGAGGAACCTACAAGACTTTTGACACTATCTATGCACTTTAGCTGTGTGGGCCGTGAAATTGAAGTGGCGCAGGTGCTCCAGGAGTTGTGTATGTGAAGTCTTTGCAGTGGCTAGCTGCAGAGTCTTTGTTGGGTCCTTATCTGCGGATTTGCTCAGCTGTGCAAGGCGGGCCTCTACACCTCTAATTTTGGCATCCAGTGTCCTGCGTACGCCCACTACCTGCCGCATGCAATAACCCTGTGCCATCACCTTGAATGCATCCCATTCCACCATCATCATAAAGGCAGTGCCATGTTTCTCGGCAAAGTAACAACAGATATGATTGCCCTGTTCCTCCCAGAAAGCTGGGTCTTCCAGGTAGTTATGCTAGAGCTGCCAGATGGGCACTGGCTGCCTTGGGAATGCCTGAAGAAGGTCAAGGCAGTGTGCATCATGATCTGAGATCACGCTGTCTAAGTAGACAGAGTTATGCAGTAAGGTAATCAGGGAGGCCGAACATAGGAAGCGATCGAGGCATACATGAAGCCTGTAGGGCACAGAATAAAACAAGTAGACTTTATGAGTGGTGTTGAAAATCCACGAAGGGTGCGTCAAAGACTAGTGTTGGGTCCAATCAAGTAGTCATGCCACTTGCGTCTATGGGGAACCTGGAGGGGGCGGGTGTGATCTATCTAGGTGTACCTACACCTAGGCACAACTGTAGTCTCCTCCAAGGACCCAGGGTGTTGCCGTTTTATGGGTGAGGACTAAGGAGCGGGCCTCCCAGGAGTCCCACTGACCAGAGATAGGGGTATAAATGCTTCTGAGGAGCAGGGGACAACCCTCCAGGGGCCCCTCTAAAAGACAAACAAAGAATGTAGCGGCCCACAGTGTCAATGGTGCTGCCCAGGACCTGATAGGTAACTCTCCACCTGATCCAGATCAGGGCACCTCAGGAATACGCTGAGTATACAATACCATAGAATTGTCCTCTCCAGCTTCTGCACTGGCATTCAACCTCAACTTGTGTGGTATGAGTTTCTTGTAGAAGGACTATGTGTGCGAGCTGCCTTTTGACATAAGAGTATATCGTATACCTTTTGCGAGCTGTATGCATGTCCCATAAAGTAAGGTAACATAGGGGTCATGTTGGGGGGTGAGGTCTCAGCTTTGCTCTTCGGTGCCGTGCCTCTTGCTGCTTCGCATAGTTGGAAGTAGTGTTGAGAATCCGCTGCGTTGTTCATGGCATATAGGGATAGTGAGGGAAGGAGGATCAATTGGAACACGATAAGCAGAACGGGTAGGGCCTACTGCAATGGCAAAACTCCCAAACTGAGTGATCAAGTACAATTCGGAAGTAGTGAGGCATGAGTAGCAGGTACTGGGATAAATGCCCAGAGTGAATGGGGCCCTGATGTGAAGGGTGTGCAGGCCCGATTGGAGTGCAGTAGCCACCAGGTTGGAAATAGGGGGGGGGAGACCCGAAATGGTGTCCCCTAGCAGAGCGTGTGGTGAGTAGAGAGATGGTGATGTACATACAGCATGGCTTAACATTCAGAACATGACCTGGTGCAGATACATCTAAAATAGGTTTAAATGACGGTGTCTGATGTCGGCAGTAGGGTGTCAAGTCAGCGTGGGTAGATTTGCCAAGAGTCATCAGAGAGGAGCGTGTCGTCGTTGGTGGTGAAGAGGTGGGGACCCCTCTCATTGTCCGTGGAAGCGTTTGTATGTGCAATGTCCGCAGCAGCCCGTATAGCACGCCGCCTATCAGCGATGATCTGCTCCAGGTTTGAGGGTGTTGCCGCAGATGAACGCTGGGTTCCCCGGGTTCAGGGACGATTTTGTTTCTGACTTTTCAACCTGGGAAGGGAGGAGGGGGATTTGGTTGAGTCCGGTGGTGTGTTACCATAGTGTTTTTCTGTCCAGTCTCAGGCTTCCTTTGGATTGTTGAAAAAAAAAAGTGGTGTGATTTGTAATGACCTTGAGGCAGGCCAGAAAGAAAAGTGAGTACTGGACCAAGCAAGAGTACCCATTCTTGACGCCAAGGAAAGACGATCGTTGTTGTTAGACCGCTCTAGAGTATGATCACCTTGTCTTCCACCTTGAACGGACCTACCTTGCGTACTGCCCTAAGAATGGTGTCCCCATCCTTGAAGTGAAGACGTTTTGCCAACTTTGGCTGGGAAGGAGATCTGGGGGGGGGGGGAGAAGGGGTAATTTTCCACTGTTGGAGTGAAGGATTTGAACCAAGTCTCGAGATAATCGATGAGGTCACATCCTTCAACCCCATCCGGTAAACCTAGAATGCGCACGTTGCTCCTGCGTGATCTGCCCTCTATATCTTCTGCCCTATCCTGTAGTTGGCGGATCTGGTCCTGTAATTCACAGATAAACCTTTGGTTGTCAGTCACAATAGGGTGGAGGGTGGCCAACTGTTTCTTTCTGTCGGACACCTTGTCAGAAATCTTGCGGTGGTCATCTAGCAGAAAACTGAGGTCAGTGGTCAGAGCATTGAAGTGTGCTTCCATTGTGATGCGCGAATGCTCTATGGCTGCTAGCACTTGGTCTAGTTTTTTGCCGGGAGCTGCTAGTTGAGAGGAGCAGCACTGGGTGTGAGGGCCCGATATGTGAGATGGGACCCGTGCCGCCGATAAAGTTTTCCCATGCCATGGGACCTCAGGGAAGTCTGTTTCAGGGGAATGTGTTAGGGTGGGGACTTAGGTAGTGTGCAGTATCAAGTGGGATAACGTCAACCCTTTGCGGCAGGAGATCAACCTCCATAGGACTGCGGGCAAACCAAACCGTTGTTGATGAATAGAATAGGTCCTCGATGTGAGTCACCCGATGCACCCCTGCCACGTACCCCGATCCGAGCACTGAGAAGGTGAAGTGCACAAAAACCCCAAGAAGGATGAAAAATATGTGGCCCAGGACGCCCCAGACATCCACCGACAGCAACTAAGATGTAGTGTTGAGGTGTGAGAGTTAGTAGCCAAGTGGCAGGCCCGGCAATGTAGGTGAGGCAGGGACCCTCAGGGCTTCTATCCTTAGGTCTGAAAGGTAAATGAGATTAACTCAGCCCTGCTGCGTGCCTCGGTGATAGCGATGGTGCGGGGGGCTTCAGCCACTGTAGGCGGGTTGCTGGAGGGGTGCCAAGATGCCCACACCCGAGTCTAGGGTGAAGGCCATCCCCAGCATGATCGAACCAAGCGCCGAAGCCGGGGGGGGTGATGTAGAGCCAACACCACACCAGCGCTTGGCGGTCCTCCCGCTGGTAACAGCTCCTCCCTGCTTTAAAGATGAAAGGGTCCCCCCCTGGTTTCATGCCTCAGGGTGTATGCCAATACATGGTGGGAGGCCTTGCTGAGACTAATCTGGCCTGGTGTGTATATGCCGAAGGCAGGGGGAGCCTATGCGGGCCAATCGTATTCCCTAAGCACTGCTGGTGCTCACCTAGCTATCCCAATGCTCCTCCAGGCCCGCAGGGCAGAGCCTCCAGCATCAACAATGCAGCCGTTTAGTGAAGGGGGACCCAGTCGGATTCAGTAAGCATGGCGTGGTATGCCCCCACCCAGCGGGCAGTCTCGGCCGCAGTCCTGCTGTCAGTGGAGCCCTGCCACCACAACCCGAGACCCGGCAACTCGGCACGTGGGGGCCATGGAGGGTCGTTCCAAAGGATAGCTGCAGGACACCGGGGGACATCGGGTCAGTCAGCTCAAACGGTTCAAATGTTACTAAAATTACGGTGACACTTGTTGCTGCACAGTGGAAATCCCTATGCAAAGGTTGTCTGGTCATCTTTTAGTTACTTACTAATGTATTTGGCTGATAAACTGGTAGTGATGAGGTGAAACCTTTTCCAGACAGATTTAGCATGTGGAAAAATGTCAGTTATGCATTAATACTGGAACAAAATGTGCTGCAATAGTTGGCATAATTTAGTCAACCGTACTGCATAATTTGGTCCTCCCCTTTTTATGACTCAATACAGTAGGTCTGAATTGGGTATGGTGACAAGACAATTCTGAAGGTTATAGGCCTGATCGTTTATAATGAAAAGTTACGATAAAGTCAGTAGTCCTGACTTATTGATTATGAAGAGCATATGTTAAAGTCAATTGGCATTTAAGTGTAGATTGTTGTACTCTCTATTAAAGCCTACAGGTAGGCATTTTGTTACATGGAATTTCACAGTAAGTAAGGGTTTTTTCCCTCTGACAAACTGTGGGTATAGGAGAATCCTGGCTAAGCTCATTGAAGAGAGATAGCATTTTGATACACCAACTAAATATTTTGTACACTATATAATTTTATGACTGCATGCCTGATGGTTGCCTCGTGGGGAAGCTTATGCTCACTAAAGGAGTACTAAGGTGGGAATGGTGATAAGTCAGTGATAATGGCAACAGGCCTGATTATTTCACTAGCGAAACAAATATTTCTGTTGTCGTAGGTCTGACTTTTTTATTATGAAAAAATATGTAAAATGCATTAAGACAGACATATTGATTGTGAAAAATATATGTTAAAATCAATAGGTGTTTAAGGCTGGATTGTTATATGTCCATATTAAGGCCTACAGATAGGTATTTTGTCAGATGAAATGTCACAGATTACCTTTTAAGGGAATGTTTTGGTGTTCGTTGTTGACTCTGACAAACCATAGGACGAGAAGATTTGCTCTGTAATATTTCTTGCTAGAATCTTTTTTTAGCTGTTTGCTAGCTATTGTATCATTAAATAATACATACAGCTAACTATATAAAGATATATCCATATAGATACATAGGGGGCCTTTGGATCAGCTTTGTCCTGCCATTGGTCTGTCTGAGTGTCATTTACACTGCTTCTCTGACAGCGAACTGCACTGAGATAAGTCCACATCAGTCATTGGCTTCCTTGTAATAATGGCATTTTCTGATCATGTGTATATCACCCTGAAAATGAGTGCCCTTCAGTGTCAGGGCAGGTTGGCCAGTCGTTTAGTTTTCAGTTTTCTCCTTTTATAGCTCCCTTTTGTTTAGTTTCTTCATCTCTTTTTATTTTAATGTTTTTTAAGAGGATACACAACTGTCCAGGCAATGCAAACGGATCGCCTGCTGTGGTGTGCTGCATCCCACTTGGCCAATTCCTTTAATCCAGGAGCCCATAATGGAATGCTGTTGTCTATAGTGTATAATTGTTTTACCATTCCAAGATGGCCAACATGTTCTAAATAAGGCGGCCATACTTAAACTTTAAAGGGTCAATAGACTATTCACAATACCTTTGCAAGATGGTTAACCTGTGCTATGTTTAGTTTTGTAATTGCAAGAATATTCCAGTCATGTTTAGACGTCAGCATGTTTTATTTTATCTACTTATATTGTTTATTTTATCTTGCATATGTAGTTGAGTTTGTATGTTTTATTACAGCTGTGTCAGAGGGTGAATGCAAGCATGAGTCAGTAGATGGACAACTGGATTTGTGAGTGCAATGATGGGTGACAGAGTTCATATATGATGACTTATTGAGTGCCTAACCCCATCATTCCATCACAGACACAAAAGGCACTTTCATTCATAAGCTAGACCTATTGGCATTGTTAATGCTTTTTTAAGAAGTCGGAGGGGGCACTTGGACAGTTGTTGTGGGATGGAGTTAGGCCCACAATAATGCTGTTTACCTGGTATAGGATGATTTTCATGGGGACATAGCACTTCCAAATATTCAATATTACTATTGGACGTTACAGATGGTGGTGCTAAATGATTGGGTATTTAAGGTCCAGAAAGAGCCATCAGTCAAAATGAACAAGCAAGAAATGCAAAGCAGGACCTTTCTGCCTTATTTATAATATGGGACAGGGACGGAAAACCTCCCACAATGCACAAAATCAGTAATAAAGGTCTGGAAAATAGCTGCAACATCTCTGGGAAGGAGCAAAGTGAGAACCTGAAGGATCCTGTCGTGGAGGTTAGCAATGATAGGAATGTAACAAACCTGAAGAGACCAAAACCAAAGGGGATGATGGTCGGAGTGTTGAACATTGCTAGCACTCACCCCCAGTCAACTGATCTGGGTGTAATCCATCATCATTCTTTAGCTCACTCCGCCACCCCAGTTCAGACATGGCCATATGAAAATCAGTCTGACCCTGTGCCTCATGGGAACAGTCCAGCCCGACCTGCCAAGCCATGTCTTCCCTGGACCGGAAACAAGCATCCTGGGACCGGTTTCTGGCTAATCAGCCATCATTAGCCACCTAGCTTGAATTCAGTGGCAAAGTGAGCAAGGGACCCACGTCTGGGTATACCCTGCCAACTTAGGGTGAACAAAGCAAAACCAAAGGGGATGATGGACGGAGTGTTGAACATTGCAAGCACTCACCCCCAGTCAACTGATCTGGGTTTAATCCATCATCATTCTTCAGCTCACTCTGCCACCCCAGTTCAGACATGGCCATATGCAAACCTGTAGAGAATCAGAAACTAGGACAGCATAGGCGCACTGGAACTGGGGAACATCTTAGGGGTAGAGTGAATAGAAGAATTTATGTAACTCCATGAGGACGGAGAAGGAATAAATATCTCCACTCCACACTATACTAAATACTATAGAAAGTTGCAACTTAAACACGCTCTTGACACACTGGGAGAAGATTTGGTGACAATTCAGAACAAGACCCTCCTGGACTGAAGAGTATTGGGCAAAAATCAGAGTAGAGTGCTGTCTCCAAAGTCAATGACAAACATATGAACAACACTTCAGATAATCTAAAGCTTCTGCGAGAAAGATGGTAAAGAGTTTTGGGTGAGATGGATAACAATTACTGGTAAAATGCACTTAGACACCCTAAAGAGTTAGCAGTTAGATCCAATTTTTGATTAAACCAGCTTAAAATACTACGGAGAGTGTACTATTACAGAAGTTAGCTCTACAAGATGGGCCTGTCTCTCACAAGTAATTGTCTCAAATGTAAAATACAGCAAAGTACTCACATGTATGGATTCTTGGAATGCAGGCTGTTAAAGCACTTCTGGGGAAATATATGAGAGGAAATGTCAGAAGTAATAGGTAAAGAAATACAAACGACTCCTAAACAAATAATATTGGGGATACCTGGACAAACTGACTTAATAAGAAACAGGTCATTAAATTGCATCCAGGGGTTCATTGTTACCAAGAGAGACAGAAAGAGACATTGAGGTATCCAACCAGCACCTCCTCTGGATCAATGCCGAAAATGGATGGACAGCTGTGTGGAAGCTCAAAATATGAAACAACAGGGTGTCCGAGAAAGTTACAAAAATATGAGTTTCCTAGGGGTCACATATTAGGCTGATGTGGAGGGGAGAAAAGGCTCATCGTTCGGAATGTACTACAGCTAAGGAAAACTCCTCGTAAACAGGCAGAAAAGAGCCTTGGGACTGGGGATTGTAAAGAAATATTTTTTTAGGAACCATATAGTGCCTATGATGCTGAAATGTAATGTTTTATTAAAACTAGAAAATCACTGAAAAGATGTTTTAAATAATAATGATTGCAGGCATTTAAAATTAGTAACATGTAGAATATTCTGATTTCTTACCTTTATTGCTCTGAGTTTCAGCTTTGTCATTCCAATCCTTACCCGTGAGGTTAGTCTCTTGTTAGGGGACAGAAAACGCACTTTGTCTCTTCGATCTGAGCCCTTAGACTATAACATCTTCCCTTGTGTGGAACACCACATTCTGACAATGCCTAGAAAAAATCGTTGTAATATAAGCCTCATGACAAAGGAGAACTCTCAATTCCCAAATTCTCCTGCCTGATGCAATGGCTACTAAAATACTACTGTGGCAGATAATACATTTAGGGAAATGGCAATTAATGGTTCAAAAGAAGCAATTTATGAAGCTTGTAGGACTAAAGAAAGGTCCTAGGGAGTTACAGGAGACTGTAAAACTATTCTGCAGGTTGGGAAACTGTGCCAAAGACATGAAGCCCAAGGAATCACAATAGACAGATCTGACCCAGGAGACTGAATAGCCCTAATCACTGTGCACTGAACACTAAAGGCTTAATTACGAGTTTGGCAGACAGGGTTACTCCACCCCAAACGTGACGGATATCCTGTCCACCAAATGACAATTCCAGTATATCCAGTGGAACTTGTAATATGGCGGATGGGATATCCGTCATATTTGTGATTGAGTATCCCTTCCGCCAAACTCGTAATCAGGCCCTTAGTGTGGAAGAGTCTTGACCAAAAAGTTGCCCATCTCTAAGGAAGTAAAGTTTTTGTAAAGTATCATAATCCAAGGATACATACCCCGAAATGAACACTAGAATTCAAACGTAGCCCAATATCTAATATAAGACTTTAGAGTAGCAGAGCGTCTATACCTTCCTAAAGGCAAAGGAACTAACCTGGTATTGCCCAGGTGTTGCAGGCTGTTCCTTTCAGCCTCAAGATCCCTAGACGAAGATGCCAAAGAGTCTGTAGTAGAAAAAGGGGAAGATGAAGAGAAAGACAAAGCCACAGGTAATGCTCAAGAAATATCCTTGGACAGTTCTAGCTTTAGTGAAAACTAAGACCTCTGGGACCACACTGGATTCACCAAAATCAGATTTGTCTGTTCTGACTGAGCCTTTGCCAAGACTTTAGCCAACAGAGCAAAGGATTGAAAGGTATACAAGAGTCTTTTTGGCCATGAAAGAGATAGTGTCAGACCTAGCCCTTTTTTGCAGGGCTATACCCAGACTTTTTGCCTTCTTCCTCCTATTTTTCTCTAGCCTGTTTTTGTTGCCTGTAGACCTCTGGGCACTTTACCACTGCTGATCAGTGCTACAGTGCATATTCTCATTATAAATTGTAATACTGACTGGTTTATCCATGATTGGCATATATGAATTACTGGTAAAACCCTAGAAAAATGCACTGTGAGTGCCCAGTGCCTGTAAATCAAATGCTACTATTGGGCCTGCAGCACTGATTGTGCCACCCACATGAGCAGCCCTGCTCCCATGTCTCAGACCTACCACTGCAGTGTCTGTGAGTGCAGTTTTAAACTGCCATGTCAACCTCACAAGTGCACCCACTTGCCAGGCCCAAATCTTTCTTTTTATTACATGTAAGGCACCCCCAGGGAAGGCCCAAGGTAGCCCCATGGGCAGAGAGCAGTATATTTAAAATGTAGGACATGTACTGGTGTATTTTACATGTCCTGATAGTGAAATACTGCTAATTTCGTTTTTCACTATTTCAAGGACTATCTCTCCCATAGTTTATCATTGGAGCTTTCTTGTAGCCTCTTATAAGTGTAATTTGTATTTGGGAAGAGATAGAGATTTGGATTATGGGTCCCTGAACTCACAATTTAAAAATACATTGTTTAGTAAAGTTGGTTTTAAATTGCGTGCTTGAAAGTGGCACTTATAGAAAGTGTATAACAGGGAAGTATGCCAGGACCTGTATTGTTTTGTCGTCTTTGAATTAGCGCTAGACCAAACTATTTTCATTCATTTGATCTGGTACTTTATTTATACCTTTTTTTTAACGTTTTTTTAAAATCTTTGTTATGTTTTCAAAACAGAAAGAGACTATAAAGTCTATATACAGAAAATACTTGTGTACATATGATTAACAACACATTAAACGACAAAATTGTGTTTTGAATCCACAATGTGAATAAACATTAATGTGAAAAATTATTAGAGAAAAAATCAGAAACAAAACATCCTAATATCTTAGAAGTCTTATGTTGTCTTTAGCCTCTAAGTCAAAATCCTAATTCATATAGACATTATTTCATTAACATTCTACAAATGTTATATGTATCAACGTTTCAATTAAGGAAGAATGGGAAAACACAGGGAAAGCATTGGTGTCAAATACATGGGACTGTTCCTCTATATATAGATAAAAAATGAATTCATAATTCCTCCATGTTCATATCACAAATCATAGTGAAGCCAACGCGTTTCGAATCTCTGATATTAAATATGCAGACTCTCATCAGGGCTCTTGATTTTTGGCAGCATTGTGGGTTTCTGGACAATAGTGTGTTTTTTGTCCGTTCAGTTTTCTTTATCTTTTCTTCCAGTCGGAATTGTTTAACTGAGAACTTCACTGCCTTTTAGTCATTTCGTGTGCCGGCTCTGAAAGCCATGGTAAATACTTAGCACGGTGGATCCTTCGTACTACTTGGGCTCATGGGGACTTTTTAATGAGCTGGAATCCGTGTTTGCTACTTAGTGCGATAGATCCTTCGTGCTCCTTAAGATCACAAGGGCTTTTTAACAAGGTTTGATTGTTTCATACATGAGCTCTCGTATTCGTGATGTGCTCTTTAGTTATGCAGCGCGTCTTTCTTGCAGTTATTCTGTTCTCTCTCATCTGATTCTTTCGAGTGAAGTAGCGGCATTTCCCATTGGAAGCATCCCATCCCATTAATGGCTCATTAATGGGATGCTTCCAATGGGAAACAATGTTCATGAAATAATGTCTATATATGAAATAGGATTTTGACTTAGAGGCTAAAGACAACATAAGACTTCTAAGATATTAGGATGTTTTGTTTATGATTTTTTCTCTAATCATTTTTCACATTAATGTTTATTCACATTGTGGATTCAAAACACAATTTTGTTGTTTAATGTGTTGTTAATCATATGTACACAAGTATTTTCTGTATATAGACTTTATAGGCTCTTTCTGTTTTGAATACATAACAAAGATTTTAAAAAAAGTTTTAAAAAAGGTATAAATAAAGTACCAGATCAAATGAATGGAAATAGTTTGGTCTAGCGCTAATTCAAAGATGCCAAAACAATACAGGTTATGGCATACTTCCGTTATATATTTATATACGCCCAGCCAGAACCTGGTCCATTGGGCCTAACTCCCCTTGTTACCGACTTATAGAAAGTGGGCATTTTCTTGCTTTACCACTCTGTTCCTTTGCCTCCCTGTGGAGTCCACTTTTGAGGGAGGATGACAGTTGGGCTGTTTGTGCATTCACTCTAGACAGTCACACAAAGGGAGCTGAGGTGTGCCCTTCATATCCTTATTGCCCATCACCAGGCCGATGGTTCCTACTGAGATAGAGAGGTGGGAGGAGTTGTCATTGACACCTGAAGGGGGCTGTGCCTGTCCTCACACAAAGCTGTCTCCACCCCCTGTAGTGTATCTGGAGCCAGGTCAGAGAAAGACACGGTCTTGTGCACTTCAAAACTTTCCTTTTAAGTCTGCCTACTTCAAAGGCAGAAACTGGTATCAGTACTGAAGCTGTGACACCATAACTTCAGAACACTACTGGATTAAGGGGAGATTCTGCCAAGAAGAAGAGCTGAAGAAGCTATAGGAGGGAACTGACACTCTGCTTGTTGCTGTGTTGGGCTGGTCTGCTGCTCGCTGCTTTTGTCTTGGAGAGTAAAAGAACTGGACATAGCTTTCTGTATCCTGCTTGCCAAGGTTCTCCAAGGGCTTGTGTGTGCTTGCCTCCTGTTAAGAAGTCTCAGGACCATCAAAGACGTCATCTACAGCCCCTGAACTTCTCTGCTGGGAGGTCTGACCCGCTAAGTGGTGCCAATTCGAGTTTTGAAGCCTTTAATGTGGCTTTGTGGCAAAGGAGCCCCAAAATCCAGGCATCGACCTTCAGAGCCTGTTTTTCCCACAGCAGTCTTGCCATGCTGTTGAAAAACCAACGCACCGCTACAGTGTGGCTGAAGAATCGACGAAGCGCCTACCGTGCAGCTGAGAAGATTGCAGCAACCCAAGTTCTGGGCATCGTGTCTCCGACGTACGAAGCACCTGCTCTGACTCCGACACATTATAAACAATGGGGTAACCCGATTAAGTGCTTGGACCTGGGTATTGATTACTACAGAGAACAATGGTCCTTGACCAATAATTCAGGAGTAACTTATTTTGTTTAACACAATAATCAGTTTAAACATTTCAGAGCTAGCAAATGTCAGCTCACACTTTATATTCAACCATTTGGAATTGCAAAAATGTAGAAGACGTTCAACAACCAATTTACAAAACAATATTTATTCAATTGATAAAAGACACAACATGGTTCAGAAAAATGGAGAGGGTCGTAAAAGGAAGAAAGGTTTTTCCAAGGGGAACGTGTAAAGGAGTGCATGGGTGTCAAAAAATTCAAAGTAGGGGGACATAGAGTTTTAAAGACTGTACATAGAATTGATACTGAATAAACAGTTTGTTGTAGCCTGGCCAATCACAAGATAAAGTTTGGCAATTCACATCCAAAACCAGAAGATTTTTTCTTGGTTGGAATGGGGGTGACAGGAAATTGTGGTCCAGGTACACATGGGGGGATTTTGTCGACGTTTCGATCCAACTTGACGGCAAAGAGGGGTATTTTAAACCTCAGCCATGCAGATCTTCCTCAGGACAGGGGGTGGGAGGGGGCAAACCTAAAACGTAAATTAAAAATGAGCAGAAGAGTGGAAGAAGTGCGATATGAAGAAATATCTGGGGAGGCAGACAGAAATTATTGAGGGGGCACGTCCAAGGGTTGCCCAAAAAAGCTTATTTAAAGGTTGCACACCCAGGGATGGGGAAAGCTCACCTCATCAACCGTGTCAGGTACCCGAAGCGTCCAGGGGGTGCGGCATCAACTATATTCTGTATATCTTGTTGTTACCCTGCTCCTGAGGCGGAAAGCCGGGAGAGTGCTCAATTTTTAAAATTACCTTTGTGTTCTTGTGCTTTTAAAATAATCTTAATCACCGAAATTACCTGAGCTGGCAAGCGGGGTCACCGCTGACAGGAAACGGCGGGGAAACGCTACCCCAGCGCCTTGCTCCGATCTTAGGCCACGCCCCCTCCGGAGGCCACGCCCACCGCCCACGGCTTAAAAGGGACGCTGATTACAAGCGTCACTACTTGTTGTTACCCTGCTCCTGAGGCGGAAAGCCGGGAGAGTGCTCAATTTTTAAAATTACCTTTGTGTTCTTGTGTTTTTAAAATAATCTTAATCACCGAAATTACCTGAGCTGGCAAGCGGGGTCACCGCTGACAGGAAACGGCGGGGAAACGCTACCCCAGCGCCTTGCTCCGATCTTAGGCCACGCCCCCTCCGGAGGCCACGCCCACCGCCTTTCCACTCTCATCCCATAAAAATGTGCCTCCATAGGAAGCGCAGCGGACGAGCGCAGCGGGCGCGCCGATGGCGCGCCGAAGGCGCGCCTAAGGAAAGCCCGTCTGCGCCCGTCCGCGACCGACCGAGGCCAGAGGCTGGTCACGCTACCCCTTTCATCCATTATTCCAGCTCGCAGTTGACCAAGCTACAAGGCAAGTGGCCATTAGCGAACGCCACCGTCAATCAAATTACCAAATATGGTCTCTTATCCACTCAAACTTCATCCCAATCGAATGCCCAATCCCTGCCCCGTACCAGTTGTCCCCTAGCCTCGTCTGTCACTGACCACCCTCCCACAGCCGTCTCCGCAATGTATCTTAATACCAGATCGGCAGTTAAACATCAGCTCGATCTTTTCTCGGTATTGGAGTCCCACAAGCCCGACATACTCTTCCTTACTGAGACTTGGTTCTCGGACAGTTCTCTCCCCTCCGTACTGGCTATACTCCCTCCAGCCTATTACGCTATTCGTGTCGACCGTTCCTCTGGAAAGCCCGGTGGAGGGGTGGCCCTGATTGCCCGCAAAGAACTTGCGTTCCAATCTTTAGCATTCCCCTCCCTGGGCTCATCAGACTGTTTAGTTGCCCGTTCACCTTCCCTGACCCCCCCTCTCACGTGTGTTCTTATTTACCGACCTCCATCTTCCCCGCAATCGTTCCTTCCCAACTTCCAAGACCTGATGGCTACTCTAGTTGTCGACCATTCTTCCATTGTAGTCCTCGGAGACTTCAACTTTTGGCCCTCAGACCCCGAGGAATGTGCAACTTCCAAGGAGTTCTCAGACTCACTTCGCTCGCTCAATTTTATTCCCGCGGTCCAAGCTCCCACTCATAGACTGGGACATATCCTAGACCAAATTTGGTACCGAGACTGCCCGGTCACTTCACTTTCCATCTCTCCCTGTGTTTGGTCGGATCACTTTCTGATCACCTTTTCTTTATGCCCCCATTCACTTCCCAAACCCCTTCCTGCCAAAAACGTCTGGGCCCGGTCTTGGAACCGCGTCGATGCAGCGGCTTTGTCGGCCACACTCTCCTCATCTAGCCCCGACCTCTCAGGGCTGCCATCCTCAGCACAAGCTGAATCTATCAACAGCTGGCTGCGGGCTGGCTGCGACTCCATCGCCCCTCTAAAATGCATCTCGTCCAAACGCTTCAAAGATGCCAACCGATGGTTTACCAACGACCTAAAGACTCAAAAACTCAACCTCCGCCAAGCGGAACGTCTTTGGAGACGAGATTACTGCCCCACCTTTAGACTCCAATACACCACCCTCTTAGCCCAATATAAGAAGTCTATTTTGGAAGCCAAAAAGGCTTACTTCTCATCAAAAATTCATCTTGCGGAGAACCGGCCCAGAGAAATATTTTCCATCGTCCAAGACCTGGCTTATTCTGACAGAGCTTCTCTCAAACCCCTTCCTTCTCAATCACTTTGTGACTCCCTTAATTCCTTCTTCCTTGATAAAATCAGTACGATCAAGGCCAAGATTCCTCCCCCATCTTCCTCTTTTACCGATCCCCACTGCCCTTCTGCCGTGGCTCGTTTGGACTCCATTCCCCCCCTCACAACCGATTCTTTCACTTCTATTCTCTCTATGGTTAAATCCGGCTCCCCCTTGGACCCCTGCCCTGCCTATATCCTGAAGCAGGTTTATTCCCACTGCCCTATTCCTCCTCTCTCGTTTCTCAACAGCTCCTTAGCCCAGGGTATTGTTACCCCTGCACTCAAATCAGCGGTGATTGTACCTATTTTAAAAAAACCTGGCGCGGATTCCTCAAACCTTGTCAATTACCGCCCCATATCCCTTCTGCCCTTCCTGGCAAAGGTGCTGGAACGTCATGTGGTCAGAACCTTGAGCCAATTTGTGGAAAGCCACAGCCTCTTGGCCCCAAGGCAGGCTGGGTTCCGCCCCGCACACTCAACCGAGTCAGTAATTATATCGGTCCTGGACAATCTTCGAGAAGGTATGGATTCCAGTCAGCCCCAGGCCTTGGTCCTTCTCGATCTCTCCGCCGCATTCGACACGGTGGATCATACCATCTTACTTTCACGTGTCGAGGCGGCGGGAATCGGAGGGACTGCCCTGTTATGGCTCTCCTCCTTCCTGAGTGGGCGTACCCAAGCGGTTCGCCTGGGCGAGTATTCAGCTGACTATCGCCCAGTCCAGTGCGGGGTCCCCCAAGGATCCTCCCTATCCCCTCTGCTATTCAATCTTTACATTGCCCCTCTTATTTTTGCACTACAGCAACTGGAGGTCTCTGTCTACAACTACGCAGATGATCTCCAGCTTATTTTTTCTCTCTCTCCCTCCTCCCAGTCAATTGCTAATTTTCAGTTCATCATGAGTTTTATCCAGGACTGGATGAATTTCAACCACCTGAAACTCAATCCCGACAAAACGGAATTGGTGTTGACGGGTGGTTGCTCCAGTCCATGGTCCTCCTCTTTCTGGCCCTCCTCTCTAGGCCTTCCACCCACGCCAGTCCCCTCTGTCAAAACTCTGGGATTCAAAATCAATAATCAACTCTCTCTCCATTCTCAAGTCAGTGCCGTTGTCTCCTCAGCTTTCCTCTCCCTCAGGACTATCCGGAAAGTTTCACGTTTTTTCTCTCCATCTGCCCTTAAACTAATACTTTTGGCCATGGTGACGTCTCGCTTGGACTATGGCAATGCCCTTTATCATGGCATGCCTGCGTACCTCGTGAGGCGCCTACAACTAGTTCAAAGCCAGTCGGCCCGACTGGTTTTTAACTCACCCAGGTCACAACATGTTACTCCCCTTCTTAGATCCCTCCACTGGCTCCCTGTTCGGCAACGCACTCCTTTCAAGCTTGGCTGTACCATCTTTAAAGCCCGGTCTGGCATTGCCCCGGCTTTTATCAACACAGCCATTCAAGACTATATCCCTCCTAGAGAACTGCGCTCTACAACCCAGCAACTGCTGGTGGTTCCTCGCTTCAAACGGAAAAAGTGGGGAGGTTCCAAATTCTCCACCACGGCCCCCGCCTTTTGGAACTCTCTCCCACTCCAATTGAGGTCTTGCTCCCAATATCCCTTATTCCGTAAAGGCCTCAAAACATTCCTCTTTACTGAAGCCTTCCAATCTTAAACCACCTTGATCCCTTAGCTCTTTTGCCCCTTGAGCAGCAGTAATTGCATAGCGCCAAGAAACCGCCTGGTGTACGAGCGCTCTATAAATTCTTTAAAACTCAACTCAAACTCAAACTGTATATGACCTCAATTGTAGTTGTGAATCATCACTTATTGAGGTTGTGGTGGGAATGGCATCAGTAGCTGAAAAATATTAACACCTGTAGTTGTCATGATGCCAAGAAGACAACCTGAATTGTAAAAGGAAGCTAGGGGCATCTCCACTTACCCGCAATAATGTCGCGCTGGGTGAGCACAGGCAGCGGATCTGGTCACTAAATTGGTTAGGGCCACAGCCTAATCAATAGAGCTGAAAGAAAAGGAATACCTGTTAAGGGATTATTCCATCAGTGTCACAGGGAGGGATAGTGAACTCTGTGTAATGGTGAATGAATATTACCTTGTGGTGCTTCAAAAAACCAGCTTCCTCACTCCAAGACAGTTGCAGCCAAATGGTAGCAAAACCACAGGAGTATTTAAGTAGTGGAGGAAAGGGTCGGGGATTTCAATTAAGGGCGGTGGTTTAACCACAGAGAGTCTCTCTTGGAACCCAAAGAGAGAAACACCACTGACCAAGAGAGGTTGGTTTGCGTAACCACCTTCTGCACTAAAAGCAATACTATCAAGAAAATAATAAACAGCCACTGGCATCTAGTGGCAGATGCGCTCGGTGGCTCTCCTTCGCCTATGCATGCCTTCCGGAAAGGTAAAAATGTGAGGGAGCATGCATTTGTAGGTAGCACCTAAAACATCCAAGTGCGAACCATGAGTATCTAGTTGGGAGAGACTGGGGCAAAGCCAAAAGTTAAGGCTGACTGCGATGGAGTGTGGGTAGGATACAAGAGGTGAATTGGGCTCTGCTTACCTTTGGACTTGGATTTTTGTTTTGAAGAAAAGTCAATGGATGGTAGAGTTCAGCAGGACAAGGCTGTGGCCGGGAATGAGTCGTCGTAGACAGGAGCCTGCTGGGTGGAGTCTTGGTGAAGTCGTCGACGATGACGGAAAAAAAACCTCACAGCGGGAACGCTGGATTTCCAGGATGAGGACATTGTCATTGACGATGGAGAGGCAGCCGTCATTGATCCCTGTGAAGATTTTTCCCTTCAGATTTAGACAACGTTTTGGAAGACGGAAACTCCCAGCAAAATGGAATTGTAGCAGAAGGGGGCTTTACAAGGCTGGATACTATCACCGAGACATCCCACTGAACTCCTGTTCAGTGAAATGTCTCGAAAAACATGCTGTAGAGAAAAACATAGAGGGAGCTAGGGCAAAGCCAGGCCAACTAGTGATGCCTCTTGGGTGGATCTGCTTGCAGATAGGTCCTGGTCTTCTGTTGGTTCTCCATCCAGGAAGGTTTTGGTAAAAACTTTTCTACGTCTCAAGTTTTAGGGTTAGTCAGGAGTAGCATCTCTAACACCCCTTGCAAGGCTTCAGGACCTGGGGACACCACTTGGGGGGGGGGGGGGGTGTTAGGAATCACTCCAGCAGAGGCTCAGGAACTCATTATGTTTTTGTGCCTCACACAGGAGGCCAGCCAACTTGCCCTTGAAGTAATTTCTGGTAATCCTGGGGTCAAGGAGATTATCCAGCTCTCCTTGAAGCAGCAAGACAGTCTTTCAAGCAAGAGGACAGTCCTCTTGGTGTCAAAGCAGTCCTTCTGAAGTCTGAAGTCCAGGAGTGTACTGAAGAGGTGCCCTCAGGGTCCAATATTTATACCTGCTGCCAGCCTTTGAAGTGGGGGTTGCCCAAGCATCTCTCTTCTGCTTCAGTGTGACCTTGACCCTGCCCTTCTGACTCATGTTGGTTTCTGTCTCTTGCCATTTTTCTTGTTCGCTGCTCGTTCTGCCCCCGACTCGGTAACTGCTTTTTTTTTGTTTGTTCTGTTTGTTCTATCTGCCCATGTCTCTGTTTAACTACTCCTTTTTGCATCCTTTGTTCCTGTTAACTGACCCGTATTACATCATTTACGCCTCTTACTGTTACGTCTTGCATCTTGGTCTCTTCTGGCAGTTTTTACCCTCCCGACTTGCTTCGCCAATCATGTTTTCCTGTCCTGCCTCTCCCGCCGGTCTTTCCCGCTCTCTTTGCTGGACTTTCTTGCTCTTGTTGAGCTCACCCACAGCCTCCATGCTCCTCTCATTCTCCATTAAGCCTTCTGAATGGAGGTTGCAGTGCGGTTGCGCCATCAGTGAGCCAAAAACAAGCCTGTCTGCGCCTGTCCGGACCTGGACTATGGATAACGCCAGGAACCCAGGCCCAAACACCCCCCACAACTTCACTGCCAATGAGCTCTACCTGGATACCGCCATGAATGATACTGCTGAGCCGTACCTCAATCCACGGCCCCTTTGCTTGCTCATATTCCAACTTCACCTGCCTACAATCAAACACTTCCACTGCCCACATACACACCACATCCCTCACCAAGTCAGAACTCAAGAACTGCACTCACATAGCACCACCCACTCACCACGCACAACAATACTCACTCACATTCATGTTCCCAAACACACGTTTACTCGGCAAGTACTCCACTGAGATTTAAGACCTCATTTACTCTAACACACCGGACCTTCTCTTCCTCACCAAAAGCTGGCTCAACCCCACTTCGACGCCATACACCGCCGCAGTCATCCATACTGTATACATAATTCTGCACCAGGACCGACCCCATAAACCAGGAGGAGGACTCGCCATCATCCACAGAGACACCATCAAATGGAACACATGCACTTCAAGCTTCAGACGGAAAATAAAACCACTTTCAAATATACACTTGCCTACTGGCCCCAGGACCTTGTACCCACTTTAGTAACCTCCTCACTGCACTCCTCGCCATGGGCACCAAAGACTTCATACTCCTAAGCAATCTCAACTTTCATCTTGACGGCCCCACGGACTCCAACTCCATGGACTTGCTTAAAAGTCTACTGACCATTTGCCTCACCCAACTGGTACTAGGCCCCACCCTCATTGCCGGACACACCCTTGATCCCATCTACTCCTCAAAAAACCATCAGCCGACCCTGAAGTACTCAGCAACTACTGACCCTTGGCACTGCTCCTCTTCCAAGCCAAAGTCATCGAGAAGACCATCAATAGACAACTCTGACCACCTAGTATGTCAGAAACTCCTGGATGACTTGCAATCAGGATTCCGCACCAAAATAGTGCTCATCACTGCCACAGATGACATACGCACCATCCTTGACCGTGGACAGATGGCCCCCCTCAACCTCCTTGATCTCTCCACTAACTTTCGACACTGTCTCCCACCACACACTAATCACCAGACTACACACAGAAGGGATACACGGAGCAGCACTCAAATGGGTATCTTACTTCTTCTCTGGAAGAACCCGTGTCAGGCTCTCTCTGTTCACTTCAGAATCCAAGGACCTCATCTGCCGAGCCCCACAGGTATCATCACTCATCCCCACACTCTTCAACATGTACTTGACTCGTCTGGCAAACCTCATGAAATCTCACAGAATCAACATCATCTCCTACGCCGACGACACCCAGCGAATAATTTCCCTCTGAGACAACACTGTCACCACCAAGACAAACTTAAAACATGCATCACCAGCAGGGCCAATTAGATGAAAGAAAACTGCCTCAAGCTCAACAATGACAAAAAACTGAGGAGCTGATCTTTGTGAGTAAGAGCTCACCTTGGGAGCACGCTAGGAACCTAGGCCTCTTCTTAGACACCAACTTCACCATGAAATCCCATGTCAATACCGTTAACTCCTCATGCTTCTACATCCTCCCCATGTTATGCAGAATGTTCAAGTGGCTTCCACTGGACACTAGACATACCATCATGCAGGCCCCGATCACAAACAGATTGGACTATGGCAACGCACTCTATACGGGCATTCCAATCCATCTCCTTCATAGACTTCCATAACGCCGCTGCCATGCCTGTCCTCGACCTCCCGTGACGAACCCACACCACTCCTAAGAGAACTCCACCAACTCCCCATCCAGAAGCACTGTTAGTTCAAACTATTCACACATGCATTCAAGTCATTACACAGCACAGGGCCCGCATACCTCAATCATTGGCTTCAATCCTCAAACCCACCAGAGATGTTCGCTCAGCATCACTCACACACACACCCTGCATCCACAGAAGCAGAACAGGAGGTCGATCATTCTCCTACCAAGCTGCCAAATCCTGGAACAGCCTCCCCCAACACATCTGGGCCTCCTCCTCACTTCTTTGTTCCACAAGAAGCTGAAGACCTGGCTATTCAATTACTCTTCTTCTGGGGCCATGGAAACTGCTTGTATTCAGGCTCAGCCTCACCACACGCCTACGTTGCCTACTCAGTGTCTGGATACCCTCATGGGTGACAAGCAGTGCTCTACAAATCCACCTTACATTACCCCCATATCTGGTTCTTGAAATTTGTTCCCTTCCCCTAACAAGGCTCCAAGAAGGCTTGGGTGACAAAAGCCTGGTGTCAGGGTCCTTTGTGTGTGCTGAATGCAAGCCCTTTCTAATGTAAGTGTGGCAGAGAACAGCTCCGCCCTCAGCCATCCTGGCAGGAAGGACCATCCTGCCCATACTTAGTCCTCTATTGTCGTACTGTCTGGGAGGAATATACAAAGCCCAACAGCAGAGCCATTCACAGTCATCTAACTCAGGGCATGTCAGAAGGCAGAAATGGCTAGGACAAGAAAATGAAATTTATTTTAAAAAGTGGCATTTACAGAATTGTGACTTGAAATCCATTAAAGAGGGTTTTAAATTACAATTAAGTTTAGACTAAACATGACACTTCTAGTTGCTCCCACTCAAACGTTAGCACTTATTACATCTAGTAAGGCAAGGTAAGTATATGGGAGCGGTAGGCCTTACAGTAGTGAAAAATAAATTTAGGAGCTTTTTACTACCAGGACATGTAAAACTTTTACACATTCCCTACTTTTTAAATACAATGCACCCTGCCCTGAAGACTGTTTTATAAGTTTTAAAGAGGAAGTTTTAGACCTGCAAAAAGTGTATTTTTAGTAGGCCGTGATGGGAGTTTAAAACTTCCCTACAGGATGCAATTGCAAATGTGAGACATGTTTTTTTTTTATTGTAAAACTTTTTATTTTTTAATTAGAGAAACAAACATCAGCGTTTCAATACCCATTGCAGAAGAAGTAGTACATCAGGCATCGTGGGAACAGCAGACAAAATACAGCATACAAATTATACTTTGGAAGGTCTAGGGGGAAGGGGGATCTTCATTTCTGAGGACAAGGGGCGGCTGACATATGTCTCCCCGGTAGGAGTTCCACAATGCCCAAACACGGGTCCATTTCTTGGGACATTCACGGGCAATATATACCGATTTTTACCGAAACATTGCCCAGTTCAAGTCTTTTTCCCAATCCTCCACCGTAGGCGGGAGCGGTGCTCCCAATCGCTGGGCAATGTTTCTTCTGGCGAGCATGAGCCCCAAAGTGACCCACTGTGTTAGGCAAACATTCAAATCTGTTGGCTCCCAGACATTTAGTAAGCACCTATGGGCTTCCATGCAGAGGCGCACGGATAAGACGGAGTAAATAATATCATGAAGGTTACGCCAATAGGATTGGATCTGCACACACTCCCAGACAATATGCATAAAGGTACCCAATTGGCCACAGCCTCGTTTACAGTCCCCACCATCAGCCCTCCCCATCTGCAACAGTTGTGTCCCCGTTACATATACCCTGTGTAAGAGTTTTAGTTGAACAAGTCGGAGACGGGCTGGTATTGCCAATACCCTGGGTGAGGAGACTGCTTCTTGCCACTCCTCATCGTCCATTTCTATGCCGTTCCTGGACCACTTCTCTCGAAGGGCCCGGAGAGGGTCTGGCATGTTGTTTACCATCTTTTTGTATATCAATGAGACAGTGCTGTCAGGAATATGGCCATCGAGTACCCTATCCTCTAGCGGGGAGGAGTCAGGTGGCGTGGTCCCAGGTTTCAGATGAGTGCGTAGTGCGTGTCTAACCTGTGTGTAGTGGAAGAGTTACGAGTCAGCCAATTTGAACTGCTTTTGTACGATGGTAAATGACTTAATGTCTGATTTGTCCCCTAGATCTCCTATGCGGGAAATGCCTATGAGATCCCACTTGTCGAATCCCTTACTCCTCCACAAATCTCCCAGTTGCTCAGAGTCCCATAATAGTGTTGCAAGTTTGAGCCTGCGCCCCCATCCGAGGCATTTAGTGGCAGTGTGCTAGACGTGAACAGCATGTTTGGTGGGGCCTGTTAGTGCGTAGTGCCGGGGCCTAGAGTAGAGGGCTCTATTAAAATTTCCTCCAGAAAGGAGCCATTTATCCATTCTAAAACCCGGGTCCCCAGGTTGAGTGTAGGTGCAGTGATTGATAGGAGACAAGTGGGCCGCCCAGTAGTACAGTTTGAGATTGGGAAGGCTGATGCCGCCATCATACCAGTTCAGGGAAAGTTTACTAAGGGCAATGCGCGGTTTGCCATTCCATAGTAGATCCCGCTGGAGGCCTTCCACTTCTCTGAAATAGGACACAGGTATCGGGTGAGACATGTTTTAAAGTACTACTTTAGTGGGTGGCGCAATGAGTGCTGCAGACCCACTAGTAGCATTTAATTTATAGGCCCTGGGTACATGTAGTTCCATGTACTAGGGACTTATAAGTAAATTATCCCATCAGGTGTCAGCCATTTTTACCAGGGTTCAGGGAGAGAGTGCATGCACTTTAGCACTGGCTAGCAGTGATAAAGTGTACAGAGCCCCAATGTCAACAAAAATTAATTCAGAAAACAGAAGAGTTAAAGACAAAAGGTTTGGGGAAAAACAATACCAAGGATGTCAGGTCTAACATGTGGTTACTGTAATAAGTCCATAAAGTCTCAACCATTCCTGAAATGAAGTAGGATAGTCTTACAGCAGAACAGTAAGATGGTATTAAAGGTGTAGCATATGGTGTCTAGAAGGGACCACCTTCCCTAAGTATGTTCAGAAAAGACCTCCCATTAATGTAAATTCTTGTGATGGAACAAGATGGCATTTAACAATGTTGATTAGAAATCCATGTTCCACCAGTGTCTAGTACATAACCCCAGCATCTTTCTGAGTTTTTCCAAAAGACAAAGCAACAATCAGCCAGTCGTCCTAGTAGGAAAAACACTCTGAAACAATTACCATGCAAAAAGCTACAGAAGTATACCAAAACCTTTTAAAGGCTCATTGAGTTTAAGCAAGTCAAAAAGTAAGACCCTCAAACTGGTAATGTGTCTCCCTCACTGCAAAGCAATTGCATCTGTGATGCCGGTTGAGATTCAAATAAGGCTCCTGTGTCGACTGATCTATATATCTCCAGCACCACTGACAAAGTCCTTCCTCACTGGAAACAACCTTTAATCTTTCACTTCTTTTTGTAGCAGACATTCTGGAGAAGGGGGTCAATACCTAATAATTGCGATTCAATTACTTATATTTGCTTCTGGATTCTGTTTTTTGACACTATAACAGCATTGAAATTTCCCTGTTGGCAGTTTGAGAAGATATCTGGCTTTTCTTAAACCAGGGCAACTGAGCAGCCAGTTACCTGTTGGATTAGAGTGCTTCGTTTGACATTGTCTATCATAAAATCTTAATTCAATGTATGAACCATATCCATATTAGAGACAAAGGCCGTCTTTTACAGTTTCGCACATAGAGTACGCTACCAAACCTACTCTCCACATTTAAAGTCTGGGAAACCATCATGTTTCCACTGGTGTTGCCCTTGCCGGCTCTGCTGGTGGGAGCCTTAGGCAGACGACCGAACACAGTTTGGGCTATTGGTTTAATTACCTCAGACCATCCACCATATTTAGAGTAGGGAGTCCAACATAATTTGTTTTCTGTTCACTGTAGACAGCCTGGCATTCCTGAACAGAAAAAATAATAAAATACCTCACACTCTGGGAGAAAACTCCCAAATCAGGGTGAAAACAAAAAAGATGCTGAGTGGCTGTAATGGCACTGGTTCCTCTGAAGGCATAGCTATCTCTATCAGACAGGCAGAGCTATCTAAGTATGACATCAGGTAATCCACTGGGGTAGCAAAGGTTATTGCCTTTGCCATCTTGGCAGACAGCATTGCAACTGCCAAACCCTAAATTAGGGCTAAAGTCTTCTCCTGGTTTTAATCTTCTAATGAGACTGACAGCAGGTTGCACATTTTCCTCCTTTCCACTCTGTTTCCAAACTCTTCTCAGTGGCATTTCACAGGGCTTCTTCCACCAGCCCTAGGCAATGCAAAGTTTACATCTCTCCTCTAATCACTCAAATTGTTTGGCTTTCCCAGCATGTGTTACACAAGTGACACCCAGATCATGTCTTTTAATGTTGATCAGTCTAAGGATGCCTCTGCAAAATTTCAATCATTCAAGTGTGAAATAAAAATTGCTCTAAACTCACCTGAAGCCCAAAGCATGCTTCTTAAGCAAAAGTAAAAATAAATAATAGTTATCACAAGCCGGAGAGACAGAACTTTGTCTCACCAATCAATTGGATATCAATTGCTAGTCATTCACTAAATTTTACAAACATTCATACATTTTCTACACATAGGCATTGAAAGCAGAATACATGTAAAATATACCGAAATTTTAGATAATGGTATGGACAAGGGCCCTTGTTTTTTATGGGAAGAGCTAAAACTGTTGTTGGAGGCTTCAAGGTAAGTATTTAAACTGCATTTATTGCGTAAGTGATATGGGGCAGCAACAGAAAAGCAATTGTGCCCTCTGGTTAGTACCTTCAATTGTCGTCCCCATGTGCAGACCATTCCAGAACCCACATCACCACACAACTGGGTTCTGGAATGCTCAACACATGTAGGACATGCACCAGACATAACACACTTCCTACCTTCCAACTGAACACAGACACAATGAATTACAACAATCAGAGAAGCTAAAACATGTGGCTAATGCTTCACAGAACCATCTGGCATGTGTCTCCTAAATAACATTACAAATTATATCGGACTTATTTAGAAATAAGAAGTAAGTAAAATTAGCATAACATATATGAATCATGATAATACAAAATCCTTATACTTTGATGTAAAACAACAACTTTTCCAGTGAATCCATCTCCTTTGGTGAGTGCATGATTTCTTAAATGTAGCTTTGGACCAAAGAGTGTGATCATTGTTAACTCTGGCATTAGCAACTATATTGTTTCGCTCAGCAGTAAGTTGCCTTCAGTTTACATCACTTTGACCACTCTTTCACAATTCCACCACTGACCATTATCAAGTTTTACTGCACAACCATCCGCACTTATCTCTGCCACTTTATGTATGCAAGCAAACTTCTGATGTCCTTTTATAACTTGGTTCATGGGTAACTCGACTCGTACAGAATCTCCAACAACTCAATACCTAACTTTAGTGCTCTTTAAGCTATCATATCTGCCCTTACTTAAGGAGGTTTCACTACTCATGATGTTGTTTTTTGCTCTATAAAGGATCTGAACGCATTCTCTTTCAGGTAACACTCTTGACGGTCCTTTAATCATGGTCAGCCTTTTAGGAAACAGCAATACGTTTCCTCAAAGCCATAAAAGGTCTAATACCAGTGACACTGTGTGATGTATTGCGGTATGCCCACAGCATTACCCTCAAAGACTTGTTAACACATGAACCTGAACTGACAGCACCTCTGATCCATTCACTGAGCAATCTGTTCATCCTCTCCACATCGCCATTGCTCTGAGGATGATACAAACTGCACTTCTTATGCTTGATACCAGCATCACACAAAAAAATCCTTAATCTCATAAAATATAAATTGCACTCCATTGTGCGAGATAATTCTGAATTGAAAGCCTTCCCTTGAAAAAATATCTGTAAAAAAACTCAATCACACTCCTAGTAATGGGTTCCCTTAAAAACCTTAACTACAGCCACCTGGGAACATAATCTACCATGACTATAACATATTTTTGATGTGATGGCGAAAAATGGAAAGGACCAAGAAAATCAATGCCTAATCTTTCCGATATGTCCCTGGGACATTCTACTCTCCCCATAGGAGTCCTGCATTGCAGACCCTTGTCATTGACTTTACATACCATGCATCTCTCAATCCAACTCTCAACACCCCTATCCGTTGCAGACGACAAAAATGTTTCTCTCAAGCTCTTCTTGGAAGCTCCCGTACCAAGATATCTATCATAAAATAACTCCAACAAACTGTTTTGGATTTTACATGGAGAATCTAACTTGTCATTTCAAAATAATATGTCCTTTTCCAGTATAAGTTCAGTGTGCACCTTGTTGTAAGATTTGATAAATAGGGGGTAGAGAATGTTTACATAGCCTTTCACCACATAGATTATAATTTTGTCAAGTTCGCTATCATCAGACAGTTCTGTTCTCCATTCATTTACGCTCACATGCTTATAAGACATCTAAGACACACTTGCAACAAGACATTCAGTGTCTTCTTCATTCTGGTCATCTAAACCCATAGGCTGTGACTCCTCACTAGCAGGCAACCGAGAGAAGCAGTTTGCTCTTTTGGTTTTGTTGCTAGGTAAATGTTCCACATCAAAAGGATATTCCCAAAGTTTAGAACTCAATCGTATTAACTTTGTGGTGGCTTCAGATGAATTAATATTACTCAATGGTTGTAGTACGTGCACTGCTGTGGTTTTTTATAAGAAGAAATTTTATCGGTTATAGATTGCTTGAGATTTATTCCGTGCTCCCGAGTGTCACTTCTCTGAGCTGGGAGTGCATATATAGAACAATGCGTGGTTGCAACCCTATTGGTTTAGGGTATGTCCTCAGGGCACTGGTGTATAGGTATTTGTGTTTTAGTTCTTTGTTGCAATAAAGTTTCAAAGACTTTCAATTGGTGAACTTTCGTTTATTTCATCACGTATGTTCTCATTTTTAAGAAAGATGCGGGTTCAAACAAGTGCCACGATCTTACACAACCCAATGCATTTCGGCATATTGTAGCCTTCGTCAGGGGTATATCTAGAAACAAAAAACCAATGTGTGGGCAGTTTTAATGTAATGAAATTATGTTTATGTCAACTTCCATAAATTTATACGAAATGAACGTACACATGGCACATACCCCAGTGCCATGAGGACATACCCTAAACCAATAGGGTTGCAACCACGCATTGAATTAATATTACTGCCATTCAGAATTGGGACCAATGGTTTATGGTCCATCGATAGAAGAAATTTTGTCCCCCAGATGTATGGGCTAAATTTATCAATAGCCTGTTGGACTGAAAATGGGTCTAGCTGACTCCCTGCAGCATTGTGCGAGTTAAGTTAGCATTTGCGGCACCATTTTGTATCCAGCCACCATTTTGTATCATGATCAAAATATAGTTCCTGTCTCTTACTGTCTGCCTCAGCAGAAAACAGCCTTGATCGTTTCTCTTTATTATTCAAGGTTAAGTTTCGCTGCACTAATGAATAGATCATTCTGTAAATGCATGCCTTTCCCATAGGTAGGCCTGCTCCCACTCTCAAAGAGACGGGTGGGTAGAGTAACCTTGAAACTAAGATAGCGCGTCCTGGTCTCGGGATGGTAGCCCATCCTTCTGTACCTCCTTTGTTCATCAGCGCCCAGGCTGGAAAATTCCAGTCGTGGCGGGTCTTTAGGGATGTTGGAAATGTATATCTGATTTTACCATGTGGACGGGGGTCAGTCCCTTGGCAGCTATCTAAGGAGGTTGGTTGGACCGGACTCCGCTCAAGTGTATGATTAATAAAGAAGTTTGTTTTGGATTCTCTACTGTATGACTGACTCTTCATTTGTATGGAAGGCTGAGAGGTGGTCGATAGTGACTTCCTGAAAGCCCATGTACAAGCGAGCATTTCTCTTTCTATTACTGAATACTGACGGTCATGGTGCTTTACTGTACAGGAAGCAGAGGCGATCTTGTGGTCATCGCAATCTCTGCCTTGTGAATAAAACTCTCATATCTCCCTGAAAGCTAACAATTGTTCACAATCTATAGGAGTGGGCACCTTCTCAATCGCCTCCAAAAGTGCTGGTCTCAGTTTAAACTAATTCCCAGTGATCATGTGACCAAGATACTCAACTATACCTACACCAAAAACGCACTTATCCTTTCGGAGTTAAGTACCTCTCTCCTGGAAGGCATTCAACATGTGCCAACCTCTCTATTTGCTCTTCCTCAGTTTCCCCATAAATCAGAACACCAAGACTCCCTTTGAACCATGTAAAATTTGTCCCATCAATCTCTGGAAAACTGCTGCCACCAAAGCCAGACCAAGCAACATCCTACAAAACATGAACACCCCATCAGGGGTAACAAAAGCAGCCAGGTGCTGTGATTCTTCAGTAAGCACCACTTGGTGATACGCTGATTGCAAATCAAGTTTATAAAGAACTTTGGTTTCAATCAAAGTAGTAACCATATTATCAGTCCAAGGCAGGGGATGCTCATCAACCCAAATCACCTTATTAAGGCAACATAAGTCAAGACACATCTTCATTTCTTACATTTTTATGTGCACCACCACAATGGGCGACAGCCATAAAGAAGATTCAACAGGTGCGATCACACCTTCCGTACACATTTTCTGTAAAAGGTCAGTTGACTCACCTTGTACACTTTAAGGCACAGATCGTAGTTTGTGTTTGACTGGCTCATGTCCTTCCTTTATCTTGATGACATTTTCAAAATCTTTTATTAAACACAACTCCTCCTTAAAAACCTCAATAAAAGAGGACAAAAGTTCAGATAACCCATCCACATGAGAGACATTCTCAGTCTCCCCCAACCACAAAACTTGTTGGGGACACTTAGGTTTCAATATGATCCCTAAACATCCTCGGTGGTGCCATCCCAGAATATCAGGTCCCTTCACAGATACATACACTTTCCCATGCACTATCCTGTTTCTGAACTCAATGGAAGTTTCAAAGAGCCCTTCAAGATCAATCTTGGATCCATTGTACCCCCCCAGGCTGAGAGTTGATCAACATGGCAGTTTGCAAATGCATAAAATGAATCATTTTAAAGTAGCAAAACAATTTCACACATGTCTGAGGTTGCAGAATGGATAAAACACAGCTCTCAGAAACTGAACAGCAAAATAACTGAGGTTTTCTTCTTTCGGGGCACTCCACCTAATTTGGAGCTTGGCCTGGTGACTTCCACAGTTGGTCTTTCTCCTTTTTGCCGCCCTGACAGCACTTAATATTTTAGATACATTTGACACATCTCTTTTGCTAGTTAAGCAATGAAGACTGCATTTATAGTATTTTTCCCCAAATGTGTATCCAATGAAAAGTTATCCCTCTCCTGCGCTCTGATCATCACAATACAGTTACCTAGGCACAGGGGAGTAGACAGAAAAAATAAATACTCCCAATGGCTGCGAACTGAACTGTTTCTCCCTAATAGGGTTATCCTTTCAAATTTTCTAACTTGACTCTGTTTAATCCCTTCTTCTAGCACGTCGTTCCTCTATCCCTTCTTTTCATCTCTCCTCCCGCTTCCAATGTCTTCCTTCTCCTTTTATCTCTCCCTCTTCCATCTACGACTCTTCTCTCCTTCTTTTCTTTTCACCTCTCTCCCGCTTGCCCCCTTCCTATTTACAACAGCCCCTTTTATCATCCCCCCTGCTTGTCTTGCCTAATCTCTCACTTCCAAACACACATTTGCCTGTGCCCTCATCTTCCATCCATTTTCTATTTTTTTCTTTCCTTTTCTCACTTGTAACACCTCTTTCGATTTGTCTATTTCTCTCCACCAACCCCTCCATTTGTCCCTGTTTGTCTATCTCATCCTTCTGCTTTCCTTTATCTCTCCCTCTCTTTCCTCCATTGTTGACAGTTGAAATAACAATAAACAAGTTTTGGCCAGTGTGGTACCCCTGATTTGTGCCATATGTACAGAAATTTGGACACAAAAAGTAATGCAATTGATTAAATAAAAACAAGTTAGACAAAATAATGGCATGTTTAGTATTTTTCCTCCATAAAGTAGTAGAGTATTATAAATATTAAGTATGAAAAATTAGTCTTGACAGATACAAACAAAGTTGGAACACTTTCTACATTGAGCTACATGCATTTCTGGTGTTATAAAAAAAGGTGAGTGACGTAATATTTGCAGTCCTAAAAGCCTGGTAGTGAAAGACGTATTCGGTCTTGTTCCCCATTCTCATTTTCAACTTTTAATTACACAAGCATACTTTTAGTGCTTAGAAAGAGCAGATATATATTGAGCACAAGCATTTGCAATGCAATAGGTCTCGCATTTGCGAGAGTTTAAGTTATTGGTATTGTAATTGATAATGCCTTTCATTTATGTTTTAAAAACCAACACATAAATAAAAGGCATTGTAATTTACAATCCCAAGAGCTCCTCAAACTGTAGCAAATGCGAGACCTATTGCATTGCAAATGCTGATTAATGTCATGGTAGGCATATGAAAAATGCTATATAAAAGTAAAATGGAGGAGATTTCAGCAATGCTTCAAAACATTTTAAAGATAGACAAAATGAACGACTAGTGAAAAACTGAATGTAAAACCAAGATAGTGGCCAATTTTGCAGCGTTGTCAACCAAGGAAATGAATTGCTTCAAGTAAATAGCTGTTTTGGGAAGCAGTTCACTCGGAGGTTGGCGCGCATTAACGCTTAGCCTCTCCAGTGACAGGGCACAGTATCTCAGCAGCAGCGCCCCACATTGCTACGCCATTTCCATATTTAAAGACACCGACGTGCAGAGAAACAGATGCACGTTCGAGCTAAAATATATCTGTTTGGCACACACATTGTTTCTTTTCTCACACAGATATGCCATGGTAAAGTACACCAAGATTTGTGAGGGGTTACCCATAATTCATTCCTCGAGGCTAAGCATGCCCATTTATTTGTAGTTGGCTGTCTGTGTTGCCTGAGTGCTTGCTGGCAGCCACAGTACCATTCGTGTTTTATTATAAAATCTCTGTTTGTCGACAGGTGTTATTTAGTTAACTTTTATGAAGAACAAGAGACAGTAAATCGAGATGAGATCTGCCCTGGTTGCGAGCAGCAGCATATGTTTCCAATTATGGAGCCCGTGTCTGGGCACGATAATTGGAAACATATGCTGCTGCTGCGCATAACAGACACCAATAGGCCTTGGGCGGAGCAATGCCCCGCCTTTGGCCAATTGCATGCTGTCTTTGTAAAAAAGACGCACGGAAAGGCCAATAGCGTTGCCCGAATGGAAAAGGACACGCTCGTGCGTGTGCGATTCCTAAACCTCCTACAAGAGGTCTCTCGCTGCGCGAGACCTAAAAAAGGAAACAGGTTTGAAGTATGTAGGTCAATCTTACTACATGGACAAAACGCTCCAACTGATGTGCATAATTAAAGGAGTGGAGGGAGAAAAAGACATCTATGACCTCGCTCGCTCTCCTGTTAAACACAACTTCTTTCAAACAGTGGTGCTGGTAAATCTTTCAGCGTGTGAGTGCTGTCATCAATGTTACAACACTGAACTCATGCAGATGAAAAATTCAAGTGCCGCACAAAGATCATGTCTGTTGATGACATGCGAAAAGAGGTTGATAATGACAATACCCAAGTCTTGGTGTTATTGGATCTGTCTGCGGCCTTTGTTACGGTCGACCATATTATCTTAGCCTACCGGATCAAGGCAGCAGGCCTCCGAGGCTCAGCATTGAACTGGTTCCTTTTTGAGGGACAGATCTCAATCAGTTAGGTCACCACCTTACTCGTCTACAGAGGTGCAACTGAACTTCAGGGTTCTCAAGGTTCCTCTCTGTCCCCCCATCTTTTTAATATCTAGATTTGCCACCTGATTCATGCCCTTAAATATAAAGAAATCAATATCTTTAATTATGCAGACGATATGCAACTACTATTTACGATTAATGACAGCTCTTCATCTCACCACTTGTTTCAGGATGCTATGCGGTTCATCCGAGATTGGATGAACAGCAATCATCTGAAGTTGAATCCAGATAAAACCCAGATAATTCTCATCAAGAGTAAGGTGAGCTATTGGTGTCCTTCGTTCTGGCCTAGCGAGATGGGCTCTCCCCCTATACCCAAAAAAGCTGTAAAAAGCTTGGGTGTCATAATAGATGCAGAACTCTCTTTTAAGCAGCAGATAGAGGTAGTGACTTCTGCTTGCTTCTGTTAGCTATGTTGCATAAAAAAGATAAAAAAAATACCTTACTAAGGAGGCTTTGATCCAAGTAATCATAGCTCTAGTCATAGCTTGATTAGATTACGCTAACACAATTTACTTGGGCCTTCCTAAAATCCTCCAGCGCAGGCTCCAGCTAATTCAAAATCAGGCTGCTCGGCTGATTAAACCCTGCCCTAACGTTGGCATATCTCCCAGGCAATGATTGTCCTTCATTGATTGCCAAATGCACCGAGACCAATGTTTAAGGCATGTTGCATGATTTTTAAGTCCTTGTACCTGAACTACTCTGCTTTTGTGAAGTCTAGGATTGTTAAATACTGTCCAACCAGAGCTTTAAGGTCTAGTAACTTGCACCTCTTGACAACTCCGTCTTGGTAAAAACAGAGGATCGGCGGGCGTAGGTGTATGGAATAGCCTGCCTTTGGACTTGAGGGGTTCATTGGACCTTGCTCCATTTAGGAAACTCCTGAAAACACTGCTTTTTAGACAGGCTTATTACTATTGGGAGGTTTGAAGTTGATTGGTTACCTAGTGCCAAGAGACCGTCTGGTGGATGTGCCCTTTACAAATGGTCAGTAACATGACAACGACCATGTGTAGAAAATGAGCCACATCTATTCAGTAACAGAGTGGTTTGACTCTGGTTTAGGATCACACTGTCACACATACATTATTAAAGTATGGTGTGATAGTCTTTATAGACAGCTTGATTGCACTTTCTTGAGTTAAGAGAGTGTTCTCCTCGTGCACTCAGTGTGGGTTTCAATCATTAATACATTAGTTCAACTATGAAATTGGAGGATGAAGATTGGAATGCAACATTGGTGGATTTAAATAAACAACTTGATGAATACACTAAAGAGATAAACGGGAGAAAAGTAAGACAATTTAAACGTGATACAGTGGATTACAAGTTGGGGGAAGTATACACCTGGGCAGAGGTGTATGCTAACAGGATACAACAGCGAAGAAACACTGGTCGTTTTTCCGATACTGATGCAACATCTTCGAACGATTCACAAACCAAGATCAGGCCATCACGTATTCAAGACGGCTCTCAACAGATAAACGTACCATCATCTACATGTGACTCACAAGAACCAGCAACAGAAGGTCCATCCACAACTTCCACTACTGGTAGACAACCTTTTTTAGGGGTAGGCCCAAGGCCACAAGACGAATCAGGAGGAAAAACATCATCAACAAAACCTGTGGCGAAGGGAACGCGCAGTCAGCGAACTTATTGATCAACATCTCCAGACATAAATTAACGGAGTTTCAAATGAGGACCTATAAAAAGGATCATCATTCGTTCCTACATACCATTCTAACCATCTCCATACAGAAGTTTTTATTTTTTAATTCATGAGGACACTAAGGCTCAAACATTTTTTTCATAACATTCTAGATACTATACAAAGACCGCGAGACAATACTCTGATGGGATTACGCAACAAAAGCACATTTGTGGCCCCCATAAGCCATAAGGTGCTAGGCGCATTTGAAACTATCACACTTAAAGAACTCAAGAAAATACTCAACCAGAAAAATCCTCAAAAATACCAACATCACTCAAAAAGAACTTCAGGCACTCATGCAAATAGCAGCCAAAACAGAAATTACCATTCGCCAAGCAGATAAAGGAGGGGCAATGGTTATTATAGATACCGACTTCTATGAGAAAAACGTCAACGATCACATTCAAGATACCAATACATATATGCCTTTATCATTTGATCCGACCAATGAGTTCATGAACATCCTTCAAACCATTTTAAATGCTGCCATTGACAAGGGTATGATCAGTACGGAAGACAAAAATTTCCTCATCAAAACCAACCCCGCAATACCGTACATTTACATGATCCCCAAGATTCATAAACATGCCACCGTACCCCCGTTCAGACCTATCGTCTCAACCATCAATTCACTGTATGAACCTATCGGAAGATATTTGGACAAACACTTACAGCCCTTGGTACAATCCATGAGTACATACATAAGAGATACTACTGACTTTTTGAACATCTTAGAAGCTACGCAAGACAAAATTACTTCTGAAACCATCCTCTGTCCATAGATGTGAAAGCTTTATACACATCGATACCTCATGACAAAGGGATGGAGGCGGTTGAATCTTTCCTCCTGACTACCGATAAACCCGACGATTAAAAGTTTTTTTAATGGACTTGATCCATTTTATGCTTTACCATAGTTACTTTGAATGGTCTGGGAACTATTACATTCAATGCTCTGGAACATCGATGGGCAATTGTGCCGCCCCAACGTATGCTAACCTATACATGTACCATTTTGAGTTGGACCGCATTCTCAACAAAATTGAGTGGAAAGACAATCTTGTTTTATACAAGAGGTACATCAATGACATATTCATATTGTGGCAAGTATCTGCATCTGCTATAAACTTACAAACACTCATTGAGGAACTAAATAACGCTGATCGTCGAATTGAGTTTACATCAACCATCAGCAATGATCAGATTACATTTTTGGATACCAAAGTAACCAACAACAATGGAACCCGCATCACTCAAGTGTATACTAAACCCACAGATCGGAATAACCTTATACACTTTCACAGCTTCCATCAGCCCTCACTCAAACAGCATCTACCTTATTCTCAGCTACTTAGACTAAAAAGAATATCCAGTACTGAGGAGTTATACAAAGACATCAGAGATACATGCATAGAAAAATTCAGACAAAGGAAATATCCTGAACACATTCTGATTAATGTCATCAATAAAGCAGACAAAATCACACGAGCATCCTTATTAATGAACAAATGCAAAAGCAATGTGGAACCCAGAAATGTGTTTATATCCAAATTTTCTACCCAAAGTTACGCAATCAAAAGGACTATCCTAAGATACTGGCCCATGCTCGAAACTGAAGCAGACTTCAGACACATTTTTGATACACCCCCCAGATTTGCTTATCAACGGTCAAGAAATCTTAAACAAATTCTCACCACTACCAAGGATTTAAAAGAACCGCATTTCAAAGGAACTACACCTTGTTACAACTGTGGTAACTGTAACTCCAATTATAAAGGGCAACATCCTTCAACACCCCACTAAAGGAACAAATATCAAGCTAGGAGTAACAGTCACCCGAACGAAGAGCTATTTTGGCCTCATAGAGTATGTTTTGCTTGGCCGCCTGTCTCAGAGTTTTAGCCCAGCCTAGAAGCTGACAATACTTAAAGCGGGAGGCTGCTCCTTCTGTGATTTCTTGAAAGTCCTGCCAAGCTATTAATTGAGTGCCTTCCAATAACTGTCCCCATCTACTAATTCCCTTTTCCCTGATCGGGGTTGCTAGAGCATCTTGCAGACATTCGGGGGTGCCAGGAGAATTCCATATTGGGGCGTAGTGGCTGTAGTATGGGATCTGTAGAATTTTCCTGATGTGAATCCACAATAGATAGGCGCATTTAAGAGACTTTAATCTGATTTTTTTGAAGAATTTAGGCACTCCAAACTTGTAGAGAAAATTATTAGAAATATCTGGTGGTCCATACGTCAGGGCACGAAACAAGGGGGTAAAATTGTTTGAGTCCTTTAATAACTGTCTAAAGATTTTCAATTGAAAGGCTCTCTGGTAGTATAGGAGATCTGGGCTTGCTATGCCCCCATTTTCCTTTTTCTCCCCGCATTTCCTCCATGCAATTCTCGGCCTTTTATTTCCCCAAATGAAACTATTGACGAGACCTTGAACTTTTTTGATCCACTCAATCTTAAATTCGAACGGAATTGTGTTGAAAATGAAAGTATATTTGGGTAATATAGACATCTTCAGCAAATTTGAATTTCCTAAAAAGGATAACGGTAAAGAAACCCACTGATGCAGTTGTTTTCTAACCTTAGATGTTATTGAATCAAAATTCACTTTTGCTAAATTATCCAAACTTTGGACTATCTCAATCCCCAGATATCTTATCTTTTTCTTAATGAGGTCACTCTTAAAACTAGTGTTCCACTGCATGATCTCTGTTTTGGAGGGGTTTACCGCATATCCTGATAATTTACCAAATTCGTCTAATTTTTCCCAAATAGCTGATATTACAGGGTCAAGGTGGGTTGTAAAAATCATTAAATCATCGGCATATAGACCAATCATTTTTTCCCAGTTGTTACATATGAATGGGGATATACTTTTGTATGCTCTCAGCTTAATGGCAAGTGGCTCAATATATAAGTTGAAGAGGATAGGGGAGAGTGGACAGCCCTGTCTAGAGCCTCTGCTTATTTGTACTGTCTCGGAGAGAGAGCTGTTTACCAAAACCTGGGCCATAGGATTTCTCTACAAAGTTTTAATTGAAAGAGGTTTCAGTATGGTATTCAGCATGGTATTGGGCATTGATACATTCGATAGAAGACTCTGCTACATGGCACATGGAGATATGGAGGAGGGAGCTACCGGAGTTCGACCTCGAAGCACTATGGCAAGTATCTACATCGTTACTATGGTATTGTGTGAAATCGGCGCTTTAAAGAAAAACCATCTCTTTACTGTCCACAAGGCTTATTGGACGGCACGAAGATTGGCAAAGATGGGGCTGCAATCAGTGAGGTATTGCCAAAAGTACGGTGAGCCGAATGTATATGAAGCACATATGTTCCGGTGGTGCCCCTCCACCCAACTATTTTGGCAGAAGGTGGGTAAAATTCTATCAGAGTTGGTGCGCCATGAAGTAAAGGTGAGTCTTGCACTGGTAATATTTGGGGTGATTCCGGAGGAAGAATCTGTTGTTAATATCCACAAATCTTTAAAGGCTCTTATATTCCTTTTAGTCTTATTGGCTCGTAGAGAACTCTGTATTAAGTGGATTTTACCTATTCCACCGTCAGAATCTGAATGGTTAAACTCAATCCACAGAATTGCCAAAATGGACAGAGCAATACACTCTAATAAGAGAACGAAACACAGGAGTATCTGGGATAACTGGGTTTCTACTGTAATTTCTTAGACTTCCTCTCTCCATTTAAAATCTTTAGTTTTTAATTCATCACTTATGGGAAGCTATGTACTATCAAAGTAACTCTTAACACGTAACCTAACTTTCTTAGCTATCTTAGTGTAAATAAGGTACTTGGGGCCTTATGTAGGTAGCCTACCATTTACCACTTCATAAATACCGAATTTTACAGATTCGGTATTTATGAAGTGGTAAATGCTATGTAGGTAATCAGTCGGTAAAAATTACCGATTCGGAATTGGTCGGTAATTAAGAATCGGTATTTACCGATTCGGTAATGGTAACTGGCTTCCCATTGATTCCTATGGGCCAGGAGGCCCATAGGAATCAATGGGAAGCCAGTTACCATTACCGAATCGGTAAATACCAATTCGGTAATGGGGGAGCACAATCAAGGGTGGCAGGGTGTCACAGTGACACCCTGTTGCACCCCTGATTCCTGCATGTGTGAACATGTGGCACACATACATGCCCTAAGGGAATGTATGTCTGCCACATTGCACACTTCTAAGGGCCAAAAAATGCTTTTTCTAAGACATTCGTCATTTACCACCAACTTTTAGTTGGTGGTAAATAACGAATCCACACAACACCCACACACTACCCCTACATCTCATTTCAGGATTCGGTATTTACCGAATCGGTAGAATTACCGATTCGGTAATTTTACCGATTCGGTAAATTACCCAATCCTGAAATGTCCCCCCTACATACCAAAAGCCTGAATACCGGTCGGTAACGGGATTTTTACCGAAAATCGGCCTTTACCGACCGGTATTAGGCTACCTACATATGGCCCTAAGTTAGGTATGGTATGAAGTCTGTAGCACTCTCTTTTTTTTTTCTGGGTGCTAAAGTATATAGCAATAATCCAATGATTAAGAAGCTACAGGAAATTCTCATTAGCTAGGAGAGTAACCAAGACGGATTGGTGACACTAGCTTGAGAAGCAGACCAGTACCTGTACAAAAAGGAGAAAAGAGTAGGCCAATTTTGAAGAGAAGGTTAACATCCCCTCCCATGTGGAGAGAGCGGGTATCACTCTGGTCGGGACAGTAAAAAGTCATCTTGGCTATCTCTTCTTTCTCCATTTCTATACTGAGTAACATATGAGGACTAAAAAATAAATAAAAATAAAATAAATTAAATACATTTAAAAAAAAGAGTAACAGCCACCTGCAACAGTAAAAACGTCATCTACATGTTAAAATGCCCTTGTGGTTTGGTATACATTGGTAAGACTGAACGTAAAATACGCATAAGACTAAATGAACATAAGAGTAACATCAGAACACATAATGCTAAATCGACTATAGCCAATCACTTCCAGCTTTTCAAGCATAACATTAGCCAATTATGGTTCTTAATCTTGGAACAAGTACCGATCTTAAAAGGACGGAACAATACCCAATTTATGCTTCAGAGAGAAGTGCACTGGATAAACAAAATGGATTCCATTAGTCCAAAGGGACTCAATGAACGTTGTGACCTTAGCTGTTTTTTGTAGAGTAATTTTTAAAGAATTAACTTGTACCTTTTTGACTCATGGCTTGACATTTGTGCTCACAGAAATATGCACTTTGAATGTCTTGATTATTTAAATGTACCACACAGCGGTAATGTTATGTCTGTAGACTACCTATTTATATGTTGTGTTCATACATAATTGCTTTATTGTGCTACCGTTTTTTTCACGATATGCTGTCATTTTACGAGAGTATTCCCGCCAACTCACGAGATTTACACACTCCACTATTCACCAGATTCACCCGGGACACGTCACAGAACTACGAGTCTTTCCTTCTCGTAGTTCATTTTGGTTGAACGCTCTTCCATCACTTCCGGGTTATGCCCGTCACTTCCGGTTCGTCCATAACTTTTTACGCGATCACCATTGGGCATTCACTTTTCCTGACACCACCTATAGGAACGCATTGAAGACATCGTTACTGAGTTCCTAGTAAGTTCTTGTTACCGGCGCATGCTATAGACTGACGGCACTCTATTACTCTATTACATGCTCCGCGGTAACAGTATATTTGTTCCATTTCACAGATACCAGAAATTGTGATATTTTGTAACTTACGTATCCCACACGTGAGTATTACACGGTCCTACACCTGTCACCGTGTCACATTTGAACAAGTCACTTGGCATGATTGTTCACCCACTCGTTCGATATGATTCTTGATCACACTTTTGTATGACACGAGTCACCCCACGTTTCTTGGCATTTCTATCACTCGGGTTAACTCGTTTTACCCAACATCCGGAGCACATTATCATGTCTCTTTTCGTCTACACCGCATGGTCCAATCAATTTGGGACGCACATTCTTTTCCGCTATGTTTACCGTATAGGGACATTGGTTGTACCATCACGTGCACTGTTCACTTTTCCCATCACGTCGAAACGTTCTAGATACACTCGCAGCTGCTGCACCAATCCATTGTACTCTTGTATCAATAGATTTCATTTGCGTCTATCGCTGACACCTGGTTCCCTTTTTTTAGCACATCAGCCCCTGATGAAGGGCTCACATGCCCGAAATGCATTGGGCACTTTGAATGAATGTACAATTCAAAGTTTATGAAATGTTCAAAATGAAACATCGTCTGTTTCGAAAGTTTATGAAGAACAGAAAATAAAATTAACGATACAGATGACACTACGATTGAACTAATGTATTAATGATTGAAACCCACACTGAGAGCACAAGGGGGACACTCTCTTAACTCAAGAAAGTGCAATCAAGCTCATATTATCCTCATATTCAGGAGGACTCACCTGACTGCACCACCAGCATTTTAGGACTGCGCAACACTCTGTTTTTCCACAGTCTTTATAGACAGCACATTCTCCATTAAAATGCCCACTTATTCATACAGACATTTCACTGGTAAAACTATATAGTGCACAAATGACAGTGTGTGGAATTGGGTTTCAGCAAATATTTTCCAGGGCCCATGCTATTAAAATAAAGCAAGACTTCGGCGATGTAATTCGAGACTTTGGGGCATATTTACAAGCCAGGCGATAAAATTATCGCCTCTTTAGCGGCAGAAAGCTGCCGCTAAAACGGCGATAATGGGCTTGATAATATGCTCTATGGATTTCCAATTGAAGCTCAGGTTAGATGTCCTTCACATCTAACATGGGTTTCAATTGGAATTACATAGAGCATAATATCAAGCCCATTATCGCCGCTTTAGTGGCAGCTTTCTGCCACTAAAGCGGCGATAATTTTATCGCCTGGCTTGATAATATGCCCCCAAGTTTGTTGGCTCTCATGGAATTTGTCTAGCAGTTTCTCTTGGGATACTAGCCAGTACTCTACGGATTGTAGTTCTACACAGGCAAGCCTCCAAGAATTGGTCTGTGGACTAGGACTCCTATAAAACCCATTCACTGCAAACAGCGAACTGAGCAGGAGCTTTCTGTCACTGACAAGTTCCTCTTGGTTCGGCACAAAGTGCTCTGTGGGTTCAGTAGCATCCTCCCCTCCCCCGCTCCAGCTGCTGGAGCAGAGAGTTCATGACGCCCCTGCCCAGGCAATTGTCATGGCTAGGCTTGATTTCTGCAACTTCCTTACTATGGGATTGCCTGCCTACTTCACCCAAGGTCTTCAGTTGGTTCAAAATACTTCCTCATTTCTGATATTGGAGATTTCTTCCCACTCCTCTTTCTCTGCTCATTTAACCCATTTGCATTGGTTACTGGTGGCCAAACATTCGATCATTAAGGCTCTCTGTTTTACCTAAAAGCGTTGCTTCCTCAAGCCTTCTTAGGCTTCAAGATTGCTTCGAGATCGATTTGCTCTACCGCCATTAATTTTCTCTTAGTGCTAGACTCAGGGGAGATTGCCTTGGGGGCTGTTTTTTCTTTGTGTTTGAGACAGAATACTGAAACGTTTTGCTCTGGTAGTTTGTACTACTATAGATTATGTCGGTTTCAAGAAAAACCTAAAGATTTGGCTGTAATCAAACAATAACTTGGCTTGCCGGGATTTAGTGCAAGAAAATTCTTGTTGGAGTCAGTGTGTGCTTTATAAATGTTTTTCATTCATTTAAGGACGTTAAGAGGCCTCCCCAGTGGCATAGCTAGCCCTATGGCCACCCATGGCAGTACCTGCTTTTGCCACCCGCTGCGGCCCCATTGTAGAGCGGGCGGGTTTGCTGGCTAGATTCGTCAGCGATTGCCGCCCGCGACAGCCGCAATGTAGAGCGGGGGACGATAGCCGCCCTTGAGACGACAGACAAGAGCGGGAGGAGGCAGCCCCCCGCCAAAATGTGTGCCGCCCAGGGTGGACTGCCCCCTCCCGCTACGCCACTGAGCCTCCCTGGTATTTCAAAGGGCGTAATTTTGACGGGGTGGTGAAAAACACATTTGGTGAGCTACTTCCAGTCCAGAATTAAACAACTCGCCCTGCTGGGTTTCTTTACCAAAAGAAAAATGCGGTACAAACCCTTTACGAACTTATGGATGGCACTATGATGCATTGAGATGCAACAAATATTCTATGCCCTTTAAAAAAGTACGGACCTTGACAGGAGAACTAAGACTGGGCGTAAGATGGAAAAAGTCCTACTAAGGGCAATTCCTGAATTCTATGCTGTAGTGTAATTCCACTAATTGAAGTGCTAAGCGTTCTCGGACAGTGGCAAACCAATGTATTATAAAAAAGAGAATCTATCCCTTTCAAGACACTCTGGGTGTACAGACTGAAACTCTTACCAGTCATGATTTTGGAGGTCAGAGCAGGTTGGCAGAGGATGCAGCAGGAGAAGGATGGAACATTTTAGAGAAGAAAGCCCTAACTCCATACCCTTCCTCAAAAGGGCCCCTGAAACTGCTGTTCTGATGCAGTTCACAACTAAATTTTGAGGAATGAAGAAAGCACGGCGTCCTGGCTGCTCTATGTGGAAAAGGGGCCCATGTGGGAAGGCAACACAGTCTTATGATCATCCACTGACTTCTTAGCCAAGGCTTTCAAATTTAAGACTCTGATCATTAGGGTCATGGAAATGACTCGCTGCACCACATAATTTGTTTTATTTCTTTTCTTTATTTTATTGAGTCTGAGTTAATGGTACAGTCACAAACGATAATTGTATGTTCGCTCGTTTCTCCTCTTCACTTCTGGTTCTTTTCCATTAATGCCACTCCTTCTTTCTTTTTAGGGTTTGCTTCTCTTGTGGGGACCATGGGGAACCAGCGACCCTCACAAGAAGAAATAAGGTCAGGTATGGTTCTCTTCTGCATTTCTCATTTATTATCCTTTATTAATGTTATCTCTTATTTTCTCTGCTTCTCCTGTGGGGAACCATGGGGAACCGGAGACCCTTGCAAGAAGAAATAAGGTCAGGTATGGTTCTCTTCTACATTTCTCATTTATTATCCTTTATTAATTTTCACTTATTTTCTCTTTTCCTTCTTTCTTATCTTCTTTCCCTCCTTTTTCTTTCTAAAAAGTCTTTTCGAATATATTCCTTCTCTGTCCTTCCTTGAAGGCTAGAAGGACTTCTACTGTGCAACAAAGCCAACTGAAAATAAATGCTGGGTAGAAATTTGCAATCAGACACTCAAGGGTGTGAGTGAATCTTTGATACATATCTATGATTTCTATTGATATTGGTCTTGGTCTCATTAGTGGAAATCACCCGTCTGTTTTTAATAATTTAATTTCAGGTTAAGGTAATTCTCCAATGTTTCCTTATTTTACCGATGTCCGGTTAAAACATTCTTGAGTGGATGTAGGAGAAGCAGCCAACATCCCAATACCTTATTAACCTGCATTGGAGTTTTGTAAGAAATTTTGAGAAAATTCTCAAACACATAGCACATGCAAAATTGAAATTTTAAGGCAAATCGTAATTGAATAATCTTGTAGGAAATTCAAAGTTGCGTGTGTTACAGAACAATAATCAAAAATGCACATTTTTTAGGGCAAATCATGATTTTATAATCTTGTAGGTAAAACTTGTATTTTAGATAATTGTTATGTTCTTTCTCATTGTTTTCCTTATTGTGATAGGAGAGGAATGATGTGATACCAGTTATTATGTTAGCTATTATTTTATCTTTCCTCCTCTGTACTTTTAATATGCCACACTCTCTAGGAATGTTTCTGGGGTTCCAGAGCTTTAACATTTCTTCAGATGCTGCTGCCTCTGGAACTGTCTAGACCTGTTTATTGTTGTGGGTTGCTTATTAGGAATAAATATCCTTCTTCAACTTCACCACTGGATTTGTTGCTTGGATTATTTTACCAGCTCCACAGTTCATACTACACAATGAAAGGGAGTCCGTTTCAGAAGAACAAAGTGGTAGGAAAAGTCCTCCTGTCTGTCAGCTACAGAAGGGGAATGAAATCCTGAGTTTTGCGAAGATGCTGAAGGAAAACAGGTAATGTTTTCCTTTGAACATACCTGCTACTTTTCCAGTGGCGGCTGGTGACATTTGAAAGTGGTGTGGCGTTAAATTATGACAGTTCTGCACTGAGGCGAGCAAGCGAGCCTAAACAACCTTCGGGGGGTTCGGGCGTTCTCCCCCGAGAAAATGTAAAAAAAATAGAGGATAAATGGAGCATTTTCAAGCAAATATGAGGAAGCAGGAAGGTTATTAATGCAATACATAAGTTTAGAGATGTCTGTGAGGTTCAGAAATTGTTCCGCAAAATAAGATTGCGGGCATATTTCTTAGACAAACCTACACACCAGGAGGATGACTCAGGGCTGAGCATCCCCTCTACTTTTACACCTCATAATGCCATGGTCCCGGTTGAGATCTTAACTTTTGAGAAAGCGGTACTGAAGGATTTAGCCCTTACTCCCTCACCAACCTCATTCCACAACCTATCTAGGAAGGAAATACAAGCAGCAAACTCTCTGGCTAATGATGATTCGATTATCATCAAACAGGCTGACAAGGGTGGGGCCACGGTGATCCAATCTAGAGAAGACTATGACATTGAATGCAAAAGCCAATTAAACAATGATAGGTACTATGCCCCTATCTCTGTTGATCCCACACCGCGACTCGCTAATACAATTTCGATATTAGTTAACGAGGCACTTACCAATGGGTGGATAAGCAAAAAAGAAGCAACATTTCTAAACGCCCCAGAACCAAGGACCCCATACTTCTACACCTTGCCTAAAATACACAAGGGTATTAGTCCGGTCCCAGGGAGACCCATAGTGTCAGGGATTGGCTCTATACTTGAGCCTTTATCCAAATTTGTGGACCATTTTCTTCAACCTTTGGTGAGAGAAATACCATCTTTTATCAGAGACACGACAGACATCCTTAGAACAATTGACTCAATAGAAGACCCTACTTGCATTGATCTACTAATAACCCTTGACGTGGAGGCCCTCTACACGAATATTCCTCAGGGTGATACCCTCACAGTAGTAGAGATGGCTTTAAATTCATTGGAATGGTCTTCCCCTACCCCGGTCACATTCATAATGGACCTGGCTTCCATAGCACTGACCGAAAATTTCTTTGAATATCAGGGGCAATTATACCATCAATGTCAAGGAACTTCAATGGGGAGCACTTTTGCTCCTAGTCTAGCCTGCCTTTATATGGCAGCCTTTGAGGCACAAATCATCAACACTGACCGGAATCCGTTTCGACAACATCTTGTTCTCTGGAAACGGTTCATTGATGACATTTTAATCTTCTGGAAAGGCCCCACTGACACTTGTAACACCTTCGTACAGTGGATAAACCAACAGAATCCTTTCCTTAAGTTTTCCCACACTATCTCGGACACACTAGTTGCTTTCCTGGACCTTAACATCAAACTAACAGAGGGACAGCTTTCCACTAGCTTATTTAAGAAACCCACTGATCGTAACAGTCTTCTTTTATATCAAAGCTACCATCCCATAGCCCTTCGAGACAACCTCCCTTCTTGGCCAATTCTTACGTATTAGACGTAACTGTACCACGACTAAAGATTACAAAGAAGAAGCAACCTCCTTAGCCACTAACCTCAAGACTAGAGGCTATCCTCATAAAGTGGTAAGAGACTCTATGAAAAGGGCCCTCAATAACCCAAGAGAGTCCCTGTTAGAGGTACACCACAAATCACCTGAGGACATCATGACATGTGTTACCTCATACACACCTAATTCAGTTTGGACCAAGAAAACCATTCTGAAACACTGGGGGATTCTCAATACAGGAGATCTTCAAATACCAAGACCCAGATTTGCTTACAAGAGAACAAGTAGCCTACGAGACATGTTGATTCACACTAGACCTAGGAAAAAGGTTACCCCAACACAGACCACTCTTTGGGGTCTACCACCAGTCCAAGGCCATTTTTCCATGCGGTACATGTACCGTCTGTGATTTAACTACAATCACAAAGGAGGTCATGTTACTTACTAATTTCAAATGGCACATTAAAAAACATACCAATTGCAACACCAAACAATGTATTTATTTAATCACGTGCCCTTGTGGGTTACAATACGTAGGTATGACTTTGCGACCAGTCAAAACCCGCATAATAGAACACAGGAGCAACATACGTTGCCAACGTACCACGACCAAACTCTATAGGCATTTTTTGGAATCACATCATTCTCCCGACTCATTACATTGGGTTATCCTAGAATCCCACACTCACATTTCCAAAACTTCTCTGTTTAGAGTAGAACAAAGATGGGTGCATAGACTATCATGTGACACCATCGGACTCAATGATGATATCCCTTGGAGTGCTCTTCCATAAACTAGACACTCAACTGCGTGGTCTGTGACATTTCAATATATTCTAACAGTGGACTGCCAATAATCATGCCTATATCAATGACTAGTTACCAGCAGCCCTCTTCCCATGATCTACCCACTATGACATCCTTATCCTCTGAGCTGAGTACCCTTTCAGAGTGAACAATCTACATGACACTTGGATATTCACCCTTATGGGTTGAGTTTATAAATTTTAATTTTATATTTTAAAATTTCACCTATCAGTGAATCACATACACTGCTATACATTTACTTTTGCGTATCGCAAACCAGCTTTGTGGTGAGTGCGATCCACTCAACATTTAGACGTTAGCAAAAACGATAGTATGACACAATAGAGGCAGTGTATAGATCAAAACTATAAGTAGAATTTATAGAATCTTTTTCCACTCTTTCAGTCCTCCGTACACGCCCCTATACTATACACAACAGTAGTTGGCATTCCTGCAACTGGCTGACGTACCTAGTTACGTGTGACGAGTGCAACCCACACTACACTTGATACCGGACTGTAGTGTACAATCAAATTGTACGGGTCCACGGACCCGACGACCACCCCCCCCCCTTTTTTCCATACTCTCGATAAGATTGCTGCGGGACGTCACTAATCACGTCTCCAACAACCAATAGTGTTTAACTTTTAGACGCCATAGAGACACGCCCCAGTGTCTGTATTGGCTCCTAGCAACCAGACTAGTCACCACGCTACGTGAGGAGACGTGGTTACGTTAGGCTCACACCCACTTCTTGCCGTATATATAGACGATAGCGGCATATGTCAATTACCACCCCGGACACTGACGGCTTGGGTAGGTCTGGAAGTGAAGCGCTCGTTAGCGCTGGTGAGTACGGCTGAATTCTTGTTCCCTTGTCCTCCGTTATGTTTGTAACTGGTCGAGTGATTTTGATTGGCTACCTTCATTAGAAACAATTCTCGTATGCCAGTCACTAGATTCGACAGCTTTAGCTAAGCACAAAGTCAGACGTGCTCTGATTTCAAGGTTGACAACCTTTAACGGTATTATCATATGAACTCAACCTCGATTGCTCTTACATTTGTACCTTGATTGTCAGTAGTTGTCCCTTCCTTCTCTCCCCCTCCTATTTTTTCCCCCCTTTTTTACCCCAGGACCCAATCGGTGTCCTTTAAAGCCGCCAGCTCCGTTGCGAGCGTGTTTAGTCAATGTATTAGGTGAGTGAACCTCTTTTGTCATTTAGAACGGCTTTAGCGTATTAGTAGATCTAATACACCAAATCACCCCCCTCACTTATTGTTCACTTACCCTTGAAATAGTGCACCTTGAAGCAGGTTGTTATTGTCACGTTATACACGGTGCTGTGTGTAAACACCATTGTTGACATTATGTACTCATGGCAGAGATGCAATTGGTTTTACCCTTGATGTTGTTACTTCATCTTTACAGGTCGCAGCATCGGATGTGGTATGTAGAGTACACATCACCATTTTAATGTAGACAGTTCCTGATGAATTGCCTTGATCCTTCTGACTAATATGGCAAGAAACATGTCGATCATCTTAGAGTAGAGCTTCACGTCTAGACACCTTACTTCTAGCACTTAGCCACTCTACACATTTTAATAGGGTAGTCTACCTTTTGAATAAAGCACTGTTAGGACTGACCAACCCTTTTTACTACACATTTCCATTTTCTGCTACATTTATTTACTAGGCCCCTTACACCCAAGCATATATCGGCAGGAACAAAAGATCCCCGATAAAGAGCCCCGTTTCGGGAGCCCGTCAAGGATTGCAGCGCCGACTTGACGAGGTGCAATGCTCATATGATGAAGCATGACACCTAGCTTGCTGGGTGTGTGAGAGCATTAGTTCCACCTAAGAGAATCTTCCTGGTTCCCTGGTGTTTTCTAACAAGTCTTGGTGAATAAATCTTTCTTTTACCAACCGCATCTCCTCTTTCTAGTACTTGAGGAACTCTGTACCCCGCTTTGGATATAGTCTGTTGGGGCTTGTACATTGGACCTCCTTAAATATAGCCCCTTGTCCCCCCTTTTGGATTACTACTATTAATGCAATACACCCAGCAATGCCCCAGCCTCCTCCTTATGACCCCTATTACCCTCCCATCTCGCTCCTTTGCTTCTCTCCACCTCTCTCAAGGACCAGAAGAGCAGCAGCACTTTAATCAGGTCCTCTGGAATTATGCAACAGGAAGTACCAAATTATGCAGCAAGGTTGACTACATTTTACAGTGTAATGCAGGGTAGTATTTCATTATTATGTCACTTTCTGCACATGTTAACACTATGTGAAGGGCCATCCACTGTGCAGCAACATATTACTGCATTTTTAGTAACATTTGATCCTTTTTCTGATGGTTTTTGTTAAAATCTTCAATTTAGGCTGTAGGTGATGGATTATATAGCTAAGGTATCAAATCCATAATCATAATGGGCCCATAAAATCCACACTGGCATATCAAACCCTTGACTTCTCTGCGGAGAGATGTTCACATATATGCCAATTGTGATTTCTATTTTAGAAATAAGTGTGTGAAGGAGTAATATGCACATTCTGAAATATTGATTGCATAAAAACTCAAATTGTGTGTTTAAAGTTAAGGAAACAGAGAGTGGGTGCATATGTGGTGATGGGGCCATACAAGTGGTGCATGCAGGACTCAGTGAAAAACAGGTGAGGATGAGGAAAGAGATTACACAAGATTAAGGATTACAAAAAGAAGCAGAGAAAAAAAGAGGCAACAAGTGGCTAACTGTGAAAGACTGCGGATGAAAGCAGTGTGAAGAGAGAACAGGAGCGATCTGACACTCCGAAGACCAGAAGCCTTTTCACAGATCTTGGTAATGGTTAATTACTGCTTTAATTTCCTTGTGAGAAAGTGTCACTCAGAGTGTCGTTCATTTGACAGTAGAATGTCAATCATACGCAGGGCCACTGGAATTATGAGGCAAGGGAAGGTCAAATTATGCAGCAGGGTTGAGTATACTATGCAGCAAGAAAAGTAAGTCATGCAGCATTATGCTCGGCAACAGCTGTTGCTGTGTTTTTACTAACTTTTGAACCGCTTGAGCTAGAAACAAGTTTTTTTGTTAAAATATTCAGATTATGTAGCAGACTATGGATTATGTAGCAAATGGGGAAAATCTACAATCATGCGGAAATCACTGCAGCCACAAAATCGCATAATTTCAATGGCCCTGCTCATATGCACACTAAAACCACCAAAATGACACAATTGAGTAGTCTGCAAACTTGGCAGCTATGTATCTGGCGCTTTGAATCAGTTTTAAAATCTCTTAGAGTTTCTAGTTGCTCAAATGGGTGCAATTTCTGATATTTATACGTTTCCCATGTCTTCATAGCTTGATTTCTGCTTGCGAGAAAGTGTCACTCATAGTCGTTGAATGTCACTCGTAATTACAATGAAAATGTCACACTAAAGCCGTCTTAAACCTTGGCAGCTATGGAATAGTCTTACAAAGAAGTAAAACCTATTAAGATTTTATTTTACATATTGATATGTAACGGAGTACGATGACATTCAATTCGTTCTTGACACGTCGGTTCTAACGATAGATAAATTAATCTCACGACAACATACACATAATCTGTATACCTTACTTTCGTAATTGTCACAGCAAATGTGAAACACTTTAAATGTAATCATAGTAACAAGACATTGTCACTTTCTTTCTCAGACAACACAAACTAAATTCACTTCGTTAAATTTGCCCACACACACACCTTAGGATAAACTTGGCAATTTACACAGACTTTTTAATGATGCATTAAACTTACTTCACAGATAGGAACGAGGTGAACAGTCGTTTGTTTATAATCGCAACACAGACAAAATTAAAAAGCTCAGAACTGTGACGCTCACGCCCTAGAAACCATACCGAACTACTCCATTTCAAACAAACCAAATTTTTTGTTTTACATTAAAACAACTTGCCCCAAGTCACTCGGTCACCTGTACCGAAGTAACGTTGACACACCTAGCACAGAAATAATAAAAATAATAATAAAACACTATTTCTTCCAACAACAAGAGCAGTCGTGGCTCGCAGTGAGTACTCGCGGGGGTGGGGGGCCGAGGGAGAAAATGTAAAAAATGAAAACTTACCTGACCGCCTCTCTCTGCTCCTGGTCCGCGTTGGCAATGGCGCCTCTTGGAACAGGACTGGAGTGATACACAACCCCTCAGCCAATCCTGGCGCTGCTGCAGCGCCAGGATTGGCTTAGGGCACGGTTGCTCTTTGCCCGCCGCCTGCCCATTAGAAGACCGAGGGGCTCCTAATGGGCATGCGCAAGCCAGTGGAAACGCAAGTGCGCATGACTGGGCACGGGTGAAAAATTCACTCACCTTCCCCACTCATGCGCACTTGTGCTGCTGCCTGTCCCTGGCTGCTGGTCTGACAATGCATGTCAGTCAACATGACGCCGGACCGCCCATCCCCTTCAGACTCTGAAGGGGGTGGGCAGTCCGACGTCATGCTGACTGACATGATTGTCAGTTCTTCCTCGGCGATCTGAACTTAAGTAAACTAAGTTCAGAGAGGCCGAGGGAGCTGTGGGCGCGGGCGGGGGGGGGGGCAACGCCCCAACGCCCCCAATGGATGCACCGCCACTGTACTTTTCTCACTTTCCTCTGATGCAGGGGTCTCTAACTTTTCCTATGAGAGCTACTTATGTTTAATTAAAATCATACCAAACTACTAGCATTATTAGTGTGGAAATAGTGACAATGTCAGACAAGGGTACATTACTGGCCAACATATGCAAGATAACCAGCAGTGATAACCTCCTTGCATCAGTTAGGGTTGCCAACAGTAATGTAAACAAGCATTTGCAATGCAATCGGTCTCGCCTTTCGGACCTTATATGTATTTAGCTATGCAGCATATTAGCCTGGGTGCTGAAACATCTACTGTTCTTTAACATGGAGGGAAAGTAAGCACCAAACTGCGTGACACGCCAGGTATGGAAACACATGGAGAGAAATATTACCTTTTAGCGGGAAGCTGTATAGTCCAAAGCTCTGTTTTTAATATAAAATATTATTGTCTACGGGTGCTTATGGGAGACAATTTCTATGGACTCAAATCTAGAGAATGCTAAAGTGATTCTTGTATTTTACTGACCTTTACCGGTCATTTTCTATCAAGACAGTTAAAGAGAGGCAGTTGAACAGAAAAAAAAGTCCCTAATCAAAAGCAGACAAGTCCTACGGCTGATCTCCAGAGCCCAAAAAGTACATACACATATACATATATACTAAAGTATAAACAAGAGGTCTCAAATGCTCGACCTAAAGGCAAAAATTATTTTGCATGCCTTCACAGGAATTAAATATGACAGTCATAGCTGCAATGCCCCTGGCACCACGGTGATAGGAATAAATCTCAACAATACCTCATGATTTATGACTTAAATAACAGATTTATATATATTTGGGAAATCAAATTAATATTCTCCAAACATCAGCTTATGAGTAACCCTGAGCGGAGTTTGCGGAGTTCCGCTATGTAGAACTCCGTGAAGTGGAAAAAAACTCCAGCACGCTACGTGGAGCTCCGCAAGCGGCGGAATGAGATAGAAAAATGCTGTTCGCGATGATTTGCGGTGCCGGATGCTTGTCCGCACTTTGCAATCATCGTGAACAGCACCATGCACAGCGCAAGCGGGCTCTGCTTTCCTTTCTGCTGCTCGAGTAAATTTTTACTCAAGCTGCAGCTTTCTCAACGCGAATAGGCAGTTTCTCAACGCGAGCGGTCGTGAGCATACGCGACTACTCGCAATGAGAAATATGACCCCCCGCGTTGAGAAATCTCGCCGAGAGGTTGATTTTTCACTTGCGTGCTCGCCAACTTGATGTGGATGATTGCCAACGAGGAAAAATCTCGCCAGGAGGTGGATTTTCATGACGTTGACGAACGTGAGCGAGGAAAAAAACTGCGCTCCAAACGCAAAGCAGAGTTTTTGGGAACTCCGCGATCTCCACGTAACACAGAGTGCGGAAAACTCTGCAATCTCTGCGAGTGGAGCAGAGTTCACCGCTCAGAGTTACTTATGAGTTCCTGCAAATACACAAATTTTCATCTTGAAAACACAGTTTCAATTCTGGGATACATATATTAATTCAACCAAGCAAAAGCTTCTAATTTAGTAGGTTGGGCTGCATACAGGAGAGCTAATTATAAGTAGCTTATGAGCTACCATTAGCTTATGAGCTACTCGTTGGAGAAGCCTGTCCTAAAGCATCATTATCACCGAAATCTTGAGAAGTAAGGGACGGAAGTCTGATGCTTTAGCTTATTCTTTATAGCCGCCTCAATAATGGTAGGCAAAGCATCTGAATTAAGAGTAATGGAAGGATCCCGCCTCAACGGGATCCTCAACATGCTTCCTCTTAGCAGAGCATTTGCTTCCTTTCTCCCTCACTCTTAGCAAATAACTGACACTGAAACCTCACTCACAAACCAATTTTTTGTGCCTGTCTCTTCTGACTGCACTTAATTAGCAGCCTCAATAATGCTAGACACCGAATCCGATGTTCCATGCTACCTAGCAACTAGATGCTATTGCGTCACACGGCAAAGCTTCCCCTGAGTGCAATGACATAGAACCAACAGAAAACTGCTTTATCTCTATGTTTATAAGTACCACAAAGTAAGAATTTTTCAATATACACAAAGACGTAAGGTCCCTTCTCCAGAGACCATAATGAAGGTGTAGAGTGGATCTCTGTAGGGGATAAACAATAAAGAATGCGGTGTTTCACAAGAGAGGTTATACTGTAAGGGGGATGAGTGAATTGCGTATCTCTAGGTGAGAGAGTCACCTTATGGGTAAGAACTGGGACGAGGTAGACAGACAAGGTGATAATGGATTCTCATCTTGTCTTCAGGATTGTGAGTCAGAGAATAAATCAAGGATCCCCCAAAAAAGGCCAGATTTCAGGTAATAACTTTATTTATTGAGAGAACGCAGAGCACAGCCACCATCAACAAAAGTAGCCGTATTCTCCCTGAGTGACCGTTTCCCTCCCAGTATTCCAGCCACCTCTGTGCAGGTACAGGTACATGAGTTGTCTCAGGCACGAGGGGCCGGCAGACCAGCTTATGGCACTCAACAAAACGTATGACCCATTACAACCCATCTGTTTCTTATAAAACAAAACATCAGAGCAACACAAATAAGCAATCAGAATTCTACAAATGAGTTACAATATAATCCAAGTATTTAGGTTTACAGACTCTTGCATTTGGAAGACATCAGAATATCTGAGGAGGTTTCTTCAACAGCCTGTTGGCCAAGTTCTTGCCTGTGTCCAATTACCATTTCATTTCCGGGAAGAATGCCTCTGAAACCACCCTTCCCCCAACAGTGTTAATGTCGCTGAAACTTGCACATAACTACAAAAAACAACATTTATTGTTGACGTGCGGTTCTCTTTAAAACTTTACTGTTTAATTCAGCATCAAACAGATCACCAGAGACATGCTCTCCTGTTTCTTTGTTGAGACTTTAATTACCAACTTTTTCCACTGTAATAAGATTCCATCAATTCCCGCTCTCCAACCTGACCGATGAAGACAAACAACTTGAGAGCTCAAGAAAACTTAAACAATCCCTTCACCACATGTGATGGGGCAGGGTTTTGCAAAAATAAAACCTGTTCGGATTAAACTCCTCAGTAACATATATTAACAGTGTGCTGTGAAACTTTCATTAAAGAAATGCTCAAATAAGGGGAAAATGCTTTTGACGCATGCATGTACTAATGCATGGAAACTGGGCCGCAAGTGCTTTGATTAAAAGACTAATGCTGCGTTTGTGCACGTTAATAATGTTTGCTAGGAAATAATAATCAGGGGGTGTATGGGTTAGTGCAATGCTGGGATGGTGTGCAATGAAATAACATTTCGTGAAAATAATAATGTTATGTGTTTGTTTTCTGTAGAAAAAGCAAGCATGGGCCTACTCTTCTGTGTGCCAGTCTGGGGTTAATAATTGGTGGAAAAATAAAATGACCAAAAGAGGGTTTCCAGAGAGAAGAAAGAGGGCAAAAGGTGTGCGTGTCCTTGTGTGACTGTCAAGTTACGGAGTAAAAAACATAGTGGAAGTGAACAACTTCCTTCTCAAGATGGCAGAGGCAAACAATGGAAGTGCAAAGACTTCATACAAGAAATGTGCTGCAGGAAATATGTAGTATGATTGTGTTCAAAGTTGTTTCCTTGGAAGAATCTGTTGTAATCCTGAAAGTTTAAGAAAAAAGGACATTGAATAAAATGGTCATGATGCGAATGGTGTGACAGTACACCCCCATCCTTAGCCAATGAGAGACGGAGTTTGCTCTCATATTGAAACAAATGTGGGTTGGACATTTAGGTTTTAGGGTATAATTGAAAGTCCCTGGTGGGTGTGGTTAGGTCGGCTGGTGTTTAGATAGCGGGAGACCGTCGCTATCGTCGGTTTGCTGTTTCCAGATAGAGGCCTACCTGTTTCCTGATTCCTGACTTGATCTTTGCCTCTCAACTCTACTTGAGGTGCCTTACTGCCCTTTGGCCAGAGGGTAGATTTCCCTGACTCTTACTTGGGTTAGTATAGATAATATCCTGAATTTGCCTATTCATTTGCAAATGTATTTTGTCTCTGAAACATTTCTCTCTTCGCCTATCCACTCCTTCAATGCATTGTTTAATTGAAATGAGTTTGTTTCTTTTCATTGCTAATACATGTTCTCCGTGATAATCTATGTTTTGCATTGTATGACGGTACTTGATGAGCATTTATTTCACATTATTTTCGATAAACATTATAAATTACACACTAAGTTTGTTATTATTTAGTAGAATAGATAGGTACATATTATTGCCATCAACTATTCAACCTCCCAAAGGTTCGTCGCCACAAATAAATACATATTGTAAGGAGAAATGCAGGTTCTATTGTGTAAATTGGTGAGTTGGGTATAAACTTGCATCACACTGAACCCAGCGTGAACGGATTAGTTGGGTAAAGTAAATGAGCCTTTGTTTTTAGAAAATTATCGATCTCTGAGCGCTCAGTTTTAGTAGCAGAGGAAGGTTTATTATTGGTTAGTTTGGCAATAATTATTGATTATTGATTTATTGAATATTAAAATGAATATTGTTTTATGTTGTCTAGAAGTACGGGTAAGAAGTTACCTAAAATCCTGGGATTATGTTATTTTAGCCTATGTGGCAGAGGAATAGTGTGGAAAGGTATCATACTGCAGAAGTACTTATCCGAAAAAGGTCTCTAGGAATGCGCGCTTTAAAACCATTCAATTCAATATCCTCCACTGAGCATACCTCACACCACACCGACTTCACCGTTTCTATCCTGATACACATTTTGCGTGCCCCCGCTGCCAGACCCCGTTCTGGGATTGCGCCACCATCCAACGGTATTGGGATAAGGTACACCGGACACTCCGAGCGATGGTCAATCTTATGGCCATATCCACATGGGAGGCATGTGCCCTGGGAATCTTCCACAAGAGAAAGACTGAAAAGATACAATGTCGCTTTGCATCCCTAGCCATTCTCGTAGCAGAAAGGAGAATAGCCATGCACTGGCGGGCCACAGGGGGACCTCCAGAAGCAGCCTGGGTAGGCGCCATGAAAAAGTGGGGCGCGGCAGAAGAAGAGGTACTAAGAGATGAGGACATGTAAACATCCCATATTTATGGAATGGGCACAACTATTATTTCAATTCACCCAGGAGGCGGCGATGGCGGTGTCACTGACGGCCTCACAGTCGCAACCCCAGACTCCGCCCCACTCCCCTATGAGACAATAGCCAATACCAGGCAGAATCAGGACACATAAAGCCGACGATACATCTGGGTAATACCAGACAGGTTCCTCCATCTCATGCAGACGGTCTCACCTGACCCCTCTCCCCCCCTTACCCACACAGCAGCACACTAAAAATGAATCATAGCCAACCACACAACTGATTAACACCGATATACATTCCAACAGCTCCCCACCTTTCCCCACCCCCGGATTCCCCCCAGAGTTAACAGTTCTGTTCTCCCCCTCGATATTTCCGAAGCAGACTTATTCCAACTGGGAACGCAACCATGAATCCTATTCGAGACGACACACAAAGGTAGAGGTGAGGACGAAACACCAATCCACACCCCCGGGAAACCCACTCAACCAGGTTCCACAAAGCATACTAATGTATGGAGATTTAAGTTGGAGGGTAACTCCCAGAATGTCTTATCTTATCCAATGTGTTCGATGTGCGATAGGATTGTGAAATTCTTCTACACAGGTATTGTTCAAACGCCTGCAAATGTGTGTTAATATATGTTAATGATGAAGTATCAACTTGTAACATGAAATGTAAAATCCCAATAAACAAATTTTAACAAAAAAAATAAATATTGCAGACGTACTTTGTTGTCGTAATATCGAACAGTGAAAGGCTGTTGATGTTATTTTGGGACTTGTTTGATAGGAAGAAGATTGCATGAAATAGTGAAAGGTCTGCTTCCGAAACTTTGGCCTTACATCTCCAAAGGAGTACCAAGACCTCTTTCTGAAAGGAAAGTCCTCTTCCAAAACTTTGGCTAGTATACCCCAGGGGGGTACCAAGTCTTCCTTCAACTTGATTGAGAGTAGAGTAGCGCTGGTTGTTTTTTTTACTAGAAGTGAAAGAATCGTTTTTTGAAAAGTGAAACTATCTCTTTTATTAGTGGAACAGACAAAGTAGCATTGTTTTGTGTTGTTTCTACCATGAAATTAGCATGAATAAGAAAATCTAGACATACATTGCCGTATTATTTTGTAAAGGGAGGGTCAGAAGCAGGAGTAACACTGACGTAACAAAAAAAAAAGCTGAGTGACAATGGTCAGGCAGCGGGCGCATAGAGAGCCGTGATTGGTCAGTTACTGTGAGCAGTGCTGCTATTGGATAGAATAGTGGATATGTAGTGAGCCGTGATTGGTTGGTAAGTGTGAGTTGCCCTGGTATTGGATGAGCGTTAGCAAATAGAATAAACAGAATTACGGAAGGATTTTATTTTGTTTGTTGAGATATTTAGCGTAAAAAAAGTTGAAAAATGAAAAATGAAGATGGTAAAAAAGAATAAAAGATTTATTTAAAAAAGACAAGCCAATAGTTACTAGAGAGGGACTTCCTGTACCTCCTCCGAGAACACCCGATTATTTTATGATGTTGGAACGTGAATATCATACGTGTACATGGTTAGAGAATTGGATGAGTTATACGGAAGATGATGGAGTTTTAGCTTTTCCAGAGCATGGTACATTTAACGTAGGGCTTTTGGAGAACTTGAGGGAACGAATGAATTCATTAAAACCAAATCCTAGACCTATGCAGTATGAAGCGCTTGAGGAATGGGGCATATAAACGGGAGAGAGACAAGATAGGAATTAAATACAGGAACATTATATCAAGGTATTTTGAGGCTAAATGGGATGATCAAATGAAAAGATGGAGAAGAGATGTAAATGCAGATGGATTATATCCAGTAATAGTTGCTGAAGATCAGGCTGGAGGCAAATGTAAAGAGAAAAAGAATAATTTAGAAACTCCGGAATTAGATACAAATGTGAATGAGATTGATGATGAGTTAATGGATGAAATATTATTAACGAGACCTCCACCATATCAGGAAAGTTCAGGGGAAACAATTCCAAATGCACCACTAACTTAAATACAAGTTCCTCAGGTTAAACAAACTTTGCAAGCTCCACAAGTTTCACAGGTTACACAAGTTCCAGTAGCCTCACAAGTTTCATTAGGTACTCGAGTGTTGCAGGAGAGTGAGATTGACATGTTGAATAAGGCGAGAGAGGAGTTAACTCAGAGAATTAGTCAGATGAGTCTGAATGCAGAAGCATTATCGGTACCAGTAACAATTGGTCCTATAGTTCCATTGTATGGTGAGAGTCAAAATATATCAAGAGTACATGCATTGACAGTTCCAGTGAATAATGCCAGGAATGTTAGTGGATCGGAACCAGTTGAGTTGAGTACTTCATTGATTGATCTTCCAGTAAGTGAAAATGTGATTGAAACACCAAGGAGAAGTGTGCTGATGGATCCTAGAAAAATAGTGCAAAATGTCAGAGGAACAACTCCAGTGTCAGGGAGTTCAGTGGGTCCTTCGCCAGAGGAGTTAGATGACTGGATAAGAGGAATGGAAAATAATAAGTCTCAATCGAGCATAGATGTAGGTAGATTGAGAGTGGATCTGGAAGAAAAGATTATTGGTACAATAAGTTCTGAGAGATTGAGTACCGCGATGAAGAGTTGTTATTTTTGTGTAAGAATATAACATGGAAAGCAGAAGAATTTACATGAGATGTTGGCAGAAGCTGCACAAGAATTTGGATTGGATATAGAGAAGTCTAAAGTTTTGCAGAAAACGTATAGACTGGATTTTACTGATAAAGATTTGGAGAGTTTAAATACGTCAGGCAAACGATTGCAAATAAAAGAATTAATGAATACTTTGAAGAAATGGGGTGATTTAGAATGGTGGAAAGGTAGAGGAGCAAAAAAGAAGGAAGAAATTCTTGTAAGTAAAAATGTGTCTTTATTTCCATTAAGGGAAACAGGATAGGCTGAAATGGTATGCCCGATGAGAGAAGTTCCAGGTGGTGGATATGTTCACGTTCCTTGGACAAGACAGGTTATATTCTCTTTTATGAATGATTTTCCCAGATTGAGAGAGAAACCTGTTGAGTGGTACAAACAGGTAGAGAGGTTTGTAAAGTTTTCAAAAGTGTTGTTGAAAGTTTTAGATGGTTTATTAGAGATTGTAGTTCCAGCTGATTTATGGACTGAGTGTAAAATTACTGTTGATTGGCCTAAAGAAGAATATCCTAGAGATGTGAAAACAGGAACACCTTCAGAAGAAGTGATGAGGACATATAATCAAGTCTTGAATCTTGAAAAGTAAGATTTCGCCGAAAGAAACAGATTGGGTTAAAATTGACAGGACAGCACAGGAACCCAAAGAATCAGTACATGCTTATTATAAGAGGTTGATACAGGTGTTTAAACAGTATAGTGTTTTTGAGAGTATAGGTTACAAAGATAAGGGACATTTTGTGTATAGGTTTGTTTTTGGATTAAAACCCAAAATTAGTAACATGATTCAGCAACATTTAACATGTTGGCAGAGTAAAACAGTTGATGAGATTCTGAGAAATGCTAAACATTGGAGTGATGGCATTGAATCAAGGCATAAAAAGCTGAAGGAGAAAATTATGTGGGCACAGGTGAACGTGGCAGAACAGAAAGATGGAAACAATGGTTCTCAAACAGATTTTCAGATGAAAGGACAAAATCAAAATGGTCAGTTACCAAATGGAGGTAGAGGTAAAATGAATGGAGAAGAAATGAAAAAGAAATGTTCTTGTCATGCGTGCGAAAAGTTTGGACATTGGAGGAATGAGTGTAAATCTTTAATAAGAAATAATGGAATGAATCAAAATTTCAATCCGCAGACGCAGAATGAGGTGGTTGTGAATCAACAACAGCAACATGTGCCTCAAGCTCCTATGCCAAATAATGTGAATGCTTAAGTACAGAGATACAGTGTGAATGCCGGATTTCACTCAGGTGAACAAGTTGGTAAGAATCAAAATGTACAAGTAGTCTCACAATATTTATTGCAATGTTCTGAGAGTGATTCAGAGTTATCTCAATGACGGTGCCTGAGGGGGAGGAAGAGTGTGTGCTTGGCGCATCTCTAGATGTAGATCAATCAGGTCCTTTTGTTGATGGAAAAGTGGAAGGTAATGCTTTTACATTCCTTGTGGACACTAGTGCTACCCGTTCTACTGTGAGAGCAGCAGAAATTCCAAACCTACCCCTCTCGGGAGAAACTATCCAAGTTGTGGGAGTCTCAAATATATATATTAAGACTCCAATAACAAGGCCAATAGAAGTTCATATTGGAAAATTCAGAGACATGCATCGGTTTGTGGTATGTGATACAAGTCCGGTAAACCTTCTAGGCAGGGACTTGCTATGCAAGATGAATTGCACCATCTATTGTAAGCCAGATGGTATTGCTTTTCAAACACCAGATGAGGATGTTGCTTTTAAAATGATGTTAGCGAAGCAAGGGACAGGAGTGAATGACTTGTATTCATTGCTTACAGAAGAAGATTTACCTGCAGAGTTGAGAAATACAGTAAGATCTGATATATGGGATTTTACAGGAATGGACATTGGTTTAATGAAGGGTGTGGATCCTATTCACATTACAGTTAAACCAGGTGCAGTACATCCAAACACACCTCAGTACAGGATGAGTTTTGAAATCACAGCAGGAGTAATTCCTGTAATTGATCAAATGATTAAGCAAGGTACTCTAAAAGAAATACTAGGTAGACCCTGTAATTCACCTATTATGGGGATTAAGAAACCAAGCGGAAAATATATTAGTGCAAGATTTGAGAAAGATTAATAAGATTGTAGTACCTTGTTGTCTAATAGTGCCAAACTTAGCAGTAACTCTTTATCAAATTCCTTGTGATGCGGAATGGTGCACAGTGATTGATCTGTGTCAAGCATTTTTTTCGATACCTTTACATCCAGATAGCCAAAATCTTTTTGCTTTCCGGTTCGGAGACCGTGTTTTGGCATGGTGCCGAGTTCCTCAAGGGTATACAGAGAGTCCATTGATTTTTTTAATCAGATTTTGAAGAAATCTTTAGAGTCATTGATCATGCCAGAAAATTCAGTGTTAGTGCAGTACATTGATGACCTGCTAGTGGCATCAAAAAACACAAGAAGCATGTGTGACAGATTCAATTGCCTTACTGAACCATTTGGCAGAAGGTGGGCATAAAGTGTCACCAGCAAAATTACAGTTTTGTCAAAAGAAGGTTCAATATTTGGGACACAAAATTGAGAAAGGAGTTAGAAATGTTGTGTGATTTTGAAAATGGGTCCGCCTAACACTCAAAAAGAAGTTGAAATGTTTTTGGGAATGGTTGGATACTGTAGACAGTGGATCAATGGGTTTTCGCTGATTGCAAAACCTTTACAGAGGTTGACACATAAAGATGTGGTTGATCCGATTGAATTGGATGAAGAGTATATGAAAGCTTTTATTGAATTACGAGATAGTCTTTGCAGAGCATCTGCATTAGGAATGCCAGATTATATGAAATATTTTGCATTGTTCTGTTGTGAGAGAGATGGATGTGCACTTTTAGTCCTAACACAAAAACATGGAATGGCACGTTGTCCAGTGGCATATTTTTCTGCTACTTTGGATTCAGTGGCAGCAGTGTTACTAGGCTGTTTAAAAGCAGTGGCTGCTACTTGTGTGAGTCTGGAGCAGAGTGAAGCAATTGTTATAGGACATCCAGTGAAAGTATATGTGCCACATTCTGTTGTGATCCTATTAACAAAAACCCGGACTCAGCATATGACGTATAGTCAGCTGACTAGATATGAAAGAGTGATTTTGGGTGCTGAAAATGTGACAGTAATGCCGAGTTCAAGTTGTGAAGAAGTGAAAGATGAAGCAGATCATGATTGTTTGAATGTGACAGAATTGTGCACAAAACCAAGACCTGACATAAAAGATACACCACTAGAAGAGTCAGAGAGTGTGATGTTTGTGGATGGATCTTGTTTGAGAGATGAAAAAGGTGTATTGAGGGCTGCTTATGCAGTATGTACAGTGGCTATGGTCCGTTAAAGCATCATGTTTGAAGGGGTAAAATCTCAAATTTCTGAGCTAATTGCTCTGACTAGAGCATAAAAATTGGCAAAAATCTGAGAGTATCCATATTCACTGATAGTCAATATGGTTTTGGGATGGTGCATGATTTTGGTCAGTTGAATGCAACAAGGATTTTTGACTTCTTCAGGATCCCCGATCCCCAATCCGGAACAGTAAAAATGTGAAGTATTTATTGAATGCATTACAAATACCCAAAAAGGTTGCTGTGGTTAAATGTTCAGCACATAAGTCAGGAAATGACTATGTGACAAATGGAAACAGATACGCAGACCAAGTGGCTTGTTTCTATGCACAAAATGTAATTTCAATTAACAGAGGGATGGAGAAAAAAGATACAAATTGCCACTTGATGTTTTCTTCTTTGGAAACATGGGAAGAAATTAGACAATTGCAGGAAGAAGCAAGTGAAGAGGAAAAAGAAATTTGGATAAAATCAGGTTGTAAAAAGAGAGCGGAAGATGAAGTATGGGTGTATGTTGATGAAAGACCAGTAATGCTATATTGTTTACTTTCACAGATGACAAGGATGTAGAATGGAATTGCACATGTTGGAAGAGATGGTATGATCAGACTCTTCAAACAGTCATGGTACAATCCAAAATGTAAGGTCATTGCAGAGAGTCTATGCTAGAGGTGTATAGTCTGCCAGCAACAAAATCCAGGAAGAAAGAAAGTTGTTAGTTGGGGTCGAATTGGGAAAGCAGCAGGACCATTTACCAGGCTACTGTTAGACTTTATTGAACCTCCCCCTTGTAATGGACTGAAATATGTGTTGGTGGTTGTTTGTTTTCTTGTTGGGTAGAAACATATCCAACAAGAAGGAATTACAGTTTGACCTTTGCTAAATTACTTTTAAGGGAGATTATCCCCAGATTCAGATTTCCAGTCTCTTTAGAAACAGATAGAGGAACACATTTTAATAATAAAATAATTTGAACGATTTGTGCAGCATTACAAATTGAGCAAAAGCTGCATTGTGCCTATTGACCTGAAGCATCAGGAGTGGTCGAACAAATTAATGGCACTATTAAGTCCAGACTGTCGAAAGTGTGTGCGTCTTACAACACTGAAATGGCCAGACGCTTTACCCCTGGTATTGATGAGTCTTAGAAGCATTCCTGATAAAAAGACTGGATTAAGTCCTCATGAAGTTTTGATGGGGAGAGCAATGAGACAAGCAATTGTACCAGCAAACAAACTGATGACTATAACTGAATTATCTAGTGCTTGAATATTGCAAAGGATTGGCTGATCTGGTGCGTTCTGTGTCTCATCAGGTTGGAGAAATTGCAACCACAATACAGCCGGATCAAGCACATCATTTGAGTCCAGGAGAGTGGGTTCTGGTGAAGAAACATGTGAGGAAGTCATGTTTAGAACCCAGATGGCACTGACCATACCAAATGATATTGGTAACAACAACAGCAGTAAAGTGTGGTGGCTTGCTGAATTGGATTCATGCAAGTCATACAAGAGTCCTAGGTCGACTTGAAAGACAAGAGGAAGAGCAGCAACTGGTAAAGAAAAGAAAAGAAACAGAAGCTGAAGGACATGAAGCTATGGAATCTAGTGTTACAGATTCGGAAAAGGCTGAACATGAGGAAGAACAAAGCACAAGTCGAATAAAGTGGGCACCAGGTATTGGGTCTCGAAAGACTGCTGTTGAGAAAGAATAAGAAAAGGTGATTGATGAAAATCAAGAGCAAGTACAACAAAGAAGAGAATTGAATAAAAGAACTTGCAAACTTGACAACGAAGGAGAAGAAACAGTTCAAGTAAAGAAAGCAAGAAAAGGTGATGTGTGGCCAAAAGGAGTGAAAAGACTGAAATACACTCTTGAAAAGAAAAAGGCAGATTAAATAAATGAAATATTGAGACAAACTGAACAAAGTGATTCAGAAGAAGAATTGGTACGAAAAACAGAGAATAAGAATTCCGAATAAGAAATACACAGCTTCAGAATGGACATATGTGGTGCTGGAAGAAATCGAAAATACAAATCAAAAAGAAGAAAAAGCGGGTACTGATCAAAATGATTAAAGCACTTTAAAACCACCTTAAAAAGAACTGTGAAAACTAAGGTGCAACAATTTCAATGAAGAATATTTTGGAAGTTTCAAAATATTTGAAGAAAAAGATATAAAAAACAAAAAAAAACAAATGGGGTAAAGGAGAGGCATAAAGTGTAAGGATACACTATCCTAGATGGTATTCGGATACGTTTTTCACGTTTTTAGAATCTCAGGGTTTTTTCTTAGATTTTTAATTTTTTTATATAGTGTCTAAAATGGCATGGTAACAGAGACTGGCCATCAAAATCATAGTTTTAAACGTAAATGTATTAATGCTTGCTTATGTAGTGTTTTATTACTATCGTTGGTGTGGTTAACACTGATTGTTATGGTGCCTGTCCTAATGGTGACTAATCACAAAAATAATACTGACGATGTGGGAAGTGAGAGAATGGATTCTATTACTAAAGAAATTTCAAACATTAATATAGAAAAGATAGAAGATGATAGTATTTATTATCATGATAAATCAATTAATGATTTCTCGTTAAATGTTTTTACTAAATTGTTGTATGAATATGTTAACACAATGAATGCGAGAGATTGTTATGTGAGTATGCAACTTCCATCATCTGTCTGAGACAGGGTGACATATCATCACCTACCTTTAACTTATGGTGTGTCTTGTAGTGTTTTAACCAGTTTGTTTTATGAGTGGGAAGGATTAGAGTATTATTACTCTAATTTTGATTTAATATTTTCAGAAATTCCTGTTAGAAGAGATTTAAAAATTGTTTCTGGTCCTGTTTATGCAGCATATATGGGAGATTTTTTCATTAGTAACGTACCAATAGATACAATAGATGCTCATAGAAATAATCTAACCTGTAAATTATGACATGAAGAAATAGTATTTTTGAATATGGTAGAAGATAGAAGACGAGATTTCAAAAAGAAAGCTGCCGAGCAAAAGTGCCATGTACCTCCATGGGCTTTCAGAGAGGGTGATTATAAAAAGGGTCAGACTTACGCTGCCATGACTCTAGATTTTCAACATAGAGGAAAAGCTTTGTGTGTTTAGAGAAAAGACTGAACTTAATAGTTATCTCATTGGCTCTAGTGAATTTGAGCATACTTTCTTGATAAAAGGAAACTGGGTATTAAAAGGAGGAACTGATCCTGTTTCCTGGGAATTTATTATGTGTGTGGTAAGAATGCCTATTTAGGTTACCTGCAGGTTGGTATGGATGTTGTTATTTAGGCATAGTGTTTCCAAATGTGTACCATGTGGATAAAAATAATAGAGTTAATGAAATAAACGGGGACTAACACGTAATAAGTGAGGAGTGAGTTATTCTGAGATAATGGGGGATATTTTGGAGCATTGATACCTTCAGTTGGAGTCATTTCGAATTCACATAAAATTAGAAAATTGTCCACAGTGGTTGATCGTTTATCAACAGATACTGCTGATGGGTTCTTGATGATTGATACTGAAATGGTTGCAATTAGATCAGTGGTTATGCAAAATCGACTTGCCCTTGATATATTATTGGCAAAAAAGGGTGGCGTCTGTAGCATGTTGAAAATACAACAATGTTGTACTTATATCCCTGATAAGAGTAAAAATCTTGAGGGGTATATTAAAAATATTACAGAACTTCATAAAGACTTGACTGAATTGAAGATTGATGGTGCATGGGAGAAACTTGGTTAGAGTTTTCCCTCAGTTGGAAATTGTTTTTCAACTTTAGGAGATAGTTTATTAGGGAAAATATTAATACCTATTACTTCAGTAGTGATATTAACGATTATCATGATTTATAAATGATGCAAATGTGGAAAGAAAGAGACATCAGATCTTAAACGTAGAGCTAGAAAAAGAAAGCGAGAAGAGATAGAATTAGTGGACATGAGGGGAAACTATTATGAGATCATGAAGGACTTCGATGGAAGAATGATAAAACGAGAAAGAAGTACAGCATTTTAAATAAGTGTTAACTTGTATTTGTTTGGGTACTTTGATGATGGCTCAAAACGCCATCAAAGGGGGGATTGATGGAGCAGGGTTTTGCGAAAATAAAACCTGTTCGGATTAAACTCCCCAGTAACACATATTAACAGAGTGCTGTGAAAATGATATTAAAGAAAAGCTCAAATAAGGGGAAAATGCTTTTGCGCATGCGTGTACTAATGCATGAAAACTAGGCCACAAGTGCTTTGATTAAAAGATTAATGCTGCTTTTGTGCATGTTAATAATGTTTGCTAGGAAATAACAATCAGCGGGTGCATAGGTTAATGCAATGCTGGGATGGTGTGCAATGAAATTAAATTTCATGAAAATAATATTGTTATGTGTTTGTTTTTTGTAGAAAAGCAAGCATGGGCCTACTCTTCTGCATGCCAGTCTGGGGTTAATAATTGGTCAAAAACTAAAATGACCAAAAGAGGGTTTCGAGAGAGAAGAAAGAGCGCAAAAGTTGTGTGTGTTCTTGTGTGACTGACAAGTTACGGAGTAAAAAAGATAGACAGTGGAAGCAAACAACTTCCTTCTCGAGATGGCAGAGGCAAACAATGGAAGCGCAAAGACTTGATACTAGAAATGTGCCGCAGGAAATATGTACTATGATTGTGTTCAAAGTTGTTTCATGGGAAGAATCTGTCGTAATGCTGAAAGTTTAAGACAAAAGGACATTGAATAAAATGGACATTATGTAAGTGGTGTGACAGTACAACCCCCATCCTTACCAAATGAGAGACAGAGTTTGCTCTCATATTGAAACAAATGTCGGTTGGACATTTAGGTCTTAGGGTATAATTGAAAGTCCCTGGTGGGTGTGGTTAGGTTGGCTGGTGTTTAACTAGCGGCAGATTGTCACTATCGTCGGTTTGCTGTTTCCAGATAGAGGCATACCTGTTTCCTGATTCCTTATTCCTGACTTAATCTTTGCCACTCAACTCAACTTGAGGGGCTGTATTGTCCTTTGGTCAGAGCGTAGACTTCCCTGATTCTTCTTGGGTTAGTATAGATAATATCCTGAATTTGCATTTTTATTTGCAAATGTATTTTGTTTCTGAAACTTTTCTCTCTTTGCCTATCCACCCCTTCAATGCATTGTTTAATTGAAATGAGTTTGTTTGTATTCATTGCTAATACATGTTCTCTGTGATAATCTATGTTTTGCATTGTATGACGGTACTTGATGAGCATTTATTTCACATTATTTTCGATAAACATCATAAATGACACACTGAGTTTGTTATTATTTAGTAGAATAGATAGGTACATATTATTGCCATGAACTATTCAACCTTCCAAAGGTTCGTCACCACAAATAAATGCATATTGTAAAAAGAAATGCAGGTTCTATTGTATAAATTGGTGAGTTGGGTATAAACTTTTTAATTTAAAAAAAATTGTATTTATCAATTTTCATACAAACTGACTCAACAGTATGGTTCCAGTACATACATTACCGTCTGAGCACAATCAGCATGGTACAAGGGCTCCAGCATATGATACAAAAGCAGTAGGGGCATGAAGGTACACTGTCCAGGGTTCGGTGGAGACCAATGAAAGTGCTAGTGACAGCACCGATGCACAGATACAGGTCCATGGTCCAACTGTGCGCACTCGCTAAAGGGTAGAAGTAGGCAGACCCCCCACCCGGCGGATGTCCCACTGAAGCGTAAAGAGTATACATCCAGAAGATTGTGTCAAAAAAACAGCTCCCCTAGGAAGGCGGTGAGAGGGGGGGCTAGTCAGCAGTGGGTCTGATAGGGTGTTCAATGATGTACGTGGTGAGGGGGGTCCATATGTCACGGGGTCTGGCAGATGCGGGGAGGAGATCCACATAGGTAGTCAGCTGCTCCTGCCAAAGGATCATGTCGCTGAGCCAGTCCTTAAACTTTGGTGGCCTGCCCCTAACCCATCTACAAGCTACCCTGCTTCTGGCTAACAGCGTACTGAGAGTGATGAATTTACGGTGTGCCGCTGGCAGCTCAGCCGTGTGACCAAGCAGTGCAAGTAATGGGGATCTCGGTAGCTTCAGGGGCATCATGAGCTCCAAAGCATCAAAAATCTGTTGCCAATATGTGTGCACTACCCCACAGTCCCAGGACAAATGTAGAAAGTCCTCATTATCTGATCTGCACCTATCACATCGTGCGTTGTCCCGCAGTCCGTATCGATGTAGGCGGAGGGGTGTATAATACATACGATGGAGGAATTTGTAGTGGGTGATGCGTAAACGGCTATTTGAAGACACAAGCTCAGTCTGTTTGCAGCAGTAATCCCACTGCAAGTCGGTAATGTCATGTCCCAGGTCTGCGCACCATTTGGCACGTGCCGGGCACTGAACGTATTCAATGTCCATGTAGAGGCTATGGTATAGTGTGGACACAAGGTGTGAGGCTTCTGGAGCGCGCAGTATGTGATGGAGTGGGATGACCGTGGGAGGTTCCCGTGGGTATGATGGTGTGTGTTCCCTTATGCCCTGTCTCAAACGCACATAGAGAAAGACATCCATAGGGGAGGGCGGGCCATTTGAAAAAGTTGCGCCATAGTCCTGAACTTGCCATTCAGATAAAGGTCTCCCCAGCATGTAATACCATGCTTAGTCTTAGTCTGAGAGAAAATTCCCTCTTGAAGTAGGGGCATTTTGGGATGGTATGTGAGAGGCAGCAGTGGGGAGTAGAGCATCGGTGCCCTGAGTAAGTGGGAGAGACGCTGCCAGGCCTTAATAGTGCAATCTACCGTAGATAGTCCCTCCGGGCGGCCCTCAGGGCAAGACAGGAGGAACCTGTCCAGTGGAATGGGATGTGCCAGCCAGTGCTCCGTAGCAACCTGAGGCATGTACCTGGGGGGATGGAACCAATAATGCGTGAAGTGCGCCTGAGCACACAAATAGTATAGTTCAAAATTGGGTACATCGAACCCTCCCTGCGAATAAGGGCGAGTAAGTATATCCCACTGCAGACGTGGCTGCTTGCCCCCCCCCATACGAGTCGAATGAGCCACGACCGAAGCATCTTAAAAAAGGGTTTGCCAGGATACAATGGTATGTTTAAGAAGAAGTATAAAAACTTAGGGAGGATAATCATTTTGATGAGTGGTACACGCCCAGCGATAGTGAGGGGAAGGGCTATCCACCTGTTAATGCAGTCTGTGATGTGCTCCAGTGCACGGCCATAGTTACATCGTAGTAGTTCCTCGCGGTCATTGGTGATCTGCACCCCCAAATACCGCACCTCCTCCGTACACCATTCAATTGGGTAGTCAATGTCAAATGGTACCGCCGCAGCGGTGAGCGGGAATATCTTGGATTTAGTCCAATTGATTGTGATCCCTGAAAGACCACCGAAGCGCACGAATTCTCGCAGGAGCGGATTAAGGTTGTGGTGTGGATGTTTCACAGAGAGGGTGACGTCGTCCTCATATAGTGAAATCAATATGGGACGTAGCAGTCACCTAATCGCTTTCTCTTGATGATATTGCCTGAGTTTCGACGCAAGTGGCTCCATTACTAGGGCGAAGAGAAGTGGCGAGAGTGAGCAGCCCTGCCGAGTGCCCCTCGTGAGCCTAACGGACGTGGAGGTATGCCCGTTTATTCTCACTCTGGCTGTGGGGGAACTATAAAGCAGACGTATCCAGGCCAGAAACCCAACAGAAAGGCCCATGTTCTGAAGAGTAGTAAACAGGTAGTCCCACTCCACCGTGTCAAAGGCCTTCGTGGCGTCTAAAAAGACCGCCACCAGAGCCAGTTGGGGATCGACGTAGTGCATGACGGAGAACAGAATGCGTAGGTTATGGTAGGTCGCCCTGCCCGGTATGAAACCTGCCTGCTCGGGCAGTACCAGTTTCTCCATCAGGAGACTTAGCCGGTTCACTAGGAGTTTCGTGAGGATCTTTGCGTCGGTATTGATAAGGCACAGGGGCCTGTACGAATGGCACCGGTCAGCGGGCTTGCCAGGTTTCAAGAGGGAGACGATAAGCACTTCCCTCATGGTGTCCGGAAGAATCTGAGCCTCTAAAGACTCCTCGTAAACCTACCGTAATATGGGTATTAACTGCTGCATGTAGGCTTTGTAAAAGTCCACTGGCAACCCATCAGAGCCCGGGGCCTTCCCAGATTTCATTTTCATGATTGCCTCTCGGAATTCGTCTCCCTCAAAAGGCACATCCAAAAATTCACGTTGGGAGTTCCCCAGCCAGCCCAGAGAGATATCTTGAAAGAAAGGGGAGAAGTCTAGGGGCTCAGCCCGGCACGAAGTGTACAGTTCCTCATAAAAGGAGGTGAATGCAAGTAAAATGTCGCTGATATCTCTGTGTCGCGTCCCCGCAGCATCCAGAATGTCGAGGATATAGTTAGAGAAGCGAGGTTGTTGCACCTCTGCGGCCAACGCCCTCCCCGGCCTCTCCCCCTCCCCGTACCGGCACGCAGTGAAATATATTCCCTGAAAGCGAGTCTCACACTCGGCCGCCTCCGTATATTCAGTGAGCTTGTCCCGCATCGCGGCTGCCTGGGTGCCCAACGCGTCACGCCACATGTCCGCCTCTAACTGTTTGAGTTCCCCTTCCAGTCGGCGCAGCTCCCGCCGGATGTCCCGGAGGACACCGAAGCTCTTCGACATGCAAAAGCCTCGAATGGTAGCTTTAAAAGCATCCCAGAGGGTGCCCACACTGGTAACTGAACCTCTGTTACGGTAAAAAAAATCAGTTATCTCCACGCCAAGCTCTGCTCGGAACACTGCATCAAGCAGTGTCTCAGGCACCAACCTCCAACTAAAGGGGGAGGCGACAGAGTTCGGGGGAATCACCTGTAGGAGCACGGGTGCATGGTCTGAGAGCGTTCTGGCCATGTGGGTGGTGGCAACAATCCATGGCCCCACCCCACGGGAGACCAACCAGTAGTCAAGGCGCGACCAGGTGGCGCGAGCCGTGGTGTAATAAGTGCCCTCCTTCTGCCCCGGGTGGACTTGCCTCCACGCGTCTATGAGCCCGTGTGCCGAGACGAGGTGCGAGAGTGTACGCTGGGTTTTAGTATAGTGGTAGGGCATGGCATGAGAACGATCCAGTACAGGACATAGGGTTGTATTCAGGTCCCCACCCCAGAGTATATGGGTCGAGCCCACATTCAAGATTTGCCCCCAGAGTACAGTGTAATAATCAGGATCGTCCATGTTGGGACCGTAACAACTGACCAGTGTGACTGATTGTGTCACCAAGACACCCCTGAGTATGCAATGCCTACCAGAGCGGTCACCCATCGAGCCACCCAACACAAAAGGAACGCCCCTCTTGACCAGTATCAGTGTGCCACGTGAATATGAAGAGTAAGAGTAGAAGACCCTAACTGCTGCCCACCTACTTCCAAAGCAGGTCGACCTATGGGGGTCAGTATGAGTCTCCTTAACCATCGCTATATGAACGTGATGTCTATCAAGATAGGAAAAGAGTTGGCGACGTTTCCGGGGGTCCCCCAGACCTCTAACATTCCAGGTGAGTAGGTTTAGGCGTAACAGGTCAGTGGTCGATGGCATCGCAGTTTAATGAATGCTCTAATGGTGGATACCCTGCAAGAAGAATGGCATGAATATGCGCCGACGTGTGCTAGTGAAGATGTCTGAAGATGTACAATATTGGAACCTCTAATCTGCAATAAGATTTCCCCACCCACCCCCGCCCACAACAGCACCCTAATCGTGCTGGAATCGTCCCTCCCCGTCAATATCCCTAAAAACCAGAGCAAAACAGAACAAACAAAATAAGATCGTACAAACAGCCCATGGAAGAGCCACGGAGAGTAGGGGGGAATACCCATGTAGGGGGTCACCGGGGCAACACGGAAACCTCTCCTCTCACAGCCCGGTTAACCAAAGTCTCAGTGTCCCAAAGGGGGAAGACCCAGGCAAGGGAGAGAGAGGGGTGCTTGGCAATACATATAGGGTTACCATCTGCTATGAGGAGACATGGTTACAAACATCTAACGGAGAAGTAGAACACTTCCAGTAAAACAGTTCGAATGGGCCCCTATCTGCGCTCCTCCAGCAGGCGAGAGTTCAAGGGCCCCGGCAAGGGTTCATTGCGGGCCCGGCAGGGAGGCCCAGCCGCAGCAACTTAAGCAGCCGGGCCGGCGAAGCAGGGACAGCACAGCGAGGAGTCCAGGAGTCTCCATCTCAGCCCACAGACGCGTGAGGGTCCTCAATCCACCGAAGGAGAGTCCGGTCTGGAGGCCCGGCCGCTCGTCGCACCACCTGGAGAGTGTCGGGGGAGCGATTTCAGGAATTCCTGTACCTGATGCGGGTTCGTGAAGATGATGTTTTTCCCACAATGAGAGACTCTGAGGCGTGCTGGGTACAAAAGGGCGTACTCGATCTGGGCCTTGCGGAGCTTCTGTTTGACTCCCAGGAATTTGCGGTGCGCCTCCTGAACCATGACAGCGAAGTTTGGTAAGATAGTGAACTCCACGCCGTCATATTGTAAGGTCTTCTGCTCCCTCACCAGTCGCAAGGCCGCATCGCGATAGCAGTAGTTAAGGAGTCGGGCCACAATCGGCCTGGGGGGCCCACCAACCGGGGGACGCGGCCCCAGAGAGCGATGAGCCCGCTCCACGATGAATTGGGCTGAGAAAGGATACCCATCACTGGCGCCGTGCAGCAGCCGCTCGACATACTCCTCCATGTGGCCCATGTTGGTGCTCTCCAAAATACCCATAATCCGGATGTTGTTACGGCGGCTGCGGGCTTCTAAGTCCTCATTTTTGGCGGCTATCACCTTGAGGAGTTTGTCCATCTGTGCCACCTGCCTCTGCATCTGCGCGGTGGCATCCTCATTGTCCGATATGCGCCGCTCGGCCTCTTTAAGATGCCCGTCATGTTTATCCACCTTCGGAACTGGAAAGTCCAGGCGAGTGTTCACAGTGTCCATCTTGCCTGATAAGTCGGACATGCTATGCTGTAGGGCGAGGAGTAGTGCTTTGACCTCATCACCTTGGGCCGAGGGCTGTGACTGCGACGCTTCACCAGCCTCCGGGTTTGAGTCATCCGGCGTCGATCGCGTTGCCACCTTCTTGGTGTCGAAGACTAGTCTGGACTGTCGGTCGTCCGGCTTCCCCATGACAACAGTGAGGGCCTGCGGTCCGCAGGGGTGGATGGGGGCAGTAAACCGCCGCAGTCAGTGACAAGGAGCGCCGATATGCCCGGGGCGCCCAGCCACCACCGCGCCCCCGCAGTAGTCCCAGAAGGCCCAATCAGCCCAGAGTGGCGGGGGAGGATGCAAGCCTCCGCAGGGGCACACGTGGGAAGCCAACCGTCTCGGCAAAGGCCAATATGATAGAGGCACTGCGAGGCTCCCACCCGCAGAGGCGGCTGCGCACCCCAGACCAGCTGCAGCCAAGCCCCGCCGATGGAGAGGTAGCCCAATCCGTGGACCGCAGCTAAACAGCAACCTGCAGGTGTATATCCAAGCGTAGATCCGATGCCACAATGGGACCAGGCAGACAAGGGTATGTAGGCTGGGTGAGGTACAGACCGGGCTGATTTGCAGAGCTCAACGCCGGGGGACCGGCTCACTCGCAGCAGGCAGTCAGGTGGCGCGGCAGGGGCTGAATCAGTATGTGGCAGCACTGCACTGGGGACCCGCCAGGGCCCACGTGGGGAGCAGTCAGCGTCAACAAAGGGCCAATAGAAGTTGGAGCCTGCCAGGCGGCTCACTCCTCGTCAACCCCAGCCTGGCCCTGTCGATGTCAAATCCGCCCAGGCGTGGGCCAAGGACAGACCCGGAGCACCTCAGAGGCTCATTGGCTTGGCCCAGCACCACCAGGATCAAAATGCAGGGCTCGGTGTCGCAGGACCGGGCGGCCCCGAATGTGTAGGCCGGCGGTGCGGTGAAGGGCCAAAGCAGGTCGTAATAGCGTTGCGCAGGGGCGGCCAGCACGAGATCGCAGACTCCCGCTACTGGGCAGATCAGTCACTCTGGGAAATCACAGGTATCCCCCCCGCCGCGCCGCCCCGCCAGGGAACGCCAGTACGAGCCACGATGAAAAGCGAGGATTCGTTGGCGGTGCACTCACCGTCCCCACAGCGGCAGGAAGGCAGAAGCAGGCAGCGATGGCAACCGGGACAGCAGGAGCAGGTAGCGGCAGTAACCGTGGCAGCAGGATCAGGATCGCCACTCCGCAGGACGCATTCGCTCCAACACGGCTCACCAGCCACGTGGGAGCAGCGGCACTCGAGTAACCGCCGCCGCCGGGCAGAGCTCCAGACAAGTCCCCAGCAGCTGCCGCCACTCAGTTCAGGCAGCTCCGGTATCCATACGGAGATCCGCTTTCCAGCAAAATTGTCACCGGAGGCAGCAGGCGTGTAGGGGTGTATAATCCCATCGGTCTACTTCAAAGCAGAGCGCAGGGGCAGAGGATAATTGAAGGATTAGGTGCCAAGCAGCCGGAGCCTCACTGGTGTGCGGCCATCTTGGTTGTGCGCCACCTAGCGCCCCCCGAGTTGGGTATAAACTGGCATCACACTGAACCCAGCATGAAGGGATTAGTTGGATAAAGTAAATGGGCCTTTGTGATTAGTAAATTATCCATCTCTGAGCGCTGGATCACATGCTTGAATTTTTCACTTTGAACCAATCCCCTTTCATCACCACGTTTTCTTTTCTTTTGAACTTTGTATTGTGCAAGACAATGCTTTTAGGGTGTTTCTGCTCACAGTCATATGTGTCAAAGTATGCATCTCAGAGTTAACCTGCTTACTACAAAACGTCATAAGCCACGTCGGATACAACTGGGAACATGAAATGCGACTTTTCAACACAGCAAAAGGAGAAAAACCTGCTGTAATGCGAAGAGTCCTATGATTCGCCCATAATCTTTCTCGAATATACACCTACAGAGGGCAATTGCTGTCAATGGCCATCAGATTTACTTCAACCAATATCCTGTTAACTCTTCTCACGATGCCATTGCTAAAGGGCGTATACAAAGGAGCACTACCATGAACAGGAAAAGAACATATTTCGTCTTACGCAACCTTATCTGTAGTGATAGAAAATTAAAAACCCTCTCTGACAAAGAAATCGGTAGGAAAATCAATTACCTCATCCTAAAACGGTTCTTTCATACATCTCCAATCAACCCATTTGTTATACCGGTCAACTAACACTAGAATATTATCTAATGCCAGTAGGTAACATGTAATATGGCACTAAGAAATCTAACATTATATGCTTCCAGGGTCTATCTAGGAAGATAGCTGGACACAAAGGTGGATTACAAATTTTAAATTGTTTATCTGCACTGGAACATTCTGGACAAGCTGTGACAAACCTATCAATGTGTAAAGTTGTCCGAAAAGCATGTTTTGGCTAGGCTATCCTTCAATGATAAAATCCTTTACTTTTTCCATCATGACATCTTAACACATGGCCTAAATCCGAGCATCTTCTGTAAAAATACCACTAACCACTTGTAACATATCTTGGATCAATGCTACCACACATTCTTAACTCTGAGGTACTACACCCTTTTCATCATTAAACAAAGACAGATGAGACAGACAATCCGACTGCCATTGAACCTGCCCGCATTATGCTCAATAGAAACATTCAAATAATTTACATGATATGCTGCCTAATCTTGACGATGCCCTACCAGCATCATGGTAATGTGGCGGGATGAGGGGGTGGGGGGGGGGGGGATTTTGAAGCGGGCGGTGTTTTTTAGCGGACGGATCGCCACCGCCATACGGGGGGTGGCGATCCGCCCGCTATACTAATGGGCCTCCTCCTAGTGTCTAATCTGAGCCCGTCATTGCCAGTGCTTTAGGTGGACATGTAGACGTAATGGTCCTAGAAAGTGTGGCACGCTCCCACTAAATGAACTGTAGCAGTCCTGAGATATTCTGGTACTGTCTCTTTCATATTAAAGAAGAGCAGGTACTCATGACCGGACAGTACCTGCCCATTTAAAGCACTGAGTATTGCTAATGGAATGTAGCGCCTCATGTTTAACTCTTCAGAAAAATGGCATGTCTTTTTTTAAAAAACAGAAGGAAAATAGGTAGTAATGATGGCAAACTGGTCTTCCTTTTAGACTTACTTACATTTTGGAGGCATTGATGAGAGGCTGTGGGCGGAAGGATAATGGTGTGACAAACAGGGGAAAAGGAAGAGAAGCAAGAGGGTGGAATGTGAGTAAGATGCAGGAGAAATGACGAATATCACAAGGTAAACCAAAACTTAAGGAAAAAAGAGAGGGGCAGAAGGGAGGAAAAATAGGGAGATGTGACTGGAAAGGAGAATTACACAGAGAAAAGAAGGCGGGGCTGGAGGGAGTAACCAGATGTATGATGGACGAGGAGAGAGACACTGAAAAAAGAGGAGTTATGAGGAACCAACAGAAAGGTCTCTATCTATAAAATAGTTCATCATGCACTTCAATGCAAGCACTCCAGTAGAGGCAGAACGATATGCTGTGTTAGTCAACTGCATCAGGTGACAGAGAAATAATCCTCAGGGCTGATGTAAAATGTGATAGACAGTGTCAAGCAAGTGATTGAAAGAGGCTGTTAAAAAAAGCTTATATGGTTTACTCAAACAATATGTCTAGTTGACAGCTGCACTGTGAAACCGTAGACCTAAAACAAATGAATTCTTCCAAGTACACATGTGGCAGATCTAATAGAGATCTTAAAACAAAATGGTGGCTCCCATAACATTATGCATGGGAATGAAGGTCTTTAAAGCATACAGTTCTTCAATTATTCAAGTACATCTGCATTAAACTTCTAAAAAACGGCCCTTATTTAGACTTTGCTTGTGAATATGCCAGTTTTCCATTACATTATATTTTCCTTCTCTGCCAAATTGTTTGAAGGAAATCTGCCTTGTTTAAAGTTCTGCAATATGAATAGGCACTGAAAACGTAGCCCCAAAGCAAAGATAAATTGCCATTGCTGACTCACCGATTCACCCTAACATACTGGTGGGATTTGGTAGTTGATCTGCCATGATTTCAGGCAGAGTTACCAATGCACCATGACGGAGTGGGGAAGGAGCTAACTACTGCTGGTTGGACATATATAATTTGCAGAACTCACAATTGGTGACTATCCCACCAGCAGGAGGTAACAATAAATGTTGTGGCCATAAGTGGACATTGTCATTGGGACCTATGATAATAAAGAGCAGAACTGAGATTACCGAAACTTTACTTGTGGAGAGAGTCCCAACATTTCATTCAATTTGATATGGGCACCACAAGATTGAACAAGCCCTCTGGGTCATAGCAGTGGATATGAAGAAAAGAGAACAAAATGCTTGATACATTAAGAGATGCCTCTCTGATGGATTCTCTTAATTGATTCAATGTCACTGAGACCTTTACCTTCCCAGTGTGCAGGATCTGTATCATCCTCAATACACACTCTTAAAATATTTTTATAAAGCATGATGCAACACAGCCTTCTCTGTCCACATTCAAGGCACTACATACCTTTGGCCTCACCTACCTGAACAGTCACTTCTCCTTCCACCAACCACTCAGACACCTCCACTCTGCAGGACTCTGACTCGCACACACACACCCTACATATGCAGAACCAGATCAGAAGGAGGGGCATTTTCTCACATCGCTCTTAAAGTGTGGAACAACATCCCACTCCACATCAGATCCTCCTCCTCTCTTCTTGAATTCGGCAAGAAGCTGAAGACCTAGCTCTTTAATTAAAGAACCTACCATACTCAGGGCTAGGCACACACATCTGCTCAGTGCCAGGATACCCTTGTGGGTGATGGTTCACTTTACAAATAGACATAACGTGACACATCAAGTAGACTGGTGGTCTCAGGATGAAAGTTCACTTGGATTATTAAACTCTGCAAGCGTGCTGTGGCTATTCCAGTGACAGCGATAAGCATTTTAAGTAGGGAGATTTTTAAGTCTTGAGTGGCAATCGCCACACTAGCACCTAGACTTTTTCCATTTCAAGAGTTATTTTAATTCACTAAGTATTAAATATGTGGGCCATTCAGCAAATTCACCTTACAGTTCCAGCCCCTTAGTTTAGAAAGTCACTTTTGAGGTTTTCTTATAGTTGTATGCAATCCAGACTTAAGCAGTTGGTAAGAAAAGGTTAGCAGAGGTCCTCCCTGGGTTCACCAAAGTTCCTCCCTGGATATAGTTGGGCTCAGTTAGGACACTCATTGAATAATCCTTAAGTTCTCATGGACTGATTGAGAAGAGCCACTTATATAATCAGTCTACAAGGAGGACCTTTGTTTTCCTTTTGCCTTTGTCTATTGGTGGGCTCTATGATTTGCTCCTCCCTGTTCTCTTCCAATGGCAATGGGAATAGTTCACGTGCATGTAGCCATGCTGCATATACAACCCATTCCTGCACCTGCAAACGTGGGGATGATGAAAGAGAATGGAGTCCTGTTTGTCTTCTGCAATGAGTTCCACCTGGCTCTGGATACATATGGAGTGAGTATGGGATGTATGTTGCAGTATAGGCTGGCTCCCTAATGCACTTTTTCCACCTCCATCTGAAGCAGCCTTGTGCTCATGAAAATGTCTGCCTGTCTGGAGATGCAGCTCGCGGCAGTGGTAGAGTAAACCCAGAAAATAACAGTGTATCTTTGCTGTTGGCTATGGGCTGACCTGTAGATCTGTCCAGAAACATCATTACTCCAAACATAGTGGTCGGGCCACCATATGTGGGGAGACTAGTGTGATGGTTTGTGACATGCCTTTATTTCCTTCCTTTGAGGTAGTGCACAATGGCCTTTGTCCACCGGTGCTCAATTATTGAAGCCCATTCTTGTGGCCAATGAACCATAGGGATAAAGCCCTGTGGAACATGGTTTGTTGTTACCTATTTTGTTTATAGGGGTAGAATTATCAGCATCAGATGGGAGTTCTACATACTCATAGGCAATCAGAATGCCAGAGAAGAGAGACACTGTAGTCTTGAAGGGAACTGTCGATGACTCCTCAAAAGGTTCCTAACCATAGTGCTAAACTGGTTTTGTAAGGAATGCTTTGGCTCACTTTTGGTAGCTTTACCTAATCAACATGGTCTTTAAAGAAAATGTGTGAGGCATGTGTATAAAACCTAACCAAATGACCATAATGGGAAGACGTAAACAATGTGAAGGTACAAAATATGGCTAGTACTCCAAAGTGAATCAGTGGTTATAAAAGTTAAGTTCAAATCAAATCAGGTAGGCAAACCGCACTCACCCATAAAAGCGGGCTGTCAAATAGCAAGTTGTACTACCAAATTTGTTGGTGGAAATCCGTTTTAACGAGACATAGCTGGCCTAAAGACTCCGGGGTCCAAGTGATATTGTGTTCAAGTTACCAACCAGTTTCAGGTATCTCTTGGCCCACTTAAACATCCCTTCTCAACCAGATGGTCTTTTTAGCTGCTTGAGAGGTAAGGAGGAGAAAACAATCACAGTAAAATCTTATTACAGGATGACCAATTTGGTTACACAATAACTACTCAACAACTAAAATTGAGATTAGTAAGTTTTAACTATAATTCAGAAACATATTGATGTAAATCAGTCCCAGCATTAGAGTACAGAAATATAGGACAAACAGAATAAGTCCAAATCTCTGAAAGAGATTTGCCCTATATAGAAAAAGGCATACAACCAATTTGTTGTAACAACGCAAGTAATCAGGATAAAGAATTGTACATTAAATTGCATCAATTGGTTATCAAAAAGTAAGCATGAGTACCCTATCCCTCCCTACACTACGTTAAATGGGACAACCCTGAACTAAGAAGCAGTGAGTAAAATGAAAAATCTGTCAAATGCTGCATATGTGTTCTGGTGAAGAAAAGTTCAACAGTGTGGGGTACATAAACAGTCAAAGGATGACCCATTATGATGCTCTCGCATCTCTCAAAGATGACACTTTTGCAGTAACAGATTTAAGACATCCGGGCAATGCTGATGCTACTGGATCTAAAGTAGCTGAGAAGTAGGCAACTAGTCTACGGGCACCTTCATGAGTCTGAGTTAACACTGAGAGAGCACAACCTTCTCTTTCACAGCAGAAAACCGAAAACGCTTTATTATAGTCAGGCATTTCTAATGCAGGAGCCCCACAGAGGCTCTCTCTCAAATCCCAGAATGCATTCAAACAATCACTATCCCAGGGTACCGGATCAAACACATCCTTGTGTGACAACCTCTGCAGAGGTTTGCCCACTTGGGAAAAGCTGGGTATCCAGTGACGACAGTAGCCCACTCCTCCCTGAGAAATCCCGACTTCCTTTTGCTTGCAAGGTGAATTTAGTTGCATGAGCGCCAAGATTCTTTCTTGTGACACCTTTCTCGCACCTTTCACAATGTGATGTCCTAAGAAAAGGAATTCTGTCATGCAGTACTGCAACTTGTTTGGGGACACTTTATGTCCATTTTCAGTCAAAGTGTTTAACAAGGCAATGGTATCAGTTTTACATGCTTCTCGAGTGTTTTATGCGACTAAAAGGTCATTGATGTACTGGACCAGGATAGGATTGCTGGGCATGACCAGAGACTGCAGATTCGTTTTCAAGATCTGGTTGAAAATGGAAGGACTTTGGTATACCCTTGTGGGACTCTGCACCACGTTAAAACATGATTACCCAGCCAGAAAGCGAACAAAAACGAGCTATCTTTGTGCAGGGCAATGGAGAAAAATGCTTGGTAAAGATCAATGACAGTGAGCCATCCAGTCTTACATGGAATCTAAAACAGTATTACAGAAGGATTCAGTACCACGGGACAATAGGGGACCACTATGCTATTTTTTTTATGGAGATCCTGTACAATGCAATACTTAACACTTGGCTTCTGAAAGCCCATACTAGGTGAGTTACATGGACTCCCCAGGATCTCTTTCAGAATACCTTGCTCAATCATAGTCTCAATTAAAGGTGAGATTCCAGCAACTGTCTCGGGCATCAGATTATACTGTGTTTTTTTGGGGTATTTAGCATTTGGTTTAACTTGGACAGGGACAGGTTCAACTCCTTTAATGAGTCCAATGTCCTTCCCCAAAAAATCCAAAACATTGTCTCTTACCGTGACTCTGAAATCTTCTAGCATCAACATTGGGAACGATAAGACATGTAAATTTTGATTTGCCAATTTAAAGGTGGTGACCAGACAACTTACGGAGTTTGTTGAAAGGTCTGACGTTCTGCATCCAGCGCAGTCTGGGTTTCGCTCCTCCTACAGCACTGAGACAGTGCTGGTGGAGATTTCCGAAGCCATTCCCGAGTGCTTAGATGCCGGTGGGAGAGCAGCATTGGTAATGCTCGACCTGTCGGCGGCATTCGACATGGTACCGCACTCCCTGCTGCTCGCCCGACTCACTGAGATTGGTGTCTCAGGCGCTGCCTGGGGCTGGCTGAGGTCCTTCCTTGAAGGGCGGGCTCAACAGGTGTGGCTGCCACCGGCCGCTCTCAACTCTGCAGCCGGTCACTACTGGTGTCTCATAGGGGTCTTTCCTTAGCCCCCTTCTTTTTAATATCTACGTTACTTCTCTGGTCTATTTAGCCGAGGACTTGGGGGCTAAGGTGATTGCCTACACTGACGACACCCAGCTTCTCTATACTTGGGGAAAAGGATGAGGACTCTGTATCCCTTGTTCAGCACTGCTTGTCTTCGGTTTTTGTGTGGCTTGCGGCGGCCCAACTCAAATGTAACGAAGACAAGTCAGAGATCCTACTCTACGGTAAATTCCCTTCAGGCTTTAGAGACACGATCTTGCCTCCTGGGTTCCCTCTACCAACTTCTAATGGCAAATCCGCAAAAAACCTAGGAGTGCGGTTTGAGGACAACCTCTCCTTTTCTGCTCAGGTGAAAAAGCTTTCAGGCAGCTGTTTTGGCATTCTCAAAACATTAAGGAGTTTTTTACCTCTCCTCCCTAGGCCTGCCAAGAGACGGTTATCCGTGCCTTGATCCTTTCCCGATTGGACTACGCTAATGCGTTGTTCATAGGCATTCCTGGATAGTCTCTGAATAGACTCTCGGTTATTCAGAATGCGGCCGCCAGGCTCCTCTTGGGAATCGCTAAGAGGAGCAGCGTGCGTGAACATCTCCGCGTACTCCACTGGCTTCCCCTGGCGGATCGGGTTAAATTTAAATCCCTGGTCATTGCTCATCGAGCCCTCTACGGTTGTGGGCCTGCCTATTTACAGAAGCGGTTCTCCTTTTATGTCCCGCTGAGACAACTGCGCTCTTCAGCTCTCCTTCTAGCTAGGGTGCCCCGCTTCATTCATCACAAGATGGGCGGCTGCTCCTTGGCTGTCAAGGCTGCCCAGGCTTGCAATGTCCTTCTGTTTTCATTGCGCAATATTCAAGACCCGTTAGCCTTCAAGAAACTTTTAAAAACTCACCTGTTTCCATAAATGATGGTGGTGTAGTTCAGTGACTCCTCTTGGATCCGCGCCGGGACACTCATCGGAGTAGCTATTGCGCGTTATAAGAGTACATAACATAACAAAGGCAATGTCCTCATCATTCATTTGAAGCTCAGTGCCCTTCGGTGTGCAAAAGATGGTGCAATTTAACTTGCACAGCAAATCACGTCCAAAAAGACACACAGGACTTGAATCACAGACCACAAATTGGTGATTATCTTCAAATGTCCCTATCTTCACAGGTACTTCTTCAGACGGGGGCTTGACAACTTCTTATTTGCAACTCCTACAACTTGGATTGTTCTTCCAGAGAGGGGTAGGTTTGGAACCTCTGCTGTTCTCCCAGTAGAGCGGGTAGCATCAGTGTCAACCAGGAAAGTGACATTGGGACCATCTGTATCAGCATCAACATAAAGTCAACTCTGGTCTACCTCAAAGACTGCACCAAGTGTACAGTCTTCCTCCCCACTCAGGCACCGTCATATGGACTGATCTGAACCGCATCCATTGGAAGTGTCAAACATGGGGAACTGTTGAAATGGAATGTTATTATGGGACAAATTGTGTTTGCCACTCATGTCTGCGTTTGGGTTCAATCAAGAGTTATTTACAGCTTGATGTTGTATCAGGGGTTGTGACACTTGCTTTCGGGACCTTGGGGAGCCAATGATTTTCGAAATCTCGGTCTTTGCACATTCTGAGGTTGTATATTGCTTCCTTTACACTACAGCTGAATTCAGAATGCCAGTGTCTTTATACTTCCTAAGCTTTTCTTTTCTCCTTACCGCAGTGCCCTTATCCACTCACAGGGTTGGGGACTGCACTAGGCATTAGGGGGCCATCGGGCTGTAAATGCTCCTCAGCTCTTGGCGGCCAGTGCCGGCCCAGTGCGAAACACAGACATCACCCAGAGCTGGAGCTTTAATAATGGCATCCACACATGGTCCTGCCATCTACAGCTGTGCAGGAAGCAGACAACGCGAGTCTGCAGTGGTCTTCAGAAGTCCTGATGACAAACTGTGCAGACTCGATTTTTCTGCTTCCCGCCGGCCCGCATCCTCTGCCACACCCTTTCCAAATTTATCACAGGGCAGGACCCACCCCCTGTGACGAGTTGGGAAAAGGTGGGGTGACCATCCCCTTCACCCCTTGACTGAAGTGAAGCCCCGGTGTTACAGGGCTTAAGACTAAAACGCCCAAGGCTATTTACACCCACATCTTCATAGGGTGGAGACTGGTCTTTTAGGCTATGTATTTGCCAAGCTAATGACCTCACAGCCCTGCAAATACATTAGGTTGTGACCCGCCCACAAGCAGCATGTTTAGGAAACGTTGCTCACTGGCAATCAGTGTGTGCACAATGTTTTTCCAAAAACACGGATATTAAAGAGTTTTTTTCTAACTCTGTGACAATGGCTGTCTGGGTTTGAAATTAAAGTGGGTGGAGACCCGACGCCCCTGGTCAGAAACCACTGCTGTGTGCATGTACCTTGGAGTAGAGGTGATCTTGTGGCATTTACAAATGATTTTCCGAGGTTGAGAGAGAAGCTTGTAGAGTGGTACAAACAGGTCAATCGATTTGTGAAAATTTCGAAGATGTTATTAATTGATTTGAATACGCGTTTGAGATTGTGGTCCCTAGTGATTTGTGGTCCACATGTAAAATGCCTACAGAAGGGCCTGAAGGCGAGCGAGATGCAATGACACATGGTCCGTCACCTGTAGTGATGAAAAAATATGATCAGGTGATTACTTGGCTGAAGGCTAAGGTTACTCCACAAGATATCGATTAGGTAAAGATTGACAGAATGACCTAAGAGCCTAAGGAGACGATTTTTGCATTTCTACAAAAGATTGTTGTAGGCTTTCAAACAGTATAGTGGGATGGACACAATAGAACCCAAGGATATGGGACAGTTTGCGTCCAGATTTTTGACTGGGTTGAGACTTGAAATTAGCAAGAACATGTGATCTGCTGGCAACAACAACAAATTAGCAACAACATGTGATCTGCTGACAGAATAAGTGGTTCGATGAAATTCTGCATAATGCTAAATACTGTTGTGATGAGACTCAGATAAAACACAAGAAGTTGAAGGAAATGTTGATGAAGGCTGATCAAAGGGGAGGTCAAAACCACCCTTATGTAGGGCATGCCATCCCCATGCAGAGAGTCTACCAGTCAGGGGCTCCAGGGCAACAAGGTGGGGGATTTCAGGGGCAAGGAAGAGGTAGAGGTACTCCTACAGATCCCAAGACTAGAATAGATGTTGCCACCTTAAAGAAGTCTAATGCATGTCACTATTGTAATAGGTTGGGGCATTGGAAGTGCAAGTGTCGTCATAATCATGTAAACAAGAGCAGAATGGAGGGTTTAGTCAAGTGCAGGGTAATGTTATACAACAGGGGTCTCCAACCTTTTCTGTAGTGAGAGCTACTTCTGCTCAAGGAAAGTCTTCCCGAGCTACTAGCTAATTTTATAACTGTAAAATAGGGACTATACTATGACCACCCTAAGCAGGATTATCAGTAGTTACCACCCAAGTATTCCAAGTGCGGTAACAGCAGAAATGCCTATGGCTCAAAGGACATAAATACAGCAGTAGGTCTCCCCAGCTCAGCTTGAATTATAATATGCACATTTTTCTATCAAAAACCGTTTTCCACTGTGAGCGAACAAACTCAATTTTCCAGAAGAAAACCCATTTTTGATAACAAAAACTGCTTTTAAAATATCCGTTTTCATATGTAAGGAAATGCACTGTCCCAAAACATCAGCTTGTCATTTTCATCAAGTACTCCCTTGCAAAAATACCTCATATGGACAGACTACTTTGAATACCCAGGTATTACAGTCATATGCCATGGATGCTCACCACCGCACCATTGATGCTTGTATTATGTCAGTAATGCCCACCATTATACTACAGACACAGTTGTGCCAAGGCTGGAAACCGTAAGGGTCGGGGCAAAGACCATATATGTCATGACCATTATTATGCCAGGTATAGGTAAATGTAGGCCAGTCATGCTCCTAGTATGTAAATGATGGCTGCCAGTATACCACAACTAGACCACAAATACCCCAAATAGTCAAGGATGACCATTATTATGCCATTGACAATATTATGCCAGGAACGAGCACAATTATGTCAGAGATTACACCCTTATGATGGGGACTAGCATACACATTTGGTGGTCCTTGTCACCAGGCGTAGCTTTCAGGAAGCAATCGTATTTATTATGGACTCACATAAATGCTGATGAGTCTCTTAATTTACTCTGGTCTGGACCATGCCCTGTTCTCACCAGGTCTTGAGCTGATCATGCACCCAACTGACACATTTCACTCTGACTCCTGCAGTCCCACGCATTGGTGGGTCAGCACTGATTACTGCTCAGGCTACTGCTGCCGTGCTTCTTTTATGGTCCACTGTTCACACACATGTTGTGTCTGATACAGCAGGGACTACAACATGGTCAATCTCCTTGTGGCTTAGTTATATTGAGATTGGATCAGACTGTCAAGTGGCAGGCCCTATAGCAGGGTTCTCCAATGAGTAGCTCGGAAGCTGCTGGTAGCTCTCCTGTACCTTCACAGTAGCTCTCAGAGGTGAAGTGAAGCCCAGTATCCAATTCAGAGAGTAGATGCCTATTACAACAGGCAGCACTGCTCATTTTAAGACCCTTAGAGGGACAGCCAGCCTTCCTGTTGGCAGTAACTCATACTAACACTCAGATACACACTGTATCAGCCTATAGAATATACAATTAAATCACAGGATCTCTGACTGTTAAACAAAACCAGAGTCCGTACTGGGAGATAATTGCTACACGTTTAATTTGCTGCTCTAAGGAAATGTGGCCATACGGCCTCTTACAGTCAATGCTCCACATCTATCGTTAAAACTTCGAAGGCACAACATTTAAGCCACCACAGTACAGCGCAGACCATTCATAAAAAGGGCTGCCCACTGTAGAATTGGAGATCTTGGTTTAAATCCCGGCATCCAAGCAGCATCCTGTGAATTGGGGAAAATCGTTTAACTTCTGTGTGCCGATAAAACATGAATATGACCTTGTGTAGTGTAATGTAATTGGTGCTCATGTAAAGCACGTCAATACATTCGGGTCAAGTGTGCGCCATATAAAACTGTAAAATAAATTGGTACCCAGGGTCTGAAAACATTTTATCGTGCACATCTTCCCATACTTGTAACAGACAGTACTAGGTTGAGTCAGCTTCTGCCTCTAAACTTGATACTAAAAGAAAATAAAGCAAGAGACACCATTGACATTTCTGTAGCTGAAGTACTCGTGCAGAGCGGATATCACGTAATTACAATTGGCGAGGATGCATGTCTTGCCTTCGGTAAGTAGACAAACCTCTTCTGAGGTGTTTAATACACGGTGAGAGAAATGCAGCGGAATAACTATAGTGTTGACTTAGAATGGCTGTTACTTTTTGTCTTTTGCTTTACCAAAAGAAGGCAGAAGTACTTTATTTGGGAATTGGTAGACCGGGTATCCCTAGTTGGCTGAGGTAGGTACATTAGGCCAAATAGGGACCCTCGGTTCCACGTCAGAGAAAGGAAGGACACCTTCTGAGATAGCCCCCGCTCACCCCCCCGGTAGCTTGGCACGAGCAGTCAGGCTTATCTTCAAGGCAAATGTGTAAAGTATTTCCAATAACGCTCATAGCAACCCAATGATGACACCACAAATGGACTCCACATGAGTTTCATAAAAACGAGTGTACATTTATTTAAAAAGATATAAGATAGGACCACACACTATAAATCCAACATATGCGTATTTGTAATATTCCTTCTGGCCGGTTGTTAGGCCAACCAGCCCTTGTAAGTTCTGGCGATATTAAGGAGCACTTCTAAACGTTCCACTGCAGTCCTAATGCAATGCTATGCAGTTCGTAATGCTAGAATCAGGCACTTGGCAATATAAGAATAATGCAGTTCGTAATGCTAGAATCAAGCACTTTGCAATGTAAGAATAATGCAATGCGTAACGCAACAATCAGGTACCTCGTTATGCAGAACTAATGCAATGCGTAATACACTAATCAGATAGTTCGTTATGCAGGAATAATACAATGCGTATTACACTAATCAGGTAGTTCATTATCCAGAAAGAATGCAATGCGTAATACGACAATCAGGTAGTTCGTTATGCAGAAATAGTGCAATGCGTAATACGACAATCAGGTAGTTCGTTATGCAGAAATAATGCAATGTGTAATACGACAATCAGGTAGATCGTTATGCAGAAATAATGCAATGCGTAATACACTCCAGCTCCGATCACGGTGCCTTAGGCGGTCTCTCCGCCACTCGTGCTGACTCACAGTCAGCCTCTGTCAACAGTTGCCCCCACACGGGTCTGGTGTGAACAAAAAGTGCAGCTCCGCACTCCGGCCCCGGTACTACCACTCCTTGTCAAGTACGGGCCGCAATACGAGCCAAAGCAGAGGCTCGCGCTGCAGGAATGGGAGAGGCCACAGCGTCTCCCGCCGAGCCCGCACCCCGCCCCACGCATCGACACACGTTACCTGGGGGGTGCGACCTCGCTTTCCTCTCCTCTTCCAGCGACTTGGGCCTCCGATGCAATCTTTGTGAATTCCGGGCAGTGGGACTCGGACCTTCCCTCGACAAGGTTAGCTCGAGGTCCCCCTCTGGCAACAGCGGGCTCAGGCCGGTGGTTCAGCTCCTCCCGGGCTGACGGTCCGATCCGCTGACACTACGAAGATCTCAGGCTGCCACAGGGCACATGCACACAGCGTCGCTGAGACTCACTTGAGCTTTGGATGCACGATCACCGGGCACTGCTCACGTAGGTCTCAGGTTTCACAAAGCACACGCACACAGCGTCGCTGAGACTCACTTTAACTCTGGGTGCATGATCACAAGGCAATCCTCACGAAGGTCTCAGGCTGCACAAAGCACACACACACAGCGTCGCTGAGACTCACTTGGATTCCGGGTGTCCATGATAACAAGGCAATCCTCACGAAGGTCCCAGGCTGCACAAAGCACAAGCACACAGCGTCACTGAGACTCACTTGGACTCCAGGTGCCCATGATCACAGGGCACTTCTTACGAGGATCCCAGGTTGCAAAAAGCACACGTACACAGCGTCGCTGAGACTCTCCTGGAAACTTTTGTGTTCCTGAGTTTCCGCAACAGAGAGCCAGCTCACCTCGGGCCCTTGGGGATAAGTTGCTTCTGGACACAGCACACAGCAAAGTCCTTTCAAGCAGGGGAATACAGCACACAGCAAAGTCTCTTCAGCCTCTCCTTGGTTAAAACAGCAAACTGCAGGCCAGCCCCAGAACACACAGCAATGGTCAGTCCTTTCTTTCAGTCTCTTCAGTTGTTTCTTCCTTGGCAAAGGTTCCTCTTGACCGCGAAGTAGCTTCAGTCTTGTTCAATCTTGATCAAGCCATTCTCCAAAGTTGAGGGGCTTCAGCTCTCATAGTTATACCCCTAAATGTCTTTGAAGTCTTTGTGTTCAGGGGTGCACTGACCCCTGTTCAGACCAGTTCTGGGTGCCTCCCTGCCAGTGACACCTTCTTCCTTTGATTAGTGGGGGTCTGGATTCTCAATCACTCAGCAGGAGATAGGACCAGTGTTCCCTCTAACGTACGCGCCTGTGCGCCCGTGCACCTCTAAGGCAACGAGCGCGCAGTGTCCCGTGTGAAGCACGCACACGTTCTTGCCACCGCCCCCGTTTAAAGCGCGAGTGGCGAAAAACGGCAATTTACCGGTTGCCTGAGGCCTTTGTGAAAGGATTCCTGTTAATTGAAGCGCATTACGGGCGCTGGGATTAACAGGAATACTTTCACAAATGCCCACAATCAGCACCCAGGCGCACTCTATTGAGAAAAGACATGCATCAAGTCCAAAAGCATGACGTGTGCTTTACACATTGTGCTTTGGGACTTGCTTCATTTCTTTTCTAAATACAGCGCAGCTGGGTGCTGATTGTGGGCCATTGTGAAAATATTCCTGTTAATTGCAGCGCATGACGGGCGCTGGGATTAACAGGAATCCTTTCACAAAGGCCCACAATCAGCCGCAGCCAGGATCCATTACAAATGCAGCAAGTCCAAAAGCACGAGTGTAAAGTACACGTCGTGGTTTTGGACTTGATGCATATCTTTTCTCAATAGAGAGAAGCTGCGGGCTGATTGTGGGCCTTTGTGAAAGTATTCCTGTTAATTGCAGCGCATGACGGGGGCTGTGATTAACAGGAATACTTTCACAAATGCCCACATAATTCACATGCAACGTCCATGTACATAGCTGCCAAGGTGTCAGATTGCTGTGTGTGACATTTTCCTAATTTTAGTGTATTTATGAGACATTTCATCGACAATGAGTGACACTTTTTGCGAGCAAAATCAAGCAGTGATGACCAGGGAAACCTATAAATATCAGAAATTACACTCGTGTGCGCAACAAGAAACTGCTTACGATCTAGAAACTGCTGTAACCTAATCGACCTGTAAAACAAATATCTAACAATGATGTTACAACTTCAACTTCGACCTTCAGCAGGAACATTCCTAATGTTAATTTTTTACACTTACCAAGTCTCTCAGTCACAATGCTGCAGCTGGGAATGTGGAGCCATGGGCCTTCGTTGTCTCTTGGAGTCCATCACCCTGCTTGGCTGCATACAGCTGCTGGGAATTGGGATAAATTATCACGTAATGACGACGGCGAGAGGAGCTGCTAAGTCGCGAGAGCTCTGCTTGTGCCTTTTAAAGACACTCAGCACCTCCTCTCAGACTCACACCCCCTGGACACAGCACATGGGGACCCCCCACGACTGGGGCTGGGCAGGCAGCAAGTGTCAAGGTCAGGAGGTGACTGGTCGAACACTGGCCTCCTCCTGTTTATTTAATTCTGCACAGGGACGCAAATGGCAATTAACTCTTGGGGTCCGGGCGGGCAGGAAACTGAGATAAAAAATAACTCAGAATATTTTTTACAGTTCCTGCCTGGGGCTTCATGTTTACTTTTTGGACTGATATGTACTAGTAATTCTATCAGAAGTACCTCGAGTGAGCTTGCAGTACGGTCTGCACATTGGCAAACCGGTCTCTTTTATATTTTTTCAGTTCTTTATTTCAGTTCTTTATGGTGAAGGGTGGGTTGAGGGTAGGTGTCACCAGCCTAGGGAGACTTTTGTTAGAGTTTTTTCTAATAAAAGCCTGGGAGTTCCAGGCCTAGGGGCTATAAATAGTGCTGCTCAGGCCCTCGCGTATCGAACAGGTTTCAAATAGGCCTGTGACCTTAAAAGGATCAAACTGACCACAAAGGCCCAAAAAGGCTCTGGAAAGACGCAAACTCATGTCTCGTGGGCACTTTGAGAGCACGTGCCTGTAACTTCTGTTCTTGTTTTCTCTAAACGATGTCATTTGAATGTGCCAGACACATAGGATGTCATGAGGTTAGTGCCTCTTCACCAAGGTCAGTAAATGCTCAAAAGCAGGTGGGTACATTACCACCGAACGGCGAGCTCAGTTGTGAGAGGCTGAATACTAAAATATACAATTCTCTGACAGTTTTCATTTTTTGTGTCACACACTTAACGACTGCAGCATGTTTCATACACTTCAGGAATAAACAGACATAAAAAAGAAAACTGTCAGGTCTGTAAATTCCCCAGCTGATCCACATAGATCAAAGCAAGCCAGGACGCTGTATTATTTCAAAACATGTCTCCAGCGGTCCGCCCCGGGCGGCGTGCCGACACCTACGCAGCCAGTGGCACAGATCACACAAGCAGGCTGTCACAGAGCTACACCAGGCTCTGCTGATTCTAACGCGGCTGTGTCACTGTTAAAAGTAATTTGTTGGACTAGCATCACGGTCTCAGTCATGATCTGAGCGGCCCAAAACAAGATTAGTACTGTGACTAGTATGTAAATCTGTCGCGCAGCTCTTTCATTGCTGAAAAGGCGCAAAGACTGACTGCAGTACTTCAGCTGCATTAGAGGTAGCTGACGAGCGCGTGTTAAGTGATTTTATAATTTACAAAAGCCCATTTTCATTATTAGAAGTAGCAGAGTGAGAGCTAGCTCACTGCAGCCACTGACTCACTTTACTTACTTCAGAAATGCCAGACGCCCGGGCGAGATTAAGACTCTCGGGCTCAGCAGCAGCTGCACAATGGTGTGCTCTGGGCCGCCGCGGTCGATGGGATGGGTCATTTTTCATGTCAATTGTACCAAGGTGCCACTGGCTGCAGCCTCCCACAACTTAATCCCCAGAACTGCAGCCATTCGCTCGCACCGCCTTTCTCTCCGGATGTGATGTCAGTCATCATTTAATGCGGCGCCACGCGAATCGTATTGTTACATTGTACCAGCTAGACCTGCAAAGCAGCTCAACCAGCCCCCAAGCCTGCCGGGAGCAGCGCACATGGCACGCTCCAGTCCAGCTTTAGTTTCAGTCCGAATTATTAGTGCATGATTAGCAGCCAGCGCTAGGATTTGAGAGCCAACAGGCCCTATACTTATGCGTGACTGCGGACCACCACAGTGAAATGCGTTAGTCTAACGCCTGATGCGTGATACTTGGCAGGCCTGCATGTAAATCCAGATGACCCATACTGAATGCAGAAAAAGCTCAAAACCAATTTCTTCAAAAAGCACTATACACTCACTTCATCAAACTCGTAAGTGAATTAACGTCATTCAATTCACAGAGCATGATAGAGTTATAGCACCAACATTCAAGATAAGAGGAAGCGGAGGGTAATGTGTGAATGGAAGGTTTGTCAAATGGTTCCAGTATGACACGTAGGAGTAAACACCATGTTACAGCGGCGCGTGTAGAAGAATCAGAGAGCTGCGTAAATTGTCAGCTATGCATTTCTCTAAAAGCTCCATGTGTTGTACATCCGAAAGACATTGCCTTTCCTTCATCCCCTTGGTTGTTTTGTTTAAAAGTTCAAAAGATATACATAATAAGTTAGTGCTTTTTTTGCCATATGATTCATAAGAAAACGCCAGAAGTAATCATTCCACAAGATTAGAATCAATACCCCCTTACATTTAAATGATTTACTCCCAAAACCATCATCTGGTAGTAAAAGAGAGATGGCTGTGGGCCCCTCATGCCCTTGGGCTTAGGGGCCATTAACTTTAAACCTTTCTCTAGCCAGTCCTTTCCAGGTCTCGCCTATAGACACCCTTTAGCTGTTGTCAATGACGTATCGTGGGCACAGGGGCAGGCAAAAAGCAAACTAAAATACCCCCTCCCCCCCCCCAATTCGATCGGTACCTCAAATGCCATCAGGAGAGTGAAGCTAGTAAAGTCTGTCCTCCCCAGAAGAGGTCCTTTCATCCCTCACATCTATTAATCTCTTCACCCTTTAAGCCTTTCATCCAGCGTCCATTTCACCTGTCTATTCATGCTCCCATACGTCTGTCTTTTCATCTAATCCATCCAACCTTCCTTTACCATTCCATCCATCCATCCATCATTTTATCCATCTTTTATCAATCACCCATCCTTTCACCCTTCCATCCAGGTTTCCATCCATCTATCCAAACATTCATCCTTCAATCCATTCTTACGTGCACCCACCAATGCAAATATAACTTTATTCTTCCATCTCTCAAACCTTTCACCTTTGTATCCATCCTTATATTGACCTCTCCTTCTTGTCGCAGTTTCTTCCTTCTTTTCATATTTCCTATATTTCATTCTTCCGTTCTGCCCTCTCTTTCTCTTTCCCTCTATTTTCCTCATTCTTTCTCCATCTGTTATGGTTTCTACCCCGCATTTAGAAAAGAAATGCAGCAAGTTTTTATATAGTGCGAACTCAACCCAAAAGAATTGGAGCGCTTTACATGATTTATTATTATATATTTTTTTGTATGCATGGGGAGATTAATTGATTTGCCCAGAATCACAGGATGTTAGGCTGACCCGAGACTAAAAACCCATCTCCTAAACCGACAGCTCGACTCCGGCTCGAGCATTAAGCCACAACCCCAACCACAAGAGCAGAAGCATTTTCAATATTATATACAACTTGATGCAAAAAAACAACCATTGACAAAGACAATAGTCTTGGCTTCTTGTAGGTGTAATGTTACTTATATTATATATCTGGATGCAATGATAGAAGCAGCAAAATGCACATATTTTTAGCGTAATTGCTTTAAAGCCACACCCTTAATTGCATTGGTTACGCCCCTTTGAAAGATCCCCGAGTATTTTCATCCCACTCAAAGCCTTGGTCTACACACGTGGTCAGGTTCTTAGCGCATATAGCCTTGGCTGCACTGCACAGAGACCTTACTCTGCCGCACACAGAGGAAAATAATTAGAGGGAACATTGGATGGGACCATTGTTTAATGGCAGCAACCCAGGCCTCTTCACCTCTAGGGGCTACTCCTCCCCCCCCTACACTCCAGATGCTGGTCAGCCTGTTGCTGCCTCACCTCCTCCCCTGGGTCAAGACATTCCCCAGATCCTGTAACTTTCAAATCCAGACAGTCAAACCACAACCAGGCAGAGACACACAGAAATGTTTAAAGCACAAAAACCCAGCCACTTCTAAAAGAGTAGCTTCTAAACACACAATGCAAAAACCACCTTCATAAAAAGATGTGTTATTACATTATGAGTTCAGGCACACTCAAATTCACCTCTCCATCTTAAGCCTTTGTGAAGATGGCTGGAAAACATATTACACAGCCTCCTCATTTTTCCCTATGGGCAAGATGGCCTTTCCACAATGAAAAACGAAAAGGAGATTATTTCACTGTCAGGACATGGTACACACATTAGTACATGTCCTACCTTTCACATGTACTGCACCCTGTCCAGGGGTACCTTGGACCTACAATAGGGGTGTCTGATGTGCATAGAAAGGGAAGGGTAAGGTCTGGCAAGTGGGTGCACTTGTCAGAACAACATGGCAGTTTAACAAACTGCACGTAGGCACTGCAGTGACAGGCCTGAGTTCCCATTTTAAGGCTACTTGTGTGGGTGGCACAATTAGTGCTGCAGGCCCACCAGTAGCAGTTGCATTACCAGCCCTGGCACACATAGTGCACTTTACTAGGGACTTTACTAGTAAGGCAAACATACCAATCATGGACAACCAATTACCATTACCCTTTATACAGGGAGCACTTGCACTTTGACACTGATCAACAGTGGCAAAGTACACAAAGCATCTAAGTTGGCAACACCATGTCAGAGAAAAGGTCTAGGGGAAAAGCAAAAAGTTTAGGGAACTTTATCCAAAAAGGGCCAAATCCTACACAAATACAATTCTGTTTAATTTCTAATGCATTATTAAGTTCGAGGGGTTTCATTCCCTTATCCTATGCCAAAAACAACATCCTCTATTCTACCATTCTTCACCTCTTGACTTTATACTGCACTCAGATGCCCTTTGCAGATTTCTAGACACTTTATAAGAATCGATAGATGATGATATGAGGGTTATTGCAACAAAACAAATGCTATAAAAATGTACCCAGTACTGGCATCGCTTATTTCAGCACAATTAAAATATTGTAAAATATACCTAAAAATAACATAGGTACTGATGTAGGAGTTTTATACAGAACTTCTCAGACTTTACGTATACTATAGAGCACTGTACAGGTCATAGGAATGAGGGCGTGGTCCAACCTAATGTGGGCCATGGTGGAACACACAGGGTGCCTCCGTCAAGTCCACATCTTATTTGCAGGCCCCAGCAAACAGAATAAGTGCCTGCGAATATGACTCATTATTTTATAACGCATAGTAATACAACGCGTGCCATTACAATGCAGATATTATTACGCGTTGTCATTACAATGACATGCCATTACATCGCATACTTTTACCACACATATTCCTTTATCACGCATGCCATTACAACGCAAAGGCATACATGGTAAAGGTATACTCATGGTGAAAGTATGAAAGGTAAGTGACACTACCCTGCCCTACCCTAAACCCCAATTTAGTATCCCTGCATGACACTCCCCTGACCCCCAGTCCTAACAATTCCCTGCACGACCCCCGACACTACCCTAAATCCTAAAACACTACCCTACACTACACAAACACCACAACACTACCCTAAACCCTAATACACTACCCCCAACACGGCCCTCACTCGACCCCCAGTCTGGTCCCTACACTCAAACTCTACCCTGCATGACCCCCCGACACCACCCTAAATCCTAAAACACTACCCTACACTACATAAACACCACAACACTACACTAAACCCTACTACACTACCCCCAGCACGACCCTTCCCCAACCCCCAGTCTGGTCCTTACACTCAAACAGTACCCTGCACGACCGCCCGACACTGCCCTAAACCCTAAAACACTACCCTACGCAAACACCACAACACTACCCTAAACCCTGAAACACTATCCCCAGCACGACCCTCCCCCTTCCCCCAGTCCGGTCCCTACACTCAAACACTATCCTGCACAACCCCGACACTACCATAAATCCTAAAACACTGCCCTACACTACACAAACATCACAACAATACCCCAACACTACCCTAAACCCTAAAAAAGTAATCCCCAATCCCCCTTACCTCTCTCTCCTCGTGGTTGCTCTCTCCTGGTTCCTGCTTCACGTCCTGCATGGAGCACGTCGTTGTGAGGAAACGGAAGAGCCTCAGTTTCCTCACAACGATGTGGATTGCTATTACATCGCATGCGTTGTGAAAGCGCAAGCGATGTAATGGCATGCGTAGTAATGGCTACGTGTTGTTACATCGCATGCGTTGTAACACATGCGATGTAACAATATGCGGGGAAACAGCCACTTTGTAAAGGCTGTTTCCCGTTTTTAAGTGACAGGAGGTATTTTCAGACCACTTCCTACAGCTGTTCATCGGGACATCTTTCTGCTCCTCCTTGTTGGAGTGAAAGGCAGACTGGGGCATTAATTATGCATTCATCTTCACTTGGCAGTGTCGATCTTCGAGGTTGCAGTGTGAGCGTCTGAGGGGGAATTTGGACCACAGCCAGGCACCAGCAGTCTCCAGACACCTTTGTCATTCAGGTAGGCTACCAGTAGTGCATGGGTGCCATTCCAATATGCAGGATAATGTAGAATCATTTTAACTACTTCCAGGATGTTTATGTACTTTTTCATGTACCACATTACTCTTGTACAGTGCATGATTTAAAGTGAGTTTCACCACTTGTTTGCATGATTGAGAGCTCTGGAGCCGTCAAAAATGTGATCACAATATATGGCCATCCAATCATTGGCCTCTCTGCAGAGTGCAAAGGGCAGTGGTCACATATATGAGTTGAAATTGCGATTCTGTGCAAATGGGCGTGGTGGTGTCCCTTTATGGGGGTACACAGTTTTCGAAATTAAGACAAGGCGAAAGTAAAAGAAATGTGGTGGTTCCTCGCTACTTAAAACTCATGCCTAACTTTTGCACCCCACCACTTTCAAATGTCACCAGCCACCGCTGCATGCACATAACCTCAATTTGGTACTTTTAGCACAGGGAAAGCCTGGACACTTGTTTACCTTCCTCCTAAGGGAAGTGGTTCTCCTGTTGTTCTTTTAGGACCCTTTCTTTTAGCCCATCTCTCTTGCCATTTGTCCACTGTGCTCCAAATCCGAATGCTCAAAATTGATTCTTGGATTTGTGTCTTCAGCCCTGATAATCTCAGGTTCTATGTCCTGATTGCTGAATGTAACTCTATGATTCTTCTGTAAAGCCTTTGTCTGTGGATGTATGTCGTTACAACGCACACTTTTACAACGCATGCACTTACAACGCATTTTTTACAACGCAAAATCCATTACAACGCATTGCATTACAACGCATGACACTACAACGCATTTTTAAAAACTACCTTTACAACGCATTCCATTACAACGCATACTACCTTTACAACGCATACCATTACAACGCATAATATTAAATTGCATTTAAGGTAAGTATTAGATAGTATAGGGGTAAAAATTACTTAATAAGTGTTGGATAGTATAGGGGTAAAAATTACTATTCTAACTCCAGGGGGTGCAACAGTAGGGTAAGTGTTGGATAGTATAGGGGTAAAAATTACTATTCTAACTCCAGGGGGTGCAACAGTAGGGTAAGTGTTGGATAGTATAGGGGTAAAAATTACTATTCTAACTCCAGGGGGTGCAACAGTAGGGTAAGTGTTGGATAGTATAGGGGTAAAAATTGCTATTCTAACTCCAGGGGGTGCAACAGTAGGGTAAGTGTTGGATAGTATAGGGGTAAAAATTACTATTCTAACTCCAGGGGGTGCAACAGTAGGGAAAGTGTTGGATAGTATAGGGGTAAAAATTACTATTCTAACTCCAGGGGGTGCAACAGTAGGGTAAGTGTTGGATAGTATAGGGGTAAAAATTACTATTCTAACTCCAGGGGGTGCAACAGTAGGGTAAGCGTTGGATAGTATAGGGGTAAAAATTACTATTCTAACTCCAGGGGGTGCAACAGTAGGGTAAGTGTTGGATAGTATAGGGGTAAAAATTACTATTCTAACTCCAGGGGGTGCAACAGTAGGGTAAGTGTTGGATAGTGTAGTGTAATATTATGCGTTGTAATGGTATGCGTTGTAAAGGTAGTATGCATTGTAATGGAATGCGTTGTAAAGGTAGTTTTTAAAAATGCGTTGTAGTGTCATGCGTTGTAATGCAATGCGTTGTAATGGATTTTGCGTTGTAAAAAATGCGTTGTAAGTGTAGTGCGTTGTAAAAGTTGCGTTATAAAGGTTGTTCCCCTTTGTCTGTTCTATGTCACCATCATATCTTTGAACCAATTCAGATAATTTGTCATGAGCCTCTCTCGCTCTCCTAGTAACATCTTTACTCATGAGTAGCAATTCATTTTGTTGGTAAGTCTCTACTGGATTAATCTATAGGCTCCCGCTTATCATTTCATTTAATAATTTTTTTATTTTATCACATCAATTAAATCCATCTTTATAGCCGATTTTATAGTTCTGTGGCTTATCTCTGTATTCTGACTCTCATTTGAATTATTATTGTGCGCCATTAACAATTGCTCTAAATCTTCAACGTTAAATCGGTACTGGCCCTCAGATATTATTTTTGGGGTAGTACTCTCTCCAGAGGCGTACTGTTACGTACATTTGGGAGTGTTTCCCATACAGGCGAATCTCTACCTGCCAATACACAAAAGGACCTGATAGGTCCAAATCTGTTCTGTACTGCAGAGGGGTCTGCAGAAGTGAACTCGCATTCATCGGAGATAACAGGATAAATTTTGTGTCTTTCGTTCCCAACCAAACTAAGTTCACACATGGGAATTATAGGATCAATGGTAACCGGTACTATAAGAGTGTACAGAATCTTTGAAGCTGGATTAGAGTTACAAGTGGCAGAAGAGCCAGGGATACACATTTGTGTATTCCCTTCTCCTACAGTTTGTGTCATGCCTCTCGATATGACTTCAACAGCACCATAGCTCGAAGCTACTGGTGCTGAAGCACCTCCAGAACTTGTAGTAACCTCTATGCCTCCGCTGCTTTCAGTGTGTGACTTGTTATATGGGGGTCAGAGTTCTGCTAGCAGTCCGTCCAAAAGGTTATCACTTGTATCACTATCACTGTTCTCAAGTCAATATCCCTTAATGTTCTTATCCCTTTTGTTTCTCTCTCTTCCAGTAGCATTCCCTTCACTCATTATGGCAGGATATAGTCTCGCTCCCTCACTCATGTCTACCCTCCATCTCATTTGTTGTTCATCCTACCTCACGTCTGCGTATGCATGCATCATTTTCTTAATTCTCCCTTGATATTTGTCTCTTTGTTTTGCGTGCACTGCGCAATACCATGCATTAAGCGCTTCAAACTCTGTGGTTTTAGGTAATGGCTTCATTGCAAACAAAATTCCTCACAGATTGTTAATTAGCCTCAAATTAAATGCACCATAGTGTGGAAATGCTAATGCACCTTCTTTCTCTGTGACCTTATGCCAATTTTTAAGCCAGATAATGGTGTGGAGCCCTCCATTCGTTGCCATATAATGAGCTGACATATCTTCCGGTAGTGCCTCTTTGCCCATTCTAGGAGGTATATTCACATCTCCTCGTATCATATCCCTTATCGCTTGAAAGCATCTCATTTTCAAATCTTTTAATTGAACAACTGCAAATCAATTCCAAACTCAATAAGTTTCAAGTTCCGTAACAATGTGACTACCAATAACAACATGCCACCCAATGACGAACTCAACCAATCCCAGCGTGACGTTACACCAATCAACCTATCTCAGTGGGGCACACTCTGACATCACTCTCGCTCCTTGCAGAAGCTCACCCTCCTTCACAATTCCTCACACTCTTTCGTTCACTCTAATTATACAAAAAAAACGATTGTCTATTCCACTAAAAGAATCAATAGAATTCAATTACCCGAACAACACTTACATTCACAAATGAAACCTCGACCAGCGGGGAATCACTTAAATCAAAATAGTTTCCCTTCTGCGCAAAAGGTCCACCACACTAATCACAACTCACACACAAAGAATGTTCACTATCTCAATTGGGCCGATGTCTCACGGCAACCCACAAAACCTTATCTGAGAATTACAAAACTGTGTCTTCTGCAACTTTATTATGCATCCTGGGATCTTAGGTCACATTGGACCCGATAACAACTTCAACAACTTGACACCCCATTCACACAACTTTCACAACATCTCTGCCAGCCATCACACAATCAATATTTTACTGCAAGCAAAGCATAATCCTCATACGCGCAAGCCTGCTAATAGCCACGACTCTGCCACTGCTGTTTAGACGCATGCCACTGGAACTCTGTCTATTCTCCAAGTCTCGATCGATCCTGGACTCTGGACTAGGGCACCTGGGGTTAGGTCTAGACTGTTCTAGGTTAAACTCTATCTCCCTCTACTTTAACAGCTAACCATCCTACTTTGCTACCAACTGAGAAAGCTTGGGCCCACTTAAACATCAATACTCAACCAGATGGTCTTTTTAGCTGCTTGAGAGGTAAGAGGGAGAAAACAATCACAATTAAATCTCATTATAGTATTACCAATTTCGTTACACAATAACTACCGGACAACTAAAATTGAGATTAGTAAATGTAATTATAAATTCAGTACCAGATTGATGTAAATTTTTGTAAGTTTTCATTATAAATTCAAAAATAGATTGATGTAAATCAGTCTTACCATTACAGTACAGAAATATAGGATAATTAGAATAAGTCCAAATCTCCTAAAGGGATTTACCCTATATAACAAAAGGAATACAACCAATTTGGTTATGACGATGCAAGTAATCAGAAAAAGAAGTGAACATTTAATTGCATCAATTGATTATCAAAAGTAAGCATAGGCATTCTATCTCTCCCTACACTACCTTAAAAGGGGCAACCCTAAATTAAGAAGCATTGAGTAAAATGAATCTGAGTTTTCAGTAGAAGAAACTCCAACCAAGGGTCATGTAGCATTAAGCCACACAAAGCAGAAGAAGAGGTCTGTACCTTATGAAGTCCTAAGATGTCTCTCTGACCCTCATTATGTTACAACGTAAGATATTAGTCTGCTTTCAAGGTAAATCACGTGATCAGCTCCAGAACCTTTCCACGATCCAGGCAAAAATTGACTTCTGGCACCTTCTTTCCCACATCAATAAGTTGCTACTTCATTCGTCCTTGGCCAGTCTTCTCCTCATCCATGAGAACTTGCCTCCTTGCTCATTACAGCGTTTCCCCTTGCCAAAATCTGTCTTCATATACCTTACTATGACAGGGCTGTAGACGCCGCACTAACTCACTTTCTCTCCGATGGGACATCCATGTTTGATTCTAATTGTTTTTAACTTCCCTATTGTTTTAATTGCACTTCCTACCAGTTCTCCTCTTACTCTGTCTTACTTGCATTTCTTCCGCTTCCTGCCGTTGTCCGCCGCAGCTGTAGCGCCGATTGAGCGGAGGGCAGAGGTCATGTTACTAATTTGACTTTTGCCCCATCACTTCCTAGGGTGGTGAGCACTCCAGTCTTCCCTCGCTCTCCTATTTAATCCGACACAGATGCGGATGAGCATCGGGCATGCTGCTGGGCGCCTAAGGCAAGTCTGTCTGCGCCCGTTTGCTTCCAGCCGAGGCCAGGGGACAGAAACCCTGTTTTTTTTCAACTAGCTCCTAGAGTCTACACCTCATTGTCCCTTCAGAATCTCAGGCCCAAACTGAATGCACTTTGTCAGACTCTTAATCTGGCGGGTCCTCAATCCCACTGTGTTTACTGTCAGTTTGAATGGATTGGTAATTCCCTGCCTAAATATGCTTTAACCTTCTCTGATTAGGAGACCTCCTCTCAGCCTATGGTAAAGAGGCCGGGATGATCTTTCCCAGCCTAAAAACCTCAGATGCATTAGCTTAAATTGTCACTCCCTCCCGAAGAATCAGGTACACTTATTTAATTTTCTCCTTGATGCTGACCCGGACGTGCTCTTTTTAACAGAAACTTGGCTCCACGACTGCTCTTCACCTGACATAATTTCTGCGCCCCCTACCAACTTTGCCCTTCTAGGGATAAATAGACCACATAGAATAGGAGGAGGCATTGCTATTATTTATCAAAAAGGATTACAAATGCACTATTAAGGACCTACATATTCCAAACTGTGAAGATTTACTCTTCTACATTTTCTTTTCTCCAAAATTCACCCTTTCAGGGGTTCTTATTTATCGTCCTCTTGGGCCTTTTAGCATTTGGTGTTCTGCATTACCTGACTATTTGGCTCCTCGTGTTTTACAGGCAGCCAATTTTATCTTGCTTGGGGACCTTAACCTACATCTAGAGGATCCCAATACTAAACCAGCCTTGACCTTCATAGATGATTTGAGCTCATTGAACCTTTCCCTTCTTAATTTCACCACAACCCATATTGCAGGCCACCTCTTAGACCCCAATTTCTCCAACCTTTCCACACTTTTCATTGATACTCCACTCCAACTTTGTTAGACTGATCACTATGCAGTACCGTTTAATATTCGGATCCCTTGCTTCCTTGTTACTCGGCCTACACAGTGACTTACGAATAGACACCGGGCTAAATTGGATATGCCTGAGCTCAATAGTCGACTCCTTAATACTATTGCTACTCTTACTGTCAATCTTCATGCTAATTAAATCGCTGTGCATCAATAGCTTAGGGATGCTACAGATGCAATTTTGCCTTCAACACCTATAACGCAACGAAGAAGGCTTCCTCCTGCCCCATGGTTCAATGAAGCCCTTTGATGCGAAACAAAAAATGCCGCAAAATCTTGGAAAGGTTCTGGAGGAAGCACTATGCACCTGAGGCCAAAGCAGAATACATTGTACTAACCCGGGCATCCTAATACATGGAGAAGATCTCCATCGCCCAACACTGCCAAAAGACTTTGTTTAGAGTGGTGAATGAACTCTCAGGAGCTGGCATTAATACACCGCCGCCCTCTCTTTGTCAACAACAGTGTAATGAGCTAGCCACCTTTTTCCTAAGCAAAGTTGAGTTCATCCATCGGCAATTAGCAGTAGATGCTCCCATGCTAGTGAATCCCCCTTTCGCTGCCACCCAAATGCTTGTCTATCCAGCCTTGAATCCTTTTGCCCACAATTCCAACAACAAGCCTGAAGAACCCCTGGAAATCAAGGCCTGGCTCCCTTTGGATTTAGCATTGTTGCATACTTTATTATACACTATCAAGTCTGGCTCTCCGCTAGATCCCCTTCCCCTGTCTAAACTTAGATTGACTGATGATGCTGCTCTTACAGTAATTCTTGAACTCCTCAACTCCTCCTTGATTACGAGACATGTCCCCAGAATTTGAAACATGCCGTAGTGCTCCCTCTGCTCAAGAAGGATGGCCTTGACCCCCTTTGTTGTTCTAATGTTTGGCCTATCTCCCTTCTCCCTGCTTTTCTAAGATTCTTGAACAGCTTATCAACACTCAACTCTCCTCTTTCGCTACTTCGTGCAATCTACTCTATCCATCTCGGAAGGGCTTTAGGGAAGGCCATAGTACAGAATCCGCCTTACTGGGAGTCACAGAGCTCCTCAGGCAAGAACTTGACTCCAGCGGGACTGCCGCTCTTGTCCTTTTGGATTTAAGTACGACTTTCGACACAGTTCTACATTCTATCCTGTTGGACAGATTGGAGGTGCTAGGCATTGTGGACCTGGCCCTAAGATGGATATCCTCTTTGTTGAAAGATCGTACTTTTCAGGTCTCATCAGCTGATAACACATCCAAGACCCTCTCGTTGCCCTCGGGGGTTCCGCAGGGCTCGATTTTGAGTCCCCTGCTTTTTAACATTTACCTTCGCCCTCTGATGGACGTGATTGAGGTGTCTGGTCTCACTCTGTTTTCTTATGCTGATGATTCCCAGATTATGTTTTCACTTTCTAATGCTAGATCTTTCCCCACTTAGGCAAGGCCTGACTAATGTCGCCAGTTGGATGAACAGAAATGCTTTAAAGCTTAATGGCAATATAACTGAAGTAATGATTCTGGGCAATAATCCCGAACTCTTGGGAGTTAATCACTGGCCGGTCTCTTTGAGACCTTTACCTATGCCGGTTGATAAAGTTACGAATCTTGCTTTTTTTATTGAAAAAGAACCTTTCACTTAAGCCGCAGGTCTCCAAACTCACAGCCTCTTGTTTTTCTTAAGAAAATCTTTTGGCTGATTCTTTTGATTATCCAAAGAACGATTTTGCAGGCCTTGGTAATGTCCAGATTGGACTATGGGAATGTTCTGTACCTGGGCGCCGATAAATCAGTGATCCACCATTTACAGATCATACAGAACATGGCCACCTGCCATCTCTTTCGGCTGCCTAGACATTCTTCTGTCTCTCCCTTGCTCCACAAACTTCACTGGCTCAAGGTCGATAAGCACATTACATTTAAGGCCTTATGCGAATGTGCACCCTCTGCAATGGTAAAATGCCATTTTGTTTATTGCCATGCACAACGTGACAGGCACCGAGTGGTGCCTGCCACCTTGTGCATGGCAATGTAGGGGGTACCATAGGTACCCCCCAAGGGCAGCCCGCAACCCCCGGGGCCCGCAACGGGCCCACAAAGCAAATCCCCGCTAGCCCTTCCATGGCGGCATCGCCGCCATGGAAAGGCCTGGAACAGCACACATCATACAATGGATGGCGGTGTCTGCTAAGCACTGCCACCCTGCCACCATATATGTGCCCCAGCTCCGCCCGGCTGGCTATCCCTAACGATTGCCGACCAGTAGAAAAGCAGCGGACGGACTTTCCGTCTGCCGCGTTACCCACCGCCATTGTAATTTGGCGGTGGGTAAATCAGGTTACGATGGCATGATGTTCACCACCGCCAGCACGGCGTGGCGATTGTTACGCCATCCTAATCACCCCCTTTGTTCTTCAACTGCTCTTAATGAGCTTAATGGATTCTGCTTCAGGCTTATGCACCCTGTTGCCGTTTGCTCTAGCGCCGGGAAACCCTTTTGGGAAGCTGCGCGCTCTACAAGCTCTTTAGATAAATAAATAAAATGAATAATATCTCACTAAAGCATAAACCCTCCTTTACTATATAATGAAGCTTTGTCTGAACCTGCAGTAGAAACAAAAAAATGCAAACAAGCACATTGTACATTAAAGGCTAAATAGGAATTCAATGCTATACTGGAAAGGTGAGCTTGTACTGAAACTATACTTGAGGCTGCAAAATCATGTCAACTCAATAGTACACAGGGTTACAAATATGTGCACATTTCCAAACACATAGTAAATACAGTTTCTTAACGAATTAACAAATTGCAAATGATTATGTAAAAGATGTCCCTTCAAAATACACCAATATGAATATAATTTCTTGCTACATGTATAAATGTCTAAAGTAAACGTTAGCCTACACATAGACTGTGTCATCAGCTTCATACGAGACAGGTTATAAATGTAGCTTTCTCTTGAAGTAATAACATATAAGTATTGCAGGAATTTCTATTAGTCACATTTTTAAGCACACGATTTATAAATCTCATTAGTTTTTTACGTGAAGTTTTTTAAATACACAATACCCCATATTTTCTTAGTAGCATTAATCACACAGAATATATTCGACTGCAGACTACATGTGATTATGATGCACTCCTACAGTATCTCAGGCTGGAATCAAAATTACGCTGCTCCAACCATTAGACAAGATGTGCAAAATCCCCAGAGCTAGTTACTCTGAACCGAAGTTCTGGGGAACTAGCTCCCTATAGTCTTAGACTCTTCTCAGACTCACAGCACTCACACATTTCAGGGCAAATTACCGCCGACACCAGCAGGCAAGCTCTTTTCAGCTGTCCAGCATCAACTTCTTGGTGCAAGATCCTCCAACAAGCAGGCTGTTCTCAGGAGAGGAGATCCAAATATCCCTTTAGTTCTTTGGCAGTAAAATTGCTCTGCTAGTTCGGGCAATAAATGGTGGAGAAAGACATTCAAGGCAGAGCAGAGAACACCTCTCCTCAAGGGTTTCTTGTGTGCACACATGAATTCTTCTTCCTTTTCTTCCCCCTCTTCCTTTTCTGCCTCCTCTTTCTCATGAAAGCAGTACCATTTTTTTCTTGAGTTCGAAGCCAGTTATGTCTCTGTAGTCACTCACTCTTAGGTTTTAAAGGAGTCGTAATTTTTATTATTGCCGTTATCCATAAACTAACCATAGTAAAACAATGTCACTTCCCACTCCTTCTTTTGCAGAAGTATAATGTGTTTCTTTCTCTGAGATTGTGCCTCATGGCACTAAACATGTCCAAGAGCCATGTTATCAATTAAATGTCACCATGTATAAGCATAGCGGGGGATATGTTTTCTGCTGCAAGTAATACTGAGGGCTCTCAAGCCACATATTTTTTTAAAGAGGCGGGATACACTTTTCCTGCGCTCCCAGAATTCGTAACTGCATTCTTTAAATCTGCCCAGGGACCCGGGAAGCAGACATCTACCTTAAGGGAGAGGGGAGTTAGTCACACTTTTAGTCGGAAAAATTGAGGCTGAGCCTGGTTAGCATTTCACAGTTACTGAATAAGTCTAAAAACACAAGGAAAACATGCCAGATGATGGAATTGTCTACACTGCCAATATATTGTCTCTGTGTGCTATATTTTGCTGTTTGCCTATTGTGCGTGGATGAGTGTTGGTTATGTCTTCATTACTAGCTGCATTAGTGTGACCACCTCACCCCAGGACAGTATAGACCCTGGGCCCGATTCACAGAACTAACTTAAGACAAAATCCTAAACTTACTACCATTTTGGTATTCACAGAAGGCACTTACTCATTTTGGTATTCACAGAAGGCACTTACTCATTTCGGTATTCACAGAAGTTAGGAGTCCTAACTTTAGGACTCCTAAATGCCTTCTGTGAATACCGAAAGTCGTAAAATTAGGATTTTTCTCAGTTTAGTAGTAGTATAGTTAGGACTCCTAACTTTAGGACTCCTAAATGCCTTCTGTGAATACCGAAAGTCTTAAAATTAGGATTTTTCTCAATTTAGTAGTCCTAAATTTAGGACTCCTAAGTTTAGGACTCCTAAATGCCTTCTGTGAATTCCGAAAGTCTTAAAATTAGGATTTTTCTCAGTTTAGTAGTAGTATAGTTAGGACTTCTAACTTTAGGACTCCTAAATGCCTTCTGTGAATACCAAAAGTCTTAAAATTAGGATTTTTCTCAATTTAGTAGTCCTAAATTTAGACTTAGGACTACTAAATTGAGAAAAATCCTAATTTTAAGACTTTCGGTATTCACAGAAGGCCTTTAGGAGTCCTAAAGTTAGGAGTCCTAACTATACTACTACTAAACTGAGAAAAATCCTAATTTTAAGACTTTCGGTATTCACAGAAGGCATTTAGGAGTCCTAAAGTTAGGACTCCTAACTTCTGTGAATACCGAAATGAGTAAGTGCCTTCTGTGAATACCAAAATGAGTAAGTGCCTTCTGTGAATACCAAAATGGTAGTAAGTTTAGGATTTTGTCTTAAGTTAGTTCTGTGAATCGGGCCCCCTGTCTCTAGTCTTGAACCTTTCACCGGGCACATCACTGTCCGTAATGACCTGGAGGGATGTGGTCAACCTAGGCTGCATGTACATTTTTTGATGCTTGTTCTACATAAAGGATAATATTGGCGTTGCCAGTGTTTTGTTTTTTTGTATGCTTCTGAAAGAATACTAATGTGGGCAAAGAGCTTTAAAATGTCAAAGGTCAGGTTTCTGTCCCATCATCTTCACGTACTATCATTGTAAACAATTGGAAAAACAAAATGCGGCTGACCAAGGCTCAGCACCTCAGTTTCTTAATGAACAAATTGATATATTGTCTGTGCAACTACATCTGGAGTATGCCGCATTTATACTCCACTGGAAACCAGATAGAAAGATGCTTATATATCATTGTAAACAATTTCGCAGCCATCGAAATCTTTCCCTCCCGGAGGATGTGCCTTAGACACACCTTTGAAGTAATCAGTACACGCCAATTTCTTTACATCAAGCCCTCAGTAAATAATATAAGCAATGGGAATGCATACAATCAGCAATACTGCAGGTACAGTTCAATTAATGAAATCAATACATGGACCTTACAGCAAGTGTGATTTATCCTGGCAAGCCCCTTCTATTGATTGTTTAATGGATCCTTTGGTTTATTTTGGGAGCTCTGAGACTAACCTAGCTTTTCAATTCCCTTCACCAACTTGTTTTTCTCCTTTGTAGTTGATACTGGGCTGGCAGGCAACGAAAAATCACGTGTTCAGACTTTGAGTTAACTCCATTTGTGATGTAAAATAATTAGGGCTCCCTGTTTTTCGTTTTTACTGATTTTTACAGATAAATACAGACAGAAAACATTTATTTTCTTGTCTGTATTTATTTTTTATATGTGGATAAAAACGGAAAATAGGTTGGTTTTTCAGCAATTTTAGATACTTTCTGCCATACCTGCCAGGGCCAATAGCTGTATGGATTGATAGATAAGAGGGTTAAAAAAGAAAGGAATTTTAATAATGAGGCTTTACCAGCAGAAGATATGCTCAAGGGTGATACTAAAATGTGCATATTTTTATATAAGTGCATTGATTTATCTTCTGCGGGTGTTCACAGCATTGAAACTTGGCATGCGTTCAAGCATGAGTGCATATTTATTGGTTAAATAAATGTGGAAATATAATAATTTCAACTTCACATTTCCACAAAACCCAAAATAAATATGGATAAATACAGATAAATTACCCAAAAATAAATCTGGATAAATACAGATGGAAATGTAAAAAAAACAAAAATACCATAACACCGGGAGCCCTAAATATAATGTAGTCTTTGTAATGTTCCATACGATACCGAAATGCACTTGTGCGCGGAATGCTTATTAGTGTCCAAAAAGTATAAAGCAGCAGACTTACGGCGTAGTTTGTTTTATGAGAAGAGTAATGTGGAGCATTATTAAACCTTTTTAAGGACTAAAAATAAATATTCAATAGAATTCCATGTATAAATATTACATTATCAAGGGGTTGTCGATTGCTTCTTGAATAGTGTTTTTAGCACTTAAGGCAATCGAATGTATACTTTTGTGGTAGTAATGAATGTGATCAAATAGGCTATGAAGATAGCGATAAGACAATCTATTTGTATTTAACAATGAAACGTTCATTATCTGCAGTCTCGAAAAATTAATCCAATCTTTAGGAATGTGTGCACTCAACTTCCATGAAATCCCAATCGCTGCCTTTGACATACATAATCAAGCCACTTGTAAGATAAATTGTACTTCATTGGGTCAGTGTGGAAAAATAGTAGAGGCATTTTGGCAAAAACAACTTGTGAATTGTTGGGCTTCATGTTCAAAGGCGTTTTGCGAAACATGGGGTTCGCGAATGTAAAGGACATTCTTTTATATATTTTTCAAAGCCCTCTGAAGACTCGGAAATGTCTTTCAGACACATAAGATGGCTTTTGCGATCCATTGCCATTTGCAAATTGGAGGGAGCTTGAAATGCGTGTTTCAGTCCTTTTTGAGATTCGCAGTGGAATGTTTCAATAGTTTGTGAACAATACACACCAGCTACCGACACACAAGTTGGGATGATAATGTATTCCATATGGAACTGCTTTCCCTCAATGACCTCAGGGGTGCAGGTATTGGTCCCAGATTTGTTCCCAAAACAGCTTTATAAAAAAGTCTCCCTTAGAAATGAAGGCGTGTGGAAGTCTCCTGTCCCTTGCAAGACTCCATCCCTGTATTCCCTTCCAAAGACTGCACACTTGGCATGCGATTTGTTCGTGCACTGGTTACATCGCAAGTTGCCAAACAATCAGTATGCAAAAGGCGCATGTCTGGTTTACGAATGGGCATAGTACATCAGTGTCTTTATTATGCCGTCGTTCTTTCTCTACAAATTTAGCCTGTAAAATGTAGTGACTCTGGCTATGTTATTTACCGCATAAGACAGAAAGGTCTAGACTGCTGCAGTGATTAGACCATAACCCCAAGCTGACATTTTCCAAGAAGCTTTAGCAAAGATATCTAACTTTTTTTAATTAATTATTGCCTCTATTTCTTTGTTAAAATGGGAGTTTGATTAAGGGGCTAGATGAATAGGAGTGAAAGTATGGCTGAAGAATTAATTTCAGGAGCCCCTCCTTACAGATTGAGTGCTGAGGAGACTCCTATGAATAAGCCACAGGAGGTATCGTCATCGTTAAAAAAAATGGATAACTCATGTGCTTGTGCCTGTACCTGCAGGGCAGTGCTGCACATGATCTAGTGGGGTTTGCAACAACTATATGCTTCCATAATAACAGAAGGGGCGCTTAATAAACCATGCGGACAATATGTTTTGCAATTGTACACAGGGAAAAGGTGATTTCCTTGGTGGGTGTATGAGTGCACCCGCATTCTCTGAGCTGGAGTGTTTGTGTGAGAATAAGCAGCCCATTCTGAGATGCAGGGGAGTAGCTTCAGGTGGGCTGTTGGGGTGTTACACCCCGCTAATATATGTATTTTCAGATGAATAGTTGGGTACAGGTGCTTTCAGTTGGGTGTGGTGATTTTCGGATTACACCTGGAATTTTGCATACACACACTGACAAAAACACACACACTCTCTCTTTCATCTTTGTTTTGAAAGTCCTAAAAATGTTTCTTTTACAAAATATTGTATATCTCTCATTTAGTACTCCTAATAATCCGTATTCCTCCCTCCCTTTCCACTGCGTCTTAAGCCCCTCTCAAGCGCCCTGCTTGTCATATAATGTATTTTAACATTATATGACAGTGTGATGGTTGGGAAATCTGATGCTGCACCCCTCAATCGTACTGACCAAGCTAGCCCCCTGCGGATGTGTATGTTTGAAGAGAAAGGAACCCTCCAGAGAGCATGACTTTTTGAAACCTTGTCATTTTCGGTCACCTGCTGTCCCATGTATGGGTACCTTTGTTCTATTGTCGGTGGTGCTCTGTTGGAGATGGGTTGAGCAAGGAGCAACGCTGCTCAGTGTGGGGGGTTGTACTACAAGTGCTACAGTTGCTGAATATATCTTTTTAAATATACCGCATGTTGGGATTGGAATGTCAGCTGAGTAGTATTACAGGTTTGCACTCCTGCCCTCAGTGACCCCAGCAGTGGGTTGTCTGCTATTCTGATATTTCTTTTGGACAGGCATGCATGACAGCAATGTTTACAGGCTGGGGGCGTATAATGGTTTTGAAATCCAGAGCTGTGTGCTCTCTAGTTCGCATGTGACTCCTAATCATGCTGGGCCATAGAAATGAACTGGGAGCAGCAGTGTTCCATTTTTCTGAATTATAGTACTCAACAGACCTTTTTTCTGGTCAGGGATAGGTGTGGTGCCTATAGGCCCCATAGCTGTAAAGTTCCTCTTTAATGTAATACCCAGACCTTGCACGGGCATTCTAGTGTACGTGTTGTATTTGTGATATATGACTGATGACTGGTAGCAGGAGTCCATATTGTTTGTGAATGAGGGGCTATAGAAACCAGTAGGTTTCATTTTGGATACTCATGGTGCCATAAGTAGATTGAAGTACAGCCTTATCAGACAGTGGAAGTATATTGCTTGCATTTCGGAGCTAGAAGGTGTGGCCTCAGACAATTAGGTGTGGGAGGATGGGGACAGGGCTGCCTTAGTCATTCAATTGATACCTGCTGGCAAGTGTCTTGAGATTATCTCTTCCAGACATTTAGGTTGATTGGGTAAGAAAAGATGAGTCAGCAGAATCATCCCACAACCCCAGTAGGTGCCACCATCAGATTGCAGAATAAGAAGTGTAAAGAAAGTAAACAACAAGGCAGCAGACCTTTTCCATCGATGCACCTAGAATCTGAAACAACATCCTTGTTTCCATCAGGACTGCCCTAATGCTGCTCGGATTTACGAAAAAGTTAACGCTTCATTCCATTAAAGAATATTGCATCACAATGCATTGCGAGCTCACCATCCAGCTTCCTCTCCTTTTCCCATCAGCGTTATGCTCACCTTTGACCATGTCCAGCTCTTTGCTGCCTTCAGGCTGGGATCATGCTGTAGAAATAGCATATACATACATACATTTGCCTCCTACTTGATTCCACAGTGTGCCTAATATCTTCTTCCACCCCTCACTGAGTGCAGTGTCATAATCTCCACATTCTGAAAGCTCAGTTTTAAACTTTGCGTCTCCCTAAATGACAAAGTTGCTTTGCCTACCCAATCCTCCCCTCGACTTGCACCCAGTGTCAATTTCTTCCCTTCTCATATGTTTTTATGCGCCACAATTCTAGGAAGACTGCTTTTGTGTATCTTATTTCTTTTCCAGATTCTAGAACTTGGGCTCCAGTACCTAAATACCAAGAGCCTTGAATGTCTGCTGCTTTTCAGAATCTACCTGATGAGCAGTAAGTAACCCAGATGCCTAAAGAAATTGTAATCAGGTCATTGCATCGTCATATATCCGCATACATCCTTGAGCTGACACTGATCACCATCTCAGAAGTACACTCAGGGCTAACCATATGTCCTCTCCAGGGGCAATAACGCTCCCCCAAGTCTGTCAGGAATCTTGGTTCAATGAACTTCAAATCCTGGCAGGAATTTAGTTTGAACTTGGTGGAGTTGGTGAAGAAACTTATAGTTCTGAACCGATGACACACCTCCTGGATGTTTACTTAGTTTTCTAATAGAATCATACATATAGGGGTCAGAATGTTGAGAACTCCCGGGAATGGACTTCCATCCGAAGATGAGAACCTTGAACTGGAAGTGAGAAGAAAGGACTGCAAACCAAAAGAACTGCTGGCCTGATGTGGAAGTAGATATAGCACCTCCAAAGTCCAGGGAAGCCAACAACATACTAGAAGCATCATTATATTGCGTCTGTATGGCAGTGGATGGTATGCATGAATGGATTCAAGTCCAAATTTCAAATTTCTTTGACAGGTGAGCAACACAGTTCATTGTCAAGCAAATTATCAAACTGTACACAAGTAAATATAGCAATATAGCACGAAAGGATTCAATCCTAGAAGGTTTATGACCATCTAAAGCTCTCCCAAGGACTTCTTAACCACAAAGACATGTATACATCATGGCCCTGCTCCTCCTAGGCTGTCAAGAAAAACATATCTTTTTCTCGTAGACTCTGGGGGCCACCCCAGAGAGGGTGGATAATAGGAAAAACACATCTTTCTCCAGCAGACTTTGGAGGTTACCCCAAATAGAGTCCCTAATATCTCTGGACTACCAAAGGGCCTCCAGGGTGTCAAAATCACTAACATCATTTTAACCACCCTGCACACAGCTCAGCTCTAGGAACTCCGGTAAAGGTTACATGAGGGATACTTCATGGAAAACCTGATTCTGGGGGTAAAGTGTCACAATAGTTTATAGATTAGGTGCTCTCCTGTAAATATTCATGCACTTGCACACTTGCAATATTGCCTATATTTTAAAAGAAATAAAGTGGAAGCACCAAATGTCCATTTTGTGTTTTCAAAGTTCACAGGTGTGCTTATTTTTTCTTTATATCTAACTTCATGATGGCATCACTTCATCAAAAATGTCACCTCACCAAGATTTGAGAAATGTGATTAATTGCTAAATCAGTTCGAATCATCCCCACGGTCAACACCTGTTTCACGATCAAGGCTGGAACCACAATTAAACCATTTAACTTGTCATTTGACCAGCAAATTTATTTAAATATTTTTACACTCACCGGAGTGCAGCAAAATATTTGCTGCGCTGGGTTGTGCAAGGGGAAAAACTGCCATGTCTAGTGAGATTGGCCTGCTACTGCTGTCATCACCTGGCTGTGGTCTGATAAGGATGCCCTGTGCAGTGCATATCTTCGCATCATGTTGCAGAGTTGAATGTGTTCTATCTAGTACATGTTTTGGACTGGAAGCATACCATTTCAGTACAAATTCCTATGCTTAGACAAACTCACAAGGATCGCATACATGCAATGTGTGCTAAGCACACCTGTAATGTGTGTTTTTTTGTTTTAGAAATTAACATATTTATCAAACTTAACGCCAGCCTACATTTTTTACGTAAAGCCTGATCTTGCTATTTTAGTAGATCAGGATTTGCATCAAAACTTGTGAGTGTTTGCACTCATCTTACTAAGTAATGCCCCCTTAGTGGACAGCAACGCACAGCAGATACAAGGCACTTTTTGCATTCAGAAAATGGCACCTTTCCAGTGCGAAGTACTGTTTTTCTCAGGAAAATAAATACCAATGAGTTGCTTTGCATCGTTTTGTGTCACATCAGGGCAATGCAAATCCACAGTAAATCTGGGCCATTGTCTTCAAATTTCAAACTCTATAACTAAATCCATCATTTATGTCATGAATGATGTCACTGACCATGTCATGAGTGATGTAATATGTGACGTCATCAGCAGTGCATTGCGGGAGCGCAAGTTATAGTTAGCTCAGCTGAATTTCTCGGGTTTTGTACGAGTGAAGTGTTAGCCAAACTATAATGTCCCTGTAACCTTTGGTTTTTTTTTCATGAATTTCTAAGGTTATTTAAATGCTAATTTCTAACTATAACATCCCAGAAACCTATGGTTTTTTGCAGTGAATTTCCATACTAATTTCTAACTATAACTTTCCTTAAACCTGTGTTTTTTTTCTGTGAATTTCTATGGTTTTTTAACTAGCTGCAGGGTGGTGGAGAAAGGGGGCTGGGCCTCCAACCAGCGCTCAGATATTCAGCTGCGTAGGACTTCGAGAGGTACTCGGAGGGCTTCTTGGCCCCTCTGGAGTAAAGTGGACTTCATCCCCAACCAGTAGTGCGCCAGGAGGCGCATTTGCAGAGTGGTGGAGAAAGGGGGGCGTGGCTTCCCAAGACCTCTTAGCAATCTCACTGTGTGGGACTTCCTGGAGGTAATAGGCAGGGTAGTTGGCCCCCAAGGACGTCCTTGGGGGGCAACTACCCCTCCTATTACCTCCAATAAGTCCCACACAGCAGGATTGCTGAGTTCTGATAGCAGACCACGCCCCCTTTGTCCACCACTCTGCAAACGTGCTTCCGGGCGCACTCTTGGTTGGGTGATCAAGTCCCCTTTGCTGCTGGCGGCCCTTAGGGGCCAACTAGCCTACCTGTTACCTCCAATAAGCCCCACACAGTGGGATTGCTTTGAGGTGGTTTGCAGGCCACTCTTCATTTCTCCACCACTCTGCAAACACGCCTCCTGGTGCAATCTTGCTTGGGGGATGAAGTCCGACTGCCTCTTGAGGGTTCTGGGGGCCAACTAGCCCTCCTGTTACCTACAGTAAGCCCCACACAGCTGGATTGCTGAGAGGCGCTCAGGTGCCACACCCCCTTTTTCCACCACTCTGCAAACGTACCTCCTGGCACATTGCTGCTTGGGGGATGAAGTCCACTTTAGTCCTGAAGTCCTCAGGACACAAGGGGGCCTCTTCCGCCCCACCAGCAGTGCGCCAACAGGCGTGTTTGCAGAGTGGTGTAAAAAGGGGTGTGGCCTCCGAAATGCCACAGTGTGGGGCATACTGGAGGTAATAGGTGGGCTAGTTGGCCCCCAACGACTTTCAGCATCAAAGGGCACTTTATCCCCCAACCAAGAGCGCGTCATGTGGTGGGTTTTCAGAGTAGTGCATAGAGGGGGTGGCGTTGCCGGCAAGTTGCTGGCTTTGTTTTAAAAAATATTTTTAGAAAGGGGTGACATTCTAAAAAAAAAAAAAAGGAGACCCCTTCCCCCAGGGCCTTACCCATTTTTATTTTTACAAAATTGAGCAAAGAAAGGGGGGGGGGGGGCTCAGCGCCTCCCTCCTCCTGGGCCCACATCGTCCCCAGGGACCCATCCCCCAGGGTATGGCCAGCTGTTTGGGGACCGCAGGTGGAACATGAAGGCCCCTGCGGTCATGCAGCTACCTGGGGGTAAAAAGCACATGTGCTAACTTTGAACAAGCAAGATCAAAGTGCTCTCGCTTGTTCAAAGAGAGCACACTGTTCGGTATGGGATGACGGGAGCTGTGCATAACAAACTGCAATGTACCGGGATGAGCACCCTGGGACAATCCTGGAGCCGGCTCTGGGGGGTGGCGGTCCCCAGGGCCATTTACGGTCCACGAAGAGGGCCGCATGGCACCCCCAACAATATTAATGCCCGGGCAGGTGGTGGTCCCTGGGGCTGTGTGGGGGGGCTCAGGCCCCCCACACTTTATTTTTTAATGTAGCCCTGGGTAGGTGGCTGTATATATATATATATTCACTGAAAAAACCAATGGTTTCAGGGGCGTTATAGTTAGGAATGGGCATTTAAAAAACTGTCTTCTAATGCTACTAAAACTTGACAACCTGACTGGTTTTAAAACAGTTATCTGTCAGCAAATACACAATATTACCAAATGCTTCTCTCACAGTGGTTCCCAAATGCACACAGACTCACTGTGTGATTCTAGACAAACGACACTATCCCTTGCACTATACCAAAACACATTTCTTCATCTAGAAGTAGTACTACATTTTAGTATAGAAACATAACATAACTCATTTCACAAATTCAGAAACAATGACTGGTTTCTAATTCTACCAAAATATAAAAACTGCACGGTTATCTGTCTACAAACACATGAAAAACACAAATGCCTATCACAGAATGGTTTCTACATGCACACACATTGTAGAGAAAAAAAGTACTCCCTACACTTTAGCAGGAAAAATACATTAGTCTGATTAAAATCAAAATAGTCTACATACATCCCCTCACAATTAAATAACTCATCTTTCAAGTTCTTTTGTAGATTAAGGAGTATATCAATCACTCACCATATTTTCTTTTACAGAATCTCTGCACTGTGCACCTCTCAGCAAAAGCAAAGAATGGAAAAGTTTCCCTTTCATTTTCCACACATATACATGTAAACATCAAATCACAATCCTTCGCACATAAACTCAAAAGCAAACACACATTTCTATTGGTTAAACATTTCAACCCTTTCCAACTGAAATACATTTCAACCCTTCCCCCAATCTGCCTTCTGCCTGTTACCATAGAAACAGGTCATGAAACACTGCACTGAGCTCACAGGTCACAAGTTCAGCACACAATGTTCGTACACAAGACAGGAAGTGTGCTTGACTTTTCAACATATCAGCTTATCATATATAATGTTCCTTACAATCTGTTTTTGTTAACCAATAACAATCATACCTTTAAAAAACAAAAATATACACCCTACCTTTCAGTGTAGAAAGTTGTTATACAACCAATGATTTCTTGTCGTTTTTCAAAAAACGTTGCTGTGGATCCGCACACCCACCGCGAGAGAATCCGTGCATCCAACGCGATAGGATGCGTGCACCGTGCGCGCACCGTGCGCGCATTTCGCCGCTTTTTTTTTTTTTTTAAATGGGGGGCCACAGGGGGTCCTTCTGGGACCCCCTAAGCAGATCTAGAGGGTCAGAGTATTTCCACTCTGCCCCCTTTATATCTTTTACACACTTATTCCCCTTCCATCTTCAGCCTCGCTTCTACCGAGGCAGAAAATTAGCATTCAGCGCGCGATCGGGAGGGTGCGCACTTCGTTCGGGGAGGGTGCGCTTACGGTGCGGGTACGGTCCACGGATCCTCCGCGGCCATAGATGTCACTAACTTTTTTACCCTAATTTTCTCAGGAACTACTGAACAGATTCACACCAAATATGCAAAAGGCACGAGTCCGAACTGAGGACTACCTCTTTGCCAAATTTGGTGTCATTCCGTTCAGCGGTTCGGGCTGCAGCTGCGACAACAGATCCTATGGGAAACTGCATGGGGAAAACGCGTTTTGGGACCACCCTTTTTTCTCGGCCCCCGCTTCACAGATCACCACAAAACTTTCAGGGTAGGAGCGGAGCGGAGCTGGCCAAAAGTTTGGAGAATTTCGCGAAGATTCGTCAATCGGCGCCAAAGATATTCCCAATAGAATGTTGCGGATTTCCTATGGAAAATAGGTCCTAACTATAACTATCTACTGGCGACCGCCAGTAGATAATATATATATATATATATATCAACAACCAACTCCAGCATGCAGATTCAAATAGCCAGATACCAACACCTCAGCTCCAGTCTTCTTGATCAGGTTATCTTTATTTTACGTGCTGTTACGCATTTCAGCAGTGTCCCCTGCCTTGTTCACACAAGGTGCTATACTACTACATTTCACTTATGTCAGCTAGTACTGTCACATGATCACATAGACATAGACAAAAGATATACATCACTATAGCTGATTTCTTTCTTATTTACAGACATTATTTCAGTTTACTGATTTTTTATATTTCTGTTTTTAAAACTTCTCATCTTTTTTATATTAATTTTGCTTTTTTTGTAAACTATACAATCCGTGTTTCCACCAATGAAAAATTAATCATTCATGTGCTACTTCATAAGTGTTTCGCAGTTTTCTTTATATTTGCACATTCCATATGCCTTTTAAAAGTTATCTCTTAATTGCACACATGCTCTGTGATATGATGGTAAAGGGCTCGGACCGGTGTGTCTTTACAGGTCCATACTTTTTGCTAACCCATAATATACAAGGGTGTCTTGGCAATAGAGTTGGATAACCAGATTACTCCTAGGTTCATTAAGATGCCACCAAATTCAATATGTTTTCCTTCTGTAAATCTTACCAGATTATCTGTACATAAAGTGCCTGGTACATAAGATGTTCCACTTGGTTATGTATTGTGCCTAGTTGACCAATTATATGTCACATTAAAGTGCAAGTGCCAATCAGTCTTTCCTTGGATTTCAGCGTATATTTATCTATATATCTATATATATCTATATTCACAGAAAAAACCATAGGTTTCAGGGGTGTTATAGTTAGCTGCCCATTTCACTCGTACAAAACCATAGAAATTCCTCCGTTATAGTTAGTTCTGCTAACTATAACACACGCGCCCGCGATGCACTGCTGATGATGTCCCATATTGCATCATTAATGACATGGTCAGTGACATCACTGATGACATCACTGATGACATCTCAAATTACATCACTGATGACATCATCCACTGAATGTGGTTTAGTTTGAAATTTAAATATGTATTATATATATATCAATCTGTATTGAAGATTGAGTGGATATATAACTGTCTGGATGGAGGATTTAGTAGCTGTCTGACTGTCTTTTTAAGTGAGTAATTAAAAGTGTCTCACTTAATACATGGATTAGTAACTAAACTATGTGGAATGTGTGCAGCACTGTTGTTGTATAACATGCTGCCTCAGTTGGTCACTAACTACATGAGTGTGCATATTAGTTATTGATTAGTTGGTGAGTATTTGTATGGGACACTGAGTTTGTGTGTAGTTGGATGGGGTGTGTGTAACTCTATGCATAGATGTGTGAATGGTTGATTGACTAGGTGTATGGGTTTAAGAGTGCATGTGGAAACAGTTGTTTGGGTGACTGAGTGTATTTATTTGTGTGTTGGTGACCGAATATATGTTTTAGTTGTACATCTTCAACAAAGTAAAAAAATAAAAGGCATTGTATGTGAGAGTTGGTGTATATAAATAAGTTTGTGTAAGAGTCAGTGATTGTGAGAGTAAATATATGAATGAGTGTATAATTGTAATGGTGCTTTTTTAACATATTAACGATGAGTTACTATGTGTTTGAATAAATGAGGTGTCGTTGGATAATTGTGTAAGTGAGTAAATTTAAGTGCAATACATTTTTTTCATGAGTGAGTAGGATGACTGCATAACCGACTAAGATGACTGCTGATGTGTCAATGTCTATATATGTGTATAAGTGCATTTGATAGTGTTCTATTAATTAATGACTGCATGTATAGATGATTCTGTTATTGAATGGGTAGTTGTGTGTGTAGACTTAGGAATCAGTGAGTGGGTATGTTGTAACTGGTATTGGTGTGTCAATGGTTTTAAATATGGTACTCTGTATTTTACAGTGAGTGATGAAAGGTTATACTAGTGTATGATGTGGTGTATCGGATTGTCAAGTGGATGATGTCATCAGTGATGTCATTTGAGATGTCATCAGTGATGTCATCAGTGATGTCACTGACCATGTCATGAATGATGCAATATGTGACATCATCAGCAGTGCATTGCGGGCGCGTGAGTTATAGTTAGCATAACTAACTATAACGGAGGAATTTCTATGGTTTTGTACGAGTGAAATGGGCAGCTAACTATAACACCCCTGAAACCTATGGTTTTTTCTGTGAATTTCTAAGGTTTTTTAAATGCTAATTTCTAACTATAACGTCTCTGAAACCTATGTTTTTTTTCAGTGAATTTCAAAGGTTTTTTAAATGCTAACTTTTAAGTGTGATAGTAGTTATATCTATTTTTTGTACTGATTTTCTACAGTTTTTCAACTGTTTATTTATAAATATTTTATTCATTAAATAACATTATATATTTTTCTGAAAATTGCAAAAAAACATTTTTTAATTAAAACTGAAATATTGATTAATTTTCTTGTTTTCATTTTTTATTTTAATATATTTATATCATTTTCTTTAAAAAAAGAAAAATCCAATTTTTTTCGCAGTCGTGCACTCAAAGTGTACACATCACGGTGGGTGCGCGCATTCTAGCCTCCATTTTAGAAAAGTCATGAAGGATCCGTGTATGGTGTGCGATGGCTGCGTATTTTTCAGTTACATCATATACATTTAATATGACGTGATATGCGCGATTGGTATGCGACAAGTCTGCGACTCCTGCTCCCGCGCATTCGCGACACATGCGCATTACGGTACGAGATGTTTGCACGCTTGCGGGTCCCGCGTGACATCATATACGTGCTGGGGCGCGCTGGGTGCGCGACTCCCGCAAAAAAATTTATGTTCCAAAATGATATGTATGTGTCTTTAATATACATATTAAGGCAAGAGATTATGTAAGATATTCGTCAAAATAATATATTTGTACTTATAAGAAACTTATATTATTTTTAAATATATTTTCGCGAAGTCGGGTGCGTGCGTCGTGAGTGCAGAAAACCAGGTCAGCAGAGCTGCTGTAGAGCCAGAGAACCAGGTCAGCAGAGCTTCTCTAGAGCCTAAGAACTAGGTCAGCAGAGCTGCTCTAGAGTCAGAGAACCATGTCAGCAGAGCTGCTGTAGATCCAGAGAAACCAGGTCAGCAGAGCTGCTTTAGAGTGAGAGAACCAGGCCAGCAGAGCTGCTTTAGAGCCAGAGAACCAGGTTAGCAGAGCTGCTTTAGAGCCAGAGAACCAGGTCAGCAGAGCTACTCTAGAGCCAGAGAACCAAATCAGCAGAGCTGCTTTAGAGCCATAGAACCAGGTCAGCAGAGCTGCTTTAGAGCCAGAGAACCAGGTCAGTAGAGCTGGTCTAGAGCCTAAGAACCAGGTCAACAAAGCTGCTCTAGAGCCAGAGAACCAGGTCAGCAGAGCTGCTGCAGAGCCAGAGAAACCAGGTCAGTAGACCTGCTTTAGAGGGAGAGAACCAGGTCAGCAGAGCTTCTATAGAGCCAGTGAACCATGTCAGCAGAACTGCTTCAGAGCATTAGAACTGGGTCAACGGAGCTGCTTTAGAGCCAAAGAACCAGGTCTGCAGAGCTGTTGTAGAGCCGGAGAACTAGATCAGCAGAGCTGCTCTGTAGCATAAGAACTAGGTCAGCAGAGCTGCTCTAGAGCCAGAGAACCAGGTCAGCAGACCTGCTGTAGAGCCTGAGAAACCAGGTCAGCAGAGCTGCTTTAGAGAGAGAGAACCAGGTCAGCAGAGCTGCTTTAGAGCCAGAGAACCAGGTCAGCAGAGCTGCTCTAGCTGACACTGACTGACTGACACTGACTGACTGACACTGACTGATTGACACTGACTGACACTGATTGACACTGACTGACACTGACTGACTGACACTGATTGACTGACACTGACTGACTGACACTGATTGACTGACACTGATTGACTGACACTGACAGACTGACTGACACTGACTGACTGACATTGACTGACATTGACTGACACTGACTGACTACTCTCTACTACTCTACTACTGACTTTCTACTACTCTACTACTCTCTCTCTACTACTCACTCTCTACTACTCACTCTCTACTACTCTACTACTCTCTACTACTCACTCTCAACTACTCACTCTCTACTACTCTACTACTCACTCTCTACTACTCACTCGCTACTACTCTCTACTACCCACTCTCTACTACTCACGCTCTACTACTCTCTACTACTCACTCTCTACTACTCTCTACTAATCACTCTCTACTACTCACTCTACTACTTTCTACTACTCTCTACCACTCACTCTCTACTACTCTACTACTCACTCTCTATTACTCTCTACTACTCACTCACTACTACTCTCTACTACTCACTCTCTACTACACTCTCTACTACTCTCTCTCTACTACTCACTCTCTACTATTCACTCTCTACTACTCACTCTCTACTACTCTCCACTACTCACTCTACTACTCTCTGCTGCTCTCTAGCACTCACTCTCTTCTACTCTACTACTCTCTCTCTACTACTCACTCCCTACTACTCTCTCTCTACTACTCTCTACTACTCTCTCTCTACTACTCACTCTACTACTCTCCACTACTCACTCTCTACTACTCTCTCTCTACTACTCACTCTCTACTATTCACTCTCTACTACTCACTCTCTACTACTCGCTCTCTACTACTCACTCTCCACTACTCACTCTCTACTACTTGCTCTCTACTACTCTCTACTACTCACTCTCTACTACTCACTCTCTACTACTCTCTACTACTCACTCTCTACTACTCACTCTCTACTACTCTACTACTCTCTACTACTCGCTCTACTACTCACTCTACTATTCTCTACTACTCACTCTACTACTCTCTCCTACTCTCTACCACTCACTCTCTACTACTCTACTACTCACTCTCTACTACTCTCTCTCTACTACTCACTCTCTACTACTCACTGTACTACTCTATACTACTCACTCTGTACTACTCTCTACTACTCACTCTGTACTACTCACTCTCTACTACTCACTCTCTACTACTCTCTACTGCTCACTCTCCACTACTGATTCTCTACTACTCGCTCTCAACTACTCTCTACTACTCACTCTCTACTACTCTACTACTCTCTCTACTTCTCACTCTCTACTACTCTCTCTACTACTCACTCTCTACTACTCACTCTCTACTACACACTCTCTACTACTTGTTCTCTGCTACTCGCTCTCTACTACTCTCTAGTACTCACTCTAATACTCACTCTCTACTACTCCACTACTCTCTACTACTCACGCTCTACTACTCACGCTCTACTACTCTACTACTCTCTACTACTCTCTCTCTACTACTCACTCTCTACTACTCACTCTCTACTACTCTCTCTACCACTCTCTACTACTCACTCTCTACTACTCTCTACTACTCACTCTCTACTACTCTCTCTCTACTACTCTCTACTACTCACTCTGCTACTCACTCTCTACTACTCTCTACTACTCACTCTCTACTAATCACTATCTACTACTCTCTACTACTCACTCTCTACTACTCTCTACTACTTTCTACTACTCACTCTACTACTCACTCTCTACTACTCTCAACTACTCACTCTCTAATACTCACTCTCTACTACTCACTCTACTACTCTCTACTACTCACTCTCTGATACTTTCTCTACTACTCTCTACTACTCACTCTCTACTCTCTATTACTCGCTCTCTACCTCTCTACCTCTCTCTCTACTACTCTCTACCTCTCTACCTCTACCTCTCTACCTCTACACCTCTACCTATACACCTCTACCTCTCTACCTCTCTGTACATGCACACATATGCACATATATATATGCATATATATGCATATGCATTTATATTACCTACTGGCGGTCGCCAGTAGGTAGTTATAGTTAGGACCCTGTTTCCATAGGAAAACCGCAACATTCTATTTGGAATAACTTTGGCGCCGGTCGACGAATTCTCGCGAAATTTTCAAAATAGGTGGGGCGCTCCGCTCCGCTCCTACCCTGAAAGTCTCGGGGGGATTCGTCAAGCGGGGGCTGAGAAAAAAGGGGGGTCCCAAAATGCGTTTTTCCCATGCATTTTTCCATAGGACCTTTAGACACAGCTACAGCCCGAACGGCTGAACAGAGTTACTTGAAATTTGGCAGAGAGGTTGTCCTCAGGTCAAGGAAGTGCCTTTTGTAGGTCTGGTGTAAATCTGTTCAGTAGTTCCTGAGAAAATAGCATTTAAATCAATATATATATCTGTGGCAGCTTACGGTGCGCTTACCGTGCGCTCACGGTAAGCTTACCGTACGCGTACGGTGACGTGCGCGAGCGCGATTCTGATTGGCTGTTAGATCTTAGTAAACATTCGAATCGGTCGAAACCAGGAAGCGGCGGCCGCCATTTTGTGTGTTTCACACAGAAAAAAAAGGGTGATAACTTGAAAAGGGGGCAAGGAGGAGAGTTACAGACCCCCTAACATTTGAAAGGGGGTCAAAGAAGGACAGAAAAGTACAAAAAAAACATTTATTAATTTTAAAACAAAATCGCGGGGTACGCGTACGGTAAGCTTACGGTAAGCTTACCGTACGCGTACGGTAGAAAAAAAAAATAAAAAAAGAAAGAAAATTCAGATTTAAGTGTTTAGATATTAGGGGGCTCTAAAAAGAGACGTTGTGTTTATGAAGTGATTTTTTATTGGTACCTACAAGTAAGTACCGATGCAGAGTCTAAGGTTCAAGAGGAAGACTCTGTTCCCTTCATCAGTGAAGTGTACACCATCTCCTCTATAAATGTCTTGCATGTCGTAACGCAAGTTGTTGTGGTAAATGGAACCCATACCATAGTCACGGAGGAAAGCAGAAACAGATTTGTTGACGTGCTTTCTTGCTTTGTCAATCTGTGGACAAAAATGATTGGACCAGTTCCATTTTTGCCTTTGGCATATGTTAGAATACGCAAAGGCAGTTTTAGGGAAAAGTGAAAACAGTTGTGCAAAGGTCTCCTTCATAAGCATTTCCAGACCTACCCCAGTCAAAGTGCCTAGGTCATTGCCACCACAGTGCACTATTATGAGGTCAGGGTGTTGGATTTGCATGAAGGATTTCACCAATGGCATTAATTGGTGCCACTTTAACCCTCTCTGACCAATCCATTTAATGTCTACATTTGGCAAAGCAAGGTCTCTCACCATACCTGTTTTCTCTGCAAACTTTTCACTCCAGAAAACATAGCTGTGCCCTACAATCCACACTGTGAACATCTTCCAAGGAGATCTGGATGCACTCAGGAGGTGTATTTCAGTAGAATGGGAAAATGAAATGAAAGACAGTTTGGAAATGGAGGCATACATATTTTTTTAAAATAAAATGAACTCATTGGCTGTTTCATACCATTCTACACTAAAAACTAGGCTGTATGTGTAAATTTATAGAAGCGTGTTTTGTATTGGTACAGAAAAATGTGTTACCAAAGAACAGTACTATGGATTTGCTGTTAGGTTTGAAAAGTCAAGCACTCCTGCTCTTTGGAAATGAAACATTGTGTGGCGAACTTCTGACCTAACTCTACACAGCAGTGTTTCAAGAGCAGTTGCTATGGTAGCAGGCAGAAGTCAAGTTGGGGGAAGGGTACTAGGCAGAAGTCAAGTTGGGGGAAGGGTACTTTTGGAAAAGGGTTGGTTTCAACCAATAGAAATGTGTGATTACATTTGAAAAAAAGGAGGAAGCACTGAGATTTGAAACTAACATGTATATGTGTGGAAAAAGAGAGGGAAAGTTTGCCATTATCTGGTTCTACTGAGAGGAGAGAGGTGAACAGAACAGAGATCCTGGCTCTGATAATCTGCTGTTTGAGTACCACATTTCTTTCACAACTAACTAATTTTAAAGGTGAGTTTAGAGTTTGAGAGGGGATGTATATGGTAAATTAAGAAATGAATAATAGAATTGGAATTCCTTTTGTTGAAGTTGTGTTTATTATTTTCTGTTTTGGGAGAAATTTAAATGTGAGGAACATGTAAAATAATATGGACTATGTTTTCACGAAAATGTGTACTGGCAAAAATAAGGAATACTTTAAGGGTTTGAGGTTGCACTCAGTAATGCAAATACATTCAGCATCAGTGAGGCTGGTTGCCCTTGCTGGAGTGTAGTGAGTCACCCAGGTTATACATGTTGCTTGTCTCAGAAAGCTGTTTGGTATTGCTCTGGTGATTTTACATTTGCATTAGATGGAAAGGGGGAGGTTTTTTTTTATGCAGAAGCAGACTCTTAGCACACAGCCAGCTGGTTATCCTGTGGAATCATGGATAGTACTCACAACCGAGTGGGGTTTGAGGTTTCAGTTAGTAATGCAAATACATTCAGCATCACTAAGGCTGGTTGCCCTTGCTGGAGTGTAGTCAGTCACCCAGGTTACACATGGTGCTGGTCTGAAAAAAGCAGTTTGGACATGTGCTTTTATCAGAATCTGAAAAGTGGATTCATAATGTGTCAGTCTGTAAAAGTGTTTATCACTTGCCAAAAAAAAGAGTAGTAAGTGTGCTTTCAAATTGGCAAAGAAATTTCTTTTTGTGACTATTGTGAAAACATGACTCTGTGTGCAAATAGGAATTACAGGCAGAGATTTATTGCGTATTGCTCTGGTGATTTTACATTTGCATTAGATGTAAAGGGGGAGCCATTTTTTTGTATGCAGAAGCAGACTCTTAGCACACAGCCAGCTGCTTATCCTGTGGAATCATGGATAGTATTCACAACCGAGTGGGGTTTGAGGTTTCAGTTAGTAATGCAAATACATTCAGCATTACTAAGGCTGGTTGCCCTTGCTGGAGTGTAGTCAGTCACCCAGGTTACACATGGTGCTGGTTTCAAAAAGCAGTTTGGACATGTGCTGTTTTCAGAATCTGAAAAGTGGATTCAAAATGTGTCAGTCTGTAAAAGTGTTTATCACTTGCCAAAAAAAAGAGTAGTAAGTGTGCTTTCAAATTGGCAAAGAAATTTCGTTTTGTGACTAATATGAAAACATGACTCTGTGTGCAAATAGGAATTACAGGCAGAGATTTATTGCGTATTGCTCTGGTGATTTTACATTTGCATTAGATGGAAAGGGGGAGCCATTTTTTTGTATGCAGAAGCAGACTCTTAGCACACAGCCAGCTGCTTATCCTGTGGAATCATGCATAGTATTCACAACCGAGTGGGGTTTGAGGTTTCAGTCAGTAATGCAAATACATTCAGCATCACTAAGGCTGGTTGCCCTTGCTGGAGTGTAGTCAGTCACCCAGGTTACACATGGTGCTGGTCTGAAAAAGCAGTTTGGACATGTGCTTTTATCAGAATCTGAAAAGTGGATTCATAATGTGTCAGTCTGTAAAAGTGTTTATCACTTGCCAAAAAAAAGAGTAGTAAGTGTGCTTTCAAATTGGCAAAGAAATTTCTTTTTGTGACTATTGTGAAAACATGACTCTGTGTGCAAATAGGAATTACAGGCAGAGATTTATTGCGTATTGCTCTGGTGATTTTACATTTGCATTAGATGTAAAGGGGGAGCCATTTTTTTGTATGCAGAAGCAGACTCTTAGCACACAGCCAGCTGCTTATCCTGTGGAATCATGCATAGTATTTACAACCGAGTGGGGTTTGAGGTTTCAGTCAGTAATGCAAATACATTCAGCATCACTAAGGCTGGTTGCCCTTGCTGGAGTGTAGTCAGTCACCCAGGTTACACATGGTGCTGGTCTGAAAAAAGCAGTTTGGACATGTGCTTTTATCAGAATCTGAAAAGTGGATTCATAATGTGTCAGTCTGTAAAAGTGTTTATCACTTGCCAAAAAAAAGAGTAGTAAGTGTGCTTTCAAATTGGCAAAGAAATTTCGTTTTGTGACTAATGTGAAAACATGACTCTGTGTGTAAATTGGAATTACAGGCAGAGATTTATTGCGTATTGCTCTGGTGATTTTACATTTGCATTAGATGGAAAGGGGGAGCCATTTTTTTGTGCAGAAGCAGACTCTTAGCACACACCCAGCTGCTTATCCTGTGGAATCATGCACAGTATTCACAACCGAGTGGGGTTTGAGGTTTCAGTCAGTAATGCAAATACATTCAGCATCACTAAGGCTGGTTGCCCTTGCTGGAGTGTAGTCAGTCACCCAGGTTACACATGGTGCTGGTCTGAAAAAGCAGTTTGGACATGTGCTTTTATCAGAATCTGAAAAGTGGATTCATAATGTGTCAGTCTGTAAAAGTGTTTATCACTTGCCAAAAAAAAGAGTAGTAAGTGTGCTTTCAAATTGGCAAAGAAATTTCGTTTTGTGACTAATGTGAAAACATGACTCTGTGTGCAAATAGGAATTACAGGCAGAGATTTATTGCGTATTGCTCTGGTGATTTTACATTTGCATTAGATGGAAAGGGGGAGCCATTTTTTTGTGCAGAAGCAGACTCTTAGCACACACCCAGCTGCTTATCCTGTGGAATCATGCACAGTATTCACAACCGAGTGGGGTTTGAGGTTTCAGTCAGTAATGCAAATACATTCAGCATCACTAAGGCTGGTTGCCCTTGCTGGAGTGTAGTCAGTCACCCAGGTTACACATGGTGCTGGTCTGAAAAAGCAGTTTGGACATGTGCTTTTTTAAGAATCTGAAAAGTGGATTCAAAATATGTCAGTCTGTAAAAGTGTTTATCACTTGCCAAAAAAAAAGAGTAGTAAGTGTGCTTTCAAATTGGCAAAGAAATTTCGTTTTGTGACTAATATGAAAACATGACTCTGTGTGCAAATAGGAATTACAGGCAGAGATTTATTGCGTATTGTTTTGGTGAATTTACATTTGCATTAGATGTAAAGGGGGAGCTATTTTTTGTGCAGAAGCAGACTCTTAGCACACAGCCAGCTGCTTATCCTGTGGAATCATGCATAGTAATGACAACCGAGTGGGGTTTGAGGTTTCAGTCAGTAATGCAAATACATTCAGCATCAGTAAGGCTGGTTGCCCTTGCTGGAGTGTAGTCAGTCACCCAGGTTACACATGTTGCTGGTCTCAAAAAGGTGTTTGGTATTGCTCTGGTGATTTTACATTTGCAATAGATGGAAAGGGGGTGTTATTTTTTTATGCAGAAGCAGACTCTTAGCACACAACCAGCTGCTTATCCTGTGGAATCAAGCACAGTATTCACAACCGAGTGGGGTTTGAAGTTTTAATCAGTAATGCAAATACATTCAGCATCACAAAGGCTGGTTGCCCTTGCTGGAGTGTATTCAGTCACCCAGGTTACACATGTTGCTGGTCTGAAAAAGCTGTTTGGACATGTGCTGTTTTCAGAATCTGAAAAGTGGATTCAAAATGTGTCAGACTGTAAAAGTACTTATCACTTGCCAAAAAAGTAGTAGAAAGTATGCTTTGCAATTGGCAAAGAAATTTCGTTTTCTGCCTAATTTCAAACCATGACTCTGTGTGCACACAGGAATTGTTTTTAGATATTTAATTTGTGATGGTGTTATTGTGATTTTCACTTGTAGGAAAGGGGTACATAGTATTTTAAGATTTGAAAAGATCATAAAAAATGTAGTAATATATTTAAATAAAATAAAGGATTTTTTTTTTAGTTTTTTTCAGGTATTGCTGAAGAGCAGTGAACAAAATTTAAGATGCCTACAAAATCCAGACTAAAGAAAGACCACAAAAAAACCTATATTTGAAGACAACTGGAGGACCTAAGTTAGTTGGAGATGCTCATGTTGGGAAAAAGAACAAATCTTCTGGTAAGCAGACAAAAGATTTTTTAAAGAACATCTTCAAAAAAAGGAAAAATGTACAAAATGTCTGTACTGGAAAGAATGTTTTCAATAGAAAAAAACAGGAAAAAATTGAGAATTTAGTTAGTGCAAATATACCTTCTGCAACAACAAAGATTAACTTAAACAGAAAAACAGCGTTTAAAGAGATACGTAGAAAAATGTTTCAGAGAAGAGTTATGTCCAATTTGATAAAGGATGTGAAGAAATATAAGCAAAAGGCAAAATATTACAAGAGAAAAAAAGAAATTGAAGCCATTGCAGCAAAGGCATTAGAATTAAAAAGGAAACTATTCATTTTAATTTTGAATAGGATGCGTACATTAGATAAAATGGTTAATGTACTGAAATCACAAAGCAAAAGGAAAAGAGTAGTGAACAGAACAAACTTTTGTAAAGTGTTTTTAGGAAAATGGATGCATAGTTCAAGTAGTGAACCTTTTTTTAATGAAGAGAGTTATTTTCAAAGTAATAGTTTGCTGCATGCAGTTGACACCAGAGGTCGTGCTTATGAAGTGAAAAATGGTTGCATAATGGAGAAGGAGATAATGGTTCCAAGAGATGAGGTACAAGTGATGGCGGATGAGGCTATGGGGAGACGTCCTAAAGCCCCAGTGTACACTTGGAATTGTAGTAGTATTTGCACTGTGCGTCAGGAATCTATTGATAAATTTCGTGAGTTTCTAAGAGAATATAGTAAAAAAAGTGTAAAACAGAAGATTAAGGTGCTTCAAAGTCTAGATCCATGCAGAGTGAGAGAGAATACTGGTTTGCAGGGTCATTCTCTGGCTTGTCTATCTAGAAAAGTGTGTAATAGTGTTTTCCATCATTTTAGGATGCTGGCTGTTCATCATACTGAAATGAGAAAGTTTGTGAGACGGTTGTATTTTGCTAAAAGTCCAGCAATAAAGTTAGATGAATTGAATAGGGCTCTGTTCCGTGGATCGGTATCAGATGTAGAGAAGGTTGTTGATGAAATTCAGTTTTGTTACTTTGGTCCTGAACAAAACAGTGCAGAAAAGGACACAGTAAATGAGGAAGAAGTGGAAGAGAATGTAGAACCCTCTGTAAGTAAGACATTTAGGTGCCGATCACGATCCGGCAAAAAACGGGTACGAACCGTCGGACGGAGCATATTCTCCGTCCGACGCGTACCCGGTCGTCAAAATTTACAAACAAGGAATTACGATTCGCACGGAACACTATTTCCGTACGATTCGTAAAAAAGCCCGACCGAACAAAAAAAACCTACCAATGCGATCCGGGAAAGCGCCGACTTGACGTCGGGACGCTCGCAGCCTGCCATTCACGAACCAGGAATCACGATTCGCACCGACGTCATCCCGCACGGTGAATATTTTCCGGCTGCCAAAAACTGCCGGGAAATCAGGACGACGCGAACAAGGACCACCAGTACGCGACGGACAGACAGGACGACGCGAACAAGGAGGACCAGTACGCGACAGGACGACGCGATCAAGGAGTACCAGTACGCGACGGACACACAGGACGACGCGATCAAGGAGGACCAGTACGCGACGGACACACAGGACGACGCAAACAAGGAGGACCCGTACGCGACGGACAGACATGGACCCGAACCTACGTGTCATCCCGGCCCTCATAGCAGTCCACCTCCTCTACAGGTTACGACGCAGATGCCGCAGAAGGTCAGAATAACTAAGGGAGGGGGGAAAGTGGGGTGGGGTGGGGGTGGCAGGACCAGGGCAGGCCACAAAACCCCCACCAAAGTCACACATCACACATGCCCAGGACATACCTGACACCCATGCCCTGGTCACTACGAGGGGGTGGGGGCGTGTCCAGCTAAGCCAGCGACCGCCACAACGGAAGTCCGTCACCACGCGAACCGGCAACACAACCAGACCGGTACGTCCCGTACCCACGCCTGAAGAGCGTGGGTACGAGACGTACCACGCCCACACCCACGTCACCCCAACAATGGCGGGACGGATCGTACCCACGTGGCACAGGCCTGGGTACGGCCCGCACAAGCATCACATAGCGTGGGGATGGATATGTACAGACCCTACCCCCACCCGCGTACGTATGGAGCGTACCCCCACCCCACCAGTGTAAGTACGACTCGTACCCTCACCCCGTATGCATGGAGCGTACCCCCACCCCACCAGTGTAAGTACGACTCGTACCCTCACCCCGTATGCACGGAGCGTACCCCCACCCCACCAGTGTAAGTACGACTCGTACCCTCACCCCGTATGCACGGAGCCCACCCCCACCCCACCAGTGTAAGTACGACTCGTACCCTCACCCCGTATGCAGGGAGCGTACCCCCACCCCACCAGTGTAAGTACGACTCGTACCCTCACCCCGTATGCATGGAGCGTACCCCCACCCCACCAGTGTAAGTACGACTCGTACCCTCACCCCGTATGCACGGAGCGTACCCCCACCCCAACAGTGTAAGTACGACTCGTACCCTCACCCACGGACGTACGGACCGTACCCCCACCCCCACCAGTGTAAGTACGACACGTACCCCCACCCCCGTAGGCATGGAGCCCACCCCCACCCCACCAGTGTAAGTACGACTCGTACCCTCACCCGCGGACGTACGGACCGTACCCCCACCCCACCAGTGTAAGTACGACTCGTACCCTCACCCCGTATGCACGGAGCCCACCCCCACCCCACCAGTGTAAGTACGACTCGTACCCTCACCCCGTATGCAGGGAGCGTACCCCCACCCCACCAGTGTAAGTACGACTCGTACCCTCACCCCGTATGCATGGAGCATACCCCCACCCCACCAGTGTAAGTACGACTCGTACCCTCACCCCGTATGCACGGAGCGTACCCCCACCCCAACAGTGTAAGTACGACTCGTACCCTCACCCACGGACGTACGGACCGTACCCCCACCAGTGTAAGTACGACACGTACCCCCACCCCCGTATGCATGGAGCGTACCCCCACCCCACCAGTGTAAGTACGACTCATACCCTCACCCCGTATGCACGGAGCCCACCCCCACCCCACCAGTGTAAGTACGACTCGTACCCTCACCCCGTATGCACGGAGCGTACCCCCACCCCACCAGTGTAAGTATGACTCGTACCCTCACCCCGTATGCATGGAGCGTACCCCCACCCCACCAGTGTAAGTACGACTCGTACCCTCACCCCGTATGCACGGAGCGTACCCCCACCCCAACAGTGTAAGTACAACTCGTACCCTCACCCGCGGACGTACGGACCGTACCCCCACCCCCACCAGTGTAAGTACGACACGTACCCCCACCCCCGTAGGCATGGAGCCCACCCCCACCCCACCAGTGTAAGTACGACTCGTACCCTCACCCGCGGACGTACGAACCGTACCCCCACCCCCACCAGTTTAAGTACGACACGTACCCCCACCCCCGTATGCATGGAGCGTACCCCCACCCCACCAGTGTAAGTACGACTCGTACCCTCACCTCGAATGCATGGAGCGTACCCCCACCGTGTATGTTCCAAGCGTACATATCCAGAAATAGGAGGTGTATGTGCAGAGTCCTCCCAGCAGTGCCCTGAGACAGGAGGGGTGGGTGCCTAACACTCCCAGCAGTGCCCTGAGACAGGAGGGGTGGGTGCAGAGTCCTCCCAGCAGTTCCCTGAGACAGGAGGGGTGGGTGCAGAGTCCTCCCAGCAGTGCCCTGAGACAGGAGGGGTGGGTGCAGAGTCCTCCCAGCAGTGCCCTGAGACAGGAGGGGTGGGTGCCTAACACTCCCAGCAGTGCCCTGAGACAGGAGGGGTGGGTGCTGAGTCCTCCCAGCAGTGCCCTGAGACAGGAGGGGTGGGTGCCTAACACTCCCAGCAGTGCCCTGAGACAGGAGGGGTGGGTGCAGAGTCCTCTCAGCAGTGCCCAGACACAGGAGGGGTGGGTGCCTAACACTCCCAGCAGTGCCCTGAGACAGGAGGGGTGGGTGCTGAGTCCTCCCAGCAGTGCCCTGAGACAGGAGGGGTGGGTGCTGAGTCCTCCCAGCAGTGCCCTGAGACAGGAGGGGTGGGTGCAGAGTCCTCCCAGCAGTGCCCAGACACAGGAGGGGTGGGTGCCTAACACTCCCAGCAGTGCCCTGAGACAGGAGGGGTGGGTGCTGAGTCCTCCCAGCAGTGCCCTGAGACAGGAGGGGTGGGTGCTGAGTCCTCCCAGCAGTGCCCTGAGACAGGAGGGGTGGGTGCAGAGTCCTCCCAGCAGTGCCCTGAGACAGGAGGGGTGGGTGCTGAGTCCTCCCAGCAGTGCCCTGAGACAGGAGGGGTGGGTGCAGAGTCCTCCCAGCAGTGCCCTGAGACAGGAGGGGTGGGTGCCTAACACTCCCAGCAGTGCCCTGAGACAGGAGGGGTGGGTGCAGAGTCCTCCCAGCAGTGCCCTGAGACAGGAGGGGTGTAACACATGTGTGTGAGGCTGGAAGTACACACATGCATACTGCCTACAAGGGAACATGTCCCCATGAACTCATGTCAACAGACTCCATACACATGTACAGTGATCACCAAGGATGCCACGAATGTTGCAGGTGGAGACATGGCCCTGCATGCATGGCAAAAGTAGAAGGGCTCCGTCACACACACAGCTCATGTAGACACAGCTCTGCGCTAAATATTGGGAACACCCTGCAGGGAAGATATCAGGGTACACAGAGGGAGGAATACACCCTGGGACAATTGCACCATGCAGTAACTGCTTACATGAACACAGAAAGTTAGCTAACACCTTGTGATGGCACACAGATCCCAGGGTCCCCCCAATGAGCAGCCCACTACTACATTTCCCACACACCCAACACATAAACACCACCCAAAACCATGTAGCAGCCCCACCAACACCAATACCAGCATAGCAGTAGTGTCAGAATGAAAAAAAAAGTAAAGCTTTATTCAGCATGATCACAGTGTCCGTGGATCGCAGGCAGTTCAATATTCACAAAGCCCATAGGGCAGTCAATAAGTCTCAGCTGGATGGGGGACACAGTGGGATGCGTGTCCCCTAGCTTGCCTGCACAGTTACATGCCGTCGTCTTCCACAGGGGTGAGGGCATCAGGGGGGGGGGGGGAAGCACCAGGCACCGCAGGGACATCAGGGCAAAGGGTAGGCGTTGTGGGTGCAGGGATGGAGGACTCCACCACAGGGGGTGGGGCAGGGCCAAAGGCGGAGGCCAGGATGGCACTACACACCTTTGCAAGGTCCTCCAGGGAGTCCCCTGCACCCGAAGGATCCACAGGCCCCAAGGAGGGGGGGGTCAGAGGGATGGGTCGCAGCGCCACTGTGGGAGGGTGTAGACAGGGGTGGGGAATCAAGCACCCTGACCGGGGACCTCCTTGACCGCTTGCGGGGTGGTGTCACTGTGGGGCTCAGGGACAGAGCGGCCATGAAGGAGTCTTTGGGGGAGAGGTGGCCAGGAGAGCTGAGGGGAGGGGATTTGGAGGGAGTGGACTGGGTGGAATGCGGACTCCCACTCTGGCTGCGTGTCACACGTTTGCCCCCCGACCCAGTGGGTGTGCCTACCTCACCCTGTGTGTGCGTGTCAGGAGGAGTGCGGTGGACCTTCCCTGCTGGTGTGGTGCCTGTGTCTGTTGATGTGGGTGCATGCCGACGTCTGGGTGTACGTGGGACAGGCATGGGAGTGGGAAGTGTGGATGGGGCAGGGGTAGGTGGTGGGAGGTCGCGCTGCAGGAGACCCACTGCTGCAGTCAGTGTCGAGTCTATCGACCGAAGCAAGCTGCGTTGGTCAGCCTGCGATGAATGAATGCCCTCCAAGTATGCCTCGATGTTGTTGAGGGTCTGGCCGTGGGCATGGAGGACATTAAGGATCGCAGCCTGACCAACCTGCAGCTGCCGCTGGATGTCCACAGACTCGGCATGGGCGGCAGCAGTGGAGACAGGGGCAGGGGGTGCGGTGCCTGGCATGAAGGAGACATGCGGTGACCGGGCACGCTGGGAAGGGACACGAGCAAGTGGGAGGCGGCTGATGGGAACGGAGGGGGCGGTGCGAGGTGTTGTTCCGCTGTCAGCTGCTGGTGCAGCCTCCGCCCACTCGGAGACATCCTCCTCGGACCTGTCAGCTTCGTATTCTGACGTGCCAGTCGACAGGTCCTCGGCCACACTCTCCTCCGCCTCTGTCCCATTCGATGTGCCAGCCTCGATGTCACGGCTGGCACTGGTGCTCGGTCCCTCCGCCTGGTCTGTGTCCATGTCTCCCTCTGTGTCCCCCGACGATGCTGTGGGCAGGGTGGAGAGACAGAAAGTAATCAGACACCTGTACACATCTGTCACATGAGTCCAATCTACATAGGTTACATTGCATAGCCTGAAAAGGAAGATCCCTAACATCTACTAAACAAGGTACCGATGTAGGGCATGAAACACACAGTTGGTTGAGCCACCATGCCACTGAAATACCATGGAGAGCATGAGACAATAGCAAATGACAGGAAACGGAGTCTGACATAGCACCCAGGCCCTGGGGACAATCCAGCACTGCATCTGCACCACACAGCGTTGGCGAAAATAGGGATGACCTGGGACCATATCCATGAACTTGAGACACATGCTGCATAGGTAATGCTGAAAACATGCCCAACATGACTGGGTCACTGCACCTTGAGTGTATGTCCAGACAAACATCACACACTGCCCAGACCCAGCAAGTAGAAATCAGGATTTGACATATAGGCTTTGCCCGCCCCAACCACCCCCTACACGAGGCAAATTGTTGAGACACAGGTGGCACCAACATCTCATAGTCTGGGTGATAAACACAGGGGCAGGCAAAATGCAAGATTGGACGCCAAACACCCAAGGTGCGCCTGTACAAATAATGAGGTACCAGTGCCCATCCTCAGATGAGTATAACAAGACACACAGGCACTGGCAACTGTGAGTATGAAGAAGGACATTCAGGTCAGGCTGCACAGTGGACACCTGTACTAAATTTCACGTCTATATACATGGTGCCAGGGGACAATGGCACAGAGCACAACCTACGCTGTAGACACTGAGAGTGTCCACGTTTTTGGATGACACATACAACACCGAGGAAAAGGTGCCCCAGGGGACAGTAGTGGCCACACAACTCCATGCTCCTGAATGGTAATGACTGCAACACACGCCACCATCCCTGCACTATGCGTATCGCACACTCATGCACATCATGTCACAAGCCACTACATAGGACATGCGCGCTGTAAGGCATGACACTTGAGAGACTAACTCCCATGTCTGGACTCAGCATCAGTGCCAACTGACATGGAACCCACATGCAGTGAACTGGACAGGGCACAGGCAAGGTCCCAAAACCTGTTACACACCACCCCCACACATGATGCTACAGGCATAGTTCTCGTGGACAAAGCGCCAGCCTACATTACCTTGTGAAGGAGTGACCACACACAGACCAGGGAACACATTGCATGGAGGGGAAGGGTGGCAGGAGCGCTGCGCTATACTGGGGCAAACTGGATCTGCACAGCACCTTTAAACCCTGGCAGTGAATTCATGCTACTGTGCCCTTACAAATGCCGGTGACACACAACAAACACACATGTACCTACCCCCTTCCGGCTGCTGCATCTCCTGTAAGCGCCTCTCCAAGTCTGGAAAGACCACCGGCAGCACACACCTGTGGAGGTGGCTCAGACGGCGGCGCCCGCGGTTCTTGTGGCTCACAGGTGAGTCCCCCAGCAGGACCCGTGCGATCCTCCGCGTCCAGCACCGGATATCCTGCCAGCGTTTCCTCACCTGGGACAGGCTCCGCCTCCGACCATCCACACCCCTCACGGCACTGACGGCGGTCAGCCAGATCTGCTCCTTGGCAGTGGCGCCTACCTGTGAGGAAGAACAAGTGACACCACATCAATACACCAGCCACATGTCACAGAGAGACATATGAGGAAAAATTAGCTGGTTACAACAAGGCATGTCATGCAGCCAATGCATTGCACCTTTGTCATGGGGACATGATCCTCTGGGGAGTGAAGAAGCAGTACGTGCCATTGTAGGTACACAGGTGGGATGATGGCAATGTCACAATCAATGATCAAGGCTCACACTGTGCATCACACCCACCCCTCCTGTCTCAGGGCACTGCTGGGAGTGTTAGGCACCCACCCCTCCTGTCTCAGGGCACTGCTGGGAGGACTCTGCACACACACCTCCTGTCTCAGGGCAGCACCTCAAAGCAGTCACATGCCACAGGCCACTGACGCCACCTCAGCAGAGTACACAGACACAGGACATTCACCTGGCATTGCCAAATGCAGATACAAACCTCACTGCACATGTGCCACTAGATCTGGGGGGCTCACAGGTGTGGGGCTGGCTCTGCACGTCAGACACACAGCACTGCTCCCTGCTCACATGAGATGTGCAGGGCATATCCAGGCCTCATGCATCTGGGGTGGTCCACTACACATATGCACCCACACAAATGACATTGGACTTACACACACAGATGTCCAGGGGACGAACACATCATGTGGACACTCTCAGCATAGGTACAGTGGACAAACACACATCTGTAGGTACAGTCACCTGTCACACTGGGGTAACCACAGAATCACAGGAGGACTGTAGTAGCTCCATACCCTGGAGGATTAGACAGGCACAATGTGTAATGCCACATGCAGTGAATGTCACAGTAAACACAATGCAAGTGAGGAGAGCAGACATGCACCACAGCATGCTCTGGCTGGGAGACATCAGGCATCCCCCCCCTGGGACCCCCCCTACAGTACATAGCATGTGTGTCACACCAGGACACAATGCCAGAAGTCACAGTCACAACAAAGGGACAGTCTGTGCCAGTGGCCTATGCACTCACCTGATACCCTGGTCGCCCATACAGAAGGGGGTACTGTGGGAGGATCACATCCAGCAATGCCAGGTTCTCCTCCAGGGTGAATGGCTGTGACCTCTCCACAGCCCTTGACATGGTTCCAGGGAATCAGTAGCAGCAGCTGGGTCGACGAATTCAAAGATGTGCAGGCAAGTTCTCCCTCATGGGACCTGGCTGCCTTATATCTGCCTTTCTGCCCTGTCTCATGCACAGAAGTACAGAGTGATTGGTCACTCACATTTGCATCCTATGTGTCCTCCAATCCCTTCAAACCTAGCAGTCTGTGGGTTCTCTATCGGTTTCATTCTCCTGCATGATGTCAGCCCCACAAACACATTGCAACAAAGTAGATTAATTCCAACTGACTTCTGCTGTGCACCTTCCAGAACAAATTCAAATTTTGAACTTGGTCTCCATGACAACCAGCATGCATGTAGGCCTTAATACTTGTCCCTCATGTGTCCCCTATGTAATTTGGAGCTTCACACACACAGGTACGGTGCGTTCCGGGGCCCTAGGGCACCCCAAATGCCTTGCAACGGGCCGTACACGCGTGCCTACGTTCACTATCACTATGGGTGTCCTCGCGTATGCGTACACGTTGTGATAGGGAGCGTACAGGCGTGTGTACGGCCTGTACCACTACGAGTACGCATACGCGAGGCCACCCATAGTGGTACGGGCTGTACACACGCCTGTACGCTCCCTATCACAACGTGTACGCATACGCGAGGACACCCATAGTGATAGGGAGCGTACAGGCGTGTGTACGGCCCGTACCACTATGGGTGGCCTCGCGTATGCGTACTCGTAGTGGTACAGGCCGTACACACGCCTGTACGCTCCCTATCACAACGTGTACGCATACGCGAGGACACCCATAGTGATAGGGAGCGTACAGGCGTGTGTACGGCCCGTACCACTACGAGTACGCATACGCGAGGCCACCCATAGTGATAGGGAGCGTACAGGCGTGTGTACGGCCCGTACCACTACGAGTACGCATACGCGAGGCCACCCATACTGATAGGGAGCGTACAGGCGTGTGTACGGCCCGTACCACTATGGGTGGCCTCGCGTATGCGTACTCGTAGTGGTACGGGCCGTACACATGCCTGTACGCTCGCCATCACGATGGGTACACATACGGCAGCACTCCCATAGTGATATGGGAACGTACACAGGCCCTCTTGGCAAGAGTACAGCGGTTTTCACACATCACAGTGGTGACAGACGGCACACAGGTAGGGATAGGGCGGACATACTTGTACATGGATGGACATACTTGTCCATTAATTGACATCGAGGCATCGTCTGTGCATCACTACATGTGTGGGGCACAGGTGTGACGGCCTGTGGAACATTACTCCTGAGTCGAGAAGGCACCAGATGTATGATGAGATGTGTACAGATGTACTGTGTGATGGTGCGATGTGTGCCAGGCATGCCCTTGACTCCTTTGACATGTGTGCATGTCGTACTGCGCACTTGGGGTGAGCGTCACTGGCATGGCACGGACAACAACACACGGAAGTGTCCCCTGATGCCCGGTACAGGGGTTATGACACCTGACTTGTCACTACCCACGGTGCACAATGTGACTATGTCATGTATGTGTGGGGGCTTCCCATCAGGTTGATGTTGGAGCACCCTCAAAAGCTGCAGCCGTTGCAGCAACCAACATGTGTCTGTGTGTAGTTTGTCATTGCACACTGTTCCGCACACCATGCCACATGTGGGATCGGATGTGAGGTGCACATGTATGCATGGGACACAGAGTAGCGTGACAAGGACATGTCAGCATCCTCACAAGGAATGTGTGGTGAGTCATGACATGTGCACCTTCATGGCAAGGTGTGTGGGCTGTCCTAGTGTAATGTCATGTGACCTGTGGCTCCAGTGTTCCGCTACCAGTCTCCGCAATCGGCATCCTACTGCTGCTGATGTGTGGGCGTATGTCACTCCTGTGTTGCGTCTGGCTGTTCTCTTGCACTGGGACACAGCTATTCCCATGGCGTGGCATGGGGAGGTTCTCAATCTCCGTGTGTAGCTGGGTCTTGGAAGGAGTGCCACCTTGCATCCATACGTGTCCTGGCCATGTAGCACATACCTGACTCCCTATGTAGCATGTGTGTATTGCCATATTAACATGTGCTCAGTACACATGAGTTGTTGTCGTAGTGCACTCACTCTTCCTTGTCACTTCCAAATTACTGCAGAGCGCCGCCTCTTGCCCGAAGAATTCCAGACTTGGCTGCCATGCAGGAGAATGACAGCATCCGGCTCTACCGCTTCACCCAACCGTTGATTCTGGAGTTGACGGCGAGACTGGCACCACACCTGCAACCGCTGCACAGGTATCCCACGGCACTGACACCCCAGCTGAAGGTAATGGCTGCCCTACATTTTCTTGCCCCGGGTACCTTTCAAAATACCATAGCTCATGTTGGTGGCATGTCCCAGAGCATGTTCAGCGGTGTGCTGCATGATTTCTTAGAGGCCATGTTGATTCACCTGGATGACTTCATCAAGTTCCCAACCCCTGAACAGATGACTGAGGTCAAGCGTGGATTCTATGCCCTGGGAGGTATGCCCCATGTCATTGGGTCCATAGATGGGACACATGTAGCTTTGGTACCCCCACACGCACGGGAGGTGGCGTACCGCAATCGGAAGCACTACCACTCCATCAATGCCCTTGTGGTGTGTCTGTCCAACATGGTGATTTCACATGTCTGTGCTCGTTTTCCAGGATCAGCACACGATGCCTACATCATGAGGCGTAGCGGGATGCCTGATATGATGATGCAGCTGCGCAACGAACGGGCATATGTTGTTGGTGGGTACAGTCTGTCTGTCCTGTATTCTGTATGGCCTACCAGCACGACCGCTTCACCACTTCTAACGATGACCATGTGCTTCCCATGTAGGGGACGCTGGCTATCCCAACATGCCTTGGCTGCTGACACCTATCCGCAACCCCATCACGCCGGCCCAGCTCCGCTACAACACCGCCCATGGCCGGACAAGGCGAGTGATAGAGAGGACGTTTGGCATGCTGAAGAGCCGATTCAGGTGCCTCCACAAGACCGGCGGCGCACTCCCATATGCCCCGGCGAAGGTCTGCAAGATCTTCATGGTCTGCTGCATGCTGCACAACATGGCAGTTGAAAGAGCTGTGCCACTCATCCTGAATCAACATGACGAGGACCATCCACCCGTGGAGGACGAAGGGCTTGGCAATGGGGCTAGTGATGTGGAGGATGTGGAGCCGCAAGAGGACATCCGGACTCGGCTCATACGCGACTTCTTTGCTTAGTGGTGAGTACCAGTGTCTGAGTGTGCACGCATTGGTCCCCGTGTGGCATGCGTTGTGATGTGTGTATCCACCTGCATGTATGGCACGTGAGTCAGAGGTGTGTGTGGGTGTGTCACTGGAGTGATGGTGGCAGTGATGGTAGTATTTCCCCAGTCATAATTGTGACCTAGCATGTTGTCATCCATACATGTGTCGAGTAAATGCACATGCAAGTGGCTGTGCTTTTTGTGGCTGACTTCTTGTGTGTCTCTCTTCCCCAGGTACCTGCGCATGCCGTCTGCTGGTTGCATTGTTGTGGCACTGCTATTCGTCATGGACATGACATCGTGGGCTGACTCAGCGTTACAGGCACGGACACATTTGGAAGTCTCCATGGGGTAAGGGATGCATCTGGGGTGTATTGGGTGTGGCAGTTGTTCACGATGTATGCACACTGCCCCTGTCGATGTGTTGTTCCTCTGCAGCCATGTTGCATCCCCATGGGACACGACATGCAGCTGTGTACACCTGAATAGATGGTCTGCCTGGTTGACAGGCATCAGTGATGGGATAGGGGATAGTGATGATGGCATCAATGTGTGTCACACTGCCCTCGGCCACATACGGTTAGCATTGGCTTGACATGGTGTGGGACTTCGACATCAGCGGATCTATGGTGTATGGCGGGCTCTCCGTGTGCAGCTGTGGGTATTTAGCTGTTAGCCGACGCTTGTGTGCCAGTTCCATGGCAAACACGCATGTGTGCTGCTGAAGGGGGGTGCCAGTGTTGGACCCACATGTTACTCAACATGATGTGTTCATGTGTACTTCGAGTTGCCTCTGCAATCCCAAATACATGACTAATAAAGCTGTGCCTATGCCTCCAAGGTGCCTCTTCTCAGTCAATGCTGGTGTGTTGCCACGGTGCATCCTGCATGTCTGGCATGGTATTCCCTGATTGTGGCTATGTGTCAATGTGTCGAGTTGCAAGATGCAAGCTGTGTGTGTGGGCTGAGACTGTGTATTGGGCATGATGTCCATGACTGTGTGGGTATTGTGACATGTGCCATCCCCATGCATCCAACGTTGGCCAGGCCCCCATTCTCTGCATCCACCGGACTCAAGCTTGCAGGACATGGTTCTGCCACCTGTCTACACATACCTGGGTGCCCCCCAGGACACTGGACTGGATCCCTGACCTCTGCGCATGACTGTTGCTGTACTCAATGTGTGTGTCAGCACGGTTGTTCGGCGACCCCCTCAGCTGGTTGGGCCCATCACGGGTGTGTATGGTGCTCCATGTCTGTCTTGCCTAATACACTGTGACCCATGTGTCCTGTGCCAGACTCAGGCCCCAGGGTGTGGATGGTTGAAGACAATAGATGACTCAGGCATGTTTAGACTTTACAAGACACATGTTAGGTAATTATGCAACCAGCAGGCATCTACTGTTCATAATGTGATTTATTATGGGGGGGGGGGGGCAAAGTGAGGGTATTTCCGGGATTTTGGAATCCAAAGTTCAGTAGGGGAGTTGGTGTCCTTGCCATTGGAAATCCTCAGAGTCCATGCCACAGTCTTTGTCAACATTGGTCAGCCAGTGACCAGCAGGGCCATGTGGCAGAGAATGTCTCTTGATGCTGTGATGCTGTTGCTCCAGTGGGCCAGGTGCCAGGCCAGGTGTCCTGGGAGATGGTGATGTAGCGCCGACCCTCACGGTCCTTTCCGTGGACGACCCGGCCTCCTGCGGGGAACCTCAGCAGCAGGCCGTGACGACGTCTGGGATGCTCCGTCGGATGTTTCCTCCTCCTCCTCCTGAACCCTCCCTGTGGGTGGTGATGTTCTCCGCCTTCTGGCACAGGGAGGGTCGGCCATGATGTCGGCCATTTGACGGAGTGTAGCGTGAATCCCCTGGAATGCCGTCACTTGCTCAGCCTGTCTGTCCTCCATCCTCCGTTGGTGTTGCAGTAGACAGGCATGTTGCTGGGCCTGCTGTGCCTTGATCCCCTTGAGGACGGACACAACCTGGGCCATGCCCGTGGTGTCCTCCCGGTATGAGTCCAGGATGTTACGGACATGGGAAAATACCGGATCCCTAGCCAACTGGTCAGGCTCGCGCCTCCGCCGTCCTCCACTCCCACCACCCCTGCCCACTTGCGCATGGCCTGCCCTTGTGGGCACATGGGGTCTCCGGGACCCCTGAGGGGTGGCATTGGCGTTGTCGCCTGCCTCCTCCTGGGTGCCCGGGACACCGTGTCCCTCCTGGCCAGCCTGGCTGCTTTGTGGTGGTGGGGCAGGGATCCTGGGTGTCTCCTGGGATGTGGCAGGAGTGGGGGTGGTGGTTGGCATAGTTGTACCTGACGCAGGTGCTGCAGGTGGTTGGACACCAGAGGGGCCAGGTCGGTCGGGGTCGTCCACAGAGTGGTGAGAGTGGTCGCTGCCGGTGGGATCGGGCTCCTGCAGATCCAGGTCCTGTGAGTGTTCCCCCCCAGTGTTGGGGGGTGCACCACGACGTTGACCTGTGTGTGAGAGAGACAATGTTAATTTTGGTCCATGCAACATCCATGTTTCATCAGTTTCAAAGTTGGCACATTTCCTCTTGGAATTAGGATCTGTCTTGCATTCCACTCACAGTGCACTTGTGCATGGGTGTGTCCCTTGGGCACCACTTTGGCCCCTTTAACTATGTGTGGCACAGTCTTACTTGCTGCGTCAAATGTGACTGCAGTCAGCAGTGGAGTGGGCAGGTGTGGCGAGCCATGCATTGGCGCCTTCCGTGTAGCACTGTACATGTGCACATGGAGTGGATCCACACACTTATATGATCCAGGTAGCTGTCCTTGTGCTCGTGAACAGGTTGTGACATGGCCCTGTGTTTTGCCATGGTGAAGAGGGGGGGTTCTGGCACTGGCCACCCTTGTCTACATGCACGCAGTCTACCTGCTGACGAGCAGACATTCACACACGCCACACGGCTGATTTGCTCTCCCTGTGTCTCGCTCCCTCTCTGTCCCCCTCTCCCTCCCTCTCTGTCCCCCTCTCCCTCCCTCTGTGTCCCCCTCTCCCTCCCTCTGTGTCCCCCTCTCCCTCCCTCCGTGTGTCAGCCTCCTCCCTCTGTCCATCTCCCTCCCTCTCTGTCCCCCTCTCCCTCTCTGTCCCCCTCTCCCTCCCTCCGTGTGTCAGCCTCCTCCCTCTGTCCGTCTCCCTCCCTCTCTGTCCCCCTCTCCCTCCCTCTCTGTCCCCCTCTCCCTCCCTCTCTGTCCCCCTCTCCCTCCCTCTCTGTCCCCCTCTCCCTCCCTCTGTGTCCCCCTCTCCCTCCCTCCGTGTGTCACCCTCTGTCACCTCAGCCCAGCTTCCTGGGCACACACTGTTAGCAGATCTTTGAGTGGCCCTTGGCTTGTTGATGTGAGTTTGTTTCTGATCTCCAGGCACCCATTGGGTGTGATGTGTGTCTGTGCGCTGCTGCTGTGGTGGTGTGTGCTGCCACTCTTTCACAATGTTGCCTGTTCATTAGCTGCTGTCATGTGCAAAACAGTGCCTTCACCCCCATGTGTTGATGCAAGGCGTCCGCCATTTGCTGGCAAGTCATTCCTGTGTTGGGACACACTGTTTGTCTGGCTGTGACCTAGGCCATATGGGCAGAGTGCATTGTTGTCTGCTTCGGAGTTGCACTATGTGATTATTGGGGCCCAGCCTCCCGCCATCCGGGTTACCGTGTCATGTGTTGTTGTCTTCTGTGGCCTGTGACTTGACATTGTCCAGCTGGGTGCATGGGGCATGGTGGCAGCAGTGGCATGTGCGTGTTCATGGAGTGTGGTTGAGTCATGCGATAGCTTGTGGTGGTTGCGTGCCTGTTTGTGGGTTTGGTTGTGGATGCCGTTCCCCCCATGTGAGGTGCGTTGTTTGTGTACTCACCCGGGTCGCGGAGTCCTTCTAATCCTTCGATTGCCTCCACCGGCAGTATGGCCATCACCCTCTCCTCCCAGGGATGGTATTGTACGGGTCTGCGGGAGGGCCCTCCTCCGGTGGCGTTGGCCTGGTCGTGTTCCTCCTGCCTCTTGGCTCTGACCCTCCTCCGCAGATCGTACCACCTGTTCTGGCATTCCTGCCTGGTCCTTCTGGTGTCCGCAACAGCATTCACAGCATCGACGATGGTCTGCCACATGGCTGTTTTTGCTGCCAGGCTGGTGTTTCTGACCAATGTTCCAAAGATCTGTGGCTCGACTCTGAGGATTTGATCAACAAGGACCTCCAACTCTCGGTTACTGAACTTTGGATTCTTGGTAGTGGGCATGGTGAGGGGTGTGGTTGTGGATGGTGGGGGGTGTGTGTGGGTGTTGGGGGGGTGTGGATGGTTGTGGGTGTGTGTGTGTGTGAATGTGATGAGGGTGTGTCTGTGAAGGTGGTTGTGTGAAGGTGTACAAGTGTAAGGTGTGGTGTAGCTTGTAGTATGGTTCTGTGGTGTCTGGCAGCAGTGAGTCTGTTGCAAAGGCTCATGGTTTGTGTGTGTGGGCCCTTTTTATTGGTCCATGGGTGGGTGTGGCAGTGTTTGAAGTTTGGGTGGGTGTGTTATAAGTAGTGGTGGTGTTTTGGGCCTCTGTTTGTCTTTGGCAGTTGCAGGTCAGTGAAGGTGTTTTTTTAGTGTTTGTTGGCCATGTTTAGTGGCTTTGTGCCATTCGTATGGTGTATTATTGTGTTGTTTAGTTTTGGCCTGGTTGCGTACGTGCGTTTTGAGCGTGTGTACGGTGTGTACATGGGCCATTTGGTTGTACGGTGCTGTCCTTGTGTGTGGGTTGGTACAACTCGTACATGCGGTTGTGATGTTGGGGCCTGGGGTGCGCTCCGTACTTAGGAGGTTGTGTTGGAGGTAGAACCGGAACGTACTAGGGTGTAGGTACACGATGGTACGACCCGTACAGGGGTGGGGGTAGGACTCGAACGTACTGGGGTGTACATAGACGGTGGTACGACTCGTACAGGGGTGGGGGTAGGACTCGAACGTCCTGGGGTGTAGGTACACGATGGTACGACACGTACAGGGGTGGGGGTAGGACTCAAACGTACTGGGGTGTAGGTACACGATGGTACGACCCGTACAGGGGTGGGGGTACGACTCGAACGTACTGGGGTGTACATAGACGGTGGTACGACTCGTACAGAGGTGGGGGTAGGACTCGAAGGTACTGGGGTGTAGGTACACGGGGGTGTGAGACGTACAGGGGTGGGGGTAGGACTCGATCGTACTGGGGTGTAGGTACACGATGGTACGACACGTACAGGGGTGGGGGTAGGACTCGAACGTCCTGGGGTGTAGGTACACGATGGTACGACACGGGTGGGGGTACGACTCGGACGTACTGGGGAGTACATAGACGGTGGTACGACTCGTACAGGTGTGGGGGTAGGACTCGAACGTCCTGGGGTGTAGGTACACGATGGTACGACACGTACAGGGGTGGGGGTACGACTCGAACGTACTGGGGTGTAGGTACACGGGGGTATGACACGTACAGGGGTGGGGGTATGACTCGAACGTACTGGGGTGTGGGTACACGGTGGTACGACACGTACAGGGGTGGGGGTACGACTCGAACGTACTGGGGTGTACATAGACGGTGGTACGGCTCGTACAGAGGTGGGGGTAGGACTCGAACGTCCTGGGGTGTAGGTACACGATGGTACGACCCGTACAGGGGTGGGGGTACGACTCGAACGTACTGGGGTGTACATAGACGGTGGTACGACTCGTACAGAGGTGGGGGTAGGACTCGAACGTCCTGGGGTGTAGGTACACGGGGGGGTGAGACGTACAGGGGTGGGGGTAGGACTCGAACGTACTGGGGTGTAGGTACACGGGGGTGTGAGACGTACAGGGGTGGGGGTAGGACTCGATCGTACTGGGGTGTAGGTACACGATGGTACGACACGTACAGGGGTGGGGGTAGGACTCGAACGTCCTGGGGTGTAGGTACACGATGGTACGACACGTACAGGGGTGGGGGTACGACTCGGACGTACTGGGGTGTACATAGACGGTGGTACGACTCGTACAGGGGTGGGGGTAGGACTCGAACGTCCTGGGGTGTAGGTACACGATGGTACGACACGTACAGGGGTGGGGGTACGACTCGAACGTACTGGGGTGTAGGTACACGGGGTTATGACACGTACAGGGGTGGGGGTATGACTCGAACGTACTGGGGTGTAGGTACACGGGGGTATGACACGTACAGGGGTGGGGGTACGACTCGAACGTACTGGGGTGTGGGTACACGGTGGTACGACACGTACAGGGGTGGGGGTACGACTCGAACGTACTGGGGTGTACATAGACGGTGGTATGACTCATACAGGGGTGGGGGTAGGACTCGAACGTACTGGGGTGTACATAGACGGTGGTACGGCTCATACAGAGGTGGGGGTAGGACTCGAACGTACTGGGGTGTGGGTACACGGGGGTGTGACCTGTACAGGGGTGGGGGGTAGGACTCGAACGTACTGGGGTGTACATGGACGGGGGGGTACGTGTCGGACGTACGGGGGCTGGGGGGAGTGTTGGGCGCGTATGCGGGCACATGTCTCCATGGTTGCTATAGGAGTTCGGTGCGGACGGTGTTTTTTCCATACGGTTGTAACCTCGGACGCACGGGATGGATCGTGATTCCTCGGTCGGACTTGACTTTTCACGTATGTACGGTAAATCGTCCGAGGACGTGTCGGACACATTTTCCGACCCGAGGACGTGTGGGGAATGATTCCCAATGCGGTTCGTATGGAATTTTTCCCATGCGAATCGTGATTGCCAGTTCGTACGGCACTTGTACGATTCGTACGGTAAAAAGACTGGATACGAGTCGCACGGGGGAATTTTTTACCGGATCGTAATTGGCACCTTAATGATCACATAACAAAATTTGAAAAAATCTCTAATGAAAGACCAAATATTACTTGTATTTGTTGCCGCAGAACTCATTATAGAAAACAAACTAGGAATGTTGATCTCTATAGAAAGAGTGAAAATGAAGATAATTATAAGTGGAAAGATTTTGCCACATATATATTTCTAGAAAATTGTTTTGAATTGGGTGAAGATCAGCGTATTTGTAAATACTGTTACAACAAGTTAGAGGAAAATAGAATGCCGACCAGAGCTGTACATAATAATTTAGAATTGGATGCTATTCCTGCTGAACTTTCTGAATTAAATACATATGAGTCTATACTTATTCAATGTGTTCATCCGTTCCAGACCATAGTACGTATGGAGCCCAAAACTGGTAAATTACCTCCTTCAGATTTACTGAGAGGTTTAAAAGGTAGAGTGGTGTATTTGCCCTTGGATTTGAAAAAAAATATGGAAACTATTGATGCGGATACTTTGGAAACTGAACCATTAGTTATTCTGGTTAATGGTGTACCTACAAAGAATAAGAAGATTTGGCAGGAGCTGGTAGATGTACGGAAAGTACAAAGAGCAAATTTGTATTTGAAAAGGAATAACAAATGGTATGAATCAATTTATATAGAAGAAGAAGAAGAAGATTTACAAGAAGACACAGAAACATCAACTGGACAAATTGAAAAAGTGGACAAGTCAAAGGAAGAAGAAATTTATGAACAGTTTAGCATACATCCCCTTCATTCAAAAGAAGTTATGGGAGACAATATTGATCTGTTTCAGATGAAGAAAGCAAAAGGAACTCCCGTGAGTGTATGGGAGGAGAGCTTGGAAGTTCGATGTTTTCCTCAGCTGTTTCCTAAAGGAAAAGGAGGACGATACGATGAACGTCCAGAACAGATTCCAGCTTCTGAGTATCGGACTACAAGACTATATGCTGAAGATCCCAGATTTCGACAAAGTATTCCTTATTTGTTCCATCTTTTATTTGAAAGCGACTTGTCTGCACTGTCTTATGCAGTAAATCACATTTTAAAAAGTGGAGTACATTTACAAAATGTGTCTGCTAAGGATTTTATGGAGAAAGTGCAGCACCGAGATGATCATTTGGAAACACAACTGATCAATCTGATGGCTTGTCAGCGTGGGACAAATGAATAATCGTACCGACGCCATGGTGAATTAAAATGCATGTTACGGAATTTAGGAACACCAACATGGTTCCTTACCCTAAGCTGTGCTGAGTACGCTTGGGATGATTTACTGGATTTTCTACGAGAGGCAAATTCAAACATTAAAAACATCGAATACAAGACAGCAGGAGAACTGTGCTCATTGGATCCGGTTAATGTTTGCAGATATTTCAATCATAGATTTGAGGCTATGATGTCCTTCATCTGCAATAAAAAAAATCCACCTCTAGGAGAAGTAGTGGATTTCTTTTGGAGAAAAGAGTACCAGGCAAGAGGTGCTCCTCATATTCATATGCTGTTGTGGATCAAGGATGCCCCAAAGTTTGGAACAGATGCTGATGAAGCAGTGTTATCTTACATTGAAGAATATGCAACATGTGCTATACCAAAAAGCACAGAAGAGAAAAAGTTAAAGGAGCAAGTTTTACGTTTCCAAAGTCATCGGTGTGGAAAATACTGTCGACGGAAATACAAGAGCAAAGAAAAATACTACACTAAATGTCGATTTGGATTTCCTAGACCTGTTCTTTCAAATGGAAGAGTAAACAGTTTTATGTCATCTGTGAGACATACTATCACAAGAAAATCACCTAAGAATACCTACAACCTAAAAAGAAAAGAAGAATCAAAAAATATAAATGACTACAACCCAGTCATTTTATCCATGTGGAATGCTAACATGGATATACAGTATGTAGCTGACAATTCCATTGCTGTTGCTCGATATGTAACGTCTTACATTACTAAATCTGAAAAAACTGAATTGAAAGAAATGTGGGAAGAGATTTCTCACGAGAAGACTGTCAGTAAGAAGCTGTACAGTTTCAGTTTAAAGATGTTATCGCATCGAGAAATTGGATCCTACGAATGTTCAGATAGGTTATCTTCTGCAAGTCTCTACTCGAAATCAAGAAGAATAATTTGGGCAAGTTTAGGCCTTGCAGCAATGAGAAATCGGGGACTGAAATCTGTTGGAGAAATTGAATATTTGGCCGAGAATGACCCAGAAAGTACAGATATTTTGAAATCAAACATGTTGGACACATATTATCCAAAAAGAAGTCATCATCTGGAGAACATGTGTCTCTATGAAGTGCTGCAGAACTACATTTATTCACGGAAAGCCGCAGAAGACATCAACAATGGAAAATATAAAGTCATTGGTGAGGAAGGATGTTTGGTGAAGCAAACAAAAGGAAGTTTGATAAATCACAGGAAGCTGAGTTGCGACACTACTGACAAAAAGGAATTTTACTACTTGGCTCTTTTACAGCTGTTTAAACCATGGCGTACAGAGGATGAACTACTGGGAGAATTTCAAAGCTATGAAGATTCATTTAATGCTTGCAAAGACAGCATACAATGCAGTACATTCACAACTTATCTGCAAATGTTAAATGAAGAAATTGAACAGGAAACTACAATTGCAGCAGAAGTAGCTAGAGACAGTTCTCAAGACAGCCAAAGTTCAGGAACACTCAGTCAAGATCCCCTAGGACAACCAATCGTTGAAAATGAAGCATCAATAGCCATGAATGAAGTGGAAACGGCTATGAATCAAGCTCAAGAAGAATTTATAGACTTACAAAATTTGGAAAGACAACTGAATGAAGAGCAGCAACAAATTTATGAAGAGATCAGAAACAAAATTGATCACGGATTTCTACATGAAAAAAAAGACTGCTCATGCACATCATTTCATCCAATCAGGATGTATGTAAGCGGACAAGCTGGAACTGGAAAAAGTTTCCTAATAAAAGTCATCAGAAGCTACCTACACGAAAAAAACGGATTCTACTTTGTCTTGTGTGGTTACTGCTCCAACTGGGTTAGCAGCCTATAACATAAAAGGAATTACCTTACATCGCTTGCTAATGTTACCAGTGGAGCATGAGAACAAAATACAATACAACAAGCTAACTGGAGAAGCATGCTTGGAAGTTTCAAGAGTATTGAAGAAGATGCAAGTTCTCATTATTGATGAGGTGAGCATGGTATCAAACTTAATGCTTTCCTTTGTGCATTTAAGAATGCAGCAAATTCTAAGGACAGACTATGACGTGTTATTTGGTGGAAAACATGTCATAGTTTTTGGGGATCTTCTACAACTTACTCCAGTTAAAGGACAACCAGTGTTTAATACTGTGACACATGAAGACACAAAGAAGTCATTGGGAAGCATCGGTAATGCAAATATTTGGTCCTTCTTTGAGTACAAGGAACTTACTACTAATATGAGGCAAGCAAACGATGAAGAATATGGAAGTATTCTGAAAGATATCAGAATTGGACTACTCACAGAAGTTGGCAAAAAAGCATTACAGAGTCGGCTGCTACATAATTTATTTCCAAAGGAAGAAATAGTTGCAGAGAAGATATACAAGAACATTGCAGAAAAGAAAAGTGTCATCTGCTTAATGCCAACTCTACGTGAATGCTCAATATTCAATGAGGAGCTTTTAAAATTGGAAAAGGAAGATATCAGGAAATTGGAAGCAGTGGACAAAATTGAGGATGGAAGAATTACTATCACATTAGCAGGCACACTGAAAAATAAATTGGATTCACTAGAGAAGAACATTTCCAAAACAGCTGGATTAGAAAAAAATCTATATGTTTGCATGAACTGTAGAGTATTTTTAAGGAGACATTTGGATGTTGAAAAAGGTTTAGTTAATGGAGCTATGGGAAGAGTTGTGGGTTTTATTAATTATCAGAAAAAAGATGGAATTGAGTGTTTAAAAATAAAATTTGATCAGATAGAAGAAGTTAAAGACATTTGTCGTTGTTCAGTTCGTTTCATGCTTGTGAAAGACTTATATGTACGTAGGAAGCAGTTTCCGTTTTCGCTAGCATATGCTGTAACTATTCACAAGTCTCAAGGATTGACTGTAGATTGTGCTTTTGTGAACATTGGTTCAACTGTGTTCAAAGAAGGTATGGCTTATGTAGCTTTGTCACGAGTGAAAACATTATCTGGTTTATTCATGATAGACTTTGATGACTCAAAAGTTAGTGCTGATACAAATTGTGTAAAGGAGTATAATAGATTAAGAAGAACCTATGCTCCTCATTTAGGTCAGTATCCTGTGTTGGAGAAACGTGTAGTTTCTCGTAAAAGGAGAAATGAGAATATCTGTAATGAAGATGTAGAGAGGAGGAAAAAAAAGAGGAGTGATGTAATTGCAAGCAAAAAGAAAAAGGAAAATGAAGAACAGGGTGTAGGATGTCATTTTGAAAATAGCTCTGGTGTCAACTGCTACGCTAATGTAGTGCTGAATGTTGCGTTTTATCTGGAAAGTGTGCAAGAGCAGATAATAGTAAATCAGGGAAAAAGATTCTGTTCTGAGTTGAGTCTCCTTTTTCAAAAGCTGAGTAATGATAAAACTCAAATAGAAAGTGCTACTGAAATGAGAAAACTTTTAGATGTATGTTCAGGACGAACACAGTTTTCTCAAAATGTACAGCAAGACGCACAGGAATTCTTGATGTTTTTTCTTCAGGTACTGGAAGAAGAAGGGGTTCCTATTGAAAATTTGTTTGGTCTCTCTTATAAATGGGAACATAGTTGTGAAAACTGTTACAATATATGTGGCTCTAATGTTGATTCTGAAAGGTTTATTTATTTAACATTGCCAGAAAGCAAAACAGTCACTTTTGCTAAATTAGTTAAAGATGCTAATCATAGCATGGAATGCAGTGAGTGTAAATCTGAAATGTTTTCAACGTTAATTTTAAAGGAATACGGGCAATATGTAATTTTAATGATGCAACGATGTAAAGCTGATGGTTCAAAATTAGATACTTTAATAAAGAAGTTTACAGGACAGCAATTATCAATTTCAGGAAAAACTTTTGTAACAGTTGCAATAATTTTCCATGAAGGACCTACAGTTACTTCTGGACATTACACAGTTTATCTTAAATGTGAAAAAGGCTGGACACTGTGTAATGATTCCCAATTGATTTTCAAGCAACGTTTGCCTTTTGATTTAGCAAATTCCTATCTAATCTTCCTGAAACCTAAATTTTAGAGAGACTTGGCAAGATGTGTACAAAACAATTTTACCATTTTATTGGATTACCATTGGAATTTTCAAAAAAAAAGATTTTTCAAATTATCATTTGGCCTAATGGAAAGGTAACCAATTGTAATGTGGACTTTTTAAATTTTTAATGAAACTTTGGAAAACCAAAAATTTAGACAAAATCGGTAACATCTGCACAATTTAAATTTTGGAATGTTATTGGATTGCCATTGGAAATTTATTCAAAAAAGATTTTTAAAATTACTATTTGGCCATGAGGAAAGTTAAACAATTGTATTGTGGACTTATTTAATTATTAATTAATCTTTCGGAAACCAAAATGTTACAGAGAATCGGTGAGATCTGTACAATTTAAACTTTAGAATTTTATTGGATTACCATTGGAAATTTAATCAAAAAAGAATTTTAAAATTACTATTTGGCCTAAAGGAAATGGAACCAGATGTATTGTGGAGTTATTTGAGATATATTTTTGTGATTATACTTCTGAAACAAAAATGTCAGACGGTATTTTAAAGAAATAAGTATTGATATTAGTTGATATGTTTTTAGAATATTATGCATTTCTATAATGTTATGTTTAAGTTAAAAGAGATTCTGGGCTTTTTTTATACAATCTTTGAGATTGTTATTTTTTTTTTGCCCGCTGTTAAATGATGAATGCAATTGCTTTCACAATTTATAGTGAAATGCAATATATTCTGAAAACAGCAAAAAAAAGGCAAAAGATTTTTGGGGAAAAACATGTAAATACGTGTACTGTGTAATATATTGATTTATTAAATATTAATACTTTTTTCTTTTTTTTCAGATTGTGAAAGAAAATTTTCAAAAAAAAACAACCATTTTTTCAAGTAATTTCAATTACATTTTAATTAAAAATTAAATTGTTGGGTGGGACAGGTAACTGAGAAATTAGAAGGTCTCTTTCTTCCACTTTATCTCAAAAAGATTTTTAGTATTTATTTATTAATTCCTCAAGGATCTTGAGATGTGGTAATTGATTTTTAGTGTTTTAAAGAAAAAATAAAAAAAAGTTGAGAGGTAAGGTTGGCTCTTAAAAGAGCCGTTGTGTTCATGCAGGGACAGAGGAAAGGAAGTATGGGAACATTAGCTGGTTGGACATTTGTGCTGACCTATTTTGTTGTTAATGAGGGAAACACTGGTCTCCCTATGAACAATTAGATCATGGCAAAATGAACACCGCATAGTAACCCTACCAAACCGAGGGTTCATTTCCAGAGGTTCAGAAAAAGGTGAATGTGCCCCCACAGATGAAGGGCTCTGCTGAGCTTCCGAAGAAGGACTCGGCTGAGCTGCTGTGGATGTGCTTGCTCGACTTACTGAAGGGTTGCCCCTAGTATGTCGTGCATGTGTCCTAGGATGCACATCCTCAAGGTGTCTCAACATAGTGTGATTCCCAAAGGAATACTTCTTGTTGGGATTACCTCGCGAAAGTACACGCTGGCACAGCTTGCAAGTCACCAAGGCAGCATTGACTTTTTTCTCACCCTCTGGAAAACTGAAATACTCCCATATGAAAGAGCTCTTCTGTTTCCTCTTTCTCTGCCTGATGGTGGTGCTGCTAGCCTCACTCTCAGCAGAAGAGTGCTGTTCTGCCATCGTATCACAAAGACAAGTCAGCTCCTTCTCCTAAGGGATCACAAGCAGAAATGAGGGGAATGGGTGTGGTGTAGGAGAGTTCTAGAACTGAAAGTAGTTTCAACCAATCAAAAGTTGTGTTTCATGATCACATGACCCACCGTGCGCGTACGTTACGCTTATGTTACGCTTACGGTGCGCTTACGGTGCGCTTACGGTAAAAGTGCGCATGCGCGTAAAAAAGACACGCGCTCGCGCGCATGCGCAAAACAGTCACTCTACAACACTTCCGCGTAATGTGCGCGTGTAGCGTACACGCCTACGCGCCCCACGCACAGTACGCGCGGCTACGCAAATTGCGTAACTATACGCAAACAGAGTAGATAAATTACGGACATTGCGTAAACCGTACGCTTACCGTACGCTTACCGTACGCGCACTAAAAAAAAAAAAATATATATTTTCTATGGTATACTAATATATCTTACCTGTTTGGTAAAAAAAAAAAGAGAAAACTTGATATATTGCATATTTTTTTAAAAAAAAACAGTGTTTTAAGAGAATAAAAAGTTTTAAAAAAACTTGTTTTTTTTTAAAAAAAAACACATTTAAGATAAGAATTTATAATAAAAAAATCATACAAAATCAATTAAAAAAAATATGGGAATCACATATGTTATAGGTAAGAATTAGCATTTAAAAAACCATACAAATTCACTGAAAAAACCATGGGTTTCACACACGTTATAGTTAGAAATTAGCATTTAAAAAACCTTGCAAATTCACTGAAAAAACCATAGGTTTCACACATGTTATAGTTAGGGATTAGCATTTAAAAAACCTTGCAAATTCACTGAAAAAACCATAGGTTTCACACATGTTATAGTTAGGAATTAGCATTTAAAAAACCTTGCAAATTCAGTGAAAAAACCATAGGTTTCACACACGTTATAGTTAGCTGGACATTTCACTCGTAAAAAAACAATGAAATTTCCCCGTTATAGTTAGTTAAGCTAACTATAACTCGTGCGCCCGCAATGCACTGCTGATGACGTCACATATTACATCACTCATGACATGGTCAGTGACATCACTGATGACATCACTGATGACATCTCAAATGACATCACTGATGACATCACTGATGACTTCATCCATGTGATGGAGTGGCAGATCTCCTCTCACCCTAATATGACCTTTGATACACACATTCAAAAATAGAGACTGAAATTTTCAAAAAAATGGACATACCAATACCAATTACAACAACCTCTTCAATAATTCTAAGAACCACATAAACATCCACTCATTCACCAACAGTCCTGTACAGTCACTCATTCGTGTACTCACACATCATATGCACTCATACACCAATACATCCTGTGACACAATGCCACTCATCCACAGAGTAATACTGACACATATAGTCACTCATGAAAAAAAGAAAGAAACATACATTTACTTGCATATACAGTTATACACACACCACCACACTTACTTCTACAGAAACTTACACATACTTAGTCTTTTAAACAATCACTTATAGAAACACATACTTATTCATACAGGAACTCTTTCAATCTCTCACTCTCACATATACTCACTTATGTACACCAATAGTCACATATACTAGTTTAAAACATATGTAGTTACTCATAAAGACACTATTGAGACAGCCATTCACTCACTAACACACCCATACACACACTCTTCCACCCATACAGTCCTGCACATATGCTGTCTTCAACACATACAAACAGTGAGTCACTCATTCATGCACCTATGCACTACGTAATACCCCCCACCGAACCATATAGACACTGATACTCAAAAAACCAACTAATAACCTATATAGACACTCATGTAGCTACTCACCAACCCATGCAGCCACTTATACACAAAGTGAGAGACTGATACAGATATTTACATATTTAAACAATACTCACTAAGCCATGTACTCACTAAGATACACTTAATCAGTCAGTTATACAATCAATTTTTCAAAAACAAATCATCCATTTAGACACTTATACACCCATTTATTCTTCCATCGACCTTGGGATATACATATATAAAACATATGTAATTTTCAGAAAAACACACATTCACTGGATGATGTCATCAGTGATGTCATCAGTGATGTCATTTGAGATGTCATCAGTGATGTCATCAGTGATGTCACTGACCATGTCATGAGTGATGTAATATGTGACGTCATCAGCAGTGCATTGCGGGCGCGCGAGTTATAGTTATCTTAACTAACTATAACGGGGAAATTTCATTGGTTTTTTACGAGTGAAATGTCCAGCTAACTATAACGTGTGTGAAACCTATGGTTTTTTCACTGAATTTGCAAGGTTTTTTAAATGCTAATTCCTAACTATAACATGTGTGAAACCTATGGTTTTTTCAGTGAATATATGTATGTGTATATATATATATATATATATATATTACCTACTGGCGGTCGCCAGTAGGTAGTTATAGTTAGGACCCCTTTTTCATAGGAAATCCGCAACATTCTATTTTGAATAACTTTGGCGCCGGTCGACGAATCCTCGCGAATTTCTCAAAATAGATGGGGCGCTACGCTCCGCTCCTACCCTGAAAGTCTCGGGGGGATTCGTCAAGCGGGGGCTGAGATAAAAGGGGGGTCCCAAAACGCGTTTTTCTCATGCATTTTTCCATAGGACCTTTAGACAGGGCTACAGCCCGAACGGCTGAACAGAATTACTAGAAATTTGGCAGAGAGGTAGTCCTCAGGTCAAGGAAGTGCCTTTTGTAGGTTTGGTGTAAATCTGTTCAGTAGATTCTGAGAAAATAGCCTTTAAATCAATATATATATCTGAGCCAGCTTACGGTACGCTTACCGTAAGCTTACCGTACGCGTACGGTGGCGTGCGCGAGCGCGATTCTGATTGGCTCTTAGATCTTAGTAAACATTCGAAACAGCCGAAACCAGGAAGCGGCGGCCGCCATTTTCTCTCTCGCACTGAGAGCTAGGTTGTTAAATAAAACCAATAAACATATAAAGGGGCTGTTTAGACAGCTCCCACACACATAGCCATGTTGAGGGAGTCCCCAAAGACCCCCCAAGGCCAAAAATGCAATTTTTATTTTTTCGCTAATTTCGCCGATTACGCTTACCGTACGCGTACGGTAAAAAATTTAAAAAAAATAAAACACTATCCACACTCTACCCACCCCCTGTGCTTTTGGTGGCCGCAGGCCACCAAATGTACAGTGCTTATTGGAGGTGTGAAAAACCACAATATTTTAAACAAAAATAATAAAAGAAAAAATTAACAACACTCTCTCCACCCCGTGTGCAAATGGTGCCCGAAGGGCACCATTTGTGCATGGCTTATAAAAATTACGAAAAATTAAAATATTACCTTTCAAAACGAAGTGCATCATATGTCCTCCATGTGCGCACGGTGCGCGAAGCGCATCGTGCGTACATGGCCCATCTAGCGTAACGTGGGCACGCGGTGCGCGTAGCGCACCGCATGCCCACCGTGCGTGCACGGCACTAACTGCGTAAAGTGGGCGCGCCGTGCGCGAAGCGCACCGCGTGCTTACTGTGCGTGCACGGTGCGCGAAGCGCACCGTGCGCGCACGGAACGAACTGCGTTAAGTGGGCGCGCACGCCACGAATGGCGTAAAGTAACTTAGCATTTAAAAAACCGTACAAATTCACTGAAAAAACCATAGGTTTCACACACGTTATAGTTAGAAATTAGCATTTAAAAAACCTTGCAAATTCACTGAAAAAAACCATAGGTTTCACACATGTTATAGTTAGCGGAAATTTTACTGATAAAAAACCAGTGAAATTCCCCCGTTATAGTTAGTGTAGGCAACTATAACTCACGCGACCGCAATCTTCTGCTGATGACATATGTGTCTTTATGAAAAAAAAATATTTGAAATATATGTATAGCTAAAAATGTATGGAAGAAGACATGGGCAAATAAGTGTCTAAATACAGTATTAGCATCAGCAGAGGATTGCAGTCGCGTGAGTTATAGTTGCCTACACTAACTATAACGGGGGAATTTCACTGGTTTTTTATCAGTAAAATTTCCGCTAACTATAACATGTGTGAAACCTATGGTTTTTTCAGTGAATATATATATATATATATACATATATAAACATATAAATATAATCTGCATATCTATATAAATATAAATCCATGCAAACATATACATATACATATATGCATACATATGCATGGTATGTATATGAAAGTTTGAAAAACTCTAATACAAGCAAAGCTAAAAAGCCACCTAATTACAAACAGAATTGCTTTAACTTAAACGAGGGCGAGACCTATTGCATTTTCAATGCTTGTTTACTTTGATTCCATCAAGAAGGCATTCAGATGTGTCACACATTTTCCATAAATTCTGAATGGTAGCACTCTAGTTGCTCATTAGATCACTGTAGTAAAGCTACTGCTCACCAGGGAAGTCTGCTGCTGGTATTGAAAGTGCATGTTTCAATCTGCATGGCAGAATTTTTTAATGAAATAGAAGAGAATTTGAGAAGTCACTCAAAATGTGCCCTAATTTTTCTTTTTTCCTCACTAATCATAATTTCTATGGCAAAATGAACCTCCTCATTGTGTTCCTTTTAAATTAAACTACTCACTCTCTACTACTCACTCGCTACTACTTTCTACTACTCACTCTCTACTACTCACTTTCTACTACTCTCTAGTACTCTACTTCTCTCTACTACTACTCTCTACTACTCACTCTCTACTACTCACTCTCTACTACTCTCTACTACTCTCTACCACTCACTCTCTAATACTCTACTACTCACTCTCTACTACTCTCTACTACTCTCTCTCTACTACTCCCTCTCTACTACTCACTCTACTACTCACTCTCTACTACTCACTCTCTACTACTCTCTACTACTCACTCTCTACTACTCACTCTCAACTACTCACTCTACTACTCTCTCTACTACTCACTCTATACTACTCTCCACTACTCACTCTACTACTCTCTACCACTCACTCTACTACTCTCTGCCACTCACTCTCTACTACTCTCTCTCTACTACTCACTCTCTACTACTCACTTTACTACTCTCTACTACTCTCTCTGCTACTCACTCTCTACTACTCACTCTCTACTACTCACTCTCTACTCCTCTACTACTCTCTACTACTCTCTCTACTACTCACTCTCTACTACTCACTCTCTACTACTCTCTACTACTCTATACTACTCACTCTCTACTACTCTCTATTACTCACTCTCTACTACTCTCCCTACTACTCTCTACTACTCACTCTAATACTCACTCTCTACTACTCTCTACTACTCACTCTCTACTACTCTCTACTACTCCCTCTACTACTCACTCTCTACTACTCTCTACTTCTCACTCTCTACTACTCTATACTACTCACTCTCTACTACTCTCTATTACTCACTCTCTACTACTCTCCCTACTACTCTCTACTACTCATTCTCTACTACACATTCTCTACTACTCACTCTCTACTACTCACTCTCTACTACTCTCTACTACTCTATACTACTCACTCTCTACTACTCTCTATTACTCACTCTCTACTACTCTCCCTACTACTCTCTACTACTCACTCTAATACTCACTCTCTACTACTCTCTACTACTCACTCTCTACTACTCTCTACTACTCCCTCTACTACTCACTCTCTACTACTCTCTACTTCTCACTCTCTACTACTCTCTACTACTCACTCTCTATTACTCACTCTACTACTCTCTCCTACTCACTCTCTCTACTACTCTCTACTACTCTCTCTCTACTCTCTATTACTCATCCTCTACTCGCTACTTCTCTACCTTTCTCTACCTCTCTCTCTACTACTCTCTACCTCTCTACCTCTACCTCTACGTCTCTACCTCTATACCTCTACCTCTCTACCTCTCTCTACACGCACACATATGCACATATATGCATATGCATTTATATATATGTATGTGTATATATATATATACATACATATATAAACATATATATAATCTGCATATCTATATAAATACAAATATAAATGCATGCATACATATACATATATGCATGTTATGTACATGAAATTTTGAAAAACACTAATAAAAGCAAAGCTAAAAAGCCACCTAATTACAAACAGAATTGCTTCAACTTAAACGAGGGCGAGACCTATTGCATTTTCAATGCTTGTTTATTTTGGTTCCATCAAGAAGGCATTCAGATGTGACACATTTGCCATAAATTCTGAATGGTAGCACTCTAGTTCCTCATTAGATCACTGTAGCAAAGCTACTGCTCACCAGGGAAGTCTGCTGCTGGTATTCAAAGTGCATGTTTCAGTCTGCCTGTCAGAACTTTTTAATGAAATAGAAGAGGATTTGAGAAGTCAAAATGTGCCCTAAGTTTTCTTTCTGCAGCACTAATCATAATTTCTATGGCAAAATGAACCCCCTCATTTTGTCCCTTTGCAAATTAAATGTTTTAAATGTTACCACTTTATTCCAATCAAGATGGCTTCAGGTGTGCCATACCTTTGTCATAAGTAAGGCTGTTAGTGCTCTAGGTGTTCTTTAAAACACTCTGGGATTTCTGTCATTGGGCTATACTTGGGCTACATCTCGGTGATATTTGTGCTACATTTGGGCTCTTTTGTCTCTGGTGGCCATCTTGGGAGACTTGTTATGAAGTTTCCTAATTTCCTCATTTACTGCAGTCTCCTCAGTAGGCATACTGTCAGTTTTTTACTTTGATTCAATGAAGAAGGCATTCAGATGTGTCACACATTTGCCATAAATTCAGAATGTTAGCACTCTAGTTGCTCATTAGATCACTGTAGTAAAGCTACTGCTCACCAGGGAAGTCTGCTGCTGGTATTGAAAGTGCATGTTTCAGTCTGCATGTCAGAATTATTTAATGAAATAGAAGAGGATTTGAGAAGTCACTCAAAATGTGCCCTAATTTTTCTTTCTGTAGCACTAATCATACATTCTATGGCAAAATGAACCCTCTCATTTTGTTCCTTTTTAAATTAAATGTTTTAAATGTTACCACTTTATTCCAATGAAGATGGCTTCAGGTGTGCCATACCTTTGTCATAAGTAAGACTGTTAGCGCTCTAGCTGTTCTTTGGAACACTCTGATAAGCTGCAGTAGAACACAAAGGAATCAACTGACAGTCTCTGCCCTTGTTGGATGTACATGTTTTACTGAGAATGTCAGACTTCATTCTCACATGACTGAGAAAGATAATGTGAATTTACAGAAAATATGCTCTCAGTTTAGCTTATAGATCACCTTCCAAACCTCTGTGGGAAAAGCATGTGAAAATAGTTTTCTCTCAAAGATGATTCATGATATCCCAGCAGAAGGCTTTTTTCACATGGTAAAATCACCTTAGAACATACCACAATTCCTAAAATTAGTATGGTACCATCAACAAATGATTTATAATGTAATTAAAGTCTTAAAACCTTCTATTAACTGCAATGCTTTTTAATGAGGTGCTATCATGTATATTGGTCCCAAGATGGCTGCCAACACTTCTTGGATGAAGTGCTGACAGCCAATCAGATCTCACAATGAGATGTGTGGTTAGGCTCCGCCCAGATATGTCTATGATTTTACTTTTGATTTTCTCAGGAACTACTGAACGGATTTACACCATATATGCAAAAGGCACATGCCTGACCTGAGGACTACCTCTTTGCCAAATTTCAAGTCATTCTGTTCAGCCGTTCGGGCTGTACCTTCGACTAAAGGTCCTATGGGAAAATGCATGGGGAAAACGCATTTTGGGACCCCCCTTTTTTCTCGGCCCCCGCTTGACGAATCACCCCGACAGTTTCAGGGTAGGATCTGAGCGGAGCGCCCCATTAGTTTTGAAAATTTCACGAACATAAGTCAACCTGCGCCAAAGTTATTCAAAATAGAATTTTCAGATTTCCTATGGGAACTCGGTCCTAACTATAACTATCTACTGGCGACCGCCAGTAGATAATATATATATATATATCTCAGGTATGTTGGGAGTACAACTTGCATGGTAAAAAAGCGAATATAGGAACACCTTAGAGCTATTACAAACATAGACCAGAACTATCCCTTTGCTAGACACTTTCAGGAAAGACATCAGTCCAATAACTCCCTGCTCAAATACTTTGCTATAGAACAGGTGAATATAGGCAAAAGAGGAGGCAACAGGGAGCTAGCCCTCAGAAAGAGAGAATCTAAATGGATAATGGAATTGGAAACTAGGTTTCCAGGGGGACATAATCTTGATGAGGAATTGGCAACGCATTTATACAATGATTGAACTGTTGTCGCATTTCGGTTGTCTTTTCTGTGTACTTTTCACATTTTTCATGTTGTTTTATGATGAATAAGATAATCTTTTATTGTTATAAGGATGATCACTCTGAACTGCTCTTATTCTAACATGTTGTTTTTCTTATTATCCAGGAGGAAAGGAAGGGACCCTTCACTTTTCAAGACACGGCACAGGTTCCCTACCCTTTTCTTCACCAGGATGCCACTGCACGCCCTAAAAGATAAGAACTGCACGTCTTGTTGATCACTCCTTCCTTTTGAATATAGACTCACTGTATTTCAATTCCTTTCCTTAGTGCAACACGTTGTAGCTTTTATTGAGAAGTACTTACTGCTCTTGTTTCGACTTGGACCATTTGGTACTTATAGACAATAATGCAGAGACATTTTCCGGTCCTTATACATGTCAGTGAGGAAAGTATTGGGTACTAGTCCTGGCATAAATCTGTATTTGTTTCAATCATTTTTTAGCCATTCTGTTTTGTATCAAGATTCTTCGGTGCTTACAGGACATTGGTCAACTAACATGCACGTACACCTGATAATCAACCCCCCTTAGTAGCACTGTAAATACGCACGAACGGGGCACTAGTCCGCCAGTACCATATTTGACAGCACTGTAAATACGCACGCATGGGGCACTAGTCCGCCAGTACCGCATATGGCTAAACTGGAGGGGTTGCAATGGTATATTGTAACTAGGTTTGCCTGTTTATAAAGTTTCACTAATTCAAAAACCTTGCAGGCGGCATATACCGGATATCAAATTGGGTGGAAACAACTCGCATTGTTCGTTGTCAACATTGTGTCCTGCAATATTTACTTGGATATCATTGTCTGGCTTTACACTTTGTATTTACATGGTTTGCACTACGATATGATGTATTTATTGATCCAACAACATGATCCCGAAACCTGTTTCAATATGGCTACCAGGTTGACAGTGGGGACTAGGAAATGCGAAAGTACTTCTTTTATGTTTATTCGTTTGTATAAATGCACGTTTGGTTTAAAATGTAGACATCGTGTGAGCAAGACACTGTTGTGTCGAAACGCGTAGCGAGTGTTTATTAAATAATACAATTGACCTCCGAGAGTGCGTTTTTCGTGGACAATTTGTGATTGGTTTTACCGGCTTTGGGTTCGCCGGCCAACGCACCACCTGACGAGGGATTGATCCCGGAAGGACCCGACTTCGACTGTGGATATATATATATATATATATATATATATATATATATATATATATATATATATATATATATATATATTTATACATACATACATATGTGTGTCTTTATATGTATATATGTTTTAAAATTATTAATTAAAATTAAACAAAATATAGGGTCTATTATAGTGGCGATCCGCCCGCCATTATCCACCGCCTGCATGCAATTTACTCCCGCCTGATTATGTTGGCGGGGGTACTGCGGCGGACAGGAAGTGGGTGCACCGCCCGCCACAATGATGTGGATGGGGGATGCCACCGCCGGTGGCTTCCTGATTGCCGGTGAGGGACCGCTGCAACTCTGGCGGCCGGTCCCAGCACCGCAAGGGTGGCAGGTGGATGTAAGTCCGCCCGCCATCCTAATAGGCCCCATAATGTTTAACAAATATATATACTATTTAAAAGTAGCTTTCTAAACAAAAATTAAAGTATCTCTAACTTAAAACATAGAATAAAAATCAATCTTTATTATTTTATAAAAAGAAATAAATAAAATAATTTGTAAAAAAATGCTTATTTTTACAACTAATTTATTAAATCTTACAATACAAATAATATTGCTAGTATGAGATACGTAAATGCTAATAAGGGTAAAATTAAATATTGAGGGGCCGATTCCGATTCCGGCCGCAAAACGTACCGACCGACACGGACCGGGAACGGAGACTGACCGACACGGACCGGCGCCGTACAACCCGTGCAGTACGATGCAACGGTTGTGAATTACAACCAACACGTACGGAATACAAGCCGTACGACCGAGCTGTAAGGAAACCAGTGATTCGCATGGAAACCAGACACGATTCGCACCGACCGACACACACCAGGAATGAACCCGACCGACACGTACCCACGATGTCCGATCCGCGCAGTACGATGCAATGCGTGTAAAACCAGACCGACTCGCACGGAGCCCAAGCTGCATGACCGACACGCACAGAAAACAGGGACCTGTAGCAATAGAGTTCTCCGCGACTGACGCGTGTGAAACACAGAAGAAAGTCAGCGTGAAAGACCCGGAGAAGCCCGCACGAGCCAACATCAGCGTCCGTCTTGGTCAGAAGAACGTCTCCTTCATACCTAGAAAACCCAAAGGAAAAAATACAAAAAAAGGACCAACCAAGCAATGACAAAGTCAATAAATATAAAAAAAAAACTTGGAACAAAGACACACACACAATTCCACCTATATAAAGGACACCAACCACTACCATGATCCTTTGCAAATTCAAGAGAACAGCCAGCAGAGAACACCATCAGACAGCAACCACAGACACACTCACAACTCACCCATCACACAACTTTCACACCATTAGCACCTCACCAAAAGCACTCACACATACACCTAGCAAAAATGACACTCACCCGTCCCTCACTTACATCCTCACACACACATCACACACAACCACCACCCATCACCATGCCCCCAAAGAAGAATCCAGAGTTCAAAGATAGTGAGTTAGAAGTGCTGGTAGATGATATCATCAGAGTAGAGCCACATTAGTTTGGTACATTGGTCCAAACGACCCCCATGTCACAGAAAACAAAGATGTGGGCGAGAATCGTGGACAAGGTGAACGCACAAGCACCAATGTTGCGCACAAAGGATGATATCCAGAACAGGTGGTATGACGTGCACAGGAGGGTCAAGAAACTCATCATGAAGGATCACGCCTTGAGTCAGCGCACTGGTGGTGGCCCTCCTGCCAAACCAGTATACTTCAGGTCCTTGGAGGAGAAGGTGCGGGACATCCTACCTCCAGAGAGCGTCCATGGTCTATCAGACATACCAGAGCCTGGTGAGTACACAACCAATATACTCAATATTGTGTGGCAAGGGGACAGTGAAACCATGCACGGTTAGCAAAGCCACAGTAACCAATAGATAAGCATCCCAAGATGTGTATGGCAGTCAGACAAACACAATACCTGCCATCTCATAGTGACTTGTAACTGTGTCATGACATGTACAAACCTACCAACAAATAGAGCAAGGCTGTGGCACAAAGCTAAATAAACACTGTCAGACAGTTTGCCACCATAAGCTTACTACCTCACAGTGCAGCTGACTGACAGGAAGGAATAGTGGGTATGCAGGTGAAGTGAGTGTATCCAAAAGCATGAAGGGGTTTGTAGTCATAGATAATGCTCCCCCTCCCAATTGGCCCATCAAGACCTCTCTGAACCATGCCCACATCACAGGGAGTGGAAAATGACTGACAAGATGGCTGACACTGGGTCCTGCTGTGGGGAGCACAAGGCTCTGGTAGGGGTTGTGCGCAAATCAGAAGCAGGACACCACTGCCTCACATCCTGAAAGCCAACTTGCACGCCCTCCAATGGTGGTACACAGCTGTCCTGGCTGATGACGGCTGATAGCCAGAAACCGGTCCTAGGATGCTTGATTCCGGTCCAGGGAAGACATGGCTTGGCAGTTCGGGCTGGACTGTTCCCATGAGGCACAGGGTCAAGACTGATTTGCATATGGCCATGTCTAAACTGGGGTGGCGTAGTGGGCAAAAGAACGATGGATTTAACCCAGATCTCTTGACTGGGGGAGAATATCTGCATTGTCAGCATTCCGTCCATCAATTGTTTGTTGTAACGCTTTTCGCCCTAAGTGGGATGGGTATTCCCAGACGTGGGACCCGTGCTCACTACGCCACTGGAGTCAAGCTATCCTGGCTGATGACGGCTGATAGCCAGAAACCGGTCCTAGGATGCTTGATTCCGGTCCAGGGAAGACATGGCTTGGCAGTTCGGGCTGGACTGTTCCCATGAGGCACAGGGTCAAGACTGATTTGCATATGGCCATGTCTAAACTGGGGTGGCGTAGTGGGCAAAAGAACGATGGATTTAACCCAGATCTCTTGACTGGGGGAGAATATCTGCATTGTCAGCATTCCGTCCATCATTTGTTTGTTGTAACGCTTTTCGCCCTAAGTGGGATGGGTATTCCCAGACGTGGGACCCGTGCTCACTACGCCACTGGAGTCAAGCTATCCTGGCTGATGACGGCTGATAGCCAGAAACTGGTCCTAGGATGCTTGATTCCGGTCCAGGGAAGACATGGCTTGGCAGTTCGGGCTGGACTGTTCCCATGAGGCACAGGGTCAAGACTGATTTGCATATGGCCATGTCTAAACTGGGGTGGCGTAGTGGGCAAAAGAACAATGGATTTAACCCAGATCTCTTGACTGGGGGAGAATATCTGCATTGTCAGCATTCCGTCCATCATTTGTTTGTTGTAACGCTTTTCGCCCTAAGTGGGATGGGTATTCCCAGACGTGGGACCCGTGCTCACTACGCCACTGGAGTCAAGCTATCCTGGCTGATGACGGCTGATAGCCAGAAACTGGTCCTAGGATGCTTGATTCCGGTCCAGGGAAGACATGGCTTGGCAGTTCGGGCTGGACTGTTCCCATGAGGCACAGGGTCAAGACTGATTTGCATATGGCCATGTCTAAACTGGGGTGGCGTAGTGGGCAAAAGAACGATGGATTTAACCCAGATCTCTTGACTGGGGGAGAATATCTGCATTGTCAGCATTCCGTCCATCATTTGTTTGTTGTAACGCTGTCACGCTAGTCACAGTGGAAATAATTTGCAAAGTATCAGAAAACACATATGTAGTCAATATACAGAAATTGTAACAACACCAAAAGTCAATTGCGATGAATCACTATGATTTAATCAATTGGACGAGGGTTGTCAGAAGATCAACGGTACAAATGACAGATTGAATGTCACAATCACAATTTTTGGTCAAACAGTTGCAAACAAGGTGATAAGTGCAGAATTCAGGGTTAGTGCAAGTGATGTGCAAGGGGAAGATAGTGCATATACATACATCCACATTAAATTTTGAAGCCTATTCTACCAGATTTCTGGCAAATACAATCAATGCGAAAACATAAACAGTAGATGCAGTTATAATATCACTGTCATCTAGGTTTGACGTGGAATGAAAAAGAAAAGTCAACGTTTTGACCCCTGTGGGGACCAGCAAACTGTAAGCCTTGGAGGTGGGGTCTTCTTCAGGACCAGAGGGTAAGGGGGGCTAGGGGGAGCACCTATGGATAATGATAGAGGTTATTGCGGTGTGTCTAAAAAAGGGGGGAATGGATCTCAATAATGGAAAAATCAGAGCAAGATTTACCAGCATCAGCAAGAGTCCTTTGTGCTGGAAAATGAGAGTATGGGCCTGCAACGCTCCTAGGGGGAGGAAAACAAGAGAGCCAAAACTAGGGTTACAATTTATCCTAGTGTCTGAAGGAGGAGAAAGCTTAAAAACAAACATGGTAAGTATGTACTCACCATAGGGAAGTAGGGGAGTACCATAGGCAGACAATATCTATGGTAGGCTGATTTGTAGCGAAACACACAAGGTTCAATCGTAACCTGTGGCTGAGAACGGAAACAGAAGGAGAAAGAGTGGAGAACCACGTTGTTGAAACCTGAGAGGTATATCATAGGTGGCGCGCTTTACAGGATGGGGCACAGTGCCCAATGGTTAGCCTAGAAGTTACTGTAAAACAGTTGCAAAAAAGGCTGATGGAAGAATCAAAAGCCTGCTAAAACATGCAAGATGCTAAATTCGCACGGCGCGGGCGATTAAAAATGGAATTAAAATGGGCAGGAGTTAGTGTGAGTTCCCAGGCAAGAACATATAAAAAAAAAATATATGGAGAACGCGCAGCATTCAAAACGCGGTAGCTCAAAGGTTAATGTGAGCTCCAGTACAGAGAAATTAATGGATTTATTAAACAAAGTGAGCGTGCGACCCTGTTTGCCGCATACAGCATTCACATCGCGGTCAATTAGGGATGGTGTGCCGTGTCGTTAAGGAATCAAGGCGTGCACGAATGTAAAAATACAGCGCGGGGTCAAGGCCTTTGAAACCGACAGACTATAAACACAAAGGTTCAGAAAGTACAGCAAAGGTTGTGTTTCTTATCGCTAGGAAAACAGAGTGCGCATAAATGAGCAAGAGGGGTGTGGGGTGGGGGGCTTAGACCCGACAACCGATGGCAAAAAATTATTTATAAAAATATATATAAAGAGGTAGAGGGGTTGGGAAACTACTCTCCGGCAATCTGCGCGAGCAGAGTTCCAAGATAAATTAATTACATAGGTGAAAGCGCGCAGCCGATCACGGCGCGACATACCTCTATGGAAGCGTCGAGACATCTGACAGCTAACCAAGGAGGGTATCACTTGACTGATTAAGTAACATGAAGAGGCGTGCAAGTCATGCACACAGCTTTGAAAATCAATCGTACCTCTACCGATGTGTTCAAGAGGCTGGAGTTATCGATCCCAGACCTGGTGTGAGAACTGATTGAGGATAAGGGCACAAATACCAACTAGCGCTAATCGGATATGCGTGCAGTCTAAACATACTCTCAAAGAGACATGAAAGAAGGAAATGTTTATAGAACGCTAGACGGGACTATTTACACAGCGGTGGGGCACATAATTAGCGCTAATAGATCGTCTAATCTGACTTGAGAGAGGGAACTATTTGGACAATGATGGAGCACAAATTCAACGAGCGCTGATGAGATGCAAAATAACATTAAATATACTTGCTGACATATAACAAGGCAGTTTGCATCACAATATTTTAAGGAAAACAAACTTTTATCACCGTTCCTATTAAATTCAGATGCGATATAAGAGAGGACAATAAGATGAGACAGAAACAAGGTGTACACGCATGTTCAGGTTACTGGCTGACCAGCTGCGCACATTCTAGCAGTAGATATGGGGTCAGCCTATCTACGTTTTATGATCATTACAAAGCATTGCGCGTCATGTGGAAAATCAACAAAACTACACAATCTTACTGGGTAAACATAGGACGCGTAGATGTGATAATCTAGTGTGATGTGGCATAAGGGTAAAACCCATGATAATGAATGTGTGTCGGGTCATATATAGGATCCTAAGCGTTATTCAGTAAGGATAGTTGTGCATATGTTGCATCAAGTTCATTAAGGCCATTCCGGACAGCCCTGAATCGATCAATCCACATGCATTCTCTGGTGTTTAGAATGGAGTCCAAGTCACCTCCCCTGATGCCCAGTGTGATGGCTTCAATGACCAGCCATTTTAAGGACTCTGGGGGATGGTTGAATCTTCGAAAATGGTCGACCATGGGGGCCCCCACGGTGCTACACCTTATCCTGCTGCAATGCTGTAGTATACCACATTAAACCTTTTGTGTGGTCTGTCCTATGTAGATTTTACCACAAGGGCAGACAATTGCGTAAATGACATTTTTAGTGTTGCAGTTTCTAAGGGTTCGAAGGTCCGCCGTGCAGTTGCTGTGTTGGAATATTTTATTTTCAATGGTCAGGTTGCATGCTTTACATTTGCCACATTTGAAATATCCCACTGGGGCAGGAAGTTGCCACATTGATTGAATAGTGGGTTTGGGAGGTATGTCCAGGAAGGATTTGACCACATGGTCGCGGACATTTTTTCCCTTTCTTCAAAGAGTGCATGGGAGGTTCAGGGAGATGTAACTCTCCTACCACTAGATGCCAATGTTGATTGACAATCTGACGGATTTCATTACTGTGCGTGCTGAAGGTAGTGACACAGATTAACCTGTCTTAGTTCTCCGGTCGTTTTTTTAGTGTCAGAAGCATCTCCCTGTGATTGTGCCATGCTCTTTTTCTGGCCCGTTTCACCAGCCGTTTGGGGTAGCCTTGTTCGACCAATCTGTGGATCAGGTCATCTGATTCATTAAAGAAGTCCTCTTTCTGAGTGCAATTTCTCCTGATTCTTAGAAACTGCCCAAATGGAAGATTGTCACGTAGTCCCTGAGGGTGGTGACTTCCATATCTAAGCAAGGTGTTCCTTTCCGTGGGTTTGCGAAACAGGGTGGTATAAAGGCAATCACTTGTGGCCTTGATGGATATATCAAGAAAATCAATAGTGGATTTATCCTGGTGAATGGTGAACTTGATGTCCACTGATCTCTCATTGAGCCACTTAAAGAAATTGTTGAGTTCCAGGTCCCTACCTGTCCAAATCATAAGGACATCATCTATGTAACGTTTCCAACAGGAGACCTGGTCTCTGAAAGGGTTCAGGATGTTGTTGATGTGCGTTTGCTCGAAGTCATCCATATATAGGATAGCCAAATCTGGAGCAAAGCTGGCCCCCATGGCCACGCCCTTAGTCTGCATGAAGTAGTCGTTCTGGAAGTAGAAAAAGTTTTGAGTCATAGCAATCTGGAGTAGTTGAATGATGAACTCGGTTGGTACATGTGCAGGTAATGTCCTTGTGTTCAGATGTTTCACCATCACTTGAAGTGCATGTTGTTGTAGGATGCTCGTGTACAACGAGACAATGTCCATCATGATGAGAATTTGTGTAGTTGGGTCAAAGGACATCCCATCGACAAGGTTAATAACTTGCATGGTATCGCGGAGGTAAGATTCAGTTTTTTCCGCAAGCGGTTTCAGGTAAAAATCAACGTATTTACACAGGGGCTCCAGAATAGAACCACAACCCGAAACAATCGGGCAGCCCGGTGGTTGTTCCATGTTTTTGTGGACTTTTGGTAACGTATACTACAGCATTGCAGCAGGATAAGGTGTAGCACCGTGGGGGCCCCCATGGTCGACCATTTTCGAAGATTTAACCATCCCCCATCAGCTAGTAACCTGAACATGCGTGTACACCTTGTTTCTGTCTTATCTTATTGTCCTCTCTTACATCGCATCCGAATTTAATAGGACCTGCGATAAAAAATTGTTTTTCTTAAAATATTGTGATGCAAACTGCCTTGTTATATGTCAGCAAGTATGTTTAATGTTATTTTGCATCTCATCAGCGCTCGTTGAATTTGTGCTCCATCATTGTCCAAATAGTTCCCTCTCTCAAGTCAGATTAGACGATCTATTAGCGCTAATTTTGTGCCCAACCACTGTGTTAATAGTCCCCTCTAGCGTTCTATAAACATTTCCTTCTTTCATGTCTCTTTGCGAGTATATTTAGACTGCACGCATATCCGATTAGCGCTAGTTGGTATTTGTGCCCTTATCCTTATCCTGAATCAGTTCTCACACCAGGTCTGGGATCGATAACTCCGGCCTCTTGAACACATCGGTAGAGGTACGATCGATTTTCAAAGCTGCGTCCATGACTTGCATGCCTCTTCATGTTACTTAATCAGTCATGTGATACTCTCCTGGGTTAGCTGTCAGATGTCTCGACGCTTCCCTCGAGGTATGTCACGCCGTGATCGGCTGCGCGCTTTCACCTATGTAATTAATTTTATCTTAGAACTCTGCTCGCACAGATTGCCGGAGAGTAGTTTCCCAACCCCTCTACCTCTTTATATATATTTTTATAAATCATTTTTGGCCATTGGTTGTCGGGTCTAAACCACCCACCTCACGCCCCTCTTGCTTATTTATGCGCACTCAGTTTTCCTAGCGATAAGAAACACAACCTTTGCTGTACTTTCTGAACCTTTGTGTTTTTAGTCTGTCGGTTTCAAAGGCCTTGACCCGCGCTGTATTTTCACATTTGTGCACGCCTTGATTCCTTAACTACACGGCACACTATCCCTAATTGACCACGACCTGAATGCTGTATGCGGCAAACAGGGTCGCACGCTCACTTTATTTAATATACCCATTAATTTCTCCGTACTGGAGCTCACATTAACTTTTGAGCTACCGCGTTTTGAATGCTGCGCGTTCTCCATATATTTTTTTTGATATGTTCTTGCCTGGGAACTCACACTAACTCCTGCCCATTTTAATTCCATTTTTAATCACCCGCTACGTGCGAATTTAGCATCTTACATGTCTTAGCAGGCTTTTGATTCTTCCATCAGCCTTTTTTGCAACCGTTTTACAGTACCTTCTAGGCTAACCATTGGGCACTGTGCCCCATCCTGTAAAGCGCGCCACCTATGATATACCTCTCAGGTTTCAACAACGTGGTTCTCCACTCTTTCTCCTTCTGTTTCTGTTCTCAGTCACAGGTTACGATTGAACCTTGTGTGTTTTGCTACTTATCAGCCTACCATAGATATTGTCTGCCTATGGTACTCCCCTACTTCCCTAGGGTGAGTACATACTTACCATGTATATTTTTAAGCTCTCTCCTCCTTCAGCCACTAGTATAAATTGTGACCCTGGTTTTGGTTCTCTTGTTTTCCTCCCCCTAGGAGCGTTGCAGGCCCATACTCTCATTTTCCAGCACGAAGGACTCCTGCTGATGCTGGTTAATCTTGCTCTGATTTTTCCATTATTGAGATCCAGTTCCCCGCTTTTTAGACACACCGCAATAACCTCTATCATTATCCATAGGTGCTCCCCCAATCCCCCCTTACCTTCTGGTCCTGAGGAAGACCCCACCTCCAAGACTCACAGTTTGCTGGTCCCCACAGGGATCGAAACGTCTACTTTTCTTGTTCATTCCCCGTTAAACCTGGATGACAGTGATATTATAATTGCATCTACTGTTTATGTTTTCGCATTGATTGTATTTGCCAGAAATCTGGCAGGATAGGCTTCAAAATTTAATGTGGATATATATATATCTGCACTACCTTCCCCTTACACATCACTTGCACTGACCCTGAATTCTGCACTTATCACCTTGTTTGCACCTGTTTGACCAAAAATTGTGATTGTGACATTCAGTCTGTCATTTGAACCGTTGATCTTTTGACAACCCTGGTCCAATTGATTAAATCATAGTGATTCATCGCAATTGACTTTTGGTGTTGTTACAATTTTTGAATATTGACTACATATGTGTTTTCTGATACTTTGCAAATCATTTCCGCTGTGACTACTCTTTTGTGTACCACTATTTACCCGAGTCCAGTGGTCTATCGGGTTACCCCATTGATATACAACTCTCCAATGGAAGCACGTTTCATGGTGGGATGTCTGGCCGGGTGGGAAGGAGGATTGACAGCTCTGACCATACTTACCTGCATGTGTAGACACACACACCCCTCAACACAAACTCCACACAACTCACCGGGTATAATGCATTGACTCACACTGTAGTGAAATATGACCCAAAGATACCCCGCACTGGGTTCTGCCGTGTGAAGCACAGGGGCTCTCTTTGGACTTGTAGCCAAACAAACACCAGGACTTCACAGTCAGCCATCTTGTCATTGCTGTCACACTCCCTCACAGGGAAGCAGAGTCAAAAGGAAGGAAGTATGGGCATGCTGGGAAGGGGGTTGTAGCCAAAAGCATGATGGGAGTTGCAGTCACAGACAATCCCCACAGACCCACATGGCCCAGCAAGCTCACACTGAACCATGCTCACCTCACAGGGAGTGGAAATGGACTGACAAGATGTCTGACACTGGCCTCTGTTGTGGGGAGCACAAGGCCCTGCTGGGAACTGGGAACCAACAAACACTAGGACTGCACAGTCAGCCATCTTGCCATTGCTGTCACACTCCCTCACAGGGAAGCAGAGTCATAAGGAAGGAAGTATGGGCATGCTGGAAGGGGGGTGTAGCCAAAAGCATGATGGGAGTTGCAGTCACAGACAATCCCCACCCACCCACATGGCCCAGCAACCTCACACTGAACCATGCTCACCTCACAGGGAGTGGAAATGGACTGACAAGATGGATGACACTGGGCTCTGTTGTGCGGAGCACAAGGCCCTGCTGGGAACTGGGCACCAACAAATACCAGGACTGCACAGTCACCCATCTTGCCATTGCGGTCACACTCCCTCACAGGGAAGCAGAGGCAAAAGGAAGGAAGTATGGGCATGCTGGGAAGGGGGTGTAGCTAAAAGCATGATGGGAGTTGCAGTCAGACAATCCCCACCCACCCACATGGCCCAGCAAGCTCACACTGAACCTTGCTCACCTCACAGGGAGTGGAAATGGACTGACAAGATGTCTAACACTGGGCTCTGTTGTGGGGAGCACAAGGCCCTGCTGGGAACTGGGCACCAACAAACACCAGGACTGAACTGACTGACATCCTGAAAGTTAACCTGCACCTACTGCAATGGTGGGATAACTGGCATGGGGTAGAAGGAGGTCCTGACTTGAAAACAAATAACACCGATGCTGGCCATACACACAGCTTCTATGCTAAAACACATTGCACACGTGGTACCACTCACTCACAAAGATAATGCCCTGGCAAGATGTCTGACACATGGGCCTGATAAATGATGTGGCTGAAAATCACACATATGCACTGGCCAACCCAAACACGTTCGCACACACAGCCATTGCAACCATATGTTCAAACTCACTGTCTGGGGATGCAGTGTCCAGGGGTGCCCCCTGGCCTGGCTGTGGAGGTGTGTCTTGCAGATGACAAGTGTGGAGATCCATATATAGTACATTGCACAAAACACACAGGAACTCACATATACATCATTGACAGGGGACATCTGACAGTGACTGGAATGGACACACCAATATAGCCGACACCATAGCATGGTCTCATTCACACTCGGTGCTGTTGTGAGCTGCATTCCACTCCTACATCGTGCTGCAACATATGCATCCTTCACACAACACACCACTCACTGACAAAGACACTGTGGACACAAGGTCTAACCTGGACTGCATTGGAGGAGACATGCTACTCACAGCAGCCAAACCGCAACACACACAACACTGTCATGAGCATTGAAAAGCCAGAATGCTTTCTTGCCCAGTCCATGTCACTATGGAGAATATTGACAAGTCAAATCACATATGCACGTACAAAACTCAGCACCAGACTCATTAACGATGTTGACATCATCACTTGTATGAAATGAGATGGGAACTAGGAACACTGTTAAAAAAAACTTCCTCCCAAGAGATCACAGGCATACCGGACTGTGACCATGTTGTACCAATACACCAATGTGACACACAAAGACTAGCAAAATCTGCTACCACACATGCCCCAATCTTACAACATCTCCTCAGTGGAATTGCAAGTATGTCCTTGTTAAAGCTCAAATGTGTACAGGGGTGACACACCTGTGTCAGCAACATGATGGCCCTTGAGTAGTAATGGCCATGTACAGCCAAATCTATACATGAGCTGGTCATGCACACACTTCGACATACACATTGAAATGCTTCATGTTGGCTGGACAATGTGCCACAACAATATCAATCTCTGTCCGTGACAACTTTGGACAAAGCAGAGTATAGGCACGCATCCTGACGTACAGTAGCAAATGTCATGTATGTGAACCATTTATGCATGTAGAAACATAACTTACATTGTGTGTCTCTTCCAAACACAGGTGGTACTGGGGACACAGCAGCAAATGAAGAGGAGTCCCTGTCCCAGAGTCCGGTGGACCCTCAGCTCTCTGGTGTGGATCAGTCTCTGTCCTCTTCGGATGACGAAGAACAACCTGGCACCTCCGGTGTGAGTCATCATGCAGCACCAGCAGTACAAACATCTGCACCCCCTGTACCCACGCCTCCAGCATCTGGCAACAGACAGGGCACCCCCGCCAACACGGACAGACCAAGGACACAGAATACCGACAGCACAGGGACACAGGACCCCCAGGAAGCTATGGACAACACCACCAGTAACAACACCCAAGGGGGCCCAGTGTCACCTGTGCGTGCCGCCGCAGGTCCTGCCTGTGTGGCTAGGGGTGGTGGGAGGGGTGGTAGGCAGAGGTCACGGCTTGCAGAGGGGTCTGGACTGCATGATGACCCCCAACTGGCACGCATCATAGATGCGTACCAGGATAGCACCGGAGGATTCGGCCAGGTAGTGGGGATCCTCAAGGACATTCAACAGGAGCGGGCGGCCCATCATGCTCGCATGGAGGAAAAGTGGGATGCACTTACTGCTGAGCATAGGGACATACTCACATGCCTCCGCCAGATAAGCACCAACATGTCCACACCTCCCTGTGTGGCCACAACATCTGTTGCCGCAAGATTTGCCAGTGCCACAGGGAGGGAGGATGACTCTGGCGGAGAGTCCTCTGCACCGCAGACGCCTGCACCTGAGGATCCCCCCCGAAGAAGAGGAGGGGTCGTCCGAAGAAGGACAACTGTGACGCAGATGGCCATGCACATCCCCCAGGGCCTCAAAACCTGTTCTGGAAAATGTTCGTTGTGCTCAAACCGTTCACCTTGTCGTATCTAACACAACTCACCCACATGATATGGAGGGTTCATGTTGGTCCAATGTAGCAGATGACTGTGGACTTTACTCTGGACATTTTAGCTATCAACACTTCCAACTCTACTGTGAACTTTGGATTCAAAACCCAATGTACAGCACCCACCATCCTGTGCACTATCCTCACACATGTTTGTAAATAAACTCACCAGTACACTATACTTGCCTCTGTTGTGATTCCAAGTTGTTATGTGTCATGGAGATGTTGATCTGCTAAACACAGTGCATGCCAAAAACTACAGCAATGTGATCACAGTTATATAAGTCATGGGGATGCGACACATGTGAGGGAGACACACCACTATGGCACCACAACACATACTCACCATGGCCATGTAACTCATCCCATACAATGATGATGACCTGAAATACAGTGGAATGCACAGACACCACACCTATCCACAGTCAGTGGTAACAAGCCTCCAGGTGTGGTAAGCAAATGTCAGTCAGATGTGGGAAGACAGACAACGCACATAACAAAGCGTAGCACAGGTTCATTACCCATCAGCAACATGTTTATTCCACAACAGTTGCAAGGTAATTCTACGTGACAGTGGACACACAGTCACAAAGTGTCAGAGAATTGAAGTCCAGGGGTGTGTGGTACATCACTTGATGGGAATCGTCAACTTCCACCCTGGGGTTGGATTCTGGGTGTTGGGGGTCAGTGTTGACCAAACAACAGGCAAAGTACCCTGGCAAGGACAGACATAAGACACAGTCAAAAGCACAGCAGAACAGGAGAGAAATGCAATACACATGCACAAAACATGTCGAAAGAAGCCTACACAGAAACAAGTTAGCAGTTTGACACTATTGTTGAGTACAGACCACCTGAAAGGACACATCACTGCACGCATCCAGTCAAGTAGCACACAGACACACTCAAACAGCAACAGTGCAGCCCCAACACATTTCAGGCTAACTCAATACATTGACATAACAACTCTGTAAACTCACATTCAGGTGAAGAAGTTGTTGATGAGCTGTGTGTGGATGTCACCCTCATCATCATCATCACTGTCATCGTGGCCCAGACCTGGATCCTCCACAGGTGGCGGATGTAGGTCATCGTCATCCTGGATGAGAGGCAACTTCTTCCGTACTGCCATGTTGTGTAGCATGCAGCACACAAGGATAATTTTGCACACCTTTGCAGGGTCATATGGGAGGGCCCCTCCGGTCTTGTCCAGGCAGCTGAAGCGGCTTTTCAGAAGACCAAAGGTCCGCTCAATCACCCTCCTGGTCTGGACATGTGCCTCATTGTAGCGCATCTCGGCTGGTGTCACAGGGTTTCTGAGGGGTGTCAGCAACCACGGCATGTTGGGGTATCCGGAGTCACCTACATACAAACAATTGAACAATTAGCTGAGTTTTGAAAGAGGGTGGAATACAACATTGCCAAACACACACAATGGTAAACAGTCAGTACACACCGACAAGCCAGGCATGCTGGTTTGGCATCTGTGACATCAGCGTTGCAATGCGACGACTCCTCATGATGTAGGCAGAACCGGGGAAACGTGCACACACATGTGTGATACACATATCTGCAAGACATACCAGCAGAGCATTGATGGAGTGGAAATGTTTCCTGTTCAGGTATGCCTGGTCATGTGCCCATGGTGGTACAGGGGCCACATGTGTACCATCAATAGATCCGATGACGTTCGGCATCCTCCCCAGTGTATAAAAAGCATCCTTTATGTCAGTGAGTTGACCTGGGCTAGGAAACTTGATGTACAGGTCAAGGAAATGCAACATCCCCTCCAAGACATCGCGTTGCACACGACTAAACATAGTTTGCGACATACCACCAGCAGTAGCCACAGTGTACTGGAAGGTACCAGTAGCAAAGAAGTGCAGGGCTGCCATCACCTTCACCTCTGCGGTCAGTGTTGTAGGGTATGTCCGGCCAGGTAGCAGATGTGGCGCCAACTGCCCCAACTCCTCAATCAGTGGCCTGGTGAAGTGGTACCGTCGGATGCATGGTTTCAAGGTCTGGGGACAGCTGGTGCCCTGCAGTACGCAGATGAACAAAGGAAGATTGTCGATTCATCCACCCATGTGGCTATGACCAAGAAAAATATCACATGATACATCATGACAATACTCAATGTCCTGAGGTGTGTGCTGTTGGGTATGGACACATATGTCACCTACATGCCCATCACCTCACATCTCAAGTCCACATTTCTACATAAGTTCCATGTAGTGCAATGGCCAATCATTGGGCTGTGTCATAGTACCTATGTACTGCTGTCACGTTACAAACACACACCACAGTGACAAGTGAGGCCTGATGTCTCCCAGGCATCACAGCTCTTTGACATGCAGATACCCAGGGTCCCTGTATTGCCACATGGACACTGGCATGACATGGTGTATCATGTACATGCTACAAAACAACAACATGCAGCATAACGATGCTGTATACCCATTCGCACAGCTTCGGAAAATTGCGTCACACACTTTTACTCTAACACATCAAAACTTAAATTAAACAATGTGGCTTAAGAACCAATTTGTGAATGTCCAGATGAAACACAGGTTTTATTGTTTTTAAACAGCTTCCCCTGACGAAGGGCAAGAAAGGATGCCCGAAATGCATTGGGAATATGATGTTGCTGTATTTTATGAAACAAATGTCCTGACATGAAGTAGTAAGAGGCCTGGATTGGCACAACTATTTTACGTGAAGCATTGGGATATTTTGAACAGCTTTATCGTGTATGAATTTAGTCAAGCTGGATTACATTTGTATATTCTTGAATAAAATTCATGAACAAGTGTAAAAGTGTGTGACGCAATTTTCCGAAGCTGTGCGAATGGGTATACAGCATCGTTATGCTGCATGTTGTTGTTCATTGCACGTGAAATAAGGCAAGGCACGATCCCAGACGCACGCATATCAAGGAATAATTATGCAAAACAAAAGGCAAACAAAAAGAGGACATTGAGGAATCAACAGGTGTGCAACGGCTTTCTTCAAATCAGTCAGAAATGAAATTCTTGCCTCATTAGCTGTGTTGCACCCAACAACGAACTGCAAATTAAGGATTAAATAGATGAACATTTCAACATCTTCACGATTTAAGCTGACTTTTCATGAAAAAAACAACAAGGACTTGTGAAATCTTCTTCTTTACGAAAGGGTTTTCATTTTGGAAAAACTTCAGGGCATTTCATCTGGACATTCACAAATTGGTTCTTAAGCCACATTGTTTAATTTAAGTTTTGATGTGTTAGAGTCAGATGATGTTTTCATGTTTAAAGTGAGGGGATTTACATGTTATAAACTAAACGGTTTTTGTTGGGTTGCACTTTTTTAGTACAAATTTGTTTCAGGGTGAAGGATTATGGGAGTTGTAGGAGCAGAGAGTGGGAGGGAGGAACGGGTTGGGGGAACAAGGGTTAACGGACCGATGGTCTCCAATTAAGGAATATGAGGGCGAGGCTATGCCGGTCACGGGTTTAAATGGCGCGAAAGGAACAGCTTAAATAGCGCACAGAGCAACTGCAGGGCTGGTTGAGCATTTGGTAAAAGAAGGAACATAGAGCCGATGTGAGCAAACGTCTTCTACAGGTAAATTGGAATTCAGGAATCCGTGATGTCTTTGTATGTAAGGGCACAGGAACAGACATTAGATATTTAATTTTCGTTTTATAGTTGGGAATAGAGTTCAGTGAAGCTTGAGGTTTTATTGAATGCACAGGGTTGGTTCGTGTGTTTAGCTTATGACGTGGTACAATATTGGCAGGTTTAACAGCGAGGATGGAGTAGGGGAGGTTACCGCGTTGTAACAAACACTGGATACAGTTAGAAGGGTTCTGAGGGTGGGTGATGACGTTAGCAGCTTGAAAGGGAATTTTATTTTTTATTTTTCATTTGGGATCACAGTGAGGAAGTTTTAAATGAGATCATGGAGTAGAGATGTGGAGGAGTAACACAGGTTTTATTGTTTTTAAACAGCTTCCCCTGACGAAGGGCAAGAAAGGATGCCCGAAATGCATTGGGAATATGATGTTGCTGTATTTTATGAAACAAATGTCCTGACATGAAGTAGTAAGAGGCCTGGATTGGCACAACTATTTTACGTGAAGCATTGGGATATTTGGAACAGCTTTATCGTGTATGAATTTAGTCAAGCTGGATTACATTTGTATATTCTTGAATAAAATTCATGAACAAGTGTAAAAGTGTGTGACGCAATTTTCCGAAGCTGTGCGAATGGGTATACAGCATCGTTATGCTGCATGTTGTTGTTCATTGCACGTGAAATAAGGCAAGGCACGATCCCAGACGCACGCATATCAAGGAATAATTATGCAAAACAAAAGGCAAACAAAAAGAGGACATTGAGGAATCAACAGGTGTGCAACGGCTTTCTTCAAATAAGTCAGAAATGAAATTCATGCTACAAAACAACCAGGGGTCCCACAGGTAGTGTCCACTGTTGTCTGTGCAGGCCCTACATGGACGTCTCGTAGACACACACACAGCATCAATGTTGATGCACAAACCACATGGATGTGGAGACTGTCTCCCATTGGGCACATTTGATCAGACACATCTGAGACACAACATGCACACAGACTGTGGGAGTACATCAGAATTGTGGCTATGGGTCTCACTGTGACGTACATACCATCCCACACAGGACTTAGGGTGTATGTGACATGTTCTAAACATATCCAACCTGCAACTGTGTCCATCACTCATGCCCATAACTGTACAGTTGCATATCACAGTGGTTATGTGCACAACACTCAAAGGATTCTGTCCCCATGAACACGTACACAGCCTGGGAGTGGCTGCACCAAAGTGCCACACAACAAACCAAATGTGGCCCCCCTACACACACAGGTAATGCAGCCTTACATGCCATGGGAAACAGTGTGGCACATGCTGTAGTGTGGTAGGTGTGCACCTGAGTCCCTGGCATGTAATTGTGTATGGAAGCCGTCAAAAAGTCACACCAATGTCAACCAACGCGGGTGACTTCTACAGAGACGCATTGCACAGTTCAGGACCGAGCTGTGCATATGCTTAGCCATTGACTGCAATGAGAACCGATGCGGGTGACTATCATGAGTATGCATTGCACAGTTCTGGACCAAGCCGTGCGTACGCTTAGCCATTGACTGCAATGAGAACCGATGCGGGTGACTATCATGAGTATGCATTGCACAGTTCTGGACCGAGCCGTGTGTACGCTTAGCCATTGACTGCAATGAGAACCGATGCGGGTGACTATCATGCATATGCATTGCACAGTTCTGGACCGAGCCGTGCGTACGCTTAGCCATTGACTGCAATGAGAATCGATGCCAGTGACTATCATATGTATGCATTGCACAGTTCTGGACTGAGCCGTGCGTACGCTTAGCCATTGACTGCAATGAGAACCGATGCGGGTGTCTATCATGCATATGCGTCATGCAGGCATGGACCGAGAGCTGCGCACGCCTTGGCCATTGAATCGTATGGAGACGGGTGCGTGTGGATTTTCAAACTACAAGTTGTACAGTCAGTTGACCGAGCCATGCACACCCATTGGCTCTGGACTGTCATGGAGACGGACGCGGATTCAAAACTTGTACGAGTCGTGCGCTGGAAATTCAGTTGGATGCCTACAACAATGTTGCAATTTCTAGGGTTTTATGGAGGTGCAGATTTGAACGATGCGGAAGACGTGTACGAGTCGTACAATTCCATGGATCGGCCAGATTCATAGAATGCAGCTGTGTTGGACCTATCACTTGGGACACATGGCACAGATTCTGCCTCTGCAGCACAGATATAAGGCATGGGTACACTACCTGTGTAACTCATTTTCCTTTGTGATGACGACATGTATATCCAACTGTGTGCATCACAAATATGGGGCATGTGTGTTAAAGGACTTTTAACTTTGTCATCCTCACAGGTTGATGCCCACCAGAAGCAGGAGATCTGGCTGACCATCGCCTGGGCAGTTCGATCAGTGGAGGTCTACAAGCGCCGGATCCGCAACTGCCAGAAGAGGTGGCAGGACCTTTGGGGCTGGACCCGGAGGATCGCTAGGGTCCAGCTGAAGCTGTCGCCTCCTCGGAGGAGGGGCAGACACCGGACCCTGACCCCCCACATGCTCAGGATTCTGGCGGTGGTCTTCTCGGACCTGGATCGGCAGCTGAAGGCCAGACAGCAGCAAGGAGGGGGTAAGTCCATGCCTAATCTGTGTACTATGTCTGACATGCTATTTGCTGTCTTTTGCCCTGTTCACACTTCCACATTACGTAGGTCTTGTAGACCAGGACTCATGTCCCTCAATTGTGTGATGCACCCTCCTCATCTGATCCACAGGTGTGGACCCTACAGTCTGTGGCTTGTGTCACTAGGACACTTTGTCCCAGAGGTCAGCTATTCTTCAGGTTCCAGACAGCATCTGTTACCGTGACTCTGTTGTGTGTTTCATGGATGGGTCAATTGTTTACACAATGCCTGAGATCTGACATATGATCTGTGTGTGCCCTTGATATGTGTTCCAATTGCTGGTCTGACTCGCCATATGTGCCTGGGGTATTTCAAACACACCCAGGCAGCAGGGGACTCCAAATTGTGGGCCTCAGGAGTATGTATATCAAGTGTGTCACACTTGCTTAGCCACCTGAATACTGTCCAGGGCTATACACTGTTTCACGTAGACCTGGGCAGTCATGACTACTCAAGGGCATTTAGAAACACTCTGTAATCCCACTCCTGTGTATCAACTTATAGGTTGTGCTTAGTGACATGTGCCTTCAGGTGTCTGCCTCTGTGTCATTGTGGTGTGGCTTCCTTTTCAGGACAACTGGGGTGTTAATGAGTTTGAGGGTCATCAGGACATCTGAGATGTGACCATAAGAGACAAGACCTGTGTGACATATAGGTGTGTGATCACTTGACAATGCACAATGGTGTATGCAACTGTGAACCTAAGGCAGCTGTGTTTCATGCACATCAGACTGTGATGTGCTCATGTACAGGGAGTTGTGTTCGCAGAGACTCATATGTCTGTCTTGTATGATGTGGGGTCATCTGGGTCCGGGATATGTTGTTTGCAGGGGATGGACAAGTGCACTTGTCAGCTGTAGAGTTTGCTTTACACATGACCTATGACTGTGACACACTGTATACTGTTGTTGTCTGGATGCCCTGCCCCTGTGACAGGAGACAGTGATGACTGACTTTCCAGGAATGCCTTTGCCATGGCATTTAACTTGCTATGAGTGATCCTGCATTGGGGTCAAATGTGCTCCATGCACCCCATTATGGCATTGACTATCAGGACATGAGGACATCATAGTGTGTGTTGCTGGTATGCATCACAAGCATGTGAAATGAGACTCTGGCCATCCCTTCATCCTGACACCTGTACTGAGTCAGTGGCAAGAGATGTGATGTGTGTATAGTGACATACTCCTACATGTTCACTTGCATGTCCTACAAATGTGTAGGTGGTGCATGTCTGCACATTGGGGTATTAGCATCAAACATGCAACAGACATATGGGTGCAAGTCCAGGAGGGATATGAGTGCCATGGTTGATGGTGAGACTGACAATTAGCTTATTCAAAACAGTGTGAGCACTATGAGCAGTGTTCAGCTGATGATGCCAGGGCTTGTCTTGTGATGTGCTGTACTCACTGTGGTGTGTGCGGTCAGTGCAGGTGACTGATGATGTTCTTTTTTTCCTAATTCTATCCAGATACATCCACGGCCACAGGAGGGGACAGCTCCATGGACCAGGAGGAGCCACAGAGCCAGACTGGGGCAGAAAGCGAGGAGTTGGAGGGACCCAGTGGCACGGAGGGCGAGTGGAGCCACACCGAGGAGTCCTCAGCACCATCCACCCCAGCTGAGGGCCACAGCAGCTCGGAGGATGTCTCCTTTGTGGAGGCGGGTGTCAGCAGCCACCAAACCCCAGCTAGTGAGGCTGTCCCCGCCACCACCACCACCCTCCCATCGGCTCCCATCCCAGAGGTCCGTGGAGGCTCCCCTGTTCGTGAGCATGTCTCCTTTGTGCCAGGCACCGCACCCCCTGCCCCTGTGTCCCCTGCTGCCCTGAGTGTGGAGTCTGTGGACTTGCTTCGACAGATCCTTGTAGGGCAGACATCAATGCTGAGTGTCCTCCATGCACACACCAGTCTGTTGACAAAACTGGTGTCTTTCATGAAGGGCATTTCATCGGTCATGTCTGCCCTTCAGAGGACCAATCAGTCCATGGCCTCCTCCTTGACTGCAGCAGTGCCCCTCCTCCAACAGTCTCTCACCCGCCTACCCCTGCCCCATCCACGATTCCTAGCACACTACCTGTCCCAAGCACACACACACCAGCACATTCATCCAAACCCACAGACACGGGCAGCACACAAACACCCAAACCAAGGTCTAGACGTGCACACAAGCAACCTCACGGGACTGATACCCCACTCACAGGGGATGGTTTGCAAACACACACACAGGCATCCACAACCACTCCGCAGTCCTCCGATACCTCTCCCTCCAAGACCCCTTCCCTTGCCTCACCTGCAACCCCATCTCCCAAGAAGCTCTTCCTCTGTGACCTTGGCCTCTTCCCCACCGATCCAGCAGATCCAGCTTATAAGGGGAAGAGAAGTCCCCACACACAGAGGGGAGTGCCCCTCACACCCGGACACCCTCCCCCAGGTGCAGTGAGACTGAGGCCCCCACCCGCAAGTCCCCCCGGAGCCGGAAGAGCAAGACCCCACCCCCGCCCTGCAGCTCCACGACAGTCTCTGCCCTCCATCCCCCAGGCCACCACTCCAGAGGTTCCCCCGCCACACCCTGCCCCAGGTTCCCCCACCCACAGATACACCATCCCCAAAATGCTCAAGCCCTCCCCCCTACCACTTGCTCTTCCACCCCCACACCCCCAGTCAGACTGTTTGTGCCATTGGTGTGGGGACCGTGGCCCCCCCTCTGTCCTGCCAACCTCACCTGAACCCCATTCCGCTCCCATGGAGTTGGGCACTGCAGTGGAGTCCACGACCACCCCGTCTGACTTGGGCACTGCAGTGGGGATCCAGTCCACTCCATCTGACCTGCCCACTGCAGTTGTGCCGGCACCCACCCCATCTGACTTGTGCCCCACAGTTGGGACTGCACCCACTATGTCAGAATCCTCCACTGCAGTTGCCAGTGACTCTCCTGCATCCACCACCCCTTCACTGCCTCCTTCTACTGAGCCCTGATCCTGTCCCTGTGGTGCCTGGTCTGCCCCCATGTATGCCCCTCCGTGCGGATGTCCCCTGTCCTTACCAGTGCAGGCAAGCAACGTGTGACAGTTGTCACTCAAATCACATTGTTGACATTTGGATATGGACTGGCCATTGGCCTTTGTTTTGAAAGGACTTTGCATTTGCATTTCAATTTTGCTGAATAAAGCATTTGTATTTATCATTGTGAATTTGATTTAGCTGTACATTATGTTGATGATGTTTACCATGACCTTGCAGTTATAATGCTGGATTTCCAATGTTGAATACTGAGGTGTTGATGTGATGTACTCAATGTGGTCCATGAGATATGTATCCTATTATGGTCGGTATCCATGTCATCCTTTGCAGCTAACTGGGTGTGTCATGATTAACAATTTGTGAACATCTCTGTAAACATTTCATTTGCATGGTCACATCTGTGGCTTGCACATATGCACATATGATGTGCTTCCCATTGTCCAATTTGTCTATTTCCCTGACTGTGGGCACATCTCCACTGGACCTGCAGGTGTGGGCATCATTGGTGTAGGAGCAACTGAGTCCTCTGTGCAAGTTGCTGGACATATGTATTGAGTATGTGCAGATGACTTAAGGGGCACTCCCGTACCCAGGCTGTTGTGACCAGAGCCTACATTGGGTGGTAACTGATGGCTGACTGACCAAGTATTCTGCTGACATGACTGAGACCTGCTGGGACTATGTTTGGCACAGCTGAGCTTCCACAGGAGTTGAGTCCCCTCAAGTAAGTGTGTTGTTCCGTGACTTTGCCTGGGCCCATGGTGTGTTGTGTGAGCATGTGTGTGTGTGTCCACATCCCTTTTTATACACAGGCAGTGTTCACTTGATATGTTCCTGTTGTTGATGCTTGCTGAGTTGTACTGTGTTCATCCCACATCTTTGTCCTGGGCTACCAGATGTGTGGGTGCATGACACACTACTGTTAATTGGTGTTTCATCATTGGGATTTGTCAGTTCTGAGTGGTGATGATGTGGTCAGACGCAGTTGGGACACAGTCAGGGGTCTCCAAGGCACATGTTTGTTCGCAATATCATGTAGTAGTCCCTAGGTGGTACCTTTCGGTGATTGAGACATGTGTATGTGTGTGTGACTGCTCCCATTCGTCAGGTTCAGGGCTGCAATGTTGGCAGGTGTCAGCATGTTTGCCTTGTGGTTCTCCTTGGCTTCTGCATTGTCCTGGGACTGTGGCAGGGATTCCGAAGGTTACTGGAGCTTTGACGTCATGGCCATGTGCCGCATACTGTGCAGTATGTCTGTCATTCACCAGGGTTGTAGACTGTCCTTGTGTGATGAGTCTGTGCACCTTAGTTCCTCCCAACATTACTGTGTTTGTCATGGGTGCATGTGCAATGTCACCTGTCCATGTGGGCTTTACAGATGCTCATTGGTGCAGTTCAGGGTGTGTGGTGTTGAGGGTGGACAGATGTGAATGTTTGCATGGCTCGGCCCCTACCTCCCGTTTGTCCATGGATGGCGGGCCATGCTGAGTGATTTGTGTTTGCGTAGGTGTGATGTACGTTTGTGGAACAGGACACATGTCTGGGTTTCACAGTTTGTACGACATCTACCTTTGTCATCACAGTGGACGTATCATGCATGCTTGTGTCACCCCAATGTATGGTCCCTGGGGGTAGTGCTGTTGTGTGTCAGTCTCTTGCTGTTTTAGTTGCTGTTCATTCCAGCTTGTGTTACATGTGTATGTTGTGCTCCCTCTCATCTCACAATGCTTGATTGCCCACTAAGGGGGGCCCAATGATGGGTTACTTTTGTATGGCACTGTATCCACATCTGTCTCACTGTGATTCAGCCCCCCTCATGTGTTGTGTAGATGCCTGGGGATACTGAGACACACACACACATGTTGTGTCAGATGTGCAGTGTGAGGTTGCCTGTTTGTGTTTGTGCATCTGCACCAGCGCATTGGTATTGCTGTTGGGGGCCATTGTCTGGATGTTGTTTTTGTGATTTTCCCTGCTGTCCCTGTGAGTCATATCACATCATTCTGCACATTCATCCTGGTGGTTAGGTCCCATTGCTACCATGGAATGGGAGTTTGTGACCTGACACCTACAGTCTACACAGGATGTTTTGATTTGTGTGTCTATTTTCGAGATGTGTGTATGCTTTGTGATGGTCACTTCTGCTTTTGTGTTATTGTACACTGTATGCAATGTCAGCCCCCATGGGTGGTGCTTGTCTGCACATGGCTGAGAGGGATGTATGACGTTACAACGCATGCTGTTAACACGCATGCTGTTACAACGAAAGTTTTACAACGCGAGTGCATTGACAACGCAGGACATTACAACGCAAGTCTTTACATCGACTTGCACTAGATGGCGTGCTAACATTAAAAAAGTGTAATTTACTATTCCAACTCCAGTCCACGTAACAGTAGGGAAGGTGTTGGGATAGTAAACTACACTATTTTTAATGTTAGCACGCCATCTAGTGCAAGTCGATGTAAAGACTTGCGTTGTAATGTCCTGCGTTGTCAATGCACTCGCGTTGTAACAGTTTCGTTGTAACGGTAGTGCGTTGTAAAAGTTGCGTTGTAAAGGTTGTTCCCCGGCTGAGAGTATGTTAGATTTTCACGGCACTGTTAGCCTCAACATATCTCTGTGGGTATAGGACACAGCCACTACTTTCCCACAAAAGTGTTTCATGTGTTGGGACCAGGAATCATACATGCTGTTTGGCATTTGCAGCTTTGACCATGATGACACTTACCTTTTGGTCACTGTAATGAGGGGGGTTTTAGACCCCATCACCACAATGCTCAACATTTTCTGCAGTTTGGAACCCCACACTTAACTTTTGTTCTACACAATGAGGGGGTGTTAGTGCACATTGACACAGTGCTATTGTGATGCTTGCCTTGTGTAGGCCACACATGTGATCGTAGTTACATTGTATGTTTGAAGTCATGTTCACTGTTGTGGGCATTTGTCACAGACTACACACTGTTGTCATGATGTTAGGGTGGATGTATTTTGCTGACATAACTAATGTTGGTGTATGATGAATGTGTGGCGCATCACCCATACTATGTGTGGGGGTGGCACGAGTGCTGGGCAACAGGCCCCCTATGAGTGAGGGTGGCAGGAGTGATGGTCAACATAACCCCTATGTGTGGGGATGGCAGGAGTGATGGGCAACAGGTCCCCTATGAGTGGGGGTGGCAGGAGTGATGGGCAACAGGTCCCCTATGTGTGGGGGTGGCAGGAGTGATGGGCAACATAACCCCTATGAGTGAGGGTGGCAGGAATGATGGGCAACAGGTCCCCTATGAGTGGGGGTGGCAGTAGTGATGGGCAACAGGTTCCCTATGAGTGGGGATGGCAGGAGTGATGGGCAACAGGTCCCCTATGTGTGGGGGTGGCAGGAGTGATGGGCAACATAACCCCTATGAGTGGGGGTGGCAGGGGTGATGGGCAACAGGTCCCCTAAGAGTGGGGGTGGCAGGAGTGATGGGCAACAGGTCCCCTATGTGTGGGGGTGGCAGGAGTGATGGGCAACATAACCCCTATGTGTGGGGGTGGAAGGAGTGATGGGCAACAGGTCCCCTATGAGTGGGGGTGGCAGGAGTGATGGGCAACATAACCCTTATGAGTGGGGGTGGCAGGGGTGATGGGCAACAGGTCCCCTATGAGTGGGGATGGCAGGAGTGATGGGCAACAGGTCCCCTATGTGTGGGGGTGGCAGGAGTGATGGGCAACATAACCCCTATGTGTGGGGGTGGCAGTAGTGATGGGCAACATAACCCCTATGTGTGGGGGTGGCAGGAGTGCTGGGCAACATAACCCCTATGAGTGGGAGTGGCAGGAGTGATGGGCAACATAACCCCTATGAGTGGGGGTGGCAGGAGTGATGGGCAACATAACCCCTATGTGTGGGGGTGGCAGGGGTGATAGGCAACAGGTCCCCTATGTGTGGGGGTGGCAGGAGTGATGGGCAACAGGTCCCCTATGAGTGGGGGTGGCAGTAGTGATGGGCAACAGGTCCCCTGTGAGTGGGGCTGGTAGTGGTGATGGCCATGCAACCCCTATGGTGGCCTGTTGCTAGTGGACAGGATATGGATCCTCTGAGTGTGTGTGACATTTGGCGGGTATGTGTCGTTTGTTTGTGTGGTGGGTGTCTGACTTACCGTCTGCGCCGTCAGCGTCTGTACCTGATCCGGTTATAGATGTACAGTACTGGTATGACCTGCGCGATGGGATTCATGATGTGTTCGTCTCGTACACGCTGCTTGTTGCTCCGTCTCATACCCGTTGCTAGCTGGTCCGTCTCGTAGCCATGGATTGTGTTCTAGCGCGAATCGTACCTGATATGCTGCTTTCCCGGATGCTGTGACGTGCTGTACGTGGTGCCCCATCTGGCGCGTATGATTAGCGCATCGTACTTGTCCGGCCGGAAACTGCTTTGGGTACTGCTTCCGGGCGACTCGGTTCGGCGATCAGAGGTACGGCTAGTACGGATAATGAAGCTTGAATCACAGTCTACGAGTCGGTCGGATTTGTGTCAGTTATGCGCATCGTACTGCATCGCCCGGACGGACTGGCTCCGGGTACGAGTCCGTCGCAAGGTAAGGCTACTAACAGCTATCGGAGAGCTGTCCGACCCGGATCGGAATCGACCCCTAAATGTACATATCATATTACATTTCTACATGTGCAAAAATAAAACATCAAAGGACAACAATAACATTTTTCAATAAAATGTATTAATTACAATTCTAAAAAGTCTTTAAAAATGACATTTGATGTAGGGGTAATATTTGCTACTACAACTCCAAGACAACAAACATTGGAAAAACCGCATATATTTCAGAGGGTTGAAGGATCTGATTCACTATTCTAACTCCAGGCTCAGCCACATTGAGAAAAGTGCATACATTTGGGGGGGGGGGGGGGGGGGGGGAGGCAGATTTACTATTCCATCTCTAGTACCCAAATTATTGGGGAAAAAGCATACATTTTGTGGCAGTTGGTCACATTGACTATTCAGGAAAAATGCATGTATTTGTGGGGGCTAGATTTAATGTTATAATTCTAGATGTGCAAACATTGTAAAAGAGCATGTATTTGGTAGGGGGCTTACATTTACTATTCTAACTCCAGTCCCAGCTACATTGGTGAAACTGTATATATTTGTGGGGGTCAAATATACTATTGTATGTCCAATGCCGCAAACATTGGTGAAAGTGCATATATTAGGGGGGGTGGTCAGATATACTATTCTAACTCCAGTCCCACAGATATGGGGGAAGTGCATATATTTGGGGGCTAGGTGTCAGATTTACTAGTCAAACTCCAGTCCCAGCAACACTGAAAAAAATGCATACATTCAGGAGGTGGTATATTTACTATACTAATTCCAGTCCTGGCAACAATGAGGAAACTACATATTTTTGGGGGATTACTGATACAAATTGACTCCTATAATATCGAGCTACAAAATTATCGAGTCACTAATATCGTATACAAAATATCGACCCCCAATACACAATACTAAAATACCACAAACATAGCTAAATAAATATTGTTACAAAAACTTTTGATGACAAAAGTATTGACAACAAAAAACCCCACAAAAATATCGATAAGATTAAAATAACATATATCACAACAAAACCATTGATATGCATAAGCTCGACAACACAAACATCAATAAAATACATACAAACTATACCAAAAAATAAAATTTTAACATAAAACTAAACTATTTTCAATGATATAAACAATTACCATATATCAAACATTAAAAACAAACACTAAAGAAAAAACAAAATTAATAAAACTAAAACACAAACAAATACACTTTAAAATCAAAAACAAATAAACAAACGCTACAACAACAAATATTCACAACTATCAAAAATAAACATATATATATATAAATTACATATATAACATTTATTTACGCATACATTTTAATTATATTGTGAATCAAATTAAAAAGAAGCATTAAATATACACATTTAACATTAAACAAATTAAATTCTAACTGCGAAAACATTTTTTAAAGCTATCTCGACCAATAAATTTAAACTACACCAACACAAACCAATAGAAAACTCTAAGGGGTCGATTCTGATCCGGTACGGACAGCTCTCCGAGAGCTGTTCGTAGCCTTACCTTGCGACCGACTCGTACCCGGAGCCGGTCCGTCCGGACGATGAAGTACGATGCGCATAACTGACACAAATCCGACCGACACGTAGGCTGTGATTCAAGCTTCATTCTCCGAACGCCGGACCGAGTCGCCCAGAAGCAGTATCTACAGCAGTTTCCAGCCGGACAAGTACGATGCGCAAATCATACGCGCCAGACAGGTCGCCACGTACAGCACGTCACGGCATCCGGAAAAGAAGCATATCAGGTACGATTCGCGCCAGAACACAATCTGCGGCTACGAGACGGACCAGCTTGCAACAGGTACGAGACGGAGCAACAAGCAGCGTGTACGAGACAAACACATCATGAATCCCATCGCGCAGGTCATACCAGTACAGTACATCTATGACCGGATCAGGAACAGACGCGGACGGCGCAGATGGTAAGTCAGACACCCACCCCACAAACAAACGACACGTACCCTCCAAATGTCACACACACCCAGAGGATCCATATCCTGGCCACTAGCAACAGGCCACCATAGGGGTTGCATGGCCAGCACCATTACCACCACCTCTCATAGGGGGTATGTTGTCCATCATTACTGCCACCCCCACCCACAGGGCTTATGTTGCCCATCACTCCTGCCACCCCCAGCCATAGGGGACCTGTTGCCCATCACTACTGCCGCCCTCACTCAGAGGGCTTATGTTGCCCATCACCACTGCCACCCCCACCCATAAGGGACCTGTTGCCCATCACTCCTGCCACCCCCACCCATTGGGGACCTGTTGCCCATCACAACTGCCACCCCCACTCATAGGGCTTATGTTGCCCATCACTCCTGCCACCCCCACCCATAGGGCTTATGTTGCCCAGCACTCCTGCCACCACCACACATAGGGCTTATGTTGCCCAGCACCACTGTCACCCCCACGCATAGGGGACCTGTTGCTCATCACTACTGCCACCCCCACCCATAGTGCTTATGTTGCCCATCACTCCTGCCACCCCCACCCATAGGGGACCTGTTGCCCATCACTGCTGCCACCCCCACTCATAGGGCTTATGTTGCCCATCACTACTGCCACCCCACACATAGGGGACCTGTTGCCCATCACTCCTGCCACCCCCACCCATAGGGACTATGTTGCCCATCACTCCTGCCACCCCCACCCATAGGGGACCTTTTGCCCATCACTACTGCCACCCCCACTCATAGGGCTTATGTGACCCATCACTCCTGCCACCCCCACCCATAGGGCTTATATTGCCCAGCAACACTGCCGCCCCCACACATAGGGGACCTGTTGCCCATCACTACTGCCACCCCCACTCATAGGGCTTATGTTGCCCATCACCACTACCACCCCCACCCATAGGGGACCTGTTGCCCATCACTACTGCCACCCCCACCCATAGGGGACCTGTTGCCCATCACTACATCCACCCCCACTTATAGGGCTTATGTTGCCCATCACCACTGCCACCCCCACCCATGGGGGACCTGTTGCCCATCACTCCTGCCACCCCCACCCATAGGGGACCTGTTGCCCATCACTACTGCCACCCCCACCCATAGGGGACCTGTTGCCCATCACTACATCCACCCCCACTTATAGGGCTTATGTTGCCCATCACCACTGCCACCCCCACCCATGGGGGACCTGTTGCCCATCACTCCTGCCACCCCCACCCATAGGGGACCTGTTGCCCATCACTACTGCCACCCCCACACATAGGGGACCTGTTGCCAATCACTACTGCCACCCCCACCCATAGGGCTTATGTTGCCCATCACTCCTTCCACCCCCACCCATAGGGACTATGTTACCCATCACTCCTGCCACCCCCACCCATAGGGGACCTGTTGCCCATCACTACTGTCACCCCCACTCATAGGGCTTATGTTGCCCATCACTCCTGCCACCCCCACCCACAGGGCTTATGCTGCCCATCACTCCTGCTGGTGCAGTTCAGAACACAAAATCTCCCCTTGCTTCCACGGACAGAATGATTTCTCAGTCACACGCACATACACACATCACACGCTAGTGGGGCCCATTAACACCAACATTCATTCTTTCAAACTATCCGTGCCTACAGGGAGATATCCGATCTCGAACTACAGTTATTCACTTGGATAGAGGAAAACCACTTTACTGAATTACCCTAACAGTTCCTCCATCCGGAGGCCAATTGGATCATTTAGTTGTTTAGAATTTGATGACTCTTTGATTCTCAAATTAATCAATAAAACATTTCAAGAAATAATCAACCGAAACAGTTCTTCAAATAATGATTTTCTTTATGTAATTAAAGTGCAGGTTAAATCCTAATAATGCCATATTATCTTTTGTCATATTTACCTATTCTAGCTAATTGTCGTTTTCTAAGTCAGAACTGGTACTCAGAAAGTTCATCAGTGTTCTAAAGTCCCGTCCTCTTCCGTCAGCATAAGGATCTCTAGCGAAGAGCAGCATGGAGTGTCGCATAGAGTAGCATCGATCAGCTAGGGTAAATTTCCCTCTTCAGTCTACTAATATTTATACTAAAATTTACATATAACAGTAACATTTTCTTTATTCCCAGGTCACGGATTGGCTGAATTCAACTACGCCTCAATACATTAAGAAACATTCTCAAATTTTCACATGTGGATGAAAATCAAATTTAGGCGTATGGGAAAGGCTGTTCCCAGGTCAAGAACGTATCAGTCTATTGTAAATAGGTGGCTTTTGGTAGTTCATTTTTCCCACATTGGCAACAATTGCTTCACGTTCAGGGACATTGGCACCTCGCCCAGGGTAGTCTTCATGGACCTGGTCTGTCGGGTCATGGAAAGGCCACGAACGAAGTCAGTGCAGGCGCCTTTCTCCATTGCTCAATTTATGAAGTCATATACTTTAGTTAGGATTCAGTCGGCAGCCATCTTTTGGTAGGCCAGAATAGTCAACTTTAAGCAAAGAAACACAAAATCGTAATTAATACATAGAAATGATTAAAACAGTGTTATTCCCTTACTAATACCCTTATGTGTATGCATTTATCTAGCCATATGCAACATTCAAAGCCGTTAATGCTTGTTTATTTAAGCGCAAATTACTTTAACATTGCCTAAGCAACACTTATCATTTTAATATGTGTACCAACTTAGTTCACTTATTATTTTAGTCATGCAAATGCATTCCCACGTGTATTCTCTTGGTTAATAAGGTTGGTTAAGTATCATCACATCAATCAATTAGTTATTAGAATTAATTATTAGTCCTTTTAATATGAACTTATATAAATGGATTGGGTGTATAAAAAGAAAACATTTTACCCGCTCCATCAATCCCCCCTTTGGTGATTTTATCACCAAAAACAAAACCCACAAAAAAATCAATTTATTTCCCCTTTTACAGAAATTTGAAATGTTTTCTTGCTCAATTAAAATTCTGTTTCCCTTTCATCTTCTCTTTTGGTTTTGTCATACATACTCTCCTTCCATTCTTCCAATTCTATTTCATTGAGATCTCTTTCTGGTTTCTTTTCCCTCTTTTTGTAAATTTCTCGTTTAACCTTCTTTTTATTTCTTCTATGTCTACAACACATACATCCTAATCTAAGTATTAATAATGCGAAAATCACACAGGTTAATGGAAATAATATTTTCCCTATTGTAGTACTACCTAATTTACCTAAGAAAGCTTTAATAGCAGCCATTTTATTACTAATTCTAGTCCAGATACTTTCAACCTCCAGTGGTTTTATTTCATCATGCAATTCTGTAATATTCTTAATATAGACTTTTAGATCTCTGCTTTCATCAGGAATGTAAGTGCAACAATGTTGAACTTTCAGCATTCCACAGACTCCACCCTCTTTTGCCAATAAGATATCAAGGGCAAGTCGATTCTGCATAATCATAGCACGCATGGCAACCAGCTCAGTGTTTACCAAAATAAATCCTCCACCGGTGCTTGTTGACAAGCGATCCACTATGGTTGACAATTTCCGAATATTATTTGCATTCCAAGATATTCCCACTGCTGGTATCAAGGCTCCAAAAATATCACCTACGATTTCTAACCAGGTTTCTCTTCTGCTACGCATTAGTAGGTTATTTGGTCCATTATTTCCTACTCTATCCATGTGAAAGATCTTTGGAAAGACCAGGCCAACATAACATGTGCCATACCAATGGTTGGGCAACCTATAGTAAGCCTTGTTCCCACAAATATAGTACAGTCCAGGGAAAACTGGATCTTCTCCGCCTCTAAATCCCCATCCGGATGCAATGAAATATGTATCATGACACTCACTTGTCCCTATATAGATATAATCATACTGGGATCTTTTCCTCATAATGCATAATTTGCCTTTCTGGGGTGAGTCTATAGCTATTGTTGGTCTAACTCCACCCGGTGTCTCCTTTTTCCCATCTATTTCCCAAATGTTTTCCCCTTCTTCATGTCCCTCTGCATTCTTGTGTAATTTTAGTCTTCTCTCTTCAACCATATCCAAAAATGTTCTCTCTTCTGTCTTCAAACTGCATGTTAAATTATTCTTAAAAACATAATCTAAAGTTAGTTCTTTAGTTTCTATAAAAATTTCCCCTAATACATTAGCATCTTTAGCTGGATTCAATTCTTTATTCATGGGCAATCGTCCAAGAATATTATCTATATTAGACAAATTATACTCTAATTTTGATAAAATATACTAGTTAAAACGCTACATGTTATTCCATAAGTTGCTGGGAGGTGATGATAAGTCACCCCTTCTGAAACAGATGCAGGTAATTGCATACATACGTAGCAATCCCTTACGTCCATTGTTTTTACATATTCATACAATAATTTTGAAAACACATTGCTAGAAAAATCAGTTATTGACCTATCTTGATACATATGGTCAGTGCTTGTTCTAACTGGTATTACCTTCTGTGAGCTTTTTATTATGTTAGTCATATTCTCAGTATGTCCCGTTAGTGTATCTAAAGTTACCTTGAAAGAGAGCAAAAGAGCGAGTATGCTCCAAAGAAGCATTAATAGTCCTGTACAACAACATGTCTTGCACCATCTTCTCATGAAAGTACATCTGCTCTTGTTAACATCTATGTTAGCCATTTTGTTAGAATTAACCGTGTCTTTTGACTTAGCCTCTTCTACTCCACCCCTTGTGGCTTTCCCACAAGAGCCAAGACCTTCTCAGGTGATGCAAATACTTCAATTTCTTATTCAATCCTGTGTATTCCTACATGGACCGGTTTGAAATTACTCAGCTTGGCCTCTCGTCGTTTTTCACTTCTTTCTCGTCATCCACATACAGGATTTCCTGATCTTCCGCTTCTTCTCCGATGTCGGATAAGATAACTCTCAGGATTTCCCCTGTTTCTTCTTCTTTTATCAATCTCAGTAAAGTCTCCTCTGGATTTTCTTGACTATCTACCTCTTCTCTTTGTTCAGGCAGTGCCACGTATGTCCATTCAGGTGACTTATACTTCTGGTTTGGTTTTCTTGATCGTTTGTTTGCTTCAGACACTTCTGTTTCTCCCTCTTTTTCTGGATGCTGACTGGTTACTTCATTCACTTGTTCAGCTTCTGAGGGTTTGACTCGTGTCAATCGATATCTCAGCTTCTTAATTTTGTTTGGCCAAAGATCTCCTTTAGCATTTCTTCTTGTTTTGCAATCTTTACTGTTTCTTTCCTCAATCCAAGTTCTCTTTCTTAGAACTCGACCCTCTGGTATTTCAGTTTCACTGTCCTCAGATTCTGTCTCGTTTGTCTTTTCTTTTTCAGTAATCTCTTTTTCCACCTCTTGGGTTGGCCCTACTTCTGTCCCTCCTCGGGTCTCCGGCACGCAATTTTCCTGCTGACTACTTGTCCCTTCACCTGGCTGGGTGTTGCAGTTCCCTACACCTCCTCGGGGTTTTTCCGCACTCTGTCCCTCTCTTTCTGTGACTGTCCCTTCTTCTCCTTCCAATATTTTCTCAGGTGGAACTTCTTCTACTCTCTCATTTGGTGTAAATGTTACTTCTGACTGGACATTCTTTTCTTTTCTTTTCTTCTTTCTGTGTTCACCATTGGCGTTTTGCTCATCTCCAGAATCTGAACCATCTGAAATCTGCAATCTTTTCCTCAGAATTTCTTCTCTGGGAGTCTGAACTAGTCTTGGCTCATTTTCCCCCCTTTCAGGATTTTCTTTTGACTTTATATTCTCATTGCTTGACTCATCACTTGATTCTGATTCATCGAAATATTCTTTTCCAATGCCGTCTGCTGGATTTGGAACTCTCAAAGTGTGACTTGCATGTATCCAGTTTTTCAGTCCAGCACACTTCACAGCAGTTGTTGTGGTCAAGATGACTTGCCTTGGCCTTCCCCACCTTGGAACCAAGCAATTTCTTCTTCTGTGGACTTTTATTCTCACCCATTCCCCTGGGCTCAAATCATGGGCTGGTTTCTTTTCAAGTGTGGTGGCATCCGCTCCAACCTGGTGAAACACAGAATGAACTGCATCAGCCAGGCCTTTACAGTAATCCAAAATCATGTCATCAGTTATAGTCATCAGCTTGTTGACTGGTACAAACATGTGTCTCATGGCGCGTCCCATGATGATCTCGTGTGGACTCAAACCTGTAGTTCTGTCTGGAGTAGACCTAATGGTCATCAAAACCAGAGGCAAGACATCAGGCCATTTCATACCTGTGGCTAAACACATTTTCCCTATTCTGTTTTTGATAGTACCATTCATTTGCTCGACCACACCAGAAGCCTCTGGTCGGTAGGCACAATGCAGTTTTTGTTGTACACCCAATGCTTCACAAATCAATTTCATGATCTCATTGTGGAAGTGTCCTCCTCTGTCTGATTCTATGGTTATTGGGAACCCGTATCTTGGGATGAATTCCCTCAACAATAGCTTGGCCACTGTGATTCCATCATTTCTTCTGGTTGGGTATGCTTCCACCCACCTAGAGAACAGACAAACTACCACCAAAACATACCTCAGTTTGTTATAAGGGGGCATTTCAATGAAATCTACTTGCATTCTGGTGAAAGGTCCTCCCTCCCGGCCTATGGTGCCGAGACTCACCACAGTTTTCCTTCCAGGATTGTACTGCTGACATGTCAGGCATCTTTGACAGAGACTTTCTGCTATCAACCTGAATTTTGGATTGTACCAGGTCTGCTTAAAAGCCCTTATCATGGCATCCCTTCCCAGATATCCTTGGCCATGATACATCCGTGCCATGGTTGACATCATGCTATCAGGCATTACTGGTCTTCCATCCCGATAGACCCACACATGATCCTTTTCCCTGGGTGCACAACCTGCTTTTACCCACTGCTTCATTTCCTCATCAACTGCTTCATCCTGCAACTGCCTCACTTCATCCCATGTTCCCACAACGTTAGTAAACATTATGGAGCAAGAAGACATTTCCTTTTCTTTTGACCGATTAATTGAGTATTGGTTTCGGGCACAATACTGGGCCATGTCATTCGCAAAGCGATTCCCCGTAGTGATGTAATCACTACCTTGCCCATGAGCAGCACATTTCACCACAGCCAATTCTTTGGGCATTTGTATTGCCTCAAGCAATTTTCCAACCACTTCTGCATTCCTTATGGGAGTTCCACTTGAGGTCAGGAAACCTCTTTGTAGCCACAATTGGCCAAAGTCGTGGACAACTCCGAAGCCATACTTGCTATCAGTCATCACAGTCACTCTCACAATCCTCCCAATTTTGCATGCTTTTGTCAATGCCACTATTTCTGCTACTTGAGCGGATTTAACTCCTTTCAAGATTGATGCTTCTATAACTGCTGAAACTGTGCATACTGCATATGCTGCGCTCAACACTCCTTCATCCGTTCTCAGACAGGATCCATCCACAAAAAACACAATCACTTTCTGGCAGTGGCAGTGGCAGATCTCTTATGTCAGGTCGAGGTTTCGTGCAGTAGTCAAGCACATCCAGACAATCATGATCAACGTCCTCTCTTATCTCCACTCTCTCTGCATCAGGTAAAAGTGTAGCTGGATTCACATTCACACATCTTTCCAAACTCACATTGGTTGCACCTAGAATGACCTTTTCATACTTAGTCAGCCGACTATGTGACATGAACTGTGTTCGACTCCTTGTTAAAAGGATCGCCACACTGTGAGGTACAAACACTCTTACTGGATACCCCATCACGATTCCCTCACTCTGCTCTAGGCTTCGGCATGTAGCCGCTACTGCTTTTAGACATCCTGGCAGACCAATCGCCACTGGATCTAACATTGACGAGAAATATGCCACTGGTCTCCTTTGCCTTCCATGTTTCTGTATTAACACAGAGTGCACATCCGTTTCTCTCACTACAGTATAGTTCAAATTCTCTCTCATAGTCTGGCATGCCCAGAGCTGGGGCTTCACAAAGACTATTCTTCAGCTTGAATGCTGCCAATTCTTCTTTGTTTAGTTCAAGGGGGTCTTTGACTTCACTTTTCGTCAATTTTACCAATGGTTTGGCAATCAGGGAAAAGTTACTTATCCACTGACGACAGTAACCAACCATTCCTAAAAACATTCTCACCTCTCTTTGGGTCATTGGAGCTCTCATTCCTCTAATGATTCTGATCCTGTCTATGGTTACTTTTCTCAGCCCTTTTTCGATAGTGTGACCCAAATATTGTACTTCTTTTTTACAGTATTGCAGTTTTGTCGGAGATACCTTCAGTCCTTTATCTGCCAAATGATTCAACAAAGCTATGGTGTCTGTTTCACAGGCCTCACGTGTCTTTGACGCCACCAATAGGTCGTCAATATACTGGACCAAAACTGAATTCTCAGGCATGGTAAGACTTTCCAGTGATTTCTTTAGCAACTGAATGAAAATGGAGGGGCTCTCTGTGTACCCCTGTGGGATTCGGCACCATGCCAAAATACGCTCTCCAAACCGAAATGCAAAAAGCGGCTGGCTGTCATGATGCAACGGAATGGAAAAGAAAGCATGACACAAATCAATTACTGTGTACCATTCTGCATCATGGGTAATCTGATACATAATTACTGAGGGATTTGGAACAATGGGGCAACATGATACAACAATTTTGTTAATCTTTCTCAAATCTTGCACAATCCTGAACTTCCCACTCGGCTTTTTCAGTCCCATTATAGGCGAATTACATGGACTGCTCAATATCTCCCTTAACACTCCTTGCTGGATCATTTTCTCAATCAAAGGGGTTACTCCTGCAATTATTTCAGGTGTCAGTCTGTATTGTGGAATGTTTGGGTAAACTGCTCCTTCCTTTACAGCGATTCTTACTGGGTCTACATTTCTCATCAGGCCTACATCTTCTCCAGTGAAATCCCAGACTGCTGCCTTCACTGTCTGTTTCAATTCTGGGGGCAATTCATCGGGATTGAATACTGCATAGGTTCCAGCAACCTCACACTCTCTGTTAGCTATGGTCATTTTTATACAGAACATCTTCATCTGGTGTTTCAAAGGCTATTCATATGGTGCAATTCATTTTGCACAACAAATCCCTACCTAGTAAATTCACAGGACTGGTGTCACACACCACAAATCGATGCATGTCTGAAAATTTCCCTATTCTGACCTTTACAGGTTCAGTAAGGTACGTTCTAATCTGGGTGTTTGATACACCAACTACTTGGATTGTTTCATCCGAAAGAGGAAGATTTTCACATCTGCTGATCTGACAGTGGATCGTGTAGCTCCCGTGTCTACTAGAAAAGTAATGTTTTCATCATTAACTATCCCATCCACAAATGGTCCTGTCTGATCTATCTCTAGAGATGCGCCAAGTACGCACCCTGCTTCCTCTTTTCGGCACCGTGAATAAATCTCCTCTGACTCACTCTCTTCATTTTGCAGCCAATACTGTGACACAGCGCTCGCGCGTTGCGGTTTGTTTACCTGTTCTTCATTGTAGAATCCCGTCTCCTTACTATATTTCTGGGTATTCCGGCTCTGTGGTAAGGGCGGTTTTGGCACCTGATTCTGTGGATTAACAGCCTTCTGCTGTTGCGGCGGTGGGGCACTCCCCTCACACTGCACCTGTGGATTCAATGACGGATTTTCATTATTAGTACCTGGTGGATATTTACACTCGGATTTCCAGTGCCCTAATCTTCCGCAATTGTGGCATGGGAACTTCTTCTTTGCTTCTTCTATATTACCCTTTCCTTTTCCTGGGCCAAATCTTGATTTAATGCCTGGATTATTAGGTTGTTCTAAAGGCTGAGCTTCCTGTCTCTCTGCAACCTTCACTTGAGCCCACATTGCCTTTTCTTTTAGTTTTCGCTGCTTTGCCTCAATCTCATCACTAAAGTATTTAGCATGCCTTAGGATCTCATCTATTTTCTTGCTCTGCCAGTCCATGGTGTGCTGCTTAATCATGTCCCCAATTTCGGGACGCAGACCATACACGAATCTGTACACAAAATGACTCAGGTCCTTTTCTCCCGGACTGTCATCCCCACTAAACTGTTTGAAAGCTAAAATTAGCCTCTCATAGTATGCGTGGACTGACTCTTTCACTTCCTGATGTGTTCGATCTATTTTAACCCAGTCTGTTTCTTTTGGAGGAACTTTGTTTTTCAAAAATACCATGACCTGTTCATATTTCTTCATTACCTCTGGGTCTGGGGCTCCCGTTTTGGGATCTCTCGGGTATTCTTTGGTTGGCCAATCTATGACTATTTTGCATTCTGCCCACAAGTCTGCTGGCACTATTATATCAAACAGACTATTCAGATCAATCCACAGCACTTTTGACAATTTAACAAATCTGTCTACCTGTCTGTACCACTCGACCGGCTTTTCCCGTAATCGAGGGAAGTCATTTGTAAATGACAAAATGTCCTGTCTGGTCCATGGGACATGCACATATCCCCCTCCTGGAATCTCTCTAATAGGGAACTCTGTCACCACCTTCTCCTTTTCTCTCACAGGAAACGCTGGAAATGTTCTGTCTGAGGTGTCATCCTGCTTCCTATGCCACCTGCTCTTCCATTTGTCCACATCTCCCCATTTCCTCAATACTGTGATTATGTCCCTAATCTGCCCTATTCGTCCTGCAGCGTTCAGATTCTCAATGTCTTTTTCTGTGAAATCCACTTGGTATGGCTTCTGTAAAGCTTTTACCTTGTCCATGTCAATTCCTATTTCACTTGCTATTTCTGCTAGTCTGTCATGTAAATTCTTTGCTCTCCAAGTGACACTTTTGCACAAAAACAGTAGTTCCTCATCTTGGTAATTTTTCAGCTTTTCTGTGGGGATGGTCCCTACAATCAATTCTTCTAACACCATCCGTAATTTTGCCACATCAACGGTATGAGATTCTTTTTCTTTATCCTGCAAACCCTTCAGCCATTCATTCAATTCGCCGGTAGTTATACTCACTGATTTCTCTACATTCCCTGGTTCTGTCAATCTCTGTGGTTCTAATATTGATCCTCCTATCATTCTGCTTCTCTCGGCAGTATCAGGACAATAAAACGGGTTCTTTGACACATGCAATTCACTTTTACCCATAGTATGTCCCCAGGAATTCTCTTTTGCTCTCATCAGGGGCTGTTCTTCCTGTCTATTGTTCACATACGGGACTGTTAGTCCGTGCTCACTGTCTTTCTACTTCTCAAAGATAGGCATAACAGGACCTATGGTCACAGGGACTGTAACTGCTTCTCGATTTTTCGTCAATTCTCTTATTTTCTCTGTCAGTTCTAATGTGGTTTTTGCTAGTTCCCTAGAATTTTCACTCTCTGCCCTATTTTCCTTTCCCCGAGTCACAACTTCTGTCTTAATGATTCTCAGAGTCTCCCTCACTGGTGTATCTGCGGTTGGCGTCTCTGTTTCCTGCCTGTACGGAGGTGGGCTTTTGAAAAACATATCATCTAGGACATCATCATCTGTCTCGTTGGCCCCATACCTCCGGGTTTCTACATGATTTTTCTTTTCTAAGCATTTCCTTCCCTCACTTTCCCCTACAGTTCTCACTGAAACAACCCTTCAGTCATACTTGCGTCTCGCCACCTTCTCATTCGGTCACAGTGAGTTTCGCGATCATTATGCCGTCCGAACATGTATCGGTACCTACTGCCATTTCTCTGTTTCTCTCGCTCATGCATCTCATCTTCCCACTCTGTCAATGCCTCAAATTGCGTAGGCCTAGGTCGCGGATCTAAGCTCAACATCCTCTCCCGTAAATTCCTTAATATTGGCAAATTAAAGGACCCATCCTCTGGAAACGCTAAAACTCCGTCTTCCTTTGTATACTTCGCCCAATTGTCTAACCAGATGCAAGTATGGTACCCATATTTCGCAACCATGAAGGATGCGGGGGTCTTCGCTGGTGGAAGTAACTGTCCTTCCCTAGTCACAATCTCTTTATCTTTCACGAACCAATTTCTTAGTTTACTGAACAAAGACTTTTTCTTTTTCTCGGGTGAATGATAATACATCTTCTTTTCTTTCGTGAACCCTTTAGTCTTTCCTGCAACTGTACGATCTTTAATCCAATAGCAACGCGACTCTTACTCACGCACCAATCCTAGCACGTCTACGTCACTGTCACAATCTCCAATCCTTGCGCGACTCACACTAACGCACCAATCCTGGAGCGTCTACGTCGCTGACTAGCTGTCGGATCCCAACGCGGTCCTCCTGACGTCAGCAGTCGCTACAGCAGCTCCTGCTCCTGACTCTTGTCTTCAGTCTACCCCTCCTTTACAAAACTACCCGGTAGACTTTGGTTCAATTTTACAATACTTGTTAGTTACAACTACAAACATCTCCATTGTCTGCTCCGCTAACCACAGAATAGCAAAAGACCTTTCCCACGAGAATTCTGTTTTTCCGAGAGCAGCGCTTACCTCTGCCCTACTACAGAATCATTACACCCGTTGGTAAAGTAGCGCATCCCTCTACTTCACCCTTCTATCAAGCATCAATTAACTGTTTTCTCCGGAATTAAAACACATAGCTGGAAACACAATGCTCCTGAGAAATAAATCCAGAGTTCCGCAATCAATCCGAATGCTATTTCATTCACGCACTTTTACACAAGGAAAATATAGTTCATTCACACAGAATCCTGCTTTCCCGAGAACAGCGAACAGTCTGTCCTACTACAGAATTATAACATACGTTAACAAAGCAGCGTTTACCTCTACTTTGTCCTTCTAACAAGCTCAGAGAACACCTGCTACCTTTTCAGTGATAAGCGTTATCGGCATACCAATTGGTTTCCTGATACCTAAGACCAAAGTTTCACAGGTAACCCTTTTGCTCTCATTCACACTTTTCTCATACAGAGTATCACTAATGGTAACATTCAGCAATGCTACCGAATCGAACCCAGACAATGCGTCGTGCAACTTCAATTGTTACACGTTTCTCCCATGTACCTACGGGCAACCACAATTCCGTCTTTTCCCAGAGCAGCACTTACCTCTGCTCTGCTACGGAACTGTTACCAATTCCCGACTTCCGACCTCGTACAAACAACATAAAACTCAATACAACTTCAACATATAGGTGCCAATTCCGATCCGGTAAAAACCGGGTACGAACCGTCGGACGGAGCCTTTTCTCCGTCCGACTCGTACCCGGTGCGAAATCCATCCGAAAATGCAAGTACGATTCATACGGAAACACCATTTCCGTACGAATCGAACAAAACACCGACCGAACAGAAACTAAACACAATTCCGATCCTGAAAGGCGCCGACGTGACGTCGGTACGCATCCAGCCTATGTTTCACGAACCAGGAAGTACGATTCGAACCGACGTCATCCCGCACGGAAAATATTTACCGGCTGCCAAAAACTGCCGGGAAATCAGGACGACACACGCAAGGAGCAGCTGGACGCGAGGAACAGACATGGACCCGAACCTACGTGCCATCCCTGCCCTCCTAGCAGTCCACCTGGCGTACAGGAACCGACGCAGACGCCGCAGAAGGTCAGCACAACAACCAGGGGCAAAGGGGGGGGCAGGGGCGGGACACACAACACCAACACATGGTACCAAATCACACATGGCCTGGACATACCTGACCATCAGGGCCTGGTCACTTCCAGGGGGTGGGGGCGAGGCCAGCAACGCAAGCGTCCGCCACAACGGAAGTGGATGGTCACGCGAACCGGTACGTACCCTACCCAGGCCGCAAGAGCGTGGGTACGGAACGTACCACGCGTCCCCCTACGTCACTCCAACAATGGCGGTACGGCCCGTACCCACGTCAGAAATGCCTTGGTACGGCTCGTACCAGCATTGCTGGGGTCATGTAGGGGTACGCGTGGTACGACCCGTAGCCACGCCCCCAAGGCCTGTGTACGGTGCGGACCCCACGGCACCGCAACAATGGGGGGACGCACCGTACCCACCCACCAAAGGCATGGGTACGGCCCGTACCCAGGCACGCAGAGCGTGGGTAGGGGCATGTACGGACCGTACCCCCACCCGTGGAAGTACGGCCCGTACCCCCACCCGTGCATGTACGCCCCGAACCCCCACCCGTATATGTACGCACCCAAGCACCACCCGTGTATGTACGCCCCGAACCCCCACCCGTGTATGTACGCCCCGAACCCCCACCCGTGTATGTACGCCCCGAACCCCCACCCGTGTATGTACGCACCGAACCCCCACCCGTGTATGTACGCCCCGAACCCCCACCCGTGTATGTACACACCGAACCCCCACCCGTGTATGTACGCACCGAAACCCCACCCCACCCGTGTATGTACGCCCCGAACCCCCACCCGTGTATGTACGCACCGAACCCCCACCCGTGTATGTACGCCCCGAACCCCCACCCGTGTATGTACGCACCGAAACCCCACCCGTGTATGTACGCACCGAAACCCCACCCCAGCACTGTATGTACGCACCGAACCCCCACCCGTGTATGTACGCACCGAACCCCCACCCCACCCTGGTATGTACGCCCCGAACCCCCAGCCGTGTATGTACGCACCGAACCCCCAGCCGTGTATGTACGCACCGAACCCCCACCCCACCCTGGTATGTACGCCCCGAACCCCCACCCGTGTATGTACGCACCGAAACCCCACCCCACCCGTGTATGTACGCCCCGAACCCCCACCCGTGTATGTACGCACCGAACCCCCACCCGTGTATGTACGCACCAAACCCCCACCCGTGAATGAACGGACCGAACCCCCACCCCCCCCAGCCGTGTATGTACGCACTGAACCCCCCCAGCCGTGAATGTACGCACCGAACCACCACCCGTGTATGTACGCACAGAACCCCCACCCGTGTATGTACGCCCCGAACCCCCAGCTGTGTATGTACGCCCCGAACCCCCACCCGTGTATGTACGCCCCGAACCCCCACCCGTGTATGTACGCCCCGAACCCCCACCCGTGTATGTACGCACCGAACCTGCAATAAGAATGGTGTGTGCCAAACACCCCCAGCAGTGCCCAGACATAGGAGGGGTGGGTGCAGAGTCCTCCCAGCAGTGCCCAGACACAGGAGGGGTGGGTGCAGAGTCCTCCCAGCAGTGCCCAGACACAGGAGGGGTGGGTGCAGAGTCCTCCCAGCAGTGCCCAGACACAGGAGGGGTGGGTGCAGAGTCCTCCCAGCAGTGCCCAGACATAGGACAATATACCCCATCAACAAGTTCAGTGACCAACAAGGGTGATACCCCAGATGCAGGCGGAGCCATCGCTGAGCCAGCATGGCTATATTGAACGGCAACCCTCACACATCCAGGAAATGTAGACACAGCACAGCACAGCATTTGGGAGACACCCTGCAGGGAAAATGGCCTGCTCCACAGAGGATGGAACACACCTTGGGACAATGTCACCATACAGTGAGAGCAAACATGACCAAATACCATTGGCAGAGACCTTTGTGATGGCACGCAGATGGCAGGGTACACCCCATGAGCAGCACACTCCAACATTTCACAGACCCCTAACACATTATCACCACCCCAACGCAGGGAGCACCAGCACCAACAGCAAGTCCAGGAAAGCATCAGTGTGCAAAACAAAAAGAAAATGCTTTATTCAGCAGGAAAATATCTCTGAGAAAATGTCCACTATGTACAAGGGCCATGGGCCAGCCCAGCAGCAAAGTCCGGGGGGGGGGTACACATCGGGACGTGTGTCCCCTAGCTTGCCTGCACAGTTCACAAGTCCATTTCATCCACAGAAGAGGGGGCATCAGGGGGGAGGGTGGAAACAGGCACCGCAGGGACAGGAGGGGAAAGGGTAGGTGTTGTGGGTGCAGGGAGGGATGATTCTGCCACAGGGGGGGTGCCAGCGCCAACGGTGGAGGACAGAATGGCGCTGCACACGTCGGCAAGTTCCCCCAGCGACTCCCCCGCACCCAATCCAACCACAGGCCCCAAGGAGGGGGGGGGGGCAAAGGGATGGGTCGCAGCGCCACTGGGGGAGGGTGTGGACAGGGTGGGGGACTCAACTCCCCTGGCCGGGTCCCGCCTCCACCGCTTGCGGGGTGGTGTCATCCTGGGGCTGGGGGGCACACTCGCAGTGGATGATGCTGTCACCGACTGTTGGCCAGGAGAGCTAAGGGGAGTGGATTTGGAGGGAGTGGGTTGTGTGGAATGCGGACTCCCACTGTGGCTGCGTGTTCTACGTTTCCCCCCCGACCCAGTGGGTGTGCCTTCCTCACCCTGTGTGTGCGTGACAGGAGGTGTGCGCTTCGACTTCCCTGGTGGTGTGGTGCCTGTGTCTGTTGGGGTGCGTGCACGCTGACGTCTGGATGTGCGTGTGACAGGCACGGGAGTGGGAATTGTGGATGGGGCAGGGGTAGGGGGGGTATGCAGCACTGCAGGAGATCCAGTGCTGCAGTCAGTGTGGAGTCTATGGACCTCAGCAACTGCCGTTGGTCAGACTGCGCAGCCGACATGCCCTCCATGTATGCCTCCATCTGGGTCAGCACCTGGGTGTGGGCATGGAGGACATTTAGCATCGCAGTCTGACCAACCTGCAACTGCCTCAGGATGTCCACAGACTCCGCACTCACCGCAGCAGTGGTGACAGGGGCAGGGGGTGCGGTGCCTGGCAGGAAGGAGACATGTGGGGACCGAGCACGGAGGGAAGGGCCACGAGCATGTGGGAGGCCGGTGATGGAACCTGAGGTGGCGGGGGGATGTGGAGGGCTGCCATCAGCTGGGGGGGCAGACTCCGCCACCTCTTGGAGCTCAGCCTCGGACCCGTCTGCGTCATAGTCTGTGTTGGCAGTCGACAGGTCCTCTGCCTCACTCCCTTCGGCCTCCGTGCCACTCCATGTGCCAGACAGGACAGCACTGCTGGCACTGGTGCTCAATCCCTCCTCCCGGTCCGTGCTAGTGTCTCCTTCCGTGTCCCCCGGCGATGCTGTGGGCAAGGTGAAGAGACAGGAGATAATCAGACACCTGTACACATATGTCACATGAGTCAAATATACATAGGTCACATTGCATAGCCTGAAAAGCAACAGGAGTAACACCTACAAAACAATGTACACATGTAGGCCATGGAACACACAGTTTTTCGACCCACCATGCCACTGAGACACAATGGAGAGCATGACACAACAGCAAATCACTGCACCTGAAATTTTACAGAGGAGCCAGCCTCTGGGGACAAATGTGCACAGCACCTGCACCACACTGCGTCGTCAAAAAGGGATGAGCATGAATGATATACATTTACTCTTGCCGCATGCTGCAAAGGCAATACATTAAACCAGGCAAAACATGACTGGGTCACTGCACCTTGAGCGTATGTCCAGTCAAACATCACACACAGGCTAAACCCAGCAAGGAGGATGAAGCTCCTGACATGTAGGCCTTGTACGCACAAACCACCCACACCTGAGACAATCTCATTGAGATGGAGAAAGTATGTACACCTCTCACTCTGGGATGAAAACACATGGCCTCCACCAATTAATGACTGTACACACACAGCCCCTGGTGGCCATGTCCACACATCATTGACAGGCAAACATCATCAGATTGTCTCAACAACACACACAGGTAATGCCCACTGTGAGTATGCACAAGCAAATTGGGTCCCCCTGTACAGTGGACACATGTAGCAACCTGTAGGTCCAACAGTTGAGCCCAGGGTACAATGCCACCCTACCCAACCCATGGCGAAGACACAGTGAATGGCCATATTGTTGGATGACGCACATGAGACCTAGGAAGAGGTGCCCCAGGGCACAGTACTGCCCACACTCCTCCATGGTCCAGGATGGACATGACTGCAAATTAAGCAACCGTCCCTGCACTTAGCAGGCCTCCCACTCAGGCACATCATGTCAGAGGGCACACAATTGGACATGCATGCTGGAAGGCTGTACAGTTTGGAGACACACCCCTATGTCGTGATTCACAATCAGTGCCAAGTGACATGGACACCACAATGACTGAAATTGGCCATGGCACACGCAAGGTCCCCATACCTGTGGCACATCACCCCCACACATGATGCTGATGACATAGGGCACCTGCATGAACTGCCTGCCTAAATAACCTTGTGCAAGAGTGGCTACACACAGACCAGGGAACACATGGCAAGGAGGGGAAGGGAGGGAGTGAGAACAGCACCGGGCTACTTTGGGGACAAGTTGACGCACTGCACAATCAAACCCTGGCAGTGTATCCATGCAACTGCGCACTTACATTGGCTGGGGACACACAACTGACACACATGTACCTACCCCCTTCCTGCTGCTGCTTCTCCTGTAGGCGCCTGTCCATATCGGGGAAGACCACCGCCAGCACACGCTTCTGGATGTGGGTCAGACGACGGCGCCCACGGTTCTTACGGCTCTCAGGTGAGTCCCCCAGCAGGAGCCGTGCAATCCTCCTCATCCAGCACCGGATGTCCTGCCAGCGTTTCCTCACCTGAGACAGGCTCCGCCTCCGACCCTCTGTACCCCTCACGGCACTGACGGCTTCCCTCCAGATCTCCCCCTTGGCAATGGCGCCTACCTGTGAGGATGCAAAAGTGAGAATACATTAATCCACATGAGCAAAGACACAGAGACACACATATAGAACAATCCTCTTTATGAACAGGCCATGGTATGCATGCAACTAATTGCACCTTTGTCATAGGGACATTATCCACTGTGGAAGGCCAAATGCACTACGTGCCATTGAAAGTACACGGGTGGCATGAGGGGTACCACACACTCACTGACCAGGGATCACACTGTGCCTCACAGGCTACACCAGGATAATGTACAGCACCTCACAGCAGTCACCTGCCCCAGCACACTGATGCTACCTCAGCAGAGTACACAGACACACACAGGTACAGGACAATCACATGGCATTGCCAACTGCGGGTACACACCTCACTCTGCCCATGTGCCAGTAGACGGGGGTGTCACAGGTGTGGGGCTGGCTCAGCACGGCATGCACACAGCACTGCTCCCTGCTCACATCGGATGGGCAGGCTATATCCATCCCTCATGCTGCTTGTGTGCAACACTCCCCATATGCACTCACCCACATGACAGGGAACTTACACACACACCAATGTGCAGGGGACGAACACGGCCTTTGGACACTCACAGCACAGGTACACTGAACAAACACACATCCATGGGTACTGACACCTGTCACACTGGGGGGAACACAGGATCACATCAGGACTGTGGTAACAACATCCCCAGGAGGAGTATGCAGGCAGAATGTGGCATGCACCTTGCATTCATTGTCACAGTAGGCACTATGCAAGTGAGGAGTGCACACAGGAAACACAGCATGCTCTGCATGGGTGACATGAGGCCTTCCACACCCTGGGACCCACTCCAAACAACAGTGCATGTCTGTCACACATGGACACAATGCCAGAAGTCACTGTCACACAAAAGGGGCACAGTCTAAGCTAGTGGAGTCTGCACTCACCTGAACCCCTGGTCGACCATACAGGCTCTGGAACTGTGGGAGGATCACATCTATCAGGGCAAGGTTCTCCTCCTGGGTGAATGGCTGTGACCTCTCCACAGTCCTGGACATGGTGCCAGAGGAATCACTATCAGCAGCAGTGGTCATGGATGAATGGATGTGCAGGCAAGTGCTCTCATGGGACCTGGCTGCCTTATATATGCCTGGCTGGCCTGTTCATGTATAGGAGTACAGATTGATTGGTCAGTCACATTTGCATCCTACGTTTCATCCAATCCCTTCAAACCTACTCCAGTGTGTGGCTTTGCATGGTTTCAGTTTTGATGATGATGTCAAGTCAACATCCACATTGCAACAATGTAGATTCTTTCAAACTGACTTCTGCTGGGCACCTGGTGCTCAAATTCAAAAATCTAACTCAGTCTCCATGGCAACCATCATGCATTTAGGCCCTTATACTTGTCCCTCATGTGTCCCCTATGGGTTTTCATACATTTACACACAGGTACGGTGCGTTCCACGCCCTAGGGCACCCCACAAGCAGTGATACGGACCGTACACGCGCTTGTACGGTCCGGATCACAATATGGGCGCTGGCGTATGCGTACGCCACAGTAGTACGGACTGTACACGCGCTTGTACCGTCCGGATCACAATATGGGCGCTGGCGTATGCGTACGCCACAGTAGTACGGACTGTACACGCGCTTGTACGGTCCGTACTACTGTGGCGTACGCATACGCCAGCGCCCATATTGTGATCCGGACCGTACAAGCGCGTGTACAGTCCGTACTACTGTGGCGTACGCATACGCCAGCGCCCATATTGTGATCCGGACCGTACAAGCGCGTGTACAGTCCGTACTACTGTGGCGTACGCATACGCCAGCGCCCATATTGTGATCCGGACCGTACAAGCGCGTGTACAGTCCGTACTACTGTGGCGTACGCATACGCCAGCGCCCATATTGTGATCCGGACCGTACAAGCGCGTGTACAGTCCGTACTACTGTGGCGTACGCATACGCCAGCGGCAATATTGGCCCAGGGACCCTATACACGCACTCCGAGCGTATGTACGGTGCGTTTCACAACTGTCAGTGGTGACAGGCGGCACACAGACAGGAATGGAGCGGTCAGGTATTGCCAAGGGTGGACACCAATGCATTGTCTGTGCAATACCACATGTGTGTGACACAGGTGTGTCAGGATGTGATGTGGCACTTTACCCCTGAGGTGTGGGCAAAGCACATGTACGATGAGCTGTGTACACATGTCGTGTGTGATGGTGCGCATTGTACCACACATCCCCTGCACTCCTTTGACATGTGTGCATGTCGTACACACTAGTGGAGCCATGAGTCACTTGCATGTCCCAGTCACGGACACCCGCACCTGTCCCCTGATGCCAGGTACACGGAATATTACACATGACATGTGTATGGCTGCGTTGCACGCTGCAACCATGTCATGTGTGTGGCATGTCTTTCCATGATTTTGCTGTAGGTGTGTGGTCCAATGCATCAGCAGTTGCTGCTGCCAACATGTGTCTGTGTGTAGATGGCCATGGCACACTGTTCCGCACACCAGCCCACATATGTGATTTGCCATGAGGTGTGTATGTATGCAACTACATGGAGTATCAACACAAGTACATATCCACATGCTCTCTATGTATGTTCTGTCTCGACATGTACTCCTCCAAGGCAATGTGTGTGGCCTGTCCTATTCCTATGACATGTGACCAGTGCATATCGCATCCAACAACCTGTCTGTACCATACGCATACTACTTCTGCACATGTGTGGATGTCTGTGAATCCTGTGATGCGTGTGCATGTTCACTTACACTGGCCCACAGCTAGTCTCATGCCATGTCATCGTGATCTTGCCCCCCTCCGTTAGTGGCTGTCCCTTGGTAGGAGTGTCACCTGACTGGCGTACGTGTCCAGGAAATGTGGCACAGACCTGACTCAGAATGTGGCATATGTGTATTGGCTGTGTAACATGTGCTCAGTGCATTGACAATGTCGTTGTACAGTGCTCACTCTTCGGTGTTCCTTCCATTTCACTGCAGGGCTCCGCCTCTCCCTCGACGTATGCCAGACATGGCTGCCCTGCATGAACGGGACTGTATACGCCGCTACAGATTCAGCCAACGGTTGATTGATGAGTTGACTGGCCGGCTGGAAGCACAACTCCTCCCGCGCCACAGGTATCCCAGTGCACTGACACCCAAGTTGAAGGTGATGGCAGCCCTACATTTCCTTGCCACGGGTACGTTCCAACATACCATTGCTGATGTCGGGGGCATGTCCCAGACGATGTTCAGCCGTGTTCTGCATGATTTCTTAGAGGCCATGTTGGTTCACCTGGATGAGTACATTAAATTCCCAATTCGTGAGCAGTTGACAGATGTCAAGCGTGAGTTCTATGCCCTGGGAGGGATGCCCCATGTCATTGGGTCCATAGATGGGACACATGTTGCGTTGGTACCACCACAGGCACAGGAGGTGGTGTATAGGAATCGCAAACATTATCACTCCATTAATGCCCTTGTGGTGTGTCTGTCCAACATGGTGATTTCACATGTCTGTGTTCGCTTTCCAGGATCAGCACACGATGCCTTCATCATGAGGCGTAGCAGGCTGCCTGAAATGATGCTGCAGCTGCGGAACGAGCGAGCATGTATTGTTGGTGGGTAGACTCTGGCAGTTCAGTGTTTGGCGTCATCTTCCAATCTCACTGCCTGTGCTGACACACTTCTGTCCATGATGTTTCCTTGTAGGGGACGCTGGCTATCCCAACATGCCATGGCTGATGACGCCTGTCCGCAACCCCAGCACGGCTGCCGAGCACCGCTACAACAACGCACATGGGCGGACCAGGAGAGTCATTGAGAGGACGTTTGGACTTCTGAAGAGCCGATTCCGGTGCCTCCACAAGACCGGCGGAGCACTCCCATATGCCCCGGTGAAGGTGTGCAAGATCATCATCGTCTGCTGCATGCTGCACAACATGGCAGTGGAGGAAGCTGTTCCACTCATACTGGATCAAGATGACCAGGACCATCCACCCGTGGAGGATGAAGGCCTTGGTGACGGGGCAAGTGATGTGGAGGAGGAGGAGGCTGTGGAGGACATGCAGAGTCGGCTCATACGCAACTTCTTTGCTTAGTGGTGAGTTCCAGTGTCTGAGTGTGCACGCATTGGGCCGTGTGTGGCATGTGTTGCAATGTGTGTGTCCAGCTGCATGTCTGCCAAGTGAGTCAGTGGTGTGTATTGAAGTGTCACTCGAGTGATGGCGCAATGGAAGGATGTTGTCTGAGGGTCATCATTGTCACCTGTCATGTTGACAACATGATACGTGTTGAGTACATGCTTGCGGATGTGCTCCTTTGGGCTGACTCCTTGTGTGTCTCTCTTCCACAGGTCCATGGGCATGCTGTCTGCTGGTGGCATTGTTGTGCTCCTGCTACTCCTCATGAACACAGCAACATGTGCTGATTCTGCGTCACATGCACGGGCAAGTTTTGAAATCTCCTTAGGGTAAGGGATGCCTCACGGCGTTTTGGGTGTGTGAATTGTTTGTAGTCTGTGTGCACTTCTCCGGTTCATGTGTGTTCCATTTGCATACATGTGGATCCTACATGGGGAACATGACATGGGGCAGGCTTCACCTGGAGCCATGGTCAGACTTGGTGACTGTCATGTGGCAGGGGATTGGGGATTGTGATGAGGCCATCATTGTGTGTAACACTGACCTCGGAAACATACAGGTTGCACCGGGTTGACATGGTGTGTGATTGCCCCATCAGGGCCTCAATGGTGTATAGCGGCCTCTCCGTGGCAGCAGGGGGTGTTTAGCTGTTATCCGTCACTTGTGTGCCAGTTCAATGGAATACCAGCATCTGTGTTGCAATGGGGGGTGCCAGTGTTGCTCCCACATGTTCATCCACATGACCTGTGTATGTGTTGACAGAGTATCATTGTCATTCCAACACACATGACTAATAAATTTGTCCCTCTGTCTCCAAGGTGCCTCTTCCCTGTCAATGGTGGCCTGTTGCCACTGTGCGTGCGGCATGTCTGGCATAGTTTTCAGAGGTGGTGCATATGTGTCTATGTGTAGAGTGACAAGATGCTAGGGGTTTGTCAGGGAGTGGGAACTGTATTATGCACAAGATGCACAGTTCCATCCACCTCAAGGCAAGAGAGACCATCCCCCAGGGCAACTACAACATCCGTGTCGAATCCTACCCTGCAGTCTACGGACATGTGCCTTACGACTCCCATGATACTTGTCCATATCCGGAGTGCATCTGCACAGCTCTGCTACTGCGTCGGGCAACCAGGCCACATCAACGTCCAAACGGGATGGGGGGAATGTTTCACAGCCAGCTGCAGGATGACCTTCTCGATCCACGCCCACACTCATGATGCAGCCCACAACCCCAACACAACCATGTGGCACTGTGATCCAAAACTGCATTCTGGCATCTCCATGCATCCAACCTTGGGCTAGCCACCATTCTCAACATCCGCCTGACGCAAGCATGCAGGACATTGTAGGGACACATGTCTAGACATACCTGGGAGCGGCAAGCCAGGTCACTCCACATGATCCCTGACCTCTGCGCATGACTGTTGCTCCCCTGAATGTGTCTGTAGCCACAGTTGTGCGGGAACCACTCAGCTGGTTGGGCCCAGCACAGGTGAGTATGGTACTCCATGTCTGTATCAGATGATACATTGGGACCCATGTGTGTCCTGGGCAAGACTGAGACCCCACGGTTTGGATGGTTGGAGTTAATTCTGAGATCAGGCATGCTTTGACTTTACGACACACACATGTATTGTAATAATGCAGAATCACGGCATCATCTTGTAAGTGTGATTAATTTATTTGTGGTGGGGTACAGGTTTGTGGGGATGACAAGAGGTGCACAGCGGGAGTGTAGAATCCAAAGTTCACTGGGGGAGTTGGTATCCTTGCCGTTGCAAAATGTCAGAGTCCATGCCACAGTCTTCGTCAACATAGGTCAGACAGTGACCAGCAAGTCCATGTGGCAGAGAATGTCATGTGCTGCTATTGGGCCAGAGGGCCAGGTGCCAGGCCAGGTGACCTGGGAGATGGTGATGTTCTGCTGACTCTCACAGTCTTTTTCGTGGACGACCCACCTTCCTGCGGGGACCCTCGGAAGCAGGCCGTGACGATGTCTGTGACGCTCCGTCGGATGAATCCTCCTCCTCCTGATCCCTCCCTGTGTCTGGTAATGGCCTTCGCCTGGTGCCACAGGGAGGGTTGCCCATGTTGTCGGCAATCCGACGGAGTACACCGGTCATTTGGGTTTGCACCACCACGAGCTCAGCCTGTCTATCCTCCATCCTTCCTTGGTGTTGCAGTTGACAGGCATGTTGCTGGGCCTGCAGGGTCTTCATCTCCTGGAGGGTCCCCTTGATGTCATTGAGGGTGGACGCAATCTGGTCCATGCCCCTGGTGTCACGCCGGTATGTATCCAGGATGTTGCTGACCTGGGACACTACCGGGTCCTGAGCTGCCTGGTCAGGTTCGCGCCTCCGCCGTCCTCCACTCCCGCCACCCCTGCCCACGTGCACCTGGCCTGCCGTTGTGGGTGCATCGGGTCTCCGGGACCCCTGAGGGATGGCATCTGCGTTGCCGCCTGCCTCCTCCTGGGTGCCCGGAGGACCGTGTCCCTCCTGGGCAGACTGGCTGGGTGGTCGTGTGCGGGCAGGGCTCCTGGATGTCTCCTGGGATGTGGCAGGAATGGGGGTGGTGGTTGGCACAGTTGTACCTGACGCAGGTGCTGCAGGTGGTTGGACACCAGAGGGGCCAGGTTGGTCTGGGTCATCCACGGAGTGGTGAGAGTCATCGCTGGCGGTGGGGTCCTCATCCCGCGGAGCCTGGTCCTGTGAGACTTCCCCCCAGTGTTGGGGGGTGTTCGTCGACGTTGACCTGTGTGTGAGAGAGACAATGTTAACAGTGTCACATGTGGCATCCATGTTTCATGCATTTCTGATTTGGCACTCTTCCTCTGGGTAGTTGGATCTGTCTTGCATTCCTCTCACAGTGCACTTGTGCATGAGTATGTCCCTTGGCCACAGCTGTCAGGGCTTTACGCATGTGTGAGACACAATCTTAGTTGATGCATCTATTTGGGTACACAGTCAGCAGTGTGGTGTGCGGGCGTAGCGAGCCATGCAGAGGCGCCTTACGTGTTGCACTGTACGTGGCCAAATGGTGTTTTGCCAAGGCAATTTGATGTTGCAGGTAGGGGACTGAAGCATTTGTGACAGGGTTCTTACCGACACAGTGGGTGGGTATACTGGGTGTGTGGTTTGGTCTGTGCCTGCAGCACGGATGGACTCGTGCACAGATTGACACATGGACCGGTCTTCATCTACGGAAGGGGGGGTTTGAGGCACTGCCAGACCTGGTCTGCATGCACACAGTCCACCGGCTGACGAGTGGACATGGCCACACCACCCAAGGGTGATTTAGTCTCCCTGTGTCTCCCTTCCTCCCTCCCTCTGTCACCCTCCTCCCTCCCTCTGTCGGTCTCCCTCTGTCACCCTACTCCCTCCCTCTGTCTGTCTCCCTGTGTCCCCCTCTGTCTCCTTCCCTCTCATTCCCCCTCTCCCTCCCTCTCTTTGTCACTCTCTGTCACCTCAGGCCAGCTTCCTGGGCACACACAGTTAGCCGGTCTTTGAATGGCCATTGGCTTGTTCATGTGAGTTAGTCCCTGTTCTCCGGGCACCCATTGGGCAGTGTGTCTGAGTGTAGGCTGCTGCTGTGGCGGTGTGTGCTGAGACTCTATCAGAGCGATGCATCTTCATTGTCTGCTGTAATGTGCAAATTGTGCCTTCAGACCCATGTCATCCTGCATGGCAGCCACCATTTGCAGGCAAGACAGTACTGTGTGGGTACACACAGTTTGTATGGCTGTGCCCTGGGCCATATGGGCTGAGGGCATTGTTGTGTGCTTGTGAGTTGCTCAATGTTAGTTTTGATGCCCCCACTCCCAGCATCGACCACATCCTGTGTTGTGTTGGTGTTTTGTGTGGCCTGTGACTTGGCATGGCCCTGATTGATGCATGGGGCATGGAGGCGCTAGTGGCATGTGTGTGTTTGTGGAGTGTTGTTGTGTGCGGTGGTGGCTTGGGGGGGTGGCATGCATGATTGATTGTGTATGGCATCCCCCCCATGTGAGGTGAGTTGTTTGTGTACTCACCAGGGTCTGGGAGTCCAGGCAGTCCGTGTAGTCCCTCCACCGCCAGCGTGGACATCACCTTCTCCTCCCAGGGATGGTATTGTACCGGTCTGGGGGGCGGCCCTCCTCCAGTGATGTTCCCCTGGTTGTGATTGTCAGTCATCTTCATCTTGACCGTCCTCCGCAGATCGTACCACCTGGATTGGCACTCGTGCCTGGTCCTTCTGGTGGTCCCAACAGCATTCACAGAATCGACAATCCTCTGCCACATGGCCGTTTTTTCGGATATGCTGGTCTGTCTGACCAATGTCCCAAAGAGCTGTGGCTCGACTCTGAGGATTTCGTCGACAAGGATCTCCAGCTCCTCCTGTCAAGTACCTTAGCAGCTTCTACGGATTCCACAGGAGCAGATGCTGGATCTCCACTCCTCCACTCCGCTACCGCCAGCTATTAGCTCACGAGCAGCAGAGCGGGGGAAAGGGGAATTGGACAGAAAAGAGAGACTGCACCGTGTCTTCTTCTTGGACTGGATTCGGAGCTTCTTCCTCACGACTCCTGCAAAGAGAGTTACTCAACAACTATTCTACAGTTAATTACACTATTAGTTGTGGTACTTATTTACTCACTATACCTGTCCTGACACAGTGGGTAGCTACTCTCTGGTTTGATTCGACAGATGTCTTCTAAGGAGCTGAGGAGTTGAACTGGTGGTGTGTGAAACCCTGTAAATAGAATCACATGTAAACCCAATTTCCTACTACCTTGCTCCCCTCCCTTCACCTTGTCTTCTTATACCTGTCTTTCCCTTAGAAGAACCTTGTCCTTTTACTGAATGCTCTATAGTTCCAACTTGCTGCCTAATCCTCTTGCTGGATCCAGAACCAAGCAGGTGATGTCCGTCGGTAGTACCCTTATATATATATATATATATAATTGCATCTACATGGAGATACAAGAAAGTCTTTAAACTCTTCAGTCTTTATTCTGAATTCTGTCTCGCTGATGGAAGGCTTTATTGCTGCAACGTCTTAGAATGAAAATCCTATTCATGTGACTCTCACTCTCTCAAACTCTGTTGAAGTCTGTGAATTTAAATCCTTGTCCTTCTATTTACACTGTCTCTGGAAGCTTTTACTGAGCGCTGGCAATTCCACGAAAATATAGATAATAATTGAACTTACTTCTCAAGAAGAATGTTCGCCAGCCTTACTTCTTGTTTACCTCCCAACTAGGGCGCTGAGAGGCAAGGCGAGTCCTTGGTTCTTCCACACTCTTGTGGACTCCGCCAAACTTGCAGATGAAAAGAAACTCTGTAGAATCCTGGAAACTCGGAATAGGTACCCAAGGAACCCTAAACCTCCTTGAAGGCACTCTGACTGGAACCTTAACTGAAGGAAGCGCGGAGCTCTGAGAGAACACCGCCTTCACGGAAAATTCGACGGTTGAAGTGCGCCACGCTCAGAACGAGCGCGCGCCACATCAACCCAGGATGCCTGCACTGCTGCCAGAGTGAGCACTGAGGAGAAAGACTGGCATAGCAGCGGCCATCTTGGGAGAGGGAAAAAGACTACAATCGTAAAGGACGGAGGAAGGCAGAGAGCGATCTCACTGAAACCACTCTTCGCCTCTCCCCCAGGCGCCAAGCCCGACTCCTGGGTTGTATACTCAACCTGGGAAATCTAAGCCTAGACTCTCCAGTCCTGACAGTACCCCCCACCAAAACCCCCCTCCTCTCCTCCTTGGGCTTGGTGGGGTGAGTGCGATGAAACTCTCGGAGCAAACGTGGAGCATGGATATTGGATTGTGGCTCCCAGGACCTTTCCTCCGGCCCACAACCCTTCCAATCAACCAGATAGAAGATCTTCCCTCCTTGTGGCCTAGAATCAAGAATTCTTTTTACCTCAAATTCCTCCCTTCCTTGCACCAAAACTGGGGAGGGGGAATTACCTGCCCTAAAACCCTCTGGACTACGCTGGAGTAGTGAAACATGGAAAACTGGATGTATCTTTAGCCGGGGAGGAAGCCTAACCTTTACACTGACTGGGTTTACCATTCGCTCTACCTGAAAAGGACCCACAAATCTTGGCTGGAACTTCCGATTTCCCTTCAGTCGTAAATTTTTAGTAGAAACCCAGACCTGATCTCCCCTTTTATAGACTGGATTTGGGCGTCTCTTCTTGTCTGCCTGCCTCTTATAGGAAAACTTAGCCTTAGACAAATTCCTAGCAGCTAACCGAAAGGCCTCATGTAGATCTTGTACTACCGTTTCCACTGCAGGTACATCGCTCTCTTCCTTATCTACAAAAGTGTTGGGATGTCGACCAGAATTTAAATAGAATGGGGAGTAACCAGTAGAAGCATGCTGAGCATTATTATAGGCAAATTCTGCTGCCCAAATCAAGTCCGGCCACTCTCCCTCCTGATCCATCAAGAATAGACGCAAGTATTGCTCCAAATCCTGATTTACTCTTTCCGTCTGTCCATCAGTCTCTGGATGGAAACTAGTGGACAGACGGGAGTCTACACCCAACCTCTTTAAGAAGGATCTCCAAAAACGAGAGACAAACTGTGGGCCTCTATCTGAGATGACTATCTTTGGGATACCATGAGCCCTTACAATGTGCTGAGTGAATAGTTTGGACAACTGGGTAGCGTTAGGGAGAGCCTTTAGAGGGATAAAATGGCTCATCTTGGAGAAATGGTCCACTACCACCCATATGACCGAATAACCACTACTGGACGGGAGTTCCACAATGAAATCCATGGAAATGGTATGCCATGGGTATGGGGCTAAGGGCAGGGGCTGTAATAGACCTTGCGGAGCCCTTCTGGGAGTCTTCCCCTTGATACACACCTCGCAAGTGGCTACATACTGCCGCACCTGAGCTTCCATTGCCGGCCACCAGAACTCTCTTCGAATCAGCTCCAAAGTCTTCTTCACCCCTTTATGCCCAGCCAATGGCTCGTCATGGAAATGTTCAATGATTTGTTTTTGCAGTTCCAGATCTGACACAAACAACTTGTCTTGGTAGACGGGTCTCCCCTTCTTGACTTGGAATTCTTTCCCCTTAGCCATCCAATCCTTCTCCTCTTCAGGGGACAACAAACTTGGGAGCTTCTTTTCAATGTCTGTGGAAGTGAGTGTTCCGATTATTCGATCCACTGGAATAATTACACCTTTTTCTGCCGTTGGGACATCGGTGCTCACATGTAGACGAGATAAGGCATCCGCCTTTCCATTTGCCGAGCCAGGTTTGTACGTTAAGACAAAATCATAATCTGCAAAAAATAGGGACCATCTCAATTGACGAGGGGTAAGAGTTCAGGCAGATTTCAAAAACTGGAGATTCCGATGATCAGTAAAAACGGTGACCACATGCTTGGCCCCCAGTAAATAATGCCTCCATTCTGAGAACGCATCTTTGACTGCCAATAGTTCCTTATCCGCAATTGGATAATTTATTTCTGCCGCAGTTAATTTCCTTGAACGAAACGCTACTGGATGTAACTGGCCCGTCTGCTTATGGCGCTGAGACAAAATCCCACCAATGGCCAAATTGGAAGCGTCTGCTTCCACAAAAAATGGGTCATCCGGATCTGGATGGAGCAGCACTGGGGATGACACAAAAATTCTCTTGAGTTCATTAAACGCTGCTTCAGTTTCCGCGTTCCACTCAAACTTGATCTTCTTTCTCAGTAGTCTGGTGAGTGGACCCACCCGCTCAGAAAAGTTGATGATGAAGCGTCTATAAAAATTGGCGAAGCCAAGAAAACTCTGAACTTCTTTCACTGAACGTGGAGAGGGCCACTCCTTGATAGCCTGCACCTTAGATTCATCCATAGAGACACCATTCGGAGACAGAACAAATCCCAAAAACTCTACTTGCGTGGAATGAAACACACACTTCTCTAATTTTACGAAAAGTTGGTTCTCCAGCAATCTCTTCAAGATGGATCTGACGTGTTGGATATGTTCCTCTAAGCTGGCCGAGAAAATGAGGATGTCATCAATGTAAACCACTGCAAATCGGTCCAGAAATTCTCTCAAAACGTCATTGACAAAATGTTGGAAGGCTGCCGGAGCGTTGCACAAACCAAAAGGCATGACCTGATATTCGAATAATCCAAAACGTGTACGAAAGGCCGTCTTCCACTCTTCTCCCTCGGCCATGCGTACCAAATGATACGCACCTCTCAAATCCAGTTTAGTGTATACCTTCGCTCCCTTGACTTGGTCCAAAAGTTCCGAAATCAAAGGTAGCGGATATCGATTCTTCTTGGTAACCAGATTGAGGGCGCGGTAGTCGATGCAAGTCCTCAGTTGGCCATCTTTTTTAGGAATAAAAAAGAGTGGAGACGAGACTGGTGACTGTGAAGGGCGGATGAAACCATTGGCCATATATTTGCTCAGATATTCTTTGAGATGGACATTCTCAGCTTCCGACAGCGCGTAAATTCGGCTACAGGGCAGAGAGGCGCCAGGCTCCAGCTCGATTCGGCAATCATACTCTCGATGGGGAGGTAGACGTTCTGCCTCTTTTTCATCAAACACCGAGGCGAGATCTTCATACTCTGGTGGAATCTCTTGAGTGTCTACGGCACAAATGGTCTTTGGAAGGCTTGCTAAAAGTTGGGATTGCGAAGCTTCCGATGGTTCTGGATTCGAATGAAAGCAATGATGCATGCAGTAATCTGAATTCATACGAATTGATCGTTTTGCCCAATCAATTTGAGGATTATGCTCCGTGAGCCAAGGCAGACCCAAGATCAATTGAAATTGTGGAGCATCAATTAAGCTGAATTGCAAAGAACTAAGATGTTGTCCGGGTCCACACAACAAAATCTCCTCGGAATCAAAAACAATCGGCCCAGAGGACAAACTTGTTCCATCCACTGCTCGCACTGGCTCTGGCCGTTCCTTCCTCAAAAAGGTAATTCCAAGTGACTTGGCAAAACCAATGTCACAAAAATTCCCCGTGGCCCCTGAATCGATCATGACCGAAATTCCTTCCTTGACCTTCCCTCCAAACCTTATTTGGACAGATAAAATTTAATGTGGAGCCGACGATTGCAGGGTGTTAGCCACTAATTTCGGATCTGGAGTTGACTGTTCCTTCGCTTCCACCAGGGCAACCCCTTCTACTGGTGGAGCCGATCTTTTACCCAGGAAGGGTTCTTTGGCTTCTTAGGACATTCCTTCACGAAATGACCGGAGTTCCCACAGTACATGCACAACTTGCCCAAACGTCTCTTCTCTGTTTCTTCCTTCGACAAAGGTCCTCTGACCGAACCAATCTGCATAGGCTCATCCTCTGACAACGAATCCTTAGACTTGGATCCCTCTGATTTCATTCTGTCGAAACGGGGTGGTATATATCTAGTTTCCTTTCTCCGCTCGTTCTTCCTCTCATTTTGACGCTGATCGATCTGAAGAACCAAATCAATTAATTCTGAGACCTCAGTGGGACATTTTGGGATCTGTGATAACCCATCCTTCAACTCATCCTTTAATCCACGATAAAATATGGCAGCTCGTTTCGCCTCTGGCCAACTTGTTTCCACAATTAACTTGTTAAATTGAGCCAGGTAGGCCACTAGTTCACGATTCCCCTGCTTAAGATCTAATAACTCATTATCTGTGGATTGAGAGATGGACCGTCTGTCAAATATCCGTAGAAATTCTCTCTTGAAACCTTCGAATTCATACAAAATGGGATCATTGTTGTTCACCAAAGGCATGGACCACGCGGCGGCATCTCCACTCAGGTACGACAGCATGAACGCCACCTTTGACTGGTCTTCCTTAAAAATGATTGGCCGACAGAGGTAATGTAGAGAACATTGCGTGAGGAAAATTTGGGCCTTGTGTGGATCCCCACTATACCTTTCTGGAGCGGCCAGTGGGATTGTAGGAGAGATTGCGTGAATCACCTGCGTAGTGAGTTCTGCCGCAGAGGGGGCAGGGGCAAAAGAGGGCGTTTTTTCTTCCTTTACTGCTGAACGAGAACCCCCAGAAAACTCTTCAAACTGTTGACGCAAATAACTAGCATCTTGGGCAGACTTCCTGACCTCCTCTCTAAGGGACTTATTTTCCTCCATAGTATCACTTAACTGCTTTTGAATGCTATCTAACACTGTGGCCAAGGCCTTTACATCAATTCCCTCAGCCATCGTGCTCAGGTGGAATTAAATTGCGGGCACTTCAATCTGTCAAGTACCTTAGCAGCTTCTACGGATTCCACAGGAGCAGATGCTGGATCTCCACTCCTCCACTCCGCTACCGCCAGCTATTAGCTCACGAGCAGCAGAGCGGGGGAAAGGGGAATTGGACAGAAAAGAGAGACTGCACCGTGTCTTCTTCTTGGACTGGATTCGGAGCTTCTTCCTCACGACTCCTGCAAAGAGAGTTACTCAACAACTATTCTACAGTTAATTACACTATTAGTTGTGGTACTTATTTACTCACTATACCTGTCCTGACACAGTGGGTAGCTACTCTCTGGTTTGATTCGACAGATGTCTTCTAAGGAGCTGAGGAGTTGAACTGGTGGTGTGTGAAACCCTGTAAATAGAATCACATGTAAACCCAATTTCCTACTACCTTGCTCCCCTCCCTTCACCTTGTCTTCTTATACCTGTCTTTCCCTTAGAAGAACATTGTCCTTTTACTGAATGCTCTATAGTTCCAACTTGCTGCCTAATCCTCTTGCTGGATCCAGAACCAAGCAGGTGATGTCCGTCGGTAGTACCCTTATATATATATATATATATAATTGCATCTACATGGAGATACAAGAAAGTCTTTAAACTCTTCAGTCTTTATTCTGAATTCTGTCTCGCTGATGGAAGGCTTTATTGCTGCAACGTCTTAGAATGAAAATCCTATTCATGTGACTCTCACTCTCTCAAACTCTGTTGAAGTCTGTGAATTTAAATCCTTGTCCTTCTATTTACACTGTCTCTGGAAGCTTTTACTGAGCGCTGGCAATTCCACGAAAATATAGATAATAATTGAACTTACTTCTCAAGAAGAATGTTCGCCAGCCTTACTTCTTGTTTACCTCCCAACTAGGGCGCTGAGAGGCAAGGCGAGTCCTTGGTTCTTCCACACTCTTGTGGACTCCGCCAAACTTGCAGATGAAAAGAAACTCTGTAGAATCCTGGAAACTCGGAATAGGTACCCAAGGAACCCTAAACCTCCTTGAAGGCACTCTGACTGGAACCTTAACTGAAGGAAGCGCGGAGCTCTGAGAGAACACCGCCTTCACGGAAAATTCGACGGTTGAAGTGCGCCACGCTCAGAACGAGCGCGCGCCACATCAACCCAGGATGCCTGCACTGCTGCCAGAGTGAGCACTGAGGAGAAAGACTGGCATAGCAGCGGCCATCTTGGGAGAGGGAAAAAGACTACAATCGTAAAGGACGGAGGAAGGCAGAGAGCGATCTCACTGAAACCACTCTTCGCCTCCCCCCCAGGCGCCAAGCCCGACTCCTGGGTTGTATACTCAACCTGGGAAATCTAAGCCTAGACTCTCCAGTCCTGACACCTCCTTTGTGAACTTTGGATTCTTGGTGGTGGACATGGCGTGGGGTGTGGGTGTGGATGGTTGTGGGTGTGTGGGTGTGGTAGTGGAGGTGTGTGTGTGAATGTGATGAGGGGGTGTTTGTGTAGGTGGTTGTGTGAAGGTATGCAAGTGTGAGGTTCAAGTATGGTGGTGTGGGTCGTCTGTGGGCTCTGGCAGCAGTGGGTCTGTTGCAAAGGCTCATGGTTTGTGTGTGTGGTCCATTTTTATTGGTCCATTTGTGGGTGTGGCTGTGTTTGAAATTTGTGTTGGTGTGTTATGAGGAGTGATTGAGTTTTGGGCCTCTGTTTGGCAGTTTGGCAGTTGCAGGTGAGTGTATGTGATGTTTGTTGGGTTGTTGGGCATGTTTGGTGGTGTGGGGAAACTCTAATTGACTCTCCTTGTGTAAATATGGTTTGTCCTGGTTCAGTACGTGTGTTTTTGGCGTCAGTACGGTCCATACATGCACTGGTGGGGGTACGGTCCGTACATTCCCTGGTGGGGTGTGGGTACGGCCGTACATACACGGGTGGGGGTTCGGTGCGTACATACACGGCTGGGGTGGGGGTTTGGTGCGTACATACACGGGTGGTGGTTCGGTGCGTACATACACGGCTGGGGGGGGTTCGGTGCGTACATACACGGCTGGGGGGGGTTCGGTCCGTTCATACACGGGTGGGGGTTCGGTGCGTACATACACGGGTGGGGGTTCGGTGCATACATACACGGCTGGGGGGGGGTTCGGTGCGTACATACACGGCTGGGGGGTGTTCGGTCCGTTCATACACGGGTGGGGGTTCGGTGCGTACATACACGGGTGGGGGTTCGGGGGCGTACATACACGGGTGGGGGTTCGGTGCGTACATACACGGCTGGGGTGGGGGTTTGGTGCGTACATACACGGGTGGTGGTTCGGTGCGTACATACACGGCTGGGGGGGTTCGGTGCGTACATACATGGCTGGGGGGGGTTCAGTCCGTTCATACACGGGTGGGGGTTTGGTGCGTACATACACGGGTGGTGGTTCGGTGCGTACATACACGGCTGGGGGGGGTTCGGTGCGTACATACACGGCTGGGGGGGTTCGGTCCGTTCATACACGGGTGGGGGTTGGGTGCGTACATACACGGGTGGGGGTTCGGGGGCGTACATACACGGGTGGGGGTTCGGGGGCGTACATACACGGGTGGGGGTTTGGTGCGTACATACACGGGTGGGGGTTTGGTGCGTACATACACGGGTGGGGGTTCGGGGGCGTACATACACGGGTGGGGGTTTGGTGCGTACATACACGGGTGGGGGTTTGGTGCGTACATACACGGGTGGGGGTTCGGGGGGCGTACATACACGGGTGGGGGTTCGGGGGCGTACATACACGGGTGGGGGTTTGGTGCGTACATACACGGGTGGGGGTTTGGTGCGTACATACACGGGTGGGGGTTTGGTGCGTACATACACGGGTGGGGGTTCGGGGGCGTACATACACGGGTGGGGGTTTGGTGCGTACATACACGGGTGGGGGTTTGGTGCGTACATACACGGGTGGGGGGGGTTCGGTCCGTTCATACACGGCTGGGGGGGGTTCGGTCCGTTCATACACGGTTGGGGGTTCGGTGCGTACATACACGGGTGGGGGTTGGGTGCGTACATACACGGCTGGGGGGGGGTTTGGTGCGTACATACACGGGTGGGGGTTCGGTGCGTACATACACGGCTGGGGGGGTTCGGTCCATTCATACACGGGTGGGGGTTTGGTGCGTACATACACGGGTGGGGGTTCGGGGGCGTACATACACGGGTGGGGGTTTGGTGCGTACATACACGGGTGGGGGTTTGGTGCGTACATACACGGGTGGGGGTTCGGGGGCGTACATACACGGGTGGGGGTTTGGTGCGTACATACACGGGTGGGGGTTTGGTGCGTACATACACGGCTGGGGGGGGTTTGGTGCGTACATACACGGGTGGTGGTTCGGTGCGTACATACACGGCTGGGGGGGGTTCGGTGCGTACATACACGGCTGGGGGGTGTTCGGTCCGTTCATACACGGGTGGGGGTTCGGTGCGTACATACACGGGTGGGGGTTGGGTGCGTACATACACGGCTGGGGGGGGTTTGGTGCGTACATACACGGGTGGGGGTTCGGTGCGTACATACACGGCTGGGGGGGGTTCGGTCCGTTCATACACGGGTGGGGGTTTGGTGCGTACATACACGGGTGGGGGTTCGGGGGCGTACATACACGGGTGGGGGTTTGGTGCGAACATACACGGGTGGGGGTTCGGTGCGTACATACGCGGGCGGGGGGGTGGTGGGGTGTTCGGCGCGTATGCGGGCACATGTCTCCATGGTTGCTATGGGAGTTCGGTTCGGACGGTGTTTTTTGCGTACGGTTGTGAAATGGGGAGGACGGGAGGGATCGTACTTGCGCTGTCGGACTTTATTTTTCCGCACGGTGGGTTTTTCGACCGGGGACGTGTCGGTGACTTTTCCCGACCCGAGGACGTGTGGGGAAATCTTCCCAATGCGATTCGTATGGACTTTTTTCCGTTCGAATCGTACTTGGCAGTTTGTACGCTACTTTGACGATTCGGACGGAAAAAAATCCGGATACGAGTCGGACGGGGAATTTTTTTACAGGATCGGAATTGGCACCGTAGTGTTAGTACATATATCAATACCAATCAATAATCGATAAGCTATATACATGCCAAAATTATCAAACCAAAACAATAAAAACCATCTCTAGCTACCAGAAATACTGGTGCAGTTCAGAACACAAAATCTCCCCTTGCTTCCACGGACAGAATGATTTCTCAGTCACACGCACATACACACATCACATGCTGGTGGGGCCCATTAACACCAACATTCATTCTTTCAAACTATCCGTGCCTACAGGGAGATATCCGATCTCGAACTACAGTTATTCACTTGGATAGAGGAAAACCACTTTACTGAATTACCCTAACAGTTCCTCCATCCGGAGGCCAATTGGATCATTTAGTTGTTTAGAATTTGATGACTCTTTGATTCTCAAATTAATCAATAAAACATTTCAAGAAATAATCAACCGACACAGTTCTTCAAATAATGATTTTCTTTATGTAATTAAAGTGCAGGTTAAATCCTAATAATGCCATATTATCTTTTGTCATATTTACCTATTCTGGCTAATTGTCGTTTTCTAAGTCAGAACTGGTCCTCAGAAAGTTCATCAGTGTTCTAAAGTCCCGTCCTCTTCCGTCAGCATAAGGATCTCTAGCGAAGAGCAGCATGGAGTTTCGCATAGAGTAGCATCGATCAGCTAGGGTAAATTTCCCTCTCTAGTCTACTAATATTTATACTAAAATTTACATATAACAGTAACATTTTCTTTATTCCCAGGTCACGGATTGGCTGAATTCAACCACGCCTCAATACATTAAGAAACATTCTCAAATTTTCACATGTGGATGAAAATCAAATTTAGGCGTATGGGAAAGGCTGTTCCCAGGTCAAGAAAGTATCAGTCTATTGTAAATAGGTGGCTTTTGGTAGTTAATTTTTCCCACATTGGCAACAATTGCTTCACGTTCAGGGACATTGGCACCTCGCCCAGGGTAGTCTTCATGGACCTGGTCTGTCGGGTCATGGAAAGGCCACGAACGAAGTCAGTGCAGGCGCCTTTCTCCATTGCTCAATTTATGAAGTCATGTACTTTAGTTAGGATTCGGTCGGCAGCCATCTTTTGGTAGGCCAGAATAGTCAACTTTAAGCAAAGAAACACAAAATCGTAATTAATACATAGAAATGATTAAAACAGTGTTATTCCCTTACTAATACCCTTATGTGTATGCATTTATCTAGCCATATGCAACATTCAAAGCCGTTAATGCTTGTTTATTTAAGCGCAAATTACATTAACATTGCCTAAGCAACACTTATCATTTTAATATGCGTATCAACTTAGTTCACTTATTATTTTAGTCATGCAAATGCATTCCCACGTGTATTCTCTTGGTTAATAAGGTTGGTTAAGTATCACATCAATCAATTAGTTATTAGAATTAATTATTAGTCCTTTTAATATGAACTTATATAAATGGATTGGGTGTATAAAAAGAAAACATTTTACCCGCTCCATCACTGCCACCCCCACCCATAGGGCTTATGTTGCCCAGCACTCCTTCCACCACCACACATAGGGCTTATGTTGCCCAGCACTACTGCCACCCCCACACATAGGGGACCTGTTGCCCATCACCCCTGCCACCCCCACCCATAGGATGGGTGATGCGCCATACATCCATCATACACCAACATTAGATATGTCAGCAAAATACATCCGCCCTAACATCATGACAACAGTGTGTAGTCTGTGACAAATGCCCACAACAGTGATTATGACTTTGATTTTTTTTTTTTAAACAAGTCTTTATTGAACTTTTATGACTTATTTTACAAAACCCCACCCAACCCGCCTCCCCCCCCCGCCCAGCAGATTACAGGCATTACAATTGATTTGTATATATATATACATTTTACAAAAAAAAGAAAGTTATAACATAGCTACATTTAATCTGAGTTATGCGGTACCTTCTATCCATGCTCTTAGTGGATCCCAAATAGCTAGACCTTTCTTTTTCTTATTCAAACCCTTGCATCTATATATTGCTATTTCAAAGCTATAAGTAGCAAGTAGACGTGCGCGCCATTGTTGAAACGAGGGTGGTTGTGGATCTCACCAAGCGGACGCTAAGCAGATTCTTAGTATTGACATTGAAATAAATATAAATCCCCTTGTTGGGGTTGGACGAAACTCCCCCTCAACGCCCAGAACTATTTCTGCAGTTGTTATTTCGATATCTCTATCTATGACTTTGAACATACAATGTAACTACCATCACATGTGTGACCAAAAACTGAGTTTGGCCTACACAAGGCAAGCATCACTATAGCACTGTGTCAATGTAAAACTAACACCCCCTCACTGTGTAGAAAAAGGTTAATTGTGGGGTTCCAAACTGCAGCAAATATTGAGCATTGTGGTGATGGGGTCTAAAACCCCCCTCATCACAGTGACCAAAAGGTAAGTGTCATCATGGTCAAAGCTGCAAATGCCAAACAGCATGTATGATTCCTGGTCCCAACACACGAAACACTTTTGTGGCAAAGTAGTGGTTGTGTCCCATACCCACAGAGATGTGGTGAGGCTAACAGTGCTGTGAAACACAAACATACTCTCAGCCATGTGCAGACAAGCACCACCCATGGGTGCTGACATTGCATACAGTGTACAATGACACAAAAGAAGAAGTGACCATCACAAAGCATACACACATCTCGAAAATAGACACACAAATCAATACATCCTCTGTAGACTGTAGGTGTCAGGTGGCAAAGTCCCATTCCATGGCAGCAATAGGACCTAACAACCAGGATGAATGTGCAGAATGATGTGATATGACTCACAGGGAAAGCAGGGAAAATCACAAAAACAACATCCTGACAATGGCCCACAACAGCAATACCAATGCACTGGTGCAGATGCACAAACACAAACAGGCAACCTCACACTGCACATCTGACACAACATGTGTGTGTGTGTGTGTCTCAGTATCCCCAGGCAACTACACAACACATGAGGGGGGCTGAACCACAGTGAGACAGATGTGGACACAGTGCCATACAAAAGTAACCCATCATTGGGCACCCCTTAGTGAGCAATCAGGCATTGTGAGATGAGAGAGAGCACAACAGACACATGTGACACAAGCTGGAATGAACAGCAACTAACACAGCAAGAGACTGACACACAACAGCACTACCCCCCAGGGACCAGACATTGGGGTGACACAAGCATGCATGATACGTCCACTGTGATGACAAAGGTAGATGTCGTACAAACTGTGAAACCCTGACATGTGTCCTGTGTCACAAACGTACATCTCACCTACACAAACACAAATCCTTCAGCATGGCCCGTCATCCATGTACAAACAGGAGCTAGGGGCTCATCCATGCAAACATTTACATCAGTCCACCCTCAACACCACACACCCTGAACTGCACCAATGTACATCTGTGAAGCCCACATGGACAGGTGACATTGCACATGCACCCATGACAAACACAGTAATGTTGGGAGGAACTAAGGTGCACAGACTCATCACACAAGGAAAGTCTACAACCCTGGTGAATGACAGATATACTATACTGCACAGTATGCGGTACATGGCCATGACGTCAAAGCTCCCGTAACCTTCGGAATACCTGCCACAGTCCCAGGACAATGCAGAAGCCAAGGAGAACCACAAGGCACACATGCTGACACATGCCAATATTGCAGCCCTGAACCTGACGAGTGGGAGCAATCACACACACATACACATGTCTCAATCACTGAAAGGTACCACCTATGGACAACTACATGATATTGCGAACAAAGAAGTCCCTTGGGGACCCCTGACTGTGTCCCATCTGCATCTGACCACATCATCACCACTCAGAACTGACAAATCCCAATGATGAAACACCAATTAACAGTAGTGTGTCATGCACCCACACATCTGGTAGCCCATGGCAAAGATGTGGGATGAACACACTACAACTCAGCAAGCATCAACAACAGGAACATATCAAGGGAACACTGCCTGTGTATGAAAAGGGATGTGGACACACACAACACACACCATGGGCCCAGGCAATGTCACGGAACAACACACTTACTTGAGGGGACTAAACTCCTGTGGAAGCTCAGCTGTGCCAAACATAGTCCCAACAGGTCTCAGTCATGTCAGCAGAACACTTGGTCAGTCAGCCATCAGTTACCACACAATGAAGGCTCTGGTCACAACCGCCTGGGTACGGGAGTGTCCCTTAAGTCATCTGCACATACTCAATACATATGTCCAGCAAGTTGCACAGAGGACCCAGTTGCTCCTACACCAATGATGCCCACACCTACACAGTCAGGGAAATAGACACATTGGACAATGGGAAGCGCATCATATGTGCATGTGTGCAAGCCACAAATGTGACCATGCAAATGAAATGTTTACAGAGATGTTCACAAATTGCTATTCATGACACACCCAGTTAGCTGCAAAGGTTGACATGGATACCACCCAGAATAGGATACATATTTCATGGACCACATGGAGTACCTCACATCAACACCTCAGTATTCAACATTTGAAATCCAGCATTACAACTGCGAGGTCATGCTAAACATCATCAACATAATGTACAGCTAAATCAAATTCACAAGGATAAAGATAAATGCTTTATTCAGCAATTTTTAAATGCAAAGCCCTTTCAAAACAAAGGCCAATGGCCAGTCCATATCCAAATGTCAAACATATGATTTGATTGACAACTGTGACACATTGCTTGCCTGTACTGGTAAGGACAGGGGACATCCCCTCGGAGGGGCATACATGGGGGCAGGCCAGGCACCGCAGGGACAGGATCAGGGCTCAGCAGAAGGAGGCAGTGAAGGGGTGGTAGATCAGCCGCGACCCGTGGAGGGAGTTCCGTGGGGCGGTAAGGCGGGGCGGGGGAGGGGTTCTAAAAACCGGAATATGGATAATTGCAGGTAAGTAAACAATTAAATAAATAAAACGAATTTCGTAGCCCCTTACCGCCCCACAGAACTCCCTCCACGGGCCGTGGCTGTGGTAGATGCAGGAGAGTCACGGGCAACTGCAGTGGAGCTGACTGAAGTAGTGGGTGCAGTCACAACTGTGGGGCACAAGTCAGATGGGGTGTGTGACGGTATAACTGCAGTGGGCAGGTCAGATGGAGTGGACTGGGTCCCCACTGCAGTGCCCAAGCCAGACGGGGTGGTCGTGGACTCCACTGCAGTGCCTAACTTAATGGGAGCAGAATGGGATTCATGTGAGGTCGGCTGGACAGAGGGGGTCCCCATATCAGTGGCACAAACTGTCTGACCGGGGGTGGTGGGGGTGGAAGAGCAAGTGGTAGGGGGGAGGGCCTGAGCATTTTGGGGATGGTGTATATGTGGGTGGGGAACCTGGGGCAGGGTGTGGCGGTGGAACCTGTGGAGTGGTGGCCTGGGGGATGGAGGGCGGAGACTTTGTCGTGGAGCTGCAGGGCAGGGGTGGGGTCTTGCTCTTCCGGTTCCGGGGGGACTTGCGGGTGGGGGCCTCAGTCTGACTACGCCTGGGGGAGGGTGTCCGGGTGTGAGGGGCACTCCCCTCTGTGTGTGGTGACTTCCTTTTCCCCTTGTAAGCTGGATCTGCTGTGTCGGTGGGGAAGAGGCCAAGGTCACAGAGGAAGAGCTTCTGGGGAGATGGGGTTGTAGGTGATGCAATGGAAGGGGTCTGGGCGGGAGAGGTTTCGGAGGACTGCGGAGTGGTTGTGGATGTTGTGTGTGTGTGTTTGCAAACCATCCCCTGTCAGTGTGGTATCAGTCCCCAGAGGTTGCTTGTGTGCACGTCTAGCCCTTGGTTTGGGTGTTTGTGTGCTGCCCGTGTCTGTGGGTTTGGGTGAATGTGCTGGTGCGTGTGTGCTTGGGACAGGTAGGGTGCTAGGTATTTTGGGTGGGGCATGGGTAGGAGGGGTGCAGGACTTTTGGAGGAGAAACACTGCTGACATCAGGGAGGAGGCCACGGACTGATTGGTCCTCTGTAGGGCAGACATGCCAGATGAAATGCCCTCCATGAACGACACCAGTTGTTTCAACAGACTGGTGTGTGCATGGAGGACACTCAGCATTGATGTCTGCCCTACATGGATCTGTCGAAGCAAGTCCACAGCCTCCACACTCAGGGCAGCAAGGGACACAGGGGCAGGGGGTTTGGTGCCTGGCACAAAGGAGACATGCTCCCGAACACGGGAGCCTCCACGGACCTCTGGGATGGGAGCAGATGGGAGGGTGGTGATGGTGGTGGTGGTGGGAGAGACAGCCTCACTAGCTGGGGTTTGGTGGCTGCTGACACCCGCCTCCACAAGGGAGTCATCCTCCGAGCTGCTGTGGCCCTCAGCTGGGGTGGATGGTGCTGAGGACTCCTCAGTGTGGCTCCACTCGCCCTCCGTGCCACTGGATCCCTCCAACTCCTCACTTTCTGTCCCAGTCTGGCTCTATGGCTCCTCCTGGTTCGTGGAGCTGTCCCCTCCTGTGGCCGTGGATGTATCTGGATAGAATTAGGAAACAAAGAACAACATCAGTCACCTGCACTGACCGCACACACCACAGTTAGTACAGCACATCACAGGGCAAGCGCTGGCATCATCAGCTGAACAATGCTCAAAGTGCTCACACTGTTTAGAATAAGCCAAATGTCAGTCTCACCATCAACCATGGCACTCATATCCCTCCTGGACTTGCACCCATATGTCTGTTGCATGTTGGATGCTCATACCCCAATGTGCAGACATGCACCACCTACACATTTGTTGGACATGCAAGTGAACATGTAGGAGTATGTCACTATACACACATCACATCTCATGCCACTGACTCAGTACAGGTGTCAGGATGAAGGGATGGCCAGAGTCTCATTTCACATGCTTGTGATGCATACCAGCAACACACACTATGATGTTCTCATGTCCTGATAGTCGATGCCACATTGGGGTGCATGGAGCACATTTGACCCCAATGCAGGATCACTCATAGCAGTTTAAATGCCATGGCACTGGCATGCCTGGAAAGTCAAATGCAAAAACAACAATTGATGGACAGAATGCAGAACAATGTCATACATTCACCCCAGTACAGAGATCTGGGCCTAAATCCATCGTTTTTTTGCTCACCATGCCATTCCAGTTTGAACCCAGCCATATGCAAATCAGTCTTGACCCTGTGCCCCATGGGAACAGTCCAGCCCGAACTGCCAAGCCAGGTTCTCCCTGGACTGGAAACAAGCATCCTAGGACCGGTTTCGGGCTTTCAGCCCTCGTCAGCCAGGATAGCCTGATTCCAGTGGCATGGAGAGCAAGGGACTCACGTCTGAGCATACCCTTCCCACTCGGGGTGACAAATGCAAAAACAACAATTGATGGACAGAATGCAGAACAATGTCATACATTCACCCCAGTACAGAGATCTGGGCCTAAATCCATCGTTTTTTTGCTCACCATGCCATTCCAGTTTGAACCCAGCCATATGCAAATCAGTCTTGACCCTGTGCCCCATGGGAACAGTCCAGCCCGAACTGCCAAGCCAGGTTCTCCCTGGACTGGAAACAAGCATCCTAGGACCGGTTTCGGGCTTTCAGCCCTCGTCAGCCAGGATAGCCTGATTCCAGTGGCATGGAGAGCAAGGGACTCACGTCTGAGCATACCCTTCCCACTCGGGGTGACAAATGCAAAAACAACAATTGATGGACAGAATGCAGAACAATGTCATACATTCACCCCAGTACAGAGATCTGGGCCTAAATCCAGTCAGTCATCACTGTCTCCAGTCACAGGGGCAGGGCATCCAGACAACAACAGTATGCACTGTGTCACAATCATAGGTCATGGGTAAAGCAAACTCTGCAGTTGACAAGTGCACTTGTCCATCCCCTGCAAAAAACATATCCCGGACCCAGACGACCCCACATCATACAAAACAGACATATGAGTCTCTGCGAACTCAACTCCTTGTACATGAGCACATCACAGTCTGCTGTGCATGAAACACAGCTGCCTGAAGTTCACAGTTGCATACACCATTGTGCACTGTCAAGTGATCACACACTTATATGTCACACAGGTCTTGTCTCTCATAGTCACAGCTCAGATGTCCTGCTGACCCTCAAACTCATGAACACCCCAGTTGTCCGGAAAAGGAAGCCACACTACAATGACACAGAGGCAGACACCTGAAGGCACATGTTCCTAAGCACAACCCGTAAATTGATACACAGGAGTGGGATTACTGAGTGTTTTTAAATGCCCTTGAATAGGCATGACTGCCCAGGTCTACGTGAAACAGTGTATAGCCCTGGACAGTAGTCAGGTGGCTTAGCAAGTGTGACACACTTGATATACATACTCCTGAGGCCCACAAATTGGAGTCCCCTGCGGCATGGGTGTGTTTGAAATACCCCAGGCACATGTGGCGTGTCAGACCAGCAATTGGAACACATATCAAGGGCACACACAGATCACATGTCAGATCTCAGGCATTGTGTAAACAATTGACCCACCCATGAAACACACAACAGTCACGGTAACAGATACTGTCCGGAACCTGAAGCATAGCTGACTGCAGGGACACAGTGCCCTAGTGACACAAGCCACAGTCTGTAGGGTCCACACCTGTGGTTCAGATGAGGAGGGTGCATCACGCAATTGAGGGACATGAGTCCTGGACTACAAGACCGACGTAATGTGGAAGTGTGACCAGGCCAAAAGACTGCAAATAAGATGTCAGACATATTACACAGATTAGGCATGGACTTACCCCCTCCTTGCTGCTGTCTGGCCTTCAGCTGCCCATCCAGGTCTGGGAAGACCACCGCCAGAATCCTGAGAATGGGGGGGTCAGGGTCCGGTGTCCGCACCTCCTGCGAGGAGGCGACAGCTTCAGCTGGACCCTTGCGATCCTCCGTGTCCAGCCCCGAAGGTCCTGCCACCTCTTCTGGCAGTTGCGGATCCGGCGCTTGTAGACCCCCACCAATCGAACTGCCCGGGCGATGGTCAGCCACATCTCCTGCTTCTGGTGGGCATCAACCTGTGAGGATGACAAAGTTAAAAGTCCATTAACACACATGCACCATATTTGTGCTGCACACAGTTGGATATACATGTCGTCATCACAAAGGAAAATTAGTTACACAGGTAGTGCACCCATGGAAATGGACAAATGGCCTACATGTCTGACATGTTAACAATGCCTGTGAAGTTTAAGCTGGCACAAATGCACTTTAGCTGCAGAAAACCTGTTCATTACATGTACCTACACACTTTGGGGGATGAAAGTACTCAGTGAGTATGCCTGCCACTGGTGTACACACTGCTAGTACTGCTAGTCAGACAACATGCACAATTAGGAAGGCAGTGGACTGCACATTCACCTTCTCCCCTGGTTTCCCCTACAGCTTGCTGTACTGTGGAAGGAGCCCGTCCAGCAGGGCCTGGTTCTCCTCCTCAGTGAAGGCTGGGGCCCTCTCCAGAGTATGTGCCATAGCAGTAGCCAGAGGATGCAGAGACAGCAGCAGTGTTATCAGAGATGTGGTCCAGTAGCATGTAGTGCAGGCAAGTGAGCTCTCTGGGGGCCAGCCAGCCTTATATCTGTGCTGCAGAAGCAGAATCTGTGCCATGTGTACCAAGTGATAGGTCCAACACGGTTGCATTCTATGAATCTGGCCAATCCATGGAATTGTACGACTTATACACGTCTTCCGCATTGTTCTAATCTTCACCTTCATAAAACCCTAGTAATTGCAACATTGTTGAAGACATCCAACTGAATTTCCAGCGCACGACTCGTACAAGTTTTGAATCCACATCCGTATCCATGACAGTCCAGAGCCAATGGGTGCGCACGGCTCGGTCAACTGACTGTACAACGCGTAGTTTGAAAATACACACGCACTTGTCTCCATACGATTCAGTGGCCAAGGCGTACGCACGGCTCGGTCCGTGCCTGCACGACGCGTATGCATGATAGTCACCCGCATCGGTCCTCATTGCAGTCAATGTTTAAGTACACATGGCTCGGTCCTGAACTGTGCAATGCGTACGCATGATAGCCACCCGCATCGGTCCTCATTGCAGTCAATGTCTAAGCGCACGCACGGCTCGGTTCTGAACTGTGCAATGCGTACGCATGATAGTCACCCCCATAGGTTCTCATTGAAGTCAATGGCTAAGCGTACCCCCGGCTCGGTCCTGAACTGTGCAATGCGTCTCTGTAAAAGTCACCTGCGTCGGTTGACATTGGTGTGACTTTTTGACGGCTTCCACACACAATTACTTGCCAGGGACTCAGGTCCACACCTACCACACTACAGCATGTGCCACACTGTGTCCCATGGCATGTAAGGCTGCATTCCCTGTGTGTTTGGGGGGGGCAACATTTGGTTTGTTGTGTGGCACTTTTGTGCAGCCACTCCCAGGCTGTGTACGTGTTCATGGGGACAGACTCCTTTGTTTGTTGTGCACATTACCACTGTGATGTGCAACTGTACAGTTATGGGCATGAGTCATGGACGAATCACTGACAAAATATCGAAAGACACAAAATCTACTTACAAATATATCGATACAAAATTATCGATCACATTATTATCGACATCACATACTTATTTAAAACATTACAAAAATATCGAACACACTATATCGAACTACATAAATATAGATACACAAAATATCGCAAACACAATTATCGGAATCCTGAAATATCGACGCTCATTAATAAACATATACTACATTACAAAATATCGTGAACTAAAATATCGACCACTAAAATATCTCCATTTTACTAATATCGACTATATAAAATTAAATTAAATACTAAAATCACACAACATAAACACCAAATAATGTCTTTTAACTCTACACTAAATTAATATTAAACAAGAATATATTTAATACATTTAAAAATAGATTACAAAACGTAAGTATTTACTAAAACATTATTAACAACCTTCCTACATTAAACAACAATATTATTGAATTATACTTTATTAATTCATGCATACAATACATAATATAATGTTTAGAAAAATACATATAGAATAATACACCACTAAACCACTAATTAGCGTTTTCCTTATTAGGAAACTAACTACCAGAATTAAAATAAAAAAAATTCGAACTAACCAATAAAAACACTCCAAATTCAAACTGACCAATAAAACACAAATTACAACATCCAAAGCACTATAAAAAGAAGTTCTACTTCATTCACATTCCAGAACCAAAAAAAATAAATTAAATGAAGAAGAAAGTCTACTGGATTGCAACTGCAGATATAAGGAAATCAACATACAGCAAATATTTAAAACTATCACAAGTAAGTTAACTATATTATAGTCATTAAGACTCAAAGCTAATAAATTGTAATTACAATATACATACACTATAAATAAATAAATGTCTTCTTTCTATTTCATGTTTTCACTACAGGAAACTCCAAAAGAAACTAAGAAAATACAGAACAGCACCAAAAAAGACACAACTAACAAAGTAAGTATTTCACAACCAAAAATCAACTAATAGATTAGAAACCACCCAAATTAAATCCCAAATACAAATCCCCTAACCATTCCCTATAAAAATATAGAAACAAATCTTAAAACAAATGTACTTTTATTTTCCACAGAAAGAAAATACTTGAAGAAAACTCCACAAATAAAGAAGAAAAAGGATTCTACTCAAACACATCAAAACCAACTATGTAAGTATATTGCAACTAAATCTTGGTTTTTTTCTACTGAAATTCAAACAAGAGCATATATAATAACTATAATATATATTTTCCATAGATAAAGCTACATCAAAATGACTGAAGGAGCAGAATTCATAACAAGCCAGAAGGGAAAAATGTTACTATGCTATATGGGATACACTTACACACAGGACAAAGTGTATGGTTTAAAAGTTAACTGGAAATGCACTAAATACTACTCTAATAAGTGCTATGGGTGTGCTACAACACGACAAACAACAGTACTGTACACTAGAGAACATAACCATCCACCAAACATTACTGAAATAGAAGTCAGATCTGCATTGGAAACTATAAAGGAAGCTAGCACAAGTTCTCAAAAACCTACAAGTGTAATTTTAAAAGAGCAGCTTCCCAAAATTCCTAAAACTGCCACAACACAAATGCCATCTGTAACTTCACTCAAAAGAACTATAGCACGTACTAAAAAAACCACTACTACTTCAACCCCAATTCCTCACACATATACTGAAGTTATTCTAAGTCCAGAACAAAGTATAACTTTAAACAAAGAACCATTTGTCATATTTGATAATAAAAACAATGACAAAAGAATAATAATACTTGGAACAGCCAATAATCTCTGTAAACTACAAGAATCACAAAACTGGATGATGGATGGGACTTTTACCATATGTCCCAAACCCTTTTTCCAACTATATACAATACACGTCCTATATCACAATTGCAATATACCATTAATTTACACATTATTACCAAACAAACATAACTCCACATACACTGAACTATTAAATACAATAAAACAAAAAACAAACAACTTTTCCCCACAAAAAATCATCCTAGATTTTGAACATGCAATGATTAATACTATATTAAAAACACACCCCCATACCTCCATCCAAGGCTGTTACTATCATTTTAATCAGTGCCTATGGAGACACATGCAAAAATCAGCCCTAAGCATTGAATATGCAACTAATTCAGCTTTCGCATATCAAATAAAAAAACTAATAGCACTAGCTTATGTACCTGACACAGACGTAACAGAACATTACAACATTTTAATAGACAGCACCTTCTACAAACAAAATGAAGAAAAACCAAGTCCACTATTGGACTATTTTGAAGATACATGGGTCGGCAGACTACATAGATCTGGCCACAGAAGAAATCCTAAATTCTTAATTCCCTGGTGGAACGTATACAGAAGCACATTAAATGGAGAATCAAAAACTAATAACGCAGTTGAAGGATGGCATAACGCCTTCCTGCAATCAACAGGCAGAACCAAACCAACACTAGAAAGATTTATATCATGCCTACAAAAAGAACAGAGTTATCAAGAGTTCCGAATGGAACAATCCATAACTCAGCTAACTCCAAAAACCTCAAAACAAACTAAACAAATGTATAAATATCTAGAGCAACAAGTAAAATTGTACCCTACTACCAAAGGCCTAGAATACCTAAACATCATAGCTAAAACACTTCTTTAAAAGACCAATACAAATAAATGACTGATTACTCATTTTCAATCATATCAAACACATAAAATATATTTATCTTATCACAAAAATAATTACTGTGTGTAACATATTTATCCATATTGTCAAAAATATATTAACACACATTAATAATATTTGTAATAAAATAAAAATAAACAATAATAATAAACAATACCCACCCACAATAAATTAACTTACCAAGTGTATTCCAAACTCTGAAAAATCCATTTCCTGCTTACACAATCCAAAGGTACAAAAAAAAGGTTCCCAAAAAAAATGGAAAAATACAACTGTCGATGTAATCCATAATCCATGCACCAAATATCCATAGGAAAACCATAAAAACCCCGAAAATAGATAAAAATAGTAAAAAACGCTCCATGAAAACCGAAACATTTAAAGAAGTGTAAAAAACATATTGTTCAATAAAACGAACACACACTTCTTTAAAAAAAAAAACGACACCATCCGAAACGAAGAACCTAGAAAAGAAACTATAAAAACAAAGCCACATACATTCCCACCCACATAAAACAACACATAAACACTTATTAACAATAGTACTAGATTTAAAACAGTTCTAGATAAACACCTTAAACCGAAGTCTCGAAACATGCCTACACAACGTTAAAAACACGTAAAAATACAACACGCAACTCTAACACATAACATTTCCAAATATAACTAACATATATACAGCTACACTAAACAGTATCTAAGTAGGCTCAAAATAAAATTTTAACCATGTAAAACATATAAAACAAACCTTACCTGTCACGACGTGAAGTAACTCCCAACCGCGAGCTTCCCTTCAACCCAAATGACCCAAAACAACATGACCGGGTTACAAAATAGAGCACCCAAAACATAATAAAACATTTAACTATAACAAAAAAACCCTCATTAAATCAGGTAAAATGTAAATTCACACCCAAATAATTTCTACTATTTAGTTAAAATAGACCTCTTTTTTTCATGTACCTAAAAATTGACTAAAAATTTTCATCATGTGTAAAATTATAAAAATAAATATTTCACAAATTAAAATATTTATTATTATAATTTCTAAAAAGAAAAAAATACAAAACAATGTATGAAAAATTGTTAGAAATATTTTGCATGAATTATACAATTTTATTTATGTTAAAAATGTGTTTGTTTTCAAAACATTGTTAAAAAAATTAATATTAATATTTTACATATTAATATTAATAAAAAACGTATCACATGTTTGTACTACAAATATGAAAATGTTAAAAATGCTTATATATGAAAAGATTTGCCAAAAGTTTGGTATAAATATTTTGAAAACCTATTGCTATTTTACATTTAATTTAAAACACACAATTGTACTACATTATAAATAATGTAAATGTATTATAAATGTGTACAAAATATAGTAAATGTGCATAACATTTTTTCTGACCTATATTCAATATGTTTGAATTGAATTACAATGTAAATAATGATATTGCTGAATGATTCTACTCAAATAAATAAACAATAAAAATTTACAAAAACTACAATAAAAACTATGTTCTTGTCTTATTAATTCTGGTTCTGTGATTATGTATATTTACCTTCTATTATCAATATTTAACATATGTAAAAAAATTGTTTTTACAAAAATAAAAAAAGTACAAATATTATAAAATTACAGAATACCATTACCCATTATTCCAATACAAAATATTCAATTTTTGTTCCTACTAATCACATTAAATATATCAATAAACATATCACATTACAACTTTAACTATATTTATTATCCTAAACTATAAATATTTCATTAAGTAGTACAAATCCAATATATAATAATAAAATCCAATTAATATACACTTAGGTGCCGATCACAATCCGGTAAAAACCGGGTACGAACCGTCGGACGGAGCATATTCTCCGTCCGACGCGTATCCGGTCGTCAAAATATACAAACATGGAATTACGATTCGCACGGGTACACCATTACCGTACGAATCGTAAAAAAGACCGACCGAACAAAAAACACCTACCAATGCGATCCGGGAAAGCGCCGACCTGACGTCGGGACGCACGCAGCCAGCCATTCACGACCCAGGAATCACGATTCGCACCGACGTCACCCCGCACGGTGAATATTTTGCGGCACCCAAAAACTGCCGGGAAATCAGGACGACGCGAACAAGGACCACCAGTACGCGACGGACAGACGGCGACGCGAACAAGGAGGACCAGTACGTGACGGACACACAGGACGATGCCACCAAGGAGGACCCGTACGCGACAGGACGACGCGATCAAGGAGGACCCGTACGCGACAGGACGACGCGAGCAAGGAGTACCAGTACGCGACGGACAGACATGGACCCGAACCTACGAGTCATCCCTGCCCTCATAGCAGTACACCTCCTCTACAGGTTACGACGCAGACGCCGCAGAAGGTCAGAATAACTAAGGGAGGGGGGAAAGTGGGGTGGGGTGGGGGTGGCACTACCAGGGCAGGCCACAAAACAACCACATGAGTGACACACTACACATGGCCTGGACATACCTGACTCCCATGCCCTGGTCACCACGAGGGGGTGGGGGCGTGTCCTGATAATCCAGCGACCGCCACAACGGAAGTCCGTCACCACGCGAACCGGCAACACAACCAGACAGGTACGTCCCGTACCCACGCCTGAAGAGCGTGGGTACGAGTCGGACCACGCCCACACACGTCACCCCAACAATGGCGGGACGGATCGCACCCACGTGGCAAAGGCCTGGGTACGGGCCGCACAAACATCACATAGCGTGGGGACGGATATGTACGGACCCTACCCCCACCCCGTATGCAAGGAGCGTACCCCCCAGCCCAACAGTGCAAGTACGACCCGTACCCCCACCCGCGGACGTACGGAGCGTACCCCCAGCCCAACAGTTTAAGTACGACCCGTACCCCCACCCGCGGACGTACGGAGCGTACCCCCAGCCCAACAGTGTAAGTACGACCCGTACCCACACCCGCGAATGCAAGGAGCGTACCCCCCTGCCCAACAGTGTAAGTACGACCCGTACCCCCACCCGCGAATGCAAGGAGCGTACCCCCCTGCCCAACAGTGTAAGTACGACCCGTACCCCCACCCGCGTATGCATGGAGCGTACCCCCCATGCCAACAGTGTAAGTACGACTCGAACCCCCACCCACGAATGCAAGGAGCGTACCCCCCTGCCCAACAGTGTAAGTACGACCCGTACCCCCACCCGCGAATGCAAGGAGCGTACCCCCCTGCCCAACAGTGTAAGTACGACCCGTACCCCCACCCGCGTATGCATGGAGCGTACCCCCCATGCCAACAGTGTAAGTACGACTCGAACCCCCACCCACGAATGCAAGGAGCGTACCCCCCTGCCCAACAGTGTAAGTACGACCCGTACCCACACCCGCGGACGTACGGAGCGTACCCCCCATGCCAACAGTGTAAGTACGACTCGAACCCCCACCCACGAATGCAAGGAGCGTACCCCCCTGCCCAACAGTGTAAGTACGACCCGTACCCACACCCGCGGACGTACGGAGCGTACCCCCAGCCCAACAGTGTAAGTACGACCCGTACCCCCACCCGCGGACGTACGGAGCGTACCCCCAGCCCAACAGTGTAAGTACGACCCGTACCCCCACCCGCGAATGCAAGGAGCGTACCCCCCTGCCCAACAGTGTAAGTACGACCCGTACCCCCACCCACGTATGCATGGAGCGTACCCCCCATGCCAACAGTGTAAGTACGACTCGAACCCCCACCCACGAATGCAAGGAGCGTACCCCCCTGCCCAACAGTGTAAGTACGACCCGTACCCACACCCGCGGACGTACGGAGCGTACCCCCCATGCCAACAGTGTAAGTACGACTCGAACCCCCACCCACGAATGCAAGGAGCGTACCCCCCTGCCCAACAGTGTAAGTACGACCCGTACCCACACCCGCGGACGTACGGAGCGTACCCCCAGCCCAACAGTGTAAGTACGACCCGTACCCCCACCCGCGGACGTACGGAGCGTACCCCCCATGCCAACAGTGTAAGTACGACTCGAACCCCCACCCACGAATGCAAGGAGCGTACCCCCCTGCCCAACAGTGTAAGTACGACCCGTACCCACACCCGCGGACGTACGGAGCGTACCCCCACCACACCAGTGTCAGTAGACACGTACCCTCACCTCTAATGCAGTGTGCGTAACCCCACCGTGTATGTGCCAAGCGCACATATCCAGAAATCGGAGGTGTGTGTGCAGAGTCCACCCAGCAGTGCCCTGAGACAGGAGGGGTGGGTGCAGAGTCCTCCCAGCAGTGTCCAGACCCAGGAGGGGTGGGTGCAGACACCTCCCAGCAGTGCCCAGAGACAGGAGGGGTGTGTGCAGAGTCCTCCCAGCAGTGTCCAGACCCAGGAGGGGTGGGTGCAGAGTCCTCCCAGCAGTGTCCACACCCAGGAGGGGTGTAACACATGTGTGTGATGCCACAATTACCCACATCCATACTGCCTACAAGGGAACATGTCCCCATGAACTCATGTCAACTGACTCCACACACAAGTACAGTGATCACCAAGGATGCCACGATTGTTGCAGGTGGAGACATGGCCATGCATGCATGGCCAAAGTAGAAGGGCTCCGTCACACACACAGCTCATGTACACACAGCTCTGCGCTAAACATTGGGAACACCCTGCAGGGAAGAAACTGGGTACACAGAGGAAGGAATACACCCTGGGACAATTGAACCATGCAGTAACTGCTGACATGACCTAAGGAAGTTAGCCAACACCTTGTGATGGCACACAGATCCTAGGGTGGCCCCAAAGAGCAGAACACTACTACAAATCCCACACACCCAAAGCCTTAAACACCACCCAAAACAATGTAGCAGCCCCACCAACACCAATACCACCATAGCAGGAGTGTGATAATGAAAAAAAAAATAAGCTTTAATCAGCATGAGCACAATGTCCGTGGATCAACGGCAGTTCAAAGTCAACAAAGGCCATAGGGCAGTCAATTATTCCCAGCTGCATGGGGGACACAGTGGGATGTGTGTCCCCTACCTTGCCTGCACAGTCAAATGCCATCGTCTTCCATACTGGTGAGGGCATCAGGGGGGGGGGAAGCAACAGGCACCGCAGGGACATCAGGGCAAAGGGGCGGCGTTGTGGGTGCAGGGATGGAGGACTCAACCACAGGGGGTGTGTCATGGCCAAAGGCGGAGGCCAGGATGGCACTACACACCTTAGCAAGGTCCTCCAGGGAGTCCCCTGCACCCGAAGTGACCTCAGGCCCCAAGGAGGGGGGGGGTTCAGAGGGATGGGTTGCAGCGCCACCGGGGGAGGGTGGAGACAGGGGGGGAGACTCAACCACCCTGACCGAGGACTTCCTTGACCGCTTGCGTGGTGGCGTAACTGTGGGGCTCAGGGACAGAGCGGCCATGAAGGAGTCCTTGGGGGAGATGTGGCCAGGAGAGCTGAGGGGAGGGGATTTGGAGGGAGTGGATTGTGTGGAATGCGGACTCCCACTCTGGCTGCGTGTCACACGTTTGCCCCCCGACCCAGTGGGTGTGCCTATCTCACCCTGTGTGTGCGTGTCAGGAGGAGTGCGGTGGACCTTCCCTGCTGGTGTGGTGCCTGTGTCTGTTGTGGTGGGTGCATGCCGACGTCTGGGTGTACGTGGGACAGGCATGGAAGTGGGAAGTGTGGATGGGGCAGGGGTAGGTGGGGGGAGGTCGCGCTGCAGGAGACCCACTGCTGCAGTCAGTGTGGAGTCTAGGGACCTCAGCAAGTTGCGTTGGTCAGCCTGCAAAGAATGAATGCCCTCCAAGAATGCCTCGATGTTGGTGAGGGTTTTCCCGTGGGAATGGAGGACATTCAGGATCGCAGCCTGACCAACCTGCATTTGCCGCTGGATGTCCATAGACTCAGCATTGGCGGCAGCAGTGGAGACAGGGGCAGGGGGTGCGGTGCCTGGCAGGAATGAGACATGCGGTGACCGGGCACGCTGGGAAGGGACACGAGCAAGTGGGAGGCGGTTGGTGGGAACTGAGGGGGCGGTGGCAGGTGTTGTTCCACTGTCAGCTGCTGGTGCAGCCTCCGCCAACCCTGAGACATCCTCCTCGGACCTGTCAGCTTCGTAGTCTGATGTGCCAGTCGACAGGTCCTCGGCCACACTATCCTCCGCCTCTGTCCCACTCGATGTGCCAGCCCCGATGTCACGGCTGCCACTGGTGCTCGGTCCCTCCGCCTGGTCCGTGTCCATGTCTCCCTCTGTGTCCCCCGACGATGCTGTGGGCAGGGTGGAGAGACAGAAATTAATCAGACACCTGTACACATCTGTCACATGAGTCCAATCTACATAGTCAACATTGCATAGCCTGAAGAGGCAGATCCCTAACATCTGCAAAACAAGGTACCGATGTAGGGCATGAAACACAGTTGGTTGAGCCACCATGCCACTGAAATACCATGGAGAGCATGAGACAATAGCTGATGACAGGAAACGGAGTCTGACATAGCACCCAGGCCCTGGGGACAATCCTGCACTGCCTCTGCACCACACAGCGTTTGTGAAAATACCTATGACCAGGGACAATATCCATGAACTTGAGACACATGCTGCATAGGTAATGCTGCAAACATGCCCAACATAACTCGGTCACTGCACCTTGCGTGTGTGTCCAGTAACATCACACACTGTCCAGACCCAGCAATTAGGAATCAGGATTTGACACATAGGCATTGCCCGCCCCAAGCAACCCCCACACGATGCTAATTGCTGAGACACAGGTGGCACCAACATCTCATAGTCTGGGTGATAAACACAGTGGCAGGCAAAAGGCTAGATTGGACGCAAAACAGCAAAGGTGCGCCTGTACAAATAATGAGGTACCAGTGCCCATCCTCAGATGAGTATAACAAGACACACAGGCACTGGCAACTGTGAGTATGAAGAGGGACAATCAGGTCAGGCTGCACAGTGGACACCTGTACATAATAGCACGTCTATATACATGGTGACAGGGGACAATGGCACAGAGCACAACCTACGCTGTAGACAGTGAGAGTGTCCACGTTGATGATGACACAAACAACACTGAGGATAAGGTGCCCCAGGGGACAGTATTGGGCACGCAACTACATGCTACTGAATGGCTGAATGGGAATGACTGCTACACACGTCACCATCCCTGCACTATGCGTAGCGCACACTCATGCACATCATGTCACAGGCCACTACATAGGACATGCGCGCTGTAAGGCATGACACATGAGAGACCAACTCCCATGTCTGGAGCCAGCATCAGTGCCAACTGACATGGAACCCACATGCAGTGAACTTGACAGTTCACAGGCAAGGTCCCACAACCTGTTACCCACCACCACCACCCATGATGCTACAGTCATTGTTCTCGTGGACAAAGCGCCAGCCTACATTACCTTGTGAAGGAGTGACTACACACAGACCAGGGAACACATTGCAAGGAGGGGAAGGGTGGCAGGGGCGCAGCGCTACACTTGGGCAAACTGGATGGGCACAGCACCTTTAAACCCTGCCAGTGAATTAATGCCACTGTGCCCTTACAAATGCCGGTGACACACAACAAACGCACATGTACCTACCCCCTTCCGCCTGCTGCATCGCCTGTAAGCGCCTCTCCAGGTCTGGAAAGACCACCGGCAGCACACGCCTGTGGAGGTGGGTCAGACGGCGGCGGCCGCGGTTCTTGTGGCTCTCAGGTGAGTCCCCCAGCAGGAGCCGTGCAATCCTCCGCGTCCAGCACCGGATATCCTGCCAGCGTTTCCTCACCTGGGACAGGCTCCGCCTCCGACCATCCACACGCCTCACGGCACTGACGGCGGTCAGCCAGATCTGCTCCTTGGCAGAGGCGCCTACCTGTGAGGAAGTACAAGTGACACCACATCAATACACCAGCCACATGTCACAGAGAGACATATGTGAACATAATAGCTGGTTACTACATGGCATGTAATGCAGACAACGCATTGCACCTCTGTCATAGGGACATCATCCTCTGGTGAGGGAAAAGGCAGTACGTGCCATAGTGGGTACTCAGGTGGAATGATGGCAATGTCACAATCAATGATCAAGGCTCACACTGTGCATCACACCCACCCCTCCTGTCTCAGGGCACTGCTGGGAGGACTCCACACCCACCCCTCCTGTCTCAGGGCACTGCTGTTAGTGATAGGTCCCCACCCCTCCTGTCTCAGGGCACTGCTGGGAGGACTCCACACCCACCCCTCCTGTCTCAGGGCACTGCTGTTAGTGATAGGTCCCCACCCCTCCTGTCTCAGGGCACTGCTGGGAGGACTCCACACCCACCCCTCCTGTCTCAGGGCACTGCTGTTAGTGATAGGTCCCCACCCCTCCTGTCTCAGGGCACTGCTGGGAGGACTCCACACCCACCCCTCCTGTCTCAGGGCACTGCTGGGAGGACTCCACACCCACCCCTCCTGTCTCAGGGCACTACTGTTAGTGATAGGTCCCCACCCCTCCTGTCTCAGGGCACTGCTGGGAGGACTCTGCACACACCCCTCCTGTCTCAGGGCACTGCTGGGAGACATCAGGCACCCCCCCCCTGGTACCCCCCCGACAGTACATGGCATGTGTGTCACACCGGGTCACAATGCCTGAAGACACAGTCACAACATAGGGACAGTCTGTGGCAGTGGCCTATGCACTCACCTGATACCCTGGTCGCCCATACAGCATGGGGTACTGTGGGAGGATCACATCCAGCAGAGCCATGTTCTCCTCCAGGGTGAATGGCTGTGTCCTCTCCACAGCCCTTGACATGGTTCCAGGGAATCAGTAGCAGCAGCTTGGTCGACAAATGCAAAGATGTGCAGGCAAGTAATCCCTCATGGGACCTGGCTGCCTTATATGTGGCCTTCTGCCCAGTCTCATGCACAGGAGTACAGAGTGATTGGTCACTCACATTTGCATCCTATGTTTCCACCAATCCCTTCAAACCTAGCAGTCTGTGGGTTCTCTATCGGTTTCATTCTCCTGCATGATGTCAGCCCCACAAACACATTGCAACAAAGTAGAAGAATTCCAACTGACTTCTGCTGTGCACCTTCCAGAACAAAATCGAAATTTGAACCTGGTCGCCATGACAACCAGCATGCATGTAGGCCTTAATACTTGTCCCCTATGTAATTAGGAGAATCACACACAGGTACGGTGCGTTTCCGGGCCCTAGGGCACCCCAAATGCATGGCAACGGCCCGTACATGCATGCCGACGTTCAAAATCACTATGGGTCTGCACGCGTATGCGTACACGTAGTGGTACGGACCGTACACACGCATGTACGCTCACTATCACTATGGGTCTGCACGCGTATGCGTACACGTAGTGGTACGGACCGTACAACTGCCTGTACGCTCACTATCACTATGGTTCTGCACGCGTATGCGTACTCGTCGTGGTACGGACCGTACAAATGCCTGTACGCTCACTATCACTATGGGTCTGTGTACCCGTAGTGATAGTGAGCGTACATGCGAGTGTACGGTCCGTACCACTACGTGTACGCATACGCGTGCAGACCCATAGTGATAGTGAGCGTAGATGCGAGTGTACGGTCCGTACCACAACGAGTACGCATACGCGTGCAGACCCATAGTGATAGTGAGCGCACAGGCATTTGTACGGTCCGTACCACTACGTGTACGCATACGCGTGCAGACCCATAGTGATAGTGAGCGTAGATGCGAGTGTACGGTCCGTACCACAACGAGTACGCATACGCGTGCAGAACCATAGTGATAGTGAGCGTAGATGCGAGTGTACGGTCCGTACCACTACGTGTACGCATACGCGTGCAGAACCATAGTGATAGTGAGCGTACAGGCATTTGTACGGTCCGTACCACTACGTGTACGCATACGCGTGCAGACCCATAGTGATAGTGAGCGTAGATGCGAGTGTACGGTCCGTACCACTACGTGTACGCATACGCGTGCAGACCCATAGTGAGAGGGCCGTACACTCGCATGTACGCTCACTATCACTATGGGTCTGCACGCGTATGCGTACTCGTTGTGGTACGGACCGTACAAATGCCTGTACGCTCGCCATCACGATGGGTACACATACGGCAGCACTCCCACAGTGATTGGGGAACATACACAGGCCCTCTTAGCAGCAGTACGCCGGTTTGTACACATCACTGTGGTGATAGTCGACACACAGGTAGGAATAGGGCGGACATACTTGTCCATGGATGGACATACTTGTCCAGGAATGGACATCAAGGCATCGTCTGTGCATTACTACATGTGTGGGGCACAGGTGTGACAGGCTGTGATGTGGAACATGCCTCCTGAGTGGAGGAGGCACCAGATGTATGATGAGATGTGTACAGGTGTACTGTGTGAGGGTGCAATGTGTGCCAGGCATGCCCTTGACTCCTTTGACATGTGTGCATGTCGTACTGCGCACTTGGGGTGAGCGTCACTGGCATGGCACGGACACCAACACACGGAAGTGTCCCATGATGCCCGGTACAGGGGTCATGACACATGACTTGTCACTACCCACAGTGCACAATGTGACTATGTCATTTATGTGTCCGGGATTTACATCAGGTTGATGTTGTAGCACCCTCAAAAGCTGCAGCCGTTGCAGCAACCAACATGTGTCTGTGTGTAGATTGTCATTGCACACTGTTCCGCACACCATGCCACATGTGGTATCTGATGTGAGGTGCACATGTATGCATGGGACACGGAGTAGCGTGACAAGGCCATGTCAGCATCCTCACAAGGAATGTGTGGTGAGTCATGACATGTGCACCTTCATGGCAAGGTGTGTGGGCAGGCCTAGTGTAATGTCATGTGACCTGTGGCTCCGGTGTTCCGCTACCAGTCTCTACAATCGGCATCCTACTTCTGCTGATGTGTGTGTGTATGTCACTTCTGTCTTGCGTCGGGCTGTTCACTTGCACTGGGACACAGCTATTCCCATGGCGTGGCATGGGGAGGTTCTCAATCACCGTGTGTAGCTGGGTCTTGGAAGGAGTGTCACCTTGCATCCATACGTGTCATGGGCATGTAGCACATGCCTGACTCCCTATGTGGCATGTGTGTATTGCCAGATTTACATGTGCTCAGTAGACATGAGTTGTTCTCGTAGTGCACTCACTCTTCCTTGTCACTTCCAAATTACTGCAGAGCGCCTCCTGTTGCCCGAAGAATTCCAGACTTGGCCACCATGCAGGAGAATGACAGGATCCGGCTCTACCGCTTCACCCAACCGTTGATTCTGGAGCTGACGGCGAGACTGGCACCACACCTGCAACCGCAGCACAGGTATCCTACGGCACTGACACCCCAGCTGAAGGTAATGGCTGCCCTACATTTCCTTGCCACGGGTACCTTCCAATATACCATAGCCCATGTTGGTGGCATGTCCCAGAGCATGTTCAGCGGTGTGCTGCATGATTTCTTGGAGGCCATGTTGATTCACCTGGATGACTTCATCAAGTTCCCAACCCCTGAACAGATGACTGAGGTCAAACGTGGTTTCTATGCCCTGGGAGGGATGCCCCATGTCATTGGGTCCATAGATGGGACACATGTAGGTTTGGTACCACCACACGCACGGGAGGTGGCGTACCGCAATCGGAAGCACTACCACTCCATCAATGCCCTTGTGGTGTGTCTGTCCAACATGGTGATTTCACATGTCTGTGCTCGTTTTCCAGGATCAGCACACGATGCCTACATCATGAGGCGTAGCGGGATGCCTGATATGATGATGCAGCTGCGCAACGAACGTGCATGTGTTGTTGGTGGGTACAGTCTGTCTGTCCTGTATTCTGTTTGGCCGAGCAGCACTACCGCTTCGCCAGTTCTAACGATATCCATGTGCTTTCCATTTAGGGGACGCTGGCTATCCCAACATGCCTTGGCTGCTGACACCTCTCCGCAACCCCATCACGCCGGCCCAGCTCCGCTACAACACCGCCCATGGCCGGACAAGGCGAGTGATAGAGAGGACGTTTGGCATGCTGAAGAGCCGATTCCGGTGCCTCCACAAGACCGGCGGCGCACTCCCATATGCCCCGGCGAAGGTCTGCAAGATCTTCATGGTCTGCTGCATGCTGCACAACATGGCAGTTGAAAGAGCTGTGCCCCTCATCCTGGATCAAGATGACGAGGACCATCCACCCGTGGAGGACGAAGGGCTTGGCAATGGGGCTAGTGATGTGGAGGATGTGGAGCCTCAAGAGGACATCCGGACTCGGCTCATACGCGACTTCTTTGCTTAGTGGTGAGTACCAGGGTCTGAGTGTGCACGCATTGGTCCACGTGTGGCATGCGTTGTGATGTGTGTCTCCACCTGCATGTATGGCACGTGGGTCAGAGGTGTGTGTGGGTGTGTCACTGGAGTGATGGTGGCAGTGATGGTAGTATTTCCCCAGACATAATTGTGACCTAGCATGTTGTCATACATACATGTGTCGAGTACATGCACATGCAAGTGGCTGTGCTTCTTGTGGCTGACTTCTTGTGTGTCTCTCTTCCCCAGGTACCTGCGCATGCCGTTTGCTGGTTGCATTGTTGTGGCACTGCTATTCCTCATGGACATGGCATCGTGGGCTGACTCAGCGTTACAGGCACGGACACGTTTGGAAGTCTCCATGGGGTAAGGGATGCATCTGGGGTGTATTGGGTGTGGCAGTTGTTCACGATGTGTGCACACTGCCCCGGTCGGGGTTTGGGTCCTCTGCAGACATGTGGCATCCCCATGGGACACGACATGCAGCTGGGTACACCTGAATAGATGGGCTGCCTGGTTGTCAGTCATCAGTGATGGGATGGTGGATTGTGATGAAGGCATCAATGTGTGTGACACTGCCCTCGGACACATACGGTTAACATTGTCTTGACATGGCGTGGGACTTCCACATCAGCGGATGTATGGTGTATGGCAGGCTCTCCGTGAGCAGCTGTGGGTATTTAGCTATTATCCGACACTTGTGTGCCAGTTCCATGGCTATCACGCATTTGTGCTGCAGAGTGGGGTGCCAGTGTTGGAGCCACATGTTACTCCACATGATGTGTTCATGTGTACTTCAAGTTGCCTCTGCAATCCCAAACACATGACTATTAAAGATGTCCCTATGCCTCCAAGGTGCCTCTTCTCAGTCAATGCTGGTGTGTTGGCACGGTGCATCCTGCATGTCTGGCATGGTATTCCCTGATTGTGGCTATGTGTCAATGTGTCGAGTGGCAAGATGCAAGCTGTGTGTGTGTGCTGAGACTGTGTAATGGGCATGATGTCCATGACTGTGTGGGTATTGTGACATGTGCCATCCCCATGCATCCAACGTTGTCCATGACCCCATTCTCTGCATCCACCGGACTCAAGCTTGCAGGACATGGTTCTGCCACCTGTCTACACGTACCTGGGTGCCCCCCAGGACACGGGCCAGGATCCCTGACCTCTGCGCATGACTGTTGCTGTACTCAATGTGTCTGTCAGCACGGTTGTTCGGCCACCCCCTCAGCTGGTTCTGACCATCACGGGTGTGTATGGTGCTCCATGTCTGTCTTGCCTAGAAAACTGTGACCCATGTGTCCTGTGCCAGACTCAGGCCCCAGGGTGTGGATGGTTGAAGTGAACAGATGACTCAGGCATGTTTAGACTGTACAAGACACATGTTAGGTAATAATGCTACCAGCAGGCATCAACTCATAATAGTGTGATTTATTATTGGGGGGGGGGCCAAGTGAGGGCCTTTCCGGGATTAGGGAATCCAAAGTTCAGTAGGGGAGTTGGTGTCCTTGCCATTGGAAATCCTCAGAGTCCATGCCACAGTCTTTGTCAACATTGGTCAGCCAGTGACCAGCAGGGCCATGTGGCAGAGAATGTCTCTTGATGCTGTGATGCTGTTGCTCCAGTGGGCCAGGTGCCAGGCCAGGTGTCCTGGGAGATGGTGATGTAGCAGCCACCCTCACGGTCCTTTCCGTGGACGACCTGGCTTCCTGCGGGGAACCTCAGCAGCAGGCCGTGACGACGTCTGGGATGCTCCGTCGGATGTTTCCTCCTCCTCCTCATGATCCCTCCCTGTGGGTGGTGATGTTCTCCGCCTTCTGGCACAGGGAGGGTCGGCCATGGTGTCGGCCATCCGACGGAGTTCAGCGTGAATCCCCTGGGACGCCGTCACTTGCTCAGCCTGTCTGTCCTCCATCCTCCGTTGGTGTAGCTGTAGACAGGCTATTAGCTCCGCATGTTGCTGGGCCTGCTGGACCTTGATCCCCTCGAGGACGGACACAACCTGGGCCATGCCCGTGGTGTCCTGCCGGTATGAGTCCAGGATGTTACGGACATGTGAAAATACCGGATCCCCAGCCAACTGGTCAGGCTCGCGCCTCCGCCGCTCTCCACTCCCACCACCCCTGCCCACTTGCGTCTGGCCTGCACTTGTGGGCACATGGGGTCTCCGGGACCCCTGAGGGGTGGCATTGGCGTTGTCGCCTGCCTCCTCCTGGGTGCCCGGGACATCGTGTCCCTCCTGGCGAGCCTGGCTGCATTGTGGTGTTGGGGCAGGGATCCTGGGTGTCTCCTGGGATGTGGCAGGAGTGGGGGTGGTGGTTGGCACGGTTGTACCTGACGCAGGTGCTGCAGGTGGTTGGACACCAGAGGGGCCAGGTCGGTCGGGGTCGTCCGCAGAGTGGTGAGAGTGGTCGCTGCCGGTGGGATCGGTCTCCTGCAGATCCGGGTCCTGTGAGTGTTCCCCCCCAGTGTTGGGGGGTGCAGCACGACGTTGACCTGTGTGTGAGAGAGACAATGTTACTTTTGATCCATGCAACATCCATGTTGCATCCGTTACAAAGTTGGCACATTTCCTCTTGGAATTAGGATCTGTCTTGCATTCCACTCACAGTGCACTTGTGCATGTGTGTGTCCCTTGGGCACCAATTTGGCCCCTTTAACTATGTGTGGCACAGTCTTACTTGCTGCGTCAAGTGTGACTGCAGTCAGCAGTGGAGTGTGCATGTGTGCCGAGCTATGCGTTTGCGCCTTCCTTGTAGCACTGTACATGTGCACATGGAGTGGATCCACACACTCATATGATGCAGGTGGCTGTCCTTGTGCTCGTGTACAGGTTGTGACATGGCCCTGCGTTTTGCCATGATGAAGAGGGGGGGTTCTGGCACTGGGCACCCTTGTCTACATGCACGCAGTCCACCTGCTGACGAGCAGACATTCCCACAAACCAAAGGACTGATTTGCTCTCCCTGTGTCTCCCTCCTTCTCTGTCCCCCTCTCCCTCCCTCTCTGTCCCCCTCTCCCTCCCTCTGTGTCCCCCTCTCCCTCCCTCTGTGTCCCCCTCTCCCTCCCTCTGTGTCCCCCTCTCCCTCCCTCTGTGTGTCAGCCTCCTCCCTCTGTCCATCTTCCTGTGTCTCCCTCCCTCTCTGTCCCCCTCTCCCTCCCTCTCTGTCCCCCTCTCCCTCCCTCTGTGTGTCAGCCTCCTCCCTCTGTCCATCTTCCTGTGTCTCCCTCCCTCTCAGTCCCCCTCTCCCTCCCTCTGTGTCCCCCTCTCCCTCCCTCCGTGTGTCACCCTCTGTCACCTTGGCCCAGCTTCCTGGGCACACACTGTTAGCAGATCTTTGAGTGGCCCTTGGCCTGTTGATGTGAGTTTGTTTCTGATCTCCAGGCACCCATTTTGTCTGCTGTGTGTCTGTGCGCTGCTGCTGTGGTGGTGTGTGCTGCCACTCTTTCACACTGTTGGCTGTTCATTAGCTGCTGGCATGTGCAAAACAGTGCCTTCACCCCATGTGTTGATGCAAGGCATCCGCCATTTGCTGGCAAGTCATTCCTGTGTTGGGACACAGTGTTTGTCTGGCTGTGACCTAGGCCATATGGGCAGAGGGCATTGTTGTCTGCTTTGGAGTCGCACTATGTGATTCTTGGTGCCCACACTCCCGCCATCCGGGTTACCGTGTCATGTGTTGTTGTCTTCTGTGGCCTGTGACTTGACATTGTCCAGCTGGGTGCATGGGGCATGGTGGCAGCAGTGGCATGTGCCTGCTCATGGAGTGTGGTTGAGTAATGCGATGGCTTGTGGTGTTTGCGTGCCTGTTATTAATTTTGGTTGTGGTTGGAGTTCCCCCCATGTGAGGTGCGTTGTTTGTGTACTCACCCGGGTCTCGGAGTCCTTCTACTCCTTCAACTGCCTCCACCGGCAGTATGGCCATCACCCTCTCCTCCCAGGGATGGTACTGTACGGGTCTGCGGGAGGGCCCTCCTCCGGTGGCGTTGGCCTGGTCGTGTTCCTCCTGTCTCTTGGCTCTGACCCTCCTCCGCAGATCGTACCACCTGTTCTGGCAATCCTGCTTGGTCCTCCTGGTGTCCGCAACAGCATTCACAGCATCGACGATGGTCTGCCACATGGCTGTTTTGGCTGCCTGGCTGGTGCTTCTGACCAATGTTCCAAAGATCTGTGGCTCGACTCTGAGGATTTGATCAACAAGGACCTCCAACTCTCGGTGACTGAACTTTGGATTCTTGGTAGTGGGCATGGTGAGGGGTGTGGGTGGGGATGGTGTGGGTGTGGGGGGTGTGTGGATGTTGGGGGGGGGTGTGGATGGTTGTGTGTGTGTGTGAATGTGATGAGAGGGTGTTTGTGAGGGGGGTCGTGTGAAGGTGTGCAAGTGTAAGATGTGGTGTCGCTTGTAGTCTGGTTCTGTGGTGTCTGGCAGCAGTGGGTCTGTTGCAAAGGCTCATGGTTTGTGTGTGTGGGCCCTTTTTATTGGTCCATGGGTGGGTGTGGCAGTGTTTGAATTTTGGGTGGGTGTGTTATAAGGAGTGGTGGTGTATTGGGCCTCTGTTTGTTTTTGACAGTTGCAGGTCAGTGATTGTGTTATTTTAGTGGTTGTTGGCCATGTTTAGTGGCTGTGTGCCTTGCGAATGGTGTATTGTTGAGTTGTTTTGTTTTGTCCTTGTTGTGTACGTGCGTTTTGAGCGTGTGTACGGTGTGTACATGGGCCATTTGGTTGTACGATTTGGTCCTTGTGTGTGGCTTTGTACGACTCGTACATGCGGTTGTGATGTTGGGGCATGGGGTGCGCTCCGTACTTAGAAGGTTGTGTTGGGGGTGCGCCAGGAACGTACTGGGGTGGGGGTACGACTGGAACGTACTGGGGTGTTCATAGACGGTGGTACGACACGTACAGGGGTGGGGGGGTGTACATAGACGGTGGTACGACACGTACAGGGGTGGGGGGTGTACATAGACGGTGGTACGACACGTACAGGGGTGGGGGGGTGTACATAGACGGTGGTACGACACGTACAGGGGTGGGGGGTGTACATAGACGGTGGTACGACACGTACTGGGGTGGGGGTACGACTGGAACGTACTGGGGTGTACATGGGCGGTGGTACGACACGTACAGGGGTGGGGGTATGACTGGAACGTACTGGGGTGTTCATAGACGGTGGTACGACACGTACAGGGGTGGGGGGGTGTACATAGACGGTGGTACGACACGTACTGGGGTGGGGGTACGACTGGAACGTACTGGGGTGTACATGGGCGGTGGTACGACACGTACAGGGGTGGGGGGGTGTACATAGACGGTGGTACGACACGTACAGGGGTGGGGGGTGTACATTGACGGTGGTACGACACGTACTGGGGTGGGGGTACGACTGGAACGTACTGGGGTGTTCATAGACGGTGGTACGACACGTACAGGGGTGGGGGGGTGTACATAGACGGTGGTACGACACGTACAGGGGTGGGGGGGTGTACATAGACGGTGGTACGACACGTACAGGGGTGGGGGGTGTACATAGACGGTGGTACGACACGTACTGGGGTGGGGGTACGACTGGAACGTACTGGGGTGTACATGGGCGGTGGTACGACACGTACAGGGGTGGGGGGGGTGTACATAGACGGTGGTACGACACGTACAGGGGTGGGGGGTGTACATTGACGGTGGTACGACACGTACTGGGGTGGGGGTACGACTGGAACGTACTGGGGTGTTCATAGACGGTGGTACGACACGTACAGGGGTGGGGGGGTGTACATAGACGGTGGTACGACACGTACAGGGGTGGGGGGGTGTACATAGACGGTGGTACGACACGTACAGGGGTGGGGGGTGTACATAGACGGTGGTACGACACGTACTGGGGTGGGGGTACGACTGGAACGTACTGGGGTGTACATGGGCGGTGGTACGACACGTACAGGGGTGGGGGGGTGTACATAGACGGTGGTAGGACACGTACAGGGGTGGGGGGTGTACATTGACGGTGGTACGACACGTACTGGGGTGGGGGTACGACTGGGACGTACTGGGGTGTTCATAGACGGTGGTACGACACGTACAGGGGTGGGGGGGTGTACATAGACGGTGGTACGACACGTACAGGGGTGGGGGGTGTACATTGACGGTGGTACGACACGTACTGGGGTGGGGGTACGACTGGAAGGTACTGGGGTGTACATGGACGGGTGGGGGTATACATATACGGGGGGTACGTGTCGGACGTACGGGGGCTGGGGGGAGTGTTGGGCGCGTATGCGGGCACATGTCTCCATGGTTGCTATTGGTGTTCGGTGCGGACGGTGTTTTTTCCATACGGTTGTAGGCTCGGACGCACGGGATGGATCGTGATTCCTCGGTCGGACTTGGATTTTTACGTTTGTAAGGTAAATCGTCCGAGGACGTGTCGGACACATTTTCCGTCCCGAGGACGTGTGGGGATTGATTCCCGGTGCGGGTCGTATGGACTTTTTACCATGCGAATCGTGATTGCCAGTTCGTACGGCACTTGGACGATTCGTACGGTAAAAAGACCCGATACGAGTCGCACGGGGGAATTTTTTACCGGATCGTGATCGGCACCTTAATTTTTTTTTTACTATTGCTATATCAATTTAATTTAATTTAATAAAATACCATACATTAAACCTCAAAATATACTATAACCACTGTACTTAACAATAATTACATTAGATGTTCCAAAGTAAAAACAACTAATTCTACACTTCCAATGCTATTTAAATTAATTAAATCAATAATAACAAATATACACAATTTACATACTATTATCACTACAAAACATAATAAATACTTTAAACACAAAACATAAATTATTACCTATTTCCACTCTAATCTACAATAAGTTGTAGTAGATAGATGCTGAACAGTAAACATGAATAATTTCCTATTCCCACTCCACTGTACAATAGAATACAATACCTCCAGTCTATAATAAATTGGACTATGTGCTGGACACTGACCATAAATAATTTACTATCCCCACTCCAGTCTATAATACATTAGAGTAGGTGCTGGACACTGACCATAAATAATTTACTATTCCCACTCCAGTCTATAATAAATTAGAGTAGGTGCTGGACACTGACCATAAATAATTTACTATTCCCACTCCAATCTATAATAAATTAGAGTAGGTGCTGGACACTGACCATAAATAATTTACTATTCCCACTCCAGTCTATAATAAATTGGACTAGGTGCTGGACACTGACCATAAATAATTTACTATTCCCACTCCAGTCCATAACAAATTAGAGTAGGTGCTGGACAGTGACCATAAATTATTTACTATTCCCACTCCAGTCTATAATAAATTAGAGTAGGTGATGGACACTGACCATAAATAATTTACTATTCCCACTCCAGTCTATAATAAATTAGAGTAGGTGCTGGACACTGACCATAAATAATTTACTATTCCCACTCCAGTCTATAATAAATTACAGTAGATGCTGGACACTGACCATAAATTATTTACTATTCCCACTCCAGTCTATAATAAATTACACTAGGTGCTGGACACTGACCATAAAAAATTTACTATTCCCACTCCAGTCTATAATAAATTGAACTAGGTGCTGGACACTGACCATAAATAATTTACTATTCCCACTCCAGTCCATAACACATTAGAGTAGGTGCTGGACAGTGACCATAAATTATTTACTATTCCCACTCCAGTCTATAATAAATTAGAGTAGGTGCTGGACACTGACCATAAATAATTTACTAATCCCACTCCAGTCTATAATAAATTAGAGTAGGTGCTGGACACTGACCATAAATAATTTACTATTCCCACTCCAGTCTATAATAAATTACAGTAGATGCTGGACACTGACCATAAATTATTTACTATTCCCACTCCAGTCTATAATAAATTACAGTAGGTGCTGGACACTGACCATTAATATTTTACTATTCCCACTCCAGTCTATAATAAATTAGAGTAGGTGCTGGACACTGACCATAAATAATTTACTATTCCCACTCCAATCCATAATAAATTAGAGTAGGTGCTGGACACTGACCATAAATAATGTAATATTCCCACTCCAGTCTATAATAAATTACAGTAGATGCTGGACACTGACCATAACTTATTTACTATTCCCACTCCAGTCTATAATAAATTACAGTAGGTACTGGACACTGACCATTAATAATTTACTATTCCCACTCCAATTTTAATAAATTAGAGTAGGTGCTGGACACTGACCATAAATAATTTACTATTCCCACTCCAATCTATAATAAATTAGAGTAGGTGCTGGACACTGACCATACAAAATTTACTATTCCCACTCCAGTCTATAATAAATTGAACTAGGTGCTGGACACTGACCATAAATAATTTACTATTCCCACTCCAGTCCATAACAAATTAGAGTAGATGCTGGACAGTGACCATAAATTATTTACTATTCCCACTCCAGTCTATAATAAATTACAGTAGGTGCTGGACACTGACCATTAATAATTTACTATTCCCACTCCAGTCTATAATAAATTAGAGTAGGTGCTGGACACTGACCATAAATAATTTACTATTCCCACTCCAGTCTATAATAAATTAGAGTAGGTGCTGGACACTGACCATAAATAATTTACTATTCCCACTCCAGTCTATAATAAATTACAGTAGATGCTGGACACTGACCATAAATTATTTACTATTCCCACTCCAGTCTATAATAAATTACAGTAGGTGGTGGACACTGACCATAAATAATTTACTATTCCCACTCAAGTCTATAATAAATTAGATTAGACGCTGGACAGTGACCATAAATAATGTACTATTCCCACTCCAATCTTTAATAAATTAGAGTAGATGCTGGACACTGACCATAAATAAATTACTATTCCCACTCCCCTTTCTAACAAATTAATGTAACTGCCAAAAACTACACATAAAAAATGTATTAATCCAACAAAAACATATTAAATGTTTGGGTACTTACTGCATACTAAACATACATATTTTTCTTTTACCACTACTATATAAATTGCAATCATAAGAACCTCATTACTCAACATTAGCAATAATATACCCCTAAAAATATTTATTAGCAATAACTCCCCACCCTCAACCCACATAAATGTAGTATTTATTTTCAATTATTTTATTTTTGTTATTAAAATTTCTTATTATTTTTTTGTCAAAACTAACTTTACAAACACTACCCATCCTTAACCCTATAAACCCACCATCACACTTCTAAATTAAAATATTATAATAAATTGATAATATTCAATTGGTAAATTTAGAAATTTGTGCTAATATTTACTATTTTTGTTTGAAATTTTAAAAAAATTATTAATTTCAAAACACTACCCACCCTTATCCCCTATAAATCCTAAATACCTCTTATTAAAATAATTATCTCCTTACAAATTTTAAATTTTAATTTAAAAAACTATTATAAATGTAAATTTTAATAATAAATATTATATTTTATATATATTTGTAAAACAATCCACACCCTTATCCCCTATAAACACAAAATCCCACTTATTACATTTATTTTCTTATTAAAATTGTAAAATTTCAATTTTAATACCAAATTTGAAATTTAAATGTTTTTTTAAAAATTTTTTTTTTTATATATATTTCTAAAACACTCCACAACCTTATCCCCTATGAACCCTAAATCCCACTTATTACATTATTTATATTATTAAATTTTTTTAACTTCAATTCTATTCCAAAATTTAATTTTGAAATTATTTCATAAAAATTTAAATTAAATTTTTATTTATAAAACACTCCCCACCCTTATCCACTATATACCCAACATCCCACTAATAAAATTTATTTCCTAATTAAAATGTAAATATAGCAATTTTGTTCACAAATTAAATTCGAATTCCAAAAATATTTCTTAAAATATTTTATTTAAAATATATATTTTTAAAACACTCCCCACCCTTATCCCCTATAAACCCAACATCCCGCTCCTAAAATTATATATCAAAATTAAAAATATAATATTAATATAAACAAAATTATTATTTTAAATACACTTAAATAAACATTTTCTAACACTTATAAACAATAATTTTTAACTATTAACAAAATCACAGAATACTATACTTTTTCGATATTTTCACAACACGATATTATGTCTTTCGATATACTATACCTCGATATTTTACTACACATAACATTATCGACATTTTTTACATCGATATAAAAAATTGAGATATTTTATCCCATCGATATATTTACTTCGATATTTCTGTATATCGATATTACATTTCCGATATTTTGTCTACTCACCGTCATGGACACAGTTTCAGGTTGGATATGTTTAGAACATGTCACATACACCCTGAGTCCTGGGGGTGATGGTATGTACATCACAGTGAGACCTATAGCCCCAATTCTGATGTACACCTACAGTCTGTGTGCATGTTGTGTCTCAGATGTGGCTGATCAAATGTGCCCAATGGGAGACAGTCTCCACATCAATGTGGTTTGTGCATCAACATTGATGTTGTGTGTGTGTCTACGAGACATACATGCAGGGCTTGCAGAGACAACAGTGGCCACTACCTGTGGGACTCACGGTTGTCTTGTGGCGTGTACATGATACGCCATGTCATGCCAGTGTCCATGTGGCAATACAAGGACCCTGGGTATCTGCATGTCGAAGATCTGTGATGCCTGGGAGACATCAAGCCTCACTTGTCACTGTGGTGTGTGTTTGTAACATGACAGCAGTACATAGGTACTGTGACACAGCCCAATGATTGGCCATTGCACTATATGGGACTTATGTAGACATGTGGACTTGAGATGTGAGGTGATGGGCATGTAGGTGACATATGTGTCCATACCCAACAGCACACACCACAGTACATTGTGTATTGTTATGATGTATCATTTGATATTTTTCTTGGTCATAGCCACATGGATGGATGAATCGACAATCTTCCTTTGTTCATCTCTGTACTGCAGGGCACCAGCTGTCCATAGACCGTTCCCAGACCTTGAAACCATGCAGGAACGCAACTGCATCTGACGGTACCGCTTCACCAGGCCACTGATTGAGGAGCTGGCGGAGCAGTTGGCGCCACATGTGCTACCTGGCCGGACATACCCTACAGCACTGACCCCAGAGGTGAAGGTGATGGCAGCCCTGCACTTCTTTGCTACTGGTACCTTCCAGTACACTGTGGCTATTGCTGGTGGTATGTCGCAAACTATGTTCAGTCGTGTGCTACGCGATGTCTTGGAGGGGATGTTGCATTTCCTTGACCTGTACATCAAGTTTCCTAGCCCAGGTCAACTCACTGAAATAAAGGATGCTTTTTATACACTGGGTAGGATATTGAACGTCATCGGATCTATTGATGGTACACATGTGGCCCTGGTACCACCACAGGCACATGAACAGGCATACCGGAACAGGAAACATTTCCACTCCATCAATGCTCTGGTGGTATGTCTTGCAGACATGTGTATCACACATCTGTGAGCACGTTTTCCCGGTTCTGCGCACGATGCCTACATCATGAGGAGTAGTCGCATTGCAACGCTGATGTCACAGATGCCAGAACACCGTGCCTGGCTTGTCGGTGTATACTGACTGTTTACCATTGTGTGTGTTTGGCAATGTTGTATTCCACCCTCTTTCAAAACTCAGCTAATTGTTCAATTGTTTGTATGCAGGTGACTCCGTATACCCGAACATGGTTGCTGACACCCCTCAGGAACCCTGTGACACCAGCCGAGATGCGCTACAATGAGGCACATGGTCGGAGCAGGAGGGTGATTGAGCGGAGATTTGGTCTCCTGAAAAGCCGCTTCCGCTGCCTGGACATGACCGGAGGGGCCCTCCCATATGACCCTGCAAAGGTGTGCAAAATTATCCTTGTATGCTGCATGCTACACAAAATGGAAGTGCGGAAGAAGTTGCCTCTCATCCAGGATGACGATGACCTACCTCCGCCACCTGTGGAGGATCCAGGCCTGGGCCACGATGACAGTGATGATGATGATGAGGGTGACGTCCGCACACAGCTCATCAACAACTTCTTCACCTGAATGTGAGTTTACAGGGTTGTTATGTCAATGTATTGAGTTAGCCTGAAATGTGTCGGGGCTGCTCTGTTGCTGTTTGAGTGTGTCTGTGTGCCACTTGACTGGATGTGTGCAGTAATGTGTCCTTTCAGGTGGTCTGCACTCCACAATAGTGTTGAACTGCTAACTTGTTTCTGTGTAGGTTTATTTTGACATGTTTTGTGCATGTGTTTTGCATTTCTCTCCTGTTCTGCTGTGCTTTTGACTGTGTCTTGTGTCTGTCCTTCCCAGGGTACTTTGCCTGTTGTTTGGTCAACACTGACCCCCAACACCCAGAATCCAACACCAGTGTGGAAGTTGTCAATTCCCATCAAGTGATGTGCCACACACCCCTGGACTTCAATTCTCCGACACTTTGTGACCATGTGTCCACTGTAACGTACAATTACCTTGCAACTATTGTGGAATAAACATGTTCATGATGTGTAATGAACCTGTGCTACGCTTTGTTAGGTGCGTTGTCTGTCTTCCCACATCTGACTGACATTTGCTTACCTCACCTGTGGGCTTGTTACCACTGACTGTGGATAGGTGTGGTGTCTGTGCATTCCAATGTATTTCAGGTCAACATCATTGTGTGGGATGAGTTACATGGAGTATGTGTTGTGGTGCCATAGTGGTGTGTCTCCCTCACAAGTGTCACATCACCATGACTCACATAACGGTGATCACAGTGTTGTAGTATTTGGCATGCACTGTGTTGTTTAGCAGATCAACATCTCCATGACACATGACAAGCTGGAATCACAACAGAGGCAAGTATAGTGTATTGGTGAGTTTATTTACAAACATGTGTGAGGATAGTGCACAGGATGGTGGGTGCTGTACATTGGGTTTTGAATCCAAAGTTCACAGTAGAGTTGGAAGTGTTGGTTGCTGAAATGTCCAGAGTAAAGTCCACAGTCTTCTGCTACAGTGGACCAACATGAACCTTCCATGTCATGTAGGCGAGTTGTGTTAGATACGACAAGGTGAACGGGTTACGCACAAAGAACATTGTCCAGAACAGGTTTAGAGGCCCAGGGGGGATGTGCAGGGACATCTGCGTCTCACTTGTCCTTCTTCGGACGACCCCTCTTCTTCTTCGGGGGGCAGGCGTCTGCGGTGCAGAGAACTCTCCACCAGAGTCATCCTCCCTCCCTGTGTCACTGGCAGATGGTGCAGCAACAGATGTTGTGGCCACACAGGGAGGTGTGGACATGTTGGTGCTTATCTGGCGGAGGCATTGGAGTATGTCCCGATGGACTGCAGTAAGTGCATCCCACTTTGTCTCCATGAGGGCATGATGGGCAGCCTGCTCCTGTTGAATGTCCTTGAGGATCGCCACTACCTGGCCGAATCCTCCGGTGCTATCCTGGTATGCATCTATGATGTGTGCCAGTTGGGGGTCATCATGCAGTCCAGACCCCTCTGCAAGGCGCGCCCTCTGCCTACCACCCCTCCCAGCACCCCTATCCACACGGGCAGGACCTGCAGCAGCACGCACAGGTGACACTGGGCCCCCTTGGGTGTTGTTGCTGGTGGTGTTGTCCGTAGCTTCCTGGGGGTCATGTGTCCCTGTGCTGTCGGTGTTCTGTGGCCTTGGTCTGTCCGTGTTGGCGGGGGTGCCCTGTCTGTTGTCAGATGCTGGAGGTGTGGGTACAGGGGGTGCAGATATTGGTACTGCTGGTGCTGCATGATGACTCACATCGGAGGTGCCAGGTTGTTCGTCGTCATCCGAAGAGGACAGAGACGGATCCACACCAGAGAGCTGAGGGTCCACCAGAGTCTGTGACAGGGCCTCCTCTTCATTTGCTGCTATGTCCCCAGCACCACCTGTGTTTAAAAGAGACACACAATGTAAGTTATGTTTCTACAGGCATCAATGGTTCACATACATGACATTTTCAACTGGATGCGTGCCTGTACGCTGCTTTTGCTTTGTCCAAGGTTGTCACGGACAGAGATTGATCTTGTTTTGGCACATTGCCCAGCCAAAATGAACCATTTCAATGTGCATGTCGAAGTGTGTGCATGCCCAGCTCATGTATAGATTTGTCTGTACATGGCCATTACTACTCAAGGGCGATGCTGACATAGGTGTCTCATCCCTGTACACATTTGAGCTTTAACAAGGACATACTTGCAATTCCACTGAGGAGATGTTGTAAGATTGGGGCATGTGTGGTAGCAGATTTTGCTAGTCTTTGTGTGTCATATTGGTGTATTGGTACGACATGGTCACAGTCCGGTATGCCTGTGATCTCTTTGGAGAAAGTGTTTTTTTACAGTGTTCCTAGTTCCCATCTCATTTCATACAAGTGATGATGCCACCATCGTTAATGAGTCTGGTGCTGAGTTTTGTACGTGCATATGTAATTTGACTTGTCAATGTTCTCCATGGTGACATGGATTGTGCAAGGTAGCACTTTGGCTTTTCAATGCTCATGACAGTGAGAGCCCGTGGTGTGTTTGTTGCAGGTTGGCTGCTGTGAGTAGCATGTCTCCTCCAATGCAGTCCAGGTTAGACTGTGTCTACAGTGTCTATGTCAGTGAGTGGTGTGTTGTGTAAAGGATGCATATGTTGCAGCACGATGTAGGAGTGGAATGCAGCTCACAACAGCACCGAGTGTGAATGAGACCATGCTATGGTGACGGCTATATTGGTGTGTCCATTCCATTCACTGTCAGATGTCCCCTGTCAATTATGTATATGTGAGTTCCTGTGTGTTTTGTGCAATGTACTATATATGGCTCTCCACACTTTTCATCTGCAAGACACACCTCCACGGCCAGGTGGCACCCCTGGACACTGCATCCCCAGACAGTGAGTTTGAACATATGGTTGCAATGGCTGTGGGTGCGACCGTGTTTGGTTTGGCCAGTGCATATGTGTGATTTTCAGCCACATCATTTATCAGGCCCACGTGTCAGACATCTTGCCCGGGCATCATCTTTGTGAGTGACTAGTACCACGTGTGCAATGTGTTTTAGCATAGAAGGTGTGTGTATGGCCAGCATCGGTGTTATTTGTTTTCAAGTCAGGACCTCCTTCTCCCCCAGGCCAGTTATCCCATCATGAAGCGTGCCACCATTGCAGCGGGTGCAGGTTAACTTTCAGGATGTCAGTCAGTGCAGTCCTGGAGTTTGTTGTTGCGCATGGCCTTGTGCTCCCCACAACAGAGCCCAGTGTCAGACATCTTGTCAGTCCATTCCCACTCCCTGTGAGGTGAGCATGGTTCAGTGTGAGCTTGCTGGGCCATGTGGGTGGGTGGGGAATGTCTGTGACTGCAACTCCCATCGTGCTCTTGGCTACACCCCCTTCTCAGCATGCCCATACTTCCTTCCTTTTGACTCTGCTTCCTTGTGAGGGAGTGTGACAGCAATGGCAAGATGGCTGACTGTGCAGTCCTGGTGTTTGTTGTTGCCCGGTTCCCAGCATGGCCTTGTGCTCCCCACAACAGAGCCCAGTGTCAGACATCTTGTCAGTCCATTCCTACTCCCTGTGAGGTGAGCATGGTTCAGTGTGAGCTTGCTGGGCCTTGTGGGCGGGTGGGGAATGTCTGTGACTGCAACTCCCATCATGCTATTGGCTACACCCCCTTTCCAAGCATGCCCATACTTCCTTCCTTTTGACTCTGCTTCCCTGTGAGGGAGTGTGACAGCAATGGCAAGATGGCTGACTGTGAAGTCCTGGTGTTTGTTTGGCTACAAGTCCAAAGAGAGCCCCTGTGCTTCACACAGCAGCACCCAGTGTGGTGTATCTTTGGGTGATATTTCACTACAGTGTGAGTCAATGCTTTCTACCCGGTGAGTTGTGTGGAGTTTGTGTTGAGGGGTGTGTGTCTCCACATGCTGGTAAGTATGGTCAGAGCTGTCAGTCCTCCTTCCCATCTGGCCACACATACCACCATGAAACGTGCTTCCATTGGAGGGCGTGCAAGTTGTCTTTCAGGATGTCAGGCAGTGGTGTCCTGCTTCTGATTTGCGCACAACCTCTACCAGGGCCTTGTGCTCCCCACAGCAGGACCCAGTGTCAGCCATCTTGTCAGTCATTTTCCACTACCTGTGATGTGGGCATGGTTCAGAGGTCTTGATGGGCCAATTTGGAGGGGGGGGGGCATTATCTGTGACTACAACCCCCATCATGCTTTTAGATACGCTCACTTCACCTACATACCCACTATTCTTTCCTGTCAGTCAGCTGCACTATGAGGTAGTGTGTTAGTGGTGGCACAGCACATGGAGTACCTCACATCAACACCTCAGTATTCAACATTTGAAATCCAGCATTACAACTGGAATGTCATGCTAAACATCATCAACATAATGTACAGCTAAATCAAATTCACAAGGATAAAGATAAATGCTTTATTCAGCAATTTTTAAATGCAAAGTCCTTTCAAAACAAAGGCCAATGGCCAGTCCATATCCAAATGTCAACAATATGATTTGAGTGACAACTGTGACACGTTGCTTGCCTGCACTGGTAAGGACAGGGGACATCCCCTCGGAGGGGCATACATGGGGGCAGGCCAGGCACCGCAGGGTTAGGATCAGGGCTCAGCAGAAGGAGGCAGTGAAGGGGTGGTAGATGCAGGAGAGTCACTGGCAACTGCAGTGGAGCTGACTGAAGTAGTGGGTGCAGTCACAACTGTGGGGCACAAGTCAGATGGGGTGTGTGCCGGTATAACTGCAGTGGGCAGGTCAGATGGAGTGGACTGGGTCCCCACTGCAGTGCCCAAGCCAGACGGGGTGGTCGTGGACTCCACTGCAGTGCCTAACTCAATGGGAGCGGAATGGGATTCAGGTGAGGTCGGCAGGACAGAGGGGGTGACACGGTCCCCACATCAGTGGCACAAACTGTCTGACCGAGGGTGGTAGGGGTGGAAGAGCAAGTGGTAGGGGGGAGGGCCTGAGCATTTTGGGGATGGTGTATCTGTGGGTGGGGAAACCTGGGGCAGGGTGTGGCAGTGGAACCTGTGGAGTGGTGGCCTGGTGGATGGAGGACGGAGACTTTGTCGTGGAGCTGCAGGGCAGGGGTGGGGTCTTGCTCTTCCGGTTCCGGGGGGACTTGCGGGTGGGGGCCTCAGTCTTACTGCACCTGGGGGAGGGTGTCTGAGTGTGAGGTGCACTCCCCTCTGTGTGTGGTGACTTCCTTTTCCTCTTGTAAGCTGGATCTGCTGGGTCGGTGGGGAAGAGGCCAAGGTCACAGAGGAAGACCTTCTGGGGAGATGGGGTTGCAGGTGAGGCAAGGGAAGGGGGCTGGGTGGGAGAAGTATTGGAGGACTGCGGAGTGGTTGTGGATGTTGTGTGTGTGTGTTTGCAAACCATCCCCTGTCAGTGTGGTATCAGTCCCCAGAGGTTGCTTGTGTGCACGTCTAGCCCTTGGTTTGGGTGTTTGTGTGCTGCCCGTGTCTGTGGGTTTGGGTGAATGTGCTGGTGCGTGTGTGCTTGGGACAGGTAGGGTGCTAGGTATTTTGGGTGGGGCATGGGTAGGAGGGGTGCAGGACTTTTGGAGGAGAAACACTGCTGACATCAGGGAGGAGGCCACGGACTGATTGGTCCTCTGTAGGGCAGACATGCCAGATGAAATGCCCTCCATGAACGACACCAGTTGTTTCAACAGACTGGTGTGTGCATGGAGGACACTCAGCATTGATGTCTGCCCTACATGGATCTGTCGAAGCAAGTCCACAGCCTCCACACTCAGGGCAGCAAGGGGCACAGGGGCTTGCACAAAGGAGACATGCTCCCGAACACGGGAGCCTCCACAGACCTCTGGGATGGGAACCGATGGGAGGGTGGTGATGGTGGTGGTGGTGGCGGGGACAGCCTCACTAGCTGGGGTTTGGTGGCTGCTGACACCCGCCTCCACAAAGGAGTCATCCTCCGAGCTGCTGTGGCCCTCAGCTGGGGTGGATGGTGTTGAGGACTCCTCGGTGTGGCTCCACTCGCCCTCTGTGCCACTGGGTCCCTCCAACTCCTCGCTTTCTGTCCCAGTCTGGCTCTGTGGCTCCTCCTGGTCCGTGGAGCTGTCCCCTCCTGTGGCCGTGGATGTATCTGGATAGAATTAGGAAACAAAGAACAACATCAGTCACCTGCACTGACCGCACACACCACAGTTAGTACAGCACATCACAGGGCAAGCCCTGGCATCATCAGCTGAACAATGCTCAAAGTGCTCACACTGTTTAGAAGAAGCCAAATGTCAGTCTCACCATCAACCATGGCACTCATATCCCTCCTGGACTTGCACCCATATGTCTGTTGCATGTTGGATGCTAATACCCCAATGTGCAGAGATGCACCACCTACACATTTGTTGGACATGCAAGTGAACATGTAGGACTATGTCACTATACACACATCACATCTCTTGCCACTGACTCAGTACAGGTGTCAGGATGAAGGGATGGCCAGAGTCTCATTTCACATGCTTGTGATGCACACCAGCAACACACACTATGATGTTCTCATGTCCTGATAGTCAATGCCACATTGGGGTGCATGGAGCACATTTGACCCCAATGCAGGATCACTCATAGCAAGTTAAATGCCATGGCACTGGCATGCCTGGAAAGTCAGTCATCACTGTCTCCTGTCACAGGGGCAGGGCATCCAGACAACAAAAGTATGCACTGTGTCACAATCATAGGTCGTGGGTAAAGCAAACTCTGCAGCTGACAAGTGCACTTGTCCATCCCATGCAGACAACATATCCCGGACCCAGAAGACCCCACATCATACAAAACAGACATATGAGTCTCTGCGAACTCAACTCCTTGTACATGAGCACATCACAGTCTGCTGTGCATGAAACACAGCTGCCTGAAGTTCACAGTTGCATACACCATTGTGCACTGTCAGGTGATCACACACCTGTATGTCACACAGGTCTTTTCTCTCATAGTCACATCTCAGATGTCCTGCTGACCCTCAAACTCATGAACACCCCAGTGGTCCGGAAAAGGAAGCCACACCACAATGACACAGAGGCAGACACCTGAAGGCACATGTCACTAAGCACAACCCATAAGTTGATACACAGGAGTGGGATTACTGAGTGTTTCTAAATGCCCTTGAATAGGCATGACTGCCCAGGTCTACGTGAAACAGTGTATAGCCCTGGACAGCAGTCAGGTGGCTAAGCAAGTGTGACACACTTGATATACATACTCCTGGGGCCCACAAATTGGAGTCCCCTGCTGCATGGGGTTGTTTGAAATACCCCAGGCACATGTGGCGAGTCAGACCAGCAATTGGAACACATATCAAGGGTACACACAGATCACATGTCAGATCTCAGGCATTGTGTAAACAATTGACCCACCCATGAAACACACAACCGAGTCACGGTAACAGATACTGTCCGGAACCTGAAGCATAGCTGACTGCAGGGACACAGTGCCCTAGTGACACAAGCCACAGACTGTAGGATCCACACCTGTGGTTCAGATGAGGAGGGTGCATCACGCAATTGAGGGACATGAGTCCTGGACTACAAGACCAACGTAATGTGGAAGTGTGACCAGGCCAAAAGACTGCAAATAGCATTTCAGACATATTACACAGATTAGGCAGGGACTTACCCCCTCCTTGCTGCTGTCTGGCCTTCAGCTGCCCATCCAGGTCCGGGAAGACCACCGCCAGAATCCTGAGAATGTGGGGGGTCAGGGTCCGGTGGGCGCTCCTCCTGCGAGGAGGCGACAGCTTCAGCCGGACCCTTGCGATCCTCCGTGTCCATCACCGAAGGTCCTGCCACCTCTTCTGGCAGTTGCGGATCCGGCGCTTGTAGACCCCCACCGATCGACCTGCCCGGGCGATGGTCAGCCATATCTCCTGCTTCTGGTGGGCATCAACCTGTGAGGATGACAAAGTTAAAAGTCCATTAACACACATGCACCATATTTGTGCTGCACACAGTTGGATATACATGTCGTCATCACAAAGGAAAATTAGTTACACAGGTAGTGCACCCATGGAAATGGACAAATGGCCTGCATGTCTGACATGTTAACAATGCCTGGGAAGTTTAAGCTTGCACAAATGCACTTTAGCTGCAGAACACCTGTTCACTACATGTACCTACACACTTTGGGGGATGAAAGTACTCAGTGAGTACGCTTGCCACTGGTGTACACACTGCTAGTACTGCTAGTCAGACAACATGCACAATTAGGAAGGCAGTAGACTGCACATTCACCTTCTCCCCTGGTTTCCCCAACAGCTTGCTGTACTGTGGAAGGAGCCCGTCCAGCAGGGCCTGGTTCTCCTCCTCAGTGAAGGCTGGGGCCCTCTCCAGAGTATGTGCCATAGCAGTAGTCAGAGGATGCAGAGACAGCAGCAGTGGTATCAGAGATGTGGTCCAGTAGCATGTAGTGCAGGCAAGTGAGCTCTCTGGGGGCCAGCCAGCCTTATATGTGTGCTGCAGAGGCAGAATCTGTGCCATGTGTACCAAGTGATAGGTCCAACACGGTTGCATTCTATGAATCAGGCCAATCCATGGAATTGTACGACTCATACACATCTTCCGCATTGTTCAAATCTTCACCTTCATAAAACCCTAGTAATTGCAACATTGTTTTAGACATCCAACTGAATTTCCAGTGCACGACTCGTACAAGTTTTGAATCCACATCCGCATCCATGACAGTCCAGAGCCAATGGGTGTGCACGGCTCGGTCAACTGACTGTACAACGCGTAGTTTGAAAATACACACGCACTTGTCTCCATACGATTCAGTGGCCAAGGCGTATGCACAGCTCGGTCCATGCCAGCACGACGCGTATGCATGATAGTCACCCGCATCGGTTCTCATTGCAGTCAATGGCTAAGCGTACCCACGCCTCGGTCCGTGCCTGCACGACGCGTATGCATAATAGTCACCCGCATCGGTCCTCATTGCAGTCAATGTCTAAGCGTACGCATGGCTCGGTCCTAAACTGTGCAATGCGTACGCATGATAGTAACCCTCATCGGTCCTCATTGCAGTCAATGTCTAAGCGTACGCACGGCTCAGTCCTGAACTGTGCAATGCGTACGCATGATAGCCACACGCATCGGTCCTCATTGCAGTCAATGTCTAAGCGTACGCACGGCTCAGTTCTGAACTGTGCAATGCGTACGCATGATAGTCACCCCCCATAGGTTCTCATTGAAGTCAATGGCTAAGCATACACCCGGCTCGGTCCTGAACTGTGAAATGCGTCTCTGTAGAAGTCACCTGCGTCGGTTGACATTGGTGTGACTTTTTGACGGCTTCCACACACAATTACTTGCCAGGGACACAGGTGCACACCTACCACACTACAGCATGTGCCACACTGTGTCCCATGGCATGTAAGGCTGCATTCCCTGTGTGTTTCGGGGGGGCAACATTTGGTTTGTTGTGTGGCATTTTTGTGCAGCCACTCCCAGGCTGTGCACGTGTTCATGGGGACAGAATCCTTTGTTTGTTGTGCACATTACCACTGTGATGTGCAACTGTACAGTTATGGGCATGAGTCATGGACACAGTTTCAGGTTGGATATGTTTAGGAGATGTCACATACACCCTGAGTCCTGGGGGTGATGGTATATACGTCACGGTGAGACCTATAGCCCCAATTCTGATGTACACCCACAGTCTGTGTGCATGATGTGTCTCAGATGTGGCTGATCAAATGTGCCCAATGGGAGACAGTCTCCACATCCATGTGGTTTGTGCATCAACATTGATGTTGTGTGTGTGTCTATGAGACGTACATGTAGGGCCTGCAGAGACAACAGTGGCCACTACCTGTGGGACTCACGGTTGTCTTGTGGCATGTACATGATAAGCCATGTCATGCCAGTGTCCATGTGGCAATACAAGGACCATGGGTATCTGCATGTCAAAGATCTGTGATGCCTGTTAGACATCAGGCCTCACTTATCACTGTGGTGTGTGCTTGTAACGTGACAGCAGTACATAGGTACTGTGACACAGCCCAATGATTGGCCATTGCACTACATGGGACTTATGTAGACATGTGAACTTGAGATGTGAGGTGATGGGCATGTAGGTGACATATGTGTCCATACCCAACAGCACACACCTCAGTACATTGTGTATTGTCATGATGTATCATGTGATATTTTGCTTGGTCATAGCCACATGGGTGGATGAATCGACAATCTACCTTTGTTCATCTCTGTACTGCAGGGCACTACCTGTCCATAGACCGTTCCCAGACCTTGAAACCATGCAGGAACGCGACTGCATCCGACGGTACCACTTCAACAGGCCACTGATTGAGGAGTTGGCGGTGCAGTTGGCGCCACATCTGCTACCTGGCCGGACATACCCTACAGCACTGACCCCAGAGGTGAAGGTGATGGCAGCCCTGCACTTCTTTGCTACTGGTACCTTCCAGTACACTGTGGCTATTGCTGGTGGTATGTCGCAAACTATGTTCAGTCGTGTGCTACGCGATGTCTTGGAGGGGATGTTGCATTTTCTTCACCTGTACATCAAGTTTCCTAGCCCCGGTCAACTCACTGAAATAAAGGATGCTTTTTATACACTGGGGAGGATATTGAACGTCATCGGATCTATTGATGGTACACATGTGGCCCTGGTACCACCACAGGCACATGAACAGGCATACCGGAACAGGAAACATTTCCACTCCATCAATGCTCTGGTGGTATGTCTTGCAGACATGTGTATCACACATCTGTGAGCACGTTTTCCCGGTTCTGCGCACGATGCCTACATCATGAGGAGTAGTCGCATTGCAACGCTGATGTCACAGATGCCAGAACAGCGTGCCTGGCTTGTCGGTGTATACTGACTGTTTACCATTGTGTGTGTTTGGCAATGTTGTATTCCACCCTCTTTCAAAACTCAGCTAATTGTTCAATTGTTTGTATGCAGGTGACTCCGTATACCCGAACATGGTTGCTGACACCCCTCAGGAACCCTGTGACACCAGCCGAGATGCGCTACAATGAGGCACATGGTCGGAGCAGGAGGGTGATTGAGCGGAGATTTGGTCTCCTGAAAAGCCGCTTCCTCGGCCTGGACAAGACCGGAGGGGCCCTCCCATATGAACCTGCAAAGGTGTGCAAAATGATCCTTGTATGCTGCATGCTACACAACATGGAAGAGCGGAAGAAGTTGCCTCTCATCCAGGATGACGATGACCTACCTCCACCACCTGTGGAGGATCCAGGCCTGGGCCACGATGCCAATGATGATGATGATGAGGGTGACGTCCGCACACAGCTCATCAACAACTTCTTCACCTGAATGTGAGTTTACAGGGTTGTTATGTCAATGTACTGAGTTAGCGTGAAATGTGTTGGGGCTGCTCTGTTGCTGTTTGAGTGTGTCTGTGTGCCACTTGACTAGATGCGTGCAGTGATGTGTCCTTTCAGGTGGTCTGTACTCCCAAATAGTGTTGAACTGCTAACTTGTTTCTGTGTAGGTTTATTTTGACATGTTTTGTGCATGTGTTTTGCATTTCTCTCCTGTTCTGCTGTACTTTTGACTGTGTCTTGTGTCTGTCCTTCCCAGGGTACTTTGCCTGTTGTTTGGTCAACACTGACCCCCAACACCCAGAATCCAACACCAGTGTGGAAATTGTCAATTCCCATCAAGTGATGTGCCACACACCCCTGGACTTCAATTCTCCGACACTTTGTGACCATGTGTCCACTGTAACGTACAATTACCTTGCAACTATTGTGGAATAAACATGTTGATGATGTGTATTGAACCTGTGCTATGCTTTGTTAGGTGCGTTGTCTGTCTTCCCACATCTGACTGACATTTGCTTACCTCACCTGTGGGCTTGTTACCACTGACTGTGGATAGGTGTGGTGTCTGTGCATTCCAATGTATTTCAGGTCAACATCATTGTGTGGGATGAGTTACATGGACATGGTGAGTATGTGTTGTGGTGCCATAGTGGTGTGTCTCCCTCACATGTGTCACATCGCCATGACTCACATAACGGTGATCACAGTGGTGTAGTATGTGGCATGCACTTTGTTGTTTAGCAGATCAACATCTCCATGACACATGACAAGCTGGAATCACAACAGAGGCAAGTATAGTGTACTGGTGAGTTTATTTACAAACATGTGTCAGGATAGTGCACAGGATGGTGGGTGCTGTACATTGGGTTTTGAATCCAAAGTTCACATTAGAGTTGGAAGTGTTGGTAGCTGAAATGTCCAGAGTAAAGTCCCCAGTCTTCTGCTACAGTGGACCAACATGAACCCTCCCTGTCATGTAGGCGAGTTGTGTTAGATACGACAAGGTGAACGGGTTACGCACAAAGAACATTGTCCAGAACAGGTTTAGAGGCCCTAGGGGATGTGCAGGGACATCTGCGTCTCACTTGTCCTTCTTCGGACGACCCCTCTTCTTCTTCGGGGGGGGGGGGATCCTCAGATGCAGGCGTCTGCGGTGCAGAGGAGTCTCCGCCAGAGTCATCCTCCCTCCCTGTGTTACTGGCAGATGGTGCGGCAACAGATGTTGTGGCCACACAGGGAGGTGTGGACATATTGGTGCTTATCTGGCAGAGGCATTGGAGTATGTCCCGATGGACCGCAGTAAGTGCATCCCACTTTGCCTCCATGCGGGCATGATGGGCAGCCTGCTCCTGTTGAATGTCCTTGAGGATCCCCACTACCTGGCCGAATCCTCCGGTGCTATCCTGGTATGCATCTATGATGCATGCCAGTTGGGGGTCATCATGCAGTCCAGACCCCTCTGCAAGGCGCGCCCTCTGCGTACCACCCCTCCCAGCACCCCTATCCACACGGGCAGGACCTGCGGCAGCACGCACAGGTGACACTGGGCCCCCTTGGGTGTTGTTGCTGGTGGTGTTGTCCGTAGCTTCCTGGGGTTCCTGTGTCCCTGTGCTGTCGGTGTTCTGTGGCCTTGGTCTGTCCGTGTTGGCGGGGGTGCCCTGTCTGTTGCCAGATGCTGGAGGTGTGGGTGCAGGGGGTGCAGATATTGGTACTGCTGGTGCTGCATGATGACTCACATCGGAGGTGGCAGGTTGTTCGTCGTCATCCGAAGAGGACAGAGACGGATCCACACCAGAGAGCTGAGGGTCCACCAGAGTCTGGGACAGGGACTCCTCTTCATTTGCTGCTGTGTCCCCAGCACCACCTGTGTTTGAAAGAGACACACAATGTAAGTTATGTTTCTACAGGCATCACTGGTTCACATACATGACATTTTTAATTGTACGTCAGGATGCGTGCCTGTACACTGCTTTGTCCAAGGTTGTCACGGACAGAGATTGATCTTGTCGTGGCACATTGCCCAGCCAAAATGAACCATTTCAATGTGCATGTCGAAGTGTGTGCATGCCCAGCTCATGTATAGATTTGTCTCATTTCATAAAAGTGATGATGTCACCATCGTTAATGAGTCTGGTGCTGAGTTTTGTACGTGCATATGTAATTTGACTTGTCAATGTTCTCCGTGGTGACATGGATTGGGCAAGGTAGCACTCTGGCTTTTCAATGCTCATGGCAGTGAGAGCCGGTGGTGTGTTTGTTGCAGTTTGGCTGCTGTGATTAGCTGTCTCCTCTAATGCAGGCCAGGTTAGACTGTGTCTACAGTGTCTATGTCAGTGAGTGGTGTGTTGTGTAAAGGATGCATATGTTGCAGCACGATGTAGGAGTGGAATGCAGCTCACAACAGCACCGAGTGCGAATCAGACCATGCTATGGTGTCGGCTATATAGGTGTGTCCATTCCATTCACTGTCAGATGTCCCCTGTCAATGATGTATATTTGAGTTCCTGTGTGTTTTGTGCAATGTACTATATACGTCTCTCCACACTTGTCATCTCCAAGACACACCTCCACGGCCAGGGGGCACCCCTGGATACTGCATCCCCAGACAGTGAGTTTTAACATATGGTTGCAATGGCTGTGTGTACGACCGTGTTTGGTTTGGCCAGTGCATATGTGTGATTTTCAGCCACAACATTTATCAGGCCCACGTGTCAGACATCTTGCCCGGGCATCATCTTTGTGAGTGACTAGTACCACGTGTGTAATGTGTTTTAGCATAGAAGGTGTGTGTATGGCCAGCATCAGTGTTATTTGTTTTCAAGTCAGGACCTCCTTCTCCCCCAGGCCAGTTATCCCATCATGAAGCGTGCCACCATTGCAGCGGGTGCAGATTAACTTTCAGGATGTCAGTCAGTGCAGTCCTGGTGTTTGTTGTTGCCCAGTTACCAGCATGGCCTTGTGCTCCCCACAACAGAGCCCAGTGTCAGACATCTTGTCAGTCCATTCCCACTCCCTGTGAGGTGAGCATGGTTCAGTGTGAGCTTGCTGGGCCATGTGGGTGGGTGGGGAATGTCTGTGACTGCAACTCCCATCGTGCTCTTGGCTACACCCCCTTCTCAGCATGCCCATACTTCCTTCCTTTTGACTCTGCTTCCCTGTGAGGGAGTGTGACAGCAATGGCAAGATGGCTGACTGTGCAGTCCTGGTGTTTGTTGTTGCCCAGTTCCCAGCATGGCCTTGTGCTCCCCACAACAGAGCCTAGTGTCAGACATCTTGTCAGTCCATTCCTACTCCCTGTGAGGTGAGCATGGTTCAGTGTGAGCTTGCTGGGCCATGTGGGCGGGTGGGGAATGTCTGTGACTGCAACTCCCATCATGCTCTTGGCCACACCCCCTTTCCAAGCATGCCCATACTTCCTTCCTTTATACTCTGCTTCCCTGTGAGGGAGTGTGACAGCAATGGCAAGATGGCTGACCGTGCAGTCCTGGTGTTCGTTGTTGCCCAGTTCCCAGCATGGCCTTGTGCTCCCCACAACAGAGCCCAGTGTCAGACATCTTGTCAGTCCATTCACACTCCCTGTGAGGTGAGCATGGTTCAGTGTGAGCTTGCTGGCCCATATGGGTGGGTGGAGAATGTCTGTGACTGCAACTCCCATCATGCTCTTGGCTACACCCCCTTCCCAGCATGCTCATACTTCCTTCCTTTTGACTCTGTTTCCCTGTGAGGGAGTGTGACAGCAATGGCAAGATGGCTGACTGTGAAGTCCTGGTGTTTGTTTGGCTACAAGTCCAAAGAGAGCCCCTGTGCTTCACACAGCAGCACCCAGTGCAGTGTATCTTTGGGTGATATTTCACTACAGTGTGAGTCAATGCATTCTACCCGGTGAGTTGTGTGGAGTTTGTCTTGAGGGGTGTGTGTGTCTCCACATGCTGGTAAGTATGGTCAGAGCTGTCAGTTCTCCTTCCCACCCGGCCAGACATACCACCATGAAACGTGCTTCCATTGGAGGGTGTGCAAGTTGTGTTTCAGGATGTCAGGCAGTGGTGTCCTGCTTCTGATTTGCGCACAACCCCTACCAGGGCTTTGTGCTCCCCACAGCAGGACCCAGTGTCAGCCATCTTGTCAGTCATTTTCCACTCCCTGTGATGTGGGCATGGTTCAGAGAGGTCTTGATGGCATTATCTGTGACTACAACCTCCATCATGCTTTTGGATACACTCACTTCACCTACATACCCACTATTCTTTCCTGTCAGTCAGCTGCACTGTGAGGTAGTGTGTTTGTGGTGGCAAACTGTCTGACAGTTTTTATTTGGCTTTGTGCCACTGCCTTGCTCTATTTGCTGGTAGGTTTGTACATGTCATGACACAGTTACAAGTCACTATGAGATGGCAGGTATTGTGTTTGTCTGACTAGCAGACACATCTTGGGATGATTATCTATTGGTTACTATGGCTTTGCTAAAGGTGCATGGTTTCACTGTCCCCTTGCCACACAATATTGAGTATGTTGGTTGTGTACTCACCAGGCTCTGGTATGTCTGCTAGACCATGGACACTCTCTGGTGGTAGGATGTCCCGCACCTTCTCCTCCCAGGACCTGAAGTATACAGGTTTGGCAGGAGGGCCACCACCAGTGCGCTGACTCAAGGCGTGATCTTTCTCGATGAGTTTCTTGACCGTCCTGCACACGTCATACCACCTGTTCTGGATATCGTCCATTGTGCGCAATGTTTGTGCTTGTGCGTTCACCGTGTCCCCAATCCTCGCCCACATCTTTGTTTTCTGTGAAATGGGGGTCCTTTGGACCAATGTACCAAACAAATGTGGCTCTACTCTGATGATCCCTTCTACGAGCACTTCTAACTCACTATCTGTGAACTTTTTATTCTTCTTTGGGGGCATGGTGATGGGTGGTGGTGTTGAGTGATATGTGTGTGAGGGTGCAAGTGAGGGTAGGTGAGTGTCGGTTTTGCTAGCTGTATGTGTGGGTGCTTTTGATGAGGTGCTAATGGTGTGAAAATTGTGTGATGGGTAAGTTGTGAGTGTGTCTGTTGTTGCTGTCTGATGGTGTTTTCTGCTGGCTGTTGTATTCAATTTGCAAAGGATCATTGTAGTGATTGGTGTCCTTTATATAGGTGTAGTTGTGGGTGTGTCTTTGTTCCAAGGTTTTTTTTTTTATATTTATTGACTTTGTCATTGCTTGTTTGGTCCTTTTTTTGTATTTTTTTCCTTTGGGTTTTCTAGGCATGAAGGAGACGTTCTTCTGACCGAGACGGATGCTGATGTTGGCTCGTGCGAGCTTCTTGGTTTCATACACGTCGGCCGCTGAGATCTCTATTGCTTCAGGTCCCTGTTTTCTGTGCGTGTCGGTCATGCGGCTTGGGCTCCGTGCGAGCCGGTCTCGTTTTACACGTATTTCATCGTACTGCGCGGATCGGACATTATGGGTACGTGTCGGTCGGGTTCATTCCTGGTGTGTGTCGGTCGGTGCTAATTGCGTCCGTTTAGGATTTTTCTCAATTTAGTAGTCCTAAATCTAAATTTAGGACTACTAAATTGAGAAAAATCCTAATTTTAAGACTTTCGGTATTCACAGAAGGCATTTAGGAGTCCTAAAGTTAGGAGTCCTAACTATACTACTACTAAACTGAGAAAAATCCTAATTTTAAGGCTTTCGGTATTCACAGAAGGCATTTAGGAGTCCTAAAGTTAGGAGTCCTAAACTTAGGACTACTAAATTGAGAAAAATCCTAATTTTAAGACTTTCGGTATTCACAGAAGGCATTTAGGAGTCCTAAAGTTAGGAGTCCTAACTATACTACTACTAAACTGAGAAAAATCCTAATTTTAAGACTTTCGGTATTCACAGAAGGCATTTAGGAGTCCTAAAGTTAGGACTCCTAACTTCTGTGAATACCGAAATGAGTAAGTGCCTTCTGTGAATACCGAAATTAGTAAGTGCCTTCTGTGAATACTAAAATGGTAGTAAGTTTAAGATTTTGTCTTAAGTTAGTTCTGTGAATCGGGCCCTTTTACTTTAATAGCTTCTACAGACTTCAACAGAACAACAGCATCAACGAAATAAACTACATCAACTAAAAATAATAAGGGAGCCATTATGATGGCGGGAGGATCGCCACCGCCGGACCGGCGGTGGCGATCCTCCCGCCATAACTCCCTGCCCTCCCGCCATTTACTCCCCGCCATATTACCATGGCGGGGGTACCCTGGCGGTCATAAAGTCAGTCCGCCGCATTTCCGCCAGTCGGCAATCGTCATGATTGCCGGCCGGGCAGAACTCAGGCATTATATGGTGGCGGTGTCTGGAAGACACCACCATCCATATTAAGATGCCTGGTGGTGAAGACCTTTCCACGATGCCGCCATGGAAAGGAATGCGGGAATTGCTTTGGGGGCCCATTACTGGCCCCCGTGGGGGTGGGGGGCTGCACTTGGGGGGTACCATTGCCATACACAAGGTGGCAGGCACCGCGCGGTGCCTGTCACGTTGTGCATGGCAATGCACAACATGCCAATTTAACATTGCTTCGGGTGCAGCTTACAGCACCGCCCGCCGCAATGTTAAAGTCCAGAATGCGCCCGCCAGTGTGGCGGGTGCATCCTAATTGGCCTTGCGGGACTGCCACACCTCTGGCGGTCGGTCCCGTTTTGCGTTACGGTCGCCATCGTAATGGGGCCCTAAGTCTTTTTTTAATAACTAAATAAAATAGAGACTAAATGAACAAAATAAACTAAATAGTAGCACTTCAATAAAAACAACATTTTACTTTTTAACCAACAGAAAAAAGAAACCAGTGAATAAATCACGAACATCGAAAAAATATTAAACCAGATAAGCAAAGCAAGATTTATGTAAGTATGGGGTCTATTGCGATGGCAGACAGACAAAGTCTGCCCCCCACCGCAATGGCTAAAGGGACCGCCCGCCATGGGTGCGGTGGTCCCGCCGTAGGCTTTAGGATGCGCCCGCCACACTGGCAGGCGCATCCCATATTTTTTACATTACGGCGGGCGGTGCTGCAAGCAGCACCCGGCGCAGGGTAAAAAATGCATGTTGTGCATTTGAATGCACAACGTGACAGGCACCAGATGGTGCCTGCCACCTTGTGCATGCAAATGCTGGGGGGTACCATAGGTACCCCCCATGTGCACCCCCACCCCCAAAACCCTGAGGGCCAGGTACGGGCCCCCAACAGCAAAGTCTGCGAGCCTTTCCATGGTGGCAATGCCGCCATGGAAAGGCGAGTGACTGCCTGCATCTTGCAGACACCGCCACCATGTTAAGGCCCTTTTCCGCCCAGTCAACTCATCGACCGGGCAGAAAACCAGTGGATGGTCTTTTCGTCTGCCGGGGTTTCCCCCGCCATCGTAATGTGGCAGGGGGGAAAAGGTAGGCGGGCGATGAATGTTGGCGGGCGGATCGCCACCGCCATGCAGGCGGTGGCAATCCGCCCGCCAACATAATCGGCCCCTATATTTTGAAATGTAATACTTATATAAACATGTTTACTCTTCAATACTTAATAATTAATAAATACTCAAGTCCGCCCGCCATCGTAATCAGCCCCTTAGTAAGCAAACAAAAACAATGTATGAATACATACAACACAAAACTCGACTCTACCCAAACACCAAAGGACTAGAATACCCAGGGACAGTACCCAAATCTATACTTCAAACAAAAAACAATGCAAACACCATGCAGCATTTTAAAATTGCAAAACAGTTAAGGAACATATTTCTACTCTTTTTTAAATTAATAATTATAATTATGTCATTTAAAAATTTAAAACATAGATAAAAATATATGACATAATATAATTATGAAAATAAAAAAGAAACAGGCAAACCAAATATTACCAAAAACATTTCCCACCCATAATAATAAAAAATAACTTACAGTTGCGTCGCAGTAGATGGTCCTCAAAAACTAACAAATCCATTGTATATAAATAGAAACACAAATCAATTCAAAAGGAAAGCCCCCCAAAAAATGCAAAAATACAACTATAGAAAGGAAGCTCCAACAACGCAATCCTCTCAATAATTAAGTCCCCAAAAACTCGAAAATTAGCTTTACAAAAGCTCCAACAAACCCGAAAAATAAAAGGAAATGTAAAAAAGTAATTTGTTTCAAAGAAACCAAAAACATTTTCCTTTTAAAAATAAAAAACGCATCTTCAGCACCATCCTTTAACGAAACTGGAAATCTGCAACAAAAAAAACCCTCCCACAATAACATGTACAAACCCACACACATTAATTACAACATTAAATACAGCATAACAAAATTAAACATCATATTGCTAACACAATAGAACGCTCTACTACTCTTCAAAAGTACATCAAACACATCAAAAACAAAGCTACCAAAACAACACCAAACTACACAACAAATGAACCTTTAACACCCTAACAAGTCTAACGACACTACTCTTACCTCCCCCTGCCCTAAAACTATCTTAAAAAGAAATTACATTCATCTTACCTTAACCAACGAAATGCAGCTCCCAACCGTGAGGCTCCATCTTCCAAAATGAACTAAAAACGAAACGGATAGACAGAAAAGTGAGGAAATTGAAAAACAAATGGCCACGTAATAAAAGTGAAAAAAAGACTACCGCCCCATAGACAAGAATAGAGAAATAATAAAAAAATCCAAAATATTAAATATATATTTTTATATTTTGAAAGAAATATAGAAAAATATAGAGAAAATGTACAAAGAATGTAAAATATATATTAAATATTAAAATATCACAAAACATAAAATATGATATTTAATATATATATATTAAAATGTATATTTCTTTAATGTACTCACCCACCATATAAAATTACTAGAAGACTATTGTAAATATGCCAATATTCTGACAATGTTAAAGTAAAAAAAAAATGATACAAAAATACATTTGTGAAACAAATTTGTATTATTTAATATATTAAGGTGCCGATTCCGATCCGGTAAAAATATTTCCCGTACGACTCGTATCTGTATTTTTTTACGTACGAGTCGTACAAGTCCCGTACAATCGGCGAAGTACGATTCGTACTGTCAAATTACACACAAATTGCCTCGGGAAAAGTCTACGAGACGTCCCCGGACAGATTTACGTACGAGTCGTAAAACTGAAGTCCGAGCGCACAAGTCTGATCCATACCGGCGTTCCGAATCCCCAAGCGTATGGAAAATATCCCGTACGGAGCAAACTTTGTATTACCACTACCCCGGTACACTTGGGCATGGGGTACGAGTCGTACGGACCCCCCACCCGCGCATGTAGGCGCCGTACCCCAGCACCCGCGTATGTACGCGCGGACCCCCCACCTCAGCACCCGCGCCTGTACACACCGTACCCCAGCACCCGCGTATGTACGGGTCGTACCCCCCCACCCCAGCACCCGCGCATGTACGTGCCGTACCCCCCACCCCAGCACCCACGTATGTACGCGCCGTACCCCCCACCCCAGCACCCGTGCATGTACGCACCATACCCCCCACCCCAGCACCTGCGTATGGTCACGCCGTACCCCCCCACTCCAGCACACGCATATGTAAGCGCCGTACCCCCCACCCCAGCCCCGTACTCGGACGCACCGTACTCCATCACCGTACCCCAGCATCCCCCCATATACGCACCGTACCCCAGCACACGCGTATGTAAGCGCCGTACCCCCACCACAGCACCCGCGTATGTATGCCCCGTACAACCCACCCCAGCCCCATACTTGGACACACCATACCCCAACACCGTACCGCAGCATCGCGTATGTACGAGTCGTACAACACCATTGCACATGTGAACACTGAACAACAACATAGCCATGGACGCACCTTACCTACGCGAAAAAAGACTCGTACTGAACCAGGACACTGTAAAACAGCACAAGGACCGTCAATTCGACTCACACAACACCACAAAACACGTCTACAGGACAAAAAACAACTAAAAGACTGACCTGGCACATCCAAACAGTCAAACAGAGGGCCAAAATCACAACCACCTCTTTTAACACATCCACCAAAATTTCAAACACAGCCACACCCACAAATGGACCAATAAAAAGGGCCCACAAACACAAACCATGAGCCTTTGCAACAGACTCACTGCTGACAGACATCACATACAAACAAGTGCACCCATACACCTTAACTCACACACCTTCACACAACCTCCTTCACACAGACCCCTCTACACATACACACCTAAACATTCACACCCACAACCATCCACACCCACACCCCACACCATGCCCACAGACAAGAATCCAAAGTTCACAACGGAGGAGCTGGACATCCTTGTCAACGAAATCATCAGAGTCGAGCCACAGCTGTTTGGAACATTGGTCAGACAGACCAGCATATCCCAAAAAACTAGCCTGTGGCAGAGGATCGTCGATCGGGTGAATGCTCTTGCGCCCATCAGAAGGACCAGGAATGAATGTCAAGCCAGGTGGTACGATCTGCGCAAGGCAGTCAAGCGCAAAATGAACGAGGAATACACCCAGAGAAACATCACAGGAGCTGGGCTGCCCCGCAGACCGGTACATTACCATCCCTGGGAGGAGAAGGTGAGGGCCCTGCTTCCGCCGGAGGGAGTACACGGAGTCGAAGGAGTCCGAGAGCCTGGTGAGTACACAAACAACTCACGTAACATGGGGGGAATGGCATCCACACCCCAACTACAACAAATGCACTCACCTACCCCCAAGCCCTCACCTGACACAACCACACTCTAAACAACGCTCAGGCCACTAACATGAGTATGCCCCATTTACAAAGCAAGGTCATGCCATGTCCCAGCCTACACAAACCACAAACCCAAGACAGGATGTCCGGGATGCTGGGAGGGTGGGGATCACTAAACATATAGTACAACTCAGAAACAGACACCAATGCCTTCAGCCCATATGGCCCAGGTACATAACCATGCACCATGCGCAATGCACAGGGACTGGCAAAGTACTGACAAGGTAGCTGACACTTGGCCCTGCTGTAGGCAGCACAAGGCCCTCCTGTTACAACTGCAAAATCTAACACAAACACAACCAGCTCAGATAACTAGGACAGGAACTCACACTCACTGACATGGCAGCATGCGCCATGGGGGGACAGATACATCACCTGGGAGATCAACAGCAAAATCACACTACACCCACCAGCAGGCACCGTCAATCAATCAACAATCGATCTGGGTACTTGTAAGGCGCGCTACTTACCTGTGAGGGTCTCAAGGCGCTGAGGGGTGGGGGGTTACAATACTGCTCGAAGACACAGGTCTTGAGGAGACATCAGAAGGTAAGTAGGTCTTGGGTCAGTCGTAGGTGGGTTGGGAGAGTGTTCAAGCTCCTTGCGGCGAGGTAGGAGAAGGATCTGCTGCAAGCGGGCGTACGTTGGATGCGGGGGACAGCTGCGAGGGCGAGGATGCCGGAGCAGAGCTTGCGGGTGGGGTTGTAGAAGCTGAGTCTGATGTGCAGGTAGGCATGTCCATGGGTGTTGATTGCCTTGTGTGCATGGCTGAGGAGCCTACAGGTGATCCTCTTGTTGATGTGGACCCAGTGCAGGTCTCTCAGGAGGGGGGTGATGTGGCTGTGGCGGGGGGCATTGACGATCACTTGTGCCGAGGCGTTGCAGAAGCGTAGTATCCGCCTATGGTGTGTGGATGGGAGTCCTGCGTAGAGTGCAGTGGCGTAGTCAAGTCAGCTGCTGACGAGGGCCTGTGTCACTGTTCAACTTGTTTAAGTCGGGATCCACCAGTAGATCTGGCGGAGCGTGCATAGGGTGTCGTAGCAGGAGGAGGAGACCCTGTTGACCTGCTTGGACATGGAGAGGGAGGATGCGAGGATCAATCCTAGGTTGCGTGCGTGTTTGGTGGGTGTCGGTGATGTACCCAGAGCGATTGGCCACCAGGAGTCATCCCAGGCTGAGCGTGGGGTTCGCAGGATGAGGACCTCCTGTCTTGTCCGAGTTCAGTGTCAGATGGCCACTCCGCATCCAGTCGTCTATGGCCCTCAGACCCTCGTGGATGTGTGCCTTGGCGGTGTGAGGGTCCTTGGTGAGGGAGAGGTTGCGCTGGGTGTCGTCGGCGTAGGAGATGTCTTAGAGGTTGTGGTGGCGGGCCACTTGTGTGAGGGGGGCCATGTGGATGTTGAACAGCGTCGGGCTGAGTGATGATCACTCACCCCTCACACAAGCACACACCCCCGGGACAGCCAAGGGAGTCACACACTCTCACAATGGACATGTGACACAACAAGTTCAGAACAAACGGAGGAGAACTCTACCCTATTGATCAAAAAGGTACACAGTATCAAAGAATATCTTAAGATGCCAGCTAGAGACACACAAGGAAAAAAGAACAAAAAAACAACAAATAATTGTATACAAACATTTATTTCATTACTTTAAATGAATGTTGTGAATAAATATGATATATTAATGGCTAATTAATAAAACAAATTCAGGGAGACGAAACAAATACGAAATTACAAATTTCAAAAAACACACAGGTTCCCACTGGAAGGAAGCAAAATTCTACTCATATACACATTCATTCACACCCAATCACACACATTCGTCAAGGTATATATAACTGTGCTCTTAATGCAAAAGCTGAATTAGTGGTTAACACCAAGAACCCAGCCCTCAAGATGGTCTTCACAAAGATACTCAAGAACACAAATGAGTATGGAAATATAGATGGAATATGAATTTCAGAGGAAGACGATATGTCTAGATATTAAGTCCAAGCTCAACAATCAAGGGGGCGGGGCTCTAGGGAAAGACGCCGACGCGCGTTTCGGTGAAACAACTCCGAGGAGCGGAGAACCACCTTCTTCAGGGCGAGAAACAGAACCACACAAATCAAGAACGGGACCTGGGATAAAAACAAAAGAAGACAATATAGGTACATAAAAAGAAACAAAAACATTCAAATGAAGAACAATTTCAGTCTGTGATTTTTACACAAAGGGTGTCTCTACTGCATCAATGAAATGATATATACAATATTGCTATTAAAATCAGGAGATAGGGCGTGCGCACTAAAGATAAGGGATGAAAAAAATGAAACAAATATGAAGCACCAGAGCCTGAAAGAAAGACACGAGAATGTATATACAGATAAAATAAAAATAAAAACGCAACAGAACTTCACAAGGCCAATGTGCAGATAATCATATAATTAAAGCAGACAAATTACCTGAGTTGATAGAAAAAACAAAAATCCAGAAGGTGACCTTTACCAAGTTTAGGATGAATTGGGATGATACCAGCGATTTGCAGGCTGAAGTAAACGTAAAAGTAAATATAAACAGCGTAAATATATATGAACATATTAACGAACTAATAGAGGAACGAATACTACATGTATTTACCAGGAAGAAATACAAATCCAGGAAGGCCCAGGGATAATAACAACGCCAGGTAGTCTACTTGACAGAAGTTTCAGAAAATCGATGCAGACACGAACTGCTGCAGCGAAGAGACCTGTTGTTTTTCGGAAAGCCGTAAATATAGAAAAGAAAGAGAAAAAGAGAAAAACAGATCATGAGGTCAATGGTAAAAACCAGGTCCAAAGGATCGGTAGGGTCTAAACTCACCTATATTCAAAACACACAAATGAGCATCTTTATATTCCGTGCGGGAGAAGACAGAAATACTACACGGAGTAGACCAGATTCCACGATGGATGCGTGAAGCTGGTAACAAGCAGCCGAAAGTCGATGATAAACTAGGAAATGAAGTAAAAACATACAGATCAAAAATATGACACAAGGAGCCCTCGCGCTACGCAAAAGCGGCAGGGAGGAGCTAACAGAGCACGAATACCTCAGTCATCAAAAAAGCCCTCGGAATTCTAACGTTACGCAAAAGCGGCAGAGAGGTGCTATCAGAGCAGGAATACCCCAGTCATCAAAAAGCCCTCGGAATTCTAACGCCACGCAAGAGCGGCAAAGAGGAGCTAGCAAAGCAGGGATACCTCAGTCATTCGGCGGGCGTCACACACGGATAGAGCAACGTCTCTGAAACGGCGTCCGGAACAATACAGTCACTAACGAGTGAGAAAACCGGAAAAGGTCAGACAATTTAAACCCTCCAATCAGAAGAGCATCAATTGGGGGTGTGAACAAAAGGACTATGGCCTCAGATTTAAAGGGGAAGGGTTCCTGACAATTAATGGATACAAAAACGAAGAAAAAAAGGATTTACCAAATAAAACCAAACCTACAGAGGAAATGAAAAAAGGAAACTAAGAACTAATTAGGACAATAAGTGAACAAAAAACAAAAAATGGATAAACAACAAGGTAGGAACACCAAGATTTACGAATAGAGCAAAAATGTACACATATAAGCTCCAGAAAGAACAGTTAATGAATAGAGAAGGCCAGAAATGGTTACAAAAGCGCATTCTCCCATGGAAGGGACTCATTAAGTCCCCTTTCCTTAGTATTAAGGATAAAAATCCAAAAAACTTCGCGTTTGACACAACAAGATCAAGCCTCAGCCAAAAAAGCATCCAAGGCCAAATGCGACATGTCAAAGACCCTGGATAACCTTTCAATCAGTCCCCTGCAACCTACCCATCCACAAGTGAACATTGATGTGAATGCTAGGCACATACAACTACCTGGAGGAACTGTGGCAACCTGAACATGTATGAAACATGGATGTCGCATGAAAATGCATTAACATTGTCTCCCTCTCACACACAGGGCAACGTCATGGATCTCCCCCCAACACTGGGGGGGGACAATCACAGGCCCAGGCTCGGCAGGAAGATGATCCCACTGACAGCGACGACTCTCAGCACTCTGTGGATGACCCCAATCAACCTGGACCCTCTGGTGCCCCAGCCCCTGCAGCACCTGCATCAGGTACATCTATGCCAACCACCACCCCCATTCTTGCCACATCCCAGGAGACACCCAGGAGCCCTGCCCGCACAGAACAACAGAACCAGTCTGACATGGAGGGACAAGGTTCTCCGGCCACCCAGGAGGAGGCAGACAACCCTGCAAATGCCATCCCTCAGGGGTCCGGTAGACCTGATGTGCCCACAACGGCAGGCCAGGCTCGTGTGGGCAGGGGTGGTGGGAGTGGAGGCAGGCGGAGGCGCGAACCTGACCAGTCTGCTGAGGGAACCGGTATGTCACACATACGCCACATCTTGGAGACATACCGGCATGACACAAGGGGCATCAGCCAGGTAGTGGGGACCCTCAACGAGATTAAGAACCAGCAGGCCGAGCAACATGCCAGTCAACAACAACACCAAGGACGGATGGAGGCAAGACTGGCTGAGCTCCTGGCGGTGCAAACGGACATAAGCCGTTCACTCCGTCGGATCGCCGACAACTTGGGCAACCCTCCCTGTGCCACCAGGCGAAGACCACCACCAGCCACAGGGAGGGAGGAGGAGGAGGATTCATCCGACGGAGTGTCCCAAGCTTCGTCAAGGCCTGCATCTGAGGGTCCCCCGAGGAAGGTGGGTCATCCACGGAAAAGACCGTGAGAGGCAGCGGACCATCCACATCTCCCAGGTCACCTGGCCTGGCACCTGGCCCTCTGGCGCAACAGCAGCACCTCATCCAATGACATTCTCTGCCACATGGACTTGCCGGTCACAGTCTGACCAATGATGACCAACACTGTGGTCTGGACTCTGATGACTCCAACTGTCAAGGATGCCATCTCCCCCTGTGAACTTTGGATTCCATGCACACTGTATAGCACCTATTTGTCCACACTAAACAGGCCCCCCCGCCGAGAATAAATCTCTTTTTCTACAATTACATGTTGCATTCATTTTGCATGAGTACACAACCTACATGTGGGGAAATGTCAAACTATGCATGAGTGTTGAACTAACTCCAGCCATCCATAACCTGGAATCTGAGTCTGGGACAGGGCACACATGGATCACAATGTATCTTACTATACAGACATGGAGCACAATACTCACCCGTGATGGCCTCAAGATGCTGAGGGGGGGCATGCATTACTGTGCGGACAGCCCAATTTGGAAGAGTATCCTGAAGGCGTAGAGGTCATGGCTCATGTGGATGTTGCCGGGGAGGGAGTAGCAGGTATGTCTTGCCAGGTGGGAGAACTATGTCCAGCATGCTGGAGTACGGTGGATGTGAAGAATGGTGGCCAGGGCAAGGTTGGATGCACGGAGTTGGCACAACGGGGTCTCGGATGACAGATGGCCAAGGTTGGTGTGGGGTCTGGGGTTGTGTCCTGCCTCCTGAGTGTGGGTGAGGAGTCTGAAGGTCATCCTGCAGCACACAGTGATACATTGCAGCTATCTCTGGTGGACGGTGATGTGGCTGGGGCGCATGATGTTGAAGCTGAGGTGTGCACATGCAGCCTGGATGTGAACTGGTTTCCCGGGTGTTAGGATGTACTTGCTCTGTAGAGGGCGGGGCAGTAGTTGACACGGCTGGTGTTGTGCTCCTGGGGCATGGTCTGTCTTTCCCTGGAGTGGATCTATCTGTGGATCATGTGCATCATGCAGAGGGTGTTGCTCCCTGAGGTACAGATGCTGGTGATTAGCATGGTAAATGTGAGTGACAATTCCATGATGCACACCATCTTGTATGCGTGACCACTGGGTGCATGTGCAGGGATCTTGAAGGTGGGACACAAGCAGTTGACCCACCTGTAAGGGGACAATCCTCAGATGATTACCTCATTCCTGTACAAGTTCAGCCTCAGGTGGCTGATGTTCAGCCATCCATCAATGGATCTCATGCCTTCTTTAATGTTGGAACTGCCAATGGCTGCGTCTTTGGTGAGGGTGAGGATCACCTGGCTGTTAATGGCATACGAGCTGATGAAGAGGTGCTGTGTGCATGGGATGCCGGTGAGGGGGACCTGGACACATTGAGGATTGACACGCTGAGAGATGATACCTGGGCCATGTGCCAGATTATGCCACTATACTACATGCTGAAGGCATGAGTCCCACTCCCATGGCCTTGCTGGTGTACGGAGCCGGTGGGGAGTAGGAGAGACATTACCTGGTTGCAGTGACAGGGCCTGGAAGGTGGGGCAGCGCTGTGTAGGCAGTTGGAGTTGCACAATCATCATGCAAAGGTGTCGTGTGTGCGTCTAAGGTATGGCTGAGAGCAGGCGGTAGCTCCTTGGATGAACAATGCTTGGAGGGTGGCTGCAACATCAGACTGTAGTGTGATGTGGATCATGTAAGGACATGAGGTTCGTGCAATGTGCACGTTGCATGTGCTGACGGTCCAGCCTTTGGCACCGCGTGGGCGCAACAGTGGCACAGACAAGCTGATGCCAGACAAATGAATGGGTGGAGGGAGGAAGGGAGGAGCATCTTTGAGGTGTGTGTGTTGCCGAATCTGTAAACTCTCTGTGTCCTCGCTGCAGGGGCTGCAGCAGCAGGCGGCATGACATGGAAACTATGCCACTAGTTGCATACAAAGACAAGGATGTCAGAAAGGACTACTGCAACAGGTGTATGTAAAGGAGGAGTGTACGGTTTCCCATGGCACACCCAGAGACAATGGATGCACAATCACCAAAGATGACTGACACCGGATCATTATAACTGAAGGACGAGCTGCGCACAGGATACACACCCTCAGCAGGTGTTGACGGTCTGTTGTGGCAACCAACATGCCCAAATACAGACACAACCATGGACATCATGCACAATGGATATTCTAATCCCTGAAGAACTGCATGCATGTTGCTAAACTACACATAGATGCATATGCCCAATGTTTGACAACTATGCCAGAGATGCCGCATGCAAAGTGGCAAGAGACCAGCATTGCCTGAGATGAGGCACCTTGGAGGGTGAGGTACACCTTTATTACTCAGGTTCACACCTAGGGAAATGCATCAATAGGAACAGACTCACAGGTCATTTGGCAGAACATGTGGGACCTACACTGGACACCCCCTTCACAACACAGATGCTGTAAATCCATTGAACTGGAACACAAGTGAAGTGTGTGAGCCAAACACACCCTGCTGCACACGGAGGGGCTTCAATTCCCCATTTATCCTCTAATGGGGATGTCCCACACTATGTCCACCCGTAGCATCCCGTATGTTTCAGAGGGAAGTTGTACACACATTGATGCCTTCATCAGAATCCACTGTCCCATCACAGATGACTGCTACGAAGGGTGACTATCAATACATGGGAGTCATGCAACATGTCATGTGCCCCATGGTGAGTCGACATGTATGTATAGTAACAACATGCACAGGAGCAGTACCCACACATTACAAACACCTACCAACACCAAAATGCCGTGCAGCAATCCTTAACCAAATAGACTTTTCACCATGTCCGAGCATGGGACGCTGATTCAGCACACGTTGCAATACTCATGAGGAATAGCGGGAGCCCAACGATGACACGAGCAGACAGCATGCCAAACAACCTGGGGATGACAGACACACAAGAAGTCAGGGAAGAGATTGTCATCCGCATGCGTGGTAATTTACTCTACAGGAATAAGTCTGTCACCATGCTATATTACAATTGAGTGTCTAAGCTAAAATGTGTGGAAGGACATCATCACTCGAGTGACACATCTGAACACACATCTAAGTCACTTAGCATACAGTCAGCTGGACACACACATTGCAACACATGCCACACAAGGCTCCAGCCGTGCACACTCAGACCCATGGACTCACCATTATGAGAAGAAGTTGCGTATGAGCTGACTCCGGATGTCGTCCTCCTCCTCCTCCTCATCGTCACTTGCCTCGTGACCAAGCCCTTCATCCTCCACGGGTGGATGTTCCTGCTCATCCGGATCCAGGATGAGTGGCACAGCCTTCTCCACTGCCATGTTGTGCAGCATGCAGCACACGAGGAAGATATTGCAGGCCTTCACCGGTGCATATGGGAGGGACCCGCCTGTCTTGTGAAGGCACCGGAATCTGATCTTCAGGAGGCCAAACGTCCTCTCAATCACTTGCCTTGTCTGCCAATGTGCATTGTTGTAACGGTGATCTGCAGCTGTTCTGGGGTTGCGGAGGGGTGTCATCAGCCATGGCATGTTGGGATAGCCAGAGTCCCCTACATGGAAACATCATGTAAAGAAGTGGGTCAGGAGATGCCGTAAGATACTAAAATAGCGCAAAACAGAGGACAAACAGAGTATACCCATCAACAAGACATGCTCGTTCGTTGTGCAGCCCCAGCATCATTTCTGGCACCCTGCTACGCCTCATGATGTAGGCATCGTGTGCTGACCCTGGAAAACGTGCACAGACATGGGAAATCAGCATGTTAGCAAGACACACCACAAGGGCATTTATAAAGTGGTAATGTTTACGGTTGCGATAGGCCACCTCCTGTGCCTGTGGTGGTACCAAAGCCACATGTGTCCCATCTATAGACCCTATGACATGGGGCATCCCTCCCAGGGCATAGAACTCACCCTTGACACCTGTCAACTGCTCACGAGTTGGAAAATGGATGAATTCATCCAAGTGCTCCAACATGGCTTCTAAAAAATCATGCAGGACACGGCTGAACATGGTCTGTGACATGACACCCACATCAGCTATGGTGAATTGAAACGTACCGGTGGCAAAAAAATGTAGGGCTGCCATCACCTTCATCTTGGGGGTCAGCACAGTAGGATACCTGTGTCGCGGTTGGAGGTGTTGTTCAAGCTTTGCGGTCAAGTTCTCAATCAACTGTTGCAAGAAGTCACGTTCCCTCATGGCAGCCAAGTCTGGCATTGGTCGGGGGAGAGGCGGTGCCCTGCAGATAATTGGAAGGAAGAACGAAGAGTGAGTACCTAACAACATCAATGTCAATGAACTGAGCACATGCTCAACTGCTACTACACATCTGCTAAATACAGAGTCAGGTCTGTGCTATACATCCAGGACACGTATGCCAGCCAGGTGATACTTCTACAATAAGCCATCTACACCTGTTGATAGTCACGTTCTACATGACATGGCCCAAAACTAGCTGTGGGCCAGTGTAAGTGAACAGCCAGAGACATCACAGGAGTGACATACATCCACATATCTGCATTTGAAGGATGTCGTCTCATACAGACTGCTGGCGTCAATCTAGACGCACAGGTCACATGTCTTTGGAAATGTACAGTTCATACACATAGCGATGAAGGGGTACACGTGAAAAACGAAAACACAGACATGGATACGCCGCAGATATGTTCTCATGTCATAACCGTGCGTACATGTGTACACAGGTCATCACACATCTATTGTGCTAAAACATGAGGAGACATGTGCCACATCACTGCCTGACACACCTAGGCCCTGCACATGTAGGACTGCAATGACTATAACTTGATGTACAGCCGTGCACGAGTCTGACACCTCCATTCCGTTCGTGTGCGCCTCCTATCACCTGTGTAAGCTGTGAAGCGCACCGTACACACGCCCTGAGGGCGTGTGAACGGGCCGTATCATCACATTGTTGTTCCCCCGGAGTACGGGTGTGTGTACGGACCGTACACACATACGTGTACGACCAGTGTGTACACGTGCGTGGACTACCAGTGTGTACACGTACGTGGACGACCAGTGTGTACACGTACGTGGACTACCAGTGTGTACACGTACGTGGACTACCAGTGTGTACACGTACGTGTACGACCAGTGCGTACACGTAGGTGTACACACTGGTCGTACACGTACGTGTACACACTGGTAGTCCACTTACGTGTACGATCAGTGTGTACACGTTGGTGTACACACTGGTCATACACGTACGTGTACACACTGGTAGTCCACATACGTGTACACACTGGTCGTACACGTACGTGGCAAACGCAATGTGCAACTGGTGCGGTAGGAATACGTGTGAAACGCACCGTACCTGTGTGTGGATAGCTAAATTACATAGGGACACATGAGGGACAAGTATTAGGGCCTAAATGCATGCTGGTTGTCATGGATACCGATTTTCAAGTTCAAATTTTCAATCATGTGGCCTGGAATAGGCAGTTGGCAACTAAATACAATGTTGCAAAGTGGTTGTTGACTTCACATCATGCTTAAATTTTGAACCATGCAAAGGCCCTCACTGGGGTATGTTTAAAGGGATTGGAGGAAACGTAGGATGCAAATGAGACTGACCAATCACTCTGTACTCCTGTAAATGAAACAGCCCAGCAAGGCAGATATAAGTCAGCCAGAACCCATGAGAGGGCACTTGCCTGCACTACCTTACACTCAACACCACTGCTGCTGCTTGTGATTCCTCTGGCACCATGTCAGGGACTGTGGAGAGGGCCCAGCCTTTCAGCCATGAGGAGAATGAGGCATTGCTTGATGTAATCCTCCCACAGTACCCCAGCCTGTATGGGAGACCAGGGGAGCAGGTGAGTGCTGACTCCACTAGCTTTTACTGTGCCCCTTTTTTGTGACTGTCACTTCTGGCATTGTGTCCAGGTGTGACAGACATGCAATGTTGTTTAGCGTGGGTCCCGGGGGGGGGGGGAATGGCTTATGTCTCCCATGCAGAGCATGATGTAGTTCCTGTGTGCACTCCTCATTTGCATTGTGCTTACTGTGACATTCACTGCATAGTGCATGGGACATTCAGCCTGCCCAATCCTTATGCCGACTTTTGTCCTATTGTCCAGAGGTGATTCCCTGGCCCTCCCGGTGTGACAGGTGACTGTACCCACAGATGTGTGTGAGTTGAGTGGAGCTGTGATGAGAGTGTCCAAATGATGTGTACGCCCCCTGGACATTGATGTGTGTGAATGTTCCTTGTCATGGGGGTGAGTGTCTATGTGGAGTGTTGCACCCCAGCTGCATGGAGGAGGCAACAGCTCCACCCATCTGATGTGAGAAGTAAGCCGTGCAGAGTGTCTGGCTTGCTGAGCTAGCACCACACCTGTGACACCCCACAGGCAAGTGGCACATGTGCAGAGTGTGGTTTGTATCCGCTGTTGCCAATGGGAGGTGATTGATCTGTGCCTGTGTGTGTCTGTGTACTCTGCTGAGGTTGCGTCAGTGGCCTGGGGCATGCGACTGCTTGGAGGTGCTGTCCATCAGCCTGGTGTTGCATGTGATGCACAGCGTGTGCCATGATCATGGAGTGTGTTGCACCCCTCATGCCACCTGTGTACTTTCAATGCCATGTAGTGCATTGGGGCTTCCACATAGGCTAATGTCCCTATGAGAAAGGTGCAATTGGTTGCCAGCATAATATGCCCTGTTCTACATATCAAAGATGTTCAAATGTGTGTCTCTGTGACATGGAGCAGGTGTAGTGAGGTTGTCTCACTTTGTCATCCTCACAGGTAACCGCCTACGCCAAGGGGGAGATATGGAAGCAGGCCGTCAGGGCCGTGAGATCTGTGGAGGTTCGCAGTCGGCACCTCGCCCAGGTGAGGAAACGCTGGCAGGACATCCGGTGCTGGACCCGGAGGATCGCCCGGTGGCAGCTCAAAGACTCACCTCCACACAAGCTGGCGGGGGCCGACGACTGACCCAACAGATGAAGCGTGTCCTGGCGGTGGTCTTCCCGGACTTGGATAGGCGGTTACAGGAGTTGCTGCAGCAGGAAGGGGGTAGGTACATGTGTGTTTGTTGTGTGTCACCAGCTTTTGGAAGTGCTCAGTTGCCTGGATACACAGCGAGGGTTAATTTGTGCAGTGCATATCCTGTTCCCCAAAGTCAAACGGTGCTGTTCCTCCTCCCTTCCCCTAAATGACATGTGTTCCCTGGTCTGTGTGTAATCACTATTGCACATGGTCATCTAGGCTGCCAGTTAATCCAAGTGCACATTGCTTTCTGCATCATGTGGGGGGGGGGGGTCTGAGACATGTGTTGTTACCTTGCCTGTGCCCTGTCCTGTACAGTCATTTGGGTGTCCATGTTAGTTGGCACTGATGCTGAGTCTCAACATAGGATTGTGAGTTTTCAAACGAACAGACTTGCAGCATGCATTAACAATGTTGTGGCCTCAGCCATGATGTGCATGAGTGGGAGATATGCATAGTGCAGGGACGGTAGCTCAGGTTACAGTCAGATAATTCCAGGACAATGGAGCAGTGTTCCTACTACAGTCCCCTAAGACACCCTTGCCTCGGAATCATGTGTGTCATCCAACACTGTGCCCATTCTCTGTGTGTTCAGCATAGTTTGGCCTCTGTGGCATAGTTCCCTGCCCTCATTTGTATTTATCTGAAGTGTGCTACATGTGCCCATTGTACAGGCTGACTCCATTTTGCTTGTGTATCCTCACACTGGGCAGTGCCTGTGTGTCTATGTACAACTATCTGTTGATGGTTGTTGGTCACAAATATGTGTTGGCAGCCTCACGAGGTGATGTGGAGTACATTTAGGAATTCTTGATGCACATTGGAGTAAACCCAGATTAAGAGGTGTCACTTCTTGATCTGTCTCAATCACATTGTCTCAGGTATGGGGGGTTTGTGCGGGCAAGGCCTACATGTCCAAACCTTATGTCTCCTTGCCGGGTCTGACCTGTGTGTGATAATTGTCTGGACAGACACTCAACATGCAGTGACCCAGTCATGTTTTGCTGGGTTTAATGTTTGTGCTTTGCAGCATGTGTCAAAAATGGAAATACATGGCTCATGCTCATCCATTTTTGCCACCAGTGTGTGGGCGAGATGCTACGTAGTTTGGTCTGTGTGTGCTGACATCTGTGTGGACATTCTTTCTTGTCATGAGGGTGTCTCCTCAGTGCAGGTGCTCCTTATCCCGACACATTGCAGGCCCATTAGCTAATGCATTGTCCTGTGTTTGGACATGTGTGCCACTCCACATGACAGGCAGTGGGTCAGATGTGTTGGCAACTGTGTCATCATGGTACGGATGGCCATGTGACAGGTGGCATGATTCAAGTTTTCAGTCAATATGTATTGTACCTTGGCACTCACTACACTTGTCAACATGTCTCCATTTTTCCTATGCTTCTTTTTTCTAGTTGGTTGTGAAGGACAATAATGTGCCTGCATGACAGATGTCTCCCAGTGAAGTGCAAAAGAAAGTACTTTTACAGTTTCCGTGGACACGCAGGCACATTTCACTGGAAGGCACAGTTTGATTACCACTTTTTTTCTGAATATACATATCCATGTCCACACAGTGTGTTTGCATGTGTGTAAGTCCTTGGTTGTTGCTGATACGAACTTACGAGTGTCAAGTCATCCAGACCACCGTGGTGCCATGTATATGTACTAACTGATACTTCATTTCTTATTTACAGTGGCTTTTTAGAATTTGGCTGCCAGCTCATACAATGACTGTGTAAATGTATTTTTGCGTGCACATCATTGTGTGACTTCTGTCATACAGGCAGATGTGTCTTCTGTTCACAAAGTGGCACATTCACACATTCAAAACATGTACATTGTGTAAAGTGTTGTGAGTCCCAAGGGATTGCAATGTTTTTGGCAATGGTTTCCTAAGTACTCACAGGTCTCAGAGTGTGGGGACACCTTCAGTATTGAGGTGTGTTATTTGGCCTGGGGTGCACCAATACTGTTTCGTTCACAGTGAACAAGAGGTGGCATGGATTCATATTCTTGCTGTGCTCAACTGTCCCCAGACACTAGCTTCTCAGTATAATTCAATATCAAGTTATTTGCTGTTGTGTCATGATCTCCATTGCTTCCAAGTGTCATGGTGGGTCCACCAACTGGGGAGTGCAGGGTTACATATGTGCGGACTATTCTAGATGTTACTCATGATGCATTTCCTGATATGCACTGTGACATTTTTATTTGGACTCATGTGTCTGTTGTATACAGGTGACTGATTTTTTTCTGTCTCTTCACCTTGCCCACAGCATCATCGGAGGACACCGAGAGTGACACCTGTACGAACGTAGAGGAGGGATCCAGCACCGCTGCCACCACTGCTGCGGAGTCTGCGGGAGCAAGTGGCACGGAGGGCGAGGGGAGTCAGGCGGAGGACCTGTCTAGTGACAACACTGACTACGACGCAGATGGGTCCGATGCTGAACTCTTCCAGGGGGCGGAGGTTGCTATGACACCTGGCAGCAGCACTACATCTGTCACCGCACCCTCCATTCCCATCACCGCCCTCCCAGTTGCTCCGGTCCCTTCTGTCCGTGCTAGGGAACACCGTGTCTCCTTCGTGCCAGGCACTGCACCCCCTGCCCCTGTCCCCCCTGCTGCCCTCACTACAGAGTCTGTGGACATTCTGCGGCAGTTGCAGGTTGGACAGACATCGCTGCTGAATGTCCTCCATGGCCACACCCGAATGATGACACAGATGGTGTCGTACATGGAGGGCATGTCATCGGCGATGTCTGACCAACGGATGTTGCTGAAGTCCATGGACTCTTCACTGACGGCAGCAGTGAGTCTCCTGCAGCGCTTCGTCCCCCCCCTACCCCTGCACCATCCACACTTCCCACTCCCATACCTGTCCCAAGCACACACAGACATTCACAAGCACGCACCCACCAGACACAGGCAGCACACCACCACGTAAGGGCAAGCGCACTCCTCCTGGCACACACACTCAGGGGGATGAGGGCACACCCACTGGGTCTGGGGCACACAGGCATACACGCAGCCACAGTCCGAGGCCGCATGGCGCACTAACCAGTCCCTCCAAAGGCACTCCCCTTGGCTCCCCTACCACACATCCAGAGAAAGAGGCCTACTTGGCTGTGCTGGGCCTCAGCCCCTCTGTCTCTCCAGCCTGAAAACGGGAACGGCACTCCATGGGTAGGGGAGTTGAGTCCCTCCCCCTGTCCCCCCTCTCCCCCAGTAGCGCTGCACCCCATCACTCCGACCCCCCCCTCCTTTGAGGCTGTGTTGTCTTCGGGTGAAGGGGAGACGCTTGACGACCTGGCAGCAGTGTGCAGCGCCGAGCTGACCTCCACCTTTGGCGCCGCCCCACCCCCTGTGGTGGAGGCGTCCGTCCCTGCACCCACCACACCTACCCTTACACCTCCTGTCCCTGCGGTGCCTGGTCCTTCCCCACATGATGCCCCCCCCCCAGTTGAGGAACCTGAGCGTTCTAATGTGCAGGCAAGCTAGGGAAGACGCATGGCCATGTGTCCCCCCCAAGGACTTCAGATCTGGACTGGCCATGTGCCTTTGTTAATAGTGTCGTTAACTACTTTTTCATTTAATGCTGAATAAAGCATTTTCTTTTCAGTTTGAACACATTTGCATTTCAGGTATTGATGTGGGTGCTGATGGTCCCGGAGTTGGGGTGGTGGTAATGTGTTTTGTGTCAGGAAAAAGTTGTAGCCTGATACTAATGGGGTGGACCATGGTATCTGCGTGCCATCACAATGTCTCTGCAAAGTATATTTGGTCGTGTGTGCTATTGTGTTTGGAGACATTGTCCCAAGGACTGTTCCTTCCTCTGTGGCACCTGACATCTACCCTGCAGGGAGTTGCACTTTTGTTGTGCTGACCTGTGTCTACATTTCCTTTGTTGGTGACGGATTCCCTTCAACTATGGCCATGCCTGCTCAGCAATGTCTCCGGCTGCATCGTCTGTGCCATCCTTGCTAGTCACTGTACTTGTGTATTGAGTATGTTGTAATGCCTTAATGGCGACAATCAGCATTTTCCACACTATGCATGTGTGTTATCCCAGCCTAGCACACATTGTGTACTTGTTCTGCAGGGTATTTGAGCACCTGACTGACAATTGTGGGCATTGGATCTGTGGGAAGTCCACCCTATTCCTTCCATGAGAGGCAACATCTTGGTGGCTGTCCCGGCACCTGTACATTCCTATCAGTCCTGGGATGTGCGTGACAGTGTGTGTTCCCTTTGGCTCTCTTAGTGTAGTGGGCATTGACATGAGTATACAGTCTTGTGGCATGATCTCTGTGTGTGTATTGTGCTGCATCCGCCAGGGGTGGGTATGCATGTGTCATTTGTCCTCACACCCACATGTGTTGTGTCATGCAGTGGGGGAAGGACATCCATCCTCATGGGAATGGGACACTGCTGTCAGTGATGTGTTGTTATGGCACTATCAACATAGTCGAAAATTAGGGATGCGTACATACACCCATGGAGTTGTGCTCATCTGATCATGATGTACACACACCCATGACTCTGTCCACTGCTGGGAGTGATAGGCAGCCACCCCCATGTCTCTGTCCACTGCTGGTATTCCTCTGCACCCACCCCTCACATGTCTCTGTCCACTGCTGGTATTCCATTGCACCCACCCCTCACATGCCTCTGTCCACTGCTGGGAGTCCTCTGCACCCACCCCTCACATGTCTCTGTCCACTGCTGGGAGTGATAGGCACCCACCCCTCATATGTCTGTCCACTGCTTGGAGTGATAGGCACCCACCCCTCATATGTCTCTGTCCACTGCTGGTATTCCTCTGCACCCACCCCTCACATGTCTCTGTCCACTGCTGGGAGTCCTCTGCACCCACCCCTCACATGTCTCTGTCCACTGCTGGGAGTGATTGGCAACCACCCCTCACATGTCTCTGTCCACTGCTGGGAGTGATAGGCACCCAGCCCTCACATGTCTGTCCACTGCTGGGAGTGATAGGCACACACCCCTCACATGTCTCTGTCCACTGCTGGGAGTCCTCTGCACCCAACCCTCACATGTCTCTGTCTACTGCTGGGAGTCCTCTGCACCCACCCCTCACATGTCTCTGTCCACTGCTGGGAGTGATAGGCACCCACCCCTCATATGTCTGTCCACTGCTGGGAGTGATAGGCACCCACCCCTCACATGTCTTTGTCCACTGCTGGTATTCCTCTGCACCGACCCCTCATATGTCTCTGTCCACTGCTGGGAGTCCTCTGCACTCACCCCTCACATGTCTCTGTCCACTGCTGGAGTCCTCTGCACCCACCCCTCACATGTCTCGGTCCACTGCTGGGAGTGATAGGCACCCACCCCTCATATGTCTGTCCACTGCTGGGAGTGATAGGCACCCACCCCTCATATGTCTCTGTCCACTGTTGGTATTCCTCTGCACCCACCCCTCACATGTCCCTGTCCACTGCTGGGAGTCCTCTGCACCCACCCCTCACATGTCTCTGTCCACTGCTGGGAGTGATAGGCACCCACCCCTCATATGTCTGTCCACTGCTGGGAGTCCTCTGCACCCACCCCTCACATGTCTCTGTCCACTGCTGGTATTTCTCTGCACCCACCCCTCACATGTCTCTGTCCACTGCTGGGAGTCCTCTGCACCCACCCCTCACATCTCTGTCCACTGCTGGGAGTCCTCTGCACCCACCCCTCACATGTCTCTGTCCACTGCTGGGAGTGATAGGCACCCACCCCTCACATGTCTCTGTCCACTGCTGGTATTCCTCTGCACCCACCCCTCACATGTCTCTGTCCACTGCTGGGAGTCCTCTGCACCCACCCCTCACATGTCTCTGTCCACTGCTGGGAGTCCTCTGCACCCACCCCTCACATGTCTCTGTCCACTGCTGGGAGTCCTCTGCACCCACCCCTCACATGTCTCTGTCCACTGCTAGGAGCCCTCTACACCCACCCCTCACATGTCTCTGTCCACTGCTGGGAGTGATAGGCAGACACCCACCCACCCACCCGCACCCTTGGTGCTGTACACTGCTGTCCTGGCCATGTACACACCCCAATATACTGGTTATATGCTGCACCAGGCCCTAAGCCAACATTTGTGGCGTGTGTACACCTTGTATCACTAATGTACTGGTGCCCTAGAGGTACGGGTGATGCGGTCCGTACCCCCGCTCTGAGGGCGTGGGTACGGCCCGTACCACCATTGTAGTGGTGATGTAGGAGTACGCGTGGTACGGGCCGTACCCACGCTCTGAGGGCGTGGGTACGGCGCGTACACCTACATCACCACTCCAATGGTGGTACGGCCCGTACCCACGCACTCAGGACGTGGGTACGGCGCGTACCCCTACATCACCACTCCAATGGTGGTACGGGCCGTACCCACACACTCAGAGCGTGGATACGGCCCGTACCACCATTGGAGTGGTGATGTAGGGGTACGCATGGTACGGGCCGTACCCACGCTCTGAGGGCGTGGGTACGGCACGTACACCTACATCACCACTCCAATGGTGGTATGGCCTGTACCCACGCACTCAGGGCGTGGGTACGGCGCGTACCCCTACATCACCACTCCAATGGTGGTACGGGCCGTACCCACGCAATCAGAGCGTGGGTACGGCCCGTACCACCATTGGAGTGGTGATGTAGGGGTACGCGTGGTACGGCCCGTACCCACGCTCTGAGGGCGTGGGTACGGCGCGTACACCTACATCACCACTCCAATGGTGGTACGGGCCGTAACCACGCCCTCAGAGCGTGGGTACGGCCCGTACCACGCGTACCCCTACATCACCACTCCAATGGTGGTACGGGCCATACCCACGCACTCAGGGCGTGGTTACGGCCCGTACCACCATTGGAGTGGTGATGTAGGGGTACGCGCCGTACCCTCGCCCTAAGTGCGTGGGTACGGGCCGCACCACCATTGTAGTGGTGATGTAGGGTACGCGTGGTACGGGCCGTACCCACGCTCTGAGGGCATGGGTACGGCACGTACACCTACATCACCACTCCAATGGTGGTACGGGCCATAACCACGCCCTGAGTGCGTGGGTATGGCCCGTACCACCATTGGAGTGGTGATGTAGGGGTACGCATGGTACGGGCCGTAGCCACGATCTGAGGGCGTGGTTACGGCCCGTACCACCATTGTAGTGGTGACGGGTACGCGTACGCGGGGATTAGTGGACACGCCCCCCGAAGTGACCAGACCCTGGAGGTAATGTATGGACTGTATATGGTATTTTAAAAATTAGGTGGAGGTTATGTTTCCTGCCCCTCGCCCCCCCTTTGCCCCTGGGTGTTGTGCTGACCTTCTGCGGCGTGCGCGGCAGTTTCGGTGCACCAGGTCATAGGCTAGGAGGGCCAGGATGACACGTAGGATGGGGTCCATGGCTGTCCGTCGCGTCCCGCAGATCCTTCTTCGCGTCGTCCTCAATTTCCCGGGAGTTTTTGGCTGCCGTAAAAAATGATCCGTGCGGAGTGACGTAGGCACGAATCGTACTTGCTGGTCCGTAGAACGCTGCCTGACTCCGTCCGGACGTCACGTACGCGATGTCCCGGATCGGCATTGTGGGTATTTTTTCGTCGTACGTAGTTTTTTACGATTCGTACGGAAATGGTATTTCTGTACGAATCGTACTTGCTGGTTTGTAAGGAGCATTTCCCGGGTACGAGTCGTACGGAGAATACGCTCCGCACGACCATTCGTACCCGGGTTTTACAGGATCGGAATCGGCACCTAAATATTACTTTTTTAAATAATATTTAATACACTAAATAATAAAAACAAAATATACAGACTATAACTGTAAAATACATAACATATAATTTCAATAAAATGATCTAAAATGTATTCAAAAAAAGTCAAATAAATGTACTAAAATGTTTACTTTTATTTAAAAGAAGTAATAAATAACAAAAATCAAAAGGTCTATAATAAAGCAACTGAAAATATACTTACTTTACTACAACATGACTATGTTTCATAAAAATGTACAATTTTTCAAAACTGTTAAAAAAATATGTATGCAAAAATATACTTGTAATGTTGCAAATGTACGTTAAAAATATATGTTAAAATGTTTTATGCTTTATAATGAATTCAGAATAACATCAAAATTTGTTAATCATGTTTTTCAATATTTTCAAAAATTGTACAACAAAACTGAATAAAAACAATTTGATTGTGAACAACTAAAATAAACACATGTTTATGCGCATCAAGCGAGGGGAGACTCACCGCGAGGGGCACGAGTCACCTTCCCTGTTCATCTCCTTTGTTACCAGCCGTGAGGGGAACGGCTTCCTGAATTACCATTGGTGCCCGCACTACACTTCCCAACAGGCTTTGGTGGAGGCGCCTGCTGGGGACGTCACGCCGAGCGCCAGGAGCCGACAGGCTCGGCGTTAAGAGGCTTGCAGTCACACCGCAGCATGGGACACGCGCGGGCGGTGCCCGGGCAGTGCCCGGGCCAAGGGCGGGCCCGTCCTTGCCAGGATGAGGCAGGGCAGGGCCACCTCCCTTTTCACCTGTTATCAAGGTCCTCCATACAGGTACTGTTGTCCCTTTTTTTGTGTTATCAATCCCTTTACTTGGCTGGTGCTGTCTTGACATTTGCAAATCCCTAATGTACCTTGCCTTGATGGACAAGGCGCCTTTATTCCGTTACCCACTAAAACCTGTCCTTGTAAGATAGACTGGACTAAAGACTCTGTCCCATGTGCCTGGATTTTGCACTGCACTTTGGACTTTAGCGCTGTTTATTGTTTAACTGTTTTTACTGTTGCTGCTTATTTTCACACAAGTACCTAGCACTTTGCGAGGAGTATAATTAAGGCCCTGAGGAGTCTTGTTTTTTGTCACTTTAGCAATTTGTGCTCCAGCTTCGAATTGTATTTTGCACATCGTACTTTGCACACTGTATTTTGCATATTGCACCAAGTAATCGGCCAATATTATCAAATTAGCATTTTAATAGGGCCTGGTGTATCTTTCACTGTGTGTCTATAGGTTGATAATAATGAGTAAGCGGAAAATAAATACAGGGAAAAGTGTGGTCGACACACTAGATGCCTTCATCCTGAGGGCTGAATCCGCCCTCATTCATGAAATTCAAATGACAGAACGAAGGTTATCTCTTGATCCTCACTCCCGATAGGTAGACTTTCCCTAATCCCTGCACTTTCCGACTCTTTGTCGGCATTAAACCAGGAAGCCTCCTCAGCTAGGCTGAGCCCGCCTACATCTGAACCCTCAGTTATAACGTTAAACCCTGGTTCCCAGGAGTATGAACCTACCCCTATGAAAACTAAGGCAGAAAGCTAAGCTTAAATTAGATTGTAATAATGAATCCTTCTCAACAAAAAGAAAGGGTCGAGGGTATATAAAACCAACAAAAAAAAAACTCGTAAAGGGAACCCCCGGAGTGATAGTACCCTCTGTCCCCCCTACAAGTGTTGCTAAAGAGGGTAATCCCACCTCTATGAATCAGACCACGCCAGAGCAACTAATTGATAGCACCATGGAGGGCAATTTTTGGAGAAGGCTAGAAACTATGTTATCCACCTTACTAGACCCTATGTTTCAAAAAATGTGTGATAGAAGCTAGGTTAGCCAAGCTGGAGGGGACTTTTGGCTGTAATCCTCCAGTTATGCTGTCATTTAGCCCACCCACACACATAGACGATACAGCCATGAGGGGCAACAGAGTTGTGGGGGAAAGAGTAGGGGGTGGGTCTATTGTAAGGTTTGCAGCAAATGGTGAGGCGCAAGACAAGAATAGCCTTAATAGCACCAGGCCCAGATGTCCAGATACCTCGGCCATTACACGCCAGCCCCCGAGTAGAGTAGGATCCCCCGTGACCCACAGGGAAAGGGGGCCAGTGGGCAGGGATAGCCAGTTATTGAGTCTTCTGATTACTGGGTATTGGGGAATGTACCCCCTCTCCCCAATGGGGTAACAGAAGACTATGTGCAGCAGAGAAATAAATTAAATCACTGGTTCACCCACAATACCACCATGGGCCACCGTGTATCCAAAAATATCCTTATGGCACGTAGGGTTAGTTGGATAGGGAGCTCTCGTAAATTGGACCCCTTTACTGCTGGGCGCATCCTATACAGGGACATTAGTCTCACTCCGTTAACCAGATCTGTTATCAAGGCTTTACCCTTGGGTTATTTCTATAAGTCGGCCCTCCTTAGGGAAATGCTAGATAGCGGCCACAGGGTACGCCAATGAGGAGGTTGGTTAAATAACCCAGCTCCTAGGCAACAGCCTTTCGTCCTAGCCCACTTAGCTCCCGCCTCAGATGGGCAGTCTTGTAGCACCCACACATTGGCGTCAGATAACAGATTCGCAGTTTTATCTGGTTTGGAGAATTGCGATTGACTTAGGGCCCTTGTACCTCCCGGATCACTACCAGCTACACCTCCTCAGACCTCAGGAGCGGTAGCTGTGAGCCATACAGCTGTGAGGCCTAACAATTTTTTATCTTGGAACATTGCTGGGCTGGCTAACAAGTTCCAAGATCCTTGGAGGGTATGTTACGTGAAGCAATATACTGTAATTAGTCTCCAAGAAATGTGGTCGGTGGACTGCGATCTTTTCTTAGAAGGCTACAAGGCATTCTTTGTCCCGGCCACTCCATCGGCGAGTGGAAGACCAAGGGGTGGTCTAGTTACTTACATCTTGCATTTTGGAGTTGAGCTGTCCCCGCATGAGGGGCTTTCATTTGGAACATCATCCTCAAGGGGAACTGTTGAACAACATGTTAAATGAACTAGATCTAGTGGTATGATGTCCTTAACTGACCCTTACACCAAGTTCCCTGTACCAACGTTTAAAGGAAACGGAAGAGGATCATTTATTGATTTTATTTTAATTTCTTCGTCGCTACAATCCTTTTTTAACGGCTTTAACATTGCAGAAAGTGAATTCAGTGACCATAACCCTTTATCAGTCTATATGTCGGGCCCATTATTGACAAAAACTGGGGAGGTCTCAAATAGGGGTACTCTGAAACCAACAGATGGAAAGCACAGACTAAAATGGTCCCAGGTGTCTCCCGACAGTTTCTTTAACAAGGTGAAAACATCTTGTGCCCAGGAACTGACATTATGTACATCTGAGAGATCCACTCCCAATGAGATCCTTGGTGCCTATGAGGCAATAGCACAAAGAGTGGGTGAACTGTTAAGTGTTCCGACTAGAGGCACTGTGTCACATGGGCCCAGATGGTTCGACTCCCATTGCTCCAAATCAGCTAAGCGGCTGAGGGAAGCTCTGGCAGCCAGACCGAGAATCCAATCTGAGGTCTGTGGCTGTCGTAGGGAATACAAGTTAGCCCTGGCCAAACGCAAGAGAGCACTGCAGGAAGATGCCTGGAAGGAGTTGATTGACTCTAGCACTTTGAGGAACAGTTAGAGGTTCTGGAGTGTTGTGAATGGGCCCCTGTTTGATAAGGAAGGGGGGGTGGGCCTTGTGGTTCATATTACAGAGGAGTGGGTACTCCATTTTAAAACTATGTTTGAATGCCCGCTTGAGCCTACTCGCAGAGAACCCCAGAATAGGAAGGATGCTGTGATAAGTTTTGATAGGAGTGAGATCTTGGACGGGATTCAAGGGCTAACTATAAATAAAGCCCCAGGCCCAGACGGGATCCCCCCGGACTTATTTAAGTCAGACCCCTTGTTCTGGGCTCAGATTCCTGAGTCCCTATTTAATGCCGCGGCAAAGAACGGGTGTCCTCAGTCCTGGGCTTCTTCAACCATAGTCCCAGTTTTTAAAAAGGGCAATAGAAATAGTACTCACTGTTACTGACCCATCTCGCTTATCGATTCAGAGGTCAAAGTGGTGAGTCGTGTCCTTTTACAGAGATTAAGAAGCTGGGCAGATGAGAAGAAGATAATGTCGGACGTCCAGTAGGCTCCACTGTTGCTCAGTGCCTTCATTTATTTATGATACTGAGCAAATATACTGTAGCGCATCCCGTATCCCCTTGCCTTCATGGACTTGTCATCTGCTTTCGACTGTGTTAACAGAGCCAAGCTATGGCTGTCCATCAGGGCAATGGGGGTGGAAAATAGCATTGTTAATTTTCTTGAGGACCTGCATTCATCGACCATAGCCAACGTCAGGTACTCACAAGATCTGCAGGTAACAAGGGACTTTGAGATTAAGAAGGGAGTCCGGCAGGGTTGCATTTTGGCGCCTTTTTTATTTAATTTTTATATTAATGAATTAGAAAATGTGCCAACTAGTGCTGACTTCCCCTATGTAGGACGGCGGGGCATTCCCGTCTTGCTCTACGCGGATGACGCTGTCCTATTATCCAGAACTGAACTTGGCTTACAAACTCTCTTGACTGCGTTTTGGGGTTTTATGACAGAACGGGACATGTCCATTAATAACTCAAAGTCCTATGTCATGAAGGTGGAGAAACGCATGAAAAGGAGCTTTCAGTTCAGAACCGGTAATGATAAGATTCCCCGTATGAATGTTTTCTCTTATTTAGGGGTCTTATTCGATGATCAACTTAAATGGGACCCATTAATCCAGGAAAAAAAGGGGTTCTGGTTCGGGCCAACGCAGCAATTTGTAATTTTGCCTCAAAAGTGGGGAAGAAACTTACTGGAGCTATGCTACAAGTGTATCAAGCAAAACGCTTAGCCATAGCAACCTATGGTAGTGAGATTTGGGGATACACGGCAACAGAATCTCTCCAGGTAGTGGAAAATGGGTTTCTAAAAAGACTATTATGTGTCCCGCGAGGAACCTCGAACATGGCGGTACATGAGGAATTGGGTGTCCCCTACCTAAGCGATACTCTTGCTTTGCGTCCTCTGATTTTCTGGCTAAAGTGTTGGTTAAATGAAGATCTAATCCTCACTCACTTGATCTTAAGAAAATGCCTGTCCCTAGATAATGTGGCTCGTATTCCCTGGCTTAACTTAATTAAAAGAGGGTTTGAATGGATTGGGCAGGGCATCTTATTTCTTAAGCCAGATGTTATTGTAAGAAAGGATGTGGAACTAACTAAGTCTGCCTTTCTGAGCCGAAGGCAAGCAGATCGGGATGCAGTAGAGATACGGAAACCGAGCGTCCTGGCATACCTATTGCTTAAATCGACGCCATTGTCAGAACCATACCTTATGGGGTCCTTTACCACACACAAAACATTTCTTTTAACCAGGTTCCGGATGAACCTTTTCCACCTCCTGTTAGCAAGACCCAAGGGGGCTTCAGAGGTCAAGTGCTAGTGTCCTGTGGCTGCAACGGCAAGTCTCCTCAGAATTTGCTTCACTTTATGTTCTTTTGTAATTTGTATGAAGTCCCCAGGAGGCATTTTTTAGTTCCTATTTTAAAGAAATTGAATTTTAATCAAGTCAGACCAGCACTTATGTACCTTCAATTGTTGAAGGATGATTGTATCATTTTTATAGTAGGGTCTTTAAAAGCATCTATGAAATCTAGGCACTTTATGCACATGTAGAGTCTACTCTTTTAGACATGTTTTTAGATTATTTATAGTGAGGTAACAGAGTTTTTTTTTTTTAAATAATGTTAACAATTTACCGTTTTTATGCACTGTACTTGTGTAACTTTTATGGCTTTGCAAACAAAAACCGAATAAAGATTATTAAAAAAAAGGATAAAAATGTTAACAATAAAAACTGACATATGTCTACTTTCATATGTTAAATTTACATATAAAATCTATGAAAATGCTATATAATAAACCATGAAAAATTACTATTCCAACTCTAAACCAACTAAATGCAGAGAAAGTGCTCGATAATAAATCATAAACAATTACTATTCCAACTACAAAACCAACTAAACTCAGGGAAAGTGCTGGATAATAAACTATACAAAATGTACTATTCCAAATCCAAAACAAACTAAATGCAGGGAAAGTGCTGGATAATAAACCATAAAAAAATTACTATTCCAACTCCAAAACAAACTAAACTCAGGGAAAGTGCTGGATAATAAACCATATAAATTTACTGGTTCAACTCCAAAACCAACTAATCTCAAGGAAAGTGCTGGATAGTAAACCATAAAAAAATACTATTCCTAACTCTAAAACCAACTAAACTTAGGGAAAGTGCTGGATAATACACCATAGAAAATTACTATTCCAACCTCCAAACCAATTAAACTCAGGGGAAATGGTGGATAATAAACCATAAAAAATTACTATTACAACTCCAAACCAACTGAACTCAAGGAAAGTGCTGGATAATAAACTAAAACAAATTACTATTCAAACTCCAAAACAAATAAACTAAGGGAAAGTAGTAAATAATGTGCATATTTGAAAACATATAAAAAGTTAAAAATTTCAAAACTATGAAAAAAACATACATTTATAAAAATATATATATTTTTAATTTAAACATTTAACACAAACATTTCCTAAAAATTGTGAAAAACATTTTTAAAAAACGTAAAAAATACATATGATAAATTACAATATTTTAAAAAATACACTGTCAATAGAATTTGAATTTGTCTCTTCTTACAAAAATGAAATACATTGTATTTCTAAATTTCCCTTGATTTTTAATAAAAATTTAAATTTCAAAATCTTCCAAAATTTAATAATTTAAAAAATACAAATATTTTAAACATTTGTAAAAAAAATACAATTAAAAATTATATATACATAAAAATAAACATAGAATTTTACCAACATATATTTAAATAATTTGAAAAATGTAAAAAAAAAAATAATTTTGATATCATTTACATTAAAATATTTACACCTAAAAAAACCTTTACACATTTTTTGACATTTTTATAAACATTTTTTACTTTTAAAAACTATTCACATTTTTCTAAATTATTTTAAACCAATATTTTTAAATTGCTCCCCACCCTTATCCCCTATAAACCCAACATCCCACTCCTAATATTCTACATAAATTTAAAAAATAATTAATACTTTAAACAAACATTTTTAAATTACTCCCCACTCGTATCCCCTATAAACCCAACATCCCTCTCCTAAATATAAGTGAATATACTATATAAACATACATTTTAACATTACAAAATAAATGTAAACATATAAAATAACTACTGCTAAAATATTAAAAAACTAAATTTAAACATAAAACAAAAAAAAACAAATAGTCAATGTTATTGACAATATTTTTGACATCGATATTTTAACAACGAAAAAACATATCTCGATATTTTGCACCATCGATATTCTTGACTCGATATGCAACTCGATACCTCTGCATCGACATTCTGTCTCTTCACCATTTTTGGGGGGCAGGGGGAGTTGGTCAGATATACTTGTCTGCGGGGCTCATTACGCATTGCGGTGGTAGGGACCGCCCACCAGTAATGCAGCGGTCCCACCACACATATTATGATGCACCCGTGAGTATGGCGGGCGCATCTCTGGCCATTAACATTGCGGATGGTGCTGCTGGATGCAGCATCGTTCGCAATGTCATGAATGGTTAAAATGGTATGCACTGCATTTCCCTGCACTGTGTGGCAGGCACCACGCTGTGCCTGCCACACAGTGCTGGGAAATGCAGGGGGGTACCCATCCCAGTACAGCAACACCTCCCCCCGGAGCAAGGAGGGGCCGCAACGGGCTCCCAAATCCCATCCCCGCCAGCCTTTCCATGGCAACATCGCGGCCATGGAAAGGCCTTGTCCACACAACATCCTACTTTGGTGGCTGGTGCCTGCTAGGCACCGCCACCCTTTCAGGCACCCCGCACCATCCGCCAGGCAATCGGCACGATTGCCTTTGGCAGTTTAGTGGCGGACGGACTTTGCGTCCTTCACGGTACCCACCGCCATCCTAATTGGGCAGTGGGTAAAATGCTTAGTGATGGCGGAAGGACCGCGGTGGCGGTCCTTCCGCCATCCTAATAACCCCCTAAGTTCTGTCCCACAAACACTAATGGAAGTGCATATATTTGGGAGCATAGTCAGGTTTACTATTCTAACTCCAGTCCCAGTTCCATTGGGGAATATGCATGTATCAGAAGACGGTGTGGGATCAAACTTACTATTCTAACTCCAGTTCCAGCAACACTGGGGAAAGTGCCTGTATTTAGGGGGGGGGGGATTAATACTCTAACTCTCCTCCCCACAACACTGGATGTATTTGAAAAAATGGAGTTCATATTGGAGCAAGAAAAGAATTGGCCCCCAGAAGGAATGCACTCTGATTGGAGTCAGGTCAAGACTGATTTTCATATGTGTGCATCCAAACTGAGGTGGCATGGTGTGCAAAATAATGATAGACTGAGCAATTACCAGTGGTTGACATAAAGTCAAGCATCACGCCCATTACTTTTTTGTATTCTTTAGTGTGACACCCTAAGTTATGCGTGAGTCAAGCACTAAGCAGCTTCATGTAGGGGTTAAAGATGACAGGCCACAGTCTGAAACACTGGTAGAGTACACAGGTGATAGGGGTCTATTGGTACTTAGAGGTGTCCATGTGAACAAACTGTTGTTGGTTGGAAAGGTTGGAGGATAACCAGGGAAGGTCATTATGTAAGAATGCATGTAGAAGGTTTGGAGGGTTGACTTTGTAATGGAGCTGTAGGTCTAAGCAATGTCAGGAGCCAGGGATCATATTCATCTGTGGTCAGGAGGGCATCGTCTACCTTGTGTGAGCTAGTGGTCTCTGCGCTCCCAGGTGATCTGAAGCCAGACTGGTAGTCCTCCAGGAGATAGTATTCATTGATTGGATTTTGAAGTTTAACATAGACTGCTTTTTCAATTATCTTCCTGATGAATGGTAAGTCAGTGATGGACCAGTAGTTGTTGAGGTTGTCAGGATCTAGTGTAGGTTTCTTTAGGAGTGGGAGAATCTGTCCTATATTGAGAACTTTGGGAAGATGCATTGAGTGAGGGAAGCATTGATAATGGTGAGTAGGGGTGGGTGCTCCGAGAGAGAGAGAGAGGGAGGGAGAGAGGGAAAGAGAGAGAGACAGCATTCCTTGAGAGAGGTTTGATGAAGGATGAGAGTAATATATCAACTTATTAAGAAGTTAGCTTTTAGAGATGAAACATGCTTGGTGTTATCATGTACTGTTGTATCTTTTATATATTTTTTTACGTGAAATGTGTTTCATGGTTTTTGCTCATTTCTATGGAATGAGGAATTGGTGAGTCTGGTGGGGATTGATGCAATACTTGATTCTGTTGGTGGCTTCATTGGTGGTATAGGGATAGTACTTTGCTTTGGCTGATGTGATGAACTGCATGCGTGTTGTGCAGAGGCACTTTATTATCATGAGGTCATTGGGAGTTCTATTCTTTTTCCATTTTCTTTCCTGTCTGCAAATGTGTCATTTATTGTCAGTAAGTTATTTAGAGTACCAGTGTGCTGAAGGCTTCGGTTTGCAATTGCATGTTTTCATTTGGGCCGTGGGCCGAGTTTTCAAAAAAAGTGTTGAATTTATTAAGAAGGGTGTTGGTGTTGAAGGGGCAGTTGATAATGTGAGAGAAGACTTCTACTATCAGGTTTGCTATAGAGACTTCTTAGAAGGATCTGAAGGTTTGACCTTCTCTTTTGTGTTGTCCTCCGTTTGATGGCAGGACACTGATCAGAGAGTTAGGGATGACAAAGGGGTTGCTCCAGTCCAGAGGTATGGGTGGTGTCTATTGGATTGTTGATGATGTTAAGGACATATGTTAGAGGATGTGGCCTTTTGAGAGTGTTGGTTGACTGACATGCTTTACCACATTGAGTGTGTTGATGAAGTGGCTCTTGTTTCTTTAAGTTTGTGCTGTTTGTAATGTTCTAGTCACTCAAGAGGGTGGTGTGAGTTAGCTAGTCCAATGGATGAGATGGTGAGGGGTCTGAGAATTAATGAGTGAAGTTCTTGTTCTGTCAGGGTGGTCTATCGAGGAGATGAAGGTGGCAGTCTACGTTTTGCAGCATTGGAAATGCCATATCAGCAGCTCCAAGGAGTTCAGTGTTGCTTGCTTGCCTAGAGTGCAGGACCGGGAGTACTTATTGATGGCAGCAAGGCCTCATTCTTTCTTGTGTGTGCAGTCCACTCTCTTAATGCTGTAGCATGTTTGAAGAAGGGTGTTTAGGATGTAAGAGGATATGAGGGTGAACCATGTTTCTGTGATGAAGAAAGTATCAAGATTGTTATGGGTAATGAGTTCTTAGTTATCTGGTGCATGGTATACTGCAGAGTGAGCGTTAATGAGCATGATGTTGAATGTTTTTTCTGTGGTTTGAGGGTGTGTGGTGCCAGTAAGAAGTGTACAAGGGTCTGTCTATGTGTTGTGGGAATGCAGTGGTAGTGTTTGGGACATCTAAGTCTGAGTGTAATGGTGGGGCATTGTAGTACAGGGTGCTGGATGACACACATGCTTATGTTTATCCTTGTAGGTTTCCGTGGAACATGGATACCGGCCCAAGGCCCTTCCTGACCTTAATAGGCTCAAACAGATGATGCCCTGGGCCATGGAAATGGTCCCCTGAAACACAGGTGAATACGTAGCCTCCTAGTGATGGTTCATTGTTGTTCTCATCATTACTAGCATTTTTGTTCCAGCTTTGTTACCTCAGAACTATGAGAATTGCAGCATGTGCTTCAAAATGTTTGGATGTTGTGAGCAAAGGCTAGGAGGGCTACTCCAAATGTGTTGCAGCAAAGTTGTTTGTGAACCTAAGTATTGATTGAATTACACAGATTTAACATCAGTGTCTACTGAGTATTCAAGTGTGTTGTCCATTATAGGTATAATGTGGTCTTATTGACATGGTGCTTGTATACCAAAGTTGTACAGTCTTTGAAGCAAAGTGGGGATAAGCACCAAGTCAAAGGTAGAAGAGAGTTCTAGCAACAGTAGTGCAGCAACAGTAGTTTCAAGTTATCCCAGATGGTAATCATGATGTATTTGATACCTGTGCCTGGGAGAAATCATGTTTGATGGTCCAAGAAAGCTTGGTTTCTTTGTAGAAAGCAGAGGTCTGACTGAAGGCTGCTCTTTAAATGAGTTTGCAGAGGAAAAGACCATAGATCATACAGTCTTGGGGGTGTGTGGGGGCTTTTACTCTGTACTTGTGGCGTGCGTGCACTTTTCCCACCTCACCTTCACAGACGGGGGCGTCCCGGGCCGTCTATGGGGTTTACTTCCTCTCTCCCTCGTTCCCTCTGGGTCTCTCCAGTCCGCCACAGGTTTTCCCGATTATGCGGAGAGAGTCCCCTGCACCGGAACTTTCCCCAGGCTGGCCACAATTTTGGAGGTTGGTGGTCTAGCCTCACATACACTTCCGGGTTAGGGCACTAAATACCGACACAACCTGGGGCGCGCCACTGGTGTGCCAAAGGTGCGCCAAAGGCAAGCCCGTCTACACCCGCCCGCGCCTGGACGGCGCCAGGGGCCAGGTACACTGCCTGTTTTCCCCCAGGTAACAAGGACGCCCAGGCAAGAACTTATTCCAGGACTGGTCTCCTTGCATTTCGTCCTAAACATTATCACAGGGAGTGCGCAGCTAAGTTGGACTTCTCCATTGGGGAACCAGTGCACTGTCATCATTGCAATTTCAGACCTGCTAACGGTCTGGTGCCTGCTCTTGGCTACCATAGGAGAGTAGGATCTGCTTCTTATAGTTACCCCCACTTTTTGCTGATGTTTCACTGTTTTCGACTTAGTCTGGCTGGAATCCTGCTATCCAGGACCCCAGCCTAGCTGCTTTCTCCTCTAAATTGATTGCATGTACTTTAGGGACACTCCAGATTGGATTCTGGGGTACCCTTATAAGTCCATAGTATATGGTAAACTATGTACCTAGGGCATAGGTACCCCAGAGGCCTCTCAGGGGCAGCAGCATATATTATGCCACCCCTGGGAGACCATTCAAAATGACACAACAGGTCTGCTACAGCAGCCTGTGTAAGGTGGTGCATGCATCCCTTACTTAGATATAGGTTCACTATATCTACTCCATATCACTGCACATATAAACCTATCAGTCACCCCTATGGCAGGCCTTATCAATCCTGAAGGCAGGGTGCTGGGTTTTATGTGAGAGGGTGCACCTGCATGAGCAGAGCCCCTCTGCAGCTTTCAGAACCTCTATTCGGGGGTTGTTTGTGATGCAGCCAACCATATACTCTTAAGTGCGTTATAACCTCGCACTAAATGCTAACTGTAAAACGGCTACATGGAAACATGTCGTGTTAGGTGTCAAACACCTTGGAATCATACCTCCACACCAGTAACTGGTGTGGAAGGTATGATTCCACCCTCCTAGTGGGAGAAATATGACAACACCAGTGCACCCGGTACCAGCTTTCTTGACCCCTGCATCACAAGATGGATGCTGCCAGCCACAGACACGAGTCTGCCCTCCTGCTGCTGGACGAAACCCCGGCAGGGGAAGACTATCAGGAATGGCAAACGTTGCGCCTGCCTAGACTATAAATCCCAGAAAGCCCTATGATGCGGGGCGGAGCCACGTCCTTAAACAGGACGCAACACGCACGGTAAAGCGTGCGTAATCCTGAATGCGAATCTGTCACATCTGAAAACCCGGAAGGAAAAGAAGAGAAGCTGGCGCAAGGTCGCGTCTGATTTATGGACCCTGATTTTCCCTTGGCGGCTTGAAAGGCTGAGAGCACCTTTTTGGCAGCTTGAAAGGCTGCAAACACTGTGGGTGTTCTGGTGTTGGAAGACGGAGGAAGAGCCGTCACGGAAACTCACCGTTTCCTGAGTGCACAGTAAGAAGAGGGACTGCTGTTCTTTACGGGGTCACCTGCGGGGGGGGGGGGGGGGGAAGAATCATTCCGAGAAACCCGAGCGCGCTCTAAGGTAAGAGCGGGATATTGACAGCCGAATGCGGAGATTAAATGGGCTCTAATAGAAGAGTTGTTTTACTGCCACACAAATTCCTCTCTCAAGATAGGAGAGATTCCTTTTGTTTGCCTCCAATTGTGTGCATCGGAGGGAGTATTTAGATAATTTCTTTGAAATAGGTTTCATTAGGCCAACACGTTCCCCTGCAGCATCCCCTCTTTTCTTCATAGCCAAAGCGAGCGGAGAACTGAGAGCTTGCTGCGACTACCGCATGCTGAATAAAAACACAATCCGCAATCAATATCCTCTACCCCTAATACCCGTCTTATTAGATCAGGTGCGTAAAGCAAAGATTTACACCAGACTAGACTTAAGAGGGGCGTATCATCTGGAACGCATGCGAGAGGGGGATGAATGGAAAACGGCCTGTAAGACACGCTATGGCCCGTTCAAGTACACCATGATGCTGTTCAGGCTGTTCAACACCCCTGTGGCGTTTCAGTACTTTCTGAACGACGTACTGAAAGAGTACGTGGATCATTCGGTAGTTGTCTATATTGACGACATACTGATTTACTCGAATACGGAGGAAAACCACCAGGAACATGTCATGCAAGGCTTAAGAACCCTTAGGAAGCACCACTTGTACTGCAAGTTGAGCAAGTGTGAGTTTGGAGTGCATGAGGTAGAGTTTTTAGGGGTTATGCTCCGTCCTGAAGGCTTGGGTATGGCAGAAAGGAAGGTACAGGCAGTGCAGGAATGGCCAGTACCAAAGAACGTCAAAGGAGTACAAAGCTTCCTGGGATTCGCCAATTATTACCGCAGGTTTATCCAAGGTTCCTCGCAAATGGCGATTCTGATCACCAGGATACTCAGAAAGGGAATACCCTTGAATGGACCCAGGAGGCCGCAGATGCTTTTGAGTACTAAAAACATGCTTTCACCTCTGCACCAGTTCTTAAACACCCCCAGTTGGATGCTCCCTTCATTGTGGATGCCGATGCTTCCGGTGAGGCGATAGGGGCTATCCTCTCACAAAGGGACAAACACACGGGACAGCTACATCCGGTTGCCTATCTCTCCAAAAAGCTTAACCCTGCGGAAAATAACTACAACATAGCAGAGAAGGAGTTGTTGTTAATAAAAAAAAAATTCTAGGAATAGCGCCCTTACTTGTGGGGGGTCCGGCATCCCATCACGGTATACTCTGACTATCGGAACCTCCAATACATCAAGACGGCTAGACATCTTTCCCAAAGACAGATGAGGTGAATGCTCTTCTTTGAGGAGTATGACTTCATCATCACGTTCCGGCCTGGGTCGGAGAATCGCAAAGCGGATTCTTTGTCCCATCTGGCTTCAAACGACGATAATATCGCTGTCCCTCCTGCAGCCATCATTGATCCCTCTAAGGTGGTGTGTGTTCTCAGGGCCGACCAGTACTTGGAGGAAGTACGGCACTATAGGAGCACCCAAGAATGGGATGAATGGGCTAGAGCGAACGCTGCCCGAGCCTTTAAGCATGGGTTGCCTTTTCAGAACAGTAAGCTGTATCTCTCCACAGAGACTCTAAGGAAAAAGGCATATGCTTGGTGTCACGATTCGCCATTGGCTGGACATCCCGGTATCAGAAAAACTATCCTGTTGATGCAGAGACATTTCTGGTGGGATTCATTGGTCCGAGATGTCAAGGGCTGGGTCTCGAGGTGTGAGAGTTGTGCTCGAGGAAAAGGGGACACGATGAAAAAGAAAGGGAAACTGATTCCCATGCCCACTCTTCACTTGCCATGGCAGCATATCAGTTTGGACTTTATCACAGGGCTACCCATGGACCAGGGGTGTTCTGCACTTCTGGTGGTGGTGGACAGCCTTACCAAAATGGGTCATTTCGTTCCCTGCAAAAACCTGCCCACTGCAGGACAAACCACACAATTGGTGCTCCAGAACATCGTTAAACTACACGGAACTCCCAAAGTCATTGTGTCGGATAAGGGCCCTCAGTTTATTGCGAGTTTCAGGAGGATGTGGTCCCAAGCCCTGCACGTGGAGTCTGTGGTGTCTACGAGCTTCCATCCGCAGACAGATGGGCAGACGGAGAGGCTCAACCAGACGTTGAAAAAGTACTTGAGGTGTTACGCCAAAGAAGCACAGGAATCCTGGGTTTCCATGTTATGGATGGCCGATTTGGCATATAACAATGCTTCTCATTGCTCTACTGGCGTCTCTCCATTTAAAGCCAAAAATGGCTTCTGTGCCCGAATCTTGCCCATTGACCTGCCTGACGACATCGCTAACCAACCCTCTGTTCGTGCTCATATCAAAGCACTGCAGGAGGTGCACAAGAAAGTGAGGAGACAGCTGTTGCGTGCGAAGCTAGCGTATAAAGGATGGGAAGATCGCCACTGGATCGATGGACCTCAGCATTCGGTGGGGGACATGGTGTGGTTGTCCACCAAGAACATCCGGTTCTAACTGCGCAGTGTGTTTCATCCTAAATACATAGGCACTTACCCGGTGGTAAAGAGGATTAATCCAGTGGCGTACAGGTTGCGGTTGCCGTGCTCCCTCCGGATCCATACGGTATTCCATTGCAGTCTCCTGAAACCTGTGGTAGGGGTGAAGCGGAGATCACCCCCTCCGATAGCTACGAACGGTGCGCTGGAATACGAGGTGAAAAGTATTCTGGACTCCAGATACAGGATAGGGAAGTTGTGGTTTCTGGTGTCCTGGAAAGGCTACACCCCAGAAGACGATTCATGGGAACCTTGCGCCAATGTGCATGCCCCGGTTGCGGTTCGCACATTCTACCGCAAACATCCCGATAAGCCTGGTTCTAGGAGGCGCTTGTCAGGGGGACCTAGTGCCAGGAATGGCACACATTGCGCCTGCCTAGACTACAAATCCCAAAAAGCCCTATAATGCGGGGGCGGAGCCACGTCCTTACATAGAACGCAACACGCATGGTAAAGCGTGCGTAATCCTGAATGCGAATCTGTCGCATCTGAAAACCCGGAAGGAAAAGAAGAGAAGCTGATGCGAGGTCGCGTATGATTTATGGACCCTGATTTTCCCTTTTTGGCGGCTTGAAAGGCCGCAAACACCCTTTTGGCAGCTTGAAAGGCTGCGAACACTGTGGGCGTTCCGGCCCGCACTTGGAAGACGGAGGGAGAGGCGTCACGGAAACTCGGCGTTTCCTGAGTGCACAGTAAGAGGAGGGACTGCCGATCCTTACGGGGCCACCTGCGGGGGAGAAGAATCATTCCGAGAAACCCCAGCGCGCTCTAAGGTAAGAGCGGGATATTGACAGCCGAGTACGGAGATTAAACGGGCTCTAATAGTCGTTTTACTGCCACACGAATTCCTCTCTCAAGATAGGAGAGATTCCTTCTGTTTGCCTCCAATTGTGTGCTTCGGAGGGACGAGCGGGGTCTCCATTGCTGAGGGATACGAACGCGCTATATCGGAACGATATATCGCTCTCTAGCCTGATACACACCAGGAATTTAAGACTTGGCTACTTCTGTTCATTTGGAATTGCTCCGACAAAGGAGCTTGGTTTAATTGCATTTCTTTTGTCATTTGACTTGATTTTGGGATGGGAACAGGAAAAACCCCCGTGACATTGAACGGTTGCTCATATAAGGGTATTCTGGAACTATGACTATTTGCTATATACAGGTCGCCTCATTCTTTTTCAGCCTGTGTAACACTGTCAAGGACTCCCATAGTAGAATCGTACCTGGTATGCATGAATACCGCGTTTCTGGTAATAAGGAGAAGGCTGCTTGTGTTGTGAGACTTGTCAGGTAATTAGAAACCTAGCGAGACTATATGAGAGTAGTGTTGCATGCCCTTGTATCTCATAGTGCTGTTCTTTGTTTTCCAGATTTTACTCCCTGCTGTTCCCTTCCTTCCCTTCCCTCACTTGATCACCCTAATACTCTGTGCAGTCATTGTAGGAGTTGGGGATGTCAAGGGGTGGAATCCCTATTGCATCACACAAATCCTGAGGAGTACCCGTCTTTGGACAGGATCGTTACAAAGACTGGACAATAGGTTTCCTGTCACAGGGAGGTGTGACCACCTCCCAGACAGGCTTTATATTGGGGCTGGGTGGGTGCACTCTGAGAGTGCTTTGATGTCTGCACTGGGGGCACATTTGGTGTCCCAGTGCATAGTCCAGCTCAAACTGGTTGCAGGAGCCATAGGTGGGTCCCCAGAGTTTGTCCCACCCCTTCCTTGGGTTTAAAGTAGGAACCCCTGACTACAGGACTTTAGATTTACCTGGACGAAACTCTGCTACAGAAACCAAGTACTTCGACTATCTACACTACGCTGGATGACTGAAGAGTCTCCCTTGGAGTAAAGGAGTTACTCCCCTGACCGGTTTGCATCTCCCATGCTCCTGAGGACTCCAAAGATTTCTGCAACACAGGAGGTAGGTTCCCAAGTGTCCCTGAGGTCGACTAGTGCTCTCAGCAATCCTGAGACCTGCAGCCCTTGTGGGGACCGTGCAACCCGTACCCCTGTGCACAGTGTCCATTTGCAACAGCATATGCTTTTCGGCAATCCCTGAGGCTGTGCTTTAGGCTACTTGGTGTCCTGGCCCCGAGCAGTGTTTCCACTGAAGATTTCCGGCCTACACTCCACGAATGTTCTGTGGGCTCGTATTTTGTGATTCCTCTCGAGGTCCCTTCGTGATCCTTGGTCCATCGACCTGTGGGTCCCTGTGAAGGTATCCTTAACTTTCTGTGGGATTTCCTGATTGCTCCAGATGTGCCCTGACTCCCCATAGCTTGGAGAGTCCCCAGGACTTTTCTGGCCCTCACCGAAGCATCTTTCCTCTGACCGTGTGGGTTGCAGTTGCCAAGGCTTGTTGGTGTTCAATCCGGCTACTGAACCCCAACACTCGACATCCTTCGTGGGACAGCTCACCTCCGGACTTTGGTTGTCGTCGACATCTCCTGGTCCCCGTGGCTGCAGAGTCAAGCCTCACCTCTTCTCACCTGAAACCCCCGACATCGGTGGGCATTCGTCTATCGCGCCCCTGGTCACTGTGAAGTGACCCAGACTCTGTCCCCTCTGCTTTCAGGTTCTTCTCAGCTCCGATCCAGGCTTGGATCACACCGGACACTTCTCATCTTCTCGGCAGCAGCACTTCTTCGCATCACGCCATTGAAATCAATGAGCGTTTCCGACACCACTTGACCCTATGCACCCGGCTCTCCTGGGATAGGTAATACAGGTACCTCGGTACTCTCAAGGGGGCTGGCCTTAGAACCTTCTATGTTCCAAAGGGTTTGCTTGAAGTCCTCTCCTAAGTGTCCTTAATCTTTAAAATTCCAACCGCGACTTTCCCATAGAGTTGTACGGAGCTCGCGGCTGTGTTCTCACACTGCACCTGGCCTCCATGGGTCCCCTGTGTCACTACATTGGGTGGTTCCTTGGGGTCCCAGCGATTCTACGTGCTCTAGGCACTGTGTCTAGTCAAGTCATGGTTGTTATGCCACTTTCTTAGTATATGGTTCGGTCTCCCCCTGGAGCCCGCTGTGTATTGTGCTATTTACTGTCGTTCTTGTGCTTTAATATTGTGTGCCTTGCTCTCTAATCTCATAAAGAGGTTAGTAGAGAGTGTTTAGTAATAAATGCATATATTTTATATATTCCTTGTGTGGTTCTCCTTTCATTTGGTCATTCAGGAGGTTATAATCTGGTAAACCAAGCTGCTTTACATTCCTTCGAGACTTAGCCTGAAGGCTGCTCTCCATAGCTACCACTAGGATAGCTTTCAATAAAGGTTGTTGTTAGAAATGAGGGGGCTCTGGTTGACGCAGGTGTGAACCCACAACAAGCAGGGACCCTTTACTTCTTGTCAGGGCGAAGGATGACTCCCCAGAATAACCCCTGCTCACCCTCTAGGTGCGTGGCGCGAGCAGTCTAGGCTAAGTCTCAGGCGTACACGGTTAAGCAAATGCAATTACACATACAGTAAACCCCTTGCATGCACCACAAACGGACACCAATCAGGAAGTATATAAAAATAAGCTTTTATGTAGATTCAGCAGATTCAAATACAAGGCCCAGTAATGTTGAACTGATGGGGCCACACTTCTTGGAAATACGGTAAAGTTCTCTTGGTTTTATGGAAAGTTCTTTTAGGCGGGCACAAGGTAACTGTAGGCCTCAGCGTACTTGGGGCTGAAGCAGCGCCCAGGAAGCACACAGCAGATGACAGGGAAATAAGAACGTTGCGGACCCTGGATCCGACGCGAGCTCGCGGTCGAGTTCGTAAGTACAGTACCTTGTTTCTTGACGCAAAGGCGGGTGCGGGATTTCAGCGGCTCTTCGACAGAAGAGCGAGGCGGCGTCCGGGGCTCCCACACTTCACGAGGGTGTCTGATCTTCAGGCTCACGACAAGAGCGGGGTGTTGCAGGTGGCGGGTGAACAAAGCGGGGCAGCCGGGCACGCAGATACGTCCGGGCCGTCCGAGGCTTGGAGATGCTCACAAACGCCGACTCCGGCGGGAGGGTGAAGGTGCACAGCGAGCCTCCACGAGCGAGGTGACGGGGCAGCCCAGCACAGCGTAGGGGGAGCGGCTCCGATCGAGCGAGGCTCTTCCCAAGGCGGGGGCGGCTAAGCAGTCCTGGTCACGGCTCAGGGAGGGACTGGGCACGAGGGTCACAGCTCCGGCGAGGGAAAGGACACCACAGTCCAGCAGCAGGCGAGTGAAGATCAGGTAGAGCCCAATGGTCCTGGGGCTCAGTTCAGGGGGCAAGCTCAGTTCCAAGCCCTTGGAGATCGTTTTGGAAAAGCACAAGTCTTGAAAGTAAAAGTAAAGTAAAAGTCTTCAGCAACAGTTTCTCTTCTCTCCTTTGGCAGCAAGGTCACCACTGCAGGCCAATCCCCCAGGATAGGGACAGTCTTCCTCCTACAGCTTTCCCGGTGCCTCCTCCTCAGGCAGAGATTCTTCTTGGTCAAAAGCGGATCTAGTTTCTTAGGAGCAGGGCTCCTCCATTTATACCACAAATCTTTTGTTCTCCCAGGCCAGGGGGGCCCTTGCCTAGTTCAGTCCGGTTTCTGAGCACTTTGTTTACGTGATGCAGGCTTCTCCTTTCAGAGTGCAGGGCAGAGTCATCAGACGCTCCACAGGGGGCGGAGCCGGCATTGAGGTAGCAGAGCGCTGTCCTATTCAGAGCCTCGGAGCACTCCTCCCACCCATCTACCTGTCGATCGTCCTATTCATTACCAGGCTACCTAGCCCTGCCCATCTGGGTTCCCCCAGCCCTGTCACTCATACCAGCCAGACATCAGATACACATCACGCAGAGGCGGCTGAAAGGTTTAGGCAAGCAAAGGCCAACTTTCTAAAAGCGGCATTTGCAAACCCGGAATATTAAAATAAACCTTGCGAAAAGACGTACCTTATTATTCCGAGCTCAGGCATACTAAACTCGATCTCCTACCATGTTCCCTGGGTCGGTTAGGATCATAGGGTGTAATAATCCAGGCCGCCCATACTGGCCTATGAGAACAGGGTAGCCTTACAGCAGTGAACGACAAAATGGCGGTAATTCACTACTAGGACATGCCACGCATCCAGGCTTGTCCTACCTTAGGCTTACAACGCACCCTGCCCGCGGGCCTACCAGAGGGGTGACTAACATGCAGCTAAGGGAAGGTTTTAGGGACTGGCAAGTGTGGGCACTTGCCGGTCAGCATGTCAGTACCAGACTGCACGCAGGTTCTGCGATGGCAGACCTCAGACATATTTTACCGGCCGCTTCTGTGGGTGGCACAACCAGTGCTGCAAGCCCACCAGCGGTGTTCGCATTTACATGCCCTGGCGCCCCCGGCGCACTTTACTGGGGTCTGACAGTAAACCAAACAATCCAATCATGGAATCCAACCAACATATACAATTTACATAGGGAGCACTCGCACCGTGACACTGGTTGGCAGTGGCACAGCGCGCTGAGCGGCCAACACCATAAAAACACATGAGGCACAGTGACAAAAAGAGGAAGGGAGACTCACGCCAAGGTGCCAGGTCTAACAGTTGTCTTTAACCTAATCATCAATAAGGGTCGTTTGGACTGGTGCAAGGTGCCCACTATAACTAGTGGACAGCATATACCAGGCCAACTTCTCACATGTCCCGCATGGGGCCCCAGGAACTAGGGGGTGGAAAGACATCAGGGACCAGCACCAAGACCGGCACCACTACAGGTCTCAAGTCCAGTTATATTAGGGGGCATTAATAAATGCTCTCTCCATGCCCAAACATAAAACCGAAATTGCTTTGACTATCCAAGCACTCAATTTGGACTGTCTAATTGTCACCGAGACATGGACCAAGGACAATTTGGGCCCCCACCTGGCGGACGCTGCTCCCCCCCTGGATTTACCATTCTCAGATGTGACCACCTTGAGCGCAGAGTGGCCCGGGATTCTTTTAGTTGCACCCTCGCCATATTGGACGGGGATCCTGGCTGGAAGCAGCCTCTTTTAGGATCAAGCTGTCCAATACCTACAATTTCTCTGGCCTGCTAGTGTATCGCCCGCCAGGTCCCAGAACCAGGTTTACTGAATCATGGTGCAAAACACTGGAACAATTTCACCACTACTCACCTCACCATTCTAGGAGATTTTAACTACCATCTCGAAAACAAACAGGACAGTGACTCAGTACATCTCCTAGAACTCATGTCATTCTTGGGATTTGAGCAACTTGTTCAATCCCCCACCCACACTGCCGGCCATACCTTAGACGGCATTTTCCCCAATCATCATAATGTAGTGATCTAGAATGTTCAGCCTCATAGTTGGGTGGACCATTGGCTGATTGAGTTCAAAGTCTGTCCTACACTTCCCATCACTACGAAGGAAAGCACCATCCCTAGGTGCATTTGCTGTAGGGGGCTGAACAAGTTGTCATCCCCCAAATGGGAGGCTGCCTTGGCCTCAGCTGGTGCCGGAAAGCACAGCCCATTCCCTCCCACGGTGGGGGGCTTCCGCAATTGGATTACTGAGGCCCTTGAAACTGCTGCCCCTTTTAAAAAGTGCGTTTTTAGAAGAGCCAAACCAGCGGCGCCATGGTTCTCAGAAGAACTTAGATCCCTCAGAAGGGAGTGTCGTGGACAAGAACATAGATGGCGTATGGACCCTTGTGCTAGGGAAAAAACCAAGCAGAATGCTCTGCAACAGAAGTACAAACTCACCATCTTCCAAGCCAAATCCCACTTCCTCACCAAAAAGATCCTTGCAGCAGACAATTCCTCTAGCATGCTCTTCAAGGTCATTAAGGAGATCTCTGAGCCACCAGGGACACAGTCATTGTCCCTCTCTCAAGACTTCTGTGAGAGAATAGCCACCTAATTCCATGACAAGGTCCATCAAATCTTTCAGGAGCTTTGTCATACGGAAATTGAAGAACCTGATGTTGAGGAGGTCATTCAGAACCGTGGAAAGTACACTTCTTTTGCTCATAAAGCCTTCCTACAAATCACTGTTCAACAAACCCAGGTCCTCCTTTTGGCCTTAAATCTGGCTCACCCTCAGACCCCTATATGTCCCTCACACTCAAGTTGGTCCCCAATCCTATTGCAGACCTCCTGTGAAGGGTGTTTAACAACATTCTCCTATCCAGCAGTTATCCGGACACCTGGAAGGAGGCTATTTTTACACCACTCCTCAAAAAACCCAACTTTCGCACCATCTCACTTCTCCCGGCACCCGCAAAAATCTTAGAGAAATTCATCAACACTGAGTTTATTAATTACTTTGAATTGCGTGAGATCTTAGACCAGTCTCAAAAGGGTTTTACGCGCTGATCACAGCACAGAGTCCGCCCTTATTGATGCCACTGATCACATCCGCATGCAGGTAGATCAGGGTGGATCGGCGGCGGTGATTATGCTTGATTTGTCGGCCGCTTTCGATACCGTTTCTCCAAATGGATGGTTCAACGATTGCAGGATGTGGGAGTTTTGGCAGGGAGAACAAACATCGTCAGCTATGGAGGTTTCAGAGCTAAGGCTTTTAGTCTACCTTGCGGGGTTCCCCAGGGCTCATCGCTGAGCCCCACCCTTTTTAATGTGTACGTGACCCCTCTGGCTGAGTTGGTGAGATCTTTTGGATTCCAGGGGATTTCCTATGCAAACGACACACAAATCATTGTTTCCTTCTCTAATGATTTGCGACTGGTCGCAGAAAAATGTACCCGCTGCATGGCAAGCACTATTGGCTGGATGAAGAACAATTCCCTCAAGACTAATGCCGATGAAACTGAGATTCTAGTTTTTGGTCCGCAGAATTCAATCTGGTCAAATGCCTAATGGCCGCAGACTGTGGTCCTCTCCTCGTCCCGGCTAGAACAGTTAAAATCCTGGGGATCACTTTTGACGAGGGTCTGACCTTCGATGCTCAGGTCAGCCGCACTATTAGCACCTGTTTCTATATCTTGAAATCTCAGAAAGGTGCTTCCATACATTCCATCTGAACTGCACCGGCCCACCATCATTGCACTAGTCACTTCCCGGCGTGACCACAGCAGTGCCTTGTACCTCAACATCAGTAGGGCCTCCCTGAACAGGCTTGGTCGTCCAGAATGCGGCAGCCAGGCTGATCCTTAATATCCCTAAGCATCAATCAGCGAGGGAGCGGATACGCGCTCTGCATTGGCTCCTTATGAGGAAGCTCATCTCCTTCAAAGTCCTTAGTACTGTCTATAAGACCTTGCACAGCAAAGGCTCGCCACAGCTGCAAACCATGTTCCAATGGTACACCCCCGGGAGGACCCTGAGAGCCTCTTCCCAGAGAAAACTGATCTCTCCTAAATTCCACAGGGTCAGATGGGGCGTGGTGGCCGCAAACCTCTGCAATACTCTGCCCCCTCTATCTCTGATGCGGAATCTTTTCCAGTGTTTAGAAAGCTACAGAAGACCTGGATTTTTCAACATAGTTGGCAGTTCTGGGCCTTTCTTTTTCTCTCCGTCCGCCCAGCCCCTTGACACCTACGGGTATTAGTACGCTCTATAAATCTTTTTCCTATCCTATTGAGGTATTGAATGCAAGCTGGACAGAGCTGTGAGATTGAGATATTGTTTCTTTAGGATTCACTTGATATAGAAGAACTTGAGATCATTTGGGTACTTGCCAGATACTAGAGAATTGCTAACAAAAGCTCTGGCTTAGATGGTGGCAGAAGTAGTGAGGAGGGTGTTCTTGAATAACTGACGATGGCACAGGTTTGCAGAAGAGCTGTCAATTCCACTTACTTAATGGAGTTTCTCAAAATCTGTTTTAGGGGTTGCTTGAAAAAAGATAGCATTGGCTGAAGAACAGAGTGTACTTTGTTCAGTGGTGGCATCTGGGGTGGGAATTCGCCATTGGATTTGCCTCTGAGGTAGATTTCCGGCCTCTTGGTTTTTAAGCTATAATGATCTGCTAATAGGACACAGATTACTTGTGTGTAGGGAATCTTGGTAACAGTGTAGTCCGGGTTATAGAATTCAGAGAAGATTTTGTGGAGCTCCTTAGATGGGCATGTTGATTCAGAAATGCAGTATTTTTGTATTCTTGATTGTGCGAAAATTAAGGGGTCTATTATGATGTCGGGCGGATCGCCACCGCCCGCATGGCGGTGGTGATCCGCCCGACATCATCCCCTGCCCGCCTCCCATTTCCCCCCTGCCATAATATGATGGCGGGGGGTACCGTGGCGGACGGGAAGACCGTCCGCCATTTTTCCGCCCGGTCGACTCGTTGACCGGGCGGTAAAGGATTGAATATGGTGGCAGTGTCTGCTAGACACCGCCATCCATATTACAATGGCAACGGGAAGCAGCCCAACGCTGCCACGGAAAGGCATGTGGATTCCTCAGTTGGGGGCCTGTTGCGGGATGTTGGGGGGCACATGGCATTTGCATGGACGACGTGGCAGGCACCGCGCGGTGCCTGCCACGTTGTGCATGCAAATGCACAAGGTGCATCCACGGCATTATGGCAGGCGCACAATGTTGTGGATGGGGGATGCCACCGCCGGCCTTGGCGGTGGCATCCTAATTGCTGGTGTGGGACCGCCTCACCACTGTCGGGCGGTCCCAGCACCGCTAGGGTGGCAGGCGAACGAAAGTCCGCCAGCCATCCTAATAGGCCCCAAAGTGTTTTTGGAGCTTGCCATTGGGTATTCCTTTTGTTACAGTGTGTTTAGAGGGTTCTATTTTCGTCTTTAAGGTTTTTACATCTTGGTAGTACCTACCACTCTTTCATCTATGATAAAGGCATGAGGAATTATTGTTGGAGACGTAGAGGCTTTGGAGAGCCATTAGTAGAACTGTTGGGCTTCTGTTATGGTGCATAAATGGTAGTGTAAAGATCATTGATAATTAGAGACTGTTGTGGTTGTGTTTCTTGAATTGTATGCATTGGGTATTGCATGGTATGTATTGAGACACTCAGGATTATGGCTGGAAGAGAGGTTCGAGTTGTTTATAAATTTAATAAGGACCCACAACCTTCTAGGGTGTATGGCCTATATCTATAATAAACTTTGATAAAACGGTATTAAGTAAAGTAATAGCAAATAGATTCAATGGTATTATGACTTTTTGGTGCACAAAGACCATTGTGGTTTTATTACCAGTAGAGGGGCCATACAGAACTTCAATAGACTCGCACATGTGGGGCCGGGGCTTTAAATGTGGTGGAGGAAATGGTATTGGCCTCAGTGGATATAGAAAAGGTTTTTGGCACACATGTGTGGGCCCTCTCTATTGCAAGTTTTGGAGGTAATAGACTTTGGACTCCGGTATGTTGACTTGATACATATATCATATAACAAACATGTCAAAAGAAGTGAAGACATATATCTGACAGGAAAGAGAAAGGGACACCAGACAGTGATGCCGCCTGTCTTCCTTGCTTATCGTCTAGCAATAGAGCCTCAAGATCAAATAACTAATTAAGGAATAAGGGTCGGTGCAGGGGTGCATTAAGTTTTGTTGTATGCAGATAGCATGCTGGCTTAATTAAAAACGTAAATGATGCAGGGGATGTCTTGACAGCTGAATTAGAGGAATTTGTTAATACATCAAGCCTGTGGGTTATTATAAAAAAAATCCACATCGTTTCCATTGGACACACCAGGGCAACCACATGGCCATAATCTCACTGAACTGGCAATACCATGAGCATGAGATAATTTCAAATAACTTGGGAAGCAAGTTAATCTAGAGGTAGCGGTATGATGGTACTTTATGCACATTGGTAAGGTGATCCTAAATATTTTTTGTTTTTATTTCATATAACCCAAACTCGACCCGAAGGTATCAGAGAGCTTTACATGAGCCCCAGTTATGTTACAGACGGACACATTCATTTTTGGTAGGCACGGCGAGATTACATGATTTGCCCTGAATCACAGGATGTTGAGCGTCCCTGCTGTGACTCGAACCCGGTTTTCCAGCTTGGCGGTCGACCGCTATAGCATTAGGCCACATCCTCTCCCCTTTTGATCTATCTATCAATTCCATTACATTTTGGCAGATGTTACTGTTGTCCGTAATGAGTTGCATAGCACTGACTAGTATACTAATTTTGCCAAGATGCCTTCACAAGTATTTGTGTTGTTTATATCCAATGCCATCCGCAACATTTAAAGAACTGAATAGTATGATGACATTGCCAATTTGGGGAGGTATAACAAGTATAATTAAACTGGGAACTCTGTGGAGGCTCGAAGCCCAGGGTGGTTTGCAGGTCTCAGATCTGATTCCATACTATTTGGACTCACAAATTCAGATCTAAGAAGGTTCACTATTGAGGAAGAGAACCACAGATATGGTTCTGCTGACAGTATTGTTGACTAGAAAAGACTTTCAATCGTGGTTGTTTGTTAAGGAGCGATTGATGAGGGACAGTCCACATCTGATAAGGATGGCTGTAGTGCTGTGGGGACAACTGCTGAGCCTGCAGAAAAATAGAAGGGAGGAGATAAATGCGTAGCACACCGTTGAAAAATATGTGTAACTATTAAATGTATATCTTAAGTGTCATAGATTTCGTTGTAGTTTCATATAGCCTCATTACATCCAATGTAATCTTTAGGTAGAGATTCCTAAGTATTTTGATTTTGATTTATCCTTCTAAGAAAAAATATTTGTTTTGATATACATACATAAGCCCAAAAGAATTCAAACGTGACCCTCAAGAGGACCCACAGGCCCGAGGCACTAGAATCGCAGAGGCCCTCAAGCAGCTTACCAAAAAAGCAGGCCCACGGTGCAAGCAATGCGGTGTGGTCTAAGATTCTGGTCACTGGAGATGCTTGAGGTTGGGGTACTAGGAGCTCGAAGATCTTGATGGAAGGAAGCCAACAAGTCTTTACAACGGCAAGTCGATGCGGGCACAGGGGTAGGGTTCTGTGGCTCCGATGTGGGATACTGGTCTCAAACTTGGTGAGAGGACAGGGCAGAACTCGAGGGATGTGGAGGACCACCACCTGTGTTGCTGAACCTTTCGTAGTCCGTGGGAGCCCAGGATCAGCAGACCGGTCAGCTTAGATGCGGTGCCTGCAGATACAGTGAAGTAACTCTTTCACTTCAAGGTAGATTCCTTCAGGTGTCTTGGATGCCCACAGGCCTTGGAAGGTTTCCTGTATGGAGCACAGGCACGGACATTGCATGAGATGAGCAGGGCAAAGAGATCAGGAGCATCAGGAGTCTTCTTGTTTGCAGCCTTGCTGCCCAGATCGAAGTCCAGCGAAGTCCAGGGTGCCCAGACGGTCAAAGTTGAAGTGGTGTCTGAATTGAATCATGTCCCATGACGAATCTAGGGACCCACCTACAGGTAAGCCCTTAAGTACCCTAAGGAAAGGGTTGGGACGATTCATGGTTCCCGACCAAGGGAGGGGTTGGACAGTGGGGAGGATACTCCCATGTCCTTTGTCCGGTTTCACACCAGAGTGGGAGCTCCCTGAACTGGTGAACTGTACTATGCAAGGAGGGCACCAAATGTGCCCCTCAAGCAGACTGAGTGGCGCTGGCAAGCGGTCCCACCCGGCCCCATCCACTAAACCCTGTCTGGGAGGTGGTCACACCTCCCTGTGACAGGATACCTATTGTTCTGCCTTTCCCTGCTCGAGCTTGGCTCAGCAGCAGGAGGGCAGAATCATGTCTCTGGTCTGCAGCAGCCATGTTGTGCTGTCCGGGTCTAGAAGACTGGTACCGGGAGCACTGAGGGCCTAACGGAGGGCGTTTACAGTGCTTGGAATCATACCTCCCACACTGTTTACAGTGTGGGAGGTATGATTCCAACATGTTTGATATCAAACATGATAGGGTTTATTGCAGCCAGTTTCGAGATGGTCATCGTGTAATGACGCGGTGCCCCTCTATATGTTATATGGCTGTCTCACAACCCGGGAGAATGGACTCTGAAGGCTGTAGGGGTGCCCTTCTCATGCAGGGGCACCCTCACACTTTGAACTGAGCACCCTGCCTTCCGGATTGAAAAAGCCTGCTTTAGGGATGACTTAAAGGTTTTAAGTGCAGTGACCTTAGATATAGGGAAACCTATATCTTTTGTAAGTGGTGCTAGCACCAGCTTACACAGGCTGCAGTGGCAGGCCTCTAGTGATGGTTTGAATAGTCTCCCATTGGTGGCATAATACATGCTTCAGCCTATGGGGGACCTCTGGGGTACCAATGCCGTGGGTACCTTAGTACCATATACTGGGACTTATAAGGGTAGCCCAGTATTCAATCTGGGATGTACCTAAGTACTTATAACAATTTAGAGGAGAAAACAGAGAGACTGGGATCCTGATTATCAGGATCCCAGTCAGACTAGTCAGAAACATCATTACATCAAGCAAAAAGTGGGGGTAACCATAAAATCAGATCCTACTTTCCTATACATTGCATACAACATCAAAGTGCCAAGCTCTTAGGAATGAGTGATCTATTATCTGATCCTAAAAAAAAACCTTTAAAAGAATTTATACAGGCAAATCCAAGCTACAGATGCCAGCATTTTTTGACAATTGTTAAAAACTTTATCTGGCAAATCAATGGAATAGAAACACCAGATAGGCATAAAAAGAGAGCCTGGCGAGCTTTTTCGCCCCTGCTTTAAGGAATGAAGGTTTTTAATAATGTACAGCGTTCTTTGGGCAATTTTGGACAGGCACACACGATTAACAGTAAAGTTTCACATGGTACCTACACGGTCTAAATGTATTGGTTGTCCCGTGTTTTATCCATATCGGTGTGCCCTCCTTAGTGGGGTATCTACCAAGCCTTAATTTTTAAAATGTATCCCTCATATGGGCCGGAAAATAAGCAGTCAAATAAGGCTGGACTCGTAAAGTCTGATGGAAATTAATCACTGACCAAGCATATTTCTTGCAGCTAAAGCCTCTTTATCTGCTATAAAGGAATTCATTTTAATATTTTTATTTACGCACTGTTTAAAGCTAAGCTTTGTCATTGCTGGGAACTCTGACTGCAAGTCAAAACTCTGTAAACAAGTTAAAATGCAGGATCTCTAAGCACCTGTATAAGCGGGGTGATTTATGTAACCCCAGCAATTATTTGCTAGGGAGTCATGATCAGGTAAAAACAGGAAATACATACATTTAAAAAATTAACCTTGCGAGACCAAACCCCAAACGAATTTCGGCTTGGCCTATTGACCTGGGAAAGACCGATTTACAGGCCTTAATTACTAATAGATCCAATAATTTAGCATCTTTTCCCCTGGTGATAGGCGAGCCATATGCAATAGTTGGCTTTAGCTTGGTTCCCTGGACTTTAAGAAGGTGTTCCTACGATTGACATCTCAATTATTTACGCGGTGTTCCTACGATTGACATCTCAATTATTTACGCGGTGTTCCTACGATTGACATCTCAATTATTTATGCAGAGACTTAAAAACATAAATTAAAGATTATTTTTTGCCTTTAAAACATTAAAATGGCTTTTAAACGAGACTTTATTGTCAAATAAAATGTCCAAATATTCATATGCCTTCGCAGCTTTGATTTGGTCACCTCTTCCTCTCCAGGATCTACTTGTAAACTTCACTGGGCCAATTTCCATAATTTTAGGTTTGTTAACATTCAGCTCCATGCCATTATCTAAAATGTAATTGTCAAATGCAGCAATTAATCTTTGTAAACCTATCGGAGTTTGACTCAAAAGAATCGTATTGTCAGCATATTGAAGATAGTGAAAATGGAGGTCAGCACGTTTCAGAACTTAGTTGCATTTAATACCCTATGCAATAGCACTTCTTGATAACGTGATTTTCCAACAAAACTTCTTGTCTATATCATCTTCTCAGTAGTCTCAATTTATCCTTGAGAGCATGATAAGATTGCCAATATCGATGGTTAAAAACTTCCCTTGAAGCCCTGTTAAGGGACTGTTTCAATTGAAATAACTTAAATGAATACCACTTGTTAGTGGTGGATTTCAAGGGATTTCCTTTTGCTGGATTCTGTGCTATAAATTTCTCCACCAATGATGAAGTGATATCATTCTACTTGGCAATCATCATTCTTCCTCCCAACGAGCCTAGATCACTGTGATTTATCAAATGTTTGGCAAACCAGTATTTGTACTTGTTTTTCTGAGTGCCAGACTAGCCTTTTCAGATTATATGTGGAATGGGCAATATGATGAAGCACAGTGGCTTTAGGATTACAGTTTATGGCAGATACAAGGTTAATATCTGAGGATTATGAAAACTTTTGACTCTTGGAATCACCTTGCATTCAACAATGTTTTGAGCCTAGTTTATCTGAAACAAAAGTGAAATCAATAATTGAACCATATTTCGACTGTTTAACAGTTGCAACTTCCCTTGATTTACACAAAGATGATTCATTTAACATAGTTAAACCAAGCGGCTGCAGATTATCAAGGCACATTTTAGCAGGACCATTACTTGGCCAGTCTGAGAGCTTTAATGCAACCAGTTGTATATTAAAATACCCAGAAATAATAAAACCGGCTGTTGGATATCTGAGTGTAAACAATTTTATAATATTCCAGAAGGTAAACAACTGAATCCTCTTATTACTTTTCCTCACACTTATGTAAACATTCAGTATTAACATCATATAAAGATCAAACTGTATTAACACACCTTATAGCCATGCCAACTGCAATCCACTTCTGCTTTTACTCTTTACTCAGTTGTGATATAAAGTGAAAGACCGCCCTTTGCACGGCCTCGTTTGTTGATGCAAGCAGTAGAGTATCTTGCTCTCTCCATGTTTCCTGAAACAATAGAATTTCAAAAGTATTTAAGAAGGAAAGTGTGTCAGAATGGGCCACCAAATGAGCTAAATCATGGACATTCCAGGAAGATGTGGAAGACAACGAATGGTAAGAAATGGGCTGGCGAAAATCCCATTTGTAGAGGTTTTTTTAAGCTACAATAGATAGTCGCAATAGAGACAGTGCATGCACGCAGCCTGCAGGTTCGACCTAAAAAGCGCTTGAAAATGATCACCCCAGAGAAAGGAATCAAAAGAGAACAAGAATTGGCATAGCCAATAGGTCTTGCTTTTGGGACCTTATAAGTATTTAGTTATGCAGCACAATATCCTTGGTGCAACAACATGAACTGTTGCATGGTTAAACACTTATAAGGTCCCAAAGGCGAGACCTATTGGCTATGCCAATGCTTGTTTTACTATTGACTGTCTAATGTTGAAGTTCGTTTTTTGGTATTTTGATGGTCTCTCCCAATGAAATAAAAGTTTTTAAAACTCAAACAGCAGCGTTAACATATGGATGAGGTCTGCACCGTAGAGCTGCACTGGGCGAGTGACCAGTGCGCTTCTTGTCTATTTATTTATTCAGTTATATTCCACCAGTCCAGTGTTTCCATCATTCTAACCAAATAAAGAATGCCCCGTGCACTGAGATATGGGGAGCAGGGCTTTAAGCCTCATGGTTATAAGAGTGCAATCTTTGGAATGAGGGCGAAGAGCGAGACACTGCTTCTCTGAACAGAAAACACATGTTACATCATATTCATATTACAGGCTTTCCTGGAGAGAGATCTGTGAAGCCCTTCTTGTACGTAATCCCCAAACTTATTTTACCTTTCGCGTTCTGCTTTTATTTTAGACGATTTTGGTGCAGCGAGCACATAACACGAACTTTGGATTTGATTCGTTGCAATACTGCGTAAAAGAATCACTTCGTCATTTAACAGTAATCTCTTTTTTTCTTTAAAGAACTGCATTAGGGAGGGGCAAGGGAGGCCAGCACCCTCCCCCGGTATTAGGCAGTAATCAATAGGTGCACAGAGCAGAGCGAGAAACATGTCTCAAGCCAGACCGTGCCTTCTCCCAATTCCCCACCTGTACCTTCTGCACGGGTGCAGTTCGCAGCCCCAGGAAATCTGGACACTGATTTACGAGGGCTCGTTTTGGTCGGCCTTCAGTTCAAGGCGGATAGGTTGTAGGACAAAGCACAGAGAGGAAGTGAACTTTGGCATCCCACCCTAATCCGCTGTATCTGCTTTTAGTTAATATCCGAAGGTGATAAAAATGCAAAGAAAAAGTAAAGGTTGCCTAATTCTGTCTGCCCAGTCAAATATTCGAAAACACCATAACTGCGGATAATAGGTAGTTGGTGTTTTTTTTCTGTGACGAGGGGCTGGAGGGTGTTGGTGGGGGGATGAAAAGGCACGTTCCAGCGCATCGGTCTATTGCTAAATTATAAGGACATTGGCAAATATTACAAATATTTTATATTGCAGTAGAGTTACATCAGATCAACATTTAAACACTGAATTGACTTCAGCAATTACCATTTTGGGAAACTGAAAACGAAACAAAACAATAAGAGAAAAAAACCATGCTTTGATACTTACTGACAAGCACTTCTAAACCATTCACCAACAAAACAGATTTTAGATGCACCATGAAATTGGCTTTTTTTCCAAATACACGATCCATACAGAAAACACAACCGAAGCAAAAAGCAAGCGAGTTTGGTAACAAATAAATATTGCTGCTGATACTTGTGAAAGGCAGATAAAAACACCCATTCCTCGACTCTTTACAAGGACACGCTGTGAAAAGGGTTTTCGAGGTTGTCGCGCAACACAGTGTGACGTTTATCATGCAGTCCAGGTTAAAGTACAGGGCACACTGGAAAGAGGTGAGGGGTATGCTGGTAAGAGAGAGGGCGGCCATGCGAGAGAGAAGCAATTCACGAATACGATCGTGCTAAGGACGCCTGTAGACACGGCAGGCGAGTGAAGCAATGCGCAGCGTTTACCTTGCGGGAGCGAGCGCGATAATTGCTAACAGACGCCACCGCTCGCTCCTGCAAGGAAAACGCCAAACGTGCACGCGTTGCAATAGAAAGCAATGCAAAGCGTGCACGTTTTTGGCCAAAATGCTGATCAATTCCAAAAGGTCCCCTCCTACGCAGCGCATGCGCGCTGTGTAGGCGAGACCTAAAAATGAATTCCTCATGGCCCATCTTCATTGCAAAATTCTACTACTGAGCGTTATCTTCAGGATAAATGTTTAATCAACTACACATATTGAACACCTATACTTCATACATTTTTTACTTTAGTAAATAATCACTGAGTGCGCAAATGATCCATGCCTGTACGATTATTTCAGTGCATTTCTGTGTTTTGCATTGATAAACAACTGACACAGTTACACATTTTCTTGTTTTTCTTCAAAGGCATTGTCTTTTTTCACACACAGCGCTCAGTGCATTGCTCCGACGGGGGCGCTTACCATCCTGAGATGGTGAAAGACTGTACTTAGCTAAAGCTTAACCACACATCCAGCCTGGTGGTTTAAGTTCTACTGAAGTTTGTCACGTTTTCTATGGTTGTTTAGAAGAAAAACTGCATGCAGAGTCTCTCTTCTGTAGCAAGTAATCTCAAATAACTTTCTGAGAGACACTTGCCGCTTCATGAAAATTGTGATGACAAGATTCTAAGGTCTAATATCTTTAATTTTAAAATGTCAAAAAGGTTCAAATAAAATTTTGGAAGGCGATGGAGGACTGTTGTGATCTTGGGCCTTGTTGTATGTTGGGGAATTTTGTGGTGGTTATAAGCTGCTGCCAGAGACTTCAAGTTAAACTCACTGTGAGTGAGTCTCGCAAGTTAGATTCGATTTTGGCCCAATGTTACACTTATTAAGAATGGAGAGAACTTTTACGTGTTATTTTGTACAGCAGTCTGACGACTTCATATGACATCACTTGCTTTGATGGCCTCACATATGCTAATTAGTCCTCATTCCTGAGCATTTTTAAATCCTGAAACCTCTGTTTGCTCATAGGGTGAAGTTACACACTGTGGAGCGCTTTAATTAACCAGGTTCGAGTCTTGGTGTCAGCTCAACATCCTCTGATCCTGCGCAAATCACTTAATCTACCCATGCCTAAAAAATGAATGTGTCCTTGTGTAATGTTACCAGTGCCTGTATAAAATGCTCCAGTACATTTGGGTCGGGTCGTGGCCAAGCCACATAAAGATGGCAAAAAGAAGAAATAGTGCCTCAATCACAGCGCGAGCTGTGGATGAACACTAATTAAGTAAATCAACCAGTTCCTCGGCCATGCTCCACACAAAGAAAACTAAGTGATGCTTCGAACGCACTGCCGAATTAGAAGGCAGCAAAGAAAAGTGATAAAGATTCCAATGAATAGTAAGTAATGGGCAGGCTAAAAGCCCCTCTGTAGAGTTTCTTTATTTTAGACACAATAGTATAGTGTTCTTGAACGCAGATAAACGCACACACGCCGTGCATACTGTGAGGTAACTCTTTATTCCTAGAGAGGGGTAAGTACGTCTTACACCCTTCACAACTTGTAGTGCACTGGCGCGACGCAGCGTGCAATCACGTCAGGCCCCACATGGTCACATGGGTCCTGACGTCAAAGGAGAAGCACTAGAATGCGACACCACATATCTCCCCCTTTTTATCACTAACAAAAGGTAACCAAACAGTCCCCACATTGGAGGTAGTCCTGCCCGTAGGCTGGGGATGGTAGGCGGGGGGGGGAAGGAGTGGAGGGAGGAGAAAAGAGGGGATGTGTGTGAATGTCCTGTTGGATGGGGTTACATTTCAAATTCTCTGTATTTAGTGGGGGGTACCACTAACCTTCCTGTGCGAGTGCGAGTGCCGGAGTCCTGTCCTTTGTGTGTCTCTGCCCTTTCAGGCGTGATGCCTGTGTTGCTCAATTTGCTTTGTTCGGTGCCTGAGTTGCTTGCCTTCATGGTCTGCTGGGGTGTACTGTGCTGAGTGTTGTCTGTGCTGGTGCTTGGCTCAGGGCGACTCCCTGTCCTCCCTTCCGAGCCGGGACGATCGGAGTTCACTGACGGGCGGTCGTCCACCGTCTCCTCTACCTCCCCATCATAACTGGTTTCAGTCGCCATGTCGTCCTTGGCCTATCGGAGTACTTTGTTGCATTTCGCCATGCGGCAGTGTGACCAGATCTTGCCATCACTCAGGAGGGCGGACCGCGAATAAAGTTCCTGAACTTGTAGTGGTTTACTGTATTTGCTGTATCCTTTCCTGCCGAGTGGGCCCAGCTTCACTCTAACCCAGTCACCCACCGCCAAGGAGACTTCTCGGACTCCATGTCGCCGGTCATAGTGTTCTTTCTAGATTTTCTGCGCTTTGGCGAGGTTGCTTCTGATGACCGCGGGTGACCACTTGCTCTGGAGTGTCATGTTAATCCATGCGCGATGGTCTTGGTGAAAGGTTCTCTTCCCCATAGGATCTTGAATGGGCTGTATCCGGTTACTGTGGGCGTTATCCGGTATGCCCAGATCGTGCTTTTAAGTTCTGTCTCCCAATTCTTGCCTGCGTTGATTGCGGCTTGGATGGAGCCCATGATGACGCGGTTATAGCGTTCGGCCAGTCCGTTACTCGCTGGGTGGTACACCGGGGTATGTTGTATTTTGATCCCGTACCTCTGCATGAAGGCGTTCCATTTGTCTGAAACGAATTGGGGTCCATTGTCACAGGTGATGACCCTCGGGATGCCTTCTCGCAAGAAAACGCTGGTGAGGAAGGCGAGGATTCTGTCCATGTTAGCATTCCCGCAGATCTCCACTTCAGGACATTTGGAGTACCTGTCTACGAGGACTATGACGTACTTGGGTTCGCCCCAAGCGTCAAGGACTCGGCCCAAAATGTCCACTGCCAGCTCGTCCCAAGGGTTTGCAGGGGTGGCAAATTCTCCCATTGGGGGTCGTAGTAGGGTGAGGGATTTGTCTGCATTGGAGCAGTGCTGGCATGTCCTCACATGTTTTTCCACAGCGGTGTCGATGGCTGGCCACCAGTAGGACTGCTTAATCCTCTGTTTGGACTTTACGATCCCCATGTGGCCTTCATGGACTATGGTGAGGACGCGGTCACGTAATGTTGCAGGGGGTACCACCTTGTCCCTTCGGAGCAGGAAGAGAGAGTCATCACTGAGGGATAGTTCATCCCTTATTTCCCAATACTTCTGTGTGTCTTCTGCTGTGTGCCTCTTCTCCGGCCACCCCGTCGTGACGAAGGTTTTGACTTTCAACAATGTGTGATTGGCGTCGTAAGCAGATGCCCATTCTTGTGCACTAATGCTGCTCTCGTGGTCCTCCATAAATGCGATTTGATAGTTGTCCCACTCACTGGGCGCTGGTGCTGTCTCCATGGCTGCTGAGCGACTGAGAAAGTCTGCCACCTTGTTCTTCTAGCCCGGGAGGTATTCTACATCATACACGAAGTCAAGAAGTTTGACGGACATCTTGGCGATGCCTGGGGTGGCTGTGGCAAGGCCGCTGGAGGTTAAGATGTTTATCAGTGGTTTGTGCGAAGGCTGAATCGGGAGCCCCATGGGTATTGTCTAAATTTGCTCATGGCCCAGGTTACTGCTAGCATCTCTTTTTCAATCGTGCAGAACTTTTCTTCGTTGGGCGCTAGAGCCTGGGACGCAAAGCCAATCATGGTTTCTGTGCTGTCAGTGGAGCGTTGTATCAAAACAGCTCCCAACCCCTTATCACTTGCGTCCGCGGTCAGGATGCTGGGGGCTCTACCATCGAAGCCCTGTAGGGGTATGGCCTCACAAATGTCCTGTTTGATCGCTTCGAATTCACGGTTGCAATCAGGCGTCCAAAAGAAGCTGGCTTTATCTTTCAAGAGTTGTCGTAGTGAATGGGTTTTCGTGGCAAAGTTGCGGACGAACTTGCTGTAGATTTCTGCGAGTCCGAGGAATGCCCTGACGTCTTCTTTGTTACGGGGCTGGGGTGCTGCTCTGATCGCAGCCACGTTAGCTCGTTTGGGGAATATCCCTGTTTCTCCAATTTTGTGTCCTAGGTATGTCACTGAGCGCAGTCCAAACTTGCATTTAGCTAGTTCAGCCGTGGGGCCGTTGGAAGACAGGGTGCGTAACACCTCTAGGAAGGTGGCATCATGTTCCTCCCTGGACTTTCCCATGATCAGGATGTCGTCTTGGAAATAAGTCCGTTTTTGCTGGCGTTGAAGAGCTTGTCATGAGTTTTTGGAACACCGATGCTGCTGACACCATTCCAAAGGGCATGCGACGGAATCTGTAGAAGCCAAATGGTGTGATAAAAGAGGTTAGCTTCCAACTGGTCGGTGGAGCAGGATCTGGTGGTACTCCACCGTGAGGTCGATTGTAGAGAACCATTTGATGTCTTTGGTGTGAGCCAGGAGTTTGCAGATGCGTGGAAGGGGAACTTGTCTACGAGAATATTGTTGTTTACTTCTCGAAGGTCAATGCAAAGGCGCACCTTCCCGTTGGGTTTCCGCGCCACCACCAGGGGCGCCAACCATTCAGCGCTTTCTATGGGTTCAATAACGCCGCTCTTTTCGAGGCGTTGTAATTCTTGTTGTGCCGCTTCTCGGCAGTTGAAAGGGATGTTGCGCACTTTATGGCTGACAGGTACTGCCCCGTCTTTCAGGACAATCTTGTGCATAAAGTGGGATAGTTGGTCAATGGTGCCTCCAAAGACGCTGGGAAAGTCTTTTCTCAACGTGTCCTCCGCAAGGGTGGGCGGCGATACCAAAGGGGATGATGGACGGAGTGTTTGAGCAACGCTCCGTCCATCATCCCCTTTGGTATCGCTTTGTTCGCCCTAAGTTGGCAGGGTATGCCCAGACGTGAGTCCCTTGCTCACTTTACCACTGGATTCAAGATAGCCTGGCTGATGAGGGTTATGAACCCGAAACCGGTCCCAGGATGCTTGTTTCCGGTCCAGGGAAGACATGGCTTGGCAGTTCGGGCTGGACTGTTCCCATGAGACACAGGGTCAGACTGATTTGCATATGGCCATGTCTGAACTGGGGTGGGTGAGTGAGCTAAAGAATGATGATGGATTAAACCCAGATCAGTTGACTGGAGGTTAGTGTTTGATTTGCTCAAACGCTCTGTCCATCATCCCCTTTGGTATCGCTTTGTTTGCCCTAAGTTGGCAGGGTATGCCCAGACGTGGGTCCCTTGTTCACTTTGCCACTGGATTCAAGATAGCCTGGCTGATGAGGGTTATGAACCCGAAACCGGCTCCAGGATACTTATTTCCGGTCCAGGGAAGACATGGCTTGGCAGTTCGGGCTGGACTGTTCCCATGAGGCACAGGGTCAGACTGATTTGCATATGGCCATGTCTGAACTGGGGTGGTGGAGTGAGCTAAAGAATGATGATGGATTAAACCCAGATCAGTTGACTGGCGTGACTGTTTGATTTGCTCAAACGCTCCGTCCATCATCCCTTTTGGTACCGTTTTGTTCGCCCTAAGTTGGCAGGGTATGCCCAGACAGGGGTCCGTTGCTCACTTTGCCACTGGATTCAAGATAGCCTGGCTGATGAGGGTTATGAACCCGAAACCTTTCCCAGGATGCTTGTTTCCGATTCAGGGAAGACATGGCTTGGCAGTTCGGGCTGGACTGTTCCCATGAGGCACAGGGTCAGACTGATTTGCATATGGCCATGTCTGAACTGGGGTTGTGGAATGAGCTAAAGAATGATGATGGATTAAACCCAGATTAGTTGACTGGGGGTGAGTGTTTGATTTGCTCAAACGCTCCGTCCACATCCCCTTTGGTATCACATCCGTGGGTAGATCAAGGAAAGTGGCAGAATAGTCTTCGTTTCTTGGAAGCGGGGAGGCATCCTGACACCAGAGTCTCCTGGACAACTGGTTTAAGAAATTGTGGATATTACCGGGCTCATCCAATCGGTTAATGTCAAAGATTTGCTGAGCAATCAGTAGTTGCCCCAAACAAGCTACTAAAGCGTTAGGGTGCTTAGATGGTGGAAATATAATTTCTTATAATGAAGCTTCCCACCTCATCAGATCTGAGAGAAGGGAGGCAGGGTTTAAGTGGGCCGGGCGCTGCAGGTGCTCAGCACCAGCAGTTCTAAAAAGCTGGTGGTGAAATGGGGCCCTACCGAGCTCTCCCTTTTTGCACTCACCCTCAGGATGGAAAAGAAAATCTTAACTCTTCATCAGTACCACCCTTCACTGCCTTTGATGTAACTTCAAAGAGGCTCGTTATGGTTCTTTCACAGTCTCATCATTTCACTATTGAAGCATTTTCAATATTCTATACAACCAGCTTATTTACATTATGCAACTAACAACTATTGGCAAAGCCGATAGTCCTGGCTTGTTGTAGGTGTAATGTAATTTGTTGTATTATATATCTGGATACAATGACAGAAGCAGCAAATTGCCAGTCGGGCAGTACACTATGCTAAGCACAGATTTTTTTTACGAGTTTTACGCCACGCCTTAATCCATCGGCCACGTCTCTTTGAGAAACTCCCCCCCCCCCCTTCCCCCGTTTCTTCATCCCACTTGGAGAGAGGTAAAGGTAATCTCTCTGCAGACTAATCTAGTGGATCATCATCTGCGAGTTTTCGTCATGATTAACCCACGTTTTGCGCATTCAGGCGTGGACGACGTGTTGCGGACGCACGCACGCAATCGTGTTGCTGACTCACGCTGTCCGTTAGTAGTAGCATGATCCTATAAGTTATAACTAAACGGAGTTCCTCTCCTCTTTAACATAGCTGCAGAGCATTGGGAGATTAAGGGGGGGGAGGGGGGCAAGCCGACACCAAACACTTTATTGTGTGTGAAAAAGGCCGCTTTATTGAAACAGGTGCATATCACAATTTAACTCCTTGGCCACTGCCTTACAAAACTAACGCCTCGCTATACAATAACCTCCTGACCCCTTGTGTTTTCCCCCCACCCCTACGATCCCCACATCATTTCGCCCATCCCCCCAAAATACAACATAACATTCCTAACCAACATATAACCCAATCCTACACCATGTAGCCTTTCCCAACTCCCAAACTCCCCTGACCGTAACCCCTACCCGCCTTTAATGCAACTGTAACTATCCAACCTCTAATCTAAACTTATCCAACCTGTCTACCCTTTACCTGTCCCTGGACCCACATTACCAAACCTCTAACAACAAACTCTAGCCAATCCCGGCCAACTGTCAACCACCCCGCCACCCAGGAAAAGGGGGGAAGTGTCGGCGACTGCGCCTCTTCCTCCCCTTTTTCTGCCCCCCCCCCACGCGCCGCGACCCCGCATGACCTAACACCTGTAAACTCCCAGCAGACGCGCCAACACTTCCCTCAACTCCAAAAGGTACAGGTCCATTCCCATCCTGGACAGGTGCACCCCATCGTCCCTGAACATCTCCCGCGCATCGTAGCGAATGTCCCCATGTGCCACTCGGCCAATCCCCAAATGCCGACAAAACCTCACCATCTCCGTATTAAGTTTACGCCGCGCCTTATCCACCGCACCTGGGTTCACCGCCCCCCTCCAACTCCTCCGGGGGACAAACTCCGTCCACACAATAGAACAACCCGCCCATCTCTCCTTAATCAAAGCCAGGTCCTTCTTCATTGCCCGCATAAGTGCCAAACCTGTCTCCTTCACCATGTCGTTCTCCCCCAAATGGAGAACCAATAAATCTGGGCACCGACCTGCCCGTAAGATCCCGTTCAACACCGGGACCAATTCCTTCCAACGCATCCCCCCCCTACCCCTCCACCCCACAGAGAACACATCTTTATTGAAACCCAACTGTTCCCCAAAATAGCTCTCCTGCGCCTGCAATTGGGCCCTCCTCACGAACGAGTGCCCCACAATCCATATAGACATTTCTCGGGCCAGGGGTCCCATGACCGAACCTGAAAAGAAAAACAAGAATGAAAACCTAGCCACACCCCTTGAAAAGCTCCACTGCCCTTCGCGAAGTCCCCCTTCTGCTTTTTTATTTATTTTTTTTTTTTTCATATTGTCACCCCACCCCCCGGCTCGCTGCGCACATAACGCTGGTAGCAATTCGAAGACCACCTTCCCAACCTCATGATTTCTTCCCTGTCCCAACCCCTCGCATGCGCCTCTGACGCTGCCCCAATGCGAAAGGAGTGCGTGCCAAAACCCTTTTCCTCGACCCCCAGATTCCTAAGTGCTTTCCTCAGTACTGCCAGCAATTGCGAAGCCTTAACGCCGCGCCCCTGCTGATGGGAGAAAACCAGTCCCCCCAGTCCCCCAGAGCACGCATTCCACCGCCGACCCCAGCGGAACAGACACACCCCCGGGGATCGCCCTTTCCTCACCGTTACCCACTTCCCCCGACTCTTCTGGTCAGTCTTCGCCTTCCGCAGCCAAATGCTCACTACCTGTTCCCCAAAGGATACCTCATCCCAGGTCAAACCCCGTTCCCCTTTCGACCCCAGCAGCTCCGACACCCGAAACGCCCCAAAGAACATCCAAGACATAAGCGTGGCGAACAGCAAGGCCTCCCCACTGTCCCAACACACCACGGGCAAAACCCCCAGCACCCTACCTAACAGCTCCCAGGACAGTGGCCTCCGCACCCTGGCCACCCTTCCGCATTCCCGCGCCCAGCCCTCCAAAATCCGCGCCCCCAGCTCCCCCGCGGATGGCGCATAACCCCACAACAGTTTGCCGATGAACGCAACCCCCGCCAACTTGCCCACTATCGTCACCCTCGTCAAACCTCTCTCCACTAAATCCAGAATAAATTGCACTACATCCTCCCGTCTCTCCGCCTCGGAAGCCCGCCATCTCGCCCCTGAGCGGACAAACTCTTCCCACGCCGCCCTGTATGCCAGTTTCGTTGACCGCGCTAATGAACCTAGAACCAATTGTAGCATCCGGTATTGCCTACTTCCCAGAGTTGGTTCGGCATCCTGGTCGGGTTCACGTCCGCGTCCTTGGCGAGCCCACGGAATCTCCCCCACTGTGAACGAGACAAGGCATCCGCAATGTCATTGTCCACTCCTGGCATATGCACCGCGCGAAACGCAATATCATGCCTCAAGCACCCCAGCACAAAAACCCGCAACAGCTTAAGCACCTGCGCATCCCGCGCGGACTGCCTGTTCACCACCTGGACCACTGCCATGTTGTCGATCCTGAACGTGACCTTTTTGTGGGCCAACAGAACCCCCCACAGTGTAACTGCCACCACTAAGGGAAAGAATTCCAAAAACGCAATGCTCCTGCCTCCCTCCAACCATTCCTCGGGCCAGGGCTCCGCACACCATCTCCCCTGCCAATACAGACCAAATCCCTTGCTCCCCGCTGCGTCCGAGAAAATCTGTACGTCCCATACCATGTCCACTTCCCTCATCAAAGGCACCCCATTAAACTGGTGCAGGAAAAACTGCCACATGCGCAAGTCCTCTCTCACCCCTGCTGACAGCCGCACATGATGGTGTGGAGGCCTCTGCCCCTCCAATGCACGCCCCAGTCGCCTACAGAAAGTCCGCCCTACTCTGACCACCCTACAAGCAAAATTGAGATGTCCCAGCAACACCTGTATGTCCCTGACCGTCACCTTCTGTCGTGCCAACACACTGGTCAGCAAGCTCAACATGTTTCGCTTCTTTTCGTCCGGGAGGCGCGCCTCCATTTGGACCGAATCCAATTCAATACCGAGGAAAGCCAGTGCCGTACTGGGGCCCTGCGTTTTCTCCGGGGCCAGTGGCACGCCCATGTCCCCCATGATCTCATGGAAGCTGTCCAGACCCTGCTGGCAGTCCGCGGAGTCTGAGGTGCCGACAAAAAAGAAGTCATCCAAGTAATGTGTCACGCCTTGGTGACCCGTTCGTTCCGTAAACAACCATTTTAGGAACGTGCTGAAATATTCAAAAAGTGCGCAGGACATGGAGCAGCCCATCGGCAATGCCTTGTCCACATACCAGTGACCGCCGAATTGTATGCCCAACAGATCCCAGTCATCTGGATGAACTGGCAGCAACCGGAAAGCTGACTTGATGTCGCACTTTGCCATCTGTGCTGCTGCGCCCGCGGCCACCACCAGTGCCATAGCCACGTCAACAGATGAGTAGGACACAGTGGCCGCGCTGTCCGCAATAAAGTCATTGACCGACTCCCCTTCTGGCCATGACAAATGCTGAATAAGGCGAAACTGGCCCATCTCCTTTTTAGGTACCACGCCAACGGGTGACACAATCAAATTGGGCAAAGGCCACTCGCGAAAGGGTCCCGCCATGCGGCCCTCCTGTACCTCCTTGTCTAGTTTCGCCTGTACCACCTGTGGATGCTCCCTCGCTGATCGCAAATTGTCTGCCCATCTACGGACCCTTGGCCCTTCGTACCCCAGCCTGAAACCCTCTTGAAACCCCAATCTCAGCTTCTCCGCCGCCGCCCTGTCCGGATAGTCCCCCAGCGCCCCCACCAACTGCTCTAACCTAACCGGAGTACGAGCCTTTGGCCCCAGTCCCCCTCGCCCCCCTCCCTCCCCCTCCCTGCTGCGACTGCTGCTGGGCTCCAGCCTTAGGGGCTCCCGACTGCCATTGCTGACCGCTGTGCCCCGGACCTGGCGTCCCCCAACACTTGACCAGCGGATGTCGCTTACCGCAGCCCGAGCATTCGTGCCGAAAATAACAGTACTCTCTCGTGCATAGGCCTTTGTTAAAGTCCCAGCAAGCCCCCTTGTCTCCTGTCGTCCCTCTGCCGGCTCCCCCCACCCCCCCGCGGGTGGGACCCCCTCGAAAGGGCTGATACACAAGCGGCAGCCCGCTGGCCGTAAATATAGTCTTCCCCGACCCAGCCAGGCCCATGGTATGCTGCCACAAATCCGTATCCAACTCTCCCCATTTTGCCTCCGCATCCCATGCCATGCGCGCCCGGAATTCCTCATCATACTGAGCCCAGGCATATCCACCCCCCGTAATCTGTGCCTTCCTAATGACGTCCATGTATTTAAACATGGCCACTGACCTCTCCGGAAACTTCTCGCAATACACGCTGGCATATATCAGAAAAGCCGCTGTCCAGTTTTCTATTGTCAGCGGCACCTTAGGCCTTTTTGCGAGCTCAAATTCCTCCTCCTTAGAACCCTCTTTTGCCCTGACCTCTCTGTGCAGGAGTTTGAGCATCTCCACATACTCCCCTTTCCAGATCCGTTCCTTCGTTGCCAACATCAAGTGCGCCCCCAAGGGCTTGGTCACTCCCATATATGGTAACCGCTTTATCTTCAATTCCTTACTTTCCAGTTTTGTCTCCTCTACCTTTGCGTCCCCTGTCCCCTTCTCGCTTGTCCCCTCCTTCTTGGTCTACCTGCTGTCTCCCTGCCCGACGCCGTCCGTGCCCACAGCCACATCCACCACATACGTACCTTTGCGCAATCTTTCCCCTACCCCCCCCCCTCCACCCCCGCCCCCCCACCCCTCTCGACACCATCCTTGGCCGCCCGAGCAAATGTGCATTACCTGGTGCCAATGTCTCTGTCCGTCGCTCCTCCCGACGTCCTGTCCTGGGGGCCGAGCTGCTTTCCCACCTTGATGTCCGACCCGTGGGCTGCGCCTGGCGTCGTGACACCTGTAAGAAACTAGCCACAACATTACTCGGCCCCCCGTCCCTACCGTCTCCCACCTCACGCAACTCTCCTTCCTCCATACTCTCCTCCTCATAGTCCAACTCCTCCTGCCCTGCACCCCCAGCACTGCCCGCTGGTGGTGCCACCTGCCTCCGCGATACAAACACAACTTCCTCTTCGGCGTTCCTCCGGCGCTGTCCCCCGGGGCGCTGTGACCCCGTAGGTGTTGGGGCTGGCGAGCCCACCACGGGCCTACTTGTGCCAGCCGCGTCGGGATCCCTCGCAGGTACTGGGCACGCTGCCCGAGGCTCCACCCTCCCTTCTCCTTGGCGTCGCCAGGCCGCTCCCAGCCCTGCCAAGTCCGCTACCCCGCGCTGATCCCGCTGTCGCTCCGCTACCTGCAAGGAAAAGGAATGGTCTGGTGTGCTGGGCCTACCTACTTTCCTCCTGCCATCCCATCCCCGCTTGCCAGCCCCCGACGCCTCCGCGACCCACGCCTTACCCACCGCGCTCAAATCCGCCACTTCGTCGTCCTCCCCATCGCCGTCGTCCCCGTCGCTCCACTCCCCCTGCCCGCTCCACCCTGCACCTTGCCCTCTCAGTCCCACTCCGTCCGTGCCACCCCCTACACGCCTCTCCCCCCTCCCTTCCGTCTCCCCCTTTCCCAGGCCCCCGACCCCGACCCCCGATGCCCCCCCCAACCCCTCCGCCCAGGACTCAAAGATATCCAGGCCTCCCCAGTCCCTCTCACTGCCCTCCGACTCAAATAGCACTGGGGATTCTCCCCCTGTTGCTTCCCCCCCAGGGCCCCCCCTACCTGCCCCCACCCTCCGTCGTCGCGCCCCGCCAAACCCCTGACCCCTGCGCTCCTTTCCCATGCGCCCGCGTCACGCCCACCCCCGCCCCTCCCCGGCTCCACCTCGTCCGCCTCGTGGCCCGACGCGGTCCCCACCCCACTGAAAGCCGCGCTCCCCCCCCTCCCCTGACCCCCCACCTGCTGCCTGCCCTGCCTGTCCACGGATCTCCTGTCCAGTCCCGGGCCGCCCGCCCCCCCACACTCCCCAACTCCGACGCCTCCCACCCCGGGGCCGCGCGCCTCCGCGCTGTGCCGGCCCCAGAAATCACCGCCAGTGCTGCACTCTCCCCGGGCCCTTCCCCAAGCCCCTCGTCCACCTCCTCTCGCTCCTCCCGCCCCCGCGCACTCCGCGATCCTCTCGTCGGGCCTGCCCGGCCCTCTGTCGAGCGTCTCCGCGCCCCCGCCGTCACCAAGGCAACGGCCGCTCCCCGGCTCGAGGAGCGGCCCGCGTAAGACCTGGGCCTCTCCTGTGATGCGTCCGGAGCCTTCCCCCTTCGCGCCGCTCGTCCCCGCCCCCTCCCCGCCTCCAATCCCTTCGCACTCCCCTCTGCTCCCACCGCAGCCCCAGAGGCGGCGCTCCTGACATACGCGCCGCCTCGGACACTCACCGCTCCTCGCGACGGACTCCCGGGTGGCGAACAAGCCGCGACGGCGGCCGCCACCCCCGCGGACGCGCGCCTCGCCGGGCGCCTCGTCCAATTAGCCTCTTGGACCAGCAAGTCCATCCTCCCCGCCTCGCTCAACAAACGGATGGCCTCCAAGACACGGTAGTCACCACCTGACATGACTCCAGGTACCGTTATAACTCCTATTCTCACCTACAAAACCACCAAAAACTTTTAAACTAGCGCACCCAGCCACCAGGTCACCAAGCCTAAAATGGTGGCTGGGATAACGCGCGTTTTGCCTATATACCCCTTGGGCTACTATTCCTGGATTGGGGCTACATTTGGGCTATCCCTCAAATGTAGCCCAATTACTACAAAATGGCCGTTCGGCCACGCCCCCCTCTCCCCCCTCCCAACCTGCCCAGGCGGCAGACCTCGCGGTGCTCGGCTGCCCCCCAGGCTCCCATAAAACCAGACATCGCTTCTGCACGCTGACTAGTCTCCACAGCAACAACCCTCTTGAGACTGCTGGTTTAACAGCATAGAAAAGGTATACTTTCTTGCCTCCAGCGACAGCGCTTTTCTCTCAAATGTTTGTGTTCTAAGGGATAAATAGACACGTCTATAACACCCTTTTCTTCTAAATACCTGCACTATGAAAATAACTATCGTAATGTTTCATGGATAACGTGCCAGTTTCAACAACCAGGTGCGAAATAAATTGCATTCCCAATCAGAGCACTTTCGGGAGGTCGAGCAAGAACTCTTTCGTGCTTGGGTGAAAGAGGTATGTTTTAATGCGATCAACGTAAAATTACTTTTGGTGTTATGTGTGAGGTGTAAGCACCTGCTTAAACGCGTTTGTAACGACATGGGAGAGACTGAGGCTCTATATTGCATATTCTGGCCATGTGTAGTGTCGTGCTGGAAACGTTTTAGTGTCTCAGCAGGCACTAGTTTCACCAGCCACTCCCCGAAGGACTGGACACACTCGCACCACAACCCCGTCCACCACAGACGTCACGAGTGACGCGAGTCTGTGAATAAAGGGGCCCGAGTGCACATGCTCGTGGCCACTTGATTAAGCATAGCCACGGTGTCTGTGTCACCATTTTTTTGTGTCATGTGGGCCTAGGGCCCACAACACTACAGACATAATTACGTTATCAAATGTACCCTCTTCAGGGACTGAATAATAAAATTGGTTGGATTACGGGCTTTTAAGAATTGACAGTGAAGGCTCAGGAGATGTCATCACCGTAGTATCTGGGATTAAGCCAGTGAGGGTGTAACCCAAAGAATAACACATAACCCAGTAGCTCTCTAGGGTCCATTCAGGATCGCGGTAGATAGAATCCATGGAATACCAAGGACACAATATTAGTGAATCTAACAAGTGACCATGATTTGACAGAACCTAGAGATGTATTTATGTATATGGCATTTCTAAAGTGCTAACCTAGCAAAAAAGCAGCAAAACACTGTACATGGTCAAAGAAGCATAAAGTCAACACGTCACAGCAGAGGAAGATAGGTTGTGGACTTTAATGCACTGTGATCCAGTGTTCTTTAAGATGGTGAGTATTCAACTCTTTTCTAAATGGGAGCAGCTTTGGGGTGGTCCTAATGGATTCCGGGATGTTGTTCTATATCCTTGGTGCATTGTTAGAAAAGGTCGTCTGTCTTGTTTTTTCAATTTTGCAGTGCAGCTCCTCCACTGTGCATAAAGGCAAAATAAAATGACAATAACTTATAGTTATTGTCATTTTATTTTTCTGATTGCATGCAGCCTTTCTGAGGTGTGGGGCGGGCTGGCCTGGCCAGGGAAGGAGTAGTTTACACTCCCAAAGCGTGCATGAACTGTTTGGCCGAATCCTCTTGGGCTGACCAAACAGTTTATGTGCACTTTTCATGTTCCTACCAGGCTGCACTGCACGGCCTGGTTAGGAACATGCACAGGCTCCCTGATCCAGTCTGAGTGCTGATCCACGGCGCTCAGACCAATGCAGCGTTGGGATTGGCTCAGAGGACCCTGTGTGCCGAGGGCTTCCTGCTGCATCCGCCAGCACGACTTGAGACTGGAAGAAGAAGAGGTCGTAGCGGAGGCGTTTTAAGGTAAGAGTTTTTTTATTGATCAATTAACCCCCCCAAACTCCCTCGCCCCACAACCCTTGTCTGGTAGCAGCCACTACCGCAATTTTGCGCTCTTAGCCTGCAGTTTGATGGTGATCACACAGTTCACTACGTACACAGCTGCAGAGAGTAGTGACTTGGATGGTGCCGGACCACATGAATGACACATACATGCTTTGCCCAGTGGCATCAGCCCTCAGACTACTAAAGATTGGACTGGATTTAGGCAGAAACGCACCTGCGGCCCCAGGGGCATGCGTGGAACATAGGTTATTCACGTTAGATTCTGCTCTGGCTAGGGATCACCTGGGATCAATCTTTATCTGGTGGGACTGAGTGAATTAGAGACCTGACAGAGCGACTCCAGAAAGAACTAAGACCCCCACAGAGTAACCCAAATGTCTAGGGAAAACTATAAAGAACAAATAGAGCGGGCCTGACTTGTAATCCTGGATGCTACCTTCTCAGTTCGACCTAAGCATTTAAATCTTACCACCAGCACATAGAAACCCTGCAAACAACATGGCCTTGCACAAAGGGAAGAAGGAACTAACGCTAAAAGAAATGGCTCATTTGATAAAGAAAGGTACATGGACTCAATAGGAACCTTTGCCAAGAAGAAGAGCTGAAGAGCTGTGAGGAGGAGTACTACCCGTTTGCTGTGTGTTGTGTGGGGTTGGCCTGCAGTTGCTGTTTCTGCCAAGGAAAGGACAAAGACTAGAACTTGAAGAAGAATCTCCAAGGGCCTGTGTGTGCTGGCCTCCTGTTCTGAAGTCTCAGGAAAACAAAGACTTCACCCCAGCTCCCTTGAACACTGCTGCTGAGAGTTCTGACCTGCCAGGAGGTGTCTATTCTAGTTCAGGACCTCTGGAGGTTGTTCCTTTCCCGACGCAGCACCACTGTAGGAGAAGAATCTCCATGCACCGCCATGCCCCTGCAGAGACGACGCAGCACCTGTCGCGGCTGCAAGAATGGACACATCATGGATTGTGGCTAAATAAAGACTGAAGTATCGCCGCTTGCTGCTGCCGCATCGATCACCAACGTATCCCGGACTTCTGTGCATCGCAATTGTGCGGCAAGTTTCCCTGACACATCACCCGCGGACCAGAACCGTCTTGGAGTGGATGCATCACTTCCCCCTTCAGTCCAGATTCGAAACAATACTTCTCCTGTGTGCAGCAGAACCGTTGCATCGCCTCCCCAAGGACCCAGGAACTGACGCATCTCTTTGTTTCTCGACACTTCCCATGTATGTTGGATTTTTGTTGTTTCAGTCTTGTTGAGTTTAGATAAAGATGCTTTATTTTTCTAAACTGGTGTGATGTCCATTTGTCGTGTTATCACTGTATTACTGTGTGTTTTGAGTATAAATACTTTACACTTTGCCTTTGCGATAAGCCTGTCTGCTCATGCCAAGCTTACCAGGAGGTGAGCAGGGGTCATCTAGAGAATTTATCTCCCTTACCCGGACTAGAATCAAGTGTCCCTACTTGGACAAAGGTACCTACCTCTGCCAACTAGAGAACCCCATTTCTAACAATGGTACAAGGTGCTGGGGATTAAAGGGAACTGAGACTCTTGAAGCTTCATCAAGTGGAATATGCATTAGCTAGAGTAAACCAACATTATTGTGAAAGTGACAATAAGGCAGGGCAGCTGTGAAAGGGGAAGGGGGTTCCAGCATTGTGGAAAAAACAGAAAAGCTATAATTGCTACCAATAGCTGTCAGCATGAAGCAATCATAGAATATGACAGTGGGGAATGGCTAGATGCCCTAACAGAAGAACAACAAGAGCTTTTGGAGAGCACAGTCACATCAGAGGAAGCCATTGGAGTTACAAACAGTTTGAAAATGGGAAGGTCCCCATGGTCTGATGAATTTGCCCCACCTTCTTTAAGATAGTCTGGTGAGGACTCTTAGAATTTATGACCAGGATGTTCAATGGTCGGAGTACCGATCACTCTAAAACGAAGGAAAGTGGGCTCTACCATATTCCTCTTGAAACCTGACATTTAGATGTTTGTAAAAACACTAATAGGTCACTTCAAAAGGATAATGTCCCATATGAGACACCGTGATCCACCTGAATTTATAGCCAAATGGTAAGCGGAAGACAATACCAAAAAAAGGTGCCTGATAGTTATAGCCAATACAAGAAGGTAAAGTACAATGCTTTATCTTTAGAAGCAGAGAAAGCATTCAATAAAATCTATTGGAGTATTCCTAAGAATGCATTTGAGCACACATTTGTTAACATTACTGTTCAGTTAGCCTGTTTTTCTTGGCCATATGCCAACACACATATTCTCTAATGTTAATGGCAGTCAAGTTTTGATATAATCAGGCCTGTTTTCATGTAACATCTATTATGCAAATGAGATCCATGTAACATATGACACTGGTGTGAAAAATGAAGTAATCTGTCACCAAAGTGTAGAAATATATTTTTACAAAAGTGGTGTTTATTGATAAATTGAACATCATTATTTAACAGTCCTGTTCAATTTTTGGGGTGGAACCGATCGGATTCCTTTTGTACATCTAGTTCTCTCTATGCCTACGTGGTTGACTTATCTCATTATATAGTCATTGTTAGAAATCGGGTTTCTGGTTGGCAGAGGTATGGAGTCTGTCCAAGCAGGAACCACAATCCTAGTAAGGATAAGTCAGAAACACAATTTAAATTGACCTGTGCTTACCGTTTCGTAGCTTGGCGCAGAGCAGTCATGCTTAACTTAGGAGACAATGTGTAAAGTATTTATACAACACTTCAAACACTAACACAGTGAAGACACCACAAAAAGACTTAACACAAGTTTAGAAAAATAGCTTCTATTGTTATCAACAAAACAAGATCAAAATTCAATAAGTAGAAGTCAAGATATGAGTTTTTAAAGAATAAATGTCTTTGGAGTGCTTAGAAATTGATAGCTCCTCGATGCGTCGAGGGTGATACGTGGAGCAAAGGAGGCAATGCATTGCTCTCAATCCAACAGATGTAGGCAATGCTTCATTCCCGAGCTGCACAAAGTTGAAGATGCCTCCGGAGTTAATATGTTATGAACATTGGGGTGATGTGTCAGCATCGAACCACTGGGCTCTAGGTGATGCGAGCAGCACAAAGCGATGTGTTGGTGCAGAGCCGTGCAAAGTCTGGGATGCTTTGGAAACAAGGGACAATGCGTTGCGCAGTCGCGATGAAGTGTCTGTTGTTTGTGCAGCAGTGGTGATGCATCGGTGTCGAGGGAAATGTGCTGGTTCCAATTGGCGCAATGCAGTCAATGTGTGGATTTTCTTCGTTGTAGAACTTGGTACCCACTTCTAAGGTCCCAGAACTGCATTGGTACTACTTGCCAGAGCAGGACTAACAGCAGACAGAGTCCAGGTGCTGGTTGCAGGATAAAATAGAGGTTTTTTATATCCCTTTAGAAAACAGGAGGCAAACCAACAAGCTCCTGGAGATACTTTGGTTCTGGGATGTAGAAAAGAACTTACAGGCAAGAGGCAGCAGGCCAACAAAGTGGCAGTCCCTCCAGCAGAATAGCAGGCCTTCTTCCTAGTAGAATGTCCTCAGTTCCAGAAGTGTTCTGAGTTGGTGGTGTTAGAGGTCCAGTATTTCTGCCCAGTTGGGCCTTTGAAGTGGGGAGAATTCAAAGAGATACATTTGAAGTGCACATGTCTCTTTATTTCCTGCCTTGGCTCCAGATTCACTACAGGGGATATGCAACCCTTTGTGTGGGACAGGACACAGGCCTTTCAAGTGTAAATGGGGCAGTGCTCAGCTCTGTCCCCCCATCAAGCCAGTTAATGGCCCATTAAGGCCCATGAAGTCACACCTAAGCTCCAATTGTGTGTGGCTGTCTAGAGCAAATGCAGAAAGCCAGCTGCCATGACAGGCTGGTGCCAGAGACAGGCTGAAGGCACCAAATGGCTACAGTAAGAAAATGCCAACTTTCTAAAAGTGATTAAACAAAGAGGACTAGCTTAAGTTGACCAGAGTGTTACAGTACTCAAATTTAGTTCTGTCACGGGCACCTTGTTGGTGTAGTCATGAAGCCCTCACCCACCAACCTAGTTGGTGGCATGCTTCATCATCGGGCCCACCCAGTGACACCTAGTATGTCCCGGGTGTGCTACGACGCCTGATTACAGCGGAGCTGGTATATTGCTGAGAGTGCAGTGAGGTTGGGTGAGTTGTGATTTAAAACGGCTTGGTGGTGGTCCCAGTACCCGAGGGTAGATTAAATTTTAATACCTGGGCCGTCACCGTTTTTTTAAAAAAGGTGTGGTGTAATAAAACAGACTTAGTGTTGTGGTACAGACTATGTGATACACTCTCTAAGGCGTCTTTCTATATGTGAGAGGGGGATTCCCTTCTCATGCATATGCTTTTGGGTTATTAGCCAAGGCTTCCTGGAGGGAAGCGGTAAGGGGATGACCAGTCTTTCTGGTCAGTGCCTGCCTTGTACCTGTTGTCCCGCCGTCGTCCTCCGGTAGCCTACCGGAGGACGACAGCGGGATATAGAAAAACGCCTTAGTGAGTGTATCACATAGTCTGTACCACAACACTAAGTCTGTTTTATTTCACCACACCTTTTTTTAAAAAACGGTCCTGAGGAAAGCCAGAACACTCTAAGGCAGTGGCTGAAACATGTCGACCATCTGAAGGACGCAGGGGGCAGTAACTCGCCACCCTCACGCGTCCTGTAGCCTTACTTTTAACCGCTGGTGACGGCCCAGTTATTAAAATTTAATTTACCCTCGGGTACTGGGACCACCACCAAGCCGTTTTAAATCACAAATCACCCAACCTCACTGCACTCTCAGCAATATACCAGCTCCGCTGTAATCAGGCGTCGTAGCACACCCGGGACATACTAGGTGTCACTGGGTGGGCCCGATGATGAAGCATGCCACCAACTAGGTTGGTGGGTGAGGGCTTCATGAATACACCAACAAGGTGCCCGTGACAGAACTAAATTTGAGTACTGTAACACTCTGGTCAACTTATAAACCCTCGGGGACTCGGACTAGCTAACTAGTCCTCTCTCTCCCTCTTGTTACACGCAACTTTCTAAAAGTAGCATTTTCAGAATTTCAATTTAAAATCCAACTTTACCTTAAGTTGTGTTTTTAAATTGTGATTCCAGAGACACCAAATGTGGGGGTCCCATCTCTTCCCAATTGGAAATTAAGACTTATAAAATATAATAAGGCAATCCCAATGGTATTCTATGGGAGAGACAGGCCTGGCAGTGGTGAAAAACGAATTTGAGAGTATTTCACTACCAGGACAGGAAAACTAAAGAGTACATGTCCATTAAAAGACGAGGGGAAAAACCCCACCACTGGCACTTAGGCAATAACCAGCTACAAAACACAACAAATTACAAATATCTAGGGGTATTATTTGACAATAGGGGCCAGTTTACAAGTCAGCTAGAGTCAACCAAAAGGAAAGGAGCGGCCCTGGCGACAACACTGAGGCAAATAAAAACTCAGCTCATGGTCCTGTGGCTGTTCACTTCTTCAGATTGCGCAATCTAAAATCCTGCCCACGATTCCATACGGCAGTGAAGCGTTAAAAGGAAGAGACACACACACCCTGGACAGCACCTTATAGGGCTTATAGAATCATGTTCAATATCCCCACATACGAATCCGCCACCCTGATTCGGCTTGAAATTGGCCTCATCAAACAACAGTTAGGAAGGCAGGGGGCGTACATAACTTGCTGGCACAAGATCAAGAACTCCACAGAAAACAGTCTAAGCCCTCTACTGTGGCAGGAGCTTCAGCAGAGAACAGCAGCTACAGCAAGCAAACACTTATATCAATTGGGAAGAGGAGTTGGCCTAATGGCTAGGGCCGTCGACCTCGAATCTGGGGAACTGGGTTCGAGTTTTGGCAATGACGATGAACATCCTGTGATTCTGGGCAAATCACTTAATCTCCCCATGCCTAACATAAAAAATTAATGTGTCCTCATGTAACGAAACTGGTGCTATGTAAAGTGCTCTGATACCAGATTCTGGTCAAGTTCGCGCGATATAAAACTCGGTAAAATAAAAAAATGCCTGAAGAACACTGACTTCAGTCAGGTCTGGGAAATCCCGACCACACATGCGGTCTTGAAGAAAATTGTGGGGAAGACGATAAGGAGTAAATCGCTTGTAGAATAGAAAGTTACCTTCGCGCAGAGAAAACATTCTCGAATGACAACAAACGTCTAAGTATCACTAAGGCCACAACCATATTTCAGTGCAGGGTACTCCAGGACCATCAAGGAGAAATTCATGAAACATTGATTAGGAAAATTGCCAGCTGCTCAGCATTTACCACCATGGCTGCGAGGTCAAAAGTCTCCAAATTGCCACTTGTGTAGTAACTGTGTCGAGTACATGGCTCACTTGATATGCACTTGCCCCAGCTTAAGAAGAGAAAGATCGTGTCTGCTCAAGTTGAATTTTAATCTGCAAGTGATCCGAACACGGAGGCAAGCTGTGATAGCCTGCTTTAACTCGGACGACCCACAGATGAATTGTAAGCTAGTAAAATTCTTAGCACGGATAGACAAGAAGCTGGGTAACGGTGGTTACACCACAGGCAAATGTTAGAACTTCGTTGATTAAAGTGAATAGCGCATACGATTAACGAACTGTGACAAACCTTTGCGCAAACCAGCTGAAGAACAAATCAAGCAAAGGCGCAAGAGGGTCCAACCGAAGGGCTCATGAACTTTGTCTAAACTGGGCCTGGCAATTTGCACGATAATTTTTTTAATCATCAAATGTTTTTCTATCTGGTTTTAAATCCTTGTCTTAGTCACACGTGTGCATCATTTTCACTCTCTTTTTATTGTACCTTTTGTTTGTTTTAATTAACTATATACAATAAACTTACTTACTTACGAAAAAGTACATGTCCTACTTTTTTAGATACACTGCCCCCTGCCCATGACCTACCTTAGGGGTGACCTATATATATTAAAAAGGAAGGTTTGGGCCTGAAACACAGCTTTACTTGCCAGGTGGACATAGCAATTTAAAACTGCCAACAGGCTCTGCAATGGCAGGCCTGAGATATGTTTGAAGGCTCCTTAAGTGGGTGGCACAGTCAGTGCTGCAGGCCCAATAGCAGCACTTAATTCACAAACCATCTGGCTACTTATTTGACTGGGGTTCACATAAGACTATAGAGCTTTATGGTTGGGAATTACCTGAGAAAATAGGCTCTAAAGTCATGTATAGCGTTTTATGTGATTGTGGTGAACACCCTAGTGAACTGGTGCCTACCATTTGCTTTGTGTAATTTTCTGTTCAAATGCACATTGCCTCTTTTTCTGTAATTAAGAATAATTGGGGCTGAAAGGTAGATGATGACTAGTTAAGTATGTTGATTTATGTTTGATTTTGGTTGCAAGTGGAATATGGGGTACACTTTAATCCTTTAACTTTGTGTTTTCTGAAATGGAAGAGAGTGTCATGAGTTTTGTGGGAATTAGCTTAGCAATAATAGTTATTTGATTGATAATGGGTGGTGTTATTTACTTTGCTCTTCTTGAATGTCTCCTCAAATGCTGTGTCTCTCTGATTTTTCCTATGTGTCTTGGGATAAGGAAGGCAGATGCACTGCTGCTTATTGTGTCTGTTTCGGTTACCACACAGGTTGTGAGTGTGTGATGTCAGCAACATGAAGTGTGAGAGTAGTGGCTCTAGGTAAGCAATCACTAATCATATGTGTGTGGGGTAATTTTAGCTCATAATATGAGACTGGAGGAGACTGACTAATGGTCAATTTAGAAATGTGAGCATTTTTTCGGAATTGTGCACTTTCAGTTATGATTGATCTTTAAACACTTGGGGCCCTATTCACAAAGGTAAATGTAGACGTTTGGTTTAAACTTAGACCAAATGTCTAAATTTGCGACTTTAGGATTTCACAAAGGTAATTTAAAAGCACTATCTTCATATTTGCACTCAGGGAAGGGGGCAGATCCCCCCGAATGCAGACGCACAGACAGTACTCGTAAATGTACTTTGTGAATTCCCAAAGTCATAATCCCAGACATTTGGTCTAAGCTTAAACTGAAGGTCTAAGTTTACCTTTTTGAATCGGGCCCTTGGTTTTGGCTTGGATTTCTCATCTCTTGAGAACTAATTGAGGTTAGGATGGCCAGTATTAAATCTCAAAATCAAAGCTGCTTTTTTCCACGTAAAATCTTCTTGGTGTCGCTACATCTCAAATACCATTTACTGATCTGCACTATTGCCCATTATATTTGTTCCTCTGCGTTATTCTTTTTAGGAAGTGGTAGTAAGGGTGCATTCAGGATTTTGCATCTTATTTTGGATTTTTATTGGATGATCTCTTCATTTAGTTTGTGTTGTTTTCGCCTGTAAGTAGGAGGTTGCATAGATTTAGTATTCCATAAATTTCATTTTTGAGGTTGGAGGTAGTGAAGTATTTGAGTTATCTGCTGTCCCTCGTATGTGAATTCTTCGCTTGTGATGGCATATCGTACAGTTGCTGATCAGTGGTAATCTCGCAGTAGTGGTAAATTGTAACAGTCAAAATACAGTCTGGTTGTTCCTTCTTTAGGGCTGTTTTCAAGCATCTATTTCCCCCTTTTTAACAACCCAGGTTCTCCTTTATTAAAGGTCTGTTTGAGGGATAAGTATTCACTCTACGAGTACCACTATTTTAACGTTCTATTTTTATTTTATACCAGTACTTCAAAGGCTGATTAAACGTCCTACATGATGTGGCAGTTAGACGAGACTAAAACTTTTGCACGGTTGATTTGCTACCAATTTTCAACAAAATGATTTTGATGGCTGGGAAAGGCAGAGTGCAGTATTGCACACTTGACTAAATGCCCATGATCTACACAACATATAAAGCTGATTCACAAAGCTTTTTCTTTCAGTTTTGGTGTGATTTGCACCTGAATTTCCAGGCCCAAATCGAAATGAATTTTTAGTGAGCAGTTGTATTTTGCCCCTGAATTGAGATTAAAGAATCTTCTAGTAATACCAATTAAGGTGCAAATGGGAGTTTGAACCCAAATTGGAATTACAGGTGCTGGGCACAATTCACACTTTAATTTTGCCAGCTAGAAGCTGCTGAAAATTGAGCACAGAAACAATGTGACATTTCTGTTTTGCAGCTAAGAAAGGGGGAATGCGTGCTGTATTACCACGTTGTTCCCTATTCAGACATGTGAATCCCTTATTGTATCAGGTACCTGCATATTGATATATGCTGTGTGCGTTATTATATCCACAAATACTAGGGGGCATATTTACGAGCCCTTTGCACTGCCAAATCGTCATTTCTTATGAGGCTACGGCAGTGCAAATTACTATGAGGCCACACAAAGCCACTATGCGTGGGTTTGAATGGCCTAATAGATATGGAGTAAAGCAAGGCAGCGCAAATCGCTGCGTTGCTTTTGTCTGCATTCCATGGGCATTGCTGTGAGTTTTCCCATGCAACACCCATGAATTTTGATGCAGCCCCAGATTTACAAGAGCATGTAACAGGGGCAGCTCCTCCACTAGGGGGTCGCCCCACTGCTTTCTCGCAGTGTGAGAAGCAGAAACATAAAATGGTAATAACTTTCCGTTATTACCATTTTATGTTTAGATGTGGGCGGACTGACGGGTGAGCGTGGCTGCTCTGTGAGCAGGGAAGGAGTGGTGTGCCCACTCCTGAGGGTGCAATGACTGTTCGGTCGGCCCTCTGTGGCAGCCCAAACCAGTGATGCACACTCTGCCCTTTCTCTATGCAGGCTGCGATGCAGCCTGCATGGAGAACATGGCCTCCCCACCAATCACAAATCTGCCATTGCAGCGTTGTGATTGGCTTAGGGGAGCAGAGGGAGGCTGCCTGCTTCTCGTTCCTGCTGGAGGCAGGAAAGCAGGAGCAGAAGCCAAGAAGACACGGGAGCCTGCCGGTGGACAGGTACATTTTTTATTTTAACCCCCCAGTGTGACGCCCTGCCCCCTCCCACCTGCGATTAATGCCGGCCCGACTGGCATGTAAACCTGGGGAAGCACCAAATTCTTATGCCTCCTGAGGTGACGTGCAATGAGGAGAATTCCATTTATTTCTCTAAGTTTTTTCATCTTTCTAAGTGTGCTGCAGAATCTTTTAATGTGTGCTGCATTTTGCAGCACACATAGAAAGATCTGCAGCACACATAGAAAGAGGGAACGCCTCTTAGAGTTGTTTCTGTGGACGAAAGTGCCCCTTCCTGCTAAAAAAATCCTGTCAACAACACAGACACCCTTGTACCATAGTGCAAGGTTGCCAGCGTTGGCGCTAGGCTGCGTAATGGTGCTAGCGCAGGGGGAAATGACGGGAACCCACCATATTGCCTACATAAGCGGCATTCCGGCCCTTTGACTTTGGCGTAAGTCAGCGCAGCCTGACCTTAGATCCCCATAAATGAGGGCCCAAGTCTTGTACTTACAGGAGGAGTAAGAAGTGCTTACTCATGGAGAAAAGCCTTTTGAATCATTAAACATTTTTTTCCTGTGAGTAAGGATATCTTGAGACACACCTAAGTCTGGAGTATGACACACCTACGAACTGCAAGCATCTTTGTGAATCAGGTCTGGAAATTAATGAGTAAAACACACCTAAGCCTGGAGTAAGACGCACCTACTTATATAAAATGCTTTTCTGTATCAGGCCCGTATATCAGCCGTCATTTACATCTTAGACAGAATAAAAACACGTGTATTCACAGAAAACATTTGAGTCGGGTTGAGGCATCCTGAGTGAGCACGCAAATGAAGCAACGACCCAAAAAAGAATTCCTGTCCACATTGTAATGAGTATTGCTTTCCTGTGGCAGGAGCATGTCGCCTATTTATTAAAACGGCGAGGTCACATTTCTTCTTTGACCTTCATATTCCCACCTCATCTGATTTTTCCATGACGGAAACGCCCTGGTAGGCTGGAGGACAGTGTGCTGCACTCACTGGAGGAATTATCTGGGGAATGGCTAGTCCAACATTCATGTCGAGGGAGCGCTACACAGTTTCTTTGCAGATATGCTTTGCTGCTGTGGGAAAAATATTGCACCTACATAAACATTCTCTAGCCTGCTGTTCACTCCCAGTCCAGCTCTGGAAGCAATGCTTTGCCAGGCTATTGTTGGTGAGGGTAAGGGGTGCGCGAGGCTTGTCTTCATTTGTGTGCACCGCCAAAGGGCAGGGATGGCCTGGGACCAGGGGCAAGGAGCCCCAGCTCAAATCTTTGAAATATTGGCGACATAGGGGCCCCTCATCACAGTCTGAGGGGGACATTATTTGGCATCATGCAACTGCCCTGGACACTGAAAGGCAGACATATTGATTACTAAACATGGGAGTATGTTACGATCTGCTCCGTGAAGCACTACTTGAGCTGCTCTGCACCTTGTCATGACTGCCCGTTTAGGGAACGCGAAACAGCTGTTCTATATGAGCCCTTCTGTGCTTCAAAATATTCCATTCTGAGGGTGCGCTGTTATTCCCGGAAAGAACACTTTGGGTGTCTAAACTCCATTATTTCCGCTGATTTGGGGAGGAGGTCCGTTGCTTATTACTCATGCCCTTAATTCTATGGGGCCTTTTGAAAGTTGAATAAGGTGCTTCCTGACTGTGCGCCTTCTCCCTTAAATTCATGCTGACGTGTAAATTGAAATGCACGCTGAATTGCTGGGTGTAGCCTTCCCCACAGCTCGTTGCATATTCCACGAGGCAGACCGAAGGATAAAGTTATTCACATATTCCCTCTCGTTTCAGTACAGCTGCTTTCCAGCGCGCCCACAAGCTCAGGCATGGACCTGTCGCAGGCCCCGGCCCTGCCTTGAACCAGCACGCCTTGCCGGGAGAAGCGCACAAGCTCCTCGCGGGCAACAGGGTGACTTGGGAGTGGTGTCCGTCTGATGCATGAAATGTGTCAGAACTTGTCGCACGTTTTTGACTGGGAAGAACGGTGTAATACGAGAGAAGCGAAAAAACCTGTTCGGTCTGACATCCGGAAAGCTGGAACACACAGCTGCCGGTTTTCCAAGGACAGGCGCCGCCAGCTCATTTATACGTGTAGGTGTTATTTAGTTAGGGTGGGACAGCCGAAGTAAAAAAGACGAAACAACTTTCAAAGTAATAACATTAATATGAGATCCTTGTGAGAGAGACCAGGTTTGTAGAAAGAGTTCCACCACAAACTCAGTCTGTTCACCTGTGTTCTTAATTCTTGCGATTTAGATTCATTCATTCCATCGATCTATTCAATCATTTATTCCAGAGAATCATCAAGGTAGTTTTGGCACTTTCATGGGAAAATATGGGTTATTGAGATGTTTAAATGGGATATCCAGTCATTATTTCTACTGGAGGAGCAGTGGCGCAACCAAAAGAGGGGAGGGGGCTTGTGGGGGGACAGTCTGCCCGGAGGGCACTTTTTTTTTGGGGGGGGGGGGGGGGGGGGCGGCAAGCGTAAAGTAAGTTTTCTTTTTTTACAATTTTATTTCCCCTCGTTGTCGTCTGCCTACTCAAATTGGCTGCCAATTAAATAATTCTTTCACAGGTTCCATAAGATGTTTCGGGGGATAAACACACCATACAATGTGTTTACGCAGTGTTGTGCAGTTTTTTACTTTTTAAACTTGTTCACTGCATTTTTAACTGTTCACTTTGCGTCGCTCTCCTCCCCGGTCCACCGCAGCTTGTGCTGATTGTGTGGTGGGAGTTCTTTGCGACTTAGCCTCCCGCTCTCCTCACTTCCGGTGGCACGATTAGTGACGGCCATCTTGGAAGGGGCGGACTAGTCTTTTTCTTTGCTGTACAATAGTATAAAAATCGAGCTATGGTGCCGCCGCGCAGCAGGCGTGCCGGCGGTGCGCCGAAGGCATGCCAAAGGCAAGCCCGTCTGCACCCGTCCGTGCCAGTTCGACGCCAGACATGCTGTCCTTTTTAGGGGGGATACTGTTACTTATACACGGGAGGACTTGTTGGAGCTTACGACATTGGGGAGGGGCTGTGAGCAGGCCTGTGGGTATGTCGCTGAGGGCCCTTTTTGCTGTCTACGATGTGGCTTTCAAGCTACATATACTTTGCCCCTGCATCATCGTTATTCTAAGTCTAGGAAGCATACAAGCATATTCAGCCTGAACTGTCGCTCGTTAGCTAAACATCACGCCGATATTCTTGACTTGTTAGAGGAGGCTTCCCCAGACGTTCTTTTTCTTACTGAGACATGGCTCTCTGATGCTATGACATCTGAACCATATTCAAAATAACAAGAGCAACCCTTATGTCCTTGTGAACCGGGTAGGTACTGAGTACAAAACAAAATTCACAAGGAACTCATTTATGAACAATAGTCAATACTATGTGACTCAATAATGTCACTCTGAATTAATCATAACCTCATATGACTTTTCTTTACAAAAATCATATCAAATCATAATTGATTTGATATGATTTTTGTAAAGAAAAGTCATATGAGGTTATGATTAATTCAGAGTGACATTATTGAGTCACATAGTATTGACTATTGTTCATAAATGAGTTCCTTGTGAATTTTGTTTTGTACTCATGACATCTGAACCAGGCTTTGCGCTTCCTGTGGGCTACAGCATTCTCTCACTTAATAGAGCATCCGGGGGGGGGGCATAGCGATAATTTTCAAATCTTGTTATCCATGCACTTTTATTAAACAGGTGATCATTGGTTGTGAGAGAGCACATTTTAAGGTCACCTTGAGCCCAAACTATACTATGTCTGGGCTCCTAGTGTATCGACCTCCAGGGCCATCCTCAGGTTTCAGGGAGGCCCTTGTAGATACGGTCAATATACTGGCAGTCAATAACGCTAACTTTACGGTTCTGGGGGATCTGAATCTCCACTTGGACAATACTGAGGACACTGATATGGCGAGTTTTGTAGCCGACCTTGCAGCTTGCCAACTGCTGCAGTTGGTCGTAGGCCCTACGCATATTGCGGGGCATTTCCTAGACCCTGTTTTTACTAACATACCCCAAATTATAATGCATGCACCCATTAGGATGGGATGGACGGACCACCTCCTGGTCTCAATGTCCTTATATGGAGTTATTCCTGCCCAGGATGAGGGTCGGTCGACCTCTTTGAAACGGTCCTGGTACAAATTGAATCGGTATCATTTTGAGGCCTGTCTCTTGGCCACCCGTCCAAATTTGCCAGAGGACTCTAATGAGGCACACAGGTTATTCTCAGAATGGATAAGGCATCCATAAGACAGTCTAATCCCCATGAAATGGCCAGTCAATCGTAAAACTAAAACAAGACCTTGGTTTAAGACTGAACTCGCCGACATACGCAAGGGATGTAAGAGATTAGAGCGGATATGAAGAAGAGACTTCAGCCTGGCTGCCAAAGCCATCTATCGGGCAGCAATTAAAAGATATCATAAAGCCATCAGGCACAAGCTGCTTTTCTCTCCAACCAAATCCGCAAGAGTGCTAATCCTCTGAAGAGCACGTTCTCAATACTGGCCAGTTTGCAATCCCAGCAAACCAGCGCTGGGTCAACCATCTAGTCCAATAAGCAGTGTGAGGACCTGGCCACCTTTTTTGTTAAAAATGTGGATGATATTTACAGTTCTTTCCCGACCACACACAGTAACATGCCGGTGGCATGTTGCTGTCAACGGCCAAATACTCTTCACACCTTTCCGCCGATTTCGCCAGATCAGCTGCTAGCACTCTGTAGTAGGATCAAGTCAGGTTCTCCCGCTGACCCACTCAAACCAGATCAATTCAAGAAAGTACTGCTGACAATCTTACCTTTCCTGAATCAGGTGATCAATGGGTCCCTCAGTACAGCCAAGGTGCCCAGGGTTTGGAAACAGGCCAAGGTAATTCCGTTACTCAAAAAACCGGTGCTTGACCCAACCAAACCAGAAAGCTATCGCCCCATCTCTCTGCTTCCCTGGGCGGAAAAGATCACTGAGGCATATGTGAACTCCCTTCTGTCGGATTTTCTTTCCCTAAATAATATACTGGATCCCTCCAAAAATGGCTTTAGGCCAGGTCACAGCACGGAGTCAGCCCTCCTGACAGAACATCTCTGGTCAGCTATGGATGAGGGGCAAACGTCAGCGCTGATCTTGCTGGACTTGAGCGCCGCGTTTGACACGGTGTTCCACGACATACTGTTGAGATGCCTTGTGGAGGTAGGAATCATGGGCTTAGCACTGGAGTGGCTTGCCTCATTCCTTCATGAGAGGTCATTCTCAGTATCTGCTCCCCCGTTTGCTTCTGGTGAACACCGCACCAAACAAGGGGTGCCACAGGACTCCTCCCTCAGTCCCCTTCTAATTAACATCTACGTTTAACCTTTGGCTGCAGTAGCCAGTAGCAGGGGCTTGACCATCGTCTCCTACACTGACGATACTCAGTTGGTGGTGGCACTCTCTGATAACATCGAGCAGTCCGCCCTTAAGTTTCAGGGCGACCTTGCGGCAGTGGCCGAGTGGATGACCGCTAACTGCCTCCAACTGAATTCCAATAAGTCAGAGGTACTGTTAGAAGGTAGGGACCATGGTCTGTGGAGTGATCTCTGGTGGCCAGCTAGCCTGGGCAAGCCCTCCCCCCGCCAAACAAGCCGTAAAAAATGTAGAGGTCTGGTTGGACTCATCTTTAAACTATCGAGTCCAAACCAAAAAAACAGCAGGGACCTGCTTTGGACTTCTATGGGGGCTCAGACCATTGCTGGGCTTCTTCGACGCCTCTACGCGCCAGATCATCATCCAGGCAATGGTTTTGTCCAGACTTGACTATGCCTGCTCCCTTTATTTAGGGTCCAATAAGGCGGAGGTCTTTAGGCTGCAAAGGGCACAGAATGCAGCAGCAAGAACACTTCTAGGTCTGCACAAGTTTTGCTCTGTGTCCAGCGCCATCTGTCGTCTTCATTGGTTACCTGTGGCCAGGCATATTGAATTTAAAGCCCTATGTATTTCCTTTAAGGTTTTGAAATCCGCCACCCCTCCTATTCTGGCCAACCCTCTGTCACCATATGCCCCATCGCGGCTCCTTCGCTCACAGGGCCAGCATATGGTAGTGGTTCCCCGGATACGATGAGTTTGCGCCGGTGGCTGCTCCTTTCGCTACAGAGCTGCCACTTTATGGAACACACTCCCTGTGCAGATCCGAGGCCTCAATAATTAATTAGAATTTAGGAAGGCCATCAAGACTATTCTTTTCCCTTCAATTTAGTCTGTGATGGCTGCGCGGTTATGTCAGTTCTTTCCTACCAGCGCCGGGACACCCCTTTGCTGGGGCAGCTGTTGCGCTTTATAAAATAATAACATAACATAACACATACAGGAGTGTAAACTTAGACCAGTCTCTGATCACCCTCTGTATCTAGTAAGGCATCCAGGCATATGTAATTTTTCCATTTGCTGGTTGACAAGTGTATCAAAAGAAAAGTCGACTTTGCGGCTGTAATGAGCATTAAAGAAAGGCAAAGGGAGAGAAAGTCTAGGAACGCGGATGCCCTCAAAGAGGCAAAGGATGCCGGACCGTGGTGTGTCCCATGCTTCCTGTTTCTTTCATACCTTGGCACTCACACAGAATAAATGTCCTAGCAAAGAGAAGCAGGACTAATTTGGCCAAAGGCTGGTGTGGCACAAAGTAGCAGTTTGCACACGAGAGGAAACAAGCACACAAGATAGCTGGCACAGGGACTTGAGAACCGACTCCTGTCGCTCATGAGTACTTAATGCACACTGCCACCAGTATTCCTTAAGTCATAGAGATCAGAACCAACTGGCAACCCACATGGCCACTGCAAGTGTCAAGATGAAAGCATGTGAGCTATGCAGAAATCTTACAGAAGAGTGACTTCAGAAATTAGAAGACCATTTGCAGTCTAGAAGAGAGCAGCCTTGTCACACTCAATCACCCGTGTGCTCTGAAAAGTCCACCTGTGTTCTTTTGAGATAGTCATTTCTTGACTCACACCCAGCACTCTCTAGGAGATTGTCAATCAAAGGACCTTTGCATTCTTTTCTTTGCTGGATTTCAACTAAGCATTGGTGTGTGGCATCCGTATGAGAAATCTTCTTCAAACATAAAAAAGCTATTTGAGCATTGCTTACACTGCATCTTAAATCTTAAGGAATAATGCTATGTACATGGTATGAAAACATTAAGTATTTAACTTCCAAAAACGCACCTGTATGAAACAAAACCTAAACCTGCTCAAAACCGTATGTCTCAAACTGACAAGAACAAAGAATCAAGGCTTGTTCTTGGCAGTTCTCAACTCAACTATGGAAAAGGCCTCAATACAAAATTGTTCAAGGTTATTTGCTTACTTTTCTCTCTTTTTCCTGCGCCCTCCTCCCTCAAAATATGTATCCTGTGATGCTAACATCCCAACATGTTGACCGATTGAAGCTTCTTTGTAAGTGCTTTAACATCCCACCTTTTAGGACGTAGATAGGACATATATTTTTAAAAAAACAGTGCAGAGGAGGTGGTTTATCCTTCTTCACTACAATGTGAAGGAAGGATGATGCGGAATAGTATACGTTGTGATTGTCACAACCACCTGTTCAGACCTGCTTCACTTAAAGTAGATCGCATTCAGCATTATGACTACACAAAGTATTATTTTCGTTTATTATAATACATTTTTTAGCACTATGAACCAAAAAAATATTTAGAGAATTGCCATACAAACATAGAAAATACATTGTATCGCGTTAAATGAAGCATTTTATACTTGCTCAAAGCTCACATTCACAGAAATAGCAGATTCATGTCGCAGGTCACACGTTGAAAAAGTATTAGTTGAGTCACATACGGATATTATGAATATCATAAGCCCTGTTTTGGTTGTTGGCTCTACCATCTGAAACATACAATAGAGACTGTCCCCTAGGCCTAGGTGCTTTTTCATTTTATTTACCTACCTCTAATGATTTGCATTAATTCCAAATGGTCTGCATGCTTCATTTATGCAATGATCATTGCTTTAAATGAGCATATACTCATACTCTGAGGTCATGAACTTATTTGATTTGATATGGACTAGAGGTCATGATCTATGGGGGCGATGTGTGGGTAGTGTGCAAATATATAATTGTAATTGTAACTGCATTTATATAGCGCTTACTACCCCTGACGAGGTGTCAAATATAATATCAGAGAGTAAAGCAGACAGACATGCAACCGTGTATGATACACTCACTGACACATGTAGAGCATGGATGATGGGTAAGAAGTGGGGCATTCATACAGGGATTTAGAATGAAGTTAGAGGAGGCTTTTTGGGATTGCATAGTATCTGAGTGTAGGAAATTTGGTTTCTAGTTGAAGCCCCACTCAAGTAATAAACACAATCCATGTCAGAATGACCCACGAAAGTCACTAAATAAACTCTTCCATAACCCTCTAGTAGCTTGGCACAAAATCAGTCAAGCTTAACTCAGAGGCAATGTGTAAAGTATTTATGCCACATACAAACAGTAATAAAGTGAAAACACATCACAAGAAAAATCCCAAATCATAAAAAAAGAGAGAATGTTTTAATACTTAAGCTGACACCAAAACAGCAAAAATCCAATCAGTAGAAACTGAGTTATGAATTTTTAAAGTTTCAGGTGAAAATAGTGCCAAAAAGCACAAAGCACCACTCTCGGTTTTCTAGTCCTGCTGGATTAGGTCAAAGTTACAAATTCAGGCTGAAAGCAATAGAGTGTGGGTCGAATACAGGTACCAGGTTTGCCCTGGTGAAAAGTTTACCTTTTCTCAGTCCAAGTCCATGTTAGCAGCCTCAGCTAGAGCTTTGGGGGGTGGGGGAAGGGGGTGGCGGCTGGGTGGGCATGAGGAGGCTGTTGTTGGCAGAAGGACAGTTTGCAGCTGGAGCTTTGCGTTAGTGGAAGATATGGGCGGTCACTGCTGCCGTGAAAAACTGGCCACCTTCGGAACTTCACATTGATTGGAGCGCAGTGATCATTAGTGATGTGAGGAGCTTGCTTGTGGTCGTGAAGAGCCCCTTACTTCTGGATTTTCACCTGTAGCTCAGTTTGAAAACAGGAGGAGTACACTCTGATGCCAGCCAAGGGTCCAGGACCTGAATGACACTTCTTGGAGATCAGGACTCACTCCAGCAGAGGCAACCAGCAAGGCAGGCAGATCCAGGTGTTGCTCGTTAAGTGGGCAGTTGCAGAGGAGGCTTTTGGAAGCTTGTTATGTCCCTGAAGCTCAAACACGAGGTCAACCAACTGACCGTTTGAGTTACTTCTGGGGATCCTGGGTTCAAGGCAAGCTGGTCCAGTCTTACTTCTTGAGACAGCAGTGCAGTGCTTTTTCTGAATCTTCCACATGTCCAGGAGAGTTCTGATGAGAGGTTCTGTGGGTGCCATTCTTATAACCAGAGCCAGTCTGTGGGTGGGGGATACCCCTTTTGTCAAACCTTCCCCATTTCCTAGGTTTGGCTCTTATCTGTGTGGAGGGGCAAAAGCAGGCAGGCCTAGGTGTGGGCTGCATTTGTCAGTGGCAGGGTGCCTTGGAAGTCAGGAAGGGGTGGGCACAGTACCCAGGCTTTTGAAGGACTGAGTACAACCCCCTAGCCCATCCTGCTCAGGGAAGGAACACCCTGCCTCACACCCAAGGCCCATATGGACCTATGTATGGAAAGAATACACACCACACCACAGAAGAGCCATTCACAGCCATGTGACCCTGGACAATGGCAGAAAGACACATTTGGTTTAGGCAGAAAACTGCCAGCTTTCTAAAGGTAAACACAAGGAGATGATGGACTGAGCGCTGAAACTTTTCAGACACTCACCCCTAGTCACAGATTTGGGTGAATCCATCATTGTTCTTTAGCTCACTTCACCACCCCAGTTCAGACACAGCTATATGCAAATCAGTCTTGACCCTGTGTCTCATGGGAACAGTCCTGCCCGAACTGCCAAGCCATGTCTTCCCTGGACCAGAAGCAAGCATCCTTGGACCAGTTTCAGGCTAACAGCCCTCATCAGCCTCGCTAGCTTGAATACAGTGGCAAAGTGAGCAAGGGACCCATTTCTGGGTATACTCTGCCAACTTAGGGCAAACAAAGCAAACACAAGGCGATGATGGACGGAGCGCTGAAACTTTTCAGACACTCACCCCAGTCACAGATCTGGGTTGACTCCATCATCGTTCTTTAGCTCACTTCACCACCCCAGTTCAGACACAGCTATATGCAAATCGAACTGCCAAGCCATGTCTTCCTTGGACCGGAAACAAGCGTCCTGGGACCGGTTTCGGGCTAACAGCCCTCATCAGCCAGGTTAGCTACAGGAGAGATAGCCTTGCTACAGTGAAACATGACTTGAGGAGATTTTCACTGTAATGACATGTAAAATTTAAGCACATGTGTCCTACTTTTTAAATACCATGCACCCCGTCCTATGAGCCTTTAGGGCCTACCTTAGGACTAATTATAGGTAATAAAATGGAAGGTTTCAGCCTAAATCAATATGGCAGTTTAAAACTGCACTACAGGCTTCAGTGGTAGGCCTGAAACATGCTTTACAGGGCTACTTTCGTGGGTGGCACAATGAGTGGTGCAGCCCACTTGTAGCATTTAATTTGCAGGCCCTGGGTACAGGTAGTATCATTTACTAGGGACTTATAAGTAAAGTAAAAGTACCAATCAGGTGTAGTTCAATTTCACTTGTTAAGAATGGAGAGCACAAGCACTTTACCACTGATTAGCAGAAGTAAAGTGCACAAAATTATAAAAGCCAACAAAAACGAGTTCCTCAAGGGTAGACAAAAATCTGAGGGGATCCTGCAGAAAGGGCCACGGTCCAACACCGAGGATGTAAAAACTGTAGAAGACGGATTGATGGTTGTCACATGTAGGTAGGTTCTGCATGTTGTATCATCTTTGGTGCTCTGTTTGGCTGTTGATTGTTTTGAAAATTTGTTCTTTGATAGGTAACACTAGCAGCAAAGATTATTCTCATTCTTTTTAACTTTGTACTCTGCTCTTTCTAACATAAGGTACTGTATTATGTGATGAATATGGACGTATTCTGGGTTTGACAAGTAAGATTTGGAGCTTGGAACCTTCACTGCAATTTGTAGTGATCATTTTGTTATGTACTAGTTCTCATCTGATCTTTGTAAGGGATATTTTTGAGGATATTGTGCTGAGTCTGTTCTCACTTGATCTTTGAGTGTACTGTAGGAGCATCAGTGCCAAATTTGTGTTGACACTTCTCTTTGTGAAAGAGATCATATGGATTCTCTGATGGATCGGGTAGGGAATTAACAAGTCTTAACCATTCTCCTGAATGCCAAGTGATTCTTTGCAGGGAGGAATTTACATAATTTGGCAGCTGGAATGGAGAAAGTAGAGCCACCAAATGTTCTCTTCCTGTAAGTTGAAATTATTAGATGCAATGCGACCCTGGAATGTAAGTTCCTTAGTTTGACGGATTTGGTAATTTTTTAATGATGGAATTTTAGTCTTTGCAGTTTATCGCTCTGTGAGTGTTGCATAATATTTTGAAAGATGATTTTCTTGCGTTTGGGAGCCAGTAGATAGTCTTCAGGATAGGAGATATGTACAATTGTATCTTTACATTTACAAGCAGTTTTTACTTCAGAATTCTGAATTCTCTGCAGCCTTCTCATGGTTGAGGGTGGAATGCTGTGGTGTAGTCTGTTTGCATATGTCTGGTTCTTGTCTGAGATGTCATTGTGGTAAAAAAAGGACTTAGACGTGGTCACAAGGAATTACTAGTGGATAAGATTAAATCAAGCTTTCTTTTCACTGCGGCACCCAAAGTGTGACACGTTTGCCCACATGTGATTCTTGTGATCATTGTGACACAGGACTCAAGCTACTCCCAAATGAAACAAATAGGCTGACATTGGTGTGAGGTTTCTTGTGTTCCTGTTCAGACAGAACCTTGCCTGGCAGTTTGTACTGGACTATTCTAATTGTAGTATAACCAAGACTGATTTGCATAGAGCTGGCTCCTGTCTGGGTGACATGTTTAGCAAAAAACTATGGACTGCAATGAGGTCCGAGTAATTTCCTGTGACTGAGATTAATTCAAAACATTACACCTACAACCTTTGTTTTCTTCAGTGATATAGTCTTCTAGCACAATCCAGTTTAGAGAGGAGGAGAGATGTTGTTGCTTGCATCTTTTGAGCCAATCCAAGATGTGGAAAGGTGTGTCAAAGCGTTTTAATTGTTCAAGAAGTTGATGTAGACAGTTTGTCCACTTGAACATTCATGGAAAATGTAGGATCTAAACCAATTCCAAGATTTCAGACTTCTTTTGCAATTGTTGGCAGAGGTCTTAGTTCATACGGCAGAAAAAAATAGGGGATCATAAATTTTCATTCACTGTTGAAAATCTAACTTGAGATGATTCCACATCAGCTATTGACCAATGGCAATGAGTCAGCTGTTGATTTTTCTATGTGCTTAGGGTTTTCCAGTTTGAGAATTAGCTGCATGTCATCCAGATAAGTTCAAAATTGTCGATAAGGTCTGGTAGTGGTTTCACGTACATGCTGAAAAGTAAAGGTGAGATGAATTGATTGATCCCTGTGGAACTCCTGTTTTTATGTTGCAAGGGTTTGCTTAAAAAGGGATATGAATCGGGTAGGACCGGTTGATTAGGTAATAAGTTCAAGTAAGAATGATGTAATCTGTACTGACTTCTTTTAGTCTTTGAATGAAGGTATCAGGGAGTATTGTGTCAAAAGCTGCTGAAAAATTAAGGAGTAGTAATGCAACTACACTAGTTTTTTCAACTTTCATGTCGTCCCAAATTGTAACTAGAGCTTATCTGGTCCCTCTTCCTGGGAGGAATCCTTTTTTGCCTGTCTCATAATAGTTTGTTTTCTTCTATATATTCTGAGATCTGCTCACTCCATAAGTTTGCAAGAAAAGTACCATTGGAAATTGCGGTTTAGCTGTTAGTGTCTTGTGAATACAAGCTCTTCTTCTTAATTAATGGGTGTTTGTGTGCTTTTTAAAATTCCTCTAGGAAAATTCCCCTATTTAATTATTTATTGATAATATTTCTGACTGGGATAGTTGCAGAAGTTGATAGAAGAATCTTTCTGAAAATTAATGAAAGGCAGGGGTGTTATGGGCATCCAACTGGACTGATAGCTTTCACCAGGTCCTCAAATTCTGGGCTGTGTATTTTCTTGAAAGGATGAAATAGATGGAGACTTGTTTTCTGTTGTAATGGTTTTTGGTTGAATAATTGGGGTATGTTTTCTTTGTTGTTAGATTTGATTTCAATGTGTCTACTTTGGTTAAATATATTGCTATTTCATAGGATGAGCCTTGTGAAGGTGGGGTGAAGGTTTGACAGCTTTCCGGATTGCTAAATTTCGATAGGATTTCATGGAGGTCCTTGGTTGGGCAGTTGGCATTGTTGAGCCTGTTTGAGTACTGAATATTTTTGGCCTTTTTCAAAATATGATTTCTGTATTCTGTTGACTTTCTGTAGACACAGTTTGTCTTGAGGGTTTTTATTTTGTTCTACCTCTATTGAAGTGCTGAGATTTGTCCTTTCATTTATTTTTTAACACCAAGGAGCTTCCTTTTACTTTTTGCCTTGCTTTGAGTTCTTATTGTAATTCGTATAGCCAGGGCTGTGGTCATCCATTCATATAGTTTCTTTATTGAGTTTTTTGTCTCCAGTGGTGTGTTCTGGTTAGGGGAAAATCCAACTTTTGCATGTTTGATTTGTTCAATTGCCTGTAAGTTGTTAATGGGTGTGTGGTTCGTTGATATTTTATTTGGGATCTCTATTGGTTCTGGATTGCAGAACTTGACATGTAAAGATGATCTTTTGAAAGTTGTGTATGTTTTGTCCATATATAATGGCATATAGTTGAGGCATATCTGGTTTATTGAACCATATATTTAGGTCACTAAGTCCACATATATTGGAGAGATAGATCTGATATTGCATTCAAGAAAGCATCTATCTAAGCTTTGAGGTTGGGTGGGTGCTATAGAACAGGTAAAAGGTGGGCTTGGTTTGCATCTTGTTAGAAGGGAATCATAACCTTGTATTGTCACATCCTCCATCATGGTGACTGTTATAGAATCTTCAAACACAGCAGCCAGACTACCTCTTTTATTTCATTGTTGGTTGTGTGTATATATAACAAGCTAAAATGTATGAAATGTTCTCAATAGCAGTGTCAAATGTATAAAAATGGAGAAGGAATAAAATATTGCCTGCAGTCCTCTACCACCACACTGATCCATGTGGATGAATTTGTATCTCTCACTAGGAAAGTCTCCTGCTTGAGATTTTTGGTCATACTGCATAATTAGCACCAGGTGAGGCTGCAGACTCCCTCTAACCATGTAGGAAAACATACGCAGCGAGACATTAATAACCAAACAGTTGTCAAGCCTATGTGGAATACCCCTGTTGTGTGAGAATGTATTCCAAGCATGGTCGGATTAAAGCAGGATATCAGTCTCACGGTTACATGTGCTGATATGTGCACGCAGCATCCAAGGAGAGGCTGACTATGTTTTTTAAGGAGCAGCCTTCCTTGCACAGGAGTATGTGACATCAAAGACCACAGAACTGTCTCTGAAAGGGAGATTAGAGCCCCTCATGGAGGACAAATGATCAGCATTGTATAAAGCAGGAAATGATCAAACCAGATTGTTTTGACCTGATTGCTCTCTGAACTGGTTAGGATGTTCATAAGCTGTGAGAATGAGTTTCATCAAATAGACAGGTAAATCATCTGTGTAGAGTGAGAGTATGAGTTTGGGGCCAAGTACCTCCATAGCACAGCCCTTCAACACATGACTCAGTTGATGTGTCAAAGGCTCCACCGCCAAAGCAAATAGCAATAGAGATAGTGGGCACCGTGACTTGTCCCACTCTGCAACTTCCATTACTCTGAGATTAATTTTTTTATTCTTCACTCACACCAGTGACTTTGTTTTCAGAAGCATTCCCATATTTTTAAACCAAGGATCAAACTTCATTGTTGTTAGTACTGCAATAAAAAAAATTCATGAGACTGTGTCAAAGGCTTGTTCTGTGTCTGTCGACACCAGAGCTATTGCTTGGTTGTCATTTTCAATTTTACCCACTATTTTTCTTAGTAGTCTTATGTTTATTGCAGTTCTCCTACTGGGTATGATACCATTTTGGTTCTCATGTATTAGGGGCCTGAATAGTATTTTCAGCCTGGTGGCTATTACCCAATGTTTTTGTGTCTGTATAAAGCATGAACAATGGTCTATATGCTTTAAAATACACCAGGACTTCGACTGGTTTCTGCAATACTGTTATTAATCAAGGATCTAGGTAGTATCCCATTGCTAAAGCTTCCTGATGGACCTGTAATCGTCTGGGTGCTACTAAATCGCCATAGGCCTAATATCATTCTGCTCGTGGGCTCTTTCCACCTGGTGCCATGGATATATTTAAATCTTGTGTTGCTTCCATTATTTCTTCGAGCCTTAGTAGTCCTTCCAGTTGGAGTCTCTGTTCCTGTGATAATTGCTTTAAACCCTCTACGTCTATAATGGGAAATGTCTCATGTCCCTCTATTTGGTGTGTGTCATTGTATATATTCTTATAGCATGTGTGGAAAACCAAATGTATCTCTTCATGTGTATATAGTATTTGCCCATGAATGTCTCTGATGAATGTAATGTCTGTGGGGAGTCGTTCACTCTTTAGCAGCCATACTAGCAGGTTACCTGCTCTGTCATCTTCTCTATGTAATATTTGTGGAAATGTTTTATTTTGTAGTAATTCTTTTGCAATGGTTTTCCAGCATCTCTATTCGTAGAGTTTCTGTTCTCTCTCTACTTATGCTATCTGAGCGTTGACCACGTCAGCAATTTCACTCGAAAAAAAATTGATTTTCTGACTGTTTGATCTTGGAGTCTGCTCTGGAGGATGCTAGGCCACACATAACTACGTTAATAGCGTCCGAATATATGTCCTTAGTCGTTTCTGTATCCCATTCATTTCACAATACTCAGCTATTTTTTCACGCAACAACGGGTGAAATGCTGTGTCTGTTAATTCTGGCACTGGAAGGCACCATGTAAGTATTTTGGCTCTATATTTGCCTGCAGTGTTTTGTAGGCGTGAGGGCGAATGATTGGATAGTACCATACCCAGATTTGGCATGTATTTTATATTCTGCCTGTTGTCTTGATCAATTAGAATAAAGTCTATCTTAAAGTATGTGCATAGTGCCAAATCCCCACAGCTGTCGTCTCCCTACAATTTAGTTGCCCTGACAGAATCAGGTATCTCCCTTCCTCATCAGGAAAACCTATTGCTGCGGCAAAGCGAAGACCTGGTGCCAACCATATATCAACCCCGCTAGCATCTGTGTTATGTCCCACAAGTAAAAGACACCCTCCTCACTGCCACTTAATTTTATTAGCTTCATCTGATGCAAATGTGTCTCCTGCATCCTTAACATCTGTATTGCTTGTCCACGCAGATATACTCCTACTCTCATGCTCTCTAGGTAGGTATTTAACCCTTTCACATTCCATGTCATCATTGTCACCATACCTGCCATTGATTAGGTTCGTAAAGGATCTTGCGAGCAAGCTCCCCTCAGATGTTTCACCATATTCTGAACTTTGCACACTGACATGTTACATTCTAAACCAGAAACTAGTTGAACTAAGCAGGACAACACCTGGGCTACTTTCAGGATGCAACACAAAAAGATGATGGTTGGAATGTTGAACATTGTCAAACATTCACTCCCAGTCACAGATCTGGGTTTGATCCATCGTTATTTTGCTCGCCTGGCCATTCCAGTTTGGACCCAGGCATATGCAAATCAGCCTTCATCCTGTTCTTCATGGGAACAGTCTAGCCCGAACTGCCAGGCCAGTTCCTCCCCCGACCAGAAACCAAGCATCCTGGGACCGGTTTTGGGGCATCACCCCTCATCAGCCAGGCTGGCTTGAAACTAGTGATGTAGTGAGCAGGATGCCCATAAGAGCCTTAGGTGCTGAATTCATGCACACTTTACCATTATAACCAATATCATTCTAAGTGTATGCTGAACTGTATAGTTAACATTGCAACACATATTCTTACATAACTAATACATTAAAACTCATTAGCATAAAATGGAACTACAAAAACTTACACAGACCTATGCACACCTCCAGCTGGTCACAGATCGCCAGACTATGCCAGGTAGAAGTTCAATTGTCAAGGGCTAGGTCCTATAGATGTAGGGAGGCAGATAGCTTTGGCTGACACCAAGCTGTTGCCAGCTCCATAGTGTTGATCTTGGGGCTATATATATATATTGTAATCAGAAATACCTCTTGCGTTTTAGATTTTCATGTTAGATTTACTTGCTCTGCAGGTGTTTAATCTTACTGTCTCTGAGAACGGATCTCCAATTTTTCTTACATTCTGTATACAAATTTTTGCCACATGCTGTTTCTTCATCCAGTTCCCTTCCTGGTTTGGTTCCTTGAAAAAGTGCATTTGTCTATCGTATATTCATTTTAGGTTTTCAGGAAAGAACATCATGTACTTCAGTTTGCACTTGAAGTGTTGGCCTCTGCATCTATTCTTCCCTGCTTCAAAGGTGCAACCTTTTCTGTGCTCTTGTAGCATGTAGTTAGGGAGCAGCATGACGCAAGCTCCATCTCATGTTAAGAGTGTTTTGGTTCTTAGTGCTTGGAGTATGCCCGGGGATCGCTGGTGCAATGGGGTTCTATGTGCTCTTTCAATCTAAAAGTCCTTTAAGTCTTCATATTTAAGCCATTTACTCCTCCAAATACAATTTACAACATTCAGCTTCTGATTTTTTTGGCAGACTCACTGATCTGATGTTGTTCCGCCGCGAGCTACCTTCTGGCCCCTCAGCCTTGGCTTCTAGGATTTGCTTTAGGCTGTTCAACTTCTTCTGCATTATTAATACATGACCCATGTCACTTTCTCTGTTACTTTGTGCAGGTCTGTGCCTGCAAGTTTGAGATCAATTGCCAATGTAAAGGTTGGTCACTGTACTGATGCGTCAGAGTCCAGAGGTTCCTGTTAATACGCTCTGCTGGCTTTGGTATCATTCTTCCAGTAGGATCTCTCAACCTCATTCCTCTGTTCATTCAATTTTAGGGGTTGCATTATCTGCAATGAAGTATGCCTCAATTGTATGAGGCTCTCTTCGTCATGTCATGTCTCCCACAGGGTTTCTGTTTCCTATTGTGACCCTGAGATCACTTGCATCCTATTTAGAGTCCCTCCTTTGCTCTAAACTGGGTGTGTAATCTGGCAGCGCACGTCAATTGTATGCACTCTGAGCATATGGGAACTGTATTCCAGTGTCACTATATACTGGGCTTAAGCGGGACATTAGGGGCCACACCCAATTGTGAGCCAGATAATACTTCTTATATGGTTACACTGAAATTCCGAGGTCTATGATCTGACCACCCAAATGCCTTAGCCCTACAGCCATATTTCTTCCACTGCCTACTTCTAACTCTCCACTAATGATGAGAGGCATGGGCCAAAGAGTGGGTCTGCCACATCTGCCTCAGGCCCACTCATGTTTCTCTGTGATCTTCATCCTTCCTTTGCTATGCCAGGCCAGAGCCCTTCTGCATCTCTTTGTGGTGCCGCCTTGCCACCACTAGCCTTTCCCAAGGCTCTCTACCTCCCCTGTCATTACAACACAACACCCGGGCTCTTCCCAGGGACCTCTGCAGGTTCGTGGAAACTGCATACACTCTGTCATTCTTTCCGAGACCCCAGATTACAGAAATCAAGACCCACGTGAACTACACAGTGACCATTTTGAACTTTTACGCTTGACCTTCTGGTACAGAGGGGTCCCCTGTATGAATGTATTCTCACTAGTGGCGTAACAAAACTTGAGGGGGGGCTCCTGCAAGCTGCATAGATGGGGCCCCCACGCAACAGACACAGTAAGGGTCTCTCAGGCCAGGGGCCCGTGCACAGTTCTGAAGGGGCTGCAGGGGCTATTGTTATGCCACTGATTCTCACCTGGCAAACTTCAATATCTCTCCCCTGCACACTCTCAGAAATGTTTCTTATTTCATCTGCTGTAGGTTGTGGGCTCAGAAAGCGTCTTCAATGAGTAGCTTGTGAGCTACCAGTAGCTCTCCAAGTGCCTGTGAGTAGCTCTCCTAGGTGCAGCCCAGCCTATAGAGGCTTTTGCTTCGTTGAATTATTATATGTAAACCAAAGTACATAAGCATGTGGAAGAAAATGTGTGTATTTTCATATCTCCTAAGCTGTTTGGAGAAAAATGGTTGAATTTTCAAAATGTATTTAAAGCTGCTATTTGAGTTGGAGAGATTTATTACTCATATTATTACATTGGTGCCAGCGGATTGCAGCTATGGCTTTTTTATACATTACCCATATAGAGGCATTTTGAATCAATAATATTTTTTCACTTTACTGATGGCAACCCTGCACCAATGTTACCGCTGCTGACAATCTTAGAAGGGATGGTCACTATTACATCACTACTATTAGTAGCTCGAGATGATTTTCATTGAACAAAAGTGCATCTAATTACAGAAAAGGTTGGAGACTCCTGGCTCAGATGAGCCGCCTAGATTTGGATGCAAATCCGATTTTTAACCAATGACTTGGGAGCCAAGGGAGCACACATCCGCACATCATCCTGGTTAACCACACCCCCACCATACCTTATGATTGGATGTGTGGTATCCTTACAAAGCTTACTATACTGAACTACTTTTGTTCTCTGCAGCTTTATACATCACTTGCCTTTGAATGCTTAATGACAGCAGGCAGCTGTTTCATTTTCTTTTACACTTTTTCTTCCTTTTGATTGCTCCATGTCCCAGCTTTTTCTTTTCTTTCTCTGTGTCTCTCCAGATCCCCATACACTCTGCCGTCTTCTGAATATTTTTCTCCCTGTCTCCCCCTCCAGTATTATTTCCTACTGCTCCCAATCCCTGCGCACTTCATTAACTTTTGAATATTTTTCTCTCTACTGCCACTCTCTTGTGCCATAGTGGTAGCCACTATTGGCTTTGCTAATACTGGAGGCTTTTAAAATCCAATGGGATTGGCAAAGCCGGTAGCGGTGACTGACAATGTTGACAGTATAGAAAACTGTATAGACGGAAAAGTCCCTTGCATATTGATGGACGTGTATCCCTACCCTAAGTGCCCCAACTGCAAAGATATGTGGATCCATGAGACTGAGTTTTGGTCATGAGCGAACACGGATCATTCATATGTGCTATGACGTAGGCTTTTCTCAAGGACTGTGGTCTGCTTACACCTGGAGAGGCACTCAAAGCGTTATCCTCAGGAGGTGTAGGCTACTGCTTTCACCTGAAGTTAAGTAAAACAAGCACAGCAGTGGCAGTATACCATGTTTTTAGAAACCGGTAGCGTCAACAGGTCAAATGTACCTGTGCCACTAGAGTGGTGCCTCCTGGCCCACCTTAGTGAAGTTCTGCTGCTGTTTGCTTAACATGACCCTTGGTCTGCATTGAGTTGTGTGTGCACGCAAGGCTTTATGTGTGCCTGAGAGATGGTACAGTGCAGGAGAAATAGCACAAGTAGTTGCGTGTGAGCGTGAAGAAATATCACAAGCAGTTGCGTGTGAGCGGCAGATGTATGTGTGCCGTACAGATGGTACAGTGCAGGAGAAGTAGCCTGAGCAGCTACCTGTGTGCATTGGGATATGTGTGTGCCTATGGAAAGGTACAGCACGTAGGAGATGGTGTGTGATGTGGCATGAATGTGCTAGAATGTATGTGTGCCCAGGAAGAGGCACAGTACATTGGAGACTGTGTGTATCTGTATGTATGTGTGCGCAGGGGTATGCGTGTGCTTGTGATAAGCTCAATTCACGGAAAACACTGTGTTCCATTTTGGGAGACTCATGGCTTACTGGGAGAGCAGGGTGAGGTGGAGATTTACACACACAGATTTGTGGATTGCTGCTTTTCAGAGAGCGGGGTGGGACACACATTGGAAGAAAGCAGAGCCAGGTTCTTTGGTGCACTTTAAAATGAGCTGTTTGATTCTGAAAGGAGTTCCCTGGTCAAAGGAACCTTGACACAACTGAGGAAGGAGATAGGGCTACTACCAGAATCATAAAGAATAAGACTGGGGTCCTTTGGTAACCTTTTGAAGCACATGCCACTGAGCCTGACATCCAGTTGTGAACCTCTAGACACTCCCGTGCCCTGTGTTTGGGGCCATCAAGACTGGAGACTGTCCTGCTGCAATAGACTGTTCTATGGAGGAAGAACACAACAAAGGAGTGGGCACTTCAAAGTGAGCACCCTCAAGAACACGAACTTCAAATGCAGACACACTATATCACAATTGTGTCTGGAAATGGATTATAGAAAAGGGGAGCCTAAGATTCCCAAATTTCCAAACTGAAGCTGGACATCAGCGTTGAGAAGCTCAGCACAAGCTCTGCGTGTTCTGAGTAGGACTGGGAACTAAGGGTCTTCCAGTACATCATGCTGGGTGAGAGGACATCATCGAGGAGGATCAAGAACACTTGCCTGGAGCCTGTAGCATTAGTTTCAGCCTGCCCCAAGCCAATTGGAACCTGTGAGGTGAAGGAGATTGCTTGGTGGGAGTGAGGCCCAGTGGGGGTCTGGTGGCATGGATACTGGGCGTGGAGTGTGAGATTCTGGTCCATCAGGACCGCAGCACTGATCGTCCTTTTAGCCCGTGTGCCAAAGTCTGCAACCCTCCTGCCAGGTGGGGGTCCCTTTGCAGAGTAGTAAGGGCTGCCACCCTTATCACTGCTCTGTCAAAATTGGAGGGCTGTTGCCTGAGACAGCACTGTGACCCAAAGAAGGCCATCAGCTTGTTCATGCAACCCACGACCCTACGTGCGTGTCAGGAGGAAGGGGCCACGAAGGAAGAAGAGGGACTTCCTCCTGACCCTACTTGCAGCATAGAAAACACTGCAGCCGTGATCATGCATTGAGAGTATGTATGTATGTATGTATGTGTGTTCTTATATAGCGCTCGACTTACCCTTGGGCATCTCGGCGCTTGCATTGGGAACCCGTCCTGGCTTTTCCCTGTGAGATAACCCGTACTGGGCATCCCCAAGGTGAAAGCCAGGCATCCCGCCGCGGGGGGCCGTAGTGGAGATTAAGCAAGCTATTGCCCAGAGTTGCAGAGTGTGAACCCATGATTCGAGTAGGCATCGAAGTGAGAATTATCGAGTCCATGGACAGCAGCAACTTGATCTGTGACATACCCTGCATCCCAAGAGAGAGGAGCACCAACGACGGTGGCTGCCATGACCATAGCTTCCCCTATCTGTGCACAGCCAGACTGTTGAAGGGCACCCGGGGACTCTAAACCGCCACTCCACAAGAGCATTTAAGATTGACTAACGGGTAGCCAGGCCCTGGGCAACTAGCGCTCAACTGATGTAGTCCAGTATGGGAACTCTGATATCTTGCTAAATAGCCCCAATAGAACTTCTGAGACTTGAACGCCTTAGTGGGGCTTAGCGTGTGTTAGACCTGTCATCTTTTGGCGTGATTTCCCCTGTTTTTGACTGTGTGCTGCATTTAGTTTTTTCTAGTTTAAGGACTCTGGGCACTTTACAATTGCTGATTAGTGCTAAAGTGTGAGTGCCCCCTATCTAAATTGTATTGGTGATTGTTTTATCTAAGCTTGTCATATTTGATTTACTAGTAAGTCCCTAGTAAAGTGCACCAGGTGCACCCAGGGCCTGTAAATTAAATACTATTAGTGGGCCTGCAGCCCTGATTGTGCCACCCACATGAGTATCCCTACAAACTTGTCTCAGGCCTGCCACTGCAGTGTCTGTGAGGGCAGTTTCAAACTGCCATATCAACCTGGCAAGTGCATCCACTTGCCAGGCCCTAACCTTCCGTTTTACCATGTGGAAGTCATCTCTAAGGTAGGCCCAAAGGCAGCCCAATATGCAGAGTGCAGTGTATTTAAAAATGGTAGGACATGTGCTGATGTGTTTTACATGTCCTAATAGTGAAATACTACTAATTTTGTTTTCCGCTATTGCAAGGCCTATCCCTCCCATGGGGTAACATGAGGATTGCCTTGAATGATCTTTTATGTGGAATTTCCCATTGGGAACAGATAGAGATTTGGAGTTTGGGGTCTCTGAACTCACAATTTAAAAATACATCTTTTTGTGAAGTTGGTTTTTGAATTGTAAGTTTGAAATGCCACTTTTAGACAGTGGGCATTTTCTTGCTTACCCATTCTGTGCCTCTGCCTGTCTGTAGAATACACGCCTGGGTTTGGCTGACAGTTGGGCTCTCGTGCATTCACTCTAGACAGTCACACAAAAGATGCTGAGGTGTGCCCTGCTTATTCTTTATGGCCCATCACCAGTCTGGTGGGCCTTCCTGAGCTAGAGTGGTGGGAGGAGTTGTCAGTGACACCTGAATAGGGCTGCGCCTGTCCTCACACAAAGCAGTCTCCAACCCGCTGTAGTGTGTCTGGAGCCAGGGCAGGGAAAGGCAGAGTCTTGTGCACCATAAAGACTTTTCTTTGAAGTTTGCCTACTTCAAAGACAGAAATTGATATAAGTATTGGACCTCTGACACCCCAAAATCAGAACACTTCGGTATTGAGGACATTCTGCCAGGAAGAAGAGCTGGAGAAGCTGCCAGGAGGGACTGCCACTTTGCTGTTTGCTTTGCTGTGATGGCCTGCTGCTTTGTTGCTTCTGTCCTGGGAGTGAAAGGACTGGACTTTGTTTTCTGTATCCTGCTTCCAAGGTTCTCCAAGGGCTTGAGTTGAGCTTGCCTCTTGTTAAGAGGTCTCAGGGCCATCAAAGACTTCACTGGCCGGTGCCTGGGCTCTTCTGCTGAGATACTGCCTTGCCAGGGGGTGCCAAATCCAGTTCCTGGGCCCTTGGAAGTGCAACATGGTGATCTTAAGTAGAAAATCCATGCATCGACTCACAGCATCTGTTTTATCGATGCACTGCTGTAAAAGATCCATGCGTCGCTGATACTTGCCCCAAAGCGTGGTTTCTGCTTGACATATTGACCATGGCTTTCACTGCAGGCCCCAGCTTGCAGTCGCGGCATGTCAGCAAAATCACTGGAGTGTGAGTTTTGAGCCCCGTATCACCGACGTCTGTAATGCCCGCTCCAACTCCGACACAGCACCTACTTCTCAGCTGTGGAATCAATGCAGTGTGTCTGGATTTTCGATGCATCGTCCCAGAGCGCCAATTCTTCATCGTCAGCCCAGTAAGGGACCGTGTCGAGAAAAAGATGAATCACCTCCCCTGCCAGCAAGTAACCAACGCTTCACCTCCTCTGCCTAGCAGTAAGGAGCTGACGCATCACCTCTCCTGCGTAGTAATAACCCAAAGCATCGCTTTACTTTTCTGTTGCCTCACCGCCCCTGATGTTTGATGCATCTAAGATACATTGTGCTAAAACAAATGCATCCATTGATTCCTATGAACCAAACTTGCTTAATCTTTTAAAAGTGATATTTTGACTTGTGTATGTTGGATATTTGTCATTTTGGTCTTGTTATATTCAAATACAAATTGGCTATTTTTCTAAACTGGTGTGGACTCCTTATGTAATGTTTTCACTGTGTTAGTGTGTGTGTGTATACAAATACTTTTGACATTGCCTCTGAGATAAGCCTGGCTGATTGTACCAAGCTACCAAGGGGGTGAGCAAGTGTTACCTTAGCTGTGTGACTCTCTTACTCTGACTGGAGTAAGGGTCTCTACTTGGACAGGGTTCAAACCACTGCCAACTAGAGGCCCCTTTCTACCAGCTTGGATGTCACGACATGTTAATGGGGAATACCCATTCAGCCATAAACAGTGAATTGGGACTGAAAAGCTGACTCGGGTAACACTAGTGGGTTTGCCTAAGGAAGGCTCTGCATATTGTTTGCTGTGAGTTGTATTGTACTTTGTATTAGTAGATAAATGCTCACTTTTCCATAAAAGCAAGTATTTAACTTGACAATTATTTACTGTCCTTTCTGGATGTATTGTGAGTTGTGAGTCTGTGTTCGCCCTACACCTACCTCTTCCTCAAAAACCTTGGCCTGCTCGACCCGCGCTACCACTGAGATCAAGTGCTGAAGGGGTACTTGGATCACATCATTCAGAGCCCATAGTAGGATGGGCCCCGGAATTTTAGGGTTGGAAGGCCTCAACCACCATGGTTGGGAGTAGTAATTCCTTTTTGTCCCATTGCCCTCTGAAAGGGGTTCTGACAAAAACATTGTTTTCTATTCTTTCATAGTGGGCATTGTGTTGCTGATGCAACATATGTTACATCATACGATCGCATCATGCAGCATGGCATCCATATAGAATGCAAGAAAACAATGTTTCCTATACTTTCAAAATGCATGAAGTGATGTGATTTGCATTGTTGTGTTTCATCATGCAACGCCGTGGCCAGCCTAAATGTATAAAAAACTATTTTCAATACTTTTGACATAGCCAGTCATGCATTGGGAAGCCAATTACATTGCTCACTCAGTGCTGGCACAGTTAGACCGATGGGCTTGCCAATGCTTGTTGAACGGAATCATCATCCCGGGACCTCAGATGAAGTGGGAAACCGGATATGCTCCATTATATTTCTAAGCAAACACAAGGAGATAATGGACTCCGCTGAAACTTTTCAGACGCTCACCCCAGTCACAGATCTTGGTTGAATCCATCATCGTTCTTTAGCTCACTTCGCCGCCCCAGTTCAGACTCAGCCATATGCAAATCAGTCTTGACCCTATTTCTCATGGGAATAGTCCATCCTGAACTGCCAAGCCAGGTCTTTCCCGGACGAGTATACCCAGACGTGGTTTGCATGCTCTCCATGCCACTGGTGTCATGCTAGCCTGGCTGATGAGGGATGAAACCCTGAAACTGGTCCTAGGATGCTTGTGTCCAGTCCAGGGAGGACCTGGCCTAGCATTTCGGGCTGGACTGTTACCATGGGGAGCAGGGTCTATACTGATTTGCATATGGCTGGGTTTAAACTGGAATGGCATGGGGTGAATGTTTGACATTGTTCAACATTCTGTCCATCAATTGTTCTTTTTCCATCATATTTCTAATCCATGAGGCATCTGAAAAATTCACTGTTGGGGTGAAAAAGTACCTTGCATGGTGAAGGACATGTACCCCTGCCGAGTGCCTCATCTGCAACAATGCAGGATCCCGGTGCTGATTTTTGTTGTAATGGGTGAATATGGATAATGCATGTGCACCATGATATAGGCTGTCCTAATAGTGGTGAAAGGCTACTGCCTTTGCCAGAAGATAAGCTGTACACGTGCAGTGGTGGCATCATACCATGTAGTGATCAGTAGAAGTGAACAGGCTTTTGTTCCTGTGTCACTAGAGTGAGGCCTACCTGCTCTCTACTGTAAAGTTCTGATGCTGTGTGCTTTTCTCAACCTTGGCTTACATTAGGTTAATAGGTAACAAAATCACCTGCCCCTGGAGCCTGGAGCAGGAATGTCTGTCTGCTTGCCAAGATGAGGAAAAGGAGAGCTGGTGGGAGTGAGGTCCAGTGGGGGATCCAGGTGAGTGGATCCCTGTAGCGAGGTGATAGGGCCGGATTCTTGTCTACCCAATTATCTACAAGAACCCTTTCAGGTCGCCAGGATCTTTTTACTTGCCAAATAGCGTAGAGGGAATAAACACAATTATCAACAGATACCTACCGCAAGTTGACATCATTAAAGGACTAAGGACTTAAGATCTAAAATTTTCGAGATTTTATTATGAGCAAAAACATCTGAACATACAGACACCTTAATACAAGGCACAAAAGATAAATGGGCACTGACACAAAAGCTAGCCTACGAAGAATTTGCATTCGACTAAAAATAAAAAGAATTACAGATTCTAAAAGCATCAAATAGAAAATCGAAATACTGATGTCAATGCTGGGAATCATCAGTCAAAACCTTTCTGTCCCTACTCTATTCTAAAGTGGCATCCCTACTTAGCATTCCCTCCCATGCAAGAGAATCACTGGAAAGGTGTCAGAAGTGAAACTTCCTTAGAAGTCTTCACTTAGTGAGAGCTCGATCTTCGATGCTCCTTCTAGCTTCCCACCTAAGCCTCGTCTGCACCACCCGCGGGGCACTGTCCCTAATACAAAACCCCAATAATTCAGAACACGCCCTTTGACACCCCTCTTCAGCCAGGTCTTCCTCCGGTAATTTTCCATCCAAAGCTGTCCATCTTCCATCGTCCGTGAGCTTGTCCTTGGGTCCCAGGCACCTTCCATACCACGAGTTACAGTTGCACATTCCAATGCACTCCCCTGTTGGCTCCACACCGTATCTCAACTCCTAAAACAAAGACTTATTCTCACTAACGAGCCAAATGTCCTTGCACCTGCAACAGAAACATGGGAACGAAAAAGAAAAACTCTTCGCATCTTGAAGTTTTACACTTCGCTGCAACTCAAACCTTAACCAAGAAAACCCTGCAGGCCTACAACATAGCTAAAATAAGAAATAAACAGGCCTTCTCTTCTACATATGCGGTTTGGCCTTACAAAATTAAACACACTACGAAATCACATTATAGGCATTCATTTGACATTAACATCATGTGAATAAGCAACCTACAATTTTAATTCTAACATGACACGCATTTTCTCTATTACAATATTCTGTGAAAACTAATCAGCTACGTTGTAATGAATACATTCACGATAACTTGCAACGTTAAACTTCACAAAACGTTATTACATTCTAACACTTCTATGTTACATGATTATAGCAAATACATTTCTATGACGCTTCTAAATATACATTGATTATATGCGGGTGCCGACTAACAGTGAATATGGTGCACCCCTACAAATCTCAGAATCACATGGCGCTCTATCAGTTCCCCCCTTTGATGACAACTTGTCATCACACCATCACAACTTCATTCCCTTTGGAGAAAGAACCGACCTAAACAGTGGTAGTAGCCATTCTACTCTGTCAGAACCCCTCCATCCTTTTAAGGTTCTGATGCTGACTGTCCTGCAGTCTCACCATTCATCTCTCATTCGCCCTGAGAGCTCTCTCAACCTTGTTTCCCCTGTACCACTTATAGGCCCTTACGAGTCCCCACAAGCAGATCACACAAACCACAGCAATAACTAGTGGCTTCAGTACAAATCCGAGGAAACCCTTTCCCAAGTTTGCAAACCAACTGCCAATACGACCAAATCCTTTACCAATCTTCTCCCACACATTCTCTTCAGTCAACTCCATAATCTCTTGATGAAGGGTCGTGATGTTATCTATATATCTCTCCAGATCCTTGCTATTGTCTGGAATATACGTACAACATTCCTGAACTTTCAACAATTTACAGACTCTGCCCTCTTTTGCCAATAACACGTCTAAAGCAAGACGATTTTGCAAAACCATCGTTCTTATCGATAACATCTCCCCATCGACCAACAACAATGACCTTGCAGTGTTCATTGACAATTCATCAACCACAGTCGCCAACTTTCTTATTTTCACATCATTCAAGATCACGCCCAACCCTGGTATCATTGCTCCGAAGATATCACCAATCACTGCACCTGCACTTGCAGCTCTTCGCACTTTCGAATGATGTCCTGTCTCCAACAAATTTAAATCTTCTGTATGGTAAATCTTCGGAAAAATGATAGCCAAGTAGCATGTACCATACCAATTTGCAGGCAGTCCCACATATGCATTCTTTCCGCATACAAAATACACCGTTGGAATCACTTGCACCGGACCTTGCAAAAAGTTCTTAGCGGAATCTTCCATGGTAAAGATATGGTCACACGTACTATGTCCCACTGAAACCTTATCATAGTAGGTCTGAGAAAGTCCCACACACAAATTCCCCTTCTGCACTTGATCTAATGCTATAGGTCCATAACTTCCCTTGGATCTGTGTAATCTCTCTTCCTCAGTCCAATCTACTGGACTCTCTCCTGCGTTTCGTGTTTGGGTTAGTTTTCTATATCTATCCTCAATCTGGCCAATAAACTTCTTTTCAGTTTCGGACAACAAGCAGGTCAAATTATGTCTATGCACATAAGCTGTGTCTAGACTTGTAGTCTGTATGAAATAAGTCCGAAGTCTATCTTCTGACTTATAATAATCATACTTATTCAAATGCTTAAATGCCGGAACTTCAGGGAGTACTGCATCATAATTGGAAAAGAAATACTCGAACTGTTTCCTTTCATAAAACAGGCTAAGCAATAAGCTGCAAGAAATCCCATATGTTAGTGGTAGGTGATGGTATCTAATACCCTCATCTACAGAAGAAGGCAACTGTATACACACATAGCAATCCTTCGCATCCATCGCATCAACATACTCATACAACAGCTTGGCATAAGCATTAAGTTTGAAATCACCCCTAGATAAATCTACATGAAATCTTCGCTTTCTTCAAGTGTCAAAGCTCTTTGAGCTCCTACAGTAACCCCTTTTTGGCTGGAAGTGGTAGGTGTAGGTGTCCCCTGTACCTCGCCCTCCTGCTCGTGTGACACTATATATGAGGCTACAACTACCGCAACTATAACAGCTATCACTACCCCTAAAAGTGTACCTATCACTAATTTAGCCTTATGGTGAGTATTTCCAGCTTCTGCCATTTTCGAAAAGTTCTCAGAATCCACTTCGATGACAACAGGTAAGAGTCTCTTTCTCATTCAAGTGTCTCTTGTCAGATCAGTTCAATCACCACACCCTGAAGCTGGAAAACCCCTACGAATTGTCAGTTCCTTATTTATACAGTCCAGAAAAAGACTTCCCTAGCCTTCTCTCGTTTTATCTAACCGAAAAGTCCCTAAATTTGTTCTTCTTCCACTCGTGTCTAGGTTATATTCTTTCATACTTATATACACAAAAGTCCCCCATCAGTCCATAACAATGTATGGTCCCAAAAGCTCCAGGACCCCCTGCAAAAGTTCAATTCGAAGTGTCATCAACTCCTGAGGTGCTGGTATGACAACAAACGTCGGAAAGGCTAAGGTTTCCAAAATCAGTTCACAAACTTTACTCAGAAGCAGTGGACTCGGAATATTGAGGGTCAATATCCCCTTGATGTCCAATCCTGGATTCTTCAGCAACACTTCTACCCTCAGATTCGGAGAACTGCTGACTAGCGTCAAGGATTTCAGCCTCCCCGTGCTCGGTATGCCTGGCATTAGTCACAGCGTATGTCCACTCTGGTGAGGCGTATCTTCTACACGGCACTCTTGCTCTCCTCGACTTTCTCAGGCCACCTTGAGCTTGCTTTTTGTCAGCCTCCTCTGATTCGGACGTTTCAGAAACTGGGGCAAGATCTCTTCCCGGTGCCACTCGCAAGTTCACCCGTCTCTGACCCACTGGCCAAACTCTTTCTGCTTCTGTGACACTTCTGCTCTCCCTTCGCATACCCTGTACACTATTTTCTTCTTCGGCAGAGTTTGACTCTACTCCACCCACAGCAACACTTTCTTCATCTGAGTCAGATTCGGGGCTTCGACTTGCACTTCCCCTTTCAGCTCTGTCTAGTGCACAACCAACTGCATCAGCAACCCTTACAGCTTGACTTGCCCTCCCAGATGGCTCTGCCACCTCAGCTGGATTTTCATTCACGAGAGGGGCTGTATCTTCCAAGGGTGCTGGAACTCTACGGGTATGGGAGGCATGCACCCAGTTCGGCAATCCCCCACACTTTACTGCTGTATTTGTGACCAGGATTATCTGGTAAGGCCCACGCCAAGGAGCATCCAGGCAATTCTTCCTCATGTGTTTACGCGCAAGTACCCAATCCCCTGGGCACAAGTCGTGGCACAGGTCACTTGCAGCTGGAACAGCTGCTGCTTGCACCTGCTGAGACACAGAACGGACTACGTCAGCCAGGCCTTTACAGTAGTCGAGAATCAAATCATCAGTGATGTTAATCAAAGCAGTGGCAGGTATCACTGGCAAACGCATCGCTCTCCCCATGAGGATCTCATGAGGCGACAATCCAGCCTTCCTATCAGGTACACTACGGAAACTCATGAGAACCAAGGGTAATGCGTCTGGCCATTTCAAAGATGTTGAAGGACACACTTTAGCCATTCGGGCTTTCAAAGTCCCATTAACTTGTTCCTCAATCCCAGAAGCCTCTGGTCGATAACTGCAATGCAACCTTTGGTCCACATTCAAGGCCGCACAAAGCAATTTCATAACCTCACTATGGAAATGCGTTCCTCTGTCTGATTCAAAAGAGGTCGGGAAACCGAACCTCCGGATAAGCTCCCTCAGTAGTAGTTTGGCTACGGTGAGTGTGTCACATCTACGAGTTGGGTAAGCCTCCACCCATCTAGAAAAGACACATACTACAACTAATATGTACCTCAACCCATTGCACCTTGGCATCTCAATGAAATCCATCTGCATTCTGTTGAAAGGCCCACCTGACCTCCCAATATGACTCAGAGTCACTGCTGTCCTTTTCCCTACATTCATTTGTTGACACGTAACACATCTCTGACACACAGCTTCAGCTACTGCACAAAACTTTGGATTTACCATGTTTGGCGAAACACTCGCACCATCGCATCTCTGCCAAGATGTACAGCACCATGTATCAGTCTTGCCATTGGATTCAACAGACATTCCGGCAACACAGCTCTTCCATCATTCGAAACCCACACATCCACGTCTCCCTTCTCACATCCAGCCCCCATCCAACTATCCCGTTCTTGGTCAGAAACCTCATCTTGCAACCGTTTCAGTTCTTCCCATGTATCGGCCATGGCTAACATCACGTTGAAATCGGTTCTTTCTTGACTCTCCTCAATATGCCTTTCAGTGAATGTGAATCCCTGCTCTGCACAAAATCGAGCAACTTCATCTGCATAGTTATTACCTAATGACACAAAATCATTTCCCTTTGTGTGTGCCGAACACTTAACAACTGCGATTTCCTCTGGACATTGCAACGCTTCTAACAACTGTCTCACATAATCCCCATTTCTAATGGGCGAACCAGAAGATGTCATGAACCCTCTCTGTGACCATAGCTGTCCGAAGTCATGAACGACACCAAACCCATACTGACTATCAGTATAAAACGTTAGACGGATCTTGTCAGCAGCCAAACAGGCACGGGTCAAAGCAATAAGTTCAGCCACCTGTGCGGAGTATACTCCTTCTAAACAAGCGGCTTCAACCACTCCAGTGATGGTACATACAGCAAACGCTGCTTTCAGTCTCCCTGCACTGTCTCTTAAGCTGGAGCCGACCACAAAGAAAGTCTCATCTGAGACTGGAAGCGGCTCATCGACAATGTCAGGTCTCGGTTTGGTGCACAATTCAGTCACATCGAGACAATCATGGTCCTCACAATCTTCATCATCCACATTTGGAATAGGCAACAGTGTAGCAGGATTTAAAACAGAACACCTCTTCAGCATCACATTCTCTGCAGCAAGGATGACTTGTTCATAACGCGTCAACCTATTATTCGTGAGGTGCTGTGTTTTAGTCCTGGTCATCAACAGTTCAACAGAATGTGGTACATAAACAGTAAGCGGGTGACCCATTACAATGCTCTCACATCTTTCGATACTGACACCTGTTGCAGCACCGGATTTGAGACATCGGGGCAACGCAGAAGCAACTGGATCTAAAGTAGCTGAAAAATAGGCGACTGGTCTACGGACATTTCCATGAACCTGGGTTAAAACTGCCAATGCACAACCCTCTCTCTCACAGCAGAATAAGGCAAATGCCTTGTTTTAATTTGGCATTCCCAAAGCTGGAGCGCCACACAAAGCTTCTCTCAGCCTCAAAAATTACCTTAAACAGTCCTCGTCCCATGGTACCGGATCACTCACATCCTTACGCGTCAGCCGCTGTAAAGGCTTCGCTTCAAAGGAAAAGTTTGGGATCCATTGGCGACAGTAACCAACCATTCCCAGAAACATTCGAACTGCCCTCTGGGTATTAGGAACAGGCATTTTCAGAATAGCCTCAATGCGATCTGGTGACACCTTCCTCTTGCCTTTCTCAATTCTATGACCCAAATACTGTACTTCGCTCAAACAGTACTGCAGCTTATTCGGAGACACCTTGTGCCCATTCTCCGCCAGGTAATTCAACAGAGCTACGGTATCGATCCTGCAGTCGTCTTCAGTTTTTGACGCAACGAGCAGATCATCAATGTACTGCACGAGAACAGAGTTCTGTGGCAGCACAAGACCTTCGAGATTCTTTTTCAAGATCTGATTAAAGATAGACAGGCTTTCTGTATACCCCTGTGGGATACGACACCACGTTAACACACGGTTTTCCAGCCAAAAAGCAAAAAGAAATTGTCTCTCCTCGTGTAGAGGAATCGAGAAAAAGGCTTGACACAGGTCAACCACTGTGAACCATTCAGCGTCACATGGGATCTGAAACAGGATCACAGACGGATTCGGTACCACTGGACAACATGGAACAACTATCTCATTAACTTTTCGCAGTTCTTGTACGATCCGGAACTTCCCACTCGGTTTCTGTAGTCCCATAATAGGCGAATTGCATGGGCTACCCATGATCTCCTTCAATATTCCCTGCTTGATCATAAACTCAATCACAGGCTTATTCCCTGCAATTGTTTCCAGTGACAAATTGTACTGAGGCGTCCTAGGGTACTCTACATTTGCTTAATCTGGATTTTCACTGGGTCTACTCCCTTGACTAATCCAATCTCCTCTCCACTGAGGTCCCATACGTCAATCGACACTGAATCCCTCAGATCAAGTGGAAGTTCCTCCACCGTCAATGCTGGATACATTTCCACACACACACGCTGATTTGCAACCTTAAAGGTCGCATCATCGTCCCTCGTCTATACTTCCACTCCCTTCGGGGTACAATAGATAGTGCAGTTGAGCTTGCACAATAGGTCTCTACCCAACAGGCAAACTGGACTAGAATCACACACCACAAACTGGTGTCGATCGCTGAAATTCCCTATCTTGACCGGTATGGGCTCCGTCAATGGATTAGTCAGTTTCTTATTCGCCACGCCAATGACTTGGATAGATTGTCCAGAAAGTGGTAGGTCTGGGACCGCTGCAGATCTTACAGTCGATCGTGTAGCGCCCGTATCAACCAAAAAGGTCGTAGGGTGACCGTCAATATCTGCTTCCACAAAGGGTCCCCTCTGATCTACCTCTAGGACAGCCGCAAGTGCACAATCCTCTTCTCCTCTCGAGCAGGGTCGTGCCAATTGGTCTAGATCATTTTCCTCACTCCCCTCAAACATAGGCATCTACAAATATGTCCGAGCTCCCTGTTGCATGTTCTGTATCTTGGGTGGTTGGGGAACCTGCATCTGCGGAACACCCGTCCCCCCTTTGACCATCTTAGGTCGAGTCACTGTGGGGACCACGCCCGCCACAGGAACCTGGTCTAACTCTTCTTCCTGCTGTATCTGGTTCAACGGGTTCAAAGGACACTCGCGTCTCCAGTGTCCAATCTGGTGACACAGATGACATGCTGTAGTCTTTTTCAATGTCGCCACATCCATTCCTGTCTAAGGGTCAATTGACTTTGGCCTTCCCTGACCTTGGGCATTCTGCCCTCCTCCTTGATTAATTCCCTGTCTCCTTCCCAATGTTCCCCCATTAGGCTGTCCCTGGGCTGTTTGCATCTGCACAAGCATCACTTTATCCTTCAGCTTCCTGTGCTTGGATTCTATCTCATCACTACAGTATCTAGCATACCGTAAAATCTCATCCACAGGCTTGTTCTGCCAACAAATCAGATGCTGCTGTATCATGAGACTAACCTCTGGCCTCAGTCCCAACACAAACTTAGAGACAAACTGTCCCATATCTTTCGTATCCAACACATCTAGACCACTGTACTGTTTAAAAGCCTGCAAAAGTCTCTCATAAAACTCATGCACAGTCTCCTTAGGCTCTTGTACTGTCCTATCTATCTTCACCCAATCGATGTCCTGAGGTGAGATCTTCGACTTCAACCATGTAATCACCTGTTCAAACTTTTTCATCACTATAGGCGACGGACCATTCGTGATCGGGTCCCTGTCAGGCTCCGAAGTCGGCCACTCAACAGCAATTTTACATGCCGACCACAAATCACTCGGAACCACAATGTCGAACAAAGTGTTCAGATCAATCCACAGTACCTTCGAAATTTTGACAAAGCGATCAACTTGCTTATACCACTCCACAGGTTTCTCCCTAAGTCGGGGAAAATCATTTGTGAAGTCAGCCAAATCACCCCTATTCCGAAGGTACATGGACGTATCCTCCATTCTGCACCTCCCGTAAAGGGTAATTCCCTATCTACGTTATCCCTCCACCCGGAGGTGGTGTCTCTCCAATTGTTCTCTTAGAGCTTTTCTTCTTGGACCATCTTTCCTCCCACTTATCAAGCATAACCCATGCACGCATTGCTATGATGAGATCCTTGATATGGGTTCTCAATCCCATGACTCTTTTCTCTTCTAGTTCCTGATCACTGTACTGCAACCTATGACTTCCTTGCAATGATTTCGTTTTAGACAAATCCACCTCATACCGCTTGGCCAAATCCGACAATTTCTCATGAGCAGTTCGTGCTTTGCGAGTCACATCCTTCGCTACAAAAAGCAATTCATCTTGTTCGTACATTAAGATTCTCTCAAGAGGTAAATTCCCACTTATTATCTCGTCCACCTCTGCCTTCAATCTTACAACGTCTAACATCCTCCCTTTCAGGGCTCCCCTCAGTACTTCTCGACAAACCACACCATCCCTTTCGTCATACCTACATTCCCGTTCCGATGACCTACTCTCTTCTGACATACTCATAGGAACAGAACGATTCACTATTCCGTCTCCTCACCCACGCTCACAAAGCCCTACACAACCAAGGCCCAAGATACCTCAACAGCCGCCTCAACTTCTACACTCCCATCCGCCAGCTCCGGTCGACCAGCCACGCCCTCGCCACCGTCCCCCGCATCCGAAGAGCCACAACAGGAGGAAGGTCCTTCTCCTACCTGGCCGCCAAGACTTGGAATTCCCTCCCGACCCACCTCCGCCTGACCCAGGACCACCTCGCCTTCAGGAAGCAGCTCAAGACCTGGCTGTTCGAACAGTAGCGGACCCCCCATCCCCAGCGCCTTGAGACCCTCCGGGTGAGTAGTGCGCTATATAAATGTTTTGATTGATTTATTGACTATTGTGCCTCGTTCGCTCTCTGCTGTTATCACACTCTGGCTCTGGTTTCTCACTGGTGGTGTCCACATTCGCAAATCTGATTTTGACTCGGCCAAAGACCTCGGTCTTACTGGTCTCGGCTCTCCCTGTCCCCTAGAGGAATCTGCTGTGGCTGGCAGTGGCGTACTCCATTCTATAGGCTTCGGAGTCTGCTCCATCCCACTCACTGACCCACTTCCCTCGGTCACACTCCTCACTCCTACAGCTGACTGTACTGAGCTTTCGACCTTCTCTTGATCTGGGTTGTAAACAGAAACAATGGGTCCAATAGTGACCGGTACCCTTAAAGCATCCGGTAACCTTGCACCTCTCCCAACCTCTGCGCTAGCTACAGGCTGATTTCCAGTGCCCTCAGCTCCTGTCGAGATCTTTCCTTCTACTCTCACCTCTGACTGAGTTGGTACTCCCCCAGTCCCTTCCATCGGGGCTGACCTCCCTTCCGGGGCATCTGGGTTGTATGGAGGTGGTCTCTCAGACAATGACCTCTCTAGTAGGCTATCATCAGTATCACTGTCATCCTCATCATCCGCTGCCTTTACTTTTAAACCATCAGTCTTTACCAATAAAGGATACAATATGTGTCCTTCTATTGCCTGTACTCTCCATCTTTTCTCTTCTGCATCCCATCTGGCATCCTGGAAAGCCTTAATTGACTTTTTCACCCTTTCCTGGCTTCTATCTCTTTTCCTATCATGCACCGCTCTAATCCACGCATGCAATGCCTCAAATTGTGTTGGCCTCGGCAAAGGTCGTAAAGCCGCCATTACAGACTTCAACTGGTACAACACTTCCAACTTAAATGAACCATATCTCGGGAAAGCTAATTCTCCTTCTCCTTGGGTAACTTTATGCCAGTTTTCAAGCCAAATTATAGTATGGAACCCCACATTTCTTGCCATGTAATGTGCCGGAGTATCCTCGGGAGGTGCTTCTTCTCCCCCACGAGTAACCACATGTTTGTCACCTCTACACAACTCTTGGAATACTTTAAAGCACTTCATTATGACCAGATTTTGACTGCACACAATATTTTCGTTTACTACCTAGTATTAATCCACCAGTGACAACGCGGCTCACACCAACCGACCTATCGCAACGCGACACCCTCTGACGTCACCTTTTCCTCCACTCGCAGCAGCTCCCCTCCTTCACAACTCACGTCTCACCCTTGCATTCGTCCCATTCATACGCTGAAATAACCGTTTGTCCCAAACAAGTTAAATTCTCTGACTGTACGTCCACAGTCTCTCGAAGTTGTCAACCTCGGTTGGCAACTGTCTGTCCCCGTCCGGCCAGACAGATCGCCTCTGATAGGTTACAAATACTCAAATCCACATACAACAACCCACGACCAGCATCGACTTGTCATGCACTCACACAATCGCTCCCCCTATCTCGGTCCAGGTGATCGATGGCGCCTCACGATCCCCTTAGGGTGGTCAACAAAATCTACCGCAGGCGTCTTCTACACCCAATCGCTTAAGCTACTCGTCCAGCCTAAGACTTTCCTGGGCTGCGCGCGCTCACATCCTGATCTCACAATCACTCAACATTCACACCAACTCCGCAAGACATCACACAACAAATCAACACCGCAATCTAGAACATCTCGTCCTGTTCCTACTCACTCCTCGAACCGCTGCTCTCTGCCGCACTGCTACTCTCCGTCAATGTCCATCAGCCGCCGCCGTCCGCTGCTCACCATCTGATGATTCACCATCACTTAGCGTCTATGGGCCTCAAGGATCACTTATCCTAATCTAGATCTTACCTCGCTATCAGAAATAACCATCCTCTGCTACCAACTGATAGGGCCGGATTCTTGTCTACCCAATTATCTACAAGAACCCTTTCAGGTCGCCAGGATCTTTTTACTTGCCAAATAGCGTAGAGGGAATAAACACAATTATCAACAGATAACTACCGCAAGTTGACATCATTAAAGGACTAAGGACTCAAGATCTAAAATTTTCGAGATTTCATTATGAGCAAAAACATCTGAACATAAAGACACCTTAATACAAGGCACAAAAGATAAATGGGCACTAACACAAAAGCTAGCCTACGAAGAATTCGCATTCGACTAAAAATAAAAAGAATTACAGATTCTAAAAGCATCAAATAGAAAATCGAAATACTGATGTCAATGCTGGAGATCATCAGTCAAAACCTTTCTGTCCCTACTCTATTCTAAAGTGGCATCCCTACTTAGCATTCCCTCCCATGCAAGAGAATCACTGGAAAGGTGTCAGAAGTGAAACTTCCTAAGAAGTCTTCACTTAGTGAGAGCTCGATCTTTGATGCTCCTTCTAGCTTCCCACCTAAGCTTCGCCTGCACCACCCGCGGGGCACTGTCCCTAATACAAAACCCCAATAATTCAGAACACGCCCTTTGACACCCCTCTTCAGCCAGGTCTTCCTCCAGTAAATTTCCATCCAAAGCTGTCCATCTTCCATCGTCCGTGAGCTTGTCCTTGGGTCCTAGGCACCTTCCATACCACGAGTTACAGTTGCACATTCCAATGCACTCCCCTGTTGGCTCCACACCGTATCTCAACTCCTAAAACAAAGACTTATTCTCACTAACGAGCTAAATGTCCTTGCACCTGCAACAGAAACATGGGAACGAAAAAGAAAAACTCTTCGCATCTTGAAGTTTTACACTTCGCTGCAACTCAAACCTTAACCAAGAAAACCCTGCAGGCCTACAACATAGCTAAAATAAGAAATAAACAGGCCTTCTCTTCTACATATGCGGTTTGGCCTTACAAACTTAAACACACTACGAAATCACATTATAGGCATTCATTTGACATTAACATCATGTGAATAAGCAACCTACAATTTTAATTCTAACATGACACGCATTTTCTCTATTACAATATTCTGTGAAAACTAATCAGCTACGTTGTAATGAATACATTCACGATAACTTGAAACGTTAAACTTCACAAAACGTTATTACATTCTAACACTTCTATGTTACATGATTATAGCAAATACATTTCTATGACGCTTCTAAATATACATTGATTATATGCGGGTGCCGACTAACAGTGAATATGGTGCACCCCTACAAATCTCATAATCACATGGCGCTCTATCAGAGGTATGAGGAGATGACTGCTGTACTAATGGTGTCTTTAGCCATGAGCAGCTTCAAGTTGGCGACCCCATCTGCCGGAGGGGGCCTCAGTGAAGTTAGCCGTGAAGTTTGCTGCGCCGTATGAAGTTTCCGTACTGATCAGGCCATTGCCCATGTGTGGTGTGTAAGTCAGCTACCCTGTATGCCACATGGGGTTACTGTGAAGAGGCGCCTGCTGGTGTGCCAATTAGGCTGTCACCCAAGTGAGGAGCAGGTGTGGTGACCCTATATGCCAGAAAGGCCCACTGGAGGAAGATAGGGATCGTAGCCTGGTGGATGACATCGTCATTAGCAAAGCCTGCCTTGGTGAACTGTGCTGGCCTGAGCCCTGACTGATGATTGGAACCAGATGCCGTTGAAACCCGTCCCACCATGGGGAAGACCAAATGAAACTTATTGTTGCATCAAAGGAACGCCGAGGGCATCCAGCTGCAGGGCACGATTCACAGAACTAACTTAAGACAAAATCCTAAACTTACTACCATTTTGGTATTCACAGAAGGCACTTACTCATTTCGGTATTCACAGAAGGCACTTACTCATTTCGGTATTCACAGAAGTTAGGAGTCCTAACTTTAGGACTCCTAAATGCCTTCTGTGAATACCGAAAGTCTTAAAATTAGGATTTTTCTCAATTTAGTAGTCCTAAGTTTAGATTTAGGACTACTAAATTGAGAAAAATCCTAATTTTAAGACTTTCAGTATTCACAGAAGGCATTTAGGAGTCCTAAAGTTAGGAGTCCTAACTATACTACTACTAAACTGAGAAAAATCCTAATTTTAAGACTTTCGGTATTCACAGAAGGCATTTAGGAGTCCTAAAGTTAGGACTTCTAACTTCTGTGAATACCGAAATGAGTAAGTGCCTTCTGTGAATACCAAAATGAGTAAGTACCTTCTGTGAATACCAAAATGGTAGTAAGTTTAGGATTTTGTCTTAAGTTAGTTCTGTGAATCGGGCCCGCAGTCTCTGCAGCTGGAGGGTGTGATACTCACCCAAGGCAGCTGTTGCAGCTGCCGCTCCTGTGAAAGAGACACTTTCAGAGACTCCAGTTGGGAAATTCTTGCTGGTACATGTAACACTGAGCGAAGGGTCAGAAGGCCCTGGGGGAACTTCTCTGCCAGATAGCGCTTCGGAAGTGGAACACTTTTGACTTTTCTAACAGAGTTGGAGTGAAACTCCTGAGACTCAGGCTGCTAATGGGACCTAACCTGAATGTCGTCTATATGGAATGGGGAATACCCACTACCGCTAGTGAGAGGGAAGTGGGACTCAGGGGACTGCCATCAAACACTAGATCACTGACCTCAGGGGACCGTGTGTATTGTTTGTGTATATCTTATCTTTACTTTGTGGTTGTATATAAATACTCCTTTTGTCATAAAAGAAAGTATTTGACTTGATACAAATGTATTGCTGCTATTGAACATATTTTGAGTTGTGAGGCTGTGTCCACTACCCCTGTGTCTATCTTTCCCCCGAGAAGCCTTGGACGGCTTGACCAGCGCTACTACTGAAAGTCAAGTGCTGAAGGGGTACTTGGCCCAGTTGCTTAGGATCCATAGTAGGTCGGGACCCGGGTTATTGGGAGTAAAAGCCTCAACCCCTGCAGTTGGACCCAGTAGCTCCTGCTTGCTCAATGTCCCCCTGAAGAGGGTTCTGACATTCACTTAGAATTAAAGCTAGGCGATATGTATGTATGTTCCACTTTCAGGATGGGTGTGTGCTACTGCGCGCTGAGTGACTGCAATACAGATAGAAAAATGTACATTTGACCCGAAAGTGTGTGCCTGTTTTCTGCCCTGCCTCGTCCGATGACTGAAATGCAGAACTGCACCCTAGGCAGAGTCAGACATGTGTAAACAGGACACATGGGCAGGATTTACAGGGTAATGAGGATCACATTAAATTCTCTTTTCCACGAGTCCTCTGTATGGGCTGGTGATTAGGAGACTAGAGGTAGGCAGGGCTTACACAAAGTGCCTGCCCCCACCAAACGCCTTAGGGCAAAAAAGGTACATCATGTCAGACTTCCCCGCCCCGCCCAGGAAACCTGTAATTCTTCTTTTCTCTCTCCACCTGATTCTTCATGGAAAGAAACCTGCATGTCTTTTATTTTCCAGGAACACAACAAAGACATTCCCTCTAGCTTATAGAAGGGGCTACTTGGCGACAAGCTACGCACATATCTAAAATTGAATGCGCGCTACATAAGTAATTGCAACTTTCTGTCCGTCGTTTATCGAGATATGACACGTTACATGTATGAAAGTGAGCGAAAAGTAACTGGCTTCCATTTGTATTGTAGACTACGAACCCGATAGTTCTACAGTGCGAATAGTCAGACTTGCTAACGATCACTGCTAAGAAACGCTGTCAGACATATTTGAAGGAAAATGCTGTGCCACAAAGTCAGCAACGTTTCTGTCATGTCAGTGACTATGAAGCCAGATAGGCGAGGTTTTCTGGTACCTTCTCAAGGAATTTCCCACACAAACTTTGCTGCGGAGGGAGATAGCTATCTACAGTAAAAATGCCGACGCGTCCTCGGAAGGAATGCGCAAGGGTCAGACGTAGAGGTCAAGGAGCAGTGGGCGTGGGGATTCCAAGGGAACGGGCGTTTAGAGACGCTTAACTTTGACCGTAAGTGAATCTTAATACTAATCAGAATAAACACGAGTCTTGATTCTTATTGCTCACCTACTGTGCTACTTTCAAACATCCATAGACTCCGAACTCTATGGCTTTGAGAATTCATTTCTGCGTGAGTCCATGCACCAATGCATGCAGTACTAGCCTTATCGAGTTTTGAATATTGTGCTACCAAAATATAATAGCCAGAATATCGAATACCAATCGTGAAAGTAAGTTTAAGAAAGCACAGATTTACTGCACTTAACTCCACATTTATGCACCTATATATTTACCTTGAGAATATGTATAATCTCCAGGTTATGTGGAGGCGAAGCTAAGTATAGTAAATCTATACTTACCACCATATAGTTATCTTCACAACATTTCGGCAGCCGATATAATTCTTACTATGATATTTTTGAGTTCGATATTCAGGCATACAGCTTGAATCACTTGAAAATGGTGCTGGTGTTGCTTGCAAGGCAGAGCGGAGGCTCCCATTGATGGAAGTAAGGCTGATTTTGCTCGTTAAATTGAAAAGCGCGGTGCGTTAAGGATGGTAAGAACTGACTTCAAAGACTCCATTAGTCAAAAGATACAAGAGATAACACGCAAGCACACTTTATCAGTTTTGTTCATAGCATTCACCGAATGATTATAACTTCTGTATTTAATTAAGTGTGTCAGTACTAATCAGAAAATACATTGAAACGTATTGTTTCGATGAACGCCCAGCACGGCAGTAATAAAAACTTTACATAACCAGCCATCATAACTTCCACCAGGAGATAAATATTCACTACCACAAGCCTTTCACTACTTACCTGCTTCTATGCAGACACAATTTCCCAATGACACTGTCAGTCAGCCACCTTGAATGACTATCTTTTGTAAACTAACAGTAGCGGTGCGTGTGACACAACCAGGGCCAGAAGCACACAGTTTCTGAAAAAATAGCATAACAAAACACAATATATTAAAATTGGCGGTGACTGTACAAAATCAATATGTGAAAAATAAAGAAATGGCTTCTTTGTGCTTAAACAGCGATTTTACTAATACAATTACCTGCAAAGAGAAAAGTCGTGAAACCACTCATGATGACAACAGAAGGGTCAGAATCAATCCCAAACACGCGAAAACAGGAAAGTACAGCGTGAACAGCGGATAAAGGTGCGCAGAGACCAACAAAGTTAAAAACTCTTTAAAGGATACAGCCTCAACATGTATCCAGCAAGTCCCATCAGTTAGGAGCGGGCTTTCCAGAACAAATGAAGAAGATAGAGAAGTCTGTACTGTGGAAGAACAGTAAACTCTAATTGCTGCTCTTTTAGCTAGGCTTTTGCTTCCACCTCCCTTGACAAAGGAGCCATATGCACTATGTTGTACAGCTCTAGCTGCAATGTTGTGCTCCCTAGCTGAAGTGCCTGGGAGTTCTACAATCTCAAGCAAGCCATTCTAAGAGAGATTAAGGAGAATATCAACACTGTTGGCATGACCCATCACACGACAGAAGAGTTTCAGCGTCTCGTTAGTGGTAGTAAGCACTATAAACATGGAAATACAATACAACTGCAGAAGCAATGAGGTGTTGCATGTGCCATTGTCTAGTCTTTCTGTTGACCCTGGGGGAATTAGATAGTACTGAGCGATATCCTTTGTGTATGCAGCTGTCTCTCCCTACTGTCTATTTGCCCTTGATACTTGTGCCTGTAGTTGGTTAGCTAGGGCCCACTTTGTGCATTTCGAACTAAAGGCATGTGTATGAGAAATCATGACTTACTCTCCACAGTGGCAGTAGGAATAGGGCGAGGCACAGTGTAACACGAGTCATACAAAATAAATGTCAATATCCAGCCAGTGATATGACATATAAAAAGTAGACAGCTGTATTATGTTACGTTTTACATATTTTTTTTTTTTTTTTATTAAAAGAAACCTTTATTGCACATTAAAGAGATACAAACAAGGGCCTACAACCACACGGGCCGGCCGCTAGAAAGCTCGGGAGCCAGCAAGGCAACTCCATACATTCAAATGACCAGAGGCAAAAGCTCCCGAAAGTTCGAAAGCACATATAACAGGCCGCGGCCATAGTCCAAGGCATTCAAAAAGGGGACGGTTTCATATTTTCTAAAAAAAGAAAGAAAAAAAACCAACAATAACACACAAACAAGGCAATGAGAGTCCGAAATAGCAGCGTGCGCTCCCCAGGATGGGGGAAGATCCACAGTATCTGGAATAACTCCTGACAGGAGGTGGGAGTGGGGGGCGGCGGAGAAGAGGACAAAGCATGCACAATTACGTAGAATGTGCGGCTAGGGGGACAATGCGATGTCGACCTCTCGCGGCAGAGGCGGAGCGCAGATATTCCCACGATAGGAATTCCATGGACCCCACACCGTAGTCCACCTCCCCGGCTTGCCTCTCGCCACATACACCGTCTTCTCCCTGAACATGCACCAATCCATATTCTCCTTCCATACCGAAATCGTAGGCGGCCTCGAGGAACCCCACAACTGTGCAATATTGCGCTTAGCCACCATGTACTCCAAAGTCACCCACTGCGTCTGCGCCGCATTATAGTCATTTGGTTCCCAGACATTCAGCAAACACCTCCTGGCCTCTGGTAACAAAGCGACATGCGTGACTTCCTCCATTACAGTATGTACCCCGTTCCAAAATCGTACGACCTCCGAACATTCCCATAGGATATGAAGAAAGGTACCCAACAAGCCACAGCCACGCTTACACAGTCCATCCCTCGAATAACCCATACGTATCAAACCAGGCCCTGTGACATACACTCTATGGAGTATCTTCAGCTGCACAAATCTAAGGCGGGCCGGGATCGCCACCTCTTTCGGGGAGGCCACCGCCGATACCCAATCCTCATCGTCCAGTTCCAATCCGTCGGCCGTCCACGCCTCCCGCAGATGGGTCAGCAAGTCCGTACGATCATTAATAAGTTTTTTATAGATCAGGGAAATAGTGCTGTCGGGCACATAGCCGTCTAACACCCTATCTTCCAACGGGGAATATTCTGGGATAGCAGCAACATCCGGAAAAACCGAACACAGCGCATGGTGGACCTGTGCATATCGGAAGTACTCCCTTTCATTTAATTTGTATTCAGTTTTGAGCATTTCAAACGTTTTAAAGGAGCCTTTCGCCCAGAGGTCACCCACCTTACTTATACCAATCATATCCCATTTCTCAAAGCCTTTCGTTTTCCACAGACAACCCAAGCGCTGGGAGGCATACAACGGCGTCGCTCGAGTCAAGCGATCCCTCCACCCCATCGCAGCATTCGCCGCATGCCACACGCGTACCGCAACTTGCGTTGGTCCTGTCAACTGTGCATCCGGAGTCGCCGAATACAGTGCCCTATTGTAATCCCCGCCCGGAAGTAATAACTTATCCATCTCGAAGGCCGGATTCAAAGCAGGACCGTATATCCCGTGGTTCACCGCCGCCAATTGAGACGCCCAATAGTATCTTTTAATATCGGGGAGAGCAACACCCCCATCATACCAAGGGAGTGTCAACTTGGCGAGAGCGATCCGCGGTCGCCCGTCCCAAAACTGTTGGCGCTGAAGACCCTCCACCTCACGGAAGTAACGGGCCGGCACGACATCTAGCGTATTTTGTAAAGCGTACAAAAAGCTAGGCAGCGACATCATTTTAAACAATGCCGCCCATCCGAGCGGCGAGAGCGGAAGCCGTCGCCACCTCGCGACGTCGGCCTTCAATCGCTGGAGTGGAGGGAGAAGGTTTCGCTCATAGCGGACCGCGGGGTCCAGTGATATGAAAATTCCCAAATATTTGAACCCCAATGTAGCAATCTGAATAGGGCATCCTCGCGGCAGGAGAGGGGCCTCGCCCGAGAGGACGTAAACACATGACTTGGCCCAGTTGATAACCAGGCCAGAATTCCGACCGAAGGAATTCAATACGTCCACCAATACAATTAGCGACTGTCGAGGAGAGGTGAGATACAGAAGAATGTCATCCGCATAAAGGGAGACACGGTCCTCAAATTCCGGCTTCCATCTCATGCCCCGCAACGACGGCTCCCAACGCAACCAGGCAGTGAGAGGTTCCAAAGAAAGTGCGAAGAGAAGGGGCGACAACGGACAGCCCTGTCGCGTACCTCTCCCCAGCGCGAAGGGAGCCGACGCCCTACCATTCACCACAACCTGCGCCAATGGGTCAGCGTACAGCAATTGTACCCACCCAATGAATTCAGGGCCAAACCCGAATTTAGCTAACGCAGCCCAAATATACGGCCACTCTAAAGTATCGAACGCCATGGTAGCGTCCAAAGACGCCAAGATGGCCGGCTCACGCATAAACTCCGCTCTAGCAAGCACACCATGCAACCGCCTCAGGTTCAGGGCGGTATTACGATGAGGTATAAAACCGGACTGGTCCTGATGAATCAAGTCGCCCACGACTCGAACCAGTCGATTGGCCAATACCTTAGCCAGAATTTTGGGTTCCGCGTTCAACAACGAGATAGGCCTGTAGGAGGCACAGCAGTCTCGCGGCTTCCCTTCTTTATGTATCACAACTATGGTAGCGAGACGTTGGTCAAGGGGGAGGGAGCCCGCCGCCCGTGCAGCGAGGAACATGTCACGGAGATACGGCGCTATCTTATCTGGACGCAACTTATATAGTTCAATGGGGAGACCATTGGGACCCATGGCCTTACCAGAAGCGATCGAGCGAATGGCCAGAGCAATCTCATCCGGCGACAACTTCGCCTCCATCAATATGCTATCAGCCTCCGAGAGGGACGGCAATGCAATATCTTTAAGTAACAGATGAGAGTCCTCCTCCGAGCACCCAGAGACCGGAGAGTATACCCCACGGAAGTAATCCGCGAAGCAGTCAACAATTTTTACCGGGTCAGTCACACACACGCCATCCACTCTCTCCACGACCGGCACCACTCTACTCGCTCTCTCCTTCCTGTCCAACCAAGCAATCAACTTCCCGGCCTTATCTCCCACATCATACAGTCGTCCTTGTTGCTCTCTACTCATCCTTTTAGCAGCATCCGTGACCAGCGCTCTATAATCTGACTGTTTAAGGCTGAGAACGTGCAATTTCTCATCCGTGACACCCCGCTCCAAATCCCCCTCCATCTCAGCTATGTCAGTTTCCAGGCGGACCACCTCTTCCCTTCCGCACCTCCTAGCATGGGAAATAAGAGACAAGGCATGCCCCCGGATCACCGCTTTATAACCTTCCCATAGGGAGACAGCAGACGACACTGACCCTACATTATCATTGAAGTAGTGATCAATGGACTTAACCAGTTCAGCGCGAACCTTAGGATTACGTAAATACCAGGGGCTAATTGGCGCTACTCTTCCCTCTGCCCCAGGAACAACCTCCATCTGCAACAATAGAGGGGAATGGTCAGAAATACCTCGGGCCAAATGACGTACCTCCCCGATCCTTCCAGCCTGGAACGCTGGCATAAGTATATAATCAAGTCTCGAGAGACTCCCGTGGGCCCCCGAGTGGAAGGTGTATTGTGCCTGCCCCGGGTGCATCAGTCTCCAGCAATCTATAAGTCCTAAAGTATCTAGAAAGCCACCCAGCCAGGCCTGGGCTCTAGGGAGATCCCTGGGGGGGTGACGGTCCTCTATACCGGATACAACAGCGTTAAAATCACCCCCTAACACCAAAACCCCCCCAGGGAGTCCCAGGACCAAACGCCCCAAATCCGCAAATGTAGCCGTCTGCAATCCCGGTGGTACATAAACAGCAACGAGCGAAACAGTTCTACCCTCCCATCTCCCCACCAATGCTGCATATCGCCCTCTATCATCATGGAGCACCTCGTCCACCTCCAACGGGAGAGAGGCCTTGACCAAGATACCCACTCCCCTAGAGCCAGAAGTGAAACCAGAGTGAACAGCAAGGCGATAGCCCCGCCTATTCAGGGCATGGAAGGAGTTCCCAATCAGATGTGTCTCCTGCAGGAAAACAATGTCGGGCGAGATCCGTTTAAAAAACTGCAACACCACCCCGCGCTTAATCCTATCCCCCAGTCCGTTCACATTCCACGAAAGTATTCTCAATCCCTTACCCCCCCACCCCGCTCCCGTGCATGATGCCCACATCCCGGAGAACACAACCAGGACAAATCAGCAGCTAACCTCACATTGCCTTGTGAAACAAACAAACAGTCCCCAACTCCCCCCCTCCCCACCAACCTTCCCGTTACAACTCCCCCCACCCTGCACCCCTGCGTGAGCCCATGTAGCCCCCCCAACTTGCAGTGTGCCTGTCGCCCTAACATTAACTACGCTACAAAGAAAACCCAGAGGAGGAAAGAGCCTCACTGAGCACCCCACAACCCCCGGGCATTGAAGGATAAGGCGCTGAATAGAAACACCAAACCAAAATATGGAAGTGCCATCACAATAGTCAGTCACCGGGAACCAAAAGTCTACTCCTGTTCAGCCGAGCCCACTCCGTTCTCTTCGGTCTGTCCCTCTCGACGTCGTTGCTGAGGCAGGGTATCAAGCCAATTTCCAACCTCCTCCGGCCGATCAAAGAAGTGCGTCCGATCCTCAAACTCAACCCGCAACCTGGCCGGAAAGAGCATCGCATATTTCAGGTCCATGTCTCTCAGTCGCCGTTTGACACCCATGAACTCCTATCGCTGCTTTTGGACCAATTGTGTGAAGTCCGGGTAAAAACTTATATGAGTGTTCTCGAACTTCGTCGGCCCACTCACCCTCGAGGCCTGCAGTATAGCATCCCTGTCCCTGAAATGAAAAATTCTGGCGATGATGGGCCGTGGGGGAGCGCCCGGTTTGGGCTTACCACCCGGAACTCTATGGGCCCGCTCAACCGCAAAGAATTTACTCAAGCCTTTGGGTGCGAGATGGTTGATCACAAGGTCTTCCACAAAGAGGTCAGCTGCAGGGACCTCCGATTTCTCCGGCACCCCGATTATGCGCACATTATTCCGCCGAGCACTACTTTCAAAATCCTCCAGTCGACGGACAGACAAAGCAGTGGACGTCCGCAGATTACGGACCTCGGCTTGCAGGTCAGACACGTCCGTTACCAGACTCGACGTCGTCAGACCCAAGGATTTGACCTTTTCATTCGTTTGTGAAAGCTCCGCTCTGACTAGTTTAACATCGATCAAAACTGCGTCCAATTTATGGGCCAATGTGTCGAATCGCTGGCCGACCGTCGCTTTCTTCTCCTCAATGGCACCCATGACGTCCTGCAATGTTAACTCTGTCGACGATCCCGGGCCATCCTTGGATCTCTCCGGCGACTTATGCGGGCCAACAGGGGAACCTCTCGACTGGGTATAGCGGTCCATGTTGTTAGCTTGGGTATGAGCTCCCCGCCTAGTCGTCTTGGATTTTTGCTTGTCTCCGTCCAATCTAGCCGCCATTGTCTGATGGTCGTCAAGGGTGTCGGCCACCAACATGATGAGCGATCACCGGAGAACCAATCTAGGGAGCCTCGGAGACCCCAAGGGGTAGTCCCAGCTAGTGTCCAAGAGCAGGCAGGTTACCCAATCGTCCCACTATAAATGTGTGCTGACAATCCAAGGCCCCTCAGTTTCAGCAAGGAGACCCGAAACCGAAAGTGAAAGTGAGGGGTGCGCACCGGCCCAAGTCCTGCATGCCGTTGTTGTTCACTTTCTGCCCGGGCACCATGCCAACTCGAGTCCGGGGCGAGGTCCGGAGTGGGCCGCCAACTTGAAATCGATGCTATTCCGGCTCCCGATGTCCGATTTGAATTTGGATAGCAGGTATCACCTCCACGTAGGTTCGCCCGTAGAAGCCCGTTGATGGAATCAGGATAAATTCAGGATAGACGTAGGAGGTTGTGGAGGCCCTCGGGAGCCCTGTGCCTACGCGGCAATCTTGGTTGCGCGCTAGGCTCCTCCCCCCGTTTTACATATTTTGCTATTGATATGCTAAGCAAGGGTATGGTAGTTACAATTTGACACAAGAAGATAGCACAAACACCCTAGTACCTCTAGGCAGAGGGATCTGAGTCTACACTTTGTACCAGCACCTAGAAACTCTCAGATTGCTGAAGGCTAGGATTTGCCTTTGAGGACTACTAATGTTTTTCTTCTTCTACCTTAGTCAATGAACCATTATAGGGTATCATTTAGGTTGGTGGCGTGGCCATCCCCGGCAAGATGGCAAATACAATTTAACATTACTCCGCTTAGAGACCCGTAACTCAGTCCCATCCCGGAGTATGCCAGCAAAAAAGTCCCTCACTGTACATAGCAGAGATGTGGGGGCGCTGCTGGAGATGAACTGTGGGGGGGCCATGAGACCTGTGTGACTTGCCAGTGCTGTGGCGTGCACCTGAGGGCCGCAAGGCTGCCATTGAGGGAGCGCAGCAGCCCCCAGGAACCTGGGGACTGCAGGACCAGCACCGCAGACTTCTGGTGAGTGCAGGGGTGGCGCACCTTGCACAGTCCTGCCTGGGATCACAGAGGGTGGGACGGGCGGGGGACCGCTCCCCATGGGAGCCATGGTGTATGAGGGAGACTGGATGTGCCTGGCTCCAGCCTGATATGGGCCCGCATGGCCTGAACTGGAGGCAGTCCTCGACGGGGGCTGGAGGACTTTGCCCCTCTGTGTTTCTCTCCCCCCCCTGCCCACACCTAGAGTAGTGAAATGTTGGGGCTGGGCGAGGTGTAGGGCAGCACAGTGCTTCCCACACGCCGCCTTGAAAAGGAAGTGAAGGGGAAATGGCAGGAGCTGCTTACTTCAGCAGAGACTGTCCCTCCCAGCACCACAGCTCAGTGGGACTGCTCATGCCTGCCCCCAGCATAGGGGGTTTGGTATATGTTGGCCTGGGGGGTGAGGCCGGTACAGAGGCAGATGGAACACTGAGCAGTGTGGAGTCCTCCCACCGCGCCGAGATTCCTTACCACCCTGACATTTGGACTGCACGTGCCTCCCCCGGCAACTGTTATTTTGGATACCTGGGGTAAGGCGGGTCCTCGTAGGACAGTGAACAACTCCATTACCAGCAGGAGGGGAGGCCCTCATTGAATTCTACCATTCCCTGCGGCCTGGGTCAGTGTTGTGAGGTGGCAGAAGGGTCGCAGATGCTGCATGGGGTGTCCAGGAATTGGTGGCCTCCACCCCTGGGGGTGCCTAGACATTGGCAGACACGGCCATGAGCGAGTTGACATGTCGCCGGCTGGCACTGTGGTGGACGCCGCAGACACTAAACTTGACAAAATCCTAACGGCCATCACCGCCACCAGACAGGACTTGGGAGGTAGAGTGGACGCATAGGCAGTTGAGTTGAGCTTGCTACGGGACGATCAGTGGAAACTCACTGCGCGTCTCACACAAACCAAAAATAAGTTCCAAACACTTCAGTCGGCATAGCAGACATCGAGGGAAAGGTCAGGGATCTTATGACCAGAGTCCACGTGTTGGAAAAGAGAGCGGAAAATTTAAAGGGAAGGTCATGCCATAACCCCGTACGCATTGTCGGCTTCCTGGAGGGCCATGAGGGATTGAACCTGGTTGCCTTCTTCGATACATGGCTATCCATGACTGTGTCACCCACTGTACTGTTGCCTTTCTAGTTGGTGGAGCGGGCCCCTACTGGGTGCACCACCGGGGCCTATGGTGGCGAAGTTGATGGACTTCAGATACAAAGAAACTATCCTGCAGGAAGCTCACAACACTAGACCCTCCCTTACAACACCTGTATGTTCTTGTTCCTGGATTACACACAAGCAGTCCATTGCCACAGAGATTCATTCTTAGGGGTGAAGAAGAAACTAAAATTGGCTGGTTCACTTATTCCTTGCTGTTTATTGCCAAATTGAAGGTTATAGCGAACCAGTCCAGCTTTTTTTTTCACAGAACCTGCAGGTGCCTGTGACTGGGTGAAACAGCATTGATTTGAGACCTCAAAGCCAGACACACCAAAACCACTCAGGCATCCTCTGGCTGCTCGTTGAGGACGGAAGTGCTACCAACATGGGAGCGGAGGAAAATTGATGGTTGGAGCACCCAATCATGCCCAGGTCGCAAAGAGCAGGTGCAGGCCCTTTTTGCAACCAACATGTAGGTGGAGAGACTCACTAGATGATCCAGATGGAGCACCATCAGAGACAGGGTTAAGTGCCTCAGAGCGTAGTGCTGCCTTGGCTGATCTCCCTATCGTTACGCTGCAAATGGCAGATGACAGTGCCTAAATTTGAGTGTGAGTGGGGTGACTCTGAATGCGGTGGGGAGGATTATTGGATGGGTCAACTACATAGTGTCCAACACTGCTTGAAGATGCCTGATCTTTTCTCCCTCTAAATGTCCAACCGTATCCGCACTGTTTTAGTACACTATTGCATGGGCAGGGGACTCGGTGAGATTAGCCTGAGTGGCTTACCACACACAGACTTACCAGGGTTCTAAAAGGGTCATACTCACCTACTCCACCCTGACTCATACTAACTACATTTATTCTGGTCCTTATTGGTTGTCCACCACCCTTACTCTCCAGGAGACCTCTTGGGCATTGCAGCAGGCAGCCTGGAGGTCCCAACTGGTGGGATGCGAGTTACTTGTTTGGCTGTTATATACCACTGTTGTGTGCAGATTTAGATTCTTTATATAGGTTTCCCGATTTATGCCCTTATATAGGTACAATTCACATTGCCCTTATTTGGACAGAGAAATCTGGCCCTTATTTAGACACTGTCCGTACAAACCAAATATAGGCATGGCCACCTACATCCGTCCATCCACGTCACAACGAATTCTTGGAAAACCAGACCCTTAAGCCTTTAGGAATTTCCTTCAGCTTGAATATTGATTTCTCCAAGAACTCATTAGGTATGCATGAACATCTATTCCTTAGGGGTTCATTCATGATGTTTCTCTGCCCGACTTTTACAACAATACTGGCATTCCTAGACACCTTCAAGGTATAAATATACCAGTACTTGCTCTGGCAAATTGCGGTTCCCGGAGGATTCGATCCAACCCAGACTACGCGGTTTGCCACGGCAAGTTCAGAAGGAGATCGAGTTCCAGCCTGATGCACTGACTTGACGCTGCCATCCTCCTTGCAGAGAATCCAGCTCCAGTGCTCTCTGACTTCCTTTGCGGGGGGGGTTAGGCTATCGAATCCAGAAAAGAGATTCCAACCTCTCTCATTCTCAGGCATGGAGCTGACTAGAACTAAGAGAAACTTTTGGCAACTCTTGGCTAAAATAAAATATAGCTAGCTATACTTTAGAAACAGCACCTACTTCAAACCTCGTACTGCACTTAGGTTAGGTACACTGGGGTAGAACAATTTAGAAACATCAGATGAGTATCACATTTTAGTATTGTGTTATATATGTATGTGTTTTGATTAATATATGTCATAGCTACAAACCATGCTATTGCAGTATTATTTTATCTTACTGCTAACCTCGTACATATTGTACATCGCAGTCTGTCTTACGATTGTAGCAATTTATATCTCGCATGAGAAATAAGACTGTTCAATAAACCCTTTTATTGAAACGCCTGTCTGTCTATTTCTGTGCAACTCTGTAGAAACGAAGCATGCACGATTGACTGAGTGAAACTGTTATCTATTGTTTCCACGATTCTGAGACTGTTCCGATTCTAAAGGGATACAAAGTTGTCATGTTTATGCGGTTGTCAGAGACTAATCCCTTCTTGTATATTCGAGAAGTTTCTGGTGACCTCTGAGTTAGCTGGCACACACAAGTAATTAAGTTTAATATACTCAATAGAGACATACTGATCTTAGTCCTATGTCAAATCTATAGTGTATGTTATTCCAATGTGCAGTGCCTATCAGGGATATAGGAACTACACTACATGGCACCCAACGGTTTGGTAAGGCACTAATTTAACACTAGATACTGAAGTAACTCAGACGTGCTTTTCTCAGAGACCCTCTACTCATAAAACTCCATAAGACGTCTGGAGTGGGTAGGGATAATATCCGCCATAACTGAGTAGGACGAAAGTCCTATGTATTAGCTGTTTGGTTTTGTTCAACGTTGAAAGGATACAGTGTTCCAAAATATTGTGCATCTTATCTTTGTTCCCTTGAAACTTGCTCTGCATTTTTCATTTAAACAAAGTCTGACCACGCTGATGTTGTAGTTGAAAACGGTACAGCTGCTGCTGACGTTACAGGATTTAATGAAGCCATGGCCAGTCTGGGCGTACCATTGCGGTATTCTTCTCCGTTTCATCCTGAGGGAAATTCTGTTGTGGAAAGAAAAAAACGGGACATAAAGCAGTCTATAACAGCTAGGGTATTAGGTTCGGGTGATGGGTGGGTCAAACATTAATATGTGGTCCAGCGCGCACTTAACAACTTGCCAAGAAGTTCTTTAGGGGGTGTCACTCCATATGAGGTACTGTTTGGGACTAGAATGTTGGTTCCGGACTTAGATATGAAAGGCACAGTGGTGAAAAACGAACAATTTGATATCAAAGATCGCTTGGCTGTTTTACAAGACTTAAATGATTTAAGATCGAAACAAAGCAACGTGATCCTGACGCCAACTACCACTGAAGAAAATCCAGCCGTCCCAGCAAGGCCTGTCTGGATCCCAAAGCTTGGGGATCTAGTCAGAGAAAAGATTGCGGACAAGAAGGAATTTGGGCGTTCTTACAGACAATCAGTACCTGTCCTAGCAATCCACGGATCGAGAAAAGTACTTTTGCCGCCCCTTGCTGGTAAAAAGGAGAAAAGATTTGTGTACATCGACCTGATCAAACCACATCATGTGGCCGATACTGAACAGTAGGCCAAGTGGACTCCGCCAATGTAGCAGGCGCACTCCTTTAGCTACAATCCAAGAGGTTCAAACTGAGAGAGTCATCACCTTTGAAGATTCAACAGTAAGAAATAGAGGACTAAGCAACAATGCTATGGACCTTGTACCTCTTGAAACCCAAATAACAGTTCGTACAGATACACATGTCTACAACGAAGTAACAAGTGATCAACTGGTTCCAGTGAATTCAAAAAATCCTGATGCAATTCCAACTATTGACAGAACTGCTTCTGGCTATTTCATGAACTTTGATACGTTTTCTGAGGATCCCAGCGAGCCTGAAACCACGCCAGTACAAAGAACTTTCAAAGAACAAGCAACAGACTTTTTTTTCAACTCCTGAAAAAGACTTATCTGGTTTCACCTTGGATTGAACTATGGATTGTTTTGGTAATATTCTTCTTTCTACTTTGGTTAGCTCTGGTATTCACCCTGGGCATCCTGATTAATGGAAGATATATTCAAATGGACACAGCAAGTAAAAAAGTGAACTTACTTCTCCAGCCATTCAAATCATCCCATCATGAAGCAAGAGACTTGTCAGCAGTGAACATCACAGCGATTCCTATACCTGATGGTATACTTTGGGACAAAACCGAATATGACATTTTTGGTCCGTCAGAGCTTTTGAAGATTCCACATTTGTTTAAAATTTCATTAAGTGACTTTATTACCTCCAGTACCTTTTCTGATGATTGGGACTTCGAGACTGTTAATAACATGATGTCTGATCTAGAGATGTCAACTGCATTCAATAATAATGAATATTTACAAGGTTCATCAGACTATGAACAACTGTATTGTTATAACCACTATAGTCATCATTTCTTGCATAAATCTGCAACTCCTAGAAATGTATTTATGTATAATCAATGGGAACATTGTCCTACACCACCAAAGGGTAGCTGAAAAACATTTGCAATAACATTTTCATATTTTTCAGGGTTTAATATCTCGAATCCAGAGACATTTTACTTTAAGAATGTCAATAAGACAGGAATGAAAAGTATGTTGACAAATACCAAACATATTTATTGTGCAGCCTTTATTGCCCAACTGTCTAGACAGGGTTACGACTTTTGGAAAGACAACATTGAGACAAAAACTGGCTGGGGTACTAAAGATTGGCAAGTACAGGGAATAGAAGCTTTGTTTAGAGCCTGTATCATCCCTGAGCAAATTATGTTTTTGAATGACACTGTCCAACAAACATCATGCCTTGGAATAGCCAAGATAAAAGACATGAACACTCCGTCGATACCTGCACCTACAAGTGAAAGCACTACACAGGGGGACGTCGACGTACATAATATTTTGCATCACAACAGATCAGATCCTGAATGGAAAAAATGGTTGCTCTGGCCCTTAGACACAAACAACTGTCAAGATAGATTCCTGAACAAAACTCAAGGTTTTTCCTTTCATAGGCCAGACCCACGTTATGTCCAAAGACAGCATTCGGGGTAGTAACAACTTACAGTGTAGGGAAACTTTGCCTTGATTGGCTACAGAAAGCTACACTAGAGGATGTAAAACAACACTTAACTTTACTTCAAGAAGACGCAGACCTTAGGGAATTATTGTTAGGACCAAGAAAACCGCGTCAAAAACGTTTCATATATGCCGGTATCTACGCTGCCTATAATGAAGCATGGAAGGTCACCCAAGCAGAGACTGCAGAACGAATACGAGAAATTGATCGTATTAATTTAGAGAAATCTCTCTCTGTAGTAGACAATGGGTTAACGACTCTGTCGTCCAGGATATATTCTTTGGACAGCATTGTATCCTCTGTCATAGACATCATGGAACAAGACTTGGTCATGTTGCAACGTGGTCAGTCTCAGCTACCTTCTATCATGCTATTAAGCTGGATGCTTCAAAACCTGCGTTCAGGCTATGTGCCTTGGCGTTTAATCAACACTACGTCACTGTTTTCAGAATTCAATCTCACTGAAAGACAGATGAACATGGCACAAAGGGGAGCAGACTATACGGTGCTGAGCATTGAAAAACTGGAGAAATTACCATACTCAGTGGCAGAAAAAACAGCTACTGAGTGGATCATACATGGTAAGATTACTCTGCCTGTTACGACTTTCCATTTTCAGTATTGCCTAAAAAATATACCAGCAGGCAAATATGAAAAGTTGGGTAAAGAATACATCAAGACATCCAGGGATTTACCTTACACAAAGAGATGTTGGAGTGGGGGACGTGAAGTGTTTCTTAGCGGTGAAAACTGTGAACACGCACTAAACGGTTCTCTCCTTTGTCAGGGTATTAACTTACACGGGGCCTGTGACGGTTCCACTACAAACTTATCCTGCCACCTGCACGGTTCACCGGCAGCAGTGATTAATCCAATCTTTGGTCAACTTTCAAATGGGAGTTACATTATGTTGAATGATCACACCTGCTGTGGCATGCTGCCAGGTATCCCATATCTAGTAACGGTTACATCTATGGTCACTTGCTGTATGCAAGTTTTGTTTCTACAAATAGACATAGTCAGGGAGTCACCTTTATGGCCTTCACTGAATATCTCTACTATACGAATTGATACTCTAAGCAGAATGAAAGCCATTTTTTTTTACAAAAAACTGTGCCTTTGACCTCTGCCAAAGAAACCTATGACCTCCAAGTCGCAAGGACGTCTGCGGAGATACATACCCTTTTGTATACAAACTGCCCTGTGCATTTCTCAGAAATGTTAGGTCGTATCTTAAACATGTCTGATACGAGCGGTATTGTACATGTATTTAAGACCGTGTGTGCAGGACTGTTAGCACCTTTACAAGCAGTCCTCGGAATTTTTCCAAACTTCGTGCACCTGTGTTTGGCGGACTGCTGCTCCTTTTAGCACTAGTTGCAGGTATACTATTTGTGCTCCTACTGCTACGATATGGCAAGCCAAATCACCAGCGACACCCAGTTCACCATAGAAAGAACTCTATTGGAGATGAGGTGTCGTGAGCGCATCGTCCAAATTCTGGGTTTACCTCATCTACGAGAATTAAACACCACTTGGTTTCTGTCATTCAGACCAATCTGGCAAGATTGCATCTTACTTGTTCTACGCTGCCTGCTATGTGGTGAAGAATGCGTGCTGGACATTTGTCTGACACTCCCATCAGTCATGCCTACGGATATCGATACTCTGCTGGACCCGATAACGGCCCATGCTATGTGTTGTCCCCAGCGGCTACCAATCCTGATGGTGGCATTCTTTGAGATCTCACAGACGCAACATGCTACTGCTGAGGTACGAGAGGAAACACCAGGCGCGCAGGTAACATCCAATCCAGATATTGCCGATGCTTCCCATGCTGAAGGCGACAGTTCGCATCTATGTGCTGTTGATCTTCTACACGAGGTATTCCAACTCTCACCCACAACGGTAGACGACTTGTTGTCTACAGAATTAGAACATTTTATGTTTTCTCCATCCCCACACACTGACTTTTGACTCAAGTACACAGTGTTCCAGAGAGACTCTGAATTTGGCCTTCATTCTTTTTCAAACATGCTACTGACTTAGGAACATTTTTTCCTATGATTAATTTTTTTTTTCCAAATTTGGATTTTTTGGCACAGTAATCTGCTTATAGTAGAACTATTCATAGAGAACAGAATTCTTTGATAATGCTTCCAGGAACAGTATGCCACCTTGTCATGAATAACAATTTGACTTATGTAACCTGATGTGAAATGGTTTCGGCCCTTTTTCTTCTGTATTTACGAGCCATTTCATCACATGTATATATTTTGGTTCATTCATTTAGCATTCAAATGTAATTCTATGCTTAAAATGGAACATTGCCTTTAATATGTACCACACTTTATGCATAGCAATGGTTTTGTAATGTATTTTTAGAACATATGTTTTAGATATGTTTTTAGCTTATTTTAGCAAACCCATACGATACTCTGTTTTAAGATATGTTTAGAACGTGTTTAGAACGTTTAGGATTTAGAATCTGGAGTGGGTGTTGTGTGCAGATTTAGATTCCTTATATAGGTTCCCGATTTATGCCCTTATATAGGTACAATTCACATTGCCCTTATTTAGACATAGAAATCCGGCCCTTATTTAGACATTGTCCATACAAACCAAATACAGGTTATGGCCACCTACATCCGTCCATCCACGTCACAACGAATTCTTGGAAAACCAGACGCTTAAGCCTTTAGAAATTTCTCTCAGCTTGAATATTGATTTCTCCAAAAACTCATTAAGTATGCATGAACATCTATTCCTTAGGGGTTCATTCATGACGTTCCTCTGCCCGACTTTTACGTCAATACTGGCATTGCTAGACACCTTCAAGGTATAAATATACCAGCACTTGCTCTGGCAAATTGCGGTTCCCGGAGGATTCGATCAAACCCAGACTACTCGGTTTGCCACAGTAAGTTCGGAAGGAGATCGAGTTCCAGCCTGGTGCACTGACCTGACGCTGCCATCCTCCTTGCAGAGAATCCAGCTTCAGTGCTCTCTGACTTCCCTTGCGGGGGGTTAGACTATCGAGTCCAGAAATGAGATTCCAACCTCTCTCATTCTCAGGTATAGAGCTGACTAGAACTTAGAGAAACTTTTGGCAACTCTTGGCTAAACTAAAATATAGCTAGCTATACTTTAGAAACAGCACCTACTTCAAACCTTGTACTGCACTTAGGTTAGGTACACTGGGGTAAAACAATTTAGAAGCATCAGATGAGTATCACATTTTAGCATTATGTTATTTTTGTATGTACTTTGATTAATATATGTTATAGCTACAAACCATGCTATTGCAGTATTATTTTATCTTACTGCTAACCTCGTACATATTGTACATCGCAGTCTGTCTTACGATTGTAGCAATTCATCTCTCTTGCATGAGAAACAAGAGTGTTCAATAAACCCTTTTATTGAAACACCCGTCTCTCTATTTCTTTCCAACTCTGTAGAAACGAAGCATGCACGATTGACTGAGTGAAACTGTTATCTATTGTTTCCACGATTCTGAGACTGTTCCGATTCTAAAGGGAAACAAAGTTGTCATGTTTATGCGGTTGTCAGAGACTAATCCCTTCTTGTATATTCGAGAAGTTTCTAGTGACCTCTGAGTTAGCTGGCACACACAAGTAATTAAGTTTAATATACTCGATAGAGACATACTGACCATAGTCCTATGTCAGATCTATAGTGTATGTTATTCCAATGCGCAGTGCCTATGAGGGATATAGGAACTACACTACACTACTGCTGCCTGGGACTGGGAGTTGGGAGTTCTGTTCTTCAATTATTTTAGCCTTTGCAGCATGATTAGAGACAGTGGCACGCACGGACTGCCTCCCACACCCATGCACCTTACAGCCACGTCACTCACCCCATCTGGCTAAGGTGTGGTTTCTGACATGGAATGTCTGAGGGATGGGAATAGCACATAAGAGACATGCAGTGCATTAGTATATGAAGAGGAGAGATGCCCAGATAACACTCCTCCAAGAGGCACACATAACCAAAGGTAAGAATCTGCGTCTACAAAAACGATGGAGAGGCCAGTGTTACAGTACAACATACTCAGGCTATGCTAGGGGGGTGCTTATATGAGTTAGCCCCTCTGTCCCCTGTAAGAGTACGACAGTTGAAATAGACCCGAAGGGGCGTTATGTCTTTGTAGAGGTATAACTGGATGACGGGCCTGTCTTGCTGGAGAGTGTTTATGCCATGCCTTTCCGTTTTGCTCACTAGATTGTCCCATTTTCCCTGCCTTATAGGGGAGATTTCAATTGCGCTCTAGACCCACAGCTAGACCGTTCACATCCCCCACTACCCGCCTCTCCCGTAGTGAGTGCAGCATCTTACCTGTCTTCATTGCTTGCGGACTGGTCCCTGGTTGATAACTGGAGCACATTACAGCCAGACACTAAAGAATACTCCTATTACTCATCGCCACATGAGCTGCATGTACGCCATGACCATATTCTATGTCATTGCACCATAAAGATTAACGTTATGGGGGCATAATATCTGTGGAAAAACCCTGTAAGACCACAACCTGCTACTTCTCCACTTATCATGGAGGGGGGGGGAGGGGTGCCACATCCTCCAGTGCTGACTTGGCATTTACAGCCCACAACATTGGAAGATCCAGTATTTCGCGAATCAACTAACACTGTCCTGTCAAACTACTTGGCGGACAACTGGGTAACTGCTACTACTAGACTGGTGCAGTGGGAGGAATTAAAGGCAATTATACAGGGACACTGCATGTATTCTGTGGCGGGTGCATGCGAGCTGCCCTCCATCATGAACTGACGCAGGTGGATTTGTCACTGGGTACATTTGAGATTTTCCCACTGCGAGATCCATTTTGTCTGCTCAAAGAAAGTGGCATGCCCGCCTTATAGAGTGGCTGCAGTGTCTTGAATATTGGGCATACCAAGCCAGGATGCAAGAGAAGAGGAATAAGCCAGGCTGCTTGCTGGTGTAGATACTGAAAAGCGTGATGGCCGCTATCCATGTGACTGTGGTCCACACGTGCCCAACACTGATTGCCACTAGACAGGACAACATACAAACAGTGTTCACCGCCAATCATCCCTTGCTTAACAAGCCCCCCTCAGGATCATCAGCTCCTGATCCACGAACCCTAAGCTCAGTTATGCAGCCTGCGATTGAGTCGGCGGAACTGGAAAATCTTAATACCCCCTTAACGGTGCAGGAAAACCTAGGGGTGATTCGGGACTCTCCCACGTGCAAAACACTGGGATTGGATGGGTTGCTTATTGAGTTTTACAAAGCGTATAAGGTGTAATTAGCTCCCAAACTGTTAGAACTGTATGCCACCGCCATCATCACGTGGCGGCTGCCCCTGACCCATCGCAAAGTGCTGCTGGTCTCATTTGCCAAGACACCACTGTCAATGTTCGGCAGCGAATACAAAATATTGAGTAAAACTGTAACCATGTGGCTCCTCCAGCATCTGATGAACCTAGTTCATTCAGATCAAATGGTTTTATACCGCATAGGTCTAGAACACTCAACGTCCACAGGCTCCATAGGATACTGGAGAATACACCAGGTCACTGGTCTTTTGTGGCATGCATGACATTAGACCTGGAAAAGCATTCTAAACAGTAGACTGGGGATACATGTTTGCGACGCTGGATGCGATGGGCATTAGAGGTCAGTTACAATGCCTCAAAAGCCCACAGCATGGGTGAAAATAGGGCAACGTATCTCGGCCCATTTTCCAATTAGTAGGGGCATGCGGCAGGAATGTCCCCTCTCTCCCTTGCTGTTTGCTCTGGTGATGGAGCCACTTGCACAGAGCCTGCGACCCCTCAGGTCAGGCCTGAGGCATACTGTTAGGGTAGATGATGTAGTCTCATTATATTCTGTCTACTTCCTAATCTACGTTAGGGATATTAGGATGGGTATCGCCGAGATAGCGGATATCCTAGCTGCATTCCGATCCGCTTTGGGCTAGGGATATTGTTTGAAACTTGTTTCATCCTGATTCATCCGGATTGCCTCCTGCAGCGAGTTGTGGTGGGCATACATTCCCTCTACCGAGAACTCTGCACCTTCCGCTATCCTGGCATCAATATCTGCCTTGTGACTCGAGATCATAAAGATAGAAACCCTCCGCCCAAAGATTGCATTTTGATGCTAGATTCCACTTTCGATGCAGGGCAGGGTGTCCCTACTAAAGATGGTGATACTCCCGCATCTATTATTTTATTTCCATAATTTACCGGTGCACATCTCCCGTAGCACATTCTGTGCACTGCATATGATGCTTGGTGGCTTGGTAGACGTAGAGTAGCCCTGTTTATGTTACAACTCCCAGTGGGGAAACGTGAGCTTGTTGCCCTGCACTTTGAACATTAGTGCCTGGCGGTGCTACTGCAATGGCCCATCTGCTGGCTGGCAGGGAGGCACATTTAGGAGTTGGGATTTACCCCCAGGCACAGAGCACAGCAGATAGTGTGGGAAGTGTTTCTCCCTCAGGCGCTTATGATAGCTTTAGGAGGAGCCTGCGCCCCATACTGAACATGCCTCAGTATGCCCATGGGGTCTGATTGAACTCTATATGAGCATTTAGAGAGTGGATCGGCAGGGAGGTAATGGCTCTCTGGTAGTCAGTAGGCGTGAGCACCCTGGGCTTCAATCCCCTTTGATCAGCTGAGGGGTGATGTGGGCCTCCCAGCAGGCCACTTCTTAGCCTACGGCTGGTTAGTAGCCGAATTAGGGAGATTGTGGGGTATAGTCAACACAGAGCCTAACCCACACGTGCTGCTACAAACAATGCATACTGTGAGGGACCGTCGTCAGTGAATAACCTGGCTAATTAGGGCCATCTGCCACACACCACAAGACCCCATAGAAGGACCTGGGAGAGCGACAAAGGCCACTGGTTGACCCAGAAGGAGTAGGACAGAGGTCTATTATACCCGCAGAAGGTCTCCCGCAATGCCCACTTCCAGTACATACAGTACAACATCCTACACAGGGCATACCTCACCTTGGCCAGACTCCACAAAGTCTTCCCTGCCTGTAAATCGGACTACCAGTGCTGCCACGTGGACGAAGCAGGCATGTTGCACATGTTCTGTAGCTCCCCTATGGGCGGCAAACTTTGGTTGGGGGTCTTGAACACCCTTGCCAGAATAACTGGCAGTACCGGCCTCAACTGAGTGACTAGCGGTGCGCTAGTTCTTTGTGTGTGACAAAGGGCTGGGGGGGGGGGGCATAACCGCTTAATTGATTTTGCCCTACTAATGGTGCGTAGATTGTTCGCTATGCACTGGAAGGGCAGTGTGTTGTCCGGGGTGGGGCACTGGCAGGCAGCAACTCTTGTGTGGGCGTAGCACAGTCAAAGTGGAAGAAATGAGTGCCCAGAAACTGGTAAAGTCCCAAGACTCTGATTCCAATATGTACACATTAGGTACAAAACATGAGCCAGGAGTTTGATATTGACTGGTATGGTATGTTATGGTATGGAAGTGTCCAGTGGAACTCTTATCAAAGGAACTGGTTCATTTATTGGGCCTTTATATTGGTTCTTGAAGAACAGGCTCAAGATTATATGATGCCAGGGAGACTCACTGCCCCAGGACCTTCCTCAGAGCTGGAGGACTTCAATGTTTTGAGTGACGCCATATATTTGGAGAACTTTATCCAGGGAAATTAAGGGGTAGGGACTTGATACAAACAGTGGCAGAATTATAATGGGAAGGGCTAGCCACATATGCCCGGCTGAAGGTTCTGGGCAAGGTAGCAATTGTAAGTTGCTCTAGTACTTACTGTAGTCAGGCACAGAATCTAAGGTAAGCTACCAGTCAAATGCCACAGCAGAAAGACAGCATATTGAGTACAAGGTTGGGTCCACTACTATGGAGTCTCATCAGCAAACTTCCAATTTTTCTTTGTTTTTTACATGGTCTGCCCCATTGAGCGCAGCTCTTCCTGGCTGTTCTGCGGGCACTCACTCAAATAGGCTTCCCCAAAGCAGGGCTCAGTTGGTCCTTGATCTTCTGGGTTGGTGTCCTTGTTATTCAGAGAAAGGTTCTATCCCCTCGAGACAAATCTAACATGCATCAGGGCACGGTAGATTCGGGCTTTCTACAGGATCTTCGGACTTGGTCTCACCTTAAAAGGGCTCCGAAACGGAGTTAGTTCCTGGAAAACCACTCTCTCTCAATTAGTCCGAAAAGACAAAGTTTGAGCAAACAAAGAGAATTAGCAGAAATATTGTTGCAAATCATCTCTTCCTCTCTGCTTGTGTGCAAGCTCCTGCTCCAATACCATGGTCTGGCATTTAAATCAATTTCAGAGGTAGGAAGGCCTACACATACAGCATTCCAAAATCTATAATCAGACTGTGGAAAGACTCACTGTGAACCCAGTGGCTTACTGGCTTTACTACAACGCTTTGACGGGTCACTGAATGTCAGTAGGGTTTTTGGCGCAGGGAATCTCCGTTCTCAGCAGATTCAATGCCATCGTGCATAAAGACATGGTTTTGTGTAACATCTAATGCTCACAAACGAGAAACGAGGTGGTAGTTGGCAATATTTACACAATCATTGTTTTCATATCATTGGGCTCCACTACATACAGCTGTATGTAGTTACATTACATTACAGCTCCACTACATACCTTGTCCGTTGATATGTGATGCGATATTAGCATTGCATTGGTATTACTGAGCTTTGAAATTGGGTCATGATCAGCCATGGAAACCCTGTGCATTTTCACCTCAATGAAAACTAGTTAGTCACATGCATTTCTTTGTGGATCAATAATGTGATTAGTGGCTAATCAAGGAACTAGTGCTACACAAACAAATGATGAACGGAATGCAAACACGAGGAAAACAGTCACCCAGGCCCTGGTCAGCAGCAGGCTCGACTACGGAAACGCCCTCTATGCCGGAACCTCGTCCAAGCTCATCAGCAGACTACAGAGAATCCAGAATGCCTCTGCACGCCTGATCCTCGACGTCCCGCGCCGTGACCACATCACCCCCCACCTGAAGAACCTGCACTGGCTCCCCATCGACAAAAGAATCTCCTTCAAGCTCCTGATCCACGCACACAAGGCACTCCACAAAACCGGCCCAGCCTATCTCAACAGCCGACTCTCCTTCTACGTACCAAACAGAAAAATCCGCTCCGCTGACCACGCTCTGGCCACGGTCCCACGCATCCGGAGAACTACTTCCGGAGGCAGATCCTTCTCCCATCGCGCCGCCAAGACCTGGAACACCGTCCCCCTCCACCTACGTCAAACCGAAGACCTGCTGACCTTCAGGAGACAACTCAAGACCTGGCTCTTCGACCACTAACAGCTCCCCCCCCAGCGCCTTGAAACCCGCCCGGGTATGTAGTGCACTTTACAAGTTACATGATTGATTGATTGATTGAAATAAATCATACATTCACCACCATTCAAGAGATTTGGGTTAAATCCATCGTTCTTTTGCTCCCCCAGTTTAGATCCAGCCATATGCAAATCAGTCTTGACCATGTTCCTCATGGGAACAGTCCAGGTCCTCCTTGGACAGGGAACAAGCGTCCTGGGACCGGTTTTGGGGTATTAGCCCTCATCAGCCAGGCTAGCTTGAATCCAGTGGCACAGTGAGCAAGGGACCCACGTCTGGGCATACCCATCCCACTTAGGGCAAAAAGTGCTGCACAGACAAATGATGGACGGAATGCTGAATAAATCATACATTCACCCCCAGTCAAGAGATCTGGAGTAAATCCATCGTTCCTTTGTTCACCATGCCACCCCAGTTTAGACCCAGCCATGTGTAAATCAGCCTTGGCCTTGTTCCTTATGGGAACAGTCCAGCCCCAACTGCCAAGCCAGGTCCTCCCTGGACCAGAAATAAGCATCCTGGGACCAGTTTTGGGGTATTACCCCTAATCAGCCAGGCTAACTTGAATTCAGTCGCACAGTGAGCAAGGGACCCATGTCTGGGCATACCCATCTAGCTTAGGGCGAAAAGTGCTACACAAGCAAATGATGTACGGAATGGATTTAGGCACAGATCTCTGTACTGGGGTGAATGTTTGACATTGTACAACAATCTGTCCATCAATTGTTCTTTTTGCATTTGTCACCCGAGTGGGACGGTAGTGCCCAGATGTGTGTCCCGTGCTCTCCATACCACTGGAGTCAAGCTAGCCTGGCTGATAAGGGGTGAAACCTCGAAACCTGTTCTAGGATGCTTGTTTCTAGTCCAGAGAGGATTTGACCTGACAGTTCTGTCTGGGAACAGGGTCAAGACTGATTTGCATATGGCTGGGTTTAAACTGGAATGGCATGGGGAGCAAAAAAACTATGGATTTAGGCCCAGATCTCTGTACTGGGGTACATGTTTGACATTGTACAACATTCTGTCCATCAATTGTTCTTTTTGCATTTGTCACCCCGAGTGGGACAGGTATGCCTAGACGTGGGTCCCAGGCTCTCCATGCCACTGGAGTCAAGCTAGCCTGGCTGATGAGGGATGAAACCCCAAAACTGATCCTAGGATGCCTGTTTCCAGTCCAGGGAGCACCTGAGCTGGCAGTTCGGTCTGGACTGTTCCCATTGGGACCAGGGTCAAGACTGATTTGCATATGGCTGGGTTCAAACTGGAATGGCATGGGGAGCAAAAAACGATAGATTCAGGCCCAGGTCTCTGTACTGGGGTAAATGCTTGGCATTGTTCAACATTCAGTCCATCAATTATTCTTTATGCAATTGTCACCCTGAGTGGGACAGGTATGCCTAGACATGGGTCCCGTGCTCTCCATGCCACTGGAGTCAAGCTTTCCTGGCTGATGAGGGATGAAACCCCGAAACTGATCCTAGGATGCTTGTTTGCAGTCCAGGGAGGACCTGACCTGGCAGTTCGGGCTGGACTGTTGCCATTGGGAACAGGGTCAAAACTGATTTCCATATGGCTGGGTTTAAACTGGAATAGCATGGGGAACAAAAAAACGATGGATTTAGGCCCAGATCTCAGTACTGGGGTGAATGTTTGACATTGTTCAACATTCTGTCCATCAATTGTTCTTTTTGCATTTGTCCTTCCGAGTGGAACAGGTATGCCCTGAAGTGGGTCCCGTGCTCTCCATGCCACTAGAGTCAATAGGCGCAAAAACCCTGAAACCGGTTCTAGGATGCTTGTTTCCAGTCCAGGGAGGATCTGACCTAGCAGTTCAGGCTGGGCTATTCCTACTGGGAACAGGGTCAAGACTGATTTGCATATGGCTGGGATTAAACTGGATTGGCATGGGGAGAAAAATAAAACAATGGATATAGGCCAGATCTTTGTACTGGTGTGAATGTTTGACATTGTTCAACATTCTGTCCATCAATTGTTCTTTTTGCATTAATCAAGGAACCAGGCAACTGTCAGGTCATTAAAAAGGGTAGCCAGTAAAAGTGCCTGAAGACTTTAAACATGGCGAAGGTGGATAATAGCCCATAGGAAAATACAGACCCACATAGCAAGAGCCAGTGCTTCCAGAGTTCGATGGATCAGTTTCGCTGCACTAAGTACATCAGTACTTCACCTAGCAGTGGAGCTTCTAGGTCAGTAGAGGCAGACAAGATGTAAAGACCTACAATGTGCAAAAGCAGGCTGCCTCACAGCGGTGGTTGCTCCACCTCTTCATTTATGCTACAGTTCACACTGGGTCTATTCATTCCTTCACCTTTGTGTTTTTTCCTTTTCTCAGTTCCTTTAGCTCTTATAGTTCCTATGACTTGTTAATATCAGATGTTTGTTAGTTTTGTCTAACTACTCTCAGGCTCCGTCTTTCAAAGTGCCTCCATTGTGTTACATCTTTCTTTGGTTCTTCAGCGGGACTCCATGTGAGAAGGTGGCCTGATATATGTTGTCCACTAGTTCTAGTGGGCACCTTGTATCAGTCCAAACAACCCCTTATGGTGATAGGTTAAAGACTAACCTTTTTGAAAGCTATCCTAGTGGTAGCTATGGAGAGCAGCCTTCAGGTTAAGTCTTGAAGAAATGTAAAGCAGCTTGTTTCACCAGTCTATAATCTCTTGAATGATCAAATGAAAGGACAACCACACCAGGTATATATTTAAAATATATGTATTTAAGATCAAACACACCCCTCTAGTCTCTTTATGAGACTGGAGTTCGAAGTACTTAAATTACAAGTGAGCAATCATCAGTAATAGCACAAATACACGTTTGGGCCCTAGGGGTGTACCAAACCATATACCAAAAAAGTGGCATAAGAACCGCGACTGAACTCGACACAAGGCCTAGAGCCTGTAGAATCACTGGGACCCCAAGGAACCACCCAAGGTAGTGACACAGGGGACCCACGGGACTGTATGCAGTGTGAAAACACAACCCGTTATCTTCTATGGGCAATGTCGCGGTTGGAAATTTAAAGATTAGGGACACTTCTAATCGAGTCAGGACCAAACCCTTTTGGACTTAAGAAGTTTAAGGGCCAGCACCCACGGGAGCACCGGAGTACTCGAGTTACCTCACCCAGGGAGGCCGGGTGCATAGGTGCCTTTTGGTGTCGGGTCGCGTCGTCGATTTCAATGGAAGCCTGCAAAGAACTGCTGCTGCCATGAAGAGGAGAAGTGTCCGAAGAGATCCAAGCCTGGATCTGGGATGGAAGGAAACTGAAAGCAGAGGGGACAGAGTCTGGGTCACTAGCCAGTGACCGAGGGCAGGATGGACTAATGCCCACAGATGTCGGGTGCTTCAGGTGAGTTGATCGGTGTCTTGACTCTTTCAGCCATGAGGTCCAGGAGGTGTTGACAAAGTCCACGAGCCAGATTCGAGCTGTCCCACGAAGTCTGTTGAGTGCTGCAGTGTTGACGATCAGATTGGACCCAACAAGCCTTGGCAACGGCAAGTCTCTGGAAGTCAGAGAAAGGACTGTGGTGCAGATCAGCAAGGTCTGAGGGACTCACCTAGCAAGGGTAAGTCAGGGCACGTCTGGAGCAACCAGGCAAGCCCAAACAGAAAAGGAGTTGCCTTCGTGGGGCCTGGTAGCCAACGGGCTAGTGATCGCAAAGGAGCCTCGAGCGGTCGCACTTGAAACTGGCCAACGGGTCACTCGTGGAGTAGAGGCCAGCAATCTTTGGTGCAGGAGGTGCTCAAGGCTAGGGCTACTCGAAGCCCAAAGCACAACTTTGAGGAAGCCCAAGAAGATGCTGTTACTGCAAAAGATCATGGTGTCCAGGGGTCACGGTTCCACATCACCCACGATAGCCACGGGCCTCAGCTCTGCTGTGGACTCAGGGTAGCCTCAGACAAGTCTGGAAATCCCCCTCTGGTGATGCAAAGACTTTGACGTCCGGCGGGAGCTTCAGCGATGCAGACCGGTCAGTTGCTTCTTTGGGGCCTGCCAAGCAGGGGAGTCACTCCTTGACTCCAAGGAAGATTTCTTCCATCTTCTAGTCGTGATAGAAAGTCAAAGGTCCAGGATATATGTTGCAGAGTTTTGTCCAGGGTAATCTGAAGTCCTAGGGACTGGATTCCTATACTTATAGTAAGTTTAGGGGATGGACTAACTCTAAGGCCCCACCTATGGGTGGGCTTGGAAAGAGGGGTGGTTACACCCATTTCCTTTGTCCAGTTTTGCGCCAGAGCAGGGGCAGGTAGCCCCTGCAACCGGTTTGAACTGGACTATGCACAGGGACACCAAGGTGCCGATTACGATCCTGTAAAAAAATTCCCCGTACGACTCGTATCCGGTCTTTTTACCGTACGAATCGTACAAGTGCCGTACAAACTGCCAAGTACGATTCGCATGGGAAAAAGTCCATACGAATCGCATTGGGAATTATTCCCCACACGTCCTCGGGTCGGAAAATGTGTCCGACACTTCCCCGGACGATTTACTGTACAAACGTGAAAAGTACGATCCATCCCATGCGTCCGAAGTCACAACCGTATGGAAAAAACACCGTCCGCACCGAACTCCCATAGCAACCATGGAGACATGTGCCCACATACGCGCCGACCCCCCCCAGCCCCCGTATGTACGCGGTGAACCCCCCCAGCCCCCGTATGTACGCGCCGACCCCCCCCAGGCCCCGTATGTACGCGCCGACCCCCCCAGCCGCCGTATGTACGCGGCGAACCCCCCGTGTATGTACACCCGTGTACGTTCCAGTCGTACCCCCACCCGTGTATGTACACCCGTGTACGTGTCGTACCCCCGTGTATGTACACCCGTGTACGTTCCAGTCGTACCCCCACCCGTGTATGTACACCCGTGTACGTGTCGTACCCCCCGTGTATGTACACCCGTGTGCGTTCGAGTCGTACCCCCACCCGTGTATGTACACCTGTGTACGTGTCGTACCCCCCTGTGTATGTACACCCGTGTACGTTCGAGTCATACCCCCACCTGTGTATGTACACCCGTGTACGTGTCGTACCCCCTGTGTATGTACACCCGTGTAAGTTCGAGTCGTACCCCCACCCGTGTATGTACACCCGTGTACGTGTCGTACCCCCCCGTTTATGTACACCCGTGTACGTTCGAGTCGTACCCCCACCCGTGTATGTACGGTGCGTACACGGGTGTACATACACGGGGGGTTCCCCGCGTACATACGGGGGCTGGGGGGGTCGGCGCATACATACGGGGGCTGGGGGGGTCAGCGCGTACATATACGGGGGCTGGGGGGGTTTCGCAAAAGTACATACGGGGCTGGGGGGGGGGTACGGCGCATACCGGGCCCCCTAATCTGGTCGTTTCGCGCCGTACTTCTCTTTTCCGGCACTTTTTGGGTGCCGTGAAAATATTGCCGTCCGGACTGCTGTCGGTTCGAATCATACTTCCTGGGTCGTGAAACGCTGCCTGAAAGCGTCCCGACGTCACGTCGCAGCATTCCCGGATCACATTCGTATGTATATTTTCGTCGGTCGGTGTTTTTTACGATTCGTACGGAAATGGTGTTTCCGTGCGAATCGTACATCCATGTTTGTAAAGTTTTACAACCGGGTACGAGTCAGACGGAGAAAACGCTCTGACCGACGGTTTGTACCCGGTTTTTCCAGGATCGTAATCGGCACCCAAGTGTGCCCCCAGTGCAGGACTTCAAAGCACCAGAGTGCTCCCGCCCAGCCCCAATACACATCTGCCTGTCTGGGGACATGGTTACACCTGCCTTTGACAGGAAACCTATTGTCCTGGCCTCCCCTGCCGGAGTTTTGGTCAGCAGCAGGAGGCCAGACCCGTGTCTGTGGCAGAGGCATCCATTTTGTGATGCCAGGGCTCAGGAAAGTCCCAACGGGTTTGACCAGTGTGAACATGTCTCTCCCTCTAGAAGGGTGGAATGCTACCCCCACCGCCAGAACTGGTGGGGTGGTAGTATTCCAAAGCGTTTGACACCAAACACGACATGCTTTGATGCAGCCATTCCAAAGTTAGCATTTACCGCGAGATTATAATGCACTTAAGAGTATATGGTATGGTTGTATCACAGAACAGGTATAAGGAAGGATTTCTGAAAGCTGCAGAGGGGCTCAGCTCATGCTTGGGCACCCTCTCACACAAAACCAAGCACTCTGCCTTCAGGATTGTTAAGGCATGCCATAGGAGTGACTTATAGGTTTATATGTGTCTGTATATATATGTGGATATAGGTAGCCTATACCAATGTAAGGGGTGCAAGCACACCCTTACCCAGGCTGCTGTAGCAGACCTGTGGTGCCATTTTGGAGTGCTTCCCAGGGGTGGCATAATACATTCTTCAGCCCCTGGTAGGCCTCTGAGGTACCTATGCCCTAGGTACATAGTATACCATATACTAGGGGCTTATAAGGCACTCCAGAATCCAATTATGTATGTACCTAATGTACATGCAAACCATTTTACAGAGAAAGCAGATAGACTGGGGCCCTGAATAGCAGGATCCCAGTCCAACTAAGTTATAAACCAGCAAAACACCAGGAAAAAAGTGGGGGCAACTATATAGTCAGATTCCACCTTCCTACACTCCAGATATGCTTGGAGGCTAATTTCAGTCTGTTTCAATGCTGCATTGTGTGAATAATTGCAGACCCCTTGAATCTTTGTTAAAGACAAATACACTGTGTCATAACTATCCAGTCTAGGTTTTCCAACCACCAATCTGCAGGACTGTGTCTCTTTCTCCTTTTCCTTACCCCCTAATCCTCTTACCCCTGGGCCCCGTGTACGCTTCGCAGACCTAGACATAACCACAGTAGATGAGCGGACCTGTAGGAGGCGAGACTGGCCGCAACATTGTCAATGCTACTAGAGACCAGGTTGTGACACCATCACTCAGTTCACTGGTGGAGACTTACATTGAGTGGCACTACACCTGAACAAGTTATTTTCTTTTTACTGACATGAAATTGAAACCACAATATCTGTGATAATATGATTGGCATTCACCACTGCCTCTAATTTAATTGACTTGTGGTTAGTTTGGTTTTTACAAATGTGTTGCACAGCTGATGATGGGTGCATGATTACCCACAAAGTATGGCAGGACTCAGTTTGTACATTGCAACCGATGTTGACTTGCATGCCTCAGGTCTTGGTCCAGATGGGGTTTTATCAGGGTAACTATGATGTTAAGAAATACATAAAAACTGGGAGTCATATGGCAGTCTCTAGGAAAACTTCCATGGTATGCTGCAATTCAGCTTGCATGTCAAGTATACAAATGTTACTACCTTGTTCTTTTTCCTCATCATCTTCTGTCTTGATCCAGAGATGGATCGATCAATGTCAAGCTGCTCGAGTTTCAGTTGCAGTTTCTTTGTTTGCTTGAACTCTTCAGCCATGTTTTCACTTGATTTCAACTTTGTACTAGCTGGCTGGGTAATGAATGGGTGAGAGTGTGTTAGGGTCCCCTGGAGCCTTGTAGCTAAGCATTAGCCAGTACAGGGTTATTGACCTGGTGGCCTTCAGCACGACAGCAGTGCTGAGTTAGCAGGCACAGGTGATGTCCTCCCTTTTCTCACACAGTATAGAAGCGCTCAAGATGAGAACATTGGAAGAGATGCTGGCATGTGCACCCCAGGTGTTGGTGAGGTGCAACAGTCCTCTGGTGATAGAAGGGTGAGTGGTCATAATGATTCCACTCCTGGGCTGACAGAAAGGCCATATTAGCGGATGCATCAATTGTTTCTTTGCCAGGGACCCACTGCTGGATTGCTGGATTCCTGTTGGGGTGGAGGATAAGGGCACAGACATGGTTGTGCTGTCTTCAGCAATGTGCATGTGGTCACACGGATTTCTGTTTGAGTGGCGGAATATGATGCTAAGAGGACGGGACCTTAGATAGTCTCTCTCATTCGTGGGCCCTGTCCCTCTTCCACCTAGGTTAATGTTGGGGGAATGGAACAGTGGGGGCTCTGGGTTCAACAGTTAGATAATTGAGGCTGCTGTTCTTAAATTTGCTACAAATGTTACTGTTCTCTTTTTTAGGATCTTATAAGGGGTCAAGTACATGTCCCTTTTGGTGCCTCACAGGTGCTCAATTATGTTTGGATCCAGACACTGCTTTCACTCTGTTTCATTCCATGTTTTGAACACCATCCTTTCTGCACCACATTTCCTGCTTTAGGCCTTCTTCGACCGTGATTTTCCTGTACCTGAATTTCAAGGACCGACATCACCCTTCTCCTTAGAGCACCATGGATGGTGGCTGATCCTGAGCTGGTGGATTTCGCTGTCCTGCAACATGCAGGAGAAGGAGAATCAATGCCACTGACTGGCCACATGAGACACAGCTGGACTTCTCATCTGGGGGAGAGTTTGCCTTTCATTTAATCTGCATACCATTGCACAGCAGCCTTCGAAAGTGTGGGTGTTCCCTGGTTGCTAACTATGTTCAGTCATCAGAATAGCTCGCAACATGGGGCTGCTCCAGCTCACTTTTCCAGTGGTAGATGTCAGATGAACCTCTTAGGGGTTAAGCACACTGGAAATGGGACGAGGGCAGTGGCACCTCTCTTCAAAGGGCACTCCCACTCCATTCAATAGGATGCCATAGGTTACCTGCCTTGCTGTAAGAATCATATCTCTAAGCCCCATCCCAATGTTTGTCCCTGCCCAAGGTTCAGCACTGACTAATATGCAGGACGTGGTCAGGCAGTGTTTTCCTGCATTTGTCCTTGCTCCATGCCCAGTCTTCAGCTCAGATGGCGGATACCTGGACCTGGAGGGTTCTTCACCTAGGCCCCATAGCAATGGCTGCACATCAGCCTCTCCCTTTCTATCCAGGAATTGCAGAGGCTGCGTTTACTCAATGGTGTTCATGCTGTTCTTTTACACAGGGACATAGGCATTGGGCATCTTGTAGCCTGTTTTTGTTTGGTAGTGACTGGTTAGACATAGTTGACCTGGTTGCCCACTGCCTGCTGGTGCTCAGCTGAATATCACTTTCGCACCCTCTTCAAACAGCTTTACTCTTAACCTTTATATAATTTAACTCATCCATCACTACGCTTCTCCGTTTTCACCTTCCCCTCTTCCCTTTTCCTGTCCTGTATTTCCCACTAGTCTGTAGGATCTGCGTGTTTGTGGACAACATAAACTTTGAGTGAGGTGCTTAGACTGATTACATGCACCCCTGCAGTATATGTTGGCCTAGAGACCAACTAGCTCACAGTGCCATCATAAGCCCCTGCAGGAAGGTAGGATCCTTCTGCATGTGTACCCCCACTTTTCGCCTGGTGCTAAGCTGATTTTTGACTAGTCTGACTGGGATCCTGCTAATCAGGAATCCCAGTCTATCTGCTTTCTCCCTAAACTGTTGTGTTCAGTACCTAGGTACATCCCATATTGGATACTGGGGTACCCTTTTCAGTCCCTAGTATATGGTACCCATGCACCCACTGCATAGGTACACCAGAAGTCTCCCATGGGCTGCAGCATATATTAAGCCACCCTTTAGAGACCATTCAAAATGGAACTACAGGCCTACCATTGCAGCCTGTGTAAGTTGGTGCATGCACCACTTACGAAAGATATAGGTATACTATATCTAAGGGTCACTGCACTTAAAACCTATAAGTCACCCTTCTAGCAGGCCTTTACAATCCTGAGGGCAGGGTGCTTGGTTCTAAGTGAGAGGGTGCCCCTGCATGAGTAGGACACCCCTGCAGCCTACGGAGTCCATTCTCCTGGGTTATCAGTGAAGCAGCCATATACTAATATAGAGGGGTATTACGTGACCATGCGATGACCATCTCGAAAACAGCTGCAACGAACCCTATCATGCTTGGTGTCAAACATGTTGGAATCATACCCCTACACCGTTACCGGTGTAGGAGGTATGATTCCACCCACTGGGAGAGCCATAGGTTTGGCTCTTGTTGTTTCCCTTACCAGCCTTCTAGTCCTGAACAGCACAAAATAGTTGCTGCCGACCAAAGACACATTTCTGCCATCCTACTACTGAGCCAATTTCGAGCAGGGGAAGGCAGAACATTAGGCATCCTGTCACAGGGAGGTGTGACCACCTCCCTGTGACAGGATTTAGTGTATTAGGGCTGGGTGGGTCCACTTGCCAGCACCTGAGAGTCTGCATGAGGGGCACATTTGGTGTCCCTGTGCATATTCCAATTCAAACCAGTCCTGGGAGTCATTGGCGCTCTGGCACAAAACTGGACAAAGGACATGGGAGTAACCTCCCCCTGTCCAGACCCTCCTCTGGGAGGGTCCCCTGAATCTTCTCAACCCTTTCCTTAGGGTACTTAAGGGCTTACCTGGCTGTATGTCCCTAGATTCATTGTGGACAAGATTTAGAACTGAAACCACTGCACTTCGACCGTCTGGGCACTCTGGACTTCGTTTGGGCCTAACTTTGTCTCCCTCTCAGTCTGCTGCCTCGTCTGTGCCTGTGCACCATACAGGATCCGTGTAGGGCCTGTGGAGCATCCAAGACACCTGAAGATAACCTCTCTTGGAGTGTAGGAGACATTCCCCTGCATTCGCAGGCACTTCAACACTGCTGACTAGTCTGCTGATCCCAAGGTCCTACAGACTCCAAATGGTTCAACACAAGATGTGGGTTTCTACGTCCCTCGAGGTCCGAGGTGCCTTCTCATCCAGTTTGAGGTCAGAATCCCTCGTGGGGGCTGCAATACCCAAACCCCTGTGCACTGCATACTTTTGCAAGTGCAAATGCTTGTTGGCAATTCTGCAGCAAGTGCATTAGGCTCCAAGTAGCCCCAACCTCTGGCAACTTTTCCTGCAAAGATCTTCAACCACATCGCACCGTGGGCTCCGTGGACTGTTGTTTTGTAAAGCTGCCCAAGGTTCTCTTGCGACTCCAGTGTCTTCGACCTGTGGGTCCTGCAGAGGGTCAACCACCTCTTCTTTGGGTTCCCCTTATTGCTCCGTGCTTGCCCTGACTCCCCTGCCTGTGGTGAGTCTCCTGGACCTTGCTGGTCCTCTTCCTGCAACTTCTTGAATTCCTGTGTGGTTTGCTCTTGCCAAGGCTTTTTGGTGCTCCCGCCGGACACCGACCCCTCAGCACTCGACATCCTTCGTGGCACAGCTCGCATTCAGCTCCTCGTCGTCCACAGTGTCACCTGGTCCCCGCAGCAGCAGAGTCGAGGTCATCGACATCTATCCTGAAGCATCCGGTGACAGAATGGTTTCTGGCAACCACTGAACATGACAACCCTGACCGCTTAGGTATCGTGGTAACAGATCTAAAACCCTTTTGTCAGTCACTCGTGCACTCTTGCTCTTAGAGAAATACACAGAGAATATACAATGGGATGTTTTCTATATATATGTTGAACCAATGTTATTCTTGTATAGAATAAATATGCTGCAATAAACTGTAGGCAGAAGCAGATGAAAGTGATTACAAGCGCCAAAAGGGTAAAAAAGCTGAGGGGAGCAATAGTAGCGGGACTGCTGAAAGACGTTGGCCGCCATCTTGGAGCAGACCCGGCCGGGCTTGGAGGATCCGGCAGACTCGATCGAACGGCGGACGGGCGCCTCGGAGCCCTATTTGTGAGAGTGCACGCGGGTCGGTCCAGGTGCGGATCATCCTTGAGGGGTTTGTGCTGGGACCCGGTTATTAGTGAGCGTGCCGGCTGGCGCGGCTACCGGGCACAGCGGGCGGTGACATCCGACGTGGCCCTCACCTAAATGCAGAGTGGAGCTGGGGTAGATGAGAGTGGAGTGTCACCACACCCGCGCCTTTCAAACGGAACCGGCGATGGCAGGGGGGAGCCAAGACAGTGCCGTTGTGAACACCCTTAGGGAGGAGGCATCGAGAGAACTTCCCCCTCCCCTCTCATACAGCCAGTCATTTCAAGGCCTTACAGAGATCCGTGGAGGGGCAGGAAAGCTCCGAAGTTGGGCAGAGACTGGAGATATATTGAGGTGACATCTGAAGTCACACCATAAAGCAGTGGAGTGTGTGCAGATGGATTTGCATATGGCCTGCATAGGATAGACCTACTCTGGTGGCATTGAAGGTACAGGCAAGCACAGTACAAAAGCTGTGGCCCGAATAAAACAGAGGTGGATTGGGCCAACAGCAAGTTTAGTCTGAACGCCCAGGCCCATGTGAAAGAACAAGTGTGCAGCAGAAGAAAAGGGATGTGACGTGCCTTGCTGGGGCCTGACACATTGGTATGTTTGGTGACTGGCTCTGAGGGGGACATTGGAGGAGGCCCACAGCTGCTGATCGTCTGGAGAAGGGGTCGCTTGGATAACGAGTGAGACTCCCAAGGGGTTGAGTCCCTTGACAAGACAGGCTTTCTACTTCACAGGGGAATATTGGACCTGTAGTCTTGCAGAGATGGTGAAGGGCAAGACAAGTAAGGTGCAGTCCAATAAGATATCCAATTACGCACAGCCGTGCCCACTGGAACCAGCCTGTGCGGCCGCAAATCCAGAAGAGCAGTTAGACGCAACAAGTCATCCTCCCGATATGTCTCCATCTCTGTCGGAGATTATGGCGGCGATTCAATCATCCAGGGAGGACGTAGTACACAGGATTGATGTGGTGGCCATAGAGGTGAACCTGTTACGGTGCGACCCTCATAAGGTGTCGGCCAGGGTGTCCGCTATGGAACAAAATGTGGAGACTATGCAGCGAGAAGTACGATTGCTCAGTGATTCAATGGTGAGTTTGCAGGGACGAGTGGCGCAGCTAGACGAACGTGCCAAGGATGTGGAAGGGCGATCATGCAGGAACAACTTACATTTTATCGGATTCCCTGAGAAGGCAGAGGGCCCAGCCGTGGACCTATTCCTAGAGGAGTGGATTATTAGCGAATCACCCCTAAAAGGTTAGCATTGAGTGAGCCCACAGGGCCCTGGGTCCGGCTCCCCATCCAGGTGCCCCCCTCAGGCGATCATAGCCCGATTCTTTAATTACAGGGATCGGGACATGATACTTTAGGCCACAAGAGCAAAAGGAAGGTTGAATTTCCAAGGCAATCACATCGCGATATTCCTAGACTATACCCAGCGTGTACAAGAACAAAGATGAACATTCCTAGTGGTGAAACGCAGATTACAAGAAGCGGCCCTGAAGTACAGCCTGCTATATCCTGCTAAACTTCGAGTGGAGCATAAAGGGAGATCCAACTTCTTCATGTCAGCAGAGGCGGCGTCGGCATGGATGGACGGGCAGGTCTGGCGGACACGGGGTGGGTCCACAAGGCAGTATTGATGGAACATGGCGCAGAAGAGGACGAGCGAATGACAAACTCTGAACGGCCAGGAACACACACAGAGAGCGTGAGGTCAGCCCTGGAAGATAGGGTACAAATGTGCAGAACTTTGCAGCGAGAGGAGTCCCAGAACTCGGAGTCGGGGTTGCAAGATATAGTTCCGGACACCTTCCTATCAAATGCGGAGGCATCTTGAATGGGGAAACTGTAATATAGAGATGTTGTTTCAGATAAGTGTTTACACTGCAAGTATAGTACGGGTTTTTAAATATGGGAAAAGTGGAGATGTTGGATGGGAGAAGCCGGCAGGGGGGAGGGTCCTTTTCATGCCCTGCAGGGACCGGATGGGGGTTGGAGTGCTTAAGGCTGCGCCTCGCTCCTGATTTACTGTTCGGTTGCTATTAGATCATAAGGAGGGTATTTTCCTATTTTACTATGCAATCTAGGTGTTAAAGTTATTTAGGGAGGTATGGGGCGGCCACAGAGAGCTTGGTCTGGGTTTTAGGGGAAGCTTGGAGTGTAGCTTGGTTGCCCATGGGGTGGGGGGTGGGGTTTGTTTGTTCTGTTCTCAAAGTTGGGGTATGGTGGATGTCCTTGAGAATATTAAGTCTTCTGGTTCAGAAAGGAGTGAAGTGAAGGTATTCCTAACACACAGATAGTCTGTGAGGGAGGAGGTCGCGCTACTTGGAGGCGGTGATGATATAGAAGACTGGTGGTTATGGCAGGGTTAACGTTTAAAGTGCTCCCGTGGAATATCCAGGTGTTGACTGTCTATGAGAAGCGTAGAAGGGTGTATGCATATCTGAAAAGGTACAAAGTGTCGATTGCATGTCTACAGGAAACTCATGTGTGGGGACACACAATCCAGTGTGTGAGACGCAGATGGGGGGGTCAAATGTTTGCTACTTCATATTCCGGATTTGCAAGAGGGGCCTTAATTTGGGTGGCACCTGGGGTTCCATTCAAACCCCTCCACCAGATGATAGACGTATGAAGGCCGATATGTGATTGTGCAGGGCACACTGGAGGGGAAAGAACTGTGTATTATAAATGTTTATGCTCCAAATTCTGATTGCGCAGATTTCTTCCCGTCTGTTACGAGAGCAGCTGCACCGTTCATGGGGGAAGCGCCCTCTTGGCTAGATTATTGAGGCAAGAGCGAGCCACAGAACCAACACTAAATCTACAGGACACTGAAGGGCAAGTGGTGTACACGCAAAGAAGAATCACGGAACTCTTAGCTGGACACCTGGCCAAAGTCTATGCTCAGGGAACCGAATCTTTGAATACCACAATAGCGGAGTTCCTGGTTTCAGTGGAATTACCCCACTTGGAGGACAATACGGGAGAGATACTTGGGGTCCCGATCATGCATGCGAAAGTAGTGGGGGCTATAAAACGTTTAAAGTCTGGGAAAACACCCGGGAACAACGGGTTCCCGGCAGAATTATACCAACAATACGCACCGATCCTGGCAGATAGATTGGTGGCAGTATATAATGAGGCGTTAACTACACAAAACTTGCCAGACTGTATGCGGGAAGCCTTGGTAATAATGATTCCAAAGCAGGACAGGGACCCCACACAGCCGAACTGAGTGGGATACTGGCGAGTAGATTGCTTCCACATATGTCATATCTAGGCTAGCTGGTTTTAGGTTTAAACCTATAATAGCTGAGAAAACCCCACCGAAAGGAAAATAACCATTACCGGTGTAAAACTGAAAAAAACACCTTTGCTACCACAAACTAAGTGACATTCAAAGAAAGAAAAAGATGAGTGAAAGAGTCATTTTCATTTCTTCCTGAAGGGGCCAATACAATGTAACTTTGTTATACAAGGGAGTATCAAGAAAGACTGTGCTAACATTATTCTGCTTGAGTTTTGTTGGTTTGGGATGTCACTAAAACATTGTCTCTTCTTCCTTCTGCTTTTGTATTTAGTTTTGTGGTCTTTGGTCTAAAGAGGCAGGGCCCGATTCACAGAACTAACTTAAGACAAAAGCCTTAACTTACTACCATTTTGGTATTCACAGAAGGCACTTACTCATTTTGGTATTCACAGAAGGCACTTACTCATTTCGGTATTCACAGAAGTTAGGAGTCCTAACTTTAGGACTCCTAAATGCCTTCTGTGAATACCGAAAGTCTGAAAATTAGAATTTTTTTCAGTTTAGTTGTAGTATAGTTAGAACTCCTAACTTTAGGACTCCTAAATGCCTTCTGTGAATACCGAAAGTCTTAAAATTAGGATTTTTCTCAATTTAGTATTAGTAAAGTTAGGACTCCTAACTTTAGGACTCCTAAATGCCTTCTGTGAATACCGAAAGCCTTAAAATTAGGATTTTCTCAGTTTAGTAGTAGTATAGTTAGGACTCCTAACTTTAGGACTCCTAAAGGCCTTCTGTGAATACCAAAAGACTTAAAATTAGGATTTTTCTCAATTTAGTAGTAGTAAAGTTAGGACTCCTAACTTTAGGACTCCTAAATGCCTTTTGTGAATACCGAAAGCCTTAAAATTAGGATTTTTCTCAGTTTAGTTGTAGTATAGTTAGGACTCCTAACTTTAGGACTCCTAAACTGAGAAAAATCCTAATTTTAAGACTTTCGGTATTCACAGAAGGCATTTAGGAGTCCTAAAGTTAGGACTCCTAACTTCTGTGAATACCGAAGTGAGTAAGTGTCTTCTGTGAATACCAAAATGAGTAAGTGCCTTCTGTGAATACGAAAATGTTAGTAAGTTTAGGATTTTGTCTTAAGTTAGTTCTGTGAATCGGGCCCGCAGTGTTTAGAAGCATGCTTTAGGTCTTATTTAGTTATTTTATAAACTGTAGAGAATCGGGAAATAGAAAAATCATATTTGAAATTTTGGCTTTAGCTGATTTACTGATAGGTAAAATGGCTGGTTTCATAAGAATCTTTCCTAATATGTAGCATCAAATTTACCCACAGAGAGAGAATGGGTGAAATCCTTTGGTACATCAGCCCCCTTTTCTAGTGAGTCAGTATTGATTGTAAGTGAATTGCCAAACACCCCAGTCTTTAAACATTCAATGGAAGATATAGTGACAGGTATATGTGTAAAGAATGTTGTCACCAAGCATCTGAGATAGTGGTGAAAACATGACACAAGGTGTTTGGAAACAGGGAACACAGTGTCACTTGGAATGCTGCTGAAAAACGCTCCTACCAAGTTCAATAACGATTGGAGTGATATTGTTTGTATTTGCAGTAATTCAGCTACATATGTGAAAACATTGTATGATAGCCTGTCAAAATCGATGGCTGAGCTGAAGTGCTTCCCTGTAAGAGATCCTTGTCACTTGCTAGATTGTATGCTGAAAGCATCTTTACAATCTTCAGACTTAAAGAAGAATGCTATTGACTTTTAAGTACAATCTGGTGCAGTAAAAATGTATTTGGTCTTCATATACCCTGTGCACACGCTACCTATACACATGCACTATCAGTGCAGAAAGCAAGCAATATTTAAAATTAAATTAAAATTCCATAAACACCGGAAAAACACTGTTTCTGTTGCTTTTAATGGCGCATAAATGTGTAACCACTGATAACCACTGTTTTCTAAGGTATTGGAAAAACTGAAAAAACCCCACCAGAATTTACCAAAACTAAAAACTGAAAACAGGAAACCCTAGTCTTATCTGATCCGGATCAATCTGTATTCATCCCACAGTGTAATACTATGCTTAATCTGAGACGCTTGGCTCATGTGGCATGATCTGGGTCCGAGACAGGAGCAATACGCCCTGGTTCTCCTGGATATCAAACAAGCGTTTGATTCCGTCTCCTGGCCCTTTGTTTGGGCTACATTGTAGAAAATGTCAGTGGGACCCGGATTATCAAACGGGTTCAACTACTTTATGCTTCACCCAGGGCCAGAGTTAAAGTAGGATGTAGAGTCTCAGCAGTGTTTCAGCTGCGAAGGGGTACCAGGCAGGACTGCCCCCTATCACCTCTGATATTTGCCATGGCAATGGAGCCATTGGCCTGTGTGTTGTGATCCCGCATGGAAACATGGGGAATAAAAGAGGGCTGCACCAACCATGTAGTCTCAATGTATGCCGATGATACCCTTGTGTACTGTAGCCAACCACAGAAGGCCATACTGTTAGATCTGGGGGTCTCTAGTTGGCAGGGTATGTACCACTGTCCAAGTAGGGACCCTTGCTTCTAATCAGGGAAAGGGGGATACACTGTTAAGATAACCCCTGCTCACCCTCTAGGTAGCTTGGCCTGAGCAGTCTAGGCTATCAAAGGCAATGTGTAAAGTATTTGTACCAACACTCACAGTAACACAGTGAAAACACCACAGATTTACTCCACACCAGTTTTAGAAAAATAAGGTATCTTTACTAAAAACTTCACACGACCAAATACTACAGAAAAACCAAAATACAATTAAAAAGGTTACTTTAAAGATAGTTCAAGAGTTTGCAGAAAGTACTCCAGGATGTAAAAATCAGTGTCCTGCACAATGCGACTCTCAATGCACAAAATGAGACACTCTCGTGCCCAACAGTACCTGTAGTTGCGTTAAGGTTCCCAAAAGCTATAACAATGAAGATGGCAAAGGCGATGCGATACTCCTGAGACCTTGGGGAGGCTTTGTAGCAGCCCTGCTTCACGCAGCAGAGGTGGATGCGCCGGCTCCGATCTGTAGGGGGAGGATGCGATGACTTTGGCTTTCGTTACGTAGGTTTCTTAGGGGGAAGCTTCCCGCACAGGTACGATGCGACGATCTCCGTTGCGGCGCGATGCGCGGCGCAGCGCTGACTTCTGGCGACGCAACCCTCGATGCGTCACGGGACAGGACTCTGCGTCGACACGCGCAGCGACTGGATACTTTCACGCACCGGCAGTGGTGCGGCCCGCAAACTGGTTCTGCGACGACCCTCGCAGAGTCAGGAATATTCACGCACCGGGACGATGCTCGACGCACTCGGCGATGCGGGGACTCCGGGTGCTGCGATGACGCCGCGATGAAATTCTCCTCGCATTCTCGCTCTTGCGACTCACAACCGGATGATGCGTCCCTCAAATGGATGATGCGATGGGTACCAGTTACTCTTGTTCACGCTTCTGCCTTCCAGCTCCAAACACAGCAAAACGACCTCCTGAGGCCCCAAGACTAGGCAAGCACTCCAAGGCAGGTCAGAACTCCCTCAGCAGAGTTCCAGGGGAGCTGGTGGTGAAGTCCTTTTGTTCCTGGGACTTCTTAACAGGGAGCCAGCTCTCCTCAGGCCCTTGGAGTTCTGAATCAAAAGAAGGGGACACAGCAAAGTCCTTCCCCTCTCCTTGGCAGCAAAGCAAAACAGCAAGCAGGCAGTCTTCTCCTCTTCAGTTCCTTCCAGCTTTCTCCTTGGCAGAGGTTCCTTCTTAGTTCCACAGTGATCTAAAGTTTAGGTGTCTGGGGTCCTCTTCTTATACCCTTCCAAGTCTTTGTCTCTCTTTGTTTCAGTGGGGGGATTCCCCTGCTCAAACCGGTTCCGTGGTGTGCTCTGCCCTGGAGCACCTGGTTCCTTTAAGAGTGAGGGGCAGGGTCGTTAGACGCTCAGCAGGAGGTGGAGCCTTCTTTTTGCTGGCTGAGGCAGAGTCCTCAGCCTGGCCAGCAGGGGGTGGAGCCGGCATTGTGCTGGCAGAGGCAGCCCTACTCAAACCCAGGGGCTACTCCTCCCACCCATTTCGAGCAGATCTCCCTATTCACCCTGCTGCTGACTCATCCAGACTCCTGGAGCCACCTAGCCCATCACATGACACCAGTCAGCCAATCTGCACACAGGCACACAGGAAGGTTAAACAGGAGAATAGCTACTTTCTAAAAAGTGCTATTCTCACACAGTGAATTTAAAAACCATCTTGCTAAAAAGATGTATAATTAAATTCTGAACACAAAGATACCAAATTTGGATTTTCTATCTTGCCTTTAGGGGAAGATAGGCATGTAAACAGCCTCGCCCATTCTGTCCTATGGGCAAGATAGCCTTTCAGCAGTGAAAAAGGAAAATGGCTGTAATTCACTACCAGGGCATGTTACACACCTCAGTACATGCCCTACCTTTCAGATACACTGCACCCAGCCCAGGGGGGTACCTAGGGCCACCATAGGGATGCCGGACATGTACAGAAAGGGAAGGATAAGGCCTGGTCAGTGGTTGCACTGGCCAGATTGACATGGCAGTCCTGGACTGCACATAGGCACTGCAAGCCGGCCTAAGACATCATTTTAGCGCTACTCGTGTGGGTGGCACAATCAGTGCAGCAGCCCACTAGTAGCATTTGTACTACTAGCCCTGGCACTCTCAGTGCACTTTACGAGGGCCTTGCAGGTAGAACAAATATGCCAAACATGTATAGCCAATTACATCACAATTTCCCTAGGGAGCACTTGCACCTTGACACTGATCAGCAGTGGCAAAGTGCCCAAAGCATCTATACCAGTAAAAACGACATCCTGCATAGCATCAAAAAATACAGGAGGTAGAGGCAAAAAGTCTGGGGTAACCATGCCAAAAGATGCCAGGTCTAACACATACCAACCCTGCTGTGAGTTCTGGAAGAATTTGGGAAGGTGTCAGGGCTCCTTGTGAACCCCAAAAAATCAAAGAGCTCTCTATGGGATATCTGGTAGTTTGACCAGTGGAAACGCTTACAGTAGTAGGACTGCCGTGGCTGAAAGACCCTCCTAAGTATTTGGGCATGATTCTGGCGCAGTCGGAAGAAAGGTTCTTAGAGCTCAACGTAGGGAGGGTATTGGAGGGAATGCGGACTTCGGTGAGCTTCTGGAAAGACCTGCCTTTATCTCTGATGGGCAAGTTTGCAATTACAACAATGGCCATTGTACCGCGTTGGTTGTACGTTCTACAAAACTCATTTTATAGGATTCCGCGGTATGTCTTTAAGCAAATAGATTCCTTGCTTGCGGAACTGCTGTGGGGCAATAAACGCAAGTGTATTAGCCTCTCGACTCTACAGAGACCATGGCAGATGGGAGGTGTGGCGGTATCCTGTATTGATTATTATTACATGGTGGCACAGCTACAACATGCAGTCCATTAGTTAGATGACCAAGACAATTGGGATAAAAGGCTGATGGAGGGGTCTTTTACAGGCGGTTTGTTGCCAGTGCTATTAATGCTAGGGACAGGGATCCCCGAAATGGCGCTGTATATTCTTAGGCACGTGGCATAGTCATGGGAAAATACAATGAGAAAAGTGGTGAAACGTGCGCCATATATGCCTGACGCACCTGTGTGGGTGGTGCAGGGATTTGCCAAAATCACAGAGTCAATGTCAGTACACAAATGGAAGGCAGGTGGTTGCATGTTGATGGGAGCGGGGCAATTCCTACAATACGCTAAGATTTCACAAGTGGCCAAAGAGAGCTGGCCATCGTTCCCAGAAGAGCCCCCAATAACGAGAACCCTACAAGTAATGCTGCAAATGACACAGGGTCTCCGCATGATAACACATCTATATAGGGCACTTAGGGAGGACTTGCGGAGACCTCCATTTCCATTACAAGGCAAATGAGAGGAAGTGACGGGCGGACAAATCACAAAGAAAGAATGGGAAAAGATACATGAAGGGGTAAAACTGAGCTGCTCCAATGCACGTTTCAAACAAATACAATATAATTACATTCAACAGGCTTACTTCACACCGAAGGCCCTCAGAAAAATGTATCCAGAGCGATCCAGCGAATGCCACAGATGTAGGCAAACAGAGGCTGACTTCATACATGAAGTTTAGACATGCCCACAGGAGACATCCTTCTGGGAAGAAATGTTGCAAGCAATAAAAACGGCATCAGGGTTGGAGGTTCCAAGAGAAATACACACAGTTTTATTGGGTCTGCTTCCTTCACCCAAAAAGAAGAAGTTAAGCAGGAAATTCGCTCTGCTAGTTTTAATCCTTACAAAAAGGCGCATTGCGATTTCATGGCAAAGACCAAGGCCCCTAACACTAGACAATTGGTTAACAGATATGCGTGAATGGACTACTGCTGAGCGAGTACGAATTAAACTAGTTAGGAAGGATAGTAGACTGGAAGACAACCTCCTAGCATGGTCATTGATGAGAAACGACTTACAGTCTAAGTCGAACATAAACTCACAGACCCAGACAGTTGACTCACAAACCTCGTATAACGTACAACAATAGGTACTATACCAATGACATCATTATCTTCCACAAAATTTCAGGAGACGTCCAAATTGGGAGGGGAGGGGTTTTGAGGGAGTTAAGTTACAATAGAAGGCATGTTTAAGTAGTTAATCACTAAATATGGCATTACTCTCCCAAAGCTCTGTAAGCTATACTGTTGTAAAAGTACTGTTAAGCAGTTATATTCTGGGTGACACAAATCCACTGCACTCAAGCAATCAATCAGTCAGGGAATTGTAAGCACGCTACTCACCCGTGAGGGTCTCAAGGCGCTGGGGGGAGGGGGTCTGAAGATCTATTTAGCCGAAGAGCCAGTTCTTGAGGGTCTTCCTGAATGTGTTCAGGGAGGGGGCGTGTCTGATGTGTGTGGGTAGCTCGTTCCAGGTCTTGGCTGCAATGTGAGAGAAGGATCTTCCGCCTGCTCTGGCTCTGTGGATGCGCGGGGTTTCTGCCAGTGCGAGGTTGGAAGATCGGAGGTTTCTTTTGGGTACGTGGAAGTTGATTCTGTCATTGAGGTATTTGGGTCCGTTGTTGTGTAGGCATTTGTAGGCGTGAGTGAGGATTTTGAAAGTGACTCTTTTCTCCACGGATGCCGAGGACGAGTCTGGCTGCGGTGTTCTGTATTGTCTGGAGTTTGCGGAGTAGGGACTTGTTGATGCCGGCATAGAGTGTGTTTCCGTAGTCCAGTCTGCTGGTGATGAGTGCGTGGGTGACTGTCTTCCTTGACTCAGGGGGGATCCACTTGAGGTCTTGCGGAGGATGCGGAGGGTGTTGAAGCAGCTGGAGGTGACGGCGTTGACCTGTCGGTTCATGGTGAGTGATGAGTCGAGTATGATGTCGATGTTCTTGGCGTGATCTGAGGGGGTAGGTGGGCTTCCGAGGGCGGTTGGCCACCAGGTGCTGTCCCATGCAGAAGGTGTGGTACCGAGGACGAGGACTTCTGTCTTCTCGGCTTTGAGTTTCAGGCAGCTGTTGGTCATCCAGACTGCGACGTCTTGCATTCCTTTCTGGAAATTGAGTTTGGCAGTGGTGGGGACTTTGGTGAGGGAGAGGATGAGCTGGGTGTCGTCAGCGTAGGATACGATGTTGAGACCGCGTTTTCGGACGATGGCTGCGAGGGGGGCCATGTAGATGTTGAAGGGGTGAGGCTCAGGGATGAACCCTGTGGGACTTCGCAGGTGATTTTCGTGGGGTCGGAGAGGAAGGGTGGGAGTCTGATCCTTTGGCTTCTTCCGGTGAGGAATGATCGGATCCAGTCTAGGGCTGTTCCTTGTATACCTGCGTTGTGTAGTCTGGCGACTAGTGTGCGGTGGGAGACGGTGTCAAAGGCCGCTGATAGGTCAGGTAGGATGAGGGCTGCGGAGAGACCTTGGTCCAGGAGGGTGCGGATGTCATCTGTGGTGGCGAGTAGGGTGGTCTCTGTGCTGTGGTTCCTTCGGAATCCGGATTGGGACGGGTCGAGGACGGCGTTCTCTTCAATGAATCGTGTCAGTTTCCTGTTGACTGTTTTCCCTGCAACTTTGGCTGTGAAGGGGAGGAGCGAGATGGGCCGATAGTTCTTGAGGTCGGTGGGGTCAGCTGTGGGTTTCTTGAGCAGAGGTCTGACTTCTGCGCGCTTCCAGTCGTCTGGGAAGGTGCCTGTTTTGAAGGTGGTGTTGATGGTGCTTTGTAGTTCGGGTGCGATGGCAGCCACGGCTCTGTGGTAGATGTGAGGGGGGCAGGGGTCGGTGGGGGCCAACGAGTGGATGCTTTTCATGGTCGAGGTGGTGTCTTCGGCCGTCATCGGTTTCCAGTTGGAGATGGTGGGCTGGCTGGTGTTTCTGGGGGGGCGGGGGGCCATCTGTGGAGCCTGGTGGATGGTCGATGATGTTGTCGCAGAGGTCTTGGAATGGGGTGATGTCTGTGGCTTCACTGCGTGGGTTGGGGAATTCTTGAATGACACTGAAAAGTTCCTTGGTGTTGGTGGAGTTGGCCAGGATTTTTTTGGGAATGAAGTTCCTCTGGGTGGCTCTGATCTGGTTGTGGTAGTCGGTTATGGCATCATTGTAGGTGGTGTGGTTTTTGGTTGTCTTGGTGTTTCTCCAGTTCTTCTTCAGGCGTCTGCAGGTGCGTCTGGCTTCTTGGAGAGCGGTGGTGAACCAGGCGGTTTTCCTGGGGCGTTGTCTGTCAGGGTTGTGTAGCGGGGCGAGCTCGTCTGCGCAGTCGGAGATCCAGGTGTGGAGTTCTCTGGCTGCGTCGTTTGCGTCGGTGCCCAGGTGTGGTTGTCTCGGGTGAGGGTGGAGTTAAGTTGCTCATCAATAACATTGTTCCAGTTTCTTCATGGTGGGCATGGGGCTGGTTTGGGTGCCTTGGGTTTGTTGATGGCGAAGTGTACACAGTGGTGGTCAGTCCATGGCGGCTGCGTTGTGTGGCTGAATTGGATGCTGTTTCCTGTGGCGAAGATGGGGTCGAGGGTGTGTCCTTCTCTGTGGGTCGGTGTGTTGACGAGTTCTTTAAGTCTGATGCTGGCGAGGTTGTCACAAAGGATAGTAGAGTTGGGGTTGCTGGGGTTGCCGAGGTGGAAGTTCAGGCTTCCAATGAGTATGTAGTTTGTTGAGACGATGGCATGGGTGCGATGAAGTCGGTAATGATGGTGGCGAAGGGTGTTTGGGGGCCGGGGGATCTGTAGACAAGGGTTCCTCGGAGTGTGGCTTTAGGAGTGGTCTGGATCTGGAAGTGCAGGTGTTCGGCGGAGGGGAAGTTTTCGCTGGAGGTGGTGAGGCGGAGGGTGCTCTTGTGGGAGATGGCGAGGCACCCTCCTGGGTGGTTGGGGCGGTCTTTCCTCTGGATCTTGTATCCATCTGGGATGGTGGTGCTGATGTCGGGGGCGGAGGATGCGTTGGTCCAGGTCTCTGTGAAGAAGGCGATGTCGGGCGATAGAGAGTCGAGTAAGTTCCAGATTTACATGGCGTGTTTGTGTACGGAGCGTACGTTGAGGAGGATGCATTGTATGGTGTCGCCTGTGCTGGCGTCGGCGGTGTTGGAGACTGGGGTGGCAGTGAGGGTCTGGCGGCAGTGGAGGCAGGAGAACTGGCTGTGGGTCGTGTTCGGCGAGGCCTGTTGGCACTCTCTAAGTCTTACAGGGTTGAGTGCGAGGAGGGTGGTGGTGTCATAGTGATGGGTTGTGGGAGGTCCATGGCTCCTGGCGCTGGCCGCGGTCGGGTCGCAGATGGCCGCAGATGGGCTTGCCTTTGGCGAGACTTCAGCGCGCCTGCTGCGCTCATCCGCTGCACGACTGCGCAGCGGCCACCATTAAGTAGGGGAGGTGGGATGAAGGAGAGGCTGGGAGGCGGAAGTGGGGGAACTCTGGGGAGAAATTCCGGGGAGCAATTCCCGGGGGGAATTCCGGGGGCAGAGGGGACGCAGGGGCAGCAGCGAAAGGAACAGGCAGGCACGAGAAAATAAAAACAGTGGTGGAATCAGAGCAAGACACAGCACAGATGGGCACAATAACAGTGGCACAATAGGGAAAAATTAAGGAAAAAAAACGGCTGAGAAAGGTTATGGTGGTTGCAGGCAGTCTGGTCCCAGTTGGAGTGGGCAGCAGGCGCAGGAGCGGACAGCAGACTCGAACCTCCCAAGGAGGATGTCGGGGTCTGAAGGCAAGAGACGGCACAGCAGAGCTACGGGGAGAGAGTGGACCTAGACCGAAGGTCATGTACACTATTGTCGTTGGAACCTTGTATTGCCAGTTTTTATGAAATGCCAATTAAAAAAAAAGAATTTTTATTTAAGAAAAAAGATAACTCAGTAGCTCTGGTTGGTATGCTTTGATAGACGGGAATCCCAAAAGAGCCATTTGTAGCCTGGAATAAACTTCATGCTGACCTACATGAAGGTTTTGTGGGATGATTACGTAGTAAACTACAATTCTTCAAAAAGATGAGTTATACTTTCAAACGGCCTGTGCAGATGAAGCTGGGTATCCTCCTATAACTTTTACTTTCTGTTTACCAGGAAATGGCACAGCTCATTCAACTTACTTTATGCACCATTCTGTAACCCAGCTTTTCTCACACCTGATGTAGTTAACCATGTGCTGGACATTTGAAAAACAGGGTATGCTATTCCATTAAAAAACCAACAGACAACTTAAGGACCGTCCAAAAACTGCTGAAAGAATGGCAGGGCCACAAGGAATCCATTATTGTCTAGTAACATGGTCCAGAAGTCAGGATCATGGTACTGATTCATCCTCAGTCCCTAGTGATAAGTTGGCCCTTACGAGGTATTCAAAATGAGTAGGGACGACAACTACCACATTCAAAGTGATACCCCCTGGGAAACAAGGTACAGAGCAGTAGTGAGGCAGTTTGCTCCACATTCCTCACTATCACAGTATTGACGGGGTGACCTTACTCTGAAATTTATTACACACAAGGATTACATACAGGGTGTCAAAGAAGGTTCAGGACTACATCAGGTAAAAGTGGCTAAGATGTAAAACCTTGGAGGAATTGAGCACTTTTAAAGTCTATGGATATGGCCAATAGTTCATGTTGTTAAACAGGGGTTGGTGGGCCTTCGCTCTTGTGTTAATTTCTACGGTCCTAATTAAGTGAATAAGACGTATGCCCACCCAATTCTTGTGGCAGATGAACCATTGAATAAGTCGTGTGTCTCAGTTCTTGTTTGTAATTGATGTAACCAGTGGATACTGATCGTTAGAACATGCCCCCCTGGTTCCAAGGTTAAAACTGCATTTAACAGGTCCATATCATGCCCTTTGTGTTAAAAAATGCTTGTGTGACTTTTCAAATGTGGGGAACCGGGTCTTGTCTGGACTGGATGGACTTAATGTCACACAATTAGATGGTATGGGTGTATCCAGCTCAATGTGTAGAGACCTTCTGCCCCATGCGTGTAAGGTGTTGGAAGCTCTGTAAATAACTTGGTTGACTATTTACACTTTCTAGTGTGACATTGGTCAGAGTACTGTGGTGGATCCTGGGAATCAGCTTCTCCCTTTGGACCAAGGTCCAGGTTATCCTCTAGACTAGAGGATTCTCACTACTCAAGCATATGTGAGAACCTTTGTTGATTACACCAGTTACTATTACAAATTTTAGGTCAACTACAACACAATAAAGGTACCCTTGATTGCATTCACCCCTAAGAAGCAGACACAAATTACAGTGTCAGGAGGCATTTGAGACACTGGTAATTGCTCTGTATGATCACCATTGCTAAAGTCTCCTAACTACACTTACCTCTTTATTGTACATGAGGATGCCCACCACTGACCACATTGGCTGAACTCAAAGCGAGAGAGCACCAAGTGGCTAATATTAGCCATCGCTTACTGCCCAGGAGCAGAATTGAACACCAGTGTAAAAAGAGTGCTGTCTCATTCTCTATGCATGAATCAGATTCATGCCTTTGGCACCACCATCATCATCCAGACAATCAATCAATCAATCAGTTAATTTGTAAAGCGTGCTACTTACCCGCAAGGGTTTCAAGGCGCTGGGGGGGGGGGGGGGGGGCTGCTGCTGCTACTGGTCGAAAAGCCAGGTCTTGAGTTGTCTCCTGAAAGTCAGTAGGTCTTCGGTTTGTCGTAGGTAGAGGGGGAGGGTGTTCCATGTCTTGGTGGCACGGTGGGAGAAGGATCTGCCTCCGGAAGTGGTTCTACGGATGCGCGGGACCATTGCCAGGGCGTGGTCAGCGGAGCGGAGTATCCTGTTGGGTACGTAGAAGGAGAGTCGGCTGTTGAGGTAGGCTGGGCCGGTTTTGTGGAGTACCTTGTGTGCGTGGATCAGGAGCTTGAAGGAGATCCTTCTGTCGACGGGGAGCCAGTGCAGGTTCCTCAGGTGGGGGGGTGATGTGGTCGCGGCGCGGGACGTCAAGGATCAGGCGTGCAGAGGCGTTCTGGATTCTTTGTAGTCTGTTGATGAGCTTGGACGAGGCTCCGGCGTAGAGGGCGTTTCCGTAGTCGAGTCTGCTGCTGACTAGGGCCTGGGTGACTGTTTTCCTCGTGTTTGTCGGGATCCATCTGTAGATCTTGCGGAGCATGCGGAGGGTGTTGAAGCAGGTGGAGGAGACTGCGTTGACTTGTTTGGTCATGGTGAGTTTCGAGTCGAGGATGACTCCCAGGTTGCGTGTGTGGTCGGTTGGGGCCGGGGGGGTCCCCAGTGATGCGGGCCACCAGGAGTCGTCCCATACTGAGGGGTTTGGCCCGAGGATGAGGATCTCCGTCTTGTCTGAGTTCAGTTTAAGTCGGCTTTCCTTCATCCAGTCGGAGACGGCCTTCATTCCCTGGTGGAGGTTGGATTGGCGGTGAGAGGGTCCTTGGTGAGGGAGAGGTTCAGCTGCGTGTCGTCGGCGTAGGGCCAAAAGCACCTTCAAGCTCCTGATGTGGGCTAAATTAATGAAAGGGATGGACTTCACTGCAGAGCAGAATGCATGAAGGCTTCATCAGAGTACTGATATGCTTTTGAGAATATTCAGTTAATCAAATAGCAGAGGAATCTCTTGGCATGGAGGAAACGCTGGTCAGTCTGATCAGAGAGAGGCATGTTACTCTCCCCATGCTACCTTGTTTTAGTCCATCTGTGAAATCCAATTCCTGAGACCACGGTTGAGCCAGCTTTTGTATTGCAAGACTTGACGGGACACTCTAAATGCGCACCTGCATAATTAACCCCTCCACACCCACCGCCCCTTAAAGGCACAGGCACAGCCAGCAGTTGTGCAAGTCCCCCACCTTCCAAAGGGCCCATTGCTAAGTGATCAAGACAGTTAGAAGGCTTATAGTAACAACATAATAACAATGTGCATAAAACTATTATTTTCACATTTTGAAACATAAGAAACATGTGCATAAACGGCTCATTTATTTATTTGACAGCTTGAAAGATGTTTCACCAACGTTTTGTGTGCATACCCAGTGTGCACAACCTTAACATGCTATGGACAATGGTGGCAATTACGTAAAAAAAATCAATCCTTCTGTCCCATGTCTCTCTCTTAACTTTACCTCTTCAATCTCATCTCTCTCTCTTTACTTCTCCGACTTTCTCTATCTATATCTACATCTCTATGTACCTTTCCCCACTCTTTCTCAGCCCTCTCTAGCTCACCCTTACCTAGCTCCTGTCTCTCTCACTCAATATTCCGCTCTCGAACCCACCTCTCTCTCACAACTTTAACTCCCTCTCTAATGCTCTTTGTCTACCTCTACATCTTCTTTTCAACTCCTCTCTCTACCTCGGCTCTCTAATTATATTACACCTCTCTCTGCAACCCACTGCTCTTTTTCTTCCTTACATCTCTGTATCTCTCAAATCTACTACACCACTCGCTTAATCTCATATCACCCTTTACTTCACCTCTCCATCTCTATAACCTCACATCTCCCCTATCTCTACCATCTCCTTACCGTACCACTCTCTAACTCACCTTTCTCCAACTCATTTCTCTCACTTCTTCATAACCCTATAACAATCTCTTTCTCACCTATCTCTACCATCTCCTTACCGTACCACTCTCTAACTCACCTTTCTCCAACTCATTTCTCTCGCTTCCTCATAACCCTATAACAATCTCTTTCTCACTATCTAATTTCAATTTACTTCACCATTCATTTGCTACCTTGCTCCTTACCCTCCTCTTTCCTTCTACAACCATTCCGATTTTGAACTGATCAAGTCTTGAACTTCACCAGTTCATTTTTTTTTAATAACGACTGATCCTTTGCAACCACTAAATTAAATCACTTTTGATTCACAAAAGTAGACATTACAGGCTAGTTAAATGAAGTGCTGTTAGAAATGGGATTTCTGGTTGGCTAGGGCTTGCGCCAAAGCCAAGCAGAAACCACCACTCTAGTCAGAGCTGGGGAGTTACACGCCAAAGATAACCCCTGCTCACCCCCTTGGTAGCTTGGCATGAGCAGTCAGGCTTATCCCGGAGGCAATGTGTAAAGCGTTTGCGCACGCACCCAGCAACAACACCCAAGGCCCACCACAAAAGAAACTCCACACAAGGTATTATATAAAAATAGCCTTTGTATTATACCAAAACACATTAGATAATATTCACACAATTTACACTGTGCCAACTGGCACTGGGCAGAATTTTACAAGGGACTATTTACACGGGACAGGGCCACATGGGCCACCGTCAGAATTAGCACAAATCACCAAGTGTACATGTAGAACATAACACAAATTAGCACTGTAGAACACAACCAGTAACTACTGGCGCAATAATGACCTCAGCATCATCACACTAGCATCAGGTATAAAACCTATCCTGCATCCATCACAGGGGCATAAACACATTATGCAATTTCACATCGGTCTAACGCATTAGACCTAACCACCTAAGTATACCTACACTAGGGGCGTATATCGCACAGGGAAGTACAATCTCCCTAACACCAACCTAAACAGGTAAAACAACCTCCTAGGCAGAAATCCTATCCAGAGGTATAAAACACAGGGTGCGCAAAACATGCTATACACAGTACATTTCCTAGCACCCAATCACATTAGCATGAATCACAACAACACCTCCATCACATTAGGGTCCAGGTCGCACCAGAACCTAAACGTAGCAGCTGCCCACTACTTGCTGGGCAGCTGGGGACAAGAACAGGGCCTAAACGCTGCAGCTGGCACTAAGTGCTGCGCAGCTGTGGAAGGCACCTAGGAGGCATGGGCTCTCAATGGCCCCTGAGACAACATGCCAAAACGTTGGAGCCATCTGGCTCAGAAAATGACATGTCCCCCTGGAGCACACCGGCTCCTTTAAGTCATATGCGCCAACCGTTGGAGCCATCTAGGCTCAGAGAACAAACTGGCACACGTGCTGGAGCCACTCAGGGCTCTGAAATACCAATATTGGCCGGCGTTGGAGTCCCCTCTGGACTCTAAATAAAGAATGCCCGCCTCGTTGGAGCCTGACTGGGTTCTAAACAAATATTTGCCCCATCGTTGGAGCGACTTCTGCGCTCAACAATCTGCCCCCGTAACGTGGGAGCCTCGGGGCTCTAGAACAATTGGTCCACAAGTCCCCCTGGGACTTCTAAATATCAAATGGCCCCCCTCACTGGGGATCAACTGGTGGTCAACGTTGGAGTCCTGCTCTGGGACGCGGAAAACAAATAGGCCACCGTCGGAGCGGCCCGCTGTCAGGTGCGGGGCCGCTCAGTAAACAAGAAAAGAAGCCCCTACTCACCGGGCTCCTCCGGCACTGGCGGATCCAGCAGGCTGGTTCCTCTGGCTGATCCAGCACATCGCGGGGCTCTCTCGCTGGCACGGGAGCCCCGTGCAGTCACTCTTCACCCGGTCCCCCATCTCGGGACCGGGACTTTTGCAAGGGGAGCCTGCGAGGCTCCGGGACCTCTGCCGGACGGAAAATGGCCGTACTTCCGCTTCCGTCCCGCGGCCCCGCCCACAACCAGGCGGGCCGCGGACTCAGCGGCAATTTTTAAATGCGGCACGGGCCGCGGTGGTGAAACGCGGGGTGGGCTCCCGCATCAATTCAAACCGAGACGAACCAGGCAAATCACGGGGTGGGCACCCTCAACGTACATAAAGAAATTAGAAAGGAGGCCCTGACGCGGGGTGGGCACCCGCAATTCCCAATGAAAGTAAAATCGGACAAAGAGGGGTAGGCTCCCTCTGAAGTCAAAACATGAAGCGGGGTGGGCTCCCTCTCGGCAGCCACAACGGGGAAATCCCTATGCTGGGGATTCCCTCTACACAGACGGCAGCTCAGCGCTGCGAAGCTCCAGCGCTCCTCTGGCCTGAAGTAAATCATTATAGTGCTCCCAGGGCGCTAGGAGAAGCAAGGAAGCGCTCACCAGGCGCTAGAAGTGTGCAAAGGTCCTGGGGCCAAGAAGATAGATCCAAGCAGGTCCCAGGAGTCCCTCAGGCATCCAGGGGCTGGGCAGGGCCCAGGGAGGCAAGCCTTCCCCTGGGCCCCAGCAGCAGCACGCCCCTGGTAGATTCAAGTCAGAACGAGAAAATTTTCATGGGGTCACAGCCCCTCTTTTATACACCAAATCCTTTGTCTCAAGGTACAGGGAAGGGGCGAACCAGATACAACTTGTTCCTGAGCACTTTGTTTTGCTCAGCCCCTCTCCCTATTCACAGAATAGGCCAGGGTCATCAGTCGCACCACAGGGGGCGGAGCCAGCATTGTGTGGGGAAAGCCCAGCCCTATTCAAGTCCCAGGTATACTCCGCCCACTCATCAACATGCAGCTCTCTCCACCCACCACTGGGGCAGACCCATCCTGACTCCTGGGGCCAGTTACACCAGCCAATCACACGCCAGGCAGTCACTGCACATTTATGCCAGCGTCTAGAAGTGGTACTTCTACACTAGCTACATTGATGCTGCACACATCATCGCGCAGCATTTCATCACACGAGTCTGCACATACCAAACTCGCACCTGCACTCCCCACGCATCAGGAACTACCAGGGACACATACATTCCCCCATGCATTCCTATGGGAGGGCAGGTCCGCCTCACCAAACCATACCCAGAGCGCACGCGCTTTCCACTGGGACACAGTGTGAAAGCGCCTAGAGGCCTAAAACCACTAGTACAACACAGGAAAAAGGCTAGGATACTGCAAAAAGTTCTAGGGGTGAACTTGCCAGAAGGGCCAAGTCCAACAAGTGCATTCTGTGAAGTTATAAGAGGCCACATATATCAGTCTGGTTGGCAGTTCTCTGTTCCTTTGCCCATGGATCCAAGTCCACACTCTCAAAGGATGCCACAAGCCTCTATGGACATGCCATTTAAAAAGATCTTTAAATGAGATTGGTGGTTTCCTCAGTATTAGGCAGAGGCACTTCTTTAGTTGTTCCATTGTAGCTAATCTACTCAGAATCGTAGCCTCTCAGAGAATTGCAATGCTTCCCCCATGATGGCCCGTTCTGAGATATATTCCTGAAAAGATCCAGTATTCCTAAGGCACCAGAAGATAGTAACCTCTACTAGCAGAGTCCTTCTGATGAAATAGATTACTTGAAAGGGTAGGGGATGCCGCCCATCGTGGACAATGTGCATATTCCTTTCAACTGAAATACCCTGCATTTTATCAAGAAAACAATGGAGCAGCACTGCTTAATTTGAGCCGGTGGTTGCAGGTGGGGCCCACGGAACGCATTTTTGGGGGACTGCACTTATTATTCATCTTCATACTTTGATCCACAGCAAGAGGGAAAATACAAAAGGGGCAAAGAAAGAGGAAGAGAAAGCTGGGAAAACAGTGACAAGAAGAAAGGATGGATCAAAAAGAACCTGTAAGAGTGAGATAAAAGGGACAGGGAGTGTCTTGTGAGAGGTTAAAGAGGAAGGAGATTGAATCAAGACTACGCAGCCGTGGTTTTGGACCCCCCAATATTTGTAGCACCAGTTACAGGCTTCTGAGCGAATCTTTGGGCCCTGGCACTTACTGTTTTACAAATTGAACGCCGTGAAAGAAGTAAAATGACATTATGGGCCTAATTCACTCAAACTATGCTTGAAGGGAACAGGCAGGTTGATGTTACTGTTCTCGATTTACAAGCTGCAACTGCAAAACTCATTTACAACAGCCATTTTCAGCCTCACAATGCATTTTTATTTGCATATTTTTATACAGTTTTTATTATTATGCATATTTATTTTATTTGATGGTGATGTATGACTGCACGTCCATAAGGAAATTTCAATGTGGAGAGTAATTGATGTCAAGAGACATTGTGATAGATATAAACTTTCATTTTCATGAAGCACAAAGGCCGTCACGCTTAAAGCAATAGTAAAAGTATTGTCCATGTTCTTCCCCTTAAATGACGACGTCGAGCAATGCCACAGCCGGAATTAGCTCATTTGCAGGCTATTTATCTGCTGCCAAAAACTCGCTGGTTCCATTGAGAGTTTTTCAAACGGACTAATTTGCAGATCTCTGTTAGTAAGCCTTTCGCGCTGTTTGCGAATCAAACCATCAAACGATTCTTCGTGGGTGTTTTGTAACTTCAGTATGGAGGCCTGCGGGGTTAAGTGGCCATTACGACGCGTGCGCCTTTCACCTTCTGCCCCGCGTGCTCGACAGAACAATGTCCGCCTCAAGCAGCAAACGCAGTGAACCGGAGCTCTCTCTCACAAACGATAATGGAGGTTTTTGTGCCTGAAGTCCCAGTTTGTCATCAACTGTGCACCTGGAAATATGGTTGTTTTTCTCAAATAAATGTACACTTAAAATTTTTCTCTTTATATCGATGTAAAAAAGTGCATCACGCACTTCATTAGCAAGGTGTAGGTAATACCAGACAACAACAAACAGCCCAAAAATGTATGTTTGTATTGGTCCTTTACTCCATGGGCCTCAAATGTGTGGCGTTATAACAATAGTGGGAGCAAAGTAATATAACATAGACAGACCAGCAAATTAACGGATTTAATTTGCCAAGAGTTGGCACATCATGCCATTAGGACGCCTAGTACATTCATTAAGTTGTAGCCTGGCTTTCCTTAAATTGAGACAGCATTAAGGTAATTCTTCTGTTTTGTTTTCATCTTGTATTTGTTGCTTTCAGTTTATAATTCAAAGAGGAAGCATGCAGAATATTTAAGAATTTCTTGATTAATTTTTACTTGTCCTGCGATAAAAATGCCTGCTAATCTGGGTAAATATTGGTAAGGTAGCAACTCTGGGAGCGAGGTGCCAACCCTGCAAGCCTTCTTCCTTCGCTCCTGTCAAATTCTATGGGTCACATTCACAAAAATAGCTTTCAATCTTTCTGTGCAAACTACAGCCACGGGCTAAATGAAAAGTGAATGTGGAGTGTGGTCTGCTCTCCAAGCAAGATGGAGGTGTTTTGCTGAATTCCGCTCGAGCACAGAGCCTTTTACCTTCTTCCAGTTGTTTCCTGTGAGCTCGGAGCAGCTGCTTCAGCACTGGAAGGCCTCCTCATATCGAAGTTGAATATTGACTGATTTTGGAGTTGCTGGTGTGCTCTTTCTCACCCGGAGCTGCGGCTGCAATTTTCTCTTCAGATGCGAGCGGCCGCCATTACATGTATGTGCCACTTGCATTTCATGGCTCCCATCTGAGGTAACCAGCGTTTATTCAATAAAGCACTCAGCAACATTTCTGCATGGTAATTAATTAATTTTTATTTTTACGTCTCAATTCCAAAGTGGCTTTCTACAAACGACATGTGAACTGCATAATTTGATGTTTCTTCTGGTATTCTTTCTACTGAACTATTTCTAACAAATGCAGCTTGAGGTGTCTCTATGCTGTTTGAGACTTACAGCATTTTTAATTAAATACTGTGCCTTTTCTGCTTTAATACATCATATTTTTGCTTATTCTGGAAATTGTTGCACTTCATTTTCATTTTTTAAAGCCATGTGCATACTTTTGCGTGCTGTTGCCATATTATATGAGCAGACTCAAACCAATACAAAAGTTAACGCACCGCCCTCTACACTGTGCCAAAATGGCCAGTGAAATTCTAGCTGCTGCTAAGCCCTCTTCCTCTAGCACTAAACGAAAGCGGGTAAAAAATGATCCCCCCTCACCCATTTTGTCATCTCACAATCCTGTTCTTGAACCCCATACATGATGAGATGAGGGGTCTAAAACCTGCAACTAACTAAAAGCTCCAACAAATTGAGGATAGATGGATAACCATAGAAGCCAAGTTGTTTGACAAGGAGCAACTCATCAGTGATCTACGTGATGCAACTATCAGGATTCCTCTTCTGGAACAGGAAATCCAAAAGCTCAAACTCCATGCAGAGGACCTTGAAAATAGAAATAGATGTAATAACCTGTGTCTATACGGCCTTCCAGAAAATTTGGAGGGTCCTGACCTCCTTAGTTTCTTGAAAAGTTCCTGCCTGAGCTTTTAGACCTTTAACAAGAACCACCATTGAACATTCAACATGCACATCGCCTTGGTTGCTTCCAACCTCACTCTACCAGACCTAAAGGAATTATAATGTTATTCTTGTAATTTACGGACTTGTTCCGTGTGTTGAAGGCAGCAAAAGAAAAATGTTGTCTTATGTGGGTTGGTCACAATATTTATATATCTCAAGATCTCTCTAACGCTACTAATACCAGAAGGAAATAACTTTTGCTCTACGCCCCCAAATGAGACAATTACACATTTGTTATGACATTTTGCATCCCTACTTATGTAAAATTACTTATGAAGGCACTACACGATCTTTTGATGGCCCTGTCAAACTAAAATCTTTTCTCCAAAGTATTTCACCTCACTCTATGGTAACCTCTGCCCAGCACTCCTAAATAACTCTCCTTACTCTTAGATATCATTTATTTTCCTATTTTGTATTCTATTATTCTTATACATGGCTATTCTCTCTTTGATATCATAATCATTCTCTCACTGCTGCTCGTCTTGCTCTTGGTGCTGGTACGTACCATGCTCAGTTCCCTGCCCTTCATTTTAGATCTGGATTTCTCTCCTTGGTCCATTTCTTTATCTTAATATCACTTTCTCATTTCTTCTTTTTTGTTTCCTTTTATTCTCTTTATTCTTCTTGTTTTGGTGAGTACCTTTGTGTTTTCTGTCTTTATTTTTGAATTGGGTAAATGTTACATATTTATTAACAACTGGTGTCTTTCTGCTTCCCTTAGCATTTATGCAGCTTGTCACCCGTATTCCTGTTCTCTCCTCCCAATCCCCAATATGTTCCACGTTGTCTCGTAGAAGGTTCGTGGTCTGTGGCATCCTGTTAAAAGACAAAAGATACTATCTTAATTTTCGAGATTAACTTCACATGTCACTTTTTTGCAGGAAACTCACTGTAACAATGTTGAATCGCTTAAATTAAAACGACAATGGGTAGGCCAAGCTATTCATTGTAAAAAGGGTGTGGCCATTCTTTTTCATAAATCGTTACATGCACAAATTATATCAACTCAATGTAATAATGATGGACAATGGGTATTGGCTATAGTTGTAATTCATAATAGACAAATTTCTTTATTCAAAATTTATGGTCCTGTTAAATCAGATCCAGATTACGGAAACAATATTAAGATAACTTTAGCATGTATTGATAATCCTAACATTATTGTTGCTGGTGATTTCAGTCAATGGTTAGATCCCTTTACTGATAGGAAGTCTAAATGTAAATTTAATCCTGACAAATTTCATAAAGCATTTCAATCGCCATTACTACTTGTCCATTATTTGACGTTTGGAAAACATGTAACTCTGATACCTCAGAATATAGATTTTTCTCCAATGTGCATCACACCTGCTCTAGAATGGACTATATTTTGGTTACTAAACCCTACTTCTTTCCATCCAATCCTCAGAGATTGGATCTATTTTTATCTTTTACCATTCCCCTGTTTTCTCTCCTTTGATTTTTCTCTAAATAATTCCAAAACTGGTCTTTGGAAATGTAATAAATGTCTTTTATCGATGATAAGTTCCTTTCAGAGGCTACTACCTTTATTTTTATTTTATTTTTTTGAAACCGTTTATTACAATCTCAAATAGTTACACGTATGGGCCTACAACCGTCTGGCCGGCCGCTAGAGTAGCAGTAGCATATGACATACATACAGAAAATCTCTTGGCGGTGCAAAAAGGGTAAATCAGGAGATATCAGTGGTGCAGGCCACATAACTCCAAACCAACAATACGGTTTCCTTTTGTCAGAACACAACGACACAAAAACAACCACACCCGCAAGGCAACCCGCAATCCCAAGTGACAGCACGCGCTCCTTAAGTGGGGGACCCCAACCAATCGCCAAACTCTGAAGAGGGGAATGAGAACCGATCAGGGACTGGGGAACCACGTGCCCATGGCTGGGGGAGGGGGTCGGCTAGGGGGACGGAACTGGTGAAGCAGCCGGCAGCAGCGGCGGCTCGCAAATACCCCCGCGATAGGCGTTCCAGGGGCCCCAGATTTTCACCCACGCCCCAGGCTTACCCCTCGCAACATACACCACCTTTTCACGAAACATACACCAATCCATGTGTTCTTTCCAGGCCGACACCGCCGGAGGCCTCTGGGATCCCCACAATTGAGCAATGTCACGCTTAGCGATCATGTATCCCAGAGTCACCCACCGCGTCTGCGGAACCGAGTAGTCAGTTGGCTCCCACACATTCAGCAAGCATCTCCTCGCTTCAGGCAACAGCATGACACGCGTAACCACTCGCAGGACCTCATGCACACCACGCCAGAATCGCTCCACCTGTGGGCATTCCCACAGAATATGCAAGAAAGTTGCCAGAGCACCACAGCCACGCTTACACAGTCCATCCTCAGCTAAGCCCATACGTAGAAGCCTTGGCCCCGTCACGTAGACCCGGTGGAGGATCTTAAGCTGGACGAAGCGAAGGCGAGCCGGGATGGCCACCTCCTTCGGAGAGGCCACCGCGGACATCCAGTCCTCGTCGTCCAACTCCAGCCCATCGGCAACCCAGGCCTCACGGAGGCCAGTCAGCAGGCCCGATCGGTCATTAATCAGTTTTTTATATATAAGGGAGATCGTGCTGTCTGGGACATGGCCATCCAGCACTCTGTCCTCCAGGGCGGAAGACTCCGGAATGGACGCGACATCCGGGAAGACGGAGCCCAGCGCGTGGCGGACTTGTAAGTACCGGAAGTACTCACTGCCTTGCAACTGAAACTCCGTCTGCAGCATCTCGAAAGTTTTGAATCCCCCCCTCGTCCAGAGATCTCCCACTGTGCTGATGCCGATCGTATCCCATTTCTCGAAGCCCTTCGAGGTCCACAAGGAGCCCAACCTCGCCGATGCATATAGCGGTGACGCCCGGGTCAAACGGTCCTTCCACCCCATAGCTGCGTTAGCCGCGTGCCAGACACGCACCATGACATGCGTCGGTCCCGTCAGGCGAGGGTCCGGCGCGCCAGAGTAAAGCGCCCGATTGTAGTCGCCACCGGGCAGGAGCATCTTGTCCATTTCAAATGCCGGGTTCAGGGCGGGCCCGTAAAGGCCATGATTAATCGCAGCTAGCTGGGAGGCCCAGTAATACCGTTTAATATCCGGGAGGGCAACCCCCCCATCGTACCACGGGAGCGTCAATTTAGCCAAGGCGATACGTGGCCTCCCGTCCCAGAACAGGCGACGCTGCAAACTCTCCACCTCTCGGAAGTAGCGCGCCGGAACCAAATCCATAGTGTTCTGGAGAGCGTACAGAAAGCGCGGCAACGACATCATTTTAAACAAGGCCGCTCGGCCAAGCGGCGAAAGCGGCAGACGCCGCCAACGCACCACGTCCTCCTTCAAGCGCTGGAGGGGGGGCAGCAAATTCCGCTCGTAGCGGGCCTCCGGGTCCAGAGTAATATATATACCCAGGTACCGAAACCCCTGGGAGGCGATCTGGATCGGACAGTCCCGTGGTAGGACCGGAGCCTCCCCGGCAAGCACATATACACAGGATTTCGCCCAGTTGATGACGAGGCCTGAGTTGCGACCGAATGAGTGCAAAACATCAACTAGGACGATCAGTGATTTACGCGGGGAGGCGAGATATAGAAGGATATCATCAGCGTAGAGGGACACACGGTCCTCATGCTCGGGGGTCCACCGGAGACCACGGATGGAAGGGTGCCACCGCAGCCACTCCGCCAGGGGCTCCAGGGCCAGTGCAAACAGGAGAGGTGACAGGGGGCAGCCCTGTCGCGTACCCCGTCCCAGTGCGAATGGGGCCGAAACTCGTCCATTCACCACCACCTGCGCCAATGGGCCGGAATACAACAATTTGACCCAGCTGATGAAGCCCGGTCCGAAGCCAAACTTCGCCAGCATCGCCCAAATGTATGGCCACTCAAGCGTATCAAACGCCATGGTGGCATCCAAGGACGCCAAGATGGCCGGTTCCCGCACGAACGGGACACGCGCGAGCACCCCGTGCAAGCGTCGCAGATTAAGGGCCGTGTTACGATGGGGTATGAAGCCGGACTGGTCTTGGTGGACCAAGTCGCCCACCACGCCGGCCAGCCGGTTGGCCAGCACCTTGGCGAGGATTTTGGGCTCCGCATTCAAGAGCGAGATAGGCCTGTAGGATGTGACCCGCTCACGGGGTCTCCCCTCCTTGTGGATCACCACGATCGTGGCCAGACGCTGGTCCGGCGGAAGGGAACCCCGCGAGCAGGCCGCCAGGAACATCGCGCGCAGGTGGGGCGCCAGCACATCCGGTCGCAGCTTGTACAGCTCGATAGGAATGCCATTGGGGCCCATGGCCTTGCCAGAGGCGACCGAGCGGATAGCAAGGGCAATTTCGTCCGAGGTGGGAGGAGCGTCCAGCGAATCCCTGTCCTCCACCGAAAGGGAGGGCAGCGCGATGTCCCGAAGCAGGGCATGGGAATCCTCCTCCGAGCAGGGAGAAACCGGGGAATATACCTCGCGGAAATAATCCGCGAAGCAGGAGACAATGGCGTCCGGCTCGGTGACACATACACCATCCATCCTCTCGATCAACGGAACCACACGACTCGCTCTCTCCTTTTTATCCAACCACGCTATCAATTTACCAGCCTTATCACCCACATCATACAGTCGCCCCTGTTGCTCTCTACTGAGGCCCCTGGCCGCCTCCGTGACGAGGGCCCTATAGGCCGCCTGCTTGAGGTGTAGAACATGCAATGTGGCATCCGTCACCCCGCTCCCCAGGTCACCCTCTAGTTCAGTAATTTCGGCCTCCACCCGGGTTACCTCCTCCCGCTCGCGCCTCCGGGCATGGGAGATAAAGGAGAGGGCCTCCCCCCTAAGAACTACCTTAAAAGCCTCCCAAAGGGAGATGGCAGAAGGGACAGACCCCACATTCTCCTCAAAGTACCGCTACAAGGATTTGATCAATTCGGCTCGAATAGTGGGGTCGCGCAGGTACCAGGCATTGATTGGGGCTACCCTGCCCTCCCCCCTCGGGAAGACATCAAGATGCAGCAGTAGTGGGGAGTGATCTGAAATACCCCGCGCCAAATGGCGCACCTCTCCCACCCTCCCAGCATAGGCCGCAGGAACAAGGAGATAATCAAGCCGCGAGAGGCTACTATGGGCACCCGAGTGGAAGGTGTATTGCAGCTGCGCGGGATGCTTTAGTCGCCAGCAATCTACCAATCCTAGTGTATCTAAGAGGCCGGACAGCCACGCCTGTGCCCGGGGGAGGTCCCTGGGGGGATGACGATCCATAGACCCTGAAGCCACCGCATTGAAGTCCCCCCCAACTATCAGAAGCCCATCCGGGAGGTCAAGGAGGAGGCGCCCCAGGTCCGCAAACGTGGTAGATTGCAACCCCGGCGGAACGTACACTGATACAAAAACGACCACTCTGCCCTCCATTCTACCCACCAAGACAGTGTAACGTCCCCTCTCATCATGGCGCACCTCATCAATCTCCAATGGGAGCGAGTTCTTAACCATGATGCCCACCCCCCGCGAGCCCGAGGTGAAGCCCGAATGGGCCACCAAGCGATAGCCTCTCCGATTCATGGCATGAAAGGAATTACCTATAAGGTGTGTCTCCTGCAGGAAGATCACATCTGGTGAAATTCGTTTCAGATACTGCAGGACCACACCACGCTTAATCCTATCCCCCAGTCCGTTAACGTTCCATGATAACACAGTCAGGTCCCTACCCCCCATCATACATGGAAGCCATCAATCGTCCCCCAAAGAGCATCTCAAAAACAACAATACAGTAAAGGGTTCGCCTTGCGGTGCAAACAAACAACACTCCACCCCCACCCACCCATCCCAACAGAACTCCCCCCTCCCTGCACCCCTGCATGAGCCCAGACAGCCCCCCCAAAGTGCAGTGTGCCTGTCGCCCCATAGATGAAAAACTAACTAGTCCCCCAGAGGAGGAGGGAAAGCCCCCAACGGACCCCGTACGACCTCCATAGGAGGGGAACATACACGATCAGTGAATGGTAACCAAAATGTTGTCCAGAGCAAGGCCTACTATTCACCCCTCAGTTCTGATCCGGCGCGCCCTCCCCGCCAACCGCACCCCCCCCACCCCCCCGGCCCCGATCCCCAGGCAGAGTATCCAACCAGTCCCCAGCCGCCTCGGGACGGTCAAAAAGGTGCGTGCGACCATCCACCTCCACCCTCAGCTTAGCTGGAAAAAGCATTGTGTACTTAAGGTTCATGTCCCGTAGGCGACGTTTAACTCCGAGAAAACTCAGTCTCTGCTTTTGGACTGTCGGAGTAAAGTCAGGGTAGAAATTCACGTCCATATTATCAAGCTTGACCGGTCCCTGTAGCCTGGAAGTCTGCAGGATAGCGTCTCTGTCCCGAAAGTTAAAAATCCGGGCAATGAGAGGCCGCGGCGGAGCTCCGACCTTGGGTCTTCCTCCGGGGACCCTGTGAGCACGTTCCACCGCAAAAAGTTTACTCAGCCCCCGGGGCTGGAGATGGGTGAGGATCAGGTCTTCCACAAACAAATCTGCCGCCTCCTCCTCCCGTCCCTCCGGCACCCCGACAATACGAACGTTGTTCCTCCGGGCCCGACCCTCGGCGTCCTCCAATCGACGGTCCATCATGGCGCTCGCCTGGCCAAGCCGGTGCACCTCCTTTTGAAGGGCCGCCACGTCTGCAGTGAGACTGGAGGTGGTGTGGGCCAGGGAATCGACCCGGTCATTTGTTTTGGACAAGTCGGCTCTCACCAGGCCCACCTCCACCAGGGCCGAGTCTATCTTCTGCGCCAGAGTATCAAAGCGCTGGTCCACCGAGGCCTTCATTTCGGCAATGGCGCCCATGACGTCCCGGAGGGTCAGATCCGCGGGTTGAGCAGACGCCTCAGCCGGGCCCGCGGGGGATGTACGCTGTGCCTCTGGGGATCCCTTCTGGAGGGTGTAGCGGTCCATACTGTTTGACTGATGTGCCGGGCCGCGGCGGGTCGATTTCACCTTGGCCCGGTCGCCATCTTGCTTTGTGGACATGTCGCACTCCCAAAGTCGTGTCAATCTCCTCGAAAGGGCCGATAAACCAGTTCACGGGTTCCGGGGGGGGGTGACCACTGCACCGCAGGACGACTCACAGCCGGCGGGTCAGCCGGGCACAGGGGCAAGGCCACACCACCGCACCCCGCTCCGCAACCCTACCTCGCTTGAGGGCAAGGAGGGCGCAAAAGCGAAAGTGAAAGCGCGGGGTACGCGAGTCGCCCAGCCCTGCCCGCCGATGTTGTTCGCTTTGTCCCCGGATCGCCCCCCAACTCCAATCCGGGGGGCCGGCGCGGAGAAGGCCGCAATCTTCGATCGGTGCTCCCACCAGTGTCCGGGGTCCGATTCGAAAACGGAAAACGGGTGCCGCCTCAGCTCGGGTACACAGACACAGTCCCCTCGTCAAAGACAGGATATAGTCAGGATTAATTCAGGAGGTCGCGGAGGTCCTCGGGAGCTTCGCACCTACGCGGCCATCTTGGTTGCGCGCTAGGCTCCTCCTCCGCTACTACCTTTATTAATGAACTTTTTAAATTTAACCACCCTTTAGACACTTCTTTTCCAAACACCTCGGATGCTTTAAGGCCTCTTTTTGTGTTTTCACCATAGCCTACTCAGCAAAACAGAAAAGCCTAACACATGCCAAATATATTTGGAATGAATATACCAATACACCTGCATCCTCTGATACTGATATTTCTACCACGTTCCAAAAATATTATCAACTACTGTACGTACTCAGATGACACCAACCTTTTAGAATATAACATGCATACTTTTTTAATGACCTCCCTAATCCTCCTCATATGTCTGATAACTTTTGACCTATTAGAAGCTGAAATAACTCTCCAGGAAATAACCGATGGCTTCAAATCTTTTCAAAAAGCCAAGGCTCTGGGACCAGATGGCTTTTCTATTAGATTTTTTCTCATCTTTTTCTTCCATGTTTGCCCCGAAACTACTTGAACTTTTTAATTCTTTTTTATTAGACTCCAAGGCCACTGGTTCCTTTCTAGAAGCCTTGACTGGCCTTATTCCCAAACCTGTTAAAGATCATGCCCTCTGTAAAAATTATCGTACAGTTTCATTAATTAATTATGATTGTAAAATATTTGCTAAAATTCTAGCATCCCGTCTTGAGACTATTGTTCCCTTTTTGGTGACAACTAATCAGTCTGATTTTGTTAAAGGCAGACTGGCTACAGACAATGCTAGAATGTTTTCAAACATTACCCTCTCACCTAGCTGCACTGTCTCTTGATGTCGAAAAGGCTTTCAACCGTATTAACTGGCAATTTATGTTTACCACTTTTCGACGGTATGGCTCTGGCCCTAACTTCATTTCATTTATAAAATTGTAATACTCTGATCCCCGTGCCAGTGTTTTTGTTAATGGTCGCTTTTCCCCTTATTTTCAGTTACATAGAGGTACACATCAAGGTTGTCCTCTGTCTCCTTTACTATTTATTCTTTGTTTAGAACCGTGCCTTGAAAGAATTAGTTGCAATACACATAACAGGTTTTAAACATAATTCCACTGAAACCAAATTATCAACTTATGCTGATGATATTTTAGTTTATATGTCTAATCCCCTTTCCTCTTTAACTCCTGTTTTTTTACCTGAAATTCAATTGTACTCTAGTGTTTCTAGTTGTAAATTGATTTTTTCTAAAACTGAAATATTACCATTAAATTCTTTATGTTATCAATATATGTTTGCTGATACTGATTTTATTTGGTGCCCTACCAAAAGAAAATATCTTGGTATTTGTTTCTCTTCTACAATTGCGAACAAAAATCAGGTACACTTTTTATGTTTTAAAACTCACACTGCAGAAATTACTTTCATCATGGTCTCCTCTCCATCTATCATGGTGGAGTAGGCTGGATACCATTAAGATGATGCTTGTACCTCATGTCTTTGGTACATTATTTATGTTTCTATCAAACAAGAAGGGGGGACCAAGGAGCTAATAAAGGTCCAGTGTCCATGCTCCCTTTAACTATGTATCAATCACCCAGAGGACACTGTTCCTATGGCTTGGTGCAAAAAGTCACCCATGCCCTTCAACGATATGTTAAAAAAGAAAAAAGAATAAAGAGTGAAATAGAAACCTAGGTAAGGGACCCACTCAGGAAATGGAAGACCACTCTTTGTCCTCTGATGCCCTCACACACCCCGAAGGATGTCGTGCTTCATCATTGGGCAGTTGCTCCTCGTAGGGCCGGCGCTGAAATTCCCTACGGGGCCCCCGAAGGGTCACTTTATCGGAGATCTTTAGAGGACTACCGGATGATGCATGCGGGTGTGTGGAGAGTGGATCCTCTAGGGAGGGTAAAAAAGGTGCGTGCAATATTGTGAACAATTTAATAAAGGGTCATCATGCAGCAAATGTCAAAAAGTGTACCCTGAGCAGACTATGTCTGCTAAATAAAAATTATAAAATCCCCTGGAGGCACTCTATGTCCAGGTGTCGTAGGTCAACATGTTACGCGTCTGTGTTGCCATAAGGGTCGTTGGCGCTTCTTCAGGACCAGGGTAATAGTTAGTAAATAAAGTGCACGTGATGCAAAGTGAAATCCAATAAAATTCCCTCTATATTGATCAGGGCAATAACCTGTACTCCCTCCATGTGGTTACAGCTTAATGTTGGAAATCGCTCCTGATCAGTTCCTAGGAAAGAGAAAAAAGGAAACACAACGGGTATGTGCATCAGTAAAACTTGATGCATCAATAGTGTGCCACAGCTGTGTGCAAATCAACCACATTAAGAAAGCAAGTACAGGAATCATGTAAATACATACATTACACTTGGTAGACCCAAAGCTCTGTGTAATAACAAACAGAAATTCCTCCTCATGAACAATAAAACATATTTGTGGCATGTTTTTGCGTTAGAAGTGGCAGGAGACAGGACAAACAAAAGTCACCTGATCCATTTACAGATTAGCCCTGAAGTAAATGTCTCTAAAAGAGAACATGGCCCCTAATGTTCAAAACAAAATGGCTAATAATGAGGATAATCAGTGCTCTGTCGTCGTTACCTAATATTTAGAAGACGGTCGCTCTATTAGCTAGAAGCATGGGATGCCCGCATATTATCGGGCTGAAACAACAATGATATGGTTTAGAATCCCGTTGGTGAAAATACACAAAACTCCAAGTTCTCAATGGTCTATACTCAGTAATCAAGTTCCTCTCCTAGTCATCTACTCACGGTTCTGCCTGGGCGATAGCTCCTGTATACCTGCCCCGTCCATGCGACTGCCAGAAAAAACCTGATTATGGCAACGTGCAAAACTAAAATAGTTGCGGGGACAGGTATCGGGGCGGTTTCCCTTTCCGGGATAGCAGCTCTAACTGGGACCCAATGCGCGTGCGCAAATGGAGATCGTTAGTGCGCATACGTAAGAAAGATACACTGATCCCCTCTGCCTCAATGTGGGCATCCTGTTTATATACCCCGTAAATGACGGTAGTTTAAAAAATGGCTATCGCCTGGAATGCTAATACTCGCATTCATCAAGCTTGAAAATACCGAACGGAGGATAAACTATTTTGCACGTGACATCGATCTCACACATAATTAAAAGACATCACGCACGCTGCGGTCTTGATAATTATAGTCAGTAGGGCGGCATATTTCCATACCAAACCGTCCCAGAACAGATACTCGTGCTAAAATTTAAAGAAATCTTATAATAAAAAGCAATATATACAATGTTTGGTTATCTAAGAATCCATTGAGAAAAAAGAAGAAGGAGGGGGCTGGGGAGGTAACCAAAATTTCATGAACCTCGACAACCCTATAAACACTGTCCCCCTAAGGATCTCTGTGCCACGTAAAGTAGAAGAGGGGTCAGATAAACAAGAATTTTGCCGTAACATGTGCATCAAGGCACCATTTCGTATTAACCACTACCATCAGTGTTACAAATGGCTCTCGTACCTGAGAAAGTGAAAATTGGAAATAAAGTGATAGAATAAGGTCCCACGGCTAGCCGCCGTACTATATCTCTATCAAACAAGAAGGGGGACCAAGGAGCTAATAAAGGTCCAGTGTCCATGCTCCCTTTAACTATGTATCAATCACCCAGAGGACACTGTTCCTATGGCTTGGTGCAAAAAGTCATCCATGGCCTTAAAAGATATGTTAAAAAAGAAAAAAGAGTAAAATAGAAACCTAGGTAAGGGACCCACTCAGGAAATGGAAGACCACTCCTTGTCCTCTGATGCCCTCACACACCCCAAAGGATGTCGTGCTTCATCGTTGGGCAGTTGCTCCTCGTAGGGCCGGCGCTGCAATTCCCTACGGGCCTCCCGAAGGGTCACTTTATTGGAGATCTTTAGAGGACTGCCGGATGATGCATGCGGGTGTGTGGAGAGTGCATCCTCTAGGGAGGGTAAAAAAGGTGCGTGCAATAATGTGAACAATTCCAAAATTAAGCTGTAACCACATTGAGGGAGTACAGGTTATTGCCCTGATCGATATAGAGGGTATTTTATTGGATTTCACTTTGCATCACGTGCACTTTATTTACTAACTATTACCCTGGTCCTGAAGAAGCACCAACGACCCTTATGGCGACACAGGCGCGAAACATGTTGACCTACGACACCTGGACATAGAGTGCCTCCAGGGGATTTTATAATTTTTATTTAGCAGACATAGTCTGCTCAGGGTACACTGTTTGACATTTGCTGCATGATGACCCTTTATTAAATTGTTCACAATATTGCACGCACCTTTTTTACCCTCCCTAGAGGATCCAATCTCCACACACCCGCATGCATCATCCGGCAGTCCTCTAAAGATCTCCGATAAAGTGACCCTTCGGGGGGCCCGTAGGGAATTGCGGCGCCGGCCCTACGAGGAGCAACTGCCCAACGATGAAGCACAACATTCTTCGGGGTGTGTGAGAGCATCAGAGGATAAAGAGTGGTTCTTCCATTTCCTGAGTGGGTCCCTTACCTAGGTTTCTATTTCACTCTTTTTTCTTTTTTCTTTTTTAACATATCTTTTAAGGGCATGGGTGACTTTTTACACCAAGCCATAGGAACAGTGTCCTCTGGGTGATTGATACACTATCTATGTTACCTTTTAAGATACCTATTTTCTATTTTTCTCAAATCAATTCAATTTGTACCAAATTTCTGTGGAATAATAAACATTCCCGTATTGCTTTGGCTAAAGTCAATCATCCTAAGAATGAGGGCAGTGTACGCGTTCCTGATTTTAAGTTATGTCACTCTGCATTTTTAATTAGACAATTTTTTGCCTTATCCCATGATTTCAGTGATACTCCCATACCACGATGAATTATATTTGAATGTTTATATTGAAAGATTTCTCATTTGATGATGTAATTTATATGTCTAACTATAATTTTATATCAACTAATCCTATATTAAAATATTCACAGCAATTGGTACACACAATATTTTCTTCAGGTTTTGACTCACATAAATGTTTCCTTGCTTCACATTTCCGTGCACATCATTCTATTATAAACACTGGAAAGAGAAGGGTGTTTGTTCGTTTTTACCTGAATATATTTTTAATATCAGCTTCTCTTCAACCCTATTTAGCAGTCAATAATTTCTCTCCAGATGTTATATCACTCACTCCCCATACACTGTTATATACCATTTCTCATTATTCTATACATAAGGCGGCTTATTTATATTATCTGCTATTATAGCCTATTCCTATTTGACCCAAAACTTCTATTGAACTATTGTGGGAAGCTGTTTTATCTCTCTCACTCCCTTCTCCTACTTGCGATAAATTATGGCTTAAAATATTTAAAACATCTAAAGCTGCTCGTCTTATGCAATCTTTATTTTGTTATTTACAAGAGAGCTCCCATTACCCCTGAATGTATATCTAAATTCTCTTCCACATCCTCTTCATTATGTTGGTCTTGTTCTTCCTTCACAGGGACTTTAATTCATTTGCTATACTATTGTTCCAGTGTGTTTACATTTTGAGAAACAATTTGGTCGAAATGTAGCATTTTTTACTGTAATATTCAATTATCAATTTAAAATGTTTTTCTTAGAACTGCTTCACCAGATTTTGATTGTCTTTTTCCTAAGCCTCTGTTATTTGATCTCTTTATTGCTATTGCGGTTTAGGTGATACTTTCTTGCTGGAAAGACACTTCTAAATTGTCTACATTAACTTGGTGGAATTTTATTTGTGATGAACATAGAATAGCAACTATATCTACATTTTCGCTGTCTCAGAAAATCAAATCTGATCTATTCTGGTTACCTTTTACTACATATCTTTCTTCTTACTCACCTATATCTGAAACATCATCTTTCTTTTTTCCTTTCTTTTTCTTTCTTCTTCTTTCTACCTTTTGATTTGCCTTATATAAAACATACTTGTTATGTATTTATTGTCTTATATTGCTATTTTTCTCAATTTGAACAATTTCATTATTTTTTAATGCAAATGAATATTATCCAAAATTGAAGTTGTATTCTACTGTTGACAATTGTTGTGTTTTCAACTCTTCAAAAAAAAAATGAAACGAAAAAAAATTTAAAGTGCATTCTGGGCATAGTCTTATTATAATACGTGGTTATTCTTAATATAGTGTGTGTTTGTGTATGTGTGCCGGCGTGTGGCTAGTTTTGTGTGTATGTGTTTGTGTGCAATTTATGTTACGTTTACAAAGATGCACCATGTTCAAAATTGCATTGGTTTGCATTGCTATGGATTTGGTTAGTAGAGAAGCATACACCGCCATCATTCACAAAGAGATACAACTGCTTCTGTACCCTCTTGCCCGCCCCTGTTCCCTGTGTCAAGCTTTCGAAGGGGTAGAAATCAAGTTATTTCAATTTATTTGCATGGCACAGAGTTAAGTAAATTTTGAGGAAAAATTCTGATCTTGGTGCGTTTTTTTGTTTAACTAGAGGCGTCTGTCAACAATTTGACCAGGTGCAACCCCACAACTATGATCGTTAGCCATGTGTAATGGGCATGTGCATCCAGAACCTTTTCAGAGAGGCTAGAGGGTGTATGCCGGACCTAGGGTTAGTGGGCTGCTTCAAATACATGAATTGGTCCATAGCTGTATAACTAACACTTTAATAAATGGTTGATAAGACTGGAATGCCCTATGCCTTGTATTGCATTGTTTTTTATTGTATTGTATTACAACATTTATGTAGCGCTTACCTCTCCTGTGTTTATGGTAAAGAGGTGTGTACCCTTGCCCTGAATGTTCAAATGCTTGTAAAACTAGTATCCTGACTTTTATTTTGGCCCTGGGCTGTATTAAAAGGCCAAAGTATTTCCCTGGCAATGTGTGGTCCAGAACCAGTTCTGTTACCTGGAGGGGAGCACCAAACATGCCCTCAAAGTGGGCATTAAATGTTTGTCCCTGCCCTGGGTGTATCACCTGAAGTGGTGGTGGTGTAATAGGCCTGGAATGCCCGGTTGGAGGGCTCCCAGCCTGAGAAAGGTCAGGATCCAGTGACTGCAGACGCTATGATGAGGAACTGGCTGACCAACGCAGTGGACCATGTGCTTCCACTCAAGAAGATGCTTATTAGGGATAAGAGAGTGGGGTCTGCCCCATGGTACTCCCCAGAGCTTAGAACCCTGAGAAAGAACTGTAAACGGGTGGAGAGACTATGGAGGAAGAACCCAGAGACAGAGAGCAGGGAAAAATACCGTAGGGAATTAAGGACGTATAAACTTGCTATACGCGCAGCAAAGGCCTCCTTTTTTGGGGAGAGAGTGAGTCATGCTGCGTCCTCATCCAGGGAAGCCTTTCTAGTGATGAAGGAGCTTCTTAAACCACAGGATCCCATTCTTGTCCACGACAGACCACAGGAAAAATGTCTGGAATTGGCCACTTACTTCAAAAATAAAATTGACACCATTATTAGTTCTCTCCCTCCGGTGATGGGAACCCCGACTTCGTCTGAAGACTTAAGCATGTCGGAAAATTTATTGACGTCTTTTGGCCCCGTAACCTCAGGCGAAGTACTGAAGGTCCTCGGGAGCTTGAAGAGTGGCTCGCCTCGAGACCCAGTCCCAATGCGGTATTTAAAGCAGGCTGCCCCATCGATAGGAGAGCCTTTGACCGATTTGGTCAATCTCTCCTTCGCTCATGGCACGGTACCGCCAGACTGGAAGAGCGCAGTCGTTAAAGCGCTTCTGAAGAAGCCTGGCTTAGATCCACAGAACTTAGCCAATTTCAGGCCCATCTCCTTGCTACCAGGGATTAGTAAGGTTGCCGAGAAACTGGTTAACCGCCAACTGTCCAACTTTCTCGAGGAGAATGGTCGGTTGAGAGACTCCCAGACGGGATTCCGACCGGGTCATGGAACCGACACGGCCCTGCTAGCAGTTGTAGAGGAGGCCAGAAGCACTTTGGATACAGGGGGGTCAGTGGCAGTGATCCTCCTGGACCTAAGTGCGGCCTTCGATACTGTCAACCATGGAGTGTTGACACAACGCCTAGCAGAGACAGGAGTCACAGGAGCGGCCCTGGAATGGCTGGCCTCTTTTCTGGAGGGGCGTACCTTCGAGGTTTGGGAAGGCAACGCAAAATCTCCTCCCTTTCCACTTCACTGTGGGGTGCCTCAGGGCTCATCCCTAAGCCCCACGTTATTTAACGTGTATATGGCACCCCTTGAGGGTGTGGTGTCTCCGTTTGGCTTTAAGACCATAAGCTATGCGGATGACACTCAGCTAGTGGTGGGTCTGACACAGCTGGAGAAGCAGCCTGAAACGCTCCATTCATGCTTAAGAGAGGTGTTTGACTGGATGACCAGGTCATCGCTCAAATTGAACGGCTCAAAAACTGAGCTGATGATCTTGGGCCACTCAAACTTCGCCCTCTCGCCGAGCAGCTGGCCCAACTGTATGGGCACTCCGCCTGACCCAAAGAAGGAAATTAAGAGCCTGGGGGTCTGGCTGGAGCCTGATCTGTCCTTTAGGACACACGCCAAGAAGATCGCTGGCGTGTGTTATGGACTGCTCCGCTCGGCCCGTAAGGTTCTCCCCCTCTTACCGGAACTCTCCCGGAAGCTGTTAGTCCAAGGTCTAATCATCTCACGCCTGGACTACAGTAATGCACTCTTTCTCGGAGCACCGGAATCAACGTTCAAAATCCTGCAACAAGTGCAGAACGCGGCAGCCAGGCTGCTGCGGAACGTTCCGGCCAGGCAATCAGCCAGGCCCGCTCTAAAGGCACTCCATTGGCTCCCGGTCAAAGAGAGAGTGACCTTCAAAGCCCTCTGTATTGCTCACAAGAGCATTCAGGGGAAAGGACCTGCTATTCTGAAGGACATGATTCGGCCCTATAAGCCCACCAGAGCCTTACGCTCCGATAATAAACACCTCCTTCAGATAAAGAGAATTAGGAGAGCCCGTTCAGGTGGCAGGAGCTTTTCCATCCATACTGCACACGCCTGGAACTCCCTCCCACTCTCACTACGCTCTGAACCAAACCTGCTCAGGTTCAGGAAACATTTGAAAACTTATCTATTTCCAGAATAATTCTAAATCTGTTCTGCTTCACACAGGCAGCTTGCTCTGATTCTCTATAAGCGCTGGGATGCCTCTGGGTAACCGTGCGCGGTACAAAATTCGTTAATAATAATAATATTGTGTTTTTTAAAATTTTAAAGACTTTCTTTTTGAAAAGTTATTCTTTTTGTTTTTCTTAAACAACAAAGAACAATGCAGATCAATCATGCACCGTCCTCAGCTTTCCATAGTTTACAATTATCATCTTTTGTTACTGGTGAAAAATCTCACCATACCATATCTCCCCAGATCATTACCCCAATCTCTTATAGTCTTCTCAGGTTACACGTCCATCAAACCATATCCAGGTTTAAAACCCTTCTTACAGGAAGTTGCAACTTTGCCCACCCCTCATAGTTCTCAAGACCTTACTACTGCCTCAGTAGGAATGACGTGCATTGATGGGGGGTTGTTTTCCTGTAGGTTAGCAAACGTGTCCTGTATTTCTGTACAAACGGCTAGATTTTCTATCACTTTTGAGTGACTTATGGTGGCTCTCAGACGGACTTCTTCTGCCAGGGCCCATTCAGTAAAATCTCTTTACCATTCTTTCACTGTCAGACCCTGTGATCACAGCTGTTGTATTGCAAACTTGTATCTTGCCAAAACCGGCCCCAAACGATCAAATGTACATTTTAACAGCAGGGAGAATGTTGTACTGTATGGGTGACAATTTCGTCATGTGTCCCATGATCTTGCAAAGACTTTCTACCACTTTCCTTCAAATTGTGTTCTATCACTCGACATGTCCATGTCAAATGCAGGGGTGTAGCGTAGGCAGTAAAATTAGGGGTGTGCAGGTGTGGATCTCAAATTTCTCCGCTAAAATATCAGTGGGCTGCAGGGTGGAGGGGTTGCAGGTTGGAAGGGTGAGATGACCAAGTTTTGGGATGGACTATTTCCATGAGGTACAGGGTCATTACTGATTTGCATAACGTGGGTCTTTGTCTAATGTGGCAAAGTTGGTGAAAAACAGTAGTTTAGACTAATCCCCAGAGTGATTGCCATTTGGCAGACTATTTGCAGACATTCATCCCATCACCTTTTGGGTGTTTGATTGCCAGTATTATGCCTGGAAACCAGAGACTGGCACAACTTTCCAAGCCTACTGCTGCTAATATTTGTGAATTCCAAAAAGTAGTAAATTTGCACCCATTGAAGAGTACGTCTATAGGTGCAGATTTACTACTTTTTGGTGAACTGGTCAATAAATATTTTTAATATCCGGATCCAAAAATGAACAAGTTAATGCCTTTTACTGAAATGAGAATGATGAGAAATACCGACACAGAAATAGCAGACCTGACCCAACTATAAAACCAAGAATCCATGTGAGTGGCGTCACACCCCAAACACTCCTGCTGAAGCTATGCACCTGCTTGTCCCACCTTGACCTAGTAGTGCTCTTTGAAAACTCATGACTAGTAGTCACATACAACACAACATCTTGGAGAACTTGCTCTTGGATCAATAATTTTAAATGTATTTGCAATGCATTCACTCTTCATCTCAGCTACAAGAAGCCTTGATGGTAGAGTTGTCAAATCAGTGCATGTGGCCAGGGCTCCATGTTTCTAGTCCTCGCGTTTTACAAATTATTTTATCAAGTGCCTGATGGCCCCATGTCCTAAACCCAGGTCGCAAATAGAGTAGGGCACTAGCAAATTAATTGGGTGAGCCAAGCCAGAGCCAAGCCATGGGACTGGATTGGCTCTAAAAGTCAGTACATGAGCCAAGCCATGAAAGCATTTGGCATATAGATCATGCAAAAAACGCAATGTAAACATGTGATACGATCACTTCAGTATTCAAAAAGTGTACTTCTGTAACATGAGGAAATTTTTTACCTTAGTACGCCACATTATATCACTGCATTGACAGACATTTATTAAAAGTGATAGTTTTTAGAAATATTCATGGCTCGCCCCCCAATGACAATGCCATTAGTGATCTAAGAGGCAAGTCAGTAGTCATGCAAACAATAAACATGGCCTACATTAATATTTTAAATGGAGCAACATTATAGTCTATTGATTCAAACATAAGAGGTGCTTGTACAGTGCATGTCCTGACTCAAGTACTTAAAAGTGTGATTGTATGTGATAATTAAAAAATGGAGGCTCTGTGAAAGAAAATATTTGCCTAGGATTACACAATTTGGACAAGCAAGGAAGCTGATATTGATTCCAGGTTATCTGATTTTACATTTTGAAATTCAGCCACCACATGTAGATCTCTGTCCCTCTTGATTACATCAAAGGTTTTTTGTCTTTTGTTCTTGGATCACGAAGAGATAAATCAACAGAAAGGCAGAAGGTCCGACTCAGGGACTCAGATCCAACTACCGTCCGAAGAATGCATTTATTTTGGAAGTGTCACACCTCAAATACCCCCTTCAAGCTTTGCCCCTGGTCATATGAATAAAGGTGCCACCACCATTCCCACAGCTTGGACAATCCAAGGGTCTCTCAGGATATATATTTTATTCATAGTTTGTGTCATTGTTTATGCATGATGAAGGTAATGGAACTGAGTTAGCTTATGAGTTAAATTATGTGTTACTTGATACAACTTTAACATTCTCACATGCCATGACCCAGTCCTTATCTGTGATGGGGTCTTGTATATCCTCTTGCCATCTTGGTCTAACATTTAAAGGAGCCCTGCTCTTGTCATCCTTCAGCACTCTATAGAGTTGGGATACCAAACTGTGTCCTCCTCCAAGGATCAGCAGTGTCAGCAATGGGTCAGGTGCTACTGGGATTCCCATCCAAATCTCCCTGGCGTTATTTGCATGTTTAGCATATTTGCAAAAGTAATTTAAAAAGTCTGGATGCAGATCATCTAGTGCATTGCATCTTCCTTCCCTCCATCACTTTTACTGAGATGTTGTCACCTATCCTTCTAAATGGTTGTATTGCCCATGTTTCCAACTGCTCCCCAAATGGAGGTCATCAAGGACCTCAGCCATCTTCCTGGCCTTTCCTGTCTGTTTCACCATGTGTAGTGAGTCCATTGGCACTGCTCCCCTCATCAAAAACATGATCATCAATGTCTCATCGCCCAGGCCCCTCATAACAAGTGAGCTGTCCTCCAGCCAACTTAGAGCATGCTGTAGCCATAGTATACATTATAGTATAGCTTGAAGGACAGCCCAAGGCCACATTCCGTGGTGTCTGGTTTCAGAGTATCCAAACATACTGTACTTCGTTCTCTGGCCATACTAGGAATGCTAAAAGTCTATATGATTTCTGAGAAATATCTTTGGTCAATACGCAAAAGGAGTTTTGTGAGGCATATAAAAATCTGAGAAGTAAGATCGTTTTAGCCACTGCTATTCTTCTTCCCTTGACTGAAAGAGGTAAGGTTGTCCAGAATTAAACTAATCCAACGAGATCCTCCAAACCCTACCCATATTGTGTCTATAATGCCCTTTATCTGTTTAGGTCACCTGGATTGCCAAATATTTGATTTTCTCAGTTTTCCAGTGCAAAGCTAACTCCAGGTGATCTGTGACCTCCATGATTGCCAGACCAAGGGGAAAACACAGTTCCATTTATGTTTATCTGTAAGCGCGATACTGTCCCAGATTCTTCCAACACTCAAAACAGTATTGGTATTGAGTTCCTGGGTTGACCAACATATAGTAAGGTATCACCAGTGTACATGAAGATTGTGTCTCCCTATGCCCATTTTAATGCTCTCGGCAACCAGGGGCTGCCCCAGTCCTATTACCAAAGGTTCCATAGGTAAAGCTAAAAGGAGGGGTGACAGCGGTCACCCATGCCTTGTGGCTCTACCCATCTCCCACGCCTCAGATACCAGTCCTCCTGACATAACCCTGGCCATCGAGTTTGTATATAATAGCCGGACCCATTTTCTTAAGAGCCACATTGGTCTTCAAGTACAAGGAGGGTGACTATCCTATTAAGTCTAGTTGCCAGTACTTTACTAAGGGCCTGATATAGAGTTCGATGGCTGGGTTACTCCGTCACAAACATGATGGATATCCCATCCACCTCATTATAAGTGACATAGGCTATAATGTACTTGTGACATGGCGTTTGGGATATCCGTCACGTTTGTGGCAGACTAACCTGTCTTCCTAATTCTAAATCAGGCCCTAAGTATTTTAATATTGGTAATGATGATGGACAATGGGGTAAGAGGTCAGTCCATTGAATTTCTGCCTGGTTTAAGCATCATTATCTTTATCACTTCTCTCAGTGTATCTGGTAATCTTCCCTGTACTCTGGCCTTATCATAAACTTCCTTTAGCTGTTCCACTATCTGCTCCTTATACGTTTGGTAAAATTCAGTCGGCAGACAATCCCCACCCTGTGTTTTCCCCATGTCCATATCACAGATTGTTTCTTTCTATTTCCTCCGTTTGAATTTCCTGTTCCAGGCTGTCAGCTTGGTTGGGTGTCAATCTAGGTAATGTTAGAGCAGGCAGGTATGTTCTAACATCATCTCAGAGGTCGTGCTAGGTTTCTCCCACTTCAGTACTCAGGTTAGTAACTTGATGTGTCTCCCTCCCTATGCAGTTTCTGCCTGTGCTCCTTACGGGTTAATTTATCCATTGTATCCCAAGTTCTCTCTCTCTCCCTTTGCATTTCTAGTATTGTTCTGTTATAGGGGGACTGTTGTTACAGTTCATTGAAAGTCCGCTACTCCTCCTTCACATTACCTCAGGCTCTCACCCAGCTTGTGTCTGGTTCTGCAAATTTTACTCATACACTCAACTCTCTAGGTCGCTTTCTTGGCTTCATAATCAGTTGTCCTATTATCTTCAGAAGTGTAAATGACAGTGTAAATTTCACTACTCTATCCCCCATCATCCCACAAGTTGGGCCTTAATCTTCAAGTATGGATATAGAAATTGACCCTACTCTGCACCAAATGTACACACAAGGGGAGATAGTCTGAGAGATATCTCCCAACATATATGTCAGCTTTTCTGTCTTTCCAACCAGGTCTTGTGATAGTAATATCTGGCCCAAGCTGCCAGGTTATTGGAACTTGAATAGTAGGAATTTCCCCTGTAGTACTTACCATATATCTATGTATACTGTTTCGGCCATGACATCATAAGGTCCTTCAACATGTGTGGTTCAGTGTGCTCTTTAGGTTGGAACCTATTTTTACTACCCAACTGAAGACAATTGAAATAGCCTGCCCAGAATATCAGGGTGTCCAGATAAGGGGCTCCAACCCCCAAAAAGGTCCAGTAAAAAGAGTTTTCATCCATGTTTGGGGCATAAAGGTTCAATAATGTTATCTCCTCTCCATCCAGCAGCCCATGCACCAAACTAAACTTACTCTCCACGTCTGCCTTAGAGAAGATAAACTTAAAAGTTATTTCAGATGCCAACCATTGGGACGCTTCTATGTACTGTCTTAAAAAGGAACAGACTCTATATTGCTTGAAATATTCTCCTAAACCACTGATGTTCCACATCAGAATTCTCATTGTTTTCTTGTGCCCCATCACATGACTTTCCTTCAATTCCTCCCTCCTATTTCTCTACCCAAAACTGGTGACCTGAAGCACACACCCCAGGGTCCATTCTTTGCCTCTGATCCCTGTGACTATTTCCAGTGGCCACTGCACCCCCTGCTTCCCCGTATTACGGCTTTATTTTGAGTCTGGTGGTCCACGGACTGCCAGACTCACGGTGGTGGTCTCCCTACCACCCTATTACGACTAGGGCAGTCGGATCACTCTAGGACCACCACATCCGCTACAACCATGTGGATGCACACAGGGGGGCACACTATTACCTGCACGGCATGGACTGCAGCAGACAGGACAAAACTCTTAATCACACATGGCTTGGGGCACCTGGGCGCCCTGTAGGGCCCCTTTTGTTTACTCACCGCCACGCTTTTCATAGTGTTCGTCCCACCATGAAAAGTGTGGTGGTGAGAAAACTCGCAATATGTTTGGGGAGCCACAGCGGCCCTGCCAAGCATATTGTGGCTTCAATACCGCTGCATGAATGCCAGGAATCTCTGATCCCTGGTGGTTGTGGTGGTCCCAGGGCAGCCCGATCGCCCATGCCGTAATGGGGCAGTCAGAAGACCGCCACCACTGAACCCCCAGTCTGGCTGTTTGTGGACTGCCAGACTTGTAATAAAGCCCTTAGTGTCAGCCATTTTGTGGGCTAAGCCATCATGCAGCTATGGCTTGTTCTCAGGCCAGTCCTTTCCCCATGGTATCACCAATTTATTCATGTGCCACCCGGAACTATTTCCTGCAGGGACACCGGGATGTTGAAGAATTTTGCTGACGGGAGATGGAGCTCCACAGATTTGTGTGCTGTTGCCTCCTTTTATTGCGAATCTTTGGTGTGACTAGACCTTTTCCTCTTTGTCAGAAAGCATGAGGTCTACTGGCCTCTTTCATGTAAAAGTCTGCTGTTATGTGAACCTCACAACCTTGCGCTACAATTTGAGAATTTGTCAAGAAAGACTGCGCAGGTCGGAAATGAAGTTGTGCTTTCAACATAATTCAGTTAACTTACAGAGAGAGTTGTTATGAAGGATTGTGAGTTAAATATTGAAACTGCATACTAGTAAATATACATAAGGACATAATTACCAATTTTAAGGAACAATTGCTGTTCTCTGGAAACATATATGGCCCGATTACGATGTCGGGCGGAAGGTCATTCTGACCGCCGTATTAGGATGATGGCGGGTGGAATGAAACCAGCTGGGGGATTCTAACACAGGTTCCCATGGGCTCAGGGAGCCAGTTGAAGCAAGAAGCCAGCATAATCTTCTAATGACGGAGGAGCCAGGCTCGGCTCCGCCATCGGGATTATGATGGCACTTTCTGACAGTCATTTCATGTTGGCCTTCCCACAATGAGGCCTCGGGGGCACCAATGGTGGCCCCTAAACATCCATGAACTGTGTGGCAGGCACGGCATGGTGCCTGCCACACGGTGCAGGGATTTTTACAAACACCCATTTGTCATTGGAAGCTTGTGCTGCGGGCCTTTTCCGCCCACCGCACAAGCTTCCATTGACAAATAGATGCGACCGCCCCATGGGTGGTCGCATCATAATCCTGTGGTCAGAACCACCGGCCTACAGTCGGGCGGTTGCTTTCTGCAACGGAGTTACGTCCGCCCTATATCGTAATTAGGCCCATACTGTTGAAATATCTGTATTACTAATGCTTAGGGGATATAGTGTGCCTATTGCTGTTCTCCTAGAGATATATATTGCTGAAGGTCCTTTATTACTAACTTTTAATGGTTATTGTGCACCGTGTGTGCCTCCCAAAGTTTTACTCTAACACCTCCTATTCCATTCCTGCTGATTCCGGTTGAACCAGCAATAAAATGGCATGAATAGAAAGAGTACGTTGTGAGTCATATGGAAACTATTCAAAGTGATTAATTGACCCAAGAAAAAATTGAAAGGGCTATTATTACATTCTCTTGCACCAGAGGGCATAGGGCAATACAACCAAATGGGAAAGAAATCAGAGAAGCGGGAGAAGATGATGTCTATTTGAATGCATTGAATGATGTAGATACTTATTATTCTCCTATGGTTCTATACACAGGTACAAATTCTTCAATCGGAAACAAAGATAGCGTGAAACTATTGATGACTATGTGTCAGCACTAAGAAATCGCGATTTATTTCAGATTTGTCAGCCTGCATAATGAGCTAATCAGATTATAATGCACACTAAAAATAAAACCATGTTAATAACAGCGCTTGCCCAGCTAGGAATCCGAAATGTTCCGGTTGCAGTTTGATTAGGCATCTTGTCAGGGCATGTAACAGGAAAGGCATTACTCCCAAAGTTAAGTACGGTAAAGAAGCACAAGAATATAATACTTGAGAAAGTGATGAGCCATGAAGTGGCAGCTGTGTGTTACATATGAAGGAGGAAGTCTTGAGATTAAATATTAAATCTCGCAGTAAACCAATTTGTAAGATATGTTATGCAGACATGGATATATGTATTGTAGCTGAATCAGGATCACTCTGTACTAAAGTGCAGAAGGAGGTATGGAAGGCATAGGAGAAGCTTTAGAATCTACTGATATTCACCCAGACAGTTTTACAGGTAAACCCATCCCCATAATGGGTTTTCTGTGGGTCACACTAGAATTGAAAGGAAGAAGAGCTGAAGGTAACTGTATGCAGCAGACAATAGGCCTTCAGTTTTAGAATGGGTGGATCAAAGATATCTAGGTATTCTTGATCCAATTAGCCCGGAGCAAGTGTTGGCAGGAGAGAAGGGTGTGGATGCATGCTGCTAATGGAAGAAGGAATGTCTATGGTATTTTCTGAAAGGGTGAAAAACGTAGAGGATTTCCAGCAGAAATTTTTTGGGGGAAGATGATGCTTGCCCTGAAATCCATAAAGTTAGAAATATTCCTTCAGTAATAAGAGAAGTGGAACACAAACTTAAAAAACTTCAAAATTCAGGAATAATTAAACCTGTAGAATCATCTGACTGTATTTCTCGACTAGTGGTGGGAAGACATCCATTTGACTTTACATTGATCTGCGTGATTTGAATAAAAACATCTTGGTGGATATATGTCCTCTTCTAAAAACAAATGAGTTATTAGCGAAAATGAAACGAAGTAAATGGTTTTCAAAGATTGACTTGTCTTCCGCTTACCACCAAGTGCCACTTTATCAGAAGAATAGAAGACTGACTGACTTTATCACTGAGTCCATTAGAATGTATAAAGATGGGTTGTGAAACTGATTGCATTGATATTATGGATCCAATAAAATATGAAGAAAATATGAGCAAATATGTAATTGTTTTAGTGGATTATTATTTCAAATGGGTGGAATTTGAGATAGTTGATAGAGCAGATGCTGAAGCTGTTGTTGAATACATAGATTCTGGGCCAATTTTAGTGCGCAGAGGATGGAGTATAGTCCATCAGAATGTTGAAGTACTTTAGGACCGCCATGCCAAGGGTATTTCACCCGATGTATTTAGAGATATCCGTCAGCCCAGCAGACATCTCTTACATTGAAAGTGTGCTATGTAGCTCCTTCAACATGACGGAGCTGAACGTTACACTTTCAATATCTTTCTTTATTTTCAAAAAGAAATTCTCAAAGCGGGATTTTCTATTTGAAAATGAAAACAGCAATGCCGCCCTTGCCATGAGAGTTTTCTCCCATGGCGTGGGGTCATTGAAATGTTTTTACTTTCACTTACTGCCACATTTTGAATAGTGTTATGTGAAACTAAAAACATACCATTTGTTCACCCACTCTAAATAGGATGGGCAAACAAATGGAAAAACTCTGACAGCCCGACGGAGTAAGAGCGGTCGGAAGGGTATGCCAGCGGCGGAGAGGGAGTAGTCTCCATTTCTGAAATACTGAATGGACCTTCAGTACAGTGGAAAGGATACTTTGATGCCATTGCAATTGAGTACCCTTTCTGCCGTGCTCTGAATCATACCCTTAGTCTTTGTGAGGAAAGGCTTGCCTAAAACAATAATAAATGACTCTGGATCACAATTTAAATCTGTGATTGTTGGAAATTTTCTGGAGTTCACCATAGTACCTCAGCATACCGTCCAGCTGGTAATGGTGCTGTGGAGAGGTTTAACAAAGTGATAAAGGGGACCATCCAATTAGTTGCACTGAGTAAAAAGAGTTGGATAGTTAAAGTGGAAAGAATTCTATGGGCATATCTGTTAACGCTCTCTTTCACAGGATAGAGCCATTTGATTTGATGAGAAGTAGAAAACTGTATACCATAAATGATATGGGATGGATGTGAGTCAAGAAATGTAGAGTGGTCTCCTGAAGTTCTAATGAGAAATATAAAGAAAGCTCAAGAAATGTACAAACAATGCAGTGGTTCTAAGCATAGAACTACTAATATTATGTTGAAAGGAGATTGGATGTGCGTAAAGAAAATGGGAACATGTCCAAAGGGTGCATGCTGTTTCTCAGAACCTTTGGATGTTTTGGAATGTTTGAAGAATCGTGCAGGCCTGAGTGATGGAAACGTGTGGCATTTAAGCTGTATAGCTAGGTATGACTGGAATGGGTACAGTAGTGACAAATGTGAATGCTCTCCAAATCCTTAGCGTACAGAACATATAGAAATGGGAGGTCAATTGAACAGTGACATGAACTTTGATTCAAAACCCGTTCAGAACTAGAATTGTCCAGAAGTAATCTTGGCTTTAAAAGTTCAGTAGGTCGTTCCAGAAATCTGCCTACTAGACTTCAGGAATATATCTCAGAAAAAGCTTTGAACAACAAAATAGATGTTATTTATGTATAAGCTTTGAATATTTAAGTAGATATTATTTATGTCTCATTCTTAGTTAATTTTAATTTTCGTTGTGTTTGGATACAAGGGAATGATGTGTGTTGAGTTGTGAGGCGGGTGTTCCATGCTACATCATTTTTACTATGATGTCATGGAATCTAGTGTTAGAAGTTGTTGATGTTTGTATTTAACGACAGTTGCTGGAGACCAGAGAAGAGAGTAGACAGCATCACAGGATTGCTAAATAAATGTGATTACTTACCAAAGTGTCTAGAATTCCTTCAGTGAACACCACACCAATGCACATCAGTGCCTATGTGTTAGTTATACATGTATTTTAATTTGCGTTTTTCCAGATATCTGCAGATGGTAGGACCTCAAAATCCCATTATATTTACGTTTCTTTTTTGTTGAATGCTGTGATTTCAGTTTGTCTGTGTTTCACAGTCAGACAGTGTCAAAGTGAAGGCCTAATTCTATTTCTAGGGCATATCTTGGTTTTCAGTTTTAGAATTGGTCACCCTGGTGATTGTCAGAGTAAAAAACACGTTACAACAAACAAATGATGGACGGAAGGCTGACAATGCAGACATTCTCCCCCAGTCAAGAGATCTGGGTTAAATCCATCGTTCTTTTGCCCACTACGCCACCCCAGTTCAGACATGGCCATATGCAAATCAGTCTTGACCCTGTGCCTCATGGGAACAGTCCAGCCCGAACTGCCAAGCCATGTCTTCCCTGGACCGGAATCAAGCATCCTAGGACCGGTTTCTGGCTATCAGCCGTCATCAGCCAGGATAGCTTGACTCCAGTGGCGTAGTGAGCACGGGTCCCACGTCTGGGAATACCCATCCCACTTAGGGCGAAAAGCGTTACAACAAACAAATGATGGACGGAAGGCTGACAATGCAGACATTCTCCCCCAGTCAAGAGATCTGGGTTAAATCCATCGTTCTTTTGCCCACTACGCCACCCCAGTTCAGACATGGCCATATGCAAATCAGTCTTGACCCTGTGCCTCATGGGAACAGTCCAGCCCGAACTGCCAAGCCATGTCTTCCCTGGACCGGAATCAAGCATCCTAGGACCGGTTTCTGGCTATCAGCCGTCATCAGCCAGGATAGCTTGACTCCAGTGGCGTAGTGAGTATGCCAGAAACCGGTCCTAGGAAGCTTGTTTCCGGTCCAGGGAAGGCATGGCTTGGCAGTTCGGGCTGGACTGTTCCCAGGAGGCACAGGGTCAGACTGATTTGCATATGGCCATGTCTAAACTGGGGTGGCAGAGTGGGCTAAAGAACGGTGATGGATCAAACCCAGATCTGTTGACTGGGTGTGAGTGTTTGATTGGTTCTGATGCTCCGTCCATCACCACCCCCTTTTGTACCACTTTGTTCGCCATAAGTTGGCAGGGTATGCTCAGACGTGAGTCCCTTGCTCCCTTTGCCACTGGATTCAAGCAAGCCTGGCTGAAGACGGCTGAAATGCCAGAAACCGGTCCTAGGAAGCTTGTTTCCGGTCCAGGGAAGGCATGGCTTGGCAGTTCGGGCTGGACTGTTCCCAGGAGGCACAGGGTCAGACTGATTTGCATATGGCCATGTCTAAACTGGGGTGGCAGAGTGGGCTAAAGAACGGTGATGGATCAAACCCAGATCTGTTGACTGGGTGTGAGTGTTTGATTGGTTCTGATGCTCCGTCCATCACCACCCCCTTTTGTACCGCTTTGTTCGCCATAAGTTGGCAGGGTATGCTCAGACGTGAGTCCCTTGCTCCCTTTGCCACTGGATTCAAGCAAGCCTGGCTGAAGACGGCTGAAATGCCAGAAACCGGTCCTAGGAAGCTTGTTTCCGGTCCAGGGAAGGCATGGCTTGGCAGTTCGGGCTGGACTGTTCCCAGGAGGCACAGGGTCAGACTGATTTGCATATGGCCATGTCTAAACTGGGGTGGCAGAGTGGGCTAAAGAACGGTGATGGATCAAACCCAGATCTGTTGACTGGGTGTGAGTGTTTGATTGGTTCTGATGCTCCGTCCATCACCACCCCCTTTTGTACCGCAGAGTAAAAAACACAGCACGTCTTGTGTGTGTGTGTCTGTGTGAGTTAGTGTCAGTGAGTACAAGAATGTGTAACAAACAGGAGGAAAAAGAGAGACGGGTTAGTGCCTTGTGGCCAGTGTGGGAGGGAGATATAGGTATAGTACAGGGCCACGGGACTAGGTTCAGGGGGGGGAGCACTCGGGGGGAGGGAAGAGCACTTGGGTGGAGAGGGAAGGGTTGGGTGGGCAAAAATGGAAAATGGAAGTTCTTGTGGTCTGTAATGTAAAATATGTTGGCAAAAAGTTATTTTCAATAATTAATGTCTATTGGAGGGGTTAGAGTGATCTCTTTCAACGTTAATGGACTGAATAAAAGGAAGAAAATGCGCTCTATCGAGCTATGGATTAAAACCGAGCGCCCAGCAGTTGTGATGCTACAAGAAACCCATATTTCCGCGCATAATATTAACTCTTTTCCTATGTTTAAAACTTGGTCTTCATATCGTGGGTTTTCATGTGCTCAAGAATCTCAAAGGGGAGTCGCGCTTTTTATTAATCGTAATCTAGACGCAAAAATTATCCAGTTTGAAGATGGGAGGGCAGGGCGGTGGTGTTGGGCTACTTGTGTAATAAAAGATAGGAATAGGCCGATTACCTTTGTTAGTTATTATGCCCCAGTGGAAGATCGTGCCCCCAACTATGAAGAGTTGTTTCAATTGCTACTATTGGTCAGGGGAGATATAGTTATAGGCGTGGATTTTAATATTCTTATGGATACAAATCTAGATTCTACCGGTATTTCAAATAAACAATCTAAACCAAAGTCATTGAGGTCAATCTTGAAGAACTCCGCCTTACTTGATCTTCGCGACCCATGGCGATTCAAGTTCCCACAAAAACAAGAATTCACTTATTGGTCGGGAAGACATAGATCTTCCTCTCGTATTGATTTTTTTTTGGTCTCTAGGTTATTAAAATTTTCCTATCAGAAATTTTTGCATAATGGCTTTTCAGACCACGCAATGCTGGTAATTGAGTTTAAAGTAGGGGAGGAAATTAGGCCCCCCAACAGATGGATATTTAATAAAATGTACTTACAAGATAGTAATTGGGTTTCTTTTTTAAAATCGGAAATTGTCGAATTTATTGCTCGTAATTCATATACGGCTCCGCTGCATATTATTTGGGACTTATTAAAAGCCTTTATTCGTGGTATTATCATTGGTAAAGACGCAGAAGAATGGCGCACTATTAAACAAACTAGGATTTTACTCTATCAAAGAATTGGTTCGCTCACTCGGCTCCGACAAACCAACTTTTCAAGTACTGTGCAAAAAAAATTAAACAAGGCTAAACGTGAACTCAGTACGCTTTTTGCTACACAGAGCGAACAGCAATTTCTTATACAATCTCAGAGAAGTTATGAGGAGAGTAATTTCTCTGGTAAACTCCTTGCGTGGCAGGCTAAGGAGCAAGCCGCCGCAAATTTAATTCGTACTCTGAAGTCTCCTACCACCCTGATAGATACATCACAATCTGATGTCATTGGCACTATAATGCTCTCTCACTATACACAGATATATAGTAATCATCAGGAGATAGATCATTCTAGGCTTCAAAACTTTTTTAGCAAGATATGATATGCCTTCTCTATCTCAGGCAGACAGTGGAGCAATGATGCGATTATTTTCAAAGTCCGAGTTAGAATTAGTGGTGAAGAACCTTCCAATTGGTAAGGCTTGTGGCCCGGATGGCCTCCCCGCTGAATTTTTTAAGGTTTTCTTAGGTTCCTTTTCTGATTTATTATTACAATTAGTTAATTATATGTTATTGCGTGGGCAAGTTCCAGATTCCTTTGGGGAGGGCACAGTTGTTAGTTTCCCTAAAAGAGGCAAAGAGCCTAAAGATCCCAACTCATATAGGCCTATCACATTACTTAACACTGATTATAAGATCCTTACCATATTACTATCAATACGTTTTAATCACATTGCAAAGGATCTTATTCATCCGGATCAGAATGGCTTTGTGGCAGGCCGACAATTAGCTACTAATACACATTTTCTTACTGAGGCCTTAGATTATTTTCAGACAAATAAAATTTCTGCTTTAATTTTATTATTAGACGCGGAAAAAGCTTTCGATTTGGTGGTATGGACAACTTTATTTGTTATTTTAAAGCACTTTGGAATTCCTCCACAGATTATTAGTTTAATTCGGAATTTGTACACGGGTGCTAAAGCCAATATAATTATTAATTCAGTTATGGTTGGTAAAGTATCGGTTCAACGGGGCACCAGGCAAGGTTGCCACCTGTCCCCTATCCTTTTTGCTTTTTTTATTGAACCATTAGCTACAGCCATTCGTGAATCTCTGAATATTTCTCCTCCTATCCCATCCATGGCAAAAATCAAACTATATGCCGACAACATTTTGCTTCTGATTAAGTCGGATATTCAATCTCAAACAGCTGTTCTTCAGCTTTTCGAAGAATTCGAACATTTGGGTGGGTATCGAATTAATTAAAAAAAACGGAAATACTAGTCTATGGTGGGGGTAAGGTTAATTTACACACTGATTTACTTGGCTGTATCAATTCAAGACCGAAGAGATACTTAGGAGTTATGTATTCTACTTTGGTTTCCGATTTAGTTATGTTGAATTTTGATCCTCTTCTACGCAAGGTTCAATCCTTGTTTAGTAGATGGGACTCGCTGCCATTTTCCATCTTGGGGCGGGTGGCACTTATAAAAATGTCTATTCTTCCGTTATTTAATTTTCTATTTTCTGCCATCCCTTGCTTTTTGCCCAGTGGTTTTTTTTCAAAGGTGGAATCATTATTCTCAGGTTTTATATGGGCAAAAAAAGTCCCTGGATAGCAATGCGGACTCTTTATGCCGACACTGAACTGGGAGGCTTAGCTGTACCCAATGTTAAAGATTATTACAGCGCATACTTCGCCCATTATTTAGAGCGGTTCAATTCTGCTATGCAGACCCCAACAATGTTTATTAATTTTCTGTTTGACAGAATCTGTCACGAGGTCCAGATCCCATCTCCCTTACATATTCCTAAATTACCGAAACTTACTCGATACAAGACGATGTTGTGGTTCTTTAAGCGTCTGGATGTTTTTCTTAAAAGATATTCTCTCCCGCAATTTAATATTAGAACCCCCTTAAGAAATGCTCTAATTTTTCTGGGAATGAAAATTGGAGTCGATATTGTACTACAATGGGCACGTCTGGGATTTCTTTCTTTGTCAGACTTTTTAAGAGAAGGGACATGGCTGTTACCTGGAGAGATGCAGCTTATTATTCCAGGGAATTTCATGTTATTAACATCGTATGTTTTGATCTTTAAAATATTGGTACAATTGGAGCCAACAAGTATTGGTTTCTCCAATCAGTTATGGGACGATGTGTTTATGACTTCTAGGATGAGGAAGCCAGGGGTATGGAAACGTTGTTTAGTCCAATACACTCAGGATGATCTTAGCCAAAAAGCAATCAAAAAATTGGCAAGAACAGGAGAATCACGTACTTACTATTAATACTTGGAAAATTATAAATAAGCTGAATTTCAGTGTTCTTCGAGGATCTAATTGGAGAAGAATGCTATTCTTCAGTAAATGGCTTCTTTATCGCACTCCTGCTGCCATCGCTAAAATGTTCGTTAATACTACTGCCACCTGTTTTAGATACCTGCAATATACTCCTGCTAACTGGTCCCATACTACAGCTCACTGTGTTAAAATTGTGCCTTTTTGGAATGAGATATTCGAATATTTGCAAAAGTATTGCGGGATCCCCATTACTTATAATGTTAAATTAATATTGTATGGATACGATTCTGATCTTGACTTGACAACACAGATGGTTAAACTATTATTTATTGCAATGGCAGTTGCAAGGTCGTTGGTGCTTCAGAACTGGAAGTCAATTCAAGTTCCTCTCTTTAATGCCTGGCTTCAAAAAATTAGGAATGTTAGAAAGAGTGAAATGTGTTATGCACAGCGAATAGGTGGGATTAGGAAGTTCAACAGAATTTGGAGTTGTTACTTTGAGTAAATGCTGATTTCTGCATTTCGTAAATTATTTTCTCCATGTTACTTTGTCTTTTTTTTATTTTATTTTTTTTATCTTCTGTTAGCCAACTTATGTTATTTGCAAATTGTACTTTTGATACAAGAATTTCAATAAAAAATAATAATAAAAAAAAAAAGAAATAAACAACCTGCATGCGCTGCAGTATTAGCAGCAATAAATATGCTTGATTCCCTGGTAATCTGTTTACATTGTCTTGCCTTCTCTACCCTCACGCTCCTATCATTCAATGTATTTGATGATTTTTATCTGAGGGCCAAGTTGGACTGCGCCAATGTAGGCTTATCAAGTGTGGTGGCTCTGTAGGTCCATCACCTGGCTAGACAGTCATGCAAAGGAGAGGGTTTGTAGACAGACCTGCTGCTACCACTGGTTCCCAAGCTCAGTTGCTGCCACGTGCACCAGTGTGATTATTTGGCTCTGATCAGATGGAGAAGCATCTCCCTTGGAGAAGATAAGTAATGTGACCTAGTCCATGTGGAGGTCAAGGCAGCTTGGCAGCTCAGGAGTAGCCAACTTAAATCCTCAATGTCTTAATTCAGAGTCAACCATGCACTTGGAAAATGCTTGGTGCCACACCAGGATTATTATGGGACGTTAAAATTGCCCAATTCTCAAGGCCTAATGTCAATGGATATGCTGATATGTGAACAACATACTTAAGTTCTGTAATTCTTACACGCTAGTAAAAGCAGAAGTAGATTGGGTTTTGTGCTGTTTTTGTCCCTATCACTCAAAATTGAAAATGCATTTTTGCTGGGTCATCAATTTACAGAGAAAGTTGCAAATAATGACGATCACGTTATAATACGTGCTAAAGAACGAGAGTTATGACTGTGGTGCACTTGACAGTCAACAAGCTGGGAGCATGCCCAGTCATGTGACATGTGGAACAGCGTCAATACCATGTTGTGCCATGTCAATTGAGTGCACACCATCCCTAGAGGGCAGAGAGCACTCACCCTGGTACTGAAAAATAATGGATGCAGCAGGAAGGGATGAGGGCAAGTACACTTATAGGTAAGGGCAGGTGTGTTTTTCATCAAGTGAACACCTGTCCTATGCAGCACTGTTGCCTGGAGTCAGAGGAAGGACTACAGAGAGAAGCGCTGCATGAGAAGCTGTGGACTGCAAAATATACTGGGGAAGTAGCAAGCTGCATTTGTGGCAGAGGACAAATGGAATGAGGTGTGTGTGGCAGAACACCAATGGAAGGAGGTGTGTTTGGCAGAGGACCAATCGAAAGAGGTCTAAACAGCTGACCGCTCTGGAAAGTACTTCACCTACAATCGGCCCTGCCAGAAGAAGCGGCGGCTCTTTCAATTAGCCACAATGTCGCCCCATGCCCAGAAATCACGTGACAACTGGTGCCTTCAAGAAACTCGCAGTGGCGGTTTCTTCTCAAGGGTGAGGAAGCTCTCTCCCCCTGCCCGCTCCAAGCCACACAGGAAAAAATAAAATGGCAATGAAAGGATTTCATTGTCATTTTATTTTTACTGGTGCAGTGCGGACTGCAGCAGTGCCAGCCCAGAGACATGCTGGATGTGTTGGGAGCAGAGGAGGACTGAAGCAGGACTGACTGGATGCTCCAAAGTGTGCATGTCACTTTGGCTGACCGTTTTGCGCCGGCCAAAATGACATGCACACATTGAAGCTCTCCACCCAGCTGTCTTAAAACAGCTGATGGAGACCAAGCACAGACCTCCAGGGCCTGAAAGAGCGTCCAGACAACGTGCTCTATCCAATCCAGGTGCTTCTCTCATGCTGGTTAACAGCATGAGAGCAGCGTTTGGATTGGTTAGGGGAGCTCTTCATGCATCGAAGAAGGAGAAGAACACTGAGGAGGATGCGCAGCCTGTGGGTAAGTGCTCTTTTATTTTATTTTATTTGATATGTGTAATGCATGTAGTGGTTGCGTTTTATTTTGTAGTTAGTGTTATGTTTTTATTATGGGCTTTTGGAGGGAGGGGGTATTTTATGTTGGGCTCTTGGAGGGAGGGGTGGTTTACTTTGGAGTTTCGGAGGGAGGGGTGTTTTATTTAGTCTTTTTGGGAAGTGGTGTGACACTTCACTCGCCCTAATAGTTTCAAAGAGTACCAGCCACCCCTGAGAGAACACCCTAAGGGATATCTTCGTCCATGGTCACCTCTTTAGATATTGAGAAGGGATTTGACATCTTGTCTTGGTAGTTTATCTTCGAGGTACTGCGTCAGAGGGAAATGGGTGAGAAATTCATTAGATGGGTGAGATTATAATACCCAAGCCCCGTTGTGAGGGTTAAAATGGAAACAGCATTTTCTAGGACAATGAGCATCCACAGGGGCTTGGGTATGTCAAGGATCCCCATGTTGCTCACTGATATTCGCTTTAGCTCTGCAACTATTGCCATGCGCATTTAGGGATAGGACACGGTAGTGGGGAATCACACTGGAGTGTGATGACCATGTCATCTTTCTGTATGCTGATGATGCCTTGTTATTCTCATGTGAACAAGGGTTAGTCTACCAGAGTTAATGAAGCTTCTGTCTGAATTTGGTGATGCCTCAAGGTTGAGAATAAATTGGGGACAAATCCACCCTCTTCCTGATCCATGCCCCTGTGGACAGTTCCACGTCACTGGGACTTGACTCCACCCTAACTTGGTCTCCTAACACTTTTACATGTCTTGGGGGTTTGATGTGCCACAAGGGCGAACAACCAGTACAAGGTAACATCAGTAGAGCAGTTATCCCAATCTGCTCCTCAATAGCATTTTGGGAAATTCTTCTCTTGGCCTCACTGGGAAGGGTTGCTATCATCAAGATGCCTGTCTTGCCTAGGTTTCTATACTTCTTCCAGGCACTCCTGGTAGCCTTGAAGCAACAATTATTCAGAGAGCTGAACAGCCTTCTGTTGACCCTGGTGCAGGCGGAAAAACAGAAGAGGCTAGCCACTGCATGTCTATGGGGGGGGCCTTACTGTTAAATGCCTGCTTGATAATAAGACTTTGATGAAGACACAACCACAGCGTTCAGGGTTGTTAAATATTGTTGGCAGCTCTATATCCTCAACTTAGGAGGAGCTGCAGCATAAGCCCCAGTGATTTCATTGTGGTGCCTACCGAAATCTTGTGTTTTAACAGGCACGTGGTCTAAGGCCAGGATCCGCACAATGGCTAATTTCTTCGCAGGTGCAGCTTACATGTCTTTTGAGTCTGTTAAAGACCATTTTAGCTTGCATTGATTAAAGCAACTAGAATGACCTGACCTGACCTGAGAACCCAGGTCCGGTCGATCTGGTATACGCTCTAATGTTCTTACGATGGGGAATAGTACCCATGAAGCGTCACCCTGTGTAAATGACTTACCACAGCTTTCCAGATAACACAGGCCAAGTCAAGTCAAGTCAAAGTAAGCTTTATTCGAAATCACAAAGTGAATCATAAAGCCACATGCCATGTCAATTTGGGAGGAATCTATTGAGTCTGTGGATGCCTGCAAAAAGATACTGGAGTATGCTAAAACCACTCAACAGCAATGCTCAAATCAAATTCACTCAAATTAATTTTATTCACCAAATATACTTATGCTCCTACAAGATAGCCAAGAGGTACAGATGCACAGATGACACCTGGTCTAGATGTCCACAATCAGGAGATCAATTTTGGCAGTACTTCCACATTCTAACATTTGGGCAGAGATAATGATTAAAGAGGTCACAGGTCTGGAGATACCACTAAAGCTACTGCAGTGTTTGTTGCAAGCCTAAACTGCTGAGAGAGCTATGTAGGTTTATTGATCTGGCGCTGATACTTAGCAATAGATACATAGCACTGGGATGGAAAGCAAAGAGTGCCTGGAAGTATGCAAGTGGTTACAGGACATAATGACGTGGTCACTCACAGAGGTGGCAACTCAGGTGGCTGTAAGCAGGAGGAATGCCAAGGATCCATCAGTTGGCTCATGGGTCATGATCTTACTTGCTCTGAAAGGCAGCGGATGCCTGCTCTGAAGGTGTAAGGCATTTTTTCTATGTTTGACTGTGAATTAATATTTGTTAAGGCCCTTGGGTCTTTTTGTTGGTCCATAGGGCATGGTCAGGCTAAATGCATGATAAGTGTCCAGTTGCAGAGTGTGGGTGGGTGGTGGGTATTAAATTAGTGGTTGTATAGCATGAAATAGTAAGCAGGTTTCTTAATGTAATCGAATAGAGATCATAAACAAGTACCTCACATGGTCACCTCTTTAGATATTGAGAAGGCCTTTGACATCTTGTCTTGGTCATTCTTGCTCGTAGGGAATGTTTAAGCTCAAATGATTGCCTTATGTCAGTATTTTTGCAGCTATGGTTTTCATCACAAAAGTAAATAAATACCATTTAAAAGATAGATACACACACACACACACACAAACACACACACATCAATCTGTGCACTCTAATTGACTCATTTAACCATCATGCCTGAAACAGAAGAAGAATATTTATAAATCTGGGTACAGAGTTGGGTAAAGGAATGGTGCACGGCACAAATGGGAGGAAGTATCCTGAAGGGTGTAGAAATCATTAACCCCCTCATTCCAAATACCTAGAAAAGAGAGGTTTCGATTCTTGTGGACTCCTGCATATAAAAAATTCTCTTTTATAAAATGTATTTATTGACCACTTAGAACTTTATCCAGCACTTTATCCGTGGATCAGTGCAATATGGGAAACAGCGTTTACATTGCATGCGCTACAACGCATGCGAATACAACGTGGTCGTTACAACGACTGCGTTGTTACAATGCAAGCCATTACATCGCAAGTCATTTCTACGACTTGCTGTGGGGGGCGTGCTAAACTAAGGAATAGTATAATTTACTATTCCAACACCTTCCCTACTGTTGCATATGCTGGAGTTGGAATAGTAAATTATACTATTCCTAAATCCAGCGCGCCCCCTACAGCAAGTGGTAGAAACGACTTGCGATGTAAGGGTTTGCGTTGTAACAACGCAGTAGTTATAAAGACCGCATTGTAATCGCATGCATTGTAGTGCATGCGATGTAACATCACATATTTGTGCAATATATCAGGAAAGTTGAAATTCAAAATGATAATATTAGGAAAAGTACTTAAACACTTTATCTGAGGATTAGTGCAATACATAGAAAAGTTAATGTGCAAAAGATAGATGCAGGAAAATCACTTGACACTTTATCTTGTTGATTAGTAATAACAAGAACAATTAAAATGTGCAATGAAGCACTAAGCGCTTGAACTGGGAATTAGTGCATTAAGACAATACAACAGCCACAACGTTCAATAGATAAATCAGGGAAAAGCTTCTAGTACTTTAGTTTGAAGATTTAAAAATGCACAGGCACTTTACCTGTGAGCTAGTGCAATAGAATACATAAAACTAAGAACCCAAACGAAGTACTAATTAGCAGAATCACCAAACATGATAGAAATGAATAGCCAAAGATGACTAAATTAATTCTTATCTATTAAGGAAATGGACTTGTGAAATAGAGTATAATAGTGTCTTTGATCGGCTCCATTCCCAAGCCTAGTACAACAGAAGTATTCTGCTGTTATTCTCTGAAAAAACATGGAGGTGACATTACCACAAGGAACAGATAGATTAGCTATAACCATAACTTCTGTACCACTCAAACTTTTTCCTCCCCCCTCCCAGATTGACAAAAAGGGATGAACTACCAGAGAACTGCCAACACCATTATCAAATGACCCAGCACAAAGGCACTTTAAACTTCAAACTTTAAATGCACTTTGAGTAAAACAATGTGATGAAAAATTATGTAAATGGTATTTTATAGCTGTATATAAACTTCCAGATTGTAATTTTGTATTTCCCAGAATACTATGTAATCATGCAGGGAAATGGAGTGGTGAGAGCAATGATACAGAATGAATATGGCATTACGGTAATATTGAAACGGAATGACTGTTAGAACATTAATATCAAATGTGCTTTAAAAATGGAATTAGGAAAAGAAAACTGTGAGAACTCCCAGAACAACTCAGCATTCCAATCACCGAGCCAAAATGGAACTGCCATGCGTTGTAATTACTGGGTCGGAAAATGGATGCCAATGAATCCCACTTCAACGAGAATGTTAATGTTCTAGCGATCAAAGGGGCTGCTGAAAGTGAAAATGGACACAAAGTCAATACATAGATTAGAAACAGCCACCATGAATGCTAAACAGGCCCATTGGGAAGCATTTTCCCGAAACGTGTCGGCAGTAATTTTTAATCCTGTGCCCCATTGTATGCTTGTGTTTTCATGAGGTGTTTAATAAACCCCCCATTATTTGCACCATTTACTGGCTTTTCGATTTTGCTGTTTGTGCCGCCGCAACCGCTGAAGGGAGGAAGCTGCAGCATTGAGTGAGAAATCTATCTATCTATCTATCTATCTATCTATCTATCTATCTATCTATCTATCTATCTATCTATCTATCTATCTATCTATCTATCTATCTATCTATCTATCTATCTATCTATCGATCTATCGATCTATCTATCCACTGAGAAATCAAAGGTTAGACATTTGAGATGCCATCAATGATATCATAAATGATGTAATATAACATGTAATGAGGTCATAAGCAGTGCATGGCAGAAGCACAAGTTATAGTTAGCTGTGCTAACTATAACTGCTGAATTTCTGTGTATTATTTTTAAGTTCTTACTGTTAATGGTGTCACTGACATTTTCACCTAACTATAATGTTATTTAACTTTGTTTTTTTCAGCAAATTTCGAAGGTTTTTTAAAAAGCAAGAACCAATCTTTTTAAAACAGTTAACTATAACGTTACTTTAACCTTTGTTTTTTTCAGTGAGTTTCTAGGTCTTTTTTAACGTAAAGTAATATTTTGTAACCATACGTAAAGCCATCCTGCGCCATGCACGGCTGAAGGCTGGGCCCTGAGCAAACCCCTCCACAGGGCCTTGTATTTTTTAAAGGGGGGGTCACATGCCCCCCCTGCCTGAGCCTCATTAAGCTCATTAGGCCCTGAAGACCCCATCCCCCAGGGCCTTCTGTTAGTTAAAGGGGAGGGGGGCCAAGTGGTCCCCCCTCCCCAAGCCTTATTAGGCCCCGTAGACCACATCCCTCAGGCCCTTTGTGTTTTTTAAAGGGGAGTGGGGCAACAAGGCTCCCCTTGCCGAGCCTTACTAGGCCCTAGTGAACCCAACCCAAAGGGCTGTTTCTTTTTATGGGGGGGGGGGTGCTGTATGGCCCTCTCACTAAGCCTTTAAAAGGCCCTGGGGACCTCATCCCCAGGGGCAGTGTTTTTTCTTAACAGAGGGGAAGTGGGCCCTCCCTCCCATGCGCCTTATTAAGCCCAAGAGATCTCATCCCCTGGCCTAATGTAATAATTAAGGGGAGGGTGCCATGCGACTCCCCTCCCTGAGCCTTTAATGGGCCCAGGGGTACCCACCCCTGCATTGGGGCAAACTGAGTGCTGGGATGTGAGGAAGTGTGCTCCCACCCACTTTTTGTTTGAAAAGGCGCCATTGAGCTAATGAGCTGACCAGCTCTGGCTGATGCATCTGGGCCCAATGAGCAGTAAAGAGTTCTGAGAGGCCTTTGGGTAGCATTTCCAGCATCCCCAAAAGAATGGGTTGCTCTCTACTGAAGGACAAAAATCCTGAAACACGTCTAGAGATACACAGCACTGACTGCGCCAAGGGTGAAACACTAAAGACTGTCACTGGAGTACATATTATCATGCACTGCATTTACCATGATGCATTGGGACGAACTGAGTGCCGGGAGGTGAGGCAGTGTGCTCCCACCCTCTTTTAGTTTGAAAAGGATTCCTTGAGCTAATGAGCTGAAGAGCTCTGGCTGATGTACCTTTGTCAGTGATTGGTACAGAGACCTGAGAAGACTTTGGGCAGCATTTTCAGCACTCCCAAAAGAATGTGTTTCTCTCTACCAAAGAAGGACAATTATCCTGAAACACATGCCTAGAGATGCACAATGCTGGCTGCACTAACAAGGGTGAAAAACAAAAGACTGTCACTGAAGTAAGTGTTATCATGCACTGCATTTACCATGATGTAGTGGGGCGAACTGAGAGCTGGGATGTGAGGCAGTGTGCTCCTACCCTTTTTAGGTCTCGCCTGACCCAGCGCATGCGCTGGTCTGGCGAGACATTTTGTGAGGGCTCCAAAAAGTGCTACCAGGCCAGCCTAGAGCTACAGTGCATGTGCGCGGGCACGCGCGCCGCGCTTGACCGAGCTTACTTTCACTTTTGATGTTTGATCGCGATCACTTTCGCGGCCGCACGGCCGCTTGGCATAGCCAATAGGTCTCGCTTTTGGGTTTTCAGAGCGATTGCGATCGCGATTAGGCACACTTTCAATGCTTGTTTGAGATGGTATCTGCATTTCTCAGAAGAACAGCGATTATATGCTTGGATCTCAGGATATCCAGTACAGTCTCGGGCCCAACGTCAACCCCACACCGGATAGTTACTTCTCCATGTATGTCAGATATAGTTAATCCCCCTTCACTACAGGAATACAGAGTGCTAAATAGAGCCCTCGACTCTAAGCTCACATACCATCTTCCCTGTACTGCAATTGCTAGAAAATCGATGCTATCACCACCGACACTTCCTGGACTCTACTCGCATACTTCACTGCTCTCACTACGAGCATATCCATGCCATGGCCTCGCAGTTACCCCCATCCAGTCATCAGCATTGTTCTACAACTTACTGCCTCTCAAGGCGGCGGAGACTGCTCAAGACATGTGTAAGTGTCAGAGGAGAGATACGAAACCGTGAACCGGGCATTATAACATCTGAGCCAACTAATGTCTATTTCTGTGAAATAATACAAACAGCTGTTTAAACAGTGTTCTGAGGATTCTAGAGCTCTGAAGTCGCACCATTCACGGAGTGCGTTGATCATGCAGGCCTTGATTTTTTTACTTTGCATTCTGACATTGGTCATCTAATTAAAAAGACAATTATCAGAGGACAAAGGTAATTCCAGGACCGAATTACGTACCCGCTCATACCTCACACAGTTCTGTTTGGAAGCGCTGCCTCTTGTTGGACCTTTTTGTAATATGCGCTTTATCCATGTGACATGAGTGGAAACCCATCCCTTCATTTGAACCTTTCAGATCACCGATTTCAAGTTTTACTTCTTAGGAGGCATGTGGGCACACGCGCACACCTAAACTGTGAATGCGTTTTCCACCTAATTTTATATTTAGCACAGCCCCGTGCAGTACATAATCGGGATATATTTTGCCCATTTATAGCTCAAACTAATGGAAATCATTACCGTCGTAGTAAACGGGGTGCAACTAGGGGTTGAGGAATTAGGATAATCTGCTATTGCTAAATGACACAAAATGCATTCTTGAATCAGTTTTTGACTTAAGGGTGCATTCCGTGCGAATTGTGCCAAAACAACGAGTGTTGTAGTTCTGGTCCTTAACCTTGTTCCTGTTTTTCAGATAACACGATATCATTATGCAATGTGGCAAAATGGCATCATTTCAGGTATTTCATGCAACAAGCGTAACACAAAAGTTTCTAAATTATACCGGCATAACTGAAATTTCAACCGGGCCCAGGAACAACGCAACACCAGATGTATTGCAAAAGCCGGCTGGTCGGCATTCTGCTGTTGAGTGCAGTAACAGGGTATTAAAAGAGGGGGTAGTGTCGGCCAGAGCCTGTACTGCTTTAGCAGGCAGAAGATTAGGAAGGACCTGTGTCCAGATCAAATAAAAACCGTAAATATTTCTATGTAGTTCAAAACCGGATGAAAATGATGATTTATTCTTTATAACGGACAACTTTATTTCTCAATACACTAAAGTTTATGTTAACATCACAGGCACTGTTCTCAAAGTGGCAGCCATTTCAAGAGGGACTTTAGATGAATTCCAAACACAGTGCATCTGATTTTACGGTCTAGTGCCTTGAAACCCAAGTACTTCCTAGTGAGGCATGTTCAATTCAATGTGAAATGTACTATCATATACTTCATTGTTAGTGTTGCTTCTTTCCCTCCCACCTCACCTCTGTTGACGTTGCTTCTTCCCCTGCCCCCCTTTTGTTGGTTTTGCTTCTTGCCCTCCCATCCCCGTTGTTGGTGTTGCTTCTCTTTTTTTTCGGTTTTGATTCTCCCTCTTCCATCCCCCTTGTCCATGTTGCTTCTTCCCCTCCTGCCACTCTTGTCCGTGTTGCTCCTTCCCTTCCACACTCCTGTTCTCCATGTTGCTTCTTACCTCCAACAGTCACCATCCCATTTTCTGTGTTGACCCCCCTACTCGCCACAAGAAAATAAAAGTGCTGTGAAGTGGCCAGCAATGGACGCATCATAGCTTCTTTTTTTAACTGCCCCATTGCCCGCTCCCTCCCACTTGTTGTCTGTGTTTCCCTTTCCCTTCATTCCTCAATCTAGTTTTCTATGTTGCCGCACCCACCATAGTGCAGTGAACATTCTAGGATCTGCAACCCTGCTGAGCCTGGGAGAGCCACACTAAAGTTTTCCTTTGGCTTTCTTTCCTTTCTGCGGGCTCGCAGCACGTTTCCCTTTTTTGAATGGGTACACAAAAAAGCATATGTTTGTCAAGTTGACAAAGAAATGTTTTTTTTGTAAAAGAGCCCCAGAACGCTCTTTCACGATAATGTCGACCGTGTCTAAAGAAAGAGGCGTTTAGCCATGCAACAGTTGGTGTTGTTGCACCAAGGATATTCTGCTGCATTACTAAATACTTATAGGGTCCAAAAAGCGAGACCTATTGGCTATGCCAATACTTGTTATATATATATCTAGATGAATATTTACCAAGGCGGCCCACTGCATTGATCAAAGTTGTTTAATTACGATGTTGAGGACAACTCCTTTCGGCTTTCACATCTAGCTCATGTAGCTCAAGTACAAGCTCATTTTCCATGGAAACTATGCAGTGCACAAGTGGTGAAAATGACAGTTTCAGTGAGAAAAAAGCAATTATTGGTCCCCTTTTTCATTTCGTAGCAGAAAATTTACAAAATCAGTTAGCTATACCAATTAATTCTTCCAACATTAAATGTTGTGGTTGAAATGATCACCATTGGTGCACAAATTACTGTTGTTGATATATTAAATCATTGAAATTCATTATCTCAGATACTGCTGTATGGAGGCATACATGACCCACAATGCCTTATGTGTTATGATATACATGGTCTCATTGCATATACTAATATAACTTGCACCACCCTAGTTTTCAGACGTTTCCATTGATGTAATATGTGCAGTTATGAGCAGTGCATCATAGCGTGAAAGTTATACATATACTGGTTACGCCTAACTGGTGAATTTCAGTGATTTTATGGTTTTAAAATGATAGGTTTTTTTTAGAACAACTAATTATAACTCCACGTTAACTTTTTGTTATTTCAGTGAATTTCAAAGGCTTTTTAAGTTAACATCTTACTACCTTATTTACATATAACTCTGCTTTAACCTTTGTTTTTTTCAGTGAATTTCTATGTTTAAAAAAAAAAGTAAAGTTATATCTTATTATAATACTTTTGTAGCCAACTCCCCGCCAGTCACAGCTTAGGGCATAAATTGCAGTGGGTTAGGCGTAGGGACTGGCCTGTGGCCAAGCTCTCCGCCCAACTCCACATCGGCTGCCAACAGCCTGCCACACATAGCCTTTGTGGAATAGAAGTGGTCCCAGAGTATACATGGAGATTTAAAAAAAGATCAACAAAACAAATATTGCAACAATTTTAAGGCAAAACCATAGTGTTATTTAATCACACTAGGAACAGGCATATAAATGCATAAAGCAAATCACACTATTTACAGATGTGCAGGGTGCCAGGGGGATGGGAAGGGAGTGAAGAATTGGGTAGGGTAGTTGAGTAAGTGACATAGACAATTTCAAAGCAATGGTACACATCAATTGTTGGGCACCTTAGTGGCGTGCCAAATATTCAAGAGTCATTCATGGACAAAATCAAATATTATTGCCAGGAGGCCATATACAAATGAAAGTTCACAGTGCTCAACGCACTATTGAGGGTACTGGCATGATGGGATGTCGACGTTTCGACCCCTCTTCACAGGTAGGTAAGTTAAATCCTTACAGGTGGGGTCTTCCTCAGGACGGAAGAGGATGGTGAACCGGGGGAGGTAGGCACCTATGCAAAGATATAGGTGAAGATTAAAAAAGGGAATAGTGCCAGGCGAAAATTCAACTGTGTGACTGGATAGGGATATGACTGCCATAATTACCAGAGAACGAGAGGGCATCAAGTCAGTGACAGCTTGGCATCTGGGCACAAAGGCTCAAAGGTCAGGTGGGAGTGAAAGTCACCTAAAAGTTAATTTAAAAGCGACAGTAAGGTCAAAAGTCCAAATGGCAAGAAAAACGGGAGGTGGGTGATGACTCCAAATTAATCTAGACTCACGTTTTATTTTTGGAAAAAGGAGGAAACGAATACTCCATCAGAAACACACCGCTGATTAATCGGTATGTGGGGTGAGACGAATCACCGAGGAAACAGCCTCTAAAAACAAATGGCGAGAGCGCTCTATAAATGAGTGAGACAAAAGGTGGTTCCTAAACTAGAGAAATACAGAGCTAACGGGACCAGGTCACCCACATTATCATCCGTAGACTAGGATGTCATGAAACGGGACTAGAAAGTCCAGTAAATAGTAAAACTGAGAGAATGTATATTGAATAAGTCGAAACCAGCAGGATTAGCTTATACCCAAAAATAATAAACAAAAGGGGCGATTAATCGTGTGGTGCGCATAATAAAAATAAGGCAAAACTTGACTATGAGTGATGAAGGGGGACTAAACAAATGGACAGGGACACAAAATCCTGGGTCAAACAGGTCCGAGTGAACGGAGTATATTCCGACAGGTTCCCTTACCTTGAGACGGCGTACCAGACTGAGCTCGCTCGACTCTAACGGCTAACTGAGGACGCGGAGCGGCTCCCAGATAAGGAGAACGCTGAAACCGCGTGACGTTAAACCGGGTGCAGCAGCTGGATGCTGCCAACAACGGGAGAATAGAAGAAAGACCATTCGAGTAGTTCAATTGCGAGGTAGGGAAATAGAAGGTGGGTAAATAAAGTCCCACACTAAATAAATAGAGAAAATAGAATCATTACAAATTAAATGTGTAAATGAAAATTATAAGACTAAAAGGGCATCGTCGGGGCCCGGGGGAACAACCTAATCAAAGGAATGTGCACTTAGGGGATTACGTAAAAGTAACAAGGAAGAATCGATTGTACACTTGGAGATTGCAACATTGCATAAAATAAAGAGTATACAGTGAAGCTCGTAATCAATTAAGTAGGTACATAAAAGAAAAACACTGTTATACAATGAATGCATTTGTTCAAAGCGTCTTAGGGATGCGAACCGGCACAACATATTAACGAAAAAAGGGGGAACAGTGGTAGTTAAAACAGACAAACATATGTGCTCATATCGGTCAGCTATTACAGATGGAAAAATAAAAGGAAATAACATTGGGAAGAGGACATCAAAGAGTAATGCCAATACATGTGAATGGATACAAGCTTGCTGGGTAAGACAAAGTCTGGTTCCGGTGAGAAAAAAATCAAAAAAATGCATGTGCATAATATGTACATTGGTCGAAAAGACTCATGGTCAACATCATACAATGTCACAGAAATAACGTTAACCACAGGTTAGAAAAAGGGGCTGGGGAGAACAGAGCAAAAAAGAACCTAGTTCATGAGCTACCGAGGGTAGCTAATTGGGCATTACTCGGGTCTTGCTCATTTAAACCAGTTAGGATAGTGTCAAAGCGGATCATCATTTTTGACTCTCTAATGAGCAGGATAGAGGATATATTACCTCCCCGAGGTCCCAGTTCTGTCTTTTCCAAGACGATCCATTTCATTTCTTCGGGGTGGTGTCCCAGTTGGTGATAGTGATCGACTAAGGGTGCACCTGTCACATTACATCTGATTCGACTTTGGTGTTGAAGGATTCTAGCCTTGACTTTCTGTTGTGTCTGGCCAATATATAGTCGGTCACATGGACACAGGATCCCATAGATGACGTTGCTAGAATTGCAGTTGGTATGTGATTGTAAAGTAATGGTCTGATGCTGGTATTCGAATTTCTTTGCTTGCATAGTTGTGGGGCATGCTTTACACAAACCACACTTGAAGTGACCTATGATAGGTGGTAAACTCCAGAGTGAACGAATCGTTGGTTCAACCGGGTCCTCAAGAAAGGAATGTACCACGTGGTCCTAAATGCTCATTGCTTTCTTAAAAGAATGCAACGGTGGGTCAGGTTGGTCAATCTCCGTGGATATAATGTTCCAGTGTTTATTGATGATCTTTTTCACTGCATTACTGCGTGTGGAGAATGTTGTAACACAAATCATTTTGTTATTTTGACTTGATGTGTTGCGATGTTTAGGTGAAAGCAGAATGTCCCGTGGGTTGTACCATGCCCTCTTCCGGGCCCTCTTAACCAGGCGTTTTGGGTAACCTCTCAGTATTAACCTGGCTGTTAGGTTCTCAGACTCTGTAGTGTAGTCAGTTCGTTTCGTGCAGTTCCTGCGGATCCGCAGGAACTGTCCCACTGGGAGATTGTCGCGCAAGCCGCGCGGATGGTGGCTACTGTATCTCAGTAGAGAATTTCTTTCCGTTGGCTTCCTATATAGGGTAGTAAGAAGTTTATCATCTTCGTGGAAGATTTTTAAATCGAGGAAAGGGATCTCCTGTGTGCTGGACTGCATGGTGAACTGAATGTTAGGGTCGCACTGGTTTAACCATTGGTGGAACAAATTGAGTTGGATAGTCTCACAATTCCAAATCATCAATATATCGTCGATATATCTCTTCCAAGTGTTGACATGTGCCAAAAAGGGGTTGTTGGTGAGGACAAACCGCTTCTCAAAATTATCCATATAAAGGATCGCTAGATCTGGTGCGAAGGCAGCCCCCATCGCGACTCCTTTTGTTTGTACATAGTACTTCCCTTGGAAGTAAAAGAAATTCTTTTTCATAGCGATGGTCAAGAGAGCTATGATAAAATCTGTAGGTACCCTTGTTGGTGCTGGTCTTAGATCCAGTACTTCCCGCATAACTGTCAATGCAGGCTCCTGCGGGATGCTGGTGTATAGCGAGACTATGTCACAAGTGACAAGTAACTGCTCACATGGGTTAAAAGGTTGTTGATCAATCATTGCAATAACTTGCATGGTGTCTCGGAGGTATGTTTCTGTTTCTTCTGCCAATGGTTTCAAGAAAATGTCTATGTACTTACATAGAGGTTCCAAAAGTGATCCGCAGCCGGATACTATAGGGCGACCTGGTGGATGTAGGATATCCTTATGTATCTTGGGTAACGTATAGATGGTTGGTAGTCGTGGATGTTGTTGATTCAGATACTCGTATTCCAATTTACTTAGAAAGCCACAGTTTAAAGCATCCAGAGTTATTAAATGGATTTCCTCCATCAGGTCCTTCGTTGGGTCAGACCTCAACAATGAGTAACTAACACCGTCTTGTAATTGCCGTAGAATCTCCGATTTGTATGCAGTCGTATCTTGCACCACTATAGCCCCGCCTTTGTCGGCAGACTTGATCACAATATCTCTGTTATTTCGGAGGGTTTGGAGAGCCGCTTTCTCAGACTTACTGGTATTCGGTATAGTGTGTTTGTATGTTGAGAGTAAAGTGCCAACATCGTTCAGAACCATGCTCTCGTAAGCCAAAATCCTGCTACTCATAGCATTGGCCGGTGGAAAAAACTTCGATGGAGGCCTTAATCCAGTGACCGACTTGGGTAGACTGTCTTCCTTGTTCTTAAAGAAATACCTGAGGCGGATCTTACGGAAAAACCCTTGGAGTTCAGATTTAAGGTTGAATGAGTTCGGATGGGCAGTTGGGACAAAAGATAAGCCCTTGCAAAGTACCGCCTGTTCGTCGGCGTTGAGGTTGTATGTAGAGATGTTGACCACTGGACTGTCACTGGACTCTACCATCTGTAGACTTTGCGCCTCGTCGATATCTCTCCGTGGTTCTCTGGCTGGAACCGAACTTGTTTCGGGGTTGTCCCTCGGCCTCTGTCCCAGTTGGCGCTCGGTGGGTTCTGTTGGCCTCTCGGGGGCCCTCTTGGCCAGTTGCCACCTCGTCCTCGCGGTGGTCTCCATTGGCCTTCCCCTAAAAAAGGGAAATAACCTTGGGGGGGGTACCAGTTGTCTCGGTAATTATAATCGTAGCTCGGGCCAGGAGCCTCTGGATCACTGTCAGAGCTAACCGTAGAATCGGAAAAAGTGGTGTAGTTCCTTCTTCCTCTGAAGGCCCCTCGTCCTCTGCCTGTGAAGCGGCCAGAGGTATCCTGTTTGTAGTAGTCTTCGTTGAGATAGGGATATGTGTTCTTTTTCTCATAGAACCTGATGTCTTTGGAGAGTTTATCTAGTTTTTTATTCTGCGTGGTGGTTTCAAAGTCTTTGAGTGATTTTGTGAGATTCTCAAGAGCACTTTTAGCGTTGGTCAAGGTTGAATCCCCTGCAATTTCTTGTTTGAGGGCGGCTATTTCTCTGGTCAAAGCCTGAACTTGTTCAGCCGCAGTTTCTACTCCAAGAACCATCCAATGTCGCGAAGCATTGTTAGCAATGAAACTAAAACCCTCTTTGAATTTGGGTAGATCCACAAAAATAGCAGGTTCATTTCTAATCTGTAGCCCAACTGGTATTATATTCGCCTGTAGATATTTGGTGAGTAAATGACCATGAAGTTTTGTACGAATTAGTTTCTTTTCCAAGCGTTCGAGTTTAGCTATTTTGTCATTGAGTGTGAAATCGATATTGGGCTACGATTATAATTACCGAGACAACTGGTACCCCCCCCAAGGTTATTTCCCTTTTTTAGGGGAAGGCCAATGGAGACCACCGCGAGGACGAGGTGGCAACTGGCCAAGAGGGCCCCCGAGAGGCCAACAGAACCCACCGAGCGCCAACTGGGACAGAGGCCGAGGGACAACCCCGAAACAAGTTCGGTTCCAGCCAGAGAACCACGGAGAGATATCGACGAGGCGCAAAGTCTACAGATGGTAGAGTCCAGTGACAGTCCAGTGGTCAACATCTCTACATACAACCTCAACGCCGACGAACAGGCGGTACTTTGCAAGGGCTTATCTTTTGTCCCAACTGCCCATCCGAACTCATTCAACCTTAAATCTGAACTCCAAGGGTTTTTCCGTAAGATCCGCCTCAGGTATTTCTTTAAGAACAAGGAAGACAGTCTACCCAAGTCGGTCACTGGATTAAGGCCTCCATCGAAGTTTTTTCCACCGGCCAATGCTATGAGTAGCAGGATTTTGGCTTACGAGAGCATGGTTCTGAACGATGTTGGCACTTTACTCTCAACATACAAACACACTATACCGAATACCAGTAAGTCTGAGAAAGCGGCTCTCCAAACCCTCCGAAATAACAGAGATATTGTGATCAAGTCTGCCGACAAAGGCGGGGCTATAGTGGTGCAAGATACGACTGCATACAAATCGGAGATTCTACGGCAATTACAAGACGGTGTTAGTTACTCATTGTTGAGGTCTGACCCAACGAAGGACCTGATGGAGGAAATCCATTTAATAACTCTGGATGCTTTAAACTGTGGCTTTCTAAGTAAATTGGAATACGAGTATCTGAATCAACAACATCCACGACTACCAACCATCTATACGTTACCCAAGATACATAAGGATATCCTACATCCACCAGGTCGCCCTATAGTATCCGGCTGCGGATCACTTTTGGAACCTCTATGTAAGTACATAGACATTTTCTTGAAACCATTGGCAGAAGAAACAGAAACATACCTCCGAGACACCATGCAAGTTATTGCAATGATTGATCAACAACCTTTTAACCCATGTGAGCAGTTACTTGTCACTTGTGACATAGTCTCGCTATACACCAGCATCCCGCAGGAGCCTGCATTGACAGTTATGCGGGAAGTACTGGATCTAAGACCAGCACCAACAAGGGTACCTACAGATTTTATCATAGCTCTCTTGACCATCGCTATGAAAAAGAATTTCTTTTACTTCCAAGGGAAGTACTATGTACAAACAAAAGGAGTCGCGATGGGGGCTGCCTTCGCACCAGATCTAGCGATCCTTTATATGGATAATTTTGAGAAGCGGTTTGTCCTCACCAACAACCCCTTTTTGGCACATGTCAACACTTGGAAGAGATATATCGACGATATATTGATGATTTGGAATGGTGAGACTATCCAACTCAATTTGTTCCACCAATGGTTAAACCAGTGCGACCCTAACATTCAGTTCACCATGCAGTCCAGCACACAGGAGATCCCTTTCCTCGATTTAAAAATCTTCCACGAAGATGATAAACTTCTTACTACCCTATATAGGAAGCCAACGGAAAGAAATTCTCTACTGAGATACAGTAGCCACCATCCGCGCGGCTTGCGCGACAATCTCCCAGTGGGACAGTTCCTGCGGATCCGCAGGAACTGCACGAAACGAACTGACTACACTACAGAGTCTGAGAACCTAACAGCCAGGTTAATACTGAGAGGTTACCCAAAACGCCTGGTTAAGAGGGCCCGGAAGAGGGCATGGTACAACCCACGGGACATTCTGCTTTCACCTAAACATCGCAACACATCAAGTCAAAATAACAAAATGATTTGTGTTACAACATTCTCCACACGCAGTAATGCAGTGAAAAAGATCATCAATAAACACTGGAACATTATATCCACGGAGATTGACCAACCTGACCCACCGTTGCATTCTTTTAAGAAAGCAATGAGCATTAAGGACCACGTGGTACATTCCTTTCTTGAGGACCCGGTTGAACCAACGATTCGTTCACTCTGGAGTTTACCACCTATCATAGGTCACTTCAAGTGTGGTTTGTGTAAAGCATGCCCCACAACTATGCAAGCAAAGAAATTCGAATACCAGCATCAGACCATTACTTTACAATCACATTCCAACTGCAATTCTAGCAACGTCATCTATGGGATCCTGTGTCCATGTGACCGACTATATATTGGCCAGACACAACAGAAAGTCAAGGCTAGAATCCTTCAACACCAAAGTCGAATCAGATGTAATGTGACAGGTGCACCCTTAGTCGATCACTATCACCAACTGGGACACCACCCCGAAGAAATGAAATGGATCGTCTTGGAAAAGACAGAACTGGGACCTCGGGGAGGTAATATATCCTCTATCCTGCTCATTAGAGAGTCAAAAATGATGATCCGCTTTGACACTATCCTAACTGGTTTAAATGAGCAAGACCCGAGTAATGCCCAATTAGCTACCCTCGGTAGCTCATGAACTAGGTTCTTTTTTGCTCTGTTCTCCCCAGCCCCTTTTTCTAACCTGTGGTTAACGTTATTTCTGTGACATTGTATGATGTTGACCATGAGTCTTTTCGACCAATGGTCATATTATGCACATGCATTTTTTTGATTTTTTTCTCACCGGAACCAGACTTTGTCTTACCCAGCAAGCTTGTATCCATTCACATGTATTGGCATTACTCTTTGATGTCCTCTTCCCAATGTTATTTCCTTTTATTTTTCCATCTGTAATAGCTGACCGATATGAGCACATATGTTTGTCTGTTTTAACTACCACTGTTCCCCCTTTTTTCGTTAATATGTTGTGCCGGTTCGCATCCCTAAGACGCTTTGAACAAATGCATTCATTGTATAACAGTGTTTTTCTTTTATGTACCTACTTAATTGATTACGAGCTTCACTGTATACTCTTTATTTTATGCAATGTTGCAATCTCCAAGTGTACAATCGATTCTTCCTTGTTACTTTTACGTAATCCCCTAAGTGCACATTCCTTTGATTAGGTTGTTCCCCCGGGCCCCGACGATGCCCTTTTAGTCTTATAATTTTCATTTACACATTTAATTTGTAATGATTCTATTTTCTCTATTTATTTAGTGTGGGACTTTATTTACCCACCTTCTATTTCCCTACCTCGCAATTGAACTACTCGAATGGTCTTTCTTCTATTCTCCCGTTGTTGGCAGCATCCAGCTGCTGCACCCGGTTTAACGTCACGCGGTTTCAGCGTTCTCCTTATCTGGGAGCCGCTCCGCGTCCTCAGTTAGCCGTTAGAGTCGAGCGAGCTCAGTCTGGTACGCCGTCTCAAGGTAAGGGAACCTGTCGGAATATACTCCGTTCACTCGGACCTGTTTGACCCAGGATTTTGTGTCCCTGTCCATTTGTTTAGTCCCCCTTCATCACTCATAGTCAAGTTTTGCCTTATTTTTATTATGCGCACCACACGATTAATCGCCCCTTTTGTTTATTATTTTTGGGTATAAGCTAATCCTGCTGGTTTCGACTTATTCAATATACATTCTCTCAGTTTTACTATTTACTGGACTTTCTAGTCCCGTTTCATGACATCCTAGTCTACGGATGATAATGTGGGTGACCTGGTCCCGTTAGCTCTGTATTTCTCTAGTTTAGGAACCACCTTTTGTCTCACTCATTTATAGAGCGCTCTCTCCATTTGTTTTTAGAGGCTGTTTCCTCGGTGATTCGTCTCACCCCACATACCGATTAATCAGCGGTGTGTTTCTGATGGAGTATTCGTTTCCTCCTTTTTCCAAAAATAAAACGTGAGTCTAGATTAATTTGGAGTCATCACCCACCTCCCGTTTTTCTAGCCATTTGCACTTTTGACCTTACTGTCGCTTTTAAATTAACTTTTAGGTGACTTTCACTCCCACCTGACCTTTGAGCCTTTGTGCCCAGATGCCAAGCTGTCACTGACTTGATGCCCTCTCGTTCTCTGGTAATTATGGCAGTCATATCCCTATCCAGTCACACAGTTGAATTTTCGCCTGGCACTATTCCCTTTTTTAATCTTCACCTATATCTTTGCATAGGTGCCTACCTCCCCCGGTTCACCATCCTCTTCCGTCCTGAGGAAGACCCCACCTGTAAGGATTTAACTTACCTACCTGTGAAGAGGGGTCGAAACGTCGACATCCCATCATGCCAGTACCCTCAATAGTGCGTTGAGCACTGTGAACTTTCATTTGTATATGGCCTCCTGGCAATAATATTTGATTTTGTCCATGAATGACTCTTGAATATTTGGCACGCTACTAAGGTGCCCAACAATTGATGTGTACCATTGCTTTGAAATTGTCTATGTCACTTACTCAACTACCCTACCCAATTCTTCACTCCCTTCCCATCCCCCTGGCACCCTGCACATCTGTAAATAGTGTGATTTGCTTTATGCATTTATATGCCTGTTCCTAGTGTGATTAAATAACACTATGGTTTTGCCTTAAAATTGTTGCAATATTTGTTTTGTTGATCTTTTTTTAAATCTCCATGTATACTCTGGGACCACTTCTATTCCACTGTATGTTACCCAGGTCCCAGTGATTATTGGGTTTACCCTTAGTTCTAACACATAGCCTTTGGCCAGCCCTTGAGCCGTACCCCAGTCAGGCACCCAAACCCGTCAATGCACAGTCTGAGGCCAGGCCAGCGCCCAACCCCATGCAAGCTGCACTGGCTTCAGTAGGTCTCCTGCAGGGGTTCGCAGGGGTACACAGGGACCACAGTGGCTCCAGCTGGACACTAACGGAAATGCAGCCCCCCAAAAAATATTTTCAATTTAACCTCAGTCAGGGGGTCTCTCTGGGACACCCTTCACAAGGTCTAGGGGTTCAGGGTACCCTGACCCTGCCCCCTTATACCTTTAAAAATAAATGTGAGTCCCTGAGTCCTGTGATGCAGCTGCAACATTTTTTGTTCAGGTTGCAGTCAGGCAATCACAGCGCGAGCTGCAGCAGACTATTACGCCCCCGCAGGAACTAGAAGGCCGATGGGGAAAAAAGCCTTCTCGGCCAATCAGATCTCTTTCGTTTTTTAATTAGTGATCCTGTGAGTCTCCTTCAAAACTCCTGTGGGACCAACTGTCAATATATCTATATCTTTTTAATCAAAATTTCTCAAAAACTGCTGAGTGTATTTACGCCTCTGAATATAGATCTAGCTTTCTGCCAAATTTCATATTGTTCGGTTCAGCTGTTTCTCTGTATCATGGTCTAATTTATGGGATAAAAATGTTTGGGACCCCCCTTTTTCTTGGCCCTGCTTGACAGATCACCCTCAAACTTTCTAGGAAGTTGCTGAGGTGGAGAAACTTTAAAAATAAATGTTTCCTGAAGATTCATCAAACAGAGCCAAGTTAATTATCAAAGCAAAAACGTTCTCCCTATGGAAACTTTGACTTTCTGAGGACTACAATGCACGGTTTCTTTTTTGCTAATAACTTTGACACCCTTTGATAAATCTTCATGAAACTTCCCAAATGAAAGTTCATTCACCTCTGCTTCTTCCTGAAAAGTTTTGGAGTGATCAGTCAAGTGTGGGCTGAGAAGCCATTAAGGTAAAGGTAATATCGGTCTCCCAGCCCCCTGATAAAATCAACCCACTCGGCTCCAATGTATCATTCCCTGACACTTGTCCAAACTTTCAAGTCTAAATACCTCAGATGATTCATTTGACCTACCAGCCCACTGCTAGACTTACTTCTTTGCCCCTGATAGATTTACTAGTCCTTTGCCAAGACCAGTGGACACTTTACTTTCTACCAATCCAACTGTCTCTCCACACTTAGATCTACTGGTAATTCAGAAATCCTTTTCCACTAATGATCAGCCATTTGTGAGTATCTAACTATGAAATCAACTTAGTTTAATTTAACTATGACTTTAACTTCGTTTTTTTCTGTGCTTCCTTTAGTGATAACACACTTGTAAGAAAGTGAATAATTGTTTGGGGTGGATAGTAGTCCATCACCCTTTATAAAGTCATTAACCTTTTAGGTCGAGGTGAAGGTTTTAGTGGTCAGGGCACATACACTGGGAACTGCAGACTGCAGCACTCCAGTTGCAGAGCGTAAAAACCAGCAATAGAACTCAGCACAAAATGGGGGTGACCACGCTGAAAGAAGCATTTTCTCACACATGCCCTCCCTGGCTAAAATTGCAAGGAGCAACAACCTTCATCAAGCAGTTCTCATTGTTTTAAGTGAAAAGGATGTGGAAACACACTCTGCATTGGCAGGGCCAATTACAGCCTCACATCCTACTGTCAATTCCACCTAAGGGGGTGCTGGACCACCTCCACAGTTTTGGGCCTATTCTGCAATTAGATATAATGAATGTAACGATGAGGGTTACAACTATGTGTGCACCAGAGAGTAATATCTAGTAGATAGTTATTAACTTGCAATTAATAGTCTCCTGCTCACTTCCTAGTGGCCCACCGTTAAAACCACCTGAATACAAAACTTTTGAATTATAATGGAAAGGAGCGGAGTAATATTACATAATATAAACAAATAAATGTTGTAGTACAACAAATGAATTTATATTATTTGTTTTTATTTCTCATTCTTTATATTTCTTAATATTGTTCCTTCCTGATTTTTTCAATTATTCAATCATTAAATAGTATTCCAATCAACTAATACATTGGTTTTCATCTAAACCTATACATGTACAACTGTTACATTAATTCCAACTAACAATATTCAAAATTTCAAACAATATAATAAATCCGTTGAGTGAATATTGCTCAATGTACATAGCCATACAGCCGACGCGTTTCGTCCTGTCTAGGACATCATCAGGGCTGTAATGAAGGAGAAAAGAAAAAAGAATATCGTATCACTCTCCATTATTCCATGTATGATTCTTACTAAGTACCTATACAAGGAAGAAATGTATCCCTAGTATACAGAATATACCTATTGAACAATACAATCATTAAAATAAAAATCAAAAATATCCATTTATGATCGAACAGTGTTAACAATTATTTTCCAATCTAATGATGAGCTAATCGCTACTTTGACCCCTGATTTTCCAGTTGTGCCCTTGGTCCCACCCATGACCGTATTATTCCTTTCACGTGTTCCATTACAGAGAGGATAACCCACAACATCCTGCCTATAATATAACTGTTTACAAAATCAACATTCATTTAAGAACTCACAATTTATTATCAAACTTAAAGATATAAGCTCCAATTCAATTTTATATTTTCCAAAAATTGACCCTTTTGTCATAAAACCACTCTACCTCTCCCCTCCTGCTAATAATATCCAAAAGCTTGCATTTCTCTAATAATTATTTCTCACCTTCATATTACATGGAACAATCGTTGTGCAAGGATTGTCACAAATGTATCACCTTTTTGTGGAACAAATGGCCCCTCTATAATCAATGGATATAAGTATGATAAAGTTTGCAAATCATCATTGTGGACTTATGGGATCCCTGAAACTTGTTTTTATCGAGAAGAGGCAAAGGGGTCACTTGCCATCTAACCTTCCTGTGTGGCTCCCAGGGATTGTAGACATGATAAAACAGCCCTAATAGAAGCTGTAAAAAAGGCAAATGGAGTACAAATACAGCAATTTCAAGATCTTACAAGTCAATCCTGATTAAGGCTAAAAGGGGGTGGGAGATAGAGCAGTGGTACAATCTCTCCGAAGTCCCCCAAAACAAGCAAATCAAGGCCTTATGGAAACTCATAACGCTGGGGTCCTGCATGATAGATAACCATCTTGACACAGTGGTCCAACCCGAGGCCTGGATAACCCATTTTAGTGAGCTCTACAGGGCTTGGGATAAAGATACAGCCAGGGCCTGCTGCAAAGAACCTCCAAAGCACAATGAAAGGTTGAACGCTGCCTCCGTTATTGAACTGGGCATTTCTGAGGCCGCACAGGCTCTCCATCTACTGAAGCGGGAGAAGGCCCCAGCCCTGATGGCATCCCTGTTGATTTATATCTCCACACACAAGAAATCTGGGTGTACTGCAAGCATGACGCCCCAAAATCTGTGGGCATTAATACCACCATCCTTATGTTTGCAGGTGACACGTTTTTATTATCCCAAACCTTGCGTGGTGTGCAGTCGCTATTGGATTGCTTGTTTTGTTCTGAAAGGGGACTTCAGATAAATCCAGAAAAGTCAAAACTAATGGTATTAAATTCCCATCGCTCCTTTAGAGGTAGTTTCAGCATTGAGGAGGTGCCCTTGGAGCAAGTAAAATGGTTTGACTATCTAGGTGTAAGGCTGGCTGATACAATGTCATGGACTCCCCAATTGGGAAAAAGCAGAACTATTTTGACTCAGAGGGCTTTGGAAATAATCAGAAAATACAAGGCTACCTTAAGTGGAGCAGTAACACCATATCTTGAGTTATACAGGGCCACATCTGTTTCAGGAGCTATATATGGTGCTGAACTTTGGGGTTCCATTGATGTGGCAACACTTACCTGTATGGAAAACAAACTTATCAGGTCACTTTTTAATCTATGCACAAGCACCCCTATTTTACCCTTACGGTTTGATTCAGCACTTGAGTATAGATCAAGTGATTACATTAAAACTCCTGACATACTGGGTTTGGGGTCAGAGCACATACACTCGACACAGGACGACAGGTCCTCCATGTGCAGAGTCTAACAACTTGCAATAAAAGTCAGCAAACAAATGGGGTTGACCATGAAAAAGGGGCAATTTCAAACAGCACTTATATAAAGAATACACATGTAACAGTTCATTACCCCCTGAATCCTTACATTATGAGGAAAATATGTTCAAAAGGGAGTGGTATATGAATTGGTGGGATTACGTGCCTCCCTGTTTTTATTTACCCTTTTTCATATCACCATCTCCCATTTTCCCTCTTTCACTCACTTCTGCTTATATTTACTTACTGTATGAATTCATGGATGCTAATGCTAAAAGTGTTAATAAAACAATTTTTTTAACCTGCTGGCTATCTCTATACAACCTACAGTTGCCATCCAATGAAGTTCAAGCTGTTCCCAGTGGTGAGTGGTTCTGCTAGTTTCATCGCACTTCTATACCGTAGCTTCTTGTGAATGCTGCAGAAAATATAAGGATCTAGAATGGGCTTCTGTTCATAGGTTCATTTGTTGCCTCTAATCTTTGGTGAAGGGTGACCGGGAACTTCAACAGTCATCCTCTATCCTATTCTGAGTAATCCGATGGGTCACAGAACTGTCAGACAAAAGTAAATTGCTCTATGCGGCCTTCATTTACTTTAAAATGACCTTTGACAACCTCAGTAGATGCAAGCTCTGGGCAAAACTTGCCAAATGGCATATTTACCAGTCTTTCTTGGATGCAGTCATCAGTTTAAGGGTAAGACTAACCTATCAGTGGATCACCTCAGGGAAAATTGTTGCGAGTAAGCGGCTAAAGCAGGACTGCATACTGGCCCCATTATTGTTCAATCTATGCTTGACTGATTTTAGTAATGCCTTCCTGAAGACAAGAGCTTGCCGCCTAAGCTTTTGGATAAAAAAATTAACATTCTTCAGTACGCTGACAATACTTTTGTACAGAATCAAACCAGATTAGGACTCCAAAGGCAACTGGAAGACTCAGCTAGATATTATGTGGTTAATTATATCAAAATTAACACAACTAAAACAAATGTTATTGTTTTTGGGAGAAGAATAAACAAGAAGGGTCTTTGATTGATTGGCAATGATTGCATCAAAAGAGTCACAAGCTATAAATATCTGGGGGAGTGGTTTGACCAGAGAGGACAGGCTATGCTGCATAAGTCTGCATTGAGAAATTTGGCAATTTTCCTCCATCCCACCTGTTTGCGCCTATTAAAGAATGCTTCCTGCCCTGATACAAGCTTACTATGCAAAGATATGGACTGTAAACATCTCCCTACCTTACTGTATGGCAGGATGGTCTTTAAAGGTGCATTAGAAGAGGGTCTGGAGAACGCTTCCGCTCAATCGCAACAAAGATTAGCATTCCACCTGGTCGACTGTGAATTGCTCTGGGTGGTCGGCTTACCTAGATAGATCTTTAATGCAGTTAGAAGCCACAGGCCTCTGGAATAAGGGCCTTCCAGATAAACCTTTCTCTAAAATTCCGAACAAACAGGCAAATCTGTTATCTGCCAAACTGAATCTTGAGGAGTTGGGCAAAGATTCTTGTGCCAAGCATGCATCCCCCGATCTATGATCTAACGGCCCCCTCATGCTACCTGATGCAGTCCTGGCCACTTGAGCAGAAAAGAGCCCCAAAGAGGCATCGCTTTGGGCTCAACTCTTAAAGAGATTTTTGGTATGGCACACTTAAGATTGGTCCGGATCGATCAAGTCGATTGTGTGGGGCAGATGCCGAGTCATTAATTCACTTTGTATGTATGTGCCCTAATCTAGCAGCCGCTCCAAAATACCGGACAACTGACGTCTCTTTTTTTGAAATATATGAAAATTGTGACTAAGGAAAGGAGCTGTCCACAACAGTCATGTTAAATTGAATGGGTCGACTAATCTACAGACTATTGAACTGACATGCGGTGTATGCATAAAGTTATGCTTATGGTATATAGTCGGGCCAGCCCTACAAGATTGGCAAGTTCGATAGGTTTTTTGGTGATTTATCCCGATAACGAATCTAACTGGCCATCTTAAAATTCACTGAACTGTAGCACTCTTTGAGACTCTTCACTCCTTTGTCAGTTTTGTAATATGAATTTAACTGATTATTTGTATATAGCAGCCCCTAAAGTATTTTTTATACTTACATTTTTCCTGGAATTTTCCCTGCTCTGTAAGAAGGGTTCATTGTTGAAGTCACCCAAACATTCTATGAATGACGACCGTTTGTTTTTCACACTGTATATCGTATTGGGTGTCCACTGAAACAAATCTAATCTGCTTGTTTTATTTCCATAGCATTAATTTGACTATTTATTATGTCATATTTGTCTTTTTTTGCACAGCTTAGGTTGTCAGATGATGCATGCTTTTATGTGCCGGTTTAACATTTTTGCAAGGATTTTTTATTACCCTTGTAATAAAACCTTACTTACCTATTCACTTACCCTTAAATGGTTTCTGCTACTTCTTGGATTTGTCTCATCTTTTAGGATGGCCGACTGCTCACAGCAAAAGCTTCCTTCTCTAACTCTCATGGAATAAAGTGAAAATGTTGTTTTTGGTAGGGGGTGGGGCTCCTTGTTTCTATAAGCTCTGGACGTGTTTTTTAGATAGTGTGGAGTGTTTAGTCAAGTAGATGCACTTTATGATTTTTTTGGTTGTTCTCAGATTTGTGAATCCTCCGTGGCACCTACAGAAACAATTCTTTTGTGCCGTGACTCTATTTTAGGGGTGAGCGGAGTTTGTGGAGTCCTACTACGTGGAATTCGGTGGAGTCGCCCAAAAACACCACGCTACGCGGAGTTCTGCTTTCGGGAGGAGTTTGCTGGTGCGCCCGTTCGCGTTGCATTAGGAACGCCGAGTGTGTCAGTGCACTCCAAAATTACATGTGAAAAGCACAACGCAGTCCTAAAGTGTGTTCTCGCATTCTAAATCTCACGCGAACAGCACCACGTGGTCCACATGGGCACGGTGATATTGTATTTCTGCTCTTTGTTATGGAGCTCGGCCTAAATTCCATCTTCTTTTTCTGCTCTTTGTTATGGTGCTCGGCCTAAATTTTTATATGTCCTTAATCTTTGTAATCCTCCTCTTTTATTACTTTTCTAACGCAAATTTTTATTTTTTATAATAGTGTGTGTGTCTTTGTGTATTTTACATTTGTTTGTAAATTTTTTCATGTTTTTGTGAGTTTTTGACTTAGTTTATTTCTCCATCTTTCCTTATTTCTTTCTTCTTTACTTTCCCTTCCTTTTCCTTCTAATTATTTCCCCACCCAGTGTCATGGCAGAGGGGCGACTTCCATGCGTAAGGAACCACTGCCCAGGTGTGCAGCCCTGGGCGATCTTTGGAGAGGAAGAGGTGGCAGTACTAGCTTTTTTTATGCAGCACCACCTTCCCTCTATGCGGGAAGCAGGAGGCAGGCCTCGTACCGGCTACACCCTACTGGAGCATCAGCGGTGCTGGGGGATGGTGCGCGGGTGCGTGCAGTGCACCAGCAATGTCTAGTGCACCTCCCAACAGCTGAAGCACCATTGGGCGGACATTCTGGACCGCAAACATGACTTGCTCGACCTGCTAGACGTTGAGATTCCGGGTCTTGGTGATTATTAATTATTTGTTGTGTTTGTGTTCTACAATGCTAAAAAAGAAATCTGAATGGCACATGCTGCTCACACTCAGAGGTAAGTTATGTTTAGTTTACGCTGTTATATTATTGTGTGATCCAGTTTCTAGTTTCCGCTAGGCAGGTACCGCTCCCTAATCGTACTCATTTTTAAAAAATATATATCTTTATTGTTTTTTTTTCTTTAATTTTTCTGCTTCTCATTACACTTTGTATGACAATACAGAATAATCAAGAGCAACATGTAGATCCGCATGATACAACCGTGTTAAATCACTGTGCAGGACAACGCTATACATTACAGAGGCATAGTCAGTGTGTGCCACAGCCCTCCATGCCACTGGAATCAAACTATCCTGGCTGAAGAGGGGTGACACCCCGAAACCGGTCACAGGGAGGACCTGGCTTGGCAGTTCGGGCTGGACTGTACCCACGAGGCACAGGGTCAAGACTGATTTGCATATGGCTGGATTCAAACTGGAACGGCATGGTGAGCAAAAAAACGATGGATTTAGGCCCAGATCTCTGTACTGGGGTGAATGTATGACATTGTTCTGCATTCTGTCCATCACTGTTGTTTCTGCATTTGTCACCCCGAGTGGGAAGGGTATGCCCAGACGTGGGTCCCATGCTCTCCATGCCACTGGAATCAAGCTATCCTGGCTGAAGAGGGGTGAAACCCCGAAACTTGTCCTAGGATGCTTGTTTCCACTCCAGGGAGGACCTGACTTGGCAGTTTGGGCTGGACTGTACCCACGAGGCACAGGGTCAAGACTGATTTGCATATGGCTGGGTTCAAACTGGAACAGCATGGTGAGCAAAAAAACGATGGATTTAGGCCCAGATCTCTGTACTGGGGTGAATGTATGACATTGTTCTGCATTCTGACCATCACTATTGTTTTTGCATTTGTCACCCCGAGTGGGAAGGGTATGCCCAGACGTGGGTCCCGTGCTCTCCATGCCACTGGAATCAAGCTATCCTGGCTGAAGAGGGGTGAAACCCCGAAACCGGTCCTAGGATGCTTGTTTCCAGTCCAGGGAGGACCTGGCTTGGCAGTTCGGGCTGGACTGTACCCACGAGGCACAGGGTCAAGACTGATTTGCATATGGCTGGGTTCAAACTGGAACGGCATGGTGAGCAAAAAAACAATGGATTTAGGCCCAGATCTCTGTACTGGGGTGAATGTATGACATTGTTCTGCATTCTGTCCATCACCGTTGTTTTTGCATAGCTCTCACATGCAGCATCAGCAAATGGTAAACCATGCAATGTTATGATTGCCTGCTCACTCTTCTGCACCCCTATTACTAGTTCACAGTTGAAATCACTAGCTCTATGTCTTAGCATGATTTATCTTTAAACAATATGATAATACACAGCATATACACCGTCAGTAGACGTAGTGGAAATCGATGGACAGTCGCTTCTATACCCAAGAGAAGGGTTTCACAATAGAAAAGAAGGAGAGGAGATGGGGATGCACCAATAAGACATATATTATCCAATGAACGTCAACTAACAACATACTAAAAACAAAGACATAAGGGGGCTGTCATTGGTTAAGAAATGTGATAATCTTTGCTGAACTGTGTATAGGACGGTGTACCTCCACCCTCACAGTGGAGGAGTAAGTCAAGGCGGGCCTCGGACCAATAGAACTTCTGAGGAGCAGTGTTGTGTCGATGGATATTCTGGCAGGAAAGGGTGTGGGGTTCTCCACAACCGATTACAATTATGTTGTAATTCCTAACTGTTGGTGAATCCCATCCGCTGATATTGTATCCTTCGTGAACCGGGACCGCTAGCATACGCACTATGTACAATCCCTAATCGTACTCATCAGGCGCTCGCTTTGGCTGATTAGTTAAGAAGCCATTGCAGACTGTTCTCCTGTCACCATAGTGAATCACTGAGTAGCGTTTCTCTCTGTGACTTTGTACATGTAGCTCGTACAGTTCCAGGTTATTTAATTGAATTCACAGTGATGATGTGAAGTATGCATCCATGCATTGTAAACAAGCATTGGCATAGCCAATAGGTCTCACTTTTGGGACCTTATACGTATTTAGTTATGCAGCACAATATCCTTGGTGCAACAACATCACCTGTTGCATGGCTAAACAGTTATAAGGTCCCAAAGGCGAGACCTATTGGCTATGCCACTGCTTGTTACTTATGTTTCACAATAACGATTATCAGAACGTCGAGGAGCGCTAAAAATCCAAATGCCCTTCGAGGCCTTATACATGAGAAGTAGGCGCTAGGCAATTGCACATAGCAGAACATGTGCACATATTTCAATCGCAATGCATACCACGGTTGTTGTATCATTACTCCGTAATGTGCATGGGTCTGCATGCACTCATTAGCATTAATATGTTTACCAGACTGGGTGTGCGTGCAATCATTTCAGGAATGTGCACACATATTAAAGACCTAGTGCTGTAACCAAGTCATGTGAAATGTATTAAAGATGTACTTAAACAACTAATGGCGTGAATGTTTATAGCGTGTGCACTTTATTAACCATTGACAAAGCCAATAGTCCTGACTTGTTGTAGGTATGATGTTGCTTGTTGCCACCAACCACCAGCGACCAGAAACCTTTACCAAACCAATAAGCCATCCAGTCTGTGCAATGAAATACAAAATACTCCTGAGAAGGGGAAGGGGGCAGGCGGGGGTGGCCTGAGGGAACTCTCTCATGTGGTGCATGCACACGGTTGTCCAGGACTCGCGGAGCACAAGCGTGCACGTGTTCTCCGAGGCTTTTGGGCGCAGATGAAGAGCAGAGAGAAGGATTAAAAATAACCACAAACAAGTTTCTAAAGTAAACTGGTTCAGCGTAAAGGAAAACATTTACCTGTCTGACGCAGAGACCTTTGAAGCAGCTGTGCTTTGCTCGACCGCGTATTCGTTGGCCGACAGCCAGATCTCCAGCCATGTACACACAGGGCTCTTTGGAGTGAGATGCATTCCACAACATGAGCCTCTCTGGGGTCCGGGGTGTTTGTACTTCGGCCCTCTCTTCCCAAAGAAGATTAGGATACGGTGCTGGTGTGAGGCAGTTCAGCGGGGCGGCGTGAGAGTACTCCTTTCCCCATGGAATTGATCAAATAAGGACTATTCTTTGTGCTTCGACGCTTCGCCAGGGGTAGTGAGCGCTATATAAATACAATTACATTTTAAGAGCCTTATTTTACAAGTCCTACATCGAGAGTGAGAGAGCTCAGCTGCAAAGTCTGGAAACACAGACGGGACAAATTGAGAAAGGCGTGGAGTTGGATATGATCCACATCATGTCCACAGCTTAAGCTGTCCACACTCAGAACCTTTTCTAATAACAATATTTTCAATATCAGCGCTTTATACTGCACTCTCATCTCCATTAGGTTTAAGGAGTTTTCGTCTCATCCATCCCTCCACTTCAGTGAGGAAGAGGCGGAAGTTGGATGCGCCATACCCATCCTCCGCACTGAGTGAGACAATGATCCGGGTACCATCAGAACATAAAGAAACACAGCCCACAGCCCTCAACTAGGTTGGCCGAAGGCCGAACATAGATATTAACAAGCATTGGCCGCGCACCCGTAAAAGTAACGGCCGCGCGGCCGTGAAAGCGAAAGTAATCGCGATCAAAGCGAAAGTGATCATGATCGAGAGGACGGGACGCGCTGTGTGGCAAGCACGCGAGTGGTGCGCGCGCAGCAGTGATTGGCGGCTGTGCGTGTGCACGCTCGCGTGAACGCAAGCGCTAGGCCAGCGAGGTCTGGTAGAACTTTGGAAACCCACATACTAAATGTCGAGCAACAGCGCATGCGCTGTTCTAGGCTCGACCTAAAAAGGGAGACTGAATTGGCTCATCAAGGGTGTTGAGAAATGGGAATAGATAGAACCAAAGATCATTCACTGCAATACATTAGTTCCAAATGTAGGTTTTGTGAAGGAGATTTGGAATATGGATTTAACAGTCGATAGACTAGAGTCGAAACTAGTAGTACTATTGATGATCTGTTTTAGTGACTGTGTTTGCTTTTCATAAAACATTTTGTGGAGATTATTAACAGAATCACTAATCTATTTTTATTTATCTTCTTAATTTCTACCATTAGCACCCAAGGACAAGAAGAGGGACGATTCTGAGGGTCCAGGACAAGCTGGTCATCCGGCGCTGACCACCAGCGCCACTGCAGAGGGCTCTTCTGATCCCAGTAAGTCCTTCTATGATTGGCGTGGACTTCTTAGGGTAGAATATTGGTATATTGATGCTGTCTATCGTGAAGATTCAGATAGCAGGCCCAAGTAAGCTAGTATTTTAAACAAAAATCACCATGTATGTTTTTTGAGCAGGTTTTCCTTTTCCTGATTATGCCTAGCCCTAACACAGTTCAGTTCACAAGAGAGTGGCCATGGTCATCAATCATCATGGACAACCCCCACCCCCCAATGTAGTGTGCTGCAGACTTGTTCATTTATAGTTACAGTAAACCAGCAGTTTCTCATGACAGTGCAGCAATGCTGGAAAACATTTATGAGGTCCCACTCCCATTGCATTTGCCAACCAACACCATATGTATATCATTGAACATTATTCCACGCCTGGCTTGTCTAACGTTGTGAACCAACCAATCAAATGCACTGAGTGATATTTGGAAGATACTGACATGCTAACTGAGCTGTAGTGTTACATTGCAGTTGTATTTGGGTTTGCGTAACTGAAATCTAAATTATGTGTAAAGTTTTATTCTAGCCACACAGAAAATCGGTGATGCCGGCTCCAGTGCCGCTGCAGGTGATGGGTCAGTTGGAGGGGGAGAAGCAACAGTAGGGACGGGTACTGATAAGTCACATAGGTTCTTGCAATTACTATGCGCACTAGCTATTGCCATGGCGTCACTCGTCGTCATAAAAAATGACTGTGAAGTGAACCCCCCAGCTTTACGAGTCACAGCTGTGATTGAGTTATTAATATGGCCTCTTCTATCTGCAATGCAGTAAAATCTCATAATGAGATTTGATAGCTTGAAGGAGACATGAAAGAACGAAAGGTAACTTAAAATATGGGTAATGGTATTTGAGTGAAAGGGTGGGTGGGTGAAAGGGTGCATGTTGGATGGGCGAAAGGATGGCTTGAAGAAAGGGTTGTTATTGAATGGGTGGATAATGTATTGGACATTTTGGGGAAAGACTGTATGGGGGAAAGTAAAGTATAATCCTGGTGGCTATGAGTGAATTAGAATGAAAGGATGAATGACTATTTGGATTGTTTGGATGAATAAGCATGGCAGCTCTTCTTATCATGAGGAGGATGCTGCGTACTTGGGTTATGTAGGGTTATCACTATCATTCCAAGCTATGGTTCTAAGTGGGGGTTATTTATTTATTTTTATTCTTTGTTCTACTCCCTTGACTTGCTGTATTTTTTAAGTGAGCCAGATCTATCCTACTTATCATTCGTCATCCCCCTCCCCCATGGCATTTTTGACAACTATGACCAAGGTGTAGCATGGGGCAATCAATTCATGACTGCAGTGTTGGCTCTGTAGTGTGCGTATGCTTCAGTTAATACAGTGTTTTCAATGCATTGCAAACTGAATACACAAGGTGTGTTGTCCCTTTGCCCACTTAGTCACCTCTTGGTACTTTGCTCCATTATTTTTTCCTAAGTTCTTCCGTCCCAGCCTACCAAATTGAAAAATCCATTCTTGGCATGTGCCACATTTAATGTGATACCCATGTGAAGTTATTACAAAACATATTTCAGGGCTTCCCATAGCAGATTTAATTTACACATGTTCAGATTTTTCTCTTTTGAATTGTACCGTGACTGAATAAGCCGAAGATGATTAATCAATGATCAGTGTGGTGGCCCCTCTATTATATATATAAAAAGCTCTACCCTACCTGTCTCATCTCTCTACCTTACACCTGCAGTAGAGAAAATCACGTTTCCTTTCCTTGGTTATTGCCTAGCAAATTAATTTGTTGGAAAATTGTGGCGGCTGGTGAGGTCACAGAGTAAAGTGGGAGTAAGTGCATGGTTTGATGTCAAGTCTGGCATATGGGATACACTGTGACGAATGTGCCAAATAAAATCTATATAGTCGTTCCTTTACCTGTAGTGCAGTCCATTAGATTCATTTTTCTCAGCGACTACTTATGGCAGACATGATAATATATTAATATCCACATTTCATTCATGAGGTGTGTGACTGATGTAATATCTTATTTATTATTCATCTACCTCTTTGGAGACAGGGTAGAAAGAGAAATGCTTTTGGCGAAGAGCAGGGCCATAGGACTTAAAAATAGATAATTACCAACTACAGGTGCAGACAGCAGCAAACCAGCAGAGGCACTGGCTAGCAATGAGCATGGCTTTATTATTTTAGCACCACACACAACTTGTACTCCATATTGCGCATAATGATGTACTCATCAATGAGAAGTCATTTATTTTTCAATTCAAAGTGCCTCACTTTGTTTATACTTACTTGAAAAGCCTTTAGAAGAAAAAATTCAAATCACTGTTTTTTTAAATCCTGTGATGTTATTTTTTGCCTGCTAATACTTTTCTGTTACACAGTCAGTGCTTTTTTTATGTTTGGCAACATGTGTGGGTAAAACATAAAATTGGTCTTGTGACTCTGCTAATCATAACACATCAAATAAATTCCAACAGCCCTAGAGACTAGCAATGTATTGCTGTTGCGCCACCCAGTAAATTAAAACAATTGTTTGCACAGAGCAATATTTACAATTTGTCTTTTTTGTTTTTCTCAATATAGCTGCTCTTGCTGGTTCAGCTGGACCACACGACAGGCAGGAGAAAGCGTTCCATTTGTGGCGGAAGAGGCTGGAACGTATCCAGCAGGAATACTGCCGGCGGGTGGTCCTGGAAGAGGAGAAAATACATGCACAACAGCCGGGCACCAGTGCAGCCGGTCCCCCTCAGCCTCCAGGCTCCCGGCCATCCCATCGCTAGCGCCACCACCAACCAACTGCTGCCACCCCCACTGGGGTGGACACCATAGATGGCCGGCTCACCACGATGGAGCAGAGCCTCGCCCAGATTCGGACCGATGTCCACAATGGCCTCTTCTAGCCCTTTTATTTTTTTAATTGTTTTGGTGGGAGGGATTTGTTTTTTGTTGGGGCTGTGTGGAGAGGGTGGGAAGGGAGTTGGGACTGGAGAGACTTTCTTGGACATTTTGAGTTTTGGGGCTTGGGTCAGTTTTGTTTGCTAGAAGGGTGGGCATGTTGTTTGGGTGGAGAGGGTAGGAAAACTATTTTTTAAAATCTAAATTTATGCCTTAAGTAGGTTCTTTTACTTTTACTTTGTACTGCTGCATTCAAGTAGTTTTACTCAGCCTGTTTATGTGCTTGTAACCTAAGAGAGCATAGCACTTAGTTATAGAGGTGACGCTTATACTTCTCCAACTATCGTGCCCATTATGGGAAATGCTGCCATGATGGCCTATATTGTGTAGAACTATCTAGATAAAAAAAAGTAGCAATTAATTTACTTTTTACTAAGTTACATTACATCCATACTAGTTGCCTTACGTGAATATGCATGCAGCAATAACAGTGGAGGCATCACAACTTCACAAGTGAGGTCCCACTAGCAGTTCCACCCAGGTCAGCTCCAACTGTAGGATTGATCTGAATGATTGAATGATTATCCATTGTAGACAACTAAATTGAAGTAGAAATACTGAGCTAGTGGGTTATATAATTATCAAAGATTTACAAAGAATTGACACCACCTGAGTACTACGTGATGACACAATGAGAATGCCTGATTGTGCTAAAATAGAAAAAATAGCAATACTAGTAAGTTTTGGCTAATGTGGAGCTAGCAGTATTATTCTCAAGTTATAAAAAATTGACTCAAAGTCTGGCGTAGACAAGCTTAGGTTAGGTGTCTACGTTTAGTCAACACAAGGCCTGAATGATGATGCTGACACTGATGTTCTTAATTCTATATCTCAAAAGAATATGGATAATTTTGAATGCGTGAGTTGGTAATGGGCTGGTGTGGGCTACTGCTTAGAAGATTCTACAGTAAGTTGGTGTTGCTGTCACCACATCTGCCCCACCAAGTGTGTGATCTATTAATGGTGTAATTTAAGCCACCCCTCAATAAAACACACAGCTTAGGGGAAAACGGTTAGGGGTTTGATGGATGGATGGATGGATGGGTACCCTGATTTGGGGAAAGGTATGACAAAGACAAACACTACAACACAAGGCCAACATTCATCTGGTCAGTAAGCAGCAGCACTTCATTCACCATCAATCTATTGTCAGAAGGAAACAAAGGAATAAGTATGACAGAGTACAGATACATGCATTGCCAACAGTCCTTCTGCCCGAGACCCAATTTACCATATATCTAAATTTTCTGTCTTCTAGGTTGGGAAGTGAACCCATACTTGAATTATACTTTGTTGCAAAATTGGGTGGTGCGTCTGCATTCCCCTCAGGAATGTCCAGTCTTTGGGGCCTGTCTGCACTGGTCCGGTAGGTAAGCAGGAGTGTTGTTGAGCTCAGCTAGCTTTCGCCTTTAGTTCATGAAGGAGACTAGAAGAAGGCTTGCGGATAGTAAAAGAGAAACTGTATTTAAGAGTCAAGGAGAAAGACAGAAGGGAGGTAAGGAATGTATCAAGAAGACACAGAGGCAGTGCAAAAAACCTAAAAGGGAGACTCCGAGTACCACTTTTGCCACAAGTCCAACACACACAGACACACAGAGCAGCATTTCACAAATGCACCTCCCTCTATTCCACACAGCTGAGTACTAAGCCTCAGACTCTTGGTTTACCTTTTAACTGAATTCGATACTCAATAACTTCTTGCTTCTAGCTATTGATGAGGTAGCCCTGCAGCTCCCGCCCTGAGTTGTTCCATGAATCTCCTGCAGTCCTGACTCGAGTAACGCCATTCCAGACCAGTCATCATCATCATGAATCACGATAACCTGAGCAAAATAGACGTTGAGTGCAGTGCACAGGTGTTGAAAAACTAGTAGAGAATAAAACAGTATTGCAGTCTTCTGCATAGGTTTTTGTTTTTTTAACTAAAGTGACTGTCCTGGTCTCTGAAGAACCGGACAAAAAGGGAGAGCACCCTGCAATTAAATCTGGCTAAGGGTGAAAGGGCTGATTAGCTACAGGGAAAAAAATGAGCGCTCATCACTCAAGCCCCAAACAATGCAAATAAATAATCATCTCAAGAAATTTGACATATTACAGTTCAACATACACCCTCCCTCAGTGTCTGCCACCACATGAATCATCAATCAACTTTAATCATCACTCAGTCACTCACCGTTGCAATAGTTGAAGTTAGCTCATCCAATCCAAGCACGGGTAGTTTAGATAGGTATTCAATCATCTTTGATGCAGGCAACACATTGGAATTTGGTATTGGCAGGCAGTCTTGTAGGTAATAAACAATTTTATGAGGCAGCCATTCTAGAATGAAAGTGGGCAGAATTTCTTTATACCGTGGATCATGTAGTCTGGCACATATGTACTCTTTGGACTAGATTATGTCATGTTGCAGCCTTATATTAGAAGCCAAGCGCAGGACTAAGGTCTCAACCAAGGCATGTGCTTCTGTGTTTTCATTCACACCTGCAGGGACAAACCTTTCAGTTACCTTCTTTACCTGGTCTTGTGACCAGGAGATGCAACAACAGGATAGCTTGGCCCATCATACTGTCCTTCTTGCTAACTTCCAGTGTGAAAACCTAAAAAGGGAGTAGCATCTGTGTCAGGCATTTGACTAGGCCCCATTTGTCCACATCCACGCTCATAGCTTTCCCAACTGCATCCCCTCGTCTTTGAATGACATAGTCATTGATCTGTTTGTATTGCTCACACAGACGTTGCTGCATGTAAAAGGTGGAGTTCCAACGTGTTGGCACCTCATGTATCAGGGCTTTAACTGGTGCTCTATTATTATGCTGAATAATCTGCAGCTGCTTCTGGGCTTTAAAAGAATAGCTGAAATGAGTGCAGATTCTTCTGCAGGTGGTCAGTATGTTTCTGACTATGTCTTCCTTTTTGAGGAAGTCTTGCACCACCAGGTTGATGCAATGGGCCAAACTCAGGGCCCTGGAATAGCTTCCATCTGACATGGCCTTGACTATGTTACTGCCTTTGTCCATTGCAACAAATCCAATTCTAAAACCTCTGGGTTGCAGCCATTCATACAGCTTGCTGTTAAATTCCTTCAAGATGTTTACAGCTGTATGTGATTTCTGCATTGTGAACATGGCCACTGTTGCATGCCGCTGAACGCTCTTAAAACTTTCTTCAGGGCCATGACCTGAAGATATCTGCAAAAGAGATCCAGTCTGCAGTGATACATATATGTCAGTCGCCTGAAAATTGGTCCACATGTCTGTTGTCAGGTGGATGGTATGAACAACACTTTGCTGCAAAGCCTGTCCAACCAACTGCAGCACATCGCGATGCCATGCTGGAACAGCCACTCTGGCAAAATAGGCCCTATTTGGTACCTTTCAATTTGGGCATAGGGCTGCCACAAATTCTAAGAATTCCACTCCTTCCACAAAAGAAACAGGAAGGAGGTCCAGCGCTAACATTTTTGCCAGCTTTCCGTCGTACAAATGTGCAGTTGGGTGGTTTTGCTTGTATGGCCCCTCCTGCCTGAACATGCCAGTAATAGTAGCCTGGATTTTTTTCTTTTCTTGGGGAACTGATACAGACATCTTTTGAGAAGTAGATGCCAGTTATAAACTCAATGTGTGTCGTGGTGGTGGGACAATCACTGTATGCCGCTGTGTCTCCATCATCTCACTCTGAGTCTTCTTGTGCCATTGTGAAGTCACTGAGGTGGGTGAATCTGCTGGCACACTGCTGGGGAAAGGTTTGCTTTGCTTGAAGATATCACCCTCTTCTTCCTCATCATCACCTTCCCGTATGAGTGGACTTGTAGCTGATGCTCCCCGGCTTTTCCCACCAACACGACCATATTCAGCAATTTGTTAAAGGTTCCCCTCCCACTTGATTGTGAGGTGTTTTTTTCATAAGTCTTCGGGCCTCCAGTACCATATTGTGTACCAGGCTTACATCAACAAATATTTGTGTGGCAAATGGTGCATACTGCAATGTGATCCCCCTCTTTGCTAACTGTAAAAAAGTCCCAAACTGGGGAGGAGTACTTTTTTACTGGTCCACTGCCAAGGCCTGAAGAAGAACTAGAGGTAGGTGGGCATGTCGTTGATTGCCTCTCTGCTTCTCCTGAGTCAGGGGTTGGTGCAGGTCTCAGCTGGGGCTCTGCAAATATGGGAGCTGATGGCAGTGCTACCTGTGCCACATCTCTCAGAACTGGTTGAATAGCAATGTCAGATTCCTTTGTGTCACCTTCCATAATAACTACCTCGTCATCCTCCTCTTCATCCCCTTCCATAAGTCTAAGTCTTTCAAGAACTTTTCTTTTCCCTTGCCTCTCCTGTTGTCTCCTGGTCTCTGTTGGGTCCATTCCATGTCCCTATTATCATCATCAGAAGTGGTGCTTGGAGAAGAGGGTGCAGTAGTACCCTTCCTTTTTCTTGCTGGAGATCTGGGAGCCAATGATTCTAAAAGAGGAGGTTCAACTTCTTTTTCAGAAGGAAACTCAACCTCCGATTCTGCTCCAACATCAGACAAATGTACTATTACTGGCTGCGGCTGCTGCTCACTTTGCTGTGTTTCCCGAAATGATTGTGTACTACTTTGCGAAAGGGACAAATCCAATTCAACATCACTACTCGTCGGCGTCGGCATGATTGCACTGGCTGCCTCACTGATAGACATGGTCCTGGGCTTAGGTTGGGTGAGGGGGGCTATTGATTGAGGAGTGCTGTTCTCAGCTTGCTCGCCGGAGGCCGGTGCGGCAGGCACAACTTTCCTGAAAAAGGTTGGGGTCCGCACGCCAGTGGTGGAAATCTGCTTCTTCTGCCCCCCAATAGCCTCTTTCTTGGCAGCACCTTTCTAGGGAACATCTTGAAGCTGTCAGTTGGCAGTGGCACTTAGCTTCACAACAAGATGAAGAGATGACCGTTTGCGTAGTCAGTCATGAATCACATTGTGCACAGGCCTTCTGTCTGGCAGTACTATGGGTGATGTCGCTTCTCTTTTGCACCTAAAAGCAAACAAGCAAGAAAAACATCAGTGAAATGTGGCATTGTTGCACTTCAATTAGTAGTACAAACCAACAATATTATGTAGTGTGGTGACTTAGCAATAATACAGTCTAACTATCCATTTGTAAATCCACACCAACAAACTTTCATTGAGTGCAATACACTCAGAAAGAGCAACAACATACAGATGTAACTTTTTGCCTTATGTGCATCACTTTGGGATGTGGCACTCAGGTGACAATGAAATAATCCTTAGACAATTATTGCTCTGTGCAGGAACCTATTTCAGTCATGTGGTTGATGCCAGATGTTAGGAAAATGGAAAAATTGAATAACAAAAAAAAACTATATAATAAAAAAATTAAATTAAAAATAAAACTAAAACATTGTAAAATTTAAACAACTACAATTCTAAAAATGTAAATGAAAAAAGTAAAGATAAGTGAAAAATAAATATCTGCAAGCATATTAATTTATTAAACTGCTATCATTGTCAACCATCCATGCAATCCTATGGCAAAGGCTGGCTGGATACACAAAATGGCTGCCAGCCAGGGCAACATGGTCATCAACAACAACTAACACTGAGCAAGGAGGCATGGTCACAATTTCAGAGAAGACATGCAGGTCTATGGCAAAAGCACACTGAGTAGCTACACAAAAGGGCTGCAAGCCACATGGTCAGAGAACAACAACAACCAGCAAACAAGCATGGCCACAAACAAATAAGACATGCAGACCTAAAGGGAAAGTACACTGGCTGGCTACACAAAATGGCCGTCAGCCTTATGGTGAGAGATCAACAACAACCAGCAAGGAGGCATGGTCACAAACGGAGAAGATGTGCAGACCGCAAAAGCACACTGGCTAGCTACACAAAATGGCCGTCAGCCACATGGTCAGAACAGCAACCAGTAATGAGGCATGGTCACAAACCGAGAAGACATGCAGGCCTATCGCAAAAGCACAACTAGCTGGTTACACAAAATGGCCACCAGACAAATGGTCACAAAAACCAGCAAGAAGGCATGGCCACAAACAAGGAAGACATGCAGGTCTATGGGAAAAGCACACTGACTGGCTACACAAAATGGCCGCCAGCCACATGGTCACAACAATAAGCAGGAGGCCTGGATAACAAAGAACACATGCAGGTCTAGGGTGGACACATTATACAAAATGGCCCCTGGCCACATGGCATAATGAACAACAAAGGCAAATGGTGGCCAATGGCAAACACACATACACAAACACTCTGGCCAGGCAAAACAGTACATGGTAACACCAATAACATAGCATTAATTCAGCAATGCCAGAAATGAAAATTAACAGGGCTAAAAATGTTTACAACACACAGCAATCAATCAATGAATCAATCAAGGAGCATTTATAAAGAGCATAGCTACCTCCAACGAGATGTCCTCCAAAGCCATTACCCCACCTATACACTGTTTGCAGGGGGGAAAAAGTGAAATACCACTAAAAAAACATATTTTGTATTTTAATCCAATGCCATCCATGACCTAAACGATATTTCAATTTAACAGACACCACAGAAACAGTTGTTTCATGCACCCATGAATAGTACAGGGCCTACTGGCAGGAAGGCCCATTGGCAGATTAGGCCAGAAAGTGAATTAAATCAATATTGCAAATTTATTTAAAAAATGGGGAGAAAATGTAGTCAACTGTGCAACATTTTTCCTTCACAAAAGAAGAAAAATCAAATGCAAAAAAATAACTAGACCCCTACTAAAACTGCAGGCCACTCACCACAATAAATTTAAAATATAAAAGTACAAATACATCCACAATAAATTTAAAATATAAAAGTACAAATAAATCCAGGTGCATGCCCCCAGTCAAACACACATATCCTTATACACAAGTCTTCCAACTTACTTGTGATATCTCTATAAACAAAGTCCTATATGCAGCATATAAGGAGACAAGGAGAGTGATCATTAGAGCTCCAAATTCCAATGAAAAGTGACCAGGAGAGGGGCAAAGCACTGGGAAGAGCCTGTTGGTCAAGAGCAGGAAGTTAGAGTCTCAAAAATGGCTTCTTGCACAAAAAAACAACTCCAATGGCCAGTTTGAGAAGAAAATACACTCCAAATGCCTCTCAGCTGCATTCTGAAGCAGAAAAGCTGCTTGACTGCTCCGTTTGCGATCGGCACTAAGGATGCTAGATTGGTGCCGCCGCGGCCAGAAGCCGTGTAAGTGAGCACGAAGTCTCGGAGGAGCCAGCTAGCAGTGTGAGAAGTCTCGAGTGCGCTCGCACGCGACCAGAGAGTCTTACTGCTCGCGTTTGAGAGCCCCAAAAAATGTGAGTGCGCAAAGGGAAAAAGATCTCAGTAATTCCACATTCCTCTGCAGAGCACGGCATGCCTGAATTACGCAATCTCAATGGGTGCAGCGGAGTTCGCCGCCCAGGTTTACTCTATTTCTGGGTTTGCTGCTCTCGCATAATTGGAAAGGTATGAATTTCTTTTCCAAGTAGTGGAAGTCTGAACATGGGTTCTGTGAATCTTGTAGTTTTTTAAAAGTTGTCTTTGGTTAGGAGAGCAATTGCTTTTTATTGTTTTAAAGTAGGAGATTCCTATGTACAACTTTAAACATACACCCAAGGGGGTAGATTACAATATTTCCACGTTTTAAGTTTTCTATGATTTGCGGTACCAGGGCTGTGGTGGAGCTGCCGGTACTTGTAGACCATTGGAGAGGTTTGATTGGTTCATGAGAATGTACAGCTACATATTCAGATAGTCTTTGACCTTTCTGCACATATCAATACACTCCTTGCCATAGAAGAGTTCTACAGGAAAGGTGACTATCTAGTTTATTTGTTGTGCTTTCCTATTTTTGGGGACGCAAAAGTGTTTGCTCGTTAACAAAGTTTATGGACAGCAATAACAGGAAAGGGGAGGTCCAGAGAAACATGCTCAGGAGAGCAACGAAGAACAGGAAGAAATCTACATCGAAGATTTAAGATCCTCACTGAGTCCTAATGCCTTGTAATTACACCAATTCAATGCAAAAAAGAGGGAGATGGACAAAGAGGAGGCAACTACATCTGCTTTGGCATTACAGCACAGCATCTCTCCTGGCGAGAAATTGCCACAAGATGTCCTTAACCAGGAGCAATATGATATTGATCCCTGTTTTGCCAAATTTGGCTTGCACTGCTTGGTGTGCTGTAAAGCCATCTCTCAATGTGGAGGGGAAAGTGGGGGAACACAAAAAATCCCAAGATTCACCAGAAGACCTGCAAGAAATATTTCTCCCTGGTTTCTAACTCACTATTAAAGTTGCATTTTTGTTTTGGTTTCTGCAAAAAAAAGAAAAAAAAATACTAAAAATGTTTTCATAAAAAGTAAAAAAAAAAGGTTCTTTTCAGAACTAACATTATTGGTTTAAGAAAAGAACTAATTGATGTTGTTTGTTTTCTTTGTCAGTAAATCCACGAGACTCAGTGCAGGTGACGTAGGTGAGGGACTGGTGAGAGAAATAGTTTGTGAAAGAGTAACTGGCAGAGTGTTTGAAAGTTAGGAGGTGAGCAGTGGGGGTTACAACCAGCTAAACATAGGTGGTCAAACTCTGCTGCGCACTGCCTTTGGGTTGTATGCAGAACGGGTTGTTCTCAGGACCTTGCCTCTTGACAGATCCTACACCAAGCCCAACGTACACCGATTGTCCAATCTGCAGAGGGCTGTTTGTAGAGGGGGATACCCAAGGAGCTTGGCCTCCAGCCAGTCCCTGAATTCAATCTGCTGCAGGCAGGCAACCCTCACTGAGCACGGCCTAAGAAAATGAAGGTTTGCCCAAATCCCCCTACAGAACCTGGGCTCTGAAGAGAATGATACATCATGGGTTCTCTGTCAGAAAAAAATAAACCTGTGGTAATAATCCACAGTAATGGAAATATATTATTATTAGAAGTGAAACTCAATTTGCTCACAACGATTACTTATCTCAATGTATAAAAGAACCCCCTAAGTGTTTAACTCCCAATATGAAAGAGTGATCATACAATATTTATTACACTTACATTCATAAGATACATCAAATTCATTAACTTTGCGTCTTGAAGAACAAATATAGTCCTTGTGTAGTATGATTAAAACTGAAGGGTGTCAACCAGGCGCAACCCATCCTTAAGATCAGGGGTACCCCGCCCCTCCCCACCTTTTTGCAGACATGAAGAGTGACTTTCAGCCTGAGCAAAGGCTAGCCTGACAGACACTCTTTATGTTCAGGTCAGGAAGCGATGAGCTAAATGCACAGAGTGGGGTCAGCAACTCTCACTGACCCATCCCACTCTGTGACAAGCAAGGGACTGCCCCCTCCTCTTGTCAGCCAATGAGAGAAAGCAGCAGTCCCACCCCTACAGGAACCACCAATTCGTCCATCCCACCTACCAAGATCACCACTGTGTCCTTGTACGTTTTTCTTTTCTTAATATTTTGTGCGTGTGTGTAGGTATGAATGTATGTGTAGTAGTGTGTGCGTGCTGTGAATGGGTGTGTGCATGTGTATGTGAATGGTGGATGTAGGCGTGCATGCTTATGAATGTATGGGTATGAGTGAGTGTGCATGTAGAAGAGTGTGTGTGTGTGTCCCACCTTCCTCCCCTGCCTGATCAAATTACCGACTGCCACTGGTATCAACTTAAATTAATTTCCCACCATACGCCTTAAGGTAGTTCATCAAATAAATGCAAGGATACTCACAGTCATTAATTTCTCCTTTGCAGTGTTCCATAATTTTATTAATTGGTCAGTACAGTGATCTCTTCTTAAAAGTTTGACGTGTTTTGGTGGAATCATGTAGGCCTTATCAGGGCACTACAAAGTTGTATGTAACCATTGCTAAAAATAAAACAAATAAACTGTACTATAATGATTTTCCAACCATATATGCTTCTATAGCCACTAGGACCACATCCAGTATCTGTAACAAGTAATGCAGCATGAACGGAATGCTGAAAATGCAAACATTCTCCTCCAGTCAAAAGATCTGGGTTAAATCCATCGTTCTCTTGCCCACTACGCCACCCCAGTTTGAACCCAGCCATATGCAAATCAGTCTTGACCCTGTGCCCCATGGGAACAGTCCAGACCGAACTGCCAGGCGAGGTCCTCCCTGGACCAGGAACAAGCACCCTGGGACCGGTTTCAGGGTATGTCACCCTTCTTCAGCCAGGCTAGCTTGAATCCAGTGGCGCAGTGAGGAAGGGACCCACGTCCGGGCATACCCATCCCACTGCAAAATAACGATGGAATTAGGCCCAGATCTCTGTACTGGGGTGAATGTATGACATTGTTCTGCATTCTGTCCATCAATTGTTCTTTTTGCATTTGTCACCCCGAGTGGGACGGGTTTGCCCAGACGTGGGTCCCGTGCTCTCAAGGCCACTGGAGTCAAGCTTTCCTGGCTGATGAGGGCTGAAAGCCCGAAACCGGTCCTAGGATACTTGTTTCCAGTCCAGGGAGGACCTGGCCTGGCAGTTCGGGCTGGACTATTCCCATTGGGCGCAGGGTCAATACTGATTTGCATATGGCTGAGTCCAAACTGGAATGGCATGGTGAGCAAAAAACCGATGGATTTAGGCCCAGATCTCTGTACTGGGGTGAATGTATGACATTGTTCTGCATTCTGTTCATCAATTGTTCTTTTTGCATTTGTCACCCCGAGTGGGACGGTTATGCCCAGACGTGGGTCCCGTGCTCTCCATGCCACTGGAGTCAAGCTATCCTGGCTGATGAGGGCTGAGAGCCAGAAACCGGTCCTAGGATGCTTGTTTCCAGTCCAGGGAGGACCTGGCCTGGAAGTTCGGGCTGGACTGTTCCCATTGGGCGCAGGGTCAAGACTGATTTGCATATGGCTGGGTCCAAACTGGAATGGCATGGTGAGCAAAAAAACGATGGATTTAGGTTCAGATCTCTGTACAGGGGTGAATGTATGAAATTGTTCTGCATTCTGTCCATCAATTGTTCTTTTTGGATTTGTCACCCCGAGTGGGATGGTTATGCCCAGACGTGGGTCCCGTGCTCTCCATGCCACTGGAGTCAAGCTATCCTGGCTGATGAGGGCTGAAAGCCAGAAACCGGTCCTAGGATGCTTGTTTCCAGTCCAGGGAGGACCTGTCCTGGCAGTTCGGGCTGGATTGTTCCCATTGGGCGCAGGGTCAAGACTGATTAGCATATGTCTGGGTACAAACTGGAATGGCATGGTGAGCAAAAAAACTATGGATTTAGGCCCAGATCTCTGTACTGGGGTGAATGTGTGACATTGTTCTGCATTCTGTCCATCAATTGTTCTCTTGCATTTGTCACCCCGAGTGGGACGGGTATGCCCAGACGTGGGTCCCATGCTCTCCATGCCACTGGAGTCAAGCTATCCTGGCTGATGAGGGATGAAAGCCCGAAACCGGTCCTAGGATGCTTGTTTCCAGTCCAGGGAGGACCTGGCCTGGCAGTTCAGGCTGGACTGTTCTCATTGGGCGCAGGGTCAAGACTGATTTGCATATGGCTGGGTTCAAACTGGAATGGCATGGTGAGCAAAAAAACAATGCATTTAGGCCTAGATCTCTGTACTGGGGTGAATGTATAACATTGTTCTAAATTCTGTCCATCAATTGTTCTTTTTGCATCTGTAACAAGTAAGCCACCAATTTTGTCACATGTATAATATATATATTTTTTCACAATAACTAGTCTGGAATACAGTTTACTACATAATGGCATTACATTATATTGTGATCATCAATCAATGACATGCATATATCTTGAACTCTCGGAGACCGTGGGGGTTACAGACTGGCCCTTAGTGGCAGTAATTAACCTGTTGAGGCCTAGATGTGCCCATATCAATGGAGTATAGTCAGGGCCACTGGAATTATGCGATTGTGCGGGGATTTTCACATAATTATAGATTTGCCGCATTTGCCACATAATCCATCATCTGCGGCATAAGCTGCAGATTTTAACAAAAAACCTATTTTAGTTCTAGCTCAAACAGTTCATAAGAATGCAGCAACACGTGTTGCTGTGTACTGAAAGGCCCTTCACAAAACTGAACTGTTAACCTCTTTGTTGCTTATTGCTATATTTGAGTATTAAACATGTACTAATTAGGTGCTACCAGTGCTCAGACAGTGTTACGAAGTTTAAAATTGAAGAAATAATGAAGGAATACAATTTAAAATGTGCCACATAATTTGCCTTTTTCTTGATGCATAATTTGCTCAACCCTGCCACATAATTTGACCCTCTCTTGCTGCATAATTCCAGTTGCCCAGAGTATAGTGGAGTAATAGCTCACAAAAGGACCGGAAGCCTAGGATAATAGCATTCCCCATCAGTAACTACATTGTTTCATCTGTATCATAAATATTACAGGCCAATTGTGAGTGATATCACCCTTATGGTAGACTGACTAACTTGTAAAATGTACTGGAGAACTTACCCAAAATTGATTCCAGCATCTGTCTTATGAAATTAACTTGCTCGAACAAGGAGTCAGTTGTAAACATCGTGATTAATGATAGCAAATGTTGGCAGTTTCAAAGAAGCAGCAAAATGCAATGAAATATGGCAGAGCAGAGCTGTCAGTATCACGCTCCATGGGCTATAAATAATGGTGAAATCAATTTGAGTGGCATCAAGCCTAAGACAAGGAACATTGTGCCTGGCTGGTCATGTGCTCACTGTGCCACTGGAACCTAGCTACACCTGACTGAAGAGCACCAATCACTGCAAAACCAGTTGTGAGTTTCTTGTGGTTTGGTACACTGAGGCAGTTCAGGCTGGACTGTTCCTGTTGGAGCAGGATTGAGACTGATTTGCATATGTCTGGGTGCAAACTGAGGTGGCATGTTGGGCAAAGGAATGATGGGTTGAAATGCTACACCGAGCTGCTGCCAGTCGTTAGACTTAATGCAAGCATGTCTCCCATCACCTCATGTGTGTTTGAGAGCAAACAAACAACATTGGTATTTAGTCTCCTGAACTGAACCAACATACTGTCTATGATGTACCTTTTAGAGTTGGGGAACATTCTTCACCTATGTGTGCTTGTAAATACAAATGGCTCGCTTCCAACATATATTGTGAAATAATATTCTAAAGTCCAACTCTACTAAGTGCAGGCCCACTGGAATTATATAATTGTGCGGCCGTTTTGTTTTTTGCAAAATTATAGATTTGCCACCTTTGCCACATAATCCATCATCTGCTGGATAATCTTTAGATTTTAACCAAACACAAATGTTTTCTAGCTCAAATTGTTCAAAAGTTACTAAAAACTCAGCGGCACGTGTTGCAGTGCAGTGGAAAGCCCTGTGCGAAAGTTAGCTAGTCTCCTTTATGCTGCTTATAGCTGTATTTGTATATTAGGCTGGTACTACTTTGGTGCAACTAATACCCAGACAGTGTTAACAAGTGTTAAAATGACAAAATAATGAAGTAATACTATTACAAAATGTGCTGCATTACGCTTCATAATTTGCTTTATATAGCCCCATAATTTAATCAACCCTGCTGCATAATTTGGCTCTCCACTGCTGCATGGTGCTAGTGGCCCTGACTAAGTGTAATGATATATGCATGCAAAAACTATACCTTCAACAATCTTAAATACAGTTCTGAATTATTTTAGATGGCACATCAATTAAGTGGTCTTTACAAGGAATGAGAGATAGTCACTCCACAGACAAGAGCATTATTTTAGTTCAATAAAGTGAATCATGAAGCAATAAAGCCTTTGAAAAAAGTCCATACAAACAATCAGGCCTTTACTCGAGAACAAAAGGATTTCCAAGGATGATTGTAGCACAATTAAGTCACATAAGGTTATTCACGGTAAGGGCCTAGACTAGAGCTCAACGATGACTACCACATTCTAGTTCATGTTTGTTCTAATTTCAAATTAGATCTTCATTACATGGGTGCCATTTTGGTTTGGGAAAGATACACCTAACACACAACATTTCAGTCTCCAGCGTAAAAGTATAAAATGTTACTTACATACTTCCATCTGCATTTGATATTAATGATATGAAATCAGTACTTAAGATGTAATATTCTGAATAGCTAACCATAAATGTATCTAATGCCTACGCTCATGCACCTTGATTGGTCCCTGTGATGAATCCTTGTCTATGCTGACCACAAGTGATGCATACTGTGTTCATTTTCCTGACTCCTGGTCTAATGTTGACCCTGGCATAATGGTGGCAATTCTTGTCACATTAGGGACATGGTATGAAGGTGTGCATATGTGGTACAATTCTGGCTCTGGTATAATGTAGTAATTCTTGACCTATTGTGGACATCAGTAGTAAGGGGTGGGGCATACCGCTTGCATAAAGCATGCCATGGCATGATGGCGATAATTACAGGCATATTGTAGACACCCATTCCATAATGGTGCTCACTCCTGAACTAATGATGGCCCTGATACAATGGTGAAAACGTACGGCTTGTTGAAGGTTCGTGCATGGTCCGTGGGTGTTGGGGGATTCCGAGGACTGCGGGCTGCAAACAGTGGTCCCCGGCAGAAGGGGAGGAGCCCAGGATGAGTACTTTGGTCTTGTCTGAGTTAAGCTTAAGACAGCTGTCCTTCATCCAGGTGGCGACTGCCTTCATCCTGTTGTCATAGTACCTCTTGGCGGCTGTGGGTTCATCTGTGAGGGAGAGAATCAGCTTGGTGTCATCGGGTAGAAGATGATATTGAGTCCGTGGCTTCTGACGATGTCTGCAAGCGGGGCCATGTAGATGTTAAAGAGGTTGGAGCTCAGGGAGGATCCCTGAGGCACTCTCTGAGGATCTCTGTTGGGTCTGAGTTGAAATTTGGCTGACGAAGGAGCGGATCCATTCTAGGACTTTGTCATGGATGCCTGCGTCGTAGAGTCTTGCACAGACGGTAATGGTGGGAGACAATGTCAAAGGCGACTGAGAGGTCCAGGAGGATGTGGGCAGCCTCGGTCGAGGAGGGTGTGTATGTCATCTGTAGTGGTGAGGAGAGCGGTCTCGATGCTGTGATTACTTTTGAAGCTCGTAGGGAGAGGTTCAGGATGTTGTTCATTTTAATGAACTCGGAGAGTTGGGCCTTGATGGCTTTTTTCAGTGACTTTGGCTGGGAAGGGGAGCAAAGAGATGGTCTGTAGTTCTTGAGGCCCGTCGGGTCGGCATGTTATATTCCATATAGGTACCTTATATAGCCACAGGTAAACATCACAACCTTTCACCTATATTCTTCCCTACATTACATACATACCGGTTCTTAGGCACTGACCTTTTACCTAGATACGACACTGCATTCAGAAGGTGGGTTTTTTCCTGGTTCGATACTCCTACATTATGCATGAGACTTCTTGGAAGCACAGCAGGACTCACAGCAGGACGAACATCTCCTGTATAATATCTATGTTAAAGTTCAAGCCCAATGTCATCCTTTAGGCCGACATAGTAACACAGCAAGTTAGGACCCCTGGGGAGACCTGTGGGTATATATTCATCATATCTTGCTTAGAGAGACAGAGGAGACGGTGACATCCCGGCTGACACACTGACCAGAGACACTGAGGTTCCTGCATGCAGATGCTCCAGTTAGCAGTGGTCTAACATCCCTCGTGAGGTGTCCAACTCGAGACTAGGACAGGGTCCCACATTCTCTAACTCTCAGGTAATGGGGTGGACTAGACCTTAGAGGGACTCTTGCAGTGGCGGCTAGTGGATTTTGAAAGTGGTGGGCGAAAAATGTTGCACCCTAATGCAATAAGCGAGCGAGCGCAGCGAGTGAGCCCGAACTGCAAAAGGAGGGTGCGGGTGTGAGATTTGTGAGGGGTGTGTATGTATGACGCTTTGTTGTGTGGTCTGTCTCTGAGGTAGGTTAGGTTGTGTGCTGGAACATGTGTGGGTTATGCATGGATTTCTGGTGTCTGTGCATGTGTGTGGTGCAAGTAGTGTGCATGGTATTTCTATGGGGCTGTGGCCGTCCGGGACTTTGTTTGAAGTGTTTATGTTGATGGGGTGCATTTGTCGAGTACAGGTGATGCGCGTGGTATGTGAGGTGCATGAGGTGTGTACAGAGGTTGTCTGTGGGGTGGTGAAAGTGGTGTGTGTTGTCTTTGTGTTTGCATTGGGTGATGCATGTGGTGCGGTTGTCAGAGGCATTTCATTTGCTTGATTGATGAACATACACAAGTGTCTAGTAATGAATACGCTACAACAACTGCACTATAGCATGACTGGCAGGGATGTGCCTTCAGTACCTCCATCCCACACAACCACCACCCCAAGAAACGCAGCACGTGAAGCCCAGGTGGAAACCAAAACTGCTCCAGCAGTGGAAATATGCAAGTGTGAGGGACCCTGTCAGTTTTTTTTTTATTATTGTGGCTATGGTGATTGGGAGGAGGGGAGAAACGGGAGGAGTATTCCTGAGCAGAATGACAGCAAGGCGCGTGCAGAGAGCTGATGTCGCTTTTGGGAAATGCTCTGATGGAATTCACGGTCCCCAAAGCATGCAGAGGGCGGAGCTATTCTGTGTAAAGCGGGTGCACGAGGGCAGCAGGCATGCACTTACTGCAGTAGGCGATGAGCAGGCTCGCCAGAATCATAATTGCCCAGAAAGTTGAAGACATGCTCGGCAGGGCGAATGCATTTTTGTGTTAACTGAAATATTACAGTTTCTATCAAGCTGCCTCCTCCCCACAACTTCCCATCCAAATCAGATTACACTACTTATCTTAATATTTCAAAACATAATTTTGGGTTTATCTTGGTAGTAGTTAAAATTTTGATAGAAAGTAGAAAGCATTACATTAACAGCATCAACGTGGCTTTCGCGATTGTACCGTAAGTGAAATATCTTGGAGTCCTGCCATTGCAACAGCTTAAAAGAGAATAAAAAGACAATTCTGACAGAGACCGACTACCCGGCTGCAAAGTTCGATTGGCATTTTGAACAAACTCTGCGTAGTCACATTCACAAACACAAAGGGAACAATAGTCTTGCCCAAGATAGGCAGTGTGGCTACTAGCACTCATAATGCATTCCTATTTTTAAAATAAATACCGATTGAGATAATGGTCGGCCAACAGATGAAGAGGGAAAGAAGTGGCGGCATGCAATGGGCTAGTGACGAATTCGGAGCAGGGGAAAGGAAGGGAGATGGTGGTGACAATAGGGCAGCAACTTTCCAGGAAGTAGGCATTTTATGAAAACATGGATGTATAGCAGAACATTAATTTAGGAACTGCTTACACCCGTCCAAAAGATGCGCCTCAGCTCTTAAACAGAAATAAATGCCGTTTTGTGTTTATGAGGAAGTTTAAGTGGAATTGTTTTAAGTAAAGCCAGATGCGATATCGCACGGTTTTAGAGGAATATTTTAGATTATTTGGAAGAAGGAATAATGGGAACTATTAGATTATTTGGAAGAAGGAATAATGGGAACTATGAGGCTGACCAGGTTACGGAATTGGGGTTTTAGGTGAAGCAGCAAACAATAACATGCATACAATGAACTGTGATTCGGATGAGCTGTGTGCATTAAAATCACTAGGCCGGCATGACGGGCGAGTAGGGGGAGAGGGGGTGGAAATAGGGTCATCCCGCGGGGGGGATGGTGGAGGCGGGAGGCGTTTGTTTAATTAAAAAATATAATAAAATAAAACTTAACTTACCGTCCTGCGCCGCTGCCACCTCAGCTTCTGGAATGGGTCAGATTCCCGACTCCCGCCGTCCACCGTCCTGCCTTTTCCAATTCCTCCAGGCAGCTCTCAACGTGACGTCATCAGCCAGTAAAGGCAGCCTCCCTCCCTCCCCTCCGCAAATCACAATGCTGCAATGGCAGCGTTGTGATTGGTGAGGCGCAGAGGAGCGCGCCCCACCTGGGCCATTTATGTATGCATAAAGAAAAAGGAAGAGTGGGTGGTCCTGCTCGAGAGGCAGTATTCAGGGCCGACCAAACAGTCAGTATGCACAACAGTGGGCAAGCCACTCCCCCCCTGCCCTCGAGCAGAACCCCCAACCAGGCACTTCTGCTTTCTCGCTGTGCGAGAAGGCAGAAACATAAAATGGTAGTTATTAACATTTATGTTTCTGCTTCTCGCACTGCGAGAAAGCAGTGGGGCAATGCCCCCACGCCCTCATGGGGGAGCTGCCACTAGATTCTTGGCATAACACCTACACAGATGCTAGGTACATTTAGGTACATCTAGTTAGGGAGACATCGTAGGAGTATGCATCATTATCATGTATTCTATGTACTTGTATATATTCATGATTTCTGCAAATTGGTAAAACTGTACCATCCCATTACTTTTGTAGTATTGCTAACCATATATCTCTGCTACTGTCTAATGGTTATTGCAGCTCATATATTCTACACCAGAATAACAACTGTTCAATAAATACTTATTGAAACGCCCAGACTGTTTATTCGGTGTATCTCTGAGACAAACTAAGTGAGCACGAGTGACTGAGCGAAAAGTAGTATATTGTTTCCACGATCCTGAGGGATCAGGGTTATCGTGTTCTGAGGTTGCCAGAAACTATTCTCTCCCCGATCAGAGGAGATTCTAGTGGCACTGTGAGCTAGCTAACACAAATAGGCTAACGTATCTGGTGGGGGTGCTCAGAACCAGTCTGCCACCAAACCCACAGTTTATGTTATCCGAAATGTGCAGATCCTGTATAGGTAATATAGGAATACGACGTGGCGCCCAACATAGGTTGGGTACTTATTTAACAGTAGAATCTGAGTAGTTGAGTCGTGCTATTCTCAGAGACCCCTACTCACAAAACATCAGAGACGTCTGGAGTGGGTGGGCACAAAAATTCCGCCACTGCTGAGTAGGCTAAAAAATCCTATTTATTAGGTGTTGGTTAATCAAGCTTGAAGGACACAGTGTTCCTAAAATTGTGCATAAAACCTTAACTTAGTTCCCTTGAACAAACTTCTTCTTTACAAAATGACTGAGGACAGAAATAACACAGTAGTAGATCTACACCTCTCAGGAGAAGAAGATGCAGACGCAATTCCGATTGCAGAAAAAAAATCAGACATACAATCACCCTGAAACAGTTGGAAAATGGTTTATCTTCTAGGGGTGGCTTAGTAGCTTTCGTGATTGAGGCACAAAAATCAAACAAAACAGAGGTATTTTATTTGTGGGTTACATTCCCGGCAGCAGATTCGAGAACAAAAACATTTCACTCTTACACAAAGGGAGATGCACCATTGGAATATGGTCCGTTCAAGGACATAGAGATTCCACTCATGTACCAGGAACATTTATACTAGTTTAAAGGCACCCTACCCCACATAAGAAGAAACTTAAGATTAGGCCTGCTCGGAGGAGAAGGGGCAACATGGCCAATATTAGCAGCCGACACACCACATCCTGACATTGACACAATGCCACAGGCATACTTACTCATACAACACAAGTATTTAATTAAAATCTATAGAAACTTGACACAATTCGTCATGAGGACATTCACTGTCCAATCAGCAACGAATGAAACTCAATCACAGGGTACAGCAACTAAAATCCCACCACACACATTACACGCGGTAATGGGCAAAATGCCATTCTGGGTAGCTCAGAAAATAGCTCAGCTCGAGGCAGTATTCCTAAATACTGCCCCGCATGAAAAACACGGAATGCTAACAATCTGCCTGCCCATGGGGATAACACCACAAGTAGAAGATTGTACCACTTGGGGTACAGTCTTTGCTGCCATATATCGACATTGCATTTATTGCCTTCCTTCCATTCTTTTGTAAAGCGCTCTGATATCCTTTGGGATCTTGTTTGCACTATATAAAACTTTATAAATAAATAAATAAATAAATGAATAAAATATATACCAGGACTCAGGGTATTCCTTCATTAGTGGTGGTACCAGACGAATTAAGACAAATACATAACGAGTACGAAGCAGAGCCTGCTCTGAACTTCGGAATGAAGTTACTAGGTAACTATTGCCAGGTATCAGCCATAATACTAGCTAATATCAAAGGGGAAGCAGCTTTAGTGGCTCTCTGCCAGTGTCTAAGGGAGTTCAGTCCTATAGATCCACAACACGAACTACCCAAAATAATTGAAAGTGCATATGCAGAATTAGGCAGACACAGTTTGGGTGGGAAAGCTTTAAAACCACAACTGATGGGCAGTCCTGAAAAGGACACTACCAAGCAGACACGTACTTCTTCTAAAAAGAAGTGGGATATTAAAAAACAACAAACCTTTAAAGGCAGATCTCCTCCACAGAAGCCCTCTGAAAAGAGGTACAACCTTAGAAATAGGGACAATATTAGGAAACCTGACAGGTATCAGGATACTGATACACATTCCTCTCGTTCCTTTCAGGGTTCATCGAAAAACTCAGAGAGGGAAGGACGGTCAGAGAGACAAGAAGAACGTACAAAGTCCAAAGACAAGCAGGACGCTCAAGATTATACTTCCAAAAATGAAGAAAAGCCTAAGCAAAAGCCACAGTTCAAAAAGAAGTTTACAGGTCTAAAGATCAGACATGTCCAGAATTCTAAGGACTCAACTACTGAATGGGGGATGGGCTCTGACGGTGCTAGACAGTGTGGCAGAAGTAACAATAGCTCACCGGAACCTGATGGAATTTCTGGTGATAACGGACTTGAATGATTATATCACGGTGGAAACACCTGATAACAGAGTGAGTGACCCACACAAAGTATACAAAATAACGCTCCAAATGGAGGGGGACAAAAGTAGGAAAGTTAGAGGTCTCTTTTGGGAGAACCTTACGTTTGGCTTTGAAATTTTGTTAGCTGAACAAGATTGTCCGCCAGCATTCATCATGGATTGTCCTAAAGGAGAAACAGTAATTCCACCAGCCTTCTCAGATCATATTCCCAGGCACTTGTAACATACATATTCGTGGGAGTGGACGGTAGCCCAGGCTCCAACATTATACAAAAACCATGTTGGATGGGATGAGGATTCAACCCACCACATAATTCCTTTAAAAAATACTCCAACTGCACAGAGGCAGTAACCAATAAAGCAAGAAGCTAAAAAACATGTCAGGGAGATCTTAGATCAACTTGAGTACCAAGTGATGATTGAAACTTGCACCTCTCAAATGAACAATCCTTTGTTTCCTGTCATGAAACCTGACAATACATATTGTCTAGTTTTAGATTACAGACACTTAAACACTCGCACTAAGACATTTGCAGTGAAATGCACACAGTGCCGCATTAATGAACAGCATTGTGTGGGAAAAATATAAAACAACACATTTCTTTGCCAAAATATAGCGCCTGAAAGCAGGTATTTGACAGCATTCTCAGTGCTAGGGTCAAAAAGGCAATTTCGGTGACTCCTCCAAGGGTATAAGAACAGCCCAGGGTTGTTTTCGGCCAGAGTAACTGAGTTACTTCAAAAATTGGATGAAGCGGCATTGTCCTATCTGGATGATATTTATCTGACGGACGATGACCTGGAGGAACACTTGAACAGAGTGAATGCCATAATGTTGGGATTTGCATCCGAGGGCTACAAATTCAACTTTAAAAAATCTAAAATTGTCCACCTCAGTGTCCTATTTTTAGGATAGGAGCTTTCAAGTAAAGGAAAAAGCCTGGCAGCAAATTTTTTATTTAGAAAGATGTACGCTGCTCCAACCTCCAAAATCATTTAAAAACTTACAATCAATACTGGGATTCCTAAATTTTGGTAGAACATACATTTTGGATTACGCAGAAAGAGTGAAACCTTTCTACGACTTAATGAAACCTGTTTTCTCAGCGAGAAACTGGACACAGGAATACACAGATACACTTAGTTCCTTACAAGCTGACATGATAGCTTTGTATCATTGCGGTCAATCAGGGTACACCTATCTAACATATAATGAAGGTGAAACAGTACCAATTACATACTAGTCACACAAGTACACAAATGCTGAGATGCACTTTGCATCTACAGAAAAGATTCTAACTTCTAACAGCGATACAGACTGCTGTAGTGAGAGAAAGAGCACTGGCTCAGGGAAAACGAATAATAGTAGTGACTCCAGTTCCAGCCTTAGAGGCTGCAATAAAAGCAAGCGTCCCTGACGCTAAAGCCTTACAACCAAGATGGATACAATGGGCTAATTTTCTCACTGCGACAGATGTAGAATACAGGTACGACCCAAATTTAAAGACACAAGCTTTCCTGCAATACGAACAAGAATATCTTCTACCAAATGAAATAATACCTCTGGATCAGTATGAATATAATATTTACACTGATGGATCTGCTCAACCGGCCATAGAGAGTAAACAACAATACAGCGCAGCATGTGCTATCATTAAAGGTCGCATGCGAGTTGGAAAATTCCATCCAAGTTGCACTAAAACGCATTCTTTAGGAGACTGCACGGCTCAGTTGGCAGAATTAAAAGCGCTGATACTGGCACTAGTAAATATGGATCGAGAATTTCCCACACTAATTGTATGCGATTCATATTACTGTGTACAGTCTTATAATGAATACTTGCAAAACTGGGTTGAAAACGGGTTCAAAGACGCAAAAGGTGGCACAATTAAGCATAAAATGCTATGGGAACAGGTAGTGAAGTTTAAATCGGAACTACCAAGGACTCATATGATACATACACTGAGTCATCAGCGTGATGGCGTTCACGTTGAAGGGAACTCATTGGCTGATGAAGCCGCAAAGGGGGCTGTACGCACGGCTTCCGTAGCTGCAATCACTCATTCTAAAACAGGAATAGACGTTGAAATTATGGTAGCTGATATTGCTTCGCCCAAAAACAACGGTGCACTACCGAAAAAGTTTCCGCTTAAGTACTCCTATAAGTTAGATGCAAATAACTTTCCATTTGCTCAGGTTCCTGGAGTGGGGGATAGAGTAATTCCAAACATGGATCGTAGGTTAGGTTTAATCCAAGCGGCACACGAAGGGATAGGTTTTGCACATGCTGGAGTTACAGCGACAGTTTCTTTATTGAAACAACGTTATTGGTAGCCAACGTTAACAAAGCAGACCAAAGACTTTGTCTTACAGTGCCATATCTGTCAACAGAAAAAAGGGTCCACTGTAGCACGTCCAGCTCAGATCCCATTGTTAGACAGCATCAGACTGTCTATTCGTGTGCGTTTATCTGAACCACTGCGGCCCCTTACAAACTAATGGCTGCAGTGGATTCCTGCTTGAGATTCCTATGGGTGTGGCCCCAGCGCTCGGCTGACGCTCGAGCTGTCATCAGAGATTTGCGAGTCTTTATAGGCATATACGCAATTGGCACATTACATTCTGACCAGGGCCCCGCGTTTAGCTCTAGGGCTTAAAGGCAGCCATGGGAAGTTTGGGTGTAGCATTGCAGTACTCATCTCCTTACCATCCCGAGGGAAATTCAGTTATGGAGAGAAAAAAACAAAACTTAAAGCAATCTTTGACAGCTAGAGTATTAGGCACCGGTGAAAGTTGGGGAAAACATCTTTATGGAGTCCAGAGGGCCCTTAACAACATGCCAACAAGTTCTCTAGGGGGTGTCACTCCTTATGAGGTCCTATTTGGGACAAGAATGTGGGTACCTGATCTTGATTGTGAAGGCGCAGTGGCAGATGAAAACCCTTTTGACATCCATGATCATTTGGCTGTTTTACAGGATTTGAATGAATCCAGGACAAAACAAAGTAACGTCCACCTGAAACAGACTGCCACTGGGGAAGTCAAATCAGTCACGGCAAGACCTGTCTGGATCCCAATAGTCAGGGATCTGGTCAGAGAGAAAATAGCAGACAAAAAAGAATTGAGGCCATCCTACAGAAAACCTGTACCGGTCCTAGCCATTGATGGAACAAGAACTGTACTTCTACCGCCTCTTGCCGGAAAAAAGGAGAAAAGATTTGTTTCAATTGACCTAATCAAACCACACTATGTGGCCGATACTGAGCAGTAGGCCATGTGGACTCCAATGTAGCAGATGCCCTCCTCTCGCTACAATCCAAGAAGTTCAATCGGAAAGACTCATCACGTTCGAAGAGGCTCCTGTATGGAATGATGGACTATGCAACAATGCCATGGAACTCGTTCCTCTTGGACATGAAGTTCAACTTCAAAATCAAACTCAAAATAACACACAAGTTGCTATAAGACAAAATACTGATGTTTACATCAACAGGCCTCGACAAGAGCAAAGTAAGATTTCAACAAATACTGATGCAATTCCAACAATTGATTGAACTGCTTCTGGCTCCTTCATAAACTTTGATACATTTTCCTTGCATCCAAGTGAACCAGAAACGACGCCAGGCCAAAAATCACGCAGGCAGCAAGTTAAAGACTTTTTGACCTTTCTCAAAAGAACTTACTTGGTATCGCCGTGGGGAGAACTATGGTTAATCATTGGGGTGCTTTTCTTTCTATTCTGGGTAGGCTTAGTAATAGTTTTTAACATGCTTATTAATGGACAATATATTCAGCAAAGCTCTGCAGCCCAAAATGTGAATTTAATGTTGAAACCACATCAATCATCTCATTGAGAACAAAGAGACTTGTCATCAGTGAACATTACAGCAGTTCCTGTACCGGATGGTATAGTTTGGGACAAGGTTGATTTCGATATATTTGGCCTGACAGAAATTTAAGGAATTCCACATTTATTTAAAATATCATTGAGTGATATCATTACCTCAAGCACATTTTCAGATTATTGGGATTTTTAAACTGTTAATAACATGTTGTCTGATTTGGAAACATCTGCTGCGTTTCTAATAGTGAATCATTGGGAGGCACATCAGATTATGAATCAGTGTATTGTTATCAACATTATGGTCATAATTTTTTGCATAAATCTGCTAATCCTGGAAATGTGTTCACATACCACCAGTGGGAACATTGTCCAACACCCCCAAAAGCAAGTTCAAAAACATTTGCACAAAAGTTTCCATATTTTTCAGGATTTAATATGTCAGACACGACCTTATATTATTATAAGGTTGCACCAACATCAGCACAGAAAAATATTTCAACAAACACCAAACAGATTTACTCTGCATCCTTTATTGCCCAGTTGTCTGAACAAGGTTACGACTTATGGATGGACACCATAGACTTGAAATCGGTCTGGGGTACTAGAGAATGGCAAGTTCAGGGAACAGAAGCTTTATTTAGAGCATGCCTTATCCCTCAACACATCATGTTTTTCGATGAGACAGTGCCACAGACGTCTTGCTTTCGACTAGCCAAGAACAAAGACTTGAACACACCTCGGCTGCCAACACCATCATCAACCGAGGTCACATAACTCTACGGGTCATTACTTTTCAGTTTCAATATTGTCTTGAACAAAAGCAAGCAGGCTAATATGAAACAATGGGTAAGGAATACATTAAGGAATCTTGTGAATTACCATACAGATTTCGATGTCGGAGTGGGGATCGAGAAGTGTTTCTCAGTGGTACAAACTGAGAGAGCGCTTTAAGTGGATCGCTCATATATCAGGACATTCTACTGCACGGGGCTTGTAATGGTTCTGTGGCAAACCTGTCCTTTGATCTGAGGGGTGCCCTAGCTGCCGTGATTACCCCAGCATTTGGGATACTTTCGAATGGGAGTTACTTGGTGCTGAACGATCAAGGCTGCTGTGGAATGCTCCCGGACAGCGTATATCTGGTAACCGTGAGCTCCAGGGTTACTTATTGTATGCAAGTATTGTTTCCACCAACACATACAGTCAGGGAGGCGCCGTTATGGCCTTCACTGAATGTTTGTTTAATACGGTTTGATACTCTAGGCAGGATGAAAGCCATGCTTTTACAGAAGTCTGTGCCCTTATCCTCCACTCAAGAGACTTTTGAACTCGAGATCGCAAGGTCTTCAGCTGAGATACAGGCGCTTATTAATACCAACTGTCCTTTCCATTTCGTAGAAATGGTAAATCGTATCTTTACCATGTCTGATACGACTGGCATTGTCCATCTATTTAAGACCATAGGTTCTGGACTTCTAGGTACCTTTCAGAAGGTACTTGTAGTTATACCAAACTTCATTCTCTAACTCTCAGGTAATGGTGCGGCCTAGACCTTAGAGGGATTCTTGGCATAACACCTACACAGATGCTAGGTACATTTAGGTACATCTATTTAGGGAGACATCATAGGAGTACGCATCATTATCATGTATTCTATAAACTTGTATACATTCATGATTTCTGCAAATTGGTAGGACTGTACCATCCCTTTACTTTTGTAGTATTGCTAACCATATATCTCTGCTACTGTCTAATGGTTGTTGCAGCTCATATATTCTACACTAGAATAACAACTGTTCAATAAATACTTATTGAAACAAACGCCCAGACTGTTTATTCGGTGTATCTCTGAAACAAACAAAGTGAGCATGAGTGACTGAGCAAAAAGTTGTATATTGTTTCCACGATCCTGAGGGATCAGAGTTGTTATGTTCTGAGTTTGCCAGAAAACTATTCTCTCCCCGATCAGAGGAGATTCTAGTGGCACTGTGAGCTAGCTAACACAGATAGGCTAACATATCCGGTGGGGGTGCTCGGAAACAATCTGCCACCAAACCTATAGCTTATGTTATCCGAAACGCGCAGATCCTGTATAGGTAATATAGGAACTATACGACAGGCAGAGGGTTTCTTCAGCAGGGGGTTGATATCTGCATGCTTCCAGTCTTCCGGAAAGGTTGCAGACTCGATGGAGCAGTTGATGGTGAGGCAGATTTCGGGTGTGATGGAGGTGCTGGCTCTGTTGAAGATGTGGTGAGGGCAGGGAACTGAGGGGGCTCTGGAGTGGATGCTCTTCATGATCCTGAGGATGTCGTCAGAGGTGAGGGTAGTCTAGTTGGTCAAAGTCTGTTGGGGGCTGGAGCCATTTGGTGCGGTGGTTGCGGGTCGGGTGAGTGAGTCTAGGGTTGCAAAGCTGTCGTAGATCTCCTTGATCTTGCGGTGGGAGAAAATGGCAAGGTTGTCGCAGAGGTCTTGAGCCGGGGGATGTCTGCTGTCTCTGTGCTGGGTTTATTGAATTCTTTGACCACGGAGAACATTCTTTGCTGTTGTGTGAATTGGCGTTGATGCATTCATCAATGGCTGCTTTCTTTGCTGTTCTGTTGAGGTGGTGTGTGGTGATGGCGGTTTTGAAGGCTGCGGGCCTGCCATGATCTTGCTGCTGCTCCATCTTTTCTTGAGCCATATGCAGGTGCGCCTGGACTCTTGGAGGGCGGGGGAGAACCAACTGGCTTTCTTGGAGGGCTGTTTGCCTGAGGGTTTCGTGATGGGGGCCAGTGTGTTGGCGCAGTCAGAGATCCAGTGGTGGCGGTTGTGTGCTGAGGTGGGGTCTTGCTGAGGGAAGTGGTGAGCTGGTCTTCAGTGAGCTTGTTCCAGCTTCTGCAAGGATTTCAGTGGGTGTGGTGGTGTGTGGTGGGTTTGGTGGAAGAGGAGTGGATGCAGTTATGGTCTGTCAGGTGTGGTTAGGAGGAGAAAAGGGGGTTGAGCCTGTTTCCTGCTGAGTGGGTTGGCATTGTGACCAGTTGTTTGAGTCAGATGGTGGCGAGGTGTTCCAGTAGGTATGAGGTGTTGTGGTTTTTGAGGTCGCCCAGGTGGAAATTGAGGTCACCAAGGAGAATGTAGTCCGTTGAGGCGAGAGCGGGGTGAGCGTTTGGCATTCATGGTATGAGATGGTGAGATATGGGCATGCAAGTGAGAATATATCCATGCGTGGCAGTAGTACATGAGTATCAATCAATCAGCATTTGTAGAGCGCAGCACTGTCACCCTTGGGAGTATCTGGGCACAGGGATGCAAGGTCTCTATCAAAAAAGCCAGGTCTCGAGGAAATGGCGGGAAGGGGGAAGAAATTAGCAGAAAAGGCAAAACAGAGGGCTGAAAAACGAGCAGAAAAAGGCCAGAGGGATGAAAAATTAGCAGAATAGGCAGAACAGAGAAGAGAAAAACAAGTGGAAAAGGAAAAACAGATGACAGAAAAACAAGCAGAAAAGGGAGAACTCAGGGCAGAAAAATGAGCAGAAAAGGCTACACAAAGGGCAAACAAATGAGCAGAAGAGGGCAAAATAGAGGGCAGAAAAACAAGCAGAAATGACAAAACGAGCAGAAAAGACAAAACAGAGGGCAGAAAAAGAGCAGAAAAGGCAAAACAGAGCAGAAGAGGGCAAAATAGAAGGCAGAAAAACAAGCAGAAATGGCAAAATGAGCAGAAAGGCAAATCAGAGGCCAGAAAAAAGTGAGGAAAAGGTAAAACAAGGAGAAGAGGGCAAAACAGTGGGCAGAAAATGAGCAGAAACAGCAAATCAAGACGTAAAGGCAATACAGAGGGCAGAAAATGAGCAGAAAAGTCAAAACAGAGGGCAGAAAAACAAGCTGAAAAGGCAAAACAGCAAGAAACAAGCAGAGGAGGCACAAACAGAGGGCAGTAGGCAGGCAGCAGACGTAGCGGACTGCGGGCAAGTTAGACAGGAGAACTGTCGCAGGGGAAGCTGGAACGAGGCCCTAATAAAAATTAGTACTTGATAAAAATGACAAACTGCCCTTTATGATCTAGATATGTGTCTACTAAATGAAAAGCTGGTATTTCAAGACAAAAATCGTGTATTGCCATGAAAATGTAAAACTTTTTTTGTGGGTGATGAAATTTGTGTATGTTCCCAAATGAATAGCTTGCATGTGATAACAAAATGTAACATATTTTATAAATCAATATGCTGATACTTAATAATTGCATTCAAAAATATCGATTTATAACTGATTTTGAGTGATAATCACTTGGCTGTTTTAGAGCCTAACATAAAGAATTAGTGTAACTCAGCTACTATCTAAACCTTTAGGACCTAATTTACATAGGAAAACTCACACTTTTGTGTCTAGCGTTTTTTTGGTATTCACAAACTATGGGCTAAATTTACTAGTTTCTCACACAGTACAGTGCAATAGTTGCAAATGCTGCCTTGCCCTGCGTGAGAGATCAGAAGAGCGACAAATTTACTCAAATATGGTACTCTCCTTCCCTCTCCTCAGCGCCGCTGCTGAATTTATCTGCTGTGCGCCACAGAGACGCCTTTGAGCCATAGTGCAAGGGTGTCTCCGTAAGTCAAGCATAGGTTTTGTACTGGAAGAATGCTCTTCCAGTACAAAATACTATGATCAAGCTAATTTTTTACAAAAATTCCACTTTGTATGTGTGTTGTAATGTGCAGCACACATTAGAAGTCGGAAAAAAGAAGAGAAAAAAAGCATTTCTCCGTCATAGCGCCTGGTTGAAGGGTGTGCTATTTTCTGATGGTAAACGCTGTCTACTTCATTTAGTAAATTGCAGGCCTGGCATAGTTCGAGGAGTTTTGCTATGTGGAACTCCGTGAAGTTACAAAAAAACTCTGTGAAGTTCCGCGAGTGACGGAGTGTAGTGCAAACTACAGTTTGTGCTGGTATGCCGGCAGCTCGCGCTCGCGAACTAACCGTTCGCGCTCGCGAGCGAGGACAAAACTTAGCTGCACATTGCGAAGCGGAGCTTTCTGCACTCCACGACCTCCGCGGAGTGCTGGGTGCAGAAAAATCCGCGAACTGAGCGAAGTTAACCGCCCAGGCCTAGTAAATTGGCTTAAGCGTCAGCAACCTTAGGTGGATGAATGGGAATGGGAATGCCCATGAACCACTCATAGTACGCTCCCATTGGCGCTAATTAATGCAAAGAAGTGCATAGTCGCGTTACTTCAACGTTATTTCCAGTGCTAAAAAAAATCGGACAAAAAGGTTTTGCACCTATTTGTGTCACAAGCTGGCGTAAAATCTTAGTAAATCTGCCCCTACAAGTTTAATTTTACTGATAGTAACTTTTATGACTTCAGAGACTCTGCAGTCGGGCGGAGAGCTCCACACTTAGAAAAATATGTCTGCCCTATCTTTTTATGTGTGGAGTACAATTAGTACAATTAAGCTCGTAGTTTGTGAATACCAAAAAATAGTAAACTTACACAAAATTGTAGGGTTACTTTTGTGAATTAGGCCCTCAATGTCTTCACAATCTTAGAGGAAATACTCCTGTATGAAGCTGTAAAATCTAATTTGAAGAAACTGGTTTACAATTAAGTGTTGGTAAGTCGGGACAAACGCTATGAAAAATGATAGCCCTGTGAAAAAGGATTTTCTGAACTGTCTGTATCGCTTATGACTTTTTAATTTTTGGGGTTGAAATTCTGCTTACAAAATGTAGAATTTCCCACTAATTACTCAAAGCTTTATTGGCGCCTGTGAACTCCGATCTATTCAGGGCAGCCATGAAAGTACTGGAATATTTTATGACACCCCCCTTAAAACCTATTTCTACTCAGCAAATTTATGAGCAAATGATTGTGCTGTAAAATGCACTATTTTGCTCCAATTTCTTTAAAGAAACGATTTATGGAAGAGAAGCCCCTAGAACTCATAGGTTGAAAGTCGGGCGCACTTGCTTCACTCATCGTTTGGTGCAGTTCGTGGCAGAAATGAATGCCCAATCACTTCCAAATATCACCAGACGCTGCTATTTGGCAGTTACCATAAATAAGGCATTATGCATTTGCATCGTTATCTTTCAGCCATTACTAGTCGAGGCTGGCGGGTAAAACAGCAACGCAACAGCCCCAAATGTAAAAAATCATACATCAGAAACATTTTTGACAGCGTAATGCGCGGCAGATCCCGCAGCTCGTTCACCATAGATACGAAGCGGTGTCCGAGCTCATATTTGAACTCGTGACTCACAGGTCTTAAATTCTCTCTGAATTTGTTGTTTTGAGTTGCAATGATTTTCCAGGGAGAAAGCACGACAGCTAAACGACCTTAAACATCACCCAGGAGGCGTTCATAACTCGTGCATCTAAATTGACCAAAAATAGCACCTTGTTCCTCCTATTGTGACAAAGACAGAAAGGTCGCAGCACTGTACTCAATATGTGTCATGAAGTGAAAAAACAAGCCTTTTGTTCCTATTTTTTGTGTCCAAATCTGACTAGATCCTGTCCAATTAAATACAAGTCCAGTCATCAGTTCGCTGTGGTTAATGGGGTGAACCGAAGGTTCAAACATGCTGCACTTGTCGTTTTGCAGTAGAATGATTGACTTGCTGACCTAAAAGCTTTTTTTTTTTGCTGAGGGAAAATAAAGCTGCTTCAATAGTGACGAAATCAGAAAGGTCAGCACTCAGTCCAAGGTAGCAGAGAATCCCTCAGCGCCATATTGTTTGTTGTCTTGATGATGGAGGGGTAAAGACATTTGGAAACTGTACATCCATATTTCTAATAAGGTACTGTCAAAGCACCGAGTGCTGTATATACACTTTCAAGCCAGGAGGGGAGTTATCAACCTCCTGCTGTAACGACGATACTGCATTCTTCTTATTACAGTATAATGGTGACATCCCTAGTGATCTGTAACAATAAACAGCTGAGTTGTGACGTTGCATTGCCTGCCGCCAGAGCCAGCAGATGGTTGTATGTCAAAATACCGAGCCATCGTGCTTCAAGAATAATGTTGAAAAAATAGAAACAAACGCAATATCATGGTGGAAGAATATATTGGTAAGTATAGATTTACTTTTTTTTAAAACTCCAGTTGTATGTACCTTGAAGATATATAATCATAGTATGTGGAGTTGAGTATATTTAGCCTATACATGCCAATATATCTTTATTTTTTTGCAAAGATATTTTTGTAACATGATATTTAGAACTCCTATTCCAGTATCATGCCCAGTAGGTTGCATGAAGCACAGGCCAAGGAGCAACATTACAGCTGCAGTTTAAACAGTCAGAACGAGAACTATATTTTCAGCTTTTCTAAATTATCATCCTGAAATTAACAGCCATTAGCAGAAAGGAGAAGGCTTTATTAGGATGAAGAGTAGTCTGCGGTGAAAACGTGGCTCATCCCAAGCAAGTCTGTCACCAACTGACTCACAGAGAACCTCACAACAGTAAGTGGAATGTAGAACACACTAGGCACAGTGCTCCACACTGCACGCACATTAGGAGTAGTAGTTACAACACATCCCCTTCCCTTATAACAAGAAATGAAAGAGGAGAGAAAGAGACTAAAGAGGGAAAGAGGAGTAAAAAGAGAAAGAAAGGAAATAGCTGAAGAGAGGTAAAGAAAACCTAATAAAAAACTTTAAAGAGAACAGAACTTGCGAATGCAATAGTTGAGAGGAAGAAAACAAAGAGAACTCTAAGTACAAAAATAATTATTGAGATATCCCAGAGGATGCCCTCCTCTTCTAGGTCTCACTTCCCTCCCAACAGGAACACAAAGATCAAAGGTGGTGGAATATCCCCACCGCCCTGGATAAAGCCACAAACACCAGAATTGGCACATGAGTAATGGGTCAGCTCACTGTCAGACATTGACATGAAAACATTGTTGGTACCGTGATCATTGCGTTTAAGGACAACATTGCCAACCACATTGCCCTTCTGATAAAGAGTTACACGCCTGTAGTTCCATTTATCACCATTCTCAAGAACAACAGAATGAGATAAGGTACGCATCACTTTGTAGAGCCCCAGGAACTTGGAAAGACCAACACCTGTTCTTCCACTACGTAGTTTCACCCAATCACTAGGACAAATGTGTTTGTAACACTTTCTTCTAGTTTGCAAAGTTGTAGAAGAGGAGTTGAGAGAAGTGCTTTTAAACACAAGATCTATCATCCATGTAGTAACAAGTTTGGTATTGGGTAATCTTCCACGCATCATCTCAAAAGGTGTTTTGCCAGTCACACCATGCAAACTTGAGCGGTAAGCCCACAACATTTCCAAAACCAACAAGTTGACCTCACTCTCACAAGACATGACCATTTGAATGGTACCTTTAATCAACCTGTTCACCCTCTCAACCATACCATTGCCCTGTGGGTTATAGAGTGATGTGCGGTTGTGCTTGATACATATGTGTTCATAAAAGCACGCATTTCCACAGAAGTAAGCTGGCTGCCATTGTCAGTAATCAAGACAGAGGGTAAGCCCTCCTCTCCCCACATTTCTTTCAAAGTGTTGACAGTAGTTATAGTTGTGGTTTCTTTCATAAACTTTAACAATCAACCACTTAGTGTGAACATCAATCACTACCATGGCAAACCAACAGTCGCTCTTGAGTTCATTCATGGGACCAATGAAATCCAAGCAGATGGTGTGCCAAGGTTGTCCATGGTCTGTTATTTGCCCCAAAACTGCTTGGACCCCTACTTTTAAACGCTTCTCACTTTCTTTGCACATTTCACATCTCTCCACCCAAGCATCCACATCAGTGTCCATTCCAGGCCACCACCAATTCACTCTCAACCTTTTCTTTGTTTGGGTTTGGCCGAGATTCCCCTTGTTTGCCAATTTGATAAGTTTCGTTCTTAATCCTGCAGGAAGAACAAATAATTATTCTCTCATAATTACTATCTTGGCACACACAGACAATTCTTCCAGTATTTTGACAAAAGGTCTAATGGAAGGAGACACTGAACTTTCTCTCCTACTGCCATGCAAAATCAAGCGTTTGAGTTCAAGCATGGAGTTGTCAGAGGACGCTTCTTTAACCCATTCACTCTCAGTGATAGCCTGAGCTTCAAACACACTCAACACACCTTGTATGGAAGCTACAACTCCTTCTTTTGCTAAAACGAATGACTTATCAACATTCTCCCATTCAAGAGAAAGTCTTGACCAGGAATCAGCCTGAACGTTTCTCCAACCTTGTATGTACTCAACTTTGTAACAGTACTCTTGTAAGTGAGAGGCCAACCTAGCTAGCCTTGCAGAACATTTGCTGGTTCACCCTGGTAACAACACCTTAATTAAGGGTTTGAGATCAGATCTCAATTTGAAATTCGAACCCCATAAATAGATTATGAAATATTCACAATCCCAAACTGCAGCTAAGCTCTTGGGTTCAATGACTGAGTAAATCTTTTCAGAATTAGTCAGTGTCCTGGATGCGAATGCCATGGTTCGTTCAGATCCATTATGAGTTTGAGAAAGTATGGAACCAAGACCAGTGGCACTGGCATCAACAGTGAGAATGGATTCGAGCTTAGTATCAAAAGGGGTAAGTATACCTGCTTCACAAATGTTTCTCTTGACGTCATCAAAACATGCTTGTTGTTGAGATTCCCACACAAAAGTAGCTCTTTTTTTTTAAAGTGACCTGAGAATTTCAGTTTTGGTAGAAAAGTCTTTCACAAATTTGGAGTAGTACTCAATAAGACCTAGAAAAGATCTTAACTTGTCTTTGTCAGAAGGTGCAGGAGCTACTTTGATGGCATCCAATAAGTTCTGTTTAGGTCTTACATCTACAGCAGAGATCTTGTAACCAAGATAATCAACTTTGTCTACAAGAAATTTACATTTCTCTCGTCGAAGAGTTAAACCAGATTCCTTGACCTTAAGCAACTCCTCCCTGAGAGTGCGATTGTGTTGATCAATGGTGTCTCCGAATATGAGGATATCGTCTTGAAAATATACAATGTTATCAACACCTTTGAATAGTACACCCATCATGCGTTGAAAAACGCTTGCGGCTGAACAAAGTCTAAAAGGCATTCTTGTGCACTGAAAAATGCCATCCAAAGTGATAAACGCTGTGAGGGGTAAGGAGTGTTCATGAAGTTTAATCTGATGGAAGGCATTTTTTAAGTCAGGTTTAGAGAAAAAATTCCCACCACAACAACATTTTGATTGAGGGACCTCAAATCAATGCAGAATCTGAGTTTGCCATTAGATTTTTCCGTGATAACAAACGGAGAAACCCACATGGAACTTTCTACAGGATCAATAACACCTGAAGACACCATATCTTTAAGCATATCCTTCACAGCTGCTCTGGCTACTGAAGGTATTCTGCATACCTTGTGCTGTACAGGAAGTGCATCAGGTTTTAATACTATTTTGTGGACGTAACCCTCAAAGTATCCTAATTTTTCTCTAAATACCTCTTTGGCCTCTTCCAGAAGGACTTCCAAGAAAGGGTTCTCCACTACCATGACCTGGGTGTGTGCTCTGGGGTCAACGATGATACACAAATCATACTGGTGCATCCATCTAAGAATGGGTGGTCCAACACTTTCCCTTGTACTGACCTACCACTAAATTCTATATTAGTGTTCATAAAACCCAAAAGGTTTATGGTTTTCCCCTTGATAACCGCCAGGGTTGATGTCTTTAGGAAATAATGCTAAACCTGACCAGAATATGTCAAACATTGATTTGGGAATAATAGTATACATGGAGCCAGAATCTACCATAAGTTGTACAGATTGTCCATTAATTAAAAAATCTTTGGGTTTATTTCTTCTACCCTTATCATCAGAGGGATCGTCAACACTTAAAATGTTATCATTATGAGAAAAAGCCTCCAAATCTTCATGAAATGTGTCATTACAACGAAACATGACTTTTGCATTGTCATCTACCATGGCAATTCACTGTTTGAATGGTTGCTTGCACACATTAGCAAAGTGACCCTTGCACTCACATTTCTTGCATATTTTGTCAATGGCAACACATTTGCGGTAGCCACATTGTGAAAAGAACTACCACATCTATAACAAAATCTAGATTTCTTTGGACAGGTTTACCACACTTAAATACTGAAGCAACGTCAAGATCTTCCTTTGCCTCAACTGATACACTATCAGGATTGTTGTCATTTTTTTTCCTAACTCACGCATGCAAAATTGAGATTGTTCAACCACTTTAGCAATCTCAATGGCATCTTTTAGTGAGGGATGTTTTGCAGCCCAAAGTCGTTCTGGTGTTTTTTTACACTTGCAATGAACTATTAATTGATCATGGACAAGTTCATCTGACATTGTTCCAAATTTACATTTTAAAGACAGTTCTCTAAGTTTGGATACAAAGTCATCAATAGATTGATTTTCCTCTTGACAGTGAGTGTAAAATTTATAGCGATTCATGACGATGTTAATCTCTTTGGCAAACCTACATTCTAAACATTTTTTAGCTTCAGCAAAGACATCTTCAATTGGATCACCATTAGGTAGGGTGACAGTAGATACGTATTTAAATATCCTTTGATCCACTTTGCCTAAGTTGTTCAACAAAAGCACTTTTTTCCTTGAAACTCTGAACTCAGTGCCATCCAGAGCTTCTAAATAGTTTTCAAAGATGGGTATCCACTCATCCCATTTAATGGCAAGAGGACCAGGAGAAGATAAAAAGATGGGAGGAGAGATAATTGCTCCTGATGATTGCATCGCAAACAAACACTGCTGGTGAACAGACACCAGTATACTGAGTGCACTGCTGTGAATGTGTAGAAAACAGTTATAATATTTTTTCTGACGTGAAAATTTTTTTTTGACGTGAATTTGAACTGTTTGAAACAGCAATCTGAAAGTCAGTAAAAACAAAACAGTATGTCAAGAATGACTGTAGTTATGAGTCAATCACAAAAAGACAATAAAATTAAACATTCCATCAATATGAGAGGTGCATAAGAAAAGCAAACACATTGATAAAATCAATGAAAGAGCTGCGCAAGGGCAGTGAACTTAATCGTCAGTTCTTGAGAAATGGCCCAATGCATTTCGGGATGGGTAGCATCCCTTCTTCAGGGGCAGCTGTGGGAAAAAGGAAATTACATTGGAAACTGATGCAACCCAAAACTCATAATGCTTAATAAGTGAACAGATACAAGATGCATCGTGTTAGCGACACGAGAAATGGAAGGCTGATTTGAATCAGGTCAAAGCAATTCAACGAGAAATAGCATAAGGAAAGTAGAGATGACACCGTGCTTGAATTTGAAACGAAAACGAGCCCAGAGTGTGATGAGATGTAAAAAGTAGAGGATGTGTGCAAAATAACCCAAAGACTGTCAAATAAAAGTGTGACGCAAAACACAATAATGAGAGAGTGTGCCGTGAAGCTAAACATGGTGAAAAGACAAGGGAAATGAGAGGTTCTTACTGATTGGGAAGAGACGATGAAACACAATGCGGGGATCACAGAGATGAACAATGGATGGGAGTCACCAACGTAAAGAACGCTGAAAAATGAAAGGAAAACTGAAAACCTGGGCTGAACGTGATCATCGATATGGCAAAAAAACGGAATCAAGAAGCAAACACTTACTGGATGCACATCTACTGAACGTGGCCAATGGTATGGTGACGTACTTCAACTTCGAGGGGCAGGATTTTTAACCCGGTGGATGCATGAAAGCGCCGTATATTCAATGAAAAGATGGGCTCTGGGACACAAGGAGGATAGGGAGGAGTCAAACGGAGAAGGGTCAAAAACGATGTTGCTCGAGAATGACAAAATAGACTGGGAACGTGGGACAAAAGACTTACCACTGAGACGTGTGGTGCGAGGACGGGAGAGTGACAGCTACTGGTATCCTCCGCTAAGGACAGCAACGCGAGCCTGCATAACCAGGAAGTTAAATGCACGCCCGCGTGAGCACGTGATGACGAGCTGATCTGAATGGTGATAGAAAGGGGACTGGGTGAACGTGGACTGGAGATCGACAAAAGGGCATGGAATGAAATGTACATGAAAGATGAGAAAGTGTAGACACTAAGAAACAAATATCAAAAAATGTGTGAATATGTAATGCATTATGAGGAATTATAAAATGATGTTCGGTAAAGACGGACGAAGAGATCGTTGATGAACAACTAGCGTGTAATGGATGGATATGTGAAGCGAAATATGACTGAACCACGGGCGTGAAGGAATGTTCCGTGTGGCCAGACAAAGACTGAAACCCCAGGTAGGGACACCACTGTGGCACGTAAGGAGAACCGGTGAAACAGAGCACAATGGTAGAGTCAAGGGGATATCTAAAGTATTGTGTGAGTCAGGAACACCCAAGTGTGGGGAACTGATGGTGAGACAAATAATAACACAAAGAAGCAAACGGGGGTGTGTGCCACGAAGTGGGAGAAAAAGGGGCAAAAATCTGAAAATGTTGGATGGTACTGGAACAGTTGGAAAAAAAGGAATAGGGATACTGGAAAAACAGAGTCGTAAGAGGTGAAGGAATGTGAAAGTATAGAACACATGACCGATATAAAAGAATGTAAGTAGTCGCTAGAATGACAGAATTTGCTAAAACAAAAATGAAGGATAGAAGATCAAGATTTAACCGGAAGAAGAACAGTGTTGAATTGCTCGTTCTGAAACAAACGTACAATCTGGGGAGAAAGGACTGAATGACACGCATCAAGGTTATAAAAAGCATTGCATTTCTATTCTGTCATTAAGCCCGGAGGGTAACAAGGTTTGTAAGAACTTGGTCCACCAAACTTCTCTCTGTGATAGGAGCCTCTCAATATTGATTTGGGTGTTGCGAGGCATCATTTCGAGAATAGTGAATCTTAATTGTGCGATAGTGTGGTGGTGTTCTGACCAGTGTACAGTCAAGGGAGATTTGAGACTGTTGGTGCGGATTGAACTTTTATGTTCTGAAATCCTGACTTTCACTTTACGGGAAGTTTTACCAACAGACATTAAACCGCAGGGGCATTTGATGGTATAAATGACATTGGTGCTGTCACAAGTGCCAGTGTATCTGAGTTTAATAATTTTGCCTGAGCGTGGATGGTGAAAGACATTACCAGTGATGGCATTATGGCAATTGACGCAATTGTGGCACTTCTGCATGCCTTTAAAGTCATCATGATGGACTGTTGATGTGACTGACAATATGTCTTTGATATTTTTGCTGCGAGTATATGCAAAGATGGGATCAGTGGAGAATAGCCCGTTGAAATCCGATTCGTGTTTGAGAACATCCCATCTGTTTTTGATGATCTGACGGATGCGACGTGAACTCGTGGAGAATGTAGATACAAAGACATGACGGTTGTGAGGATTTTTCACTGTGGGAGTCAGGAGTTCTGTGCGTGTTTTAGTGGAGGTTCTAGAAATGGCAGTCTCAAGGACTGTTTCAGGATAACCCCGCTCTTTGAATTTGGTGACTTGTTTTCGAAGTGCTGGGTCCAGATGTTGGCTGTCAGAAACAATTCTCTTAATCCTAATAAGCTGGGAGTACGGAAGATTCCGGATAAGAGACGGAGGATGGAAACTGGAATGAAGTAGAAGGTTATTTCTGTCAGTTGGTTTTGAATAGACTGTTGTAGCTAAAGTGTTGGATTTTTTTGTAAGCAATACATCCAGGAAAGACAATTGTTCAGTGCTGATGTTATGCGTGAACTGGACGCCCGTGGTTCAGTCATATTTCGCCTCACATATCCATCCATTACACGCTAGTTGTTCATCAACGATCTCTTCGTCCGTCTTTACCGAACATCATTTTATAATTCCTCGTAATGCATTACATATTCACACATTTTTTGATATTTGTTTCTTAGTGTCTACACTTTCTCATCTTTCATGTACATTTCATTCCATGCCCTTTTGTCGATCTCCAGTCCACGTTCACCCAGTCCCCTTTCTATCACCATTCAGATCAGCTCGTCATCACGTGCTCACGCGGGCGTGCATTTAACTTCCTGGTTATGCAGGCTCACGTTGCTGTCCTTAGCGGAGGATCCCAGTAGCTGTCACTCTCCCGTCCTCGCACCACACGTCTCAGTGGTAAGTCTTTTGTCCCACGTTCCCAGTCTATTTTGTCATTCTCGAGCAACATCGTTTTTGACCCTTCTCCGTTTGACTCCTCCCTATCCTCCTTGTGTCCCAGAGCCCATCTTTTCCTTGAATATACGGCGCTTTCATGCATCCACCGGGTTAAAAATCCTGCCCCTCGGAGTTGAAGTACGTCACCATCCCATTGGCCACGTTCAGTAGATGTGCATCCAGTAAGTGTTTGCTTCTTGATTCCGTTTTTTTGCCATATCGATGATCACGTTCAGCCCAGGTTTTCAGTTTTCCTTTCATTTTTCAGCGTTCTTTACGTTGGTGACTCCCATCCATTGTTCATCTCTGTGATCCCCGCATTGTGTTTCATCGTCTCTTCCCAATCAGTAAGAACCTCTCCTTTCCCTCGTCTTTTCACCATGTTTAGCTTCACGGCACACTCTCTCATTATTGTGTTTTGCGTCACACTTTGATTTGACAGTCTTTGGGTTATTTTGCACACATCCTCTACTTTTTACATCTCATCACACTCTGGGCTCGTTTTCGTTTCAAATTCAAGCACGGTGTCATCTCTACTTTCCTTATGCTATTTCTCGTTGAATTGCTTTGACCTGATTCAAATCAGCCTTCCATTTCTCGTGTCGCTAACACGATGCATCTTGTATCTGTTCACTTATTAAGTATTATGAGTTTTGGGTTGCATCAGTTTCCAATGTAATTTCCTTTTTCCCACAGCTGCCCCTGAAGAAGGGATGCTACCCATCCCGAAATGCATTGGGCCATTTCTCAAGAACTGAAGATTAAGTTCACTGCCCTTGCGCAGCTCTTTCATTGATTGTATCAATGTGTTTGCTTTTCTTATGCACCTCTCATATTGATGTCATGTTTAATTTTATTGTCTTTTTGTGATTGACTCATAAATACAGTCATTCTTGACATACTGTTTTGTTTTTACTGACTTTCAGATTGCTGTTTCAAACAGTTCAAATTCACGTCAAAACATTTTTTTCACGTCAGAAAAAATATTATAACTGTTTTCTACACATTCACAGCAGTGCACTCAGTATACTGGTGTCTGTTCACCAGCAGTGTTTGTATTCAGTCGCGAGGTGGGCTTCCTCGACTCTGAGTTGCACGCTTCATTAGTTCATTTGTACGAAATGTATTGATTTTTTGTCTATTGTTGGTGTGCGCTAACTTACATATACTTGTTCACGATTGCATCGCAAAGACACTAAAAGAACACTGAGTATGAAGAAAGTTGCAATGAAAGGTTTGTTAAAAATATGCAATAATAACTGTATGTAAAGAAATTGGTAAGGTATGACTGATGTATCAATGCTGGTATAAGTTAGTAGTTGAAAGTACTCAGAGTTCGAGAGACAAAGTGTGTGAATCACTGTAGAATGGATTCACAGTTGTAAGAAGACTGTAAACTGCAAACTGTAGTCATTGCTCTGTTAGGGTGCACATAATGAATAAAACTGGAGAAGCTTACTAATTCAGCGGTGTAGTAATGAAGCTTGTTGTCTGCTAAAATGTAATCCGGTGGAGGATGACTTACCGTTGATCAAATGCTGTTCATTTCCTCAAGAAAAACGATGTTCTTTACCTGGAAAGACATCTAGAGTGTAAAAACGACTATAAGCGTATGTGTGTGTAAAAACACACGTTCAAGATGGCCGCTGATGTCGTTTGACATGATTTTGCGGGTTGGTGAGGCTTGTTTTGCTGATGAAGTGATGCAGTGATGCTCTAAGATGGCCGCCGACGTTGTCTTGAGCGTACAGAGGAAGTCAGGCATAATGACGTGTAAGGCACAGTGACGTAATCAGCGCTGTGCATGTAGCGTCTCAAGCGCAGTGTCTCGAGCAAGCTCCAACTGCCTAGAGAATCGTGCGTGCAGCCAAGACCACTTTCCCACGTCGATCCACCAACAAATAGCGAGCTGGGACTCCCAGGATGGGTGGGAGATCCACAATGAGCGCGTAGAAAACACCAACCTCAAACAGGGTGCCAAATTCAAACTGTGCAGGAGGTCCGGGTCCGGAACCACTTGTCACCGCAGGAGTGCTGGCCAAGTGGTCACCAAATCTTGGAAGCTGACATGAATACTCCTGAAGACGAGGTAAGTACGTAGAAGGTTTTTTTAGGATGAAGAGTAGCCTGCGGTGAAAACGTGGCTCATCCCAAGCCAGCCTGTCACCAACTGAATCACAGCGAACCTCACAACAGTAAGTGGAATGTAGAATGCACTAGGCACAGTGCTCCACACTCCACGCACATTAAGAGTAGTAGTTACAACAGAGACATTTATGGGTGGATGTTTTTTTTTTTTGCACATCCATGTTAGGTGCTTTATTTGTTAAAAAAAATAAGTGCTGGGGCTCTTCCAGGACGAAACTGCAGCTTGCACCACCCATTGCCCCAGCCAGCATTGCCAATGCCAGTACCAGCACAACTACTAAGGATCCCAATCCTCCGAGTGTGACAATTCAGATTACCCCAGGGCCCCCAAAGCTATATGAATGGCTTGGAAGATAGGCATTAGCCGTTTTTTAGGTATAAACAACTGTTGTTGTGCTTGTCTTTAAAGTAGACAAACAGCAGCACCATGTGGCAGACTGTCATAAGTGCAGGTGTTGACAATTAAGTGCCGGTGCAGAGCAGAGGCACCGGCTCAAATTAAGCACTAGCTATATTTCAAAGCATGAAAGCAGGAATCTCTCTGCATATTACCACAAATTATGAAGAATAAGTGGTTGTGAAAGTGCCTTACTTTTAAATGCGTATAGTATGTTTGTGTAACACATAACTAGTTGTGTATCAGTGTGTTTAATTTCTCATTACATTTATTCTATTTATTTACAACTAATCTCTTTCACACGCAGGAGCAAGAGGTCAAGAATTTAGTCTTTTTAGGCGAAAGGTTAATGTGTGTATACGGACTATAAGGAGAATGGGCTTAATGTACTATTCACATTTGCAAACCAGGGATGTGCAATTCTCACACCAACTGGTTTGTGAAGGGGAATGCAATTTGTGATGTAGCATATGTACTAATAGGTCGCATTGCAAATCGTACATTTGCATGGGGTAGCAAAGCAGTCTTCTTAAAGAATATTAAATAGGGAGATCACACATTCAGATTGCCTGTAATTGGCTGAAAATGCAGAGATGAAGGCCAGCAAGGGACAGCAGACATCCATGCCTGTATTTGTACTGCCAAACTAGATTTGTTTTTAAAACAGCCCACGTCCATTAAAGGGACAGATGTTGCTTTTAAAAAATGATTTCCCATTTGGGAAGACATGGGGTAGAAAGCAGTGGTCTTCTGGACTGCTGCCTGTTCCTTCGGAGGTTACCTACACAATTCCCAAACTGGAATCTATCCATAGGGACATATTCCTCTTGGGTAATCGTGTCAGTGGCTTCAGATGATCAGTGGTTTGTGGCCAGAATTATGATCACAAACCATTGATGCATTCCACTGTGAATCGCTATTTGTGATTTGCAGTGGATTGCAAAATCCCATTTACAAGTCATAAAAAGACTTTAATACATTTTAGAAAGGTGTTTTGTGGTCCTGAAACCTGTGTTTTTACAAATTAGGAGCTTTACAACCACGAAACACAATGATAAATTAAGCCGATTCCTACTATACTTGTGAAGGAAAGATTACCTCCCTCATTGGAGGATTCTGTGGTGGTCACAAAGCTTCTTGTGTTATTGCCTCTGCATAAAGTTAGCAGTGGTAGTAATTCTCTTACACTGGAGAATCCTCAGATGGAGGATGTATCACTCCCTCAATTAATTAGAAGAGTTTCCATTTCGACCCACATTTAAGTTAGTTCCTGAATTTCCAGAGTTGTTGAGGCATGATTCATTTTTATTAGTGTTAATTAAATACATTTTAAGTATATTCTATATTTCTATTTTTGTTTATTTTTATTTGTTTATAACATTCAGCCCCGCAGACTAAACTGTAGTTAGGCACAAAAGGCATACATGCTAAAGCCAATAGAAGGTACTGATCCTATTCCTTCCATTTGTCAACAGGCCAATGGATGTTCATTATTAAGCTTCTTCAGAAGAAGCGAAAAGGCTTGCTCCTCCCCTTAAGTCACCACAGTCCTTTTGCCTATAACAGTCCGGTTGGTGGAAGTCAGTCTCTACCTCAAGATAACTGTGGTGACCCATCTTTAGACCTCTGGGTTGAGAGAATTGTTCAGCAAGATTACAGCATTGAGTTGTCTTCTTTTATCTTCATAATTGACATAGACTCCAGCCATAAGGGGCCTTATTGATCAGAACTCAGGAGCTCTGGGGCAAGAATACTATCTACTTTGTGCCCCAGCATGGTTATGGTGATCTATACGGCGAGAGAAGGCTTCCTCGTGGTCAAACTATTATTTTATCTGGGTAAACAGGAATTTACAGCACGTTTTTAAGTTCTTCTATTCTTTCCTTCACTCTCGAAAGTGGTGAGTGCTCATGAATAACATAGGGGCATATTTCAAAAGTTGTCAAATCCGAGTAGCCCGCTGGGTGCAGTTTTTCTTGCTAATCTTTGCTTATTAGGATCTGGTAGGCCTAGCTCCTCAAATTGAATACCAAAAACTAATAGTGTGCAGCCAGGCAATGAGGTGAATCATTCACCCATGTTATAGAGAAAGTATCCAGTATCATGTGGTTGTTCAGGTTGGAAAGTCCATTCCCATTTTGACATTGCCATTTTTATTTTTCCCAATCTTAGTTAGATGAGTCTTAGTTGAGCCAGACTCTCAGATGATTCAATCAATCAATCAATCAAAGGCATTTATAACGCGCACTACTCACCCGGAGGGTCTCAAGGCGCTTGCGGGGGGGGTCCGCTACTGCTCGAACAGCCAGGTCTTGAGCTTCTTCCTGAAGGAGAGGTGGTCTTGGGTCAGGCGTAGGTCGGGAGGGAGGGAGTTCCAGGTCTTGGCGGCCAGGTGGGAGAAGGACCTTCCTCCTGTTGTCGCTCTTCGGATGCGGGGGACGGCGGCGAGGGCGTGACTGGTCGATCGGAGATGGCGTTTGGGAGCGTAGAAGTTGAGGCGGCTGTTGAGGTAACTCGGGCCTTGGTTGTGTAGGGCTTTGTGTGCGTGGGTGAGGAGCCGGAAGGTAATTCTCTTGTTGACCGGGAGCCAGTGCAGGTCTCTCAGGTGTCTGGAGATGTGGCTGTGTCTGGGGATGTCGAGGATGAGTCTCGCTGAGGTGTTCTGGATCCGCTGGGGTCTCTTCTGGAGCTTGGCGGTGGTTCCGGCGTAGAGGGCGTTGCCGTAGTCCAGACGGCTGGTGACGAGGGCCTGGGTGACCGTCTTCCTGGTCTCGGTGGGGATCCACCGGAAGATCTTACGTAGCATGCGCAGGATGTTGAAACAAGACGAGGAGACGGCGTTGACTTGTCTGGTCATGGAGAGGGAGGAGTACAGGATGAAGCCCAGGTTGCGTGCGTGGTCTGTCGGTTCGGGTGCGGTGCCCAGGGCGGGGGGCCACCAGGAGTCGTCCCAGGTGGAGGGCGAGGAGCCCAGGATGAGGACTTCCGTCTTGTCTGAGTTCAGTTTCAAGCGACTGGTCGTCATCCACTCGGCTACGTCTTTCATCCCTTGGTGTAGGTTGGCTCTGGCGGTGGCGGGGTCGTTGGTGAGGGAGAGGATCAGCTGTGTGTCGTCGGCGTAGGAGATGATGTTGAGGTTGTGTTGGCGTGCGATGGCCGCAAGGGGGCTCATGTAGACATTGAAGAGGGTGGGGCTGAGCGAGGAGCCTTGGGGAACGCCGCAGATGACTTCTGTTGCTGCAGATCTGAACGGGGGTAGGCGAACTCTCTGTGTCCTTCCAACGAGGAAGGAGATGATCCAATCCAGTGCCTTCTCCTGGATTCCGACATTGTTGAGGCGCTGCACTAGGGTGCGGTGGCAGACAGTGTCGAATGCCGCGGAGAGGTCTAGGAGGATGAGGGCCGCTGTTTCTCCGTTGTCCAGCAGGGCTCGGATGTCATCGGTGGCAGCGATGAGGGCGGTTTCGGTGCTGTGGTTGGCCTGGAAGCCAGACTGTGAGGGGTTGAAGGATCCGTTAGTCTCGAGGAAGGCGGCCAGCTGCTTGTTGACTGTCTTCTCGATGACTTTAGCTGGAAACGGGAGGAGCGAGATGGGGCGGTAGTTCTTGAGTTCGGTGGGGTCCGCTGTTGGTTTCTTTAGTAGAGCGCTGAGATCGGCATGCTTCCAGCTCTCCGGGAAGGTGGCGGTGTCGAAGGAGGTGTTGATGATGTCCCGCAGGTGGGGTGCGATGACAGCGTCGGCCTTGTTGAAGACGTGGTGAGGGCAGGGGTCGGTTGGTGATCCGGAGTGGATGGAGTTCATCGTGCGGATGGTGTCTTCGGTGTTGATCGGTGTCCAGGCGCTGAGGGTGGTGGTGGGGGGCGTTGGTGCGGTCGTGGGGGGGCGTTGTTTGTGTGCTGAAGCTGTTGTGTATGTCAGCGATCTTGTTGTGGAAGTACGAGGCGAGGGAGTTGCAGAGGTCTTGCGATGGGGTGATGTTGTTGTTTCCGGCGTTGGGGTTGGAGAGCTCTTTCACGATGTTGAAGAGTTCCTTGCTGTTGTGTGCGTTGTTGTCCAGGCGGTCCTTGAATGCTGTTTTCTTGGTGGCGTGGATCAGTTGATGGTGCTTTCGGGTGGCGAGTTTGAGGGTAGTCATGTTGTCCGGTGTTGGGTCTCTTCTCCAGGCTTTCTCGAGGGCTCGACAGTTCTTCTTGGAGCATTTGAGTTCGTCGGTGAACCAAGGGGCCTTCTTGCTGCCGGGTCTGCTGGGCGGGGTCCTCAGAGGGGCGAGTTTGTCTGTGCAGTTGCTGATCCACTTCGTGAGGTTGTCGGCGGCCTGGCTGGGGTTCGCTGAGCTGGCGGGAGGGTGCTGGCTCAGGGATGCGGCGAGTTGGTCGGCTGTGATCTTGTTCCAGCTTCTTCGTGCAACCTGTGGCTGGTGGTGGTGGATCGTGGTCCTTCTGAAGCTGAAGTGGATGCAGCTGTGGTCCGTCCAGTGGAGTCCGGTGGCGTGGCTGAAGACGATGTCCTTGCTGGATGAGAAGACGGCGTCGAGTGTGTGTCCGGGTGATCAGGGTGCCTCTGAGGGTGGTCTTGGGGTCGGTGTGGATCTGGAAGTGCAGGTGTTCGGCGGTTGTCAGGGTGTCGTCGGTGTTGGTCGTTATGCGGGTGGTGTTCCTGTGGATGATGGCGATGCCTCCTCCGGTCTGGTTGCCGCGGTCCCTCCGGGTGATCTTGTAGCCCTCTGGGATGGCGATGGCGATCCATGTTTCCGTGAGGAAGGCGACGTCAGGAGCTGTGGTGTCGAGGAGGTTCCAGAGTTGGACGGCGTGTCTGTGGACGGAGTGGGTGTTGAGCAGGATGCACTTCAGGTGGTTGCTGCTGGTGTTCGGCTTGGTGAGTGTTGGTGCAGTGCAGGTCCGGATGCAGGTGAACTTGCAGGAGTGGCAGCTGAAGGGTCCGTGGGCACGTCTCGGGGTGGCTCAGTAGCATCCTGGGATTCGGCCGGTGTTGAGTGCGTTGAGGGTGGCGGCGTCGTAAGCCCGGCGGGGGCCAGGGGTCCTGGCGCGGGGCGCGGTCCAGGCGCAGACGGGCGCAGACGGGCTTACCTTTGGCGCACCTTCGGCGCTCAATCGGTGCTCCCGCTGCGCGCGTCCGCTGCGCGGTCGCTCAGGGGGCGTCATAAGAAGGGAGCCGGGAGGGAGGGTCCGCTGGGAGGCGGGGAGCGCGGGGTCCAATCGGCAGGCGGGGGGGGCGGGGTCGCGGCAGGGAACGGCGGGAAAACCTATGCAGGCTTGGTGGGCGGCCCTGCGGCGGCTGGGGCGCCGGGGATCCGAGGTCGGGCAGGCAGCAGGTAAGGAGGCAGGCAGAGCAGGCGGGCAGCGTGGGGGCGACCAAGCCGTGGAGGGCGCAGTGGTCGCTCCTGATCCGAGGTCTGGGTCCCCTTAAGAAGGGAGCCGGGAGGGAGGGTCCGCGGGGAGCGCGGGGGCCAATCGGCAGGCGGGGGGCGGGGTCACATCAGGGAACGGCGGGAAAACCTATGCGGGCTTGGTGGGCGGCCCTGCGGCGGCTGGGGCGCCGGGGATCCGAGGTCGGGCAGGCAGCAGGTAAGGAGGCAGGCAGAGCAGGCGGGCAGCGTGGGGGCGACCAGGCCGTGGAGGGCGCAGTGGTTGCATCCATCTTAAATACTTCAAGATGTTTTCTTACATTCTAACATCTGGAGGGATACTGCATCGAGCAGATTCTCTAATTAGATCTTATGCTTTACTGCCAAAACCCTCACTCCCTTCCACTCACAATCCCATGGATTTTCTTTGGAGGATTCAGGCACGTGGAGAGTAGTTAAAAATGAGTAACCATTATTTTTCAGCTAAATTATCAGATCTTTAAGACAGCCACCACTGAAAAGGCCCAGAACGCTACACACATTGTAGTGATAGAGGATGGGGTAATGGACACTAAAGCCATGCAGGAGAGAGACTTCCCGGTCAATGGGACAAGTCCGCTGCCTCAGCTGCTTTAGAGCTTCTAGAGATCAGAGGCACTCCCGGGACAGAATAGGTCGAGCCCTATTACAAAAGTGGATGTTAGACAACAATAGTTGTTACATCTTTTTCACATCCGTTTGCACCATTCTATTTTTTCCCACAAGTTTATTATTTTTCCCTTCTTGAGTCCTTTGGTCCCTGCCCATTACCATGCCCTCTTTGACTGTGCTACGGTGTTTCCTCCCCTGTCATTTTCAGTATTTACTGTAGAGATGTCTCCGCACCTCTGGTCCTGTATTGGATACCTGGCCTTGCTATCATCCTGTCCAGTCTTGTGGAATCCATCCATCTTCCGATCTCAGGCATGTTTTCTGGTTTGCCTGAGATCTAGTTACAGTGAGACTCCACAGTTCCCCTGTAAGCCTCTAAGTATTGTATATGTATTGTTATATCTGATGTAATACTTACCGCCTTCCACTCTGTGTTTTAACAAATACTTGGGTAATGTACATGTGTCACAATGCCTCCTGTAGTTCTGAGAGTCTAGTCCATGCGTTCATTCATCTCTCATCGCCACCCCATTTCCCCCTGGGACTAGGTTCCCCTCATTTTCCTGGAGTAGCTGTCCAACAGGTGGCTTAACCTATAAGGGGGAGGGTGGGATTGGCATCGCTACGTAGTCCCAAGTCTACCAAGGTTGTGACATAAATCGTACAATATAAATAACAAATATACATATTTTAGTGTAATGCAGCAACATTTATATTTATTGTTAATCATATCCTAGAAGCTAACGGTCTTTTACAATTCATTCTGCCAGTACATTGTATAAGAAAGATAAGAGAAGACAGGGAAAAGACGAGGGGGTGAACTCATCAATACTCATATATAGTTGACGCTCACTGGGATCATATTTCGAATACAAGTCCTCGTGTTATGTCTATATTTTTAGCCTGTGCAAAATGAACAACGTGTATAGTGTAGCTGTATGTGAATAGTTTCTGTAAACCATAAATTACTGAATATCTTCATGCTATTTTATATAATCCTATACACAGTTCGATTGACTAAATCCACCTAGTCATAATGTTTGATTTATGCTCTTGATATGCCTGCACAGTAGACCTTTCATTTGTGTTCTAGTGTCCTTAGACAGCATATTTCCTTTAGCTCCTTATGTAATCAGAAGGATGTCGTGTTTGTAGGGTGCGTCACTTGGAGCTTCAGCACCTACTGAATCTATCTACCATCAAACATAAGATGGGAAATAAGCAATGAGCCTCAGTCTTTTCTCATCAAGCTAAATTTTCATTTATTCACAGGATACTCACTACATTTAGAATGCATATATTGTATGAGTTATGTTTATTTAGTTCTGGACTCTCTGGTAATATCCTATGTTAAAAAAACACATTTGACTAGCATCAAAACCTTTTGGGAAAAGAGTTTCTGTGGGAGTTCCAATCCGCATCAACTACATTTTCAAGAATACTTTTGAAGAGAGAATGAGTAGTTTAACATCCATAAATTTGTATCAATTCAATTAATGTAGTTCAGTATATTTTTAGTTTCCCGCATGTATGCATCATGTGGGGTAAGAGTTTGATTTATACTCGGATGGTAACAAAAATGTCTCCAGTTTGTGAAGGAAATATTAAACCCTTCATAGGAAGATTCTGTACTGTCTCAAAGCTTCTTGTGGAGTTCCCTCTGAATAGGGTTAGCATGGTAGAGATAATTCTTATGGTTAATTCTCCTAAACTGGAAAATCCTCAAATGAAGGATGTATCAATTCCTCAATAAATCACAGGATTTTCCATTTAAGCCTAGTTCAAGTCAGGTCCTGGATGTCTAGAGTTGTTAAGACATGATTCTTTTTTGTTAGGCTGCGACGGCCGGACTGCGCGACTGAGAGGGGGAAGTTGCTTTGCGGCAGAGTGCTTCGCTCTGAGGGACAATGCCTGCCCCTGAGATGTGTGCAATGCTGTGGAAGCCACTTTCTCCCCCCTACAGTCGCCTGGTAATGCAGTCTCTCGGGGAGAGGGTCCTGACCACCACCTTCATCGCTGGTATGTAGGCCCATGGCATAAGGGCTGCTCAAGACTACTTAGTCCGCCCTCCCTCTTTGCCTTGTTAGCGGTGGTCCCTCACACTTCTGCATTTGCTGGACAGACGCTTGGAGGTCCGAGACAGTTGAGCGCCATTTTGACGGTGCGGCCGAGGGAGTCCAAGCTGATCTGAGAGTGGCGTGGTGCCCTGGCCCCCAGGACCTGAGACGTGGGCCGTATTTGCTTCTGCTGAGAAAAACTGGCTGTCTGAGCCTGACCAAATCCCAGAGAGTGGTGGATCCCTTTCCCCACTGTGAACTCGCCCGTTTCGGTGCGGCCGGCATTTGGGGCGGTGGCGCAGGAATGAAACGTGAGGCTGTGTGCCCCCACCTAGCCAGTGGATGCACCTATGGGAGAGCTGCATGCCCCAGGCTGAGTTTGCCACTGAAAATTAGCGAGGTGAGGGTAGAACTTAACAACCGGATGTGGGCACTGCTGGCTGGCTGATGTTTATGCTGTGGCCCTGCATGCCTGCCGTCTCCTCTCTCCCTCCTCTACTACTGATGTGGTCCTTGGACACATGGGCCTCTGCCCTCGGCTATTCCTGTTTTCTGGAGCCATAGACTTTTACATAGTTGCTGTCATGGTTTGGGAGATTGATGTATTGTGCGCCCATCGCCAGGAACTGCGACACTACTGGCACATACTATTTACTCAAGGACTGGGATGCACTGCAGGTGTGCACTTGTGTCTAGGGCTGCTCGTGCTGCACAATGCACGGGGAAACTCCTGTGTGTGCAAGCGGGCCCTGCCTGACACTGACTTGTTTGCTGACTGCGCCAACTTGATGGCTCATGGAATACTCCTATGGGGATTCCTGGTTGAGACCTATGCTTCTGCCCGGTCACATCCCCTCCAGATGCCCTGTTCTCCTGGTGCAAGCTGACTGCCTTACAGACCTGGCCACTCTAAACACATATCTGCCAGTCTTTAACTCCTTGCTTTTCTTGTGATACACTACTCACCAATTGAATTGCTTTCTTCAAGGAGGGGGTGAGGAGGCATATCAGCTTCTGGGGCTGCACGTGCTACATAGTGTCTGGTGCGCAAGCAGGCCCCAGCCGCTCCTCTTTAACTCTAGGTGGGCATGACCCTCCACCATCAATCCTTTTACTTCACACAGATACTCCCGCCTTGAGACTCTTGAGGGTGAATACAGCCCTGGCTCAAACATTTCGAAGCCTCTAATGAACAACACAATGGATGCCTGTAAATGACTGTGGTGACGCAGACTAGAGAGCCAGGTTTGACACCCACAGACACCCCGTTAGACCCCCCTGCACTCCTCAGCAAAGAGAAGTTCAGATGATTAAGCCTCTGTATAGCAAAATATAGCCACTGCAGGAGAGTTGAGGGGAGAGACTGTGTGGGGTTGAGGACACAGGACCTGGAGAGTGGCAATTGGGAACCATGACCCGGATACCAGAATCTGTCACCACTAAGGCTTATTGTGTCATTTGCTTCCTTACGAGTGGTTACCACCACGTGACAAGACATGGCCACAGATAAAGACCCTAAACCTCCTAGACAAGGCATATTGGACGCTTCACAAAGGTGGTGGCGCCCCCATCGGAAACAGAATCAGCCGCCCCAGCAAAGCCAGATAATGCAACCCTGCTATTGGCAATTCAGTCCTCCTGGGAACCCTTAGAGGGGCAGAAATATCCCTCTTGCCATAAGATCTAAGGAAGGTGTTGAAGAGGGTCCCCACGGTAGAGGCAAAAATCTCAGAAGTGGAGGACACAACCCATGGAATGTGAAAAGAAGCATCAAAGAATGGCGCTGTGGTAAAGGATCTAACTTGGAGAGTGGACAACGCAGAAAAACGTGCCAGGAGGAATAAACTGGATTTGTGGGCTCTCCAGAGGGAGTCAAAGGACCGACATGGGGTCCTTACTGGGCGAATGACCGTGAGCTTCCCTTCCATTAATACAGTTCTCCTGTTTTGTAATAGAGCGCACCCACAGGGCATTAACTGTTAAGCCGCCTCCGGTTGCTTCGCCACATCCGGTGATAGCCCAGTTCTTGTACATTCTGGACAGAGACATGATACTGCGAAAGGTCCAATGCCTGGGAGAGGTCTGTCATGAAAACTCTAAAATCATGGTGTTCTCTGATTATTGTCGCAAGGTGCAGAAACAGAGGTGCACTTTCAACTATGTCAAAGTTAAACTGAGAGCCCTCCAACTGAAATACATGCTACTGTTTCCTGCAAAGCTCAAGGTTATATTTGTTCACTCTCTGGAGGAGGCTTTGTCTTGGCTTGAGGATATGCCCGCCCCTGCGAAATACTAGAGACGGCTGAGACAGTGAAGTGCTCCTTGTCCGGAGGAGGTGCGACCTAAGACATGCCAGAATGATAGAAGGACAAAAAACTATACTGATGGGCCCTGGCCTAAGGGGACTCAGGCGCGATTAGGAGAAAGCGGAGGCCAGGAATATCCTCTGACATAGAGGTTGACCCACCCACGCTACACAAAAAATGTAAATCCTTTAGTGCCCAAGATAGCCAGACTCCGTACGTCTCAGGTGGCGAATTATCCTCGGATACAGATGGCCAGCATCCATTGGCTAAGCAGATTACAATTTTGGAACAGGGACATCTAAGTCGTGCCCCCCCATGAAAAATGAAACAACGGTGGGAGAGGGACTGTAAAGCTGAATGGAATGGTGTCAATAATATTGCTTATGGAGGTGATAGCCTCTATCTCGCCCACCCCGGATTTCAGAGGCTTCTGGGAGCTGTTAGTATTTACTGTATTGTTATTGTTTTTTATTTTTTGGAATATCTTTTCGATTTTGCCCCTGACTTAAAGTTGACATGGGGAGGAGTGTGAGAGTATAGATCAGTGAACCCTGTTCCCTGTACTATGGAGTATATTTGTGGAAGATGAGTGTGAGAGTGACAGAGGCACCTGTGAGTTGCAGTATAGTTCCAGCACTTACAAAGAGAGTGTGTGAGACTGCTGTGTGTACGATATGATTGAGAAAAGTGAGTGAATGGTGCATGAACTATGTATAGTTCCAACTATCATTTTTTGTTGAATTGTTTGGGAGGGAGGACTACAGACCTCTCCGGTCAGCCCTCTGGTGTGGTTGCCCCAATAGACATGTGGGTGTTTGCACTCAGGGTTGGGAAGAGGTGGGGTGAGGGGTAAGAAAGGTATTGTTAGACGGTTATTGTTTTGTTATCAGAGGTGTTTGCTCCACAGTCACAAGAGCCGAGCCATGTTTAGCGTCCGTATATCCTGGGGGGGAACCAAGGAATATGACAGACACGTTCAGCATGCAGAGATGGCAGTTGATGGGAGATAGATCAAGGGGAAATCTCCATATTGTCATGGAACGTCAATGGGCAGGCAATAAAGTGAAGAGAGAATTGGTAACCACCTATGTAAGGAGGCTTAAACCAGATGTCGTCTTGCTGCAAGAGACACATCTGATGGGGTCGCGAAGTCGCTTCCTAAGTGGAGGGTGTTATACCACACTGGCACAAGCCAACTTTTCCTCTGGCACTCGGGGAGTAGCAATTCTGGTTAAAAAACACCCCTTTCAAGGGGGGCGCTAGAGGGCGCACGGCGATATGGCGGCCTTCTGAGACAGCTCCGCCGTCAAGCCGAAAATGCGGAAATAACTATCGAGAGTGGGCTTGCAACTGCCCGCAATTGGAGAAAGTAAAGATCGGAACCACTTGGCTCTGCAATGTGAGTGGCAAGAGGCGGTGAAAGTACCCCTAGACCCCATAAATCGGGATTATCTGCCAGATGCGAGCGGAGATACGGCGCGAACAAGATGGCGGCGCCCAGTGGAAGGTAACGCGTCGAAAAGCGGAGGCGGCGATGCAATAGCGCCCGGATCGCGACCGGGAGGCAGAGGAATACACGGCACTTTTGGACTGGCCGGTGGCATACCTAATAATTATTTGTAGTGCCGGGGCTCCATCTCGTACAACGGCCAGAAACTGGGACCGGACAAAATGGCGGTGTGCAGTAAAGCGGAGAGAGCGGACCGGTTGTGAGGCCGGCGGAATACTGCTGGTCTGTGGCTGGTCCGGCGCGATATCGACCCGCGACACGGCGGCGGGGGGTGCCCTCGAGGAGATGGAGCATGCTGGGCTAAATAGGATGTGAGGAGTGCAGTGCCTTCAATTCACGAGCAACCCTCGTGCACCGTTGGGAGACCGTGACCAACCCCCCCACTGCCCGACAAGCGCGAAGATGGAGAGTGATACGGCCAGACCAGGGCTAGACACCAGAGGGGGATTGTGAGGCACCTCTTGGGCGTGACTGGCCGTGTTCATGTGCACTAAGGCCCGAAGGTACGGAGGCTGAGAGCGAGGTGCGGGGGAAAAAAATCGGTGGTGCAATATTGGAGGATCAATCGCTGACTGCCCGCAAGTGTGGCCCCCCTGACGGGATCGCAACGCAGCTATACAGTCACGCTTGGAGGTGGGGTGTGAGTGTCGTGGCGTGTCGCGCGCCTCACATGCCGCAGGCCGGAACAGACTCAGAGGCTGCATCAGAAGGTTGGTGACGGAGGACGGGGCGTGCGGGGCCGGTGGTCGCATTTAGCGCAGTGTGCTGTGTTCCCTGATCCCCGCGCTGGGCTGTGCTGCGGAATCAGCTGATACACAGGTCGAGGGATCTTCATAACGCAAACATGGGAAAAGCGGACAGGATGCAGACCAAGCTCCAATTCGAGGCAAAAAAAACAAACCAAAGGTGCGACAACGATGCCGGACGTCGAATCTCAAGCTGATCCTGAAGTACCCGCGGGTATGGAGGGGGTCCTACAGGCCATACAAAGAAGCTTGCAAGATATAAATGGCAAGCTGGACATGATTACCCTGCGGGTGGATAACATGGCGGCCAAGCTGGACAAGCACGGAGAGCGCCTTGTTGAAGCGGAAACTCGCATCGCGACGGTGGAGGATGGATCGCGTGACACGACCCGAAAATGCACGGAGATGGAAAGGCTACTGGAAGTTATCAAAGCTAAAGCGGAGGATTTAGAAGCGAGGTCCAGACGCAATAATGTGCGCATCGCGGGGGTTCCAGAATCGACAAACACAGGTCGCATGGAATCCTATGTTGAGGAACTAATCCGCAATGTCTTTGGCATGGAAAACCTCTCTACCATGTTTGTGATTGAACGTGCGCACAGGTCCCTTGCACCGCGGCCGAAGCCAGGGGCCACGCCGCGACCGATACTTGCCCGTGTCCTTAATTATAGAGACCGTGACACGATCCTGAGGCTGGCGCGGGAGAAAAAGCAGATAAACTATCAGGGAAACGTTCTGGAGTTCTACCCAGACTTCACTATGTCGGTGCAGCTGGCGCGGAGAGAGTTTAACACGGTCAAACAGAAGCTGCGCAAATTAAAAATCGAATATGCAATGCTGTATCCGGCGCGGCTCAAAGTGATTGGGCCGATCTACCATTCTACAGACGCCAAAAGCAGCGCAAGACTTCCTTAAGAAAATCAATGCTAGGCGCAAAGAGTTGCGGCAGATGGAGCAAGATAAGGACCAGGACTAGCTGCGGACATCTGGTGTGATTTGTTTCGAAAATATGACATCATAAGCTGGTAAGATCTAAGTATGCTAAGTATTGTGGGGCAGTACTGTTGATGCCCTGGGTGACTCGGCTGTTACAGGTACGCAGGGTATGGAAGACACTGGCGAACAATGGCAGATGGCCATACCGACAAACAGGCCGAAGTGGCGCTGAACTCCTGAACTAGTAGGGAGATATCTGTCAACTATATGCAGGGGGTGGCCTGGGGAGGCAGTGCTGCTGCCGTGTTGAATGTCGCCCTTGGGCTCAGCGGGTTTGCTTCAGAAGAGACATTAAGAGGAGATGCGGAGGGCTATCTAGTGGAGCCAACTGGAGGCTACCTCTGTGCTCTGGTTGGTGACTGGACGTGCATCTGCGCTTGTGGGCACGTCGGTGGGTCCTCGCCAGACTGTCACACTGGGTTTGAACTGCATATCGGGGGTTGGGTAGCGACCGTGCTGTCTGACCCCCTGGTCGGGATGGCACGGCCACTGCTAGGATTTGTTAGTACTGTGTGCTCCCATGAGGGCACTGTTGCGGTATGATGGACAGCGCAGTGTGTGGAGTCGATAAGTGGTCATTAGATACAATTGGGATTGCGGGTTGGGGTGAGTCTGAAACATATACATATGCTTGACCACATCCATTACGATGGATGGAGTTGTGTGCTCTCGGTGGACCCCCTACGCGGGTGCTCCCCAATTTCAGCTAAGTTATGTTTCTAATTTGTTATGGGATATGTCTTTGGCATGGTTGGGATGCTGAAGTGGGTGGAGGGTGGGTAAAAGGGGGTTGGGGAATGTTCTACAGGTTTAGGTACTTGCTGAGTCCAATAACCACGTTCAGATACATATAACTGTGATGCTGTAATTGCTTCTGTGCTGCGATGCAGACTGCAAACGTGCTAAATCTACAGCGCTAGTTGACTGCTGAGGACGGATATGAAGACAAGACCTAAACACTTAAACCTGTTAACCTGGAATATCAGAGGTCTTAATAATCCCCAAAAAATCAGGCAGGTCTTTGTATATCTAGACAGACACCGGATTGATATTGCCCTCCTGCAGGAGACACACCTCACAGCCACATCCAGGACACAGTTGGGGCGCAGGTGGGCGGAGAGTACACGTTGTTCCTCATATTCCTCATATGCTAGAGGGGTTATTATACTGGTTAAAAGAGGAGTACAATTCAGTATAGATACCACTATTGCGGACGAAATTGGGAGGTCGGTTCTAATCACAGGAATGATACGGGGGCAAAGAATTGCCATTCTCAATACATATGGTCCGAACACTGATGACCCTGATTTCTACCACAAGATATGGCGTACACTTAGTGAGTTGCCTGACATACCGGTAATTTGGGGGGCTGATTTTAATCTTGCAATGCACGACACACTGGACAGATCAGGTGCAACGTATGAGCCCCATAAAAGGGCAGTGTGTAAAGTGCGAGATATCATGATCGACAGGCGTCTGTTGGATATCTGGCGTACCCGGAACCCGACATGTATGGAAGCCACACATGTTTCAGCTGCACATGGTAGCTGGTCACGTATTGACTACTGGCTGGGCTCTGAGGAGATAATGGAGTGGGCGGAATCCATACGACACCTCCCTAGAACACTATCGAACCACAACCCGGTATTCTTGTCCTTAGCCATACCACATTACACGCCACCTCCGTATAGCTGGAGGTTTAATGCCAAAGCCCTATTGGATACAAGGTATACGGAAGCTATAACCCAAGCCATTAAGGAGTATTTTGATATTAATGCACCCTCTACGGATGATCCTGGCTTACTGTGGGAAGCATTTAAGGCCACGATTCGGGGTGTCTGCATAGGCACTACTGCGGGCATACTTAAAGATATAAGACAGCAAATTACTACCCATGAAAGTAAACTACGGGCCTTGGAACATGAATATTAGAGTACACGTGATATGAAACTGCTGGGAGAAATTAGGACTGTACTATCGGAATATCAAACCTATGCAGATGATGAACTCAAATACATAGGCAAGCGACAAGAAGCGAGAAATTACGGTGAGAGCGGTAGACCGGGCAAAAGTCTGGCAGCGAAAATATGCTCTGGCCGGGTGCCGCAGGCGGTTCGGGCGGTCAGGGATGGCAAGGGAGAGCTGAGGTATGATACGCACGGCATACTAACAGAGTTCATGAGCATGTATGAGGCTTTGTATGCTTTGCAGTCTACGGCAACGCCGGAAGAGATAATGGACTATCTGGCTGATGTCGCGATTGCATGGCTATCGGATGCGCAGAGAGAATACTTGTCCATGCCTATCACTGAGGAGGAGGTGACGGAAGTCATTAAATCCCTCCCAAACGGGAAAGCACCTGGACCGGATGGGTTCACCTGGGAATTTTATAAGACATTTGTAGATCAATTGGCACCTCACTTGGTGGAAATGTACGGAGATGCCCATGAAAAGCAGAGGCTACCACCGACATTACGAGAAGCCATGATTATAACCCTATTGAAACCAAATAAAGATCCTGAATGCTGCGACTCATATCGGCCATTGTCCCTAATCAATGTCGATACTAAAATACTAGCCAAGCTCATGGCCACGCGGTTACAACCGCTAATGACCAAGCTGATATTACCGGACCAATCAGGGTTCATCCCATCTAGGTCCACAGCTCATAACACTAGAACACTATTTGCCTTATCGCACTATTTAACTCCCTACACTAAAGCAGCAGCTGTGCTTCTAGATGCTGCAAAAGCATTTGACTCCATTGAATGGCCCTATTTGCAAACGATTCTACAGCGAATGGGATTTCCTCCGGTTTTTCTTCAGGGGATACAACTATTGTACATGGCGCCAACAGCATGTATTAGGGTTAACAAATACATATCTGAGCCAAAAAGCATATTGAGGGGGACGAGGCAGGGATGCCCACTGTCGCCCCTGCTATTTGCGATAGCGTTAGAGCCATTAGCCTGTAAAATTAGACAAAAACATCACTACTCGGCGCTGCAATTCCCACAAAGACCCTTACATATCTCGTTGTATGCAGACGACATGATGCTATACGTGCGTGACCCTGAGCATAATTTAAATCCTTTACTGAGGGAATATATCAAGTTTGGGCAGCATTCGGGCCTAAAAATAAACTGGTCTAAGTCCCTGATCATACCGCTAACGGACACCACCAGCTCATGTGCTCTGGAATACCCATTAGAGTGACAATCAGACCCTGTTAAATACTTGGGTGTCTGGTTTCACCGTGATCCGGAAATTGTAATCCGCACTAATTACGGAAGATCAATAGGGGCACTAGACGATAAGATAGGGCGCTGGATTCAATTGCCGCTATCCCTGGCAGACCACCTAGCCATAGTAAAGATGGTCATCCTACCTAAATTGCTGTATTTATTCAATAACATTCCGATCCAGCCTCCACCAGAGGTTTGTCGCAGGATCTCCACTATGGTTCTTCGACTGATCTGGGTGGGTAAATAAGCCTGGATCGAAATGCGTGCTCTCACACTGCCGTATTCGCAAGGAGGGTTTAGGGTTCCGGATTTTTTCCTTTATTATCTATGTGAACAGGCTCAATACGCACATGTTTGGTATCATCCAATCCCATATCTTACACATGCGGCGATCGAAGAAGGTGACGTGCACCCGATTCCACTGGGGGCTATTTTAATCCACCAGAGGCCCCCGCTACACAACCGTGATATCAATACTATTGATACGACAAACAACGCTGGGCGGACTATGGGTAGAAAGGCAAGTAAGTTGCCACTGTACGCTCCGGCGTTGCCAATACACCATCGCCCGAGCTGTCTGTCACCCAGGAAGAAGTGGGTAATGGACTGCTTAGGCAAGTGGGATTTGTTACCATGGGAGATCTATACGAAAATGGGGTCTTCAAACCACTCGTAGAGTTGTCATTTATTCGTAATCAAACGCTACTATTCCAATTCACATATCACCGGCTACAGGGAGCGCTGAGGGCATTATACACGACACACCCTGCGGAGCCACCGCAGCTGACCGCTTTACAGTTACTGATCACGACCCCCACTGCTAAGCGACTGGTTTCGAGACTATATACAACACTGCAGGAGGACATAGCGGGCAATACACATAAAGCGATGGGCAAATGGAGCAGTGACTTAGGAGACCCGCTAACAGTGGAAGAATGGACCACTGCTTGCTCTCTTACTGGTATGTTGACACCAAATGGAAATCTGCGTATGCTACACTACAAATACCTCCATCAATCCTATTACACTCCCGCAAGGCTTTGTAAATATGGTCTGCGGGCAGACTCCAAATGTTGTCGCTGTGGTGCGGAGGTTGCAGATTTCATACATCTGGCGTGGTATTGCGATGCAGTGGCTGGGTACTGGGCAAAAGTGATACAGATGGTGGGGACAATGGTGGGTGTCAATATTGCATGCAATATTCGTACATGTCTGCTGGGGCTACTGCCTGGAATACGGGCGAATAAGCGAAAGTTCTGTGTGGTTGCACTGCTTCTGGCCAAGAGAAGACTACCGTTGTGTTGGGGCGGCAGGAGAGCTCCACAGATTAAGCAATGGATTCAGGACCTGATGTATTGTAAAGAAACTTTGCAAACTTATGAGGAGGAACTACCAACGGGGTCTAAGCCTAGAGACTACTGGCAATACTTGGTTCAATACTTACACACATACCCGGTTGAATAACTATGATTGTAAGTTTCCACTGTACATGATGTGATCTCCAGTAACATGGTTAAATTATCCACAATGGATGAAGGATGTTGTTGTACCATAGCCTGTAAGTTGCCTATATGTTGACTCTGTATGTTTTCTATTGTTAACATATGCCAATAAAAAAACAAACAAAAAAAAACCACCCCTTTCAAAATATACAGGCAATGGGTGGACTCGAAGGGAGCTATGTGGCAGTGTGGGGTATGTGGAGTAGGCGGGATGTCACACTTCTAAGTGTATATGTCCCGCGGCTACAACAAGATACCCTGTTCAAGATCACAGAGCTACTCCTTGACACTGATTGTTTTTTACACATTGTGAGGGGGATTTCAATGATGTTATTTGCCCTGAGTTAAATAGGTCGAGGCTGACCACAAGTAAACACCCTAGGACTAGTGGACCTCTGTCGGAACCATCTCCCGGACAGTTGAAAATACTCCTACTTTCCTGGCAACCATAGAGTTTTTTCCCAACTTGAGTATGTATTTGCCCCAGTGACGAAAGCTGAATATGGTGTCAGGGGGATCTCTGTGGCTTACCTTGGGACTCTAATCCCATCCATCCGGTATGGGATGGAGATTAAATGCTTGGGAGCTACAAAATCCCCAAGTATCCAGAGAACTGAGACTTGATACAGAATTATACTGTAAGGAAAATGAAGACTCCGTAGATTCAGCAGTTGTACTATGGGAGCCATATAAAACTGTAGTCCGGGTTAGGGCCCAAAATATCCTAGCACATAAACGTAAGAAAGAAACACAAGTCATGGATGAAACAGAAGACCGTTTGTTGACACTTGAGGAACAAGTGGAATCGGGGCAGAACCCGTTAACTCTTCGAGCTATGATGCTCCTCTGGGAGGAATATCGCCTCCTAGTCAGCAATGAAGTTAGAACCCAGATACTAGCTACATAACATAAATTATATGATGCACGTGACAAGGCTGGCAGATGGATGACCTGGCTGGGGCGTAGAGAGCTGGAGGCACGCTGGGTACATACCATCATAGACAACATGGGTAATATATATAATACTTCTCAAAAAGAGAGAGGGACCCCTTTATTCCAAAGAGGAGGGGCACCAATGAGACCAAGGTAAAACAAAACAAATTCCCTTTGGAAGGAAACTCTTTCACTTACTTTCCCATGCGTACAGACATTTCAAACAATATCACCAAAACATAAATTCAAATGTATATTCACACAGTGTTGGCTAAATTTCTTTCAGTATTTTAATATATGTTTCTTCTTTTTAAAAACACAGTACAAAACACATTTCTACTTTATATAAAAATCACAATTCATACATTAAACTTTAAAAAAGACCTTGGCGCGCCTGATTCAGACACACCCTGATATTTGTGGGTTCCAAGTGGGGAAGCGGTTGGGCGAGGGTGAGAAGATCTAGCTCTATGCCTACAACATCCATCTGTATATACCTCAACTTAGAGAAACAAACCAGATAGTATTACAAGTCATTGATGACTATGGCACACAGTTCGGGTACTCAATTAACTGGGATAGGTCTAGCCTCCATCACACAGGCATCATGCTTGATCTACACACCCTGCTGGAGACTTATGGTAGAAAGAGAGGGTTTAAATACCTGGTCATTTTTTGTCACCTTAGATAGAAAAAAAGACGTAGACTTTAATCTTCCCAGAATTGTGAGGGACTTCCAGACAAATCTTGATAGATGGAAACACCTTCCTCCGACATTGCTTGGCCACATCACCATGTTAGATGATCACCCTTCCTAAATTCCTGTATGTGCTCCAAATAGCTATTACTCGAACCCAGATTACTATTTTGCTGGGATTAATGGAGAGGTCCTCAAACTATTGTGGGATGGAGGACACCCTAGGATAGCGCTATCAACCCTACAGAGAAATCTATATGATGGTGGGATTTCTCTCCGAGATATCCGAGCATACTATTGGGCTGCCCAGACAATGGTTATCAATGACTAACAGATTAAACAAAACCATTTAAAATAGGGTCCAAGGGATATATATTTTTTAAAGACCCACACCTGATTTTATCCCCAGCACCAACTGAATGTATAACACACGAAACACAGGGGGTCTAACAGCCAAATTTGAGAGGCTACACTGTCGATACTGAGTCAACAAGATCTCAAAATATCTTTATCGCACACACATAACGTATTAATAAAGATAAAGAAGGAAAAAAGGCTAACACTACATGCATAGAGGAGACCGGTACACCATCGATTATTCGTAAAATGGCTGATTAATCCACAACAGATTGTAAAGGGTTTCCATCAAATTAGACTCAATGATCAGTCCTATCATTTGGCCAAACCCATGTGCAAATGAGGCTGGTCCCCTGATCAGTGGGACACTCAGCTCCGCACCTTATTGTTGTATCAGGATTTGGTCCACCAAATACACAAACCGTCCATGATGACTGATCTTTTGATGGTAAAGTAAGAAGAAATAGTGCAACGAACAAAAAAGTGATTTAAAATAGGATGGAATGTCCTCCTTCTAAATACTTTATTCTACGGACTATAGACATGCCTCCTAATTAAAAAATAGAACAGTGCAAAAGAAGACAGTGACAATTATCTGTCTACATAAGGGCCAACATGTTTCTGCCTAACGGGTATTTAATCCCTTGGCATTCGTCAGGGCCTCTGCTCGTATAATAGTTGCACTCCTAATAGTGAAATATAGAATTCACCACCATCACCAAAAACAAATTATAATAAAACTGGTTTGAAACGGTACAACCTGTAACAACCATGGACATTAACCCTCCCATTCACAATGATTACTGTGAATTCTGTGAAGGAAAACGTTATATCATTAGTACTGTATTCGATGCATCAGTCTCATGTGCATAGTGTGTCACCAAACCAACCAATAATGTGTGTCAGAAAATTAATTTTTATGCTTACCCTTTGTGGTAGGGCAATAGACCTCACCTCACCTGGACACTGCTCAGGTACTAAGAGGCCCCGCACTACAAAGATATAGTGAAAACAAAAGAATGTGGCAAAGTACTATCAAGAATTTTTTTTGCTTTATACCCTGCCTATGATCATTCCTATAACCAAATGCCCTGTATCTAGAGGCAAAACATGTGAGGTAGATAAACACCCCAAACTCAGTGTGCTAAGCCTCAAAATGACCCTTTACAATCTGTTGTGGATTAATCAGCCATTTTACGAATAATCGATGGTGTACCGGTCTCCTCTATGCATGTAGTGTTAGCCTTTTTTCCTTCTTTATCTTTATTAATACGTTATATGTGTACGATAAAGATATTTTGAGATCTTGTTGACTCAGTATCGACAGTGTAGCCTCTCAAATTTGGCTATCAATGACTAACAACACATGCCTGGAAACCACCCCACCTATTCACTCAAACGCACCCAATTTGATTCAAAATCATATATACACTACTTATACAGGGAAGCGGAGTTGGGAAACTCCTACCAGCGACTCAGGTAACCATCACTGCTTGGAAAAAAAATACAGAGATATTTGGGGTAGGAATTACAAAACACCCGAGAGACTCCACTATGGCTGGGCAAAGATTTAAAGAACTGGGTACATTGAGAGGTTTTGTATCTTGGGACACAATAGGTATAAGTTAGGTGACCTCTTGGAGGGAGGAAAGTTAATTCCATTTAGTTCTTTACAATGGGACTACCATCATCATGACACACAATACTATAAGTATATGCAACTGATCCATGCATGGGACACCGAGGAACTTGACACGACTGATAACTCTGAATATGCCCCACTGGAAGGGAGATTATTACAGGGGGAAATCCCGAGTAATGTGGTCTCTTGTACCTATAAGACCATCAATAATAGGCTGGATACATTGAAAAAACTGAGAGAGAAATGGGAAAGAGACATGGGTGAATTAGATGACATGGGCTGGTAAGAAGTTAAGATGCACCCAAGGGTGGTGGTGATCAAATCAAGACAGCGATTAGTCCATGTCACGGGGCAGACCAGCCAGGGGACTATGATGAACTTTCTTGGTATGATGACCCTACAACAAAACAACCTCTTCTTATACAGCAACAGGAGAGCTGGAAACCCCTCTCATGCCCGTCTTCCGTATGTCAGGAGGACTATCCCTTTAACAGGAGCGCATCATCAGAAGACTTCACCCCCTGTAATGACGCAGAGTGATGGAGGCCAACAAGAGCAGACGAGAGCTGGAAGGAGGTGTGGTACAACACCGGAGAATGTGAGACGAGGGAGAGCAGTGGAGAACGGGAGAAGACGGAGAACGCGGAGCAGGGAAGACATTGGAGCACAGCCGGTTTGACAGCGACTGATGAAACCACCGCTCGGAGTACAGAGCTGCCACAAGAGCCAGGAGGCCATCGGGACCACGTTACACCCCGCCACGCTCCAGGAGGAGCGTGGCTATCCCAGGTACATGGGCGGTTGGCGGGCTGGGTAGGGAGGCGGGAGAAGTCTGACGGATAAGGGACGTAGCCTCTTCCTTACCCCTCCATAGGAGCGTTCCCCTCCCTGCACTATCACGCCCTTTTGTTACCGTAGACGTGCATCACTAAGTGGTTTCCCTCACTACCCTCCCCGTGTTGGCACTTAAAACACAGAACATTTACACATATCGTTTCTCTTTTCCTCTGTCACCACGGGAGCTGCCACTTGACCGGGGAAGCCGAACGGTCTGAACACCTGCCAGAAGACCCTGGAAAAGACGACCTTTTCGTACCTGCTACCATCTGGAAGACTCTGTTACTATACACCATCCTGACTATGGTTCTGAACTCTGGCCACAGAAAGGAGACACTTCTGTTCTGAATAAAAAAAACCTGTACACAGAGGTCTGTTGTCCCGCCCCTTCCATTGAACCCACTACACTGGTGTCAGAAGTGGGATATCCAGATACCATCTGTTCCACAGAGATGGAGGCCTTGATCCAACACCTTGTGGAGGGACAGGACAAACTAAGTTGGGCCGTAGAACGGCAAATGAAAGCCGCTGAAGCAGACCGAGACGTATTCAAGGACACAATTATAAGACAGATGGACGGTTTGCAGAAAAGGATGGCAGAACGGCCCACAGCCTCACTACCAGAACCCCGTATGGCGCCTCAACCTCCCTTAGGGATAGCACTACAGAAGTACAGGCCGGGGAGGACCTGGATGCCTTTTTGCTGAATTTTGAACCTGCCGCTAGGGCCTGTGGGTGGCCCACGGATAGGTGGCCTTTCTTTCTTGCCCCCCTGTTAACAGGGGAGGCCCAGGCTGCATACCAAGTGGCAAATGTCACAGGAGATACCCCCTATGGGGTTATAAAGCCAGTCATCCTGGACCACTTGGGTCTAGATTCGAGGGCCTATAGAGTAAGGTTCCGAAAGAATGGGAAAACCTGAAGTGCCGAGCGTTAAGAGCCCCCAGTGCTTCGACTGTGGGGAATGGGGCCACATCGCCCGCCTCTGTCCTAGGAAGAGAACCACGGAGGAACCCATGGAAGTGGGTTACATGCCGAAGTCCATCATGTAGTATGATAGAAGTGGTCCCAGCATACACAATCATTCAAAGCAAAACATTACAAAACAATTAACCAAAAAATTCAAAGAAGTTCAAATGCCATTTTAATCACATTGAACAATTACGATTATTTTCCGAAGTCCATAGTTAAAGTAACAGTTTGAAAGTCATAAAAGTGCCCAGAAAAGGAGGAGTAGGAGGGTAAGTGATTGAGTGTGGGATTTAAGAAGGAAGTGACCACAATATTCAGAACACAATCAAATTGATCGGCATCATTTCATCTCTGCCGCGTATTTCATCCAAATCAAATCATGATTAGAATATCAACAGTTCTGAGAAAAACCATATATATAGAAGATCACAGTGCATCATGTACTAGTGATAATATTGGCAATGGTGTTGTGTCGACGTTTCGACCCCTTGTGTGATGTAGGTATTCTTTGCGACCTTACGAGGTGGGGTCTTCATCAGGACTGGGGTGCGTGTGGAAGGGGGGTGTGTGTGGGCACCCTATCTGTCAGAGGACAGAACTCCAAGACGTCACAAGATCGTCAAAGGAAGAAGGTGTCAACCTCCTGGTTAGGTAACAAAAGGGGGGCGAGAGGAGTGGTAGCCACTCAACCGCAGAAGGACTGTACTGTCGAGTTAGGTCCAGAGGCTCTCATTAATCAGCACTACCGGAGCCGTGATCAAATCATGAAGGATAGACGGTATGGGATTAATCGCCACTAATTCACCGTCATGGAATCAATCTGAAATAAGGGGAGAGGGAGGGGGAGGGGGAGAGGAGAATAAATAACCGGGAGTCAAGGAGGAAAACCTGCATTATTGTGAATCAGAGTTCTTGAATGAACGTAAAAGTGTCCCAGGTATTACCCAACTAGGTTGCGCTAGGAGAAAAGGTCTACGAGGTAAACCGGGAATCCAGAGCTAAACCTGTCAGATAAATGTGTCCATTAGGATCACGAAAGCATTGTACTGCGGAGTATTGAATAATAGATGCGTGTCCGAGGGCAACGCAGCAAACCGGGAAACGGGTCAGTGCAGTCACTTAAAGCATTTAATTTAACGAAGGGCCAACCGGAGCAATGCAAGAACTCACGGACAATTAGTTAAAAGTTCTAAGGATGTGCTTACCCTAGGTCTCAGGTCCATCTTGAGAGGTGAATGGGGATGCGCGCCGTTTGTCCGTAGTATAAATCAGAAAACGCGAGATCATCACGTGATCTCCGTTACCGTGCTGGCGCTAGATGCCGGTTGTCAAACGTAATGGAGAAAAGACTATGATGGGATCCTTAACGGGGGTAGAATATGTTCAGTGATTTGATATGCCCTATATGTGATAAAGAAGCATTAGCCGACTGCAACTAAAAAGGCCACTCAGGCGCTTGCTAAGTGTATGTATGTGTGAATTTGTATATCACAACCCAGCACACGGCAGCGATACCGTACATTTTATCATACCACATTGCAAAACAATTAAATGCAGGAAAATACATGAGAAGAGATCCGCATGTCGTTGATGTTGTGTCGGTTTAAATGAGTTTCCACACGGAAAGAAATATTGCAATTGTCTGCACATATACCGCATTAAGGTTAGAGGGAGGGGTAAGTGCACATCCTAGCATGGAATTTATTAAAATGAGGCATAATGTTCCACTAAAAATAACTGCACAATAGTGTATATCGACAAACACTGATTTGAGGGGAAAACATCCTGTAACTAGAGAGAAATGTACCATATAGGGAAGGAGTACATAGAGGTTAAATTCGAAGGACCGCTAACTGTGCGTTGCTGCCATCAAGTTCGTTCAATCCATTAGCTACAGTGTCCATCCGTGTCATCCATTTGGATTCTCTCACATTAAGAATAGCTGACAAATTGCCTCCTCTAGGGCCCAATTTCACCTTTTCCAGTACTACCCATTTGAGATCATCCGGTTTGTGATTTTTTAAAACACAGTGTTCAACGAGGGGAGCACCAGCCACATTGCACCGGATTCGACTGTGGTGTTGCAGAATTCTTGACTTGACCTTCTGTTGTGTCTGCCCGATGTAAAGTAGGCCACACGGGCAGCTAATACCATAAATTACATTTACAGAATTGCAATTAGTGAATGAACTAAGGGTGATCAAATGTTCTCTGTAGGAGAAAATTTTAGTCGTGTCAGTTGTTTCACAGGCCTTACAATGACCACACTTAAAATGTCCAATCACTGGAGGCAGACTCCATAGTTCTTGGATGGTCGGTGCCGTAGCTGTTTCCAGGAAAGACTGGACGACAAAGTCCTTCACACTTCTGGCTTTCTTGAAGGAGTGCATCGGCGGGTTGGGTTGGTCTATGTCATCAGCCACCAGTTTCCAATGCTGGTTGATCACTTTTTTAATTGCGTTGCTCCGTGTTGAGAAAGTAGTGACACAGATCATTCTCTGCAAAGGCGCATCTTGTTTATCCTTGAGTGTCAGAAGAGTTTCTCTCGGATTGAACCATGCCCTCTTGCGTGCCTTCTTGACCAACCTCCTCGGGTAGCCCCTTGCTAGTAGTCGGTTACTGAGATCATCAGATTCTTTAAGGTAGTCATCTTTTTTCGTGCAGTTTCTGCGGATCCTCAAAAACTGGCCAAAAGGTAAATTATCCCTTAAGCCACGTGGATGGTGGCTATTGTATCTGAGTAAGGAGTTGCGTTCAGCAGGTTTCCGATACAATGTTGTATGCAATTTGTTATCTTCACTGTAGATCTTGATATCCAGGAAAGCCAGTTCTTTGGCATCAGAGTGTATTGTGAACTGAATGTTATTATTGCATTGATTGAGCCATTCATGAAAGACCGTCAACTCCGCGGCGTCACCATTCCAAATCATGAGAATATCGTCGATGTAGCGTCTCCACAAATTGATCTTGCCAGAGAATGGATTATTGTTGAAGATGAATAGCCGTTCAAAATGGTCCATGTAGATTATTGCTAGATCAGGAGCAAAGGCTGCTCCCATGGCTACACCTTTGGTCTGGACATAGTAATCTCCTTGGAAGACAAAGAAGTTCTTCTTCATTGCAATCGTTAGAAGTGAAATTATGAACTCAGTCGGAACTCTCATAGGTGATGGTCGGGTATCCAGAACTTCACTCATCACAGACAGGGCAGGTATCTGGGGAATGCTGGTATATAAGGACACGATGTCACAGGTCACAAGTAGCTGGCCGCTGGGATCAAAGGGTAATTGATCAACCAGGTTGATCGTCTGCATCGTATCCCTTAGATAAGCTTCTGTTTTCTCCGCCAGTGGTTTTAGGAAGAAATCCACGTACTTACATAAAGGTTCCAGTATGGAGCCACATCCTGACACAATGGGGCGTCCCGGCGGTTTGTGGAAGTCTTTATGTATTTTGGGCAAAGTGTATATGGTAGGCAGACGAGGATATTTCTGGTTGAGATAGTCAAACTCAAGTTTGCATCTGTAAACTTTTCGTCTTGTTGATATTTCTCCATGGTTCTCTGTCTGGTAGAAAAGGAGAATCCAGTGGTGAATATTTCATCATACACACTGTCGGAAGACGAGGAACGCATCCTATCTAAGGGACTTTCTTTTATACCCACATCTCAACCTAATAATTTTGACATAAGGGTTGAATTACATGCTTTCTTCAGGAAGATTCGCTTGAGATACTTCTTTAAAAATTCTGTGTCTGATTTATCACACTCGGTTACAGGATTGAGGGTCCCCTCCACCTTTGTTCCTCCCACGAATGCAATGACCAGCAAGATCTTGGCATATGAAAACATGGTACTAACCGACGTCACTAAACTACTAGCAATTCACAAACACACCATCCCGAATACTAGTAAATTGGAAAGGACGGCCCTTACTAAATTGAAGAACAACAAAGACATTGTTATAAAGGCGGCCGACAAAGGCGGTGCCATCGTCATCCAGGATACATCAGCATACAAAGATGAAATCTTGAGACAGCTCCAAGACGGGGTTAGTTATTCTAAACTAAGATCCGATCCAACTAATGACCTTGCAGATGAAATCCTGCAAGTTACTTCTGAAGCGTATGGGCAAGGCATTCTGAGCAAACTTGAGTTTGACTATCTCAACCAGAAATATCCTCGTCTGCCTACCATATACACTTTGCCCAAAATACATAAAGACTTCCACAAACCGCCGGGACGCCCCATTGTGTCAGGATGTGGCTCCATACTGGAACCTTTATGTAAGTACGTGGATTTCTTCCTAAAACCACTGGCGGAGAAAACAGAAGCTTATCTAAGGGATACGATGCAGACGATCAACCTGGTTGATCAATTACCCTTTGATCCCAGCGGCCAGCTACTTGTGACCTGTGACATCGTGTCCTTATATACCAGCATTCCCCAGATACCTGCCCTGTCTGTGATGAGTGAAGTTCTGGATACCCGACCATCACCTATGAGAGTTCCGACTGAGTTCATAATTTCACTTCTAACGATTGCAATGAAGAAGAACTTCTTTGTCTTCCAAGGAGATTACTATGTCCAGACCAAAGGTGTAGCCATGGGAGCAGCCTTTGCTCCTGATCTAGCAATAATCTACATGGACCATTTTGAACGGCTATTCATCTTCAACAATAATCCATTCTCTGGCAAGATCAATTTGTGGAGACGCTACATCGACGATATTCTCATGATTTGGAATGGTGACGCCGCGGAGTTGACGGTCTTTCATGAATGGCTCAATCAATGCAATAATAACATTCAGTTCACAATACACTCTGATGCCAAAGAACTGGCTTTCCTGGATATCAAGATCTACAGTGAAGATAACAAATTGCATACAACATTGTATCGGAAACCTGCTGAACGCAACTCCTTACTCAGATACAATAGCCACCATCCACGTGGCTTAAGGGATAATTTACCTTTTGGCCAGTTTTTGAGGATCCGCAGAAACTGCACGAAAAAAGATGACTACCTTAAAGAATCTGATGATCTCAGTAACCGACTACTAGCAAGGGGCTACCCGAGGAGGTTGGTCAAGAAGGCACGCAAGAGGGCATGGTTCAATCCGAGAGAAACTCTTCTGACACTCAAGGATAAACAAGATGCGCCTTTGCAGAGAATGATCTGTGTCACTACTTTCTCAACACGGAGCAACGCAATTAAAAAAGTGATCAACCAGCATTGGAAACTGGTGGCTGATGACATAGACCAACCCAACCCGCCGATGCACTCCTTCAAGAAAGCCAGAAGTGTGAAGGACTTTGTCGTCCAGTCTTTCCTGGAAACAGCTACGGCACCGACCATCCAAGAACTATGGAGTCTGCCTCCAGTGATTGGACATTTTAAGTGTGGTCATTGTAAGGCCTGTGAAACAACTGACACGACTAAAATTTTCTCCTACAGAGAACATTTGATCACCCTTAGTTCATTCACTAATTGCAATTCTGTAAATGTAATTTATGGTATTAGCTGCCCGTGTGGCCTACTTTACATCGGGCAGACACAACAGAAGGTCAAGTCAAGAATTCTGCAACACCACAGTCGAATCCGGTGCAATGTGGCTGGTGCTCCCCTCGTTGAACACTGTGTTTTAAAAAATCACAAACCGGATGATCTCAAATGGGTAGTACTGGAAAAGGTGAAATTGGGCCCTAGAGGAGGCAATTTGTCAGCTATTCTTAATGTGAGAGAATCCAAATGGATGACACGGATGGACACTGTAGCTAATGGATTGAACGAACTTGATGGCAGCAACGCACAGTTAGCGGTCCTTCGAATTTAACCTCTATGTACTCCTTCCCTATATGGTACATTTCTCTCTAGTTACAGGATGTTTTCCCCTCAAATCAGTGTTTGTCGATATACACTATTGTGCAGTTATTTTTAGTGGAACATTATGCCTCATTTTAATAAATTCCATGCTAGGATGTGCACTTACCCCTCCCTCTAACCTTAATGCGGTATATGTGCAGACAATTGCAATATTTCTTTCCGTGTGGAAACTCATTTAAACCGACACAACATCAACGACATGCGGATCTCTTCTCATGTATTTTCCTGCATTTAATTGTTTTGCAATGTGGTATGATAAAATGTACGGTATCGCTGCCGTGTGCTGGGTTGTGATATACAAATTCACACATACATACACTTAGCAAGCGCCTGAGTGGCCTTTTTAGTTGCAGTCGGCTAATGCTTCTTTATCACATATAGGGCATATCAAATCACTGAACATATTCTACCCCCGTTAAGGATCCCATCATAGTCTTTTCTCCATTACGTTTGACAACCGGCATCTAGCGCCAGCACGGTAACGGAGATCACGTGATGATCTCGCGTTTTCTGATTTATACTACGGACAAACGGCGCGCATCCCCATTCACCTCTCAAGATGGACCTGAGACCTAGGGTAAGCACATCCTTAGAACTTTTAACTAATTGTCCGTGAGTTCTTGCATTGCTCCGGTTGGCCCTTCGTTAAATTAAATGCTTTAAGTGACTGCACTGACCCGTTTCCCGGTTTGCTGCGTTGCCCTCGGACACGCATCTATTATTCAATACTCCGCAGTACAATGCTTTCGTGATCCTAATGGACACATTTATCTGACAGGTTTAGCTCTGGATTCCCGGTTTACCTCGTAGACCTTTTCTCCTAGCGCAACCTAGTTGGGTAATACCTGGGACACTTTTACGTTCATTCAAGAACTCTGATTCACAATAATGCAGGTTTTCCTCCTTGACTCCCGGTTATTTATTCTCCTCTCCCCCTCCCCCTCCCTCTCCCCTTATTTCAGATTGATTCCATGACGGTGAATTAGTGGCGATTAATCCCATACCGTCTATCCTTCATGATTTGATCACGGCTCCGGTAGTGCTGATTAATGAGAGCCTCTGGACCTAACTCGACAGTACAGTCCTTCTGCGGTTGAGTGGCTACCACTCCTCTCGCCCCCCTTTTGTTACCTAACCAGGAGGTTGACACCTTCTTCCTTTGACGATCTTGTGACGTCTTGGAGTTCTGTCCTCTGACAGATAGGGTGCCCACACACACCCCCCTTCCACACGCACCCCAGTCCTGATGAAGACCCCACCTCGTAAGGTCGCAAAGAATACCTACATCACACAAGGGGTCGAAACGTCGACACAACACCATTGCCTATATTATCACTAGTACATGATGCACTGTGATCTTCTATATATATGGTTTTTCTCAGAACTGTTGATATTCTAATCATGATTTGATTTGGATGAAATACGCGGCAGAGATGAAATGATGCCGATCAATTTGATTGTGTTCTGAATATTGTGGTCACTTCCTTCTTAAATCCCACACTCAATCACTTACCCTCCTACTCCTCCTTTTCTGGGCACTTTTATGACTTTCAAACTGTTACTTTAACTATGGACTTCGGAAAATAATCGTAATTGTTCAATGTGATTAAAATGGCATTTGAACTTCTTTGAATTTTTTGGTTAATTGTTTTGTAATGTTTTGCTTTGAATGATTGTGTATGCTGGGACCACTTCTATCATACTGCTCAATACCCAGGTCCCAGTGACCTTGTATGGGTTTACCCTTTCTTTAACGAAGTCCATCATGTACACAGCAGAACTAGGGAGTGTCTTTCACGTAAGTGTACAAGTGACTGGAAAAACCCTCAAAGCACTGTTAGATTCTGGGTGCAGACAATCAGTCATTCAGAGATCCTCGGTGTCACCTAGTCAGCTACAGCCAGACATCACGGTATACATAAGGTGTGTGCACGGGGACGTAAAACCATATCCCCTTGCTACCATACAGGTAACTCTTAGAACTGGGTTGTCCTATCCGGTCAGAGTGGGGGTGATGGAGGGTCTCCCCGAGGAGTTGATACTAGACACTGATATTCCCGAGTTTCTAGAGCTGTTCCAACAGGCTGCCCTCACCCAGAACAGGAAAAGGAAGCCAGAAGGGGAGGAAGACAAAGCGGTCTCGGCCATTACGACCACTGAACCTTGGCTGGGGGATAGAAGCTTTCAGTTCGCACAGGCCAATGATGCTACCTTATTTAATGCCTGGGAGCAGGCGCATTCCACCCAAGATAACCACCCGGTCGTGTTACCCAGATTTCTCATTAAAGGAGAACTCCTGTACCGACAGGCCGGCCCAAACAAACCACAACAGCTGTTAGTCCCTCTACCATTTCGAGAACAAATTCTTTTTTTTCGCACTCTAATCTCACTGCAGGGCATGTCAGGGCTGAAAAGACCACCCAAAATGTAACAAGCCATTTCTTTTGGCCAGGGATTTACCGAGATGTAAAGCTTTATTGTCAGACATGGAGATCTGCCAAAAAAGAAACACAGACAGACCCCCAGCCGCACCTCTACAACCCCTTCCCATTGTAGGCACCCCTTTGAGCGTATAGGAATGGACCTCATTGGACCCCTACCTCGCACAATAAAGGGAAACATATATACCCTAGTGATGGTGGACTATGCAACCCGGTACCCCGAGGCTTTTCCCCTGAGGACGGCAACCACTCGTAACATCTCTGAGAAATTACTGGAAGTTTTCTCTCGGGATGGTTTTCCCAGGGAGATCCTGACGGATCAAGGTACACCCTTCGTGTCACGTCTTATGAAAGAAGTATGTCAACTCCTGGATCTCCGCCACATCAAGACATCCGTCTATCACCCTCAAACGGATGGACTCGTTGAGCGGTACAACGGCACACTAAAATCCACATTGAAAAAGATGTTGACGGTAAACGGCAGAGAATGGGATCAGATACTACCTCGTGCCCTCTATGTGATACGAGGACAAGTGTAAAGCAGTCTTGGCTGTTCGGCATTCGAAAAGCTGTAAGGACGACAGCCGCGTATTCTCTTGGAGATAACAAAAGAGGCTTGGGAGAAAGAAGACATGACGGGAACCTGAGACATGCTTGAATACGCCCAGAGTCTAAAAACAAAACTTGGAAAACTTAGGTACTTGGCATATTCCAACCTGGAAAGAAATCAAGAAAAACAAAAACACTACTACGACAAGGGAAAAAAGTGGCGGAGCCTTGCCCTGCATGATTGGGTACTAGTTTTACTCCCCTCCTCCAGTAAATTCCAGGGTGAATGGAGTGGCCCATATAAGATAGTGGAAGCCATCGGGAAAACCACATACAGAGTACAAATAGCCCCGAACCGTACCCAAACATATCATAGAAATCTCCCAAAGAAGTGGTTGGGCCCACTACCTAAAGCAGCCCACCTCACACTACCCACTCTTGATGCAGACTCCAGTACCATCAAACATCTTGCGATCAATGATGAGCTCGGTCTCGAAGAAAAGAGGACCCTGACGCAGACGCTGACCCCGTTTACCTCCATTTTGTCAGAGCAACCCGGCAGGACCACCCTAGAAGAGCATAGAATCGAAACACTGATTGGGAAGATCATCAAACAACGACTCTTTCGCTAGGAGAGCCGCCATCCAAAAAGAAGTACACAATATGCTGCAATTACGAGTGATCCGACCATCAAGAAGCGATTGGTCATCTCCAATCGTGATGGTGCCAAAACCTGATGGAAGCAGACGATTTTGTATGGACTTCCGAGCCCTTAATGAGATTTCCACTTTTGATGCCTTCCCTATACCTCGCATTGACGAATTAATAGAAAAACTCGGGGATGCCAAATATATCACCACGTTGGACTTAACCAAAGGGTACTGGCAGGTGCCCTTGCGGGAAGAGGACATGAAGAAAACGGCCTTCTCCACCCCAGATGGCTTATACGAGTTCACAGTGCTCCCGTTTGGGTTACACAGGGCACCCGCTACCTTTCAGCAGCTAATGAACACCGTTTTACAGGGGTATCAATCCATTTCGTCCGCTTATCTGGACGACATTTTCGTATTCAGCCCAGATTGGAAAACCCACTTGGAACATCTTCAGACCATATTGCGAGCCCTACAAAAAGCAGGATTGAACGTGAATGCAAAGAAATCCCGAGTGCGGTAACAAAAGGTGAAATACTTGGGGTATGTGCTGGGTCATGGGCTGATCGCCCCCCAGATGAGAAAATCAGGGCCATAACCGATACCCCTTTTCCCAGGAATAAATGAGAGATGCGAGCCTTCCTGGGGATAATCGGATATTACAGGCGATTAATTCCACAGTTCTCAGAGGTTGCGGCTCTCCTCACCGACACCCTATGGAAAAACCTGAGTTCCAAGGTGTTACTCCATCCCACCGCACCAATGATTAAGGCATTTTCGTCCTTAAAAAGAGCCATTACTTCTAGCCTGGTTCTAGCATCCCCTGATTTCACCAAACCTTTTCTCCTACACATAGACGCTTCCAGTTACGAGATAGGGGCTGTCCTCTCTCAGTTGTCTTCTGACGGGGTAGACCATCCTATCCTTTACATTAGCAGGAAACTGTTCCCCAGAGAGACAAAATACCCTACCATAGAGAGGGAGTGTCTGGCGGTAAAATGGGCAGTGGACAAACTAAGATACTGCTTGGAGGGTCATCCCTTCACCTGTACACTGACCACGCTCACCTGCAGTGGATGAGCCGTAACATTGCAAATAACCCAAGGGTTCTCCGTTGGTTTCTCTCCCTACAACCCTTCACCTTCACAGTGAAACATCGGAGGGGGGTGGATAACGGTAGTGCGGATTACCTGTCAAGGGTGTTCCCTCTCGCCGAGCGGGAGAATCCAGGGGAGGAGGTGTGTCACGGGGCAGACCAGCCAGGAGACTATAATGAACTTTCTTGGTATGATGTCCATACAACAAAACTACCTCTTCATTTACAGCAACAGGAGAGCTGGAAACCCCTCTCATGCCCGCCTTCCGTATGTCAGGAGAACTATCCCTTTAACAGGAGCGCAACATCAGAAGACTCCACCCCCTGTGATGACGCGGAGTGGTGGAGGCCAACAAGAGCAGACGATAGCCGGAAGGAGGTGTGGTACGCCACCGGAGAACGCAAGACGAGAGAGAGTAGTGGAGAACGGGAGAAGATGGAGAACGCGGAGAGGGAGGAGATTGGAGCCCAGCCGGTTTGACAGCGACTACCGAAACCACCGCTCGGAGTACAGAGCTTCCACAAGACCCAGGAGGCCATCGGGACCACGTTACGCCCCGCCACGCTCCAGGAGGAGTGTGGCTATCCCAGGTACATGGGCGGTTTGCGGGCTGGGTAGGGAGGCGGGAGAAGTCCGACGGATAAGGGACGTAGCCTCTTCCTTACCCCTCCGTAGGAGCGTTCCCCTCCCTGCACTATCACGCCCTTTTGTTACCATAGACGTGCATCACTAAGTGGTTTCCCTCACTACCCTCCCCGTACTTAAAATGCAGAACATTTACACATATCGTTTCTCTTTTCCTCTGTCACCACGGGAGCTGCCACTTGACCAGGGGGAGCCGGACGGTCTGAACACTTGCCAGAAGACCCTGGAAAAGACGACCTTTCCGTACCCGCTACCATCTGGAAGACTGTTACTATCCACCTTCCTGACTATGGTTCTGAACTCTGGCCACAGAAAGGAGGCGCTTCTGTTCTGAATAAAAAAAACCTGTACACAGAGGTCTGTTGTCCCGCCCCTTCCTTTGAACCCACTACAGTCCAATACAAGATTCTCCACTGGGTATACTATGACCGGGCTCGACTATATAAAATTGGAATGGCTGAGTAACCTCACTGCTTGTGTTGTAAGGAACAGAACAGCACATTCCACCACATATTATGGGAATGCTCAGATATTACAATATATTGGAAAGACATAATATATGAGCTAGCTATAATCCTCTCGGCACCCCTTCAGGCCCACCCTAAGTATGTCCTCCTTGGCATTCTCACAGAGGTAGATCTGTCGAGAACCCAGCTTCTCTTTTGCAGCCTGGGCTTGGCAGTGGCGAAACAAGACCTGGCCAAGCACTGGGGAGTGCCTGAGCCGCCCACCCTGGAGGAATAGAAAATAGGGATGGACCTTTACATGACAGCTGAGAAAGCCACATAAGACATGGGGCTGCCCCAGAAAGTTTTCTAAGATCTGGGGTCCTTGTTGAAAACATTATGGACTGGTTATGATTGATGGAGATACTGAGCTCTTAGCAGAATTATTATAAACTCACCTCTGTACGTTTGTGCATGCTTACACACATTTTATTGATTATTAGAAATTTTGAATACCACAGTATCTATGCCGTATTACTCACTGTAATTGTGATTCATTGCAGACTCATTATTATTATTTTTTTTTAAACAAACTTTATTGACTTTTGCAAATTCAATCAAAAATAGTTTGCAAATAGATTCGCGTTTATGATACATACACTGCGATGTACTGTGTTATTAATATGAGTGATACAAATATAATAACTGAAGACACAGTGGAAAGACCTTCCACCCACCACCCAAAAGGTTATCATTTAACTAACATCGTTGTACGCATAGCAATAATGTCAATGTTATAAGAACTCCCCCCGCATCCACCCACCCACCAGGCATGTCACTTCCCATCCCATTACAAGCTATACCATACATTGGTCGTAATGTAGTTACTCAAATACATTAGGGATATTACTACAATATCTAACTCCCATTGGAAGTGCGGCAGCTGTGTATATCATATCTGGGCCCTCCAAATCCCTAGAGCATGGAGGCAAGTAGTTTAGTCTGTTGCTGCAGGAGTTGCAATCATGGGTAATTCATCCCCATCAGTGTCTGGAATCTTTACAAGCACCACTAATGTTTTCCATGCTTTTGCCGCTTCTAGCGCCCTTTCACTTCCCACTCTCTTTGCCTATTGTAGTCTAACTGCACTCTCACATTCCGCCCACTTAATAAGTTCCTTCTTCCATCTAGATACGTCAGGGCATTTTTGCGCCTTCCAATGCAAAGTAACCTCTTGTTTGGCCAGTAGGAGTCCCAGGTCTTGGAATTTGCTCGTTACCTTGTTTTTGGTTGTGTGTGGGAACCAATGAAATAGGCAAGGTGCTATAGCCGGTTCTAACTCTCTGTCGGTAATTTCAGTCAGTAGGGCCACCACATCAATCCAGTAGGTATCTAGCTGTGGGCAATCCCAGGGCATATGGCGGAAGTCTGCCCCCGCTGTGTTACAGCGAGGACAGGCCGCTGAGTATTGCAGACTCCTTATGACTAATTGTTATGACTTACAAATAAAAAATTCAAAATACATTTAAAAAAAAGATATCAGAAGATAACTCGTGAATATATTTATATAAAAAGGGGAGGATTTTGAAACTGACACTGCCTTTTCCTCAGATGCTAAGGCACACAACACCATTTTGAGCCTTTTGGAGTTGATAAACATTATGCAAGTCTATCGTAACAAAGAAAAGCACTGTGCAAAGTAGTCAAATGTTGTACCAGTAGTCCTTGACTATACCATCAATATGAGTAGTAAGATTCATAAACGTTTTTCAAATAAATCCAAAATGTATTTATGGATAATTAATAATGTAGGTGGGTATGAGCAAATAGTAGGAGAGGAATACATAAATTCTTTCTTATTAGCTTTGGGCTTTACGTTAATAGCTTCAACCACTGTGCAGTCAGAAGGATGCTGGTGTTCAAGGTCTCAAAACTGACAAATGGACCAGTCTCAAATAGGTATATCGGGGAATCCTCTGTAGAACACTGGAGTTTAAACCCTTTGACGTGTCCTCTAATTTGTGACTAATATAGTAAGACACATATAGAATTCGGTGCGTGAGCATGGCTGTCAAACTGGAGAGGATTAAGGGGACTGTAAGTGGAGGGGTAAAGAGTACGACAGATACTTATTTTATGTTACTTTGTAGACCTCATCAAATCAATAAAATGTTGATTATTAAAAAGAGTCTAAATGGACAAGTGTCTTGGTGCTGCAATGGAAGCGAGAGGCAATAATTAGAGAGAGAAGAGAGTATAAGCAAGCCATTTCCATTGAGGTTGCTCTGGGGAGGGAATGTGGTATTACAGCCTTTACAATACAATGACTCTGTAGCATTAGAGGCTATCATGCAGGGATCTGAACTGTAACATTTGAGTGGTGCTGGTCTCCTGCCACCAGTGGTGGTGTGAGTGTCTTCAGGAAAAGGAATTAGGGGTTATTATGCATGGATTTACAGGATGAATGTGTGGAGGGTATTAGAAGATTAATGATGATTGCAGGGTATTGTTGTACCCATAAAAAGAGGTGACATTTCTGAGTGGGGAACATGTTCATGTGAATTTCATTAACGTAAGAGGAATAGAATCGAGTGATGTGAGATTAAATAATAGGACCTAAGAGGGCTCAGCAATAATTATGTATATTAGAGTGTAGTCAGAAAGGGGGGGCTTCAATGGAAGGGAAAGAAAAAGACAGACAGCTGTAAAGGAAAAGTGGATTGACAATGTGATGAGGGAATGAATGTGCAGGTGAGATCACAGAGAAGTTGTGTGTAGGTTGTGAACTATTGGTAATTATTTTAGTAGAGATTAAAGTCAGCAAGAACACTGTCGTAGAGTAAGGAAAAGCAAGAAGTCAAGGCCAGCATACAGATGTTGAAAGAAAGATTCTAAGCCTCCAGGAGGAAAGTATAATTCCATTATGTATGCATTAAATGGAGCAACGGCAATGACATGCTCAAATAAGGATGAATCAGTCCTATTGAAAGTAGTTAGTTCAGAAAGTGTTCTGTTAAGTTGGAGGTCTAGCGCACTATTTTTCAGGTGATGCACGGAATATAGAAGGTGGTGGCCAGTTTGGTGCTGGGCGCAGCGAGCGTGGCAGTGTCATTGCGATCTATCCTGGTTTTTATGATTGCTGTAAAGTGCAATAGGAGAGAGGTTAAGTGCGTTTGTTATGAAGGATACCTTGCTCCTTAAATATTATATAATATAGTCCAGGGAGTGCTGTTGCAATACTGGCTGGTGGTAAAGCGCTGACCACAATTGATGTTCTCCTTGGACACTTAATGATGCATTCCACTTAAGAGTGCACCATTTTCTTATGCCATCTAACTGCCAATTTCTACCCATCCAAGCTATACACTCCATAAGCAACTTGGAAGAAAATGCCTAGAAATGCCCCCACTCTTCATTGCTAATACTTCTTCCATTCATGGATACAACTAAAAAGTTGAATTTCAAAGTACTTCAGCTCACACATCGCTCACCAAATGGAGCACTGTAAAATGCACGGCCAAGTGCAGGTGTACAATTACTCAATTCAAATGTTTCATTCTTTGTTCAGTTGTTAACCTTGACGGTATTATTATGCACATATGCTGCACAAAGAGTTCTGTAGCATACATGTGAATACATAACATTTACAGTGCTTGCATATATTATCTTGTACATTTGTAAATGATGGACTGTTTCACACATATACAACCTGAATGTGTTGACTGTTTGCAGATATTTATCCTGCGATTTGTGTCTAAATCCAATGACTTATTATTCACATTTACATTTACAACTCAATGTTAAAACTTGAGGGTCTAGTGCACAGGTATTTCTCTGTAATTTGAATATTTAAATATGCAAACCTAGACCACTCATCTGTCTCTATAGTCGTCTACAATAAATCACATGCTTATTGCACAATTACTGCTCTGAGAATCGGCTTCTCTTACCTGAATGACGTTTTTTGCAAACACTTACGTTTATGCATGTGCCCACACACACACACTCTCTCTCACTCCTGCAAGTGCATTTGCTTAAAATTGCCAGGCTTTTTGTCTAATGTTATGAACATAGTGTGGTAATGTGTAGTATTGCTTGAAGTAGCTATGATCTTTTTGGAGTGGATTACTACAAATTTGGCGACGAGCGGTCTTGTGCAGGGGACAAGAAGCCCAACCTTCACCTCTGGAACGCCACTAATTTTAATTAGTGCTATTGAAGGATTCCTTAATTATCTTCATTCAACAGTAAGTCAACGGATTTCCCATTTTATTTATGGATTTCTTTAGAACAACGTTTATTGTAGAGTAGATGCAACTAATCTATTGAATTTAATTATCAAAAGGAAAAGAGAAAATTAAATACTAAGCAAGAAGCCATCTAGTATAACTCTCAAGAGCTAATTAGCGTGAGGACTTTGGGACTGTTTAAACAGTAATGGCGCTGTTAGAGATTGTGTAAGGAATTCTTAAAACTGCCAAAACTATCGAGACATCCGAGGTTATCTGTGCTTGCATGACTGTAACATTTTTATCACTGTAACCGAGTGCTATGGTGTATTTTCAATAATTGAAAAATAGGCGCTTGAGCATAAGAAGCATGCGTTTGTTTATGCTTAACTAGAACAAATTATTTAAAATCCACATGAATACTGAACTGCGTGTGTAATTTTAAAAGTAAGCACGAAGCATCAGGAGCGCGTGTTTACTTACGATTGGCGCTCGAGCTGGGAACGCGCTTGAAGCAGACGGCACGAGTTAATCTGAAAACAAACAAAGCGGGATTTCAAGCGCACCCGTATTGAATTACGCGCAGCTTGGATGAACAGTGAAGTTTAAACTAATATCTACAAAATAAACGAACGCTCAAGTTGACAAGCAGATGAGCTAAACAGCGCATTTTGGTTTTGAAAGTAAATGTGTTCGCGTTTAAATAAAGAAAGACTCGAAAAGAAACACGTACTACATATTAATAATTATCAATAGTTAAAGTTCCTTACATTTTTAAGCTGGAAAATGTACCTTTTCAGTCAAAGTTCTGTTCCTGGCACAGATCGGATTTTTTTGAGGCATCTGGATTAAATAGAACTGAAAGAGAGGAAGGACTGCCTTCTGAGCTGAAAGAAAAGAAGGACTGTTCCTGTTTGTGGTGAATGAAATAAACAACAGACTATTCCAAGTGATTCATTGAAGAAATATATATTAATTATTTTAGCCAATTGTTTTAATTGATTATTTTAATTAATTGTATTAGCTATTTGTATTAGTTAATTATTTTAAATTCTTATTTTAGTCTGTTGTGTTAAATTATTATTTTGACCTTTTACCATTAAGGATTGCAAGAATGTCTGACGAATCCATGTCAGCACCTCCAAAGTTCTTACCTGTTCCAGGAGAGCCCGTCATCCCTTGGAAAAGATGGAAAAACATTTTTTTCACATATTTGTTAGCAATAGGAGGAGATAAATAAGGCCCTGTGAGAAGACAGGCGATACTTTTACATCATTTGGGGGTTGAAGGTAGGAGAATATATGATGACTTACCAGAGATTTCTTTAGGAATGGGAGATGGTCAATGTTAGACCTGTCAGCCCTAGGGTGGTCTCCCCATCTATTTTTGATCGTGCCTCATTTTTTCCACCCTCATTTTTATGTTGGACTAGGTCTCCGGGCGCCTTTTCATTGCCAATCAGTGTTAAGGTGCAGGTGCTCCCTTCTCCCAAGATGGCTGCCACAGACCCCTGCTACTGCAGAGTAGTCTTTATTAGTAGCACCCTAGCTGCCAGGAACTGGCTGGAACCCCACAACAATGTTGCGACACCAGCCCGCCTTTTTTGTCCCATAGATAGAATGGGGAAGCTCCTGGAATGTGCTGGAACCTTCTAGAAGGGAGGTGTGGTTTTTACTTTTGCCGCCTTGGCTAGAGGTCACCTGACCTAGGGCTACTTAAGTGAGGGAGGGAACTTTTTCTAGTTAGTTGGCCAGTTGGGGTGAAGCAGAGCTGGAGAATCCATGCAGGAGTTTTAGGCGGTAGGGCCTAGCCAGGGACTTATGCCTCTGAGAGTGACAGGGCTTAGGTGCTGCCACTTAAGTGAGTGAGGGATCCTGTGAAACCCACTGATCTTGCCCAGCAGTAGGAGGACCCAGGGAACCTCTGCCCAGCCTGACTAGGAAGGACCTAGTCGCCAACTCATCCCCTACCCCCCAGGAACAGAACCCCAAGGGCGCCAGTATCACCTGCGCCGCAAGAACTGAATCCTGAAACTTCATGACAAGAACTGAATCCTGAAACTTCATGACAAGAACTGAATCCTGAAACTTCATGCCAAAAGCTGAGTGCTGGAATTTCATGACACCAAGCTGAATACTGAACTTTCCTGCGAAGACTGATTGCGTGACTACTGGGGATCAACCAGGTACTAGTGCTGTGTTCCTCGCGCTTCCCAACCTGGCCTGGGATCCCCCGCATTGATCTACCGTCGAGCGCGGAGCTGGCTGAGCTCCCGCTTAATTTGTGACCCCCCCTGGTGCTAGGACCAGCAGCCCGATCACCGCCGCGGCCCGTAGGCCTCAGGGACGTGTCCACGTCGAGTCGGGGCCCGCGGAGAAGCCCGGGGCCCCGTCGCTGCCGTCGCAGCGTTAGGAGGAGGAGCGAGTGTCCGTGACGTGTCCAGCGCCGTTGCGCGCATCTAACGAAGGGCCCGGAGCGGAGCCGAGCGACGAGACAGAGGTAACCCCCGGGGGCTGGGAGGTAGCGCGGCCGTGTGAAGGCCTGGGACTCGCCCCCCCCTGCTCCCCGGGAGACTTGGGAAGGCCCCGCTGCACCCCCTGCCATGTGGGAGCGACACCGCATGCAGAGACTGTGACTTTCCCCCCTCCGTGGGATTTCCCTCCGTCCCTCCGGACTTTGAATTCCCCCTCCGTGGGATTACCCTTGCCTGAGGACTGCCGTCCGCTTGACTCACAAGTGCTCAATGCTCCGAGTGTGTTCACCTGTGCTCAATGCGTTCTATGTCTAAGTAGCGCTGATCCTCAGTTTGTGTTCTCAAGTGCTCAATGCGTGCTATGTCCAAGTAGCGCTTATCGTCAGTTTGTGTTCTCAAGTGCTCAATGCGTGCTATGTCCAAGTAGCGCTTATCCTCAGTTTGTGTTCTCAAGTGCTCAATGCGTGCTATGTCCAAGTAGCGCTTATCCTCAGTTTGTGTTCTCGAGTGCTCAATGCGTGCTATGTCCAAGTAGCGCTTATCCTCAGTTTGTGTTCTCAAGTGCTCCATGCGTGCCATGTCCAAGTAGCGCTTACCCTCAGTTTGTGTTCACGAGTGCGCAAGGCGCCCTATGTACGAGTAGCGCTCCCTTTTCAAGTTGAGTTCTTAAGTGTGGTGCGCTCCGTGTACGAGCGGCGCTTTATCTTCAAGGGGTGTTCATAAGTGCAATACGCTCTGTGTACCAGCAACGCTTTATCCTCAGGGTATGCTTGGAAGTGCTCCATGTGTTAGGCAGACGTGTAGCGCGTTCTCCTTACGTTATGCCCAGGAGTGCCTAGCCTTTGATGTAAATGAGTAGCGCTTCAACCTCAAGTTATGCTCAGTGGTGCCTAGGGTTCAAAGTATACGAGAAGAGCTGTATTATCACGTTATGCTCATGTGCATTTGTTTCTTTGTAGACACCAGTAGCGCCGTGTATGCAGGCCCCGGCCCGCAGCACTGGTGAAGCTCATGCTGCAGGGATTGCTGAGGTAACTGTAATGAGATGCGGTAATGCACATGTTAATGTGTATAAGTTGAGATACATTGCCATCTAAGAAACTGTGCGTACTCTTTTGATTAGATAAATCTGATTAATTTGCATTCACCTTACTGTGTGGCGTCCCTTATTGTGTGCGTTTACTGCTTCAGAGGATGTGTGTGTTGTATGGTCGCTTAACACATAGGCCTTTGGGTGCCCAGCCGCTTGTGTCAAGTTACCCCCTTAAGGCTTGGAGACCCCACGTCTTACATTGTTGGCGAGCGGTGAAATATTAGGACCTGTGACCATACAGCACCCTTCCGTGAAGCGGAGGGCGCCACAATTAAACGCCTGTTGTTTCAAAGCTCTGCAACTATTATTTGCTGCATTTATTCATTCCACTGTCCAGGTAGAGGGTGTGAAATCCTGGTTAGCTTGTAACTGTCACCCATATCCTAGGAATTTCTTCCTTAGTATCTAGGTCCCCACCTGTCTCGATGGAATTCCGGTTAGCTGACCTCGAGGGGTACACTGTAAAGCAACTGAGAGAGTTCGGGCAGGGGATGGGGGTGCCTGGGGTGCGGAAGGCCAAAGGACTGGAACTCCGCACCGCCATTAGGGCATGGGTAGAGGCCCACCCAGAAGGGAGAGAGGATGAGGGACAGGGGGCTCCAGATGCACCTCAGGAGGAGAGCGCCCAAGAAGTACTAGACATACTTAATGTGGATATGTCTGAAAATGTGCCCCCAGGGGGACGTTCTGGGGCCAGTAGTAGGACAGGATCTAGGAGGAGCGCGTCTCCAGAGGAGTACGAGGACAGGAGGGAGGAGAGGCAGCTAAAGTGGGAGCTAGCGAAATTGGAACATGAGAGAGAAAGAGAAAGAGAGAATAAGAGATGGGCAATGGAGGAAAAGAAGTTGGCGCACGAGCTTCAGCTGAAAGAGTTGGAGCTGCGCGCCCTCCAATTAAATGCGTCCAATAAGGACAATGGTGGCAGCATACCTAAAGAGTCTCACAAGTCAAAATATTACCTACCCAAGGAAGTCATTGCCAACTACACAGTGGGGGACGACATTGCTAAATGGTTGGAGGCATACGAGGTAGCCTTGACTGCCCATGGGGTACCCGAGAGTAATTGGGGAGGTGGCCTATATCGTTATATACCTCCCAATGTCAGGGACAACCTGTTATATTTGGCCAAGGCGGATCAGGTCAGGTATGCCCCCATGAAAGAGGCCTTACTGAAGAAATGTGGTCTTAACCCCGAGAGGTACAGGCAGAAGTTCCGTGGCAGCCATAAGCTGTCCACACAGACGTGGGTGGATTTTTTTGACTATACCCGCAAGGCACTAGATGGTTGGGTGCGTGGCAGCGAGGTGCAGGACTACCAAGGGTTGTACAATCTTTTTTTAAGGGAGCACCTCTTGGATAAGTGCTTTCCGGAGCTGCGCCAACATCTGGTGGACCGCAAGTTGATGGATCCCCGTGAGCTTGCGGAGGAAGCAGATATTTGGGTGAGCACCCGGGTGTCTCACAAGGGCCCCGGGGGAGATGTCTCGAAAGGCGGACAGGGTTTCCCCCAGAAGAAAGAGGGGGGAGACAAAAAGGTGCAGTTCTCTAAAGGCCCCCAAAATAAGTTTGGGAAGGGAGTAGGAACCCCACCGCCGTCCAATTCCACAAGACCCACTTACCCTGACAGGAGTCAGCAGCCAAGGATTGTGCGGTGCTACAAATGTGGGGAGATTGGACACTACAAGGGAGATCCCAAGTGCCGCAAGCGACCCCCAGCCCCAACGGGCGGGAAGAGTCCCGGGGTGAGTAGTGTAGCGCTTGGGGTGGAGCTGCCCTTAGATAGAGAAGGGGAGTGGACAGGCCTGACCCTGGTTTCACTCGGGGATAGAGAGGTGGTCCACATAGTGTCCCTGCCCCCGAACACTGCTAAATATCAGCAGAGGGTGAGAGTTAACGGGGAGGAGGTGGAGGCTCTGAGGGACACAGGTGCAAGCATGACCACCGTAGTGAGGCGGCTGGTGTCCCCAGACCAAGTAGTCCCCGAGGAGTTCCATCCGGCCGTATTGGCTGACGGCAGTGTGAGTCACTATCCAGTGGCTCGTGTTCCATTTGAGTGGGGAGGAGTCAAAGGCCTACTAAGAGTTGCGGTGAGCCCTGCCTTGCCTGTGGGGTGCTTGCTAGGAAACGACCTGGAGCACACCAAGTGGAAAGACTGGAATTAGAGCCCATATTAGAGGAATAATTGGATGGGTGGTGGACCATCTCCCTCCAGCTTTAAAGGGGCATGGCACACTGGAGTACCAGGCGCAGCTGGGTCTGGGGGTTATGGGTCATGGAGAGAACAGAATAGTAGTCGTGTATAGATCAGCTGCTTTGCCTAGATGGGCAGTGCGATGGGTGGGGGAGTGGGGTGGGGGGTGGTGTTATGTTTTTTTAAGGGAGGGGACTGCCTTGGTTCTGCATGTCTCTTTTGTAGTCTTTATACGATATTTCATGAGGAAAATGTAAAAGCTGGTATGTTGTATCTTGCTATGGTTGAAGTCTCTGGGCCACAGAGCTTCGCTGAATGTGTCTTTGACGAATAAAATTTGTTTACAAAAACAGGAGAGAGAAGGCCCATAATTTGTTATAAGTGTGGTTGTCCAGGGCATGTGAGCTCGAGTTTTGCATGTGGTGCAAGGAATGCTACATGCAGGGCTTGCAGAAAAAGGGGTCATTTAGCAAAAGCGTGCAGATCGAAGGGTGGTGTGCAAATGACCAGTGTGAAGGAAGTAGAGAAGAAGGAAGATGCAAATGAAGAATTATTCCTAACTATAGATGGTATTGAATTAGATAAACAACAAATAATAGAATCAGCAAGGAAGAATGGTCTAGAAACTGTTTCATATGTTGATAACAATTGTATGAAATTAAAGAGGGAAAGTACAGAGAAATTTGAGAAACCACACTGTGAGATCACTGTAGGGAATGGGACTGTAAGACTATTGGCTGACTCTGGTAGTCTCTTTACCCTTATTTCAAAGGAAACATTTAGAGAGAAGTTAAATGGAAAAATGAATGAACTTTTACCTTCTGATGTAAAGGCTGTTGGATATGGGGGTTCGAAGATCAACATTTTAGGGATGCAATAGACAAATATCATCTTTAAAAAAAATGGAGTTTATGGAAGGATTTATGTCACTGATGAGGGGTCGAATTTGTTAGGATGGAGACATCAAAGAGACTTAAACATCACACTAAATCCTAATGCAGTAGAACCTGTAATGGCCATTGAAACTAATGTGGGAAATGTATCTTTCAATGATGATGCGAATAATGAATGGGGCAAAATGTTAATGGAGAAATATTCTCATGTGTTTTCTGATAACTTGGGTATGTTGAAGGGATTTACACATCGCATTATTTTGAAGAATAATGCGAGACCGATTGTGCACAAAGTGAGGACAATACCTCACATGATGAAGGAACCACTACAGAAAGAATTAGAGAAACTGTTGGAAGCTAAAGTAATTGAGCCGATAGAATCATCTGAATGGTTGTCTCCAATTGTTGTCACCCCGAAGGATGGGAACAAAATTCGTCTGTGCATTGATTTGAGAGACCTTAACAGAAACATATGGGTGGATAGACAACCCCTGCCGAACATTGGGGAAATGTTAACTGTGATGGGTGGAGGACATGTCTTTAGTGTGTTGGACATGTCCTCAGCTTACCATCAGGTGAATTTGCATCCTGAGTCACGTCCTTTAACTTCGTTTGTGACGCCCTTAGGGGCATTTCGATATTGTAGGATGCCATTTGGGTTAGCATCAGCTTCTTCTGTATTCCAGCGGATAGTGCAGAATATATTTAAAGGTATGGACAGAGTACTCTGTTTCCAAGATGACATAATGATTGTAGGAAGGTCATTTGAGGAACATGATGAGCTTATGGATGAAGTTTTACAAAGAATTTCCAAGTGTGGGTTGACGATAAAGAAAGATAAGTGTCAAATAAGGTTGGGAACGGTCAATTATCTAGGTCATCAGATATCAGCTGAAGGGATAAGGCCGAAAAATAGTATTATAAAGGCTGTTGAGGAAGCTCCTTGTCCCACTAATAAAGAACAGTTGAAATCCTTTCTGGGGCTTGCTGAATATTGTTCGAAGTTCATTCCAAAATTCTCAGATTTGGTGGAACCTATGAGACTTTTGTTGAAGAAGGGAGTTATATTTGAGTGGAACTGAGAATGTGAAAAGGCATTAGATAATGTGAAAGTTTATATTTCTAGTGCACCATCGTTAGGACATTTTGATCCTAAAAAGAAGTCGTTTTTGGTTCGTGATGCGAGCAATGTTGGAATTGGTGCTGTTTTGTTGCAAGTATCAGAAGAGAATGAAAGGAGCATTGGATTTGCTTCTCGTAGGTTGCAGGGTGCGGAAAAATCTTATTCGACTATGGAAAAAGAAGCACTTGCGTGTTGTCGGGGGATGGCACACTTTAGATATTATTTGCGGGGGATACCTATTGTTGTGAAAACTGACCATAAGCCTTTGATTCACATTTTTAGGGGTGGTCGTGGATTGGATGGTAGTGTGACTCCTCGAATATCAAGATGGCTATCATCTGTTTTAGACTACAATTTTGTTGTAGAGTATGTGCGTGGAAACAAAAATATTATTGCTGATTGCCTTTCCAGGATGTCAGTAGAGGACGATTCTTGCATGGAAATTGTAGATGACTTAGTTGTAGAAGGGAATGCTGAATTTGCCATTACTCAAGATGAATGGAAGGAGGCAATAGAAGTGGATAATGAATACAAGAAGTTTAAAGAATTCATAATGAATTGTTGGAGTGATTCTGATGGAATGGAATTGCATAAACAATATTTATCAATAAAAGAAGAACTGAGTTTACAGGGTGATAAAGTTTTGAGGAGGAGTAGAATTGTTCCACCGGTTTTGTTAAGATCAAGGTTATTAAGAATTGTGCAGGAAGGACATCTTGGTAGAAGTTTGACTAACCGTAGATGGAGAGAATCTTTTTGGTGGCCTGAAATGGACAAGGACGTAGAGGACTTGGTGAGAGAGTGCCATGTGTGCAGGAATAGCCATAAGGTAAGGATTACGAGAAAACCTCCTTTGAGGAGTATAGAGTTGCCGGGAAAGCCATGGGAAAAATTAGCGTTGGCTATATTAGGCCCAATTGAGAAACTTGGATGTGGTAATCGGTATTTGGTAGTGTTAGTAGATTACCATAGCAAGTGGTTTACGTGTAAGTCTATGGGTGAAGTCACCACTGCTAATGTAATAAAATTTCTCAAGGAAGTCTTTTTGGAGGAAGGAGTGCCTAGAACACTGGTGACAGACAATGGTGTTCAACTGGTTTCATCGGAAATGGGTAGCTTTTTGAATAGCCTTGGGGTATCTCATAGCAGAGTTTCTTTGTTCCAGCCACAGGCCAATGGGCTTGTGGAGAGAGTGAACCGTGTTGTGATGGAATGCATCCAGCTCTCGTTAGCGAATGGTTTGTCATGGAGGGATGAGTTAAGGAGGATGATGTGGGGTCATAGAATTACGCCTCATTCGGTGACAGGCATATCTCCTTTTATAGCCTTGAGGGGAAGAGAACCAGATAGTAAGGAGCCTCCGATGTGGTTACAAGACAAAAAACAGGTTTGGGTTGATAGAGAAAGAATGTTGTTTAGATCACGGGAGTGTCAGTGGCGTGGCATGGTAGGGTTTGATCGTGGGAAAGCTGTTAAGGAGTTACTGTTTCAGGAAGGTGATTGGGTTGTGATGAGGAAGTTTGGGTTTGTAAAGAAAGGAGAAAGCACATTTTCTCAACCCCACAAGGTGAAATCTGTAAAAGGCTCCGTGGTTTAATTGGATGATGGTAAGTGGTGGAGTGTTGGGGATTTATGTAAAGTATCTCATTTATGAGTTGTCACCGCTGTATTGTAAAGTTGTGAAGTTCATTAATTTTATGTTGTTCCTCATATATTTCTAATATGTACATGTAATGTTTTTCTTGTATATGTGAAGTTTAATAATTTTATCTTGTTTCTCACATATTTTTTTTAATATATACATTAAGTGTTTTTCAAATGTTTCTATTATTTCATAAAGGGGAAGATCTGTGGTAATGTGTAGTATTGCTTGAAGTAGCTGTGATGCAATGGAATCGCAGCTAGAGCAAGATTCTAAGTGAGACCAGTACTGGATTGTAATGCTGAAGGTGGCTGTATGTTAATCTGCTCTTGAATAAACTATACTTAACCTCAACTTTTTGGAGTGGATTACTACAAATAGATAATGAATGAAAGCCTAATTGATAAGTTCAAAACACCGTCCACCTGAACTGGCCTGATTTAAGCGATACAATAAAAATTGTTGCGCCCCAATGTGATCTCTTTTCCTCTTCTAGGTCCAGAAAAAAGTCAACATACTCTAATGGCATAATGTTGTCTTATGCTATTTACATAATCTTGATGCTTTGGGTTAGCAAACTGTTATCCCTTGTTCAATGATGGTAATAACTAAAATGAAATCAGGTTCCAATGTGGCCCCATCTGGGTCTTGAAACAGGCAATGTCAGCCATAACCCTGTCCTCTGAATTCAAACAGTACTGAAGGCTACAACCAAATTGCATAAGTGATGTCTATCATGAAAGAAATGCCAGGTAACTCACACATGTCCTGTTTTCTTTTTTTTTCTCTTGTGAGGTATTCAAGTGGTTAAAACCTCAAGAGAGTATTGGGAACAGCCAGAACTCTTAGCAGATTGGCTGAAGCTGGACACACTTCCTAGGTCACAAATTCTTATGTAGGGCCGGTTTTATTCCATGTGAATTTGCTCATGTAATTAAATAGTCCATATTTCCCTGAACCAGCTTTAATGAAATTCATGCTTTGAGCTTCCCAACTGGGAAAGCTAAATTCTCTGCTGGCCATTTGGCAGTTCAAAACTAACCTGGAACAATATGCCCATCCTGGGAGATTAAAGTTTATCATTGAAGTGGAAGGGCTCACGGGTGACATCAGCTGGTTAGCAGAACGTCCTTGTCAAGAATTTACAAAATGTTCCTACGTGGGACAAATAGAGGACAGACTGACCTCTGGCTCCAGTCACCACAGGGGGTGTTATTTGAAGGTTAGGAGGGAAAAAAGAACACCTAAGGAGTAAAACCTGGCCCAGATGAGAGGCTCGGAATTCTATGAAAGGGGATGGGCAGCCAGTGGGCTGATATTTAGTTGTGCCAGGGAGGAATCATGTGGCATACCTTGACTGGTAGGTAACTTTAAAGTTCTAGTACCTCTGCCCCTCCACTTTTGGTGCATGAGTGCATGGGGAGCACAGGCAGGAAGAGTGGCAGAAAGAGTGGCAGAAGTGGCCCGAGCATCAGAAAAACACTATATAAAGCAATGAATCAGTGCTTGGCCCATGCTCCATCAAAGGGACAAACACACAAAGAGAAGCTGAAACCAGCACGTCCAAAGAAACTCGATGCCTAGAACCACCACTGCACCCATTGCATGCGGCCCGAGTCTAAGTGGCCCACCAGACCCATCAAGGTCCTTCAGCGCTCCAGAGTCCAATTCCACTGGGTGTTGACCCCTTCAGGACCCCCAACGTCACCTGCAGTCTCTGCTCAGAGACCCCCAAACCTGTAACAATTCCAATTTCAATCACAACTGCTTTCTGTGTACAGCCGTGCATTTATTTGAAAGTATATTTTACCTACCTGTGCCAAGTCTGCTTGGTTCTAGAAATCAAAAATAAGTATACCTTTTTTATACTTACCTAATTGGTCTGGATTCTATCTCTGAGTATGTGCCACCAGTTCTTGATTGAGTGAAAACAATAAATGCTTAACACACCATCCTGATAAGCCTAACTGCTCGACCATACTACCACAAAGAGAGCTGTTAGTGACTATCTAATTTAGCCTCTGCTATACCTTGGGATCCACTGGCCTCTGTGCACACTATACTTTACTTTGGTATAGTATATACCGAGCCAGCTTCCTACACATGTCAGATGTATAGAAACTATATCTCAGAAATGGAACCAGCTAGAAAAATAATTGCACAACTATTTTTATTAATGATTAAAATCCAATTCAATGGTGAAGTCGTATTTTTAATAAGTATTAGGAAAAAGTAACTTCTAGAAAGTTACCCTTCCTCTGTCTGAACTGTCAGAAAACTAATTACAATATGCCTCTGCCAGCCGTCAGCCTGCGCTCAACCTTGAATAGGTGTAAATTAGGTGTGAAATGCCTCCCAGGAGCAAGCAGTAGGCTCACCTGAATTGCCAGAGATGACTCTTTGGACCTCAACAGAATATACAGGGTAGGGGTTGTGGGCCTCCTTTTGACAACACAGTATCATATCTAGCTTGCCAGGTCAATTGAGCCACAAGTAACAGTTTGGGTAAACTTTAAAGGGTATAAACAGAATGCCAAGACAATTCTTGTGGATCCCCCATCCGGTTGCTGCAGGGGCCTGCTTTTGTCCTGCCAGACTTCTGTCTCTAGGTTTGTTGTGGGTACAATGCCTGTCTCAAATAGGATTTTTGTGTTAGATGTGGGAGGACACTAAGATTGCCCTAGTACACTGACCATAGAGACACAAAGGCATACACACACTTACCAAGTCCTCAGATCCCAAGTTTAGTATGACTGAAGACTTGCAATCTTGAAAATGTCCTGACACATGGCATTTTGGGCCTGTTTGTGGTAAGGCACACAGAGATTACTACAAAAGTAAGTAGGACAGGGCCTGGGAACATATGATCCCATTGGTTAGGGAGGGGCCAGGAGTCACCCCACCAACTAGCTAGTGCCAGGCCTAAATGTGGTATCCCCAGGCACCCTCTTCAGAACACCTTCAGGACTTGCAGAAGATCACAATAGGACTGGCCCTACTTTATTGCTGTTTTGGTACTTTATATATATATATATAATAACCACAATCCTGAAGACGATCCCAATTACGGTCTCAAAGCAGGTACGGACCACGATATGGTGAAAAGATTCTTCTTTATTTAGTGCAGATTTTTAAAGTGCCTGTGCAAAATCTTTACAAAAGCAAGTGCCCAGCCTATACACACATAGCCCTAAGGTAAGCCTGTCTGCTCTGTGCCATAGCTACCAGAGGGTTGAACTCAGGTCATTTGTGACTTTAAAGGTTCACACTAATAAGGGTTGTAATCATTCATTGAAGTGGGTAGTCACCCACCCCAAATAAAAATGTCCTATACATACCACATACAAGCATCCATCAAGTCTCTTAAAAGTCTTTTAGGTTGCATTTGTTAAGCTAATATTATTCCAGAACTGATAATTACCATTATAATTATCAATTGTACATGTATGTCTCCAGATACAGTTTTGAAGACAGAATTGTTTATGTAATCAAGCCATTGAAAGTCAATGTGCCCGATTCACAGAACTAACTCTGGACAAAATCCTAAACTTACTACCATATTGGTATTCACAGAAGGCACTTACTCATTTTGGTATTCACAGAAGGCACTTACTCATTTCGGTATTCACAGAAGTTAGGAGTCCTAACTTTAGGACTCCTAAATGCCTTCTGTGAATACCGAAAGTCTTAAAGTTAGTATTTTATCTATACTAGTCCAATTACTGTCAATAATTCGCGGATATAAAGCCAAATCAGCCTCAATTTTATGTTTCCATCTAACTATATTTTCTTTAGGGCACAATAATTTCCCTGGGCTGGTGGCGTAAGTGTCAATGCGCAGTTGACAATTTCAAGTTGTACTAAAACCAGCATATGATAGTTTAAGAATATCTCAGTATACTTTATAAGTTGACAGAATTCATTTGCTACAAAGAAGTAGTCAATATAGTGGAGTTCAAGCCTTGCTTAACCAGATCTGTAAACAAACAAATTCCATTTGCATGCTTCCATTTAGGATATGTGAATAATCAAGAAGAACTAGCTGTTAAATGGAACAGCTAGTTCTTCTTTATTATTCACATTTATTTTAGGGGAAGAGAACTAGCCTTTCTGTTCCTCTCTCTCATTGATCCTATCCATTTAGGATATCGCAGTTCAGGCTTATTGCATGTTTAAATAATTGACAACCCTGCATGTCAGATCGTTGAGTTCATATTGGAAGAGTATCAATTTCAAATGTTTCTTTGTGTCTTATTTAATCACAGAGACTACACAGGTGCAATCAAAACATTCGCAGTGCGGCTTCCGAGCCAACCACAGCACCGAGACCGCCCTCATCGCAGCCACTGATGACACCCGTGCCCTGCTCGACAACGGGGAAACAGCTGCCCTCATCCTCCTGGACCTCTCCGCAGCGTTCGACACGGTCTGCCACCACACCCTAGTTCAACGCCTCAGCAACATCGGAATCCAAGAGAAGGCTCTGGAGTGGATCATCTCGTTCCTCGCCGGAAGAACACAGAGAGTCCGCCTCCCCCCATTCAGATCCGAGGCCACCGAAGTCATCTGCGGCGTACCACAAGGATCATCACTCAGCCCCACCCTCTTCAACATCTATATGAGCCCCTCACGACCATCGCACACCAACACAACCTCAACATCATCTCCTACGCCAACAACACTCAGCTGATCCTCTCCCTCACCAACGACCCAGCCACCGCCAGAACCAACCTACACGAAGGGATGAAAGAAGTAGCCGAGCGGATGAGGACCAGCCGCCTGAAGCTCAACTCAGACAAGACGGAGGTCCTCATCCTGGGACCATCTTCCTCCGCCTGGGACGACTCATGGTGGCCCCCTGCCCTGGGCAGCGCTCCCAAACCTACGGACCACGCACGCAACCTGTGTCAGGATCTGTATGCAGAGCGCCTGCCGAGACTACGGTTCCCAGAATCCCATGTGTAGCGTGGGAGGAGCCACGGGCATAAAATGCCCTGAACGCACGCACGACGTTGTGCGTAATTGACGATTTCCAGAATCGAAGGGCTGCGTCCCGTAAAACTTTTTCCCACGGTATTGGAGTGAGACGCGGAGATTGCTGCACACTTTGGCCGAGAGCTTCGGCAGCCGAATATCGAGGACTGAGACGAAGAAGATCAGAGAGCTGTTTCCGTATCCGGGGTTTCCAGGCGGCGAGACTGTAGGCTTGGAGGCCATCACAGGATCAGCGGCGACTACCGCACTACTCTCAGGAGGGTTCCGAGATACACGCTACCCCGGCGGAATTCCTGTCAATAAACCGGCAAACAGCAAGTATCCGACGGGGGGTGTGTCTTAGTCGTAAAGGGAACTAGCATTCGTGCAACTTAAAGGCGTCCATGGCCGGCTGGCCATTTGCAGTTTTTTCGTCATAGAAGTCACCCGTAATGGTCTGGAGTAAGACCTATGTCTATTAGTGTTCGGCATCAGTGCGAAGTCGACTACTTAGCTTAGAGGAGATTTCTGGTGCATAGACAGGTGGGGTGTCATTATTACTTCATGTCGGGGTTATCGCTAGAGTGAACATCCAGCAGACTTAGTGGTATAACATTTCAGAGACCATAAAACAAAACCCACCAAAGAATTACAGACGGGGGGCCCTGCTCTCTGAGGTACTGCATTCTGTGTACGTACACAGACATAGAGTCCTGTTAGGCTCCACTGATTACGTTCAGAACCTTCCCTCATTCACTAGCAGAGAAGGAGACCGCCAATCCTCTCTATTATCAAAAGGTGTACAAAGATATAACCCAGACTTAATGGGTCTTCTATTGCTTTGTTAGCTGATGCAAGTTGTGTATGGTTACGTCATGGAGTGATGGTATGAGTGTTTATGCGGAAATAAGGAAGCTCATCATCATAACTGTGCAAAGTAGCGATAAGTACTGAGAGTAGGTATTTTGGCTTGCATTGTGTTATGTTTTTGTTTGTATGTTAACTTTTCTTTACAGGTTCTACTCCCCGCTGTTCCCATCCTTCCCTTCCCTCGCTCGATTGCTCCAGTCTTCCGTGCCTTTAGTGCAGGAAGTTGGTGACGTCGAGAGGTGGACCCCATATAGCGTCGCCCGAATCCTGAGGAGTGTTTGGACCTGGGACTGATTCTTGACAACCTGGGCTTCATCCTGGACTCCTCCCTCTCGATGACCAGACAAGTAAACGCCGTTTCGTCCTCGTGCTTCAACATCCTACGCATGCTCCGGAAGATCTTCCGATGGATCCCCACCGAAACCAGGAAGACGGTCACACAGGCACTCGTCACCAGTCGACTGGACTACGGAAACACCCTCTACACCGGAACCACAGCCAAACTTCAGAAGAGACTCCAACGCATCCAGAACGCCTCCTCACGACTCATCCTGGACATCCCCCGCCACAACCACATCTCCGGACACCTGAGAGACCTGCACTGGCTCCCCGTCAACAAGAGAATCAAGTTCCGTCTCCTCACCCACGCACACAAGGCCCTCCACTACCTGGGACCCAGGTACCTCAACAACCGCCTGAACTTCTACACTTCCACCCGCCAGCTTCGTTCGACCAACCACGCCCTCGCTGCCGTGCCACGCATCCGAAGAGCCACCATGGGAGGAAGATCCTTCTCCTACCTGGCAGCCAAGACTTGGAACTCCCTCCCCATCCACCTCCGTCAGGCCCAAGACCACCTCTCCTTCAGGAAGCTACTCAAGACCTGGCTCTTCGAGCAGTAGCAGACCACCCCTCCCCCAAGCGCCTTGAGACCCTCCGGGTGAGTAGCGCGCTATATAAATGTTTTGATTGATTGATTGATTGAAAACATTAAGAAACCCCAAAAGACACACTGAACTATTCTGGTATTGTTAATGAAGGTCTTAAATAACTTTTATTGTTTCCGCAAAGGAGCTCTAAATATGTATACCTGGGGGACTATATATATATTTACTATAAGAAGATCCATATGTGTTGCATTTCTATTGTGTACAGAAAGTTTTAATGCAATAATTTCATGGTTAACTACTCTCAATAGTAGCTTCAGTTTACCTCTGTACTTGAAAGAATTATCATGCTCTCCATGACCCTTTAACGCTGCATTTGCTAGCTTTGAGTACATCTGATAGTCAATCAAGTCAAACTTCTGAGTGATTCAGTTTATAGTTAACATATCTGAGTAGCAGAAAAAAGAGAAAAGGTACCTTTGAAAATAAAGTGATTTAATCAGAGTATATTCCAGCTCGCAATAGTGAAGTAAACATTAGGAATTGATATCCATTTTTTGTGTGGGCATATAGAGCAGCTTTAAAACACTCCAAAGAGTACTTCATGGTACCTACCCCAAATCTGATGTTCATTGTAGCATGGTGAATTTTACCCCTACCCCTCAACTCCAGATGTCACTAAAAGAGCGCCTGCATTCATCTTAACGTCTTCTGGCAGAGAATATAAGATACTAGAGTGATTTGTTTTAACAGATTCTGCTCTATTTCAGCTCAATTATTGCCCCTGAGTATTATTCTTCAAGTGGTTAGCTGGAAGGGTCACATCTATACCCCTTATCCTTCTATCATCTTGATCCAGATCAGGTTAGAGCTTGATTCATTATAAAAACTAACTATGATGTTAAAGGTGACAAGTTGTATATCACTCAAACAGAATAATCTAAGATTCCTTAATGAAAAGTCTTTAAGGCAGTCCCTGTTTAGTGCAACGACATCCTCATCTTTTGCAAAAATATCTAAAAAAACGAGTCGTTTTATATGTAATCACCCCAGTTCTAGGCCTGCCAAAAGGTTTGAGTACTTCATAACTCTAAGTGACCTAATGATCATGCTAAGCAAAACATTGATCTGATCACAAAGCATTCTCTCTGAAGCTGTTGGATTGGATAATAATATGGTTAGACAAAATGGTATTTTTTCCAGATGGCATACCATTATATCATGTTTCTTGATTTCACATTTTTCCCCTAACATTGTCTGTACTGTTTACCACTGTTGATAGGAAAAGAAAGCACTCAGCAATTGGATTAACGGGAGTCTTAAAGTTACAAGATGTATTACTGAGATCTTCAGATGACTGTTGTACTTTTGTTAAATAACCAAATTGTACCTTTGCAATGCCTTTTTTTGTGATGCATTGAATTTCTCTTCTTTTCTAATTAATTTAAATTTAGTTTTAGGTGTGCCAATGGACATTTAAATTTAGTTTCTCCCTTGGTGCTTGATTCTAAATTTCTCTTGCAACACCCCTTCTATCTTTTTATTGCCAAGGTTTCCCTAAATTCATCTCTCTTATTTGAGACACAAAGGTTTCCCACTACTAGGTTTATTTAATTTATTTGTTTATTTATTTTGAGTCTTATATAGAGCATACAAGACCCTTTTGGGTGACAGAGTGCTTTACAAATAGTGTACAAAGAAAAGGGATACGACAGAAGAAAACATAACATTAAATAAAAATACAGTCTATACAGATATATACACATCGAATAATGTCAAAAAAGGAAATAAGAGCACATAATGTAGCATGAGAGAGATGGGGCGAGTCCTCAGTGTGAGAGGAGCTTTTTGGATGGAAAGAGTTTTACTTCTTTCTTGAAGGTGGATGTGGATGGCTTCCATCTTATTTCAGTATGGATAGAGGCCCACATTTTTGGGGCACTTCCAGAGAAATATTGGAGGTAGGCTTTTTAAAAAAAAAATTAGGCTTAGGATGCAAGGAGCTAGTGCTTCTGGAGAGTCTGTTACCACCTGATAGGGTCAGTTTCTGGGCCAGGTAGGAGGGGGTGTTGTAGAGTAATGCTTTGTTGGTTGTACGGGCAAGATTGAGATGGATCCTGGCCTCGAAGGGGAGCCATTTCAGTGATTGAAGGTCGGGTTGATATGATCATGTTTTTTTAACCTGTGATGAGCCTAGCTGCAGCATTCCGTGTAGCCTTCAATAGTGCAAGTGAGGTTTTCAGGAGGCCCACTAGGGTAGTGCTACTGTAATCCAATTTCAATAGCACAAGTGCCTACTGCGGGTAGGAAAGGTTTTAGTTTTGAAAGAATATGCAACTGATGGTTAGCTCCTTTAGTGATGGTGCTGATGTGTTTTTGCATGGAAAAGTCTTTGTCCAGAGTTATACCTAGGGATTTGGCAGAGTCACTGATGTGTGGGGTGCAGTTCAATGCAGTAAGAAGAGGAATCTAGTCTTTGACATTAGGGGTGGAGGTGGGCGATGCAATCAGTAACAATTCAGTCTTGAAGGCATTGAGTGTGAGGTGGTTAAGAGTCAGCTATTGTTGCTTCTTTGTCAGAGGGTGTAGATGTCATCAAGGGAGGTGATTTTCATGTAAAGTTGGGTGTCGTTGGCATCAATTTGGTAGGAGATGTGGGAGAGTTTGATGATTTCAATTTGGGGCTCCATGTAAAGGTTAAACAGTGTTGGGTAGAGAATAAAGCATTGGGGTATGCCCAATGCTAATGGAGATAGATCAGAAAGAGTGTGATTGATTAGAATTCACTGGGATCTGTTGTGAAGAAAGGAGGAGAACCAGTTCAGCACGGTGCTGGAGAGGCCCATCCGATGTACTATAATGTTTAGGAAGGTATCATGATTTATGGTATCAAAGGCCACTGACAGGTCCAAAAGGATCAGGAGCCAGGATTCGTTCTGGTCGAGTGAGCGTAGGGCATCCTCGACAATGAAGACCATGGCTGTTTCAGTGCTATGACCCAATCAGAAGCTAGATTGACAATGGTCGAGAAGTTGGAATTGCTCAATGTGCTTGTAAAGCTGTGAGTGTACCCTTTTTTCTAAGAGTTTGGCTAAAGTAAGGATGTTGGAGATGGGGCGGTATTTGTTGGGGTCGGATTGGTCAGAGTTAGGTTTTTTTAGGATAGGGGTGAACTGGCTACTTTTTAGGCAGCCAGGTATGGAGCAATGGATAGTGAACGAAGAATTGATTATCCTACTCCATAGTAGGAGTACGAGGTGGATGGACTTCAGGAGTTTGGAGGGGAGGGGATCACAGAAGTGGTTAGAGAATTTCAAGGAAGACAATAGATTGAGGAGGCCATTCTCTTCGAGGTGTTAGAAGCAAGACCAGGTGGCATTATTTTTGGGTGAAATGGGGGGCGTGTTTTGGGCAAGATGGAGGATCTAGTGGAGAGGGGTGTGGGGTGGGTTCCTGTGAAAGTACTGTACTAGCGATCTGGATTTCGTTAGAGATTTGCGTGGTTTTCTCAGTAAAAAGGGAGGCAAAGGTTTCACAGTTAGATAGTAATTTGTTGTCGGAGGAAGAGAGATAATTTTTGCGAGACGGTTGGTTTTTGATGATTTCAAACTGTTTTTTTGGTCGATTGATAGCAGAGTCTAGTTGATTTTGGAAGAAGACTGCTTTGGATTTCCTGAAGTGCCTATTGTAGGTGCTGCATCTTACATGAAAGAGTTTGAGATTGTCAAGGGACTAGGAATGTCTCCATAATCCTTCTGCTAGCCTGAGATGACGTCATTCTTCATTAAGGTCATGGTTGAACCAGGGGTTGGATCTTTTTGACAGGATTGCTTTTAGTTGTTTGGGGGCAAGGGAATCCATGGTTTTGGACATGGAGTTGAAGTAGTGTTTATTGAGATCCTGGGTGTCGATCATGGAGGAGGGCAGGAGTAGGATGTTATTACAAATAGTCAGTATAGAGAGTGAGGTAATGTTACGGGTGTCACAGAGCCAGTGTTTGACTTTCATTGGTGTTAAATGTGATTTTTTTTATTAAGGAAGAATGTGATTCAGTGGTGGTCAGTCCAGTCGCAAGGGAGAATAGAGTCAATTTGTAAGGTGTTCTCTTTTGTAATGATTAGATTAAGAGTGGCTCCTTCAATATGGGCAGGGCTTTATCAGGCTTGTATAAGGATGAGGTCCTGGAGAAAGGAGTTGAAACTGTTCTCCAGAGGGTCATTGATATTGTTACAGTGAATCTTGAAGTCGCCAGGAAAATGCGTTTTTTATGTTCATCATTGTTAAAGGAGATATTCTCCATGATCTGTTTAATGAAGGGGTGGTTGTCTCCGTGTGGGTGAAAAAACCTGAGGAGGGTGCACTTTGAATTGTTGGTGGTAGAGATGTTGATCGTGAGGTATTCCCAGGATGACAGAATTGTAGTGTGTGATTGTTTCATAGAAAGTGATGATCTGTGAACTCAAGCTAGGCCACCATCTGAGTGTTCTGGGCGGTCCAGTTTAATGATGTCATACATACCTGAGGGGGAGTAGCATGCCTAGAATAGGAGTAGAGGATTCATTTAACCATGTTCCTGTGAGCAGGATGATGTGGGGGTCCTGGTTAAGTATGAGATCGACTAGTCAGCCTTGTGTTTCACAGCTGAGCTACAGTTTAGTAATGCGCATTTTAGGGTAATGTTAGCACTAGTAGTGGACGAATGTGGGATGGCAATTTGTCTAAGATTCATTTTATTAATAAAGCTAGTACCGGGGTGGGATGTTCTGGAAGGGTGGGTGATCTTAGTCTTGATTTTTGTTGAAGGCAACGTGTGATGGACTGGAGCTGGTTTGTAGGTGTCAAGGAGGGAGGGTGTATCCTTGTTTTATAGCTGTCTGACTAACCTTTTGAGTCGAGAGGAGTGGTTAAGGTTCGGAGTGGAACTCCAACAATGGTGAGAGATCCCTATGTAAGAAGAGATAGGGACAGAGTGGCAGTTGGAGACAGGGGTGTTGTTAGTCAGGGGGTGAGTAGGCTGTGAGGACCATTTGTGTTCAAATTTGGTGGTGATGAGAACTAGTTTGACAATGTAAGCTCAGATCAATTGCAGTTCAGATGTAATAGTTTTGAGCATTGAGTTGTTGGGGAGGTTTCTAGGAGGATCAAGGTTGTGGGAAGCACTGGAGTGTTGGGAAATAACCAGGTGGTTGGGGGAGCTGGTGTTGGTAAGGTTCACCATTGGAACCTTGGTAGTAGTTGATTGAGTGGATGTGGTAAGTGTGTTGATGCTGTTGATGGGGTAGTGGGTCGAGGAGGTTCTAATGGAGCAGGAGGTGGTGGTGTCAGGTTGATCAATCAATGAATCAATCAATCAACCAATTAGGGGAATTGTAAGTGTGCTACTCACCCGTGGGGGTCTCAAGGCGCTGAGGAGGGGTCTGCAGATCTGTTTAGCTGAAGAGCCAGGTCTTGAGGGTCTTCCTGAAGGTGTTCATGGAGGGGGCGCGTCTGATGTCTGCCGGGAGCTCGTTCCAGGTTTTGGCCGCAATGTGAGAGAAGGATCTTCTGCCTGCTCTGTGGATGCGCGGGGTTTTGGCCTGAGCGAAGTTGGAAGTTCAGAGGTTTCTTTTGGGTACGTGGAAGTTGATTCTGTCATTGAGATATTTGGATCCGGTGTTGTACAGGCATTTGTAGGCGTGGGTGAGGATTTTGAAGGTGACTCTTTTCTTCATGGGGAGCCAGTGGAGTCTTCGTAGGTGTTGGCTGATGTGTTTGTGGCAGGGGAGGCCGAGGACGAGTATGGTGGCAGTGTTCTGTATCGTCTGGAGTTTGCGGAGTAGGCACTTGTTTATGCCGGTGTAGAGTGCATTTCCATAGTCCAGTCTGCTGGTGATGAGTGCGTGGGTGACCATCTACTTTGACTCGGGGGGATCCATTTGAACATCTTGCGGAGGGTGCGGAGGGTGTTGAAGCAGCTGGAGGTCACGGCATTGATCTGTCGGTTCATGGTGAGGGATGAGTCGAGTACGATGCCCAGTTTTTGGCGTGTACAAAAGGGGGTGGTGATGGACGGAGCATCAGAACCAATCAAACACTCACACCCAGTCAACAGATCCGGGTTTGATCCATCACCGTTCTTTAGCCCACTCTGCCACCCCAGTTCAGACATGGCCATATGCAAATCAGTCTGACCCTGTGCCTCATGGGAACAGTCCAGCCCGAACTGCCAAGCAATGCCTTCCCTGGACCGGAAACAAGCTTCCTAGGACCGGTTTCTGGCATTTCAGCCGTCTTCAGCCAGGCTTGCTTGAATCCAGTGGCAAAGTGAGCAAGGGACTCATGTCTGAGCATACCCTGCCAACTTATGGCGAACAAAGCGGTACAAAAGGGGGTGGTGATGGACGGAGCATCAGAACCAATCAAACACTCACACCCAGTCAACAGATCCGGGTTTGATCCATCACCGTTCTTTAGCCCACTCTGCCACCCCAGTTCAGACATGGCCATATGCAAATCAGTCTGACCCTGTGCCTCATGGGAACAGTCCAGCCCGAACTGCCAAGCCATGCCTTCCCTGGACCGGAAACAAGCTTCCTAGGACCGGTTACTGGCATTTCAGCCGTCTTCAGCCAGGCTTGCTTGAATCCAGTGGCAAAGTGAGCAAGGGACTCACGTCTGAGCATACCCTGCCAACTTATGGCGAACAAAGCGGTACAAAAGGGGGTGGTGATGGACGGAGCATCAGAACCAATCAAACACTCACACCCAGTCAACAGATCCGGGTTTGATCCATCACCGTTCTTTAGCCCACTCTGCCACCCCAGTTCAGACATGGCCATATGCAAATCAGTCTGACCCTGTGCCTCATGGGAACAGTCCAGCCCGAACTGCCAAGCCATGCCTTCCCTGGACCGGAAACAAGCTTCCTAGGACCGGTTTCTGCCATTTCAGCCGTCTTCAGCCAGGCTTGCTTGAATCCAGTGGCAGAGTGAGCAAGGAACTCACGTCTGAGCATACCCTGCCAACTTATGGCGAACAAAGTGGTACAAAAGGGGGTGTGATGGACGGAGCATCGGAACCAATCAAACACTCACACCCAGTCAACAGATCCGGGTTTGATCCATCACCGTTCTTTAGCCCACTCTGCCACCCCAGTTCAGACATGGCCATATGCAAATAAGTCTGACCCTGTGCCTCATGGGAACAGTCCAGCCCGAACTGCCAAGCCATGCCTTCCCTGGACCGGAAACAAGCTTCCTAGGACCGGTTTCTGGCATTTCAGCCGTCTTCAGCCAGGCTTGCTTGAATCCAGTGGCAAAGTGAGCAAGGGACTCACGTCTGAGCATAACCTGCCAACTTATGGCGAACAAAGCGGTACAAAAGGGGGTGGTGATGGACGGAGCATCAGAACCAATCAAACACTCACACCCAGTCAACAGATCTGGGTTTGATCCATCACCGTTCTTTAGCCCACTCTGCCACCCCAGTTCAGACATGGCCATATGCTAATCAGTCTGACCCTGTGCCTCATGGGAACAGTCCAGCCCGAACTGCCAAGCCATGCCTTCCCTGGACCGGAAACAAGCTTCCTAGGACCGGTTTCTGTCATTTCAGCCGTCTTCAGCCAGGCTTGCTTGAATCCAGTGGCAAAGTGAGCAAGGGACTCATGTCTGAGCATACCCTGCCAACTTATGGCGAACAAAGCGGTACAAAAGGGGGTGGTGATGGACGGAGCATCAGAACCAATCAAACACTCACACCCAGTCAACAGATCCGGGTTTGATCCATCACCGTTCTTTAGCCCACTCTGCCACCCCAGTTCAGACATGGCCATATGCAAATCAGTCTGACCCTGTGCCTCATGGGAACAGTCCAGCCCGAACTGCCAAGCCATGCCTTCCCTGGACCGGAAACAAGCTTCCTAGGACCGGTTTCTGGCATTTCAGCCGTCTTCAGCCAGGCTTGCTTGAATCCAGTGGCAAAGTGAACAAGGGACTCACGTCTGAGCATACCCTGCCAACTTATGGCGAACAAAGCGGTACAAAAGGGGGTGGTGATGGACGGAGCATCAGAACCAATCAAACACTCACACCCAGTCAACAGATCCGGGTTTGATCCATCACCGTTCTTTAGCCCACTCTGCCACCCCAGTTCAGACATGGCCATATGCAAATCAGTCTGACCCTGTGCCTCATGGGAACAGTCCAGCCCGAACTGCCAAGCCATGCCTTCCCTGGACCGGAAACAGGGTCCGAGGTGGTCGGTGGGCTTCGGAGGGCGGTCGGCCACCAGGTGTTGTCCCACGCTGAAGGGGTGGTTCCGAGGACGAGGACTTCTGTCTTCTCGGCGTTGAGCTTTAGGCAGCTGTTGGTCATCCAGGTTGATGTAGGTGGGGGGAGCTGATGTTTCTGGGGGATGGGGTGTGTTGTATGACAGTAGTGTCCGTGGATAGGTTGGCAACCGTTCGGGGGTAGAGGTTGGAATGGGGGGAATGGTGGCTTGGTAGAATGGAGGGAGAGTTAATAAAAGGGGAGTAGTTGGAGGAGAGAAGAGGAGGGGTTATCAGGGGGGTGGTCGGGTCTAGTTTGTTCTTGAGGTAGGGTAAAAGATCACTAAAGAGTTTCAGAGGACTGAATGAGTATAGTTCCGTAATTATAGATGGCAATGTTGGCATTGCAAGAGTTTAGCGTGCAGGGTGCAATAGTAACTTTATGGCCATATGGGATCTTCTTGGTGATGATGGTGTTGAAAGAGGAGGAGAGGATTGTCCCCCATTTGGCACGATGATTGGTCGAGAAGATGAGGTCATTCAGTAAGGTGCCAATGTTGTGAAAAAAATAGGGGTCAGTGATAGGAGTTTCTTTTTTAAGGCTGAGGAGTTTATGTTTGAAATTTCTCCTGCCATTTTTTGTAAGGCGGGGGGTAGTTTATTAAAAATGGATGGTTGTCTGAAGGGGATAGTAGGGTGTTCAGCTGTCCTGCTTCAGTAAGATCCATGCTGGAAGGAGGGGGCAAGAGAACAGTGGGTAGAATGAGAAGGGGCTTCAATAGGAGGTATGCCCTTAGGGGCAGAGGTGGGTGCTACTATGGAAAGGGAAAGGGAGATTATCACAGAGATTGTTTCATGAACTAGTCAGTATAGTCGGACGGCGCTATATTGAGATAAAAAAGAGAACATCATGTATTAAAGCCGTTGGCATGTATGAGCAAAGGGGGTAGGGTTAGGAGATGAACAGTGAGTATAAATTGCAGGAGCAGTGTAGAAGAAGTCAGATTTTGTCCCTATGCTCCCTTTAATATATTGTAGATAAGGATAAACATCAGACAAATTCTAATTGAAAAATAGTTATGAAGACTGAGAAGTATTTTTTGTTTAATCACGTCCTAATGCAGTTCATAAGGGTTGAAGCACTCTTCATTGTGGTAAATGAGGAAATAATGTGCATGATAGTAAATTGTGTTACTGATCCCACATTTATTTCATGGTCATTCCCTTTTTAAGGGTCCTTAATTAGTGATTTAGTTGGATAATAATCAATAATATTACACCTTGTTGAGTGTTAATTTGATAGCTCATTTAATTTAGTAGATGGTTCTTTCTCACTAGATCGTATCAGGTTTGTTAATATTTTAGAGATCACTGTCCAGTTTCTTAATTTCTTTACGTGTGTAGATTCCATTAATCACTGCTAATACACACTTGCTATCAGAAAGAGATGTGATAGACAATAAGTAAATAAACAATATGCTTACACAAAGCAGGTAACGTTTCTTGGCCATGGCCACTGCTAGTCAGCTTGTCAGCAACGCGCTTATCAAGCTTAGAGCAGTGACACATCGCTGACTCATCACCGACGCATCAGCTTAATCTCATGTGTAAGGAGCTGGTACCATCAGGAAGCAGACATAGAGGGCAGACATCCAAAAAGGCAACAGACAAGCTGAATATCTTCCAGCTAAGCACAGGCACCGCCTGCCAGGCAACAGCATAACACAAACTCAAGGTTTATTAATGACAGCACTTTATCCATAGCAAAAAAGAAAAACAAAGTATTCTGTGCAAAGACAAGTGCTATTTCCATAAAATTAGAACCAGATGTTGAAGAATACACACTAAGGCCCTAGTTATGAGTCTGGCGGTCCGAAGACCACCAAACTTGTGAGGGCACGGCGGTGGTGGTCAAGTCATCACCACACCGGCGGTCCGACTGCCCCATTACAAGTTGGGTGGTCGGACTGCCCTGGGAACGCTGATGCTGCCAGGGAACTGCCATTCCCTGGAGATGGCATGGCGGTCAGGCGGGATTGGCGAGACCACCGCAGTCCTGCCAAGCAAATTAAACACGTTTCCTCTCCTCCAGGGTTTACATGGAGGCCCCTGGGCCTCCTACGCTTGTGGATGCACACAGGGGGTTTAACATGTACCCCCCTGTGTGCATGCACAGCAGTTCCTGCACAGCATGGACTTTCGAGTTCATGTCGTGCAGGAACATTGTGAGGCGTTCCCATTGCGGTGCCTTTTTCGAAGGCACCCCCGCCTTTGAATGAGGCACCACCCTGGATCCGCCACGCTGCCCGCCAGACCACTTTGAAGCTGTAATCTGGCAGATGGCGGCGAGTCTCAGCAGTGCAAGGGTGCAGCTGTAGCATACCACCCGCCCCCGCACCGCCAAAACTTGTAATCGGGCACTAGGATGAATTCACATGTGTATGGAAATGCCTCTTTCTTCCTAATCACCCCCAAAGTTTTGAACTGATGCTGCTGGATTTACGACTCTGAGAGTGCAGTGAGGCTTGCTAACCAGACCTCAGTACCAGAGCTTTGACCCTTAAAAGTGCAATGTTAGATTGGCTATACCCAGTTAGCATACCTTTACTTACTTATAAGTCCCTAGCCTATGGTACAAAGGTACTCAGAGCCTGTAAGTTAAAGTGTACCCCCCAGGACTGCAGCACTACTTGTGCCCCCCTGGCTGTGACAACGTGAAAACATGTCTCCCAGCCTGCCACTGCAGACTGGTAGGACAGTTGTAAACTAATGGCAAAGCCCAAACCTCCCTTTATTCCTTTATTTTATATATATATACCACGCGGCCACCCCCCTCCCAGATTAATGTTTTTTTTTTTTAAACAATGGCTGGCCCCGGGGGATGGGGTCCCCGGGGCCTTAAAGTGGCCAGAGGAGGGGGGCTACGCAGCCCCCCTCCATAAAAAAAAAAAAAAAATGCCATGCACCGGGGGATGGGGTCCCCGGGGCAAATTATGGCCTCGGGAGGGAGGGTCACGCGGCCCCCTTATAAACAAAAATTGGGGGCAGACCCAGGCCAAAAAAATGGAAAAAGATGGAGGGCTACACAGCTCCCTTTCTAAAAAAAAAAGAAGAAGAAAAAAAAGACCGGGATCGGGCCGGGAGCCACGCCCCCTCCTTACACCACTCTGCAAACGCGCCCCCTGGCTTGTTTGCAGACGGGGGAACTAATTCCCCTTGAATACTGGGGGTCCCTGGGGCCAACTAGCCCACCAGGAACCTCCAGTATGCGCCAGGGGGCTGCGTTGCAGAGAGGTGTAATGAGGCCACGCCCCTTTTTACACCTCTCTGCAACGCAGCTCCGTGGCGCTTACTGGAGGTACCTGGTGGCCTAGTTGGCCACCAGGGGACCTCAGGATTTGAGGGGACTTAATCCACCAACTTAAAACGCGCCACGGGCGCGTTTGCACAGTGGTGAAGGTAGGGGGCGCGGCCTGAGGTGATACTGTGCAAACATGTCCTGTGGTGCGTTTTAAGCTCGGTAATTCATCCCTGTTCAATCCAGTGGTCCCCTAGGGGCCAACAAGCCCACCAGGTACCTCCAGTAAGCGCCACAGAGCTGCTTTGCAGAGTGTTGTAAAAAGGGGCATGGCCTCTGAACACCTCTCTGCAATGCAGCTCCCTGGCGCATACTGAAGGCACCTGGTGGGCAGGGGACCTCAGGATTCAAGGGGACTTAATCCCCCAACTTAAAACACACCACGGGGCGCATTTGCACAGTGGTGAAGGTAGGGGGCGGGGCCTGAGGTGATATGTGTGCAAACACGCCCTGTGGCGCGTTTTAAGTTGGGGAAGTAATTCCTCTTCAATGCCAAGGTCCCCTAGGGGCCAACTAGCCCACCAGGTACCTCCAGTAAGCGCCACAGAGCTGCGTTGCAGAGTGTTGTAAAAAGGGGCATGGCCTCTGAACACCTCTCTGCAATGCAGCTTCCTGGCGCATACTGGAGGTACCTGGTGGGCTAGTTGGCCCCCAGGGGACCTCTGGATTGAAGAGGATTTAATTCCCCAACTTAAAACACGCCACAGGGCGTGTTTGCACATGTCACCTCAGGCCCCGCCCCCTTCCTTCACCATTGTACAAATATTCCTCTAAAATCAGCCGAACTGCGAATTCCGATTTACTCACCTGTTTTCAGGAGAGAACCCAGGGCTGAATCTTTTAGCCCAGCACTGACCCTGAAAAGTAATTGTAAGCGTACTTACTAGTAACTTGTATTTCCTTCCATAGGAATCCATTGTGTGGTTTTCACCAGAAAAGTTTCAAAGTGTCCATTTTTGAAACGTACAAATATTCCTCTAAAATCAGCCGAACTACGAATTCCAATTTACTCACCTGTTATCAGGAGAGAACCAAGTGCTGCATCTTTTAGACCAGCACTGACCCTGAAAAGTAATTCTAAGCGTACTTACCAGTAACTTGTATTTCCTTCCATAGGAATCCATTGTGTGGTTTTCACCAGAATAGTTTCTAAGTGTCCATTTTTGAAACGTACAAAAATTCCTCTAAAATCAGCCGAGCTACGAATTCTGATTTACTCACCTGTTATCAGGAGAGAACCCAGGGCTGCATCTGTTAGCCCAGCACTGACCCTGAAAAGTAATTCGAAGCGTACTTACCTGTAACTTGTATTTCCTTCCACAGGAATCAATTGTGTGGTTTTCACTAGAAAAGTTTCTAAGTGTCTATTTTCACAAACTAAAAATATTCCTAAAAATCATCTGTATGACTTAAACACATTCTTTCAACTGTTTACAGGAGATTGGCTAGTGCTGGATCCAGGATCCACCACTGAGTAAGAAAAAGTAACAATAACACTACTTACCTGCTAAGTGAATTTTCTGCCATAGGATAACATTGGTGACTCTATGTGAAACATTTTCTGTGTCAACTTTTAAAATACAATATTATTCCTTAAAAATCACTACTGTAACCAAAAGGGTTTTACTCAACTATTTACAGGAGATGTCCAAGGACTGAATCTAGGATCCAGTCCTCTGGTTAGAAAAGTAATGCATAAAGTAACTAATTGCATTTGACTAGAAATTCACATTGAGCTCAATGTTGCATTGTTTTTGAAATGGTGTTGCCCATTGCAACAACTGTAACTACTGTACTTAAAACTCTATTGCCGGACTCGAGCTATTTAAGAACCAGATTTAAGACAGTCAAGGCAGCATTCTGTATTTGGAAAGCGTTTACAAAAAAATTCGGCCTTGGGAGATATAATCGATATACAAGAATGGGACAGAATCCCTCCTTTCCTCAAGATATTTTCTCTGATCTTGTATTTAAAGAATGGGGAAGGAAGGGCATAAATAAGATTGGTGATATTTTGGATGGGCAGGGGATAATGCAGTTCCTCGAGTTACAACGAAAATTTGGATTGGACCTAAGAGACTTTTTTAAATATTTACAGGTTAGAAGCTATATGGTAACAAAGAAGGGAGGGCCGGTAGGATTTAAGAAAAACTCAATTATGGAGATTATTCAGGGAGGAACTGACTGTACAATTAAAAGAATCTATTCGGAATTGATAGAATCTAAGTAGGATGACCTAGAAAAACGGGCGGAAAACTGGGCAAATAAGCTGGATGTAGGGAAAGAAACTTTTCTTGATTCATTAGAAATGGGACAGAATATATGATGTTCCGCGGCCCTTCAGGCACAACATTACAAAACCTTGTACAGATTATATTATACCCCTGCTAGAATAGCGCAATGGGGAGGGACAACAGGCATTAATTGCCCCAGATGCGGAAGCTTAGAGGCTGATATTGTCCATATCTTTGCTACGTGCCCGCATATGCAAAAAATACAGAGAGACATTGAGATTTTCTTTTCTAGGTCACTAGGATTTGAGTGTAGCTTAACACCAGTGATTATACTGTTAGGAGTCAACGACAGAGGCAGGCAACCTGAATATGATTGTTTTATATTTATTGCTATGGCAACTCTGAGACTGTGTATCGCTGCGGAATGGCTTACACCCCTGCCCCCGACTTTTCACCAATGGTTAGCTGGATTAACACAGATTTATAATTTGGAGATGGCAATTTATGCAAGGAAGGGGAAAAAGGGAAGGAGATTAGGTAGACAAATTTGGGAGTCCATAACTAAGTGGAAAGAATGTTGTGCAAATTAGTATATTTTGATAGAATATAATTAATAGATATTGTGTTATGTATATAATATATGATTATGTATGTATTGTTTAAAGATTTAAGGAAATAATAATGAACAGTGTATAAAAAATATTGATCAGTATGAAATGTGTCCTGCCCTGTGGAATTTACACGGGGTAATAAAAGCCTTAAATAAAATTTTTTTTTAAAAAAAGTCTATTGCCTATTTGCAAAGTATTTAAACTAAAGTAATTCATTCTGAGAAATTATATTTTTTATTGTAATGTATAATGTAATTAAAAAATAAAATATCTAAAAATAAACAGTTTACAAAATGTAGTAAATCAGTATCAAAATAATCCGAATAACAATTAATACATTAAAAATTGTCATTTACAAAACCCTTGAAATTCACTGAAAAAACCATAGGTTTCAGGCATGATATAGTTAGGAATTAGCATTTAAAAAACCTTTGAAATTTACTGAAAAAACCATAGGTTTCAGGCCTGATATAGTTAGGAATTAGCATTTAAAAAACTTTAGAAATTCACTGAAAAACAATAGGTTTTAGGGGTGTTATAGCTAGCTGGACATTTCACTCAAATAAAACCATTGAAATTCCTCCGATACAGTTAGTTGTACTAACTACATCTCGCTTTCAAGTTTCTAAACACCCACTCAGTGATTCCTAGATCTATATACACATGTAATCACTTACCTATAGATTCACTCATACATGCTGTCAATGATCAATAGAACACTATCAAATATACATCAGTGATGTCATCAGTGATGTCATTTGAGATGTCATCAGTGATGTCATGAGCGATGTCACTGACCATGTCATGAGTGATGTAATATGTGACGTCATCAGCAGTGGATTGTGGGCGCGCGAGTTATAGTTAGCTGAACTAACTATAACGGGGGAATTTCATTGTTTTTTTACGAGTAAAATGTCCAGCTAACTATAACATGTGTGAAACCTATGGTTTTTTCAGTGAATTTGTAAGGTTTTTTAAATGCTATTTCCTAACTATAACGTGTGTGAAACCTATGGTTTTTTCAGTGAATTTGCAACGTTTTTTAAATGCTAATTCCTAACTATAACGTGTGTGAAACCTATGGTTTTTTCATTGAATTTCAAAGGTTTTTTAAATGCTAATTTTGGATTTTTTAAATATATTTTTTATCTATTTCTTTTACAAAAATGTCCCTATGTATACATTTATAAATTATCTGTATCCTTTAATTTTGTGTGGGTCATTTTTTTTTTACTTTGAATTTGGATAAAGTTGAACAGCATAGTTAATATCTTCTATTAACTTATGTCCACTTTATTTCTTTTTTTTTTCTATAAATTTTTAGGGTGCGCACACTGAGCGCGAACCTAGTATGTTTGCGTACGTTTTTCATGTATGCAGGCGTACGTTATCTATGTACGCATACATACGTTTTAGTGCGCGCTCGCAGCGCGCACCTAGTACGCATGCGTACGTTTTTTGTGTATGCATGCGTAAGTTATATACGTACGCATACGTACGTTTTAGTACGCACTCGCAGCGCGCACCCAGTACGCATGCGTACATACGCATGCGTACGTCGTACGTGCTCCATGCGCTACACTCGCGTATACGCGTAGAGTACGTGCGCTGAAGTTCGCGCATGCGCACGTGCTGCGTATGCGCGTTACGTACGCGCATAATACTTATGCGCAGGGGCGCGTACGCATTCGCTCATGCGTAATTGCACGGTGCGCGCTCTGAGCTTGCTCCATGCGCGCACCTCGGGTTATGTGATTATTAAAACAACACTTTTAATTGGTTTTCATTACTTTCAGTTTCAGATTGTTTCAACACCACACCCAATCCCCTCATGGCAAGTCATGTGATCAAGAAACATCACTTTTCATTGGTTCAAAGTACTTTCAGTTCCAGATTCTTCCAAAACTACACCCACTCCCCTCATTATTAGTTCTGATTCCCTTGGAGAAGGAGCTACTCTGTTTTTGTGAGACAATGGCAGAGCACCAGCCACCTTCTCAGAGTGAGCAGGACACTCTTGAGAGACAGAGGCAGAGGAAGCAGAAAGACTCCTTTATATGGCAGTTTTTCACTTTTCCTGAGGGACAAAAGAAGGTGAATGCACCAAAGGTCACCTGCATACTTTGTCACCGCATCTTGCCACGTGGGAATGCTAATAAGAAGTACTCTTTTAGTATTCACACTATGATGCGGCACGTTGAGATAATGCATCCTATGACTTTTCATCAAACTTCTGGAGCAAACCCTCCACCTGCTCAGCCGATTACATCTGCAGCAGCTCAGCCGAGCACATCTTCGGCAGCTCAGCCGAGCACTTCTTCTGCGATCGTGCCTTCACCTTCTTACACACCTCTGGATATTCGTCCTTGTTTTGGGAGGATGAGTACACGTTGCATGGATTGTGCTACTCTTATTACTATGGGTGAGAGCAGTGTTGATCTCATTCAGAGCAAATTTGAGGAGCACCCTTGCACTAGGCCATAGTTTTTTTTGTTTTTTTTTTCCGTTTTTCTCTTCCTCTGTCCCTACATTAACTCAAGGGCTCTTTTTAGAGCCACCTAAAATCAAAACACAAAAACTTGTTTTTTGAATTTATGTGTCTTTTTTTTGGGGGGTGCGCGCACCCAATGACGTTTTTAAAAAAAAGATTTTTTTTTTTTTTACTTTAGTAAACCTTCAGGGACTCCCTGACAAAGAGAGGGGAGTGGCAAAGTAATTAAAAAAGAGATGGCGTACATTTCACAGATGAAGGGAAGAGAGTCTTCCTATTAAACTTTAAACTCTGCATCAGTAAAGATAATAGCTCATTTTAGTGCTGCATTTGAATTGGCTGTATTTACAAGGAGAGGAAAAGACACACAGAGTGGCTTATCCTCTCCTTGTAAATATGGAGGAGCACCCTGCGCCACTAGTACGTCAAGAAAAGTGACGTAGTGGTGGCGCAGGTGGCTTGTAAATCTGCCCCAGAGATGTTAAGGAAATTAAGGGTAAAACAGACAAACAGAGAGTGACAGATACAGAGACAGAAAGCAAACAACTGAGAAGGAGTAAGGCAGTTAAAAAGAATAAGACATATGGATACAGAGAAAGAAACATGGATGAAAAATTAGTGATGGAGGTAGTAAAGGTAGGGGAGTAGTAGAGAAGGAGTGAGGGAGTTACAAAAGAGTAGTAAAGCAGGAAGAGAGAGTGAGAAGAGAAATGAGAAAAGCAGAGTAAGGAGAGGTGAAGAAAAGGAAGCATGAAACAAAAGCAGTGACACATACAGATATGTTAAACTTACCTGACCATCAAAGTAACTTATTTAGAAATAAATGTTTTTTTTTATTTGCAAGGAAACTGAATTACATTTTCTAAATTTTCTTTCTAGTTCTGAAAAAAAGAAAAAAAGTATTAATATTCAACAATACATTGTATTAAACAGTACATGTTTTTTCATATTTAGCAAAGCAATTTTTTGCCCTTTTTTTGCTGTTTTCAGAATGTTTTGATTTTCACTGAAAAGAGTGAAATCAATTGTATTCATCATTTAACCCCTTCAGTGCCCATGACGAGATAGTCTCGTCATGGAGCGCGGTTGCGCTGTGCCCATGACGAGACTATCTCGTCATGAACCCCGCCCGCTAATGAAACGCCCGGCACAGGGCGTGGAAAGGGCGGGGCACTGAGGAGGTTAACAGCGGGCAAAAAAAAAAAACAATCTGAAAGATTGTTTAAAAAAGCCCCAAATGTATCCTCACTAAAACATACCTTGATAGAAATGTCAAAAATACCTTTTAAGTACATTAACAATTTTCAAGAAATAACATCTGTAAACCTTGTTGCAAAAGAACATTTTCCAAAATAATATCTGTCAAAGAAGTCCACAATTGTTTGTTTTACCTTTCCTTGAGGCCAAATGGTAAGTTTAAAATCCTTTTTGAGTGAAATATCCAATTTTAATCCTTTTAAATTTAAATAATGCTTTCTTCCGATGCTGATTTTAGTATTTAAAATTTGGGTTTCAGAAAAATTAAGTAACAATTGGGTAAGTCATAAGGCAAACGTTGCTTGAAAATCAATTGAGAATCATTACACAGTGTCCATCCTTTTTCACATTTAAGATAAACTGTGTAATGACCAGAAGTTATAGAAGGACCGTCATGAAAAATTATTGCAACTGCTACAAAAGTTTTTCCAGATATAGATAATTGATTACCAACAAACTTCTTTAGTAAAGTTTCCAATTTTGTTCCATCAGCTCTACAACGTTGTACCATTAAAATTACATACTGTCCATATTTCCTTAAAAATAACGTTGACAACATTTCAGATTTACATTTAGAACATTCGATGTTGTGATTAGCATCTTTAACTAATTTACTAAAAGTCACTGTTTTACTTTCTGGTAATGGTAAATATATGAACCTTTCAGAATCAACATTACTACTGCTTGTGTTCATACAGTTATCACAACAATGTTCCCATTTATAAGAGACACCAAATACATTTTCTACTTCTACTCCTTCATCTTCCAGTACCATCAGGATATACATCAAGAATTCCTGTGCATCTTGCTGGACATTTTGTGTAAACTGTGTACATCCAGAACATACATCTAAAAGATTTCTAACATCAGAAGCACTGTCTATTTTATTTTTATCATTACTCAGCTTCTCATAAAGGAGACTCAGCAAAGAACAGAATCTTTTTTCATGATTTAGTATTATCTGCTCTTGCAAACTTTCAAGATAAAATACAACATTCAGCACTACATTTGCGTAGCAGTTGACACCAGAGCTATTTTCAAAATGACAACCAACAACCTCTTCCACACTGTCCTTTTTCTTTTTGCTTGCAGTCACATCACTGTCTTTTTGTTTTCTCTTCTGTACATCCTCATTACAGATATTCTCAAATCTCCTTTTCCGACAAACAACATGTTTTTCAAACACAGGATACTGACCTAAATGAGGAGCATAGCTTCTTCTTAATCTATTATACTCCTTTACACAGTTTGCATCAGCACTTACTTTTGAGTCATCAAAATCTATCATGAATAAACCAGATTTTCACGCGTGACAAAGCAACATATGCCATCTTTGAACACAGTAGACCCAATGTTTACAAAAGCACTATCAACAGTTAATCCTTGAGACTTGTGAATAGTTACAGCATATGCTAGAGAAATCGGAAACTGCTTCCTACGTACATATAAGTCTTTCACTAGCAAAAAACGAACTGAACAATGACTAATGACTTTAACCTCTTCAATCTGATCAAATTTTATTATTAAGAATTCAATTCCATCTTTTTTCTGTTACTTTACAAAACCCACAACTTTACCCATAGCTCCATTCACTAAACCTTTTTCTACATCCAAATTACGTCTTAAAATTACTCTACAGTTCATACACACATAAAGATTCTTTTCCAAACCAGCTGTTTTTGAAATGTTTTTCTCCAGAGTAGCCAATTTGCCTGTCAATATATTAGTTATTCGTTCATGTTGAATTTTATCCACAGCTTCCAGTTTTATGATCTCTTCATTTTCCAATTTCAAAAGTTCTTGATTGAATACAGAGCATTCATGTAGTGTTGGCATTAAGCAGATTACAGTATTTTTTTCAGCAATTTTCTTGTATATTTTCTCTGGAACTATTTCTTCTGTTGTAAACAAATTAGTCAGCAATCGACTCTGTAATACTTTTCTGCCATGTTCTGTGAGTAGTCCAATTCTTATATCTTTCAGAATACTTGCATAGTCCTCATCATTGGCTTGCCTCATATTGGTAATGAGTTCCTTATACTCAAAATATGTCCAAATATTTACATTGCCTATACTTCCTAACGACTTTTTCGTGTCTTCATGTGTAAGTGTATGGAATACCGGTTGTCCTTTAACTTGAGTAAGTTGCAAAAGATCCCCAAAAACTATGACGTGTTTTCCTCCAAATAACACGTCATACTCTGTCTTCAGAATTTGCTGCATTCTTAAATGCACAAAGGCAAGCATTAAGTTTGATACCATGTTTACCTCATCAATAATGAGTACTTTCAATTTCTTCAATACTCTTGAAACTTCCAAGCATCCTTCTCCTGCTAGTTTGTGGTACTGTATTTTGTTCTGATGCTCTACTGGTAACATTAGCAAACGATGTAAGGTAACTCCTTTTATGTTATACGCTGCTAACCCAGTTGGAGCAGTAACAACACAAGACAAAATGGAATCCATTTTCTTCTGTAGGTAGCTTCTAATTACATTAATTAAGAAACTTTTTCCAGTTCTTGCTTGTCCACTTACATATATGCTCATTGGTTCAAAAGATGTGCATGAGCACTCTTTATTTTCATGTAGTAATCCGTGATCAATTTTTTTCCTGACTTCTTCATAAATTTGTTTTTGTTCTTCATTCAGGTGCTGCTCCAAATATGTTAAGTCTACTAAATCTTCCTGAGCTTGATTCATAGCTGTTTCCACTTCATTCATGGCTATTGCTGCTTCATTTTCTACGATTGGTTGTCCTAGAGGATCTTGACTGAATGTCCCAGAACTTTGACTGTCTTGAGAACTGCCTCTAGCTACTTCAGCTGCAATTGTTGCTTCTTGTTCAATTTCTTCATTTAACATTTGAACATAAGTTGTGAAAGTACTGCATTCTATGCTGTCTTTGCTAGCATTGAAGGAATCTTCATAACTCTGGAATTCTCCAAGTAGTTCGTCCTCTGAACGCCATGGTTTAAACAGCTGTAAAAGTGCCAAGTAGTAAAATTCCTTTTTGTCAGGAGTGTCGCAACTCAGCTTCCGGTGATTTATCAAACTTCCTTTTGTTTGCTTCACCAAACATCCTTCCTCACCACTGACTTTATATTTTCCATTGTTGATATCTTCTGTGGCATTCCGTTTAAAAATGAAGTTCTGCAGCACTTCATAAAGACACATGTCCTCAAGGTGATGACTTCTTTGTGGGTAATATGTGTCCAACATGTTTGTTCTTAAAATGTCTGTACTTTCTGGTTCGAACTCTGCTAAATATTCAATTTCTCTAATAGATTTCAGTACCCGATTTCGCATTCCTGCAAGGCCTAAACTTACCCAAATTATTCTTCTGGATTTGGAGTACAGACTTGCAGATGATAACCTATCTGAGCATTCGTAGGATCCAATTTCTCGATGCGATAACATCTTTAAACTGAAACTGTATAGCTTCTTACTGACAGTCTTCTCGTGAGAAAACTCTTCCCACATTTCCTTCAATTCCGTTTTCTCAGATTTAGTGATGTAAGATGTGACATACCGAGCAACAGCAATAGAATTGTCAGCCACATACTGTATATCCATGTTAGCATTCCACATGGATAAAATGACTGGATTGTAGTCATTTATATATTTTGACTCTTCTTTTCTTCTTAGGTTGTAGGTATTCTTAGGCGATTTTCCTGTAATAGTATGTCGCACAGCTCACATAAAACTGTTTACTCTTCCTTTTGAAAGAACAGGTCGTGGAAACCCAAATCGACATTTTGTGTAGAATTTATCTTTACTCTTGTACTTTCGTCGACAGTATTTTTCACATCGATGACTTTGGAAACGTAAAACTTTCTCTTTTAAGTTTTTCTCTTCTCTGCTTTTAGGTATAGCACATGTTGCATATCCTTCAACGAAAGATAAAACTGCTTCATCAGCATCTGTTCCAAATTTTGGGGCATCCTTGATCCACAACAGCATATGAATATGAGGAGCACCTCTTGCCTGGTACTATTTTCTCCAAAAGAAATCCACAACTTCTCCAAGAGGTGGATTTTTTTTATTGCAGATGAAGGACATCATAGCCTCAAATCTATGATTAAACTATCTGCAAACATTAACCGGATCCAATGAGCACAATTCTCCTGCTGTCTTGTATTGTATGTTTTTAATGTTTGAATTTGCCTCTCGCAGAAAATCCAGTAAATCATCCCAAGCGTACTCAGCACAGCTCAGGGTACGGAACCATGTAGGAGTTCCTAAATTCCGTAACATACACTTCAATTCTCCATGGCGTCGGTACCAATATTCATTAGTTCCACGGTGACAAGCCATCAAATTGATCAATTGAGATTCCAAATGATCATCTCGCTGTTGCACTTTGTTGAGAAAGTCCTTTGCTGACACATTATGTAGATGTACTCCAGTTTTCAAAATGTGATTTACTGCATAAGATAGTGCAGACAAGTCACTTTCAAATAAAAGATGGAACAAATAAGGAATACTTTGACGAAATCTGGGATCTTCTGCATTTAATCTTGTAGTCCGATACTCCGAAGCAGGAATCTGTACTGGACGTTCATCATATCGTCCACCTTCTCCTGTAGGAAACAGTTAGGGAAAACAACGAGCTTCCAAGCTCTCCTCCCATACACTCACAGGAGTTCCTTTTGTTTTCTTCATCTGAAACAGATCAATAGTGTTCCCCATAACTTCTTTAGAATGAAGAGGATGTATGCTGAAATGTTCATAAATTTCTTCTTCTTTTGACTTATCCACTTTTTCAATTTGCCCAGTTGGTATTCCTGTGTCTTCTAGTATTTCTTCTTCATCTTCATCCATATAAATGGCTTCATACCATTTATTATTTTTTTTCAAACACAAATTTGCTCTTTGTACTTTTCGTACATCCACCAGCACCTGCCAAATTTTCTTATTCTTTGTAGGTACACCATTAACCGGAATAACTAATGGTTCAGTTTCCAAAGTATCTGCATCAATTGTTTCCATATTTTTTTTCAAATCCAATGGCAAATAGACAACTCTTCCTTTTAAACCTCTTTGTAAATCTGAAGGAGGTAATTTACCTGTTTTTGGCTCCATACGCACTATGGTCTGAAACGGATGGACACATTGAATGAGTATAGACTCATACGTATTTAAATCAGAAAGTTCTGGAGGAATATCAACCATTTCTAATTTATTATGTACAGCTCTTGCTGGCATTCTATTTTCTTCTAACTTGTTATAACAGTATTTACAAATACGCTGATCTTCACCCAATTCAAAACAATTTTCCAGAAATATATATGTTGCAAAATCTTTCAACTTATAATTATCTTCATTTTCACTTTTTTTTTTTTTTTTTTTTTTTTTTTAAAACCTTTATTCGTGCATATTAAAAGAACAAATACGGGCCTACAACCTTCAGGCCGGCCACGATACATTAAGCACTGATACAAACATTACGGCCCCTGTGCTTCAACGGTCAAGGTTAGCAACGATTTATGAAACATACACTGGAGAGATCCTTGACCCCAGGGAAAGGAGAAGTGAAGGTTAATTTTAAAGTTTTCAAAATAAGTTTATCCGAGAAATAGGCAGTGAAGAATAAGAACCAAGGAGATTCGAGTCCGCACGATATCTTCACCACACGGGAGAGCAGCAGCATCATTAAAACAGCAATGGAAGTAAAATCGCAGGCAGTGAGGCAATGCAGTTATATAACAGGATAGTCACATGAGCAATTACGCACCCCTCCAGTGCCGCCCCCACTCAGTCAACCCCCCACCCGGACCCAGAATCGAAACAAGTATAGCGCAGAAACATAAAGAGAAAAAAGGCCCATAGAACTAATTAAAAACAGTAAGTTACCCCCCCACCCTACACCAATGCGGAGGCTACGGCCTTCCCCCCCCCCCCAGCATAGTGCCTGTCGCCCAATAAACCCGAAATTTAGACAAGAAAGAGAGTAAGAATAAAGTAAAGAAAGATAAAAAACAATACACCTATGTTAAAGGGGGTGAGAAAAGAATAGGACTATTCTAATCTAAACTCCCAAAAAGAAGAAGGTGGGGAGGAGCCTACGTATCATCAGAGCGCCCTAAACCATCGGCCATCTTTGGCTTCCACACACTGAGAACCCACTACCCCAAAAGCGGTCGTGTGAAAATGAATTGTCACAACAATTTAGATGAAGAAAGACAAATCGTGATGAATGCGCACAAAGTACACATACAGTTCCAGTCCCAGTCCAGCCCCTCCGTGAAACCATGACGATATTAATCAGTCTAGCCCTGGCCCAATCGCGGGCTTGAGATTAAGCCAGCCCCTACATGAAGGCCCCGCATCCCGTGCAGACAAAGACAATATGGCCGTTTGGGAGAAGATGGTGAAGTAGAATCCCAAAATGGCCGCCGACCATCTGTAGAGGTCCCTTTGTGCACCACATAAAGTCCAGACATGGCATGTAGAGTACAGGAGTTCCACAGAAAAGAAGCAGTAGGCCACCGTGAACGATTCCTCGAGGATGTTAGGTGTTGCTCAGCTGGATACTCCTGCAGACGCGGTGAGGCAGGCAACAATGAAGCAGGCAGCAATGAACGGGGAAACAAAGTATCCGCTGTTAAGCTGGAGAGCAATTGATCCTGGGTGCCGGGAAAGCCAGATGCCGGCACCAGTGTAGCACGATCACACACAGCCGTTGCGTCCCCGCAAGAGGACAAAAGCACTGGCAGACCCACGCCGTGTTGATGACAGACGGAGCGCTCACGGCCCGCAGCCGACAACAGGGAGTCAAACTGCTCACTTAGCGCCTGAAAGCGAGCAAACATTTGTAAACGAAAGTGCCGCAGGACGGCCAGTACGGAGCCGCATGTCAGCGGAAGCTGCACCCCCACATCGGCGGCAATCCGGGACGGCACTGTGGAGCTGGTGGCTGGTGGAGGGAGGGCGAAGCGGGCAGCGGGCAAGACCGGAGTATCACCCCCCAGCCGCGAGCAGGCAAACAACGCCATGTTTTACCGCCGGACGGTACAATGGCCAGGGGGGGGGGTCGTAGCAAGGAGTCAGTTCCCCTCAGGTCTGCGCCGCAACTGGGAAAGCCAACAGTCGCCTCCCTTCCCTCGGGTTCTCTTTGCAGCCGACTAGGCAATAGAAGAAGGGGGTCGGCAGCCTCCCACAGCGCGGTCCACCGATCGGGGCAGGAGACCCGCCTCACCGGGGCTTACCTTACAGCCCCAGCCCTTCAGGCGCAGGGTGCAGGAGGTGTCTGGCCGTCCCTCCCCAGGCTCATCTGGCGACAGTCCGTGGTGTTAGGTGAGGTCGGGGCCGCGGGGCTCGGATTTGCGCTAGCGGGTCCGGGGACTGTGGAGCTTCCTAGGGGCCGGCAAAGGCCACAATGGAGCAGGGGTCCAGGGCGGAGAACAAAAACACCAAAAACTCCGGCCTCCGGGCGGGCTGAGACTTCGGGGAAGTGGCGGCGTGGACAGCGCGTCGTCGTACACGTTTCACCTCGAGAGTCGGCAAGGATAGGAATCAGGATAATAGTCCGGGGCCAAGGGCCGACGGAGCCGGGCGCTCAAGCGTCTGCTCCGGTCGCCATCTTGGCTCCTCCCCCCCATTTTCACTTTTTTTATACAGATCAACATTCCTTGTTTGAATTTTATAATGGCTTCTCCGGCAACAAATACAGTAATATTTGGTCTTTCGTTAGAGATGATAGTAAATTTTGTCATTTCATCTTCAAAATTTTTACTGACAGTAAGTTCTACATTCTCTTCCACGTTTTCATCAATAACTGTGTCATTTTCTGCACTTTCTTGTTCTGGACCAAAGTAACAAAACTGAATCTCATCAGTAACCTTCACTACATCTGATACAGATCCACGGAACAGAGCATTATTCAACTCATTTAACTTTAGTGCTGGACTTTTAGCAAAATACAATGTTCTCACAAACTTTCTCATTTCAGTATGATGAACAGCCAGCATCCTAAAATGGTGAAAAACACTTTGACACACTTTCCTAGATAGACAAGCCAGAGAATGTCCTTGCAAACCAGTATTCTCTCTCACTCTGCATGGATCTAGTCTTTGAAGCACCTTAATTTTCTGTTTAACACTTTTTACTATATTCTCTTAGAAAGTCACGTAATTTATCAATAGATTCCTGACGCACAGTACAAATACTACTACAATTCCAAGTGTACACTGGGGCTTTAGGACGTCTCCCCATAACCTCATCAGCCATCACTTCTTCCTCATTTCTTGGAACCATTTTCTCCTTTTCCATTACACAACCATCCTTAACTTCATATGCTCTACCATTGGTGTCAACTGCATGCAACAAACTATTACTTTGAAGATAACTCTCTTCATTAAAAAATGGTTCAGTACTTGAACTATGCCTCCATTCTCCTAAGAACACTTTACAAAAGTTATTTTTTTTTACTTCTCGTTTCCTTTTGCTTTGTGACTTCATTGCATTGACTAATTTATCTAATCTACGCATCCTGTTCAAAATTAAGATGAATAGTTTTTTTTTTATTTCTAATGCCTTGGTAACAATACTTTCAATTAATTTCTTTTTCTTATAAAATTTGGTTTTCTTCTTATATTTTTTCACATCCTTTAGCAAATTTAACATCACTCTTCTCTGAAACATTTTTCGACGAATGTTTTTAAAATCTATTTTCCATGTTAAGTCACTCTTTCTTACTTCTGAGTCTACATTAGCATTTTGTTTTTGCTGTCGACTCTGTTGTTGTTTTTTCCTTGAAACACTGTTTGAATTTATCTTTCGATCATTTTTTTTTTTTGGAAGATATTTTTTTAAAATTCTTTAGTTTGCTTACCAGAAGACTTTTTCTGTTTTCCAACACAAGCTTCTCCTCCTATTTACCAGTTGTCTTCAAATATAGTTGTTGTTTCTTTTCTTTTCTCTTTCTTGACTTTATAGGCATCTTTATATTTTTTCACTGTTGCTCAGCAATACCTGCAAAAAACTAACAAAAAATACCTTTATGTAATTTTAATTCATTACAATTTTTTTTCAACTTTTCAAATCCTATCACATGAGCTGTTCCTTTCCTACGAGTCCAAGTCTTACAAAACAAGAGAAACATGAATTAAATCTCTGACAACAATTCCTGTGTGCACACAGACTCATGGTGTGATTCTAGGCAGAAAACGATATTTGATTGGCAATTTGAAAGCATATTTACTACTGTTGAGGAGCAAATGATAATTACTGTGACAGCCTGACACATTTTTCTTATATTTTAGAGAAGCAGAAAAGAGCACATGTCCTTACACCTATTTGAGACCATGACCATGTGTTACAGGGTGAGTGATTAGACTAGAGCAAAGGAAATGAGCCTTAGTGACATTGAATCTGTTTGCGTTACACACTGCTATCTGAAACACCACATACAGCTGAGTAGTACGCACGGGAGTGTAGGAGAAGCTGCTGCGTGTGTGCAAAAAGTGTGTCTCTGGAGACTGTATATTGTCAGTTGCAAGAGAGATCTGCATGGAAACTTGCACAACTGCATGAAGAGTGCAGACATGCGTATAAGAGTAGATGTGTGGTAAGGGTTAATTTGAGTTTTGAACATGTAGGAACTACCTCCGCCATTGCAAGATTTGATGGTAAATCTACCCTGTGGTTTTCAAATGTGTTAGCATTTGCCTCTCATTTGTGAGATAGTGATTTCTGCTGAGTGCTAACCATCACAGTTGAAGAAAACAAGCTGCCCCTTTCCTACGAGTGCAAGTCTTACAGAACAAGAGCAACACAAATTAAATCTCTGACAACAATTCCTGTGTGCACACAGACTCATGGTGTGATTCTAGGCAGAAAACGATATTTCCTTTGGAAATTTGAAAGCACATTTAGTACTGTGGATGGAGGAAGTGATAATTACTGTGACAGCCTGACACATTTCCCTTATATTTTAGACAAGCCAAAAAGAGCACATGTCCTAACAGCTTCTTGAGACCATGACCATGTGTTACAGGGTGACTGATTAGACTACAGCAAAGGAAATGTGCCTTGATGACGTTGAATGTGTTTGCATTACACACTGCTATCTGAAACACAACACAGAGCTGAGTATTATGCATGGGAGTGTAGGAGAAGCTGCTGCATGTGTGCAAAGAGTGTGTTTCTGCAGACTGTGTATTGTCAGTTGCAAGAGAGATCTGCATGGAGACTTTTTCAACTGCATGAAGACTGCAGATATGTGTGTAAGAGTACATGTTTGGTAAAGGTTAATTGGAGTTTTGTACATGTAGGAACTACCTCACCCATTACAAGATTTGATGGAAAATCTACCTAGTTAATTTGAAATGTGTTACCATTTGCCTCTCATTTTTCTGATAGTGATTTGTGCTGCATGCTAACCATCACAGTTCAAGAAAACAAGCTGCCCCTTTCCTACGAGTGCAAGTCTTACAGAACAAGAGCAACACGAATTAAATCTCTGACAACAATTCCTGTGTGCACACAGACTCATGGTGTGATTCTAGGCAGAAAACGATATTTCCTTTGGCAATTTGAAAGCACATTTAGTACTGTGGATGGAGCAAGTGATAATTACTGTGACAGCCTCACACATCTCCCTTATATTTTAGACAAGCCAAAAAGAGCACATGTCCTAACAGCTTCTTGAGACCATGACCATGTGTTACAGGGTGACTGATTAGACTACAGCAAAGGAAATGTGCCTTGATGACGTTGAATGTGTTTGCATTACACACTGCTATCTGAAACACAACACAGAGCTGAGTATTATGCATGGGAGTGTAGGAGAAGCTGCTGCATGTGTGCAAAGAGTGTGTTTCTGGAGACTGTGTATTGTCAGTTGCAAGAGAGATCTTCATGGAGACTTTTTCAACTGCATGAAGACTGCAGATATGTGTGTAAGAGTACATGTTTGATAAAGGTTAATTGGAGTTTTGTACATGTAGGAACTACCTCACCCATTACAAGATTTGATGGAAAATCTACCTAGTTAATTTGAAATGTGTTACCATTTGCCTCTCATTTTTCTGATAGTGATTTGTGCTGCATGCTAACCATCACAGTTCAAGAAAACAAGCTGCCCCTTTGCTACGAGTGCAAGTCTTACAGAACAAGAGCAACACAAATTAAATCTCTGACAACAATTCCTGTGTGCACACAGACTCATGGTGTGATTCTAGGCAGAAAACGATATTTCCTTTGGCAATTTGAAAGCACATTTAGTACTGTGGATGGAGCAAGTGATAATTACTGTGACAGCCTCACACATCTCCCTTATATTTTAGACAAGCCAAAAAGAGCACATGTCCTAACAGCTTCTTGAGACCATGACCATGTGTTACAGGGTGACTGATTAGACTACAGCAAAGGAAATGTGCCTTGATGACGTTGAATGTGTTTGCATTACACACTGCTATCTGAAACACAACACAGAGCTGAGTATTATGCATGGGAGTGTAGGAGAAGCTGCTGCATGTGTGCAAAGAGTGTGTTTCTGGAGACTGTGTATTGTCAGTTGCAAGAGAGATCTGCATGGAGACTTTTTCAACTGCATGAAGACAGCAGATATGTGTGTAAGAGTACATGTTTGGTAAAGGTTAATTGGAGTTTTGAACATGTAGGAACTACCTCACCCATTGCAGGAGTGGAAGGAAAATCTACCCTGTGGTTTTCAAATGTGTTAGCATTTGCCTCTCATTTGTGAGATAGTTATTTCTGCTGAGTGCTAACCATCACAGTTGAAGAAAACAAGCTGCCCTTTTCCTGCGAGTGCAAGTTTTACAGAACAACAGCAACACAAATTAAATCTCTGACAACAATTCCTGTGTGCACACTGTCTCATGGTGTGATTCTAGGCACAAAACAGTATTTCTGGGTGATACCAGGCCCTTTCCTGAAAGTGCAAGTTTTACAGAACAACAGGAACACAAATTAAATCTCTGACAACAATTCCTGTGTGCATGTTGTCTCATGATGTGATTCTAGACAGAAAACAGTATTCCTGGGTCATACCAGTACACCTTAACTTATGGTGAAGACATACTCCATAATATCTTTCAAGTTCAAGGCACTTAAATATCTTCCTTAACATAAAATGTAAAACACAACTTTTAAATTGGTAGGAAAATGTACCATGCTATTTTCAAATGTGTTTGCATTTGCCTCTCATTTTTGAGATAGTGATTTCTGCTGAGTGCTAACCAACACAGTTGAAGAAAAGAAACTGCCCTTTCTTAAAAGTGCAAGTTTTACAAAACAACAGCAACACAAATTAAATCTCTGACAACAATTCCTGTGTGCACACAGACTCATGGTGTGATTCTAACCACAAAGCGATATTTTGTTTGGCAATTTGAAAGCACATTTAGTACTGTGGTGGAGTAAGTGATAATTACTGTGACAGCCTGACACTTTTTTCTTATATTTTAGACAAGCAGAAAAGAGCACATGTCCTAACAGCTCCTTGACACCATGACCATGTATTCCAAAAAACAAGCTGCCCCTTTCCTGCGAGTGCAAGGGTAATAGAGCAAGACCAACACGTATTAAATCTCTGATAACAATTCCTGTGTGCACACTGTCTCATGGTGTGATTCTAGGCAGAAAACAGTATTCCTGGATGATACCAGTACACCTTAACTTATAGTGAAGACATACTCCATAATATCTAACATGTTCCAGGCACTTAAATATCTTCCTTAACATAAAATGTAAAACACAACTTTTAAAGTGGTAGGAAAATGTACCATGCTATTTTCAAATGTGTTTGCATTTGCCTCTCATTTGTGAGTAACTAATTTCTGCTGAATGCTAACCATCACACTTTAAGAAAACAAACTGCCCCTTTTCTGCGAGTGCAAGGCTAACAGAACAAGAGCAACACAAATTAAATCTCTGACAACAAATCCTGTGTGCAGACAGACTCATGATGTGATTCTAGGCACAAAACAGTATTCCTCAGTGATACCAGTACACCTTAACTTACAGTGAAGACATACTCCATAATATCTTACAAGTTCAAGACAGTTAAATATCTCCTAAAACACAAAATGTAAAACACAACTTTAAAAGAAGAATGACAATTCTAATATTTATATCAAAAATCACCACATACATCCCCTCTCAAACTCATAACTCGCCTTTAAAATTAGTTAGTTGAGAAAGAAATGTGGCACTCAAACAGCAGATTATCAGAGCCAGAATCTCAGAGCTGTACACCTCTCTCCTCTCACCACAACCAGTAAATGGCAATGTTTCCCTCTCTTTTTTCACACATATACATGTTAATGTAAAATCACAGTCCTTCTCACATTTTTTCAAATGGAATCACACATTTCTATTGGTTGCAACTTTCAACCCCTTTCCAAATCATCCCTTCCCCCAACATGACTTCTGCCTGCTACCATAGCAACAGGTCATGGAACACTGGTGTGAGCAGAGAGGTCAGAAGTTCAGCACACAATGTTTCAAATCCAAAGAGCAAGAGTGCTTGACTTTTCAAACCTAACAGCAAATCCAAAGTAATGTTCAGTGGGAACACATTTTTCTGTACCAATCCAAAACATGCTTTTAAAAATGTAAACATACAGCCTAGTTTTAACTGTAAAATGGTTTACCCCCTTGAGTGCCCCGCCCTTTCCCCCTCCTGTGCCGGCCCTTTCATTAGCGGGCGGGGTCCATGACGAGATAGTCTCGTCATGGGCACAGCGCAACCGCGCTCCATGACGAGACTATCTCGTCATGGGCACAGAAGGGGTTAAATCAGCCAATGAGTTCTTTTTATTAAAAAAAAGTATGTATGCCTCCATTTTTCAACTGTCTTTCTTTTCATATTGCCATTCTACTGAAAGACACCTCCTGAGTGCATCCTGTTCTCCTTGAAAGATGTTCACAGTGTGGATTGTAGGTCATAGCTATGTCTTCTGGAGTGAACAATTTGCAGAAAAAAAAGGTATTGTAAAAGACCTTGCTTTGCCAAATGTAGACATTAAATGGATTGGTCAGAGAGGATTAAAGTGGCACCAATTAATGCCTTTGGTGAAAACCTTTCTACATCTCCCACAGCCTAACCTTATTATTGTGCACTGTGGTGGAAATGACCTAGGCACTTTACCTGGGGTAGGTCTGGAAATGCTTATTAAGGACACCTTTCTGCAATTGATGTCACTTTTTCCACAAACTGCCTTTGTATATTCTAATATATGCCAAAGGCAAAAGTGGAACTGGTCCAACCAATTTTGTCCGCAGATTGACAAAGCAAGAAAGCACGTCAATAAGTCTGTTTCTGCTTTCCTCAGAGACTATGGTATGGGTTCTATATACCACAACAACTTGCGTTACAACATGCAAGACATTTATAGAGGAGACGGTGTACATTTCAATGATGAAGGGAACAGAGTCTTCCTCTTGAACTTTAGACTCTGCATCGGTACTTACTTGTAGGTACCGAAAAACACTCAATGAACACAAGGGCTCTTTTTAGAGCCACCTAATATCTAAACACTTAAACTTGATTTTTATTTCTATTTTTTTAAATGTTTTTTTTCGGGTGCACGCAGAGTGCGCGCACCTCGCGATGTTTTTAAAAAAAATTAAAATCATTTTTTTTGCCCTTCGTGGTCCTACTGTGACCCCCTGACAATGGCTTGGGGGTCAAGAACTCCCTACTCTGCCCCCTATTCACGTTCTCCACCTTTCCTTTTCAGTGCGACAGACAAAATGGCGGCTGACACTTCCTGATTTCGACCGATTCGAATGTTTACTGACATCTAACAACCAATCAGAATTACGCTCGCGCACGGCAGGGTGCGCGCACAGGGCTTGCACAGTGCGCGCACCCTGCGCGCGTATAGATATTGATATGCTTTTAAATGCTATTTTCTCAGGAAATACTGAACAGATTTACACCAGACCTGCAAAAGGCACTTCCTTGACCTTATGGCTACCTCTCTGCCAAATTTCAAGTAATTCTGTTCAGCCGTTCGGGCTGTAGCTGCGTCTAAAGGTCCTATAGAAAAATGCATGGGGAAAACACGTTTTGGGACCCCCCTTATTTCTTGGTCCCCACTTGACGAATCACCCCGAGACTTTCAGGGTAGGAGCTGAACGGAGCGCCCCATTAGTTTTGAAAATTTCGCGAGGATTCGTCAACCGGCACCAAAGCTATTCAAAATAGAATTTTGAGATTTCCTATGGAAACACGGTCCTAACTATAACTATCTACTATATTACCTACTGGCGGTCGCCAGTAGGTAGTTATAGTTAGGACCACGTTTCCATAGGAAATCCGCAACATTCTATTTTGAATTACTTTGGCGCCGGTCGACGAATCCTCGCGAATTTCTCAAAATAGGTGGGGCGCTACGCTCCGCTCCTACCCTGAAAGTCTCGGGGGGATCCGTCAAGCGGGGGCTGAGATAAAAGGGGGGTCCCAAAACGCGTTTTTCCCATGCATTTTTCCATAGGACCTTTAGAACGAGCTACAGCCCGAACGGCTGAACAGAATTACTCAAAATTTGGCAGAGAGGTAGTCCCTAGGTCAAGGAAGTGCCTTTTGTAGGTTTGGTGTAAATCTGTTCAGTAGATTCTGAGAAAATAGCCTTTAAATCAATATATATATCTGAGCCCGCTTACGGTACGCTTACCGTACGCTTACGGTAAGCGTACGGTGGCGTGCGCGAGCGCGATTCTGATTGGCTCTTAGATCTTAGTAAACATTCGAATCGGCCGAAACCAGGAAGCGGCGGCCGCCATTTTGTGTATTTCACTCTGAAAAAAAAGAGTGAAAACAAGGAAAGGGGGCAATGAGGAGAGTTACAGACCCCCTAACAATTGTAAGGGGGTCAAAGAAGGACAGAAAAGTACAAAAAAAACATTTATTGATTTTAAAAAAAATCACGGGGTACGCGTACGGTAAGCTTACGGTAAGCGTACGGTAAAAAAAATAAAAATAAATAAATGAAAAGCAGATTTAAGAGTTTAGAAATTAGGGAGCTCTAAAAAGAGCTGTTGTGTTTATGGAGTCATTTTTTTAGTGGTACCTACAAGTAAGTACCGATGCAGAGTCTAAGGTTCAAGAGGAAGACTCTGTTCCCTTCATCATTGAAGTGCACACCATCTCCTCTATAAATGTCTTGCATGTCGTAACGCAAGTTGTTGTGGTAAATGGCACCCATACCATAGTCACGGAGGAAAGCAGAAACAGATTTGTTGACGTGCTTTCTTGCTTTGTCAATCTGTGGACAGAAATGATTGGACCAGTTCCATTTTTGCCTTTGGCATATGTTGGAAAACACAAAGGCAGTTTTAGGGAAAAGTGTAAACAGTTGTGCAAAGGTGTCCTTCATAAGCATTTCCAGACCTACCCCAGTCAAAGTGCCTAGGTCATTGCCACCACAGTGCACTATTATGAGGTCAGGGTGTTGGATTTGAATGAAGGATTTCACCAATGGCATCAATTGGTGCCACTTTAACCCTCTCTGACCAATCCATTTAATGTCTACATTTGGCAAAGCAAGGTCTCTCACCATATCTGTTTTCTCTGCAAACTTTGCACTCCAGAAGACATAGCTGTGCCCTACAATCCACACTGTGAACATCTTCAAAGGAGAACTGGATGCACTCAGGAGGTGTCTTTCAGTAGAATGGCAATATGAAAAGAAAGACAGTTTGGAAATGGAGGCATACATATTTTTTACAAAACAAAAGGAACTGATTGGCTGTTTCATACCATTCTAGAAAAAAAACTAGGCTGTATGTGAAAATTAATAGAAGCATGTTTTGTATTGGTACAAAAAAATGTGTAACCAAAGAACAGTACTATGGATTTGCTGTTAGGTTTGAAAAGTCAAGCACTCTTGCTCTGTGGAATTGAAACATTGTGTGTCGAACTTCTGACCTAACTGCACACAGCAGTGTTCCATGAGCTGTTGCTATGGTAGCAGGCAGAAGTCAAGTTGGGGGAAGGGTACTAGGCAGAAGTCAAGTTGGGGGCAGGGTACTTTTGGAAAAGGGTTGGTTTTCAACCAATAGAAATGTGTCATTACATTTGAAAAAAAGGGGGAAGCACTGAGATTTGAAACTTACATGTATATGTGTGGAAAAATAGAGGGAAAGTTTGCCATTATCTGGTTCTGCTGAGAGGAGAGAGGTGAACACAACAGAGATCCTGGCTCTGATAATCTGCTGTTTGAGTGTCACATTTCTTTCACAACTAACTAATTTTAAAGGTGAGTTTACAGTTTGAGAGGGGATGTATGTGGTAACTTAAGAAATGAATAATAGAAATGGGAATTGTTTTTGTTGTAGTTACACATGGTGGTTTCATAATGTGTCAGTCTGTAAAAGTGATTTTCACTTGGCCCGAAAAAAAAAGAGCAGTAAGTGTGCTTTCAAATTGGCAAAGAAATTTCGTTTTGGCACTAATGTGAAAACATGACTCTGTGTGCATAGAAGAATTATAGGCAGAGATTTATTGCGTCTTGCTCTGGTGATTTCACAGTTGCAGTAGATGGAAAAGAGGAGCAAATTTTTGGGGGAAGAAGCAGAGGCTTAGCACACACCCATGTGCTTGCCATGTATAGTCATGCACAGTAATTAGAAGCGAGTGGGGTTTTCAGGTTTAAGTCTGTAATGCAAATACATTCAGCATCACTAAGGCTGGTTGCCCCTGCTGGAGTGTAGGCAGTCACAGAGAATACACACGGTGGTGGTCTGAAAAAAAAACAGCTTGGACATGTGCATTTAAATAAATTTAAAAAAAAGGTTTCAGAATGTGTCAGTCTGTAAAAGTGATTTCAAATTGTAAAAAGAGATTTTCACTTGGCCCGAAAAAAAAAGAGCAGTAAGTGTGCTTTCAAATTGGCAAAGAAATTTCGTTTTGGCACTAATGTGAAAACATGACTCTGTGTGCATAGAAGAATTATAGGCAGAGATTTATTGCGTCTTGCTCTGGTGATTTCACAGTTGCAGTAGATGGAAAGGGGGAGCGAATTTTTGGGGGAAGAAGCAGAGGCTTAGCACACACCCATGTGCTTGCCATGTATAGTCATGCACAGTAATTAGAAGCGAGTGGGGTTTTCAGGTTTAAGTCTGTAATGCAAATACATTCAGCATCACTAAGGCTGGTTGCCCCTGCTGGAGTGTAGGCAGTCACAGAGAATACACACGGTGGTGGTCTGAAAAAAAAACAGCTTGGACATGTGCATTTAAATAAATTTAAAAAAAAGGTTTCAGAATGTGTCAGTCTGTAAAAGTGATTTCAAATTGTAAAAAGAGATTTTCACTTGGCCCGAAAAAAAAAGAGCAGTAAGTGTGCTTTCAAATTGGCAAAGAAATTTCGTTTTGGGACTAATGTGAAAACATGACTCTGTGTGCATAGAAGAATTATAGGCAGAGATTTATTGCGTCTTGCTCTGGTGATTTCACAGTTGCAGTAGATGGAAAGGGGGAGCGAATTTTTGGGGGAAGAAGCAGAGGCTTAGCACACACCCATGTGCTTGCCATGTATAGTCATGCACAGTAATTAGAAGCGAGTGGGGTTTTCAGGTTTAAGTCTGTAATGCAAATACATTCAGCATCACTAAGGCTGGTTGCCCCTGCTGGAGTGTAGGCAGTCACAGAGAATACACACGGTGGTGGTCTGAAAAAAAAACAGCTTGGACATGTGCATTTAAATAAATTTAAAAAAAAGGTTTCAGAATGTGTCAGTCTGTAAAAGTGATTTCAAATTGTAAAAAGAGATTTTCACTTGGCCCGAAAAAAAAAGAGCAGTAAGTGTGCTTTCAAATTGGCAAAGAAATTTCGTTTTGGCACTAATGTGAAAACATGACTCTGTGTGCATAGAAGAATTATAGGCAGAGATTTATTGCGTCTTGCTCTGGTGATTTCACAGTTGCAGTAGATGGAAAAGAGGAGCGAATTTTTGGGGGAAGAAGCAGAGGCTTAGCACACACCCATGTGCTTGCCATGTATAGTCATGCACAGTAATTAGAAGCGAGAGGGGTTTTCAGGTTTAAGTCTGTAATGCAAATACATTCAGCATCACTAAGGCTGGTTGCCCCTGCTGGAGTGTAGGCAGTCACAGAGAATACACACGGTGGTGGTCTGAAAAAAAAACAGCTTGGACATGTGCATTTAAATAAATTTAAAAAAAAGGTTTCAGAATGTGTCAGTCTGTAAAAGTGATTTCAAATTGTAAAAAGAGATTTTCACTTGGCCCGAAAAAAAAAGAGCAGTAAGTGTGCTTTCAAATTGGCAAAGAAATTTCGTTTTGGCACTAATGTGAAAACATGACTCTGTGTGCATAGAAGAATTATAGGCAGAGATTTATTGCGTCTTGCTCTGGTGATTTCACAGTTGCAGTAGATGGAAAGGGGGAGCGAATTTTTGGGGGAAGAAGCAGAGGCTTAGCACACACCCATGTGCTTGCCATGTATAGTCATGCACAGTAATTAGAAGCGAGTGGGGTTTTCAGGTTTAAGTCTGTAATGCAAATACATTCAGCATCACTAAGGCTGGTTGCCCCTGCTGGAGTGTAGGCAGTCACAGAGAATACTCACGGTGGTGGTCTGAAAAAAAAACAGCTTGGACATGTGCATTTAAATAAATTTAAAAAAAAGGTTTCAGAATGTGTCAGTCTGTAAAAGTGATTTCAAATTGTAAAAAGAGATTTTCACTTGGCCCGAAAAAAAAAGAGCAGTAAGTGTGCTTTCAAATTGGCAAAGAAATTTCGTTTTGGCACTAATGTGAAAACATGACTCTGTGTGCATAGAAGAATTATAGGCAGAGATTTATTGCGTCTTGCTCTGGTGATTTCACAGTTGCAGTAGATGGAAAGGGGGAGCGAATTTTTGGGGGAAGAAGCAGAGGCTTAGCACACACCCATGTGCTTGCCATGTATAGTCATGCACAGTAATTAGAAGCGAGTGGGGTTTTCAGGTTTAAGTCTGTAATGCAAATACATTCAGCATCACTAAGGCTGGTTGCCCCTGCTGGAGTGTAGGCAGTCACAGAGAATACACACGGTGGTGGTCTGAAAAAAAAACAGCTTGGACATGTGCATTTAAATAAATTTAAAAAAAAGGTTTCAGAATGTGTCAGTCTGTAAAAGTGATTTCAAATTGTAAAAAGAGATTTTCACTTGGCCCGAAAAAAAAAGAGCAGTAAGTGTGCTTTCAAATTGGCAAAGAAATTTCGTTTTGGCACTAAATGTGAAAACATGACTCTGTGTGCATAGAAGAATTATAGGCAGAGATTTATTGCGTCTTGCTCTGGTGATTTCACAGTTGCAGTAGATGGAAAGGGGGAGCGAATTTTTGGGGGAAGAAGCAGAGGCTTAGCACACACCCATGTGCTTGCCATGTATAGTCATGCACAGTAATTAGAAGCGAGTGGGGTTTTCAGGTTTAAGTCTGTAATGCAAATACATTCAGCATCACTAAGGCTGGTTGCCCCTGCTGGAGTGTAGGCAGTCACAGAGAATACACACGGTGGTGGTCTGAAAAAAAAACAGCTTGGACATGTGCATTTAAATAAATTTAAAAAAAAGGTTTCAGAATGTGTCAGTCTGTAAAAGTGATTTCAAATTGTAAAAAGAGATTTTCACTTGGCCCGAAAAAAAAAGAGCAGTAAGTGTGCTTTCAAATTGGCAAAGAAATTTCGTTTTGGCACTAATGTGAAAACATGACTCTGTGTGCATAGAAGAATTATAGGCAGAGATTTATTGCGTCTTGCTCTGGTGATTTCACAGTTGCAGTAGATGGAAAAGAGGAGCGAATTTTTGAGGGAAGAAGCAGAGGCTTAGCACACACCCATGTGCTTGCCATGTATAGTCATGCACAGTAATTAGAAGCGAGTGGGGTTTTCAGGTTTAAGTCTGTAATGCAAATACATTCAGCATCACTAAGGCTGGTTGCCCCTGCTGGAGTGTAGGCAGTCACAGAGAATACACACGGTGGTGGTCTGAAAAAAAAACAGCTTGGACATGTGCATTTAAATAAATTTAAAAAAAAGGTTTCAGAATGTGTCAGTCTGTAAAAGTGATTTCAAATTGTAAAAAGAGATTTTCACTTGGCCCGAAAAAAAAAGAGCAGTAAGTGTGCTTTCAAATTGGCAAAGAAATTTCGTTTTGGCACTAATGTGAAAACATGACTCTGTGTGCATAGAAGAATTATAGGCAGAGATTTATTGCGTCTTGCTCTGGTGATTTCACAGTTGCAGTAGATGGAAAGGGGGAGCGAATTTTTGGGGGAAGAAGCAGAGGCTTAGCACACACCCATGTGCTTGCCATGTATAGTCATGCACAGTAATTAGAAGCGAGTGGGGTTTTCAGGTTTAAGTCTGTAATGCAAATACATTCAGCATCACTAAGGCTGGTTGCCCCTGCTGGAGTGTAGGCAGTCACAGAGAATACACACGGTGGTGGTCTGAAAAAAAAACAGCTTGGACATGTGCATTTAAATAAATTTAAAAAAAAGGTTTCAGAATGTGTCAGTCTGTAAAAGTGATTTCAAATTGTAAAAAGAGATTTTCACTTGGCCCGAAAAAAAAAGAGCAGTAAGTGTGCTTTCAAATTGGCAAAGAAATTTCGTTTTGGCACTAATGTGAAAACATGACTCTGTGTGCATAGAAGAATTATAGGCAGAGATTTATTGCGTCTTGCTCTGGTGATTTCACAGTTGCAGTAGATGGAAAAGAGGAGCGAATTTTTGGGGGAAGAAGCAGAGGCTTAGCACACACCCATGTGCTTGCCATGTATAGTCATGCACAGTAATTAGAAGCGAGTGGGGTTTTCAGGTTTAAGTCTGTAATGCAAATACATTCAGCATCACTAAGGCTGGTTGCCCCTGCTGGAGTGTAGGCAGTCACAGAGAATACACACGGTGGTGGTCTGAAAAAAAAACAGCTTGGACATGTGCATTTAAATAAATTTAAAAAAAAGGTTTCAGAATGTGTCAGTCTGTAAAAGTGATTTCAAATTGTAAAAAGAGATTTTCACTTGGCCCGAAAAAAAAAGAGCAGTAAGTGTGCTTTCAAATTGGCAAAGAAATTTCGTTTTGGCACTAATGTGAAAACATGACTCTGTGTGCATAGAAGAATTATAGGCAGAGATTTATTGCGTCTTGCTCTGGTGATTTCACAGTTGCAGTAGATGGAAAGGGGGAGCGAATTTTTGGGGGAAGAAGCAGAGGCTTAGCACACACCCATGTGCTTGCCATGTATAGTCATGCACAGTAATTAGAAGCGAGTGGGGTTTTCAGGTTTAAGTCTGTAATGCAAATACATTCAGCATCACTAAGGCTGGTTGCCCCTGCTGGAGTGTAGGCAGTCACAGAGAATACACATGGTGGTGGTCTGAAAAAACAGCTTGGTTTCATAATGTGACAGTTTGTAAAAGAGATTTTCACTTGCCCAAAAAAAAAGAGCAGTTTGTGTGCATTCAAATTGGCAAAGAAATTTCGTTTTGTGACTATTGTGAAAAGAAATGTAGTAATATATTTAAATACAATAAAGGATTTTTTTTTTAGTTTTTTTCAGGTATTACTGAAGAACAGTGAACAAAATTTAAGATGCCTACAAAATCTCGAGTTCAAAAAACGCTAAAAAAAAAACTATATTTGAAGACAACTGGAGGACCAAAGTTAGTAGAAGATGCTGATGTTGGGAAAAAGAAAAAATCTTCTGGTAAGCAAAAAAAACAATTTCTAAACAAAATATTCAAAACAAAGAAAAATGTACAAAATGTCTGTTCTCGGAAAAATGTAACAAAACATAGAGAACAGCAAAAAATTGAGAATTTAGTTAATGCAAATATACCTTCTGCAATTGAACAGTTTAACATAAACAGAAAAACAGCATTTAAAGAGATACGTAGAAAAATGTTTCAGAGAAGAGTTATGTCCAATTTGATAAAGGATATAAAGAAATATAAGCAAAAGGCTAAATATTACAAGAGAAAAAAAGAAATTGAAGCCATTGCAGCAAAAGCATTAGAATTAAAAAGGAAACTATTCATATTAATTTTGAATAGGATGCGTACATTAGATAAAATGGTTAATGTACTGAAATCACAAAGCAAAAGCAAAAGAGTAGTGAACAGAACAAACTTTTGTAAAGTGTTTTTAGGAAAGTGGATGCATAGTTCAAGTAGTGAACCTTTTTTTAATGAAGAGAGCTATCTTCAAAGTAATAGTTTGCTGCATGCAGTTGACACCAGAGGTCGTTCATACGAAGTAAAAAATGGTTGCATAATGGAGAAGGAGATAATGGTTCCAAGAGATGAGGTACAAGTGATGGCAGATGAGGCAATGGGGAGACGTCCTAAAGCCCCAGTGTACACTTGGAATTGTAGTAGTATTTGCACTGTGCGTCAGGAATCTATTGACAGATTTCGAGAGTTTCTAAGAGAATATAGTAAAAAAAGTGTAAAACAAAAGATTAAGGTGCTTCAAAGTCTGGATCCATGCAGAGTGAGAGAGAATACTGGTTTGCAGGGTCATTCTCTTGCTTGTCTATCTAGAAAAGTGTGCAATAGTGTTTTCCATCATTTTAGGATGCTGGCTGTTCATCATACTGAAATGAGAAAGTTTGTGAGACGGTTGTATTTTGCCAAAAGTCCAGCAATAAAGTTAAATGAATTGAATAGGGCTCTGTTCCGAGGAACGGTATCAGATGTAGAGAAGGTTGTTGATGAAATTCAGTTTTGTTACTTTGGTCCTGAACAAAACAGTGCAGAGAAGGACACAGTAAATGAGGCAGAAGTGGAAGAGAATGTAGAACCTTGTGTAAGTAAGACATTTAATGATCACATAACAAAATTTGCAATAATCTCTAATGAAAGACCAAATGTTACTTGTATTTGTTGCCGCAGAACTCATTATAGAAAACAAACTAGGAATGTTGATCTCTACAGAAAGAGTGAAAATGAAGATAATTATAAGTGGATGGATTTTGCCACATATATATTTCTTGAAAATTGTTTTGAATTGGGTGAAGATCAGCGTATTTGTAAATACTGCTACAACAAGTTAGAGGAAAATAGAATGCCGACCAGAGCTGTACATAATAATTTAGAATTGGATGCTATTCCTGCTGAACTTTCTGAATTAAATACATATGAGTCTATACTCATTCAATGTGTTCATCCGTTCCAGACCATAGTACGTATGGAGCCCAAAACTGGTAAATTACCTCCTTCAGATTTACTGAGAGGTTTAAAAGGTAGAGTGGTGTATTTGCCCTTGGATTTGAAAAAAAATATGGAAACTATTGATGCGGATACTTTGGAAACTGAACCATTAATTATTCTGGTTAATGGTGTACCTACAAAGAATAAGAAGATTTGGCAGGAGCTGGTAGATGTGCGGAAAGTACAAAGAGCAAATTTGTATTTGAAAAAAAATAACAAATGGTATGAATCAATTTATATAGAAGAAGAAGAAGAAGAAGAAGATTTACAAGGAGACACAGAAACACCAACTGGACAAATTGAAAAAGTGGACAAGTCAAAGGAAGAAGAAATTTATGAACATTTTAGCATACATCCTCTCCATTCGAAAGAAGTTATGGGAGACAATATTGATCTCTTTCAGATGAAGAAAGCAAAAGGAAATCCCGTGAGTGTATGGGAGGAGAGCTTGGAAGCTCGATGTTTTCCCCAGCTGTTTCCTAAAGGAAAAGGAGGACGATACGATGAACGTCCAGAACAGATTCCAGCTTCAGAGTATCGAACTACAAGACTATATGCTGAAGATCCCAGATTTCGACAAAGTATTCCTTATTTGTTCCATCTTTTATTTGAAAGCGACTTGTCTGCACTGTCTTATGCAGTAAATCACATTTTAAAAAGTGGAGTACATTTACAAAATGTGTCTGCTAAGGATTTTATGGAGAAAGTGCAGCACCGAGATGATCATTTGGAAACACAACTGATCAATCTGATGGCTTGTCAGCGTGGGACAAATGAATATTGGTACCGACGCCATGGTGAACTAAAATGCATGTTACGCAATTTAGGAACACCAACATGGTTCCTTACCCTAAGCTGTGCCGAGTACGCTTGGGATGATTTACTGGATTTTCTACGAGAGGCCAATTCAAACATTAAAAACATCGAATACAAGACAGCAGGAGAACTGTGCTCATTGGATCCGGTTAATGTTTGCAGATATTTCAATCATAGATTTGAGGCTATGATATCCTTCATCTGCAATAAAAAAAATCCACCCCTTGGAGAAGTAGTGGATTTCTTTTGGAGAAAAGAGTACCAGGCAAGAGGTGCTCCTCATATTCATATGCTGCTGTGGATCAAGGATGCCCCAAAGTTTGGAACAGATACTGATGAAGCAGTGTTATCTTACATTGAAGAATATGCAACATGTGCTATACCTAAAAGCACAGAAGAGAACAAGTTAAAGGAGCAAGTTCTACGTTTCCAAAGTCATCGGTGTGGAAAATACTGTCGACGGAAATACAAGAGCAAAGAAAAATACTACACTAAATGTCGATTTGGATTTCCTAGACCTGTTCTTACAAATGGAAGAGTCAACAGTTTTATGTCAGCTGTGAGACATACTATCACAAGAAAATCACCTAAGAATACCTACAACCTTAAAAGAAAAGAAGAATCAAAAAATATAAATGACTACAACCCAGTCATTTTATCCATGTGGAACGCTAACATGGATATACAGTATGTTGCTGACAATTCCATTGCTGTTGCTCGATATGTAACGTCTTACATTACGAAATCAGAAAAAACAGAATTGAAGGAAATGTGGGAAGAGATTTCTCACGAGAAGACTGTCAGTAAGAAGCTGTACAGTTTCAGTTTGAAGATGTTATCGCATCGAGAAATTGGATCCTACGAATGTTCAGATAGGTTATCTTCTGCAAGTCTCTACTCGAAGTCAAGAAGAATAATTTGGGCAAGTTTAGGCCTTGCAGCAATGAGAAATCGGGTACTGAAATCTGTTGGAGAAATTGAATATTTGGCTGAGAATGACCCAGAAAGTACAGACATATTGAAAACAAACATGTTGGACACATATTATCCCAAGAGAAGTCATCATCTGGAGAACATGTGTCTCTATGAAGTGTTACAGAACTACATTTATTCACGGAAAGCTGCAGAAGACATCAACAGTGGAAAATATAAAGTCGTTGGTGAAGAAGGATGTTTGGTGAAGCAAACCAAAGGAAGTTTGATAAATCACCGGAAGCTGAGTTGCGACACTACCGACAAGAAAGAATTTTACTACTTGGCTCTTTTACAGTTGTTTAAACCATGGCGTACAGAGGATGAACTACTGGGAGAATTCCAGAGCTATGAAGATTCTTTTAATGCTTGCAAAGACAGCATACAATGCAGTACATTCTCAACTTATCTGCAAATGTTAAATGAAGAAATTGAACAGGAAACTACAATTGCAGCAGAAATAGCTAGAGACAGTTCTCAGGACAGCCAAAGTTCAGGAACACACAGTCAAGATCCCCTAGGACAACCAATCGTTGAAAATGAAGCATCAATAGCCATGAATGAAGTGGAAACGGCTATGAATCAAGCTCAAGAAGAATTTATAGACTTAGAAAATTTGGAAAGACAACTGAATCAAGAGCAGCAACAAATTTATGAAGAGATCAAAAACAAAATTGATCACGGATTTCTACATATCAAAAAAGAGTGCTCATGCACATCATTTCATCCAATCAGGATGTATGTAAGCGGACAAGCTGGCACTGGAAAAAGTTTCCTAATTAAAGTCATCAGAAGCTACCTAAAGCAAAAAACGGATTCTACTTTGTCTTGTGTGGTTACTGCTCCAACTGGGTTAGCAGCATATAACATAAAAGGAATCACCTTACATCGTTTGCTAATGTTACCAGTGGAGCATGAGAACAAAATACAATTCAACAAGCTAACTGGAGAAGCATCCTTGGAAGTTTCACAAGTATTGAAGAAGATGCAAGTTCTCATTATTGATGAGGTGAGCATGGTATCAAACTTAATGCTTGCCTTTGTGCATTTAAGAATGCAGCAAATTTTGAAGACAGACTATGACGTGTTATTTGGTGGAAAACACGTCATAGTTTTTGGGGATCTTTTGCAACTTACTCCAGTTAAAGGACAACCAGTGTTTAATACTGTGACACATGAAGACACGAAGAAGTCATTGGGAAGCATTGGAAATACAAATATTTGGTCCTTCTTTGAGTACAAGGAACTTACAACTAATATGAGGCAAGCAAACGATGAAGAATATGGAAGTATTCTGAAAGATATCAGGATTGGACTACTCACAGAAGTTGGGAAAAAAGCATTACAGAGTCGGCTGCTACATAATTTATTTCCAAAGGAAGAAATAGTTGCAGAGAAAATATACAAGAATATTGCAGAAAACAAAAGTGTCATCTGCTTAATGCCAACTCTACGTGAATGCTCAATATTTAATGAGGAGCTTTTGAAATTGGAAAAGGAAGACATCAGGAAATTGGAAGCAGTGGACAAAATTGAGGATGGAAGAATTACTGTCACAGTAACAGGCAAACTGAAAAATAAATTGGACTCACTAGAGAAGAACATCTCCAAAACAGCAGGATTAGAAAAAAATCTATATGTTTGCATGAACTGTAGAGTGTTTTTAAGGAGAAATTTGGATGTTGAGAAAGGCTTAGTGAATGGAGCGATGGGAAGAGTTGTGGGTTTTATTAATTATCAGAAAAAAGATGGAATTGAATGTTTAAAAATAAAATTTGATCAGATAGAGGAAGTTAAAGACATTTGTTGTTGTTCAGTTCGTTTCATGCTTGTGAAAGACTTATATGTACGTAGGAAGCAGTTTCCGTTTTCACTAGCATATGCTGTAACTATCCACAAGTCTCAAGGATTGACTGTAGATTGTGCATTTGTGAACATTGGTTCAACTGTGTTCAAAGAAGGTATGGCATATGTAGCTTTGTCACGAGTCAAAACATTATCAGGTTTATTCATGATAGACTTTGATGACTCAAAAGTTAGTGCTGATACAAACTGTGTAAAGGAGTATAATAGATTAAGAAGAAGCTATGCTCCTCATTTAGGTCAGTATCCTGTGTTGGAGAAACGTGTAGTTTCTCGTAAAAGGAGAAATGAGAATATCTGTAATGAAGATATAGAGAAGAGGAAAAAAAAGAGGAGTGATGTAATTGCAAACAAAAAGAAAAAGGACAATGAAGAACAGGTTGTAGGATGTCATTTTGAAAATAGCTCTGGTGTCAACTGCTACGCTAATGTAGTGCTGAATGTTGCATTTTATCTGGAAAGTTTGCAAGAGCAGATAATAGTAAATCAGGGAAAAAGATTCTGTTCAGAGCTCAGTCTCCTTTTTCAAAAGCTGAGTAAAGATAAAACTCAAATAGAAAGTGCTACTGATATTAGAAAACTTTTAGATGTATGTTCAGGACGAACACAGTTTTCTCAAAATGAACAGCAAGATGCACACGAATTTTTGATGTATTTTCTTCAGGTAGTGGAAGAAGAAGGAGTTCCCATTGACATTTTTTTTGGTCTCTCTTATAAATGGGAACATAGTTGTGATAATTGTTATAATATATGTGGCTCTATTGTTGATAATGAAAGGTTTATTTATTTGACATTGCCAGAGAGTAAAACAGTCACTTTTGCAAAATTAGTTAAAGATGCTAATCATAGCATGAAATGTGGTGAGTGTAATTCTGACATGTTATCAACATTAATTTTAAGGGAATACGGACAGTATGTAATTTTAATGATGCAACGATGTAGAGCTGATGGATCAAAATTGGATACTTTAATAAAGAAGTTTACAGGACAGCAATTATCAATTTCAGGAAAAACTTTTGTAACTGTTGCAATAATTTTCCATGATGGACCTACTGTTACTTCTGGACATTACACAGTTTATCTAAAATGTGAAAAAGGCTGGACACTGTGTAATGATTCCCAATTGATTTTCAAACAACGTTTGCCTTTTGATTTAGCAAATTCCTATCTAATCTTCCTGAAACCTAAATTTTAGAGAGATTTGGCAAGATCTGGACAAAATAATTTTACCATTTTACTGGATTACCATTGCAATTTTGTAGAAAAAAGATTTTTAAAATTATCATTTGGCCTAAAGGAAAGATAACCAATTGTAATGTGGACTTTTTTAATTTTTAATGCAATTTTGAAAAACCAATAATTTAGAGATAATCGGTAACTTCTGCACATTTTAAATTTTGGAATGCTATTGGACTGCCATTGGAAATTTTTTCAAAAATGATTTAAAAAAATTACTATTTGGCCATGTGGAAAAGTAAGCAATTCTATTGTGGACTAAATAAATTATTCAAAAAATTTTCGTGAACCAAAATGTTACAGAGAATTGGTGAGATCTGGACAGATTAAACTTTAGAATTTTAATGGTTTTCCCTTGGAAATTTATTCCAGGAAAAAAAAAAAATACTATTTGGCCTAAAGGAAATAAAATCAGATGTATTTTGGAGTTATTTGAGATATAATATTGTGATTATACTTCTGAAACAAACATATCAGACGGTATTTTAAAGAAAAAAGTATTGTTTTTAGATGATATTTTTTTAGAATAATATGCATTTCTGTAATGATAAGTTTAAGTGAGAAGAGATTCTGGGCTTTTTTAATACAATCTTTGAGATTGTTATTTTTTTTTGCCCGCTGTAAAATGATGAATGCAATTGCTTTCACAATTTATAGTGAAATGCAATATATTCTGAAAACAGCAAAAATAAGGCAAAAATATTTTTTGGTAAAAAATGTAAATATGTGTACTGTATTATAAAATGGTTTAAAAATATTAATACTTTTTTCTTTTTTTTCAGATCGATATAGAAAATTTTCGGAAACTACAACCATTTTAAAAACTATTTTTTAAAAAAACAAATGAATAAATATTTTTTTGAGTGAGTATGGTAAGTCAATAATAATAATTGTAGTCTCTCAAGGACCTTCTAATGTGATAAATGATTTTTAGTGTTTTTTTAAAAAAATAAAAAAAAAGGTACGCTTACCGTACGCGTACGGTAAAAAAAAATAAAAAAAAGTTTTTAAAAACATATGTAAAAAAAAGATGAAAGATAAGGTTGGCTCTTAAAAGAACCGTTGTGTTCATGCAGGGACAGAGGAAAGAAAGATTGGGAATATTAGACGGTACGACAAGTGTGCTGATCTATTTTACTGTTCACCAGGGAAACACTGGTCTCCCTATAAGTAATTAGATCGTGACAAGTGGCGCACCGTACTTCAACCCTCGCAAACCGAGGGTTAATTTCCAGAGGGCCAGCAAAAGGAGATTCTCCCCCCACAGATGAAGGGCTCACCTGACCTGCAGAAGAAGGAGTCTGCCCTGCAGATGATGGTCCAGGCTGAGCTGCTGTGGATGTACTGGCTCGTCTTTCTGAAGAGTTACCTCCAAAAAGATGACCATGTGTCCTTCTGTGTACATCCTGGAGGTGTCTCTTCATGGTGTGATTCCCAAAGGAATACTTCCTGTTAGGATTACCTCTAGAAAGTACACGCTTACACAGCTTGCAAGTAACTAAGGGTGCATTCACCTTTTGCTGGCCTTCTGGAAAAGTAAAATAATCCCAAACATAAGAAGGCTTTACTTTCCTCGCTCTCTGCCTCAAGACAGTGCTGCTGGTGCTAGCCTCACTCTCAGAAGAGCTCTGCTGTTCTGCCATCGTATCCCAAAGACAAACCAGCTCCTTCTCCCAAGGGATCACAAGCAGAAATGAGGGGAATGGGTGTGGTGTAGGAGAGTTCTAGAACTGAAAGTAGTTTCAACCAATCAAAAGTTGTGTTTCATGATCACATGACCAACCGTACGCTTACGGTACGCTTACGGTACGCTTACGGCAAAAAGTACGCGTGCGCGTAAAAAAGACACGCGCTTGCGCGCATGCGCATAACAGTCACTCCCCGGCACTTCCGCGTAACGTGCGCGTGTTGCGTAAGCGCGCACGCGTCCCACGCGCAGTACGCACGGCTACGCAAAGTACGTAACTATACGCAAGCAGCGTAGATAGATTACGGACGTTGCGTAAACCGTACGCTTACCGTGAGCTTACGGTACGCGTACTATAAAAAAAAAAAAAAAAAAAAAAAAAAAATCTGGAAATAAATTTTACATGTTTATTTTAAAAAATATATATAAAAAAAATATTTAAGGATTTTAAAAATTTAAGCATAGTCTTTATAAAAGATAAGAAAATTAAATTAAAAATATGTTTGAAAAAAATGAAGAATAAAAAAAAAAAATAGCATTTAAAAAACCTTGCAAATTCACTGAAAAAACCATGGGTTTCACACGTTATAGTTAGGAATTAGCATTTAAAAAACCTTGCAAATTCACTGAAAAAACCATGGGTTTCACACACGTTATAGTTAGGAATTAGCATTTAAAAAACCTTAGAAATTCACTGAAAAAACCATAGGTTTCACACAGGTTATAGTTAGGAATTAGCATTTAAAAAACCTTAGAAATTCAGTGAAAAAACCATAGGTTTCACACATGTTATAGTTAGCTGGACATTTTACTCGTAAAAAACCAATGAAATTGCCCCGTTATAGTTAGTTCAGCTAACTATAACTCGCGCGCCCGCAATGCACTGCTGATGACGTCACATATTACATCACTCATGACATGGTCAGTGACATCACTCATGACATCACTGATGACATCTCAAATGACATCACTGATGACATCACTGATGACATCATCCTTGTGATAGAGTGGCAGACCTCCTCTCACCTTAATATAAGCTTTGATACACACATTCAAAAATAGAGACTAAAAATTTCAAAACAATGGACATACCAATACCAGTTACAACAACCTCTTCAGTAATTCTAAGATCCACATACACATCCACTCATTCACCAACAGTCCTATACAGTCACTCATACATGTACTCACTCATCATATGTACTCATACATCTATACATCCTGTTACACAATGCCACTCATCCATAGAGGTACTCACACACATAGTCACTCATGCTAATAAAGAATAAAACATACATTTACTTGCATATACAGTAATACACACACCACCATACTTACTTCTACGGAAACTTACACATACTTAGTCTTTTAAACAATCACTTATAGAAACACATACTTATTCATACAGGAACTCTTTCAATCTCTCCCTCTCACATATACTCACATATATACACCAATAGTCACATATACTAGTTTAAAACATATGTAGTTACTCCTGAAGACACTATTGAGACAGTCATTCACTCACTAACACACCCATACACACACTCATCCACCCATACAGTCCTGCACACATGCTGTCTTCAACACATACAAACAGTGAGTCACTCATTCATGCATCTATGCACTACGTAATACCCCCCACCGTACCATACAGACACTCAGACTGATACTCAAAAAAACAACTAATAACCTATATAGACACCCATGTAGCTACTCACCAACCCATGCAGCCACTTATACACAAAGTGAGAGATACACTTAATCAGTCAGTTACACAATCAATTTTTCAAAAACAAATCATCCATTTAGACACTTATATACCCATTTATTCTTCCATCGACCTTGAGATATACATATATAAAACATATTTAATTTTCAGAAAAACACACATTCACTGGATGATGTCATCAGTGATGTCATCAGTGATGTCATTTGAGATGTCATCAGTGATGTCATGAGTGATGTCACTGACCATGTCATGAGTGATGTAATATGTGACGTCATCAGCAGTGCATTGCGGGCGCGCGAGTTATAGTTAGCTGAACTAACTATAACGGGGCAATTTCATTGGTTTTTTACGAGTAAAATGTCCAGCTAACTATAACATGTGTGAAACCTATGGTTTTTTCACTGAATTTCTAAGGTTTTTTAAATGCTAATTCCTAACTATAACGTGTGTGAAACCTATGGTTTTTTCAGTGAATATATATATATATATATATATATATATATATTCAGTGAAAAAACCATAGGTTTCACACATGTTATAGTTAGCTGGACATTTTACTCGTAAAAAACCATTGAAATTCCCCCGTTATAGTTAGTGCAGGCAACTATAACTCACGCGACCGCAATCCTCTGCTGATGCTAATACTGTATTTAGACACTTATTTGCCCATGTCTTCTTCCATTAAATTTTAGCTATACATATATTACAAATATTTATTTTTCATAAAGACACATATGTCATCAGCAGAGGATTGCGGTCTCGTGAGTTATAGTTGCCTGCGTGTGAAACCTATGGTTTTTTCACTGAATTTGCAAGGTTTTTTTAATGCTAATTCCTAACTATAACGTGTGTGAAACCTATGGTTTTTTCAGTGAATTTGTATGTTTTTTTAAATGCTAAGTTACTTTAAGCCGTTCGTGGCGTGCGCGCCCACTTAACGCAGTTCGTTCCGCGCGCCCACTTTACGCAGTTAGTGCACGCACGGTGGGCACGCGGTGCGCTACACACACCACGTGCCCACGTTACGCTGGATGGGCCATGTACGCACGAGGCGCTTCGCGCATCGTCCGCTCACGGAGGACATATTATGCGCTTCGTTGAGAAACTTAATCTATTAATTGTTCCTTTTATACATATGCCATGCACAAAAGGTGCCCTGCAAAGCACCTTTTGCACACGGGGGAGGGGTTAATGTGGATATTTTTTTTTTATAATTAATTTTTACCGTACGCGTACGGTAAGCGTAATCGGCGTTTTTTCGAAAAAAAATAAAATTGATTTTTTTGCCTTGGGGGGTCTTGTGGGGCACCTTAATCAATGCTAGGTGGTTAGGAGCTGTCTAACATGCTCCTTTACATATTTTCCACCTTTGTTTTTCCTCCCCCCCTCAGAGTGCGAGAGAGAAAATGGCGGCCGCCGCTTCCTGGTTTCGACCGATTCGAATGTTTACTAAGATCTAACAGCCAATCAGAATCGCGCTCGCGCACGTCACCGTACGCGTACGGTAAGCGCACGGTAAGCGCACGGTAAGCGCACCGTAAGCTGCCACAGATATATATATTGATTTAAAGGCTATTTTCTCAGGAACTACTGAACAGATTTACACCAGACCTACAAAAGGCACTTCCTTGACCTGTAGACTACCTCTCTGCCAAATTTCAAGTAACTCTGTTCAGCCGTTCGGGCTGTAGCTGTGTCTAAAGGTCCTATGGAAAAATGCATGGGAAAAACGCGTTTTGGGACCCCCCTTTTTTCTCAGCCCCCACTTGACGAATCCCCCCGAGACTTTCAGGGTAGGAGCGGAGCGTAGCGCCCCATTCGTTTTGAAAATTTCGCGAGGATTCGTCGACCGGCGCCAAAGTTATTCCAAATAGAATGTTGCGGTTTTCCTATGGAAACAGGGTCCTAACTATAACTACCTACTGGCGACCGCCAGTAGGTAATATATATATATATATATATCTCCACATAGATATGAGAAAATATATATATATATATATATATATATATATATATATATATATATATATATATATATATATATATATAATCCCTAAAGTCTACCTTTACCAGTACCTACCCCTAAACCCTGAAATTACCTTTACCACCCTTTAGCACTACCCACCCCATAAGCTATAAAATGACCGTTCCTGCCCTCTACCACTTCTCACCCCTATATCCTGAAAACACCATTACCACCCTTTACCACTGCCCACTCATTACCTATATATATATATATATTCACTGAAAAAACCATAGGTTTCACACACGTTATAGTTAGGAATTAGCATTTAAAAAACCTTAGAAATTCAGTGAAAAAACCATAGGTTTCACACATGTTATAGTTAGCTGGACATTTTACTCGTAAAAAACCAATGAAATTGCCCCGTTATAGTTAGTTCAGCTAACTATAACTCACGCGCCCGCAATGCACTGCTGATGACGTCACATATTACATCACTCATGACATGGTCAGTGACATCACTCATGACATCACTGATGACATCTCAAATGACATCACTGATGACATCACTGATGACATCATCCAGTGAATGTGTGTTTTTCTGAAAATTAAATATGTTTTATATATGTATATCTCAAGGTCGATGGAAGAATAAATGGGTATATAAGTGTCTAAATGGATGATTTGTTTTTAAAAAATTGATTGTGTAACTGACTGATTAAGTGTATCTCTCACTTTGTGTATAAGTGGCTGCATGGGTTGGTGAGTAGCTACATGGGTGTCTATATAGGTTAGTAGTTGTTTTTTTGAGTATCAGTCTGAGTGTCTGTATGGTTCGGTGGGGGGTATTACGTAGTGCATAGGTGCATGAATGAGTGACTCACTGTTTGTATGTGTTGAAGACAGCATGTGTGCAGGACTGTATGGGTGGATGAGTGTGTGTATGGGTGTGTTAGTGAGTGAATGACTGTCCCAATAGTGTCTTCAGGAGTAACTACATATGTTTTAAACTAGTATATGTGACTATTGGTGTATATATGTGAGTATATGTGAGAGGGAGAGATTGAAAGAGTTCCTGTATGAATAAGTATGTGTTTCTATAAGTGATTGTTTAAAAGACTAAGTATGTGTAAGTTTCCGTAGAAGTAAGTGTGGTGGTGTGTGTATAACTGTATATGCAGGTGAATGTATGTTTGATTCTTTATTAGCATGAGTGACTATGTGTGTGAGTAACTCTATGGATGAGTGGCATTATGTAACAGGATGTATAGGTGTATGAGTACATATGATGAGTGAGTACATGTATGAGTGACTGTATAGGACTGTTGGTGAATGAGTGGATGTGTATGTGGATCTTAGAATTACTGAAGAGGTTGTTGTAACTGGTATTGGTATGTCCATTGTTTTGAAAATTTTAGTCTCTATTTTTGAATGTGTGTATCAAAGCTTATATTAAGGTGAGAGGAGGTCTGCCACTCTATCACAAGGATGATGTCATCAGTGATGTCATCAGTGATGTCATTTGAGATGTCATCAGTGATGTCATGAGTGATGTCACTGACCATGTCATGAGTGATGTAATATGTGACGTCATCAGCAGTGCATTGCGGGCGCGTGAGTTATAGTTAGCTGAACTAACTATAACGGGGCAATTTCATTGGTTTTTTACGAGTAAAATGTCCAGCTAACTATAACATGTGTGAAACCTATGGTTTTTTCACTGAATTTCTAAGGTTTTTTAAATGCTAATTCCTAACTATAACGTGTGTGAAACCTATGGTTTTTTCAGTGAATTTCTAAGGTTTTTTAAATGCTAATTCCTAACTATAACGTGTGTGAAACCCATGGTTTTTTCAGTGAATATATATAGGTATATATATATATATATATATATATATATATATATATATATATATATATATATACACACACCTTCGACGCACTTCCTTTCGGAGAACAGAGAAACGAACCCAGCAAATATGAGGTAGATCTTGATTTATTTAAATCCTCAAGACGGACGTCTTTCGGACAACTTGTGTCCTTGCTCATAGGTCAACAAATCGCAGTTCACCATCTTTTTTATGTATGTCAGTTTCATTACATTGCCGCCACGTGATTAATAAAAATAGAAGACATACTGGCACTGCTATTTTTACAATAAAACAGTCTGTTTTCTAAGCATGCAAACTTTACGCACATTGATATTTTCAAAAGTTGGCAATAATTTCATATAACTGCCCAACTGCGTTAAACATCATTCAAATTACGCGAACCATATTATTAACCCATTCCGTGCTCATGACGAGCTGAGCTCGTAATGAGTCACAGTGGAGCTGTGCTCATGACGAGCTGAGCTCGTCATAACGGCCGCGGCCCGCCCACGTGCGATTAATTCTCCGCCTGTTCGGGAAAATTAATTAGTGGGCGGGGTCGTGACGAGCTCAGCTCGTCATGAGCACAGCTCCACTGGGAGTCATGATGAGCTGAGCTCGTCACTAGCTCAGCGGTGCTGCGGCCCCCCCGCACCATGGGGAAATTACCCCCGCAGGGAAGGGGTTAAAACCTCCATAAATAAGAAGTTAAAATTCCAATCATAAATATAGCTCATCCCAGCTCATATTGTAAATATGTTGGGCTCTATACAGAATTTATTAGTAATTTTATAAAAAAAACTGTTTTATGAAGACACTACAGTCATATGCCCATTAACTGTGCAAAATTCGCAATAAGAAAATGTAATGTAACAAATTTTGATGCAAAAACATGCCAAAATAATTTAAAACCCTCATACTTCAACAACTTCCTGCTTAAATGCGTAGAAGAGGGAATAATGCACTTTGTACAAGCGTGCAAAGATGAAAAAAAGTGCCATATGCCTAAAAAGTGCAATCCTGGTCAAAATTGACTTACTAAAGTGCTTGTGCTGCTAAATCATAAATCACACTAATGTAAACAAATCTAAAAACCACAGAGGAATCTTAGTTTAAACCCTGGTAAGAACTTTAAGGGTAAAGGGTAAAAAGTGAAACCCCTGCGGCATGGATTCTAATGCAGTTCATCAAAGTATGTACAAACAGGCCCATTCATTTTTAGCGATAAAGTTAATAATACTGTACATTATAGAAAGTGATAAAGTTCCTCTGTATTGTTGAGGCCATTAGGCATTTTGCTGTCTAGCTCTAGTATCATTTTAGATTCTAATTTCCTCAACATCCTTTCCCTATCTCCTCCTCTGCGGAGTTTTGGGATAGCAGCTGCCACAAAGTATTTTAAACAACTGAGGTTATTGTTATGCACTTGCTTAAAATGATGAGCCACCGAATACGTGGAATCATTATTGCCGATGGCTCGTAAGTGCTGCAAAATTCTGACGTGCACCTGCAGCTTGGTACTTTCCACATATCTAAGACCACAGGTGCACGTCAGAACATAAACTGCAAACTCAGTTTTGCAATTACAACTACCTCTGATTAAAACTTCCTCTGGGCCAAAAGGAGTCAAGTAAGAGGTAGTATTCTCTCCAAACCTACACGCTCTGCAAGAGGAGCACTTTGTGAACCCTTGCCTGGGCTGTAGACACATCTTAGCAGCCGCTAATTCAGGGTTAGATTTAACAATTTGAGTTCTCATTGAAGGACCCTTTCTATATGTAATCGTGGGTTGTGGAGGAAGGTTAGGAGCTAATACCCCATCCGTCATGATTATTGGCCAATTACGTCTTATAATCTACCTGATTTTCCTTTCTTGTTTATTAAATGAGGTTATTAGTCTCGGGGCATTCTCAGTAGATTCAAGATTCACTATGTCGCTGGTGAAAAAAAGGGAGTCTCTAGTTCTAGTAGTGATCTTATTTACTGCTTCTTTTAAAATAGACTCACTGTAGCCTCTCGCTCTAAATCTACCAAGAGCTTGTTGCTTGCATTTTGTGAAGTCCTCATCTGTGTTGCAGATCCTCTTTAGGGTCAATAGCTCCCCAAACAGAATGCTTTTTACCAAGTGTTTGGTGTGCGCACTGCTGGCATAGAGTGTCGTATTTCCAGTCGTGGCCTTCCTATGCAGCGTTATTGCTATACCGGCATTTTTAATATAGACTTTCACGTCTAAAAATGTCACATATTGTTTGCTGATCTGCGATGTAAATTTAGGATTGGCAGTATTGTTGTTAATCTTACTGATAAAATCACTAACACTCCTTTCATCACCTCTCCATATAATAAAAACATTGTCTATATACCTACACCAGTGTTGTACATGGTTGGTGTAATCAGAGAGGAATGTACATTTAAGGACCTGCTCCTCCCACCAGCCAGCATGAAGACATGCATAGCTGGGGGAGAAGCAGGCCCCCATCGCGACACCCCTCTTTTGCAAGTATATTTCATTTCCAAACGTAAAATAGTTGTTAAAAAGACACCATGAAGCCAAATCTAAAAGCATTTTGTTATTGGTGTAGCATTCCAGGGGTCTAGAACTGAGAAAATGATTCAAAGCATGTAATCCTGTTGTATGTTCTATACTAGTGTACAGGGTTTCGATGTCTAAAGTAAGAAACATCAAATCCTCTGCCCACTGTTTATCCTGCAATTTTTTCAGAAAGTCCCCTGTATCTTTTACGTATGTAGGCAATTGCTTCACCAAGTCCTGTAAGAAATAGTCCACATACTGTGTTACATGTTCTCCCACACTATCGATGGCTGCTATAATTGGTCTGCCAGGGATAGGGGAGATTTTTTTTGTGGACCTTGGGAATCAGATACAGCCTTGGCAATGTAGGATGTTCCACATGTAGAAATCGATATTCTTCGTAAGAAATAATTCCCTCTCTTTTCCATTGCATTAACTTCATTCTCAAGGTTTCTCTTGCTGTATTGTATTTTTTCATATTTGTTTTTTCATAACAGGACTGATCATCAAGATGTCTTCGTGCTTCTGTTATGCAGTCTTTTTGAGGCTAAATGACAATATTGCCTCCCTTGTCAGATTTTGTAACTACTATTTCATGATTGTTACTTAATTTTTCCATTAGTTTGGAATATTGCAATTCATGATTACTTTTTTGACGCTTCCTATGTTTGATTTGGTGATGACGTTTTTTAATGTCCTCAGTCACTACTTCGTGACAAATGTCTACAGCATCTTTGGGCATTGCCGGGCTAAAATGAGATTTGGTCTTAAATGGACTCATGCCAGCTCCACGTTGTTTAATGCTTGCATTAGACAGCCTTTCTTGTGTTGGCTGTCTATCCATAGAACTTTGATCATTCTCATTGTTATCTTCACTGAGGTAATGCATAATCAAAAGTGTGAAAACATCAGATGCCAGGAGTTCCGTGCTTGGTTCATTGTGATTTTCCTTATTGAGTTGTGTTTCTTTTAGTCCTTCTTTAATTGAGAAAAACTTCTTCAACTTCAATTTCCGGATAGAGCAAAAAATGTCAATTCTGGTGCGTGTATAATTAAAATCACTAACTGGGCAGTAGGACAACCCTAATGCTAATAGTTTTTTCTCTGCCTCAGTTAGTGTGATGGTGCACAAGTTGACAATAGTATTGTGGTCAGGGGCTATTTTCTGCGCCAGTATTTTTTTTCGCTGTTCTTGCATCTCCGCTTTTTGCGCCTTTCCCTTCTTCTGATGTTCTTTCTAATTCTACTTTTTTCTTTAGATTTCTTGGCCTTAGGGTCTGGCGGGGGTCCGACGCTAAAAATCGACCTCTTCCCCTAAGTCCAACACTCTTCCATGTGTTTGCTCTCCTAGGCTACTTGTACTTCCCCCATCTGATGAGGCCTCACTTGCAAGCAAATCTACATCCGTTATACTTTCGTTCTCCACCATATTGGAATTTAGCCCCATGCCATGTGTAATTTTTCTCTCTTTATCATTGAATTTGACTTTTTTGAAAATCCGACCTTGCTTGTAGTCGGATTTATTTCTTGAGAATTTGTACGCTTTACGCATCTTGATTTTCTCTTCTTGCTTATTTAGCCGGTCTTTTATTTCTTCCCTTGTTTTGAAAATCAAATCATTGGGTTCCAATTTGTTTAAACATTCATCGATTTGGTCAATCTCCACCAATAATACTTCCCGGTCTATCTCCACGTATATAACTAAAATTTTGACTAAATTCATTGACATCAGTAGGGTACTTTCGCCCCACTCTTTCAACATCCTCGGATTTGGGCTTTCATAACTTGGGGCCAATAAAATCCTTAATCTGCGTGGTACTCGCCCTGCCTCCACATACTTAGACAGTGATTTGTGTTCCCACCACTTTATTTATGATTTCATGTATTTTTCAAGCTTTCTCAGAAGGGCTTTCGCATCGCCTTCTTTAGCTGTGCTGCTGGTGGCGGGCACTTCTCACATTGTGACACCTTAGGTGAACTGCAAAAGAGTTCCTCAGCCGCTGCTTCGCGCTTGCGAACTGCTTCCGCTGACATCTTAAGGTTATAATTTAAAATATACTTAGCACTGTATGCTGCTCGTTAAAGCTACTCCATCCGTGCCTTATTTTCCTCCCCACCTGCGCGTATCGCCGGTCAACTCACCGCCTCGGAATCCTGCTTTCGACTGATCTTGCCGACCTCGTCGTTTATTTCTTTTCCTTCAGGCTTGTGTGTGGATCTTCGGCCATGCTAGGGGGCTGCCGCAAAAGCTCCTTTCCTGGATACTGCAATGTTTGGTTGAGAGCGGCAGCCTGCTTCACGGGGAGTGGGTTCGTATGCGGAAGCAACTAACTTCCGTAATTTTATGCAAACACATCTTCGATTCTCCGCACTTCCTTTCGATGAACAGAGACACAAACCCAACAAATATGAGGCAGATCTTGATTTATTTAAATCCTCAAGACGGACGCATTTTGGACAACTTGTGTACTTGCTCACAGGTCAACAAAACGCAGTTCGCCATCTTTTTTATGTATGTCAATTTCATTACGTTGCCACCACGTGATAAATAAAAATAGAAGACATACTGGCACTGCTGTTTTTACAATAAAACATTCTGTTTTCTAAACAAGCAAACTTTACGCACATTGATATTTTCAAAAGTTGGCAATAATGATGTCATCAGTGATGTCATCAGTGATGTCATTTGAGATGTCATCAGTGATGTCATCAGTGATGTCACTGACCATGTCATGAATGATGTAATATGTGACGTCATGAGCAGTGCATTGCGGGTGCGCAAGTTATAGTTAGCTGAACTAACTATAACGGTGGAATTTCTATGGTTTTGTAAGAGTGAAATGTCCAGCTAACTATAACGTCCCTGAAACCTATGTTTTTTTCAGTGAATTTCTAAGGTTTTTTAATTGCTAATTTCTAACTATAACGTACCTGAAACCTTTGGTTTTCTCAGTGAATTTCAATGTTTTTTCTTAAATGCTAATTTCTAACTATGACATCCCTCTTGAGTCCCCTTGAATCCTGAAGGTCCCTGGTGGGCAAGTAGCCCAAATGCACAAAAAATACTCTAACAGATCTATAGAGATCTAGTAAAATAAGGGAACAGGGGAAGAGAAATGAGAATTCAAGGTTGTGCCTAATACAACCGTGGTCGTGGGGAAACTAAGTCTTTCTTTAAGTTACCCGCAAGTAGCCCACCAGGTACATCCAGTAAACGCCACAGAGCTGCGTTTCAGAGATGTGTTCTGAGGCCACGCCCCTTTTTACACCATGTTGCAAACACGGCTTCTGGCGCACTGCTGCTCAGAGGATGAAGTCCACTTGTGTCTTAAGGTCCTCCGGACACAAGAGGACATCATCGCCCCACCAACAGTGCACCAGAAGCTGCGTTTGCAGAGTGGTGTAAAAAGGGGCATGGCCTCGGAGCACCTCTCTGCAACACAGCCCTGTGGCGTTTATACGAGGTACCTGGTGGACTAGTTGGCCCCCAGGGACCCTCAGGATTGAAGGGGAATCAATCCCCCAACTTAAAACGTGCCACAGGGCATGTTTGCACCGTGGTGCAAGGAGGGGGGCGTGGCCTGATGTGACAAGTGTGCAAACACTCCCTGTGGCATTTTTCAAGTTGGGTGATTTGGTCCCCTTGAATCCTGAGGGTCCCTGAGGGCCAACTAGCCCACCAGCTACCTCCAGCAAGCGCCACAGAGCTGTGTTGCAGAGTGGTGTAAAAAGGGGCATGGCCTCGGACCACCACTCTGCAACGCTGCTCCCTGGCGCTTACTGGAGGTACCTGGTGAGCTAGTTGGCCCCCAGGGACCCTTAGGATTGAAGGGAACTTAATCCTCCAACTCAAAAAGCGCCACACGGTGCATTTGCACACTTGTCAAATCAGGCCACGCTACCTCCCTGCACCACTGTGCAAACATGCAAACGTGCCTCCTGGTGCGTTGTAAATTGGGGGATTAAATCCCCTTGAGTCCTAAGAGTCCCTGGGGTCTAAAATAGCCCACAATGGTACCTCCAGTAAGTGCCACAGAGCTGTGTTGCAGAGAGGTGTAAAAAGTGGCGTGGCCTCGGACCACCTCTCTGCAAGGCAGCCCTGTGACGCATACTGGAGGTATCTGGTGGGCTAGTTGGCCCCCAGGGACCGCCAGTATTAAAACGCGCCACAGGGCGTGTTTGCAGAGTGTTGCTGGGAGCGGGTGGGGCCCCTGGCACGATGCCGATCTTTTTTTTCTTCTTTTTTTTAGAAGGGGGGCTGTGTGGCCCCCCTTCTTTTTCTTTTTTGGGGCCCTGGGGACCCCATCCCCCAGGGCCTGACCCTTTTAAAAAAAAACTAATCGAAACGGGAAGGGGGCCATGTGGGACCCCTCCAATTGCCAATTTTGGCCGCGGGGACCCCATCCCCCGGGGCATGGCCACATATATTATTTTTAAAGAGGTGGGCTGCGTGGCCCCCCTCATAAAGCCTCTATTAGCCTCAGGGATCCCATCCCCCGGGGCTGGCCTTTATTATTATTTATTTATTTATTGGGGGGGCACTTCTGGACTCCATCCCCGGGGCTTGGCCATCCCTTTTTAAATTTATTTTTGGTGGGGGCCGTGTGTCCCCCTCCTCAGGCCAATTATGGCCCGGAGACTCCATCCTCTGGGGCCGGCCTTTTATTTTTTATTTTAATGGGATGAGGTGGTCCCCCTTCCGGGCCACTTCTGGCCAGAGACCCCATCCCCCGGGGCCTGGCCACTTCGTTGGGGACCGTGGGGGGAGCCCCAATGCCCCCTTAGTCCCTGCTGGCTCCCCGCCTCCTGCGGGAGTCGGCATTGCTTTTCCACACGGGGAGCTGCTAACATGCTCCCTGCTCTCGCTACAATGAAGCAAAGCGGAGTTTGCAAAGACAGGGCGGGAGCTGCATGGCTGAAATTATAAAAACATAATGCTTTTTTGGGCCCTGGGAGTCCTTGTGGGACTCTCTGAGCAGGCCGGGGGGGGGGGGGGTCAGGGTGTTTCTACCCTGCCCCCTTTTCTTGTTTTTCACCTTTGTTTTTATCGTTTTCTTGTGACTCGGTTCTACCGAGTCACAAGATGGCTACCAACACTTCCTGGTTTGGAGTGTTGGCAGCCAATCACAGTGAAGCTCGTGGTCTGGAGGGTTCGCGAATCCACTGCGTCCCTAGATATCGAAACTTTTATTTTTTTAATTTCTCAGCAACTACTGAACGGATTTACACCATTTAACAACAAGCATTGGCATAGCCAATAGGTCTCGCCTTTGGGACCTTATAAGTGATTAGCCATGCAACAGTTGATGTTGTTGCACCAAGGATATTGTACTGCATAACTAAATACTTATAAGGTTCCAAAGGCGAGACCTATTGGCTATGCCAATGCTTGTTATTTAATGAACCCTCAACAGCGCTGTGTGTGCCATTGATAAGTGGTGAGAAAGGTTTCTTAAATTAGATCATGGGTGAAAACACAGAGACCAAAGGGGATGGACCCCTTTTATTGAAACATGTAGGGACAATAAAGCTGTCTCCGAATCTAATTCAGCCCGTGGATGAGATACATCTGCGAACGTAAAGGGAGGGGGGAGTTCATGGGCAGGAAACAAATGCTGTGTGTGTTAGCTGTGAAGTGAAAACCCTGCCTGCAACTACAGATCGGAGAAAGTAAATTAACAAAATAGTGCAATGTCAACCATTTACTATGAAAGCGAGTTCCACTGAGACTCGGATAGCGAGCGCATAATACAAAATGGATTCTAAATACTTTGTGGAACGTTTCATTCATGTCTAACTCCGTGCAGTCTCCATTGGCCATTATGAACACAGTGCAAAAAGACAACTTTAAAAGGTAACTCAAGCACTGTCCTAACTTAACTTATAACAAGCTACATATGCAGGAGTGGGGCAGAGTAAGCAAGTATGTGGAATGGCATTAGAGATTGGGAGGTCTAAGCAAGAGCGTGTGGGGTTCAGTGCAAGCAATGTGGGAGGAAGGCACATGTTAAGTTGCAGGTTCCATCGCCTGAGGGGGGTGGAAGGGGCAAGCAACATCGGGGCAGTTAATGACGACGCAAGCAATGCCAAAGCTACAACGACGGGGCAAACAACAACAATAGAGAAACAACGGGGAAAAAAGCAACGAGCCCCATGGGTAAAAACACAGAGACCAAAGGGGAAGGACCCATTTTTTTTAAACATGTAGGGACAAGAAAGCTGTCTCCGAGTCTAATTCAGCCCGTGGATGAGATACATCTGCGAACGTGAAGGGAGGGGGGAGTGCATGGGCAGGAAACAAATGCTGTGTGTGTTAGCTGTGAAGTGAAAACCCTGCCAAGTGAGAGGGTGGGAGCCAATGATGGAGAGGGACATGTGAAGGGAATGAGGGGAAAGCGTTAGTAGGCTGATGGCAGAGAAGAGGTGAGCGAAAACACGAAGGGAAAGGTAGCGAAATAGAAGATGAAAGGCCTTGCGGAGAAAGCAAGGAAGAAGTACAGAAAATGGTGAAGACAGACACGAAAATAACGAAAAGGCAGATATAGGCACTACAAAGATAATGGGCAGCGAGAGGCGGCAAAGTATTAAAAGATAATAGGCAAAACACAAGGAGGTAGGGGTACAATCACCTTTGAGTAAAGAAAATGAGAGAATAAGCAAACCATCTAGCTGCGAGAGAGCACGAGAAACCGGTGGGTGGAAGATCCCCTTTAAAGAGTATGGAAAATGAGAAAGTAAATGAGACATCGGGATGCGTAAGAGAAACAGCAGGGGATAAGATCACCTTCGAGTAAGGAAAATGAAAGAATAAGCCAAACATCTGGTAGGGAGGAGAAACGGCAGTGTGAGTAAGAGAAGCAGAAGAAGGTGAGATTCACAGGCTCGGGAGGGGGCATTAATGGGAGAACCTGGGTAGACACTGGAGACAGGCACTGGGGAGGATGAATAAACAGGTCAACAGGGAGCGATTTAATTTAAAGAAGGGTAGAAAGCGATACAGAACGGTGTACAGAGAGGGACGCCCAGAAGAAGGAAGGCAAAGGAAAGGTACGGAGTCATAAAAATAATGGGAGAGATGCAAGGAGCAGAGAGAAGAGAGGCAATCGAGCGTAGAGGCAGACAGAAAGAGATAGACAGGAGAGAGACAGGAAAAAATGCAGGAGGGTAGAATGATGCATAGTGAAGCGATGCAACGAAGTAGATTGGTATTGTGAATGGAGTAAAGTGAGAACCAATGAAGGATGGGATGAAAAAATATAAGAGATAAAAGAGGTGGACACAAGTTAAGAAACTAATAGGGAGGACACATAGTACGAATGAGCGGAGAGAGGTAAGCAGAACGGAAGAGAATAAAGTGAGGGCGGCGAAGAGGAGAGGGTTGGAGGAATCAAACGAGAAATGGAGCAAAAGGGTCGAAAGACATAGGGGCCTCAAAGGAGAGAAGAGATGTGTGGGTAGACAACAGAGAGAGATGTGTCTACTGTAAAATCTGCTGGGTGGGCTTTATCAGTGTATGGGTGACCGTACAGAAGGGTGAGTGGACAATAGAGAGGAGTATGTGGACAGCATAGAGAGATAGGTAGACAGAAGAGAGGTTTGGGGAAGTAAAATGGTATGGGTAGCTGCCATAGAAGAATAGGTGTACAGCATAGAGAGATGGGTAGACTTGAAGAGAAGTTTGTGTCAGTAGAGTGGTATGGGTGGATTCCAGAGAGGAACTGGTGGATGTTTCAGAAGATATGGGTGGAAAGTAGAGTGGTCTGAGGACAGAAGAGAGGAATGAATGGACAGTAGTGAGAAGTGGGTGGACTATAGGTTAGGATAGGTGGACAGTAGAAATGCATGAGCTGACTGTACAGTGGGTAAATGGACAACAGAGAAGAATAGGTGGAAATCATATAGAGATGGGTAGATAGAAGTGAAATCTAGGGAAAACAAAGAGAGATGAGTGGACAGTGGGGAGAGGTAGATGGACTTTAGCAATGGGTGGGCTAGCCGTACAGAGGAGCGGGTGGAAAATAGTTAGTAATGAGGAGTGAGGAAGCCCACTGAAAGGAGGGGTGGGGAGGAATGATGCAAGAAAGATAAAGAGCATCGGGGAGAACATAACAACAGCATGTGAAAGAGAAACAACAAAGAGGGGGAGTGAGAATCAACTATAGGAAATCGAAGACAAAAACAAACAGAGAATTCTGGGGGAGGGAAGAGACTGAAACACTAATAGGAGCGATAAATAATAACAGCAGGGAGAGTCACTAGGGCAGAGAGATATAAACAGAAGGGAAAGAGAAAGAGATAAGTGTGGGGGGAGCAGATGGAGGAAGAGTGAAAGATCTATTGAACATTAAAGGGTAACACCAGAGGAGAGACAGAGCAGGTGACGGGCGCAAAAGGAAGAGCAACAGCAGGACAGGGCAAATCAACAGAGAGGATGAGTCCAGAAGCAGCAAATGGAGGGTGTGAGAAACAACAGAGCTAGGCGGCGCGTAGGGATGGGACAGCAGGGAAACTACAGTAACAGGAAAGACAGGAACAGCAGTGGAGACAAGGTCTCGGAATTTATTAACATAGGATAGGGAAACAGCAGACTGTGGAGCAGTGAAAGAAGAGATAAGGTGAGCGAAGATGTGGCGTAACGACAGAACAGCTGGTTTTGGAACTGGGCATACAGATTTGAGTCCCGGCGTTAGCTCATCAGCCTGTGATTCTGGGCAAATCACTTAATCTCCCCCTTCCTACCAAAAATGAATGTGTCCTTGAGTAATTAAACCAGTGCTTAAGTAAAGCGCTCCAATACCTTCAAGTTGAGGTCGCGCCACATAAAAACTGCAACAGAAAAAAACGGGGGTGGAGTAGAGGGAAAGGCAGAGGAACAGAAGTGGGGGAGCAAAAGGAGAGACAACAGGGAAAGACAAACAGAAGGGGGGCAGAAACAGCAAGCGGGAGAGCAACGGAAAGGAGATAGAAAAGCGAAAGCATTGGCCGCGAGGCAGTAAAAGTAACGCCGCGCGGCCGTAAAAGCGAAAGTCATCGCGATCGCTCTGAAAGTGAAAGTGATCACGATGACGTGCTAAAGCACGAGTTTTCAAAGTGCTGCTGAAGGCTAGCGGTTCGCACGTGCACGCTCGCGTGAACGCGAGCGCTAAGCCAGCCAGCAGCACTTTGAAAACTCACCTCCAAAATGTCTCTCCGAGCCAGCGCATGCGCTGGGCTCAGCAAGACCTAAAAAGGACTCTTTCTGAACCAAGGGCTACCTTTGTGCCAAATTTGGTATAATTATATATAAATGTAGCCATGACTAAAGTTTCCTATGGAAAATAACATTGAGAAAACACGTTTTGGGACCCCCCTTTTTCTCGGCACCCACTTCCCAAATCACCCCGAAACTTTCAAGACAGCAGCTGACTGGAGCGCCCCACTAGTTTTGAAAATTTCGCTAAGATTCGCCAAACAACGCTAAAGTTTTTAGGAAAAAAAAAATGCTTTTCCTATGAAAAATAAGTCCTAACTATAACTACCTACTGGCGACCGCCAGTAGGTTATAAATATATATATATATATATATATATATATATATATATATATATATATACATATATATATATATATATATTAAGGGTGGGCGACAATTTCCGTTTCGCTTTCTGAAATTGTGAAATTTCGACATTTTCGCGTTCCGCGAAAATGTCGAAACTTCCGCGATCCGCGGCAGAACGGAAATATGCAGGGCAGGATTCATTCTGGCACGATGCTCCTGTCATTAAACCTCAACAGGAAGCCTTACAGATTTAAATACAGTATGTGCCCGAGTTGAAGGTCAAATTCAGTAATGCATTAATCAGCACAAAAGATTCGTGAGCACGGTGGAGGCTAGGCAGGTGTGCTTTTTCCCCATATCTACAGTCAACAATTTGCTGTAATCCTTGATGGAGGTCTTTGCATCCATGAGTTTCTCGAGCGCAATCCCCGTGTAGTTCCTGACACTAGGAGGTTCTGTCTCCTCATCTGCTGCTCTGGTCGGTCTCTGACCCTTTATAAACAAAGAGGCATGTGAACTGCATAGAAGCCCCGACGTTTGGGCCCAGCCCACAGCGGTGTGCAACGTCTTCCCAACCTTTCCCCACTATGATGGACAGCTCACTCGAGGGACCCCAGCGCCCATCGGCGCGGTGGCAAAAGTTACAGACACACATGGTCTCTGGAGACAACTCTTCTGGCCCTTTACGCAGCTGTAGTGTAGGAAAAGCACTATACATTTACCCGCCGAGGTAGCACTTACTTATTAGCCAGTAGAAAGTACTACAGTTGAGTAGAGGTATTGCACAAAACTGTGGCATCTTCTTGGATAAATATGCAGGGCAGGATTCCTTCTGGCACGATGCTCCTGTCACAAAAATTAAACCTCAACAGGAAGCACATACAGATATAAATAAAGCAGGTGCCCGAGTTGAAGGTCAAATTCAGTAACGCATTAATCAGCCCAAAATCTCAGCGAGCATGCGAAATTTTGAGTGTTCGCGGAGATTTTTTGCCGTTTCGCAATATTTTGCGAAAGGCAATTTTGCAAATTCCACCCACCCTTAATATATATATATATATATATATATACGCTCCTTCTTCCACTCGAAATTAATTTTGTGTACCATGACATAATGTATATTTGAAAACCGATACACGGTTGATGATTACTGTATAATGTGCAAATATGAGTTCATGTAACTATATACATATTTGAGCAAGGTACTTGTGAAATCATTCATAAATGAATAGAAGTAGGTGGACAATATGAGTACATATACTCACTACAAAATGGCGCCTTTGTTAGATTGAATGCGCTAGTACTTTCCTTGTGTTCATGAAAATAGCAAAGTTGAAAAACATGGCGTTTCCGATGTGTCATTGACATCAAGAAAGGCATTTTTGCCGAAACGCGTCTGTTGCAGGTCATCTGAATAAACTTTCTTTACAACGCCCCCGGGAGTGCGATATCTTCTTTTTGGATTAAGAGGAGTGGAGCGAAATAGTATTGCGGAGTCCACAGCCGCAAAAATAGCACCCGTCTGCGAGTGCCCTGTTTTTTGAGTGGAAGAAGGAGCGTACATATAACACGGAGGCACCACCGCGACTGCTGTAAGCGCCATAAGAGGATCACGTTGGGGAGCAGGAGTGACGACCTGCGTCTCGGAGGACACGCAGGGGATCAGGACTACTATCACCGGTTAGCCCAAGCTTTTTGTTTGATATAAACGGGCAGTATCACATTAGCGGCAAGGCAAGGGGGCGCAAGAAATATAAAAGTACAACAACCAATGCGATTGGCCAAAGACACAGTGACTTAAACGGGGAAGCCATGTTTTGTGAACTAACACGTCGTGAGGCAGCAAAACATATGTTCAAGACACAAGGTGCAGTAGGGGCTCGTTCCATTGCCCCAGACCTTAGACAACTGAGAAATAAACTGACTGAGACTATGTCCAAACTAGAGCGATTATATGAGCGCGAGACACGCAAATGGTGGGAAGCCACCAGTTTGCAAAGTTGCATTGACGAAAATAGAGTCCCAAGGGGTTTGCGAGTATATATAGTGCCCTCGTATGAGAACCAAGACCCACAGTTACTCACGGACTGGGCGGAACATACAGCACAATATTGCCGAGGAACATTGGGCATACTGGTGAAATACGCCTGGAGTTACCGGGACAAAACGCTCAGCGAAATCAAGGAATTGGAAGATGAATTGGCTAAGGAGGAGGAGGATAAGAAATAGATTGAGGAACCTATGGGTCAAATGAAGGCAAGATTGCAAAAGTACGAGCAAAACATCAAATATCGAAAACAAGAAAAATGTGTACGGGACGAAAACGATTACTTGCAGGGCAGGGTGTTGACATTTGCCCGCAAGTTTGATGGCCCGAGGAAAGAGCTAGGTTTAAGATCAAAGCAATCGCCGCAAAGAATAGAGACCTCAGAATCTGATGTTACAGAGAATGAGTCCAGTGATGAACAAGTGGGAAGACCAATGGAAGGGAGGAAAACCGTGAATCCTTTGCACGACGAGTTCCAAATAATTCGCCACTCCTGGCTACAGGGGGGGCAAGAACAAGCCACCGGAAGGAGGCGTAGAAAAACACGATGGGCCGGTGGTGGCAGGAAGAGGAAGAGGCAAGGCACCCGGATGGGTGAACTGCAAGAGATCAACCAAGAGACAGTAGATATGTCAAAATTAACGGTGGTCAATCTAATGGATAAACCCCTTTCACAGCTTGAAGAAAAAGTACTCAGTTTAGGATTAACATTCTGTCCTAGCAATCATCTAGAGTACACACAAACTAGAATTGATCTTTTCAACTTTGTGCGTAAATTAAAATTACACAAATATTTTAAAATAAGATCGAGTATGAGAGATCATAAAGGGGTAACATCAAGGTTGACAGCCACGGATGTACTAACTGGCAAAGATTTACCTGCAATGGAACTCCTGGAAAATCTTAGATTAGAAATTGAGGACAATTCGACATCGACTGAGGACATGGCAGAAAGAGCAAGGAATATGGGTATTGACCAAGAACGGGAAGAGAGTCCGTTTAAACCTAAGTCACTCTTCAACCCACAAATGCCATTGGATGCCATAGATGTTTTTTCTGAAACTATGGTAAATGACCTTTTAAAATTCAGGTTCAAGAATACAACAAAATCATCTCCTAGTAAGTTATCGAAATTGGAAAAATTGGCACTACAGAATTTGATGCAGGATCAGTCTGTTATCATAAAACCTTCTGCTAAAGGGGGGAATGTGGTACTACAAACTAGGGAACAGTATTGCAATGAGGCTTTATGTCAATTATCAGATGTAAAATGCTATAAAAAAACAACTGGTGAGACGTATCAAAGTAGCATTAAGCCCTATGATGAATTGATCAGTAAATGGTACAACAAATTGATGCTGGGACCGGAAGAACATTTGTTCCTACACAGCTCAAATCCTGTGATCCCTATCTTTTACCACATTCCCAAACTACATAAGGACATCCTGCAGCCACCCAGTAGGCTGATTGTATTGTCTCTGAAGGGATTGACCGAACACTTATCAATGTTTATTTTATTTTTTTTTATTTTTTTTAGTGGGTAAAAAAGCTTTATTGTGCAGAGAAAAAGGGTACAAGCACGGGCCTACAACCTCCTGGGCCGGCCGCCAGTATTCAGAGATGTTCAAGCAGTTCAAAAAACAATGACTGGCCCACAGGGGCTCCGCTAAATTACAGGAGATCAGACTGCACATAAGGGACGTCAGGATACACCCTTTTTAAAAAAAAAAAAAAGAAATTAAATAAAAAACCAAAAAGCAAGGCGAGAAACATTGAAAGGGCGTCTAACCACAGCAGAGGAACTCCACACCCGACCACCATAGGGTGGTCAATAAAAAGGGGGTCTGAGAGGGAGGGGGGGGCCACGGGAAAACCAAACCTATACACAGATGAACAAATTAAGCAAGGAACCCTCAAGGATCAGGGGGACAAGGCAACCTCAGACGCATCCACCAGGGGGGGAGAACAGATAGACCCTCGATACACATTCCACTGACCCCAGATTCTACCCCATGCCCCCGGTTTACCACGAGCCACATACACCGTCTTCTCCCTGAACATGCACCAGTCCATGTTCTCCTTCCATACGGACACGGTGGGAGGCCGTTGGGAACCCCAAAGCTGCGCAATATCTCTCTTTGCAATCATGTTCCCAAGGGCCGCCCACCGAGCCTGGGCCGCATTATAGTCATTGGGCTCCCACACATTCAGAACACATCGGCGCACCTCCGGCAGCAGAGCGACCCCAGTGACTCGTTTCATAACATCATGCACCTGGCGCCAATATTTCGCCACCTCGCGGCACTCCCAGAGGATGTGGAGAAAGGTGGCACTGAGCCCGCAGCCACGCTTACAGAGCCCGTTGTCAGAAAACCCCATCGAGACCAAACGGGGACCCGTCACATAGACACGATGGAGAATCTTAAGCTGGACCAGACGGAGACGGGCCGGGATGGCAACCTCCTTAGGGGATGACAGCACAGACTGCCAGTCCTCGTCATCCAACTCAACCCCATCCCCCGTCCACGCCTCCCGAAGACGCACCAAGAGATCAGCCCGATTATTTATTCGTTTTTTATAAATCAGAGAGATAGTACTGTCGGGCATGTGTCCGTCGAGTATACGGTCCTCGAGAGGCGAAGCAACAGGGACCGTGGTCCCCTCCCCAAAGACAGAGAGTAGGGCGTGCTGAACCTGGGCATAGCGGAAGAACTCCCTTTCACTAAGCTCCTACTCGCTCTGAAGCACCGCGAAGGATTTAACCGCGCCTTTAACCCATAGGTCCCCCACTCTGCTAATGCCGATCGTATCCCAGTGCTCAAAGCCTTTCGTTGTCCAGAGGCTTCCCAAGCGCTCTGAGGCGAACAAAGGAGTAGCACACGTTAAACGCTCACTCCAGCCCACAGCTACATTCGCCGCCTTCCACACACGTACCGCAAGCCTAGTAGGGCCCGTGAGAGTCCTCCCGGCAGATCGAGAGTAAACCGCTCTGTTATAGTTACCGCCGGGAAGCAGGAATTTATCCATCTCATATGCCGGGTTCGAACCAGGAGCGTACGTAGCATGGTTAATGGCAGACAGCTGGGAGGCCCAATAGTACCTTCTAATGTCAGGAAGCGCGACCGCCGGATCCAACGAAACGTACACCCCCAAGTATTTAAAGCCGGATTGAGATGTTTGAATCGGAAGCCGAGGCGGTAAGAGAGGAAGGCCACCGGAGATAGGATACACGCAAGATTTGGACCAGTTAATTATCAACCCCGAATTCCTCCCGAAGGAAGTAAGGACATCAAAAAGCACATTGAGCGACTTCCGCGGCGAGGTGAGGTACAAAAGAATGTCGTCCGTGTACAACGAGACCCGATCCTCGAAGCCCGGGGCCCACCGGATCCCTCTGATCGAGGGCTCCCAGCGGAGCCAGGCAGCGAGCGGTTCCAAGGCGAGAGCAAAGAGCAGAGGGGACAACGGACACCCCTGCCTAGTACCCCTCCCGAGAGCGAAGGGCCGAGAAACCCGCCCATTGACAACAACCTGAGCCATTGGTCCAGCATAGAGGAGCTTAACCCAACTAATAAACCCCTCCCCAAAGCCAAACTTCGCCAAGACGGCCCAAAGGAATGGCCACTCGATGGTATCAAAGGCCATCGTGGCGTCTAAGGAAACCAATATGGCCAGTTCAGAGAGGTACTCCGCCCTAGCGAGGACGCCGTGTAGACGCCGCAAGTTGAGAGCGGTATTCCGATGAGGGATAAAGCCGCATTGATCCGGATGTATCAAATCACATATAACTCTCAGCAAGCGATTAGCGAGGACCTTGGCGAGGATTTTCGGTTCGGCATTTAGTAGGGAAATAGGCCTATATGAGGCACAGCGGTCTCGTGGCTTACCGTCCTTGGGAATCACAACTATAGTAGCCAGACGCTGGTCGTCGGGGAGGGAACCCCGCTCGAGCGACTCCAGAAACATACGACGGAGGAAGGGCGCGATTTTATCCGGGCGTAGTTTATACAGTTCAATCGGCAGTCCGTTGGGGCCCATAGCCTTGCCCGAGCGAAGGGAACGAATCACGGTAGCAATCTCATCGACAGACAGTGAGGCCTCCATCTGCTCACGGTCCTCGACGGATAAGCCGGGCAAGGCAATATCCCGCAGCAAGAGACGAGAGTCATCCTCATCTCTATCAGACACCGGGGAGTACACCGCCCGGAGGTGGTCCGCAAAACACTCCACAATCTCACCAGGGTCAGTCACACACACTCCATCCAAAATCCGAAGCTCCGGGACCACACGATTCACTCTCTCCTTCTTATCCAACCAAGCAATCAGTTTACCCGCCTTGTCCCCGGCATCATACAACCTACCCTGCTGCTCCCTATACATGGTCTTGGCAGCGTCCATAACAAGAGACTTATATTCAAACTGCTTCAAGCTGAGGGCATGAAGCCCATCCTGAGTGACACCCGTCTCCAAAGCTGCCTCCAGCCCCGATATTTCGATCTCCAGCTTCACCACCGCCTCATTCTTGACCTTCTTAGCCTCCACTATCTGGGATAGGGCATGCCCGCGGAGCACTGCTTTGAAGGCTTCCCACAGGGACACTGAGGACAACACCGACCCCTCATTCTCGAGAAAATACTGATCAATCGACTTAACCAGGCTATCACGAATCTTGGGGACTCGTAAGTACCAAGGGTTAATAGGGGCGATCCGCCCAGCGGACCGCGTCCCGGTGTCGAAAAGCAACCACAGTGGGGAATGATCAGAGATACCCCGGGCCAGGTGCTTAACCTCTCGAATCCGGGCAGTCTGGGCCGCGGGCATAAGAAAATAATCCAATCTGGAGAGGCTCCCATGGGCCCCAGAGTGAAATGTGTACTGACACTGTGTCGGATGCATTAACCTCCAACAATCCACCAGACCGAAGGTATCCAAGAGCCCGCCGAGCCACGCCTGGGCAGCAGGGAGGGCCCTGGGAGGGTGGCGATCCAGTTCACCCGAAACAACCGAATTAAAATCCCCACCCATAAGCAAAAGACTGTCAGGAAGCTCAAGCAGCATACGACCCAAGTCTGAGAAAGTGGAGTTCTGGAGGCCCGGGGGAACATAAACCGAAACCAAGGAAAGGGACTGTCCCTCCCACCTCCCAGTCAGGGCCACATAGCGCCCTCTATCGTCTAGGACAACCCTGGTGATCTCTAGCGGAAGTGAAGATCGTAGGAGAATGCCCACCCCTCTAGAGCCGGTGGTGAAACCGGAATGGGCCACAAGTCGGTAGCCCCCCCTGTTCATGGCATGACAAACATTACCAACCAAATGCGTCTCCTGTAAGAATACCACATCAGGAGTCAAACGACGCAAATATTGCAGCACAACCCCCCGTTTGATACGATCCCTCAATCCGTTGACGTTCCAAGACATCAATCTCAACCCGTCCCCCCCCATCCCCCCCAGTAGATCAAGGGTCCCCCAGCAAATAGCACGACACCTGAAACTGAAACAGAGCCAATACCTCGCCTTGAAAACAAAAAACACAAATCCAAACAACCCCTCCCACCCACCAACCCCCCCCCCAAATTCAACTCCCCCCACCTTGCACCCCTGCGGTCCAAAAAACCACCCCAACTTGCAGTGTGCCTGTCGCCCTACAAACCCCATTCTACGAAAAGTCCCCGGAGGAGGAGAGGGACCCGTCCCTGCCCGCCCCCAACACAGATCATAATTAAACAAAATGTACAAAAGAAGTAGAACCCCGCCGAACAAAACAAAATGTCAAAGTCAAGGACCAAAAGTCACTCCAAAGGAGGCCCGCCACCCTCGGTACCACCAGAAGGCCCAGGCCGGTCACCCCGGTCCGGCAGAGAATCCAACCAGTCACTCACAGTCGCAGGACAATCAAAAAAGGTAGTCCGGTCTTCCTATTCCACTCGGAGCCTAGCAGGAAAAAGCATGGAGTACTTAAAACCCAGGTCCCGGAGACGGCGCTTCACCCCCTGGAAGCCCATCCGCTGTTTCTGGACAAGTTGGGTGAAGTCCGGGAAAAAGTTAACGGATGAGTTCTCATATCGGACCGGGCCATGTACCCGTGAGGCCTGCAGAATCGCATCTCGGTCTCTGTAGTGAAAAAGTTTTGCAACAATAGGCCTCGGGGGAGCTCCCGGTCGCGGCCGACCGCCTGTGACTCGATGGGCCCGCTCCACGGCAAAGAACTTACTCAGGCCAGCGGGGGCAAGCTGGTTGAGGATGAGATCTTCAACCATAAGATCAACCGGGCGATTGTCGAAGGTCTCTGGAACACCTATGACGCGGATGTTATTGCGTCGAGCCCGTACCTCGAAGTCCTCCAGCCGCCGGGCCATCAGGTCGTTGGCCGACTTGAGGTCGCCAAGAGCAGTCTGCAGGTCCGACACATCCGTACCAAGGGTGGACGTCCGCAAGTCCAGCGATTGAACCCTCTCATTGGTCTTAGAGAGATCCGCCCAAATTAGCGTAACATCAATGGCCACCGTGTCGATTTTACGGGCCAAGGCCTCGTACTGTTTAGCGATGGTCTCCTTGATGCCGTTAATGGCGCCCATGATGTCCTGCAATGACAAATCCGGAGGGACGGACGGAACACCACCAGCGTCATCCGTAAGAACACTGGCCGTCCCAGGGGACCCTTTACCCTGAGTGTAGCGGTCCATGTTGTTAGTCTGGACCGGTCCCCCACGTAGGGATGTCTTGGTCTTACGCCTCTCGGGATCCCCCTTGCCACCCATGTTGAACCACGCTCACCGAAGGGGACCACCGAACGAGCGTCGAAGGGGCACAGGCGAAGCAGACACGATCCGTACTAGAGACCGCAATGTGGCGGTGCGAGAGGATCAAAGTCAATGGGCACACTGGTATCAGACGGAGGCAAAGGCACCAAGCGAAGGCCGAGTGAAAACCCAGCCGCACAAAGCAACTCCACGGTCCAGCCACTCAGAGATCCAAAAGTGAAACCGAAAGTGATGGGACGGCCGCTGGCACAGCCCGGATGCCGTTGTTGTTCAACTACGCCCCGGCTCCACAGTTCACCTTCGCACAGGGCACAGCCATCAGTTGGGCCTCAAAAGTTCAAACCACCATAGATCAGGTCTCCCAGGTCCGATTTGGTTTCTGAAAAGAGTTTAGGGTTCAGCCAACGTTCATCTTCCAGAATCCGTCAACCAAGTCAGGATAAAGTCAGGATAAGTTCCGAGGAGCAGCGAGGGTCCGGGGAGCCCTGTGCTCACGCGACCATCATGGATGCGCGCTAGGCTCCTCCCTTCTCAATGTTTATTGATCATTTTTTATTTCCTTTTGTGGCTCAGTTAGATTCCTATGTGAAAGATACAAAAGACTTTTTGAACGAAATCATGCATGTGGGGTGGGACCCTACATACCAATTAATGGTATTAGATATTACCAGTCTCTATACCTGCATACGCCATGAAGACGGGGTGAAAGCTGCCAGGTTCTATCTGGAAAAACGCCAGCTGCGGTATTCAGAACACAACCAAATGTTAATAGAATTTATGGAGTTCTGTCTGAGAAATAAAAAAATTCTGTTTGAAGAACAACATTGCAAACAGCTGTCTGGTACGGCGATGGGCACCTGCTTCGCCCCAGCTATACGAACTTGTTAGTTGGCTGGTGGGAGGAGCGGGTGCCCAGAACCTACCGAAGTGAGAACACAAGTGGCAGGGTAATAGAGTGGTATCGATATATCGACGATCTGTTCATTGTGTGGCAGGGAACAGCAGATTTGGCTTGTGAGTATATCGACCTCCTTAACCAGAATGATGTAAATTTGCACTTCTCGGGTACAGCGAGTCTGGTGGCAGTGGACTACCTAGACCTGAAGGTGTTTGTAGAAGAAGGCAACATTCAGACAGCTCTTTACCACAAATACACTGCTGGAAAATCAATATTATTTGCCACCAGCAGCCATCCCCCAAAGCTTATCAATAGTATACCATATAGCGAATTACTTAGACTCAAAAGAAATAGCACTAAGGAAGAATATTTCGAAGCGGCCGCTTCAGAAAGCTTAGCCAGGTTTACTGTGAGGGGATACAATCCCATGGCACTATGTGCTACTTTACAGAGAGTGAGAGGCATCCCGAGGGATAAATTGTTGATGGATAAAGAGAAATCCGCAGTAGATAAGGGTACATTTTGGATGATTACCCCTTACTCTGCGGAAGCCAATCACTTAAAACACATGCTCAAAAAGAATTGGCATATCTTAAAAACTGATAGCACTATATGTAAAGATATTCCTCCATTTCCACTAGTTACTTTAAGGAAATCAGGGTCACTTCGTGACATGCTGGTTAGGATTCACCTAGAAAAAATACCCCATAAAGTGAGTACCTAGAAAGAAATGATGGGCTTCTACCCGTGTAGTAGGTGCAAAGCTTGCGCCGACAGTAAAAGAGTCCTATCATATATAATCCCAGACATAGGAAAGGTAAAGAAAATTACTAAATTTATCACTTGCAGTACGCCATATGCAGTTTACTGCCTGGTATGCCCGTGTGGGCTTCGCTACATAGGTAACACGGCACACCAATAGAAAATCAGAATATTGGGTCATCTAAGGGCCATTGATAAAAATGATCAGACGTACCCTGTAGCACGTCACTTCGCAGAAAAACATCGGAGTGACCGTAGTCAGCTACAATTTTATGGCTTGGATTACGTTCCTTTAAATGTCCGTGGAGGTGATAGAGTACGAAAATTACGGAGACTTGAGTCACATTTTATAATAGATTTACTCACTAAATTTCCTCGTGGTTTAAATAGTGGAGAAGAGTTATCTGTACACATAGGTTCGTGATTGAGACCTAGATTTGGGGTAATTACACTGGTGATTGAGTACTAGGAGCTCTGCTGGAATAGTTTTAACGGATGTTGGAACTGTATAATGTTTCTCGGTACAAAAAGGTTTTTTCAAACAAATATGAGATTTGGATCATGAAAAATGATATTAGAGTATGCATTGCGATGTAAAAATGATAACAAAGTAGAATGTGTAGAAAAGTTTTTTAGAAATGTTTTCAAGGAGAGAACACTAGCTGATCCACGGCGAAATAAATTTTGTGTACCATGACATAATGTATATTTGAAAATCAATACACGGTTTATGATTACTAAATAATGTGCAAATATGAGTTCATGTAACTATATACATATTTGAGCAAGGTACTTGTGAAATAATTCATAAATGAATTGAATTATGTAGTCAATATGAGTACATATACTCACTACAAAATGGCGCCTTTGTTAGATTGAATGCACTAGTCCTTTCCTTGTGTTCATGAAAATAGCAAAGTTGAAAAACATGGCGTTTTCGATGTGTCATGGACATCGAGAAAGGCATTTTTGCTGAAACGCGTCTGTTGCTGGTCATCTGAATACATTTTCTTGACAACGCCCCCGGGAGTGCGATATCTTCTTTTTGGATTAAGTGGAGTGGAGCGAAATATATATATATATATATATATATATACATATATTATCTACTGGCGGTCGCCAGTAGATAGTTATAGTTAGGACCGTGTTTCCATAGGAAATCTGAAAATTCTATTTTGAATAACTTTGGCGCCGGTTGACGAATCCTCGCGAATTTTTCAAAATAGGTGGGGCGCTCCGCTCCTACCCTGAAAGTCTCGGGGTGATTAGTCAAGCGGGGGCCGAGAAAAAAGGGGGGTCCCAAAACGCATTTTTCCATAGGGACCTTTAGTCCAAGGTACAGCCCGAACTGCTGAACAGAATTATTTGAAATTTGGCAAAGAGAAAGTCCTCAGGTCAGGGATGTGCCTTTTGAATATCTGGAGTCAATCTGTTCAGTAGTTCCTGAGAAAATTTCAGTTAAAAGTACATATATATCTATAGGCGCGCACCGTGCACGTACGGTAAGCATACCGTACGCGCACGCTGACGTGCGCGAGCGTAATTCTGATTGGTGGTTACATGACAGTAAACATTCCAGTCGGTCGAAATCAGGAAGTGTCGGCCGCCATTTTGTCTCTCGCAGTCTGAGGCAGTGAAAAACAAAGGTGGAGAATGTGAAAAGAGGGCAGGGTGGACAGTTCCTGACCCCCTAGCCTTTGTCAGGGGGTCACTGAAGGACCCCCAAGGATGAAAAAAAAAAAAAAATTCCAAAAAGTGCGGGGTGCGCGCACTGTGCGCGTACGGCACGCACAACGCATCGTGGGTGCTCGGTGCGCAAAGCGCACCGAGCGCCCACAGCCCGAGCACGGTGCGCGAAGCGCACCATGCGCGCACGGTGCGCGCACAGTGCGCGCACGGTGAAGAACCTGAAAAAAAATATATTAATAAATACATAACTTAGCATTTAAAAAACCGTACAAATTCACTTAAAAAACCATAGGTTTCACACACGTTATAGTTAGGAATTAGCATTTAAAAAACCTTGCAAATTCACTTAGAAAACCATAGGTTTCACACATGTTATAGTTAGCTGGACATTTCCCTCGTAAAAAAACAATGAAATTCCCCCGTTATAGTTAGTGCAGGCAACTATAACTCACGCGACCGCAATCCTCTGCTGATGACGTCAGATATTACATCACTGTATTTAGACACCTATTTACCCATGTCTTCTTCCATTAATCTTTAGCTATACATATATTACAAATATTTATTTTTCAGAAAGACACATATTTAATCAGTGATGTAATATCTGACGTCATCAGCAGAGGATTGCGGTCGCGTGAGTTATAGTTGCCTGCACTAACTATAACAGGGGAATTTCATTGTTTTTTTACGAGGGAAATGTCCATCTAACTATAACATGTGTGAAACCTATGGTTTTTTAAGTGAATATATATATATATATATATATAATCTACTGGCGGTCGCCAGTAGATAGTTATAGTTAGGACCGAGTTCCCATAGGAAATCTGAAAATTCTATTTTGAATAACTTTGGCGCCGGTTGACTTATCTTCGTGAATTTTTCAAAACTAATGGGGCGCTCCGCTCAGATCCTACCCTGAAACTGTCGGGGTGATTCGTCAAGTGGGGGCCGAGAAAAAAGGGGGTCCCAAAATGCGTTTTCCCCATGCATTTTCCCATAGGACCTTTAGTCGAAGGTACAGCCCGAACGGCTGAACAGAATTACTTGAAATTTGGCAAAGAGGTAGTCCTCAGGTCAGGCATGTGCCTTTTGCTTAAATGGTGTAAATCCGTTCAGTAGTTCCTGAGAAAATCAAAAGTAAAATCACATATATATCTGGGCGGAGCCTAACCACACATCTCATCGTGAGATCTGATTGGCTGTCAGCCCTTCATCAAAGAAGTGTTGGCAGCCATCTTGGAACCAAAAAGCATTGCAGTTAATAGAAGGTTTTAAGACTTTAGTTACATTATAAATCATTTGTTGATGGTACCATACTCATTTTAGGAATTGTGGTGTGTTCTAAGGTGATTTTACCATGTGAAAAAGCCTTCTGCTGTGATATCATGAATCATGTTTTAGAGAAAACAATTTTCTCATGCTTTTCCCACAGAGGTTTGGAAGGTGATCTGTAAGCTAACTGAGAGCATATTTTCTGTAAATTCACATTATCTTTCTCAGTCATGTGAGAATGAAGTCTGACATTCACAGTAAAACATGTACATCCAACAAGGGCAGAGACTGTCAGTTGATTCCTTTGTGTTCTACTGCAGCTTCCCAGAGTGTTCTAAAGAACAACTAGAGCGCTAACAGTCCTACATATGACAAACGTATGGCACACCTGAAGCCATCTTGGTTGGAATAAAGTGGTAATTCTTAAAACATTTAATTTAAAAAGGAACACAATGAGGGGGTTCATTTTGCCATAGAACGTATGATTAGTGCTGCAGAAAGAAAAATTAGGGCACATTTTGAGTGACTTCTCAAATCCTCTTCTATTTCATTAAAAAATTCTGACATGCAGACTGAAACATGCACTTTCAATACCAGCAGCAGACTTCCCTGGTGAGCAGTAGCTTTACTACAGTGATCTAATAAGCAACTAGAGTGCTAACATTCTGAATTTATGGCAAATTTGTGACACATCTGAATGCCTTCTTGATGGAACCAAAATAAAAAACTGAAAGTATTCCCACTGAGGAGACTGCAGTAAATGAGGAAATTAGGAAACTTCATAACAAATAAATCTCCCAAGATGGCCACCAGAGACAAAAGAGCCCAAATGTAGCCCAAATATCACCCAGATGTAGCCCAAGTATAGCCTAATGACAGAATGTCCCAGAGTGTTCTTAAGAACAACTAGAGCGCTTACTGTCTTACTTATGACAAAAGTATGGCACACCTGAAGCCATCTTGATTGGAATAAACTGGTAACATTTAAAACATTTAATTTTTAAAAAGGAACACAATGAGGGGGTTCATTTTGCCATAGAAATTATGATTAGTGCTGAAGAAAGAAAAATTAGGGCACATTTTGAGTGACTTCTCAAATCCTCTTCTATTTCATTAAAAAATTCTGATATGCAGACTGAAACATGCTCTTTTAATACCAGCAGCAGACTTCCGTGGTGAGTAGTAGCTTTACTACAGTGATCTAATGAGCAGCAAGAGTGCTAACATTCAGAATTTTTGGCAAATGTGTGACATATCTGAATACCTTCTTGATGGAATCAAAGTAAAAAACTGAAAGCATTTCCTACTGAGGAGACTGCAGTAAATGACGAAATTAGGAAACTTCATAACAAATAAATCTCCCAAGATGGCCACCAGACACAAAAGAGCCTAAATGCAGCACAAATATCACCCAGATGTAGCCCACACGTAGCCCAATGACAGAAGTGTGCAAAACACTTATTTTTTGTGTATTTGCAGTTTTATATAGTGCAGACTTGTCAGGTATTGGAATGCTTTACATGAGCATTGGTTACATCACACAAGATCAAATTCATTTTGGTTGTAGACATGGGGAGATTAAGTGATTTGACCACAATCACAGAATGTTGAGCTGAAGCAGAAACTCCAACCTGGTTCCCCAGTTGCAAAGTCTGCAGTTCTGGAAGTAACACCACATCCTCTCGCCAAGGTGCAATATTTAATCAAGTGGTCAACTGGATAAAAAAACATAAAGATTACAAATAATTTAAAAGTTCTTTGTCGCTATTTAAAAACTCAGAAAATATGTCCTCATTTTAGTTTTTTAGAGCACTAACCATAATTTTGATGCAAATAAGACCCTCTCATATATGTAATTTCTAAAGGAAATACTCTAGGTATTACAGTTTTGATTACATCAAGATGACGTCAGGCGTTCCACACTTTTGTAATAAATATAGAATGTTAGCAATCTAGTTGTTCATTGGGATACTGTTGAGAGGCAGAGGCCAGGGGCACGGACTCTGAAAATTGAAGGCAGGTAGGACATTGCAGAGGCAACAATTTGACCACACTGGGCAGGCAGGAAGGGCAGTGGCAGCACAACAGACTATGGAGGGCAGTGGAAAGGGGGGCAGGGGCAACAAACCAACAATACAGGACTGGCAAGAGAGGCTGTGGCAATATAATAAACCATTGTGGGCAGAAGGAAGAGGCAGTGGTAGTACAACCATACATGCCAACAGACCCGTTTCAGCCAGGAAACGTCCAATGTTTTTAAGCTCAAATGGGCTTTATTTGATCTGTCTCCTGTCTACAATCTCCTCTTTTTCAATGTAACTCAAAGGGGAAAATCAATACCCCAGTTTTTTTTCAAAATCTCCCTCTTACCAAGTTCAAAATGTTCGCAAGTATGGTACATTGAATCATGGTAGGCAGGAGGAATTGGGGTAGGGACATGGACTCAGATAACAGAGGACAGGAGGGACATGGAGAGGTGCACCAAACTGACCCTACAGGGCAGGCATCAGGGTTTGCAGCAGCACAATACACCACACCGCGCATGCGGAACGGGAGTGCAGCACAACAATCCATAGAAAGCAATAGGGAGGAGACAGGACCATGCACATGGACAACAGAGAACAGATGGGAAAGAGGCAATGGTAGCTAGCTGACCATAATGGACAGACAGGAGAGAAAGCGGCAGCAGGAGGGACGGATCAGGGGCATTACAATGGAACAGACAAGCCAGGAGGGAGGGAATAGGGGGTCTGCACATGGAAACAGAGGGCTGGGGGCAAGGTGGCAGGGCAGGAGCAGCAAGATGACCATGGAGGTCAGGCAGGATGGGCACTAGAAACAAGACACACCATGGAGAGCAACAATGAGACTATGGTGGCATACACACAGACCATGGAGGGAAGGTGGGAGGGGGTCAGGGGCAGCTAGCTGACCACACAGGGAAGGTGGGAGGGGCCATGGCAGCACAGAAGACCATGCATGGCAAGCGAGAAGGTTAGTGGCAGCACAATGGCTATGATGGGCAAGAAGGAGGGTGCAGGGGCATGCACAAAGGACCATGGAGGATAGAAGGGAGGGTCAGGACCTGGGCACAGACAAGAGAGTTCAGGGAAAGGGGCCTCACAACAGACCGCGCGGGGCAGGCAGGAGGAGCAGTTGCAGCACAACAGATCAGGGAGGGCAGAAGGGTGTGGCAGTAAAATGGACCATGGAGGACAGGAGAAAGGGGATAGGGGCATGGCATGTGGACAGGCAGGGTGGAGGTGGCAGGGACAGGTTACAGTCATCTGACAATGCTAGGCAGGTGGGAGGGGAGTGGCAGCTCAACAGAACACTCAGAGTAGATAGGAGTGGCAGGTCCATGGAACATAGTGGGCAAAAAGGATGGAGCAGGGGCATGCACAAAGACATCGGAGGGCAGGGGGAAGGAGAATAGGGGCAGCAAGCTAAGCACAGAGGCTAAGCAGGAGGTCAATGATGGGCCATAGAATTGGGCAATGGAGGGCAGGAGGAGTGGACTGGTACATCATGCTAACTGGAGGGCAGTGGCAGCACATCAGACCATGCATGGCAGGAGGAAGGAGGCTAGTCCATGGATTCAGACAACAGAGGATAGGGAGGAGGTGGATGGGGCAGCAATCTAACTGTTCAGAGAAGGTGGGTATTAGGAACTTTATTGTTTTTAAAATGTGTGTCTGTGCGAACTACTTAAAATATGAACTAGTATGCAGCATAATCTCACTTTTATTCAGGAAGAAGAGGACGTTTGTGACTGTGACTCCGGGCTCACTTGGCAGAAACACCCCCTTACCCTCCACCCCCATCGCAAAATGTAATGCCCATGAAAAGGGTAGGTGGACGCAGTGTTATATAGAACATAGTCCTGAGAGCACGATTGAAAATGAAAACTAGATGTCGTATATGGTATAAACTATGCACCAAAAAGTGTGATATAAGATGAACCGGGGCGTGAAATATAATATGCAATACATTGTGCGCAGTGACAGATTCATTGGAGAGCGCGAGATAGCACAGGCACTAGCGCGTGCTATGCGATATGCGCCTTGGAGTGTAATATGCACAGGGCAGTGTTGTGTAACATAACTAGTCTCTAAAGTTGTAATATAAAATATGTGCTGGGGAGTGTAACATTGCATATGCACTGTGACAAAGATATGGATCCCAGATTGTAATATGTATGGCATAGCGCTGTGCGTTATAACATACACATCGAGGAAGGCACGTTAGAAGGGGCAATATAACCCGTGCGAAGGCAAGTGTGGCATGACATATTCACGGGGTGGTGTTACAGTGCACATGGGCTAGAGAGTGTCATAGCATATGCACTAGCTGGTGGAATACAACACAGAGGTGTGAGGCAATCGGCGGGCACTGGTGGGTGTAGCACAGCATTGGGCTCAGCCAGGAGCACGCTGTGACTCTCAAGTGAGGTTCGTCTCCTTTCCAGAGAGTAAAATAAAAAGTATTACACATCCAGCGGTGGATGTGTTTTTTATTAACCGTGAGGGGGGTTTCTTGCATAGTTTTGTCGAATTTTTGTTGAATCCCCTATGAATGGCTTGGTGTGCGTGTATATTAAATGTGCCCGTCAATAGCTACCCATGTTTGTATAAATAAACAACAAGGGTGTCTACTTGGAGAGTACCCACCGGCGGGGGCAGCGGGATTAGTCACGGTAGGGCGTCAGACACGTCAGAGCTTCACTAGCGGTGTAAATACATTCCATGTGGATTCATTCTATGCATAGTCGCCTTTTAATGAATATTACGCAAATCGTCATGGTGATAGGTACATACGGTTTGTCCAGCATGTCCTAGGTGTTTCTATAAATATATATATTTTTAAAATAATTAAAAAACAAAGGCCGGCCCCGGGGGATGGGGTCCCCGGAGCCATAAGTGGCTTGAGGAGGGGGGCAACGCAGCCCCCTCCTAAAGAATTTAAATAAAAAAAGGCCATGACCTGGGGGTTGGGGTCCCCGGGGCCGATTAAGGCCTTGGGAGGCCCAAATTTATTTTTTTCAACAAAAAAAATTAGGGTGCAGGCCCTGGGGGATGGGGTCCCCAGGGCCAGTAAATTAGAAAAAGAAGGGGGGGCCACACAGCCCTCCTTCTTAAAAAAATAAAATAAATAAAAGACCGGCATCGCACTGGAGGCCACGCCCCCTAATTGCAGCACTCTGCAAACGCGCCCCCTGGCCAGTTGTAAGTTGGGGAATTAATTCCCCTTCAATACTGAGGGTCCCTGAGGGCCAACTAGCCCAACAGGTATCTCCAGTGTGCGCCAGGGAGCTGCGTTGCAGACAGGTGTTCTGAGGCCACGCCCCTTTTTACACCTCTATGCAACGCAGCTCTGTGGCGCTTACTGGAGGTACCTAGTGGGCTAGTTTGACCCTAGGGACCCTTAGGATTCAAGGGGACTTAATCTCTCAACTTAGAACGGCCACAGGGCGCGTTTACACAGTGGTGAAGGGAGGGGACGGGGCCTGAGGTGACGTGTGCAAACCCGCCCTGTGGCGCATTTTAAGTTGGGGAAATAATTCCCTTTCAATCCTGAGGGACCCTGGGGGCCAACTAGCCCACCAGGTGCTTCCAGTAAGTGCCACTGCTCTGCGTTGCAGAGAGGTGGTGCAGGCCGTGCCCCTTTTTAAACCTCTCTGCAATGGCGCTTACTGGACGTACCTAGTGGGCTATTTTGCCCCTAGGGATCCTCAGGATTCAAGGGGACTTAATCTCCCAACTTAAAAAACGGCCACAGGGCATGTTTACACAGTGGGGAAGGAAGGGGACGGGGCCTGAGGTGACGTGTGCAAACACGCCCTATGGCGCGTTTTAAGTTGGGGAAATAATTCCCCTTCAATCCTGAGGGCCCCTGTGGGCTAACTAGCCCACCAGGTGCTTCCAGTAAGCGCCACTGAGCTGCGTTGCAGAGAGGTGGTCCAGGCCATGCCACTTTTTACACCTCTCTGCAACGCAGCTCTGTGGCGCATACTGGAGGTACCTAGTGGGCTAGTTGGACCCTAGGGACCCTCAGGATTCAAATTGACTTAATCTCCCAACTAAAAACGGCCACAGGGCGTGTTTACACCGTGGTGAAGGGAGGGGACGGGGCCTGAGTTAACGTGTGCAAACAAGCCCTGTGGCGCGTTCTAAGTTGGGGAAATAATTCCCCTTCAATCCTGAGGGCCCCTGGGGGCTAACTAGCCCACCAGGTGCTTCCAGTAAGCGCCACTGAGCTGCGTTGCAGAGAGATGGTCCAGGCCGTGCCACTTTTTACACCTCTCTGCAACGCAGCTCTGTGGCGCATACTGGAGGTACCTAGTGGGCTAGTTGGACCCTAGGGACCCTCAGGATTCAAATGAACTTAATCTCCCAACTAAAAACGGCCACAGGGCGTGTTTACACAGTGGTGAAGGGAGGGGACGGGGCCTGAGTTAACGTGTGCAAACAAGCCCTGTGGCGCGTTTTAAATTGGGGAAATAATTCTTCTTCAATCCTGAGGGACCCTGGGGGCCAACTAGCCCACCAGGTGCTTCCAGTAAGCACCACTCCGCTGCGTTGCAGAGAGGTGGTCTAGGCCGTGCCCCTTTTTACATCTCTCTGCAAAGCAGCTCTGTGGCGCTTACTGGAGGTACCTAGTGGTCTAGTTGGACCCTAGGGGCCCACAGGATTCAAGGGAACTTAATCTCCCAACTTAAAACGGCCACAGGGCGTGTTTACACAGTGGGGAAGTGAGGGGACGGGGCCTGAGGTGACGTGTGCAAACACGCCCTGTGGCGCGTTTTAAGAGGTAGTTTTAATCCCCTGCCCTATTATATACTAGGGGCTTACAGAGGAGGTCATGCTGATCACAGGGGGACCCCAACGCATAGTGTTCCCTAGTATATGTAGGTGTTTTCACTGAATTCTGAGTGTCTTTTAACATAGCACTGGCTCTAGGACTGGTTAGTCAGACTCAGTTACCACCAGTATCCATCTGAAAAAGTTGAGGGTACAGGATGATTTTGCAACACGGCTTCTTTCTGCTCTTCTGTTTGTTCTTTCTGCACGTTATCCTTCTTCCTGCACTTTTCTTCGTCTTTGAGGACTTCTGTTGCTTCTTTCTGCATTTCTTTTTTTCTTTCTGTGCGTTTTTTCTTCTTTCTTCACATGTCCTATCTCTGTAGGCATAGTTAGAAATTAGCATTTAAAAAACCTTTGAAATTCACTGAAAAAACCATAGGTTTCAGGCACGTTATAGTTAGGAATTAGCATTTAAAAAACCTTAGAAATTCACTGAAAAAACCATAGGTTTCAGGGGCGTTATAGTTAGCTGGACTTTTCACTCGTACAAAACCATTGAAATTCCCCCGTTATAGTTAGTTCAGCTAATTATAACTCGCGCGCCCGCAATGCACTGCTGATGACGTCACATATTACATCACTCATGACATGGTCAGTGACATCACTCATGACATCACTGATGCACCGAATGTCCACTAGCGTAATTCTGATTGGTGGTTAGATGTCAGTCAACATTCGAATCGGTCGAAATCAGGAAGTGTCGGACGCCATTTTGTGTGTGACAGTGAAAAAGAAAGGTGGAGAACGTGAAAAGGGGGCAGGGTAGAGAGTTCCTGCCCCCCAGCCTTTGTCAGGCGGTCCCTGAAGGACCCCGAAGGGTGAAAAAAAACATATTTCTTTTTTTTCAAAAAATCGCGGGGTGCGCGCACGGTGCGCGCATATAGATATTTATGTACTTTTAACTGCAATTTTCTCAGGAACTACTGAACAGATTGACACCATATATGCAAAAGGCACATGCCTGACCTGAGGACTACCTCTTTGCCAAATTTCAAGTAATTCTGTTCAGCCGTTCGGGCTGTACCTTCGACTAAGGTCCTATGGGAAAATGCAAGGGGAAAACGTGTTTTGGGAACCCCCTTTTTTCTCAGCCCCCGCTTGACGAATCACTCCGAGACTTTCAGGGTAGGAGCTGAGCGGAGCGCCCCATTAGTTTTGAAACTTTCGCGAGGATTCGTCAACCGGCGCCAAAGTTATTCAAAATAGAATTTTCAGATTTCCTATGGGAACTCGGTCCTAACTATAACTATGAACTGGCGACCGCCAGTAGATAATATATACATATATATATGTATATATATATAATCACCACCGCATCAAGACAATAGGAATCCTCCTTGCCTCATGAACAACGGACACGGACCAGACGGTAGTGCAAATTCAATTTATTCCTTGTATATCGCCATAACGTTTCGGCTTGTCTGAGCCTTGTTCGCATGACAATGTACTACTGTTGAGCCCCCAATTTAAAGTAACAGTGCATATATATATATATATATATTACCTACTGGCGGTCGCCAGTAGGTAGTTATAGTTAGGACCCCTTTTCCATAGGAAATCCGCAACATTCTATTTTGAATAACTTTGGCGCCGGTCGATGAATCCTCGCGAATTTCTCAAAATAGGTGGGGCGCTACGCTCCGCTCCTACCCTGAAAGTCTCGGGGGGATTCGTCAAGCGGGGGCTGAGATAAAAGGGGGGTCCCAAAACGCGTTTTTCCCATGCATTTTTCCATAGGACCTTTAGACAGAGCTACAGCCCGAACGGCTGAACAGAATTACTAGAAATTTGGCAGAGAGGTAGTCCCTATGTCAAGGAAGTGCCTTTTGTAGGTTTGGTGTAAATCTGTTCAGTAGATTCTGAGAAAATAGCCTTTAAATCAATATATATATCTGAGCCCGCTTACGGTACGCTTACCGTACGCTTACCGTACGCGTACGGTGGCGTGCGCGATCGCGATTCTGATTGGCTCTTAGATCTTAGTAAACATTCGAATCGGCCGAAACCAGGAAGCGGCGTCCGCCATTTTGTCTCTCGCACTGAGTGTTATTTATCAAACATGATGCCCAAAAACATGTTACGGGGCTGTTTTGACAACTCCCTCCCACATAGTCATGTTGAGGGAGTCCCCAAACATCCCCCAAGAGCAAAAACGGTTTTATTTTTTTTTCGGCAATTTCGCCGAGTACGCTTACCGTACGCTTACCGTAAGCGTACGGTAAAAAATAGAAATAAAAAAAACACTATCCACACTTACCCCACCCCCTGTGCTTTTGGTGGCCGTAGGCCACCAAATGTACAGGGCTTATAACATCAGTAAAAAAACTATATTTTGGCAACATGAAATTATAAAATCGAAATAAAAAAAACACTATCCACATTGACCCCACCCCCTGTGCTTTTGGTGGCCGAAGGCCACCAAATGTACAGGGCTTATTAAAGTTGATAAAAACCGTGCACGGAATGCACTGCGTTAAGTGGGCGCGCACGCCTCGAATGGCGTAAAGTAACTTAGCATTTAAAAAACTGTACAAATTCACTGAAAAAACCATAGGTTTCACACACGTTATAGTTAGGAATTAGCATTTAAAAAACCTTGCAAATTCACTGAAAAAACCATAGGTTTCACACATGTTATAGTTAGCGGAAATTTTACTGATAAAAAACCAATGAAATTGCCCCGTTATAGTTAGTGCTGGAAACTATAACTCACGCGACCGCAATCTTCTGCTGATGACATATGTGTCTTTATAAAAAAAAATATTTGTAATATATGTATAGCTAAAAATGTATGGAAGAAGACATGGGCAAATAAGTGTCTAAATACAGTATTAGCATCAGCAGAGGATTGCGGTCGCGTGAGTTATAGTTGCCAGCACTAACTATAACGGGGCAATTTCATTGGTTTTTTATCAGTAAAATTTCCGCTAACTATAACATGTGTGAAACCTATGGTTTTTTCAGTGAATATATATATATATATATATATATATATATATATATATATATATATATATATATATATATATATATATATATATATCCTTAGTTGTAGTTGCTGCACTTGGCAATTCACCTTCCAAAGGTGTTGGTGCCTGCTACGGCGGCAGCAGCTGTCATAAATATATATATATGTCACCCCTACAGCAGGCCTATCGAGTCCTAAGGCAGGGTGTTATGTCCTAACAGTAAAAACTCCAAATTGTAATTTTTACTGTGAAAGACTAGTAGCCTCATTGGCGAGTACAGTGTTATACTCTGACAACTCAGATGTGCTAACTCTTGAATTGGACTACTAAAGTTGATACTTCAAGGTATCAAATGAATCATCACATGAAACCCTACTTGATGCCTAAGTCAAATTTAATGTAACCTTTAAGCAAAAGAAACATTTAGAAAGTTGCCACTCTGTTTCCCAGGTTTTCCTGTGACCAGGCACAGATGCTGGTCACCAGATAACCTTCTACACTCCTGGGGAAAAGTGTGAATGACTCCCAGAGTAAGAAAAATTGAGGCGTGCCATTAGAAGAGGTGTCACCTCTCCCTGGCAGGAAGCCACACAGGTGCAAGCCCTAAATGCAAGCCTTTGAATGGCAAATAGTGGACACACATGAGAGGGGCTGCCTTTTTGTTGAGGTAGATGTGTTGGCGTTGTAGACAGAGAGGGGGAGACAAGCTGCCAAACCGTTTTTTCTGTGGGTGTTTAGCCACACCTCTAGGATGGGCTACCTAGTTCCACCCACTGAGAGAGGAATTACCCCATATTGGCAGTGGGTAGGATAGTGTTCTCAGGGATAGGTAGATGCCACACTTTAGCAGGAAGTCATCATCAGGTGGGAAAGTTCCTACTAGCTCATTGGCTAGTGACCACCACATCCCCAAAGGGGCTTCTCTGGGTATAAATCTGGCATCTCTGGGACCTAGACTTCAGATCACATCTGGGCTGGAAAGAAGGCAGAAGAAGGACTACCCTGCTGTTTCCTGGGCATGGCAAGAGAGGCTGCACCAACCACTGGACTTCACCTTCTGGTTCTTGGGATAGCAAAGAGCGGACTATGCTTGTGCTTCCTGGCTCGTGGAAAAGTCTCTCCAGAGCCCCAGACAGGGAAGGTGAACTCCAAGAGTCAGTTGTGACATCCTGTCACAGCACCAGCCCCACAACAAAGTAGCCCATTCTGATCAGTCAGTAGCCAAAATCACTTGACCACTGCTGCTTGCTGATTTGCAGCACAGATGGCCAAGTTTAGAGGCTTAAAATTTGTAACCGATTTTGCCGGACCCGAAAAAGTTGTCGAAGTGCAGTTTACTCAATCAAAACGGACATTAGCCTTCAATGAAGGGAACCTCTAGATTTGCTGTGACCAGGGACCAGTAGTCCAGAGGCAAGTGGACTTTTGCTGGACCAAAGAGGACTACGAGCGACATCAACCTCTCTGGCCAAAGCTGCCCCACCTGGCCGAAAACCGAGAAGTAGCCCCAGGGAGACCCCCGTTAACTGCACAGCATCCTCAGTATCTTACAGAATCTTCCTCATCCTGTATCCCTTGCATCAGGGCCACTCCATTGAAGTCTATGGTAGTTTACCCGTAGAGCCTGGAGCTGGACTTGAGGCTGCTTTGGTGCCAAAGTAACTATCCTATCACTCCTCATTAGCCCCCTGACCTTCCCCCTGTTGGAGTTGATCACTGAACGCGAGCCAGAGTAATCAAACACAATCCTTCAAAAGTGTTACAAAGTTTCCAAACTTTCTGGTTACCAATACTGGTTATCAATACTTGTTTGGGTCTTAGAGTAAAAAGCTGAGATTTACGTTTCACTTAAAAATCTATATCTTACGAAACCTTTGCTGGATTTTGTTTGTTTTGGTGTCCAAAAATTCATTAAAATATGATCTGTTTTTTTTAATTGGTGTTGGATTTCTTTTGTGTTGTGTGACTTTCTTATACTGTTGTTTGGTACTTCCAAATGATTTACATGTGTTCCTTTGCTTAAGCCTGACTACTCAAATCCACAGCAACCCAGGGTTGAGCTTAGATTTAACAAACAAGCCTGAATGGACCCAAGTTGGTTGTGTGAGTGTATTCCACGGTGAGGTCGCACAACCACACCATATAATATACTCCAGTTCCTCACAACACACATCATGAAACTTGACCAAATTAAGAATAGGCTGTACCTGCAAAATAAAACAATGATTAAAAATGTCTCTGCTCCAGTGTGGGTCTTAAAGTCTGAGTAAAAAATAAGGGAGGAAATCAATACTTTAATTCTGACAGTAGGAAGATAGATAGTATATCCTACATCGGGTGGACCAACCTGACCAAGTGAATCTACTTCACTAGGAGTTTGTGATGGCATCCCAAAATATATCACTCTTTAGACAGATATTCGATGCAGCCAAGTCTGACCTGGTCAATAAACAGAGTAATACTGGCATATTACTGGTTCATGGGAAGAGAAGGGCTCCACATTCCCTGCATAAAGCCCTTGGATGTGAATTTCTAAACTTTTGAACAAGTATAGAACACATACCTCTCTCCCAGACTGGGAGAACATATGAAAAATAGGCAGACATAACCACCTGTGACATTTCTCCATGGAGAATGACAAACTAAAAGTTTGCCCTCTCTTCCAGAAGATCAAAATATTAAGCCTCACTCTCTATCATTCATCTAGACATATAAAACACACAAAGCAGGCATTGGGATGTACTCTGCCCAATTAGATGATATTGATAGAGATCAGGGTGCGTACAATATTCCCACTACCACGGATAAAGTAATCTCACAGTTACACGCACATGCATACATCATACGCTAGGGCCCATTTCACTAACATACGCTCAAATACTCTACCAGCAATAAACCTGTGGAAGGAAAACACTCCTAAACACCCTGCATCTATACCGAGGCCGATAAGACCTGGTTTTTGTGACTGTCCCTAAGCATAACCTATACAATATATACAACAATAGTCAATAATACAAACTCAATAATTGACAAGAAAGAATATCCAACACCATGTTTAAATTATATTGCTTTATCTAAAATTAGTCAAAGGAAATCAATCAGAGTAAATCATTTCTCATAGTTACCTATTCTAGCTAAATGTCAGAACGGGTCGGGACAAGTCTCTCGGTAAATGTCTCTCAAGACGAAGTCCCTTCAGCATCAATCCTCAGCAACGCAGATTCGGTACGCGGCAAAGGCAAAATGGCAAGTGGCAAAGACCCTTTCTAGGCTAACATCTCTTATAGTTTCTAAACAATAGAAAGATACATTGGGAACATAGAAAAAAACTATAATGTCCGCCGGACTTGCTGAGCAGAGCGAGAAGGAAAGGATGTAACATCGCTACATTTGAGAATCACCGCTCAGGAAAAGTACACATAACGAAGACTACGGAACAGGAACCAAGAAAATAAAACATGTATCATATTAATCCTGCTTCTCCTCGGCTATCGAGCCACAGTTCAGAGCTTCTCTCTAAGGCTCCTTTGTTTCCCAAGGCTGCCAAGGACACTTTCATTTCACTTGGAGACTTCCCAAAAACTGCTGCTGTCCTCATGGAAAGTTTTTCAAGCAAGGACCATGGTCAGTTAGCTTCAAGACCATTTCCAGCAGGGGTCTCCCTCGTCACAGTTTTCATATTATAAATCACAGCCAGGCTCACAAGTCGGCCATCTTTTCTTTAGGCCAACATACGCCTCAATAAACCATCTTAATTAAAAGAGACAAAAACAACGTTACCACAGCATAGTGATTAAACAGTGTTAACCCCACTAATACCCTTATGTGTATGCATTTATCTAGCACTTGCAACATAGAAAAGCATTAATTCGGAAAGCGTTTTGTGCTCAAAAATAAACAGCACATAGCAACGTTTAAACATAAAAACACGCACGTTATTTTTAAACAGCACATTTATGCACACCCACGTGTAACTCTCTCTTCTCTTGTTAGGACAAACGGATTGATTAATATAAACACACTTGCACAAGACAAATAATTAATTATTAATTATTAATAAATTAGTACAACGAATAGACATGCCAGAGCTTCAAAAGCCCCAGAATTTTCAAACTGAAAACTCTGCTCCAGCAATCCCCCCTTTGGTGATTTTATCACCAAATAAACCCAAAAAAAAAAAAATTAGTGAAAATTTAGTCCCATTTTAGGAGAAATCGGAAATGTCTTTTCCCCTTTACACAACATTAGACACCAGTCACTCTTTCATCATCCCTCTGTGTCTCTAAGTAAACACTCTCCCTCAATTCTTCTAATTCAATTTCTTGAGGTTCTCTTTTCAACTTCTTGTTTTTCTTTTCATTATTCAATTTCTTCCTCCCTCCCCTGTTTTTACAACACACACACACCAATCTTATTATTAATAAAGCAACAATTATACAAGTTAAAGGAAACAGTATTCTACCTATAATAGTACTACCTATTTTTGCAATAAAATCCTTAATAGCTATCATTTTATTAGCTATTTTAGTCCATAAACTCTCAGCTTCAAGTGGTACTAATTCTTCATGCAAATCAGTAATATTTTTGATATAGACCTTTAGGTCTTTGCTTTCGTCTGGAATGTAAGTGCAACAATGTTGAACTTTCAGCATTCCACAGACTCCACCCTCCTTGGCCAATAGAATATCAAGGGCAAGTCGATTTTGCATAGACATGGCACGTACGGCACTTAATTCCGTATTCACCAAAAGAAACCCTCCAGCGGTATTTGTCGATAAGCGATCAACCACTGTGGACAGTTTCCGAATTCCATAAGCATTCAAAGAAATTCCCACTGCTGGAATCAAAACCCCAAAAATATCACCCACTATTTCAGACCAAGTTTCTCTCTTAAAACGCATTAGTAAGTTAATATGTTCTACATCTGTTATTTTATCTATATGAAAATCTTTGGAAAAACTAGGCCCACATAACACGTGCCATACCAATGGTCAGGCAACTTGTAATAAGCCTTATTCCCACAAACATAATATACTCCTGGAAAAATTGTATCTTCTCCACCTCTGAAACCCCAACCTGTTGCAATGAAGTATGTATCATGGCACTCACTAGTCCCGACAAAATATGTATCATATTGGGATTTCCTTCTTGTAATACAAAGTTTACCCTTCTGTGGTGCATCTAGAGCTAAAGTTGGACTAGCCCCATTCTTCAACTCCTTTCCCATCTCAATGTCCCAAATTGTCTCACTCACTTTATATTTTCCTGCTTCCTCATGCATGTTCAATCTCCTTTCTTCTACCATATCCAGGAAAGCTTTCTCCTCTCCTTTCAAACTGCAAGTTAAATTATTCTTAAAAATGTAATCTAATGTTAATCCTTTTTCTTCAATAAAAATCTCACCAAAAGTGTTAGCTTCTTTAGCTGGATTCAGCTCTTTGTCCATTGGCAAATGCCCAAAAATACTATCTCTGTTAGACATCTTATAATCTACTTTCCCTAATAAATAAAAAACACTACTTAAAATACTACAGGAAATACCATATGTAGCTGGTAAATGATGATAAGTAACACCCTCTGAAACGGATGCAGGTAATTGCATACAGACGTAGCAATCCCTTACTTCCATTGTTTTCACATATTCATATAACAGTTTCGAAAAAACATTACTAGAAAAGTTATTAATTGACCTATCTTTGTGTATGTAAGTATTACTAATTCTAATTGAAACTACTTTTTGTGAATTCTTCTCTACATTTGTCACATTCTCTGTATGCTTCTCAAACTCTACTTTAAAAGTAACTAATAAAACTAAAACACCCCATAGAAGCATTAATAATCCAGTACAGCAGCAGCACATCCTACACCACCTCTTAAGAAAGGCACATCTATTTCTATTATCCTCTATGTTAGCCATTTTAGTTTAGCCTCTACTACTCCACTACTGTTTGAACTTCTTCAATTTCAATTCTTCAGCAATTCTTCAGGTTTCAGTTTATCCAAATGATCTCTTCGTTCACTTAATCCAAGTGAATCCTTCCTTTATTCAGTTTGGATACTTGTCATTCTTCACTTCAATTTCTTCAACATCAAATTGTATTAGATCTCCAACATCAAAATCCTCAGTACTCGACTCTTCTCCAATGTCAGTCAAGAGTACTTTCAGAATTTCACCAGTATCTTCCTCAACCACTTCTCTCAAGATCTCTTCCGGATTATCTCGAGTCACTGCTTCTTCTTTTCCTCCTTCAGACAGTGCCACATAAGACCATTCCGGTGATCTGTGCTTTTGGTTGGGTCTTCTTACTCTTTTTATTTCTACTGGTTTGTTTGACTCCTTTGATTCTTCTCCTCCAGCTTTTGAACTTTGACTTGAAACTTCATTCACTTGTTCAGCTTTCGATGTATTTGCTCTTATTATTTTGTATCTCAGCCTCTTAACTCTGTTGTTAGGCCAACGATCTCCTCTTAACACCTTTTCCGGCTTTATTTCTTTATTACTTCTTTCTCCAATCCAAGTTCTCTTTCTCAGAACTCGACCCTCTGTTTGTTCATCCTCATCATCTGTTTCAAGTGCCTCTTGTTTCCGTTTTCCAGCAGCTTTCTTCTTTTTCACAGATTTTTTCACCACTGTTTGAGACTTCCCTACTCCTGTCCCTCCTCGGGTCTCCGACACACAATCTTCTTGCTGTCTACTTGTCCCTTCACCTGGCTCATCAAGAATGTTCCCTACACCTCCTCGGGGGTCTTCCGCAATCTGTCCCTCTCTATCTTCTTCTGACCCTACTTCTTCAAGTATAATCTCAAGTGGTTCTTAAATCTCCTCCTCTTCTGATTCAGGAGTAGTCTCTGTGTGATTTCTCTTTTCTTTTCTTTTTCCTTCACTGCTGTTTGAAACTCCAGGCTCTTTTACAGAATTTGATCTCTTCTCTGATACTCGCAGTGGTTCATTCGAAGCTTTTCCTACTTCTTTCCCCACTGATTCTGTATCTTCATCATCACTGGAATCTGACTCTTCAAAATACTCTTTACCAGTCCCTTCTTTTGGGTTTGGAACTCTCAGAGTATGACTTGCATGTACCCAGTGCTTCACTCCAGCACACTTTACTGCAGTCGTCGTAGTCAGAATAACTTGTCTCGGCCTTCCCCACCTTGGAATCAAGCAATTTCTTCTTCTGTGAACTTTTATCCTCACCCAGTCACCCTGCATCTATACCGAGGCCGATAAGACCTGGTTTTTGTGACTGTCCCTAAGCATAACCTATACAATATATACAACAATAGTCAATAATACAAACTCAATAATTGACAAGAAAGAATATCCAACACCATGTTTAAATTATATTGCTTTATCTAAAATTAGTCAAAGGAAATCAATCAGAGTAAATCATTTCTCATAGTTACCTATTCTAGCTAAATGTCAGAACGGGTCGGGACAAGTCTCTCGGTAAATGTCTCTCAAGACGAAGTCCCTTCAGCATCAATCCTCAGCAACGCAGATTCGGTACGCGGCAAAGGCAAAATGGCAAGTGGCAAAGACCCTTTCTAGGCTAACATCTCTTATAGTTTCTAAACAATAGAAAGATACATTGGGAACATAGAAAAAAACTATAATGTCCGCCGGACTTGCTGAGCAGAGCGAGAAGGAAAGGATGTAACATCGCTACATTTGAGAATCTCCGCTCAGGAAAAGTACACATAACGAAGACTACGGAACAGGAACCAAGAAAATAAAACATGTATCATATTAATCCTGCTTCTCCTCGGCTATCGAGCCACAGTTCAGAGCTTCTCTCTAAGGCTCCTTTGTTTCCCAAGGCTGCCAAGGACACTTTCATTTCACTTGGAGACTTCCCAAAAACTGCTGCTGTCCTCATGGAAAGTTTTTCAAGCAAGGACCATGGTCAGTTAGCTTCAAGACCATTTCCAGCAGGGGTCTCCCTCGTCACAGTTTTCATATTATAAATCACAGCCAGGCTCACAAGTCGGCCATCTTTTCTTTAGGCCAACATAGGCCTCAATAAACCATCTTAATTAAAAGAGACAAAAACAACGTTACCACAGCATAGTGATTAAACAGTGTTAACCCCACTAATACCCTTATGTGTATGCATTTATCTAGCACTTGCAACATAGAAAAGCATTAATTCGGAAAGCGTTTTGTGCTAAAAAATAAACAGCACATAGCAACGTTTAAACATAAAAACACGCACGTTATTTTTAAACAGCACATTTATGCACACCCACGTGTAACTCTCTCTTCTCTTGTTAGGACAAACGGATTGATTAATATAAACACACTTGCACAAGACAAATAATTAATTATTAATTATTAATAAATTAGTACAACGAATAGACATGCCAGAGCTTCAAAAGCCCCAGAATTTTCAAACTGAAAACTCTGCTCCAGCAATATCAGACCATCAATTCATAAAGCAAGCAGTGTGAGATGCTTCTCTGGCCACCCCACGTGCCCCCTACAATAAAGCAACAGAGAACATGACTCTCAGTACCCTTCCACCCTTCCTAGATTAGTAGTTTGCTGTTATGGATAATATCCACTTTGTACAGCAGTGGTGCTTTATGTGGAAACCACTGGGATTCTTTTTTTGCTACTAGCATTAGTAATCATCACACAATCAAATAATTACAACAATCTAACACACACATCCCTATTCATACTCACTCCTCCATGAACTGCTGTTCCCGCTGCACCGTCACTCTCCGTCGGTCTTCACCAGGTCCCATCACTCTCTGCTCTCGATCTTTCGGACACTCATCCTTTGGACTCTTTGGGACTCCATGGCTAAACTTTCCCTAATTTTCCCTAGAATCTCCCCTCACTCCAAGAGGCAACCATCCGACAGTACTACCAACTGATGTGGCCAGGTTCCCTTTCTCTAATTTACTCTGGAACTCTTGGTCAATGGACTGTTGGTGCCTGCTTTGAAGTGTGGAGGGGAGAAATAACTTTTCACATCAGGTTCGCCAGTACAATAATTCATGACTCCGAAGAATCACAGACTCCAGGGTCTAAGTTAGTGGGTTTATTACAAAGCCAAAAATAACTGAATATACAAGCACCTCAAGATGAGGTTGTAGAAATACATCGGAACTAATACAAAGTCAAACATACGAGCAAAATTGGATCTCCGGAGCATGTAAAGAATAATGAATTCCAAAACAAGAACGCAGGCAACAAGTGCCCCCACATCAAGACAGGACTTTATTTGAGGTTCTTAGGTAAAAAGCAATAGTCTGTCCCTACTCTACTGCTAACGTGACATCCCTACTTAGCATTCCCCAGGCAAGTCAGGAAAAGGTGTCAGCACGTGAAGACTTCCTAAGAAGTGCACTCAGGTTGTATGTATGGGTCAAGAAGTCAAAGGTTACAGAGCTTGTTCTAAGATGCTTCTTCCCTCACCATCAATCTCCTCTCTTCTCCTAACTCTACCCCAGGGGCAAAATCCCTAATTCCAACATCAAAATGATAAAGATGCCCATTTCTCATCGTCTGATCGCTTTATCCCGCTGGGGAACTCAATATAGGTGATTGTCTGCTCAGTTTCAATACTCCCAGCTCCTGGCTCGATGACCTTGATTTCCAGGCCTTTTCCAGTGAGAAAGAACAGTGTCTCACATTATCAGCACTCCTTGTACAAATGTATCCTCTCACATTCTATTGTCACATGTTAATACAATAAGAGAATAAATGTAGGTGCGAACTACTCATGATTATAATGCACCCCTAAAAATGAAAGAGCACATACGCGTTCTATCACTGTAGAGCAGGTGTGAAAAAGGAGAAAATGTTTCACTTCTTTGTTTTCCGACTTTGCATGCGCACTGCACTGTGCAGCACACATACAAAGTAGGATAAGCTTTGAAGTGTGTCTAAGCATAGTATTTTGTACTGGAAGGGTACCCTTCCTTTACAAAACCTATGCTAGACTCAGGCATGCACCCAAGCCAGGGGAGTAGCCAGAAGAAAGAAATACACCCCACTTGGACCCACATCCAGAATAGCTTCATGAGCGAGCCAGCCTGTTTTCCGCTATAAAATATATCCTTTAATCTCTCCTATCTTTTCTCTTTCTTCTACCAGCTCTCCCTCTCTTAATCATCCTCTTTTCCTCTCTCGTCTCTTTTCCCTTTCATCCCTCCGACTGTTTCCTTCCATTGCATTCCTTTCCCTCCTCCTTTTACCTTTTCCTCCCTCTCTCCTCACCTTGCCTTTTTTCTACTCAACCCCCGACGTGTCACTAGTTTGAACCAAAGCAATCATTAATTTAAATAATAAATTAACCCTCACTTGTGCCATTTGTGAAGTAAAAATTTATGAAAGAAAGTTATAATATAGACTGAAAAACTGCACTGAACCAAGATTAGAGTAATAAAAATTACATGGCAGAGCTTTCTGCATTGAGCTATATGAATTTCTTCTATGCACGAAGAAATGATTGACATAGTTTTGCCTTCTCAAAAGTCTGGTAGGGAAAGCAATTTTACTTTTAACCCTTAAAAGCACAGAAATCTTTTGAGCATATGGGAAATGTAGGTTTGAGCACACAGGCTTGCCTTCCCACACCGATAAAACACCCAAGCAGTCGCACATGATTATAGGAGATTAGAGAGACATCGTTGCTCTCCTTTTGCTTACATCTTCTATCAAAAATACAACGATGGCCACCGATGCAGACTGGGATCTAGCGGATTGGACTGCATCTCGTTGTCTCTCTTGGAAAATTAAGCAGCACTTGGAGCCCCTCTGGAGGTTGTAGTCCTCAACAGGCAGGCCACCCTAAAGAGGAACTGATCTGAGAGGACTACAACCCCCATAAAGCCCAGTCACTGTAGCAAGCGAACCAAGCTGAAGCTAAATGTCGTATTTCTTACCTATCAGCACTGGAAGCAATATCCTATCTGATTCTTGAGTATTTGGGGCCAGGGCAGTGAAACCTCGACGGGCTGCCTACGCTGCGCGTCTCCCCCGCTGCCATTCTTCAACTTTGGCCGCCGTTGGGGGAGACTACAGCTCCCGTGATCCTTTGGGGGCTGACACCTTCCGGTTTCCAGCGCGCCCGGAGGCGCTTTAAAAGAGAGTGCTTCCCTCGCGTCGCGGGACGCGCGCGGGCGGCGCCGGGCTGAGCCCGGGCAGAGGGCGGGCCGTCTGTGGCCGTCAGCGGCAGACAGAGGCAGGGCTGGGCCACATTATTTCCATCCTGCCACAGATATCCCGGAAGTGGATCTCGACCATTGACTGTCGGCTGACTGACTGCACAATGAAGGTACCGACCATGAGCTAATTGAGCCATCACTTTATTGATGTAACCTCTATTGATTTGTTGACTTAATCTGGTTCGTGGTTCCTTAGAGTGGTTTTACTTGTTGGAGTACACAGAACTTTAATTGTACCATGAGTAAACTGGGCAAAGTTTCGAAGTCTGTAACTGCCCGTCCTAATACCAGACTTCACTCTAATACAACTCAACCGCTACCGACACTTGCGGCCATTGACAAAATGCTTCAACAGACTATTGGAGTTGTAGCCACTGCCATAGAAAACACAGAAAGGAGACTCTCTATTACCCCTACCTTATGCTTGCAAGACTATGGGGGGGATTGTTCTGCTACCACTATTGACCCTACGATTGTTGATTCTTTTCTTGCTCCTAGTTACGCTGAGCTCCCATGTTCACAGATAGCTCCAGAACACGAGAGGAGTCAGGACTTGGTCCGGGCTGCCGTGATATCATCTAATGATGCTGCGGACGTCTGCCTTATTCCTCCCTCCTCCTCTCCTATAGGGACTGTTAAACCTGGGAAGCCAGGCTATAAACTAAGGAAAAACTGTCCCCCAAAAAAACCCAGAAAACCAGGGAAAAAACTGCAGCCAAACCACAATTTGGTGACCCCACAAGATAGCTCACTGCATCCCCAAGTAGGGGTGCCCTGTTGGGTCTCCAATATGGTGGCCGATTTGCAGACATGTCTGGAGCGAATCATAGCCTCCCATATTAAACCACTTGTTTCCAAATTAGACAGAATTTCGTCACTGATAAATAAGCTGGAAGGGGGGATAATGAAGCCTACAATTGCTAAGGACAAGACATCATCTGTATCTGATAGTTTGAGGGCAGTAACTGATGATAACCGAGTGGTGCAGAACTTAAACCAGGGTAGTTCAATAAGTATTGATAAAGACATAAACCCAATGTTTACACTCCCCCCTGTCCCAGCGGCAGCGAGCTCCACTTCCCAGCCCTTAGGGACTTCCTCTGTTAATCTTAGGCCACATTATGAAGAGAACGAGACGCCTCCAAAAATCGTCCCATCTATGGCAAAGACATCTGAGGAGCCTAGGGCTGGTATTTCTCAACTGTGTTCTATTAATCTCCCCCCAGAGGCACAACCCTATGTAGTGGTGCTAGTAGGTGTTCCAACCCTCTCTAAGGGAAAAAAAGAATATGATAGCGATCTGAAAAATAAATGTATCCAATGGCTAAGTAAAAATAGACCTCTCCCCCCAAATTTGACAGGGGAAATTCTGGTGGTGAGAAGAATTGATTGGATTGGAAGGGGTCCCAAAACAGTGGCAGGAGATGTCATAATAATTAATTTTAGGGACCCTGCTGTAGTGGATTATATCTGTAGAATCCCTCCTTGGTGGAATTCTCAGATATTTCCCCTGCATCTGTCTTACTTCTACCCCATTCAAAGCCCAAATTTAACTTATGCACAGAGGCCCCAAGGCGATAGAAATCACTTCCAGTTACCCAAAAGGACATGTCAGTGGAAGCCATCCATGGAAGGTACTTTAAATCCCATCCCCCCCCTTCAGATACATGCCCATAGGAATAGATTCAGCGCCTTAGAGGAGGTAGATTGACTGATCCATGGGGAAACCCCTACCACGGAATGCACTCATAGTGACCAGAGGGGTGGCTCCGGATCGACGGTGACTACTTCTTTTCAATCCCTTGGTGCCGATTCCTTTTGTAATAATATTGCGAGGGCACAAAAGGGAACTGATGAAATTTTAGCGCAAACTCCCCCAATAGAACAGGGGAAGGAGGTGCACGGCCTAGATAAAGGGAAGCAGGGATGTGTGAAGATTCTATCATGGAACATTGCTGGAATAAGGAGCAAATTATTGGAGCCAGAGTGGCTTACGTTTATGATAGACCACGACATTTGCATTATGCAAGAAACTTGGGCCCTGGAAGGGAGTATATGCCATGGTTTTGCGACCTTTGACATCCTCGCAGTATCTTCAGGCAAGGGCCGCCCTTCTGGTGGCCTGTCCATTTGGGTAGGAACACATTTGGGGATTCAAGCTGTTGCACTTGGAACAAATTCCTTAGACATCCAATGTGTCCTACTGACTCTACCAGACAAGTCACAAGTGGCTCTTATAAATATTTATTCCAGACCCACTTCAAATGGAAACGAGTCAAATACTATCACCACTCTTGATTCCTTTATCCAGTCCCTTGACCCCACTATATCAATTATTTTGGCCGGTGATCTCAACTGCCAGTTCGAACCCTTGAGTATCCCTCATTGTGACGATTCCAATGAAGTGGACTCGTCGGGATCTATTCCATCCCCTGCGATAGCCCCTGTAAGGGCATGGACTAAGCTTGTTTTACAAATCAAATCCTTCACACTTGCATTGTCCTTATGGGCTTGCAATGGAAGGTTTGACAATCCTTGCTCCGGCCTACCAACATTTAACAGATCCAATAGCACTTCTATTCTAGATTATATTTTAATAGAAGCCAAACATTGGGACAAGCTCAAAGACTTTACCATTGTAAATAGGCAAGATAGCGACCATAATGCCTTGGTGTTATCACTTAAGCCCGGTGCTTTTGGTCTATCCAACACAGATCTAAGTACATCGCCAGCCCCCCCATCATATATCTTGTCTAATAATAGGAGAAGGGTTAAATGGCCAATATGCTTGAACTCACCAACACGACTCGCTAAAATTTATCAGACTGCCACCCCATTAATCAGTGAAATGGCGGACCTTCCCTCACCTACTCAGGCTGTAGTAATCCATAGGAAATTGACTACGACCCTCGGAGAAATATTTTTTCCAATGGCCAGGCCTCGGTGCCCAAGGGCTATATCTCATCCCTGGTATGACCATGCCTGTAAAATTGCAAAGAAAGACATGCTTGCTGCAATTAAGTCAAAGGTTATTTCTAATATTAGAACACTCAGGTTGGCCTACAAGAAGGAACTGAATAGGGCTAGGAAAGAGTGGGAGGAAACCAGATGGAAGGAAATGAGACAGGCACTCCTTCTTAAGGACTACAAGAATTTCTGGGACATTGTCTTCCTTTCATCGAAAGGTGACCAAGAGGAGGGGGTATCCAATATTGCCCCTATGGTATGGGAGACACATTTCAATGAACTCTATTCCACTCCTGATTTAAGGACCACTGACAATTTGGCCCAGAACTATACACCAGCCCCAGAGATGGTTGTTCCTCCAGACCCCTCCTTATCCCAGAGTAATTTAGGACCAGGGACATTAGGTGATTTAATAGATGGAAATGGGGTCGATTATTATTATTCTGATTGCATTTCCCTAAAAGAAGTTGAATCTGCAATCAAGGGTCTACCCTTAAACAAGGCGCCAGGTCTTGATAAGATTCCTGGGGACCTTTTTCGCTCCGAACCTAAAATCTGGGCACCATACCTGACCGTCTTTTTTAACGCGGTCTTACAAGGTTCAGCGTTGCCAGAGACATGGCTTGGAGCCGAGATTGTTCCAATATTTAAGAAGGGCTGTCCACTTACCCCATCCAATTATAGACCCATCAGTTTATTGGATACCACCCAAAAACTGATGGGTAGAATACTTCTTAATAGAGTACTTGATTGGATGGAAACGAATAAAATTTTGACACCTTTGCAGGCCGGCTTTCGAACAGGAGTTTCTACCCTTGACCAGATCTTTCGGCTCCAGGTCCTTTATTGGAAAACCACAAGAGTGGAGGGTGGCAGCCTCTATCTCATTTTTGTGGACCTGCGAGCCGCTTTTGATCTGGTCCCTAGGGAGAAACTATGGTCGGTCCTGAGGGAACTTGGCTTACCAATGCCTCTTCTTGACGTCCTGGTTCGCTTCCACACAGGGAACTTCGCACAGGTGAGGTGCGGGAAGAATGGGGAACTGTCAGCCCGCTTTCCTGTAACTCGCGGGGTCCGACAGGGATGTGTACTGGCTCCCACACTCTTCAGTTTATATGTAAATGGCCTGATTAAGGAATTAAACAACATCAAGGACAGTGACGCACCGTTTTTGGCCTCTGGCAGGGTGCCCGCTTTGATGTTCGCTGACGACACGTTGTTGTTGTCGCGGACATCAACGGGTATCCAGCGGGTTTTGGACGGTTTCATGATCTTCTGTGCCTCGAGGGGACTGGAGATTAATTTGGGGAAAACTAAGTTCATGATCTTCAGTCCCCCTAGGCGAACCCGTCCAAACCCTACACTAGCTGGGGTCCCCCTAGAAAGAGTCAAGACCTTTACCTATTTGGGAGTCACTCTAACTGAGCACTTTACATGGGATGCTCATGTAGCTAAATCTTCCTTGAGACTCTCGCAGATAGCGGGGGGAATTGGAAGGTCTCATAGAACTTCCATATTTAAGCCAATCACCCCCGCGCTGGAAATTTATAAAACTCAGGTGAGGTCAGCGGCTTTATATGCCGCAGAATTGTGGGGCCATACAAACACTTCTAACTTGAAGAAGATAGAACATGCTTTTATGCGCGGGCTGGTGTCCCTTCCCCAGAGCACTCCCCTATTACCATTACGTCTGGATATGGACCTAGAATCCGTAAGTGACCTGGCGGCTCTACGACCACTACTTTTTTGGAAAAGGTTGTGGTCTGTCCCTGAACTTACAACTTTTAGAAAGGAATTCATAGCGGTATGGAGACAGTTAAATTATAAGGAAATATCATGGCTTCTCCATATCAAGACTTCCCTGTACTTAGTCGGTCTATCCCACCTTTGGGATACTCCGGCTATAAGCTGTGTGAGGACTCAGAAGTCAGAGATACGGGCAGCTGTAAGATCCTATAACTCTAAAAAAGTATGCTGCTCTACCTCTCTGGGGAGGCTGACCTCTGAGTTCCTAATGGTGAAAACAGATTCTGCTTTTGAGATATTTTTGGATTTAATCCAGCCTCCTTTAGCTAGAAAACTATATACTCAGTTGAGGCATGGGTCATTGCCAATCGGGGCATTAACATCCAGATGGGATAAAACAAAGGAGGGTACTTGTCCAGCCTGTCAAACCTGTCATGAGGACATTATTCACATTATGTTCTTTTGCCCAGTTTATTGTACAATCCGAAAATGTTGGCTTGTCCCACTGTGCAAAAACTTGGGCCTTAGACAGTGTGCTCAAGCATGTAGAGTCCTGACGTATGACACCAACCCTCCCATTGTTTATGCTGTGTCCCGTTTTTTATATGGTATGTGGCGGAGAAGGATGAGTTTTAACTAATGGAATGATTTACTTAGTTCTCAATGATAACTTAATGTTTAATAATTGTCTTAAATCAACTTCTATTTATGGTCTTATTCTCGTACATGTATATATTTTATTGTACTTTTATGGTCTGATGACCGAAATAAAGTTATCTTGACATATTAAATGTCGTACTGAAAAGTTCCACTCTGTTGGTGGCCTGTGCTTTGGGGAGCCCAGCCAGGGCCGGACTGGGAACCACAACCGGCCCTGGCAAAGTGCTCGGCCGGCCCTCCTCCCCCTGGGGGGGTGCCAGCAAGCTCTTTGCCATGGCCGGTTGTCGGCCGGTTTTGTTACAGGGCCGATTTTGCAGCTATGCCTCAAAAACGGCCCTGCAGTAAAAACGGCCTCCAGCGGCCCAAAACCGGCCCCCACCTGTGCGGCGCACCGGGGGATTGCCCGGTGCCCACTACGGCCAGTCCGGTCCTGAGCCCAGCTCAAGCTTTTAAAGGGGGGCTGGCGACCCCAAGAACTATCGCGAAAGGTGTGTGCCTAGCGCACGGCAGCTGAAATCAGCGCTGGTGCCAGTGAGAGGTGAGGAGAGAGCCATATCTCTGTGAATACGGCGCCCTCTTGCTATCTCCCTGTCACGCAACGCAGCACAGCCTCTTTGGGGGCTGCAGTGCTTCCCGATGACAATTTCTGAACCTGGGCCAATGAGTTCTAATTTATAATAAAAGGGACACAGTTGAGCCTCTTTCCAGCCCTTCTCTAAAATGAGTTGGGGGAGAGGCTCCATACACCCTTGGCGTGTGAGCACATTAGTGAAGTTAGATCAAAAGTTGAACAGGCGTCGATGAATGATTGTTCTGAAATTATAATGAGGGCAGAGGATGAAGATTCACTGTCAGATCTCAATAACAGAAAGCTAAGAAAAGATGCATGACATCTCTGATGGAGTGCTAAACGGTGTGGGGGAGCTGACACAAAAATCCGATAATGCATTATAAAAAAAAATAGATGAATTAATAATAAAAGAATAAGAATTGTACTGCAAGACACAGAGGCTCTTATTACGCATAAACCATTTAAGAATTCAGTTAACAGGTACAACATACTTTTGAATTCGTTTTCTTTTGTTTAATGTTTAAAGTTCATATTTTGAAGGCAAAAATATCGGCTTTTATGATTTTTCCAGTTTGTTCGACATACAAAATTCCGGTCAGGTTTGCAAAATACTTATTTAGGCAAAACGTGATGGACGGCATTTCAGAGACTAAAGCTTGCCCGTGTTTGCCTTCAGCTGCTGTCAATGTTAAACTCCCTTTACTGTTCATACGAAAGTGCTTGTTATAATGTTACAGGTCCGTTTCCATGGTAACTAAAGCACCACGCTGCTTGTAATGCTAATAACCATTTACCACGCCCTGCACAGAAGCACATTTTCCCTTTCTTCTGACAAAGCTAAGTTCCAAACACTCAAGCGTGGGCGGCGCTCTGCTGATAGTGAAATCATCATCTTTCCGGCAGGTAGAGTGAGTCATTAAAGTTCTTCCCAAGTGAAAAACGCGTGCCTTTGAATACATTAAAAGACAGATCACTCAATAATCCGAGCATCTGACAGTGGGGGGAATATCGTTTTAAGCAGCACCTTCTCTTATTTTGAATAACGTGGTGCCTTACATGGGATATTTTGATACCCAATTGTTCAAACTTCTATTCTGACCGCGGATGTATTTCGAACTCAAGATTTGCCCTTTACAAAAAAAATAGTTTTTAAATATCACAGGAATTTGACAGCTGAAAAGAAACCAGTGCACCAGAGGAGCACGTGTCTAGAAGTGGCATCATTTTGGTATTTTAAAACGTTTCTGCTTATTAGCTACCCCAAGCCCTTCGTTCTCTGGTGGCCGCGGGTGCCCCTGGCGGTGGCGTGCAGGAATAGCACTCTTGGAATCCTGCCGGGGAAGGGTTGCTGCGGCAGGGTGTGTTCTCTTGACATGGGCTGACTCACCGGGCTGCGCCTCCAGTGTTACGCAGTCTCTTACAGTGAAACCATCGGCAGCACACACAATTACTGATTGTTATCACCGGGATAGCTGTGCAAGATCCCGGGAGCTGGCGTGCCTGTGTGCTTGATTGTCCAAGCATCCCTGCTACTGCGTGTTTTTCAACAGCTTCAATAGAGGGTCTATATACACTTTCTCTTTGCTGCTTTTTGTGTCTTTTCTTTCTAGCCTTGGTTTTTATGAGTTTTGGCTTTCATCCAACATCCAAGAGACAGATGAGGATGCGTGCCAGGTCTCAGCTAGAAGCAGGCAGTGACTAATGGTAATTAGCCTGTGGACTGAGAACATTTCATCACACCCTGGTGCAAAGACGGACTGTTTTCTTTGAGCTAACTCTTCCATGCCAGGAATTGTATATTACCCACACACTTTGTTCCTTAGCCCTTTTCATTGGAACTGTATATTTTTCCCTCAGAAGGGACGGCATATAATGGTGAGCAGGTGACCATGGACAATGCCAGCGTTCTTTCCGGGGGATGGTGGTCTGGGGGAATTGCACTATGTTATGTTATGTTATGTTAATTAGGCTTTTAAAGCGCTCTTTTACCCAAGGGTGTCCTGGCGCTGAGCACTGTCTAACTGGTATCCCTCTGCACCTAAACTCATTCTGTGAACAGCCACGTTTCAACCCCTTCCTAAAAGAAAGGAGATCCATCGAGTTCCTAAGATGCATTGGTAGGTTGTTCCAGGCATTGGTGGCACCTAAGATAAAACTCCTGCCACCTCAATTGGCCTTTTTAGCTCTTGGAACCATCACTCGCTTTGCTTCCATAGACCGCAGCACTCAGGAACATACCATTGAAGGCGCCTTCTTAGGTATTCCGGGCTACTACCTATCAGGGATTTAAAAAACGTACATAGTGCTTTAAATTGGGCACGTTGTTTTATAGGGAGCCAATGATGGTGTCGTAGACCATTTCTAACAGATAACGAACCTTGGTGTGCCCGTTAGCAGCCTTACTGCCGCATTTTGCACCATCTGGAATCTATTGAGATGTTTCTTTTGAATATTCAGGTACAGGCTGTTACATTAGTCCAGACGGGACTAAATGAGGGCTGAGACAGCTGTCCTGAAACTTTCCTCTGATAGGAAGAATTTTATTTTTCTCAGGGTTCTAAGGAGGAAAAAACTTGTTGAGACCACCCTGCTGACCTGGTCCCCAAACGTCAGTGCGTTGTCCATAATCACCCCCAAGTTCTTAGCTTTCAACGTAGGGGATGGAGGGTTGCCCATTTCTTTGGGCCACCAGTCTGGCGACCAGAGGTTAGAGTTATTCCCGAAAATAATCACCTCTGTTTTGCCTGCATTAAGCTTCAGGCAGTTGGCAGACATCCAGCCAGTTACCGCTTTCATATAGCTGTGACATTTTGAGGCCGTTTCGGTTTCTTTACCCCGCTGAATGGACAGCACAATTTGGGTGTTGTCCGCATAAGATGTTAATTGCAGCCCAAAAGGATCTTATAAGGGCAGCCAGTGGGCTCACATATATATTAAAAAGCGTGGGACTGAGGGAGGACCCTTGTGGCACTCCACAGGGAAGGGAGAAAGGCTTTGACCTGTCCCTCCCCAGATCCACCGTTTGTAATCTGTCAGCCAAAAACTATTTCAATAGGTTCCAGGCCTTGCCCTGGACCCCCGCCCTCAACAGTCGCAGCGCCTCCTAGGTCCACCACCTCTTGAACCTCCTCCGTGGTTTTAATCAGTGCTAGCTCTGTGCTATGTCCCGCGCGGAACCCATACTGTGAGGGATCCAGCGCGTTGCTGTTCTTAAAAAACAAACTAGGGGGCGTGGTCTCGCCAGGAATGGAGTGAGACGTGCATCGCTTCGTCTCCGGGCCGCCGCCGCGATAATCTGCCTTCTCAAAGCGGCTCAGCGGCAGCGCCGGAGTTCTGATCGACACCCGGGGGGGCCGACGGCGAGGGGCACCCGGTGAGGGGCGCAGAGGTGCTGGCGGCACCGGAGGACGCGGGACTCAGAGGTGGAGAAGGCCCGGAGATCGCTGTCCTGCCCGCCATTTTGCCCGCCGAAAGTCAACGGCCTATGGCGCCCGGCACCTGAGGAGGGGGAGAGGTCGGAGACCCGGCGATCCGGGCGAACTGCTGTGGGCTGCCCTATCCTAGCCTCGGAATTACCTGGTGGTGCAGCGGGCTCCAGACCGCCTGGAATACAGGTCTCGGGGCCTCCGGGGGCGGAACCGCGGAGTAGCGGTCGCCATCTTTCTCCGGACTGGCCTTCCTTCCCGACTGGATTGCTGGCTTGAGGCATGCGCCGGAGCTGGGCCCTGGGAGAGTCCTCGGGGGCGTGAGCTGAGGCCTTGAATCTCGCTGGAAGCCTGCATCTGCCCCGAGCTGGCTGGGAGCAGTGTCCTGGAGCTCCTGCCTGTGCCCCTGTGATCGCTGGGGGCCTGCTGCGCTACCGCCGGAGCCCTGGGTCGGCGCTGGAGGCCTGAGGAGTGACCGGCAGCTGCGGCACTTCCCGCGCTGGGCCTCGTGGCTGGCTCGAAGGGGGCAGGAGCCTGTGGACGCCCGACGACGGAGCCCTGCGGCGACGGCTACGCACAGTGAGTTGTTCCAGGGGGGTGACCTGCTGGCCCCGGGACTGTTGCCCGCCTTGCCGGTACCGGGGTGTCCGGCGGGGGGACTTCGCACTCGCTGGGGAGGGGCCTGGACGGCCGGAAGCTTCTGTGGGTCCCCTGCTTGGATTTAAACGGGAGCAGAGACACTGGTGTTGACCTCGGGGTTTGGGGACTGCCTGCACGCGGCTCACTGCGGGGACCCCACCGCCTGGGAAGTGTGTAGACGGGGCCTGTGGAGGGGCCCCTGGAAGCGAGAGGTTGCCGATCCGGGGTTTGTGACCTACTGCCCGCTGCGGCGCGCTTGGCGGTGCTTGCCTGGGGGTGGCCTGCCGGCCGGGGGAACTGACCTGCCTGGCGCGGTCTGACGCAGGCCGGTGTCCAGCATGACTCGCACGAAGCCTGGGAAAGAACCCCCGGCGACCAAGGACGCCTCAGTCGCCGACCTATGGGGGAAGTCGGGCGCTAACTCGTCAGGAGGGGGAACCCCGGCGGAACCGGTCACGCAGTCCTTCATGGCAACATTCATGCAGGAACTCAAGACTGAAATTGGGTCCCTTCGCACGGAAGTCCAGGCCTGCGTCAAGGACCTTCGGAAGGAGGTAGGAGATCTGGGAGACCGCGTAGATGATATGGAAAAAACTCTGGACGCCCGCACAGAGGATCAGGAACACCTTTGGCAACGCTTGGCGACCCTGGAGGAGCAACATGTTGAGCTCCAGATCAGCTGGAAGATTTGGAAAATAGGGGGCGCCGAAACAACATTCGCATCAGGGGTGTTCCGATTGGGGCCGAAGGGGAGGATATAATGACATTTGTGGCGGACTTGCTTCAGGAGATCCGCGGGGACGACGATGCATCGCCGCCAGCTCTAGACCGAGCGCATAGGGTAGCAGGACCACCTGGGAGACCTGGACTCATCCCTGACATTCTGACGAGGGTCCACTTCTTTGTGGAGAAAGAAGCGATTCTCAAAGCAGCCAGGGACAAGCCTGAAATTCACTATAAAGGCGCGCCGGTTCAATTGTTCCAGGACCTGGCCTCTACGACCCTCAGACGTCGCAGGGACTTTCGGCCCATTACGGATAAGCTGCGAGAATTAAATATACGCTACCAGTGGGGCCACCCCTTCGCCCTCATCTTCCAGTGGGAGTCCAGGCGCCGAGTGCTCCGCTCCTACCGGGAGGCGGCCCAGCTGCTCCAGATCCCAGACTCCCCTTCGGCCAGTCCGGCGCGGCGCAGTGCTGCAGATCGTGGGGCTCCCCGGGGACCGCAGTGGTCCACGGTGCGTCGATCCCGGCGCCCCTCATCTCCGGCTGGCAGCAGATCATCAAGGGACAAGCAGGACATTATCAAGCATATCAAATCCTTGGAAGGCGGCTCGCCGCTTATGGGCTCACAGGTATCGCCCCTCAAATGAGTCTCCCTGGGGTGCTCAACTCCTGATTTTGCCTGCTCTTCGGCACGACACGACGACTCTACAAGAGAGGCGGTGGCCCGGAGCGGGCTTTTGGTTCTGTGATCTGTTGGCCGGGCGATGACAAACCCCCACGCCTATCCATGGGAGAGTGACATCTCTGGGACAGCTTGTGCCGCGAGGCCTGGCTACTCCTTAGACTGGATTAGGACATGTTGGCCCGGTTGGCCGGTTAAGACTGGATGTGGTTTTCTTTGGTTTTCCCCTTCCCTTCTTTCTCTCCTTCCTTGGTACCCCTGTGGCGGGGGGGTTGGACGGGCGGACGGGGGTATGAGGGGGATGAGGCACGCCGAGGGGTTCTGGGACTATGACTACTGAGCCGTGCTGGAAGGTCCTCTCCCTTAATGTGAAGGGGCTTAACTCGCCCAATAAGCGTCGCCAAGTGTGGCGTTACCTCTTACTCCAGAACCCTGACCTCATTTTCTTACAGGAGACCCACCTTCTTAAGGCTGATGTGGCCCGTATGGCTCACCCTCGATACCCCCAACAGTTCTGGGCCTCGGCGACTACCAAGACGGCGGGGGTGGCCATCCTCTGCAGGGCGGGAATTACCCCGGGGGGTTCTAAGGTACTACGGGACAGCGAAGGTAGATTCTTGAGGGTCCAGGTCACGAGGGGACATCGCACTCTCACCCTATGTAACCTCTATGCTCCCAATCAGGGCCAAGATTCTTTTCTACGCAGGCTGATCAAGGATCATTTAGAGCAGATTGACACGGATCTCATAGTTGGGGGGGACTTCAACTTGGTGTGGGATGCGGGGCTGGATCGCTGCGGGGGCGCCTTTCATGGGGTGGGGGCCATGTCCGCGGCAGTGAAGAATTCCCTCAGCGCCCTCAATTTAGTGGATGTTTGGCGCTACCATTCCCCAGGCTTGCGAGACTACACGTATTATTCGCATGCGCACCGCTCCTACTCTCGTATAGACCTGCTGTTGGTCTCGCACTCCCTGCTTAAAGACACCATTACGGCAACACACTCTAGCATCTCTATCTCTGACCACGCCCACGTGGAACTGAGTCTCCGCGAGCGCTGCACTGGTCCCCCGCGACCAAGTCGGTGGAGGTTTCCAGACCACGTACTCCGGGACCCGGTAGACAGGGAGGAAGTGCAGGCCGCTATCCTCGCGTACTTTGCAGACAACGACCTACCAGGGACTCCCCTTCCCCTCTTGTGGGATGCTTTTAAAGCCACCATTAGGGGCACCCTCACCGCCATTGCGGCCGCGAGAACACGGGAGGCTCGCTTGTACGAGCACAAGCTCGAGAGGGAGGTCAAACTGTTGGAGAAGATGGATCAAGAAAGTCCGACGATGGCACGCAAACGCCGCCTGGCTATCCTGCGCGGCCAGCTTCGCGCACACAGGACGAACAAGGCGGAGCGCGCCTTACTGGCGCTCAAGCAGCGTTACTATGCGGGCGGGGACAAGGTGGGAGCCGTGCTGGCACGACGCCTGCGTACGCGGGCGGCCAAGGCTCACATCGCTAAGTTGCAACGGGTGGACGGCTCCTGGGCCACCACGGAGTCGGCCAAGCTCCAAATGTTCCACGACTTCTACGCGGCGCTCTACACCGCTGACACCCCAGCGCCGGATTTGATAGCCTCTGCCATGGGGGACTGTGTCTGGGACTCGTTAAGTGAGCATCAGTCGGGCCTCCTCGAGGCTCCCATCACGTCGGAGGAAATGGCTGGGGCCTTGCGAGATCTTCCACTGGGTAAAGCGCCAGGCCCGGATGGGTTGCCGGTGTCCTTCTACCGTGCCTACTGGCCGCAACTCCAACCGTATCTTCTTCGCCTTTTCAACTCGTTTGATGAGGCAACGGGCCCGTCGACAGATATGGCTATGGCCGAAATCGCTCTTATCCCGAAACCCGGGAAGGATCATGCTCTCTGCTCTTCCTACCGGCCTATTGCGTTATTAAACACCGACCTCAAGTTGTACACTAAACTATTGGCAAAACGGCTCAGTGTCCACATGCCCAATCTCATCGAGCCGGACCAGGTGGGGTTCATCCAACACCGCCAGGGGGCCGACAATGTGCGCCGCGTGGCGCACATCGTAGGGAAAGCCAAACACTGGGGGATACCGGCGTGCCTTCTTTCGCTTGACGCGGAGAAGGCGTTCGATCGGGTTGACTGGCTGTTCCTCCGGGAGGTTCTGCGGCGAGTGGGTCTGGGCCCGAAGATGGTGGCGCGCATTATGCCCCCTACATCTCGCCAGTGGCTAGGGTACGAGTGAACGGTCAGCTTACGCAGGCCTTCCCCATCTGTAGGGGTACCCGGCAGGGATGCCCCCTGTCCCCCCTGCTGTTCGCCCTGGTGGTGGAACCCCTGGCCATCATGATACGCCGGTCCCCCGACATCCATGGTATCTCCCTTCGGGGGATGGAGCATAAGATTGCCCTCTTCGCAGACGACCTCCTTCTCACCCTATCGGACCCGCTGCACTCCCTGCCGGCGGTCCACTTGCTGCTTCAAGAGTTTGAACGGGCGTCCGGGCTCAAAATCAACCATGCGAAATCTTGGGCCCTCAATTTAACGATCCCAGATGGGGACCTCGTGGCACTCCGGTCCTGTGTTCCCTATCAATGGGTGACCGAGTCGGTGCGCTACCTTGGCCTGAATCTGACCCCGGACCTGGCCACTTGGACGCAGGCCAATTGGCAGGAGTATAAATGTTCGGTACAGACGGACCTGCGTGCGTGGAAAGCCCTGCCGCTATCTTGGCTGGGTAGACTCAATACGGTGAAGATGTCCATCCTCCCAAAGATTTTGTACCTCTTCCAAACACTACCGACGCCGATCCCAGAACACCAGATTCAAGGGCTCCAACGCGAGCTGGTAGCGTTTATATGGGGTGGGAAGAAACCGCGTTTCTCTAACACGCTCCTGATGCTCCCCCGTGACAGGGGTGGCCTCGCGTGTCCGAATCTTCTTGAATACTATTGGGCATCGCATCTTCGTTACGTCTTAGAATGGGGGGCGTGGGAGAGCGAAAAGGTGTGGTTCCACATGGATCGGGCAGTCACATGCCGCCCTTTGTGGGATCATGCCTGGCTGCCTCGGGAGGTGCGCCATCGCAGCGCTTATTTGGCTGTCCCCACTCGAACGGTCCTGGAGATATGGGACAAGGTGGCGGTCCGCAGGGGTCTCACCTCCTTCCCATCTCCGCACACCCCAATTGCGCACAACCCGCAGTTCCCCCCTGCGTGTCGTCCGCCCTTCTTTGCCAATTGGACGGAGACTGGCTGTAGGACGATTGGGGACCTCTTCACAGGGGGGGGCTTTAAGTCTTTCGCGCAATGCCAGCACGAATTTGGGCTGTCGGAGAACGACAAGTTCCAGTACATCCAGCTCCAACACTGGGTCCAGGGCTCATCCCTGACGCAGGCGGCTACACGATCCTACACACCGTTCGAACAACTAGCACGGACTTTCGGCACGTATAAGGGGCTGATCTCGCGTATCTACCAGGTGTTGCAACACGCGCAGCGGCCGGCTCCCCATCTATATCAGTTGAAGTGGCAGACCGCCTCTGGCTCGGGTGTCACCCCCTCTCAATGGGTCAGGCTGTGGAGGGACATCCCTAAAATTCTACGCAGCATCCCTCAGCAGGAGTCAGCCTATAAGGTGATGACTCAATGGTATTATACCCCGGTTCGGCTCCAGAAGATGTTCCCTAAGACGTCTCCTCTCTGCTGGCGATGTACGCAAGCGCCGGGAGATTTCATACACATTTGGTGGACCTGTCCCCTCCTAGCGATCTTTTGGAAGGAGGTACTCAGTCATATCAAACGGGTGTTGGGGTACCCTCTGCCTGCGGATCCGCTGGTGGTTGTTCTGGGCCTCAGGCCAGTGGCTGTGAGAGCTATGATGGGGCGGGATCGGCACCTTAGCCTCCACATGTTGGGTGCCGCCAGACAGACGGTGGCGCTCTACTGGAAAAAGGCTGAGACGCCCTCTGTAAACGTTTGGTTTACCCGCTTGTGGCAGGTGGTGGCAATGGAGCTGCTCACAGCCCGTCTTCAATCCCGTGAGACTCAATATGGGAAACTCTGGAAGCCCCTGGTAGATCATCTAGGGCGGTTGGAGCATGCTCGGATGCAACCGCCGCGGCTGCGAGCCTTGAGGCTTTTTGAGGACGCTGTCTGCCCGGTGGATCCAGGACGCCTTTGGGGGTTGTCTGAGGACGGAATGGGGGGGCCTGATGCCGCCCCCCGCCCCCATGGAGAGGGAGCCCCGAACCTGCAATCTCGGGATCTGGCGGCCTCGGCAGATTAGCCTAGTGGTAGCGTTACTGACTTTTTCGCCTTCCGTTCCCCCTCGCCCTCCCCCCTCCGCCTGGTCGGTGTCCTCCCTACCCTCCCACTGTTGTCTCACTTTCCCCTCAGTTAGTTGACCACCTTATGGACACTCCTGGCATCAGGGACTGCCCCCGGGGCCCCGTGCATGATCACCTCATTACTGCCGCACCTGAAATGCCTGGGGGATGGCTTTACGTGGACGTGGCTGGCCTGATAGCGGCTCTGCTTCCCCGTACCTTTTCGGTCCCTAGGGTTCGATGTTGGGTATTCAGGGATCATCACCCCGGTCTTAGCATACCGGCTGTGTGAGCATGGGTTGCTCGATGCGAGGCGGGAATGGTGGGGCACTTACCCGGGGTTGGACAGTTTAGACACAACTTGGCTTCCAAGGCCGGGGCCCCGGCGCATTCAATGCCATTACATATGAAACTTAGCAGCCTAGAGGGATTTCCAGATTCCAACGCTCTGCAGGAACCTATCCCCGCTGTAAGGGTTGCCACTGCTGGGGGGTATTGAATGGCGGGAGCGGGGGTCCCTTTAGATGATGGAACTGCATGTGTGCTTGTGCTCAAGTCATGGCATGTAATCTTGATCTCCCGGGCCTTCGCCCTTGGTTGCTTGAAGAAAGTTGCTGCCGGCCCCTGTGGTTGTAGGCGAATAAGCTGTGTATTGAAGCCGGAGTGTTCCATTCCATTTAATAAAACAAAAAGTTGTTTTAAAAAAAAAACAAACTAAGTTGCACATTCATAGCCTTCTCCATTATTTTTGCTGGTAATGGAAGTTGGGAGATGGGTCTGTAGCTATTCGGATCGTTAGAATCCAGATTTGTTTTTTCGATGAATAGCAGAATTGAGGCTGTTTTCCATGCTGTTGGATACTGACCCGATTCCAATATGAGATTCAACAAAGGCGTCAGGGTGGCAGCAATGACCTCTGGGGAGTTTTTAATTACGGCTGCAAGACAGGGGTCCAGGGGGGATCCGGAACGACATCCCATCAGCAGGTTGGTGACCTCTTTGATCTCCAATGGTGTAAAACTCTCTAAGAGGGGTGCATTGTTGAATGCCTCAGGTTTTAACCCAACTGCCAATTCCTCGACCTCGAGCTGATTACTAAAAGAAGAAAAGATGACTTCCACCTTGCTCAGAAAAAAAGAGGCTAGTGCATCACAGAGTGCTGGGTTACAGTGAGTAATGGGTTTGGGGGGGGTTCATAAGATTAGTCACGGTTCTGAAAAGCTCCCTAGAAGAGGATTTGGCTTCAGTGATCTGTTCTGCAAAATATGCTTTTGCTTCTTGAAGTAGTTTTTTATGGATAGTGAGGCTTGTTTTATATGATTCCTTATTAACAGTGCTATACCCTTTCCTCCAACCTCTTCCAGTCTGTTTTATGCTCCTGCAAGTTGTTGGAGAACCAGGGAGCTGAGGGGAGTCTTCACCTAGGGGTATACAATTTGACCGGGGACAATTTGCTACAGGCGGCCTCAATCCAATTCACATAGGCTACCGTGGCCTCCTCTACATTACTGGGGAGACTCGGGCCGTATCTTTCAGGACCTTCTCTTGGTTGGAGCTGTCAATATTTTTCCAGGCCCGAATAGCTATCTTCTCCCTGGGTTTAGGCTTAGATAGATTATGAGGGGTCTGAGAAATGGAAAAGATGATGGCGGCATGATCTGTCCAGGGGAGAGGCAGGACCACCAACAGGGATAGATTGGTAGAATTCGTAAAAATTCCATCCAGGGTGTGCCCGGCCGCACATGTTGGGCCTTCTACCCACTGCTCGAGATCCCCTCCCAACATAATTTGCGTCAGTCTTGAGGTATCTAAATCAGAGGAATCTTCAAGATGAAAATTAAAATCCCCCATAATTGTAAATGATTTGGCACACAACCCCTCCTCCATAAGAGTCCCAATGGAATCAAGAAATCCACCTCTAGGGCCAGGGGGACGATAAATAAGCATAGCTTTGAAGGTGTCTTGAGAGGAGAACTGCACACTGACTGACAGTGCTTCACAGGCTAGGTTAGGGGCTGTTACGAATGAGGGCTCTAGGCTTTTATGATAGATGACTGCTAGCCTCCCCCCCTCCTTAGAGGTCTGTCCAACGTATGGCAAAGAAAGTCTGGGGGAGAGGTTTTAAGAATATCTGGTCCTGAAGCGTTATCTGTCCAGGACTCTGTTATAAACGCCATCATAATGTTTTGTTCCTCTATAAACAACGAGCATTCAAGACTATGTCTAATCAGTGATCTGGCATTCAGGAGTAAGCATTTAAAATCGGGAACACTTCCCAGCTTACCTGAACCCTCTTTTTGATTGGAGGGAAGGTTACTATGGAGCGCCAAAATATGTGGAAGTGACCGATGGCAATTTACACAAAAATCGCGTCAGTGTTCATTTTTATGCTGCACGGCAACAACTAGTCCGCCAACCTCCCCAATGGCCGCCGCTTTACCAGCCCCCTGTCCCAGCAACAATGGGGGACAATGTAAGTCAGCGTCTGCGGTCGACCAACGTGGGCAGGACAAGACGATCAGGCTGGCCAGTATGTGCAAGTAAACAATTTAAAGTAAATGGAGTGTTTAAAATTCGGCACAAGTTAAAATAGTGTGACTATCCTGGTGGGTATTGAACACAACCCAAACCCAGGAAGACAGCGCTGTGCAGTCGCGTCAGCGTTCGTTTTTATGCTGCAACAACTCACCAGCCAACCTCCCCAATGGCCACAGCTCGATCTGCAGACTCGAGCTGGTGCCACTTCCCTGGCACAATCTAAACTTGGAAGATGTCTGGCTTGACGCTGCGCCCCTCCACCACGTCACCTATGTAATTTGTAGCTACACATAGTCAGATCCACTGGAATTATGCAGCAGGGGAGGGCCGTATTATAAGGCAAGTTTGACTAAATTATGCAGCAAGGAAAGGTAAATTACGTGATACAGTGCAGCCCATTTTGTGATAGTATCACTCCATTAATTTTACACATGTTGACACTGTTTGTGCAAAGATTTAGCGCCATATTATGATGTTGTCGGTCGGACCACCATGGAACCACTGCTACCATCAGGGATCCGCGATCCCTGGCGGTCTTACAGCATCTGAAGCCACAATATGCTGTGCACCTCCCAGCATATTATGAGTTTCCTCACTGCCCTTTTTTTCATGGCAGTGTGCCCGCCATCAAATGGGTGGCGGTGAGGAAACTAATGGGGCCCCATAGGGCCCCCTGGTGCCTCGGTGCACGGGAGTGTAAGCAGGGGGGCACATGGTGTGCTCCCATGTCTTTCTGCACCCTCAGTCCATGCCGGGCTGGAATGCGCTTGGGCAGTCCCACGGCGCTGCCTTTCTAAGGATATCCTATGAGCCTTTGAAAGGCAGAGCTGTGTGCCAGTCGCCGCAGGACCACCCGCTGAGATTACAATTTGTAATCCGGCGGTTGGTCGGTGGTGGAGTTTGGTGGTGTGCGAGCTGTGTGGTGGCATGCCGTCCCGCTCCCACACTGCCAAAATCATAATCAGGCCTTTAATCTCATTAGTAGCAGTTTAACTCACAAACATAGTATTAAGCAACAGGATGGTGACCAGTCAACTTCTGTGAAGGACCTTCTACTGGCAACCCACATTGACAAGTTTTAGTAACTTACAATCCGTTTGTGCTAGAGACAAATTTTTCTTTTGTTAAAATCTACAGATTATGCAGCAGATGAAGCATTTTTTGACAAATGCAGAAAAATGCAGAAAACTCAGCAGCTTTAAAATCGCATAATTGCAGTCAGGCTGCATATAGTCAAGGACTATAGATGTGGAGTTAAGAACAACAGAGCTTCACTTTACTATAAATACTTACGTTCACAATAATATGGTGGTAGCGGATGTTCTGGATAAAATATTTTGGCAGGGCGATATTTAAAACTCAATATTGTGGTTGAGCACCTGATACAATATTGATACCAGGAATGTGAAGGGGAAACCCAGCATTATTATAACAACCTCTTTCACATCAGACAAACCAAAGGGCCTAGACAATCTATAGTTTTTCATTTCTTATCCATAAACAAGTTGCTGAGGTTGTGAAGGCACTTGATCCTACGGTGTTCCGGTGGCGCTAGAGAGCAGCAAGCAAGCGATCGAGCGAAGCTGTGAGCTGTGAGGAGCTGAGAGAAAGCCGAGAGCTGTGAGGGCCGGGAGACGCCCGAGGAGCCCGGTGGGAACAGCAGCGGCAGCGGGCGGCCCCCAGGCATTCAGATTTTTGCATCCCACACCCGGCGCGGCGGAGATGAATCAGCGGTAAGAGGCAGAGGCGGAGGCAGGTGGGAAGGGGAGAGAGAGCATAGCTCCACGTTCATCGGCACACAGCCCCGCCTCGCCTCACTTCGTATTGCTTTGGGACTTAGAGGACTCTAGCGGGGGCCCAGGGGCGGGTTAACTTAACAGGCCACTTCTGCCCCCTGTTTAAGTGTCTCTGCATCAACCACCCAGCACCCTCCGCTTAATACTCCGGTGGCTTTTCATCATCACACGCAGCACAAAGTGCAAGTGCAAAGTGCAAGAGAGCACACCTCGCTGTTCTTTTTATTTATTTTTTTAACTCACATATTTGAAATATTTGCATGTGCAATAATGAAGAAAATAATGAAGAAAATATGTTGGTGAAATAAAATATTTGGACCAGTTTTTAAAGAGACTGAAACAAGGTGCCAGAGTAGCAACTGCCCGAGTTTAAAGTTTAAAAGAAGCCTAAAGAAGTTAAAAGTCTAAAGGAGAGGAGGAAAGCAGCAAGGCAGACCTTTAGCAAAATAGCAAAGTGAGAAGGAGGGAGTGACCTAGTGGCCTCAAGGAGAAGGACTGGAGGAGGAGGTCTGGCTAGACCAGGTTCAGCTTTCGACTTCTTCTTGTGGAGCTGACAGGAGTTTGGCTGGGGCTGGAGCTGGGCACAACCTACACCTACTTTCATTTGAGTAATTGCTAGTAAAGGCCATTTCGGATCAGGTTGGAAAAAAATAACAAAGTGCTGCCTGAATTTGGAGTCAATCTTAGGTTGACTAAAAGCTGTCTGGGTGCGCAGAGCTTGGAGAAGGAGGGGTGAGTAGTTATTTCGAAAAACCCGTTTTTGCACTGCACACACCAAAGAGCAAGTTGTATCAAATGAATGGCATATGAGTGGCATAAGGAAGTAGAAAAGTAAAAGAAAAAAGAAAAAGAAAAAGAAAGACAACTTAGTAAAAGCGCCTGACACAATGGATTAATTCAAATTCAGAGGGCATGAGGTCAGGAAAAATCCGGCAAGTACCAACTCGTAAAAGAAGGAGGAAAGTGCTCAAAAAGGATCTAACCCTGTCTGCAAATAAAAGTAATACAAAAGAGGAGCCCATACTACAAAAAAAGAGACTGATTCCACTTTTAACTCCAGAACCATTAAAGTTTAGGGGGAAGAACGAGAAGCAGAAATTCCACTTTCTAAAGGATCCAATGGCTGCAATTTATGCGCCCACAGAAGAGGCGTTCGGCTTACAATGTCCAATAAAACCGATAAACTTGATAACTCCAAAAAAACAGGAGAAATAAGTCCTTTACACTTGGAATCACAAATAAATCAACAACAACAACAAAAACAACAAACAAGAAGAAATGGACAGGAAAAAAGCGTAGGAGCAGTTGATCAAGAGAAAACATCAATTAAAAGATGGCTAATAAAAACAACAGCGCAGATAGATCAATCAACGATTGTGCAAGAAAAAAAGAAAGAAGAACAAAGTGGAGAAAGTGAAAAAAGGCAAATAAAAAAAGGAGATTCAGGCCAAACCAAAACCCAAGACGGTTCTCAAAAGTTAGAGTGGTCAAGATCCTTTTCAATCTCAGAGGAAAAAGAACTTATTGAAGTTCTAGAACGTAATACACAAAAGGAATAGGTTTTACAGGCAAATAGGCAGGGGAATAACATAGAACACGACCCGTTTCATAAAAGGAAAACGGGGGAGGAAGGGGCTGCCTCAACACCTATTAAATTCTCATTTAGCCTGGACCAACGGGAGGAACAAAATAATGAGAAAAGAGGTCAACCCCAAGAAAAAGTAATAACAGAGTCGCCAATTACGATCTCATCAGTCAGCGGAATTGATTCAATATCGGGGATTTTGACGCAACCTAACAATACAGTACCGACCACTTGGAGTGAATCACTGCTAAGAACTCTACAGAAAGCAATTGACATCTTGAATTTTCAATCTGATAAATTAGAAGTTCAAGTAGATTTAATGAACCTGATTGCAGTACACATAGCAGGAATAAATACAAAATTGGATATAATCACCGCACAAATTACAAAAGGAAACAATAAAGATGCTCGAATTGAATACAAACCGTCGGATCAAAGTTGCAGATGCGGCCAGATAATAGACAAATTGGAGTCCATTCCTGAAATACTGACAGAAATTTTGCATGTTGCACAATCTTCAGGAAACACAGGAGAAATACTGTCATTAGAACCAAATGGAGAAAAAATTAAAACCACAGGACAAGAAAAGATGAGGCCCGTCCCTCCGCATGACGATAGTATAAAATCAATGGAAATCAAGGAAATAAATGAGGATAGTAATGGACAAAGTGGAAATAAAATAACAGCTACACACAGTTTATTAGTTAATCAAGCAAAAAGTCAACGTAAAAGAGCACGGAAAGCCAGAAATAAAGATGGCAAAAAAGTAATACAGGAAAAAAGTCAAACACATGCAATATTCACCCAAAAGTCCAATAAAAATAGCAATGACCAGGGGGGAAATACCACAAAGGTAGAGTTAAATAGCCCAGGAATGAACACATCAGATAGTATGGGGAGTCCCAGTACTTCGATGAAAAGCAAAAACAAGTCACCAGAAACTGTCCACAGGAAAACACTTAGGGCCATATGTAGGTAGCTAAATACCGGTCGGTAACGGCCGAAATTCGGTAAATATCCCGTTACCGACCGGTATTTAGTCAAGTGAGATGTAGGAGGCCAAAAACCAGTTTTCGGTAAACATGAAGCGGTAAATACCGATTTCTAAAATACCGATTCATATTTACCGAATACATATTTACCGAATCGGTAAATATGAAGTGGTAAATATGAAGTGGTAAAACTGAAAAAGACATGTAGGTAAATTCGGTAATTAAGAAATCCATGAAATTCGGTAATTAAGAGTCGGTAATTAACACAGATTGAAAGCAGGTGGTAAGCATCAACAGTGCATATAAGCAATCCCAAAATGCAACAGCGTGGACAACATGGCCGCTCTGTATGTCATTGCAAGGCGCCTACGTCTACAGGCAGCAGGTCTGAGGATTTGGAGACGGGAGGAACGCATCTACAGACAGCGCATCACACTCTTTCAACAGACTGACGCAGAGATACATGAAAGGTACAGGCTACACCCACAAACCATCATGGACCTGATCAGGGACCTGCACCCACTCCTGGACCAGCCAACAAGAAGGGCGCATGCCATACCACCACATGTGCAGGTGCTCTGCAGCCTACATCTACTCGCATCTGGCAGTTACCAGGGGGTGATAGCTGCGGTGGGCGGTGTATCCCAGAGTTGCCTGTCCCGTTTCTTCAGGAAGTTCCTGGATGCCATGATGCAGAGAATGCACCACTACATCAGCTTCCCAAACACACAGGCTGAACTGCAGAAAACTAAAACTGACTTTTATCACATGGCACAGTTCCCCCATGTCATTGGCTGTATTGATGGCACACACATCCCAATCTGCCCACCAGCTGCCACTGAGCACATCTACAGGAACAGAAAGTCCACCCACTCCATTAATGTGCAGGTAATCTGCGATGCAGCGAACATCATCACTGATATTGTCGCGAAGTTTCCTGGGAGCACCCACGACTCCTACATCTTCCAGAACAGTGGGATCTACACACGACTGCTTGCCGGAGAATTTGGAGAGGGATACCTGCTAGGTAAGTAACAGTGACGCCCCATGAAACTTGCAAATCATAGTGTATTGAGGCATGTGACTGATGGTTCCCTTTTACTCACCTAGGCGACAGTGCATATGCCGTGCGGTCATTCATCCTCACTCCCTACCTACACCCAGCAACCCAGAGTGAGAGACGATATAACGTGGCACACAAATCTACACGCAACGTGGTGGAGCGCACGTTTGGACTATTGAAAAGCAGGTTCCGCTGCCTCCACAAGAGCGGAGGCGCACGCCAGTACACACCCATCATCTGTTGCAAGATCATTGCCACTTGTGCAATGCTGCACAACCTTGCCACGAAGAGAGGTACAGAGGTGGAACTAACAGATTTTGAGGACAATGAGGATGATTCAGGTCAGCCAGAGGCCAACGCTGCTGGAGTGCCAACAGCAACAGATGGGAGAGAGAGACGGGCAGAGATCACATGCAACTATTTCTGAGTAAGTAAGGGGACACAGCCAGTTGTTGTATGTCATGACGTAGTTTTAATGCGGCACTACGCCACAACACCAAGAATATGCCATTCTGGCAACATTGCGTAAGTACAAGTAGTAAGTCCAGGGTTACGTCACCCAATAGTCTTTGGCTATGCGGTGCTGCATTAATGCTTGCGGCCACGCGCTACAGTGTGGGATGGCACGGATTGAGCCTCCTCACTAGTGCCAGCCCCAAGCCGCCTGCTGCTCCTGCGGGTATCTGGGACCGGGGGTGTTATGCTGTTTCTGCTGCTGGTGTCGATGCTTTCCGCAGCATCCCCTGCACCAGTTGTGGCCGCCTGACTAGTCAATAGCACCTCAAGTGCACTTGTGACCTGCACCATCCCCCGAGACACGTCGCTGCTGCAGTGTGTCAGGCCCTCCTGCATAGACACAGAGCGCCGGCAGAATAGTGACGTGGCAGTTGCCAGCCGGTTGAGTGCCCTGGTGTGACTGTCCCTCCTCTGCCGTTCCCGGCGCCGTGCAGCTCTGTCAGCATCATATTTGCTGCACAACAGCTTGATGGACTGGGACATGTCCTGAATGCCCGCTGCCATGTCACCCATCCCCACCGCCATTGCGCTGATGTTCCTGTCCATGTTGACAAAAGTGGTTTTCAGTCCCCGCATATGTCGCTGCACTGACATAACTGCCTTTGTTTGCAGGCGCTGTTGCTTCAGCATGTTGCCCTCGAGCCCCGAGAAGACCCCATGGCTGTCGCCGTCTGCTGGTGGACTCTGCACCCGCGACCTGCGGCGCCGTCTTGCACCCGTGTGTTCTCCCTGTGAGGTGGAGGGCACAGTGGCATGGCTCCCATCCTGGAGCATAGTGTTTGGCTCCGGGCCCCTGCTGTCGTCAGGTGAGGTGTCTAACGCTCGCAACCTGGCAGCAGCACGCCTCCTCGACCTCACAAATGCAGGCGGTGATGTGGCCGGTGACTCAAACATGAGTGGCGATGCTGGCTATGGTAGAGGTGATGCTGGCTGTGGTTGAGGTGATGCTGGCTGTGGTAGTGGTGATGCGGGCTGTGGTGGTGGTGATGCTGGCTGTGGTAGTGGTGATGCTGGCTGTGGCAATGCTCCCTGGGCAGAACTTGTGCTGGCCAGAGCTGACCTGTCTTGCCGGTGTGCCCTCTCTCCTGTAGCATGTGCAGTCCTGCGCGATGTTACATCTGTGGACAGAAATGCAACATCAGCTCAGTGTACCTGAAGCCCTGCATTGCTAGCATCACAATAAATTTATGTAACACTCTCACATTGTCCTCTGCATCCTTTTGGCTAATGTGTGTACCATGCATTGTTGTTCTGTGCTATTCAGTTCATGGTTGGGGTTTCCCTGACTACATCTCCCATAATGCATTGCCTGTCTGCACTAACACATGGACTGGAGTGGGATACTCATTTCACAATGGGGGATGTGGGATAGGGGTAGGGGGGGCTACATTGCTGTGCATTCGTCTTACCTTGTTGGGTGGCGGCTCTGGCAGAGCTGTCGGCATCCCCAAGGCCCACGACGCTCTCGTGCTCTATTGTGGCCTCCACCAGCTCCTCCAGTTCGGTGAGGGCAGGTGCCCTGTTAATTCCACCTCCTGTCCGGCTGGCCTCCTTCTGTATTTCCCCCATCTTCCTCTTTGTGACGATCCTCAGGTCGTACCAGCGCTTTTTCAGTACCTCAATGTCCCTGGGGGTCACTCCAACCGCATTGACCTGCGCCTGGATTCCCAGCCATATATTGCGCTTCTCTGACTCTGGCACTTGCAGGGACTGCCTCCCAAACAGCTTCTGGTGCTGCTTCACCACCTCCTCCACTAGCACCTGGAGTTCCCTGGGGCTGAATTTCTGCTTCCTCCTCCTTTCCCCTCCATCTCTCTGTGTCCTCTGGCTGGACATAGTGGTTTTGAGCTGCACAATCAGGCACTGGCTTCCTGCCTCTCCTCTGCACTCCCAGCCTCTCCAGGGTCTGTTGATTGTGTGCACCTGCCTGGGTGTGGCCACTTCCTGGTTGGGTGGGGTGTGGTTGCACAGGATTGGCTGTTTCATCCAGTCATGTGTTTTCGTTTTTCCGATTCGGTAAATACCGATTCGGTATTTACCGATTCGGTAAATACCACCTCGGTATTTACCGATTCGGAAAATTCCGATTCTTTAATACCGAATGTTACCGAATCGGTAATTATTACCGAATTATTACCTACATATAACTTTCCGATTCATAAATACCGATTCGGTAAAGTTCGGTATTTAAGAATCGGTAAATTATATTTACCTACATGAGGCCCTAAGTGACATGAATGTGGGAGTAAAAAACACAAATAACAAAAAGGTAAAAAAAGAGACTGAGGAAAAAAGGTTGGAATATAAATTCATAACCAAAAAGCAAGAAGTAGAAATAAAGTCAGTGGAGCTACAAGTATTAACACCAAACATAGAAATAAAAAACAGGGAGCAAGTAAAAATAAGTACAAGGAAATCAGATGTTGAGATGCCAGACCAGTCAAAAATGGCATTTGTAACATTAGATCCAACAGGATTGCAAACAGAAAGTGCAACAAGCATTAATAACAAAATAAAAATTACCTTGAACAAAGACGGAAGGACATGTAAACTACCAATTGAAAGGGAAGCTATAACGGAAAACGCTTTGCAAGATATAAGCCAAAAAATATTAAAGATAGAGTCAGGAAAAACCATTGGGGTAGTCTCAACATCAAATATACCCTCACAAGAAAGGGCTATGGTAGAGATCATGAGCCAAAAATCAAACAATTTCCAAGACCCCAGAATGGAAGAATTGGGATCACATCAAACGCAAAACCAACAAAACGATTTAGTAGAGTTCGGCTATAAATTTATCTTTATGCCAGAATATTCAACCAAAGGTAGATTGGATACTTTAAACAGGGGAAACTTATTGAGACTGTTTAAGGAGATTCCAAAATTAAGAAAACTTACTTCGGCAGACCTCTTGGCAGTCTAATTCATACAGATGGAGGAAGGGACAAAATCAGAGGCAACCAGTACAACATGGGCGTCAAAAGATATAACAGAGTTGATATATTCCACAATAACAGTCTTTGAAGCTTGGGGCATATCCAACGCGCATAAAATATCCATATCCGTTATTAAACGATGAGGCAAATCAGTCACCAAAAATAAATCAAAAATCAACAACTTTCATTTTGAAGGGGGCAAGAAGTACGAATCCAACACATCAAGCAAGTCAGGATTCATGCTTAAATAGCCTAAACACCAGTCAGTCCGATTACCGATCCGAAGAAAATCAAGATTGGTCCTGGGTACCACATATTCTAAATCTACATCGATCCTGATGAAAATAAAAATGATAGAAGAGAGCAACGCAGAAAAACTGAATCGATTATTCAAAAGGAGGAGATAATAAGAATTTGCTCCTGGAATACCCACGGGTTGAGGGAAATGGAACAAGACCAAGAGACTATCTCCTTCTTGGTAAATTTCTCCATAATCCTCTTACAAGAAACATGGAGCTTAACATCAAGACATATAGCAGGATATGGAGAATACCATGTTATGGCTGAAAAAGTTTCAAATTATGGCCATCCTAGGGGGGTTTATCCCCTTACATAACGGTAAAACACGACTGGAAAGTAGAGCAACTGGACTCCAGTGTAAATTGGATACAAGTTATGTAACTGGATTGTAAGCACCCCACTCACACAGCCTTGTGGAAGTTATTGATTTTAAATATTTACATTCATCCGGAAAAGAAAAAGAAAATGGAAAGATTGTTACATTTGATAAACTTAATAAAAACTTTGCAAGTAATATATCAAAATTATGAGATGGTAGTGTCTGGCGATTTTAACTGTAATTTAATAGGGGGTCACCTTAACAAGAACGGACGTCAAAATGGGCATGAAGTAATCAAATGGAAGCAAGACTTGGAATCCCTAGGTCTTGTTATTTTTAACGGGAATACAAAGGGATACCAACCAGCGGGAATTACCTTTTTAAGTGGAAAGAAACAATCCACTAAAGATTACACAATAATCAGTAAGGACCTTTTGAACTTAGTTAATTATTTTTCTATAAAAATCCGACCAGAGAGTGACCATTTTCCCCAAGAAATAGCACTTCATTTAAATTTGATATATAGAAAGAGCACAGTATCCGTAGCCGTAATGCCAGAAGCACATAACCAAAGGAGACTTAAATGGAGAGGAACAAACATTAAAGAAATAATGGAAGTAGTGAATATACATGTGGAGGACAATGAGTCATTGGGCGCCCATTTGATAGTACAGGATTGGGAGTATCTGTGCACGTCTTTGTTAGATAAATTCCCAGCAATTCCAGCAGGCAAAGCTTTGTACGGGTCCAGAAAAGAACCATGGTATAATATACATCTGAGAGACCAGAAGAGGAATATTTTAAAGGAGGGAAAAGTAATGGCCTCAGCAGCCCGAATGGGTAAAGTAATAGATAACAGCAAGATCACAATAAGGAGAAAGGTATATAAGAAAATGCGCAGAGAGGCAAAAAGGGCACATGCTGAAAAACTCTGGGAGAAAATGCTGTGGGCAAGCAAATTACCGAACAGCAGTGAATTTTGGGGATTAATAAATAAACTAACAAAGGGAACAGAAACCCACCAGAATGTAGGAATAAGTGAGTCAGCTTGGATACAATACATTAACAAATTGTATAATAACATACAAACAGATACTCACAGGTGGGCAGATATAAGTCCAGATGAACCAGAGGAATTAAATCTGAAATCTACTTCAATAGGCAGTCCCATTATTGAAAAAGGGCAACCTGTAACGCAAGATCTAATACCTTTTACAACAACAAAACAATTAAAGGTAGTGATAAAAAATTTGAAAACCTCAGGTGCAGCTGGGCCAAATGGCCTCCCAAATGCCATTTTCAAGCATGACCCGGAACTTTGGGCCAATTACCTCGCCCCACTCTTCAACCAACTATATTCTGAGAATAAGACGCCACATTCCTGGAGAGGAAGTCTATTTCATCCAATTTATAAAAACGGCAGTCGAACAGAACCTGGGAACTATAGACTCATTGCCCTTATCGATGTAGAGGCAAAACTTTTTGCATCTTGCATTTTACAATATTTACAGGAGTGGATGGAGGAAAAAAGAAGAATCCCATAATTTCAAACAGGTTTCAGACAGGGCATGGGCACCATCACAAACCTGGCAGCATTGGCGATCTTAATTAAAAAAGCTGCAAATAAAAAAACAGGTCTATTAGCATGTTATATTGATTTGAAATCTGCTTTTGATAGAGTGCCGCAGACAGTCTTTGGCTGACACTGAAACAATGGGGATTTCCCCAAAAATTGATAGACTCAATAATATCTCTATACAGCGAAACTTGGGCCAGGGTGAAGCTTGGAGACGGCAGCAGAATATCATCAAAGATAAAAATAACCAATGGATTAAAACAAGGCTGCGTCCTCTCACCATGTCTATTTAATCTATATTTAGCAGACTTAAACAACTACTTGCTAAAGACAAATGGCCATCCGCCTAAACTGGCAAATTAGTATATTCAGTTCCTGCAATATGCGGATGACATTGTGGTGGTGAGTCAAACCCCAATAGGGTTGCAAAGAGTTATAAACAAACTGGCTGATTATTTTGATCTCTTAAGCTTGGAATTAAATAAGACAAAAACCAAGGTCGTGCGATTAGTAGGCCCTAGATCAGGAAAATATAAATGGTATGCAAAGGGAACGCAAATTGAGGAAATTAGCTCATATAAATATTTGGGAATCAAACTGGGTCGAAGGATGACCTTTATAAATCAAAAAATGGATATAAAAGCAAAAGCCCAATCATTAATTTTTGCCTACAAACAGCTTTATAAGAAATTACAATATCCTTCCCATGACCATCTTTTGAAAATAATGGCAGCACAACTGCTTCCAACTTTGTCCTATGGCCTGGAAATCTGGCATGGTCAAGAAATTACCATTTTAAACGACCTGCAGACAAAAGTGTATAAAGCAGTTTTTAATCTTCCTAAAGGAGCATCCCCAGCACAGATACGCTTGGAATTTGGCCTCCAGAACCAGGAATATCAAAGAAAAGCAACATTTGCGAAATTGTGCTGTAAATTCAGAGCATCGGAACCTGGATCGCTGAACAACTTATGTTGGACCGAAATAAGATCGCAGTTTGAGCAAAAAAAAAACAAATTCATGGGGCGATTGTCTGTGTACAGCCCTGGAAGATTTAGAGATTGATGAAGCCTGGAATAGCATGTTGGAAAGAACAACATTTAAGAGAGCGTGTAACGCCATGGCTAAGAAATTATCGCTCATGGAAGACAAAAGAAGATTGACCAGACGACGTCATGCCTGGACTGTAATAAACTCGTATACCAAGCTAAAACCGCAACCCTATTTAGTGGCGCACTTTCGACTATCATTAAAAAAGAGGTTTATGTGGTACAGATTAGGCGATCATAATTCGAAGGATTTGGTCCCTACCTGGAAAAGCAAACAACAAGTTGAAAGTTGCCATCTGTGTGGATATCGCAAAGAATCCATATGCCACCTGATGTGCGTTTGTGACTCTTTAAAAACCGAAAGAGGGAAGATGCTAAAAGCATCTTTTAATGACTTACAGATTCGCACGTGCAGACAGGCGGTAATAAACTGGATGGGGGGCTCTTCAAATATTTTAATTTGTCGTGGTGTAAAATTCATGGCCCTAGTGGACAACCTCTTATTGAAAGCGGATAAAGAACAAAGGCTTGGGGTTGGAACAGCTCTGGGAATTTTATAGAAATTGTAAATATTCAAAAGTTTTATTGATAATATGATGTTTTTAAAACTTCAATTGTTATATATTTTATTGTGTGTTTTATGATTGTGATAAACCAAATAAAGTTGTTTTTTGACTGACTGACCATAAACAAGTTTGGTTATAAATGCCTGCCTCGTTCAAAAAGTTGCCACAAGATCCATGTTATCAAGAAAGTTTGAGCCCAATTCAAGAAAAAAGTAGGAAAAGTATGAGCTGAGATCTATTTTCCCTACTTTTTCAATGCACAACATTCAGAGGAGAATGTCTGGAAGATGTGCCAAGTGCAGTTTTCCAGACCTGCTCCTGGGAATGTGATGTGACTTTCCATACAGGCTGCTATTCCCTCTGTATGGATCTTCACACAGTGGAAGTTGGAGCCTATGTGTAAATGCACATTTTTTTCTCCACCAGGAATATTTTGCCCTAATGGAGAAAGCCCTTCCCCTACACCACTCACAAATCTGTGGGTGATCCCTCCCCCTTCGTATCCTGGAACGGTAGTTACACCTTCTGTGAATTAAATTTATAATCTTTTCTCCGGTGGAAAATGTATGGTGGTGGTGATCTCCATCAGGTAAATGGATTTATGCTTGCTAGGGATTCATTTGTGCATTTCTAGCAGGTGTAAAAAAGGTGGATAAGCCACCATTTTCCTAATCCTGGGCCTACTTTGCAGTGTGGATGTTTTAATTATGGGTTCCTTCCACTACAATCTTTTAACAGTGGAATCACTACCTACTTGCCTGCTTGGCACTGAGCATGGTACACATTACGTCTGATGGTAAATTAACACAGATAACACAAAGTGAGTGTTTTACCCCTCCAAAATAATACACATTCAATGCTCTGAGGTAAAGAGGAGAGGGCCTCTGTCTCTCTTTCATTTGTGTGAGAGTTAGTGGCATGAGTGAGTACTTATATGGCTCGTATAAAAATTTAGTTTGACGATAGAATACTCCTTGTGGTTTGTTATGTCACTTTTAAGTCTCTCCTACTGACAGCTTTTAGCTGTCATTTATCAAAGATCTATTGCGTACAATACTAATGCTTTCAGTAAGTTTTGGGTCAGCACATTGCTTCTCACTGGTTGACTTTGTTGTCATTCCCATTTGTTTGCATATGATTGGATAGCTTTCTTTCCCCTTTTTAGGTCTCGCCTAGCAGCGCGCATGCGCTACATAGGCAAAAAGAACTTTAGCAATCGCTTCGGCTTTTCAGCCGAAAACGTGCACGCGTTCCATTGCCTTCAATGGCAATGCGTGCACATGTGGCGATTGCCTTGTGGGAGCGAGCTTGACACCATATGTTTGTAATTAACTTGCAAACATATGGTGCCCCTGGCTCGCTCCCGCAAAGGAAACGCTTTGTGTGCTCTCGCACTCCCCCACCCCTCCCTCTTTTTGCGCGAGGCGACACACGCGCTTGCTTTTCTTTTCTCTGTTTGAAACGCACTGCCCTAGTATCAACACCCTTCAGCTAGTCGTGGGCTTAAGAATGGGTATGGGCTTGACTCTTGGCGTTTTGCTGCTTGTCGTTCAGCGCCCGACTTCACTCCTCGATATGGACCCGCAAGACTGTAAACACACAAGTCGCACTTCTAATCTTGATCGAAAACTCACCTAAGAGACCGAACAAAAAGCATTGTTAAATCAAAATGAAAACAGCCTAGGTGCGCTCTGATACTCCTGTTGCGCATGGGAGATGATGGCACCTGGCTTGGACTGGCACTGGATTACAGCAACTCCCAGGATGCAAAATGCATCCCGATTGGTCCACCACTGTTAAAGAAATGCAAAAACCCTGTACCAGGTTGGTTCGAGGTTTCCATTTCTGGCCTCAACTTTTCGAGAAAGTTGTAAATTGGTACTTTAGTTCTGTTCATACAATTGGAGTTAAGCAAGTCTAGAATGACCAGAATGCAATATCTTTTTTTAATGACTGCCCAGCCTGGCATTACCAGCGCCGTCAACTCATGGCATTGCAGAGCTTTCATTATGCGCTAAACATGATTCCAGTGGTTGTGTGAAGTGCTGCACATGTCTGTGCTCTCCGCTGGATTCTCTGAATATGGGCCTACCCACACCCAGGGCCCTGTCCACGTCCAAACCCATCTTGAGTGATCGAAGGCCACAATGGTGGTTATCAGTGTGAATGATAAAGGCCCACGGCAGCGGGCTACTGTTAAAAGTACTGTGGTAATTCACTGCACCGAGACCAGGCACGCGGGCTGCCATGACTAAGGTACCCTGGAGGCGCGTAGGAGTCATGTAATATATACAGGGCTCTGCTAACATACAAAGGCTCCAGTCTCATCCTCTGGTAGTATCACCCGTCGAGCAACAAGAAACCTTGGTTGAACACGTGCTTTATGTGTATCTGTTACACAACATTTAGAGGAGGTGGCAATCCTGGGTGTAAATTGAGCACTTGGCAAATAACTTAGCCGCTGAATATAGTATTTACCAGGTGTATAGTTTCTCCATCAGTTGGACTTTTATCCTTGTAACTTGGAAACCTGCACTAATTCATGTTTAACATGGTTGATGGTGTGCAAATTGTGTGATATTTGGTCTGCGTTTACTTGGCGATAATCATGCCACCAAAAACTCTCTGGGTGCACTTGGCACCTGGTTTGGAACTGTCCAGCCTGCAGCTAAATCTGGATTTGTGGCCCACTAAGAACTGAAGGCATAATAATTAACCCTGCTTGTTCCATTTCAGGTGCATTTGCACAGATTAGTTGTGGCAGGTCACTATTCTATGACAGGGTACACTGCATGCCTGGCTGAGGTGCATTGGAGGTGCCTAGGAGCCTTCCACTACAATCACTGTGTCTGCATGCCTGGCTGAGGTGCATTGGAGGTGCCTAGGAGCCTTCCACTACACTGTGTCTGCATGCCTGGTTGAGGTGCACTGGAGGTGCCTAGGAGCCTTCCACTCCTCTCAGTGTCTGCATGCCTGGCTGAGGTGCATTGAAGGCGCCTAGCGGCATTCCACTACAATCATGGTGTCTTCATGCCTGTCTGAGGTGCACTGGAGGTGCTGAGGAGCCTTTCACTACACTCGCGGTGTCTCCATGAATGGAGTTAAATTGTATTTGTTCCCTCTTCTGTGACGTAGTACTCTACATGTCTTGGCTGAGGCGCATTGGAGGTGCCTAGTAGCCTTCCACTATACTCTTGGTGTCTGCATGCACGGAGTTAGGTTGACACTTCACTGTGCTGACAAGACGCATACAGCACGTCCCAGCTGAGGTTGATTGCAGGTAAGTGATGCTTCTAGTACATTACGATCGTTCCATTTGGGAGCGAGGCGCATTGACTCTGCTTCTCAGAGCTGATGTACAGTGGTCCACTCCCTGCACACAGACGATGCGCACTGCATGACGTTATTGAGATGCATGGGGCCTTCCAGTGCACTAGGGGATGGCTAATAGTTGGGGGTGGGGTTGTGGTGCACTAGCTGTTGACTAGTGAGCTTCCATAACGGAAGCGCATTGCAGCCGCCCTTTACCCTATGAAATGGCCCTGCATATCAAGGATGAATGAAGGAGAACGTTTGTTAAGTACAAGGCTGCTCCGAAGAGTACCATGGAACCCGGTGATGTGTTTTCTCTGGGAGTCTGACATTCACCCAGGTGAGCCGGGCCTCTTCCCGCACCCAAGGCAATAACTACCACGTCATACATTGAAGAGAAATAAAAAGCAACGCAGATTAAAAGATTCAGCCCTGGGCCGTGGTTTCCCGGCCTACAGCTGTACGAGCCACCTTGTAATCCTATTCTCTTTCCATCTCTCTCGAGTAAAGGCGGAAATCCATTTAGGGGATTTTTTAGGGAGGCAGTCGGAATTACACATTTTCACAGCATTGTGAGCTGAAAAGACGAGATTTGAGTGACAAGCTCAGGATATGACACTTGTAGGATTGATCTGTGTGCTGCCTCTTAATTAGTTCGAGCTTTCAATGTCCTGCTACATACGCATAGTACCAATGTCAGCAACACTCGCCATCCCCCATACAGTAATCTCCTAGAGAAATAACTAGACAAGACACCTTCTTTGTGGAGAAAACTGCTGCAGGTTTTTTAGCATTACAAATATGCCAACATGGTGGGTTATCTTACGGGCGATCCCAAGGCAGGCAGTCCCTCGTCACCAGCCACCTGATGAGCCAAATTAAACCGTGGCCCTACCCAACGGTGTTTGCCATATTTTGGGGGAGGGAAGACCCCTCCCACCGGTGGACCAACAGCCCACGCCTTTGCTCACGCCCCATTAGGGGGCAGAGCATGCCAGGCAACCCCCGGTTGCTCAGGTCCACAACCGCCTGTAGGACTAACGGGGCGCTGTCGCTCCTCCAGGGTCCAACGCGAGGACCTTCCCCCACGCCCCCTCTACCCGGAAGTGACGCGGCACACTGGACCCATGAGGGTCCCAAACACTGGGAGGCTGCCTCCTGTGCCCTCTTGTGGCACTAAGGCGGCCGCCCTCTTAGCGGGTCTCCTTCGTGGACCCCGGGCAGCCTGCATTCGTTTTGTTGGCTACAAATATGAAAATAAAGGCATGTTTAAACACCAGTTTGCTGCATTTGAGTGCCACTATGTGGTCCCTAGAAAAACTGCAGTGGAAGAAAACCTCAATCATGAGAGACATTTGACTACAAAAAAACAAGCATTGGCAAAGCCAATAGGTCTCATCTTTGGGACCTTAGAAGTGTTTTAGCCATGCAACAGTTGCTGTTGCTGCACCAAGGATATTTTGCTGCATAACTAAATACTAATAAGGTCCCAAAAGCGAGACCTATTGGCTATGTCAATGCTTGTTATGTTTGCCCCTTCCCTGGAGCATGGCTTCTTTACCATTTTTTTATTGCTTATTTGTGTCTTTCACAGCTCCACATTAAGTTCTTTCTTTTGCTTCCAGTACTCCAAAGGTGTGCATGCATTTTCTTGCTGTATCCCTTATGTGCTGCTTCCCCCTCATGTCACTGCCCCTGCCCTCTCCATGTTGCCCACCCACTCAATCTTGGCTGTTACTTCTGCGCTTCTCCTCATCCTTCTTAGCTTTTTTTGTTTTGTATTTTGTTTTTTTAAACATCCCTCATATAGCTCGTGCTTTGCTCCCCTGCTACTCCAGCTACTTATCAGCATTCACTTTACTCCCAGATTCCTCCCTTGGCTGTTCCACCATTGTGCCCACCGCTCCCTGTCTTGTTTCTTATAAGGATGTTCACATTTTTGGAGGGCCCAACAGCTACAATTTGCTGCCGGCCCACTCCTTTCTTCAAACAAACCAGACCTTTGCAACTCAACTTCCCATCACGGCTGATTAACAAATCCTGACCTTGTGGCCTGTTGGAACCACTGTTGAAATTGCTGCTACCGTGAAGACCATACACCCAGGACTAAATCTGATGGTTGCCCCACCATGCCTTCACCAAAGGACTCTGACCAATCAGTGAAGCACTAACACTCATCTTCAATGCCTCCATTGCCAGTGATATTCCCGGACACCTGGGAACCTGCCACCATCAGGACCCTGCTCAAGAAACCATCTGCTGACCAGGCCACGTTTTCCAACTACAATCCCTTCTCCCTTCTACCATACCCGGCAATGGTCTTAGAGAAACATATCAACCAACACTGTATCGACCATCTCAGCAACCACAGGCTCCTTGATGCGACACACTATAAATTCAGGCCCAACCACAGTACAGAAACTGCACTCTTTGCCGCCACAGATGACATCCGCATGCTCCTTGATAGAGGAGACACGGCAGCCCTCATTCTCCTGGACCTATCTGCAGTATTTGACACAGTCTCACGCCACATTCTCATCAGTCGCCTGCACGAGATTGGCATCCAAGTACCCAATCTCCACTAGATCTGTTCCTTCTCAATGGATAGAACACAAGCTGTCAGCTGGCACATTCTCTTCAGAAGCCTGCAAGCTGTTCTTCGGAGTCCCTCAAAGTTCATTGCCCAATCCCACCTTCTTCAATGCGTACATTATCCCTCTGGCCAATGTCATCCATGTACACAACACCAACATCCTCTCTTATGCAGATGATAAGCAACTCATATTCTTCCTCTTGGACAAGACCCACAACACAAGAAACAAGTTCACCGCAGGCATAGCCAAAGTCGCTAACTGGATAAAAACCAACTGTTTCAAGCTGAACACAGACAAGACAGAAGTAGAGATCTTCGGCAAGAGCACCTCACCATGGCACTCCAACTGATGGCCAGCCGAACTCGGACCCATACCTAGAAGCCATGCTAGGAACTTCAGAATAATCATCATTAGCAAACTGGACATGACTGCACAAGTCAAAGACAAAGTCAAGTCAAAGTCAAAGACTGCATCCTGCTTCCACACCCCGAAGATGCTAAGGAAGATCATCAAATGGTTCCCAAGCAACACAGGAAAAACGGTCAATCATTCCATAGTCACCATCAAGTGGAACTATGGGAAAACATTCTAACCTGGCATCACCAAACAACTCACTAGAAGACTACAGAGCATCTAGAACTTGGCAACCAGACTCTACCTCAACCTCTCACACAAAGCTCACATTACACCACACCTCAGGAAACTCTACACCTCAGGCCCTAACTGCCTGAACAGTCGGTTCACCTTCCATCAACTATTTTTGTTTTGCAGTTTTATATAGCGCAAACTTGACCCAAAGGTATTGGAGTGCTTTACATGAGCACCAGTTACATTACACAAGAACACTTTAATTTTTGGGTAGGCATGGGGAGATTAAGTGATTTTCCCAGAATCACAGGATGTTGAGCCGACTCTACTACTCGAACCTGGCTCCCCATGACCAAAGTCGGCAACTCTGGCCGGTATGCCACATCCTTCAGGCACCTCCACTCTGTAGGACTCCTACTCACCAACATCTCACGCATACACAGAACCAGATCAGAAGGCAGAGCGTTCTCTTAAATGTCGCATCTACAGAGTGGAACAACTTCACTCTCCACTTCAGAACCTCCTCCTCTCTTCTTGAATTTGGCAAGAAGCTTAAGACCTGGCTTTTCAATTAGCCAACCTACAATAGGGAGGGCTAGGCACATACACCTATCCATCACAAGCATACCCTTGTGGATGATAGGGTTCTTTACAAATTCACATAAGGCAACATAACAAATGCGATTTGGATGATTTGTTATATTTTTTAATTTACTGCTCCAAGAAGGGAGTGTACCATTTTGGAACAGTAAGTTAAATCAAAAACTAAATGGCTGCTGTGTCATGAAATATGTGCACGCATACCAAGTGATGCATGTACATGTATGCATCATCATGCGGGCTGCCATAGTGTCATGATGCATGTGTGCACATGCATGATGATGTATGCATGCTTATTCATCACATGCTTTTTTTCAATGCTGTTTCACATTGGCAAGATACCATTTTTTTCTTTTTGCCAATGCAGAACAGTACCAAAAATCAAGGGCAAAGCCAAAAGGTATGATAACACCTTTGAAAGGTGGGACCAATTGACTTTGTCAATGCTTGTCTCTGTGCGCCTCCATTACACATACTCAATCAATCAATCAGTATTTGTAAAGTGTGTTAATCACTACAGGGGTATCCAGGCGCTGCGTGAGAGCGAGAAGCAACTCGAACATCCAGATCTTGAGGGCGCTCCAGAATTTGACGAGGGAGGCGTAGTTTTGGAGGTGGATGTCGTTACAGACTTTGGTAGCGAGGTGGGAGAAGGCGCATTCTCTGGCTCGAGTGCGCTGGATTCGGGGGATGGTGGCAAGGGCCAGGGAGGCTGAACGCAGGTGTCTGGTGGAGTGGTGAAAAGCAAGGTGGTTGTTCAGGTATTCAGGTCCTGAGTTGTGGAGAGCTTTGTAGGCATGCGTGAGCAGTTTGAAGTGGCATCTCTTCTTGATGGGGAACCAGTGCTGGGTGCGGAAATGGGGAGTGGTGTGGGATCGTCTTGGCAGATCCAGGGTGATTCTTGGCGCTGCGTTCTGGGTGGTTTGGAGGCGTTTGAAGAGGAGGGTGGTGATTTCTGCGTATTGGTCATTCCTGTAGTCATCACTGCTGGTGATGAGAGCTTGTGTAATGGTTCTCCTGGTGTCTTTTGGGACCCATCTGAAGATTTTGCAGACCATTCTGAGGGTGTTCAAGCAGGTGGAGGCCACTGAGTTAACCTGTTGTCTCATGGAGAGCTCTCTATTGAGTATGCTGCCAAGGTTGGGGGTATGGGTGGTGGGGGTGGGTGCTGGTCCTAGGCCAGAGGGCCACCAGGTGTCCCCACAGTGAGAGGGGTCCTCCGAACAGGAGAACTTCGGTCTTGTTGGTGTTCAGCTTGAGGCAGTTGGTTCTCATCCAGTTGACGACGTCGGTCATGGCGTTCTGGAAGTTTGCTCTGGTGGCGTCATGTGTCTTTGGAGTGGGAGAGTGTGAGCAGGGTGTCATCAGCGTATGAGATGATGTTGAGATTATGATTGTGAACGATGGGTGCTAGTGTCATCATGTAGATGTTGAACAGTGCGGGGCTCAGTGAGGAGCCTTGGGGTACCCCGCATATGATGCTCTTGGGGTCAGAGATGCAAGGAGAGAGACAGATTTTCTGGGTGTGGCCGGTGAGGAAGGAGGTTAGTAGTTTGAGTGCGTTGCCGCAAATGCCGATATGGTGAAGTCTTTGGATGAGGAGGTGGTGGGAGACTGTGTCGAAGGCTGCTAACAAGTCAAGAAGGATCAGGGATGCTGATTTGCTGCGGTTCATGATAGCTAGGCTGTCCGGAATTCGGTTTAAACCGAATCTAACCGACACTACCCTACCGGATGAAAATCAGCGCACTCGGTTTAAACCGAGTGTCACTGATTTTCATTGCTGTTGCACCACTTGGCCACTTGATGGAGCCAAAGCGTTAGATGCAAAGCCCCAGAACAGAGCAGTTTGGAACGTGTGTCACCCCCATTAAATTCGGGGACACACATTGGTTGGCAAGGTTGGTGGGTGGGGCCAGGTCCGATTGAAAGTGCTTGTGCCAGGCGCGCACCACCCATTGGACTCAAAGGCCCCCCCGTCGCACATACAGCCGCACCCGGGCACTCCACAGGTCTTTAAAAGACCATTTGCAAGTTAATGAGGCCTTGCTGTTATTTCACCCCTTAAGACCCCCTGCAGCTCTTAAGGCCCCTCCCCCCCCACCGAATGTGTGGACGGACTGACAGACTGTGGATGAAGGGTGTGCGGATGGAAGGACGGACGGGGACAGATCCGATAGAGGTTCATGCGCGGAGCGCCTACCTTCAGAGGTCCCTGCTGCCCTCAGGGTCCGGAGGAATGCATGAGGTGCGGCGGTCACTCCCACCGACGGTGCCCGCCTCCGGGGCAGGGGTCCCTCCGTGCAGCGGAGCAGAAGCGCCTGGAGCGTGGGAGGAGGGGCACGGGCAGAGAGAGGGGGCGCGTGGGGCACCAGCCCCACCCAAACACGCTCTGCACTGCGAAGAAACAGACGGATCTCCCCCGTTTCTTTTATGTGTGTGTAGATGGAAGGCGCCTAGAGGCAAACAATGCGTATAGATGGAAGGCAGGCGCCTAGAGGCGGGCAGTGCGCATAGATGGAAGGCGCCTAGAGGCGAGCATCCATCCTCCAATGGACAGGCGACGCATCCCGGGCTCAAGCAGTCCAGATCCGTGGGGTGGGCGCTCCTGGGTCACTTCAGGGGCAGGCGGTGGAGAGCAGGCGCATCCTGACCGGAGCAGCAGGAAGAGAGTAAAGCCTCGCCGGTGCCCTCGCTGGGTGCTGCCTGCCTTGCCCGGTCTTCTGCTCCTGCCTGCTACCCTCCTTGCCTACTACAGCTGCCCTCCCTGCAGCAGCTGCCTGCCGTTGCAGACAGACACATTCATTTTATGAGGCACGGGGAGATTAAGTTATTTGCCCAAAATCACAGGATGTTGAGTGTCCCTGCCGAGACTCGAACTGGTTCCCCAGCTTCGAGATCGGCCACTCTAGCCCTTAGGCCACATCCTCTCCCCTCGCTTCAGCTGCTCTGGTCCACTCACTCTCATCTTAGCATTGCTACCCCTAGCCCTTGGCGGATGTGAGGACCCTTGAAAAAGTATAATAACAAAGCCATGCCTGCAACACAGCATACAACACTGACACTCTGCGTGGATAAAATATGTGTTGCAAGTCTCTTTTGAAAGCAATAATCTGCTGATCTGGTTACATCATATGCACTCTGTAATATACTTGGTACACGTTGTTTGCAGCAGGCATATTAATCCTCTGCACTAACTTCACCTAAGTCAAAACCTCAACTTTACAAAACACTGACCTCTCTCCAGGAAGATAATTAATCACACGAGTTTTCTTGACATTTATGTGAAGTCTGGTAATTGCCGGCGGAAAGAAACGCTGCAGCAGGTTCAAAAGCTTAATAAACTTTCAAACACGGTGCCCCCAGGAAGCCAGCACCCTTTTCCCAAATAAAAGTGTACATGGGTAGGAAAGAGAGAGCGCGAATGACCAAAGATTGACTGAAAAAATATTGTATGGTGTACTACAATAAATTCGACTTGTAAAAATGTATTTTAACCTCATATACACTGTACATAGACTGTCTATATTCCATGCACCAATTAAGAAAGCAAACAATAATAAAAGCAAAGTGTACCATAAACACCGGTAAAACACCGTTTCAGTTGTTTTTTTTGGGGCGAAAATGAGTAACCACTGAAAAGCACTGTTTTTTTGAGGTTTTGAAATCACTGGAAAACACTGAAAAAACACCACCAGAATTCACCAAAAATAGAAACTGAAAACAGGAAAGCCTAATGATAGCTCTCATGTCATCTGTGGCAGCTATGAGGGCGGTTTTTGTGCTGTGGTTGGAGCAGAACCCGGATTGGGAGGGGTCGAGCAGGTGTTTGGATTCCAGCTAGTCCGTGAGTTGGCAGTTGATGACTTTCTCCAGCACCTTGGTCGGGGAGAAGAGGAGCGAGATGGGCTGGTAGGTCTTGAGGTCAGATGTGTCAGTTGTGGGTTTTTTCAGAAGCATGTATACATGATTCCAGGAAGGTGGCGGATCTTAGTGCTGAGTTGATGATGCTGGTGAGCGGGGGTCCGATTTCTTTGTGTCCAAGGTTAAACTTGTGGTGAGGGCAGGGGTCTATCGTGACTCCAAAATGGATGGAGGACATTTAAGGAAGTTGTGGTTAGGGTTTCGAGGTGGGTCCATTCGGTCAGGTGATGGGGTGGGAGGGTAGTGGGAGGAGCTGGGAGGTCTGGTTGCGGAGGTTGGGGCTCAAAGTTTTTGTAGATGTTGGCAATCTTGGTGTGAAAGGAGTCAATGAGAGAGTTGCAGAGGGACCGGGAGGGCGGGATGGTGTTTTTAATGGCATCTGGTGAGGAGAAATCTCTGACCATTTGGAATAGTTCTATGGTGCGGTTTGTGGATTGGAGGTGGGTGGTTAGTGTGGTTTTCTTTGCTTCTTTGTGATGGTGTTCCAGCTGCGGCAGGAGGCAGGGGAAACGGGTACTGTCGGTTGACATTGATGGTGAAGTGGAAGATGCTGTGGTTCATCCAGGTGAGCTTGGTTGTGTGGCTGAATTGGATTTTGTTGCTGGATGTGAAGATGGGGTAGAGGGTGTGGCCAGCGGTGTGCGTGGGGTTGGCGATGATCTGTTGGGTCCAAGCTTGTCCATGAGGTTTAGCAGGGCGGTCGAGTTGGTGTCTGAGGGTTCTTCTACTACAGGTCCTAGGCGAGTGGGGCGATGACTTTGGGTAGGGAGTTGTAGAAGGGGGGGTCCGGTCTTGGTGGTCTGCAGGCAAGCGTACCTCTGATGGTTGAGTGGGCAATGGCTGTTTAAGTTGAGGTGCTCCATGTTGGGTGAGTGGGGTCGTCGGAGATGGTGAGCCTGATGGAAACCTTCTGGATGTTGGCAACTCCTCCTCCAGGTCTGGTTGGTCATGTCTGTGGGTCATTTTGTAGCCGGTTAAGGTGGTGGTGGCTATGTTGAGGGCTGAGGAATCCTTGAGCTAGGTCTCTGTGAGGAATACTACATTGGGTGGGAGGCAGTGATGGTGTCCCAGAGTTCGATGGCGTGCTAGGTCAGTGAGTGGACGTTGAGTAGCATGAAGTGAAGCTGGCAGATGGTGGTTTTTGTGGGGGGGACATGGTTCCTTAGGGGTGCAGGTGAAGCGTCACTGGCAGCAGTCGAAAGCTACTGAATATTTCAACAGATGGCAAGTGAATGGCAAGCCTAGAAAAGTTGTCCCCAAATGTAGCAAATCTAGAGCACACCAGTCAGTTTACTCACATTTTGCATAGTATTAGCTGATAAAATTCAAACACAGTTAGAGCTGGACATCCCTTTATAGGCATATATTTTGTACTTTTGGTACTCATCAGAAGACAGCAGAGTCTGTAGGGGTTCATGGAGTTGAATTTCTGCACAGGATGCCACTCATAGTGTCAGAACAGCATATATAGAACACAAGCTGCCTGGTGAGACCACTGTGGGGCTTTTTGCCTACAGAAGTCTGTCTAGCTGTTTAATAGTTGCCCCTCAACTTCTGCTTTACCAGTCCGCTGCGCAGTCCTTGTTACAAAAATGAAGAGGCTCCCACTCCCAGTTATTTGGAACAAGCCTTGTCTCAATAATCCCAAGAAATGAAAGATGTAAAAAAGCACTGCAAGGTAACACCCTAAACTGGTATGAAAATAATAACCAACAGAGTGAGACAGAATAGCTTTCTTTCCAGCCACACAAACATTTCCATGGGCAAATTCCCACCGTGGTCCCACATCAGAAGCGCGATAGACTGCAGACCGTGATGTTACTGTTCACATAAAAGGGAGATGGGACAATATTTTTTTCAGCATGAGTTCCAGTATCAGTGGCGTTGAGAAATAGAAGAAATAATATTTAATGTAACCATACACAGCAAGCAAGCAAGCAGAGGCCTTGACAGACGTGTATCCCAAAAAGCAAGAGAAATGCACCCGGGGGCAAACATTGAGCAGCTACAGTGATCTGGCCTGGTAAGCTGTGCTTCTGCCAATTCTGTCTTCTAGCAGAGCAAATCATGAGTGCCACTGAGTACAGACATCCCACTCCATAGACCGCAGTGTTACAACTGATGTGCCAAAGGTACCTGAATACCCTCACGAGTGACAAGTAGCGATTTAAAAATCTACTGACTTATTGTTTGATTGAAAGGCAAGAGGACTAAAAAGGTTTTTCACCTCCTTTCAGTAAATGCCTTTATTGCTGACTGGACAAGTGGGCATGCTCATCTCTTCCAGAGGGAAAGAAGGCCAAAAAGACAGGTTGTGTTTGAAGTAGCCCAAAACGGCTCTAAAACACAGAACTCTTCATTACCACACTGGGGACTTATCATGATGGGCTGTATTGGAGCAAACTAATATTCTGACAAAAATAAATTATATCAAATCTACAGATGCTCCACACATTGAAGCAAAGACAGGTTTCCTTTGTAAACCAAGGACCTGAGCCTATATATATTTTTCAGCTTTATTTTTGTATTTGTTCGGGATTTGTCATAGAGTGGTTCACAATAATATGTTGGAGAAAACAATGACAAAGATGTACAAAATATGAAGTGGATCATATTGACAGTACTTAGGAAACCCTTGAACAGCAAGAGTAAAATATACATACAGTAGTAAAGACAAATCCTTAAGAAGAGCAATGTCAGTACAGATCACCACACGATTAGAAGAAGAGTAATGGTAATCCCCAGGGCAAGATATTAGACTTTAGGTAATCTTTTGTTTCTGCTACTCTAATAACCCTGTTATTACTAGGGTATTCATTTTTGCAATTCAATTTTTTTCATAATTACTTTTTTGCCTCATAAGATGTAAGCTTCATTCACCTAAACTTCACTTTTTTTCTAACTATATTCATTATTGCTGTACATATTATCACCCTCCTTCTTTTATGTCTTACACTCCCAAAATTATCAGGCTGGAACCACATTTCCCACTACCACACTGCATCGCAGGCGCAGAACCATACTGCATTTTTATACACATCATCACATCCTCAAATTAACCACCAGTCATATTATCTAATCCCATAGACTAGACACCAAACAAACCTCTGTACTCCCAATGTATGCCTTTAATGAACTCTTAGTATTATTCTGCATATGAAATGCTCACTCATTCTGGAACAAAACTATGGAATGTTAACTCATTCTGCAACAAAACATAATTGATCACTGACTGCTTTGACTGTCAGATCACATAATTACATATTATTGCTTTCACTGAGACCTAACTTGATGCAAGGACTCAGCCACACTAGCTTCCCTGCACCCTGACCATGGCATTTTTTCCCCACATACCCACCACATTCGCAAATGACAGGGAGGAGGTCACTCCCTTGGGAGCAAAATTCTACCCCAAAATTTAAACACCCCAGTATTTACCTCATTCTCTCAAGGTAAGATAAGATAAGATCTGGTGTTAAACATCAATTTTGTGAGCCAATGAGTCCCTATATTAAGGCACCACCCAAATCATTAAATTAGCAGAGTAAACAATTGTAAGAAAACACTTGACCCCATTCAATAACAGAGTTCTAGATCAATAGGAAGTTACAGGGTTTTTTTTCAAAAATCATAAGAGGTGATATAGAATAATTTCCATGAAAGCCCCCGGAAGGAAAGTTATACAGAGTATATAAAATCAGAAATGAACAGCAAAACCAGAAAGATATTGGGCAGCATCCCTAGTAGAATAGGAACGTCTTCTAAATCTCTGGCTCACCCCCAAGATCAAGTGGTTTTTATACACAATTCTTGCATAGAATATTAGCAATACAGTAATCTCATTGTGGTGTGTGCAAAGGTATAATTTCTTTAGCAGATCAGAAAAAAAGAATAATAAGCACCATCCCAATTCTTTGAATAATTATTCACCTTTATTCTTTATTCGGCAAATGCTGCCATAAAAGTTCACATAAATACAATTGACATAAAAAAACTTTAAAAACAGTGAAACCAATACAATAAAAAAAAGGGAAAAAGCTATCATAAGGCTGTTTTGAACAATGCTTAATCAATAGACATTGCTTGTCTTAGGATTCCATGAAACACCCGACAGCCATATTCCTTATACTTCTGAATTCCAGTGAATAATTAGCACCTTATTACGGAGGGCCATTGGGTTTAAAGGTGTAACTAGAGCATTTGTCTAGGTGGCATTGCTGGATCCTACACTCCCGTCTGATTCTCTAAACTCCCATTAAGAAGCGGGACACAGCAAACACAATCAAGTGTGATGTATTTGATCTGAGGATTCTGGAGACAGCCCTAAAATCCTCAATCCCCATGCTCCAACAGAGCGGTAATATCCACTCTTCCTGTGATTATGATAGCACTGGCAAAAAAACAATATGTGATTGATACATTCTTTGATCTGAGGGCAGAAAGGGCAAGACAAGTCTAGGTTAGTATCATGTTTCCCCCATTTAGCAGTAAAGGGGCACAATGGTAGGGTCCCAAATGTAATGTACAAGGTTTTTGCCAAAGGGGGTTCGATGGAATCCATATATCCTTTCATGAGGTAAGAATCTTAGAATTCTAGGAAAGCCAGTGTCAAGGTACCCAAACTCCTGTTCCTGCTCAATTCTCCATCTTTGTAACTCCAGTAAATCCCCTTAAATGCTGCCTTAGACACCGGAAAAAGCTCCCGGGTTAGCGCACAAATGTTGGCATTCAAATTTGACCAAGTAAGTCTTAATGTGCTCTAACCAGGGAATCCTACAAACTCCAGGCTGCCTGAGTAGCTCCTCCAAACCACCCGATTCAGACCAAGGTCTGCTGAGACCCCTAGCCATCTCCAATAGAGCAGAGGTCTTTGGGCTGCTTTATGAGCGATGGATCTGTGATCTAGATCCAACCGTAATGTCAGGAGTGAGGTACTAGTTGGAAGATTCACCAAAGATCACAAAAATTGTTTATCATTCACCTCCAATGTGGTAGTCCTCTCATGTCACGTTATTTGGGGTTATAACCAGCACACCTTTAATAGTATACGTTTTTATCTTATCTAATCAATAATATTCTAAATGACGCTACCCTGTTCCCCTGACCAGCTCCTGTCAGATACAAGAAATACAAAAGATTGTCACATGAGTACAGGGTGCACTTTTCACAAGCCCAATGCTAGGTGCTGCATAATTACAGTAATGATCAAACTCTAAACATTTGTTTGACTTGACATGTGAGGTTTATATTCACTTTTTAATGCAAAATCTTGAATGATTTATATAAACAATAACTATGCAAAAATTAGGATGATGATATTCAAAATCGTATTTATTTGAACAATAAACCAAAAGTGTAAGTTCCTTCTTCAAGAATTCAATTTCATATAGTGTTTACATATCCCAATGCATTTCGGGAAGACGCTTCGTCTGGGGAACACTGCAAATAACAAATCAAATTACTTAATAAAGCACAATACAATACTTGACTCATTATGTTAATTGTACAGGCAGATCAGAGATTGACCTGTGTCTAGTGAAAAAGATTTTATATAATAGGTGATAGACCAAATATTTGAATCATTCAAGCTTATCATGTGAATACGTCAAAAGAATAGATGTATAAAATCAATATGCCCGTGTGCTGTGGAAAGATAATGTCTGGAGTTTAATGAATTCACACAGCTGCACCTTATAGCCCAATGTTTCACAAAGCCTCAAAAAGCCAACTGGCGTCTCACCCATCCAGGTTTGCAATGGTCATGATTCCGAATGCTAAAAAAACACGAAAACCCTCATCAATCATGTGTAACCATCTTAAAAATAATGTGACCTAACATGGTTTAAAACCAGTGTTGATGTAAGTGAAAAACTCACATGAGACCATATGAAACCGTAGTGCGTTGTCTGTCTACTGTAACTCAAATATTCTTAATGGTTTGCCAGCTGTAACCAACACTAAAATGGTGAAAACCAAGTCTGGTTCTTTACAACAGCACGTCCTCAATTCGAACGCCTAACTGTAAGAACGCAAAAAGAACGGGTCACAAAATAACTCAATCTTAACTACTGAAAACAAAGTATCCAGTCACAATGCCATGCCTACTTACTGAACAGTTATGCTGCACTCATTCCGTTAGTCTCCCTTTGGTTGCGTTAGTCTCCCTTCAGTTGCCATCTACAACCTGACTCAAGCTAACAGAGAGTTTTTTAAACAGGAAATAATGCAAGATGTGAATACGCTCAAAGCGATAAACATGAACAACAGAGTATTGTGCATTGCAATTACGTAGTAAGCTGATTAATGAATTGCTAACAATCAGTGTAAAAACTCCACAAATAATCCCATGTGATTTAATGCATAAACAAAAAAGGAGCTAGAAAAATATTTATAAAGATGTATATGTCACTCGAACCCTGTACATAAAACAGACATGAGTGTCTGTGATGAATGCAGTGAGCTACCAGAAAACCCTGGGACCATGACAAACAGATCCTGTTGAATAGAACAATGAGAAGATGAGTATGCATAGAAGTAAACTGAATGAAAGGGCTAGTGATATTATGAGTGTCATAGAAGTGCACGATCAGGACAGCTAACACTAAATCGAGTTTGGCGGCACATTGGGTCGAACATAAACATCCTATTCCGCAATTACGTTACACCATACTTGAGAAAATAACAGTAACACCTAAAGCTGATGTTCACAAACATTTGGCGCAAAGAGAAACATATTGGATACGTACTTTGAACACTCTTATGCCACATGGTCTGAATGACAAGTTGGAAATAGTCTGTTTTTTGTAATTATGTTTCATTTTGGCATGTATTTTGCAAAAGAACTGAATTCCCATTATTATCTTTGTGAAATTAACAATTTACTTTGGATTTTTTCAAGCTTCACACATGTTGTGGCATGATAGATAAGATATAATGTTGGGATATACCAGCATATGTTATTTATCCAGTGCACTTCTATGACACTCTTAATATCACTAGCCCTTTCGTTCAGTTTACTTCTATGCATACTCATCTTCACATTGTTCTATTCAACGGTATCTGTTTGTCATGGTCCCAGGGTTTTCTGGTAGCTCACTGCCTTCATCACAAACACTCATGTCTGTTTTATGTACAGGGTTCGAGTGACATATACATCTTTATCAATATTTTTCTACCTCACTTTTTCATTTATGCATTAAATCACATGGGATTATTTGTGGAGTTTTTACACTGATTGTTAGCAATTCATTAATTAGCTTACTTCGTAATCGCAATGCACGATAGTCTGTTAAACATGTTTATCGCTTTGAGTGTATTCACATCTCGCGTTATTTCCTATTTAAAAAACTCTCCATCAGCTTGAGCCAGGTTGTAGATGGCAACTGAAGGGAGACTAACGCAACCAAATGGAGACTAACGGAATGAGTGCAGCATAACAGTTCAGTAAGTAGGCATTGCATTGTGACTTGATACTTTGTTTTCAGTAGTTAAGATTGAGTTATTTTGTGACCCGTTCTTTTTGCGTTCTTACAGTTGGGCGTTCGAATTGAGGACGTGCTGTTGTAAAGAAACAGACTTGGTTTTCCCCATTTTATTGTTGGTTACAGGTGGCAAACCATTAAGAATATTTGAGTTACAGTAGACAGACAACGCACTACGGTTTCATACGGTCTCATGTGAGTTTTTCACTTACATTAACACTGGTTTTAAACCATGTAAGATCGCATTATTTTTACGATGGTTACACATGATTGATGAGGGTTTTCGGTTTTTTCCAGCGTTCGGAATAATGACCATTGCAAACCTGTATAGCTGAGACGCCAGTTGGCTTTTTGCAGCTTTGTGAAACTTTGGGCTATGAGGTGCAGCTGTGTTTGAGTGTAAATTCATTAAACTCCAGACATTATCTTTCCACAGCACACGGGGCATATTGATTTTTATACATCTCTTCTATTGACGTAGTCACGTGATAAGCTTGAATGATTCAAAAATTTGATCTATCACCATATTATATAAAAACTTTTTCACTAGACACTAGTCAATCTCTGATCTGCCTGTACAATTAACATAATGAGTCAAGTATTGTGTTGTGCTTTATTAAGGAATTTACTTTGTTATTTGCAGTGTTCCCCTCATGAAGGGTCTTCCCAGAATGCATTGGGATATGTAAACACTATATGAAATTAGATTCTGGAAGAAGGAACTTACACTTTTCATTTATTGTTCAAATAAATAAGATTTTGAATATCATCATCATTTTTGCAGAATTATTGTTCATATAAATCATTCAAAGATTTTGCATTGAAAAGTGAATGTAAACCTCACATGTTAAGTTAAACAAATGTTTAGAGTTTGATAATCACTGTAATCATGCAGCACCTAGCATTGGGCTTGTGAAAAGCGCACCCTGCACTGATGTGACAATCTTTTGTTCTCATGTTCTTTGTAGTCCTCTCATGTCCCCATAGTTCTCCCACATACAAAGCCCCGCCTGTTGCTTGTAGGTTGACGATTTGGATGGCCAGAGATGCTGGTCGGAAGCTAGAACTCTTAAAGCCGCTCAGGATACCCTCTGCATAATGTTCAAGCTTCAACTTGCTCTTGTGGATCTGGGCAGACCAGCCAAAATTCTCCGTCAGGCCGAGGCCTAAGTACTCAAAGGTACAGACACTTTCAAGGGGAACACCATTCAGAGACTTGGTGTGGCATGTTGTGTGGCTGGGATTAAAAACCATATACTTGATTTTTTGAAGGTTGAACTCAAGCCCTCTCTGCTCGCTCACAGAAGACACCAACCTGGGATTTTGAATACCCATAAGGTATTTGAATACCAATGGGATATCGTCTGCGAACAGAAGGGCAGGGATCTTCATACCCGCTAAACTCGGGCATCATGGATACACTTTTCTAGCTGAGCTACTGAATCGTTAATGTATAGTAAAAACAGGGTTGGGGCAAGAACACAGCCCTGTCTTACCCCCCTCGTGACTGGTATTGATGGTGTTAACTCCTCATGTTTAGATATATAACACCAGTGCGTGAACAGTACACCAGTTCAAGGTGCACAGCCTGCTATGGGCCCTCTAGGCCAATATATTTGTAACAATCTTATTCGTATCTGCAATTTCATCCATTTAAGTCCATGTTTATCAAAAAATAATCCCGTAGAGCCAGTAGTATTCAGGTCTTACAATGTTTAATTTAATCGTCTGCGAACAGAAGGGCAGGGATCTTCATACCCGCTAAACTCCGGCATCATGGATACACTTTTCTAGCTGAGTTACTGAATCGTAAATGTATAGTAAAAACAGGGTTGGGCAAGAACACAGCCCTGTCTTACCCCCCTCGTGACTGGTATTGACGGTGTTAACTCCCCATGTTTGCCATATCAAACCTGCACATACTTTTTTTGATGCAGTCTCTTAATGACACCAACAAGATAATTTGGGACGCCCTGTTTCCTCAAACCTTCCTATAAGGCCTCCCTTGGCAAAAGTTCAAAGGCAGTACGGAGGTCAACAAAAACTACATAGAGCCGAACACCTCCCAGAATTACATACTTCCAGTATATAAGTTGTAATCGGAATACTTGGTCGATGGTACTGGTCCCAGATCTGAACCCTGCTTGGACCGGAGTTATAAGCCCCACACCCTCAACCCACTCCACAGCCTATCCAAAAATATACGACAAAAATGCTCTTTGGAGCTGTCAATAAGGCTGGTTGGCCAATAATTAGATGGCAGGGACCGTGAGCCTTTCTTGTAGATTGGTACAATCTCAGCCCCTGCTCAAGTGGGCCGAGTAGTAAGCGTTCCAAAATACAATTAAAATACTTGGCAAAATGTGGTTCCCAGATTGCCTTATCTGTCTTCAACAAATCCCCAGGAAGTTTTCCTAGCCCTGGCGCTTTTCCTGGAGCGATAAAGTCTATGGCATTAATAACCTCTCTTGCGGTGATGGGTGGGAATTTTCCTACAGTCAAATCAGGCGAGCCTTCCTAGATGGATCATTCTCTGCATGGGCAGTCTCTACTGCGGTGGCAGTAAGACCCTCAGCACTACCAGGGTGAATCATGGTCTCATCAGATATTAGAATTCAGTGTGGCTCAGATATTAGAATTCAGCGTGGCAGCTAAATCCGGAGTCCTGTTGGCCAAAGTATGCCAGAACAGCCGATGATCTTTCAGTTTCACAGCATTTAACAAAACTTCCCAATTCTCAATCTCATATTCACGTTTAGCCTTAGCTAGCGAAATTTTATAAAAAGCCCTTGCTTCCTTGATTGGGTCCCTCCTACCATTCAGAATGGCATCTGAAAGTGATCTCCCAGTCGCCCTACAGTTGTAAGTATACCATGGAGCTACTTTGGACTTCTTAGGAAGGGATCTAGATTCCACCATAAAAAGGTCTTTGAAAATGACAAACATGGATTTATGGACAGCATTGAGATTGCCCCATGCAGCGGCTGGCAGTGCATTGCCCCCCATCAATATGACTGCTTCCTGGGCAGTGGCAAGAGCCTCATAGATCTGTTTTTGGAAAGCCTTGGTTGAGGAGATAACAAACCATCTCACCCTTCGAAGACTGCTTGAGGAGACGAGCCCCCTATGAAATAGTTCATTGGCACGAAAAGAGGCTTTGGGCCTCAATTGACAAAGTGTAAGATCCAGGGCATTATGATCATTATCTTGCTGCTGTATTACTTCCATATCAACAACTATAGGCCATAACCTGTTGTCCAACAGAATGTAATCTGTTCGGCTCTGCCATCCCTGCTGGTTAAATGTGTTCCTCCCCTCCTTGTCTGATGGAGTTCTCCCATTACACGCTCTCAAATCGCTACTCAAAACAAAAGCATTCAGTAATTATTCAATATGTCATCCACAGATGTTCAAACAAATATGAAACATTTAACAAAACTACTTTTCTCTGAATAATTAAGACTAGTAATGGAACAAAAAACATAAATATACTTGTTTGAATCTTCATCTGTACCATAGAAGATTCAGCAGTAGCAGGACAAGAATTGCAGTGGACATAAACTATTATGGCATCAGTTTGAATGTGGTAAGCGAAACCTTTGGTTAGAGGGTTGCCCGGGGAGGGGGGTAGTAGAGTAACAGAAATAACTGCCATCTTGTTCAAACTGGAAAGTTTACACAGAAATGTGAGTAGATCACATTCATAACTTCACTTCGATATATCATGAGAAATTTATTTCAGGTACAATTTATGTTATATCAGTGTGTATAAGTAAATCATGTGTGGAACTGCATGGTAATCGTTATTAATAATGTACAAAAATATAAACCCTAAAAATGGTTCAACAAATCCCCCCTCTGATTATTTCATAATCACTAAAACTATTAATAAAACTTTATTTAATCAGGAATCTATTCAGTTTGCATCACCCTCTGCATCTTTCGGTAAATCTTCTCCATCATCATTTAACTGGTTGTAGGCACAATCTTTCATATTCTCCATTTCATACTCTTCAGTCTATTACCTCTTTAATGATCTAGTCTCTTTTTATACCCATATTTTTTAATCAGACTCCCAGAAAGGTTTAACAAATTAAACAGAATAATTGCACAAATCATTATAATTATTACAGGGATTAGTATAACACATAAAGGTCCCCCATCCAAATTAATGGTCCATTCACCAACTTTATAAAAAACCCTTCCCTAGCTCACTAACACATGAACCTACAATTTCCCCCGAGCCATTTTCTTACAACGATTGAAGTTCATGAGAGATATTAGTCACGCTTGTTGTATAATAGTTAATAATAGGACTGTATCAGGTATGGAAGTGAAGCATGTCTTAAGTTTCAGTATGTTGCAAACACCGCCTTCCTTCGCAAGAAGGATATCTAGCGCTAAACAGGTTTGCCTCACCATAGTTCTCATTGCACTTAGTTCCAAATCAATTTGAGTTAATGCTTAAGCTGTGCTTAAATCAAGTCTATCCACTAACGTAGATAAGTGTCTAATTTTCACATCATTCATTGCCACACCTATAGGGGGAATAACACATCATGTATATCTAAAACTACCTGTCCAAATCTGTGTTTCATTCTCCTCAAACCAACTGCATCATTGGTTCCACCCACAAGATAACCTCAAGGAAACACTAAAGCAAGATAGCAAGATCCAACCCAATTTCACTGCAAATTAAAATAAGCAGTCTTACCACAAACATAATAGATTCCCCTCACACTCAGCTCTCCACTAATCAAGTAATCACCACTTAACATACCTTATTCAGTCTCACCACCTTTCAAAGGTTCACAACACACAATAAACATATCCTCTCTCCTCTCTTGTTCGATTCTCAATATAGGCAATAGATTTGACAATCTAACTTCTTCCTTTTTTTTTAACCTTGTGAGGAAAGGCTGTGTATTATAGGGTATTGTTGTGCAACCTCACCATATAATACACTTACCAACCCCTTTAGGGCCCTTAGTTTTCGTTTGTTAAACCTTCTGCTCAACCCTGGGTAGCTGTGGCTCTGCGAAGCAAGGCTTACACAAAGGAACAATTGTAAAGCATTTGAACAGCACAAAACCAATTGAAGAAGAAATTGACCCAACACTCAAGAAATCAGACAACAATTTATATAAATAGACTGTATTTTTATAAGAATTTAGACATCACAACAAAAAAGATCCACTGGAGAGTTCTGGAGATATGGATATTACAAGAAATAATAAAGCGTTTTCACTCAACCACGAACAAAGCACCGGTAAATTCCACAAACTTGACACTTAGAATTGTTTTCAGGGAAAACTTGGGCAAGTGTCAGTGCGGTCCGGTAGAGGTACTTAGGGCAACCAAATCCAGTAGGGAGCTAGTCAGGAGGACCAGCAAGGTCCTCTGAAACAGTTACTTTCACAGAAAAAGCAGTCTTCAAGAAGTTCTAGTCACATTAGCCGCGTTACAATGGATTCCCTTGCATCCTTTATGCAGGGGATTAAGGATGCTGAAGATGCTCCAAGAATGCTGTGGAGATAATGCGGTTGACAGAGGTCTTGCTGCCGCCATTGGACTATCAGTCACCTGGTGTCTTGGTTACAGGAGGAGCCTTCCTTGGGTTATAACTTTCTGGGTAACCGGGAGGCACCCCAACGGCTCTCCTGGGTCCAGCAAACTCAGATGCAATTTTGAGTGATGGGTCCTGGCCCTGGGTGCTATACAGTAGCAATGACCAGCAACTGACAATCTGGGCTTCTTGTTCTTTTGTAGCCCTGTACTGCAAACTGACCATTGGAGTCTCTGCATTTTGCTGGGCTAGGGAGATGACTTCTCACCAAGCAGGACACAGGCCCTCAGGAGGGCAGAAAGATGTCTGCAGGACAAGCCCTCTGTACATCAATAAACGGGCACCGGAAGCCTTGGGCAACTAAAGTGGCAGATTCTAAAGTTGCACTGTATGCAACAGTGACATTAAATTTGATTTAATTCTTAAATCAGATTTGATACATTTATTCTTTTGATACCAAATAGTTCCAACTTTAGTAGTCCCATTCCGAAGTTAGCAGGGCTGGGGTGCCAGCGTGTAACTCTGTACTTGCCAACAGGGCTACTAGCCTCTCCACAATAAAATGACAATGTAGAGTTTTTACTGCTGGAACATGTAAAAGTATAAGTTTCAATATTTTACATACAATTAAAAGGAAGGGTTGGGCGTTGCCATTACTTTAAATGGCAAAGTCGAGTTAGCAGTTTTAAGTTGCCCTTCCAGTCTGTAGTGGCGGACTGGGAGCCTTGTTTTACCTTGTCATACTTGTGGGGGCAAAACTAGTGCTGCAGTCCACAGGAGACACCTCAACCTACAGGCTCTAGGTACTCCTGGCACCATACACTAGACACTTACAAGTAAGTCGGGTTATGCCACGTTTGGCAAGCCAATTAAAGATACATCATTTTTTAGGGCCAGAGCACATGCACTAAGTCCTGTTTAGCAGGGCTCAGGGCATTTCAAAGACATTACACCAGTAGTTAAAATGGTGGCAAAAAGTGGGGAGTTATCCTACCAACGCCTGTTTCCTTACACAACCCTCCCCACCCCCCCTAATATGTCCAGGAGAGTATACTCAATCAGACGTTTGGTAAGTCTTCTTGACTATTCAGCAAGGAAGAATGTAGGGAAACTGGATGAACATTGCAGGGCCTACTACCTTATATCCGTCTGCGAGGGTCATTCTCATTGGGACTTGATTTATCTCCACTGAGATATGCCCCAACCTAAATTGGGTCTTGACTAGGACCGTGTTTCTAGCAAACTTTTCTCCATCCTCTACTTTGGACTGGGATGTACATACCTAAACTAGCCCTTCCTTAGTTAGGGCAGCATCTAGATGACCCAATGAGGTCACCCAACATTTGAGTCACTCCACCATGATCAATAGTGTCAGTGGGCTTACCTTGCTTCCTACCATGGGGTCTTGGCCCCAGGCCAAGGATAGTGCTGCCACAAAGGCAAGCACCAAACAGAGGCTACAGACAGCTGTTAGTGCCCAGAACCACACCCTAAGCTCTCCACTAACTGGTTGATGGGCTATCTCAGAGGCTATTGTCAGTTCTTATGGCCTCTCAAACTTTTCACAGTGGGGGTACCACTTCAGGTAGCAGACATCCTCCTTCCATTCTTTCTTCTCTCAGTTCAGGGGGGATACCCTGACTCTGAGCAGTTGCATGACTCTCCAGGACTTCTTCTGGGTCAGGAGGGGCTCACCAGGTCCAGGCTGAGGGCTCTCCTCTACTTGAGTAGGTTGCCCCTAGTTCCTTGGGTCTCTAGCTAAGAGTGGCCTTCCTTTCCTACATTTAAATGTTTCTCTGAGGCCTATGTCTCCCAGCCTTAGGGACAGGAGATTCAAGATCCTTGGGACTGGCAGCACCCTGGGCGGCTGCCCTTTCTGGGCTCATAAAACCCCCTGGAAGGTTATTGCCTAGGAGACAATCTGATGGGAGGGGATGTCAGGACTGACTACCAACCTATGCCAGCTAAGGGTACCCCCTACCTCTAGGGACACAAAGGCCACAGGGTGGTCACAGGCATCAACCTAACTCTCCTTACCTCCCCAGGCAACTACTGTTCCTAGGACACTAACCTGTCCATCACTATGGTGTGACTGGCACCTCTGCCTTTCAGGGCAATGTTTGGGATCCTGTTCACCCTGACATGATGGAAGTGCCTACTCCCAGCTTTACCTTACCATCAGGACCCTTCTTCCAATTAAAAGCTACTAGGACCTCCTCATCGAAGATGTTCTCTTCAAAGACTACACTAGCTACCCTAGTGACAATTTGGCTCTTGGGACACACTACATCCCCTCTGTGGTGCCCTGACTGCTAGCAGTCAAGGTACATCCTCAACTCCAAGAGTTTCTTTAACACTTGGGGGGATATGTACAAGGAAGTGGCGGAGCACAGCGTTAGCCTCCTTGGCTTAACGCCACGCTCTACCACTTCTGAAACGCAATGCTGCACCATTGCGTTAGAGCCATCGCCTTGGGCGATGGCTCTAAGTTTAGCACCATAGCGCCAACGCAGGCACCCTTGCACTATAGTGCAAGGGGGTCTGCGTGCAGGGTAGGATTTTTTATATGCAGGAAGGGGTCCCTTCCTGCACATAAACAATCCTAAAATGCCATTCTGTCACTATCATGTGTGCTGCTTTATGAAAGTGACAAAAAGGCATTGTTTTTAAAGGTTTGTTTATCCTCCCCTGCACGCAGACCCCCTTGCACTATGGGACACCTTACTGTACATAAACAAGCCATGGCCTTTAGCTTTTTACATGTGTGCTGCACAAGGCAGCACACATGGAAAAAGCAAAAATGAGGAGAAATAATGCATTTCTCCTCATTTCACCATCTTAAGACCAGGATTTACCTGGTCTTAATTTTGGCGATGCCTCCTATATACGCCACCCTTGTACATAGGGGGCAGCATCAAAATGAATGGGTGTTGCGATGGAACGCCCACTGCAACAGTCACTGCCCACCCCTTTCAGGCTAACCATAGTGTGAAAGGGGGCCTTATGTACAAGGCAGCGTTAAGCCACATTAAATGGCTTAACGCTGCCTTGTACATAAGGCGCAGCCCCTATCGCCACCCCAACATCGGTAAAAGTGACATTGTGGTGGCGATAGGGGCTTGTATATATGCCCCTTGGTCTCCACTACTCTGCTTGCTAGAGGTGGGCTTGGTTTTGACTCCCTACTTATTCTTCTGAGGTCTTGAGAGACTCTCCTAGGTAGAGTGACTACCTCCCTCTTTTCGCTTCTGTGGGCCTAATCCCCTTTCTTGGGATCACCCCCTGTGCCTTCTTGGGTACGTTTTTGCTAACCCGCTCATCAACTCTCTTGCCCAGCTCTCTGCAGCCAGTTAGCTTGAAATTTCCTAGATGTTGGTGTAACATTTCTGATGGGAAACTTGTAAGGATGTGTTCCTTGACCAACAAATTGTAGAGCCCTTCATTAATATTGAATACACTAACACAGCACTCTATATGAAAGGGGAAGTTGAGAATAAGTGGAATCGTCGCCTGCAGAAGAAGGGAAAAAAACACAAATACTTTTTTCTTTTGAATTTTCCTCATTTTTAATCTGCCAGCACATTTCACTTTGCTGTATATGATTACTAAATTCTGGATGCAAACCCATAACGAAAGCAGAAATAAAACCAACGACACCATCTTTCTTGGGATCATCAACTTTGCTATGCATCTTGAAAATCTCCATAAGCAGCTCATAATAAGCATGCACTAACTTTTTCGGTCCTTGTGAGACTAAGAATTTTTGCCCAATTAATATCCTTTTCAAGCACCTTCTTTTTCAAATGCTCAATCACCTGTCTATATTAGCTACCTGCTCAGAAGGAGCATTAATAAGAGCAACCCTAGCTGGTTCTTCAGTTGGACAAGCGACAACAATCTTACTTTCGGACCACGTCACCAGGGACTACAATTTCAAATATTGAATTGAAATCAGTCCGCAGCGTTTGTGAAGTCATGTTGAATCTAGGGACCTCCACTGACCGCCTTTCAGGTTCCTCTCATAATTTTGGAAAGTTCGTAGTGAAAGCATAAATATCAGCTCTCGTCCAAGGCACATGCTCTAAGTTCCCTCCATGTACTTCCCTTAATTGAAACAGTTTCTGTTCCTGATTCTGAATCACTAGATGATCCTGTCGCCCTGCTCTCTGTCGGCTTACTTGCTGCCCCCCTCTTCCATCTTTCTTTGCACTTCTTTGGGTCACACCTGGCTGCCTTTTTAATCAGATACCTCATTTTATAAAGATTGTAAATCAATAATCTGTTTAAATCAATTGTCCTCAAAATCTCTCCAAATTCAAATTTTAAAAGTCCGACTTTGATAGCTCTTTTTTATGGGGCTCCTCGACCCCAGCTGTATTAACAGGTGAATCCGTTTGAATTTGAAAAACACATGTGGTATCTCTGATAGTACTCAGCAATCCTGTCTTTGCAATCTCAGGCGGGGCACTTGCTATTTTATTCACAACCACAGCTGTAGATGAGCTCTGTATATGTATTGCTATACTATCTCCTGCTGCACCCATATCTGGTACTCAACTAGGGACCATGTCCTATCAGCATATGGATGAGGTCTGAAATTGAAAAGATTATTTAGAAATGTATCCTCCTCATCTTTATCATGAGTCTGTTTTTTCCCTCACTATATTTCTTTTTGGCATCGGTTTCCTTGATTTTGATTATTGCAGAAAAAACGTTTACACCCTCCATTACATCCTCCCTCCAACATTTCTCTTATCAATCCCACTTGTTTTCTAACCACTAAATGAGCCCTTCACTTGCCTCGTCATTTTCTTTCTTTCCTTCAGTGGCCATTTGATCCAATTTGTTTAGTGCCTCAATCTGTGTGGGTTTAGGTAGCGGCTTTCTGTCATTCATAGTTTGTTTTAGAAAATCTAGCTTTCTAATGTTAAAGGTAATCTCTAAAGGAAGCTAGGTTTTTCGCAGAAGTAGAATATTCACACCATTCAAAAATCCAGGTACACATATCTGTCATAATTTCATGTGCAGGAGTTCCCTCTGCAGGTCATTTCTGACCCTCATTAGAAAGTACAGCAGAAACTTTAGGCTTTTTCAACTATCATAGCGTGGCTCTGTTAGCAACCAATAACAGAAATCAACATAGACTTCTCAAAAATCTAAATATAGAAACAATACGTTTAGAATATAGAGACACCATACGTCAGACCAGTTTGATTTATAATTTATTAATCATAAATATGCAAATTTGTTTTATATATTTTGACATATAAAAAGGTGATTTTATACATAACATTTGTTAGATCTACATACATAGAAAGACATGTAAACCATATAAATACACTGAAAACAGAGACAAAAAAAAACTAACATGACAAGTTCAGAAAAAAAAACAATCTCATACATTTATACTTAAGAAAAAATCAACATATCAAAGACATCAACTACAAAAAAGTAATGGTGTCCTATATAATAATTCATATTGTAATAACAGTTAAAGTGCAATGTTAGAAAGTCTGTAAATGTATTTCGTAAAACAAAACTATATGTAGACAGACGTGCGCCTGTTAGCAACCAACCAATGACAGCATAGGTTTGTGGTGACATCTCACCAATCACAAATGTTGCTCCCTGGCTGACTAACCAATGACAGTGCGACTTTTCCATGAATAAGGAAAACAACTACACAGCCTTTCTCAATGAATTTAAATCAAATAAACCTTGTCTGCTCACCCTAAATGGGGAGAAAATCAGCAAGTTAAGGAGGATAAATCTTGTAATCGATAGACACAAGAGCAACAGGAACTGCATCGCTCAAGGTACCATTTAAAATCAGAATTCACACCAGGCAGATATCCATCAAGCAGGAATCTACCCTGGCTAATGCAATAACTCCTTTGCACTTAGAATTAAAGCACATGAACCTAGATTAGACACGCAACCCTGAAAAGGAAATCTTGTTAATTCAGAAACCCCTATCTTTGGGCATGCAACCCCTTGTACTACACACTACTTTATGCAGACAGATAAACCACAATCTCTTGAGATCTTAGATTTCAACAAATCTGATAACCAAACAAGTTATTAATATACACATAATTTATAAAACATAAATAACTTATAAGAGTAATACATCAAAATAACAGTGATCAATCTATTAATTGAGCCCAAAATTAGCAGTGCATAACCAAACACCTCACAAATGGCCACCTAAAAAACATACACAGCTTACAGAATCCATACACCCTATTCATATTTGCAACCCAAATAGTTCAGGAACAGCATTGTAAGTCAGACCTCTGAGCACATTCTCAACACCAAGAACTCCACTGGAAAATTAGCTATCTCCCTAAACTGGGAATAAAGAGGTAAAAAGGAAACTTAAAGAAGTGTGTTAGCAAAAGGAGGTGCAACCATCCCTTACAATCAATCAATCAATCAATCAATCAATCATAGCATTTATAAAGTGCACTACATACCCGTGAGGGTCCCAAGGCGCTGGGGGGGTGGAATGCTGCTACTGTTCGAAGAGCCAGGTCTTGAGAAGTTTTCTGAAGGTCAGAAGGTCTTCGGTCTGCCTTAGGCGGATGGGGAGGGTGTTTCATGTCTTGGCGGCGAGGTGTGAGAATGATCTGCCGCCGGCGGTCACTCTTTGGATGCGGGGGATGGTGGCGAGGGCATGGTCTGCGGATCGGAGCTGGTGGGTGGGGGTGTAGAGGCTGTGTCGGCTGTTGAGATACGCTGGTCCGGTGTTGTGGAGTGCCTTGTGTGCGTGGGTTAGGAGCTTGAAGGTTTTCCTCTTGTTGATGGGAGCCAGTGCAGGTCTCTTAGGTGGGGTGTGATGTGGCTGCGGCGAGGGATGTCGAGAATAAGGCGTGCGGAGGCGTTCTGGATGCGTTGGAGCCGTTTCAGGAGTTTGGCTGGGGCTCCTGCATAGAGTGCGTTGCCGTAGTCCAGTTTGCTGCTGACGAGGGTTTGGGTGACCGTCTTTCTGGTTTCGATGGGGATCCACTTGAAGATCCTGCGAAGCATGAGGAGAGTGTTGAAGCAGGAGGAGGAGGCGGCGTTGACCTGCTTCGTCATGGAGAGGGTGGAGTCGAGGATGACCCCTAGGTTGCGTGCGTGGTCGGTGGGTGTAGGGGGTGCTCCTAGTGCGGTTGGCCACCAGGAGTCGTCCAAGACCGAGGGGGTGGGTCCGAGGATGAGGACCTCCGTCTTGTCCGAGTTCAGCTTCAGTCGGCTGTTTCTCATCCAGTCGGCGACGGCCTTCATTCCTTCGTGGAGGTTGGTTTTGGCGATGTGGGGGTCTTTGGTGAGGGAGAGGATCACCTGGGTGTCATCGGCATATGAGATGATGTTGAGGTCGTGCCGTCGTGCGACCTCGGTAAGCGGTGCCATGTAGACGTTGAACAACGTTGGGCTGAGGGATGAGCCTTGGGGTACGCCGCAGATGATCTCGGTGGCTTTGGAGCGGAAGGGGGGGGAGGCGGACGCTCTGAGTTCTGCCGGAGTGAAAAGAGGTGGTCCAGTCCAAGGCCTTCTCTTGGATTCCGGGGTCGTGGAGGCGTGTTCTTAGTGTGTGGTGGCAGACCGTGTCGAAGGCCGCTGACAGGTCCAGGAGGATGAGGGCCGTGGTTTCTCCTTTGTCAAGCAGGGTCCTGATGTCATCGGTGGCGGCGATGAGGGCAATTTCGGTGCTGTGGTTGCTGCGGAACCCGGACTGGGATGGGTCCAGGATGTTGTTCTCTTCGAGGGAGCTGGTCAATTGTTTGTTGACGGCCTTTTCGATGACCTTCGCCGGGAACGGGAGCAGGGAGATGGGTCGGAAGTTCTTGAGGTCCTTAGGGTCCGCCTTGGGTTTCTTGAGTAAGGCGTTGATCTCTGCATGCTTCCAGCTCTCCGGGAAGGTCGCTGTCTCGAAGAAGATGTTGATGGTTTTCTGGAGATGGGGTGCGATGGTGCTGCTGGCTTTGTTGAAGATGTGGTGTGGGCAGGGGTCTTCCGGGGATCCGGAGTGAATGGTGTTCATGATCTTGATGGTGTCATTGTTGATGTTGGTACAGGCGAGCAGGCAGTTGGTGTGGGTGGTGATTGTCGTGGGAGCAGGAGTCTTGGCGGTTGCCGGGGGGGTGATGGCGTCGAAGCTGTCGTGGATGTCTACGATCTTGCGATGGAAGAAGGTGGCCAGCGAGTCACACAGGTCTTGTGATGGTGGGATGTTGTTGGTGTTGGAGCTGGGGTTGGAGAGTTCCTTCACGATGCAGAAGAGCTCTTTGCTGTTGTGTGCGTTGTTGTCTAGGCGGCCTTTGAAGGAGGTCCTTTTGGCGGATCTGATGAGGTGGTGGTGTCTGCGGGTGGCGTTCTTGTGGGCTGTGTAGCTTTCCAGTGTTTGTTTGTGGATCCAGGTTTTTCCGAGTTTTCGGCAGGTTTGCTTGGAGGCCTGGTGTTCTTCAGTGAACCAGCTGGCTCTCTTGCTGGTGTGGATGTTGGGGGGTTTCTTGAGCGGGGCGAGGGTTTTGTCGCAGTCGTCAATCCATTGTCTGAGGTTGCGGGCTGCGGCGTCGGGGTCGGTCGGGTCTGCGGGTGGACTCTGGGCGAGGGCGGTGGTTAGCTGGTCCTCGGTGACCTTGCTCCTGCTGCGGCTAGGCATCTGCTGGGTACGGTGGCATGTGGTGGGTTTCCGGAAGGTGAAGTGCATGCAGCAATGGTCGGTCCTGTGGAGTTCGGTGGTGTGGTTGAAGAAGACGTGGGAGCTTGCTGAGAAGATGGGTTCCAGTGTGTGGCCGGCAGAGTGGGTGGGTGTTGTGACGAGTTGTCTGAGTCTGAGGTTGGCGAGGTTGTCAATCAAGGTGGCGGAGTTGGAGTCGTTGTTGTTCTCGAGGTGGAAGTTCAGGTCCAGGTCCCCGAGGAGGATGTAGTCTGTGGAGGCGAGGGCGTGTGTGCTGATGAAGTCGGCGATGGAGTCGCTGAACTGCGGTTTGGGTCTGGGGGGTCTGTAGATGAGGGTGCCTCTGAGGGTGGTGTTGGGGTCGGTGTGGATCTGGAAGTGCAGGTGTTTAGCGGTGCTGAGGGTGTCGTCGGAGTCTGTCGAGATTTTGAGAGTGTTTCTGTGGACGATGGCAATTCCTCCTCCAACTCCGTTGGTGCGGTCCTTGCGGGTGATCTTGTAGCCTTCCGGGATGGCTATGGCGATGTCAGGTGCCGAGGAGGGGTTCAGCAAGGTCTCCGTCAGGAAGGGGACGTCTGGGGCGTTGGTGTTGAGTAGCTCCCAGAGTTCAACGGCGTGTTTGCGGGTGGAGCTGGGGTTGAGCCGGATGCATCTGATGAAGTTAGGGTCTTTGGTGGGTGGGTTGGCAGGTCGGATGCTGGTGAAGCTGCAGTTCCGGCAGGAGAAGGGTTGTTGGGTGCGCTTCGGGCAGCCAAGCAGCAGGTGCGTGAATGTCTGGGGTTGAGTGCGTGGTGGGTGCTGTAGCCGTAGCGGAGGCGGGAATCTTTTGGTTCGCGGGGGCCGGGGTCCTGGTCCTGGGCGTGGTCCAGGCGCGGACGGGTGCAGACGGGCTTGCCTTAGGCACACCTTCGGCGCGCCTTCGGCACGCCGGCGGCATGCCCGCTGCATGACCTCCACATGAGGGGTGTGGGAGGGAGGAGCAGCTGGGAGGTGGGAGCGGGGTGGCAAATGGGAGTGCAGGTGGGCGGGGCGTGAGGGGATGCAGCAGCCGGAACCGCGGAGGGGGGAGCGGGTGCGGTCACAGAAGGCAATGGGACACGGGCAAAACGGGGGACAAGAGAAAAATGGGGCACAGAGGAGACACAAGCAAAAACGGGGCAATGCAGCAGAAGCAAGAAATATACAGAGCAGTCACAAATCAAAATGGTGGCACAAACCTAATTGTTAACGGCTCTCTCTAAACGGAGGGGGGAGCGGATGGGGGTCACAGAAGGCAATGGGACACGGGCAAAACGGGGGACACGAGAAAAATGGGGCACAGAGGAGACACAAACAAAAAGGGGGCAAGGCAGCAGAAACAAGAAATATACAGAGCAGTCACAAATCAAAACGGTGGCACAAAACTAATTGTTAACGGCTCTCTCTACTATGGAGGGGGGAGCGGGTGGGGGTCACAGAAGGCAATGGGACACAGGCAAAATGGGAGACACAAGAAAAATGGGGCACAGAGGAGACACAAGCAAAAAGGGGGCAAGGCAGCAGAAGCAAGAAATATACAGAGCAGTCACAAATGAAAACGGTGGCACAAACCTAATTGTTAACGGCAGCAGCAGCGGGCACACACGGGGGCTGTGTCGCTCCCAACCAACCAAGATCTGTGGGAGCAAAACAGTACCCCAAAATTTAGACACCCCAAATTTTACCTCATTTAATTCTTCCACAGATCAGGGACAGTGTTAAACTTCAATTTCATGAGGCAATGTGGCGCTACATTAGGGCACCTCCCAATCATAAAATAAGCAAACACTTTTAAGAAAATAATTGACCCCGTTCAGTAACTGACTTCTAGATCAGTAAAAAGTTAAAGGGTTTTATTACAAATTCGAAATATGTGCTTCAGAATAATTGCGAAGATGGCTCTCAAAGAAAGAGTTACACAGAGTATGTTAGTTCAAAATTATTCTAAGTGCCAAGTGGACAGCAAAATCAGCAAGACATTGGGCAGCATCCTTAGCAGAATAGGAAAGTCTTCTTAATCTCTGGCTCACCCCCAAAATCAATTTTTTTTAATACACAATTCTTGCATAGAATATTAACAATAATTTAAACTCTCCCCCCACCCCCCCAGGGGTATGCTCTGAGTCCCCCAGACTAAGATTGTTTTCTTAGTGGCATGGTTGGGTACGGAGGGGGGGTTCTGGGTGGGATTGGGGGTTGTGGGATAGTTGAGCGGACATCGCTCCCCTTGAATACAATTGTTCGTAGGCTAGGTATGTAATGCACACCACTGTGATAGAATGGTGGCCTTCCTAGCGGCCTTGAGCTATTATTGTAATATATCATGGACAACACTACAATTTGAACAGATGGCGCACAATGCCTGAATTGTATCCTGTGTTCTCTGAATAATTAAATGTTCAATGTGATGTGTATTATGATGTACCTCCACATGAAAATCCCAATAAAGTTTGTTTAAAAAAAAACCCCAAAAAAACCCAATAATTTAAACTCATCATGGGGTGAGCAAAAGTATAATTTCTTTAAAAAATCAGAACACAAGAATAATAAACATAGGGGCATATTCACAAGAAACTATCGCCGAGTCAACGGCACTTTATCGCAGCCAAAGTTGCGATAAAAATACCTCCCCATTCACAAGCCAGTTTAAACAGCCTACAGCACCAGTTTACCCGCGATAGCAGCCGCAAAAAACCTCGCCACAGAGGACCCGCGTAACTATCGCTAATGAGATGCAGAGTGGGCGTTCCCATGCCAAAATCTGCGACAACATCACACCACAACATTCACAACAACCAGCCACATCAGTGATAAAAACACAAAACAGGCGATAAGGCGCGTTAGAACCAGGAAATCTACACCTGCTTTGACCTGGTTTAAACTCGGATGGCAGCTGGCACCACAAAAGGGAGACAAGCCCAAGGCCACACCCGAAAGGCAACAGAAGCCATGGAGCCACTCATCACGTGGCCCGGACAACCAAGAAGGCCACAACACCCACCGACACCACCCCCAGGACCACCCCTCCCTGGCACCCCCCAGACCAAAGACATGCCACATCAGCCACACCCAAACATGCACAAAATAATGTCGCACAATCACAACTGGTGACATGCATGTGTCGACACAGAAAAGAGCAGCACACATTCACTTTTGAAGCAACAAATGAAACTTTATTAAAATGAACACTGAAATTAAATGAAATGAAGACACATGGCCGCTCCCCTCAGGAGAATCCATAGGTCCCAGCCTGCAAGACAAAAATCATGATGAGAAAGGTGTGTACTGCGCACATCAAAGGACAGAGAGAGAGTGAACGGGAGAGAGGGGAAGAGAGGGGGAGAGATAGAGAGCGAAGAAGAGAGGGAGAGAGTGATAAGAAGAGAGGGGGAGAGAGAGAAGAAGAGAGGGGGGAGAGAAGTAGAGAGGGGGAGAGAGAGAAGTAGAGAGGGGGAGAGAGAGAAGTAGAGAGGGGGAGAGAGAGAAGAAGAGAGAGGAGAGAGAGAAGAAGAGTGGGAGAGAGAAGAAGGGAGGGGGGAGAGATAACAATAGAGGGGGGGAGAGAGAAGAAGAGAGGGAGAGAGAGAGAGAGAAGAAGAGAGGGGGGAGACAGAGAAGAAGAGAGGGGGAGAGAGAGAAGAAGAGAGGGGGAGAGAGAGACAGTGTCGCCCCTGCGCACCCAGGCCACACTGCTCACCTGCTGCCACCGGTGTGTCTCCAACCACGTGCCGGTGTGTATAGCAGTTCACCAGGTCACACATCCGAATCAGAGCCTCCAGCTGAACACCCAGGCAGAGGCACACCAACCCCTCCCGCCGCCCATCGGAGCATGCCCGCCCATGCACACCCAGGCAGAGGCGCCCCAAACCTTCCCACTGCCCATTCGGAGCATGCCCGCCCATGCACACCCAGGCTTCACTGCTCACCTTCCGCCACCGGCGCGTAGACGGGAGGTCCCACCACGTGCCGCTGCAAGCCACAAGCCCGGGGCCCGTGGACATGGCACCCTCCACACCATGCAGCCACGCTCCGCATGACAAAAGGTCTCACATTTGGTGCTGGGTCTTGCTTACTCCATGGCAGAGGACATACCAGTGCACCCGGCACCGTCGCAGGCTGTACACCCACTCAGCCCAATGAGTGCCACTAACTCTGGGATCCCGGAAACGACACTACATGGCGGTAGGCCCGCGCTGCCCGCTGCCTCTGGCCTACACTGCGGTCCAGCAGGGCACACAAAACCTGAGCTGTCCGTACCGCAGGGACGGGGCATCATCGCAGGCTGCACACCCACTCAGCAGCTTAAGGTGCCACTGACACAGTGCACCCAAAGTCACCGTCCCGTAGCGGGGTGCCTGTGCCGACCACAATGCTCTGGGTGCCACTAACCCTGTGCAACCCCAGTCAGCGCCACGTGGTGGCAGGCCCATGCTGGTCGCAAGGCCTCAGGTGCCACTAACCCTGTGTAACCCCAGTCAGCGCCACGTGGTGGCAGGCCCGTGCCGGCTGCAAGGCCTTGGGTGCCACTAACCCTGTGCAACCCCAGTCAGCGCCACGTGGTGGAAGGCCCATACCGGCCGCAAGGCCTCAGGTGCCTCTAACCCTGTGGAACCGCTGTGTGTGCAACGTGGCGGTAGGCCCGTTTCGTGCGCCAGGCCTCAGAGGCCTCAGACATGGGTGTATAATATCCACATACACCGTCACCCTGATTGAGGGGTAGGACATACCTATCTTGTGTATCTTCTGCTTACATCCATTAGTACAATGCGAGTATGTCTGTCAACACATCAATATATAGTGCGTGTATGGTACAATTTCTAGGAAACAATGAACAATAAGACATGGATTTTAGGAGGCAAGCAGTATCACTAATTTGTCGGATGTCTACATCTTCTAACCTGAAAATCATAACCAATAATTATAAAAGTAAATACTACAAAACTGTGAGATATCAAGTATACAAAGCATCCGACATCTAGAAAATTATGTGCTGTGTAAGTGAGGTCATATTGGGGGCCACGCGTAGTTTGTCAAGCATGGGTTGTTATCCCTAGTCTATGTGTATGTGTGTAGAGTCCAATGTGTCCTGTACCTGGGGTCATGTCCATGTCGTTATATGAAGGAATGTGGAGTCGTTGCCCACCCTAATAGTCCTGTCCAAGGGTGCCTTGTGTGCACGGCTTATCTGCCCCACCCAGGTATTGCATTGGTGCTGCTGGTTAGAGTTGCCGCTATTGTGCGCCAATAGGTGTGAAGCAGGGGGCAGGACCACAGTATGTGTAGTAAGTCAGCGCCCAGTAGATGGCATCTCAGACAAGCCGAAGTGGTGATGTTAAAGTATCTGTTAATCTTGTCTGGCGAGAGGTACGCTCTGTGTAATATATACGTTTGTATGAGTTTAAAATGTGAGTTATGCAGTATGTATGTGGCGCTAGCTAAGACACGTTCCCAATCCTTGTCTGCCCAGGGTTGACCTCTGTCCTCAGCCCAGCTTGCCTGGAGTTTCTGCAGTGGGCTCAACACGTGTGTAAGTAGGGCCTGCACTAGCCAATGAATCACATGCGTCCCCTCCCCCATCACATGTAAATACTGTAGCAGCTGATGTGTTTGCGGTTCAGTCGACAGATCTCCCCATGTTTGTGTTAATGTCCGTATGATGGCTGCATGCAGGAGAAACTGGCCTACCGGCAAGCCAGTATCCTCTGACAGGGTTGCAAAGGACAATAAGGCACCATCCACATACAGATCCCCCAATGTCTCCACTCCCGCCTCCGTCCAGGACACCAGCTCTATATCTGTTACAACTTCTCTACCTCGGGCGTACCTACCAGTGGCAGTATTGGAGCGTAGGGGACGGTGCCCTTTGTAAGCTGGAGACCCCTTCGGTAGCACCTGTGAGCTATCTCAATGTGCAACTGTGTCGGACGGGGAGATTTCGCCATTGGGTGAAATAAGCCATAGATTTGTGTCTGTGTCCATGAGTATGACTCTGTAGCGGTATCTGCCAGGTGTTTACCACTGAGCCACTTTGTGACCCACTGCAGCTGTGCAGCCAAATAATATAATTCTAAATTAGGGACCGCCAAGCCCCCACATTCCAGTGGTGCATATAATTTCTGCAGCGCTATCCTGGGCCGCCCGTGTTCCATATTAAGCCTCTGATTAACCCCTCCAGTTCCCGAAATAGCCGCACCGGGACATATACTGGCAAGTTTGCAAAATAATACAATAGTCTGGGCAATGCTATCGTTTTAGTAAGGGTTACTCGACTCATCAAATTTAGTGGCAGAATTTTCCAGAATTGTATCTGCGCCCATATGGAAGTAATGGCACGCACCGAGTTGCCTTCTAGTATGTCCACAGGGGATCTGTAAATGTATATGCCCAGATATCTAAACATTGTCGGGTACCAGGCAAGCGCCGATCCATGTTCTACTCACCACGTCATGACTCGAGCGATGTCAGTCAGGGCTCATTGGAGACCATGGGGCGGACATAGACACCCAAGGATGGCATCCAATTTGGCAGCCATGAGTTCGAACCCAACCCGCACCTGCTCAGCCGTCTCCCTCTGGTCCTCCAGCACACGGCGTTGGGAGGCCATTTGTTGTTCCTGGGGGACTTGGGAGGGTGCCGGGCTGTGGGTGCCTCCTGCTGGGTGGTTTGGGTGGTGGGTGGGGTCTCCTTGATGTAACTGGGCTGCCTTGCTCCTGGAGGTGAGTCAAGGATGAGGTCAATGATGTCTAGGAGGGCTTGTGCGTCGATGCTGGTGTTGTCCTCCTTGTCATCAGTGAAGAGTGGCTGGGACTGCTCTTCAGGAGGTGTTGACAATGCCCCTGTGATGTGAAGGGAAGATGGTGTATTACAATGTGTCCACATGTATGTAGCCACATGGTACAGGTTGACATTAAGACAGCATTACATTGTACATTGTGACAGTCTGTGGGTCTGTGCGAGGAGCCAGGGTCATTGTGGGTGTGTACTGTGCCCTGTTTGATTGTGCATGTGTGCCATCGTAGCCATCTCCACCCATCCCCCCAGTACTTGGTGGTCACTCACCCTGTTGCGGTTGTATTGTGTCCTGTCGAGCAGTGTCCTATCCCCCGACTCCGGCCTCAGTATCCACACTGATGACTGTCGACACCAGCTCCTCCATGTCATCCAGCTCCAGCTGTGTCGCTGGGCCCCCACCTACGGTCTGCATTGCTTCCTTCTGGTTGGGGGAGAGTTTCTCCTTTGTCTTCTGCTTGATGTCATTCCATCGCCTCTTGACCTCGTCCATTGTCCGCTTGGGCTCTCCAACGGCATTCACCTTGTCGACGATGTCCCGCCATATTGCAGTTTTGGTGCCCAATGACACGTTGGAGGTGCCTACTGCACCCATGGTATGATTGCTGATATGTTTGATGATATTGACACTGTTCTTGATTCAATTCCACCCACCACTCCAACTATCCTTCATTACAATTTTAATTTGACACACAGTAATCAATTTCAGTGCACCCTCTTCTTACATCTGCTCTATGAACACTCACTCTTCAGTACACACTTCACACCAATTTATTCTGTGGATTAATCTCTGCGATATTCATCTCAAATTTAGTCCCAACATTAGTCAAAATAAAATTGAATTCCTTGATATTTGGATCGAAAATGTTGATGAAAAGATTGAGGTTAGTCTTTATACCAAACCTACAGCTAAAAACACTCTTCTCCAGTACTCAAGTTACCATCCTCGTAGTCAAAAAGATAACATCCCGTTCAGCCAATTCCTGCGTCTCCGCAGGAATTGTACCACCATACAGAATTATGATTTACATGCTGAACAACTTAAAGACAAGCTCTACAACAGAGGATATCCGTATAAATTGATTAAAAACGCCTACAAAAGAGCCAAATACTACGACAGAACAGCTTTGTTTCAGAACAAAGAAACCAAAACTGAAGATAAATTGGTGTGTGTGACTACCCACTCTAATATAAACCATAAGATCAGACAAATCATCAACAGTGAATGGCATATTCTTAATTCAGATCACTGCAAAAAGACTCTCCCTAAGCCCATCTTTGCGTTTCGACGCAATAAGAACTTGAAGAATGCGTTAGTTAAATCCAAAGGATTTGTCAATAATTCATTCATCCAGAAATCTATCACAGGTACTAACCCCATCACGGGCACACATAAATGTGGCTGTTGTCATGCCTGCCAATTTGCCATAGTTACTGATAAACTAACGTGGGACAAAAAGACCTTTTTCTTCAAAGACATGACGAATTGCCGTACCCAACATGTAGTCTATCTTATCCTTTGCCCATGTGGCCTTGGCTACGTGGGCGAAACTAGTAGGGAATTTCGAGTTCGACTTAGTGAACATAAGTCGGCCATTTCCAATCAGCGCCCGGGTGCTCCCCTGGTTTTACATTGGGCTGAAAAGAAACACACTATTCCTGATCTCCGCTGGATGATTTTGGAACATATTCGATCTCCCAGGGATGGTAACATCGACGCTTTTAGACGCAAAAGAGAAGTGTTCTGGATATTTACTTTGCAGACCTATGAAAGAGGTCTGCATGAACACCTCCCATGGGAAAATGCTATTATATAAGCCTCTAATATTGCTGGGTAACGCTTTCATGTAGCCTTAATTCCTCCTACTATTTGCGTACTAGCCGTAGCCTCTAATATTTTTAGGTAACATCTTTATGTGGCCGTAATTACTCCTGCTTTTTGCGTACTAGCCCAAAAAGGAATAGTTCTCCACCTTTCCTGCCAGTGTCATCATTGCTTCCTAAATACTTATTTCATCTGGTTATTCCCTGGTGAGATGTACAGTATTGTCCTGTGAGCCTTTCTTTTTGCAGACTCCATTTCAATGCTGTTTACTCTTCATGGACTAATTCTAGTTGATCTTTGGCCATTGTACGTTATTCTTACCGTCTTGGTCTAAATAGTCGACTCTGTGCGTTGTTTCGCTTCCTATTTAAAAGCCTACCTGTGTATGTGACTGAACACCCTCATTATGGAATCTAGCTCTTCATCGTTTTAATATGGCCTCCCATTTCGTGGCATCGAAACTGGTAATTGGACAGTAGTACTTTTTGTCCCTTCTTTCTTTTCGTCAAATTCAACCAGCTACTTCCATTGGACTTCCTTTAGTCCTCTTTCTATCTCTGTCAATTTTTTGCGCAGCCGCTGTGCCTAACTCCATTTAAGGAAGACGCTCAGATCGGTTCCGTTCTCTGCCGTAGCATTGACGCTGCTGATCCCGTAGACTACCATCATCTTTTACCCCAGGTAAGCAACTATTAGCCCGTTAGCATCTGATCCCTCTTCCTGGGTAGCATATCGGGGACACTTGTAATTAATCTTCCGGTTTCCCTGTGTGTTCAATATCCTAATCCCTTTAGATACTACGCTGAATTCTGTTTACTAAGGATATTCGTGGCACTCCGAGTAACACTACGGGTCGGTCATGTTGCCGATTTTCCAGGTTACATTTTTCCTCCATTATCGGTAAGTGTACCCTTGGAATCTCATTTCCTTGCCTGTTCTCTAACTTTGTTGGATGGATTCTCTTGTACTTCTTCTCATTATACTTACATCCACCTTTTTACAGAACATGATCGGCTGTTTTTCCATAACCTATCAACGATGCTCTTAACCTGTGGAAGCTCCTAAATAGTAGAACCTTAATTCTTCAGAATTACATGTAAGCGAGCACATTCAGATCTCTAAAATGACTGTATATAAGTCCTTTTCAGCTTACTTTGTGAATTTACTCATGCTACTTTTAGTGCAACATTATTGTAGCTAGCGACACTTTCTTTCCCCTATTCCTTGAGATATAAATGTTTTTCCTTCTACTTCTTTAGAATTCAGTTTGCCACGTACCTGATCAGTGGTTGTTGATTATTTTCAAATAAAGAGTGGATACCATGGAACCTAAGGACGGCATTCCTGTGTAAGTTCGTTTAGGCCTCTATTGAGACTACTAGGATATTCATTCAGGTGAACGCGTTATTCTATCACATTATGTTCTGAGTAATAAAGTTTATACTCTAAAGGTTTAACTCCAATTACTCCATGTTATTTATAAACTCGGTGTCACTTCCTCTGTTCTTATTCGCGTATAACTATTCGCATCAGTATGTCTACTTTTAACCTAATTGGTGATAAATATAGCGAACGACCGTTTTTCCACTAGTCTGTTTCACCTATGTCTCATCTTTTCCCTCTAGCTACATAAAGTAAATTATATTAGCTATCCCAGCTTGGATGCCTTTGCGGAAATTAATAACGTCTCAAGTAGGTGGTCCACTTTCTAAAATGGCGCACATAGGTGATTGGTATTCTTACTACTACTATTATAATTTTCCTGATTCACCTTTTTTATTTTTTTATCATTATTTTTTCTTTGTCGTGCACCTTGAATTCCTTTGGTGTGTATATCTATTTCTTATATAAAAAAAGATCTTTGCCTAGTCTGGGTCACTCTTTGTTCATCACCTTTTATTTGCTTCATTTCTTCTCTCCTTGCATTCCAGCCTCAAACCGTTATAAATACTTAGCATATGTACTTATCCATATTTTTTGCCCACAGACCTATGGGTGTAAATTTTGAATCCTTGTCAACTTCTTCACCATTTGACGTTTGTCAAGAAAATGTGCTTAGTTCGTGCTGTCGCCTGAAAGACCTACCCTATACGCCCTGAGGAAGGAGCCTGTATATATTGTATAGCTCCGAAACGCGCGTTGGCGCTTGTCTTGGCGTTTGTATTTTGTTGTACTTTTTACGATGTATTGTCTTTTTTAGAAAAAACTGTATTGTATCACATGATTCATTTTTGTATTTCTGTCAGTTTTGTATGGTGCTTTGATGTTTTTTATTCATGTCGTTATGGTGTGCTCTGTTGTTGACATAATGATTTTGTTTAAATGTTGTAATTTATTTTCAATTCAAAATGGACAATTATTAGTCTCTCAAAAAAAATGAAAAAATTCAATAAATGACTTAGTCATATATTTTTTGTACACCTAGTCTGTGGGCAATACTTTATTCATATGGACGCACAGCCTTAAATTAAAGTATATAGGTGTAGGAAGTCCCTGTTGTTACTAATTAGAATTTTTCCCTGACACTTTCCTCACATATTTCTTAGTTCAGGGTCCCTCTGTTGTAGCTTATACACACTTCACACCAACCAATTACCTAGGGGGGGACAGATCTTATATGTGTAACCAGCATATCTCCCATCTTACCACAATAGCATACCTATTCTAGATAATATCCCCTCAGTGTTCACTTCTCATATTAACAACCCAGTGGCCAAGAGGAATCACTTCACAGACTCCATCCGAGCATTCTTAACCCAAATACACAATTACTTCATTCCACTACAAAACAGTACGACTTGATCTAATCTATAATACTCTGAAACAAACCTTTCATTCATACTATACAAAATGTACCTCCCCCACTTCTATCACACATCTTCAAACTTACATAGCAGCTAGAATTTGAAATCTGGAAACCACAATAGGAGATTTTTCTACAAATCTATGGGTTTTTCTATTTACATTTCTTCAAATATTACAGTAATAAGAGACACTCTTCCTGCACTACTCACAGCCCCACATTCAAACTCTTACACCACCTTCAAACACCCACCACATTCAGATATACTCATACTTTGACACCATGTTATCACTGACCTAATTTCACTAATGAAAGCCACTATCATGTGCACCAGTTGACCCATTTGTTTGACCTCTCTGTTCAACTGTTCCTTCGCATCTGGGCAGTGTCTCAAATCACTCTTTTCTCCAAAAATTATCAATGATGGGTTGTCAACTGTCTCACGTAATGCCTAACCTCCAGCAACTCAGGTAACCTAGGTAGTGTTCCACACCATTTTATCACACATACTTTTACTATGCAAAATAACAATTGTAATATACTTTACCATTACCACATGAAGCACATCAACTTATAATTATTTTTAATTGAGTCACCTGGAAATGCATTATTTTGCTATCTAAAATTTGTTTTAACCACCATCTAAGGGGCCGAAAGAAGTCCATTCATTCTGTAAATTTTTAATGGAACCTTTCTACTACACATTCAATATGGCTGCTTCCTAACATGAACATTTTATAAAACAAAACATAGTAAAAATGTGGGAAAAGTCCAGCACTACCTTCTCTTAAAAGATTATGTCACTGTCACTGTTATTTATTTTTTTTTTTTTTATTTTTTTTTGAAACCGTTTATTGCAATCTCAAATAGTTACAGGTATGGGCCTACAACCATCTGGCCGGCCGCTAGAGTGGCAGAAGCATATGACATACATACAGAAAAATCTCTTGGTGGTGCAAAAAGGGTAAATCAGGAGATGTCAGCAGTGCAGGCCACATAACTCCAAACCCACAATACGGTTTCCTTTTGTCGAAACACAACAACACAAAAAACCACACCCGCAAGGCAACCCGCAATCCCAAGTGACAGCACGCGCTCCTTAAGTGGGGGACCCCAACCAATCGCCAAACTCTGAAGAGGGGAATGAGAGCAGATCAGGGACTGGGGAACCACGTGCCCATGGCTGGGGGAGGGGGTCGGCTAGGGGGACGGAGCTGGTGAGGCAGCCGGCAGCAGTGGCGGCTCGCAGATATCCCCGCGATAGGCGTTCCAGGGGCCCCAGATTTTCACCCACGCCCCAGGCTTACCCCTCGCAACATACACCACCTTTTCACGAAACATACACCAATCCATGTGTTCTTTCCAGGCCGACACCGCCGGGGGCCTCTGGGATCCCCACAATTGAGCGATGTCACGCTTAGCTATCATGTATCCCAGAGTCACCCACCGCGTCTGCGGAACCGAGTAGTCGGTTGGCTCCCACACATTCAGCAAGCATCTCCTCGCTTCAGGCAACAGCGCGACACGCGTAACCACTCGCAGGACCTCGTGCACACCACGCCAGAATCGCTCCACCTTTGGGCATTCCCACAGAATATGCAAGAAAGTTGCCAAAGCACCACAGCCACGCTTACACAGTCCATCCTCAGCAAAGCCCATACGTAAAAGCCTTGGCCCCGTCACGTAAACCCGGTGGAGGATCTTAAGCTGGACGAAGCGAAGGCGAGCCGGGATGGCCACCTCCTTCGGAGAGGCCACCGCGGAAATCCAGTCCTCGTCATCCAATTCCAGCCCATCGGCAACCCAGGCCTCGCGGAGGCCAGTCAGCAGGCCCGATCGGTCGTTGATCAGTTTTTTATATATAAGGGAGATCGTGCTGTCTGGGACATGGCCATCCAGCACTCTGTCCTCTAGGGGGGAAGACTCCGGAATGGACGCGACATCCGGGAAGACGGAGCCCAGCGCGTGGCGGACTTGTAAGTACCGAAAGTACTCACTGCTTTGCAGCTGAAACTCCGTCTGCAGCGTCTCGAAAGTTTTGAATCCCCCCCTCGTCCAGAGATCTCCCACGGTGCTGATACCGATCGTGTCCCACTTCTCGAAGCCCTTCGAGGTCCACAGGGAGCCCAACCTCGCAGACGCATAGAGCGGTGACGCCCGGGTCAAACGGTCCTTCCACCCCATAGCTGCGTTAGCCGCGTGCCATACACGCACCATGACACGCGTCGGTCCCGTCAGGCGAGGGTCCGGCGCGCCAGAATAGAGCGCTCGATTGTAGTCGCCACCGGGCAGGAGCATCTTGTCCATTTCAAATGCCGGGTTCAGGGCGGGCCCGTAAAGGCCATGATTAATCGCAGCTAGCTGGGAGGCCCAGTAATACCGTTTAATATCCGGGAGGGCGACCCCCCCATCGTACCACGGAAGCGTCAATTTAGCCAAGGCAATACGTGGCCTCCCATCCCAGAACAGGCGACGCTGCAAACTCTCCACCTCTCGGAAGTAGCGCGCCGGGACCAAGTCCATAGTGTTCTGGAGAGCGTACAGAAAGCGCGGCAACGACATCATCTTAAACAAGGCCGCTCGGCCGAGCGGCGAAAGCGGCAGACGCCGCCAACGCACCACATCCTCCCTCAAGCGCTGGAGGGGGGGTAGCAAATTCCGCTCGTAGCGGGCCTCCGGGTCCAGAGTAATATATATACCCAGGTACCGAAACCCCTGGGAAGCAATCTGGATCGGACAGTCCCGTGGTAGGACCGGAGCCTCCCCGGCAAGCACATATACACAGGATTTCCCCCAGTTGATGACGAGGCCTGAGTTGCGACCGAATGAGCGCAAAACATCAACTAGGACAATCAGTGATTTACGCGGGGAGGCGAGATATAGAAGGATATCATCAGCGTAGAGAGACACACGGTCCTCATGCTCGGGGGTCCAGCGGAGACCACGGATGGAAGGGTGCCACCGCAGCCACTCCGCCAGGGGCTCCAGGGCCAGTGCAAACAGGAGAGGCGACAGGGGGCAACCCTGTCGCGTGCCCCGTCCCAGTGCGAATGGAGCCGAGACTCGTCCATTCACCACCACCTGCGCCAATGGGCCGGAATACAACAACTTGACCCAGCCGATGAAGCCCGGTCCGAAGCCAAACTTCGCCAGCATCGCCCAAATGTATGGCCACTCGAGCGTATCAAACGCCATGGTGGCGTCCAAGGACGCCAAGATGGCCGGCTCCCGCACGAACAGGACACGCGCGAGCACCCCGTGCAAGCGTCGCAGATTAAGGGCCGTGTTACGATGGGGTATGAAGCCGGACTGGTCTTGGTGGACCAAATCGCCCACCACGCCGACCAGCCGGTTGGCCAGCACCTTGGCGAGGATTTTGGGCTCCGCGTTCAAGAGCGAGATGGGCCTATAGGATGTGACCCGCTCACGGGGTCTCCCCTCCTTGTGGATCACCACGATCGTGGCCAGACGCTGGTCCGGCGGAAGGGAACCCCGCGAGCGGGCCGCCAGGAACATCGCGCGCAGGTGGGGCGCCAGCACATCCGGTCGCAGCTTATACAGCTCGATAGGGATGCCATTGGGGCCCATGGCCTTGCCAGATGCGACCGAGCGGATAGCAAGGGCAATTTCGTCCGAGGTGGGAGGAGCGTCCAGCGAATCCCGGTCCTCCACCGAAAGGGAGGGCAGCGCGATGTCCCGAAGCAGGGCATGGGAATCCTCCTCCGAGCAGGGAGAAACCGGGGAATACACCTCGCGGAAATAATCCGCGAAGCAGGAGACAATGGCGTCCGGCTCGGTGACACACACACCATCCATCCTCTCGATCAACGGAACCACACGACTCGCTCTCTCCTTTTTGTCCAACCACGCAATCAATTTACCAGCCTTATCACCCACATCATACAGTCGCCCCTGTTGCTCCCTACTGAGGCCCCTGGCCGCCTCCGTGACGAGGGCCCTATAGGCCGCCTGCTTGAGGTGTAGAACATGCAATGTGGCATCCGTCACCCCGCTCCCCAGGTCACCCTCTAGTTCAGTAATTTCGGCCTCCACCCGGGTTACCTCCTCCCGCTCGCGCCTCCGGGCATGGGAGATAAGGGAGAGGGCCTCCCCCCTGAGAACTATCTTAAAAGCCTCCCAAAGGGAGATAGCCGAAGGGACAGACCCCACATTCTCCTCAAAGTACCGCTGCAAGGATTTGATCAATTCTGCTCGAATAGTGGGGTCGCGCAGGTACCAGGCATTGATTGGGGCTACCCTGCCCTCCCCCCTCGGGAAGACATCAAAGTGCAACAGTAATGGGGAGTGATCTGAAATACCCCGCGCCAAATGGCGCACCTCTCCCACTCTCCCAGCATAGGCCGCAGGGACAAGGACATAGTCAAGCCGCGAGAGGCTACCATGGGCACCCGAGTGGAAGGTGTATTGCAGCTGCGCGGGATGCTTTAGTCGCCAGCAATCCACCAATCCTAGTGTATCTAAAAGGTCGGACAGCCACGCCTGTGCCCGGGGGAGGTCCCTGGGGGGATGACGATCCATAGACCCAGAAGCCACCGCATTGAAGTCTCCCCCAACTACCAGAAGCCCACCCGGGAGGTCAAGGAGGAGGCGCCCCAGGTCCGCAAACGTGGTAGATTGCAACCCCGGCGGAACGTACACTGATACAAAAACGACCACTTTGCCCTCCATTCTACCCACCAAGACAGTGTAACGTCCCCTCTCATCATGGCGCACCTCATCAATCTCCAATGGGAGCGAGTTCTTAATCATGATGCCCACCCCCCGCGAGCCCGAGGTGAAGCCCGAATGGGCCGCCAAGCGATAGCCTCGCCGATTCATGGCATGAAAGGAATTACCTATAAGGTGTGTCTCCTGCAGGAAGACCACATCTGGTGAAATCCGTTTCAGATACTGCAGGACCACACCACGCTTAATCCTATCCCCCAGTCCGTTAACGTTCCATGATAACACAGTCAAATCCCTACCCCCCATCATACATGGAAGCCATCAGTCGTCCCCCAAAGAGCATCTCAAAAACAACAATACAGTAAAGGGTTCGCCTTGCGGTGCAAACAAACAACACTCCACCCCCGCCCACCCATCCCAACAGAACTCCCCCCTCCCTGCACCCCTGCATGAGCCCAGACAGCCCCCCCAAAGTGCAGTGTGCCTGTCGCCCCATAGATGAAAAACTAACTAGTCCCCCAGAGGAGGAGGGAAAGCCCCCAATGGACCCCGCACGACCTCCATAGGAGGGGAACATACACGGTCAGTGAATGGTAACAGGAATGTTGTCCAGAGCAAGGCCTACTATTCACCCCTCAGTTCTGATCCGGCGAGCCCTCCCCGCCAACCGCACCCCCCCCACCCCCCCGGCCCGATCCCCAGGCAGAGTATCCAACCAGTCCCCAGCCGCCTCGGGACGGTCAAAAAAGTGCGTGCGACCATCCACCTCCACCCTCAGCTTAGCTGGAAAAAGCATTGAGTACTTAAGGTTCAGGTCCCGTAGGCGACGTTTAACTCCGAGAAAACTCAGTCTCTGCTTTTGGACTGTCGGAGTAAAGTCAGGGTAGAAATTCACGTCCATATTATCGAGCTTGACCGGTCCCTGTAGCCTGGAAGTCTGCAGGATAGCGTCTCTGTCCCGAAAGTTAAAAAACCGGGCAATGAGAGGCCGCGGCGGGGCTCCGGCCTTAGGTCTTCCTCCGGGGACCCTGTGAGCACGTTCCACCGCAAAAAGTTTACTCAGCCCCCGGGGCTGGAGACGGGTGAGGATCAGGTCTTCCACAAACAAATCTGCCGCCTCCTCCTCCCGTCCCTCCGGCACCCCGACAATGCGAACGTTGTTCCACCGGGCCCGACCCTCGGCGTCATCCAATCGACGGTCCATCAGGGCGCTCGCCTGGCCAAGCCGGTGCACCTCCTTTTGAAGGGCCGCCACGTCTGTAGTGAGACCCGAGGTGGTGTGGGCCAGGGAATCGACCCGGTCATTTGTTTTAGACAAGTCGGCTCTCACCAGGCCCACATCCACCAGGGCCGAGTCTATCTTCTGCGCCAGAGTATCAAAGCGCTGGTCCACCGAGGCCTTCATCTCGGCAATGGCGCCCATGACGTCCCGGAGGGTCAGATCCGCGGGCTGAGCAGACGCCTCAGCCGGGCCCGCGGGGGATGTACGCTGTGCCTCTGGGGATCCCTTCTGGAGGGTGTAGCGGTCCATACTGTTTGACTGAAGTGCCGGGCCACGGCGGGTCGATTTCACCTTTGCCCGGTCGCCATCTTGCTTTGTGGACATGTCGCACTCCCAAAGTCGTGCCAATCTCCTCAAAAGGGCCGATAAACCAGTTCACGGGTTCCGGGGGGGGTGACCACTGGACCGCAGGACAACTCACAGCCGGCGGGTCAGCCGGGCACCGGGACAAGGCCACACCACCGCACCCCGCTCCGCAACCCTACCTCGCCTGAGGGCAAGGAGGGCGCAAAAGCGAAAGTGAAAGCGCGGGGTACGCGAGTCGCCCAGCCCTGCCCGCCGCTGTTGTTCGCTTTGTCCCCGGATCGCCCCACAACTCCAATCCGGGGGGCCGGCGTGGAGAAGGCCGCAATCTTCGAGCGGTGCTCCCACCAGTGTCCGGGGTCCGATTCGAAAACGGAAAACGGGTGCCGCCTCAGCTCGGGTACACAGACACAGTCCCCTCGTCAAAGAAAGGATATAATCAGGATTAATTCAGGAGGTCGCGGAGGTCCTCGGGAGCTTCGCACCTACGCGGCCATCTTGGTTGCGCGCTAGGCTCCTCCCCCCCACTGTTATTTTTTATGTGTAAACTCAATCTTTCATCATTCAATGTGCATTGCTCATCTAATACCTGCCAAGCACGTGAACACTGATTTGAGGGCCAGGTTGAAATAACCTGAACATGAGAAAGCACAGCTATTAATAAGATATACTGCCTATTTAAATTAATTTTGCGCCTTATATTTATACAAAAAATTATTTTTATTTTAATTTGTTAATTTGGAAACATTGTTTTTGCCCAAACGTTTTCAAACATTTACTTCATTGCAATCTGTGTATTCAACAATCACATTGTTTTATAACAATACAAAAAATCCAAACAAATTATACAAAAGATGATAGTAATCATAATGAATTCATTACTTGGTCTTCGCCCAATGCATTTCGGGACGACCTAGTCCCTTCATCAGGGGCAATATCTGTGAAAAAACATGTGTGTGTTTTATTAGCATGCTATATTTGTGTTCAATTCACACAGCACTGTTAAAGTCAGTCAATCTCTTTAAAACTGCCGTCCACCTGTGGTGCATATTAAACCATGAGTATATGTTTTGAAAATACCACTTCAAAAGCCACTACCAAGATCACCGGATCCTGGTGCCCAACACCTTAACACTGTATGGTGTGCTTACGTGAATTAGCGTAGAGCAGTCTTGAAGTTATTCTGCCTGTTAAACCAAATGAGAATATGTATAACCGAGTTCCATATTCAGTTTATGTTTCATCAACAACCGAAATACCAGTACACCACGTCGTACCTTGAATATGCAGTTTTCTGAGGATACATTAACACCACACCGTCAAATTCTTCGAAATGCTGTCCGATACCAGTATAACTCTCATTTGTCTTTAGCCAACTAATCTGTAACAATATAGATATCCTTAACACCGCAAAACCACAAGCGCTAGCTAGCAACGTAATTCCAAACTTAAGGTCTTCCTTACCCGTATAGAGAGTGTGTCACTAGCTGATTAAACCGCCAATCTGTCAGTAAACCTTCGTTACCAGAGCTAACTAAATGTCTGCATTCAACAATTATCGTAAGATTACGCTACAGAGGTGCAGCGTTTAACCGCCGCCATATTGGAAAGTCTAATGATAGACGTGATTCCATCAAAATTAGTGCAATACGTCTAAGTAGATGTCAGTATTTTAAGTTTCAATGAGCAAATTCAACAATTCTGTCACAAGGTTATTCATAGATATGTATATTCATTGAACACCAAAACGTCACTAATACTCATGCAATTAACTGAAACCCGGTACCGACAGTTCTCGCGGGATTACGCTGCGATGTGACACTACACCGCCGCCATCTTGAAATGTCTGATCTTGATTGGATAAATATCAGTATTATGCATTCAACATAATAGTTACTATAGTCACATAACTATGATTACAATTAACTTATTACAATGTTTAGATGTTATGACATACAGAAATTGAAAATATGTAACAAGATGATGTTTGACATAATAACCAACAATGACAATTTATAAAAAACAAGACATCTCAAATTTGTCATTCAGCCCCGACGGTATCAGAGAATTTAACCTTTTTATCCAAAAAGCTTCTCGTTGTAGAAGTCTTTTTGCGTTGTCAACCCCTTCCTGTTTAGGTAATTTTTCTATTATCTGGAATTTAAGTTGGGCAATGCTATGTCTCATTTCTGCCCAATGTTTGGCTATACTTGAGTTTTGGTTTTTGTTTCTGATGGTAATTTTATGTTCTGTTAATCTAATTTTCAATTTTCTTTCTGTTTTTCCTACGTATAATAATCCACAGGGACATTTGATGCTATATACAATGTGATTAGAAATACAATCTGCCGAGTGTTTGAGTTTAATGCGTTCACCTGTTCGTGGTTGAGTCAATGTGTCTCCTAATATAATATTATTACAATGAATGCAATTATGGCATTTGGTGGTGCCTCTGAAGTCAACCGTGGTTTTTGATGTTGTTTTAGAAAGTATTTCTTTTAGATTCTTAGATCTAGTAAATGCGAATAATGGTTTTTCTCTGAAAAGTCCATGAAAGTCTTCTTCTCCTTCTAGCAGTTCCCATCGATTCAAAATCACTTTCTTAATTTCTTTCGTGACAGTTGAATATTTTGAAATAAAAACCATCTTCTGCTCATCCTTGCTGGATTGTTTAAATAATAAAGCATCGTGTGTTTTGGATAAGGCTTTTTGTTTATTTGTCGTTAACAATTCAATGGGATATCCTCTTTCTATGAAGTTATTAACTTGTGTGTCCATGGTTACTTCACATGTTTTCGTGTCTGATGTAATGCGTCTAGTTCTTAAGAATTGTGAATACGGGAGATTTCTCACTAGTGTAGATGGATGAAAACTTTGGAAAAGTAACCCACTATTTCGGTCTGTTGGTTTTTTAAATACTCGTGTGCTCAGTTGATTGTCTCTCATTTCAATCCAAAAATCCAAAAATGAAATACCACTTTTGACTATGGTATGAGTGAATTGTATTCTGCCATCTAGTTCATTGAGTTGCCTTATGTTCTCGAGTAAAATTTCTTCTGAGTTTTTCCAGATTAAAAAAATATCGTCTATGAAATGACAAAAGAACACAAGGCCATTCATCCACATGTGATTGGTTAAAATGTGGTCATTTTCGAATTTTGCCATAAAGGTATTAGCATACGATGGGGCTCCAGGAAACTCCATCGAAGTTCCATTTAATTGTATGTAGAATATACCATTCCATTCAAAGTAACTGTGTTTTAAACAGAAATCCAAGAGTTCCATTCTGAAATATTTTGGGGTCTTTTCATCATTATCTCTTAGTAATGCCCATTCTACTGCTTCCAAACCCAGTCAATGTGGGATAGATGTATATAATGCCACCACATCTATGGTGCAGAGTATCCAATTATCGCGTGCAACCGGTTGAAGTAATTTTAATTTCCTCAAAAAATCCGTAGTATCTTCAATATAGGTTGTCCATTTCTTAACCATGGGTTGCCGATGTGCGTGAATGTATATTCCTGGATTTTAAAAAATAGAACCACATCCAGAAACTATAGGTCTACACGGTGGGTCTTGTAAATTCTTGTGCACCTTGGGGAGCATGTAGATTTTAGGTCTTCTTGGAAATTGAGTAGTTAAATATTGTTAGTGGTTTCATCTATCCAGTTTAATTCCACTGCTTTGACTAAGATGTTTCTGAGATGGGATGTTATTTCACTGGTGGGGTCATATTCCAATTTCCCATAGAGGTCCTCATTGTTGACATGTTCATGTACTTTCCGGTTGTACATGGTACAATCCATCATCACTAATCCTCCACCTTTGTCTGCCTTTTGGAAAATTATATCTTCATCTCTGGCTAAATCGTGTAGTATACTGGATTCAATTCTGCTGAAGTTACTTCGTTGTTTCAGAGCTTTCTTATAATTGATTTTTTCAAAATCCTTTTTCACCAAAATTTCGAAAGTGTCTAACATTTTATGAGAAACAGGTGCCATAAAAGTACTTTTAGGCCTGAATTTGAAGGTAGTTTATTCTGTAGAAATTGGTATTACATTTGTGAAGAAATTCCGCAGTCTGAGAATTCTCATAAATTTATAGAAGGATATTTCATTTTCCAGGGGTGTACTGTGGTAAGTAGGTACAAATGATATTCCTTTGTTTAAGACTGATTCTTGTGTTGTTGTTAATGTTTTGGAAGATATATTGATTATGAGACTTTGTTTTGGCTTCTTAAACCCTTTTTCCCTTTCTCTTTTTCTTTGTCCTCGCCTTTTTTTTTCCGGTGCTGTCTATTTTCTCTGTCACCGTACCTGGTGGTTTTTCCAAATCCTTGGTCTGGTCTAAAAAAGATGTAGTAGAGGTCCTTGCTTGTGTGTTTTCTACATTTTGGGATTGCTAGATCACCCTTGTTTGAGTGATGACCTCAATGGTGCTCTGGCCTGTGTCAATATCCCTGTCTGAAGCCACACTTTCCTCAGAAGACAAGTTGTGGTTCCTGCGATTAAATCGTTTTTGGGCATATACCTCCGCCCATGTGTAGGCTTCACTCAACTTATAATCGATAGTGTCGCGTTTGAATTTCCTTAATTTTGTTTCCTGTAATTCTTTGCCATATTTTTCTAATTTATTGTTTAAGTCTTCCAAAAATTGTTTCCAAGGGCCCTCCTCCATTCTTTCTGATAAATCTTTCCGTGTGTTGAATATCTCTTCTTCCAGTTCACGAATGGTTTTGGATAGTTCTTCAATCAATAAGAGTATCAAATCAAGAGAGCATTTATTGAGAATTGCAAACCATTTCTCCATGAATGACTGGTTATGTTGTAGTCGAAATAACATTGGTTTTATAGCTAAACAAAGTCCACGCGGGATCCTTTTTACTTTATGATATTGGAGAAGAATTGCAGCACGCAGTCGTTGGTTGAGTTCTCTCATAGATAAAAATTCAAGTTGCTTAAGCTGCTGTGTGATAGAACCACTTTGTGCGTCAAATGCTTTAGTTTCTTTAATTAAATTGTAAATCTCATCTGCTTCTTCAGAAGTATATGCCTTAGTGAAGGCTCTATTATCAGTTATGTTAGCAATGGTTTCAAAAGACATGTTTTAAGTGGGATGGGGTGCTGAGACCAAACGGCAAAAAAGTACGCAGTAAAAATGTGGAAAAAGTCCAGCACTACCTTCTCTTTCAAGATTATGTCACTGTCACTGTTATATTTTATGTGTAAACTCAATCTTTCATAATTCAGCGTGCATTGCTCATCTAATGCCTGCTAAGCACATGAACACTGATTTGAGGGCCAGGTTGATATAACCTGAACATGAGCAAGCACAGCTATTAATAAGATATACTGCCCATTTAAATTAATTTTGCGCCTTATATTTATACAAAAACAATTTTTTATTTGAATTTGTTAATTTGGAAACATTGTTTTTGCCCAAACGTTTTCAAACATTTACTTCATTGCAATATGTGTATTCCACAATCACATTGTTTTATAACAATACAAAAAATCCAAACAAATTATACAAAAGATGATAGTAATCATAATGAATTCATTTCTTGGTCTTCGCCCAATGCATTTTGGGACGACCTAGTCCCTTCGTCAGGGGCAATATCTGTGAAAAAACATGTGTGTGTTTTATTAGCATGCTACGCATATTCGTGTTCAATTCACACAGCACTGTTAAAGTCAGTCAATCTCTTTAAAACTGCCGTCCACCTGTGGTGCATATTAAATCATGAGTATATGTTCTGAAAATATCACTTCAAAAGCCACTACCAAGATCACCGGATCCTAGTGCCCAACACCTTAACACTGTATGGTGCGCTTACGTGAATTAGCGTAGAGCAGTCTTGAAGTTATTCAGCCTGTTAAACTAAATGAGAATATGTATAACCGAGTTCCATATTCAGTTTATGTTTCATCAACAACCGAAATACCAGTAGACCACGTCATACCATGAATATGCAGTTTTCTGAGGATACATTAACGCCACACCGTCAAATTCTTCGAAAATGCTGTCCGATACCAGTATAAATGTAGAAAATCAAAAGGAACTAGCAACACGGTCGAGGGGGATATGTGTATGTAGATATGAAGAAATAGAGTAGTCTCTTTAGTCAAGGGAAACCATTTAGGTTTTTAAGAAAGGCCTCACCCACCAACCTAGTTGGTGGCATGCTTCTTCATCAGCCCCCACTAGGGGTACCGAATGTACCCCAAGTGTGCTGCGACGCCTGCAATTACAGCGAAGCTGGTTTATTGTCAAGGTGAGTGTGCAGTGATTGTGTAGTGCGTGTATATTTAAAAGCTGTCCCTCTGGTCCCAAAAACCAATTAGAATTATTTAATAATGGGCCATGGGCAGCATTAAAAGGAGGCAGGGGATGGCTAAGGAGGTATCAATGGCCGCCACCATCCAGTGGGGTCAACATGTTTCAGCCAGTGCCTGGAAACTGGGGCTGGCTTTCATCAGGACCAAGAAAGTGGAAGGTGAGAGGACAGGTCTAACACAGTGTGTATAGCCGTCTATGTGCGGCGCACGCTAAGGCGCCTTAACTGGCAGAGGGGGTATTCCTCTTATTTCCAATCCTGTGGGAGGGAAAAGACAAACATACACAAAACATACCACATATAATGTTAGCCTCAAGCAAAATCAAGTAAAATGAGTGACATGGTATACCGCGGTGGAGGTGCAGAGCGGTACCGCACGTGAGGCAGCGTCAAAAGCGTGCTATAAGTGGCGGTGCACGCTAAAAATACGCGGTAATGTGTCAAGTGGCTCAAGGACACGGTAAAAACATGGTGAACAAAAAAACTGGAATGAACCCATGAATGCCTACACCAAAGATTAAAGGGACAGGCTCCATGAGTCAGGAGTAGGGGTATTCTGTCACAGCTACCATCTGGACAGGGTAAAAAAAGAGAGAGAAAGGGACCAAAATAGGGGGAAGTAAATAAACTTAACCGGCAAAGGAATCAAAGCCGGTCAGAGATTAGATCTCACTTACTTGTAGCTGACAGAGCTCATACCGCAAACCTGTGTGGTCTCTCTCCGACTCCGTGGTTGGAAATGAGAAGAGGAAGCTGAGGCTTAAATAGCACACCCGCTAAGATAGCGCTCAGGTGTGGGGAGCAGCTGCAGGTAATTAAAAGGCAGGTGTCTGTAAAAAAAGAAGGAACCAGAACACAGACACACAGGGACCGGTAAAATACCGGGCAAAAAGAAAAGAAAGACTAAAAGGACTAATAAGACCAGCGCGTCACACAGAAGGTGTGTAACCGCGCATCGGCAGTGAAGTGCAGCTCGCACATGCCAAGCAATGTGGCGAGTGTATTATGCGCATAAGCAGAGAGGCCAATAGACGGGGTTAATCGTGCCCGTGACCGACAAAGGGGCATGTATGTGTGGTTCATGGACAGTGCCTCCATAGTGGGTAAGGAGTAGCGCAAAGTTACTTATGTCAACTGCAAATCACAGAAGTCAAACGTGAAACCAAATATAATAAAAAAATAATAATAATAATAAAAATAAAAATAAAATAAAAGCAAAAGTATAGCCGTCTATGTGCGGCGCACGCTAAGGCGCCTTAACTGGCAGAGGGGGTATTCCTCTTATTTCCAATCCTGTGGGAGGGAAACGACAAACATACACAAAACATACCACATATAATGTTAGCCTCAAGCAATATCAAGTAACATGAGTGACATGGTATACCACGATGGAGGTGCAGAGCGGTACGGCACGTGAGGCAGCATCAAAAGCATGCTATAAGTGGCGGTGCACGCTAAAAATACGCGGTAATGTGTCAAGTGGCTCAAGGACACAGTAAAAGTGGATATCCCATTGAATTGTTAACGACACATAAACAAAAAGTCTTATCCAAAACACGAGACGCTTTATTATTTAAACAATCCAGCAAGGATGAGCAGAAGATGGTTTTTATTACAAAATATTCAACTGTCTCGAAAGAAATTAAGAAAGTGATTTTGAATCGATGGGAACTGCTAGAAGGAGAAGAAGACTTTCATGGACTTGTCAGAGAAAAAACATTATTCCCATTTACTAGATCTAAGAATCTAAAAGAAATACTTTCTAAAACAACATCAAAAACCACGGTTAACTTCAGAGACACCACCAAATGCCATAATTGCATTCATTGTAAAAATATTATATTAGGAGACACATGGACTCACCCACGAACAGGTGAACGCATTAAACTCAAACACTCGGCAGATTGTAATTCTAGTCACATTGTATATAGCATCAAATGTCCCTGTGGATTATTATACGTAGGAAAAACAGAAAGAAAATTGAAAATTAGATTAACAGAACATAAAAGTACCATCAGAAACAAAAACAAAAACTCAAGTATTGCCAAACATTGGGCAGAAATGAGACATAGCATAGCCCAACTTAAATTCCAGATAATAGAACAATTACCTAAACAGGAAGGGGTTGACAACGCAAAAAGACTTCTACAATGAGAAGCTTTTTGGATAAAAAGGTTAAATTCCCTGATACCGTTGGGGCTGAATGACAAATTTGAGATGTCTTGTTTTTTATAAATTGACATTGTTGGTTATTATGTCAAACATCATCTTGTTACATATTTTCAATTTCTGTATGTCATAACATCTAAACATTGTAATAAGTTCATTGTAATCATAGTTATGTGACTATAGTAACTATTGTGTTGAATGCATAATACTGATATTTATCCAATCAGGATCAGACATTTCGAGATGGTGGCGGTGTAGTGTCACATCGCCGCGTAATCCCGCGAGAACTGTTGGTACTGGGTTTCAGTTAATTGCATGAGTATTAGTTACGTTTTGGTGTTCAATGAATGTACATATCTATGAATAACCTCATGACAGAATTGTTGAATTTGCTCATTGAAACTTAAAATACTGACATCTACTTAGACGTATTGCACTAATTTTGATGGAATCACGTCTATCATTAGACTTTCCAATATGGCGGCGGTTAAACGCTGCACCTTTGTAGCGTAATCTCACGATAATTGTTGAATGCAGACATTTAGTTAGCTCTGGTAACGAAGGTTTACTTATATCAACAAAATGGGGACATAGGGGTAAGTTTAACGAGGTCCAATGTACATACCCCATCAAGTTGTAATGCAAAAAAGGTACAGAGTTCCTCTAACGAAGACAAGAAAGAGAAGGGGGAGAAACAATGTATTGTCATGTGTCAAGGGGATCACGTGGGCCTGGCTGTCAGTGGAGCAGGTCGAAACAAACAAAGGGGGGGAGTTCCTTTGTTGGAACTAGGGCTCTCACACACCCAGCAAGCTAGGTGTCATGCTTCATCATATGAGCCTGCCCCTCGTCAGGTCGGCGCTGCAATATCTGACAGGCACCCAATATTGGGGCTCTTTGGCGAGGATATTTTATTCCTGCCGATGGGTGCAGTGGGGGTAAGGGGCCCTAGCGTGTGTAGACGTGAGTGATAAGTGTGTGAATATAAAATAGGTACTGTTAGTCCATAAGCAAACTTTTATTATGATGGCAAACAGCCTAAGTAAGAATTAATTGAGGTGGGTATTGGAACTAGAGGTTACGAAACTAGTTGTAAATGCCCTACTCTCAAAGAGATCTACATGTTTCGTGCCATGGTAGCCATAAAGGTCAGGGCACTTCCTAAGGATCAGTGTTAGAACTATCTATAATTTGTGGGTACGTGAAAAATCTACATACCTAACAGGGTTCGGCAAGGTAACCTCGAACAAAAAGACGTGAAATGACAATGAACACTACATGTAGGTGCACTCACATAACGATAAAAGATCTTGTCTTCAATATGCAAAGGTAGAGAAGAAAGTATCATAATTAACGGTGAGGCAAAAAAAGGGGGTGTGTGGGGATGTTATAAGAACAGGGGATAAAGCGGTGCGTATAGGCACCACAAAAATAAGTGAGTATATAAACATATTTCATAGTAAAGATATGAGGGGTGCGGTTATTAAAACAAGGTGGAGACTCACCTATACCGCTAACAAGGAGATCTTGCAGCAGTGACTGGCGGGCGTGTGAGGACTCCAATTTGGGTCCTAAATGCGTATGCCGGTAGAGTAGAAACGTAAGTTTAGGGGAATAAAAGGTAGTTGATGCGAAAGTTAAAAAGGGAGCGTGTTGCTGCTAGGAGAGCTCCTGGGGGGAGAGAGAATGGGGAAGGGAAACGACAACACCAAGGTACACACTCCCATATGCGATGCAGTGTGCAGCCATGGTGATCACGCACCCAGAGGCGGGCGGTCAATGGCTGATCATACCAGAGGAGACAGGGTGGAATGACCGAACTCTCCTCATGGCGCAGGACGCTTGAGCCGTCCCCCCTGAGTAACGAGAAAAACCATAGACGGTAGCGCCATACCAGTGCAGACCGCGGAGGGCATTCCGTTCCTCGATTATGATCTCACCTAGGAGGGATTCCAAGTTGGAGCGCACACGAGGGGAGAAGAATATGGTACTCACCAGCGTGTAAGGACGCTATGGCTCGTAAACCTACCCCTGCCGCCGGACCTGGGATGGTGAAGGGTACACAATAGTGAGTGCCTAATGTGCTGCAGAATGATGACGTGCGTACGGTCATGTGACCAGAAGTACGGAGCGTCTCACTGCGCACAGTGGTTCTATGTCGATGGCGGCGGCCATATTGGAACGGGGTGGCGGTAAGGGCGATACAGTGAGAAAATCCAAAACCGGATAATACCGTAGATGCACAAAGAGGCAAATAAGATTATTACGCGAAAAAAGGAATGGACTACAAAATCATCTAAACAAAACAAAAACCAGTGTGGTGTCTGACGTGGAATCACAAGTCATGAACACTGGTGGAGTATGTTTGTCAGGAAAGTAAGCAAGGGGGAGAGCGGTGCCTACTGGGCACCCGATCATGGAACCCTCAATAAGGTGTCATAAATAGTAAAGCGTGTCAGTGGATGAAAGTGTGTGTACTGATATAAGGGGGGGTATAGTCCCTCCATAGCCAGGCATGGAGGGGGTTCTCTGGAAGTAGGACATGTAAGAGGTGCAATAAACGGTTCAATGCTAGGGGTAGCCCAATGGGGAAGCTAGACCTAGGGACAGTAAGATCCAATCACGTGAGTGCACCCCACGGAATGTCATCATTCAAGCCCGTCAAATGTGTAGATAATTTGAGGACCCATCTCTGTTCAATCCTGAACAGTGCGTGTTTAGAAATCTGTGGATGAGCCTCTAGAACTAACCAGCTCATAGAGTCAGCGGGATGTCGTGCTTCCTTGAAATGTGTGTATAATCTAGTAGTAACTCTCTGACAGCGTATGTTACTCCTGTGTTCAGTTATCCTAGTCTTTACCGTACTCATGGTCATACCTACATATTATAGGCTACATGGACATGTAATCATGTAGATACATTTTTTAGTGTTATAGTTTGTGTGTTTAGTCAAGACCCAGTGAAAATCATTCTTGAAGGTAATGTCCTTAGTAGTAGTGGTCAAACTACATACCACACATGAGCCACAGGAAAAGTGACCAGTAACTATGGGTAGGTCCCACATAGTGCTTGTTTGTTGGTTGTATTTTGCCTAGGTCTTGTATGGACCAGGAGGTCCTTGAGATTTTGTGTTCTTTTGTAAGCAAACCTAGGTTTCGGTATATTTAGACTACCTGTGTCTAAAATGTTCCAGTTTCTCAGGATGATTTTCTTAATTCTTGTAGAGTCTGGTGTAAAAGAGGTAACACAGGTGAGTATGTCAGTGCTTGGTTTAGTTAGTGTTTCAAGTAGTGACTCCCGTGGGTTATTTCTAGCTCTTTTCATGGAATTGTGAACTTGTCTCTCGGGATACCCTCTAGCCGTCAAATTAAATGATAGAACTCTTGCCTCTGTTCTGGAATCAGAAACCCTTGTGCAGTTTCGTCTAATGCGTACAAATTGGCCAAAGGGTAGATTATCCTTCAACATTTTGGGGTGGTGGCTGTCATAACGCAATAGACTGTTGCTGTCGGTGGGTTTTTTATAGAGAGTTATGCTCAGAGTGCCATCAAGCAATGTGATATTCAAGTCTAGAAATGGTATGGACCGTTCTGATATGGTATGTGAGAACCTAAGATATTCATTCTGCTCATTGATCCATTTAATGAAGTCTACACATTTAGTGTGTGTCCCATGCCAGAAGATCAGGATGTCGTCGATAAATCGTTTCCAAAGTGTGAGGTTATCACGGAAAGGATTGGAGGTGTTGAAAATCACGTCCTTTTCGAAGGCTGCCATATAGAGACACGCTACACTAGGAGCAAAGGTGCTCCCCATCGAAGTACCCTGGCTTTGGTGATACGGTTGTTTATTGAATTCAAAGAAATTTTCAGTCAAAGCCAGGGTAGCACAATCAACAATAAATGTTATGGGTGTGGGTGTCGACCAATCTAATGCTCGCAGGGCGGTCTCAATAACAGCCAAGGTAGCCCTCTGGGGAATATTAGTGTAGAGGGCCTCCACTTCAAGGGTGACGAGATAGTCTACATCACCTGTGTCGGTGAAATTGTCAATGATCTTAAGGACATCAGTTGTGTCTTTTATAAAAGAAGGAATGTATCGTACCAAGGGTTGCCAGAAATGGTCACAAAACTTGGAAAGGGGCTCAAGGAGCGAGCCAATTCCAGACACAATATGGCGCCCTGGCACTGGGGTGGTCCCCTTGTGGATTTTAGGTAGAGTATAAAAGAATGGGATCCTAGGTTCTCGGGTCATCAGGAACTCTGCTTCTTTGTGGGTAATCCAACTGATGGATTCAGCCTCATGTGTCAACGTGGCAATAGTGGTCTTAAGGTGGGGGGTGGGGTCAGACGCTGTGGGAGTGTAGTATCTCTCGTTAGAGAGCGGGCGTTTACATTCTTTTTCATAGTCAGTGGTAGACTGAATCACAATGGCTCCACCCTTATCTGCCTGCTTAATGGTGATCGAAATGTCTTCTGAGAGGTTCTTAAGTATAAGGGTTTCTTGTTTGGAGAGGTTGTGAAAAGGTGTCTCTCTGTGAGGTAGGTTGAGCTCTTTGAGGACTGCTTTTTCAAAAGTAAGAACCTCTACTGGGACCATATTATTGTGTGGGGTTAAAAATGTTGAGGGATTTCTCAATCCTAAGTCACCCTCCAGTGGGTGGTTGATCCTGAAAGTAGGACTTTAGTCGTATCTTGCGAAACAGATTATGAACCTCGCAATGGTCTCTGAATCGGTCTACCCTGGGAGTGGGAACAAAACCCAAGCCCTTTTGTAGTAATGATTTTTCAGGGACTGTGAGGATACGGTGTGAAAGATTAGCTACTAGTTCCTCTTGTCGTTAGTTCTGCTCCTGGTGTCCATACCGCTGGTCGGTGGATCTTGCCATTGGACCTGTTTCTGTGAACCTCTTCTGTTGTGCCCTCTTCCTCTGCCCCAGCCTCTGCCTAAAAAAGGTTGGTTGTGGCCGTTAAAAAACTGAGGAGGGCACTGTTGATATTGGGGAAACTGCCAGAAGGGTGGTGGTCATGGTGGACCTTGGAAAATAGGAGGGCCATGGAATGATGGACCTTTATAAAACCTGTTGGTGCGCTGATTCCTCCTAGAATTGTTGCTACCCCAACCGTTAGTACTGGAGTTGCTCATTTTGTTGATATATCTGCACGGATTTGGCCCGTGGGACTCTTAGGTTACCAGCTGATTATAATCTTAATCTTGACTGGCCCTCCTTCCCCCCTTTTTTACATATTACTCACCCATTATGGATTTTCACCAGGGTTTGAGTTTTAGTGATGATGCGGTTATGGACATTTTAGATAGGACACCAGCCTTGTTGGGGGCCGATGGTAACACAGCGTCAGGCTCACAGTCAGACGACTGGACTGCCTTGACCCACCTGAAAAAGATTGGCTGAAGATAACGCTACACGGTGCACTCATGACAGAATACCTGTGGGCTAACATAGCACCCTCAGGTCTTATTGTAAACAACTTCCCTAGATTATTCTTGGATGACGCCACCTTTAAGAAAGAATGGTCCCTAGTGGCATGGAAATGCACTAGGGACTGGCTAGTCTTAATAATCAATACCGCGAGAAGATTGGCTGATGCCATCCTCGTGAGGATTCAAATTGCTGAAGGGGCCTTGAAAACTTCCATCCAGATCACGGCTTACAAAACTAGACTTGCAGAGATCAACACTGAGATCGCTGAAAATAAAGATTACTTAATGAAACAGAAAATAACCAAGCTACAGAAGGATGTACAAAAATTCGACAAAGAGAAAATGTATCCATATCTTAAAGCTGACTACACCTCAGAGAAAACAGGCTACTCCTCTGATGATAACTCAGAGAGGAGAGACTCTAGTGATAGCAACTCCAGTACTAACAGTTGGGGTAGCAAGAATTCTAGGAGGAATCAGCGCACCAACAGGTTTTATAATGGTCCATCATTCCATGGCCCTCCTATTTTCCAAGGTCCACCACCACCACCACCCTTCTGGAAGTTTCCCCAATATCAACAGTGCCCTCCTCAGTTTTTTAAAGGCCACCACCAACCTTTTTTAGGCAGAGGCTGGGGCAGAGGAAGAGGGCACAACAGAAGAGGTTCACAGAAACAGGTCCAAAGGCAAGATCCACCGACCAGCGGTATGGACACCAGGAGCAGAACTAACGACAAGAGGAACTAGTAGTTAATCTTTCACACCGTTTCCTCACAGTCCCTGAAAAATCATTACTACAATAGGGCTTGGGTTTTGTTCCCACTCCCAGGGTAGACCGATTCAGAGACCATTGCGAGGTTCATAATCTGTTTCGCAAGATACGACTAAAGTCCTACTTTCAGGATCAACCACCCACTGAAGAGGGTGACTCAGGATTGAGAAATCCCTCAACATTTACCCCACACAATAATATGGTCCCAGTAGAGGTTCTTACTTTTGAAAAAGCAGTCCTCAAAGAGCTCAACCTACCTCACAGAGAGACACCTTTTCACAACCTCTCCAAACAAGAAACCCTTATACTTAAGAACCTCTCAGAAGACACTTCGATCACCATTAAGCAGGCAGATAAGGGTGGAGCCATTGTGATTCAGTCTACCACTGACTATGAAAAAGAATGTAAACGCCAGCTCTCTAACGAGAGATACTACACTCCCATAGCGTCCGACCCCACCCCCCACCTTAAGACCACTATTGCCACGTTAGTACATGAGGCTGAATCCAACAGTTGGATTACCCACAAAGAAGCAGAGTTCCTGATGACCTGAGAACCTAGGATCCCGTTCTTTTATACTCTACCTAAAATCCACAAGGGGACCACCCCGGTGCCAGGGCACCCTATTGTGTCTGGAATTGGCTCGCTCCTTGAGCCCCTTTCCAAGTTTTGTGACCATTTCTTGCAACCCTTGGTATGAGACATTCCTTCTTTTATAAAAGACACAACTTATGTCCTTAAGATCATTGACAATTTCACCGACACAGGTGATGTAGACTATCTTGTCACCCTTGACGTGGAGGCGCTCTACACTAATATTCCCCAGAGGGCTACCTTGGCTGTTATTGAGACCGCCCTGCGAGCATTAGATTGGTCGACACCCACACCCATAACAGTTATTGTTGATTGTGCTACACCGGCGTTGACTGAAAATTTCTTTGAATTCAATAAACAACTGTATCACCAAAGCCAGGGTACTTCGATGGGGAGCACCTTTGCTCCTAGTGTAGCGTGTCTCTATATGGCAGCCTTCGAAAAGGACGTGATTTTCAACACCTCCAATCCTTTCCGTGATAACCTCACACTTTGGAAACAATTTATCGACGGCATCCTGATCTTCTGGCATGGGACACACACTAACTGTGTAGACTTCATTAAATGGATCAATGAGCAGAATTCATATCTTAGGTTCTCACATACCATACATATCAGAACGGTCCATACCATTTCTAGACTTGAATATCACATTGCTTGATCGCACTCTGAGCACAACTCTATATAAAAAACCCACCGACCGCAACAGTCTATTGCGTTATGACAGCCACCATCCCAAAATGTTGAGGGATAATCTACCCTTTGGCCAATTTTTACGCATTAGACGAAACTGCACAAGGGTTTCTGATTACAGAACAGAGGCAAGAGTTCTATCATTTAATTTGAAGGCTAGAGGGTATCCCGAGAGACATGTTCACAATTCCATGAAAAGAGCTAGAAATAACCCACGGGAGTCACTACTTGAAACACGAACTAAACCAAGCACTGACATACCTCTTTTACACCAGACTCTACAAGAATTAAGAAAATCATCCTGAGAAACTGGAACATTTTAGACACAGGTAGTCTGAATATACCGAAACCTAGGTTTGCTTACAAAAGAACACAAAATCTCAAGGACCTCCTGGTCCATACAAGACCTAGGCAAAATACAACCAACAAACAACGCACTATGTGGGACCTACCCATAGTTACTGGTCACTTTTCCTGTGGCTCATGTGTGGTATGTAGTTTAACCACTACTACTAAGGACATTACCTTCAAGAATGATTTTCACTGGGTCTTGACTAAACACACAAACTGTAACACAAAAAAATGTATCTACATGATTACATGTCCATGTGGCCTACAATATGTAGGTATGACCATGCGTACGGTAAAGAATAGGATAACTGAACACAGGAGTAACATACGCTGTCAGAGAGTTACTACTAGATTATACACACATTTCAAGGAAGCACGACATCCCGCTGACTCTATGAGCTGGTTAGTTCTAGAGGCTCATCCACAGATTTCTAAACACGCACTGTTCAGGCTTGAACAGAGATGGGTCCTCAGATTATCTACACATTTGATGGGCTTGAATGATGACATTCCGTGGGGTGCACTCACGTGATTGGATCTTACTGTCCCTAGGTCTAGCTTTCCCACTGGGCTCCCCCTAGCATTGAACTGTTTTCTGCACCCCTTACATGTCCTACTTCCAGAGAACCCCCTCCATGCCTCGCTATGGAGGGACTATACCCCCCCTTATGTCAGTACACACACTTTCATCCACTGACACGCTTTACTATTTATGACACCTTATTGAGGGTTCCATGATCAGGTGCCCAGTAGGCACTGCTCTCCCCCTTGCTTACTTTCCCGACAAACATACTCCACCAGTGTTCATGACTTGTGATTCCACGTCAAACACCACACTGGTTTTTGTTTTTTTTAGATAATTTTGTAGTCCATTCCTTTTTTCGCTTAATAATCTTATTTACCGCTTTGTGCATCTACGGTATTATCCGGTTTCGGATTTTCTCACTGTAACGCCCTTACCGCCACCCCGTTCCAATATGGCCGCCGCCATCGACATAGAACCACTGTGCGCAGTGAGACGCTCCGTACTTCCGGTCACATGACCGTACGCACGTCATCATTCTGCAGCACATTAGGCACTCACTATTGTGTACCCTTCACCATCCCAGGTCCGGCGGCAGGGGTAGGTTTACGAGCCATAACGTCCTTACACGCTGGTGAGTACCATATTCTTCTCCCCTCGTGTGCGCTCCAACTTGGAATCCCTCCTAGGTGAGATCATAATCGAGAAACGGAATGTACTCCGCGGTCTGCACTGGTATGGCGCTACCGTCTATGGTTTTTCTCGTTACTCAGGGGGGACGGCTCAAGCGTCCAGGGCCATGAGGAGAGTTCGGTCATTCCACCCTGTCTCCTCTGGTATGATCGGCCATTGACTGCCGGCCTCTGGGTGCGTGATCAACATGGCTGCACACTGCATCGCATATGGGAGTGTGTACCTTGGTAGTGTTGTTTCCCATCCCCATTCTCTCTCCCCAGGAGCTCTCCTAGCAGCAACACGCTCCCTTTTTAACTTTCACATCAACAACCTTTTATTCCCCTAAACTTACGTTTCTACTCTACCGGCATACGCCTTTAGGACCCAAATTGGAGTCCTCACACGCCCGCCGGTCACTGCTGCAAGATGTCCTTGTTAGCTGTATAGGTGAGTCTCCACCTTGTTTTAATAACCGCACCCCTCATATCTTTACTATGAGATATTTTTATATACTCACTTATTTTTGTGGTGTCTATACGCACCGCTTTATCCCCTGTTCTTATAACATCCCCACCCCCCCTTTTTTTGCCTCACCATTAATTATGATACTTTCTTCTCTACCTTTGCGTATTGAAGACAAGATCTTTTATCGTTATGTGAGTGCACCTACATGTAGTGTTCATTGTCATTTCACGTCTTTTTGTTCCAGGTTACCTTGCTGAAGCCTGTTAGGTATGTAGATTTTTCACGTACCCACAAATTGTAGATAGTTCTAACACTGATCCTGAGGAAGTGCCCTGACCTTTATGGCTACCATGGCACGAAACATGTAGATCTCTTTGAGATTAGAGCATGTACAACTAGTTTTGTAACCTCTAGTTACAATACCCACCTCAATTAATTCTTACTGAGGCTGTTTACCATCATAATAAAATTTTGCTTATGGACTAACAGTACCTATTTTATATTCACACACTTATCACTCACGTCTACACACGCTAGGGCCCCTTACCCCCACTGCACCCATCAGCAGGAACAAAAGATCCCCGCCAAAGAGCCCCAATATTGGGTGCCCGTCAGGTATTGCAGCACCGACCTGACGAGAGGCAGGCTCATATGATGAAGCATGACCCCTAGCTTGCTGGGTGTTTGAGAGCCCTAGTTCCAACAAAGGAACTCCCCCCCTTTGTTTGTTTCGACCTGCTCCACTGACAGCCAGGCCCACGTGATCCCCTTGACACATGACAAAACATTGTTTCTCCCCCTTCCCTTTCTTGTCTTCGTTAGAGGAACTCTGTACCTTTTTTGCATTATAACAAAGGTTTACTGACAGATTGGCGGTTTATTCAGCTAGTGACACACTGTCTATACGGGTAAGGAAGACCTTAAGTTTGGAATTACGTTGCGAGCAAGCGCTTGTGGTTTTGCGGTGTTAAGGATATCTATATTGTTACAGATTAGTTCGCTAAAGACAAACGAGAGTTATACTGGTCTCGGACAGCATTTTCGAAGAACTTGACGGTGTGGCGTTAATGTATCCTCAGAAAACTGCATATTCAAGGTATGACGTGGTCTACTGGTATTTCCGTTGTTGATAAAACATAAACTGAATATGGAACTCGGTTATAAATATTCTCATTTGGTTTAACAGGCTGAATAACTTCAAGACTGCTCTACGCTAATTCACGTAAGCGCACCATACAGTGTTAAGGTGTTGGGCACTAGGATCCGGTGATCTTGGTAGTGGCTTTTGAAGTGGTATTTTCAGAACATATACTCATGATTTAATATGCACCACAGGTGGACGGCAGTTTTAAAGAGATTGACTGACTTTAACAGTGCTGTGTGAATTGAACATGAATATGCGTAGCATGCTAATAAAACACACACGTTTTTTCACAGATATTGCCCCTGACGAAGGGACTAGGTCGTCCCGAAATGCATTGGGCGAAGACCAAGAAATGAATTCATTATGATTACTCTCATCTTTTGTATAATTTGTTTGGATTTTTTGTATTGTTATAAAACAATGTGATTGTGGAATACACATATTGCAATGAAATAAATGTATGAAAACGTTTTGGCAAAAACAATGTTTACAAATTAACAAATTCAAATTAAAACATTTTTTTGTATAAATATAAGGCGCAAAATTAATTTAAATAGGCAGTATATCTTATTAATAGCTGTGCTTGCTCATGTTCAGGTTATATCAACCTGGCCCTCAAATCATAAAACAAAACATACCATAACAACATGTATTTTATTTTAAGTATAATTCTACTTCGAAAAACATGCGAGGAGTGTCATTGTCATGAGTGACAGGAAACTTGCACGTACTCTGCTGTCAGCCAAATTGTCATTATGCGCCAACTACCATCAGTGCTTTATTTGCAAAATAGTAATTAGCAGTGTCTTTCTCAGGAGGCCACTGCAGCTTGCACCACTCTTTGCCACTGCCTGCACTGCCAATGACAGTACCAACATATCTACTATCCTATAGGTGTGACAATTTTGATTATTCCAGGCCAACCAAACCTATAAAAATGGCAAGGGTTTCAGGTATCATTCAGTTTTAATGTATATTGAATTATTAAACACTGTTATTGTGCTCATCTCAAATTTATATTAGACAGCACCACCATGTGGTGGACTGTCATTAGTGCTGGTGTTGAGAATTAAGTGCTGGTGCTGAACACCGGAAAACACTAGCTCAAATTAGGCCCAGCCTTCCTTGAAAATCAGGTGAGGTAAAAATTGAAAAATAATTAACAGTGATGTGCTGATTCACAAAATCGTTTATGGAAAGTGATGAGAAATGTACTTCTGTCCGATCTAAGAATGAAAATAGACTTCTTTCTAACAAGGGACATTGTAGGCAAAGAAGTCCAGAACCAAGGGCTCACGGGAGATGTGTAAACTATCTTAGCTTGAAATGTACAAGGAAAGCCATTATTTTAGGAGATGTGGTTTTGAAAACAGCAGATCATAACCATGCAGCCAAGTAGTTGAAAAAGAAGTGTGAAAAACAATAGAAACTAAAAAGGGCAAAGCGAGGACTTCATGTCCCACCATCCATTATCAATCAGCACAGCACATAACATCATGGCACCTAGAGTAACATCAGACTCACCCAGCTTGTCACAGAACCAACACACACTGTAGGACACACACTAGACCCCTTTTTTTACCACAAGTGACAGTATCAAATACAACTCCAACACACAGCTCACATGGACCAACCACTCCATCATCACTTACAAATCAACACACCTCAAGTCAACACCCTTACCAAATTCAGCATTCCAAACCGCAGCTGGGGCAAAATCACAGAAGCAGACTGGCTCATGCTCTCAGCACTGATCAGTGTAGCCCCACTACCAACCTCAACAAGGACATCAATAACTTCAACAACTGGATTAAGAACTGCACGGACTCCCTCAAACCCATCAAACCCAACAAGCAGAGTAGAGAAAACAAGCAGGTCAACTGGTACACAGAAGACCTCTGAAACACCAAATGACACTGTAAACAGCTAGAAAGGAAATGAAGAGCCAGTCACCACACCACCGACAGAACCACCTACAAGGCTGCATTCAGACGCTATCACCAGGAAATTAAAGACGCCAATAAAAATTCACTAGTGAACCGCATCGAACGAAGCTCCAAAAGCTGTAGGTAGATCTTCCCAATCGTCCAGGATTTCACCTCAGCCACGGTCTACAACACTGCTGCCTCCCAACAACTCTGCGACAACTTATCCAACTTCTTCTACAGCAAAATCGCAAACATCTACAGCACCTTTGCACATCAACCCAACCCCAGAGAACTCTTCGCTAACCTACCCACCATCAACCAAGACGCCCACCTGACCGAATAGACAACTCTCACCAGAATTGACACAGCAGCAATAATGTAGACCACCCACTCAGGTGCCCCAACGGACCAATGCCTCCACCACCTCTACAACCTAGGAACATCTGCAATCAGCACCACCTTGACCCTCATTATCAGATGTCCTCCTACCACACTCAATGTATGTATAATCTTGTTGATGTAAAGTGCTCTGATACCCTCGGGTCCTGCCAGCGCTATATAAAACTCTTAAATAAATAAACACCTCCATCACGCCCGCTACTTTCCTGGATGAATGAAAACTTTAAGAAACCAACGCCCTCCTTAAGAAGCACACAGCCGACCTAAATCAACTGAGCAACTTCCAGCTCATCTCTCTGCTCCCCTATCAAGCCCAAGTGATTGAGAAGGCCATTAACAAGCAACTCACAACCCACCTTGAATTCAGTAGTGGCTCGTGGACGGAGTGCTGCGGGGAGGTGGGGTGGGGCAGGGGAGGAGCAGGGTTGGGGGTAGTAAACTGCAGCATACGGCCGAACAGAGGTAAGTAAACAAATGAATAAATAAAACGAATTTCATTGCGCGCGCTCTAAATTCGTTTTATTTATTTGTTTACTTATCTCCGTTTGGCCGTATTCCATAGTTTACTACCCCCACCGTGCTCCTCCCCCGCCCCACCGCCCCGCAGCATTCCCTCCACGAGCCGCTACTGCTTGAATTTCCCCATCTTCTAGACAACACACAACCAGGTTTTAGAAAGACCAGAGCACTGAAACTCATCGTGGCCACCAACGACATTCGACTGAGGAGAAACACCCTCATCAGAAGACTCTACGAGATTGGCATACAGGAATCCGCTCCAATATAGATCTCTTCCTTCCTCACAGTAAGAACCCAAAGGATCAGCCTGCCATCCTTCACATCAGAGACCAAGAAACTGATATGTCGTGTCCCACAGGAAGCGTCCCGCAGCCCCACTCTTTTATGCACTGCTCACCACAGACTCATACTCAACCTCCCATGTTGCTTCCACATCACACCACACCTCCGTCATCTTCAATGGCTCCCCATTCACAAGCGCAGCCAACTCAAATTTCTCACACACACATACAAAACCCTACACAACAGCCGCATACACTTTCACCAACCCACCAGACACCTATGCTTTGCCTAACTGTCACACACTACCCGCACCTGCAAATCCAAAACTAGAGGACGCTTATTCTCCTACATTGCACCCAAGATATGACAAGCAACCACCTCCAGTGAAACCTCAGGATCCATATGATGTGAACAGAGCCTTAGCTCACCTAACCTTAGTATGGCCAAGTACCTTCCATCCCAAATTTAAAAGATACCATTAACTGCAAAAGGCAACAAGTAAAGGAATATCCTGCCCAACCACTAACATGCAGTCAAATCTAAATTTCTAACACATTAAAAGTTATACATAATGATGAACCTTTCCTCATTTATGCCTGTGAACATGTGGGAAAAGAATATTAACCTTTACCACAACTATAGACCTGTTAACACTAGAACAAAGTCAAATCTGGATAAAGGCTAGTACATTTAATATCAACTAACCTTTTCTCAAATTCACACTATACACAGGAAAATAACATACCACTGATCTACAGCGTACTGTCTGATAAAAATACTTAGGCTTAGAATCATTTGTGAATTGGGGTACTTTGACAAATTAACAAAATTCAACTCCTAAGTAAGCATTGATTAGAAATTACCTACTATAAACATAGTAATAAAGCTATACCCAAACACACAAATGCAAGGCCGAGTAGGAAGAAGTGGTGGGAGACGATGGACAGGGGGCGATGAGGTTGGAGATGGTGTCCTAGAAAGTTGGTCGGGGTCCCGGGGGTCTTTAGGCGAGGGTGCCTCTTATCATGGTCTTTGTGTCTGTCTGTAGTAGGAAGTGTTCCACGAGGGATGTGGGGTCGTCGTTGGTGATCGTGCATCTGATGGTTTCCTTGAAGGGTTTTGGCAATGCCTCCTACTTGTTTGATGGTGAGGTAGGATAGATTCTAACACACTACTATTCAAACTTTTAAGAACGGATCTATTACTACATAAGTTGGTTCTTAAAAATCCTTACTGGTCTCAAAAATACTAGTCACATATGGATAGCAAAATTATGCAACATATGCCAATGTATCATCAAATTGCCAACCTCTTACAACTTTTTTTTTAAAGTTCACTCAATTTTCATTTACTTGTTGCTTGTAACTGAGCTGCACTTCAAATAAATCCAATGCATAAGCAATCCAAAAATCCGAATTTTGTTTAATAAATCCAAGAAACTCCCCTGAAAGCACCCCTTAAAACCTGAAAATATTGCAAAAATCCAGAAAACTCCCTAGAGACACCCTTTAAAACCTGAAAAATGTAGCAAAAAAAAAAACAGTGCTACTGGAAACAAAAAACAGAAAAATGTGGCAAAAATAAAAAAATACTGTAGGAAATCCTCCAAACCAAACGTTAAGGCTCTGTCATTTCTGTCATTTCAGTGTAGAATACCCTAAGTGATGGAACTTCTGCACCACAGTCTTCATCTGCAAATTAAAGAAAGCATATCACAACCATCCATATTAACTACTTTAAGCCCATTAAGCTAATAAAACACCCTTAGATTTACGCAAATTGAACTTTCACCAGCGAACATTATAAACACAAAGACTTACCTTTGTCAGCTCTACTGCAACCTTCTGATAAGATACTCTGTCTGCAGAACACGAAAAACATTAGAAAAGATACTTGATGGCAGTATCTGTGTACCAAAAATAAATAATAGATATACTGAAATAAAAGACTTCACAAAATAATTTTTTTAATGTTAATAAATGTGTTAAATGTTGAAAAAACACAAATTGACAAAGTTGTAATTTCAAAATCTACATTTCCATTCATGCTTGTTTTGTGAAATCACAACTTTTTCAATTTACCATGCATTTATGAGTGCATATCTCTTTTTAAATTCTAACTATGTCTACTATTTTTACAGATCATCGTTCAATGAAAAAGACATTTTAAAAAATATTCCTTTTTTTTTTTTTTTTTACAAATTCTCAATATTTTTTTGTATAGTCTTCTAAAAACGAACTATTTTTCTACAGGTTTTAAATTACCGTATTTATTTTAAAATTCAGCATTCATAATTGTTATGTTATGTTCAACAGCACTACAAGACATATTATAGCCTTATCTGTCTTCCATGAAAATATTACTTATTTCAAAAGTTGCATTTTAGGAAAAAATAAATTAATTAATTAACATCGCAAATGCTGATAATACAATGACTTTACACTTGCTTATTATTTTTAAACAGAACTATTACATTTAAACATTAAACATTAATCATGTTTAAATGTTTATTAATTTTACGAATATTATTTACACTTATTATGAGGGATTCCCAACAAAACCCTGCATTTTAGACCTCACCTCCTAGATACATCGTAAGCTATTTGTGGCAAGACATATGGTCTCCTTACAGTGAGCTTGGAGACCATCCATTATTTACCATTGTTTGGCTTTATGGTCACTATTATTTGCTCACTTCTTACTCGTTAGATAAGTGGGCTGTATATCCTCTTCTTGTGTTTGTCCCTCCCCTGGAGATAGGACACATTACTTGTGTCCTTCCACTACTAATTTTTCAGGTGATACTTTCTCCTTTATGTATGAGCACACCATTAGAGTGCATGTGTTTTCTAGCTATCTACCTTGTGTGCTTCTCTTCCTCCGCTGTGCTCCATGTTGCTCTTTCACTGCCTGTATACTTCTCCCCGCCCCCACTGTGATGCGTTAACCCTCATGTATTTCTCACCACCCTGCGTTGCTTTCTTGCACGTGTGCTTCTCCCCTAGTTCCAGGTTGCTCTCTCGTCCGTTTGCTTTTCGCCTCCCCCACTCCGTTGTGCTCTATTGTCTGTTGGCTTCTACCCATTCCATGTTGCTCTTTCTCCATTTGCTTCACCCGCACACACCCACACTCATGGGTGGCATTCTCCAAACCTTGCATCTCATGTTATTTCCCTCACTCACGGCCCTATGTTCCATCTGCTCTCTCTCTGTGTTGCTTGACCCCTACCCACACTATTTTTATTCCTTTATGTTTTTTACAGGTCCAACTTGGATTGGTAAACAAAAAGAAAAAAATGCTCGTCTCATCTTGGAGGTGCTTGTTATTTGTCCAACAAAATGACACAGCCGGCGACGTCAAAGGCTTTTTTTCTCTTTTTCAGCCATGCTGCACAGTATTGAGGATACTGTGTTCAGCATGAATAAAACCACTGGCCCTCATGTACTTTTCTGCCTCCCCCTCTTGCATTCTCATCCATGGGCTACTTTCCCAGCTGCACATTGCTGTCTTTAATGTTTACTTTCCCTCTCTACGTTATTCTTTTGTCAGCTTTCTTTCCTCCGCTCAACCTTGCTCCTCTTTATTTCCCTTTCCACCACTCACACCACGTTGTTGCGTCCTCGCACTCCACCTTCTGCGTTACTTCTTAATCTTCCCACCCGCGCCCTCCATTTTCCTTTCCACCATCCATGCCTCCATGCTTCCTCCCATATTTGTTGCTTGCCCCCACATGCGCTCCTTTTTTTGGGTTTAGCGATCCAAACCGTGCTGAAAGAGGATTTACTCCAGACCTTGGCTGGAGTAACTTTGTGACCAATCTCAGGGTGAGAAAGGTGCAGATCGAAGTTTAGAGTGCCCACAAAAATACATGTTTGGGCGTTACCAAACTTGCAAGGCAAACTATGGCTTGGAACACCCCATTTCAAATGTGAAAATGTGCAGTAGCCAATCCATTTACACGCGCTAGGAATGCGCTGGTGAAATCCTTGCAGGCATGAATGGAGGTAACTTAGGCCATAAAATACCTTTGTGGAAAGGACCCAAGTGTGGTTATCGAGAAACACAATGTTTTGAGACTATGGATAAATATATTGCAGCGTTATGGATTCCTGCATCCTCCTGTGAATTTGAGGGTCACGTAGGCCAATATCCAATGGAACAACAACTTGTGAACTGTAAATCCAAGAAAATACAGAAGAGACAGTTGTGTTGCTAAACTCAGAAACATATAGAATTATGGATGGAAAGCTGTGCATAAATGAGATACTTTTTACCGAGGGGTTCTGAGTGACATCAGATCGCCAACATAAGCGAAGCTTGAGCTGCCCATGATGCTACTCACAACTCCGAGCTGAAAAACATCATTTTCTATTATGTATGACTCTTCCATTGAATCTATCACTGCTGACATCAGCTGTGCAGGAGTAGAGGAGTCTTAAACAAGCAATTCACATCATGGCCCCACCTGCACTTCATTAAATCTGCACTTTATTAAATCTGGTATCCTGTCACCCACCTTATCAGCCTCTTCCATCCCTCCCCTTACAACGTAAAGTTTAAAAAAGGTACTTGTCATCCTCCCAGCCTCCCACACCAACTTCAGTTTTCACTCACTTTTAGAAATAGTTTAAAGAATATTCTACCTGGTAACCTATCAACCACTCCCTCCGAACCACCTATCCTCCCTCTGGCCAAATTAATGATACCTGTCCTCCTGCCAACTACACTCAATCCTGCTCTTGCCAACCACCCCTGCTACCCTTCGCATTTACCCTCTGCCATACTTGCTGCTCAGCCAGTGTGAGTGTGGTGTGGAATGTTTGTGTGGATGATGCTGTGGAATGTTGGATGAGTGAGGCTGTCAGTTGGTGTATGGGCTGAGCAGGAGGAAGGCTGCTCCTGGTGGGGCTCTCTGTACTTCTACTTCTGAACTTGCCATTATAATAAATACTACATAAAGATACCCTGGAGTTATTCACAACATTTCTGGCAAAGATTTTTAAAAGACCCTGCGTGTGAGAACTTTATAGAAGCTAAGACTAAGTGAAACTTAACCTAACTTTTGGTAACACCCACTCGTATTGGCATTCCTTCCACTCTTGTGTGGTTGCGGCATGGTCTTACGATAGTGTATTTGTGCACTCGTGTTGGCGTTTCTTCCACTCTTGTGTGGTTGCGGCATGGTTTTACTTTCGTGTATTTGTACACTTGTGTTTGCATTCCTTCCACCCTTGTGTGGTTGTGGCATTGTTTTACTTTAGTGTATTTGTGCACTTGTGTTGGCATTCCTTCCACTCTTGTGTGGATGCGGCTTATTTGTGCGCTTGTATTGGCGTTCCTTCCACTCTTTTGTGGTTGTGGCATGATTTTCTATAGTGTTTTTTTGTTTTGTTGTGGGTGATTGTTACTGCACCGTTTTTGTTTGGTTCCCTGTGTGTTCATGTCCATTTCAGCCTGGCCAGCAGGTATGTTTGTGGCATAAGGGGTTTGGTCGGTTATGTGTGGTGTAGTAGATGATGAGCTTGTTTGGTTTTGTGTGGAAACGTAGAAGATTTTTGTCTGATTTGTGTAGAAAGGGAGAGGATGTGTGTATGTGTAGTCTTTTTGCTTTCTTAAAGTCAATTTTTATCTTACCTAGTTTGTTGTTTCCATAAATGTAAGTACATTGGTGGGCATTGTCCATTTCTATCATTTGTCATCTTTTGTTAACATGCAATCAATTTGTTACATTCTTCAGTACTTTCTTTACATTTTGTTGGTAATTTGCATGCCCCTTGTACTGTTGTGTTTCGATTTAGATACTCATGTATAGGTTTCCCTGAATCATGTCCTTATATAGGCACAATTCGTATTGCCCTTATTTAGGCATAAGAAATCCCAGTCCTTATTTAGGCATTAGCCATGCTATCCAAATACAGGCATGGTCACCTACATCCGTCCATCCCAAGTCACAATGAGTTCTTAAAAACCAGACCCTTAAGCCGACTGGACTTTCCCCAGCTAGGATTATTGATTTCTCCAAGAACTCATCTATTACGCATGAATTATTATTTCTTAGGGGTTCATCCATGACGTTTTCCTTTGCCCGACTGTACATCAATGCTAGGTATTCCTAAACACCTTCCAGGTATAAATATACCTTCCCTTACCATGGCAAACCACGGCACGACTCAGCACGACTTGACTGCACGGTTCGCCACGGCAAGTTCAGAAGAGACCATATCCCGCCCTGGCGCACTGACCAGACGCTGTCATCCCTGCTCGCAGAGAATCCAGCTTCCAGTGTTCTGACTCCCTTCGCGGGGTGTTAGAGTTTGAGACCCAGAAAGAGATACCCACCTCTCTCATTCTAAAGGTATGGAGCTGACTAGAACCTAGAGGGACTCTTGGCATACTAAGCTTAGTATATACCATACTATAAGAAAGCAGCACCTACTTCTTACCTCGTACTACACTTAGGTTAGGTACACTGGAGTAGAACTATTTAGAAGCATCAGACGAGTATTCACTTTTTACCCTGTGTATTTATGTATGTATATATGAATATATGTCATAGCTAAAAGACAATGCTATTGTAGTATTATTTCTTCTTACTGCTTACACTGTGCCTATTATATATCTTGATCACTGTCTAATGAATGTAACAGCTCATATCTCTTACAAAGGAACAAGACCGTTCAATAAATCCTTTTATTGAAACGCCCGTCCATCTATTTCTGTGTACCTCTGGAGAAACTAAGCATGCACGATTGACTGAGTAAAACTGTTATCTATTGTTTCCACGATTCTGAGACGCGTTCTGAATCAAAGGGAAACAAAGTTGTCATTCTTATGCGGTTGTCAGAAACTAATCCCTCTTTGTTCATTCGAGAAGTTTCTAGTGACCTCTGAGTTAGCTGGCACACACACGTAATTAAGCTTAATGTACTCGATAGGAGCATACTGACCTTAGTCCTATGCAAAAACTATAGTGTATATTATTCCAATGCGCAGAGCCTGTAAGGGAAATAGGAACTACACTACGTTTGGCAAGGCACTAATTTAACGCTAGATACTGAAGTAACTCAGTCGTGCTTTTCTCCGAGACCCCTACTCATAATACTCCAAAAGAAAAATACCTGTCCTACTGCCAACCAACCCCACCTCCCTCTGTGCCTTTCCTACCCCTCCCCGTTGATGAACTCTGCGAGCCTTAGTGACAGGTGACTATAGCAGTTAGGGCAGGGGAGGCAAGCACTTGCTTCTATGATGCCAAAGCAGCTGGAAAGAACTTTAGGTTCCCACTGCTGTACTGTAGCAGCAGTGAATGATCAAATTCAGAATCTGGCATTCATGCTCTGAGAGAGACATGCCAAACAATATCAAAAGGGGTGAAAGGATCAATGATATCATCTAATGCATTATGACATTGATGGGAGAGGAGTTGGCCGAACGGCTGAGGCGCTCGACCTCGGACCTGGGGAACTGGGATAGATTCTCGGTAATGACGTCGAACATCCTGTCATTCTGGGCAAATCACTTAATCTCCCCGTGCCTAGCAAAAGATGAATGTGTGTCCTCATGTAACGTAACTGGTGCTATGTAAAGCGCTCTGATACCCTATTGGAATCGAGTCAAGTTCGCGCTATATAAAACTGCAAAAAAAAAAAAAAAAATTACAATTCTTCACGGGTTAATGTAGTCAATTTGAGAGACCATTAAGAGTACAAGAAACTGAATGGGCAGTGTCTTAGGTGTGAGTTTAGGATGCACAAGCATCACAGTAAACGTTCCAATGGTAATCAGTGGATTCAGTAAAAACATGTGGCTATTAATTAGCATACATTTTCTTTACTCTCATACCCATTTCCTTTAGCAGAAACAGTAGCATAGAAAGTCTATCAGTATTGTCTTCCTGAATGTTGGCATACACCAAAATATCATCTTGAAATGTGTGTACCCATGTCACACTAATAACTTACAAATACACAAACTTCTTAAACACACTGACAGCTGATGCCAACCTGCATTAAAACTGCAGATACACACATTCACGCATAGGGGTGACCAGGACCGGCTCTAGGGCGGTGCGATCGGTGCAATTGCACCGGGCGCTGACTTGGGGTGGGTGCGCCATGTTCATCTATTTTAAAAGCATGTGATGTCACGTACATTGTCCAAGCAATTTTCAGGCATCAATAAAAATGACAACTCCGGTGATTACTGTTCTTCCTGCAAAGGAACCGGAGCTTCGTCTAGTGAACATTTTGACTCATCATAGTGCAGAGCGTTAATATGCCTGCTGCAAAGAACGTGTTCCATTCACATCACAAAGTGCATATAACATATATATGCATTTGAACGTTTAAAGGTAAAAATTGATATAACCAAATTAATTGTTGAAGCTGCTCCACCAGTAGATATTGAATATTGATATTTGAACGTTTAAAGGTAAAAATTGATATAGCCAAATTAATTGTTGAAGCTCCTCCACCAGTAGATATTGAAGAAATAATTCATTTGTTAAGCAAATCTTACACCATAATTTTTATATTGTTAAGTAATATTAAGTGAACCTCTGAAAAACCTTTTGAGCAAAAGACAAAACTATGTTATGCTCAAAGAAGTTAAGGATTTAATTTTGTATGCCTAGCTCTAAAACAATTTCAATCTGGTATGCAATATTTAGTAACATGTAAGCAAGCTCTATCAGCTTTGATGCCAGTCTAACGCAATGGGTCAGTGGCACAGAAAATGCTGTTTACTGAATCAAATAGCCCTGTCGATAATAGTAGTTATCGACTGGGAAGGGGGATAGAGGTAATTAAGGGATCATAGAATGCATCTTCCCTAAAATAATACTCAAAAACACCGGGTATCATACAGCCTGTAATGCCTAGAAATCTTTCTTTTCTAGGTAAGGCAAGCCAGTCTGGTTATTAGAAGGAATGCTTGACCCAATGAAAACTTCAAAGGTTTTTGTGTTAGACCCTCACCCACTCCATTAGTGGCATGCTTCATCACCTGGTCTCATCCTGGTTCCTCCCTAAAAAGCAGGGTGAGCGTAACCATGTTACAGGGAGCACTTAGGCTAATATCCCGCTGGGGCCTTCTAGGAGACAAAAAATACCTCGGAACCCCCAGGTATCCATTTAATCAGTTGGTGTTCCTGGTATGATTAAAAAAATATATAATTGTTTGGGGTGTTATTGGGAGATGATGACCTTAAACAGTCTGCATCGCCTACATGTTTCAGCACCATTTCACTGACTCAACAGGTCCTGGGCTTTCTTCAAGATTTACCTACTGTGCCTTGGAATCTATATTTTAGAGTCAGTCTGTCCACCTAACCATCTTAGTCAGGATGTAAACAACATGCAAGGTCAGGGACTACTCGCCATGAACCTGTGACTATTTGTTTGGATTCATAAAATGAAAAATGTATAAAAACAGTACTGGTATCACACAGTTCCATGTTTCAACATAAAAAACACATCACCGACCATATGACCACTGAAACCCACACACAAAATGGTGTGCCTTTAAACATATAACAGGACTGGATAACACCATGTAAGTGGTACACTGCAAGAAGCACTGCAAATGAGGACAAGAGAAATTCTCATGCTCATTACTCAGGTTTGGGACCACTCAGTGCCACATATAGGGTGGGAAGGAACATGCACCTATAGTCTCTGTTGAGCTGAGAACCAAAAATAAATAATTAGATATTGTCCAAAAAGGTCATCAGACAGGTCCAACGGGTCCGAGGATTGATGGTAGCGGAGAAGAGGAAATATCAGGAGGTTGTCTTTATGAACGTTTGCTAGGTCAAAAGTATTCATAGCTTCTGTAGTTTGTATGCATACTCACTTTTTCAAGAGATCCTTATGGGAAATGTAGTTCCCATGGAATTAGAACAGCATGAGGGGTGCTGATGCATGCCTCACCAGCACAGGTAATGCCAGCTGGGAATCGAAATTTCCCTGGCATGCTCCCATAGACAACTATATACAATCAGAATAGAACTTTGACATTTGTCTAATATATAAAGAAAAAAAAGTCCATGTCAAGGGTCAATGAAACCAGAAGGGTAGATGAACGAGAATTGGTGTATGCTTACTTTAAAAACAAGTCATGAGACAAAAGAATCTCGTATACAATTTATATACCAAACATTGCTCATGTTCAAGAAGGGTCTTGGTCATGTCTGTGCTGGTGGCAATTTTTTCAATGATTGTCCTCTGTAAATCATTCTCGGAGTGAATGTTCTCCAGGTAGTGTGCTATCAGTCTTGTAGTGTTTCATAGACAAGAGATATTACTCCCATGTTCACTAATTCTAATTTTGACTTTTCTACATATTTTTATCTCCTAGAAGACCCCAGCAGGATATTATCCAAAGTGTACACTTGAACATGGTTGAGCCGTTCCTGGTTTTAACGGAACAGGGTGAGACCCAATATTATTAGAGTGGGTGAGGGTCTAACAAAAAAACCCTTATGAGTTCCAGTTCGGTCAAGCATTCCTTGTATTAATCAGACTGGATTGTGTTATCAAAGCAATAAAGGATTGCTATTTCTAGGCACTACAGGCTGTAGGAGACCCTGTGTGTTTTGAGTGAACAGAAAATACTGTGACATTTATTTTTCATGTCCTAGAAGAAGTTGAGAAATATTACTGTAACATAGAAATAGAAATCTTGGCTTCTACTTGGGTCATGGATAAGTTGTAAATCTATATGCATGGTATGTCCTTTATACTGTGTACAAACTGTGAACCATCAATTTATATATTAATTGAGAATGAAGTGGAGAAAGCTAAATCATAATATGTAAGGTACCGAGGATTAGGGTAACCACTTCGCTCCAGTGTTGTTTTTTTGTGTGTGGCAACCTAAAGCATTCTGACTTTTGAAGTCTTGCTTTGCTTCCATTAACGTATTTAGAATAACACACTTGATACCAATAATTTACAAGTGAAAAGTCCAGGGATGAAAATTGTGTCCTTAATGACATGGATAAGGGGGCCACCCTACCAAAGAGAATTCTGAGACTGAATGGGTGATAGTTTGCATGAATGCACTGGTGATGTGTAGAGATGCTGTATCTTCACAAGAATTAAATGAGAGCTTTAAAGAGCATTTAGTCTTGTCGGGTGGGGAAAATGTTACCCTAAAGGTTTTGGCACATCATAAACACCTTAAGGTGGAATTCCAGAGTTTTGCAGAGGTGGCATCAGAATTTAGGGCCTTCTTGCAATGCCGGTCGGACCGGCTTCTTCAGTTTTGTCGGAGGCAGTTGGACCGCAGCGGTCTTGTCGGAAGCAGTCGTCCAACCGCCGGATTACGATGCATGCATCCCGTAGTCTGACCGACCACTGAAAGACCGCCGACTCCGATAGCCATCTCGGCAGTCGGAGAAAAACAGCATCCATAGGGCAGTACCTGGATCTCCGACTGCCGTCTGGAATATGACGAAGGTTGAACATAGCATGTTACATCGCATGCTATCACATCGCGTTCTATTACAACGCGGTCGTTACAACGACCGCGTTGTTAGAACGCGATACCTTTACAATGCAAGTCATTAGATCGACTTGCTATAGGGGGCGCGCTGGACTTAGGAATAGTATAATTTACAATTCCAACTCCAGCCTGCGCAACAGTAGGGAAGGTGTTGGAATAGTAAATTATACTATTTCTTAGGTTAGAGTGCCCCCTACAGCAAGTCGAACTAATGACTTGCGATGTAAAGGCATCGCATTCTAACACCACGGTCATTGTAACAACAGCATTGTAAAGGAACGCGATGTAATGGCAGCGTTGCAAGCGCTATTTTCCTGAGGGTTGCCAAACACCCAACCTTGGCGGTTTGACCGGTTGCCTCGAGTCGCTGGAAACTAAGGATTTTGAAGGCATGCTCACTCAAATCCACTTCTCTCCAGTAGTCTCCACCGTGGATCACTTTCTCCAGGTTCCCCTTACACCTGGGCTGCTGAACCCCGATGACTATGATCCTGTGAGCACTAGAATCCAGGTAAGTCCTTATGCAGTATGTATCCCCATTAACTGGATTGTGATCATTCTGCTACACTCCAGCAATGCAGTATATGGTGCACAAGGCAAACCCGCACGTCATGCATATGTATGCAATTCACATTTAATGTGAGTTTTATATGCAATTGCAGCAACATATTTGGGGAAATGTGACCCGCTGTAGATGCGACCGCCGTGGTAGCAGCTGTTGCATCGTAATACGGCAGGGGGAAGCTTCCGGGACCCGGTGGTCAGATAGAACTCGCGAGGATGGTGGTCGGAGGGTTTGTCCAACCGGCATCATAATGAGGCCTTTAGTTTTAGAAGGAGATGCTTTACTTAGTATTTATTTCAATATGATTTGAGCCTTTGAGTGTTCAGGTTACTATGATTTTCGTAAGTTGGAGCCTGTGTCCTCGGCATCATGACTGCCTTGCAGGAGCCGTTTCTATTCATATTAAACTTAAACATTGTGTCATACGCAGACGACACCTAACTCATCCTCTCCCTATCCAACGAACCCAACACCGCCAGACACAACTTTCGAGAAGGCATGGAACCCATCGCCAAATGGATGAAAAATAGCTGCCTACAACTAAACACCAACAAAACGGAAGTACTCATCATGGGCCCAAACCTCGATGCCTTGAACGACACCTGGTGGCCCCCCGCTCTCGGAAGCCCACCCACCTCCACGGACCACACACGCATCCTGGGAATCATCCTGGACTCAGAGCTCAAAATGGACTGCCAGATCAACTCCGTCTCGTCCTCCTGCTTCCACACCCTCCACCTCCTACGTAAGACCTTCAAATGGATCCCCCTCGAACACAGAAAGACCGTCACTCACGCTCTGGTCACCAGGTAACGCACTCTATGCCGGAATAAACAAAAACCTCACCCGCAAACTACAGAGCATCCAAAATGCCGCTGCAAGACTGGTCCTCAACCTGCCAAGACACTGCCACATCTCCCAGCACCTGCGCACACTACACTGGCTCCCCATCGAAGCTAGAGTCACCTTCAAGATGCTAACCCACGCTCACAAGGCCCTCCACGACACAGGACCAGCATACCTGAACAGCCGACTCAAATTCCACGCACCCCAAAGGACCCTACAATCAATTCAGCCCACCTCTCCTACGCCATAGTCCCCCGCACCAGAAAGACCAGATTGGGAGGTCGCTCCTTCTCTTTCCGCACGGCCAGAGCCTGGAACGACCTTCTGCTCCACCTCAGACAGACAACATCGCTCCCCATCTCCGCAAGAAACCTCAAAACCTGGCTCTTCAACAGACCCCCTCCTTAATGGACTGCATCCTGCGACCCCCCCCCCACCACCACCAGCGCCGTGGGACCCTTACGGGTGAATAGTCGCGCTTAACAAACAAACAATTTTTGATGCTATGATTGATGTCCATGGTGCAAAGCCGGTGCAGTCTCCAGGTGAAATGCTGGGGATACATGAACAGTTGTGGAAGGAATTGGGACTGAAATTACAGATTTCCCTTTCCTCATTTCTAAGATACCCTCTTGCTACCACTTGCTACCCCTGTACCTTCCCCCACACTTACAGGTAAACTTGGTATTGGTAACTCTGAGAACACAGTTACCAGGGAGATAACAGGGACCTCATAATGAGGCCCTTTAAACATGAAAAATGATCAAACACCCACATGTTTATTATGGGAGACATCCATTACAACGTGGTCTTTACACTGCAATACGTTTACGTGACCATTACAACGCAAGTCGTTACAACGACTTGTGCTGGATGGCCCTATACACTAAGGAATAGTATGATTTACTATTCCGACACCTTCCCTACAGTTACGTAGGCTGGAGTTGCAAAAGTAAATCATACTATTCCTAAGTCCAGCGCCTCTAGCTCAAGTCGAGCGTTGTAATGACTGCGTTGTAAAAATATTGCAGTGTAAAGTCCGCGTTGTAACGTCATACATTCGTTTATTATATATGTAATAAATGATAATGTTACTTAAGTAACATTATGGTGTACATGTATTCACAGTGTACAGTGACACTAACTTGTTTATGTTAAGTAGACATAAGAGGCTTTGTCACCCCACTGATATGAATGCCCAGTTTGCATGGCACCAGGGGCACAGCAGGAGCAGTGGCGGATGTTACGGACGCACTGGACTAGTAACGTGACGTTATGGAGACAAAGGTCAACATGTTCGTATCTTAACTTTTTGTTGATATCTGTTCCCAAGGTGAAGAGAAAATATCTGAAACAGATAAGCCATGCAGCTGGGGTTAATGTATGGTGGCGGGAAAACACAAGTCTGGGGGTGGGGGCAGACGGAGACATGATCCATGTATACCAGAAAGGAACACAGTTGCCCCCTGTACCCTTTCAAACATCTTCCCTTTTTGCTATTTCCTCTTGATCTTCCCCAAAGAACATACATCCACACACACCCTTACACGTGTCTTGTCAAGAGGGCAGCAGGAGTTGTGCAATTAGCACTGACTGCATTGCTAGTTAACTGAGGTTGTGTGAGTATGACGTCTTTACAGTTCCTTCTCTGTCCATTCCCTTGTGCTCATACCGAGAAGGTGGTCAAAGAAGACAAAACGAAGATGGCGCTGATTCACTTGGATTCTGAATTTCTCTCGTGCGCTCGGCTCCCTGCTTTGGAGGGGTTAAGCTTGCAAGATGCCTCTTGAGTCCCATGTTTTCTCTGCATGCAGGCGGTGTATGTGTTGGCATCTCGTGGCCATGGCATTGTGTCTGCTAAACTGACAGAAAGTTGCCCCTGCTGGTTTGTCCGCATTCACAGTGTGTGACTCAGCTGCATTCCAGCATGCATGCACCAAGCTGTGATCCAGGGAAGGACTGTCGCAGGCTGTGACGCACATTTGCGAGCACACACCGCCTGTACTTTCAGACTGGCCTCGCCTTTGTAAATATTATTCCAAACACTTTCCTCTTTTTTGCAGTTCGTGTAGACATGTAAAGCCCTCTGAGGCCTCCTAGAAGCCTTATTCGCCTTGCTTAATTTTCCGGGGTTTGTCGGAATGCACAGCTTCTTCACAACGCGTTTCAGTGTCTCCAACCTAACGAATGCTTTCCAGGCAGCTTGTTTAAGGGTTGTAAGGATGTAGATAATGTGCTGGAGCCCTTAGTGAGTGTCTGTTTATTTATTGCCATTGTGAAATTCTGCAGCAGCTGAAAGCCGCCTCAGAGCAGGGTTTTGGCGGGCTCTCAGTCTACAGTTAGGGCAGAGTAACAATAGCCATGTTTAGCTCACCTGTAAAGCGTGATGGATGTGCTCCCACTACATTGCTTGAACTGCCATGCTTCACACAATCGGTGAACAAGGTCACTGCCATTCACTCCATTCGAGGTTGCTGTCAAAGTGGCTAGGTACAGTTAGTGGGTTGCGTGCGCTTATTGTTTGCTTAAGGAAGCACCAGCTTCTATCTATCTACAGGTTAGCAACAAACAAGAGGGGGTACCTACTTCAGGTACCGCCTTCTAGCCTGCGTTCCCCGTGTCCCCCACACCCCTCTAACGTTCTCGCACCCCTCCCTTCCCCTGTCTCATTTTCCCCTTTCCTCTCCTGTGTAACACCTTCAAATGGTAACCTGGTCCTGATGATGATCCCAACTGATTAGGATCGAAACGCCGCCGACACACCAGCGCGATTTGCGGTGCCTCTTTTTCTATGGTTCAATCAAAATTGTTTGAATTACATGAAAAATGTATGTTGAACCATAAGTGATTGTACATATCAGTCACTTATTCACTTTGCGCCCTCGCTGTTTCTTCCACTTGTCACCTGCGCCGTTCACCTTTGAGTGTCACGAGCACTTGTGTGCACAAAGTTTTCAGGTTGCCCTTGCAATAAGTGCTTACAGTGCTAGTGCAACTGTTCCCAATTGCTTTTTCAACCTTGTTTGTCCTTTATCTTTTCAAATATATGATGCCTTGAGCACATTTAAACCAGTAATGAGTCTCCCTAATTTTTCCTTCTCTTGTAATGTCATGTACATACTTGCTAAATAATTCTCTCAATAACACCGGTTGAGCTATTGTTGTTTCTTTATATCTATCTACAGGTAGTACTTCCACAACACTTTGTAAATCACAAAAAATATGTTACATGCAAACATACTACAGCTCAAGCTGATTAAGAGCAAACAGACAAGTATTATTCGAGCCACATTCACTCATGTTCGAGCCCAAAATAAGGGGGCTTATTTATAAGCCTCTTGCGCCACCCGTACCTCACTTTTCCCATTTAAAAAATGACACAAAAGTGGCACAAGGGGCTTGTAAATAAGCCCCAAGGTATTTAGACAAAAATATCGGAAGCAGAAATATTGTGTTAAGGATATCGAAGACACAAATATTGTGTCAGTAAGTTTCTATAGGTAAGCAAAGTTTTACAATATGTAAATCCACATCTATGCATCTTAATGATATATATATCTTCAAGGTACGTAGATGTGGAGTTAAGAATAGGACATCTATACTTACTTATTCGCACATACCTTCTCAATAGTTTCGTCCTGGATATTTTTAACACAATATTATGTCCACACAATATTTCTGTTTCCAATATTCTGTTAGTGATTCAAAAATAAGATACCTGAGTACGCTTGCCCTATTTTGTGATGCACCACCACTGTCACCAACGAATATAGCTAGCTTTAATAATTTATGATGGGTGAATTATTTTCTTTAAACTAGTATTGAGCTGATGGGGCTATATCAAATTAACCTTCAAAATAGCCATTTTAGGTTAACTAGGCTTTAAACCCCTTCTAGCTTGGTTACTTTCAGTTCAAGCCTGCTCCACATTTTCTAATGTTTCATTTAGCCTTCGGCAGGGTGAGTAAGTGAGTGTAAGTGAAAACTTCATTTCCCAGAGTTACCAAGATATTATGGTTTGCTTGGCAGAGGATGCTAATCCTGCTGATGTGGTCTAGAGTTGTGAGATTTTCTGCAACCAAGCTGTAAATCAATTTTCAATCCAGAATAAACCCAAAGAGAGTCGTCCTTTTAAATGGTTTCCCCCCGAGTGTACAGCAGCTCTAAAGTCACTTAAGGAGGCACTTAGGGAATCATCACGCAATGTTGCCCAAATTAACTCTCGTTGGAACGCGTATAAAAAAATTGTCGCGGCCAGGAAACAGGAAGTGAGGGACCAGGCATGGGACTATCTTCCTAGGACAGGCATGTGTCGCGATTCTAGAGCTTTCTGGGAGGTTGTCAATAGATCTTATTTTAGTGATTCCAACTCTCCCATGATTGAATGTCATAATCCAGCTGCCAACTGGTTGCACCATTTCTCAGAAATCTTTGGTAATTCTAGTTTATCCAAAGCCAAACAAAAGTGCTGGCTTTGAGTAACAACATTACTGTTGATATGACAACTTTAGCCATCTCCAAGTCGTCCTCAGGTAAAGCACCACGGCCAGATGGGGTATCTTTCAATGTCTTTTAACAAAACCCTGCATTCTGGGCGCCTCTTTTAACAAACGTTTTTTGTCCAGTAATATTAGGTCAAATCCCGTCCTCCTGGAAGGATTCTATCATTATGCCAATTTTTTAAACAGGCAATAGAAATTAACCAATCTGTTATAAGCCCATATCGCTCCTGGACTCCTCAGCTAAAATCAATGGGAGGGTACTCCTCCACCTTGTTAAGGACTGTGCTAGCGTCAAATGTTTTGGGGAGTCTCAATTCGGCTTCCGTCCTGGTGTCGGCATAATTGAACAATCTTTTAATCTCCTCATGATCACTAGCAAATACGTCCAGGCCAAGGATTGGGCAATCCATGTGGTCTTTATGAACTTGTCCAGTGCTTTCAATCAGGTTGACAGTGAGAAGCTCTGGTCAATGATGGGTAAAGCCGGTGCACACACAGCTTTATTTGATCTTTTGGGCAGATTACATAAAGGAACAAACGCACAAGTCCGTTTTGACGGCAGCTGTGATTGTAGCCCCAATAAAGGCATCAGACAGGGCTGTATTCTGGCTCCTTTTCTTTTTCTCTTTTACATCAATGCCCTAGAGAAAACATGAATTTTAAAAGGTAATGCTTTCCAATGGGTCAGGTACTGTGTCGTCCCAGTGCTTCTGTATGCCGACGGCGCGATCCTCTTAGCTCGTACTGCGAGCAGCCTATAGCTTTTATTGGACATTTTTAAAATTTTTATGAAGGAATAACATTTGAAAATCAATCCAAATCATACCAAATCTCATTCCATGATTTGTGGGCCCAAAAAGACGCCTTCTCGTCTACATACTGTTGCTGGGACTCCCATCACCAGAGTACAAAATGTTAATTATCTTGGTAGCTTGTTTTCCTCTAATTTAAAATAGGAGAAACTACTGACAGTAAAAGAAGGTAAGATGAAGGGGGCAATTGAGGGTCTGTTCAATTTTTCAAAAAAATTAGGTCATATACTGAACCAGGGGCTGATGATCTTGTACAAGGCGAAGTGCATCCCACTGGGAACCTGTGGAGCAGGAGTCTGGGGTTACATTTTCCAGGTCTCCTACAAACAATTGAGAATACGTTTCTTTGTAGGTTGTTAGCCACTCCCAGGAGCACTGCCAGGTATAATAACCCCTCTGGTCCTCTCCTTTCTTGAAGATGCAGTCCTAGGTGCCCCTTTGCTCTCGTGGTTTAAAGTTTGGACTTCCCCTTTTTGTTCCTTCACCAAAGTAATTTTGAAGGGCTGCCTAAAATTAGAAAAAGTTAAAGCCAGTCCTTGGTTGTCATATGTTTGAAACTAGATCTTCCCTATTTCTTTCGCTCTCCAAATGAACTTCCTGGAAGCGATATGAAAACAATTCTATTTCAGCATAGATCCCAGTTGACATTTTACAACAAACACTCTTCAACTTTACTTTTGCGCTATTTTGGTTTCAAGCAAGAGGTGGGGGTTGGACGCTGTCTCCTTTGGGTCACCATCATAAAACATAGGTTTTACCTCACCCGTTTCAGATTAGGCATGGTCCACTTTTTGGTAGGCTACCTCCAACACGATTCATGGTTTCATAGCTTACCCCTTTGTCCCTGTGATGGCATCGCAAAATAATCTTTTGTTCATTTTATGTTTTTCTGCATGTTTTATTTCCAACCTAGAAGGTCTTGTCTACGACCCATCATGCTGTCATTCAATAGCAGAAGTTATAATGCAAGTTTATGCCGTCTTTTATGGCTAGAATCAAAAATTTCTTGTTTTGCCATTGCCAGTTTTATCCGTGGGGCTTTGAAAATTAGACACTCTCAGAAACAAAATTAGCTCAATACAACTGCACCTTTCTTAACATTAGGTATCATTGCACTGCTTTTTAATTATTGACCCTTTTTTATCTCATTATATATGTTTACAACTGATTTAATTTACAGGTTTTATTTGTGCCGCCTATTATATAATACGTCTTGCTCAAGCGGCATGGTTTTCGCCATTTCGGTTTTATAGAGCCCCAAGTAAAACTGATTAATACCTTTGCCTTACTCTTTTCGGACTGACATCCCAGGTAACTTGACGGACACTTTATGTGACCTTTCATGGAGTATTTAGAGGTTTTAGTTTTCTCAGGTTTGTCTTAATCAAATGGTATTTTATTGCAATGAAATTCTGTAAACATATTTAATTTTGTCTTACGCCTTTGCACTGTGACTTATTTTACTGTGCTTTTATTATCTATCTTGCTCACTATTATGGTTCCTTTGAACCGAATAAAGATGTTTGACTGACTGTCAGTGAGTTTCTATTAATGTATATTATCAGAAAGCCTAAAATCAGCCACATCAACCAATGATGGGTGTTTTAAAGGCTCACCACATTTTTAATTGGAGTCTAGCTGTTGTGATTTACGTTGCCATCTATAGTCACTAATTGATTCTCCTGCTCATTTACATCCACAAGTAACATGGTAAAATGATCATGGGAATGTTCCTTGAAAATCTAACCAACAATCCTATGTAACATCTGTTTCCCATGTCCCCCCAAAAGCCCTAAGACCCCATTGTAGTGCCCCACAAAACGTCTTCAGCAAATAGACCTGTAATAATATCTGATGCACAAAGAACAAATTAAAAAACATCCTGGAGGCTACCTGTGTTGCTTTACTGTCAAGAGCAATAATTAATAAGTCATGATGTAGCAGAAACCACATTTTGTTGTAGGGGTTCAGTATCATTACACGTGTGGAGCGCACCCGCATATGGTAATTTGTTGTATTAACATGAAGTGTTAAAATTTTGAAATGTATTAATATGAAATGTGATGTGCTTAGACCAATGAAAAGTAACAGGGAGTAGTAACGTAGAAAGTGGATGTAACTAGAAGAAAACATTAACATAAGGACTTTGTGTTGTGAGACTGACCGTTATTCCTGCACTAAATGTGTTTCTTAATCGTGTCATTTATATGTAGATAAATGCATTAATCGAAGGTGCCTTATTTTTCTATGCAGTTTCATAAAGTTTCCATGATGCTTTCTTATGTTAGCTGAATCTTGTTGGCCTGAAATGCAGTTCCCTGGAAACTCTGGATATAAAATGAACAAGTCGAATTTCATGTGTGCTGTGGAGTTTGTTCTATTTCACGCTTTGTGTTGGAGTTGAAAGAAGCATTCTCGTTAGCTAGAATAATGTCTTTGTTTTACTAAGCAGGCAAGAAGAGAAGAAGTTACAATTGTGTTGCTTAAGTTGATAAAGGAAGGTCGTTGTGATTTTGCACAGGAGAAGGCCTGGGAACCAAGGACAAATTGATGCAATGGAAGAACATCGCTGTCCCATGGAACCCTACCTATCGTATTGTACCCAGAGCAGATGGTGTGATTCGCAATGAATCTTGGGAAAGTTACCTGCATAATGTGACAACGGAAAAGAGAGTCCACTTCTTTTGGCTTTGGAGAGAGAGCATCTTAGAGCAAGCTCTGTCTGTCTCGGTAGCATCATGCTACATGACCCATTGACGATGTAGAGACTACTTAGGAAGACTCCACATGTTGACACCTTTTATCTTTCTTTCTGAGGATGCTTAAGTAGGGTTGTCACTTTAGTGTTAGTGTAGGGATAGATTAATGCTTTTCATTCATCAGCCCTCAATGCAGGGAAACTTGGACTCATGCTTTTGATCCTCTGCATTCTGTTTCTTGAATTGTTTCGTTTATGCTACTTCGTCTCAATTGGATAAATAGATTTTGGTTTTATGCTGATTCCGATGTATTTCTACACTCTCACATTGAGGTGTCTCTATGTCCAATTTTTTGGGCTTTATAATAAATCAAACTAACCTTACAAAGTTGTTTGTGGTTACTATGTGTCCACGGGGAAAATTGTTAATAGATTCGCTTTAATAACACATTTTCTCCCCTCTAAGCCTTCATTTTTGTTTTTGTTTTGTTTAAATCTGTTTTTATTGACTTTTAGGTTACATGTACATGAAAGGTAATATACTCATAGTACTGTCAATGCACGGTAGCACTTAATAACAATGGAAACATACTCTTGTTACATGAAGGCTGAGCATTGCAAGCATACATAGTGTGCCTGTTGCACCAGGGTGTGTGGAAGGACAACATTCTTCTCATTTCATACACGAGATGGATCACAGTTTGGTGACAGCATGGCCCCTCTACGCCTTCATACTGCGAAAAATATCACCAGGTATGTGAATCTAGAAAAGGTCAAGAAATATGGGCCTGGCCCTTTCAGTTAGTAGCAGTGTAGGATGGTTCGCACATGAGGGGAGAAATTGAATTCGTCTGGAAAAGATGAAACCTAGAACTCCAAAGCCTCGAACTAGAGCCCAAAGACCAAGAATAGAAGGCAACGGAATACGGTGGTGACTGATGGAGTTTGATAGTGAGGCGAGATCAGCGGCAAGCTGAAGAGTGAGTATAATAGGGTGTGTGGTAGATTCCAGGAATGGTTTGATTGTGTGATGTCTCGCAGAGTTAGCATGAGAGTCGAGTAAATGTGGTTTCAGGCCAGATGTGGTTCAAGAATTGAGATTTGAGTTTCAGGTCCCAAAGTGGCCTAAGATCCTAGGATATATATTAAAGGTGTAGAATACACCAAGATTGAGATTGTGATTGTTTGACCGAAGAACTGAGAAGTTGTTATGAGACGTCATCAGCAGTTCCACCTAAGACAGGGAACTTTGTGTGAATGGGATGTATGGGAATAGTTTAGGGGACTTTGTGCACAGGGGTGAGCTATACTGATTCAGTTGACCAGTGCAGGTTGAGAGTCACCGTGTGTGAATGTTTTTGGATGATTGAATTCTATTGATCTTTTATATGGAAGACAATTACGAATTTTAGGACTCTTGTGTGAGTGAATGCGTACAGAGAAATTGTAAAGGAGGGTGAGCCGTTGTGAGCAGTGAAGTTGACGTCAGAGAGTGTCGCACTGCAATAGGTCAGTTGATGTAATGCCGCAATGGGATTGGTTGGTAGTCATTGGAAAGTTGTGATTGGAAGAATTGTTCCTTTATAACATTTTGAACAGCAAATGGCAATTGAAATCATGGGTTGTTAATCGAGTGGGAATAGAGGCTCCACCCAAGGATACTCTGGCACATTATGTGGCGACAAAAGGTGGGCTCCATACTGTACTCTTGGCACAGTCTTAGAGTTAGACGAGAGTGGACCATACGTGAAAGCAGACATAGATGGTCATCCCATTATATTCTTGATTGAAACTGGTGCTACCCATTCTACTGTGAGATCTGCAGTAGTCCCAAACCTGCCCCTCTCTGAAAAATTCATCCAAGTGGTCGGAGTCTCTAACAAAAGAATGACAAACCCCTTGACAGAAGAGGTGCCGGTGAAAATTGGAGCCTTTCAGGATCACCATCAGTTTGTGGTGTGGGATTCGAGTCCAGTCTGTTTGCTAGGGTGTGACCTGTTGTGCAAATTTAATTGTGGCGTATACGGAAGGGAATCGAATTGCAGACTATTGACAAGGACATTGATTTCAAGTTGGTAAATCAGAACCATTACATAGCCATGTTGCCTTTGCTAACAGTAGAAGACATTCCGCTGGATCTGAGAGACACAGTCTCTCCAGTGGTATGGGACTTCTCAGGAGAGGAGATTGGATTGGTTCGAGGAGTTGAGCCGGTCCGCATACAGGTAAAACCTATTGCAGAATTCCCAAGAACACCTCAGTACAACCTGACCCCAGAAACAGTGGCATGATTGCGCAGGGCATTCTAAAAGAGATCATGGGGAGTCTGTGGAATTCGTCCATCATGGGATTGCAGAAACCAAGCAGAAAATATTGTATTGTTCAGGACCTTAGAAAGATCAATAACGTGATTCCATGTGCCCTGTAGTACTGTATCCATCTATGATCCTGTTTCTGATTACTTGCGAGGCTGAGTGGTTCTCATTATTCTGTCATGAGCGAGAAGTTTGCGCTCTTTCTGTACTCACCCAGACACATGGAGGTGCCCATAGACCAGTAGCCTATTTCTCAGCTACATTAGATCCTGTAGTTTCAGCATTGCCCGGATGTATCAAATCCATTGCTGCAACAGGTGTAAGTATTGAACAATGTGAGAACATTGTGATGGGTCGTTCATTTACTGTATATGAACCACATTCAGTTGAGCTCCTGATGACGAGAACCAAAATGCAGCATTTGACAAACAACTGGTTGAAAAGATATGAGCAGGTTTTGCTCGCTGCTGAGAATGTGACCCTGAAGCGCTGTTCAGTGTTAAATCCTGCTACCTTGTTACCTGTTCCAAATGCTGATGGGGAAGATTGTGAAGACCATGACTGTCTGGATGTTCCTGAACTTTGCACCAAGCCAAGACCTGACATTGTCGATGAACCATTGTCTGATCCCAATCAAGTCCTCTTTGTTAATGGTTCATGTCTATGGGACAATGAATCTAATTTTGAGAGCAGCGTTTGCTGTCTGTACCATCTCTGGAGTGGTGGAAGCTGCTTCTTTACAGGGAGTACACTCTGCACAAGTGTCCGAAATCATGGCTTTGACCCGTGCATGTCTTGTTTCTGAAAAGATACGAGTCACCATCTACACCGATAGCCAGTACGGTTTGGGTGTGGTTCATGACATCGGTCAGCTACAGTCACAGAGAGGGATCCTAACGTCATCAGGCTCCCCCATTAGAAATGGAGAATATGTGAGATAACTGCTGAAAGCCTTGCAATTACCAAGGGAGGGAACTGTCGTCAAGTGCGCAGCCCATGGAAGAGGAGATTACCTTGTTACAACAGGGAACCGATATGCGGACGAAGTTGCTTGCTTTTGTGCTACACATGCATGTATTTTCAGTGGGGAATATGTTGGCGAGAGTACAGAGAAGACCGAACTCAGCATGATGCTAGCTGTTCTAGACACATTGGATGAAGTTAGGCATTTGCAAATGGAAACCACAGACCAAGAACAAGGGCGTTGGATCAGGGCATGTTGTGAAAAACGGAAAGAAGACATATGGTTGCAGCTGATAGCAGGTCATTGTTGCCTGATTGTTTGTTGAACCCAATGGCAAGACAAATTCATGGAGCAGCTCATATAGGAAGGGATGCAATGGTGAGATTGTTCAAGCAGACTTGGTTCAATACGAGGTTTCGCGTGATTGCAGAAGCAGTGTGTCATCGGTGTGTCATGAGCCAACAGGGGAATGCTGGTAAAAAGACCAGGGGGTCCCTTCAATTGGATCCAAATGGACTTTATTGAGATGCCTGTGTGTAATGGATTGAGATGCATCTTGGTTGTTGTGTGCATCTTTTCTAGATGGGTGGAAGCTTATCCAACTAGAAGGAGTGATAGTCTCACAGTAGCAAAGTTATTGCTGAGGGAGCTCATTCCTAGATTCGGATTTTCAACTACATTGGACTTGGATAGAGGAACGCACTCCCACAATGAAGTTATGAAATTGTTGTATACAACCCTGAGTGTAGATCAAAGACTGTATTGTAACTATAGGCCGGAGGCATCTGGTCTAGAGGAGCAGATCAACTGTACCTTAAAAGCGAGACTGGCTAAAGCGTGTGCTTCTACATCTTTGAAATGGCCGGATGCTTTGCCTTTGGTTTTAATTAGTTTGCACAGCATTCCTGACAGGAGAACTGGGTTATCGCCACATTCTCTGGGTGGAGACCTCCCTGCAAAATTAGCTCAGTGCATGGTATGAGGGTGCCATCTTGATACAGATCCCCTACTTCATGGATTCCTGCCATATCCCAGCTATGCAACTCGGCCGCAGTGATAGGGGACCGCCCCCTAGGTGTCCCAAGGAGGGGAATAGTAGGGGCACATGGCTGGATATCTCAAGTGAGAAAGAGGCTTCTATGGTAGCATCTGTAGGCTATTGAGAGCAAAAAAGAATCCTGGCGCTGAGGTTTTGCACAGGGGTGTACCATGTGAAGCAATGTGTGGTGTGCTATGGGAGGGCTCTGTGTGGCAGTATCAGGTAGGTGGCAGGAGGCTTGCCATCTGGCTAGCCAGAGAAATTGGGCAGCTAGGCAATAATGCTCAATGTTGGGTAACGAGAGACCACCCTGTCCCGCCGGCAGATAAAGTTTCTTAATGGACACACTATGTCGAGACGACCCTCAGACAAAGTCCCTGATTACCTTTTCAAGTTTACAAAAGAAGGAAGGAGAGATGTAGAGGGGCAGCGTAGAGAAATAGTAGGGGAGGCGAGGAAGGGTCACCATCTTCGTGAAAGCTACTCTACCAGAGACGGACAACGGGAGTGTTCCCCAGAAGGCCATCTGCGACTGAATAGCGGTGGTGGTTCTGACGATGTTGCCATCGAAGAGGTCAGTCTTACTCTGATATATGCGGACCCCAAAGTAGCAAAAAGTATCAATGCACCATAGCACCTGAACACTGTTCAGTGAATACCTAGGGTCACGGGTGTCTGAGAAGAAGGGGAAGAGGATGGACTTTGCCGCATTGACCTGCGATCCTGCTGCTTAGGCAAATGATGTGAGCGCTAAATCTAAGAGGGGGGAGTGGAGGTCTCTCACATGGAGCATGATGTAGTCATCATATCATTAAATGATATGTCTGCCATCTCCCAGGGGAATGCCCATGTCTACCCGTGAGTGTATGTATGTAGCCAACGGTTCTACAGCTAAGGAGAGGAGGAGGGGTGATAATGGGCAGCCTTGAGAGATCCCGCGGCCCATGTTGATGGGGTTGATATGTAGGGACCTGTTTTAACATGAACTGTTGGGTTCTTATGCAGCAATTTAACCATGCTAATAAAGAAAGAGCCCAAACCAAACCTGGGCAACACTGCAAAAAGATAGTCCCATTCAAGGGAGTAAAAAGATCTAGTCCTGACCTCCTTAAAGAGGGGAGTGGCGGAACAGGTTTCCCTGGGGTGTGACCATTCATACCCAGATGTCTATGGAGGGGGCCTAGGCCTGATCCTGCTCCTGGAACTCCCCTCCGCTAAGTATTCGCTGTTGTGGTGATTGTGAATGCTGGGAGAGGAGACTGCCTGAGTCCCACCCACAAAATGGAACTGATCGTCAGTGCAAGCGGTGGTCCTTTAGCTCAGTCCTGTCGTGTTCCACCGTGCTTTGTTACATATGCCGTGTGAGCCTGGACCTGAAAGGCCCCCGAGTCCCTCCTCTTCAAATTACTGCTGCACCAGTGCTTGTTTGGCTTCCCACAACCTGCATGCGTGGATCTCTGCTGGGTGGTGTGCAGCCAACATCGGCCCGATACAGCCCGCCCCCTCCCTCTCACAGAACCTCTGTTTCTTTGGGTGAAGAACTGCCCTCTGCTGCAGATTTACTCCACCTGTCGTGCGGGGCCTGGGCCTGACCAATCCTTGTGCCCCCCCTTAAGGCCGACTGTCCCAATAACGCTATGCAGGTTTGTCCCACCTGGTGTTGCCGTCCTGTGGCTCAGCACTCACGAGGGGATGATCTGATCAGGCAGCAGGAGTGAGGGACATCCGCTCTGCCGCCATCTTCTTGGTTGTGTTGTGGGCCCGCACTCATGCACCAAAGGCCCGTCTCGCAGAGCAGGGAGCTGGCACGCCCTCACATGGAGCCAACGTATTTGTAGGCGCTGGGGCACTTGTTGTGTCACAGGTACCCTCGCCGTCCAGAAGGAACGCGATGCCCCACCGCTGCTCTGGTTGCTGTTTCACCCAGGAGCGTGTTTCTCCCACACCGCCCGACGCAAGGGTCCGAGATTGCAAGGAGTGCAAGCTCGGTCTCTTACCAGAGCAAGGGGAAGGCCGTGTCTTGGCTATGGCGGGGAGGTGACAGCCTGATAGGGCCCCTGTGCCCCTGTGCCTCCTGAAGAAAGTCTCTGAAGCGTAGCACGAACGGCTGCTCTCCGCTGCAGATGCACTTTGCCTATCACGAGGGGCCTGGCGTGCACCTCAGGCCCACAGGCTCACACGAGGCCAGCGTGATCTTAGGCGTTGGGGCATTTGCAGCTTTACAGGCACCCCGGATGCTCAGAAGGGGAGTGATTCTCCGCCAGCGCTCTGGTTGTTCATCCACCAGAGAGCGAATTCTCCTCTCACCACCCGACGGAGGGGTCAGAGAATGCAGTAAGGGCGGCCCACTCACATGGCTGAGCGTGGGAAAGGCTGCGCCCCAGTAATTTTGACTTTACTGGGGCTCCAAAAACACTGAAGCTCACCGCTGCAAGCAAGGGGTGCTCAGCTACGCTATCCCCATCAGTAGATCTGTTTATATAATGACAGTAAGGATAATCGGGGGATCGGTTGCGGAGCTCGTTCACAGAGCGTTTCCATCTTGGCTGCTCGCCACGCCCCCCATTGCCACATTAAATCTTGATGGGAAGAGCGATGTGTTAGCCTGCTGCGCCTACCACTAGATTGATTAATAACACAGATGACTTGATCCTTGACTACTGTAAAGGATTGGCTGATGTGGCTCAGTCTGTGTATCATTAGGTTGAAGCAGAAACTGCACATACTCCGAAAGACCTCTGCCATGACCTGAACCCAGATGATTTTGTGCTTTTCCAAAAGCATGTGAGAAAAACTGTCTTGATTCTCAGTGGCGTGGACCATCTCAGGTGATACTGGTGACGAGCACTGCTGTGAAGTGTGGAGGACTGCCGAACTGGGTCCACGTTTCCCAAACCCGATGAGTCACACATTCCTCCGATGAAACAGCTCCTACCCCAGAAGTATTTCCATCCGTGACCGAGGGGGACACCGGAGAAGGCAAGCCAAGCAGTGGAGGTTCCTGAAGGAATTGGATACCCACCAGATCAGACTGAGGAGGGTCAAACTACACAAGACCTTGAAATGGACTCTGAGGAAGACTGTAACATTGCGGGTGGTATAGAGTCTGACTCAACAGAAGAGTGGTGAGGAAACTGGTCGTGTGCAGTCAAGGAAGATAGATGTCGCAGATGAAACGTGGCCTGTGAGACAGAAAAGAAGGAACCTGAGACCTGCATCTGAAAGAGAACTTGCACCAAGAAGTGAACTTCTGAGTCTGATCTGAGTGAGCCTGAACAAGCACATTGATTTTACCTGGTATGTATTCTAAGGGGAAACTATACACTTGTAGGTTATATGTGAACGTAGCACTATGTGCCGTGGAATTCCGTCCCCTCCTGGGGACAATATCCCTACCAGAGATGTTTGACCAGTGCAAAGTACAACATGACTAACTATGACATAATTTCTGAAATGTTCTATGGCCGATACACAAGGATTTTCAATAACAGCATACCTCCTCTTTGTGGCATTCAAAGTTCTCAAAGATTAGGCCACATTACCAGTCTTTTTTCTGCTCTTTGTGGCAATGCTCCACTTATTCCATGCATAAGTGCTAAGTAGTAGCTGTGGAGAGCAGCCTTCAGGCTTAGTCCAGAAGGAGTGTAAAGCAGCTTCTTTTACCATTAGATTAAGGGAAATAGAACCACACAGTGAATTTAAAAAAATATATATTTATTATAAGGGCATTCACTAACACATACAGATATCTCCTAGCTGGAGGTATACACCATGCACACAATACTTTGCAATAGAAACAGGTAAGTAGCACAGAATACACAGTGGTCCCCAGGGGGAGACCAAACCATATACTAAAATATTGGTACGAGAACCACGACTTGAGTCAAGACAATACTCAGAGGACGTAGAAGTGCTGGGTACCCAGGGACACCACCAAAGGTGAGTATCTACGAGCCCCACAGAGGTTGGGTGCAGTGTAAGAATACGAGCATGTTCTCCATACAAATTAACGCGCAAGTCGCGTTTGAAATTTTAAAGAAAGACGACCCTTCCCAGGGGACCCTGAGGAAACCCCATGGAAGACAAGAGGTTGGAGAGCCACCCCACCTGTAGATACCCTTGGAACCAGGTTACCTGCACCGGGGAATTGGGTGCATAGGTGTGAATTGGCGTCGGAAATCGTCGTCAAACTCAATGGGAGACTTCAGGAAGATGCAGCTGCTGGAGAAGATGAAAGTGTCCGGTGAAACTCAAAGGTGGATTCAAGGGGAAGAGTACCTGCAAGCATAGGGGACAGAGTCTAGGTCACTCGGGAGTTACCAGGGAGCACGGAAGACGAGTGCCCACCTGTGTCGGGTGTTGCAGGAAAGATGACAGTGCCCTTGGAGCTGCAGCTGTGAGGACCAGGTGACGCTGTGGAAGACCAGGAGCCATTCACGAGCTGTCCCACGTCAGATGTTGAGAGTTGAGGGGGTCGACGTCCGTCAGGAGCATCAACAAGCCTTGGTAACTGCAAGCAACGTAGAAAGCGAAGAAGGTGCAGTGTCGGACCAGCAAGGTCCAGGGAACTCACCACAAGTAGGGGAGTCAGGGCAGATCCGAGCAATCAGGGAAGCCCAAAAGAATTCAAAGGTGACCCTCAACAAGACCCACAGGCTGGAGGCACGAGCAGCTCACCAAAGAAGCAGGCCCACAGTGCAAGCAATGCAGTGTAGTCAAAGGTTCTGGTCACTGGAGATGCTGAGGTTGTGGCTACTTAGAGCCCGAAGATCTTGATAGGAGGAAGCCAACAAGCCTTTGCAACAGCAAGTCAACGCAGTGCACAGGGGTTCGGTTCCTGTGACTCCGACGAGGGATACTGGCCTCAAACTTGGTGAGAGGACAGGGCAGGCCTCAAGGGATATGAAGAACCATCATCTGCGTTGCTGAGCCTTTCAGAGTCCGTGGGAGCCCAGGATCAGCAGACCAGTCAGCTTAGTTGCAGTGCTTGCAGATGCAGGGAAGTGACTCCTTCACTTCAAGGGAGATTCCTTCGGTGTCTTGTATGCCCACAGGCATTGGAAGGTTTCCCGTGTGGAGCACAGGCACGAATGTTGCAGCAGATGAGCAGGGCAGAGAGATCAAGAGCAACAGGAATCTTCCCGGTTGCAGCCTTGATGCCCAGAGCAAAGTCCAGTGAAGTCCAGTGTGCCCCGATGATCGAAGTTGAAGTGGTGTCTGAATTGAATCGTGTTCCACGACGAATCTAGGGACCCACCCTCAGGTATGCCCTTAATTACCCTAAGGAAAAGGTTGGGACGATTCAGGGTTACCTCCCAGGGAAGGGGTTGGGCAGGGTCCTTTGTCCAGTTTCGCACCAGAGCGGGAGCCAATGCTCCTTGGGCTGGTTTGAACTGGACTATGCAAGGAGGGCACCAAATGTGCCTATTAAGCAGACTGAGTGGCGCTGGCAAGCGCTCCCACCAGGCCCCAATATACTAAACCCTGTCTGGGAGGTGGTCACATCTCCCTGTGACAAGATACTTATTGTTCTGCCTTCCCCTCCTTGAGCAGTACACTATATTCAAAATATACATATGTGACATAAATAAAAAGAATTGTTGAATTTCTGTCCTGTCTCGTTATTTAACACATGTAATGCAAGACACAATGCTGATTGACTATTGGTCAAGAGAACTGGGCAGACATGTGTGATTGGAAAGTGTCGACGTTTCGAAACTGGACACGGCGCGGAATGGTAAGCGTCACTGCGGGTCTACCTCAGGACTATGAAGGAAGGGGTGGACAGCCAAAAAGCCAAGATGTAGTGGGGATCCAATATTGGTCTCCAAAATGTGAATTCAAATAGTTTGGTTCAGTTGCAATGCATCATTAGTGCGAATTCTTCCTAATTGGAAAAGCTGAATTTCTCCACCATCAGGTTGGAGTCTTAAACGTGGGCGATGCCACAGCAACACACAACATCCAGCAGCCGGTTGGAGACCTGGGCTACAGCCTTCACTTTGTAAAAGCAGCCAAGAAATAAAGTTGAGTGCTTCAGAACAACGTGCGTCTGTTCTTCCTCCAAGGATTTATTCGGTTCGCCCCATTATCCTTAGTGTTGTGCGGGTCTAGAAGACGAGTACCAGGAGCACTGAGGGCCTAACGGAGGGCCTTCACAGTGCTTGGAATCAAACCTACCACACTGTTTACGGTGTAGGGGTATGATTCCAACATGTTTGATACCAAACATGATAGGATTCGTTGCAGCCAGTTTCGAGATGGTCATTGGGTAATGACGCGATGCCCCTCTATATGTTATATGGCTGTCTCACTTACAACCCGGAAGAAAGAACTCCGAAGGCTGTAGGGGTGTCCTGCTCATGCAGGGGCACTCTCACACTTAGAACCGAGCACCCTGCCTTCAGGATTGGAAAGGCCTGCAGTAGGGGTGACTTATAGGGTTTAAGTGCAGTGACCCTATATAGGGAACATATATCTATCGTAATTGGTGTTAGAACCAGCTTACACAGGCTGCAATGGCAGGCCTGTAGTGACAGTTTGAATGGTCTCCCATAGGGGGCATAATACATGCTTCAGCCTATGGTGGGACACCTGGGGTACCTATGCCCTGGGTACCTTTGTACCATATACTAGGGATTTATAAGAGTACCCTAGTATCCAATCTGTGATGTACCTAAGTACTTACCATAACAATTTAGGGGAGAAAGCAGAGAGACTGGGGTCCTGGTTAGCAAGATTCAGACTAGTCAGAAACAGCATACCACTAGGCAAAAAGTGGGCATAACCATAAAAGCAGATCCTACTTTCCTACATGGGGCATTCTAAAAGGAAATGAAGAAAGACCAAGAAATAAGAGAATTACGCTACTGTATGTAGTTCTGAATTTGGCTGAGGCAGTCGAACAGGTGAGTAGTGTCTTCTACCATAGTAAGTTCTAGAAACTGTTTTGCATTAATCACTTTTGAGTGTATACTACTGTTCAGGTTTCTCGTCAAATCTTCAAGAGACTACTTTTACAAGTTTAGTAGTTGGTAGGGGGTTGATTCAGTAGGGACTCCATTGTAACCATGTGAGAGAATTCCAGTAGAGAATGCTCATACTTTTTTCCAAGATGTTAACAAGCATTGGGTCATCAACTGTGTCAAATGCAGGAGAGATCTCGATCAGAATCATTTCTCAAGCCTCTCTGTTGTCCATCCATCATCTTTAGGGTCTCGTTAAAAATGTCATTTAATAACACTCATTTCTAGACACTACCGTTAATGAGAAGGCAGGGTATCATTAAGTTATCATACATAGGAAAATCTTTTTTAAATTCTTTACAAATACAGGTCACAAATAATTTGACTACAAATCCATTTCGACTCTTCTGCGTGCTGTCATAATTGTGTTGCTTACACAGTAAAACGTGTAGACCTATTGTCTACCGCTAACTGGAATATTATAGCATTATAAACAGCTGCCAAATGTTAGAATGGTTGTGACAAAACCCGAACCGAGTTTTAGGCCCGAAACAACCAAGTTGGCACCAGGCAGAAGCAATAATGCGGTTAGATCATTCCACTCACTACAATCTAAAACAAACAGAAAGAAACACAAAACAAGCATTGAAATGTTTGCCCCAAGACAATCCAGTGTCTTCAATGGAGCTCCCAACATTCCAAAGTTTTAATAAGACTTATTTAAAAATCGCAAACATACATTTTTGGGTTATATTTGGCATGGCTTTTCCCATAGACTGATCAACAGATTTGTAAAGACATCTCTGTTTTGAATAGACTGTTCTTTTAATCTGATAATCACGATTCTGCTAAATCGATGCTTTTAGGGAGTATTGTAAAGCCAAAATACTCTACTTAGAAAGATTACAGTGAAATGGAAGGCAATAATTAACGTGCAAACATAACATGCAGGAACATAGAAAGTAGTTGATCCATGGCCGATCTCACGCTATTCTCCTAAATGTTATTTGGGAGATTTTCTTTCAGCTCTGAGACCCTAATTGCCATAAGTAGACTTGAGCTCACATTGGATCACGTTATTAAAAGTAATGATTTTGCCTTAGTCTACAACAAGGTAGAGGCTTTCAACCACTCCTTAAGCTGTGGGTTTTTCCCAGTGTAACTGTGCATATCTTTCCAAAAATCAGCTCACAAGAGTAGAAATGTATTTTCTGTTCTTTTTGAGATCCCAAGACATCTAGAATACAGGCATCGCAGAAGTCTTCAACATGCTGACCACTTTGACATGTTTTGAAAAAGAGACACCATGGCAATAGAGTCATCAAGACAGATGAAACGGTTTCCTTGGAACCCCAGCAAATGTCTGGGCGGGCTATGTTTCAGGGCAGCCCGGCTCCCATGATCATGTTCTGCTAGTGTTAGTGACCTGGGGTGTTGCTTCCATGAGCTATTTGGATCCTCTAAGTTACAAGCAGTTTTATGCAGTGTGCTGTAGCCCACTGTACCAACTTAGCAGTTTGAGTGATTACACTTGTAAAGCACACACTACCCGGAAGTCTCTCTTGGCGCCATTCATCGTACCATCTAGAAGAGGTGTGTCGCTAGGGCTGTACGAAATCAAGGGTATCTGGTAGCCAGTCTTAGTAGTTCTGGGGCATTCCAAAGCAGAGGGCCTTAGACAGAAAAGGCTCAACCTCCTTTGGATTTGAGTGGACCAGACAATGTAAAGGGGTTCTGTGCCTTACTGTTTAAGGTCCTGTTTGGAGCTTACAGGGAGATGCAGGTGAAGAGGCGAGGTTGTGCCTGCATTTAAGAGGCTAGTTTGAAGTAAATTATTTCTCAATCTGACAGCCAGTGCAGGGAGTGCAGAAAGTGTGTAACATGCTTTTTCGCCTTCTTATTGTTTATTAAGCACATATACACCTAAGCGTCTTGGCGCTAGGAACTAAAAGACTAATATATAATGCATTAACTGGACAAATTAAATTTGAGTGCACATTTGATGTTAACAATGGAGTCCCAAGCGTGAACCGTTGAGGGCCTGGAATAGTAGGGTCAAGATTAATGTACATTTGTTACGTTAGTGGAAACAGCCATTAACCACATTGCAAATTTGGGTGTTGTGTCATCTCTGCACCAAAGATAATCCACAAGTTTTTAATCTTTGGGGCAGAAGTAAGAGATTGACCCAAGACAGTTGGAATGGGAGGAGATGCTAAATTGGCTTTTTCATCTCCCTCCAAAAATATAAGATCAGTTTGCCATTGTTAATTTGGAGGTGATTTTCACCTATCCATTTTGCCACACTTGAAGTATATTCTGTAGGTCAGCCACATGGATAGTCTTACTGAAGAACGTAATCTATACTTGAGTGTCACCTGCGTATGATTAGAACCCCACTTGAGTTACTGAAAATTGATAACAGAGGAGAACTGTATATATTGAAAAGGATTTGTGAAGGAGAGCCATGCGGACACCAAATAAGAGTACCACATCTTATGAAGGAAATGGCCCACTGAAACCTTTTGTGATTGGTTTGAATGAGAAAAGTAGAACCAGATGAGTGTGAGGTTATCAACCTGTACAACCAGTGTGAGTCTGTTTAGAAGGATGGCAGGTCAACGTTATCAAAGGCCACTGTGCGGTCTAACAGCACCTTCATATGCAAAGCTGAGGGCATCATCCAGAACCCAATCAGTGCACTTTTGGTGTCAGTCCAGGGCAGCAGCCAAGCTGTAAAGTGGACAGACAGTATGTTAATGTCCAGAAATGATTATAATTGCTTGGCAATCAGTTTTTCCAAGGACTTGTGCTGAGAATGGTAAGTAGAAAATAGGCAGGAAGTTGGCTGGGACAGCCCTTTTTGGGTTTTATGTTTGTTATCAGAGGTGTGATACTTCCTTTTATGCAGTCAGAGGGTACTAGCCCTTGTAGGACTGAAATATTGCTCAGATAGTAAGCCTGTGGTCAGGGGCATAACACAGGCCCCCGCAGCCCCCGCGGTTCGGGGGGGCCCCCTCAAGTACTCTCACTCTGGAGAGGGCCCCCATCCACTTCTGAAGCCCTCTCGCAAAGGCTGCAGGAAAATACACGGTAGCAGCTGCCTGGCTGAAGCTTGTTGTACGGGATGGGATATCCTAGCAGAGTGAAACATATATATCAAACTTTCAAAATCAAATGTTGGCAGAGGAGGCCCCAGGGAAAATGGGCCTCCACGTCTCTTTATGTCAGCAGAAGGAACCACTGCAGAGCCCAGGGTGAGAGTCAGAGGCCTTTATTTGGGGTATTTTTCTTACCATACTCTTTCCATTTATGACTTTATTTTTTATTGCCAGACTTCTTCGTGAAAGGCCATCTCTCTGGTGGGTCCGGGCGGTGGGGACCAGCTATTCAGGATAACAAACCGGATTTTACATCATCAGACTTTGCCCCGGGGTTTAAAATGGACATATAGAAGTGTAGGTACTCACTCTCCGAGAGTACCTGTTTCCTACATAGATAAGTACTGATGCTCTCATATTAAATGTGTTGAACCTCTGCTGAGAAGTGCAGGTGGGTGCTCGCACTTTTAAAATGAAGGAAGTGCAGGTACTCTAGGGCTTATTTTTGAGGCCCTTGCTACACTTTTGCATCGCCGTTGCATCACTTTTCGTGACGCAGCGGCGGTGTAAATAATGCGCCACTTTGAGCCATATTTACAAAGTGACGCATCAGGCAGATGCGTCACTTTGTGAACCCCTGCGCCACATTATACCTGCCTACTAGGAATTTGTTTATATAATTAATTTGGACTGATTCTTGCTTTTTACTTAAAGCAAGCTCTTATATATTGCTTGCAAAATAATTTCTTTATGAATAGTTTAAATTGTTCATGCACAAACAACCCATATACAATTTTAGTTTTCTAATGAAATATGAAAACATCAGATTATATCAGAATTTGCCCGAATATAATCTGATGTTTTCATATTTCATTAGAAAACTAAAATTGTATATGAGTTGTTTGTGCATGAACAATTTAAACTATTCATAAAGAAATTTATTTGCAAGCAATATATAAGAGTTTGAGTTAAGTAAAAAGCAAGAATCAGTCCAAATTAATTATATAAACAAATCCCTTGTAGGCACATCTACCTGTTCATATTACATTGCCCAAGCTGTCAGGGTCGATTGGGTCCCCCATTGTATGTAATACATTATACCTGCATCAGATACAATGTATGCAGGATGGGCGTTCCCCCGCAAGAAAGCCTCGTAGATGTGGCGCAGTGAAATCTATCAGGTTTCACAATGCCACTTCTAGGATGCTACTGTGTCAAAACCTTACGCCTGCCTAGTAGCAGGTGTAAGGGTGACGCAGTGCAATAGGTACAGGTCTACTCCATGTATTGCTGGAGTTGTGTCATGCTTACGACACAATTCCAGCAATGTGTGAGTTTTGCACCGACAGATACGTACACTAAATACGGCGCTTCCATGGTGTTCAAAGGAGGACGTAGTGTAAAGTGTTGCATCGCTGTTTTAACACAGCGATGCAAAACTTTTCATAAATATGACCCTCAGTGTGTGACTGTTTTTGCAAACTCCAAGCACTGCTTTGGACCAGAGCAAGAGAGGAAGTCATAAAAGGGAGGAAGAAGGGGAGAGAGAAAGAGAAGAAAACAAAGGAAGGAAACAGGAGTGAAGTGAGAACCTGCAAGAGTGAGAAGAAGAAGCAGGAAGTGTGGAGTGGTTCAAGGAACAGACTTGTTTTAATTGGGCCAGTACTCAGCGGTACTGAGTATCGGCACTTCTACATTTTCTGTGCCTGTGTACCGGAACTTTTCCTTGTCCAAAGAGATTACCGGTACTCATGGGGCAGCAATGTAAGCCCAGTGAAATGGGTATGTACAGAAAGAAGCGTAACACAGCCAGACAAAGAGTCGATCCGTTTTCGTGAAACACTCTAATAATCGAGTGCTAATCTACCCTTACAAAGTGCTAATTGAGCAGCGCCCATATGCATTAATTCAGAACTGCAGGGAGTTTGGGAGGGGCCCGAGTAACACTGTGGTAACTGACACAGTGTCCATTCAGTGTACAGTTCCTGGTATAGCAAAGTATGCCAGCACTTGTTTGGAGCCAGATTGAGGAGGAAGGTGGTGAAAGTGACGCTGAGGCAGAGCAGGTGGGAATCAAGGTTTAGTAATGTGGACAGCAGCAAATGTAAGCGTTTCTAAAACACATGTACTGAGTGCCCTGTCTGAGTGCACCAGTTCTTCTATGTCCAAGTGCGTGTTCTTGCATGAGTGAGTGTTGTCTCTAGTGTCCAGCACAGGAGATATATACTTGGAAGCCCGTCAAGCCCTGCATTACCAAACTCTGCCCCAATGACGGCCGCCACCATAAAGAGGTGGTGGGGTCGGTGGAGTGGGTGCACGGGAGCACAGAAGGTGGAGCATGCATGGGGGAGCATGCAGGGAGGGTCAATAAAAAAATAAAAAATAAAAGTGAGACACTCACCTGGAGCTGCCGCCTGCCTCCCGTGTCGCGCTGGGCCTCATCCTTCCAGGTCCCAGCAAGCACTGGGGCTACGTCACGGGCTCCCTGCAATCCCTGCGTTGCTCTCATGTGAGAGCAGCGCGGGGATTGGTCTGAGTGGGCTGGAAAGACGCTCTGCTCAGACCAGGGAGTCTCTGGGGGTTTCTCCAGCCCGGCTGTTCAATGCAGCCGGGCTGGAGAAACCAAAGTGCACACGTGTGTTTTGGTCGACCTGAGGTGGCCAACCAAATACATATGCGCACTTAGGGAGTGCACATAGCACTCCTCCCTGCGCAAGCTGGCTCAGAGCCGGCAAATGAAAAATAAAACAATTATATTGTTTTATTTTTCATTTGCCGGCTCTGAGCCAGACAGTGGAGCGACGCCCCTCCGCCATTGCGGCGGAGCCGCTGCTGCTCTGACCATGAAGCGCACGAGAAAAAGTTGGCTTGTAGCAAATGCTTGTCGACTCTAGTGTTTCAACACAATTGTGTTTTGATTTTGTAGAGGCCTTTTTCTCTTGGATTAATGGAGGGGCTCTTGGAGGAGTAAAGGTGGGCGAACCGACAATTTAACAAGGAGACCCCAGTCAGAGCCGAACTAGTAAGCCTGGCTTGGCCTTAAAAGCCAGTGCAGAAGTCAACCATTGAAAACATTTACAGTGAAATAAAAGTGTATTCTCTAACACGTGGAAGTATTTCACCTTAGTGCATTAGCTTATATCACAGCATTGAGAGAAGTTTGTGCTACCACCGTGACGACAATGCCATTAGTGAACTAGGAAACAAGTCACTTTTCATGTGTACATTATATATGGCCTTTTATCATGATGAACCAACATTATAGTACAGTAAATCTAACACACGATGTGAATATACAGCACACATCCTGAAATTGTGCATTTGAATATACTATCATATGTGCTAATTAAGAAAAAGGAGGTTTGGTGAGGTAAAATATTAGTCTAGGATCACACAATTTGGTCAAATGGGGAAGCCGAGATTGAGCCCAGAATTTCTGCTTTCACGTTGTGCAATTCAGCCTCTACATGGCTAAATGTTTCTTTCTCTCCTGCATTACAACAAAGGTCACTATTTTGTCTTTATTCTCTGCACATGAGATTAGAGTTTGGTTGGCAGTCAGACGCACCATCAAAGTTCAGTTCATTTTGGGTTTGAGGGTGCAAGAGGACCTGGAACTGAGTTAGAGCCAGGCATCCTGGCTCGAGCTTTCAGCAGCTTGTCCAACTCCAGAAAGAGGGAATCAGACTTTACAACAGGTAAGGAGCTTTGAGGCAAAGCTGTGCCATCAAGGAGGGGCTGGGTGATGTCTGCTAGGTGGCAGTGAGACAAGAGGGTTAACCATTGTGAAACATTTTCAAAAATGTTAAGGAAAATCGCTTGTGCAAGTCATATGTGATTTAAGGTTTTTACCATAAGATGCCCACTTTAATTTTAAATGTACCCTTTTGTACGTATAAGGACAAAAGGAATACGCAAAATATATAAGAAATGCATTAGTATTGTTATGCACATCTGCACACCAATTAAATCTCAATTAAATTAAATGTGTGCTCCTGGTAGGGTCCCTTAGCACTGCCCCTAGCCCTGTCCCCAGACCCCACCCCCTAGTACACATCTCAATTTGGTGAGTACCTGCATTTAGTTTTTTCGATTTAAAGCACTTGACTTGAGGCGCCCCTGGCATTTATCAGCGCCGGTAGCAGTCCCTACTGGACTAGCCCAGTGGCAGAAACACAGGGCAAGCTTTAGGGTTCCCCCTCAGCACAGTACCCTGGCCGGAGAGCTCCTGATCCTGTCCGGAGGGGGCCCCTCCACGTACCTTGCAGGGGGGCCACCTCAAGTTTCGTTACGCAACTGCCTGTGGTATGCACAGTACAGCATGGTCTTGGAGTAATGAAGCCGGGTCTGGGTGAATTGTGTTGTTGGTGTGCTAATAACATCTGCAATGAGGCATTGGAGTCCGTGAGAAAACAGGGTGGGCTGAAAGGCAGCAAAGGATGAGGGAGGAGGTTTGGCACTTATTGGCATCCCCTGCCAGGTGGTGTTAATCTTAAAAAGGAAGAAAGAATTGACCAATTCTCAAAGTTGGAAAGAGAGAGTAACACCTGGGAAACACTGTTCAGGATTAATTTTTTTAACTTTTAAGGAATTCCCTATTTTGTGGGTGCTTTGTTAATTATTTCGGCCCACTAGCATTGTATTGCTTATTGTATAGCATTTTATAGTCTCTTTATGCATGCTCAACTAAGTTGCTTTGTCTACAGGGCGCAAGTGTTTGTTCCATTTACTTTTGCGATATCGCTTTGCTTAATTCATCATTTTGAGAGCATTAGAAACAAGGAGCGTGGTGGGATGCTGTCTATGTTTTAATGGTTTAGTTCTGTGTGGAAAAAAGTGCTTCGTGACTGATGGAAAAAACTCATGGGACAAGCTGCAGGAAGGGATCAGAGTTCTGGCAAAGCTGAAAGAGAAAAGGTTTTAGGGGGTGTCCAAACAAGAATGAAACTCCCCAGAACACTAAGGGGAATATTAACAAGCCAGGCGATAAAATTATCGCCACTTTAGCGGCAGAAAACTGCAGCTAAAACGGTGATAATGGGCTTGATAATATGCTCTATGGAATTCAAGTTGAAGCCCATGTTAGATGTCCTTCACATCTAACATGGGTTTCAATTGGAATTCCATAGAGCATATTATCAAGCCCATTATCGCCGTTATAGCGGCAGTTTTCTGCCGCTAAAGCGGCGATAATTTTATCGCCTGGCTTGTTAATATGCCCCTAAATGAGGAAAACCTGGCTGAGAGAGCCCCAACTGTGTTAGCCAAGTTCTTTAGGAATGCCATGTAGATACACAGAGTCTGATAACAAGCATGCTAAGATTGGAGCAATGGGGAGATGATTTGAGTGTGAGAGGCAGAATATGGTAGGCAGAACGTGATAACTGGTCAGGGGTATGGGTGTTGTTCATAGAGCCTTTAAACAGGACTGTGAAACCCCCATGTCTACCTTCCTATCTCTCTTGACGTATCAGGTAACCAGCTGGTGATAGGTTGGAAATAACAAATCAAATGTCCATGGTTAGCCATGATTCAACCAGGTAACAAATGTCTAATTGTAGATCTAGAATTGTGTCATGAAGTTTGTGTTAGTGTTGACAGCGGACCTACAGTTTAGTACTAGGCACAAAAGGTCGATAGAAACAGCCTAGGTGTGCTAGAGAGCAGGTTTGACTTTTTGTGGCAGTGTAGGGTGCATATATTTCAGCTACCTCAAGAGTTTGGATGGTTGCTTCTGATAGTGTACTCTCTCAGTTGAGGAAGTGATGTACCCAGTTCGTGTTCCTCTGCAGGAAGAAGGAAGGAACAGACAATTCCAACGTCAGAAGCAAATGGCATCTGTTAGTCAGTCACTTTAGCTGCCGCCCTCTGCTACATTGCCGGTGCTGCATGTCTAGGGAAAGAAAGAAAAAAGTCTGGGGCATATTATCAAGGAGATGCGATAATTATCACAAATCGATTTACTTTATCGCTGGATTACATCGCAGTGTTAGCGACGTATTATCAACGTTTTGCTAACAGGCGATGTAATTCCAGCGATAAAGGCCGATTATCAGGAATAGCACGTGAAATCCAGCGATGATTTCACAGCGTTAAGGAGAAGCTTGCTGATAGGGGAGTGTGGACCTAACCTGGCAATCCACTTCCCATTATCAGTATACCTAAGTCAATTTAAAAGCAGGTGTTACATTCCTGCGATAACCGTGGTTAGTGCGGTTATTTTTATCGCTTCGCAGGTCTGCTGCATGACTTGTAAATATTGCGAAGCCGTGTTAGCGAGGATTCCCATGTTGTTGTGCTCAGGAACGCCTACTTTGCATGTCATTACCGATATTGATCGCTGACATGCAAAATCGCAAGGAAACACGCGCTAACGCTTGTTAGCGTGTCCTTGTGAATAGGGTGATAAAAAAATGTTTCCCTTGATAATATGCCCCTCTGTTTTTTAGGAATTCAATCTTGGATCCAGAAAGGAAAGCAGAGAGATGTATTCTGAGAAGGCCTGATCCTGTGGAGGTGTCACAGTGGATCCCACAAGTGCAGGTACAAAGTTTCTTGGCTGACGGGGAGTGCAGGCTTACTTTATTTGGAAACTTTCTTCTCATGATAGTTTCTTCATTCAAAGAACAATATTAGTTCCTCACAGTTCATGACTCGTCTGATCACCTTTTACAATAGGAATATTTGGTGACTTTGTCAAGTAAGAAATATTTATAAATTAAAACATTGATTGTTTTTGTGATAAGTAACGGCTGTGAATTCAAACCAGTACAATGTTATTTTAGGTGGTATATATGTTTTACAAAATAGATTAACATTACACCATGGCATTGAGCAACACTGTGGAAAAGAGGTCTAACTACAAAAACATGATCACCCTTCCAACTGCAATCCATCACTCTGATGACAAAGGTAATCATCACCAAGTTATACTGTCATCTGCATTTTGATGAAATGTGTTTCTTATCTTGATGATGACAACAATTTCATCAATACCCGTACTTCGCCATTGCATAACAGATTTGCCTATGTATATAAGTTGAAAGAAATGTTGGAGAAGAAGCAGTAATCAGGGTCAGTCAACATTTCATAATACAGCCTAAGCCCCTAAAATAAAATGTCTTAATCAAACTCTTCATTCCATCAGGAATCTTCATCTTCTCCCTTATGAAGACCCATACCTGTGAAGTCTGCATAAATTAGTTTTGTCAGCAGTCCCAGCCCTCAACCCAGATAAAGTTGTCTGCCATTCGTCTCAGTTTGGACCCCAACCACATGTAATACATCAGATAGAGCCCTCTTAGTAAAAGAATACTCCAAAAAATATAAACATTCACTGTGTGTGGGAACCAAAATGTTTACAGGAGTTGTGCCTCACCAAGCTCATGATTGGCATCATCACATTCCATCCATCACACATTCACCGCCACACTAGCGGCACAGATGTATCTATAAGATTGCATGTCATGACTGGGGCCCTTTGAAATACCACACAACACATTCATCTCTTCTCACTACTTCCAGGCTGCATACCCACACTCTACCATCCAAACACCTATAGAGACCTACTTGCCTTCTAACCGAAAGATGGTAAGTATTTGCAAAACACAATCTAGTAGTTTTACATTTATACTTCACTCAATGCAAAACCACTGGCTCTTAACAACACATTTGGAGTACTCCTCCAGATCCCCAGCATGACACCGATACTCTTCCCACATAGGACAATTTAAAAACAGACACTCTTCTATCCAGTGGCGTAACAAAACTTGAGGGGGCGCCTCTGCAAGCTACGTGGAGGGGCCCCCTCCGGACAGGATCAGGAGCTCTCCGGCCAGGGTACTGTGCTGAGGGGGGACCCTGAAGCTTGCCCTGTGTTTCTGCCACTGGGCTAGTCCAGTAGGGACTGCTACCGGTGCTGATAAATGCCAGGGGCGCCTCAAGTCAAGTGCTTTAAATGGAAAAAACGAAGTGCAGGTGCTCACCAAATTGAGATGGGGACTAGGGGTTGGGGTCTGGGGACAGGGCTAAGGGCAGTGCTAAGGGACCCTACCAGGAGCACACATTTAATTTGATTGAGATTTAATTGGTGTGCAGATGTGCATAACAATACTAATGCATTTCTGGTATATTTTGCGTATTCCTTTTGTCCTTATACGTACAAAAGGGTACATTTAAAATTAAAGTGGGCTTCTTATAGTAAAAACCTTAAATCACATATGACTTGCACAAGCGATTTTCCTTAACATTTTTGAAAATGTTTCACAATGGTTAACCCTCTTGTCTCACTGCCACCTAGCAGACATCTCCCAGCCCCTCCTAGATGGCACAGCTTTGCCTCAAAGCTCCTTACCTGCTGTAAAGTCTGATTCCCTCTTTCTGGAGGTGGGCTATAACTCAGTTCCAGGTCCTCTTGCACCCTCAAACCCAAAATGAACTGAACTTTGATGGTGCGTCTGACTGCCTACCAAACTCTAATCTCATGTGCAAAGAATAAAGACAAAATAGTGACCTTTGTTGTAATGCAGTAGAGAAAGAAACATTTAGCGATGTAGAGGCTGAATTGCACAACGTGAAAGCAGAATTTCTGGGCTCAATCTCGGCTTCCCCATTTGACCAAACTGTGTGATTCTAGACTAATATTTTACCTCACCAAACCTCCTTTTTCTTCATTAGCACATATGATAGTATATTCAAATGCACAATTTCAGGATGTGTGCTGTACATTCACATTGTGTGTTAGATTTACTACACTATAATGTTGCTTCATCATGAAAAAATAGCCCATATGTAATGTACACATGAATAGTGACTTGTTTCCTAGTTCACTAGTGGCATTGTCGTCACGGTGGTAGCACAAACTCCTCTCAATGCTGTGATATAAGCTAATGCACCAAGGTGAAATACTTCCATGTGTTAGAGAATGCACTTTTATTTCACTGTTAATGTTTTCAATGGTCGACTTATGCACTGGCTTTTAAGGCCAAGCCAGGCTTACTGGTTCGGCTCTGACTGGGCTCTCCTTGTTAAATTGTCGGTTCGCCCACCTCTACCCCTCCAAGAGCCCCTCCAATAATCCAAGAGAAAAAGGCCTCTAAAAATCGAAACACAATTGTGTTTAAACACTAGAGTCGGCAAGCACTTGCTACAAACAAACTTTTTCTCGTGCACTTCATGGGCAGAGCAGCAGCGGCTCCGCCGCAATGGCGGAGGGGCGTCGCTCCACTGTCTGGCTCAGAGCCGGCAAATGAAAAATAAAACAATATAATTGTTTTATCTTTCATTTGCCGGCTCTGAGCCAGCTTGCACATGGAGGAACACGTGTGCATTTTGGTTTCTCCATTGAACAGCCGGGCTGGAGAGACCCTCAGAGACTCCCTGGTCTGAGCAGAACGTCTTTCCAGCCCACTCAGACCAATTCCCGCGCTGTTCTCGCATGAGAGCAACGCAGGGATTGCAGGGAGCCCGTGACGTGGCCCCAGTGCTTGCTGGGACCCGGAAGGATGAGGCCCAGCGCGACGCGGGAGGCGGGAGGCGGGCGGCAGCTCCAGGTGAGTGTCTCGCTTTTAATTTTTATTTTTATTAACCCCCCATGCATGCTCCCCCATGCGTGCTCCACCTTCTGTGCTCCCGCGCACCCACTCCACCCACCCCACCACCTCTTTATGGTGGCGGACGTCATTGGGGCAGAGTGTGGTAATGCAGGGCTTGACGGGCTTCCAAGTATATATCTGCCGTGCTGGACACTGCAGACAACACTCACTCATGCAAGAACACGCACTTGGACATAGAAGAACTGGTGCACGCAGACAGGGCACTCACTACATGTGTTTTAGAAATGCTTACATTTGCTGCTGTCCACATTACTAAACCTTGATTCCCACCTGCTCTGTCTCAGCTTCACTTTCACCACCTTCCTCCTCAATGTGGCTCGAAAAAAATGCTGGCATTCTTTGATATACCAGGAACTGTACACTGAATGGACACTGTGTCAGTTACCACAGTGTTTCTCGGGCCCCTCCCAAACTCCCTGCAGTTCTGAATTAATGCATATGGGCGCTGCTCAATTAGCACTTTGTAAGGGTAGATTGGCACTCGATTATTAGAGTGTTTCACGAAAACGGATCGACTCTTTGTCTGCTGTGTTACGCTTCTTTCTGTACATACCCATTTCACTGGGCTTACCTTGCTGCCCCATGAGTACCGGTAATCTCTTTGGACAAGGAAAAGTTCCGGTACACAGGCACAGAAAATGTAGATGTGCCGGTACTAAGTACCGCAGAGTACTGGCCCAATTAAAACAAATCTGTTCCTTGAACCACTCCACACTTCCTGCTTCTTCTTCTCACTCTTGCAGGTTCTCACTTCACTCCTGTTTCCTTCCTTTGTTTTCTTCTCTTTCTCTCTCCCCTTCTTCCTCACTTTTATGCCTTCCTCTTTTGCTCTGGTCCAAAGCAGTGCTTGGAATTTGCAACAACAGTCACACACTGAGTGTCATATTTAGGAAAACTTTTGCATCGCTGTGTTAAAACAGCGATGCAACACTCTTCACTACGCCCTCCTTTGAACACCATGGAAGCGCCGTATTTACTGTACGTATCTGTCGGTGCAAAACTCACACATTGCTGGAATTGTGTCGTAAGCATGACAAAACTCCAGCAATACATGGAGTAGGCCTATACCTATTGCACTGTGTCACCCTTACACCTGCTATGAGGCAGACGTAAGGTTTTGACGCAGTGGCATCCTAGAAGTGGCATTGTGATACCTGATAGATTTCACTGCGCCAATTCTACGAGGCTTTCTTGCGGGGAAACGCCCACCCTGCATACATTGTACCTGATGCAGGTATAATGTATCAAATACAATGGTGGACCCAATCGACCCTGACAGCTTGGGCAATGTAATATGAACAGGTAGATGTGCCTACAAGGGATTTGTTTATATAATTAATTTGGAGTGATTCTTGCTTTTTGCTTAACCCAATCTCTTATATATTGCTTGCAAATTAATTTCTTTATGAATAGTTTAAATTGTTCATGCACAAACAACTCAAATACAATTTTAGTTTTCTAATGAAATATGAAAACATCAGATTATATTCGGGCAAATTCTGATATAATCTAATGTTTTCATATTTCATTAGAAAACTAAAATTGTATATGGGTTGTTTGTGCATGAACAATTTAAACTATTCATAAAGAAATTAATTTGCAAGCAATATATAAGAGCTTGCTTTAAGTAAAAAGCAAGAATCAGTCCAAATTAATTATATAAACAAATCCCTTGTAGGCAGGTATAATGTGGCGCAGGGGTTTACAAAGTGACGCATCTGCCTGATGCGTCACTTTGTAAATATGGCACAACGTGGCGCATTATTTACACCGACGCTGCGTCATGAAAAGTGATGCAACGTCGATGCAAAAGTGTAGCAAGGGCCTAAAAAATAAGCCCTAGAGTACCTGCACTTCCTTCATTTTAAAATGCGAGCACCCACCTGCACTTCTCAGCAGAGGTCCAACACTTTTAATATGAGAGCATCAGCACTTATCTATGTAGGAAACAGGTACTCTCGGAGAGTGAGTACCTACACTTCTATATGTCCATTTTAAACCCAGGGGCAAAGTCTGATGATGTAAAATCCGGTTTGTTATCCTGAATAGCTGGTCCCCACCGCCCGGACCCACCAGTATACATTAAATACTACTCTTGGGGCACCTCGTCAGGGGAAGGAAGCGCTATAGAAATGGAATCACAATTACAATACAAAGTGGAATATCAGTCAGAAGTGTGAAAGGGTAATGGTGGACTGCCTCTAGCAAAAAGGAGTGATTTCATAGCTGCCACATGCCTCTGTAAGACTGCTGTGTGGAGTCCGACTTGCGACTGAAATGGCCCCAGCCCTACCAGCACCTCTGCTAGCCAATGGCACTACTTCACAACACATTGGGCTGTGTCTATGGAAGGGCTTCACCCCCTGTCATCAGTGCCCCACCGCAGACGGCTGCCATCAAGGCATGGGTCCTGGGAGCTGAGCGGCGCCGTGCCAACATGAAGAGATGCGGCTGGAGGCAGCGCCTCTGCCTCTTTCTCTGGGCTTCTGGCTGCTTTCCATCCACCTGGCAGGTAAACTGTAGTATTCGCATGCATGACGTGACATAATAGAAGAAAAATTGATGTAAATTAGTTTACTTTAATAGTGCACCACCTGCGGACAACTAAACAGGACTGACTCACCCGTTCATACTTCCAAAGTAGAGATGAGAGTAGCATAGATTTGGACCCACTGACTGTTACGCCTATTGCTTTGTTAATGCTGTTGTTTAGTGCTACATATATGCATAATTATTATTGGAACGTTGGGAGCCGTATTGAGGATAGTGGAATGGTTGAGGGCCGATAATGGCTGATAAAGGCCTTCTGGTCAAACATTCAAACGCTTGGGTTTTGTTTCTCCCTTTTGAATTTGGAACATTCTACCCTTGAGGCTGGTATGTTCTAGCAGCATTATAGCCCTTCCGCCCCAGGAAATATAGGATGTTAAAAGTCCTCACCCTTGTTACAGGCCCAGAGTCTGCTACATTGTTTCCAGATGAAACAGGAGAGATGGCCTTTCACGAAGAAGTCTGACAAAAAAAATGACAGTCATAAATGGAAAGAGTATAGTAAAAAAAAAATACCCAAAACAAATGCCTCCGACTCTCACCCTGGGCTCTGCAGTGGTTCCTTCCGCTGACATAAAAAGACATGGAGGCCCATTTTCCCTGGGGCCTCTGCCAACAATTGATTTTGAAAGTTTGATATATATATTTCACTCTGCTGGGATATCCCATCCCGTACAACAAGCTTCAGCCAGGCAGCAGCTACCGTGTATTTTCCTGCAGCCTATGTGAGAGGGCTTCAGAAGTGGATGGGGGCACCCTCCAGAGTGAGAGTACTTGCGGGGCCCCCCCGCACAGCGGGGGCTGTGGGGGCCTGTGATATGCCCCTGCTTCTATCCAGGCACAATGAGCGAATGGCCTCATTTTCATGAATTTAAGTATACCCAAAGAACAACTGTATCCTCTCACACCTCATCACTGCACTCCATTCTTAAGCACAGATATTAGTTCTCCACAACTCATTTGGGGTACCCCATTGAACCTCAAGCGCAACACAAGCGGGCATATTATCAAGACCTGCGTTAAAATTATCGCGCTTTAGCGGCAGGAAACTGCCGCTAAAGCGGCGATAATGGGCTTGATAATATGCCACAGAGAATTCTAATAGAAGCCCAGGTTCACACCAGAACATGGGCTTCTATTGGAATTCTCAAGGGCATATTATCAAGCCCATTATCGCCAATTTAGCGGCAGTTTCCTGCCGCTAAAGCGGCGATAATTTTAACGCCATTCTTGATAATATGCCCCAAAAACTCTTCCCATATAGGTCACTCTATAAAGGCACAGGCTACGAACAATAAACTTACTTGTCCACCCTGCAGAACTTTAGGGCCTTATATGAGTATAAGGGACTGGACTATACAAATGCAACAGTACAATTTGATGCTCATCTTCAGAGGATCAAGGGTTGACAACACATTAAAATGTCAAACTTCATGTTGTTACTTTATTGAATCACCTTAGGTGGCATTGTTCCTTGATAAAATGTCCTAGTTCATGGACTTTCCCATGACTTCTTTTTGTCTCAGACCCTAGCTTTATTCATTTGTGCTCTGTAAACATTCATACACGAATAAGTAGTTGCTCCCAAAGGAATTTGCACAACTAATTATGGCAAATATTTGAGTAAATCTACAAGAAGATGGTGGAGTTATACCTCATAAATTGTAATTCATGTAGAACTAATCCATCATCATATATAAATAAATAGATTATGGCATACATAGAAGATTTCATTTATTCACAATCATGTTATTTTAATACTTAAAACGTGGAACATAAGGGGAACCGTGGAAGATTTTGCGGGATTCCAGGACCCTAGGTTCTGCAGAGGCTGCTACAATTTCCGCTTGCTATTGATTTAATCAGCTACTTAGATGCTTTTGAACTCTGATATTTTGCTTTTTGTTTGGATAGATTATTTTGGACGATCGTTTTCTTTATTTTATTTATTCTGGTGTTGGCCATTTTATTTAAACATATAGTCTTGAGAATGGTCTCACTTGTTTATTAGTATATAGGATGAAAAGTCAACACTACCCCCCCCCCATCTTGCTTTGCACATACTTACAAGCCAACTTTCCTACAACTCAAGTAAACGCATGTACACTTTATGAACGGCATAACATACACAAGTGGATCACCACATATATGCACTTAAAAGGTTGTACATTGAAGTATGTTCTATTGCTGTACAAACATGTGCATATGCTTTAATTGAACCCCTCCTTATGTTTCATGTTTTAAGCATTGAAATAACATGAGTGCAAATAATTACCATTTTCTTATATATATGCCACAATCTATTTATTTATATATGATGTTGGATTAATTCTACATTCATTGCAGTGTATGAGGTGTGGGGTTACTCCACCTTCCTTTTGTAGAAGCAGCCTAATACTTGCCATAATTAGCTGTACAAATAATTCCTTTGGGGGCAACTGCTTTTTTATGTATGTATACACCCCAGCTCTCAAGGGTTACTGGTTTGTCTATTGTATACTCACCCAAACCATTCATGGCATCCATTTACTGAACCAAGGTTCCAAGTTAGTCTATGTGTTTCTTCAGCTCTCCTTAATGGTTCCAAAACACAAAGCACAACCACTGTACATGTACAGACTAATTCATGGTGATACTTTGTATCACATCCAATATGAAAATGCCTCAGAGAGTTTCAGAGAATCTCTGGAGACATTCCTTATTTCATAGCCCTTTAGGTGCACGGTAGTGTAGCCAGTCACCAACAAACGCAACCTCCATTGTTAGAAACCACATCACCCCTCCTTTCAGCACACAGCAAAGGGAGCTCATACTAGCCTAGAGAGACGTCCATGACTTATGTTTCTTCCACTCTTCTTATAGATTATTCACAGAGCACACCTTGCCACAAAAAACCTGACAGATGCCCTTTGTATACTTCAAATGTAAGAGGCCCACCAGCAGCAGTATCGATTTGGCATGTTGATGGGACAATCTAAAATGTAGGATATACTCTAAAATAATTTCCTTTGTGGTGTCATGGTAAGCCCATCTTTAATGACAGATATTTCTACAGATGGATGCAAAGGAAAAGACAGAGGACATCTTGCATACTCACAACACAACCACCCATCACTCCCTACTTCCCTTGTACGCTTGAGAGTGGCTGCACCCTAAACAAGAGTGATCATGAACAACCACATGAACACCTCCAGGGATCAGAGTAGCTATAACCATGCGCTCATACAGACAGGATGCTTGATTGAGAAAGCCATTGGGATATTAAACAACACTTTGAGTACCTTCATTGAGGCATCTATAAGCACTTGGTGCAATCATATGCTGAAGTCATAGTACCTGCTGCATGTCATTGTCCTTGGTCATAACACGATTAGCAAGAGATGACTCGCAATTCTGGATGACCATGAATAACAGCTGTCATGGATTATTCATGGTCATCCACAAATAGGAGTCATTGTTCAGGAAAGAGGTAGTCCACCACAACTTGAGAGAGCCACCAATTAGAAATGGGATGCCTCACTGACACAAAGGCAAGTGTGGATCAATGGAACTTATCTGAAGTAGCCTGGTTACGAATATATGACGTTACAATGCATGCGTTTACAACGCATGCCTTTACAACGCGGTCAGTACAACGACCGCGTTGTTACCACGCATACCATTACAACGCAAGTCATTAAAACGAGTTGCTGTAGGCGGGATGCTGGAGTTTGGAATAGTATAATTTACTTTTCCAACTCCAGTCTGTGCAACAGTAGCGAAGGTGTTGGATTGAAAATCCAACACCTTGTATGCGTGGTAACAACACAGTCGTTGTACTGACTGTGTTGTAATGGCACCACTTTGTACCAACAGCGTTGTAAACGCTGTGTCCCCAGTTTTATGATCAGGCCCATGCACTCTACCAGGAGCTCTGGTCATCAGAGCACTTGACTAGGTCAGTCCCACAGACTGAAAACCGGCATAGGGAGCAAAGGGAATCCATAACCATGACATCCCTGGATTTTTGTTTTGCAGTTCCTACACCTGCGCCCATCTCACATCTATGACCCTGAAATGCGTTTCACTTTTGTCTTTCTTCCTTCTCAATGGCGCAATGAGATCATTGCTTGGTCATGTTTTATAAAATCTACAGACTTCATTGATGTGTTTTAAATAACTAAATCAATGAGGAGTAATTTATGGTAGGCACAGAGGTGAAAGAATGCAAAAGATTGATGGAGAAAATGTAAACAGCAGTAGTGAAAGAATCAGAGGCAGACAATGTGGAGTCGAGAGGGAATATGGGATAGCACTACAAAAATGAAAGGAAGAGGTGATGGGAAACAGGAACAAAAAGCCATAGTAGGTGCCTACAGTTGGAAATGTGATGGGAAAAGAGCGAGCAATACAATGCAAAAATATCAATGCAACTATGCATTCAATACAGCTATCTATGGTAGTTGTTGTATGAACATCTCACAGTGTCTAGACAAAATATTGAGTCCAAAATATCGTGTGGATAAAACATTGTGTCAAGAATATCGAGGACAAGAATATTATAAAGGTAAGTTTCTATGGCTATGCAAAGTTTTAGTATACTTACCTCCGCATCTATGTAGCTTGAGGGTGTATTTATCCCCAAGGTACGCAGATGTGGAGTTAAGAATAGTAAATATGTATTTACCTATTGCACTTACTGTCTCAATATTTTGATCCTCAATATTTTTGATCTAATATTCTGTCCACAAGATATTTGTGTCCTCCATATTCTGTCAGTGATTCGCATCTCACAGATGTGACGCCAGTGAGGGTTCAGAATACATTAATTCAGAACAGTACATACATCCCTCTCTCTCTCTTTCTCACACACACACTCACACACTTGAAAACGAGCAGGGTAAGACACCACTATGATACACCAGCCAGTAAGGAGAAATTGCAAGTGCCTAGAGCACACACCTAGCAGCAACATGGAAAGCACGCAAAGAAAGGCTGAAATGAAAGTAGACATCCAGCAATCAGGAGCAATTAACTCAGTGCCCATGCTATACCGATGTTCCCGAAACACACGCAGACCTCCTGATTACATGGATGGATTTAAACAGTGCTTCATTTGTAAAAAATTAAGTGCTAGGGCCCTTCTCGGAAGGTAGGACAGTACCAACATAACACCTAACCATCACACTCCTACAAGTGTGGCAATTCAGACTATTTCAGTCCACACAAAGCTATAATAATGGCGTGACAGGCTGGTATTATTCATTTACAATGCTATTTGACTTAATAAACACAGTTGTTGTGCACATCTCAGACAGCACCACCATGCAGGTGACTGTCACTAGAGACGGTGCTGACAATTAAGTGCCTGTGCCGAGCACGGGAACCCGCCGGCTCAAATTAAACACTGGATTTAAACAAGTAGTGCCTAGTCTCGAAAATAGAAGACTAAAGATCATAATGATGAGATGGAGCAAGGATTCATCCTACAAGGAGGAAGTGACATGAGTCAAAACAGCTTTTACTCAAAATGCCACACACAATCATTTGCTCGCACACTCACAACAAGCTGGATATGGTTTCATAATGAAACTCGTCTCATCAATTGAAGAACCTGCATCTCAGAACACCGCACCACCCCCTGCAACATGGATCTCACTGCATTGTACCCCTACCATCATGGGGCACCTCATGACACACATGGACTTATATACATTGAACCTGTTAAACTGTCTATGAGGGCAAACAATGGCACTTACCAAATGATGCAGTGTCTCAGGGAAGTGAGGATACCTCACTGAAAGACAAAGGAATCAACAGCTGGAGATGGTCAAGAGCAGCTGAGGAAACCAGGGGTATCCAAAGTTTTCTAAGAGCTACTTTTGATCAATGAAAATCATTCCAATCTGCTACCAAATAATCTCAGTGTTACCACTTGCCATCCTTTTGGGCAAGATTACGATAGTGACCACTCCAGTAGTAAATCAAAGTAATGAACATTCTAGCGCAGCAGCCATGGTTACCTACAATAATGTCATAAAAGCTTTGTTAGTATGAAATGCCTCGCTATGAGTAATGAAATAACAGACATAACAACTTGTGTCTTCTGACATCAAGGGAAATAACATCAGCAATAAGTATCACCAACTCAGCATGAATCATAAGCGCTGTATCTACAAGATATGATGCATTCCTGTCCTTTCTGCAGGGGGCACACATTGCAGCCGAGTGCCAACACACGCACCCTTGCACTATGTTTCAAGGGTGTCTATGTTGTTGGCATGACTGGTTTTTGTGCGGGAAGGCACACCTTCCTGCAAAAAAACATTCAAAGGAGGCGCTTTCCTCATTCTATGTGTGCTGCAGAATGCAGCACACGTAGAAAGAGGAAAAAACAGTGAGAAATGTAAATATTTCTCCTCGTTACGCCTGCTTTGGGGAGACGTTAGTTTTGGCGCTGTCCCAAATTCACGCTATGTTGTAAATCTGGGGCAGTGTTAAAAAGCATGGGTGTTGCATGGGAACACCCACAGTAACACTCCTTGAACGCCCCTTTCATGCAAAATAAGGCATCACTTACTCCATATTTACAAGCCCATGGAAAGCCGCGCAGGGTGGCTTTGCGTGGCCTTGTAAATCTGGACCGACACACTGCGACTCCAAAAGTGATGCTCCGATGCGTATAAGTGCCGCAAGGACATTATAAATATGTCCCATAGCTTTTCACCTTACAATTGATGTGGAAATGCGCTAATTTTGTCTCCAAACATCAGCCCTTATTTTGCTATCAGCATTTAGCTTTTCATGTTGGGTAAACCTCATAAATCCCCCACCCCACCCCCTAACGTCTATTCTTGTCCTGAGAAAACTCAATTTTTGCCTTGAAATACCAGTGTTCATTTAAGCTAAATGCAAATGTGGTCCCCACACATTAGCCTGCCATTTTATCAAGTATTAGCATGTATGGCTAACACACTTACACGGATTCTAAGTCACATGACAATCACATGCCAGGGAGAGACATTTGAATGCCAAGGGTATCCAGAGTGTGGCAAAGACGACCACCATTTTGCTAGGGGTGGGGTCATAAACTTCCAGATACCCACAAAATGCCCAATATCACCAGCATTATGCCAGGGCCATGTAAAATGTAAATTGATACTTGTATAGCGCACTACTCACCCGCAAGGGTCTCAAGGCGCTTTTACGAATACCGCTGTGGAACCCCTCCTGGCTTTCCCTGTGAGGCGTCCACTCCTGGGCACCCCCAAGGTGGAGGCCAGGCATCCTTAGCGTTGTGGGGGCCGTTGTGGAGATTAAGCAAGCTATTGCCCAGAGTTGCAGAGTGGGACTCCATGATTGGAATAGGCACCGAGGCAAGAATTATCAGGTCTGTGGAATTTTTGAGCCCAAGACCCGCCGAGGCGGGGAATTGAACCCTGGTCCTGGGCTAGACCTCTGAATCAGGGTCTGCCGCTCTAATCATTGAGCCACACTTCTCCATCATTGTGGAATGCCTGGCCACCCTAACGGCAAGGGTTTCCATAATATGTCAAGAAGGGCCACAATTAGGCCAGCGATGCACACTGTATTTAAAAGATGACAACCCTTATGCTACATGTGGTCACAATCTGGCCAAGGATACTTGCAATAAGCCAGGATGCTTGTAATGGCCACTACTGTGACAAGCTAGCAGTATACCAGAGACGGAGACGGCAATGCTACGGACGCTTACAGTATGGCAAGGATGGCCATCTTTATGCCAGCTGTAGTCACAACTGGAGTTAAAGCTGGGAGAGAGGACGGTAAGAACACGGAAGGTCACTGAGCATACATCAGCGTAAGCGAAACGTCAGAGCCCGGCGCCTTCCATGCCCTGGCCTTCCAACAACGGCTCGGCTCAGCCTCGTGGCAAGGAGATCAAGTCTCTCCCATGATCACGTTGGTGTGAAGGTAGAAAGCATTACTCCGATGGCAGTCGCAAAAGAAATGACGATTCCGGCAGATTGGGGTTAGAGGACAAAGAAAAGACCGAGGAAAGGCGAATGCTGGACAGTTTTACTACACCTGAAGCCCCAAGGCCGATCTCCAGAAGTGCAGATTGGGGAAGTTCTGTGGAGGAAGAAAACATGTGGGCAAATGTGAATGCTGAAATTGGAAGGTGCAAAAGAAAACTCTTGATCAATGATTTTGTTGGCGGGAAAGACAAGGTTTGTCTGGAATTTTGTATTCCAAAGAGTCTTCTGTGATGGCACAGTTTGAAACAGATGTAAATGTTTTAATTCAAAGGCAGCAACAGATTAACTATCAGAACAACACTATTGGCTAAGACAGATATTACAAAGAAGTTCCTAGGCTTTTTCGAAACTCAGCAATCCATCCTAATTTGACATGCTGGAAAATGTTACATCTATGTAGGGGGTGTTAAGCAGAATGCCTAACTGGAGCTATTGTGTGGTTAAGCTCTTAGTTAATCAGCGCAGCTACTGCAATGTTAGGGGCATATCAGCAAGGGGAGGCGATAATTATCGCTAAGTGCACTTAGCGCTAGGATTATTATCGCCGGCTATCGCTGGATTCTATTGCGGAGATAGCGTGCTATCAGCAACGCTTATCTCCAAAGCGATAGAAATCCATGCGTAGCTGGAAAACAGTGCGATTATCTCTGGAAATCCAGCAATAATCGCACTGCGACCGGCGATAATTTGCTGATAGGGCAAGGTGGATTTAGCCATGTAATTCACCTCCCATTGGATTACATGGCTAACTCAGAAGAAAAGCAGGCGTAAGAAAAGTAGCGATAACCACGGTTAGCGCTACTTTTCTTATCGCTCTGCTTGTTAGCGTGAAGCTTGATAATTGGAGAAATGTTGGTTAGTGACATTTCTCCAGTTATTTTGAGGAGGAACGCACACTTTGCATCTCATTAGAGATGCGAAGCTGGGCGTTCCGGAAATAGGCGCTAAGGCATGGATTCACGCGTTAGCGTGTCCATGCTGATAGGGCAATAAAATTATCGCCGCCTTTCGTCCGAAAACGGACGCTAAAGCGGCGATAATTCTATCGCCTCGCCTTGCTGATATGCTCCTTAGTTTTTATTCATTGAGATTAACACATCGGCCATTTATTACTTGATCCTTGTGCTATGTTGGTGCTATCTCAAATGTGGATGTAATGTGATCACGTGTCCTTGCACAGTAAAACTGGCTGTACGTTCTTCACCAGAAAAGAAGCATTTACCCACAATGTTAACACAACCATTTCTACTCTTGGAAATGTGAACAGGTGCTGGACAAATGGGAGCATTCATATGGTGGCATTGCTTTTAAATATTTAAACATGTGTGCGGTCTTGCTTCAGTTCTAAAACTGCATGCATCGTGTCCATTTTTGTCTTTTCGAGCTGTAACTGGAATGTTTAAAAAAAAAAAATTGTTTCAAAGTTGCTATTTAGCCTGCTTGCACCGACGTGAAACTGCAACCTGATTGTGCTGATTCCCAACAACCGATCATCAGCAGCATCTCAACTAAAGAACAATCTGCATGTGGATGTTATTCACTTATACCCTTAATGTAAAATTGTTGTAAATGTAGGATTGTACAGACTTGAAATGCATTTTGTAAAACTTCTGTATCAGACAATGTTGATAAATAAAACAAATACAAAGGGCCCGATAAAAATGAGAGTCAGAGGCTTTCTGAGCCTCATTGCGGTTTCAGTTTCTACCGCCACATTACAATGCAGGCGGCTGAAGCTGAAACCAACCGGTGATTCCGGCTGGATTCCGACAGGCTCAAGGAGACCGGCACATAATACCAATGGACGTCGTTTCTGCCATTGGGATTACGATGTCGGTTTCTGACAGGCTTTCAATGTCGTGCATTTGGACATGGAAAGCCTGTCGGAAAGCTAGGGCCCCCTTAACCCAGCGGCCTCTGGTTTAGGGTCGAGGGGGCACCTATGGTGCTCCCCGGTGAATCCCTGCACCATGTGGCTGGGATTCACACAAACTCCCATTTCTCTATGGGAGCTTGTGCTATAGAAGGTTTATGGCTGCAGCAGAAACTCCCATAGGGAAATGGGAGTTTGGGACCGCACGATGTGCGGTAGCATTGTAATTAGGTATGCGGAACCGCCGACCCATGGTTGGGCGGTTCCCATACCGATACGGTGTCGGGCAGACTTGCGTCCACCCGACAACGTAATAAGGCCCTTAATGCTGTTCTTAAAAAAAAAAGCTGTAGTCATAACTGGGGCAGGAAGTCTTAAAATATTTCCAAGATAGTCACCATTATGAAAGGGGGGCAAGATTAGGGCTAGGATACCCAAATCAGATCATGTCATTATGCCAGGCACATTGTTATGCAGGTAATGGCCCCTTTTGTAACATTGGCGACTTTCATATGCTAAGAAGCTACAGATGTAACTGGTCGTCTCGGATGACAAACCCAATGAAATTATAACTTTGGAAGAAGACTTATCATTTGGACTGAGGAGGGAACAAATTCGAGAAATGGGCAAGGCTTATGTGCATGATTTTGGGTTAGCATGGACAGGGCTGGTGCCAAGCTTTTTGTGTTTTAGGTGAAAGGTATACTGCACCCAAATGCAGGGGGTGGGGTCTGCCAGAATAGGTATTTTAAAGAATTGATCTGGGTCCTTTATAACTCGAATATACACCCTTTACTCATGTTTCCATCTCTCTAAATACACAATTGTATAGGCAGTCATCTTCATAGAATTCAGGCATGCCTTAATAAACCCTTCAAGTGCAACTTAATCACTTAGGGCCTGATTCATAAAGTTAAATTTACACGTTTATGTAAGTTTACAAATGTTTGCTATTCACAAAGGTATTTGTTGAATAGTATCTTTACGAGTACAAAGTCGCGACACATAAAAAGATAGTGCATTTCTGTCTTTTCATGTGCTGAGACTCCGCAGTCATAAAGATACAACTCGTAAAATAATTTTGTGACTAGCAAACAATCGTAAACTTACCCAAAAGTGTAAATTTACCTTTGTAAATCAGGCCCTCAGACTCAACAATAACTTTAAACAAGCATCGACAAAGCAGCAGATCTCCGCTCTAAAATGGCGAGCTACTGACTTTGTCAATGCCTATTATCCAATTGCATTCGTCAAGACATATGTGCACGTATGGCTGGCAATCTTGGAATACCATTCCAAAGCGGCTGGCAATGTGGTCATTTTTAATTTACTGGACTAACATGGTTGATGCTATGTTAGACCATTAAATTAAAATTGAAAAAAATAGGGCAAAGCGCAAAACAACAGCCCAGAATTCCATTCTAGCTAATGAGCCATTGTTAATAAATACATAAATATTCTTTGCATTACCGGGAGCAGGAGTAGAGTGGGCTGGGCAGCATCGGAGAGCAGGAGGGGGGGGGGGAGGAGATGAAAAAATGAGCCGCCCATAAACATGGGGAGTGGAATGGGCTGGCGGCTGCAATTGGGGATGTAAAACAAGCGAGTGTGCTTGAGGGCTAAAGGGGAAACTGTTTTGACTTGAGGGCACTGAGAAAGTAATGTTGGCAATCTAGATTTGCAAATTTGTGCAACCCATTTATTTGCCTACACTTCTGTAAGAAATATCTTAGAACAAAAACGTGTTTGTGAAAGCGTATTTGTCTGAGGAAGCCATTTACTTACCTTCTGGAATCTTCCATATATGTCCCAGAGTTCACAATGAAGAGAAGGAGTTGGTCTGTATCATCTTTCCTAATCCAAGATAGTGGCCACGGTGGATTCCTATAACTACTTCCCAATCCTAGATAGTTTCTGTACTTCCTGTAGATGTGACGTCCTGTTTTCTGGAATCTTCTATGTCCCATAGTTCTCCAGGAAAAGGCAGAGCTGAACTGTGTCATCATTCCCAGTTCATTCAAGATAGTGGGTAAAGTAAACTCCCATGCTGCTTCCCAATCTAAGAAGGCTACTGTTCTTCCTTGGATGCCACTTCCTGTCTTTTAGTATAAAAGGCTACTGAATCCAAGGGAAGGTGCACTGCAACACAGCCAATATTATTTATCTCGTTTTTTGCCAACTTGCTTTTTATTTTTGTCCCATTGTTTTTTCTTGGATTCAAGACCCTCTGCCACTCCCTCCTTCAAATCTCCTTATTCCAAATTCTTCAACATGGTCTTGGGTGTTTATATTCTGATACTCATCTTCCAAATTCTTCTGCATTGGGCGGTGTTTTTCCTTCCTTGTACCTTTCTTGAGGACAACAGCTTACCACGCATTGTTTACTCTGTGCATGTGGTACCATGGGTACAGGAAGGAATTGTGCTAACATCAAGCAGCTCTGAAGTCAAGGTAAAGTAATCACTGCAGTCCGAAACTGAAAGAGAAAAATGAAACACTTGCACTCCCATGGAGTGCTCCATACATAATAAAAAAAAGTCCACTCATGTATGCGGTGGAAAAGTATAACTCATCCAATCAGACCAATGCAAGACCAAATTGCTCTGGGACAGGACAACCACAAGAGTAGGGAGTAAAACTTTAGAACCAGAAGCAGGGAAGTGAGCTAGAAAAGAAAGCCATCAGTCATGAACAAGGGGCTAGCTCAAAGTCTACTGGTCAACAGACAGCTAAAGCTGTCTGTAGCAGAGACTTAAAATTGACCTGTTTGCTATTTGAGAAGGAAAACATATTAAATGTAAATTTATACTCATTTAATATTTTTAAATTTGAACGTCACATAAATATTTTTGCAGGTTTCAGATTCAAAAGGTCATATTCATTTCTGAAATTTCATAATTGCCAGTTTCTCCCATAAACACAACAAAATAATAAAGGTCAATTTTAGCCATGAAATCTCTCTTCAGGTCTAGACACTTACCCGCAATCCGTCCAATGTACAGGTGACTGTTTCTGGAAGCGTACCACACACTGTAACATGTGGTAGGCAAGTGCCCTCAAGAAGATGCAACTTTATCAGGATGAAAAAGCCAAAAGCATAAAAAACACATCCGGATTGACTGTCAGTGACTAGTCACTGACGGTCACTCCGGATGGATAGATGCACAGCACATTCCTCGCCACTGGATCTATATCACAGATGTAGGTTGGGAGTCCGCTAGTTACCTGACAATAAGGTTAACAAATGAAAATACCTAGCACAGAGAGACACACATGAATCTCAATGTGTAGAAAGCTGGACATTCTCTTATGGAGGCAGCCTCGTAAATAAGACAAACGCCTAGCCAGATTGCTTTATGCCGCTTTGGAACTGTTGATGAGATTAAAATCACGACTTAACAGAGGTGGTTAACTCGGATGAGTTTTAACCACATACATTGGACTGTGGATGGGTGGCCACTCAATTTTGATAATAAGTCAGATGACTATTGTCATGAGGAGACCCCGAGACTCAACAGGGGTCGAAACGTCAATATTTGTTTCACTCAGTTGCTTCAATTATTAATTAGGTGACATGCTGTGATGTGATATGCGCATGTGCTGTGTCTGCTATACACAGAACCAGTGAACTTTTTGTTTGTTTGTGTCTTATGTGAATATATTGTATATGTTCTTCAAACTAGAGCACTGCATCGCCTGCACTTATGTTATTAACTATATTATTATCTGCATATGAAAAGAAATGTGTTTTGCTAAATAATACAGAAACCTTTGTGAGCATTTCCTTACCCAATTTGATTCACCGGCTTTTGGATTTAAAAAAAACGAAGTGTGTAGGTACCTGTGATGGATTCCCGGTGCTGCCCCTTTCCGACCACGTGAGTGGCGGCTATTCCAATATAGCCACCGAGGTGGCCCAAACCGGAAGCAACGGTGGCAGTAGAGACTCCTCGACTCGACGCGAGGAAACAATCCCATCGAGGACAGACAAAACCCGCGAAAGCAAGAAGACAGGCGTCTCTGGCGAATGGTGAATGAAGCAGACGAGGAACAATGTGAGGAGGAAAACAGCACGACCGAGGGAGAAGAAAGAAGACGTGATCCACCCGAGGACGTCCCAAGGCGCGAGACGACTGCGGAGAGGCAGAGAAACCCAAGACTTCAGGAAACGACCCCCACAGCACCGCAAACGAGACTGGCACTCCAAGGAGGGACAAGGAGGTGGGATCTCACCCTACCATGGCCCCGGAGGGGCGACGGCTCAGGCAAGTGCCAGCTGCGCACATTTACTTTAAGGGGCTGGTGGGCAGTGGGGCCACACCAAGCTCAGCACCTTAACATCCCTTACCGAGGCACTGCACCGTTAGGGACACTGGTGGAGGTGCACTCCCCCCCCTTTTGTGTGGTAAAAGGCAGTAGCCTGAAGTATTTCCTTTCTTTTTCCCCTCCCGAGTGCCACAACCTGGACCAGAAATTCGTACCAGCAGAAGACAAGGAAGCCAAGGAGGGGCGAAGAGACGGTCTAGAGTTATCCTTTAGCAAGGAGAAGAGAAACTCTATTTCAGTTGCCATTTATAAATAAAAAGAGACATCCAAACTCACCAAACGTCTGTGTGTCATACCAGTTAAGGGGGGGATCGAGACAGTCCCCCACGAGGCACGCAACAACAGTTCCACTTGGAATTTATGAGTATATGCATTGAATGAGAGCTTCCCCAAATGGAGGGTAGAGGGTTGCTCCTTATTTGGAAGAGTCCCACAGTGGACGCTGTTTGTATTCAAATATTAGTAACCCTGGTCCACGTCGGCAGAGAAGGGGTTGTGTTTGTGAGAATTTGCCTCTGCCCTGGCGACCTTTTGGCAGCCTAGCACCAACACATGCACCCTTGCACCATGGTTGCGGTGCATGCAGGATTGTTTTGTGCAGGAAGGGATAACTTGCTGCTCAAAAAGAATCCTGAAAGGAATATTCCTATATCTATGTGTGCTGAGTAGAGTCACTCAGGGCCACACAAAGTGGCCTTGTGTAGCTTCATAAATCTAACTTAAGGTTTGAGTCGCTCATGTACCATGTTGCATGGTGGAAACGCAGCACAAACCACTCGTAAATAGGCCCCTATGTACATGTCGGATCTGCTGCAACACTCTACAGAAACAGTGCAGATCAGCCATGTGTTCATCTTGAACATCCAGAGTGAACCCATGGGTTAAGGCAAGGAAGGGTTTCGAGTCATATGCGGTATGCGATGGCGCCTACTCGTGTGTACGTCAGTATTGGGAAGTTCTTCAGTGAAGTACGGTGCTACAAGCAGGGGGATAACCCTAAACCCACATGACAGACACAAGGGCACCAAGTTTATTGTACAGAGGGACTTCTGGGTATTGCTGCATGTCTATGGACACAGCAGCGTACTCGCTGCCCCCTTGCTGACTGCATATAGGACCGCGCTCCCAAGAATGAGCATTACCCGGCTCCTTCTATTGTGTACGCTGCAATCTTTCCATGCTACACTTTAGAGTGACACTCTAGCTTTCACGGCCCTACGTATCAAGTTATACACCAAGCTTCTGGAGCACCTTTCCCACGCCAGCCGGGACGGAATTACAACCAGCGGAGAGATCGATAACCACTCAGCTTCCTTGTCCAATAGCCCTGAAGAAGTCGTGGGCTTTCCACCCTGACAAAACACGTGTTGGCTGGGCAATCGATCTACATGAAATACAGAGAATACGCGACTTTTGGAGTGTTCCTTCATATTACATGTTCGACTACTGTTGTGGTGTCTTTCAAACAGTTCATTAATTTCAGATACGCAGAATTTGCTCTGCAGACTACTACTACGTGTGCACAGGCCCTCTGTACAATATCCAGAGTGAACCCGACTGGAGAAGAAGCCATGGGATGACAATTGGGAACCCCTGCAAAGGAGGACTGCCCCATCAGAGGCCACAAAAATGAAGGAGCAATTCAAGTGGTGTGCATGGTGAGAGACGGGCAAGGGTTAAGAGGTCCTGATAGTGGCGCGCCAGTCCAAAGTTTAGTCTACTCGGCGGTGAGGTGGCACAAACTCAAGCATTTGAATGCCAATTGTCTGAACGAATATCATGAACAGCAATACAGTTTGAAATTAATATCATGCCACAAATATTGTTTACAAACATATCGTGTTTATATACTTATAGTGTAAAGTACCAAAATATTGTGTCAACAATATTGTGGACTAGAATATTGTCAAAAATGTAAGAATAATGTATTTTATTAAATATTTATTTATAATCAATTAGTTTAACATATTACAATAGTAAAGAATTATATAATTTAAAATAAATAGTGGTACTCATTTATAATATATATATGTGTGTGTGTGTGCTTGTGTCCATGTATATATGTATAGTTTTTCAAATACATTATATATATATATAAATATTTATATTTATATATATATATATATATATATATATATGTATTATATATATACATATATATATCACTGAAAAAACCATAGGTTTCAGACATGTTATAGTTAGCGGAAATTTTACTGATAAAAAACCAATGAAATTCCCCCGTTATAGTTAGTGCAGGCAACTATAACTCACGCGACCGCAATCTTCTGCTGATGACATATGTGTCTTTATGAAAAAAAAATATTTGTAATATATGTATAGCTAAAAATTTATGGAAGAAGACATGGGCAAATAAGTGTCTAAATACAGTATTAGCATCAGCAGAGGATTGCGGTCGCGTGAGTTATAGTTGCCTGCACTAACTATAACGGGGGAATTTCATTGGTTTTTTATCAGTAAAATTTCCGCTAACTATAACATGTCTGAAACCTATGGTTTTTTCAGTGAATATATATATATATATATATTCACTGAAAAAACCATGGGTTTCACACACGTTATAGTTAGGAATTAGCATTTAAAAAACCTTAGAAATTCAGTGAAAAAACCATAGGTTTCACACACGTTATAGTTAGGAATTAGCATTTAAAAAACCTTAGAAATTCAGTGAAAAAACCATAGGTTTCACACATGTTATAGTTAGCTGGACATTTTACTCGTAAAAAACCAATGAAATTGCCCCGTTATAGTTAGTTCAGCTAACTATAACTCGCGCGCCCGCAATGCACTGCTGATGACGTCACATATTACATCACTCATGACATGGTCAGTGACATCACTCATGACATCACTGATGACATCTCAAATGACATCACTGATGACATCATCCAGTGAATGTGGGTTTTTCTGAAAATTAAATATGTTTTATATATGTATATCTCAAGGTCGATGGAAGAATAAATGGGTATATAAGTGTCTAAATGGATGATTTGTTTTTGAAAAATTGATTGTTTAACTGACTGATTAAGTGTATCATAGTGAATACATGTTTTAGTGAGTAATGCTTAAATATGTATATATCTGTATCAGTCTCTCACTTTGTGTATAAGTGGCTGCATGGGTTGGTGAGTAGCTACATGGGTGTCTATATAGGTTATTAGTTGGTTTTTTGAGTATCAGTCTGAGTGTCTGCATGGTTCGGTGGGGGGTATTACGTAGTGCATAGGTGCATGAATGAGTGACTCACTGTTTGTATGTGTTGAACAGACCATGTGTGCAGGACTGCATGGGTGGATGAGTGTGTGTATGGGTGTGTTAGTGAGTGAATGACTGTCTCAATAGTGTCTTTATGAGTAACTACATATGTTTAAAACTAGTATATGTGACTATTGGTGTATATATGTGAGTATATGCAAGGGTGAGAGATTGGAAGAGTTCCTGTATGAATAAGTATGTGTTTCTATAAGTGATTGTTTAAAAGACTAAGTATGTGTAAGTTTCCGTAGAAGTAAGTATGGTGGTGTGTGTATAACTGTATATGCAAGTAAATGTATGTTTGATTCTTTATTAGTACGAGTGACTATGTGTGTGAGTAACTCTATGGATGAGTGGCATTGTGTAACAGGATGTATAGGTGTATGAGTACATATGATGAGTGAGTACATGTATGAGTGACTGTATTGGACTGTTGGTGAATGAGTGGATGTGTATGTGGATCTTAGAATTACTGAAGAGGTTGTTGTAACTGGTATTGGTATGTCCATTGTTTTGAAAATTTTAGTCTCTATTTTTGAATGTGTGTGTCAAAGGTTATATTAGGGTGAGAGGAGGTCTGCCACTCTATCACAAGGATGATGTCATCAGTGATGTCATCAGTGATGTCATTTGAGATGTCATCAGTGATGTCATGAGTGATGTCACTGACCATGTCATGAGTGATGTAATATGTGACGTCATCAGCAGTGCATTGCGGGCGCGCGAGTTATAGTTAGCTGAACTAACTATAACGGGGCAATTTCATTGGTTTTTTACGAGTAAAATGTCCAGCTAACTATAACATGTGTGAAACCTATGGTTTTTTCACTGAATTTCTAAGGTTTTTTAAATGCTAATTCCTAACTATAACGTGTGTGAAACCTATGGTTTTTTCACTGAATTTCTAAGGTTTTTTAAATGCTAATTCCTAACTATAACGTGTGTGAAACCCATGGTTTTTTCAGTGAATTTGCAAGGTTTTTTAAATGCTAATTTTTTTTTTTTTTTTTTTTTTCTAACATATTTTTAATTTAATTATCTTACCTTTTATAAAGACTATGATTAAATTTTTAAAATTCTTTAATATGTTTTTTTAAATATATTTTTTAAAATAAACATGTAAAATTTATTTGCAGTACTTTTTTTTTAAAAAAAATATTTTTTTAGTACGCGTACCGTAAGCTCACGGTAAGCGTACGGTTTACGCAACGTCCGTAATCTATCTACGCTGCTTGCGTATAGTTACGCACTTTGCGTAGCCGCGCGTACTGCGCGTGGGACGCGTGCGCGCTTACGCTACACGCGCACGTTACGCGGAAGTGTCGGGTAGTGACTGTTATGCGCATGCGCGCAAGCGCGTGTCTTTTTTACGCACATGCGCACTTTTGCCGTAAGCGTACCGTAAGCGTACCGTAAGCGTACGGTAGGTCATGTGATCATGAAACACAACTTTTGATTGGTTGAAACTACTTTCAGTTCTAGAACTCTCCTACACCACACCCATTCCCCTCATTTCTGCTTGTGATCCCTTGGGAGAAGGAGCTGGTTTGTCTTTGGGATACGATGGCAGAACAGCAGAGCTCTTCTGAGAGTGAGGCTAGCACTAGCAGCACTGTCTTGAGGCAGAGATCGAGGAAACAAAAGCCCTCTTATGTATGGGATTATTTTACTTTTCCTGAAGGCCAGCAAAAGGTAAATGCACCCTTAGTGACTTGTAAGCTGTGTAAGCGTGTACTTTCTAGAGGTAATCCTAACAGGAAGTATTCCTTTGGGAATCACACCATGAAGAGACACCTCCAGGATGTACACAGAAGGACACATGGTCATCTTTTTGGAGGTAACTCTTCAGAAAGACGAGCCAGTACATCCACAGTAGCTCAGCCTGGACCATCATCTGCAGGGCTGACTCCTTCTTCTGCAGGTCAGGTGAGCCCTTCATCTGTGGGGGGAGAATCTCCTTTTGCTGGCCCTCTGGAAATGAACCCTCGATTTCGGAAGGTTGATATTCATTGCACATTTTGTAAAGATCTAATTTGCCATAGGGAGACCAGTGTTTCCCTAGTGAACAACAAAATAGATCAGCACATTTGTCGCTTTGAATAATTTTCCCATGCTTCCTTTCCTCTGTCCCTGCATGAACACAACGGTTCTTTTAAGAGCCAACCTTATCTTTCATCTTTTTTTTACATATGTTTTTAAAAACTTTTTTTTATTTTTTTTTTACCGTACGCGTACGGTGCGCGTACTTTTTTTTTTTTTTTTTTAAAAACACTAAAAATCATTTATCACATTACATTGTCCTTGAGAGACTACAATTATTATTATTGACTTACCATACTCACTGAAAAAATATTTATTCATTTGTTTTTTTTAAAAATAGTTTTAAAAATGTTTGTAGTTTTCGAAAATTTTCTATATCTATCTGGAAAAAAAGAAAAAAGTATTAATATTTTTAAAACATTTTATAATACAGTACACATATTTACATTTTTTTCCCAAAAATATTTTTGCCTCATTTTTGCTGTTTTCAGAATATATTGCATTTCACTATAAATTGTGAAAGCAATTGCATTCATCATTTTACAGCGGGCAAAAAAAAATACCAATCACAAAGATTGTATTAAAAATGCCCTGATTCTTTTTTTACTTAAACTTAACATTATAGAAATGCATAATATTGTAAAAAAATATCATCTAATACCAATAGTTATTTCTTTAAAATACCGTCTGATATGTTTGTTTCAGAAGTATAATCACAATATTATATCTCAAATAACTCCAAAATACATCTGATTTCATTTCCTTTAGACCAAATAGTAATTTAAAATTTTTTTTTGGAATAAATTTCCAACGGTAATCCAATAAAATTCTAAAGTTTAATTTGTCCAGATCTCACCGATTCTCTGTAACATTTTGGTTCACGAAAATTTTTTGAATAATTTATTAAGTCCACAATAGAATTGGTTACTTTTCCACATGGCCAAATAGTAATTTTTTTAAACATTTTTGAAAAAATTTCCATTGGCAGTCCAATAACATTCCAAAATTTAAAATGTGCAGAAGTTACCGATAATCTCTAAATTATTGGTTTTTCAAAGTTTCATTAAAAATTAAAAAAGTCCACATTACAATTGGTTATCTTTCCATTAGGCCAAATGATAATTTAAAAAATCTTTTTTTTTCAAAATTGCAATGGTAATCCAGTAAAATGGTAAAATTGTTTTGTCCAGATCTTGCCAAGTCTCTCTAAAATTTAGGTTTCAGGAAGATTAGATAGGAATTTGCTAAATCAAAAGGCAAACGTTGTTTGAAAATCAATTGGGAATCATTACACAGTGTCCAGCCTTTTTCACATTTAAGATAAACTGTGTAATGTCCAGAAGTAACAGTAGGTCCATCATGGAAAATTATTGCAACAGTTACAAAAGTTTTTCCTGAAATTGATAATTGCTGTCCTGTAAACTTCTTTATTAAAGTATCCAATTTTGAACCATCAGCTCTACATCGTTGCATCATTAAAATTACATACTGTCCGTATTCCTTTAAAATTAATGTTGAAAACATGTCAGAATTACACTCACCACATTTCATGCTATGATTAGCATCTTTAACTAATTTTGCAAAAGTGACTGTTTTACTCTCTGGCAATGTCAAATAAATAAACCTTTCATTATCAACAATAGAGCCACATATATTATAACAATTATCACAACTATGTTCCCATTTATAAGAGAGACCAAAAAAAATGTCAATGGGAACTCCTTCTTCTTCCACTACCTGAAGAAAATACATCAAAAATTCATGTGCATCTTGCTGTTCATTTTGAGAAAACTGTGTTCGTCCTGAACATACATCTAAAAGTTTTCTAATGTCAGTAGCACTTTCTATTTGAGTTTTATCTTTACTCAGCTTTTGAAAAAGGAGACTCAGCTCTGAACAGAATCTTTTTCCCTGATTTACTATTATCTGCTCTTGCAAACTTTCCAGATAAAATGCAACATTCAGCACTACATTTGCGTAGCAGTTGACACCAGAGCTATTTTCAAAATGACATCCTACAACCTGTTCTTCATTTTCCTTTTTCTTTTTGCTTGCAATTACATCACTCCTCTTTTTTTTCCTCTTCTCTACATCTTCACTACAGATATTCTCATTTTTTCTTTTACGAGAAACTACACGTTTCTCCAACACAGGATACTGACCTAAATGAGGAGCATAGCTTCTTCTTAATCTATTATACTCCTTTACACAGTTTGTATCAGCACTAACTTTTGACTCATCAAAGTCTATCATGAATAAACCTGATAATGTTTTGACTCGTGACAAAGCAACATATGCCATACCTTCTTTGAACACAGTTGAACCAATGTTCACAAATGCACAATCTACAGTCAATCCTTGAGACTTGTGAATAGTTACAGCATATGCTAGAGAAAACGGAAACTGCTTCCTACGTACATATAAGTCTTTCACAAGCATAAAACGAACTGTACAACGACAAATATCTTTAACTTCATCTATCTGATCAAATTTTATTTTTAAACATTCAACTCCTTCTTTTTTCTGGTAATTAATAAAACCCACAACTCTTCCCATCGCTCCATTAACTAAACCTTTCTCAACATCCAAATTTCTCCTTAAAAACACTCTACAGTTCATGCAAACATATAGATTTTTTTCTAATCCAGCTGTTTTGGAGATGTTCTTCTCTAGTGAGTCCAATTTATTTTTCAGTTTGCCTGTTACTGTGACAGTAATTCTTCCATCCTCAATTTTGTCCACTGCTTCCAATTTCCTGATCTCTTCCTTTTCCAATTTCAAAAGCTCCTCATTGAATATTGAGCATTCACGTAGAGTTGGCATTAAGCAGATGACACTTTTGTTTTCTGCAATGTTCTTGTATATCTTCTCTGCAACTATTTCTTCCTTTGGAAATAAATTATGTAGCAGCCGACTCTGTAATGCTTTTTTGCCAACTTCTGTCAGTAGTCCAATCCTGATATCTTTCAGAATACTTCCATATTCTTCATCGTTTGCTTGCCTCATATTAGTAGTAAGTTCCTTGTACTCAAAGAAGGACCAAATATTTGTATTTCCGATGCTTCCCAATGACTTCTTCGTGTCTTCATGTGTCACAGTATTAAACACTGGTTGTCCTTTAACTGGAGTAAGTTGCAAAAGATCTCCAAAAACTATGACGTGTTTTCCACCAAATAACATGTCATAGTCTGTCTTCAAAATTTGCTGCATTCTTAAATGCACAAAGGCAAGCATTAGGTTTGATACCATGCTCACCTCATCAATAATGAGAACTTGCATCTTCTTCAATACTCTTGAAACTTCCAAGGATGCTTCTCCAGTTAGCTTGTTGAATTGTATTTTGTTCTCATGCTCCACTGGTAACATTAGCAAACGATGTAAGGTGATTCCTTTTATGTTATATGCTGCTAACCCAGTTGGAGCAGTAACCACACAAGACAAAGTAGAATCCGTTTTTTGCTGTAGGTAGCTTCTGATGACTTTTATTAGGAAACTTTTTCCAGTTCCAGCTTGTCCGCTTACATACATCCTGATTGGATGAAATGATGTGCATGAGCACTCTTTTTTTACATGTAGAAATCCGTGATCAATTTTGTTTTTGATCTCTTCATAAATTTGTTGCTGCTCTTGATTCAGTTGTCTTTCCAAATTTTCTAAGTCTATAAATTCTTCTTGAGCTTGATTCATAGCCGTTTCCACTTCATTCATGGCTATTGATGCTTCATTTTCAATGATTGGTTGTCCTAGGGGATCTTGACTGTGTGTTCCTGAACTTTGGCTGTCCTGAGAACTGTCTCTATCTATTTCTGCTGCAATTGTAGTTTCCTGTTCAATTTCTTCATTTAACATTTGCAGATAAGTTGTGAATGTATTGCATTGTATGCTGTCTTTGCAAGCATTAAATGAATCTTCATAGCTTTGAAATTCTCCCAGTAGTTCTTCCTCTGTACGCCATGGTTTAAACAACTGTAAAAGAGCCAAGTAGTAAAATTCTTTCTTGTCAGTAGTGTCGCAACTCAGCTTCCGGTGATTTATCAAACTTCCTTTTGTTTGCTTCACCAAACATCCTTCTTCACCAACGACTTTATATTTTCCATTATTGATGTCTTCTGTGGCTTTCCTTGAATAAATGTAGTTCTGCAGCACTTCATAGAGACACATGTTCTCCAGATGTTGACTTCTCTTGGGATAATATGTGTCCAACATGTTTGTTTTCAATATATCTGTACTTTCTGGGTCATTCTCGACCAAATATTCAATTTCTCCTACAGATTTCAGTACCCGATTTCTCATTGCTGCAAGGCCTAAACTTGCCCAAATTATTCTTCTTGACTTCGAGTAGAGACTTGCAGAAGATAACCTATCTGAACATTCGTAGGATCCAATTTCTCGATGCGATAACATCTTCAAACTGAAACTGTACAGCTTCTTACTGACAGTCTTCTCGTGAGAAATCTCTTCCCACATTTCCTTCAATTCTGTTTTTTCTGATTTCGTAATGTAAGACGTTACATATCGTGCAACAGCAATGGAATTGTCAGCTACATACTGTATATCCATGTTAGCGTTCCACATGGATAAAATGACTGGGTTGTAGTCATTTATATTTTTTGATTCTTCTTTTCTTTTAAGATTGTAGGTATTCTTAGGTGATTTTCTTGTGATAGTATGTCTCACAGCTGACATAAAACTGTTTACTCTTCCATTTGAAAGAACAGGTCTAGGAAATCCAAATCGACATTTAGTGTAGTATTTTTCTTTGCTCTTGTATTTCCGTCGACAGTATTTTCCACACCGATGACTTTGGAAACGTAAAACTTGCTCCTTTAACTTGTTCTCTTCTGTGCTTTTTGGTATAGCACATGTTGCATATTCTTGAATGTAAGATAACACTGCTTCATCAGCATCTGTTCCAAACTTTGGGGCATCCTTGATCCACAACAGCATATGAATATGAGGAGCACCTCTTGCCTGGTACTCTTTTCTCTAAAAGAAATCCACTACTTCTCCAAGGGGTGGATTTTTTTTATTGCAGATGAAGGACATCATAGCCTCAAATCTATGATTGAAATATCTGCAAACATTAACCGGATCCAATGAGCACAGTTCTCCTGCTGTCTTGTATTCGATGTTTTTAATGTTTGAATTGGCCTCTCGTAGAAAATCCAGTAAATCATCCCAAGCGTACTCGGCACAGCTTAGGGTAAGGAACCATGTTGGTGTTCCTAAATTCCGTAACATGCATTTTAGTTCTCCATGGCGTCGGTACCAATATTCATTTGTCCCACGCTGACAAGCCATCAGATTGATCAGTTGTGTTTCCAAATGATCATCTCGGTGCTGCACTTTCTCCATAAAATCCTTAGCAGACACATTTTGTAAATGCACTCCACTTTTTAAAATGTGATTTACTGCATAAGATAGTGCAGACAAGTCGCTTTCAAATAAAAGATGGAACAAATAAGGAATACTTTGTCGAAATCTGGGATCTTCAGCATATAGTCTTGTAGTCCGATACTCTGAAGCTGGAATCTGTTCTGGACGTTCATCGTATCGTCCTCCTTTTCCTTTTGGAAACAGCTGGGAAAACATCGAGCTTCCAAGCTCTCCTCCCATACACTCACAGGAGTTCCTTTTGCTTTCTTCATCTGAAAGAGATCAATATTGTCTCCCATAACTTCTTTCGAATGAAGAGGATGTATGCTAAAATGTTCATAAATTTCTTCTTCCTTTGACTTGTCCACTTTTTCAATTTGTCCAGTTGGTGTTTCTGTGTCTTCTTGAAAATCTTCTTCTTCTTCTTCTTCTTCTATATAAATTGATTCATACCATTTGTTATTTTTTTTCAAATACAAATTTGCTCTTTGTACTTTCCGCACATCTACCAGCTCCTGCCAAATCTTCTTATTCTTTGTAGGTACACCATTAACCAGAATAATTAATGGTTCAGTTTCCAAAGTATCCGCATCAATAGTTTCCATATTTTTTTTCAAATCCAAGGGCAAATACACCACTCTACCTTTTAAACCTCTCAGTAAATCTGAAGGAGGTAATTTACCAGTTTTGGGCTCCATACGTACTATGGTCTGGAACGGATGAACACATTGAATGAGTATAGACTCATATGTATTTAATTCAGAAAGTTCAGCAGGAATAGCATCCAATTCTAAATTATTATGTACAGCTCTGGTCGGCATTCTATTTTCCTCTAACTTGTTGTAACAGTATTTACAAATACGCTGATCTTCACCCAATTCAAAACAATTTTCTAGAAATATATATGTGGCAAAATCCTTCCACTTATAATTATCTTCATTTTCACTCTTTCTGTAGAGATCAACATTCCTAGTTTGTTTTCTATAATGAGTTCTGCGGCAACAAATACAAGTAACATTTGGTCTTTCATTAGAGACTATTGCAAATTTTGTTATGTGATCATTAAATGTCTTACTTACAGAAGGTTCTACATTCTCTTCCACTTCTTCCTCATTTACTGTGTCCTTCTCTGCACTGTTTTGTTCAGGACCAAAGTAACAAAACTGAATTTCATCAACAACCTTCTCTACATCTGATACCGTTCCTCGGAACAGAGCCCTATTCAATTCATTTAACTTTATTGCTGGACTTTTGGCAAAATACAACCGTCTCACAAACTTTCTCATTTCAGTATGATGAACAGCCAGCATCCTAAAATGATGGAAAACACTATTGCACACTTTTCTAGATAGACAAGCCAGAGAATGACCCTGCAAACCAGTATTCTCTCTCACTCTGCATGGATCCAGACTTTGAAGCACCTTAATCTTCTGTTTTACACTTTTTTTACTATATTCTCTAAGAAACTCTCGAAATTTGTCAATAGAATCCTGACGCACAGTGCAAATACTACTACAATTCCAAGTGTACACTGGGGCTTTAAGACGTCTCCCCATTGCCTCATCTGCCATCACTTGTACCTCATCTCTTGGAACCATTATCTCCTTCTCCATTATGCAACCATTTTTCACTTCGTAAGCACGACCTCTGGTGTCAACTGCATGCAGCAAACTATTACTTTGAAAATAGCTCTCTTCATTAAAAAAAGGTTCACTACTTGAACTATGCATCCACTTTCCTAAAAACACTTTACAAAAGTTTGTTCTGTTCACTACTCTTTTGCTTTTGCTTTGTGATTTCAGTACATTAACCATTTTATCTAATGTACGCATCCTATTCAAAATTAATATGAATAGTTTCCTTTTTAATTCTAATGCCTTTGCTGCAATGGCTTCAATTTCTTTTTTTCTCTTGTAATATTTTGCCTTTTGCTTATATTTCTTCACATCCTTTATCAAATTGGACATAACTCTTCTCTGAAACATTTTTCTACGTATCTCTTTAAACGCTGTTTTTCTGTTTATGTAAATCTTTTCAGTTGCAGAAGGTATATTTGCATTAACTAAATTCTCAATTTTTTCCTGTTCTCTTCCTTTTGTAACATTCTTTCCAGTACAGACATTTTGTACATTTTTCTTTGTTTTGAATATATTTTTAAGAAATTGTTTTTTCTGCTTACCAGAAGATTTTTTCTTTTTCCCAACATGAGCATCTTCTACTAACTTTGGTCCTCCAGTTGTCTTCAAATATAGTTTTTTTTTTAGCGTTTTTTGAACTCTGGATTTTGTTGGCATCTTAAATTTTGTTCACTGCTCTTCAGCAATACCTGAAAAAAACTAAAAAAAAAATCCTTTATTGTATTTAAATATATTACTACATTTCTTTTCACAATAGTCACAAAACGAAATTTCTTTGCCAATTTGAATGCACACAAACTGCTCTTTTTTTTGGGCAAGTGAAAATCACTTTTACAAACTGTCACATTATGAAACCACTTTTCAGATTTTTTAAAAAGCCCATGTCCAGAGTGCTACACTCCAGCAAGGGCAACCAGCCTTAGTGATGCTGAATGTATTTGCATTACAGACTGAAACCTGAAAACCCCACTCGCTTGTAAATACTGTGCATGACTATACATGGCAAGCACATGGGTGTGTGCTAAGACTCTGCTTCTTCCCCCAAAAATTCGCTACCCCTTTCCATCTAATGCAACTGTGAAATCACCAGAGCAAGACGCAATAAATCTCTGCCTATAATTCCTCTCTGCACACAGAGTCATGTTTTCACATTAGTCCCAAAACGAAATTTCTTTGCCAATTTGAAAGCACACTTACTGCTCTTTTTTTTTTCGGGGCAAGTGAAAATCACTTTTTACAAGTGAAAATCACTTTTACAGACTGACACATTATGAAACCACTTTTTTTGATTTATTTAAATGCACATGTCCAAACTGTTTTTTCAGACCACCACCATGTGTATTCTCGGTGACTGCCTACACTCCAGCAAGGGCAACCAGCCTTAGTGATGCTGAATGTATTTGCATTACAGACTGAAACCTGAAAACCGCACTCGCTTCTAAATACTGTGCATGACTATACATGGCAAGCACATGGGTGTGTGCTAAGACTCTGCTTCTTCCCCCAAAAATTCGCTCCCCCTTTCCATCTAATGCAACTGTGAAATCACCAGAGCAAGACGCATTAAATCTCTGCCTATAATTCCTCTCTGCACACAGAGTCATGTTTTCACATTAGTCACAAAACGAAATTTCTTTGCCAATTTGAATGCACACAAACTGCTCTTTTTTTTGGGCAAGTGAAAATCACTTTTACAAACTGTCACATTATGAAACCACTTTTCAGATTTTTTTAAATGCACATGTCCAAACTGTTTTTTCAGACCACCACCATGTGTATTCTCGGTGACTGCCTACACTCCAGCAAGGGCAACCAGCCTTAGTGATGCTGAATGTATTTGCATTACAGACTGAAACCTGAAAACCCCACTCGCTTGTAAATACTGTGCATGACTATACATGGCAAGCACATGGGTGTGTGCTAAGACTCTGCTTCTTCCCCCAAAAATTCGCTCCCCCTTTCCATCTAATGCAACTGTGAAATCACCAGAGCAAGACGCAATAAATCTCTGCCTATAATTCCTCTCTGCACACAGAGTCATGTTTTCACATTAGTCCCAAAACGAAATTTCTTTGCCAATTTGAAAGCACACTTACTGCTCTTTTTTTTTTCGGCGCAAATGTGAAAATCACTTTTACAGACTGACACATTATGAAACCACTTTTTTTGATTTATTTAAATGCACATGTCCAAACTGTTTTTTCAGACCACCACCATGTGTATTCTCGGTGACTGCCTACACTCCAGCAAGGGCAACCAGCCTTAGTGATGCTGAATGTATTTGCATTACAGACTGAAACCTGAAAACCCCACTCGCTTGTAAATACTGTGCATGACTATACATGGCAAGCACATGGGTGTGTGCTAAGACTCTACTTCTTCCCCCAAAAATTCGCTCCCCCTTTCCATCTAATGCAACTGTGAAATCACCAGAGCAATACGCAATAAATCTCTGCCTATAATTCCTCTCTGCACACAGAGTCATGTTTTCACATTAGTCCCAAAACTAAATTTCTTTGCCAATTTGAAAGCACACTTACTGCTCTTTTTTTTTTCGGGGCAAGTGAAAATCACTTTTTACAAGTGAAAATCACTTTTACAGACTGACACATTATGAAACCACTTTTTTTGATTTATTTAAATGCACATGTCCAAACTGTTTTTTCAGACCACCACCATGTGTATTCTCGGTGACTGCCTACACTCCAGCAAGGGCAACCAGCCTTAGTGATGCTGAATGTATTTGCATTACAGACTGAAACCTGAAAACCCCACTCGCTTGTAAATACTGTGCATGACTATACATGGCAAGCACATGGGTGTGTGCTAAGACTCTGCTTCTTCCCCCAAAAATTCGCTCCCCCTTTCCATCTAATGTAACTGTGAAATCACCAGAGCAATACGCAATAAATCTCTGCCTATAATTCCTCTCTGCACAAAGAGTCATGATTTCACATTAGTCCCAAAACGAAATTTCTTTGCCAATTTGAAAGTACACTTACTGCTCTTTTTTTTTCCGGGGCAAGTGAAAATCACTTTTTACAAGTGAAAATCACTTTTACAGACTGACACATTATGAAACCACTTTTTTTGATTTATTTAAATGCACATGTCCAAACTGTTTTTTCAGACCACCACCATGTGTATTCTCGGTGACTGCCTACACTCCAGCAAGGGCAACCAGCCTTAGTGATGCTGAATGTATTTGCATTACAGACTGAAACCTGAAAACCCCACTCGCTTGTAAATACTGTGCATGACTATACATGGCAAGCACATGGGTGTGTGCTAAGACTCTGCTTCTTCCTCCAAAAATTCGCTCCCCCTTTCCATCTAATGCAACTGTGAAATCACCAGAGCAATACGCAATAAATCTCTGCCTATAATTCCTCTCTGCACACAGAGTCATGTTTTCACATTAGTCCCAAAACGAAATTTCTTTGCCAATTTGAAAGCACACTTACTGCTCTTTTTTTTTTCGGGCCAAGTGAAAATCACTTTTACAGACTGACACATTATGAAACCACCATGTGTAACTACAACAAAAACAATTTCCATTTCTATTATTCATTTCTTAAGTTACCACATACATCCCCTCTCAAACTGTAAACTCACCTTTAAAATTAGTTAATTGTGAAAGAAATGTGACACTCAAACAGCAGATTATCAGAGCCAGGATCTCTGTTGTGTTCACCTCTCTCCTCTCAGCAGAACCAGATAATGGCAAACTTTCCCTCTATTTTTCCACACATATACTTGTAAGTTTCAAATCTCAGTGCTTCCCCCTTTTTTTCAAATGTAATCACACATTTCTATTGGTTGAAAACCAACCCTTTTCCAAAAGTACCCTTCCCCCAACTTGACTTCTGCCTAGTACCCTTCCCCCAACTTGACTTCTGCCTGCTACCATAGCAACAGCTCATGGAACACTGCTGTGTTGAGTTAGGTCAGAAGTTCGCCAAACAATGTTTCAATTCCACAGAGCAAGAGTGCTTGACTTTTCAAACCTAACAGCAAATCCATAGTACTGTTCTTTGGTTACACATTTTTTTTTACCAATACAAAACATGCTTCTATTAATTTACACATACAGCCTAGTTTTTATTCTAGAATGGTATGAAACAGCCAATCAGTTCTTTTTGTTTTGAAAAAAATATGTATGCCTCCATTTCCAAACTGTCTTTCTTTTCATATTGCCATTCTACTGAAAGACACCTCCTGAGTGCATCCAGTTCTCCTTTGAAGATGTTCACAGTGTGGATTGTAGGGCACAGCTATGTCTTCTGGAGTGAAAAGTTTGCAGAGAAAACAGGTATGGTGAGAGACCTTGCTTTGCCAAATGTAGACATTAAATGGATTGGTCAGAGAGGGTTAAAGTGGCACCAATTGATGCCATTGGTGAAATCCTTCATTCAAATCCAACACCCTGACCTCATAATAGTGCACTGTGGTGGCAATGACCTAGGCACTTTGACTGGGGTAGGTCTGGAAATGCTTATGAAGGACACCTTTGCACAACTGTTTACACTTTTCCCTAAAACTGCCTTTGTGTTTTCCAACATATGCCAAAGGCAAAAATGGAACTGGTCCAATCATTTCTGTCCACAGATTGACAAAGCAAGAAAGCACGTCAACAAATCTGTTTCTGCTTTCCTCCGTGACTATGGTATGGGTGCCATTTACCACAACAACTTGCGTTATGACATGCAAGACATTTATAGAGGAGATGGTGTGCACTTCAATGATGAAGGGAACAGAGTCTTCCTCTTGAACCTTAGACTCTGCATCGGTACTTACTTGTAGGTACCACTAAAAAAATGACTTCATAAACACAACAGCTCTTTTTAGAGCTCCCTAATATCTAAACTCTTAAATCTGCTTTTCATTTATTTATTTTTATTTTTTTTACCGTACGCTTACCGTAAGCTTACCGTACGCGTACCCCGTGATTTTTTTTAAAATCAATAAATGTTTTTTTTGTACTTTTCTGTCCTTCTTTGACCCCCTTACAAATGTTAGGGGGTCTGTAACTCTCCTCATTGCCCCCTTTCCTTGTTTTCACTCTTTTTTTTCAGAGTGAAATACACAAAATGGCGGCCGCCGCTTCCTGGTTTCGACCGATTCGAATGTTTACTAAGATCTAAGAGCCAATCAGAATCGCGCTCGCGCACGCCACCGTACGCTTACCGTAAGCGTACGGTAAGCGTACCGTAAGCGGGCTCAGATATATATATTGATTTAAAGGCTATTTTCTCAGAATCTACTGAACAGATTTACACCAAACCTACAAAAGGCACTTCCTTGACCTAGGGACTACCTCTCTGCCAAATTTTGAGTAATTCTGTTCAGCCGTTCGGGCTGTAGCTCGTTCTAAAGGTCCTATGGAAAAATGCATGGGAAAAACGCGTTTTGGGACCCCCCTTTTATCTCAGCCCCCGCTTGACGGATCCCCCCGAGACTTTCAGGGTAGGAGCGGAGCGTAGCGCCCCACCTATGTTGAGAAATTCGCGAGGATTCGTCGACCGGCGCCAAAGTTATTCAAAATAGAATGTTGAGGTTTTCCTATGGAAACATGGTCCTAACTATAACTACCTACTGGCGACCGCCAGTAGGTAATATATATATTTATTTGAACAACCGAACTTCACTGCCGCCACTCCTTCCTCCCAGGTGCTTAATCCAGCGGTGGTCAACCGCTATTAATTTCTCCAACAAAGCAACTGTATATAGTAGCAACAATGGATAGCACACACGAAAATTTTAAAGCTGGGTGCTTTTATTGTGCAGACCCCCGCTGACAGTACATTGATGAAGCCGTGAGGCGAAACGCGTCTGCACAATAAAAGCACCCAGCTTTAAAACTTTCGTGTGTGCTATTCATTGTTGCTACTATATACAGTCGCTCTGTTGGAAAAAAATAATATATATATATATATATATATATATATAAACAAATGGACATGTAAAAATAGTTTCATTAATACTTTAATCTAAATATACAAATATATGCATATAAATATTTTTAAATAAATATTTTTAAAAAGTACATAAAATTTAAAAATAATAACAGTAACATAAATTACATGTGCACATAATAATAAAATGTAAGAATTAAATAATAAAATTTACAAATTTGGTTAAAAATGCATTAAAAAATATATAACTATTACAAAATATTGAAAAAAGAAACACCATTAAAATTAAACAACAATTGGAAAAATAATAAAATAGCTACAATTAAAAAAAATTAGGGCAAGTGTTACACCTTGCACATCCTACGTTTACTATTATCACTCCAACGTACACAAAAACAGGGAAAGTCATGGACTTCGGGGGTTAGATTTACTATTCCTACCCCAGTCCATGCAACAGGAAGGAAAGTGTTGGACTTCAGAGATGTTGCATATGCCATTGCAACTCAATCATATTTTTTTAAAACATCTAATCATCTAACTTACAATAGCTAAAACAAAATACAAAATAGCAAATTCACACTATATACATTTAAAATAAATGTAAATTAGAAAGGTCACTATCCTCCCTACTAACCGAAAAAACCACAAACACCAATAAAACAAATATACAATTAAAATAGTATTTAAACAAGCAAAAATAAAAGCAATAATAAATATAAAATGCATTATAGAAATCATATTAAGTACACCTATCAAAGCATTAGTAAATATTTCTTATCACATACAAATATTACATAAATAATGCTTTAAAATGTACATAATTAATTATCAATAAAGTAATTAAATAATATAAAAAATGTATGAAATGAAAACTTCACATCCTAATTTACTACCAACCCAACAAACCGCTACTAAATAAATAAATTACTTGTTAAATTATACAATTAAAACATGTATTAAAATTTAAAAAATTAACTTTAATAAAATACCAAACTAAACAATTTACATAATTAATACCCAATTTAGTATTTAAATCATATTTAAAAATTAATTTACAATAGAAATCAATATATTTTAATGTAATTAGATTACCACCATATTTTCCTGCAAACCCAAAAAACTGATACTTAAATATAAATTGCTAATTACATTATGAAAATAAAAAAACATTTAAATTATCAAATAAAACTTAAATACATAAAATACCAATCAAACTATTAAACAATTTACAGAGTTGGTAACCAATTACATATTTAATTAAAAATGAACTAAAATTCAAAATAAGTCAATTATAATGTAATCAACTTCCCACATTATTCCGCCAGAAACATTACAAAACACTACTACATTTGAAATTACTAATTAAATATAACAACCTTTAAATAAAACGAGAAATTCTGTTTAAAATATTAAAATAATTATACTATCAAAACTAACACTTAAAATTAATATACTAATATATATTACATTAATTAATAAAAGTTTATCACAACTATATTAAAGTAAACAATAGTAAATACAATATTACTAAAAATGACTTCACATACAAAATAAAGCAATATTTTTACCTTCGATATTCTGTTCCACAACATTTTTGCAAAGAAGATATTTTTGATACAATATTCAGGAATCAACATTTGTGTCGATCATCCAGGTGCCACTGGAGCACAGCTCGTTGCTCTCCTGGGAGCCAGGACCCGGCGGCTTCTCCCACTGAGGTACTGAGGCACTGGCAGGCCGTTACAAGCTTCTCTTTCTGGAATGGTAGACAGCACTTGGGATTAACTGCTAACACTGCTGTAGGCCGTTTGAGGTCAGGTGTCATGCAGCTGTGAGTTGGATGTGATTGAGAGCTGGCTTGACTGAACACACCTCTGTTTGGACTCTGGCCATGCATATCTTTCGGTGCTGTGCAGCAACACTGTGGTGATGTCCAGACTGTTTGCGGACAGTGGCAGCGAGAGCTCTAAGCTGTCTGCAGATAATGGCAGAAGTCTCTCTGAGGTATTGACTGCTGTCTGCTGTAGAGATACATGACGGGTTAAAAGGGGTTGCACAGCCCACACACACACAGCCAGTGGGAAAGTGGAATCAGATGCATATGAACTCTCCTTTGATCCCAGGAAATCGGTGCATTCACTGGCGATGGCAATTTTCTCAGGACACCTTGGGGCTTCTGCTCGCTGGCATATGTGAGGTAGACATTGAGAAGCATTTATGGAATGATAGATGCCCTAACAATGTGCTTGAATCACCTAATCCAGCTTCTGGAAAAACCAGCCTCTACACTAGACATGACAAAATGCTGAACTTTGGAATGAAAGATGTCTTAAAATGGGAAAAAATACCAGAGGTGATAAGGCAAAAAATGAAGACCTTGAAACCAGGCCCAAGAGGAAGATCATGTATTATTGGGTTCCCCGAGTCACACCATATGAGTAAAATGGAGTCCTTTGTCAAGTCCCTCCTTCCTGAGCTGTTTGACAGGAACAGTTTTCCATTGATGTTCATTGTGTGACACACTTGTAATTCACTTGTGCCCATGCCAGTGTGGGGGGGTTCCCACAACTGATAATATCCCATTTGCTGAACTTTAGAGACCACAGTGTGATGCTACTGATGGCAAAGGAGAAATGCAAGCTACTTTGAATCCTCTCGATCATTTTCTCCATATATCACACTGAGGGCCTGATTACGACTTTGGGCGTGCGGTGCTGGAGCCGCCCCGCCACCGCACCGTCAAGGCCAGATTACAAGTGTAACTCATGTCTGGCTGGCTTTTGCTATGATGTTCCCACGGCGCTGCCCTGAAAATGGGCACCACAATGGGAACGCCAAAAACAGTTCCTGCACGGCCTGACTCGTAATCACGCCCGAGTGTCCAGGAGGCAGATAAGGTTTTCCTTTGGAGTGAAAAAGAAACTCCAGAAAATGAAAATCCCCTATGCTATGCAGTATACTGCACAGATGAAAGTGACACAAGAACAAAAGACAAGCATATTTAATGATGCCCCAGACGGCTCTGGCAATGCTCAAGAAAAAGGTCGTGAAGACACTATCTTCATTGCCACCAACTGTGCATGACAGTTCAACTGGGAACATGGAAACTGGGCACATGAGCGGCAAAGATTGAAATTATAAAGTGGACTGCAATGGCACTTATTACATAACTGCAGATTTGCATTATCTCTTTGAGATTGGCACTTGGCTCGGTAACACTCAGATTAATGCACTTATTGCAGGCTGCGATGCATAAAGATGTGACTACTTTCCAATTGCCCTATTGTGGACACATGGTGTTATTTCAAATCATTGCCCTCCAGCATACAAGACTGTCACAAATTTCACACTGGACATATTCCCTTAACTCCTGAGGTTTTTCCACCCCAGTGCTGAGCTCTTTTTTGGCTATTTGGGAAACTTTGCACTTAGGCCTCCATAACTTTTTTCCCACATAAAGTATCCATTCCAAATATGCATCCTTTCTTCACAACATCATGGGAATTCTAAAGGTGACTAGGGTTTGTAGATTCCCTCATGGACGTTGATTCATCAAAAGGCCTGGGGTAGCGGAAGCGACAACACATGCCATGTGACCCCCGCCTGATGTCACAGGAAGCGACAACACACAAACCTTGACCTGGTGACATCACAGGAAGTGACATCACCCGCCCTTTGACCCACCCCGATGATGTCACAGGGAGTGACAGTATGTGACCATTAGACCCCATGAAATCAAAGGAAGTGACATTGCTTGACCTTTGGCTTGCAGTGATAAGGAAGTGATGCATCTAACTTTTGGTTACTTACATTACACACAGAGGTTGGAAAATCTCTACAGATATAAAAGTACCCTATACACTTCAAATCCTATTGAAAATGCAGCTACATGCATTGCTTCAGGTAGTATCTTCAGATGTACAGTTAAGATAATGTAGCAATGATTAAGAAACTATCAAATAGTGTACAGCAATGGAAAATACACTAGTCAGGTTGAAATCAGCCATTATCAATATCAAATAACTTAAAAAATGGGAATGTTGATGGGCCTATGATGTTCAAAACAAGTTCACTTTATTATTGTTTTAGAAATTAAAATTATCATGTAATTAAATCTCAGTCTTGGAACACAGATAAGAGTGCTATTTAATGCAGACCAAGTTCTCCCAGCAACCTTCCTTTCCATGACATGGTATAGATACTCCTAAACCTGTGGAGCCATTGAACCTTTCCAGGAGTACTATCGTTAATGTATTCCGCAGAAAACATGCACATCACAGGTACAGTACCTGTGTTGAACAAATATGCGTGTTCTGCATTAGCATACCTTACCAGCAAGAAACATCTTATCTAATAGTCAGAATGCCCAACGGCATGAATTCTTGCCTTACAAATGCAGATGCTACAGTCTGCATTCAAAAATTACTCCATTAACCACTGTTCCTAAAGCAAAACTTTCCACATTTTCAAAATTCATCACACACATATATAGAGAAAATGAATCATACATCTGTAAATCGATGTAAAGAAAATGTTATATAAAGCAAAGGAGACTACAAGGTGTAGGGCTCACCTGTCATCCAACTGGTAGGCACTTTTTAAGAGTGCTTTGGCTGGAGAACCACAAACTCAGGATTCAGAACATAACACACTGGTTACAGTTGACTTTAATAATAAGATTTTATTTCTACACAGACAAATCTTTCTTAGCAACATCAGTATAGAAAGATTGGGAAAAAAACGTAACTTTCTAACCTTTACCATGCAACTTGCATGCAGCTCTTAGATGGCAGGTCATAGCTCAGTGTGCTAGATTACAAATGCAACTTATGAACTGCACAGTAACAACAGAATCTCTGTGACAAAAGCTGTAACCCACTGAGCTATTCACATGAAATATTGTTCTTTGATTTTCATGGTGCATGTTCTTTGCAGCAGGCATATTAACCCTCTGTGCTACCTTAGATAAATGAAAACTGCCACTAGACCAAACCCCATCTCTTTGCAGCAGGTACATCAATAAATCACCAGAGTTAACTGGACACTTTTATTGTTGCCCTAAAACTGCTGCATATACATGGAACTTTGCAGTGCTTTTCAAACTGTTGCACTGCTGCAAAACTGGCCCACACTAATAAACCTGCCCACCACCCTTCCAGCTTCCCGGGAAAATGCCGGGCAGTCACCAGATGCCTGGTACCGCTATTTTGGCCTTGGTGGTGTTCAAAATAGACAATGTCTTGTTGGCCAGTCGGCCAGCACTCACTGACATGCGTGTGCATGCTGTGGCTACACGGATCATACATAAAACAATGGCAATTAATATGTTATAAACAATGGCTAGACCATTAGAAGGGTTGAGCCTGAAATGTGTGGTCTTTTTCAATCATTTCTGAAGTTTTACAGGGCATTTGAAAATCTTGTGTCAACTCCAAAAACAGGTAATCTTATCTTATTTGACTTGTTGCTTCTGTTAGAGGTTTGCCCAGGGTCTTCAGCTCACAGGAGTCACAAAAGACAAGCAACACCACAAGTGAAGTCAGAGAGTTGAGACTCTAGTTGAGTTGATGTGACGAGTCTGTCAGTTTCACTCTCACACGGCCTCACCTACCCCACTGCCCGTCCGAGGTCTCACCATCCGACTCAGTGAGAGAGTGACAATTAAGTGAAGCGAGTCACTAACGTCCCGGTCCCGAACATGCGTTGATTCTAGACAGTCAATCTAGAGTCTTGATACCCAGCACCCACGCAGCAGGCACGAGACCGACTTGACCCTGAGGCCATGCCGCATCAGCACAACGTTTACTGCAGCGCGGGGGCTGGTCAACAATTTTTGCCAGGGCTTCATCATTGGTAGTGCTTTTGTGCGCTACCAGGTTGATGGCCCTGGGACCTGGTCAGCAGTACCAAGCATGGTAGTACACATACAACACCAGGCACCACGTCCTCAGCTAGGGTAGGGTGCAGCAGCTGCGTGCTTGCACTTGAACACATGTGCTGCTACCTGCAGCACGTGTAGTTATTCACTGTCCAATCATGCCCAGCCATGCTGAGCGTGCTTCGTGCTCTGTCGCTCAGCTTCCTGGCCCAGATTTGCAGCAGATACATAGAATGAATCAAATCAAGGACTGCGCAAGTCACCCCGGCCCAAGGTCACCATAGCAACAAGTAAGAGGAGTTCTTTCCCCCAACCATGCTCAGCTTGCAGGCCATCATGATGTCTCTGCAGGCAGAGCTTCAGCACAGCAGTGCAATCAAGTGCTGCTCACACTGTGGCTGATTTTATGCAACCATAGCACTTGCCAAGGCTGACAAACAGGCAGGGGTCACAAGCAAGGTAGCAGGGGTCACAACATGTGGCTTCGGGGGTTGCAGTTGCGACCCCTGGAGATCCCTAATTGATGTCCATGGATTCCCTGCTAGGGGATTGAGAAAATGGCCAAAATATAGATACATTTGGTGTCCCCAAAAAGTGTTTTTTTTCCTAAATATGGCATCAACGAAAAGTTTGCTTTGCTAAAATTTACATCTTCCCAAGCTTTCAAGAACATGCAGAGCTGTATCGAAAAACTACAATTTTGGCATGTTACTAAGAGGGAGCTGATTTTTCAGAATTTTTGTACTTTCAATCTATTTACAGTTTTTGGTGGACACAGGTCTGAAACCCATGAGTGATGCCAACAAGCTATACATTTCTTAAATAGTAGATACAATTCTAAATTAAATTAAAAAAATATGTAAAATAGGAAAAATAGCCGTTTGTGATACTGTTTTCATCTGTCACTTCTTGTTGTGATGGCCAATTTACAAAAGCAATACACGTCCGTTAGACTCTTCTGGTCACAGGATATATAGGGTTTGTAGGCAATGTTCCCTCTAATTATTTTCCTCTGTGTGCGGCAGAGTAATGTCTCTGTGCGCTGCAGCCAAGGCTATGTGCGCCAAGAACCTGACCACGCGTGTAGACCAGGGCTTTGAGTGGGATCAAAATACTGGGGGTTCTTTCAAAGGGGTGTAAACAATGCAATTAAGGGTGTGGCTTAAAAGCAATTAAGCTAAAAATATGTGCATCGCATAGTGTGCCACCCTACTGATATTTTGCTGCTTCTGTTATTGCATCCAGATATACAATACAAGTAACATTACACCTACAAGAAGCCAAGACTAATGGCTTTGTTAATGGTTGTTTTTTGCATCAAGTTGTATATAATATTGAAAATGAGTCCGCTCTTGTGGTTAGGGTTGTGGCTTAATACTCGAGCTGTCGATTTAGGAGATGGGTTTTTAGTCTCGGGTCAGCCTAACATCCTGTGATTCTGGGCAAATCAATTAATTTCCCCATGCATACAAAAAAATATATAATAATAAATCATGTAAAGCACTCCCATAATTTTGGGTTGAGTTCGCACTATATAAAAACTTGCTGCATTTCTTTTCTAAATGTGGGGTAGAAACCATAACAGATGGAGAAAGAATTAGGAAAATAGTGGGAAAGAGAAAGGGAGAGCAGAAAGGAAGAATGAAATATAGGAAATATGAAAAGAAGGAAGAAACTGTGACAAGAAGGAGAGGTCAATAAAAGGATGGATACAAAGGTGAAAGGTTTGAGAGATGGAAGAGTAAAGTTATATTTGCATGGGTGGGTGCACGTAGGAATGGATTGAAGGATGAATGTTTGGGTAGATGGCTGGAAACCTGGATGAAAGGGTGAAAGGATGGGTGATTGATAAAAGGTGGTTGAAATGATGGATGGGTGGATGGATGGATGGATGGATGGATGGATAGATGGATGGATGGAATGGTAAAGGAAGGATGGATGGATTAGATGAAAAGTCATACGGATGGGAGCATGAATAGACAGGTGAAATGGACTCTGGATGAAAGGCTTAAAGGGTGGAGAGATTAATAGATAGGAGGGATGAAAGGACCTCTTCTAGGGAGGACAGACCTTACTAGCTTCACTCTCCTGATGGCATTTGAGGTACCGATCAAATTGGGGGGGGGGGTATTTTAGTTTACTTTTTGCCTACCCATGTGTCCACAACACCTCTTCGACAACAGCTAAAGGCTGTCTATAGGCAAGACCTGGCATTTTAAAAGCAGGCGGTGGCGAGAACGCGTGCGCGCTTCACACGGGACACTGCGTGCTCAGTGCCTTAAAGGTGCGCAGGCGCGTATGTTAGAGGGAACACTGGTGACCACACTCTGTGGCCCAGCACAGATGAAAAGCACTATCTGTCTTCCTCTTACTTTCCTCTGGCGTGCAGACTCACACTAGCAAAAGCTGAGGTCCGGTTTTCCCTGCTTGGTGTGATCCACTCTAGTCTATGCCACTCCACTCGAATAAACTTCACAACACCCCAATCTACTTAAATTCACTCGACTCTAGTCCACTCAAATCCATTCCACTCTTCTCTTCTCCTTGCCACTCCACTCTATGTACTTCAATCTACGGCGCTCAACCTCACTCTGCGACACACTAACTTTTAGCCATGCTGAACAGCAGCCACACGTGTGTACGTCACGGTTAGAACATATTACCCTGCATAGGTGAGAACTATTGGCTTTACCAAATAATGTTTTGTTTGTTTCTAACCATAAAAATGGATCAGTCTAAGGTTGGCATACACAAATTTACTAAAATAACCCATCCCAAATATCAGGGGGGGAAATGAAATAAAAGGAGACTACCTTTTCCTACTAGTTATGGCCCTGAAGTGAGCTGCTTTGTAGGCAGGTGTGCACTGAAGAGAGACCACGGCCGAAGTGGGCTGACTCATTCTGTGTTTTTCTTTTTTAATTGCTGGCTGACTAATCACAAATCTGCTGCTTCTTTTCATGTCAGTGTAAGGGAAGAAATGATTCTGAACATGTAATCGATGCGTTTTATAAAATCCTGCACAAAAAGAATTACACTTCAGTTTATCGGAGTCAGGGTTACATTTGTTTGGGCGATAGCTAAGGTAACTGCAAAATAAAAGCAGCAAACACTCTGTGTCTGTTTGAACACTGTTTTTTCTAGTGTACGGGTTCAACATCCATGTACGAACTTTGTATCCTTGACTGCTGTGAGTACTGGGCTAGTTCTACGCCATGTTTGAACATTTGAGATGTTTCTGATCCAGAAAGGAGACAGCAGGGAGGCCGCTTGTAGGAGGAATGTAACTTTTTTTTTTTGAAAGTGCACTGTTAGCACATTGTATCCTATTTCTGCCCGAGAGAAGGGCCTGTGCGAAGCTGCAATGGCCACAGTGCCTATGTTTGGTCGGCCCGTGGCCAGTGCACGGAGGCAGGGTGATGCACTTTTTTCCCCCTCGTGCTGCTTCTCTGACATCCTGCTGTTGTGGTGTGCAGTGTGTATTATCATCAGAGACAGAGCCTCGGCAGGCAAAAGCAAGCTGGTAGGAAGCAAACTTTGTATTATTAAATGTATATTGCGCACACTGCGTCCTAGCAGTCCAAGTGCCTGTGGCAAGATGTCACACTGAGCTGCGGCTGTGATGGTGGCTTCTAGAGCAAGCATGACCGCGCTTTGTGGCCCCTCCGTAGGTTTCTAATACACGGATCTTCTGTCGCTTACATTACTGATGTGACCGTGCAACAACCGCTCTAGATTGGAGACCTGGGACTGTGCTGAGACCATGTCTTTGGGAGTTCTGCATAGGCAGAGGGTTGGCTCCCTAGGTAACCAAACACGCGATCAGAGACGGACAATCGCATCAAGATTCACAAACACACAAGTAAACCGTGGTAAGTAGCAGTACAAGGTTCCCTGACGGACAATGCATGTGCGACACAAACCCACACTCGTCCACCCTCCTCCACTCAACCGTGCAGCAGCGATGCCAGTTCAAAATCCCAGTGGAGACGGAAGTGACATCGCGCCCTTTAACAGCCCCCCCCCCCCGATGACTTCACCTGATTGAGCCTTTATTCCAGCCTCCCCTGTACTGCGTAGGGACATGGAGAAGGAGGAAACAGTAAACGTGGTGTACTCTTTTCTGTTCCTTCTGCTGCCTCATGACCTTCGAGTAAGGGTAATGCAAAATGGGCAGTGCCAGCCCAGGGTACCAGCTGCTGCCCTTCGGAATACAAACTCATATCACTGTGAGAAAAGGGAGTGCCTCAGGCAACCGGAAAATTGCAGTTTTTCGCCGCTCGCATTTAAAAAGCGGCCGGCGGCGTGAACGTGCGCGCGCTTCACAAGGGTCACTGCGCGCTCGGTACCTTAAAGGTGCGCGGGCGCGCAGCCGCGCGGGTTAGAGGGAACTATGTTTGTAGGTTCCCAAAGAACCCGAGGTACACAGAGCCAACAGCTAAGCTGCGCCTTACAATGGTGTTTCATTGTGTACCGAGTATAGAGCAATTCGTATAGTAATAAAGTGAAAAATGGGTAGGAAGGAAACCTGTTTATTTCTGAAATGTACACCAGATACTGAGTTTAGGAGCAGTGGTTATTTGTACTTCTCTGAATTTGTGGGTACCCATGCTAGTATGTGATTTGGAGGGTATCTTGCAAAATATTTTCTTGCTTCTACACTCACATTTGAATGGTTCCTTTACACACAAAGGGTTAAAGGTGAGTGTTTAAAGACCTAATGTGCATTTCTCCATAAAATAATCAAGTCCAGACACAACAAATTACACAGTCTCATGAACCAATCATATTGGAGGGTTACTGATCAAAAAGTGTCTCTAATTGAAAAGAATTAGGACAGAAACTCTCACCCACCCTTAGGGTTCCGGCTTATTGTGCAGACGAGCTCACCATTTCTGTTGGATCTCAGCACACCCACAGTCAAAACACCATCAGATTGCAGACAAAGAAGTATAAAAAACAAAAGACAATAAAGCAGGCCTTTCCCATCTATACAGCCAGGATCTTTAACAACATCTCCGTATCCATCAGGACCACGCCAACTCTGCTCCAGTTTAGGAAAGAGTTAAAGACTCACTTCTTCAAAGAACACTACATCAAATGCATTAACAATCCATAACCCAACTTCCTTTCCTCATACTCATTAACTTTATGCTTGTCTTTGATCGTGTACAGCATGCTCCTACCTTTTGGCTAGGTTTGCACTATAAAAATACCACATACATACAAACATTTGTCCCGGGACATTCGTCCTGTGAACTTTCTTATATCTGCTTTGGCAAGTTAAGGATGAAAGGTATGGGAAAGTGATGGTGTTGTTAGACGCCGAAAAAGCATTTGACAGTGTTGAATGGGGTTATTTATTCTACAGAATGCACAGGCTAGGCTTGGGACATGGTTTCATTGACGAGGTTAGGCAGTTGTACAACAGCCCTACTGATGTGGTGAATTGCAGTGGGTTTATATCAATTTATTTTCAATATCTGAGTTGCTCTAGGCAAGCCTTCTCACCTCTCCTGTTTTTGGTGGCCCAGAAACATATGCCCACCCCTTTTTCAGTATATTGATGTTTGCAGCATGCATACATCAATAGGTGAACACAGCATATTGTACTATGCTAGCAACATATATTAATAACATTGTCAGAGCCTTAGGGTATAGAGAACGTGGTCCGCAACCATGTATAGCTCCTATTGACTAGTATTTGACGTAGTCCAAGTTACAACTGTTCATGTGGGTGGAGGAGTCTTCATGATGCTTCACTTGAAACTTCTCCCTGACTTACTACAATCAATAGAGAATGGAATCAAAACATGTATTTAGAGAGGATTTTAGCCTAGATTATTATCTATGGTACTACACACAGCTACCTCTACTGGGACCCTTCACCTTAGGCACATGGAATCTTACTGGATAGTGCAAGCTGCCATCCTCAATATATATGTGAACGCTTATGAAACCAAATATTGGTCTGGGTCTATATATAGAGAGGCGGCTACACCTGGTAGGGATCATGGACCTATTTTGTACTGGAGGTTCGACTGTACAGGCAGAGGGCAACCAAATATTTCACTCTAATTGTTTTTTAACATCCACTGCCCCTGTTGAACTCTAACATCCATTCTCCACTACATACAAACACGGAAGGCATTCCAGCCACAGTATTAGGTGCTTATTCAACTCTGATTCATAACCTTTTTTCCCACTCAAATGCTGTTGCTCTTCGACACTGGTGGGAACTCAGTCTGTCAACTCCGTTCCTGGAGGAAGGAACACTGAGTCACTCTCCATGGAAATCATGATTGAGGCCTAAGGGATGTTTGCTTGATATTTAGCTATTTCATGATTCTGTGTCAATGGTGCTAGTCACTGATCAAACTGCTTAAAGCAAACCAAAGTTTTGACCCAGGTGCTGGAGGAGTAAGGCATCTAGGTGCGACATTGTTCATGTATTGTGGGACTACCAAGTACTGTCAGCACTGGTTGAAAATCTCTGATGAAATAAAAAGGGAGAAATTCAATACTTCACCCACAACCGCTAATATTTACTACTTCACGACATCTAAGCACAGCTGCGGCTCCTCCGCTATGGGGTTGAAGCACCACCCCCCATTCCAGCAGCGAAAAAGAAAAGAAAAAAGAAAAAGAAAATGATAATAAACCGTGGTTTATTATCATTTTTCTTTGTGTCCCGGGGTCTTGGGAGAAGGGCCAAGGGGATAACAGGCACCCACAGGGAGTGGTATGCACTGTTGTTGTCAGTGTGCCTGACTGTTTGGCCGGCAATCTTGGGCCGGCCATAGAGTCATGCGCATTTGGCATGTTCTCCACCCAGGCTGCATTACAGCCTGGGTGGAGAACATACCCAGTCCCTGTCTGGGCGCCCAACCACAGCGCTCAGACCAATCACAACGCTGCACTGCAGCGTTGTGATAGACTATGGGGAGTCTGGGTGCTTCTAGCTTCCTGACGGAGCAGAGGGACGGCGAGAGATGCAGCAATAAGGTAAGTTTTTATTTTTTTATTTTACTACCTCCCCTGTCCCTCTGACCCCCAACTCCCGATCCGTGCCAGCTGGTACTGCCTAAGCACTCACAACCCTATAAATTCTTGTAACGAGATGGCTTTGCACTGCACTTGCTGTAGCTATCAAGGTGTCCTGCATCACTAGAGGACTTCAAAGCTGCTACACGAGGCTTGGATGGGTGACATGTTTAATATGGCCTTTTATGAAAATGCCTAGAAACTGAATGACCGTATGACAGAATTAAGGAATGCTGATACTATTTTCTGAGAACTCAGTTTAAAGGGATAAATATGAGTCTCTTATTCACCTTTTTTTTGTTCAATTCATTAACCATGTTGCTATTGCTTCATGCTATGCAGCATAGATGGTCTGTTGACAAACGATTACTGTGGAAGGTATATTGTGCTAAACCTAAAAAAAACACTATTAAAATAAGAAATCCACATTCAGTAATCAGCACATGGATATAGCAGTCCCTGAGTGTCTGTTTGCGGGAAATACTGAGTCAAGGTTTCTAGAACTACAATCTAGGAAGAATACAATCTGGAAACATACATAATTTACTTCTAGAACTATAGTATCATTTTCCTCTGAGCAGCTGTAGCACTGGTGGCACCCAGTGCAAAAATCTTTGTTGGTGCCTCCCCCCCCCCCCCCACACTCCCCAAAAACCTCCTTCTCTATGAATTTCATCCCTACCACGCTCCATGTGTGCCCCTCATCTCTCCATGGCCCCTCTCTACCGTACATTTCACTTATTTTATAGCGCTACTCATACCAGTGTAGGGTGTCACAGCACTATAAATCACCCTCACATATTGCAGAGACAATGAGTCATAAGTGTCTAAATCAGCCTATAGGAAATGTTACATAAAACTATTGGGATTACAAGGTCAAGTAATCACGTCATCCACACTGGTAGGGAGTATATTTTAGGAGTGTTCAGTAGGAGAAGCATATGAATTTCTACGCAAATGAACCCCTTTTTAGCAACATTAGGATAATGAAGACTAGGGAAAAAACATACAATTTCAACCTATACCATGCAGATGAACTGCAAGTAACAAAAAGATCTCCAAGGCAAAAGCAGTAACCCTACTTCATCATGAGTGGAAACTGCCATCAGACAAAAGATCTCTCTCCAGCAGGAATATTATTCAAAGTTATCTTGTCATTTGTAATGGTGCCTGAAACCTGCTGGACACACTAGGAACTCTGAAGCAGGTGCTTTTAAACACGCCCCCCTCCCCCTGAAGTCATGCTAGGTGCGGCTGCACCGGTTGCACCGCCCGTGAGTCAGCCCAGCATGTGAGCTAGGCAACCCTGAACATTTTACCAAAAATTTTTTATATGCGTTGGAAAGATACACTTTAACCAGAGCTCCAAAGTGACTGAAATGTGATCGTAATTGCTTCATCAAACGATTTCGGATAATAACATTTTTGAATGATTATTTGAATTTTAAGAAAGGAGTTGTGTAATAAGACTTCTGAAAGTATCTTGAAGGATATGTAGTTTATTGGAGTAAGCAGGTACATCCATACACAACAAGACCACTGTCTAACTGAATGCCTCACACAACAATCTAGAACAGTAATCAGCATCTAGTAACAATAACCATGGTAATGTCAAGGTGATAACCAAGATACCACATCTCCCTCCTTTACAGAAAGAACAAAATGTAACAAACGCATAATAACAAAAAGCAGATAATAGTACATAGTAGTGCACATAGTAATCTAAATCGAAAGTATAATAAGGTATGCATAGTATGAAGATCATAGTAAGAAGAACAGGTGTTATGTGCAATAGGTGTTATGTGCAACTCATTTCCCTTCTTTCATTTTGCATGACATAATTTTGGTACTTCAGTGGCATAATTATTGCTCTACCAGTACGTGTTGTTCTTCTAGTACCACCCGAAGTTCCAGCTCCATCGTTGGAGGATGCACTTGGGGATTGAATTGCAGTATTTTTCATATCACTAACATTAGGACTAGTGACCTCATCCCACATCCAACCCATTCCCGAAGTGACTTTCTTATGTTCTTTAATTTGACCCGGATTAACACATTTTGAAAGTCTATTGTAATGCCAAATTTAGAATAAGTGGTGATTACTTGTAAAGGTGTTGAAAATTTGCTTTGACCTTTCCTTACTTTAGTAGCCAATTTAACTTTGACCCAATCAACAACTATTAGTGTACAATCAGAAGTGCTATGAGTTTTGTCAAAGTTAATTTTGCATGTATCATGCATCTTTCTTAGATTGGCTCTAACCAATGCAGGTGACCATTTTCCATAAGTTCTCATGTTTCAACATGCGACATTGTCCTTACAAAAAGGTTCTCTGCCACGCAATATTCTCAAAGGACTATACCCTGTCCCTGTTGGAGTGATTCTATAAGCCCAGAGTGTGCTAAAAAGTTCTTTTTTCCAACACTTACCAGCCTTCAACGAAGCTTGAACACTTCCCATAATGACCCTGTTAAATCTTATCACAATGCCATTACCTGCTGGGTTATACACTGGGGTTTTCTTCTCACAAATTCCATTTCTTTCTAAGAAAGTTTTGAATTTGTCAGAAGAACATTGTGGACCATTATCACTACGCATTATTTTTGGAATTCCCTCGCGTAAAAATATGTTTTCTAAAAATGTAATAGTAAGTTTAGTATCACAAATTTCAGTAATTTCAACTTCAGGCCATTTTGAGTAGTCGTCAATTATACTAAGATATACTTATGACTTCCATCATTATCATCAATAGGACCCATCCAATCAATGCTTAGGTTTTCCCATGGTCCATTAGGAAGTAATTTGGTGCCAAAAGTGGGTCTTAATACACGTAGTGTTTTATCTGAATCTTGACAAATAGAGCATTCTCTTACAAATTTCTCAGAGTCTCGATCGATACCTGGCCACCAATAAGATAATTTCAATTTACTTTTTAATTTAGTAATGCCAAGATGACCTTCATGATTCAATTCCAAAACTCTATATCTTAAACTTAAAGGTACAATGATTCTATCACCTCTGCAAATATAACCTGAATCATCAATGGAAAGTTCACTTTGTATTTCACAAAGAGCTCTTAAATCGCCCTGATCTTTGTTTTTATTAGACCAACCTCTGGTATTGGGGTTCCAGTTTTGTACAGATCACAAACCCTTGCTTAAAGTGCTAACTTCTGAAGGCATATTCAAGGCTACACCTAGAATAGCCAAAATGAGTTTGAAACTGTTGGCTGCCTGATTTCCTATAGGAAAATACATCTACAATACTCTACTTATTTTGAGATGATAAATGTCCAATTACAGATGCTACCTACTGAAAAGGGCTACGAGTCCTGGATTTATGCATACTTTCGAAATATGCACATAACATGAAAGTACATACAATGGAAATAATGTACTTAGTTCTTTTCCTAAACATCATGGTCTTAAGGGCCAGATCCTTGGACACCTTCAACAGTGCAGATCTACGGTCACTTGAGCTGTTTGTTACACAAAAGGTTGAAAGGTCTTCAGCAGAATTGTGAGTTTACATTCCATTTTCTTCCGCATTGAAAAGAAGCAGTGTGTTTTTAAGTAGCTGATGGAGTGGGAGCCCATGCTAAATGTAAATACCAAGAGGCATATGTACAAGTCCCTATCGCCACCACGTCACTTTTACCGATATTGTGGTGGCGATAGGGGATACGCCTTATGTACAAGGCAGCCCTATGCCACTTAACATGGCTTAACGCTGCCTTGTACATAAGGCCCCCTTTCACGCTATGGTTAGTGTGAAAGAGGTGAGCAGTGGGTGTTGCGGTGGGCGTTACACGGCAACACCCATTGTATTTGACGCTGCCCCCTGTGTACAAGGGTGGCGTTCCTAGGAGGCAGTGCCAAAATTAAGACCAGGAAAATCCCGGTTTTAAGTTGGCAAAACGAGGAGAAATGCATTATTTCTCCTCGTTTTTGCTTTTTCCATGTGTGCTGCCTTGTGCAGCACACATGGAAAAAGCGAAATGCCATAGTTTGTTTATGAACAGGAAGGTGTCCGTTCCTGCACATACTTTCATGTGTGCTGCCTGAAGTAGCACACTGAAAGTTACAAAATTGCATTTTAGAATTGTTTATGTGCAGGAAGGGACACCTTCCTACCCATAACCAATCCTTCCCTACATGCAGACACCCTTTATCTCTGCTCCTAAAGACTCCATAACTTCTAATGTCTCATCTTCAAGAAGTAAAGCCAGTACTAGGCTAGGCACTAGGAACCTGTCAGTCCACCATTAAACCAAAGAAAGCCACAAAGTCTAAATCACAATGATTGTAAAAATATACTTAGTTTCCTCAAAGCCAAGCACATTATTAATTGCTGAAACTCATTCACCCATTTTAGAAGAGTCAATGTGAATGATCGTTGCTTCTGAGATATTCAAAGTAGGCTCCTCCGTAATGAATTTGTGTGATGTTCACTATGCACAGATTTTGCTCTTGATTTATGTGTTACATGCTGTTGAGAAAGTGTGGTATTGAATTATATGGATAGGGTTCACCGCAAAAACAGTAACATAAACTAACATATGATTTCTCAACATCCATCTCTACAATACATCATCCACCCTTCACAACTTCACACCAAAGCTCAGTTCATCACAGGACATCTCACATCACACCTCTCACAATTCTGTCTCTCGTCACCACTATCAGATAGCCATGATTGGTGGACTTTTCCAATGATTAACTAAGCTCTCTGAACATGTGCTATTATTGTATACTCACTACAATCCTCTGGACAATATTGCCAACTTCTTTTATATTTTGGATCCATGTCCGACTTTCTTGATAGCCAGGATGCTATTCTTCCCAAAGACTGCATTGTCTGGAAGTGTTGACCTTGTGGCATGTCCTAAAACGGATTTCCAGCTTTGTAGAAAACGTTCTGGGTTTGATTCGCATTCCAGAAACATGCATGGTTTTGACCAGCCTTTACGCTTTTCCTGTGAAAGCCTCCAGATCCTTGAATTCCCTGTTCACTGTTTCACCTCAAACATTACAGGCCAGTGCTGTGTGGACAAATCAGCACACATGGCAGACAGGTGTTGACTTGATCATACCTGAAGTCAGGGGCGGCTGGTGACCTTTCAAAGTGGTGGAACTAGCGAAGTGTCCCACCACCTCCAAAACACACAAAAACACATTTTCCCTCCCTACAAAAGCCCATAGTAAAAGAAAACTCCCTCAAAAGCCCAAATGAAAACAACCCCTCCGTCCAAAATAAAGCAAACAGCAAAGCATTACACATTATATTTTTTAAGAAGTGCAGACAAGTTATTTTTGTAAAAGAACTTTTATTAAGTTCATTGGAACAACCCCTAGACATGTCCTGTCTCAGCAACTGTCAGCTCTTCTCTGTCTGAATAACTCACAACAAAGCATCCTTGTTACCATGGTAGGAATGCTGTAATGTTGCCAAGTTACCAAGATATCCAGTCAAGACATAACATTCCTTCTTAATAATAAAAAATATATATACAAATTACAACTTAAAAAAACATAATACAAATTAAGAAAACAAGTACATAACGACTGTAACAAGATACGGGATACCATGCACAAGATAGCTAGTAGGTTACATAATCACTGTGCCATTTGGGACTTGTCCTGACACGTTTGTCATTGTTTACATTGTCACATCTATTATCCAATTGATTGTTACCACCTTTTCCCATCCACGTATCAACTTCCAGCTTATTGCACAAGGTTACATTGCGTGTATTTCAAACCTTGCCGTCACTCAACCAAACATTGTTACCACTAACTTTGGTTATACATTTTGGTACAGACCATTTGACAAACCTTTTTTTTGTAAATCCATGCTATATGTCCTCACCCAATCTCCCACTAAGAATTTACGACAGTTCCTTTTTAACCTGTCATTGTGTCTGTGCACATACCTATCTTGATAATCCTTTACTCTACTCTCTACACCCCTCTTGCAAACAGGACATGAAAAGTCTTTGAACATCCATACTGGGGCAACCTTTGTGCCAGGTTGCCTACCCTTGAGAAGTTTAAATGGGGATTCTTTAGTGACTGAATGAGGCGTGGTGCGATAACTCCATAACATTTCCTTCACTGCCTCATTGCAATCTTCACCAGATTGTTCGGACAATTGTATACATTCCTTTAATGAACTGTTGAATCTCTCCACAAGACCATTTTCCCTGGGATTATAAACGGCTGTGGTGTGGTGAATGATACCCATTCTAGATAGATATGTCTTGAATTCATTAGAAATAAACTGTGGACCATTGTCTGTAATTAGTGTATCAGGACAGCCTTCTCTGCGAATAAATTGGTCACAAATTTCAATAATGTTGTAAGTTTTAATGTCCCCTGTAAATGCCACCTCCGGCCATTTTGAGTGGTAATCCATCAACACTAATGCATACTTATTAACAATACCTTTAGCCGGAAATGGACCACAAATGTCCATGGCTACCTTTTTCCATGGTCCACTGGGGAATTTGGTTGAAAAAATAGGTGATTCCTCTACTCTATGTGTTTTATCACAGCACATGCACTCCATGCATTCACGTACATGTTCCTCTATAATTTTATCCATCCCTGGCCACCAAAAGGTTTCTCGAGCTTTCCTCTTCATAGCTGATATACTACCATGTCCTTCATGCAATAATTTAAGTAGTCTATTGTGCAAACTTTCTGGAACTACCAGTCTACCACTTCTACGTAACACACCATCTACAACTGAAAGTTCTGACCATACTGTCCAAAATTCTCCAAATTTCCTTTTTATGGTAAAATTAGATCCAGATGGATTGGCCAACTCAATTATTAGTTCCTTGAGCACCTTGTCATTTGTTATTGCTTCTTTCCACTCATCGCAAGATATGGCACCCTTACACGACTCCATTACACTTGCTACAACACAATCGTCATTGGAGTCTATGTCATCATCATCACAATCTAACGGTAAGCGTGATAAGCAATCAGCATTAACGTTGCGAATGCCTGGGCCGAATTGTAGCGAGAAATCATATCCCTGAAGTCTGAATAACCATTTGGCAATCCTAGGAGTTGCCTTTGCAGCTCCTCTAGTGGTAAACAATTCAATAAGTGGTCTATGGTCAGATCTAATCTCAAAACGTGTGCCCCATATGTAATTCTTGAAATAGTTTACTCCCCACCAGCATGCGAGTGCTTCTTTTTCTATGATGGAGTAAGTGGCCTCCGCACCCTTAAGGGTACGGGATGCGAATGCCGCTACCCTCTCATGTCCCAAATGCTTCTGCATTAACACTGCTCCTAGACCATAAGCACTGGCATCCACAACTATCATGCTTTGATGTGAAGGATTGTATGGTTTCAATGAAACGGCCTTGACGATTTGTTCCTTGATTGCATTAAAATTCCTTTGACATTCATCCGTCCAATTAAATTTGACCACCTTTTTCATTAAGATTCTGAGCCTGTGAACTTTGTCAGCAAAGTGCTGAACAAATTTGGAATAAAATTCTGCAAGACCCAAGAAGGAGCGTAACTGTTCTTTGTCTTGTGGAGATGGAGCATTTGTGATAGCATCGAGTAATTTTTTTTTAGGTTTAACTCCATCCTTGGATAATGTTGTGTGCGGTAATAATCAATTTCCTTGACGCCAAATTTGCACTTCTTAACTCCAACTGTTAATCCTGCATTTTGTAAGTTCTCTAATGTTTTTGTTAACATTGAGTCATGTTCTACACGATTAGATCCCCATACTAACACATCGTCTTGGAACACTAGTACGTTAGATAGTCCTCCCAATATTCCACTCATTACTCTTTGGAAAACTGCTGACGCAGATGCCAGCCCAAATGGCATTCTGATGAACTGAAAAGCCCCTTCCGGTGTGATGAAAGAAGTCAAGTGTCTTGAGGATGAATGTAATTTGATCTGAATGTATGCGTTAGATAGGTCAATCAAAGAAAAGTACTTGGCATTATTTACAGAGGAGACCATTTTGTTAATGTGGGGTAATGGGTATCTGTCAACTAAAATATTTCGGTTGAGGTCTCTCAAGTCAATACACATGCGTAGGTTGCCGTCCGGTTTTGTGCCAAAACCACCAGACTAAGCCATTCAGACGATTCAATAGGTTCTATGACCTGTGCCTTGCATAACCTTTGTAACTCTGATTTTAACTTCTCTCTAAGCGTAAAAGGCACATTTCTAGTTTTGTGCACACGTGGAACATTGTTTTGTTTGAGAACAATGCGGTGTTCAAATTTTTCGAAGCAACCTAACTTCCCATCAAAAAATATAGGAAACTTGGTACTCCATTTAATTGTTTCGTCTTCATCAGTAACTAACACTTGTTGTGGATGATTAGGGTTAAGAGTGATACCCAACATTTTCTGTTCACACCATCCAAGTAATGCTCTCCCCTTTTCCACCACATACACTTTACTGGTAGCCACCTTTCCTTTGTGAGACAAGGTGCACTTGAAAAAACCCAACAATGGAAGTTTAACACCGCAATATCCCACTGGTTCTACATCAGGTGGACTCAATCGGTGACTTCCTACTTTCTCCCACATATTCTAATCTATAATAGTATAGGTTGAGCATGAATCTGCCCATACCGTTATTTTAATTCCATCGATACCTAAGTCACATTTTGGTGGATTGTAACCCTCAGATATTTCATTTATGGCATTATCACAAATGACCATTACTTCAACTTCTCCATCACTGTCGGAGTTATCTTCTTCACTATTTTCTCTTATTGTATTTACAGGTGGCTTCCATTTTGTATTAGGTAAAGACATAGCCTTGCACATGCGTGCTAAGTGGCCAATCTTTCTACATTTGTAACATTTCTCTTTGGCAGCGAAACATTTGTCAGAATCAACTGAGTGTCTTATGCTGCCACATCTGTAACATGCTTTGTTATTTTTAAAATTGGAATTGTTTTTGCTAATACTATCCTTCTTTTTGACAGAATTTCTTTCTATAGCGCAGATTTTGTTAGTGAAGGGTTTCTCTGTATTTAACTCCTTGACATATTTGGAAGTATTCTCCATTCGCCTTGCCACTAGTATGATTTTTGATAGGGAAGGATCCTTCATGTCTAATAGTCTCTCTTGAATTTTGATGTTGTTTGTTCTGTTTATAAATTGATCTCTTATGATTTCTTCATGAAGGTCTTTAAATCTACAGATGGCGGCAAGTGTTCTTAATACAGATATATATTGCTCCACTGACTCCCCTGGTAATTGTGAACGAGAAAAAAATGTATGTCTCTCTACTACAATACTAATCTTTTTGCCGTAGTTCTCTTCTAATGCCTTTACTACCTCAATGTACTCATCAGTAGAAACTATTTCTTCATAGTGTACCTCTACTACTTCCTCTACATCTTCACCTTCATCTTTGTTTTCTTTATCATTGGTTTTTTCGCTAATGACTTCTTGACTTTTAATTATGTTAATAGGTAATGTTTTTAGCACCTTCCTTCCTTCTATACCTAAATTATGTTTAAGTAAGGCTACTTTGCGCGAAGCAATAAAATCCTCTCCACCAATAGCCTCTAAATAAGTTTCAAAGGATTCTATCCAATCCTCCCAAGGAAGGGGGGTTCTCCTGGGTTTTGTAAAAATTTAGGTGGAACTGTAATGGATGACATGTCTATGTTGATGGTTCACTAGTTGTAGTATAGATCACTTAATGAAACAATATACCAGTGTAGCTTATACAATAAAGATAATGCCTTAATATGAAGGTATCTGAAAATAAGACCAAGTTAGTAAACAAAACAAACTAAAAAAAACAAGGTAGTCACCGTAGTCAACTCAGTAGCAGATTGCAGCAATTCTCGTGATGATGTGTAGTGGACTGTTCCCTCGAGTTTATTTGTTTGCACAAATTCTTCTGTAGCTTAATTGTGATGGAAATGTGCACTTCAATTTGTTTAAAACGTGCTCCTCGGTTTCTGTATTTGTTTAAGAATATCCCTGAGATCGTGTGGTTTATGTCGCTTCGTCTGTACTGGTGCGTTGCTATGACAATTGAATGCTGTTGAGCTCTGTCAGATCACGTTGCACGTCACAGCGCATTTCCCAAGTTACATTGCGCTCGTGACGTGTGACGCTCCGGTGGTCTTTTGAAGAAATACAATGGCGTGCTCAACAGGGGAATGCTCGAGCCTTTACCGGTGAGTTTAATTCAATTAATAACTTTGCAGGAGTTTGTGCCGACAATTACAGCTTCCAGATTAATTTAACGAGGGAAAAAAAAACACCGCGGCCGAAAGTTAGCACCTCCGAAATAATTATCAGTGATACTGTCGCAAGCTGACTTGGCTTTCTGCTGTAATGTTGCAATCATCCAGACCATAAATTAACACTGTCACACAATGGTCTCTGTCTTCCTTGCAATACGTTGCAAATTCCTCAAGTGCCCATAGTTTTCGATAACAACATTCAGGGCAACGTGGATCCAATTCTGTGCCAGAACTAACGTTAGTTTGTAACTCCTAACCGCTGGACACAACCCTTAGTCAAAGTGCAGCGGTGGGATCACACACGCAAAAGCTCTTAATTAATTGAAATTCCAAGCCTGTGTACATAGCAATAATAGCGCTTGTCGGACAAAGTACATAATAATTCCTACCCTTGGTTCACGAAGATATGATGAATGATAACTTTGTCAAATTTAGTCCTCCTACCTATGACTTCAGCAGGACGTCTTCTCAGCGGTTTTCCACCAGAATGGATCCATGTTACTCTGTTATTCCATGCAGTTTTGGTCTTCCCAATTGTCACTGCAGCAGGACGTCATCAAAACAAATTCACCATCAACTTTGGATGAATTCACGCCACACTGCACAAAACTGTACAATGTTCGTCTAGGGGTTGATATCTCTCAGTCTGCCTTAATGGGAATTACATCCCATCCTCGTCGCCACTTTTAAGAAGTACAGACAAGTTATTTTTGTTAAAAGAACTTTTATTAAGTTCATTAGAACAACCCCTAGACATGTCCTGTCTCAGCAACTGTCAGCTCTTCTCTGTCTGGATAACTCACAACAAAGCATCCTTGTTACCATGGTAGGAATTCTGTAACCTTGCCAAGTTACCAAGCTATCCAGTCAAAACATAACAATATTAATTAAATAAAAATAAATAGTACTTACCGCAGGCTCCGTGTCCTACTAGCTGACCCTCTGAAGTCTGTGGAATGAAGAACCCCCTCTAACCAATCCAGATGTTGCTTTCATGCTGCAAGAGAGCAGCGCCAGGATTGGATGGAGCGGGTTGGCCTAAAGTTCTTTCAGGCTGTTGAGGCCTGTGCTCGGTCTCCACCCAGCTGTCTAAGACAGCTGGGTTGAGAGCTTCAAAGTGTACATGTCACTTTGGCTGGCGAACTTTGAAGTGCATGGGCACCACTTCTCCAGTTCTCCTGCCACCAATCGGCATCTGAGGACAGTCAGGACACGTCCTCTTGACTCGGAAGCAGACTAGTGGCTTCTGCGCGTTTGGGCTAAAATTAAAATGGCAATGAAATAATTTCATTGCCATTTTATTTTTAATACTGCGCAGCTCGCAGCGGGCAGGGGAGCCATGCCCCCCTGCCATCATAAAGAAACAGCCGCTGCCTAAGGCATGTGATAATTAGTGAGCTCTTTTAAGCTTCTGATTTTATCAGTCCAGAATTGGTCATTGTAGCAGAGTTCATGTTTGACGAACCGTCTTTTTCCACAAATTCCTGTTTCTTGAGATATTGCTAAGCCTTGTTCCCTGAGCCGGCACTCTTTTGTACAGAATCCCAGATTCCAGAGCTAGCATTGTTAGGCAGTTTCCCTTATACTTGAGCTAACTCTATTCAGTGCTTCCTGATTCCTTGAATTTCACTTCTGTACCTCTCTTGTTTGCACTTCTTTCATCCTTTCACCTTTTCCTTAGTTCCAAATTCCCAGTGTGAGAGTTTTCCTTTCTCAACTTCCTTAGTTCCCAGTATTATTTCCTATCACTGCTGTTTTAGTCTCAGATTTCTAGTGTGATATGTTTGCTTATTTTCTGCTAAGTATTCTTTTTCCTTCTTTCCTGCTACTGCTCCTCTCTAGGTCCTGTGTGTTTAGTTCTTCGCCCTTGCTGTTGCAGTCTCATGTGTATCTAGGTAATCGCCAGAATTTGCAGGCCTAGCGACAACCTAGGTGGAGTTTTCTCACCCACAAAGAGCCTTGTCTATGTGTTACTTTTTATAACATCACCAAAGAATCAACTGCACAGGCTCTGCATTTGTATGCATATTAAATATGTGCATATTTTGCAGTCAGTCTGTATAACAGCAATTGTAGGAGAGGAACTTAATGAGCTTCAGTCTTACCAGATGGAGCTCCAGAGTGCTTTATCCCACATACCTTTTTTTACTATAAATGTTGTTATGTGTATGTCTTCCACGCCCTGAGTGTTAATTATTTTGCAAGCTGAACTGCCTCTTGAGTGCCTGTTCTTTCTCAGCATAGACCTTCGTTACCTTTTGCAATGCTTCCTCTTTGGATTATTTTTCGGCTCTGAATCACTGTGTGATCTTGAGCAGTTCTGTTCCCACTATTCTTTTCACCTTGTATACCCTGTCACCAGTCTCTGCCAGACTTTTGACATTCATCCCATAATGCCTACGTGAGCTCACAGCAATACTGTACACAATCTACAACATACAACACCAATCCATAAATTACCAAAACGTTTCATCCACCTAGCATACAGCACTACATGTGGCGCTACACCCTATCTTACCTGACCATACCACAGAACACTTTAACATAGTACACCATACCACACTTTGTTAGGCCATACTTCATTATACCACACCCCAGCATGTCACTCTTTACAGCATATTCCATGTCCAATCACACCCCATCCCTCAAAAATGAAAAGATGCGCTATGACGCGGTCAATCCTGGCAGGGTCATAATGTTTTTTTTGTTTTTACTTTCAACCCTGCTGCACAACATGGCTAAAAAACAAAGGCAATAGATCTCGCATAGGCGTAACATATTGGCTTTCTTGCTTTTTCTGGCAGGTGGGGCCAGGAAGAACGTGGGACGGGGATGAGGTGGGGGCAGTCAGGAATGTTAGGCACTTTGCAGCAACGTGGGAGGAGGACAGGGGCTAAGGTATAATCAACAATGCAGAAGGAGGGGAGATGAGGCAAAAACGAGAACGAGGCAAGAAACGTGCAAGTAGTGGAAAGACACCGAGTGCGAAAAGGAAGCAGTACTTGGGCATTCTCCAGGGGAGGGTCAAACACATAAAGAGGAATGAAGCCGACATGCACTGACCAAAGAGAAGCAAGGAAATGAGAGTGACAAGAAAGCCAATCAATGGTAAGCAGTAGGCGGTCTCTAAGCTCCCTGTAAGCTAACAACATCTCCCGCAAGTGACAGCGCATGCGCTAAGATAAGTCCTGAAAACTGAAACCAGGCAGCCATTCCAACAGAGGCCTAGCTCCTCCCTTTGAAACGCATCTTAGTTGTTGTGAGGGGGTTTATGAATAAGTACTATTAAAACAGCAATATTGAGTAGGAAGAAATGAGTGAATTGGCAAATGAGAATGGGTAAACTCCACATTTGCACAGAGAAATCAACTACGGCTCCAATCACATGTTGATTGTAACTTTGCATTTGACCAAGAACTATGCTCTGTTGCCTTTTGTCCAGGTTTAAAAATTCCACAGACATATATACATGAGAAATGATGTCTTAATCCCGAGTACGACACCACTGCTGACAGAAAAAGGTTTGTATACATGGTCTGGATATTAAGGAATAATGTACATCTTTGACAGGAGTACAGCACAAGTCACAGAACCAGCTTTGTAAATAGAGCATCTATTTGCTATAGTGTGGCCGACAGAGGGGACAATATTGAGTAGACCAAAGAAACATTGATGGAGCAAGAACTAGAAATAAAATGGTCGTTGTTAGATATGTAAGTTAATCGTTCTATTGCAAAGGTCGGAGGAATTTATTAAGGTTAGAAACAGAGCAATTGAAACATTACGCTTGCTCAGCTCATCGGTTGAGGTATTGGTGACCATAAATAGCTGGTAATGCTTTGAAAATCAGGTTATGCTTTGAATAGTCGTGCGGTAAGCGATTCTTTGGGGCATATTTACAAGGGCATAGCGCCAACGGAGTCTCGCTTTTTCTGATGCTCCGGTGGCACTGTGCCCGTCTCTCATATTTACACTTTGCGTGGCGGAACACCGCCTTGTAAATATGGCCCTCCTGATGCAGTTTTCTGCGGCAAAGCGGTGTGCTATGGGTGTTGCTGTGGGCGTTCCCATGCAACACCCATTGATTTTTGACACTGCCCAGATTTACAAGGAGGCGTTAATGTGGCGCAACAAGGAGAAATATATTTTTTTCTCCTCGGTTTTTGCTCAGCAGGCACACATAGAATGAGCAAAATACCATTAATTATTGTTTATGTGAAGAAAAGTGTCCCTTCCTACACAAACACAATCATCCCTGCAATGCAGGCACCCTTGCACCATGATGCAAGGGTGTCTGCCCTGGTCCTAGGCAGTTTTCTTAGCATGGGGGAGAGCACAGGGATGCATTGAATCCTTGTTAATAATTTTGGAAATTACGCAACTTGGCGCATCTAAATTGCTTGCAGCGCCGTGCTGCACCATTTCATTGTAAATATGCCCCTTTGTTCGTTTAACAATAGTGAACTTCAGGGTTAGGCACCCCCTTGAGATAATATCCCTTCACCTGCTTAACAAATAGTACTTAAGTGGCAGGCTTCGGTCTGTGGTTGAGATAATTATCTGGGGAAGAGCTGTGCTTAGTAATCACCTGTCTCTTTCTACTGCTGTATTGTTCTACATCTAGAGTACAAGACAAGAGAGTAACGAGGATTATACTATAATTAAAAAAGTCAGAGGTCAGTGTGTTTTGTGGAAGAATGCTGACATAGATGTAAAGTGCTCCTGAGCTGAGTTGTGTACAGGGCCGGACTGGCCGTAGCGAGCACCGGGCATTTCCCCGGTGTGCGCCATGGTTGGGGCCGAGTTTGGGCCCCAGGGGCCGTTTTTTAGGTCTCGACCTTGCTATCGCGTAAGCGATAGCAAAGCGAGACTATAGAAAGCTGGTTTGAAAAGTGCTCCCAAAAAGCGGATTGCATGGCTAGCACGCGCACAATCACGCGCATCGTGCCGCCATGCAATCCGCCTTTTGTGAGCACTTCAAAGGGTCCGCTCCCCCGCCCCCAAGCGCGCGCTCCATGCTCCGCCAGGCTTGTCTTGTTTTTCATTTTTTTTAACTTTAAGCGTGAGGCGCGCGTGCGGCCAATGCTTGTTCTTCTGTTTCTTCTGCTGCATTGCCGTTTATTCATTCTTCTTTCTGCTGACTTGTTTGTCTTCAGGCTCATGAGGTGTTATTAGTCTGCATTAACATAAGCTTCACTAACGTAAGCTCGGGAAATGCTGCGATGGGAAGTGGGGGCATACAAGGACGCTGCTTTTATCCTGGCTGCTTTGGGGTGAGAGGTCTCCCTGGCCTCATAAAGTTAATCTGCATATTTTTTCAGTTGCGGAACAGAATACAAATAGCCCAACTCCTCCCCCACCACCCCCAACCACTGCTTGTGGAGAACTCCTCGCCCATATCTCTTCTTTACATTCCAGGAAATACATTTTTAACCCCGGTGCTGAGCAGCAGAGCTGGGCCTGGCACAGCGCCCGGACCCAAGCTCACTTCTTTTGAGAGCAGACAGCAGCAGCGGCTTATTTCACCGGTCCCAGGACTAGGACATGATCCGCCCGGGACTCTCCGCTGCCACTGTAGTATCAAGCATTTGCAATGCAATAGGTCTTGCATTTGCGACACTCTGAGCTATTGCCATTGTAAATGACAATGAATAAAAGGCATTGTTCTTTACAATGCCAATAGGTCAGACTCTCGCAAATGCGAAACCTATTGCGTTGTAAATGCTTGTTTAGAAGGTGGCTGCATCTGTAATTTGAAACAATTAGCTTGTCTAGGGTTAGTTACGCACTCGTATCGCCTCATGGATGGACTAATTTAATATTAACTTGTATGTATTTAGCGTAGAGAGGAGTCACGCATTGTACTACCACTTAGAATCCATAGCGGCAGTAAACCAAAGAAAAACATCCTTCGGCAGCTCACCCGTTGAGGTTATCATTGAACATTAACTGCCACAACTAGTTATGCTGCCTTTAGCTTTTAAAGAACACAACTTTTTTCCTTCGGATAAAGGATGCCACCTTTATGCAGCGCGGGCTGGTGACGTAGATGGACGCGAGTAAACCACACAAGGGCATTGTAGAGAAACCGCTCGAGGGAAGCCTTATATAATTTGTGGTTTACAGGCTGTGTTAGTTGCGCATTTGTTGATGTTCACAAAAGTGTTGCCTATGAAATTATGGGTTATTGTTTATTTGTAGTGCAGACTCTAAGACAACTTATGTACACGGAGTTAGAAAAAGAAATCGGAACACACCTAAATGAACTGGTTGGTCTCAGCTCTGCAGTCTGTCAGATTTTGTCTGGCAGTGCTGACTTTAGATTCCATGACGTGCACTTAATCACTCTAGATTCACAGGTTTGGATTTGCTTTTCAGTTTTGATTAATACCAGTTTTGAGACGGTTAGAGGTTAATCAGAAAGAAAGTGAAATAGATTCCTCAGATTAATCTCTTAAGCGCCGGGACACCCCGTTGGGGTAGCTGCGCGCTATATAAAATACACAAAATAATAATCAATTGTTCAAGTAGAAACCAGTTATGCATTTCACTAGTGGCAGTTAATTACATCATTTTGTGCTAGTTACAACAAACAAGCATTTTCAATGCAATAGGTCTCGCTTTTCGAAACTTTGACCTATTGGTATTGTGAATGACAATGCCTTTTATTATTGCAGGTTTTTTAAACACATCAATAAAAGGCAATTTCATTTACATTGCCAATAGCTCAAAATCTCGCAGTTCCGAGACCTACTGCATTGCAAATCCCAGCTTTTTTTTTTAGGGGGGTAAGGGGGAAGGTCGGTCTTCCGCCCCACTCCCTGACATCAGATTACCCGTTTCCCGAGTTTACAACTAAACACCGGTACTTTTCCAACTTGGTGCGCAGTGTTTTACTGCTGTGAAGTGCTTTGATCTGTCAGCCCGTGTTGAATTAAGCGCCCAGGGCAGTACTCTCATCTGTGGTGTAGCCATTTTGAATCCCAACAAAGCCAACGCACCCTTTCATCTTTCTGATGCGAATAAAAAGAGTAAATGTGAGTTTGGAAAGAAGGCAAGCATGTTTATTTGCAGAGACGGCTGCGCTGCATACATCTGTGAAATATTGGTTAAAGGGGCCCTCGAGTTTAGATTAAAAAAATGAACAGCAACAATAGGCTTCTGGAATGTTCTATTGTTTCGTGATGTCATCTGAGGTTTAGAGATCTATTGTGACGTCATTCACTGTAAGGCTCCTTTAAAGGAAGGTGTTAGCACTTACTGCTGATTACTTGATTCTAACAACTTCTTAACTATAAGAAAACTGGGGCGTGAAATCTTTAACCGAGGATTTGTTTACACTGGTGAATGACACAACTAGGTCAGTAAGATTAGAACGTACCTAGTTACTTGGGTAACTTGGTTACTGTTTACCTGTGGAAACAGTAACTAAGAGTGCGTATTGAAACGCTTTACATGAGCACCAGTTACATTACACAAGGGCACATTCATTCATGTGGAGATTATTTTAAATGATTTGACCAGAATCCCAGGATGTTGAGCCGACGTCAAGATTCGAACCAGGATACCCAGTTCCAGAGTTGGCAGCTTTGGTTGTTATGCCACATCCATATAGTCGCTCCCCGCTTGCACCTGTCTCTGAATGTTGCTCTTTCTCCCCTAGTTCAAGCTTGACAACCCCTCCCCACCCTCTTACCTCCGTCTTCCCTCACCCTTCAGTAGAAGTATTCTTTGAAATAACGTCACTACCATATCATTGCACATTAGTCATTTGCATACGCATGCGTGCACGCCTCTGCCTCCCTGCAGCTTCTCTTGTATAGCCCAGCATGGGTTACCTCGTATGGCATTCAGTGTTCTGCAGAGCTTATATATATATATTCAGGTACTCACTTTTTAGAGTACCGATTTCCTGAAAAGTGCCTGTAGTCTCCCATTAAATATACTTCCATAGTGCTGTGAGGTGCAGGTACTTTCCATTTCAAATTAAATCTGGTGAAAAATAATATATTTTATAACTACGCGTCTTACAATTTTTGTCGTGATACGTTTGCATTTTAAAAGCACTGTTTTGATTCTCCCACTCAAAGCACATTTTTATTTCCAAGCACCGAAGATGATCTCTCGAGGCCGAAAACGCAGCAGCACGCTGTTACTAGGAAATTGCAGCCTTGAGGGAAAGCGCAATGCTTTTAAAGTGAAACAATCAAGAAAACAAAACGCGAAAACAAGCCAGCTGAGGATCAATTCCACATTAATTCCATCAAAGCCAAGGTGACAAAGCTTGCTGTCCTGAAAAGTCAAGCAAGGAAAACGCTGTCTCAATAGAGCGCTCCAGTAAAAATCCGTGTGTCACTTTAGACACTTTTTTTTTTAACAACACTTTTTATTGGTCAAGAAGGCAAAGGCTGCAGGCCCCTGTATACCCAGGGGATCTGCCACATAATAGCTAGCAACAGCTCTTGACAGTTTATCAGATAAAGGAACAATGGAGAGCTATTCATACATCAACAATCAAGAAAACCCCCCTCCCTTCCCATCCCCCAAACCCCCCCCCCACCCCCGGACCGCGCCACCGCCAGACACCACCAGAACCATCCCAGTACAATTAGAGCACAGCACCACGCTTGACCTTCAAATAGGCCCCAAATCTCCATCCGCAGGAACCGGTGCAAGGAAAATGCCCCTATAATCAGCCCACCGCTTCCAGACTTTAGACACTTTAAAAAAAACAAAAAAATGAATACTTACAACTTTATTTTAATATACTTATATAACTCGCATTTTCAAGAAGTAGACTGTCATGTCTGTAGCGGAACCGGGCTTCAGCCATTCAGACCCAAAGTTCAGTGTGCCTTTGACTCAGTGTGCCTGCGTGTGTGATCATGTGCTTCGGTGCACCCGTGTGCCTCTATGTATTAATGTCTGTCGCACGGGGTGGGTGCGTGTGTTTCTCAGCATGTGCATGCATGTTTGCCAGTTTGTAGTGCAGTTTCTATGTATGTCTGTATGCGGGGGTCAACAGGGGGTAAAAAGACATTGTCATTTACAACTAGGGTGACCAGATTCTCAAAACAAAAAACGGGGACAGGTCATAGACATAGAAGTAGGACTAAGGTTTGCAGTAACCATCGACATAAAAGTAGGACTATTTGACAGCTGTCATAGACATAGAAAAAGGACTACAATGACAGCTCCCTCCACAGACCGAGATGAAGCATTACAGACGACAAATCAGAGGTCTTTTATCGGCAGTAACCATTAATTCCATTTAAACAGAATTTTCCTCAACATTTGCTACAGTTGGTTACCACCCTTTGTTACAATATATCTTTCACCCAGGTCTCCTCTAGCAGAGCTAGTCAGACTTTATTACGATCCCTTTCTCAAAGGTGCATGCAGGGTGTTTTTGGGTCCACAATAAACATGTAAAGTTCTACAGCAGTTATACTTGTCTAGAGACAGTCTAACCGAAGAGCAATGCACCCCTGGCCAGTCGTCCCTCTGGCACCAGCCTAACTCTTGTCCAACACCATTACATAAATATGAGGCATGCAATAAGTGTGTGAGAGGGTATACATTGCCTTTAATGACTTATAAACTCTAATTGACAAATAATACTTTACACTAATAAAACAGTTTCAGACGTCTAAAATGGTAGAATGAATAATATTAAACTGTAATAATAAAGCACATGTGTATGAAAAGTTGCAAGGATTCTTTAGGTTAAGAGATTGTGAAGAGACAGTGTTTTATTAATCAAAGCTCTCCAAGTAAGAACACCACATTTTGTTATATAGTTCTTCTCTGTCTGTTATGTGAAGGGTTGTCCTATTGAAGAGAGCAAGTGTTGGCATATCCACTGTCCTTATATCAATTGACATGTTGGATGAGGAATTGCAGCTTTTAAGGGATAGGGACTTGTTCAACATATGAGCTTTAACAAGGTTCATTTCTGAAATGAGGTCAGGAAGTTAAATGAGGAAAATAATCATTGGCAGACTCTATTTGATCTCCTGACACAACACCATGGAGGCAAGTTACAAGACAATTTTTAAGGTACATCAGACACTTGACATTCAAAAATGATGTGGAAAAGATTATCTAGGGGAGCTTTACACCTTTAGCAAGAGTAATTCTCTTTCGAGTCTTAATTTAGTAACTTTTGCAGAGTTCAATATTATTTCAAAACAATTCTTTGTTGAATTTAAATTGTTTCAAGATTCATATTAGTTTTTGTCATTCCTCATGTGGGCTACATAATGACAGAGATTGTCATCAGAAATGCAATTATTTATCTTAGAAGATCATTAGGGGCCTAATTCAGAGTCCTGCGGTTGAGGTACTTTATCAGAAACGTGACTACCTTGTCTGCAAAACCCTCTGCTTGCCCACTCTATTTTGATTAGGGCAGGCTGCCTGCGCTCCAACAGCATTGCCCCTTCAGGCTCTGCTCCCGGAAATCTCACTTCGACTGCCCAGCAGAGTATGGGCAGTTAGAGTAAAGGCATCAGACGGTCTCACTTATTTAGAGTGAACAATATGATGTGCCCTTCTTTCCGTCCATCACTGCCCAATAGAATCTGGTGGTCACAAAGAGAAAAACAAATAATCACCCCAACACCAAGAGATAAAACTCTCAGGGTGTGGGGGGTGTTAGAATAATCTTCCACTTTAGAAGTTTGTTTCGAATAAACAAATACGTTTGGAGCGCGCTCATCAGAAACATGGCGGGCATGCACCAAACTTTTTGAGCAACAAAGATCACTTCTGGGCTGAAGGTGTTCTCTTGATAAGGTGTCAGGCCAGACAAATGGAGGCAATGACCGATGGCTGCCACGTCACGATGACGTAGGTGGCGCTGCGTGGACAAAGAGAAGGGAAATCCCGAGAGAAAATGTCTCTCTTCAAAGGATTTCCCTTCCTGTTACAGCGCTCACCTCAGTGAAGTCACACGCAGTGCAAACAGAGCATGCGTGCAACCGGAAAGGTGAAAAACCGGGACATTTCTGTGTTTAACCCGGACACTTTTCTAAAACGGGGAAATTTGACTCATTTGGAGAAAAGTGTCGGGACACGGGGACACTTCTCTAAAAACGGGGACCGTCCGGGGAAAACCGGGACGTCTGGTCACCCTATTTACAACGCCATTACTTTTCTTTTTAGAAGTTGGTCAGCAGCTGTAAGGCATGTAAGTAGCCAGATGTGAGACGTGTGTGTCAGGCTGACAGACCTCGTAAGGGGCTGATTATTGCATACTGTTGTTTTCCCCCCCCCCCCCCCCCTCTCATATGAAACGTGAAGGCACTGCTGTGCCGGCTGCTCCGTGCTGTTTTTCCTCATTATTGTTGATAGTGGAGGGCGCTCCCTGCAGAGAACGACAACGTGTGTCAAAAGCTAACATCGGGGAGCCAGTGTCCCACACCATGTAAACGGCAATTTATTTATGTTCTCAGTTCAAAGCTTGGGACGGGCGCAATCTACTGGAGGATATGGAATCTGTTTTTTTCTGTGAACTTTAATTTGACAAGGATTGTAGAGGGTTTAGTCTTTATTAACACTCAAATAACACATCTGAAGGCATGCAGTGTTGCAAAACCTCACTTGGCTGGTAAATCAGAATATTGGTTTGATTTTTACGTGAAATTGATTTTGCGCTCCATCTTTATGCGTCTGTGACCTGCTCTTCACTTCTTTCTCTTTCTCACACAGTCTTTCTGCTCCCCTCTCTATTTCAAGCTCATTCACCACTTCATGCACAAACTTCCTATGCCTCTCTATCTTCCTTTCCATCTATTCTCTGCAGCTCTCAATCCATCTATCCACCACATAATTCAACTATACAAATACACTACACGCCACACAATTCCACAACTAACAATTCCAATGTAACCCACATAATTTGACTCCACACCATATACATCCACTCCAAACCAAAACACAAAAGTAAACAACATTGTCATTTACTACGGCAATAGCTCTAACTCTCACACATGCGAGACCTATTGCATTGCGAATGCTTGTGTTACCAGGGGCTGGCAATATCGGCCTCTGGTAACAAAATCGTCCGAAACCGGCCCTAACAAACAGCTCGGCAACACTCCCCCCTCCCCCTTAGGGGGGCCAGCCGAGCAGTTTGCCATGGCCGACTTCGGCTCCCAGTCCGGCCCTGGTTGTGTAACCCACAATTTGAGTGTCAGGGTGCCTCTTCAAAACTACATTCTGGGTCAGATTTCAACAATTTTGGAGCGAATTTGATGGGAATTATCTATTTCTTTCACATTTAACTGCTGTGTACATAATACCAATACAATTGTGAGAGCACCGAAACGTAATACGTTTTGAGAGGCCTTCTTTGGTTTTGCAGTAAATTGAGTCTGTAACTCATTCTAAAACCATTGTGGTATCGAGCAAATGGTGCATTATGACGTGTTTCCGCATCTACATTTTGAGCAGAGTCAACACCACATTTACGACACATGCATCTTTTAAGAATCTGTGACCAAGATAAAGTTGCGAAGATTAGAATATGTACCGCTTGGCCTTAGTGCGCGATAAAAACGGGGTTATACGTGTAACTAGCCCAACAACAGATAACATCATTTAAAATGCGCATATGTATTTATTGTAAAGTTTAGCTGGGCACCGACAATGACAGCTCTAGCACTGAGTATTGCCCAACAGTTGTGGCAGGTGTGGCATAAATACCCACTACAATATTCACCGGGCAAGTAAGGGTGAGTCTGGAAAAATAGTGCCATATATTGCATTTTACCACACAATGTCAAACAAGCCTCTGCTAAAACTCCATAGGTTCTGAAGAGGCACTGATTCAAATATTCTAGAACAATCATGACGTGTCAAGGAAGCCTGACTCTCTTCAGGGGTGCTAGTTTTTCCCCACCCCAAGAGAATTTATAAAAACATGTGGTCCTCCGATGAATATATGACGTTACAACGCATGCAATTACAAGGCATGCTTTAAAAACGCGGTCTTTACATCGCAACTACCATTACATTGCATGATTTTACAATGCATGCCTTTACAACTTATTTTTTAAAACTACCATTACAAAGCATTCCATTACAACACATACCATTACAACGCATAATACTTTTAGGGCAAACAGTAGAGTATGTATTGGATAGTGTAGGGGTAAAAATTACTATTCCTACTCCAGTGAGTGCAACAATACGGTAAGTCTTGGATAGTGTAGGGGTAAAAAAGATCTCCATTACTTACCTTATATTGCGTTTTAATGGCATGTGTTGTAATGGCATGCATTGTAGTGACATGCGTTGTAATGGCATGCATTGTAATGGCATGCGATGTAAAGGCAGGTGCATTGTAACAGTTGCGTTGTAAAGGTAGGTCGTTGTAATGACTGCGTTGTAATGGATGTTTCCCCCTCTGATAGGTGTCGGGTGGCACTTGCTAAGCTACAGCGTCTTTGACCCTACCAGCACATTCACTTTGCCCCGCCCCCAACGCACTCCGATAACAGTTCTCACTTTCACTTCAAGGGCTCCGGAGTAAATGAAAACAGCCTGAAAATCCAGCAAATAAACATCGCCGCACTTCCAGGCCATTTTCATTTCATACTTGCAGAGGCGTTTGCGCCCCCCTGGAACCCATACACGCCCCCTCCCCCCAGGGGGTCGCGCCCCACAGTTTGAAGACATATGGGTTAGGGTTAGGTTTATGACATGTTCCACTCCGCATTTGCTCTCATGTATAGTGTCTGTAAATCATTTGCCATCTCCTGAAGTCTGATATAGGATTACTATGAAAAATTAAGGGGCCTATTAGGATGGCGGGCGGGCTTTCGGCCGCCCGCCACCCTTGCGGTGCTGGGACCGGCCGCCAGTGGTTTGGCGGTCCCGCACCGTCAATTAGGATGCCACCGCGGCGGTGGCATCCTCTATTCCCAGCATTGTGGCTGGCGGTGCTCACAGCACCACCCGCCACAATGCTGGGAATGCACATCGTGCATTGACATGCACATGTGACAGTCACCGCGCGGTGCCTGCCACTTCGTCCGTGCCAATGCAGGGGGGTACCATAGGTACCCTCCATGTGCTCCTCCAACATATTGGGGGCCCGCAACGGGCCCCCAACTGCAAAATCTGCATGCCTTTCAAGGCAGCCTCCCGCTCCAATTGTAATATGGATGGCGGTGTCTAGCAGATACCGCCACCATATTCAACCCTTTTCCGCCCGGTCGACTCGTCGACCGGGAGGAAAAGCGGCGGATGGTCTTCCCATTATGCGGGCGGTGGCGATCCGTCCGACATCATAATAGACCCCAAAGAATTTCTTGATCCATTAGAAGTCATTGGTATTGGTTACTTTTATTTAGGACTGGTGTTCCAGCACCTAAAGTACCTCTGAATTAAAATTGGACAACCAAGTAAACTCCTTTCTAAGCTTTGCTTTACTCTGCAATGGTAGTGAATTAAGCAGTAAGCGCTTACCACAGGACATGGTAGAGGAATTGGACCTCCAATGCTGTATGAATTAAGTAATCACACTCATCATACATTTGAACAAGAATATGTCCCATGTTCAGTGGGACGTTAAATCAAGGGACACGGCTTTTGGCAGAGCAGAAGCCCAGTCATAAACCGCCTCATTTACAAGTAGCTAGGTTTCTGACTGAAGATTCTCAGTTGAGTCTGCCACCATAAGCTATATCCTGGTGGCCCATCCACCAAATGACCAGACGGTCAGCGCATTTCAAGGCCTGCCCTGTTCACATAACATGACACTGCAGCTGGCTGACATTTTAGTTTTGGTGACAGTTACCAGCAGAATCACTTTTCCCAAAATCATACCTGCCAAGGAGACTGGGATCTCTAGCTTGAGCTGCATCAAAGGGCTTATCGGCAACCCTCCAACTCTCAATACCCCTTTTTAAATTCTATTTTCTATCTCTAACGTCCCTGTAACCTTTGTTTTTTTCAGTGAATGTGTGTGTGTGTGTGTGTATGTTTTGCATGATAAAGGTAACCCCCATTAGTTTGATGGGAATGCATGTTAAGTATACTCGTTCAAGCGTAGTAAAGTCAAGCATGGATGTGACCTTTATTAAATAAAAATACTCCCAACCATTTGTCTCCAAGTAGTCCAGTTTGAGGAGGCTTCAATGTTCTTCAGCTACGGATGGTGTACACTTCAGGATTAATCCGTAGTCAGTAAAGTCTTGAGGTCTGATGTCACATGTCAGCTAAATTAATAGATTTCCTCTCAGTGACTCACAGATCTTCATATCCACTACCGGGAAACACTAACACTACATAGACTAAACAAAGGAAAACAGTGACAGAGCTGCTGAGTGGCTTTTGTCACTAGGCATATCTTGTGGCAATGCATTCATATGTTTGACATGGGGTAGTGTGACTCATAGCTACTCAAACGAGCATTGGCACCATTCGAAAAGATCAAGCAGTTACAATCCCCAAGTTACATGTGAAATGCAGCATACACCGAGGTCATTTCTAGGCTTACTTTAAGTAATGTCAAACAATCTACACTCACTGAAGGTTAATCAGTTATCCATTTCACCACCAGTCTTTTACACTCTACAGAAATATGATCATGACTCATCCATGCTATATGACTTTTACTGACTATACATAGAAGCCAGAATTAAATTCAACACTGGCTGCCTGGCATACAAAGCCATTCGTCTGAAAAACCCACCCAAACAGAAGGGCTGATCGTATCTGCAGCCAAAAAAAGGCTCTTGAATAAGCACTCACGTCTGCTACATGTCCCAAAATTCAAACTTTCCCAAGCGATATGCACCACATGTAATTTGTCTATTGCTTCCAGTCACTAATTCATATCATATTGTTCTCTTGGTTGAACTAGGACTGACTGACTCCCTCTCTCTGTGGGTGCATCATCTTTAGTTGACATGTACCGCTTACTGTGATCCGCACCAGGTTGCATGCTCTGCAATGTGGATGTCAATTCCAAGTGGATACTGGCTGCTCTTGTGCCACTGTCAATATCTAGTAGTGGGGACATTGAGCTTTGTCCAAGATTGAACTCTTGTTACGCCTACAGTCTGCACCACACTGACATTTTGCCATAATATCAGGCTTATGGACTGCTGCGGGGAGGCAATCCTCTGAGATCTGGTGTTGACCTGCCTCTAGTTTCTGGTGGCAACCCCCTATTTTACATGTAAAAAAACACAATCCCCAAATGCACCCTCTTTCATGCATGAATAGAAGCATATCTGCTGTCTTCTATTTCCATTGTCATGTACCTATCTTCCTACATGCCCTTGCTCTGCAGCACAGACAATGTTGTAGTCTCAAGTTAATACAAAGGTCTGGTCTCGGTGCTAACAGCTAGTGCCCCCTGCCCTCAGTTCTTTATGTTTATTTTAGAAAACACTTCAGAGGGACCCATGGTGTCTTCCTCTGCTCGGCAAGATATGTTATCACCACTCCCACAGTTTTAAGAGATCTACATATCAATGATAATATGGCACCACCCACACCCAGCCAAAAAGACCTCTGATTACAAAGATTTTGAAATGGTATATAACATGACATCCATTGTCCATTGTTGGGCTTTCACCCCATGTCCTGCACATTCTTTCTTCACCCCAATGAATGAACGAGGGTGAAGAATAGTTAGCTGGGTTTGTTCCTTCGAAACTCGCTATATAAGACACTCTGGGGCATACGTACAAGGACTTAACGCCACCAGAACGTCACTTTTTAAGATGATCAGGTGGCGTTAAGTCAATCGCCTTATTTACAAGGCAGCATTAAGCCACTCAAAGTAGCTTAACGCTGCCTTGTAAATAAGGACCCTCTCACGTCACACTTAGCATGAAAGGGGTGGGAAATTGGTGTTGCGATGGGAGTTCTGCGCAAAACCAGGTCCAGACTGGCCATCGCGGGCACCGGGCGTTTCCCCGGTGGGCCTCTAGTGTGGGGGATGGTTTGGGGCCCCTGGGGGGCCGTTTTTGTTACCTGGGGTTGGCAATATCGGCCCCCGGTAACAAAATCGGCCAAAACCGGCCCTCGCAAACTGCTCAGCTGCACTCCCCCTAACCCCAGGTGGGGCCGGCTGAGCAGTTTGCCAGGGCCAGTTTCTGTTCCCAGCACCCATTGATTTTGATGTTGCCTCCTATTTACAAGGGTGGTGTAAATATGGGGCAGTTCCAAAATTAACACTAAAAAAACCCTGGTCTCAGTATGGTGAAACAAGGAGAAATGTCTAGTTTCTCCTCGTTTGTGCTGTTTCTATGTGTGCTGCACTCTGCAGCACACAAAGAAACAGCAAATCGCTCTTAATGATTGTTTATGTGCAGGAAGGTGTGCCTTCTAGAACATAAACAATCATATAAAAAAAAAAATTGCAGCACACATAGGAGTTACAAATCGCCATTCTGGATTATTTAAGTGCAGGAAGGGACACCTTCCTGTACATAAACAATCACTCCCCCAATGCAGGTACCCTTACACTATGGTGCAAGAGTGCCTGCATTGGCACTAGTCAGCTTAATTTAGTGCCAGCACTAGGGGAAACGCAGGAGTGCGTCATATCATTGTAAATATGGCACATCATTGCGTTTGTAAACTGATGGAGCGTGGCGTTAACAATTTTGGAGCTAACCATCGCTCCGACAGTTCATTGTATATATGCCCCTCTGTCTAAGTGTGAGAGCACAGAGCAGAATGGTTTTGTGCATCTGGACAACCCCAACATTTGTGATCCACTACATTGACACCCCACCATTAGAGGACCACCTCAGAGAGCGGCATGTTTTCCTAGTCACCTCCTGTGGCATCTTCCTTGTCTCTGAACAAGAGCAGGTGAGGCTTTCCTCACTGGTCCAGGGAATTGGAGACACTCAAGACCAAAGTTCTGTAAAGAGATTCTGAAGAGGCAACAGTTTATCGGTGGTGTGGCAAGTGGTCGACTTGACTTCAAAAGCAGACAGGAAGGTGGGCAGGAGAGATGAGTAATAAGTTAATTTGTCAAGTAGGGATAGTTTTTAGGTCAAGCCTGGGAATCACATGCGTTGCTCTGCGAGGCATGCTGTATTCAAGTATGGACTTGAAGCTCCGCCCACTCTCCACCCATAGTTTTCATTGGCTTGTGTCATTGTCCTTTGTAAATGCTGGCTTCTGATTCGTTAACAGGCTTGTTCTTCCCTCCTTAGTACCGTCTTGTCTTCATTTGTAACCACACATGAGGACTAGCCCTTTTACTTTCGTTGTTACAAGGTATGTCATGTTTAGTCTGAAAGCACTATCTGGCACATGCATCAACAAAGACTTTTGCGATTCCTTAATTGCGATTTTTAAGGAATCGCAATTAAGGAATTGCAAAAGCCTATGCATGTAGGAATCGCTATAAAAATAGCGATTCCTACAAAATCCTTAATTGTGACTCGCAAATTGTGAGTCGCAATTAAGGAATGCCGTCCCAATCATTCCTATGGGCCTCCAGGCCCATAGGAATGATTTGGAGATTGCATGAGCAAATTGCGAGTACCAGTAGGTACTCGCAAATTGCTCATGCAATTTCAAGGGTGCAAGGTTGTCAAAATGACACCCTATTGCACCCCTGAAATTGATCTGTGCACATTTTTTTTTTTATTGAAACTGAAAGGTGTCATACAACATTAAAGTTCAATACAGAAAATATAAAATTACGAAAACCAAAACATCTCTGATACAATGAACCAAGATCCATCTCAAATAACAAAAACAATTTTAAAATAACATTAATGAAAAGAGGGTCAAAAAAAGTTTCCCCATATTTTTTCGAATTTTCTCCCCCCTCCAATCCTCGCCGCGTAGTTACGCTCACTAATCTTAATTCTTCGCATTTTACGTAGCCATTCATGAAAAGATGGTGTCTGAATAGATCGCCAATTCTGAAGTAACAATGATCTGGCCACTGCCATGCAGATGAATAGAAGTTTAGCGAGTGAGACAGAAAGATTAAGATTCTGATCAAAGCCATAAAGCATCAATTTAGGATTTGTAGATATCTGGATATGAAAAATAAAACATAAAAAAGCAAAAATGTCTACCCAGAACTCTTTGACCATACCACATTCAACTATGACGTGTGTCCAATTAGCTGGGGCGAAACTTTGACAACGAAAGCAAATCGGTATATAATTACTAAACATTTTGGCAATTACCGCCGGGGTATAATAGAGGAGCCATTTACCAAAAAATATCATTCTACGCCAATTGGCTCCCCTTAATGTGGAAAAATTAAATGTATTAATAGTCCGCCACGTCGTTAAAGATAAAACATGTTCTTCGTGTTCCCACCATTTTTTGACTGCTTTGGATCCTAGATCGTCTTGTTTAATCTGGGCGAGATGACGTTTCCACTCACCAGGTTTCCTTATTAAAGTACTGTTGAAAAAAAGATCGTTGTTTAAAGGGGAAGTCTGAGTAAAGGAGGTGGGAGCAAACTGCTGCAAAAGTTTATAAATTATATTATAAGACTAACAAAAAATGTCCTGAAAGTAGTAAACACATCTCGGGCGGAGTTAACCACCTAGAATAATGTAAAAAATCGCCCACTTTGCTAAAGCCGGCCTTAATCCAATAGCGCATTAAATGCGAGCTTACCCCCTGCCCTCTTGATGAGAGTAAGTTAGTCAGCAAGGAGGAGGTATTAAAAAGAGAGAGAGAGTATCTACTAATCATGGCCGAACGCTTCCTAAAAAACCAAGCTATTATTTTATACCTAACCAATTTTGGGGATTTAGGTATTTGAAGAGGGGAGGATATTTGACTCTCTGAAAAAATTAAATCGAAGAAAAAACTAATATAATCATTTGGGTTCGGAGTAGGGACCTTGAATCGAGTCAGGTACTGAGCAAAATAGGCGTTATAATAGTCTCTAATGTTTGGAAGTGCAAGGCCACCATTATCTAAACCATCATAAAGAGTAGTCATCGCGATCCGGGGCTTTTTATGTGACCACAGAAAGCTTGAGAATAAGGATTCAATTTTCGAAAAAAATGAACCTGGAAGAAAACACGGAGTTGTTGAAAACAGAAAATTAAATAATGGTAAAATAGACATTTTAATCAGGGCGACTCTACCCAGTATTGATAAAGGTAATTTATTCCAGCGAGTTAGCATCGAGCGAACCCTTTGAAGAAGGGGAACAAAATTCAAACCGAAAAGATCTTTAACTGAAGAGGAAAAAAACACCCCCAAATATCTTTTAGGTTTATTCCTAATACAGCCACGTAGATCCGGATATAATTCGGGGATGTGATTGCCACAAATCAGTATTTCGGTCTTTTTTTTATTGATCCGGTAACCCCCAAAAGTCTCATATTGCTCGAAAATCTGAAATGCCTGAGCTTGAGACTGCAAATCGGATTTAATGAGTAACATGATATCGTCAGCATAAAGTTTTATCTTCGACATAAATGGAATTGGGGGTGAGATCTCTACAGACTTCCGAATAGCTATTGCGAGGGGTTCGATAAAAAAAGCAAAAAGAATCGGTGATAAGGGACAACCCTGACGGGTTCCGCGATTAACTGAAACTGATCCAACCGAATGTGAATTAATAATAATATTAGCTTTAGCACCCGAATAAAGATTACGAATAAAGTTAATAACGTTGGATGGAATATGAAAGTGCTGCAAAATAATAAAAAGTGTCTCCCAAACCACCAAATCAAAAGCTTTTTCCGCATCAAATAACAAAATAAGTGCAGGGATCCTCCGTGTCTCAAAGTAATCCAAAGCTTCTGCCAGATAATGAGTGTTAGTCATGAGCTGTCTACCGGTAATAAAACCGTTTTGGTCTTTATGAATCAGATCCGAAGAAATTCGATTAAATCGAATAGCCAATAATTTAGTGACGATCTTGTAATCCGAATTTAAAAGAGTAATGGGACGATATGAATTAGGATCGGTAGCATCTTTCCCCTTCTTCAAAAAGCTGACCACAGTGCCCTCGCGGAAAGAGTCGGGAATTGAGGCTCCAGCCAACATAGAGTTAAGCAAAAGTAGAAACAAATTTGAAAAAGAGGGGAAAAAAAACTTTAAAAACTCTGCGGGTAGTCCATCCGGACCAGCGGCTTTCCCTGATGGAAGATCTTTCACCACCGCCTCTATCTCTTCCAAAGAAAATCCATCTGCCATGGTTAATTCTTTGGAGTGGGAAAGAGAAGGGATCACAGCCTGCCGCAAAAAGGAATTTAATTTAGACTGGTTAATTTTAAGCTGATCCAGATAAGATAGGTGCGATAATGCATTGTCATTATCAAAATATATATTCTCATCAGCTTAAAATTGATCTGTGCACATATGTTGCACACACACATGCTCTAAGGGCATGTGTGTGCGCAACATGAAACTTTGAAAAATACACAAAAGTGCATTTTTCAAAGTTTTTGCAAATTACCATGAGTTCAACTTCGTGGTAATTTGCACCCCCCTATTAGCGAAATCACTAATATTTTAACTTTAATGCATTGCATTTAAGGAATCTCAATTTGGGATTCCTTAAATGCAATCGCAATTTAAGGAATCGCTATTTAGAGATTCCTTAAATTGCGATTTTTGCATTTGGGATGATGCATCCCAAATGCAAAAATACCGGTCGCAAAGGGGCAGATTCTGCTAATCTGCCCGTTTGCGACCAGTTTTCTCGTTGATGCATGTGGCCCTATTTTCTTTAATGAGTTTCTCCTACTGCAGGCACGACTTGCTGTCCTGCAACATTCAGCGCGCCAAGGTCGCATTCACTTTCCAAGCAGTCCAGGACAATGTCAGCAGCTTCTTTAAAATGAAATAGGTCTCGCATTTACAAGAGTTTGAGCTATTGGCATTGTAAATGACAATGCCTTTTATTTGTGTGTTAATTATCAAAACAGATAAATAAAAGGCATTGTCATTTACAATGCCAATAGCTTAAACTCTTGCAGATGCAAGACCTCTTGCATTGGAAATGCTTGTTTTCCACGTCACTAAGGATGCCTTTACAGTATTTACAACTCTGCCCACGCTTTCTAGAGTTACAACTTATCGAAGTAAGAAAACTAAAATATATGTGACTCCTGTGGATAAAATCATGCCCTGCATACAACGACCCACCAGGGAGGTGAGGAGCTTCCTGCTAACATACAGTCCATCCGTAATAACTAGCAGGGTTGGGAATGTATCATTAAGGTCGAGTCAAAACGTATAAATGAAATTAGTCGCCTGATATTAGACATAAAATGTCTGATCAAAAACTGAAATCAGGTAAACGGAGGGCACATCTCTCGATCAGCTCACGTTTCTTACTTAATGCCAGTGTGAGAATTACAGGAAAAAGAAAGACCTCTTCTGCTAATGTTGTCTTTTCACATCTGCGCAGATCTCTTTTTGGAAATTAGCTCAAGGTTGCCATGACTCCGTTGCCTTTTTCGGCTGCTCCGTTGTGCCAGGTTTGATGGATGTAAAACTCAGTCTGAAACCTAAAAAAAGAAACGAAGACACCGACAGGCACTTTCTTGTATTGATCTTGCTCATAATTAAAAGAAGAGCATATTCCTGCACGGCGAAGGCTCCCCTTCTTGCATCTTTCTCGAACACTAGTCCCACCGTGACATTCTCACAATACAGCAAGCACGCCATCCATTATCGACCTTTCTTCTCGTGATAATCAGCGGAGTTTCACCCCCTGAGGCGCCCTGATGTGCGTTGTCCTGCTTATATATGCGCGCCATCATTCGGTGTGGCCCACAGACTGACCCCATTGCAGAAATGTGTTTCATAATGGCCCCGCCCACAAGGATATGCACGGAGCAAGGACATGAGTCCCACTCAATCGATACACGTCTGAGTTATACTGGAGCACAGACTCGCTCTTGGCAGTGCTTAATTTGAGCCAGTGGTTTCCGGTGCTCTGCACTGGCACTTAATCGTCAGCACCGGGGCTTAAAGCACAAACTCGACACAAAGGTAGTGGAGCGCTTTTCATGAGCACCAGTTAAGGACACATTCCTTTTTTGTAGGCATGGAGAGGTTAAGTGATTTGCCCAGAATCATAGGATGTTGAGCCTACCCGAGATTCGCTTCAAACTCAGCAGCTCTGGCCCTTACACCACATCCTCTTGCCACTTGTAGGGTTTCAGAGGGGCATATCATCAAGACAGGCGATAAAATTATCGCCGCTTTAGCGGCAGAAAACTGCTGCTAAAGCGGCGATAATGGGCTTGATAATATGCTCTATGGAATTCCAATTGAAGCCCATGTTTGATGTGAAGGACATCTAACCTGAGCTTCAATTGGAATTCCATAGAGCATATTATCAAGCCCATTATCGCCGTTTTAGCGGCAGTTTTCTGCCGCTAAAGCAGCGATAATTTTATCGCCTGTCTTGATAATATGCCCCATAGTTAGTAGTTAGTTCTGTTATAGGCAGCGCTAATAGGAGCAATGGGCTGGTGCAAGTTGCTTTACAACCCCAGCACTTATTTTTTTCACAAATTAACCACTGCTCTTGAGCAGTCTTCATGCCATAAATGCAGACTCACACGAGAATCAGGATTATTCTGTCAAGATATTCATCTTTGTTCTTTGAAAAGCCTAAACTATTTTTCATGTTGAATCTTAAAAAGTGAGATTTATGCTACTATCGACTTAGAGAACAGACTCGATCACGGAAATGACAGTAAAAAAGCACTGGCAAAGCCAATAGGTTTGCCTTTGGCAGCTAGCCTTTATGTATTTCTTTTTTTGTTTTGTCAAGGTTTATTGTTTGGGAGGCTGCTAGGCACTCATTAACCCCTTCGATGCTGCGCAGATTCCGCCGCTGTGCTGACGGAATCTTGCGCGGGCGTGGTCATGACGGAATGGTTCCGTCATGAGCACAGCTCAACCGTGGGTCATGACGGAACCATTCCGTCATGAGCACCGAAGGGGTTAAATCTAAAAAAAAACATTGGCTAAAGGCAAAAGTGTTTTTCTGGTCTCAAAAAAGCAGTGGCGTAACATAGTCCATCAGGACCCGAAGTGCGGGTGTGGAGGGGAGAGGGGGCTCAGCACAGTACCCTGGCCTGAGAGCTCCTGACTGATTTCGGGGGAAGGGGTGGCAGCTTTGTTCCGTCACTGTAAAAAAGTACACATTTCCATGGTACCCCCATCACTGAAGGGAGTCACCTTGCATGTGGGCTTGCTCCTCGTGTACAGGCAACATGCTGTAATTCATAGTAAAGTCAGATAATGGCTGAAGTGGGCTAACATTGCCCCTCCATGCATGTTGGAGTGGGTGCAAGAAAAATGTGAATGACACAATCACAGAATAATGGATGAATTCTGGGCTGAAAACCCCTATAAGTAACTATGTTATACATACTTTTAGTAAAATTAAAAGGTCTTGGCTAACACAGACCTAAAAAGCCATAGTTCTGACAGGTTGTTAGCCTTGCCATTGAGAAAAAAGGCAACAAAAAAGGGAAGGAAAGAAAGAAACAGAAGAAAGGAAAGAAGGCTCCCATGGAAGGGTGAAGGGAAAAAGAAAGAAGGAAGGAAGTTAGAAAGAAGTCAAAAAAGAAAGAAGGAAAAATGAAGGAAAGAAAGAAAGCAAAAAGGAAAGAAACAAGGAAATGAACAAAGGCAAAAAAGAAAGAACAAAGGAAAGAAGTCAAAAAAGAAAGAACAAACAAAAGAAGTCAAAAAAGAAAAGGAGAGGAAAAAAAGCAAAAACGAAAGAAAGGGAATGAAGGAAGGAAAGAAGGTAAGAAAGAAAGAAGGAAAGAAGGCAAAAAAGAAAGAAAGAAGGAAAAGGGTAAAGAAGGCAAGAAATAAAGATGCAAAAAGGTATGAAAGAAAAAAGGAAGACGGCACTAAAGGAAAGATTGAAAGAAAGAAAGAAGGAAGGAAGAAAAAAAGGAAAGTAGGCAAAAAGACTACTATGAAAAAAGAATGAAAGAAGGCAAAAGAGAAAGATGGAAGGGAAAAAAAGACGGAAAGCAAGAAGGAATGAAGAAAAGAAAAAAGGAGTGAAGGAAAGAAAAGGGAAAGAAATCACGGGAAAAGAGAGAAAAGGAAAGAAACAATATAAAATAAGGAAAGAAGGCAAAAAGGAAAGAAAGGAAAGAAAGAAGAAAAAAGGAAGAAGGTAAAAAGGAAAGAAAAAGGAAATGCAAAAAGAAGGAAAGATGGGGCAAAAGAAGATAAAATGAAATAAAGGAAATAAGGAAGGAAAGTAAGAAAGAAATAAGCTAAGAAGGAAACAAAGAAGGAAGAAAAAAAGGAAGAAAAGAGTATTCCCAGTATAAAATATTGGATACTAAAACCCAAATTACACTCCACCTATGTTTAAATAAAACTGTTACAAGTGTGCCGCAAATGAAACATGATGAAGTTTGTTTGTCTTTCTGGGCAGAGTTTATTAAAGAACCATTGACGAAACCGTGTCCAGGAACACAATATAGTATGCTTTGAAAGAGTAGCATTTCACTTCAAAGGGAATTTATAACCACATTGGGAGTAGACAAGAATTGATGAAGCTCAAATGTGCCCTGTGCTCACTTCAAATGTGCCCTATTACATCAGACAACACTGGCACTAAAGAGACCTAAACTACCTTGTTTACGGATATGCTCATTGTGAAAGAGCAAAATGCAGTCATTCAAAGTGACTTTAAACAGAGGCTTAAGTAGGCTGACCCATTGTATCATATTGTATGCTGTACTGGTCGGAAGCAAAATGGGAATGACACAACAACAGACAAATAAATGAAGAGAGGTGGCTGGAAGCCCCTTTAAGTAAGTATGTTATACATACTTTATTAATAAAACCACTAGTGGCAGTTACCAAGTCTGAAAAATCCTTCAACAACTATAAACCGGAGCTGCTCGTACAAGGAAGAAATCAACCCATCAGAACATGCTAAGCGGGCGACCTAGCAAGGAAAACGGATTTGCCACATTAATGTAATGATCAACAAAAAGCAATATGGAGGCAGAAAGAGAGATGTCGGATGAATCTGATGACCATCTGCCGGATAATATACAGGTTGATGTAAACGGCATTCTTGCTATCACCCTGCATCCACACAAGAAACCAATTTAAAGGTACTGGTCCTGGAATGTTTCCTAGTGGCCCCACATTGTCACTCTTAGTCCACCCAGGGGCTCTAGCTCTTTTCTTGGAGGGGGAGGGGTGGTGGGAGGTAATACTCTATGAAAGGATACATAAACTGTTGTTACCGGCCCCATCAGAATTATGACAGTTGCAGGAATACCACAGATACCTTTACTTTAACTCACAGAATTTTGCTGTCAAAAGCAGATGAAATCTCAGGATGAAAATCACTAACAGAATGAGAAATTACAAGGGGAGTAGGACCCAGAATTACTAAACCTCCCGTATTTCCTCATTTCATGATGGACATTCAGAGTCCAAGTCACAATGGGCCATATTTTCCTGTAGGAATTAATCCTTATTTCCCAGACCACTTGTAGAGAGTGATTAACCTTAGGTATGTATATTTGTGATTAAGTTGGTGTGAATCTTTGGGCTTCTTTTTTTGGGAATACCAGCGTTAATCTCAGACTTCCCTTTTGGGGGGCTTGCCTTATCCTCTTTATTTCCTTTAAGGTACACATTTTCCGGGGGCGTGGCCTGCCGAGCAGCGGACTGGCCGCTCTTTGAGTGTGCTCCGCTGGCTGGGTTGCAAATCCTGCAATTATCCTAATAAATGGTGTGCTGTCGGCCCGTGACCGACATCCCTAGCTTGCTGAACTTCAACGGAATTGATTAATGCCAAACTCAGACGCAACGGATATCCTGGGGCGCACTGCTGCGACTGTCTGCCGCTGTTGATCCTGCCCCCTGGGAGGGCCCGGCGCTGGGGACCTGAAAATCGAGGTCGCGGCTGCGGGATGCATTCCAGGCCGCATTCTGACTGCGTGTGCAGGACTCCGCTGTGAGAGCAGACACCGACGTCGGTGGTGCGTGAGTCGCTTAAGAGAGCTGGGTGTGTTGAAGGACCTGTGCGAATGACTCGGCTCGCCACTGCACTATTGATGCGTGATCGGAGGAAGAATAGCCCCAAGCGCGTATAGAGGACCGCTGGCACCATTTTTTGACCCTGCCCTGCTGTGATCGCGAGGTGTGTCACGGGGTCAATTGGTGCCTCTGTTCCCCATCATTGTACCCCCTGCTGCTTATACTTGACACCATCGGTCCGCTGACACGGAGCACGAGAGGGTGAGTCTGAGGCTGGTCCCGTGCCAGATTTTATATGCTGCAGTGAAGGTGGCGTAGTTGCTGCTGATGGGACGCCTCTGTCGTGCTTTTGAGGGGGTGCGTGCTGAGCCGACGCCTGTGGGGGAGAAAGAGCATGCCCCCCTGTGACTGAGGAGGACCTTGATGTGACATACTGGGGCGTAGCTGGATGTTGCTGCCTGCCCCGGACCCCTCTGAAAGCGATCTGTGAGCAGAACCTGAAGACCAAGCCCGCGGCTGTGAGGTGGACACGGGCAGAGTGGCGGAGTTGTGGAGGCCGACCTATTAAGGGCGCGGCCCTTGCCATTGACTGAGAGTATATTGCCGGCCAGCATAGCTACCGCCGGCGCGGCCTGAGGTGTAGGCCCTGGCCTCCTATTGCTGATACGTTGCGTGGGGGGATTATCTCTTGCCCATGAAGGAGCCTGTCGCCACTGTTTCTTCACCCGACTGACTGTGCATAAGCGGAGAGCGGTGTGCCCGGCTGATACCCCCATCCCCTTCGGCTGGCATCTTCGCTGCTTAATATTGTTGATTGCTGCTCACTGACGACGGAGGGGTGGATGATTGAGAATTTGTGCCGCACTGGACGCCATGCGCCATGGTGAGTTGCCTGCTGCTGGTGCTGGTGTGGCGTGTTTGCTGGGTACATGAGAGAGCCTTGGAGCTGTGGTGAGTCGTGAGCGTGCAGGAGGAACTTGCCCTGTGTGCTGGTGGGCGCTGAGGCTCGTGTCACTGTTCTAGGCTCCCCTGTGCCACTGCTCTTGCTATACTGCACGGCAGAAGCTGGATGCTTGCTTATTGACTGGGCCTTTGTGATTCTGCTGTTGTCCACTGCTGGGTACTGCTGTTGGTGAAGGCTGTCGGCCGGGAGCGCATCACATGATTAGCTGCAGAGGACCTTCACTGTGACACGGGGTGCTGGGTGGCTTGAGCGACGGCGGCAGTGGAGACAATCTTGCTGACTGTGGGAGCGGACGTCACGCTAGCAGATTGGAGGGACTGGGCGCTTCGCTATACCTGTCCCTAAAGTATACACCGTCCTGATTGTTTCTACACCATGGGCAAGTCGGACGCAAAGCAGTCAAAGATTACCTTTGACAAATGATCCACACGTCAAAATGAACCACCTTCGGATGCCCAATCAACAGACCACCAAGACTTGCAGGTGGAGGATCAGGGTGAAGATCTCCGCACCCTCATGCTGGAAATGCGCTCAAGTTTACGCACCAGTGATTCCAAGTTGGAAAACCAATCTGCACAACTGGACTCAGTCAAGACCCAGGTGACGGTGCACGAAACTCGCTTAGATGTCCTAGAAAACCGACAAACCGAATTTCACGAATTTCAGATGGAGACCAAAGAACAGTTATTGCATATGGATAAACTCCTGGGTGTCATCAGAGCCAAGAACGATGATTTAGAGGCGAGGTCACGTAGGAACAACCTGCGCATTACAGGCATTCCGGAAACCACTGCTATGACCAAAATGGAGGCCTTTGTAACAGATCTACTTCACAAACTGTTTGACCCTCGCCTATCTCCTGTCTTTGTGGTAGAAACATATCCTTGGGCCCCAAGCCTCCGGTGGGGGCGTCGCCCTGGCCAATCTTAGCCAAGCTGTTGAACTACCAAGATCGTGATATCATCCTGCGTGTGGCAAGGGAAAAAGGTCAGGTGACGCACAAGGGCAACACCATTTCATTCTACCCGGACTTCACCCCGGCAGTACAGGCGGCGAGGCGGGAATTTCTGCCCGCCAAGCGTATCCTTCTGCAGGCACAAATCCCTTATTCTCTGCTCTACCCTTCCAAACTGAAAGTTTTGCATGATGGCACCGCGCATTACTTTACCGATGCAAAATCTTCCTTGAAATTTGCTAAACATGTTGGTGGGAAGAAGAATAAAGATTCTCGAGGTGCCGGGGCGTCTGTGACCGGCCAACTCAGTGACAATGATTGACTTGGACATCATCAAGACCTCAGAACATCATGACTGCAACTCCAAGATGCAGACCCAAGTGGTAACTTATGCACATGCTGTTGTGGGTTCTGGCATACATAGTGATTTGGCATTTAGGTTGTTTGGGGTTGTCGGTAAGGGCCTGTAATACATGCTGCAGAACTCCCAGCCACCCTGTGCGAACAGGGGAAATTGCTGGTGCCACTACGCCCCCCATTCTCATTTGGAAGACTGTTGTGCCTTTGGCTGTTTTGGGGGGTATTCTGCAACCTGATTGGGGGGTTGGAGTGGGAGGTGGGTGGTGGGTTGGGGTTGTTAGTTTGTTTAATGCCGGTATGATCACAAGATGTTGGTTGACATACACAGCTTATGTTTGGGAGCCACTATGCTTCGGACACCCACGCTGCACTGACTGGTACATTGCGGACTTGCACACGCTGAAGCCTTAACTTTTTTAACGTGGAACATTAGAGGGTTGAACGATGGCAGGAAGGCTAGACTTGTGCATGCTTACCTATCCAGACATAATATCGTTATATGTTTATTACAAGAAACGCACTTAAATGTTATACCATACATAGCAGATGGGGACATGTATACTCGTCTAGTTACTCCAACTATGCACGGGGGTGGCTGTGTTGGTCAGGAGAGGGTTGGATTGGCATGAGGGTGGGATGCACAGAGATTCCGAGGGGAGATTTGTTCTACTTCATGGGGTGCTGGGAGGGATCTCCTTGGAACTGGTAGCCGTCTATGGTCCGAACATTGACTCCCCTGATTTTTTCCAGGATATACGGTCTAGAATTGAAATGACTGGCTGCAACACAATATTGTGGGGTGGGGATTTTAATGCGATTCTAGATGATGTCCTGGACAGGAAAGGTGCAGCCTGCTCTTTACACCCGGCTGCCACTGCTGCTCTGAAGACTATTATTGCAGAGGGCTATTTGGTAGACATCTGGCGCAGCAGACACCCCCTGGTGAAAGAAGGTACTTGTATATCTGACCACCACAGTGCTTGGTCCCGCTTGGACTTCTGGTTGGTCTGTAGAGGCGTGGCTGCATGGACTACTGCTGTCTCCCACCTGCCGTGAACCTTGTCAGACCATGCCCCCTGCTTGCTGCGACTGTCCTTCCCGGGGTCGATTCCTCGGGCATTTACATAGTGCCTACTGCCGCATGCGCTGATGGATGAAGCCTTCAAGGAAGAAATTAGAACAGATATTGTTGACTACTTTGCCAACAACGCAGGTTCAGTAACCACTGCAGCCTCCCTTTGGGAGGCATTTAAAGTGGTGATCAGAGACCAATGTATTGCTCGACAGGCGGTTGTGTTGAAAGCTCTCCAGGGTACGCTATCGTCACTGGAGTCCCAAATTAAAAAACTTGAGGAACAATTTTACTCCAAAAATGAGCCCCATATTATGAAAACCCTGAAGGACAAACTGTTAGATTTTGCTGAGGAGGCTCAAAGAGAGGCAAAATTCTTGTGGAAGTATGCGGAGGCTCATAGGTATGGTGAGGGGGACAGACCAGGGCGCACACTGGCTGGTGTGATTAGGCCAACTAGGTCAGCCACATTTATTCATGCTATACGAACCCCACAGGGAGACATTGTTAGAGGCCAAGAAAAAGTATTGACTGAGTTCTCTGAATACTACTCCAGTTTATATACTACAAAGCAAGAGTCGCATACCTTGAGTCATTGGCACTAGTTTGGTTTAACAATACCCATAGAACATACATGGATCTTCCATTTACAGTGGAAGATGTAGCCCAAATGATTAAAAGCCTGCCCCTCGGTAAAGCTCCGGGACCGGATGGTCTAACTACGTCCTTTTATAAAGCTTATGTTGAAGAACTGGCACCTAGACTGCTGGCAGTATATGGAGAGGCGTTGGAGGAGGGGTTATTACCTCCATCCATGAGGGAAGCAATTATTATCACTCTCCTTAAGCCTGGGAAGTCAGAGGAGGAACTGGACTCCTATCGGCCGTTGTCCATGATAAACGTGGTTGTTAAAATCCTCGCCAAATTGATTGCCAATCGACTGCAGCCTCTGCTGCCGATGGTAGCGCTTCCCGATCAATCGGGATTCATCCCAGGGAGATCCACTTCCCACAATTTAAGGACAATCTTCTCGGTGTTACACTATCTACACCCAGACGTAAGAGCCGCGGTCGTGTTCTTAGACGCCACTAAGACGTTCGATACGCTTGAATGGCCGTACCTCTTCTCGATTCTAGGGAGTATGGGATTAGCCCGCTATTTATACAGAGCATCCGGCTGCTATACACATCACCTAGCGCACGCATACAGGTAAATGTCCTACTCTCTGATCCATTCCCAATTTCGCGAGGCACAAGACAGGGGTGTCCACTGTCCCCTTTGCTCTTCACGATCGCAATGAACCCTTGACTGCTCGCATCCGACAACACCATACTGCGCAGAGCATTGGGTTCAGTTCTAGAAGCCTACTTATTTCATTATATGCAGATGATGTCACCCTTTACATTACTAACCCAGAGGAGAAGCTAGATCCCCTTTTGAGAGAATTCATCCGTTTTGGCGATTTGTCTGGTGTTTTTATTAACTGGGCCAAATCGGTGATCTTTCCGCTGACAGTTAGTACCCCCCCTGTGACATCGGAATTCCCCTTGAGATGGGAGGCTGATGAGGTCAAATACCTAGGGATTTGGGTAAATTGAGACACGCAGGAAGTGTGGAGATTAAACTATGGTCGAGCGATCACATGGCTGGAAGATAAAGTTAAAGTGTGGTCTAAATTACTGTCGCTGGTTGGCAGGATTGCTCTGGCCAAAATGGTAATATTACCAAAATTCCTGTACTTATTCGTCAATATTCCGATTCCCCTCATTCGGCTGTTTTTTAACTCCCTGAAGTCTCTGCTGGACTCCTTGGCATGGGTGGGTTGTCAAGCCAGAACCTCCTGGGACCTGCTGACCCTCCTGTTGAGGCAGGGCGGACTGGGTGCTCCAGACATGCATCTTTATGCGCTCTGTGCTCAGGCACACTTTTTACATTACTGGGCACACCCTACCCCCTTCCAGCAGCATGTGGTGGTGGACACTGCTGCTATGGCCCCTGTTCCACTTAAAATGGCATAATACCAGAAAGCCCGCCGTCACCGCGGAGACATAGACTCTGCTGGAACACTATGTTGGGCATGGGAGAAGTTGCGTAAAAGAGCAAGAATACCGGTGCTATTTGCCCCCTCGATTCCCCTGATGCATAATCCAATGATGCCTTTTATTCGGAACAGTATCAGTCAGATGAACCTTCAAACTTTTGCTGACTTATACCCTGGGGACGATTTCAGACCCACCCCTGAGGCGACTGAGGGTTAGACTGTGACATTTACGGAAGTATTTTTGTATCACAGAGTGCGTGCGGCATGCCGTGCCCTATGGGATGGTTTCCCAAAGGCTCCGTCGCAGCTACCTGCATTGGAAAACGTATTGGAAATTCCGTCTCCTCATAAACTCATTACGCGCCTGTATACACGCATGCAAAACACTGCCCCATTGGTGGTACCTCCATCCCTCAGACACTGAAATGAAGACCCTGAGACACCTTTGACTGACGCGCAGTGGGACTTCTGCTGTGGGCAACTAACCGAACTCTCACCGAACTACAAACTGAGGCTGATTCATTTTAAATATTTGCACAGATTTTACAGAACACCAGTTAGCCTCTACTGCATGGGTATACGCGAGAATGATAGCTGCTGGCGCTGCGGATACACCTCAGCTGCATTTTTACATATCGCGTGGGACTGCCCCAAAATCGCCGAGTTCTGGGTGTTAGTCTTTGATTCAATAAATTCCATCCTGACTGTATCACTGGCCCCTTCCCCTGTTCTCGGAATCTTAGGATATGTCAAAGACACACCGCCCAAGCTGCGAAAGCTACATGCACTCCTGCTACTGTTTGCAAAAAGACAAATTGCGATCCACTGGGGCAGGAGACGGGTGCCTACCATTAAAGACTGGGTTCGGGACGTCACATACGGCACACACAATTAAGTGTATTTTGGGAACTGATGCCACCCTCTTCCAGACCCCGCAACATATGGGAACCATTTCTGGCATGGCTCCAAAAACAGCGGGAGTCGACTGTTGCGGTAGCCATGGTAGACACTCAGAGTGTGGCACTGCCGAGCTGTGGCCTCCCCCTCTGGCGCCCCCAAACCCTGCCCATGAGGTGTAGCTTCCCTGAGACGAAGATGGGAAGGGAATGTACAGGTTGCATACTTGGCCCCCTCTGAGGTATTGAATGATGACTGCTTCTACTGTTGTTGTAATTGTTATTATGTATAACTGTCTAGGTGAAGGATGCACGTTGATTGATTTGCTGGGGATGGGCTAATGAAGCATATGTCACTAATAAGAACTGTGTATTCGTAAGACTGTGATTTTTCAGCTCCTACATAGATCACATTTTGCTGGCTTGTTGTATCATATGGTATTTTGATTGTTTTGAAAATGTCAATAAAAAAAAAAAGGTACCCATTTTCCTTTTTCTTTATTAACCTTAATATTGATTGATACTCTTCCCATGTTTTATGTTTCTCCTTTCGTGGGAGGGGGAGAGGGGAGGGAATGAGAATACTGTGTCATCCACCCTATTTCATTAACCTATCCCATTGCATTATTTTTTTTTCTAAACATATTTTTATAAGCATTTAAGTTAACATCTGTCGCATATACCAGCTCATAACATTACATGAGGTACAGTTTAAGATACAGTTTGTCTTCACAGTATCCAGGTGTGATTAAACCGCCATTCCCGACATTGATCATATCACTACCCTTAACAACCTGGTGTGTAACATAACCCCAGGAGCCAGAGTACATGGCAATTTCCGCATAATTGTGGCGGCTTAAGGCATTTGCCTAATAATTTTTAAATTTGTAATAAACAAATGTATGCAACTCGATATGGGAAAGGGGCCTCTAAGGAAAGTGACCTAAATTATAGAAATCAGAGAAAAATTATCTATTAACTAACTTTCTGTGCAGGAGGGTGTAGTAGTAGTACGTGAGCCCATCAGGGAAAAATAAGAATGCTTGGGGAACGCGGCGGCAGGGAGGGCAGCCAGCTAACTTCAATGCATGTCAGCCTGCTAACCAGGTGTTGGGTCAGTCTCCCTAAGTCACGGACAGGTCTGGGGTGTGATTCAAGGTGGAGGCACCCCCATTCTATTCATAGGTGCCTTTGAGCCTCAGAGTTCCTCACCAGTAATTCTTTTACGTCCCACGTTCGTCGTTACTCATATTAATGTCTCAGGCTATCGGATTATGTTCTCCATCTGAGTGAGAACTGTCTCCACTGTCCTCCATTCCACGATGGTACCCCTTGGGATGTTCCCAGTTCTCAAGGACCTCCCTCCAGGGTTCTGCCATAGGATGGCATCTCAGTCCCCGTGCGTCTTCCCTAGCCAAGGTCCTTCCCTCTGCCCCTGCCCAGTGCGTCACGGCCCGCTTCCAGTCTCCGATTGTGGGTGCAGTAGCAGATTTCCAGGTTAATGCTATCCTCCTCCTAACCAGAACCAAAGCTAGATCCAGAAATCTTGTTCCCACTTTCCATTTGGGCGGTCAGGGGAAAAGTCCCAACAGGCAAATTCCAATCGTGGGTTTGAGTCCCACCACCGCACTTGTAATCCTCAAAACTTCATCCCAAAACCTACTTACTATAACACAGTCCCAGGTCATATGTATGAAGTCAGCGTTGCTATAATTACACCTCTGGTAATTATGTATTTTACCACCGTAGGTGGCACGGATCCTATGGAGAGTCATGTATGTCATATGGGTATAGTTGAACTGTGTGTATTTCATCCTGGTGTTGCAGGAAACCTTTTTGGGGTATGCTAAGATTCTGCCCAATTCGGGATCTGAAAGTTCCCAATCTAACGCTGTCTCCCATTTGCCACGCAATTTTTGTAATGGGGTTCGGGACATTTCCGACAGTGAAGAGTTAAACCATTTCACCTGGTGTCTTGCCCCGCCCAAAGTAAGCGTAGAGTGCAACACCACATGTGTCATGGGGACCTTTATTCCACAACACACTGAAAGTCCCTGCCACCCTGTACTCCACAACACCCTGAAATTACTGCAAGAACTAACTTGACTGAAGCCCAAAGCCCTCGACCAGATCCTCCAAGTGGGCTCCTGTTGATAGCAGTCCCACAATGTCTCCAGTCCAACTTCAGTCCAGGCTGATAGTTGTTATGGGGTGAATATCGTTCTGGGGTTGCCATGTGGTAAGACTATCAGGGGTAGGGCCGAGGCGTACAAGGGATCTTCTGCCCTTTTAGCCACGCAGTGTTTCCAACACTGCAGGGCCGTGGTCTGTAGTAGGGAATGGTGAGGGATTACCACAGCTGGGTCAAGCATTCTGGCTAGCAATAGTGCTGTGTGGTGCCCAGAGTCCATCAAATCTGTCCCCTCAGGGCCCATACCTTCCAACCATTGTGCCAGCCACTGTAATTGAGAAGCCAGGATGTAGAATTCAATGTTCGGCACCCCCAGACCACCCTCTGTCATGGGGCACTGCTGAGTTGCTAAGGACACCCTCTGATGCCCCGTCTCTCATATAAGACCTCGCAAAAGGGTGTCTAACTGCCAGAACCTTCCCTGCAGGCACTACAGTCGGAAGATTAATAAAGAAATATAGTAGACGTGGCAACATGACCATCTTTGATAGAGATACTCAGTCCATAATTGGGAGACAAATAGAGCACCAGAATGGGACATATGATCTAAGAGGCTTATGTGCTCTCCCTAGATTCCCCTCCCTCAGATCCTCTAGCAAATGGAAGATGTATATCCATAGATATCTAAAGGTGGAAGGAGCCCAATTAAGATCCAATGGATGGTCTATGGGGCGAGGGAGGGTCGCAGCAATGGAAAACAGGTAAGTCTTGTCTTTGTTAACCCGTAAGCCAGACATGCGTTCAAATCTTCCCAGCAGGTCTTGTGCCACTGCAGAGCCTTTCACAGCATCACTAAGATATATCAGGAGATCGTCTGCATAAAGAGAAATTATATGAACACGTCCCCCAACAGTGAAACCCACTCCATTGCCTCCCTGACAAAACAGCGCTGCCCAGGGTTTGATCGCAAAGGCAAAAAAGAGGAGTAATAGTGGGCATCCTTGTCGGGTGGCACGAAAAATTAAATATTGTGTGGAGACTGTATTGCCTGTCTTAACCCTAGCCGTGGGAAGTTCGTAAAGTATCTTCACCCATTTCACCCAGTCATCTCCCAGACTCATGTGCCTCATGGTCACGAACAGGAAATTCCACCGTACAGTGTCAAAGGCCTTCTCCAAGGCTATTGACAGGAGGGCCACCTGAGGGAATAGCCTTACTCCAGGATGAAACAGCACTGAATACAGTCTGCGTTGAGACTGGTCGGAAATCCATAACGCGTGCCCCCTCAGAAGTCGTCTTGGAAATCGGAATCACCAATGCGTCCCTGGCGAATTGCGGGAGCTGCCTGAGCCGCAAAGATTCTGCATATAGGGTATTCAGACAGAAAGCCCTCTTCGATACGTACACAGTGTAAAATTTTGCAGGAAGTCCATCTGGGCTCTGGGTCTTATCTGTGGTCATACTCTTAATGGCCACCAGGATCTCCTGAACTGTCCCTGGGCCACCTAATATTTCCTTCGCTTTTTGGCCTAGTGATTTAAAAATTAAAGGGGACAGAAAAGATCTCTACTCTTCTTGGGGAACCTGCTCTATACAGGGATTCATAATAGGCACGGAACAGAGCATTAATGGCCTCTGGGTCATGGACAGATTCATTCGTTCCTATTCGAACATGGGTAATCAGGGAACCTCATGGTTCTGGTCTAATCAGCCATGCCAGCAAACGTCCAGGTATCCCTTGTTCCTCCTACACCCTGGTAAGGTACCCCCTATAACACCTCTGCCTTTCAAGGGCTTGATGGTACAGTGCTCGTGCTTCCTTCATGGTCCCTGGATTGCAATTTCTGGGCCCTGTGCATTGTTCAACCCGTGTATTCTGTCCTCCAGGTCTCTCAGTTCCTGGTGCAATTCTCGCTGTGCCCCAATCGACTGTCCCAGGCAGAACCCCCTTGTCACAGCCTTAAATGCCTCCCATTTCACCAGTTCTGTGGATGCCGTATGTGTATTCGTAGTAAAGTAAGCACCCAGGGTTTCCTCAAAACAAGGACCTTCTAACATCAGTGGGTTAAATCGCCACAATGGGACCAGAGGGCGCCTCCCTAATGGCTGAGAGGACAACAGTAGGAGAAAATAGTGCGCCCCAGGTTATATGTATGTGTAATAGAATGTCCGAGGCCGGGGGAGCATAAAAAAGCATCTATCCTTGTGTGCAACTGATGTATGGAGGAGTAATACGAGTAGTCTCTATTGTCCAAGTGTTGCATTCTCCAGATGTCCTCCAACCCCCAATATCCAAACCAGTCCCAGAATCCCGCCACCGTATGGTGAGCCTAGGCTCTTGGTAGTAGGGAATGTGACCAATCTAGTGCAGCATCCACTACGCAGTTAAAATCACCTCCCAGGATCATATCTTCAAATCTTTCCAATCTAGTATTCATTGTAGCTTTAAATTTGTCTCCTGATTCTCTTATATTTTCATATTTATCTCAATTTCAATCATCAGTTTCAAGAATTTCTTTCCGTCAGCAGAGCCATACTTTATTGAAATAAGCAGCCAGGTTGTCAGCCCAATCTTCCAACATTTATGGTCAGGATTATATGAAGGAATTGTGAATATTCTCCATCCGCGTGGTCATACATAGTTTTGTAAAGAAGTGGCTTACCACCACTCGTTCACCTCTTTCTTAGCTTTTACAGGTTTATTCATTGTTGCTTGAGTGTCTCATTGAGATGGATAGTTATATTATGCCCCAAGCATGTAGTCTACATATCCCTTTCTCTAAAAAATCTCCTGTGCTGCTTGCTCTCTCTTCCTGTCACATTTGGTAGCCATATTCATCAGCTAAGTGTACAAGAAAACTCTAGAGCACCATTTGATCAGTTCAGAGCTCATCTCTTTTTTCCAAATGACCCCCTGCCCAGCGTACTATCCAAACTACTCTTTCACATGCAAGGAATGCTCATTATGTGTGCTCACCAAGGGTTGATCTCCCCCAAGTCTCGCGCTCTCGAATTCGTGTCAGGGGTGCTGCCCTTGGTTTTTGGTGATGGTATGTCTCCCTCCTTGAAGTTCCATATTGATATTCTATGTCTTAGTCTAATACTTCAGTGTTTGGGTGGGTATAGGATAGCATTTAAATAGAGCCATCATGGCTGACCCGGCCCAATCGGGGCCCAGATGCCTTCGAGCACTGGACCTCTTTGAATGCGTCTCCGGCCTTCGGCTAAACACGGCCAAGTCCGTTCTTGTCCCCCTCCACTTGTCGTGTGAGTGCTTTGACTGGCAGTTGACGATCCCCCTTCGACGGCAGTCCTTCAAGTTCTTGGGGATCTGGATGTCCCTTCTCCCCGAACTTGCGTGGTCACTCAACATCACCCCACTGGTTAAGCGGGTCCACACCGACCTCCTTAAATGGCACACACTGCCCCTGAACCCTCTGGGTAGGATAGCCCTGTTCAAAATGATGATTCTACCCCGCTTTTTGTATATGCTTCAGAATACACATCTCTCCTTTGCTAGGTCTTGGTTCCGTGAAATAGATGGTCTGGCCGCTAAGTTTCTCTGGGGAGGCCGGAGGTCCAGGCTGGCCCTGGCCCAATGCTGAATCCCACCTTTTGATGGAGGTCTTGGAATGACGAGCCTCTATCTCTACTACCTAGCGACTCGACTCCTTACGAACCACGACTGGTTTAATGGCGGCTGGTCCGACCCGGCGTATCGCTGGGAATTGCACGCCATGGGCTTCTCCTCTATCCAGGGAATGCTTTAGGGAGCCATTGTTCCTCGGGCTCTCCCTGAAGTCACGCGCGAGGTATTCCTGGCTTGGCGGGCATCACTATGTCATACCCGCTGGGCGGGCAGGCTGACCCAATACACTCCCCTGTGGTGCAGCACCAGGCTCAGAGAGGTTGCTTCCTTGTCAGGGTTCCGGCAATGAGACCTCATTGGGGTATCCTTGTTGGGCGATGTCTGGAGCGGTACCCATCTACGCTCCTTTCAGGACTTGCAGACCAGGCACTCCATCCACCCCTCTCAATTTTTCCGATATTTGCAGCTGCGCCATGCCCTCCACGCCCACATCCCAGATGGCACCCCCTTGACTGAGTATAGTCCACCTGAGGCTCAAGTCATGACCGGCGATTTGGGGAGAGGAGGGATCTCCCGGATTTATCGATCACTCACCAACAATACTCCCAACTCCGAGATAAATGGGAGGGCTGGCTCGGGGCTCTGGAAGATGAGGACTGGAGAGACGCCCTGATGGCCCCTAACACAATTGTGGTTTCAGCGAGGCTCCGGCTGGTCCAAGTATACTTTCTGCATGCTGCCTATCTTACGCCACTGCGTCTCCACCGCGCGGGGCTTCGGCCTGATGCCCTCTGTCCCCGTTGCTCCCACTCCCACTGTCATGATCGCACTCAGTACAGGCGCTGAGTGCCTCGCGCTCCTCACCCTGGGACGAAATGTTACGAAACGAACCGTGCGTCCACGGACTACATATCCCAGAAACCCTCCAGACATTCCCGAGTTTATGTAATCAGGTCACATGGCCAAAACGCATAAAAGCTCGACCCGCTAACAGGCTGGCGCCGAATATTCCCGGATGTATCCAGTGACCTTCGGTACGTGTAGACGTACACTCGGCGAAGAAATCTCTACGACCCTTGACGACCTGAAACTCTCCGCCTCGGCTCTCCCGGAAACATCACCCGCCCGGGGAACCGTGGACACCCAAGGCTGTTCCTGCCTTGCAAGTGTGCTCCTCCCATCCCGACTCCTCCGAGAGTGAAGAGGGGGCACTGCAAGATCCTACTCCTCCCCAGCGGCTAGCCGTTGGGCTCCTCCAGAGACCGCGCTCCCCGGCTCCCGGCTCCTCCGAGAGTTGCGAGTAGCAGCGCCGTGTCTCCACCCCAGCCCACGGATCACCAGGCTGCACCTAGGCGGGTTACGCTCCTCTGCTTCGGGCTTCATCGGGAATCATCGAGTGGTAGCGTTCCTGCTCTGCCCTCGGATTTCCGGGCCACAGCGAATACAGGGTGTCGCGCTCCTCGGCTCGCAAAACTTAAAGGAGCCTTGCAGTAGCAGCGCCGTCTAAGACACCCCCACCAGACCGCCTCAGAATAGAGGCGCGAACACCCAGATGGGGGTCGGAACCTGAGGCCGTGCATGCATTCACTCATTTGTACGCTTATCTCATTTCAGATCTCCCTCCCAGCCGTCCCTATCCTTCCTTCCCTCGCTCACCTGCCTCCTCCGTCCGAGTGTGTTATACATCCTCCGGACTAGGGGCAGATGGGAGGTGGACCCCTATTAGCATCAGCGTCATCCTGAGGAGAAGAAACCAGCGGGTACACGACAGAATATTCGGCCCACGACTTATTATCCTCCTGATCACGCTGATCTAGCTATGGCCTCCTTAGACGACGTGTTGGTCGCTCTAGCCAACATGCAGGCGGAGTTAGCCGCTTCCCGGTCTGAGACGGCCGCCTTACACGCACGCATGGATCGTATGCAGAAGAACCCTTTCGATGCAGGAACCCCGTTTTCCCCGCAGACCCCGCAGGTAGTGGTAGAAGTACCAGCCCATGTTCCATTGGCTCCACCCGAACGATTTCATGGGGACATACACAAGGTCCAAGTCTTCATGACGCAAGTCATGCTTCACTTCCACTGCAAACCGAAACTCTTCATAACCAACCAGGCCCGGGTTGCCTTTCTGATATCCTACCTGGCAGGAGACGCGGCACAATGGGCCGTTCCGATAGTGCGTAGGGACGAAGCCTTACTATACGATTGGGACGCCTTCCGCTGTGCGTTTGAAGGGACCTTCGATCGCAGAGCAGACACCTTTTCAGCTGACCGCGACCTCCTAACCCTCCGGCAAAAACCCAATGACTTCATAGGTTACCTCAACAGTTTTCGTCGGTTGGTGGCAGAAACCGACTGGCCTGAAACCAAGCAGTCGGCCATCTTCTACCAAGGGCTCACGGACGAGTTGAAGGACGTCATCGCCCAAATCGACCCGCAACCTCAGACCTGCTCTGCCATGGTCGAATTGGCTTCCCGGTTGGAGCATCGTCTCCGGGAAAGAAAAGGAGACCCGAAACGGAGGGACAAAATGCCGTCCGCCTTCGACAATCCCCGAGCTCCCGACCCAGCAGGTCCCCGATCGGATCCTATGGAGATCGGGACGGTTAGGGCCTCGCTGACCTTGAGCGAACGCGACCATCGCCGCAAACAGGGCCTCTGTTTATACTGTGGCAAAAAAGGCCACTTCCTGAGGGAATGCCCAGTCAGACCCAAGACGAGCAAATCACGTCCCAGTCAAGCCGCTCTCGCTACAGAAGAAGAAGGGGCCAAGGGAAACTACAAAGCTTGAAGGACCAGGGAGGGAAGCCTTCAAGCCCACACTTCATCCCTTCGATGGAATCCGCCCAAGCGCAAGAACCAGACCATTTCTTTATCTCGCTGAAAGCGGTAATTAACCAACGAACACGAACCATCAGAGCCATGATAGACTCCGGAGCTACCGGATGCTTTCTGGATAAACTGGATAGGTTTGTCGTGGTATACATTGATGACATCCTGATCTTTTCCACCTCTCAGGAAGAGCACGTCGTTCATGTGGGGCTCGTGTTGCAAGCCTTGAGAGACCACCACCTATTTTGTAAGCTCAAGAAGTGCGAATTCCATGTCACCACCGTGGAATTCCTCGGAGTCCACCTAACCCCCACCGGACAGGTGATGTCCACCCGAAAGGTACAAGCAGTGAAGCAATGGCCCCAACCAAGGTCGGTCAAAGACATCCAGAGCTTCCTGGGCTTTTCGAACTTTTACCGCCGGTTCATTCATCACTTCTCTCATCTGGTTTCCCCTCTCACCAAACTGACGCGGAAGAACGTACCATTCCACTGGTCTTCCGATGCCCAAAACTCCTTTGATCAACTCAAGGAAGCCTTCACATCCGCACCTATCCTACGACATGCCAAACCCGACCTCCCCTTCATAGTGGAGACGGATGCGTCAGACATAGCTGTGGGAGCGATTCTCTCCCAACGACATCCGGATACCGGGCATCTTCACCCGGTTGCATACATGTCTCGAAAGCTGAACATCGCCGAACAAAACTACTCTGTTTCCGAAAAGGAACTCCTCGCCATTTGGGAGGCCTTCCGGGAGTGGCGACACTGGCTGATGGGGGCCCAACACCAAGTCACTGTCTTCACAGACCACAGAAACCTCCAGTTCCTGCGGGAGGCTCGCCATCTCTCTCCCCGGCAGAAAAGATGGATGCTTTTCTTCGCCGAATACCACTTCGTCGTCACCTACCTACCTGGCACGCTGAACAAAAAGGCCGATGCCTTGTCCCGACAAGACACGAACCGCACCCCCGCGGTGGAGCCACAGCAGGCTATCCTGTCCCCTGGACAAGTGATCGGAAGAACGGAATCAGAAACCTTCCTCATCGAGGTAAAGCGAGGGGTCGCCTCGTTTTCATGGATCTCGTGGCTGAAAAGACACAAGGACTGGCGCCTTCGGAACAGCATCCCCATGAGAGGCTCGCAAGTGTTGGTCCCCACGCTCAAGCTCCGGAAGCTTGTCTTCCATTGGTGTCATGAACTGCCCTGTGCCGGGCATCTGGGAGGTGCAAAAACCCTCGAAAAAATCCTTCGACACTTCTGGTGGCCCTCGGTCAGACCGGACGTTCTGACATGGGTCGCTCACTGTACCATCTGCTCCCAAATGAAAGCCGACCATCGCAAACCGCAAGGCCTCTTGCGTCCACTGCCAACCCCCCGTACGCCCTGGGAGAGAATCTCGGTGGACTTCATCGTTGGATTGCCTAAAGACCAGAACTGTACAGCCATCGTGGTGGTGGTCGACTACCTTACGAAAATGGGACACTTCCTGGCATGTAAACAACTACCCACGGCCAGTGCCCTCGCAAGACTTCTGTTGGTCAACGTCGTCCGTCTCCACGGCCTTCCTCTTGGCATCGTCTCGGACCGGGGTTCTCAATTCACGGCAAGGTTCTGGAAGGTATGGTGTGCCGAACTAGGGATTCAATCCTCCTTATCCACCAGCTTCCACCCGCAGACCGATGGACAGACCGAGAGACTCAATCAAACCCTGAAACAGTATCTCCGGTGCTACGTGACCAGGCCTCCAACGCTTGGGTAGACTGGTTGTGGGTCGCTGAAGTGGCCTATAACGATTCCATACACGCTTCCACACAACACACCCCGTTTTTTCTCTCATCAGGGTTCCATCCACGATTCACACCTTTTTTGCTCCCTCACACTAATCTCACCGTACCGGACGTCCAAGACAGGCTAACCTCCATACGTTCAACCCTCACGAAGGCGCGCGCGAACCTTAGGTCCGCAAAGGCACGATACAAACACCAGGCCGACAAGCGGCGCAGGCCCGATCCGGTGTACCATAAGGGGGATAAGGTATGGCTGTCCACAAAGCACATCAAGTTTAAAAATCCCAGCCTATTCAACCCTAAGTACATAGGCCCCTATCCAGTCGTGAGACACGTAAATCCTGTGGCTGTGCAATTGAAACTTCCAGCACGGTTACGTATCCACCCTGTGTTCCACGTCTCCTTGCTTAAACCCTCGCTCGGCCCAGTCCGAAGGCTCCCTGCTCCCGTAGGGGTCAACCATGAACGGGAATACGTGGTACAACGGGTGTTGGACTCCAAGACGGTGCGTGGAAGGATCTGGTATCTCCTGGCGTGGAAAGGGTATGGACCGGAGGAGAACTCATGGGAACCGGAGTCGTCGCTCCACGCAGACCGTCTGGTGGCTGCTTTCCATCGCCGATGTCCGGACAAACCCGGTCCGGAGCCTCGCACCCGTTGAGGGGTGAGAGGGGATATACTGTCATGATCGCACTCAGTACAGGCGCTGAGTGCCTCGCGCTCCTCACCCTGGGACGAAACGTTACGAAACGAACCGTGCGTCCACGGACTACATATCCCAGAAACCCTCCAGACATTCCCGAGTTTATGTAATCAGGTCACATGGCCAAAACGCATAAAAGCTCGACCCGCTAACAGGCTGGCGCCGAATATTCCCGGATGTACCAGTGACCTTCGGTACGCGTAGACGTACACTCGGCGAAGAAATCTCTACGACCCTTGACGACCTGAAACTCTCCTACTCGGCTCTCCCGGAAACATCACCCACCCGGGGAACCGTGGACACCCAAGGCTGTTCCTGCCTTGCAAGTGTGCTCCTCCCATCCCGACTCCTCCGAGAGTGAAGAGGGGGCACTGCAAGATCCTACTCCTCCCCAGCGGCTAGCCGTTGGGCTCCTCCAGAGACCGCGCTCCCCGGCTCCCGGCTCCTCCGAGAGTTGCGAGTAGCAGCGCCGTGTCTCCACCCCAGCCCACGGATCACCAGGCTGCACCTAGGCGGGTTACGCTCCTCTGCTTCGGGCTTCATCGGGAAGCATCGAGTGGTAGCGTTCCCGCTCTGCCCTCGGATTTCTGGGCCACAGCGAATACAGGGTGTCGCGCTCCTCGGCTCGCAAAACTTAAAGGAGCCTTGCAATAGCAGCGCCGTCTAAGACACCCCCACCAGACCGCCTCAGAATAGAGGCGCGAACACCCAGCTGGGGGTCGGAACCTGAGGCCGTGCATGCAGCACTGCCTGATTCCCACCTCACTCCTTTGCCACAGAGAGGGAGCTACTTCCCTTCGCATACCCCAACAACAAGGCGGGAGGAGACGTCAGGTAAGCGAGTCACCTACAAAGGAAGATCAGGGGAGACAACTAGCGTAGGCATTCACTCATTTGTACGCTTATCTCATTTCAGATCTCCCTCCCAGCCGTCCCTATCCTTCCTTCCCTCGCTCACCTGCCTCCTCCGTCCGAGTGTGTTATACATCCTCCGGACTAGGGGCAGATGGGAGGTGGACCCCTATTAGCATCAGCGTCATCCTGAGGAGAAGAAACCAGCGGGTACACGACACCCACGCAGACGTCTATCATATGGTGTGGCTTTGCCCTGCGATACAGGGGTATTGGGAGTCTTTAACACGAGAACTGACGGAGGTCTTGGGCTGGGAGGTTCCTCTCAACCCTACACGTGTTCTGCTGGGCATCACCGATGGGTTGGATTGCAATAGGGCTAAGAAACTCTTCCTTAATACGGCACTGGTGGTACCCAAGAGGGACATTGCTGCCCACTGGTTGTATAATACCCCGCCCACATTGCTGCGCTGGCGCAGGGGGGTGGACTGGTGTGCCGCAAAGGAGTGGCCTCTTTATGTAGCCAGGGGGTGCCCTAAGAAATTTCACCGCATGTGGGGCAAATAGGTTGGAGTGATAGAAGACTAATGTGGAGTGGTTTGGTCTTCAGATTAAAAGTGGATATGTCGATACTGGATTTACATGTGTATAGCCTTGATGCCACTGTGAAGTGTTTTTCCCTCGGTCTTACCTTATATGATGTAGCTCTGACTGGTGCTGTTTGTTTTATTTGCATTCAAAATTCAATAAAATTGATTATCAAAAAAATAAATAGAGCCATTATTCTTCGTTTCAATGTACTGTTGCATTTACCCTATCAGGGGCGGTGCATAACAGACAGCAAACACCATAGTTTTATCAGCTTTCCAAACATCAAGTACGGTTGCGCAGAATACAAATGACACACTTAACCCCTCCCAGGCATGCAAGTTCATCCCTTCCTTCTTGGCCGCACAATGCATTGTCCCCTAAACTCCAATCATTCAGGGGACAACAGTTTGTGGAGCATGAATGCCGCAGTTTATTCCAAAACATGGATCTCCGCGCTCACTGCCGCACCACACGGATGTCCTGGTCAGTCCTTTCACTCCCTTCTTTGTCTGTGGTGCTCTCATTGCCAGTGTTCCCTTTCTTTCTAGGCGTTGCCTGGCCTGACCCTTTTTTCCCGGACTCCCTGCCTTCACTGGGGCCCATCATTGCTGGACGGGTATCCTGCGCTGAACTGCGTGCCCGGCCCTGCCCGTGGCCACCATGGCATACATGCTGATGGGTTTGTCATTAACAGAGTATGTGCCACAGTGCCACTCCCTTAAACTCCTTTTCCCCTTGTCTGCCCCTCTGGTATGTTTGCCAGGGATACGGGGGTCCCCATGGCCCTTGCGCTGTAGAGTTTGTGACACCTAGCTGAGTCCCTTAGTTGACAATGCTCCCTGATGCCCCCCCCCCCGGAGCCCCCGTGATCGCTCCTGCACCCCTGTGAATGACCCAGTCCTTTACTCTGTGCTTGATGCTCACCAGACCCAGTGGCTGCGCCGTGCACTCTCTGACCACTCGGGCTGCTGTTTTGGCCACAGACCCCTGTCTGCCGCTGCCCGCGTCCCACGCAGAGGGACATCAGCAGGGCAGCTCTCTAGTGGCCACCCGTCGGAGCCTCCTTCCCCGCCCCCCGCCTTGGGGAGGGGAGGCCTCAATAGGCATTTGCTGGGGGAGGCGGGCCACTGGTGCGGGGCGGGGCTAGGCCCTACCTAAGCCCGCCGCCCCCGCAGATCGCCCTCTGCTTCCTGGGGTACACTCCTGTGCCGCGTGAGTTCCCACCCTTTCCGCTTACCCTGCGCGGCGTAAGCAGCGCGCAACTGGAATGTTATAATGTTTTTTCTTGTGTTGCAGGCGGAGTTACAGGGCGATCTGGAGGCAGAAGGGTACAGTAAGGGTACCTCTGCGACAGTCGGTACAGTAAGGGTACCCCTGTCCGGCACAGTAAGGGTGCCCGAGCCAAGGTCCGGGAGCCGAAGGAGGTTCTGGGAAGACCGCGACGGCGCCCCGTTAGTCCTTCGGGCGGTTGGGGAACCTGACCAACCGGGGGTGTGCCATAACACGCTCCGCCCCCGTTAAAAGGGGCGGGAGTATTAGACAGATCACGTGATCCAAAGGAGGATCTGAAAAATGTGCCGCACTGCCGGGCATCGACCCACCGTGCGTGCTGGCTCGCAAGGCGGGCGGAGCAGCGAGGGGCTGCTTGCCCTGGATCGCCCGTAAGATAACCCACTCTATCGTCATACTTATGTTGTATGAAATAAACCTGCAGCAGTTCTTCACCCATAACTAATGTGTCAGTGTAATCATTGGGTGATGTCTGTGCATACGTGTTGAGTGGAGCGGATGACGGTGTGGTCACTATGAATCCTCGCTGTGGTACCCCTCCGGATCGCTGCTGCTTCCTCCTCCTCCGTCAAAGGCAATGGTGTCTTGCTCCTGCTGTGTTCAGCCTCCTTTGGCCAGTCTTGCCTTGTTCACTTTGCATGTTGCTGGGAGCTGCCGCCCCTCACCTCTGCCCCCTTGGCTCCCAACTTGGCGGGGGCCGCCATTTTGGCTGCATGCCTCTTCCCACTGGGCCCAGGGGGATTTGTTTCTGGACTTGTTTCCCTCCTTGGTGCTTGCCTGGTTTTTTTTGCTGGCCTTTTTCCCAGGCCTGTGGTAATCTTGTCGTCTACCCAAGCCTTTCCTTTTCTTGCCACCAAAGGCCTAGCCGGACTCTCCCCGAGGTGTTCTCTGCCTCATTCTAGCCGGCCCGCCTCTTCTTCACCGGCTGTCTCCTCCCGGAAGTGCACCGGCTTCTTCCTCTATCTGGCCCCTTCGGTCCTCCGTGCTCCATGCCCTGCGGGTCAAGCTCCATCCCATATCACGCCCTCGAGCCTCATTGCGCCTCACCACTGGGGTGCTCGCCCACTAGTCTCACCCACCGCAGTCCCTGCTTCCAGATTCTTGGCCCAGGTTGTTTCTGTGTGCGGCCAGGCGCCACTCTGGCCAACGAAGTCCTGGGATGCGTCTGAACTGCCGCTTCCAAATCCGCCTCCATAACCAGCTGCTCGGGTTCCCCCATTCGCGAGGTGCCTGTGCCTGCCACTGTCTGTGTCCAACAACCAGCCGGTGATTTACAGGTAGAACTCCAGCCACTGCTGATTCGTCTCCCGGGTAAAGAAGAGGGGGTGTACTTCCTGGTCGTTCATGCTGGCGATGTTGCGATGGTCCTCTTGACGAAAGTCCTCACCAGAGACGGTTCCAAGGCGATGAGGCACTGATCAGTTGTGGTCAAGCTCGGACCTGTAGTGTCCAGCTGGATACGTTCTAGTGTTTCACCCTGTTAAGCACACACTAACACCCACCCATCACAGGCGTCACCAGTCAGGTGACCCTGTTAATAAAAGGGGCCGGGCGCACGTGCCCTGGGCCAGTTACCAGCACTCCAACTATGTGTGTGTGTCATTAGTTTGCTTGCATGTGGGCCTAGGGCCCAAGACTCTACAGGCCCCTGCCCCCTTTTGATCTTCTTGGTCGCCCCGCCCTCCTTCTTCCTTTAGGTGGTTCATAACTTTCAAAAGACGCGCCCAATTATTGTGCATCTTTTTTTGTGGACTTTGCCCGTGGCGCTACAGGTGTTCTTGCCACTGGTAGGGATTCCCTGCGAGCACCTATCTGGTCTGACTTTTCCTCCTCGGCCCACGTCACATTCTCTTATTGCTGCAAACAGTGTGCTGCACAGTGTATTTCGGCCTGAACTGGCTTTGTCAAGTAATGTGTACAAAAAACACACCAAGTTTTTATACCGGAAAAAAGTACATTGTAATAAACATTAAAGACAGACACACATTACTTAGCAGATCAGTCCTGCCATCCTGGAATACTATCTAGTCATACAAATAAGGAAGTACTCATTCTGATTACTTGACTAGAGCCACTGAGGCCGAAAAGCATTGTATGGCACACCCACATATCACTAAGGTCCCCATGTACGAAGTGTTTTAACAGTCGCAAACCCCCGGATTTAGTAAATCTGAGGGTTTGCAATCACTAAAACACTTTTTGGAATGTACTTGGAAGATGTTTCCCGAACTGTTAAATTGGTTAAGCAAACAATAAGGAATCGGTATTTAGAAGGGGCGTGTCCCTTCCCAATGCTGATCCTTGTGTTATGTGTTGATGTGTTGCGACCGAAATCCAGTTGTAAAAAATTAATATTTTACCACCAACTCATAGGACTTGGTAAGCCATTTGTACCCCTTTGTGAATATTGACCTAAGCGTTTTTTTAGGAGAAGGCCGGCCTACTCCTAAAAACGGTTAGTGTAACTTGAAGGCAAACAGGCTACATGAAAAAAAAAAAGATTGGTTCATTTAAATGCAATCACAGACCTGGTAGTCTGCTGATCACAGCAGTCCACCATTCCAGTGATTGTGGCCAATCACACTGGGTTGCAATTTTCGACCTACCTCCTGCATATTAATGAGGTAAGGTGAAGTGTGACCCACTACGATTTTGGTATTTTTTTAGAACTTAAAACTGACCTATTAGTACATAGGTGGGGGTCACATAATACCAATGCATTCAATAGAAGTCGGTGAGCAGATTGCAACCGCATTTGCCAATATCCTGTCGAGTTCTTCACCTAATTCCTTTTCCAGGTATCTAGTGTCGATTCGCTCCAGAGTAAAGCAGGCCTCTTTTGTAAGAAACAAGCTGAGTCTTTTAAATCAGGAAAAGTGAGAGAAGGCAGGAAATGATTCAACGTTAGTCACTGCTCTGCAGCTATCAGTCTCTTGTCAGCCTGCTGTATGAGGCCTTTGTTTGGAACGCCTCTTTGACAAAACACAAATTCATGCAGATCGGTGGCGCAGGTTTTAACAAGCCATATGACACATTCTGCCAGACAATATCTCATGCTTAGCTTACCAAAGGCAGCTCGATAAAACCGAATGTAGTTTACGAAGCGTTTGTCATTTTTCTGCCGCACCACAAACCAGTCCCCACACATATATTTTTTGACGTGCCTAAAAGCAGAAATTTGGGTACATTTTATAACAAGCATTGGAAATGCTGGCTTTCACCGAATGAAGAATGGTAATCTAAAGCGTTACACGTAAATAGCATGGGAAAAAAATATGTATTTGCAAGGGAGTAGCCAGAAAATTAAAATACTGTAATATAAAAGAGGAAAAAAAGGGAGGAAATAATATATAAGAAGGGAAAGAAAGAAAAGGGGAAAAGTAGAAATAGAATGAATGACAGGAAGCTAATTATAGAAAAAAGAGAATTGTACAGAATATGTTAGGAGATTTTAAATCGGATTAATAATAACCATATAAGGGATTATACAGAACATATCATGAAGCAAGACGGCGTAATTTAGCACTAATAGATTAATATATACATAAATATGTATGTACTTTAGTGCGTTTGAGATTGGTACAGGATAGTAAAAATGTATTAAGTAGATATATGAATAAATAGTTAAATAAATAAATAGATGAATAAGTATTGAAGACTATGTTGAGGTCTCCTCCTATCAGGACCAGTCTATCCTGTGTGGTCAGGTTCCCCTCCAAAGCCTCCCGAATAAAGTGCTCCTGTCCTTCGTTGGGTGCGTAGAGGGTACCCAGGGTTAGTTTCTGTGAGCCTAACTGTATCTGGTAGACCAGAAGGCAGCCCTTAAGTTCCATCAATTTAGGGCCAATTGAACCTTGGAAAGAACGGGAAAATAGGATAGCTACCCCTGCCGCCTTACCCCCTAATGAGGAGAAGAGTTGCTGTGGGAAGGATCTAGATTTAAGCAGCTGAGAATAGCCCGTGAGGAGATTGGTCTCCTGAAGGAGGTAGATGTCTGCCCCCCTGTGTTCCAAGTAAGAACAGACAGCTTTGCGCTTAACTGAATTGTTAAGGCTTTTCACATTTAGGGAGATTACTTTTAAGGTGTCACCTGCAGTCATGGCGAATGAGTACGGGTATGCTATGAGATAGTGGCCCACCCTGCTGTCTATCTAACGGTATTGTGTAGCGATTCCTAGGCCTGAGGTGTGGGAAGTGATGCGGTAGTGTCCCTGTCACCCCCATCTTTGCGCCCTGCCCCAGTGCTGCATAGTGGTACATTTCAAGTAAACGTGCATAAACTAGAAACAAAAAAATACAATACCCCAGAATAACAAACAAAGTCTCTGGAAGGGAGAGCAGTCTCCACCCCCTGAGAAGAAAGCCACATGGATGGGTTCTTGGTGGCCTGAGGTCATCTTGGTGATTGTAATGTCCGGCGCGCGCGAGGCGTTCTAGCCTTCAGCGCTGCCGGGGTGCGCTAGCGCTGACGCGTGACGTCAGACGGTAGCCTGTATAAATAAAGAGGCGTGGTCTCGGCGCGGCAGTCGGGAGCCCCGTGTAAAGTCTAAAGTACCGGCTCCTGTAATCATTTAGCGCGACCGCGCGAGCATGCAGATTAGCGCACTAGAAACGCTACACTGGCGACGAGGGGTGTATTGAGCCCTGCATTGATGTATATATGCTCCACTGTGTGGTACATCTGCCACACATGTATCCTGGGCCTGTGGTTGGTGTCTCATCCTAGTAGTACCCCGGCTGAGCATGCTGGTGGTTCCTGTGGGAGACGCTGAGAGAACCCTGGAGGCCCATCCTGCAGCCTGTGGAGACACTGAGAGAGCCTTGGAGCCCCATCCTGCAGCCTGTGAGGGGTATGTCTCGCCTGGGTGGTGGCAGGCCTGATGCCATGAGGAGCCTGACGACGGCCGCACTCCACCCCAGAGCAGGCCCAAGCCTGGTGGGATCGCCCGAGCCCCTGAACACCCTGAGGGCCCCGATACGGACTCCTGGAGGCACGCGCGCCCACTGGAGGGTGTAGAGGCGTGGTGGAGAACCACGCGCGACGCCCACAAGGGGGTGCCCACCGATCGGTTTTGCCGAGGAGGAGAGGTAGCCGGCTTTCACCGCGTGCTGCGCACGTGCCAAGATGGCGTCGATTCCCGCCATTGAGCCGTTTGTCGTTGATGGTGCCCCGTCGTCCCTTGCCCCGCGCTGGAGGGATTGGACAGACCGCCTACAAATTAATTTCGAAGGGGCAGGCATCTCGAGGGAAAGGCGCAGAGCACTGCTACTCCACCTAGGAGGCAAAGACATCCACCGCATCTACAAAACCCTTGTGGAGGCAACGCCGAAGACTTACCACATGCTGCTGAACGCTCTCAACGCCCATTTCGAACCCATGACGAATAGAGACTATGAAAGATTCATCTTTCGTCAAGCCAAACAGGAGGCAGATGAGTCCCTTGATGCGTTCCACGGCAGACTGAAGGAGTTAGCCAGCATGTGTGGGTTCCGAGATGAGCAAGAGGAGATCCGAGGGCAGATCATACAAGGGTGCTACTCGTCCAAGCTCCGGGTCACGGTCCTCCAGGAAGAAGGAAAGCCCCTCGCGGACATCCTCACCCTCGGACGGTCGAAGGAGCTCTCACAGGCGAGGGCCTCGCACATGGAAGCCGCCCTACACCGCCCCGTGAAGACGGAACAAGTGCAGGTGGCGGAAGCGGTGAACGTGGTACGGCCCAATGGGAGACCGGCCGGAGGGAGAAACCAACCGGAGACGAAGAAGAAAGAATGTGGATACTGTGGCGGCCAGGCCCACCGCAGAGGGAAAAAGTGCAGCGCCTGTGGGTGGATGAACCACTTTGCGGCGGTGTGCCGATCCACCAGAGTCAAGAAAGAGGCGGCCCATGCGGTGCAGGAGGGGGCGGATAGCGAAGACATGGACGATGACACCGAAGAGTACCCAGTCCATTATGTGTTTGCGATCAACCAGCCACAAAAGAAGAAGCGCAGACTTCCAAAATGTCGCATCTTGGTCCAACAACAGGAGGTAAAGGCGACAATTGATACAGGGGCATCCATTGAGCTGATGGTCGCCAATGTCTACCACCAACTGCGCACCAAGCCTCCGCAGCGAGAGGCGAAGATCCGAGTGTTTGCGTACGGCCAGAAGACACCCATCCCTCTCATCGGGTGCTTCAAGACAGAGCTACAACATGGAGGGAGGAGGATCAGCACCACCATCTATGTCACAGAAGAGGGCAGTGGGATGCTGCTGAGCGGGCAATCGGCCGAAGAACTGAGACTGATCTCGTTTGCCATGGCAGTCCTAGAGGAAGAACTGGACACCATCATGGAAGAGTTCGGAGAAGTCTTCAGAGGCATTGGATGCCTGAAAGGGAAGGAAGTGTACTTGCACATCGATCCGTCGGTCCAACCAGTGGCGCTGAGGCACAGGCGAATCGCGTTCCATCTGAGGCAAAAGGTCGAGGAGGAGCTGGAGGTCCTGGAGAGACAAGGCATCATTGAGAAGGTCAGCGGGCCAACCCCGTGGGTATCCCCGATCGTCATCGCCAGGAAGCCGAAACAGCCAGGACAAGTCCGCATCTGTGTGGACATGCGCCTCCCCAACGCCGCAGTAAAGAGGGAACGACACCTAACGCACACCATTGATGACATCTTGGGAGAGCTGAACGGGGCCAGGTGGTTTTCGAAGATGGACCTAAGATCACGCTATCACCAGCTGCCACTTCATCCAGACTCGAGGTACATAACCACGTTTTCCACACATGTGGGTCTCAGACGGTATCGGCGTCTCAACTTCGGCATCTCGTATGCCGCCGAGGTATTCCAAAATACCATCAGGGAAGTCCTCAGTGGGCTCCCCGGCGTGCTCAATGTGAGAGACGACCTGCTGATATACGCGTCAACCATAGAGGAACACCACCAGCGGTTGAGAGGGGTTCTCAAAAGGATTCAGGAGTCAGGCCTGACCCTGCAACGAGAGAAGTGTCAATTCCTGCAGAACAAGATTAGCTTTTTCGGATACACCTTCTCGGATCAAGGAGTGGCCCCAGACCCGGACAAGGTGAAGGATGTCCAAGAAGCCCCAGCCCCAACAAACATCTCGGAGGCCAGGAGTTTCCTGGACATGGTCAACTTCTGCGGCCGCTTCATTCCGGATCTCTCCAACCTCACCAAACCCCTCAGGGAGTTGACCAAGTCGTCGACCACATGGCAGTGGGGCCCAGAACAAGAGCAAGCGTTCCAAGCAACGAAGGCGGCCCTCTCGGCGGACACTACCCTCTCGTACTTCGACCCTAGGAAGCCCACCAATGTGGCGGTGGACGCAAGCCCTTTTGGTCTGGGAGCGGTATTGACTCAACTCCAGAGCAACGGAGAGTGGGCCCCCATCGCCTACGCCAGCAGGTCTCTGACCGAGACAGAGCAGCGTTACTTGCAAATCGAGCGAGAAGCCATTGCCATCCACTGGGCCTGCAGACATTTTCATGTCCATGTGTACGCCCACCACTTCCCGGTGGCAACCGATCACAAGCCCCTCATACCTCTCTTCCTAGGGTCATCCTCGAAGCGCCACCCCGGATCGAAAAGTGGATACTCCAATTACAAGGGTACGACTACAGGGTGGAGTACAAACTGGGGGCCACGAACCCGGCGGATTACCTGTCAAGGCACACGCGGAAAGCCACAACGGAAGAAAAGGAAGAGGCAGAGGACACAGAGGAGTACGTCCGGTATGTGACAGAGCGGTCACGACCCCTCCCGATGAGCCTAGCCGCCATCATAGAAGCGCCGAGAGGCGATGAATGCTTGAGAGCAGCGGCGGAGGCCGTCAGGTCGGGGAATTGGAGAATAATCCAAGAGTCGCTAAGTCGGAGGACTCTCCAAGCCAAGCTGACACTGGAATCCATCTTGAGAGTGAAGGGTGAACTGTCCGTCGACGCCCAAGGATGTCTTCTACGTGGCCCGAGACTGGTCATGCCGGCCAGCCTTGCCCAACAGGCAGTAGACCTCGCCCACAGGGGGCATCAAGGCATGGTGAAAATGAAGGGCAGGCTCCGAGCCAAGGTATGGTTCCCTGGCATGGATGCGATGGTTGAGCAGGCGGTGAGAACCTGCACGTGGTGCCAAGTGGCAGGACAGCCGGATCGCCCTCACCCGGTGGCGACCGAAGACAACCCCCAGAGGCCGTGGGAGTGCGTAAGCGCCGACTTCGGACACCTCCCAGATGGACGGTACGCGTTGGTCATCATCGATGATTTCACCAAATACCCAGAGGTCGAAATCGTGGGGAGCCAGACAGCCACCGAAGTAATAGCGAAGTTTGAGAAAACCATCGCCACTCATGGCATATTCGGGGTGGTAAAGACTGACAATGGACCCCCCTTCCAGGGGCAGGAGTTTGCAGAATATCTCAAGAGTTGGGGTATCCATCATCGCAAGGTGACACCACGATGGCCCCAAGCTAATGGAGAGGTGGAGAGGTTTATGAGGACACTCAACAAAACCATACGCATAGCCATGGCTGACGGATCTCCACTGGAGAGGGCGATCTACAGTTTCCTGAGGGAATACCGGATGACCCCCCCATGTCACAACAGAGGCAGCCACAGGAACAGCCACCATGGGAAGAATAGTGAATGACACGATCCCTCACCACCCGACGTGGATTCCGGCACAAGCCACTAATGAAAAGACTCTAGCCAATCCGACGCGCTCGAATGACCAAGCCAGCCGACGAAGGGGAGCTAAGGAGTCCACGATACAATGGCAGGATCAAGTGTATGTGAAGGACCGCTACCCAGGCAGCAAGTTCAGACTTCATTTCAAACCACGGCCGTGGATCGTCACCCGCCGGACAGGCACGATGGTGACCGCCCAAAGAGGAGCTGAAACGGTCACGCGAGATGTGTGCTTCTTCAAAAAAGTCCATCCAGGGACACCTTTGCGCCCCGGGGCCGAACCAGAGGGACCTGGCCCCGACCAGCCGAGCGGAGACCAGGAGGGGGAGGACGTTCCGGGTGGAGATTGTGACTCCCAGTCGATACCAGCCACACCTGGGGGTAACCTGCCCGGCTGCTCCCCGTCCCGGGAGGAGCTTAACACCCCAAGGCGCGGAACCCCCGAGGTGGCCCTACCCAGAGGCGGCCAGTCCCGCTACAGCCTGCGGAAGAACCCGGCGCCGTCGTCCCAGTTGGCGGACTATATGGTGTAACCTGAAAGGACTGGCAGACTGGTAACAGACTCATCGTTGGTTTTGATTTTGTGTTTTGATTTAATGTTTTATAAAGGTTGGAAGGAGTGTAATGTCCGGCGCGCGCGAGGCGTTCTAGCCTTCCGCGCTGCCGGGGTGCGCTAGCGCTGACGCGTGACGTCAGACGCTAGCCTGTATAAATAAAAAGGCGTGGTCTCGGCGCGGCAGTCGGGAGCCGCGTGTAAAGTCTAAAGTACCGGCTCCTGTAATCATTTAGCGCGACCGCGCGAGCATGCAGATTAGCGCACTAGAAACGCTACGGTGATCTCTCCACTCACGGCCCCGGTAGGCTTCTGGTGTGTGCCCCGGCAGTGGGCAGGGCAAATTGCACAATGTTAGTCGGCTCCCCCGGCCCCTTTATCGCTGGCCAGGTTCTCCAAAACCGCTTTTCTCTCCTGCACCATTGCTTCAGGATCGGGCCTTAGGGCCCGTCCTGCCTCTCTGCCTCCATCTTTGTCTCTCCCGGCAGCCGGGTCTGGCCTCCTCTCCCGTTGCCCCTCCCGTTGATTCTTCTGGCCGCTCAATCTGGAGGAGGGTACAGGCCATGCAGAAGGACAATAGTTGGTGAGATTTCCCCTCCCACGTGAAAATTAACCGGAAGGGGTGGCCCCAGGTGTACGAGATATCGTGCTCTCTAAGGAATGTGGTCACTGGACAAAACTCTCTTCTCTTTTGCAGCGTGATCACCGACAGATCTTGGTACAGCTGGAGCGGGTGCCCACGGAAGAACATCAGCTCAGGGCCCCTGGCAGCCTGGAGAATGCGTTCCTTCAAGGGGAAGCTGTGTACACAAGTCAGGATGTCTGGGGGTGGCATATTCGATGCTCTAGGGGGCCCAACTCGGTGAACTCTATGCAGGCGAATGTCTGACTCTGGTGTGTTGCCCAAGATCTGGGCGAAGAGAGCCTTGACATATTCCTCCACATTCCCTGCATCGGCAGATGTTGGGGCATTACTGATCCGTATATTATTTCACGTTGACTTGTTCTCAAGGTCCTTGGCGTGGGCCTCTAGCTCTATCTGCCTGTCAGAAAGGCAACTTATTTCTTGTTGGAGTTGCTCCAACTCTTCCTCTCTGGAGGTCTCGTGTGATTCCAGTGTATCTACTCTATCTCCTATGTCAGAGATCTCTTTTCTAACCCCTTGCAGATCTCGAGCCAAGACTCCTTTAATCGATTGCATGTCTTCTTTAAGTGACGTGAATAGGGACTCGAGGTATGAGCGAGTGATAGGGGCCTTACCAGCATCCTCGCCCTCTGGAGTAAAGAAGCTGTCGAGAGGCTTGGGCGGTCTTGAATCGGGGTCTTGGTGAGCATGTCCTTTAACATGCAATCTTTTTTGACCCGGGCCAATGCCATGCTCCTCCACGGAGTGGGGGCCCACTGGCCAACGTGAGGCGGGGCAAAGCAATCCCCTTCCCCCAGTGTGGGTCAAAGAAACCACAGAGATCCACCGCCTCTCTCTGTGCAACATTGCCTGATGGGCCAGATCAGAGGTGTATCACCTGGGCTGTTGGTGTCTTAGCAAGGCTGCACTTTTGGGCCGCTTAATTCAGCACCAGGTCCCAGGGCAGGGGCAAAACGCCACAGGTCCATAAGTTTAATCCCCAGCCATGGCGAGACCCCTAAAGCCAGGGCCCCTAATGCGTCTCTCCGAGGGGCAACCAGGGTACGGTGGTGCTCTGCCTCACGTGCCTGATGTCTTCACTGCCAAGGGTGATGCGCCGGGTCGCTCTTCGGGCCTCCCGCCTCCACTTTTCCATTCCACCTGGGGCCCCGTGCCCACCAATCACTTGTGCCTTGGATGTGCCCAGCTCCACTCTTCCTTCCGAGGCCTCCCTCTAAGCGTTGCTCGGCCGTTATCCGGGTCCCGCAGTCTGGGCCTACATCTCTCCCAGGGTCCAAGTTAATGCCAATGATTCTCCCAGGCCACCCTCCTCTGGTTCACCAGGTCGAGACCCCCGGTGAGGCAATGCCCAGGGCTTTGGACCGCTCCTGCCTCCCTGGGTGTTCGGGATCGCCGTGCGGTGTAGGTCCCAGGGCCTCTTACCTCTGTGCCCTTGCCGCCTGTCCAGGCCTCTGTCAGGCCTCACATTCCGGTCCCGCACCGTCCTCGGGGGCCCGCAGGATCTCATGGAGTGCACCCAGGAGAACTCACTCCTCCCTGGTTGGACCTGTGTGGTCTGGGTCTCTCTCCCAGATGGTCGCACTGGAGGCAAGGGTGTCCGCTCCCCTTCTCCACACTCGGCCGGAGCGTGCAGGCCTTAGCTGGCCTCCAGGTCCAATCGCTGCTAAAAGGCCTCTGGTACGCTCACCAGGGCGGCTCGCTCGGCTGATCAAATGATCCCGGGATTCTGGAGCCGCTGCATGGTAGATCTGCCCTTAATAGCTGTAGGGCACTGTAATTACGGGGCTTTACGACAGTGCCAGAGCTGAGAGACCATGGAGCACGTTTGCTCACTCCGCCATCTTGGCCACGCCCCTCAGCCTTCAGTTTACAGCAAGAACTTAAACATTTTTGGCTGAGAAAGCTAATCTGTCGGGTATCAAATATTTCTTAAACAACTGAACAAATCATTGAGTTATTCATCAAAATATTCCACTTTAAATCCAAGGTACACACACAAAGACCATACAGTGTATTGAGTTATTTTATATAAATTGCGTCTTTTATAAATACCTAAACCAATTTTGTAAGGCTGTCAAACACAAAGTGAAGTATAATGTGTTATGTGACAAAGTGGTATCTTGTGCTCAGTGATATAAAGGTGGTGCATACTATGTACAAGGTGACTGAAATATGTACAGGGAAAAATGAATGGCCAGAAACCAAATATTAAAAATTAATGATTCTGCGGATTGAATGAGTTAGTCTTTTTCCACAGAGCCTTTAGACTGGACCAGAAGATATTGTCGAGGTTTCAACCCAGGATCTGCACTACTAAGTAATCAATGCTGGTCTTCATCAGGACATAGGCGGGGGAGGGATGACAGCCTAGAAATGCCCCAAAACAAAAGCACCTGGGAGCCAGTGGGGGTGAGCTGGTGGACTCAACCCTCCACAGCAAACTTGAAACAATGGATCCTCGACAAAAATAGGGCCATAACAGAAAAATTGATGGGGTGGCAGTATCAGTGGCGCTCCTGAGACTGGATGTAAACAAGCTCTGGGAGCAGACAACTGCTGTTGAAAGTACAGTGCACACAATAGACACAGTGAGTATAGTCTCCAGACAGTGCAAACTAATAAATCAGGCCGTGCAAAGTGTGGACTCTCGTGCTACATTGCGTTTGACCTAAATTTAGTAGTGGAAGTGGTGGATTTCCATCTGAGCTGGTTACAATGTCTTGTGTTATATAATACTGAATTTAGTTTTATTAAACTTAATGTGTATTTAAGTGCCATAAAAAATAAAAGCACGCAGCTGTATATCTTGCAGGATATTTTAAGTACATTAATAATCCAGCACACTGAAGCCAACCTTCAAGTGATTTTAATTTGCATTTGATTCCGTTTCTTTCAGTAAATGGTAAGACTAACGGAATTGCAAAAGAGTGTTGTGATATAATGTCCCATGCTGGGTTTAGTTTGCTAAAAGAAAAATCTAGGCTCATTCCATCATTTTAAAATTCTAAACAAGGATCAATTATTGACTACATGTTTATTTCAGATAATTTAACAACAACATTGTCTGAATATACGGTAATTCCTCGGCTCGAAAGTGATCATAATCCTCAGATCATAACATTTAATTTTGCAGTGAAGTGCAATTCTAGACCAGACAAACTTCCCAACATGGCCTACTCCTCAAATAATCTGAAGAGGTTAGTCTGGCATACAGATAAAGAAGAGCAAATAACACAAGCTCCTAAAATATTAATAAAGGAAGGTGATCAGTGTGAGCTGCGGGTTGTCAATATGATTAGCACATGAAACTTTAGAACAACGTTCCTGGTGGGGAAATTTGCAGCCCAACAGTCTAGGAAACCAAATAATCCATTAAGATCTTCAAACATATGGTTCACTTCTAAGCTATTTAAGTTAAAAATATATCTTCGTAGAGGTGTTCGGGAGGCCTATGCTCATAGATTCCATCAATCCTCCTCTGTTTATGAAGACAATATGAAGGAACTTAGAAAAGTTTATATACAAGAAGTCTGGAAGGCTAAATCTAATTATCAACCCGGGCTTTAGAACAGCTTATTATCTGCCTCCAAACAAAACAATGCAAAAAGATTTTGAACAGTAATTAACAAGCTTGAAAGGGGAGGCAACAGGGCATTTTGTGTAAATATATTGGAAACTGGTTGGGTATCTTTTATTACTAATTTATATGGCACAACGGATCAGGCGGTAAATCAACCAGATACGTGCTTTGGTTATGGGGAAAATAGTATATCAGCTATTGATGTGGCGAGTGGCATGTGCCAGGGAATGAATTCCACAGTGAAACTTAGTGATTCCAGTTTTGATTTGAGCATTAAATTACAGGGTATAAGTATTAATCAAATACTAACTCTGCTACGTGGGCTTCACACAAATGGTGCACCCAGTCCTAATGGGCTGCCTAATGCCTTGTTCAGTGCCAAATCTGACATGTGGGCTGGAATCTTAAATAAATTGTTCAATGAAGTATTGACACTGGAAATTGTGCCAGCATCATGGCAAGGTAGCATACTGCAGCCTATTTATAAAAATGGTCTGATTGACAATCCCGCTAACTACCGTTTAATTTAGTAAATTGATGTTGATGCAAAGGTCTTTGCCTTTAGTTTGTTGAGAGAATTGGAAAAGTGGGCTATGCAGGAAAGCATCATTCCGCTTAAACAAGCTGGTTTTCGGAAGGGCCAATCTACCACCATTAACCTGTTGGCACTTAATTAACTTGCAGAGCGGGCTGTCTTAAAAAAGCAAAATTTATATATTGCTTTTATTGACCTAAAGGCAGCCTTTGATTCAGTGCCTCAAAATTTGTTATGGAAAAAATTGCTTGGTTGGGGCACCCCAAGGAAACTTTTGAAGGCTATTATCCTTTCTTTATACGGATACCTGGGTTCAAGTCAGGCTGGGTGATGGTAGTCCCTTATCAAGAAAAATCAAAACATATGATGACCTAAAGCAAGGTTGTGTTCTTTCCCCTTGCATTTTAAATTATTTTTATCAGATCTTCTTCAGCATCTTGACTCTATTAATGCCCATGCCCCAAGGTTGGGAGGGCTGAAAATCAGCTACCTCCAATATGCTGATGATACTATCCCCCTAAGCCACACTCCTATTGGCCTACAAAGACTTATAAATGCTTTTGATGACTACATACAAATAAATGGCCTTAAACTGAATGTTAAAAAAAACCAAAACCACAAAAATTGGACCTGTAAAACAGAAGTTTAATACATGGAGGGCCAGAGCAGGCCCAATTGAAGTTGTTAAAACATAGAGCTATTTAGGGGTGGTGTTCTATAACAAAGTTTCTTTTAAATACCATTTTAAGGCTCTAATGACAAAAACTGTGATTTTACTTCATGCTTGGTTTACAATGTGAGGGGGTGCCTCTGCCTGAGCAGGGCCCCTCTGCAGCTGGCCAGGTCTATTCCCTGTGGCTGTTTGTGGATGCGGTTAAACCATATACTCTTAAGTGCATTATAACCTACCGGTAAATGCTAACTTTGGAATGACTGCATCAAAACATGTCGTGTTTGGTGTCAAACAACTTGGAATCATACCCCCACACCAGTAACTGGTGTGGGAGTATGATCCCACCCTTCTAGAGGGGACGACATGTACCTACTGTGGTAACACGGTAGAAATCTGAAAGAGCCCTGGCATCACAAAATGGATGCCACCAGCACATACACGGGGCTGCCCTCCTGCTGCTGACTGAAACTCGCAGTGGAGGAGGCCCAACAATAGGCATTCTGTCACAGGGAGGTGTCACCACCTTCCAGACAGGATTTAGTGTATTGGAGCTGGGTGGGTGCACTCCTAGAGTGCTTTGAATTCCTGCACTGGGGGATCAGTAGGCTCCTCTGTGCATATGCCAGCTCAAACCGGTTCAGGGTCTACCTGTCCCTGCTCTGGCGCGAAACTGGACAAAGGGAAGTGGGTGTAACCACTCCCTACCCTAACCCTCTCAGAGGAGTGGTCATAGAGCTAGTCCCTCCCTGTCTTTTAGTATAAGATAGGGAAACATTGCCATTGCAAGTTAGATATCCCTGGATGACGCTTTACAAGAAGAATCCTGGTCCTTCGACGTTCCACTACCTTTGGAAGACGGAAGAATCTCCCTTGGAGTCAAGGAGTGACTCCCCTGCTTGGCAGGCACCAAAACTTTGAATCAACGGTCGCAAACTTTCCTGTTCCCGCTGGAGCCCGAAGTCCCTGCAGCCCCAGAAGTGGATCTCCTGACTTCTTGACGGCCATTGTGAGTCCCCAGTAGAGCTGAGGCGAGTGGACCCCACGAGTGATGAGAAACAGCAATATCCGGGTACAGTGTACTATTGTCAAGTGCAACCCCTTCACGATGTTCTACGAACTTGTGCTTTGGACCATTTGTGGCCCAAGCCTCCAGCAAGTTGTGCACCAAAAATCGGAGGCCTACCCCATCCTGAGTGACTGTGGGCTCCTGTGAAGCATTGCCTCAAGAGGGGTCTTTGCGATCCCTTGTCTGTTGGCTTGTGGGTCCCCTGAAGACTTTCTGATCAAACCAAAGTGCTCCTCTAGTTGTGCCAGGCCTGCCCTCCCTTACTCTTGCTGGGTGAGTCCCTCAAACCTTGCCAGTCTGCACCATTGACTAAATTCACTTTCCACAAGACTTGCTGTTGCCAAGGCTTGTTGGCTCCAATCCAGTTGCCAACACCGCAGTCAGCTGAAAACATTATGGGATACTCCGAATCCAGATGCTGGTCATCGTTGATCTCTCCTGGTCCTCGTGAGCGAAGAGTCAAAACACCCTTGATCGCCTGAAATCATCCAACATCCGTGGGCATCCATCTTCCTGGCCCCGGGTCACTGGCAAGAGACTGTGAACACTGTCCCTTCTGCCTTCAGGTCATCTTCATCTTGAATCCAGCCTTGGATTCCACTGGACACTTCTTCAGTCTTCGCAAGCAGCAAATTTTCTTTGGCTTCCATAGAAAACAGTGACGCGACCCGACACCAAAGACACCTATGCACCCGGCTTCCCTGGGTGAGGTAACTCGTGCACTCCGGTGCCCTAGTGAGTGTTGGCCCTCAAATTACTTACCTTGTAAGTGGCTTGCTTGTAGACTTCCTCGAAGTACCCTAAAACTTAAAAAATCCAACCGCGACTTGCTCCATTGAAATCAATATGGAACCCGCGGCTGTGTTCTCACACTGCACACGTCTCCCGTGGGTCTTTTACTTACCTGATTTTGCTTTATTAGTGAAGCCCCAGCGATTCTACAGGCCCTGGGCCTTGTCCCATTGCAAGTCGACTTTCCTAAACCTCTTTTTTAGTATATGGACTGGTACGCCCCTAGGGCCCCAGCCATATTTGTGCTTAACTTATTGTGAAACGTTGATATTTGAATGTGTTTCTGGCTTCTAATCTCATAAAGAGATTAGTAGAGTGTGTCTAGAAATAAATACATATATATTTGATATATATACCTGTGTGGTGTCCTTTCATTTGGTAATTCAAGAGATTATAAGGTAAAACAAGCTGCTTTACATTCCTCAGAGACTTAGCCTGAAAGCTGCTCTCCACAGCTACCACTAGGATAGCTTTCTTTAAAAGGTTGTCTTAAACCTATCTACCATAAGATTCGAATTGGACTGGTGCAAGGTGGCCACTATAACTAGTGACCAGCATATGCCAGGCCAAGTTCTCACAATGCTTTTAAATGTTTAAAATAATCGTTGAATTGTCAATCATATGATTATATTCTTAAAGTCATGAAAGCCAAGTTACAGCCAACCCTGTTATATGGCCCACCCATTACCAGAGGGAAAGATGCGAAGCTCTTAGATTTACTGGTAGTTAAGGCCTTCAAATCAACTTTTGGGATCCCCAGATCAGTAGGCTAAACAGGAATAAGATTAGAGTTTGGTCTCCAAAGACAGTGCTTGGTATTAGAATGAGCTTTTTTGAAATGTATGTACTCAAGGTTTTCTTCTGCTCCTGCTTCCCTAGGTAACAATTGCTTGCTAGAAATAAATGTCTGCTTATGCTGCTAAATGGAGATCTCATATCTTAACCTACCTGAAGGATATTGGTCTGCAAATAGCGATCCAAGAAGTGAAAATGCCCAACTATAAGTTAATCTTAAAAACACTGATCAAAGCTGAATCCCTTAAATTGGATAAAAATGCACTAGCAGGGAAAACTCATGCATGGTATGTGAATAACTCATACCAATTTTTACGCACTGAGCCATATTTGACTGCTCATTTCTCAGCAAAAATAAAAAATATTTTCTTAAATCTACGAATGGGACTAAATCCAACAAAAGAGGGTATGCTGTCTTGGATTCAGCAGTGGCCGGATTCTAACTGTAGACTATGTGGATGGCCATAAGAATCATTAGAACAAATAGTGTGCATGTGTCCAAAATTGATTAATGTTTAGCGTACCTTCTTGAAACCCCTATTTTTGAAGATTGGGGTTAGATCAGCTCGTCAGCCACTTATTAGGTCCTTATCTGGCAAATTGATTCCATTGTTTTGCCAGTTGGTAACATTTCTAAATGTAGCCCAAAAATGTTTGGTATAATCAATTTGAGATGCATTATATTTATGTCCCTTGGACTTAAGAGCCTTTTGCACAGTTTGATATTTCGTAGAACTTAGTGTTCATGCTTCTAGGGTAATAATTAGAAATGTAATAGTCGAAGCCACTCTGTTATAGTAATTATTGATGCACTTTTTTATTGTCCTTATACAATTGAATTACAGTTTATTGCATGTTGGCACTTTAATATGCAGTATGTGCAATATCCTGTTATAGTAAATATTGATGCATTTTAATATGTGCTTACAATGGAATTACTATTTACTGCACGATTTAGCCCATATTTGATAGATTTTATAATTTCTTTTTCATATGCACATTGTATGGTGAATTGGTCTGGTTTTATGACATCATTATGAATGTATTGGTAAAATGTTTATAATATTTGTAGTACAGATTTTAAATATTGTGTGAAGTGAAGATGTTTTGATTGCAATGATTTTTATTAATCAAGCAATAAAGATCTTATTATTATTATCATTAATAGAGACAGTGGTGGATGGCCACTCAGAGCATCTGTGAGAGATGGAACTGCAACTTAAATCACATGAGGACAACCTCACAGATATGGAAGACAAATCGTGCAGGAATCACACTCTTATCTTGGGCGTTCTGGAGGAGACGGAGTCACAGTCTATTGAAGAATATCTAGAATATTTGCTACCACAGCTCCTACCCACGTTGAAGGACTAGACGGTGATCGAGGTGGACCTGGAGTAGTAGACTCCATGCAGGAAGCGCCCCCCGTAGTGCGACCTAGGATCATCATGGGCAGAATACAATGATACCCTGACAAGGTTTGCATCCTCATGGAGGCACAGAAACAAGAAACAGTTTAATACAATGGAAACCGGATCTCCTTTTACCCTGATTATGCACTGGTGATGCAGAAGAAGCTATGCATGTTCAAGCAGGTGAAACATAAACTTAGAGACATGAACTTACCATAGGCCTTACTAAAACCTGCTACACTATGTATCGATGTATATGGCAAATTACTTTTTTTTTTAAAGACCCGAGGAAGCGATGCATTTTATCTAACAAATTAATCTACCCAAGTAATGTATGTATGCCTAGGGGTGGGACGACGGGAGTGGTTGGCAGCTGAGATTTGATTTGTAGATGGGCACAAACATAATCAGAGGGGACACACACATATAACTATGGCACAAGATAGATATGATACCTTATATTAGAGCGATATCAGAGGGTTAGATGCATTGACTAGGGACAAATGGCAGTGACGAGCCCCGGAGAAACCCACAGAGGACCGGGGAAAATCACCCAAATATGGGGAACACACAGTTGACAGGGGTTGTTCGAGGGAGGGTAGGTACAGAATGTTTAGGCTGAGTTGGGAAGAGCCACACAGGTGGGGGGGTCACATTGGAGGCACAAAGGATTGGCCACTCGTTACCAAAGAACAGAGAAGTTAACATACAACGCATCAACAGGTGCATGAACCTAACATGGTATAAATCAGGATAGGGTTAAAGGCACTATCATGGAATGTGAAAGGCATTAATAATCCCATAAAAAGACAAAGAATGTGGTCCTATTTGAAGCGCCAACAGACACAAATAACCATGCTACAGTAAACCCATATCAATCAATCAATCAATCAGGGTTGTTGAAGAGCAACTACTCACCCGTGAGGGACTCAAGGAGCTGGGAGGGGGTAGCTCAGTTGAGTGTAGGGGTCATCCATAGAGCCAGATTGTGAGGTCCTTAGTGGACTGGGGCGTCAGCCAAAGAGCCAGGTCCTGAGGTCTTTCCTGAACTGGGACAGTGTGGGTGCTTGTCGGAGGTAGAGCGGGCGGTCATTCCAGGACTTGGCTGAAAGGTAGGAGAAGGACTTTCCTCCTGTTCTTGTCCTGTGGATGCGAGGGATGGTGGCCAGCGAGAGGTCGGATGTTTGGAGGTGTCTTTTGGGTGCGTGGAAGGAGAGGTTGTTGTTCAGGTATATTGGTCCGGTGTTATACAGGGCCTTGTATGCGTGGGTGAGGAGTCTGAAGGTTAGTCTTCTTTCGAGTGTGACCCAGTGGAGATCGTAGAGGTGTTGGGTGATGTGAATGCAGTAGGGGATGTCATTGATCAGTCTGGCTGCTCCGTTCTGGACAGTCTGGAGTTTGCGAAAGTGTTTCTTATTGATTCCGGGGTAGAGCGTGTTGCCATAGTCTAGTCTGCTACCGATGAGCGTGTACGTAACGTTTTTTCTGGATTCGGGTGGGATCCATCTGAAAGTCTTTCAAAGCATGCGGAGGGTGTTGAAGCAGCTCGAGGATACTGTGTTGATCTGGCTGTTCATTGTGAGCGATGAGCCCGGTATTATGCCGAGATTTTGTGCATGGTCCGTCGGGGTAGGGGGATTTCCTAGGGCAAGGGGTCACCAGGAGTTATCCCATTGAGAGGGGTAGGAGCCCAGGATAAGGACTTTTGTTTTCTCAGAGTTGAGTTTCAGGCAGCTTTTCTTCATCCAGGTGGCGATGGCTTTCATCCCTTCTTGGAAGTTGTGTTTAGTGATGTTGGGTTTGTTGGTGAGAGAGAAGATGAGCTGGGTGTCGTCGGCATAGGTGACGATGTTGAGCCCATGGTTTCTCACAATGGTTGCGAGGGGTGCCATGTAGATGTTGAAAAGGGTGGGTCTGAGGGAGGAGCTCTGGGGAACTCCACAAATGGTCTCTGTTGGTTCCGAGAGGTAGGGCAGGAGTATGACTTGCTGGGTTCTGCCTGTGAGAAATGAGCATATCCAGTCGAGGGCCTTGTCGCGGATGCCAGCATCTTGGAGTCTGGTGGCTAGGGTGTGCTGTGAGACAGTGTCGAAAGCAGCTGAGAGGTCCAAGAGGATGAGGGCTTCCATTTCACCATGGTCGAGGAGGGAGCAGATGTCATCAGTGGCGGTGAGTAGGGCAGTCTCGGTGCTGTGGTTGCTGTGGAATCCAGATTGGGAGATGTCCAGGACATTGTTCCCTTCGATGAAATTTGCTAGCTGGGTGGTGACAGCCTTTTTGATGACTTTGGCTGCGAAGGGAAACAAGGAGATTGGCCTGAAGTTTTTGAGGTCCGTCGGGTCGGCAGAGGGTTTCTTCAGGAGGGGGTTGACCTCGACTTGTTTCCAGTCACCTGGGATGGCGGCGATCTCGAGGGAGCAGTTGATTGTTTGGCTGTGACGGCCAAGGCGGCTCCATGAAAGATGTCGGATGGGCAGGGGCCTGAGGGTGCCTCGAAGTTGATGCTTCTCATGGTCTTCAGGGTGTCCTACATCGTGAGCAGTGTCCAGTTGAGCAGGGTTCATTGGATGGCGTCACTAGGATGGGGAGCAAGGGCGGTGTGGAGGTCATGGTTTTCGAAGTTGTCGTATATCATCTTGATCCTGAGGTGGAAGAAGGTGCTGAGTCTGTTGTAGAGGTCTTGGGAGGGTGGAACGTCTGTTGTTTCGCTGCAGGGTTTGGCGAAGTCCTTGATGATGGAGAAGAGTTCTTTGGAATGGTGAGCATTTTTGAGGATTCTGTCTTGGATGGATTTCTTTCTTGTGGATTTGATGAGCTGGTGGTGTGTGGTGATGGCTGCTCTATAGGTGGAACGTGATTCGGGGTTTTTGTTGTTTCTCCATGTCTTTTCAAGTCGCCGGCAGAAGCATTTCGATTTTTGGAGCGCAGGGGTGTACCAGCTTGCTTTCTTTCTTTTTGTCAAATCTTTTTATTGAAAAGAGGCTTGACATTCAAGAATGGTACATTATCACATACAGTGGCAACAAGGGTTGTGGTACAAGGGTTACACATGGAGGAGAAATAGCAAAACAACAGCACAAAAATAACAGTTAGAGCATATTAAGATCTCATGCAACAAATTCGTCCCTCACCCTCGGAGCCTCACAGATACCTACCCCGTAGGTGTTCCATTTGTCCCATATCTGAGTCCACTTGGCGGGGCACCCCCTAGCTTCATATATGGTTCTTTCTGTGGCCAAACGCCAGTCCATATCTATACTCCTCTGATTGGCGGGGACTGGGTCCTCCACAGTCTTGCGATATTACGCTTTGCCACCATCAATCCCAAGGTTACCCGTATGGGCTCTTTGGTATTAAGGTCAGTAGGCCCCAGGCATTTAGAATAGCAAACTTGATGTTACAATCGATCTTCTGCCCCAACACCTCCTCAATGAGTCTCACCACTGCCGTCCAATACCTTTGAATTATAGCGCATTCCCAGAGCGTGTGAACAAAGGTACCCTCATGCCCACACTGTCTGAAGCACCCACCGTCTATACTGTACCTCATCCGGACCAATAGTGGACCTGAGCAGTAGGACTTGTGGAGAATCTTTAGCTGAATTAATCGAGACCTTGAAAAAATAGCAACCCATCGAGGAGAGGACACTGCGGCCAGCCACTCCTCATCATCCAAGCCTGCTACGTCATGGTCCCATTTTTCCCTTCGGTGAACAAGGGGATCAGACACATTTTTGATAAGTTTCTTGTAGATCAGTGAGATGGCCTTCTCCGGAAAGTCGCCATCCAACACTCTATCTTCAAGAGGAGAGGACTCGGGGAGTGACTCTCCTCTGGGGAGCGCGGAGAGCAAGGCATGTCTAATTTGGAGGTAGCGAAAATATTCCGAACTAGCCAACTCAAATTCCTGCTGCAACTGCGTGAAAGGGATGATGTCTCCAGACTTCCACATGTCTTCCACATTGGATGTGCCAATGAGGTCCCAGCGATCAAAACCCTTTGAGTGGGTCAGCCTGCCCAATTGCTCATTGTGCCACAATGGTGTGGCCAGTGTGATCTTGCCCTCCCATCCCAGACTCCTCGTGGTGGCTTTCCACATTTGCACCGAGTGGCCGGTGGGCCCGCGGTCATGGCTGGTTTCAGCGAGCGCACATACAGTGCCCCTTCAAAGCTCCCTCCCGGAAGAAGCCACCTGTCAATCTGGAAGGCCGGATCGCCCTGTTGTCTGTACGTGCACTGATTAATTGCTGCAAGATGGGATGCCCAATAGTATCTCTTAACGTCCGGCTGTGCAATGCCCCCATCAAACCACCGCAGTGTGAGCTTGTGTGTTGCTATCCGGGGGGTTTACCCTCACAAAGAAGGTCCCGGAAGAGACGGTCTAGTTCTTTAAAATACGCGGAGCTAACGTAGTGGGGAGTGTTTTACAAAGCATAGAGGCATCGAGGGAGGGACATCATCTTGAAAAGAGCCGCTCTCCCCAAAAGAGAGATAGGGAGTGATTTCCAGTGTCGGATGTCAGATCGGAGACGCTGCAAGGGCGGTAAGAGATTACGCTCGTAAAACCTGGATGGGTCCCTAAAGACCCAAATCCCCAGGTACTTGAAACCGTCAGTGGCCTCCACCAGGTGAAACCCACGAGGAAGTTGTGGCACCACCCCACTGAGGACATAGAGTACTGACTTGGTCCAAATAATTGTATACCCAGCAAAGCCGCCGAACACCCGAAATATATTCAGAACCCTGTTTAGAGACGCTGTCTGTGACGCAAGATAAAGTAAGATGTCATCCACATACAGTGATATGCGGTCTTCCCATCCAGAGGTCCACCTGAGTCCCCTGCCAATAGGGTCCCTTCGGACCCACATCGCCAGTGGCTCAAGAGTGAGGGCAAAAAGCAACGGGGACAGGGAGCAACCCTGCCTGGTACCCCTACCAAGGACAAAAGTGGAAGATTTCCTGTGATTAACCACTATTTGGGCTAGTGGCTGTTGATAGAGGAGACAAACCCATTTAATATATTCAGAACCCAGACCTAATTTGTGGAGTACTGCGAACATATAGGATCACTCGATGGTGTCAAATGCTGCAGCTACATCGAGAGAACCACTACTGCGTCCTCGTGAATGGTAGTGGCATGTCACAGCACACCATGGAGTCTGCGCAGATTGAGGGAGGTGTTCCTAGCGGACATAAATCCCGATTGTTCGGGATGGACCAAGCGGGAGATAACCCTCAGCAAACGAGAGGCAAGGACCTTCGCCAGGACCTTAGCCTTGCAATTGAGGAGGGAAATTGGCCTATAGGAGGAGAATTTGTTACTTGGCTTAGCTTCCTTGGGAATGACTACAATAGTTGCAAGCCTCTGATCGACAGGCAATATAGCCGCCTCTTCACTCTCGAGAAACTACTACGGAAACACCCTCTACACCGGAACCACAGCCAAACTACAGAAAAGACTCCAACGCATCCAGAACGCCTCCGCACGACTCATCCTTGACATCCCCCGACACAGCCACATCTCCGGACACCTGAGAGACCTGCACTGGCTCCCCGTCAGCAAGAGAATCACGTTCCGACTCCTCACCCACGCACACAAGGCCCTCCACGACCTGGGCCCCAGGTACCTCAACAACCGCCTGACCTTCTACACTCCCACCCGCCAGCTACGATTGACCAGCCACGCCCTCGCCGCCGTTCCACGCATCCGAAGAGCCACCAAGGGAGGAAAATCCTTCTCCTACCTGGCAGCCAAGACATGGAACTCCCTCCCCATCCACCTCCGTCTGACCCAAGACCACCTCTCCTTCAGGAAACAACTCAAGACCTGGCTGTTCGAGCAGTAGCGGACCCCCCCCCCTAGCGCCTTGAGACCCTCCGGGTGAGTAGCGCGCTTTACAAATGTCTTGATTGATTGATTGATTGATTGAGAAACATTCTGGTAAGATAAGGTGCAATCGTACCCACCGTGAGTTTGAACAGCTCAATAGGCAAGCCGTTGGGACCCGAGGCTTTTCCGCGGCGTAAATCATGGATGGCTTTCACAACCTCTGTCTCTGTAAGGTCTGGATCCAGGTCAAGACGCTCATCCTCTGTAAGCAGTGGTAACGAGATGTCTTTCAGAAAGGAGGATGCCTCCTCCTCCGTGTGCGAGGATTGGGATGTGTAGAGGGTCTGATAGTACTGGCCAAAGGCGTCGGCTATATCCTTCAGGGCAGTGAGATGGCTACCACTATCCGTCTCTATTTCAACCACCACTCAGTGGGCCTGATCCCTACGGTCTAATCAGGCCAGCAGTTTACCGGCCTTGTCCCCTACGTCATAAATCCTGCTGAGTGTTACTCTATGGTATGCTCTGGCAGCATCAGTAGCTAAGTCAGTGTATGCCTTGGTTTTAATTTGCAGTTAATGTCATGTCACCTCCGAATTCTGCCCTCTAAGTGCCCCCTCTAGACGTAAAATATCTCCCTCCAAACGGATCATATCCGCACGTCGTTCCTTCCTCAGTCCCGTGATTTGAGACAGAACCACCCCCTGAATAACGGTCTTGTAAGCCTCCCATAGCGTCACTGATGAATCGACTGACCCCTCGTTCTCCTGAAAATAAAGATCAGAATCGCCTAGGATTATATCACCGATTTGGGGAATCTTAAGGTACCAGGGGTTAATCGGGGTCGTGCGACCTATAATGGGCTCCCCCACCTCAAGGCGACACAGGATCGGCGAATGGTCAGAAATTCCCCTAGCTAAGTGCTGAATTTCCTTGACACTGTCAACATGATGAGCTAAGGTCAGGACGTAGTCAATCCGGGACATACTACTATGCGCTCCGTAATAGAATGTATACTGTTGTTCAACAGGGTGCAGTTTTGTCCAAACGTCTACAAGGCCCAAGGCTCCCAGGGAACTGTGAATCTGCATACGGGAGGGGGGCAGGGTCCTCTGGGGCCAACAGTCAAGGGAGCTGGAAACAATGAAGTTGAAATCCCCACCAATTAAGACACTACCCTCTGGCTACCCCAAGATAAGACTCCCCAGATCTGCAAAAGCCTGGGCGTGTAGGCCCGGCGGCATATAGATAGAAAGGAGATTCAAGTTACTCCCCTCCCATGTCCACGAAATGGCCACAAACCTGCCCAGGCCATCCGTGTGAACAATGGTCATAGGGAATGATTTTCGTACCATTATGCCCACGACCCGGGAACCAGACCCAAAAGCAGAATGCGCCACAAATTTGAATCCCCATCTGGACATGGTTTTACAGGGGTTTCCAAGCAAGTGTGTTTCCTGTAACAGGATCACATCGGGAGAGTGACACTTTAAGAATTGGAGCTTGATTCTATCCCCCAGCCCGTTCACATTCCATGACAACAATTTTAGCCCTCTCCTAGATGTAACTCCCACCATGGCCTGAGGTGTGGATATTCAGCCGTGGGGGGGCCCCCAGCGAGTGAACCCTCCACCCACCAAGACAATAGTACCAAATCATAGAGTAGTAGTTGCCAGTTATCAAATGAAGTCAAGTATGTCATACCTGTATAACAAAAAACTAAACAAATTGAAACATCCCCCCGTCAAAATACCGAAAGGGGCACATTGAATGTGATGCTTAATGGAGAGACATAGTGCACAGGCACCAAACCCTCCCAACATATCAAACTCAACCCCCCTCCCTGCCTCCCTGCATGGCGGAATTACAACCTCCTGCCACCCCAAACTTGCAGAGTGCCTGATGCCTACCACTTAAACTAGGAGGTGCGTGCAGCCAACCGAGCACCCGTTCCATACATGGAAGTCAACGAATAAACAGTAATACCAAAAAGCTGTATTTGCATCGTAACAAGCATTAATTGACGATCGCCCAGTATACAAAACTGTCCCATACACACAGTTCTGCAGCATGGTCTACCACAAGTAGGAGACCCAGCCTCTGCCCAGTCCAACAGGCCAATATGGAGGAACCAGCACACCAAAAAAGGTTTAGATACAGACCAGATTATCCAACGCCACCAGCTGCAGCCATGAGACGCCCGACGGGGCACCCCCATCGGTGTCACTCTGAACCCCCTTTGCTCCAGGCTTTTGAGTACGATTATTATTCCCCTGGCAAGCGCCAGCCATCCAGCCAGTCCCAAGCCTCCTCAGGGGTAGTGAAGAACAGGCCCTCCCCTCTGACCCCACCCTCAACTTGGCTGGAAATAACATGGCGTATTTTATATTGTTTGTCTCGGAGTGCACATTTAACATCCAAGAATCTGCGCCGTTGTCGCGGTACTTTGAGGGTAAAGTCCGGAAAGAAAGTTACTGTGTTGTTCTGGAATGCCAGCAGGGGCGCAACTCGAGCAGCCTGGAGTATAACGTCCCTATCCCTGTAGTTGAAGATCCTAGCAACAATAGGCTGAGGGGGGGGCCCTGCTTTGGTCTTCCCCCTGGCACGCGGTTCGCCCTCTCAATGGAAAAAAGGTTGGACAACCTAGCTGTTTCAGGTGAGTAGTGACCAGTTCTTAGACAAATAGGTCTGCCCCCCTCTCCTCCGTTCTTTCCGGGACCCCCAGTATGCGAACATTATTGCGCCAGGAGCGCCCTTCGTATTTGCCCAGCTGCGCCTCCAGCTTCGCAGTGAGAGATTGAAGATCAGCCACTCTCTGCTGTAAATCGGAAGTGTCAGTGACCAGCGAGCTCGCTTTGATTTCCACGTCCTGCAATCTAGTGTTCATGGAGCGTATGTCCGCTCTGATGAGGGACACCTCTGAGGATACGGAGCCAATCCGTGACTCCAATGACATGTGAACCGTAGTAATAGCTGTAAGAATATCATGTAGCGTCGGTTCCTTAGCCCCCTCCTCCGGTTGTTGCGTCCCCGATAGAAAGTCGCCCCCTCTTCTGGGCCGAGCCGGAGCCCTTGTCCCAGGCATATTTCTCCAGCTTGGCCTGTGCGACCTTGAAGTTGCATCCCGCCATGACCGGGGCTCACCTGGCGTGGAGCGTGCAGAGAGACAGGAAGCACACAGGCGTTGCACGATTATCCCTTGACGCCACACTGCTCGCGGGACCCCTCTTTCAGGGCAGATTATGATGCCAGAAGCCCAAACTTCTCTGTGTCATGTGGTCCATGTAGTGTAGACGTGGGGCCAACCAAACGTGAGACACAAGCGTAAGGCCTTAGGACGTGGCACCCAGCGGTCACCGGCCACAGCGGCACAGCTACTGTTACACCCCCTTAGTGCAATGTAAAGAATGTGAGAGCTGACCCACTCTCGATGCCAGACAGCCGGCAGGGACAGTGAGGGTAGCACCAAAGGGGGAGAACGACACCATGTCTAGAGGAAACAGTGTCACTGATGCCCGCCAACACGCAAGTCACAGGCTTGGTCTCACAGTTGAAGAACATGTGCCACACTGGGGTAAATAGGGGTCCACCAAGCCAGGGGCAGAATGAATGAAATGCTGGTAGGGGAGGGGGAACCACAACCCGATGCAGCTGGCAAATATCATGGAGGCCACTGATCAAAGAGAAAGGGTCCCGAGCTGAGGAGGGCCCGAGATCCTGCCAGCCCCACAGCGGCTAGCACGAGAGAAAAAGCCGGCTTCCTCAGACGCTGGGTCCAGCCCGATAGTATCCCAATTGCCTAGGGACCGAGCTGCTAGCCCCCTGGGCGCCCGCCATCCCAGAGTCCACAATGACTGCTCCGCCCGGGCTCCCCACTCACCGGATTGCACAGCAGACCCCCAGCTGTCTCAGCGGTGCCGGAAGGGGAGGTCCACTCAATCACAGCGCCGGGCAGGAGAGCCGTGATGCAGCCGGCTTCAGGGCGTGAGCCGCTGCGGGAGTCACTGACTTTAAGGCTTAGGCCCGTTCGGCCGCCGGGCCTCACACTGGATATACCCCATCAGGGCAGGCATTTAATTCTCATGAGGGCGCCGAGAAACACACCAGCCGGCTCCCCTCGGTGTCTCGGTACAGCAGGCAGTTGCAGGCACCACGGCACACACGGAGGCGGACACTCTAGACTTGCTACGCCATTAAGATACTGGGCCTGCCTGCTCCTCCACCACGATCGCCGCTCAAACGGGCCAAGTGCGACTACGAGCCGATCTCCGGCACCGCCAGCTGGAATCAGCGGTGATGCGCTCAAGTTACTCGGGCAAGCATGCGGAGCTCAATGCAAGTCTTGTTGCCTCTATTAGTGGCGGATTAATTCTCGGATTTATGTTGGAGTGGGCGCGCTCGGACGGAGCCACCTCAAGAAGCGGCCATGTTCCTCCGCGGTTACCAGCTTGCTTTCTTGATTTGTCTTCCTGTGACTTTCTTGAGGGGGCGAGTGTGCCGGTGCAGTTCATGATCCAGCAGTGGAGGTTACGTGTTAAGGTGTTAGTGTAGTCAGAGGTGGGGTGCTGATGAGGGCGGAGGTGAGCTGGTCTTCAGTGAGTTTCTTCCAGCATCTAAGGTGGAGGTGATGGGCATGCTTGTGTAAGGTGGGTTTGTTGTAGGCAAAGTGGATGCAGTGGTGATCTGTCCAGAGGAGTTCCGTGGAGTGGCTGTCGGAGACACTGTTTCCTTTGGCAAAGACGGGGTCAAGTGTGTGTCCCACTATGTGCATGGGGCGATGACTAGTTGTTTGAGTCCTATGTTGGTGAGGTTCTCTAGGAGAGAAGCAGTGTTTGGGTCATTGTGGTTTTCCAGGTGGAAGTTTTGATCTCCGAGTAGGATGTAATCTATGGAGGCGAGGTCGTATGTATTGATGAGGTCGGTGATGGCGTTGGTGAAATTAATTCGCAGTCTGGGTGGCCTGTAGATGAGGGTTCCGCGGAGAGGTGTTTAAGGGTTGTTCTGGATCTGGAAGTGTTATATCTTCTGGAGTGGTGGTTGTCATGCAGCGGGTGTTTTTGTGGACGAAAGTGATACCTCCTCCTGGGCTATTGGGGCGGTCCTTGTGCAGGATCTTGCACCAGATGGGGGGAACCACGTGGTTTTCCAGCTTCTCAACATCGGAGCGGGGTGTGTTGATGTGGATGTAGGCCTCCGTCCCATTTAGAACTATGACAACCCTCATAGATCCTAAAGGTAGATACATGGTTTTGGTGGGGGATATAAACAGGGAAACTCTGTTGCTTTTAAACACATACACTCCCAACATAGATTACCCCAACTTTTTAAAAGAAATCCCTACTTTAATGACCCCTTTTGCTGAGCGCAGAATATTATAGATGGGGGTCTTCAACTGTAAACTAGACAGACATTTAGATACATCACGAATATCCCGAAGACCTCTGGGGAGATCATTCTTAGCCTTACAAGAAGCCATGCTGATGCTTGACCTGACTGAGGTATTGTGCTCTAAACACAGAAATAGGAGGGGTTACTCCTTGTCACACAACACATTCTCTCGTGTTGATTTTGCACTGGTGCATTAGGACCATGTGACAGACATAAGTTGTACTCAGTATGTGAATCGCAACAAAACATATCACGCACCACTTCTGATGTAATTTAGGGTGGAATGTTCATCCACCCCAGAACTCATTAGCGAATACCGGTGGTGGCACTGTAGTATACCACATATAGGGAAGCAGTCAGGACTACGATACGTGAATATTTTCAGATCAATAAAGGCTCTGTAGTATCAGCAGGAGTGTTGTGGGAAGTGTTTAAAGCCACTATACGGAGGTGTGCATAGGTTTAACATTTGGAGTCAGAAAATCACTGATTGGTCACAATAGAAAGAGGAACTCTTACGTTCGCTGGATCAACAGATTGGGAATGAGAATAGAGATTGGGGAGAACACAATGAGCAACTGCAACACCTTGAGGAAACTAGGGAATGCCTCAGTAAACGTGACTATAATATTTATTGTGAATTGTAGCATGAACAGGAGGACAAGCCCGAAGACTATTAGCATTGCTGGTTAACCGAAAGAAAGGAAATAGGGCAGTTGCAGCTACACGCAATCAGACAGGCCAGGTGGTCACGGACCAGGAGTCTATGCTCAACTTCTTCCAGGGCTTTTATTTCTGATCTATGATGACCAACTGAGGGAAGATCGAGGTGCCATTGAGCAGCTTCTCACTGAAGCCGAACAGCTGTCACTAGCTCCTGATCTTAAAGAGACATTAAATGCACCAATTACTGTGCGAGACATCTCATCATATGGGCCATAAGGAATCTGTGCATGGGGAAGGCCCTGGGGAGTGATGGGTTCCCAATTGAATTTTACAGAGAATATATGGATCTACTGACCGGGATACTCCTGGACATACTCAATAAAGCGACAAAAGCGAGGACACTTCCTGCCATGATATGTGTGGCACATTTAATCTTACTTCCAAAAGCTGGGAAGGACCCACTGGATTGCGAGTCTTATAGACTGCTGTCAATGATAAATCGAGTTGGGAAAATCCTGGGGAAAATCTTAGTGGGCCAGCAGGCGAGACCAGCGGAGACCCTGATACAACCTGATCATGTGGGATTTGTTTGCTAGCATACGACCACCACCGACTAACATATGTAAAGCCCTACTGATCATGGAGTATGTCACTCAACAGGAGGAAAGTGTGTGATGGCCAGCCTGGTTGCACATAAAGCATTCAATACAGTTAATTGGGTACATGAAACAGGTGCTCCGACATTACGACTTGGGGGGTGGGGGCGTTCCTACAATGGGCTTTCTCCTATACCATGGAAGCATGGCGCGGGTGAGAATGGGTAGCCGGCTGTCGAACAGCTGGTGTATCTGCAAGGGAACATGACAAGGGTTCCCACTGTCACCGCTGATTTTTGCGTTAACAATTGAACCACTGGCACAACTGATGTGGCATTGACCTATGGAGGATGGGGTTTCCCCGGGAAGCCGACATAGCATAATCATGTTTTATGCAGATGACATTCTGTTGACGATATGCAACCTCCTGGAGACATTGCCCAACGTGGATCACCCATTGAGGGAAGTGTGGCAATTGTCTGGGTTTCAGCTAAACATGACAAAGTCTATTTTATATCCGCTGAACGGGGCAGATGAGGATGCTACCTCTACAACTGGTCACAGCGCCATTTAGGTACCTGGGCATCAAGTTTAGCAAGGATCAAGAGGAAATTTATGAACACAATGTAGAACCACTACTACGAAATCTGGAGGCCAAAATAAATACATAGTTACAATTTCAATGTCTCTAATGGGCCAAATAGCGCAAAGCAAGATGACAATGTTGCCAAAGGTGCTCTATGTGATGGCCCACATGCCCATGCTGATCAGAGAGAAGCGCTTCTGTAAGCAAGATGACCAGCTGAGATTCTTATACTGGGGAAATAGCGGGGCGAGAATAGCATCGAAGACCCTTAAACTCCCATTGGAAAATGCAGGGGGAGGTTGGCTCCTAACTTCCGAGCATATTACTGTGCGACACAATTGCAATATGTAGTACTCTGGCTAGTTTAGGAGAGGAGGAACCCAATGCACAATGCACAATACACCAGATATATTGCTGCCTGCCCCACTCATGTTCAAGAAAACACTTAAAGCCATGCCAGCACACATTCAGACGTTGGTTACGACCTGGAACAGATCAACCAAAACAGAAAATCACAAATACACATACTTACCTCAACTAGGACCCTGGAGAACCATGCTATGCCCAAGCTTACCTTGAGAAAGGAAACGTAGAGATGAGAAGTCTCTATGAGGAGGCAAGATTCTCACTTCTGTGAGAAATGGCCTGTGCGAGCCAGGGCCTTCTCAACCTATGCTGGATTAGCAGCCACCATATGGAAAATATGGCTCGATTTCCCACGCGAACCTGAAATGCATAGGGTAAATGCGATGTCGATATCTTTGGTGGAGGGAGGGAGACGTGTCTTTACCCTATACAAGGCATTACTCACACAGGAGGATACATGCATGGAACTCCTAAAAGCCCTGTGGCCCTGGGACCCGGGGGTGGAGGGGATTACAAAACACACAGTGGTGCACATTTATTGACAACTGTAAATCGGTCATATGAAATGTGTGTTTGAAGCTCATACATTATTAGCATATACATAGACTATATGTTGCTCCATTGCTGCAGCACGGAATAACCCAGACAACACAGACACATGCCCCAGATGCAGAACGATAACAGGCATGTACATACACATATGGTGGGAATGTGCCATGTTTCAACAGTACCGGTGCGACTTGACTACAAAACTGGGGTGTGCGGGGGGGGGGGTGTCTGTCAAACATGCCTGCACAATGTGATACACGAACATGTTTGATAGGTTTGCATACCAAAACTAAACAAATAAACAATATGTTAAAATAATAACCCTGGGGCTAATTGTTGCAAAAATGTGTATTGTGTTCAGGTGGAAGTGAGCAGCGCCTCCAACGATGAAACAACGAGAGGCAGAGATTCGTCAAAAAAAGAACTGTCTAAGTTCTTTCCACCCAGGTAGTTTTAGCTTCCAATTGACACCGAGTCACATAAGTCAAAGCATCCATTTCCACTTTGCCAAAAATCACACAAGGATTCCTCAGAACTATACTTCAAATCTGGACCTTCAATCATCTTTGTAAATGCTAATAGAAAAATCTCCAGACAAGCATCTGAATTAATTACTAAAGGAGGCGCCCAGGCAAATTCATATCTAGTAAGGCAAATAATCAAGTACTCCACTTTTGTTCGATGTTAACTAACTGTGCAGTACAAACAGGTTGATGCACCATAAGAGAATCTAAAAATCCTCTTAACATCTCCTGATATCCAGAAATGCACAGACTTGAATAGACCAGTGTGATATACACAATAGTAATGCCTACTTTAAAGCTGAATTCTCCAGGCATAATTGTTGTAACTCTTGAAGTAGGTCCTGGGGAGAATCCATGGTATAGGCACACCTAACTGTCATGGGTGACTCAATCTGTGTAGGACTGGATGCTGTGAAGGTCTGTTAACTCGCTTTCTTGATTGATTGAGGGAAGAGCATCTCCTCCCAGTAGTCATGGTGCCACCCTGCACTTAACAGTAGATGTGAACGGTGCCAAGTGTTTCCTTAACAGGGTCTCAAATAGGAGGAAAGAACAACAAATGGCAAAAGGTCCTCTTGGCAGTGTTGTAGTCCTAGATTGTAAATGAAGATTAATGTAGAGGTGAATCTCAAGGCACCAAGCTCCCCAGGACTTCAGGAAGGAGGAAGAGCTAAGCAAGAAGAAGCCAAAATAAATCTAGCAGACTCTCCAGCTACATCGGCCCAAAAATCAGGGAAACAAATAGTAGAAAATGGGTGATGAACGAGAAGAAAGATGGGGGAACTAATGTGTTACAATGCATCTATCACTGCCTCCTTGTATATGATTTAAACAGGATTTGATTCTAACATTACAAGAAACACCCTTCTTCCATCCTGGATTTGCAATCTTGGATAGATTTCCCAGGATGCAACACCTCATTGAACAGATTATGAGGTTTGTCCATAGCTCCTTCCCGAAACTCATGGCTTAGAGTAGACATATGAAGAAGAGGCCTAAGTTTAACATCCTTCGTTCTTCATTGAACTCTACTGCTGACCTTCCTGTCTGGCATTAAATGCAACTTGCAGAGCATCCCTCAAGGTAAGGTGAGTGGAGAAACACCAGCGCGGTCTATGTGGCAGGAGCGCCCAAGTATGCCTATAGTGTCGTGTTGGTTCACACATCACCTGGCCGTGCAAGGAATGCTCAGCCTGGATGTCTGTAACTCTTAGCAATTTCTGGTACCAGTCTCAGTATACTTGGTACTGATTTAACACCTCTACACATTTAAATACATTAAAGCAGTATGGTACTTAAAATGTAGAATTTATGAGGTTATTAGATTCAAGATTTACAAAGAAATACATTTAAGTTTATGTTATCTTTTGATTAACTTATAGTTTGACGTTTTTCTTTTTCCCAAATATGACTATATCATCACATCCAAATTAGAACATGATGTATTTATATTGACCTACAAGATATGAGGACAAAGGATGTATAAAAATATCTTTATATCTTAATTTTGATCTTTGAAAAATGTATCCTTATATTAATAATATGTTCTTTTGTTGAACTGAACTAAAAATTACCATACAAATGGTAAGTAAGTAACAGTTTTAAGATATGACCCCCAATACAAATTAGCAACATATACATAGAATATATTTTAAATTAAGAAATCAAAAAAGTAAAATAACTTTCCTAAACAACTTGAAATTGGGTTAGGGTGACCAATATGTTTATACTGGCATCACTTTAAAAAATATCACGAAATTCCTGAGTTAAAGTGCTACCTTCACCATCACCTCTGGTCTCAATTTCCTCACAATAAGCCAACCATGACTCCCACCGCCAGCACACAGTAGTCAGTACAACACACCTATTGAAAAAAAATAACATACTTCACAATATAAAACATTATGAGCCTGATTTAGATCTCGGCGCACTGTGACGAATATCCTGTCTGCCGAAATATGAATCCCATTGTATCCAATGGGATTTATATTTTGGCGGACGGGATATCTGTCACTGTTGTGATGGAGAAACCCATCCGCCGAGATCTAAATCAGGACCTTAGTCTGACACAACAAGAAAAATCTAGAAGTTGTAGCAAAAGCATCAGAAGGGAGTATGAAAAGTTAGATGGATAATTAGAAGGGTATATAAATCCAATAAAATATGTTCACACTTCTACAACCTCATCACAGAACCTAAGGAGTTCCATAGTGTCTAGTTTTACGAGTGGACAGCATGTACATATACATGGCCAAATAGTGGAGGTAAAGGTGATGCAAGTTATTCTGATTGTGGTAAGGTTGCTTGTATGCTGTGAAAGGAGCAGACAGAAGAGTTTAGAACTTAAATAGGCTTTCTAAATGTGAAGGGTTTAGGGAAGACAGGAGGAGGAGTCATCCAATGTGTGTTTGGATATGAGAAAGTTTGGTGATCTTCAGTGATCAACAGATTGGTTCAGAGGATGAGCTAGATTCCAGAGGGGAGATAACAAACTGTGCTGAAGCTTCAGGTTATAATGTGGTTCTGGAACAAGATGACAGAAGGGTAAGATTGGAGATAAGAAACAGTGGTGAAGCTTTGAACCAGTATGTGGTTCCTGAACAGGCAGATGAAGAAGGGTGAGACTGGTTGTTGTAATCAAGAGTAAGATGATGTGCAGGTAATTATTTAAAGTATTTGTTTAAGTACTAAGGTACATCTTATCCACACCAAACCAACATCAGGAAAACGGTTAAGAGGCGAAAACACTATGTTGGAATTTCAGGAATCCCAAGGTCCCAAGGACAGAATTACGTGGGAGAGAGGAAAGGGGTGGGGAAAACAATGGGAACAACATAACCATGCTTCAGATATAACACTGGAGGAGACAAGAAGAGGCCAAAGATTGAGTAAGTTACTCACTAGGTTTGGTAATTTTGTTATAGTTTTGTAATGTGTCATGAATATTCCTTTTATGCATGTAAGGTTGTGTAGTGAGGGTATTTTGTTTAAGGGAGAGATGCACGGAGTGAGTTCTTCTGCATTAAGACAGAGAGGCTTCTTGGTGAGTTGAGATAGTATGCTGGAATTTGAAGTGGGAGAAGATAGATATGGCTGGTGGTGATTCACTTCTTTCTCTCAATTTGTGTTTATCTACAGAATAAATCTTGTCAGGCCCTACCAGTGGTACATGCATTTTTACTACCACAATTGATGCTTTTGGTCATCAGTTACAGCATTAATAAAAGCTTATATTGCTGAAAGTGGATGCCACTTTCTCTTGGTTTTAACTATGCTTTTCATTCAACTCCTATTTAATAGATGGTTGCTTTTTCCAATGCTAATGTAATTTATTGGTTAGATTGTTCCCCTTTATTATTTAGATCATGACTACTTCATGGGATGATATCTTTCTGCATCCTCTTGCAATGACGTTGTAGTAAGGTATCTAGCTTGTAGGTTACCAGGGCGTCTCATCGGTTATGAACTATGTAGATTTATCTTAAGATAATACAATAAAAAACTTTTCTACACCCCCATCCTCCTCTGGTTTCTCAAATGATCATTACAATTTTAAGCACCCCTGTTTCAATGATTAGCTCTGAATAAGCATCTTAAATCAACTACCTAATTGGAAAGAGGCTTTGTGTCAGGGCTTTGTCATGTTTTGAGTCATTATCATCCCATTGTATCCATAAGGACATCCTTGCCAGAGTTCGAAACAGAGCAAAAAAAAAATGAAATGACTCGTGTTACAGTCATTGCTGACTCATTACCAGGTAGAACCTAGTTCCAGTTCAACAAAATACCTACAGGCATGTTTCCTTGAACACGATGAAATCATTGCAGAAATATATATCCACATTAGTTGTATGTTGAAACATGCCAACTTTATGTTTAGCAACACAGAAATATCTTTCTTTCTTAATATGCAACGGCCTGGTCTAACATGTAAAAAAAAGAATGCTTTGTTTCTTAGCGCCAAAGCAGGCACCCTTGCGCCATAGTGCTGGGGAACCGGCGATGCAGGTAGGATTGATTTTGTGCAGAAAGGGACACCGTCCTGCAAAAAACCCCAATCCTCTGAGGCCTTTTCCTATTTGTAAGCGTGCAGCAGAATGCACCACACTGAGAAAGAGGAAACAACAAGGAGAAATAAAGATCTCTCCTCATTGCACCTCCCCTGGGAAGGCATAGCATTTTTACCCATTCCTAGGTCTACCACTCACGGTAAATTTGGGAATGCGCCAAAATCCATGGGTGGATACATCGGAACACCCACACTCCACCCATGGAACACCTCCATAACTCAGAGTAACACAAGGCAGCAACATGTGCTGCCTTGCGTTACTCCAGAGTTACCAAGCACCGCAGGGCCACGCAAGGTGGCTTTTTCATTGCTTGGTAAATCTAACTTTAGTGTTACATTGCCCTTGCGTTACCTTGCGTGACGCAAGTGCAATGCAACACAATGATACATCTGGCCCTAAATGAGCAACAAGGGTCTCATTTAGGCCCATATTTAAGAAGTATTTGTGTTGTCCTTGTGTCACGCAATACAATGCAAGGACAATGCAAATGCTTCAGTAATATTTACAAAGCAATGCAAGGCCCTATTTGCATTGCCTTGTGTGGTTTTGTAAAGAAATGCAACACGAAACTGCAGCTTGTACTGCGTTATCTTACATTTCAACTTGGGAGGCGTTCCATGGGTGGATCATGGACGTTCTTGTGAATCCACCCATGGATTTTGGCATGCTACCAGATTTACAAAGACTTGTAGACCTGGGAATATGTTAATATGATTCATCTTCCGAAGTGCAAAAAAACAATTGATGGACAGAATGCAGAACAATGTCATACATTCACCCCAGTACAGAGATCTGGGCCTAAATCCATCGTTGTTTTGCTCACCATGCCATTCCTGTTTGGACCCAGCCATATGCAAATCAGTCTTGACCCTGCACCCAATGGAAACACTCCAGCCCGAACTGCCAGGCCTGGTCCTCCTTGGACTGGAAACAAGCATCCTAGGACCGGTTTTGGGCTTTCAGCCCTCATCAGCCGGGATAGATTGACTTTAGTGGCATGGAGAGCCCCGGACCCACGTCTGGGCATACCCGTCCCACTTGGGGTGACAAAGGCAAAAAGAACAACTGATGGGCAGAATGCAGAACAATGTCATACATTCACCCCAGTACAGAGATCTGGGCCTAAATCCATTGTTTTTGTTTGCGTAGCTTTTTTCACCCTAAGTGGGATGGGTATGCCCAGACGTGGGTCCCTTGATCACTGTGCCACTGGATTCAAGCTAGCCTGGCTGATGAAGGGTAATACCCAGATACCAGTCACAGGATGCTTGTTTCCGGTCCAGGGAGGACCTGGTCTGGCAGTTTGGTCTGGACTGTTCCCATGAGGCACAGGGTCAAGACTAATTTGCATATGGCTGGGTCTAAACTGGGGTGGCACGGTGAGCAAAAGAACGATGGATTTAACCCAGATCTCTTGACTGGGGTGAATGTATGATTTATTCAGCATTCTGTCCATCATTTGTTTGCGTATCATCTTCCAAAATGACAAGGAGAAATATTTTTATTTTGACTTGTTAATTCCTCTGTCCACATGGGCTGCATAGAAAGGAAGAACATTCCTCCAACTATTGTTTTTGTGCAGGAAGGAACGTGTTCCTTCCTGCACAATAAAATCCTGCCTGTGACACAGGCACCCTTGCACTATACTGCAAAGATGGCTGCTTTGGCCCGAGACTACACACTGTTCTCCAAAGCAAGGAAAGAACAGAAATGCTCCATATCTTTGTAAATATGGAGCATTTCTGCTCTCGCCCTTTCACTCAAAGCATTCATTTTCAAAATAAAAATAGGGTATTCAGATATTTCATAATTAAATAATAACTACGTACTATTTTTATATATGTATATCAAAATATTACATTTTATTTATTTAAATTGTTTACTATTTTAAGTAAATTAATTTAATTTAAAATGATATCCTATTTAGTTCTATTTTAATTCCCTACCTCTATTATATTCTTGGGTAGGGTGTTGCTGTGCCAGTGGTTGGTCATGTACAGTGCTGGACTTACTGCTTTTTTTAGTAGTAATTTACACTTATTTTGTGAATAAGCAAAAAGTATTAATGGCTTAAAAACGTTACTGACTCAAAAGCATAGTATACCTTTTTGAAATAGGCCTTCATGAATAGCCAAAGAAGTAAAGTTACTCAAAAGTGTAAACTACCTTTTTGAATCAGGCCCACAGTCTTTCTCCAACTAAGAAACTTCTGGAGCATCAGGAAAATATAGCAACTCCCATCCCTGTAAGTTATTAACCAGAACCGATTGAGGGGATGATGTGTACAATTAAATCAAGGTGGAGGGAAAAAGAAGCGATGGTCCATTCAGCTTCCAACCGTTAATCCAAAAATCAATGGGGAAAATAAACCACTTGTCCTGTATAACCAGGGTCTATTCAATTGTAATTCCTTTTGGAAAAATCCTCATATATGTACACAGGTGATAGGCGGTATATCTTGGTTCTCCGCCTTTCGGTACAGTGATAGCATCATCATAGGGTTTGATTAATCATGCTAACCTCTGCCTGGAGGAAGACCAACTGGTATGACAGTAGGGTCCAGAGATGAAAATTCATGATTGTGCTCAAGGTGAAGTGAGTTAAAATTCCCTATACATCTTTATAAGGGAAATTTATTAAAAAAGAACATGGAGGTGTGGAAAATTAAGAACAAAGTGGTGCGTATGTAGATCCAGTTACTAATCTACAGCACTGTGTATAGTGTGGTGGTCGATATGTTTCAGCCTCCTGGATATTTGAGGCTTTCTTCAGGACCCAGGGGCATATGTAGCAACATCACCATTTGCGATTCTCAAATAGCGATTTTTAAAGAATCGCTATTTGAGAATTGCAAAACGGGATGTATTAAAAAAATTGCAAACTTTTTGCGATTTCTTAAAATTCTTTAATTGCGATTAGCAAATTGCGAAATCGCAATTAAGGAATACCTGCCCATTCATTTCTATGGGCCAGGAGACCCATAGGAATGAATGGGAAGTAATTCTCAAATAGCGAATCGCAATTTGCTAATCGCAATTTGAGAATAATTTCAAAGGTGCAAGGGTGTCATGCTGACACCCTGATGCACCCCTGAAATGAGCATGTGTGTGCATATGGCGCACATACATGCCCTAAGGGCATGTATGAGCGCCACGTGGCACTTTGTAAAATTCAAAAAAGTGCTTTTTGAAAGGAAATCGCAAATAACCACCAACTGGAAGTTGGTGGTAATTTGCGATTTCTTAAGGATAATTCGCACAACTTGGGTGCTTTTTACATATCATTTAAGAAATCACAATTTGCGATTTCTTAAATGCTTACGCAAAATTAAGAAATCGCTAAATTAGCAATTCCTTAATTTTGCGATGGGATTTGGCTCATACATCCCGATTACCAATTTTTTTATCGCAAACGCTGTTATTTTGCGAATCGCAGCGTTTGAGATTAAAAAATCGTTTGATACATATGCCCCTAAGGGGCATATGTATCAACATCACCATTTGCGATTCTCAAATAGCGATTTTTAAAGAAACGCTATTTGAGAATTGCAAAACGGGATGTATTAAAAAAATTGCAAACTTTTTGCGATTTCTTAAAATTCCTTAATTGCGATTAGCAAATTGCGAAATCGCAATTAAGGAATACCTGCCCATTCATTTCTATGGGCCAGGAGACCCATAGGAATGAATGGGAAGTAATTCTCAAATAGCGAATCGCAATTTGCTAATCGCAATTTGAGAATAATTTCAAAGGTGCAAGGGTGTCATGATGACACCCTGATGCACCCCTGAAATGAGCATGTCTGTGCATATGGCGCACATACATGCCCTAAGGGCATGTTTGAGCGCCACGTGGCACTTTGTAAAATTAAAAAAAGTGCTTTTTGAAAGGAAATCGCAAATTACCACCAACTGGAAGTTGGTGGTAATTTGCGATTTCTTAAGGATAATTCGCACAACTTGGGTGCTTTTTACATATCATTTAAGAAACCGCAATTTGCGATTTCTTAAATGCTTACGCAAAATTAAGAAATCGCTAAATTAGCAATTCCTTAATTTTGCGATGGGATTTGGCTCATACATCCCGATTACCGATTTTTTAATCGCAAATGCTGTTATTTTGCGAATCGCAGCGTTTGCGATAAAAAATCGTTTGATACATATGCCCCCTAGTGTTTATTAGCGGCTCGTTGTTGCGGCTATTAGTTGGTTAACTTACCACTCTTAAGTTGTCGAGTCAGGTCCGTGGTACCTGTAACTAAAAGATAAAACATTGCTACATAGCGTATAACACTGTTACAGCAATTATTTAAGTATCAAACCATAATGGTGATGCTAAACAAAGTGCAATAGTCAAGCGCTATTAATAGTGTGGAGCGGTCTCAGAGAGGGGAATAAAAACTGGTAATCGAATGCTGTATACTTCATAACATGTTGTGACTACTCATGATGTACGTATAATCACATTAATGCGTAGGTGGTGCTGAAGTACTAATAAAAATTCACATCAGAATGACGGTATCTATTTAATTTGTACTATGAGAATTGTCAAATGTCGAGAAGTGTCTGGCGAGTTTAGTTATAACCTGAATGGTGGGGTGAAACTACAAACGGTCATTTAGGTATACATTTATTTATCAAGCACTTGTTAATAATTCAGACCGTGTTCATATCAGTAACTCAATCGTAATCGTAATGAGAGAACAGTTGTGTAGTATACTACCGTCGGATGATGTGTACAACAGCTCTGAAACTGCCTCCAGCAATAAAGTGGCTCAGAGGCAATGGGCACACTGATCACTCTTCAGAAATCTGCTTGAAGTGGAGACTGACATTTTTTCAACAGGTTTCTTCTGGTCAGGTAACACAATTGATAAACAAAGAGAACATGCAAAATGCAACAATTATTATTATTATTATTTTGAGATTTATAGAGCGCCTGGTGACCCGAGGGCATCCCCGCGCTATAAGAATGTAAAATCCAGGACAGGCGGAAACCAGGAACTATTTGGGGAAGAGGAGGGTTTTGAGTTTTTTGCGGAAAAGTGCGTGGCTAGGTTCCAGGCGCAGCAGGCGAGGGAGAGCGTTCCAGTTAGAGGCGGCCTTAACCGAGAAGCGGCGGCCACCGGTGCGCGACTTCTTGAATCTTGGGACTGTGGCCAGATGTTCGTTGTCCGAGCGAAGGTTTCTGTGGGCTTTATAAGGTGTGATCATATCTTTAAGGGCGGCAGGTCCAGCCCCATTGATGAGTTTGTGCGTGATGCACATGGCCTTAAACTCTACTCGCTGGCGGACCGGAAGCCAGTGCAGAGATTTAAGGGCCGGTGTGGTCGGGGCTCTGGGAGGAAGGTTGAGAATGAGTCTCGCCGCGGCGTTTTGTGTACGCTGGAGTTTGGCCAGGGTGGATTCAGGAGCGCCGAGGTATGCGGCGTTGCCGTAGTCCAGACGTGCTAGAATGAGCCCTTGAACTAGAAGTTTCCTGGACAGGGGGGGCAGGAGGGGGGAGGATCTTACGAATTGAACGGAGAAGGCCAAAGCAGGTCCCCGCGGTCTTGACTGCCTGGGTCTTCAAGGAGAGGTCCTGCTCCAACCAGAAGCCCAGTGTTTTAATTTCTGTCTTAGGCGTGGGGATGTCACCGAAGGAATCCGGCCAGACTGAAGGAGGGACGGAGGACCATTTGTTGCCCAGAAGCATGATTTCTGTTTTTGTCCCGTTCAACTTCAGCGAGGATTCGCACATCCAGGTGTGTATGTCTTGTAGGCAGTTAAGTAGGATTTTAGGGTTATTGTCCAGCTGGGAAAGAGAGACGACGAGTTGGGTGTCGTCGGCATAATTGACTATTTTTATCCCATAGGGGGTAACCACATCCTCTAACGGGGCCATGTACACATTAAACAAGGTGCATCACAAGGCTCAAGATCAACACATATTTTACAGGGTAACAGTGCCCGTAATATTGATACAGTACACTGTCCTTGTTTGCGCCAGGGCGCAACTTTAAACAGGTGCGCCGGGCGCAAACCGGGACAGTATGCCCTAGTGCAATGAATGCACTGACCCCAGAGCTGCCACTAACTCACACTGCCCTGGGAGCAGCGCATTCAGTGAAATACAGAGTGGCTGCTTCAAAGCCGCTCCATGTTTCACAGTGCAGGCGGCAACCCACCTGCACTTTGAAGACTGGAGAGAGATCCCCTTGCAGGCAGGTGCAGAGAGTGACTGCACCCACCTAAAAAATGATATCTGCGGGTCATTGGGTCATTGCATTGGGACCCCCTTTCACCTCCCAGATGGCTGACCCAAGGGGACACACTGACAGTGCGCAACCTTTTTGTGGTGATCAATGCTCCTCGTCAGTGCATGTTTGCCTCTGGTTGCGTCTATAACATGGAGCAGGCGCAGAGTCAAAGTGATTCTCTCCTTTGCTTGGGGCCACAACTGATGCAAATAAAGGAACACCCTCCAAAGATAGCCATGGTGCTTCTTGTGTGCCAGCGCTATCATTATTACAGAAGGAGCAGTACAAACATCTGCAGCCCTTCTATAATACCATTCCTGGGGCTGCAAAAACCAGGCCTGTTGCACCACCGGGGCACCATCTGTTATATGGCCCCAGGTGTTCCATTGGCATACACGATAAAACGAAGAGGGTCTATTCACAAAGATAATTCTACACGTGTAGATGTACAACAAGTACATTTGCTCTTACACTTTTGAGTAGTCACCATTTACAAGTGTAGTATTGCATGTGCCCATCCCTCTGAAATAGGGGACGGCATCTATAAAAACATCAAGTATGACGTTAGTGAATTTACGATTGTATTTGACCTTCCACACACTTGGCTTCCTCCATTGGGTCAGAGATTTACCAAAAGTAAAGTATAGGGTTATTTATAAATGTTTATTAAACTTTAAAAAAAAATGTAAAAACAAAACTGATGTATGAAATTAATTAAAATTAATATTGCATTATCTTTTACATTTAAAAAAGGTTCTTAAAATATGTTCACTTAAAATAAAAAAAGTGTTATTTTTAGATAATTTAAAAAAATTTAATTAAATGTTTTATATTTTTAGCTAAATTGAATAATTAAATTTAATTGAATTGAGCATTATTTCATATAGGGTGTTCTTTTAAGTCCCCACCTCCATTATTTTCTATGGAAGGGTATTACAGTACTAGTGGTTGGACATGTCTGGTGCTTGACTTTCTTCAGCTTTTCAGAGTTGGAGCACATTTAAGCTTGTTTTGGGTACTTTTCGGAAGTAGTAACTGGAGAAGGGCAGCTGATGAATACCAATGGGCTTAGTCTTTGGTGGGTGGGTGGATGTCTGTACCTAAAACATGTAATCAGTCTTTAATTAACCCTTAACACCTCCCCTTTAGTAGCAAGTATTCGCCATTTTCCAGCGACTTCCCCCTTCTTCTCAAAATGTTGATGTATGTGTGGAGATCTGCACAGTTGGGCAGAGATCTCTGCACAGAAACAACATGCGGCGTGGATGTGAAGAGCTCCACACATAGATTTGTGGGTGGGATTTTTGTAGTATGTTAGAAGTACAAATTGCAGTTTGTATGTATGCCCCAAGGTATTTAGCCTAAAACTGTTTTGAGAGCCTGCTCTCCTACTTCCATCAAAACACTGATAAGAAGAAACGCAAAATAGGATGTTAGAGGCCTTTATTGTATCTTATATACTGATAAACCACTCAGCTTAAACAAATATGGCAGACAATAAATAATTAAAGAGACCATACAGAAATGAACCCCACAAGATGATCTATAAATAGGCCTCTCACGTGAGGAATGGAGTTCAACTGAAAAGTCTTTTTCTAATATCTTCCTAGCTGGCTCACTGTGGGATGCAATAAACACCACATGTCTTATTCAAGCCTTTGGATTTACTGGCAGAAAACAAAAACTATGACTAATAAACATCACAATCAACATTTTCCATGAACAGGACGTGTGCAGGTAAGTCTTTGTTTTCATGCATATGAGAAAAACAACATAAAGGTTATCAATGAGGCTCATGAATCATTTCATATACACAGTGAGTGAGAGAGGTCAATCTTTCAGGACCTCACTATTGGGGGCTGAGATGAATTTCCCTATCGCCATTATATGATCTCATTACGATAAAAGACCTGATCCTGTCAATCACCACCACAGACATCAGTAGTCAGTGGGGTCTATGGCTCCATAGATGAATTAAACAGAATTTGCAGAGATAGTGTCACCCAAATGTCATTCAGCAGTGCCACCAGAACTATGTCTATCCAGGGTCTAGAGTAAAACCGTGAATGGCAGCATTTAAGGACCGAAGCAGGGAAACCACCTCCTTCTCTTAGATGGTTTAGGTAGATTTTAAATAACATAGATGATTCCAAAAATAGCAGGACCTATTGTAAGTTTCTTAAGCAGTGTGGTCAGTGCATGATCCTTGCATGTTTTGGGCATCACCCCAGGGGAATGTGAAACATTAATTGTCTCAACAACAGGCTCAGAGTGGAGCTTCATATGGTTTTTAGCCAGAATTGATGGAATTAGATGCCCAGAAGGTGGTGCTGCATGGCAGCCATGTGTGACATTTGTTTTCACCCAGGTTATGAACAACCCTACAAGAAGCTGTGTCAACTGAGTGCAGTACTATAAAGGGTATGATATTGGGTGTTGGTTTCCAAAGCATTACAGGCTTAAACACAAAAAGTAACAGGTTGATTTGCTGACTAGATGTATATTATGCACAAGGAATCACACAAAATTAATTTGTACCCCTGTAGCTCATGTACAAAACAAAAAGTTCTTAATATCTCAAACATTCCGAAATTTTGGACCTGAATCACAAAGGCAAACTTACACTTTCATGTAAGTTTCGATTGTTTTCTATTCACAAAGGGATTTATGAGTAGTATCTTTCCAAGTGTAGAGTCTCCGCACATAAAAAGACCTTTTTATGTGTGGAGACTCCGCACTCGTAAAGATTCTACTCGTAAATCCCTTTGTGAATAGCAAACATTTGTAAACTTACGCAAAAGTCCGATGGACCGCCAAACCCACAGAGTCCGCACCGGTAGTCGGACCGCTGTAATACAAGTTAGGCAGTCGGACCGCCATGGGACCGCTGCTGCTGCCAGGGATCCATGATCCCTGGCAGTCTTGAAGTAGTCTGAAACCTCCAATATGTTGGCAGAGTTTCCTCACCGCCACAGTTTTCATGGTGGTGAGCCCCCCCCATGAAAAGTATGATGGTGAGGTGTGGTGCCCTGCAGGAACGTCCAATGGTGTTCCCATTGCAGTCCCTTGCTGAGGCTCGCATATGAGCCTCAGCACTGCACTGCCGTGTGCCAGCCACCGTAGGACCACCCCAACCTGGATTCCAGTCAGAATCCGGCAAGCGGTCTCATTATGGCTTTGGCGTGTGGCAGCGGGGCGCTGATGTGACGGCCCGCTGCCACACTTCCAAAGTCATAATAAGGTCCTAACTTGTGTTCAGGCAAATAAAAAGATTTCAGCACTGAATTATATGAAGATTCTAAGGCCTCCTTTTCTTCCTCTACCTCAAGTAAAAGACGCTTATAAGTCACAGATCACATGGAGTAGAACAAAGGGATGTGGCTGGAGAGGATGTGGCGTTACAACCAGACCTGCTGACTTTGGAACTGGGGAACCAGATTTGGGGCATATTTACAAGAGCTTATCACCACCAGAACGTCACGTTTTGTGATATTCTGGTGGCGATAAGCCCTTTGCCTTATTTACAAGGTGGCGTTAAGCCACTTAACATGGCTTAACGCTGCCTTGTGATTAAGGCCCTGTAACATCCCTTTAAGTATTTCTTCTACTTTTATTGCTCTTTCCCTTCCCTCTATATTCTAGAATGTTTATGCTGGGATTCTACCTGACTCGATGATCGTGTGTGAGCCGCTTCTCTGCGGGTCCGTTTCAAGGAGTTATTTTTTAATACATTAAAAAAGGATTCCAGCAATACGACTCTGAGGTTGTTTGTCTACCGCCACATAATTTGGTACCAGGAGTGGGGTAGAATCAACAACTCTCGTCTTTCTACCGGAAACTTCACCGGATTCTTCGTTGCTGCTTCGTCATCCTCATCTTAAAAGAAGATAATAACTTGACTAGGTTCCCGTTTCCTTAAAGGACCCGTAAAGGACCCGCAGAGACAGGTTGGATTGTATTTTTAATAATACGCTTGTTTTTCTTCTGTTCGGACATTGTTGCGAGGCTTAACCGTTATAGTAGCTCGAGACTAAGCCTGTGAGCGAGCTTCCTCACGCACTACATTGTATCCAACGCGAGCTGCGTTCTGTGTTTACTCGCCTCCTAGCAACAAGCCGCTCACTGTTCTCCGGCAGATTCTCACGCGCCGTATGCTAATGCGCTACATTATATCCTACACGAGCTTCTGTCTTTGTTGCTCGCATCCTAGCAACAAGCCATCCACTGTTTCCTGGCTAAAGGAACGTTGTTTAATGGATCTTCTCCATTGTTAAGAGCTTTTATCCTCAAAACATCTCTAATATCTGCATTAGAGACAACAGAAGGCTCCAATTCAAATTTCAAAGCGGAAACATTCCTTTAAGTGTTATTTTCAGTGTTCCAGCCAGAATTCTTTCATTATCAAGGGCTCTCACCATAAGAAAACTACCTTATTGCCTTTTTGTTTGGAATTTCAATTATTGAACTATTCAATTTATTCTTCTCATGAAGGATTTTCTCCTGATACTGTAATAAGGAGTGTTTATTCTTTATTTTTCTGGTTTTTGTCTCGTTGTTGTCATGTCTGCTTCAGACACTGCTTTACATCCTCCTCCATTTTTGCAAAGACCGGGCAAACCGGAAATCCAATGGAAACAATGGCTTCACATTTTTGAAAATTATCTAGTTGCCATCGATGGGAAGGAATTTTCTCCGGAAAGAAAACAAGCTCTGCTTTACAATCATCTAGGGATTGCAGCACAGAAAGTTTTTGACAATCTACCTCCGTTTCCTAGACCCTCAGGCGATGGTACCTGGAATATTTATATTGAAGCTACAAGCAAGCTTAAAAAACAATATTCAGATGAACCCAACGTCCTTTTGGAGAGACACAGTTTTTTTAAAAGGAAACAAGCCAGTGAAGAATCAGTCGAAGAATATATAGCTGCACTGCGAGTTCTTGCCTCTACCTGTGAATTCGAAAATTATACTGACGTCTCCATTAGAGACCAATTTGTTTTTAACTGGTTTTAAAAAAAAATGCAAGAACGTCTTTTAACCTGTCGTAATCCTTCATTATCTGAAGTTATTGACATAGGTAAAAGTATTGAGCGTTCTATTATATCTTCACAAGCATTGTCAGGTCAAGAAGGTCATTCTCCCATTTCATATGTTTCTGACAATTCAGAATTTTCTACTGTAGCTGCTATAAAAGTTAACAAAGAGTCTAAGAAATGTTTTTGCTTTCGCTGTGGCAACAAAAATCACATTGCGAATTCTCCATCTTGTCCAGCTTTGAATAGAAAGTGTGGCAAATGCAAGAGAACTGGTCATTTTCAGGAGTTTTGTAAATCTCGTCGTTCATTTCCAGTTGTCAAAATTCATAATGTTGAAGTACAGAACTCACCTTCTACATCCTCTGTCTCTGACTGTAATAATATGTTTTCAAACCTTCTTTTATCTATTGATGAACCTCCCAATTCTATTGAGTTTGAACGTCCCCTTTGCCAAGCTTCTATTGATGACAAATCAATACAAGTTATGGCTGATTCTGGAGCACCTATCACTGTGTTAGCCGACACTACTTTCTATGACACCTGGGGTCATTCCATCAAACTTAAATCTCCCGACATTTCTCCAAAGGCTTTTGGTGAAAAAGATATTGACTTACTTGGTTATTTTGTTGGTTCTTTACAAATTCTTGGACCTTCTATTGACACGAAAATATATGTTGCTCTCAGAGGCAGAAACTTGGTCGGTTGGAGGGATTTAGCCAAATTAGGCATAATTCTTAAACCTGGACACAAAAATCCTATCGTTCTAGGAGATCTTCCTATACTGTCCATTGATGGTTGTGTAAAAAATGTATGTACCATTGATACTCTTAAAAAAGAATTTCCTTCTGTTTTTTCTGACAAAATTGGTAACATTAAAGGTTTTGAGCATGTTATTAGATTGAAGAATAACGCTATACCCGTCTCACACAAAGTAAGACCTGTTCCTATCAGTGTTCGTAATGATCTAAGAAAACAATTGGAGAAACTTTCTGCAGAGGGCGTTATTACTACAACTGACTCCTCTGAATGGGTTTCTCCCATTGTTCTTGCAAAAAAAAAAATGGCAATCTTCGCCTTTGTGTGGACCTCAGATCATTGAACCGTAACATCATTGTTGACTGTCATCCCCTTCCTCGCATTCAACAAATGCTTTCGAATATTGGCCATGCAAAATTTTTCTCTACAATAGACTTACATTCTGCATATCACCAAATACCTATACATTCTGAATCACAAGAACTTACCACTTTTGTTACCCCTTTTGGGGCGTATAAATATTTAAGGCTACCTTTTGGTTTAGCCTCGGCTGCCTCTGTCTTTCAGAAAGTTATGGATGTTCTTTTTAAATATGTCAAAAACGTGCAGGCCTTTCAGGATGATATTCTTGTTTTCACGGAGACTAGGGAATCACATTTAGATACCTTACACAAAGTATTTTCCATTTTGTCTGCTAGGGCTATTACTGTTCAACCTGAAAAGTACAAAATTTTAGCGGAGCAAATTGATTATTTAGGTCACAACATCACACCAGAAGGTATCAAACCTAAATTCAGTAATGTGGAGGCGATTATTAAAGCACCATCTCCACCTGACAAGGATGCTCTGAGATCTTTCCTAGGTCTTTGTGAATATTACGCTCGTTTTGTACCTGATTATGCTCAATGTATCCAACCTTTAAGATCTCTTCTTAAAAAAGGGTCTACCTTTGTCTGGTCTGAGGATGTCAATACAGCATTTGTCAATATAAAAAAATTGGTCATTAATGCCCCTGCCCTTAGTCCTTATATTCATGGTCTCCTTTGTACAGTCACCGTTGATGCAAGTCTTAATGGTCTTGGTGCGGTATTCGGTCAGCAAGGTTCTGGCAAAGACCATACTGTTGCCTTCGCATCTAGATCTCTGTCTGATGCTGAATCACGGTACAGTACAATAGAGAGAGAGGCATTAGCCTGTGTTTGGGCTGTTTCCAAATTTAAAACTTATCTTTGGGGTTGTCCATTTTCTCTTTATACTGACCACAAACCCCTGGTCTACCTTTTACAAGGTGATGGCCTCTGCTCGTCTTGTACGTATCCTTTCTAAATTGCAAGAATATAATTTTACTATAAAATACATACAGGGCGGAAAGAATTTCAGAGCAGATTGTCTTTCTCGTCTCCCTTTACCTTCAATTGATGATACTGTTGATGATTTTGACTGTGTAGTGGCATCTATTGATGCTTCTTCCATTTCAAATGGAACGATTTCAGAAAAGGATTGGATTGAGGCCTCTTCCACCGACCAGACTCTAAAAAAGATTGCTAATTTCATTATTAAAGGGTGGCCTCCTATTCACAATGTTTCCAAGGATTTAAAATCTTATGCTCAAGTTGCTCCAGAGTTATCTTTGGAAAATGACATTTGCACAAGAAATGGTTGTTTTATTCCTCCAATTTCTCTTAGAAACAAGATTATTTCTATGGCGCATGCAGGTCACCTTGGAGTAACTGCCACCTGTAAGAAACTCAGAGAAAACTATTGGTGGCCTTCACTTAATGCTCAGGTATCCTCTTATATAGATGTTTGTCCTCAATGTGTAATTTCGGACAAACATTGGAAGACTACTCAAAACCCTCTTCGTCCTGTACCTCTCCCAGAATATCCCTGGTCCAAAATTGCTTTAGATTTTGCTGGTCCTTTTAACCTTTTACCAAGTACTTCAAAATTTTTGTTGGTATTGATTGATTATTTTTCTAAATGGATCTATTTTTCTTTTGTGGAGTCAGCATCAACTCATTTTGTATTGAAATTTCTCAAATCTGTTTTTTCACTTGAAGGTCCACCCAAAGAACTTGTCACGGATAATGGTACACATTTTGTTTCTATTGCCATGAAAGATTTTTTAAAGTCAATGGATGTTAAGCATATTCAAGTGGCATTGTATAGTCCATCTGCAAATGGTCTTGTTGAAAGAGCTAATCGTTTCATTAAGGAGGGGATACAAACTGCCCTTTTGTCTGGTTTAGATGTTAATCTCTTTCTTAAAGAAAAGATCAATGCTTATCACATTTCCCCTCACTCAACTACTGGTTTTACTCCCTTTGAGTTATTGAGAGGCAGGAAATGTCGTACTTTGCTATTGCCTTCTTGGCTTGAGAGATATTCTTCGTCTTCTGACACATTAAATGTTTCAAGGAAAAATGATTCTTTAAGTCAAAATGTTACTTTAGCACAAAGCAAGCAGAAGTCTCATTTTGACATTCGGAAACATTTTCAGAATAAAGAATTTATTCCGGATTCATGGGTTTTGATTAAGAAACCTTTCAGTGTTAAAAAAGGAGAATCTTCTTTTACTCCTCCTTACAAAATTCGGAAGGCTGGTATTAGTTCTTGTCTACTTCAGGATGGGAGATGGTGGAATAAGAGCAGACTTGTTCCCATATCAGAAGAACAAGCCATGATTCATGTTCAAACAGATGTTACCTCTGATTATGATGATTATATTTTGTTTGAATCTCCAGTTGTTACTTCCAATGTATCCATTCCTCCTTCTCAAAATGAAACAAACACCACATCTATTTACCTGTCTCAGAATAGTACCGATAGTGTTTGTTCCCCATCAAATTCTCTCTGCTGTAACTCCACCTTAGCTTCCAGGAGAATTTGTAAACTACCTGCTCATTTTAAGGATTTTGTTATGTCATGATTTTATAGTTTAAGGAAAATACTTGTTATTGTGTTTCACATGTTTGATATTATTTTCACAATATGTTTCTTTGTTTACTGTTCTATATTTTGTATCTTTAACTTTGTTAAGAAAAGGAAGATGTGTAACATCCCTTTAAGTATTTCTTCTACTTTTATTGCTCTTTCCCTTCCCTCTATATTCTAGAATGTTTATGCTGGGATTCTACCTGACTCGATGATCGTGTGTGAGCCGCTTCTCTGCGGGTCCGTTTCAAGGAGTTATTTTTTAATACATTAAAAAAGGATTCCAGCAATACGACTCTGAGGTTGTTTGTCTACCGCCACAGGCCCCCTTTCACGCAGCACTTAGCATGAAAGGGGCGGGCAATGGGTGTTGTGGTGGGCATTCTGCCGCAGCACACATCGCTTTTTGACGCTGCACCCTATTTACAAGGGTGGCGTAAATAGGTGCAGCACCAAAAATAAGACAAGGGTAAACCTGGTTTTAACCCAGCGCAAAGAGGAGAAAGGACTAATTTCTCCTCGTTTTTGCTGTTTTCTATGTGTGCTGCATTATCTTGTGAATATACCTCAGATTTGAGTCTCAGCGTCAGCTCAACAGCCTGTGATTCTGGACAAATTACTTTATCTCCTGTGCCTGAAAATACAAACATGACCTTGTGTAATGTAACAGTTGCTCATGTAAAGTGCACCAATACCTTTGGGCAGAGTTCATGCTATATAAAACTGCTAAAAAAAAAGGGGGGATGTGGCTGGAGAATAGGCAATACATTTTGGAAATAAACATTCATGATTTGAAACACTGCCCCTAGTTATTTCTTTTCCGCAGCATATACTTTATCATTAATTTAGATAAGATTAAAAAAATATTGTCGCAAATCTGTCTTAATATTGGACTAAGATGCAGAGGCACAGGAGCCAAATTCCAAAGATCATAACTTTTAGAAGTCAAAGAATGTGTGCAAACAGACTCAGATTTTCCAACATTTGATAGACCAGTTCTTCTTTGTTGAATTATTCCAACCTATGATAGCATTTATAGTCTTTCCTTTCACTAACATTTTCCATGCTCATGAATAACTTGAATCATTGCACAAGGGGAACACCCAGTGGTGTTGGTGTGTGCCCTGATTAGCGAAAACACAACATTGATGAGCCATGATACAGAGCGCAGTATATCTGAAATAAAATAGTGACAGGAAAGTCCGGATACATGTTCTTACTCAGTACGGATATCGTCAAGATACGTAGATGTGGAGTTAGGAATAGTGAATTTGTGTATCTGCACTTTCCTTTTGAAATTTTGTCCCTGGACGGCCCAATAGTAATAACTTGTTACAACAAAGCACTAAGGGTCAGATTTACAAGCCCCGTACGCCACCTTTGCGCCGTCGTTGCGTCACTTTTGTGACGCAGCAGCGGCGCAAAGCCAGCTCCATGCTGCGGGGTATTTACAACGTGACGCATCTAGGGAAATGCGTCACGTTGTAAAGCCCTGCGCCAATTGTGGGCGTTCCGGCGCAGGGGGGGGGGGGGGGGCGTTCCGGTGCAGGAACACCTCCTTAAAGTGGCTGAGTGGAATCTACAAGATTTCACTCAGTCACTTTTACGGCCATGCTGCGTCAAAACCCTGCGCCTGCTTGAAGCAGGCATAAGGATTGATGCAGCATGTTAGGCATAGGGGCACCCCGAGCCTTGAGGGAGCTGCGTCACGCTTGCAACGCAACTCCAGCAATGCGTCACCTTTACGGCAGCAGATGCGTCACACATCTGTCTATTCTTGCCCCATGGTGCGCCGCATTGTAAATGCGGCGCATCCATTGTGGCGCAAGAGGTGTCTGCCGCGACGCAAAATAACTGGCACATCCCTGCCGATATGCAGGGATGAGCCAGTTATTGTAAATCTGCCCCAAATGGTTCGATTTTATCATTAATAAAACTGATTAGAGAGACAAGCTCAAAGCCACCACAGAGCTTATTAAATGTCATCAGAGTATCTATAGTACTACACGCTTTTGATCTTATTCTGTCCCAGTGAAGGTCCCATTTTAAAGATCTTAAAAAGGTCAGTTCCAAATATGGGTAATGAGCCACAATCTCCAGTTTATTTTTCTTCAGCCACCAGTTTGAGTGTTCTTTCTCTTGGCAAATGCAACAAGTTCTATACGAATGTTTATTTTCCCCACAATATTCTTCCAAAAAAGAGATTTAATACTGCAAACAGGATGGACTAATGTCCAGTAGGACGAAATCATTGGTAAACAGGAGGCTACCTTGATTGTAATCACCTAGTTTGGTGAAAAATAATAGGAAGTGGAAATGGCTAATTGCAAATCTGTACAAAAAGACAAAATAGAAATGCTGCGAATAGACAACCCACTTGAGTCAATTCCTCTGTTGTATTTTCGATGTCAACCTACAGTTCAGAGATACTTTAACCTGAATCCAGTTATCAGAAAGTAGATATTTAGTTGATCCCACTATATATATATATATATTCACTTAAAAAACCATAGGTTTCACACATGTTATAGTTAGGTGGACATTTCACTCGTAAAAAACCAATGAAATTCCCCCGTTATAGTTAGTTCAGATAACTATAACTCGCGCGCCCACAATCCACTGCTCATGACGTCACATATTACATCACTCATGACTTGGTCAGTAGCATCACTCATGACATCACTGATGACATCATCCTTGTGATAGAGTGGCAGTCGCGCGAGTTATAGTTATCTGAACTAACTATAACGGGGGAATTTCATTGTTTTTTTACGAGTGAAATGTCCACCTAACTATAACATGTGTGAAACCTATGGTTTGTTAAGTGAATTTGCAAGGTTTTTTAAATGCTAATTCCTAACTATAACGTGTGTGAAACCTATGGTTTTTTCAGTGAATTTGTAAGTTTTTTTAAATGCTAAGTTATGTATGTATTATTATATTTTTAATATATTTATTTTACAATAAACTACGTATTAAAAAGCTTATTTTTTTGTTTTTAGAGAATTTCACGGTGCGCGAACCGTGCGCGCACCGGGCGCGCTCCCCGCGATTTTTTGAAAAAAATTAAAATGTTTTTTTCTGCCTACGGGGTCCTTCAGGGACCCCCTGACAAAGGCTAGGGGGTCAGGAACTCTCTACCTGCCCCCTTTTTACGTTCGCCACCTTCCTTTTTTACTCTCGCACTCAAAACAAACAAAATGGCGGCCGACACTTCCTGATTTCGACCGATTCGAACGTTGGCTGACATTTAACCACCAATCAGAATTATGCTCGCGCACGTTAGGGTGCGTGCACGGTGCGCGCACGGTGCGCGCACTGTGCGCGGCTATAGATATGTATGTGCTTTTAACTGCAATTTTCTCAGGAACTACTAAACAGATTGACACCATATATGCAAAAGGCACATCCCTGACCTGAGGACTACCTCTTTGCCAAATTTCAAGTAATTCTGTTCAGCCGTTCGGGCTGTACCTTCGACTAAAGGTCCTATGGGAAAATGCATGGGGAAAACGCGTTTTGAGACCCCCCTTTTTTCTCGGCCCCCGCTTGACGAATCCCCCGAGACTTTCAGGGTAGGAGCTGAGCGGAGCGCCCCATTAGTTTTGAAAATTTAGCGAACATTCGTCAATCGGCGCCAAGGTTATTCAAAATAGAATTTTCAGATTTCCTATGGAAACACGGTCCTAACTATAACTATCTACTGGCGACCGCCAGTAGATAATATGTAGCCACTATATGGAAGTTCCCCCTGAAATTAACAATATGATAATATAAAGCACCGATTCATTGTACATATGTTCAGACGACCTTTCTTAACATTAAACTGTGATTGATAGTGGAACAACACAACTGAAATCCCATGATATATCGGGATAATACTAGATGAACCTGCTGTATAATTTAGGTGGATTCAATTCATTTTCTCACACACTTTTACAACTGCATCTGTAGTGTGGATCGGAGGCAGGGTGAATGAGTGGAATAAATATTTATTAAGTAAATATTACATATATAGGAACAAGCGAGTGCCAGGGAACACGACCTCTCCTCTCCAGCTCCAGTGCAGGGAATCACCCACACTCTAGAACTGGAGACAACAGAACCCATACATATGACATGCTACAATTCTATATCGCTCTCGCAAGCACGAGCAAATAGGGAAAAGGCAACCAAGACTAAATAGGTATACACTACAGCATCAATCAGTGATATTAACCTATAAGAGGCGGGAACTGATTTAGAAACTGTTTGAACAGCAGTTTTACTGTAGCTCCCATCCATGATTCCAGAATATCGCCATTCTTTACAACCCATCTATAAAATGGACAAAATTGGTAAACCCACTATCCTGCATTCCATCTAAGAATACCCCGGGATATTATATGGGCCCCCAGCCCTAGTAAAAACGTTACTGTTTATGTTAGTTTGATTAAGTATGATTTTCTGTTTGTCTATTGTAAAAAATCAAAGTATAACGGCAATATTTGCATTAGCAATTGTAGTAATTGCTGCAAGGCTGGTGATGGACCTTCCAAAATATAATTCTGTCTCTGCTTCTCTTATCTCTCTGCATTGGCTCCCTTTGGATCGAAGAATTTTGTCCAATACCCTCTGCCTGACCCACAATGCCTTCTATGGCCTAGGCCCCGACTCCATCGAAGGGCTGTTTCAGTGCTATGTTCCCAGCAAGCAACTTAGGTTGGCAAACAAAAATCTGCTGATAGTTTCAAGATTTAAGAAGGCTAGATGGGGAGGCAGGGCCTTTTCCCTTGCTGCTGTTAGGCTGTGGAACTCCCTCCCAGATGATCTGTCGGGACTAGCGTTCCACTCCCCCTTTCGCAGGGCTCTTCACACAAATATCAGTCTGAGCATATCATTCTACTGTGTCAATTTGTCTCTCCAGTAGCGCCATGATGCCTTGGGGCTAAGTTTGCGCTCTATAAAGTCAATATTCTATTCTTCTATTCTAGTACCTCCATACTATCCCAAATTAACCTAATTGGGATCTAATTCTGTAAATATTCACTTAGCGGTTTCTAAATAAAACATTGAAAAGTCAATAAACCAACAAAATGTACTTAAATTTAGTATAAAATTATTTTTCTTAAGTTGATTATTATTTTAAGTTTATAATAACCAATAACAGCCTAAAGATAGGACTACAATGTAATGTATACATTCCTCTCAAAAAGATAAGTTGATGGCATGTGAATATTAAGGGCCCCATTAGGATGGCGGGCGGATCGCCCGGCCGGGCCGGCGGTAGTCACCACCAGCCCGGCGGGGGCGATCCGCCCGCCATCCATGCTGCAAAGACCCCCCACCATATTACGATGGCTGGGGGGTCCGCGGCGGACGGAAAGACTGTCTGCCGCTTTTCCGCCCGGCGGAAAAGGGTTCAATATGGTGGCGGTGTCGGTTAGACACCGCCAGCCATATTGCAATGGGGGCGGAAACATACTACTCTGGGGGGTGGGGGGTACACATGGGGGGTACCTATGGTACCCCCCTGCATTTCAATGTACAACGTGGCAGGCACCACGCGGTGCATGTCACGTTGCGCATTGAAAAGCACAACCTGCCTTTGTGGCATTGCGGCAGGCTTTGCTTTGAGCACCGCCCGCCGCAGTGTTTCAAATGCGCGATGCGCCCGCCAGTGTTGCGGGCGCATCCTAATGGAGGGTGCGGGACCGCCGCTAGCATTGTGGGTGGTCCCGATTCCCGGGGGTAGGACAAAAAGACCCTCTGAGGGTTATCCCCCTTGGTCTTGGGAGAGGGCAGTGTCAAGGCAGATAGAATGTTATTTTACTTCCCTGTTTGGATGTCAATGCTTTCTTTTGCAATTCACGACATACATTTATCGCGTAATGAGATGGAAAAGGATAAGTAAGAAAATACCGGCATTAAAAGGACAGTTTATGGGGACTAGACTTATTTTTCATAAATTATACGGAATAACATCCTCCTAAAAATTATAAAGCTGTCCACTATGATCAGTACGAGCAGGACAAACTGTGAGCTAAAGTGTGGTTTGGCCAAATGATACCCAAGACAAAATATTTAAACCTGTGGGGCAATACCGCTAATAATATACAAGACTTATCTGTTTGGGACTGAGCAACATAAATATTGCCTCATTCCTTAAGTGTTTGAATAGATCTGGTGTGCCCCTCAATCAATCAAGACTCCGCTGTGTTATTCCAAGAAGCTCTCTTTCATGGGATAAGCTAAGAAGTCCTTGGCGGAAGCAAAGGGGCACAGATGCTTATAATAGTCATATCTGACGAGTTATTAGAATAATAACCTTGTGTTTATAACTGAAGACCATGAGTTGGACAAAGGAATAATGAGAAACTCAACTTTATACACTTAGAAATTGGTGGCTGACTTTCTGAGTGCTCAGGACATTTCTGTTGTTTATTAATATGTCTACCTCAGTCACAGGGGTTACGTTTCAAGGTTGACTGATAACCGACCTTGGTTCTAGAGCACCACTGGATTACACAAAATATTTACTACATTTCCCCGATTACTAGTTGGACACTGTCTATTAGCCTGGCTACCTTCCTCTGCTTCTGGAGTTATTAGAATATGCATTGCAAATTGTAAAAGACTTTCAGATGCAAAAGGGAAGTGAGTGAATTTGGGTATACTTTGCCAAGAAGTGGGAGCCTGAGTTATATTTAAAAAGACATTTTCATTATTAGCAACATCTAAAAAAATATGAAGTACAAGTGAATGTGACTGCACTACAAATCATTAATATTTATCAAACATGTTTAATGTTGAAAAGAAAGAAATACATACAACCTTTGTTGTTTGCATGGGAAAGGAACTTGTATTATTCTTCTGATAATTTTAGTTGTGTTAATAAATTACACAAAGGTTCCCAATGTGCACAGTACCACAGGGACAGTAGTTAACTAAGCACTCCCTTACATAACAACGTCTACGTTTCTGAAACCCTGATGAGACCGAAGGTGCAGAGGAATTAATCTAGCCACATTCTAACTTCAAATGAGCTAAGAATTTAGCATCATATTTCAATTGAGGTTATTTTCCTGCCCACATGGAATAATGCTCAGATTGTGTTCAATTTCCTCAGAATTTGCACAGCTGAGCTGAGCAAAGACACAATTGCAAAATTAGCAATGAGATGTAAAATTCTCAAACATATGCACACTATTAACTTTTGCTTCACAATCAGCACACTAGGTGTCATTTTTTAGGTCTCGCCTGAAACAGCGCATGGGCTGTCGCTTGCAAGACATTTTGTTTACTAAAAAGGGCTTGGAACCCACCCATTGCTTACAATTTTTTTTCACCATTGTCACTCTTATTTGCTGGATACTGACTGGTCAGCGCATGTTAGTTTTGTTCTCTCTTCCATGCAGCCTGAGCCATGTACTGATTGATTGTTTTTTATTAGGGTCCTTCTGCTGCTTGCACTGGGGTTGAGGTACTATTTTTTTCTTTCCTCTTACCTGTGCTCCTTGTTGTTGCTTGTTCTTCCACCTCCCTCGCATCAGTATGTGCACCACCCTACCCACTACCCTACCACCATCACCCCACCAACACCACCTTATCAGCACCACTAACCACTGCATCACCACACTACCGCTACCATACCACCACCACCTACCACCACCACCTTAACCACTACCACCCTAATAATTACCATCACATTAATCTAACTACCACCACCCTACTCGAACCTTCACCCTACCATAACTACCACCGCTCTGCCCTATCCGCCACCACGACCGCTATACCCTAACCATCACCCATGCCCTAACCACAACCAACACCCCCATCTTAACCACCACTCTAAGTACCGCCCTATCAACATCACTCTACCACCACCACCCTATCATCACCCTAACACCACCACCTCTCTGACACCCTACCCACCACCCTAACCACCGCCACTACCCTAAATACCACTAACCAAAGCACCACCACCCTACCCAACCACCATCATCCTGCTGAAAACACCACCACCACCCTCACACTATCCAACAACATCCTAACCACCACCAACTCCTCTACCCTAACTGCTATACTTTCACCACCACCCAACCACCTCGCTAAGCATTAATACCCTACCCATCACCCTAACCACCACTACCACACTCACCACCACACCACCCTACCACTGTACCACCCTACTACTACCCTAACCAACACCCTAACCATCAACCCCACCCTAGCCACCACCAATCTAACTAGCCTACTACCACCTGACCCCACCACCCTACTACTACCACCCTAACTCTAACATCACCAGCCCCGCCACCACCCTAATCACCACAAACCTATCACCACTCTACCCAGCAGCACCCTAGCACCCCCCCTAACCACAACCACCACCATCCTTAACTACCACCATCCTACCCTAACCTTCACCATGACAGTTTGTAGGTTTGCCCTTGAACACATATGCTTGGCTGAAGTTGGGGCCTTGGGCTGTACTGGACTCCAAAAGATGACCAGTGCTTAATTTGTAAAAATATAAATGCCATGACACTCACCAGGAGGCCGCTGAAGCTTGCACCACTCATTGCCCCTGCTATGCTGTCAATGTTAGGCAGCACAACTACTAACCATCACACACCTACAAGTGTGAGATTTTGGATTATTTCAGACACCCAAAGCTATAAGAATGGCTTTGGCGGCAGGTAATAGTCATTTTTAATGTATATTGAATTCATAATTAACTGTTGTTGTGGTCACCTCTAAATTAGCCAGACAGTGCCACCTTATAGCAGACTGTCACTAGCACTTGTGTTGACAATTAAGTGCCAGAGCCGAGCACTGTAAACAACATGCTCAAATTAAGCACTAAGATAACCCCAGGCAGCAAAGGTGAACAGAGATTCTCCAGGGGGACTGTGTGGAGATCAGCCCGGCTATTGAGGTCAGACAAAGTTAATGCCTTAAAGCTCAAAGGAATGTGAAGTTGATCATTTTTATTGGTTGTAAATAATTTAAAAGTTCAGAGATTGTTGTATGTGTAGGTGACAACAGGTGTTTTACACACAGAGAGAAATAGAACTATTTTAATCAAACTTAGCACGCCCTCTCAATATCATTCAAGCTATACCACAAAATGTGTGAATGCCTGAAAGTCAGGAAGTCCTCTATTTAAGGCTTACTATCATGTCCTACAGGGGCATCTGTTTTTTACAGTAAAACACTTCACCCTTCAGATGGCAGCATGCTTCATCATTGGTGCCTCCTCTCATCCAGGTAGATGATAACTGCTCATACTTTGGGATCCACCAGAATAATAGTTTTAAAGGCATGAGTAAAAAATTGAGAAAAATGCAAGAATGTATACCAGACAACTGAGAATCTTTTGAAATTATTACTATCTTTAAAGAGGTTGACTACAGGGAAATGCCAGTTTCATCTGAACCGACTTGATTGGATTAGGAATCTAATAGGTAGTGAGGGAACTATGTAATGAGGACTTGCACTATCCTTCTATGCCATAAATACAGAGCAGTTTTTGTTTGTATTTATGTGAAAAGTGCGAAGTGTACTCAATGGATAAGAGTTAAGAGATAAGAGAGGGGTGTCACCATAGGACTAGAGATTGCCTCATTGCAGTGAACATAGAGAGGTGTGAATTACTGGACTTAAGCTCCTTTTAATATAGGAACAAAAAAGTATTAATTTCATGTTACACATTTCTACAGGTTCTAAATAAATCATGTAGAACAGGTAGGAGAGACATTCCTTATTCCTTAGACTCTTTTAGGGTGAGGCTTTAATGGGCCCGGAGTTCACAGCCCTGAAGAAAGCCGAGTGACCCATATGCGCAGTATGACTTTGGCTGAAACATGTAGGCAACATTAAATGTGGATGTAGAAACCATTATGTTCTTAAAACATCCAGTCACTTTTAACTATGACATAGTAATAGCCATTATTAAAGAGATATCTTGGGTTTATCCATGGTTATTTTTTAACTGGGACCATGCACTAACCTCCAGGGAAATTCTTTATTATGAGCGCCCAATATTTTCCATTTGGTTAAGCCCATTCGGGTGGTATTCACCTACCTGAATGAGAGGAGGCACCCTTGATGAAGCATGCTGCCATCTGAGAGGTTAAGTGTCTCCTCTAATACCTTAAAGATACCCCTACAGTACCTGATAATATGCCTTAAATGGAGGACTGACTGACTTTCTGGCTTTTGCACTTTTTGTGGTATAACTAGGTGGCAACAGGGCAAACTGGTTTGGGTAGGTACAAGGGGAGTGTGAGGAGTTGAAAGTATGAAAGCAGCCATGGTACACAGCTGGAAAGAAAGAGGAAGAAAGAAAGGGATGTCGGGACCCCAGCACAGTCTATAAAGGATGCATGTGTGAATGCAAGAGGGATGTTCAGCCAGCCACAACTGAAGCTCTGCAAGTCTCGACATGCTGCGTCTGCAGGATTTTGAAAGCAAGGGGGTCTGTGAATGAGTGTATGTAGCATCACTTCTTTCCTGCATGAGAACAGGCAAAGAAAGGGCTGTTAGTACCACTTGCCCCTTTTACCGCAACCCTTCCACTGGCTGAGCCTGGTCACAAGACAGGCAGACAACTCAGCATTTTCCTGGTTGTGAATGAAGAAAGAGTAAGGGAAATGGGTGAAGGAACTCAGAGCAAGTGCTAGCTTAAAGGATCCCACCCATGCAATGTACCACCAGTATGGCAAAATAATTTGCAGGTATATAAAACAGTGAGGTGAACTCCCTAATAAGGACAGGATGACGCCTGTTCCCAAGAAAGGTAAATTTGATCTAGAGCACCTGACTAACTTCAGACAACTAATCCAAAAGTAAAGCAGGACCTGATCAGTGGCCTTTCTTGCTAAATCAGTGTGAGGAAACTAACAAATGCAAGAATTAGTTCCAATTATGAGATATGAAGCAGACCCAAGAGAGAGACTAAAATACTAAATTAACCATTTGAGTAACAGGGTTAGGGTTAGTACCCCTACTGACCTGCCTTCTCCTTATTTGTTGCACCACAAAGTCCTAAAAAATAGAGAGCAAGGAGGAGGACTTGCGAAATGTCTTGAGCTTACCCATTCCTGCAGTAGATACCAGCACTGTGGCAGTGGCAGCGTCAGGGAATGTAACAACGTTAGCCGACCAGTTGGCGGGCCGAGTACAAGCAACTAATATGCATATAATAGAACTTCGAAGCGTGGCTAGGATACACTTGCGCAAAATCAATTTTTGTATTTGAGACAGACAGAAAAGTTCTCAAGAGAACAGAAAGGGAAACAGCCACCAATGTCCCAAGAATCCTCCGTTACTGTAGGTACACAGAAGATAAATGCAAAAACAAGATATTGTTCCCGAGCATAAGCAGTTGAGTGTTCAAGCAGATGATATTAGTATTTCAGAAAGAAGATTCTGTCCATATATTCAAAAGATAGTCTTCTTCATTATCTTAATTCTCAGGATCGCCCCTTATGCTTATAACACAGTGGTTCATGATGACAGGTAAACAGAAATGTTGCAGCCAACACGTGTTTCGTCTTGGGTAAATGTCCCGACGACTTCCTCAGGGCTACAAAAATGATAAAGAATCTATTCAAACAATACATCGTTGCCAATAATATGTATTCAAAATTGACAATAACATCTCATGGATCAAACGTAAAACCATTTTAAAGAAACAACCCAGATTACTTAGAATAAATAATCAGATTTACACCCAGTGACTACATACCCAATAGGTAGCCATGCTACTATATGTCAGGAACAGGGCACCTCGTCGGGATTTCAATTTCATGGAATTGAAGTTGTTAAGATTGACCCCAGAGGTGGGGACAGAGAGCTAAGATTACGACAGTGTGAGGCACGATGGATTTCTAAATTACGGGCAGTTGAATATGGGATTAATGCCGATCATGAACTACATTATTATTTAAGGGGACATCCTGAGAATTAGGATAATAAAGATGACTATCTTTTGAATATATGGACAGAATATTCTTTCTGAAATACTAATATCATCTGCTTGAACACGCAACTGCTTATGCTCGGGAACAATATCTTGTTTTTAATATGCATGTTAGTGCAGCGAATGCAGCAAGCGCAGCGGTGCGATCAACGGTGAAGAACTGGAAGATGGCACAGCACCCTCAAGCTGAGAGGGTGACTTTATGACATCACACACTTCCTCTGGGGATCATTCTCGATCAGCAAGTTTCTGAATGGATGCCAGAACATAACTTGGTAGGGTGCTCAGCCCAACTATAAAACAGGATAGGTTGAGGCACACTCATGGGAAGAAAGAGAGGAGAACTTGACAAAAATCCATGGAATGACCCACACATTGCATTATACAGGGACAGAGAGAGTGATAATCTCAAAAACTGCAAGTTTGAACTCTCTGATGCTGTCCTATTTTTAAGAGAATACCCACAACCAGAAAAAGGAGGCTAAGTTACCATTCATGTCCCATAGTCCCTCACAGGTCTAAGCCACAATAAGAAATACTTTCCCAACACTCCCAATAAGAAACCCATGAAATTCAGTGAAGAGCTTAAGGCTGGTTTTGTGTGGTATAACCCTAATTGGGAAGATGTGAATCAACTGGTCATGCCCCACCAAACAGGTCAAGGAATCAATTTGTAGAAAAGAGTATTTGGCCTCAACAGGACCCTAGTGGCTGCCCTTACAGTTGCAAAGGCAACACTGCAAAATGCTGATAAACAGCATAATGAAGGCATGTCTGGTTAAGACTGAATGGACTAAAATATTTAACTGTAAACAAAATAAAGGTGAATTTCCAGCTAATTTCCTCAATCATATAAAGGATGTCTGCAAATGATATTGTGGTATTGCTCCACCTGTTGAAAATGCTCAGGAAGCTGTGGGTGCTGCTTTTATTTAAAGTTTGTTGCCCAAGGTCAAGGGACAGCTCTGGACCATCTGTACTGGATGACAATCCAAGGGGCTAATTGAGTTGGTGTCAGTTGTGAGTGTAAGAAAGGAAAAAATGAATCAAATGAGTCAAGATTGACATTGATGTTGTTAGAGATGCCATCATTCAATAGACCGTAAAAGTGAAGGGTAGGATAGGTGTGGGAAGTGCGGATAAGAGAAGCAGGCAAGGGGAAGGAAGAGTAGGATGAAACCCAAGCTGAAGCCAAGGAGATTCATGCCCTCTGGGGGTTCCTTTTGTCTTAGTTGCGGGAAGTTGGTTCATTGGAAGTTGGTTTGTCCCAATCTAATCTCTAATTCAAAGCTCACTTCGAGCATGTGTACAATTCAATTAAATAATTCATTTACAAATAATAAATAATAATGTTATTTCTTGACTAAATAACTTCCCACCCTATACGACTTATACCTCTCCAAACCTAGCATCCTGCAACTAAAATATGAATTCATAATTGTTACTTTATTATTACTTAATTTATTTCCCTCCTATACCCCTACAAACCTAACAGCCCACAAATGACTTATGACAAAAATAAATCATTATTACATAATTGACATAATAAATATCTATCATATAATTAAATAAAATGTAGTAAATTAATAATTATTAATAACTAATTAACTCCCCCCTATACTCTTATGAACGCAACAACCCGCTACAACACTTTAAATTACTATAAAAAAAGAAATAAGAAATTCGAATTCACTTAAAATAATAAACTATATTTTTTTTACAAAAACCTTTATATAAACAATAGGAACACTTAAAATAATATATCAACTAAAGCACATTCAAATAACTAAAAAAAACGATATTTTTTACCACTTTATTATTGAAAACAATATTTAAAAACTCAATCTTATTAAAAACTATATTTCTCACCTAAAAAAACAATATTCTTGTCGATATTTGTGCATCACGATATTTGTGCATCATGCATTTATTTTCCGATATTACTGGCTCCCGATATTTATAATCTGATATTTTGTCCAAACACCAGGAAACAGTGTTTATAATTCGAGTAGTTTGCCGAGATAAGCTGAAATGATGACTACGCCCACTGCTAAAAACCATAGTATGGTATTGCAAAGTCCTGCATGGGAATGCTTTTCTAACTTCCATTAGAGCATCATTATCTTATTATGGAAGCTCAAAGAGACAAAGGTAAAGTTGCATTCTATGAATAGAGCCGCTCAGAAACATCAACACAGTGCAATCACTGCATTTCATAAGCCACTGCTGGGTTTTGTTTTCACAAATTATATATTCTTTAGCAGGGGTTTCTAGCCATGGTCTGAATTCACAGAGCACTTAAGCGCTATTAAGGTATTATGGTTTTTATCTAACTAGTCATTTATGGTGTGAACATCGCTGGCATCTTGGTACATGAGAGAAAAACACACGTTTTCTATTTGATTATGGGCATTTTCGCTTCACGTGCAGACTGCCTCAGAACTCCATGCTGACTAAGTACTAAACATAGAGCAGAGAAACATCAACATGCTAGTTTTCCACACTGAAATACTTACATATTTTTTCCAACATAGCAATAGTTCAATTCGCTCTGCTACCAAGTGAACATCTCATATCTCCTAAACAGCAGAAATTGATATCAATTATCCAATAAGGGTCATATTATGAGTTGCTTGATAAGCCATCCAATAACTCTGGCCTCTGAACTGTAGGTACCACTAACTCCAAAGGATGGGCTTAAGCAGTGGAGTAGCTGGGGAAGGGCTGGTCCGGGCAGCCTGCCCCAGGCTGGACTTTTGTTGGGGCGACGGGTGAGGTGACCATTTTCGGCGAGTGCATGGTAAGTGGTTTTCTACTTTTTTTAAATGTATTTTCCCTGATCACCGTGAGTGGATTCCTTCCCTCCCCCCCCCCCCCCCCGCTTTTTCCTGCATTGGCCGTCACTGGGCAGAAAACTCAGGGACCGCCCCAGGTGGCAAAAGCTCTAGCTACACCACTGGGCTTATACAGAGGGATTGCGGGGGAAACTATGGGTCCCCTTAGAAAGGAGGAAGTACCAATCAAAATGATTTTCCTGGTTGCCCCTGTGTGCCTTGCTTTCCTTAAGAGTTTCACTCAGAGACTGTGGCTAAGCAGCCCAAGTCTCTGGGCAAGGTTGCAGGGTCTGTGGATTTACTGTGGATCTTGTAATTGCAAAGGGACCAGTAATTGGAGTTACCACCCCATTTGAATGAAAGGCAAGCCCAGAATGGAGCTTCCACTTTTGCAAAATAGAAATCTGGATCCATAGAACCAACACTCGTCTTTCTGCTTGTGCATGGTTCACACCAATTCATTCCTCAAAGTTGGTGTTTCTCAAACAGAAGCTTCTTTTGCTCATAGACACAATGAAGTAATGATGTGAATGGGCCTGATGTAGAGTTTGGTGGTGATGGAAATTCCCCTGATTTCTGGGGAATGTACTAAATTTGGGTGAGATTCCACCAGTTCAATTACCTCGCTACAGTTTTCCTCTGGTGGAGGAAATATCACTGGTGCATTCTACCAGATACAAAGTGCCAGATCTGGAGTACAATTCACCAGAAAGGAGCCCTATGCTCCAGGGTCACATATTTAATGTGAAGGGGATATATCCCATATGTATGTATGTGACTTACCACTTAACAGTACCACAGACCCTCAACTTGGTTGGCAGGGGCAGTGAGGTGCCAGAGCTGACTGGCTTGAGGACAATGCAAAATGTCTTGAATTGGAAGCATGCAGACTGGGACCCAGTACAGTTCTATGAGTACTGAAGTGATCCTGGCATACTTAGTCCGACCAGGTTGACTAGAAAACTGCCTTATTGTCATAAATCACTGCATTGCATTGAACAAGCTGAGGATGAATATATTAATGAACGTAAATGCATCCTCTGGCTATATTGACATGCATATGAGTATGGGAGGGGTTCTGGTCCTCTTCCTTTGATATCGGGATCTTCCTTGATGCATTTCAGAGAGAGGTTCTGACTTCAAAGTCCACCGACCATTGTAACCCCCCTGTAAATGTATTTTAAGCCCGTCTTCTGGAGTGCTGAGCCATTTCACGCTTCTAAGTAGCTTGGATTCTGGCTTGCTGGTCCATTGTTTCTTTTTATCAGCAGCTTTCTGGTACACTAAATGCTGTGAGTGCTCCTTGAGGACTTTGTTAATTCCCTTAGTAAATTCCATATTGCTAAGCAGATGCATTACTCTCTGCTTTAGTTCTCTTCATTATATCTTGAGTACTCTCATAGATCTCTCGTTGTCTATTTCTGCCATCTGTTATGAGTGTGGAGCTTCAAGCTGTAGAGAAGTCATGGTGACCTTGGATTGCCGTGTCTACTCCTCAATTCCTTTATGTCAGCCTCTTTAGTTGAAACACATGTAGAAGCAGGCGCGGTGCGTACATTGGGGTGTTGGGGCGTTGGCCCCCCACCCGCGCCCGCAGCTCCCTCGACGTCTCTGAACTTAGTTTACTTAAGTTCAGAGATGCAGAGGGAGAACTGACAATCATGACAGTCAGCATGACGTCGGACCGCCCACCCCCTTCAGAGTCTGAGGGGGGTGGGCGGTCCGGCGTCATGTTGACTGACATGCATTGTCAGACCAGCCAGGTTCAGGCAGCACTGCAGCACAAGTGCGCATGAGTGGGGAAGGTGAGCACATTTTTTGCCCGTGCCCAGTCATGCGCACTTGTGTTTCCACTGGCTTGCGCATGCCCATTAGGAGACCGAAGGTCTCCTAATTGGCATGCGGCGGGAGAAGAGTAACCGTGCCCTAAACCTATCCTGGCGCTGCAGCAGCACCAGGATTGGCTGAGGGGTTACCACTCCAGTGCTGTTCCTGTTTGAAGAGGCGCCACTGCCAACGCGGAGCAGAGGCGGTCAGGTAAGTTTTCTTTTTCTAAATGTAATTCTCCCTCGCCCCCCCTCCCGCGAGTATTGCGAGCCGCGACTGTAATTTCCCTGGGGTATGAAGTAAGGCTGTTGGGGGGGGGGGCGTTCTATAGCTGAAGTGCGTGCCTGCAAGGGTGCGTGGTTGGTACGGTATTATTGTCATTGTTCTTTTAGCCCTGGGAAGGGCTTCCATGTTGAGTGCGTGACCGCCAAGGGGCAGGTATCGTGTTCTGGGACACGCACTTAGCAGCAGTGTGTAGGACGCAGTGAACAGTAAGGAACACTGTGACTGTTAGAGGGGGCTGGAATGGCGGGTTTCCTTTCCCGTATGAAGGATGGCTGCGGCGAGGCTGACATTGTAGATGGTAGCATGGAGAGCTGTAACTGCTTGAATGGGCAGAAGAAGGGCTTTCATTTCCCTGGGGTATTAAAGGTGGCTTGTGAGGCTGCCCTTGACGAATTGTGTGCTGGGCTGCAAGTGACTGCTGGTGATGTCTGATTCAGAAAAACGTGTAGGGGTAAGGGAGGAGGGAGAGTCTGCCCATGGTGTATGAATGACTCCTCTGGGGGCAAGATGTGCACAGGGTATGAGAAGTGCTGTAGTGGCCTGGACGTGAAGCAGTGTAGGAAGGCAGCAGGGCCAGACAGGCCTTTTATACCATCCCTCCCGAGCGCCTCCCCCCCTCCCACCAACAGGCACTCAACTCGGACCTCCACGCCTCACCATCTTCAAATGTCACCAGCCGCTACTGTGTATAATGTATCTTTGTTGAGACAGTAGCTACAGTATTGTTTCATGCTTGCAGGGGTTTTCATTGTGGCTGCCCAGTGGCCCATTACTTGTTCTGGCTGTTAGTCGGTGTGTAGGACCCTGCCAATTGAATATCAAGTGTGTAGTTGGCCCCAGAGCAAGCAAGGAAAATGCCGCCTGAGCCTAGCTTGGATATGAAAAATCTGCTTTAATTGAGGTGCAGTGGGCCCCTCACACCTCTGTGCCCCGATGTTACTGCACCTGCAGCTCCAGTGATATGTCCCTTGGCCCCATAGTTTTATATGGAGAGTGCTATTTTTCCTTTGGGAATAGAACTAAATATTATGTTGCACTAAGTTAGAAGCACTTTCCACTATCTTTGTCTGTCGACAATGATAATGTCAGTTTAATCAGCCAGTAGTTTTGTGTAAGGTATCCCTTAACTACTGTTGGGTGTGGCACCCACAATGATTGTATCAGCACTAACAGAGTGCAGCCTCTTAGGTAGTTATTGCAAACCCCCTATCTTGTAAAATGGCGGCTGAGGGCTCTTGTCTTTGGAGAGATATATTTGCTGTGCATTGATCAATGTATCCCCCACCCAGGAGCGTGTGGGTGATCTAGTGATGAGTTCAATGCCGTTCTACTGGTCAATCCTCCCTATATTCATAACTGCCCACTTAGGCCCTGATTTTCGCAAAATCATGCAATGCTTCATAAAAAAGTCGTTCTGATTTAGCACAATTCTTTTACCTCATGGATGCGCCACATTTACAATCCAGTGCACTATGATGCAATCACAACACAAACACAACTCAAAGTCAGCATCAAATTACAACACTCCATAACATAACTTGTCATTGTTTGAAGCAAAACAGACGTGCAAGACAGTGTTGTGTCACAAAAGAGGCATTTGCACCACTTTTCCATAAAAAAGCAATGCTAATCTCACGCAGCATTTTCCCACTTTACCAATGGGAAGGCGGGAGGATGTTACCATCCAGGAGGGAATTAGTCCAGAACAAGGTGCTGTCCTAGAAGGCGACAGAAAGAGGAAGATCAAATTTACAGACGAAGAAAACCAGATTTTGATTTCTGAGGTGACAAATCTAGAGAAGAATCATCTCTTTGTCACCTCCAAATTACAATCCTCTAAGAAGGAAGTTTCATGGTTGACAGAGTCAATGCAGTAGCATCAAGACACAGGACTATGGTAGAATGCAGGAAAAGGTGGCATGATTATAAGCAAAGTCTTACATTTCAATGTGAAAGGAAAGCATTGAATTTTCTTTTTCAGATTTAGCAAAATAGTTACTTGTAGGTATTGTCGGTCAGCATAATGTAGATTGTTTGGAAAAAAACATTTTCACAAGTATATTGTAAATTTTTTCATTTTGTGGAATTTTTGCCGTAAGCTATTTATATACTACATTAGGTTGTCATTAAAATCACAAACATAGTGTTGTCTGTGACGCTCAAATTATTGAAAAGCTATGCTTTACAATAATTTAGTCTGACCACAAAAATATGTTGGGATACTGACAAAGCAGGTCAGATTTATCTAAATTATATTCAAGTTCAAATAGTAATAATATGTCTATAATGCTTATATGTATGTGAATGTTCATTGACTATCTCCATCACTGTTGTTTTTATTTTTTTATTTTTAAAATGTTTCTCTCATATGTTTGAGATCTGTTCCTTGGGGCCAGTGTGCCAATCTGGAAGGCTACCTACTTTAAAATGTGTTGGCTTTGTTCTGTACATTTCTTATTAAAAGTACTGTTGAGGGGGAGGAGCCTAGCGCGCATCCAAGATGGTCGCGTGAGCACAGGGCTCCCCGGACCCTTGCTGCTCCTCGGAATTTATCCTGAGAATATCCTGATGTGGTTTATGGATTCTGGCAGATGAAGACCGGCTGAGCACGTATCTCTTTTCAGAACTCAAATCGGACCTGGGAATCCTGAGCTGTCGTTGTTCGAACTTTTGGGACCCACCCGACGGAGGTGCCCGGGGCGAGGGTGAACCGTGGAGCCGTGGCGTAATTGAACAACAGCGGCTGCAGTGCGGTGCCAGTGGCCGCTCTACCACTTTCGGTTTCACTTTCGGACTTCAGGGGGCTGGCCTGCGAACGCACTTGATGTGGCGGGGTGTTTCCTTGGCCTCTGCACGAGGCCTTGTCTCCACCTGCCACTAGTGTGCCCATCGCCTTGGGTCCCCCCGCACCGCTCTCTTGTGGTCCCTGGTGAGGCGCGGGTCTGCGGTGCCGGTGCCCCTACGACTCTTGATCGGCGGTCCCCTTCGGTATCCGTGACCACATGGGGGGCAAGGGAGGCCCCGAGGGGCGTAAGACTAAGGCCTCCCTCCGCGGGGGACCGGTCCAGGCCAACAACATGGACCGCTACACTCAGGGCAGAGGGTCCCCTGGAGCGACCGCCCCCCCCCGGATGCCGCCGGCGGTGGCACGACCGTCTCTCCGGAGCTTTCCCTGCAGGACATCATGGGCGCCATTGACGGCATCAGGGAAACCATCGCCACGCAATACGAGGCCCTGGCCCGTAAAATCGACACGGTGGCAATCGATGTCACCTTAATTCGGGCAGACCTCTCCAAAACTAACGAGAGGGTTCAGGCTCTCGATGCGCGGACCTCCACCCTTGGTGCGGATGTGTCGGACCTGCAGGCCGCGCTGGGTGACATTAAGGCGGTCAACGATCATATGGCTCGGCGGCTGGAGGACTTCGAGGGACGGGCCCGACGCAACAACATCCGTGTCATAGGCGTACCGGAGTCCTCTGACAACCGCCCGGTTGACCTCCTGGTCGAGGAACTCATCCTCCAACAGTTGGCCCCTGCAGGCCTAAGCAAGTTCTTTGCCGTAGAGCGGGCCCATCGAGTTCCGGGCGGTCGGCCGCGGCCGGGGGCCCCCCCGAGGCCTATCGTGGCCAAACTGTTCCACTATAGAGACCGAGATGCGATTCTGCAGGCCTCACGGGTCCACGGCCCGGTTCGTCATGAGAACTCATCCATTAACTTTTATCCGGACTTTACCCAACTTGTCCAGAAACAGCGGATGGGATTCCAGGGGGTGAAGCGTCGTCTCCGTGAACTGGGCCTAAAGTACTCTATGCTCTACCCTGCAAAACTCCGAGTGGAACATGAGGATCGGACTGCCTTTTTTGACTCTCCTGTGGCCGTGAGTGACTGGCTGGACTCGCTGCCGGACAGAGGTGGCCGTCCCGGGCCCTCTGCAGGCGCCGAAGGTGACGGGTCCCCTTTGGAGTGACTTTTGGTCCTTGATTCTGCCATTTTGCACTGTTCAGCTGGGTTTTACTTCTTTTGTTCATTTTGTCTCGCTAGGACCTGTGTGGGGGGCGGGCGGGGACGGGTCCCTTTCCTCCTCCGGGGTCTTTTCGTAGAATGGGGTTAGGAGGGCGACAGGCACACTGCAAGTTGGGGGGGTTTTCTGGCCCGCAGGGGTGCAGGGTGGGGGGAGTTGGATTTGGGGGAGGGTTGGGGGGAGGGAGGGGTTGTTTTGCTGTGTGTTTTTCGTTTGCAGGGCGAGGTACTGATTTTTGTCCAGATTCGGGAACTGTGCTACTGAATGGGGGGCCTTTGATCTATTGGAGGGGATGGGGGGGACGGGTTGAGGCTGATGTCATGGAACGTCAATGGGTTGGGGGACCGTATCAAACGGGGTGTAGTACTGCAGTATTTGCGCCGTCTGACTCCTGATGTGGTGTTTATCCAGGAGACGCATCTGGTTGGTAATGTTTGTCATGCAATGAACACGGGGGGATACCGCCTCGTGGCCCATTCTGGTTTCACAACTGGTTCCAGGGGGGTGGGCATTCTCCTGCGATCCTCACTTCCGTTGGATATCACTAGGGTAATCTCGGATGACAGAGGGCGCTATGTGTGTCTGACTGGGAGGTGGGAGGGGCAGCCCCTTTCCTTGGTCTCAGTTTACGTCCCCCCGGGCCTCCAGAACTCCACCTTTGCGGACTTGAGTCGAATGCTGCTTGAACTTCCGGATAGTCTTTTGCTTATGGGCGGGGACTTTAATTCGGTGGTTTCGGGTGACCTGGATCGTCACCCACCCAGGGCCCTCCCCGCTGCCCAGGCATGGCTTGGTGGACTCCTGGAGACCTTCGGTCTGGTAGATAGTTGGAGATTAATGCATCCGACCCAATGTCAGTACACCTTTCACTCTGGGGCGCATGGGAGTCTCTCTAGGTTAGACTATTTCCTTATGCCCGCGGCACAGACTGGTCGGATACGAGAGATTAGGCACCTGGCGCGGGGTATCTCCGATCATTCCCCGCTGTGGTTGCTCTTTGACACCGAGTCGCGGTCTGCAGGGCGGATCGCTCCCATCAACCCGTGGTACCTGCGAGACCCTACGACTCGCGACAGTCTGGTTAAGGCTATGGACCAATACTTCCTTGAAAACGAGGGGTCGGTGTCGTCCGCAAGGTCCCTGTGGGAAGCCTTTAAAACCGTAATCCGCGGACACGCCCTCTCCCAGATAGTGGGGGCTAAGAAGCATAAGAGTGAGGCAGTGGTGAAGCTGGAGACTGACATCTCGGGGCTGGAGTCGGCCTTGGAGACGGGTGTCACTCCGGACGGGCTCCATGCCCTCAGCCTGAAACAGTTTGAATACAGGTCTCTTGTCACTGACGCTGCCAAAACGATGTATAGGGAGCAGCAGGGTCGATTGTATGATGCCGGGGACAAGGCGGGAAAGTTGATTGCGTGGCTGGATAAGAAGGAGAGAGTGAATCGTGTGGTCCCGGAGCTGCGTGTCTCGGATGGAGTGTGTCTGACTGAGCCTGGCGAGATTGTGGAATGTTTTGCTGACCACCTCCGGGCCGTGTACTCCCCGGTGACTGATAGGGACGAGGAAGACTCTTGCCTTCTGCTGAGGGATATTGCTTTGCCCTGCCTGTCCGTCGAAGACCGTGAGCAGCTGGACGCCCCCTTGTCTGTAGATGAAATTGCATCTGCGATTCGGTCCCTTCGTTCGGGCAAGGCGATGGGTCCCAACGGTCTGCCTATTGAATTATATAAGTTGCGCCCGGATAAACTCGCGCCCTTCCTCCGTCGTATGTTTCAGGAATCCCTTGAGGCAGGCTCCCTTCCTGACGACCAGCGTCTGGCTACGATAGTCGTGATCCCCAAGGACGGTAAGCCACGAGACCGCTGTGCCTCCTATAGGCCTATTTCACTGCTAAACGCAGAGCCTAAAATCCTGGCCAAAGTCCTTGCCAATCGTTTGTTGAGCGTCATCTGCGATCTGATTCATCCTGACCAATGCGGCTTCATCCCTCACCATAACACCGCTCTTAACTTGCGGCGTCTTCACGGCGCCCTCGCCAGGGCGGCGTACCTCTCCGAACCGGCCGTGCTGGTTTCTTTAGACGCCACGATGGCCTTTGACACCATCGAGTGGCCATTCCTCTGGGCTGTTTTGACCAAATTCGGCTTTGGGGAAGGATTTCTTGGCTGGGTGAAGCTTCTTTACACGGGACCCATGGCTCAGGTGGTGGTTAATGGTCGGGTCTCTCGGCCCTTCGCTCTCGGCAGGGGTACGAGGCAGGGGTGCCCGTTGTCCCCTCTGCTCTTTGCTCTTGCCCTGGAGCCGCTCGCTGCTTGGCTCCGCTGGGAGCCCTCGCTCAGAGGGATCCGGTGGGCCCCGGGCTTCGAGGATCGGATCTCGTTGTATGCAGACGATATTCTCCTGTATCTCACCTCGCCGCGGCAGTCGCTTAATGTTCTCTTTGATGTTCTGACTTCCTTTGGGAGAAATTCGGGTCTAACGATCAACTGGTCTAAATCCTGTGTCTATCCTATCTCCGGCGACCCTCCTCTCTTGCCGCCTCGGCTTCCGATCCAATTATCTCTGTCCGGCTTTAAATACCTGGGAATATACGTCTCGATGGACCCGGTGGCTCGCTATGAGCAGAATCTCCTGCTTCCACTTCGGCGTTTGAGGGAGGACACGGCTCGGTGGTGTAAGCTGTCCTTGTCCCCGCTGGGTCGGGCAGCGCTGTTTAAAATGATGTCCCTTCCCAGATTCCTCTATGCACTTCAGAACTCCTTCGATGTCATTCCTGTGTCTTACTTTCGGGAGGTGGAGAGCCTGCAGAGGAGACTGGTGTGGGACGGACGGGCTCGTATCGCTCTGGCAAAGCTTACTCTCCCCTGGTATGACGGGGGCATCGCGCTTCCCGACATTCGCAGGTATTATTGGGCCTCACAGCTATCGGCCATTAACCATGCCACGTATGCGCCTGGCTTGAATCCGGCGTATGAGATGGATAAATTCCTGCTTCCCGGCGGAAATTATAACAGGGCACTTTACTCCAGCTCGGCTGGACGGACCCTTACGGGCCCTACTAAGATTGCGGTACGGATCTGGAGGGCGGCCAATGTAGCCATGGGCTGGAGTGAGCGATTAACATGTGCTACTCCCCTGTTTGCCTCCGACCGACTGGGAAGCCTCTGGACAACGAAGGGGTTTGAACGTTGGGACACGATTGGTATTAGTAGAGTGGGAGACTTATGGATTAAGGGTGCGGTTAAAACATTCGCGGCGCTCCAGAGTGAATACGAACTTACGGAAAGGGAGTTCTTTCGCTACGCCCAGGTTCGGCATGCCCTGCTCTCTGTTTTTGGGGAAGGGACCAAGATCCCGGCTTCTTCGCCCCTCGAGGACCGCATACTCGATGGTCATGTCCCCGACAGTACTATCTCTTTAATTTATAAAAAACTTATCAATAATCGGGCTGACCTCTTGGTGCGCCTCCGGGAGGCGTGGACGGGGGATGGGGTGGAACTGGACGACGAGGACTGGCAGTCCGCACTGTCGTCCCCCAAGGAAGTGGCCATTCCAGCCCGTCTCCGCCTGGTCCAGCTTAAGATTCTCCACCGGGTGTATGTGACGGATCCCCGTTTGGTCTCGATGGGATTTTCTGAAGACGGGCTCTGTAAGCGGGGATGTGGGCTCAGTGCCACCTTTCTCCATATCCTTTGGGAGTGCCGCGAGGTGGCTGAATACTGGCGCCGGGTTCATGTGGTCATGGGACAAGTCACCGGGGTTGCGCTGTTGCCAGAGGTGCGTCGCTGTGTCCTGAATGTGTGGGAGCCCAATGATTATAACGCGGCTCAGACTCGGTGGGCGGCCCTGGGGAACATGATTGCCAAGAGAGATATAGCGCAGCTATGGGGTTCCCAGCGGCCTCCCACCGTGTCCGTATGGAAGGAGAACATGGACTGGTGCATGTTCAGGGAGAAGACTGTGTATGTGGCTCGTGGTAAACCTGGGGCATGGGGTAGAATCTGGGGGCAATGGAACACGTATCGTGGGGGTATCTGTACTCCCCCCCTAGGGGACACCGATATTGCTTTGTCCCCCTGACCCTTGATGGTTCCTTGCGACTTTTGGAATAACCGAATACAGACGTTCCTCTCCCGTGACCCCCCCCCCCGACCTATCAGTACTCCTTCCTCTTGATAGCTATTTGAAGGTCTGAAGTAGAGTCCCCCGGAGGTAGCCTGACCCACACTTTTTGTCCTTATGCCTCGCCTTTTGTTTTTATTTGTTATTTATGTTAAACCTATATATCCTGCTTCCTTAGGCTATCCGGAGTCGTGTACGGGACTGGGCCCCGGGAGTCGACTACTGCCTTAAGAACTGTATGATCCTTTCTGAATCTAGCGGCCGGCCCTGGTGGTTGTAGGCCCATGCTTGTAATTGATTTATTGTTCAATAAAATTTTCAACAAAAAAAAAAAAAAAAAAAAAAAAGTACTGTTGAGGCCACAGTCTGCAAATAAGTCTACAAAGAATCCATAAGTTGGTATTGCAAACTGAATACTGACTTTATTCAAATTCTTTGCTGCTTTGTCAGGTGTTCATAATTAAATGCAGTCTGTTAAATATGATTTCCAATAAGAATATATACATAGAGGTCCATTGAGGTATTACATCTTGTAATATTCTTAACAGGTTTTTACATGATATCGCTCTTCCCCGACTTCCAGGCCCAGGGGAAATTCACTAAAAGGTTTATTGCTCAACGCTAGATCTCTGGTAAAGCACAGCTTAGAGTGTGCAATACTTTTGGAGGAACATGAAATAAAATTGGCGTTTGTCATGGAAGATTGGACAGACGACGCCTCAGGACCTGACCAAGTCAAAGCTACTCCACCTAGGTTCCTCTGCCACACACAGAATATATCATAGCTCATGTAATGCCTCCTTTCACATAGCTTCGAATCTGGCATGCAAAGCACTTTCCTTTAGCTTCTGTCCAGCTTATCCTCATTCTTTTAAGGGCATTTTACTGTACAGACCACCAGGACCCAGGAACATATTTCTAACCTCGGTTGGCACTCTGCTAGAGGAGGGGCTCTGCGCTGATTCATTTACTATCCTGGGTGATTTTAACTATTATCTGGAAGCACTCACTGACCCGGACACTGTAGCCCTGATAGATGTGATGAGTTGTGTTGATTTAAAACAACACATGATAGGTCCCACACATGTTGCAGGACATACTTTGGCTGGGATTTCTTCTAACCATCCACAGTTAACCTGCACTGGGTTGTTGCCACTTGTCTGGACAGACCATGCAGCAATCCAGTTCGAGTTGGCTCTTCCCAATTGACTCAACAGCGTTGGGGCCCCTAAGAGTCAGATTGAGCGAAGAGCATGGAACAAAATTAAGGGCACAGAATTAGAAGATCTGCTCACTGACACTGCCCGCTCGTTGCCCACAGACGTGGAGGAAGCCACCATATGGCATATGTATTGGGTGGAGACAGCCTGCAAAAAACTAGCCCCAGTGAAAACTTTACATCCGAAATGATCCAAACCAACTGCCCCATGGTATACTGAGAAACTAAGGAAACACAAACTTACTTGTAAACAACAAGAACGCAATTGGAGAAAAAATATAAGGAAGCAGAGAAACAATTATATAAACAAAGTATCACGGTCTATAAACAACTATTCTTTAATACAAAAACAGCATTTTTTGCAAACCAAATTAAATTAGCCAAATGCTCAACTAAATAACTTTTTAGGACCGTATCTAGATTGGTCTCCCATGCCCACCTAAATTCCAGTCTAGTCAGGAGCTGTGGGAGGAAATTGTGACTTTCTTCCTAAAAAAGGTGGAGCTAATCTTCTTGTCCTTTAACTTCTTTCTGTCGGGAGGGACGAATGTTCCAATTGCGGGGACTAAACCAGCAATTGACCCCTCCCCACCTTGGATAAGTTTGCCCCAGAGGCTCTCCTTACGATCCCTGTCCAGTCTCTGTGATCAAATTAGCCCCTGAACCTATTGCCACATCGTTTACCTCCGTGTTCAATGCTATGTTTGAATCAGGGCATTTCCCCAAAACATGGAAGTTAGCATCAATACTTGCATTGCTTAAAAAGCACAATTTAGATCCTAATGATCCCAACAACTTCTGGCCAATCTCTTGCCTTCCATTGCCGGCAAAACTGGTAGAGAAAGCAATGAACTCACAGCTTAGTGCCTTTCTCCATGCAAATCATACTCTTGATCCTACTCAATATGGATTCAGAGAAGGACATAGCACAGAGTTGATACTCATAAAATGTACAGAAGAAATCAGGGAAGCCCTGGATCAGGAAGGCAATGCAGCACTGATTATGTTGGATCTCTCTGCGGCCTTCGATACGGGAAATCACGATCTTTTGATGGATCGTTTGCCGGCATGCAGGATTCAGGGCAAAGCTTAGAAGCTTCTAAAAGCCTTCCTAACTGATAGAACACAAATTGTGTCCTCGGATAACTTTTGCTCAAAACCTTTCTCCCTACCACGTGGAGTGCCGCAGGGGTCATCCCTTATCCCCACTCTTTTTAATGTCTATGTATCTCCACTGGCCACCTTGATTAGATCAAGACTGAGATCATCATCTTTGCAAACAATGTCAATTTTTGGACTCCCGATCGGTGGCCGGAGGAATTAGGCACCTTTCCTAAACCCACTAGGAAAGCTAAGAATCTGGGAGTCATAGTGGATAACAAACTAAACTTTGGTGATCAGATAAATGCTGTTGCTTCAGCCACCTTTCATTCTCTCAGAATGATTAAGAAAATAATGCCTTTCCTGTTTGAGGACAGTCAACGTACAGTTAATACATCTCTCATTCTATCAAGGCTGGACTATTGTAATGGCCTCTACCTGAACATTCAAGAGCGATACCTAAATAAACTCCAACTTTTGCAAAACGTGGCAGCAAGACTGATTACCAGCACACCAAAATTTGTTTCTGTTTCTAAGGAAATTAAAAGACTTAATTGGCTACCAGTTAGAAAACGGGTCCGTTTTAAATCCTTATGCACCATTTTCAAGGCCCTTCAAGGAATAGGACCAGAATATCTGAAGCGGCGGTTTCAATGGTATACTCCTAAAAGAACTCTTCACTCCCTAAGAGCTAAGATGATGACAATACCCCCCAATTAAAAAATCCACATGGGGATGGAGACGTTTTATCACCTGTGCCACAAGGGCCTGGAATGAACTTCCATCTTAGAACTACCACTGACCTCATGGCATTTAGGAAGGGATTAAAAACCTGGCTTTTTAACATGTAGTATCTCCATATAATCTGCGCTCAGAGGGTAGTAGCCAGTGCCAGGACACCATAACAGCTGTGCTTTAGAAATATTAATAAAATATCCATAACCTTGTACATACTTCAAGAAGTCTCCCATGGCAGATGAATTATATTGAAAGGGACCATGTACATATCATGTCATGTCAGGCAAGGTTGAATCTGTTGTTAATAAATGTACTTACAACATAATTTATAAGAATAATTAATACATTGTTTTATCACCTGCACCCTGTTTAATTGTAACAACTGATTTACCAATGCAGTTATTTACAATCTTTTAAGTTCCCATGACATTGCGACTAAGCTATCTGGAAGTAATTTTAAATGGTGTCCCTTATGATGCATTTGACTACCATCTTGTAATTTTGTTACACCTTACCATTGACTGACCAATGCAAACACCATCATAGTGCAATGCTTACAGAGCTCTGTCTGTACTGTTTCTTCATAGCACATATAATGTCATGTGTGTTTAGATCTATATGATTAATATGATTGCAATTTAGGTAAATGTTTTGTAAATGTTAATATTAATACAATGAGTAATAATTTTTTATTTTGCATTATAACTTTTAATCGAATTCTAACAGTACTATTTTTCCATTATTATGTTTAAGAGGTGGAAAAGGAGGAAAGGGCAAATAATGGCATGTTTTCTACCTTCGATCCCACCTTGCCTCCTTGTATGACAAACCCTTTGCAGACCTCATAGATGTTTTGGATAATTCTCCTCCCATATTGGCATGGGACAACAATGTGGCAGTGTCTCCTACAGAAGCTCAACAGACTTTTTTTCTCAGACAATATCTACGTGCTCCTATGGATGCTGATGATCCTCAAGCCACCTTTGAAAGGAAAGTCCACAGGACACAGCTACACCTATTAGAAGAAGTTAAGAAGGGGATAGAGACAATGTCGGATACTCAAGCAGAAGCCCAAAGGTCCCTGAGCCATACAAGAACTTGGCTGAGACTGTGAAAGAAAGATATTCTTGGCTCTAGGGAATTGAGGATTCTCTAGATGACTTAGCAGAAGTAATGAAGGAGAAGAGTGAATCCCACCAGCCTTCTCACATTGGAGAATAGTGATGCAAGTAATCCCAGTTAAGAAAGTGTACCTGTGAAAAGAACAGAAAGGAAAACAAAATACCATCTTGCTTTGTGGTATTTCAGTTTAAAGGAATAGGAAGCATGTAGTTACCAAACAACGTATTCACATAGATAAATAGGAAATTGCTAATATTTCAGTGCTGTGGTCATATATAATTATTGATGGACCTGCAGTGTTGCAGAGATGCTGAAGGCAATACCTAATTCCTGGCAGATGAAGTTTCAGAGACGCAGCACCCAGGAACTAGACCAACCCCACAATGCATGCACGGCAGCTAAGAAGCCGCATGGCCACGAATGCCAGAAAGGATGCTGTGAGGTCGCCGGAATAATGTCAGGTAAGTGAATCTTACACTTTGCCTCCTATTAGGAGTTCCAGGTTTACTAGATAATTCCTTAAAGAAATGTTTCACATGGTGACGAGCATGAACAGACAGGTTCCCAGGATGATTACAAGGACTGTAACCTTTCCGATGGACAAGATTTTGCAATTTCCCCCTCATAATCCTGGCAAACACAAATTTCCCAGACCTCGTACTCTGCTTTACCATCAATCAAAACAGGTGGTGGTTTGCTGAAATTATTGTTTCCTGGCCTTCTTTTAAAAGGTCTTAATAGGTGACATGAAAAGATGGATGGATGTTAAAGGAAGGTGGAAGTTTCAGCCTTACAGTGACTGGATTGATGATCCTAGTGATACTAAATGGACCATAAAATCTTGGACTAAGTTTGGATCTATGGATCAAGACGGAAGATTGACAGAGGGCAGCTAAACCTTGCCACCAGTTTTATAGTTTGACTCTGGTCATCTATGTTGATTGGCCTGAACATTCTGATTTAACCTGGTCTTCTTTAAAGTTTGAAGAAGGACTTTTCTGATACAAGCTACATTTTGTAAGATATCTTGAATGGTAGGAACAGAATCTTGAACATCAGAAACCTCAGGAAAACTTTGGATGGAATCCAGTGAGAGCATAAAAGGAGGGGGTACTGGGTTGATGAGTGTACTGAACTAACGAACTCAGCAGCAGGAAGCAAGCAATTCGATCATTTTCAGAAAGTGGCCACATAACATCTTAAAAATTATTTTAGAGTTTGGTTCAGCCTTTCACTTTGGCCATTAGCTTGTGAATAATATACAGATGTTAAGGCTCTTTGAATAACTAACCTTTTGCTGAGTGACATTCAGAAATCTGGAAAGGTATTTAGATCTACAATCAGAAATAATATTAAGAGGAAGGTTGCGAAGCCTAAAGTCATCAGAGTAAAATATCTTTGCAATTTCAGATGCAGATGCACAATGCACCATTTTTTAAATAAATTAGTTGACTGTTACCATTTTGGCACAGCAGCCTTCAGAGATTGGCAGATCAACTATAAAATTGTATAAATCCTTCCCGCATTGAGAGTGCACTTGCTGATTTAGATGCCACAACGTTACACCTGTACAGGACGCGACAGGACGCCGTCTAACTCTCCTTATAGAATTCCGCGAGGCTGCAGACCGCGAAATATTATACCTTGGCAAATATCAAACCGCTAGGCGATACGGTAAGGGTGAAAGGCCGGGCAGGGTACTGGCTCAGATGTTGAGGCCCCCTTACAGCAAAGCCTGCATCACTGAACTGCAGACCGGACACTCACCACCACTTCGGAGATTCGTGAGGAATTCTTAGATTACTTCACAACCTTGTATACTACCAGAACGGGGCAAGACCTTTCGGCGCAGGAAGCTTATTTGTCGGAAATTGCATTAGTTTACCTGGAAAAAGACATGCAAGACTTCCTCGCGGATCCGATCTCAGAGACTGAGGTTCTAGGTGTCATTAATACCCTCCACTGTTCCTCTGCCCCCGGGCTGGACGCCTTCACAGGGGACTTTTACAAGACGTACAAAGAATTTTTGGCCTCACAGCTGATCGGGGTCTATGCAGAGGCCCTCGAGAAACAAATACTGCCCCCCACGCTTAGGGAAGCGGTTGTGATCGTTCTCCCCAAACCTGGCAAGGATCCAACGTTATGCGGGTCCTACAGACCTTTGTCCCTCTTAAACTTAGATTATAAAATCTTAGCAAAAATCATTGCCAATCGCCTATCCCAGCTGATGGAATTTAGCATATCCCCGGCCCAATCCGGCTTTATCCCCCACGATCCACCTCATTGAATCTTAGGACTCTTCTTTCTGTTCTCCACAGAATTATTCCCGCGGTTCCGGCCGCTACTATTTTGTTAGATACTGAGAAGACCGTTGATTCTCTAGAATGGCCCTTTTTCTTCTCGGTCATGCGCCGCATGGCCATGCCAATAGGCTTCATAGCCACAACCACCTTACTATACAGCTGTCCTACGGCACGGCTACGCAACAACGGAACCCTGTCTCGCCCCTTTTTGCTTTCTCGCGGCACACGCCAAAGCTGCCCCTTCTCCCCCTTATTGTTTCTCTTAGCCATGGATCCCTTAATCCGCCACTTTCAGGAACAACATCTGCAGCGGGGTTTACAATTTAACACAGGTTCCCTCCTAGTATCGCTATACACTGACGACACCATTCTCTATGTAAGGGATCCCCGGGTAAACTTGGAGCCTCTCTTTAGAGAAATACTGTGGTTTGGCCTCTTCTCTGGTCTGGGCATTAACTGGCGTAAATCTTTGATTTTCCCTTTAATATCCAGCACGACCCCGTGGGAATGTGAATTCCCTCTTGAATGGTGCAACGATTCTGTCAAATACCTGGGCATTCATATACACCTAAACACTGCCCAGAACCTTCATCTCATCTATGACAGGCAATGAACACCCTTGAATCCCAGGTAGAGAGGTGGCTGCGTTTGCCTTAGTCCCTTGCTGGCCGGGTCGCGATTCACGAATAGCTTTTTTTTGCAATTGCGCAAGCACCTTATCAGACTGGTTTGGGGGGGTAAACAAGCTCGAGTCTGCTGGCAAACTCTTACTCTCCCATATGATAGAGGAGGATACGGCGTACCGGATTTCCAACTGTATTACTTGGTGGTTCAATGCTTCTATGCCTACGCATGGTTATACCCAGACGCAAGATACCTTATCTGCGCCCAGAGGAGGATCTTGTCCTTCCGGAGTGGATGTCCACCGTTCTACCCAAGGGAATTCCCTGAGACCCTAATGACATTCAGACTGTTTGCACACCCAGCTGGGCCTGGGATAAGCTGAGACGGGTCATCGGTGCCTCCACACTGTATTCCTCTGCCCTACCTGTCCCAAACGTCCGCTGGCTGCTTATCACTGGCGAGAGGTTGATACAGTGCACCTTAACCAATTTTGATGTCTCCGCAATGGGAAACCTCTACCCAGAGGGGCATATCTTCTCTCCTTCGGAAGATGCCCGTTCCCAAGACGTCACCTTTATGGACAGGTTTGTGCTGAGCTGTATCCGCTCTGCATTGTGCGCAGCGCTACCCGGATTCCCCCTAGAGCCAGACTCATTTGTTCCTCTCACACTGCTAATTGAAAGCCCGATCGGTGCTCATTTAATTTCTAAACTATACAAAGCATGCGCTTTGATGAGGCCGGTACAGGACGAAAAGGTTCGCACAGACTGGGAGATGGACTTAGGCCACCCCATCACAGACGATCAGTGGGCTTAGTGCTGTGCAGTGACAAAGGAAGTCTCTCTCAACAGCAGACATAAATTGTTACATTTCAAGCTCCTACGTAGGGTTTATATTACCCCTGCTAAAGCACACAGACTTGACCCGACCAGACCGCATACTTGTCGGAAATGCACAGCCCGGCATGCTAATTTTGCACACCTCACATGGACCTGCCCAAGACTCCGCACATACTGGGAAGAGGTACACTACACATTAGGGGCCATGACGAAGCTGACCCTTGTCCCTACACCGGAAGTAGCTCTATTGGGATACAAGGTGAATTTTCCCAAAAATATTCAGCGTTTCGCATCCCTAAGTTTACTGCTAGCCAAACAAGAAATTGCTTTATTGTGGGGGCGCAAGTCCGCTCCTACCTTGCAGGGCTGGCTGTAATGTCAACTGTGAGGTCTGTGCCAGTCTGCTGCCAGGCTTCTACTGTCCTAAAGACATCTGGGGTCCCTACAGATCGTATGTTGAATCCATGCGGCAATCTTCTAGCTCTCAATTGGAGCACGGTATAGTCCCGGAAGGCGTGGGGTGAGGGGCATATCTTCGCACAATGATTGCACTATATATTGTTCTTGCCCTCCACGGTATGTGGCCCCCACTGACTCTTGGGCTCATTACTTTTGAGAACCTTTGAAGAACTTTGAGGTTGGCTACCATTCGCTAACGACTGCGGTATGTGGAAAGGGGTTGGCCTGTGGGACTTTGTCTTCTTTTTTCATAAATTGCTATATTGTCGATAATGCGCAGCTTATGTCATGTCTGATTTGTGATAATAATGTGATGCTCTATCAAATGAAAATTTCTGCTATTATGTCACTGACAGTGTTTTTGGAATCCGGATCTGCCTTGCTTATTGCTATAACAATAAGTAAAGTGCAAAAAAAATTGTATAAATCTTATAAAATATTGTTTCCCAAGCTCTTGTAGGCAATTCAGAATTGGGAGGTGTCCAACTTTTCTTTGAGTCTCAGCTTTACTTTAAGAACAAACTTCACAGGAGTTTATGTACAACTTCCTCTTCAGTAACTCTTCAGTGTTTAATTTTCCCCTATGACCTGAGACTAAGGAGCCATGACATAAGTGAAGCACTAGTTCTTGAAGATCCTTAGTGGGAATAAACTATATTTTTTTGCAAAAGATTAACTTGTCCATACTGCCTATGAAAGGACGATACTGGTGAAAGTGATACTGGTCAATGTTTTTAGGTTTTTGATGGCTCTGCTCTAAGAAAGAGGTAGTTAAAATTACTGTCACAAATACAATAGGAGGAAGAATCTTTTCTCTGATATCAAATTCCTTTCTTTTTGGGTATTGTTTGCATAGACTGTTGGTAACTGTGTTTTGTGTTCAAGGTATATAAGTGATAGAAAAGTCATTATGCTGAAAAAAGGACAGCTGTTCCTGCACGCTGCCTGTTGCAGAACCTTAAGCGTCCGGTGATTAGTGCAAACAGTTACATGAACTTAAGATCACAAGATCAGGTGTCTGCATTCAACAAGGGCCTCTTTTATTACCAGTAGCTTCTTTTCATATACCGTTAGGTTATACTCAGCAGGAGTAAACCTATGGGAAAAAAGGCTAAGGGGTCTTCCAGTTTATCCTGCCTACTTGGATCAAAACTCTCCAATTACACGATCTGAGGAGTCCGTTTGAATGATAAAGGGTTTGAAATGATCCAATTGTTCCCTTTTCAATTTATTGGAGGCCTAAGTTACATCCTTATTCCAATTAAAGGTTTTACTCTTCTTAAGAGGGTTGCCATTGGTGTAACTATTTCAGGAAGGTTTTTATAAACTTGTGATAATAATTAAGATGCTTTGAGTCTCCTTCACTGAAATTGGATAGACCACTGTAAAATAGTCTTCACTTTTTGATCATCCATTTCAAGACTTCCAGATGAAATTACATACCCAAGATATTCCACAGTTTCAACACTGAAAACGCATTTCTCCAATTTGCCCAGTAACTTATTTTCCTTCAAGCTCTTCAGAATCTGTCTAACACGTTCAACATGGTCTTTAAGGCTTTTGGAAGAAAAATAGGAAGTTGTCAAGGTAAATTCTTATTGAGTGTAGGATCAAAACAGAAAAAGATTAAATTCATGAACTGCTGTAACACTGCTGATGTATTACAATGTCCAAATCGTATTAGAAGATATACGTAATGCCCAAATGTGGTTTTGAAGGCAGTCTTCCACGTATCTCTCGCCTTTAACTAATGAGATAGTAGGCCCCTCGAAGGCCAATCCTAGTAATGATCTTTGCACCTTACACCGCCTTCAAAATGTTGGAAATCAAGGGAAGAAGAAAACAATATTTTACTATGACTTGGTTTAATCCTTTGTAGTCTATACAGGGCCGGCACTCTTTCAATTTTGTTTTAAAGGGACAAAGAAGAAGTGCACTCCTGCAGGAGACCTAGATGGTACAATTAACTCGTTCTTTTGATTTTCTTTTTTTTCTGAGTTTTATGTAGCGCAAAGTTGACCCGAGGGTATCAGGTATCAGAGCGCTTTACATGAGCACCAGTCTCGTTACAGACAGACACATTCATTTTTGTTAGGCACAGGGAGATTATGTGATTTGCCCAGAATCATAGGATGTTGAGCGTCGTTGCCGAGACTCGAATCTGGTTCCTCAGATTTGAGGTTGACCACCCAGGCCGTTAAGCTACATCCTCTCCTTGTTCAAGATACTCTTTAAGAGTGGTTCTCTTAAAGGAGGATAACCAGACCATTCTGCCAAGGGTACAGTAGCATTGGGTATGAGATAAACTGAACCCTTGAAGTTTTGATGGGGTGGTTCTTTTGTGGTCTTGGATTCTGAAAAAAGGTCTATGTACATTTGGTAGGTTTCAGTAATGGACAACAGTTGTGCCACAAATTGAACATTCTGATCAACTTTAGAAGAACGCACCGCCATACAATGGTGAATTTTGAATTGTCCACATACAATTTTGACCCCAGAAAAAGTGTTCTAGCTAACCAATTGATGTAGGGGTTATGTGTGATCAGCCAAATAATTCCTATGATTAGTGGGTAGTATAGTGTAGAAATCAGGTTCAAATTATGAATTTCTTGATGTTCCTCCAAAGAACTCTTTACAATTGTAAAGGAAATTTCCCAGCCAGTTAGTCTATCGCAAGTCATTACCCCATCAGTCCCACACTGTAAAGCAATAGTCAACTACTTCACAGACAAAATGGACAAAATATATTCTACTTTTGATGCTCAACCTTCTCTAGATGGGTTTCCCTGGACTCAGGCTGTACCTCTCTTTGAAGCAAGACCCCACTTAAGCACTCTTGCTAATGTATCTAGGGAACAGGTTGAGAAAATAATGCTTTAAGTTAAGTCAGGCTCTCCACTTGACCCCTGCCCACATTTCATTTTTTCTCATCTAATATCCATCTTGAGCTACTAATTAACGCAAATGTTTAACTTTTCACTGACAAATGTTCTGTACCCGGACTCTGGGAAGTAAGTATTAATCTTCTTGTTGGCTAAAAAAGCAGTACTTGATGTATCAATTCTATCTAGCTATTGTCCTATTTCCTTGCTTCCATACATGTACAAAGTACTTGAAAGACTTGTCAATAACAAACTGACATTTTTCCTGGAGTATACCACAATCTATTAGATCCTTCCCAGATGGGATTTAGAGCCATAAACAGCACAGAATGCACGCTCCTTGCTGTTCTGGATAAAATTAGATTAGAAGTAGATCATGGCAAAGCAGTTGGCCTGATTCTACTATATCTCTCTGTGATGGTCGACATGATCTCACACAGCCAAATTATTAAAAACCTCCATGAGATAGGGCTTCATTCTTCCGCCCTTCAATGGTTTTGATCTTTTCTGTGCACAAGGACTCAGTCCATTCAGTTGAACACTGTCAGATTGTCTCCTCACAGCTCAAAATGCAGCATACCACAAGGCTCTTCGCTGAGCCCAACATTTTTTAACGTGTATGTTGCATCTCTTGCCAAGTTCGTGAAAAAGTGGGGATTCGACATGACCTCTTGCGCAGATGATAACCAACTGGTCATCTCGATAGGAGAGAAGCATGAAGACACTAGGAAAAACCTTGCAAGCTGTCTCTCCGAGGTTGCCAGTTGGATGATGGCCTAAACACATATAAAAAAGGGGATTCTCTTATCCGGTGAAGCCGACCATAATTTGGATGCATCTTCATGGCCTGCAACCTTGGGGACTGTGCCTAAAGCCATAAAAGCAACCAAAAATGTAGGAGTCCTCATTGATCTGTCATTATCCATGCAGGACCAGGTCAATGACTGTTTTTTTGAGTGTAATTGCAGTTCTTGAAGTAATAGACCTGCATAATATTTGGCCTCGTTGTCTAGTAGAGCTACTAGCCGGTAGCTTTTTGGTTCCCTCATGTTTCCTTTTTTGTATATGGGTGAAATAATCGCGCCCCACCAAGATGATGGAATCGTTGATGATTGCAGGATTTTTTCAAAGATTGGTTTGAGTACCGAGACCCAAAATTCCTGCTCTTTTTTAAACAATATAGAAGGGATCCCGTTTGGGCCTGGGGCACCTTTGCGTCTGCCCGTTGCGATTCTTTTGCAATTTTGTACGTTGTTTAAGATGTACTGTTCCGTTGCCAAGTTTGGGAAGGTTTGAGATGGTCGAGCTTCTGAGTCACGGGGACGGTTGTTTGTACAAGTTTGAGTATCTCGATCTTTATTCAAGTGTGATTCGAGGAAGGTTATCCAGGCCTCTTCAGTAACATGTGATTCTATGCCCTGGCATAGCGAGTTAGTCAGAGTGTTAATCCTCTGCCAGAATTATGGACTACTGTTATTGTTATGTTTGATGTCATGTAGAAGTTTGTCCCAAAAGGTCTTGTCAGCTTCTTTTCTGAGACGCCAGGTACATTTTCTTTGGGTGGCTTTTAACTGCCTAAGTTCTTTCAATGCCGCAAGGTCTTTCCTCACTCTCTGAAGCATTCGATTTATCGAGGCTTTTAGCTTTTTTAGCTGAGCATTATTTCTGATGTTCGGGTGTAAGCATTGATTTGGCGCATGGGCCAATCCTTTGTGTCGGAGATTCCCCTTTTTGGTTCCAGAGCTATCTCTTAGTACTTTTGTGAATGTCTCCCAGCTTCCAATTATGTCAGGCTCTGCTGCTTTTTCTTCTTTGAGTAACTGCTTTGCGAGAGAGAGTAGGCTTTCTGGGTCGCCTTTCTGCATTTTACCCTTTTGTCGTTGGAGGTATATTCTAGGCCGTATGTGATTGCTGGCATTGGGTGAGATATTAGCAATGTTTCTACCATAATTTCCAGGGGCAAGTGGTCACTGTAGTCTATCGAACTGATGCGGTAGTCCCTTACCTTTGGGAACATGCAGCGAGAGAAGAATGTAAAATCTATTGTTGTGCTTGCCACTGCATTGTGGAATGTTGCTGTCTGTGGTCTGTCTCCTGGGAATCTTCCATTAAGTGCACGAAAGTCCGACTATTCCAGTGTCGCTAGAAGCTTCAGCACCATTTTCGTGTGTTTTCAACCTGAGGTATTGTCTTGTGGTTTTATTTCCCATTCAAACAGTCCTCCTCAAGGTGGGTATCTTTGGCTGAGTTACCAAGCATGCTTAGGTTGAAATCCCCACTGATAATCAGGCTGTTTGTTTTCTCACCCCTTAGTATTTTAACTAGCTCTTCCTTTACCTGCTGACTTCCTCCAGCTTTATCACGTGGGTGAAAGTAGAGATTGATCAGTATTATGTGCTAGTTTTTTCCCATCTCCTGGAAGGTAATTCGTAGAACTTGCAATGCATTTGGAGGAGCTAACTTATATGCCAATTGCTCTGCTGCATAGATGCTCAGTATAGAACTATAAGTAACAAGGCTACCCTTACTGTGGCCAATATGTGCGCTCTTTGTGGCTGGTAGGAAGTGCAGGTTAAATCCCTGGACTGCTAAAGCTGAGTCAGACCAAGTTTCTTGGAGTGTGATGATGTCGAATTTTTGTAAGTCGTTTTGCAGTTCCAAATCCATAAGCTTGTCTCCTAAACCGTTAATGTTCCAAGAGCAGAATTTGAGAGTATTTTTTGTTTTCTTTGCATTTGGCCAGGTGTGTCACGGACTTCCAGTTTTGGTGTTGATGGTCCTGGAAAGCCAACACCACTCTTGGGGAACTGTGCATTTAGTTATATTTGTTTTATGGTTCTGCAGTTCTCTGGGTTCCGTATTCTCTGGGGTTTTGCTGTGACCCCTTCGTAGCACGGAGAATGATCGTGTGCTTGAGGAGACCAGACCAGAATATTTTCGTTTTACTCTGTTGTATATTAGGGGTCCAGATCTCTAGGTTTAGTGAAGGGTCGAAGCTTGATGCCCCAGGTATTGAATTTAGATTGTTCTTCTAGCACTTTATCAGCTAGCTCTGCTGTGGCCCAGACTGTTTTTGTTGCTTTCACTCCTGGTTGCTCCGTTGATGCAACAAATTCGACTGACTCCAAGTCGTTGGTTTTTAGATTCTTAGTAAATGGAAGATGTTTCCCCTATTTAGTATGTCAACCATTCCCTTTGATTTGTACTCCGGATGGAACATAATTGTTGAAGTGCCGGTAGGCCCATTCTGTTCAGTTGTACTGCTCTGTTTGGGGGTTTGTGCTTCCCCTATGGGTTCTTCCGTCGATGTCACCTGACCCTGGGTGCACTTTTCCTTTACCCGGGCCATCTCTGTACCAGTATGAGTTATTGTTATTATAACCCCCTTTGAGTCATCTCTGTATTTTCCGGATTCGTTTTTTAGGACAGAACCGTTGTTGTATAATTTCTTGAGAGAGGTACTTCCTTCAGTTTCTGCCCTCTCCTTCCATATCAGTTTTTCTCTTGTCTCGCCGACCGAGTCTATCGCATCACTCATCTGGGCTGACATGTCTTGTGACGGTTCCATTGACTCATTTCCAGCGCTGTTATCTTTTCCCTGCTGAACAGCGCAGACTGTGTTATCTTTTGATTTCTCCCCTTCCTCCTCTGCTTTCTCCGTTGTTTGGAGGGACGGTTGCTTTCCGGCAATGCAGTTTTTCACGGGGATTTTCTGGAGGGTGCTAATTTTTTGTGGTGCTTGGGCTCCTAGTCCCCCGTGCTGCTTTTCTTCTTGTGTCGGCTTTGGTGTTACCTGAGCTATGACCAGAATTATAGGTTTCATTGTCAGCTGGACTTCATTTCTCATCTTGACAGATCTATTTCCTGGTTTGTTTTTTATGGCCTCTCTTATATCAAAGAGAAGATTGTCCATTGCTGTCGGCAACGTTGCCAGCTTATCCACAATTGTTATACAGGTGCAATTGGCAAGTGTGAATTGTGTCTCTGATTGAGCCCTTCTGACCAAGTTGTTGAGTTCTGCCAACTTGTCGTTGATGTTGGCGACGAAAATAGAGAGTGAGTTTTGAACTGAAAGTTGAAGATCCATCTTGTCCGATTGGTATTGGATGGCGTTTACGGACATTTGCATAGTGTGCAGCAATGAGGTCCAGATATCTTCTTTTGTCTGCAATTTTTCCTTATCACTGTTGAGTTTTGGGGAACTAATGTTTTTTCCTAGTAGTTCGTCTGGGGGGGCCATGGAATAAGAAGCTACCAATTTTTCCCATTCCTCAGGTGTGAGGTAGGATGATTCCGGTTCCATGTACAGCGATGTTGATATAAGAGTCCTCTGCATGCTTGTTTGGGCTTGAGTGGTACTGTATACAAGTTGTTTGTGCGTAATTGATTGATTTGGATCCCTGTATTGTGCAATCATATTGTAGTTGTTGCTTAGGGGGTTCCTATGCTGTGTGTTCATACTTGAGTAATTGTCTCTGGGGAGGCGAGATGTCCAACCACTACCAAGTGAGGATGGTGCTACTGATAGATGCCCAAAAATCCCAAGGATACTTGGAAGTGGTCAGACCCCTCTGCAGGTTAAGACAGAGGTCAAAGGTCAGAAGGTGGAATGTATATATTTCACTAATACTGACACTAATTCAATTCATTCCATGGTTTGTCGTCGTTCAGTCCGCTGGCGTTTGTAGAGAGGCAGTAGATCCAGGCTCCCTGATGATGTGCCCCCAGTTAGCTGGTCAGATCATTGCCTAATCACCTTTAAATTAATCAGGCCCGACTTAAAAGATACGTCAAAAACTGCTAGAAACATGGTACAAGGAAGAGCCTTGGCAAAACAAAAAAACCTGGAAGGAAGAAAAATATTCAATACTTCACACTGTTTTCAAGAAGAGACTGTAGACATAAACTATGCCCTCACAGGGTGCAATCACAGAGACTTTAGATGAAGTCATTCCAATTAAAATGATGACACCAAAGCAAATGCCTTCAGCTCCATGGTTTACAGAAACACTGAAGCAACAAAAATTTGAATGTAGAAAGCTAGAAAAAAAAATGGCATAGAGCATTTACAGACAAGGATAAGTTGTTATTGAAAAAAGCTCTTAAAAATTATAAAAAGGAAATTAGAAATGCAAAAGAAATCTACTACGCAAGTACTATCATCAAAGCAGTCAAAAAAGGCAAAAAAAGTGTTTGCTACAGTGAAAGAGTTAGCACACCTGTAATGTACAAAACATACATTAGTGCTCTCGCAGGAATTATACTATAGTTTGTCTGATTTCTTTCAAATAAAATAGATCTAATTATAAAAGACAGTAGTAGAGAGAATACGTAGGAGCAAACAACTTAAAACTAAGGCTATACGCATGAGCCTCGCCTACCGCCCTAAAGCAGACTTGCAGCAGGAAGAGATTTGATTTGATTTGATTTAATTTTTATAAAGCGCTAGCAATTGCCCAGAGGCGTCTTGGCGCTACCCATGATAGAGAGAACCCAAAAGCCACAACATCAACTTTACAAGAAAGGACACATCACTCAAAGATCCCAGGAGAACAGCCAGATCTTTAGTTCCTTCCTGTACCGAAGCAGAGAAGTATCATTTTTCAGTTCCCAAGGGAGGCAATTCCAGTGCAGAGCCGTACACTGTATAAGGCTCCTGCCATCCCAGTAGTGTGTACAGGGGACCACACAGATCTTGAGCCGAACTTGAGCGGAGAGTCCTATTTGGTAAATACCATATTATCCTGTCACTGAGGTACATCGGACTTAAAGGCTTTGCAGAGTCCCTTAAAAATTATTCGTTTCCTCACTGTCAGCCAATGAAGAGCGCTGACGGCTTGAGAGCCTGAGCCAAATCTAGGAATCTTTGTGATGAGTCGAGCTGCTGCATTTTGAACAGTATGCAACTTTTTCAAGTATTTCTTAGGTAGGTCAGAATAAAGCCCATTGCAGTAGTCTATCCTTGAAAGAACTAATGCTATGACCACTGTCTTGAGCATGTCAGATAGAAACAGTTAGGCAATTTTCCTAATTATGCGCAGAGAGAAAAAGGCAATTGAAACAACTTTGTTTACTTGCTCCCTATAAGATAGTTGGTTGTCAATAAAATCACCCAGATTTTTAACCTTCTGCACTGGCTTAGGGAGAGAGCCCATTTCTTCAGGCCACTAGCTAGGCAACCAGAATGAGGGAAGATTTCCAAACAAAATGACATCTGTCTTTGTTGAATTCCATTTTAAACAGTTCTGGTCGATCCAACTACCAACATTCTACTCATACCCAGGCCTTTATCTGATAATGATACCACAATTTGAGTATCGTCGGCGTATGACACCAGCGATAACCCAAAGGACTTGATTAGGGCCGCCAAGGGGTTTACATAAAGATTAAAAAGAGTTGGTCTCAAAGATGAGCCTTGAGGTACCCCACAAGGCAGCGAGTTAGATTCAGATGGAAAACCCTTAAAGGCAACTTATTGCGTACGGCCTGTCAGAAAAGACTTCAGCAGCTCTAATGCTGCACCTTGAATCCCCAAGTGTTCCAGGTGATTGATCAGGATATTATGGTTAACTTATCGAAGGCCACAGATAGATCCAAAAGGATAAGAGCTGCATTACCTTCCTTATCCACTCTCTTCCGTTGCTACCATAAGGGCGGTTTCTGTGCTCAAACCACTCCGAAAACCACACTGAGTGCCATCCAGCATGTTGTTTTCCTCCAGGAAAGCTGCCAGTTGTATATTCATGGCTTTCTCAAATATTTTTGCTGATAGGGGAAGCCTAGAGATAGGACAATAGTTATTTAAGTCCTGTTGGTCCAAATTGGGTTTTTTAAGAAGCTGCAGCACAGAGGCTGTCTTCCACTCCTTAAGATATATTCCAGAACTAAACATGGACTTGAAACTTTTTGTCAGGTGAGGAGCAACCTCTTCCGATATTAGTTGGAAAATATTCGGGGGACAAGGATCAACTGGCGAACCCGACTTTGAGTATTGTAAAGCCTGGGTGACTTGCTCTTTTGTTAATGAAACAAAACTGGAGAAGATAGGCTTAGCAAGTGGTTTTCTGAGAGATTCTAAATTCGCGTGTCCTAGATGTCCTTTAATGGTGAAATTATCAAAGACAACTTTCACATTCTGCTGAAAATAATTTGCTAAGGAGTCACGGAATTCCTGTGTTCCTTCCTCTGAAATATGGGATATTGGAGTGTAAAGTTTGGAAACTGCTTGGAAAAGAGCCCTGGCAGAATTATTAGCAGCTTGAATTTGTTTAACAAAAAAGGCTGATTTAGCTTCTATAATGAGCTTTTTATAGTTACCTATAAAAAATGTTGTATTTTTCCCAATTCCCAAGGGTTATACTCCCTCTCTAAGTTCTTTCTTGTCTACGATAATTCCTTTTAGCCTCTTTAAGAGAGTCATTAAACCAGAGAGAAGTAGGTTTGCCTCTTTTGATGGCTACGGGTTTAACTGGAACTAACAAGCAGACCGCAGCATTTAACCAGCCTGTGAAATTATGGACTGTCAAGTCGATGTTGTTCACCACATCTGGCTGCAACCTTACCAACAAAGTGCTAAGATCAGATACTTGTAGCATGTTCCATTGTTGAGAAGGTATGAATTTCCTAGTACCTTTTACACAGTGGGGTTTACAGGTTGGGGGGAGAGGGAATTTCCAGATCACTGCTTTGTGATCTGATAATAAGAGAGGCAACATTATGGGATTAGAGAAAAAAGGATTCTTCGTAAATATTCCATCAAGAGTGTGGCTCGCTATGTGTGTGGAATCCTTTACTAACTGAGCAAGAGCACAGCAAGCTAGGGTTTCTGTAAGCAATTCAGTATCTGGGTTTGCATGCTTCTTGAAGTGAAAATTAAAATCACCCAACATAGATAAATCCAATTTTGAGATAGCTAATTTTAAAAATGGTTCTAAAAACTGAAAAATGGGCTTTTGGCCCTGGCAGATGATCAACCAGTAGTCCATTAAAGGATTCGGTTTTTGTGAGTTCAAAACTGAATAAAAGGGCTTCATGAACATCAAGAGAGGCAGGAGTGCATGCAGCCCTAAAGGAATCAGATGTGTGGAACATTGGCCAAACTAGAATTGTTTGATGAGGAAGAATTTAGTACATTAGCCATGTCAATTTTTTCAGGCTCATTATTAGATCCTCATAAGATCTAGAAAGAAAGAGCGAAAGAAGTATATCCAGACCTACGAAAAATCTGTAACCCATCACTACCTATGGGACTAGTGCCATCAATGTGGAAGAAAGAATTGGTCACACCTTTACTGTAAAAACTGCAAGCCGATGCCCAAGACCTTAATAATTACCGCCCAATCTCCCAGCTCCCATACCCAGTTAAGATTGTAGAGGAATATTAGTGAACTTTCTAGAATCTAACAACCTACTAGAACTAGAACAGATGGGAGTTAAATCAGCACATGGCAGAGAAATAGCCTTAATCATGGCAGCAGATGAGTTGAGGGTGACGGTGACGGTGGACAGGCAGCAGTTCTTATTTTGTTAGACCTATCTGCAGCTTTCGGCACCATCAACCACTAGATCCTGGCCAACAGACTAAAAGAGAGTGGAATAGAAGACACTTTTTCCAAAGTGGTTGAATCCTACCTATCGGGGAGATATCAAACAATCTATCTTTCCCCTGTTGAGGTCAGAATTTAAAGAAATTAGGCATGGGGTGCCACAGGGATCAGCATTGAGCCCTATTCTTTTTAACATATACATGCCACCTTTGCTGCCCCTGATCAAGTCATTTTGGGTTGTCCTTCATAAATTATGCAGATGACACCCAATTAATAATATCCTTAGATAACAAGGATCCGACCCAGTTGGACAGACTCCATGTTTGTCTAACAGAAATGGCAAAATGGCTCAGCAATAATACACTGAAATTCAACGGAAGTTAAACAGAGTTTTTATGCTGTTCCCCTAGCAAGGCACAGGGGAACTGCCCAAAACATTCTCACCATGGACTACTGACAAGGACGAAACTACAGCCCAATCAGTGTGAAATTTAGAAGTTTAGATCGATGAAAAGCTCTTCATTGAAGCTCATGTTAATAAGACAGTAGCAACTTGCCACAGACTGAGGAAAATGGTTCCACTTCTTCCTCAGCCTGCAAGGAAAATGGTAATACAGAGTACAATATTAAACAGAATCAACTACTGTAATGCCCTCCTGTTAGGAATCCCAGACTTTCTGCTAAAAAAGCTGCACAGGATACAAGTGATTGATGTCATACTAGCATTTAACAAATCAAGGTTTGATTCTCTATCAGATGCTTTAAAAGAACTCCACTGGCTACCAACGAAAGAAAGAAGTATTTTCAAACCCATGTGCATAGTCCATAAAGCCTTAAATAGCATAATACCAAGACTAATACAGAATAAATTTACAAACTACAAGCCTGTGAGGAGACTGAGGTCGTCGTCAGAAAACCTGGTCTGTGTACCCAGATTTAAGAAAACAAGGGTAGGAGGGAGAGCCTTTCAAGTTACAGCAGCTCAATTGTGGAACAGCCTATCCCCTTGGAACAAATGGAAACCTACTTAGTTTTAGGACAAACCTACAAACGTGGCTTTTCCTAAATAAGACAGCCCAGAGTCCACCTCTCTCTAAAAGAGTATTAGTGGTTTTCCCTGAATCCTCTGGGGATGAGTAATTGTGCTCTATAAATATGCAAATATATAAATAAACTAGTATCTGTAAGGTCAGAGGTTCATTTTGTTTTGCTACAACATCAGATGCAAACAATGTTCCGCCCCCAGCTTTCACAATTATTGGAACGTCCTTTGACCTAAGAGGAATGGAGGTTTCACCAACTCAACAGAGGTATATATAGTTATTTGAGCCACCACAATCAATTAGTACAGGGATGATATTCCATACAGATGAGATGAATGTATTTCCTTGTAGTAAAATAAATCCTGAGCTGCCACTTGAAGCAAGATGACATCTTTAGAACTTGTCCTTAACCCTTGCTGAAGAGTCAAGTGTTTTTGTTTTCAGCTGGCTTGGGAGATCGAGTTGGCCAAGTTGGGTAATCACTGATCAAATTCTAATCCACAACATAGGCAGAGTCCCTGTTTCCGCCTCCATTCCATTTCATCCATAGTTAAATTACTCCAGGTATAAGCTGCCTGCATAGTTTTGTCTTCAAATTCTTGAGCCTTAACCGTTGGCTCAAACTGAAGATTCTACATTGGTCTATTTCACAGTTGTTTCTTGTGCTCAAGGCATCTCCCCTGAATTTGGTGATCAATTTAAATTGTCAGTTGGATAGGGTCAGGCAATTTTGCAGAAGTAGTAACACAAGCGAACTTTTCTCTTACCTCCTCTTTTACTCCCTTATGACAAAGGGTAAACAAGCCTGAATTGGGACATTCCACTTGTCTAGCAAGCAAATTTAGAAATATAAGTTTGGAAGTCGAGATTTCCTTGACTACCCTCCAAACTTTTCTCTTGAGCCGACTACTTTAGATATGGACAATGAAAGGTGTGCTTAAACATAGTAAGGATGGCAGAAAAATTGAGAAGAGGGCTTGCTCGAGAGACCAAGGCCATTACCCAAGCTAGGGCGTTTCAGATAGTAATGCTAGCAATAAATCCCACTTTTGATCATTTACACACGTTTAATATGTGGCTTACAATTATGTGGCTAATAATCGAAAGGTATCTGACAAGTGTCAAGAAACTCTTTCAGCTTGTGAGTGTTCTAATTAAACTTTTGTTCCATCAAACCTGCTAAGGGTGGATCCAAAGTGTCTTGTTGTAAGATTGCCAAGGTCTGATGAAAGGATGCATTTTCAGTAGTTAGAGTCATGAACCTGGTTAAATTCCACAGACATTTGGCATTGCAACCTGTCAAGAGCAGCTCTTCTGTGGGATGGGTCCGTCTCTTCTTGGAACATAGAAAAAGCCAACCACTACCCAAGGCAACCTCTGACTCCAGATTGCAACAGAAAGTCAAGAGGTATGACTAGGACTGGGAATGAGAAGGAAGGAAAGAAAAATACTGGTGTCATCAAATAAAACCCTTCCACCAAGCCATGCCAACAAAATGACGAGCAGGACACATAATCAAAGGAAATAAGTTGAGGCGAAGGAAATCAACAGGTCCAACGAGTGAGCAATAGGCACGGCACAATTGTGACACAAGTTTGAACAAGTCAGAATACCTTGTTAGGCTCAGTTCTTCCTTTGGGGCAGTTTAGTAAAAATGAATATATATGACATTGTAAAACAACTTCCTAGCATGGATTACTAAGAAATTACAAATATTTCAGTACTGTGGCCTTATATAATTATTAATGAATCTTCAGTGTTACAGAGACGCTGCAGGCAATGCGTTGTTCCTGGCATATGGCATTTCAGATATGCCGCCTCCAGCAAGTAGGCTTGCCTCACCATGCATTGCACAGGTCCGTGCAGCAGCTGATAACGAAAAAGCTGTGCAGCTGAGAATGCCCAAAAGAATGTGGTTTAAATTTCGGATTGAAGTCAGGTTAGTAAACCTTACACTTTTTGTGCCCCTGTAGCTTGAAGAGGTCATCTTTAGGAACCTTGTAGTCACTTTGTCCTGGGTATGAAATAAAGCAGAAACAGTTCTTCAGAGCTCATCTCAGATCACAGACAGCAGGTACTGTATTTTCATTAATTCCTGAGGCCCCACAAGAGTTCTGAGGAGGATATTTTGGATACAACATTAATACATGTCATCAGGCTGTGGTTGGTGTTGACTTCTGGCCCCTCCATCAACAATACTGTAAAAGTGGCAAAGGATAACTATATCAACGTTAGCTGTATTCCCTAGTGCAGGAAATATCACAGTCAACACTCAGGATAATTAAAAACACCCCGCTTTGGCTTGCTGTAAGGTAGACATAGGGGTGACATAAATCTTTAGAAGTAACGCTGTCATCTGTCAAAAGTCTTTTTTTTATCAGATATAATTTCAGTATTTCAAGTGCCAGTGTCAGGGTACAATGATAGGCCTGAAGCTGTGTTTTACATTGTCACGGTATTGTGTGGCTCAATTGTAGCAATATTACACTAATACCACTTAACTTACATGGCCAGGGTAGAGTTTGTTATATACTCAATGCAATAATAGCTCAAATGAATATTTACATTTTGACTCTAACAGTTGCATTATGTTGAAAGAGGAAGGAGAGGCAATTTACAATCAGTTAGCAGGAGTAAAGTACAATGAGTTATACAGACAGAATATACACGTAGACTACAAGTCTGGGTCTACATGAACCAAAATATGATCCATTACTAATATTGATTACAAAGTGGACTACAATTAAACGTTATCATACATTTACTAGTAGTAAAACCTTTAACAAGACGCAAACATTTTATTCAGATTAATTTTACTTCTCAATGCATGATGTGAAGATACACAACCTACAGTCAATAAGCAATCATATAATGCAAATCATATAAAAAGTTAAGCTTTTATGATGAACAAAAAAAATTACAGTTAGATGTTTCCTCCTCACACGACCTGCCTGAGAATCCATTTGATCTTTTCATTCAATATCATCTGAAACATTTTTAGGACAATCCAAACCTTTATTTTCCAAATCAGTGGAGGCAATGAGAGCGATATTATGCAGAGTTGCACAAACAACAATCAACTTACAGATCATCTGTGGCGTGAACAGCCACCTTCCTTCCGATTGATCTAAACATCTAAATCTGGACTTGAAGATGCCAAAAATTATTTACACTATATTCCTTGTTTTTAAAGCCATATTACATTTCTTCTGAGCTTCATTTTGTCTGCTTTCAATTAGCCAAGGCTCAGCACCTTAGCTTTTATCACCTGAAAATAAAGAAAATAATTGTGTTTAAAAAATATGAGACAATGACCTTTATATTTTTTAACATCTACAAATATCTACTCATTATTCAAACATGTTCATATGTTACTCTCTAAATCTTAAGGTTACATGTTTAGCCTTTTAATTCCCTTTTTACACGTTAGTGTGGGCTGTCAGAAGTATGACCATTACGTACTTTATATTTACATTATCCACATCTGTATAATAAAACTTTTGTTTTAAAATGACACTTTTTGGGGGATTTTGAGAGATGTTGTCAAACATTTTTAAATAAATAATAAAGATAAACATCATGTATTAGAAGTACAATTAATAACAATGATGCCATTTAGCTTATTTTTAAATGACATAGACATTTTAGAATAATTTTACTTACTACATAGTTCTCCAATTAAAAACAAAGCTTGGGGGCATGTTGTGCCCGCATTTTAGGATACACTGACGTCACAATGCTGCTTCCTCTGTTCTAGTCCCCAATTACCCGACTTTACTTTGTTGTCCCTCTTTATTTTCAGCTTTCTAATTTCTGCGACTTTGCAGCTGGATGCCTCACTATTAGTAGTGCTATTGAGTTTAGATCTCTGTTACAGACTCCCTAATGATGCTATGGCCAACATTGCGATGCGTTTTAGCTCTATTGATGCATATCCCTGTATTGTTACTTTAGTTTATTTGTTCATTCGATGCTGCTTGACACTTAGCAATTATTTTTCCCTAACTGTGTGTTTTATGGCAGCTGTTTTGTTGAAAAATGCAATAAAAACATTTGTAAAAAAAAAAGCTACCTACTATTATTTCAGGAGATTATCCTGATGGCGTCATTCTCGAGGTGAGGTGGTTGCCTAGAGGTTGACCCATATCCATCAACCCACCTGGGATTGTATGGGAAGCATGTGAGTGGTGAGAAGGCTCTACCCGCATTCTCTGTTTGCTGGACATGCTGGAGAATCCTTGCCACGGAGAGGCCAGAAAGCTTAAAACGTGGCTCTTCCAGATTTAAATTGCTTTATGGTTTAGTTTCAGCTCTCTCCACCGCTTTTAACTCCCGAAAGAATTGGAGCCGCAGTGCTTTTTACAACAGATGCTCTTCATCAACAAGAATTTGTCAGCCATAGTTTGCACACACATAGGCGTTTACAGAGGGTACTGTACATTGCACACTCTAAACATTTTGCAATCTGCCCTCATGGCTTGGCTAAGTAGTTAAAAAGTGATTCAAGTAGGAATATTTATTTAGAGAGAAAACATGATGGGCCCAATTCACAAAAGTAATCTGAGACAAAATCCTAATTCGACGACTTTCGGTATTCACAGAGGGCATTTAGGAGTAGTAAAGTTAGAATTTTTAATTTTACTACTCCGAAATGCCCTTTGGGAATACCGAAAGTCGTAAAGTTAGGATTTTGTCTCAGATTACTTTTGTGAATCGGGCCCTTGGTGATTAAACACCGGCTGCATACAGAGAGATAAAATACATTTATTCACTAGCGTACAGATACAATAAAATATTTTACATTTTAGAAAACATTAATATACATTTGGAAAATTGTAATTTGTAACATTGCAAGTATGGCCTAGGAGGGAACCTTTTGCATGAGATAATACTGAATTTTATTGCATATGCTTTAAGAAAAGACCGCATAAGGAGGCATCAGTAGGCAAGGGTGGTGGCACACTACATTTCTGGAGGGGAGACACATACATCCTTAGATAGAGCCGAGCCAGGGGATCTTGCTTGGTTGTAAAAGCAACATTTTTCAGTTTCTCAATTAAGTTTATATGATTATATCACTGAAGTGAATGGCATTTATTCAAAGTAATTTTTTTAAACATGAAAAGTTGAAGAATACCACCACGCCCTGGTAAAGTTGTATAAATTACCCAAAAGATGTACGATTATCATGTAGTCCATTTATATAGTCTACATTGTTGTTAAGCGTAAAACAACATTAATTTATACTAAACATGAATAAATGAGGTTTTTGTAGAGCGCTGACCCTGAACAAAATTGCTTGAATGTCCTCTCAAAATAGATGCTTAAGGACAGTTATCCATACTGAAGTAAAGTGATGGGTCGTGGATCACACAGTTTGGTCAAGTGGGGAAGCCTGGATTTGAGTCCAGGATTCAATATTGTGCAGTTCAGAGAATGTAGGGTTATATCCCTCTCTCTTCTGTTTAACAACAAAGGCCAATGCTTTATGTTCAGTTATGCAATTATTGTTATTTAAGTAGTAATATATCGAGCTCAATAAATACACTTTCCTCACCAAAACTGACAATATACATACATATCTACATGCACATAGTCCTAAGATTGAAAGGTGTGCTTTTCTGTTTAGAATATTTTCACAGACACTGAAGATAAAACACAGAGACAGAACATGCATGTCTGAAATCATGCTGCTTCTTTTGAACAGCAATAATCTAAGGGGCAAACTCTGTCGATTTGGAATTAGTGAGCTAAAAAGTTTAGAAATTAAGGGAATCAAGAGGCGCAGATAGCTTTGTCCAGGTTTACTTGGAAAACAACATAATGTTCGATTGTGAGGAGAGATGAGGGACAAAGGAATCTTTTCTACAAGGTGGAGTCCTGGGTACAGCAGCATTTGGTGTGGGTGGTGGAAGGGGAGGTGAGTCAGGGGAAGGAAGGAACCTTGTCAGCAAAAGAAAGTACGCTGAAAGGAAAGGATAAAACGGTGAAGGTATGAAAAACATGTCTGTAGGGTAATGTCTCCTGGAACCACAAGTGTTAGAATGCCCCAAGTGGGCTTAAGCAGACCCCACACTATTGAGGTAAATCTGATGGAGAATACAACAAGAACCCCTCTGAATGGTAGTTTCCAAGGAAATCTGAGGGTTATTAAACCAGGAGGGAGCAAGTGTAGCTTAAGTTGGGAATGCATTAGTTTGACACAGCTACTAGCCTTAGAAAAGGCATTAGATAAAGGCTAGAACTAGAAGAGAAATTTGGCAAGTAATAGCTTGCAAGTAGCATAAAAACGAATTAAAGAAACTAAGTCTCAGCCACATACAAACAAAACAATCTTACAATAGAGCCTGGAAAAAGCCTGTTGTTTAGATAATCGCAGTAATAAAAAAATCATACTGCGTTTGCACTGTTTTTATCCTGGACACCAAGAGTTAACTAATAAATTCTTTCTTTTTTATCTTGGTAGCCAATTTTATATCACTTATCACATCATGACTATTTGCACTGCAACCATCACCCTTTACATTTTTACGCTTCACATCAAACGGTTTTTAGGAGATCCGATCAACTGATCAACAAAACATCCCTGTGGTCCTCCGTCACAGTGAGGGGGTTGTAGCCCTTGGTTGCACTAGTTTTTGTGACCAAGAGGAGATCCCAGATGTTGAAGCATGCCACCTTGGTGGGTGATGGGAATCCGTCCTTTTATTAGGACTCCTCTTATGTTTGAGTAGGAGATGTAAGCTTGTACTGATGGTGCTTTAGAGCCCTGCATTGAGCTCTATAGACCCGCAGATCTTCTGTTTTCTATGGATTAGTAAACTAGGTCAGAGTAAAGTGGGATATGCAAAGTGGTGGCCTTGGTGAAGAGAATAACATTTTATGGCCCACTTGATGAGAACAAAAGAGAAAATCAGCGTAAGCTCATATGGAAAAGATTTAGCCTTGGACCTTCCCTGTGCCATGCACCTGGAATTGAAAGGGTTTCAACTTTTCCCTAAAGGACGAGGAGGAACACAGAGTATTTGCAGAGGATGTGCATTCTACATTCTAGAAGCAGTCCACAGAAGGATTACAAGAGATTTTGATGGTTTCTGAAGCAAGAGATTTCCAAATGAAGGTTTATTGCATCTTTTAGTCTACATGAGAAGATGAAAATGTTAGCCAGCTAGAATGGGATGTTGAGGTGTTTTGCTTTATTGAAGAGGTAGACACTGCCAGGAAGAAATGTCGAGCAGACAACAGTAGCAATTGCCCGTGGGATAAAGCTTCCCATTCCTATCCCTATCAGCATCTAAGAGCCAAGGCCCATTTTGGCAGGCGCCTAGCAAAACAAAAAAACATTGACAAAAGGTTTGGCTTCAGAGTTGTTGGCTTTGCCAGTGCTTGTTTCCTTTAGTTTATGTTATTATTAGTTTATTGTTACAAGAAAGTAACATGTTTGGTATCATGGTACGGTTAACTAATGCTAAAGTATAACAAAAAAGCATTCTAAGATGTTTGCCTTTGTGTTCACAGTGCACATGCATGGGTACAAAAGACCATCTATCCATCCATCCTGTAATAGTTGTTATTATAATTAAAAAAAAAAAACATTTTAAGACAACCACCCCTGCAGGTTAGAGTCATACCCAATAAGGGGAGGAAAAGGACAAAATGCTCTTGTAGGCTCAGATTAAAAGGTTTACTCAGTAAAAAAGCAAAGACGGCCTAATGCGCACTGCCCTCTTAGTGGCTCTTTCTTTCACGCACAGACTGGCAATAGCTCACAGCCATTGATCCCCCCTGGATACATATGATGGGCAAACTAATCAGAGAAAACGTCAGTTCACATGGAGATTACAAGTTTAACCAGCTCGCACCCTTCAGAGTTGGTTTGGCCGATTCCCCAATGAATTCAATAGCACGATGAACAGCAGCCACTCTAGCTCGGATTAAAGGCTGCTTGTTGGGACACTAAAAGCTATCTTTTTATTTAAGGGCAGAAAGCAAACAAAATAGTTTAAAAAACACTGTATTGATTTTCTGAGCTCTTTACTTTCCTTACTCCAAGTATCCTGTCTGTAGTGTCGCGATATCATCCCTGACGTGACACGCGATGGCGCGCACGTCAGGGCACGTCAGTTGGAAGTTCCCCAATAAATACGACGTCACGCAGGCACGTAGGCAGAAGCGCCACGGCTGCGGAGACGGCGACCAAACCACCCCAGTGTCCCGTGTATTTATTGCACCCCACGTGTTGGGCCTACACCGGGGGCTCACCAGCATAGCCCCCCAGCGACACCACAAGTTGGCGACGAGGGTGCGATCCCGGCCCCGCCCCCGCTCTGCGCGTCCGGTTGGTGTGGCGGCCGTCAGCGCTCCTCGCTTGCGGTGCTCGTGCCCCACCGGAGCGCGCTGCGGTCCCCGCGGTGCAGGTCCGCTAAGGACGTGCGCGGAAGCGCCGGAGCGCTCCGTTTTGGCTGGTTGTTCGCGCTGGGGCCGTCTCTGGCATCGGCGCCCCAGCGCGCTTCAGTGACCTCACGTGCCCTGCCCCCTGACCTGGGGAGCGCGCAGCGCCTGTCGTGCCCTGCCTCCAAATAAAGGAAACAAAACAGCTGGGACACACAGCGTCACCGTGATCACCAGCTGCCTGGAAGGTAGGATCAAGTGCCCCTGAGCCTGCATGAGCCCTCAACCTCGTGGGACAAGGAGTTGGCTGGCCCACACCCCCCTGCTGTCTTGGAGCCCCCCCCTGGGGAACCTGCACTGCCCAAGGGAGAAGGTCTCGCCTAGCGCTAGAGCGCATGTGAGCAGGAGGTCCAGCCCAGCGCCAACCACGCACGTGCCAGAAGGTCTCGCCCAGCGTTAGGGCGCACGTGAGAGGGAGGTCCAGCCCCGCGCAAGCCACGCACGTGCAACATGGCGACAATCCCGCCAATAGGGCCATTCTCTGTCGAGGGGTCCCCATCGACGGTAGCGGCCCGATGGAGAGACTGGGAGGACAGACTGCGCATCTTCTTCGAGGCCACGAAGGTCCACAGAGATCAAAAGCGCGCAATGATAATTCACCTAGGTGGGAAAGAAATTCACAATATAGTGAAGACGCTTGCGGAAGCCACCCCCAAGACGCACACAACACTCATAGCAGCACTCAACGAATACTTTGAGCCAATGGCAAACCGCGACTATGAACGCTTCATATTTCGCCAGGCGCGCCAATCGCCGGAGGAGTCGCTTGACAAATTCTACGCTCGTCTAAAGAACTTAGCGGCCACCTGCGGGTTTCGGGACGAGACGGAGGAGATAAGAGGCCAGATAATACAAGGGTGTGCGTCCGCCAAGCTGAGGGAGAGGATCTTGGAGGAATCCGGTAAGCCCCTAGCTGATATCCTGACGATGGGCCGAACGAAGGAACTGTCCAAGGCGCGCGCTGCGCACATGGAGGCGGCCCTGCAAGTGCCAGTAAAGACCGAGCCGGTCAACGCCGTGGCAGTCAAGCCTAAACAGAGGTGGCCCCGACGAAAGCCAGGCCCGGCTGCTCAAGAACAACCAAAGTCCTGTGGGTACTGCGGTGGCTCGCCCCACACCCCGTCGGAGTGCCCAGCGCGAGGGACCAAGTGCAGAGGGTGTGGACGCTTCAACCACTTTGAGAAAGTGTGCCGATCGAAGGGTTTCCGAAAGCCCCGCCAAGCCGTTAACACGGTCGAAGAAGGAGGTCCGGGGGCTAGCGACATGGACGACGATGAAGAGGAGGAAAAAGTCATACACCGGGTACACATGATAGGCACGGCGGCCCGCCGGACTAGGAGACTGCCGCAATGCAGCATCCGAGTAGGGTCACAAGAAGTCACGACAGTGGTAGACACAGGAGCCAGCATCAACATCATGGCCGCCGCGATGCACAAATCCATGCGCCCACAGCCCACGCTCCAGCCCTCGACAATCACGGTGTTCGCCTATGGACAGGAAGAACCGTTAAAGGTACGAGGAAAATTCAGAACGGTGATATCCCATGGGACGAGGTCAATCACGACGAATGTCTACGTCACCGAAGACGGGCAAGGCATGCTCCTGGGCTGTCGGGCGGCAGAAGATCTGGGAGTGGTAACCTTCGCGTTTGGGGTACACCAAGAATCAGTACACCACACCCTGGAGGAGTTCGAGGAAATATTTCAAGGGATAGGCAAGTTCCGGGGGAAAGAGGTTCACCTGCATATCGATCCCACGGTTCAGCCGATAGCCCTCCGGCATCGCCGCATAGCATTCCACCTCAGGCCACTGGTGGAAGCGGAATTGAAGAAGCTAGAGGCAGCGGGGATCATTGAAAAAGTATCCAGACCGACCCCGTGGGTGTCGCCAATTGTCGTGGCGAAGAAACCCAAGCAGCCAGGCGCTGTCAGAATATGCGTGGACATGAGGCTCCCCAACGCTGCCATCAAAAGGGAGCGACACATCACCCCGACCATCGATGACATCGTCGGGGAGATGGCCGGCGCCAAGTGGTTCTCAAAGCTGGACTTACGCTCGGGATATCACCAATTAGTTCTGGACGAAGCATCCCGGAACATAACCACGTTCTCCACCCATGTAGGTCTGAGGCGGTACACGAGGCTGAGCTTCGGGGTATCGAGCGCTGCGGAGGTGTTCCAGAACGTAATACAAGAACTGATCGCAGGAATCCCCGGAGCGATCAACGTCAGCGATGACATCATGGTCCATGCCACGACCGTAGCGGAACACAACGAGAGGCTGGTGCAGGTGCTACGACGCATACGAGCCACAGGCCTCACACTACATCGGGAGAAGTGCGAATTCCTGTGCCGGAAGATCCAGTTCTTCGGCTACACTTTCTCAGCTGATGGCGTCAACCCGGATCCGGACAAGGTCAAGGATATCAAGCCGCTCCTGCAAATGTCACGGTGGTGAGAAGTTTTCTAGGAATGGTGAATTACTGTGGCAGGTTCATCAAGGATCTGGCGAACCTCACGGCGCCACTGAGAGAACTCACAAAGGAGTCAATCCCCTGGACATGGAACAGTGACCAGAATCGAGCATTTGAGGAAGTCAAACAAGCACTCTCAGAAGCCACGACGCTGGCCTTCTTCGACCCGGCCAAGCTGACACAGATCGCTGTTGATGCCGGTCCAGTCGGGCTGGGCGCGGTCCTGCTGCAACGGAAGACAAATGCCGAGGAGTGGGCCCCGGTGGCCTTTGCCAGCCGGTCACTCACTGAGACGGAGCAGAGATACTCCCAAATAGAAAAGGAGGCGATCGCCATTCATTGGGGGTGTCGTCACTTCCACCTGTATGTCTACGGCAAACCCTTTGTTGTGACCACAGACCACAAACCACTGGTATCCCTGTTTGCGGGCACCTCCACGAAGCCGCCGCCAAGGATAGAGAAGTGGATGTTGCAACTGCAGGACTACAACTGCAAGATTGAGTACCAGCCGGGTGCGCGAAACCCGGCGGACTACCTATCTCGCCACCCTCGCACAGCAACTCCAAAAGAAATAAAGGAGGCGGCAGAAACAGAAGAGTATGTCCGGTGCGTCACGGCGCGGTCATGCCCCCGGCCAGTGTCCATGGCTAGCCTGTCGCAGGCCACCAGTGAAGACGAGTGCCTACAAAGAGCAAGAGTGGCGGTCCGAGACAACAGCTGGAACCGCGCCAGAGAGGAGTGGAAGAGCCTGACGCCTCAGGCGAAGCAGATAATGGAGAGCCTGTACCATGTGAGGACAGAACTGACGGAAGACGAGACAGGATTTTTGCTGAGAGGCCACCGGCTGGTCATACCGATGTCCCTCACCCAGAGAGTGGTGGATCTGGCCCACATCGGTCACCAGGGCATGGTCAAGACTAAGTCAAGGCTCCGAACCAAAGTATGGTTCCCTCTCATGGACGAAATTGTGGAGGCCACCGTTCGAGAATGCCAGGAGTGTCAGCTAACCGGTGAAGTGCCCCGGCCAGCCCCCGTGGTGATGGAGCCTCGCCCGAGGAGGCCCTGGTCAAAGATCAGCATCGATTTTGGCAGCCTGCCAGACGGACGGCACACCTTGGTGGCCATAGATGATCACTCCAAGTATCCGGAGGTGGAAATACTGACTGTTCTGAGTGCTCAGGAAGTAATCCCGAAGCTCGAGAAAATCATGGCAACCCATGGTATCGTCAAGGAGATCAGAACCGATAATGGGTCACCTTTTCAGAGCCAAGACTTCGCGGCGTACCTACAGGCTCTCGGGGTTCACCACCGGCGAATCACCCCCCGATGGCCTCAAGCGAACGGAGAAGCTGAACGCTTCATGAGGACACTCAACAAAGTGATACGGATTGCCCACGAAAAGAGCCAGTCTGTGGAACTTGCCATCTTCACATTTCTCCGCAGCTATCGCCAAACGCCCCACTCAATTACGGGAGTAGCACCCGCGCACTTGCTAATGGGGCGGGTTGTCACGGACTCAATACCGCATCACCCAGAATGGAAGCCCGAAACTCCCAATGACAGTGCCATTGATGCGCATCGACGTGGAGCGTTTGCTCAAGCCGACGCCCGCCGGAGGGCTGTGTCCTCACCAATAGCCCCAGGTGACAATGTACTAATCCGCAATCGGATGCCAGGGGGCAAGTTTCGTTTGAACTTTGAACCTCAGCCCTGGACTGTGGAGAAAGTCCGAGGCACGTGCGTGACGGCCCGGAAAGGTGCTGAAAGGATAACGAGGAATGTCTCATACTTTAAGAAAGTTCCCGTGCCCTCCGGAGTGGATGAACGACGCCAGGACAGGGCTATGAGGGACATGCCGCGATAAGAGAGACTCTTAGAACCAGAGGGCCAGGCGTGTGGGGGAGCAGAGTCCACAGGTCAAGGACGTGACACAACGCAGCACCAGCCAGAGACTTTGCCACCTAAAGCAGCTGGCGTGCCCGAGACCGGAGAGAACGGCGCAGATGGTGACTCCGGGAGTGGAGGTCAGGATGCTGTGGTGGACCGTGGTGGAGTGCGCTATGACCTGAGGCCGCACCCCGCGCCCTCCTGCCGGTTACGAGACTACGTCAAGTAAGACTGTTTAAGTTTTTGTTTTTGGAATTTCAGGATGCAGATGCTGAGGGCAGAAGTGAGGGACACTGTAAAACCTGCTGTCCATACCTGAGGGTGCCATCATGAATCTTGGATTATACTGTATTTTTGTTTTGTGTGTTGGGGAGGAATGTAGTGTCGCGATATCATCCCTGACGTGACACGCGATGGCGCGCACGTCAGGGCACGTCAGTTGGAAGTTCCCCAATAAATACGACGTCACGCAGGCACGTAGGCAGAAGCGCCACGGCTGCGGAGACGGCGACCAAACCACCCCAGTGTCCCGTGTATTTATTGCACCCCACGTGTTGGGCCTACACCGGGGGCTCACCAGCATAGCCCCCCAGCGACACCACACCTGTCCCTCTAATTTTCCTCGTCTTCCCTCCCCTTCCTCCCTGTGACCTGCTCACCCATGGCCCCCCCTCAGCTGTTGCTGACTGGTGTGTCACCACTCACCTAAATGAGACAAATGGTTGGTCCTGACGAAGGTGGATGGTAACTGTCATTCCCACCGAAACGTGCGTTGACCTGGTTGCTTTGAACCCCCAACTGACAACACCATTGCGGATATTGTTTGAAGCTTTCTCTCTGTTATTTTCAGTGGTATATGTCTACGTGGTTGGGTAGTTTAAGTGTGAGATGTGAGTGTGTGAACCTGCTGCTGCGTATGAGGTTAGAATGGCTGTGTGTGGTTGATTATATACGGGGCACATCAAATGTTATAACCGTTAATTGTCCTACTACATTTGTATAATTTCTAAATCTGTTTTAGCATGATAGGCAAAAAATATTTGATATATTACAATGAAGAATAACGGCATATTTGCATTTATGAATAACCTGTGGTTTCACAAAAACCTTATATGATTATTTATTTTTTTGTATCAATATGAAGTGGTCTAACAAAGATTATTTTTAAATATAGAATAAAAATATACAAATGATTGTTTTTATGTGTATGACCTAACAATTTCTATGATGGACAACCCATAGAGCTCTAGTTAGCCAATAAGGAGGCAATACATGTAATGTGGGAGTGTTTTCTGGTGCCTCCTCCCTTCTGTTGATGGTCCACGGAGTGGCAAACACTCCAACGACCAACCTGTCTGAGGGATACTGATAACAAGGTTCTTCCTAGTATTTGCAGGCACGACCTAATAAGTGGAGCATACAAAGCACAGGAGTGGTCAGGGAAGGCCTTTTGCAACTGGTTAGATGGCTGGATGCAGATTCGAGGCCAACCTTGACACCAGGTAAGGGTGCTATGAGTTCGGGGAGGCATGGAGACAGTGTTCACAGGGCTGGATGCAAGTGGTGACGGGGCAGCGGGGACCTCTGCTTAAGGAGAGGATTGTATGTGAAGGATGCAGGGGTGGGGCCAGAAGAACAGGGACCTGGGGGGAAAAGTGGGGTGGCTCAAGGGGCACCACAGCAACAGTAGAGGGGGGGCCATAGGTGAGCAGGTCATTGCGCACAGGACAGGAAGGAAGGGGAGGGAGGACGAGGAAAATTATGGGGATAGGATACTTGAAGTAACGAGAGTGAAGAGCTCAATATCAAGAAGTTACCTTATATTGGGGTGACTAAGCCCCTTGGTGCCCAATTAATGTTGGCAACAAAGGAAAGGATTTGGAAAGGGGAGTATTTCAAGATGCTGAAGTTGCTACACAGGGAGCTTAGGGCAAAAGAAGGTTCCAACGAGGAAGAGTATGAATTGTCAAAACAGCCAATAGTGCGGACGACAATAACATAACATAACATAACATAACACTTGTATTTGTAAAGCGCACTTATAACCCAGGGGTCTCAAGGTGCTGAATAACAGATGTTTATTGTTACCCAACTCAATAGAGAACTGGACCGCAGTGTTTTTGATTTTCCCCAGTGTATACTTTGAAAAATATCCAGAAAGGTGTGTGTCATTGTTCAAATATATAGGAATGATCAGAAAAGCTCACATCAATTATGAGGGTTACGCTTGGGTGCAATACGATAAGGAGTTCCGCGCGTGTTTAGCATGGAACCCTGGGGCACAATGGAGAGAAATCGACAATGACCTGTGGCAGCAAACAATGGGCTCAGCCAATTTTGGTAAAACCATATTTACTGCGAGTGGCCTTTTAGTACTGTACCGGCCTTTTCAGCCCCATCCCAGGTGGGGTAGGAGCAGATGTGAGGAATCAACGAGGGGTGCTCGGGACATGCTGGCATTTTAACAAAGGTTACTGCACGAGGGAGTACTGCAAATTCCTGCACCAGTGCTTCAAGTGCGCCGGGAGACACGCCCTGGTACAATGCCACAAGGCTACAGGCAGTGGACAGACAGTGCAGTGGGCACCATACCAAGGGCATGCCAGTACACAGCAGAATCATCAGGCCGCTGGTTTTCGTGGAGGATGGGGTACACACAGAAACATGGGCAAGGGCTCATACTCCAACTAATGGGGAGTGTTTGGAATTTTGGTTGGGGAAGATGCTCAGCTGCTGAGTATTGGTTTCCGGGAGGGCCTCTGGCTGGGGTATGAGGGCCCTAGGATGCGTCAGTGGACCTACAATTTGAAATCAGCACAGTCTAACAAACAGGTGGTGAGTGCAATGCTCCAGACAGAAGTGCAAGAGGGTAGAAAGGCAAGCCGTTTGATGAATGGCTACTGCCGGACTTGATCATAGCTCCCACTGGTTTGGTACATAAGAAGGGACAAAGGTCAATTTTGGCTCATTCAACATTTGTTGTGGCCAGAAGGGAATTCAGTAAATGATTTTATATCGGCGACAATCACCTCAGTATCATATTCTTTGGTGGACATGGCTAGGGAATTGGTGGAACAGGAGGGGAGGTGGGCCCAAATGGCGAAGTTTGACATCAAGTCTGCATTCTGGCTGTTGCCACTGCACTCCGAGGATTTTCAGTTGTTGGCTATTCAATTTGACAGTCAATCGAATGTGGACATGGGATGTTACATGCACATGGAGCAAGGAACTGTGATGCATTACCTTGATGATTTCTTCTTTGTGGGTCAACCCGGTTCTACTGACTGCCAACAGCAGTTGGCAAGTTTTAAAGAGCTCATGGGTAAATTGGAGTTGCCGCTGGCCCCAGAGAAAACCATTGGACCCAGCTTAGTAGTCTCCTTTCTAGGTATTGGATTGGATTCAGTGGCCATTGAGGCACAGCTACCGGTGGACAAAAAGACACACATGCAGCTGCTGTTAGACTCTCTGGGCCCGATTAAAAAAGGTAAACTTTCACTGTTGTCTAAGTTTACTACTTTTTGATATTCACAAAGGTAAGTTACTACTAGTAAAGTTAGACTTTTGATCTAAGTTTACCTTTGTGGCGGGGGCGTGGCCAAGCAACATGGCCGACAGGACGTGAGCTCTTTAGTTCCCGGCCGGACCACCGCGTAATCCTGTCAAAATCCTAAAACCTGGACCTGATCACCAGCCCAGAATACCATACTGCATGTTGGCAACCCACAGTGCACCAGAAATGTCACCTGCCGGCCAAGAAAATTAAGAAATGAAGGCATTGGGAGCGAGGCTTTGTTAGGTCTGGGAAGAGGTCGGGCCTCGTGACACTGCAATATCCGGAGGGGAGCATGGCGGAGGCCCTAGGATCTCCTGAAACCCTGAGGACCCAGAAGTTTCAGGGCGTGCAGTTTCCCCGCTGCCCCTGTGGGCTTCCCCCCTACTCAGAGGCATGGAAGAGATCGGTTGGCGTCCCTGGCAGGGGTGGAGGCTCCGCTGTCCCTGGCTGGCTGCAGCGGAGAGGGGTAGTGCCCGGAGTGCGGTGAAGGCGGTCGATGCCTGGCCGTGATCCTGAGTTGAGCGGTGAGTGTCTGGCTACCCAGGTGTGGGGCGGACCCGGAGCGGTAGGATGGGACCCGCCTGTCATCTGGTCATCATCGCCAGGCATCTGGCCTGCTCGGAGTGTGGCGAGGCGGAATTTGCACCTGACTGCTTTGGAGAGCGGCGGGTGCCCGGGGACTCCTTGAACGCCCTCAGGCCCATGAAGTTTTGGGGCGTGCAATCTCCCGCTGCTCCTCTGTGCTCCCCCCCAGAGGTACGGAAAGAGTCGGCTGGCCTTGGGACACGTCCCCGACCGGGGCGGAGGCATGGAATGGAATGGAATGGAATAGGTTTTTATATAGCGCGATAGCTACCCGCAGGCGTCCCAGCGCTTTAGCAGAATACAGGTGGGTGAAGCGGGTCGAGGTTATCGGCTGAAGAAGAAGGTTTTTAGTTTTTTTCGGAAGAGCAGGATGTTAGGTTCTGAGCGGATAGAGAGTGGAAGGGAGTTCCAGAGCCTTGCCGCGTTTGTTGAGAACATTCTTCCTCCACTTCTTTCTCTTTTGAACCTGGGATTGATGACTTGGAAGGCGAGGGTCGACATCAGCTGCCTTTTGGGATGGTAGGGATGAAGACGCAGAGGGTCATGCTAGACGCAGCAACATCCGTGTTCTGGGCTTTCCTGAAAGAGCAGAGGGGAGGTCGGCAGGGCTGTTCCTGGAGCAGTGGATTAAAACACAGCTGTGCCCCTTGGGCCTGTCGGATATGTTCGCCATCGAGAGGGTGCATAGGGCTCCGGCGCCTCTGCCACCCTCCGGGGGGTCCCTCTCGTGCGTTCATCGCAAAAATCTTGAACTATAGAGACAGAGACTGAATCCTCAGGGCTGCTAGAGAGCAACAAGGCATTCAATTCAAAAGTAGCAAGATCTCCATTTATCCTGATTATACCAAGCAGGTGCAGGAACAAAAGAAATTGTTCCTAGGTGTAAAGAGGAAATTAAGGGACGTGCACCTACAATACATGCTGTTATACTAAGCAAAACTGAAGGTCTAGGCCCAGGGCAAGGCGCATTTCTTCGAGAGCCCTGAGGAGGTTCTGGAATGGTTTTAGATCAGGGGGTATGCACTTCCACCGCGAGAGCCATGGAACTGAAGCAAGAAATGGGGCACCAGACCACCACAGGGGACATGGGCCGGGGGGGACCCGCTGGGCCTTCAGCTGCGGGGACATTGCAGCGCCTGCAAATAGGCATGCAACAAGAAAACAGAGTTTAAGTGTCCGGGTGACAAAATCTACAATATAGTATCAAACATCAACTGCATGACAAAATTTGTTGTATACATTATTGAGTGTAGATGCAAAAAAAGATATGTCGGTAGCATGATTCGGACATTACGTGAGAGAATAGGTGAACATATAAGAGCGGTCAAGCAAGGGGACGTTAGATATCCCATTGCTGCACACATAACACATTGCCATGCACAGGCAATTCATAAACAATTTGAATTCTTTGGAATTGAACAGATCCAGTGACACCCAAGGGGAGGGAACAGAGAATTAGCCCTACGCAGGCGCGAGGCACTTTGGATCCTCAGATTGCGCAGCACTGAGATATGGCTAAATGTAGACTTGGAACTTCATTACTTCCTGGGAAGATGAATGCATAGGGCTGCCACACTCTGTGCATCATAACTGCTTCCTATGTGCAATATTCTCTCCAGCAATGCAGAATAAAGAAAGACCATTTTTTTACTTAGACAGTATATATATAAAGTAACTTGTTTGATGTTGTTTAGCCTCAATTTCTGCTTTATGTATTAATTTTCTATTTTGCCACGTGATTTATGCGTTATTCATGTTCCACATTACGTTATATAAATTACTTTACCCTTAGGAGATGGAGGAGAAAGGATTTAACCCAAGAGTAGTCCTGCACTTATATTTGCTAATTATGGTGCTTGGGTACACTGCTCTGCCCGCGAATTTCTGCACAACACAGGCGTACTAATCACCATGTTATATATAGTCTTGGAGATGTTTATACCGCACCTTGCATGTTTTTATACACTGCTCGTTCAACAAATATGTGCACAACACAGATGTACCGATCACCTATTTATCTATAGCCTTGGATATGTTTATATTGCATTCCCCACTTTCTAAAATGGCAGTCACTCCGCATCTTTGATGATGAGGATGCTTATCACCATCTTCCTAGAAATAAAGGTGCCATTTACAAACCATTTTGGCCTTTCATCGAAATCACGACACTTTGATTGTATAATATATTAGTTTTTTCTTGGTGATGGTTTGTACCTGTTTTGGATGCTATCCGGTGGCACTCCAATATGGCCACTACGTAAGATGGTATGAGGTCCAGCCTGTCGTTTGTCTTTACTACTGTGGAGGTCAGAATAGGTTAATTCCTTCTTTTATGCCGCCGTACTTGGGGGCATATTATCAAGACAGGCGATAAAATTATCGCCGCTTTAGCGGCAGAAAACTGCCGCTAAAACGGCGATAATGGGCTTGATAATATGCTCTATGGAATTCCAATTGAAGCCCATGTTAGATGTGAAGGGTGTCTAACATGGGCTTCAATTGGGATTCCATAGAGCATATTATCAAGCCCATTATCGCCGTTTTAGCAGCAGTTTTCTGCCGCTAAAGCGGCGATAATTTTATCGCCTGTCTTGATAATATGCCCCTTGATTTTTAAGCCGGCATATAAACGCTCTTACGGCACATCTCGCTCGTGTTCCGTACTCTGCTTTACATGAGGAGCAACATCCCTAAATCCGGATACCTCGAACAGGGCACAAGTCCTAAAAAAAGAAGTGGGGGGACGCTGTCACCGGAAGTGACGTCACAACAGGAATAATTAAATAAATAATCTGAGTCGTCAGATTATGAGAACCTAACCAAAAGGGTATAGGGAAAGCACTTGTTTCCCGAGAAACCCAAGAAAAAGAAAGAAAGGGCAATTCCTTTCTTTAGTCCCCTCACTCACCAGGGTTTCCCCACGGTGACACGCTTCATCATTGGGGTCCTCTCAGTCCTCTACGGACTGAGGCGTGCTGCGACTTGCGGATTTACGTAGGAGCACTGAACAAGACTATGTGTTGTGCAAGTGTTGTGGTGTGGAGTGGTTTAAAGTGAGTTAAAATAATTAACTAGTGGGCCAATCTAAATTTATTTTTGCTCCTAGCTAATTAATTAAAAAAGTGGGTAATATGCTAGAGATAACTACTAAAATGGGTAAGTGTACCTAGCATATGTTGTCGACTAGTTTCAAGCTTCCCAAGCTCTTCATCAGGACTACACTGGGACCAGCCCAGTGTGAATACCACTCCTAGAAGACCTAAATTGGTGCATAAAATAAGTGAAAAAAACGAAAAACGCTGTGCAAATTAAGCATGCGTTATTCAAAATACATACGTAATGTACGTCTCATGGAATTCTGTAGGATGGAAAACAGACATTAGGGGAGAAAAGGCAGATTATGCATTATTGTCTTAGGATAAAAAAAGGTGAAAACACTATGCACCAGTGTCGCAATGCTCATTATTCACAAAATATAATTGTGCCACTGTATAGTTCTCCCGACAGTACATCATTAATGCTGGCGTCTAGCTATATAGTGAATAAAGGTGATCGTGAATGCACGAAGTGCACATTTAATAGCACACACAAAGTCAAAAAATATGCGTCTGACAACATAAATTACACACAAGACAAACAAAATAACGAAAATACATACATTTTAAAAGGCAAAACTGTGCCTCATGGTCGACTGAGGGGGGGTTGGACACTCGTACACCTAGGATAAAGGTACAAGCCATAAAGTAACAAAGTACTTCAAGCGCTGTCCTGGTAGGAATTCCAGCGCAGAATGAAGAGAGTAAGAGTGGAGAACCATTAAGATTACGAGGGGCAAAGGCAACCCCCTGCTGCGTGGTTACTCACTTGTACTTGTCAGGCCACCCGCCGGAAAACACCTACTGGTACACTGCCTCGCCGACCGCATACTGACTGGATGCGAGCCGGGTGCCTAGATATCTACCTGGTGGGGGTGTGAAAAGGAAGAAGGGACTCGCCGGTTGCGGTCGTGTTCCATAGCCGCCATCTTAGTACTGGCATATATCGTAAATAGAGGGATAAGAGTAATTGAAAAAGAAGTTAGTAGTTAACAGGAACGCAAGGGATTAGCCATCCGCTGTGTGTATCTAAGAAAACGGAGAGGAAAAATTCGCTGGTTGTGGTTCCCCTCGATCGCCGCCATCTTAGAGCAGGTACCAGTTGTCAAAGTTACTAAGACGTACAAAATCAAGAGAAATTAATAATAGGCAATGTCATAAGTGTTAAATTCATCTACTCCGTTCAGTGCATAAAAAACGGAGAAGGCTAAAGAGCCTTAGGGTGTCAAATCTCGTAACTAAAATAGGTTCGGCCATCTTAGGTAGGGAAGAACGTGTAAGAAAAGGTAACCAAGCAGTGCCACACTAATTCTTTGAAAATCAATGAGTATAAGCCCATAGTTTGGGGGAACTAGTAGTCCCATTAGTGACTCCATGCTAGGTTTTAAACAAACCTCCATGCTAGGTTCGACACAAAACCATATACACCTCTCATGGGTGAAATGAAAAGATAGTTACTTCAGTTGTAATCTTGCTTGTAAGGGCCACTTGAAAAATAACTCGAGAAAATTATATCACTCGTATTATTAGACCCAATAAAACGCAATGGCGTGCTCGAATTGCCAAATATAATATTTTAGGCTGATACATTTAGGGTACCAAAAACAAAGTGGTTGGATAACAAGAGGTTGCTGACAGATAACTCAGTTTGTAGTGAAAAGGCCCCATGGTATATCATCATTAAGGCCGTGGTCGTCTGAACGCAGTTTAAACACCCAACGTTGTTCTTTTTCGTGTAGATTCTTCTCCCTGTTGGGATAGTTACTGACATGTTCGAGAATGACCCAGCTGAAGTCATTTGGTGTATGTTGTTTATCCAAGAAATGCGTCGTCATTTTGGTGTTATTATGTTTGCATCTGAAGTTGCTGCGGTGTTCGACCATTCTCGTGCTCACTTTTCTTGTGGTCATTCCCACGTAGTGAAGATTACATACGCATGTAATGAGGTATACTACCCCGGTAGTGTTGCAATTCGTAAAGGATCGCAGATTCCACGTCATGCCATTGTTGCAGGTGACAGTCTTAGTTGCTGTGGTTAGGTGACATACACTGCAGTTGGCACAGGGGTAATGTCCCTCTGGGAGTGGGTGTAGTAGGCGTACTGGACCAACCGTCCTTGTTGAATTAGGTCTGGTATGTACCAAATAGTTCTTGATGTTTTTTGCTTTTTTATGGCTAAACATAGGTAGTTGCAGATTAAGACCCCCACTGTTGAGGATTCGCCAATGTCTTTTGATGATCTTGGTCACCAGATCAGATGCGGTGTTGAAAGTTGTGATGCAGATTTGTCGTTTCACATTCTTATCCGATGTTTTTTCAGGTTTAGGTTCCAGAAGCGCATCACGGTTATTGTTGGATGCTCGTTTTTGTGCTTTGGACACAAGATGTGATGGGTAATGTCGTTGCATCAATTTTTTGGATAAATCTTGAGCTTGCCTTTTGTAGTCCTCTCTCGTGGTGCAGTTGCGTCTTAGACGTAAGAATTGCCCGAAGGGTAGATTATCTTTGAGACTTCTCGGGTGGAAACTCTCATATACCAAGAGGCAGTTTCTTGCCGTAGGTTTAAAATGTGTAGTCGTGATCAGGCGGCCGTCGCGCGCCGATATGTTAAGGTCAAGAAAGACCAAATCTGATCTGCTCATGGTGAAGGTGAACTTTAGAAATGGATCTTGTTGGTTAAGCCAGAGAAAAAAGGATTCAAAATCCGTCTCGTTACCCTCCCAGATGAGGAACACATCGTCGATGTATCTCTTCCATAACTTGATATTGTTGATGTGTGGGTTGTTGTTATGGAGGATCTTATGTCGTTCCAGATGGTGTACGTAGAGCCCAGCCAGGCTCGGCGCAAAGGTGCTTCCCATGCTCGTACCGTGGGTTTGTTTGAACAAAGAATCATTGAATTGAAAGAAATTTTCTGTTAGAGCTAGGCGACAGCATTCCAACACCACATGTCTGGGTGTGTGGTAAGCCCAATCATTTTCGAAGAGTACTTCCTCAAGGATGTCCAGTGTATCCTTGTGTGGTAAACTGGTGTACAAGCTTTCCACATCGAGGCTGATTAAGATGCTGGTTGTAGGATTGAATTCTAGATTTTGAATTAGACACAGAACAGCTTTAGTGTCTTGTAGATACGTGTCGGTCGCTTGGACAAGTGGTCTCAAAAAAGCGTCGGCGAATTTCGACAGGGGTTCTAGAATAGAACCAATTCCTGAAACTATGGGCCTGCCAGGTGGTTTCACCATAGACTTGTGTATCTTAGGGATAGTGTAAAAGTAGGGGATGACTGGTTGCTTGTTTTCCAGAAATTCCGCCTCTTTTCTACTAATCCAGTCATTGACAAGGGATTCTTCAACCAGGTTCGCAATCTCAATCCTCAGCCGTTCAGTTGGGTTGGTTGGTGTAGCTAGGTAGTTTCTTCTGTCGTCCAGCAGTCGGAGACATTCAGTTTGGTAATCTGATGTCTCTTGGAGGACTATGGCTCCCCCCTTGTCGGCTGGTTTAATAGTGACAGTTTCGTCTTTGGAGAGTTGGTGAATCGCCTCTTGTTCAATTTTACTTGTGTTATGGAAGACTCTTATGGATTTAGGGTCCAATTCCCTAATCTCCTTAATTACTGCTTTTTCGAATGCTAGTAATTCAATAGGAAGGGTATTGGGAGGAGGTGTGAAATTAGATTTTTTGTGCAGTCCTGTGTCCGTCTTAGATGTAAGGTCTGCTTCTTTGTCTTTGAAACTCTTTGGGTACAAACCCTAAACCCTTCTAGGGTTTAGGGTTTGTACCCACAGCAACCTTGGATAAATTTAAACTGATCTGCGAATTGAAAGAATTTATACGCAGAATCAAGTTGGAAGTTTTTTTCAAAGACAAAGAAGCAGACCTTACATCTAAGACGGACACAGGACTGCACAAAAAATCTAATTTCACACCTCCTCCCAATACCCTTCCTATTGAATTACTAGCATTCGAAAAAGCAGTAATTAAGGAGATTAGGGAATTGGACCCTAAATCCATAAGAGTCTTCCATAACACAAGTAAAATTGAACAAGAGGCGATTCACCAACTCTCCAAAGACGAAACTGTCACTATTAAACCAGCCGACAAGGGGGGAGCCATAGTCCTCCAAGAGACATCAGATTACCAAACTGAATGTCTCCGACTGCTGGACGACAGAAGAAACTACCTAGCTACACCAACCAACCCAACTGAACGGCTGAGGATTGAGATTGCGAACCTGGTTGAAGAATCCCTTGTCAATGACTGGATTAGTAGAAAAGAGGCGGAATTTCTGGAAAACAAGCAACCAGTCATCCCCTACTTTTACACTATCCCTAAGATACACAAGTCTATGGTGAAACCACCTGGCAGGCCCATAGTTTCAGGAATTGGTTCTATTCTAGAACCCCTGTCGAAATTCGCCGACGCTTTTTTGAGACCACTTGTCCAAGCGACCGACACGTATCTACAAGACACTAAAGCTGTTCTGTGTCTAATTCAAAATCTAGAATTCAATCCTACAACCAGCATCTTAATCAGCCTCGATGTGGAAAGCTTGTACACCAGTTTACCACACAAGGATACACTGGACATCCTTGAGGAAGTACTCTTCGAAAATGATTGGGCTTACCACACACCCAGACATGTGGTGTTGGAATGCTGTCGCCTAGCTCTAACAGAAAATTTCTTTCAATTCAATGATTCTTTGTTCAAACAAACCCACGGTACGAGCATGGGAAGCACCTTTGCGCCGAGCCTGGCTGGGCTCTACGTACACCATCTGGAACGACATAAGATCCTCCATAACAACAACCCACACATCAACAATATCAAGTTATGGAAGAGATACATCGACGATGTGTTCCTCATCTGGGAGGGTAACGAGACGGATTTTGAATCCTTTTTTCTCTGGCTTAACCAACAAGATCCATTTCTAAAGTTCACCTTCACCATGAGCAGATCAGATTTGGTCTTTCTTGACCTTAACATATCGGCGCGCGACGGCCGCCTGATCACGACTACACATTTTAAACCTACGGCAAGAAACTGCCTCTTGGTATATGAGAGTTTCCACCCGAGAAGTCTCAAAGATAATCTACCCTTCGGGCAATTCTTACGTCTAAGACGCAACTGCACCACGAGAGAGGACTACAAAAGGCAAGCTCAAGATTTATCCAAAAAATTGATGCAACGACATTACCCATCACATCTTGTGTCCAAAGCACAAAAACGAGCATCCAACAATAACCGTGATGCGCTTCTGGAACCTAAACCTGAAAAAACATCGGATAAGAATGTGAAACGACAAATCTGCATCACAACTTTCAACACCGCATCTGATCTGGTGACCAAGATCATCAAAAGACATTGGCGAATCCTCAACAGTGGGGGTCTTAATCTGCAACTACCTATGTTTAGCCATAAAAAAGCAAAAAACATCAAGAACTATTTGGTACATACCAGACCTAATTCAACAAGGACGGTTGGTCCAGTACGCCTACTACACCCACTCCCAGAGGGACATTACCCCTGTGCCAACTGCAGTGTATGTCACCTAACCACAGCAACTAAGACTGTCACCTGCAACAATGGCATGACGTGGAATCTGCGATCCTTTACGAATTGCAACACTACCGGGGTAGTATACCTCATTACATGCGTATGTAATCTTCACTACGTGGGAATGACCACAAGAAAAGTGAGCACGAGAATGGTCGAACACCGCAGCAACTTCAGATGCAAACATAATAACACCAAAATGACGACGCATTTCTTGGATAAACAACATACACCAAATGACTTCAGCTGGGTCATTCTCGAACATGTCAGTAACTATCCCAACAGGGAGAAGAATCTACACGAAAAAGAACAACGTTGGGTGTTTAAACTGCGTTCAGACGACCACGGCCTTAATGATGATATACCATGGGGCCTTTTCACTACAAACTGAGTTATCTGTCAGCAACCTCTTGTTATCCAACCACTTTGTTTTTGGTACCCTAAATGTATCAGCCTAAAATATTATATTTGGCAATTCGAGCACGCCATTGCGTTTTATTGGGTCTAATAATACGAGTGATATAATTTTCTCGAGTTATTTTTCAAGTGGCCCTTACAAGCAAGATTACAACTGAAGTAACTATCTTTTCATTTCACCCATGAGAGGTGTATATGGTTTTGTGTCGAACCTAGCATGGAGGTTTGTTTAAAACCTAGCATGGAGTCACTAATGGGACTACTAGTTCCCCCAAACTATGGGCTTATACTCATTGATTTTCAAAGAATTAGTGTGGCACTGCTTGGTTACCTTTTCTTACACGTTCTTCCCTACCTAAGATGGCCGAACCTATTTTAGTTACGAGATTTGACACCCTAAGGCTCTTTAGCCTTCTCCGTTTTTTATGCACTGAACGGAGTAGATGAATTTAACACTTATGACATTGCCTATTATTAATTTCTCTTGATTTTGTACGTCTTAGTAACTTTGACAACTGGTACCTGCTCTAAGATGGCGGCGATCGAGGGGAACCACAACCAGCGAATTTTTCCTCTCCGTTTTCTTAGATACACACAGCGGATGGCTAATCCCTTGCGTTCCTGTTAACTACTAACTTCTTTTTCAATTACTCTTATCCCTCTATTTACGATATATGCCAGTACTAAGATGGCGGCTATGGAACACGACCGCAACCGGCGAGTCCCTTCTTCCTTTTCACACCCCCACCAGGTAGATATCTAGGCACCCGGCTCGCATCCAGTCAGTATGCGGTCGGCGAGGCAGTGTACCAGTAGGTGTTTTCCGGCGGGTGGCCTGACAAGTACAAGTGAGTAACCACGCAGCAGGGGGTTGCCTTTGCCCCTCGTAATCTTAATGGTTCTCCACTCTTACTCTCTTCATTCTGCGCTGGAATTCCTACCAGGACAGCGCTTGAAGTACTTTGTTACTTTATGGCTTGTACCTTTATCCTAGGTGTACGAGTGTCCAACCCCCCCTCAGTCGACCATGAGGCACAGTTTTGCCTTTTAAAATGTATGTATTTTCGTTATTTTGTTTGTCTTGTGTGTAATTTATGTTGTCAGACGCATATTTTTTGACTTTGTGTGTGCTATTAAATGTGCACTTCGTGCATTCACGATCACCTTTATTCACTATATAGCTAGACGCCAGCATTAATGATGTACTGTCGGGAGAACTATACAGTGGCACAATTATATTTTGTGAATAATGAGCATTGCGACACTGGTGCATAGTGTTTTCACCTTTTTTTATCCTAAGACAATAATGCATAATCTGCCTTTTCTCCCCTAATGTCTGTTTTCCATCCTACAGAATTCCATGAGACGTACATTACGTATGTATTTTGAATAACGCATGCTTAATTTGCACAGCGTTTTTCGTTTTTTTCACTTATTTTATGCACCAATTTAGGTCTTCTAGGAGTGGTATTCACACTGGGCTGGTCCCAGTGTAGTCCTGATGAAGAGCTTGGGAAGCTTGAAACTAGTCGACAACATATGCTAGGTACACTTACCCATTTTAGTAGTTATCTCTAGCATATTACCCACTTTTTTAATTAATTAGCTAGGAGCAAAAATAAATTTAGATTGGCCCACTAGTTAATTATTTTAACTCACTTTAAACCACTCCACACCACAACACTTGCACAACACATAGTCTTGTTCAGTGCTCCTACGTAAATCCGCAAGTCGCAGCACGCCTCAGTCCGTAGAGGACTGAGAGGACCCCAATGATGAAGCGTGTCACCGTGGGGAAACCCTGGTGAGTGAGGGGACTAAAGAAAGGAATTGCCCTTTCTTTCTTTTTCTTGGGTTTCTCGGGAAACAAGTGCTTTCCCTATACCCTTTTGGTTAGGTTCTCATAATCTGACGACTCAGATTATTTATTTAATTATACATACATTGGGAGGGTGAACCTAACCGTTAAAAACCTCTCTTTCCCCCCTTTTTTTGATATACTTGGTCACAACAGGAATCTCATGAAAAGAAGTGGGGGGACGCTGTCACCGGAAGTGACGTCACAACAGGAATCTCATGAGTATTCATATGCCTTTAGATGACGGGGCATTTCACAGCACTGCTACCCCTGGTCTGTTCCTCGATGTCCTTTGCAACCCTCCCTCCCCCCCGAGGGGGTGCCCCAGTTGCACAACGAAGTGCTCAAAAGTGCACAAGATACAGAAGGACACACATTCCAAGCGTTAACCGCCAACGCCTGCTCGCTCCGCCTCCCAATCACTCCAGCCTGCACACACCACCGTTGCCTCTTAAAGTCTCCAATTACAAATATTAGCATATCTTTGGTAATTTACGGGAAACTTCCCTCCCACCCGGGATCTCTGCTCACACAATGCTGTCCAGCTTTTGGGCAGGGGGGACGGCGTCCACCCGGAAAAACCTGGTAAAATAAGTGGGGGGACGCCGTCCACCCGCGTGGTACCCCGACTCGAGCCCTGACCTCGAATTACGGTAAGGAGGGGACTGATTTAGGGCATTATTTACTCGTAAAATGCGCTTTTGAATGACGTGGTGTTCATTTCTACCATGTGCTGGCATAGAGATTTAGATAACGGAGCAGGTGAATTGAATCGGGTACTCTTCATAATAATTTTCTTTTTACATCCTGTCATATATACTTGGCGACGAATGCCATTAAGAAGATAAGTTGCTTTGGGGCTTGTGATATGAACATGGCGCATGGGCCTGCAGAAAATGCATATGCTGATTTGTTTCTTGGATTATTGATTTATGTTAAATAGAATCCCTGATTTGATTATTACTGCACAATTTGACTTTGGGAAATATAGCAGTCTGTTGGCCAATTTTGAAGAATAACAATTTGATTTTAAAGGCCAATGGCAAGCAATGTAGCATTTGGAAAGTTTTAGTTTTTTAAAACATGGATTAGTTTGAGAAGCTAGAGGTTATGTTGTGAATGAAACTGACCTTTAAAGAACATGTTTTGAGGCATCCCCGGCATCATTTTGTTTTAGAATCTGAGACTGTGGGACACAATAGTATCCCTTGGATATATGCACTGCTGTATTTGATGTCGCGAGAAACAGAACTTCTTTGTGGTTTGGAATTATCACCACAAAAGAAGTAGGTGGTGAGACTTATTTAACGCTTCAGAACAGATTTACAGAGAGTTCTCTTTCACCAACCACTTGGTGAGACTGCAGAAACGTTATGTACACCTAATAGTGTATCAGGTAATACATTGCTTATCCTGTTTGTTTTGTGCAGACTTGATAAAGTCGCAGGTCGATTTCCCATGTAAGCGACGAAACACATGTCTGCTGTTTGAAGACCCAGAGAATAAAGAAAAGAACAAAAATTCACTTTCCTGTGTTCAATTTGTGCTTACACTACGCAGTTTGATCATTACTGTGACATTATTTTCGTGTGCTGAGGATTTACTTTTGTGTGTAGCCTTGCTGCCTGTACATGTTACAAAACACTCCATGCCCTATTCCCAGGTGAATATTACGGGCTCTGGATTCCATACTGATAGACCTGTATTGGGCAGGTCGTCGCAGCAGAGTGGCGCTTTCCACACTAAATCGCACAGATGAGGGGGGTGGACTCGAGGCACCTAGAATGGAGCTCTATTATTATGCAGCTCAACTACAGCACACAGCGAAATGGTTTGCTGAGGGGGACAGTTGGGAGAAAAGTCACCGACATGCCGTACCTCGGCTTGCAGGGTGCGGGCACCCCTGCCATGGCACCATATGTGGTCAGACAGACTACGCGCATACATTCGTGGAGCGAATCTTGAGACACGCCCTGTTCCATCGGGAGGTGTCGGTGTGGGACATTGCGCCGATTAGGAGGGTGATGTCCAATATATCATGCCGAGCGTGGCAGGAGGGGGTTGCAATATGCTCGCGGATTTGTATTTGGGCGAGAGCTTCATCACCTTTGAACAAGCCTGTGATGAGTTTGGACTGGGGCAAGGACAATACCTAGAATACGCTGCCTTAGCTAATATTTTCAAAGGAATATGGCCCATGTACCCAGCGATCCCACAGCTCATGCAAACATTAGACATCCTATTCACTTGTGGAGCAGGAAGATGTACTATTTCACTACTGTATAGGGCCAGGAGGATGGATGCCAGTGCTCCCCCACCTGGGGCGTTCGCTACTTTGAATGCAGATCTGGAGGTGCCACTGGAGGATAAGGACTGGGGGCGGTGGGTGCACTTATGCACACTGTCTCCTGTAATGCCTGATCCCGGCTAATTCATTACAACTATATGCATCATACATATATGACCCCGGAGAGAAAACATCGCATGGCTCCCAATAGGTCCAACTCATGCCCTAGGTGCCACAAGGAAGGGGCTAATTTCTTTAACTTGGCTTGAGAATGCCCCGAGCTCAGTAGCTTCTGGACAGAGGTAGTGGAGCAGCTCAAAGGCAGTGTGAACAGGCGAGTGCAATTGACACCCACCCATTGCCTATTGGGTTAATTTGAAAACCTAAAAAGCAAAGTAAGACAGTGTGACCGGATGCCTGAAGTGGGTACTAAGAAAACGACTCAAGATGGCCACGAACTGCGTTTTAACTTCTTTATTTAGACATGTACAGTTATGTAATTGTTAACGGAGCACAATCCTTGTTCAGGTGTTCCAACATCTTCTTTCTCTTTCAGGTTCTTCGGAGTTCCTCCCCGACAGCACCCTCGACAGAAAATAAAGAACCAGGTAAGTGTCTGTCCTTGTTTACTAGAAGGGGGAGGGAATTCGCGCTACTATGGGGAGGGGCTGCGCGTTTAGCAACCTATTGATTATAATGCCAAAAAATATATAGTTGAAAGTATCAAAATAAATATTGAACTGTCTCTTGCCTTTGTGTCCCTCTTCTCTTCACCTGCAGAAGAGGGCGTCTATCTGTTTGTCCCCCTTTTTTTTATCTCATCTTTTATTCTGTCCCTCCCTTTCTTTTTTCCTTTTCTCCTATTTGGTTAGCCCCTGTTTTGGAGGTATCCTTCTTTCTTTCCTGTTCTGTGGTTTCTCTTTTTTCCTTTTCTCCTCCCCTCCCCTCCCCTTCACACTCCTCTTGTCTTTTAGCTTTACTGTTGATTTCTGATAAAGAAACGAGGACGCACCTGGTGGAGCCACGCCCCTCCTGGGATGTGGCGGGAACCATCAGCTGACTGGCAGCGAGGGAGCTCCTTCTCAGCCGGGTCTTCTTGGGGTCTCACGGACAACTCGGGCTCCCTCTTCTCCACTCCTTCCCCGTCCCCTTCTTGTTCCGGGTCAGCTGCGATGACGTGACTCCTACCCTGTGCCTGACTTCCGAGCCAGGCAAGGAGGAGCGGACAGTCGGTATATTGCCGTCACCGGGTTGGTGACAGACAGCATATAGACTCCTGCAACTACTATTAGTACTAGCGAGGCGCAGAATTGCAATTGTGTGGATGAGGGTGTGAGCACCTGAGATTTTGGCATGGATGCGAGATGTGCGTTAATGGACATTAGTTGAGGAGGTGCACATGAAGAGATGTCGTAGCGATGAGAAATTAGAGGATAAATTAAGGCTTTGGATGGAGCTCTGTCAAGACCTACTGCCCTACGGCCTTCAGACAGGTTCCCAAAGCGCATTAGTAGTGGAAAACCAGGTGGGATCTGAGGGGGATTAAATGTTCGTTATACTTGGCTATTGTTGTTGGGATTGGGAGTTTAGTGGATGGACTGATTTCTATTACTGTACCACTATGATGTATGGCTACATTATTCTTTTTGCTGGTATTGGGTAGCACACCTGTTTCATGTTATTGTGTAAAACTTTAAAATAAAGTAAAAGAAAATTTAAAAGGTTTACCTTTGTGAATACCAAAAAGTAGTAAAGTTAGACTTTTGATCTAAGTTTACCTTTGTGAATACCGAAAAGCAGTAAAGTTAGACTTTTGGTCTAAGTTTAGGGTTTGAAAACCAAAAAGTAGTGAACGTACTCAAAAGTGTAAGTTTACCTTTTGTGAATCGGGCTCTATTTTGGCAAAGCCTAAGGTGACCATCAGGGAGGTGCAAGTCTTGCTGGGCAACTTGAATTTTGTGTGTCGGTTAGTGAGGGCCGGGAGGGTGTTTTGCCGGCGGCTCAGCATGTCACTAACCGGGCTGTGGCAGCCCCATCATCATATGCAGTTGTTGGCAGGTTCAAAGGAAGATTTATGTATATTGTGCAGGGTTCTGGAGGAGTTCAAAGGCATACCAATGGTGGCCCAAAGGAATGTGATTGGGAGGTACAGATATACTCGGATGCAGCAGGGGGCTTTGGATTTGGTTTGTACTGGCAGGGCAAGTGGTGCGTGGAGGAGTGGCCAGTGAGTTGGAAACACAGGGGTGGGAGCATCGCTTTTCTTGAATTCTTTCCCCCGGTCGTGGCAGTGAGACCATGGGGGCGGGAACTGGTGCACAGGAGGACATTGTTTAGGACTGCCATGTTAACAAACAGTCAGCAAGAGATGCGCAGGGCCTTAAGCTGATGCAGGTGTTCGTAATGGGTTTTTTGAGACATGATGTTTCTTTCAAGGCTAGACATGTGCCAGGGATGGACAATGAAATTGCGGATTCTCTATCTCAGTCACAGTGGGAGGGTTTCCATGGACTGGCCATGGAGGCACCCAAGGTCAAGACACCCATGCTGATGGAAATGTGGACCATAGGTGAAAAAGGATGCTCCAGTTAGTGGTAGGGTAGGGTCGGTGGTGGTAGGGTAAGGTTGGTGGTAGGGTCGTTGGCAAAGTCCTCCAGGAGGACTTATGTGTCGGCGTGGGAGGAATTTATAACCAGTGGTGCTCAGAGGAGGTCTGAGGTTTAGAACAGGTAAGAAGACATGGTGCAGTTCATATTAGCAATGATCAATAAAGGTCTATCTAGAGTCACAATAACAGGAAAACTGGCAGGGATTGCGTTTATGGGCAAGTTTCTTTTGGGGTACGTGCCATTGGCAGTGGGGTTGGGATGGAGGATGCTGGAAGGATGTTTAAGGAAAAGGGGTTCTAGACCCAGAGTGAGGAAGCCCTTGATGAGACACCTCTTTGGCAGGGTATTGGGAGGCGCTGCCCAAACTCTGCCATGGGGGAGAAGATGCTTTTTTTCTCAAGTTTAAGGTCTTGGATGTTTTTCGGGGCTTTCCAGGTGTTGGAATTGCTGGGGATAAAAGGATTTTGGACTGGGGGATGTGGAGAATATGGATAGAAAGATAGAGCTGCGCCTGTACCAATCCAAGACAGAACCAAGGGAAAAGCGGAGGGTGGAGGTCTTCCGCCATTGATAAGTCCTGGCATAAAGTGAATAGGGACATGCAGGTTTTTTGCAGGGACAAAGGTTTTGGAAGGGTGGACCACACTCATTTGAAATATGATTCGCCTGAATTTTTTAGAGGGGATGGGGTGCACTTGTCTCGCTATGGGATAGAGTTATACTTGCTGCAATTGAAGGAGATCCTAGCTAGAATACTGAATGTTCACAGATTAGACAGTGGGTCCTGGGGGGGTTAGTAAAGTCAAGGGTTGCCTTTCCTGAGTTGGCAGATAAGTTGCCCGTATCTCTCTCGTGCTGTCTAAACTCGACTACCTCAATAGCCTCTACCAAGGGTCATCTTTAACAACTATGAAATAACTGCAACAGATTCAGAACTCTGCTGTCAAACTACTCCTAAATGTAAAGCCACAAGCCCACATCTCCCCTGCCTTGAAGGCCCTACATTTGCTACCTGTTGCCAGAAGATCCCCATTCAAGCTGCTTTGTATCACCCACAAAACAATAAGTGGAACAGGGCCTCTCCATCAGGAATAAAATCAGCAAGTACATTCAGCAAAGGAACCTCTGCTCTTGATTGACACCACACAACAAAATCCCACCATACAAAAAAAAACATTGGGGGCAAATCCTTATCTGTTCAAACAGCCAATCTATGGAATTCTTTACCCTCAAACATAAGATCCACGGATAACTGTCTTATCTTCAGAAGATTGCTCAAGAGTTGGCTCTTTCCCACATAACCACTATACTAAAAAATAAATGTACAGCAAATCCCTGTGTAAATAAGCATTTATTTGGATTATATGTATATATCTAGATATGTCTATTTCTTTGCATAAATGTGTATAATAATGATGTTTATAAATGTATAGATATTCATTAGGTCTGTTTAACAAAAGTACATATAACTTATTGTTATATTACTCTACGTTTAACATGTATATAGGTCACTGCATGAATAAGTAAATTTTCATCATAACTATTTATCTACAATTGCTTCACTACTGAATTATTAAAAGGAACAAAGGGAAATAAATCAATATTTAAAAATAATAAATTAGCTTAAAGTACAACAACACTTGAAAGTTTGAGTTTATTAAATACAACTTACATCTAGATATACTACCTTCCTTATACGTATATACCTTCCATGTACGTATGTATCTTTTTATTTATTACTTTACTCTAAATTCAGCATCTCCAATGCACTACCCTATATCTTACCCTATAGATCTCTCAATATATCCTCTACTTCCACTCTCTGACTCATTCCAAACCTCATTCCACTACTCTCTCCAATGCACTACCCTATTTCTCACCCTATACCTCTCCCAATATATTCTCTACCTCCACTCTCTGCCTCATCCCAAATCCCATTCTACTACTATGATCTCCAAAATAATCCTTTCTAGTCTGTTGCATCCTCTCCCAACCACCGGGGAAGATGGTCGCTTTCTGAAATGGCTCCTATAGCCAGCCACACTAATCCCCTAACATCCATGCCAAAATTCATCTGATGACATTCCAGGAATGCTTCACTGTGTCCTGCATCCTGCAAGAAACTTTCTACTGTGTTTTGGGGCCCCCAATAAGTTATGATGTAGATAAATGAGATGCGGCCGAATCATTGGTCTGAGGCGGTGCCCAGGAGTGGAGAGAGATGGCGTAGGTCATGCACGGCGCTCCCGCATAGTAGAGCGGTCAATGGGCTGCGGTTGCCTTGAGTCAGACGCCAGAGCTGCCGTTGCCGAATGCCCGGTAGGAGGTTGCGCTCCAGAGACTGCTGCTGTGAGGATCAGCGGATCCGAGGTTAGGGGCCCGGGTCGGGGAGCGGAGGGCCTCGTCCACCAGCCAACGGACCTGGAGCGGGACCTAGGAGTGCAGGGATGTTGCTGCCCCCATCCTGTATTGCACCCACAAGTCCAAGCCAGTCTGCCTCATGTCTGCTGAGATGCGTGACCGTGGACTGAAGCGATGGTCCCCGTCCCTGGTGAGGCCTAATTTACATACACTGCCCGGCAGCCGTGAGACGAGAATGACGCCGTGCTGAGTTGCAGACAGTTGTTGTGGCCCCAGGGGATGCATTATTTTTACATGCTCGTGAAGTAACAAAGGGTAGTCTCCTTCTTCGTGATAGCCTGCATCTAAACAGCAAGACACTGACAGCCACCACCGGCCCATATATAGGGCTGCCAGTACCATTGAGGCACTTGCCTCGCTTTGTGGGACATACCTCTCTGAACTGTAGAAGGAGCTGCTAAAAGGAAGTTATTTTACAGTGGTGTACTCTATTTGACCCCAAAAACGTGTGATTGCTTGATCTGAACAGTTAGGAGAGACTGTTAGTGCCCATATACCTTTGGTGGTTAAGAAACCGGTGCGGAGACCCCTTAGAGCCAGGCAGGCCTCTGTGGGCACTGGAGGAGTAAGAGCCCTATCTCAGGCCTAACTATCACTAAGAGAGTGAACATGCTGAGAGGTACAAAAACTACTGTTCCAGCCTCCAGGCAATGTGGGGGTTGGGAAGGAAATCCAAAACGCCGCTTGGGAATCATTTGTCATCCCTTGGCAGGCTGCCGTGAGTACCTCCTCGGCACCCCCGCCTATCCCTCTTCCAGCACATAGCGGTGGCCGCCGAATGGGGTGGACAGAGGTATTCTCTCCAATAATGACAGGTGATAAAGGACCACGGGCTATACATCAAAATAAGCTTGACAGATTTGACTTGTCCAAAAAGACCAGGCCTAAACCACCTCTGGAGGACCAACAATCGTCCATGAAGCAAACTGCAGAGACTGTGAAGACACCCACTCTAATGGACATTATGGAGGCGATACAAGGGATTCGCATCGCCCTCGAAGGGAAAATAGACGGCGTGTCATCAGACTTCGCCCTGATAAGGGCCGATCTCCGAAATATGTGGACACGAGTCAAAGAAACTGAGAACTCCATTGTTGCCCTACAGGCGGAGACAAAGATACTGAAAACCCGAGGGATGGAATGGACTGCAACTATGGGCGCATTGGAGGTCCGCCTAGAGAACTACGAAGGCCGCTCCAGAAGGAACAATGTTCGAATAATAGGGGTTCCAGAATGCACAAAATGGCCAGCAGTTGACTTTCTTGTTGAGGAACTCATACTCAAACAACTTCAGCCTTGGCCTCTCCAACTATTTCTCTGTTGAGCAGGCCCACAGAGCCCCTGGTGCTCTGCCAAAACTGGGACCACCCCCGCGCCCGATCATAGCGCATATTTTGAACTAATGGGACAGAGTTGTCATCTTGCATACTGCTGGTAGTGCTCCATCAGTCATGTGTGACAACCACACCATCACCTTCTTCCCGGATTTCACTCTAAAGATTCAATGACAGCATTGTTCCTTTCTGGAGGTGAATAGAGCACTCAGAGAGAGGGAAATTAAGTACTCCATGTTGTTCCCGGCAAAAGTGCGGGTGGTGGCAGAGGGAAAGACATTCTAATTTGTGACACCGAAGGAGGCCTGGGACTGGCTGGAGGAGAACTAGGGGGGTTCAGGAACCGGAGGGCAAAGGGGAAGGCGGTGCTCCGATGCTGCCTTGCCACATAAGACACAAGATACGCCGGGCTAATAACATGGGTCAGATCACTGACATAATATCGACAGACCGAATATCGACATACCAAAATATCGGCACTAAAATATCAATAACACTATTATCGACGAGCAATACTTATTTAACAAAATACACAACTATCAACACCATATTATCGTCAAACAAAATTATCGTTTTAAACATTATCGAAGACACAAATATCGTAACATAAAATATCGACATTTGTTTAAAAATATACAAAATGTACTAAATATCAAAATAAAACATATAGACAGCAAAATTATCGTTTTTATACAAATATTGACTATTTAAAAATTACTCAAATTAACTTATCTTTAAACAAAAATGTATTTTTACACTATAAACATTCACTACACACATTATAAATACAATACGATCTTTTTATAACATGAAAACATATAAAAGCATGAAATATTAGTAAAACACACTGATTAATAATAAGTAAAATATTAGTAAATATAATGCATACAGCCTTTAACATTAAAAGCAATGTAAAACACACTTAACTAACGAAATCAGTTTAAAAAAACAAAAATTAACAACAACGAATGAAAACCTCACACTAATAAAATACACCAATAACATAAAACTATCAATTAAATAAACACTATATAAACAACAAAAAATGTATATTTAAATTACACTTCAAACCTGCAAGAAAAAAGAAGGGGAAACACTGCCGGATTGCTTCCAGAACGCAGATTACAGAAAAAAGCTTTGGAACTGCACTAAGTAAGTAAAACTGCATTTAAAATATAACACTTCTTCTAGTCTTCACCCAAAAATATATATATATAACATAATTCACTAATATCTCTCTTAAATGTATATCTCCTCTACAGATATCTTTTAAAGCAGCCAAAAAAAACTACAGCAGCGTCAACAATAAAGTTACAAAGAAAGTAAGTATATGATATTTTTGTATTAAACAGCTCCCTAAAATACCCACCCAAAGACCCACTTTTTAACAATTTCCCCACCACCTACAACACAATACAAAAAATATTAAAATTATATGTTTTTCCTACCAACAGAAACATCTTCAACAAATCCAAAATACAAGCTTGAAAAAATTGCAACAGCATTGTTATTTACATCAACATCAACATTGTAAGTATATCCAAAGCAATGTATATGTATTTATTAAACAACTATACTCTATTATTTTTAATAATTTTTAGATATATTTTCCTTAGCACTAAAAAGACCACCATGACTGAAGGCGCACAATTTATTATATCTCAAAAAGGGAAGATGTTATTATGTTAAATTGGTTATGTATTACACAAGAAAAACAAACTGGTTTAAAAGTGTTTTGGAAATATAGCAAATATTATTCGAACAAATGTTATGGAAGAGCTATAACACAAGAAACCACTGTTGTATCTGTAAAAGAGCATAACCACCCCCCAAATGTAACTGAGATTGAAGTAAGAGAGGCTCTTGAATCAATAAAAGAAGCTAGCACTAGTACAGATAGACCTACCACAGAAATACTAAAACAACAGTTACTAACAGTACCCCAACATGCATCTAGCCAATTACCCTCTATTGATTCATTAAAAAGAACAATAGCTAGACAAAAGAAAACGACTACAACTACCACACGTGCCCCTAAAACCTTTCGAGAGGTAGAGATTCCCCCTGAACTAAGTATAACCCACAATAATTAACCATTTGTACTGTTTGATAATAAATGCAAAGACAAAGAATCATTATGTTTGCTAATGCAAACAATTTACTCAAATTACAACAATGCGACACATGGAGGATGGATGGGACTTTCAAAATTTGTCCTAAACCATTTTATCAGTTGTACACATAGTCTGTATCAAAATACTAATATTCCCTTTATCTATACCCTACTCCCCAATAAACAATATTCTACCTACCTTGAAATCCTAAACAAAATAAAACAAGAAACAAATAATTATTTTCCTCTGAAAATAATTATTGATTTTGAACAAGCCATGATTAATTCTATACTTAAATGCTACCCACATACAGCAATACAGGGTTGCTATTACCATTTTAACCAATGTCTATGGAGACACCTGCAAAAGTCAACCCAGAGGGGCTCATTATGATGGCGGTACTGGCGGTGGTGGAAAATTTCATTTTCTGCATGCCAGCAGCGGTCCTCACGTCCGCCATATTACAATGGGCAAAATAGCCCATTTTCCGTCCGTCGCGGAGCGACGTGAACCGCCGTAAAAATGCACCCGCCACCGTGGCGGTGGGAGCCAATAGAGACCCACTGGCGTGCGGAATGACGTCTCGACTGCCGTACAAATCCAGATGCCCCAAACAGCCTGTCACACCGCAACGGAGAAACCACCCAACCAGAGACGGCGGATGCACGACAGCGGAGCGTGAAACCAGACCCCCGGTCCCCTCCACCCGGTCCCAACCGCAATGGATCCAGCCTTACACATCTTTTCGGTGCTGTACCTGATCCACTACCAGCAATTAATGCACCATCACGGGCAATGCCGCAGGTACACAATCACACAACTCCGCACACAACCACAACACACAACACATGGGCTGAAATACGGTGCCTGTCCATACCAGACACACTGGTGGGGACAGGAACACATCCACAAGTGTACCCACACATGTCCTACCTGACATGAAATAACCCTCCACATCCAGGTCACCCATCAACCCCGAATTCACAGCAATCTCCTGGTCACGTCACCACAGCGGTGGCAACGAGGGAAAACATGCTCTTAATGTAGTAGGCAGGGCCAGCGCCAGGCATGGGCAGTCCACAAAGATCATAGGGCCACACCTCCACCCTTCACACACTAGGCCCCCCACGCCCATTAGGGTATATGCTGTGTGTCCTTCCTGTGCCCCCCCCTGCACAATTAACCAACCAGGTGTACCCAGACGCAGCACCATACACACCAAACAACCAGGGAACCTGTCTCAGAAGGTGGGCTGAAGAGGAACACCCTGCACAGAAGCTCAGGGCCATGGCAACCCTCCTCCCCACACCTACCCTCCACTCATGTCAAGCAAACTGAGTCCAATCACAAAATGAACACTCACACTGCATATGAACATCCACTGAACTGTCCACACTGCCTGCCAAGTCACTCAGACACACACCACACTGACATACATCCACATACACATACCAGATGCCAGCAGCAATGGAGGACAATAAATGAGAAGGAACATATCACAACACCCTAAGGCCATCACATCAGACATGGCTGGCACAGTGAGTAAAATTAAACAACAGTGACCTTTGTGCAACAACTCTGGGAGACAGCAAAGCAAGCCATGCATAGGCACAGGGATGATAGGAAGTGACTGAAGTCAAACAGTGATCAGCCACACATCTGTCACAAATTACTTGACATGTGTATGTCATCAGCACAACACACATAGTTCATTGTCACAACTCATGACTGTCAAACACAAGTTGGATCCTTCCCACATACCACTCCTCTACCCACCTCCAGTGTTAAACACACAGAATGGTGCAAATAATGTCCTGGGAGTACACTGACAAACAATCACACTCCCTGGGGTGAATCCACAAACATCAAACACACACTCAGGGATGCCTGAACCAATGCTAAAACAAAAGTTGATGGACAGAATGCAGAACAATGTCATACATTCACCCCAGTACAGATATCTGGGCCTAAATCCATCATTTTTTTGCTCGCCATGCCATTCCAGTTTGACCCAGCCATATGCAAATCAGTCTTGACCCTGTGCGTCATGGGAATAGTCCAGCCTGAACTGCCAAGCCAGGTCCTCCCTGGACTGGAAACAAGCATCCTAGGGCCAGTTTCAGGGTTTCACCCTTCTTCAGCCAGGATAGCTTGATTCCAGTGGCATGGAGAGCACGGGACCCACGTCTGGGCATACCCAACCCACTCGGGGTGACAAATGCAAAAACAACAGTTGATGGACAAAATGCAAAACAATGTCATACATTCACCCCAGTACAGAGATCTGGGCCTAAATCCATTGTTTTTTTGCTCACCATGCCATTCCAGTTTGGACCCAGCCATATGCAAATCAGTCTTGACCCAGTGCCTCATGGGAACAGTCCAGTCTGAACTGCCAAGCCAGGTCCTCCCTGTACTGGAAACAAGCATCCTAGGACCGGTTTCGGGGTTTCACCCCTCTTCAGCCAGGATAGCTTGATTCCAGTGGCATGGAGAGCACGGTACCCACGTCTGGGCATACCCAACCCACTCGGGGTGACAAATGCAAAAACATCAGTTGATGGACAGAAAAACTATAGCCAAACACAAACCTCACAAACAACATACACAGAAGTACAACAAGCCCACATATAGCCAGCCAAACAGTGGAAAGGCAATGGAACCCCAGACAGTACAGGAGTACACAACATTGCCACTCAGGACCAATGCACAGACACCATAAACCAACACAAACAAGAAGTGCATCATCTCAAAACAATCATGGACACAAACTGGGATCAATGGGACAATAAGCTAACACAGACAGACATACCACACCACCCATCAAGTCAACATGGTGTCATAGTGTACCACATGCATGCACATGCACAATCCTGACAAGTGACAGGACAAAAATAGGAGGACAAACCACCAAGGTGCAGTCAAAACAAGCTCAGGAACAAGAATCCTCCTAACTGCATGTGACAGATACACAAGTAACGCACACTACACTTGCAACACACATCTGAATTTATCACAATGCACAAACAACTCACACCCAATAGAACATCACACACAGAGCATCCATCAGCTGAAAGAGCCAACACAAGCCAAACACTACACACATCCACATCAAACACTCAATAGATGCACATGCCAATCCCTCACATTGCAAACACAGCTGGACATCAGGGGATGCAGACCAGGCAAGTACAAGGCAAAATACACTCACAGCACTGCATGCACAACAAGCAGTGTGCGCACACCAACCAAACCAGTAGCACACATATCTCAGTGCCACACCATGAACCCCCACAACACAAACCAGCACAGCACACAGACAGCATCACACTCAGGAAGGGAAGCAGTACCTCAGCAAACACACATCCAGCTAACCCAACACCTACAGATGCACAACTCAGGGACACCCAGGTGCAAACAACATGACCAGAGGACTGTGCAGCACAAACAGTAGAACAGCACATGAGCAACACTGACTTCAAACAAGTACAAGAAAATCACACATAACTATTTGGGATACTGTCCTTTGTGGCACATTGGTCCTGTGCACAGATCAGCACCACAAAGCATAGTGTAACAAGTTAAGTGGTGGGGAGGCACACACACTGGCAAACCAAGGGGTTAGCTGACATGAGAGTGAAGTGGTGTGTACGTCAGTAGTGGGCAGGTCAGGAGTGTACTATACACAAATACATGGAGGAGCCACTCACAATGGGTAGGCATCAGAAGCACAGAAAGGGGATGGTATAACTCCACATCCCACATCCCATACTGGAGCCAAAAATGGCTCAAGTGACAGCAATAAATGAGAAAACACACCCACAATGTCAGTGTGGCTGAGCAGGTCTGCACAGAGAGCACAAACAGTAACAAGACACATGGCTGATCAACAAAACACAGCACAGACTTGTCAGTCACACACTCTGCATACTCACACTGGCAGCAACAACAAGTAGGTGTACCCCAGGAGTGCAAGGACACACCAACACACTGCACAGTGCACAACCTACAACTACCAAATGTGCACACAATCACAAGCACATGGCTGACATATCAAACTAACAGGCACTCAGCTCCTGGGTGACACACATGTGCAGTAGCCATTGTAGGGGCACACACACATCAACACTACTAAAAAAGTCACCCCCTTCACACTACACACTTCATGACCACCCAAGTGCACACATTGAAATGTACCCATGTGACTAGGATGACAGGCCATCACAAGATGACCATACACCAACACTCCTGTCCACACATCAAGAAAGATCACACAGCCATGATGGACCCTGGCCAGCCTGCCTGCAATCCTATGGATAGAATACCCTTCTGTGCTGGCAGTGCATCTAGACATGACATGTGTACAACTTAGCAAACCTGACCATAGAATGATTCAGATAACAGTGGGTTATCACAAACAACCATCATTGCACCCCCAAGCCTCAGAGTCAAGAAGAACTGAAGTGCCTGTCACCTCTACAGAACCAAGAAAAAGTGAAACAAGCCATTCCCAAAGTTAAAGTGGCATACAGAGCATGTGTCACATTAAAACATACCCACACAGATAACCCTTTATTTAGCCAGGAGATGGACAAACCAGACAACAGGAGTAACTGTCTTTATTACATATTACACAGATAGGCATCAAAAGTAGACAAGAGAAAGACCAGTGGCCAGTCCACAGTTCAAAGTAGGCACATGTTTGCATAAGAACCTACACAGGGAATGGGCAAACAGTAATGAACAGCAAGGCCAGTGGCCAGTACAAAGTGAAAAATAGGCACATGTGTGTATGAGAACCTGCATAGGGAATGGGCATTGTAAGTGATAAACAGCAAGGCCATTGGCCAGTACAAAGTGCAAAGTAGGTACCTGAGAAACTGCACAGGGAATAGGCACCCTAAGTGATAAACAGCAAGGCCAGTGGCCAGTACAAAGTGAAAAATAGGCACATGTGTGTATGAGAACCTGCATAGGGAATGGGCATTGTAAGTGATAAACAGCAAGGCCATTGGCCAGTACAAAGTGCAAAGTAGGTACCTGAGAACCTACACAGGGAATGGGCATCCAAAGTGATAAACAGAAAGGCCATTGGCCAGTACAAAGTGCAAAGTAGGTACCTGAGAAACTGCACAGGGAATGGGCATCCTAAGTGATAAACAGCAAGGCCATTGGCCAGTACAAAGTGCAAAGTAGGTACCTGAGAACCTGCACAGGGAATGGGCATCCTAAGTGATAAACAGCAAGGCCATGGGCTAGTACAAAGTAGAACAAAGTACATGTGTGCATAAGAACCTGCACAGGGAATGGGCATCAACAGTGATAAACAGCAAGGCCATTGGCCAGTACAAAGTGCAAAGTAGGTACCTGAGAAACTGCACAGGGAATGGGCATCCTAAGTGTTAAATAGCAAGGCCATTAGCCAGTACACAGTAGAACAAAGTACATGTGTGCATGAGAACCTGCACAGGGAATGGGCATTAACAGTGATGAACAGCAACGCCAGTGGCCAGTCCACAGTTCCAAGTAGACACATGTGCGCATGAGAGGCTGCACAGGGAGTGGGCATCACCAGTGATGAACAGCAAGGCCAGTGGCTAGTCCACAGTTCCAAGTAGGCACATGTGTGCATGAGGGGCTGCACAGGGAGTGGGCATCAACAGTGATGAACAGCAATGCCAGTGGCCTGTCCACAGTTCCAAGTAGGCACATGTGTGCATGAGAGGCTGCACAGGGAGTGGGCATCAACAGTGATGAACAGCAAGGCCAGTGGCCAGTCCACAGTTTCAAGTAGGCACATGTGTGCATGAGAGGCTGCACAGGGAGTGGGCATCAACAGTGATGAACAGCAAGGCCAGTGGCCAGTCCACAGTTCCGAGTTGGCACATGTGTGCATGAGAGGCTGCACAGGGAATGGGTGAAACAGTACACTGCCATGGTAAGCAACACAGCTAGGGGGATAAAAATGGGAAGTCCAGGCACCGCTGTGGAAGAGAAAGGTGTGTGTGGGGGACTTTGACTCAGACTTGGCTCGCAGTCGGACTGGGAGGTGGCTGAGTGTCGGGCCAGTTGGAGGACTGGACCTGGGAGAGAGAGAACCAGCTGAGGTAGAGGCATCAGTGGCTTTGGGAGCTGGAGGGCTGCTTGGACCGGGTGGTGTGGTGGCACGTGGAGGTGGAGTCATGCTGCCGTGAGACACAGTGTGGGAGGGAGAATGTGGAGGGGTGCCTTTCCACTTCTTGGATACTCGATACGCAATTATTGTCTTGGGCAGAGTGGTAAGTGGCACACTCTCCACCAAAGTTGCATCAGGTGCAGCAGTGGGCCTCCCTCTGGGGACCTGCTGGATCCGGCAGTATGCTTGGCCTGGCCTTGCTTTTTCCCCTCCACCACCTGTTGACCATGTGAACCCCCTACAGTGCCCTTCTTTACCAGCTTCACAGTGGTCTGGATGGGAGTTGAGGTTGTGGGTGAATCTTCCTTAGCCTTTCTTCATGAATCTGCATTAGCCTTTCTGTGGACTCTTAGCAGGCACCAGCTTCACAGCAGGCACGGGAACTGACTGCTTTTCTTTGCGAGAAGCTTTTGGGACAGGAGTGTCCTTGCCTGGGGATGTCTTTGAGGCATGTGAGCCTGAGGCCTGCTTCTTGGCTTGATGCCCCTGAGTGTCACCTGAAGGGCTTTTGCCTTTGCGCTCTGGGGTGGCTTTGGTTTGTTTGGGTGATGGTGTCTGCGCTCTGGTCCGCTTGGGCTGCTGCTGCTGTGTGCTGTGTGTGCTGTATCTTGAGCCTGAGGCCTCTGGTCACTCTCGTCAGATGTAGCTACTGGCAGGGGGTGGCCAAAGGGACTGGAGCTGGACTCTGAGCCTGTGACAGCGGAATGGCTGCCGTCACTGTGGAGGACAAAGACTGGACAGTCCTGTGTAGCCCACTCATGTCTGAATGAATGCCTTCCATGAAGGAAACTACCTGTGCCAACTTCTTGTCATGGTGTAGGAAGGCATTAAGGAGAGTTGTCTGACCCACACACATCTGCCGCAAAAGGTCCACAGCCTCAACGCTGAGGGCAGCAGGGGAGACAGGCGCAGGGGCAGTGGTGCCTGGGGGGAAAGACACTCTTCCCTTCTTACTATTGTGAGCACGTGCAGCACTATTGGAAGTAGGTGGGAAGGTGGGTACTGGACGCTGTATGGTGGAAGAGGAGGCAGAGTTCCCGCTCCTTGTGCTCGCCAACATAGAGGAGTCACCGTTGGCGTCAGATGACGTTGAGGTTGGTGTCTCTGGCTGTGATTCCTCAAGCAGACTCCCGTCCCCCTCCGAGGCGCTGGTCACATCAGTGTCAGTGTGCTCGTGTGTAGCAGTTGTGCCTGATGCCTCACCACTGGTGTCTGTCCCCTGTCCTTCTGTGCCAACAGTAGCTGCTGCAAGAGACAGAGACGTAGGTTCAGTTTAGTGCCATTCACACAAACATCATATGCAAGTAAAGCACAAAACAAGATGATGATACCCCCATGTTGCACACCACCCTGTGCAGTAACATTGTGCAACCTCAATTCCAAAGGCAAAAATTGCATGGTATCATGCAAACTTGGCATAAGTGACCCGTGTGATGCCCACACAGCCAAATAGCCTGCCCGTGCCTTCATGTAACCAGACATACTGATCCCTCTGAGCATACCTAGGGCCCTGAGGGGGGAAAAGATGTATCTGCCAACACATTGTCACAGTCACATATGGAGTCACAATAAGAGGACAACACAGATACAGACTCCAAAAAATCATTTCACAATGGCCAAGAGCTCATGCCATCCACCGTGTCGTACTTTGGGGCACAACTACAGTTGCACATTGGTGTCAGATGTGTAGTCCTCACAATATTGAGATGTGACCCTGCACCACACAGTGATGAAAGCACACTCAGATGAGGCACACTGCCTTTAACTGCCATGGAATGTCCCTGACTCCCCCAATGCAGCCGATGTCATAAGGCCACAACTCAGAATGCAACATCAAGGGCCATTACATCAATGATAATTGAAAGTACATGTAGCGGTAATGCGACAACTGCACCCAACACAGAGGCCACTTACAAGCCATTGCATCACACTAGCAACATCACAGAGCTCAGCACTGGCTCAGGCTTGGAATGCATGCAGTCACTCACAACCAAAGTCACCCTTCCCAGAATACTCACCACTAGCTTGCTGCTGATGGTCCTGCAAACGTGCATCCAGCTCTGGCTGTGTCACTGCCAAGATGGGTGCCATTAGTGGTGTCATGCTCCGGCGCGCCAACCTGCCAGTCCGAGGGAGCAGCCCCATCGTCATCTCTGCCACGTTTTTGCTCAGCCGGCAGATGTCATCCCACCTCTTGTGACAGTGTGTGTGCCGTCAGTTGGAGACACCCAGAGCCCACACCTTGCGCGCAATAGCCCTCCATACGGCCTTATGCTGGTGGACTTTGAGCTGCAGGCATGGGAGATAAGAGGAGGAAATTTCAGTGACACTAGGTCATGTACCACTTTCTCTCAGTACAGGAGCATGCACCAACTCAGCACAACTTCACAGACTTGTGCAGCAGAGACAATAGAGCATGACACGTAGTAAATAGGCCTGTGATAATCATACCAAAATGCATGCAGGTATGAGGATGGACACAGTACCTGGACATCTCATACACATGCAGAATGCCAGCACAGAAAGCAATGTGAAGGAGGCCCACATCTGCTATCCAATTTGTGAGTGAGCAAGACATACATTACAACAGAAATTATGTGGTGGGGCAGACTCACTGTGTCCAACACTGCACATCCCTCAATTTCCTTGCCCTGTGAATGGCTCACTGTGTCATGGAGGCCACATTTAGGGACATGATCTCACAATCGCACACCCTTCTAACAAGGTCTGCCTTGTGCAATACACTGGCCTAAGATAGCCCTTTGATGGATAGGGTAGTGTCTCACTCTGTCCATTCAGTGATGGCTCCTTGTTAAATTAGGCAGTGACCGTGCAGGCCAGGGTGGCTCACACTGACGTTTAACGTGGGGCATCAGAAATGTCACATGCAGGGACAATATGAGAGGGCAAACAGTGCCTACACATGCGAGTCAGTACACATAATGATGAAAATGGAAGGGTGATGTTTCAACAGTACAACAATCTGCTGTGTCATAGGTGAATTACCACCAAGAGTGTCACCCTTTGGAACTTCACTCTTGTGCCTAATGCTGAGATATCCATGCTGGCAATATTAAGTCAGACACACTTCCATCAGTACCCTCTGGACAGAAACTCTTGGTAATGTCACAGATGAGCCTGTGAAGAACCTCATGGACCCACACATCCATTAGCACAGGCTACTTCTGTCCTGACTCCAGCTTACCAAACTTGCTGTGTCACTGTATGGCAGCAAAAACAATATATGTCCCTCCCATCCTGATATGCAGCCAGGGAAGTGTGTAAAATAGGCTACAAACCCCCTTTCCCTGGAGTCAGCATGGTAGGCAGTGTATCACACAAAGCCACACTCTCAGGCACATACTGCAGCAGATCAACTTCATGTGTGCACTCCCTGCACTCTCACTTCCACTCTGAAACACTTACCATGACATCTGGAGCACCATATAGCCTTCCATACTGTGTGAGCACTTCGTCCACCAGGACCTCCAGCTCCTCTGTGGTGAAGGGATGGGCCCTGATGTTCTCAGTCCTCGCCATCACTGGGTCCAGGAGACAGGAGCAGCAGCAGTTGGTGGTGAGGAGTGTCAGGCAGCAGTGTCTGGAGACAGGAACAGCAGCAGTGGGTGGTGAGAAGTGTCAGGCTACAGTTTCTGGAGTCAGGAGAGAGGAGCAGCAGCAGTTGGTGTTGAAGAGTGTCAGGCAGCAGTATCTGGAAGCAGTGGAAATGTGAGGTTCTCTCCCACACATATATAGCCCCCTGGGGTAGTTTCAGTGGTTCTAAGCTGCTGCAATTGGTGCTCCAGGCCTGCTTTTTTCAAATGCATCCAATGACCGGCCCGTGGTGGCGGAGCACGCCTACCGTGATTTAAAAAAATGCATTAGGTTTCTGTGATTGCTGTTCCCATTGGCTGTAAGGGCATGGGCATGGGCGGTGACACACCGCAGGGGCCAGGTGGTCACTACCGCGATCGTGCATCTTTCAATTTCATCCAATGACCGGCCCTGCGGTGGCGGAGCACACCTACCGCAATTTTAAAAAATGCATTGAATTTCCGTGAATGCGGTTCCCATTGGCTGTAAGGGCATGGGCATTGGTGGTGACACGCCGCAGGGGCCAGGCTGTCGCTACTGCGATATGGCTGCTATGCATTGCTTAGAATGGCCGTGATTTGGGTGGCGGAGCATGCCAACCACCATTTCACAATGTGTATATCACTACAGCGAGTGCGGTAGGCATTGGTGGTGACGCACCGCTGCGGCCAGGCGGTCGCTACCGCGATATGACTGCTATACATTGCTGACAATGACCGTGATTTGGGTGGCAGAGCATGCCAACCGCCATTTCGCAATGTGTAGATCACTACCGCGATTGCGGTGGCCATTGGCGGTGACACGCCACAGGGGCCAGGCGGTCGCTACCGCAATATGGCTGCTATACATTGCTGACAATGACCGTGATTTGGGTGGCGGAGCATGCCAACCGCCATTTCACAATGTGTATATCACTACCGCGAGTACAGTGGGCGTTGGCGGTGACACACCGCAGGGGCCAGGCAGTCGCTACCACTATATGGCTGCTATACATTGCTGACAATGACCGTGATTTGGGTGGCGGAGCACGTTGACAGCACCTATGGACACATCATGCTGTGTCAATGGCAATGGCCAGTTCTCCACAGTGCACCGTTGACACCTGATTCATGGCGCAAGATTGTGCACACAATGCCAATGTGACATTTAGCCAACTTCTGCCTACACATGCCATGATGGTGTATATGATTGAAAACATTGGCATGTACTCCCTCACATGTCACTTGTGATATTGCTGGGCATGTACACAGATCATTGTTGTGATGTAAGTTGTGATGTAAGCTGAACAGCGATGCCAGTCATTCTTGGCGTTGTGTCAGTCAAAACGTAAGATGTCAGACACATCTCATAGGGGGATTGAATTGACATGTGTCCCCTTTCATCTCACCTAGGAGGCGACCAAATGTGCATCGTTCCTTCACGGTGCTGGCGGACATGGAGGATGAGGACATCATATGGAAATTCTGTCTGGATCGACCCACCCTACAAGACCTATGTGCTCTGTTGGAGCCCCACCTGCAGCCTCGCCAAACGTATCCGACTGCTTTGACACCACAAAAACCAAGAAGGGTTCTGGCTCGATTGGCAGCAAGGCCAAACCAAATATCATCAAAAGAACAAAACGAAAAGCCAATGCTGCACACGACTCTCCTACACTTTAAAGGGTGAACTGAATGAAACAGTAACACTAGCAACCACTTTTTCCGTTGGATTTAATCCATGAAGTATTTTACATTTTTATGTTAGCTGCATTTTCAGTTGATAAAACGTGTTCATTACAAAGACAGACAAATTAGACATCATTACCACAACAATATCAACAATTTGGCTTAATTTTATACAATTTGACACCAATACAAAAAAACTGCAATCAAACATATAAACATCTCAGTCATACAAATCATCCATCCTCACTAGACAATATACACATTAGAATAATTATAGACAAATAATGTACAAAAAGGCCATCAAATAGAAAGAATTTGGCATAGTTGTGAAACACTACACTGTGTTATTTTAACAAAGATTGGCCGAAAGCAAAAAAGAGGTCTACGCGTTTCGAATCCCTTAATTTGCGGGGATTCTCATCAGGACCAACATATAGCTTATACTAAAGCAAGCCAAACTTTCAAAGTTGTCACTACTTCAATCCGTGACTTGTGAAGCTGTGGTATGCAATGGAGCTTGTCCCGACAGAGTATTCATACAGCGACGAGTGCTTGGTAAGTCACCGGTCTTGTGTTCATTGGAAGCAAATCTCGGCGTGTGCGTATTCTTGACACGTGTGTACATGAAGAGTCAAATGGTATCTTTTCCTCGCTAATTAGAACAGAGCGACGAGTGCTCCGAAGAGGCAACCAGATTGGACTGAAGTTATCGTGGAGAATCAATCTCGGCGTCCACTCAATCTCAAGGAGCGTGGGTGCTCATATCTCTCATATCTCATATCTCTCATATAAGGACTGATGCGGGCCGCATCAGTCCTGAGACGAAGGATCGAAGCAAAGAGATATTGTTGTGGTAATGATGTCTAATTTGTCTGTCTTTGTAATGAACACGTTTTATCAACTGAAAATGCAGCTAATATAAAAATGTAAAATACTTCATGGATTAAATCCAACGGAAAAAGTGGTTGCTAGTGTTACTGTTTCATTCAGTTCACCCTTTAAAGTGTAGGAGAGTCGTGTGCAGCATTGGCTTTTCGTTTTGTTCTTTTGATGCTTTGACACCAAGCATTTCTTTGCTACTGGTTAATTCCAGTACATGGTGTCCACCGCAGGTGGGATGTCGCAACCTATGTTCAGCATGGTGCTACGTGATGTCCTGTCCGCTATGATGAGCTACAAGGACATATACATCCATTTCCCCCGGAGGCATGAATTGGTGGCTGTGAAGGGTGATTTTTATGCCCTTGGCCACATCCCTCATGTTGTTGGTGCGATTGACTGCACACATGTTGGCCTGGTTCCACCATAGGCACGTGAGCACATCTACAAGAACAGGAAACATTTCCATTCCATCAATGTGCAAGTGGTGTGCCAGGCGGATATGATCATCTCACACGTCTGTGACAAATTTCCCAGCTCGGCCCATGACTCGTACATCCTACGTAACAGCATTGTACCACAGCTGATGGCAAATCTCCTTCCGGAACGTGCATGGATTGTGAGTGAGTAAGCAGAGTCAAGTAGAGTGCTGTATGTGTGACATGCTGTCCTCTGCCACAGATATATTAGAAAATCGGTATGTGTATCTCACACCTAGGTGACTCTGCATATCCCCACCGGCCTTAGTTGCTGAGCCCACTGCGGAATCCCACGACCCCGGCTGAAGTCCGCTACAGTGATGCCCATGGGAGGACACGTTGTGTGGTGGAGCATACCTTTGGTCTCCTGAAGTCACGATTTTGCTGCCTGGACAAGGCCGGAGGTGCACTGATGTACTCACCCAAAAAGGTGTGTCAGATTGTAGTTGCATGCTCCACAACCTGGCCTTGCACAAGGAGATCCCCCTGCTCCTGGATACTGAGGAGCAGCCGAGGCCCCCACCTGCAAACCCACACATGTCCAGTGACGAGGATAGTGGAGTGGAGGAAGGTGTCGACCTGCGTCAACAGCTCATCAATCGCTACTGCCTTTGAAGGTGAGTGAAAACGTACAACGGGGCCATTGTCTGCTGATGTTGTTGGTGAGAAGGCCTAGGATAGCTTTGTGACTGCTGCCCGTTGTTGGCTCTGTGCCTGCAAACAATCCGTGCTCCTGGTACATTGTAATCATGTTCAACATTGTACATCCTGTGATAAACATGGAGCAGACACGACTACATAGGTGTGTAAGGAGTGTTTATTTACAATGGGTATATGTGACAGGGAAGTAAATATTTACAAAAAGGTGAATAGGGAATCAATGAGTTGTCAGTGATGGATGATGAGACAATCGAGTAGTCACCACATTGATGTCGTGACCCAGTCCAACAGACTGATGCCATTAACATGGCAGTGTGGGGAAGGACATTCAACAGAGTCAATGCAATGGTGAAGAGGGGCGCCATCATGGCTTGGTCCTTGACTGGCGTTTGGCAGGTGCTTTGCCACGGGATCCTCCGTTGGATTTCTTTGGACAGGCCCTCGGTCGTTTGGCAGGGGGTTCCTCTGCTGCGGGACCAGTGGATTCTGAGGACTCCCCCCTCTCTGTGGCCGCACGGGAGGATGTGGAACTGTCATCCTGCGGGCCACCAGAGGGAGGTGGTGGTGTTGTTTGGGCCGCAGGCCTGTCTCTCAGAACCACCACTAGCTGGCCGAAGAGGTCCACGATTTGGCCCTTGCGGGTGTCTATGGACCTCAGCAGCAGGCGGAGCTCACAGGAATCTTCCTGAGCCTGGCAGGTTTGTCCCTGGACTCGTTCACAGGCCCCAAGGACTCTGGTGATGTTGGCCAGGGCTTCGGTCCCAGTGTCCGGTTGTCTTTGACTCCCACTTGCCCTTCCACCTGCCCTGCTGTCACGGACCTGTTGCCTCACCACTTTACGCACCCGCCTACTCTCCCTGGCCTCCTCAGTTGGTAGGGTGGGGTGGTCATCCTCTGGGGCAGGGAGAGTGTTGCAGGCAGCACTGGTGGTGGTGGTGGAGGTTATACAAGTCGTTACAGCAGGGGTCACTATCGTTGTGTTGCTGATGTTGTTGCGGGGGGACAGTGGGGTCAAAGGACCTGTTGCGCCCTGGCATGCCAGATGGGCTGGCTTCTTCCTCCACATCCTCAAAATCCAGGTAGTCATCATCAGAATCCTCTGGCTCTGCAGGTTAGTGTTGTCATCCTCTGCAGTCAGTTCTTTGTCTCCTGTGGGATGAAGGGGAAATGGTCATTGACATGCACCCCTCAAGCTTGTTGTTCGATGTATCTTATTTACAGCTTATGCACCATTCAGTTCACTAGTTCTCACATTGTATGTCTGCACAGTAGTGTGCATCATGACATGATGTGGAGGTATCTACATTACTTGTCCATGGTGTGACATGTCAATGGATACCATGCGCCACGTGCAGATTTTGTGATTACGAGGACATGCTGTCATCTAACGACTAGCGGCACAACGACTTGATGTGAACCATCTTTGCTGATTACTCTGCCTGGCAGGCGTTACATCTGAACATGAACTAGTCATTGTTATCTCATGAATATCTTTGTCATGTCATGTGCTTTGCTTTATTTGTTCTACAGACCATGCTTGCTTTCTTTTCATATGGTCCTTCAAGGTCTGCCCCCATGGAACTTACAGATAGCATTCAGTGCTGTGCATGATTGTGCCCTGAATTTCTTCAACATGTGATTTTTTGAGTCAAACATGTGTTGCTGTAACAGTTACATACGCTTAGCTGTCTGCACACTGTAAGTGGCTCTTGGATCTGTGTTAAGTTTGGTGGGATGTGAGGGCTGATGTTGTCATATGGCTCCATGCTTTTTGAGAGGAATGTTGGTGTGCATGCACTGTCTACTTACCTGTTCTGTTGTCACATTGGGGTGGAATTTCTGACACATCTCTCTGGGTGAGTGTTTGAGTGCTCCATCCTGCTCAGGGGTGGGACAGGGGTGCCTGGTGGGAGTTGTGGTACAGACTCCCACCCCCAAACAGCCCTCCCTGGGAAGATGGCTACCTACCTGTAAGTTTGGTTGTTGTAATACAACGGCTGCCACATGCTTCTGGTGGGGGTGTAGTGCTACATCCTGCCCATGTGTGGGACAGGGGGCTTGTTGGGAGTTGTAGTGCTGGCCTCCCACCCCAAACAGCGCTCCCTGTGAAGATGGCTGTCTGCCTGTAAGTTTGGTTGTTGTAATACAATGTCTGCCACATGCTTCTGTAATGTAATGTAATGTAAAGGTGAATTTATACCGCGCGGCTACCACTCCAAGGAGTATCTTGGCGCTAAATCAACCAGCTGGAATAGTTGAAGGGGGAAGACATAATTCACACAGGTACCAAGACTACACCATTGCTAGGCAAGCCGCATCAGTAAGAGAAAAGATCCATGTTTTCAGAGCCTTTCTGAATTGGGCCTCCTGCGACAAGGATCGAATGAAAGAGGGAAGACCATTCCAGGCCTTAGCGCCCAAAACGAAAAGAGATTTGCCACCCTTGGTGGCTAGCTTGAATTTAGGGATGGTGAGCAGATTCAGACCTGAGGATCTCAAACAGCGTGCCGGATGGTAACGTTTAAATCCGTTACACAGATACTTCGGGCCTTGCTGATGGAAGGCCCTAAAAGTAAGTAGAAGGATCTTAAAAAGAATCCTTTTACCAATAGGGAGCCAGTGAAGTGTGTTCAATGCGGCTGATGCAGATGATTTACGAGGCCAGCGTAGTACTAGACGAGCCGCAGCGTGCTGGACTATTTGTAGTTTACGTAGAACTGTTTTAGTGGTTCCAGCATATAAACTATTACAATAGTCCAGCCTGGAGGTGATCAGAGCAACTGCGACTGTCTTCCTAGCTGGCAATGGCAGGAGGTCAAAAAACTTCCTTAGTGATTTTATTATACAGAAGCATGAGCCTGCTACAGTCAGCGCTTGTTGTTTGAAGGATAGCTGGCAATCAAACCTAATGCCCAAGTTCCGGGCAGAGGTGGTGGTCATAGGGGGAACTTCAGCATCCTCGGGCCAGCAAGTTGTTGGGGAAAACAGATTTTGTTTACCAAAAGGGATAATTTCTGTTTTGCCAGCGTTGCATTTGAGGTGATTGTCCGCCATCCAATGAAAAGTAGCAGCTAGGCACTGTCTGAGATTGTCCTCACTATCTAAATGGTCACCATCTAGTACTAAAATAAGCTGAGTATCATCAGCATACGAAACACTACTAATCTGGAAGCTTGTAATTAGTTTCATCAGAGGGACCATATACAAGTTGAAGAGCAGTGGACTCAAACTTGATCCCTGAGGAACTCCAGAGCTAAGAGGTCTGGCCTCCGATTGAAAATTACCAAGCACTGTAATTTGTTGTCTGTTTGTAAGAAAGTTTTTTAGCCAGGCCAGAACCACCCCACCTACTCCTGCGGCAGCCAGACGGTTCAGAAGGATGTTATGAGAAACCGTATCAAAGGCTGCCGACAGGTCAAGTAGGATTAATACCGCTTTCTTACCCCGGTCCAAGGCCATCCGAAGGGTCTCTGCTGTATAAGGGTCTCTGGCGGGTGGGTGCTCTATCCTGCTCAGGGGTGGGACAGGGATGCCTGGTGGGAGTTGTGGTGCCGGCCTCCCATCCCCAAACAGCCCTCCCTGGGAAGATGGTTACCTACCTGTAAGTTTGGTTGTTGGAATACAATGGCTGCCACATGCTTCTGGGGGGGGGGTGTAGTGCTACATCCTGCTCATGGGTAGGACAGGGGGCCTGGTGGGAGTTGTGGTGCAGGCTTCCCACCCCCAAACAGCCCTCCCTGTGAAGATGGCTACCTACCTGTAAGTTTGGTTGTTGTAATACAATATCTGCCACATGCTTCTGGGGGGTGTAGTGCTCCATCCTGCTCTTGGTGGGACATGGGGCCTGGTGGGAGTTGTAGTGCAGGCCTCCGAACAGCCCTCCCTGCGAAGATGGCTACCTACCTGCAAGTTTGGTTGTTGTATTACAATAGGTGCCACATGCTTCTGGCTCGGGGGGGAGGGCTCCATCCTGATCAGCGGTGAGACAGGGCTACCTGGTGGGAGTTGTGGTGCAGGCCTCCCACCCCCAAACAGCCCTCCCTGGGAAGATGTCTACCTACCTGTAAGTTTGGTTTTTGTAATACAATGGCTGTCACATGCTTCTGGGGGGGTGTAGTGCTACATCCTGCTCATGGGTGGGACAGGGGGCCTGTTGGGAGTTGTGGTGCAGGCCTCCCACCCACAAACAGCCCTCCCTGTGAAAATGGCTACCTACCTGTAAGTTTGGTTGTTGTAATACAATAGCTGCCACATGCTTCTGGGGGGGTGTAGTGCTCTATCCTGCTCATGGTTGGGACATGGGGCCTGGTGGGAGTTGTAGCGCAGGCCTCCCACCTCCGAACAGCCCTCCCTGCGAAGATGGCTACCTACCCGCAAGTTTGGTTGTTGTATTACAATAGGTGCCACGTGCTTCTGGATCGGGGGGGGGTGCTCCATCCTGATCAGCGGTGAGACAGGGCTACCCGAGTGGGAGTTGGGGTGCAGGCCTCCCACCCCCAAACAGCCCTCCCTGGGAAGATGGCTACCTACCTGTAAGTTTGGTTGTTGTAATACAGTGGCTGCAACATGCTTCTGAAGGGGGTGTAGTGCTACATCCTGCTCATGGGTGGGACAGGGGGCCTGGTGGGAGTTGGGGTGCAGGCCTCCCACCCCAAACAGCCCTCCCTGTGAGGATGGCTACCTACCTGTAAGTTTGGTTGTTGTAATACAATGGCTGCCGCATGTTTCTGGCTGGGGGGAGTGTTCCATCCTGCGCAGAGGTGGGACAGGACAACCTGGTAGGAGTTGTGGTGCAGGCCTCTTACCCCCAAACAGCCCTCCGTGGGAAGATGTTTACCTACCTGTAAGTTTGGTTGTTGTAATACCATGGCTGTCACATGCTTCTGGGGGGAGGGGGGTGGTGTAGTGCTACATCCTGCTCATGGGTGGGACAGGGGGTCTGGTGAGAATTGTGGTGCAGGCTTCCCACCCCTAAACAGCCTCCTGTGAAGATGGCCACCTACCTGTAAGTTTGGTTGTTGTAATACAATTGCTGCCACATGCTTCTGGCTGGGGGGGTGCTCCATCCTGCTCAGGGGTGGGACAGGGGTGCCTGGTGGGAGTTGTGGTGCAGGTCTCCCACCCCCAAACAGCCCTCCCTGGGAAGATGGCTATCTACCTGTAAGTTTGGTTGTTGTAATACAATGGCTGCCACATGCTTCTGGGGGGTGTAGTGCTATATCCTGCTCATGGGTTGGACAGGGGGCCTGGTGGGAGTTGTGGTGCAGGCCTCCCACCCCCAAACAGCCCTCCCTGTGAAGACGGCTACCTACCTGTAAGTTTGGTTGTTGTAATACCATGGCTGCCACATGCTTCTGGGGGGGTGTAGTGCTCCATCCTGCTCAAGGGTGGGACAGGGGGCCTGGTGGGAGTTGTAGTGCAGGCCTCCCACCCCCGAACAGCCCTCCCTGTGAAGATGGCTACCTACCTGTAAGTTTGGTTGTTGTATAACAATGGCTGCTACATGCTTCTGGCTGGGGGAGAGTGCTCCATCCTGCTCAGCGGTGGGACAGAGCTACCTGGTGGGAGTTGTGTTGCAGGACTCCCACCCCGAAACAGCCCTCCCTGTGAAGATGGCTACCTACCTGTAAGTTTGATTGTTGTAATACAATGACTGTCACATGCTTCTGAGGGGGGTGTAGTGCTATATCCTGCTCGTGGGTGGGACAGGGGGCCTGGTGAGAGTTGTGGTGCAGGCCTCCCACCCCCAAACAGCCTCCTGTGAAGATGGCTATCTACCTGTAAGTTTGGTTGTTGTAATACAATGGCTGCCACATGCTTCTGGGGGGTGTAGTGCTATATCCTGCTCATGGGTTGGACAGGGGGCCTGGTGGGAGTTGTGGTGCAGGCCTCCCACCCCCAAACAGCCCTCCCTGTGAAGATGGCTACCTACCTGTAAGTTTGATTGTTGTAATACAATAACTGTCACATGCTTCTGAGGGGGGTGTAGTGCTATATCCTGCTCGTGGGTGGGACAGGGGGCCTGGTGGGAGTTGTGGTGCAGGCCTCCCACCCCCAAACAGCCCTTCCTGTGAGGATGGCTACCTACCTGTAAGTTTGGTTGTTGTAATACAGTGGCCGCCACATGCTTCTGGCTGGGGGGGTGCTCTATCCTGCTCAGGGGTGGGACAGGGGTACCTGGTGGGAGTTGGGGTGCAGGCCTCCCACCCCCAAACAGCCCTCCCTGGGAAGATGTCTACTCACCTGTAAGTTTGGTTGTTGTAATACAATGGCTGTCACATGATTCTGGGGGAGGGGGGTGTAGTGCTGTATCATGCTCATGGGTGGGACAGGGGGCCTGGTGAGAGTTGTGGTGCAGGCCTCCCACCCCCAAACAGCCTCCTGTGAAGATGGCTACCTACCTGTATGTTTGGTTGTTGTAATACAATGTCCGCCACATGCTTCTGGCTGGGGGGGTGCTCTATCCTGCTCAGGGGTGGGACAGGGGTACCTGGTGGGAGTTGGGGTGCAGGCCTCCCACCCCCAAACAGCCCTCCCTGTGAAGATGGCTACCTCCCTGTAGGTTTGGTTGTTGTAATACAATGGCTGCCACATGCTTCTGGCTGGGGGGGCGGGGGGGCGGTGCTCCATCCTGCTCAGGGATGGGACAGGGGTACCTGGTGGGAGTTGTGGTGCAGGCCTCCCACCCCCAAACAGCCCTCCCTGGGAAGATGGCTACCTACCTGTAAGTTTGATTGTTGAAATACAATGGCTGCCACATGCTTCTGGGGGGGTGTAGTGCTACATCCTGCTCAAAGGTGGGACAGGGGGCCTGGTGGGAATTGTAGTGCAGGCCTCCCACCCCCAAACCTCCCTCCCTGTGACGATGGCTACCTACCTGTTAGTTTGAAGTGAGCAATGCAATGTCTGCCACATTGTTCTGGGTGGGGGGAGTGCTCCATCTTGCTGAGCTGTGGAACAAGGGGGCCTGGTGGGAGTTGTGGTGCTGGCTGCCTATACACATACAACCCTGGGAATGTTGCTGGCTCCCTTTGGGGTGATACAGATGGAGTGTATGTAACATCTGTGAGACCTGTGTTGGGTATTGTGATGCTGATGAATGTAATTGGGCCTAGGAGGTGTAGCTTTGTAGTTGTGCAAGTCAGTACATAGCAGTGTAATGGTATACATTTGTTTGTACTTACCAGCCTGCATTCCCCCGGCTATTCCTGTGAGACTCTGGATGCAGTATGGCAAGCACCTTCTCCTCCCATGCATTGAATGTTCTTGGTGGAATGGGAGGGCCACTCCCAGTCATCTGAGTCAGCTGACGGTTCTTGTTGTTCTTTTCTTTCACCGTCGAGGATTCCCTGTTTGCTGAGCGGGGTGTTCCATACTGCATTGACCTTGTCGACTATCCTTGCCCACATTTGTGCTCTGGTGGCCAATGGTGTCTGTTGGACCAGGGTACCAAACAATTGTGGTTCTACTCTGATTATCTCATCTGCCAGGACTGACATCTCACTCTCAGTGAATTTGGGCATTTTCTTTTCTGCCATGGCGTGTGATGTGCAAATGGTTTGAGGTGCAGTTGTGAGGGTGGTGGTTGTGGTGTAGGTGGTGTGTGTGTGTGTCTGTTTTTGTGCTGGTGAGATGTGTAGTGTATTGCCTATCCAATGTGCTGCAGGGTTTAGTTCCTTTAGGGCTGGAGTAGTGCAAAGGATTCTGGCTTGGGAAGGGGCTGGTTTTATACTCAGCTATGTGGGTGTGTCAAAATTGAGTATTGCTGTCAGGTGTGTTGTTTGGGTTGTTCTGGGATTTGTATTTTTTAAGTTGCTATGGGGGGTGTCATTGTGGTGTGTTAATGTTTCTGGGGGCAGAGCTAGTTTGATGTGTACACTTGGTGGCCTTGTTGTGAGTTTTTTTTGTCGACCACCATATTTGTTACGGAGCGTCCACGGCGGTGGCTATGCAACAGCCCTTCCGTCTGCTCTCCCATTCGTCACTGTTTGTGATCGCGGCGGTCGGAAACAGTGGATCGTCCCACTTTCACCTCGATGGAATTCAAATTTGACGTGCGGTCACTCCGCTGGCCTCGCGGCGGTTTTGTGTTTTTCCGCCATGTATCCGACCGCTGAGGATGGGTTTTCACCAGCTCCACCCGCTACTGGCGGTCTTTTGTGGCATCGTTCAGCCGCAGTCTGGAATTTTTGGCAGTTGATCCTAATCAGACCGCCGCTTTTGCCGCGGTACCAGCGGACGGTTGATTTCCGCTACCATGGCAGTCAGGATGGTTTTCCGACCGCCATCCTAATAGGCCCCTGTGTTGAAAACTCAACTAACAGTACTTATGCATACTAAGTAAAAAAACTTATAGAACTGGCCTATGTCCCAGTAACTGAAGTAGCAGAACACTATAACCTCCTAATAAAAAGCCCCTACTACAAAATAAATGAAGAAAAACTAAGCCCACTTTTAGATTACTTCGAAGATACCTGGGTGGGAAGACTCAATAGATGTGGGCACAGAAGACTACCTAAATTCCACATTCCATGGTGGAATGTGTACCTCAGCACACTAAACAAACCAGTCAAAACCAACAATGCTGTTGAAGGATGGCATAATGCCTTCCAAGCAACAGCAGGCAGAGCTACACCTACCCTACACAAACTACTCCAAGCTCTCCAAAAAGAACAAAGCTATCAGCAACTCAGAATGGAACCATCTGTGACCCAAATAGGCCCAAAACTCACCAAACAAACGAAAAAAATGTTCAAATTACTACAAAGTCAGGTAACACTATACCCAAGAACAAGAGGCCTAGAATACCTATCACTAATAGCTAAAACCATACTTTAAAATATTAATCTACAGTAATTAAATATAGTTTTCTGAAAAACACAAACTGTATATATACATATAATATTTCTATATTTTGTCAAATATAAATAATTTGTCATATATATTTAATTTAACAATATAAATATATATTGACATCTTAATTAAATTTTACAAAATATAACATATATTAAAAATAGTTTTCTCAACATTTCCCTCCCACATTAAGGGGCCGATTCCGATCCGGGTCGGAAGGGCACCGAACGCGATCCGGCCGGAAAAACTACGAGCCGTACGCGTGTTTTCCGGCCGACTCGTACAGCTGTACGAGCGAGCAAGTACGATACGAGCTACGTGAGATTAACCGACCGAGTCGTTTCCGGGTCCGAACCGCTCCGTACGTCTCGGTCGGAAGCTAACCGTGGCATGCAATTGATGCGATTTACAACCGTGCCAGTACGATGCACGCGTCGGACAGCCTGTGCGAGCCGGAGTGTCCGGCTCACAAAAGCTCCCGTAGTTGGACTTTGGGGGTCCGCGTCGGACCCCCTGACACCCGCAGCCCTACGACTCGGACACAGGGGGAGACCTATGGGTCTTCCCAACACAGGCATGTACGGTGCGGATGGCACCGACACATACCCACTGTAGGGGGCGCACTTGTTCGAGGCGTACCCATTCAGTCAATGGGAGCGCATGTACGCGTCGTACAACTGGCTCCCATTGACTTCTAGGGAAGTCCGACCGAACCGAGTCCGACAGCATACGTGCGCATCGTACTCGCTCGGTCGGACTGTAGGGGTTCGGCTCGGTCGGAAAACACTCCGGATCCGACTCGGATCGGCATCGACCCCTTTATAATTAAATTACTTACGGTTTGTGTAGCTGAAGAAAAGATATTCCAAATATTGTTAATCCATCCAGGTATCTCCTCAATCAAAATTAATGTAAGAATTAACCCCCCAAAAAATGCAAATATCCAAAATTAATTCTGGGTCGATAAATCCAACTCGATTAAACCATTAAAAAAACGAAAATATATATATTTTTTAAAACGCTCCAGGAAAACCCTACAAATTAAGAAATTCTTAAATAAATATTAGTCTAAAATACTAATACACACTTCTTAATTAAAACAATGATATCTTTTCCAAAATGCAACTTCGAAAAAGGAAAACATGTAAAAAAGTAAAAAAACATATCCACCCACACAAACATACACATACACCATAATTAAATACATTTACACTTTTAACACCATAGTCACACATTTCTGTACATATTCTAACCTCTCTACACTAGGCCTCAAAGAGGAACTATCAATATTTCGCGAAAATATAACTAACCCCTAAAACACCTAACACTAGACACACTACCTACTAAATAACTACATTCAAATTCAAGTAAAAACTTAGGGGCCTATTAGGATGGCGGGCGGATCACCCGCCATCCATGCCTGAATGACCCGCCGCCATATTAGGATGGCTGAGGGGATTGCGGCGGATGGGAATACCGTCTGCCGCTTTTCCGCCCATAGACGAGTCAACCGGGCGGAAAAGGGGCTTAATATGGTGGCGGTGTCTGCAAGACACCGCCATCCATATTAACATGCAGACGGAGATTGACCTGTCCCTGGCGGCGTTGCCGCCATGGAAAGCCATGCGGTCTTCGCTGTTGGGGGCCTGTAGCGGCCCCCCAGGATGTTGGGGGTGGGGGGTGCACATGGGGAGTACCTATGTCATGTTGTGCATGCAAATGCACTACATGCATTTTTTACATTGCGGCGGGTGCTGCTTACAGCACCGCCCGCCACAATGTAAAAAATGCGGGATGCGCCCGCCATTGTGGTGGGCGTATCTTAATTTGTATAGCGGGACCGCCACAACAATGGCGAGCGGTCCAGTTTCGTAATAGGCCCCTTAGTTTAATTAAAGAAAATTACACTTACCTTCCTCGACGCGACGCATCTTCTAACCACAAGCTTGTCCCCTCAGAAATAACCCAAAACAACAGTTAGCAGTTACAAAATAGTAACTGTAAAACAAACACAACACACCTGACAGCAATACTCAATTTTGACACACCCACATAGCTGAGTATAAATATCGTTAAGTAATAAAAAAAGATAGAAATTAATTTAAAAACGTAATACAGCAATAAATAAATTATATATTTTCTAAAAATATTAGAATATTTTCCTTATTTATTAAAAATAATGTAACATTTTTTCTACATTGTAAAATTAAAATAATAATGAATATAAACTATATTCATTATTATTATAATTACTTATTTATTTGTTATATTTAACAATGCATTTCAGAAAAATGTTTTAAAAAAATTAAAATGTTAAAGAAAAATTTACCTCTTCAAAAACATGTTTATAGAAAATCTGACAATGAAATAATTAATATTATTAATATTTCATACAATACAAATATTAATTAAACATATATATTACATGTACAAAAATTGTTAACCACTTAAAATGTTATTATTATTGTTTTAATAAATCTGTATTATGTTATATTCTTTAATTCTAACAAAATATGTATTTAATTATTAACTGTTAAATATGCAAAATAAACTGTAAAATTATATTGCAAAATTACTCTATGTTACAGTAATGTTCTAAACAAAAATACAAAAAAATGTTTTCTGTTACTAAAGATAAATACCTGTATCATAAAATATAACAATGTCAAAAATATGTATGTTAAAAAATATAATATATGAAAATAAACATATATCCAAAATACTTTGTTACAAAAATAAAAATGTGTATTTATTTTGTATGTTTCTTCATGTGTGATATATTCCCTTAACAAAATATGTTTTTTTGACTCTAACTATCTTATTATTAGAAAATAAAGATCATTAAAAAATGTACAAGTCTGATTATTTTTCTATTAATTTATTTTTATTAAATATTTTCCTAAAATGTATATTTTAATGCAATGTATTTTTTATAACTAGTATGTATTTTCTAAATATATTGTTATAATTATTGTATTTGTAAATATAAAATAAATTATTATACATACATATTACCACTACAGATTATAAAAACATTTTAAAATCACAGACCTATAACATATAAAATGTAATATTCCTACACCAATGTGCAGTACACTACACATATATAATTTACTATTCTGACTCCAGTTAATATTAAATCAGGGAAGGTGCTGGACACCAAGGTGCCGATCACGATCCGGTAAAAAATTCCCCCGTGCGACTCGTATCGGGTCTTTTTACCGTACGAATCGTACAAGTGCCGTACGAACTGGCAATCACGATTCGCATGGTAAAAAGTCCATACGAACCGCACTGGGAATCATTCCCCACACGTCCCCGGGTCGGAAAATGTGTCCGACACGTCCTCGGACGATTTACCTTACAAACGTGAAAAACCAAGTCCGACCTAGGAATCACGATCCATCCCGTGCGTCCGAGGTTACAACCGTATGGAAAAAACACCGTCCGCACCGAACTCCTACAGCAACCATGGAGACATGTGCCCGCATACGCGCCCAACACTCCCCCCAGCCCCCGTACGTCCGACACGTACCCCCCGTATATGTATACCCCCACCCGTCTAGGTACACCCCAGTACGTTCCAGTCGAACCCCCACCCCAGGACGTGTCATAGCCCCGTCTACCCACACTCCAGTACGTTCCAGTCGTACCCCCACCCCAGTACGTGTCGTACCACCGTCAATGTACACCCCCCCACCCCAGTACGTGTCGTACCACCGTCCATGTACACCCCCCCACCCCTGTACGTGTCGTACCCCCCGTGTACCTACACCCCAGTACGTGCGAGCCACACCCCCACCCCAGGACGTGTCATAGCCCCGTCTACCCACACCCCAGTACGTTCCAGTCGTACCCCCACCCCAGTACGTGTCGTACCCCCCGTGTACCTACACCCCAGTACGTGCGAGCCACACCCCCACCCCAGGATGTGTCATAGCCCCGTCTACCCACACCCCAGTACGTTCCAGTCGTACCCCCACCCCAGTACGTGTCGTACCACCGTCAATGTACACCCCCCCACCCCAGTACGTGTCGTACCATCGTCCATGGACACCCCCCCACCCCTGTACGTGTCGTACCCCCCGTGTACCTACACCCCAGTACGTGCGAGCCACACCCCCACCCCAGGACGTGTCATAGCCCCGTCTACCCACACCCCAGTACGTTCCAGTCGTACCCCCACCCCAGTACGTGTCGTACCCCCCGTGTACCTACACCCCAGTACGTGCGAGCCACACCCCCACCCCAGGACGTGTCATAGCCCCGTCTACCCACACCCCAGTACGTTCCAGTCGTACCCCCACCCCAGTACGTGTCGTACCCCCGTGTACCTACACCCCAGTACGTGCGAGCCACACCCCCACCCCAGGACGTGTCATAGCCCCGTCCACCCACACCCCAGTACGTTCCAGTCGTACCCCCACCCCAGTACGTGTCGTACCACCGTCAATGTACACCCCCCCACCCCAGTACGTGTCGTACCATCGTCCATGGACACCCCCCCACCCCTGTACGTGTCGTACCCCCCGTGTACCTACACCCCAGTACGTGCGAGCCACACCCCCACCCCAGGACGTGTCATAGCCCCGTCTACCCACACCCCAGTACGTTCCAGTCGTACCCCCACCCCAGTACGTGTCGTACCACCGTCAATGTACACCCCCCCACCCCAGTACGTGTCGTACCATCGTCCATGTACACCCCCCCACCCCAGTACGTGTCGTACCACCGTCCATGTACACCCCCCCACCCCTGTACGTGTCGTACCCCCCGTGTACCTACACCCCAGTACGTGTCGTACCCCCCGTGTACCTACACCCCAGTACGTGCGAGCCACACCCCCACCCCAGGACGTGTCATAGCCCCGTCCACCCACACCCCAGTACGTTCCAGTCGTACCCCCACCCCAGTACGTGTCGTACCACCGTCAATGTACACCCCCCCACCCCAGTACGTGTCGTACCATCGTCCATGTACACCCCCCCACCCCTGTACGTGTCGTACCCCCCGTGTACCTACACCCCAGTACGTGCGAGCCACACCCCCACCCCAGGACGTGTCATAGCCCCGTCTACCCCCACCCCAGTACGTTCCTGGCGCACCCCCAACACAACCTCCTAAGTACGGAGCGCACCCCATGCCCCAACATCACAACCGCATGTACGAGTCATACAAAGCCACACACAAGGACATAATCGTACAACCAAATGGCCCATGTACACACCGTACACACGCTCAAAACGCACGTACACAACAAGGACAAAACAAAACAACACAACAATACACCATTCGAAAGGCACACAGCCACTAAACATGGCCAACAACCACTAAAATAACACAATCACTGACCTGCAACTGTCAAAAACAAACAGAGGCCCAATACACCACGACTCCTTATAACACACCCACCCAAAATTCAAACACTGCCACACCCACCCATGGACCAATGAAAAGGGCCCACACACACAAACCATGAGCCTTTGCAACAGACCCACTGCTGCCAGACACCACAGAACCAGACTACAAGCGACACCACATCTTACACTTGCACACCTTCACACGACCACCCTCACAAACACCCTCTCATCACATTCACACACACACACAACCATCCACACCCCCCCCCAACATCCACACCCCCCCCACACCCACACCATCCCCACCCACACCCCTCACCATGCCCACTACCAAGAATCCAAAGTTCAGTCACCGAGAGTTGGAGGTCCTTGTTGATCAAATCCTCAGAGTCGAGCCACAGATCTTTGGAACATTGGTCAGAAGCACCAGCCAGGCAGCCAAAACAGCCATGTGGCAGACCATCGTCGATGCTGTGAATGCTGTTGCGGACACCAGGAGGACCAAGCAGGATTGCCAGAACAGGTGGTACGATCTGCGGAGGAGGGTCAGAGCCAAGAGACAGGAGGAACACGACCAGGCCAACGCCACCGGAGGAGGGCCCTCCCGCAGAGCCGTACAGTACCATCCCTGGGAGGAGAGGGTGATGGCCATACTGCCGGTGGAGGCAGTTGAAGGAGTAGAAGGACTCCGAGACCCGGGTGAGTACACAAACAACGCACCTCACATGGGGGGAACTGCAACCACAACCAAAATTAATAACAGGCACGCAACCACCACAAGCCATCGCATTACTCAACCACACTCCATGAGCAGGCACATGCCACTGCTGCCACCATGCCCCATGCACCCAGCTGGACAATGTCAAGTCACAGGCCACAGAAGACAACAACACATGACACGGTAACCCGGATGGCGGGAGGCTGGGCACCAAGAATCACATAGTGCGACTCCAAAGCAGACAACAATGCCCTCTGCCCATATGGCCTAGGTCACAGCCAGACAAACACTGTGTCCCAACACAGGAATGACTTGCCAGCAAATGGCGGACGCCTTGCATCAACACATGGGGGTGAAGGCACTGTTTTGCACATGCCAGCAGCTAATGAACAGCCAACAGTGTGAAAGAGTGGCAGCACACACCACCACAGCAGCAGCGCACAGACACACAGCAGACAAAATGGGTGCCTGGAGATCAGAAACAAACTCACATCAACAGGCCAAGGGCCACTCAAAGATCTGCTAACAGTGTGTGCCCAGGAAGCTGGGCCAAGGTGACAGAGGGTGACACACGGAGGGAGGGAGAGGGGGACACAGAGGGAGGGAGAGGGGGACTGAGAGGGAGGGAGACGGACAGAGGGAGGAGGCTGACACACAGAGGGAGGGAGAGGGGGACAGAGAGGGAGGGAGAGGGGGACAGAGAGGGAGGGAGACACAGGAAGATGGACAGAGGGAGGAGGCTGACACACAGAGGGAGGGAGAGGGGGACAGAGAGGAAGGGAGAGGGGGACAGAGAGGGAGGGAGACACAGGAAGATGGACACAGGGAGGAGGCTGACACACAGAGGGAGGGAGAGGGGGACAGAGAGGGAGGGAGAGGGGGACAGAGAAGGAGGGAGACACAGGGAGAGCAAATCAGTCCTTTGGTGTGTGGGAATGTCTGCTCGTCAGCAGGTGGACTGCGTGCATGTAGACAAGGGTGGCCAGTGCCAGAACCCCCCCTCTTCATCATGGCAAAACGCAGGGCCATGTCACAACCTGTACACGAGCACAAGGACAGCCACCTGCATCATATAAGTGTGTGGATCCACTCCATGTGCACATGTACAGTGCTACAAGGAAGGCGCAAATGCATAGCTCGGCACACATGCACACTCCACTGCTGACTGCAGTCACACTTGACGCAGCAAGTAAGACTGTGCCACACATAGTTAAAGGGGCCAAATTGGTGCCCAAGGGACACACACATGCACAAGTGCACTGTGAGTGGAATGCAAGACAGATCCTAATTCCAAGAGGAAATGTGCCAACTTTGTAACGGATGAAACATGGATGTTGCATGGATCCAAATTAACATTTTCTCTCTCACACACAGGTCAACGTCGTGCTGCACCCCCCAACACTGGGGGGGGAACACTCACAGGACCCGGATCTGCAGGAGACCGATCCCACCGGCAGCGACCACTCTCACCACTCTGCGGACGACCCCGACCGACCTGGCCCCTCTGGTGTCCAACCACCTGCAGCACCTGCGTCAGGTACAACCGTGCCAACCACCACCCCCACTCCTGCCACATCCCAGGAGACACCCAGGATCCCTGCCCCAACACCACAATGCAGCCAGGCTCGCCAGGAGGGACACGGTGTCCCGGGCACCCAGGAGGAGGCAGGCGACAACGCCAATGCCACCCCTCAGGGGTCCCGGAGACCCGATGTGCCCACAAGTGCAGGCCAGACGCAAGTGGGCAGGGGTGGTGGGAGTGGAGGACGGCGGAGGCGCGAGCCTGACCAGTTGGCTGGGGATCCGGTATTTTCCCATGTCCGTAACATTCTGGACTCATACCGGCAGGACACCACGGGCATGGCCCAGGTTGTGTCCGTCCTCGAGGGGATCAAGGTCCAGCAGGCCCAGCAACATGCGGAGCTAATAGCCTGTCTACAGGTACACCAACGGAGGATGGAGGACAGACAGGCTGAGCAAGTGACGGCGTCCCAGGGGATTCACGCTGAACTCCGTCGGATGGCCGACACCATGGCCGACCCTCCCTGTGCCAGAAGGCGGAGAACATCACCACCCACAGGGAGGGATCATGAGGAGGAGGAGGAAACATCCGACGGAGCATCCCAGACGTCGTCACGGCCTGCTGCTGAGGTTCCCCGCAGGAAGCCGGGTCGTCCACGGAAAGGACCGTGAGGGTGGCTGCTACATCACCATCTCCCAGGACACCTGGCCTGGCACCTGGCCCACTGGAGCAACAGCATCACAGCATCAAGAGACATTCTCTGCCACATGGCCCTGCTGGTCACTGGCTGACCAATGTTGACAAAGACTGTGGCATGGACTCTGAGGATTTCCAATGGCAAGGACACCAACTCCCCTACTGAACTTTGGATTCCCTAATCCCGGAAAGCCCCTCACTTTGTCCCCCCCCCCCCCAATAATAAATCACACTATTAAGAGTAGATGCCTGCTGGTAGCATTATTACCTAACATGTGTCTTGTACAGTCTAAACATGCCTGAGTCATCTGTTCACTTCAACCATCCACACCCTGGGGCCTGAGTCTGGCACAGGACACATGGGTCACAGTTTTTTAGGCAAGACAGACATGGAGCACCATACACACCCGTGATGGTCAGAACCAGCTGAGGGGGTGGCCGAACAACCGTGCTGACAGACACATTGAGTACAGCAACAGTCATGCGCAGAGGTCAGGGATCCTGGCCCGTGTCCTGGGGGGCACCCAGGTATGTGTAGACAGGTGGCAGAACCATGTCCTGCAAGCTTGAGTCCGGTGGATGCAGAGAATGGGGTCATGGACAACGTTGGATGCATGGGGATGGCACATGTCACAATACCCACACAGTCATGGACATCATGCCCAATACACAGTCTCAGCACACACACACAGCTTGCATCTTGCCACTCGACACATTGACACATAGCCACAATCAGGGAATACCATGCCAGACATGCAGGATGCACCGTGCCAACACACCAGCATTGACTGAGAAGAGGCACCTTGGAGGCATAGGGACACCTTTAATAGTCATGTTTTTGGGATTGCAGAGGCAACTTGAAGTACACATGAACACATCATGTGGAGTAACATGTGGCTCCAACACTGGCACCCCCCTTCTGCAGCACAAATGCGTGATAGCCATGGAACTGGCACACAAGTGTCGGCTAACAGCTAAATACCCACAGCTGCTCACGGAGAGACTGCCATACACCATACATCCGCTGATGTGGAAGTCCCACGCCATGTCAAGACAATGTTAACCGTATGTGTCCGAGGGCAGTGTCACACACATTGATGCCTTCATCACAATCCACTATCCCATCACTGATGACTGACAACCAGGCAGCCCATCTATTCAGGTGTACCCAGCTGCATGTCGTGTCCCATGGGGATGCCACATGTCTGCAGAGGAACCAAACCCCGACCGGGGCAGTGTGCACACATCGTGAACAACTGCCACACCCAATACACCCCAGATGCATCCCTTACCCCATGGAGACTTCCAAACGTGTCCGTGCCTGTAACGCTGAGTCAGCCCACGATGCCATGTCCATGAGGAATAGCAGTGCCACAACAATGCAACCAGAAGACGGTACCTGGGGAAGAGAGACACACAAGAAGTCAGCCACAAAAAGCACAGCCACTTGCATGTGCATTGACTCGACACATGTATGGATGACAACATGCTAGGTCACAATTATGAGTGGGGAAATACTACCATCACTGCCACCATCACTCCAGTGACACACCCACACACACCTCTGACTCACGTGCCATACATGCAGGTGGAGACACGCATCACAACACATGCCACACGGGGACCAAGGCGTGCACACTCAGACACTGGTACTCACCACTAAGCAAAGAAGTCGCGTATGAGCCGAGTCCGGATGTCCTCTTGCGGCTCCACATCCTCCACATCACTAGCCCCATTGCCAAGCCCTTCGTCCTCCACGGGTGGATGGTCCTCGTCATGTTGATTCAGGATGAGTGGCACAGCTCTTTCAACTGCCATGTTGTGCAGCATGCAGCAGACCATGAAGATCTTGCAAACCTTTGCCGGGGCATATGGGAGTGCGCCGCCGGTCTTGTGGAGGCACCGGAATCGGCTCTTCAGCATGCCAAACGTCCTCTCTATCACTCGCCTTGTCCGGCCATGGGCGGTGTTGTAGCGGAGCTGGGCCGGCGTGATGGGGTTGCGGAGAGGTGTCAGCAGCCAAGGCATGTTGGGATAGCCAGCGTCCCCTAAATGGAAAGCACATGGATATCGTTAGAACTGGCGAAGCGGTAGTGCTGCTCGGCCAAACAGAATACAGGACAGACAGACTGTACCCACCAACAACACATGCCCGTTCGTTGCGCAGCTGCATCATCATATCAGGCATCCCGCTACGCCTCATGATGTAGGCATCGTGTGCTGATCCTGGGAAACGAGCACAGACATGTGAAATCACCATGTTGGACAGACACACCACAAGGGCATTGATGGAGTGGTAGTGCTTCCGATTGCGGTACGCCACCTCCCGTGCGTGTGGTGGTACCAAACCTACATGTGTCCCATCTATGGACCCAATGACATGGGGCATCCCTCCCAGGGCATAGAAACCACGCTTGACCTCAGTCATCTGTTCAGGGGTTGGGAACTTGATGAAGTCATCCAGGTGAATCAACATGGCCTCCAAGAAATCATGCAGCACACCGCTGAACATGCTCTGGGACATGCCACCAACATGAGCTATGGTATTTTGGAAGGTACCCGTGGCAAGGAAATGTAGGGCAGCCATTACCTTCAGCTGGGGTGTCAGTGCCGTAGGATACCTGTGCTGCGGTTGCAGGTGTGGTGCCAGTCTCGCCGTCAGCTCCAGAATCAACGGTTGGGTGAAGCGGTAGAGCCGGATCCTGTCATTCTCCTGCATGGTGGCCAAGTCTGGAATTCTTCGGGCAACAGGAGGCGCTCTGCAGTAATTTGGAAGTGACAAGGAAGAGTGAGTGCACTACGAGAACAACTCATGTCTACTGAGCACATGTAAATCTGGCAATACACACATGCCACATAGGGAGTCAGGCATGTGCTACATGCCCAGGACACGTATGGATGCAAGGTGACACTCCTTCCAAGACCCAGCTACACACGGTGATTGAGAACCTCCCCATGCCACGCCATGGAAATAGCTGTGTCCCAGTGCAAGTGCACTGCCCGACGCAAGACAGGAGTGACATACACCCACACATCAGCAGAAGTGTGATGCCGATTGCAGAGACTGGCAGCGGAACACTTGAGCCACAGGTCACATGACATTACACTAGTCCAGCCCACACACCTTGCCATGAAGGTGCACATGTCATGACTCACCACACATTCCTTGTGAGTTTGCTGACATGGCCTTGTCACGCTACTCCGTGTCCCTTGCATACATGTGCACCTCACATCCGATAACACATGTGGCATGGTGTTGGGAACAGTGTGCAATGACAATCTACACACAGCCACATGTTGGTTGCTGCAACGGCTGCAGCTTTTGAGGGTGCTACAACATCAACCTGATGTAAATCCCGGACACATATATGGCATAGTCACATTGTGCACTGTGGGTAGTGACAAGTCATGTGTCATGACCCCTGTACCGGGCATCATGGGACACTTCCGTGTGTTGGTGTCCGTGCCATGCCAGTGACGCTCACCCCAAGTGCGCAGTCCCACATGCACACATGTCAAAGGAGTCAAGGGCATGCCTGGCACACATTGCACCCTCACACAGTACACATGTACACATCTCATCATACATCTGGTGCCTTCTCCACTCAGGAGGCATGTTCCACATCACAGCCTGTGACACCTGTGCCCCACACATGTGGTAATGCACAGACGATGCCTTGATGTCCATTCCTGGACAAGTATGTCCATCCATGGACAAGTATGTCCGCCCTATTCCTACATGTGTGTCGCCTATCACCACAGTGATGTGTAAAATCCGCCGTACTGCTGCTGAGAGGGCCTGTGCATGTTCCCAAATCACTGTGGGAGTGCTGCCGTATGTGTACCCATCGTGATGGCGAGCGTAGATGCGAGTGTACGGTCCGTACCACTACGGGTACGCATACGCGTGCAGACCCATAGTGATAGTGAGCGTAGATGCGTGTGTACGGCCCTATCACTATGGGTCTGCACGCGTATGCGTACCCGTAGTGGTACGGACCGTACACTCGCATCTACGCTCACTATCACTATGGGTCTGCACGCGTATGCGTACCCGTAGTGGTACGGACCGTACACTCGCATCTACGCTCACTATCACTATGGGTCTGCACGCGTATGCGTACCCGTAGTGGTACGGACCGTACACTCGCATCTACGCTCACTATCACTATGGGTCTGCACGCGTATGCGTACCCGTAGTGGTACGGACCGTACACTCACATCTACGCTCTCTATCACTATGGGTCTGCACGCGTATGCGTACTCGTAGTGGTACGGACCGTACACTCACATCTACGCTCACTATCACTATGGGTCTGCACGCGTATGCGTACCCGTAGTGGTACGGACCGTACACTCACATCTACGCTCACTTTCACTATGGGTCTGCACGCGTATGCGTACCCGTAGTGGTACGGACCGTACACTCACATCTACGCTCACTATCACTACGAGTACGCATACGCGTGCAGACCCATAGTGATAGAGAGCGTAGATGCGAGTGTACGGTCCGTACCACTACGGGTACGCATACGCGTGCAGACCCATAGTGATGGAGAGCGTAGGCATGCATGTACGGGCCGTTGCCATGCATTTGGGGTGCCCTAGGGCCCCCACACGCACCGTACCTGTGTGTGATGCTCCAAATTACATAGGGGACAAGTATTAAGGCCTACATGCATGCTGGTTGTCATGGAGACCAAGTTCAAAATTCGAAATTGTTCTGGAAGGTGCACAGCAGAAGTCAGTTGGAATTTGTCTACTTTGTTGCAATGTGTTTGTGGGGCTGACATCATGCAGGAGAATGAAACCGATAGAGAACCCACAGACTGCTAGGTTTGAAGGGATTGGTGGAAACATAGGATGCAAATGTGAGTGACCAATCTCTCTGTACTCCTGTGCATGAGACTGGGCAGAAGGGCACATATAAGGCAGCCAGGTCCCATGAGGGAGCACTTGCCTGCACATCTTTGCATTCGTCGACCCAGCTGCTGCTACTGATTCCCTGGAACCATGTCAAGGGCTGTGGAGAGGACACAGCCATTCACCCTGGAGGAGAACATGGCTCTGCTGGATGTGATCCTCCCACAGTACTCCATGCTGTATGGGCGACCAGGGTATCAGGTGAGTGCATAGGCCACTGCCACAGACTGTCCCTATGTGGTGACTGTGACTTCTGCCATTGCGTCCAGGTGTAACATACATGCCATGTACTGTCGGAGGGGTCCCAGGGGGGGGTGCCTGATGTCTCCCAGCAGTGCCCTGAGACAGGAGGGGTGGGGGACTATCACTCACAGCAGTGCCCTGAGACAGGAGGGGTGGGGGCCTATCACTCACAGCAGTGCCCTGAGACAGGAGGGGTGGGGGCCTATCACTCACAGCAGTGCCCTGAGACAGGAGGGGTGGGTGTGATGCACAGTGTGAGCCTTGATCATTGATTGTGACATTGTCATCATTCCACCTGTGTACCCACTGTGGCACGTAGTGCTTTTTCCCTCACCAGGGGATGATGTCCCTATGACAAAGGTGCAATGCGTTGGCTGCATGACATGCCTTGTTGTAACCAGCTAATTTGTACCCATATGTCTCTCTGTGACATGTGGCTGGTGTATTGATGTGGTGTCACTTGTTCCTCCTCACAGGTAGGCGCCACTGCCAAGGAGCAGATCTGGCTGACCGCCGTCAGTGCCGTGAGGGGTGTGGATGGTCGGAGGCGGAGCCTGCCCCAGGTGAGGAAACGCTGGCAGGATATCCGGTGCTGGACGCGGAGGATTGCACGGCTCCTGCTGGGGGACTCACCTGAGAGCCACAAGAACCGCGGCCGCCGCCGTCTGAGCCACCTCCACAGGCGTGTGCTGCCGGTGGTCTTTCCAGACCTGGAGAGGCGCTTACAGGCGATGCAGCAGCCGGAAGGGGGTAGGTACATGTGTGTTTGTTGTGTGTCACCGGCATTTGTAAGGGCACAGTAGCATGAATTCACTGGCAGGGTTTAAAGGTGCTGTGCAGATCCTGTTTGCCCCAGTATAGCGCTTTGCCCCTGCCACACTTCCCCTCCTTGCAATGTGTTCCCTGGTCTGTGTGTAGTCACTCCTTCACAGGGTAATGTAGGCTGGCGCTTTGTCCACGGGAACAATGACTGTAGCATCATGTGTGGGGGTGGTGTGTAACAGGTTGTGGGACCTTGCCTGTGCACTGTCAAGTTCACTGCATGTGGGTTCCATGTCAGTTGGCACTGATGCTGACTCCAGACATGGGAGTTGGTCTCTCATGTGTCATGCCTTACAGCGCGCATGTCCCATGTAGTGGCCTGTGACATGATGTGCATGAGTGTGCGATACACATAGTGCAGGGATGGTGACGTGTGTTGCAGTCATTACCATTCAGTAGCATGTAGTTGCGTGCCCACTACTGTCCCCTGGGGCACCTTTTCCTCAGTGGTGTATGTGTCATCATAAACGTGGCCACTGTCAGTGTCTACAGCGTAAGTTGTGCTCTGTGCCATTGTCCCCTGTCACCATGTATATAGACGTGCTATTTTGTACAGGTGTCCACTGTGCAGCCTGACCTGATTGTCCTTCTTCATACTCACAGTTGCCAGTGCCTGTGTGTCTTGTTATACTCATCTGAGGATGGGCACTGGTACCTCATTATTTGTACAGGCGCACCTTGGCTGTTTGGCGTCCAATCTTGCTTTTTGCCTGCCCCTGTGTGTATCACCCAGACTATGAGATGTTGGTGCCACCTGTGTCTCAACAATTTGCCTCGTGTAGGGTCTTGTTGGGGCGGGCAATGCCTATGTGTTAAATCCTGATTACCACTTGCTGGGTCTGGGCAGTGTGTGATGTGTCTGGACACACACGCAATGTGCATTGACCGAGTCATGTTGTGCATGTTTTCAGCATTACCTATGCAGCATGTGTCTCAAGTTCATGGATATGGTCCCTGGTCATCGGTATTTTCGCCAACGCTGTGTGGTGCAGATGCAGTGCTGGATTGTCCCCAGGGCCTGGGTGATATGTCAGACTCCTTTTCCTGTGTTTAGCTATTGTCTCATGCTCTCCATGGTATTTCAGTGGCATGGTGGCTCAACCAACTGTGTGTTTCATGCCCTACATCGGTACCCTGTTCAGTAGATGTTAGGGATCTTCCTTTTCAGGCCATGCAATGTTACCTATGTAGATTGGACTCATGTGACAGATGTGTACAGGTGTCTGATTAATTTCTGTCTCTCCACCCTGCCCACAGCATCGTCGGGGGACACAGAGGGAGACATGGACACAGACCAGGCGGAGGGACCGAGCACCAGTGCCAGCCGTGACATCGGGTCTGGCACATCGAGTGGGACAGAGGCGGAGGAGAGTGTGGCCGAGGACCTGTCGACTGGCACATCAGACTACGAAGCTGACAGGTCCGGGGACGATGTCTCCGAGTGGGCGGAGGCTGCACCAGCAGCTGACAGCGGAACAACACCTCGCACCGCCCCCTCAGTTTCCACCAGCCGCCTCCCACTTGCTCGTGTCCCTTCCCAGCGTGCCCGGTCACAGCATGTCTCCTTCCTGCCAGGCACCGCACCCCCTGCCCCTGTCTCCACTGCTGCCGCCAATGCAGAGTCTGTGGACATCCAGCGGCAACTGCAGGTTGGTCAGGCTGCGATCCTTAATGTCCTCCATGCCCACGGCAAAACCCTCACCAACATCGAGGCTTTCTTGGAGGGCATTCATTCATCGCAGGCTGACCAACGCAACTTGCTGAGGTCCATCGACTCCACACTGACTGCAGCAGTGGGTCTCCTGCAGCGCGACCTCCCCCCACCTACCCCTGCCCCATCCACACTTCCCACTCCCATGCCTGTCACACGTACACCCAGACGTCGGCATGCACCCACATCAACGGACACGGGCACCACACCAGCAGGGAAGGTCCACCGCACTCCTCCTGACACGCACACACAGGGTGAGGTAGGCACACCCACTGGGTCGGGGGGCAAACGTGTGACACGCAGCCATAGTGGGAGTCCGCATTCCACCCAGTCCACTCCCTCCAAATCCCCTCCCCTCAGCTCTCCTGGCCACATCTCCCCCAAGGACTCCTTCATGGCCGCTCTGTCCCTGAGCCCCACAGTTACACCACCACGCAAGCGGTCAAGGAGGTCCCCGGTCAGGGTGGTTGAGTCTCCCCCCCTGTCTCCACCCTCCCCCGGTGGCGCTGCGACCCATCCCTCTGACCCCCCCCCTCCTTGGGGCCTGAGGTCCCTTCGGGTGCAGGGGACTCCCTGGAGGACCTTGCAAAGGTGTGTAGTGCCATCCTGGCCTCCGCCTTTGGCACTGACCCACCCCCTGTGGTGGAGTCCTCCATCCCTGCACCCACAACGCCGCCCCTTTGCCCTGATGTCCCTGCGGTGCCTGTTGCTTCCCCCCCCCCTGATGCCCTCACCAGTGTGGAAGACGATGCCATTTGACTGTGCAGGCAAGGTAGGGGACACGCATCCCACTGTGTCCCCCATCCAGCTGAGAATCATTGACTGCCCTATGGGCTTTGTGAAGATTGAACTGCCTGCGATCCACGGACATTGTGCTCATGCTGAATAAAGCTTAATTTTGTTTTCATTATCACACTACTGCTATGCTGGTATTGGTGTTGGTGGGGCTGCTACATGGTTTTGGGTGGTGTGTAAGGGTTTGGGTGTGTGGGATATGTAGTAGTGTACTGCTCATTGGTGGGACCCTGTGATCTGTGTGCCATCACAAGGTGTTGGCTAACTTTCTTTGTTCATGTAAGCAGTTACTGCATGGTGCACTTGTCCCAGGGTGTATTCCTTCCTCTGTGTACCCAGCTTTCTTCCCTGCAGGGTGTTCCCAATGTTTAGCGCAGAGCTGTGTCTACATGAGCTGTGTGTGTGACGGAGCCCTTCTACTTTGGCCATGCATGCAGGGCCATGTCTCCACCTGCGACAATCGTGGCATCCTTGGTGATCACTGTACTTGTGTGTGGAGTCTGTTGACATGAGTTCATGGGGACATGTTCCCTTGTAGCCAGTATGCATGTGGATAATTCTGGCCTCACACACATGTGTTACACCCCTCCTGTCTCAGGGCACTGCTGGGAGTGATGGGCACCCACCCCTCCTGTCTCAGGGCACTGCTGGGAGGACTCTGCACACACCCCTCCTGTCTCAGGGCACTGCTGGGAGTGATAGGCACCCACCCCTCCTGTCTCAGGGCACTGCTGGGAGGACTCTGCACCCACCCCTCCTGTCTCAGGGCACTGCTGGGAGGACTCCACACCCACCCCTCCTGTGTCAGGGCACTGCTGGGAGGACTCCACACCCACCCCTCCTGTCTCAGGACACTGCTGGGAGGACTCTGCACCCACCCCTCCTGTGTCAGGGCACTGCTGGGAGGACTCCACACCCACCCCTCCTGTCTCAGGGCACTGCTGGGAGTGATAGGCACCCACCCCTCCTGTCTCAGGGCACTGCTGGGAGGACTCCACACCCACCCCTCCTGTCTCAGGGCACTGCTGGGTGGACTCTGCACACACACCTCCGATTTCAGGATATGTGCGCTTGGCACATACACGGTGGGGGTACGCTCAATGCATTCGAGGTGAGGGTACGAGTCTACTGACACTGGTGTGGTGGGGGTACGCTCCGTACGTCCGCGGGTGTGGGTACGGGTCGTACTTACACTGTTGGCATGGGGGGTACGCTCCTTGCATTCGCGGGTGGGGGTACGGGTCGTACTTACACTGTTGGGCTGGGGGGTACGCTCCTTGCATTCGTGGGTGGGGGTTCGAGTCGTTCTTACACTGTTGGCATGGGGGGTACGCTCCTTGCATACGCGGGTGGGGGTACGGGTCGTACTTACACTGTTGGGCTGGGGGGTACGCTCCTTGCATTCGCGGGTGGGGGTACGGGTCGTACTTACACTGTTGGGCTGGGGGGTACGCTCCTTGCATTCGCGGGTGAGGGTACGGGTCGAACTTACACTGTTGGGGTGGGGGTACGCTCCATGCATACGCGGGTGGGGTTACGGGTCGTACTTACACTGTTGGGCTGGGGGTACGCTCCTTGCATTCGCGGGTGGGGGTACGGGTCGTACTTACACTGTTGGGCTGGGGGGTACGCTCCTTGCATTCGCGGGTGGGGGTACGGGTCGTACTTACACTGTTGGGCTGGGGGGTACGCTCCTTGCATTTGCGGGTGGGGGTACGGGTCGTACTTACACTGTTGGGCTGGGGGGTACGCTCCTTGCATTCGCGGGTGGGGGTACGGGTCGTACTTACACTGTTGGGCTGGGGGGTACGCTCCTTGCATTTGCGGGTGGGGGTACGGGTCGTACTTACACTGTTGGGCTGGGGGGTACGCTCCTTGCATTCGTGGGTGGGGGTTCGAGTCGTACTTACACTGTTGGCATGGGGGGTACGCTCCATGCATACGCGGGTGAGGGTACGGGTCGAACTTACACTGTTGGGGTGGGGGTACGCTCCGTACGTCCGCTGGTGGGGGTACGGGTCGTACTGACACTGTTGGCATGGGGGGTACGCTCCTTGCATACGCGGGTGGGGGTACGGGTCGTACTTACACTGTTGGGCTGGGGGGTACGCTCCTTGCATTCGTGGGTGGGGGTTCGAGTCGTACTTACACTGTTGGCATGGGGGGTACGCTGCATGCATACGCGGGTGAGGGTACGGGTCGAACTTACACTGTTGGGGTGGTGGTACGCTCCATGCATACGCGGGTGGGGGTACGGGTCGTACTTGCACTGTTGGGCTGGGGGGTACGGTCCTTGCATACGGGGTGGGGGTAGGGTCCGTACATATCCGTCCCCACGCTATGTGATGTTTGTGCGGCCCGTACCCAGGCCTTTGCCACGTGGGTGCGATCCGTCCCGCCATTGTTGGGGTGACGTGTGTGGGCGTGGTCCGACTCGTACCCACGCTCTTCAGGCGTGGGTACGGGACGTACCTGTCTGGTTGTGTTGCCGGTTCGCGTGGTGACGGACTTCCGTTGTGGCGGTCGCTGGCTTATCAGGACACGCCCCCACCCCCTCGTGGTGACCAGGGCATGGGAGTCAGGTATGTCCAGGCCATGTGTGGTGTGTGACTTATGTGGTTGTTTTGTGGCCTGCCCTGGTCGTGCCACCCCCACCCCACCCCACTTTCCCCCCTCCCTTAGTTATTCTGACCTTCTGCGGCGTCTGCGTCGTAACCTGTAGAGGAGGTGTACTGCTATGAGGGCAGGGATGACTCGTAGGTTCGGGTCCATGTCTGTCCATCGCGTACTGGTACTCCTTGCTCGCGTCGTCCTGTCGCGTACGGGTCCTCCTTGATCGCGTCGTCCTGTCGCGTACGGGTCCTCCTTGGTGGCGTCGTCCTGTGTGTCCGTCACGTACTGGTCCTCCTTGTTCGCGGCGTCGTCTGTCCGTCGCGTACTGGTGGTCCTTGTTCGCGTCGTCCTGATTTCCCGGCAGTTTTTGGCTGCCGCAAAATATTCACCGTGCGGGGTGACGTCGGTGCGAATCGTGATTCCTGGGTCGTGAATGGCTGGCTGCGAGCGTCCCGACGTCAGGTCGGCGCTTTCCCGGATCGCATTGGTAGGTGTTTTTTGTTCGGTCGGGCTTTTTTACGAATCGTACGGTAATGGTGTACCCGTGCGAATCGTAATTCCTTGTTTGTAAAAATTGACGACCGGGTACGCGTCGGGCGGAGATTATGCTCCGTCCGACGGTTCGTACCCGGTTTTTGCCGGATCGTGATCGGCACCCTAACCTATATAATTTACTATTACCACTCCAGTTAGTATTAAGTCAAAGAAGGTGCTTGATACTAAACATATATAATTTACCATTCCCACTCCAGTTAAAATATACTCAGGGAAGGTGCTGGACATTAAAGATATATAATTTACTATTTCCACTGCAATTAGTATTAAGTCACAGAAGGTGCTGGACACTAAAGATATATAATTTACTATTCCCACTCCAGTTAGAATTAAATCAGGGAAGGTGCTGGACACTAAAGATATATAATTTAATACTCCCACTACAGTTATTTTTAAGCCAAGGAAAGTACTGGACACTAAAGAAATGTAATTTAATATTCCCTCTCCAATTAGTATTAAGTCACAGAAGGTGCTGCACACTAAACATATATAATGAACTATTCCCACTGCAGGTAGAATGAAATAAGAGAAGGTGCTGGACACTTAAAGATATATAATTTATTATTCCCACTACAGTTATTATTTAGTCAGGGAAAGTGCTGGACACTAAAGATATATAATTTACTATTACCACTCCAGTTAGAATTAAATCAGGGAAGGTGCTGGACACTAAAGATATATAATTTATTATTGCCACTACAGGCATTATTAAGTCAAGGAAATTGATGGACATTAAGGGGCCTATTACGACGGCGGGCGGACTTTGTCTGCCCGCCACCATAACGCTGAACCGGACCATCTGCCAGAGGTGCGGTGGTCCCGCTGTGGCCATTAGGATGCCACCGCCACCGTGGCGGTGGCATTCCCCATCCACAACATTGTGGCGGGCGGTGCTCACAGCACCGCCCGCCACAATGCTGTGGATGCACGTTGTGCATTGGCATGCACAAGGCATGCACAAGGTGACAGGCACCCCGCGGTGCCTGCCACCTTGTCCATGCCAATGTGGTACCCCCCATGTGCACCCCCACCCCCCCAATGGGCCCCCAAAAGTAGAAACCGCGTGCCTTTCCATGGCGGCAACGCTGCCATGGAAAGGCGCATCTCCGCAAACATCATGACATGGATGGCGGTTTCTTGCAGACACCCCCACCATATCATGCCCTTTTTCCGCCCGGTCGACGAGTCGACCGGCGGAAAAGTGGCGGACGGTCTTTCCGTCTGCCGCGACTCCCCAGCCATACTAATATGGCGGGGGTGCTAAACAGAAAGGTAGTAGTGTACCCAGACTGGGAATGGACCGCACATCAATTAAATGTCAAAACAGCAAAGTAAAGACGAAAGTAAAAATTAAATTGTCAATAGGTGCTTAAGCCAGGAGCACTTACTACCAAGAAGTGCGATAGGCAGCGTGAGAACACGGATGCCGAAAATTATCCAAAAGATTTGGCTTAGACAGCACTCCCAATTGTAACAGGCTAGGTCAATTCCACTACAAATACATCACAGACCAGTAGCAGTGTTAGAGCTGTTGTTAAATGCAAAGAATGTCAAAAAAGTCCATAATTCATAAAGTTTGCAGGATATTCACAAAATTGCGGCGAGGATGAAATGACGATCCAACTAGGTTCCAATGTAGTCGATGATTTTTAATGTTCTTCAATGCATGTGATATAAGGAGAAATGGCCAACACGTGTTTCGTCTGTACACAAATGAGTACAAAGACTTTTTCAAGGCGTGCGAATTAGAGATCCGTAAGGCTAGTGGTATAATCCAATATTAAAAGGCTGAGTAGCAGGGTACGTCCGTATATTTGCACAAAGAAGTGTACCCCATTAAGTGAAGATAAGAACTTGAATGGCGTTCAGCAGTGACAATATGGTCATAGTAAGATTAATGGTATAATCCGCCCTGCTCCACAAATTAGGATGCCCCAAACAAGCAGACACACCGCAGTGGAGAAACCGCCCAACCAGAGACGGCGGAAGCTCGACAGCGGAGCGCAAAACCAGAGTCCCGGTCCACACCACCCGGTCATAACTGCCATGTATCCAGCTCTACACGTTTTCCCGGTGCTGTACCTGCTACATCACCAGCAACTCATGGACCGCCGCGGACGCTGCCACAGGTACGCAATAACACAAACACACAACACATGGGCTGACACAGGGTCCAAATCCACATCAGACACCCTGGTGGGAACAGGAACACATCCACAAGGGCACCCACACATCACCCACCTGCCACCAAGTCACCCCTCTACATCCTGGACACACATCTTCCACAACCATGCAACAATGTCCCGGTGACGTCACCGCAGAGGTGAACATAAGGAAATACATGCACAAAATGCAGAAGGCAGGGCCAGTGCCAGGCATGGGCATGGCACAAAGACCACAGGGCCAACTTCCTCCCACCACACACTAGCACACCCCATGAAGGCACATGCTATGTGCCACTCCTGTGCACCCCAAGCACAACAACAAGCCAGGTGAATACACACCCTGCACCACACTACAAACAACCAGGGAGACAGCCACTGCAGAAGTGGCTGCACTGGAACACACAAGGAACAAACATCCAAATGGACACACAGCCTGCATAGTCACACATACATACCACAGACTGACACACAGACACATACACACCCCACATGTCAACAGCAATGGAGCACAACAAATAGGAAAGCCAATGTGGGCTGCACACAATACAATGGCCATGGAGACACACAACAAGCATTTGTACATCGCATGCAAGACAAGGAACAGAGAACAACACCCTCAGGCCATCAAAGCACAAATGGCTGGTACAGTCAGTGAAGTCAAACCACAGACATCACAGTGCAACAACACAGGGCGATAGCAAGGCAAACCATGTATACACACAAGGATGAAAGGAAGGCCCTGAAGTCAAACTGTGAACAGCCACACATGTATACAACTACTCCACAGGAGTACACCAGCAGCACTATACACAGGGCCCATTGACACACTCCATGACTGCCAAACACCAGTAGAAATCTACACACATACCCCCCTCACACCAGCAGCACACAACACCAGTGTCAAACACACTGAAGGCTGGCAATACTTGCCAGTCAATAGACGCAATCACATACCCTGGGGTAGCCACAAACATCACACACACACAAGGATGCCAGAACAAATGTCTGCACAAAAACAACAGACAAACACATAACCCAACAGAAACACACACAGAACCACAACAAGAACAGACATGCCCTGTGCAGCTAAACTGTGGAAAAGCAATGGGAGCACAGACACAACAGGAGTGCACAACCTCATCACTCAGGAACAATGCACAGACAACATACCACAACACACACAAGAAGTGCACAATCACAGAACAACACAGCCACATCAAACAAACAACAATCACATAGCAAACACAGCTGGACGTCAGGGGATGGACACTAGGCAATGACAAGGAAACATACACACACAGCACTGCATGCACAACAAGCAATGTGTGCACACCAAGCATACCATCCCCACACAGACATGGGTGCCAGAACATCAACCCACACAACACCAATCAGCACAGCACAAAGACAACACCACACTCCGGCAGTGAAGCAGTAGCACAGCCAATACACATATCCGACACAACACCAACAGATGCACAAGTCTGGGACACAAAGGTGGAAACAACTTGACCAGAGGACTGGGCAGCACACTAACCCTGGGCGTAGTTCGCAAAGTAGCACTTCGTGAAGCTGCGCAAAGTGCAGTTCGCACTACGCGAGCTACGCGTAGCACTTCGCGAACTGCGTAGTACCTTGTTCGCACTGTGCCAGTAGGATTTTACTCGAGCGGCAGCTTTCTCAACGCGAACTGGTAGTTTCTCATCGCGAGTGGTCGCGAGCATACGCGACCACTCGCAATGAGAAACCTGACCTCCTCGCGTTGGGAATCTCGCCGGGAGGTTTTTTTTCCATGCTCGCGATCGCCAACTTGATGTTGCTGATCGCGAACAAGGAAAAAGTCTCGCCGGGATGTCATTTTGCTTGCTCGCAGTCGCCAACTTGACGTTGAGGACCGCGAGAAGCAAAAAATGACCGCAGCACTACGCAACACTACGCTACGCGTGTTCGCACTGTGCTACGTGCAGTTCGCGTAGTGCGAAGTAGCGCGAACTTCGCAAACTACGCGAGCGTAGCGTAGTGCTTTGCCCAGGCTTACAGCACACACAGTTGAACTGCATAGGAGCAACCATGACTGCCAAACAGCACAAGAATGTCACATACAACCCATTGGTGAAATGCCCTGAGTGACACATTGATCCTGGCCAAAGAACTGCACCACAAAGCACAGTGTCAAAACTGAAGTGATGGGGAGGCACACACACATGTAAACCAAGGGGACAGCTGACACCAAAGTGAAGTGTACTGCATGTCAGTAGGGGACATGGCAGGAGTGTACCATACACAAAGAGAGGGAGTGCAGACCCACAATGGGTAGGCATCTGGAGCACAGATAGGGGATGGTATGACAACACACACAACATGCCATACTGGAGGCAAGAAGGCACCATGTGATAGCAATGCATGAGAAAACACAACCACAATGGCACTGAGGAATAGCAGGTCTGCACAGTCTCCACAAACAGTAACAAGACACATGGATGTGCAACAAAACACAACACTGACTTGCCAGTCACACACTCTGCATACTCACAAGTGACAAAAACAACAAGTAGGAGTCAGACAGAACTGCAAGGACACACCAACACACTGCACAGTGCACAACATACAACTCACACATGTGCATACAACCACATCCACAGGGCTGAACAATCAAAACAACAGGCATACAACTCCTGGGTGACACATGTGTGTAGTTGACAATGCAGGGGAAAGCACACATCAACACTCCCCACAAACTCACCCCCTTCACACTGCACACTTCCTGACCATCCAAGAGCACACATGGAAAGTAAGCCATGGGACTAGGATGACTGCCCATCACAAGATGATCACACACATACACCACTGGGTACACATAAAGGAAGAATACACTACCATGATGACCCTGGCCAGCCTGCCTGCAATACTGTGTGCAGAAACCCACTCTGTGCTGGCAGTGCCCCCCAACCTGACATGTGTACAATATAGCCAACATGAACAAATTGAGAAAATGACAACTACGTTCCATTGAAAATTGACACCATTGCCCCCACAAGTGTCTGGGTCAGGAAAAACTGAAGACCCTGTCACCCCTGTAAGTGAGCCCAAACATTGACTATGTTGAAGTGGCACACAGATCATGTGGCACAGTAAACCATATAAACACTGCAAAGTAACTTTATTCAGTAAGGACACTGACAAAATAGACAACAGGAGCAACTGTCTTTATTCACATATTGCCCAGATAGGCACCATGAGAAGAGAAGAGCAAGGCAAAAAATGCAGTGCATGTCCATGAGAAGCTGCACAGGCAAGGGCAAAACAGCAGTGAACAACAAGGCCAGTGGCCAGGGCTAAGTGCAGAGCATGTCCCTGAGAAGCTGCACAGGCAAGGGAAAAACAGCAGTGAACAACAAGGCCAGAGGCCAGGGCTAAGTGCAGAGCAGGTCCATGAGAAGCTGCACAGGCAAGGGCAAAATAGCAGTGAACAACAAGGCCAGTGGCCAGGGCTAAGTGCAGAGCAGGTCCATGAGAAGCTGCACAGGCAAGGGCAAAACAGCAGTGAACAACAAGGCCAGTGGTCAGGGCTAAGTGCAGAGCAGGTCCATGAGACGCTGCACAGGCAAGGGCAAAACAGCATTGAAAAACAAGGCCAGTGGCCAGGGCTAAGTGCAGAGTATGTCCATGAGAAGCTGCACAGGCAAGGGCAAAGCAGCAGTGAACAACAAGGCCAGTGGCCAGGGCTAAGTGCAGAGCAGGTCCATGATAAGCTACACAGGCAAGGGCAAAGCAGCAGTGAACAACAAGGCCAGTGGCCGGGGCTAAGTGCAGAGCAGGTCCACGAGAAGCTGCACAGGCAAGGGCAAAGCAGCAGTGAACAACAAGGCCAGTGGCCGGGGCTAAGTGCAGAGCATGTCCAAGAGAAGCTGCACAGGCAAGGGCAAAACAGCAGTGAACAACAAGGCCAGTGGCCAGGGCTAAGTGCAGAGCATGTCCAAGAGCAGCTGCACAGGCAAGGGCAAAACAGCAGTGAACAACAAGGCCAGTGGCCAGGGCTAAGTGCAGAGCATGTCCATGAGAAGCTGCACAGGCAAGGGAAGAACAGCAGTGAACAACAAGGCCAGTGGCCAGGGCTAAGTGCAGAGCAGGTCCATGAGATGCTCCACAGGCAAGGGCAAAACAGCAGTGAACAACAAGGCCAGTGGCCAGGGCTAAGTGCAGAGCATGTCCATGAGACGCTGCACAGGCAAGGGCAAAACAGTAGTGAACAACAAGGCCAGTGGCCAGGGCTAAGTGCAGTGCATGTCCATGAGAAGCTGCACAGGCAAGGGCAAAACAGCAGAGAACAACAAGGCCAGTGGCCGGGGCTAAGTGCAGAGCATGTCCAAGAGAAGCTGCACAGGCAAGGGCAAAATAGCAGTGAACAACAAGGCCAGTGGCCAGGGCTAAGCGCAGAGCATGTCCAAGAGAAGCTGCACAGGCAAGGGCAAAACAGCAGTGAACAACAAGGCCAGTGGCCAGGGCTAAGTGCAGAGCATGTCCATGAGACGCTGCACAGGCAAGGGCAAAACAGCAGTGAACAACAAGGCCAGTGGCCAGGGCTAAGTGCAGTGCATGTCCATGAGAAGCTGCACAGGCAAGGGCAAAACAGCAGTGAACAACAAGGCCAGTGGCCAGGGCTAAGTGCAGAGCAGGTCCATGATAAGCTACACAGGCAAGGGCAAAGCAGCAGTGAACAACAAGGCCAGTGGCCGGGGCTAAGTGCAGAGCAGGTCCACGAGAATCTGCACAGGCAAGGGCAAAGCAGCAGTGAACAACAAGGCCAGTGGCCGGGGCTAAGTGCAGAGCATGTCCAAGAAAAGCTGCACAGGCAAGGGCAAAACAGCAGTGAACAACAAGGCCAGTGGCCAGGGCTAAGTGCAGAGCATGTCCAAGAGAAGCTGCACAGGCAAGGGCAAAACAGCAGTGAACAACAATGCCAGTGGCCAGGGCTAAGTGCAGAGCATGTCCATGAGAAGCTGCACAGGCAAGGGAAGAACAGCAGTGAACAACAAGGCTAGTGGCCAGGGCTAAGTGCAGAGCAGGTCCATGAGACGCTCCACAGGCAAGGGCAAAACAGCAGTGAACAACAAGGCCAGTGGCCAGGGCTAAGTGCAGAGCATGTCCATGAGACGCTGCACAGGCAAGGGCAAAACAGCAGTGAACAACAAGGCCAGTGGCCAGGGCTAAGTGCAGTGCATGTCCATGAGAAGCTGCACAGGCAAGGGCAAAACAGCAGTGAACAACAAGGCCAGTGGCCAGGGCTAAGTGCAGAGCATGTCCATGAGAAGCTGCACAGGCAAGTGCAAAACAGCAGTGAACAATAAGGTCAGTGGCCAGGGCTAAGTGTAGAGCATGTCCATGAGAAGCTGCACAGGCAAGGGCAAAACAGCAGTGAACAACAAGGCCAGTGGCCAGGGCTAAGTGCAGAGCAGGTCCATGAGAAGCTGCACAGGCAAGGGCAAAACAGCAGTGAACAACAAAGCCAGTGGCCAGGGCTAAGTGCAGAGTATGTCCATGAGAAGCTGCACAGGGAATACTTGAACACAGCAAAGAGCAACAAGGCCAGTGGCAAAAACGAAGTGCAGGTTATGTCCAGGGGAGGCTGCACAGGGAATGTGTGCGACTGTACCTTTCCATGGTCAGCAACACAGTCAGTGGGTAACAATGTGCAGTACAGGCCCACCTGTGTGAGAGAGACAGGTGTGTGAGGGTGCCTACCACTCAGACTTGGCTGTCAGGCGTTATTTTCACGTGGGTCGCACTCCGCTGGTCTCTAGCAAGTAGCCCCATAGGATTCTGGATGATAGAGTAGCAGCGGCGAGTACACCTATGCTACAAAGTGTAATAATAAATGCCATCCCTGGACACGTGTTTCGAGGTAGTTGCCTCTCGTCAGCAGGGAGCAGGACTGTGTGGGGGGTGCCGTAGACTGCCAAAAAATATGAGGTTTAAGTACCTTTCGTGGCGGCGCGCGGGTGCAGACTCCAGGCTCGTCAGCCAATCGCTCAGGGAGCTTCAAACATTATTTTCACGTGGGTCGCACTCCGCTGGTCTCTAGCAAGTAGCCCCATAGGATTCTGGATGATAGAGTAGCAGCGGCGAGTACACCTATGCTACAAAGTGTAATAATAAATGCCATCCCTGGACACGTGTTTCGAGGTAGTTGCCTCTCGTCAGCAGGGAGCAGGACTGTGTGGGGGGTGCCGTAGACTGCCAAAAAATATGAGGTTTAAGTACCTTTCGTGGCGGCGCGCGGGTGCAGACTCCAGGCTCGTCAGCCAATCGCTCAGGGAGCTTCAAACATTATTTTCACGTGGGTCGCACTCCGCTGGTCTCTAGCAAGTAGCCCCATAGGATTCTGGATGATAGAGTAGCAGCGGCGAGTACACCTATGCTACAAAGTGTAATAATAAATGCCATCCCTGGACACGTGTTTCGAGGTAGTTGCCTCTCGTCAGCAGGGAGCAGGACTGTGTGGGGGGTGCCGTAGACTGCCAAAAAATATGAGGTTTAAGTACCTTTCGTGGCGGCGCGCGGGTGCAGACTCCAGGCTCGTCAGCCAATCGCTCAGGGAGCTTCAAACATTATTTTCACGTGGGTCGCACTCCGCGACCCATTTACGTAAATTGGCTGTCAGGCGGACTGGGAGCTGGCTGTGTCTTGGGGACTGTCAGGGCACTTGACCGGGGAGAGAGCAGGCCAGCTGAGGTAGAGCTATCAGTGGCTTGGCAAGCCAGAGGGCTCCTTGGACCAGGTGGTGTAGTGGCATGTGGAGGTGGAGTCATGCAGATGGGAGACATGTTGTGGCTGGGAGATTGTGTATGGGTGCCTTTCCCCTTCTTGGGGATCCTAAATGGCTTGCGTGACTCTGGATCAATGGAAAGTGGTGTGGACACAACAGGAACACTCACCACCAAAGCTGTATCAGGTGCAGACGCTGGTACCCCCTCTGGTGATGTGCTGGACCCAGCGGAACACTTTGCCTGGCTTAGCCTCTGCCACCCCTTCCCCTGTTTACTAGGTGTCACCCCTACAATGCCCTCCTTCCCCTGCTTCACTGGGCTTGGAATGGGAGTCGAGGTGGTGGGTAAATCTGCCTTTGAGCCCTTCCTAGGTGTACCCTTGGCGTGCACCGCCTCCTTGGTGGGACAGAAACGGTATGCTTCTCTTTGCGAGATGCTTTAGGGACAGGAGAGTCCTTGGATGGGGATGCCTCTGTCCCCTGGTGTCGCCTGATGGGCTTTTCTCTCTGCGCTCTGGGGTGGCTTTTGTCTTCTGTGGGGATGGTTTCTGCGCGCAGAATCGCTTGGGTTGCTGCTGCTGTGTGCTTCGTGTGTCGTATCGTGACTTTGATGTATGTGGACCGTGGTCACTATCGTCACACGTGGCCACTGCCAGGGGGGTGGACCAAGGGACCGGAGCTGGACTGTGTGTATGTGCCTGTTGAAGGGCACACATCACTGTTGAGGACAAAGCCTGGACAGTCCGGTGCAGCCCACCCACGTCTGAATGTATGCCCTCCATGAAAGCAACCACCTGGGCCAATTTTTTGTCGTGGTCAATGAAGGCATTGAGGAGAGCCGTCTGGCCTACACACAGCTGGCGCAAAAGGTCCACAGACTCAGCACTGATGGCAGCAGGGGGGACAGGGGCAGGGGCAGCAGTGCCAGGGGTGAAGGACACTCTTCCCCTCTTACTGAGGTGGACACGGGCAGCACCAGAGGAAGTGGCTGGAAGGGTGGGCACTGGCCACTGTGTGGTGGAAGATGATGCAGAGTCCCCGTTCCCTGTGCCCACCAACATGGATGCATCCCCGCTGGCATCAGAGGATGTGGTGCTTTGCGTCTCAGGCTGGAATTCCTCCAGCAGACTCCTGTCCCCCTCAGAGGCGCTGGTGACATCTGTGTCACTGGGCTCCGGTGCAGCTTTTGTGCTAGTTTCACCCCCACTGGTGTCCGTCTCCTGTCCCTCCGTGACCACAGGAGATGCTGCATGAGAGAGAGAGATGTAGGGTCAGGTCAGTGGCAGCAACAGAACAAACATATGCAAGCAATGCATGACAAAAGGTGACCAAATCTACAAGTTGCACACCACCCTATGCAATCACATCGTGCCAACTCACTATATAGACTCAAACAGTGCGTGGAACCTGGAAATTCAGGCATGAGTGAGCCATGTGATAACCACACAGCACAACACCCTGCTTGTGGCTCTGTTCAACCAGACACACAACTAGCTCTGAGCACACCTAGGGACATGATGGGGGCACACTACTTGTTGCCACTGACAGATCTGGATGGAACCAGAGGGGACAACACAGACACAGTCTACAACATGACAGTCCACAATGGCCATAAGCCCATGCCACCCACCATGTCGTACGCATTGATGAAGGCACACTCAGATCGTGAACACTGCCGTTCCCTCCCATGGGATTCCCAAGACTACCCCAATGCAGAAGAAACCTAAAGAGCACAACTCAGAATGCAATGGGAATGCAAAGCATTCAAATCACCCTTGTAGGTACAGGTATGGCAAATGCATGACACCGGCACCCAGCCCAGCAGCCACTTACATGCCACTGCATCACACTACCAACATCACATAGGCCAGCGCTGGCACAGGCTCTGTACACATGCAGCCACTCCCAGCCAAAGTCACCCTCCCTAAATGCTCACCCCTGGCTTGCTGCTGATGCTCCTTCAAACGTGCATCCGGCTCAGGCTGTGTCACCGCCAAGATGCACCCCATTAGTGGTGTCATGCTGCGCCGTGCCAAACGCCCAATGCGAGGAAGCAGCCCCAAGATCATCTCCGCCACGTTCTTTGCCAGCCAGCTGATGTCGTCCCACCTTTTGTGGCAGTGGGTGCGCCATCGGTTTGAGACCCCCAGAGCTCGCACCTTGGCTGCAATGGCCCTCCACACGGTCTTAGGCTGGTCTTTCCGTCTGCCGCGGACCCCCCAGCCATACTAATATGGCGGGGGCTCAATCAGGCAAGGATGGCGCGTGGATCGTCCCCGCCAGGCCAGCGGTGGCTACCGCCGGCCCGGAGGGGGCGATCCGCCCGCCATCCTAATGGGCCCCTAAAGAAACATAATTTACTATTCCCACTCCAGTTAGAATTAAGTCAGAGAAGGTGCTGGACACCAAACATATATAATAAACTATTCCCACTACAATTAATATATACTCAGGGAAGGTGCTGGACATTAAAGATATATAATTTACTATTCCCACTGGAATTAGTATTAAGTCACAGAAGGTGCTGGACACTAAATATATATAATTTACTATTCCCACTCCAGTTAGAATTAAATCAGGGAAGGTGCTGGACACTAAAGATATATAATTTAATATTCCCACTACAGTTATTATTAATCCAAGGAAAGTGCTGGACACTAAAGATATATAATTTAATATTCCCTCTCCAATTAGTATTAAGTCACAGAAAGTGCTGCACACTAAGGTGCCGATTCCGATCCTGTAAAACCCGGGTACGAACCGTCGGACGGAGCGTTTTCTCCGTCCGACTCGTACCCCGGAAAAACACCTTACAAACCCGCAAGTATGATTCGTACAGAAACACCATTTCCGTACGAATCGTAAAAAACACCGACTGGCTAAAATATACCCACAATTCCGATCCGGGACACCGCGTATGCGACATTCGCACGGAGTTAGGCAGCGTTTTACGGACCAGCAAGTACGATTCGTACCCACAGCACTTTGCACGGCAATATTTTTACGGGACCCAAAAAGTGCCGGAAAAGCTAAGTACGCCACGATGCACGGTGAAAAGGGGGCCCGGTACGCACCGTACCCCCATCCCTACATGTCTGCACCGTACCCCCAGCCCCCCCATGTCCGTGCCATACCCACAGCCCCCCATGTACGCACCGTACCCACAGCCCCCCATGTACGCACCGTACCCCCACCCCACCCCCGTAGGTACGGAGCGTACCCCCACCCTCGTAGGTACGGTGCATACCCCCACCCCCGTAGGTACGGAGCGCACCCACACCCCATAGGTACAGAACGTACCCACACCCCCGTAGGTACGGTGCGGACCCCCACCCCCGTAGGTACGGAGCGTACCCACACCCCCATAGGTACGGTGCGGACCCCCACCCCCGTAGGTACGGAGCATACCCCCACCCCCGTGGGTACTATTCCCACTCCAGTTAGTATTAAGTCAGGGAAGGTGCTGGACACTAAACATATATAATGAACTATTCCCACTACAAATAATATATACTCAGGGAAGGTGCTGGACATTAAAGATACATCATTTACTATTCCCACTGCAATTAGTATTAAGTCACAGAAGGTGCTGGACACTAAAGATATATAATTTACTATTCCCACTCCAGTTAGTAGTAAGTCAGGGAAGGTGCTGGATACTAAACATATAAAATGAACTATTCCCACTATGATTAAAATATACTCAGGGAAGGTGCTGGACACTAAACATATAAAATTACCTATTCCCACTCCAGTTCATATATACTCAGGGAAGGTGCTGGATACTAAGGGGTCTATTAGGATGGCGGACGGATGGCCGCCGCCGGGCCTGCGGTGGCAACCGCCAGACAGGCAACGGACTTCCGCCCACGACCGCAACCCTGAAAACCGCCGGTCCAATTAGTATGGAGGTGAAGACTGCGGCGGTGATAATCTCCGCCCGCCACTTTTCTGCCGGTACCAGTCCGCACACATGCCTAGTGGGCGGAACTGGACTGCTATAATGATGCCGGCGGTAGCCAGCCTTTCCGCGGCGGTGGAACTGCCAGGGAAAGGCATGCGGAGAATGTCTCCGGGGGCCCATTGCGGGCCCCCAATGTGTTGGGGGGTGCACTGTGGGGGTACCCATGGTACCCCCTACATGTCCCTGTACCAGGTGGCAGGCACTGTACAGTGCCTGCCACGCAGTGCAGTGACATGCATGACATGCTCCTTTTCACACCGCGGCGGTGCTGCTGGCAGCAACAACCGCCGCAAAGTTAATGCCCAAAATCCGACCACCGCAGTCGGATTTCGACTGTGGAGCATTCTAATTGGGCCAGCAGTTATGCCGCTGTCCTTGCGGGTGGTCTTTTCCCGCAACCATGGCGGTCGGGGAGACCGTCATCCTAATAGACCCCTAAACATATATAATTAACTATGCCCACTCCAGTTAGTATTAAATGAAGAAATATGCTGGGTAATAAAACTATATCATTTACTATTACCACTCCAGTTACTATTAAATAAGGGAAGGTGCTAGACACTACAAATTAATAAATTTAATTATAACATATTATCCATAGTTAATAATTGATAAAATGACTACTCTCAAATTTATTTATTTTTTAAATGTGTTAAATATTTCTTAAAATAAACTATTACTAATAATATATAACAAATAATTATTGTAAAACAAAACAACTTCGTTTTTTCTTTTTCATTATATAAATTAGATTAAATTAAATATTTTAATCTATTAATAAACTAAAATATATTCACTAAATATAGCTAAAAAATCCACAATTAAAATACTTATTGTCACACATCTTTTTATCTTTCATATTACTTAAAAATAAAAAACGATTTAATATTTTATAATCAAAATTCCATAAATTCATAAATATACACACATTAATTATTAAAATTAAATAAATAATTGTAAATGTTCGTACATTTTTTAAAAGAAATATAAATGTAAACAAATATTACATTATATTTTAAAACACTCCCCAGCCCTCTTCCCTATAAACACAACGTTGCACTCATAAATTAAATATTTCAAATCAAATTTTTAAATTTCAATTTAATTTTAAAATGTTTTTTAAAAATTTAAAATTCTCCCCACCCTCATCCCCAAATAAACCCAACATCCCATTCCTAATAACTCAATTTTTTTTAATTTAAATTTAATTATAAATGTATTTATTATTATTAAAATACTCCCCACCCTTATCCCCTAAAAACCCAACATCCCACTCCTAAAACATATTTTTAATTTCAATAAATTATTTTTTACATTTTCAAATTTTATTTATTACATTTTTTAAAACACTCCCCACCCTTATCCCCTACAAACCCAACGTTCAGCTCCTAAAACAACATTTCATAATTTCAATGATCAAATATTTAATTTTAAATAATTCATTTTTCATTATTTTAATTATTTTAAAACACTTCCCAACCCTTATCCCCTAAAAACCCAACATCCCGCTCCTAAAATTTCTATTACAGAAAACTATTATTGCATAAAAAACAACAAAAAATTTTATAAAATAATACTATAACGATATTTTAAAAAAATGACATTTTATACATTCTATATATTTTTTTAGATATTTTACACACTAAAAAAATGATTTTTTTAACGATATTTTTGATTTGATATTTTATACTTCGATATTTTAGTATTGTTGATATACTAAACTCGATATTATAGTATATCGATATTAAACATTTGATATTATGACTAGTTACTACATGGGTCATCCTAGTAGCCCTCTGTGTTTACTGTCGAGGTTGAGAGGGCCCTGGTCCACCATGTCTTCTTGAAGGGTCTGCTGAACACTGCAACTGAGTCACTTCAGGCACAAATTTTGTCAGTGGTAACTACTGTATGGGTTTACGTGGGGAGTGACTGTGCTAGGTCACGGAGGGACTCACAGTCCCCCTAAGTTTGATAAATATTTTGGGGCAACAGGAGCTCTGCACAGTTGGGGGGGACGGGCAGTTTTATGTCCATCATGCAGGAAGGCGGGGAGGGGGGATTATGCTGGGGTTTTACTTATGATGCATACTTTTGTTTTGTTGTTCCGTCTTGACTTTAGAGACGTCCTTTTTTTTTCAGCAGCAGCTAACTTGACCTGAATGCTTTCTTATTTGTGACACTGTTGCTTTCTGTAGCGACCACAGTCAGATTCATCCAGGGCATGGACTTCCCCCGGGAACTGGGATGGACTCTTTGGTTCTTCTCATTCGAGAAGGGCTCTTCAGTACGATGGAAGAGAGTCTGACCTCTGGTGCCATTGGTGCCCTTTGGGTATTCAAGCTGCATGGCCAAGACGCTGATGTCCCCTGCCTTTAAGATCCTTTCTTGGAATGTAAATGGCCTGGGGGACAAAATTTGACAGGTGTAGTGCTACAATATCATAGGAGACATTCCCCTGACATAGTCCTCCTCCAGGAAACACATTTACAAGGAAACACCTGCCACACACTAGACAGAGGGGGTTACAAGATTACCGCTCATGCGGGATGCACAAGGGGGTCGAGCAGTGTTGGCATCCTCATGCGTAAAACCCTCCCGCTTACCAGACAGAAGACATGGCCTGATCCCCACAGGACGTTTGTAGCAGTGACAGGACAATGGGAGGACACCATTACATTAAAATTGCTTCCTTTTACATTCCCCGAGCACATGATGTTGCCTTCTCAGATCTCAGCGTGCTTTTGCACACACTCACTAAGAGTGGGTTTCTCTTGGGAGGAGATTTTAAAACTGTTCACAATAAGGAGGAAGACCGCTAGCCCTCTTGCCAGTTGACATTACAATGTAGGCCTTTAGTTGACTTTGTGGGGGCACATGAGCTCATTGATATGTGGCGAGCCTTTAACTCCACTGCACAACAATAAATATTCCACTCGAGGGCCCATGGAAGTCTTTTGCGCATTGACTACATATTAACCTTGGCCCGTCCCCTGATTTAAAGAGATCTCACACCTGACCAAGAGCATGTCTGATCACTCCCCAGTCTGTGCAACCTATGTACTGACGGACCTCGGTGGTAGTCGTCGGGTGGTACAAACTACAAAAACTACGCGAGCGTAGCATAGTTGGCCGCCCAGGGTTACTACTATACCCACCTCTATGCCTTGGCTGATATGGCCACCCTTGAGGACTCCCGAGAGCTACCTAGAGGATATCCAAATGCCAAGCCTGTCACAATCAGATAGGGAAACGATAGAGAGAGCTCTGATGGAGGAGGAGGTGGTGGATGCAATTGGTGTTTTTAATTCTGTAAAGCGGTGAGCTCAATGGACCACCTAAAGAGTGATGCAAACTAGCAGCCCCCCGCCCCCTGAACATGTTTCTGGAAAGCAGAGAGGCTGTTGTGCTGCCGAAAGATCAGAGAGTGGCTACTATAGTGGTGATCCACAAAGATGGCAAACCGCCTGAGGAATGTGCGTCTTACAGGCCCATTTCGTTATTGTACGCGGAAGTTCAAATACTTGTCAAACTTTTCAACACACGTTTGATTCAAGTGATTAGTCCGCTGGTCATTCTAGATCTGTCCAGCTTTATGCTGGGTAGGAGCACAGCGCCTAGCCTGTGTCGCTTGCATGTTATGTTATGCTATGTTATTTTAAGTTATTACGTGCTCGAATCAGCCCTGAAAGGATATCTCGGCATGAGACAAGGGCAGAGGACAGGCTAGAATTGGACTAGACTAGGTAGGTCTTAAGTGCCTTCCTAAAAAGAAAATGGATTTCACAGCGACAAAGTTGTGTGGGCTGATTATTCCAAAGATGGGGGGCAAGGAACGAGAAAGATCTGCAGCCTGCCCTGGCCTTCTTAAACCTGGGTGTCTTGGGCCGAGCAGAACGGATCTGGGAGAACGCAATTATACTGTCCCTAGATGTGCATACGGCTTTCAACATGGCAGAGTGGCCCTTTATTTACGCAATGTTGGAGAAGCTCGGATTCAACCCTTGTTTTCTGTCCTGATTCAGCTCTTGTATTCTGATCCACTGGCCCAGGTAACAGTGAATGGGAGTACATCTGCTCTATGTTCCGCCGCGATGGGGCAGGAGGCATGGCTGTCCTCTTTCCCCTTTGATCTTTGCCTTGATGCTGGGAGCCACTGGGGGCGTGGGTGAGAACCAACGCTATGATTAGGGGACTTCGGTAGACCGCTTAGTGGGAAGATAGAATCTCCCTCTACGCGGATGATATTCTGCTGTATGTTGCTGACGCCACCGACTCCTTTGAAAGAATTCTCCACCGACTCCCTTGAAGTGTTGATCACTATATACCGGAGGTACTGAGGCTATACTTTCAATTGGCACAAATCACCAATATATGTACTCAGTGGTGAGACCCCAGTGTTGCCAAATGCTTGTGAACCCCAAGTGGTGACTAAATATTTGGGGATTTTTATCACAGGTGATCCTTTGTTTTTCTACACCTGTAACCTGCAGCCACACTTGTGAAGGCTGAGAGAGGATGTACAACACTGGAGAGCCTTGCTTTTGTCCCTTTTGGGGAGGGTGGCACTCTTCAAGATGATGGCCCGGCCCCTATTCTTGTATGCACTCCATAACGTGCCATATCCAGTCCCGACAACCTATTTCCAGAACACTGATAGCCAGGTACACATTCTTCTCTGGGATGGGGGTCCCCACATATTGCCCTGCATAAACTGACTCAGAATTGGTTTGAAGGCAGTATAGCCCTTCCTGATATAAAAAAGAACTATTGGGCAGCACAGTTGACCGTTGTAAACCACTGAGTCCATCTCCCAGAGGGAGAACAGGCACATAGGATGGACAAGGAAAACATGAGGCTGGGTGGTCATCTTAGAGTCCTTTTTGGGGGACCTGGGCCTGCACCTACCCTTAGCCCTACTGCTCACACAGTGACTCTTTGGCATACCGCACTTCGCAGCATGGGTGAAGAGACAAAATTACATGGCCACCCCCTTGTGGGATACAATGATGTTAGGCACCCTGGCTACACACAGAGGGTTTGATAAATGGGATTTGATAGGTCTGTCAAAGGCTGGCGATTTGTGGAGAAAGGGAGATGTGATTTCACTCTCCAAGCTGCAGTGGGAGTACCAGTTTGCCCCAGCCGAGACCTTCCGATATCTACAGGTCAGGAATGCTCTTCAGAAGGCAATCCCCAGGGGGACGGACCTCCTAGAGTCCGCTCCACTTGAGGATTGGTTGCTTGATGAATGCATGTTGAGGCACGCAATCTCACTCACCTACCGCAAATTAGTTAATAACTCCCCTGACCAAGCTAAGGACGAGTTGGGAGCGAGATCTGGGGGATCTGGAGGATCTGGAGGAGGAGTGGCTGGTAGCCCAGGTCTCCCCTACAGAGGTGGCCATATGCTCCAGATTTCAACTGGAGCAGCTAAAAATACTCCCCCGCATCTATTATGCGTGTACTGCCCTGGTTAAAATGAGCATATTGTATCATGCTGGGTGCCCTTGGGGTGTTGTCAGGATGGTTCCTTTTTCCATATGGTGTGGAGTTCTCCGGTGCTTCAACATTATTGGGAGAGGGTACTGACTTGCCTCAAAGAAGTGGTGGGAAGTGCTCTGGCATTATCTGACAAATAGTGCCTTCTCAATGTGTGGGCTGAAACAGACCTCGGTCATATGGACCGTCTCTGGGTCACCTTGGGATTGATGGTGGTCAAGTGGAATATAGCTTGCATGTGTAGATACGAATTGAGCCAGAGTTTGGGGAACCAGAAGAATGACATGGATTGGTGCATGTTGGCTATTGGCAGAGGGTGGTATATGTGAGAAGGGGGTGCCCCAAAAAATGTATTAAAATATGGGGTAAGTGGAATGAGTACAGGGGAGGCATCTGTGAACCCCTGGATGGTACTAATGATGATGTCTAGCAGTAATGATGTTGTTGCTTTTACCACCGATATGGGCAACACTGCTGCAATGGTCCATTGTAGCAATGTGGCTGTCCTTCATGGTCTTTATTGATGGCTGCGGCTTTGTTTCTTTAAAGAGCTACAATCTCTAATGTCACTGCATTTTGTTTTGTTTAACTGCTCAATAAAAATAATTTTTTTAAAGATTTTGGCTAATTAGATCAATGTTAATCGATGTAGGATAAGTGATAAGGGAGTTAAAGATCACCATTTCAACACCAGGGTAGGCTGTAGACATGTAAGGAGGGCAGGAACTTTAGGGGTGGAGGGTAAGTGACCTTAGGTGACGTGTTGTCTAGTGAGGTTTAGTTTTGTAAGATGAAGGCCAAGGGTTGTACACCTGTTTTAACAAAAGCGGTCTTTTTACACAATAATGCGAGTATGTAGTCTGTGCAGGGCCGTTTCTACCATTAGGCAAGACTAGGCGACCACCTAGGGTGGCAAAAGGGCTAGGGCAGCAAAAGGAAGTTGGGACATTTGCACTTGTGGGCGCAAAATTCGTGGTTTCCAGGGCGCCCACAGATATTTGTAACAATCAGGGCCGTCAATCATTCATAGCGCGAACGCGCTACTTATGACAGCGCTGTTTCTTGTTTCTGGCCTGCCCCCAGAAAAGAATGGACCAATGATCTAACGGGGACAGGCCTGTCATCGTTTTTTTTTCACTTTTGAGTCCCTGCATTTGCCTTGGCGCGGGCGCGCAATAGACCCGGAGTGCTGTAGTCTGGAGCTCGAGCGAGGCGGAGCCAGAAACATCAAGGCAAGGACTGGTTGGCGTACCCTGCAGCCTGCTTCTGTTGTGTGTGGGAGTCCCTAGGTGCCCAGCAGGTGTATTAAGGTAAGATCAGTGGTTGAAGTGTCCACTTTTCCTGCTCTGCCGCTGTCAGCTGCCCCCCTCTTTCTTCCTCTTATTCCCTTCCTTTCTGTTTCCATCTCGCAGCTCCTCACTTGCTGAAAACCACGCTTCAACTTGTTCCCGCCGTACTTTCGTCTCAAAAGGGGCCGCTACAGGGACTACAGCCTCTAGCTGTCAGCACGAGTCCAGGAGGAAGGCGCCAATGACTGGCAAGCACAGTTTAGTGTGCCAGGCTCCGCAGGCGCGCGACACGCCCAGGCAAGAGCCTGGGTTAAAACCGGGCCAAAAGCGTGCCCTTCTGCAGCTGGACAAGGCTGGGCTGGGCCCCCCTCTTGCCCCCTTGCTTCTCCCTCAACACTCACAATAGGGAATCACTCATTACCGACACCTAAGGCACAAGGTACGCCCAGTTCTTCAATATCGAACTATCCAATAAATACTATGGGTGCCCTTGAAAAAGAAATACCCTCAGTTGAACAGAGTCTGGGTTCCTATAACCGCACTGGTCGTGTGGTTAATGTAGCTAACGGGTGTGTTCACCACTCTTCAGATGCAGTTCATTACATTTCTCTCTCCGAATCTTTCAAAAGCCCACCTCTTAAGCGCATAAAACACCTGATCCCAGCTTCAATAACCGTCTCTTACCCTCTGTTTCCTCTACTTTCCTTCATTCGTTCCCCAATGAAATGGATCCAAAGATGGAAGAAACACTTTTGTTGGAAATATCCTCTTTTTCTTCAATTTTTCAGTTCCAAAGTGCAGCCTCGGGGCAAGGAGAAAAATAGGTTCAAAATACGAAAAATAAATAACAAAATAAAGCATTACAGAGTGGTCCCAAAGTGGCCATATTGGTTTTATTCTCACCCACACACATTTGTGCCACTTTATAGGGTTTGGTAGTGAAGCGCTACTTTCTTTTTCTCGTCATTCTTTGAACAGCATTGTTTTTCTCGGGTGGGGAAGTGCACCATTCCTGGAGATTCGGCAATACCTGATTGATGACTGGAGTGGAAAACTTTCAATGTGATCCTTATCAGCTCTTTTTCTTATTTTAGTTTATAAAATGTGTTCTGCTGCTCTTTGTTCAGGGATGTTGTCTTTTTAAACTATACTACTTATGTTTGTAAGGATTTAAGCAATGGACATTGAAACGGTAAAAGGGAGGGGGCGGCATTTTTCAATTCTTGCCTAGGGCGGCAAAACACCTAGAAATGGCCCTGGGTCTGTGCTGTTTCCCGTTTACCTAATAGATATATAATCGCAAAACACAACATCTTTCATGAATGAGAATCTACATTTCTGTGTGCTTCTGTTCACTGTTTCAGCTTTTGGGAGCAAAATAAACACAACATACACCCACTTGGAGATCTTTGGAAGCTGCTGTTGTAAAAAAAGAAAATGTGCATTTGTTACGCTTAAAAATTAAGAAAAAGTTATCTTTTTCTAAATGCTGCTTCATAATGTCAAAGTCTGAGAAGTGAGGACATGCCCAAAGGAAAACAGGCATGCCCTAACAACGGAAGAGCCACTTTCTAAACCACTCATGGCTGACAGTAGCTCACTCACATAGAAGGAACGAGACAGCAGCCCGAGGCAGAGGCCAATACAGAACTAACTGAAGGAATGGAAAGGAGGGTTTGTCTGCAGCTAGCTAACAGCAGTCAAAGAAACCCGAACTGAAGTACAGCATGTGTCTATAGCACAGGTCTCCAAACTTTTTTTGTGAGAACAGCTACTTATGGTCAATAAAAACTATCCTGAAGTACTCTTATTATTAGTGTTGTGATAGGTGACATTAGTGGCCACCCTATGCAAGATTACCATCAGTGATCACCTCAGTGCATCAGGCAGGGTTGCTAAAGTGATGTTAAAAAGGCTTTGGAATATGGTAATAACTGACAGCCCAAGCAGCAATGCTTGTTACACCAAGGTAATAATTTTAGTAATATGTCTCCCTAATATTTTGGAACTTCGACCATTTTTCTCCAGACATCATCTTATGAGCTCTAAAAATATACACCCTCTTCTGGGGACGTGGCCAAGATGGAGGTGGAGTAGGACGCTCCTCGCGCTCCTCCATAGCCCAGGTCGACTGAAGTGGCTAGTAAATGTGGCACGTCTGTTCATTCTTTAAAGGAAATGCACAATCTGGCCATCGGGGTACTTGGCTGTCCGAATGACAGGCGGTAGTCTGAAACTCGCCCCAGATGAACCCACAGCCAGCCGGAGATCCGAGAGCTGTAGCTTGTAAAATGAGCAACCTAATTGCGACCGTTTCAATAACTGGCGGGCCTTGGTGGAGCCGAGCGGCGCAGCCGCTGAACTAGGGAGACCACAACGCTGCTTCCGGTCATTGGCCTGAGTCTCATAGCAGCAGTGCAGCTCCAACAGATCTCCTTGGTGCTGGTGCGCTGCCTCTCTCTGCTGGGACTTTGGGGCAGGAACTGCGGGCTTCGCGCTGTGGCCCTGGGCTCATGGCTGCTGCAACAGCCTTTGGGGATGACATCCGGGCCCGCTCTGCCCAACGCTGCACCGGATCACCCCTGCACACCCATAGCTGCCAGTGAGCTCATTTTGAAATTACCGGGGACTCCAGTACAGAGAGTGGCCCCTCTACCGACTTCACTTTCGGCATATACACAAACAGACAGGGTCCCCAGAGTTTGGTGTGAGCTTGGGAAGACGTGGATGCTCCTCAAACGCTTAGACCTCGATAGAGCAGAGTATGCAATAATAAGTTTAAAACTTACATTCTACTCGGGGATAAATCGTTGTGGGTGTATGTCGGGCTCAAGTCCATGCCAGCTCGATTAAAATGATCCGCAACGGCTCATCAACAGAAGCACGCTCCAATTCCCAAAAAGCTTCTGCATTCCAGACTTTCTATGGTTCTTTATACGGCGCCTCTGATGGTCCTAATGTAGATTCCTCAAGCTAATGCCACAACATCAAACTCTCCACTCACCCAGATCGAGAGGCTGAAGGGCTTGAGCAACCTATTTGCATAGAAGAGGTGATCTCAGCTATTGCCTATTTAAAATCAATGAAATCCCCTGGGCCCAATGGTTTTTCCTCACAATTTTATAAAAATGTTGCCAGGATCTTGCTCCATTGCTTACACGCCTCCACAATTCTTTCACTGACTTGACCTCTCTTATTGACTCTATGCCCAAGGCGGTAATCTCCATAAACCCAAAACCTGGCATAGACCCAGTGTTATGGGGGTTCTATAGACCTATCTCCCTCCTGAATATAGACACAAAATTGTTTACAAGCATCCTGGCCCATCCCCACAATTCACTGATGCCCAGCCTGATTAAGCCAGATCAGGCAGGCTTCATTCCCACCTGTCAATGTGGAGACAATTTTCCATCTTTTAGATAAGACACACAGATCAAAGAAAGAAGTCCTCCTTCTTTCCATTGACTCTGAGAAGGCATTCGACTGGGTCCATTGGCCTTACCTGTTCGAAACACTATAACGCTTTGGCCTCAGCGACAAATTTTGTGGTTGGGTCCGATATATTTATAGCATCCCTCGGGCTTCAGTGAGAGTCAACGGAGTGATGTCTCTGCCCTTTTCTATCCAAAGGGGCATGCGCCAGGGGAGCCCCCTGTCCCCAATCCTTTTCACCTGTACACGGAGCCCTTGGAAAAGCGGCTTAGGGACAATCCAGATATTTCTGGGATTCCTTTTAGTGGAGACTGCCACCTTATCAGCCTTTATGCTTATGATGTCATATTACCCATCACTGAACCTATAATCTCACTCCCGACATTTGTGACGGAGCTCCAGACATTTGGGTCAATTTCAGGTTTTAAAGTCAACATGCAGAAGTCCAGGATCCTGAATCTCTCGGTTTCTCCGGCACTTCGAATGGGCGGCTGAAGTCATTCCCTACCTCTCAGTTAAATTAGCCCGGACACTGCCTAAGACCATTGCTACTAACTATGCCACCCTCACCTCACAAATCCATGGCAGCCTATCCACATGGAGTCCCTTCCACCTCTCCTGGTTGGGCAGAATAACGGCGGTCAAAATTACGGTTCCACGCATTCTGTATTTATTTCAGACTCTCCCATTGACCCCGCTGAGTCACGCTCTACGCTCCCTCCAACTGGTAATCAATAAATTCATATGGGATGGGAAGAAACCTCTTCTTCCTAAACACATGCTATATCGCCCAACAAAAGAGGGAGGGTGGCAGTACCTATGTTACTGCGCTACAACCAAGCCACCCAACTGTGATTCCTGGTTGAATGTTGTGTTGTGTAGTGCCCACTAATCCATAGGATCTGAACATTTGTGGACAACATAAACTTTGGGTGAAGTGCTTAGACTGATTCCATGCACCCCTGTAGTATATGTTGGCCTAGAGACCAGCTAGCTCACAGTGCCACCATAAGCCCCCCTAACCCAAACAGGGAGCAAATGGTTTCTGGCAACCACTGAACATGACATCCCTGACCCCTCAAGGATCGTGGTAATAGATCTAGAAGCCTTTTGCTCAGTCACTCGTGCACACTCATTCTCTGAGAAATATACAGAGAATACACAATGGGACGTTTTCATTATATTTATTGGACCAACGTTATTCTTGTAAATAAAACATGTTCTGCAATAATCAGTAGACAGAAGCATATGAAACTGATTACAAGCATCAAAATAGTAAATATCATGTATAGTTCCACCATTGTACTAAGAACAGTGTATATATGCAGGCATATAAAACAAGGTGGTAATCAGGCGTACTCCTACTATGCAACCCCTACTCAATGTGCATCTAGATTATGTGTCGGTGTGAGTATCTAGAGCCAAGAATCCCCCCATGAGATGATCCAACCCCATTACCTGGCGGGATCGAATGTAGGACCCCATCTTGGTCATGAATTGGACACCCCTCACGGAGATGTTAGGCAGCTGCTTAGCGAAGCCTCAGCATGCAGGGGCCCCTCAACGTCAGCTGAAGTGTCTCCTCTTTCTGTCACATGTTTACACTCCATAGACTTGTTTTGAGGAACAGATGTATGAGAACTGTTGAAATGTGCATGCATTTTAGCATTACATGCTCCAACCAGCTATTTTTGGGCGAGATCTCTGGTCGACTGAAATTACAGTTTTCTCTTGGTTATTTGCTGTGCTTCTTGCTATTTTTTAACTGAAACCATTGGGCTTCTCAATTTGTAAGTGTTTTATTTTACCAGACAGTGCATTGGCTGACAAATCAACTTCAAAAGCAGAAGACAGGAGATACTTGACAAGACTCCACATGACCATTCCAGGCGGCAGAGGCAAGAGAGACGTTTCTCCAGGGGGACGGGGGTGGAGCACACCCAGCACTTGACCTGGTAAATTGGCTAAAATCGTGAGCATGGGTGAACCAAAAACTAGGTAAAGTCTAACTGCGCTTACCATATATGTGCTCACTTTGCTTGGCCTGCATTGTTTTATGTTTGTCAATGTATCGATAAAAAAGGATGCACACAAATGTCATTTGGGTACGTGATGAAAGAGAAAAATAAGTTGGTTGGGCAGGTAGGATTCGGAGGAGTCCAATGAATAGAAAATGTGGATGAGTGTGAATCCTTGGCTTAAAGCGAGCAGACTTTAGAAACTGTGCGGTAGCAGGGAAGATGGGCAGGAGTTCCAGGACCTGAAGGTAGACCCTTGAAGGATGAAGGTGTGAGAGAAAGAAACCTCTGATCCAGCTTCCCAGCCCTCTCACAAGCCCCCTGGTTGTTGACTGAAGGTCCACAGGTTGCAAGGGGGTCTTTGGTTGTGAGTGCACAATACATTTACTCCCCCCCCCCCCCCAACAGGATTAGTTTGAAGAAATATATCTGAGGCAACTCTATCCCGTTTTCCATCTCCTTCCCTAAGTCCCTCCATGGGATGAGCTGCAAGCACGAGGTTGGCAGGCCCCTTCCTTGCTGCCAAGTTGCAAGTTAGCAATAAGTAGCAGAGATGAGGGCAGCAAAATCTAAATCTATCGAGCACCCACCGAAAGGGATTCTTGCACATACTATGCACCAACAATACGGTAAAGACATGTGAAGGTATTTACAAGAGTGAGTGGGACTTGCTAATGATGACGAAAAAAGTCCTTTCCTAAGCATGGTATCTTTCACATAGAAACACTGGCAAACTTGCAGACGTAACTTAAGGTCCCAAAAAGTAAAATAGTGGCCGTGCAATTGTCCCCCTTTCTACAATCCTACAATGGCATGAGGAGGCACACAAGCGTAAGCATGATCCCAAGTCCAGGGTAAGGGACAAACCCAGGAGCAACTGGAATACTAAATGACTCCAGTCCTAAGCATCCCACCGCGGCTGCTCATCCAGAGGGCTTTTCCGTCTTGAGGCGTCTGCAGCTTTGGATTTGTTTCCGCTGGTTGCTGTGGTAGGGTTTACAGAGGACTAGCAGCCTCTTCACTTCTAAAGCGTGAGTGGTGTTGATCTATGAATCGCCAATACTATCTGCCTGCTTCACACCAGAGAAGAGCCAAAGCCGGTGGCGGGCATCTTGTTATCTTGAGTGTGGTGGGCTTGAGTCTTTTCCTTTGTGCGGACGTCTCACATCACGTGCACCCATGTATCACTGGCATATGTATTCTAGACTCTTCTTGTCCTCTGGTGGCCACTCAGCTCTCAGGTGTTATATAACCAAACATCAGTTTTATTTCCTGCTATACATCGCCTCCTGTTTAGACGGTATCACTAACAGTCCCTGCCCCAATCATGGTACCAAGGTCCCACACCAAGTAAAACCTACTTTTCTGAAATTCGGGACTCAATATAGCTCACAAATTGTATAAGGGGCAGCCTGCAGCGGAAAAATGCTCCCTAGAGCAATATTCCCATAAAGTACCATTGAGTTGAATGCTACTAACCCGCTCGAACAATTCACTGTGTGGTCTTTCTCAGGCAGATAATCAGATAACATTAGCTCTGCTACCAATGAAAAATACCGAGTGGCTCTTCATTTCCGAGTTAACACTGCCCTTACTTAGGGTTGTTGTCAATTAGGAAATAGCAAAGCATTTTCGTTGGTTTGGAAACAAAATGGAATGTTCTGGTTGGTTGAGCGGTGCGCTGTGAAACGAATGACCCGCCTCATGAGTTCAGGGGGGTGTGTGCCTCTGCAGCGTGTGAGCATGCTAGGTCCTGCTGCCTGCAAGCCCTTCTGTGGCTGGAGAATGTACAGACATATTTCGAATACTCCACAAGATGCAACCTGAGACCAACGAAACGATTTGCAATTTGCAGGTGAAGAGCTGACACTCGGAGAAATGCACTGTTCTGAAAGGTTTGGGAGGAGAGAGGTGGCAGCGTGCACAAACGCTGCTAAAGCCATTATAGGGCCTTAGGGCGGGGGCGGGGGCAGCGTGCACAAATGCTGCTAAGCCCATTATATGGCCAATAAAGGGGGCGGCGTGCACAAACGCTGCTAAAGCCATTATAGGGCCAATAAAGGGGGCAGCGTGCACAAACCCTGCCAAAGCCATTATAGGGCCTTAGGGCGGGGGCAGCGTGCACAAACCCTGCTAAAGCCATTATAGGGCCAATAAAGGAGAGGTGATGTACGTGACCAATAATATTGCCACAGTGGGGCCTGATCATCAGTGGCAGTGGCCCCTAGAAGGATTGCAGCTGGAGCAATGTTGAACTTGGTTTAGTCCATCAGAATGCTGACACTGCTGTAGGTTGACTGCATTCTAAACTCACGTCATGTAAATTAATAGCAATTAACGATTGTATGACGTTACTATGCCATCCATTACCCCGCAGAAGGTTACAACGCGGACGTTACATCGTCCGCGTTAACACGCATGGCTTTACATCGCAAGTCGTTTCTACGACTTGCGCTAGATGGCGCGCTGGACTTATGAAGAGTATAAATTACTATTCCTACTCCAGTTAGCGCAACAGCAGGGAATGTGTTGGATTTCAAATCCAACACATTCCCAGGTGTTGCGCGCCATCTAGCGCAAGTCATTTAAATGACTTGCGATGTAATGCCATGCGTGGTAACAACGCAGACGATGTAACGTCCGCGTTGTAACCTACCCACGTGGTATTAACAGCGTTTTAAACGCTGTTTCCCAAAATTAACACCCTCTACAGAGGTAGTTATCCATTGTTAACACCTCGAGCAGAGGTCAGTAATTAGTGTGATCATTTGTAAAGTGAAAAGCAAATTGCAAGTATTATAATACAAAGAACAAAGCCAAGGCAGGAAAATGAACTTGCGCCTGTGCGACACCTATGGTCCAGAGAGTCCTTTAAGCCAACTTTACATTGCACGCTGACACTTTAAAGCCCATACTTATTAGCATTCTCAGACTTGTAGTTTCATGTAGCCCATTAGTTTCATGTAGCCCATTAATAGTGTTACTTAAAAAGCTGGTTGTGGCAGTATATATTACACATGACAAAAGGGCACCTTTTATGTAGGTATTTAGCAACTGTAGCAACGTATTCCGATTTGGGTTCAATCACATACATGTGTAAATCTTTTGACTGACAGCGATTTCCAATAGCGTCGCTTTCCAACTCAGGTTTTTATATTCAAATACTTTGCTGACTCTGCATTACCAGCGACCTAGTAACAAGAAGCACAATCTTTATTTCACTATGCATTATTGTAAGAAATTGGGTTCCTGATTGAGGGGGGGGGGGGGATGAAACCCTACTACAGCAGCAGCCACAATCCCTTGTCAGGGTGAAGTCACAAGCAAACCTCAAATTAACCTGCGCTTAACCCTCTGATAGCTTGGCACAAAAGCAGTCAGGCTTATCTTATAGGCAATGTTTAAAGTATTTATGCAGAACTCCAAACGGTAATAAAGTGAAACACTACCCAAGAAAAATCTCAAATGTAATAAATAATTTAAGACCAAATTAACAAAAATCCAATCAGACGAACCAGAGATATGCAATTTTGAAGTTTTAAGTGAAAATAGCGCAAAAAAGCACAAAGTGTCAACTGTGGCCATCTGGTTGCGCCTGACCAGGACAAAGTCACAAGTTCAGGCCGATCACGATGGAGCACGGGCCAGCTATAGGGACCCAGGTAGGCCAGCTAAACAAGAATACCTTGAATCCTGGTCGCGGAGTGTTGTACAATCCTGCATTGAGAATATGTTGCACAGCCGAGGTGGTGTGGGGTTTGGTTTCCCTTCAACACCTCCATAGGGGTACTAAGTGCTGTGTAAATACAGTTACGATTAAAAGGACACACTTCACAGCCCAGTCATTAACTCTTTCTACTACCACTCGAAAAAACAAATCTTTGTTGTCACAAAGCTTGGAGTGATTCGATCAATTAAAGCCAGAACCGGCTCCCAAGCACCCTTTACACTTGCATATTAACTAACGGCACCTTGGCACAAACGTTTTTAACCACATAGGAGGCAAAATTAATGAAACTTCAACTGAAGCATTTTAACAATCGAAATTAGCCATCCTGCACCCTGGGACGGTCGTCTTTTTTCAAAACAAAAGCGCAAGTGAGTCTGGAAAATGAGCACGCCCCCACCCATCCCAGGACTCCCCTGCCCCCCTGGGAATCATGCCCCACAGATTGAAGACATCTGTTCTAGGGATTCCACCCCCAGAGGTGCTTGGAATTTCATGCCTCCCTGCCCTGGCCCCAAATTGTCTATGGTCACAGTAGACTAGTGGCAAACTACTGCTGCCAATTGAAAGTTATCACTTATTAAATGTAATAAGGTAACACAATGTTATCCTATTGTAGAGGTAGCTTATACAGTAGTCAAAATGTAATGTAGGGGTTTTCACTACCAGGACATGCAAAACTTAAAAGTATATGTCCACATCTTTACATACACTGCACCCTGCCTTTCTGGGCTGTGTTGGGCTTACCCTAGGGGTGACTTATATGTATTAAAAAGGGAGGTTTGGGCTTGACAAAAGGTTCATTTTGCAAGGTCAAAATGGCACTTTAAAACTGTACGCAAAGGCTACAATGGCAGGCCTGAGATATGTTTAAAGGGCTACTTAAGTGAATGGCACAATCAGTGCTGCAGGTCCATTTAAAGGGCTACTTAAGTGGGTGGCACAATCAGTGCTACAGGTCCATTAGGGGCATTTAATTTACAGTCCCTGGGTACATGTAGTACCAATTTACTAGGGACTTAGAAGTAAATTAAATGTGCCAGTTGAGTATACGCCAATTCCACCATGTTTAGGGGAGAGAGTGCAACCATTTTAGCACTGGTTAGCAGTGGTAAGGTACACAAAGTCCTAAGGTCAGCAAAAATGAGATCAGCAAAAATAGGAGGCGTGAAGGCAAAAGGTTAGGGGGAAGACCACCTTAAGGCTGACAGGTATAGCAAGTATTTATTGTGCAAGGGGTCAAATGAATTGCCTTTACAAACGTAATAACTCTTACTCAAAAGTCCCACCACAAAAGTCAAGAACGCTGACAATAAGGCCCGCAGCAGAAAAGCAGATGTCACTGCTTATGCCGTTTATGAGTTATGACCCCTACCTAAAAAGTACATCTACAGTTCCTGGTCTCTATTGTCTGGCTTTACCATAACTTTTTGACTTTTTAAGGTTCAAACTCCAAAATAGGTAGAATCATCTTGTTTTCAACTTCATACCTTATTTTAGATTTAGCCTATTTGTGTAGTAAATTAACCAACATATTCCTTTATGATAAAAATATCTGACTGGTCAGATTTACACATCTCAACTCTTACTGCACTTATATGTTTTTCTTGTTTTGAGTAGTTTAAGAATGTGTTTTTGTTTCTTTTTTCTTTCCATAGTAAACACTTCTCCATGAAAAGCCTTTCCTTCTTGCTTCTCCTTAGTGAAAAGGGAATAGTAGAGCACGCTCTCACTTTTACTTATCCTGGTTTGTTTGGTAAGTAGGAATATTTTAACAATTTCCATCTGCATGAAAAGACGCTCCACCACAACACCAATAAAAATTGGTCGCATTTTATCTCCCTTACTGCACGTATATTTAAATGCATACTGCCTGGAAATTAGAACAATCCTAATACTACCTTTTGGGTTCTTTTTCTTTCTTTTTATGGAAAACAGGATTGCATGAAAAGCTTTTCCTTCCCTCACACTTCCAGTGAAAAGAGGTAGCTGTGGCTTCATGTTCCAATACGTATCACACGAAAGCCTCAAGCCTCAGCACGAAACTAGTCTTCAAGTTACAAAGAAATGTTGAAATTTTATTTAGAGAAGAGAACAATACAAAGGGTGACTCCGAATTTTAAGATTCTGACAATAGACACCAAAGCTATTTTATTTTACGGCGTTTTATATAGAGCAAACTAGACCCGAAGTCTTTGGGTATCAGAGCGCTTTACATAGCACCAGTTGCGTTACATCTGGACACATTCATTTTTGTTAGGCACGGGGAGATTAAGTGATTTGCCTAGAATCACAGGATGTTCAGCGTCATTGCCGACACTCGAACTTGGTTCCCCAGATTCGAGGTCAACCGCCCTAGCCGTTAGGCCAACTCCTCTCCTACTTGTTGATGTTATGTATATGGCCATGGAGTCGCCAATGTCCCAGGAATGTGAATACTTATCATTACCCCCACAACTCATGACAACAATGCAACAAGTCCATTTTTCTATTTTCTTTGGGTTCGGGGTCGTAAGACCCCTGGTCATATTTATTATTATTTTACACAAGAAACAAAAACTCACTTTGTAACTTTTTACACAGTAACCACATAATTTACATTTTCAGCATCAATTTGTGACCTAGCCTTAACAGAGACTCCAGTACATGGGAATCACCTAACCATAACTCGTCTGTTCCGGTGTAACCAACAACTTATTTCCGTAACTGTTCCGAGTGAGATCAAGACTGGCCCTGCCCCCTCCTTTACACCTTCGGGTCCCTCCTTATGGGGGCAGTACTGTCACATATTTTCAGGTGTCCAGGAAGGTGGCTGTGATAATTGAGTGGTTCAGAATCGGGGTGAGGCCTGGGCTGATGGGATCCAGTCCTTTGATGAAAATGTGGTCATGGCAGTGATCTAATGGTGCTACAGTGTGTATGGACTGCATGGCTGATGCAGATTTTTGAGTGGTGATGGTGGGCCAGGTGGTCAGGGTGGTCCTCTAGGTGCTGGTAAAAATGGGCAAGAGTGGAAGAGTCTGCTTGGGGTTTGACTTTTTTGTAGATGCTGGTGATATTGTTGCTGAAGATTAGGGGCAGCAGGATGCAGAGGTCCTGAGAGGTGGTTACCCTGGTGAGGGTTGCTGCCTGAGAGGTGAAGTCCTTCACTATCGCAAAGATTTCCTTGGCACTGTTTGTGCTTCTTTTGATGCAGTCAATGAGGGTGGATTTGGTGGCTCTAATTTTCTGATGGTAGTGTCTGAGAGTGGATATGTAGCTGCTCTTGTCGGTCTCATACTGCCTTTGTCTCCATCTGCATTCAAGTTGCTTGCAGTGGCGTTTGGTGAGCCTCCGTTCTTCCATGTACCAGCTTGCTTGTAGTCTAGTTCTCATGGCTTTGTTAGCTGTGAGAGGAGCTAGGGTATCTGCAAAGGGAGTGATCCAGGTGTTAAAGTTGTAGATGGATACGGGGAGGTTGTTGTTCTGTCGAGGCCAGTGGTAGGTGTGCTGAAGACCAGTATGATTCTATTCCAGTCATGGTGTGAAGATTTGGTGATGGTGTTTCTGCTATAGTGTGGGATAGGTATGCTGAAGTTGATGAGGGTGCGGTCAGACCAGGTGATCGTGTGGTCTTATATACTGTGATGTTGCTGAAGCTGGTGGAGATGGGGTCTAGTTGTTGTCAGGCAGTGTATGTGGTACCTTGAATTCACTGGATTAGTCTGAGGTTGGACAAATCCTCTAGGAAGTTGGTTGTGATGGAATCAGTGAGGTCCACCAGCTGGTATCTGAGGTCACCAAGAAGGTTAAAGTTGCTGGAGACACGGATCGGGAGGCGACAAAGTCTGTGATAGTGCTGCCTAAGTTTTCATGTGGTCTGGGAGGGCGGTAGACAACGGTGCTGCTCAGGGAGTAGTTGGCACTGATGAGGAGTTTTAAGGTCAAGTATTCCATGTTGCTGGTGGTGCTTTCCAAGGTGGTGGAGCATTCGGTGGATTCTTTTAAGATGAGAGCGATTCCAGTAGGGAGTTAGTGTTGAGGAGTATGCAGGACAGAGAGGGACGTGTGTAAAAGATGCGTGGAGGAAATGAGGTGGATACACAAAATTTACAGGTTCAGGCCTCAAGCAGCAATTCTGTGCTTCAACTAATACATAAAGTATAAACTGAAGACACGGGCAGCTGAGCTGTCTCACAGGCTTAGGCTCCAGTCAACAGACATTTACCTGAGATTACACAGACCTAACAGTCTGTGGCATGAGATATGAGGGATTAACTTTTAAGTTAGAGAGACCAATGGGGTCTCTCTTTCCACAGTAGAACTATCCCTCAGGAGACACAGAATTCACAGACTCAGATCACAAACAACAAAGCAAGTAACACAGAACCTATGTGCTTTGCTGTTAGACAGCAGAACTGTCTCTTGGATCCCTCAGGTGTTTGCTTTAAACAGCAGAGCTGTTCCTCTGCATACACAGACTGACAGGTTTAGATATCAGTTTTGTCCCTCAATTTACACTGTACTCACATGTTCAAGCCTTAGAGAGGAAAAACAGTTCGCAGGTCACACAGTTTTGGTGATCTGGGAGCTTCAAAGTGAGAACTATCCTTTGAAGAACAGCTGCTTATCTGCCTGTCCACGTATCACTCCATAGTCCTTTGGTCTCCTTTAGTAGAGGTATCCATTAAGTTGCCCTGAACATACATGTTGTGGCTTCAGGTAGCAGAGTTATTGCTCGGGTTACACAACCTGTTTTAGATTGCAAAGCTATCCCACAGTTTGCACAGAAGTTACAGGTTTATTCAACTGATAGCACAAGAGCTACCCTTACCGATCTTAGTCAGAGGTCCAAGATAGCACTCCTTTCCCTGATGTGACATAGAATTTACTAACTCAGAACTCTGACTCATCTCTCTGATCAGACAGACCTGACAAATTAAGACCTTCGACAGCATACCTAGTTGTCAGAATCTCACCTTATTTTACGCAGGAGCAAGGGGAAGCCACAATGCTAGATCCCAACTTCTCCTTCAACTTCAAACCAAGGCAACCCAACAATAGTCAAAGCCACTACGGTCGACAGGGAAGAGAAAAACAAGACTGTTCCACAAAGACTGTGCTTTGGTGCGAGTGTCTATCTGGGACATGTAATTCACCTCCTGTATGAATAAAAAATAAGGACTGTGTAAGGAAAGCTTCTAATCCAAGTGAGTGTCCTTATTACATAGTAATTTTTTATGTGTAACTAAATACCTGAGCAATTCCCTTCTTCTGTCTATCAGTAGTAAGAATGGAAGCTAGAGATGTTTTTGTACAAATAAAGAAACAAAGAGAGTAGTTGCATATCAAATAGAGGAGTGAAAGGTGAGACTAGGAACATATCATTTCTAGACTAAAGCATACCTTATGTTTTACCGTTAATGATCCAGCGGGTTACCAACCTCAGGTACTCAACTACCATACACTCACCTGGGCCCATAAACTCACACACACTCAGATAGGCTAGTAAATCCCACTGGGGGGTCAATTTATGATTACTCTAGATTAGTTACCTGCTAATTTAACTAATCTTTCACTGATCGAAAAGTTCTTTCCTCTGATCAATGGACATTTTAGTTGGAACTAGTTGATGGCAAAATTACATAAATCTAATTTCTTTCTGGTTGAAATAATCACAGACTCAGGAAAGTTTTAAATGTTTATCTGGTTAATTTCACAAGAGCAAATTCATATAAGTAAGAACTCCATTTCTCCAAGGAACAAAGACAATTTACTCAATAAGGTAAATCATCTATTAAACAATATTCTCAACAATGACAGTACCTGGAGAAGAGAGGAAAAGAGAGAGCAGTACAATGACATACTACACAGAAATATATTTACCTAGAATGGTGTGGAAACCAACCCCTTGGCCAAGGAGCTGGGAAGGTCCCCTGGGACAGATCAGGTGAAAAGCTTCAGGACAGGTTACCGGACAGGATAGGAGACCTCTTCTAGATCCGGCGCCTGCGTCGTACCCCTCTCTGACACTATCTTCCTGCTCGATTCTTCCGCGATCTTCTTCTAATTCTTTGCCTAATTTCCCTCCTCGATTCTTCCGAGATCTTCTTCTAAATCTGATTACGTTTAGGATCTAAGTTCTGCAATTCGATGATTCTTCTTCAGCATTTGTTCAGCTCTCAGACAGCATCCCAGTCTCTCAGCATCTCAGCAACACGAGCATATCTAACTAACTAAACTACCTCAATTATACTTTCCTAATGGTAGGTCACACCATGTTAAGTTTTAATAATTTGCCCTAGTTCATTGTTCAGTGTTCCCGCCCCTTAATTCATTTTCCCAAGCTTTATTTCCCACCCGCATTTCACATCTTTATCAATAAAAAAGAATACATATAACAGTTGTCTTGTTCATCCTGCAGGATGTCCATCACTTTCCCAGGACATGTTGCGAACGCGGCCTTGGACGGGATCCAATCACACCCTCATGGCTTCTGGCTGGTTGTTACTGCGCCTGCGTGAAGAGTCATGCGTAGTATAGACTTTAGCATCGCTCAGAGGCCCAAATACGAACTAATAAAGAGGCCAAAAAGAAACATGTTGAAATCAAAATAAAATTATTTTACTGTATACCACCTAACTCTACTATAATCCCATTTACTTGTAATAGGTCTCCCTGCATTAGCATTTAGTAAACAGCATGTTTTAGTTTTGGTAAGGCAGATGCTTAGCATGTGACTTTCCAAGCGGCCATTTTAGAAGCAAGTGCGCAGATGCAGAAAATTCCATCCAAGCAAAGACTCGTCATACTGCGTAGATGAAGTTGACGCATGCCCAATGCAGTTTCCCGCGTTAGCAGCCATTTTAAGTTTCACTCGAGTTACTTGCTAGTAAAACACATATGCAAGCGTCATTCTATCTAGAATATGGAATGTGGTGTACGTTAGTTTACACAAAACATAATTAATACAGTGTTACACATTATATGAGAGGATCGCATTCGAGCAAGTCTCTTTTATACAAGTCCTTGCTCCATCAATCCCCTCTCTGATGGCATTTTATGCCATCATAGAATTACCCATCACCCAATCAGATGCCAACTTTAGCACATCTCAAAACCCTTTCTATCTTTGTGTTTGCTTACTCAGTATTAACTTGTAAACTTTTCATCCTTTTGTACAATTCGCCTTTCATTTCTTCTAACTGGATTTCTTCATACTGTCTTTTCTTTCCCTTTTCGTTCACTACATATATCTTTCTTTTTCTACAACATTTGCACCATAACATTATTGCTAAAACTAATACTGTTATTCCAAATCTGAGTGGTATTATTTGACCTATAATACTCTTGCCTATATGCCCATATTAGTAAACCAACTCCCTATTGAAGTAATACTATTTGTTAATTTCTTCCATACACCGTCAACTTCCAGTGGTTTTACATCTTCCTCCAATTTAGAAATATTTTAATGTACTCTCCAATTTCGACACTTTTGTCAGGAATATAAGTGCAACAATATTGCGCTTTCAGCATTTTACAGACTGCGCCCTCTTTTGCTAATAATATATCAAGAGCAAGTCGATTTTGTAAAACCATTGACCTTATTGCAACCATTTCCGTATTGATCATGAAGAACCCTCCAGCATAATCTGTCGATAGACGATCAACCGCTGTTGATAACTAACACATTTTTCGTGAGTTTAAAATTACTCCCACAGAAGGTATCAATGCACTAAATATGTCACCTACTAGTTCTCAAAAACTAGCTCTTTTTATGCATGTTAGTTCCTTTGTGTTTTCATTGCTTCCAGTGATTCTTTTTACATGATAGACTTTAGGGAATACTATTCCAAAATAGTAACTCCCATACCAATGTGCAGGCAGCCTAAAATAGGCTTTATTCCCACAAACATAATAGACTCCAGGGAAACCTGGATCTGTTCCACCTTTTAGTCCCCATCACCCAATTACTAAGAAATTATGTTCACATTCACTGGATTGTTATAGTCAGTTTTTAATCTATGGAGACAGATTTTCACTTTCTTTTCTTTCAAAATCTAGAGACCTCGCAGCATGAGTCTTGCCAAGTGTATAAATGTCCTCTTTCTCAGCCCATTGAGGAATCTGAGGTTTCTTTTCAGAAGCTTTTCTTTGGAAGTTCTGTCTCCATTGCTCAACTAAATTCAAAAATACCTTTTCTACTTCGTGTAATGAACATGTTAAATTGTTTTTGTGTGCCTCCGCTATATCTATTGTTTTCATGGGTAAGAAATATTCACCCATAAACTGTGCGTCTTTAGTACTAAGAACTGGATTCATACTCTTTCGAATAGGAACCTCTGAAAAAATCACATCTGAGTTAGAATAATAATACTGTAATTTTCCTGTTCTATAAAATAAACTGGATACTACATGAAATACCATATGTTGATGGTAAATGATGGTATGTAACACTTTCTGCTACTGATGCTGGTACTTTCTTACACACATAACAATCACTAACCTCCATGGTATCTACATACTGTACTAATAATTTTGTAAATACATTTAAAGCTGTGCCATTATTTGTCACAGTGTGATGTAAGTCTAACTCATCTGGTGCTTCTAATGCTACTCTGTCTCCTTTGATGTTAGCTACCCTTTCATTTGTGCTTGTGTTATTTTTCTTTTCTGTCACCATCAAATAAGGGATGGCTATGGTTAATACTAACCAGATTATGAGTACTAAAAATATACTACATATACATATTCTACAACATTTCTTTATACACTTTTGTTTTGGTCTTCCTGCAACCCTATCATCAGCCATTTTGGACTAAGAAGATTTCTATTCTTTTTCTTTGCTTTTGTGAATCTTATGTTTTAGCCTTCAAGGGGGTCTCACTTCTCCTTCGTCAATCTGCTCTACAATGAATTCTTCGTCACTTTCTTCATTCAAATCTAGATTCTCGAATTCTTCAAGAATCACATAGGTCCATTCAGGACCTATGAACTTATTGTTCAAAATTCGTAGTCTTTGGCTTCTTCGCCTAGGTTTCTCAGTCAATTGCCCAGATTGACTAGTGACTTCATTTACTTGTTCAGGTTCTTCACTTATTGTTCTTAAGCAATTTTTTAACCTTTTAACACCACCTGGCCAATTATCACCTTTTCTGACCTTTTTAGCTTGTACTGCACTTTCACTTTCCTCGTCTCTTTCAAGTCTTCTTTTATTTTTGTTGTGTTGTGGCACAATTTGATTATCTTCGTCTTCAGAGTCCCTTTCTATCTGTCCTGATTCAGGATTGACTGTTGTGACTTCATTTGCCTGAACATGTTCTTCTTCCTCTATCTGGCCCTGTTCAGGTCGTATTTTGTCTTGTTCTCCATCTTCCTGAGCGTGTTCTTCTTTTTCTAACTGGTCCTGCTCAGGTCTTACTGCACTTTGGTTTTCTGCAGCCTGAACGTGTTCTTCTAGACCTATCTGTCCCTCCTCAGATTCGTGAATTTATTGGTTCACCTCTGTCTGAGTATATTGTTCTTTCCTTGTCTGATCCTGCTCAGGGTCTCCAATAGTTTCATTCACCCTTTCCTGAGCTTGTTCTTCTTCACCTGTCTGGTCCTCTCTAATTTCCTGTCTTTCTAGAATGGTCCTGCTTCTTGTTTTAACAATTGCCTCGGGTATGTCAACCAATGGTCTCCAGTCATCCTGACTAGATCCTTCAGCTGCACAATCTTCAGCAGCCTCAACTGCATGAGTTAATTGAGGTCCCTCTTCGTCAGGAGCTGGTACTCTTTTGGTATGACTGGCATGTATCCAGTTAGGTATACCTGCACATTTTACTGCTGTTGTTGTAACCAATATAACCTGATGTGGCTTATCCCACCCTAAGCACAACTCTCAAGTGTGATTCTTCACCACCACCCAGTCACCGGTATTCAGATCATGTGCTTGATTGGGCTGCCTGGCAACTGCGTCTTCTCCAACCTGATGAGAGACAGAACGCACTAGATCAGCCAATCCTTTGCAATAGTCTAATACCAAATCATCAGTTGTATTCAACAGTTTGTGTCCTGGTATAAATGCTTGTCTCATTGATCTTCCCATGATAAATTCATGGGGACTCAATCCTGTGTTTCTGTCAGGAATACTTCTGAGTCCCATCAGAACAAGAGGTAATGCATCTGGCCATTCCAATGAGGTGGATGCATACACCTTTGCCAGTCTTGATTTGATTGTGCCATTCATTTGTTCTACCACTCCAGACGCCTCTGGGCAATATGCACAGTGAAGTTTCTGTTAAATTTTAAATGCTTCACAGATTAATCAAATTATTTCATTATTAAAGTGAGATCCTCTATCTGATTCAAAAGTTACTGGAAAACCAAATCATGTAATTAGCTCCCTCAACAGCAGTTTGGCAACTGTTATGCTGTCATTTCTCCTAGTTGGATATGCCTCCACCCACTGGGAAAACAAACAATAACAAGAACATATTTCAGTCCTCTGCAAGCTGGTAATTGGATAAAGTCAACCTGCACCCTCACAAATGGTCCTTCTGCTTTTCCAATCTTTCTCCAACTGACCACTGTCTTCCTGCCTGGGTTTATTTGTTGACATTTGAAACATCTCTAGCAAAGGCTCTCTGCGACAGCCCTAAATCTTGGATTATACCAATCCTGTCTAAAGAGCCTGATCAGGGCGTCCCTGCCTACGTGTGTGTCTCCATGATACGTTCTGACCATTTGTGAAAGTAAACAATCTGGCATCACTGCTTTGCCATCTGGATAAATCCACACATCATCCTCTGTTCTTCTATGACATCCTACTTTTATCCACTCCTCCTTTCCACTCCTTTCCACCCCTCTTCCTGCAGTTGTCTTACTTCCTCCCATGTTTCTATTCCTGAGAGAAGCATAAGTTGGCAGCTGATTCCACTTGTTTCAATTTTCTTATTTACTGCCAATTTATTTCTGGAACAGTATTGGGCAACCTGGACAGCTACCACATAGTCATCTCCTGACAAATGTGCAGCACACTTGACCACTGCCACTTCTTTTGGCAATTGGATTGCTTCTAGCAATTCTTTCACAAATTTCCCATTCTTAATAGGGGATCCTAAAGAAGTCATGAAATCCCTCTGCATCCAGAGATGGACAAAAGCATGCACAACCCCGTAACTAGCTATCAGTAAAAATGGTTACTTTCCAATTTTTCCCAAATTTGCAAGCATTAATCAGAGCTACCAATTTAGCTACTTGTGCAGATTTTCCTCCTGGTAAATAGGATGGTTCAACTATTCCATCCAATGTGCATACTGCATAAGCAACACTTAATCCTCCTTCCTCATGCCTCATGCACGAGCCATCTACAAATAGCTCATGCTCAGATTCTTTCTGGGGCTCTTCCTGTATGTCTGGACGGGGCTTAGTGCATAATTCAGTCACATCCAAACAGTCATGCTCAACCTCATTTCTTACTTCCTCTCCATATACATCTGGCAATAGTGTAGCAGGGTTTAGCGTAGTACACCTGACCACTGTCACATTTTCAGCACCCAAAATGATTCTTTCGTACTTAGTCATTCTACTAGGAGTAAGGTACTGTGTTCGTGTTCTTGTTAAAATAATCTCAACTGAATGTGGAACATACACCTTCACGGGATGTCCCATCACAATTGGCTCACTTTGTTCCAGACTCATACAGGTGGCAGCTACTGCTTTCAAACATCCAGGTAATGTGACGCTACCGGGTCCAAGGTAGCAGAAAAGTAAACTACTGGACGTTGACTTAAACCATGTCTTTGTGTTAAAACTGAGAGTGCACAACTTTCTCTTTCACAACAAAATGGTGCAAATTCTTTTGTGTAATCTGGCATACCTAGAACGGGGGCTTCACACAAGCAATTTCGTAGTCTCACAAATGCTTCCATGCTTTCATCATTCCATTCTACTGGGTCCTTTGCTAGTTTCTTGCTCATTTGTATTAAGGGTGTGGCTAACAATGAAAAACCTACAATCCATTGCCTGCAGTACCCCACCACTTCAAGGAACATCCTAATCCCTCTTTGGGACTGTGGTAACTGCATTTGTTTTATTATCTTTATTCTTTCGGGGGTCACTTTCCTCACTCCTCGTTCTATTTGGTGTCCTAAATATCTGACTCCAGTTCTACAAAATTGTAGTTTCTCTGGTGACACTTTGGTGCCGATTAGGATCCTGGAGAAACCGGGTACGAACCGTCGGTCGGAGGGTTTTCTCCGTCCGACTCGTACCCGGTTGTACAACTTTACAAACATGCAAGTACGATTCGCACGGAAACACTATTTCCGTACGAGTCGTACAAAACACCAACCGAGGAAAATAACCATACAATTGACATCCGGAAAAGCGCCGACGTGACGTCGGGACGCATGCAGCCTGCGTTCCACGAACCAGGAAGTACGATTCGCACCGACGTCATCCCGCACGGAGAATATTTCCCGGCAGCCAAAAACTGCCGGGAAATCAGGACGACGCGCACAAGGAGCACCTGTACGCGACGGACAGACATGGACCCGAACCTAGGTGTCATCCCGGCCCTCATAGCAGTCGACCTCCTCTACAGGTACCGACGCAGACGCCGCAGAAGGTCAGAACAACACCCAGGGGCAAAGGGGGGGGCAGGGGCAGGACACAAAACCCCCACCCAAGTCACACATGCCACATGCCCTGGACATACCTGACCTCCAGGCCCTGGTCACTTCGAGGGGGTGGGGGCGTGTCCAGCAACGCCAGCGTCCGCCACAACGGAAGTGGGCGACGACGCGAACCGGCAACACAACAATACAGGTACGTACCGTACCCACGCCTTAAGAGCGTGGGTACGAGTCGTACCACGCCCACACCTACGTCACCCCAACAATGGCGGTACAGCCCGTACCCATGTGCGTACGGGCTGCACAAGCATTCCACAGCGTGGGCACGGGTACGTATGGACCATACCCCCACCCGTGTATGTATGGAGCGTACCCCCACCCCAACAGTGAATGTACGGACCGTACCCCACCCGCGTATGTATGGAGCGTACCCCAACCCCAACAGTGAATGTACGGACTGTACCCCCACCCGCGTATGTATGGAGCGTACCCCCACCCCAACAGTGTATGTACGGACCGTACCCTCACCCGCGTATGTATGGAGTGTACCTCCACCACAACAGTGTATGTATGGACCGTACCCTCACCCGCGTATGTATGGAGCGTACCCCCACCCCAACAGTGTATGTACGGACCGTACCCTCACCCGCGTATGTATGGAGCATACCCCCACCCCAACAGTGAATGTACGGACCGTACCCCCACCCGCGTATGTATGGAGTGTATCCCCACCCCAACAGTGTATGTACGGACCGTACACCCACCCGCGTATGTATGGAGCGTACCCCCACCCCAACAGTGTATGTACGGACCGTACCCTCACCTGCGTATGTATGGAGCGTACATGGCCAGATGCTGGAGGGGTGGGTGCAGAGTCCTCCCAGCAGTGCCCAGACACAGGAGGGATGGGTGTAGAGTCCTCCCAGCAGTGCCCAGAAACAGAAGGGGTGGGTGTAAAGTCCTCCCAGCAGTGCCCAGACACAGGAGGGGTGGGTGCAGAGTCCTCCCAGCAGTGCCCAGACGCAGGAGGGGTGGGTGCCTATCACTCCCAGCAGTGCACAGACACAGAAGGGGTGGGTGCAGAGTCCTCCCAGCAGTGCCCAGACACAGGAGGGGTGGGTGCAGAGTCCTCCCAGCAGTGCCCAGACACAGGAGGGGTGGGTGCAGAGTCCTCCCAGCAGTGCCCAGACGCAGGAGGGGTGGGTGCCTATCACTCCCAGCAGTGCCCAGACACAGGAGGGGTGGGTGTAGAGTTGTCAAGAATTCCTGTCATGCGAGGGGAGGAAAACGGTAACCAGCGAAAACGGACTACATCTCCCAGGATGCTTAGCGGTTGAGAGGTTATGTAAACAGGAGAGCTGTTACATAACTCAAGGAAAACACGCCCTTATGTAAACAGGAGAGCTGTTACATAACTCAAGGAAAACACGCCCTTATGTAAACAGGAGAGCTGTTACATAACTCAAGGAAAACACGCCCTATAAAGGGAGGAACCGGGAGGTACAACGCTGTCGGATATTGTGTTTACACCGACGTACCTGCTTAGTGAAGAGCAGTGTTCCGGAGTGGTGCTCCAGTAAGGCAAGAACGGAGGTAGGTCGAGTCGTTACTCCCTGGGCCGTGTCTTGCCCCATCGTCACCTGTGAAGGACCCGGAAGCTCTACCGGATAACCATTGAGCTTCGCTTTTTGACTCGGCTGAGTCAAAGCGCAGTGGCGCTTTTGCTGGTTGGAGTCGTAACTCCCAGCCCGACCAGAGATACAGGGACTGCCAGCTGTAACGCACACCAGGAGGTGTTTGCCGCGTTACAGACTCGGAAGTCCACAGGATCGATCGAGCGGCTGCTCTCGGTTCAGTCTTCTTTGCTGGTGATTGGGGTATCGGTGACGCATCACCAGGAGGTGACTCCGCGTCCCGGTGCAGTCTGCGGAAGAGGTTGAGCGGCTGCTCCCTTCAGGTAGAGACCCCGGCTGGGTGTTTCCCTGACTCCTCGATTCTCCCCAACACTCTTCGTGCCCCTCACAGCCTACCGATTGGCATTGTCGGCCATTTCATTTCTGCCCTCTGTTGGCATACGCCGGGATCGGCGTATATGCAGAGGACGGTTAGGACCATCCGTGCTGTGGGCTGGTAACGTACTTAGCCTGGAGGATTCCAGTGACTATAACCTTTGTTTATTCCTTGTATTATTTTTGCCTTCATTAAAATAACTAAACCTTCACAAGTGGTTGCGTTCTCATTATCGTGTCTGTTAAACGATCCTGAGACGTTCAGGGCGTTACAAAATATCCGACCTTAATAACACTAACTGTCTCCCGGTCGATAACAGACATGGCAACACTTGATGATGTGCTGGCTGCTTTAGCGACCGTGCAAATTGAATTGGCTGCCTCCAGGCAAGAAACAGCCGATGTAAAAGCCAGACTGGATGCTATCCAATTGGACCCGCTCACGCCCAGCACCTCCCTCACGAACCAGACCCCTGCGGTAGTAGTGGAAATGCCGGTAGCCGTCCCCTTGGCAACACCAGAGAGGTACAGTGGGGATCCTAACACAGTGCAGGTATTCCTCACACAAGTGGCGCTACATTTATCGTGCAAACCAAGGGCGTTCCCCACGAGTCAGGCTCGTGTGGCTTTCCTTATATCCTATTTGGCTGGAAACGCGGCACAATGGGCCGTACCTCTGGTGAGCAGGGACGACCCCATCTTATGTGATTGGGGTGCTTTTCGCGAGGAATTCCTGAAGGTCTTCGACAGAAGGGCTGACTCGTACACGGCGGACCGTGAAATGCTTGAGTTGAGACAGGGATCCAACGAACTGGTGCAGTATCTCAACGCGTTCCGAAGGCTGGTTGCGGAAACCAAGTGGCCTGTTGCTAAACAGACGGCGCTCTTCCATCACGGGCTGTGCGATGAGCTCAAGGACGCCGTGGCTCATATTGACCCACAACCCAAGACATGTGAGGGCCTTATCAACCTGGTATTACGGCTGGAACATAGGCTAAGTGAAAGAAAGGGGGATCATGGGAGAAAAGGAAAATCCCTTCCATCCTATGTGACAGTGGGAAGTCCTGAAACTACCACCGCATCCAAGGGAGAACCCATGGACATCGGCGCAATACGAGCGAGCCTCACAGCCACGGAGAAAGAGTCACGCCGTAAACAAGGATTGTGCCTATATTGTGGCAAAAAAGGCCACTACGTACGTGAATGCCCTGCCAAACCGAAGACGTCACGTTATCGGGCCAACCGGTCGGTAACAGCCGTGGTGGACGTACCGGCGGAAAACTAGAGGACTCCCAGACCAAAGAAGGGGCATCTCGGAGTCACTCATCCATCCCTTCACTTTCCAACTCGGTCACTAAGGGACAACGACACCTGTTTCTCACGGTGCACGTGGGAGTGCATGACCAGTGGATACCCGTTGTGGCCATGGTGGATTCAGGGGCCACTGGCATGTTTATGGACCACAACGAGGCATGCAGGCTAGGGCTAGTGCTTCTTCCCAAAGCTGTACCCGAAGACGTCTATGCTGTAGACGGAAGGCGATTGGTGACGGGGCCCATCGGGCAGCACACGGGGGTCCTTCCGATGAGATGTGGGAGGAACCATTTGGAACAAATCGATTTTAACATCATCCGAGCGCCCCAATATGGCGTCATATTGGGATTGCCGTGGCTACAGAAACACAACCCCTCTGTGGATTGGCCAACACATCGCATCGAACTGATGTCCCCGTATTGCATCCTGCATTGTGGAATAAGAACGGAATCCCTTGACGCAGATGAGAGCGGGAGTCAGACGGTGGCTACAGCGGCAGAAAAAGATGTGGCTCTCCCCCAGGCTTATCACAGTTTTGAGGATGTATTTGATGAGGTGAAGGCGGAAGTGCTACCACCACATAGACAGTTTGACTGCCACATCGACCTGGTGCCAGGGGCCAGCGTTCCCAGCGGCAGGCTGTATGCCCTGACGGAGCCTGAAAACGTGCATCTCCGGGGGTACCTGGATAAACTCCTCAAGCTAGGATTCATCCGCCCGTCCAAGTCTCCGGCCGCCTCGCCACTCTTCTTCATCCCGAAGGCTAATGGGGAGCTGAGAGCCTGTGTGGACTTTAGGGCATTGAATGCGATAACCGTAAAGAATCGGTACCCCTTGCCTCTCATCAGTGTACTTCTGGAACAGGTCAAGAAAGCTCGTATCTACACCAAGTTGGATTTGAAAGGGGCATACCATCTGGTGCGCATGAGGGACGGAGACGAGTGGAAGACCGCCTTTAAGACCAGGTTCGGCCTTTTTGAGCACCTCGTCATGCCGTTCGGTCTGTGCAACGCCCCGGCAGCCTTTCAGTACTTTTTGAATGAGGTATTCAGAGAGGAGTTGGATATCTACGTGGTCGTATATATCGACGACATCCTCATCTATTCGTCCAGTGTGGAGGAGCACGTACACCACGTCAAAGCTGTGCTCCAAAAGCTGAGGGAAAACATGCTGTTTTGTAAACTCAGCAAGTGTGACTTCCACGTCACATCCGTGGAATTCCTCGGAGTGATGCTGAGTCCAGAGGGACAGGAGATGGCAGAACGAAAGATCAAGGCGGTGAAAGAATGGCCGGTGCCCCAAAGCGTGAAGGACGTCCAAAGTTTCATTGGCTTCGCCAACTTTTACAGGCGGTTTATAGATGGATTTTCAGGATTGGTGGCCCCAATCACACAGCTACTGAGGAAGTCCAAGGAGTTTGTCTGGTCCCCTGAAGCGAACAAAGCCTTTGAGGCCCTGAAAAGCGCCTTTGGTAAGGCACCGGTGTTGGCTCACCCCGATCCGGATCTCCCCTACGTGGTGGAAGCGGACGCATCGGATGTGGCGCTGGGGGCTATCTTGTCCCAACGCAACCACGACACAGGGGTGCTTCATCCCGTTGCGTACATGTCCCGCAAACTCAACGACGCCGAACGCAACTACCATATTGCGGAGAAGGAGCTTCTCGTAATCAAGGACGCCTTCACCGAATGGAGGCATTGGTTGATGGGGGCAAGACATGTGGTATCGGTGTACACGGACCATCGGAACCTACAGTTCATGACGGCCACAAGACACCTTTCTCCCAGACAGCTGCGGTGGATTATCTTCTTTGCGGGGTTCAACTTCCGCATCACATATCGGCCGGGGACGGAAAACCGGAAGGCGGACGCCCTGTCCCGTCAATCTGCAGTTAAGGAACCAGTGCCTGCGACCGAGCATTCCATCATTTCCCCGAGGATGGTATTGGGGGTTATCCAACCGGATACTTTCCTGAGGGGAATAAAGAGAGGGATCAGGTCATTCGCATGGCGGAGGTGGCTCCTCAGTCACAGAGAATGGCAGCTGAAGGACGGGATACCCCTGAAGGGCAGGTGCCTATTGATACCCACGCCTAGGCTAAGGAAACAAGCATTCATCTGGTGCCATGACTCTCCATGCGCAGGTCATTTGGGCTTTGAAAAAACGGTGGCTAGCATGGGACGGCATTTCTGGTGGCCAACCATGAGAGTGGATGTCAGGAGGTGGGGACAGGAGTGTCCTACGTGTGCTACCATGAAGGCCGACCATGGCCGAACCCAAGGGCTCTTACATCCACTTCCGACCCCGGATAGACCATGGGATAGCATATCACTGGACTTCGTGGTGGGCCTACCGGTAGACCAGGGGATGACGGCAATACTGGTGGTGGTGGATTACTTGACGAAAATGGGGCACTTCATCCCCTGCAAGAGAGTCCCTACGGCCGGGGAATTGGCGTCACTACTCCTAAAGAATGTGGTACGACTGCATGGATTACCTGGGGTGATCGTGTCGGACCGGGGGTCGCAGTTTACTGCGCAATTCTGGAAGACTTGGTGCACTGCGCTGCATGTTAAGACCGCCCTGTCCACCAGCTACCACCCTCAAACGGACGGCCAAACCGAGCGCCTGAACCAAACGCTCAAACAGTATCTGCGATGTTTTGTGGACCAGGGCAGGGAAGAATGGGTCGACTTGCTATGGGTTGCAGAGATAGCCTATAACAACGCCACTCACAGCTCCACACAGTCATCTCCGTTCTATAGCAACTATGGCCAACATCCCAGGTTCTTGCCATTTCTACATCCGTTCAGAGAGGACAGGATTCCCGCCACAGCGGACAGGGTGGCACACATAAAAGACACGTTGATGCGCTCAAGGGCTGTCCTAATAGAGGCCAAGAGAAGATACAAGGCTGCGGCAGACAGGAAGAGAAGGCCCGGGCCACTGTACCGCACTGGAGACTACGTCTGGATATCCACAAGAAACATGAGGTTTCGAAAGAACAGTGTGTTCCATCCCAAGTACATGGGCCCCTATCGAATTACCAAGTGTATGGGTCCCGTGAATGTGAAGGTGTGCTTGCCCCAGTCATTGCGGATACACCCTGTCTTTCATGTATCATTGCTCAAACCAGCACCCTCCAAGCCGTCTGGGACACCTAGGCCGGTATGCGTGGAGTCGGAGGTGGAGTATGAAGTGTCGGGCATACGGGCGTCCAAATGGCGCAGGGGGAAGCTGTGGTACCTGGTTGCGTGGAAAGGCTATGGCCCGGAGGAGCAGTCATGGGAACCGGCTGAAGGGGTTCATGCTCCGCGCTTGGTCTCCTTGTTCCATCGGCGTTTTCCTGCCAGCGCTGGACCCGTGGGGAGCCGCTGAGAGGGAGAATGTACTGTCAAGAATTCCTGTCATGCGAGGGGAGGAAAACGGTAACCAGCGAAAACGGACTACATCTCCCAGGATGCTTAGCGGTTGAGAGGTTATGTAAACAGGAGAGCTGTTACATAACTCAAGGAAAACACGCCCTTATGTAAACAGGAGAGCTGTTACATAACTCAAGGAAAACACGCCCTTATGTAAACAGGAGAGCTGTTACATAACTCAAGGAAAACACGCCCTATAAAGGGAGGAACCGGGAGGTACAACGCTGTCGGATATTGTGTTTACACCGACGTACCTGCTTAGTGAAGAGCAGTGTTCCGGAGTGGTGCTCCAGTAAGGCAAGAACGGAGGTAGGTCGAGTCGTTACTCCCTGGGCCGTGTCTTGCCCCATCGTCACCTGTGAAGGACCCGGAAGCTCTACCGGATAACCATTGAGCTTCGCTTTTTGACTCGGCTGAGTCAAAGCGCAGTGGCGCTTTTGCTGGTTGGAGTCGTAACTCCCAGCCCGACCAGAGATACAGGGACTGCCAGCTGTAACGCACACCAGGAGGTGTTTGCCGCGTTACAGACTCGGAAGTCCACAGGATCGATCGAGCGGCTGCTCTCGGTTCAGTCTTCTTTGCTGGTGATTGGGGTATCGGTGACGCATCACCAGGAGGTGACTCCGCGTCCCGGTGCAGTCTGCGGAAGAGGTTGAGCGGCTGCTCCCTTCAGGTAGAGACCCCGGCTGGGTGTTTCCCTGACTCCTCGATTCTCCCCAACACTCTTCGTGCCCCTCACAGCCTACCGATTGGCATTGTCGGCCATTTCATTTCTGCCCTCTGTTGGCATACGCCGGGATCGGCGTATATGCAGAGGACGGTTAGGACCATCCGTGCTGTGGGCTGGTAACGTACTTAGCCTGGAGGATTCCAGTGACTATAACCTTTGTTTATTCCTTGTATTATTTTTGCCTTCATTAAAATAACTAAACCTTCACAAGTGGTTGCGTTCTCATTATCGTGTCTGTTAAACGATCCTGAGACGTTCAGGGCGTTACAAGAGTCCTCCCAGCAGTGCCCAGACACAGGAGGGGTGGGTGCAGAGTCCTCCCAGCAGTGCCCAGACGCAGGAGGGGTGGGTGCCTATCACTCCCAGCAGTGCCCAGACACAGGAGGGGTGGGTGTAGAGTCCTCCCAGCAGTGCCCAGACGCAGGAGGGGTGGGTGCCTATCACTCCCAGCAGTGCCCAGACACAGGAGGGGTGGGTGCAGAGTCCTCCCAGCAGTGCCCAGACGCAGGAGGGGTGGGTGCCTATCACTCCCAGCAGTGCCCAGACGCAGGAGGGGTGGGTGCCTATCACTCCCAGCAGTGCCCAGACACAGGAGGGGTGGGTGCAGAGTCCTCCCAGCAGTGCCCAGACGCAGGAGGGTTGGGTGCCTATCACTCCCAGCAGTGCCCAGACACAGGAGGGGTGGGTGCAGAGTCCTCCCAGCAGTGCCCAGACACAGGAGGGGTGGGTGCAGAGTCCTCCCAGCAGTGCCCAGACGCAGGAGGGGTGGGTGCCTATTACTCCCATAAGTGCCCAGACGCAGGAGGGGTGGGTGCCTATCACTCCCAGCAGTGCCCAGACACAGGAGGGGTGGGTGCAGAGTCCTCCCAGCAGTGCCCAGACGCAGGAGGGGTGGGTGGCTATCACTCCCAGCAGTGCCCATGGAACGCAAAGGGTGGAGTACCCACAGATACAATGCCCACAAAAGTCAGTCAGGTGCACAAAGACCCTGCAGTACATGTACCACATGTGTGCGAGGCTGGAAGTACACACATGCATAGCGCCTAATAGAGAACATGTCCACATGAAGTCATTTCAACAGTCTACATACACAAGTACAGTGACCACCAAGGATGCCACGAATGATGCAGGTGGAGACATCGCTCAGCATGCATGTGCAAAGTTGAAGGAGTCCGTCACACACCCAGCTGATGTAGACACAGCTCAGCACCACATATTGGAAACACCCTGCAAGGAAGATGTCAGGTTACACAGAGGAAGGAACACACCTTGGGACGATGTCACCATGCAGTAACTGCTTACATGAACAAAGTAATTTAGCCAACAGCTTGTGATGGCACACAGATACCAGGGTCCACCCTATGACCAGCACAAGACTACATTTCCCACACACCCAACACATCATCACCACCCAAAATCATGGAGCAGGTCCACCAACAGCAATACCAGATAAACAGTAGTGTTCCATGGAAAAAACAAATTGCTTTATTCAGCAGGATGTAAGTAGGAATCATCATAAATGTCAATATATACAAGGCTGATAGGGCAGTCCATGACTCCAATCCGGATGGGGGACACAGTGGGACGTGTGTCCCCTAGCTTGCCTGCACAGTCAGACTCCTTTGTCTTCCACAAGGGGGGGGGGCATCATGTTGGGGGGAAGGACCAGGCACCGCAGGGACAGGAGGGGCAAGGGTAGGTGTTGTGGGTGCAGGGACGGACGACTCCAACACAGGGGGTGGGGCAGCACCAAAGGTGGATTGGAGCACGGCACTGCACACTACTGCCAGGTCGTCCAGCGTCTCCCCTGCACCCGAAGGAACCACAGGCCCCAAGGAGGGAGGGGTTCACAGGGATGGGTCGCAGCGCTACCCGGGGAGGGTGTGGACAGGGGGGGGGGACTCAACCACCCTTACCGGGGACTCCTTTGACCGCTTGCGGGGTGGTGTCACTGTGGGGCTCAGGGACAGAGCGGCCATGAAGGAGTCCTTGCTGGATTTGTGGCCAGGAGAGCTGAGGGGAGTGGATTTGGAGGGAGTGGATTTTTGAGAATGCGGACTCCCACTCTGGCTGCGTGTCTTACGTTTGCCCCCCGACCCAGTGGGTGTGCCTACTTCACCCTGTGTGTGCGTGCCAGGAGGTGTGCGCTTGTCCTTCCCTGCTGGTGTGGTGCCTGTGTCTGGTGGGCTGTGTGCATGCTGACGTCTGGGTGTACGTGGGACAGGCATGGGAGTGGGAAGTGTGGATGGGGCATGGGTAGGGGGTGGGACGAAGTGCTGCAGGAGACCCACTGCTGCAGTCAGTGTCGAGTCAATAGACCGCAGCAAGTTGCGTTGGTCAGCCTGCGATGCTGAAATGCCCTCCAAGTATGCCTCCATGTTGTTGAGCACTCGGCTGTGGCCATGGAGGACATTAAGCATCGCAGCCTGACCAACCTGCAACTGCCGCAGGATGTCCACAGACTCGGCATTGGCGGCAGCAGTGGAGACAGGGGCAGAGGGTGCGGTGCCTGGCAGGAAGGAGACACGTGGTGACGTAGCACGCCGGGAAGGGACACGAGCAAGTGGGAGGCCGCTGATGGCAATGGAGGGGGCGGGGAGAGATGTTGTGCTGCTGTCAGCATTTGGAGCAGCCTCCGTCCCCTCGGAGAGCTCAGCCTCGGACCCGTCAGCTTCATATTCTGTGGTGGCAGTGGACAGGTCCTCCGGCTCACTCCCCTCGGCCTCAGTTCCACTCGATGTGCCAGCTAAGATGTCACTGCTGGCACTGGTGCCCGGTCCCTCCGCACGGTCCGTGCCGGTGTCTCCATCCGTGTCCCCCAACGATGCTGTTGGCAAGGTGAAGAAACAGGAATTAATCACACACCTGTATACATATGTCACATGAGTCAAATCTACATCGGTTACAGTGCATAGCCTGAAAAGAAAGATGAGTAACATTTACAATACAAGGTACATATATAGGCCCTGCAACACACAGTTGGTTCACCCACCATGCCACTGAGAAACTATGGAGAGCATGACACATTTGCAAATGACATGATATGGATTTGGACAGAGGAGCCAGGCTCTGGGGACAATCCAGCACTGCATCTGCACCACACAGCGTTGCCGTAACTAGGGATGAGCAGGGACCATCTCCATGAACTTGAGGCACATGCTGCAAAGGTAATACTTAAAGACATGCCCAACATGAATGGGTCACTGCACCTTGAGTGTATGTCCAGACAAACATCACACACTGGCCAGACCGAGCAATGAGATTTCAGGTGTCGACTGGTAGGCCTTGCCCGCACCAACCACCCCCTACATGAGACAATATGATGAGACACAGGAAGCACTTGCATCTCTTAGTCTGGGAGAAATACACATGGGCTGCAAGAAACTCATATTGGACCCAAAATACCCCATGTGCGCCTGTACAACGATCTCATTTACAAATGGCCATCATCAGATAATTGTAACAAGACACACAGGCACTGGCCACCGTGAGTATGAACGCGGAAAACTAGGTCAGGCTGTACAGTGGACACTTGTAGAACACGTTACGTAAATATACATGGTGCCAGGGGACAATGGCACAGAGCACATCCTATGCTGTAGACACTGAGAGTGTCCACATATTGTGATGACACACATGATACCTAGCAAAATATGCCCCAGGGGACAGTAGTGGCCACAATATTCCATGGTCCTGAATGGTAATGACTGCAACACAGGCCACCATGCCTGCACTCTGCGTATCGCACACTCATGCACATCATGTCACAGGCCACAACATAGGACATGCTTGCTGTAAGGCATTACACTTCAGAGACATACTCCTATATCTGGACTCAGCGTCAGTGCCAATTGACATGGACCCCACAAGTACTGAACTGGACAGGGCACAGGCAAGGTCCCAAAACCTGTTACACACCACCCCCACACATGATGCTGCAAGCATTGGTCACGTGGATAAACTGCCAGCCCAGATGACCTTGTGAAAGAGTGACTACACACAGACCAGGGAACACATGGCAAGAAGGGGAAGGGAGGAAGGACAGCACCACTATACTGTGGGTGACAGGACCTGCACCGCACATTTAAACACTGGCAGTGTATCCATGCAACTGCGCACTTACAAATGCTGGTGACACACAACAAACACACATGTACCTACCCCCTTCCTGCTGCTGCTTCTCCCATAAGCGCCTGTCCATGTCAGGAAAGACCACCGCCAGCACACGCTTGTGGATGTGGGTCAGACGGCGACGCCCATGGTTCTTAGGGCCCACAGGTGAGTCCCCCAGCAGGACCCGTGCGATCCTCTGCGTCCAGCACCGGATATCCTGCCAGCGTTTTCTCACCTGGGCCAGGCGCCGCTTGCGACCATCCGTCCTCCTCACGGCACTGACGGCGTCCCTCCAGATCTGCTCCTTGGCAGAGGCGCCTACCTGTGGGGTTGAAAAAGTGAGACTACATCAATACACCTGCCACATGTCACAGAGACACACATTAGAACAATTTTGCTGGTTTCAACAAGGCATAGTATGCAGCCAAAGCATTGCACCTTTGTCATAGGGACATTTTCCTCTGTGTAAGGGCAAATGCACCACGTGCCATTGAAAGTACACAGGTGAAATGAGGGGTACGACACAATAGATGATCCAGACTCACACTGTGCATCAGAAGGTACACCAGGATTATGTGCAGCACATCAAAGCAGTCACATGCCACAGGCCACTGACGCTACCTCAGCAGAGTACACAGACACACACAGGCACAAGACATTCACCTGCCATTGCCAACTGCAGCTACAAACCTCACTCTGCACATGTGCCACTAGACTGGGGGGGGCTCACAGGTGTGGGGCTGGCTCTGCACGTCAGACACACAGCACTGCTCCCTGCTCACATCAGATGGGCAGGGTATATCCATCCCTCATGCAGCTGGGGTGCTACACTCCACATATGCACCCACCCACAAGACAGGGGACTTACACACACACCGATGTCCAGGGTACGAACACATCATGTGGACACTCTCAGCACAGGTACACTGAACAAACACACATCTGTGGGTACAGTCACCTGTCACACTGGGGTGACCACAGAATCACATGAGGACTGTAGAAGCAACATTCCCAGGAGGATTAGACAGGCAGAATGTGGCATGCACCATGCAGTGATTGTCACAGTAAACACAATGCAAGTGAGGATGGCAGACATGCACCACAGCATGCTCTGGCTGGGAGACATTAGGCATTCCCCCCCTGGGACCCACCCTACAGTACAATGCATGTGTGTCACACCTGGACACAATGCCAGTAGTCACAGTCACAAAAAAGGGCCACAGTCTGTGCTAGTGGACTCAGCACTCACCTGAAACCCTGGTCGGCCATAGAGCATGGGGTACTGTGGGAAGATGACATCCAGCAATGCCACATTCTCCTCCAGGGTGAAAGGCTGGGCCCTCTCCACAGACCTTGACATGGTGCCAGGGAATCACGAGCAGCAGCAGTGTTGTGGAATCAAAAGATGTGCAGGCAAGTGCTCTCTCATGGGACCTGGCTGCCTTATATCTGCCTTGCTGGCCTGTTTCATGCACAGGAGTACAGAGTGATTGGTCACTCACATTTGCATCCTATGTTTCCTCCAATCCATTTAAACCTACCCCTGTGAGGGGGTTAGATTTTTTTAGAATTCAGCATGATGTCATTTCAACACCAACTTTGCAACAAAGTAGATTATTTCAAACCGACTTTTGCAGGCAACCTCATTCAACAAATTCACAGTTTAAACTTGGTCTCCATGGCAACCAGCATGCATCTCTGGCTTCATACTTGTCCCTCATGTGTCCCCTATGTAATTTGGAGATTCACACACAGGTACGGTGCGTTCCGGGGCCCTAGGGCACCCCAAATGCATAGCAACGGGCCGTACAGGCATGTGTACGGTCCGTATCACTATGGGTACGCATACGCGAGCAAACCCATAGTGATACAGACCGTACACACGCGTGTACGCTCACTATCACTATGGGTGTGCTCGCGTATGCGTACCCATAGTGATACGGACCGTACACACGCGTGTACGCTCACTATCACTATGGGTGTGCTCACGTATGCGTACCCATAGTGATAGGGACCGTACACAAGCGTGTACGCTCACTATCACTATGGGTGTGCTCGCGTATGCGTACCCATTGTGATACGGACCGTACACACGCGTGTACGCTCACTATCACTATGGGTGTGCTCGTGTATGCGTACCCATAGTGATACGGACCGTACACACGCCTGTACGCTCACTATCACTATGGGTAGGCCTACGGCAGCACTCCCATAGTGATAGGGAACGTACACACACCCTCAGAGCGAATGTACGGTGCCTTTCACACATAACAGTGGTGACAGGCAGCACACAGAAAGGAATAGAGCTGACATACTTGTCCATGGATGGACATCAAGGCATTGTCTGTGCAGTACTACATGTGTGGGGCACAGGTGTGAAAGGCTGTGATGTGGCACATTACTCCTGAGTTGTGAAGGCAATAGATGTATGATGAGATGTGTACAGATGTTATGTGTGATGGTGCACTATGTGCCAGACATGCCCTTCACTCCTTTGACATGTGTGCATGTCGTACAGAACACTTGAGATAAGCGTCACTGGCATGGCACAGTCAACAACACACGCAAGTGTCCCCTGATGCCCGCTACAGGGGTTACCACACCTGACATGTGACTACCCACGTTGCACGATGTGACTATGTCATGTATGTGTGGTGTGTTCCCATTAGCTTGATGTTGGTGTTCCCTCAAATGCACCTGCAGTTGCTGCAACCAACATGTGTCTGTGTGTAGATGGCCATGGCACACTGTTACGCACACCAGGCCACATGTGGTATCAGATGTAAGGTGTGCATGTATGCATGGGACACGGAGTAGCGTAACAAGGACCTGTCTGCATCCCCTCAATGTATGTGTGGTCAGTCATGACATGTACACCTTCATGGCAAGGTGTGTGGGCTGTCCTAGTGTAATGTCATGTGACCTGTGGCTCTAGTGTTCCGCTACCTGTCTCTGCAATCAACATCCTACTTCTGCTGATATGTGGATGTATGTCACTCCTGTATTGCGTCTGGCTGTTCACTTACACTGGGACACAGCTAGTCCCATGCCATGGGATGTGGAGGTTCACAATCCCCGTGTGTAGCTGGGTCTTGGTAGGAGTGTCACCTGGCAGCCATACGTGTCCAGGGCATGTAGCACATACCTGACTCCGTATGTAGCATATGTGTATTGACAGATTAACATGTGCTCAGTACATATAAATTGTTGTTGTAGTGCACTCACTCTTCCTTGTCACTTCCAAATTACTGCAGAGCGCCACCTCTTCCCCGACCAATTCCGGACTTGGCTGACATGCGGGAGAATGACTGTATACGCTGCTACCGCTTCCCCAACCGTTGATTGAGGAGTTGACGGCAAGGCTGGCACCACACCTGCAACCACTGCACAGGTATCCTACGGCACTGACACCCAAGCTGAAGGTAATGGCAGCCCTACATTTTTTTGCCACGGGTACCTTTCAATATACCATAGCTCATGTTGGTGGCATGTCCCAGAGCATGTTCAGCCGTGTGCTGCATGATTTTTTAGAGGCCATGTTGCTTCACCTGGATGAGTTCATCCATTTCCCAACTCCTGAACAGTTGACAGGTGTCAAGCGTGGATTCTATGCCCTGGGAGGGATGCCCCATGTCATTGGGTCCTTAGATGGGACACATGTGGCTTTGGTACCACCACAGGCAGAGGAGGTAGCGTACAGGAATCGCAAGCACTACCACTCCATCAATGCCCTTGTGGTGTGTCTGTCCAACATGGTGATTTCACATGTCTGTGCTCGTTTTCCAGGATCAGCACACGATGCCTACATCATGAGACGTAGCAGGGTGCCTGAAATGATGACGCAGCTGCGCAACGAACGAGCATGTGTTGTTGGTGGGTACACTCTGTCTGTTCTGTATTTTGCGTAGACTTCCAGCCCGACTGCTTCTCCTGTCCTACTTATGTCCATGTGGTTTCCATGTAGGGGACGCTGGCTATCCCAACATGCCATGGCTGATCACACCTCTCCGCAACCCCAGCATGCCGGCCCAGCTCCGCTACAACACCGCCCATGGCCGGACAAGGCGAGTGATAGAGAGGACATTTGGCCTCCTGAAGAGCCGATTCAGGTGCCTACACAAGACCGGCGGCGCCCTCCCATATGCCCCGGCGAAGGTCTGCAAAATCTTCATGGTCTGCTGCATGCTGCACAACATGGCAGTTGAGAGAGCTGTGCCACTCATCCTGGATCAAGATGATCAGGACCATCCACCCGTGGAGGACGAAGGGCTTGGCAATGGGGCTAGTGATGTAGAGGATGTGGTTCCGCAAGAGGACATCTGGAGTCGGCTCATACGCGACTTCTTTGCTTAGTAGTGAGTAGCAGTGTCTGAGTGTGCACGCATTGGTCCTTGTGTGGCATGTGTTGCAATGTGTGTGCCCATCTGCATGTATGCCACGTGAGTCAGAGGTGTGTGTGGATGTGTCACTCGAGTGATGGTGCCAGTGATGAGTGTATTTCCACAGTCATAATTGTGACCTAGCATGTTGTCATCCTTATATGTGTCGAGTACATGCACATGCAAGTGGATGTGCTTTTTGTGGCTGACTTCTTGTGTGTCTCTCATCCCCAGGTACTTGCGCATGCCGTCTGCTGGCTGCATTGTTGTGGCACTGCTATTCCTCATGGACACGTCATCGTGTGCTGACTCAGCGTTACACGCACGGACAAGTTTGGAAGTCTCCTTAGGGTAAGGGATGCATCAGGGGTGTATTGGGTGTGGCAATTGTTTACGATGTGTGCACACTGCCCCTGTCGATGTTTGGTTCCTCCTTAGGGTAAGGGATGCATCAGGGGTGTATTGGGTGTGGCAGTTGTTTACGATGTGTGCACACTGCCCCTGTCGATGTTTGGTTCCTCTGCAGACATGTCGCATCACCATGGGACACATGACATGTAGCTGGATTCACCTGAATAGATGGTCAGACTTGTTGACAGTCATCTGTAATGGGATAGTGGATTGTGATGAAGGCATCAATGTGTGTAACACTGCCCTCGGACACATACGGTTTGCATTGGCTTGACATGGTGTGGGACTTCCACATCAGAGGATCAATGGTGTATGGCAGCCTCTCCGTGAGCAGCAGGGGGTGGTTAGCTGTTACCCGACACTTGTGTGCCAGTTCCATGGATATCAAGCATTTGTGGTGCAGAAGGGGGGCCAGTGTTGGACCCACATGTTACTCCATATGACCTGTGTATGTGTACTCCGAGTTGCCTCTGCATTCCGGAATACCTGACCAATAAAGGTGTCCCTATGCCTCCAAGGTGCCTCTTCTCAGTCGATGCTGGTGTGTTGCCACTGTGCTTACGGCATGTCTGGCATGGTTTTCAGTGATAGTGGCTATGTGTCTATGTGTAGAGTAGCAAGATGCAAGCTGTTTGTCTGGGATTAGACTCTGTATTGTGCATGATGTCCATGACTGTGTGGGTATTGTGACATGTGCCATCCCCATGCATCCAACGTTGGCCAGGCCACCATTCTCTGCATCCACCTGACTCAAGCTTGCAGGACATGGTTCTGCCACCTGTCTACACATACCGGTTCCGCAGCCAACTGGTCAGGCTCGCGCCTCCGCCGTCCTCCACTCCCACCAACCCTGCCCACTTGCACCTGGCCTGCTCTTGTGGGCACATCGGGTCTCCGGGACCCCTGAGGGGTGGCATTTGCGTTGTCGCCTGCCTCCTCCTGGGTGCCCGGTACACCGTGTCCCTCCTGGTCAGCCTGGCTGCATTGTGGTGGTGGGGCAGGGATCCTGGGTGTCTCCTGGGATGTGGCAGGAGTGGGGGTGGTGGTTGGCCCAGTTGTACCTGACGCAGGTGCTGCAGGTGGTTGGACACCAGAGGGGCCAGGTTGGTCGGGGTCGTCCACAGAGTGGTGAGAGTCGTCGCTGCCGGTGGGATCATCATCCCGCAGAGCCAGGTCCTGTGAGTCTTCCCCCCCAGTGTTGGGGGGTGATCCACGACATTGACCTGTGTGTGAGAGAGACAATGTTATTTTTGTTCCATGCAACATCCATGTTTCATTCGTTTCAAAGTTGGCACATTTCCTCTGGGTATTTGGATATGTCTTGCATTCCACTCACAGTGCACTTGTGCATGGGTATGTCCCTTGGCCACAGCTTTTGAGACTTTACCTATGTGTGACACAGTCTTACTTGCTGCGTCAATTGTGACTGCAGTCAGCAGTGGAGTGAGCAGGTGTGGCGAGCCATGCATTGGTGCCTTCCATGTTGCACTGTACGTGGGCACATGGAGTTGTTCCACACACTTATATAATGCAGGTAGCTGGCGTTGTGCTCGTGCACAGGTTGACACATGGCCCAGTGTTTTGCCATGGAGAAGAGAGGGGGATTCAGGCACTGGCCACCCTTGTCTACATGCACGCAGTCCACCTGCTGACGAGCAGACATTCCCACACCACCCAAGGATGAATTGGTCTCCCTTTCTCACTCCCTCTCTGTCCCCCTCTCCCTCCCTCCCTCCCTGTGTCAGCCTCTTCCCTCTGTCCGTCTCCCTGTGTCTCCCTCCCTCTCTCTCCCCCTCTCCCTCCCTCTGTGTGTCACCCTCTGTCACCTCAGCCCAGCTTCCTAGGCACACACTGTTTGCAGATCTTTGAATGGCCCTTGGCTTGTTCATGTGAGTTTGTTTCTGATCTCCAGGCACCCATTGGGTGTAGTGTCTGTGCTGCTGCTGTGGTGGTGTGTGCTGCCACTCTTTCACAGTGTTGGCTGTTCATTAGCTGCTGTCATGTGCAAAAAGTGCCTTCACCCCCATGTCTTCATGCAAGGCGTCCGCCATTTGCAGGCAAGTCTTTCCTGTGTGGGGACACACTGTTTGTCTGGCTGTGACCTAGGCCATATGGGCAGAGGGCATTGTTGTCTGCTTCTGAGTTGCACTATGTGATTTTTGAGGCCCACACTCCCGCCATCCGGGTTACCGTGTCTTGTGTTGGTATTTTCTGTGGCCTGTGACTTGGCATTGTCTAGCTGGGTGCATGGGGCATGGTGGCACTAGTGGCATGTGCGTGTTTATGGAGTGTGGTTGAGTCATGCGATAGCTTTGGGGTGGTTGCGTGCATGATTGTGAGTTTGGTTGTGGATGACGTTCCCCCCATGTGAGGTGAGTTGTTTGTGTACTCACCAGGCTCTCGGAGTCCTTCTACTCCCTCCACTCCCAACAGCGGCAGTATGGCCATCACCTTCTCCTCCCAGGGATGGTAGTGTACCGGTCTGCGGGGCGGCCCTCCTCCAGTGATGTTGGCCTGGTTGTGGTCGTCGGTCATTTTGCGGCGGACCGTCCTCCGCAGATCGTACCACCTGTCTTGGCATTCATGCCTGGTCCTTCTGGTGGACGCAACAGCATTCACAGCATCGACAATCCTCTGCCACATGGCTGTTTTTTCGGAAATGCTGGTCTGTCTGACCAATGTTCTAAAGAGGTGTGGCTCGACTCTGATGATTTCGTCGACAAGGACCTCCAACTCTTGGCTAGTGAACTTTGGATTCTTGTTAGTGGGCATGGTGAGGGGTGTGGGTGTGGATGGTTGTGGGGGGTGTGGGTGTGGATGGTTGTGGGCGTGTGGGTGTGGTTGTGCAGGTGTGTGTGTGAATGCGATGAGGGTGTGTTTGTGAAGGTGGTTGTGTGAAGGTGTGCAGGTGTAAGGTGTAGTGGAGGTTGTAGTATGGTGCAGTTGTTTCTATGTGTGGTCTGGCAGCAGTGGGTCTGTTTCAAAGGATCATGGTTTGTGTGTGTTGGTCCTTTTTATTGGTCCATTGGTGGGTGTGGCTGTGTTTGAACTTTGGGTGGGTGTGTTATAAGGAGTGGTTGTGTTTTGGGCCTCTGTTTGGGAGTTTGGCAGTTGCAGGTCAGTGAATAGGTTGTATTTGTGCTTGTTGGACATGTTTTGTGGCTTTGTGCGATTCGAATGGAGTCTTCTTGTGTTGTTTTGCTTTGTCCTGGTTGTGTACGTGTGTCTTTAGCGCCTGTACGGTGCGTACATCGGCCATTTTGTTGTACAGTGCTGTCCTTGTCTCTGGCTTGGTACGACTCGTACATGCGCGATGTTGGGTGAGGGTGCTGGTGTTGGGGCCTGGGGTGCGCTCCGTACTTAGACTGGTGGGGTGTGTGTTCGCTCCGTACATACACGGGTGGGGGTACGGTCCGTACATACACTGTTGGGGTGGGGGTACGCTCCATACATACGCGGGTGAGGGTACGGTCCGTACATACACTGTTGGGGTGGGGGTACGCTCCATACATACGCGGGTGGGGGTACGGTCCGTACATTCACTGTTGGGGTGGGGGTAATTCACTGTTGGGGTGGGGGTACGCTCCCTACATACGCAGGTGAGGGTACGGTCCGTACATACACTGTTGGGGTGGGGGTGCGCTCCATACATACGCGGGTGGGGGTACGGTCCGTACATTCACTGCTGGGGTGGGGGTACGCTCCATACATACGCGGGTGAGGGTATGGGCCGTACATACACTGTTGGGGTGGGGGTACGCTCCATACATACGCGGGTGGGGGTACGGTCTGTACATTCACTGTTGGGGTGGAGGTACGCTCCATACATACGCGGGTGAGGGTACGGTCTGTACATACACTGTTGGGGTGGGGGTACGCTCCATACATACACGTGTGGGGGTACGGGCCGTACGTACACGGGTGTATATACACGGGTGGGTGTACGGTCCGTACGTACGGGGGTGACATGCATGGGTGGGGGTTCGGCGCGTACATACGAGGGCTGGGGGGGTGGTTGGGCGCGTACATACGGGGGCTGGGGGGGTGTTCGGCGCGTATGCGGGCACATGTCTCCATGGTTGCTATGGGAGTTCGGTGCGGACGGTGTTTTTTCCATACGGTTGTAACATCGGACGCACGGGATGGATCGTACTTGTGAGGTCGGACTTCACTTTTCACATTTGTATGGTAAATCGTCCCGGGACGTGTCGGACACATTTTCTGACCCGAGGACGTGTGGGGAATTATTCCCAATGCGATTCGTATGGACTTTTTCCCATGCGAATCGTACTTGGCAGTTTGTACGGCACTTGTACGATTCGTACGGAAAAAAGACCGGATACGAGTCGTACGGGAGAAGTGTGGCTCAATGATTAGAGCGGCAGACCCTGATGCAGAGATCTAGCCCGGGACCAGGGTTCAATTCCCCGCCTCGGCGGGTCTTGGGCTCAAAAATTCCACGGACCTGATAATTCTCGCCTCGGTGCCATTCCAATCATGGAGTCCCACTCTGCAACTCTGGGCAATAGCTTGCTTAATCTCCACAACGGCCCCCACAACGCTAAGGATGCCTGGCCTCCACCTTGGGGGTGCCCAGGAGTGGACGCCTCACAGGGAAAGCCAGGATGGGTTCCACAGCAGTATTCGTACAAGCGCCTAGAGACCCTTGCGGGTGAGTAGTGCGCTATACAAGTATCAATTTACATTTACATTTACGGGGAAATTTTTTCCAGGATCCTAATCGGCACCTTTGTGTCCACCGTCAGCCAAATAATTTAATAGGGCAATCGAATCAGTAACACAATCATCTCAGGACTTTGATGCAACGAGTAAGTCGTCAATATATTGAACTAGACCTGATTTTCTGGGCATCACTAAAGTTTCTAAACACTTTTTCAAAATTTGATTGAATATTGAAGGACTTTCTGTGTACCCCTGAGGTACTCGATTCCAGACTAAGATAAAGTCCTCAAACTTAAATGAAAAGAGATACTGGATGTCGGGTGTAAAGGAATGGAGATAAAGGCTTTGCATAAATCAATTACAGTAAACCATCCTGCCTTCCATGGTATCTGATACAGAATTACTGCTGGACTGGGCACTACAGGGCAACAGGGCACTACAATTGTATTTATTTTTCGTAAATCTTGGACTGTTCTGTATTTCCCTCTAGGTTTCTTAATGCCAATTATAGGTGAATTACAAGGACTGCTCATCATTTCAAAATGCCTTGTTTAATCATTCTGTCAATTTCTGCTGCAACACCAGCCTTAACTTCAGGACTCATTTTGTACTGTTGAGTATTTGTATAAACTGCACCTTCCTCCACAGTCACGTTCACTGGGTCTACATTTGCCATCAACCCTACTTCTTTTCCTGTAAAATCCCACACTTCTGGGTTCACAGTCGTTAATTCATCAGGTAAATCATCTTTTGTCATTAATGAATACATTTCGTCTACCTCTGTGCCTTGTTTACTAACTTATTTTATAGACCCCGTCTTCATCAGGGGTCTGAATTGCAACACCATTCGGTGTGCAAAATATTGTGCAATTCATTTTACACAATAAATCTCTCCCTAGAAAATTTACAGGACTGGAATCACACACCACAAACTTGTGCATTTCCCTAAAGTTGTCAATTCACACCTCCATTGGTTGTGTAATTGGGGTACTGATCTGTTTATTTGAAACGCCCACTACTTGGATGGCTTCTCCCGAGAGGGGTAGGTTTGGGATGTCTGCTGTTCTCACAGTAGAACGGGTAGCACCAGTGTCCAACAAAAAGGTAATATCCTTTCCTTCTACTTTACCATCAATATATGGACCTGACTGATCTACCGGTAAGGATGCGCCAAGTACGCACTCCTCTTCCTCCCCCCTCAGGCACCGTCATTGTTTATCTCCGGAAAGATAACTATTCTGCAAAAGAAACAGTGAAGTTACAGAATTTTTCTTTCCACTTTCTCCTGGAAATCCGGTGTCCGCACTGTATTTTGCTCTGTTCACAAAATTCGGCATAGGGGCAGGTGGCAACTGACTCTGTGGATTTACAACCTGTTGCAGATTACTCATTATCACCTAATTCTGCGTCTGTGGATTTAAATTTTGATTTGGGCCATTATTATGCTGAATATTTTTACACTCGTTTTTCAAATGTCCCAATTTTCTGCACCCATGGCAAGGAACTTTTTTCTTTGCTTCCTCCTTATTCATTCGTCCTCGTTGTTTTCCCTCATTATTATCATTCTGAACCTGTCCTCTCACATGATCATCTGTCTGATTATTTAATTTAAGCTCTTGATGTTCTGCCAATTTCACTTGTGCCCACATCACTTTTTCCTCCAGCTTTTTACGTCTATTTTCTATATCATCTCCACAATACTTGGCGTATTTTAAGATTTCATCAATAGGTTTTCCCTGCCAGCACAACATGTGCTGCTGAATCATCTGGGAGATTTCTGGCCTTAAACCTGACTCAAAACGATTATAAAATGGCCCATGCCTTTGTCTCCGATATTCTCAAAACCGCTATACTGCTTGAACACCTGTAATAGACGATCATAATAAGCAAGTACAGTCTCATTTATTTCTTGTGTTGTTCTATCTATTTTTACCCAATCTGTTTCTTTCGGTGGGATTTTTCCTTTTAAGAAAGTTATCACTTGGTGATACTTCTTCATTACCTCTTCTGAAGGGGCTCCTGTTTTCTCATCTCTAGGGTACTCTTCACTAGGCCAATCAACTGTGATTTTACATCCTGTCCTTAAATCAACAGGCACCACTATGTCAAATAGACCATCCAAATCGTTCAACAAAACCTTTGAAACCTTCACAAACCTTTCAACCTGTCGGTACCACTCAACAGGTTTTTCTCTTAACTTTGGGAAATCATTAGTAAATGACAAAATATCTTGTCGAGTCCATGGAACATGTACATATCCCCCTCCTGGGACTTCTCTCATAGGACACAATCTTTCTGCCTTTTCGGATTCTTTCAATAAAAATTCAGATGTCGATCGGTTAGTCTGTGCGTCTTCCTTTTTCCTCATCCACCTAGTTTTCCACTTAGATCTCCCCATTTTTGTAATATGGTAATTAATTCCTTAATCTGTCATTTCCTTCCAGACACATACGTGTTTTCCAAATCTTTATCAGAAAATTCTGCTCTATATGGCTTCTGTAGTACTTTCGATCTCCCTATTTCAATCCCCATTTCAGAAGCAAGATCTGTCAATTTCTCATGAAATGTCTTTGCATTTCTAGTGATGCTTCTACAAATAAACAATAATTCTTCTTCATTGTAAGCATGTAATCTGTCTAATCTCACATTTCCAGCTATCATTTCTTCCAATTCCACTTTCAATTTGTAAATATCTAAAATCTTTATTGGTTGTTTCGACTTATCTATTCCTTGTGCCCATCTTTCTAATTCTTCTGGGATACTATTGTGGCAATCTTAGTTCCTGTAGATGTTTCTAAGTGTATTTATTTTGAACAACTAGGTGCAACTCTTCTTGGGGTTTCATTTATCTGTCCACTTATCGGTTAATCCATTAAGAAAATTACCGAATCACATTCACTGGCTTGATCATCAATTATTATCTTTTCTTTTCTAGGTTCGATTGGGGGAGTTGTCCTATCTGGTGGGTTGGGAAAGTTCACTTTATCCCCATATAATGGAACAACTGGACCTATAGTCACTGGTATAGTCAGTGCTTCAGGATGTGTATTCAATTGGGTTATTTTCTGTACAGTTCTACTTTATTTTTATTCATTGCTTCTCTTTCCTTTTCCTGAAGTACCCTTCCATTCATTGGGTCATATATAATCTGTGGAACCCAAGGTGTTCCCAAAACAGGGGTGCTTGGAGTAATTCTATTAATTCCTTCCTGATATGGTGGTGGGTTTTTCGTTAAAATATCTTCCATAAACTCATCTTCTGATTCCCCACAACCTCTCATTGTTAACTGTTTAGTTTTCCCTGTGCATTTGCCTCCTGCCTGTTCTTCAGCCATTAATACAGGATACAGTCCCTCAGTAACCATTGCTTGTCTCCATTGTTTCATCTGACTCTCTCGCGATTCGCGCATCTGTCTAGGGAAAAATCCTCTATAACTTCCGCTACTTCTTGATCTATCGCGCTCAAATGCCTCCGTTTTCCATTCTTCTAATGCCTCATATTGCGTTTATCTAGGTCTAGAGTCTAATTCATTCATCCGCATTCTCGAATTATGAAGGATTCTCTCATTAAACGTACCATTATCTGGGAAGGCCAACACTCCAACACTTTTGGTATACTCTATCCAATTTTCTAATCATACACAGGTATGGTAGCCTCTCTCCATCATCATAAATGATGCGGGTGTCTTTGGGGGTGGAATAAGAATACCTTCTCTAGTCTTAATGGGTTTATCTTTCCTAAAGTAATTTTTGATTTTCTGCATAAATGACATCTTTCTCTTTTCCCCGTACATTTTTGGTGAAGATCTTTTTATATATTCGTCTCTGGCAAATCCTAAATATCTTCTGTCTGGACAATTCCCTATTAGTGTTGGATCGTATTTCCACATACAGACTCCACTATCCAATACTATTACAACTTCTAGTTTATTAACCAATTAGATCCTTCCTCACACTCGAGGTTTGACCAATCCCAGAGAGGCTTCTATCCTCTTGACCAATCAAACTCAGGCTCATGCTATTTGTCTAGCCAATACTAGCGCGGCATTTCTGTGACGACAGTATCGCTCCTTACTACTGACCCCTCCTTTATAATTGCGCGTCAGTCACACGCCCACTGTTTCAACCAATCCCAGTGCGGCCCTCTGTGACGTCAGTGCCACTCCAGCAACTGACCCCTCCTTCACAAGGTAACACGAGAAACTTATTTTCTTACAATTTTCTTTAAATCTTCATTAATAACAACATAAAAACATTCGATACTCTGTCTGTTCCACTAAAACCAAAGGATAGTTGTTTTCTTTTACTACGAGTAAAAACTTCCGCTTACTCTTCACACACTGCAAGTAAAACCCTTCCGTTTACCCTTCACTCAAGCTCCGACAAACCTATTGCTCCTTCAGCGTTACCCTTTCTAGGTGATATAACACCAAAGTTTCACCAGCGAACTCCTTTGCTATCAATCACTCTCACGTGTATACAAGAATAGTCCCTAATTTAACACTGCCAGCCCTGCGTAGCTTTTTAGTGCTATTCCAACAGACGAGTAACTTCACTGCAGTGTGGCTTCTATTTACCACCCACTTTTCATTTCCCGGGAATTTCCAGACAACATAAAACAACAACAAACGGGTTTTAAAACATAAATCAATAATCCGCAAACTAGCCAATAAAAAACCATAGCTCTGCTACCAGAATCCTGAACCAGCAGGTTTCCAACCTCAGGTACTCAAATACCATACACTCACCTGGGCCCATAAACTCACACACACTCACATAGGCTAGTAAATTCCGCTGGGGGGGGGTCAATTTATGATTACTCTAGATTAGTTACCTGCTAATTTAACTAATCTTTCACTGATCAAAAAGTTCTTACCTCTGGTCAATGGACCTTTTAGTTGGAACTTGTTGATGGTGAAATTACATAAATCCAATTTCTTTCTGGTTGAAATAATCACAGATACAGGAAAATTTAAAATGTTTATCTTGTTAATTTCACTAGAGCAAATTCATATACAGTAAGAACTCTGTTTCTCCAACGAAGAAATTCAATTTACTCGATAAGGTCAATCAGCTATTAAACAAAATTCCCAACAGTGACAGTACCTGGAGAAGAGAGGAAAAGAGAGAGCAGTACAATGACATACTACACAAATATATTTACCTAGAATGGTGTGGAAACCAACCCCTTGATCAAGGAGCTGGGAAGGTCCCCTGGGACAGATCAGGTGACAAAGCTTCAGGACAGGTTACCGGACAGGATAGGTGACCTTTTCTAGATCCGACGCCTGCGTCGTACCCCTCTCTGACACTATCTTCCTCCTCGATTCTTCTGGGATCTTCTTCTAATTCTTTGCCTAATTTCTCTCCTTGATTCCTCTGCGATCTTCTTCTAATTCTGATTAAGTATAGGATCTAAGTTCTGCAATTCGATTCTTCTTCAGCATTTGTTCAGCTCTCAGACAGCATCCCGGTCTCTCAGCATCTCTGCTACACAAGCATATCTAACTAACTAAACTACCACAATTATACTTTCCTAATGGTATGTACCACCCCTAAATATTTCAAATTTATGAAAGTTCTAATTCTGATTGTACGAGCAAGGAGGGATGATCATCACACCATGCTAAGTTTGAATAATTTTCCCTAGTTCGCTGTTCAGTGTTCCCGCGCCTTAATTTATTTTCCCAAGCTTTATTTCCCACCCGCGTTTCACATCTTTATCAATAAAAGGAATACATATAACAGTTGTCTTGTTCTTCCTGCAGGATGTCCATCACTTTCCCAGGACTTGTTGCGAACGCGGCCTTGGACAGGATCCAAGCACACCCTCATAGCTTCTGGCTGGTTGTTACTGCGCCTGCCTGAGGAGTCATGTGTAGTATAGACTTTAGCATCGCTCAGAGACCCAAATACGAACTAATAAAGAGGTCAAAAAGAAACATGTTAAAATCAAAATAAAATGATTTCACTGTATACCACCTATCTCTACTATAATCCCATTTACTTGTAATAGGTCTCCCTGCATTAGCATTTAGTAAACAGCATGTTTTAGTTTCGGCAAGGCAGATGCTTAGCATGTCAGTTTCCAAGTGGCCATTTTAGAAGCAAGTGCGCAGAAGCAGAAAATTCCCTCCAAGCAAAGACTCATCATACTGCGTAGATGCAGTTGACGCATGCACAATACAGTTTCCCGCGTTAGCAGCCATTTTAAGTTTCACTCAAGTTACTTGTTAGTAAAACACATATGCAAGCGTCATTCTATCTAGAATATGGAATGTGATGTACGTTAGTTTACACAAAACATAATTAATACAGTGTTACACGTTATATGAGAGGATCGCATTCGAGCAAGTCTCTTTTATACGAGTCCTTGCTCCATCATTAACGTCTTATAAGAAGACTCATAGGGACTGACTAGAATTTCAGGGGGAAAAAATGAAGAAAAATAATTTATATACATTCCTATATTTATTTCATTTCTAGTCGAAGACTAACTCAAAAAGCAAAAATATAGTCTTTGAAAATAGCAAGAAGAAAGGAAACCGTAACAAGAATGATATGTAGGAATCTTTCAGTTTTTTTTAAAGTAAGACTATCATCAATTAGTATTGTCTATGCACAGGTCTTCACAACAGAGGCAAAAAAACATGCTTAATCGCAGAAAACAAGAAGCAAAATCAGATAAGTGCCTCATAGTTCACTTGAAACATGCAAGCGCACAGAGCGCATTACCAGACTGGAATTGAGAATAGAGCTGATTATTTTAATTATTTTCTCTTTCTTTCTTTCAGGTAGTCCAAATGCTGGAGTGCAGCATCAAACGAAAGCGGATCTGAACAATTTGATGAAGGAATCCAAACCGCAAGTGAACCCAATGAGGGGACGTCGAGAATTCCGCAAACAATGAGGAGGACCCAGAAACAGAGGTGCCAAGCAGCTTTCTGTCCATCATCGCCATTTTTATTATGTGCGTGCCCTGACCCTGCTGCATCCAGAATATGGATTGCGGCAACCATGACGTTACCACTCAGGTTAGATTACTCCTAAAATAGGACCAATTAAACATAAACCCGATCAACTGTGTGAGTACACGAAGTATCAGCATGGAGCTGGCACTGGAGTCCTACCTCTGTGGTGCTAGTCCATTCTCTAGCTTTCATTTCCTGCAGGCATTCTGGTCTGGCTGACTCACTATGGACACAACCTGTTAAGTATTCCATCTGACCCTCACAGGGTACTTGTTTAAAATGGAAATTACCATCAGGGTACAGTTGGTGGTAATTGTCAATGTGAATTCCGATGCAAGCATGATTTTTACTCAGCTGCGAAAGAACATAAATGCTAAATCTGAAACAAATTGCATTTGTGCTAAATTCTACCACTTGCTTATTACAGTATGATCACAATGTGATGCTTACAACTTCATTTGGAGTGGGGAATAACATGCTGAAATCTGTGTTTCCACATCTATTCCTGTGAATAAACTTGTAATTGCAATCTTTTTTACCAACAGCAAAGTTCTCTGGGTATGACATGGAGGAGATGACACTGAAAATATGCCAGTAACAATAAACCACTTTTCTTCAGTCAAAAGAGGATTACCGGACTAGTTACTCTCTCTCTCTCACATTCATGGGTGACAACTTAGGTGGGGCACTTGGGCTCTAGACCAAGCAATTTTCAGAAGAGGTTAACTTAAAATAGCATATTTAACCCAGGAGTCTTCATGATCAGCTTGACGAACGCCCTCAGCACCGCTAACCCTGCTACCGCCACCAACCTCGAACAGGGAGTGAAAAACTTCAACGCCTGGATGATCAATTGTGCAGACAGCAACGTCCCCATCAAGAGCAACATCCAGAGAAAATCCTCCAAAATGGCCAGCTGTTACACCCAAGAACTCAGAACAGTGAAATGAGACAGCAAACAGTTGGAGAGGAGATGGCGCACCAGCAAGGACACCTCAGACAGGGCAGACTTCAAGACCTCCCTCAACCTCTACCACCGCCTGCTGAGGGAAGCAAAGAAGACAGCCATTGCTGCATGCATTGAAACCAGCGCCAACAACACCAAGGAACTTTTCAATATCGTTAAGGAATTCTCCAACCTGGCTGCCAGCAAAAACAACATCACAACCTCACAAGAGCTGTGTGACAACCTCACTCACTTCTTCCACGACAAGATCGCAACCATCAAACCCCAACCCATACCTACGGACTTCCTTGACAGATACGCCACCACCGTACCCGTCACGTACCACACACTGACCACCTGGAACATCCTCTCCACCCAGGACACCACCTCCATCATGAAATCCATCTACTCGGGAGATCCCACAGACCCATGCCCATACCACATCTTCAACCTCCAAAACCAAAGGATCGGCCAGGAGCTCACCATCCTACTCAACACCTCGATCGCCACCGCCACATTTCCCAATGCCTGGAAACACACCAAAGTCAGACCACTACTCAAAAACACCCTCCCCTGACCTCAGAGAACTCAAAAACTACCGGCCAATATCCCTGCTCCCATTCCCAGCGAAGGTAGTGGAAAAGATCATCAACAATGTACTCATGATATACCTGGAGTAGAACCAGCTACTCAATGCCTCCCAATCTGGCTTCTGCAGAAAATCACAGCAAGGAAACCGTTCTGATCGCAGCCACCAATTATATCTGTACCCTCCTCGACAGAGGAGAAATAGCAGCTTTGATCCTCCTCAACCTCTGTGCAGCCTTCAACACCGTATCCCACCACACACTGATCGAAATACTCCACCACATCGGCATCCAAGGGGACACACTCAGATGTATTACTTCCTTCCTCACTGGAAAAACAAAGAGGATCTAACTCACATCTTTCACCTCTAAACCCAAAGAGATCGCCTACGGTGTCCCCCAGGGCTCATCCCTCAACCCCACGCTCTTCAATGAATATATGACCCCGTTGGCCAACTCATCCTCTCACTCACCGACAATCCCCTCTCTACCAGAACCAACTTCCACAGATGCATGACAAACGTTGCCAACTGGATGAAGAACAACTGCCTGCAGCTGAACACAGACAAGACGGAAGTACTGATCTTTGGCGACAGCAGCAACACATGCAAAGTCCTGGTGGCCATCAGATCTAGGACCCACACCCACTCCCTCCAACCATGCCATAAACCTCGGAATCATCAGTGACAACAAGCTCACCATGAAATCACAGATCAATGCCTCTTCCTCCACCTGCTTTCTCACTCTGTGCTTGCTACATAAGATCTTCAAGTGGCTACCCCTACACACGAGTTGCACTGTGACATAAGCCCTCATCACCAGCCAACTGGACTATAGTAATGTCCTCTACATAGGAATCGCCGCACACCTACTACAGAGACATCAGACCAACCCACCTCAGGAACCTCCACTGGCTCCCGGTAAATAAGAGATGCCAATTCAAGCTGTTGACCCACGCACACAAGGCTCTACACAATGAAAGACCTGCCTACATTAACCACTAGCTGAAATTTCACCAACCGTCGAAAAGACTACCCTCCACCTTCCTTTTACTTGCCCATACTCCCCACATCCACCGAAGCAGAAGTGGAGGACACTCCTTCTCCAACATCGCAGCAAAGACCTGGAACAACCTCCCCTCGCACCTCCGGACCATCACCTCACTTCCAGAATTCCAAATGGCCCTCAAGTCCTGGCTGTTCGAATAAGCCTCCGAGACCTGCAAGAGCCTGGATACCGTATTGGGTGATTTGTCACACTTTAAAAATCCTGATTGATTAATGGGAAAAGAAGCACTAGCAGTGAGGCTTTCTTTTCATTTTTCAATTGAGAGACTTTCAGTTGCTGCTGCCAGACAGCATGACTACAAGAGGGTTGGAGGTTGCAGGAGTTGTTATAACGAGTGCCCACACCCATAGGATGCTCTCATTGTAATGGGCAGAAAGGTTTTAAGTAAAGTATATTGTTTTAGAGGAGTGTGAATGTGTGCCAATTATCACTGGAATTACATAATCTGCATATTAAATGTAATTCTACCTTTTCACCACTTCACTGAATTACCTTTGATAGCTTCAACGAAAGAAAACAGAAAATCACACACTAAAACGTATTATTTATTTTACTTTTCACATAGTTGCCAAGTGTCCCATGGTCTTCTGCGACACCTTTAGACAGTCTTGATTTCTCAGGCATTCCTATGCTACATTCTTGGACTTTTCCTTATTTTGGAAATACGGGCTAAAATTCTAAACATTTACACTGTTTCTGGTTTAAAGACCAGGACTGTCAAAAGGAGTTACACATGCCAGAATGTCAACTGGACATTATGGGGCCAATTTACAAAGGTAAATTTGCACATCTAGATTTACACATGTAAATTTACTCTTGCATTTAGGTGTAAATCTAACCTTTTATGCTATTCACTATTTCCGAGTGTAGATTTACACCTAAGTGTACACTAACATGTCTCCATCCTCTGGAATTTGTGGTGATATATACCACTGTGGTGGAGATCTACATATGGGCAAGTTTAAGGGAAAGTATTACAGTTTATTATTCTTTAAAACAAAAAGTACAAATATTTAAATATAAAAATCTAGATGTAAAATAATTTCAAAGATATATTGACATAGAACTCATACAATAAAATGTTTCAGCACATTAGTGCATGGAATTAATTCTGAAACAAATATTTGATTAATTTAAATAAAAATTCTAAATAATACTTCTTAAACAATAATTTAGAAAGCCTACCCAAAGTAGCATGACAGATACAGTGGGGTCAGGAACAGTGCAAGCTTTTCTAAGATAGCACAACCAGATTGGAAAAATCTGGGCCGTTTTATGGTAAATGCGCATTTTCATTATTTGCGCCGGGCACACCTTTTAAAGGGTGTGCCGGACTCAAACAATGAAAATGCGTTCTATTACCATATATGCGCTGCCCACACGGCAGCCGCAAACTCATGTTGCCGTGGGGGCAGCGGGTTTCTGTGAAATACAGAGCGGTTGCTTTACAACCGCTCAATTTTTTCACTGTGCAGGCAGCAACCCGCCTGCTTTTTTGAAGGGGATTAGAGATCTCCCTTGCAGGTGGGTGAAGCCAGTGACTGCACAGGGGATGTCTGGGGGTCCATGGGTACCCCTTCCCCCTCCAGATGGCTGCAATCAGGGGGCGTATTGACAGTGCGCCACCTTTTGGATGGCCCACTCTCAGTGCGCCTCCTGAGGGCGTCTTTGCCTCTGCGCCCGCATCTGTAATAGGTGTGGACGCAGAGGCAAAGGGATTCTCTCATTTGCATGGGGCACGCCCTCATACAAATGAGGGAATGCCCCTTGAAGATAGCACTGGCGCTTTATGTGCGCCAGTGCTATCAGTATTACAGAAGGGACCACACCAGCGTCTGCTGCCCCTTCTGTAATACCAAAGGGCCCCAGGGACACGCAAACGTCTGTTGCGCCCCAAGGCACTTTATGTTATACGGTCCCAGGTGGGTAAGTACCAGAGGGTGTGAGTGGGAGTGTGTGTCTGTATGTGCGAGCAACTGTGTAGTATACATGGCTTTGTGTGAGTTATGCTTGTTCATGTTCTTTTGACCAAACCATAATGGATGGAATTCTTCATTCATGAGGGAGTGCATCCATGCCATACAGGTGGAGGTCTTATCATAGCACAATTCAGACCTTGCAAAAAAAGGAATATGAGGACAACCATGGCAAAAACACAAATGCTAACATATTAAAGGTAATTCTTGGCATAAGACAGGGACCCATGGCAGAATGCTGGTCTTTGGATTCCGGTGGCAATTTTTGTCATAAGGAACACCCATTGAATGTGGGGGCATCCACTGTAACATTCTGGCAATGGCATACTAGATATCATTTTTGCCATATGAAGGACACCCATGGCAATCATCTGGTCCTAACATACTGGAAGTAATTCAGGACATGGGGGTGAACCCATGGCAACGTTTTAAAAAATAGCTTGGGAAGCGCCCAGCTTCCTTGGCATACATAAAAGTACTGGAATGAGAGCCTATATCTTGTTAGCAAACTTAAGTCTGATCACATTTTATAAAAATAAGTATTTGGGGTACATTCCCCACCCCGTAGCCCTCCCAGAAGGTTAACTACCTCCCTTCACTCGTTAACTGGAATTTTGGGAACATATACACCGCACAATTTTCAAACATCACCAGTCACTACTGGTGAAAAGAAGTGTCGGAGAGCAGTTTAATTTGAGTGTGATAAGAGGAGACAGTGGGGCAGATTTAGAAGCCCCCTGCGCCACCAGTACGTCACTTTTTGTGACGTACTGGTGGCGTATTTCACTGCTCGATATTTACAAGGACAGGAAAAGCCACCCTGCGTGGCTTTTCCTGTCCTTGTAAATATGGACCCTTTACATGCAGCACTTTGCGTGAAAGGGGCGTTCCATTGGTGTTGCTGTGGGTGTTCCCACGCAACATCTATGGAACAGGACACATTTCCAGATTTATGAGGATACATAAATCTGGAAATGCGTCAGTATGCTACGCCACCCTAGGGGTGGCGTAGCGAGGCACAACGAGGAGAAATTTTTTAATTTTTCCTCGTTTATTCCTCTTTCAATGCATGATGCATTCTACAGCACACATTGAAAGAGGAAATTGCCTGTAGTGATTGTTTTCGTGCAGGAAGGGGCACCTTCCTGCACGAAAACAATCTCCCCCTGGCGCAGGCATCCTTGCACCATGGTAGCTGTTTGTGCGCCAGCGCAGGGGAGAGCACAGGAATATGACATATCATTGTAAATATGTCGCATTCCTGTGCTCTGAAAGTGACTCAGTGCGGCGCAGCCAAATGGTTTGCGGAGTCATTTTCTCGTAAATTTGCCCCAGTGCGTATAGGGAAGGATTATGAGCAGAGATTTTGCATTGAAATGATCACCGCGGGGCGTGGCCACGGGAGCAATGGTGTGAGTCTATCTTGGGCCTACTGTAAGGCAATTAAAGCACTCCAGAGCGACTGTGGAGACCTGAGGCGCCTGTCCCTGCCCCTGGAGTCTGCGGGGGCTCACTGATCCACAGATGGTGCCCCTGGAGGCTGGCTCCCTGGCTGGGGACAGCGACTGGTGGCCACCATTTCTAGAACGCTGCCCAAGGCCTTCGGACGAGATCGGAGGAGCACTGACTGCCCCTGGCCCCATCGGGAGCTCTCAGGATTTTGGCAATGCCCCGTGGATCGCTGCCTGCCTCCATGCCAGAGCTGACCGACACCAACCGGCACTTCCATATTGAGAGGAGCTGTAAAGGAGGGTGGCGGAATGAAGGAGGCTTGAGCCCTCCTTCATTGCATCGCCGAAGCACTTGCCTGGTGTCCCCGGTCTGTGGCCGCGCCAGTCCCTCCGGGGGAAACCGCCTGGGGTGTTGGCTCCTGCTCCTGTGGACTGTGGGGGCAGGCCTGACCATTGCTTGCCCCTCATGCTTGCTGTACATTGTCTACCATCGGAGATGCCCCGCTGCGGGAATCAATGATTTTGAAACTTGCTGCAGCATACCTGGGTGCCGCACAGGCCGACACGTCAGAACTTACTGCAACTGCATGGGGAGGACGGCGGCCGTGATCTACACCTAGGCAACCGCTGCAAGCCCACCCCCTCCCTTATTTCAGGGGTGCAGTGGATGGCTCGGTTGATGCGCCGGGGCTGAGTTTGTGCCCCCCCGGCGGCTTAGACAGCTGCAAGGACTATAGGGGGTGGAACTGCTTGGAGGCCATCTGAGTGGGCCTGGATTGGGCCCTGGTACTCCTGGTTATTGATGCCATGGCCCAGCTGACATCGCTCCTCACTGCCACACGAGATCTTGAGTCATGACAGCAGGTGGCCCCAAGCACCTCACATTGGTCTTCGCTTAATCTAAGCCAGAGTGTGGCCCCCCTTGCCGTTGATACACCGGGGGTGCCCGGACGGGGGATCTGGACAGAGGACTCGCCCTCCCCTAACAGCCGGGGTGGAGACTGAAGGACGCGTGGCTGCAGAGAAAGCTCACTACTACAGCGCACATTGGGTGTACAACAGCCTCTAGCGCACCAGAGACTAGAGGCAGCCTAACAGCAAGTGAACCGGACCAGGGGAACACTCAGGATCAGCGCGGACCACGCTGGACATCGCTAGGAAAGCGGTAGACACACGAGCCACACTGAGACCTGACGCAGTGGGTGGCATGGAATAACCCCAGCCTTGGGAACCCCTTGTGGCACCCCTAGACGTATCGAAGTGTACAAACACGCAGCATAGTGAGAGTTGCTCTCAGGACCTCCTGGCGGCACGTTGAGTGGCGAACTCCACCGAAGTGACGATCTTCCACGTGAGACTCCATAACTGAACGCCTCTGGACCTCTGCTATGCCATGCTCTCAAGCATGTAAAGAAAATCCGGTGACATCTTTGTGGAGTAAGGTCCCCACACCAGAAGTGGCAATACAGTCCTCAGCTTCGACGCTGGTCCCGACAGGCGGGGAACCCTCAGTGCCAGTCACCCAAGGATACATGGACCAGTTCCTGCAGGAGATACATACCGATATCTTTTCCCTCAAAGAGGAATTTAAGTTGGGACTCTGTGATATCCGAATAGAAGTAACTGAGGTGGGGTACCAGGTTGATGACCTGGAGTGGACTGTGGCTGCTCAGTCAGAGGACGACGAGATGCTACTGCGGCGCATTAGTACATTAGATGATCAACACATTGAGCTTCAGACCAAGCAGAAGGATCTTGAAAACAGGAGCCGCCGCAACAATATTCAGGGGGTCCCGATTGGTGCTGAAGACACAGACATAGTGGCGTTCACAGCCGAGCTCCTGCAGACAGTACGAGGAGATGAGGATGCTTCCCAGCCCACCCTTGATTGCGCCCACAGAGTCTTCGGGGGAGCGGCTCGCAAGGACAGTGGACCGGATATCCTCACCAGGGTACACTTTTTTACGGAAAAGGAAGCAATCATGCAGGCGGCCCGCAATAGGACAGAGATCAAACATCAGGGGCATACAATCCAAGTCTACCAAGACCTCTCCCCTGTCACTCTCCGTAAACAGCTGGACTTTAAGCCTGTTACTGATAAGCTACAAGCACAGGGCATCCGTTATCAGTGGGGCCACCTCTTCACGCTCTTGTTTCAGTGGGAGGGCAAGCGCCACTCACTGCACTCGCTGACGGAGGCCAGGACCTTGCTGGGCCTACCTGATGAACGCCAGGCAGAAGAAAGCTCTTCCTCCCTGGGCACCTCGGGCCGCAATATTAAGTCCGGATGGGCCACAGTTCCCCTGCGATGCTCACATAAGCAGAATGAAGATCTGTTGTCTCAGGAGGCAAGAAAAGATACTATGTATCACCTGCGCAGCCTCAGCGGGGGCCCCTCACCTGCCCACTCGACTACTGGCTCTATATGAGGATGGGACATTATGGAAGGGGCTGCTTCTAACATACCCAGAGACTGCTGTGGCTGATTGGAGGATCTGAATGCGGTTAGCGACAACCATGGGCCCCCATCCTGGGAACTGTGACTATGCTTGGTGGCCCCCGGGAGGCACTCGGGGCTCGTCCTGATGGTGATCTGACATTCTGGCTATGCTAGGGGGAGGGAGGCGAAACTGGTGGAATCTAAACTCACGGTCGAGATTAAGCAGCTCGAACGGGTGGACAAAGATGCCTCAACTCCGTGGACCAAAAGGCAGTTAGCTATCCTGTATGGTTAGTTAGGCGTGCACCGCGTAGGTAAGGCGGAGAGTGCTCTTCTGTCTCTACAGCAGAGGTATTATGAGGGCAGGAACAAAGTGGGCAGGTTGTTGGCTCGAAGACTGCGCCAGCGTCAGGCCAAGGTGCATATCGCTAAGATACAGACGGGTACTGATAAGTGGGCAATCGCGGAACAGGATAAGTCTGAGGCCTTCCGCGATTACTCACAACATCTATACTCTCGGGAAGATGGTTCTCCCACGAGGCTTTAATCCTACCTTGCCGATTGTGAATGGGAACCCTTGCCCAAACATCATGCAACTCTTTTAGGCGGTCCCATTACACTGGAGGAATTGCGTGCAGCTACCCAAAGTCTTCCCCTAGGCAAAACACTCGGCCCAGATGGGCTTCCTGTGCTTTTTTACCGCTTCTTCCTCCCTTAGTTACAGGAACACCTTTTGCGCTTGTTTAACTCCTTCTCGGTGATGTGGGTCTTACACCCACCGTGGTAATGGCCAAGATCTCCCTCATCCCCAAGGCTGGCAGGGACCCAGCACAATGCTCTTCCTACCATCCCATAGCACTGCTTAACACCAATTCTAAGCTGTTTACTAAAATATTAGCCACCTGACTCGACCCCTACCTCCCTGGCCTTATTGATCCCGACCAGGTAGGGTTTATCCGCCACAGACAGGGGGCAGATAATGTTCGTTGTATTGCCCACCTAGTCGAGAAGGCGCGACGTCTGAATATTCCCACCTGCCTTCTCTCGCTTGACGCGGAGAAGGCATTTGATAGGATGGACTGGTCTTTCCTCCGCGCCATCCTTGGATAAAATAAGTTTTGGACGTGAGTTTATCTTGAAGATCATGGTGTCGTACGTTGCCCCATCAGCGTGCATCAGGGTGATTGGGCGGACCACAAGGCCGATATCGCTTCATCGTGGCACGTGACAGGGGTGTCCTCTTTCGCCCCTGCTTTTCGCAATAGCAGTAGAACCTCTAGCCATACGGGTGAGGAAACTGGAAGGGATAAGGGACCTGTTGTTTGGCAGTCAAACCCACAAAAGTAACTTGTTTGCAGACTTACCGTCTCCTCACTCTGACCCAGCCTGAACACTCACTCCCCTGTGTAGTCCAAAGCTTACAGGCCTTTGAAGCTGTCTCTGGCTTCAAAATTAATCTTTCTAAGTCTTCAGTCCTCAAAATTAACATCCCGGCTGCAGAGGCTGAAGTACTATAGGGGCTGACCCCTTTCCGCTGGACCTCGGACTCAAAGTATTTGGGGCTGCATATCACCCTCTCGCTTACCTCCTGGCCTAGTGTTAACTGGGCCTCTCTTCGCCACTCAGTGCTGGACGACCTCCAGAGATGGAGGCCTCTGCATATCTCCTGGCTGGGGCGCATTAATATTATTAAAATGAACATCTTACCACAGGTCTTATACCTCTTTCAGACATTGCCGATGCAGATCTCGCAGGTGGACATTCAGCGCCTCCAGGGGGACCTGCGTGCCTTTGTGTGGAATGGGAAACGACCTCGGATAGCACACTCACTACTGATGCGCCCACAGGATAGGGGAGGTCTAGCTTGCCCTAATTTGCTAAAATACTACTGGGCGGCCCACCTATGGTATATCTCTGAATGGGTGGTTCGCGAAAGCGAAAAGCAGTGGTTCCACATGGACCGTGCGGTGGCATGCCGGCCATTGTGGGACCTTGCTTGGCTACCTAAACATGCTCGCCCCCGAAGTGCATATGTTGGGACTCCCACCAAAACAGTACTGGACATCTGGGATAGAATAACGGTAAAAAACAGCTTAGTTACGTTCCCGTCCCCAATTGCCCCTATCGCGCGTAACACGGAGTTCTGGCCGGACTTACCGATTCTCGGGTTTAGTAAATGGAGTGACGGGGATTGTCGGATGCTCCGCGACTTAATAGTAAGAGGAGATCTGAAGATGTTTGAGGCCTGCAGGGCGGAATTCACACTTCTTCCCACTGCAAGGTTTCAATACATACAGCTACAACACTGGCTGTCCACCCTGGGGATCCACGCGGCGCACTCCTTCACACTCCTTGAGAAACTAGTGCGGGCCTTTGCAGGCACTAGGAGACTGATCTCTAAAACCTACCAGGTGATACAGCACTCGACCCCAATTCGCACCGACAGATACCAGACTGCATGGCAACAAGCAACCCGGAGGGCACCTCCCCCAAGCAATGGGACACACTATATGGCAAGGCATCTCCAAAACCTATGGCAGCCTTGCCTCCCGTGAAACCGCATCCAAATTAATGCTCCAATGGTACTATACACCCTCTTGTCTGGCGGCTATATACCGCACGATCCCCAACGCCTGTTGGCACTGTGGAAAGTTTGAAGGCACACTACCACATTTGGTGGTCATACCAGCTAATGGCCACCTTTTGGAAGGAAGTCTTGGGACACATCAGGGGCATCGTGGGATACCCGCTTCCACACTTACAACACGTGACTATCCTCGGCATACGCCCCCCTATCCTTAAGGCAATGACTGGGCCCTCATCAGCCATTTGCTCCTAGCAGCACAACAACTTATAGCATGCACATGGAAGAGCACCTCTCCTCCTTCTGTGGCCCAATGGTTTGCCAGATTCTGGCATATTCTGGCAATGGAACGACTCCCTCACAACCTGGCGAACACTGAAAAGAAAGTTCAGCGCCTACGGCAGCCTTTAATATCCTACCTAATGCGCATTGAGGTCACATGCTTCAGTCCTCCAAAACTTAAGAGTTCTCCAGCTTTTCCCAAACGACTGAATAATGTGCGCGCCCTGATTACTGATTGAGCGAGACCCCCTCTATTGCATACCCATCTATGATATATGCTAGATGACCTACACCAGGTATTACGCCGCAAACCTGTTTAGTTGTTTTGTATAAGTTGACAAGTTGGGGTTTTCATTCCCCCTTTTCTTGGAGCAACCCTGGCCTTCGGAACTAGCACATGCTCACCTTAGTGTTTCACTTGACATTGCATCTTTGCGCGTATGGTGAGGGATCAGACGCCTCATCAGGGACGCAATGGGGACTCAGGATAGCATGCGCCATGACAATGCTAACATGGGGGCATGCGTACATCCAGGCGCGCAACACCCATTGGACTCAAAGGGCTTCAGCCCCCCCCCCCCCCCCCCCCGTCGTGTGCGGCAGCCCGGGATGAGACACCTTCCCGGGCAAAAAAAGCAGCCGCACCCGAGCACTTCACAGGTCTTTAAACGACCATTTGCATGTTAATGAGGCCTCGCTGTTGTTTCACCCCTTCTAAGAGCCCCTGCAGCTCCACTCTGCCAATTGCTTAAAGTTCAGCCCCCCCCGAAATTTTTGCTCAGCCCCCCCCGAAATTTGGCTCTAGTTGCGCCTCTGCGTACATCACATTTACTGCTGCAGATCATGGCTCAGGCCCTCTTGCTTCACATGGTTTGATATCCCCCAGGCCACTTTACATTGTGAGCAATGTCACAGTTTACGCAGCCGCCCCGAAGTGGTTGTAGCCAACTTGCTGTGTATATCCCGGCTTACTGGCTGCGTGTCCTTCTCAGGGTTTACGCTGCGGGCCCGCCAGGGTTGTAGGCACCACGCTGTGTACACTGCTAAAAACATAAAATGATCCCTGCTCCCCAGCTTATAAATATATAAAGTTGCTTACATTTCAGAAGTAGAAAAGCTTTCCCCCACTCAGATAACCATAAAGTCGTTTCTGCTCGGCCTAGCGCCTATCTCTACTTGCTCACACTCCGGCTCTACGGAAGTAACCAGCATGTTAGTCTGCCGCGCAGACATTCTTCGGTGCTGACCGCGGGGCGGGCACACTCAGCTACCCGGAAATGTGTTTTCTCGGAAAGATGACTAGCGATCAACGCTTTTTCCCCAGATACAGCAGCCCTCTTCCTCCTCCCCCTGTTGGCGTAAAAGACTTTCGTCTGCAGTTTAAGTCTTAACCTCTGCTGCCACCCGAAGGATTCATATTGTAAACGTCTTAGGAGCGAGCGGCTTTGCATTTTTTGGTTGTAATTCAGCGATTGCGCAATGCGCATGCACTAAATGTTTCGCTGATTTTCAGATTGGGGGATGTACTCCTGCAGGAGAGTTTCTCCCCTCTACCCCACTACACGTGCAGATGAAGGGGCGAGGACGTACTATAATTCTTTTACAGCACAGAGTTGCTTCATACATCATTTCACAGTTTGCTTTTTTGCTTTCCCTGTGTGGACCCAGAGTAAACATTTGCCTTTGCTATACTAGGGCGTGAGGTTTCCTGGATGTGAGTCACCTCCGCCTTAAACTAGTAAAACTGATAAAGGGTATTACATTATCTTTTAGGTAACCACCCTTATTTCGCCTCTCAATTATAAAAGAAACGAGAAGATGATGTACTTTTGAGAGCCTTGACCCTCAGAAATATTTTCTTCTCACAAGAACCCACACACACCTCTAACACTAAACACCACGTATTTTTTTGAGTATTTTTTGACTATCGAATCTTACAATCCTAAGTGTGTCTTTTTTCCAATAGTAAAGGCAGTCTGTTAATATACCCAGGCTATAACTAGCATTGGCAAAGCCAATAGGTTTTGCCTATGCTAGATCTATTGGTTTTGTCAATGTTTTTTTAAGACATACTGCTTAGAAGCGCGGGATGCCATGCCACATGGCTTAAAGTAAAGAAAAAAAGCCCTATGATGCAACCAGTTTTGACCGCATTATAGAACAACTTTTTAGGTCGCGCCTGGGCAGTGCATGCGCTGCTCTGCGAGGCATGCTGTATTGGAGTATGGACTTGAAGCCCCGCCCATTCTCCGCCCATATTTGTCATTGTCCTTCGTAAATGCTAGCTACTGATTTGTTAATAGGCTTGTTAGTCCCTCCTTAGTACTGCCTTGTCTTCATTTGTAACACCCCATGAGGAATGGCCCTTTTACTTCGGTTGTTATACAGTATTTCTTATTTAGTCTGTAAGCACTAATTTCTTTAATGAGTTTCTCCTACTGCAGGCAGGATATGTTTTCCTGCTACATTTAGTGTGCCATGCACGCTTTAACTTTCCAAGCAGCCCGGGACAATGGCGGCTACTTCTTTGGAATGCAACAATTCTCGCATTTACAAGAGTTTGAGCTATTGGCATTGTAAATGACAATGCTTTTTATGTATGTGTTAATTATCAAAACAGGTAAATAAAAGGTATTGTCATTTACAATACCAATAGCTTAAACTCTCGCAAATGCGAGACCTATTGCATTGCAAATACTTGTTTTTTTTTAAGCCATGTTTCACAGCAGCCCACTCTGCTCTGCAATATGCCTAAAAAGCGTGTGGGACAATTAACATGAGGAAGGTGCAGGGAAGGAGGGTGGGGCATCAACAAAGGACAGCGGGAGGAGGTTGGGAGGGATATAGACGTGAGGGAGTTGGAGTGAAGGAGGGAAGGAGCAGCAACAATGGACAGGGAGGCGGGTGGGTGAAGGAAAAAGTAGCATGAGGGAGGGGTTTGGGAGGAAGATGGACTGCAGAGTGCCATGCACTCTCATAGAGTGCATTGCAATTTTTTTTTTTTAAAGTAACTTCAGGAGCATGCGTCCAGTAGAAGGACACTCACCGAAAACAGTTAACTGTATGAGGGCCATGCTCCACGGTAGGGACAAACACTGAAGCCCCGGGTGGAGGCAAAGGACGCTGATCAATAAGAAGCAAGGAAACAAGAGTGATGTGAAGGCCCACCAATGGTTAGTAATGGACGGGCTCTAAGCCCGTTTTAAGATTTTTATTTGTTAACAAAAGATCTCGCTGAGAGTGCATGTGCTGTCTCAGGCGAACCCCAAAAAGAAATTTCAAAGATACTACCCAAAACTCTTAAAAATTCACATCCAAGAGACATTTGCAATCAAGGGATAGTATTAAAAATAGTAACAATAAGGAGCCTAGCGCTCAACCAAGATGGCCGCATAGGCTTACGGCTCTCGAGGGCCTCCGCAACCTCCCACATCTATCCTGACTAAATCCTGCTAAATTTGACGGGCTTTTGCTGATGCATTCGCGCTGAGGTGCCACCCGTTTTCCGAATTCTGATCGGACGCCGGGAACCCGAATGGTTGCCCTCCGAAGTTTGCGGCCTGCTATTGCCTAGGTCCCGGTCTCGAGTTGGTGAGGTGCCCGGGTATGAAGTGAACAACAGCGGCATGCTGGGCTTGACCTGCCCCGTGCCCCGCTCTTTCACTTTTGTTTTCAAGTCTGTTTTTTGAGATCGGCTGAGGGACCCTGGTGTTTCAGATGAGCGCGGACAGCGGAGTGTCTGGCCTGATCTTCGGACTATACACGGACTTCCTGTCTGCGATCGCAGTGTCTGCTTAAATTAGCCAACTGGTCCCTGTCCCTGGCGCTGGCGGGTGCCAACCTTGGTGGCCTCCGGACGATGGTGGCGAGACTCGAAGGGGACAAGTCGAAATCCAAGTCAACCCGGAGGGGATCCTATGCTCAGGCCAACAACATGGACCGCTATGCGCAGCTAAAGGGATCCCCCGCTGGCCTGCATAAATCGCCTGAGCGGTCTAAAGAGCTTGCGGGCCCAGCGTCAGAATTTACCCTGCAGGACGTTATGGGCGCCATTGAGGAGATGAAGGCTGCAGTGGGTCAGCGATTTGATACCCTGGCACATAAGTTGGATGCGGTACTGATCGATGTGAATTTGGTCAGGGCAGACCTGTCCAAAACCAACGAGCGGGCCGACTCCTTGTCACAAGCGGCGTCGAGCCTAACTGTGGACGTGGCCGCCCTGCAGACGGAGGTCCGTAGGTTGCGGCTTGCCAGTGACCAGACTGATCGTCGACTTGAGGATTCGGAAAGCAGGGCTAGACGGAACAATGTCCGTATCATCGGAGTGCCGGAAAGATCGGAGGAATCTGCTGCTGAACTTTTTGTGGAGGATCTGGTGATCAATCGTCTCGCGCCCAAGGGATTGAGCAAGTTCTTTGCGGTGGAGCGGGCCCACAGGATTCCGGGTGGTGCGCCCAAAGTGGGTGCTCCCCCGCGGCCTATAATCGCCCGACTTTTTAACTTTCGGGATAGAGATGCTATCCTTCAGGCGTCGAGGGTGGCTGGGCCGCTGAAGTTTGAGAACTCCAATGTTAGCTTTTATCCAGACTTCACGCAAGCGGTCCAGAAACAGCGGCTGGGATTTTTGGGTGTCAAACGGCGCCTGAGGGACATGGAGCTGAAATACGTGATGTTATTCCCGGCGAGGTTGCGGGTTGAGTTCCAGGGTCGTTCCCATTTTTTTGACCGACCGGAGGCGGTTGGTGACTGGTTGGATGCCCTACCGCGGGGACAGAATCGAGACGGTCGGACGGAGGAGAGCGGACGGGATGTGGTGGAGCAGGACTAGAACTTGGTTCCTGGCGATGGACTAGACTGACTATTTTTTTGCACCTTGGCTCAATTGCACTCTAATCCGGCACATCATGCCCTTCAAATGTCTGGGGGTTGTGGGGAGCTTATTGGGGTCCTTTCTTCCTTCTGGGGTTCTTTTGTGGTATATGTTAGGGCGACAGGCACACTGCAAGTTGGGGGGGCTGTTCGGGCTCAAGCAGGAGTGCAGGGAGGGGGGAGTTGTGGTTTTGGGTCTGTGGGGGAGGGGGGTTGTTGGGGATGGTTGTTTTTTCGTTTTGCAGGGCAATGTGAAGTTTTTTGCTGATTTCTCCGGGTTGTGCTCTCCGGGATGTGGGTATCATGTGCGGGAGTGGGATGGGGGATAGGGGATTGCGAATCCTTTCGTGGAATGTGAATGGTCTGGGGGACAGGATCAAGCGCGGGGTAGTGTTACAGTTCTTGAAGCGGATCTCGCCCGACATCGTTTTCCTGCAGGAGACACATTTGGTTGGGAACTCCTTCCAGGCCCTAAATAGGAGGGGCTATCGCCTTGCCGCTCACTCTGGTTTCACTTCTGACTCTAGGGGAGTGGGCATCTTGGTTAGGACCTCCCTCCCATTGGCAGTAGACGAGGTGCTTCACGATGATAGGGGGCGATATGTGGCGCTTGTGGGGAGATGGGAGGGCAGAACCATTTCACTGGTGGCTGTGTATGTGCCCCCGGGGTTGCAGACGACTACATTTGCTGACTTGGGGCGTTTGGTCCTGGGGCTCCCTGGGGGGGTTTTGGTGTTGGGTGGAGACTTTAATGCCGTGGTCTCTGGATTGGAGGACCGTCACCCCCCCAGGGATCTCCCTAGGGCTCAGGCCTGGTTGGGGTTTTTTTTGGACACTTTTGGACTGATAGATTGCTGGAGAATGATGCACCCGGGACAAGCGCAATATACCTTTCACTCGGGGGCCCATGGGAGTCTCTCGAGACTCGACTATATGCTCATGCCGGCGACCCAAGCGGGGATGATTGGGGAGGTGCGTCATGTAGCCCGAGGTATTTCTGACCATTCCCCTATATGGTTGCAATTGAGGGTTGACCCTGGGACAGAGGGAAGAGTGGCACCCATTAGCCCCTGGTATCTTCGTAACCCTAAGATCCGCGCAGAGTTGGTCAAGTCCACTGATCACTACTTCACTGATAATGTGGGGTCGGTGTCGTCGGCCGTCTCCCTATGGGAGGCTTATAAAGTGGTGGTCAGGGGGCAGGCCTTGTCCCTTATCTCTCATACTAAGAGGTGCGAGAGAGCTGAGGTGGTTCGCCTGGAGGCTGATATAGCTGAAATGGAGGAGGACTTGGAGCGTGGAGTTACTGATGAGAAATTGCATGTTCTCAGCCTCAAACAGTTAGATTATAGAGCGCTAGTCACAGAAGCTGCTAAAGGGATGTATAGAGAGCAGCAAGGGCGACTGTATGACGTGGGGGATAAGGCCGGAAAGTGGATTGCTTGGTTGGATAAGAAGGAGAAAGCGAGCAGGGTGGTGCCCGTTGTGGAGAGAATGGATGGAGTGCGTGTGACTGACCCTGTGGAGATTGTTGACTGCTTCGCGGATCACTTCCGCGGGGTATACTCTCCGGTTTCCGTGCGTTCGGAGGAGGATTCTCATCTGTTGCTTAGAGACATCGCACTGCCAACCTTATCGGAGGTGGATGCAATATTGATGGAGGCGAAGTTGTCGTCAGATGAGATCGCTTTGGCCATTCGCTCGATCGCGTCTGGTAAGGCGGTGGGTCCTAATGGTCTTCCCATTGAACTATATAAGTTGCGTCCTGATAAGATAGCGCCGTATCTTCGAGACATGTTTTCGGCGGCACGTGCGGCGGGCTTCCTCCCCCCTGACCAACGCCTCGCCACCATAGTGGTGATACACAAAGAAGGGAAGCCGCGAGACCGCTGCGCCTCCTATAGGCCCATTTCGCTGTTGAACGCAGAACCCAAAATTCTGGCTAAGGTGTTGGCTAACCGACTGGTTCGGGTCACGGGCGACTTGATTCATCAGGATCAGTCCGGTTTTATACCCCATCGGAATACCGCCCTAAATTTGAGGCGGTTGCACGGTGTGCTGGCTAGAGCCGAGTTTATACGGGAGCCGGCCATCTTGGCATCTTTAGATGCTACTATGGCGTTTGACACTTTGAAGTGGCCATATATTTGGGCCGTTTTGGCGAAATTTGGGTTCGGCCCTGAGTTTATTGGTTGGGTAAAACTGCTATACGCTGACCCATTGGCTCAGGTGGTGGTGAATGGTAGGGTGTCGGCTCCCTTCGCACTGGGGAGGGGTACGCGACAGGGATGTCTGCTATCACCCCTTCTCTTTGCGCTTTCTTTGGAGCCTCTCGCTGCCTGGTTGCGTTGGGAGCCGTCGTTGCGAGGCATTAGATGGACGCCGGAGTTCGAAGACCGTGTCTCCCTTTACGCGGACGACATCCTTCTGTATCTTACTTCCTCCCGACAGTCACTAATGGTATTGGTGGACGTGTTGAATTCCTTTGGCCGCAACTCCGGCCTGGTCATCAACTGGGCCAAATCGTGCGTCTACGTCCTCTCGGGGGACGCCCCCCTCCTGCCGCAAGACTGCCCTGTTCAGATTGCTACCCTGGGGTTCAAATATTTGGGAATCTTTATCTCACTGGATCCCGCGGTCCGCTATGAGCGAAACCTTCTCCCTCCCCTCCAGCGACTGAAGGCCGACGTCGCAAGATGGCGACGACTTCCGCTTTCACCGCTTGGACGGGCAGCATTGTTTAAAATGATGTCGCTGCCTCGCTTTTTGTACGCGTTGCAAAATACTCTGGATGTCGTGCCGGCCCGCTATTTCCGGGAGGTTGAGGGTCTTCAGCGCCAACTGTTTTGGGACGGGCGGCCGCGGATTGCTCTCGCTAAGTTGACGCTCCCTTGGTACGATGGGGGGGTCGCACTCCCCGATATCAAACGATACTATTGGGCGTCTCAGTTGGCGGCGGTGAACCACGGGATATATTGTCCTGCCTTAAACCCGGCGTTCGAGATGGATAAATTCCTGCTCCCGGGTGGGGATTATAATAGGGTGCTGTACTCGGTGACCCCGGACACGTGGCTGACGGGACCCACGCGGGTGGCGGTGCGTGTGTGGCACGCGGCGAACGCTGCGATGGGGTGGAGGGATCGCTTGACTCGGGCGACACCGCTGTATGCCTCTGGGCGGTTGGGCTGTTTGTGGAGATCGAAAGGCTTTGAGAAATGGGACATGATTGGTATATGTAAGGTGGGTGATCTTTGGGTGAAGGGAGCCTTCAAAACGTTTGAAATGCTTAAAATGGAATATAAATTGAACGATAGAGAGTACTTCCGGTATGCTCAAGTCCACCATGCGCTGTGTTCGGTTTTTCCGGACGCTACTGCCATCCCCGAGTATTCCCCACTGGAAGATAGAGTGTTGGATGGCTACGTGCCCGACAGCACTATTTCTCTGATTTACAAGAAACTCATCAACGATCGTTCGGACTTGCTGCTCCGTCTGCGGGAGGCATGGACGGGCGATGGCTTAGAGCTGGATGATGAGGACTGGGTGTCGGCGGTGGCCTCCCCGAAGGAGGTGGCGATCCCGGCCCGCTTACGGTTTGTTCAGCTGAAGATCCTTCATAGAGTATATGTCACGGGGCCCGGTTTGCTGCGTATGGGTTATTCGATGGATGGACGGTGTAAGCGTGGATGTGGCCTACCGGGCACCTTTCTTCATATCTTGTGGGAATGTTCGGAGGTTGTGCGATTTTGGAACGACGTCCACACTGTTATGGAGGAGGTCACGCGCATGGCCCTGTTGCCAGAGGCTAGGAGGTGTTTGTTGAATGTTTGGGAACCGAATGATTGTACTGCGGCGCAGTGGGTGACCTTGGGGTACATGGTGGCTAAGCGTAACATTGCGCAGTTATGGGGCTCCCCGAGGCCGCCCACGATTGAGGTATGGAAGGAGAATATGGACTGGTGTATGTTTAGGGAAAAGACGGTGTATGTGGCGAGAGGTAAGCCAGGGAAATGGAGTAGGGTATGGGGTCCATGGAATTTATATCGAGGCCGTATCTGCGCCCCGCCGTTGCCATTAGAGGTCGATATTGCTTTGACCCCCTAGCCGCGCATTCTGCAGGAGGGTGTGAGGTGTGTTCCATGCTTTGTTTTCCCATTGCCCCCCTTCACCGCTTCTGGACCAGAATCGCTTTGGACACTTTATGTTATTCCCCGTCCTGGGAAGAGCACGCTGCTATCTCGGACTCTCATTGCCTTGAGTGTGTTTTATGTTTAATAAAAAATGAAACTGTTGTCTTAAACTGCTCCTGGCCTATGGCCATGGCCTGTTATAGGTGCTTACGGACTGCCGGGTGCTTTGCCGCTGGTTCATTTGAATGTATGGCGTTACACTGCGGGCCCTCGGGCTCTATAGCGGCCGGCCCTGGTGGTTGTAGGCCCTTGTATGTCTTTTATTGTGTGCTAACGGTTTCTAATAAAAAATAAAAAATAAAAAATAAAATAGTAACAATATATTTTTCATGTAGCGCTTAAGACCACAGTTTAGCTGTTTCTAAGCAGTATAAAGAACGGGTGTTAATATAACCCTCTTAATTGGTATTCAAGTTATCGTCCTTGAATGGATTGGATAAAAAACTGAGTAGGACCATCTAGGATTTGAACTAGTGACTTACATGTCATAAAGAGATGTACTTTGATGGGTAACTGTAGACCAAGGATACAAATCTGACCATTAAAGATATACCTTGGTTTTCTTATGCTATGATTGGAACCTGAGGAGATAAGTACTATTGCATTTTCAAAGAAACCCAAACTCAACCCAACCTCTTCCAGATGTCTGAGACGTCTCAGGTGTCTGCTTTTGCTTGTACCGAGGCAACTAAGTACAACGTAATAATTAATGATTCAGTCTCTATGCTCATTTATACACATTCTGACTTTCTGTGAAGTCATGCCAGTGTACCTGAGCTTGCAGGAGCACGGGGCGACTTAAATTACATTGGCTGTGTTGCAGTTTGTGTGATATTTTAAAAACTCATAAGCGTTTAGTCCTAGATCATTTCTTTTGGAGGAACAGGTATTGTAGTTCCCACAGGGAAAATGGCCGAGGACAGGGGGTAGGTTCCGTAGTGGCCTTTCGATACAGTCTACCTTTGCTGATTTTGGTTTGTGTGAATAAGGCTATCCTGTAAGTTACCCCCCTTTTGAAAGAAACAGTGGTTTCTGGAAAGTGACCAAGGGTCTCATATAATCATTCCGACTCTGTGCCGCATGTTGTGTCATATATAAACTACAATGGTAACAACCAATGATGGTGACAGATTATATGGGCAAAACCTAAGCGGAGCAAAATGTGCAGGATCTCTAAGCCATATAGGAGTGCCCGTGCTTTAGACATCTAGCAACAATATTGTAGGATCCGAATTTCAGATTATGATTAGCACAGTGTAGCTAAAACTAACTAGTTTAACTCGGCCTTGTAAGAAGGCCTCTATGTGCATCCATTGGTTAAGTACGACGAAAAGGGCCGAAAACAGAACCGCGGCCATCTTGGCCCTCGGCTCTTTTAACGTTCAAAGGAGCTACAGTCACATGATTCCCTGAACCCATATTCCCCTTGTTCAGCAGACACTAGTTATAGAAGACAGGCTGAATTGTATTTACGACCGAGAAGCAAGGTCACATCTGCTAAAAGGGAGTACCAGGCAAATTCCTCCTGAACCTGGGACGAGAAGGGAGTCACCCGGTCGACCTTCTATTCTTAAAGATATTAGCCTTTTTCTGTATCATTGAAACTAGATATAGGATGAGCTCATTAGGAGCGCCTAGGCAGGCTGGTACTTTTCCACTTATAAGGCTTTGTATGTTGCACTGTAAAGTATAAAAGTGTGGTTTTGACAAGGAGTCTTCAGTCTGCCTCGGCGCACCCCTTGGGTGAGGATCGACGAGGCTCCTCTATGTAGAGTTTCCTGTTTGGCCAATAAACGCTTGAACCTTCTACGTTGCCAACTGCTCGTTATTTGACTTACATTGCAGGCCACCGGTAAGTGTGGCCCTTGGGACGAAAACTTGGATACAACAGTTGGCGACCACGAAGGGACCCCGTGATAGGGTCCGGCCTTCCCCGTAATCGGGCGGTAGGTCCGAGGGCGTTTCGGTCGGGTGAGCGGGGAACGAGCTCAAGGGTTCTGCTCTGCGCGCCCGGGCGGGAAGCCCTCTGCTGCTAGTCACCCTTCACCGGGGTCCTACGGGCTCAACTCAGGAAACGGACCGGGTTGGTCGAGAGGAGTTGGCAGCGAAGAACGGACATTCGTACCAGGGTGCACCCGGTGAGTAGAATTTTGATTTGGAGCACTGGCTACATACAGTGCCCGTTTTGATTTTGAAACACGCGAGGTGGAGCGTGTAGTGGTGTTTTGAAGCACAGGCTCTAGGGAGGTGCATTGATTTTGAAGTAGGCACTGAGAAGCGGTGCCACTGTTGGTTTGAAGCCCGATTGATACGGCTGGGCATTTGATTTGAGAGTACATGTACATATGGTATGATTTGAAGGGCCCTTTTTTCTGACTTGATGAACCGCGCGCGGAATATAGCCTGATTGCACCTGAGAGACTCACGACCCAAGCTGGGTAGCCGCGAGACATACCCTCGGTGAGGCCCAGACCTCCCCGGGACAGGTCTCAGTGGTGAACCAGAAAGGCAGTGAGAGGATCCATGGTGTAGTCAGAGATGTCTATTGTTGGAGATGCTACTGATTAGTGTGGGACTGGCTCACTGATTAGGTGGAAAACGTTGTAACCTCTTGGTTGTGGTTTATGTCATTTGTGTTTGTATTGAACTAAGTTACCATGCCCTGTTTTAGTAAGTTGAATTGTTTCAGTTGTTGCTGTCGGACGGGTGACTCTCGACTAGCTGAGAGTCAGCCCGCCCCGCCAGAAGGCAGTCCCAGCCACTATATGTATGTGAAGCATGGAATTACCCCTTTGTTGTTTTGTACTCTGTGGCATAAATATACTAAAAGTAACGAAGAATTACAATGGCCAAAAACTGGTTCGTTTGACGAAAAAAAGATTGCTTTCTTGCAGGAACAACTGTTCTCCAGGCGCAGCCGCCAGGCTATGTTCGATGCCCTGGGTTCGTGGTTGAAAGAATCCAAGCAGCGCCGGATAAGGGAGGAGAAGCGATCTAGGGCTAAGGCAGGACAGAATGTGACTCAGAAGGCCATAGCATATGATAGGTCTCGAGCGGAGAAGGGAATAGACTGTATGAACCGTGAATTTCGATTGAAGGTAGATAAGAGCTATGTGGCTCGGCCAAATGCTGAAGATGAGATAGAGGACTTATTGGATATACGGCCACCGCCTCCTTATGTGCCGCAACGGCTGTATCCGGAGGTGGCTGGAACCTCGGCTCCAACCACGGCCGCACCCTTAGGAACCTCTGGAGCCTCAGCCCCTCCGGCTCACCCCAGTCCCCCTCCTTCGACGGAGCTCTCCCGACTGTCTACATCTATGTCAGAGGTGATTACTATGTTACCAGCCCTGTTAAATGCTGCGGCAGCTGGGACAACACAGCTGCCACCCGAGTCAATGACATCCCCTTCTGCCTTGCCCTCCTCCTCCGCGAGTACTACGCCAGTAGCAGCTGTCACCACTCCGACACGTCCAGTTCCTCTGACTGAGGGTAAAAGGTTGTTTACTCGTTCAGCCTTGGGAACCGAAGAAAAGGACGCTATTGCTGTGCAGGCATCCCAATGGATGCGGCAACCCATTTATCTATTGGAAGATATTTGGAGCACCATGAGGGATTACGAGCCGGTAATGCAGCAGCATGCATTAGAACATATGGCAAACTGCCTCATATCCTTGTGGGAGCAAACACACACGGACGGAAGGGCCCCGGCCATATTATACGATATTGTCACACAAGCCCATAAATCCCGCCTTACCCCCAAAGACGTGTATGGGAAAGTGCAGACGCTGGTGGCGTATAGAACCCGCCTGCAGTCCACTAATCCTACGGGGCTATCCCAGTACCCTATGCGGGAAGTACACCCCATCTACCATCCCGAGATCACGGAAGTAGTGGATGCCCAGGGGGTAGTTACTCGTCCCAGAGTGGAGGCGCGTTTCCAGGAGCAATGGGTATACACACCCTGGAAACGTAGTGAGGTGTTGTCACTGAAAAGTCAGTTACCTGATCCTAGGAAGAATCCCACCGCGTATTACAAAGAGCTTACTGAGGCAGCTTCCTCCGCAGTAATGACGTTGGCAGACATTGAGCTATTCTTCGCCCTACTAGTACCGGTGGACATTTGGCGCCAGGTGCATGATCAAGACCATGTAACCGAGTTTGGGGGGACCTGGGAACAACTACGGGGATGGGATAGAGACCGTAAACCAGGGAATAAGCCCCGGGCGGAAATATTGGCCCTTCCGGATAGGATAATAAATTATATGCATTCGCTGATCCCTCCCCGGAAAGTGGACTGGGATAAGTTAACGGCCTGCAAGCAGAAGAAAGATGAGAGTGTATCCGATTTCTTTACGAGATTTGAGGGGGTTTTCATTGATTTCAGTGGACAGGACCTAGCCACTGAAGGGGGGGTACGGTTGTTCGTGAATCGATTCGTGACCAATCTATTGCCCGAGGTGTCGGCTCGATTACAGGCCGCTGAAAGCACCTGGACGACCACCACCCCGTCGACAATCTTGAGCATGGCTCAATATTATGAACATCGGGAGAATGAAAGTAGGGACAAGACAGAAAAGAAATCGAAGGACTTGAAGACTCAGGTATTGTTACAGCAAGTAGAGAGAGGACGGGGAAGAGGTAGAGGGTCACAGAATTTTGCTTCGAGAGGGGCGGGTCCGCCGCAGACGATGGGACGGACAGATTTGGGCATAAATCAATGCGCTTTCTGTAAACAGGAGGGACATTGGCGAGCTCAGTGTCCGTTACTATATGAACAGAACAGTGCTCCGAGAGGACGGGGAAGGGGACGTTTCTCTGGGCAGCGAGGGGGATCCATGAGAGCAGAGCATTCGGCGACAGGTGAGATAGGTCAGAACTGTTTCGACCACGGTCAGGGAAGACAGTATTATAATGACGATTATGTGGCAGGCGAAGGATCAGGTTATTCTCAAGCATAGGACAGCCAAAGTCAGGGGCAGGTGTCGATTCCAATTGATCAAGCTGGACCTTACGTTCATGCACGACTACTGAATGCATCAGGTAAGTTTCTAGTTGACACTGGGGCCATGAACAGTTCCGTTTCACGTGCCCTAGTCCCGGGGGCTGCTCTGTCTGGCCAGAATAATGTGTCTGTGGGGTTTTCTGGAACTCCGGTGGTAAGCCCCATCTCAGAACCGCTTCCCCTTACCCTGGGGCCGGTATCGATAGACTCACCTTTCCTTTTGACCTCCCAGTGTGGAGAGAACCTTTTAGGCATGGATCTATTAAAAAGATTACATGCTCACATCTATTGTTCCCCAGAAGGGGTCTACCTGACCATAAAAGACCCTTCTCCCCTTTCTGCACAATGCTGCTCTAAGACAGAACCTTTACCACCAGAACTGGCGAACATTCCGGAGACCCTCTGGGCGACCGGAGACACTGATGTGGGCCATTTACGAATAACCCCAGTATCGATTACCTTAAAACAGGACGCCCAGTTGCCAAAGATTCCCCAGTATAAAATTGCCCCTGCTGGGGAACGGGCCCTGCTGGCTATCATTCATGATTTGATAAAGACTGGAGTAGTGGAAGAAACGGCCTCTAATACCTGTAATAGCCCTATTCTTCCGATTCTTAAACGAGCCCCGAAACAACCGACTCCTGATTATGCTGATACCTATCGATTCGTGATTGACCTTCGAGAAATCAATAAGATCGTGGTACCCCAGTACCCTGTGGTACCTGATATTAACTCCGTCCTGACAATGATTCCTCCAACGGCACAATTTTTCTCAGTTATTGATTTAAAAAACGCTTTCTTTAGCATCCCTATACATCCAGACAGCCGCTATCTTTTCGGTTTCACATTGGGGGGCCGTAGCTTCAGATTCTGTCGCGCCCCCCAGGGGTTTACTGAAAGCCCCAGTATCTATAGTCAGGCATTGAAGAGGATACTGGACACCTTGAGTTTGCCACCAGGTAATGTATTACTCCAGTATGTCGATGATCTCCTGGTGGCCTCTGACACGGAGGAGGGCTGCCGAACGGCAACAGTGGAATTGCTGCAACATTTGGCAAAACATGGTAATAAAGTATCATTGTTGAAATTCCAATATTGTCGATAGGTGACCTATCTCGGCCATCTCCTGTCGAAGGAGGGAAGGCGATTGACCCCGGAACGTATTGCATCCATTACTAACATGTCTGTTCCTTGCACGCAACGTGATGTCCGTGCTTTGCTTGGCATAACCTCTTACTGTCGCCAATGGATTCCTAACTACTCTCTTATCACTAAACCTTTCTTGTATTTGATCACCAAAGACGTGCATGAACCCCTACCTTGGACTGATGAGTGTCAAATAGCTTTTCTTTCTCTGAAGGCTGCTTTATGTTCTGCTCCTGTGCTTGGCACCCCGGACTACCGGAAGCCTTTTGTGCTCTATGTGCATGAGGTGGACGGTTGTTCGCTTTCAATGTTAACACAGGCCTTTGGAGGTAAGCAAAGACCCTGTGCCTATTTCTCAGCGGTTTTGGATAACGTCGCCAGAGCACTTCCCAGCTGCCTGAGAGCCACGGCCGCAGTAGCGTTGGCGATCAGGCAATCGGAAGGGCTCGTTTTAAATACGGATCTCACAGTGATGGTACCACATGCTGTGGACGTATTGTTAAACAGAACTCAGACGCAGCACTTAACTAGTGCGCGTCTTACGGGGTACGAATTGACCCTGTTTGCACCTCACATAACCATTAAAAGATGCATGACTTTGAATCCTGCCACGTTGCTACCCCTCCCCAAAGGAGAAAGTGGCCAGGATGTACATGATTGCATATTCCGGACTGAAGAAGAGACAAAGGGCCGGATAGATCTAACAGACACCCCCTTATCGGAACCCCAAGGAGAATTGTATGTTGATGGCTCATGCTTCAAATTGCCCAACGGTAATACGGTTGCGGCCTATGCAATCACCACCTTGCGGACCGTGGTAGAGGCGGCCAAGGTACCATATCTTTCCGCCCAAGCAGCTGAATTAATCGCACTACTTAGAGCATGTGAGTTGGGAAAGGGACTGAGGTTGAACGTCTACACCGATAGCCAATACGCTTTCGGTGTAGCCCATAGTTTCGGGAGACTATGGGCAGAACGAGGGTTTCTTACGTCCCATGGTGAAAAGATAAAGAATGGACAATTGGTCGAACGATTGCTGGCCGCATTACCTTTGCCAGAGGCTCTCGCCATTGTGAAATGTAGTGCCCATAAGGCTGTAACTAATGATGTTGGGAGGGGTAACGCCTTTGCGGACAAGATTGCTAAGGAAACTGCCCAGTCAGATACCCCCTCCATGTTCGTAGTTAGTCAATGCAGACGGATGGTAGAAGCAGACATTTTTCGAAACACTGTAGAGAGTGTGAGAGAGTTGCAGAAAGAAGCCACCCCAGAGGAGCTACAGTATTGGCAGGAACAGGTGGGGCGGTTAGACGAGAATGGGTGTTGGACGGATTTATCAGTAAAATGCAGATGGCTACTACCGAACGCATTAGTGAATGCGGTAGTGGCCATGACACATGGTCCCGCTCACGTCGGGGTTCGAGGTATGTGTGCAATGTTGGACCCTGTATGGTACAATGTTAATATTCAGAAAACAGCTAGAAATCTGGTCCAGCATTGTATGATTTGCCTCCAGCATAACCCGGGGGGTAGTACCCCTGTGTTGACAGGGAGCTTTGCCCCACCTACCTTGCCTTTCGAGGTACTCCAAATGGACTATATACAACTGGAATGGGTTAACAACCTTAAATATGTTCTGGTGGTAATCTGTACCTTCAGTAAATGGGTGGAAGCGTACCCCACTAGAGAAAACACAGCTATAGCAACCGCTAGAGCCCTAATAAAGGAGTTCTTTCCCCGATACGGGTTACCACGAGTAATCTGGAGTGACAATGGGACACATTTTAATGTCAACCTAGTTCAAAATGTATGTAAAGGTTTGGCAATTCGACAGAAGTTTCACGCCGCAAGACATCCCCAATCAGCAGGCCTAGTTGAGAAGTATAATGGGATCCTGAAGTTAAAATTAGCTAAACTACAGGACACGACTGGCCTGAAATGGCCTGATCTTCTGCCTTTGGCCCTACTGTCTGTAAGAACCACCCCTCATTCTCGGAGTGGGATTTCCCCGTACGAGGTGATTTTTGGGAGACCAGCCAATGTATGGGGGGTGCCCCGGCCTAAATCGTTTAGGGATATTGAGTATCCTATGCTGGCCGACTACCTTTATGCTTTAACTAAAGATCTCCGTTCTATCCACCAACAGATTTCAGCAGTACTGCAGCCTCTGCCAGAGGGTCCCGGACACAGCATCGAACCAGGTCAGTGGGTCCTAATTTGGAACTTCCAGCGAAAGTCGAGCTTGGAACCCCGCTGGACCCAGCCACATCAAGTGCTTATGGCCACGAGGACGGCGGTAAAGGTCGAAGGGAGGCAACATTGGATTCATGTTTCCCATCTAAAGCGTGTCCCGCTTCCTTTGCCCGAGGATTGCCAGGACCAAGAGGAGAACGAACGGCACAGAGGTGAGCACGACGCCGGAGAGCCGCCCTCCCCCGAAGCCCACGGAGGAACAGAAGGGCAGGGGGAGAGGGCCACAAGTTCAAGGTCAGCTGTGTCAGATAAGGCCCTGCCTGGGGATCAAACGCGTGACCAGGAGGGCCACACATCTTGTTCCTTCTCTGATCCCACTGTGCCCGTTTTGTTCATAAATCCTGAAACCCCTGGTCACACTCGATACCACCTGCGGCCCCGCAAACGGAATGAGATTCCCCGGTCCGGCTTACCATAAAAGGTGAAGTCCGAGTTAAAGGACCTAGGGGATCACATGAACACTGGACTGAACTCGTTGAGGGCGAGGAACTGTAAGTGATAGCCCTGTTCAGAAAGAAGCTAGAGACATTGGTAGTAAAAGGGGCCCGGGTAATCCTCCTCTTCGACCAGAGTTGCGTCAAGTGCAGCTCCTACGCGAGAAGTTTTTTGATTCTTTTTCCTTTTTTTACTTCTACTGTTTTGGAATGCTAAGAGCCTGCCTGTGAGGCTCTAACTTGGACACAGGAAAGAAGCACCCTCCGGCAGAATGGACTGCGTATAGTTTCTCTTCTTGCTGTCATTATTTCCCGAGTTTAGAATCGGACTTTTAGTGAGAATGTATCCCTTTGCTCGCCTCGCCCTTGAAGAGGAACGTCCCATAGTTCCCCGCCCTAGATATGCACATTTACCAATGTTTTCCACATGGAGTTTGCGCGCTAAAATTGTGTTTATTTCTATAATAGCTGTGTCATTTCTATTATGTTTAGGGTTGTTCATTTATTTAGAATTCCGCCACCCAGTCCATACCTTGGTGTTAACTACCCCCACTCCTCAGGAACACCATTTTCAGACTTTGGCCCCCCACAAAGAAAGGCATCGTCAGACTTATGTACATAATGCCTTCATTGAAATGCTGCATCAGACTCATAGTTCCACGAATGTCACCGATTGCTGGGTATGTGGGCTCCTCCCTTCAGTAATGCATAAACATGATTTGTTTATATCAATGCCGTTGTCACATCTAGGGAGCTGTGAGGCTTGGTTTAGATTGCTGTCTATGATATATGAGCATTATACTGTAGATGCACGTAGATTCTCGGAGAAAGATTATGAATTAATCTTGGCCTACATAGAGAGGCATCAGGGATTCACTCCCAATGCAGAAGGCACTGATGGCACGTTAGATCCAACAGCTTGCATGAATGTGTACATGGACCATGAGAACGATACTTGGTTAAGGGATGAGGTATTAGATTTTGTATCCTTCAACTTCACCGAGTATTTTAGATATTTCCAGGAACGCAATGTCTCCGAAGACAAGGTTATACCTGTCCCGGTATTAAATACGTCATCCTCTTTCTGTGTCCAGGGTTCCGGCCACTTGTTCGTAGGATCTAGCAGATGTAATTACACTTATCGATTGCGGACTTTTAGTAGTCCTCCCATTCTAACTCCCCCAAACATATATTTTGTATGTGGGGAGAATGCTTACACCTGGCTTCCCAGGGGATGGTCAGGCAGGTGTTATCTGTCCTTCCTCTATCCTCCTGTTTATATTGCTCCCTCAGATTACCATAAATCTCATTCACTAAATAAAAGAAGCCTGTTATCCCTATCCATGGATGATGATGTCACGGATCAAACAGATACCCCGGCCCAACATTTTGTAGATATTATGAAAGGGGTCCTACCTATATGGGGCCCTATCCTCACTAGTAAGGAAATCAGAAGGCTGTCCAGGGTGGTGGCGGGAGTAGTCAATACCACAGCCGGAATATTGACTAATATCACTATTGAGCTTCAGGCGACCCGGCTTGTGACCCTCCAAAATCGCCTTGTTTTGGACGTCATACTGGCTGACCACGGAGGAGCATGCCTGGTGATCGGGAGCTCCTGTTGTGTATATATACCTGACTCCGCCCCTTCCGTTCATTTAGCCATTCAGAAGCTCCACCGACTGGCATCAGAAATCCATACCGAGACCGGTACCTGGTCCCTGTCGACTTGGTTCTGGGACCTTCTGACCACCTGGGGGTGGAAATTATTCATGGTTCTATTGGGTATTGTGGGTTTCCTCTTTACCTGCTGCATTTGTATTCAGTGCGGCCCTGTCTGTTGTTCCTATTGTGCCACCCAAATCCGCTCTGCACTACCTAAACCCCCACCTACCCCAGCTCATGCCCAAATGACCCAGAAGGAAATTCATGACCTGATGCAGATAGATGAGGGTATCTTTGAGGATTAGTCGTGCTTGTTTGTATCTTATTTTAGCTACACTATGCTAAAAGGGCCGTTCTGTAGGATCCGAATTTCAGATTATGATTAGCACAGTGTAGCTAAAACTAACTAGTTTAACTCGGCCTTGTAAGAAGGCCTCTATGTGCATCCATTGGTTAAGTACGACGAAAAGGGCCGAAAACAGAACCGTGGCCATCTTGGCCCTCGGCTCTTTTAACGTTCAAAGGAGCTACAGTTACATGATTCGCTGAACCCATATTCCCCTTGTTCAGCAGACACTAGTTATAGAAGACAGGCTGAATTGTATTTACGACCGAGAAGCAAGGTCACATCTGCTAAAAGGGAGTACCAGGCAAATTCCTTCTGAACCTGGGACGAGAAGGGAGTCACCCGGTCGACCTTCTATTCTTAAAGATAGTAGCCTTTTTCTGTATCATTGAAACTAGATATAGGATGAGCTCATTAGGAGCGCCTAGGCTGGCTGGTACTTTTCCACTTATAAGGCTTTGTATGTTGCACTGTAATGTATAAAAGTGTGGTTTTGACAAGGAGTCTTCAGTCTTCCTCGGCGCACCCCTTGGGTGAGGATCGACGAGGCTCCTCTATGTAGAGTTTCCTGTTTGGCCAATAAACGCTTGAACCTTCTACGTTGCCAACTGCTCGTTATTTGACTTACATTGCGGGCCACCGGTAAGTGTGGCCCTTGAGACGAAAACTTGGATACAACAATATATTAATGCCTTCAATGCATAGATGACCCATTGAAAGGAACTGAAATACTGGTGAGGAAGGACAATCAGAGTGCCATGTCATACATGAACCAACAAACAGGCACCAGGAATGAAGCTTTAGCTGACTTGGTCCAGACAATCCTTATTTGCTTGGATCATGAACTGCAGTGATTGTTATGAATATATATTTTAGTTAAAGAAAACCTGAACTCCTACTCAGCAGGACTTTACCTTCAACTGTGGATTTCCTTGTGACTGATAACAATTTATGTAGCGATTCAGCCTACCTAGGAGAGACTTAGTATCATGAGAAGTAAACTCTTCTGCTGAGGTTTTGTGGTAGAAGTCTTTATCAGTTAACCAGTAAGCAATTGTTCTTGTTATTTCTGTTGTATCTTTGGATTCCAATTCCTCTGATCCCACCCTCCCCAGGACTTCCACCAGGAATGAGCAACAGTTATTCTAGTGGTGCCAGGCTGACACCCTAGTACCAAACTCTTCCTAGTACCTAACTCAACAATGAGATAGCAGCCGCTCTGTCACGCTCGTTTCCACAGCTGATACTGGTCAAACGGTCCCTATTGATTTGGAAACTGAGTAGCTAGGTGTGGCATCCTCTGATGCTAATGTAGCATAGCAACTAAGTAGTGATGTCATGTACATGGTTGCCTTGGTGTTGGAATGTATACTTTCAGATTGCGCTGGACCTGATGCCTGAACTGGATGTGGTTTGGATGGGTCCTTTCATTCCTTGGAAATAAACTTAACCTGCCCTTCATCACCAATTTGCCTTCATCGTGATTCTTCAAATATTAAGAGGATCTTACACTAGGCCTGCAGCAAGTGTGATGTTCCAAGGAATTAATGTTGGATATCCCGGAGACCTGATATCTAATGCACACACCAGTCTCATGTCTGCACTGCACACCATGCTCCTCATCTTGCTCTTCTAGAGGTACGTATGTCAATTTCTGCGATTTCCTTACGGTATTTGAGTTTGCAACAGATATCTTCCTATTGGGTCTCTTTCTATATTGTCCTCAATCTCAGCTGGCTGCAATCCAACCTTTCAGAGAGGGTTGGCACAGAAACACAAACAGTGACACTTTGGCGCCATGGTTATTATAGAGGTTTTTTTGTGTTGTCAGGTCAAATGCCCACTGGTACACTGGTAAGATCTGAGTAGGCTCCCCCCTCGCCTAGAGGAGGGGTGCCCTTAGTTGCGCCATGAAACCGAGCCTTTTAGTCTGAGGGGCTCGTCTTGGATGGTCAGATTCCCAATGACGTTTGGGCGCACGTTTAGAAACTGAAATGTACATGAATTTGTTTATATAAGGCAGCGGCCCTGGGGTCTCCTCCTCTTTGTCTCCTTGGACCCAGGGAAGCCGTGTGATCGTTGGAAAGATCTGCCTTATTCTCCATCCCCCGTAGGGCACTCAATTTAAGACTCCTGTGAGCCAACGTGGTGGTCTAACATGTGATTTGATTTTTCTGCTTATGTCCCCCCAGTGCATTTTAAATATTCATATAGTTGAGTGCACATTTGTATTTAGAAATGTGGGCTTCTTTTAAAATTAATTGCTTGTATATGTTATACAATTATGCTTCGCTTTATATCTAGATTGATAGTGCATCAGTTGCTCATATATATATATATATACTTAACCACTGTGTGGCGTTTAGAATAAGGGCAACCTTTTATTTTGGATTTGAATATTGGCGCGTCTCGCCGTGAAAAGCTCAGCCGCTTCCATAGCGGGCCGATTGCACCTGGAGTTCCGGGAGCGACAGGAGTGTGTAAATCTGGCATTTCCAGCGTGGCACTCGCAGGTATTCACATGCTCTCCTCCCAACCCACATGGGGAGTTCAATTTTTAATCATGAAAGCCCAACAGTCTCCACCAAGGACAAGTCAAAGAATTACCGTACCAGAAGCCATTTCAATAAATGAGCAAGTCCCACCAGGGCGGGGTTTATGGTATTTAAGTTCGCTTTGACTGCCGGGACTCGTGATAAGCCATTGAAAAAGGCCATGGCGGCCGAAATGCATTTGGCACTTAGGAGGGAATGCTGATGTACCTGCAGCTGGCGGTGAATAAAAGGAGTTACTTACCCACTGTGTGGCGTTTCGAATAAGGGCAACATTTTGTTTTGGATTTGAATTGCTGCGCGTCTCGCCCTGAAATGCCCTGCCGCTTCCAAAGCGGGCCGATTGCACCTGGAGTTCCGGGAGTGACAGGAGTGTGTAAACCTGGCATTCCCAGCATGGCACTCGCACGTATTCACATGATCTCCTCCCAACCTACATGGGGAGTTCTTTTTTTTTTGTTTTGTTTTTTTAAATAATCTTTTTATTAAGTTCAACAGTAACATACATACATACATGTTGCATACAGCACAGCACTGTTGTCACAGTTCTTATTACAAATGGGGAGTTCAATTTTTAATCATGAAAGTCCAACAGTCTCCACGAAGGACAAGTCACTGAACTACCGTACCCAGAAACCATTTCAATAAATGAGAAAGTCCCACCAGGGCGGGGTTTATGGTATTTAAGTTTGCTTTGACTGCCGGGACTCGTGATAAGCCATTGAAAAAGGCCATGGTGGCCGAAATGCATTTGGCACTTGGGAGGGAATGCTGATGTACCTGCAGCTGGCGGTGAATAAAAGGAGTTACTTACCTACTGTGTGGCGTTTTGAATAAGGGCAACCTTTTGTTTTGGATTTGAAGTGCGGCGCATCTCGCCGTGAAACGCCCCGCCGCTTCCAAAGCGGGCCGATTGCACCTGGAGTTCCGGGAGTGACAGGAGTGTGTAAATCCGGCATTTCCAGCATGGCACTCGCAGGTATTCACATGCTCTCCTCCCAACCCACATGGGGAGTTCAATTTTTAATCATGAAAGCCCAACAGTCTCCACGAAGGACAAGTTACTGAACTACCGTACCCAGAAACCATTTCAATAAATGAGAAAGTCCCACCAGGGCGGGGTTTATGGTATTTAAGTTCGCTTTGACTGCTGGGACTCGTGATAAGCCATTGAAAAGGCCATGGTGGCCGAAATGCCTTTAGCACTTGGGAGGGAATGCTGATGTACCTGCAGCTGGCGGTGAATAAAAGGAGTTACCCACTGTGTGGCGTTTCGAATAAGGGCAACCTTTTGTTTTGGATATATATTTATATACATAAATATATATATATGTGTGTGTGTGTGTTTATTACAGTGATTTATGATTTGTAGCCATATTTAGTGAATGTGCAACAGAATTTGTATGATAATGCTTACATTTTATATCATTCATCACAATGTTTGGCCTTTTCATAATAATCAAAAAAGGTTATTTGAATTTAGTACAGACACATATTTGGGGAGAGAGTTTCATTAGAACTGTGTACTGCAGCATCTCTAGTGAAGGCCATGGGCTCTTAGAGTTAGGCCACACCTGCTTATTTCTCAGCTCAGGAACGCCATAATAGACATAAAACTAGTTTCTATATTCTCAAAGCTCACTAGCTGATTGGAAACAGTTATGTGATTTAGCAAAGGTATCAGGGTTAGAGGCCGCCTTAGAAAATCTAATGGGTTCTTTGGTGCTAAGGTTTAGCCAGGAGCTAGAAAGGAGGGATCAGTTACCAAAGACTGATTTAATCATTTAATGTTTAGATTTATTGAGCATCATTGCAAATGTTGCAATTCTTTTAATATTTTGTTTAATAACCCATTTTATTTCCACTATTTTGTATATTTTCAAAGTTATGTCTATTCATGTAATCCATGCTAGATTAGGGCATTCGTTTTTAATAAAGCCTTTTATATATATAGGGCCAGATGTACGATGCGCAAAATATTATGCATGTACAATAGTGTTATTATACTGTTGTACGATTCCCAATGGGGTCTCAAATAGAGGGGCTCATGAATATTAATGAGCCTCTCGCAATTTGCGACCCGATTGGGAATGGCAGGCCCTCCCAGGTATGGTGGCCTGCTGGGCTCAGCAGACCACCATGTCTGGAAATGCTTTTTAATAGAGCAGTTTTTTCTTTCAATGCAGCCCGTTTTGCTTAAAGGAAAACGGGATGCATTTAAAAAATTAAAAAATGAAACATTTTCATTTCCTTTTTTAAGGGCAGGCAGTGGTCCCTGGGACCGCTGCCTGCCCTTAAAATAAAAATGCAACTGCGTTTGCAAAGGGGAAGGGGTCCCCTGGGGACCCCTTCCCTTTTGCGACCCCATTACCACCCTCCCTCTTGAAGAGGGTGGTAATATGCGAGTGTTTTGCGACCGCAATTGTGGTCACAAAACATTCGTACATTGAATTACGGACGCAATTAGGAAGGGAACGCCCCTTCCTAATTGCGACTCACAATTCCTAAATAGCGAGTCGCAAATAAATTGTGACTCGCTAATTAGGAATTGTACATGCCAGCAGTGATTTTGCATGTGAAAACGTGTTCGCAAAACCGTTTGCGCATGCAAAATGACGTCGTACATCTGGCCCCAAAGTGTGCATTTTATATGTGTGTTGAATCATGGGAAAAAAAGTTTTGGAGACTAATCCTGTAGTCTTACAGGACTGATTGTTGCCCTATACTCACCATCCTCAAGTAATGCGTGGGCGGGTTATGGGTTACAGTCATCCAGTTTCTCCGGCTCAGGCTGGTCAATTCGGTAAGCCTGCACTTTGAAAGTGGTTTAAGGGGTCTAAAACTAGGCAGTATTTGTTTCTGAGGCTGCAACAACATATCAGTTCCTGGGTAGGGTGACATCAGCATGATGCAAGAGTGCATTGGTCTCATTCCTGGAGTACACATCATATGTATAGGTGTTAACAGGACAAGGTGAATCTTTGTAAAGGCAAATCTTTATCAAGGACCAGCTCGCTGTCAGATTTACTTGCAATCCATCCATCCATGTTCTTTTCTTCTTCACAATCTCCCCTGTTGATACAGTTTACAACTGCTTTTTCATAACATTTGATAGAAGCCAGAAGGGCCATAAATCTTGATTGATAAAACTAGTAATTACCTCTATATATGGATCAGGAGTTCTTATTCTGGAAGGTATCCAGACCAGATCATTTCAGACTATGACATCCTTCTGAGTGGAGATGATGAAAGGGCTGTCATTGCCATCTCAAAGGCTGTATCAGGGTTTCCCCCACATAACATTATCTAACACAAGATACTGAGGCTTGTATAGTTATTTCCTCTGAATACAACTCTTGGGAGCTACAGTTTTCCATCACTGATTAATCTCGGGTACCTCAGAATAATTTGACAGAAGAAGCAGGCTCGTTAATCCGTTGTCTTTTGCTGTTATGTGTTGTGCTGTAATTCTGTAAGCTTGGGTGTGCCTCATAAGTAAAATAGGAAATCGGATAGGAGTTAGGTAAGCAGTCATAGAGATTCACTTGACCTCAGAGAGATTTGTGCTGTCTCCAAAATTGGCCGTCAAATAGTTATTTTATATGGTAGAGAAGTAACATCAGAGTGCTTTGTCTTTTAGAGGGATGTGTGTGTAAGTTGTACAGGAGTGGTACTAGATTCTACAAGCAAGGAATACAAAGAAATACTATAATATTAGAAGAATATCCTAAAAGAGTTGCCCATGTGGATGCTGGAGTCACATTTCTCCTAACCGACTGAATTGGACTGTTTTTTATTCATAAGACATTGGTAGCATTAGTTATGTGAGAAAGATGCTATATCATATTCTCAATTGAATACACATGGATGTGAGGGTGTGTCATACACATATATTTATTGAACAATCATTTGCCATGTTCCAACATTTCTGCACTTCAAAATCAATGCACAGGTTTGTTTGCCAACCCCAACTATCAAAGGCAGCGTTCCTACAAGTACTTGAGGTTGCAAAATATTATTACAACACATGAATACACTGGTAAATCCTTCATGTGCTGTGGCTGAGACTGAGTAGATTTCTCCTTCCTATTGGACATAGGGCCACTGGTACAAAAGGTTTCAGCAGTTTCAAACGGAGAATTGGGCCGTTTGCGACCGCTAAATAGAATTTTGACATGTACTAAACCCATTTTGCGGGCCGGTAACCTATTACCTAGTCTCAAAATAGGGTTTGCGAGTGAGTATTAGGAAGGGGCGTGTCAAGGGCGTCCCTTCCTAATTGAGAGTCGCAGGAGGATGTATGAATATTTTGCAATCGGAATGAGGATGCAAAACATTTGCAGTTTACCGCCTGCTTCAAGTTGGTGGTAAGCCAGTCGCATGTGAATGAGTGCGAAAACATTTTCAGAGCTGGCAGTGGTCCCACGGACCACTATCAACTCTTAACAAGCATTGGCATAGCCAATAGGTCTCGCCTTTGGGGCCTTATAAGTATTTAGGCAGAGCTATTAACTTTGCCAATGTGTTTAAGCTGTGCTGTAGAGAAGTGTGGCTGCTGTGCAGCACGCTGAAAAGTTGTAATAAAAAAGTTCCAGAAATATTTTTGTTACCTTATATATGACCAAGAAGGCATTATGTCCAACAGAAAGACCATATTAAAAAACTGTATGTACAATAAAACATTTCCTCATTTTGTCTTTTGTTCTTGCAATGCTTGTTAAAGTTTTTTTTTGAGGGGGCATTAACAATTGGAGGTTGAAGGTTGTGAACTAGTACCTGTATTATAACACTAGCAGCGGCCAGACACTAGGGGAGAATCAACAGATGGCAGATTCCGAGAGCAGGCTGAGGTAGTGTTGAGTGATGTTGAGGTGGTAGTGGTGGTGGTGGTGGTGACTGGTGCTGAGACGATGCTGAGGTGATGCTCAATGATACTTAGGTCTTGCTGAGTGATGATGATGTGGTTGTGTACTATTGCAAAGGCGATGGTGAGTGATACTGATGTGGTGTTGAGTGATGTTGTGGTGGTGCTGAGTGATGCTGTGGTGGTGCTGAGTGATGCTGTGGTGGCACTGAGTGATATTGTTGTGGCCCTGAGTGATGCTGTGGTGGTGCTGAGTGATGCTGTGGTGGTGCTGAGTGATGCTGTGTTGGTGTTGCGTGATGCTGTGTTGCCCGTGAGTGATGCTGTGGTGTTGCTGAGTGATGCTGTGGAGGCGCTGAGTGATGCTGTGGTGTTGCTGAGTGATGCTGTGGTCACGCTGAGTCAGTGAGAGAGAGTCAGTGAGAGAGAGTCAGTCAGTGAGAGAGAGTGAGTCAGTCAGTGAGAGAGAGTGGGAGAGGGAGTCTGTGAGAGAGTGTCTGTGAGAGTCTGTGAGAGAGTGTCTGTGAGAGAGTGTCTGTGAAAGAGTGCCTGTGAGAGAGTGAGTGTGAGAGAGTGTCTGTGAGTCTGAGAGAGTGTCTGTGAGAGAGTGTCTCTGAGAGAGTCTCTGAGAGAGAGTGTCTGTGAGAGAGTGTCTGTGAGAGTCTGTGAGAGAGTGTCTATGAGAGTCTGTGAGAGAGTGTCTGTGAGAGTCTGTGAGAGAGTGTATGTGACAGTGTCTGTGATAGAGTGGCTGTGAGAGTCTGTAAGAGAGTGTCTGTGAGAGTCTGTGAGAGAGTGTCAGAGAGTCTGTGAGAGAGTGTCTGTGAGAGTCTGTGAGAGAGTGTCTGTGAGTCTGTGAGAGAGTGTCTGTGAGAGAGTGTCTGTGAGAGAGTGTCTGTGATAGAGTGAGAGTCTGTGAGAGAGTGTCTGAGAGTCTGTGAGTCTGTGAGAGAGTGTCTGTGAGTCTGAGAGAGTGTCTGTGAGAGTCTGTGAGAGAGTGGATGTGAGAGAGTGTCTGTGAGAGAGTGTCTGTGAGAGTCTGAGAGAAAGTGTCTGTGAGAGTCTGAGAGAGTGTCTGTGAGAGAGTGGCTGTGAGAGAGTGTCTGTGAGAGTCTGTGAGAGAGAGTCTGTGAGAGAGTGTCTGTGAGAGTCTGTGAGAGAGTGTCTGTGAGAGAGTGTCTGTGAAAGAGTGCCTGTGAGAGAGTGAGTGTGAGAGAGTGTCTGAGAGTCTGTGGGAGTCTGTGAGAGAGTGTCTGTGAGAGATTGTCTGTGAGAGTCTGTGAGAGAGTGTCTGTGAGAGAGTGTCTGTGAGTCTGAGAGAGTGTCTGTGAGAGAGTGTCTCTGAGAGAGTCTCTGAGAGAGAGTGTCTGTGAGAGAGTGTCTGTGAGAGTCTGTGAGAGAGTGTCTATGAGAGTCTGTGAGAGTCTGTGAGAGAGTGTATGTGACAGTGTCTGTGATAGAGTGGCTGTGAGAGTCTGTAAGAGAGTGTCTGTGAGAGTCTGTGAGAGAGTGTCAGAGAGTCTGTGAGAGAGTGCCTGTGAGAGTCTGTGAGAGAGTGTCTGTGAGTCTGTGAGAGAGTGTCTGTGAGAGAGTGTCTGTGAGAGAGTGTCTGTGATAGAGTGAGAGTCTGTGAGAGAGTGTCTGAGGATCTCTGAGAGAGTGTCTGTGAGTCTGAGAGAGTGTCTGTGAGAGTCTGTGAGAGAGTGGATGTGAGAGAGTGTCTGTGAGAGTCTGAGAGAAAGTGTCTGTGAGAGTCTGAGAGAGTGTCTGTGAGAGAGTGGCTGTGAGAGAATGTCTGTGAGAGTCTGTGAGAGAGAGTCTGTGAGAGAGTGTCTGTGAGAGAGTGTCTGTGAGAGAGTGTCTGTGAGAGTCTGTGAGAGAGTGTCTGTGAGAGAGTGGGGTAGAGGTAGAGGAGTAGAAGAAAGGTAGAGGGGTAGAAGAGAGGTAGAGTAGAGGTAGAGGGGTAGAAGAGAGGTAGGGATATATAGGCAAATGAAAAGGAAGCTTTCGACTTCAGGAATGTGAAAGAAAGCTCTTCTATCTTGAAAGTTGATTACAAGCATCTCCTGAGAAACGCGGCGAAACTTTCAAACCACGGAGTCGTTTGAAATTTTCACCCCGCTTCTCAGGAGATGCTTGTAAACACGAATAACCTGATTCATTTAATTTAACAGTTGGCTCCACCCAGAATTGCTTAGTAACGCAAATGACAAGGAAGCTATCGACTTCAGGAATGTGAAAGAAAGCTCTTGTGTCTTGAAAGCTGATGACCCATGACGAGAGAGGAAAGCCATATGGTGCCTCTGCTTGTAAGCGCGTGCCTGCGCGCGTAACCGCAAGCTCTAGGCCACAGTGGTAGCATTTTCTGAAGCCTTACTAAAAGTCTCGCCAGAGCTACGTATGCGCTGGCTCAGGCGAGACCTAAAAAAAATGAAACTGACATGTTTCATTTTTAGGTCTCACCTGGCGAAAGCAGCGCATGCGCTGCACTCGGCCATGAAGAGGACCTTTTGTAATGGATTTAGCCAAAGCTGAATGAACGCGTGTCCAGATGGACAAACATGGCTGCTCTCGCCTCCCCCAAAACTAATCATGCACATGTAGGGACAAATAAATGCACGCGCATGTGGACAGCCCGACGCCATCTTTGGGCACACGCGCGCGCATTTTTTTGTCCCTGCGCTTGCATGGTGGCGTGCTTTAATAATAATAATAATAATACAGAGTTTTATAGAGCGTGAACAGTTACCTCACAAGGAGGTGTCCCGGCGCTAAACGCAGGCAGAGAAACAAATACCGAAGTGCAAGTCAGTCAATTAGCGAGGTTGGGTGAAGAGCCAGGTTTTCAACATTGTTTTAAAACAAGATTCAGAGGCGGCCTGTTGGAGCTCAGGGGGGAGTGAGTTCCAAAGCCTTGCTACATTGGCTGAAAACGTTCTACCATCCAGCCGAGCCCTTTTTATTCGAGGGACTATTAGCTGGATCCGGCAGTTGGAGCGGAGAGAGCGGGACTGCGTGTATCTTGGCAGCCGATCCCTCAAATAAATTGGACATGAGCCAAACAAGGATCTGAAGGCTAGCGTAAGAGCCTTGAATTTGATCCTGTGGGCTACTGGTAGCCAATGAAGTGATCGAAGATGCGGAGAGACAGAGTGCTTGAATGGAATATGCATTAACAGTCTCGCAGCCGCATTCTGGACCACTTGCAGACGTTGAGTTAAGTATTTGGGCAAGCCCAGGAGCAGGCCGTTCGCGTAATCCAATCTAGATGTGACTGTCGCATGGATTACCGTTTTCCTGCAATTCACCGGAAGAAGTCGCAGGATTTTGCGAAGATTCCTAAGTTTACCCAGACAACAACCCATCAGCTGTTGTGTGTGCGAAACAAAGGACAGATTGTTGTCCCAACGCACTCCCAGATTTTTTGCCGAGGGACTGGGGGAAGGGGGGAAACCCATTGCCAACGGCCACCAGAGCTCAGAGGGGGGCGGGGTGCCTTTGCCAAAGTAAAGCACTTCCGTTTTATCCGCATTAAGCTTTAATTTATTAGTATTCATCCAGCGCGCCACATCATGGAGACAGCCTTTAAAACTTGACAGGGCTGCCTCTGACACCTCTGCATATGGAAACACAAGCTGGGTGTCATCGGCATAGGATACTGCCTTGACCCCCCAGTTAGCGATAAGTGTAAAGAGTGGGGCCATATAGATATTGAATAATAGTGGGCTGAGCGCCGAGCCCTGAGGTACGCCACAGCCTAACGGCTTGGGTGTAGAAGAAGCGGTCCCCAAGGCCACCTTCTGGGTTCGCTGGGACAAGTATGAGTGTAACCAGTCCAGCGCTTGATCCTGTATGACCACTTCTGACAATCGCATCATCAACCTTGCGTGGTCGACGGTGTCAAAAGCCGCCGAAAGATCCAGGAGCACCAGCAAAGCTGAGTCTCCCGAATCCAACGACCATCTTATTGACTCTGCCACCTCGATCAGAGCTGTCTCGGTGCTAAAGCCGGGTCTAAAGCCTGACTGAGTCTCGTGCAGAATCTTGTTGTCCTCTATATATTTGCTAAGCTGCCGCTGGATAACTTTCTCCAGCATCTTGCCCGGGGCAGCCAGTAGGGAAATAGGGCGAAGGTTGCTGAGATCCTTAGGATCTCCATTAGGCTTTTTCTTTAGTAGGAGGAGGGTAGCATGTTTCCATATATCTGGGAAGACCCCCGAAGAAATGGATGTATTCCAAACGTGTTGTAGGGACGGGGCCACAAAATCCGCCATTGTGCACCACAGTTTGGGGGGGCAAGGGTCGTCCGGCGAGCCCGACTTGCAGCACCTTAATTCCTGCATGACCGCGGGCAGAGTTACTGGTTGAAAGCAGGTTAACGGTCCGCTTGTCAACACTTTGGCAAACTGATCTGTTTTCTCTGTTGTTACCTCTGGGCCAAATGAGTCGTAAACACTCTTAATCTTCTGGTCAAAGAAGTCCGAGATTTTATTACAGAGAGTGACCGAAGGCGGTATCTCCCTTTCAATGCATCTAGGTTTGAAAAAGGACTGAACCACCTTGAAGACTTCCTTGCTGGAATGTTCTGCCTGTTCAATCGACACTGCAAAAAAATGTTTTTTTGCCTTTCTGACAGCCTTCTGAAATTTATGGGAAGCCACCTTATATTGAGTTCTTTCCTGGGACCCATAGTTTACCCTCCACAGCCTCTCTAACCATTTACATTTTGCCTTCTCAGTTCTAAGGTCCTGTGAGAACCATGGAGCAGAAGTCGAGTCCCTCTTGGACACAGCGCGTTTAGCTGGAGCAATGGACGAAATCATATTCCCAATCCAGTGATGAATCCGCAGAGCATCAGTGTTGGCATTCAGAGTTAACGTGGGTTTGTTTTCCGCCAGCACTGGGCCCATAGCGGTAGGGACAAGCTTCGTCCATTGCCTTCTCATAAAAACTCGTTTGCTTGGCATTGGTCTGTCAGCTGCCAGATTTATTAAAAAAGGTATAAGCAGGTGGTCAGACCAGAGTAATGGCAGGGTTTCTTCCATCATCACCTTTTCAATATTAGAAAGGATGAGATCGAGTGTGTGACCCGCTCTGTGTGTGGGGCCCTTATTAATTAAGCTCAGATTGGCGGCATTCAGAGTGGCCCTTAGTATCTCTGCTTGGGCACAGTTCGTTCTGTCCATATGGATGTTAAAATCCCCCACTACAAGGAAGTAAGGATGGAGGAGGGAGCTCTGCACTATCACGTCCAACAGGGCAATAAGATTAGAATCATTCCCACCAGGTGGGCGGTAGATAACTAGACCTGCTAAGGAGGTCTGAGAGCCCACCTGAATGCAGAAGTGTAATCCCTCCATGCCCGCGATCAGCGTAGGGGCCGAGGATGTTAATGTGAACTGTTCTTTGATTATAGCAGCTACCCCTCCACCTCTTTTTCCACCCATTCGGGTTAGCGAGACACATTGTGTAGCCCAGGGGCACTGCCAAAGCTATTGCAGTCACATTATCCTCACTAAGCCACGTTTCAGTCAGAAATAAGACATCCCAGTCATGACCTTCCAATAGCAGCCAGATATCATTGGCATGCTTTGAGAGGGATCTGCAGTTCAACAGCCCCGCTCTAAGACTTCTATTTCTGAGCGGTCTGGACGTGCGGAGTCCCTTCTCCTCCTCATTATACCACACACCAAAGGATTTCCCACACGTCCCGCAAGTGTGAACGAGGGGGAGAGAACTTAGGTCAAACCTGTGCGAGCAGCATCCGTCGTCTGTGTTGAACCTCCACAGATCATCTCGAGACCACACGATCCTTTCCCTGTCTGTGCCACTACGAGCAGCATGCCTGGCCCTGGCCGCAGACTGGTCGCGGACGGGCGCAGACGGGCTTGCCTTCAGCGCGCCGCCGGCGCGCCCGCTGCGCGCGTCCGCTGCGCGTTAGCCAGAGCATCAGTTTTAAGCGTGTAGGGATGCAACAACTAGAGCGCTGACTGCCGTGCACCGGAAGTAGCGAACTCCCTCCACATCAATCGGGACAACACCCGCGGTGGAACGGGGAGGAGCAACCGGTCACGGCAAACAATCAGGACCGAGTACAGGTAAATCTAAGTGCAAATGGCAATGTTTTACGATACATTAATGTGCAAATGAAGCGTTTTAAAAATACATATATGTGCAAATAAGCTTTCGCTTTCCCAGACAGTGCTGAGGAAGCTGGCCACTGACGTTGTAAACCTAGAACCTGCACGTGGATCGTAGATCGCAGATTAGGAAATCCAGTTCGTCAGAACCACGGGAGAGTGTGCGACACGCTCCGTCTGACAGAAAAATGACCACCAGATTACCGGCCAACAGACACCAGTTGATGCGTAGAAAATGATCCAACCCAGTCACACACCTCAGGAGAGCGGAAGGCGCTATGTCTTTATGCCTTCCCCAAGAATGTTAAATAACCCTCATTGAACACTCCGCTTGGAGACAGTCATCTATACTCAAAAACCTCCTGATCTAAAGAGATGCCTGCCTCTTCTTTAAGCTAGCCATCTGTCCCTCACTTCCGCAGATAGTGACATGAATTACCTGGACGTGCAGGTGCCCAGGGCACTATATTAGACATGCGAATAGACAGACAGACAGCAGACAGCCAGATTGGTACTATTCAAGGGCCATCGGAAAAACACATTGTTACTAGATTTACACATGGATAATGCTGCACAGCACTTTTTCTAATTTAGGAAAGAGTATTTTGCATAATATACAGATAAAATGTTGATTTAAGAAGCAGTTTTTGAAATTCTGTGTACAATGGATCGATTCTCGCATTTTCACATGTGCTGTCATTAAGCTGCGTAATGGTTAATGTGGCATCTATTGGAATATCCACTGATTCACCGGATCGGATATTGACCAATCAAAGACTCTTAGTCACGCTTTTGTCCAGTGGCATTGGATGGGGGTATTGGCCAAGCAATGAAAATATCCCCTCTTTGGTCCAGTGATTGTTGACGTGGAAGGAAGGAGGTTAGGGCTGTGATTCGGAGTCAGTCCGTTTTGTGTCCGAGCCCTGCTTTCCCCTTGACTCATCGTATGACACCCCAAACAACGTCTAGTCTGGCACGCCTCTCATACGTCAGCGTTATTGCCTGGTGACTGCTCGCTGCTGTGGCGTAATTCTAAATGATTCGTGCCCACCCCTGCAGAACGTGTTTTTGAGGTTGTGTGTGTGTGTGTGTGATGGTGGTGGGGGGGGGGGGGGGGGGTGCGGTGCGACTACCATATGTCAGTCACAGATATTCATAACCCTGAGACTGAATGCGGACCCCCTGAAGGGTGTCCGCCCCCTTGTACCGAGGGGGCTTCAGGGGCCTGCGATTCGCCCCTGGTTCGCTGTCGTTGCGGATGGGAAGCACTGTCCTTTCTCAAGCCATACTCCACTTAAGGCTAGGAAAGTTATTCGTCATTTGTGCGTTTTGGGTTATGAGGTCACAAAAAGATAGCTCAGTGTGTCAATGTGCCTGATGCAAACTGTAGTCTGCAGCTGTACGTTTACGCCTTGATGGGTTACTCAGCTGTTGAACTTGTGGAACGTCTGTAATGAATTTCAGGACTGAGTGATAGTAATCCCAGGCGGTTGCAACGCTACGGACCTGCACGTTTGTGGCACGAAGCACACTATAGAAAATGCACAACTTGATACAGTTCCAGGCTCATTCTGTAGCTAGGTGTGTGCATCCTACCTACCACTCACGATCACACCCCTAGAACGGCTACTAGTGCATGCAGCTGTAGCGACAAGGGCTAGTCTATCGTGCCTTCTGTCCAGTGGCCGGAGGGTTATTCTGAGCAGATATCTGCTGCATGGAGCACCGTCTTCCACACAGCGCCAGTGCCTGCGCACTCCAGGCTGAAGCAAATGTTATTAAATGTATTAAATATTCCGCTGTTCGGTCTAAGAGTAGATGGTTCTGCCTGTCTTTGGATGCCACACTCCGTGAACTGACACGTAGAGACCCCAGAATGTGCCCAGGGTGGGGGCACTGTGTTTTGAGAGGTGCAGGATGACCGCCTATGACACCATGAGCATCTCAAGGTTTACTCCATCCAGAGCCCACCAGAGGGCGCCAAACATCCCAGTAAAATGCACTCGCTGCAGAAATCTGCAATACAATTCATCCTACTGTAGTCAGTCATTAAAATAAGTACTAGTGAGTTGGGCAATTGTAGTTACCTGTCACAGACTCTGCAGAAGCCTGGTCCGACCAGCGTCTCTCAGGCCTCACAGACCATTCCATACATGAGCTATAACCAGGGCCACTGCATGTATGGGACAGGGAAGGAACACATTATGTGGCAGGATTGACTAAATCATGCGGCAAGAAAAGGCAAATTATGTGGGATAATGCATCACTTGTCGTGTTAGTATTAACGCACCTTTTTCGAATTTTTACACATGTTAACACTATCTGGGCAAATGTTTAACCTCATCACTAACAGTCTGCTCTAAAATAAAGCAAAAAGCAAAAGAAATGTGACCATTCAGATCTGGTGATGGGCCTCCTACTGCACGACAACACTCCGATGCGTTTTATTAACTTTTGATCCATTCGACCTAGAAACATTTTGTTTTTGTGTTAAAATTTGCAGAGTATGCATCCCATGATTGATTATGTGGCAAATCTATAATGATGTGGAAAAAGCTACAGCTGTAAAAAATGTATAATTCCAATGGCTCTGATCAATATATTAGTGTACAGTTTCTACCTAATTGGGAGGCCAGTTGGGCCAGACAGTTGCGTTGCGTCTATTAGGACCAGTGACACCCTTGCTCTGCCACTGCACATTAGGAGGGCTTCAGACAGGCCACGCTGCCCCCAACTAGAGACTGCAAAATAGTTGCTCTTGAACTAATCTCACGGGATTACAGGATCAGCATGTTCTTTATTTCCCTGAAATCTTCATACAATTGCACGCCCTCCAATGTGCTTTGCGGGTCTCAGTATATTCTTTTTTTTAATAACATATATTTTTCGAAAGAACAACGCCATGTTCCATGTGACAATCACATGAGACTCCTTTACTTTAGGTGTTCAGTGAGTTATGCACAAACCACTAACACACACATAGGTTTTCAAGGGCAGCATGGATTAAAGCATGTTTGGCCATGTCTCCCATAGATGCCACAAGGCCTGTGTCACGTGATCACAATCATGCACACAAAGAAGGCTGTCGCGAGCTTTATCTGCCAAGGCACAGGACGCACAGACAGTTATGATATGGTTTAAGGATTTATATGGCACCCACACTATCCCCGTTTTAGCACTTTGCGAATAGGTAGCAGGATACCCTGTGGGAGCCCAGCGCTAGTAATTTAGTCATGCACGAGGGTTATAAATTGCCATGCTGTTTTCATGCCATGTCATGCATTTTTAAATTTTTATCTCATGCGTACTTATTGTGCAATTCCTTGTAAATGGAGGTTGAAGATCTTGTGTATTTAGAGTTTTGGGTGGCACTTCACTCCATTAGGAACTCTGACATATTGACGTTTATATAGCGCCTACTATCCCTTACCGTATTCAAGTGCTTTGTGGATGGGTATTAAACTATTCCATTCGATATTTACATTTAAAATGTGAGTCATGGGCATTGTAGATGCATTTAATAAACAGAGGCTGAAAGGCCTGAATCAGGAAGTTTCAGTCACGTAACTGATAGCAGGTTCCATCTCTGAGCACATGTCCATCATGGGAAAGGGCCGGGCTGTGAGCCCTGGGGAACCTGTGGCAAGGAACGGTGCAGTGAAAAATACCCTCTTTGTAAACATGTGTTCTGCCCCTCCTAATGATGGAGGAGGGAGAACTCGGGACTAGATTAAGGTTGGGTGCATTTTCCTCTTTCCTGGATTGTCGGAGGAGCCACCCCTGTGTTGCAATAGGTCTCGCCTTTGATTAAGTTAAAGCCATTTGCTTTGCTATACAATACCATTAGCAAAGCAAATGGCTTTAACTTAATCAAAGGCGAGACCTATTGCATTTTCAATGCTTGTTCTTTTTTAAATGCATCCTGTTTTCAAACAGTCACAGACATGGTGGTCTGCTGTCCATAGCAGGCCACCTCCCAATGGGTTGCAAATTGCGTCCTACCTCATGAATATTAATGAGATTGGTCAATTGCGACCCCCATTAGGAATCGCAAAATGTGCCCGAGACATGTTAGTACTTCGCATTTTGCAACTTTCTAATTGCGTGCCGCAAAAAGTCGCAATTAGGGATTAAGCGGTCGTACATGTGGCCCCTAGTCTATTAGGGCGCCCAGGTGTTAATAATCTTTTTATTAAAGTGCTTTGTATAATGCCTGCATCCCTTGCAGCTACTTCATTAGTGAGTTCTATAGACACTGTCCTAATGCCAGCGAGATAAATGTTCATCCTTTCTGTACCCCCTATGATCTTGCATGCTTGGGACACACTAAAAGCATGTCTTCTGAGTAGTAGTCCATTCCTTTGTGCAACTATAGGGAAGTAGGTTGTTTGGCCACTTGGATTGAGGTTCAGTCACTCACAACAGAGGGGAGGAATGGTCACAGAGGTGCAGGCCTTCATGGGGAAGGCTTAAGAAGAGCAGTTTCCAAGCTCCTGATAAATGATGTTACAGTGGGCAGCAATCGTTAGGCCAGGGAGCTCCTTGTGTCTTTCATGCTGATTGGTCTGTGCTCGACCTTACTTTACGTAATTCAATGCTGCCTAAGTTGTATGACAATTAGTTATATGACACTGACAGTACCAATGTCATACGTTGCCTCTGATTCAAGGACAGACACTTTGGCTAGAAAAAAGTGAGCCTGCATAAGACAGGCCACTGGGGATATCTGACCTGAATGTGCTCTCTGTTCAAACATATTGTGGATATGAGTTTCATATAACCATGGTACAAAGTGGAACTATTAAAGTGAAGATAGTGAAGATCACTGTGAGAAATATTAGTTGGTATGCATAAATTAGACCAGTGATTTTAAAGGTTTCAGAAGAGTTCGGAGGCCCCGGTGCTGAATACTGTTTTTGTGCAATCAAAACATCATCAGTGTACCTTGCACACACAGCAGAGATGAATAAGAAATAAGACCAGCATTACAAATGGATTCTTGGATGTTGTGGAGACGGCGATTCCACAACGGTAGCTTTTCCTCTAATCACTGATGACTTTTACTCCCATTGCAGAAGATCAGTTCTGGTGTAAAACCTTCTCTGCAGAAAGGAGACGATATACCTTGCTACTGCCAACCTACTACAGTTTATCAGGTTGGGAATGGCTGGGGTTGCTGGTCTTGGTCTTGGGCTGTATGCATCAGAGTGGAGCACATAACGTAAAGCGATCAGGAGGCATTTTAAAGACGTGTGTCCAGGTGGAAGAACGTTCACAACATGAACATTCCTCAGGTTGATCCTGAAACATTGTTGTTAAGAACGGTCCTCTCCACACACCAGATGGACTCAGGTAAGAGAAACAGCAATTCTTTATTGAGTTAAGTTATCCTGCATGGAAAGCGATGCTCACCCTAGGCCAGCCAGTTATCAACTGCCTAGCTCAGAATCTACCACTCCTAGGTCGAACGTGGAATGCACTGAACACAGCGCTCCACACTCCACGCTGGGAGGTTCCTTAACATAACATGCCTAGGAGAAGATTACAACACATCCTCTTCTCTTACACAAATAGATGAAAACAAAAACTGAAGAAGATAACTGAAAGTAAGAATGTGAAGATTAGAAAATGATAAAAGAAAGAATGAAAGAAGTATGAGAGAAAGAATGAACGAAGTACATAACATTCAGATATATATTTTTTTAAATTACATGGTACAAGTAATGCAACAATTACTTAACACTTTGGAGAAGAACTCAAAGATAGACCTAATCAAACCTAAATTACGAACCATCAGTCACATATGTAATCTCTCAAATAACCTGGAGGATGGCGACCTCTCACATGCCTCACTTCTCTTGCAACCGGAACTATTGATTCAGCCCCATCCAAAGAGACAGAGGCATCACCACCCCCTTGTCTTCCCACATGAGTGGAACCACTGTCAAGAGAACTGCTCAACAAATCAGAGTCAGACATAGATAGGAAAGTGTTGCTACAATCAGTGACTTGACCTTCCTTCCTGACATTGCCACTAACGCTACCCTTCTGGTACAGTGCCACACGTCTATAATTCCACTTGTCTCCATTGTCCAAAACCACACCATAAGGTAAGGTGTGTTTGACCTTGTAAGGACCTAAAAACTTTGAAGACCGAGCACCTGGTCTACCACTACGTACTTTTACCAAATCACCAGAGGAAATATGTTTCTCAGATTTCTTCTCCATGCACCCCCCATGCTGAGAAGAGGAGGATGAACTGGGTGCGGAATCCTTCAACACAATCTCTTTAAACCATGTGGGAACCAGTTTGGTGTTGGGAAGTCTACCACGCATCAATTCAAACGGTGTCTTGCCTGTCACTTCATGCGCACTCGAGCAATACGCCCACAGCATTTCAGACACTAACCAATCAACTCCATTTCCGCTAGACAGGGCCATCTGAATGGTACCTTTAACAAGACGGTTCGCCCTCTCAACCATTCCATTGCCTTGCGGATTATAAAGAGAGGTGCGAACATTTTTGATGCCAAAGGACCCCAAAAATTTCTGCATCTCATCGGACGTCAGCTGAGTACCATTGTCCGTTATCAAAATTGAGGGTATACCTTCCTCCCTACATATTTCCTTTAAGACGTTGATGGTGGTTGCTGTGGTGATATCTTTCAGGGACTTAACTATCAACCACTTCGAGTGGACATCAACCACTACCAAGCCAAAACGTAAACTCTCCTTTAATTCATTCATGGGTCCCATAAAGTCTAAGCAAATGCTATGCCATGGTTGACCTGGATCTGTTATGTGTCCTATGGAGGCTTGGACACCCACTTTCAAACGTTTGTCACTCTCCTTACAAACTTCACAGTGGGCAACTACAGAATCTACATCTGAGTCCATACCGGGCCACCACCAATTCACTCTCAATCTTTTTTTTGTTCTTGTTTGGCCCAGATGCCCTTCGTGAGCCAAGCTGATTAGGTTATGTCTTAACGCCACAGGTGGAATAAACAATTCCCCTCGCATGATTACTACATCCCCACATACAGACAACTCATCCAGGATCTTTACATAAGGTCTAGTGGAGTGAGAGACTGAGCTCTCTCTTCTACCACCTAAGAGAATCAAGCGTTTTAGTTCTAACATAGAATTATCTGATGAAATTTCCCTTATCCAATCTGCCTTTGTAATGGCTTGAGATTCAACCACACTCAATACATCTTGTACTGATGCTACAGCCCCTTCACTTTGTTTCTTTAAAACAGCAGTTTTATCAACAGTCTCCCAATCAAGAGATAATCTCGATAAGCAGTCGGCTTGTACATTTCTCCAACCTTGAATGTACACCACATCATAGCAATACTCTTGAAGGCGAGAGGCTAATCTAGCCAGCCTTGCCGAACACTTATTTGTACCCCCTGGTAACAGCACCTTGATGAGAGGTTTGTGATCTAATTTGAGTGTGAATCTGGAACCCCATAAATAGGTTCTAAAGTATTCACACCCCCAGGCAGCCGCCAAAGTTTCACGTTCTATCACCGAATAATTTTTCTCGGAATCCGTCAATGTTCTGGATGCAAATGCCACCGTTTTCTCATGGCCATTATGTAATTGAGCCAAAACTGCTCCAAGACCTGTGGCACTGGCATCTACAGTGAGTACTGATTGGCGTTTGGTGTTAAAAGGAGTGAGAATACCTGCTTCACAAATACTTTTCTTAACATCCTCAAAGCATGTCTGATGAGACGTGCTCCACACAAAAGCGACTCCCTTCTTTAAGAGGGATCTCATAGCAACAGTTTTGGTCGAAAAATTCTGAACGAACTTTGAGTAATACTCTATTAGTCCTAAGAAGGACCTCAGCTTATCCTTATCAGAGGGAATAGGGGCCAAGCGAATAGCATCCAACAAATTTTGTTTGGGTTTTACTCCCTGGTCCGAAATTTCATACCCTAGGTAGTCAACCTAATCCACAAAGATTTTGCATTTCTCACGTCTGAGAGTTAAACCAGAGTCTCTTATTTTGAGTAAAGCTTCTCTAAGTGTATGATTATGTTGATCAAGAGTGTCCCCAAAAATAAGGATGTCATCTTGAAAAAAGACAATGTTATTAACATCCTTAAACAGTACATTCATCACTCTCTGAAAAATGCTGGCAGCCGAACAAAGGCCAAACGGCATCCTAGTACACTGAAAAATACCATCCATGGTCATAAAGGCTGTGAGTGGCTTGGACTCATTATGTAACTTGATTTGATGATATGCATTTTTTAGATCTAATTTCGAAAAAAACTTACCCCCACTCAAAGCCAGAATCAACTCATTGATGTTCGGTAGAGGAAAGGTGTCTACGACTACATTTTGGTTAAGTGACCTAAGGTCAATGCAGAATCTAAATTTTCCGTCTGATTTTTCAGTGATGACGACCGGAGAAACCCACATGGAGCTCTCCACAGGTTCTATTACCCCCGAAGAAACCATATCTTTCAACATATCCTTAACTGCTTCCCTGGCCACTAAGGGTGTCCTGCGCACCTTGTGTTGAACAGGAATAGCATTGGATTTCAGAATTATTTTATGTACATAACCTTTAAAGCAGCCTAATTCCTCTCTGAATACATCCTTCACCTCTTCTAAAATTTTCCCTAGAGATGGGTTGTCAATCACCATCACCTGAATGGGAGCTCTGGGATTAACTATGATCGAAAGATCATATTGGTGCATCCACCCTAAAATAGGTGGTCCCTCTGTGGCAACATATACTTCTCCTTGTATGGATCTACCCTCAAATTCTATTGTGGAGTTCATGTATCCCAACAAATTTATTGTTTCACCTTGGTAACCGCCAGGATTTTTTTTTTTTTTTTTTTTTTTTTTTTTAAAAACCTTTATTTTTGCATAGTAAAAGAACAAATACGGGCCTACAACCATCAGGCCGGCCACAATACGGTTGAGCACAGAGACAAACAGTACATCCCCTGTGCGTCAAGGTCAAGATTAGCAATGATTCAGGATTCATACACTGGAGGGATCCTTGACACCAGGGGAAGGAGAAGTGAAGGTTAATTTTAAGGTTTTCAAAAAAAAAATTTTTATCGAGAAAGAAATCAGTAAAGGATAGAAACAAGGAGATTCGAGTCCGCGAGTCGGCTTCATACACTGGAGAGCAGCAGCATCATTAAAACAGCCATAGAAAATCTCATACAGTAAGGCGATGCAGTTAGATAACAGGATCATCACAGTAGTAAATACGCACCCCCTAAAAGCCGCCCCCACTCAATCCACCCAACACCCGGACCCCGAATCGAAACAAGTATAGCGCAGAGACATGAAAGAAAGAGGCCCATAGAACTAAAAAGAAACAGTAAATTACCCCCCCACCCTACACCAATGCGGAGGCTATGGCCTGCCCCCCCCCAGCATAGTGCCTGTCGCCCAATGAACCCGAAATATAGACGAGAGAGAAAGTAGGAATAGAGTAAAGAAACTGAGAGAAGAAAGAAGAAAGGAGGCGGGGAGGAGCCCACGTATCCTCGGAGCGCCCGACACCACCGGCCAACCAAGCCTCCACACACTGAAACCCCACTACACCCAAAGGCGATCGTGTGAAGATAGCATGTAACAACAAGGAAATGAAGGCAGACAGATCGCGACGAGTGCGCACAACATATGCAAACAATTCCAGTCCCAGTCCAGCCCGTCCGTGAAACTATGATGATAGAAAGTAATCTAGCCCTGGCCCGATCGCGGGCTTACGATTAGACCCGCCCCCTCGTGAATGCCCCGCATCCCGAACAGACAAAGACAATATGGCCGCTTGGAAGAAGATGGAGAAGTAGAGTCACAAAATGGCCGCCGATCATCTATTGAGGTCCCCTTGCACACCATATAAAATCCAGACCTGGCTTGTAAAGTACATGAGTTCCACATAAAAGGAGCCGTAGGCCACCGTGAACGGTTCCTCGAGGTCGTCAGGTGTAGTTCAGCTGGAAGGTCCTGCGGGCACGGTGAGGCAGGCAACAACAAATCAGGCAGCAATGACCGGGGAAACAAAGTATCCGCCATTGAGCAGGAGAGCGATTGATCCTGAGCGCCGGGAAAGCCAAACGCAGACACCAGTGGAGCACCGCTACACCCAGTCGTTACTTCCCCGCAGGAGGACCACAGCACTGGCAGACTCACGTCTTGTTGATCACAAACGGGGCGCTCACGACCCGCAGCAGACAGTGTAGAGTCGAACCGCTCACTCAGCGTTTGCAAGCCGACACACAATTGCAGGCGAAAGTCCCGCAGGGCAGCCAGAACGGAGCCGTATGTCAGCGGAAGCTGCGCCCCCACAGCGGCAGCAATCCGGGACGGCACTGGGGAGCTGGAGTCTGGTAGAGGGAGGGCGAAGCGGGCAGCGGGCGAGACCGGAGCATCACCCCCCAGCAGCGAGCAGGCAATCAGCGCCATGTTTTACCGCTGAACGGTACCGTGGCCAGGGGGGGGATCGTGACAAGGAGGCAATTCCCAACAGGTCTGCGCCGCAACACGTGAAAGCCAACAGTCGCTTCCCCTCCCTCGGGCTCTCTTGCAGCCGACTAGACCATAGAAGAAGGGGGTCTGCAGCCTTCCACAGCGTGGTCCACAGAGCGGGGCAGGAGACCCGTCTCGCCGGGGCTTACCCTCTAGCTCCAGCCCGTCAGGTGCAGGGTGCAGGAGGTGTCCGGGCGCCTCCCCCCCGGCTCCCCCGGCGACCGTCCGTGGCGTGAGGCGGGATCGGGACCTCGGGGCTCAGATTTGCACCAGCGGGTCCGGTGACTGCGACGCTTCCAGGGGGCCGGCCGAGGCCACAGTAGAGCAGGGGTCCAGTGCGGGGAACAAAGGCACCAAGAACTCCGGCATCCGGGCGGGCTGAGACTTCGGGAAAGCGGCGGCGCAGTCAGCGCGTCGTCGCACGCGTTGGACCTCGAAAATCGGCAAGGATAGGAATCAGGATGATAGTCCGAGGCCAAGGGCCGACGGAGCCGGGCGCTCAAGCGACTGCTCCGGTCGCCATCTTGGCTCCTCCCCCGGTAACCGCCAGGATTAATATCTTTGGGTAATAACTCAACATTTGCCCATGACATATCAAATATGTCTTTTGGTATGATCGTGTACATGGACCCACAGTCTACCATTAATTGCACTGGTTTCCCATTTATCAGAAAGTCTGCTTTAGGTCTATTCTTCCTACCTATATGATCATCGACACTTAGAATATTGTCAGCAGGATCATCCACACTTAAAATTTTATCCACTTGCTGAAGGGGTGTACTGACTACGCACGAAGGATCTGTGTCATGAGAAAAATTGTTAGAATTACCATCAATTGTGGCCACTCTCTGTTTAAACGATTGCTTACACATATTTGCAAAGTGGCCCTTACGTCCACATTTCTTGCAACCTTTCCCTATTGCCGGGCATCTAGTATAATCCGCACTATGGAAAGAACTACCACATCTGTAACACAATCTGATTTGTTGTCTACCTCTTTGTGGCATTTTACCTGACCTAAACACAGCTGCAACATCTGAATCGTCTCCAGACACACTCGTAACACTATCTGAAATGTTTTCTTGTTTTTTCTTTAGCTCTCGCATACAGTATTGAGACTGTTCAAGAACTTTCGCAATGTCAATGGCATCTTTCAACGAGGGATTCTTTGCAGCCCAAAGACGTTCCTGTGTTTTCTTGCATTTACATTGCACTATCAACTGATCACGAACAAGTTCATCAGTCATTGCACCAAATTTGCACTTTAGGGAAAGTTCACGAAGTTTGGATACAAAGTCATCAACTGATTGATTCTCTTCTTGTCTATGCGTGTAGAAGTGATAACGATTCATGACTATATTGACTTCTTTGGCAAACCTTGTTTCAAGACGCTTCTTAGCTTCCACATACACATCCTCAATAGCGTTCCCATTGGGTAAAGTAGCAGGTGGAAGGTATTTAAAAATACGTTGACCCTCTTTGCCCAAATTATTTAACAAAAGTGCTCTTTTCCTCGCTGCACTAAACTTGGAACCATCAAGAGCATCAATGTAATTTTCAAACATGGGTAGCCAATCTTCCAATTCAATAGATAAAGGTCCTGACGATGCTAGAAAGACGGGAGGTGAAAGGATTGAGCTCTGTGCTTCCATCGCCACTGTGACTGTGTGAAATCAATGTAAATACTTGATCAGTCACAAGATAGAAGGGCTCCGAGCACATGCACACCGCACTGTTAAAAATAAAGAAAGCGCTAAATTTTAAGCTGTCAGAAGATTATTAAGGCAATGTGTACCTTGCAATGTGATCTTTGCCTGCGCGTTGAACGATCGGGTTCCAAGTCCGTGTAAAGGTCAAAAGAAGACAGCCGTAATAACAGCTGATGCAAAGCTGTGAAAATACTTTAACAAGATGGCCGCCGATGTCGTGGTGACGTGCTATCTGAAGGAAGTAGGGCTTGTCCGATGAACGTGAGCAGCGTACCAGCCTTCTTTCTTTCTAAGGTTGGTTGGGCGCAAGAAGTTCATCGGGTGGAATCTCGCGCGCTGTTGAGCTCGTGAGTAGGCAATGGCTCGAGCGTCGGCTTCGCGTTCAAAACAAACAGTTCAGCATTTCACAGCCAACAAGGAATTCTCGCCATCTACACACGGCCCACCTCTTGAAGAAGAGAGATTGAAGCTCCAATTGCTGCGCCGAAATCCTACAGGCGGCAATCTACATCACAGTTCACACCGCGTGGGTCTTGAGCCGCTACCACTGCAGGAATGCTGGCCAACTCGTCGCCAATGTTAAGAACGGTCCTCTCCACACACCAGATGGACTCAGGTAAGAGAAACAGCAATTCTTTATTGAGTTAAGTTATCCTGCATGGAAAGCGATGCTCACCCTAGGCCAGCCAGTTATCAACTGCCTAGCTCAGAATCTACCACTCCTAGGTCGAACGTGGAATGCACTGAACACAGCGCTCCACACTCCACGCTGGGAGGTTCCTTAACATAACATGCCTAGGAGAAGATTACAACAATTGTCTTGGGAATCACACTACAATGATCGCTCCAAAAATATACATAAGAAAGCTAGAGACATATCCTTCCCTGTTACTGTAAGTAAGCATTGGAGTGAATAGCCAATTGAGCTGAGGGAGTCTGACTAGTGCGTAGATTTCAGGAAAGTCCTGAAGCCATGCTTTTCATATCTCTATCACCAGCCCTTAGGTGCCTTTATGTGTTTTTTGGCACTTTATAAATAATAGGATGTTGTAGACAGTAATTAGTATCAAAAGAAAATATTGATAATTCTCTCTAGATTTGTGTGTTTGTGCAGTAGACCTACAAATAGCTTGAACTGATTGTCATGGTTAGTATAATATTAAAAGAATGGACTCCTTGTTAGATAAAACCACTAGTATCCTCCAGCCTCTTTTAACAGCTGAGTGCTACCTAAAGGGCAGAAGTCAGCACTACTACTGGGATCAGATTCCATTTTTTAGTCCAATCCACATGGGCAGCAGAATAGGGATGGCCTAGTGATGTGTGGGGTCTTCCTGGACGTTGTGGTAGCCTGTAGAGTGTTAGATTCTGGGATAGCTCAGTGTTTGACACTGAAGGGATCAGATTTACTATTCCCACTTCAATCTAAACCACTTTGAGAAATGTGTTGGACACCAAAGCTGTCAAAATTGCCATTACCTCCTGTCCCTCCCTCACCTTCCTACTTAACTAATGAGGCTCCCTTGGCATCAATAGACCCTACCCTCTTAGAATAAATACGCTCCCACCCCATCCTCGTCCTGCTCAATGTAAGTCTCCGAAGAGACTTACATTCCAGTATTTCCCTTCATGGCAGATCCTGAGGAGCTTCAGTGGCTGGATCCCTGGGATTAGCAGTGCTCTTCTTCAGACATTATTCGATCTTCTGCCATAGCAACAGGGGCTTTGGTTGTGGCTAGGAGCTCTCTATGGCTGAGATAGTGGAAGGCAGATCCTGGGGTGAAGGCCTCTTTAATGAAGATTCCATTTGAGGCTCAGTGTCTCTTTGGGGAAGAGTCTCCTTCGATGATCTTTAAGGTGTTTAAGGAAAGAAAGCATGCCTTGCCTTATAAGGGTGGTTCTTCGACTGGGAAAGGGTAGAAAAAATCCTCCAAGCCCTTCCCGAAACATTAGACCCGTCATTCTTCCTTCAGGAGGAGAAGGTTCCAGCCTTGCTTTTCTCGTAAGCGTAAGGTCTTGGCTCAGAAGGTGGCTTCAAAGAAGAGCTCCTGGCAATCACAGCCATCAGGGGCTCAGCCAGTGGGAGGCAGGATCCAGCATTTTCTTTCAGTATGGTGGCAGGATGTATCAGATAAATGGGTTCTAGACGTTGTGGCCATTGGCTACGCAATCAAATTCGAGCACATTCCCCCAGATACTGGCGTCCTTCTGACTCTGGTTCCCGCGGCTGAAGAAAAAAAGGCTGTCTCTTCTAGGTAGAATCAGATATTTAATGTCAAAAGTGGCCATATGCAGAGTGCCTGGGGCACAACAAGGCAAGAGACCCTATTTCATCCTCTTTGAGTTCAGAATGCCTCGGGGGCATTTTGGCTGGTCCTGGATCTGAAGTGGGTCTATTCATGGATAAGATCTATTAATTTTCGGATGGTGACAATTCAGACGATTACTCCTCTGATAGATCCAGGAGATTTTTTGGCACCAATGCATCTCCAGGATGCCCATCCACACTCCCCAGTTGCAGGTCCCTCTCAACTGTTCCTCCGGCTTACAATAGGGGATGATCATTTTCAAATGTGTGTTCTTCCCTTTGGGCTCAAGTCATCGCCCAGAGTATTTCTCAAAGGTTGTGGCCCCTCTGATGGCTATTATTCACGCAGAGGGGCTGTTCATTCATTGCTGGTTAGAGGATCCATTGGTGCAGTCCCCAAAAGAGTCCCAGGTGGTGGTTTATGTGGAAAGGGTGTTTCGGGTCCTGCAGGGTACGGATTTTTTGGTAAATTGGGAGAAGTCATCTTTGGTGCTGTAACAGGCCATGATGTTCATCAGAGCATGTGTTCTAGTGACTCTTTCAGAAAGGAGGTTGGTCATCTTGCACGATCAGGTGTAGGCTTTAGTGGTTCAGGAAGCACCTCAGGCCGTAGGTGTATTTCTAGTTTCTTGGGCCAGGTTTCACATGCAAAAACTGGTCCATTGGATTCTCTCCCTTTGGTTGCCTGGGGTTTACGATCTTCAGGTCCGTATCCATTTGTCGGCACAGGTCCGTGAGGATCTGTTGTGGTGGCTGGAACAGGATCATTTCAAAGAAGGGATTTTCCTTTCTCCTCGGTCTCCGGTGGTTTTGATGATGGACACCAGCATCTCCAGGTGGGGCATTTGCTGGAGTCAGAGCATGTCCAGGGTTTATGGTCTCTTCAGGACTCTTAGAGGTCTTCGAACTGGAGGGAGTTAAAGACTATTCTGCTGGCTCTGGTCGTTCTCATGTGAACCTGAAGGGAAAGATGGTGCTGGTTCAGACAATCTGGTGGGAAGACTTACATCAACAGGCAAGGCGGTACCACATCCAAGTCCCTGAAGTTGATTGCACAGTACATCTTTGTCTGGACCTAGGAGTTCTGTCCCTGTGTGCTCTGTACATTAGGGAAAGGAGAATGTACGGATGGATCTTTCAAGCAGGGAAATTCTGTCCTCAAAGGATTTTGCCCTGCACCAATGCCTGTTCAATATAAATGTTCTGAGGTGGGGCACTCCGTAAGGCGATTCGGGAGTTCTTTGAGCTTAACCCGGTGCAGGACACCTCGGTTTTTACTACCTGGGGTGCATTTAAGGCCTCCACACGGGGTAGTTGCTTGGCCATTAACGCGGCTCTTAACAGATTAAGGAGGGCGGAGCACGAGGCGTTGGAGGCGGAGCTCGCGGTGCGGGAACAAGCGCATAAGGCCCAACCTTCCAGGCAGACGTTGCGGCCCCGGACTTCTGTCCGGGGCAAACTCCGAGCTCACTATAACAATCGGTCGGAACTCACCCTCCTGAAGTTTCGCCAGCTCTCCTACGCTCAGGGGAACAAGGTGGGGAGGCATTTGGCCCGCCAGTTGCGCCGTAAGCGTGAAAAAGACTACATCGGAGGCATCCAGGATCTGTCCGGCTCGCTACAGCAGTGTGATGCGACCAAGGCTGAGCGCTTCGGGGAGTTCTACGCGGCGTTGTACGCGGGGGAGTCCCTGGACCCCGCTACCCAGCGGGAGTATTTGCGCGCGCTCCCGCTCCCCCAGGTGTCTGAGGCGTGGAATGACTTGCTTTCTGGCCCTATTACTAGAGAGGAGGTGCTGGGGGCCATTAAGTGCCTGAAGCCCCACAAAGCACCGGGTGCGGATGGTTTCACGGCCCTTTTCTACCAGACCTTTGCCGCTGATATTAGTGGCTTCTTGGTCCATCTGTTCAACGCTATGGTCGAATCGGGGGCTTCCTCGACATCTATGGCGGAAGCGGTTATCTCGGTCATCCCCAAACCCGGTAAGGACCCCACGGTATGTTCATCGTACAGGCCGATCGCCTTGCTCAATCTCGATGCCAAACTTTACTCTTCCGGCCTGGCGGCCCGCTTGCATGATCTGATGCCGGTTCTTATCCACCCGAACCAATCGGGGTTTATCAAGGGACGTAAAACTCATGATAACACTAGGAGGGTAATTCATCTCATTGAGAAGGCCAATCGCTTCCACATCCCGGCGGTCTTAATCGGTCTAGATGCCGAAAAGGCCTTTGACCGGGTGGACTGGCAGTTCCTCTTCCGTACCCTGGCGGCGTTTGGGTTCTCGGACCGCTTCCTGACGATGCTCAAGGCCAATTACAGTGGCCCCCGTTCGAGGGTCGCGGTTAATGGCTACTTGTCATCCCCTTTTCCGCACAGGCAGGGGACGCGGCAGGGATGCCCTCTTTCCCCCTTGCTCTTTGCGCTGAGTATCGAACCCTTGGCGCTGGCGATCAGGGGAAACCCGGACATACGAGGTTTGCCCTTTACAGGCGAGCAACACAAGATTTCCCTGTTTGCGGACGACGTCTTGCTTACGCTTGCGGACCCTGTGCACTCCCTTCCCCACGTTCAGGCGGCCCTGGCGGGCTTTGAGGCGGTAGCGGGTTTTAAGGTGAATTATGACAAATCTTATATCCTCAACCTCGCGCTGTCGTCGGGAGAGGTGGAGCGCCTCCAGCCTCTTTCGCACCTGTCGTGGGCTCATTCCTCCTTACTGTATTTGGGGGTACGTTTGACCCCCACGGTGGGGAAATTGTACTCTACTAATTTCCCCCCCTTGCTGGCCTCGATCCAATCTGATTTGAACCACTGGAAGCCGTTGTTTATCTCCTGGCTGGGTAGGATACACGCGATTAAAATGACGCTCCTTCCGAAGCTCCTATATTTATTCCAGGCGCTCCCTATTGTCATAGACGGTCACTTCTTCCGCCGCATAAAGACGCTTATGCTCCGTTTTGTGTGGCAGGGGGGACGGGCGAGATTCTCTTTTGCTACTCTCCGGCGCCCTCGGGGGAGGGGGTTGTGGGCTTCCCGGATCCGCTCCTTTACTATAAGGCAGCGCAATTGCGGATTTTGGTGGAATGGACCCAACCACTCTCGGAGAAGCACTGGCTCCACATGGACAGAAGTGTGACGGGGCGCACGATCTGGGATTTAGTGTGGAAGCCTAAGGGGGATAGACCCAAGAACGCGTACATCAGCACGCCAACCGGCACTACCCTTAAGGTATGGGACTCGGTTTCTGGCGACGAGCGTTGGACTACGTTCCCGTCGCCTTTTACTCCCATTCATTTCAACCCGGCCTTCCCGCCTGCAATGCAAGAGGGGCCTTTTGATGCCTGGAGGGAGGGGGGTTGTCTCGCTCTCACGCATCTGTTTCATGGCGCTGCCCCGCTCACGTTTACTAACTGTGGCCGGGATTATGGGGTCCCCCAGACGGAACAGTTCCGCCACACACAAATGCTGCACTGGGCCCTCTCCCCGTCGGTTCGGGAGGCGGCGACGCGGCCGCCCACCCCTTTTGAGGCCTTTCTTTCTCGCACCACGACGATGCGCGGGGCCATCTCCTTTATTTATAGCCACCTCTTGACTACCGCGCTCTCCCCGAGGCCGCACTACATGGGCCTATGGGAGGACATCCTGGGACGCGCCATCTCAAAGGAGGAGTGGTCCCACCTGTGGAGAGATTTGACCAAACACAACCGCTCGGTGGAACTCCGCGAGGCACATCTCAAGACTATGATGGACTGGTACCTTTCCCCCGCCAAATTACACCGCGTCTTCCCAGCCGCTTCCGACCGGTGTTGGAGGGGCTGTGGTCTCCTGGGGGACTTCCGCCACATCTGGTGGGACTGCCCGATCATTCGGCCCTACTGGGAGGAGATACTGTCCCATATTAGGGAGATCCTGGCCTATCCGATCGCGGACTCCTTGGCCTATGTGCTGCTGGGTCTTCGGGATCCCCTTCTTGAGCACCAGACACGGGCAGATAAAAGGATCCTTTGGCTTTGTGTGGGGGCGGCTAAGATAACTCTGGCTGCGGCCTGGAAGAAGAGGGAAGCCCCGGCGATCTCCTTGTGGCATGCGAGACTGTGGAAGTTACTGAGCATGGAACGGATGGCTGATGTCTTCTTGGGGTCCTTTAAGAACTTCATTTTCTGTTGGGGGCCACTGGTCCGCTTTCTCTCTAATGGGCTACCGGCGGCGGTGTGTCCTCCCTCGACTAGAGCTCTCCAATTGTTTAAGGTGTAACTTTGGCTAGAAGTTTGCCACAAGTATGACTGATTGCCACCACCACTGGGGGGGATGGGGGGGTAGGGGGGAATGTGGGTGGGGGGAATTTGTTACTTTCTGTTTGGTTCGTTTTGCCACTACTGGAGGTGGAGGGGGTGCCCGAAGTGCTAGGCTTGCAACGGCAGGCCCCAACAGCTTGAGCCTTCAGGATTGTGCTGTCAAGCGGGAGAGGAGCACCGCTACTAGACTTTGCACCCCCGGTCTGGTTTGATCCCTCTATTAATGAATGGCTGGCTGCTTGGTTCGACCGGAGACTTGGAGGCTCTCTACGCTCTCTGGGCCCCCCTATTATTATGAATACCCCCTGCGAGGGCAGTTGTGTGGAAATGTCGCTTGGTTTTCCTTTCCGTGTTTAAAATGTTAATAAAATATAATTTTACAAAAAAAAATGCAATAGGTTTCGCCTTTCATTAAGTTAAAGCTATTTGCTCTGCTATACATTCCCATTAGCAAAGCAAATGGCTTTAACTTAATCAAAGGCGAGACCTATTGCATTTTCAGTGCTTGTTTTTTCTGTTCTTAAGGAAGTCAGCATGTTCTATGTGCAAGAGAACACCAAGGGCGGTGCGTTCCAGAGTTGATCAGCTTGCATTCTTAATGCCCACCACCTTTACGTACCCTGTGGAAGAGGCACTGTTGTAGATTCATGGCAAAGCATGCTTAGACATTCTTGCAGCCTGCCTACGCTCTTTTTTAGACATTCACAGTCTTGTCGACCACAGAAGAAGTATGCTTGCCATTCTTTAAATCTTCCAGCATGCCAGAGTAGAAGGACGTTCTAACAGGGATGCACTCTCCTGTCATTTGTTGTCATCTGTCTTGCTTTATCTCCTCTTTATCGTGCGTAATGGAAATGTTCTTACAAATAAAAAAAAGTATTGCTCACCTCGATACATGCAACAGAGATCGGTTGGCCTAATAAAATAAACAAGGAAAGCCAACCCAATCACTGTGTTTAATAAATACACAGAGAAGATGACCAGTGACCAGCTTGGAACTCCAGTTTACAGTTCAAAGCCCAGATGTTTGTATGCATTATTTGGATTACAATCGGGACAGCCTGCAATCCTCCCAAGAAGTTTTTCTTCGCTCAGCTTTTTCTCCATCGTAGATCAAATTTCTTCCATTTTGAAGTGGTATTGTGGTGAACGCTAGAAGATCGCCTCACGCACAGATCCCTCCTTGTGCAGGCGTGCAAAATTAATGAGACAATGAGTCATTGGACAGTCTCCCATAATAAACTTAGTACAGTGGGAAGGCCAATGGCCTTAATGAACTTAGAATAAGGTGGAAGGCAAATAGGAGGTGACTGAGCAAGACTGGAGGTGTGAAAACTAAATGATAGAAAACGCAATAAATTAATAGTGAACATAAAAAGAGAATACAAATAAAGTTAGAGAGAATAAAATCACTACACGCAATTAAAAGCTGAAGAAACTGAAACATTGTTGAACAGTCACGGGACTGAAGGGCACACGAATGCAACAGCATTTCGACATAGGTCTTACATTAGCACATTGTAGGTATAAAGTGTCAACCAAATGTTATTACTGTTAGTCATCATGTATCATACCATAAGGGCAACATAGCGACTTGATTTCTTTCTTATGATGCAAAGCGTTCCTACAATAACAGATTTCAAAAGCATTCCTTATATATGGTGTAGCAGCGCCACCTAGTGGGAGCCAACAATATCGCACTTCGGTGAGACAGCAATCGTGCTGGCAGTACAAAACAAGTGCGGCTGCCTTTACTGGTGCCGAAAAAAAAGCCCTCAGAGTATCACGCCGCAGTAAAGGGGCCAATACCCACGTGCACATCTTCTGTCTCAGTCTGTCTCCCCGCGTGCACGCTGGAATCGTATCTATTCCAAAAGGCCTCTCATGGCAGAGCAGCGCATACGCTGCTTTCGCCAGGCCGAGACCTAAAAAGGGATAGTTAGTCAGCAGGAAGATTGCGTGGAAGAAATACGAGGAGGGATAGATATAGACAGTGAACATGAAGTCTTGAGGATAAAATCCAAAGAAAGTAAAATCCATACTGATACAGAATCAGAAGAGAGTGAAGAAGAAAGCAAAGGTGGAAAAACGTTGAGGAAAAGAGCTTGGAAAACAGAGCGAGAAGGGAAAGGAACAAAATTAAAAAGGCCGTTAAAAGAAGAGATTTGGCCCAACAGACTCAACAGATTGAGATACCGACTAACCAGAATAAAATCTTCTAATGCTGAACAAGTGAATGAAGTGTCAAGTCAAGAAAAACAAAAAGACACTGATCAAAAACACTTGCACAGAGCAAAGAGGATGAAGAAACCAAACCAGAAGTACAAGTTACCGGAATGGACGTACGTGGCACTTCCTGATATACAAGAGGAAGCTGATAGCCAAGAAAGTCAAAGAGTGACTGTGCAGAAAGTGGTTGAAGAAGAAGAAGATTTGGAAATCCTGAGGGTTATCTTGTCTGACACCAGAGAAGAAACGGATGATCAGGAAGTTCTCAACAAAGATTGTGAACCTAAAGGCAAAGACGATTCATACATGGATTGAAATGACAAAGGAAATCACAAGGAATTAACAACCCGGACAAGACACGTGACCAGAAAAGAACCAAGTAGGCAAGCCGAGCCTTAGGTTTAGAAACAAGTAAATCATTGAAGAAAGAGGCTAAGACAAAAGACACTGATCATTACCGAAAATGGCAAACAGAGAAAATAGAAATCCCACATGTGGGTTTCTCCGAAGATGGTGTAAAATGTGTTTTTGTTGTACAGGATTACTACTGCTTGTCTGGATCATATTAGTAATAACAATTTCCTTTACAGTAACATTTGAAAATATAGAATAACACACAGTAAAAGGAACTAATAAGGAAAAGGCCGATGAAAGTCATGTTACAAAACTGGTAAGTAGAACAGAACTTCGCAAAGATAAGTCCATAAATGATTTTTCTAATAATGTTTTTTCAAAATTGTTGTACGAGTATATAAAAACCATGGAGGTTAGAGACTGCTACCTGCATCTGTGTCAGAAGGTGTCACTTATCATCACCTTCCTTTGACATATGGGATAACTTGTAGTGTCTTAGCAAGTTTGTTTTATAAAACAGGGAAATTAGAATACTATTACACTGATGTAGATAATATTTTCTCACAGATTCCTGTAATTCCGGAACTAAACAAGGTGATTCCTGGTAGAACATTAGGTGAATCTTTTCTAGAAACAAGAGAATTAACTTTAGAAGAAGTGCTTAAGAATAACCATACTTGTAGTTTGAGAAAAGAAGAGAATACTTTCCTGAACATGGTAGAGGAGAGGAGAGTTAAGATGCAAAAAAAGGCGTCTGGGGAAAAGATGGAAACAACCTTTTGGGACGTTAGAAAGGAGAATCATTTAAAGACAGAAACAAATCCAGCAATGGCTTTAGATTGGCCTCAGAAAGGGAAATTGTGCATCAGTAGATATAATACTGCATATGATAATTATTTTGTAGGTGCAAGTGAATGCCATGACTTATACAAAATCATGGGAGGCTGGGGATTTAAAGGAGGAAATTATTCGGTATTCCCTGGAATATATTACATCTGTGGGAACGGAGCTTATTATAGGTTACCGGACCACTGGTATGGGACGTGTTACCTAGGCCTGGTCTTTCCAAAAAAATTTCATGTGGGAAGGGGAGAGGACGGTTTGCACGAAATAGGTAGGCAACTAACACGTAGAAGGAGGGAAAGTTTGTCAGAAATTATAGGTGATATTTTTGGATCACTGATACCAGCAGTTGGAATATCTCTGAATGCACATAAAATTAGAAAATTGTCTATAGTTGTGGATCGGTTATCCATGAGCACAGCTGGAGGGTTCTTAATGGAATACCGAAATGGTCGCCATGAAAGCTATGATTATGCAAAATCGACTTGCCCTTGACATTATATTGGCCAAAGAGGGAGGAGTCTGTGGAATACTGATAGTGCAACATTGTTGTACTTACATTCCTGATGAAAGTCAGAATCTAAAGAAATACATTAAGAATATAACTGATTTGCATGAAGAAATTGTTCCACTGGAGGTTGAAGGTGTATGGGAGAAACTTGGTAAGGGTTTTTCCACTATTAAGAATTTATTAACAAAACTAGGTAGTTCCTTTGTGGGTAAAAAACTGATACCTGTGACCTCTTTGATTATCGTAGTGATAATATTAAGATTAGGATGTGTGTGCGTGAAAAGAAGAAAATTACAAAATAAGAGAAGAAGAGAAAACAAGAAAAGAAAAGAGAAGGAAATAAGAGAAAGAGAAATAGAAGATATCGAATTAAAAGAGTTGCAAGAAAACGTGTACAAGAAAACAAAGGAGAGCAAGATGGGAAACACTATGATTTAACCTAACAAATGCAAGAGACTGAATAAAACCATTTCCGTAGAAAAATTTTGTGATTAGTGGTGATGTTAAAATCACCAAAGGGGGGAATGATGGAGCAGGTAAAACAAAGTTTTGTATACCTCCTCTAATTTATATGAAATTAATTACGTAATCATTCTAGAAATTAACTTGTACTAATTGGTTTGAAGTGAACTATACTAATCAACTTTACACCTTGATAAATACAAGATACACGTGGGACTAAAATGCTAATTGCATGGCATAACAACTAATTAATTAACTATGGTACGCAAACTAACTTTAGATTGTGGTGAAATAGAAAATTGCATGATTGATGTTGCTTTTGTGATGGTTTGTGCTTCCAGTACTACAAAATGGTGAGTATTATTGCTTTAAATATTGCTACAAGCTAGGTGAATACTAATATACATTGGGATTAGTGTGGGTTTAAACATTAGAATCTCCATTTCTATATATTAATTATTGTTATGTCTGTTTTTGCTTAAGTTGGCATTCGGGCCTGCTAGGCCGCAGTACCTAAAATGGAGTCCCTATGAAGCCTTCACCATGTGAGCGCGATGACTTCTGCGCAGAATCGGATGGCTCTGGATATCTCCAAGTGACCTCAGCTCTGTGACACCGTGTTCCTTGTCAAGGATATCAGCATGGTTAACTTCCAACTGACGGACGGTGTGAACAGCAAAGGGGAACAATGCAGAACCTGTACTGGAATGCCTTTTCTTCCTCTAAACATTACTTTCGAAACTTTTGCCTGAGAACTGAATGAATAATATAAATTTGCGCTTTTCTACGCCAAGTCCCATGGAGAACCAGTTTGCCCTGGGAAACTTTAGAAAGACTCTCTGATAACCCCGGACTGTCCAATCAGAACCTTTCTCTACCCTTAAAATGTTTCCATGGTTTGCCTTGGGTTTCTTTGACTTTCGGGAAGTTATTTTGTTTGATGGTTACATCTTTGCTGTTGGTTGGACTTTATCCCGGAGATTGTACCAGAGAGTGAGCATAATTTTCTATTTGCTCAGAGGGTCGTCAACGTTTGTTATTTGGTAATTATTAAATGTGTTTCTAAATCTATGCTTATTTACCAGAAGTTCGATTTTCTCTTTGAACTAAACTGAAGTTATACTATGACCTGTAGTGCATAAATGCAAAGGCGGAAGAAAAATAACTTAGATAAACAAATTTAAAATTAATAAGGAAAGAGTCTGTGGTTCTTTAATTGATTATAGAAAATAATAAAATGTTTCCTCGGCTTTAATTGTGTTTTAGGTGGTTCTAAATCACTATCAACCAGTCCAGCTAATTGGTCCATCGACAAAATGGTGGAGTGCCTTGATGTTAAGGTCAGGATTCTATAGGTGCACGGTATATAATGTATATAGTGTAAAGAAGATTAATCCTGATAGGTAATAAGGTACCCACATGTCCACCGCTTTTCTCCCGTGTACGGATTCAAATAAGATGAATGCGTGTTGGTGTTATGGGCTCCACCAAAGAATGATTGTATGAATGAGTTGTTGTGATCACGAATTGTGACATAGGGAGAATATGTAAATTTGCCCTTTGCGCTGCATCATATGCAAACGGTAAGCAATTGATGGGCTCCATGCCGTTTTTGTAAATAGTGTATCGCAAGCGAGACGCCTGCGCTAGTGCATGCTATCACAGGAGCGTCATAGAAAAGGGTTTAAAAGCATATGGGATTGTGTGTCTATGTTATTAGAGGTGCCCGGTTAAGAAATTTTAATAGTTTGCATCTGGGTAATGACACAACTTTTCAGGAAAAGTACACATAATTGGTATGGTGACCAAACGTCCCGGTTTCCCCCGGACAGTCCCGGTTTTCTGACTACTGTCCCAGTGTCCCGATGTTTTTCTTAATTTTTAACGTATGTCCCGGTTTTTGGGACAAGGTCAAGTCAACCTGCAAAGGAGAAGTGAAAGGTGAGCGCTTGTTAAGTAATGTGTCTGGGTCAGGCAGCGTAGGAGGATATCTGCTGAATGCATGCTGCCGCAGAGGATAGACAGAGTGGGGAGGAGGGCAAGGGGGCTCAGGGGAAAGGTGATGCAATAGCTAATGTTATGTAAGCAAAGCTTGTAAATGTGTGGCTATATTATATACACAGCCCCCCACCCCAAGCAAAAATTGGGACATGCATGTTATAATTATGGCTAAAGACTTTATCCCTACTTTTATGTCTGGGTGTCCCGTTTTTTATTTCTCAAAATCTGGTAACCCTAATAATTGGGCACAATATTTCAGAGCAAACATAGGTCCTCCCGGAGCTTCAAGTGGGATGAAAAAACTGTGGGGGGTCTCTCAAAGGGGCATGGTCAATGTAATTAAGGTCGTGGCTTAAAAACATGTAAGCTAAAAATCTATCCTCAGCATACTGTGCCGCCCGACTGGAATTTTCCTGCTTTTCTCATTGCATCCAGATATATAATACAAGTAACATTACTTGATTACACCTACAACAAGCCAGGACTATTGGCTTTGTCAATGGTTGTTAGTTGTATAAGATAAATGAGCAACAACTACGGCTTCGGTGTATATAATATTTATGAGACTGTAAAATAACTATAACGAGTCTCATTGAAGTTACATCAGTAAGTGAAGAATGGTACTGCTGTAGAGTTAAGATTTTTTTTCAACCTGAGGGTGAGGACAGAAATGGACAGCCCGATAGGACCCCGTCTCAGCCGCTGCTTTTTAGGTCTCGCCTGAGACAGCGCTTTAGCGCTGCGCTGGCGAGACTTATAGTAAGCGCTTTTGGAAGTGGAAACGAGTGCATTTCAGGCCGCCAACTACAGTGCATGTGCTCCGGGCGCGCGCACCATGTGGCAGCCTGAAAGCATTCGTTTTCTTTCACTTTCGCGGCCGCTTTGAAGTTTGATCGCGATTGCGATCACTTTCACTTTCGCGTCCGCTTGTTATTTCCTTCTCTGCTGCATGGTAAGTCAAATAGTATTTCTGGCCACGTGCCACAGCAGGCGGCACGTTTGTTTTCGATTGCTGTGATTTCAGAGCGTTTTAGCTGGATATCCTGCGGTCTGCATCGTGTACTATTTTTACAGACTGCACAACACTGAGGGCATAAGGCACGCTACATAAATAATGTACCAGCTAAACCCTCACGAGGCTTCCAGCCGGGCTGTCTTTCGCCACTTCCGCTGGGTTAGTCAATTAGGCAGAGGTTGGGTGACCATCAGTGCGTTAAACGGAAATATAAACGTGCAGGTACTCATATTTACAATGCCTGTTTACTCCTGAGAAGTGCTGTTACTCTCCCAGTAAAGGTTTCTAAGTAGCTGTGCGAAGTCCTTTCAGATTAAACAAGTACTGGCCAGTACCTGTCAGTTTAAAGCACTGGTGACCAGATTTCGAAAACAAAAAAATGAGTTAATTCATGAACATAGGCTACAAGTTTGTATCGGCCCAGGGGTTCATAATGATTTTAATTGGCCATGCTCACCCGCATAGAAACGTAGACAATGAGGCACTAACCATAAATAAATTTCACTTTTGCACACAGTATCATGTGAGTTAATGACGTTGCTTTCTGATAAGGTGGTTTAAATCGAGAACTGGAGCACATGAAAAGGTGCCTCCCTTTGTGTTCAATCAACCTTCTGTAATAACCGGGGAGGTTTGCTAAATTTATTGACATTTTTCAGGGCCGATTATGAAAAAACAAGGCTGTTCTGGATATATGGTCATCCTACGCAGAGGCCAAGTGACATTTTGGCTCAAACATTAGCCAGAAAATTTCAGAAAAGTCAGCTGTGATGTGGGTTTTACCATGCTATTTATCACCACTAGTTCCAGCCGTGCCCTGATTTTTTACTCCCCAGTGAAGATCCCCAAACCAAAACTTGCTCTGACAAAATTGGCACCGCTTTCTGTGGTTACACACATTGAGAAATGCAAATGTGTAAAGCCCCAATTCATGTACAGTGCTCCATCATTCACTGTGCAGCTGGATTTGCGCTATATAAATACCTCTGCATGTGCCCCTTACATTTTTAGGTCTCGCCTATTCTATCCCGCAGGGAAGGATAGGCGAGATTATAGTAAGCAGTCCGGAAAGTCTACCTACCTGCGGATCGCGTACAGTTCATGTGAACACAATCACGCGCATTGTCAACAACTGCCACAACCACGCGCATTCTTTACAGCTTCCATTTTCTACCAGACACTTCGTGCGCGCGCGCCGCGCTCTCCCTCTGTTGCCACACGCATTCAGCTCACCAGGCTGCACACCCCCTCACTCTCCATATGGTCGCACTCCTTTTCTTTGATCTCCGCCGCGCGTTCTCACAGGCTCCTCTCCGCCCACGCGTCTCTCCCCTTCTGTGTAGTTCTGCCCCGCCTTCTCTTTTTCGCATTTTTTTTTTTTTGGGCTTTGTGTGACTGACTACTTGACCTCGTGCCTATGAGTTTTGCATGCGTCTATTATATTTATTTACTTTGAATGTTTTTTTTTGTTTTAACCGCCCACGCGTCTCTCCTCTTCCATGTAGTTCCCCTCCGCCTTTTCTTTCTCGCATCTTTTTCAGATTTTCGGCTTTGTGCGACTGACTACTTGACCTCGTGCCTATGAGTTTTGTATGCGTCTATTATATTTATTTACTTTGAATGTTTTTTTTTTATTTCACTTTACGCACCCAAACATGTTCATTGTTTCCTTTCCTTCTTACATTCTTATGCGGAAAAAAAAACCACTCTCTCCACAAACAGCACTTTTATCCTGTCTCGCCTCTCTGTGTTTTGCTGTCTGCCCTTGTCTTCAATAGTTTCCAGCCTTTGTGTTCTGCTTTACGCATCCAAACACGTATGCTTTTGTCTGAGTTTGCTGCTTACATTCTCATGCAAAACAAACAAAAAGTCACTCTCTCTAAAAACAGCACTTTTATCCTTTTATTCTGTTCTGCCTCACACAATGCCCTACACACATTAGACCACACAAAATGCTACCTCACACACTGCCCTACACACATTAGACCACACAAAATGCTACCTCACACACTGCCCTACACACATTAGACCCCCCAAACTGCCACCTCACACACTACCCTACACACATTAGACCCCACAAAATGCCAACTCACACACTGCCCTACACACATTAGCCCCCTCACACTCTGCACCCCCTCACCCTCAAATAAATAAGAATACAGTTTACTTCCAAGGCATTGCAGTCATTTACGTGAGCCACTGTCAGATTGTGTATTTCTTTTCAATACTAATACAGCCTTTAAAGAAAATAGAAATACTGTTTACTGACAAGTCACTAACCAACACTGCCCCCTCTCACACAGACCACACACAATGCCCCGTCACACAGACCACACACACTACCCCCCTCTCACACAGACCACAAACACTGCCCCCCTCACACATACCACTCACACTTACCCCTCCACACAGACCACTCACACTTACCCCCCACACAGACCACACACACTTACCCCCTCACACAGACTACACACACTACCCCCTCACACAGACTACACACACTGCCCCCCTCTCACACAGACTACACACACTGCCCCCTCTCACACAAACCACACACACTGACTCCTCCTCACACACTGACCCCTTGACACACTGCCCCCACATACACTGCTCTCACACATTACCCACTCACAGTACTTTAGGTCACACACACTGCACCCTTACACCCCCACACACACACAGCCTGCACCCTTACACACTCGCACTGTGCCCTCATACAATTACCCCTCACACACTGCCCTCTTACACACTGCCCCCTAGTTCGTACGATGTCAGTAGGTGCCTTTTCTAAATTTTAACAAAAACAAAAACGTTTCTAAACCACATCAGTAGATTTTTGGGTTTTTTCGTCGGTTAATGTCTATTGGTGCTAGGTGTTTTGTGCTTAAATTAGAATTATTGTTTAACTTTATTTAACAAATGAACAAAGTTCACGTGGACGTTGTGGTCTGAAAATGTTGTGGCGCGCGAGCGCCGCGCTCTCCCTCTGTTGCCACACGCATTCAAATCACCAGGCTGCAAACTCCCTCACTCTCCATATGGTTGCAAACCTTTTCTTTGGTCTCCGCAGCGCGTTCTCACAGGCCTATCTCCACCCACGCATCTCTCCCCTTCCGTGTAGTTCCGCCCCGCCTTCTCTTTCTCGCAACTTTTCCGGAATCTCGGCTCTGTGTGAATTACTACTTGACCTCCTGCCTCTGTGCTTTGCATTCATCTCTTATATTTATTTACTTTTGAATGTGTGTTTCATTATTTTACTTTACGCACCCAAACGCGTATGCTTTTGTATGACTTTCATTCTTTGCTTTCCTGCTTACATTCTGATGAAGATCACTCTCTCGACTAACAGCACTTTTGTTCTGTTGCGCCTCTCTGTGTCTTGAGGTCTGCCCTCGCAAGTCACCTGCAACTGGTCCTTCACATACACTGGCCCCTCGCACACAGACCACACACACTTTCTAAAACGCATCAGTAGATTTTTGGTTTTTTTCGTTGGTTAATGTCTATTGGTGCTAGGTGTTTTGTGCTTAAATTAGAATTATTGTATAACTTTAGTTAACAAATGAACAAAGTTCACACTGCCCCCCTCTCACACAGACCACAAACACTGCCCCCTCTCACACAGACCACACATCTATCTATCTATCTATCTATCTATCTATCTATCTATCTATCTATCTATCTATCTATCTATCTATCTATCTATCTATCTATCTGTCTGTCTGTCTGTCTATCTATCTATCTATCTATCTATCTGTCTGTCTGTCTATCTATCTATCTATCACCAACACTCTATCTATCTATCGCTCTCTAGCTATCTATCTATCGCACTCTATCTATCTATCGCCAACACTCTATCTATCTATCGCCCTCTAGCTATCTATCTATCGCACTCTATCTATCTATCGATCGCCCTCTAGCTATCTATCTATCACCATCACTCTAAATACTTATCTATCTATCACACAAAATCTATCTATCTATCTATCTATCTATCTATCTATCTATCTATCTATCTATCTATCTATCTATCTATCGCCCTCACACTATCTATCTATCGTACTCACTCGATCTATCTATCTATTGCCCTCACTCTATCTATCTATCTATTGCCCTCACTCGATCTATCTATCTATCTATTGCCCTCACTCTATCTATCTATCGCCCTCACTCTCTATCTATCTATCACTCCATCTATCTATCTAGCTATCAGACTCACTCTATCTATCTATCTATCTTATCTATCTATCTTATCTATCTTATCTATCTATCTAATCTATCTATCTATCTATCTATCGCACTCACTCTATCTATCTATCTATCGCACTCACTCTATCTATCGCCATCACTCTATCTCTCTATCACACTCACTCTATCTCTCTATCTAGATATCAACCTCACTCTATCTATCTATATATCTATCGATCTATCTATCTATAACCCTCACTCTATCTATCTATCGCCCTCTAGCTATCTATCCCCCTCACTCTATCTATCTATCTATCTATCTATCTATCTATCTATCTATCTATCTATCTATCTATCTATCTATCTATCTATCTATCTATCTATCGCCCTCCCTCACTCTATCTATCGCCCTCCCTCACTCTGTCTATCGCCCTCCCTCACTCTATCACCCTCCCTCTATCTATCTATCGCCCTCCTTCTCTCTATCGCCCTCCCTCTATCGATCTATCGCCCTCACTCTATCGCCCTCCCTCGCTCTATCTATCACCCTCCCTCTATCTATCTATCGCCCTCTCTCTATCGCCCTCCCTCTATCTATCTATCGCCCTCCCTCTATCTATCTATCACCCTCCCTCGCATCACCACAGCATCACTCAGCACTACCACAGCATCACTCAGGGCACAACAACATCACTATGCGCTACAACAGCATCACTCGTCGCCACCACAACATCACTCAGCGCTACCACAGCATCAATCTGTGCAACCATTCAACAACAACTGGTTCAAATATGTTCTCTCAATGTTTCAAACTTTATTACAAATGTCACAAAAAGATGTTAATATTTCACTTCTGTTCTTGGATTTTCGTCACAATAAAATACACTAAACATAATCTTCACAAAAGTTATTTACAAAAGTTTAAGCCATTGCCATTATAAATTACAATAACTTTTATTTAAGTATTAATTATTTAAAAAAGATAAAAGCCATTGTTATTTGTAATATCAATACATCTAAGTCACGTCAATACAACACATATTGCCTTACAAATGCTATAAGTGTCACATTTGCGAAAGTTACAACTATTGGAATTGTAAATGACAAAGCTATTAATTTAGCTACTTTCAAAACCAACACATAAATACAAAATTTGGCATTTACAATACCAATAGCTCAAACTTTCCTAATGCGAGACTTATTGCATTGCAAATGCTTGTTAGAACTTCCGGTGCTGAGCACCAGCAGTACCCGGCCCACTTAAAGCCGTGGGTCCTCCTCTACTTCGTTTCTCACTTCTTGGAGTTATGGAGCCGTCACTGCCCCTAACACTGCAGTTTGCCTTCCAATTATGGAATTCAAATCCTGATTATTCTATAAAAATAAAAAAATATCTTATTTAATGTTAAACAAGGTCAGGGTTGCTACCGTTTATATGATAAACCAGGGAGTAAAAAACATAACTACCATTCTAAGATGGCCCCGCATTTCCCCAGCATTGATTGTTGTTGGCGTCTGTCTTTTATATCTATGACAACTACTGGCACACTATCCTTCTAGTCCGTCTTTTGTATCATTGACTGCTCTCCAGATTCATGTTTTGAATATGCTACCTAGTGGGTGCGTCTTCCCGTCAAAAAAATACAGTTAGGAAACGAAAACCATGTAAAGTGGATCTTCAGGGGTCGCGGGGATGGAAGAAGAGGAGACGGTGAGTTTTCTCGGTGTCACGAGAGTGTGCTTACTTTTAGTCACGGGAAAGAGGAGCACATGTACGTCGTATATAGGACGAGACGTGTTGAAATGCTAGACTGTGTTTTTGTCCCTCTTGCAGCCATGTTAAGATCAGGCGAATCCTCATCCCTTGTAACGTTTAACGGGACATCGTATTAGTCTTCTGGTGGACCGAACGTGCATTTTTATACGCCTGTAACGTCGGTTGTTGGGCGAGTTCTGGCAGTCATTGCAGGAGTTGCTGATATAGCCGGTTCGCAATTAAACAAGATTGCTAGGGAAGTTCAGGTCAATCTCCATCCTGTTTTTGTAAGTAGGGTAGTAACCTTTCACTGGAGAAAAACCTGCTATGTAACTGTAAAGAACACTTATAAACCTAACAGTAATATTGTTATGATTTTTCGAGGTCTGTTTTCTTTTCTTGAATCTCGGATGCCACACGATTGTTGAAGTAGGGGAGCGTGGTAGAATGCGGTGTTGCTGTAGATAGCTTTGTAAACCAGAAACACCTATCTGAACAAATATTCTGGCTAGTGTATCTATGACAGAATTGGGGTGATGCTATCAATTTTTATGGTGCTAGACAAAAGCCTTGCCATTGCATGTAAGATAGTTTTCAGAGGCACAAGTGCAGTGGCTGTGATGTCTGCCAGTAACGGTGTTGCTATAGTTAATCATGGTCAGAATGAGGGCACGAGGTGTTGTTTTTACAAAAGGCCGCATATGAGAGGCTTAAACAACTTAAGTGCAAGTATATAAAAACTGATTTGGCAAGTTTGTTGACATGGAATTCATTGAGAGGTTTGCATCTTGGGTGATCCCAAGATAAGAGCCTGTGGGGGAGAAAGACGGGGTCAATTCAATGATGTTAAGGTTTTTGATTTAGTCAGGTGTAAAGGCTTTCTTAATCCTTATGGTACATATATTCGGGCTATATCTTAAATCTACAGATTTAGACCATCAAACCCAAAAACACAAGGACTGAGTTCAATGCGCTATGTAGGAGTTAGATGGATGTTGTTTACTGCAGGCCGGCACCATGCCCCATGTCACAGGGAAAGATTTGCATTCTGGTACACAAAGTGGTCCCTCTCTCAGGAATGCAGTGGTTTTCAGCAAACACACCAGTCATACTTAGAATGTCACACTGAAGTCTCTGTACTAATAATGACACAATATACGTTTATTGTTTAGAACATTTATTGCGGTATTCTACAGGTTAGTAGTACATGAGCTATAATCATGGAACATATGGAGCAGATTGCTATTATTAAGGTGAATATGAGAGTGAACACAACAAATGCTATGATTACTTACCGGTAATCCCCATTACTCTTAGTCCTACTCGTCCTCGACCCGGTCATTACTAATGAGGTATTCCACCTGACAGGAAACAAAACAGGAAACACTTTTAGACTCCACCCACCCTCCTGCCAGGGGCTATAAGTACATAGCCAATAGAAAGCACTTCCTGACATGCCAAGCAACAAAGGCCTGAACAGGGAGGGTGGGTGGGAAGCATGACTGGGTCGAGGACGAGTAGGACTAAAAGTAATGGGGATTACCGGTAAGTAATCATAGCATTAACTCTACGTCCCTCGTCCTCGACCCGGTCATTACTAATGAGGCATACCAAAGCACCAAACCAGAAGGCCTTTGGAACACCATACACAGAACAAAAAACAAACACAAAAGTGGAGTGCAGCAAGTGAAAAAGCTTTAATAAACACACAGACCAGGTGGGGGGAACACACCCCACAGCACGCAACACACCACAACCAAAATTGGTCCGGTCAGACAGAGCACAATTCAAACAGTAATGCTTCACAAAAGTAGAATCAGAAGCCCAAGTCCCAGCACGACACATCTCATCGAGGGAAACACCATGAAAAGCAGCCCAGGAGGCAGAGACACCCCTCGTGGAACGGGCCTGATCCCCAGAAGGGCAAGGCAAACCAGAGCCCTGATAAGCCAGAGAAATAACAGCCTTAATCCAGCGACCCAGAGGAAGACGAGAAGCAGCCCTACCACGACCAGCCAGACCACAGGTCACAAAGAGAGAGTCGGAAGAATGAAATAACGCAGAGCGGTCAACATAAATAGACCAAGCGCGCTTCACATCGAGAGAGTGAAGCAACAGCTCAGCAGGCGAGGAAGGAGAAGGAAAGAAAGAAGGAAGAATTAACTCCAGAGAAGAACGAAAACGAATCTTGGGAACAAACCCAGGATCCAAGGAAAGGACCACAGCGTCATCCAAGAAACGCAAAAAGGGAGGAGAGCAACGCAAGGCAGTCAGCTCACCCAGCCTCCGAGCAGAAGTAACAGCAACCAGAAAAGCCACCGAGACGGAAAGGAACTTAAGGTCAACAGAATCCAATGGTTCAAAAGGAGAAGACTGCAGAGCACCCAGGACCAAAGAAAGATCCCAAGGATGAGCAGGAGAACGAGCAGAAGGAGAAGAGAGAGAGAAACTCCGGAACAACAGAGAAACCAACAACCCATCCGAAGATGGTAGTGAAGCCGGATCCCGTAAAGCCCATCCAGAAAAAACTGAAGGATAGAAGCGATAGGGCAAGAGGCAGGAGACAGAACCCGCTCAGAGCACCAGGAGGAGAAGGAAGCCCAATGCTTAGTAGGAAGTCAAAGTGGACTTCCTACGCGAGCCCTGCATCACCGTGATGAGGTGGTCAGGCAAACCCCGGACCCCAAGAGACAGCTGTTCAACCTCCTGACCGCCAGGGAGAGAGGAACAAGGAGGGAGGGAGAGGCCAACCTCAGGGGAGACGGGTAGCGAGGCAGAATCCAAGGAGGACCCAGTAACAACGGGAACCGGGACCTCCGAGGCCAGTGAGGCAAGACAGCCACCACCTGGGCCCCCACCCGCTGAACCTTCAGCAAGAAGGCTGGAATCAGAGGAAAAGGAGGGAAGGCGTATAGCAACCAATGGGGCCACAGGAGAGACCACGCCTCCACCCCCCAAGCCCCCAACTCCGGAGTCCGGGAACAAAAGATGGGAAGCAGAGCATTGGTCCTGGAGGCAAACCAGTCCAGCCGGGGATTCCCGAACCTCCGACAGAGCAACTGGAAAATCCTGGGGGAGAGGCACAGGGTCAGAGAGAATGGTAACCTATGACTCAAGGCATCCGCCACCACATTGTCCACACCCTGGATATGCTGAGCAGAGATGGCCAGAAGATGATGCTCCACACATCCTGCAATCGCACAGGCCTCCAGATTCAAGGAAGGACTGCGAGTGCTGCCCTGGTGATTGATATAAGCCACAGTGACCGTGTTGTCGGTCCGCACCAGGACATTGCACCCCAGCAGACGATCCTGGAAGTAACAAAGAGCATGGGCCACAGCAGATAGGTCCTTCCGGTTGGAGGACCGGCGGGACTCCGTCCGCAGCCAATGAGCCTGGACAGACCAGTGACCCAGGGTGGCCCCCCAACCCGACGCACTGGCATCCGTCGTCAACACCACCGGAGGAGGAGGGTGCATCCACATTCCCTTGGAGAGATTCGAAGAATCCAGCCACCACTGGAGAGCGGACACAATCTCCAGATACACCGGCTCCAACACTGTGAAGTCCAGAACCGGGAAAGGAACCCAACGGTGAAGATGCCACAGTAACGTCCGAAGATGGAACCTGGCCAATGCAACCGTGAAAATAGTAGCAGCCATATGACCCTGCACCTCGAGCCACTGAAGCAGGGGAGCCGAAGCTCGAGACAACAACACCCCCAACAGTGACTGAAGGTGCAGAATCCTGGAAACAGGAAGGAACACCTTGCCCAGAACAGAGTCGAAGTCCGCCCCAATGAAGGATCTCTGGGTGGCAGGAAGAAGGTGGCACTTTGGAAGGTTCAGGAGAAAACCATGATGCTCGAGCGTAAGAATGGTCAAAGACAGGTGCTCAGACATCATCATGGGTGAAGGTGCCTGGAGAAGCCAATCGTCCAGGTATGGATATACAGACACTCCCAGGAGGTGAAGATGCGCCACCAGGGGAGCCACCACCTTGGTGAACACCCTGGGAGCGGACCGGAGACCAAACGGAAGGACACAGAACTGCCAATGCCGACCGGCCAAGCAAAACCGCAGGAACCGCTGATCCTCCAGAGTCACTGGCACATGAAGATAAGCGTCTTGGAGATCCAGCAAAGACATCACCCAACCATCCTGTATCAAAGGGATCACACGCTGCAGGGTCTCCATCTTGAACGGGATCTTCCGGACAAACCTGTTCAAAGGCAGGAGGTTGACCACAATCCGAAACCCCCCTCTGATCTTCGGAACCAGAAAGATGATCGAATAGTACCCCAGACCCCACTCCGCCCGGGGAACTGGAACAATAGCCTTCTTCAGGAACAGGGAGTGAACGCCGTCCAACAGAGACTGACGACAAGCCAGGCCCAAGGGAGTCGGAGTCCGCACCAAGCCGGAAGGTGGAGGAGAGGAAAGAAACTCTATCCGAATCCCCCGAGATATGACATCCAGAACCCACTGGTCGGAAGTTGTCAGACGCCAAGCAGGCAGGAACAACCGCAGCCTCCCACCAACCACGGGCGGAACACAGGTGGAAAGACCCTGTCCAGCATCCTGAGGGGGCTTCTTCTGGAAACGGTGGCTTAAACCCTTACCAGCCCCTCTCTGGCCACAAAAGGAGGATTTCTGAAACCGCGATGGCCTGGCATTAGAGAAGGAAGACTCCTTACGATGAGGATGATGCCGGAAGGACAAAGAATGCTTACGCTCCTTGTAAAGCTTCTCCTCGAGCGTCTCCAAACAGACGAGGCCCAGTGAAAGGTAACTGCAAGGCCATGGACTTCTGTGCAGCATCCGTATTCCAGCCCTTCAGCAACAAACTCCGACGAGCAGCAACAGAGGAACCACAGGACAAGGCAGAAGCACGCACAAAGTCAAATGCAATATCCGAACGGAACTCCGCCTGATGCTCCATGGAATCCAGCAGGTCCGGACAACTGCCACCCTCCTGCATAGTGGAGGTCTTAAAGTCAGCCAACAAGGACTGAGCGACATATACCACATAGACACCGGAACGGATAGCAAGGTGGGACCCAGCATACGACTTCTTCAGAGCAGAGTCAATCTTCTTATCCACCCCATCACAAAGGATATTATCATCAGCCATAGAACGACGACCCACCAAACTGGCCACAATAGAATCCACATGCACAGATTCAGGAATCGTATTCCCCATGTCCTGCAAAGGATAGAGCTTGGACATAAAGCGAGGCAACATGATATGATCCGGGTCCTTCCACTCCTTCAACAGGACGTCTTTTACAAAGGGGTAGGCAGAGACGTGGAACCAGGCGTCCGAAACTGAGGCAAGACAGAATCTTGTGAAGTGCTGGCCACCACCTCCTCAGAAAAACCCATGTTCCCCCTGACATGAGAGAGGATGTCCGGCAACAAGTCCTTTGAAATATATTTTCAACCGGCCGTCATCCAATCGGGACTGCTTCCCAGGAGGAGCAGAATCCCCACTGTCCGTATGGGAAGAGGAGGTGGAGACAGGAGACACATGGCGGCGCTTACGCTGATGTTTCCCCATATCCAGCACAACCACAAGAAAAAAAAAAACAGCTAAGCAAGGCACAGGAGCTGGGAAACTGAAAGAAACGCAAATCCCCCTCTAATTTAAGACCAGAAACCGGAAACAGCATACACCAGAAGAAACTGGTATGCTGGAACAGCTGAACCAATGCAGGCACTGACGAGGGGGACGTGGCCAGCCGGAGGCATAAACCACTGCAAATCCCGGCTGCCGTAAGCTACAATCCGCAGGAAGAGCTGAGGCCTCACCCCAAGCGAGCGAGAGAGAGCCGGTAGGAGCCCCAGCGTCACGCCACGGGGACCAACAGCGGCATAGGAAAAACACGCACAAAGGAGGCAGCAGCCGGGGCAGAGGCAGGGTACACGGCGCGCACTAGAATCAAAGGCCGGAGCACAACACAGGAGCTCACCGCCACAGAGGGCCGTTCGGGGAGGACAGCACATAGCAAAGCCGGAAACGGGACCCCAGAAAGCCGTACTAAGCCCGCGAGCAGCAGCAGGCAGAAAACGGTGTTCCTTTGTTTTAAAATGCACGTTCCTGATGCTGGGCGCGTAGTAATGACTCCCATAACTTTGTCATTAGTGTCATGGTTCCGCGCTGCATCCATTTGCCACCAATGCTGCCCAAGGTCTTTGTCCGTAACACCCCCCGGGATGGCAGGAGACAGACGGCGGGAAGCAGCGAGACAAGCATCCGCAGGAGGGAACACACCCCCGGGGCGGAAGACTCACCAGCACCAAAGAGACCCACAGCCACGACACGGACCAAATAGACCTGCTCAGCACAGGAAACAAGGCACGGTCGGAATCCAGGAGGCCAGGCGTCCCGACTCCAGCAGCTCCCATGTCGGTCCAGGAACACCCCCAGCGCCCAGCAAAGGAGGGAACAACAGGACAAGCAAGTAGCAGGTAAGTGCCCAGCACCTACCCCAGCGCCCCCCGTCAGGTCCACCGACAGGAAACAAAACAGGAAGTGCTTTCTATTGGCTAGGTACTTATAGCCCCTGGCAGGAGGGTGGGTGGAGTCTAAAAGCGTTTCCTGTTTTGTTTCCTGTCAGGTGGAATACCTCATTAGTAATGACTGGGTCGAGGACGAGGGACGTAGAGGTAATGTTTCTTTCATGGTTCATAGCACCAGGTTCTCCAATTCCTACACCCACTCCTATTATTCTTTACTCATTTTTCAGAGAGCATGTAAATAAGCTAACTTTGACTGCGGGAACAATTTTACAATTGTTGATCTCCATACTTGCCTCACAGAGGGCCTCTGTGTTGTACGACCTTTGGCCTGCAAGGAGGAGGGAGCCTTCTGTGGTTAGAGGTCGACCAAACTCAACTGCATAGGTCCAACCTAGGTACGGGAAGGGCAGCAGCCGAGAATCTGGAATCTGACTTCCCTCTGGATAGCTCCGAAACGAAGACCAAACTAATCCTTCTTTTAAAAAAAAAAAAAAAACATTTGTTTTTGGGCATTTTGAATGTGAACAGTGAAACAATACAGCATCTGCAAGCTTAAAAGTGAGCGAAAGCAGACCAAGAGGGAAGAAAGACATGGGGAAGGGGTCCAAGATACATACAGTTGGTCATCTTCACACAACTAAATGCCAATTCAGTCTCGTGTTGGTCAATATGTCTTTATCAATATAGTTCAATATATCACATACAACATTCATAAGTGCCCATATTGAAATCCAATTTTAAGGTGTAAGGCTCCATTAATACAGGGCGTGTAGGGTATGCAGGCGGTCTAATTTGTGTTGTATGATTTTAAAAGGCAATGGTCAGAGAGTATCATTTGTAGGGTGACCAGGAGTCCTGAATTTGCCCAGACAGTCCTGGATTTTCACCAGCTGTCCCAGCAGATTTTAGGATTTTTTTTAAAGCTTTATTTAGTTTTGAAGAGCATAACAATATAAAAATATCGGCTGTGTAGTCAGTTAATAGCCAGTACGGAGACACAACATGACATTCCCTTCTCGTATACAAAAAACAGCACATTATCAAGGCATCGGACCATAGAAAGACCCCAACCAAGAGCCCACCACCCTCATCCGCCTGGACTCGTAAATGAAAAGTACGCATTCAGGACCCACAATTCAAGCTCAGTGGTCACCCCTATCGTCGGCCCATATCCCCCAGTCCAGCCCACACCTATAGAATACAGCCTCCCAACGCCCAGTAGGGAGGAAGACCAGAACCTCATTGCCCTCTCACGCCCACCCCAGAGGTGCAGCGCCGGCACCGAACAGACTACCCTATTCCCGTAGGCACTATTCCGGAACTGGATCGCGGTGGGGAAGAGCTCGGAAGGGCGGCAATATAGGTCTTGTAGGGGCCCCAGATATCTTTGGGACGCGCCACTGTGGGGAGGAGACTGGCGTAGATCTCGCTATTTGTGCTGCAATAAGCCATAGAGGTGAGCCATGTCCCGGCCGTGGGGGCCGTTCTACCGCCCCAGTGTTTTGCCACCTCCCGCTTGGCGAGTAGCAGGCCCAGGGAGGCAAGCCTGCGAACATTCTTAGGGAAATTTACCGTGTAGCCCAATAAAGCAACCTCAGGAGTGGGAACCAGTGTGAGCCCCAACATAACGCCAAGGATCTCATGTATCTGCGTCCAGTATGATTGCAGTTTGGGGCACGTCCAGGACAGGTGCGCAAAGTCAGCGTGTGGTGCAGAGCATTTCCAGCATGTGTGTGGGCGCGCGGGATCAATGGTGTGGAGCCTGTCAGGGGTCATGTAGCAGCGGCGAAGAAATTTATAATGGAGGAGCTTATGTCGACTATTGAGTGATATTGCGTTAGTGACCTTGCAACAAGCGGTCCATTGTTCATCCGTAATCGGCCTGCCCAAGTCTGTCTCCCAGGCCGCTCGCAATCGGCCATCCACACATGGAACCAGAGCTGCACATGCCTTATACAGCCTAGAAACCATATGGGCACCTGTGTCATTGTCAATGAGGAGAGTTAGGGGCTCGAAGGATGGAGGCTCGAGAGGGAATCCCGCAATGTCCGAATGAGCCGCACAATAAAGCCGGCGTAAGACAAATTTGTCCATGAACGTGGCCTCACTGAAGCGCGCCTCCTCCGAGACAGAAAATATGTGGCCCCCAGGGTATAGGTCCCCGATCTTAGTGATATGAAACTTAGTTAAAGTACGCTGCACAAGTGTCTCCCCCGTGCCAGACAGCAACCCGGGGTTGGGGAGTGGAAGAGAAGAGGAGTAGAGGAGAGGCTGGGCTAGATAGCGAGTAAGGCGATGCCACGCCCAGCTGGTGGTGGACACCGTTTGAATATCTACTGGGTCCCGGGCAACCCCCTTGGGCAACACAGCCGCCAAACGGCCCGTGAGAACAAAATCCGCCTCGGGACGAAGGAACGGAATACGCGCGTCAGGGTGGTACCAGGCATAGGCGTGCGCACACTGAGCAACCAGATAGTATAAATACAGATCAGGTACTCCGAAGCCGCCCCTATCATGGGGGAGCGTAAGAGTCCTCCAACCGATCCGGGGGTGCTTCCCGCCCCATACCAGCCTGATCAGCTGGGACCGCAGTGTGGAGAAAAAGGCCCGGGTGAGAGGAACAGGGATATTATTGAAGAGATATAAAAACCTAGGGAGAACTATCATTTTTATGATTGCAATTCTGGCCGACATGGATAGCGGGAGCCTCAACCATCCCTCCACCTGTGTCTCCAGCCTGTCCAAAGCGCGGCCATAGTTGAGGCGGATGAGTTTGTCAGTGTTCAGATGGATCTGTATGCCCAGGTACCAAACCGAGTCAGAGCACCACTCCAACGGGAACTCGCACTGCCATGGGGAGGTGCTGCTGGTCAATGGGAAAATGACGGACTTGTGCCAGTTGATGCCCAGTCCGGAGTGGGCGCCGAAACGAAGGATCTCCCGTATCAGGGGGGCTAGGTTGACCTGCGGTTCTCTTACATACAGTATAGTGTCATCTGCATAGAGGGAAGCAAGCAAGGGACCCGTCCGGAACTGGAGACCCCTGTGGAGATGGCGCTCTTGGAAATGCCGGATCAAGGGGTCCATGGCCAAAATGAACAGTAGCGGTGAAAGTGGACAGCCCTGCCGCGTACCACGCGTTAGAGAGAAGGGACAAGACAGCGTACCATTGATACGCAAACGGGCCGTGGGGCGACTATACAAAAGCCGCGTGGTAGCAAGGAAGTTCTCCGGCATGCCCATATGTTGCATGACGTAGAGGAAGAAAGGCCATTCTAGGGAGTCGAAGGCCTTCTCGGTATCTAGGAGGACTGCCGCAGCAGGCGTGGCCGGATTAATTCTATGCAGAAATGTGAAAAGCGTCCGCAGACTCAAAGACGTAGAGCGACGCGGGACGAAGCCCGATTGGACGGGCGAAATGATGAATTCCATCAATTGGGAGAGCCTGTTGGCCACTATCTTGGCCAGGATCTTGTAATCAAAGTTTAAAAGGGAGAGGGCCTATACGAGCCACACAACGTCGGGTCCTTGTTTGGTTTTGGGAGCAGAGCTATTACCGCTTCGCTAAGGGTCGCCGGAAGAGATCCGCGCTCCAGCGCCTCCGCATACACCTCTATCAGCTGTGGAGCCAGCAAATCAGAAAAGGCCTTATAAAAATCCCCGGAGAAGCCATCGAGGCCGGGGGCTGAGGTCCCGCGAAGCACTTTAATCGCCCCGCGCACCTCAGCCACAGTTTTAGGCTCCGCCATGAACTCCTGCATGCCCTTATCAAGGAACACAAGCGCGATTTCCGACAAGTAGGCCGCACGAGAGGCTGGGGATTCCCCTAGCTTGGTCGTGTATAATTCGGAGAAGTAGGTCAGGAATTCGTCTCTGATCTCGGCGGGTGGTGTGCGGAGCGAACCATCTACGCCCCGCACCTCAACTATTAAGGACTTGCCATACGGAGGCCTCAACGCTTGAGCCAGCGTGCGTCCCGGCCTGTCCCCCTCCCCATATCTACGCGCCATCTGGTACTTCCCCAGATACAGAATCTCTCTGTCCGCTGCCTCCCGGAAGTCAGTAAGGAGGCAGAGCCGCCTAGCGGACACGTCACCAGCAGGCTCACGCTGTGCTTCAGCATCAATCGACTCAAGCTGTGTCTCCAGTTGCTTACTGGTCGTGCGCAGCGCCTTCAGGACCCCAGCATGTTTAGCTATGCAAATCCCCCTGATATAGGCCTTAAACCCCTCCCAAAGCATGGCCCGAGAGTCTACAGATCCTGTATTAATCGTGAAATAGTCCTCAATCGCCTCGGAAATCTCGTGGACAAATAAGTCGTCCAGCAGCGCTCTCCCAGGGAATCGCCATTGTCGCTCAAAACCCTCGGGGCGCGGAACATCCAAGCAGAGCGACACAGGGGAGTGGTCTGAGTACGTTCTAGGGAAAGTAAGTAGCACACGAAACCAGGGGGACAGGCTCGGGGACAGCAGCCAGTAGTCAATTCTGGTCCAAGTGTTGTGTTGTCCCGAGAGATGCGTGTAGTCAGTGGTGTTCGGGTTGCGCCTGCGCCAAATATCAACTAGAGAGAACTGGTGACAGAGGTCCCGAAGTGCGCGCCGCGCCCTGGGCTTGGACGGAGCAGACCCCGACGTGCTGTCCAAACTAGCATCCAGCAATAAGTTAAAATCGCCGCCAAGAATGAGGCCCGCCGGTTCAAGAGTTGCAAGCTGGGCAGCCAGCGCATGAAAAAATTCCGGGGAATCAGTGTTAGGAGCGTACACACATACCAGGATGATCGCATGACCCATTAACACCCCTCGTACTATGCAGTAGCGTCCCTCTGAGTCCCCCCTGAACAGCTGGCAGTGAAACGGGACTCTCTTGTGAATCAGCACCGCGGTGCCTCTGGCATAATTGCTGAAATTGGAGAAATATCTATGGGCGCCCCAGGACGCTGCAAAGCGCGTGGGAACAGAGGAGTGTAAATGCGTTTCTTGAAGAAAGGCAATGTCAACCCTGTGCCGATTCAAATAGTGTAGTATCTGCTTGCATTTTCGTTGGTTGTTCAGGCCTCTGACGTTCCAAGACATGAGTGAAAGGCCAAGGGGGGCCTCATGCAAGCCTATGTGTACCGACGCTGCCATACCACTAGCAATGGGAGCAAGGAATCAGAAGCGTCTCCGTGTATCCGCAAAGTTACAACCTGACCAGCCATGTCAAGAATATCAAAACACCCCACCCCGTCACCCCTCCCCCCCACCCAGCCACATCACGCAAACGTGAGGCAAACCCCAACCTGTGGGAAAAAAACGAAGCTCCAAATAGCAATAACAATGGTGTACAAATAGACAAAAAATAAGCATTTTAAGCCAAAAGTGTTCCCGGCGGTGTCGACCAAAGGGGAATGGCAACGACCCGCCGCCGACCCAGCACCACAGAAAAAACAATGACATAAAAAAGTGTCCCAAACTTCCCCATTGCAAACAGTCAGAAAAAGAAGTCTAAAGCTGGGATGCGGGCACCGATTCAGCCAGGCCCAGAGCCGGAAAACAGGTCCTGGCTAATCGCAGATCCACTGCGCGGAGGAGAGCGACCATCTTCATCACCCGCGACCATCTTCATCACCCCCCGAAGGGCCCCTGCGCGGCTTATATGTTCGGCAGAACTCCTGTACCGCAGTAGGATTGTCAAAGATCCGCGCTCGGCCATCAATCTCAACCCGCAACCGGGCAGGATAAAGCATACCATACTTGAGGCCCAGGTTGCGGAGCGCCGCCTTCGCCCCAACATATTTACGCCTGACCTCCTGGACCATGGCGGTAAAATCTGGGTAGAACGAGAGTCTCGAGCCCTGCCAGGTGATCTCGCCCTTCTCTCTGGCCAGCCGCAGGGCTGTGTCACGGTTTCGGAAGTTCATAATCCGGGCGACCAGTGGGCGAGGCGGGAGCCCCGGATTAGGTCGCGGCCCCAGGGAGCGGTGCGCCCTCTCGACCACAAAGCCTGGTGTAAAGGAGTCTCTCCCAAAAATGTCCGATAACAATTGCTCCACAAAAACATCCAGCCTGCCGGTAGCCGTGGATTCCGGAACCCCAGTGATTCGTACGTTATTGCGCCGACTGCGCGCTTCCAAGTCCTCGTTCTTGATGGCCACGTCCTTTAGTATGCGCTCCAGTCGATCTAAGCGCTTGGTATCCTGCTCTGCGCCATCTTCCACCGCCGATATTCGAGCCTCAGCCTCCACCAAGCGCTGATCATGGGCCTGGATCTTGGCCCCCATCGTTACTAGCGTTTTGTTCAGGGCATCAAAGCGGCCATCGAGGGCCCTGAATCCAGCACGCATCTCTTGAAGCCAGTCAGGGGATGGAGCACCGGCCGCCGGGTCAGGGGACGAGCCCCCAGCAGGAGCCGGCATGTCCGGGCGATGGTCCGCCGGTTGATCGGGCAGCCTTTCAAAGGGCAGAGTCTTCTGCTTTGGGTCCTTCCGCCCCTGCACGGCCGGACAGCGAATCACGGGTAGGCGGCCACAAGACGGCCTCAAGGCGCTGTGACGACGGCTAAGGAGGATGGATGGCTCTGCCACTTCTTTGGCCCGTAGTGCGGGCGATGCAGCGCCCCAACCACGTGGCACACCAGGCCCGGGCACCAACACGGGCCGCGCTGTGTCAAGGCGACTTCTCCACGCCCAAAACCAGGGAGCGCCTTCACGGGGGCCCGAGCCCCGGACCAAGCAGAGAGGGCGGTCAGTGGAGCGTCATCAGATGCGACCAGGCGACCCAGTGCCGGGGAGAGGGAGACCGGACGGCGCAGGCCGCGAATCACGGGAGTCACCAAGCGAGGCCCCAGGGATGGGGGGCAGAGGCCGCCCGGGCGCTCGGACCAGCACGGAGCCCCCTCAGCCCACCCCCGCCGCCAACCGGCCGCTCCGTCGCCCCCCCCCAGGCCCCTAGACCAAAATAGCCCGGGGACCCCGAGAGGAGACAACGAGAGAGGCCGCGACCGCGGCGCAGAGCAACGGCTAAACGCCCGGTCGGCTCCTGGCCAGCAGCGGCGAGGGGGGCGAAGCAGACCCCCACCAGACCGCGCCCCAGCGCTCAATACCCCCCCCCCGGCCACCCGCATCACCACCGGCCGCCGCCGCCGCCCTAACCTCCCCGGCCACCGAGTCAGGCCGCCATCGTGGGCCTCAGGTCCGCTCGATCCTGTCGTCCGTCGGTCGCTCCGGGCGCAGTCGGGTCTAGATCGCCACACCGGATCGCTCCAGGGCCACAGGAGATTCAGTGCCGGGTCCGGGCAGCCATCGCCCGCATCAGGAGGCCGGGAAAGACAGTATTAGCGCTGAGTCGGCTACGGAGCTTCAACACCGCGCGGCCATCTCAGCCCGCGGCTTGGCCACGCCCCCATTTTTTTTTTTTTTAGGAAATTAAGCTCATGTCCCGGTTTTTAGAGAAGGTCGGCTGAAAATGGTGGGAGGTATTTTTTTATGTTTTGCAAAGCAGAGATAGTTAGCAGCTGTTATAAGAAAGCAATTTAATCAACAGGCATGCTACTGGCTTTACAAATTGCATTTTATGTATTTTCCTAATGCCTCTACTGTAATTTTCTGTTAAGGAACACTGTCATTCTGTGCGCTGGGTTGCAGTAAAATTGTAGTCCTTCTGTTTTTGGGAAATGTCCTGGTTTTTGCCTTCAAAATTCTGGTCACCTTATCATTTGAGCAACTATAATGTTGGAGTAGGTGGATAAGAGTTCAGCTGCCGAAGCCAGGTGGTGAATGGTTCCCAAATGTCTTTAGGTGTAGATATAAGGTTCATGAGTTCCCCAAAATTAGATAATTGTTCCTGACAGTAAGTGACATTGCGCAACCATGCCGCAATTGTGGGGGCAGGACGTCTTCCCCAATGCATTGTTACTCTGCGTTTGGCCAAAAGGAGCAACATGGCAATCAGGTTACTATATGCAGGTGCGGTGTCTTTGACATATCCCAGAAGCCCCACTAATGCAGAGTATTGTAACCCCTGACATGTGATCAACTGAATACGAAAATATACCCCCCGGCCCCCACCTGGAAAGAGTCAACTTTGATACACTGCCAAGCCAAGTGCAAAAGGTTAGCTTGCGGGAGTCTCCATCGCAAGCAGCATGAGTTTAGGCCCAGCCACATTTGAAATAATTGCGAGGGTGTTCGATGGATACGGTGTAGAAATTTAAAATGGATTAAGCGTAGTCGGTAGTTTGGGGACAAGTGCTCTAGTTGACAGCAGCGGAAAAGCTACCACGCATCCGTGATGGGGGGGGATCTATTTCCAATTTCTATTCTTCCAAGGCTTTTGGAACAATTACAGGTGAGGTGCGCTGCATAGTGTTACAAACTCGAGTAATTATTTTTCGTGGAGATGGATCTGTGAGCATATGCCCCAATGCAGAGAGGGCAGAGGGCGAGGAATGTATCATGCAGTGTATGACACGTAGCCCGCAGCTGATAAAGTAAAGTATCGAGAAAAGGGATGGTTGGGTCCTCTGCTGTCTGTCACGATGATCTGGATATAAATTTGAGAACTTGTTGACCCCAAGATTGTGTGCTCGCACAATGGCGTCTCTATCTAGGAGTGTGAGTTATTGAGGGTTATTGGCCAGCGGGATAGAAGGAGCATATAGAATTGTGAGTTTTACTCTCTTTCTCAAACCTTCCCATACCCATCTAAGATTTTCTGCAGTGTTAATCTTCTTCCCGGGATTCTTGTAAATCTGGTAAAGTGCTGTATTCAGGGGACACGGCCCAGCAGGATCCTTTTTAACGGCTATGTGCGGCTGATATGATGTAGGATACAGACAAAAATGTAAGTATTGGGCCTGAGCACAGTAAGCATAGAGTGTTAGATCCAGAGCACCCATTCCGCCTTGGGTTAGTGGGAGAGTAAGGAAGTTCCATGAGTCTAGCTTGTTGCCCGCCCGTATTAAGGTAACCATGCAGGATTATAAACGTTAAAAAAATTTGATGCTATTGGTACTGGAATATTTGCAAATCGATAAAGAAATTTAGCTAAAACACTCATTTTTGTTATCGCACTCCGACCCGCTAAGGAAAGCGGTAGTTTAGTCCAGATAGTGATCCTCTCCTCTAACCAGGCTATCGCCTTGCCGTAGTTTGCGTTCCACAGTTCCTGCATATCCCGGCTGAGCCGTATGCCCAAATACCTGACTGTGTCATCTGCACATTTGAATGGATATTCAGTTGGTAATTGCTGTGTAATGGTTAGTGAGCGGGAATAATATCGATTTAGCTCAGTTTATATCTATGCCGGAAAGGCCACCAAAGTGAATCACCTTATGTGTTAGTAGGGCAAGGTTTTCTTCTGGGTTACAGGTGTAAAGTGTAATGTCGTCTGCATACATGGATATTACTAGTCTGCTAGTGGTAAAACAGATACCTCTATTTGCATGGTGTTGTCTTAGTTGCAACGCAAGCTGTTCTGCAATGGCAAATAGGAGCGGCGATGGTGGGCATCCGTGGCGTGTGCCCAGGTAGATAGGAAGGGGGTCAGAAATGAGTTCATTTAGTGACTCGTGCGGTGGGGAGTGTGTATAGAAGTTGTATCTGTTTTACAAAAATGGGGGTGAAACCGAGCCAAGCTAGGAGAGAAAAGAAGTATATCCACTCCAATGAGTCAAATGCCTTAGTCTAATAAAGCCACTAACGCAGGAATTTGGGGGTCAAGGTAGTCCATTACTGCAAATATAGTACATAGATTGTGGGGTATTGATCGCCCTGGAATGAATCCAGATTGGTCTGGCCTAACAATTATGGGGAGGATCGGTTGCAGTGTGTTAGCAAGGAGTTTAGCATATATTTTATTATCAACATTAATTAATGACAGTGGGCGATACGATTCACATGGATTGGGAGGATTCCCTGGTTTTAGCAATGTGGTGATTGCAGATTCCCGCATTGAAGGTGGCAGAGTCCCATTTTCCAAAGATTATTGAAATACAGTAAGGAGATGTGGTGCCAGTAAAGTGGCATATTCTTTATAAAGAGTAGTGGTGAGCCCGTCTAGACCTTGTGCTTTATCACATGGTAGGCTTTGTATGACCTGCACTATAGTGGTGAGCCCGTCTAGACCTTGTGGTTTATCACATGGAAGGCTTTGTATGACCTGCACTATCTCTTCGATTGTGAAGGGTTCATCAAGATATGCTCGGTGTGCTTGGTTAAGCCAAAGCAGCTGTACGGTATCAAAGTATTAAGCCAGGTCTGTTGCTGTCAGTCACTGCTAGAGGAATATAATTGGGTGTAAAATGAGGACATGACGTCAAGTTGTGCCTTCGGGTGTGAGCTAGATCCAAATCAGTGTCAAGTAGTACAGTGATATGAGTGGAAGTTCTAGGAGTTTGCAACAGAGAAGCGAGTCTTTTACTCGGACGGTCACCCTCCCCATATCGTCTAGCCTGTGCAAGTTAGTGTAGAAAGCAAGTTTGTCTCTGGTATTAGCTAGACTTACAGGGTCATGAGATCGGAAGTATTGTTCCTCCAGATTATGAATATTCCTCTCCAGGTCAGCCAGGGTTCTTCTGATGGCCCCCATCACCCCTGATTGTTTTGCAATACATGCATCTCTAACCACATCATTAAATGCCTCCCACAGGATAGTCTGCAAATTTATAGTGTCTAAATTGTGTGTGAAACGCTTCTAGATTTCTTTACATATTTCTTCACGAAATACTGTATCTAACAGCGCATCGGATGGTAAATGCATGAGTAGCTGTTTGTAGAATCTGCAATGTGAGTAGAACTGGGGCATGATCAAAGAGGGTGTGCAGTAAGTGGGACACCAATGTGTCTGCAACTTGACTGGAAGCATGCAGAGTTCAATGCACTGCTGAAGAAACCTTCTGCCAACCCATCTCTCTGCTCCCCTTCCCAGTCATAGTCATTGAGAAAGCAGTCAACGCCCAACTCTCCGAGTTTGTCAAAACGAACAACATCCTGGACCTCTCCCAATCGGGCTTCAGAAGCAACCATAGCACTGAGACAGCTCTCCTTGCCGCTACAGACGTAATCCTCACCCTCCTCGACCGAGGTGAGACTCCGGCCTGCATCCTCCTGGACCTCTTGGGCCTTCTACCACACCCTCTGGATAAGACTCCACATCCTCCTGGACCTCTTGGGCCTTCCAGCACACCCTCTGCGTAAGACTCCATGGCGCCGGCATCTGCAACAAAGCCCTAGAATGGATCCCCTCCTTCGTCACCTGCCGAACACAGGCAGTCAGACTTCCACGGTGCAGGTCAGAACCCAAAGAGATCAGCTGTGAAGTGCCTCAGGGATCATTCCTGAGCCCCACCCTCTTCAACAACTACATGGCCCCACTTCCAGCCATCGTCAAAGCCACAGACTCAATATCATCTCTTACACTGACAGCACCCAGCTGATTCTCTCCCTCACAGATGAACCCACAGCCTCCAAGAGCAACTTCCACGATGGGATGTAAACAGTTGCCACTTGGTGAAGGACAGCTGCTTCAAGTTTCTCAGACAAGACCCATTCCTTATACTGGGCTTATCCCCCTCTGCCTGGGACGACACTTGGTGGCCCACAGCACTTAAAATCCCCCCTACTTCCATGGACCACGCATAAAACCTCAGCATCATCCTGGACTCCTCACTCTCAATGAACCGCCAAATCAATGCTGTCTTGTCCTGCTGCTTCCACTCGATCCACCTCCTTCGTAAGATCTTCAAGTGGATCCTCACTGAGTCAAGGAAAACGGTCATCCATGCACTCATCAGCAGCAGACTCGACTAAGGCACTGCACTCTACGCCAGCACCACCCAGAAACTCCCCCCAAAACTAAAGACCATCCAGAACTCCTCCGCCAGACTCATCATGAAAATCCCTTGCTGCAACCGCATCACCAGCCACCTGAGAGACCTTCTCTGGCTACCTGTCAACAAGAGAATCACCTTCAAGCTTCTCACGCATGCCTACAAAGCCCTCCACAACGCCGGACTTTCATACCTCAACCACCGCCTCTCCTTCTACACTCCCACCAGACATCTGTGCTCCGCCCAATTGGCCCTGGCCACGAACCCATCGATCCGCAAGACCACGGCTGGAGGAAAATCCTTCTTCTACCTCAATGAGAAGACCTGAAACTCCCTGCCTCTGCACCTCAGGCAATCGCCATCGCTGCCTCAATTCAGGGTGGACCTCAAGACCTGGCTCTTTGACTGAACCGTAGACACAGTACCCCCCAAACCCCCCCCCCGCCCACCCACATTCCGCCCAGAGCCTTGAGAGCCTCAAGTCTCTGATTGATTGACATGTATAAAGAGAGGTGGAATCCACTTGAAGGTGAATTTAATAAAGGAATTATAACCTTAATTTCCAAAACCATTAGCGATAATCTACAATGCTTAGAGTACAGACTGTTATCACTCTCCAACATAGATATCCAAATACTGGCTACAATATTAGCTAACAGTTAAGAAAAGTTATCTCTAGGCTCATAATTGAGACCCAAGTCACATTTGCACCCAGGCATTCATCCTGGACTTACTTGCTGTTACTTGTGAACTTGTTGTGGATGACTAGAGATGACCCGGAGGAGACAACACTGGCCTCACTAGATGCTGAAAAAGCATTTGACAACATGGAATGACAATATTTGAGCACCCTACAGAGGTTTGGGACAAACGTTTTTGACAAATTTGAACTGATTATACAATAACTTCTCTGCCCAAATCAACAATGGAGGCTTCTTATCAGACGCTTCTCAGTTGACAGAGGGAACAGGCAGGGCTTCCCACTGTCTTGCTTGCTTTTTTTGCTCACCCTCAAACCATTAGCAGTGGCAATTAGACAGTCTGATAGTATTCTTGGCATTGATACCCTCTCAAGGAACCTTCAAGATACTATTGTATGTTCATGACACACTTCTCACACTTAAAGACCCAAACCACTCACTACCACACCTCATTGAGCTAATCAATAGATTATTTGCTTTTTCCGGTTAGAGGACCAACTGGATCAAATGTGAGATATTACCTATATCAAAATGAGTTCTTAATGTCAAGTGGAAAATTTCCAATCTTAATAATCTAGGGGTCTTTATAAATAGAGGTCTGGAAAACATGGTGAAGGGCAGTTTATATTCGTTGGCAGAAATAATTACTTTGCCTGATGATCCTCTCTGCAATTTTTACTTTAGGGGAGAGTCCAAGTGGGGAAAATTATGGTGGCGCCACACAGTGATTACATAGTATGGATGCCGCCCATTTCAAACCCTAGTACATTATTGATTAATATCACAAATAAATTTCACATGGGCTGGGAAAAAATCCTTAATATGGCCTTCTATGATGTATACAGCTACCATGGCAGAAGGGCTATACCCCCCCCGACAAGCAACTCTTTAATGCAGCACATCATCTATCCAACATTCACTATTTGAGGAATGATTGGATAAAAACATAATTATGGGTAGACCTAAAGAGACCTCAGCTACACAAAATATCTGACTTGGACTGTCTCTCTTATAAACAGCCTACCTGCATGGCTCCCGTACCACCCACTGCTATAGCAATGCTAGCAATACGGTAAAAAGCCATAAGAAACGTAAGATTCATGAACATTTACATTCTGGGGCACCACTATGGCACAGCGCATGTGGCAAACTGGAGCCTCGAGCTGGAATACAAACTTTTGATGAATTAGTGCAGGGTGGACACCTGGAATTCTTTGAGGTTCTGTCTGCAGAATATAATATTCTGCCCACACGAGCATGGAGATCTAGACAAATAAAATACTGTCTCACAAGCTAAGTGGAAACGGACAAATAGAGTTGCATACCTTGCCAGTCGGGTTATATATAGTACAATGGTGCTCTTGGAAGTGTATAGTATCATGTTTGTATAGAACTCTAATCACTCTTGCACACTCGAACATGACTGAACAACAAACCAGAGAAAGATGGCAATCTTTAGTACAAATACACTGCACACGAGGCCCGATTGTCATTAATGGAAAATCATGATAAAGAACGTAAAAGAAACTTGATTCTGGTATACTTATTTTAAAACGGTACATGAATGGTACTGGACCGCAGATAGACTATACAGAGCCGGACTGAGGCCAGATGATGTATGTTGGAGACACAATGCTCCAGAAGGTGGCCTTCAACATATCTTATGGTCCTGTGCCAAACTGTTTAAATATTAGGAGGAAATATGGCAAATGATAATAACGCTAGTACAAAACCCATTACTCCTATGGCAAAGTTGGCAGTGTTACATGATTCAACAGAAGTTGAAGTGCAGATGGATAGTTGCTGTCGTATCCACTGCAAAAATATGTATTTTGAGACGCTTGCAAGCACTTCTTTGCCAACTGCTGAAGAATGTTAAATCGAGATGATATCCATTCCATATCATGAAAGTGGGATACATAGATCTAAAGAACTAATCAGGGGCCCATTCCTCAACAACTGCGATCAGTTTCTATAGCGACACACTCAGTACTTAGTCCTTGTAGAGTAGCCTAACCCCACAATTTACCCAGTCCAAGCTGCTTGTACCCTTGCCTCTTCTTTTTCTTTTCTCTTTACTAAATTCTTTGATGCAGTCATCACTTACCAAATGGTTTCTATAGGTGGATTAAGGGGGTTCTATGTAACATTGTAAATATTGTTTACATGGAACAAACCTTCTCACCTTCCGGATCCGCATTTACAGTTTGATTTTCTTTATATAAAAATAGCTGTGGTGGATATACATAATGGGGCCCCAGCTGGTACGCATGGGGGGCCAGACAGATGGGTCTTGCAGGCGGGGGTGCACACAACCGGGCATTTTCATGCACACGTTATGGCACTGTAGGCTAATTCAGGAATACTGGCGCAAGATACACAAAATCATGAGTGACACCCTAAAAATTGAGATCCAGCCAGAAGCCCCCAGATGCCTCCTTAATATTTGGGAACCAACAGACCTGAACAATCACGCCATGCAATGGGTCACACTTGGTTGCATGGTAGCAAAAAGGAATATTGCACAGCTCTGGGGGGCTTCCCATGCACCCAGAATCGCGGACTGGAAAAAAGACCTTGATTGGTGCATGCAGCGTGAGAAATCTGTTTACATTGCTCGAGGCTGCCCCCGTAAGTGGTCCAAAGTATGGGCCCCCTGGAACACATACCATGGTAATATCTGTCCCCCCCCCCCCCCCCTAATTGTTAGAGGAAGATGTCTCCCTTGGCGTGTAATTCCTACTGTCCGAAGTTAATGCATTCTGAAGAACCTCTGTTTTGCTGCCAACTGTGCTATGATTCTGTGATACTATGCCATGTTGTCGAATCAGTTTTAATAAAAAGATTTACAAAAAAAAAAAATAGCTGTGGTGTTTGACACTTTCGTATATACGCTGCGAATATAACAAATGTGAATACTCTAGACTCCACTAGTACCTTCATGCTGATATTGTGAATAGAGAACATAACTGTATACCTCCTTTTGATGCAGTTGTATTATGTTGCATTGTTTGATAACTGAAAAATAAAGAAATGATTTAAAAAAAGAAAATGGTCTTAACTAGTGTATCCTCTATTGAATCAAATTCAGAGATGAACAAATAGAATAATGCATCAGTTATATATTGTAGAGACAAAGTCTTTAAGATCCTAGTTTACTACCTCCTAAAGTACACTTCTAAACTCACCAACACTAGGCTGCAAAAACAGTAAATTAAGTATTTTCTGCCTAACTGTGTTCTTAAGAGTTGGCAACTGTGTACTAAGGAGCTGCGTAGAAATGCCCTTGTTGTGCTGAATACCTACATGAATCAAAAACCAAAGTTGATAATGTAAGAAAAAACGCACCTATCGTTGGTGCACAAAGTTCACTGGCACCTGGCTGATGGATGTGAGCAACCTACTGCACCCATCCGTTTTCGCTTGCCTTTCACTACCCAGACAAGGGTGTATTTAGCTTGGAGCAGCCTTGCAACATCACTGAATGAGAGCAAAATATTCTACGACAGTGGACCCATCTAGGCAGCAGCCACATGTTGGAAAGTAATGTGTACTGATGGCCTTTTCTTCCCTTTTTCTTTTAAGCAAAAGCACCATTGATTCTCTTGGGGAGCCTTGCACCACATACTTGGAAAGGCGAAAATATTAGTCATATTTATTAAGGTGGATACAGGACAACATGCAGATTTAATATCCTTAGTAGATCCTCTGTGATATTATTTGCATGTTTTCATGAATAGCCATTTACGAAATTAAATCCTATGGTGCTGTGTTGCGCAGTTTGGTTAGCTTCAGTTCTATTTGCTTGCAAAGTCAGATAGGCTGAAAGATATCTATCATCTTAAGTATATGATACAATTCCAGATTCCGTTGATAAAGTGGACGGAAGCAACTTTTGGGCCAAAGTGGTGAAGTCATGTATATTTTTTTCACTCCTTAGTCTCATTCATTAGAGTTACTCAATATATGGGTTTGAGTTTGGATGAGGCAAACTAGAAAACTTTCAAGGGTTTGTGCTGTTCTCCCCAACTTCGCTGTTTATTTTTATACCTTGCATATTTTCATCAAGCTCCAAAGTCTGCCTAAATTGTGGGCTTGCATGTTCTGTCATTGATTTTGCAGACATAATACCATTATGTATTACTCAAAATGGCCTTAAGCGTACATTTTGGCATCTTGAGTACTACAAATGAATGTAGTATTGGAATACATTTTCTAAATCAAAACTATTGGACTTTAGTAATATCTATAGAACATAATGTTTGGGAATCAAAAGCTGTGGACTAAAAAGGCTAAATACTCTAAATATTTCTGTATTACTGTAGATGAAAAGCTATTGTTGTCCCAGTTACTAACAGATTTGTCACTGAGTATGGAGGGGGATCCTCACTGCCTCTACAAATTGCTTTTATGTCTATGATTAACCTATATCAGGCCTAGTTTGCTCTAATGATGTACTAAGGGTAGAGCCACAGACACAGTTGGCCCTTTTCAATGAGAAATAGAATTGGAATTAGGAGTAGGCCACTTGAGGGTCAAGATGATCATTTGATAATAAAGGATGCAAAAATGGATTTCCTATGTTGTGAGGTCTCCACCCTAACTAAAGAGACACAACTATCTATGCCTGTGTTAATAGAGTGTGTGTAGTTGTGAATATTACAAGTGACTAGGGTGTATGTCAGAATATTGAGGTACATAATAATGATAATATCGAAAAAAGATAAACTATCACCATATTGTCAAGTTAAGTAAATATAGGTGAGTATTGATTTACTATTCTTAACACCACAAACTCTTATGTTTGGCATCAAGGTAAGTTGATGTGGGTGTAAAAATAGTGAACTCATACTTGCCTATGTATTTACCTTGATGATATATAGAGGTTTTCAATATCCTGCAATAGATATTTGTGTGGGTAGTTATTAAAAACTAAATTCTCCAGTCTTCAGACTTGAGTCAGTGCTGCAGTTAGGGCTGGAAACTCTGGCAGAGCTACGATAAGTGGGAAATAGGCACACTGCATCCATCCTTTGCTCCACCTGTTTAGAGGAGACGCCAGCGCAGGTTAGACATGCTACAATTACAGGGAACAGGAAAATTATTTTTTTAACATGGAAAGTAAACTTTTTTTTTTTTTAGCATTTTTGAAGGAAACTTTCAATTCTATCAAGGACATGGCAGCGATGATTATGTCTCTACTTTCTTCTATTAATATGCTCAGCAGCCATGAAACAAGACTTGGAAAAAGCTCATCATACACTACTTTTCCTAGGGTTGTGCATCAAAACAACAAACAATCAAAAATTTTAACCTTATGTTATAATCTGCACAGGGGACGTAAACATCCTTTTACTTCACATCTCCTGATATGTCTCTGAAATCACTCTTAAGAAGAAAAAACACTGATGTCAGAGCCATGGTCAACTTCCTCTCAACTCAAAGCAAGTCCATTACATTGCCATTCTTACAGATTTCTCAAAAAACCTTTATTGACTCCTTATCTTCATCAACTGAGTGGAACCCTAGTGAATGCTCAGCCGGGCAGGATAATCTTTGCCCCTGTGTCTATAATTTAATTGAAACTTTCCTTCAAGATAACTAGCAATTTTTTAAAATTCCTTTTGAATTGACTTCTGTGTCAGAGCTAGAGGCGAGGATTATGCATTTTCAAAACTTCCAACCAAACTTTGTACTGTTTGGAAGTAACACGTTTAAGAATTGACCTGCACTCGTCAGCATTCAATAGTAATTTCTAGTGTATTGTCCCTCACCCCAACAGGAAAGTTTTTTAGATGCTGTTGCTCCCCTCGCCAAATTAACTGTAAGAGGAGACACATATGCCTGCCTCCTGTATCAACCAACACACCCATATGGCTATGTGTAGTGGTGAAACTGCCTTTCCTGAAGGAGATCAAGAGTTTTCTCTCTTCTGTGTGGACAAAGCGCCTTGATCATGTTCTCAAAGGCTTTATTGCATTGCACCAGACAAAGCTTGGGAGACTATGGTTAATTCAGGTAGGGGATAGGATGAGTGTTGGATTTAGTTCTCTTAGCAATGGTAAAACTGGACTCTTACAGGATAAATGTTATATGTCCGACTTCCAGAGTACAAACCCTGAAATTTGCACCCTGGAAACTAATCATAGCAACATTGCAAACTTCGAAGCAAGCTCCTTCCTTAACAGATAATTGTTCTACAGCCAAGCCCAGAAAGAACTACAGAATGTTTTACACATCTCGCAGATAACAACTGTATTCCCACAACTGAATCGACAGACCAACTGATATTCCCCCCCCCCCCCCCCCCCCCGGTAGAATTGCCTACCGTTTTATGCTCCACTGAAATTTTCAATCTGAATATATTGATTGTCCTGTCGCCAACCCTGAATCTGCTACCTCCAACTGGAAATTTAGAATTTGGATACACAATAGGATCAAAACTTCTTTCCTTACATCAACATGCTCTCAAGGTCTAGTCATATCCCCGGATAGTACAGATCCGCAGGATTGGCCAATAAGTGAAAAACACTGCTCCGATAATCCTCTGTGCCACCAAATTGAGGCATCCCTTCAGTACGAGTTGATGGGGTCGGCCTAGGTGATCCTTCAGACGTTTTGGATATTTGCGAAGAAGGATATCCCATGAAATCCCATGAAAGTTCCAGAGGAACTTTGAACCATTCTTGAGGTCTCCACAATGGTGTAATCAAAATTACATTATCTCTCTTTCTCGAGACTTGGGCTGCCACCCTTGTGATTTTCACAAAAGTTGGAAATGGGTAGTTGATTGTTGAGGCCCGGATCTATAGGAATGCGCCCACAGTGATCAACACTGATCCACCCATCAGCTTGGGATGCAAAGATGTGTTCACTTTATACAGTACCCCATCTATGTATTAGTGCCTAAAAAGTGTGAGATCTAGAGTCTATGCACTAGAATCCTATGATCGCCCGGACTGCCATTTGTTTCTAGATTCTGATGGCCCAGTAAGTCCTCTGCTGTCTCTGCAGTTTGTCTTTCTCTGCTGAATGCCAGAAATTATTTGCAAGTTCCGCTAAGTGCCGATAATGCCCCCCAAAGAGTATAATGCACTGCTGATATGTTGTCCAACTTCATCAGTACACAGTGGGTAATACTGTCCTTTGATCATACACTCAAGGAAAGATCTGGCAAGAGGTAATTGATGTGAAGTCTCGGTTCCTCTTTGGACCACTGTTCTTCTGTCTCGTCAAGATAAATCATAAGCCTCACTCTCCTGTGCCTCTAATGTGAGGAACTCCTTGACGGGTCTCATCAACTTTGTGAAGCACCAAAGGAACATTTAGATGGGCCCTTTGTTCTCCAGGAATGCCACCTGTTCTATTAGAACTCACTCCATACTTGAAAAGGAAATTAGTCTGGTCTTTTGCTCCTGTTTTGGGCAGCCATCAGAGGTCGAGATACAGTGTAGCACAATGCCTACATATACTTTTTGTGCTAAGTGGATTTTTATATTTATGATTATTAGTACTGCATTACAAATACTGCTGCCAGCAAAATTCAATTTTTTTAGTATGAGACATTTTTCTTTTGTTGGGAGCGTTCAACACATGCCCTGTACACGTCTTTAATGCTACGTCCTTTGCATCCTGGGACTTATTTTAAATTCTCCATTATTTTTATGGCAGTGGGTCTACAATTCTCAGAATGTGGGGACATTGGTCAACCTCTTCACGTTTTGATGACTAAAGAACACCAAACTACATTTTAAAAGATATTGCAAGTCATCTTGGAGTATGATTAAGCTTTGAAGGGACTTGGCCTCTAGCCTCACCTCATGCCTCTCTATAGTAAGGGTACTCCTTACTTTGCAGTATCCTTATAGCGTACAGTTGGGTGTAATTTACCCCATATTTAATGCATATATTGTCTGTAGACTAGAGTACTAATACACATGCTTTCACAAACGTAATTGCATATCACCAGTGTTTAGTTTGCAAGTCGGACCACAGCACTCATTTTTAGGTCGAGTGTGCGTGAGCATGTGCTAGCGCATGCACTCTCACTTGCAAGACATTTGTGTTCAATAATGGCTTGGAACTCGCCCATTGCTTACTATTCATTGCCATCATTGTCCGTGTTCTTTGCTGCCTTCAAATTGGGCAGCCAGTGGCATGCACAGCTTCCTTTTCTTTCTGTGGTGCATGGACCAAGAACAGATTATAGCACGAACTTGACCTGTATACGAGCGCTTTACATGAGCAGCAGTTGCATTACAGACAAAAACATTCATTTTTGTTAGGCACGGGGAGATTACGTGATTTGCCCAGAATCACAGGATGTTGAGCGTCGCTGCCTAGACTTGACCCCAGTTCCCCAGCTTCGAGGTCGACCTCTCTAGAAATTAGGCCACACCTTCCCCCTATTCATTATTCTTCCCACCCACTCCCCCTATCTGGTACCTCCTCCTTCGTGTTGCTTCCCAACCCCCTCCTGCTTTTCAAAAGTTTAACAGAGGGCATAAAAAACGAAAAACGCTGGAACTCGTCAACGCTGGCTTCATCATAGTACCTTTTTTACTTGTTATTCACTGTGTGAGCCATTTTAAAAGCTTTAGTCAATCCTCATAAGTGCTAAAGTCCGAGCCTAACCTCAAGATGGCAGGCTACACGGGAGCTTTATGGAAAGAGTCACAGAAGCCAACTTAGGATCAATCTGTCTGAACTCCAACTATTTTTACCTTTGCCTGGTCCCTTCCTTTTCTTGTTGTTTCTCAGACCCCCTCTCTTGTCTCCCTTGCCTCTGCTCTTCCTTTTGTTACAGTGCCAAGCCAAAGCGCAGAGACCATGTCTGTTGGACTTGGCCCTTTTTGCAGGGCCATCCCTGAACATTTTGCCTTCCTCCGGTATTGTTTCTGACCTGTTTTTGTTGGTTTTAGGACTCTGGGCATTTTACTACCGCTGATCAGTGCTAAAGTGCATGTGCTCCTTGTATAAAGTGTTATGGTAATTGGTTGTCCATAATTGGTATGTTTGCCTTACTAGTAAAGTCCCTAGTAAAGTGCTCTGTGTGTGCCAGGGCTGGTAATGCAAACGCCACTAGTGGGCCCGCAGCACTAATTGTGCCACCCACACAACTAGCCCTAAAGAGAGAACTCTGGCCTGCCACTGCAATGCCTGCGTGCAGTTTGCTAACCGCCATGTTGTCATGACAAGTGCACCCACTTGCCAGGCCTTACCCTTCCCTTTCCCTGCACATCAGACACCCCTATGGTAGACCCAAGGTACCCCCCTGAGCAGGGTGCAGTGTCTGTGAAAGGTAAGACATGTACTGCGGTGTGTACCATGACCTGACAGTGAAATACTCTCCATTTAGTTTTTCACTGTTGCAAGGCCATCTTGCCCATAGGACAGAATGGGGAAGGCTGTGTAATATGTTTCCAGCCTATCTTCCCATAGGCTTCAGATGGAGAGGTGAAGGTTAGTGTGCCTGAACTCACAATTTAATAACACATCTTTTTGTGAAGGTGGCTTTGGAATTGTGTGTTTAGAAACCACGCTTTTAGAAGTGGCTGGTTTTTTGTTCTAACAATTCTGTGTGTCTCTGCCTGGTAGTGGATTGACTGTCTGGATTTAAATGTGATAGGATCTGGGAAATGTCTTGACCCAGGGTAGGGGTAGGTGAGACAGCCACAGGCTGACCTGCATCTGGAGTGTAGGGCGGGGGAGTAGCCCCCTGGAGGCAAAGAGACCTGGCTGCTGCCATAAAAGAATGGCTCCACCTCCTGCTGAGTGATTGAGGAACCAGACCCCCACTATCAAAGGAAGAATGTGTCTCTGGCAGGGAGACACCCAGAACTGGTTCGGATAGGGGTCAGTGGCCCCTGAACACAAAGACTTCAAAGACATTTAGGGGTATAACTATGAGAGCTGAAACCCCTGAACTTTGGACTGATCAAGACTGAAAAGGATCGAAACTACTTCGAGGTCAAGAGGAACCTCTGCCAAGGAAGAACAGCTGAAGGGACTGAAGAGAAGGACTGACCCTTGCTGTGTGTTCTGGGGCTGGCCTGCAGGTTGCTGATTTAACTAAGGAGAGGCTAAGGGACTTTGCTGTGTCAAGTCAAGGTAATGTTTATTTAGACCAATGGTCCTTAAACCTAAAATAAAGAAGACACTTCCTTCTTTCCATAATACAAAATTACAATCATTTGTAAAAAATACAATACTACAATAAATAGTTATTATCTTTCCTAATCTATCCAGTTATCCTAAAATGAATTTCATAAAATCCCGGTTTTATATACATTAAAAACTTTTTTAACCTCCAACATAAATCTCCCCACTGCACAGGCGATACTAAATAGGTCATTTCCGTTAACAATTCTACTGCCTGTGCACGGTTCTTTATACCATATTTTATAAATACTGGTCGTAAAAACAATTTCCGTGCATCAAGGACCTTAAGACAGTCTAACAATAAGTGTAAAATGTCACATCTCGTAAATAGGCTGCAGGTGCAATTTCCTTCAGGATCCATCATAACCTCTTTTATCCCGTTATTCATGTAACAAGGGTTAATTCCTATTCGTAACCTTAAAACTTCCGTCCTCAGATAGTGGTTTGGTAATATATCTATATATGGGAACTGTTGGTTGAATTTTCAAGAATTAATCAAGAAACCCATGATTTCTTCCCCTCCAGATACTTGCAATCCTGATCTCGTGACATTTCTTTGCCCTGCACCCTCAAGTCTCGTCGTGCGACATCAGATTGTAAGCCCTGCGGGTCCAATTTTATTCCTAGTTCCTTTCCAACTATCTCTAGCATTTTCTTAAACCTTAGTGCCCATTTCAGTTCGCTCTGCAAAATTTCCCTTTTGCACCAATCTACTATTTTTTGCTCTTCCCCATTTCCCAGAAGTTGCCAAAACCTTATTAATGCCATGCGTACCATTACCTCTCAAGATACCATTCCTGTTTCAATTCTTAATGCCTGTATCATAGATGATCTAGGCAGGGATAGTCGTTTTTTTAATACATTTTCCCTCTTCAATATCCCATCTTCTTTTACCACTCATGTACAGTACTTCGGCTCCATATTCAAACTGAGGCGGTATCATGGCCATATAGACATTTAGGACAGGTTTATCTGACCTTTCTCCGTATCTCCTATTAAACTTTTTCAACCCGCTAACTGAGGCCAGGGCTCGTACCCTTAGTGTATTCAGATGTTTTTCTCAATTTAGGGATTTTTCAAACCATATCCCCAAGTATTTATATTCGTTTACTTCTTCCACTTTTGTAGAGCCCAGAAGCCAACTAAATGTCTTCCTTTTCTTGCCAAAACTTACAACCTTGGTTGTGTCCAGATTTACAATACATTTTTTCTGGTTGCAGTATTCATTAAACACAGCCAGCTTCCTCTGCAGCTCTCTCTCTGTTTGATCTAAAATTACCAGATCGTCTGCATAGAGTAAGCAAGCAATGTGTTCCCATCTATTTTTGGGCTAGTACCCCTTACTGTTGCGGGGATTCTGCTCCTGCACAGAACTATGCACAGGAAACCAGGACCTCAGTGAATTGTGGTGTACCAAAAAACTCACCTCAGTACCCAGAACCCCTGTCCGACTAGCATCAGTGTCTCATTCGTTCTCCGTATCATCTCAAAGCTACCAGTGATTAGACAACCCAGAACAAGCAACTTAGAGTACTCTCAGGAATGGTGGGAATCAGAAACACCTTTTCGTTATTATTCTCATATCCGTCCACAACGAGTAATCAGAGACATGGAAAAGTTTAAAATGTTTATTTTTAACTACGTGCTCTAAGGTAAAGTACTTTAGCTAACATAAGCAGACAAATGATTAGCAATAAAACCATCAGCATTGTTACAATTCCATAGAAAATGAAGGGAAAAATCATTTTAGAAATGATAGTGGAAAACGGGTCCTATAATACCTTGTGAACCACCCTCCCTTGGCTAGTAAACTAGTTTTATAAACTAATGGAAGGTCTCTAGGTTTGAATGGGGAACCCCATACCTCAAAGATCAGCTTAGGTGAATCACATCACAGGATCAGCTCTGCTCTCTGTGTCTGGAAAGGTTTTCTCCAAGTGTCTAAATCTTGCATGCAAATGCAATATTAAAGGCATCCGAGTTTCAGATATTTGCAGCTGTGTGCTTGTGTCTAGAGCGTGAGCCAATCAACCTGAATTCAACAGCATACCTTGTTATTTGACCTTGACGGCTTCTGCACACAGTGTTCAGACTAAGGTTGCGGTGCACGTCTAGGGATGTGAACAACAGACCGTTCTCATGTGAAGAAAAAGCAAGCAAGCAGTTTTACTTGTAATAACAGCTACCTGTAGTGTTGTGTGCAAAAAGCAGCAAAGTGGCAAGATGGCGTTTAACTTCTAAAGCGCTTATGCTAACATAGCAATGTGTGCACATAAAACCCTGTCTCCACTACACGCTCCCTTGATCGGACTACGAACATAATAGAGAAGCAATGTAGGAACGCAGAGTTCAAGTTCGAGTGAGACAGAACCAAGTTCATATATTGCCAATCCATATAATTGGTAGTGAAAGTTCGAAAAATGTGTTGGAAAACGTAAAAAATTAAAACATATCTTAGGGGCGGTATACATCCCATTGTCGAGTAATAAAAGAAAAATTAAAAAATTTGGATTAGGACGTGCGGAAGATGGACAACTGGCAATTTAATCCATCAACGTGTAGGAACAACATGTTGCAACTGTCTCCAAGAGGAAGTCATTGTAATGTTCAGTAAATGAGTCAGCCATCCAGTCAAGTAAAGTAAACGAAGATACAGTGCTTCGATAACCGGAGCCTCTAGCATCATCAGAGGACAACTTGCGTGTTCTTCAAGATAACTTCGCCTCAGGAAGTCACGGGCTGCAGCATATATAGCCCAATTCCTCGGGATTCCGTGCGCCGCTCCACAGGCCATAATCCCGATACCAGAACAGTCCAACTCATGAGCCACAAAGGGACGCATTAGTCGATCATAATCCGGGGCAGGAGATGCCGTGTTCGACAGGCACAAATCCAGAGCCCATTCGAATGGACAATCTAGGTAATGGAAAACAGGTTGCACACAAGTAAAGTATGAGAACCAGAAGGACAATCCATAGGCTACGCTCAAAGTGGCCAGTGGTAGTGTTCCATAGTAATCAAGCATCCGGTTGTGCAGTTGATGCAGCCGGGGCAGGCTGTCGTGTGGCACAGATCGTGCAGCCATTGCGGAGCAAACAAATCAACAGCAGCACACCAGCAGTCAAGGCGAGAATTAACGGAAGCCCGCCGAAGACGCTGGAAAAAATAGAATGAAAAAATGCCGGTATCACACCAAATATTGTTTGGAATGAGGTCACAAGGCCGGAGTCCACAACTTTAAAAAAATGCACCAAGCCAGTTGTTGACCAGGCTCTGAATATAGTGTGAATTAGAGCACCAAAATGAAGTGGGAGATCAGTATTTAAATACGTATGCACCTCGGTGCGGGTGTTTGCTACGTGAAGGACAAATGTTTCACGGGAGGAAGGCAGGGCGACTTCTTTTTGAGACAATAGAGCCCTTCTTCTGCACATCTTGTTGAACTCTGCTTTCAAGGTTGGTATGGAAGGCCAGATGGATACATCCAGTTTCCCATGCGCAGGTGGGAAAAGGACATTCTTACAACAGACTACTCGTTGTGAGACAGTTACAATGTACGTAATCCCTACTAGCATCCCGCAGCATGCCTCATTATTTAAAAGCAAAAAGCTACCGTTAGCTAACAACATAAAAGTTGGTGTAATCGCTGGCACAGGGTTTCCCTTCAAAATGCAAGTTAAATTTGGCGCGTGAACGTTAAAAGCGCCATGCAATTGGATGTTCCTACAAACTACTGAGTGATCAGGTGTGGAAGTGCATTCCTCTCCTTTTAAATAAACCTCTTTACCATCTCTCAGGCACCTGTATGTAAATGGGAGTGACCAAACCTCATATCGGAAAGCGGTACCCAATGGTTCGTATCTGCCTAAAGCATAGTGTTTCATACATGAACTGAACTTGAACAATGGAAATAGTAGTGTGATTAACCCATGGATAAGCCACACACCTGAGTTTGATTCGGCCACAGAAAATGGTAAAGGTTCCAACTTTTCAATATGCAATAGTGAATATGTCTCATCCTTCATGGACATTAACTGTTGTTTATCAGTCAGATTAAACGGCAGGAATAAAGATGATGTGTTCATATAGTCCCAGGGAACTTTCCCAGCCTTCAATGTTTGTAACGTCCATAGAAACTGCATTATAGAACGCAATTGATTTTTGACCATGGTATAAAATAGACATATTATCCTGTACAATATCCACAACAGATGAAACAATATTATCTAATGTGTAAATTCTGGAAGAAGGGGTGTTAATGCTATTATCAATGACAGCAATCACTTTTTCCAAATTTGCTTGATCAATAGCTCGTAATCTAGAAGCAGCTTCAATTTGAGATCATTTCCAAACTTCGTTGTAAACCGCATACACCCATCTTTTGGACCTGCCACCCACAGGGCCCTTAACAAAATCATTCAAATCTACTTTGTCATTTAATTTGGACAAATGAAGTTTAAAAGATGCCAAGGAGGAGTGTTACAGACAGTTTTGACATAATTTACCTACGGAATAGGTAGTTACCGAATGGGAAGATTCAAATCGGGGATCCACCTGATCGGGGATCTAACCTGTGTATAACCAGGGAGCAGACCCAGAAAACGATGCTGACAGGAATCTGAACTTTTCTGCCATAATAACCATCCTTGAGGATCCAGGGTAGAAACATTGAAGGATGTATTAGTAATGAATTAGTGCAATTCATCAAGGAACAGATCTGTGTGATTATCCCATGTTGGATAAGCGCCCAGACCAGGGATAGAAGGGGAATTCATCTTTTTAGAAGTAGCCAATCCAAAACAGGTGGTCTGAAAAATACTAAAATTCAAAAACAACAGGTGGGTAGGTATAAGGCATGCACGATGCAGTGCTTCTGTGCCTTGTACCTGCCATGCTTTAGAACCCCAAACAGATTTAAGATCAATGGTATCTTTCCACAGCTCATAGCCCCCTACAGCTAATTCATCCATAAAGCAAAATGAACTATTGAGGGACAGAATGCAGAACAATGTCATACATTCACCCCAGTACAGAGATCTGGGCCTAAATCCATCGTTTTTCTGCTCACCATGCCATTCCAGTTAGGACCCAGCCATATGCAAATCAGTCTTGACCCTGTGCCCAATGGGAACAGTCTAACCTGAACTGCCAGGCCAGGTCCTCCCTGGACTGGAAACAAGCATCCTAGGACCGGTTTCGGGGTTTCAGCATTGAGCATTTTTACATCTCCACTCTTGTGGATGGGCCTAAGGATCTCACCTTTCCAGGTCTGGGGCATCTTCCCTGCCTCTAGTATGCCGGAGAACATATTTGTAAAAAATGTTACCCACCAGTCAGATTTAGTCTTTATGAGTACTGCCGGAAGATTATCCGGGCCGGCTGCTCTAGTAAATTTCAAGTTTGCTACAATACATTTAACGTTACTTCCAGAAAATAATAATCTGCTATCCTCCCCATCTCTCGCCAGATTACATGTACCATAGTTTCTTGCTGTTCTCATATACTATATATTTCACCCAAGTAACCTTTCCAATCTTCTTCTGTCACTATACAATTCATGGTTGCCTGTGTCTTTCCCGACCCCTCGTGGATTTCCAAAATTTTCTTCCATCCTTAGTTTCTATTGCCTCAAGGAGGTTACCCCAACATTTCTCTTTAAATTCCTGATCTCTTAAAACATTTTTATACCTTTTCTTTAATATCTGTTGAGTAGTCACCATCTCTATATTCTACTTCAATCTCAAGCTTCTTTCCCCTTTTCTTATATTAGCCTTTAGTTTCCTGCATTCCTCACTAAACAATCTCTCTCTTTATGACCTTTTTTTATTCATATCTCCCCCACCGGTTCCCCTTATGAGTTTAACTCTTAAACATTCGACTACTTCTTTATTTACTTTTTCAAACCAACCTATGGTACTATTCTGTGGGACATCATCAAGTGTTTGGCTCTGTTGAAAAGTTCTCAATTTCTCCAAGCCCTACTCCGTCATACGAACAGTCAGCCTTTTGGGGTACTCCATTTGTATCTGAATAATTGTATCTCTTGTGTTTTTTAATCCCCCCAGCAATCTTAGTGCTAAACGGGAAGTGATCACTTCCTCCAACTCTCATCACCTCAAAATCCCTCAACAATACAAAATTCCAAGCATGAATAAACATGTAATCTATTGGGCATAATTGGATGCCTCTCTTAAATGTGCAACTAGCTGGCCGATCTGACTCAATTCTTCCATTTGCACAGATGAGGCATGATGCGCTCATAAAATTACATAAGGCCATATCACGTGCAGTAGTTCCCCCCCCCCCCCTTGGGAAACTGTCAGTATTTATATTGTTGGCCATCAGTAACTCATCACCTCCTATATCGGCTCTACTGGGGTCCAATTTATGATTAAAGTCCCCTAGTACTAATAGTAAGTCCTTCTGATAGTCATCTGTGATCTCCTCAATATCCTCTTTGGTGTGTGCTGTGTCCCCCTGCTTGAAAGGACTTTGCTGTGTGCTGTGTCCCGAAGTAACGTGTCTCCAATGGCCCGAGGAGAGCTGGCTCCCTGTAGTGGAAACTCCGGAACATCAAAGTTTCCAAGTGTGTCTCCGCAGCGCTGTGTGCGTGTGCTTTTTGAAGCCTGAGACCTTCGTAAGAACTGCCGCGTGATCGTTTGCACCCGGAGTCCAAGTAAGTCTCCGCGACTCTGTTTGCTTCGCGTGCAGCCTGAGACCTTCGTGAGGATTGCACCGTGATCATGTGCACCCAGTGCTCAAGTGATTCTCAGTGACGCTGTGTGCGTGTGGTGTTTGCAGCCTGAGACCCTCGTAAGCACTGCCCCGGGACTGTGTGACCCGAAGCCCAACCAAGTCTCAGCGACGCTTTCTGCATGTGCGTGTGCAGCCTGAGACTGCCGTGGGGTCCGTGGCGCTGGTTGGAAAGTGCCCTGTGACTGCAGTGCCCCCGCAGCGTGAATCATTGTCCACGCTGCTGTGTAGCTGTTCGTGGCCCGAGCTGTCATCGTAACGGAGGCTGCAGATCAAGATCGCCACCGCCGGCCCGAGCCGCAACGTGCTGAAGGATTTCGTAAAAGCTAAGGAAGTCGTGAGGTAATCGTGATCGTTGTTCGCAAGAGGAATCTGCCCAAGATTGTCAGCAACGGAGAAGGCAGCGCCGTAACCTGTCCGGCTACAACGTTGCATTGCATCGGAGCTGCGTAGTCATCGGGCACGCCCAGCAGTACGTCCGACGAGCAGGGAGAGAGAGATAGCGAGGCAGCGCATCCCCCAGGTAAGGCTTGGACGCCGGTCGGGAGCCGCAAGCGTGTGTGGCCTGGGGAGGTGTGCAGGAGGAGTACAGGAGTGCTTCCGTCTCTCTCCCGCTGCATCGCATTAGACGTGCTAAGTCTTCGAGCAACCCGGACCTGCCCGGCAGCACCGGGGCCGCCCTCGGAAGTTCAGGACTGTTGTCTGTGGTTGGGGCCTAGTGGTGCCCGCGCTAATAGCGTCGATTGGTCTGGTATTATTCCTGCATTACGAACTGCCTGATTACGTGCATTAAATATTGCATTATTCTTGCATGACGAACTGCCTGATTACGTGCATTGAGGATTGAATTATTCTTGCATTACGAACTGCCATATTACTTGCATTAAGAAGTGTCTTATATTTGCATGACTAACTGCCGGAATACGTGCATTGAGGATTTCATTATTCTTGCATTACGAACTGCCTGATTACATGCATTGAGGATTGCATTATTCTTGCATTATGAACTGCCTGATTACTTGCATTGAGGATTGCATTACTCTTGCATTACGAACTGCATTAGTCTGACAATACGAACTGCATAGCATTGCATTATGACTGCATTTGAACATCGCGAACTGCTCATTAATACCGCAAGAACCTACAAGTGTTTGTTGGCCTAATAACCGGCCAAGTGGAATATTACGAATATGCATATGTTGGATTTTTATCGTTTGGTCTTCCTGTATTTTTCTTCTTGATAAAGACACCGCTATTTTCATACATCCGTGTGGTGTCCATTTGTGGTGGTATCACTGTGTCACTGGGAGTGTGGTTGCAAATACTTTACACATTGACTTGAAGATATGCCTGGCTGCTCGTGCCAAGCTACCAGGGGGTGAGCAGGGGTTATCAAGGAGGGTGTCCCTCCTTTCCCTGACTAGAAGCAAGTGTCCCTATTTGGACTAAGGCAATTGCCTCAGCCAACTAGAGACCCCCAGTTCTAACAACGCCCCTTAACCATTTCACTCCAGCCATTTAACTGCTGGGCGATGAGCTGGTCGGTGTGCTTGGTGCTGTGCGTGCAGGTAGACCCAGAGTGAAGGAGACATCTCCGTGGGAGGCAGACTGTCCCTTGTAACATAGGACGTGACTTTCCAGAGAGGAGTGGAGTGTGTTTCTATCCACACTTTTCATGTTTTTGTGTGATGCAGACAGTTTTCTGTGTCGCCACAGCTTAGACTTCCCCACTTTTTGAAATGCTCGGGGACGACTTGAGCGCTTTATTTCCTTCGATTGCTTTCTAAAACAGACAACGTCAAACAGTGATTCTTTCATGCGCAGTAAGATATCTGTATTTAACCCGCATGTTACAGGCTCGACTGACAGTACGACTGATTCTGCCTTTTATCCTCTTTCATCCTCTTACAGCAGATAAAAGTGAATACTGCTTCATTGGCTAATATTGAAATTATTTTTAAGTACCAATGTATAATTCATTCCTTAATACGCACTGCATAAACAATCATTATAGAAGTGAGCAAAACATTCTCTCTCTCCTTTATTCGCATGCATTCAGTTCATTAATGCCTACAATATTCCTGTCCATTGTTCTGTGCATTACTTAATATTGCCTGTAATATGGACCGCTTTCGAGAACAATGATATTACTGCCTGCTGTTGCATAGTAAAATATACCATCTGCCATCTTATTTACAAGCAATGCTGCACAGCATTGGTGATGCTGTGCAGAATGGCTTGAAACATTGGTAAAATCACTAATTCTCAGGTGAGACTTATTGGCTTTGCCAGTGCTTCTTGAGTACTGGCACTAGTTTTTGTCAGCAAACTTCGATCAGGAACAAGAGAGAGAAAAACACAAAAGGGAAAAAAGAGTTAGAGAAATACCGAACGGCAGTGCCAATGATAGAAAGCAGGAATGAAAAAGAACCTGCAAATGTGAGATAAAAAGTTATGCCATCTCTGGTGAATTAAAGAGGGATGAGATAAGGCAAGACTACGCAGCCTTGGTATTCAGCACTTTTGATAGCCCTGCCCTGGCCGTGGGCATATGAGCAAATCTTTGGGCCACAGCACTTCTTTTACATATTAGGCACTACATATCACTCTTGTCAAATCTGCGTATGACTCATTCACTGAAAAACTGTGGCAAGAGGGCCATTGTTAGGTAGGCAGAAGAAAAATAATTGTTAAAATCGGATTTGATTTAAAACTGAGTTTGTCCCCTGCTACGCGTATCTGAAGGCCATGTTTATTGGGCAGCGAAATAACACAATTTGTAATAACAATAATTAGAAACATATTACAAAGCTACATCAGAAATTAACACATATCCAAATTATTTCATGTCCATAGTCATGTTTTCAATGAAGTCAGTAGTGTGGTGATATCTAATGTAATGGGTGATGGCTTCTGTGCTGTCATATGTGATACAATTTGAGAGGTCGTGAGCTTTGCATTTTCGGGTGAGTTATGGCTTCTTTGCCAACCATAGCTGACCAGTGTCTGTGGTTTTTTTTGGAGTGCAAATTGTTACCATAGCATCCGTTCAACTGAAGTTAATGTTTTTGTGTGTATATTTGTACTTAAAAAAAAAAACACATGTTATTACAATTGTTAACAGTTTTAACTGTATGTTGCTTTTTCTTGGTTTGTTGCATTTCCATTTTTGAGGAACAAGCAACAAGTGTCCAGTGCACATGCATTAGTGTTGCATATTTCAGTTAATGTTCATAAATGTTGCTCTTGTCATTGTGTGAAATTCTTCAGAGAAATTCCAAACAGAGAATACACCATCGGAAGTCCACCTAAACCTGACTTCCCTTGCCTGTCATACAGGCCCAAAAGAAATTTAAAAAAACATAAAAGGCCATTTATACCGACGACTCTGTAGCCTAGACTGGCTGGGACTAAGCTAGGGTAACTACACCCTGCTTTGCAACAAGACCAGATGTAAAAAATGTCGGCCTTCCACTTGCCCAAAAGACATACGTGTGGGAGTGCTGCTCAATATATTTTTTTCCCTGGGTTCGCTAGGAGCAGCTCTTGTACTTAATCATAACTCTCCTTTTTATCAAAGAATTTATGTACCAACCCCAGCGCCGTTAAGCTGCTCTTGCAGCATGGCATTTGGCAGTGTCAGGACCTCGCCATTAAATCATGGACTTCAGCCCTTCGCCAACTGCCCTATGCTAGCAAAGCACAGGCCTAGGCCCTGCACCTCCCTGTTGGCACTGAACCTGTGGGGCATTTGGTTGTATGGCCCGGCCTGTGGCCAGTCGTACGCCAGTCCTGGGTGCCAATGCACCAGTTATGCTTGCAAATTGGCCATGGGCAGCATGTTCCAGGTCACTAGCCTGGCCTGTCGCAAAGCAACACGTCAACCACAAATCTGCAGGAAAAAAGTGAACCTTATTTATTTTAACAAATATTAGTGAATCTGCAGCTGCAAATCTAGCCCAAAATGTTGAGTTGAGAGGTCTGTTAACATAGCTGCCAAGGATTTAGATTGCTTATGTGTGACATTTTCATAATTTCAGTGTAATTATGAGTGACATTTCAATGACTACGAGTGACACTTACTCGCAAACCAAATCTTGCCATGAACACGAGGTAAACGTATAAATATCAGAAATTACACCCATTTGAGCAATGAGAAACTCTAAAAATGCATTTGTAGAAATGGGAGGGCACTAACACAGTGCCCTTGTAAACTGATCGTACTGCAGACAGTGACTCACTACAATGCAGAACTATCAGCTGTACTACCTTTTACACAGCTGAACTCAACTTTCTGAAGATTTGGAGCTCCAGGGTCAAGGCTTTTGGTGTTATTCTATGGATCAATGAAGTGTATGTTTGGTATTCAGTGCTTGACTACTGGTTGCAGAAGTTCTAATGGTCCCTAGTGCCTAAGGGCAGTCTCACAGCACACCAGATTTGAGTTGGAGAACATCACTCCATCGCCAGCAAGTTACAGATTCTATATTGTGGAACGGTAGAACCCATCGAGGGCACAATAAAATGAGTGTCAGTGTTGGAGGGGACATGGAAAAACTAATTGCCGCGATCATCATAATATGGATGGCGGTGTCTTGCAGAACACCGCCCCCATATTATACATGTTTTCCGCCGAGTCGACGAGTTGACCTGCGGAAAAGCAGCGGACGGTCTTTCCGTCCACCACGGACCCCCCAGCCATCCTAATGTAGCGGGGGGTCTTTTAGGTATGGATGGCGGGCGGATTGACCCGCCGGGCCAGCGGTGGCTACCACTGGCCCGACGGGGGCGATCCGCCCGCCGTCCTAATGGGGCCCTAGGTGTTTAGAAGAGACACTATGCCAATTTATAAAGATATTTTTATTAGCTAAATCTTGGAGTGGTTTTCAAAGTTTCATGATTTAAATTGCAAAAAGAGTGCGTTAAAGGAGCTCCATCATATAACTTTTGTTTCAGGTGATTTTGGATACAGTATTTACAGTTAATCATGCACCACATATTTATGTATTTTGATCCTAAGGTCTGTTTAGACTGTCTTTTTAAGGTCTGCAGCTTGCCTTCTAAACATACTAGATTGTGCAGAATTTGCAATGAGAAACAATAGCTTCACAATCCCCAACTAGCTATCTGAAATATCGACTTGTACAACTTACTAGGATAGTTAGGTTTATGTTCTAATACTGTAATTTTTTCTCCACTAGAGAAATTACACAGAGGCCTGCGGCCTGTGCTCTGAAGTTAACTGGGGACTTACTGATGAGGGCACGTTCTACTGCAAGTCGTGTCACAATGTGATAGAGGTAAGCAGCATTACTTTATGGTAGTAATCAGGAATTTGCTATGCGGACTCATGAGCGTATAAAAACCTTTACATAGTCATCTACAGTACTGCCACCTGGAGAGAAAGAAGACCATGATCTTAATAGTAGGGGACATTTTTGTATCTGTTCGAAGTTTATTCAGCTTGGAAGAACGTGATGAAGATCCTATAGAGAAGCTAGATCGCCATTGACCCCATTTGGGAGAGGGCGAGGGCAGACAGGCTCTACTGTTCCTTTAATGTGGTGAGCGGAAAAAGAACAAGTGATGGACAGAATTCTGAAAAATGTCAAACATTTACTCCCAGTATAGAGATCTGGGCCCAAGTCCATAGTTTTTTTGCTCACCATGCCATTCCACTTGGGACCCACCCATATGCAAATCAGTCTTGACCCTGCTCCCAATGGGAGCAGTCCAGCCAGACCTGCCAGGCCTGGTTCTCCCTGGACCGGAAACAAGCATCCATCATCTTGTTGTTTTTACTGTGGTGGATGACATCATTTGCTATGGGTGTCCTGTGATTTGTCCTACTATAGCTCTGCAAACTGGGCCTAGAACATCCATTTCCACACTTGACTCAGAGTTGCAAGGGTGAGCAGTCGGTCTTCTCAGGGAGCTAATGTGTGGGTATGGGGGGGGACAAGAGTTCAGAACTCAACAAGCAAACAGCAGATATATAACGTAATACCAGTCCAGTGCTCATCTATATGAAAACAACTTTTAATCAAACAGCAGAAGAAAATACAACATAGTCCAAATATTATGTCATACAAGGTGATCTGTAGGGGAGAGAAGACTTGCAGCGGGTCACTGATTGTAAGGGGAAATGAGCCGGAAATAAATGAGCAGAACTCCAGAAACTGCATCCTATTTAATTAAACTGTGTCCTACATTAAAAAAAACGGTGGCATACCTATACTGCATTATCTTTCACACTTCTAATTAAGATAGTCGTATAGTTTTATGTGCAAAATCATGAATTCATCGGTTGCAGTCATATGCATCACTAAAATTACTAATTACTTCATTCCTGAGATCTTTGCCACGCCTGATTTAAAACTACTTGGGAGCCCTCCCTGTAACCTTCCAAGACATTGTTCAATACTCTGAATCCCTTCAGTGTTTAGAAAGAATGCTGTCATCTATTCTTGCTTTACTAGAAAAATCTGTTGGTAATACAGATCGTATTCAAGATACTCTCCTAACAATCCTGAATGTTATGATGGCGGTAAAAGGAGAGGAAGATTCCTTTCACTGGGTCTCGCAGTAGGTAAAAAGAAGGGGAGGGGAGAAGGCAAATCCTCTAGTTTGGTTATGGATGCCCCCTAGCATTCTCCCATGGCAAAGCCCATGTCCAACCATTGTGTGTTACAAGTTGGCAAACCTCTGTATCTAGGGGTGGATGCTACTTCTCAGCCCCCCCCCCCGGCCAAATGGTCTCCTAAAGACTTTGGGAGTTAAGTCGACAAACCTCAGTGCAAGAAGCCTCTGAGAGCTATTAAAAATCAGAAGACTGGGGTGGTGGCAGGGAGGGATGGGAGAGTTCCAGGTATTCCCTAAAAAATGTATTTCAACTCTACTGTTCAGACCCAGCAGTTGCAGGTCTGATGGAACCTACCCTGCCTCCAGTATTGACTCTTTTTTCCTATTTTAAACTCGGATTATGTTAAAGTGAGCACAAATTAGTCCCTGCCCCTCCTCTGTCCAAAGAGAAGAAAAAAACAAAAAATCTGTTCTCTGCGGAAAAAGAAAAAACAATAGAGAATCCCTAAGAAGCAACCAAGAAACTCAGTTTCCAGAAAAACGTAGAAGTGTACTCCGAGGAGGAGAAGATGAATAAAACAACCTATGGCAACACAAATAGACCAAAGCCCAATGAAGTTGATCCTTCAATGCAAGACTTCTCTGTCACTTACTCTTTAGTAGTTGAAGATGATAATTCTGCTGCCAACCGGGCTTAACACTTTTTCTATACCCTTCTGTTGTGACACAAAAGACAATTTAAATTACAGACAGGCTGGGGGAAGTGTTGTGCAATCTTCCCCGCCGATTTTAGTAACCTCTTTGCTTGTTTTTGTGGCAATGTTTGATTCTGATATAATTTTGAATCACTCGTTTTTAGGTCTCGGCTAGCATGGCTGCGCACATGCGCAGCTCGCTCGGCGAGATTTAATGTTTTTGAGGAGTTTCAGTAAAGGACCTTAAGCCCCGCCCCTCTTTTCCATTGCCCGGTGTCACCGTTTATGCTAAACGGTGGCCAGCCATTGGAAAAGAGCTGTGTGTGTTGCCTCCCTTTGGCTTTTTCTGCCGTCCCACTTGGACGTGCTAGCCTGCTTTCCCTGTGTCGTAAACGATTTCTTATCTTTATGGGGCCATGTGTTTAAACACATGGCCCCATAAAGACAAGAGATCGGCTGCAGCACGGTCCTCCTTTCTCTTTCGTGCTTGCTTTACGCCCTACTAGTTTATGTCACCAGCTGCCTGTAGCACAGGGTCACGGGGAGGACAGGGCTGAGGCAGTAGCCTCTTTCACTTTTGCAGCCTCGCGTCTGTCTCCATCTTCAGCATTTTTATTATTTGATTTTGTTTCTACCAACACTTCAGTCGCGGCTGACCCGTGCGCTTGGAATTCTTTTTAATAATGTGATTAATTTCTGCGCACAGTTGCCCAATCCCTCCCGCGGCCCGCCCTGACCAGTTCCCTCGGGGCTCCACGGTGGCTGCGTTTATGGTTCGCACTTGTACTCCTTTCACTTTTGCGCTTGTTATTTAACTTTCACCTCTCGCTGGTCACAGCTCAGACAATGGAGGGAGGGCGGGCCCCTCAGTTTATGAACTGTTTTTCTGGGCCTGCTTAAGGGGCTCCGGGGGCTTAACGTGTCTGACCTTTATCCAGAAAGGCTCTGGCTCCCCCTCCGCCGCCCCTCCTGTTCTGATGTTGTGGGATTGCGTTTATCTTTCTGGCTTTCCGGGTTTGCGTCTATCTTTCCGGCCGTCAGCGTGTGTGTAGCTTACTGGCAGACGAGGGTTGTGTTTAGGTCACCGACTGTCTGTGCCTAGCTTTGCGTGTGTTACTCACTACATGTCTGTGTTTGTGACCGTGTCTTAGGACGCTGTTTGTATCCTAGACTGCTCTGCCCTGCCCCTCCAGGGCTGTCACTCCACGAGAGACGCTCTATCGGAGCCTCCTGCCGGCGGGGCTGTTCTCTCCTACTAAATTTAGCTGCCCTGCTACTTGTGTTTCTGGCCGGGCCCCCTCCTTGCCTATTTTTGGATGTCTTCTTCCCCAGTGGAGAGTTTGTTGATACAGGCAGGCTGGTGTCCCACAGTGGGGTAGGGGTGTGGAGATGTGGGGGGTGCCTTCTCCACGCTCACTCCCGGAGGTTCCTAAGGTGTGGGGCAGGGAGTGCGAGGGGGTGTGCCGACTCAATGCTGCCTCTTGGAGGCGGGGGCAGTGCTGTGGGGGGAGCCTGGAGCATCGGGAGTTGGGATTAGTCTGCTCAGCGGGTGACAGCTGCACTCCAGGACAGTGCTGTAGAAGGAAGCTGAGAACCACGGGAGAGCGTACCTGCTCCATACCTGGGCACTGCTGCCTGCCTGGCCACTGCTGCCTGCCTGGCCACTGCTGCCTGCCTGGCCACTGCTCCCTGCATGGGCACTGCTGAGAGGGCAGCATGGCTCTCCCCGGCAGCCATTGTTACTATGGAGCCGTCATATCTGGCCGCTCCAGCTTCAGGTGCTCCCACAAGAGAGGTGCAGTGGAAGAGCCCCGTGTGCTGGGGTCTGAGTGCAGTGCAAGAGCTGTGAGTCTGCGTGACACCCGGGCGAGGTGCACTGGAAGAGCCCCGTGTGCTGGGGTCGGAGTGCAGTGCAAGAGCTGTGAGTTTGCGTGACACCCGGATGAGGTGCATTGGAAGAGCCCCGTGTGCTGGGGTCAGTGTGGTGTGCAGTGCAAGAGCTGTAAGTCTGCGTGACACCCGGACGAGGTGCAGTGGGAGAGCCCCGTGTGCTGGGGTCGTTGTGGTGTGCAGTGCAAGAGCTGTGAGTCTGCGTGACACCCGGGCGAGGTGCAGTGGAAGAGCCCCGTTTGCTGGGGTCGGAGTGCAGTGCAAGAGCTGTGAGTCTGCGTGACACCCGGACGAGGTGCATTGGAAGAGCCCCGTTTGCTGGGGTCGGAGTGCAGTGCAAGAGCTGTGAGTCTGCGTGACACCCGGATGGGGTGCACTGGAAGAGCCTCGGGGTCATATTGCAGTATAGTGAGTGTGGGCAGAATGAGGTGCATCCACAGAGCAGTGTAGGGTCAAGCCTACGCTTGGTGTCAGAATAAGGTGCATCCACAGAGCAGTGAAGGGTCAAGCCTATGCTTGGTTTCTGAATGAGGTGCATTCACAGAGCAGTGTAGGGTCAAGCCCATGCTTGGTGTCATAATGAGGTGCATCCTCAGAGCAGTGTAAGGGTCAAGCCTACGCTTGGTGTCAGAATGAGGTGCATTCAGAGAGCAGTGCAGGGTCAAGCTTACGCTTGGTGTCTAAATGAGGTGCATAGAGCAGTGTAGGGTCAAGCCCATGCTTGGTGTCTGAATGAGGTGCATTCACAGAGCAGTGTAGGGTCAAGCCTACGCTTGGTGTCAGAATGAGGTGCATTCACAGAGCAGTGTAGGGTCAAGCCTATGCTTGGTGTCTGAATGAGGTGCATCCACAGAGCAGTGTAGGGACAAGCCCATGCTTGGTGTCAGAATGAGGTGCATCCACAGAGGAATGTAGGGTCAAGCCTATGCTTGATGTCAGAATGAGGTGCATTCAGAGAGCAGTGCAGGGTCAAGCTTACGCTTGGTGTCTAAATGAGGTGCATAGAGCAGTGTAGGGTCAAGCCCATGCTTGGTGTCTGAATGAGGTGCATCCACAGAGCAGTGCAGGGTCAAGCCTATGCTTGGTGTCAGAATGAGGTGCATAGAGCAGTGTAGGGTCAAGCCCATGCATGATGTCAGAATGAGGTGCATTCACAGAGCAGTGTAGGGTCACGCCTATGCTTACTGTCAGAATGAGGTGCATTCACAGAGCAGTGTAGGATCACGCCTATGCTTGCTGTCCGAATGAGGTGCATTCACAGAGCAGTGTAGGGTCAAGCCTACGCTTGGTGTCAGAATGAGGAACATAGAGCAGTGTAGGGTCACGCCTATGCTTGCTGTCAGAATGAGGTGCATTCACAGAGCAGTGTAGGGTCAAGCCTACGCTTGGTGTCAGAATGAGGTGCATAGAGCAGTGTAGAGTCACGCCTATGCTTTTTGTCAGAATGAGGTGCATTCACAGAGCAGTGTAGGGTCAAGTCTATGCTTGGTGTCAGAATGAGGGGCATCCACAGAGCAGTGTAGGGTCAAACTTATACTTGGTGTCAGAATGAGGTGCATTCAGAGAGCAGTGTAGGGTCAAGCCTACGCTTGGTGTCAGAATGAGGTGCATCCACAGAGCAGTGTAGGGTCAAGCCTATGCTTGGTGTCAGAATGAGGGTCATCCACAGAGCAGTGTAGGGTCAAGCCTACGCTTGGTGTCAGAATGAGGTGCATTCAGAGAGCAGTGTAGGGTCAAGCCTACGTTTGGTGTCAGAATGAGGTGCATTCAGAGAGCAGTGTAGGGTCAAGCCTACACTTGGGGCCTCATGTAGGTAAATAAATTTTACCGGTTCATAAATACCGAGCCGTACCGAATCGGTAAATTAGAACCGGTAAGTTATATGTAGGTAAAAATTCGGTACCAGTTACCGATTCGGTAACATTCGGTAAATACGAATCGGAATTCACCGAATCGGTAAATACCGAGGTGGTATCCACCGAATCGGTAAATACCGAGGTGGTATCCACCGAATCGGTAAATACCGAGGTGGTATCCACCGAATCGGTAAATACCGAGGTGGTATTTAGCGAATCGGAAAATACCGAGGATACTACCACCTTCCCTTAACTAAGTAGCCAATATCATAATCATGTCATTATAGAAGGTCTCTCAGGCTTGAATAGGGGACCCCATACCTCAAAGATCAGCTTAGTGAAATCACATCACAGGAGCATCAGGAGTCTCCTCGCAGGAAGGCTCGTCTTCGGTCTGAATAATAAACATGATGTCTGAGATATGAAAAGCACCAACTGTCAGGTATGTGCAGCTGCGCGTGTGCCATGGCTAAATCGTGGGTCGAACAACCTAGAGTGGAAAACATGCATTGTGTAAAATTCCAGACTGTGTGTCACAGCATGTACAGACCAAGGTCGCTGCGCAGAGCTTGGGATGGGAACAACAGAATGCACTCGTCTGAAGGAAGTCTCGAGTCAGCAGTTTATTCAAGAAAGAACATGTAAACGCAGTGTCGTGTGCAAAGACACAAATATGGCTACATAACATTCAACGTGGTTATGCCAACTGAACAATGCATGTACGTATTCAGGGAGAACTCACTACACGCCCCCTTGAGCGAAGCAATATGTAATAGGCAAGAAAAGAGAGAACGCAGAGTTCAGTTTCGTCAGAGCAGAACAGGGCGTAACCAATGCAGCGCCAAAGTCCTACAGTCCAATTAATTGCAGCATACAATTCCAAAAAACACAATGCAAGTATAGTAAAAAACTCAAGCAGACCATCAGGAAGAGAAAAACGAGAAATAAAAGAAATAAATGTTGCGCCAGGGTGCTGTCCAGTAGCACAGGCGCAATGGACGACAATCCAGTTAATCCATGAATGTATAGGCAGCATATGTGGCCACGGCTTCCAACAAGCAATCGTTTCCAGGGCCACTAAAAGTCTCAGCCATCCAATTGAGTAAAGAAAAGGAACATACGTGTTCTCCAACCAACGGAGCCTCTAGCACAATCAGAGGGCACCCGGAATGTTCCTCCAAATAGCTCATGGACAAGAAGTCGTAGGCTGCCGCTGAGATGTCCCAATTACCCAGGATACCATGCGCCGCTCCACACGCCATGATCCGGACACCAGAACAGGACAACTCGTGAGACACTAAGGGCCGCATCAGTCGATCGAAATCCGGCACCGGAGACACCATGTTGGTCAAGCACAAATCCAGAGGCCATTCAAAGGGACAATCCAGGCAGTGTAATACAGGTTGTACGCAGGTGAAGTAGGAATACCTGAAGGATAATCCATAAGCCAGGCTCAAAGTCGCCAATGGCAAAGTACCATAGAAGTCAAGCATCCTATCACGAAGAAGATGCAGACGGGACAGGTGCTCGTGTGGCACAGAAGGAGCAGCCATTCCGTAGTATGAAAAGTAAAAGCAGCACACCTGCCACCAGCGCCAGAAGCAGCGGAACACCTCCAAAGATGCTCGAGAACAGTGAATGAACAAATGCCGGAATTACACCAAAAATAGTTTGGAAAGAGGTCACGAGACCCGAGCCCCACATGTTAAAAAAAATTGAGCCAGGCCGGTCGTGGACGAGGCATTGATAATACTTTGGATCAAAGAGCCGAAATGCAGGGGGAGGTCAGTATTCAGAGGCGCCTGTTCCTCAGTGCGCGTAGTAGCAACGTGAAGGACAAATATTTCACGAGAGGAAGTCAAAGGCACCTCTTTGTGGGACAATGGCGCTCTATACTGCTCAACTTGTTGGACTCTGCTTTCAAGGTTGGAATCGAAGGCCAGATGGAAACATCCCGCCGCCCATGCGGGGGTGGAAAAAGAACAGTATTGTAGCAGACAACTTCATGCGAGACAGTTATGTACGGGATTACCACTCACATCCCGCAGCAAACTTCATTAATCATAATTAAATGAATACCGTTTGCAAGCACAGTGAAAGAAGGTGTAATCACAGGCACTGGGATACCTCGTAGGACGCACGCCAAAATCGGGGCTTGTACATTGCATGCGCCGTGTACTTGCATGTGCCTATTGTCTCATGTATGAATCCTAGAAGTGAGAGTGCTAGAGCTAATATCTATAACGGCTTAGGCCTTCTCCATGTTTGCTTGGTCAATAGCTCTCAGTCTGGAAGCCGCCTCACTGTGCGACAACTTGCAGACCTCGTTGTAAATAGCATACGCGCACCTTTTGGTTCTGCCACCCACGGGACCATTCACAACATCATTCCATTCGGTATGCACATTGATGGAGTGGGTGGACTTCCTGATCCTGTAGATGTGCTCTGTGTCAGCTGGTGGACAGAGTGGGATGTGTGTCCCATCAATGCAGCCAATATAATGGTGGAAGAAATTCCTGAAGGAACGGGACAGGCAACTCTGGGATACACCACCCACCGCAGCTGTCACCACCTGAGAAATGCCGGATGCCAGCAGATGTGGGCTGCAGAGCACCTGCACATGTGGGGGTATGGCGTGCGCCCTTCTTATTGGCTGGTCCAGGAGTGGGTGCGGGTCCCTGATTGAGTCCATGATGGTTTCGGGGTGTAACCTGTACCTCTCATGTATCTCTGCATCAGTCAGCTGGAATAGTGTGATGCGCTGTCTGTGGATGCGTTCCTTCCGTCGCCAAACCCTCAGTCCTGCTGCCTGTAGACGTAGGCGCCTTGCAATGACGTACATAGCTGCCAGGGTGTCCACGCTGTTGCATTTTGGGATTGCTTAGCTGCACTGTTGTTGGTTACCACCTGCTTTCAATCCGTGTTAATTACCGACTCTTATTTACCGATTTTCTTGGATTTCTTAATTACCGAGTGCTCCTACATGTCATTTTAACTTTTTACCACTTCATATTTACCACTTCATATTTACCGATTCGTTAATTATGTATTCGGTAAATATGAATCGGTATTTTAGAATTCGGTAACTATGAATCGGTATTTACCGCCTCATATTTACCGAAAAGTGGTTTTTGGACTCCTACATCTCACTTGTCTGAATACCGGTCGGTAACGGCATATTTACCGAAAATCGGCCGTTACCGACCGGTATTTCGCTACCTACATGAGGCCCTAGGTGTCTGAATGAGGTGCATTCACTGAGCAGTGTAATTTGTACACTAACTTCTGAACACAGGGTCCACTTCCGGCAAATTAATACATTCCAGAGGGGGTTACATTTCAGGGGTCATTACGTTCGTACAGGGATGTGTGAGAAGTCTACAGCTCCCATGCTGTCCTTTTAAGGCTTTCCGCGCCTCCCACGACCTCAAGGCCGGGCACAGATGGGACCCAGCCTCAGTAAGATAGCTGAGGGGGTAGTGCGCCTGCCGCTGAGATCTGCGAAAAGTCTGTTTATTACTAGCTGCAATATGAGATAAAAAGTTCAGGGTCTTGTTACATCTCCTATGATCTGCAGGACACGGGGTCCATCCTCTGGAAAACAGCTGAGGGGTAACACACCTGCTGCAGGTGTCGCTGTGAGGCCTGCAGCTGATAAGTCCTGTTCGTAAGATAACTGGCGGTCTCAGTTAGAGAGTTTCACCTGCTGCAGAAGTCCGCATGTTACGGGTTCCAATCAGGATAGCCTAGCTGGTTAATACACCTACCACAAAGATTTGTGTGTAGCTGGTTGGTTGTAAAATAGCTTAATGGGTTGAAATGCACGTTGCGCGGAATGGTGTGTAACCTTTGTGTCATAACTTCCAGTCCAGCTAAGCCAACTGCTGCAGAGATCCGTGTAAATCTGTCGGCCACGGGTTCTAGGTCTAGTGCAAAAGCTTTCAGGGTTGATGTGCCTGCCTAGGACATCTGTGACTAAAATTCAGTTACATCACACACACACTCACCCCCCCCCCCCCACAACTTTATCATGTAAATTCTGTTTATTTCTTCAGAAAAGTTGCGCGTTGACACGACCGTTTGTTGGTAGGTTGCTTTAAGTCGAATCCTACAGGAGTGGGACGAAAGTGGCCTGCGGTAGTATTTTTACCCGGAAGAAGATGGAGGTAAAAAAACACACGCAGGTAAAACGTGTACAGAACCTTTAACAAAATGAAACTTTTACTAATGTTAAAGTAAAATAAAATAATAACACAAAGCTTTACTTAATTGGTGCATTTGATTGAAAGTGTGCATTACTACTTAAAAGTAGGTACATTCGTTTTAAGAGTTAGCATAATTATAAAAGAAGCGGGAAGAATTTTATAGAAGTTCTGCAAATCAAAGAATCGTTTTAACAAACGACGTTGTATTATTTTTAGAAATGCGCAAGTCTTTAAAACTGCAAAATTATTTTAGAAGCGCGCAGGTATTTAAATATCTTCGTAGTTTTTTATTGCAGTAGTATTTAAAAAGTACATAATTATTTAAATAGATTAGTAGCATTAGTTAAAACACGGAGAAAATAATGTACATGTGGGCTGAATTATATTAATAATCGTGTAGAATTATTTTTTATACCTTACTATAAAATGATCTTTCGTTTATCCTGGCAACAACTGTATGATTGATTTGTGTTTAATCGTACATGACTTGAAATTCAACAGACCGATTTTAACAACAAGCATTTGCAATGCAATAGGTCTCGCATTTACCAGAGTTTGAGCTATTGACATTGCAAATGACAATGCCTTTTATTTAGGTTTTAAAAATGAAAACAAAAATAAAAGGCATTGTAATTTGCAATGTCAATAGCTCAAACTCGCGCAAATGCGAGACCTATTGCATTGCAAATGCTTGTTTTGATTACTAGCAATGTCATTCATGTTTTTTTCCTGGAAGGCGTTTGTTTTACCAACTTGGGCTTCTGTTTTCTTCCCGCTAAAAATTGTGCGCAACTGCCAACAGCGCAGCCTTGTGCTAATTGTGATTAATACCCTCCATGTATTTAATTGTGTATTTTTGTGCAATTGTATATCGAGCGGACATTTCCTAAACATTTTTCCGCAAGAAGTTGCTTACTTCAGAACTGGGCGTGGTTTACTCCGGAGTAGACTTCCTACAAAAGCGTTGATCTCGGATAATGGAGACTCAGACCGTATTATATGCTACGTAGCCCGATTCTTGATTGCGGGGAAGGGTGGGTTCCGTGCACTGCCATATATTGCTGTGGAGCACGGTTTTTTCTCCAATCAGAGGCACTTAGGAAAAGGACATGGACTGACGTGAGAGGCAACTGCCATCTCTAGTTAATATGGCTAAATAGGAGCGCAATATTGAAGGCGTGGAGTGAGGCGAGATCGTGTGCTGCGAATGAACGCGCTCGCTTGGTATCGTCCGTATGATGTCACCGCACCCCATACAAGCCCTTTTGACAAGTAAGAGTTTTGTCCTGAGGGGTGGGGTCTGGGAGGTCTTGAGGCTTCCCTCGGGAGTGTGGGGGGCGGGGGTGAAGATTTTCCAGCTGCTGCTGCACACGCCGTTCCTCCCTTTTGTCCTCGGGCCTTGGAAGGAGATAGCAGTCTTGACTCAGCACCCGGGAAGGAGGCGCGAGGGGAGCATCTGGGGGCCACCCCTGCCAGCACATGCTTCATTCGCAGTGCACATGCAGACAGTAAAGCTTAACAAACACAACAAGCCAAGCCACGAAAGTGAAAGTTAAAGTGATCGGGCGGAGGCAGAGGAGAATGCAACTTAATGACCCGTGACGGAGGAGACAGATGGTGGCTGTGTCCGCAAAAGTGATCAGGCAGTGCTTTTCAGGCTGCCAAATGGTGCGCGCGCCCGGCGCACATGCACTGTATTTGGAGGCCTGAAAAGCACTAGTTTGCACTTCCAGATCCCCCTTTTACAAAAGCTCTTGCGAGAGCAGCGCTAAAGCGCTGGCTCAGGCGAGACCTAGTAAAGCACGCATGGAACTCTTTAACGGAGGGAGGGCACCCCCTGATCGCCCCCAGGTCGTCTGGGTGAAGGGAACGTGCATTAAACTGGACTGCCTGTGTTCCGTTCCCCGCGTGCAGCGCCTCGCGGCTGCTGGAGGGTTTCATGTCTGAGCGTGCACGTCTCTCGTGTTAACAATGTATAATGTTTTCTCCGGGAGGAGTGCGGCCGCGACAGAAAGCGCCGTCACTTCTACTCTTCAGAAGTAATTGGCGTATTTAGAGAACCTCTCTCTAATCCAGGCCTGAGATCCTAGCGCGCCCTGTGGTTCTTTTTAGCTGAACTGGGAAATACCAGAGGCGGAATAGACAAGCATTGAAAATGCAATAGATCTCGCCTTTGATTAAGTTAAAGCCATTTGCTTTGCTAATGTTATTGTATAGCAAAGCAAATGGCTTTAACTTAATAAAAGGCGAGACCTATTGCATTTTCAATGCTTGTTAATATTGTTTTGATGACAATGTGAATCTTGTGAGGGTTCAGGGTAGTGATATTTCTCTTCTGAATGTATCTCACTCATCCATGATAAACAAAGCAAGAGTGTAATTTCAATCAGTGACAGTAGCCAATTGATTTTACAAAACTGTGACGTCTTCCAGTGTAGATGGATTGATGTTTTACATGTATCTTGGGGAAATAAGACATGAGCTACAATATGATAATCTGTACCGTCCTTTGATGAGTGCCATTCCCTGGCGGGGAATGAGACCGTAGGCGTAAATCCAAAACTCTTACAGGTCTCTGTATTGGATGGAGGGAAAGATGTTATTAAGCGGTACATTATAGAGATAAGGCCTCTCCCAACAACAGAGGATGATTTGCTAACATTGAATTGGTTGTCCGGCACCCTAAAGTGCACCTGTGCTTCGGGTCTGGTGTTTACACAGTTAATAATAGTTTTAAAGTGGTTTCCTGGAATGCAGCTGGTTTATTGAATATACCTGATGAAATGGATTCCTTAAACTGCTTGAAAGCGGATGTGATCTGTGTTCAGGAAACCTGGTGACCCTCCAACTTTGGTCTAGATAGATATTTTGTCCTTAGTTGTAATGCTCCTCCCTAAAAGAGCGGTCCTAATTCTAAATGCTTTTCCCCAAGAACTTCCATTATAATAAAGTACTTCCCACAATGTTTTCCTTCATAAATGATGCCTTGGACGAGGGGGTAGATACCAAGGTCTTCTTACTTGGTTATTTGAATTATAAAGTTTCTAACTGCTCTATCGGTTTATTCTCTGATGCAGAAAAAGTATTGCAAAGTCCACCTCTTAATTTTCAAAAATAAAAACTGATAAAAGAGGTCTGGTACTCCTGAATTTAACTAGAAACAATGACTGCGTGATTGCAAATGTTAGATTTGATCATGATTCACCTGCTTATTTTACTCATTGATGGGTGGTTCTATAATTGATTACCTCATTGTATATTATTGAGATTTATAAATCATAGATAGGCCACTTAGTGACCCCAGGGCTCTCATTTGCTTTACAGAGGTTGGCATGGCATTAGTGGGGCAGTGAAAATGTTATGGGTTCAGTACCAGTTTCAGTAAGATCTTGGGTAGAACCCACTGGCCTCCTGTCAAAATTTGTAAGCTAAAGGGGCTTTTAGAAAGGACCACCAGTGATTTAGGTACCTGGCAATCCGATATTATTCGTTTTTTTTGTTAGTTTATGAAACAGGTAGTAAGTGAGGATTGTAGGGCCCATACAAAGCTATTTCAGAGACATCCGCAATTACTTTTTCTTACCTTGAACTAAGAAATAAATAGGCTGATTAGGATTCAATTAATCTTCTTTTCGTTTGAAAGAGCAAAATTAATAGTGGTGTTGAAAAGGAGAACAAGACTTTTAAAAGCTGGACTAAGAAACGGGATTCTGAACATAAGTGGATTGACCTAAGAGAGGCTGTATCCACCAAGAATTTGAGAACATTTTGGGAAATTATTGCTGTTGCTGTGGAACAAGGTTGAGATCACGCCCTTCTCACATTAGGGAAGACCTATGGAATAACTTTGTTTCAGTGTTATATGCAGCCAACTCAGAAGGTGATTTTTTGGGGTGGCCTTTTTCTTGGCTATGAGACTGTGGCAGTGAGTTATGGTCCTCTCTCTAGAGACAACATTGAGGCTTCAGTCAGCTTATTGAGAACTTCTCGTGTGATGGGTCCGGATGAAGTCCTGATTTTGGTTATAAAAAGTGAAGTTAATCTTTGGGCAGCTATTCAATATCCGGTTTTTAAACACTGCTATGACAATTCAACAGCACTTCCATCCTGGATCAGGAGTGTTATTGTCTCACTATATAACAAGCATTGGCATAGCCAATAGGTCTCGCCTTTGGGACCTTATAAGTGTTTAGCCATGCAACAGTTGCATAACTAAATACTTATAAGGTCCCAAAAGCGAGACCTATTGGCTATGCCAAGCGGCCGCGAAAGTGAAAGTGATCGCGATCAAACATCAAAAAGTGAAAGTAATCGCTGTCAAGCGCGGCGTGCACGCCCACGCACATGCACTGTAGCTCTAGGCTGGCCTGGTAGCACTTTTTGGAGCCCTCTCAATAAGTCTCGCCAGACCAGCGCATGCGCTGGGTCAGGCGAGATCTAAAAAGGGGGACCATAGTCTGCCAAATAGCTAACGACAAATTGCATTCTTAGATGCCGTGGGTAAGGTATTTACTAAAGTGCCTACTAGACCATCTTCAGTCCTGGGTTAATGAGGCTTCCCTAGTACCATTAGAACAGAAAGGCTTTAGGAAAAAACATGGCACCATGGATAATATTACAGCACCGCAGGCTATTGCTGAAAAATACATGTTTGGCAGAGGTTCCCCAGTTTATGCTGCTTTTATTGACTTCTCTACGATGTTTGATAAAGTTAATCGTCAAACTCTGTGGAAAAGTTGCATGAACTGGGGATGACTGGGACCTTATTATGCGTAATTATTGCGTTTCACTCTTCTACCTGATGCCAGGTCCTGCTAGGAGGTGATCGGGGCCTTTCTGCTGGGATTCCAACAAAAAATTACTTGAAACCGGGCTGTTTGCTGACCCTGTTATTTTCCCTCTATACATCTGATCTACCAGTTGTCCTGAATAATAGCTTGGGATATCCTCCGGTTATTGGAGTCACTCAGTGTGCCTGTTATATGTGGGAGACATTATAATTCTCGATCTAACTCTGAAAGCTTTAAATAGCCACCTTGTTGCTTTACAGCAGTATGCGGGTTCTGACTTTTTGAAAATCTACGCTTCCAAAAGCAACGTTTAATGTTCCCGGGACAAAAGTCTGCATAATCGTTCTAACTACTCCTCATATGTTGGTATGGATGAATTGGGAATTGTTAATTCTTATAAATATTGGGAGAAAATCAGCTGTAACACTATAGGTTTAAATCTTTTTGTAATTTTGAAAAACTTAAGATGTATCAAGCATTACAAAGCCCCGTTTGTAGGCTGAAGGCCTTTGCAATGTCATATAGTGCATCAAGAATGAAACTAAGAACAACATCCCAACCTCCAACCTGCCCGCTCCCCCCTTACCCCCCCCCCCATTTCAACAGCCCCCCGGGGAAAGGAACATATATGGCGCAAGGTACGTCCGTGTTGGAGGTTGGGCCGGATCCTGTGACAGCGCAGTAAGTTGAAGCAGCCGCTTGTACTTGGGGCAGGTGAGCTTGCAAAATTCAGAGCTATAAAGGGACGCCACAGTTCAGCAAAAGAGGCCATGTCCCCCTGGAGTGACCAGGAAATGCGCTCCATGCCTAGCACATACCACAGCCTGTGCAACCACACCTGCAGTGTGGGGGTTCTATCTGTGCCCCAGTGAGACAATATATTCTGTAGTGCTGCCCCCAGGGCTATTCCCATCTGCCTACCCTTACAGGACTTTAGGGGAAATGTGAGTCTGTCAGAGACTCCCAATATGACGTACTCCGGGAAGCGTAATATGTTGGTATCAAAGTGTTTATCAATCTCATCTAAAATCTGTTCCCAGTGGAGTGTAAGAGTGGGGCATTCCCATAGTAGGTGGAGCAGTGTACCCTCAGCCCCACATCCCCTCCAGCAACCCAGGGAGCGGCTGGGGTTGCTCCTATGGAGCCTGGGGGGGGGGGAGTGCGATACCAATATGTTGTTATTTTAGTGGCAGACTCTATACCGGAGATATTGCGCGCTGAGTGTCGGGCCCTATAATAAATATCATCCCATTTCTTTTGAGTCAGTGTCCGCCCCAGCTCCGCCTCCCATCTCTTCTGGCCCACAGATTTGGCCAGCTGTTCCGGGGGGCATCAAAAGTGATAGAGTTCAGTAATAAGTAGTTTGTTTGACTGCTTAGAAAGCAGCCATCTCTCATACGGGGTAAGTCTTCTCTCCGCTCCCTGTCGTATCTGGGGCTGCATTATCCAGTGGCATATCTGCTGGTAATGGTATTGCTTAGTTTCGGGCATTGCAAAGTCGGATCGAAAGTCTTTGAAAGACGGGGGCCCTCGGAATTGAAAAAATGCCCTATTAATCTGTGACCCTCCCCATCACAGTGACTGAAAGCTACTGGTCGAGGCCTGGGGTTATTGGTTATGGGGGTGAGAGGCGATGGGAATGAGGTAAGGCTGTTGCGTATCACCGTTGCGTCCCAGGCTTTTAGAGTGGCCTGCACAATTGGCGATCCATATAGTCCTGAAGGCCGGAAGCGTTCGCGGAGGAAGAGGATCTTCCACAATGACTGACCAGCCAGTGCACGCTCCATGAAAAGACAATGTTTCTCACGAGCCTTGCTAGAATGGGCTCAAAAGGAATCTATCTGTGTAGCCTTATATTAGCAGTCTAGATTGGGAATCCCTTGGCCTCATCCCCAGGGGGTCTAAAACTTGTGTCCCTGTTCATCCTTGGTTTCTTGTCTGCCCAGACAAATGAACCAAACTCGTTTTAAAGTTGATTCAACATGCCTGGGGGGGATGGGGGTTCCATGGGCAAAGTCTGAAAAAGATATAGGATTTTGGGGAGTATGCTCATCTTAAGGGCTGCCACCCGGCCCAACCAAGAGAGGCTGAACGGCTGCCAGCGGTGTAAGTCCCATCTGATCTACGCCAACAGGTGAGCGTAATTTAAAGAAACTATTTGTGAAGTGGACACCGTTAGTTTGATGCCTAGATAAGGAATGGTTTTCTGATCCCACCGGATTGGGCACGCTTGTTTAAGGATGGTAATGGTTGACTAATTTAATGAGAACCCTAGAGCTTGTGATTTGGCTACATTGACTCGGAAGCCCGATGTGGCCGCAAACATCTCCAGTTCGGCAAGAAAGGCTGGTATCGATGTCTCGGGAGACTCTAGTGTAGCAATTACATCGTCCGCGTAAAGGCTGATGGTATGCCGCTCTCCCCCGAAGAGGACGCCTGTGATCTGTTGGTTCTCCCGCACCATCTGTGCTAACGACTCCATATATAAAGCGAACAACAGTGGGGAGAGCAGACAGCCCTGTTGTGTTCCTTTAGTAATCGAGAAGGGGTCTGACGTAAAGCCATTCACCTGGACAGTGGCCGAGGGGTTGCTGTATCCACTAAACACCCTCCTGCGAAAACGGCTCCCTATCCCAAACTGCTCCAGAGTGGTCTCCAGGAAGGGCTAGTGCACCCTGTCAAATGCCTTTTTGGTATCAACAGACAACACCACTCGCTCCTCGGGCTGGCGGTGTGCCTTATTCAGACGGTGGAGCAGTCTTCTAGTGTTGTCGCTGCATTGTCTAGTCGCGACGAATCCGGCCTGATCCGGGTCTATCAATCCCGGCATTAGCGAGCCTGGCCGCTAGGATCCCTGTGAATATCTTAAGGTCGATGTTTAACAAAGATATAGGCCTGTACGAGGCTCAATGTCGACTATCCTTGCCGGGCTTAGGGAGGACAGCTACCGATGCCAGGAGCTTTGTGGCCGGTATTTCGGAGGTGTCTCCTATTGTGTTAAAAAGTTGTGTCAATATCGTGGCTAGGATGGAGCAAAATGTTTTATAAAAAATAGCAGTGAACCCATCCGGGCCTGGGGATTTAAGGAGCTTGAGCCGAGCTACAGCTGAGATAACTACTTCTACCCGAATCGGCTGTCGAGGGAAGAGGCCTGGTCCCTCGTTAAGCGGGAGTGCATTATGCTCTGAAGATATGTGAGGGGATTCTGTTCTGGTATTTGCTGCGCAGAGTAGAGTTCTGCGTAAAGTCCCTAAATGCGCTGGATATATTTGCCTCTTGCGTGAGTTTGGCTCCCCTAGCATCGTAGATCGTTTGGTCAATCGCTGCCTGACACTGGGCGCGTAGTTGGTGGGCCAGCAGGCGGCCACATCTGTCCCCTCCTGTGTAAAACATGTGTTTCAAGCATAGGGCAGCATATTCAGCCCTATCCAGGTCTAGACTGGCTAACTGGGTTTGCGCAGCTTCTAGCGGTATCCATACCTGAGGAGCTCCGGTCCGTTTGTGTAACCCTTCTAATTCTAATACCTGCTTAGAGAGCTCCTTTTCCCCCTGCGCATACTCTTGTCTGGTAACGACGTAGCTATGAAATCGTTTGTGTTTCCCATAGGGACACTATGGAAGTGTCCTGGGTGTCGTTCACAGAAAAAGTCCTCAAGCGTCTTAGTTAGGTGCACAATGACTTCAAGGCAGTGGAGGAGCGTATCCTTCAGCCTCTAGGAGTATGATGGCCGGGGGGTGGGGGAAATGTTAAGATTGGGGTTAAAGCTGAATGATCAGATAGTACTCGTGGTTCTATAAATGAGTCTTGCGCTAGAGAGAGAAGGGACCGGGACCCTAAAAAGTAGTCTAGTCTGGCATAGGTCTTATGAGCGTGAAAACAGAAGGTGTAGTCAGTTGTGCGAGGGGGGGGGAAGTGGCGCCAAATGTCGACTAGCCCCAGATCACGTGACCACTGTTGACCGCTATCAGATAAGGCCCCAGCCTGCCCCTGTCTCTGAGCTGAGCAGTCCAGTTGGCTGTTAAATACATTATTCAAATCGCCCCCTAGGAGTATGTGCCGATCCAGAGAGGATGTTAAGCACTGCGACTGCTTTGCATAAGAATGTCTCCTGTCCATCGTTGGGAGCATAAATAGTGGCCAGCGTGCGCATGTGTATTCCAATGGTAACAGAGAAAGCCAGAAGTCTCCCTTAATCTCGGATGCCTTCGACCTCACCACCCCTGGGAAGTTGCAAGATATGAGGATGGCAACCCCAGCCCTCTTAGTGGAAAGAGAAGAGAAATATTGCTGTGGGAAGGTCTTGCAGCGTAATCTGTGGGTGTCGCTGCACAATAGGTGAGTCTCCTGCAATAAACAAATATGTGCTTTTGAGTTCTTCAAGTAAGACAGGATGGCCCTTCCTTTAGTAGGATTATTGAGCCTCTTCACATTCAGGGTTAGAATTTTAACACTCATCTGTGTGTAAATTAGGGTCTAAGTGCGCTGTTGGAGCGAGTTGTTGAGCAATGTCTACCTTGCCTGGGAAAAGGTGGGGTCTTATTTGCGGAGATCTGGCTTGGTAGAAGTCGCATATGAGTGGGCGAGATAGAAGAAGTGCAGAGAGGAGGGAAGCACCCGCAAAACAAATGTAACAAAACCCCAACATAACAATGACATAAATGTGATGAAAAAGCGCCTAACGGTCAAAAAGTGTAGGGTACCAGCGGCCAGCGTCTCCCTGCTCCCCCAGGTACAGCCAATGCGAATGTTTAAAGCAGTTCCATCGACGGGCGAGGGAGCTAGTGACTGGCCATCAGTTCTTTTCTTTCGCTTCTCAATTTTCATTCGGAAGATGCACCTGTCAGGGATGCTAAGAACGCCTGTCGCTCTCTGGCCATAGTGTCCGAATCTGGGTGCGTCGATGGGCTGGGTGGTTTTATGGTGGTCTATCCTTGGCCACTTCAGCGTTGGTTGTTCTGCTGTAGCTTATCCGTTATGGGTTTCTCAATATTCTAATGTTTATAGGCTGTTGAGAGAGAGAGCGGATCTGCCTCAGCTTTCCTTTAAAGTGAAAAGTCAGTCGAAAGGGGTGCCCCCAGGAGTATTTAAAGCCGGACTCTCTTAGATGGGACGTGATTGGGCGAAATAACTTGCGCTTAATTAAGGTGGAGGCTGCCAGATCTTGGTATAGTGTAGGTTTTTGATCTTTGTATGTGAAGTCTATGTCGTGCCGGGCTTCACAAAGTATTCACTTTTTTAGCTGGTAATCGTGCACACAGGTCAAAATGTCCGCTGGAGGGACCAAAGCTGCTCTCTTGGGGCCTACTCTGTGGGTGTAGTCTAGTTTGATTGAGAATCCTGGAGGCTTGCCCAGGATGGAGCGAAAGAGGTCTGCCACCAAGGCTTCGATGTCGCTGTCCCCCCTCCCCCTCTGCCATGCCACGGATGCGAATGTTATTCCACCGGGACCTGTTCTCCAGGTCCTCGGTGTGAGCCTGGAGGTCAAGATTTTTTCTCCTATAACCTGAGGACTTCTTGATGGAGGCTCTAGAGTTACTCATCGCGCTCCGTTTCGTGTTCCTCTAAGGCGTTGATCCTCTCTCTGCTTATCTCCCGCATAGCCGCCAAGAGCTCATGCTTCATAGTGGACAGGTCATCGCGTAGGGAGGAGAAGAACGATTCTAGAAAAGATGGGCTAACTAGAACCTCCGAACCCTCCACGCCTTGGCCTCTTCCATGTTCTTTACTGTGGCTTGACCCTCCACTTGCAGAGTCATTGACTTGATCAGCATGTCTTTCACCGATCTGTCCTTCCTGCCTTTGGTGGCTGCCATACCTCCACTATTTTGCTGTCTCCTGGAATAGATGTGGGCCTGATGAGGGTATATTATGGGGTAAAAGGACGTTGCACGGAAGAATGTAAAGCGCTCCTAGTGCTTTCACCAACTAGGTCGCAGTTTCCCCAACTTATCTCTTCGCCTCGTTGGGCTCTCCCATCTGACCAGGCCAGTTCCCGAATCTTGGCCCGGGCCGCTGCGGTCGCTTTGTACAAAAGCGGCCCTTGTGTCGGAAGTCCCTGGCAGGGTCCACCCCTCTGACCAGGGCCGGGCTCAGCCACCTCTAATGTTTTGCCTCACTGCAGGGGGGGGGGGGGTTCACGCAGCACGTGAGCCTTAATCTTTCAAACTGTACCCCATGTTTAAGAGTAGGCGACAGATGGAATCCTCCTGTCCTCGGCCACTCCCCAATGACCTGTGCCGCAGATGGTTCGCCAGGGGGTTGGAGGGGGGGGGTGCTCCACATTCTCCAGTGAACCACAACCGGGGCTTCTCCGCTTCAGTCCTGTCCTGCCCCCACCCCTCAGCCGCTCTCACCTTCTTGAAGTCCCTGGTCCCGGTCTCAGGTCCTCTCAGGGCAACTTCAGTAGCGTAGGATGCAGATTCGGGTCCTGCAGGCAGGTCGAGCTTGTCCGGGCCTCCACAGCCTAGGCCTCGTGTTTGCTCTGACTCTCTCTAGCTACTGCGCTGCCTTTCTCCAGCTTCCCCCGGGAACACCCTGAGCCTCAACTCTTCACTGGCAACTTGCTACTTAGCCAGTCTTTAGCGCAGAGTTAACGTTGTGGGTGCCCCTATGCTCTGAGCCCCCAGTGCTCTGTAGTGTCTGTATATTACGAGGAGACTCTTCCCTCTCCCCCTTCGTCTTCCCCCCTTTAATATTCTTGCACCGATTTATGGGCAGTGTAAGCTCTACGTTGTGCTCGGACCTGGTGTAGTGAACACACCTAGGCCTTATCTCGCGGGCCCCTTTTCACTTCTTCCAGTGTGTATGACTACAGGCTTTCGCTCCTCTCGTGTGGCAGCCGTCCTGTTGCCAAGGCTCAGATACGCTTTCTGACCCTGCCGCTGTCCCTTATTTCACGTGGGCCCCTCAGATAGTGTCCTTCTATTCCCCTGCACTATGCTTTCTCTGTGCGGGCCGCATGCTCTGAGCCTCATCGTATTTCGCTGTTGCTTATGGACTCCTCCGCTTGTGCTTCTTGCTTGCTTAGTGCGCCTCCCTTGCCCCCTTTCACTCCCCAGTGCTTACAGTTGGTTGCGGGGCAGTCCAGATCTTACCGTTTCGTCCTTGGTCCACAGCCGCGTTCAGCCTCCCCGTGAGAGCGCACTCTGGTCCTTCTCGTTGGGGTTTGCGGCTCCCTGCTGGCTCACACATGGGCTCAGCTGCCTTCTGGGCAGGCGGAGGACAGAGGAAAGAGAACTGCCTCTCCGCGACGGGCTCGCCCATTCGCGATGATCTGGAACCGGCAGCAGAGAGCCGCAAGCAGTTGAGGAAATTCGATTTTCGATCTCGCTTCTATTCAGCCACCATTTTGTGTTCCACCGCCATTTTGTGTTGCCCTCACTCAGGCAGCACAATGAACGAAGTTTTTTCTGCTGATCTCACTGCGACGTGTCAAAATAACCTCCTGCCTCTGTTTACAAGACTGATGTCAGGGACTGACTGAGTCCACTAATCCCCGTCTGGTCTGACTGATCCCTGTTTCAACTATCTGTTGGTTTGCACCATTCTTTCCTGACTTTATCTTATCTTCTGGCCTTCGCTATTCTCTACTTGTATTCTCTCGTTTCACAACTGTCCTCCAAAGCATACAAATGTGTCCTGCCACCTGCAAGTTGAGTTGTAGACCCAACCACTGATTAACTTTGTGGGGAGGGGTGACAAAAAGAGTTGTAAGAGAAGTTTATTTGGGTTACTTGATATCTTGTTTTCAAACTTTTCTCATTGGTTATATCTTGTTTTCAAACTCTTCCCATTGGCTAAACATGTATGCATTGGGTGTGTTCTTGGTGAATCTATGTGCTATAAAAGATTGTGCGCCATGGAGTAAAGTGGCAGTCTCCTAAGAACATACCAGGTGTACTTCTGGGACAACTGTACTTAGCTGCAGCTAATAAACCTGATCTTCTACGCTCAACAGAGTGTCCTGTGTCTCTGTTCAACAAAGCAGGTGAACTCAGGAGATTAAGGCGTACCCTGCGCCGCCAGACCTAATTCAGCCTGGTTCTTCAAATGGTGCCCTCTGTGAGGCGGCTTCAGAGATAGCGGTTTTTCCTGAAGGTCGTGAGGAACCCCGCAAGAAAATTCTGGAGGAATCGCGAACCACGTCAAGCGACCCCTGCATGTCAAAGTGGTCCGAAGGTCTTTTTCAGCGCGGTTTCTCCTTCCTGACGGCTGCTGCCCTGACTGCCGCCTTGCTTTGGCCCCCTTTTTGGTGATGTATGGTATCGCGAGACGTTAGACGGGCCTCTGTTGGCGTAAGAAGACTCTTAGTTAAGTATTGGTGGGTAGCTCCCACTATTTTGTTTGATTTGGGTCTTTGATTCGGCTATTGCAGAAGCCGAGTACAGTTTATGCTATATTATTTGATTTAACCCCTTGATGTTTGTGAACAGTCCAGTGAAATAACGATGCCTGGTCTGAGTAAGTTTAGAAAGTTTTGTTGTTTTGGTTGTGAAAGGGATTCCCGGCTGGAGGACTCTTGTCCAATTCCTCCGGTTGGAACTCCCACTTATGAGCTTTATTCTAAACATGGTGTTGGCCCCATTGCCTTTAATGAGGCATGGATCCGATACACGAAGAACAATGGTGCTCTGCAGTGGCCACAGAATGGTAGCTTTGAGCCTGACATATTAGATAATTTGGAAGCGATTTTGTTTAAAAGAAAAGCCCGGCCGGCAATGTTTGACTCTTTCCGCCTCTGGCGCAAGGAAGCCAAACAGAGAGAAATTAAACAGGCAAAAAGAGATAAGAAAACACAAAGTATGACGATTATACAGGCTGCCCAGCAGTTTAAAGATAATGAGATTAATCAAGAAATGGAAATTTCAGAGAGACCACATCGTATGGCGATAGATAAATGCTATCCGGTGTTGCCTATTTCCCCTTCTGATAAAAGTAAGGATCCGGAGGAAGATCCTTTGATGTCTCACTTATTGAGCTTGCCTCCTCCCTATGTACAAGGTGCTAATGCACCCCCATTGTTACAACCAGTTCAGCCATTAGTTGCGCCTCCGCCTGCTCCGGCTCTTCCGCATTTGCCCCTTCCGGTAGTGCCACCCCCACCTCTACCGCCACCGACTTCTTTGCCTTCGTCTCCTGAACATCAATCTCCTTTGCCTTCGGCTCCCTTTATAACTGTTAATTCTTTTGTTAGTTCACCTAATACCTTGTCCCCTGTCCATATGTCTAATTCTCCCACTGTGCGCAAACGAATCACAGATACTTTCTCTGATTTTCTGTCTCCTTTCTTTGAGACTCTTAATATGTCTCTGGTTTTTCCCCGAAGACAGTCTTGTAGTCAGCTTCCAGCTTCCGACGAACGGGTAATATTGGACTCTCTCGCTCGCAAATGGATCGAGAAGGGTCCCCAGTATAGTGTGAATGATAACATGGCCACCTTTCACCAGTGGGAAGCGCCCACGCAGAGATGTTTTTAATGTTATATGTGACACTCTTGTTAAAGGATGGGAGGATATGGATTTGGGTTCAGTTCCTCAGGGTTTGTTAGATGTTCGGGGTAATTTCGATAAGGGACTCATTGTGGGTTCTAAAATTAAGGACGCCGTAAAGACACTTGTCACTTTTAGGTCCCTATTTTCCTCGCAGACTTTTTTTGATTCCGACCCTGCTGTTAGGCTGACATCCAAACATTATCCCATGAGAGAGGTTCCTCCAGTGTGGAGAGAAGCGGTTGCAGCAGCAGTTGCTAATCCAGCTGTTCCCGCGCACTTCCAGCGTATATGGGTACATGTCCCCTGGAAAAGATCTGAAGTTCTAGCTCTTAAACAGTCTCTACCAGATCTCCGTAAAAACCCTGCTGGTTATTATAAAGAGTTGTCTCAGACTGTTGATGCCTGTATTATGAATTTAGCCGATATTGATATGTTGATGGGAAATGTAGTCCCACAAGCATTATGGGCTCGGATTCGTAGAGAGGATCACGCCCAAGCATTAGGTGGTGATTGGGCTGCTATAATTGCCGCGGATAGAGCTCAAGTGGGTGGTGCTAAGCCTGATGTTTTGATTTCAGAACTCCCTGGTAGGATTATTACTTTAATGAAAACGATGATTCCCCCCTTACGAGTTAATTGGGATAAACTAACTGCGTGTAAGCAGAAGAAAGATGAGTGTCTCTGATTTCTTCACTCGTTTTGAGGAGACGTTTATTGATCACAGTGGTCAGGATATGACTACGGAGGGTGGACAGCGATTATTTGTAGATAAATTTGTATTTGATTTGCTTCCTGAGCTGTCACATAAGTTGAAAGACTCTGAAAGTTCATGGGCTGTTTCCGCTTCTGCTCAAATATTGGCTACTGCTCAATATTATGAGAACAGGGATAAAGAGGAAAAAGACAGGCAAGAGAAAAAGACTAAAGATTTAAAAACTAAGGTTCTTCTGCAACAGGCTTATCCTCCTCGTCCTGCTCAGCGCCAGTTTCAACAGCCTCCACAGTTTCAGAGGGTGTATCAAAAGCCTGAGCCTTTTATTCCGCGACCTTTATTAGGTCCTAACCAATGTGCCTATTGTAGAGAGGAGGGTCATTTCAAGAATAGTTGCCCGGTTTTATTACAGCGTAATGGAGGACTATCTGCTCCACGAGGTCGTGGTATTTATCAATTAGCGCCCAGGGGTAGAGGTCGAGGTGCGTTGACCCAAGAACAGCGTTCCCTTACCCTCCAAATTCCATGAACTACTTTGATCAACCAAATACTCAGTCTACCCAGTATTACAACGATGATTATCATGTTGAAGGTGAAAATGAAAGCCATCACGCTAACTAGGACAGCCATAGACAAAGTGAGGGAGTTTTATCAATTCCAGTAGATCAGAGTGGACCTTATGTTAATGTCACTACAATGGGTGCTTCAGAGCCATTTCTTTTAGATACTGGTGCGATGAGAAGTTCTATCATTCACTCTAAACTCCCTGGGGAACCTTTGTCTGGCTCAACGAATGTATCAGTAGGATTTTTTGGCGCCCCAGTTCGTAACCCGGTCTCTAGCCCTCTGCCTATTTCAATTGGCCCTTATGATTTGGAAGCTCCTCTTCTTTTAACAACTGGTTGCGGCGAGAATCTGTTGGGTTTGGATTTATTGAAAAGATTGCATGCAACGATATATTGTTCTCCTTCGGTGTGCATCTTACTTTGGGGCAGAAATTGACTTCTTCAATGTATTTGTCTAAAGATCAATTCCCACCTGAATTGCTCTCTCTTCCTGCAACGCTCTGGGCTACGGGTCCAAATGATGTTGGTTGTCTTGAGATTCCGCCTTATGTTGTTACTCTCAAGCCCAATGCTAAATTGCCACGCATTCCTCAATACAGAATTTCCAATGAAGGTGAAAGAGCGCTTTTGGATATCATTTATGATTTGGTTCAGAAGGGTGTAATTGAGGAAACAAGAGGAAATGTATGCAGTAGTCCTATTCTTCCTGTTCTTAAACACACTGATCCTTCTCAGCCTCCTGTTTATCGTTTTGTGATTGATCTTCGGGAAGTCAATAAAATTGTTGTACCACAGTTTCCTGTTGTCCCAGATATTTCTGCCTTGTTAACTATGATACCTGCCTCAGCGGCTTGGTTTTCTGTTATTGATCTGAAAAATGCTTTCTTCAGCATTCCCATTGCCGAAGAGAGTAGGGATATTTTTGGTTTCTCTCTAGGAGGCCGAAGTTTCCGGTTCAAGCGCACACCCCAAGGCTATTGTGAAAGCCCCTCCATTTATAGTCAAGTTCTGAAATGTCAGCTTGATGCTTTTCCTTTGCCCATAGGTGCTACTCTTATTCAATATTTGGATGATTTGTTGATTGCTGCTGATTCAGAGGATGTCTGCAAAAATGTGACTGTTGCACTGTTACATCACTTGTCTGATCTTAATCATAAGGTTTCGCCTTCTAAACTACAATATGTCCGTCGAGAGGTTACCTATTTGGGTCATCTCTTATCAAAGGAGGGAAGGCGATTAACCCCAGAACGAATTCAAGCCATTGCGCAAATGTCTGTGCCATCCACACAAAGAGAGGTGCGTGCCTTTCTGGGCATTACCTCTTATTGTAGGCAATGGATTCCAAATTTTTCTTTGTTGGCCAAGCCTCTGTTAGCACTCACTTTGAAAGACACACCCCCAACCCCTTTCTTGGACTGACGAATGTCAGAAGAGTTTTACTGATTTACGTGCTGCTCTGTGTTCTGCTCCTGTGTTGGGTACTCCAGATTACAGTAAGCCCTTCACGCTCTATGTCCATGAAAGAGAGGGTTGTGCGTTGTCAGTCTTAACACAACAATTTGGAGACAAACAGCGGCCATGTGCCTATTTTTCAGCTACATTAGACCCAGTAGCCAAGTCATTGCCTAGTTGTCTTAAAGCTCCAGCAGCAGCAGCGATTTCTATTCGTCAGTCTGCTGGAGTGGTGCTAGATAATACTCTCATTGTTATGGTACCACATCCAGTGGATACCTTGCTAAATAGGACAAAAACACAACATCTTACAAGTGCTCGATTGTCTGGATATGAGCTGGTGCTCTTGGCTAGTCATGTGTACATCAAACGATGTAACATTTTAAACCCAGCCACACTGTTACCTCTTCCAGAAGAGAAAGATATTCAGGAACAACATGATTGTTTTCTCCGTACTGAGGAGGAAACAAAAGGAAGAATTGATTTGAAAAATACACCGCTAGTGGATCCAGTTGGGATCCTGTGGGTGGATGGGTCTTGTTTCAAACTCCCAAATGGCGAGACAACTTCAGCTTATGCTGTTACTTCCTTGTATACAATTGTGGAGACAGCACGCATCAGATATAATTCAGCTCAGGCGGCTGAACTGATAGCTTTGACCAGAGCGTGTGTGTTATCTAAAGGAAAGAGAGTGAATGTATGTACCGACAGCCAGTATGCGTTCGGTGTGGCGCGTAGCTTCGGTCGTTTGTGGAAGGAAAGAGGATTCCTTACCTCCCACGGTACTAAAATACAGCATGGTCAATTGGTAACTGATCTTCTTGAGTCACTTGCTTTGCCTACCCAGATAGCAATTGTGAAATGTAGTGCGCATAAGAAGATTACTGATGATGTTAGTCGCGGAAATGCTTTTGCGGACGAGGTAGCAAAAAGGACAGCCAGAGATGCTACAAGTCGCATGTATGTTGCGGGCCCTGCGAATTGGGTCAGGGAAAGAGGGATGTGTGAGGACACAATAGAAAGTGTGAGATCGATTCAGGGAGATGCTACAGAGAAAGAGTTGAGAAAGTGGAAAGAGAGTACAGGAATGTTAGACGCAACAGGATGTTGGATAGAATTGTCAGAACACCAGCGTTGGTTGTTACCAGATGCCTCTGTACTGCCTGTAATTACTATGGCACATGGTCCAGCCCACATCAGTGCGAAAGGAATATGTAAACTTCTGGCTCCAGTGTGGCTGAACGAAGGGATTCCAAAATGTGCAGATAATGTGGGGAAGCATTGTATCATTTGCTTGATGTACAATCCGGTAAAGGGAACCCCAACTCCGGCAGGTCATTTTGCTCCCCCAACATATCCTTTTGAGGTGTTGCAAATCGACTATATTCACATGGATCGATGTAACAATCTTAAATATGTTCTGGTGGTGGTATGTGCCTTTTCCAGATGGATAGAGGCTTACCCCCTGAAAGACAACACTGCTTTGTCCACTGGCAAGATTCTTCTAAAAGAGTTCTTCCCTAGGTTTGGTTTGCCGCGTATTGTCTGGAGTGACAATGGAAGTGAATTTGTAGGCCAAATTATGCAAAAGGTGTGTACCGGTTTTGGTATAAGGCAAAAGTACCATGCGGCAAATCATCGTAAGTCAGCAGGTTTGGTGGAGTGCTATAACGGTACTCTCAAACTTAAGCTTGCAAAAGTACAAGCCAGCACAGGTCTTGGTTGGCCCGATGCTTTACCTTTGGCTCTCCTGTCCACTAGAACATCTGTACATTCTCGTTTGGGACTCAGCCCATACAAGATTGTTTTCGGGCGCCCAGCTAATGTATGGGGAGTCCCTCGCCCTAAAAAGTACTCTGACATACAGTATCCAATGCTGATTGACTATTTACATGACTTCACCACTAAATTACGTGTTCTTCACCAACAGGTTCAAAACGCTTTACCAGAAGCCTCCACAGACCCAGGTCATTCTATCCAACCTGGAGACTGGGTCTGCGTGAAAAAATTTCAGAGGACAAAGAATTTGGAATCTCGCTGGAGGCCACCTCGACAAGTCCTCCTGACAACTCGCACAGCAGTAAAAGTCAAAGGGAAAAAGAACTGGATCCACGGCGTGCACTGCAAGAAAGTGCCCTTGCCCTTGCCTTTTGATCAGTGGGTTCGTAAGGGTATAGGTGATTCTGAAGGAGAAAAAGTCCCCCGATTCATACCTTTCAGTAGTGCACACCTGGATGGAACTCGATCGGAGAAAGAAGATGACGACATTGTACAGGAAGCCATACCTTCCCATCTCCGATTAAACACTACAGAGCCACAGACCCTATTTCAAGACCAAACTGTACCAACAAGGACTAGATACAATTTAAGACCTAGATTGGTCAAGGACACCTGAGATTTTCATCTCTTCTGCTACATTTTATCATCTGTCCAGGTTGCAGGGTCACGGTAGGAGTCTTGGTTTGTGACCTGTATAGTGACTAGGCCCCCAGGACTTGCAGTGTCATAGGACGGCTAATAATCACAGCCAAGTGAGTAAGGAAGATTGCCGTGAGCAACAATTTTAGAGGATGGATGTTAAATTAGGAAAGAAGGATAATAAGGAAGAGATGAGAAAGAAATATTGTAAAATATTGTACAGTCGATGTGGCGTAACATTGTGTGTTTTTATGTTTTTGTGTATCTTATTGGCTTGTGTAGGTTGGGTTATTCATGCTACGCAGCAAAAAGTTGTCCCTAATTCGATCTCTTTGCCTCTTCATTCTACTATCTCCCCACATCAATTATATACACTTCCCCAACATGAACTAATCAGGAGAACAGAATATTTTAATAATTCATTTATCCAATTGTTGCACCAACACCAATTGGTAGTCAACAAAACCGACTGTTGGGTGTGTGGACTTATGCCTCATACCACAGATAAAGGGATGCCATATTTAGTCCTTCCATTTGCTTATGAAGGTTCCGCTTGGGCTTATTTTGTAATATTTTCAAATGCATATCAGAGACGATTTAGACGTCCAGTTGGTTCCTATGGTAGTAAGCCAGATTTTAGTCATCATTCTCTGATAAAGGGAATGGTAGCTATGACTAAAATTGTGGAGAATAATAAGGTTCCTGTTGATGAGAGACAATCCTATATTATTTGGAACGTTACTATCCTTACAGATAAAACTAAACAGGGAAAATCTCCACCAATTTGGACTGTCCCTCATCAAGGTAATTTCTGTTTACAAATGAATGGCCAAACTACTGACACTGGACAAAGAAAAAGCTTTTGTTCCTATACATACATCTACACGTCTCAAAATTCACCGCTGTTAGTGCCATCCCAGGGCACATATTTTGTCTGCCACGATAGAGCTTACACGTGGCTACCAACGGATTTTTCAGGAACATGCTATATAGCTTTTCTTCTCCCTCCTACATACACTGCTCCTTCAGGCCATCATAGAAACAGATATGGCAGAGGAATTATTGATTCTAAAGACACGGCAGGACAAGAGGGAAGTGATTTCCTCAAAGGATTTCTTCCTTTTTGGGGCCCAATGGCCAACAGCAGAAACATGAGACAGCTGGTTCGTGTTGTTGAGACTACCATAGATGTCACTGTAGGAGCCTTGAGTAATCTCACAGCTGAACTTCAGGCGGACCGTCTCATGACTTTGCAGAACCGGATTGGACTAGATGTTATTCTTGCAGATCGTGGTGGAGTCTGTAAATTGATCGGATCTAGCTGTTGTATTTATATACCTGACGACGCCCCTACGGTATACCAAGCCATCTCCAAATTACATATGATCTCCGAATCAATCCATCAAGATGAAGGAGATTGGTCTTTATTGGGATGGTTTTGGGGATTACTGTCTAAATGGGGATGGAAGGCACTAACCTTCCTTGGAGTGGTTTTGGCCATCATTTTTTCCTGTTGTCTCTGTATGCAGTGTGGCCCCGCCATCTGCGGTCTTTGTGCCACTCTGTGTGTCCCAAGACCTGAGTCAAAGACAGAGAACATTAAAATGATGTTGCAGCAACAGCTTGACGACCTCATGGCTATTGACATTGATTCAGATTAACGTGAATCTGTGATGTTGTGCCTGAGTTATGACAAAAGGAGGGTCTGAGGAAATTCGATTTTCGATCTCGCTTCTATTCAGCCACCATTTTGTGTTCCACTGCCATTTTGTGTTGCCCTCACTCAGGCAGCACAATGAACGAAGTTTTTTCTGCTGATCTCACTGCGACGTGTCAAAATAACCTCCTGCCTCTGTTTACAAGACTGATGTCAGGGACTGGCTGAGTCCACTAATCCCCGTCTGGTCTGACTGATCCCTGTTTCAACTACCTGTTGGTTTGCACCATTCTTTCCTGACTTTATCTTCTGGCCTTCGCTATTCTCTACTTGTATTCTCTCGTTTCACAACTGTCCTCCAAAGCATACAAATGTGTCCTGCCACCTGCAAGTTGAGTTGTAGACCCAACCACTGATTAACTTTGTGGGGAGGGGTGACAAAAAGAGTTGTAAGAGAGGTTTATTTGGGTTACTTGATATCTTGTTTTCAAACTTTTCTCATTGGTTATATCTTGTTTTCAAACTCTTCCCATTGGCTAAACATGTATGCATTGGGTGTGTTCTTGGTGAATCTATGTGCTTTAAAAGATTGTGCGCCATGGAGTAAAGTGGCAGTCTCCTAAGAACATACCAGGTGTACTTCTGGGACAACTGTACTTAGCTGCAGCTAATAAACCTGATCTTTTACGCTCAACAGAGTGTCCTGTGTGTCTGTTCAACAAAGCAGGCGAACTCAGGAGATTAAGGCGTACCCTGCGCCGCCAGGCCTAATTCAGCCTGGTTCTTCACAGTCCAGGCAGTCTCAGGGGGAATTCCGAGGCAGGTGAGCGCGGCAAGACTGGCACGGCTGGCTCGTTGGCCCTCCGCAAGCTGCACCCAGTCGAGGATTCACACCACCAGGCCTCCTCCGCGGGAAGGTCTCAATCAGGTGTATGATCTGGCGTGGATGAGAAACAGCCCGGCTCCACCAGCAAGCTCTCTGAGCCGGGAACCTGCTAATGTGTCCTCTTCCCTTCCTCCCGGTTCACAGGGCGGCCACTCCCTGGTTGCTCCTCCGCGCCTCCCTCGCCGGCCGCTGCTCTTTCTCAAAGCTTTGTTGGTGACTGCACTGAGGCCGAGAGCCCCGTCACAATCTTGTTCCGCCGCTGGTGTAGCTTTCAATGCCGGTCTTTATGGCTTCCCAACGCTGTTCTTGCTATCTGAGGCCACTGCTACATTCAGGCTGTTGTCCTCTTCCCTCGTGGGGTCTTTCGGCTTTACTGTAGCGTTAGTCGGTGTCGCGGTGGGCGGATGGGAGTGGGGAGACGAACAGCATATTTCTTAACCGGTCGCCATCTTGGCCACGCCCCAGGTGTAGCACTTTAAATGATTTGGAACACATATCCAATTACACCTGTAAGGCTAAATCTCAGGCTAAGGGGTTGGGCGTGTTTTATAAAGCAGTTGGGTGGAGACATTTTCCCCATCTTCTCTCTCTGTTCATCTCAAAAATTTCAGCCTCTTATTGTATGCATGGGATTGATGTTGCGAAATGGGGTTTCTCAGACAAAACTGAAGGACCAATCTTAAGGAATCTTTGTGGAATTAATACCCAGATGGCCATTGTGGCCTTAAAACTTTACTTTGGGTTAAAGAGTTCATTTGTGCTAAGTTTGGGGGAAGTTGTTCGATGGGGTCATCGCATATTGAGAAGTGATTCTAACTCCTTAAGGAATTTTATGTGTAAAGAAGAGATTTTTGTAACGAACGAAGAAAAATCAGTTTTTTAGGAATTTCGAATATGCTTCACGCCTGTTTGACATAGATCTGGATAGTATATCATCTGTCAGTACCTCAGTTAAAATCTCATCTCAAACTGACCTCTTCTAACTTAAGTTTTTCACCTGGAAACCAGTGCTTGTAGTAAAAAAGATACATTTGAGATGGCAAGGAACTCCTTTATCTTGGAAAAAACGCAACAATATTTGACCTGGAACATGGACCATTGAGACGTTTTTTTGCCAAAATATTTTACCTTTAGAAGTTTTAACTTTCAAATGGTATAGATCATTAGATATATGCAATCTTTGTAATAACGGTGTCCAGGATATAAAATGTGTGCTATTTATTTGCCCTGCTCTGCAATTACATCATCACACTTTTATGAGATTCCTCTTTTTAAAACTAGCTGGAACGACAGCTGAACTGATGCAGTTATTACTTTTCCCCTTAATGAAATGTTTTGACTTCGTGTTTTTTTAACTTGATTGTGCTGTGGTGGATCACTGATTTTATGGTATTACTATTTATGGTATTGTTTTTTATCTATTATGTGTATTTGGTATTTTCTCATGTGGACCTCTGAGTTTCAAATCATGAATAAATAAATTTATTTATTGATTAAGAGAGCATATATTTTTACCCTAGCCTCTGTAATACCTCCCTTCTTCCGATATACCATCAATCATAGCATAGTATCTTGTTCACAGTCCATCAGTACCCATTACCGAATATTGTTTCCCTGGGACTATTTTTTATAAACATAAGTAGGCTCACCATACAGTTTGTTCAATTCCAGTTCATGCCTCTGAGCTACCCCAGATTTTTCAAAACCTTCTCAGGTGTCATGCACCAGTCCATATTGTGTTCCAATTCAGCAACCTTCAATTACATTCGCATTTGCTTTGCACTGTCTAATTTACCAAGAATAAAACCAAGTTCATAAATGTCTTTTGGTATCTAGGTGGTTCTGTTACAATCCACGCCCCCAGGAGTATGATCTGTGCTGATGCCACTATGTTCAACCTCACTGTCTCATCCAGTTCACTGCAGATTTCACCTGAATAACCGTGAAGTTCATGGCATTCCTAGATCTTGTATAGGAAGGTTCGCCTCAGTCTACAGCCCTGTCCGTACACGAGGATCATCCCCGGCCCACCCAAATTGATATAAATGTAATCTGGTGTTGTATGTCCTGTGCAGGATTTTTAGTTGAATCAAGTTAAAGCTCACTTTCACCGAGAGCTCTCGGAGAAGTCTTGGGACATCCTCCCATACTTTGTCTTCTGTCTCCTCAGTATCATGCTCCCACCTAGACTTTAGCTCTCGCAAGTTGCCCTGATTGTTAACCATTAACATGACATACCTCAGTGATATTGCCTTCTTTGTGAGGTCAGCAGTTAACAGCCTCTTCTCTAGAGGGGAATAGCTCATAGCCCTTGTCTAACCTAATGCTAGCCATCAGAGCCTTTTTAAGATATAGGTAGCTGTTTTGTTTGGTTTTGTACATAGTGCAGTACCTAGTAGTTGTCGTACGTCTGGTTCCGGCATGCTCGAATTCAGGCACACTGTGAGGTGAGCAGAGACGTTCGTGCATGCTCCTCGCAGCTCCTTTGGCAGCCGGCAGCTTACAAGCTTTTGGAGGTGGCCTCAGGGGATTTAAAGCTCAAGGTCTTGCGGCTGGTCTGGAAGGCCCCTCTCCTGCCCCCCGCACAAAAAGCAGACGAGAGCAGGAGCACGGACTGCGCCCCGCAAGCTGCTCCCCTGGCAACTATGAGTCTTAAGGGTTTGGCAGCATGAGTTCCAGCGTACTGACGGCGAGGTGAGCTGAGGTATTTGTGTAGCGGTTTTGCTGTCTCTTTCGGTGACTGGTAGCTGGTCACCTCCCGGATGAGAGCGGGACCACGTTCTGCAAGCTGTCACTCCAGTCTCTGCCTCAGTCTGAAACCCTCGCAAGCCTGCAAGGGGAGCTGCAAGAAGAAGCAAGCAGTGGGTTTAGATCCCGCTGCTCACCGGTAGAGCCCCAGCCCGCGGAAGCGGCCTTTACAGGTTTGGGTGTGGCTTGCGGACTGGGTGAGCTGTCTCACCAGCTAAGTATAGGGCAGCCTGTGCCTGTGCTCCATGCTGCATAATAGTTGTGGACAATAAGGCATTCGACAGGTTGAGCCCGCCTGCACAGTGTGTCATTCAGGAAAGTTGATCATTGGAGTTTGAGTCTCATTGCAGTAGCAGGGCTATCGGGGGCGTGGCCTGGCGCCGATGGAGCCAGCCGCCATCGAGAGCCAACCTGATGCCCTAAACGGGCCTAGGACCCCTACAGTGCACCCCCGCAGCCATATGACTGGCATGGTGTGTCCCAGAGGCAGAGAGACCGCGTTCCGTGTCGTGGTGGGGACAGAAAGCGGAGCAGTTAAGGAGGCTCAACACCCCTGGAGAGTGCTGTGCAGGCCCTGAGAGGAGAGCGGACCACAGCATCACTGAGGCCGTCAGTGGAAACCGAGAAGGGCAGCCAGTAAGAGGATGACCGAGAAAAGACCCCCCCCCCCCCGCCCCCCCTCCCCCGCTGTCCCTGCCGGTGAGCGGAGAATGGTGAGCACAAGCCTCGGACCCCTGGAGAGCGCTGTGAAGGTCCTGCGAGGCGTGCAGACCATGGCAACACAGGGATAGGAGACAGGAGCAGTGGCTGTCAGCTGACGTGAAGGCCCGCTCGGCGAGAGGAGGTGCGTGCCTGAATTGGACCCAGGGAGAGTGGAGGACCCTAGAGATTTGGCCCAGGCGGCGAAGGGCCCTGCGTATCCTGTCAGCCAGAAGTCCGTGTGAGAAAGAGGGACATGCCTGCGGCTCCAGGAGGTGATTTCAGAACCCAAAGGCAAGAGTGCGGCGACAGAGGCTCGGAGGGAACAGCAGGGCTTACCCCCCAGACTAGCGAATATCCGGGCCCTGAGACCGGCTGGGCAACACTGGGGACTGACGGGGCAGGCATGGAGGCTCAGTTTGAACGAGTGGACCCAGTAAAGTGAGTGGGCCCAGGAACTGCCAGCATCGGGGCCTAACCAATGGAAAGGCGGGGAGACCCACCTCCCAGTGCACACAGCCTGAGGGACTACATATGGGAATTAGTTATAAACAGCTCAGAATAAAAACCACCACAAAGGGGCGAGATCCAGAGCCCCCTGGGTGATCTGGAGGTGGGTGGATTCAGGCCCATATTGCACGCACAGGACGCACCGAACGTGCCAGAGGTGACGGGGGTGCGGGGGGGTCCTCGTGAAGCTATAGCGGAGTCTTTGGTGCCTAGTCTGAGCCTGAACGAGGATGCGCACTGGATCAAAGAGGGCCTACCTAAAGGGACAACTTTACGGGCGATGAGGGCTGCCTCGAGAGCCCCATGAGTGCACGCAACACTAGAAGCAGAACGGAGCAAGAAGACACTATAGGGAAAATCCCCTAGAAAAAGGACAGGGAAGAGGCCCTGAAAGAAAAACCAACGGAGGAGAGAGGGAAGACCTTAACACAGGTGGAGCACCCCGGAGACCCCACACTGCTAGATATCCTGCAGGCTATCACCTCCAACAGTGAGCGCCTGGAAACCAAGGTCGATTTGCTGAGCCTTGACCTGGGCCTACTCAGGGATGACCACAAAAAGCTGGCAGACCGCGTCAAGACAAATGAGGGCCAACTATCAGAGACTCTGCCGGACATAGCAATAATGAAGCCGGAAGGCCTATCGAATGTCTTTGTCCTAGAGCGGCGCATCGGGTCCCTGCAAAGACCCCTGTACCAGGTGCGCCACCGCGTGTGGTGATAGAGAAACTCCTCCATTACAGGGACAGAAATCACATCCTTGCCCAGGCACGTCTCAAGAGGAGACATAAAAGTGGCTAACTCCGCTGTGCAAATTTTCCCTGACTTCTCCCGAGAAGTGCAACAGCAGAGAGGCTCTTATATGGATGTGAAGCAGAGGCTGCGGAAAATTAACTACAAATACACAACACAGTTCCCGGCCACGAGTCACCACAGAGAGGGGCACAAAGTTCTTCAGGACCTTGCAGGAGGCATCGGACTGGCAAGAAAAACACGGAGGAACGGAACCACTACGGGACCCGGCTAGGAGAAGAAGACTTGAGAACCACTCCAACGGGCCTTGAGAGAGACTCTAGCACCCACGCAAGAGGAGGTGCAGCTTGAGCGGCAAAATGCAATGCAGGTAGTAGCGCTGACTAGCGGTAAAGGAAATAGCCAGGGGCCCCCTGGAGGCAGTGAATCCCCGGCGGAATCTGGCTCGGGACACAGATCCAGTGACTCCGAGGCAAGTGTGGTGCTTCCAGGCGTTACACCGCGGACAGTGGACGACATTGCTTAACGGGAGAGAGCAGTGACCTACTGTGAGCTGGTCTGAAGCAGCACTGGACACACCTGACCTAGTAATGAGGTACCAGGATTGATGGATGGAGGGAGGGAGCTGCTGGGGGTTCCTTTGTGACTAGAGAAACGGAATGGTGGCTGCGGAGACCGGGAGAGCGGCGTGTGTGAATCCTCCCCCCTCCCCCCCCCTTGCAGTTGACTGATCGAACTGCAAGCAGTCACTTGCGGATTTATAATTGTGGTTTGGATGTGGGGTGTTTTCCTGCTTATTCTGGGGAGTGGGAGTTGGGGGAAATGTTTAATGTTGATACAGGGGGGACACCTTGAGTTGCACCACACAGGGAACAATGTGTGATTGAGTGGGGAGCACAGACAGGCGACACAGCTCACGGAGGGAGGCAGCCGGGGCCTTGTAACATACCCTAATGGATGACGAGCAACAGTACAAATGCATGACCTGGAATATCAGGGGCATGCACACAATGACGAAACGCCACAAAGTCCTTTCCCTATATCCGGCGGCGGAGAGCCCAGATAGCCCTGTTACCGGAGACACACCTAACTCAGAAAGTAGGACAAGCCTTGCAGCGAAGATGGAGGGGCCAGCTCTTTTATACTACCTACTCTGCATATGCACGTGGGTGCTAATATGGATCCAAGCGGGGGTTCCGTTCCAATTGACAGATTCTGTGGTAGATCTGGAGGGTCGATACGTAGGCATAAAGGGGTGACTAGAGGGCTGGGAAATAAGTATAATTAGCATCTACGCCCCAATGCGTAACAGCCAGCCTTTTTCGCGAGGCTGAGCCACTGCTTACCGCATTACCTGATGGGCACTACCCTAATGGGGTTGACATTAACAGTGTGGACAATACGCTCTTAGACCGATCCCACCCACCATTCAGAAATTCCCAAGCAGCGGCACCTCACACGCATTCACCACCTGGACACAGAGCTGGGGACTGATAGACGCCTGGAGGACCTTGCACCCCCAAGATGGGGACTACTACTACTTTTCAGCGGTTCATGAGGTACATGCCCGATTAGACGCCTTCCTAAGCTCTGTAGATACTCCGCGCCCGTTACGGCCGCGGAATACCTTCCGCGAACAATATCTAATCACAATCCGCTCGTACTGTCTTTGAAATGGGGACACACTGTGTCAGCGATCCCACCATGGCGGCTCCGCGCAGACACCGTGGAGGACCAGGTCTTCCAGGAAAAGATATGGGGAGAAATAGCACACTACTTTGCGGCAAATGAGGGCACGGCCTCTTTGATGAACGCGGAGTGGGATGCCTTCAAGGTGGTCCTGAGGGGCCAATGTATAACACCACAGAGTTCAGACGTGTCTTCCTGGGAGAAGTAGCAGGGGTAGAAGGCACGCTTTGAGGCCAAGGAGGAAGTGGCAAAGCAGACAGAAAGGCTTAGATGCTTTGACTACAAGAAATACTTGGAGCGCACTCATGCTGTGCGAGACAAATTGGGGTCACTTTTGGCGTGGCTGGCAAACCCGGTGAGTAGGAGTTCGCCCCTTGTTGAAATCGAGGATAAGGAGGGGTCAGGCATTACACGCAGGCAACGATTAAAGTCTTTGCCCATTATTACGCTAAGCTATACAGAACATCGCAAGAATACAATTCCACAGACGCGAGAAAATACCTTGCAGACCTGCGGATGGTGCTGCTGAATCCAGAGGAGGCGGAAGAGTTGGGAATGGATATTACACAATGGGTGGTGCGAGTCGCCATTGGGGGTATGGCTAGGAATAAGACCCCGGGTACAGGCGGTCTGCCGGCAGAGTTTTACGCAACCTATTTGGAAGAGTTGGGACCCCGACCGGAGAGTGCTAGGGAGGCCCTTTTCGTACCAGTGTCCAAGCCTGGGAAAGAACTGCACGACTATACGGCGTACAGGCCACTATCCGTGCTGAACATGGATTACAAAATCCTAAGCAAAATTCTCACGATGCGCCTTCTCCCCCACATGTCAGATCTGGTCCACGCAGACCAGGCAGGGTTCATCCCGGTGCAGAACCCGGCCATAAACATTAGGCGACTCCTAACTGTAATGGGCTTCGCCGGGTACGACAAGCGGGAGCCGGCAGTGTTTGCAGTGGACATTGAGAAGGCCTTTGACATCCTTGAGTGGTCCTATCTCTATGAAGTCCTTGCTAAGATGGGTTTGGGGTGGTTTTCTGGCGTGGGTACGGCTACTGTACATGTCCACCACGGCCCGGTTGGGCACTGGTCAGACCATCTCACTCAGGCAGGGAGTGGAGAGAGGCACGAGGCCGGGATGCCCCCTCTCCCTGCTCCTGTTTGCACTAGCCATGGAGCCACTGGCGTGCAGGGCCAGAAGCGGACAGAACTTTAGTGGCCTGAGGGCAGGTGCAGTGCAGCACTTTTATAGCTTTGTACGCGGATGACCTCTTACTATTCCTCAGCGATACGGCGGACGAACTGAGAGGAGCGAGGAACATGCTGGTCCGATTTGGTGCCGTTTCCGGCCTCAAAGTTAACTGGCGAAAATCCAGTTTATGCCCTCTGACGCCCAAAACCCCTTTGTCCCCTTCCACCACCCGAACTAGAGTACCTGAAATGGGAGCCTAGTTGCCTGCAGTACCTTGGACTCAAAATATACTACGGATCAGCAGATTTACTAGAAGGTAATGTGGATAGAGCGATCAGATCAGATCAGTGAAGACTGCAATGGACTTCTGTGGAACGCTGCCACTGTCTGTGGCTGGGCGTGTAGCCGTTTTGAAAATGGTAGCACTTCCATGCCTATAATACTACTTTGGGGTCCTCCCGGTGTGGATTCAATGATCACGTCATTCCTCTGGGGGGGCGGGACGTAGGAGAGTAGCCTTGACCTCCTTGCGGCGCTCCACAGCAGAGGAGGGGCTTAGCGGTCCCTCACTTGAGGGCTATTACATAGCTGCTCAGCTGCACTGGCTGATTCTGTGGTTTGCAGCGGATCGCGACCCTGGACGGGAGCATTGCCTGGCCGCGCCGGATGCTGCAACCCTTGTCAAGATCTTGCTACAAGTGTGGCGGAACACATTCGAAGACACAACGGAGAAAAAGGTGGTGGTGCGCTGCTGGGCTAGATACTTGAGACGAGTAGGCGCCAAGACTCCCTATTTCCCAGATATACCCATCACACTGCTGCGCCGTTTGCCACAGGGAGAGTACTGGGCAGGGCTGGGTAGAGGCAAGACTGAAAGTGATGGGGGACCTGTACCTATATTCCACACTACTACCATTCAAAGAGCTACAAGCCGCATACGACTTGCTGGGAGGCCACTTCCTGAAACATGGGGCCCTCACTAGAAGGATTGGACACCATTGGGTAGTGGGAGGTACGGAGCCGCAGACACTGGCAGGGTGAAGATACGTAGCGCTTTCAGCGGGGAGGATTAAGACAGTGTCTTGCCTCTACAAGGCCATGAGGCAGGACATGCAACAGCTGCTGGAGCGCTTGCGATTACAATGGGAGGAAGACTTGGGGAAGCAGATACCAGAGGTGGAGTGGGATAGGATCCTAGAGTGAACCCTGAAGCCATCCAGAAATGCGCGTTTTAAATTAATTTATATTTACGTATTGCATAGAGCGTACCTCACCCCGTCTAGAATCAGGAGATACTTTGGCATAGACACGGCAGCGTGTCCATGATGTGAATAGACGGAGGCACACCTAACCCATATGTTCTGGAGCTGCCCCATGCTACAACCCTTTTGAGAGGCGATAGGGCAAGTAGTAGGCGATCTCATCGATAAAGAGCTCTCGCGCACCCCAGAGAACTTCCTGTTAGGGTGGTTCCCCCATACGGCCAAGAATAGGACAACTGGGAAGTTCCAGGACCTGGCCTATGTGTTGGCTAAGACACAGCCAGAAACTGGAAGGCACCAGGAGGGCCCAGGATTGTTTCCTGGAAAAAAGAACTTGAGAAATGGGCAGAAGGAGAAGTCAGGTTACTGTTCAGGGATGTCAGCAGCGGGATAGGTAAAATAGACCAGGCCAGAGCGTGGGAAGGACTGGTGAGCAAGCTGATAGCCAGCAGGCAGGACAATGGTAGTGGGGCAAGCACTCCGCAGCCAGCGGCAGTAGAACAATGGAGCGGATGAGGAGAACTCCTAAACTGGTCAACACTGCAACACACACTGAGACCGGAAGCCTGACCCACAAGAACCCAATAACACACAGGGATTGCAAATATCCACTTGAGCGCAACTCAAAGGGGGGGGGGGGGGGTTGGGGGGGGGGGGTGTATGTTTTGTTACAAGGGAATGTTAAGTTAAGCACGCCAGAGAGTAATGATTATATTTAATACGTGCAACATGTGCTGAATATGACAGGAACAGTGTAGTGTGTATGTCTATCGACTATATCTTGAAAAAACAATAAAACCTGGTTGGAAAAAGAAAATTGTAGGAGCAGTGCTTTCTACACCCCCTAGGTTGTTTCTGCATCATTCGTGATCCTCGCCTTTGCCCTACTCTATTTTTCAAAAGATAAAGGTTATGGATAATTCAAGCAAATTTGGTTGCCTAATACACAGCTAAAGCAACCCCTTTCTTCCTGGTAATCTTAGACGCAGCCATCCCCAGCCAGCTTGTTGCTACCAAATACAAGGATACTTGTCTATTCTGGTATAATGGAAGGTCTTAGCAACAGTCCTGGTCTCTCATCAGGATTCTTCATTGGGAGTCTGTGTTATTGACAGAGTAATGAGCTGCAGAACCAGGAAGGCAAAGCAAGCCAACAAAATCAAGAGGCTAAAATGGATGCAGAACAGATACTCTGTTTCTCTCCTGTGACATGTTCTTCCCCTCCATGCACCTCCAATAATCGAATCTGTGAGCAGCCATTCCTTATTTTGATTTGAGATGCTGCCTCAAAACACCATAAATGCCTGGTCTAGCTAGGCAATAGTCTCCCCGTGGTGGCAGTTCAACCGGAACAATAAAAAAATTACAGCGAGACAGAGTGTTGGAACCAGGTCACCGTATGTAATCTCGCTGAAGGATTGCAGCCTTCCTGTGAACATTGTAGAGTCCTGAATTAAGACATCTGGCTTTGTCTGTTTCAGACTTTGGACGCTACATCGAAAGCCCTTGAATTCCAATCAAAGAAGTTCGATATATAGAAATTTCTGTGCTGGAGTCTCTGGCACAATATACTGTTGCCATCGACTCTCCCTTTGAGAATATGCACTCAACGATAAAAGAACTACTTAGCAAGTTCACTAAATCTTCATCCATTCATATCCAGAATCACAAGCAGAATGTTATGTTATGTTAATAAACGTTTCTATAGTGCACATACACCGAAAGGTTTCTTGTCGCTTTGCTATGGACAGTATCAAGGCAGCGACGGATTACGCATGGGCCTGTTCAAATAACCATGTTTTGAGCATTTTTCTATCAGAATCAGAACTGTGCCTGCAGCCTCGTGTTGAAAAATTGCAGGAATTCCCTACCATTGTGTGCACTCTAGTTGAGAAAATAAAATCTATTAAGGCTCACTTCCTTCTTATTACTACTAACAACCATCTCTGACTTCTCCCAACCACAGAGCCTTTAGGATCGCAACATCAAACACTTTCTAATGCAACTCAATCGGTGCCCAAAGGTCCACCAAAGTTATTTTTAGCTGTCGAAGTGCACAAAAATCAGGGCCACATAGATAACCGGCTGGAGAATCGCTCAATTCCATTGATCCCACATTGGTCACAAAAGCTCGGTCTTCTCCTGAAACATTGAATCTTTTAACAAAAACTCAGCATCAAACTCTTCAATGAAAGCCACCGTCTCCTCAAAGAGTAAACGGAAGAAAACAAAAATAAAAAGGGTAAAAGTGAAAAGGCTATGAAACTAAGAGAAACGTCCAAATTATTTCCTATATTTAAGCAAACACAAAAAGTCCCAGGGGATACAGGGCCCCAAGAGAATACAACCATGTCTCCCGGCCAAGAGCAACCACACACAAGCAAATGTATACTCCCCTTCAACAAGGGAAATGTTTAACCGATATGATACCTTCCCCGGCCTTAAATGGAATAAAATCCCATGTGTATTTTTCTCCGCAATGTAAAATGACAGAAAACGCCCCAGTAGAAAAATCCAAGAAAAAGTCACCTGTAGGGTGGCCTATTGATTTATGTGTTGCTTGATACAACCTTCACTTTAAGCCGCCTTTCAACTAATTCACAATTTAAACTTGGCATAACAATACATAATTGGAACTTTGGAGGCACCACAGGACTAATTATGATCTTAAACATATACATTAACCCCAGCTCTTCACAAAATGGCGGAACATAAAGGCGTTAGAAAACTGTCTCTTGGAACTAGAAGTTTTGTACGGTGAAATTCCACTTATAATTCCTGGTGACTTTAACGTGAACTTGACCAATTATCCTGGAAGAATTGGTAATCTGAAAAAAACAGATATGCGATGGGGAATTCCAATCCAACTTTCGAAGTTCAACTCTGGTAATAAACTAGACCATGAACTTCTTCGCACCTTGGAGGCACTCAGTCTCCAGGCATTAAAAGGATGCTGTCCATGAGATATCCCAATGACCGCATCAAGGAAATCTCGCAAAGAAGAATCTGGTCTGGATTACATGTTTGTATCCCTCCATCTTTTTCATAAAATCTCGACCTTTAACATAACTGCAATGTGCGAGAGTGAACATTCTTCACCAGTCATCTGAATCAAAAACTTTAACGGATTGGTGTGGCATACAGAACTGTTGGTACGGAGGATCCAGGCATCCATTAGCGAAGGGGCAGGTAGAATATCTCTCACCAGCCCGCTACGAGGTTTGGAAACGGGCCAGTGTAACATCTAATTGGTACCCCCGAAAATCCAGTTGCCACATGGTGAAAGAGGCAGGATGAACTCAAAGCCATCTTTTTAAAGTCCAAAAATTGACCCCTACTTATATCACAGCCTAGGAAACAAACATGGTTCTCGAGCACACTTAAATTTGAACGCAGGGCACTGGAAAAAGAAATGAGAGCCATCAATATTCCCTCCGATCCGGTGTCACAAATTGCAAAATTCTGAGAACTATGAAAGACATAAAAAAGCAGTCTGGGAGGCAAAAAGGACTCAAGTTGACCAAAACTGGATTGATATAGTGCAAGTCTGCAAAACCAATAAAAAACCGCCTTAGTCCCTAGTTAACCGACTCAGCAAAGATTCATCGGTCTCTGCAGGCAATAATGTCTCACAATAAGCATTACTGATTCACTTAGGTTCCTTATACGACAGCCAGGAGCCAAACACTTCTGATAGATCTAAAAGTTGGTAGACTATGCCCTTAATCTTCTCTCAAAGAGAAATAGAAGAGAGGATCGAGAAAAGCAGAGGCAACGGGGCTTCTGGGCTAAACGGGCTTCCAGTGGCTATAGTCAAAGAGGATTGTGCTATTTGCAGCACTTACTTCCACATATTGTTTCATTTTTGTCTCTCAGCGGAGGTTATCCCCAAATCATGGTGTGTGTATCGATCTTCCAACCAATATATAAGAAAGGCACTTTTGCCTCCCCTGACAGTTATCACATGACCGTCCTTGTGGATACAGACTAAAAAAATCTTTGCTGGCCTAATACTGTCTTAACTGGAGGACTGGGCTGAAAGACAAAATGGAATCCCATTCAATCAAACCGGTTTTAGAGCCAAATCCGGCACCACAGATAACTTTCTTGCGCTTACTATGATGATCAAGAATTGTCTTTCCTTGCACTTGCCTTGGAGCCCCTGGCGGAGTGGCTGCGGTGGGAGCCTTCCATCCGTGGTCTCCGCTGGACCCCTGAGTATGAGGACCGCGTATCCCTATACGCTGATGACATCCTCTTGTACCTAGCTTCCCCACGTAAATCACTCATAGTACTGGTTGATGTTCTGCATTCATTCGGTCGTAACTCCGGTCTGGTCATCAACTGGGCTAAATCGTGTGTGTATGTTCTCTCCGGGGAGGCTCCTATCCTCCCGCGGGGCTGTCCGATCCAGGTCGCCCCGCAGGGATTTAGGTACCTGGGTGTCTTCATTACTCTGGACCCGGAGGCTCGGTATGATCGGAACTTGCTTCCCCCCCTCCAGCGTCTGAAAGAGGATGTCGCGCGCTGGCGGCGCTTGCCGCTTTCGCCGCTCGGCCGGGCGGCATTGTTTAAAATGATGTCGCTGCCGCGTTTCCTGTACGCGTTGCAGAACACTATGGACCTCGTCCCAGCGCGCTACTTCCGCGAAGTGGAGAGTTTGCAGCGCCGCCTGTTCTGGGACGGGAGGCCACGTATTGCCCTGGCTAAGCTGACGCTCCCATGGTATGACGGGGGGATTGCCCTCCCGGATATTAAACGGTACTATTGGGCTTCCCAGCTAGCTGCGATTAATCAGGGCCTATATGGGCCCGCCTTAAACCCGGCGTTTGAAATGGATAGGATGCTACTTCCAGGTGGTGACCATAATCGAGCGCTCTACTCTAGCGCGCCCGACGCTCGCCTAACGGGCCCCACGCGTGTCATGGTGCGAGTGTGGCACGCGGCCAATGCAGCTATGGGGTGGAAGGACAGTTTGACCTGGGCGTCACCACTATACGCGTCTGAGCGGTTGGGCTCCTTGTGGACCTCGAAGGGCTTTGAGAAGTGGGACTTAATAGGCATCAGCAAAGTGGGGGATCTCTGGACGAGGGGAGGATTTAAAACGTTCGAGATGCTGCAGACGGAATTTCAGTTGCAGGGCAGCGAGTACTTTCGGTATTTGCAGGTCCGGCATGCGCTGGGCTCCGTCTTTCCAGACGTTGCCTCCATCCCGGAGTGTTCCCCCCTGGAGGATAGAGTGCTGGATGGACACGTCCCTGACAGCACGATCTCACTGATCTACAAAAAACTGATCAACGACCGCTCAGACTTGTTGACTGCCCTTCGTGAGGCTTGGGTAGCCGATGGGCTGGAGCTGGACGACGAGGACTGGATCTCCGCGGTGGCCTCCCCGAAAGAGGTGGCCATACCGGCTCGCCTTCGTTTCGTCCAGCTCAAGATACTCCATAGGGTCTACATGATGGGGCCAAAGCTCCTGCGTATGGGCTATGCTGAGGACGGTTTGTGTAAGCGTGGGTGTGGTGCGTTGGGGACTTTTCTGCATATTTTGTGGGAGTGCCCGGAGGTGGAGGGGTTCTGGCGTGGTGTGCATGAGGTGCTGCGAGTGGTTACGCATGTGGCGCTGTTGCCCGAAGCGAGGAGATGCCTGTTGAATGTGTGGGAGCCTACCGATTACTCGGTGCCGCAAAAGTGGTGGGTGACTCTGGGGTATATGGTTGCCAAGCGTGACATTGTTCAACTGTGGGATCCCAGAGGCCCCCGACTGTCTCGGCCTGGAAGGAACATATGGATTGGTGCATGTTTCGGGAAAAGGTGGTGTATGTGGCGAGAGGTAAGCCTGGGACATGGGTGAAGGTATGGGGCCCCTGGAACGCCTACCGCGGGGGAATCTGTGCTCCACCGTTATTGCCTGATCCGTCGCCGGCCCCGTCCCCTTAGCCAACTCATTCACCCGGTACCTGGGCATTAGGTGTACCCAGCCCTAGTTCTGATCTCTCCCCCCTCTTGAGATTCCTATGGATGGCTAGGATCCCCCCTCTGGGGGAGCACGTGTTGCTATTTCCGATTGAGGATTGCCTTGTGGGTTTGTTTGTATTTGTCGTTCTTTAAGTTTAAAATGGAACCGTATAGTGGGGTCTGGATAGTGTGGCTCGCAATGATGTTAACTCCTGTGCATGCTCAGCCGCAGCACCATGTGTTTTATAAATGTATATCGTATACTCCTTTCATTGCTAGCGGCCGGCCGGAAGGTTGTAGGCCCATATTTGTATATTTTTGAGTCTTGTAATAAACGGTTTCAAAAAAAAAAAAAAAAAAGAATTGTCTTTCCAAAAAACAACTATTGTACACCTGTTTTGTGGATTTCTCTAAGGCTTTTGATCTCGTAAATCGAAACCTTTTATGGAGAAAATTGGCTGGATGGAACATCCCCACAAATCTATTACATGCCATCTAGCTATTGTATTTAAACAACTGGGGTCAGGTCAAACTTGCCCTGAATAAAGGCTTGTCTGACAAAATTCTAATAAAGTGGGGCCTGAAGCAAGGGTGTGTTCTTTCGCCACTCCTTTTTAAAACAATTTGGGCCGGCCTAAGAGCACACCTAGATGCAGCTAACTTTCATCCTCCAAGCTTGGGCCTCCGCAAGTGTCTTCATTACAATATGCTGATGACGAAGTTCTTATGAATCTGACTGGAATCAGACTACAGAGGTTATTAAACAATCTGCATACCTACTGTATCGAAAATTAAATGACTGTTAACCTTGCAAAAACTCTGGTTATGGGTTTTGGCAGGAAGGTGATCAAGAAAGGAAGTTGGTCGCTGGGTGGACAACATGTCTCGAAAAGCCCATGCTATAAAATACCTTGGCGTCTAGCTACAGGATCTCCTGCTGTATCAATTACATTTTAATTCATTGAAACTAAGGATTGCCTCCTTGATTGCAGCATTTCAATCACTACATAATAAACTACAAAGCCCGACATTCCTGCAGCTTCTAACAATAATAAAAGCCAAGTTTATTGTAGCCTTTCCGGGAAATGTCTGACCCTTTTTAGGCCGCGCATCAGCGATGACCTGTTGTATCACTCTTTGTGGCTTTGGGAAATCCACCCATTGCTATTGACTGTTAGCTGCATCATTCAGAAATGCTGGCTTTGTATTGGTGCATTGCTGTAAAAGTCCCTCCTTTTGGTTTTTAGCTCTCTTTTCGGCGATTTCACCCAGAGAGCATTGTGGTTGGCCATCACACAGTACAGCAGGACAGCTTGTGAGGGAAACTCCACTCCCCCCTCAGAATACCCCCCCTCCCACCCCCCCACCCTTCCAAACTGGCTATTTTCAGGTCAGGCGTTGTTTTTTTGTTTCTAGTTTTATATATTGTGAACTGGACCCAAAGGTCACCAGTCACGTTGTATAAGGACACATTCATTATTTATTAGGCACGGCTAGATTACGGGATTTGCCCAGAATCACCGAATGTTGAACCGACGCGCTTTTAACTTTTATTTTAGCAGGGCAGCGTCCGTGTGTCTCCTTTTGATGGCCTATGTTTGTTTCTTTTCCCGATTTCCAGCTCCGGTGCGTCGTTTGTAGCCGGCATCTCCATCCCTTGCTTACTCTCCTGTGCCGTCCACCCACCCCCTCACAACACTGAAAACACCCCCACACCTTGCTCCAAGGTTGCTGCTTGGAGTTTCAAATTTGAGGTAGTTTTGATTACTTTGTGCACAAATCGCGCCAGTGATTTAATCTGTCCCCCAACACGGCTTGCCCGCCCCCCACCACTACTCCTCCGAGGTAAGTAACACCATTCCTTCCAAAGTTGTGGCTTGCACAAGCTGTGTTGTTTATTGGTAAATAAGGCGAGCCGTCTGTGGGCATGGGTGCAGACTGGTGGCTTGCTGGTGCGTGCATTTGAAGCGGGCCCTCTGCGGCCCGGGTGCACACACGGAAAGTTGGAGGGTGATTAAGAAGAACGCGCTCGGGTGGAGCAGATGATCTCGCAAACGAGCAACCCCAGCTCCTGCTGTGAGCAGCGGTCGATTTCCCCCCCACCACACCCCCTCCCCTATCCCTGACTGGTTTCTGAGCACTGATTTGTTTTAATTTTCGCGTAATAGCTCCCAAAATAAAGGGACAACTGCATTTCTTTTCTGGGGCGCACTAATAACTATTTGCATTCTCAAATACTACAAACGCTGATAAATAGTGTTTATTATATAATAGTTTTATTCACTTCCTTCAAATGGATTAAAGTCCTCGAACGTTTTTAGTTTCAACGGGAAATGCAGCTTAATAATGAGACGTTTTAACTGCAACAGAGTTTTTTATGGCGTGCAACTCAGAGCCTCACCTGCTTTATCATTTACATTTTTTGTTACTACAGTAGAGCTGTTCACGTTTTCATGCAAATGCATGCAGCACAACTTTGAACACGCTCTCCCGGCCTCTTTACTGAAAAATGTCATTTACCTACATTTTTTTTTCTTGCTAAATGCCATATTTCCCGCTGTGACAATTTTCGGCACCCTGATCACTTCTTTTATTATTTTTTTCATAATTTTTGTTAACACTACCCTGTTCATACACCCTCAGTCAAGCCAGGTCTCTCTTATACTTTAAACATAAAACACCTTCTGCGCCTTCTTAGGAGCTTCTACTGACATTTTAGTGGCTTGTCAATAACAGCACAACACATCTATATGCAACACTATATATATTATAAAGTACCAATATGATCGCTAACGATAATGCTGCCAAAGTCACGCATTATGTGAAGCCCCAGACCGGACCTTTTAGGGAGTGCAACCTGCCTCTCAAATTGACTCTGCCTCAGCTTAGCAAGCCTTTCCTAGCCTCTGACGTGTTGTGCCATCTTAAAGTGTTTGCAGGCAGATCAATTTTAAGGTGGCAGTATTAACAAATGGTTGCACTTCTCAATCATAACTTTACGAAATATTTTAAACAATAATTAAAAAGTGAGTTTTATCTAATCAAAAAGCTTTACCCCCTTCTATTTCTGTGAATTTTAATGAATGGATTGGTTCGACTGGCTGCTTACAGCGCTTTATGTGGCAGGGTTAAGCAAATTATGTGGCAAGAAAAGGAAAAATTACATTATTGAAAGTACAATCCGTGGTAGCTCAGGTGCTTTGGTACATATTTAACAACCACTCTCATTGCACACACAAATGACCATAATTGTATTTGTCAAAGCACTGCTATTAGTGTCCACGCATCCATGGTGAACAGTAGATGTTGCGGCACCCAGGAAAATGTGCTGCATGGCTAAATACTTATAAGGCCCCGCGGGTGAGACCGATTGCATTGCAAATGCTTGTTTAACTCTGCACAAAGCAAGGTATTCCGCTTTCTTTTTCATCTCCCCCAGAGCGCATCTCCCTCCCAGATTCAGCTGGAATTCGGTCTGAGTAGCCAAGAGCTAGCACACAAAAAAGCTCCATAGTCAAGCATGTCGCTGTTAACACTCTTGGACCAAGCTACATTACATCACCTGCTATGGACAGAAATGCAAACTGGCCTATTGACAAAAACAAACAGCTGACCTCAAGCCTTTGAACAGGAACGGATTTATTTGAATGCAAAAAAGCTATGGGATCTGTCCACTACCTCACAACTCTTTTAAAAGTTACCCTAAATAAACAAATAAAGAGGTTATTATGGAACAGGAATAAAGAGGAGTTTGGAAAAAGAAGACCTGCATGGACCATCTTCGACTCCTATAAGCAGCCCCGTCCGCAGCTATATTTAACAACTTTGCTAAGATCCTTTAATAAAAACAAGCTTCTTTACTTGCGCTTTGGACTGTCTCAAACAATTGGCTGTTTCCCCACATGGCTCCTGAGACGTCTCTCCAACAAGTGCAGACTTTGCCATCTTCATGAAGAAAGTTTGATTCACATTCTATCGATTTGCCCCATGCTGCTAGTAGGCCTGGGCCAAAATTCCGTTCCGTTCGCGGAAATTGCGATAATTTGGCATTTTCGCGTTCCGCGGAAAGCACGAAAATGTCAAAATTTCCGCATTCCGCAGCTTACCGATAATTTGTTTCTTGCTCGCGCTGTCAAATAATACATTCTCGTGTGCGCGCGATCGCCTTACCTGAATCCCCGCGTTCGCCGGCAAGTTTTCCCGATCCGGTCGCGTTCTCCACAAGATGTTGGATTGTTGGTAGCCATTTGCGCTGTCTCGCGACAGTTCGCGCCCGCAGTAACGTCATGCGTCGCGCGATCACGTCTTTCTTCTCGCGATCATGCACCGCGAGACAAGTGAAAACAAGATGGCCGCGCCTGCGAGCAACCGCATGGGTAAGTTGGCGAGCCGCGAGCACGCAGAAAATACCGCGAAAGGGGCGGGAAAAAAACTTCTGTATCTTCGCGATATTTCTGCGTGTTTGCTGAGGTTTTTAACATTTTCGCGATAATTTGCAAAAGTGAATTTCGCAAATTCCGCCCACCTCTAGCTGCTAGTCGAACGCAAGGTTTTGTTTTAACCGCCAAGGTATTCGATCATGTCGATATGTGCTACTTTTCTGTTTGAAGGTCGAAACTCCTCAAGTAATTGTAGCCTTCTTAAAATGTATTACAAAAGTAGACCTGTTGCTGACAACGAAAGACTGCATGCTTGCTCTACAGCCGGCATAATAAATCATTTGAGCTGCTGTCATGGGGATGTTAACATTGTCCCTACTGTTACGAATGTACAGATGTGGCAATCCTGTCGGCACAAGTTCACGATTTTACTGTTTTGTACTTCCAGTGAAATTATCACTAATATTTCCAGCTTTACTTTCGCTTACTAAGGAAACTGTAATGTATGGATGTGCAGATACCATTTGTATGAGTCTACAACTACTGCGTTACAGTTTTTAGCGAACTTTGTACCAACATTTTGCTCTTAATTTGGAAGCATGGCTGAAATAACATAGGACATCACAATAAACAACAATACTATCTGCACCAGTGCACAACGTTACTGTTTTTGACCTTTTCAGCGAAATTTACACCAATATTTTCATAATTGTTGCTGCTGATTATGAAAACAAGAATATACTAATGTAGAAATTCTAATTGTACTAGTTTACCATTTTACTGTACTGCACTTTTTAGCAAAAATTGCACTAACATCTTGCACTTTAATTTGGAAGCATGACTGAAACAACATTAAACACTGACAATTTTATGTCTTATCATTTTGTGCATTATTGATTTTAATATTTAATTACGACTTCCTTGTGAAAATGTTATGGTTTTAATTCTAACTGAAATAAATAAAATACTACTGCTGTAGGAAACTTTAAGTTTTTGAAATGTCCATCTCTTATGTTGCCTGTAGGTGTTCTAATGATACCACACCTTTTGTATCCCATACATTGAAAAGCACAGATTGTCCAATACTAACCATCTGAGAAAACTGGTTGGAAGGTTCACTTCTTTCAATTTAGTTTCTGACCGCACAGGTATTGTGTTTTTTTCTCCATCTCATTTCCCTGCTAGGCCTGTTCCAGATCCTGACTACCACTGTGGTCACTGGTGGTGCCTCATTGGTCAGCGCATCTCCATAGAGCATGTACAAATATCTCTTGGCTTCAAAGGCAAGCCAGTCAAGTCTAAACATTCAGGGTGGCAACGGCCCAGTTATTCACCACACATAGCTGGACAGCCTTTAGCAGTGGTATCGCTTCTTTGTGGGTGGATCTCTGAATTGTATTCTATGCTTTCTTTGGTGCTTCGATTGCCCAGGTCAGAGAATTAACCATGACACCTAATTTGCTAAAGAACCTGTTTTGAACCGCTTGTGGCACTGCCCGCTATTTGTGACTAGTATATTTAAAGCTATTAAAGATAATTCCCACTTGTTGGATTTCTGAGTTCTGTAAGGTCTTGGAATTCTAGATTATGTCTAGTCTAACTTAAGTATTAGTTTTCTGTGGAGGTTGCACTAATGCATGAACATCTGTATCTAGGTGATTTTTGAGAGCCGGGTACGGAACAGTGTCGAGGCTGTCCTGTTTCTAAGCTTTGTTTAAGGTTACAAACTGCTTTAGATCTTTTAAGACATATTGTCAAGACCCATTTAGGTGTGTAGAGGGCAGAAACAAAGTAATTGAGGCATTGCTTTTATATTGCCCTGAAAATATCATATATTCTCCCAAGACTCCCTTGTACAATCTAACCTATGTCTAGCAAACACGGTTAGTAGTTCTGAAATGAAGAAAGCTTCTGGTTGACTGAAAGGTAAGCAGCAGACGGATACATGATTATCAAGCCATCTTAAACTTGCAACTGCCTCACAAGCTGATCTATAAACATTCATTTTAGTTCCAGCAACTGCTAAACACATTTCAGGGACTGGCAAATCTTAACCTGCTCATGTTCCAGGGAGCCAATTGTGGTGACGTCACTGACAGACAGTCTACCTATACAGTGGAGAGACGGCAACACTTTAAATGTTGCAGTGTGCTTTTCTGACAATGAAAACCTCCATTTTAAAGTGTTCATCCTAACCCTGTGATAAAAGGGGGTTTGAATGGGCCAGGATTACTAGGAGCAATCCCTTGTAAATGCGTTGCTTGACAGGAGAGGATTGTCCAGCATATATAGCTGGGTGACATAATTCAAATGCTATTGTAAATGTTGCTACAATACAGCACTTCCAGTGCTGACTGCGGTCATGTGTCCACCTCAAGAATTACACCCTGCATTTTTAGTTGTTTAGTTGTTCAATTTATGAAATGCATGTGCGCTTGTGACAATGGGACATACAGACCTCTGAGGCAGAGACCCAGAAGACATGAGGCGTGCTTCACATTGTGTCATTTTTGTTGGACAGTTCGGAGACATAGTAAACATTTGTGCAGTGTGATAAAAGCAGAGTGTAATGCACATACGGATTATCACATGGCCGGTGCTCCATAATATGAGGGTACAACTCCTTGGTTCATTGTCAGATTTGTTGCATAAACGTATCCGGTTAGAATTCTGTGTCGGGACCGGAGGTGAAGATTATGCTTAAACTCTTTTACTTAGCTTCACATAGTAAGTTCACAGCAGCCATTTTAAGCATCAGTTTAACACAAAAAACGAACATTACCAAAATCCTTGGGGTTGTCAACAGAGAAAAACCAATAACCAATCACAACTAAGCTAGTCCACATATATGCCATTGTCACTGCTTCATTGACTTTTTTCTTCGCTGCTTAGCAGCTGCAGATAAGTGTTGCTCTCTTACTCTGACAGGGCTTGTTTTTTTCCATGTATTATCCTTATTATTGCTATTATTGTGCATTTATAACCTGTATTGTTGGGTTTTTTATTACCTCACGTTTATTTGCAGTGTTGTTAAGCTGCAGGAGTGCTCCTACTCTCCTTACGCGGTGGTGTACTGTGTTTGGTGAAGGCTGGGGACCTCGTGCGCGGTGCAACCCTCCGACCAGCAGGTGGTGCTTTGTGCTCTCGCCGTGAGAACCCTGTTATTGCCTTCCCACGAGCCTGGAGACCTGAGGCCCCAGTATTACTGTGCCTGTACAGCATATTTGGTACTCTTATTGACGCCTCTGAGGGTCCGTAACTTTAGGTCCGCAAGGGATACTTTCAACTTACATTTTCTATGCCCTGTGGGGGTCTGTACCTTCTCGTTGCAGGCTTACAGGTTGTCATTTTGCAGTGCCTTGATGGCCTGCTATATTCATAGCGCCGTGTGGGGTCGGTAAGTTGGTCATCAGCTACCCTGGCAATCTGAGGGACACCGTACCAGGCTCCAACCAGTACATTAGTTGGGTGTTGTGTCCTTGGGGCCAGACACCATTGGATTGGAGGCCTTCGGACTCTGCCTAATCTCACTGGAACCCCAGTATCGTAGCTAGACAGCTCCGCTGTCACCATATTGGTGCATGCTCAATTGGTTTCCATACAGTCAGCTGGCAGTATGTATGTGGAAGAGGAGGCCCTGTCCTTCCTTCCTTGGGATAATATCTATGAGGCTGTTGATGCCTCTATTCATAGGGCGGTTGCAGAGGTTATTACCCTGTGGAACAGCGCCTCTATAACAAAGTTCTGGAGGATTACATAAGGTCCTCTTGCCCACACATTACCCCTGAACAGGTGCCCCCATGCCTGAAACATTAACTTCCTGGGCTGGATCAGCACGCTTTTGGGTGCCTCAAACAAGCCTTCCTGGCCCTGACCCTGCCCCCCCCTTTAGTCCTTCGGCTCCACTGATGACGGTGACGATTCCCTTGGGGATTCTGACGAGGAGGCAGGCCCTTCGAGGCCTTGACGCTGTTGCTCAGTCACTAACTCTTGTGAGGCCTCCCCAGCCGACATTATGTGAGACATGCTGGACCCGGTCAACAACGTCCATCCCCGATCAGCAGCATGGGCCCAATTAGGAAATTCGCAAAGTATGTTGTCAGCTGCCTTGGTGAGCCCCGAAAGAAAGAGATGCACATTCTTTTGCAAGTGGAATGCCTCAGATCTACTCTGGAGGGCAAGGTTGCCCCTATACCTGAGATTGATGCCAGGATGGTGACTTTTCTGGACAAATTCATCAGTGACCCCAAGAAGGGGATATACCATTCCTGGCAGTCGTGCCAGGACATGCTCCTGGATGCATAGGGTCCAATTACTAAGATATTGGACAGGACTGATTAGGCCAAGGTTACTGGCTCCCTAGTCTCCCCAGATGTCCTTTCGGGCTGAGCCCAGAGGGCCATTATCTTCTTGGGAAATTCTAATTGCGCCTGGTCTACTGAGAGGCGTTGCTCCTTGCTTATTAGAGTGAACCCGTATGAGACTGGGATGTTAACCCCAAGGGGGAGAGGATGTAGCCTATGGGCTAGAGCAGTGAACGTCGAAGGTGGGGAACCGGGTTCGAGTGTAGGCAACGACGCTCAGCATACTGTGATTCTGGGCAAAATCACTTAATCTGCCCGTGCCTAACAAAATTAATTGTGTCCTAGTGAAACGAAACTGGTGCTATGTAAAGCGCTCTGATACCCAATATCTTCGGGTTTAGTTCGCGCTATAAAATACTCTAAAACATTTTAAAAAAATAAAAGGGGCCTCTTCGGAGATCCTTTCATCAAAGAATTAGGGAAGTTCGTTGCCACCTTCTCTTCCCTGGACAAGGCGCAAACATTAATCAAGCTCATATTTAACCCGCAGGTTTTCCAAGGGGCCACAAATCCCCTCCCGGAGACAAGGCTCCAGGCGCGTCCAGTATCGGGACCAAGCTCGCTTTATGACATTCTACCCCACTAGAGGGTGTTTCCATGGCAGAGGCGGTTCCAGGGGCCAAGCCTCAAATTCCTGCACCAACGGTGAGTGTTGGCCTTTCTTTCCAACTAAAAAGTGTGTTGCCGACTGGCGCATTTTCTCCACAAGTGGGAGTCTGTCATGGTTGATGCATGAGTCCTCCAGATCTTCCAGGGGGTTTAGATCAAGTTCTATGGCTTGCCATGGGCAAGCCACGTACCTGCAACCGATCGTTTTCCCTAGCAGAGTGCGATCTCATAGATAAAGAGCTCGAAGCCCTCCTCCAAATAAGGACCATTTGCCGATCAATGGCACTATCCAACGGCTTTATAAGCAACATTTTCCTGGTTGAAAAGCGCAATCTGGGTCAATACCCGTTATAAATCTTTGAGAGTTCAACAAGTGGCTGGTGTACCGTCACTTCAAGATGGAAGGCTTCCATCTTTTGCAGGATGTTCTCCAGCCACTCGACTGGATGATGCGCCTGGATCGGAAGGATGCACACCTTTGAGTTCCAATTTTTTGTGTCCAACAGACACTTCCTTAAGTTCCTCGGGCGGATTCAAACATACAAGTTCCTTATGTTCTCTTTTGGACTCTCCTCGGGATCTTGGTGCTTCATGAAGATCCTCAAACCAGTGATGGAACACCCACATGCACAGGGCATGAGGACCATTATCTACGTGGACGACATGCTTATTATGAGCCAATGTCCCAAAAAGTAAGCCACACAGCTGAAGACGACGGATCACCTGTTAGAGACTCTAGGGTTCGTAATCAGTGAGAGCAAATCTTTTCTCTCTCCGTCCCAATCAACTGCATTCCTGGGATTTTTGATAGACTATGTGAAGCCCACGCTGAGCTTTCTTTCCAGGAAAATGGCAAAGATTTGTCACAAATTGAGACAGGTCCACGCCAGGCCTTACACTTCTCTCCGACAACTAGCTCAGCTGGTGGGCATTCTGTCATCATACATCCAGGTGATCTTTCCGGGTTCTCTACACTATCGCGAGTTGAAACTCCTCAAGATTCACCACTTGCAGAAGGGCCTCGAGTACACTCAGTCTGTGAAATTATCGGAGGAAGCTAGGAAGAAAATTCAATGGTAGCTTTCCCACATGGAAGCCTGGAATTTCGGATCCTACCCAGATCTGGTCATCGAGTCCGATGCCAGCAAGTTAGGCTGGGACACCCGATGTAGAGACTTTTCTACTGGAAGAAGCTGGTCACAAGACAAACAGACGTTGCACATCAACTGCCTGGAATTCCTCGCAGGGTCCTTCGCAGTATGATGCTGGACCAAGGACAGGATTCAATCTTGCTGCTCCTCAAGATGGACAATGTATCAGCAATGCAGTACATCAACTGCCTGGGGAGGACCAAGCCAAAGCCCTGTCAGATCTGGTGAAAGACTGAGGAACTTCGATTTTCGATTGTGATCGTATCGACCCGCCATTTTGTGCTCCGCCGCCATTTTGTGTTGCCCTCACTCAGGCAGCACGACGATCGAAGTCTTTTTCTGCAGCTTCGTGTCAAAATAAGCCTTCTGCCTCTATTTGCAAAGCTGGTGTTAGGATTAGCCGAGTACACTAATACCTGTCTGGTTTTTCTAATCCCCGTCTAAACTATCTGTTGGTTCACACTATTCTCCTCTGACTTTATCTTATTGTCTGGCCTTAGCTGTCCTCTGCTAGCATTCTCTTGTTTCACAACTGTCCTCCAACACACACAAACGTATCTCGCCTCCTGCAAGTTAGTTGTAGATCAGTTAATGAATTAGCTTGTGGGGAGGTTGACAAACACAGTTGGAGGAAGGCTTCTTCGAGTCATCTGATACTTTGTTTTCAAACCTTTTCTATTGGTGCTGTCCTGTTTTCCAAATTTTCTAATTGGCTCTTTCTTATATGTTCTGGGTGTGTATTTGGTTAATGTATACTTTACATATGTGCTATAAAAGATTGTGCGCCACGGAGTGAAGTGGCAGTCTCCTAAGAACCTACCTTGTGTACTTCTGGGAAAACTGTACTAGCTGCAGCTAATAAATCCAATCTTCTAACGCCTAACAGAGTGTCCCGTGTCTCTGTGTAGCTGAGCAGAAGAACCCAGGAGATTAAGGCGTACCCTGCGCCGCCAGGCCCAAAAGGTTCTGGTTCTTCAACTGGCGCCCAACGTGGGGCGGCTTCAGTGGTACCGGTTCTGCCTGAAGGTCGTGAGGAACCCCGCGAGAAAATTCCGGAGGATTCCCGAGCCACGTCAAGCGACCCCTGTATGTCGAAAGTGGTCCAAAGGTCTTTTGCAGCGCGGTTACTCCTTCCTGATGGCTACTGACGACCGCTGCCCTGACTGCCGCTCTGCCTTGGCCCTTCCTTTGGTGATGTATGGTAAGGCGAGACGATAGACGGGCCTCTGTTGGCGTGACAAGAAGTCCTTAGTTAAGTATTGGGTGGGTCGCTCCCACAATTTTGTTTCTTAGTTGTTTTTGATCCTTTTTGTCCTTAGATTCGACTATTGCAATAGCCGAAGCCGAGGGGTAAGTGCATTTGTGCTGCGTAAACTGAGTTTTACCCCCTTGAAGTTTGTGAACAGTCCGGTGAAATCACGAGATGCCTGGTCTGACTAAGTTTGGAAAATGTTGTTGCTTTGGTTGTAATAGGGATTCCCGGCTTGAGGACTCTTGTCCGATTCCTTCGGTTGGAACTCCCACATATGAGCTCTATTCGAAACATGGTATTGGCCCCATTGCCTTTAACGAGGCATGGACCCGATACACAAAGAAAGATGGTGTTCTAAAATGGCCAGAAAATGGTAGCTTTGAGCCTGATGTGCTAGACAATTTAGAAGCAGTTCTATTCAAAAGAAAAGCCCGGCCGGCAATGTTTGACTCTGTCCGCCTTTGGCGTAAGGAAGCCAAACAGAAAGAAATTAAGCAAGCAAAACGAGATAGAAGAGCACAGGGTATGACAATTATACAGGCTGCCCAACAATTTAAAGACAATGAAATTGATAATCCAACTGAAATTTCAGAGAGATAGCATCGTATGGCGATAGACAAATGCTAGCCGGTGTTGCCTGTTTCCCCTCCCGAAAACAAGAAAGATACAGAAGAAGATCCCGTAATGTCTCACTTATTGAGATTGCCTCCGCCCTGTGCACAAAGTGCCAATGCACCCCAATTGTTACAGCTTGTTCAGCCGCCAGCGGTACCTCCGCCTGTTCCGGCTCTTCCGCATTTGCCTCCTCCAGTATTACCGCCTCTGCCAGTTTTACCATTAACTTCGACTTCTTTACCCTCATCTCCTGATCTTCGATCTCCTTTGCCTTCTGCACCTCCTGCAATTATCGGTTCTCCTTCTGTTAGTTCGCCTAACACCTTGTCTCCAATTCTCATGTCCAATTCTCCGTCCATGCGTAAGCGACTTACGGACACTGTCACTGGTATTCTATCTCCTTTCTTTGAAGCTTTAAATGTGTCTCCGGCTTTTTTTTGCTCGAAGACAGTCTCGTAGTCAGTTCCCAGATTCTGAAGAACGAGAGAGATTGGAATCTCTCGCACATAGATGGATCAAGAAGGGTCCCCAAAACAGTGTACTTGATAATATGCCTACCTTCTCTCAATGGAATGCACACACACAAAGATATGTTTTCGATGTAATGTGTGATACTCTCATTAAAGAATGGGAGGATGTGAATTTAAATTCGGTTCCACGGGGTCTGTTAGATGTTCAGGCTGACTTTGATAAAGGACTTATTGTGGGTTCTAAAGTTGAGAACGCTGTAAGGACACTTATTTCCTTTAGAAACTTATTAACCTCTCAGACTTTCCTTGATTCCAATCCATTGGTTAGGCTGACACTGAAAAATTATCCCATGAGAGAGGTTCCTCTAGTATGGAAGGAAGAGGTTGCAGCAGCAGGTGCTAATCCAGCTATTCCCGCTCATTTTCAGCGTTTATGGGTACATGTCCCCTGGAAGAGATCTGAAGTTTTGGCCCTTAAACAGACTCTACCAGATCCTCGTAAAAATCCTGTGGGTTATTATAAAGAATTATCACAGACAGTTGACGCATGCATCATGAATTTAGCTGATATCGACATGTGAATGGGAAATGTAGTCCCACAGACAATATGGGCTAGGATTCGTAAGGAGAATCACGCACAGGAATTAGGTGCTAATTGGGATGTTATAACTGCCGCAGATAGAGACCAAGTGGGTGGTGCGAAGCCTGATGCTTTGATTTCAGAACTCCCTGGTAGGATTATTACATTAATGAAGACGATGATGCCTGCATTGAGAGTTAATTGGCATGCAAACAAAAGAAAGATGAAAGTGTCTCTGATTTCTTCACTCGTTTCGAGGAGACATTTTTTGATCACAGTGGTCAAGATATGGCTACAGAGGGTGGACAGCGATTATTTGTGGACAAATTTGTATTTAATTTGCTTCCTGAGCTGTCACACAAATTGAAAGATTCTGAAAGTTCATGGGCTGTCTCTTCTTCTGCTCAGATATTGGCTACTGCACAATATTATGAAAACAGAGATAAAGAAGAAATAGAAAAGCAAGAGAAAAAGACGAAAGAATTAAAAACGAAGGTTCTCTTGCAACAAGCTTATCCTCCTCGTCATACTCAGCCTCAATTTCAATTTCAACAGCCTCCGCAGTTTCAGAGGTTGTATCAAAAACCTGAGCCATACATTCCGCAACCTTTGTTAGGACCTAATCAATGTGCCTATTGTAGAGAAGATGGTCATTTTAAAAATAGTTGTCCGGTTTTATTGGCCTCCAGTCCGCAAACAGAGGTAGAGGTCGAGGTGTGTTGACTCAAGAACAGTGTGCCCTTCCTTCTCCCAATTCCATGAACTACTTTGATCAGCAAAATGTTAGGTCTACACAGTACTACAATGAAGACCATTCTATTGAAAGCGAAAATGAAAGTCTTCATGCCAACTAGGACAGCCATGCACAAAGTAAGGGAGTTGTGTCGGTTCCAGTAGACCAGAGTGGACCTTATGTTAACGTCACTACAATGGGCATTTTAGACCCATTTCTTCTAGATACTGGGGCGATGAGAAGTTCTATCATTCATTCTAAACTCCCTGGGTCACGTTTGTCTGGCTTACCGAATGTTTCTGTAGGATTTTCTGGTGCCCCTGTTTGTAATCCGGTTTCCTGCCCTCTGCCAATTTCAATTGGCCCTTATGATTTGGAAGCCTCACTTCTTTTAACGAATGGTTGTGGTGAAAATCTGTTGGGTTTGGACTTATTGAAAAGAATGCATGCTACGATATATTGTTCTCCTTCTGGTGTACATCTTACTTTAGGACAGAAATTGATTTCTCCAATGTATTTGTCCAAAGATCAGTTTCCACCTGAATTGCTTTCTCTTCCGGCAACGCTTTGGGCCACGGGTCCGAACGATGTGGGTTGTCTTGAGATTCCACCTTATGTTGTCACTCTTAAGCCTAATGTTGAATTGCCACGTATTCCGCAATATAGAATTTCTACGGAAGGTGAAAAAGCGCTTTTGGAAATCATTCATGATTTGATTCAGAAGGGTGTGGTTGAGGAAACGAGAGGTAACATATGCAACAGTCCTATTCTTCCTGTTCTTAAACGCACTGATCCTTCTCAGCCACCTGTATATCGTTTCGTAATTGATCTTCGGGAAGTAAACAAAATTGTTGTACCACAATTTCCTGTTGTTCCAGATATCACTGCTCTGTTGACAATGATACCTTCCACAGCGACTTGGTTTTCTGTTATCGATCTAAAGAATGCCTTCTTTAGTATTCCTATTGCAGAAGAGAGTAGGGACATTTTTGGCTTCTCTCTTGGAGGCCGAAGCTTCTGGTTTAAGCGCGCACCTCAGGGCTATTGTGAAAGTCCCTCCATTTACAGCCAAGCTTTAAAATGTCATCTTGATACTTTTCATTGCCGTCTGGTGCTGCTCTTATACAATACATGGATGACTTGTTGATTACTGTTGATTCAGAAAAAGTGTGCAAAATGCTGCATCTGGTTTTTTTTCTGTCTCACCTCCTGGTTCATTCAGCAGCTGTAGTGTTGGGGCACAAGGGGTTGCTTTCCAGAACAAATAGGCCCCTCTAGAGATGCTACTAGAGCCAAGCACAGGTGTTTGAAAAAATATTTTTTGTTGACTCGAGTATTCGTCGGGTCTTTTAGTATTATGAACATACATTGTCTATCTCCTCTCATCTGTCTGGGCAGCTTTTGGCAACAGCTTTGTCGTGCAAGTAGCTTGCTCATGGCAGGGGCACGTGGTCACATACACATACCTTACACATTTAGGATATGAGATTTTCACTGGAATAAACTTTGCCAATTGATAAAGAAATAGTTTTCCTTTTCAAAATACTGGAGGAAAAGCAAACCCATATCTATTGGTATCTCAAAACCATACATTGAATTCAGTATTTTCAATATTATGAATAGCAATGTTTATTTTTTCAATTACTTTTCCCTCAGGAATCTCTGAGCAGAAAATAAAAAGAATAAGGTAGTGTTGGAATGTAAACGGAAACACTTGCCAAGGCTTAGTTTATTTTCCACAGGATTCAGCCAAATGTTATTCTGTAGCTGCCAAGGGAGCATATTTTATGGGCCTGCTGGAGAAGGGTCATGTTAAGCACACCTTCTGCCTCAGCGGCCCACCCACTGACTGCAGTAGATGGCCCTTCCTCAGCTCCATAAAAACTGTTGGTTGTCAAAGCTGCTGCTTTCATGCAATATGTGGAATGCAAGAGATAAAGCAACAAAAAAAAAACCTTACATTGAGCTCTTCAACCATATCCCAGCAAATGTTTCCCTGTCGCTGTGCTTTTACAGGGAAGCTGGGAGGGGTGAGAAGCAACAAGGGTTGGGGGGGGGGGTGACCATGTATTTGAGGGGGGTGGGAGAATCAGCACAAGAAAAAAAGAAATAGAAAATACGTATACTCATGAAGTGGTGCATGAAAAACAAAAAAACAGTTCCCTAAATGCGAGCAGTGAAATAATACAAGTCACTGAGGAAAGTGCCTCTTTTTGTCATGGTCACGCCCACTTTTTTTCCTCTGGTACTGATGTTTTTCGACTGATGTGCACTGGGTCCTTGATAACCAGGCTCCAGGGCTCTTTGCCTAAAAAACAAGGTAAAATGGTCTAATTAGATCACTGTTGGCACACACTCTAGCATCCATGTAAGTCCCTAGTAAGTGGTACTTCTGGTATCTAGGGCATGGGTACGCAAAATGGCCCCCCAGGGCTGTCGGATGTATTCTACCACCCTAAGGGACCCCCCTACAACTTGCATGCTGGCTGCCATTGCAGACTGCGTGTCATGATGCAAACTATGAGTGAAACACAGCATGGCATACTCACTGTGTGCCATGCCAAAGTCATTGCATGTAATATATGCAAGTCACCCCTACAGTGTAGTGAGGAAATGGGGTTAACTGCAGACATTGCTAAGTTAGCATAAGTAGTATAGGCTTGGCTGCCATTCTGCCGCTTTTGCACACGACACTACATGGCTCTGTTCTCGTGAAATACTTTGCTGGCGCTGCTTCACATGAGAACTGTCTACCTTTCACATATTCAGCGGGGCTACGCGCTCTCTGTCTGTACAGCTTGTTGAAGGTTGAATAACACGTATGCTGTTGATTCACTTTGGTCAGTCCCACGCACATAGACATAACATGAAGCACAGTGGCCCAACTGAAACTCGGGTGCTTTTACTATGGCATTACATGCATGAGAAGGCACTTGGAGAGCACCTTTGCAACATAGAAGAGCTGTACTGATCCTGAGATGTAATTCACTGCATCTGATCTCGTAGGTATGGGGTCTCACTGACAAAGCCCAGAGGTCCTCTATAATTATTCTAAACTAGCTCATGAGCACGGGGAGGGTGGTAAAAGGAGCTATAGTCCTGTTTCCACTGTCATTATAATATGATTTCCTCTTTTGTGCTTTATGGAATTGTAACAATGCTAATTATATTGTTTTTATGCATTATGCTTCTCATATTGGTTAGAGTACTGCACCTCAGAGCACGTTAGTTAAAAATAAACATTTTAAACTATACAGTGTCTCTGATTACTCACGTTGTGGACAAGTGTGAGTGTGAACGAGAGTGTTCTTGTTTCCCACTTTCCTGAGAGTTTACTAAGTCGCATGTTCTAGGTTGTCTAATCATTGGTAGCTTTGCTGTAGTACGGAGAACGAATGAGACACTAATGCTAGTCGGATTGGGGTTCTGGGCACTGAGGTGGCTTTTTTGGTACACCACAATACACAGAGGTCCTGGTTTCCTGCGCATAGTTCTGTGTATGAGCAGAATCCCTGCAACATGGCGCCCTTAACGTTTGGTCTGGTACTTATTTACGAGACGCTTTAGTAGTGCTTCTACTTGTCCACGATACTCTCACTCCTGTTTTCCGGTAAACAGTGGTGACAGCATAACCTACCTGTATTGATACTTTATAGGTCTTTTCAAGCTTGATATTATAAAAAGGATTTCTCATTCATGTGAATTACGAACCTGTTGCGTTGCCAGCTTTTGAGTTGTTTTGCTTTTCTTAGTCCTTATGGCTAAAGTCGATATTGCGGCGCATACCCGCACGCCAGTGCCAGACGCTGGTATCGCACTAATCTTTGTGGTTGGAGCCAATCCGGCTTTCCAATTTGAGGTATTTTACTCTTGGGTAACGTTTCTAGCAGTGGAGAGTGATGATAATTTGCTCCATACATACACTCCTATTGCAATACCTGTAGCGTATCGGCCATATACGACTCTCGAGATTTCGATTTCAGCATGGCAACACCGTATTTGATTTAATGGCGCCCTCCCCCAGACCGTGACTCCGGTCCGGTTAGGCCCTTTGTCGATTCCAGTGGCCCCTTGCCAATTTTGGCCGGGTACACACCACATCCACGTTATCTAGCAGCCACTGTAGACTAATTGCGTGTCTTGCACCCCTCCTTGATTGAGGTGCATAAGGCTCTAGTACAATACGTTTCCCGCAATCTCCAGATGGGAGCACCTGGGGTTGCGAAGCAACGAGCTGGCCCGTCCGGGATGTGTATTAGTCCCGTCATGGTTAATTCGGTTATGGGCAAGCGACCACAGAATAAGGCTGATTTACCTTACTGGCTCGCTGAGAAATGTTTCCTGCTGGAAGCGGTATTTCCTAATACCTCTCCTTTAGAGAAACACAGGATCTTAACAATAAGTTTGCAGAAAGACTTAATACCAGAGGTAACCGATTGTGAGACTTGGGGTAAAGTGTTCGCAGTGGTGTATGCGAAGTGTTTTGGCACACCATCTATGACTGTGCTACCCTCCGTGATTAAGCGTGTTCAGGATGAGCACGGCCCGGAGGCAGCATTGGAGTTGGAGATGAGGCTTGTCGGAGTGTTTGACGTAGTTGCTGATCTCATACTTGCGAACGTCAAGGGGGATGCGGTTAACTTTCAAGTGTCTAATGCTTTGCTTCTTGTCCCGAATGAAGAGAAACCCAGAGTGTTACTAAAGATTATTGCAGATGCCTATAAGACCATTGGACGCAATAGTTTGGGTTTTAAGCCTTTTGCTAAAATACCGGCACAACTGCAAACTCAGACGGCACAGTCTAATAAAGACGACCGTCCAATTTTTCCCAAAAACAATTGGAAAAATAAAAAACAGGTGAAACAACAACAAAAACAAGGGTCACGTGCAGCGTCACTGGCACCCGAACCCTCTGAGCGCACTTATGATTTGCGGGACTGAGCGAGAATTAGGTCTCCTAACAGGTTTCAGGTCCCTGACCTGCGTTCTCCTGGTTCTTCACAGGAAACATCGGGCTCACAAGCCAGTGGAGGTGATCGCCAGGATCACGGCAGAGGTCAAGGCGCCCCGTAAGGACGCGAGCAACCTCGTCAGACTGACGGTAAAGGAAAGCAGGACGATTTTCCTCGTCAACGCCCTCCGTTTCAGAAAAAGAAAGTTGCTGCTTTAACAACGAGATATACCACGGACGGTGAGAACCCACCTTCGGAATATAACTTGCGCAGTAATCCTGCTAGACAGTGCAGCGGTGGTTACCATAGTGCGGCAAGCACTGCGTCCATTTCTGGAGGCGACAGCAAGTGACACTTTCATCACAGTAGAAATTGCTGACACCCGAGTGGCTCCCCTGATAGATTATATGAAATTGTATTTTTAATAGAAGGTGATATACAATGTATTGTTAAAAGGATTTTTGGGGAAAATCTGACTTCTTCGTATGACATCTTGTTAGCTGAGGCAGACTGGCCCCCGCCTTTTGTTTTAGCCGCTCCAAGGGGGGAGGAGGTAATCCTCCCTAGTTTTTCACACAACGTAGCCACGTAGCAAGCAATGGCTTTTGCGAAAGAGTGGGCTTTGGTGCTTGCACCGGCTCTATACTGTACCATACTGTACTCGGGTGGGCTGGGATAAACCTCTCCGCCTCATGAGATACCATTGCGGTCAGTGCCACAGCCACAACTCCAATATCCCCTCCGGCCTGAAGCAAAAGCTTCAGTTTCTGAAAATCTTGAACAATTCGAGAATCTGAAAGAAACACGTTAGTTAGATTCCTCACCTTAGAATATCCCCAGTCGTCAGACTGGATCCGGAAGATTTTTCGTCAGCAATACCCCTTGCGCGTCGCTAGGCGTCGTCTGCGGCTCCGCGTCCGTCGTCGGCGTCGTGCGCCGGAATGACGTCGTCGGAGTACTTAGACGCCGCCCTCGCGCGCTGACGTCAGTTCTTCTTTTTTCCGCGCCAGTAAGCGCAGATCCGAGAGAGCTACCCCTTTAGTCAATTTTTGACTAACTTTTTTGATCCTTTTTGATCTTGTCTCGACTCCGGTGCCGGTAGGATGCCTGGTTTTAAAGCCTGTGCTGACTGTAGCCGATTGATGTCGGTTACGGACCATCACCGCCGGTGCCTTTACTGCTTGGGCCTCGACCACGATGCGGAGTCGTGCTCGGACTGCAAGGCCCTGACCTCGAAGGCTAGACGGGAGCGGTCCCGTAAGCTTCTCGAGATTCGCCACTCGGCTCCGCGCGCCTCTCGATCCCGGTCCAAGAGGAGGTCCAAGGATCGGTCGCGGAGCTGCAGCCGACGTCACCATCGGTCGTCGGGATCCAAGTCTTCGGGTAAGTCGAAGCATTCCAAGAAGTCCAAGAGGCGACACCGCTCTTCGGACTCCCCTCGCCGGTCGCGCGACTCGGCCGAGGGTCAGGGTGGTTCCACCAACGCGGATCCGGCGGAGCCGCAGGCGCCGCGCAAGTCCCCATACCCACCGGTCCCTGGGACTGACGCGACGCCGGCGGAAGTCAGTGCCTTCCTCTCGGCCATGAGGAGCCTGGCTCCGCCGTCGACGCCCGCTGGCGCGCCTTCGGGCCCCGCGGACCCGACTGGGCTGCCTTGCCTGCCGGTGGCTCCGGCCCCGCGCCGTTGACTGCTCCGGCCTCGACGCCGCAAGCGCCCGAGGGACCCGTTCCCGAGTCCCCGCCGACGCCGGTAGACCTCGTAACGCCTCTTCTGCCGGCGTCGACACCGGTACCACCCCCGACGTCGACTCCGCTCGACGTCGAGCCCCAGTTCAGCCCCACTCCGGGCCCGGCGCCGATACGGCGTCGATGGACGCCGCGTTCGGCGCCGCTGGAGACACATTATGTCTATCGCCCGGCTCCGTTCCTTCCTCCTGTATACCAGGAATCGGATGATGGGGACAACTGGGAGGGATCCGAGGATCCTATGGCCCTTCAGGCTCAAATGTCACAGGACTGGGCAGATGAACTGGGGGAGGCCAGTGGCCTGGATACCTCTCCGGACACTGGATTCGTCTCTCCTCCGACTGTGGCTTCCGAGGAGGGCGCTGCTTTCTCTGGTGCTGCGCAAGGCGGCCGCAGCCCTTGGGCTCGAGCTGCCTGCCGTGGCTGTGAGGACTAACGTCCTTACTGAGGTGCTTCAGTCTGCAGCAAGCTCCACTGAGCCTCTGCTGCAATTCAATGAGGCCCTCATTGACGTTCTGCAGGGCACCTGGTCCAAGCCCTCCACAGTTCCTCCTGTGGACAGGAACGTCGCCAGGCGCCACCGCCCTGCTCCGGGCGACCCCAGTTTTCTGTCCCAACACCCTACCCCTGAGAGCCTGGTTATCCAGGCCTCTACCTCCCAATCCTCCTTCCCGACCGCCCCGCCGGACCGGGATTCCAAGAGACTGGAACAGTTTGGCAAGAAGCTGTTCTCCTCCCTTAGTTTGGGCCTGCGGTCTTTGAACACCGCCTGTCTCTTGGACCGTTATTCCCACTCTCTGTGGGATGCGGTGGAGGACGTGCTGCCCCTGTGTCCCGAGGAGGTCCGGACACGACTTACCCAGGCTCTGGCCGATGGGAGGGATGCAGCACGACATGCTATCCGATGTGGGCTTGACACTACGGACTCGCTGGGTAGGGCCATTTCTACCACAGTGGCCCTTCGACGTCACGCCTGGCTGCGGTCCACGTCATTTTCGGGCGATGTCCAGAGCACTCTCATGGACATGCCCTTTGATGGCACTCGCCTTTTTGGCGAGAAAGCGGACAGTGCGCTGAATCGCTTTAAGGACTCCCGGGCTACGGCCAAGTCCTTGGGCCTCTCGGCCCCGCGGTCGCAAACTTCCGCCTTTCGCCCCTTTCGTGGCCAAGGAAGGGGTGCCTCCTCACGTGCGCCTAGCCACCAGCCGCAGAACCAACCTGCGCGCGGTCGCGGGCGTGGTTTCCGCCGAGGCGGTTCTGGAGGACGACGAGGTCAGCCCACATCCACCCCGGCAGCATCCGCCTCAAAGCCTTCCTAGTCCGAGCTTTCAGGCCCATTCCACGCCAGTGGGCGGCAGAGTTCGCCATCACCTGCTCCACTGGCGGTCCATCACATCGGACAGGTGGGTGCTACAAATCGTCCGAAGGGGCTACTCCCTCCTCTTCGAGACGACCCCTCCAGCCATGCCACCGCAGCACCACCGTATCTCGGGGGATCATTTGAATCTTCTCCACGAGGAGGTTTCGGCCCTCTTGGCCAAGGGGGCCGTCGAGCGCGTTCCGAGCCCAGAAGTAGGTCGTGGTTGTTATTCCCACTACTTCCTGGTTCCCAAGAAGGGCAAAGGGGGCCTACGCCCTATCTTGGACCTCCGGAACGTCAATGCCTTCCTCCGGAAGGAAAGGTTCAAGATGTTAACTCTGGCTCAGGTTCTAGCTGCCCTAGACCCCGGAGACTGGATGGTAGCGTTGGACTTGCAGGACGCATATTTCCACATCCCCGTCCTGCCGGCCCACCGGCGTTACCTGCGGTTCACGGTGGGCCAAGAGCACTTTCAGTTTACCGTGCTCCCCTTCGGCCTCACCAGTGCCCCTCGGGTGTTCACGAAAGTGATGGCGGAGGTCGCAGCTCATCTGCGCAGATCAGGGGTTCCAGTCTTCCCCTATCTCGACGACTGGTTGTTGAAGGCGGGCTCGCCCCAGACAGTCGTCTCCCACCTCCAGACTACGGCGGATCTCCTGCATTTGCTGTGATTTTCCATCAACGTGCCGAAGTCACACCTGAGTCCCTCTCAGAAGCTCCTCTTCATCGGAGCGGTTCTCGATTCGGCGCAGTTCCGGGTCCATCCACCGGAACAGCGGGTCCGGGTTATACAGGCCCTGATTCCCATCTTTCGGCCTCTATCCGAGGTTTCGGTCAGGCTAGTGTTGCGGCTTCTGGGGCTGATGGCCTCCTGCATCCTACTAGTGCATCACGCCAGGCGGCGCATGCGGGCTCTGCAGTGGGACCTGAAGTTTCAGTGGGCCCAGCATCACGGCAACCTGTTCGACCATGTCTTGATCTCGGAGGGCACTGCACAGCAGTTGCAGTGGTGGCTCACGGACCGCGATTGGGTCACGGGCAAGAGCCTCTCCCTTCCCCAACCGGAGCATGTCGTAGTGACGGATGCGTCCCTCCTGGGATGGGGTGGCCATATGGGAGAGGCGGAGATCAGAGGCCTCTGGTCTCCGGCGGAGTCTCGTCTCCACATCAACCTGTTGGAGTTGAGAGCGATCCGACTTGCACTGAAAGCCTTCCTTCCCTCTGTCAGGGGAAGTGTCGTGCAGGTGTTCACGGACAACACCACCGCCATGTGGTATTGCAACAAACAGGGAGGGGTGGGGTCGTGGACCCTTTGTCAGGAGGCTCTGCGCCTCTGGACATGGCTGGAACACCAGAGCGTCACCCTAGTGGTTCAACATCTGGCGGGCTCTCTGAACGCCAAAGCAGACGAACTCAGCCGCCGGTGCATGATGGATCACGAATGGCGTCTGAACTCCGAAGTGGCGCAAGGTCTCTTTCAGCAGTGGGGAGAGCCTTGGTTAGATCTATTCGCCACCGAAGAGAACGCGAAATGTCAGCAGTTCTGCACGTTGGAATTTCCAAGGCGGCACTCGCTCGGCGACGCTTTTCGTCACGAGTGGAGTTGCGGTCTGTTGTACGCCTTTCCGCCTATACCACTTCTGCCCAGAGTGCTGAAGAAGATCAGGCACGACCGGGCCCAAGTCATCTTGGTGGCTCCGGATTGGGCACGAAGGTACTGGTATCCCGAGCTACTCAGTATGTTGACCGATCCTCCGATACGTCTGCCCCTTCGGGAGGATCTTCTGTCGCAGCAGCAGGGGACGGTCCTCCACCCGAACCTGTCCAGCCTCCACCTCCATGCGTGGAGATTGAGCGGCGGCAGTTGATGCCATTTGACTTGCCTCCTGAAGTCTGTGATATCATTCTGGCAGCCAGGCGTCCCTCCACAAAGACGGTATACGCCTGCCGGTGGAACAAATTTGTGGCATGGTGCACAGCAAAGGCTGTGGATCCCCTTTCCGCCCCTCTTTCTGAGGTTCTACTGTTTCTTCTTTCTTTGGCCCGGCAGGGCTCTGCCCTGGGCACCCTGAAAGGTTATCTTGCTGCCATCTCTGCCTTCTTGCGGCTTCCTGATCAGCCTTCTCTTTTCAAGTCCCCTGTAGTTACACGCTTTCTAAAGGGCATTACTCACACGTTCCCTCCTGTCCCTTTTGTAATGCCTCAGTGGGACTTGAATCTTGTTCTCACATTTCTAATGTGCGCTCCCTTTGAGCCTCTTCATAATTGTCCTCTTCGTCTGCTGACGCTTAAGACTGCTTTTCTGGTAGCCATCACCTCGGCTAGACGGGTGAGTGAGCTCCAGGCTTTATCTTCAAAGCCTCCTTTTCTCTCTGTTCATCCGGACAAGGTTGTCCTTCGGCCTCGTCCCTCCTTTCTTCCGAAAGTGGTGACTCCATTTCATCTTGGGCAGTCTGTCACCTTGCCCACCTTCTTTCCGCCTCCTTCCAAAGAGGAAGAGAGGCTCCACCGTCTGGACCCAAAACGTGCGCTCTCCTTTTATTTGGACCGCACAAAGCAGTTCCGGGTGGACGACCAACCTTTCGTTGGATACTTGGGTGCTAAGAAGGGGAAAGCTGTGCACAAACGGACCATCTCTCGGTGGGTCGTTTTGTGCATCAAAATTTGTTATTCCTTGGCTAAAAAGGACCCTCCTGTTGGGCTGCGCGCCCATTCCACTTGGGCCACAGCGGCTACTACTGCTTTGGGACGGGGTGTCCCTTTGCAGGATATCTGTCAGGCGGCGACGTGCGCTTCGCTACACACGTTTGCCAGGCATTATTGCCTTGACAGCCAAGTCCGGATGGATGGCTTCTTTGGCCGTTCTGTCCTCCAGGACTTTCTGGTGTGATCTTGGTTCGCAGACCCACCACCGGGGATGGTATTGCTTGGGTATCTATTCTAAGGTGAGGAATCTAACTAACTTGTTTCTTTCAGATGAACAAGTTACTTACCTTCGGTAACGATGTATCTGTAAGAAACATTAGTTAGTTAGATTCCTCACCGACCCACCCATCCTCCCCGTTCTGCGAACTGACATCTAGGGTTAAGGTTATCCTTTTCAGGCCCCTAGATTTTATTTTTGGCACCAGTGTCGGTCTTTGCATGGCTCTGCGTTCCTGGCGCGGAAAGCTATGTACAAGAACTGACGTCAGCGCGCGAGGGCGGCGTCTAAGTACTCTGACGTCATTCCGGCGCACGACGCCGACGACGGACGCGGAGCCGCAGACGACGCCTAGCGACGCGCAAGGGGTATTGCTGACGAAAAATCTTCCGTATCCAGTCTGACGCCTGGGGATATTCTAAGGTGAGGAATCTAACTAACTAATGTTTCTTACAGATACATCGTTACCGAAGGTAAGTAACTTGTTCATCAAGGAGTGATTGAGACGTGTGTCACCGATGAATAACCCTCTTTTTACAGTAACCAAACCAGATGGGTCGTACCGCTTAGTTTTGAATTACCGACATTTGAACTCTCATTGTTGTTAGCCACAATCTGTCCTCTATAAGTAGTCAATGGACAGCATTCACTTTAGGCGGTAAACAAAAACAATTTACAAGAATGGCGATGGGCTACAAAAACAGCCCGGGGTTTTTGCTGCACGTGTTGTCTCTGTTAGACGACATAGACCCTGATGCGTACTCGTACGTTGATGATATTTATCTCACGGATGATGAATTATGGCCGCATCTTTGTCGCGTGGACCGCATCATAGTTTTGTTTCCGGATTACGGTTACAAATTTAACTTTGCAAAATCACACATTGCAGAGTACACAGTGTTGTTCCTGGGCTATGAGCTCAATAATGAAGGTAGAGGCCTGGCACCTCACTTCTTGGAGAAATGCACACTTTTGCGCTCTCCTACAACCCTGAAAAAATTGCAATCTTTGCTGAGATTTTTAAACTTCCGACGAATGTACATTCCCGATTTATGCCCAGCGTATCAAGCTGCTGTATGCCTTGATACAACCTACATTTACAAAAGCCTGCTGGCTTCCGGAACATTCAGCTATTCTGGGGATCGCACCACAGCCTAATTCGGCACACAGCGCCACGCCACGCAGCAGTTCCCATCTGGCTCCTGGTTTGGGGCAGAGCAACGCTTACCTGTTGGTTTTGCCGCCGGTAGTCTCCCTCGCCGCCTCTTGTTATCCCGAGGCCGCTGCAGAGGCGGACTACAGCCCCCAGCAGGCAATCTTCGACCCGCCCACATCCGGCGGAAAGCGCGCCCGGAGGCGCTACTTCAATCCAGGCTCCCCCGGTGGAGCGGGGGGATCGCACCACAGCCTAATTCGGCACACAGCGCCACGCCACGCAGCAGTTCCCATCTGGCTCCTGGTTTGGGGCAGAGCAACGCTTACCTGTTGGTTTTGCCGCCGGTAGTCTCCCTCGCCGCCTCTTGTTATCCCGAGGCCGCTGCAGAGGCGGACTACAGCCCCCAGCAGGCAATCTTCGACCCGCTCACATCCGGCGGAAAGCGCGCCCGGAGGCGCTACTTCAATCCAGGCTCCCCCGGTGGAGCGGGGGGATCGCACCACAGCCTAATTCGGCACACAGCGCCACGCCACGCAGCAGTTCCCATCTGGCTCCTGGTTTGGGGCAGAGCAACGCTTACCTGTTGGTTTTGCCGCCGGCAGTCTCCCTCGCCGCCTCTTGTTATCCCGAGGCCGCTGCAGAGGCGGACTACAGCCCCCAGCAGGCAATCTTCGACCCGCCCACATCCGGCGGAAAGCGCGCCCGGAGGCGCTACTTCAATCCAGGCTCCCCCGGTGGAGCGGGGGGATCGCACCACAGCCTAATTCGGCACACAGCGCCACGCCACGCAGCAGTTCCCATCTGGCTCCTGGTTTGGGGCAGAGCAACGCTTACCTGTTGGTTTTGCCGCCGGTAGTCTCCCTCGCCGCCTCTTGTTATCCCGAGGCCGCTGCAGAGGCGGACTACAGCCCCCAGCAGGCAATCTTCGACCCGCCCACATCCGGCGGAAAGCGCGCCCGGAGGCGCTACTTCAATCCAGGCTCCCCCGGTGGAGCGGGGGGATCGCACCACAGCCTAATTCGGCACACAGCGCCACGCCACGCAGCAGTTCCCATCTGGCTCCTGGTTTGGGGCAGAGCAACGCTTACCTGTTGGTTTTGCCGCCGGTAGTCTCCCTCGCCGCCTCTTGTTATCCCGAGGCCGCTGCAGAGGCGGACTACAGCCCCCAGCAGGCAATCTTCGACCCGCTCACATCCGGCGGAAAGCGCGCCCGGAGGCGCTACTTCAATCCAGGCTCCCCCGGTGGAGCGGGGGGATCCCACCACAGCCTAATTCGGCACACAGCGCCACGCCACGCAGCAGTTCCCATCTGGCTCCTGGTTTGGGGCAGAGCAACGCTTACCTGTTGGTTTTGCCGCCGGTAGTCTCCCTCGCCGCCTCTTGTTATCCCGAGGCCGCTGCAGAGGCGGACTACAGCCCCCAGCAGGCAATCTTCAACCCGCCCACATCCGGCGGAAAGCGCGCCCGGAGGCGCTACTTCAATCCAGGCTCCCCCCGCGTCGCGGGACGCGCGCGCGCGGCGCCGGGCTGAGCCCGGGCAGAGGGCGGGCCGTCTGTGGCCGTCCGGGCCGGAAGAGGCCGGGCTGGGCTCATACTCTAAATCGTTGGTATCCCGAATAACCGGCTTCATACAGGTACTGTTGCTGTTCCTTGTGATTTCCTGCTGATTAAAGAGGTTGTGGACTGGGATTATCAGTAGCGGACTAATCTCTAGGGCTACTATCTCCGTATATTAGCACGATAGAGCGCGGGTTATTCTGTGCCATCCTTCGGACTCTTGAATTTGTTCCAGGGCCTTCTTGTGAATCTAGGTATAGCCCTGTCCAGTAATAGTTATGCCAACTCGCTCTGGGAAAAGTCTGAGGGGGAATGAGGGGGGCATGGTGGGCACCATGGACCAATTTATTACGCGTGTGGCCAACGTCATTGACAAGGAAATCAGTATGGCTGAACGCCGGCTATCCCAAAGTCCGTTTACTGATAGGCGCTCATCGATTGGCCAGCTAGCCCAAATATCCTCCCCGGATCAAACTTTTTTGCCCAACGCCCCCCACTCCTTAGATCACCCTCGAGTTGCGGCCTTGAGGGCCAACATCGAGGGCCTTGAAAGCCTGACGGCCACGACACTTAACACCCAAAATCAAGTGGCTTCTATCCCAGCAGTAACTAAATTATGCACTATTGCCTCCTCCCCACATTTGGTAGACTCCACCATTTCTCTAACTTTGCCTCCTATGGCGGACACCGGGGTTCAGGCTGAAACCTATCCGGTCACTACTAAGAGTGCAAGATCTGCTATACCAAGGATAACCAGATTGCCAGAGAACTGTAAGAATAAGAGACGGATAGGTGTTAGGAGGGGTGATCTCAATAAAGCAGTGGAAGGAGCACTTAGATCACTTCAAGAAGAAAATAATGGCGAGGGGTTCGCTGCTTTTCTGTCTAAAAATTCTGCTGCGGATAGTGCGGGTAGTGCAGCGACTTTCCCCCTAGAGTCTCTCCCCACCAAAAAAATGGAGGATATAATAAAATCCTTACTCCTTCCAGTATTAGACAGAATTAAAGGGCTAACTGAGCGTGTGGATAAGTTGGAACAGACAACTTTAGACAATTTCTTTTCCCTAAAATCTTTCATAAAAATGCAGTTAAAGACAAAGGAAGAAGGACTTGGGGGGGGGGGGGGGGGCACCACGGCAACTCGTTGCCATTAGCTCTATCTAGTTCAGTAACCTCCACTGACAGGACACTCGCTGGGTTGGAAACACCCAACTGTAACCTGTACCCTACTGTGTTAGTGGATGATACTGCCAGACACCCGGTTCATGCCTCCCACAAGCATGTGGCTAAACCTAAGATTCCCAAGGTTTCAAGCCATACCTCAGGAAACAAGACAATACGCCCGCTAGTCCCGGTTGGCTCGGGTGAAGAAAACTCACTTAGCATGTCTACTCCGCCAGTAGCTCGTAGTATAAATGAGACTCCAACCGTTAGTTTAACTGGAACTGCAAAGACAAATACAGCGGAGCCTGATGAGGCCCCTTCCTCAATGCGGGCCCCCACTATAAATCTGCCTCCTGATTGCCAGCCCTATGTGGTTGTGCTGACTGGTGTACCGGTCCTCAGCCCGGGCAAGAATGAGCCCTATACTGACTTGTTTAACAAGACCCTATTTTGGCTCAAAGAGAATAGACCCTTGCCCGAGTCTTGGGAGGGCCGGATAATCCATGTACGCAGAGTGGGCTGGATTGGAAGTAGGAAAAAAACCACCAAAGGGGATTGCATTATAGTGAACTTTGAAGATCCAAAGGTTGTCAGCTACATATGTAGGGGCTTTAGGAAGGGAAATAGCTCAATAAGCAGTGTGGGCTCAATTGATACCCGCGATCTTAGCTATTTTAATCCTCCAAACCCGCTTGTGAGACAAAGTGGACTCCTTACGAGGGAGAGTAGGGTCAGCCATCCCATCCGTGGTCACACTTCCAAATTCAGCTTATTCAACATAAATCTCAGCCAGCCACAGGATTGCCCTTGGCAAGACTATTGACACACAACTTGCCCTAGACATGAGTGCCACATTGAAGTACTTGGTGAATTAGCCATCGGTAACTCTCCCATAGGAGACCAATTGGGGAGTCCCTCTACTTGTATTTTCCCGTCCCCACCGATCCTACGCAGACACTCTCAGGTTACACATGATTTTAGCAAGGTTTTGCACACTGAGAGCCTCTCGTCTACCCATGATGTGGCTCCACTTGCTGGCGATGTAAACAACATTACTAACCCTATTCTCACTATAGGCGCATCAGCCCCAAGTCAGGGAAAGGACCCAATTGCGCCTCTGAAGGTAGCCAGTTGGAATATTGCCGGTTTAGCGAGAAACTTAGCCATCCCTGAGTGGAATGCATTTATTGAAACCTTTGGGATTTGCCTGTTCCAGGAAACGTGGTGCCTGGAACCACAGTATAAACTGGGCTTTACTACCTATTTCGTTCCAGCTGTCCGACCCAAGGAAGGTAAGGGCCGCCCCTCCGGTGGGCTCTTAATTTGGGTAAGCATTTCCCTGCGGTGCTCTATTAAATGCATTGCCACTATCTCCCCGGACTTACAGAGACTCTCACTTCGAGGTCCGTGTGGAGGGCCGGAACTTGAAATACTTAATATCTATGTTAGAGGCTCTAGGGGTGGAGGATCTATTCTCTCTTCAACCGGCATTGACGAGGAACTTAAAAACTGTGGCTCAAATTCCCTTGTCCTATTGGCGGGGGATTTTAATTGCACTTTCGAACCTCTTGCAGCTGAGGACATGTTGGGTTATAGAGATGATGATGCAAGAAGAGGCATTCCGCCCTTGTCCATTGCTCCAATCAAAAGATGGTCTCAAAACGCTATAGACCTCAACGCGCTCTGTCTGGAATACGGACTGAGAGCTACCAATGGCAGATCCAAGTCTGACCAAAAGGGGGCACACACATTCAATAGAATAGGCCATTCGTCCAGGATCGACTACATTATGTTGAACTTTTGCCTGTGGTCTTTCTTGGTGGATATGGAGGTCCGCCCGTCTATAGATAGTGATCACAACCCCTTGCTCTTGTACTTGTCTCCCCTGTGGAAGGGCAGCCCTCCTATCCCAATTTCTCACGTGTGGAAATCATCACACGAAGTATGTCCTTCTAACTGTGGCAGGCGCTTGAAATGGAAGACGTTTAATGGCAATGAGACCAAGATGCGGGAGGCGCAACTAGTAATGGCTAATATCTCATTGCGCCTAGACTCCCCCTCCATAAGCTCATCAGAGGTATCTGCAGTTTTTTCACAAGCTACAAAGGCTATAGGTGACTTATTCATAGCCAAGAATGCGGGTAAGGGGGCTAAGAGAGACTCAAGGAAGGGCCCACCCGGGTGGTTCACAGATTCTTGTCGAGTGGCCAAAAGGGAACTATTAAAAGCTGTAAAAGCTAAGAATAGAACCCTAGTATGTGCAGCCAGGGGCAACTATAAGAGAGCACTTTCAAAAGCAAAGGCAAATTGGGAAGACCAGTTTTGGTGCGATCTCAAAGCCGCAAGCGCAAGGAAGGACGCAAAGGGTTTCTGGGACCTTTTGAGATCCAGGGAGAAACCTGTGGACTCAATGATTACGTGTAATGTTCCAGAGAATGCATGGGTTGACCACTTCACCAAACTTTACTCAATGCCTCAGGAAGCGGGGGTGAGCTTGAGTGCCCGACACCCTTACGACTCTGCCCAATTTAAGGATGAGCTTCAGTTTACACCCAAGGAAGTGGAGGGGGCAATAAACAATCTGGTCCCCAATAAAGCAGCAGGTCTGGACGGCATTCCCGGAGACCTGCTACGCGCCAACCCAGAACATTGGGGTAAACTTATTTCTGCCCTATTAAATTCCAACTTTGAAGGGGCAACTTTTCCGACTTCATGGAAGGGTGCTGAGGTCGTCCCTATTTTTAAGAAAGGCTGTCGGAACGACCCAGCTAATTACCGTCCAATAAGTCTTCTAGATACCTCACAAAAGGTGGCTGGAAAGGTAGTTTTAACCAGGATATTGCAGTGGGTGGAGGACAAGGGCATTCTCTCCGATTTCCAGGCAGGGTTCAGAGCAGGCACGGGGACAATAGAGCAATCCTTTCGACTAATGATGCTCTATTGGAAGGTTGTTCTTCTGGCCAGGGGCAGTCTATACCTCGCCTTTATAGCCTTGCGGACTGCCTTTGACCTAGTTCCCCGTAGCCAACTCTGGAGAGTACTAAACGAACTGGGTATCCCTCCCTACCTGCTAAACCTGCTAATAAATCTTCACGCAGACAATTTTGCACAGATCAGGTGGGGTAGCCAGGGGCAAAAAACAGCATGCATCCCTGTAAATAGAGGGGTACGCCAGGGATGTGTTCTTGCTCCTACTTTGTTCTCCTTATACGTTAATGGAGCGGTAGAGCACCTGTTTCAACACCCAGCAGATGCACCATCCCTGGCTGGCAGAAGAATACCTACCCTTCTATTTGCAGATGATACCCTCCTGATCTCAAAATCCCCGGCAGGTTTGCAGAGTTTGCTAACTAACTTCAAGTCCTTTTGTGATGCAAGAGGGTTGGTTATTAACACTGCAAAGACAAAGTATCTGGTTCTCAATCCCCCTAAAAAACTGGCTAAACCACCGACCTTAGATTCTGTCGCGCTGGAGAGAGTCTCAGAGTTCGATTACCTGGGTGTCCGACTCTGTGACTCTATGAGTTGGAATTGCCACCTTCAAAAGATGTTGTTGACACATAAGAGGGTGGTGGGTGCCTTGCTCAAGGAACACCGCGCTTCATCCTTAAAACCTATCGCTGCTGTTCTGGACATTTATAAGGCAAGGGCTGTTAGCGCCGCTCTATATGGGGCTGAACTTTGGGGGGTCCAAAAGGTAGATCTTCTTTCCCGTTCGGAAAACAAATTCCTTAAAGATCTAATGGGGCTTCCCTATAGTACCCCAAACCTCCCCTTGTTTCTGGATACAGGAATTCGCCCATTGAGTGATCAAGCAAAGCTTCGCCCTCTCCTCCTATGGGCAAGAATATGGAGAACACGAGAATTATCCAGCTACGCAGACGGCCTAACCGACGGGCTGGGTTCATTAGCCTGGGTCAAGATTCCTTGGTTGAGGGAAGTCAAGCGTCTTCTCTTCAACCTCGGCCTCGGTGAAAATTGGACCAATAGAACTGCTCCTCCCAAGTTAGAGTTGAAAAAGATTTATTGGGCCTGGGTAGCTGGTACTAGAAATAGTGATGCTAATTTGTGTAGGACATCTATGGATTTTCTCCTGATTAAGGAAGTGTATTTCTGTGAATCCTACTTGGACATTATTTCAAACCGCAAAGATAGGGCTTTGTACTTCCAATTCAGAGTAGGTTTACTCCCTGTCGGCGATCTGACATCTAGGTGGAAGGTTCCAAGGCAGACAACTTCCTCTTGCCCCTTCTGCGAAAATAGGCTTGAGTCTGTATCCCATCTACTGTTTGAATGTCTGGCTTATGCAGCCCCCCGAAGCAGATGGCTTCAAGCCCCTTTGCAGAGAACTTGGAACCAGGCTCCACATAGAGGCCATCCGAATATTAAAAAATGACCCCCGTCCCCTTTTTGCTTGTGGGTTAGCCAAGTTCCTAGGATGGGCTTGGCGTATTAGATAAACTAGGCTTGCCTATCTTGTTTAATTTGTTTTTTATCTAAATATTTTGGTTTTTACTTAAATTATTGACACCAGTAGCGGTTCTGAAATGTTTGGTTATCTTTTAATGCACTGATGTCTTTTAATATTTTAATGTGTATCTTGTACATGTATGCTTTTAAGATATATTTATATCGAAATAAAGCCTTCTTGATAAGCCTTCTTGATAAGCTATTCTGCAATCCTTGCAGTCTGATTGTCAGGGCCAACAAACCACGAGTACTTAGGAAATCATCATTCAGGGTTAAGATATTACGAAATAATGTCCTGAAGAAGAAGCGCTGTCCTTTTAGTTCCTACAGAGATCAAACGATTCCCAAGATGGCTGCCGAGATAGGATCGTCAGAACAGCAGGTTAGCGCTCTAGCAGCGCTTGACAATCACGATGTTACAGGTGTGCAGCCGTTACAACGGCGCACTTCACCAAGTTCCTGAGGAGATTAGGTCGTGCTTCAGAGACGCGTCGCGAAGTTAGTCAGGGAATTTATTTGTCGCGTTCTAAGCACATGCGAGAGTCAAAGCTGAATCCTGAGAGAAGAAGTTATCGAGCAATAGAAGTTTCCAAGTAAGACTGTTCCATTTATTTAGCACGTTAGTTGCTGTTGAAGAAAAGAAGTACTATTTAGTTTTTGGTTCCAGTATTTCATCTCGTGCTACTGAATATGACATCCTAGAGAAGCGCAGCTCCAGCTCAGGAAAATAATAGCGCTAAAAAACTAAAACTTAAGAAGCATATTTTGGGCAGTGAGTTCTGGGTAGACTAGGAGTATTCCCGATTGAGAGAGAGTTTAGCATTGAGTAGCTAGAGTGGCGATACTCTTTCCGTAGATACCTCACAGAAATACAAGAGAGAGAGAGGAGCACCATAGATACTGATGTAGATAGACACACACTGAGCAACGAATGATCTTACCAAAACAGAATCCAGTTGAAGAGCGCAACCAGGGTCTAGAGGGTAAGAAGCCCCACCTCCCCTAGAAGAAGAATACAAGAGCTAGAAAGGTAGTGGGGGAAGTCAGAATAACAGTAACAATGTTCCATATTTAGTTGCAGCGACTACTAAGAGACTACAAGATAGCAACCAAAAGAAAGAAGAGGAGCATTGGTCACAAAAGGATAGGGTAGGTACTCTGAGGGAGAATTCATAGTACACACACAAAGACAAAAGAGAAAAGAGGTTCCAAAAGTATAACAATCCTTTTCTTGGGGGAGGAGCCTAGCGCGCAACCAAGATGGCCGCGTAGGTGCGAAGCTCCCGAGGACCTCCGCGACCTCCTGAATTAATCCTGATTATATCCTGTCTTTGACGAGGGGACTGTGTCCGTGTACCCGAGCTGAGGCGGCACCCGTTTTCCGTTTTCGAATCGGACCCCGGACACTGGTGGGAGCACCGATCGAAGATTGCGGCCTTCTCCGCGCCGGCCCCCCGGATTGGAGTTGTGGGGCGATCCGGGGACAAAGCGAACAACAACGGCGGGCAGGGCTGGGCGACTCGCGTACCCCGCGCTTTCACTTTCGCTTTTGCGCCCTCCTTGCCCTCAAGCGAGGTAGGGTTGCGGAGCGGGGTGCGGTGGTGTGGCCTTGCCCCTGTGCCCGGCTGACCCGCCGGCTGTGAGTCGTCCTGCGGTGCAGTGGTCACCCCCCCCCGGAACCCGTGAACTGGTTTATCGGCCCTTTCGAGGAGATTGGCACGACTTTGGGAGTGCAGACATGTCCACAAAGCAAGATGGCGACCGGGCCAAGGTGAAATCGACCCGCCGCGGCCCGGCACATCAGTCAAACAGTATGGACCGCTACACCCTCCAGAAGGGATCCCCAGAGGCACAGCGTACATCCCCCGCGGGCCCGGCTGAGGCGTCTGCTCAACCCGCGGATCTGACCCTCCGGGACGTCATGGGCGCCATTGCCGAAATGAAGGCCTCGGTGGACCAGCGCTTTGATACTCTGGCGCAGAAGATAGACTCGGCCCTGGTGGAGGTGGGCCTGGTGAGAGCCGACTTGTCTAAAACAAATGACCGGGTCGATTCCCTGGCCCACACCACCTCAAGTCTCACTACAGACGTGGCGGCCCTTCAAAAGGAGGTGCACCGGCTTGGCCAGGCGAGCGCCATGATGGACCGTCGATTGGAGGACGCCGAGGGTCGGGCCCGGAGGAACAACGTTCGTATTGTCGGGGTGCCGGAGGGACGGGAGGAGGAGGCGGCAGATTTGTTTGTGGAAGACCTGATCCTCACCCATCTCCAGCCCCGGGGGCTGAGTAAACTTTTTGCGGTGGAACGTGCTCACAGGGTCCCCGGAGGAAGACCCAAGGTCGGAGCTCCGCCGCGGCCTCTCATTGCCCGGATTTTTAACTTTCGGGACAGAGACGCTATCCTGCAGACTTCCAGGCTACAGGGACCGGTCAAGCTTGATAATATGGACGTGAATTTCTACCCTGACTTTACTCCGACAGTCCAAAAGCAGAGACTGAGTTTTCTCGGAGTTAAACGTCGCCTACGGGACATGAACCTTAAGTACTCAATGCTTTTTCCAGCTAAGCTGAGGGTGGAGGTGGATGGTCGCACGCACTTTTTTGACCGTCCCGAGGCGGCTGGGGACTGGTTGGATACTCTGCCTGGGGATCGGGGCCGGGGGGGTGGGGGGGGTGCGGTTGGCGGGGAGGGCGCGCCGGATCAGAACTGAGGGGTGAATAGTAGGCCTTGCTCTGGACAACATTTTGGTTACCATTCACTGATCGTGTATGTTCCCCTCCTATGGAGGTCGTACGGGGTCCGTTGGGGGCTTTCCCTCCTCCTCTGGGGGACTAGTTAGTTTTTCATCTATGGGGCGACAGGCACACTGCACTTTGGGGGGGGCTGTCTGGGCTCATGCAGGGGTGCAGGGAGGGGGGAGTTCTGTTGGGATGGGTGGGTGGGGGTGGAGTGTTGTTTGTTTGCACCGCAAGGCGAACCCTTTACTGTATTGTTGTTTTTGAGATGCTCTTTGGGGGACGATTGATGGCTTCCATGTATGATGGGGGGTAGGGACCTGACTGTGTTATCATGGAACGTTAACGGACTGGGGGATAGGATTAAGCGTGGTGTGGTCCTGCAGTATCTGAAACGAATTTCACCAGATGTGATCTTCCTGCAGGAGACACACCTTATAGGTAATTCCTTTCATGCCATGAATCGGAGAGGCTATCGCTTGATGGCCCATTCGGGCTTCACCTCGGGCTCGCGGGGGGTGGGCATCATGGTTAAGAACTCGCTCCCATTGGAGATTGATGAGGTGCGCCATGATGAGAGGGGACGTTACACTGTCTTGGTGGGTAGAATGGAGGGCAGAGTGGTCGTTTTTGTATCAGTGTACGTTCCGCCGGGGTTGCAATCTACCACGTTTGCGGACCTGGGGCGCCTCCTCCTTGACCTCCCGGATGGGCTTCTGGTAGTTGGGGGGGACTTCAATGCGGTGGCTTCAGGGTCTATGGATCGTCATCCCCCCAGGGACCTCCCCCGGGCACAGGCGTGGCTGTCCGGCCTCTTAGATACAATAGGATTGGTAGATTGCTGGCGACTAAAGCATCCCGCGCAGCTGCAATACACCTTCCACTCGGGTGCCCATGGTAGCCTCTCGCGGCTTGATTATCTCCTTGTTCCTGCGGCCTATGCTGGGAGGGTGGGAGAGGTGCGCCATTTGGCGCGGGGTATTTCAGATCACTCCCCACTACTGCTGCATCTTGATGTCTTCCCGAGGGGGGAGGGCAGGGTAGCCCCAATCAATGCCTGGTACCTGCGCGACCCCACTATTCGAGCCGAATTGATCAAATCCTTGCAGCGGTACTTTGAGGAGAATGTGGGGTCTGTCCCTTCTGCCATCTCCCTTTGGGAGGCTTTTAAGGTAGTTCTTAGGGGGGAGGCCCTCTCCTTTATCTCCCATGCCCGGAGGCGCGAGCGGGAGGAGGTAACCCGGGTGGAGGCCGAAATTACTGAACTAGAGGGTGACCTGGGGAGCGGGGTGACGGATGCCACATTGCATGTTCTACACCTCAAGCAGGCGGCCTATAGGGCCCTCGTCACGGAGGCGGCCAGGGGCCTCAGTAGAGAGCAACAGGGGCGACTGTATGATGTGGGTGATAAGGCTGGTAAATTGATAGCGTGGTTGGATAAAAAGGAGAGAGCGAGTCGTGTGGTTCCGTTGATCGAGAGGATGGATGGTGTATGTGTCACCGAGCCGGACGCCATTGTCTCCTGCTTCGCGGATTATTTCCGCGAGGGATATTCCCCGGTTTCTCCCTGCTCGGAGGAGGATTCCCATGCCCTGCTTCGGGACATCGCGCTGCCCTCCCTTTCGGTGGAGGACAGGGATTCGCTGGACGCTCCTCCCACCTCGGACGAAATTGCCCTTGCTATCCGCTCGGTCGCCTCTGGCAAGGCCATGGGCCCCAATGGCATTCCTATCGAGCTGTACAAGCTGCGACCGGATGTGCTGGCGCCCCACCTGCGCGCGATGTTCCTGGCGGCCTGCTTGCGGGGTTCCCTTCCGCCGGACCAGCGTCTGGCCACGATCGTGGTGATCCACAAGGAGGGGAGACCCCGTGAGCGGGTCACATCCTACAGGCCTATCTCGCTCTTGAATGCGGAGCCCAAAATCCTCGCCAAGGTGCTGACCAACCGGCTGGTCGGCGTGGTGGGCGACTTGGTCCACCAAGACCAGTCCGGCTTCATACCCCATCGTAACACGGCCCTTAATCTGCGACGCTTGCACGGGGTGCTCGCGCGTGTCCCGTTCGTGCGGGAACCGGCCATCTTGGCGTCCTTGGATGCCACCATGGCGTTTGATACGCTTGAGTGGCCATACATTTGGGCGATGCTGGCGAAGTTTGGCTTCGGACCGGGCTTCATCAGCTGGGTCAAATTGTTGTATTCCGGCCCATTGGCGCAGGTGGTGGTGAATGGACGAGTTTCGGCCCCATTCGCACTGGGACGGGGTACGCGACAGGGCTGCCCCCTGTCGCCTCTCCTGTTTGCACTGGCCCTGGAGCCCCTGGCGGAGTGGCTGCGGTGGCACCCTTCCATCCGTGGTCTCCGTTGGACCCCCGAGCATGAGGACCGTGTGTCCCTCTACGCTGATGATATCCTTCTATATCTCGCCTCCCCGTGTAAATCACTGATCGTCCTAGTTGATGTTTTGCGCTCATTCGGTCGCAACTCAGGCCTCGTCATCAACTGGGCGAAATCCTGTGTATATGTGCTTGCCGGAGAGGCTCCGGTCCTACCACGGGACTGTCCGATCCAGATTGCCTCCCAGGGGTTTCGGTACCTGGGTATATATATTACTCTGGACCCGGAGGCCCGCTACGAGCGGAATTTGCTGCCCCCCCTCCAGCGCTTGAAGGAGGACGTGGTGCGTTGGCGGCGTCTGCCGCTTTCGCCGCTTGGCCGAGCGGCCTTGTTTAAAATGATGTCGTTGCCGCGCTTTCTGTACGCTCTCCAGAACACTATGGATTTGGTTCCGGCCCGCTACTTCCGAGAGGTGGAGAGTTTGCAGCGTCGCCTGTTCTGGGACGGGAGGCCACGTATCGCCTTGGCTAAATTGACGCTCCCGTGGTACGATGGGGGGGTTGCCCTCCCGGATATTAAATGGTATTACTGGGCCTCCCAGCTAGCTGCGATTAATCATGGCCTTTACGGGCCCGCCCTGAACCCGGCATTTGAAATGGACAAGATGCTCCTGCCCGGTGGCGACTACAATCGGGCGCTTTACTCTGGCGCGCCGGACCCTCGCCTGACGGGACCGACGCATGTCATGGTGCGTGTCTGGCACGCGGCTAACGCAGCTATGGGGTGGAAGGACCGTTTGACCCGGGCGTCACCGCTATATGCATCGGCGAGGTTGGGCTCCTTGTGGACCTCGAAGGGCTTCGAGAAATGGGACACGATCGGCATCAGCACAGTGGGAGATCTCTGGACGAGGGGGGGATTCAAAACTTTCGAGATGCTGCAGACGGAGTTTCAGTTGCAAGGCAGTGAGTACTTCCGGTACTTACAAGTCCGCCACGCGCTGGGCTCCGTCTTCCCGGATGTCGCGTCCATTCCGGAGTCTTCCCCCCTGGAGGACAGAGTGCTGGATGGCCATGTCCCATACAGCACGATCTCCCTTATATATAAAAAACTGATTAATGACCGATCGGGCCTGCTGACTGGCCTCCGTGAGGCCTGGGTTGCCGATGGGCTGGAGTTGGACGACCAGGACTGGATGTCCGCGGTGGCCTCTCCGAAGGAGGTGGCCATCCCGGCTCGCCTTCGCTTCGTCCAGCTTAAGATCCTCCACCGGGTCTACGTGACGGGGCCAAGGCTTCTACGTATGGGCTTAGCTGAGGAGGGACTGTGTAAGCGTGGCTGTGGTGCTCTGGCAACTTTCTTGCATATTCTGTGGGAATGCCCACAGGTGGAGCGATTCTGGCGTGGTGTGCATGAGGTCCTGCGAGTGGTCACGCGTGTCATGCTGTTGCCTGAAGCGAGGAGATGCTTGCTGAATGTGTGGGAGCCAACTGACTACTCGGTTCCGCAGACGCGGTGGGTGACTCTGGGATACATGATCGCTAAGCGTGACATTGCTCAATTGTGGGGATCCCAGAGGCCTCCGGCGGTGTCGGCCTGGAAAGAACACATGGATTGGTGTATGTTTCGTGAAAACGTGGTGTATGTTGCGAGGGGTAAGCCTGGGGCGTGGGTGAAACTCTGGGGCCCCTGGAACGCCTATCGCGGGGGTATTTGCGAGCCGCCGCTGCTGCCGGCTGCTTCACCAGCTCCGTCCCCCTAGCCGACCCCCTCCCCCAGCCATGGGCACGTGGTTCCCCAGTCCCTGATCGGTTCTCATTCCCCTCTTCAGAGTTTGGCGATTGGTTGGGGTCCCCCACTTAAGGAGCGCGTGCTGTCACTTGGGATTGCGGGTTGCCTTGCGGGTGTGGTTGTTTTTGTGTTGTTGTGTTTTGACAAAAGGAAACCGTATTGTTGGTTTGGAGTTATGTGGCCTGCACCACTGATATCTCCTGATTTACCCTTTTTGCACCGCCAAGAGATTTTCTGTATGTATGTCATATGCTACTGCTACTCTAGCGGCCGGCCAGACGGTTGTAGGCCCATACTTGTAACTATTTGAGATTGTAATAAACGGTTTAAAAAAAAAAACAAAAAAACAATCCTTTTCTTTTTTAGAGAAGACAACACCTATCCTGTCCCTCGAGAAAATAGATGGGCGAATAACCGAAGAACCGAGAAGGTTGAAAAGTGACTGCCTCTTCTCTGTCCAATTCCCCTTTCCCCCTCCAGAGTTCCTCGGTGTCATCGCATACTAAGGGCGTTGAGCACTGGGAAGGCTGGGAGTGGCATTAGGAACTTTCGACATTCTGCTCCTGAGCGTGAAGAATAAGGCGTTCCTGACAGAGTGAAGTGCCCACGTAATTGTTCGCACCTGAGCAGAATGGCGGAAGGATTAGACCTAAAAAGGTTAGGAGTTATCCTGGAAGGTATCCAGAGGGAGTTGGGTTTAGTGAGAGAAGAGAATCGGGAGTTGAAGAAAGAAACTTCAGATTTAACATTTAAGATGAATAGTATAGCGTCTGGTCCTAGATTTTCCGCATTTCCAGAAGAGAGTTCCAGAGATGCACCAGACTCCCAACCAAAGGTCACTACACCAGTCATACACTCCCTGTCCCCTGTAATACCGCTGGCGCCCCCAGAGCGTTTCAGTGGAGACCCTCAAAAGGCGCAGGTGTTTCTGACACAATGTACGTTACACTTTATGTGTCGTCCAGCACTTTTCCCCGATGCGCAGTCTCGTGTGGCCTTTATCCTGTCTTATTTAAGTGGAGACGCAGCGTCATGGTCTATGCCCTTGGTGACCAGCAATGCTCCGATCTTGTATGATTTAGATGAATTTAAAAAAGAATTCCTCCGAATCTTTGACAGAAGAAGAGTCTCCCAGGCAACAGATAACGAATTATTGGAAATAAAACAAGGCAAACGAGATTTGGTGGCATATTTAGCTCAGTTCAACAAATTGGTGGTGGAGACAGATTGGCCGGAGAACAAGAGAGCAGCAGTGTTCTACCGTGGGTTGAGAGACGAATTAAAGGATGCTTTAGCACAAGTACCAAACAGGCCTGCAGAGATTTCGGCATTAATAGACCTAGTCTTAGAAATCGATTTTCGCCAGAGTGAGAGGAGAGGAGAGAGAAAACGAGATTATCGCCCCAGTGTGGCCAGATTTGATCGTGTGAGAACAGAAGGCAGTAAGGATAATGATTCAACTCGTGGGAGTGAACCAATGCAAATAGGAACCATCCGAGGTCCGCTCTCTAAAGAGGAGAAGGAGAAACGGAGGGCAAACAAGCAGTGTCTTTATTGCGGCGCTTCTGGACATTTTGTCCGGGATTGTCCTAAGAGGCCAAAACTGAAGACGTCGGAAAACGCTTTGCACCACCAGTAAGTGGAGTTGGACTGGTGGTTGCTAATTCAGAAACAGCTCCAACCAAACACACCTTGGCAAACACCTTACAGTCGGCGGCCCCACATATGGTAATGATGATGACGTTAAGGTACCGAGGAAGAACTTTAAAGCAAGTGACGGTCATGTTGGATTCGGGGGCGACAGGCAACTTTTGTGATTTAAAATTTGCTGAAAAGATTGGATTAAAAGCAATCACGAAGGAAAAAAGCGAGGCAGTCAGAGCGGTCGATGGAACTAATCTTTCGTCAGGGCCCATAGTGAGTCATACGGAACCAGTGGAATTGGAATCTGAGGAAGGTCATCGAGAAAGTTTACAATTTAATTTAATTGATGCTCCACAGTTCCAATTGATTTTGGGGTTACCATGGCTCACTGAGCACAACCCTACCATCAATTGGGCTGCGCGTACAGTAACTCTAAACTCTAAATACTGTCAAGAAAACTGTTATCAAGACCCTCAACTTGATCAAGAAAAGACGCCGGCCTTTCATTTGAGTGAAAAAGAATCCGCACTCTGTGTGATAAACACCATTGAACTGCCTAAGGAATACATTGAATACGAGAAGGTTTTCAGTGAAGCAGAGGCTGAGAAGCTACCCCCACATAGGGGCTACGATTGTAAAATTGAACTAGAACCAGGAAGCAATCTCCCTTGCAGCAGAATTTATGCTTTGACTGAGCGAGAAGATGAACACTTGAAGAAATATTTACAGAAGTATTTAGAAAACGGATTTGTAAGACCATCACAATCTCCAGTCTCTTCTCCACTTTTTTTTATCCCGAAGAAGAATGGAGAATTGAGAACGTGTATAGACTACAGGGCAATAAATCGGATAACTATTAGGAATCTATATCCATTGCCATTAATCTCTGTGCTGTTGGACCAGGTGAAGGAAGCTAAGATCTACACCAAACTAGACTTACGAGGGGCGTATCATCTAGTCCGAATTTGTGAAGGAGATGAATGGAAAACAGCATTCAGAACCAAGCACGGGCTTTTTGAATATCAAGTAATGCCCTATGGTTTGTGTAACGCCCCAGCTGCCTTCCAGCATTTCATAAATGATGTGTTAAAAGAATTCATTGATCGAAACGCCATCGTGTACATTGATGACATTCTAATCTACTCGAACTCAGTAGAAGAACACACAGAGCACGTGAAGAAGATCTTGCAGAAACTACAGGAAAACAGTTTGTTTGTCAAATTGGAGAAATGCGCCTTCAGTGTTTACTCGGTGGAGTTTTTGGGGTTTGTGCTAGCACCAAGTGGAGTGACCATGGATGAGAACAAGATTAAGGCAGTGTTGGAATGGGAGTCTCCTAAAAATGTAAAGGAGGTGCAGAGCTTCATTGGATTTGCGAATTTTTATAGGAGATTCATTCCAAACTTTTCTCAGAAATTGATTCCAATGACTAGATTACTCAAGAAGGGAGTTCATTTTGAATGGACCTCGGAAGCAGATGAATCATTTAATCAGCTAAAAAAAGACTTCACCACAGCACCAATATTACTTCATCCAGATCCATCAGAGCCATTTTTTGTGGAAACTGATGCCTCCAATTGGGCATTGGGAGGTGTGTTGTCGCAAAGACACAAAAGCACCGGACAGCTGCATCCAGTAGCTTATCGTTCTAGGAAATTAACAGCAGCGGAAGCCAACTACACAATTACTGAGAAAGAGCTGTTAGCTATCAAGGATGCGTTCAAGGAATGGAGACATTACCTGATGGGGGCAAGACATGTTGTGACTGTATATACTGACCATCGAAATCAAAAATTTCTGAAGTCAGCCAGAACCTTAACCCCCAGACAATTACGCTGGTCCTTATACTTCGCGGATTATGATTTTGTCATTACCTACCGTCCTGGTTCACAAAATGGTAAGGCCGATGCCTTGTCCCGAAGAGTAACAGGAGAGTTTACAGAAGAAGTCAAGGTACAGACCATCCTACCAGCAGAAAAGATAATTGGGGCAGTTTTGAGTGAGTCGCCAGAAGAACAAGATCAGGTATCAATGACTATGGTAGAAATGGAGAATTGGGTCGCAGAAGATCCTGAGCGAGAGATACGAGGAGGTTTACCATATCATCATGGAGCTCTTTACCTGCCAACCCGCGAAATGCAGCAGAAAGCTTTGAAGGAAAGTCATGATGACATATTGGCTGGGCATAAGGGCATTGCAAAAACTGAAGACTTGGTGAGACGGCGTTTTTGGTGGCCCAGCATCACAAAAGATGTGAGACAGTATGTAACCACTTGTGAGACTTGCGCTAGGGGAAAGTCGGAGCGGCATGCGCCTAAGGGGTTACTTCACCCCTTGCCAACCCCCCCTCACCCATGGCACACAATAACCTTAGATCTCATAGTTGATTTACCATCCAGTAAAGGGTATGACACAATTTTGGTGTGTGTAGACGCATTTACTAAGATGGCTCACTTCATACCCCTAAAAGGGGTTCCCACATCAGCAACCTTGGCACGGGCCTTTAGTCAGCACATAGTTCGGGCCCATGGTATCCCTAAGGTTTTGATATCAGACAGAGGCTCCCAATTTTTATCCCACTTCTGGAGAGCCTTTACACAAAAGTTGGGTATTGATACTAGGTATACCACCAGCTACCACCCAGAAACCGATGGCCAAACCGAGCGAACCAATCAGGAACTAGAGCAGTACCTAAGGTTGTGTATGTTAGACCAAGAAGGTGATTGGCCGGATTACTTGTGGGCAGCAGAGTTTGCTCATAACAATGCAAAAAATATGTCCACCGGTTACTCACCTTTCTATCTGAACACGGGTAGGCATCCCCATCAATCTCTAAGCTTTCTAGGTGTAGACGTGCCTGCGGTAACTGATTTGGTAGAACATATAACACGAGTACATAAATCAGCCACAGACAATTTAACCAAAGCAAAGGCCAGTTATAAATTCTATGCAGATAGGAAAAGACGAAAGGAACCAGATTTACAGGCAGGGGATAAGGTTTGGTTAAACACAAAGAACCTTAGACTCAAAGGAGTAAGGAAGTTTCAGCCTAGATTTGTAGGCCCTTATTTGATTGAGAAGAAGCTAAGTTCGCTTAATTATCAGCTTCAATTGCCTAAAGGCTTACGGGTTCACCCCGTGTTTCATGTCTCTTTATTAAAAAAGGTTTCAGATGCCTTAAGAGTAAAAAGACCCCCAAAACCCATCCAAACCGAGCAGGGAGAAGAATTTGAGGTACATCAGGTATTAGATGCTAAGGTACGAAAAGGCCAATTGTATTATTTGCTGGATTGGAAGAACTATGGGCCTGAGGAAAGATCCTGGGAGCCATCCTCCAATGTTCATGCACCTCATTTGATTAAGGAGTTTCATAGAAGATTTCCAAATAAACCCAAGCTGGGAGGAAGCTCTTTGAGAGGGGGTACTGTCAGGGCCATCAAACCACGAGTACTTAGGAAATCATCATTCAGGGTTAGGATATTACGAAATAATGTCCTGAAGAAGAAGCGCTGTCCTTTTAGTTCCTACAAAGATCAAACGATTCCCAAGATGGCTGCCGAGATAGGATCGTCAGAACAGCAGGTTAGCGCTCTAGCAGCGCTTGACAATCACGATGTTACAGGTGCGCAGCCGTTACAACGGCGCACTTCACCAAGTTCCTGAGGAGATTAGGTCGTGCTTCAGAGACGCGTCGCGAAGTTAGTCAGGGAATTTATTCGTCGCGTTCTAAGCACATGCGAGAGTCAAAGCTGAATCCTGAGAGAAGAAGTTATCGAGCAATAGAAGTTTCCAAGTAAGACTGTTCCATTTATTTAGCACGTTAGTTGCTGTTGAAGAAAAGAAGTACTATTTAGTTTTTGGTTCCAGTATTTCATCTCGTGCTACTGAATATGACATCCTAGAGAAGCGCAGCTCCAGCTCAGGAAAATAATAGCGCTAAAAAACTAAAACTTAAGAAGCATATTTTGGGCAGTGAGTTCTGGGTAGACAAGGAGTATTCCCGATTGAGAGAGAGTTTAGCATTGAGTAGCTAGAGTGGCGATACTCTTTCCGTAGATACCTCACAGAAATACAAAAGAGAGAGAGGAGCACCATAGATACTGATGAAGATAGACACACACTGAGCAACGAATGATCTTACCAAAACAGAATCCAGTTGAAGAGCGCAACCAGGGTCTAGAGGGTAAGAAGCCCCACCTCCCCTAGAAGAAGAATACAAGAGCTAGAAAGGTAGTGGGGGAAGTCAGAATAACAGTAACAATGTTCCATATTTAGTTGCAGCGACTACTAAGAGACTACAAGATAGCAACCAAAAGAAAGAAGAGGAGCATTGGTCACAAAAGGATAGGGTAGGTACTCTGAGGGAGAATTCATAGTACACACACAAAGGCAAAAGAGAAAAGAGGTTCCAAAAGTATAACAATCCTTTTCTTTTTTTAGAGAAGACAACACCTATCCTGTCCCTCGAGAAAATAGATGGGCGAATAACCGAAGAACCGAGAAGGTTGAAAAGTGACTGTCTCTTCTCTGTCCAATTCCCCTTTCCCCCTCCAGAGTTCCTCGGTGTCATCGCATACTAAGGGCGTTGAGCACTGGGAAGGCTGGGAGTGGCATTAGGAACTTTCGACATTCTGCTCCTGAGCGTGAAGAATAAGGCGTTCCTGACACTGATCCTCTTGAATCTAAATACTTGTTAACGCGTGATAACCACACAAACCTGGTTATAAGAATTTTACCAGGGGCAGTGGGTTTCACCTACTTGACATTTAATGAAGGTGACACAGTACCTATTGCTTAGAAGTCACATTTGTTCACTTCGGTTGAACTGCGTTTTTCAACTGTTGAAAAATTATTGACCGCAGTCCAGATGGCGATCCTGAAGGAATGTAAACTGGCGCAAGAAAGACGCATGATGGTTGTAACACCATATCCGGCTCTTGAAGCTGTGACAATAGCCAGTGTACCAAACTCAAAAGCTTTACATCCACGTTGGATACAATGGGCTACTTCATTGACATCATCTGATGTCACCTATATGTTTGACTCCTCATTGCAAACTCAGGAGTTCTTACAGTATGAATTTGTTCATCCTGCTCCTCTGTCAATGCGCCTGCTTGAGGACTACCATTGTATCATTTATACCGACGATTCTGCGCGACCGGATCAAAACATTCTTACTCAGCAGCATGCGCTATAGTGGCAGGTACCATAGTGAACGGTGAGTTCAAGTCCATTGTCGTGCACACGCAGGCACTAGGGGACTGTACCGCCCAGTTAGCGAAGCTGCGTGCTCTGGTGCTAGCACTGGAGATTGCTGATCCTAATGTGACTACCTTGATTGTAAGTGACTCTTACTACTGTGTGCAGTCTTTTAATGACAATTTATACTTTTGGTCTCAAAATGACTATTGTGATTCTAAAGGCAGCGCAATTAAGCATAAAATGCTTTGGGTTTGAGTCGCAGAGCTTAAGGAACGTCTGCCTCTCACACAAGTAATTCATACTCTTGGCCACCAGCGCGTAGGAGTACACGCGGTCGCTAACAGTTTGGCTAATGAAGCAGCTAAAACAGCAGTAGCCACATATTCTGTTGCAGCAGTTACAAGATCCATGACTAAGATTGATGATGACCTATTGGCAGCTATAGCTGCTACAGAGAAGGGAAGTAAGTACCCACAGGGTTTCCCTTCGAAATACTCTTATCATTTAAGTCCCGATAAAGTTCCCTATGTGAGAATTAATTATGTTGGTTCCCAACCAGGACCGCAGACCGCAGACTTGCATTGATAACAGCCGTGCACGAAGGAATGGCCTTGGCTCATGCAGGCGTTTTGGCGTCTGTCTCTATCTTGCAGCAACGTTACTGGTGGCGTAGGTTCTATAAACAAACCCATAATTATGTGCTTTCTTGTGACATTTGTCAGCAGATTAAACCTTCAACTACAGAACGTCTGCCACAAACAGCTGTGCATTTCAAATGAACCATTCAGTTGTGTTTATTTAGATCACTGCGGTCCGTTTTCTTCTGATACTGAGTATTATCTTGGTTGAAGTCGATTCGTGCACACGTTTTCTTTGGGTTTGGCAACAACGCAGTGCTGGCGCACGAACTGTCATCAGGGATTTGCGTGTCTTTATGGGAATTTTTGCATGTGGCACCTTTCATTCTGACTAGGGTCCCGCATTCGCCTCCAAGGCGTACAAGGATGCCGTGAGGTCTTTGGGGGTGCAAGTAAATTGTTTGTCTCCATACAGGCCTCACGGCTACTCAGTTGTGGAGCGAATGAACTGTGACTTAAAGCAATCCTTGACAGCTAGAGTTATACGTACTGGCAGGAACTGGTTCGCCCATTTGTATAGCGTACAACTTGTACTAAATAATCTCCCTAGAAGATCTCTGGGTGGGCGGACCCCATACGAAATGCTCTTTGGCATGGAATTGTTTGTTCCGGACCTTGATGGTCTAGACATGGCAGCGACCGCCACATCCTTTGACGTAGATAATCATTCTGCTGTGTTATAGAAACTACAAGAGACCCCAGACGGTCTTGCAAAGGAACATTTACCCTCCGCCACTGAAGGGGCGCTGCAGATTCCGGTAGTCGGCTAGCTACCCAATATCGGAGACCTGGTCCGTGAGAAGGTGGAGAACAAGAAAGAGTTTGGCCCCTCTTATCGTGCACCTGTCCCAGCACAAGGCAGAGTTCAACAAATTGGGCAGAATAAAAGCATTATTGTCCCAAAAATAAGTTGCTCTAACATCTGCCAGTGAGACCTTCGTCCTTCACGTGGTTAACACCCGTACAGAGGTACATGCGCTTCTTAATACCGATCTCCCACTACATTTTGGTGCGTTGATTCACACTATCTTCAATGCTTCCTACATTACAGCCATTTTCCATTTTTTTAAAGCTGTGGGCTCTGGCCTTGTGACCTCTGTTCAAACTAACTGTGGTGTGATACCAGCATTTATCCATTCTATTTTTTCCAACGTCTTCGTGGCTTACCACTATTACTTGCACTAGTCACTGGAATTCTGCTGTGAATTTGTTTTCTCCGAAATGGCTGCGGTTTCTGTGGCACCAAACAGCCGGGACCGGCTGCTGCTGCTTCGTAGTTGTATGCTTGAATGCTACTGTACTTTACCACTGGCTACTCTGAGCGTGGCTTATGGGTTATCCTTTCGTTTTGGTTATTTCACTTGCGTGCAACCAGTCTTCCACTGCCTGGAATGTTAGTTTGAATGGGCATTGGATCTTTGCCTCTCCAATATGGTGTCTCCTGCCCCGGATTATGACCTGCTAATGAGTCCTCTAGTGGCGCATGAGCTGGAATGTTCTTGTCTTTGGATTATGGCCTGCGCAGCTGCGCTTGGAGTGTTAGCGGAATGGGATGTCTATGCAGCTGCACATGATTTCCTACAACGCAGTTTTCTTACGGAACACACAAGTGGCCACTGATGGTGCTACAAGCTCCCATTGTTGATGAACATGTATGTTCATTCTCTTTGCTGGAATGGATGGCTACTCTCTATTCTGACGATATCAATGACTTCCTCTTGGAGGCTGTTGCGACTTACTGCTCATACACCTTAATGGATTAACCGGGATGACTTCCATCATCTGCCGGATATTTTTTGTAATGGTTTTTCTTTTTCACTTTTTTCTCTCCAATCGAGTTTTTACACACCAATTTGTCACACCTTTTGACTCTTTGTCCAGATATGTCTGCTGCTCTTAATTCTTGCTCACTCTGACTTGAACTCTGTGTTCTGTTGAGTCCACTGTCTGTTGGCCTGACCAAGTGGAGGGTGTAGTGAGGAAATGGAGTTTACTGCAGACATTGCTAAGTTAGCATAAGTAGTATAGGCTTTGCTGCCATTCTGCCGCTTTTTCACACAACACTACATGGCTCTGTTCTCGTGAAATACTTTGCTGGCACTGCCTCACATGAGAACTGTCTACCTTTCACATATTCAGTGAGGCAACACGCTCTGTCTGTACAGCCTGCTCAAGGTCGAATAACAATGTATACTGTTGATTCACTTTGGTCAGTCCCACGCACATAGACATAACACATGTGCTTTATGGAATTGTAACAATGCTAATTATATTGTTTTTATGTCATTATGCTGCTCGTATTGGCTAGAGTACTGCACCTTGGAGCACATTAGTTAAAAATAAACATTTTAAACTATACAGTGTCTCTGATTACTCACGTTGTGGACAAGTATGAGTGTGAACGAAAGAGTATTCTTGTTTCCCACTATTCCTGAGAGTTTACTAAGTCGCATGTTCTAGGATGTCTAATCATTGGTAGCTTCGCTGTAGTACGGAGAACGAATGAGACACTAATGCTAGTCGGATTGGGGTTCTGGGCACTGAGGTGACTTTTTTAGGTACACAACAATACACCGAGGTCCGGGTTTCCTGCACATAGTTCTGTGCATGAGCAGAATCCCTGCAACAACAGCAGGCCTTATAGCCCTAAGGCAGGGTGAATTATATTACATGTGAGGGCATATCTGAATTTGTAGCTATGCCCCTGTGCTGTCTAGTTCAATTTCCAGATGGTACAAGTGAACAGGGAAGCCATCTTAAGTATATGTACTGTGCACTGGTCATTACGAGTTCTGACGTCCTGCAGGTGAAAGCCCATGCTCTCTAAGGCCAGAAACATTGCCTGCTCCGGAGGAAGGTGTTTACACCTCCAGCAGCAGCATGGCTAGTGATTTAGCATATCGAGGCCAGGGGCTTCAAAGCCCCTGCTGCCTTTGATATGTAACCCCGACTTTACCGGTACCTGGAAGATGCCACCCCTTACCCTGAGGCCTGGTCTCAACAAGTCTTCCTCAGTTCTTTCATCTCGGACGAGAAGCCCTTTCTCTGCGTGGTTCCTCCGGGCTCAACCTTGAGCCCTCTCCTCTTCAACGCCTACCTTTCACCTCTCGCTGCATTGGTGGAATCGTGCGGGGTGAGGGTAGTCTCCTACCCTGATAACACCCAACTGGTGTTCTCCTTTGAGGTGCACTCGGAAGCTGCCTTTTCCAACTGTAGGAATTGCCCGAGTAACATCTCAGCATGGATGTCTTTGAAATGTCTCAAGCTTAACTTGGACAAAACCAAGGTATTTTATTTTAACCAAGAATCTCTGATCCCCCCCCCCCCGTGCTCTGTTGGCCTCGGGAGATGAAACCTCCTGCCAAGCCTCTTAACTTTGCGAGAAATTTCGGTTTTAGATTCGACAACGAACTCTCCTGCAAAACCCAAATTAGGCAAGTCTCCTCCTCATGCTTTGGGAAGCTTCGCACGTTGCGGAAACTTCTACACTTCCTTTCCCTGGAATGTAGACACATAGTTGTCCTCACTCTAATCACATCCCACCTGGACTACGCTAACAGTCTCTATCTGGGTGGTCCAGTCTATCTGACTCGGCATCTGCAGATAATTCAAAACGCTGCTGCCAGATTGATCTGTAAAATACCTTTCTGCCGCTCCATCACCCCCCACCTGCAGATCCTGCACTGGTTACCGTTGTCAAGCGCCTTGAATTCAAGGCCCTTACCCTGGCGTTTAGAGCGTTCCGGGGACTACGCCCAACGTATCTGAGAGCTAGACTCGAACACTACCATCACACCCGGACCCTGTATTCGAACCACCAGTGTCTCCTTGCCATCCCCCGTTTTCGCAAGGCCAGGATGGGTGGCAGAGCCTTTGCGGTCAGAACCTCTAAACTATGGAATGCCTTGCTACTCTCCATCCGCTTATCGGAGTCAGAACTCACTTTTTCGGCGTGCCCTGAAAACATGTTTTTTCACCAACACCGAGTTTTCTCTTCTCTCTTGTCTGCTTGAGTCTGCCTCAGCGCCGGGACTCCCCCTTTGGGGTAGCTGTGCGCTCTACAAATTCCTTAATAAATAAATAATTAATACATTTTGCACCAGAATAGGCGGGAAATTAGCTATGCAAGTAGGAATGTTGCTCCTCCAGGCTAGTCACACCCCTAAGGTGGGATGCCTGATGTGTTTCACAAAAGAAGGGTTCTACCATCTTGTATTTGGTGGAATTAGGAACTCTGGGACAGGCTTATGCCCACTTCCTGTTGGAAGTGGTTGTATAAGGGGTGTAGTGAGTCCTGGGGTAAGTAGCCCATTGTCTATTACCCTTCACTCCCCTTAATGTAACTAAATTAAGTATTTCGGTGACCCCCTGACACCAGGAACTCAGATTTGTCTGTCTGAAAGAAGAAGGACAAAGAAGAGCCGAAGATGTGAGAACTGTGGATCAGCATCAACTTTGGTCCAAAACCCTGCCTTAATGCTGCTCTCCCGACAATCACCAACTCGTCCAGAAGCGAACAGTCTCCCCAAACCCTCTGCCCAGCACTTCCGCGACCCAGCAACATCGCCCTTGGAGTGAAGGAGCCACTCCTTGCACCAGCAGACACCAACTGCAGCTTCCCGGTATACCCACTGAAGGAGCAACACCTCAGCAGGAGGTCTTTGTGCTCCAGGAGGTCAGATCCCTACCCATGCCGAGTTTGGAGATGCCAGGACCCCCAGGAGCCGGCCTGCACCAATACCTGAGGTAACGGAGGCAGTTGCAAGCACCAAGGCTTGTTTGTGTCAGAACACCACCACTGCCAAAACTTATCTGCACATCAAGGGACTCTGAGAGAGACCAATTCCAAACTGAGAGTGGCCCTGCCATCTTTCTCTTCCCTCTCCTGCAGGAACACCAAGAACCGTGAGCGCCTCTAATTCAACGCCCCGCCGGACAAAACACCTCTGTAGCCGAGCTCCCCAGCCTGGGCCTATATTAACCAACAGTGTCTCTGTGGTCCTCAGACTCTCAAGAGCCAAGCCCCCCACTTGGGTTCTGCCGGGCTGGTTCCCAGTTCCCCTTGCAGATTTTCTTACAGATATTGTTCCCCATTGAAGGCTACCACTGCACGTGGTCACCCCTGGGCAGGTAAACTTGAAATCTTGGTGCTTTCTTGGACCTTGGCCCCTACATAACTTAAGTCCAGAAGAGCAGTCCTGTAAGTCGTCAGTAAGCATACCTATGTAGTGTCCCATAGGATAACACTACATAGGTTCGAGGCTCATCCCTTAAATCTGACACATGTCATTTTCTACTGTTTTTACTGTAAAAGTTTATAACCTCTACCTGATTTCGATAATCTTGGTGTCTAAAATTATATAAAAATATATTTTTTTCTGAATTGGTCTTGAGTTTCTTCTTGAGTGTGTGTCTCATTTATTGACTGTGTGTTCAACAAATGTTTAACACTACTCTGTGATGAGCCTTAACTACTTGCCCACACTACCACATAGAAAGCATTTGGAATTATTATTTTAAGCCGTGTAAACCAATAAGGGCCGTCTGAACTTTCTACATAGTGTACCTCCTTTTGGTACACTAAGTAAAAAGCCAGCTTCCTACAATCACCCAATCAAAAGCATCGTATGAAGGAGTGTTTCCCAAAATATTTTCGAGACCTGCTGGTGGGTAGCATTCAGATTTTTGGTGGGTCGCAAAAGTCGTAGGAATAAATAAAGATGACTTTAAATTCTGTGTTTAACTTGTCACATTTAATTTAAAGACCGAGGTCGAATGTCGGGCTGCTTTATTCTTTTAAGACGAGGATTGGTGTTTACTTTTCTTTCTCTGACTGCAAAAAAAGTGAAGGGCTACTTTATAGTGACTTTTTAAAGTGAATTATGTGACAATTTAGAACGTTGCTTTTTGCATCACCCAATTTAAATACCTTTAAATTAACTGTATGCATCGAGCAGGTAGGAAAGCATACATTAAGCACTGTTTCTTGTAATTCTGAAGTGTGCTGGACACCGATTTTAATAGGATGAAAGTATAGCAAGACACTTACTTGGTAATGGACAAATGATTCATATTCACAGAAACTCGATTTCCCCACATTATCATTTGTGTGCTACATAGTTGTAGCGGTAAAACTGTATGCCTGTGAAAATGTAGTGGTCATTTCAAAGGAAAATATACTGTCAGTAAATGACTATGCGCTACCACATGGTGCTTTAGTTACATTAAAAAATCCCACATCCTCATGTCCATTAACCCGTTGCGTGCTCATGACGAGCTGAGCTCGTCATAACGGCCGATGCCCGCCCACGCGCGATTAATTTCCCACCTGTGCAGGAGAATTAATCAGTGGGCGGGGTCGTGACGAGCTCAGCTCGCCATGAGCACAGCTTCACTGTGAGTCATGACGAGCTGAGCTCGTCATGAGCACAGCAGCGCTGTGTCCCCCTCCCCGCACCGCGGGGGAATAACCCCCGCAGGGAAGGGGTTAAAGGTAGGTGGGTAGCAAAAATGTGTTATTCTAAAAAGTGGACAATTGTTATAAAAAGAATTGAACCACTGGTATAGATGCTATGCTTAAGAAAAGGAACAAACCCAAGGCCAGACATTGAATAAGAAGCAAGCAAATAAGGATGACAATAAAGCAAACCATTTGTTATCAGTGGACTGGCTCTAAGCCCTCTGTAAGTTCACAGTAGGTCTTTCACCACCAGACAGTTTGCGTTGTCTGGTAGGCGAGACCTAAAATTTATTTCGAGCATTCTTAATAAGAGTCACCATTGAGAATTACATACACATTGGTAAATAGTTGGCTCTGAAGAAATAGCATCAATTATTTACATCCAGAAATGTATTTTGTGGAACTCACAGATCACCATATCCAAATCTCATCATTTTTTTAAATTAAAAAAACAACAGTAAAACAGTTGTCCATATAGATACTCTCTTAGGAGTATTGGTTCAGACCTATCTCGGCACACTAACCACTCTGACTTTTAGGAATGCTTTTAGGTATTTAAAAAAATCTACTCCCCTCTACTGCTATTATGAACTTCACCTATAGAAAATGTGTACACAAACTAGTAAAGTTTAGTAGTTTAAATACAAATGTAATCAAAAGTAAATATCTGATAAATGCGATAGCAATCTGTTGTTTATCCAAGGCATAGGCTGGATACACGTGGACTGAGTTATAGCTAAAATTATTGTATTTAAACCTTCTTTCCTCAAAGTAATCCCAGAAATGATTTTCTGTAGATAGAGTGAAAGTAGACATTTGATGCACACAAGCAAATGTCAAAGTGTGTAATACAAAACAGCCAGTCCTGGATGTATTATAAACTAACCAATCTTCTAATCGTTCTATTCTACAGAGAATTAAAGAAGTTGATGATGCGTCCGTGTTTACTGCCAACTCAAAAAGCCAGTCCATTTCCAGAGGACTGAAAACGAGGAAAACCCTAGGTATGGGCAATATGTGTCTGTACTTTTTCATTTTGCAAAATTGCATCTGCTGGCGTGAGTATAATAGACTTAAAAACGAATATGAATATTGATGTTAGGCATTTAAAACTGTAAGGCTCCTGTTTACAAGGCAAAGGTCAATAGGAAGGGCTGTTACCCGAGATTTTATAAGGCTGCATTGCCTCTCTGGCTTAATAGTAGTGTTTTCTCTCAGTAGTGGAGGATGCCCCCCTCAGAAAAGAGTGTCCTCTTGGTTGTCTTAACAGGTTCTGTGTGTTCTAGTGGCTATTGGCCTGCATTAGGCAGTGGCATGTCAAATGTATGGTCATTCTTCGATGAGCCCCCAATGATTCAGCATAAGAAATGGGTCTTTGTTAAGATTACTTACTGGGTAGGATATTGAAATAACCCAGCTTGAGTCTTACTGAAAGATCCACCCAAGTATGCCAACACCAGCTGCAACGGAGTACAACTGACTCCCAGGATCAAGCAATGTAGCGCGCTAATAATAACATAGCAAGTAACCACGAGGTATGAGCACTCAGTATGAAATTACTTGGTATAACTTAAGCAGCCTCCTTGTGTGCCCAAAAGATCCCAGGCTTTATTCCGTGTTAAAGCAAGAAAAGCTACGAAGGACATGCTTGTTATCACCCTGTTGGTCCCCAAAGCAACTTTGTGACCTCTGTCATTAGGTGGTAGCTAAGCAAAGGCATTTGAATGCCATTTGATTTGCCAGGCTGGCAGTTAGTGATTGGGGCAAGGTGACATAAGAAAATCGTGACACAAAAATCTTTTGTTTTTCTTGATGCAACAAGCAAGCAGAAATTGACAACTTGAGAAGGGAAAATCAGGCAATTGTAGGCTACAGTACAGCAGACCCAGCCTGTATCCTTGATACTTGCTCTCCCCCATGTGCACAATATTTATCTGAGAAGTGCGCCAGCATTTCAGAGCCTATTTGGACCACTGTTAGGGGAGTTGCATCTTCCTCGGCTTTTGGCCTCTTGTTTTCAGAGTCCAACCTTGCCCCGGCTCCCTGTAGTCCTAAAACTGGAACAGTGGTGGCTCGTAACTGCTAGCGAATCAATATAACCGTAACATTAAGCATCCCATGGGTGTCAGAGAGGGCCTAGCAAGAAGGATATTATTTCCTTACACTTGTCGACAAGGATGGTTACAAACAATTATGTTAGCCAATATATATTCTTTGTTAAAGTCCCAACTTATGTGATCGACAACATGCTAAGAAGGTGTCATAGGAAGTGCACTGCTGGGAAGTGATACTTTCTCGGGGGAGTTTCTAGTTACTGCTTTACCCTACAGCTGATTACTGTTTTCATCTAAAAGTAAACCTGCATAGTAGTGCGACCATGTATGTGCTTCCTGTACCAGCCAGCACAGGAGCTTGAACTTACTGCCCTGAAGCACATTTCCTCAACTCAGGTAGGCTATCCCTCAAACAGTGGAGTTACCATTAGGTGGATGATGGAGTGGTATCTTGTGAATTTCTATTCCATATCTAGCACAGCTTTGTTAAAAATATATTGCAATTTGATGGCTCACCATCCAGAATAAGGAGCTTCCAAGTGATGTCATGAAGTGCCTTTAGATTTCTGTACTTGTACTTGAGAACTGAGACCCAAGTTCTACATAGTTCAGATCCTCTGACATTTATGTTCTGGGTGAACATATTGTGTTTGCCCTGGTCTTCTCTGCAGGGTTCCCACATTTTTCTCCTGAAGCATTTAGTGGACATAGCAAGATCAGAGGCAAGCACTCTCTTCAGAACTGTAGGAAAGTAGGATCTGCTTTTATGGTTACCCCCACTTTTTTCCTGGTGCTAAGCTGTTACTGACTAGTCTGACTGGGATCCTGCTAATCGGGACACCAGTCTATCTGCTTTCCCCCTTAAATTGGTATGACAAGTACTTGGGTACATCCCAGATTGAATAGTGGGGAACCCTTCTAAGTCCATAGTATATGGTACTAAGGTACCCAGGGCATATCGGCTGCATTATGCCACCCATGGGAGACCATTCAGAATGGAACTACAGGCCTGCCATTGCAGCTTGTGTAAGTTGGTGCTAGCACCACTTACTAAAGATATATAGATTTCCTATATCTAGGGTCACTTCACTTAAAACCTATAAGTCACCCCTATAGAAGGCCTTTGCAATCCTGAAGGCAGGGTGCTTATTTCTAAGTGAGATGGTGCCCCTGCATGAGCAGGACACCCCTACAGCGTCCATTCTCCTGGGTTGTCAGTGAAGGAGCCATATACCATATAGAGGGGCACAGCGTAAATATGCGATGACCATCTCTAAAACGACTGCAACAAATCCTATCATGTTTGGTATCAAACATGTTGGAATCATGCCTCCCACACCGTTTACGCACTGGAAGAGCCCTCCGTTATTCTCTCAGTGCTCCCAGTACCTGCCTTCTTGACCCGGACAGCACAAAATGGTTGCTGCTGACCAGAGACACAATTCTGCCCTCCTGCTGCTGAGCCAAGCTCGAACAGGGGAAGGCAGAACAATAGGCATCCTGTCACAGGAAGGTGTGACCACCTCCCAGACAGGATTTAGTGTATTGGGGTAGGGTGGGTGCTCTTACCAGTGCCACTCAGCATGCATGAGGGGCACATTTGGTGTCCCCATGCTTAGTCCAGCTCAAACCAGTTCTGGGAGCCATTGACTCATGCTTTGGCGTGAAACTGGACAAAGGACATGGGAGTAACCTCCCTGCTGTCCAGCCCCTCACCTGGGAGGGTCCCCTGAATCGTACCAACCCTTTCCTCAGGGTACTTAAGGGCTTACCTGTGGGTGTGTCTCTAGTTTCGTCGTAGGACAAGATTCAGATCAGACACCACTTCTTCTTCTACCATCAGTACACTCTGGACTTCGTTTGGGCTCGACTTCGTCTCCCTTACAGTCTGCTGCATCGTCTGTGCCTGTGCATCATACAGGAACCTTCCAAGGCCTGTGAGCATCAAAGACCCCTGAAGGAATTTCCCTTGGAGTGAAGGAGTCACTCCCCTACACTCGCAGGCACTGCAACTAAGTTGACTGGTCTGCTGATCCTGAGCTCCTCATAACTCCATAAAGTTCTGCAACACAGGTGGTGGTTTTCCACAGCTCCCGAGGCCTGCCCTGCCCTCTCACCAAGTTTGAGGCCAGCATCTCTCGTGGGGGTTGAAATAACCGAACCACTGTGCACCGCGTCAACTTGCAGTTGCAAGGGTTTGTTGACTTCCTTCCAAGGAGATCTTCGGGCTTCAAGTACCCCCAACCTCGAGCGCCTCCAGTGACCAAAAACGTGAGCTGCTTGAGGTCCTTTTGCGAATCCAGTGCCTTCGGCCTGTGGGTCCATTTCAGGCTCCCCTGATTGCTCGGGCCTTCCCTGACTCTCCTGCTTTTGGTGAGTCCCCTGGACCTTGCACCTTCTTTGACTTCTGTGTGGGTTGCATTTGCCAAGGCTTGTTGGTTCGCCCGCTGGACATACACCCTCAGCAATCGACATCCGACGTGGGACAGCTCGTGCACGGCTCCTGGTCTTCCTCGACATCTCCTGGTCCTCACAGCTGCAGAGTCAAGGTCATCGTCATCCATCCTGCAACACCCGACATCAGAGGACATTCGTCTTCCAAGTCTCCTGGTCACTCCTGAATGTCATAGACTCTGTACCCTCTGCTTGCAGGTACTTCTTATCTCGAATCCACTTTCGGATTCTACCGGACACTTTCTGCTCTTCCAGCAGCGGCACTTTCCTGAAGTCCTCCATTGAGTTTGACTGCGTTTTCCAATACCACTTCACACCTATGCACCCGGCTTCCCTGGTGTAGGAAACATGGGTAGTAGGGTATCCACGCGTGGGGTGGCTCTCCCGCCTTCTGTCTTCCACTGGGTTTCTTCAGGGTCCACTTGGAAGTGTCCATCTTTAAAAATCCAACCGCGACTTTCACATAGAATTGTACGGAGCACACAGTCATGTTCCCACACTGCACACGCTCTCCATGGGATCCCTATCTACTCACCTTGGGTGGTTCCTTGGGTCCCCAGCACTTCTACGTCCTCTCGACACTGTCTTGACCCGAGTCGTGGTTCTTATACCACTTTCTTAATATATGGTTTGGTCCCCCCCCCCGGTGCCCATTGTGTATTCTGTGCTATTTACTGTGTTTCTTTGCTAAGTATTGTGTGCATTGTGTTTATCTCTGGCTAGGAGATATTTAAACGTGTTATTTAATAAATACATATTTTTAAAAATACCTTGTGTGGCTCTTTTTCACTTAATCTTTACTATAAGATTGCATTCTGGTAAAACAAGCTGTTTTACACTCCTTCTGGACTAAGCCTGAAGGCTGCTCTCCACAGCTACCACTTAGAGAGCTTTCTAAGGTTGTCTAAGACCTCTTAAATCCCCATAAGGGTTGTCTGGACTGGTGCAAAGTGCCCACTTACATTAGTGGAATCTTGCTGCCACTCTAAGAACATGCACGAATATAATCACACAACATTCTATGTTGCAACATTATTTTCTTTCTTCTTCTGAGTCCTCCAATAGAATATTAGCAAACTACTGGGAATAGGCAAACTCTCCATTTTTACATGCTGGTACAGTAGACTTGAAAAGTTACATAGTTCGTATTTTGTGGTCCAGGTTGTTCTTCTCTTGGCTCATTCTTCCTGTTGTCTCTTCACCTCTCTGTGAGAACTAACTATCAGTTGTCTAATACAAAAAACGCCTATTCACTAACTAACAAAAGGCTTCTGGAAATATACAACATCCGTAAACAGAGAGTAAACCATTGTGCGCAAACAACTATATGATATGAAAAACAAGCCTTTCAGTTTTAATGCATTAGTTTTTAGTTAACATAACATCGACAGTTAGGCTGATTTAAATTGGCACTTGTATTTATTTTTCAGGCCTATAACATTTAAGTATAATTACTTACTACAAATGTTGCATTTAGCATATGTTTTACTTTAACATATACTTTGCACATTAATAATAAAAAGTTATTGTAAGCGAATAAAATTCGTTTCAGCAGTTTGCCCACCCCGATGGTTTAAAACCATCACAATTTCTTCTTCACAGATGACTCTTGAGAGTACACTCTCATTTTCTGTTGTCATTATTTTTATTTTTCAGAGTTTCAATTTCCTTCAACTTTTATATTCTCTATTATTTCTCTTTCATTTCTAATTCTCCTCTGATTTGTCTTTCTCTTTCTTTTTTCTTCAATGTTAAATAGCATCTAAATCCGTTATATAAAGCATATCGAGCAAATCCCAATGATTAGTATAGGTGTTAATATGACCCTAAAAAGTCCTCCACCTACTGTTGCAAACCAGTTGCCAATGACAGAAGCTCCTTTGCCTAAGTTCCCTAATACACTAGTGAGTTCTAAAGGTTCTAATTCAGGTTTCAGGTCTGAAAGGTTCTTTCCAAAAACTTCTTTCTACTCTTGTCAGGAATGTATGAACAGCAACGTTGAGCTTTCAATATATACTCCCCCTCCTCCCCACCCCACCCTACCTTCTCGGCTGATATATCTAAAGCAATTCTATCCTGCAAGACCAATGATCTAATATCCACTAATTCTGTGTTAATAGCCAGTAAGGCACCTGATGTAGCCAGTTTATCTATTGCTGTTGGTATCTTTTTTAATTCTCAATGTTTAAGACTGCTACTACAGGAGGTGTCTTTGCTCCAAAAATGTATTTTGTGTCCCGTTCATTAGTGCCCTGTGGGTGTCTATGAGGGGATGTCATTGTTCAAGTTACATGATGCATTTAAGGAAACAATAGATCTAAATAGCAAGCAGCCTCCTTATCAGTAGGCAACTGAAAATAGGCATCCTGTCTGCACACAAAATAAAATCCAGGAATAACTGCGCCGTCCCATGTTAACATTTGAACAGGTCCTCCCAAAACTTTACTTACTAATCCCAATGTGTCTATTTCTAAACTGGTTTCCTGTTTTGTAAACACATAATTTCACTTTTTTGCGTCTATCTAATTAAAACTTTGAATAAACCCATTCCTCTTTAGGGCTTGCGCCTGCGTTGCAGTGTCTAGCACTGCTCGCGCAGAGTGAGAGCCCTTTTGTCTGGGGTTTTGAAAGCTGACCACACGCTCGTGTGTCAGGCGTTTTTTCGCGGTCTGACTGGGCTCAGGGAGAAATGGTAAGAAGGCAGGACCGGAAAGCTCACAATGAAATGAAAATGAAATGAAAAATTATATTTGTATAGCGCGTAACTACCCGGAGGCCTCGCAGCGCTTTGACTGATTACTGTGGCGGGCTATAGAGTGGATTAACACGCTTTTGAGAACAGATGAGTTTTCAAAGCTTTTCTGAATGCCATCCGGTTATTATTCTCTCTAAGAGCTAGGGGGAGGGAATTCCAAAGCCTCGCGGCGGTGTGGGAGAAAGAACGGCCGCCCCATCGGGCTTTGTTGATTTTAGTTGTGGTTGCTAGATGCAGTGAACCGGAGCGGAGGACTCTGGACGGGGCGTAGGGCACGACTAAGGGGAACAGGATGGAAGGGCCTGTTCGGTGGAAGGATTTGTGCACAATGCACATGGCCTTAAACTGTGCTCTTCAGCCACTGGGAGACAGTGTAGTTCTTTTAGGGCTTTCTTGGCTGACTGTCAACGGGGGATGTTGAACAGTAATCGGGCGGCACAGTTTTGCGTGACTTGGAGCCTGTTGGTCACTGCTGCCGGGGCTCCTAGGTATAAAGCATTTCCATAGTTCAGGCGGGAGAGTATCAGGGCCTGATTCTCCTCGCCTGGAAAGGAAGCAGAGGGAGCACTTTGCGGTGCATTTTCATTAGCCCGACACACGTGGAGGCCGTTTTGGTGGCCTGGACTGAAAAGTCTAGCGCTTTATCGAGCCAAATTCCAAGGCTCTTTATCTGAGGTTTGGGGGGGGAGGAGCGCCAAGACATGTGGGCCAGATGGAGGCCAGAGTGGTCGGTGGAGAGTTGCCCAGTAGCATAATCTCCGTCTTCTCCCCATTGAGTTTGAGACAGGAGGATTGCATCCACTTAGCGACAGCCTCTAGACAGGGGCCCAAGGTGTTGGACGACCCCTCAGTGTGGTCCAGGGAGACCACCAGTTGGGTGTCGTCCGCGTAGGTGACAATACGCACACCGAAGGGCTGGACTATCTCTGCTAGAGGTCGCATGTAGGCACTAAAAAGTGTGGGGCTTAGGGAGGAGCCCTGGGGACCCCACAGCTAAGTGGTTGCTTGGGGGAGACTACCTCGCCCTCGAACACCTGGAAGAATCGCTCATCCAGGAAGGAGGTCAGCCATTCCAGGGCCGCGCCCGACACGCCCATGCCTTTCAGACGATGTAATAGTGTGGCATGGTTAACCGTGTCGAACGCGGCACTGAGGTCGAGTAGTATGATGGCTGCTTTTCCTCCCCGGTCCAGCACAGCTTTAGTTTCTTCCGTCACTGCTAAGAGGGCAGTTTCGGTTCCGTGCTGAGGGCCAAACCCCGTCTGGGAGGCACATAGCAGATTAGGGATCATTCTGTCTAATGTGATGGAATCTAGGAGAGGGAATTTGTCCAGCGAGCAGGGGACAGGGAGGTCAGAATCTGTTGTGGTGGTAGACTCCGTGTCACCACTACGTGGTGAATGAGGAATAAATGGCCTGGAACTTCTGGGAGAAGAAAGTGGCTAGGTTGTTACAACGGGTTTGCGCGCCGTCAGATGACTGACGCTCGGGGGGTGGGGGGGGGGGGGGGGAATTCGAGATTTGGCTATTTTAAAATTTTCTTTAGGGGAATTTACAGCTAGGTTAATTTTGGATTCATAGAATTGGGCTTGTACAGATTTTATTTCATTTTTGTAGAGCTTTATTGCGGCTCTGTACTCAGCTTTCTTCGGTTGTGAGTGTTCTTGTCTCCAGGCTCTCTCTAGTTTGCGGCAGGATTGTTTCATAGTTCTAAGGGCGGGGGAGTACCAGGGGGCGACTTTGCATCTCTTTATCGAGTGCAGCGATTCCTTTGGGAGGACTTGGTCAAGGGTACTAGAAATCCAGTTGTCAAAATTGACAGTGGCTGTGTTGGGGTTAGTCACCTTCGGGGTGGGTGTTCGGTGAGAGCCAGTTTCCACTTGGGGAGCGGGAGCGAGACCCATTTTCTTCCCCAGTGTTTATTGTGATTTTGTAGAGTGGGGGGGGGGTGCATGTGGACCATGTAAAGGGTACTAAGAAGTGATCGGTCCAGGCCAGTGGTATGGGTACCTCGACAGTTAGGCTATCTAGATTACTATAGATGTGATCTAGGAGATGCCCCTTGGTGTGCGTCGATTGAAAACCTTTCTGGAGCAGGTCGATGGCCTGGAGGTTCGATCGAAAACTGTTGGCTGCTGAATCAAGCGGATCATCTAGATGCAGATTCAGGTCGCCCAGCGGGGTGAAATTTGCCGAGGTGAGCACTAGGTTGGCAACTATGTCCGTCATATTAGTGACGAAGTCGCTAAGGGTACCAGGTGGTCGATAAACTAAAATACCAGAGAAGGTGGTGGTGGGGGAAAATTCGACAGTAAAGTGTAGGTTCTCACAGGCTGGCGTAGTGGAGGGAGTGACGCGGCATCTATAGTTGTCTCTATAAATGATGGCCAACCCTCCGCCTCTGCCTGTCTTGCGGTCCAGTCGCTTAAGAGTGTAGCCTTGGGGGTGGCCCATACTGTTGCAGGATCGGTTTCTAGCTGCAGCCATGTCTCTGTTAGAAAGAGGGCTTCAGGATTGAGCTCCTCTATCAGCATGGCCAGTTCAGTGTAGTGCTTCGGCAAAGATCGGCAATTGAGGAGGAACATCCTCCACTTGTGCATCTTGTGCATGGAGGGATGTTTCCCTGTCTTTGGGGTGGACATACCCCAATCACATGTTTTACAACGGGCCTTCGTATTTATAGAGAGGGCCGAATGTAAGCATAGTGGGTTGGTGGTAGGTCGTAGTGCGTGCAGGGAGAAAGCGCTGTATGAGAGGAGGTTTCCTACCATAGTGCCGGCTGGGACCTGGAGCTGGAAGAGACTGGCGCAGACTGGCTTCTCTTTGGCGCCTCTTCGGCGCGTCTACGGCGCTACCGCTGCACGTGCCGCTGCACGGTGAAATAAGTGTTTTGTATAGATTGGGCTCAAGTAAGACTGGAGCGTCAACCCAGTAAGATGGCCGCCGAGTATTGGCACCATCAGGAAGTATGAGCGCTCTGTTCTCCCTCCACAACAAACAGCCTAAATCGCTGCGGTGGACCGGGGAGTCAGTGCACAGTTCAATTATTATCAGCAACAGCAGTATTTTAAAAGCACAAGAACGATTTTTAAAAACGCATGCAGCAATACACAAACGGTGCTGTCACCTGGAGCGCTAGCGCAGGAGTGATCAGTTTCAAGATTTGGCACGAGGGCAGAGAGCTTTTCACACACATCTCTGATTCATATTCACCAGGCTGCCGATGGTCAAAGTCAATGCTGTCTGAAGAGCATGTGAAGTGAGGGGGTTTAAGTGGGTGGGGCACACTTCAGAAGACATCAGCACAGTCGCCGCACTTTCTGTAACTTGTGCACAGCGCCAAGAAGCTGACGAGCACGGCGTTTGAACTTCATTCTCGCCCACCAGAGCAGCGTGTCACCGTCACGTGCCCCCGCAATCAGGGTTTCTCGGTGACTCTGTGCCCATGGGGCATCCGGTTTCCACTGCAGGGATTTCATATCCCCAGCTAATGTGTTCTGTTAGCTGCAGTCGTGGTTCACTCTCATGATACTAAGTGAACTAACATGCCTTAAAACGATGACTTATAAACAAGCATTGGCAAATCTAATATATTTCACAAATGCGAAATCTATTGGCTTTGACAATGTTTTTTACATGTTGCGCAGCAGTTGACCTGCTGTGCAGCATTTCTTAAAGTAAGTTTGCCAATTTGCAGTGAAGCATAAATACAACAAGCATTGGCAAAATACAAAAGACACGGAGGTGTGGGAGAGTGTTGACTAATACAAGGCAAGTTACACACGACACAAGGTTACACAAGTTCATCCACTATAAGTGTCTTAATGGCATATGTTTCTATGAGAGCAGTGCACCTGGCTAACATTGGCAAGGCACTAGTATAAAACTAAGACCCCTTTGGAGGAGGGGGGGGGGGGGGGAGAGTGATTTCTAGCAGATTTATTTAGGCACTGAATATGTAGGAATTTCCATAACTTTGTCTACTAGGACTTCTGCAATGGATGAAAAATAGCGGTGCCTATCAAAAATTCTTGGACAGCGGTTTAGCAATTGGTAAACCTGGAGTTGATATGAGATGATAAATCAACTCGTCGATGGCACCTGAATAGATTCAAGATGTTAAGAAACAGACCAGAGTTGGCAGTGACCTGAGGCTGGTAGCTCAGGGCTCTGCCTCTACGGTGAGGGATAAATCTCTGGACACATTTGAAGTAGGATTTGGTGGGACTCTGAATCAAGAGTAGCAGGTGTGACCTCTGCCTTCATGAGTAATAACAAAGGGTGTAAGTGATATTTGTGCTGTGTGGGACATTAGCGTCAGGGCCGCCACTTCTGTACAGAGAGGTGCGGCCTTACGGCGCAACCAGCAAGTGTCAATTTGGGAAGCCCGATTGCAGCTGAGAGCTGCAATAGTTTCCCAATTGTGAGGTAAAGGTATTTTTTTAAGTCCATGAGAATTTGCTTGAGGTAAATGGAAGCCTCACACAGTCCGGGCTCACGGATGGTTTAATCAGCAGTTTCAACTCATTGACTTGGGCTGGTGCAGCACAATGACAATTCTTACTTGCTGATTCAGTATAGATGTGTTTTGTTCTGATTTATTGTTTTTCCCTTTATTGGACAATTGTCATAATTTAATTGATAAACTAGACACAAAAGAAAAACAGCACTAAGTCTTTGGAGTATAAGCCAATGAAGACCGGAAGAGCCCCAGAAGAAGAACATTCAGTGCAAGACTGAATTGGGTTAAATACACATTAAAGTTACCAGATGACTTCACGTCATTGGGAAGCCACCATACTCTATTTATTTTTTTTTATCCACAAACCCTTTCAATTTTGAACTTTTGTTCAATTGGCTCAATTGAGGTGAACCAGAACTACAGCTCCCAAAATGCAACAGGTTTTTGAATGAGACTCTGGCCCTGCTGTATGGTGTGAATGATGACTTGAAGTCATCCAGTAAAATGAACTGATCCGAGCAACTGAGGTTACTTTCTGCCTAAAACAATGTGGGCCAATGTAGATGAAAGTCACCTCATGTAAGACTAACTGTCTCAAGATGAGCACGGCCATTGTAATCCCTGCTTGGATACAATGTCCGACTGATGCTGCTATTTGTACAACACACATAGGGAAACAAATGCAGATTAGATTGTCTTGATTGGGAAGAAAAATCAACAATTCAAGTAGGGAGTAGCGAGCACGGACAGCGGTAGAGACACGAGGGACGTTTGGGAAGCAACATGGGATGGGGCCATAAATATAACAAGCATTTGCAATGCAATAGGTCTCGCATTACTGAAAGTTTGAGCTATTGGCGTTGCATTATTGTTTGCAATAGCTCAAACTTTCAGTAATGCGAGACCTATTGCATTGCAAATGCTAGTTATATTTATCTTATTCTTTCTTCTAAATATTTCTTGAAACATCTTCCTCATTTGCATTACAAAATATTTGAGCTCTTCTCTCTAATACTGGAAATTAACGTATTTTTTTTTGTTAGTTTAAATATTTTTATTGACTTTTTCCAATAAACCTTACACACCTGAATCCCCCCGCCCCCCCTTGTTGGTGGTATGACATAAATATACAACATAATTAATTGATAAACCATAACATCTATAAATAAATTGCTTTACATATAGAGCACATAAAATTAAATACTCAAATTGAATACACTGACGAAAAACCAGACACCCCCCCTGCTGCCTTACCCTACAGTGCCCAGTTTCATAGCAGAATAGTTCCCCCTCCTTCCAGCACTTTTCAACCCACTCCGTCAGGGGGGCCCATATTCTCAAGCCCCCTATTTCCTCAAATACACTGCTTTCTCCAAGTTGTAAACCACCAAAAGCCGGGCCAACCATTGCTGGAACCCCGACGGATTAGGATCTAACCATGCAAAAGCGATACAGAGCCTCAAGACGGCCTTAGATATAAAAGTTAGATCTCGCCCATCCTCAGGCAGATCTTCCCCTGATATTCCTATTAAGATCACCGCAGGTGACAAGGATATTTCCAAATTGAGTTTCTCACAGAAAAACCTAGAAATGTATTTTTTCAAATTTTCTAAATTCATCTCACAAAGCGAAAATATACACTATATCTGCCTTATGTAGTGTACATAGAGAACAATTTGTTCATTTCCCCTCGCCCCATTTAGCGATCTTATCAGGGGTATAGTAGAGAAAAAAGCAAGTCTTATAATTCTGTGCTTGTAGTCGAGCGGCAACTAAAAGATTGAGCGGAGTCAACAGATTAAAAAAATATTGTATCTGTTATCGTCAACTTCTCTTGCCACTTCTAGGAATATTTATCCTTATCAGTCTCAATTCTTCATAGCCGAGATAAAAAACTATAACTTATGCCATTTGAACATTCTCTTTCTCCCAGCAATCTGTCGACGATCTCACATCTTGAATTCCCGGCTCGGCCACCCCCCTTTCGTAGCAAGAAATCTCTTACTTGTAGATATTTTAAAAAATCCCTCCACCCAATATTTAATAAATTTTTAAGGCCATCAAGTAAGATTATACCCAAGGGAGAACAAACACCCCACCCTGCTCAACCCTGTCTTAATCCAATTATTCATAGGTTGATCCCTAAAAATATTGGGCACAGAGGCGTGTAAAAAATGTTATATACCAATCCCCAACAATCTACAAACGTCACTAAACCTTGAAAGCCACATGAAGGGTCTTGAAACATTCTTTTTTTTATTGTAGCTATCATTTAGTTGTCGCCATAAGCAACCCCAAGCCTCCTTCCTAATGAAAAGTTCGTATGGAGAGGGTACTTGTTCTGTGATCTCACCATCCGGGCATTATTGCAACAGAACTACACTATGTAACAGTGTAGTAGCTCAATAATATAATTTCAAATTGGGGAGCGCCCACCCTCCTCTCTCTCTTGGTAACATAAGAAATTTGAGTGACCTTCTAGGTCTAGAGTAGGCCCAAATAAGCAGAGAGAATATATCTTCAATTTTTTGGAGCCACTGGGTTGAAAATTCCATTGCAATAGCCCGAAAAAATAGAGTTTGGGGGGAAAAAAATCATCTTAATAACATTACATCTACCCACTAGGGATAGATGCAGATTATTTAGTCTACCCTGGTCTTGTTTGATTTTTCTCAGGAGGGGTTCAGTATTCTCTTTGACTATGTTATCTATTTTAGTCGTGATACTGACTCCAAGGTATACTGCATTATGGACGACCCAATTATTAATCATCCTTATTTTCTTGTTAATAACTATCTGAGTCTTATTTTTATGAAGCGCATACCCATAGAATCTCCCAAATTGTCCAGCCTCTTCTTCCACTGCCTTAGGTGCCCTTAAGGGATCGGTGGTCTCCGGGGCAATGACCTCAGCATACTCCAGCATTTTTGTTTCCCAACCTTGCACTTGAATTGGTAAAATTGCAACATTGCTTTCCAGCCTACGTAGAAAGGGGTCTATGTGTGTTGCAAATAGAAGCGGGGAACATGGGCAGCCTTGTCTAGTCCCCCGCGAGGTCGAAAATGGATCCGACATAACCCCATTCTCAATGACCCTGGCCACTGTGTTATCATATAGTATCGTAACCGCTTGGATGAAGCCCTTCCCAACACCCACCCTTGACAGGGGCACCCAAAGAAACTGCCAGGAGACCCTATCGAAGGCTTTCTCTGCATCAAGCAGAATTAAAGCCATAGGGTCCCATGCAACATATGTAGCGTCAAACAACAAGATAACTCTTGGCACATGATCCGTTGTGTTTCTACCAGGAATAAATGCATGTTGATGAACCAATAATGATCTTCTGGATAATTGGCACTAATCGAGATGCCAGGATCTTATAATATATTTTGGAGTCACCGTTGATAAGGGTTATCGGGTGGTAAGATCCCAGCTCCAGTACCAATATTTTTTTTGGGGGGGGGGGAATACAATTTGTTCTGTTGTCTAGTTCGTATAGCAAGGTAATGACCGATCTGCATGCTTCATTCATATGATTTTTCCTTCCAAACCATGCTTTCTTGCCCAAGATTCCAGTAATGGCTGATTTGGAGAGAGCCACCCTTAACTGGGTTTAACTGGGCTTCCCGCAATTCACCCCCTTGTTCTGTGGCTTTCACCAAACTCTCTTCCACCAAAGCCAAAACGGTCGGAAGGTCCTGTAGCATTTGCCTTCCTTGCCTATTATGTTTCAGAGAGAACCTTAATGTTTCTCCACAAATTCCTACCTTCAAGGCATCCCAGACCATATCTCTAGTCGTGCTCCCCATATTGTCCTTCAAAAACATAGGAATCCAATTTTCCATATGTGAGCAATAGTCCTTATTTAACAGAAGATGGCGTTCAAAAGTCCATGCCATTCCCTTTGGTTGGAGGCTTATGATCTGACAAAATATGTGGTCCTTTTCTATAGTACATTCATGGATTCGAGAATAAGATACAAACAAATAATTCAATCGGGTGTGCGATAAATGTGTGGGAGAAAAAAAGGAATACCCTGGATCTAAAGGCCTTTGAGTGTTCCACACATCTACCAAGCCATAATCCCTACACAAACCCCTCAAAGCCTGTAAAACCTTGAGTTTCCTCCCGGAATAGACCCAGTCCTCTTTCAAAGACCAGTTTCCCGGCATATTGATATTAAAATCCCCACATAAGATAACGGGAAGAGGCCACAAAGCTTATTCCCCATCAGCCCATTCAATTGCTCCTGGATCATCCACATTACTGCCAATACCACCATGAGCAGAATAGCCACTCCACGTATCCAAGCAGTTTGTGTTGTCCCACCAGTCAACCTGTTACCCAGAGATTTTACCAATTGTTGTTGAGCACCTTCAATATTGGTCTCTTGCAAACAAATAATATCTGCCGCTAACAATTGTAGTCCAGCTGCAAATTTCGGTCTCTTTTTAAAATAATTAAGCCCACAGATATTGATAGTAGCAATATGCAATTTATCCATTCCAAATCAACAAACGACCCCAGGAGCCTGGACATCTATCCACCAAAAGCAATCTATAATCCGGCAAATACAACCCAAAGAACCAGGCTTTTAAGTGCTTGGAACGTTTTCTCTCCCCACCAGCATGTGAGTCCCCCCCCTACATACACACCCCCTCCCAGCCCCCCACCACCTCAGCCCCAGCCTGAGTGAAGACATCTGACGCTATCCCATCCCCTCTGACCCGCCATACACATAGACAACTCATCAGGCATGACATTCACTATACCATATGTGCTACCTCAATCATTTACTGCTACAGCCCACCCCGCCCAAAATATCTTTTAAGTATGTCTGGGCCAGGATCTCGGAAGTAAAACTACGAGTCTACCCCTTAAAAACAATCTTTAGCCGAGCAGGATTCTTTAAATACACCTCAGCCCCCACTTTCTGAAATGGTGCAAAAAGCTGCCGTAATTGCCATCTTCTTTCCACTGTGGCGTCTGCAAAGTCAGGCTAGACAAAAAAAGATACTTCATCAAAGTCTCTCTTCACAGTTGGATTCGCCAAATCGTAAACAGTTTGCTGTAGTATAAAATCTCCAAAATACACCAAAATTGCATGTGGTTGAGCCAGTTCATTGGAAGATCATTTTGTTAACATCATTAGGAATCGGTGGGCACGTTGAACTTCCTTGTATCAGTCCCATGAAGTCAGCTTGGGAAAGACACCTTTCAAGAGGGATACCTTATATTTTCTAACCTCATTCCCATCTATACCTTCGGGTCCCCCCAGAAATCTTAAATGATTAAGGCGTTGCCTATTTTCATGATCTTCCAGCTTCCACATACCAGTGGTCAAGATCCCTCCTACGAAGAGCCCTGGGTCTTCAGTGCGGCCACTTCAGTTTCAAGGGTTTCCGTCCGGTTTTCCTCCTTGAGAATTCTCTTGACAATGTCGGTACAAGTTTTGCTGATTTTTCTAACAGCGACGTCAAACATTTTGGTGGCATGACGAGCTCGCCGGTTGTCACTCTTGACATCCTCCTGGAAATGCATTATTGATTGAAAAATCATTGCCAGTTAGGGTTCCACAGGGTTCCCAGCTCTCTGTAAACCCCAAACAGCCTTTTGACCCAGTTCAGCTATATCTTTCTCCCCTTTTTCCCCCCACAGGAAGCATAAGCTGTGTGGCGGAGTAGTCCCATCTTAATTCCCCCAAGTTACCTCTGTTGGGAGCTTCTCCTGGCATTTTTTTCATATTTTTCATTTTCCCCTTTTAGTAAGTGATCTTCTTTGTTGAGACAAGCAAGTCAAATCTTCGTGGCCACTGTTACTACTCCACTTCAAAGCCCCTTCCCCGCCTGCCACAGAGATACTGGCATCTGAAATATCTTACTCGTTGGTAAGGTAAAAGAATTTCTCCATTTCATCCGGGGATAGACACACCACCTCAGGGCATTTTTCTTTCTTATCCTCTGGGTCTTCAACTTTATCTATCTGACAACTGAGGTCCTTGGGTATTACGTCTTCCCTGACTGACTTTACATCCTCTTCAGGCCTGCTTAGGGAGACAACCCCAGTCACCACCTTTAAAATGTTGCCAGTCAAATCCTCCGTCAGAGGTACTTCGAGATTGGTCACCTCGTTATGTAACCAGGGACCAACGTCATCTTCATGATTATCTCCGAAGTCTCTACTTTCAGTCGAAGGAGTGACTGATAGCGAGTTACTTTGACCTAGATCAATGTAGCCGACAGCCAGGGCAGGCTGATCTTCTGTTGCCATTGTATTATTGCCAGTACTTGGGCCCACAGCCCCAGAGTTAGAGAATAAATTAAAAATTAGGGGTTGAAACCCCCCCCCCCCATGTCCCGGGCATTACGCTGAGGTAATTTCCTGACCGAATCTGATTTGTTCTTACTTGGTTGAAGATCCCCTTTCTTCCCTCCTGTTCTGCTTTCTACCACAACCTCTCATCGGGGCTGTCTGGCCATCGAAGTGGGAGCTACTGAAGGCACAGGACAATGCTTACTGCTTTTACCGCCACGCCCTGTCATAACTTCAGCCGAGGTATCTTTCCAGATCACTGGCAAGGATGAGAATGCCCTCCAATTAGACAGAGCCAGAAAACGCACTGGAGCAGCAGCTGCCAAAACCACTGACTTCAGCCTGCCAAGCACCCTTCACCACAGACAGCCGGCTCCAATCCTCCAGCAGCAGATTTGATTACAGAGCTTAGCTTCCTAGGTCCTAACGCCGGGAGAGAGTCCGCCCCGCATAACGCCGAACAACCTCCTGATGGAGCGGCAAGGGAATGGAGCGATCAGCGATCTCACTCAGATACCTTCTTGTTCAGGAAAAGAGTTGTGAACTTTTTTAATGACCTCATTAAACAGGTTGCATTCTTGTATGCCTTAACAGTGTCTATAACTGTGGGAGATGTAAAGAACTACCAGGCATTTTCCATGTCTTTTCCTTGTGGTTGAGGCTTTATGCTTTTCTGAAGGGGAACCTTAGAGAGGATCATGTCATAATTGGATAAATATTCAAAACGTTCCTGTCTATAGAATAAACTCAGTAAAATACTACATGTAACTGCATATGACAATGGGGTGTGATATGTCACTTCGTCTGCAGCTGAAGAAGGTAAACGGTCGCAAACATAACATAGTATCTAAAGTTTGAAGGTTTTCTTGAACTAATCTAGAGTTAACATTTGTCGAAAAATCTTCTTTTTGAATAATCTACAAATGAAGCCTTTTATTTTGTCTTCTCTAATGTGTGTTCTGGCCTTGTAGATGTAGTCAAAGACCCAAGTGTTTTTGTCGCTGGTGTAAAACTCATTCCAACTAAAAGGACTAAGTGCGAATATAAGAACGATTAGTGTGAAAATAATCACTATTCTACACTTCGCTTTAGTGAGTACACACGTTTGTTTGCAGTCAGACCTTGAGTAGAATATAGCAGCAGGCAGATCCAATCTTCTACGTTGACTTCTACTTGTACAAACATGCAAAACTGGTGATGATCAACTTGCTGTTATTCTATTCAGCTTATATGCAAAAATATTAGTGAGACATCATTAGCCCTACTCCATCTTCTTCATTGCAAACTTGACCCTAGGGAATTCTTCTTAATTCTTTTTATTCACTTGTGTTAATTGTTGTTGTTAATTTCAGTCTTCTATTTGTCTGCTTTAAACACAGTTCATCATTTATCATCTCAGTTAATTCAGTGTTTTGAATTCACGAAATGGTGCTTGTCTAGGTCTTGATTCTAGTATTTGCTTCAGAAATCTTATTAAACCAATGCTGTTTTTAGTGTGGCATATCATGGAAGTTCAAATGTCTCTGATCTAAGTTCATTGGGATTTTGACCTGATGTATTTGGCACATTATATGAGTAATAAGTAATAAGTCCATTCAGGTGCAGAATACCTAAGTCAAGGTACTCTTGCTCTTTTGGATCTCTTTGGTGTGTGTTGATCTTCTTCTGTTTCGCTTATACCACTGGATTCTGTTTCATTATTATCTCCATAGGGATCTTTCTCTTTTCACACTTGTTCCAACACCTGGATTATTTGATTGCTCTGATGGTGTTTCAAGAGTTCCTTTATCCTCTGCTCTCAGTCCTTTGTCAGTAGGTATTTCCACACCACTTTGTGAGATTTCAGGAACTTGCACCGGTGAGAGATTTTGCTGTACATCTCCCCCTCTATACGGGTGCAGGAGATCTCAGATTTGGCTCAAATGACACACCTTCTTCATATGAGCACCTTACTCTGAGTGTGCAAAGCATGAACCCATTAAGATATCTCGGCACATTTTACTGCAGTGTTGGTAATTAAGATGACTTGGTTGGAGCCTTTCCACCTCCGCTCCAGGCGGTATTTTCGTACATGTTTCTTCACCAAAAATTCAATCTCCTGGGTTAAAGTCATGGCACTACTCCTGTTGTGGACTGGCAGTGTCAGCTCTAACCTGATGAGAAACAGAATGCACCACATCAGCTAATCTTTTGCATCATCTGTGATGTTTACAAGGGCATTTGCAGACACAGAAGGCAGTCTCGTAGAATGACACTTGAGGATTTTGTGTGAGATAATCCTGTTCTCCTGTCAGGGGTGCTTCGAAGACTCCTCAAAACCAGTGGTAAAAGCATCTGGCAATTTCGACGAAGTGGATTCACAGACTTTAGCCTATCGAGACTTCAGTGTTCTGTTTAACTGTCCCACCATGCCTTAAGCCTCAGGACGGTAGCTACAGTGTAATCTCTGTTCCACTTGATGAGCCACACAAAGCATTCTGATGACCATAATATTAAAATGGGTACCCTCGTCTGACACCAGAGAAACTGGGCATCCGAACCATGGAGTGAGTTCACGTAACAGCAGTTTAGCTACAGTGAGACTGTTATTCCTCCGTGTTGGGTAGGCTTCCACCCATCGGGAGAAAATGCACACTGTAACCAGAACATAACTCAGCCTATTGCAAACAGCATTTCAATAAAGTCCAACTGCACCATATTAAAGGGTTCTCCTGATCTTCCAATGTGGCTAATTCTTATAGATGGTCTTCTTCCCACATTCTTCTACTGACATGTAAAGCACCTATGGCATAGCTCTTCAGCTAAAACTCTGAATTGGGTATTTGCTAATTCTGTCTAAACAGCCTATCCATTGCATCACTTCCAATGTGTGCATGGCCATGGAAATGTTTTGTCATCCGGAACAACAAACTGTCTGGCAACACTGGTCTTCCATCTTCTGAAACCCAAATATTGTTTGTATTTTCAACACATCCTGTTCTAATCCACCCTTGCTCGTCTGCCTCTGAAACTTCTTCCTGTAGTCTTTTGATTTCTTCCCAAGTATCAGCTACTGACAACAACTTCGAAAAGGTAGCGTCCTATCCAGATTCATCTGTAGGTCTGTTAAATGTGCATGCCACAAATGCGCACAATACCTGGTAACTTCATCAACATTTCGATTTCCGACGGTGACATAGTCATTGCCACTTCTGTAAGCTTCACTTTTAATAGTCCGGGATTGTCTGGGACTTGGGCAAAGACTGGTGACTGGTTAAATTGAAGCAGAAAAAGATGTACAGCACTGCCCAAGATCACACAGGAAGTCAGAGGGGAAAAGGGATCCAAAGGGGAAGCCTGCACAAAGGAACAAGATGGTTAAGACTCCGAAAGGACAGGCACTCATGAGGCAGTTCAGCATTCAGAATCACTACACCGACAACGGATGTGCAATATACTTGTATATAAAACAACATTAAGAATAAAGGGAATGTGGAGTAAAGCACTCAGGAACTCCACACGGTAAGACTGAAGCTCAGTAAGTTCCTCACCCACAATTGCTGTTACAGATACTGACTGCAAATACCCACATATAGGACATGCATGCAAAGGCAGGGTCTGTGGAGCTGATACCTATGGTGATGTTATTAATGTAACTCAAAGACAATACTCACAGTGAACAAGAAACACCACCTAGGTAGTCAGCTGTGCCCATGGATCCTGACAATCAAACAGGAACACGCAAGGCAGTAACAGCAAAGGGACAGAACTAAACAGAAGCACAATAGACAGGGAGCTAGCAAGGAGGAGTGCTTAACAAGGAAGAAACCATAGGACACACTTGGCAGAAAGCAAGTAACAAACATACAAGGTAATAGAAGCAAGGCCATAGAATAGAAAGACGGCAAACTAGGAACTGGAACCAAGGAAATGGGAAGAAAAGCAGGGACTGGAAAAGGATGTACAGAAGGGGCGGCAACAAGGGTATACACGAATAGTGCTGGTTTAGCAATCAAGAAAACAAAGTAGCACTGAAGGCAGAGCTGGAGCAGGAACTAGAATTGAGCAAAAGCTCAAGAGTCAAGGCAGCACTGCAGGCAGTGCTAGTTCAGGACCAAGGGAAACTGCTGCAGCTCAGGAACAAAGAATGCTGAGGCTCAGGAGTCAAGGTAGCACTGCAGGCAGTGCCAATTCAGGAACAAGGAAAACCGCAGCAGCTCAGGAACAAAGAATACCTAAAGCTCAGGAAACACTGGAAACAAAGATATAAAAAGCTCACGAAACACTGGAAACAAGTAACGGTCTCACCAGTACATAGCTACCATGACCAACCTTGGCCTGAAGGGAGCTGGGGCTTAAAAGAGCTCACAATAATCACATGCACCCAGTGTGAGCAGGCTAGCAGCAGACCGCCACAGGTGAGCTGAATTCTTCCACCCATCCTTGGCCTGCAGGGGTGGAGACGAAGCAGTGAGCAGGGAATTAGTTGTAAGTAGACCAAACTTTGTCGTTGAAAGCAATGAAGTTTAATGTCAAAATATACAGGTACTGTGCAGCAGCTTAATGAGTTTGAAGACAGCCCGCGACTGACAACCAAGCTTAACAATCTAAAAGAATACAGAATATTGACACACACTAAATTCCACCTACTGAAGCTGGGGGATGGAGGCATCAACCCAGAGCAAACCACTACAGAATTCTAGGTAACAGAGTTCTAAACATGAGCAGGCTGGCTTCAAGCATTAGTAGACTGGCTTCCACAAAACCCGGCATGGATTGGGAATGTATGGCCATTTCCAAGTAGAGTGCAAATGGCTGGAAGTCCGTATGTACATGAAGGGGAGGGTCTGGAAGCTTATTAGAACACTGGAGAGTCTCACAGTTCAGCCCCCTGGTGGTGGCACGAGAATGCAGGGAGCGAGTCGTGACAGTGTCACTCACAATTGAGCTGAAAGACAGCAAGCTCTACAAGGGCAATTATTTTTGCCACTTGTGCAGAGGTAACATCACTTCCTGAATTGTGCAGACAATATAAACTGCTCTCAGAGTTCCCTTAGACATGAGCCATCTACAAAGATTACATAGTCGGGCTCATCTAGAGGTTCATCTTTAATATCTGGTCTTGGCTTGGTGCATGAACATGAATCTAACATCTAGGCAGTCATGCTCAACTTCATTTTCATCAGTTTCACTTTCAGGCAACAGTAGCTAGATAGAGTGGTTGACACCTTTGCAAAACACCATTATCCGCAGCAAGTATTTGTTGTTCATATTTTGCAAGTCTACTATTTGTCAAATACTGAGTTTTAGTATTTAGGACTTCTTTTTGACAGTATTGTAATTTGCTCGGGGACAACATGTGTCTGTCCTAAGCCAAATGATTTGAAAGAGCTATTGTGTCCTGTTCACAAGCTACTTGGGTAATTGATGCCCCAAGCAGGCCATCACTGCATTGCACAAGAACTGCATTCCAAAGCATCTGCAGAGTCTCAACATTCTTTTTCAAAATCGGATTAAACATTGAAGGACTGTATACCCTTGTAGAACTTAGCACCATGCCGAAACTCTATCTCTAAACACGAATGAGAACAGGAATTGACTGTCCTTGTGAAACGTAATAGCGAAAAAGGCCTTGCAGAGATCCACAACAGTACACCACTGTGCAGTGCAGGGAATCTGAAATATGATTGTTGCTGGATTCAGTACCAAGGGACAATTATGCTGTTAATTTTTCGAAGATCCTGTCTAATTCCATAGTAGTTGTGGTTGGGCTTCTGTAAACCCATAAACGGCTACTTGCAAGGACTTCTGACAATCTTCTTCAAAATCCCTTGTTTTTGCACATATTCAATCACTGATGTTATTCCAGCCACTGTCTCTGGTGTTTGATTATAAGGTGGTGTTCTCAGGAAAACACATTTGGTTTTATCCTGATTTGGACTGGTTCTACTCCTTTGGTTAGTCTGATGTCATTCCCTGAAAAATCCCATACTTCTGATTTCACAGTATCTCTCAATTTGGGAGGTAATTCTTCTACTGTTCTTACAGGATATAATCCTAGAGCTGTTCCTTGTCAGGCCATTTTGAATTCAACATCTTCATCATGCATTTGAAATTCAAACCATCCAGTGTGGAGTAACTAGTGCAATTTAAATTGCACAAAATATCTCACCCCAACAAATTTACGGGATTTGAGTCACATAGCACAAGCTGTTGGCCTTCCTCAAATGAATCTGTTTTTCTACAGGTACTTTTTTTGAAACAGGATTAGTTATTTGTTTATTTGTGATCCCTACAACTTGGAGCTTCTTTCCCAAGAGGGATAGGTCTGAGTTCCTCTGTTCTAACAATGGGACTTGTAGCTCCTGTGTCGATAAGAAATGACACTTGGTGGCCATTAACTTTTCCTTTTACAAATGGTCTACTTTGTTCTACGTCTAAGACTGCACCGAGTATGCAGTGTTCCTCCTCCCTCAGGCACCCTCCTTGGGAATTGTTAGAAGCAAAACTCTTGTTCTCCAACATGGGAAACTGTTTAAATTGGTTCTGATTTTTGAATGGATTTGGATTTGCACTCGATACTTGATTCATATTGAATTTGGGATTACCCATATTCTGTGGGGCCATCGGAGCTTGTGGGACTTGCATCATGGGAATTTGTGATTGCGTTTGCACCTGCATTCGTTGGACTGGAGCCTGAACTGGAACATTTTGCACTTGCGTTTTATTTACCCCTTGCATTTGTCCATAACAACTCATTTGATTTGAATTCTGTATACACTCTCAATTCCAATACCCAAGCCTGTTATAATAGTGACAAGGAGTTGATTTCTACGAAGCTGCACTGTCTGTGCCTGAATTTGGATCAACTGAAACACCTCGACCTCTACCTTGTGAAACACCAACTCCACCCTGCACAAATTGACCTCAAACCTGAAAACCAACACCTTACATTCCACTAACATTCCCTCCATGTGATTGATTCTCAAACCCCTTTTTAGCCTGCTTAGTTTGCGCTAGCATAAACTTCCCTTTGAGTCTCTTCGGCTTCATTTCTTGCTCATCACTACAGTATTTTACATACTTCAAGATCTCATCTAAAAGCTTTGTCTGCCAACAAATCTCATTCTATGTTATGTGCATTCTGGTCTCTGGCTGCAACCCAAGAACGAACTGTGACACAAAACATCCCATATTTCCCTTTTCTGGATTTTCTTGTCCTCTGTGCTATTTAAACACCTTCAGCAATCGTTAATAGGTATGCGCTGATTCTTTAGCTTCTTGGGTAGTTCTGTTGATCTTTAGCCAATTCATTTCCCTCGCTGGAAGTTTTCCTGCCAAAAAGGTAGTCACTTCATTATACAGGTGAAGGTGCACGAGGACACTCATCTCTGAGGCTCAGCGCATGGTCTTTGCACAGCTATCTTGCATTTCTCCCACAGTTCAATCTGTACCACAATATCAAAGAACGTATTCAAGTCTCTCCTTCCACAAAACCTTTGAAATCTTTACAAATCTGTCAACTTGTATATACCACTGAGCCGGATTCTCTCTCGGCTTTGGAAAGTAGTTGGTAAATAAATGTTGCAATGTCACCTCTACTCCACAGTACGTACACATACCCATCATCTGGTATTGAACTCAAAGGAAACATTTGTAGTGGCTTACCATTCGCCTTTGTAGCGTCTGATTGTTTCGTTTTCTTTCCCTCCTTTTTTGCTCACTTCCTCTCTAATCTATCATAATAGCTCCATTTGTAGATACACTTCACTAATTTTGCAGTGTGTAATTTCATTCCTGAAGACCGCATTGTCAGAATAGCTTCATCATCCAACTGTGACCTGAAGGTTAAAAACACTCTTAGAAAGTTCCACCTCATGTTTTCCTGCCAATACAGTTAGTTTGTCATGGGTGGCAGACGGACCTCTTGTGATTTTTTTACTTAGAAATATCAATTTATTTTCCTGATATTGATTCATCTAATAATCTCTTCTAATTTCAAAATCGATTTTGGTGCATCTAAGGGTCTCACTCTTTCCTAGCTGGTAGATGGTCTCTTGGTTTCTGCCACCTTTTAATTTCTGGAGTTTCTTTATACCATGAGGGGGAAAATCGCATCGCAAAATGTTCCTCTCTCTCCCTGTGCAATTGGTGCCATAAAGTCAATCCTTCTCCCTTCTCTCAATGATTGAACATTTTGTGGTGGAGTACAAGCAATAATTTGTGAAGTTTGCAATGCCGGGATAAACCCTGTCGCAGCTACTATTCTTACAGAACTTGAACAACAACATTCGGAACAACATTTATTGGTGTAGTTGCAATATGCACTGCAAACACAAGGAGATGATGGATGGAGCGCTGAAACCTTTCAGACACTCACCCCCAGTCACAGATCTGGGTTGAATCCATCATCATTCTTTAGCTCACTTCGCCACCTCAGTTCAGACCCAGCTATATGCAAATCAGTCTTGAGCCTGTGCCTCATGGGAACAGTCCAGCCCGAACTGCCAAGCCAGGTCTTCCCTGAACCGGAAACAAGCATTCTGGGACCGGTTTCTGGATAACACCCTTCATCAGCTAGGCTAGCTTGAATCCAGTGGCAAAGTGAGCAAGGGATCCACGTATGGGCACACCCTGCCAATTTAGGGTGCACAAAGCAAACGCAAGGAGATGATGGACGGATCGCGTAAACTTTTCAGACACTCACCCCCAGTCACAGATCTGGGTTGAATCCATCATCATTCTTTAGCTCACTTCACCACCTCAGTTCAGACCCAGCTATATGCAAATCAGTCTTCACCCTGTGCCTCATGGGAACAGTTCAGCCCGAACTGCCAATCCAGGTCTTCCCTGAACCGGAAACAAGCATTCTGATAGAGCTGATACAACTTGTGACTCTGGGGCAGGAACAGTAACAATTGAAGCAGTAACACCTGGAGCAATAGCCATGGTGGCTGCTTCAACAGGTGGAGTTGCAGTCGGGAGTGTTGGTACTGGTCTTTTAATCTGAATTGTATTGGGATCATCGGGGGCTGTAGCCACTGTAGTACAGGCAGTTGGAGCACCCTCCATATTTGTTTTAGGGGCCACGTCTGGCGGTATACATGAGGACAACAAAGCATTTAAAACGTCATCCCCTGAATCGCTATCAATGTCTGTTTTTCCTTGCATCTTACTCATCATCATGTCCCTGTTTTCGATTCTTTTTAGCCTTATCTTTTGTTATTGCTGGGTACATTCTAGCTCCTTCAACTACATACATTCTCCACTTCTCCTGTTCTTCATTCCATTGAGCTTCTGCATAATTTTGCACTGCTCTCTTTGCTCTTTTCTGGTACTTTTCTTTCTCTTGGCATGAGCTGCTCGCTCCCAAGCATTTAATGCTTTATACTGTGTAGGTCTAGGAGGTGGCTTCATTTCATATAACGTTTCTGCTAGATTTTCAATAATATTTAAATCAGAACTACCATATTGTGGAAATTTGAATGTTCCTTTATTTTCAGTAATCTTGCAGCATTGACGAAGCCACAAACATGTATGTAGCCCTACATTTGTTGCCTTATAATGATCTGGCACAACTTCCAGTGGTATCTCTTCACCCTCATGAACTGGGACTCCCACATCACCCCTCATCAAATCTCTAAGGGCTTTGAAACATTTCATAAATGCAAGATTCAACAATAAATCAACAGTGATCAGATTACAAAATGTCTATGCTTTTGTTCAGTTTACAAATCCATTTACATCAATACTTTCCTACAGTCCTGTCACAATTTTCTTTCACAAACATATCACAGCTTAATACTTGATGACCTGTCAACCGATTTCAGCGCTGCACTTCACACCAACCAACCTGTTCCAGCGCAGCACACTGTTGTGTAATTCTTTGGTCCTTACAGTGGTTCATACTACTTTACAATTTTCGCACACAAAATACTGCAACTCTAAGCAAGCACATTAAACAAATAACTTTTGTCTGCTCTGCTAAAGAATTCAAAGTAGACCATTCATACAAGAAACAATCGGTAATAAGTTTTTAACAACCTCTGACTTTCCTACACGCACACATACACACAAATGAAATTTCGACACGCGAGAAATCACCCTGACTAATACAGTTTTCACTTTTGTGGAACAGGTTCCACTAGCACCAATCAATATTGGTAAACTCACAACAAATTGTTATAGTCCCAATTTCAATTGTGCAATCGATGGTACCTCAAATCTGCACCACAAAACCTTAGCAGACAAATCAGTACTTGTATTTATTTTGTAGGCTTATAACTTTTTTTTAGGGAACATTTATTTATTCACGTTTTCAAAACAATACAAAACAAATCAGTGTAACTCTGCATTAATAAGCTTTTTTCGAAGTATCAGAGGGGTAGGCGTTGGGACAGAGGTTTCTCAGGTAAGGGCGGAGAAACAGGGGGGAGGGACCAACATCTGGCATCTACATACATACATACATACATACAAGTACTACATGATGGGATTTTGCAAACTGTTGAGCCATTTGTAGTTCTTAAGTGGACCCACCAGCCATAGATGAATGAATGTGGGTGTGGGAGAGTCATCGGCTCACTCAATCCAACAGGCCTATAACCTTTAAATATAATTACCTACTAAAAATGTTGCATTTAGCATATGTTTTACTTAAGCTTTGCACATTATTAATAAAAGAATTTGTCAGCGAATAAAATTTGATTCAACATTTGTGACATCACAGTGAAGTACAACCTTATTCTATAATTTTCTGTATGGGTGGAATCACCAACTCATAAACAATCAAAGCATGTTTTGTTGTGCCGTCTTGTCGGACACGGAAAGTATTTTACTTCATTTTGTTGTAGAAAAGTACTGTGAAATTGCTTTATTTAATATGGGCAGGGAGCATGTTGAGTACATTGGACATAGATGTAGTGGTGAAATAAATATTTACCATGTAAAACTGTTTTTTTGTTTTTGTTTTTAGATAAAGGCTATGAATGGTACATTTGTGAAGGTTTTCAGTACATACTTTTGAGGCAAGCCGAAGCTCTGCAAGCCATAGTAAAATGTCCACAGCTCAAGGTAATTCCAGTATGGAACACCAAGTTTGCAAACTTTAATGATTGATTGATTGATTGATCGGGAATTTGTAATGCGCTACTTTGCCCGAAGGCGTCAAGGCGCAAATGATGGAAAACAATCAGCCAAATCTAGAGAAAGAAGAACTTTAGGGGTAAGCTTCAGAAAAGAGGACGGTTTTGAGAGCTCGGCGAAACAAGAGAAAAGATTCCTGATTCCTGAGATCAGGGGGAAGCTCATTCCAGAGTCTAGGGGCAAGGGCAAAGAAGGCCCTACCTCCCCACCTTGCTTTCGCAAAGCGGGGGACAGTTAGCAACTTCAAACTGGAGGATCGCAGGGCCCTACCTGGGATGTAGTACGACACCAGGGACCTAATGCCCTCTGCCCCTGCGTCATGAAGAGCCCGATAAATGTTTTTTTTTTTTTTTGTTGAAACATTTTTTATTGTTTTCCAACACATCAATACAACAATCAACTCTCAATCCCCGCCCATTCAGGAAATACCCCATATATACCAGCATCTCCGCTCAACCTTCCCACCCGGTCCCTTCCCCCCCCTCCCCCTCCCTCTGTCAGTGTGCCCCCATCTTCTACCCCGGTCCCACTCTCGATGTGTCCCCTCCCCCTGGTCAATGCAATACAGGGGCCCAGCCTCTCCCTAAACCAACCGGACCTTCCCGCTAGCCCAGCCCAAAGTGCAGGCGGTCAAGGCCCGCCGTCTCGCCTCGACTACTCCCCGCTCCCCACTACCACTTCCCCATCAGACCCACTCCCCTCCTCCCCCGACTCGGACATCAACCCCTGGAGCTCTACCACCAACGCTTCCCATGCCCGGGCCGTCGCTAGCGCTTTTTCGTCATCTCGCCGGAGGGCCAATTGCACCCTGAGCGAGCCCTCAGCCCCCGCCCAACGCGCCAGTGCTGATCTCCAGCGCAGGAAGTTGGGTCCCCCCCGGGATTTCCAGTGCAGAGTCAATTCCCTCTTGGCCATTATCAGCCCTAGATCATAAAATTTGCTAGTGACCTTCGTGCGACGAGTGTGGGGGAACCAAAGCAGCAAGCAGGACCAAAACATGTGTCGAAAGTCTGCACCGTCCACCCCGCACCGCGGACACTGAGAGTGCACTCCCCCGAAATATTGCAGTATCTTGGCCGGTGTCAGGTATGCTCTGTGTAACGTGAAAAACTGGACTAACTGGAACCTGGCATTCCTCGTCCCCTTCCATGCCCTCCGCACCAGTGTGGACCATGTAGACTCAGGGATCTCTTTCCCTAGGTCCGCCTCACACTTTTCCCTCAAGGTGCCCAAGGGGAGGAGGCTCTCCGTCGATAGCCGGCGATAAAGGCATGTGATGGCCTTAGCCGTCCCCGCCGCCATCACTACATATTGGCAACCCGCGGCAGTCGGGGGCTCCGACAGCCCCACGTTCCAATGCCTCTGGAGGCTCGCCACCAAGGCCGCATGAAGCAGGAAGTCCCCCCGCGGAAGCCCATAAGAGTCCTGCAAGTCTTGGAAAGGCAGCAGTACTCCCTCTCTAAATAAGTCCCCCACCATCTGTACCCCCAGTTCCTCCCAGACCGCTAATCCCGACCAATCTCCTCCATGCGAGAACGCCGTACACATCAAGAGCCCGATAAATGATGATCAAGATTTTAAATTTTATCCTGGCATGGACCGGGAGCCAGTGAAGATGTTTCCAGGTGGCAGTTCCAGAGGAGCGTCTAGGGGCGTTAACGACAAACCTTGCTGCCGCGTTCTGAACAACTTGCAGCCGATGGACCAGATTGTTGCTCATCCCAAGATAGAGGGCATTGCAATAGTCCAAGCGCGAGGATAGAAGGGCGACCGAAACTTGTTTCCGAGCATCAGGGGAAAGGTAGTGGGTGAGCTTTCTCAACACCCTTAGAACCCCACAGCAGGTGGAAACAGTCCTATTCACTTGCTTGTCAAAGGCAAGTGAAGTATCCAATAGGACTCCCAAGTTTCGGGCAACGGAGGAAGGCTGTGGGCATACTCCCAGGGCCGATGGCCACCAATCGGCTGACCAGACCTCTTTGTTTCCCCCAAACACAAGGATTTCAGTCTTCTCCCCGTTCAACTTTAGGAAGTTTGACGTCATCCAACCTGCCACGGCCCCCATGCAGTTCTTAAAATTGAGGGCCGTAGACCCGACAGATTGTGACAGGGAGACCATAATTTGGGTATCGTCGGCATACGAGAGCACTTCCAATCCAAAAGATCTGACAAGCCTAGCAAGTGGAGCCACATAAACGTTTAAAAGAGTGGGGCTCAAAGAAGAGCCCTGAGGGACCCCACACTGCAAAGGCTTGGCGGTGGAGAGGAAGTCACCCAGTTTTACCCTTTGCTCCCTATTATTGAGAAAGGAGGTGAGGAGACTGAGCGCCAGCCCCTCCACCCCCATCTCGCCAAGTCGGGAGGCCAAGATGGTAGGGGACAGGGTGTCAAATGCGGCTGTAAGGTCGAGCAGGATCAGAAGCGTAGTCTGCCCCCTGTCGACCTTAGCGCGGATGTTATTGACCACCACTGTAAGAGCTGACTCGGTGCTATGCTCCTTTCTGAAACCGCAATGAGAAGGATCAAGCAGGCAGGTTTTGTCAAGAAAGGAGCTGAGATGGAAATTCAAGTGAGCCTCCAACATCTTGGCCGGGGCAGGGAGGAGGGAGATGGGACGAAAGTTCTTTAGGGTCCCAGGATCCAAAGTGGCCTTTTTTAGGAGGGGCTTCACAATAGCAGTTTTCCAGGAGGCTGGGAAAGTCCCACTAGAAATAGCCCTATTCATAACCACCAACATGGGGGGAATTAGAGTAGCCCTGCAGTTTTTTAAGATTTTGAGCGGACAGGGATCAAGAGGAGAGCCTGACCTAAGGGAGTCCAACAGTCTCTCAAGGTCAAAGGCCGTAAGAAGAGGAAAGCTGGGGAAAGTTTCGATAGGGGGAGTCATATTCACCAAGTCAGAAGAGTAAGAGTGAGTAAGATTATCCGCTTGGAGAGCTGTGTAAATATTTAATATTTTAGTGTGGAAAAAAGAAGATATCTGATCACAGAGATGAGAATGACTGGCTGATGTATTATTCTGTACAGCATTTTTCATTGATAGTAACCCACTTAGACTGCAAAAAATACATTCCTATAATAGTCTCTCTGTAATGGACATCACCAAGGCCGTGAAGGAGCAGCAATAGAATAGCACCAGTCTTGGTGAGTTGATAGTGGACACAAATACCTTTATTAGCCTGACCTTTACTCATAATCACCTTCCTCCTGGTGAATGACAAAGAGTTGGAATTGCCTTCTAAATGCAGAAGGGCCCCTTTGACCTCACCTCTTGACACAAATTAAAATGTGCAAATAAATTAGAGTTGTTGGTTCATTTATATTTATTCAGGAAACCGCTTAAGGATAGACAAAGAGGTGTGATGAGATGCACAATATTATTTTAGTCACATGCACACGTTCCCATCATTTAGATAAATCGCTTCCTCTTGGGGGAGGGATTGCCAACCCCCCCATAAGTGAGAGTCTTAAACTCCAATCGATCAAGAGCAGAAGCCCTCACCACCAAGGTTAAGTGTTCAGATACCCCTTAGTAAATTACTTAAATTGCCCTTGTTACAATGCACAAACTGCTCCCCTCAAAGATACACAGGCTTGCCCAGAATTGCATTTTGATCTACTACACAACACAATCGGATGTTATGTGGCATTTATTTTTATTAGGTAGTATCTAGAAAGTGAAGTGTCTAAGACCATGTCTTCTTTGCATAAATGTTTGTCCAAGATGTGTTCTTTTTGAGCAAATTGTGCTATCAGTGTCAGTTTATCACGAAAGTTATGACCAAACCAGTAAGCCTGATGTAGCATGTGTTAAAGGAAATGGGCTTGTTAGGGTGGATTGTTATAACACTGTGTTAAAGCCTGTTGGTTGATATTTTATTTCATGAAATTTCACAGATTACCATAGTTGGAAAGGGTTTTGTTTTTGACAACACACTCAAACATACAGTGTGAGTAGAAGAATTGCTCCTATGATAATCCTTCTAAAGCCCTCTTAGGAAGGATTTTGTTTTATTTTGATAAATCTAATTTTGTAAATACATGTGTAATTTCATCATTACTTCCTTATGGCAAAGCTTATGCTCAATACAGTAGTTCTGAGTTGGTTAAGGCAAATAGCCAGTTAGAAAGGTGAAATGCCTGATTGGTTCATTGTATTTAGAACTGTTTATCATGAAAAGTTACAACAAAGCTAATAGGCCTGATTTATGTATCATGATATGCATATGTTAAAGCCAATAGGCCTTTAAGAGTGGGTCGTTATTGTACTGTGTTAAAGTCTGTATTTTTTTTGCATGAACTGTCTTAGATTAACTTTGTAGGCAAGGATGTTGGTGTTGATTATACCCTTTGACAAACTCTAGGGGTAGAAAATGTGCAGTGTAATCATGTTAGAATCCCTTTGGAAGGCCTCACAGGCTGTGCTGCTTGCCATGATTTTGTAAAAATTAATTAAAAACTACAAAAATACATATATATAAATATATACACACACACAACCTGGGTGTGATCTTTGATGACAAACTAGATATGTCTGCCCAGGTTAACAGCCTAACTTCATCATGCTTCTTTCTATTAAAAACCCTGCGAAAAATTCTCCCGTATATTCCTCTGGCGCTCCAGAAGAACGTGATGGCCTCTTTATTCATGTCCAGACTGGACTACTGCAACACCATGTTTTTGGGGATGGATAAGTTTCAGGTGGGAAAGATTCAGTCCTTGCAGAATGCTGCGGTTCGGGTCATTCTGAACCTGCCCAGGGGTTGTCCTACCTCGGAGGGTAGGAAATCTCTGCACTGGCTTCCGGTCCAACAGAGGATTGAGTTTAAGGCACTCTATCTAGTTCACCGGGCCCGGTTTGGGGGTGGCGCTAATGATGGAAGTGACAGATTTAGACCCTACATTCCGCCCCGTGCTTTGCGGTCTGCCAACCGGGCCTTATCTGTACTTCCAGATTTAAATTTGCGAGATGGGGTGGTCGCTCTTTTGGCGCATGTGCAGCAAGATTATGGAATCACTTGCCTGTGGAGATGCGTCTGCAACCCAGCTATGCCCTTTTCAGAAAGATGTTGAAACATCGCTTATTCCAGGCCCAGCACTAACCTGTTTTCTTGCTGACCATACACACCATAGCGCCAAGACACCTTCTGGTATTCGAGCGCTCTACAAGCTTCTTTTATACTTTTTATACTTATACACACACACACGCATACAAATACATAGAGGGCCTTTGAGTTAGCCTTTGCCATTAGTCCATATGAGCGTCATTTACACGCATAACCATTTATTACAGCATATAGCACTGGGCAGTGGCTCAGCTCACTTTTGCTACTGGCTCGCTTGCCCTGTGAGTGACGGCACTTGCTTTAACCCATGTGCACATCCACCTCAAAACAAGAGGTTTCAGTCCATAGATTGCTTTCTCCATTTATTTCTTTAGATTTTTCGAGCACACCACAGCTCCTCAGACAGTGCTTTTGGGCTGCTTGCTTGTTACTGCGCAGGGACTGCTTCTAAACTAGGCGACCATAATGGAATGGTACTGTGCATTGAGTGTCCTTGTTACCATTCCAAAATGGCCAGCACATTAGTTCTAAATGTTATATCCATTGCAAGACAACCACCCACTGCTATGTTTAATTTTTATTGGTTATTGCACATGCATGCCCACTATGGCATGCATGTTTTATTTTTTATTTTTTTTACTTTCAGTGCTACTTTTGTGCTTGTATAAGTGGGTGAATGCAAGAATGAGTCATTGGGTAGATTTATGGATGCAAGAGTACAAGGATCAGTGACAGGGTACATATATGATTAATATCTGAGTGCTTAAACCCATCAATGACGATAGAAGAGCCATTCTCCTTTAATAAGCTGGGCCTGTTGGCATTGCTAGTGCTTGGTTTGTTTATTTTTATACAAATAAACCACTTGTCCCCTTCTAGTTTAGTAAGTGTAATTCTGAATGTGAAAATCCACAAACTAATGCAGATAACTCCTAGTGGGCCAAGTTTGCCTTGTTTGTAATGCCAATTCAACTATTGGAAAATGTGGATTTGTGAGATTATGATATATAATTGGCTCTTCAATTCATATTTTGTTTATTAGGATGAGGTTCTGAGTAATCTTTGGAGACGGTACCTACAGAAAAGCAACCAAGCATTTACAAAGAAACCTTACTATGAAATGAACAGGCAAACAGCAGTAAGTATAGTCTATGCAGTGATGATTCTCAGTAATAAATTCCAAATAGCAAGCGGCGTGCCAGTTACGTTGAAGCACGGTTCAATACATTGTGACAACACAGAATGATAACTGCATTGTAAAATATGACACCCAATCAGAGAGATCTCTTTATGATTTTTTTTTGGTTAACCATTCTTATCTCATCCAGACTATATTTCCAATAAATCTATTTGCCACAGGTCTCATACCTCATAATCTGCCAAGTTTTACACGGCCCTACCTCATTTCTAAGAAAAATCACATGGAAAATACAATTCCTCAGGCTCGTGAAACTCCCATTTCATATATTTAAAAAAAGAAGGGAACCTGTTTCTCAAAATAGTTCAAAAAATTCGACAAAAGTCTTCAGGGAAATAGTAAGAAGAGAAAAAGGAGAAGGGCTAATAGAAAGCTGGGTCTGGTTAAGAGGTATTGGAGTATAATCTGTGTTAGTGGTATTAGGATATAGTCAATTTAAAGGTACTAAATTGTTGACAGGGCTAGAGATATTAGAGAAGAGACAGAAAACCAGGGTAGATGTTAGGCCTGGCATCTTTGGCGTGGTATTCCCCCAGATCTTTTGCCTTCACTCCGTGATTTTTTGCAGAACTTGTTTATGTTGGCATTAGGCTCTGTGCACTATACCCCTGATAAACATTGGCAAAATGCCTGTACTTTCTCCTTTAAACATTGTAAAATTGGCATTCATCTAATTGGCTCCTTTAATTTACCTAAGTCAATAGTAAAGTAGGCCTTAAAGCCCCATAAGGCATGATATTTAAAAAGTAGGACATTGGGGGAGGAGCCAAGATGGCGACCGGGACGGCAGCGTAGGCTCCCGGCTCCGTGTACCTCCGCACCCCGCACATATATCCTGCACGAGATCCTTAGCCTGCGCTATCTACCCGTGTTGGTGAACGCGAGCGGCAACCGGCCGTGTGACCCCGAAGTTTCTGGCAGCGGTACCGCCGGAGAAATGTCCGTCTGAAGTTTGCGGCCTGCGTAGCCCCGGAGCCGGGACCTCGAGTGAACGCCGTGGCCGGGCGGCAGTGCAACAACAACGGCCTTTGGTGACTGGGTGGGGTCGGACTACCGGAGTGGTGCGAATGTCGGTCTGCGCTTCGCCGTGGTCGCTCCTACCACTAAGAATAGCTGAACGAGTGCGTGCCCGAGGTGGCAACTCCAAGACTCTCCGGTGATTGCTTCAGCCTTCGCCCGTGAGCTGCCCGGACGCCGCCCGTAACCTGTCCCGATTCTTGCGGGCTGCTCCCGGATTTTCGCGGGCGCTGGTCCGTGGTGGGGACGACTGTGGCCCGTGACCCCACACCGGACACATTGCTTGCCTGCCCTCGGAACCCAGTTACCGGTGCCATGGAACCCGAGGCGCTTGTGTCTGAGCCCCGGTCCCGCTCTGGGATGGATCTACCCAGCGGCCATTCTGGTACGCCAGAGTCCACCATCCTGTACACCGGGTTGCAGCAGGATTGGGAGGGTGCGACTCTGAGGAGCGTAGCGGAGCGAGTGCCGGGAGCTGTACTGGGGTACGGTGACCTTCTCAGGGCTCTCGGTGCCCTTCACTCCACCCTGATTCACTGAGCCTGGGTGTTGGGGAGCAAGCTGGATGGAGTGACATCAGCGTTGGAACAGTTGCCGCCTGCCTATCCCCAGGTACACTGGGACTTCTCACGCCGCGCACGGGGGGACATTGTCGTGGCCGCCCCTGTGAATAGTGCACGCCTGGACCCTCCGGACAGTATATTAACGTGCGATCAGCTGGCTGTGGATTTGGTCTGTTCCGGAGATTTCGGACCTGAGTGGGGGGTGGTGGCCTTGTCCCGTGCGCGGTCTCCGACGACCCAGGCAACGTCCAAGCAACGGTCGCCTGCCCTGGCTGATTCCGCCTTCCTGGGCCTGGTGTGCAGTGTAAATCCTGGCTCGGCATCGGGAAAGACGATCCTCCCTAGAGCTGACGGTGTCGATCTCCAGAGCCCTCTACCCTACCTGTGTGTGTCGCTTCCTGAGTTTTGTTGGACACTTCTCTTCGTGGTAACATTGGACATGGCACTGGGACGGGGGGTATGCATGGGTGGGTTTGCAAAGAGTGGCCAAGGATGATGCTGACCCTTCCGAGGTGGTCACCTATTAGGCGGGCGGGCTCGGGAGCTGTGTGCTTTCACGGCATAACTGATAGTGTACCAAGCGTGTAATGCTCCTTACTCCTCTTTGACAGGGTCGATTTTGTGTTCATTATTGTATGCTTTATGGGAAACCGTGTGGTGCGGGAGGGAGAAACCGGGGGCGTGTTTTGTAGGCCCTCCTCCAGTTTATTAATACTCTTTCTGCCCCCCCGTCTGGTGGGGGCTCTTTTCCCACTTCTTTTCTCTGTTTCTTCTATATTTCGGGTCTGGTTCCGGGGCGACAGGCACACTGCTGGGGGGGGGGCCGTACTCATCTGCAGAGGTGCAGGGTGGGGGGTTGGGGGGGGGATCCTTTAGTCTTTCACCTCCTTTTTCTATGGCCTCTTTTTCCTCTCTTATTTTCTTTGTCTTTTCTGGGATCAGCATGGTAGTACTCCTTTGTTGTTAATCACTGCTGTTTCCGGAGTGCCATAATTTCCGTGGAGTTTCCTGGGTCTTGGGGCAGGGGGTTGCAGGCGCAAATGGCCGTGTCATTCCTCCACATCCTGAACTTCCTGTTTCAGCGCCATAGCTTAGATAGACTGCTGTGTATTGTTTACGTTTATCGTTCTGCCTGCCATTTTTCGCTGCTGGGAAACTGTTTGGCACCTGATCCTTCCATCCTTTTCTATTATAAAATGTAAACCTTTATTATCCTGGTTTCCTACTTGGGCTGTTCAGAGACTGAGAGTATGTTAGCGTCGAGATTTTGCTCCCCGAGGTACTGACTGTGATATACCTGCTTTTTGTTATTCTGATTGTTTAGCGGCCGGCCCCGGGGGTTGTAGGCCCGTATGTGTAATTGAGTGAAATGTCAATAAAGGTTTTCAAAAAAAAAAAAAAGTAGGACATGTGCATTTACATTTTACATGTCCTGACAGTGCAAAACCTTTACAGTCATTTTTCAGTGCTGTAAGGCAATCTTTCCTTAGAATAACAGCGAGTTACATTATTACACATATTACGTGCTAAATTCAGTTTGGGGCCGAATAGCGAAATGCTCTTTACACTCAAATGAATTGTAATTTAAAATCATCTTTAATGGTAAAGTCACATTTTGTTAAAATTTTGAAAATGCCACTTTTAGAAAAGTTAATGACAGTGCCCTTCTGGCGGTGTCTCCCTCTGCACTCCCAATTTGTCCCTTGGCAGGTTACATCATTTTAAAGAGTGCTGTTCCCAAATTAATCTAAGTTAAACCAAACAAAGTCAAAAGTAATTCTTTGTTTATTTGACTTGTTCGTTCACGTTCATTCAAATTATTTATTTTAAAGTATTCTAAATGAAATAATGAAAGCTTTGACACAAATAGGTTCAAAATCTATGTCAGGTCTGGAGGCTTAGATTATGCTTATGTCTTTCATTTTATTACTCAGAAGCCTTAACCAAACATTGTAATCGAAGACTGCAAATCCCAGGAGTCTTTGCAACAAGTCAACAGAATAACCATAGAGAGTGTCCCATATAAGCAGCATCAAGGAACAGCACTTCTCTGTCTTCGCTGCTAAGCAGCCAGATACGTGCCTTTCTTGATGCCTTATATGCGCGCTTTGGTGATTGACCAATATGTTTCGTTTGACTTTGATACTGTTATTTCTTTACTGAGCAGTAAAACGCCACACAGCGCACTGCAATAGCCCACGACCGTCACTGAGGGCATTGGGTGAGAGATCAAACAGCATTGTTTCACGTGGTTCTATTGTAATTTGATTCATTTTGAGCTGTCCAGGGGGCACGCGGTCCACGTCCTCATTATTTCCTGCATTCCATTCTCCACGGAGGTGGAGCCGCGGCGGCAGTGCGAGTGCTAGAGGGTGTAGGGCTGTCTGTTGTAATGCTTTCATATGCAATGTCACGCGCTGCAACCAGCGCGTGACAGTAACTGCTCACAGGCTCTCCTGCGCAAGAGCACCCCTTGTTATTTAACCCCTCCCATTGGCTCCCCAACATTCCACTCTCCCAACTCCTATCCTTCCCTTCTCGCAACCGTAATAACGAGATTGTAACCCTGACATCTAACCGCACATAGTGTGGGACTGTAAAGGAATAAACTTGGAACCTTTCTTATCGCGTCTTCTTCATCTCTACACCGTCCTTTACATTCTTGGCATTCCTAGAGTTCCTCGGCACGCGAGGCGGATGTGTTCTTCCTCTTCCGTTTGTAAACAAAGGAAAGATATTCCTCAGTGCGCTTGTGTGAGACGACTGGTCCCAAGCATTCTCCTGCTCCAGATAAGCAGTTCTATGCAGTGGAGCTAGTTTTGACAGTCAGCCCGATTTACATTTAAAGGGTGAATAGAAACAGGTTGCCAACAAGCATTGGCCCACATATTTTCAACAAGCATTGGCCCCAGTAAATATTGCTTCTACATAGCTCTTATACGGCTCATTGCTGGTCCTGTACAATTATAATCACTTGTCACCTGAGCATCCCTGGCAGGTGCTTTTGAAGTGATGTGGGAGTCTGTGGAAAAGGAGCAGATGCTTCTCCCTGTCCACGAAGAATTGGTGGATGCCATTGATACATCCCTGGAGAGTGCGGATCCTCAGCTCTAGCTCCCCTGAGTCAGAGGATCATCGATTTGACTGTCCAGCGCAGTCTGTTACCCTTTTATGGGGAAGGCCTGAGGCTTGCGCCTCCTATCAACACACAGGAAGCCCCCACGAGCAAAGGCGAAACCAGACCTGCAGCCAAGGCTAAAGCAACCTCTCCCCCTTCTGACGCCTTTGAGAGGCTTTGCCAAGCCTTTGTAAATGGGCGTCTGGATGCCCTGAGTGTGCAGGAAGATTATGAGCCTGGGTATACTCCCAAAGACGAGTCCTGTTCCCTTCTGGGAACAGATGACAATGCCGGGGACAACTCTTGACACTCCTGAAGGGGATTCGGGTGACAAACCAGGCCAGAGTAGACCCTGGCGACTGGAAGGTGGCGCCAAGAGACCCAGGATGGAGTACAAGGGCAAACAAGACTCCCAGGGGGTACCGGATGTGCTGAACCTGGAGGACATTTATCACCCTCGATCTGCAGGTTTGGTCCCTGCCACTAAGGTAGCACGTTACATGGACAGCTGCATAAGGAATACCATGGATCAGGAGGTGAGGGGACGTTTGAGGGTGGAATGCCCTAGACCCTCCTTGGCTAGTAAGTTGGATTGCACCCCAATATAGACCCAAAAAATGGCGACATTTATCATGAAGTTGATTAAGAACCAGAAGAACGGCCTTGACCTATCCAGGCGATCCTGTCCGGGTAAGGTACTGGACGTCCTGGGCCCACTTATGAAAATTTTAGATATGGCCAAAGATTCCGGCCATATGATTGATCCCAATATTCTTTTGGCTGGGCCCAACAGGCCCTGTGTTTCCTGGGCAATGCTAATTGTGTCCTATCAACTGAGCGTCACCGCTCCCTATTAATCAAAATAAAACCTAGACTGGGGTAATTGGCCACCACAGAGGCTGGCCGGTGGTGAATGGGGGAGTCTCTTCGGGGAACCCTTCATTAAGGAGCTCTTGCGCTTTATGAACACGTTCTCGTCACTAGATAAAGTGCAGTAATCCATCGCAAGGTGTTCAACCAGCAGGTTTTTGGAGGGGCCGGAAGAGGTAGGGGGCGCTTCTCCTGCAGAGCGTATCTTTCCAACCCCCATATGCTCCAGACTCTCCATCCAGTAGCAAGATCAGAAGAAGTTTGGAAGGTTCTCCCCTTCCCGAGGACGCAGCAGGGGCCAGGGAGGTAAATGAGCATTCGGTGGAGCAAACAACGTACCAAGTGGCACCGTTGGTAAGCAATTTTCCTTCTGCCATACAGGGGTGAAGGGGCAGACTACAGTTGTTGAGACAAAATTGGGAGGCGGTTGCATGGGACGCGTGGGTGCTTCAGACAGCGACGGGGTTCCACATAGAATCTTCGGTTGCCCTGTTAATGCATCCACTCCAGGCCTCTGATTTTCTCTTATGCATGCAGGTAGTCGACAAAGTGGTGTCTGAACTCCTAGAGAAAGGGGCAATTACCCATTCCTACCTCCACCCCAGGAAGTTGAGCAACATCTTCATTGTAGAAAAGTAAGACAAAAGCTTCTGACTGGTGATTAATCTAAAAGATTTCAACCTGTGGGTGGTGTATCGCCCCTTCAAAATGGAGGGGATTCACCTCCTCATTGACATTCTGTTACGATTGCTTAGTTTGATTCGACCTGAAGGACGCCTACCTTACCATCTCCATCTTCCCACATCATAGGCATTTTCTGCAATTCGAATGGGGCGGATTGATCTTTGAATTCACACGTCTTCCGTTCGTTCTGTCCTCCAGATCATAGGGCTTCACCAAGGTGCTATGGCTGGCCATGGAATGTTTATGGGCACTGGGAGCCAGACTTATAATATACCTGGACGACATCCTTCTGATGCACCACGAGAGGTCCACGCTAGTTGCCCAACTCTAGATGACTTTGATCCCTTCTTCAAGATCTGGGATTCATTGTGAATGTTCAGAAATCAGAATTTGTCCCTATCCAACAAATGCCCTTTCTGGGCTTCGAGATCTATATGGTGATACAATCACTCCGATTACCCCAAAAGATGTTCCTTATATGTCGGGAACTGCACAAAACGCTTGTGAAGGAATGTTTTTGCATTGCCATCTGGCCAGGATCGTAGTACTGCTGTCCTCATCCATCCAAGCAATTTTTCACGTCCCTCTAGACTACCATGCCCATCAATGGTTGAAGGCACAATATCTCAGGTGGGGTCGGACGTATGCACAGGAAATCTCCCTCTCGCCGGTGGCCAGTACGGAACTACGATGGTGGCTCAACCATATGCACGCCTGGAATGGCAGAGCCATATTCCGGTCAGCACCGGATCTAATAATAGAATCAGATTTCAGTCAGCAAGGATGCGGCACGTGCTGTGGGGATATTACCACAGGAGGACAGTGGTCAGAACACAAGGAGGCTCTCCACATCAATTGTCCGGAACGCCTCTCAGGGTCTTTTGCAGTGTACAGCCTAGCGACCAAAGTGGTCTGCTCCATTCTATTAAAGGTGGACAACATGTTGGCGGTGCAGTATATTAACCGCCTGGTGGGCAATTGATCCAAGGTCCTGGCGGATCTGTCCAGGCACTTCAGGAATCACTGCTTGGAGAAGAAATTGTCGGTGACAGCGGAGTACCTATCGAGGAAACTCAGTCAGGCTGCAGACGGGCAGTCCAGACACCTGAAAGATTACAGTGCATGGAAACTGGAAGCCGCTTTGTTTCAGAAGATTATGGACAGGTGGAGCCCATGTCAGGTCGACCTATTTTCATCGAGACGGAATCATCAACTACTGCGCTTCTTCAGTTGGTGCCCAAATCTGATGGCAGAAGCCACAGATGCTTTCCGGCAAGACTGAATTCTGATTGAGGGGTATGCTTTCCCTCCTTTCTCACTGATCGCCCGTCTCACGGCGCTGGTCAGACGCCAGAAGGCAGATGTGATCCTGGTGATGCATCCCTGGAAGTTGCAAGTATGGTATCCAGTTCTTATGGAACTTTCCATGGATTTTCCAATCCCACTTCCCCAAACTCTTCATCTGCGGACAGATCCCCATGGCAGCTTGCACCAACTCGTGCAAGATGGATGTCTCCGACTGATGGGCTGGAGGATTACAGGGGATGTTGGGAAGTGCCAGGCCACTCGACAGAGGCTTCCTCACTCATCAGATGTGCATGGGCCAACACTACAGTCAATGGAAACAGCTCAGAGTAGCGCAAATGGTCACGCTGGTGTCTGCGAAGGGACCTTGATCCTGTGGGGACAGACGTAGCGCATATCGTTAACTTCTTGTCCAAGTTGTCAGTCAAAGGGTTGGCATATCGCATGATCGATGCATGTCGGTCAGCATTCTCAGCGGGGCAAGTACCTCTCCATGAGATTCCTGTGGGGGAACTTCCTCTCATCTGTCATCTTTTATGGGGCATTCGTTTCTCCTTTCCTCCTGTCCGAAGCACTCTTCCTTATGGGATGTTAACGTAGTACTACGAATGCTTCAGTCTTGGCAGAATAACCAATGCATGTTGCATAAGAAATTAACAGCTAAGTTAGCAATGTTTTCTGCCTCATCTCTTGTAAGGGGGTATCAGAAGTTTGCACACATATTTCAGCGCGCATGTTTACTACGGTTGGACATCTTTCATCATTTCTAGACGTACCAAGTCCAACACCAGTGTGGTTTACTATCCGACTTTACCTGGTCACCCCAACTTGTGCATTATGCGCTGCTTGAGAGCATATGAGACCATGAATGAAAAATATTATCCTCTGGGGACGGACCAACTTTTTATATCTCTCAAGAAACCAATCAAAGTGGTCTCGGCGACCACAATCGCCCATTGGGTGGGATGCGTGTTACACAAAGCTGGGGCAGACACATCAACCTTTGGGGTTTACTCCACCAGGGATGCAATGCCTTCAAAGGCCTTCTCCCTGGGGCGGGGGGGCCTTTGGAAGACATTCTCCAAACTGATGATTGGTCTTCAAACTCTACGTTTAAGACCTTCTATTTTAAGCCCATTGCAGGCATGGCTGCACTGGTTGTTAACCAGCTTTAAACTAGCATAATCTGAACCTCTGGTCCTGACATAGAATATAAAATTTCCTAGCAGTCGTGAAGAAAAGTTTCAATTCTATTAAGGACGCAGAGGCGAGGGTTATCCCACCCGAGCAGAGTTATACTATGACCCTCCCTTATTGTGTTGAAGATTACGCTATTTGGGATGAGCATAATTTTTATCAGTGACGGCTCCTCCATAGGGGCGTTTGGGCACCGCCCCCCTGCTTTCTCGCAGTGCGAGAAGGCAGAAACATAAATGGTAATAACTACCATTTATGTTTCTGCCTTCTCGCACTGCGAGAAAGCAGAAGTGCCTGATCGGGCGTGGGCGGTCCTGCTAGAGGGCAGGGGGGGAGTGGCTTGCCCACTGTTGTGCATAGGGACTGTTTGGTCGCCCCTGGGGCCGATCAAACAGTCTGTATGCACAACAGTGGACAAGCCACTCCCCCCATGCCCTCGAGCAGGACCGCCCACTCTCCTTTTTCTCTATGTAGGCTGCTGCAGCCTACATAGAGAAAATGGTCCGGGCTGGGGCGCTCTCCACTGCGCCTCAGCGTTGTGATTGGCAGAGCGGAGGGATGGAGGCTACCTTTCATTGATGACGATGAGAGCTTCAGTTGGGACGCATCCAGAAGCTGCGGTGTTGCAGGACGGAGCGGGAGTTGGGACGCATCCAGAAGATGTTGCAGGACGAGGACGGTAAGTTTTATAATATTCTTTAATTAAACCCCTCCCGCCTCCACCCCCCGTGACGACCCCCATCATGCCGGCCGTTACTGTGAAGTTATGAATGTACAAAACTATTTTAGGCCCTCCTTAGGCCTAAAATAGTTATGTACATTCATTACTATTTTAGACCCTCCGGTGCCGTATCAATGCCAGTCAGGGCCGGCTTTAGGACGGTGCGATCGGTGCCACCGCACCGGGTGCTGGCTTCCTGGGGGCGCCGTGTTTGAAAGTTTATTATGCCTTTGAAGCACCTGCTGCAGCGTTTCTTTCCCCCCCGCAATTACCAGGCCTCACATAAATGTCAAGATAACTCGCGTGATTAATTATCTTCCTGGAGAGAGATCAGCATTGTGTATAGTTGTGGTTTTGACTTGGGTGAAGTTAGTGCAGAAGGTTAATATGCCTGCTGCAAAGAACGTGTACCATGTAGATTACAGATGTAAACAGATCAGCAGGTTACTCGCAATGTATAATTTAAAGTCCTAATATAGAATAGTGAGGTATTAACTTTCATCCTAGAACTGCATACACTCTGCAAAGTACAGAACATTGATCAATGTTGCAAAAAGGGTTAATTTGGCTAGAAATCGATTCTTATTATTAAAGAAATCTCCCAACTATGCTGTTTCTTTTTCGACTCTGAGTTTGTGCTTCATCACACCAAGCACTATTAAACTATACTGCCTACCAGTATGGATGACATGTGACTCCTACACTTTTAGTCCTTTGGCTTAAGTAACATTTCCTACACACTGATTTACACACGTATGATTGAATGTCTGTGTGTAATGTGCGTGTGATGCAAAGTGCTCAGCCATCCTACACTGGTATGAGTGGCGCTATATAACTAATTCAATGCATCTGAGAGAGTGTGGTTATGGAGACTTGGTCACTGTTAAAGGGTGCTAGTGAGAGAATCCGTGGTGGAGGTGGTCATTGGGGGGCGCCAACAAACTTTGTCGCACAGGGTGCCACCAGCGCTGATGCCGGTGGGACGGCCCAGCGCCTTATATTCTTTAATTAAACCTGTTACGGTGCTCTGTTCTCGGGTGGCGAGGAGGTGATTTACCACATCACTTGTAATATCTCATACTCCCCATTTCCACCTTTTATTTGGCCAACCTTTCCTTCTGAGTGTGTAGTCCCCTACGAGGATACACCATGCAAGACAGGCTTGTGGGACACCGGCTCTGGTGCCAAGCGTGTGAAGATCTCTGTTCCCAGCGTCTTGACACCTTTGGGCATTTGTTTGCGCTTTATACATTTTTTTTTTTTCATTTCGTTTCTGCTGAGTCACAGATGAACGGGAAGAATAAAACTTCACAAACTATATCAAAACCTGCACTCGAGGACATCGCAAAACTTCACTTATATAATAAAAACTTTGCACTTTGGTACGTCCAGGCATGTTTAATTTACTTTAAAGATTCGTTTTAGGAATGTAAGTTAGATAAATAAGTTTACAGGGCTATTTTTAGATGACTTTAGCCAAACAATAGGAGCGAACACAGCAATCTTCACTTTGAAGAATCCACAAATATTGAAATATATTTCTGGACGATAAAAACCGAGAAAGCGTGATGTCCATTCCAATTGGATAATAAAATAGATAAGATTTCCCATAAAGCACCGGCTTTATTCCCTTTCCCTAATTATTGAAAAGTTTAAAAGTTCCGAAACTTAATAGGGCATTCCATTTTCCACTGTCTTACTTCATGCAATATTCATACAATAAATATCATTACTTTCCAACGAGTTTGTAATAAAGGGAACTAAAGATATTCCACTGGGCTCCGTTTTTATGTTGAAATAGCAGTCTCTCTTGGAAGAGCTCTAATGACAATCTTGCCTTTGCAAACAGCTATAAAAGTAGAAAAAAAGTCCCCCTTTTCCAGTATTAATCCATCAGGAAGCTTTCAGGGATATTTCTTGTCTAAAATATTCATAGACAGCACAATGTCCTGAATGCCCAGTGACTACTAACCTTGACTTTCGCCACAGCCTGTAATCCCTGAGGTGCGTGACTCAGAAGGACCCAGAGGCCTACCCTGGTGAGGAGGGAGAGACTGGGCTGTGAGGTGATTTGGTTTGGTTGTTCGCCTTAGAGGTTTTCGCCACCCAATCTTTGGCCCTAATGGAGACCTGAGGTGACATATAGTTCATCTTTCTTTGACAATAAGGTCAGGCGGCTAACGCCAATGTTCCCTATTCTTTTAAAATAATGCAGTCAGGCTAAATGGATGGCACGGGTGCAAGCAGGAATGAAGCACGATATGGGACAGTTTTAAATGTGTTTAATTATTTCAAGTCTACATATCCTACCTACTTTTATAAATATTCTTGCTTTCTGAAATGTGGTTTAACCTGCATCCTTTGGTCCTTTTTTTTTGTTCTTCAAAATTTCCTTGGCGTGAGGGTCCTGCAGTTCCCCTTTAGTCAATCAGGCTCGCTACGACACAAAACACATTTAGACCCTTTTTTTACGCCCACCACTTTCAAATGTCACCAGCCACCACTGATTTTGATCCATATTGACAAATTATTGATGTCAATGTTTGCCTATTAATATTTTATCAGACTTGCTAGATTCCTTCTTGTATAATACTGATAAAATGCTTCAAATTATGTTATAATATTAGAAGAATTTATATTCCATGTTTGTTTTATCCTAAGGATCAGAGCAAAAACAAGAATTCGCAAAAGATATGCCTGAACCAGGATGTTTTGCATGAAGAAAGAGGAAGTGCTGTTGCTTGATGCTGTTTGTAAGGGACATTCTCTATGGTAGTTCAGTTGACTTGTTGCGAAGACTCATGGGATTTGTAGTCCTTGATTACAATGTTTTGTTAAGGCTGCTGAGTAATAAAAAAAAAGAGATAAGCATAATCCTCACCTCCGCGTCATTAATAGAATTGAAAATGTTGCTTCACGATAGCTAAGAAATTTTATATTCACATTTGTAATGATTCCTCAATGCATTTCGGACCCCTCAGTCTTTTGTTTGGACATAATTTTCTATGGAATAAAACAGAACAATGCAAGCATCCCTCATCCTCCGCAACATATTTATGTCAGTAACCCATCAGGGTCAATGTTCATTTCTTACCTGTGCTCTTTAGATTGTCGTGACTCATAATCAGTCATTCGCTGAATCCACTTTATAATCCTGATGTCAATTTTTGTGAAGCAGGGTTTGTCCCTGCAGCCTTTCCAAAGTATGAGCGAGCACTCAAGCTCTCCAATGCCGAAAACCAATGTAAGAAACCTGAAAACTGTGTTCCATATCAAGTGATGGATATGGAATGCACCAGTGTTCTAAACACCAGTGTTGTAAACACAGCAACAGTCTGAAATGAGACAGTAAAAATGGACTGAAAATTATAAACTGAGCCGCACCCCCCTCCAGCGCCTTGAGACCCTAACATGTGAGTAGTGTGCTCTACAAAACACTGATTGAAGGTGTTGATTACACAGATCTAAACAGCAGCCTTTACATGCACTGAAAAGTGCATCTGTCACCAGTAAAACGATCAATGTGTTACCAAATATAGATCAAGAAAGTGCCATGCACTAAACTCAAAGTTCCCCGCACTCTATAATAACATGTGAAGTGGTATTGCGTTGCAGTCCAATGTAATAAAGATGAAACTATTATAAATAAAGAACTCCTGAAAGCGACCTGCACATTGCTGCGGTAACATGCGCCCATTTATATGAGTTAACCCGGGGTCGGCATACCTCGTATATACTCGCGTCTGCTAAAACTTTAAGAGAATCACTGCTAGTTTGTGTGTCCCTCTTGTGATCGCTTTATCCAAGAAATCACAAGCAAACTTAAAAATGGGGATTGAGTACCTGGTTAGGTGACAAAGTGATGCCATAATCCATGACTATTAGGGAGGCTTACCTAATGTGTAGGTAAACGCTGGAAGGGCAGAGTGCTCTCATTGACCTTTATTTACACTTTTGCACCTTAAAAAATGTTGATATTTTTGTTAAATCTATTGAATAACTGCAAAGTGCACTGAAGCGACAAACATGGACTTCTAGAAAGGTGTCATTTTTCTGTCCAGATCAAGTGTGCTTTTTGAATTGCTCTTCTGTTGTGAGTTGTGTATTGCTTCCAGATATTCAATCAAAGGAGGTCTAGGTGTGAGGGGAGAGGGTCATTCTGGCAAGATGGGGAGAGGGTTGTACCTTGCTCTGATTGCATTTCAAAGAGCCCTGTCTGCAGCACACACAAATGAAGCTGAAACCAGGCCTGTCCTTGCCTTTGTCACTATTGACAGTTTGGATCCAGAACCAAGAAGAGGGAAAGAACTGTCTGGAATCAGTTTTGGGGGTAGGCCAGAGAATTCCTCCACTCAAACGCTGGCACCTGTTGTAAAAGTGGCACCTTCAGAACCTCTCATCAGAACACTTCCGGGCCTGTAAAAGAAGACTGAACCTGCTTTCCTTGAACGTAGGTTCTCCAGAAGTCATTCCAAGAGTCAGTTGGCTGACCTCCTGTTTGAGCTACAGTGACGCAACAAGGTTCTAGAGGCCTCCATGCAGCTGACCATCACCATCTGGACCTGCCTGAGCCCTGCTTCAGGCCTCTGGAGCGAGTCCTGATCTCTAGAAGTGCCCCCTGGTCCTGGAGCTTTTACTGACTTCATAGTATATTCCTCCTGAAGAAAAGGGGAAGAAACAGGCGTTTTGGGTTCCTCGTGACCTCTTTGCACCAAGGGTTGACTATCAATAACAACCACCAAAGGAGAAACTCCAGCAGGACCTGCTTCTCATGGCATCAGCGATCATCCGTGCCTACCGCCAACAGGAGACCTGCACTTCACGCCGACAGTAACAGCCTGCAACCACATCCAACGTGAAGCTCCAGCCACGCCCTACACTTCATGGTATAACAGAAAACGTCCATGACCCCTAGCCCGCTCTTTGCACCAGCAGCGACTTCCAGGCTGCCCCCGAGAACGCCACTCTTTGAGTGAACTTGACAAGGTAACTCTTCTGCAGGAGGAAACTGGTCCATGTATCCATCCTGCGGTCCATCGCGGTTAGTCAGAACTTGTGACTTTCCCAGTCCAGCAAGTGTGCTATTTGGTGCTATTTTCACTTAAAACGTTCTAAACTCATATCTCCGGTTCTACTTATTGGATTTTTGTCCGTTTGGTGTAATTTTATTGATTACAATTTACTCTGTTCTAAATTGTTGTGGGATTTTTCTTGTGTTGTGTATTGTTTGAGTGCTGCATAAACTCTTTACACATTGCCTCCTCACCCACGCACACAAAGCACTCCACAACGCCGGACCAGCATACCTCAACGAACGACTGTCCTTCTACACCCCGAACCGCCAGCTTCGCTCCGCTGACCTCGCCACCATCCCACGCATCTGCCGAATGACCACCAGCGGCAGATCGTTCTCCCACCTCGCCGCCAAGACGTGGAACACCCTCCCCGTGCTCCTGCGGCAGACCCAGGACCTACTGACCTTCAGGAGACTCCTCAAGACCTGGCTGTTCGACCAGTAGTTGCTATTGACAATTGTTTCTCTAGAATGGTTTCGAAGTGCTTTTTTTTTTCTCCACAACTGCAACTGTATTATGCAGTAATACACTTGAATGCGTCTCTGATTACTACTACTGATTAGAGAGGTAGGCTACTGCTTCTATTTGTACTATCATCAGTCAGATGCCACTTAACACTGCAAAGGCCGTAGAGCAGTGCCGCCTCTTAACTCAGGCTCTTTAGAGGTTGGTGAAACCATGCAATAGAATTCTTATAGAAAGGAACAACATACTTGTGTCCATTGTAACATTTTTTGTAATACTTTCAAAACCAAAAAGAATCCATACTTAAGGTCTATTTCACCATAAACAGCCTCACCTTGATCCTGTTGAGGTTGTGTCAGTGGGCTTATGTTACAGAAGTCTTCATTTAGAAAATGCAAATTGCAAAGTAGCAAGTCGAGCAGTTATGGTAAATGGTATTCAGTATTTCTAAAGTTGTGACAAGCCTATTTTAAGAGTGATTCATGTGTGATGCTATTTTACAGTGTAAGCCTTTTTTTTCCTGATCTTCAAGTCTAGTCTGTTTTTTCACTGGATCAACCTCTCCTATGCCGTGGGCCTATTCAGCACCTTTTTCCACCTCTCACAGTATTTCCATTTCAAGGTCTTAGTGCTTATTTGCAGTACAGAATATATCTTGGATATGAGGCCTTAAATTCCAGTCCTAATTTTAGTGAACGTTTCAGTAGTGGTAGCTTGTCTAATAGCTGCCTTCCTGTTTTGAGGGTGAGGGGTGTAGGATTCATTGTCGGATTGAAGGTATTACATTCTGTCCTTCTGTCCCCCTTTCTTTATAAAATCTGCATTTCTATAATTTCCACTTTCTGCATGAGGACTGGTATTAGTTGTAAAATGTAAAGCAGTTGTGATGGATTTATCCTACCCGTGAGGAGGCGTATGAGGAGGGGAGGCGGGGAGGGAGGGAGGGAGAGAGGTAGAGAGAGAAAGAGAGAGAGCGCGAGAGAGACTCCTTGGTGAGTTTCAAAAATAATTTTTTATTTAGCGCTCGAGTGACTAACAACCTTGTGCACGATAGGGTGCCCCATCTTGTGTGCAGTTAAATAACAGATGAGTAAACATAAAAAACAGATTGAGGTTACTGGGAATTTACATCGCAATATACTTTGGATGAAAAGAGATTAGATAATATATGTGTAATAAAACATTCGATCTTGTATACAATTCTAATATTACAGTACAGTAATCTTGTTTACTTCGTCAGATGGGGGAAATTAAATCCTCTGTATTGGTTATAAAGAGAAAACCTCGCTGTATAATGCATTTTATAATTCACGAGACTCGAATAAATATCCAATCTGTAAAATAGATAGACCAAATGTCCAAAACGCGCTCTTGGTGCAAATCAGCTCCATATATCAATATGGACATTTTTCAAACGCCCAGTGCCTAATGACTCTGTTATAAGTGATTATCCCGCTCACCTTCAAAAAGTGCTATAAAAATTAATGTCATTAATAAGAATATTCAAAAACGAGAACAGGCTGCACAACCATTCAATCTAGAATAAATATATATCTCATTAAAAAAGGCGAAAATACTGTCATAATCCGGTTTTAAATACCTGCGTATACGAGACAAATTAATTCTAAGTTAATAGCAAATTTCCATATCTGCAAATGAATAAAACAAATCTCTTGATTTCTTGTTTTAAATTTTATTCACAAGAAATGGTGATCCATCAATATGTCTATACAGCACATAATCATTATTCAGTAAAATAAAAGGAACATCCGAAAAGGAAAAGGGAGACTTTACATATTTCCCCTCCACCTGGAGGACAAGAAAACCATCCACAACTAAACAATTGTTCCCAAGTTTCTAACAGTCGCTTTGGTCCTATTTCCCTTTGACTTTCTAAGTTTAATAGCTTTATTTCAAATAAAGGTAGTACAGAGAACAAGAAACCAATGATAACAAGTTATTTCATTATAAGTGAAAAAACATATCAAATGAGGGGTTTATGTACAGAAGAAAAGAAAGCTATTTTACATTTTTAAGGACATAAGGGAGAGGAAAGAAAGGGGGGAAAAGAGGAAAGGAAGGAAGGTATACATTCTAAAACTAATACATTAAGAAATTGCATCTTACATCGGAATAAGAAAGATAAAAACTAATCAAGCTAATATATATAGTAATTAAAAAAAAACAGCAAAAGGCAAGGAATGAGGAAAATAAACATCAAGGAGGTTAGACATTTTCAGCATTTAAACGAGCGTTATCAGTTAATACTAAATGATCTAAATAATTGGTAAGGGGTAACCAAAAGAGATCTCTATTAAGCAAAGGTTTACAAGAGGAGGCAAAAGCAATATCAAGTCGATGCATATGACAGAGGCTATTCCACCAGTGTTGAATGGAGAGTTTTGTTAATGTTTTCCAATTTAGAGTGATGTGTTGGAAAGCCAAAGTGAGTAGGAGGTCAAAAAGACCCTTTTTATCAGGGAGAAGGTCTATGGAATCAGAGAGACTTCCAGAGAAAAGTAGGGGGATAGAATAGGGAATAGAAATATTAAATAGGCGAGACACATAGGACCAAACATTCTCCCAAAAAGAGGAGACTGAAGGGCAGAGGAAAAGAAGGTGAAGAAGACCGGTATTAGGGGAACCACAGGTCCAACAGTTTGTAGTAGTAGAGTGAGAGAATTTAGCAATAGAGGTGAGAGTGAGATAAAGCCTATGATATAGAAAGAACATAGATTGAGTAAGAGAAGTGGAACGAGAGATTTTTAGAGAACGGGACCAAAGTTTGTCCCAAAAGGTAATAGACCATTCACATCCCAGGTCAGATTCCCATGCGAGTTCCAACTTGGTTTTCATACGCTCTGGATTAGGAGCTGAGAAATATTTATTAATAAGAGATGCTTTAGGAACTAAGAGAAGAAGTTTAAGAAGAGAATGAGAGGCAGGGGGAAGAGATGAGGATGGAAGAGAATAGAAAATATCAAGAATGACCGTCATTAGAACAGTAAATTTCTGTAGGAAGGAGCGGGGACATTGAAAAGCGGTCTGAACCTGGGGAAATAAACACGGAGTTAGACCATCAAAAAGGTCTTTGACCCAGATTATACCTCTTGATCTCCAAGAGTTCCAAAAAATAGTTCTACCATTGATGGTAATGAGGGAGTTATGCCAAATAGGGGAATCTAAAAAGGATTCTTTAGAGATAGGATTGGGATGTAGCAAAGGTTTCAGTCGAGAACAAGTGTGTTTAAACAAAGGGAGAGAAGTAAGAGGCGTTTTGGCAGAAAAGGCCAGTACTTCCTTTAAAGAGAACGGTAATGATCAGGCTTGCTCAATGGAGAGCCACAAGGGAGTGAAAGGGGAGAAGTCAGAAAGGAGCCATTTGGAGGCTTGACGAAGACAAAAAGATTTATGATATAAGCGAAAATTAGGGAAATTTACACCACCATTATATTTGGTCCTACGAAGAGAAGAAAGAGAGATCCTTGATTTTTTGTTTAGCCAAAGAAATTTAGATAGACGGGAATCGATTTGTTTAAAATAGCAGGCAGGAATGTGAACAGGGAGGAGCATGGAAAGAGTATAAATCAAAATAGGAGTAATCATCATCTTGATTGAATCCAACCGACCCCACCATGAAAGAAAGAGAGGATTCCAAGAGGAAAGTAATTTGTCAATCCGAGACAGGATCGCAGACATATTTAATTTAATAGAAAAGGCGATAGATTTGGAGAACCATATACCTAGATATTTGATTTTGGAACTATTCCATGCAAACCCAGTGGAAGAAAAGGAATGAGGAAGACAAAATTTAGTGAGGGGAAGAATTTCTGTTTTGTCAGAATTAATTCTATAACCAGAAACAAGGGAAAAAGAAGCAAATTCTTGTAATAAGGGAGGAATGGATTTGTCAGGATCGGAAATAAAGAGTAGGATGTCATCTGCGTAAGCAGAGAGTTTTAAATGTTGCTCACCGTACGAAAATCCAGAGATGGTAGCATGGTTGCGGAGTGAGGAAAGGAAAGGTTCAAGAGCAAGAACAAAAAGAAGAGGGGATAGAGGACATCCCTGACGGACCCCACGCTGGAGGTGAAAATAAGACGAGATACGACCGTTAACTAATACTGAAGCTCTGGGGGCTGAGTATAACAAAGATATAAGAGAAATAAATTTGGGACCAAAGCCATGCCATTTCAAGGATGCAAATAAAAATGACCAATCCACTCTATCAAATGCTTTTTCAGCGTCAACAGATATGGCCGCTAAAGATGTGGAGAGAGAGGGGACTTTGTTTAAAACATTAAGAAAAAGACGAGAATTATCAGAGGTCAACCTGCTTTTGACAAAATCACATTGCTCTTTACCAACTAAATGAGGTAAAAGAGGATCTAAACGTAAAGCAAGTGTCTTGGCAAAAAGTTTGTAATCAACATTAACCAGAGAAATCGGTCTATAATTTTTGCAAAACATAGGATCTCGTCCTTCTTTATGAATCAGGCAAATTGTGGCTTCTTGAAAAGTACCTTCTGTTTTACCAGAGAGAAAAAAGGAATGAAAAAGGTTTAAAAGCTTAGGAAGGAGTAAGTTAGAAAAATTTAGGTAAAATTCAACTGAAAAGCCATCGGGCCAGGTGTTTTCCCTTTCTTTAGAACAGACAAAGCAAAGGAGAGTTCATTAAGGGTGAGGTCAACCTCAAGACCAGAAAGATTAAGATGAGACTTGGATAAGGATGGTAATTTATCAAGATAAGATTGAATGAGAGAACTAGAGGGAGGGGACTCCGGGGTGTACAAATCTTCATAGAACAGTTTAAATTCATTAAGGATGTCTTGATCCTTATGAAGAAGAGTGCCATCCGCAGAATAAACAGAGTCAATCAATGTACGATCTTTACGGGATTTAAGGTAATTTGCTAGAAGTTTTCCAACTTTATTACGACCACCATAATAGCAAGCGCTACTACGGAGAAGTATGGAAGACGCATTGTCAGTCGAAGTTTTGTTGAATGCCAATTTAGCGCGAATCAGGGCTGGAAGAACTGCGTTATCCGATGAGGAATAAAATGTATGCTCTAAAGCTTTGATGTGGGCCAGGGTAGCTTTATGTTGCTGGAGAAAACGTTTCTTCTTTCTTGAGACAAAGTCTATAATGAAACCTCTTGCAGTAGCTTTAAAGGAGTCCCAAATTATGTAAGGGGTGGAAGTAGAAACGTTATTAATGTCAAAAAATTCATTAGCAAAGGTGGTGAAAGAAGAGGAGAAAAGAGGGCCAAGAAGAAGAGTTGTTGAAACGTCAACGGGAGGATCTGGGATGTGGTGGAAGTAGATCAAGGTCAGTTATGATTGGGGAATGGTCAGGAATGACGATAGGTTCAATAGAAGAGGATAATACGTTTTGAGATAAAGATTGAGAAAGAAAGATATAGTCTAAACGAGAGAGAGAATTTTGAGGGGGAGAGAAGAAAGAGAAGTCAAGGGAATCAGGGTGAGTGAGCCTCCAAGAGTCAACAAGATGTGTTTGGGAGATAGTATCCAAAAATTGTTTATGAGCTCTATGGGGTGTAAAGCGTGTTTGTGATTGGCGATCAAGAAAGGGGTCAACAACTTGGTTACAGTCACCTCCTAAAATGAAATTTTCATCTGTAAATTGAATACATTTTTGTGTGATCATAGGCCAAAAGGAGCAATCAGGATGAGTGGGACCATAAACATTAAAAACAGTCAAAGAGATATTATTAATTAACCGCTTAGCTAACAGCCATCTACCTTCTGTATCATTTTCTTGCGATATAATTTTACGATTTAGTTTCTTATGACATAGAATTATTACACCATTTTTCTTATTAGAAGTGGGAGAGACTAAAACTGATCCTACCAAGCTTCTCTTCAATTTCAAAGCCTCAGTTTCTGTTAGATGGGTCTCTTGCAGAAAAGCCAGGTCAGGGTTATAAGAGGCAAGATGTGATAGAATTCTCTGTCTCTTAATAGGGTTAATGAAACCTTTCACATTCCAAGAAATAACTCTGAATGTAAAACCATCAAAAATACATAAAAAACGACAACAATAAAAACAAAACGTACAATATTAACAGAGATGCAATAAATACTGTAATCAAACTTACAATCCAAATACAAGTACACCATTAGAGAAAAGGAGGGAAAGGGAAGGAAAAAGGAAGAAGGGAAAGAAGGACCAAAAAAGGAGAGGATTGAAAAAAGAGACAATAAGAGAAGACAGTACATGACAACCACCAATGCAATAACGGAATATAGATTGAGAAAAATAGAGAGGATGACGACCGTGATACGTACCTTTTAGGGGAAGACAAAAGAAGACGTGCGGGGAGTGGCGACACGAGGAAGACAGCACAACTAACTGGGGAGAAAGCGTCACAGCGGGGAACATATTCGATAAACAGGAAACAGAGAGAAATACGTTAAAGGATATGAACTTTTTTTTTTTATTTTTTTTTTAAAGTACCTATAGCAAATAGAAGAATATAAAAGAAGTACGGAAAACAATATAAGACAAACATAGTGCTACGATACAATTATTAACAATAACCTGAAAAGATAAAAAACAATAAGTAAAACCAAGCAAGAGTAAATTCAAAATAGAGGAGAAAAAAAAAGTCAAGGTCTGGCGGTTGAAGAAGAGAGAGGGCCAGAGACATCCATCGATGATGTAGAATGCGACTGGATGAATTTTCTCAGCTCTGCCGTATCCTCAAAAGTGGAGGTTTTATTTTGGTAAGTAACCTTGAATAAACATGGGTGAAAAAGTCCATAACGACCTCCAAGTGTGCGTAAGGGAGGTCGAAGATCCAAAAATTCTTTCCGCCGTTTAGCAGGAAACATCCTGAGATAAAAATAACTTAGCACCTGACCAGACAAGCTGTTTTTTGTGTTTAGCTGCATTTAAAACCAGTAGCAAGTCTGTAAATTTCAAAAGCAGAAAAATAACACCTCGTGACTTGGAAGGAGCAGCTGAAGAAGACAAACGAGGACCCAACCTGTGTGCTCTCTGTATATTCAGATTTGTAGATGCAGGTAGGTCCAGAAGCTTTATGAGAAAATTGTTGAAGAAGGGAACTGGATCATCACCTTCTAAATTTTCTGGAAGACCATATAAGCGTAGATTGTTGCGCCTATTTCTGTTTTCCAAGTCCTGTGCAGATTTCTTTAGCCAAAGGACCACCACTCTGAGGCCCATTGGAGGGCTGAAAATCTGCAACAACCTGAGAGACACAGCACCCATTTGGGCAGGTATTTTTTGGCACACACTACAGATCCCAGAAGGCAATGCTCATTAGAGGGCGGGGAATTAATTATACAAAGGTGTGTCAGCTTGTGAAACTCAGTGTTGAGCCTTTGAGAAAGGAGCTCTGAAATGCATCAGGCTTGAACTTTAATTGGAATGCAGGTTGCAGTTTTTGTTGAAATAAAGGCTTTCTCAAGCAAGCTGCTGTTCGAGTGCATCCTTGCTCTAGGGGCAACTTGTGGAACTATATATATATTACCTACTGGCGGTCGCCAGTAGGTAGTTATAGTTAGGACCACGTTTCCATAGGAAAACCTCAACATTCTATTTTGAATAACTTTGGCGCCGGTCAACGAATCCTCGCGAATTTCTCAGAATAGGTGGGGCGCTACGCTCCGCTCCTACCCTGAAAGTCTTGGGGGGATCCGTCAAGCGGGGGCTGAGATAAAAGGGGGGTCCCAAAACGCGTTTTTCCCATGCATTTTTCCATAGGACCTTTAGAACGAGCTACAGCCCGAACGGCTGAACAGAATTACTCAAAATTTGGCAGAGAGGTAGTCCCTAGGTCAAGGAAGTGCCTTTTGTAGGTTTGGTGTAAATCTGTTCAGTAGATTCTGAGAAAATAGCCTTTAAATCAATATATATATCTGAGCCCGCTTACGGTACGCTTACCGTACGCTTACGGTAAGCGTACGGTGGCGTGCGCGAGCGCGATTCTGATTGGCTCTTAGATCTTAGTAAACATTCGAATCGGCCGAAACCAGGAAGCGGCGGCCGCCATTTTCTGTGTTTCACTCTGAAAAAAAAAGAGTGGAAACAAGAAAAGGGGGCAATGAGGAGAGTTACAGACCCCCTTACATTTGTGAGGGGGTCAAAGAAGGACTGTAAAGTACAAAACAAACATTTATTGATTTTTAAAAAAAATCACGGGGTACGCGTACGGTAAGCTTACGGTAAGCGTACGGAAGAAACATGGCGTGCGCGAAGGAGATTCTGATTGGCCCATAGATCTTAGTAAACATTCGAATCGGCCGAAACCAGGAAGCGGCGGCCGCCATTTTGTGTGTTTCACTCAGAAAAAAAACAGAGAAAACAAGGAAAGGGAGCAATGAGGAGAGTTACAGACCCCCTAACATTTGTAAGGGGGTCAAAGAAGGACAGAAAAGTACAAAAAAAACATTTATTGATTTTAAAAAAAATCACGGGGTACGCGTACGGTAAGCTTACGGTAAGCGTACGGTAAAAAAAATAAAAATAAATAAATGAAAAGCAGATTTAAGAGTTTAGAAATTAGGGAGCTCTAAAAAGAGCTGTTGTGTTTATGAAGTCATTTTTTTAGTGGTACCTACAAGTAAGTACCGATGCAGAATCTAAGGTTCAAGAGGAAGACTCTGTTCCCTTCATCATTGAAGTGCACACCATCTCCTCTATAAATGTCTTGCATGTCATAACGCAAGTTGTTGTGGTAAATGGCACCCATACCATAGTCACGGAGGAAAGCAGAAACAGATTTGTTGACGTGCTTTCTTGCTTTGTCAATCTGCGGACAGAAATGATTGGACCAGTTCCATTTTTGCCTTTGGCATATGTTGGAAAACACAAAGGCAGTTTTAGGGAAAAGTGTAAACAGTTGTGCAAAGGTGTCCTTCATAAGCATTTCCAGACCTACCCCAGTCAAAGTGCCTAGGTCATTGCCACCACAGTGCACTATTATGAGGTCAGGGTGTTGGATTTGAATGAAGGATTTCACCAATGGCATCAATTGGTGCCACTTTAACCCTCTCTGACCAATCCATTTAATGTCTACATTTGGCAAAGCAAGGTCTCTCACCATACCTGTTTTCTCTGCAAACTTTTCACTCCAGAAGACATAGCTGTGCCCTACAATCCACACTGTGAACATCTTCAAAGGAGAACTGGATGCACTCAGGAGGTGTCTTTCAGTAGAATGGCAATATGAAAAGAAAGACAGTTTGGAAATGGAGGCATACATATTTTTTTCAAAACAAAAAGAACTGATTGGCTGTTTCATACCATTCTAGAATAAAAACTAGGCTGTATGTGTAAATTAATAGAAACATGTTTTGTATTGGTACAAAAAAATGTGTAACCAAAGAACAGTACTATGGATTTGCTGTAAGGTTTGAAAAGTCAAGCACTCTTGCTCTGTGGAATTGAAACATTGTGTGTCGAACTTCTGACCTAACTCTACACAGCAGTGTTCCATGAGCTGTTGCTATGGTAGCAGGCAGAAGTCAAGTTGGGGGAAGGGTACTAGGCAGAAGTCAAGTTGGGGGAAGGGTACTTTTGGAAAAGGGTTGGTTTTCAACCAATAGAAATGTGTGATTACATTTGAAAAAAAGGGGGAAGCACTGAGATTTGAAACTTACATGTATATGTGTGGAAAAATAGAGGGAAAGTTTGCCATTATCTGGTTCTGCTGAGAGGAGAGAGGTGAACACAACAGAGATCCTGGCTCTGATAATCTGCTGTTTGAGTGTCACATTTCTTTCACAACTAACTAATTTTAAAGGTGAGTTTACAGTTTGAGAGGGGATGTATGTGGTAACTTAAGAAATGAATAATAGAAATGGGAATTGTTTTTGTTGTAGTTACACATGGTGGTTTCATAATGTGTCAGTCTGTAAAAGTGATTTACACTTGCCCCGAAAAAAAAAAGAGCAGTAAGTGTGCTTTCAAATTGGCAAAGAAATTTCGTTTTGGGACTAATGTGAAAACATGACTCTGTGTGCATAGAAGAATTATAGGCAGAGATTTATTGCGTCTTGTTCTGGTGATTTCACAGTTGCATTAGATGGAAAGGGGGAGCGAATTTTTGGGGGAAGAAGCAGAGTCTTAGCACACACCCATGTGCTTGCCATGTATAGTCATGCACAGTATTTAGAAGCGAGTGGGGTTTTCAGGTTTAAGTCTGTAATGCAAATACATTCAGCATCACTAAGGCTGGTTGCCCTTGCTGGAGTGTAGGCAGTCACAGAGAATACACATGGTGGTGGTCTGAAAAAACAGCTTGGACATGTGCATTTAAATAAATCAAAAAAAGTGGTTTCATAATGTGTCAGTCTGTAAAAGTGATTTCCAATTGTAAAAAGTGATTTTCACTTGGCCCGAAAAAAAAAGAGCAGTAAGTGTGCTTTCAAAATGGCAAAGAAATTTCGTTTTGGGACTAATGTGAAAACATGACTGTGTGCATAGAGGAATTATAGGCAGAGATTTATTGCGTCTTGCTCTGGTGATTTCACAGTTGCATTAGATGGAAAGGGGGGCGAATTTTTGGGGGAAGAAGCAGAGTCTTAGCACACACCCATGTGCTTGCTATGTATAGTCATGCACAGTATTTAGAAGCGAGTGGGGTTTTCAGGTTTAAGTCTGTAATGCAAATACATTCAGCATCACTAAGGCTGGTTGCCCTTGCTGGAGTGTAGGCAGTCACAGAGAATACACATGGTGGTGGTCTGAAAAAACAGCTTGGACATGTGCAATTAAATAAATTAAAAAAAAAGGTTTCATAATGTGTCAGTCTGTAAAAGTGATTTTCACTTGCCCCGAAAAAAAAAAGAGCAGTAAGTGTGCTTTAAAAATGGCAAAGAAATTTCGTTTTGGGACTAATGTGAAAACATGACTCTGTGTGCATAGAGGAATTATAGGCAGAGATTTATTGCGTCTTGCTCTGGTGATTTCACAGTTGCATTAGATGGAAAGGGGGAGCGAATTTTTGGGGGAAGAAGCAGAGTCTTAGCACACACCCATGTGCTTGCCATGTATAGTCATGCACAGTATTTAGAAGCGAGTGGGGTTTTCAGGTTTAAGTCTGTAATGCAAATACATTCAGCATCACTAAGGCTGGTTGCCCTTGCTGGAGTGTAGGCAGTCACAGAGAATACACATGGTGGTGGTCTGAAAAAACAGCTTGGACATGTGCATTTAAATAAATCAAAAAAAGTGGTTTCATAATGTGTCAGTCTGTAAAAGTGATTTCCAATTGTAAAAAGTGATTTTCACTTGGCCCGAAAAAAAAAGAGCAGTAAGTGTGCTTTCAAAATGGCAAAGAAATTTCGTTTTGGGACTAATGTGAAAACATGACTCTGTGTGCATAGAGGAATTATAGGCAGAGATTTATTGCGTCTTGCTCTGGTGATTTCACAGTTGCATTAGATGGAAAGGGGGGCGAATTTTTGGGGGAAGAAGCAGAGTCTTAGCACACACCCATGTGCTTGCCATGTATAGTCATGCACAGTATTTAGAAGCGAGTGGGGTTTTCAGGTTTAAGTCTGTAATGCAAATACATTCAGCATCACTAAGGCTGGTTGCCCTTGCTGGAGTGTAGGCAGTCACAGAGAATACACATGGTGGTGGTCTGAAAAAACAGCTTGGACATGTGCAATTAAATAAATTTTAAAAAAAGGTTTCATAATGTGTCAGTCTGTAAAAGTGATTTTCACTTGCCCCGAAAAAAAAAGAGCAGTAAGTGTGCTTTAAAAATGGCAAAGAAATTTCGTTTTGGGACTAATGTGAAAACATGACTCTGTGTGCATAGAGGAATTATAGGCAGAGATTTATTGCGTCTTGCTCTGGTGATTTCACAGTTGCATTAGATGGAAAGGGGGAGCGAATTTTTGGGGGAAGAAGCAGAGTCTTAGCACACACCCATGTGCTTGCCATGTATAGTCATGCACAGTATTTAGAAGCGAGTGGGGTTTTCAGGTTTAAGTCTGTAATGCAAATACATTCAGCATCACTAAGGCTGGTTGCCCTTGCTGGAGTGTAGGCAGTCACAGAGAATACACATGGTGGTGGTCTGAAAAAACAGCTTGGACATGTGCATTTAAATAAATCAAAAAAAGTGGTTTTATAATGTGTCAGTCTGTAAAAGTGATTTCCAATTGTAAAAAGTGATTTTCACTTGGCCCGAAAAAAAAAGAGCAGTAAGTGTGCTTTCAAAATGGCAAAGAAATTTCGTTTTGGGACTAATGTGAAAAAATGACTCTGTGTGCATAGAGGAATTATAGGCAGAGATTTATTGCGTCTTGCTCTGGTGATTTCACAGTTGCATTAGATGGAAAGGGGGAGCGAATTTTTGGGGGAAGAAGCAGAGTCTTAGCACACACCCATGTACTTGCCATGTATAGTCATGCACAGTATTTACAAGCGAGTGGGGTTTTCAGGTTTAAGTCTGTAATGCAAATACATTCAGCATCACTAAGGCTGGTTGCCCTTGCTGGAGTGTAGGCAGTCACCGCGAATACACATGGTGGTGGTCTGAAAAAAACAGCTTGGACAAGTGCAATTAAATAAATTTAAAAAAAAGGTTTCATAATGTGTCAGTCTGTAAAAGTGATTTTCACTTGCCCCGAAAAAAAAAAGAGCAGTAAGTGTGCTTTAAAAATGGCAAAGAAATTTCGTTTTGGGACTAATGTGAAAACATGACTCTGTGTGCATAGAGGAATTATAGGCAGAGATTTATTGCGTCTTGCTCTGGTGATTTCACAGTTGCATTAGATGGAAAGGGGGAGTGAATTTTTGGGGGAAGAAGCAGAGTCTTAGCACACACCCATGTGCTTGCCGTGTATAGTCATGCACAGTATTTAGAAGCGAGTGGGGTTTTCAGGTTTCAGTCTGTAATGCAAATACATTGAGCTTCACTAAGGCTGGTTGCCCTTGCTGGAGTGTAGCACTCTGGACATGGGCTTTTTAAAAAATCTGAAAAGTGGTTTCATAATGTGACAGTTTGTAAAAGAGATTTTCACTTGCCCAAAAAAAAGAGCAGTTTGTGTGCATTCAAATTGGCAAAGAAATTTTGTTTTGTGACTATTGTGAAAAGAAATGTAGTAATATATTTAAATACAATAAAGGATTTTTTTTTAGTTTTTTTCAGGTATTGCTGAAGAACAGTGAACAAAATTTAAGATGCCTACAAAATCTCGAGTTCAAAAAACGCTAAAAAAAAAACTATATTTGAAGACAACTGGAGGACCAAAGTTAGTAGAAGATGCTCATGTTGGGAAAAAGAAAAAATCTTCTGGTAAGCAGAAAAAACAATTTCTTAAAAAAATATTCAAAACAAAGAAAAATGTACAAAATGTCTGTCCTGGGAAGAATGTAACAAAACGAAGAGAACAGCAAAAAATTGAGAATTTAGTTAATGCAAATATACCTTCTGCAACTGAAAAGTTTTACATAAACAGAAAAACAGCGTTTAAAGAGATACGTAGAAAAATGTTTCAGAGAAGAGTTATGTCCAATTTGATAAAGGATGTGAAGAAATATAAGCAAAAGGCAAAATATTACAAGAGAAAAAAAGAAATTGAAGCCATTGCAGCAAAAGCATTAGAATTAAAAAGGAAACTATTCATATTAATTTTGAATAGGATGCGTACATTAGATAAAATGGTTAATGTACTGAAATCACAAAGCAAAAGCAAAAGAGTAGTGAACAGAACAAACTTTTGTAAAGTGTTTTTAGGAAAGTGGATGCATAGTTCAAGTAGTGAACCTTTTTTTAATGAAGAGAGCTATTTTCAAAGTAATAGTTTGCTGCATGCAGTTGACACCAGAGGTCGTTCATACGAAGTAAAAAATGGTTGCATAATGGAGAAGGAGATAATGGTTCCAAGAGATGAGGTACAAGTGATGGCAGATGAGGCAATGGGGAGACGTCCTAAAGCCCCAGTGTACACTTGGAATTGTAGTAGTATTTGCACTGTGCGTCAGGAATCTATTGACAGATTTCGAGAGTTTCTAAGAGAATATAGTAAAAAAAGTGTAAAACAGAAGATTAAGGTGCTTCAAAGTCTGGATCCATGCAGAGTGAGAGAGAATACTGGTTTGCAGGGTCATTCTCTGGCTTGTCTATCTAGAAAAGTGTGCAATAGTGTTTTCCATCATTTTAGGATGCTGGCTGTTCATCATACTGAAATGAGAAAGTTTGTGAGACGGTTGTATTTTGCCAAAAGTCCAGCAATAAAGTTAAATGAATTGAATAGGGCTCTGTTCCGAGGAACGGTATCAGATGTAGAGAAGGTTGTTGATGAAATTCAGTTTTGTTACTTTGGTCCTGAACAAAACAGTGCAGAGAAGGACACAGTAAATGAGGAAGAAGTGGAAGAGAATGTAGTTCCTTCTGTAAGTAAGACATTTAATGATCACATAACAAAATTTGCAATAGTCTCTAATGAAAGACCAAATGTTACTTGTATTTGTTGCCGCAGAACTCATTATAGAAAACAAACTAGGAATGTTGATCTCTACAGAAAGAGTGAAAATGAAGATAATTATAAGTGGATGGATTTTGCCACATATATATTTCTTGAAAATTGTTTTGAATTGGGTGAAGATCAGCGTATTTGTAAATACTGTTACAACAAGTTAGAGGAAAATAGAATGCCGACCAGAGCTGTACATAATAATTTAGAATTGGATGCTATTCCTGCTGAACTTTCTGAATTAAATACATATGAGTCTATACTCATTCAATGTGTTCATCCGTTCCAGACCATAGTACGTATGGAGCCCAAAACTGGTAAATTACCTCCTTCAGATTTACTGAGAGGTTTAAAAGGTAGAGTGGTGTATTTGCCCTTGGATTTGAAAAAAAATATGGAAACTATTGATGCGGATACTTTGGAAACTGAACCATTAATTATTCTGGTTAATGGTGTACCTACAAAGAATAAGAAGATTTGGCAGGAGCTGGTAGATGTGCGGAAAGTACAAAGAGCAAATTTGTATTTGAAAAAAAATAACAAATGGTATGAATCAATTTATATAGAAGAAGAAGAAGAAGACGAAGATTTTCAAGAAGACACAGAAACACCAACTGGACAAATTGAAAAAGTGGACAAGACAAAGGAAGAAGAAATTTATGAACATTTTAGCATACATCCTCTTCATTCGAAAGAAGTTATGGGAGACAATATTGATCTCTTTCAGATGAAGAAAGCAAAAGGAACTCCCGTGAGTGTATGGGAGGAGAGCTTGGAAGCTCGATGTTTTCCCCAGCTGTTTCCTACGGGAAAAGGAGGACGATACGATGAACGTCCAGAACAGATTCCAGCTTCAGAGTATCGGACTACAAGACTATATGCTGAAGATCCCAGATTTCGACAAAGTATTCCTTATTTGTTCCATCTTTTATTTGAAAGCGACTTGTCTGCACTGTCTTATGCAGTAAATCACATTTTAAAAAGTGGAGTACATTTACAAAATGTGTCTGCTAAGGATTTTATGGAGAAAGTGCAGCACCGAGATGATCATTTGGAAACACAACTGATCAATCTGATGGCTTGTCAGCGTGGGACAAATGAATATTGGTACCGACGCCATGGTGAACTAAAATGCATGTTACGCAATTTAGGAACACCAACATGGTTCCTTACCCTAAGCTGTGCCGAGTACGCTTGGGATGATTTACTGGATTTTCTACGAGAGGCCAATTCAAACATTAAAAACATCGAATACAAGACAGCAGGAGAACTGTGCTCATTGGATCCGGTTAATGTTTGCAGATATTTCAATCATAGATTTGAGGCTATGATGTCCTTCATCTGCAATAAAAAAAATCCACCCCTTGGAGAAGTAGTGGATTTCTTTTGGAGAAAAGAGTACCAGGCAAGAGGTGCTCCTCATATTCATATGCTGTTGTGGATCAAGGATGCCCCAAAGTTTGGAACAGATACTGATGAAGCAGTGTTATCTTACATTGAAGAATATGCAACATGTGGTATACCAAAAAGCACAGAAGAGAACAAGTTAAAGGAGCAAGTTTTACGTTTCCAAAGTCATCGGTGTGGAAAATACTGTCGACGGAAATACAAGAGCAAAGAAAAATACTACACTAAATGTCGATTTGGATTTCCTAGACCTGTTCTTTCAAATGGAAGAGTGAACAGTTTTATGTCAGCTGTGAGACATACTATCACAAGAAAATCACCTAAGAATACCTACAACCTTAAAAGAAAAGAAGAATCAAAAAATATAAATGACTACAACCCAGTCATTTTATCCATGTGGAACGCTAACATGGATATACAGTATGTAGCTGACAATTCCATTGCTGTTGCACGATATGTAACGTCTTACATTACGAAATCAGAAAAAACAGAATTGAAGGAAATGTGGGAAGAGATTTCTCACGAGAAGACTGTCAGTAAGAAGCTGTACAGTTTCAGTTTGAAGATGTTATCGCATCGAGAAATTGGATCCTACGAATGTTCAGATAGGTTATCTTCTGCAAGTCTCTACTCGAAGTCAAGAAGAATAATTTGGGCAAGTTTAGGCCTTGCAGCAATGAGAAATCGGGTACTGAAATCTGTTGGAGAAATTGAATATTTGGCCGAGAATGACCCAGAAAGTACAGATATATTGAAAACAAACATGTTGGACACATATTATCCCAAGAGAAGTCATCATCTGGAGAACATGTGTCTGTATGAAGTGTTGCAGAACTACATTTATTCACGGAAAGCTGCAGAAGACATTAATAATGGAAAATATAAAGTTGTTGGTGAAGAAGGATGTTTGGTGAAGCAAACCAAAGGAAGTTTGATAAATCACCGGAAGCTGAGTTGCGACACTACCGACAAGAAAGAATTTTACTACTTGGCTCTTTTACAGTTGTTTAAACCATGGCGTACAGAGGATGAACTACTGGGAGAATTTCAAAGCTATGAGGATTCATTTAATGCTTGCAAAGACAGCATACAATGCAATACATTCACAACTTATCTGCAAATGTTAAATGAAGAAATTGAACAGGAAACTACAATTGCAGCAGAAATAGCTAGAGACAGTTCTCAGGACAGCCAAAGTTCAGGAACACACAGTCAAGATCCCCTAGGACAACCAATCGTTGAAAATGAAGCATCAATAGCCATGAATGAAGTGGAAACAGCTATGAATCAAGCTCAAGAAGAATTTATAGACTTAGAAAATTTGGAAAGACAACTGAATCAAGAGCAGCAACAAATTTATGAAGAGATCAAAAACAAAATTGATCACGGATTTCTACATGTAAAAAAAGAGTGCTCATGCACATCATTTCATCCAATCAGGATGTATGTAAGCGGACAAGCTGGCACTGGAAAAAGTTTCCTAATTAAAGTCATCAGAAGCTACCTAAAGCAAAAAACGGATTCTACTTTGTCTTGTGTGGTTACTGCTCCAACTGGGTTAGCAGCATATAACATAAAAGGAATCACCTTACATCGTTTGCTAATGTTACCAGTGGAGCATGAGAACAAAATACAATTCAACAAGCTAACTGGAGAAGCATCCTTGGAAGTTTCACGAGTATTGAAGAAGATGCAAGTTCTCATTATTGATGAGGTGAGCATGGTATCAAACTTAATGCTTGCCTTTGTGCATTTAAGAATGCAGCAAATTTTGAAGACAGACTATGACGTGTTATTTGGTGGAAAACACGTCATAGTTTTTGGAGATCTTTTGCAACTTACTCCAGTTAAAGGACAACCAGTGTTTAATACTGTGACACATGAAGACACGAAGAAGTCATTGGGAAGCATCGGTAATACAAATATTTGGTCCTTCTTTGAGTACAAGGAACTTACAACTAATATGAGGCAAGCAAACGATGAAGAATATGGAAGTATTCTGAAAGATATCAGGATTGGACTACTCACAGAAGCTGGCAAAAAAGCATTACAGACTCGGCTGCTACATAATTTATTTCCAAAGGAAGAAATAGTTGCAGAGAAGATATACAAGAACATTGCAGAAAACAAAAGTGTCATCTGCTTAATGCCTACTCTACGTGAATGCTCAATATTCAATGAGGAGCTTTTGAAATTGGAAAAGGAAGAGATCAGGAAATTGGAAGCAGTGGACAAAATTGAGGATGGAAGAATTACTGTCACAGTAACAGGCAAACTGAAAAATAAATTGGACTCACTAGAGAAGAACATCTCCAAAACAGCTGGATTAGAAAAAAATCTATATGTTTGCATGAACTGTAGAGTGTTTTTAAGGAGAAATTTGGATGTTGAGAAAGGTTTAGTTAATGGAGCGATGGGAAGAGTTGTGGGTTTTATTAATTATCAGAAAAAAGAAGGAATTGAATGTTTAAAAATAAAATTTGATCAGATAGATGAAGTTAAAGATATTTGTCGTTGTACAGTTCGTTTTATGCTTGTGAAAGACTTATATGTACGTAGGAAGCAGTTTCCGTTTTCTCTAGCATGTGCTGTAACTATTCACAAGTCTCAAGGATTGACTGTAGATTGTGCATTTGTGAACATTGGTTCAACTGTGTTCAAAGAAGGTATGGCATATGTTGCTTTGTCACGAGTCAAAACATTATCAGGTTTATTCATGATAGACTTTGAAGAATCAAAAGTTAGTGCTGATACAAATTGTGTAAAGGAGTATAATAGATTAAGAAGAAGCTATGCTCCTCATTTAGGTCAGTATCCTGTGTTGGAGAAACGTGTAGTTTCTCGTAAAAGAAAAAATGAGAATATCTGTAGTGAAGATGTAGAGAAGAGGAAAAAAAAGAGGAGTGATGTAATTGCAAGCAAAAAGAAAAAGGAAAATGAAGAACAGGTTGTAGGATGTCATTTTGAAAATAGCTCTGGTGTCAACTGCTACGCAAATGTAGTGCTGAATGTTGCATTTTATCTGGAAAGTTTGCAAGAGCAGATAATAGTAAATCAGGGAAAAAGATTCTGTTCAGAGCTGAGTCTCCTTTTTCAAAAGCTGAGTAAAGATAAAACTCAAATAGAAAGTGCTACTGACATTAGAAAACTTTTAGATGTATGTTCAGGACGAACACAGTTTTCTCAAAATGAACAGCAAGATGCACATGAATTTTTGATGTATTTTCTTCAGGTAGTGGAAGAAGAAGGAGTTCCCATTGACATTTTTTTTGGTCTCTCTTATAAATGGGAACATAGTTGTGATAATTGTTATAATATATGTGGCTCTATTGTTGATAATGAAAGGTTTATTTATTTGACATTGCCAGAGAGTAAAACAGTCACTTTTGCAAAATTAGTTAAAGATGCTAATCATAGCATGAAATGTGGTGAGTGTAATTCTGACATGTTTTCAACATTAATTTTAAAGGAATACGGACAGTATGTAATTTTAATGATGCAACGATGTAGAGCTGATGGTTCAAAATTGGATACTTTAATAAAGAAGTTTACAGGACAGCAATTATCAATTTCAGGAAAAACTTTTGTAACTGTTGCAATAATTTTCCATGATGGACCTACTGTTACTTCTGGACATTACACAGTTTATCTAAAATGTGAAAAAGGCTGGACACTGTGTAATGATTCCCAATTGATTTTCAAACAACGTTTGCCTTTTAATTTAGCAAATTCCTATCTAATCTTCCTGAAACCTAAATTTTAGAGAGACTTGGCAAGATCTGGACAAAATAATTTTACCATTTTACTGGATTACCATTGCAATTTTGTAAAAAAAAGATTTTTAAAATTATCATTTGGCCTAATGGAAAGATAACCAATTGTAATGTGGACTTTTTTAATTTTTAATGCAATTTTGAAAAACCAATAATTTAGAGATTATCGGTAACTTCTGCACATTTTAAATTTTGGAATGTTATTGGACTGCCATTGGAAATTTTTTCAAAAATGATTTAAAAAATTACTATTTGGCCATGTGGAAAAGTAACCAATTCTATTGTGGACTAAATAAATTATTCAAAAAATTTTCGTGAACCAAAATGTTACAGAGAATCGGTGAGATCTGGACAAATTAAACTTTAGAATTTTATTGGATTTCCGTTGGAAATTTATTCCAAAAAAAAAATTAAAATTACTATTTGGCCTAAAGGAAATGAAATCAGATGTATTTTGGAGTAATTTGAGATATAATATTGTGATTATAGTTCTGAAACAAACATATCAGACGGTATTTTAAAGAAATAAGTATTGGTATTAGATGATATTTTTTTACAATATTATGCATTTCTATAATGTTAAGTTTAAGTAAAAAAAGAATCAGGGCTTTTTTAATACAATCTTTGTGATTGGTATTTTTTTTGCCCGCTGTAAAATGATGAATGCAATTGCTTTCACAATTTATAGTGAAATGCAATATATTCTGAAAACAGCAAAAATAAGGCAAAAAGATTTTTTGGTAAAAAATTTAAATATGTGTACTGTATTATAAAATGTTTAAAAAATATTAATACTTTTTTCTTTTTTTCCAGATAGATATAGAAAATTTTCGAAAACTACAAACATTTTTAAAACTATTTTTAAAAAAAAGAAATGAATAAATATTTTTTCAGTGAGTATGGTAAGTCAATAATAATAATTGTAGTCTCTCAAGGACAATGTAATGTGATAAATGATTTTTAGTGTTTTTTTTAAAAAATAAAAAAAAAGTACGCGCACCGTACGCGTACGGTAAAAAAAAATAAAAAAAAGTTTTTAAAAACATATGTAAAAAAAAGATGAAAGATAAGGTTGGCTCTTAAAAGAACCGTTGTGTTCATGCAGGGACAGAGGAAAGGAAGCATGGGAAAATTATTCAAAGCGACAAATGTGCTGATCTATTTTGTTGTTCACTAGGGAAACACTGGTCTCCCTATGGCAAATTAGATCTTTACAAAATGTGCAATGAATATCAACCTTCCGAAATCGAGGGTTCATTTCCAGAGGGCCAGCAAAAGGAGATTCTCCCCCCACAGATGAAGGGCTCACCTGACCTGCAGAAGAAGGAGTAAGCCCTGCAGATGATGGTCCAGGCTGAGCTGCTGTGGATGTACTGGCTCGTCTTTCTGAAGAGTTACCTCCAAAAAGATGACCATGTGTCCTTCTGTGTACATCCTGGAGGTGTCTCTTCATGGTGTGATTCCCAAAGGAATACTTCCTGTCAGGATTACCTCTAGAAAGTACACGCTTACACAGCCTGCAAGTAACTAAGGGTGCATTCACCTTTTGCTGGCCTTCTGGAAAAGTAAAATAATCCCAAACATAAGAAGGCTTTTGTTTCCTCGATCTCTGCCTCAAGACAGTGCTGCTAGTGCTAGCCTCACTCTCAGAAGAGCTCTGCTGTTCTGCCATCGTATCCCAAAGACAAACCAGCTCCTTCTCCCAAGGGATCACAAGCAGAAATGAGGGGAATGGGTGTGGTGTAGGAGAGTTCTAGAACTGAAAGTAGTTTCAACCAATCAAAAGTTGTGTTTCAAGATCACATGACCTACCGTACGCTTACGGTACGCTTACGGTACGCTTACGGCAAAAAGTACGCGTGCGCGTAAAAAAGACACGCGCTTGCGCGCATGCGCATAACAGTCACTCCCCGGCACTTCCGCGTAACGTGCGCGTGTGGCGTAAGCGCGCACGCGCAGTACCCGCGGCTACGCAAAGTGCGTAACTATACGCAAGCAGCGTAGATAGATTACGGACGTTGCGTAAACCGTACGCTTACCGTGAGCTTACGGTACGCGTACTAAAAAAAAATAAAAAAAAAAAAAAAAGAACTGGAAATACATTTTACATGTTTATTTTAAAAAATATATTAAAAAAAAATATTTAAGGATTTTAAAAATTTAAGCATAGTCTTTATAAAAGGTAAGAAAATTAAATTAAAAATATGTTTGAAAAAATTGAAGAATAAAAAAAAAATTAGCATTTAAAAAACCTTGCAAATTCACTGAAAAAACCATGGGTTTCACACACGTTATAGTTAGGAATTAGCATTTAAAAAACCTTTGAAATTCAGTGAAAAAACCATAGGTTTCACACACGTTATAGTTAGGAATTAGCATTTAAAAAACCTTAGAAATTCAGTGAAAAAACCATAGGTTTCACACATGTTATAGTTAGCTGGACATTTTACTCGTAAAAAACCAATGAAATTGCCCCGTTATAGTTAGTTCAGCTAACTATTACTCGCGCGCCCGCAATGCACTGCTGATGTCACATATTACATCACTCATGACATGGTCAGTGACATCACTCATGACATCACTGATGACATCTCAAATGACATCACTGATGACATCACTGATGACATCATCCTTGTGATAGAGTGGCAGACCTCCTCTTCCCCTAATATAACCTTTGACACACACATTCAAAAATAGAAACTACAATGTTCAAAACAATGGACATACCAATACCAGTTAAAACAACCTATTCAGTAATTCTAAGATCCACATACACATCCACTCATTCACCAACAGTCCAATTCAGTCACTCATACATGTACTCACTCATCATATGTACTCATACACCTATACATCCTGTTACACAATGCCACTCATCCATAGAGTTACTCACACACATAGTCACTCATGCTAACAAAGAATCAAACATACATTTACTTGCATATACAGTTATACACACACCACCACACTTACTTCTACGGAAACTTACACATACTTAGGGCCTCATGTAGGTCGCCAAATACCGGTCGGTAACGGCCGATTTTCGGTAAATATGCCGTTACCGACCGGTATTCAGACAAGTGAGATGTAGGAGTCCAAAAACCACTTTTCGGTAAATATGAGGCGGTAAATACCGATTCATAGTTACCGAATTCTAAAATACCGATTCATATTTACCGAATACATTATTAACGAATCGGTAAATATGAAGTGGTAAATATGAAGTGGTAAAAATTTAAAATGACATGTAGGAGCAGTCGGTAATTAAGAAATCCAGGAAAATCGGTAAATAAGAGTCGGTAATTAACACGGATGGAAAGCAGGTGGTAACCATCAACAATGCACATAAGCAATCCCAAAATGCAACAGCGTGGACAACATGGCCGCCATGTACGTCATTGCAAGGCGCCTACGTCTACAGGCAGCAGGACTGAGGGTGTGGCGACGGGAGGAACAAATCTACAGACAGCGCATCACACTATTCCAGCTGACTGATGCAGAGATACATGAGAGGTACAGGCTACACCCCCAAACCATCATGGACCTGATAAGGGACCTGCACCCACTCCTGGACCAGCCAACAAGAAGGGCGCACGCCATACCACCACATGTGCAGGTGCTCTGCAGCCTACATCTACTGGCATCCGGCAGTTATCAGGTGGTGACAGCTGCGGTGGGTGGTGTATCCCAGAGTTGCCTGTCCCGTTTCTTCAGGAAGTTCCTGGATGCCATGATGCAGAGAATGCACCACTACATAAGCTTCCCAAACACACAGGCTGCACTGCAGAAAACAAAAACAGACTTTTATCACATGGCACAGTTCCCCCATGTCATCGGCTGTATTGATGGTACACACATCCCAATCTGTCCACCAGCTGATACAGAGCACATCTACAGGAACAGGAAGTCCACCCACTCCATTAATGTGCAGGTGATCTGTGATGCAGGGAACATCATCACAGATATTGTTGCAAAGTTCCCTGGGAGCACCCACGACTCTTACATCTTCCAGAATAGTGGGATCTACACACGACTGAGTGCCGGCGAATTCGGAGAGGGATACCTGCTGGGTAAGTAACAGTGACGCCCCTTGAAACCTGCAAATCAGAGTGTATAGAGGCATGTAACTGATGGTTCCCTTTTACTCATCCAGGCGACAGTGCATATGCATGCCGTTCATTCATCCTCACTCCCTACCTACACCCAGCAACCCAGAGTGAGAGACGATACAACGTGGCCCACAAATCTACACGCAATGTGGTGGAGCGCACGTTTGGACTACTGAAGAGCAGGTTCCGCTGCCTCCACAAGAGCGGAGGCGCACGCCAGTACAAACCCATCACCTGCTGCAAGATAATTGCCACTTGTGCAATGCTGCACAACCTTGCCACGAAAAAAGGTACAGATGTGGAACTAACATATTTTGAGGACAACGAGGATGAGTCAGGCCAGCCAGAGGGCAGCGCAGCTAGAGTGCCAACTGCAATCGATGGGAGAGAGAGACGGGCAGAGATCACATGCAACTATTTCTGAGTAAGTGAGGGGACACAGCGAGTTGTGAGAAGTCATGACGTAGTTTAATGTGGCACCACGCCATGAACACATGAACAGGCCAATCTGGCAATATGCCATCTATACAATGAGTATGTCCAGGGTTACGTCACCCAATGGCAAGTGGATAAGCAGGGCCACATCAATGTTTGCGCATACGCGCTGCAGTGGTGGATTGCACGGCCTGTGCATCCTCACTAGAGCCAACCCCAAGCCGCCTGCTGCTCCTGCGTGCTTCGGGGACGGGGGGTGTGATGATGCTGCTGGTGTCGATGCTCTCCGCAGCATCCCCTGCAGCAGTTGTCGACGCCTGACTAGTCAATAGCACCCCTAGTGCACTTGTCACCTGCACCATCCCCCGAGACAGGTCGCTGCAGCACTGTGTTAGGCCCTCCTGCATCGTCACAGAGCGCCGGCAAAGTAGGGAAGTCGCAGTTGCCAGACGGTTGAGTGCCCTGCTGGTAGTGTCCCTTCTCTGGCGTTCCCGGCGCCGTGCTTCGATGTCAGCATCTAATTTGCTGCACAACTGCTGGATTGACTGGGACATGTCCCGAATGCCCGCAGCCATGCCGCCAATGTTTGTGTCCATGTTGACTAAGCTTGTCTTCATCACCCGCATGTGCCTCTGGACTGACATAACTGCCTTTGATTGCAGGCGCTGTTGCTTCAACATTTGGTCCTCGAGCCCCAAGAAGACACCATGGCCGTCAGTGGGTGCTGGTGGACTCTGGACACGCGACCTGCGGCGCCCTCTTGCTTCCGTCTGTGCTGCCTGTGAGGTGTGGGGCACGGTGGGATGGCTCCCTTCCTGGGGCCCGGTGCGGTCTTCTGGGCCCATGCTGTCGTCTGACGAGGTGTCTAAGGCTCGTAGCCTGGCTGCTGGACGCCTCCTCATTCTCACACCTGCAAGCGGAGATGTGGCCGGTGAATCGAACATGAGTGGCGATGCTGGCTCTGGTGGTGGTGATGCTGGCTCTCGGTGAGGTGATGCTGGCTCTGTGTGCGGCGAGGCTGGCTGCGTAGGTGGTGCGGCTGCAAGTGGGCCTGCTCCCTGGTCTGAACTCGTGCTGGCTAGAGGTGATTTTTGTGGCCGGTGTGCCGTCTCCCCTGCAGCATGCCCTGTACTGCATGATGTCACATCTGTGGACAGAAAAACAACATTGGCTCAGTGTCCCCGAAGGGCTGCATTGCAAGCGTCACAATAAATCATTTCACATTCCAATCTGTCCTCTGTCTCCTTGTGCCTCAAGTGCGTGACATGCCTTGTTGCCCTGTGACATTTACGTCATGGTTAGTGTTGCCCTGACTACATCTCCCGGAATGCATTGCCTGTCTGCACTGACACGTGTGGACTGCAGTGTGATTCTCGTTTCACAATGGGGGATGTGGGATAGGGGTAGGGGAGGCTACATTGCTGTGCTTTCGTCTTACCTTGCTGTGTTGCGGCTCTGGCAGAGCTGTCGGCGTCCCCAAGACCCACGACGCTCTCTTGCTCGAGTGTGGCCGCCACCAGCTCCTCCAGTTCGGTGAGGGCAGGTGCCCTGTTGGTTCCACCTCCGGTCTGGCTGGCCTCCTTCTGGATGTCGCCCATCTTCCTCTTGGTCACAATCCTCAGGTCATACCAGCGCTTTTTGAGGACCTCAATGTCCCTGTGGGTCACTCCCACAGCATTGACCTGCGCCTGGATGGCCAGCCATATGTTGCGCTTTTCGGCCTCAGGCACTTGCAGGGATTGCCTCCCGAACAGCTTCTGGTGCTGCTTCACCACCTCCTCCACCAGCACCTGGAGTTCCTTGGGGCTGAATTTGAGCTTCCTCCTCCTTTCCCCTCCGTCTTTCTGTGTTCTCTGGCTGGACATGCTGTTCGTTTCCCGCTCGCACATGCAACTGCTCCCTGCCTCTCCTCTGCACTCCGAGCCTCTCCAGGGTCGGCTAATTATGTACACCTGCCTGGGTGTGGCCACTTCGGCTAATTGTGTACACCTGCCTGGGTGTGGGCAGTTCCTGGTTGGGTGGGCTGTCGTTGCACAGGATTAGCTGTTTCGTCAAGTCATGTGATGTTATTTACCGAATCCGTACGTACCGATTCGGTATTTTCCGATTCGGTAGATACCACCTCGGTATTTTCCGATTCGGTAGATACCACCTCGGTGTTTTCCGAATCGGTAATTATCACCTCGGTATTTACCGAATCGGTGAATTCCGATTCGTATTTACCGAATGTTACCGAATCGGTAACTGTTACCGAATTTTTACCTACATATAACTTACCGATTCTAATTTACCGATTCGGTACGGCTCGGTATTTAAGAACCGGTAAAATTTATTTACCTACATGAGGCCCTTAGTCTTTTAAACAATCACTTATAGAAACACATACTTATTCATACAAGAACTCTTTCAATCTCTCACTCTCACATATACTCACATATATACACCAATAGTCACATATACTAGTTTAAAACATATGTAGTTACTCATAAAGACACTATTGAGACAGTCATTCACTCAATAACACATCCATGCACACACTCATCCACCCATACAGTCCTGCACACATGCTGTGTTCAACACATACAAACAGTGAGTCACTCATTCATACACCTATGCACTACGTAATACCCCCCACCGAACCATGCAGACACTCAGACTGATACTCAAAAAACCAACTAATAACCTATATAGACACCCATGTAGCTACTCACCAACCCATGCAGCCACTTATACACAAAGTGAGAGACTGATACAGATATATACATATTTAAACATTACTCACTAAAACATGTATTCACTATGATACACTTAATCAGTCAGTTAAACAATCAATTTTTCAAAAACAAATCATCCACTTAGACACTTATATACCCATTTATTCTTCCATCGACCTTGAGATATACATATATAAAACATATTTAATTTTCAGAAAAACACACATTCACTGGATGATGTCATCAGTGATGTCATTTGAGATGTCATCAGTGATGTCACTGACCATGTCATGAGTGATGTAATATGTGACGTCATCAGCAGTGCATTGCGGGCGCGCGAGTTATAGTTAGCTGAACTAACTATAACGGGGCAATTTCATTGGTTTTTTACGAGTAAAATGTCCAGCTAACTATAACATGTGTGAAACCTATGGTTTTTTCACTGAATATATATATATATATATATATATATATATATATATATATATATATATATATATATATCCATATCCATATCCTACTGGCGGTCGCCAGTAGGTAGTTATAGTTAGGACCACGTTTCCATAGGAAATCCGCAACATTCTATTTTGAATAACTTTGGCGCCGGTCGACGAATCCTTGCGAATATTTCAAAATAGGTGGGGCGCTCCGCTCCGCTCCTACCCTGAAAGTCTCGGGGGGATTCGTCAAGCGGGGGCTGAGATAAAAGGGGGGTCCCAAAACGCGTTTTTCCCATGCATTTTTCCATAGGACCTTTAGACACAGCTACAGCCCGAACGGCTGAACAGAATTACTAGAAATTTGGCAGAGAGGTAGTCCTCAGGTCAAGGAAGTGCCTTTTGTAGGTTTGGTGTAAATCTGTTCAGTAGATTATGAGAAAATAGCCTTTAAATCAATATATAGATCTGTAAGCGCGCTCCGTGCGCGCTGGGTGCGCGCACCTCGCCGTGCGCGAGCGCAATTCTGATTGGTTGTTAGATCTTAGTAAACATTCGAATCGGTGGAAATCAGGAAGCGGCGGCCGCCATTTTGTCTATCGCATAAAGAGGGGGTGATAAACAAATGGGGAGAACTTGAAAAGGGGGCAGAGTGGGTAGAAATTGACTCAGTAGGCATTGTAAGGGGGTCAAAGTAGGACCTTGTAGGGCAAAAAAAAAGATTTATATTTTGTTAAATATCGCCGAGTGCGCGCACCCAGCGCGCATACGGGAAAAAACTTTATTAAACAAATTAAAAAAAAATCGCATTTAAGTGTTTAGATATAAGGTGGCTCTAAAAAGAGCCCTTGTGTTTATGAAGTGATTTTTTATTGGTACCTACAAGTAAGTACCGATGCAGAGTCTAAGGTTCAAGAGGAAGACTCTGTTGCCTTCATCAGTGAAGTGCACACCATCTCCTCTATAAATGTCTTGCATGTCGTAACGCAAGTTGTTGTGGTAAATGGAACCCATACCATAGTCTCTGAGGAAAGCAGAAATAGATTTGTTGACGTGCTTCCTTGCTTTGTCAATCTGCGGACAAAATTGGTTGGACCAGTTCCACTTTTGCCTTTGGCATATATTAGAATATACAAAGGCAGTTTGTGGAAAAAGCGACATCAATTGCACAAAGGTGTCCTTAATAAGCATTTCCAGACCTACCCCAGTTAAAGTGCCTAGATCATTACCACCACAGTGCACAATAATAAGGTTAGGCTGTGGGAGATGTAGAAAGGTTTTCACCAAAGGCATTAATTGGTGCCACTTTAACCCTCTCTGACCAATCCATTTGATGTCTACATTTGGCAAAGCAAGGTCTCTCACCATACCTCTTTTCTCTGCAAATTTTTCACTCCAGAAGACATAGCTGTGTCCTACAATCCACACTGTGAACATCTTCAAAGGAGATCTGGATGCACTCAGGAGGTGTAATTCAGTAGAATGGGAAAAAGAAATGAAAGACAGTTTGGAAATGGAGGCATACATATTTTTTTATTAAAAAAAAGAACTGATTGGCTGTTTCATACCATTCTACACTAAAAACTAGGCTGTATGTGTAAATTTATAGAAGCATGTTTTGTATTGGTACAGAAAAATGTGTTACCAAAGAACAGTACTATGGATTTGCTGTAAGGTTTGAAAAGTCAAGCACTCTTGCTCTGTGGAATTGAAACATTGTTTGGCGAACTTCTGACCTAACTCCACACAGCAGTGTTCCATGAGCTGTTGCTATGGTAGCAGGCAGAAGTCAAGTTGGGGGAAGGGTACTAGGCAGAAGTCAAGTTGGGGGAAGGGTACTTTTGGAAAAGGGTTGGTTTTCAACCAATAGAAATGTGTGATTACATTTGAAAAAAAGGGGGAAGCACTGAGATTTGAAACTTACATGTATATGTGTGGAAAAATAGAGGGAATCTTTGCCATTATCTGGTTCTGCTGAGAGGAGAGAGGTGTAGAGAACAGAGATCCTGGCTCTGATAATCTGCTGTTTGAGTGCCACATTTCTATCACAACTAACTAATTTTAAAGGTGAGGTTAGAGTTTGAGAGGAGATGTATATGGTAAATTAAGAAATGAATAATAGAAATGTAATTCTTTTTGTTGAAGTTGTGTTTATTATTTTCTGTTTTGGGAGAAATTTAAATGTGAGGAACATGTAAAATAATATGGACTATGTTTTCACGATAAATTAAGGTGTATTGGTATAAAAAAAGAATAGTTTAAGGGTTTGAGGTTGGACTCAGTAATGCAAATACATTCAGCATCACTAAGGCTGGTTGCCCTTGGTGGAATGTAGGCAGTCACCCAGGTTACACATGTTGGGAAATATAGGCAGAGATTTATTGTGTACAACTCTGGTAATTTTATATTTGCATTAGTAGGAAAAAGGGGAGCGATTTTTTGGTGCAGAAGCAGACTCTTAGCACACACCCAGCTCCTTTCCATGTATAATCATGCACAGTATTTAAAAGCGAGTGGGGTTTGAGGTTTCAGTCTGTAATGCAAATACATTCAGCATCACTAAGGCTGGTTGCCCTTGCTGGAGTGTAGGCAGTCACCCAGGATACACATGGTGGTGGTCTGAAAAAGCAGTCTGGACATGGGCTTTTTAAAAAATCTGAAAAGTGGATTCATAATGTGTCAGTCTGTAAAAGTGATTATTACTTGTCAAAAAAAAAGAGCAGTAAGTGTGCTTTCAAATTGGCAAAGAAATTTCGTTTTGTGACTAATGTGAAAACATGACTCTGTGTGCAAATAGGAATTACAGGCAGAGATTTATTGCGTTTTGCTCTGGTGATTTCACAGTTGCATTAGTAGGAAAAAGGGGGAGCGATTTTTTTTGGTGCAGAAGCAGACTCTGAGGACACACCCAGCTCCTTTCCATGTATAATCATGCACAGTATTTACAAGCGAGTGGGGTTTGAGGTTTCAGTCTGTAATGCAAATACATTCAGCATCACTAAGGCTGGTTGCCCTTGCTGGAGTGTAGGCAGTCACCCAGGATACACATGGTGGTGGTCTGAAAAAGCAGTCTGGACATGGGCTTTTTAAAAAATCTGAAAAGTGGATTCATAATGTGTCCGTCTGTAAAAGTGATTATTACTTGTCAAAAAAAAAGAGCAGTAAGTGTGCTTTCAAATTGGCAAAGCAATTTCGTTTTGTGACTAATGTGAAAACATGACTCTGTGTGCAAATAGGAATTACAGGCAGAGATTTATTGCGTTTTGCTCTGGTGATTTCACAGTTGCATTAGTAGGAAAAAGGGGGAGCGATTTTTTGGTTCAGAAGCAGAGTCTGAGGACACACCCAGCTCCTTTCCATGTATAATCATGCACAGTATTTACAAGCGAGTGGGGTTTGAGGTTTCAGTCTGTAATGCAAATACATTCAGCATCACTAAGGTTGGTTGCCCTTGCTGGAGTGTAGGCAGTCACCCAGGATACACATGGTGGTGGTCTGAAAAAGCAGTCTGGACATGGGCTTTTTTAAAAATCTGAAAAGTGGATTCATAATGTGTCAGTCTGTAAAAGTGAATATTACTTGTCAAAAAAAAGAGCAGTAAGTGTGCTTTCAAATTGGCAAAGAAATTTCGTTTTGTGACTAATGTGAAAACATGACTCTGTGTGCAAATAGGAATTACAGGCAGAGATTTATTGCGTTTTGCTCTGGTGATTTCACAGTTGCATTAGTAGGAAAAAGGGGGAGCGATTTTTTTGGTGCAGAAGCAGACTCTGAGGACACACCCAGCTCCTTTCCATGTATAATCATGCACAGTATTTACAAGCGAGTGGGGTTTGAGGTTTCAGTCTGTAATGCAAATACATTCAGCATCACTAAGGCTGGTTGCCCTTGCTGGAGTGTAGGCAGTCACCCAGGATACACATGGTGGTGGTCTGAAAAAGCAGTCTGGACATGGGCTTTTTAAAAAATCTGAAAAGTGGATTCATAATGTGTCAGTCTGTAAAAGTGATTATTACTTGTCAAAAAAAAAGAGCAGTAAGTGTGCTTTCAAATTGGCAAAGAAATTTCGTTTTGTGACTAATGTGAAAACATGACTCTGTGTGCAAATAGGAATTACAGGCAGAGATTTATTGCGTTTTGCTCTGGTGATTTCACAGTTGCATTAGTAGGAAAAAGGGGGAGCGATTTTTTGGTGCAGAAGCAGACTCTTAGCACACACCCAGCTCCTTTCCATGTATAATCATGCACAGTATTCACAAGCGAGTGGGGTTTGAGGTTTCAGTCTGTAATGCAAATACATTCAGCATCACTAAGGCTGGTTGCCCTTGCTGGAGTGTAGGCAGTCACCCAGGATACACATGGTGGTGGTCTGAAAAAGCAGTCTGGACATGGGCTTTTTAAAAAATCTGAAAAGTGGATTCATAATGTGTCCGTCTGTAAAAGTGATTATTACTTGTCAAAAAAAAAGAGCAGTAAGTGTGCTTTCAAATTGGCAAAGAAATTTCGTTTTGTGACTAATGTGAAAACATGACTCTGTGTGCAAATAGGAATTACAGGCAGAGATTTATTGCGTTTTGCTCTGGTGATTTCACAGTTGCATTAGTAGGAAAAAGGGGGAGCGATTTTTTGGTGCAGAAGCAGACTCTGAGGACACACCCAGCTCCTTAACATGTATAATCATGCACAGTATTTACAAGCGAGTGGGGTTTGAGGTTTCAGTCTGTAATGCAAATACATTCAGCATCACTAAGGCTGGTTGCCCTTGCTGGAGTGTAGGCAGTCACCCAGGATACACATGGTGGTGGTCTGAAAAAGCAGTCTGGACATGGGCTTTTTAAAAAATCTGAAAAGTGGATTCATAATGTGTCAGTCTGTAAAAGTGAATATTACTTGTCAAAAAAAAGAGCAGTAAGTGTGCTTTCAAATTGGCAAAGAAATTTCGTTTTGTGACTAATGTGAAAACATGACTCTGTGTGCAAATAGGAATTACAGGCAGAGATTTATTGCGTTTTGCTCTGGTGATTTCACAGTTGCATTAGTAGGAAAAAGGGGGAGCGATTTTTTTGGTGCAGAAGCAGAGTCTGAGGACACACCCAGCTCCTTTCCATGTATAATCATGCACAGTATTCACAAGCGAGTGGGGTTTGAGGTTTCCGTCTGTAATGCAAATACATTCAGCATCACTAAGGCTGGTTGCCCTTGCTGGAGTGTAGGCAGTCACCCAGGATACACATGGTGGTGGTCTGAAAAAGCAGTCTGGACATGGGCTTTTTAAAAAATCTGAAAAGTGGATTCATAATGTGTCCGTCTGTAAAAGTGATTATTACTTGTCAAAAAAAAAGAGCAGTAAGTGTGCTTTCAAATTGGCAAAGAAATTTCGTTTTGTGACTAATGTGAAAACATGACTCTGTGTGCAAATACGAATTACAGGCAGAGATTTATTGCGTTTTGCTCTGGTGATTTCACAGTTGCATTAGTAGGAAAAAGGGGGAGCGATTTTTTGGTGCAGAAGCAGACTCTTAGCACACACCCAGCTCCTTTCCATGTATAATCATGCACAGTATTCACAAGCGAGTGGGGTTTGAGGTTTCAGTCTGTAATGCAAATACATTCAGCATCACTAAGGCTGGTTGCCCTTGCTGGAGTGTAGGCAGTCACCCAGGATACACATGGTGGTGGTCTGAAAAAGCAGTCTGGACATGGGCTTTTTAAAAAATCTGAAAAGTGGATTCATAATGTGTCAGTCTGTAAAAGAGATTATTACTTGTCAAAAAAAAGAGCAGTAAGTGTGCTTTCAAATTGGCAAAGAAATTTCGTTTTGTGACTAATGTGAAAACATGACTCTGTGTGCAAATAGGAATTACAGGCAGAGATTTATTGCGTTTTGCTCTGGTGATTTCACAGTTGCATTAGTAGGAAAAAGGGGGAGCGATTTTTTGGTGCACAAGCAGATTCTTAGCACACACCCAGCTCCTTTCCATGTATAATCATGCACAGTATTTACAAGCGAGTGGGGTTTGAGGTTTCAGTCTGTAATGCAAATACATTCAGCATCACTAAGGCTGGTTGCCCTTGCTGGAGTGTAGGCAGTCACCCAGGATACACATGGTGGTGGTCTGAAAAAGCAGTTTGGACATGTGCTTTTAAAAAAATCTGAAAAGTGGATTTATAATGTGTCAGTCTGTAAAAGTGATTATCACTTGCCAAAAAAAAAGAGCAGTAAGTGTGCTTTCAAATTGGCAAAGAAATTTCGTTTTGTGACTAATGTGAAAAGAAATGTAGTAATATATTTAAATAAAATAAAGGATTTTTTTTTTAGTTTTTTTCAGGTATTGCTGAAGAGCAGTGAACAAAATTTAAGATTCCTACAAAATCCAGAGTTAAAAAAACCCAGAAAAAAAACGTATATTTGAAGACAACTGGAGGACCAAAGTTAGTAGAAGATGCTCATGTTGGGAAAAAGAAAAAATCTTCTGGTAAGCAGAAAAAACAATTTCTAAAAAATATATTCAAAAGAAGGAAAAATGTACAAAATGTCTGTACTGGAAAGAATGTTTTGAAAAGAAAAGGACAGGAAAAAATTGAGAATTTAGTTAATGCAAATATACCTTCTGCAACTGAAAAGATTTACATAAACAGAAAAACAGCGTTTAAAGAGATACGTAGAAAAATGTTTCAGAGAAGAGTTATGTCCAATTTGATAAAGGATGTGAAGAAATATAAGCAAAAGAGTAAGTTTTATAAAAGAAAAAAGAAATTGAAGTCATTGCAGCAAAGGCATTAGAATTAAAAAGGAAACTATTCATTTTAATTTTGAATAGGATGCGTACATTAGACAAAATGGTTAATGTACTGAAATCACATAGCAAAAGGAAAAGAGTAGTGAACAGAACAAACTTTTGTAAAGTGTTTTTAGGAAAGTGGATGCATAGTTCAAGTAGTGAACCTTTTTTTAATGAAGAGAGCTATTTTCAAAGTAATAGTTTGCTGCATGCAGTTGACACCAGAGGTCGTGGTTACGAAGTGACAAATGATTGCATAATGGAGAAGGAGATAATGGTTCCAAGAGATGAGGTACAAGTGATGGCGGATGAGGCTATGGGGGAGACGTCCTAAAGCCCCAGTGTACACTTGGAATTGTAGTAGTATTTGCACTGTGCGTCAGGAATCTATTGACAAATTTCGTGAGTTTCTAAGAGAATATAGTAAAAAAAGTATAAAACAGAAGATTAAGGTGCGTCAAAGTCTGGATCCATGCAGAGTGAGAGAGAATACTGGTTTGCAGGGTCATTCTCTGGCTTGTCTATCTAGAAAAGTGTGTAATAGTGTTTTCCATCATTTTAGGATGCTGGCTGTTCATCATACTGAAATGAGAAAGTTTGTGAGACGGTTGTATTTTGCCAAAAGTCCAGCAATAAAGTTAAATGAATTGAATAGGGCTCTGTTCCGAGGAACGGTATCAGATGTAGAGAAGGTTGTTGATGAAATTCAGTTTTGTTACTTTGGTCCTGAACAAAACAGTGCAGAGAAGGACACAGTAAATGAGGAAGAAGTGGAAGAGAATGTAGAACCCTCTGTAAGTAACACATTTAATGATCATATAACAAAATTTGCAATAATCTCTAATGAAAGACCAAATTTTACTTGTATTTGTTGCCGCAGAACTCATTATAGAAAACAAACTAGGAATGTTGATCTCTACAGAAAGAGTGAAAATGAAGATAATTATAAGTGGAAGGATTTTGCCACATATATATTTCTTGAAAATTGTTTTGATTTGGGTGAAGATCAGCGTATTTGTAAATACTGTTACAACAAGTTAGAGGAAAATAGAATGCCGACCAGAGCTGTACATAATAATTTAGAATTGGATGCTATTCCTGCTGAACTTTCTGAATTAAATACATATGAGTCTATACTCATTCAATGTGTTCATCCGTTCCAGACCATAGTACGTATGGAGCCCAAAACTGGTAAATTACCTCCTTCAGATTTACTGAGAGGTTTAAAAGGTAGAGTGGTGTATTTGCCCTTTGATTTGAAAAAAAATATGGAAACTATTGATGCAGATACTTTGGAAACTGAACCATTAATTATTCTGGTTAATGGTGTACCTACAAAGAATAAGAAGATTTGGCAGGAGCTGGTAGATGTGCGGAAAGTACAAAGAGCAAATTTGTATTTGAAAAGGAATAACAAATGGTATGAATCAATTTATATAGAAGAAGAACAAGATTTACAAGAAGACACAGAAACACCAACTGGACAAATTGAAAAAGTGGACAAGTCAAAGGAAGAAGAAATTTATGAACATTTTAGCATACATCCTCTTCATTCAAAAGAAGTTATGGGAGACAATATTGATCTCTTTCAGATGAAGAAAGCGAAAGGAACTCCCGTGAGTGTATGGGAGGAGAGCTTGGAAGCTCGATGTTTTCCCCAGCTGTTTCCTAAAGGAAAAGGAGGACGATATGATGAACGTCCGGAACAGATTCCAGCTTCTGAGTATCGGACTACAAGACTATATGCTGAAGATCCCAGATTTCGACAAAGTATTCCTTATTTGTTCCATCTTTTATTTGAAAGCGATTTGTCTGCACTGTCTTATGCAGTAAATCACATTTTAAAAAGTGGAGTACATTTACAAAATGTGTCTGCTAAGGATTTTATGGAGAAAGTGCAGCACCGAGATGATCATTTGGAAACACAACTGATCAATCTGATGGCTTGTCAGCGTGGGATAAATGAATATTGGTACCGACGCCATGGTGAATTAAAATGCATGTTACGGAATTTAGGAACACCAACATGGTTCGTTACCCTAAGCTGTGCCGAGTACGCTTGGGATGATTTACTGGATTTTCTACGAGAGGCAAATTCAAACATTAAAAACATCGAATACAAGACCGCAGGAGAACTGTGCTCATTGGATCCAGTTAATGTTTGCAGATATTTCAATCATAGATTTGAGGCTATGATGTCCTTCATCTGCAATAAAAAAAATCCACCTCTTGGAGAAGTAGTAGATTTCTTTTGGAGAAAAGAGTACCAGGCAAGAGGTGCTCCTCATATTCATATGCTGTTGTGGATCAAGGATGCCCCAAAGTTTGGAACAGATACTGATGAAGCAGTGTTATCTTACATTGAAGAATATGCAACATGTGCTATACCAAAAAGCACAGAAGAGAAAAAGTTAAAGGAGCAAGTTTTACGTTTCCAAAGTCATCGGTGTGGAAAGTACTGTCGACGGAAATACAAGAGCAAAGATAAATACTACACTAAATGTCGATTTGGATTTCCTAGACCTGTTCTTTCAAATGGAAGAGTGAACAGTTTTATGTCAGCTGTGAGACATACTATCACAAGAAAATCACCTAAGAATACCTACAACCTAAAAAGAAAAGAAGAATCAAAAAATATAAATGACTACAACCCAGTCATTTTATCCATGTGGAACGCTAACATGGATATACAGTATGTAGCTGACAATTCCATTGCTGTTGCTCGATATGTAACGTCTTACATTACGAAATCAGAAAAAACAGAATTGAAGGAAATGTGGGAAGAGATTTCTCACGAGAAGACTGTCAGTAAGAAGCTGTACAGTTTCAGTTTAAAGATGTTATCGCATCGAGAAATTGGATCCTACGAATGTTCAGATAGGTTATCTTCTGCAAGTCTCTACTCGAAATCAAGAAGAATAATTTGGGCAAGTTTAGGCCTTGCAGCAATGAGAAATCGGGTACTGAAATCTGTTGGAGAAATTGAATATTTGGCCGAGAATGACCCACAAAGTACAGATATTTTGAAATCAAACATGTTGGACACATATTATCCAAAAAGAAGTCAACATCTGGAGAACATGTGTCTCTATGAAGTGCTGCAGAACTACATTTATTCACGGAAAGCCGCAGAAGACATCAACAATGGAAAATATAAAGTCATTGGTGAGGAAGGATGTTTGGTGAAGCAAACAAAAGGAAGTTTGATAAATCACAGGAAGTTGAGTTGCGACACTACTGACAAAAAGGAATTTTACTACTTGGCTCTTTTACAGCTGTTTAAACCATGGCGTTCAGAGGACGAACTACTGGGAGAATTTCAAAGCTATGAAGATTCTTTTAATGCTTGCAAAGACAGCATACAATGCAGTACATTCACAACTTATCTGCAAATGTTAAATGAAGAAATTGAACAGGAAACTACAATTGCAGCAGAAGTAGCTAGAGACAGTTCTCAAGACAGCCAAAGTTCAGGAACACTCAGTCAAGATCCCCTAGGACAACCAATCGTTGAAAATAAAGCATCAATAGCCATGAATGAAGTGGAAACGGCTATGAATCAAGCACAAGAAGAATTTATAGACTTACAAAATTTGGAAAGACAACTGAATGAAGAGCAGCAACAAATTTATGAAGAGATCAGAAGCAAAATTGATCACGGATTTCAACATGAAAAAAAAGAGTGCTCATGCACATCATTTCATCCAATCAGGATGTATGTAAGCGGACAAGCTATAACTGGGAAAAGTTTCCTTATAAAAGTCATCAGAAGCTACCTACAGCAAAAAACGGATTCTACTTTGTCTTGTGTGGTTACTGCTCCAACTGGGTTAGCAGCATATAACATAAAAGGAATCACTTTACATCGTTTGATAATGTTACCAGTGGAGCATGAGAACAAAATACAATACAACAAGCTAACTGGAGAAGCATCCTTGGAAGTTTCAAGAGTATTGAAGAAGATGCAAGTTCTCATTATTGATGAGGTGAGCATGGTATCAAACTTAATGCTTGCCTTTGTGCATTTAAGAATGCAGCAAATTTTGAAGACAGACTATGACATGTTATTTGGTGGAAAACACGTCATAGTTTTTGGAGATCTTTTGCAACTTACTCCAGTTAAAGGACAACCAGTGTTTAATACTGTCACACATGAAGACACGAAGAAGTCATTGGGAAGCATCGGAAATACAAATATTTGGTCCTTCTTTGAGTACAAGGAACTTACTACTAATATGAGGCAAGCAAGCGATGAAGAATATGGAAGTATTCTGAAAGATATCAGAATTGGACTACTCACTGAAGCTGGCAAAAAAGCATTACAGAGTCGGCTGCTACATAATTTATTTCCAAAGGAAGAAATAGTTGCAGAGAAGATATACAAGAACATTGCAGAAAACAAAAGTGTCATCTGCTTAATGCCAACTCTACGTGAATGCTCAATATTCAATGAGGAGCTTTTGAAATTGGAAAAGGAAGATATCAGGAAATTGGAAGCAGTTGACAAAATTGAGGATGGAAGAATTACTGTCACAGTAACAGGCACACTGAAAAATAAATTGAATTCACTAGAGAAGAACATTTCCAAAACAGCTGGATTAGAAAAAAATCTATATGTTTGCATGAACTGTAGAGTATTTTTAAGGAGAAATTTGGATGTTGAAAAAGGTTTAGTTAATGGAGCTATGGGAAGAGTTGTGGGTTTTATTAATTATCAGAAAAAAGATGGAATTGAATGTTTAAAAATAAAATTTGATCAGATAGAAGAAGTTAAAGACATTTGTCGTTGTACAGTTCGTTTCATGCTTGTGAAAGACTTATATGTACGTAGGAAGCAGTTTCCGTTTTCGCTAGCATATGCTGTAACTATTCACAAGTCTCAAGGATTGACTGTAGATTGTGCATTTGTGAACATTGGTTCAACTGTGTTCAAAGAAGGTATGGCATATGTTGCTTTGTCACGAGTGAAAACATTATCAGGTTTATTCATGATAGACTTTGATGACTCAAAAGTTAGTGCTGATGCAAATTGTGTAAAGGAGTATAATAGATTAAGAAGAACCTATGCTCCTCATTTAGGTCAGTATCCTTTATTGGAGAAACGTGTAGTTTCTCGTAAAAGGAGAAATGAGAATATCTGTAATGAAGATGTAGAGAGGAGGAAAAAAAAGAGGAGTGATGTAATTGCAAGCAAAAAGAGTAAGGAAAAAGAAGAACAGGTTGTAGGATGTCATTTTGAAAATAGCTCTGGTGTCAACTGCTACGCTAATGTAGTGCTGAATGTTGCATTTTATCTGCAAAGTTTGCAAGAGCAGATAATAGTAAATCAGGGAAAAAGATTCTGTTCTGAGCTGAGTCTCCTTTTTCAAAAGCTGAGTAATGATAAAACTCAAATAGAAAGTGCTACTGAAATTAGAAAACTTTTAGATGTATGTTCAGGACGAACACAGTTTTCTCAAAATGAACAGCAAGATGCACACGAATTTTTGATGTATTTTCTTCAAGTACTGGAAGAAGAAGAAGTTGCAATTGATATTTTATTTGGTCTCTCTTATAAATGGGAACATAGTTGTGAAAACTGTTATAATATATGTGGCTCTAATGTTGATAATGAAAGGTTTATTTATTAGACATTGCCAGAGAGTAAAACAGTCACTTTTGCTAAATTAGTTAAAGATGCTAATCATAGCATGCAATGCGGTGAGTGTCAATCTGACATGTTTTCAACATTAATTTTAAAGGAATACGGACAGTATGTAATTTTAATGATGCAACGATGTAGAGCTGATGGTTCAAAATTGGATACTTTAATAAAGAAGTTTACAGGACAGCAATTATCAATTTCAGGAAAAACTTTTGTAACTGTTGCAATAATTTTCCATGAAGGACCTACTGTTACTTCTGGACATTACACAGTTTATCTTAAATGTGAAAAAGGCTGGACACTGTGTAATGATTCCCAATTGGTTTTTAAGCAACGTTTGCCTTTTGATTTAGCAAATTCCTATCTAATCTTCCTGAAACCTAAATTTTAGAGAGACTTGGCAAAATCTGGACAAAACAATTTTACCATTTTATTGGATTACCATTGGAATTTTCAAAAAAAAGATTTTTTAAATTATCATTTGGCCTAATGGAAAGATAACCAATTGTAATGTGGACTTTTATAATTTTTTATGAAACTTTCAAAAACCAAAAATTTAGATAAAATTGGTAACATCTGCACAATTCAAATTTTGGAATGTTATTGGAGTGCCATTGGAAATTTTTTCAAAAAAGATTTTTAAAATTACTATTTGGCCATGCGGAAAAGTAACCAATTCTATTGTGGACTTAATAAATTATTAATAAATCTTTCGGGAACCAAAATGTTACAGAGAATCGGTGAGATCTGTACAAATTTAACTTTAGAATTTTATTGGATTACCATTGGAAATTTAATCAAAAAAGAATTTTAAAATTACTATTTGGCCTAAAGGAAATGGAATCAGATGTATTGTGGAGTTATTTGAGATATAATATTGTGATTATACTTCTGAAACAAAAATATCAGACGGTATTTTAAAGAAATAAGTATTGTTTTTAGATGATATTTTTTTAGAATATTATGCATTTCTATAATGTTAAGTTTAAGTGAGAAGAGATTCTGGGCTTTTTTAATACAATCTTTGAGATTGTTATTTTTTTTTTGCCCGCTGTTAAATGATGAATGCAATTGCTTTCACAATTTATAGTGAAATATATTCTGAAAACAGCAAAAAAAAGGCAAATTTTTTTTTTGGTAAATATGTGTACTGTATTATAAAATGTTTTAAAAAATATTAATACTTTTTTCTTTTTTTTCAGATTGATATAGAAAATTTACGAAAACTAGAACCATTTTTAAAGCAATTTTTAAAAAAAATAAATGAATAAATATTTTTTTGAGTGGGTATGGTAAGTCACCAATATCATGGTTCCTTTTTTTCTACTTCTCTACAATCACATTTTCAGTTTTTAATTGTAGTCTCTCAAAAAAAAAAAAAATTTTAAAAAAACCTTGGGTGCGCGCACCTCAAAAAAATTTCAAAAAAAATATCTAAAAAAAAAATTTGTTTGGTTTAGTTTATAAGTGGCTCTTAAAAGAGCTCTTGAGTTAATGGAGGGAAACAGGAAGAGAAAAACGCAAAAAAAAAGAAAAAACATCTATGGCCTAGTGCACGGATGCGCATCAAATTTCCTCTGAAGGAGATCAAGACTGGTCTCCCCCACAGAAATAAGAGAACCGCAATCAGTGCACCGTGTAGACAACCTCGCCAAACAAGGTGGACCAACAAGAGGTATAGAAACAGGTGAAGGCACCATCGCAGCTGAAGTGCTCCCCTGAGCTGCCGAAGATGTGCTCGGCTGAGCTGCTGCTGATGTCGTCGGCTGAGCAGGTGGAGGGTTTTCTCCAGAAGCTCGACGAAAAGTTACTGGATGCATTTTGTAAACATGTCTCAACATAGTGTGAATGCTAAAAGAATATTTCTTGTTAGGATTCCCACGAGATAAGACTTTTTTACAAAGTTGACATGTAACTTTCGGTGCATTTACCTTTTTCTGACCTTCTGGAAAAGAGAAAAACTGCCATATAAAGCTGTCTTTCTGCTTCCTGTTCCTCTGCCTCTCAAGAGTGTCCTGGTCACTGTCTGAAGTAGGTTGCTGTTCAGCCATTGTCTCTCAACAACAGAATAGCTCCTTCTCCAAAGGAATCAGAACTAATAATGAAGGGAGTAGGTGTGGTTTGGGAAGAATCTGGAACAGAAAGTACTTCAAACCAATCAAAAGTGATGATTCTTGATCACATGACTTGCCATGAGGGGATTGGGTGTGGTATTGAAACAATTAGAAACTGAAAGTAATGATAACCAATAAGAAATATTGTTTTATTATGTATAAACCCGAGGTGCGCGCACTGCGCAAGCGCCGAGCGCGCACCCCGTGATGACGTATGCACGAACGCGTAAGCGCGCAGGTGCATACGTCATATGCGCGTACCTAGCGCGCATACGTTGAACACGCGAATACGCGACCGTTATTGCGCATAATTTTAGCGTATGCGGAAGTAAACCGCGTCGAGCGCGTAGGACGCATGCACGCATGCGTACGTACGTACGCATACGTACTGGGTGCGCGCTCCCAGCGCGCACCATGAAGTATATTTGCGTACGTAAATAACGTATGCCGGAATTCATAAAAAACTTACGAAATAGTACTAGGAGCGCGCTCAGAGCGCGCACCCCAAGAATTTATATAAAAAAAAAAAAAAAAGTGGACATAAAATAATTTAAAAAATTTAAAAAAAAAAAATTATCCTTATTGAATTTTTAAAAAAAATAATTTAAAAAAAAGATACAGATAATATATAAAAGAATATATAGTAATTTTATTTTAATAAAAAAAAATATCTTTAATTAAAAATACATAACTTAGCATATAAAAAACCGTACAAATTCACTGAAAAAACCAAAGGTTTCAAAAACGTTATAGTTAGGAATTAGCATTTAAAAAACCTTGCAAATTCACTGAAAAAACCATAGGTTTCACACACGTTATAGTTAGGAATTAGCATTTAAAAAACTTTGCAAATTCAATGAAAAAACCAAAGGTTTCACACATGTTATAGTTAGCTGGACATTTCACTCGTAAAAAACCAATGAAATTCCCCCGTTATAGTTAGTTCAGCTAACTATAACTCGCGCGCCCGCAATGCACTGCTGATGACGTCACATATTACATCACTCATGACATGGTCAGTGACATCACTCATGACATCACTGATGACATCTCAAATGACATCACTGATGACATCATCCTTGTGATAGAGTGGCAGACCACCTCTTCCCCTAATATAATCTTTGATACACACATTCAAAAATAGAAATTAAAATTTTAAAAACAATGGACATACCAATACCAGTTACAACAACCTATACAGTAATTCTAAGATCCACATACACATCCACTCATTCACCAACAGTCCTATACAGTCACTCATACATGTACTCACTCATCATATGTACTCATACACCTATACATCCTGTTACACAATGCCACTCATCCATAGAGGTACTCACACACATAGTCACTCATGCTAATAAAGAATCAAACATCCATTTACTTGCATATACAGTTATACACACACCACCACACTTACTTCTACGGAAACTTACACATACTTAGTCTTTTAAACAATCACTTATAGAAACACATACTTATTCATACAGGAACTCTTTCAATCTCTCACTCTCACATATACTCGCTTATATACACCAATAGTCACATATACTAGTTTAAAGCATATGTAGTTACTCATAAAGACACTATTGAGACAGTCATTCACCCACTAACACACCCATACAATCACTCATCCACCCATAGAGTCCTGCACACATGCTGTCTTCAACACATACAAAGAGTGAGTCACTCATTCATGCACCTATGCACTACGTAATACCCCCACCGAACCATGCAGACACTCAGACTGATACTCATAAAACCAACTAATAACCAATATACACACCCATGTAGCTACTCACCAACCCATGCAGCCACTTATACACAAAGTGAGAGACTGATACAGATATTTACATATTCAAACATTACTCACTAAGCCATGTATTCACTATGATACACTTAATCAGTCAGTTACACAATCAATTTTTCAAAAACAAATCATCCATTTAGACACTTATATACCCATTTATTCTTCCATCGACCTTGAGGTATACATATATAAAACATATTTTATTTTCAGAAACACACACATTCACTGGATGATGACATCAGTGATGTCATTTGAGATGTCATTAGTGATGTCATGAGTGATGTCACTGACCATGTCATGAGTGATGTAATATGTGACGTCATCAGCAGTGCATTGCGGGCGCGCGAGTTATAGTTAGCTGAACTAACTATAACGGGGGAATTTCATTGGTTTTTTACGAGTGAAATGTCCAGCTAACTATAACATGTGTGAAACCTTTGGTTTTTTCATTGAATATATATATATATATATATATATATATATATATATTCACTTAAAAAACCATAGGTTTCACACATGTTATAGTTGGATGGATATTTCACTCGTAAAAAACCAATGAAATGACCCCGTTATAGTTAGTGCAGGCAACTATAACTCACGCGACTGCAATCCTCTGCTGATGACGTCAGATATTACATCACTGTATTTAGACACATATTTACCCATGTCTTCTTCCATTAATCTTTCGCTATACATATATTTCAAATATTTATTTTTCATAAAGACACATATGTCATCAATGATGTAATATCTGACGTCATCAGCAGAGGATTGCGGTCGCGTGAGTTATAGTTGCCTGCACTAACTATAACGGGGTAATTTCATTGGTTTTTTACGAGTGAAATGTCCAGCTAACTATAACGTGTGAAATCTATGGTTTTTTAAGTGAATTTGCAAGGTTTTTTAAATGCTAATTCGTAACTATAACGTGTGTGAAACCTATGGTTTTTTCAGTGAATTTGTACGTTTTTTTAAATGCTAAGTTATGTATTTATAATTTTTTTTTTTCAGCTTTTTCACCGAGCGCGCACTGTGCACTTCGCGCACCGTGCGCGCTCTGTGGGCACTCGGTGCGCTTTGCGCACCGAGCGCCCACGGGTTGCAGTGCGTGTCGTGCGCGCGCAGTGCGCGCACCTCGCGATTATTTTAACAAAAAAACATTGGTTTTTTCTCCCTTGGGGGTCCTTCTGTGACCCCCTGACCAAGGCTAGGGGGTCAGGAACTGTCCACTCTGCCCCCTTTTCACGTTCTCGACGTTTCTTTTTCACCCCCTCAGACTGCGAGAGCCAAAATGGCGGCCGACACTTCCGGGTTTCGACCGATTCGAATGTTTACCGACATCTAACAACCAATCAGAATTGCGCTCGCGCACGGTGCGCGCGTATAGATATTTATATGCTTTTAAATGCTATTTTCTCAGGAAATACTGAACAGATTTACACCAGACCTTCAAAAGGTACTTCTTTGACATTATGGCTACCTCTCTGCCAAATTTCACGTAATTCTGTTCAGCCGTTCGGGTTGTAGCTGCGACTAAAGGTCCTATGGAAAAATGCATGGGGAAAATGCGTTTTGGGACCCCCCCTTTTTCTCGGCCCCCGCTTGACGAATCACCCCGAGACTTTCAGGGTAGGAGCTGAACGGAGCGCCCCATTTGTTTTGAAAATTTCGCGAGGATTCGTCAACCGGCGCCAAAGTTATTCAAAATAGAATTTTGAGATTTCCTATGGAAACTAGGTTGTAACTATAATTATCTACTGGCGACCGCCAGTAGATAATATATATATATTATCTACTGGCGGTCGCCAGTAGATAGTTATAGTTAGGACCGAGTTCCCATAGGAAATCTGAAAATTCTATTTTGAATATCTTTGGCGCTGGTTGACTTATCTTCGCGAAATTTTCAAAACTAATGGGGCGCTCCGCTCAGCTCCTACCCTGAAAGTCTCGGGGTGATTCGTCAAGCAGGGGCTGAGAAAAAAGGGAGGTCCCAAAAGGCGTTTTCCCCATGCATTTTCCCATAGGACCTTTAGTCGAAGGTACAGCCCGAACGGCTGAACAGAATTACTTTAAATTTGGTAAAGAGGTAGTCCTCAGGTCAGGCATGTGCCTTGTGCATATATGGTGTAAATCCGTTCAGTAGTTACAGAGAAAATCAAAAGTAAAATCACATATATATCTGGGCGGAGCCTAACCACACATCTCATTGTGAGATCTGATTGGCTGTCAGCACTTCATCCAAGAAGTGTTGGCAGCCATCTTGGGACCAATATATATGATAGCACCTCATTAAAAAGCATTGCAGTTAATAGAAGGTTATAAGAGTTTAGTTACATTATAAATCATTTGTTGATGGTACCATACTCATTTTAGGAATTGTGGTATGTTCTAAGGTGATTTTACCATGTGAAAAAGCCTTCTGCTGGGATATCATAATTCATGTTTGAGAGAAAACTATTTTCACATGCTTTTCCCACAGAGGTTTGGAAGGTGATCTATAAGCTAAACTGAGAGCATATTTTCTGTAAATTCACATTATCTTTCTCAGTCATGTGAGAATGAAGTCTGACATTCTCAGTAAAACATGTACATCCAACAAGGGCAGAGACTGTCAGTTGATTCCTTTGTGTTCTGCTGCAGCTTCCCAGAGTGTTCCAAAGAACAACTAGAGCGCTACCACTCCTACTTATGATAAACGTATGGCACACCTGAAGCCATCTTGATTGGAATAAAGTGGTAACTCTTAAAACATTTAATTTAAAAAGGAACACAATGAGCGGGTTCATTTTGCCATAGAATGTATGATTAGTGCTGCAGAAAGAAAAATTAGGGCACATTTTGAGTGACTTCTCAAATCCTCCTCTATTTCATTAAAGAATTCTGACATGCAGACTGAAACATGCACTTTCAATACCAGCAGCAGACTTACCTGGTGAGCAGTAGCCAGGGGCGTAGCTAGAGCTTTTGGCGCCCGGGGCTATCCCTCAGATTGCCGCCCCTGAGGTTAAGTTTCGGACTCTGATTTCGAATCTCATCTCACTGTCAAATTTCGGGCACAAATGCTTCTCACATGTATCATTGGAATGCTAGTTTTACATTGGTCTATTAACTAGTGCAAGTAAGTATTAACTATCTGAACTTGCAGTTGTAGAGGGCTGCGCACAGCACCCCGGGGCCACTCGCTTAAATATACTGGTGTGATTTTTTTAAAAATACTTTCAAACATATTTATCATCCTGCCTGACTGTGACCGCTATGGGTCTCTCACAGGCTTTCCCGAGGCTTGCCCAGCAATCATGCTATCACGCAACTGCTCACTGTGGTGGCCGGAGTCCGTGAGTCAGCTGACTCTAATGAATTTATGGTATAGGCCTGAGGCAATTGAGATTTGAGTTAGGGCCTCTCACACCCTGTTATAGTCTGGGCCCAGGTCCCATGTGGGACGGAGACAGCAGCATGGAGTTTAGTGATTCTTCTCTCCTGTTTTATTATTTGAGCTCTCTCCAAACGGCCGCAATGCCACATGTTCACAGACAGGTACTCTCATCAGCTTGCGTTGTGACTGTCACTCGAGACAGGCTACTTTTGCACTTACCTGTGTGAATCTGGATCTGAAGGTGGGGTGTTGGATTTAGGGGTCTTTCGACACCTGCTGTGCTGCAGGCTTTAAACAGCAATGCAGGGTGGACTGAATACCCGACTGAAGACCAAGCTGCTAATGAGCCATGGACAGACAAAGTGTCGTCTGGTGAATTTATACTTGGTGTGTAACTTGTCACTCGCTGTGCGACACTAGCAATATTTATGCCAGGACATCAAGGCAGGCTCTGGCGATGCTCATGCCACTACAACTCTGAATGCCTCATGTGCACCCAGCAATACCCCTTCTACATTAGTGGGGTCCAGTACAGATTTGTGTTCTCTACTAAACTGTTGTCTTGTATTGTCAGTGGCTCCTATTGCACAGCTTTTCTCCAGCGGTCCTACAGCCTAACCACAGGTCCTTGCTCTTTTTGGTGTTAATTCTTAGCGGAGCCATGTGACCTGCTTTCTAGAGGTCCATAGCTGTCATTTTAATTATAGTCAGCTGCAGCAGGCGTTTGCAGCAGTTTTAGATCTTCTAAGAGTTTTTCGTTGCTCAAATGGGTCTAATTTCTGATATTTATGTTTCCTCATCTTCATTGCTTGATTTTTGCTCGCAAGAAAGTGTCAAATGTCACTCATAAACATACTGAAATTATGAACTTGTCACACATAGCAATCTGAAACCTTGGCAGCTATGGATGGCACGTGTCATGATGTCATTTGCTAACTGCCTAACTTGGTTAGTCCCCCCCACTTCTTTTTATAGGACTTGTGCCCACTGCCCTGCCACTCACCAAAGATCCTTTCCTCCCCTCGTGACAACTGCTTAGCTCTTACCTTCCTCAGGCTCCAGTACGCCACAGTGGGGGCAGGGTCTCTACCGAAGGGGTTGGTTCTGCTGCAGTCTGCAGCAAATCGCCCAGCACTGCCCCAGACTCAACTCATAACTGCCATGATTTCAGATTGCTATGTGTGACATTTTCATAATTTTAGTGTAATTATGAGTGACATTTCAATGACTAAGAGTGACACCTTCTCCCGAGCAAAATCAAGCAATGAAGACAAGGGAAACCTAAATATCAGAAATTACTCCCATTTGAGCAAAGAGAAACTCTAACAGCTTCAAAGCACCAGAAAGGAAGGTAACTTAGATGCGTTAGCAGCGGTGGAGAGAAGCAGCGCCATATCTTACGAACATGGTACTAAGGGGCAAATTCACATGCCGAAATGTGGCATTAAACAAACATTGCTAATGCCTCGCTCCGCCATTCTGAAAATGCAGGGATGCACCGTATTCACAAGAATGCGGTGCACCCCTGTGTTTCCGCTGGCGCTGGTGCTAAATCTAGCTGCCTAGCGCCAACGCAGGCAAACTTGAACCATTGTGTAAGGGTGTCTACCTTGGTGGGAATGTCTGTTTATGTGCAGGAAGGTGTCCCTTCCTGCACCTAATAATCAAAAATAGAATGGATCACTTGTACCTGTTTTCCAGGGTTATGCGGTTTTTCATCTATTCCTTCAAAAACCCTCATTCACGTTGAAGCGGTTCGTAGGGCGGTATATCTTGATTCTCCGCCTAATTTGGAAGACAGCATCAGCACAAGTCGTGCAACCTGCGAAATCCCGCAGTAGATACGCGTCCGTACCTTTTTACCGAAGCCTTGAATACAAGCATCTGAAGGTAAACACCTTCCTTGGAGCTCTACAGAATGACATTTGAACTCCGAATTTGATTTAATATCCCTTTATCTCACCACCCACTCAACGTTCTTAAGGTCCTGACGAAAGCCCCCCGACCCTTCGGGGCGAATTAAGGGCTGAAACATGTCGACCCATCACTCGGACTGACTGTGCAGTGGACTCATTATACGCCCTTTCTGCACAACCCCCCCCCCCCCTTTTATTCTTTTCCCGTGCTCCAGACAAAAATAAAATACAGTCCAGGTAGCATGAGGAATTTACTTTTTTAATATTCTCTCACTTAACACGAGCACTTCATAACTGTTTTTATCTCTGATCACTACTGTAAATATCCAGTGGTTCCCTCCGGGTGGAGGAAGCATAAACAAAACCCAATGATGATGCTGTCACGTTTTTAGAAAATTAGGCGGAGAATCAAGATATACCGCCCTACGAACCGCTTAAACGTGAATGAGGGTTTTTGAAGGAATAGATGAAAAACCGCATAACCCTGGAAAACAGGTACAATCTATTTTTGATTATTAACTACTTGCCGGAAGGTGAATGGGCCACATCCCCGTCTATCTCCCCTTATCTTGATTTAAATACCTTCCTGCACCTAAACAAATCGTGATTTGTAACTTCAATATGCAGCACACATAGAAGTTGCAAATTGTCATTTTCTTTAAATGATTCATGGTGTTTTGCTGTTTCTATGTGTGCTGCACAATGCAGTGTGAAATGGGGTCTAATTTACTAGGTGGCTTTAAGCCAAGTTCAGTGGTTTAATGCCACCTCGTAAATAAGATGAAGGGTTTATCGCCACAGGAATGTCGGAAAAAGTGACGTTCCTGGGCGATAAGGGCTTGTAAATATTCCCCTATGTTCCTCTCTCCCTTTGATGCAGCGTTCGATATGCCAAAAAAAAATCGTTTTTCCGCTTTGTACATGTTTCTGTCCCGGAAAACATTTAATCATGCAACTGTGTACTTGCCCAGATACCTCCCTGCTGCCAAAGCCATGACTGTTTTATTGCTATGCCGTTCTCAGTGCTATATCAATTCACAGGCGCGTTCTGCACCCCCACCACCTACCACCGTCCCCTCAGCTTGCCTTCCCAGATCTCTCCACCAGACGTTATTTCTCGTAGTGCTCTCGGAGCAGCAGGCGCTAAAATTGTTCAATGAAATCGACAATGCTAATTTTAACATTCACAGCCCTAAAGTACAGCAAGCCTGCACATTAGGAGTCACCTTTTAAAGCAAGGTGCAGGTTGAAATTCGCCTCAAATTTGTTTTTCACCAACACTGTTTATCAATGCAGCTCTGCAGTGTTGCACTAAGGAGGAAAATAGACCCAGGCCTGAAAATAAAAAGTTACCCAATAGTGAAACAGAAAGCTAAAGAAGTCTCTCATGTATGCAAATTGGGACACTTTTAAAGTTGTAAAAAACATGCTGTGTGTTTTGCAAGATATGGAAGACTGCAACTATTTGTGCTTTCTGAAGACCATGTTTATGCTACTGTCAGGGAAATCAACAGGAAAAACCGGCCCACAAGACAATAAAACAGGACGCAAACAAAAAGCCAGCCCACACACTGACCAATCAGACCAGACCATTGAGCACTGCCAGATTGCCCTATAGGCAGGGCCACTGGAATTAGGCTATTGTGCGGCCGCAGAAACTTTTCCATAATTTTAGATTTGCCATGTTTGCCACATAGTCCATCATCTACCGCATAATCTGCAGATTTTAACAGAGTTTCTTGCTTAAATGATTCAAAAGCTACAAAAAATGTTGCAGCGTAGTGAAAGGCACTGAACAAAGCAGGACTGGCCGCCTTCCTATTGCTTATTGCTATATTTCTGTACTAAACTGGTACTAATAAGGTGCAGCCAATGCCTAGAGAGTGTTACCAATTTTAAAAACTAAAGAAGTAATGAAGTAATACTATTACAAAATGTGCCGCATAATGTTTCATAATTTGTCTTGTCTTGCCGCAGAATTTACTCAACCTTGCCACATAATTCGTCCCTCTCCTGCCACACAATTTCAGTGGCCCTGCCTATAGGCCAGTCCAATCCTGCAGCTATAAAATATTTACTCAAGTTCTGCTTCGGGTAAAATTGTGTGACCACCCAGCATACCCTTAATCAATATGCTGGTGATAAATTACAAAATTGGTACTGTAGCCAACTGCGCACATTATACCTGTTTGAGTACACTAAACTAAAAACCAGTTGAACAGCACTTTGGCTTAATGCTTGAAACTGGAATACAGAAGAATATGCCCTCGCGGAGTAGCTTTATGGTACTGACTACTGAGAAGTGTCGGTACTCTCTAATTACTACTGCACCTCTGCCGAGAAGTGCAGGTACTCTCACTTGCGATAGAAAGCCCAGAGGGCACTCGGTACCTGCTCATTTAAAGCACTGCTTGTGCAGGTACCCCGACTTTCTCCTTACTGTGGGTGTCTGCCTCGCTGACTTTCCCTCCTGTAGGCGTCTGCCCCTCACCCAGGACCGAACCTTCCTAGCTCCCTCCACACACACCCCCTCCCCCGCCCCCTGCACAAGTTCCGCTCTTGAGGCAGGATACTTTTCCTCCACGTTCCCAGAGCACTAGTCCAGATGTTTTACCCCACTCTTAACAGGCTGGTGGCACTTACTTAGGCAGAGTCCGGAGGAGTGTGGCGGTGGCGCTCCAAGAATTGCCTCTCTCAAGGCAGTGGCTGCAGGCTTAATTAGGCCGCTACTGCGAGCTGTCACTGTGACAATTCAGGTTTGCCGGCCGCCTCATTATAAACATTTACCCTCCAGGCTGCAAAGGTGCAAGCAAGGCTGGCTGCAGGCAGGTTCAGGCCATGAATAACAGCGGGCCGCGGCAATTTGAGTTTGCCGCCCGCCTCCAGTGATAATCATCGTGCTGACAGCCGCGCTCACGAGAGACGAGTGCGTGCACGTGACGCATCAGTTCTGCCGTGCTGCGCTACATTTCAGAGCGAGGGCTGGCCAATTATGCCCAGGGCCGTCATTGGTAGCGCTTTCGCGCGCTACAATGATGGCCCTGGGACGGGAACCACAACCGGGTTACGCAGGTCCTAAGTGTGCTTGCTGTTCTTTGCTGTTCACACGCGCGGCACTGGCTGCCCATGGCGGCGGCCTTTCTAATTTATTTGAAAACACGGACACTACTGTAGTAACTGACAGTAGTGTCAGCGAGTGTCCAAATAAATTAGAAAGGCCTCCGCCATGGGCCGCCAGTTCCGTGCAGCCGCCGCCTCCACATAGTGCCGCCTGAGGCGGACCGCCCCCACCGCCCCCCCCTAGCTACGCCAGTGGCAGTAGCTTTACTACAGTGATCTAATTAGCAACTAGAGTGCTAACATTCTGAATTTATGGCAAATGTGTGACACATCTGAATGCCTTCTTCATTGAATCAAAGTAAAACACTGACAGTATGCCTACTGAGGAGACTGTAGTAAATGAGGAAATTAGGAAACTTCATAACAAGTCTCCCAAGATGGCCACCTGAGACAAAAGAGCCCAAATGTAGCACAAATATCACCGAGATGTAGCCCAAGTATAGCCCAATGACAGAAATCCCAGAGTGTTTTAAAGAACAACTAGAGCGCTAACAGTCTTACTTATGACAAAAGTATGGCACACCTGAAGCCATCTTGATTGGAATAAAGTGGTAACACTTAAAACATTTAATTTGCAAAGGAACAAAATGAGGGGGTTCGTTTTGCCATAGAAATTATGATTATTGCTGCAGAAAGAAAAATTAGGGCACATTTTGACTTCTCAAATCCTCTTCTATTTCATTAAAAAGTTCTGACATGCAGACTGAAACATGCACTTTGAATACCAGCAGCAGACTTCCCTGGTGAGCAGTATCTTTACTATAATGATCTACTGAGGAACTAGAATGCTACCATTCAGAATTTATGGCACATCTGAATGCCTTCTTGATGGAACCAAAGTAAACAAGCATTGAAAATGCAATAGGTCTCGCCCTCGTTTAAGTTAAAGCAATTCTGTTTGTAATTAGGTGGCTTTTTAGCTTTGCTTTTATTAGTGTTTTTCAAAATTTCATGTACATAACATGCATATATGTATATGTATGCATGCATTTATATTTGTATTTATATAGATATGCAGATTATATATACATGTTTATATATGTATGTATATATATATATATATATATATACACACATACATATACATATATATAAATGCATATGCATATATGTGCATATGTGTGCGTGTAGAGAGGTGTAGAGGTAGAGGTGTAGAGGTAGAGGTGTAGAGGTAGAGGTGTAGAGGTAGAGGTGTAGAGGTAGAGGTGTAGAGGTAGAGGTGTAGAGGTAGAGGTGTAGAGGTAGAGACGTAGAGGTAGAGACGTAGAGGTAGAGAGGTAGAGGTAGAGGTAGAGAGGTAGAGAGTAGAGGCTGAGTAATAGAGAGTAGAGAGTAGTAGAGAGAGTAGCAGAGAGAGAGTAGCAGAGAGTAGTAGAGTGAGTAGGAGAGAGTAGTAGAGTGAGTAGGAGAGAGTAGTAGAGTGAGTAGTAGAGAGTGAGTAGTAGAGAGTAGTAGAGAGTGAGAAGTAGAGAGTAGTAGAGAGTGAGAAGTGGAGAGTAGTAGAGAGTGAGTAGTAGAGGGAGTAGTAGAGTAGTAGAGAGTGAGTAGTAGAGAGTGAGTATTAGAGAGTAGTAGAGAGTGAGTATTAGAGAGTGAGTATTAGAGAGTGAGTAGTGGAGACTGAGTAGCAGAGAGAGAGTAGCAGAGAGAGAGTAGCAGAGAGAGAGTAGCAGAGAGAGAGTAGCAGAGAGAGAGTAGCAGAGAGAGAGTAGCAGAGAGAGAGTAGCAGAGAGTGAGTAGCAGAGAGTGAGTAGCAGAGAATGAGTAGTAGAGGGAGTAGTAGAGGGAGTAGTAGAGGGAGTAGTAGAGGGAGTAGTAGAGGGAGTAGTAGAGGGAGTAGTAGAGGGAGTAGTAGAGGGAGTAGTAGAGGGAGTAGTATAGAGTAGTAGAGAGTGTAGTATAGAGTAGTAGAGAGTGTAGTATAGAGTAGTAGAGAGTGAGTAGTAGAGAGTGAGTAGTAGAGAGTGAGTAGTAGAGAGTGAGTAGTAGAGAGTGAGTAGTAGAGAGTGAGTAGTAGAGAGTGAGTAGTAGAGAGTGATTAGTAGAGTGTAGTGGAGTAGTAGTAGAGTGAGTAGTAGAGAGTGAGTAGTAGAGAGTGAGTAGTAGAGAGTGAGTAGTAGAGAGTGAGTAGTAGAGAGTGAGTAGTAGAGTGTAGTGGAGTAGTAGTAGAGAGTAGTAGTAGAGAGTGAGTAGTAGAGAGTGAGTAGTAGAGAGTAGTAGAGTAGTAGAGAGTGAGTAGCGTAGAGAGTAGTAGAGTGAGTAGTAGAGAGAGAGAGTAGTAGAGAGTGAGTGGTAGAGAGTAGTAGAGAGTGAGTGGTAGGGAGTAGTAGAGAGTGAGTGGTAGAGAGTAGTAGAGAGTGAGTAGTAGAGAGTAGTAGAGGGAGTAGTAGAGGGAGTAGTAGAGAGGGAGAGAGGGAGTAGTAGAGAGAGAGAGTAGTAGAGAGAGTAGTAGAGAGTAGTAGAAAGTGAGTAGTAGAGAGTGAGTAGTAGAAAGTAGTAGCGAGTGAGTAGTAGAGAGTGAGTAGTTTAATTTAAAAGGAACACAATGAGGAGGTTCATTTTGCCATAGAAATTATGATTAGTGAGGAAAAAAGAAAAATTAGTGCACATTTTGAGTGACTTCTCAAATCCTCTTCTATTTCATTAAAGAATTCCGACATGTAGACTGAAACATGCACTTTCAATACCAGCAGCAGACTTCCCTGGTGAGCAGTAGCTTTACTACAGTGATCTAATGAGCAACTAGAGTGCTACCATTCAGAATTTATGGAAAATGTGTGACACATCTGAATGCCTTCTTGATGGAATCAAAGTAAACAAGCATTGAAAATGCAATAGGTCTCGCCCTCCTTTAAGTTAAAGCAATTCTGTTTATAATTAGGTGGCTTTTTAGCTTTGCTTATATTAGAGTTTTTCAAACTTTCATGTACATACCATGCATATGTATGCATATATGTATATGTATATGTTTGCATGAATTTATATTTATATAGATCTGCAGATTATATTTATATGTTTATATATGTATATATTCACTGAAAAAACCATAGGTTTCACACATGTTATAGTTAGCTGGACATTTCACTCGTACAAAACCATTGAAATTCCCCCGTTATAGTTAGTTCAGCTAACTATAACTCGCGCGCCCGCAATCCACTGCTGATGATGTCACATATTACATCACTCATGACCTGGTCAGTGACATCACTGAGGACATCACTGATGACATCTCAAATGACATCACTGATGACATCATCCAGTGAATGTGTGTTTTTCTTAAAAGTTTAAATATGTTTTATATATTTATAGTGAAAGGCCTATGGAAGAATGAGTGGGTGTATAAGTGTGTGAATGGGTGATTTTCTAGGTGCGTAACTGACTCCATAAGTGAGTTATTAAATGTATCTTACTGCAGACTAGTGACTAAACTGTGTGAATGTCTGTATGTGTCTGTGTGTTGGTGTATAAGTGGCTGCATGGTTTTGTGAATAGCTATATGAGTGTCTATATGGGTTATTGATTGGTTGTCTGAGTATCTGTATGGGTGCCTGAGTGTTTGTATGGGTAGGGTGTGTGTGACTAGATGTGTGAGTGGGTGATTCATTTGGTGCATGTTTTTAAGAGTGCATCTGTGATGGACTGTATGGTTGGGTGAGTGTATGTATAGGTGTGTTAGTGATTGAATGTATATCTCAGTTGTACATGTGTCAGTAACTACATATGTGAAACGCAGTATATATGTGTGTATGAGTATATGACTATCTATATATGGGAGTGTGTGATTTTGGGAGTGGCTGTATGCGCCATAGTGCAAGGATATCTGTGTCATGTGCGGTTTGTTTTTCTGCAGGAAGACACAGAATTTGTTAGTATTTTTATGAGTAAGTGAACTTGAGTGTTTTTAACTGTATAAGTGAGTAAATTTTACTATGATTAATTATTTGCATGACTGACTAGATGTATCAGTACCTCAACGGATGATTGGCGGTGTGTGAGTGCCTATATAGGTGTATAAATGCACAGAGTGACTGTAAGTATGAGTGACTGTACAGGTGAGTGAGTGGAGATGTATGTAGACCTAAAAGTCAATGAGTGGGTGAGTAGTTATTGGTATTGGAGTATCTATGGTTGTCAAAATGGCCGTCTGAAATTTTGAGTCGGTGTATCAAAGGTTATATTAGGGTGTGAGAAGATGCACTAATTTATCACATGGATGATGTCATCAGTGATGTCATCAGTGATGTCATCAGTGATGTCATTTGAGATGTCATCAGTGATATCATCAGTGATGTCACTGACCATGTCATGAGTGATGTAAAATGTGACGTCATCAGCAGTGGATTGCGGGCGCGCAAGTTATAGTTAGCTGAACTAACTATAACGGGGGAATTTCAATGGTTTTGTACGAGTGAAATGTCCAGCTAACTATAACATGTGTGAAACCTATGTTTTTTTCAGTGAATATATATATATATATATATATATATATATATATATATATATATATATATATATATATATATATATATATATAGTTTGTTTATATATGTTTATGTATATGTATGTACTGGCGGTCGCCAGTAGGTAGTTATAGTGAGGCCCTACTTTCCATAGGAAAAGCATTGTCAAATTTTGTCAAAGTGTCACGGTGGGTACTATTGTTTGGGGGTGATCCGTGCTCTGGAGACCATGAATTTGGGGCACCAAATAAGGTTGCGTTGGTAATGTTAATTCCTATAGGAGCATTTAGCCACATCTACAGATCGAGTTGCTGAACAGACTTACACCAAATTTGGCAGGGAGGTACATGTCGGTTCAAGGAAGTGCCTTTTGCTTATTTTGTGTTAATCTGTTCAGTAGTTTTTGAGAAATTTAAGCCGAAAATTATAGTGATATCTCTAACCGCGGATATTTTGCAGGTGTTTCGCGATGAATCGCGAATGCAGGCGCCAATGGGAATTCTCTAATTGGCTAGTATCAACCTGAACAGAAAGTTGCGGCCACCATTTTAGCTATCCAGAATGGATCCAGGGACTGAAAATCTGTGTGAAAATCCACATAAGTTGTCAGGGTGGAAATACTCTGACTCCATGGAAATGGAGGTGTTAGTGACACAAGTTGTGTTCAAAATAGATTTTTTTAATTGTGCGCCATATTCACGATGACGTCACAGCTGCTAGCGGGGCCCGCTCCCATGTACCTTTGCGGGGACATTGAAACTAATAGCATCGCTGTAAATACTGGTGAATCATTAAAGCGCATTCTCATAGAGATATTGAGATTCTGATAAATGTTTTTATAGAGTTACTCATATAGTGAGTTATCTACTGTGATGGTTAGAATTAATTATATAGTTATTATTTTTGAATGTGGTGGTGGCCATTGAAATCTTGCTTTTGCGACATAACCGCGGGGACTGTGATGAGCGACGTCATTGCGGTCTCTGGAGGTTTTAGAGATGGTTGTTCTAGAAATACACTAGAAAAACATGAGCTTGAAGTGTACAGTAATAAACCTCTTGTGTGTGAAATATTGTAATGTGTGTGCATGTATGTGTTTTCACTTGATGGAAAAGGTGCAATCGTCGCGACATTCCGAATAACGCGAATAGGGAAATAGGTCTGAAAGATGGTTTTTAAAGAAACTTAGTACAAAAATATGAGTTTAAACATGCTTTGAAAGAAGCATGTATATGGTAATGTTTGTAGGCCAATGTTCGGAATGGAGTTTTTTTTACATATTATTTTTGGTTGTGTTGGTGCCCATTGAATGTCTGCTTTTGTTTTCAGTTTTCACGATGTGTCCACGGGGATCGCGACTTTGTCGGAAACAATTTCCCAAAAAAGATCTTTTTAAAGAAAATGAATAATATTTTGTGGTACTAAGGTGGCTCTGACAAGAGCCGTTGTGATGGTTGGGTGTATATGGCTGCTGCAAATAAGACCGGAGTTTCAGGTTATTTAGAATTACCCTATTGCCTTCATCTGTAAAGTGCACTCCATCATTTCTATAAATTCCATGCATGTCAAAACGCAGATTGTTATAGATACAGCCCATACGATGGTCTCTGAGTAATGCAGAAACAGTTTTATTAACCTGTTTCCTCGCTTTGTCAATCTTTGGACAGAATTAATTTGACCACTTTCATTTCTGTCTTTGGCATATATCAGAGTACACCATGACAGTGTGAGGGAAAAGCGACATCAGCTCTGCAAAGTTTTCTTTCATTAGGATGTCCAGCCCTACCCCAGTCAATGTGCCTAGGTCATTGCCATCCACAATGGATTTTTTTAAATTTTTTTGTATTTAGCCAAAAGTAAGACTTATGTTACATGAATATATTAGCAGTGTAAACAATACATAAATCTGTATTTTTAACTTAGACAGTTGTCAAGAAAAGGAGACGACAATTAAATCAGGTGTGGGAGAAAACAATCCTAGCCATACTTTAAGAAACGACGTTTTCCCAAAAAGAAAAAAACAAGAGAAAAGAAAATAGAAGAAGCATCTGACATAAGGCCGTAACAGAGCATATTATAAAGTGGCAGTGCCTCGTTACTTCCATTTGAGACCAGTTCAGATCCGATTAAATTCAAGCCAAGAGCGCGGCCCTCTAGTTTTAGCCAAGGAAAGTTCCATCTCGTAGACCTGTCTGAGTAAAACCCAGAACTCATTAACACTAGGACTGGCATTATCAATCCACACTCTAGCGACACATAACCGGGCACATGCTATAATAATAGTAGCCAACAAGTTCACATAGCCAGCCGCCTCACTTTTAATCCCAAGACATAATCCTTTCTCAGTAAGCTGCAAATTTGGGCCGAGAAGTGAGCTAACAATACTGGAGACCCGACTCCAAAACCTATACAGCCTTGGACTGTCGACAACCGTGCCTGAGGTCTTGAGCATACAGTTGACATTTCAGACAGAATGATTTTTCGGAAGATAGAGAGGCCCACTTAGATATATTCTCTGGTGAATAGTACAGCATATATACTACCAGATGCGGTTGCAGCTTTAAATTAACCGATGTTACCCCTCGGTCTAATACGCCCATGGACTCCTGTATATCCTCTGCCGTTATTTCAGCCCTAAGCGCCTGACTTATTTTAGCTGCGATCTTAATGCTATTGTCACTAGCACTAGCCAGAAATTTCGGATCGGCTAGACCAATAGCCCCCGGCCAGAGCACGAATATATTCCTGACAGTATTCCTGACGGGTTTGGCACGTATTTTCCAACAGGCCAAACTTGTCTTTAAGCGCAGCAAAAGAGCGGAACCCCCGTCCATCATATAGTTGATCCAACCGGGTAATGCCGTTACATTGCCAGTCTTTCCCAATAAGGTCCAGAAATATATTGGACAGCACAGGATTACCCCATAATACTGTGTATTGATGCAGCACCGGAAGCGAATATTGCTTACAGACGTCTTGCCATATCCGAATAATGTTTTTAACTCACTTGAGCTTCACTCACTTGTAGTAGTTAGGATCCAAGGTTTTATACAGCATAAACCTGACCGATGGCCCGGAGGCTAACTGATAACATAGCAAGGTTGGGCCAGCGTCCAGCCTATAGAGCAAACCACAAATCTGACCTACAAAGGAAGCCCAGTAATAAAGTTTAAAATCAGGGAGCTTAAAACCCACTAGTACATATGGTAATTTCATAAACTTGAGAGCCCTCCTGGTACGCCTACAGCCCAAATGAGACTGCCTATGACACTGTCTAATTTCTTGAAAAAAGACCAAGGCACCCACAAGGGTATTGAGCGAAACAAATATAAAAATGTAGGTAGGATGCTCATTCTTATGACGTTACACCTCCCGTACATGCTTAGCGGGAGCCAAGCCAGCTGCGCAGTTTGACCAATACGGTCTTCAGAAGGGTTCGTAGTTCAGAGTTACATTATCATCAACCTGGCTACTAAGACATACCCCGAGATAAGTTGCTGTTTGTATAACCCCCTAATGCTAAAGGCAAGGCTTCCGATTGAAAGTTGACAATTGTCTGAGTTTTGGCTAAATTCAACTTGTAGCCCGAAAAGGAGCCGAATAACTCTGCCTCTTGCATAATGTGTGTGATAGCTTCCCCAGGGTTGGCAGAAAAGACTCCAATATCGTCAACATATGCAGTAACCTTAAGTTCCATATCATTAAGTCATAGAGGGGAAATCCCTCCACTGAGCAACAAATGCCTTATATATGGCTTGATATAAAGGGCAAACAGCAAGGGGCACAATGGGCATCCCTGCCGTGTTCCCCTTTGGACGTCAAAGTTGGCAGATGTCATGCCATTCAGTTTAATTGTGGCAACCGGCTTCTTATACAGAAGAAATAAACCTGGGGCCAAGACCAAATTATGTCATGGTATGCCATAAGGCCTTATATAAATCAAAGAGAGAGAGAGGAAAAAAGGAAGCTGGTTCAATTCCCCTGAGTACAAATGTAGAAAATCAAAAGGAACTAGCCCCACAGTCGAGGGGGATATGTGTATGTAGATATGAAGAAACAGAATAGTCTCTTTAGTCAAGGGAAACCATTTAGGTTTTTAAGAAAGGCCTCACCCACCAACCTAGTTGGTGGCATGCTTCATCATCGGCCCCCACTCGTACCGAATGTACCCCAAGTGTGCTGTGACGCCTGCAATTGCAGCGGAGCTGGTTTATTGTCAAAGTGAGTGTGCAGTGATGGTGTAGTGCCACGGAGTGAGAGAGAGGCCACACAGGTTTGCGGTATGAGCTCTGTCAGCTACAAATGGTAGCTGTGACAGAATACCCCTACTCCTGACTCATGGAGCCTGTCCCTTTAATCTTTGGTGATTGGAAATAAGAGGAATACCCCTCTGCCAGTTAAGGCGCCTTAGCGTGCGCTGCACATAGACGGCTATACACACTCTGTTAGACCTGTCCTCTCACCTTCCACTTTCTTGGTCCTGATGAAAGCCAGCCCCAGTTTCCAGGCACTGGCTGAAACATGTTGACCCCACTGGATGGTGGCGGCCATTGATAGCCATCCCCTGCCTCCTTTTAATGCTGCCCATGGCCCATTATTAAATAATTCTAATTGGTTTTTGGGACCAGAGGGACAGCTTTTTAATATACACGCACTACAGCATCACTGCACACTCACTTTGACAATAAACCAGCTCCGCTGCAATTGCAGGCGTCGCAGCACACTTGGGGTACATTTGGTACCCCGTGTGGGGGCCGATGATGAAGCATGCCACCAACTAGGTTGGTGGGTTAGGCCTTTCTTAAAAACCTAAATGGTTTCCCTTGACTAAAGAGACTATTCTGTTTCTTCATAGCTACATACACATATCCCCCTCGACTGTGGGGCTAGTTCCTTTTGATTTTCTACATGCCATAAGGCCTCCCAGGTCACTCAATCAAATGCCTTTTCTGCGTCAAGCTTAACCATGCCAATCTGTTTGTTTGCAAGAGACGTTGAGGGCAGCTATAGCAGTGCCTACAAGGGCCTTTGTGTCTCTGCCAGGAACAAAGCCATGCTGTTACTTTGATACTAGCTCATGAATAAGAGGAGCGAGACGGGAGGCCAGAATCTTAGAGAAGATTTTGGCATCTGCATTGATTAAAGATATCGGACGATAGGAACTTCTGTAGTCGATCAGCTTCCCCTTTTTAGGGAATGCCACAATATTGGTTACGCTCCAGGAGGCGGGAGCATCTCCCTCATTAGTAAAATCAGTACTCAATTGCATATATACTGGTGCCAATAAATCCCTGAAAGCCTTATAAAATTTTAGTGGGATAGCATCCTCGCCAGCCACCTTTCCAGAAGTTAGGGCCTTAATAGCCTTTTCAACCTCAGTTAGCGCAATATCTTTCTGTAATTCGTCGGCATTCAAAGAGTCTAGACGAGGCAGATGGCTCTCCTGCAGATACTCATAACAGGTTTGCTGAATAAATGGGGAGGCAGCAGAATATAAATTGGCATAAAACAATCTGAACTGCTCCACTATATCCTGTGGTTGAGTGAAAGACAGGCCGCCCTCCCCTTTAATGATTTTAATATTAGACCTGGCCTTTTGGTTAGCAATCTGAAGAGCCAGCACCCGCTCCACTCTCTCCTCATATTCATATTGCAGAGTTTTATGCTTATGATAAGTAATAGCGATTTTATCCAATAGCCCTCTATTGATTTTAGACCGAGTTTTTAAAAGCCGAAGATATATTGACTGAGCACCTGAATCGCTGAATGTGATTGCCCCAGCGTGTTGGCTCTCTAAGTCCTCACACCGGGCCTGTTCTACCTCCTCTGCTGCCCGCCGGTTTTGTACTAGAATAAACTGCAGAGTCTCCCCCCTAACAAATGCTTTCATACATTCCCATACACTTGCAGTATTAGCCATGCCAAGATTGTTATTCAGGTACTCCTTCAGTGCCCTTCTAATATATACCTGGTATTCATGATTGCTAAATAAGTGTCTGGGAAATAAGAAAGCCTGTGGCGTTTTTCTAACTCCAAATTGTTTTTGCAGAGTCAGCATAACTGGATTGTGGTCAGATGTGATCTTAGGGCAGACCTCCACCCGAGCATTTTCTAGCAGTGATCCCTTACTAAAAATCATGCCGATGCGGGAGTAGTGTTTATGCGGTTGTGAATAAAATGTATATCCTGGCAGTGTTGGAAACAGTACCCTCCAGGCATCATCGAGCTGATGGATATGCAACAATTCCCACAGCGCTGCTCTGGTCTTAACCATTCTCGCCCGTACCTTGCTGTTAGTATTGTCTGTTTTGCTGTCCATAATGCAATTGAAATCCCCCAGGATTATCAGATCCCCGTCCAAACCAATAATTTGGCACTTAAAGAATCGAAAATCGAGAGGCAGTCCGAAGTGGGACCATATAAAACACAAATCGTAGCAGTGCGACCCGATATCAGCAAGTGAGCTATTGCCCATCTTCCCTTAGTATACGACAATGTACGCAATACAGTGGCTGTTAAGATCCTAGATTTCAATATGGCATCCCCACATATGGAGACTGTTTGCGAAGTGCATATTAGTGTATCATAGCCAAGTTGTCCCAACAGTGACCTATCTTTGTATGCTAGGTGAGTCTCCGTTAAGCCTAGTAGGTGTGGTTTTAAAATGCGGAGTTCCTCCCCGATTAAGCATTGTTTGCGAGATTGATTCAGCCCTACAACATTCCAGCTCATATATTTTAAGTCAGACATTGCACAATTTTTATTTGCTCCCCTCCCAACGGATTCCAGCCTCTAGTGTCTTAATTTTAGCATCTACACTTCTAACTATTAAATGGCTATTCAACCCCTCCTCCCCCACCCCACTCATCACCCTGTGATAAGCCGCTATCTGACGCGTGAGCCCTCCGCCCTGTCCCTGAGGGAACCTCCCGCCTACGTCCCCCGTGCCTACAGAAAGGAATCATCCCTCCCCTAGCTGTCGCTGACTGACGGCTTTAGGTGTACACACACTCACACCCCCTAAGACCCTTGACCACCATCCTTCCTCCTCGCCCTACACAGAGAGAAAAAGTTTTAACTGCTTCAGGCATAAGACAATATTTAGCCCACATTTGAGGCCTTTCCCCCTGAAGAGGTTTTGAGATTTCTAAATCTAGAATAAAAAAAAAAGGGGGGGGGGATGTCAGAAAGGAGGAGGAGAGAGGGAGCGTCGGCCGACTAAGGAGAGAAAGAGCACAAAAAAAAAGAAAAGGAAAATAAGAGAGCAAACAGGCACTTCAATACTTATTATCTCTATCTGACCGTTTTACGCTTTTCAACCCGCAGTTTCAGCCTGCCATTTCAAGAGAGCTTGTCTAGCCTCCTACTCAGTACTAAAGAAATGCGGGTGTCCATTTTTATGATCTTCAAATGCGCTGGCTTCTGCAGATAAACTTGCGAACAGACTGACTTAAAGGAATCAATTAACTGCTGCATCTTTAAATGCCTATCCATTGTGGACTTGCACACATCCGAGCTCACGAATATAGTGATAGTATCTAGTTTAACTGGAGTAGAGGGACAAGATTTAAAGTAGATTGCTTGGCGTAGCAAGAAGTTACCCAAAAATACCAGAACTGGACGTGGTTGCGGTGGATTGCCTTGATTCCCCTGCGGGATAGTAAAGGGTATTCGGTGTGCCCATTGAACTTGTTAGTCCATGTCCCAATCTGCCAGCTCTGGAAAAACTTGCTGAAACAGACTGACGCTTTACGCCCGTAGGTCTGAGCCTTCTCTCTCCTCTGGTATACCAAAAACCTGTAGGTTTTGCCGCCGTTGGTGGTTCTCAAGGTACTCTACCTTGGGTTGCAAAAATGCAACCTGGTTTTTGCACGTATTAGCAACACTCGCGGTGTGGGTGTTAGCTTCTTCTACTACTGCAGCCTGTTCTTGCAGTTCTGTGACGTCTCTCGACAGATAGGCGAACTTGCTGATGACTTCTGTTAGATCCTTGTTTAATGTCCCGGCCGTCTGCTTTTGCTTGAATATACTATTACTGAGCCTCAGCCCTCTGAATAAACAGCGCCTGCATGAATATATACACAGAGGGGGCACATCCTGCTCAAAAGACTGAGTGTCCTGTTTCTGGCCTTACCATGAGGTTATTACCCGTTGCTGAAACTGCGGATGCGGACCTGAGCACCTCAGACTCTTTGCCCATGCTTCCCTCGGGACTGTCCTGTTGATTGTTTTTTTTTTTTTTTTGTTTGTTTTTTTTTTAAAGTTTTTATTGAACAATAATTCGATTACAAGCACGGGCCTACAACCACCAGGGCCGGCCGCTAAGTACAGAATAAAATATACAGTTATCAAAGCTGCAGTCGGTTCCCGGGGCTCGGCCCCGTAGTGACTCCGGATAGTTCTAAAGGAACAGGAGACTTAAGTCCAACAAACACAAAAAACTAAAAGAAAAACAAAAGGCGAGGCATAAAGACAAACAGTGCAGGTCAGGCTTCCTCCGGGGAACTCCAGTTCAGACCATTAAGCAGCACGCGAAAGGAAGGAGTACCAGGGAGGCTGGGGACGGGGGGGGGGGGGCCAAGGGAAACGAACGTCCATATGTAGTCATTCCAAAAGGTGCCCGGAACCGTCAAGGGTCAGGGGGACATGGCGATATCGGTGTCCACCAGGGGGGGCGTACAGATACCCCCGCGATATGCATTCCATTGCCCCCAGATTCTGCCCCATGCCCCCGGCTTACCACGGGCAACATACACAGTCTTCTCCCTGAACATACACCAGTCCATATTCTCCTTCCATACTGACACGGTGGGCGGCCGCTGGGCACCCCAAAGCTGCGCTATATCTCTTTTGGCAATCATGTTCCCCAGGGCCGCCCACCGAGTCTGAGCTGCGCTATAATCATTGGGCTCCCACACATTCAGGACACAGCGACGCACCTCCGGCAGCAGCACAACCCCAGTGACCTGTCCCATAACCGTATGTACCCGGCGCCAGTAGTCCGCCACCTCGCGGCACTCCCACAGGATATGGAGAAAGGTGGCGCTGAGCCCACAACCCCGCTTACAGAGCCCATCATCGGAATATCCCATCGAGACTAAGCGAGGACCCGTCACATACACCCGGTGAAGAATCTTAAGCTGTACCAACCGGAGACGGGCCGGAATGGCGACCTCCTTGGGGGACGACAGTGCAGACTGCCAGTCCTCGTCGTCCAATTCCACCCCATCCCCCGTCCAAGCCTCCCGAAGGCGCACCAAGAGGTCAGCCCGATGATTAATCAGTTTCTTATAGATTAAAGAAATAGTACTGTCAGGGACATGTCCGTCAAGTATGCGGTCCTCGAGGGGCGAAGAAACCGGGATCTTGGTCCCCTCTCCAAAGACTGAAAGCAGGGCGTGTCGAACTTGGGCATAGCGGAAGAACTCCCTGTCCGTAAGCTCATATTCGGCCTGAAGAGCCGCGAAAGTCTTAACCGCGCCCTTATGCCACAGGTCTCCCACTTTGCTGATACCAATCGTATCCCACTGGTCAAACCCCTTCGTAGTCCAGAGACTCCCCAGGCGATCGGAGGCAAACAAAGGAGTAGCACATGTCAGTCGCTCACTCCAGCCCGTGGCCGCAGTGGCAGCCCTCCAGGTCCGCACCGCAATCTTAGTAGGACCCGTAAGGGTCCGGCCAGCCGAGCGGGAGTAAAGCGCCCTGTTATAGTCCCCGCCGGGAAGCAGGAACTTGTCCATCTCATACGCCGGATTCAGGCCAGGCGCATACGTGGCATGGTTGATGGCCGAAAGCTGCGCGGCCCAATAATACCTGCGAATGTCGGGAAGCGCGATGCCCCCGTCGTACCAGGGGAGAGTAAGCTTAGCAAGAGCAATACGCGCCCGCCCGTCCCACACCAATCTCCTCTGCAGGCTCTCCACCTCCCGAAAGTAGGCCACTGGGATGACGTCGAAGGAATTCTGGAGTGCATAGAGGAACCTGGGAAGGGACATCATTTTGAACAGCGCGGCCCGACCCAGCGGGGACAGGGGCAGCCTGCACCACCGGGCCGTGTCCTCCCGCAATCGCCGAAGCGGACGCAGGAGATTCTGCTCATAGCGAGCCACCGGGTCCAGCGAAACGTATATCCCCAGGTACTTAAAGCCGCTCAGAGATACCTGGATCGGAAGCCGAGGCGGCAGGAGAGGAGGACCACCGGAGATCGGATAGACGCAGGATTTAGACCAATTGATCGTGAGGCCCGAATTATTCCCAAAGGAAGTCAAAACGTCAAAGAGGACGTTGAGCGACTGCCGCGGTGAGGTGAGATATAGGAGAATATCGTCCGCATACAGCGAAACCCGATCCTCAAAGCCCGGGGCCCACCGGATCCCTCTAAGCGAGGGCTCCCAGCGGAGCCAAGCCGCGAGTGGCTCCAGGGCGAGAGCAAAGAGCAAAGGGGACAACTGGCATCCCTGCCTCGTGCCCCTGCCGAGGGCAAAGGGCCGAGAGACCCGCCCATTCACCACCACCTGAGCCATGGGTCCTGTGTAAAGAAGCTTCACCCAGCCAATCAATCCTTCCCCAAAACCAAACTTAGCCAAGACAGCCCAGAGAAATGGCCACTCGATGGTGTCAAAAGCCATCGTGGCATCCAGAGAAACCAGCACGGCCGGTTCGGAGAGGAGCTCCGCCCTGGCAAGGGCGCCGTGAAGACGCCGCAAGTTAAGAGCGGTGTTACGATGCGGGATGAATCCGCATTGGTCCGGATGAATAAGATCGCACACGACGCTCAACAGACGATTGGCAAGGACTTTCGCCAGGACCTTAGGCTCCGCATTTAGCAGTGAAATAGGCCGGTAAGAAGTACAGCGGTCTCGCGGCTTGTCCTCCTTGGGGATAACGACTATCGTGGCCAAACGCTGGTCGGCCGGGAGAGAACCCGCCGCCAGAGACTCACGGAACATGCGACTGAGGAAGGGCGCAAGCTTGTCAGGGCGCAATTTATATAGCTCAATGGGCAGACCGTTGGGACCCATAGCCTTGCCCGAGCGAAGGGAGCGGATCGCGGTCGCTATTTCATCCGCCGACAAGGGGGCGTCCAGCCGCTCACGGTCTTCAACGGACAGGCCGGGCAAGGCGATATCCCTCAAAAGAAGGCGAGAGTCGTCCTCATCCCTGTCAGTCACTGGGGAGTACACAGCCCGGAGGTGGTCGGCAAAACATTCCACAATCTCGTCAGGCTCCGTCACACACACACCATCCGCAGCACGCAACTCCGGGACCACACGATTCACTCTCTCCTTCCTGTCCAGCCACGCGATCAACTTTCCCGCCTTGTCCCCGGCATCGTACAGTCGACCCTGCTGCTCCCTATACATAGTTTTGGCCGCGTCAGTGACCAGGGACCTATACTCAAACTGTTTCAGGCTGAGGGCATGAAGCCCGTCCGGAGTGACATTCGCCTCCAAGGCCGACTCCAGCCCCACGATGTCAGTCTCCAGCCTCACCACTGCCTCACTCTTGACCCTCTTAGCCACCACTATCTGGGAAAGGGCGTGTCCGCGGATCACGGTTTTAAAGGCTTCCCACAGGGACATTGCAGACGACACCGACCCCTCGTTATCCAGGAAGTATTGGTCCATAGCCTTGACCAGGCTGTCACGAGTCGTAGGGTCTCGCAGGTACCATGGGTTAATGGGAGCGATCCGCCCTGCAGACCGCGGCCCGGTGTCGAAAAGAAGCCACAGCGGAGAATGGTCGGAGATACCCCGCGCCAGGTGCCTGACCTCACGAATCCGACCAGTCTGCGCCGCGGGCATAAGGAAGTAATCTAACCTAGAGAGACTCCCATGCGCCCCCGAGTGAAAGGTGAATTGACATTGGGTCGGATGCATTAATCTCCAACTATCCACCAGGCCGAAGGTATCCAGCATCCCACCCAGCCATGCCTGGGCAGCGGGGAGGGTCCTTGGTGGGTGACGATCCAGTTCACCCGAAACCACAGAATTAAAGTCCCCGCCCATGAGCAGGAGGCTGTCCGGAAGGTCAAGCAGCATTCGACCCAAGTCAGTGAAGGTGGAGTTCTGGAGGCCCGGGGGGACGTAAACTGAAACCAGGGCAAGGGGCTGCCCCTCCCACCTCCCAATCAAGCACACATAGCGCCCTCTGTCATCCGAGACTATCTTAGTGATCTCCACCGGAAGTGAGGTTCGCAGGAGAATGCCCACCCCCCTGGAACCAGTTGTGAAACCAGAATGGGCCACGAGGCGGTATCCCCCCCTGTTCATTGCATGACAAACATTACCAACCAGATGCGTCTCCTGGAGAAACACCACATCAGGAGTCAAACGACGCAAATATTGCAGTACTACACCCCGCTTGATACGGTCCCCCAACCCATTGACGTTCCATGACATAAGCCTCAACCCGTCCCCCCCCATCCCCCCCAATAGATCAAGGGTCCCCCAGCCTGCAGCACAGTTCCCAAATGTGGACAAAAATCAGTACCTCGCCCTGTAAACAAAAAACACACAGCAAAACAACCCCACCTCCCCCCCAACCCCACCCCAGGACCAACTCCCCCCACCCTGCACCCCTGCGGGCCAAAAAACCCCCCCAACTTGCAGTGTGCCTGTCGCCCCTCTAACCCCATTCTACGAAAAGACCCCAGAGGAGGTAAGGGACCCGTCCCCGCCCGCCCCCCTCACTGGTCCTGGTTAAACACAATATGCAAGTGAAATAAGACCCGACTGTACAGTGCAAAACGGCAAAGTCAAGGACCAAAAGTCATTCTAAAGGGGACCCGTCACCCGCGGTGCCCGCAGAGGGTCCGGGACGGCCACCTCCGTCCGGCAGAGAGTCCAGCCAGTCACTTGCAGCCACGGGAGAGTCAAAAAAGGCTGTCCGATCCCCATGTTCCACTCGGAGTTTTGCAGGGTAGAGCATCGAATACTTTAGGCCCAGCTCGCGGAGACGACGCTTCACCCCCTGGAATCCCATCCGTTGTTTCTGGACCAGTTGCGTGAAGTCCGGATAAAAATTGATGGTCGAGTTCTCATGACGAACCGGGCCGTGGGTCCGTGAGGCCTGCAGAATAGCGTCGCGGTCCCTGTAGTAGAACAGTTTGGCCACGATAGGCCTCGGGGGGGCCCCCGGCCGTGGCCGACCGCCCGGAACTCGATGGGCCCGCTCCACGGCAAAGAACTTACTTAGGCCAGCCGGGGACAACTGTTTCAGGATAAGTTCCTCGACCACGAGGTCAACCGGGCGGCCGTCAGAGGACTCCGGTACACCTATGACGCGGATGTTGTTGCGTCGGGCCCGTCCCTCGAAGTCCTCAAGCCGCCGGGCCATATGATCGTTGACCACCCTGATGTCTCCAAGCGCGGCCCGCAGATCCGACACCTCCGCACCGAGGGTGGAGGTCCGTGTGTCGAGAGCCTGGACCCTCTCGTTAGTTTTGGAGAGGTCGGCCCGGATCAGGGTGACATCAATCGCGACAGTGTCAATCTTACGGGCCAGGGCCTCATATTGCGTCGCGATGGTTTCCCTAATGCCCTCAATGGCGCCCATAATGTCCTGCAGGGATAGTTCCGTAGAGACGGTCGCGCCTCCCTCCGCAGTATCCGAGGGGGGGCCAGCAGCGCCAGAGGGCCCCCTGCCCTGGGTGTATCGGTCCATGTTATTGCTCTGGACTGCTCCCCCGCGGAGGGAAGCCTTGGTCTTGCGGCCCTCGGGACCCCCTTTGCCCCCCATGTGAACACGGTCACTCAAGAGGACCCCAATCAAGAGGTGTAAGGGCACCAGCAAGAAGACCACAAAATGTCGGTATAGGGGGTCCGAGGCGATAGGCACTCTAGTAGCAGGTGAAAGAAAACCTCATTCAGAGGCCCAGGAAGCACCTCGCCACCCCGAGCGCACCCCCCTGCCGGTCTCCTGAAGTGCAAAACCGAAACCGAAAGTGGTGGATCGGCAACTGGCACCGCGCTGAAGCCGCTGTTGTTCAATTGCAGCCCGGCCCCTCGGGTCACCTTCACCCCGGTCACCTCCGTCGGGTGGGTCCCAAAAGTTCCGACGGCGACAACTCAGGATTCCCAGGTCCGATTTGAGTTTTGAAAAGAGATATATGCTCAGCTGGTCTTTATCTCCCAGATTCCATAAGCCACGTCAGGATATTCTCAGGATAGATTCCGAGGAGCAGAGAGGGTCCGGGGAGCCCTGTGCTCACGCGACCATCTTGGATGCGCGCTAGGCTCCTCCTCTCCTGTTGATTGTTGACTACTGGCGACGCCGAAGAAATCATACCAGGAGAAGAATATTAGTGAGTCTTCACCCTCAGCTGATGCAGCCCCGCCTGTACCATAGAAGCAACATTACCAGTGTTAGAAAGCCGTGAGATAATGGCCTTTACCTCTCCCTTCGATGCCACCCATTTACGAAGAGGACTAAAGCCAGAGTCAGCCTTCGAGCCGCTCGAAGCAGAGTCTTTGAGTCATCCCACTGTAGTGGTAAGAAAGAGTTTAGTACCACCACGGCCTTTTCCACCTTTGCCACCTTTAGCCCCTTTGGTGTTTTTGGGACCTCTTCCCTTTGGACATTTATTCTCCACAGGGGTACGTGCTTTAGATGTATCTAATGTTACGGCTTCCTTGATTTCCCTATCACCACTAGCAGCGTTTACTAACTGCATTGCATGTCCCTGCAGAACACCACCCAGAGCATCAAAGGGAGCATTGACAGGGTGGGCAAGCAGAGAACCAACAGATAGCTCTGGCCCTCCGTTGTAGCTGGGTATAGGTGATGGCGTTTGACTTTCCCAGCCAGAGATCAAATCAGCTTGAAGGTTGAGGTCTGCGTCGTTGGGCATGCTGATATTTACACTGTTGGCGCAGAGCTTTAGATGAGGCTGCTCTTGTACTGCTTGTATTACTGAGGTAGTTTGAGCAATAGATAGCACAGGGGGCAACGATCACTTAATTCTAGGACGCCGGCATGCACTTGTATTGGGTGGCTCTCACTTTCTCCCTCTCTGGCAGTCTCAATAAGGGCTCCGGTTCTATTGGAAATCGCAGGAGCTATTGCAGTGGAGCCACTCTTCTGCTGTGCACAAGAAGATGTTGCCCTATCCTTGGATGTGCCTTTTCCTCCCCAGCCATCCTGCACTGCAAAAATCAAGGCTTTGTCCATCTCAAGCCCGGGGATGGATTTTTCCGATCCGCAGGACCGGAGCAGCCCTCTGGCCCTGCCAGACCATGGTAGCCATAGGATTGGCCGCCCGAGCTGGGAGCAGGTATCCTGATCTACTGCAGCATCCAGGCCCTCATTCCTGCTGCCTATGCCTGTTCGAGTGCCACTCTCTGCCCTTAAGGATCTGCTTCCTGCTGCTCACGCTGCTCCTAGTACTGTGACATTATCCCCTGCACGTCCCCGCCCTTTGGGGGCCTTGGTTCATGGAGGAGCTATCGCCTTGCTGGATACTGCCAGCATCCGCTGTCCTCCACTGATTGCCACTAGGGCTCCAGGTACAGTTGCAGATGCAGATACAGAAGCGGAGAGCAGCCCGACGTGAAGCCACTGTGCCGCTCTTCTCACGTACATGGTGTTGCACGTTACAGCTGAGCCTAGCCGCCACATCTATGAGTCTGTGCAGCCTGATTCAGGATGCCTGCTTCCTGGCCGCCAACACAGCCATCGCCGTGGGATGCTCCGCTTCGGAGAAAGATAGGAAGCCTGGGTGTTTGTTTTTTAATGTCCCCGTGCTCTCATGCCAGTATCGCAGTCCGGTCGGGCGGGGGAGAGCCAGGGGGGCCAAGGAGTCCAATGGGGAGGTCAGCAAGCAGCATCCATCATAGAGGACTCACTCCGCCATCTTCAATCCACAATGGATTTAACCAAAGCCAGCAACTGATGAAACTTTAACCCTCTCTGAGCAAACAAAGTAATCTGCACATTTGGCAAACCTCTTTTTTGCTGCCTCTTTTGCCCAATAGATGTAGCTGTGGCACACAATCCATACTCTAAGTATCTTATTGGGAAGCAACTTGTTCCTTCTAGAATGTACTGTGAACTTGTGACCTACTGGTTCCACTGAGCTAAGACTGTATTGAGGGTAAGAGTGTTAAAGAGACAGAACAAAATATGAGGAGCGAAGACACAATGTAAGTAATGGCAAGTTTTCATTTCCCAATCAGGACTATGTAATAGACTGTTGTGTACTATTTACATTTCAGAAAAATTAAGTTAGATATCGGTTTGAACCCGTGTTTTTTTTTGTGATTTCACTGCGATGGCCGTGAAAACATTGCGAAATCGCATCGACAGGAACCTCGTTTTGAAAGAGAGGGAAAGTGTTAACAGATGATAACCATTCACAAGTGGAGATTCAATAGTCTAAAATGAAAGACATTAATTCGTTTGCTGCCTTTCTCATGATGATAGAATGGAAAGTTGAAGAGGTTGCCATGTTAGACTTACTTTGTGTGAGAGTGGTGTACCATTCATGTCCTTAGTTTTTACAAATCTTAACAGTGTCCAGACTATGCAGAAAGGGCTAAAACAACATTATAATCTACAAACTGAATTGAGTGGAATGTATATAACTTTGTAATTATTTTAAAAATGTACATTAGAAATTAAGATGTATATGGGAGTTTGATTAAAAGGAGTATCACAGTGATGAGAAAAAATGAGATGAACTGTATCTTTTAGAGGGCATGTGTTTAAGAGGTTAGTGGTGAATATTTTGGGAACTAAGAGAAAAATGAATTTGTGCCCGTTTATTACATTGTGTATTTTATTGAAAAATAACAGTATAGTTTTGTTGAAAGTTGCAATGAGGAACTAAAAATGTTTTAAATATCTAAACATCATGTGCAGAATAGATACAGCTGTCATTTACGTTCTGGGAGTTGTAGTACTCTTAGTAACATTATTTAACAGGAATAATGTAGTGAGAAATAAAAGTTGAGAACCTCTTGTCTGCGTGCATATGAAATAGAAAGAAGTAAACTTGTTAGGTATATATTGGGAAGTGTTTGTCAATGTGGATTTTAACTTATGTGACTACTTTACATATGCTTAAATGGTGGGATATAGTTTTTGTGCTTGCACATAGCTATATATGCGCTGGGAATTTTTTATTTTTCATTATGATGTGCCTAGATGGGTTGTATACACTAGTATTTAAAGACAAGAAGTCCTAATATGAAAAGCCACAGCGAATATTGTTAAAATATTGTTTTTGTTTGTTTTATATTGATCATATTTGAATAAATCAAAGTTGTCCTAAAGAAGGTGATAATTTGATTGTTTCACCAAAACGCTGCGTCAACAGATATATTCAATTGAGCATATCAACTCAAAGGAATACATTTTAATATAATAACTGTTTTTGATTTTTTTCTTAAATATGAGAACTTTGTGAAATTATAATCGTGTTTTAAACATTGCCGGATAGTTGATGTATGAGCTAAACTATGAATCTGTAACTTGTGTATAAACTGTGTACATAAAGTACTTTGTTACCCACACACATTTTGTGTTCTATATGTACTTAGTTGTTTTTATTATGTGCAAAATGGAATAAGAAAAATAATAAAAGATTTTTAACAATTGTAGCTCTATATATATTCGCTTTATTTGGCTAAAGGGCTTTTCAGGTTTTTAGAATGAGAAAAAAAAAATTCTAATATGTTTATTCTTAATTGATTATATTGATTAGTTTTTAAAGCTTAATATATCTTTGATTTTTTTTTTGTCTTGAGTCATTCTTTGGGTTACATTTCTACCAGTTTAAAAAAGCAAAAAATCTAGGTTTTAACTGAAAAGGGAAACTTTTGTTACGAGTATAAATACATCCTGTCCCTTTTCTTTATATTGGGGGTGACTCATTTAAATGTGTGGTGACTCTCCCTAATTACATGAGTGAATGGGTTGAAAGTGGGTGTTTGGATGGCTGTATAGGTTCTGCACAAATGTAATAATGTTGCATAGTTACAGCCTTGTAAATTTAGTGTTAAATTTGAAAAAGTGTAGAAGAAGGTGAGATGCAGTAAAACAGAAATGACAAGTTGGGAGAGTAGTTGACAAGGCCTTTGCTTTGAAGAGGAAGCTTTTCATTTTGATTCTAAATAGAATGAAGACTCTCTCTTGAAAAAATTGTGTTTTGCATGAGGAGACAAAACCAGAAGAAAAGATTAGTGAATAGAACTATTAGTTGTACAGTTCTTAGTGGACAATGGATACATACTTCATGTACAGAGGTTTTCTTTAATGAAGAAATCTACATCCAGTGTAACAAATTAGTTCATGCTATTGATGAAAGAGGGTGATGTTATCAAATGAAGAATGGTAGTCCTATAGCAAAAGAGGTGATGGTATCTAGAAATGTAGGAGAAGGTATTGCAGAAGAGGTACGAGGAAAACATAGGGTACTGTATACAAATGGTATTGTAGTAGTGTTTCTAGTATAAATCTGGAATCCATTGATATATTTTGAAAATTCCTATGTATTTTTCCAAGACGAAGTTTAAAACACAAGTAATACCACTCAACAATGCGAACTTAAGGTAGGAGACTGTATGCTTTATAAGTAGAGCACTTTTGCATGGTAGTGTGGCAGACGTAGAAAACGGTTTTTGGTGATGTGCAGTTTCATTTCTTTGGTCCTGAGCAGGATTCTAGGGAAAATGAAGAGTTGTTAAGAGGAGGAGTTGCAAAACAAGACACAACTATTACAGATGATAGTTTTAAAAAAGAGATTTCAAAATGTAATAGAGTGTTCTGTAAAAAGCAGAGTATGTTTGTATATGTTGTTGATGCACTCACTAGAAGATTTAAACACAGATTGTTGACAAATTTAAGTAGTGAAAAAGTAAATTATGATAAGTGGCAAAAGTTAGCTGTGTATTTATTTGTAGAGGAATGGTTTGACTTGTGTATACAGCAAGTTATATGTAAGTGGTGTTATAATAAATTGGAAGATAATAGAATGAACAACAGATGGATATTAGATGCCCATTTTTTAAGATAGTAAAATGCCTGCTAATGTAGAAAAACTATAAATGTCAAAAATCAAAAAACACATCAACATTCATTATTTTTTCCAGCATTGCATAGGGCCGTTATGAACTGCTCTCCAGCACTAACTACAACTCCACAATCCATGCAGTATGATGCCATCAGGGAAAGCTGTAGAGCCAAATCTTGAAGTCGAGATTGGACTTTTGAATGAACTCTCTGCTTCGGTGTTATGCTCTTTTTGAAGTTGAGGATCCTTCAGCTTTGCATTGCCTTCTTGCTGCTCACTCCTCTTATGAAATGTGCAAAAAAGATTAAAAGAAGAATAAATACCATGTACGGTTTTGGCAGCATTGTGAATACCTGTAACACATTGTTCTCCAGTACTTATAACAACTCTACAGTCTATGCAGTACATAGCCATTCTTGAAACTCTGAAGTCATATCTGTTGCAGTAGTCTGCACCATCAGAAGTGAGTTTCTGACCAGGAATTGTTGCTGCTGCCACTGAAGTAGATGATCCTCCAGCTCGACTCTGCTTTAGATGGTATAACATGGACCTTGTCCTACATGAATATTTTTTGTTCGTCCCTCTAGAGAGGGGCTTGTCAGACATTGTGCATTGCACTAGTTCTTGATTCCCCATAAGTTTGGATAACAATGGTTAATTTAAGGTTTATTTGGAAGTTATGTTGTGTTCATGTGTTTATATGATGAAAGTTATTTTTGTTGTTTATTTACAAATATATTGTTAAAATAAAGTTACATCAAAATTTTACTAAACCACTAGACTCAAACTTCGTGTAAAATATGTCTATACATTTGTTTTACACTTTTTCATTTGTATTGGTGACTACTAATGTCATTGCGACCTCCGGTGTTGCTGTGAATATAGAAAATACATTTTTGATGTAGTTAATTCGACAAATGAATACAAAGGGGAAAGTTATATTAGTATCTTACTAAATAGCTACTCTAAAACGTTATGTCAAATATGTCTATAAATGTGTTATACAATTTTTCCCAAATCACCTGGTATTTGCAGTCTGTCCTTGCAATGAAACTCATAGAATCATACAGGCACTACCTGTGCAATCATCAAGGATGTCCTTTCTGCATCACTCTGCAAACGTGCCTCCTGGCATAGTACTAGTTGGAGGATAATGTCTCTTTGGCTAATTAGGGTATTTGGGGACCAAGTATCCCTCTTGTTACCTCGAGCAAGTTCTACACAGTCAGTTTGCTAAGAGGTGTTCTGATGTCACATCCCCTTTCTGCACCATTCTGCAAACATGTCTCCTTGCACACTACTGGTTGGGGAATAACATTGTCGTGGATGCTAAAGGACCTTGGAGACCAAGAAGCCCTCCTGGTACTTTCTATAAGTCCTAACCAGTGGGATTTCTGAGAGCTGGTCAGAGGCCCTGCTCCCTTTCCACAGCATTCTTTAAAGACCATTGCTACTTACAAAATCATGGAAATTCATTGGAACAAAAAAAACAAGAGTTGCAGGTAAGTTATAGTGAGGAATTAGCATTTAAAAAAAACCTTAGGACTGCACTGAAAAAAACAAAGGTTACAGGGCTGTTGTAGTTGGGAGAGAGATTTTTTTTTAAAAACTGAGTTATTCACTGAAAAAAAACAAAGGTTACAGAGATGTTATAGTTAGGCTGACATTTCACTCGTATTAAACCAGAGAAATTAAGTGTTAATTTTCTTCAGAGTTTTATATAGCACGGACTTGACCCGAATGTATCGGGTATTGTAATTGTAATTGTAATTGTAAGGTACTTGTTAAGCGCGATTGCTGCCCGAAAGCGTCCAAGCGCTGAGTAGAAGCAGAGAGTGATCTAGAGGACAGTCTAGGAGAGGTCGGATTTGGCAAACAAATGTGTCTTTAGATTTTTACGAAATGAGAGGAGGTCAGGATTGGATCGAAGTGAGATGGGGAGGGCATTCCAATGTTTAGCGGTGTTCAGGGAGAACAGCCTGCCCCCCGACCTGGCTTGCTTCACTCTGGGGACAACCACAAGGAACGCATCCGTCGACCGGAGGTTCCTATTGGGTTGGTAAGGAGTGATAAGGTCGGAGTTGATGGCAGGAGCTGTTTTCCAGACGGCGTGGTGTGCCAGGCACAGTGCCTTAAAGGTGACCCTCTGCCTCACTGGTAACCAGTGGAGAGTTTTCAAAGCAGGTCTGGCTGACTGAGTGCGCGGGATTTCCAGCAATGTGCGAGCTGCACAGTTCTGAACGACCTGCAATTTTCGGAGAGTTGTCTCCGGTGCCCCTATATATAAGGCATTGTTCGAGTCCAGGCGAGACTGGATGAGGCCTTGCATCACCACCTTTTTTGCCTCGAGGGGGAGTAGCGGGAGGACCTTCCTCAGGATCCTAAGTAGGCCGAAACAGATGGAAGACAGTTTTTTGGCCTGAGTAGAGAAGGAGAGTTTATTATCCAGCCACACCCCCAGGCTTTTGACACTGTCCTTGGGGGTGGGAGGAGAACCCAGAACACTAGGCCACAGAGAGGTGAGGGAAACCGGAGAGGGAGGGCCTAGGAGCAGAAGCTCCGTTTTATCACCGTTTAGTTTTAGGGAGGAGTTGGTCATCCATCCCTTGACGTCCATCAGGCAGTTTAACAGATCGGCTGCGGAGTGCCTATTGTTCTTCGTGGCCAACGAGACCACAAGCTGGGTGTCGTCGGCATATGACACAATTTTGATGCCATATGGTTCGACAACACCCGCCAGCGGCCTCATATAGATGTTGAACAATACAGGGCTCAGAGAAGAGCCCTGTGGTACTCCGCAGCTCAGAGGTTTACTCGAGGACACCATCTCTCCGTCGAAGATCTGAAACGATCTCCCAGACAAGAAGGAATCGAACCACCTTAGAGCGTCACCTGAGACTCCGATGTTATGGAGACGGTCCAGCAGGGTGGTATAGCTGACCGTATCGAAGGCGGCACTTAGATCAAGGAGGATCACTGCCACTGATCCTCCCTGGTCCAGTATCCTTCGAGTTTCTTCCGTGACGGCTAGCAAGGCGGTTTCAGTGCCATGCTTTGGTCTGAAGCCTGTCTGGGATGTGTGAAGTAAGGAGTGGTCCTCCAGAAACTGGACCAGCTGCGTGTTTATATGCTTTTCTAGCACCTTGCTGGTCCAAGGGAGAAGTGAAATGGGACGATAGCTGGAATGATCGTTTGGGTCCAGGCTGGGCTTTTTCAGCAGTGCCCGTACCATGGCCTGCTTCCAAGCAGTGGGGACTGAGCAAGCGGAGATAGAGGTATTTAGCAGATCCCGGATGACAGGTAGAGTGGCTGGGCTTGCCTGTAATAGAACTTCTGGAGGGGCGGGATCACGGGGGGAGCCCGATTTTACTTGCCGTGCCACCTTGCTTAAAATGTCAAGATCCAAGGGAACCAAATGCTCGAGGAGAGGCTGATTGGGGTGCCGAGGTGCTTTAGGGGGGGGAGGGTGGAGTGTATCCGGAATTATGTCTGAGGTGGGGAAGGTGGAGTAAATTGTTGTGACTTTATTATAAAAGAAATCCGCAAGCTCGTTGCATTGATCCTTGGTTTTGTTGGGTGGGGGTGCTGTGTTGGCGATGGTGCAATGTTTTATGATTTGGAAAATTTCTTTTGGTTTAGATTTTGCTTCTAAAATTCTCTCAGAATAGTAAGTTGCCTGGGCCTTTCTGATCCCTTCTTTATAGACTTTAATCGACTCTTTGTAGGAGGCCTTTTTGTCTGGAAGGAAGTCTAGGCGCCAGGCTCGCTCTCGTTGCCTACAGAGGCGTTTTAGTTGTTTTAAAGAATCGGAGAACCAAGGGGCAGATTTCTGTGGTCTATTCGAAGAGGATTTGCGGACCGGGAGGATCGAATCTAGCGAGTGGGTAATCCAATTTTTGTAGTGAGAGTTGGCCATATTAGGATCTGGGCCAAGTGAGGGGAGGGTAGAGTCTAGTTTAAGCAGCCAGGGCTCCAATGGAAGTTTGGACCAGTTCCTCCTAGAGGAAACTTGAGGAGGGAGCTGGGGGGTTTTGTATTTGACCCAAGTGAAAGGGACCAAAAAATGGTCCGACCATGGGAGGGGGGTGGGTTGACCAACAATTAGATCCGTGCAGTTACTGAATATGGGGTCGAGTAGATTGCCTTTTTCATGAGTCGGGGCAGCAACCAGTTGGGATAGTTGGAGGGCTTCCAGATCCTCTAATAGATCCTGAGCGATGTGGTCTGAAAGAGAATTAAAGTGGAGATTAAGGTCTCCTAAGATCGTGTAGTTGGCGGCAGAGAGGATTCTTCCCGCTATTGTCTCAGGAAGAGACCTATGAAACTCTTTTACAGGCTCCGGGGGGCGGTAAATCAAGGTACCCGAAAAGGTGTTATTGGCGCTGAGCTCTATACAGAATGCTATACTCTCACATTCAGGAATAGTCTCAGCTGTGGTATAACATCGGTACTGGTTCTTCAGAATGATTGCCAGACCTCCGCCTCTCCCTACCGATCTGTCTGCTCTGAGGATATAATATCCTGCGGGTAAGGCTTGAACTACGTCTGGTTCAGAGTGTACAGTGAGCCACGTTTCTGTCAGAAATACTGCGTCAGGCTTATGTTCTTCAAGCAGCATGGCAATCTGTGTACTGTGTTTGGGCAAAGATCGGCAGTTTAGCAAGTACATATGGTACGTTTGTGTAGTGGCTGACGGGGATTTATGGAAAGAGTGCATGCACCCTGGACAGCGGGCGGGCAGTTCCAACGGCGCGAAAGTGTGGGAGCACTTAGGAGTAACAATCCTACCTATGCTGTGTAGGGCCGCGGCGCCGTAGGTCACGGTGTGGCTATCATGAGAGCCAAAGTTTATGGCCCCAGGCCCCGGCAGGTCGCGGACGGGCGCAGACGGGCTTGCCTTAGGCGCGCCTTCGGCGCGCCACCGGCGCGCCCGCTGCGCTCGCCCGCTGCGCGTTCTGAAGTTACACATTTTTGAAGGGCCGTAAGGAGTGCTTTACAATAGTACAAGTTGCGTTACACAAGGACACATTCATTTTTGTTAGGCATGGGAAAATTACGTGATTTTCCCAGAATCACAGGCTGTTGAGCATCATTGCCGAGACTCGAACCCGGTTGCCCAGATTTGAGGTTGACCGCCCTAGCCGTTAGACCACATCCTCTCCCCTGAGATGAGGTCTTAGCTGACCTAACTATAACTCACGCCCCGCAATGCGCTGCTTATGACCGCACATATTACATCACCCTTGACATGGTCAGTGACATCACTGATGACATCTCAAATAACATCACTGATTACATCATCCTGTGACTGTGAGTGTTTCTAAAAAGTTTGAGTGTTTAATATATATACACACCAAGCTGTATTAATGAATCAGTGGGTGTATGAATGCTTATATGGATGATTTAGTGGGTGTACAACTGACTGTATAAGTGAGTGATTATATGTGTCTCAGTGAATGTATGAGGGAGTGAGTAATTTGTGTGAATGTCTATCAGTCTGTCAGTTGGTGTTTTAAGTGCCGGCTTGGTTTGGCGAGTAGGTACATGAGTGGCTGTATGGGTTATTGATTGGTAGTCAGAGTACCTGTATGGGTGTATGAGTGTCAGTGTGGGTGGATGAGGGTGTGTGTGACTCCCTGCATGGATGAGTGAATAGGTAAATCAGTGGCTCTATGGGTTTGTGAGTGCATCTGTGAGGGGCTGTGTGGGTGAGTGAGTGCGCATATGGCTGTGTCGGTGAATTAATTGATGTGTCAGTGGTATATGGGTGAGTAACTGCATATGTGAAAGGCAGTATAGGTGAGTGTTGGATTATATAAGTGACTGTATGTGTGAGTGATTGTGAGAGTGGTTGTATGGGTGAGTGTGTGCTTGTGTCAGTGACTGTGTAAGTGAGTGAGTAGTTGTTAGTATCTATGAATTGGTGTGTGTATAACTATATTTGAGTAAGTGGCAGTGTGATTGACTATGGGTGTGTGAGTAGCTCTGAGTGTCTGACAGTGTATGAGTGGCTGTATTATTGAGGGAGTTGGTGTATGTGTGTAAAGACCTTTGAGTGAGTGGATATGTAAGTATTGGTATGGGTGTGTCAATGGTTTCGAGAATGGTAGTGTGAAAGCTGGAGTGGGTGTATGAATGGTTACATGGGGGTGTGAGTTGCTGGGTCCGAGATTGTGAGGATGATGTCATCAGTGATGTCAGGGATGTCAATTGAGATGTCATCAGTGATGTAATCAGTGGTGTCACTGACCATGGCATGAGTGATGTAATATGTGAGGTGATAAGCAGTGCATTGCGGGGAAGCGAGTTATAGTTAGCTAACTGCTGAATTTCTCTGGTATGTGTATATGTATGTATATGTGTATGTGTATATGTATATGTGTGTATATGTATTGTATTGTATTGTAATTGCATTTATATAGCACTTATTACCCCTGATGAGGCGTCAAAGCGCTTTTTCGGCGAGTAGCACGCTACTCCGGGACCCATAGAGGATTAGTGTTGAATTAGTATAGTGAAACATGCAAGTAAATTTTCAGCAGTGTATAGGTTAGTCAGTTATTTGGATTCGGAAGGATAGCAGAAGGATAGAAGAGGAAAAAAAAAGTTTGTATTTATATAGCGCTTGTTACCCCTGATGGGGTGTTGAAGCACGCTACTCTGGAAACCCATAAAGGGTTAGTGCTGAATTAGTATGGTGAAATATGAAAGTAGTTTGAGTGATGTATATTAGTTATTTGGAGTGAGAAGGGTAGCGGAGGGATAAAAGGGAAGAAAGGTTTGCATTCATGTAGCACCTGTTACCCCTGATGGGTGTTGAAGTGCTTTTCTGGTGAATAGGACGCTATTCCAGTACAAATAAAGGATTAGCAGCCCTGCCAAGTCCCACACATCAAGCGTTAGACTAGTGCATTTCAGTCTGGTGGTCCGCATCACCGCACTGAAATCGAAAGTCACTCATTTATAGCCCCTCCTCGGCTGTCAAGCCGGAGCGCTGACAGAAAAGTTTGCAGAACGCAGTCCGTGCTCTTTTCAGCAGGCTTGGGGGGCAGGCTCAGCCGCTCTGGGCTGGCTTAGGAAGGCTCCAATGTAGCAAGCCAGGCCGCACAGTTTGCGCCTTTTTAGTACCTGCCGTAATGGACAGTGACTACCCCCGACGGCCAACAGTGTCCCGGGCGGCCGCCAGAGTGCTGGTGCACTACAATCAGTGGCGGCTCCCCCATTGGGGCGTGGGGGCGTCGCCCCCCTGCTTTCTCGCCGTGCGAGAAGACAGAAACATAATGGTAATAACTACTATTTTATGTTTCTGCCTTCTCGCATGGCGAAAAAGTGCCTGGTTGGTGGTGGGCGGTCCTGCTCCAGGGCATGGGGGGAGTAGCTTGCCCACTGTTATGCCCCAGGCCGACCAAACAGTCACTATGCACAACAGTGGGCAAGCCACTCCCCCCATGCCCTGGAGCAGGACCGCCCACTCTCCCTTTGCGCCTCACCACTTGTGATTGGTGGAGCCTGAAAGGGAGGGAGGCTCAGGCTGCCTTTGCTGATGACGAGAGCTGCAGGCAATGAAAAAACGCAGGACGGCGGGAGCGGGAGCCGGGACTCATCTAGAAGCGGGATAGTAAGTTTTATGTATTTTTTTTTTTTAATAAATTGTTTTTTAACGAACCTCACCCCCCCCCCTGCCAGGGGCAGTGTGTAGGGTTAGGTGGTAGGGCTTGGGGTGGTGTTTAGGGTTGTGTGTTGTGGTTCGGGCTGGTTTTCTAGGGCTTAGGGTTGAAATTTGGTAGGGTTCCCAGAGTCTAGGGCTCAGGGCCCGATTCAGGTTCGTGCATAATGGTGTTGGGAAGGTTTCAGGGTGGTTTGGCTCAATTCCATCCAGATTTGGCTGAGTTGGTGTTGGAAAGGTTTGGCTGGATTTGATGCAGATTTGGCTGAGTTGGTGTTGGGAAGGTGTGAGGGTGGTTTGGCCCGATTGGATCCAGATTTGGCTGATTTTGGGGTGTTTTTGTGGGTTTGGGGGGGGGGCGTGTTTGGGTGAAAATTCTTTTTTTTGTAATTCTTGCTGGGATTGTTGGGAATGGGTGGAACTAGTGTCCCAGGGAGTTTGAAGATTATCGAAGCAGTGGAAGTGCTGAAAAGAGCATTTTTTGTGAAGGCCGGTTTGCAATGTTATCCAATGGGCGGTGTTGGGGTGCGTGGAGAAGTGGTTTTTAGGGGGTTCCAGTTGCTCGACAGGAACGGGGCTGCTGTGAGTGGTAGGGAGGGGGAATTGATGGGTGTTCCGGAAGTTTTGGAAGGAATCGATCGATGGGAAGGGTGTTTTTCGGCAAAGTCGAGGAGGGAAACCGCTGCCATAGGAGCCCATGTTAAACATGAGTTTTGCATGTTTTTGGGGTTCGATTGTAGGGTGTTGCAGGTGGTTCCGAGTGAATTTGCTTAGGTGGGATGAGAGTTGGGAAGGTCTAGTTTTGATTGCAAGTGGTTTGAAGAAAATCCATGGAGGGGAAGGGGTGTTTTGGGCCTAGTTTCAAAGTGCGTTTTGACGCGATTTTAGGCCACGTGGAGCTCGCGGTAATGCAGGTTTTTGGTATGGTAATTTGGGGTGTTCTATGGATTTGGGAATGGGTTTAGGGGTTTGGGAGCAATGTTGGGAAGGTCTAGTTTGTGGGAAAAAGAGAAGTTTGGTTGTAGGTGAAGGGGAAAGGGTAATTTGGGCCTGTTTTCTAGGTGCACTTTGTGCCATTGGCAAACATTGCCCGTAATGGGTAATTGCAGACGAGAGCCACAGGAGGGCGACTGATTTCAAGCCTTTCACTTGTATGCATCAGTGGCGGGTAGAACCATTGGAATTATATGGCTTTGTGGGTGCGACATTTTCTTCATAATTATGGATTTGGCGTATTTGCACCGTAATCCAGCATCAGCGGCATAATCTACAGATTAAAAAAAAAATAGCTTTTAGCTCGAAACAATCGCCAACCACTAGCACAATTGAAGCACTGCTTACACCACCGATTCCCCCTTAAGTTGTTTGGGCTAGTTCGCTATGCTTGCTCGCCATAGGGCAGTACGGCAATAATTTTATGCCATACCACTTTTGAATGTCACCAGCCGCCACTGACTACAATACAGTCTAGCACTGTCTGAGCAGTCACGAGAATGCAGCAGCACTGCAACACCAGGATTCATGGACTCGAGTCCTGGACCGGCGCGGCTGCCGCCTGCAGTGCCCAGGGCAGTCCTCTTAGTGTGCTGGCCGGCTCTAACGTGAAAGCGTTTCTCGATACTGGTAAGTGTCACTCCCTTCTGCAATATCCAATCATTTCATTTACTTTAGTTTTGGGAGCGCGTGAAAGTGGCGCCTCGTGATCTCGATCTTTAAAGTTACAGCTGCAGAGGCCTCAAACCTTAGCTATCGTGCAGCTGAAATCATGGTCCCTGCTGGGGCCTCATTATGTTCCTGTGCACAGGAGGCGGTGTCAGCTGCTTTCACATCATGTTTTTCACAGTATTGGTTTCTATGCCGTCACTACTTTTAGATAAGACCCTCCTCACCACCGCAGGTCTTCCATCAGCTCAAGGAAGTAGCTCCAAAGTCTCCTCCGGCTTCAGCCTGCACTCGTAAGTCTGTTGCGAAATTCCCTTTCAGTTAAGGACATTTTTCATTCATTCATATAGTTTTATTTCGGTTAAAAACCATAAAAGCACAAGTATATAATACAGGAACATATTGATAAAAATTCATAGAACATACTAAACCATAATACATTGGATAAAATAGTTAAAATATCCTAAAAAAATCAGGCAATGAGACAATCAATGACCAAGAAAAGTAACAGTAAATCAGTAAGTAAAACATCATAATACTACACATGATTTGCCTTAATTATTACATTTCTTGCATACCACATGGAGAGGAGAAATCTCGAAGTGGCAAAGACAAACACAGGGGTCGTATCATGTTTTAATAGTCTAAAAACTTCCCTATAATCCCTAAAACCTCTTAATTTACAAAGGGAAATGATCCATTTAAATCGTTCCCTGATATAAGAGGGACAAAAAAGCAAAACATGCAAATCGGTCTCCTCTACATGGTCGCAACCAGGGCAGGGGCACCACCTAGAAAAGGAGGGCATCCTTTTATTTGTCAAAGCCCGCAGTGGTAAAGATCCGTGTCTGAATTGGAGATAACGTTTTTTTGCTAGCGAGGGCTGGATGTCATCCAAAAAATTTTCAAAAACATAATGATCCTTCACCTTCAAAAATTTAAGAGACAGCCTGCCCAGGTTAGAGTCCAGATCACGGAGATTCAGGTGATGCTGTTTAAGGATACCCCCCAGCGCCCTCTTGCTAATCAGAGGGCAAGATGTTTCTGGCGAGGTCCACAAATCTTCCCTATGTATATCGTAGCAAAGTTGTTTAACATGTTTAAGCCACAAAATTTTACCCGATCCCCTAATAGACAATAGGTCGACTAGCTCCTCCTTATAGCTTAATAACTCTGGAGTAGACCAAAGTCTCCTCCAGTAAAACAAAGGTCGATGAAAAATAGTCTCCTGGATAGGGAACAATCCCAAATCCAGTCTTAAGGGGATCAAAGGAGTACTCTTAGGGAGGATTAGAAGACGTCTAATAAAATTGTTTTTAGTAACGGACATAGAGCTGGCGTTAACAAGGCCCCAGAGCTCTACGCCGTATAATGCCGCTCCCCTAGCCTGAGCCCTGTAAATTTCCACTGGGGGACCCAAAGGTTTATAAGAACATTCATTAAAAACCTTTAGGATTCCACCTGATGATTGAATCAACTTGAGATTAGCCTTGACCATATGGGAGTCCCACTCCATCCTATCATTCAGGGTAACTCCCAAATAATCAAATGTAGAAACTTTCTCAAGAAAACATCCCTCCAGGTGTGGATGGGGGTAAGTTGATGGTTTGGAATTAAAAACCATATATTTGGTTTTAGAAAGGTTTATCTCCAAATTTCTAGAGGAGCAGAAAGAACAAAAGGCCTCCAAGTTTCGCTGGGCACCCATTGGAGATTTTGAAAGTAGAAGGGTGTCATCAGCGAACATTTGGGCCGGTAGTCTGCATGCTGCTAGAGTCGGAGAATCAAGATCCTTTGCCCCCAAAAGATGTGAAATTAAACCATTGATAAATAAGGTAGGAGCCAACACACACCCCTGCCTAAAACCCCTGTTTACTGGGAAGGGCACAGAGAGCTCGCCATTCATACCATAGCGAACCCTTGCAAACGTTCCAGAGTGGAGACGCTTGAAGAGGTTACAGAGGTGTGAGGGAGCGCCCATCTCAAGTAAGATTAGCCAGAGCTTATCCCTCTGTACCAGATCAAAGGCGGATCTAAGATCCACAAAGATCAGGTAGAGAGAACCCTTCCCCAGAAACACCGTTTTCCACTGTACCAGCTGCAACCTAAACAGTTGGTCAATTGTGGAGACTCTAGGGCGAAAGCCTGCTTGAAAGGGCGATAGAATATGAAATTCTTCCATCCAACTTTCAAGCCTAGTTAATAGAATTCGGGCAAACACCTTCTGGAGGACGTCAATGAGGCTGATAGGCCGATAATTTACTGGATCTAAAGGGGAGGCCTTTTTGTGGATAGGGATAATTTCTGCACCCTTCCAAGTATAAGGGATAGCCATACCAGAAAAGATTGCATTATAATATATCAATAGGTATGGTACCCAAACCGATGGTTCGCTTTTAAATAGATCCCCAGGGATCCTATCTAGACCAGGGGAGAGACTCAAAAGGGCTGCCTGAATTTCAGAGGAAGTACAGAGTAATGGATCGGGAACCCCTACTTCAATAAGGACTTGGGGAGATATATTCGTTAAAAATGGTAATGATTCAACCACAGTGTCACTTGTCGGAACACTAAAAAGGGGCTTAAAGTGCCTCAACCAAACCTCCTCAATGAGGCCAGGTGTTATAGCTGGGGATCCCTCACATCTACCACACCTGATTCAATTCCAGAAAGTCTTGGAATCATGGCTATCCAGGGCATCCTTTATATTAGCCCACCCAACAACCTCCCAATCTTTTTTAGATTCAGATATAACAGATTTATACAAGGATCTAGCTCCTCTGATACTATGAGAAGTACCATTTTTCACCTCCCATAAGAGTGCCCGTTTAGCATCCCTACAGCTAGAATTGTACCAATTGGCTTGTTTCCTCACCCCATTAAGCTTAGATTTTACCGTGATATAAAAAAAACTAGCGGCCATTGAAAAAAATTTGGTGTGGATAAACTCTAGATCTTCAAAGTATAATAAACCCTGTCTGGTCTCCATGAGAACAGATACTTCGGCCAGATGGGTGACCACATGTGACTATAAAGCCGCGATTTTGTTTGGGGTAGACAAAAACTTGGCCCACCTAATGCGACGTCCGCCAGCCACCGCTATTAGGTTGGGACTGCAGATTGGACCGAAGTCCCTGGGGCTCGTGCTGGGTCCAAATGATGCAAAAATTCCAGACTGAGGAGATTATGCTCACTATCAGCCCTGACCACTATGGTAAGAGATTTAAGATGGGACCAAAACTCCACGGTTACCAAGATGTAATCAATGGTTGAGCTTTTACCCAGTCTGTTATAAGTATGCCTCCCAGGGGCATCTGGAGCAAGTCTGCCATTACAGGCTTGCAAAGAATGAGATACTACGAGCTTGTTAATCTCAATAGCCAGAGGTGTAAGACGCAGAGCAGGGTACATAAGACAATCCTGTATATTCCAGGATAAATCTACCTCAGAGGTAATGGAGGGTATGCCAACCAGGGGTTCGAATTGGCAATTAAAATCACCCCCAATGATCTTGTAAGGAAGTGTAGAAAACAAAGTCAAAAGGTCATTGAGGGCATTAAGAATGGTAAGTCCCAATTGTAAAGGGATTGGGCGTAGATAGATATTAATTACCAGTATCGAAGTACCATCCCCGAACTTCAGGATATTACAAAGAATATCCGAGGAATGGGAATCGATGACACTAACTGTACACCTCAGGTGGGTAGCCACCCAAGTACATAGGCCCCCCGAGGGTCGCCCCCTGAGACCCTGCACCGCCGGGACACTGCAAGAAGCAAAACCAACCCTGAACGGAGAAGTCGTCATCCAAGTCTCTTGAAAGAGACAGAGGTCGTAATTATCTGTCGGGGTTGGAGAGTTTAAGACCCAACCCCGCTACATTCCATGACCCTATTAAAGAGCCAGAGTTAGCATCACCGGGGGAACTAGAAGATACAATCTCTGAGCTCACGGGATGACCTCGATGAGATACTAGAGACAAATCTACATCATCGTCAGATATACCAATATTAGAGCCAGGGGGAATCGCAGGTGCTTTAAAAAAAGCTAACGGTAGAGAAACCGCCCTCTGCACTCTCCCCTTCCGACTTGGAGATGTTAGGCCGACCATATAATAAACCTGTGGCCCCCACACAAGGGACTAGTCAAGCCTCGATGTCCAAGCAGCCAAAGGAGTTGGCAACAGGAATACTATAGGCAGCAGTTTGTGGACCAAAATAAGGATTCCTTAGGTCAGACCTTGCCAAGCCAACTGGCCGTTTATAAAAAAATAACTCCATGGCAGAGGTAAGATTAGACTCTGGGAAGACGGGTCTTGCCATTCGAGAATAAAATTAGCCACTCTAGGATCCCTGAAATTAATAATAACACAATCCCCTCCCTTATCTTTTTGGTTCACTCCCAGCCAGCCCACCCTTTGCACGAACAGAATTTCCCCATAACTCCCTCTTGGTAAAGATCTATAAGTATTCAACCAGTGGGTAACCTTGTTCTTCAGCTCGGGGTAGGATTCCTCGCGTGCACCTGACAGTGGGGGAACACTTGTGAGAACCACCACATATGGCGAGGCCTCCGGAGGCAAGTGTTGAAAAAGTGATGGTGGTAGTTGCCCAGTACTATGAACATTCCCATCTTTGAATTGGGGTATCAAAGCACTATCCACTCTCCTCTTACCAGATGTTGGAATAAAAAGAGTAGAGGGAGGTGGAGGCATACTAGGAACGGATATAGACGGCCTAGAAGGTAAGGGGAGATCAGGTACATTAAAACCTAGAATGGGAGGGAGTATGTTCATACTAGATAGTGCCCGTGCCCCACTGTCATTAGAACCAGATGGACATGCAGTAGAACTAGTGCCTTGGTGACTGGGCAAAGGAGTCGCAGAAGGCTTGTGGGAAATCCCACTCCCAGAGGGGGCAAATGGATGCCCAGATGGTTTACTATTAATTAAAGATACCACTTGATCAATCTTACTCATCAGACTTTTAAATTGGGAAGTGATGAGTGATTCCAGTTGAGTTTGTAAGTCAATTAATAGATAGGTAGCCCATACCGGAGGTGCTGGAGAGGCAGACAATTGTGTTGGACCTGAATTAAAAGATGCTCTAGGTGCAGGGTTGTTTATAGGAGGTTTAGTACATGGCTTTGCCTTCTTTTTCTTTACCCCGAGGTTTTTGGGTCCCAGATGTTACTTGGGAATCCTGGGGTAATGGTGTGATGTTGGATAAAGTGGCCGCAGGGCTGGCCACAAAAATAGTTTGAGCACGGGGAAGCTCAGCAAATGAGGATGTAAGCGACGAAACCAGATTGTTATCTATAGGAGTAGAAACATTCCCAAGTAATGGAGAAGAAATTAAACTTGGGGTAAGAGACAAACGTCGCTCAGTATTCTCAATTGCATTTGCCACCACCCGTATAGTTTTTTGCAACATTTTATCAATATCCGTAAGGCTTGGAAGAGGGGTATTGGGAACCATATTTTGTCTAGTACAAGGGCGACTAGTCACTATTTTAGTTTTGCCCATTATCTCAAGCCTATTAGTTCTAGGTATGAACCAGTACCAAACTCTCAAAGGAAAAACCAGTAGAACAATATAACATCCCTCGAAATTAATCAAAACAGTTGGCCACACAAAAGAAAAAGGATTAAAAAATCACCCCGCTTACAACACAAGCAGACCTCAAACATAACATTACATATCCTGAAAATATCCTCACTCAGACAGCCAAGAGAACTGGCCCAGCCCAGCCTCCTTCGGCCTCTGACGGCCTAAGACGGCCCGCCCTTGTCCCGGGCTTCTCCCTCGCGACGAGGTTCCACACAGGCCTTTATGCGCCCCCTGGTGCCTGGAAATTGCGTGAGCGACGTCCTCGGGAGAAGCGGGAATGCTGGGGGGATGTAGTCCGGGCGTACCATGCAGCGGAGAGAAGGCCCGGCTGGGGAGGAAGTCACCAAAGGTAGCGGAGCCAAGCCCAGCTTGAAGAGAAAGTCACCAAAGATAGCGGTGCCAAGCCCGGCTTGAGGAGGGAATCACCAGAAGTAGCTGAGCCAAGCCTGGCTTGAGGAGGGAATTACCAGAAGTAGCGGAGCCAAGCCCGGCTTGGGGAGGGAGTCACCAGAGGTAACGAAACCAAGCCCGGCCAAAAAGGGTTGCCCAGATTATGTTGCAATAAATGATATAAGGCATCTGGTCTGACAGTCCTTACTTCGTTCTCACTAATATCTCGATAGAGACTTACTTTGCCAATAATTATTTCAAAAGCGTGTATTCAAAACGAATGTCAGGTCTCACACTGAGATGCCGCTGCTCCTGTGCACGTTTTTTTGACCTCCGGTAAAATGGCTTCAATGAACTTCTTTTTCATACAATATTGATATATTCTCTATTCTGGTTGATCAACTGCATTAATTTCTGCCTTCGCTCATGTGTCGAACTTCAATCTGTTTGGTATGCCTCACATCTTCCGACGTAAGGACATTTAATAATACAAATCTTTTGCTCATATAGCACCAAGCCTCTGAATGAGCACATTTTCTTGACCCCAGAAGAGCGAAAGGCTGAGGGTGATAGGGGCAGGCTGAGGGTTGCCAGACTACGTCACGCAAGTCTTTACAGCAGCCACTGTAACCAACTGAGTTATCATGCCTGCTATGTATGTAAATCCCACTCATTTTGAAAGTTATTTTTGAAAGAAGGCCATCCTCGCTTGATTCCCAGCACTGTAGTTCTGCTCTTGGTCCTCTCCGTAGACTTCTTGCCTAGTTGTTCTCATGTTTTGCATGCCGCGACCGGAGTTCCTCTCCGTTTGTTGCACAAATGTATTTTCTCCCCAGTCACCACGATTGGCTACCAGTCAGCACTGTAATGGATGTGTTGGGAGATAGTGTGAAATGTAAAAACTGACATTTCTGCTGTAAGGATGTCCCAAAAGGACAAATTAGTCTTATACTACAGTGCGCTGTAAACATGCCTTGTCTGGCTCTGAAGATAGCCCAGGCTGGCTGGCAGTAACTGCTGGAAGGTTAAAAGTAAAGCCCGAATCTGGAGTAGCCTATCCGTACCATGCCTCAGAAGCCATAAAACCTGTTGAGTGAGGGCGAGCAGAATTTGAGGATGTGAAGCAGTGGACACGGGCAGCCATGATGAAGGTTTGTGCAGGCTAAGTAGCCTGGAACACTGCCTTCTTGGGGAGCTTTCTCCCCTCCAACACTGACACTCATTTTATTGTGCCCTCGATGGGTTCTACCGTTCCACAGTATAGAATCTGTAACTTGCTGGCGATGGAGTGATGTTCTCCAACTCAAATCTGGTGTGCTGTGAGACTGCCCTTGGGCACTAGGGAACAATAGAACTTCTGCAACCATTTGTCAAGCACTGAATACCAAACATACACTTCATTGATCCATAGAATAACACCAAAAGCCTTGACCCTGGAGCTCCAAATCTGCAGAAAGTTGAGTTCAGCTGTGTAAAAGTTAGTACAGCTGATAGCTCTGCATTGTAGTGAGTCACTGTGTGGAGTATGATCAGTTTACAAGGGCACTATGTCAGTGCCCTTCCATTTCTACAAATGCAGTCTTAGAGTTTCTCATTGCTCAAATGGGTGTAATTTCTGATGTTTACTTCGTGTTCATGGCAAGATTTGGTTCGCGAGAAAGTGTGACTTATAGTCATTGAAATGTCAACACTGAAATTATGAAAATGCCACACATAAGCAATCTGAAACCTTGGTAGCTATGGATTAGTGTTGAAAATTGGTATAGTGAAGTATGAAGTAATTTGAGTGGTGGATATGTTATTCAGTTATTTGGATAGAGAAGGGTAGGTTGCGGGATAGAAGAGGGAAAGAGGTTTGTTTTTATATAGCGCTTGCTACCCCTTGATGGGGTTTTGAAGCGCTTTATTGGAGAGTAGCGCGCTACTCTGGAACCCATAAGGATTACTGTTGAATTAGTATGGCAAAACATGAAAGTAATTTGAGTAGTGGATATGTTAGCCAGTTATTTGGATTGAGAAGGGTTGGGGAGGGGTAGAAAAGGGAAAAAGGTTTGCATTGATATAGCTCTGGTAACCCGGATGGGGTGTTGAAACGCTTCATTGGCGAGTAGCGCGCTTCTCTGGAACCCATAAAGGATTAGTCGGGAATTAGTATAGTGGAATATGGAAATTGAGAAGTGAACATGTTAGTCTGTTATTTTGATTGAAAAGGATAGTGGAGGGACAGAATAGTGAGATTTTTTGTGTTCTTTTTTTTGAGGTCATAGCAGTAGGAGGAGGCTTTTGGATGAGTAAAAAGGGGTTTTTGAGGGGAAGAGTCGGAGGGGAGAGTTTATAAAGGTTTGTTTTGGGGGATTGGTATAGTACAAAAGAGGTGTCAGATGATGCAAGGAGGGGTGGGGTAGGAGAGAGTCTAGAACGTTTTTGTGGGGGGGGATCATAGTAGTAGTAGTATGGGGTTTTGGATAAATGAGAGAGTGGATGTAGAGCATATATTAATAGATGTATAGGGTGAGAGATAGGGTCCTGCAGTGGAAAGAGTAGTAGAAAGAAGTTTGAGATGAGTCAGAAGGTGGGCCAGAAGCTGTATTGAGAGAAGTATAGGCTGAGAAGTAGGGTAGTGCATTTGAAATGCTAAATTATAAGAAAGTGATAAATATATAGGTCCATAAGTACATTGAAAGTATATAGATGCATAAAGGAGGTAAGTATATATAGATTAAAGATATTGATAGAGGTACAGGATGAGAAATAGGGTACTGCATTGGATATGCTTTTTTAGGAGAAAGGTAACAGACACACAGATCCAAGTACATGGAAGGTACATAGATGCACAATGAAAGTAAGTACATATAGACCAAAGATGATTTTTATTTATTTATTTATTTACAACAGCATAATTATTCTACATGGTTATACAAAGTAATACACAAAGATAGGTACATATCTATAGTGAAAATAAATGCTTATATACAGAGGAATATGCTGTAAATTTCTGTTTGCGTTTGGTGCTTATGTGGAGAAGAGCCAATTCTTGAGTAGTTTTCTGAAGATAAGGTGGTTGTCGATGGATCTTATGTTGGAGGGTAAAGAGTTCCATAGTTTGACTGCTTGAACAGAGAAGGATGGGCCACCCATGTTTTCTTTTCTTGTATCTTGTGATTTTGAGGCGAGATGCCCCTTTAGAGCCTAGGTTTCTTTGTTGAATGTGTTTGGTGATTTTATTCCTGATGAAGAGCAGTCCCATTCCATGTATTGCTTTGTGGGTGATACAAAGTAGCTTGAACCTGGAGCTTCTGTCAACCGGTAAGCAATTCAGGGCTTTCAAGGCAGGTGAGATGTGGTCTCGTGGTTTGATATGCAGGAGCAGCCTGGCAGCCATGTTCTGAATCCGTTTGTCTTTTCATGGTCGTTAAAAGTGATCCGTGGTAGAGGCTATTGGCGTAATCTAGTTTGGACAGAACAAGGGAGATGATAGCTTGGACCTTGTGGGGAAATCCCAAATAAGGGAACATTTGTCGCAACGTTTTTATAGTGACAAAGCTTGATCTTGCTAGTTTGTCCACTTGGGCATTTATTGACAGCTTGCAGTCCATGGTCATTCCGAGGTTTCTTACTTCCTTCAATAATTTAGGTGGTGATCCCAGTTCATCAGGCCAGGCGGCAAGCGGGTCGTAATGTTTCCAATCGCCACACGTGAGTGTTTCTGTTTTTGATGCATTCAATTTGAGATGGCTCCAAGTCATCCACTGATCCACGGCTCTGAGACAACTGAAAATTGGGGATTTTTCAAGGTATGTATGTATATATTTGTATATATGTATATATATGTCTTATTACGGAAGCTGGGGGGATGAGAACCTAGACAGTGAAGAGGGAGAAAGAGAAATGGGGCTATTTTTAGAAATTCAATTAGGTCATTTCGGTGCATTTGGCAAAGTCTTAGGATCAACAAATATATATATAGCAAACATATTACATGTAATTTAAGTCATGTACATTATTTACATAATGCAAATAGCTATAACTACATTATGCATACTACACCGAGACCTAGTGCACTATACTACTTAAAATCGACACAACCTAAAACTACACAACTACAAACTAATGTACTACTCTACACTTAATACCATTACCTCCCCCCCCCCCCCCCCCCATTACCAAAATAATAACTTTGAAGCAGTCTTACCTTATACATAGACCAGCAGCAGGGAAGTGTTGAATGATAATTACCAAAAACGACTAACAATGATGCTAATACCATAGAAAATAGAGGTAGTGATGAATATAATAGCCAAATATAATATAAAAGACTATATTCTGATAGACCTCAATGTGTGTTAAAAAATAAATAATAAAACTATAAAATGTATGCTATGAAAAAATATGCAAAAAACTTCAGAAATCTTACAAAAAGTAATGACGTTTAGAAAATTATTTGCAAAATATATTAAAAGGTACTATTGAAATATTATTTATCAATAGTACGAATTATTATTAATACAATTTATATGTATCAATAAAAAATATTTAGTGTTTACTTCAAGAAATAATTTGTTAAAAGAGAAGTATGTAAAATGTTAGTGTGCAACATGAAATTTATATATATATATATATATATATATATATATATATATATATATATATACACACACATATATATATACACATATATACACATATATACACATATATACACAAAACCAAGTTCCCTTCAGAATGAAGAAGAACGAGCCACACCAGCACAACAGGTCCAGCAGCTTTATTCGGCTATTCAGGGCATGACGCGTTTCGTAATCAAACTTTTTCAAATGCCTTCAAATCGTGAATGCTTTCAAATGTCCACCTTTAAACCAGCTTGTCTCACTGCGATTGGCTGTAGTCATATGGCAGGTACTAGGGAGCGTCTCAAAAACTCGGCACTCCGAGTCTTCTCAAAGGCAGTCAATCAGCGTCGGTACTACCCAAGTGGGCGGTGACTGCCTCTTCTCCCAATGTACCTGGGTCTAACTTGTGGTAAAAGCAGCTGGCCTGGACTTTCACCCCGCTGCAGAACGCAGCCGAGACCTCGGAACATCCCGACAGTGCAAGATGCCCCCTCGTGCAGTCACGGTCCATCCAGCGGGTAGGTAACTGCTGCGAAATGCGGTGGTTCAGTGTCTCCCCGGTCTGCGAGGTATATCCCAAAAGTTTGCCACTAAGCACTGAACAACTTATATAGATATATATATATATATATATATATATATATATATATATATAAATTCACTGAAAAAACCAAAGGTTTCACACACGTTATTGTTAGGAATTAGCATTTTAAAAACCTTGCAAATTCACTGAAAAAACCATAGGTTTCACACGTTATAGTTAGCTGGACATTTCACTCGTGAAAAACCAATGAAATTCCCCCGTTATAGTTAGTTCAGCTAACTATAACTCGCGCCCCCGCAATGCACTGCTGATGACGTCACATATTACATCACTCATGACATGGTCAGTGACATCACTCATGACATCACTGATGACATCTCAAATGACATCACTGATGACATCATCCAGTGAATGTGTTTTTCTGAAAATTAAATATGTTTATATATGTATATCTCACGGACGATGGAAGAATAAATGGGTATATAAGTGTCTAAATGGATGATTTCTTTTTGAAAAATTGATTGTATAACTGACTGATTAAGTGTATCTTAGTGAATACATGGCTTACTGAGTAATGTTTAAATATGTAAATATCTTTATCAGTCTCTCACTTTGTGTATAAGTGGCTGCATGGGTTGGTGAGTAGCTACATGGGTGTTTATATATGTTATTAGTTGGTTTTTTTAGTATTAGTGTGAGTGTGTGTATGGTTCGGTGGGGGTATTACGTACTGCATAGGTACATGAATGAGTGACTCACTGTTTGTATGTGTTGAAGACAGCATGTCTGCAGGACTGTATGGGTGGATGAGTGTGTGCATGGGTGTGTTAGTGAGTGAATGACTATCTCAATAGTGTCTCTATGAGTAACTACATATGTTTTAAACTAGTATATGTGACTATTGGTGTATATAAGTGAGTATATGTGAGAGTGAGAGATTGAAAGAGTTCCTGTATGAATAAGTATGTGTTTCTATAAGTGATTGTTTAAAAGACTAAGTATGTGTAAGTTCCCGTAGAAGTAAGTGTGGTGGTGTGTGTATAAATGTATATGCAAGTAAATGTATGTTTCTTTCTTTATTTTCATGAGTGACTATGTGTGTCAGTAACTCTGTGGATGAGTGGCATTGTGTAACAGGATGTATAGGTGTATGAGTACATATGATGAGTGAGTACATGTATGAGTGACTGTATAGGACTGTTGGTGAATGAGTGGATGTGTATGTGGATCTTAGAATTACTGAAGAGGTTGTTGTAACTGGTATTGGTATGTCCATTGTTTTGAAAATTTTAGTCTCTATTTTTGAATGTGTGTATCAAAGGTTATATTAGGGTGAGAGGAGGTCTGCCACTCTGTCACAAGGATGATGTCATCAGTGATGTCATTTGAGATGTCATCAGTGATGTCATGAGTGATGTCACTGACCATGTCATGAGTGATGTAATATGTGACGTCCTCAGCAGTGCATTGCGGGGGCGCGAGTTATAGTTAGCTGAACTAACTATAACGGGGGAATTTCATTGGTTTTTCACGAGTGAAATGTCCAGCTAACTATAACATGTGTGAAACCTATGGTTTTTTCAGTGAATTTGCAAGGTTTTTAAAATGCTAATTCCTAACTATAACGTGTGTGAAACCTTTGGTTTTTTCAGTGAATTTGTACGGTTTTTTAAATGCTAATTTTTTTATTATTTAATTAAAAAAAAGAATTTTTACATCAAAAATAAAATTCCTATGTATTCATTTATATATTATCTGTATCTTTTTTGGTTTTTTTTGCTTTTTTTAAAAAAATTAAATTAGAATAAAGTTGAAAAGTTTTTTTATTTTTTGCAATTAATTTTTCTCCACTTTTTTTTTTTCTTATATAAATTCTTGGAGTGCGCTCTGAGCGCGCTCCTAGTACAATTTCGTAAGTTTTTTAAGAATACCGCCGTACGTTATTTACGTACGCAAATATACGTTATAGTGCGCGCTGGGAGCGCGCACCCAGGACGTATGCATGCGTACGTACGTACGCATGCGTGCGTGCGTCCTACGCGCTCCATGCGGTTTACTTCCGCATACGCTAAAATTACGCGCAGTAATGGTCGCGTATACGCGTGTTCAACGTATGCGCGTTACGTGCGCGCATATGACGTATGTACATGCGCTCATACGCGTTCGCGCATGCGTAATCACGAGGTGCGCGCTCTGAGCTTGCTCAGTGCGCGCACCTCGGGTATATGCATAATAAAACAGCACTTCTTATTGGTTATCATTACTTTCAGTTTCTGATTGTTTCAACACCACACCCAATCCCCTCATGGCAAGTTATGTGATCAAGAATCATCACTTTTGATTAGTTTGAAGTACTTTCAGTTCCAGATTCTTCCCAAACCACACCTACTCCCCTCATTATTAGTTCTGATTCCTTTGGAGAAGGAGCTATTCTGTTGTTGAGAGACAATGGCTGAACAGCAACCATCTTCAGACAGTGACCAGGACACTCTTGAGAGGCAGAGGAACAGGAAGCAGAAAGACAGCTTTATATGGCAGTTTTTCACTTTTCCAGAGGGACAAAAAAAGGTAAATGCACCTAAAGTTAAATGTGTACTTTGTCAAAAAATCTTGTCACGTGGGAATCCTAACAAGAAATATTCTTTTAGCATTCACACTATGTTGAGGCATGTTGACAAAATGCATCCAGTGACTTTTTGTCGAGTTTCTGGAGCAAACCCTCCACCTGCTCTACCGACGACATCTGCAGCAGCTCAGCCGAGCACATCTTCGGCAGCTCAGCCGAGCACTTCTTCTGCAGTGGTGCCTTTGCCTTCTTCCACACCTCTTTTTGGACCACCTTGTTTTGCTAGGTTGTCCACACGCTGCACTGATTGCGGTAAACTTATTTCTGTGGATGAGACCAGTCTTGATCTCATTCAGAGAAAATTTGATGCCCATGAGTGCAAGTAGGCCATAGATGTTTTTTCTTTTTTTTCGTTTTTCTCTTCCTGTTTCCCTCCATTAACTCAAGGGCTCTTTTAAGAGCCACTTATAAACTAAACCTCCCCAAAAAAAATTTGAGGATTTTTTTTTATTTTTTTTTGAGGTGCGCGCACCCAAGGGTTTTTTTTAAATTTTTTTTTTTTTTTTTTTTTTTTAATTTAATGTTCATAAAGAGGTGAAGAAATGGAAGCATGAAAAGGGAGGATTGAGTAATACTAATATTTTTCACTTATTTTGCAAGGGAACAGAATTTTTTTTTATTTTTTCTTTCCAGTTCTGCAAAAAAAGAAAAAAAATATTAATATTCAATTATACATTACAAAAAGCATTACATGTTTTTACATATTTTACTAAGAAATTTTTTGCCCTTTTTTTGCTGTTTTCAGAATTTTTTATTTTTCACTTAAAATAGTGAAAACAATTGTATTCATCATTTAACAGCGGGCAAAAAAAAACTATCTGAAAGATTGCTTAAAAAAAGCCCTAAAACTTTCCTCACTAAAATATACCTTGTTAGAAATATTACATATATATTACAAGTACTTCTCTAGATGAATAAAAATTTTCTAGACAAACCGTCTTTAAACCTTGTCGCAAAAGCACACATGCCAAAATAATTTCTGTCAAAGGAGTCCACAATTGTTTTTATTACTTTTCCTTTAGGCCAAATAGTAATTTCAAAATCCTTTTTAAATGATATCTTCAATTATAATCCTTTAAAAATACAAAAAATGCTTTCTTCAGATGCAGTTTTTAGTTTTCAAAATGTAGGTTTCCAGAAAAATTAAGTAAGAATTGGGTAAATCATAAGGCAAACGTTGCTTGAAAATCAATTGGGAATCATTACACAGTGTCCAGTCTTTTTCACATTTAAGATAAACTGTATAATGTCCAGAAGTTACAGTAGGTCCTTCATGAAAAATTATTGCAACTGTAACAAAAGTTTTTCCAGAAATTGATAATTGCTGTCCTGTAAACTTCTTTATTAAAGTGTCCAATTTTGAACCATCAGTTCTACAACGTTGCATCATTAAAATTACATACTGACCATATTTCTGTAAAAATAATGTAGAAAACATGTCTGATTTACATTCAGAACATTCCATGTTGTGATTGGCATCTTTAACTAATTTACTAAAAGTCACTGATTTACTTTGTGGTAATGGTAAAATTATGAACCTTTCTGAATCAACATTACTACTACATGTGTTCATACAGTTTTCACAGCAATGTTCCCATTTGTAAGAGACACCAAATAAGTTTTCTACTTCTACTCCTTCATCTTCTAGTACACTCAAAATATATATTAAGAATTCCTGAGCATCTTGCTGGACATTTTCTTTAAACTGTGTAGAACCACAACATACATCTAAAAGATTTCTAACATCAGTAGCACTTTCTATTTCAGTTTTATCATTACTCAGCTTCTCATAAAGGAGACTCAGCAGAGAACACAATCTTTTTCCATGATTTACTATTATCTGTTCTAGCAACTTTTCAAGATAAAATACAACATTCAGCACTACATTTGCATAGCAGTTGACACCAGAGCTATTTTCAAAATGGCAACCAACAACCTCTTCAACACTGTCCTTTTTCTTTTTCCTTGCTATCACATCACTGTCCTTTTTTTTTTTGTTCTGTTCATCCACATTACAGATATTCACAAATCTCCTTTTCCGACAAACAACATATTTTTCAATCACAGGATACTGACCTAAATGAGGAGCATAGGTTCTTCTTAATCTGTTATAATCCTTTACACAGTTTGTATCAGCACTAACTTTTGAGTCATCAAAGTCTATCATAAATAAACCAGATAATGTTTTCACTCGTGACAAAGCAACATATGCCATACCTTCTTTGAACACAGTAGAACCAATGTTTACAAAAGCACTATCTACAGTTAATCCTTGAGACTTGTGAATAGTTACAGCATATGCTAGAGAAAACGGAAACTGCTTCCTACGTACATACAAGTCTTTTACAAGCATGAAACGAACTGAACAACGACAAATGTCTTTAACTTCTTCTATCTGATCAAATTTTATTTTTAAACATTCAATTCCATCTTTTTTCTGGTATTTAATAAAACCCACAACTCTTCCCATAGCTCCATTCACTAAACCTTTTTCTACATCCAAATTTCTCCTTAAAGTCACTTGACAATTCATGCAAACATATAGATTTTTTTCTAATCCAGCTGTTTTGGAAATATTCTTCTCTAGTGAATCCAATTTATTTTTCAGTTTGCCTGTTAATGTAAAAGTAATTCTTTCATGCTGAATTTTGTCCTCTGCTTCCATTTTCTTAATCTCTTCCTTTTCCAATTTCAAAAGTGTTCCTCATTGAATATTGAGCTCTCACGTAGTGTTGGCATTAAGCAGATTACAGTATTTTTTTCTGCAATGTTCTGGTATATTTTCTCTGCAACTATTTCTTCATTTGGAAATAAGTTATGTAGCAACCGACTCTGTAATGCTTTTTTGCCAACTTCTGTGAGTAGTCCAATTCTGATATCTTTCAGAATACTTGCATAATCTTTGTCGTTTGCTTGTCTCATATTGGTAGTGAGTTCTTTGTACTCAAAGAACGACCAAATATTCGCATTACCAATGCTTCCTAATGACTTCTTCGTGTCTTCATGTGTCACAGTATTAAACACTGGTTGTCCTTTAACTGGAGTGAGCTGCAGAAGATCCCCAAAAACTATGACATGTTTTCCTCCAAATAACACGTCATAGTCTCTCTTAAGAATTTGTTGCATTCTTAAATGCACAAAGGCAAGCATTAAATTTGAAACCATGCTCACCTCATCAATAATGAGAACTTGCATCTTCTTCAACACTCTTGAAACTTCGAGGCATGCTTCTCCAGTTAGCTTGTGGTATTCTATTTTGTTCTCATGCTCCACTGGTAACATTAGCAAGCAATGTAAGGTAATTCCTTTTATGTTATAGACTGCTAACGCAGTTGGAGCAGTTACCACACAAGACAAATTTGAAGCTGTTTTTTGCTGTAGGTAGCTTCTGATGACTTTTATTAAGAAACTTTTACCAGTTCCAGCTTGTCCACTCACATACATCCTGATTGGTTCAAATGATGTGCATGAGCACTCTTTCTTTTCATGTAGTAATCCATGATCAATTTTTTTGATGACTTCTTCATAAATTTCTTTTTGTTCTTCATTCAGTTGTTGTTCCAGATTTAGTAAGTCGATTGAATCTTCCTGTGCTTGATTCATAGCCGTATCTACTTCGGTCATGGCTACTGCAGCTTCATTTTCTATGATTGGTTGTCCTAGGGGATCTTGACTAAGTGTTACTGAACTTTGGCTGTCTTGAGAACTGTCTCTAGCTACTTCAGCTGCAATTTTTGCTTCCTGTTCATTTTCTTCATTTAACATTTGGACATAAGTTGTGAAAGTACTGCATTCTATACTGTCTTTGCTAGCATTAAAAGAATCTTCATAGCTTTGAAATTCTCCCAGTAGTTCGTCCTCTGAACGCCATGGTTTAAACAGCTGTAAAAGAGCCAAGTAGTAAAATTCCTTTTTGTCAGTAGTTTCGCAACTGAGCTTCCTGTGATTTTTCAAACTTCCTTTTGTTTGCTTCACCAAACATCCTTCCTCACCAATGACTTTATATTTTCCATTGTTGATGTCTTCTGTGGCTTTCCGTGAATAAATGTAGTTCTGCAGCACTTCATAGAGACACATGTTCTCAAGATGATGACTTCTCTTTGGGTAATATGTGTCAACATGTTTGATTTCAAAATATCTGTACTTTCTGGGTCATTCTCGGCCAAATATTCAATTTCTCCAACAGATTTCAGTACCCGATTTCTCATTCCTGCAAGGCCTAAGCTTACCCAAATTATTCTTCTGGATTTCGAGTAAAGACTTGCAGATGATAACCTATCTGAGCATTCGTAGGATCCAATTTCTCGATGCAATAACATCTTTAAACTGAAACTGTACAGCTTCTTACTGACAGTCTTCTCGTGAGAAATCTCTTCCCACATTTCCTTCAATTCTGTTTTCTCAGATTTAGTGATGTAAGATGTCACATACCGAGCAACAGCAATAGAATTGTCTGCCACATACTGAATATCCATGTTAGCATTCCACATGGATAAAATGACTGGGTTGAAGTCATTTATAAATTTGACTCTTCATTTCTTTTTAGGTTGTAGGTATTTTTGGGAGATTTTCTGGTTATAGTATGTCGCACAGCTGACATAAAACTGTTGACTCTTCCTTTTGAAAGAACAGGTCTAGGAAATCCAAATCGACACTTTGTGTAGAATTTATCTTTCGTCTTGTACTTCCGTCGACAGTATTTTCCACACCGATGACTTTGGAAACGTAAAACTTGCTCTTTTAACTTTTTCTCTTCTGTGCTTTTAGGTATAGCACATGTTGCATATTCTTCAATGAAAGATAACACTGCTTCATCAGTATCTGTTCCAAACTTTGGGGCATCCTTGATCCACAACAGCATATGAATATGAGGAGCACCTCTTGCCTGGTACTCTTTTCTCCAAAAGAAATCCACTACTTCTCCAAGAGGTGGATTGTTTTTATTGCAGATGAAGGACATCATAGCCTCAAATCTATGATTGAAATATCTGCAAACATTAACCGGATCCAATGAGCACAGTTCTCCAGCTGTCTTGTATTCAATGTTTTTAATGTTTGAATTTGCCTCTCTTAGAAAATCCAGTAAATCATCCCAAGCGTACTCGGCACAGCTTAGGGTTACAAACCATGTAGGAGTTCCTAAATTCCGTAACATGCATTTTAATTCACCATGGCGTCGGTACCAATATTCATTTGTCCCACGCTGACAAGCCATCAGATTCATCAGTTGTGTTTCCAAATGATCATCTCGGTGCTGCACTTTCTCCATAAAATCCTTAGCAGACACATTTTGTAAATGTACTCCACTTTTTAAAATGTGATTTACTGCATAAGATAATGCAGACAAGTCGCTTTCAAATAAAAGATGGAACAAATAAGGAATACTTTGACGAAATCTTGGATCTTCTGCATATAGTCTTGTAGTCCGATACTCAGAAGCTGGAATCTGTTCTGGACGTTCATCGTATCGTCCTCCTTTTCCTGTAGGAAACAGCTGGGGAAAACATCGAGCTTCCAAGCTCTCCTCCCATACACTCACGGGAGTTCCTTTTGCTTTCTTCATCTGAAACAGATCAATAGTGTCTCCCATAACTTCTTTTGAATGAAGAGGATGTATGCTAAAATGTTCATAAATTTCTTCTTCCTTTGACTTGTCCACTTTTTCAATTTGACCAGTTGGTGTTTCTGTGTCTTCTTGTAAATCTTCTTCTTCTTCTTCTATATAAATTGATTCATACCATTTATTATTTTTTTTCAAATACAAATTTGCTCTTTGTACTTTTCGTACATCCACCAGCTCCTGCCAAATCTTCTTATTCTTTGTAGGTACACCATTAATTACTAATGGTTCAGTTTCCAAAGTATCTGCATCAATAGTTTCCATATTTTTTTTCAAATCCAAGGGCAAATACACCACTCTTCCTTTTAAACCTCTCAGTAAATCAGAAGGAGGTAATTTACCAGTTTTGGGGTCCATACGTACTATGGTCTGGAACGGATGAACACATTGAATGAGTATAGACTCATATGTATTTAATTCAGAAAGTTCGGCAGGAATAGCATCCAATTCTAAATTATTATGTACAGCTCTGGTCGGCATTCTATTTTCTTCTAACTTATTATAACAGTATTTACAAATACACTGATCTTCACCCAATTCAAAACAATTTTCAAGAAATATATATGTTGCAAAATCCTTCCACTTATAATTATCTTCATTTTCACTTTTTTTATACAGATCAACATTCCTTGTTTGAATTTTATAATGACTTCTGCGGCAACAAATACAAGTAATATTTGGTCTTTCATTAGAGGTGATAGTAAATTTTGTCATTTCATCCTCAAAAGTTTTAGTAATAATGAGTTCTACATTCTGTTCCTCATTTTCCTCATTTACTGTGTCCTTTTCTGCACTTTCTTGTTCTGGACCAAAGTAACAAAACTGAATCTCATCAGTAACCTTCACTACATCTGATACAGATCCACGGAACAGAGCATTATTCAACTCATTCAACTTTACTGCTGGACTTTTAGCAAAATACAATGTTCTCACAAACTTTCTCATTTCAGTATGATGAACAGCCAGCATCCTAAAATGATAAACACTTTTACACACTTTTCTAGATAGACAAGCCAGAGAATGTCCCTGCAAACCAGTATTTTCTCTCACTCTGCATGGATCTACTGTTTGAAGCACCTTCATCTTCTGTTTTACACTCTTTTTACTATATTCTCTTAGAAAGTCACGTAATTTATCAATAGATTCCTGACGCACAGTACAAATACTACTACAGTTCCAAGTGTACACTGGGGCTTTTGGACGTCTCCCCATAGCCTCAGCAGCCATTACTTCTTCCTCATTTCTTGGGACCATTTTCTCTTTTTCCATCACACAACCATCCTTAACTTCATATGCTCTACCATTGGTGTCAACTGCATGCTACAAACTATTACTTTGAAGATAACTCTCTTCATTAAACAATGGTTCAGTACTTGAACTGTGTTTCCATTCTCCCAAGAACACTTTACAAAAGTTACTTTTTTTCACTTCTCTTTTCCTTTTGCTTTGTGACTTCATTGCATTCACTAATTTATCTAATCTACGCATCCTATTCAAAATTAGAATAAAAAGTTCTTTTTATTTCCAAAGCCTTACTTACAATATTTTCTATAAAAAATTTTTTTTTAATAAATTTTGTTTTTAAAAAATATTTTTTCACATCCTTTAGCAAATTTAGCATCACTCTTCTATGAAACATTTTTCGACGAATGTTTTTAAAATCAAATTTTCGTGTTAAATCAGTTTGACATACTTCTGATTGTACATTAGCTTTTTTTTTTTTGCTGTTGACTGTTTTGTTGCTTTGTACATAAAACTCTTTGTTTTACAGTTATTTTTGCCATTTTTTTGTTTTTTGAAAATCTTTTTAAAGAAATCTCTGCTCTGCTTACCAGTAGACTTTTTCTTTTTGCCATCACCAGCTCCTCCTGCTATTTTTTTTCCCAGTTTTGTCCAGATATACTTGTTGTTGCTTTTCTTTCCTCCTTCTTGTCCTTAAAGGCATTTTTTTTTCACTGTTGCTCAGCAATACCTGCAAGGAACTAAAAAAAATTCCTTTTTGTAATTATAATTCATTAAAATATTTTTTTTTACTTTTCATTTATTTCAAATGTTTTTCCATTCGTCTCTCATTTGTGATTTACTAATTTGTGCACAGTGCTAACCACCACAGTTGAAAAAAAACAAGCTGCCCCTTTCCTGCAAGTGCATTTTTTAACAGAACAACTGCAACACAAATTATATCTGTGGCCACAATTCCTGTGCGCACACAGCCTCATGGTGTGCGTCTAAGCAGAAAACAGAATTTGATTTGCAAATTCAAAGCACATTTACTACTCTGGTAGATCAAGTGATAATTGCTGTTACAGCCTTACACATTTTCCTTGTAGATCACAGAGGCAGAAAAGAGCACATTTCCTAACAGCTACTTCATACCATAAGTATCTGCAACCTGGGTGAGTGTTTAGAGTAGATCAAAGAAAATGAGGCCTTGGTGACGTTGAATGTGTTTGCATTACACACAGTCCTGAGTAGTACGCATGGGAGTGTTGGAGAAGCTGCTGCGTGTGTCCCAAGAGTGTGTTTCTGCAGAGTATGTATTGTCAGCTGCAAGAGACATGAGCAAGGAGATTTCCAGAACTGCATGAAGACTGCAGGGATGTACGTAACAGTGCATGTGTGCTAAGGGATAATTTGTGTAAACACAACAGGCTGCCCCTTTCCTGGGACTGCAATTCTTACTGAACAACATCTTCACAAATTAAATCTCTGCCCACAATTCCTGTGCGCACACAGACTCATGCTATGTTTTTTGGAACAAAACCGTGTCCCTGAATAGTACCAAATTACTGTTACTGCCTGACACATTTCCCATATCATTTACAGAAGCAGAAAACCGCACATGTCCTAACAGCTCCTTAACACCATGACCATGTGTTACAGGGTGAGTGATTAGACTAGATCAATTTCAATGAGGCCTTGGTGACGTTGAATGTGTTTGCATTACACATTGCTATCTGAAACAGCACACAGAGCTGAGTACTACACATGAGAGTGTTGGAGAAGCTGCTGCGTGTGTGCCAAGAGTGTGTTTCTGAAGACTGTGTATTGTCTGGTGCAAGACAGATGAGCAAAGAGACTTCCAGAACTGCATGAAGACTGCAGGGATGTATGTAACAGTGCATGTGTGCTAAGGGATAATTTGTGTAAACACAACAGGCTGCCCCTTTCCTGGGACTGCATTTCTTACTGAACAACATCTTCACAAATTAAATCTCTGCCCACAATTCCTGTGCGCACACAGACTCATGCCATCATTTTACGCACATAACACAGGCTGCCCCTTTCCTGGGACTGCATTTCTTACTGAACAACAACTTCATAAATTAAATCTCTGGCCACAATTCCTGTGTGCACACAGAGTCATGCCATCATTTTAGGCACATAACACAGGCTGCCCCTTTCCTGGGACTGCATTTCTTACTGAACAACATCTTCACAAATTAAATCTCTGCCCACAATTCCTGTGCGCACACAGACTCATGCCATCATTTTAAGCACATAACACAGGCTGCCCCTTTCCTAGGACTGCATTTCTTACTGAACAACAACTTCACAAATTAAATCTCAGACAACAATTCCTATATACACATAGACTCATGCTGTGTTGGTAGGCACAAAACACAGGCTGCCCCTTTCCTGGGTTATCAATTCTTACAGAACTAATGCTTTTTTCAAATGTGCTGTCATTTTCCTCTCTTTTCTTTCAAAGTGATTTCTGCTAAATGCTAACCATCACAATTAAAAAGAAGCTGTCCTTTTCTTTCAACTGCAAGTCTTACTTTTCAACAGCAACACAAATTAAATCTCTGTCAACAATTCTTCTCTGCACACAGACTCATGGTTTGATGGTAGGCACAAAACAGTATTCCTCATTGTTACCAGTACACATTAACTTAGGGTGAAAACATACTCCATAATATTTTACATATTCAAAACAGTTAAATATCTCCCAAAACAGAAAATGTAAATCACAACTTTAAACAAATAATCACAATTCTTTTTTTATATCTAAATTAACCACAAACACCCCCTCTCAAACTCATAACTCACCTTTAAAATTAGTTAGTTGTGAAAGAAATGTGGCAGTCACACAGCAGTTTATCAGACCAGAATCTCTGAGCTGAACACCTCTCTCCTCTCAGCAGAACCAGTTAATGACACAGTTTCCCTCTCTTTTTTCACACATATACATGTTAATTTCAAATCTCAGTGCTTCCCACATTTTTTCAAATGAAATCACACATTTCTATTGGTTGAAAACTTCAACCACTTTCCAAATGTACCCTTCCCCCAACTTGACTTCTGCCTGCTACCATAGCAACAGGTCATGGAACACAGGTGTGAGCAGAGAGGTCAGAAGTTCAGCAGACAATGTTTCATTTCCAAAGAGCGCTTGACTTTTCAAACCTAACAGCAAATCCAAACTAATGTTCTTTGTTCACACATTTTTCTGAACCAATACAAAACATGCTTTTTAAAATTTAAACATACAGCCTAGTTTTTAGTGTAGAATGGTTTGAAACAGCCAATGAGTTCTTTTTATAAAAAAAGTATGTGTGCCCCCATTTTTCAACTGTCTTTCATTTCTTTTTGCCTTTCTACTGAAAGACACCCCCTGAGTGCATCCAGATCTCCTTTGAAGATGTTCACAGTGTGGATTGTAGGTCACAGCTATGTCTTCTGGAGTGAAAAAATTGCAGAAAAAAGAGGTATGGTGAGAGACCTTGCTTTGCCAAATGTATACATTAAATTGATTGGTCAGAGAGGGTTAAAGTGGCACCAATTAATGCTTTTGGTGAAAACTTTTCTACATCTCCCACAGCCTAACCTTATTATTGTACACTGTGGTGGAAATGACCTAGGCACTTTAACTGGAGTAGGTCTGGAAATGCTTATTAAGGACACCTTTGTGCAATTGATGTCGCTTTTTCCTCAATCTGCCTTCGTATATTCTAACATATGCCAAAGGCAAAAGTGGAACTGGTCCAACCAATTTTGTCCGCAGATTGACAAAGCAAGGAAGCACGTTAACAAATCTATTTCTGCTTTCCTCAGAGACTATGGTATGGGTTCTATATACCACAACAACTTGCGTTACAACATGCAAGACATTTATAGAGGAGATGGTGTACACTTCACTGATGAAGGCAACAGAGTCTTCCTCTTGAACTTTAGACTCTGCATCGGTACTTACTTGTAGGTACCAAAAAACAAACAATAAACACAAGGGCTCTTTTTAGAGCCACCTTATATCTAAACACTTAAATGCGATTTTTTATTATTATTTTTTTTAAGTTTTTTTTCGGGTGCGCTATGGGTGCGCGCACTCGGCGATATTTTTTTTCAAAATATAAATCTTTTTTTTTGCCCTACAAGGTCCTACTGTGACCCCCTTACAATGCCTAGTGGGTCAATATCTCCCCACTCTGCCCCCTTTTCAAGTTCTCCCCCTTTGTTTATCACCCCCTCTTTATGCGAGAGACAAAATGGCGGCCGCCGCTTCCTGATTTCCACCGATTCGAATGTTTACTGACATCTAAGAACCAATCAAAAGTGCGCTCGCGATCGGCAAGGTGCGCGCACAGGACTTGCTCAGTGCGCGCACGGTACGCGTGTACAGATATATATATTGATTTAAATGCTAATTTCTCAGGAAATACTGAACAGATTTACACCAAACCTGCAAAAGGCACTTCATGGACCTTATGGCTACCTCTCTGCCAAATTTCACATAATTCTGTTCAGCCGTTCGGGCTGTAGCTGCGACTAAAGTCCCTATGGAAAAATGCATGGGGAAAACGCGTTTTGGGACCCCCCTTTTTTCTCGGCCCCCGCTTGACGAATCCCCCCGAAACTTTCAGGGTAGGAGCTGAGCGGAGCGCCCCATTAGTTTTGAAAATTTCGCGAGGATTCGTCAACCGGCGCCAAAGTTATTCAAAATAGAATTTTTAGATTTCCTATGGAAACACGGTCCTAACTATAACTACCTACTGGCGACTGCCAGTAGGTAATATATATATATATATATATATATATATATATATATATATTCACTGAATAACAGAAACTTGCTTCACCTAAGGAACTTGTATGGGTGATGGCATTACTGATGCTTCATGTTATTCTCAGCTATTTTGTACGTACTTTCACACCTCTGATGCCAGACATAGAACATGTCATGAGTGATGTAATATGGGGAGGGGGCCATGCTGCCCTTCTTCCTGCGCCATACAGGGGCCCCTGGTACCCCATTTCCTGGGGCCATTTTACAGTTAAGGGGAGGGGAGCAGTGTGCCCACCTCCCAGAGTAAGACAGGCCCCAGAGACCCCATGCTGTGTTTTCAATAAAGGGGGCGGGCGGCCAAATGGCCCCTACCCCTGTACCATTTAGTGGCCCCAGGGATCCCATTGACCAGGGACGGCTCAGTGATGGTGTCCTGGGGTTGCAAACCCTTGGTACACCATTTCCCTGCCTGAGGGTAGGGTAAATGCAACTGTTCTCGCACTGGACAGGAGCACAAAGCTGCTCCAGCCCAGTGGGAGAACAAAATACTTTCATGTCCACACTCTTGGGCAGGTGAATGTATTGAAAGAAAACAGCTCCTATGGGGTTGCATCAGTGCTGGCTCCTGTTGAACACTCGATAGGTGCAAGCAAGGGAGCCCGCGTGGCTGAGGAGGCTTCGGTCTCCCACTGCAGCCCCCAACGTGGGGCGATATGTGGCACACATTGGGGCACGCCAATATATAAATATTTTAATGCCAGGTCCTGCAGGAGCATGGAGCTGGTGGGGCCCTTGGGCTCCCCCTGTGGCCTCGAAAAGGAATAATGGCCTGGGTAGCCTTGGATGGGCACCCCGTAAATTAAAAAAACAGCTCCACGCTGCTCATTTATTAACGACGGCTACTTCAAGGAGTGGGAGGCCAATTTAGATATATTTTGGTTCTGGTGACGTCCCTAGAAAGTGCATAGAAATCACCCAATAATATTTTTCATATTTTGTGGGGGGCTGCAGGGAGTACTGCAGCCCTCCAGCAACACTAGGAAAAAAACATAAGTCTCCTGGGTCATCAAAACCATGACCGCTGGGGAACTTACCATATTTATTAAAATCATTTCCCAGGATGGAGTGTCTGGTCTACAGCTGGTACTGCAATGCCACAGAGGGGCCAGTTGAATCTTATGTGACCTGAGATGTATCAGATAACATACAAGGCCTTTGTGTGGTTATTTTTATGATTGCATTTTTTGGGGTGTAAAATGTTAAAAGGTTGACTCAGAAATATGTTTGTTTTATTTTTTTCTTCTAGAAAAAAAAACCCATCCCACCATTTATTTTCACATTTTGTCACCCCAAAATATAATAATAAAAACTATGGAAAAAGAAAGTCATAGGCCTATAGTTTTTATAAAACTTTATTAAATGATTGATAAGTTGTCAATAATAAACTTTGCACTGTGGGCATAATTTAAGTATACATTTGATTAAAATGATTGGTAATGTTTGAAGAAATGTGATAGATTTGCTTTATATATAGGGTTTTGGCTGTGGAGGGGTGAGGAAGGAGTTTGGCTACCTGAGGGTGGGTGATGGCGGGGCATGGCTAAAAATCAGGCCCTTTGGCAACCCACTATGTGCAGCGTGTGATTGGCTGCCTGCGGGAGGGGGGGGGCATTGGCTTTACATATGGTAATAAAGTATTACTTTGTTAAAAAAAAGCCTAGAACCCTGGAGCAAGTCCTCATGACAGCTCTCCCTGGGACAGTTCTGTCCAACTTGCCTGCAGTCCGCTACCCTCTGCATGTCTGTCTACCTGCTGCCCTCTTTTGGTGCCTCCTGCTTTGTCCTTGCTCTGTTTGCCTTTTCAGCTCATTTTTCTGCCCTCTGTTTTACCCTTTTCTGCTGTGTTTTACCTTTCTGCTCATTTTTCTGCCCTCCGTTTTGCCTTTTCTGTTGGTTTTTCGGCCACCTGTTTTGTCTTTTCTGCTTGTTTTTCTGACCTCTGTTTTGCCTTTTCTATTCGTTTTTATGCCCTCTGTTTGCCCTCTTCTGCTCTGTTTTGCCTTTTCTGCTTTTTTTCCACCCTCTGTTAGGCCTTTTCTGCTTGTTTTTCTGCGCTCTGTTTTGCCTTTAACTGCTCGTTTCTTCCCTCTGTGTCCACAAGACCTGGCTTTTCGATGGAGACCTCGCACCCTATCGCCCAGATACCCCGGCGCCGCTCTCTACAAATGCTGATTGATTGATTGAGAAATTCACTGAAAAAAACAAAGGTTAAAGTAACATAAAGGTTAGGTGAAATGTTTAGTAACAACGTAACATTCTAAACTCTAAAAACCATAGAAATTCACCAGTTATAGTTATCTCAAGTAACTATTTACCATTTTAAGGTAACAAGTTATTTTTTTAACCATGATATTTTTAACAGCAATATTAAAAACCACTCTAAAAAACTATATTCTTGTCTGCGATATTCCTGCCGAAGATATTTTCAACATCATGCTATTCTTGCAACAGTATCTGGTATCACATTATTTAAAGCTCAATATTTTGTCCAAACACCGAATATCTTAAGACATTGTTATCACAAAGAAGGCGTCTTTCCTTGTGCCTTGGAACTGAAAGATGTCATCTCTCCTCAAAATAAACTGTTTAGTACTATGGAATACAAAACTTCCCTTTCACATCCCCCAACCCCAAATCAAACCTTTTGCCTCAGTCACAGAAATAGAATAAAAAAAACATACATTCATTTCCTCCTATGAAAGCAATTGATGTTCCAAAAATGTTAATCTCTATCAGAATTAAACATCAGATGTCTTCCAAATTTATCACAATGGCATTCGAATATAATTCAATTTGAAGGATTCAAACATTTCAACAGAACGATGTGTGATTTCTATGCCATAGTCTTTGATACACAAGCAGACCCATTCAGATTTGTTCACTGTTTGTTCAACTGAGGGAACAGTTGTGATAACAGGTTTATTAAGCTCCAGTCCTTGTTCTAAAATATGTCCTTCCAGACATGTCTTTGAAAATTAAAAGCAGCTCAGTCAAAAACCGAATTCAAGAATTTCTTGGGCAAAATATTTCTGTGCTTTTAATGACCTCCTGGAATATTGGGACGTGTTTGTGACTGAAATGCTTGTATAGTTGTATTTAAAAAGAGAATAAACCAGTTGGGAAGTTTCAATGAAATCTTTTGACCCCGGCCTTTTGAAAGTGCAATGTTTTCAACCGCATAGTAGAGACATGAAGTACATGACATTATAGTACTCTCCTTTTCCGAAATTAGTGACTCTTAAAAATATCCATCTGCTAATTTATAGCTGGCAATTTAGTGGCTAGCAATTTAGCACTTGAGAATGTTAACAAAATAGTAGCATCCCCCCCCCCCCCCACACTAATGTTGTCTTAGTATTTGCATGGATTTCATTCTGGGATGCAGTTTTGTGTTAATCTCTGTACTCACTAAAATCATCAAAATTATGGTCTGGCCAGCCAACAGTATTTCACAATGTTTTACAGTAGTTTCATTCTTTGTGCTAGACGAGCCCTGGGTCCAGGACTGATTCTTGCTGCATTTATACATGTTGCACAGTTGTACTGAATGTAGCCTTGATGTAAGGTACTTACAGTGCGTAAAAGCGTCTCTTTGGTGCAAACTGAAGTATGAGAACATTCATACAATAAAGACCTGGTTATAAGAGAGTTTCTTCAATATCACTCATGTGAACTGCTTCTAATGTGGGAATCCTATTTTCAACCCACTATCTGGCACCCTGTCCAATTTCTCGCAGTCCCAGAACTCTCAAATCGATATTTTTCTATAAAAAAAATCAAGAACCGCTGTCAGTCGAGCCACCATACATATCCTCCCCCACAGCATGTGAGTAGAGAATACTTACTAAGAAGTAAGTGAAAAGAGTGAGAGGGCACCTCACGTATGCAGCACCAGGGAGGCTACTAGCAGGTTCTCGCCAGTATGCCCATGTATATCATCATTGGTTGCCCACTCACAGAAACAAAGAAAATAGTGTCCAGTAGAGAGACAAGAAGAGCAGAAAAAAAGGGAAAATAACTGTCCCAAAGCATAAACCTCGTGATATGCAAAGAACAGTGTTTTACATGCAATTAAAATCGAGTTAAGACTCGCTATTAGGTTGCCATCTTTATTTGAAAATGTGAGCTTTCTCGGGTTAAAAGCACTGCATGTTGCTAACCTTTTCCAAGACTGCCAATATGTTTCATTGCCAATTACGTATGTTGTGGCGAATTCGTCAGGGCGAAGGGTTCAATCCCTCGCCTCTCTGGACAATACTTTGTGTGATGCGGATTGGCTGACAAAAACAAGAAGAACAGTGGTTCTATCTCAAAACTGAGCACAAAAACTATCACCCCCTCCCTAGAGACCCCCTGTGTGAACTCCAAGATCTGATCACCAAGATGGTGGCGGAAGCCAGGAGTAAAAAATGGATAACGAGCAAGGAGGCCGAGTTTCTTAACCTCAAGCCTAGAACTCCGGCCTTCTATATATTACCCAAGGTGCATAAAGCACAGCGCCCCCCCCACCCCCGGGGCGCTCGATAGTATCGGGAATCTCTTCCGTACTTGAGCCGTTGTCCCAATTCACGGACTTCTTTTTAAGAGAGTCGGTCCTGAAGCAACCATCGTATGTACAGGACACCACAGATATCCTGAATACCCTTAATGATTTGTCATTTGATTCCACCCAACAATTTTTAGTTACAATTGACAGAGTCGTTGTATACTAGTATCCTCCAGGAAGCTACGCTGGTGGCAGCAGCGAGATCCCTGGGGGGGAACAAGAGTGGTTTTTTGATACCACCCAGTCATTCGTGCTTCAATGCATTGAACTTGCCCTGACAGGTAACTACTTCTGTTATAAAGATGGTTTATACTTGCAAGTGTCCGGTACATCAATGGGCGCAACTTTTGCGCTCAGTCTGGCCTGCATTTATGTAGGCCAGTTTGAGGAACACTTCTTGTATCACTCGTCAAACCCCTGCCAGAGACATATTGGTCTCTGGATGAGATATATTGATGACGTTTTGTGTATATGGACTGGAGAAGAGTACCCTTTTGGAATTTCTGGACTGGTTGAACAGCCTTGACACTTGTCTGCGGTTTACGTGGACGAAAAGTAATGAACATGCTGTATACCTAGATCTTGACATCACTGTACAAGATAGTAAACTGTGTACGACGGTCCATCAGAAAGGGACCAATAGCAATTCATTGTTACACTACCAGTCCTATCATCCGAGATCCCAGTGGGATTACTTGCTCGTAGGTCAATTTTTGAGGTACCGACGTAATTGTACGACTGTTGAGTCTTTCTCTCAACAAGCCGAAGATTTGATGGGTAAATTGGTGCAAAGAGCCTATCCCAAGAAGATAATTAACAGGGCTCGCAAAAGGGCACGTAACACCCCCCGGGAGGCTCTATTGGAAAAGAATACAAGAGAAGCAAGTGATTGCCTACCAGTAGTCATGTTGTTTGACCCTCTGGCCTCTAAGATAAGACATGTGTTGAGGAGACATTGGTCATTGCTGTCTGCTGCTGATTTTAAAATGCCGCAACCCAGATTCGCATTCAGACGTGCGAGTAATTTGAAAGATAAACTTGTGCAGACACAACAAGTACAGAAAAAAAGGTTACTACGATGCCAGCCGGACACTATCCGTGTGGGGGGTGTTCGGTATGCGAATTAACAGAAAAAAACAATACTGTACAGTTGCACAATGGTCGCACATGGTATTTGAACAAGTTTTCAAACTGTAACACAGTTAATGTCATACATAGATTAACATGCCAGTGTGGGCTTCAATATATTGGTCGGACAACTAAGAAAGTAAAAGTGCGGATTCAAGAGCACTTAAGTACTATCAAGGCAGGCAAGCTCACTACTTGCTTGGTACAGCATTTTAATGAACAGAAACATAACCGAGCGTTGAGGTGGGTTGTTTTGGAGAGGGTAACGGCTGGCAGTGACAGTATTGAAAGAATATTGGCAAACAAAGAAGCGCGTTGGATCTTCTCCGAGAGAGTAGACCAAACAGGAGCGAATGACCATATTGAATGGAACAAAGTCAGTAGATGGTAGGGCTCTACGACTGACTTGTGTACTAAGCAGGGGTCTAGACTATGTAGGAATTCCAACATATAAGAGTTTTATAACCCTGGGTGCACCTGAATATCGGGAACAGAATCCTCTAGTTATCGAGACAGCAGGGGGTGGAGGTGTACAAGTGCATTACGGAATATCAATGTATACTCACTATGTGAGTTAGAAGTTCTGTAAAACATCAGAGCGCTTGTACTGATGAGATAATAAGATGAAATGTGAATAAGGACTGCATAACATCTTGGTGACTATACTGAGTGTTAAGATCTGAGCAATATCAGAGCAGTGGTACTGTTGGATGTAATGAGAATTCTACGCAGTGTAACACAAGTCTAGAAGGACTGTCTTTTTAACATTTATATATTTGTGGCACTTATTCCAGTATCCTAAAATAGGACCGTCTGAGGCAATACCGGGAGGAATGGATGAGTATAATTCATGTCAATATTATTATGATCTTTGTGATGAATGTCCGCTTTGGATGATGGCCGTGCAGTTAAAATATGATAAACATACTGGTTAACAAAGTTAACATAAATATTGAATTTAGGCTCTTATGGTTAAGTTTCAAGGAGAAATACAGTGTAACCGATACTTGAGAGCCATAAGAACAAGTGAATTTATGTTCGTTCCAATATGGCTGCCGCAGTGGTGCGGAACTTCGGCCGCTTTTACATCATTGCGTGGTCACATGGTCAACACGCAATGGACGTGGAGAGCAATCACGGGTAGATAATGCCCTGGTCACCGGTGCGTTTCGGAGCTGGGACGAGACGCAGCTCGGCGTTAATGTAGGTGCGGTAAGAGCATGCAGGCAGGCTACCACGGCGGCGATATTGCCATGCTGTCATTACTTTCCATGAGCAAAAAGGGTTTTGAAAAGCGGGGGAGCAGTCCTAGATAAGCGAGCGGTGAAGGGAGCTTGTACGCAGGCAATGTATGGTTCGAATAAAATAGAGACAGTGTGTAATACTGCTGGGGCATATGTAGCAGTTACAGTCTTCATCGAGGTGCATGTAGGGAGTAACGATACTCGCACATTGAACTGACAGGGGTAATGAAACACATTGATTGAAATGACAGGGGGCTACTGAGTGGTAGCCTTCATGAATATGACTTTTGGCACACAATGATATTGAAACTGGGTCGTTACACAGTTAATAAGGGTGAAAGGTACATATTATTTGTAGTGTTTATGTGAGGTTTTGATATTATTTCCACAGGTGTAACGATAAGCAACGGTAGTGCTTCATAATCCAGGGGTAAGAGTGATGAACACACCCCAGTTGGTCTGGTGTAGGCTGGTATGAAAACCCTCTGCCGACACCGGGTAATTACATATGATTGAAGACCTACGATTAATGAATATACATTAATTTTTATCTGGTTGATCATGTTTTATTGAGATAGAACCGCTGTTCTTCTTGTTTTTGTCAGCCAACCCGCATCACACGAAGTGTTTTCCAGAGAGGCGAGTGATTGAACCCTTCGCCCTGACGAATTTGCCACAACATACGTAATTGGCAATGAAACATGTTGGCCTTCTTGGAAAAGGTTAGCAACATGCAGTGCTTTTAACCCGAGTAAGCTCACATTTTCAAATAAAGAGGGCAACCTAATAGTGAGTCTTAACTCGATTTTAATTGCATGGAACACACTGTTCTTTGCATATCACAGGGTTTATGCTTTGGGACAGTTATTTTCCCTTTTTTTCTGCTCTTCTTGTCTCTCTACTGGACATTATTTTCTTTGTTTCTGTGAGTGGGCAACCAATGATGATATACGTGGGCATACTGGCGAGAACCTGCTAGTAGCCTCCCTGGTGTTGCATACGTGAGGTGCGCTCTCTCTCTTTTCACTTATTTCTTAGTAAGTGTTCTCTACTCACATGCTGTGGGGGAGGATATGTATGGTGGCTCGACTGACAGCGGTTCTTGATTTTTTTATATAAAAATATCGATTTGAGAGTTCTGGGACTACGAGAAATTGGACAGGGTGCCAGATAGTGGGTGGAAAATAGGATTCCCACATTAGAAGCAGTTCGCAAGAGTGATATTGAAGAAACTCTCTTATAACCAGGTCTTTATTGTATGGATGATTTGTGAGAGGAGGGTGGCCTGGTGATTTCCCTCTATAGCTCCTTGTAGTTGAATATTATTGAAGTATGAGAACCCCTGCTCTTAATGGCCAAATAAACATCTGGTTTCATATATCAAACTAGTCTAAGATTAGTTGCCAGGAGATTATGTCCATGAGGGCTTGGCAGTTCGGGCTGGACTGTTCCCATGAGGCACAGGGTCAGACTGATTTGCATATGGCCATGTCTGAACTGGGGTGGCAGAGTGGCCTAAAGAATGGTGATGGATTAAATCCAGATCAGTTGACTGGGGGTGAGTGCTTGCAATGTTCAACACTCCGTCCATCATTTCCTTTGGTTTTGCTTTGTTCGCCATAAGTTGGCAGGTATGCTCAGACGTGAGTCCCTTGCTCACTTTGCCACTGGATTCAAGCAAGCCTGGCTGAAGACGGCTGAAATGCCAGAAACCGGTCCTAGGAAGCTTGTTTCCGGTCCAGGGAAGATATGGCTTGGCAGTTCGGGCTGAACTGTTCCCATGAGGCACAGGGTCAGACTGATTTGCATATGGCCATGTCTGAACTGAGGTGGCAGAGTGGGCTAAAGAATGGTGATGGATTAAACCCAGATCAGTTGACTGGGGGTGAGTGCTTGCAATGTTCAACACTCCGTCCATCATTTCCTTTGGTTTTGCTTTGTTCGCCATAAGTTGGCAGGGTATGCTCAGACGTGAGTCCCTTGCTCACTTTGCCACTGGATTCAAGCAAGCCTGGCTGAAGACGGCTGAAATGTCAGAAACCGGTCCTAGGAAGCTTGTTTCCGGTCCAGGGAAGATATGGCATGGCAGTGCGGGCTGGACTGTTCCCATAAGGCACAGGGTCAGACTGATTTGCATATGGCCATGTCTGAACTGGGGTGGCAGAGTGGGCTAAAGAATGGTGATGGATTGAACCCAGATCAGTTGACTGGGGGTGAGTACTTGCAATGTTCAACACTCCGTCCATCATTTCCTTTGGTTTTGCTTTGTTCGCCATAAGTTGGCAGGGTATGCTCAGACGTGAGTCCCTTGCTCACTTTGCCACTAGATTCAAGCAAGCCTGGCTGAAGACGGCTGAAATGCCAGAAACCGGTCCTAGGAAGCTTGTTTCCTGTCCAGGGAAGATATGGCTTGGCAGTTCGGGCTGGACTGTTCCCATGAGGCACAGGGTCAGACTGATTTGCATATGGCCATGTCTGAACTGGGGTGGCAGAGTGGGCTAAAGAATGGTGATGGATTTAACCCAGATCAGTTGACTGGGGGTGAGTGCTTGCAATGTTCAACACTCCGTCCATCATTTCCTTTGGTTTTGCTTAGTTCGCCATAAGTTGGCAGGGTATGCTCAGACGTGAGTCCCTTGCTCACTTTGCCACTGGATTCAAGCAAGCCTGGCTGAAGACGGCTGAAATGCCAGAAACCGGTCCTAGGAAGCTTGTTTCCGGTCCAGGGAAGATATGGATTGGCAGTTCGGGCTGGACTGTTCCCATGAGGCACAGGGTCGGACTGATTTGCATATGGCCATGTCTGAACTGGGGTGGCAGAGTGGGCTAAAGAATGGTGATGGATTAAACCCAGATCAGTTGACTGGGGGTGAGTGCTTGCAATGTTCAACACTCCGTCCATCATTTCCTTTGGTTTTGCTTTGTTCGCCATAAGTTGGCAGGGTATGCTCAGACGTGAGTCCCTTGCTCACTTTGCCACTGGATTCAAGCAAGCCTGGCTGAAGACGGCTGAAATGCCAGAAACCGGTCCTAGGAAGCTTGTTTCCTGTCCAGGGAAGATATGGCTTGGCAGTTCGGGCTGGACTGTTCCCATGAGGCACAGGGTCAGACTGATTTGCATATGGCCATGTCTGAACTGGGGTGGCAGAGTGGGCTAAAGAATGGTGATGGATTAAACCCAGATCAGTTGACTGGGGGTGAGTGCTTGCAATGTTCAACACTCCGTCCATCATTTCCTTTGGTTTTGCCATGAGGGAAAGGCTCCATTAGATTCAGTTTTTGTCTTTGGAATCAGAGTGATCTTTGGTTTTTGTCGTAACCTCCTGCCTTTGGACTATACTCTTTGTTTTATAGCTTTTATTGCTGTAAGTTAAGTTTAAAATTGCAAGTTTAAAAAGATTACAGTTTGATTAAATGTATCACAGTCATTATTAAGATTGGGTACAACTGCAGCCTTAAATCTGCCCCAGGCCTGCATGCCATCATGGGTGGCACGTGTTGGCTGAACATGGATACTTAGAACTTGAACCAAATCATTAAAACATATCAAACATGTCAACTATCATCTCTGTGAATTTTTGTGCTTTCCTATATGTCTTTTGTTGTTATTAGCATTTTGAATGACCAATGTTGTAAACAGTCCAACTATATATACAAGTGGAAGCGAAGAGGCCATCAGAGGGCACACTCGACCATTATACCTATAGCCCCTTAAACCCCCAACATGCAAACATTTAATTGTAGAGTATTTCTGTTGATACGGTTGCTTTTGGAAGGTTGAAAACCCTGGCCATTCCCCACCAATATACCTCCTACTGCCGCTTGGATTGAGGATTGGGAGTCCAGGTTTTTTTATTTGCCCTGATTAGACAGCCTGAATCCAGAATTTAAAGGTACCGTCACAGACTTAGTTAGCAAGATGTGAAACCTTACAGTCTGCGAATCAAACGATGCCCCTTCTTTTTCACTCAGCCCAGAATCTACTGATGGCAAAGTGTGCAAATACAGCCATACCTCATAAGGGATCAAGTATTTAATGAATGGCTGGTTGATTATCTTAGTCAGAGCACTTATTATAAGAGAACCATTGTATTCACCCAACATAGTGTTTACACAAAACAACTAAGATTACAAAGTGCTACCCTCAACACATTGAAATCCAATTGTATCTTCACCAGCAGAATGGTCCGCCAAGAGAACTCACCAATTGAAATTCCAATTCAAAAGTTCATGGGGCACAAATTTGAGGCTCTGGAATTGTTTGAGTATCACTACCGAGTGTCCACACTTACTAGTTTACACTTCAATCAAACATTCATGGGTTGTATTCATTTTTAACTTGTCCCTGGTAATTTGCAGATTTATCTTCTCTTTCACGGGGTTTTCTTTTGTTCCTTTCCCGTTGGGAGGGACAGATAGCAGCCTAGGGCATAAACCGGGAATGGATTTCTATAACCCTCTGGTGAATGGAGATGCAAAGCAAAAAAATAGACAGACAGAAAAGGAAGAATGCAGAGAGTAAAATGAAGAAGGACATACTGAGAAAAAAAAGAAAGAGACTAGAAAGAGTGATGTAAGGAGAGAGAGTCATTAGAGCATAATACGTATACCCATTATGCTTGCTTTGCGCACTTGCAGATCCTTTGCTTCTTCATGTGCTCTTCCACTGTTGCATTGCTTTTTTCAAAGGTATGTGCTTTTCCACCTTGACTGAAATTGAAATTACATTTCCCAAAGGCCTGACATCATGAGAATTGGTAACTTCCATAATGTTCTCTGTGTAGGTCAGTAACAAGGAAGTCCTTATGTTTTAAGACCAGCCTAGGGACAAACAAATGTATAGTGAATGATGGCAGTCAATATCAGTTGAAGTCTGATGGAGAGCAGACTGACTGCCTGGTTTTGGTATAATGCTGCCATTAAAAAGATCAGACACTGATTGAATACAACCAGTCTTCATGCTGCCACAACATCACCAAGGCACCGATTCCAAGTACGTACGTACATTTACATAAGGTTCATAATTATAAATATTTACACCGTTGCAGTTTTCCCTGCACAGATTTTATTAGAAAAAACCTGGGAAAGGATTGGTAAAAAGACTAAACTTGCAGAAACCTGATTCCACATGTTGGGTCCCACTATAGCCACAAAACCTTGAAAAAGAGGGATGTACTAAGCATGATAAATATCCTAACCCATTGTAATGGGCATTGCCAACCCAGTTCCACAACTCTTGGAAATGGGGCCTAAATGTTGTTTTTTAATTTCCCTAAAGTCCTCCGCTTTCGCATGTTTAACATTTTGCTTGAAATGTACTAGGCACTTATAGACTTCGTTATGGGAGAGAAGTATAGCTGCATTGTGGTTTCATTCTTAGGGACATATTTGTATACTGTGTGCTGCTAAGAGATTAGCCTTGGGTCTCTGCCTCAGACAATTAAGTCAAGTGGCAAATACGGGATTAATACATCTGTCTCTGGATGCTAAAGTCTGCAAGTAGCATTGAACTATTTCTTCCATTGTTCCCATACTCAGTTACCTGGTAGAACTAGAGATGTGACCAAACTTTGAGAATATGGAGTGCAAGAGTAGGTTACTTAGAGTTTACAGTAACCCAAGCCTGAATGCTTGGGTTACTGCGCACATAATAAGGGTGTGTAAGCAGGGATAGATGCATCTTACTTTATCAGACGTATTTTAAGAATGATAGCTTAAATCTCCTTAAACTCAACTTGTGGTGATCAAGCTTGCTTGCTGTGTTCATTCTTTTAACATTGGCACTGGTATAGCACAATTTGCATGAGCTGCTTTAGGTTCCCAATCTACCCCTGATGTCTCAGGATTTGCTGAGATAGGAATAGGTGGAAGCAGGGAGAGCAATCCACGGTCAAAAGTAGACTGGACAAGTGGAAGGCTTGTTTCAGAAAATCTGGAAGGTTTGTAAAAATCTAAGTTTGGGAAAGCAGTGTTAAAACATTATGAACTCGTTTTTTCCTGAATGTTTGCACCTATTCGAGAAGACCAGTTACTTGCTGTCATATGTGATACCCAACAGTATAAACAGCTAGCTCAAGAAATGTGCTTGTATTTTTTTACTTTAGATTGACAGCAGCACTAGTGGTTCGGAATGGGAAAGTGAACTGGAGAATCTTATGCATGGCGGTTTGCCATTCTCTGAACATGAAGGAATGATTACCTCTGATAGCAGCTTGGGACATCTTTCGTCTGGGAGCAAAACAAGTGCCACTGGTAAGTGAAGGCAGAAGGTTTTACATTTTGAAATGCAAACTGAATGACCCTTACAAAATCTGACTCTGGTGTCTGGACCCCAAGCTTGACTAGGCATTATGCGACAAATACGCCAGAATTAATCCAAAGGCCATCTTGGATGGCAAGGCCAAGTTGTATGTCGCAGAAAATGGATGGAAATCGAAGAAGACCAGTTCCCAGTTGAGGGTACGGATGTGCTCCCGCGGCCAATATCGGGAATGTTCATCATCGAAGATGTACAGGTAAGTTAAAAAAAAAAGTCCCAGAAAAATAAGAAATCTAAACATGGTTTCCTGACTTTCTGCCACTCTCACCATTTGGAGTTGCTTGATCTCTTCAGGCCCCAAACTTTGCCTCCCACCCTGGAACTGGTTCTTACACTCCTCTCAATTTGACCTGACTTCGCTGCCCTCATGATGATGGCGCAGCAGATACAGGAATACAAGGAGCCTGTAGTCAGGAACTTTGATACCCAACTGGATCCCTCTAGCTCGCCTTCGGGCCCTAAGGATTTGAGGTGACCTCCAGTCTGTCTCCTGACGGTGCCACTGGGTCTCACTCCGAGGTCAGTCCCAGCTTCAGGATCGATGACGATACTCCTTTTTGGCGCTGTAACGCACAGTGCAGCCCAGAGCGTAATGCCAGCACCGACTCCGGTGATTCTGGATGGGAAGCAGATAGTCCTTTCGGACTCGTAATCAAACTCAGAGTATTTTTCATCGACATTGCATCGTTCCTATCAACACTCTGGTTCAGAGTTGCTTCTGCAACGATTTATGAAACAATAGTGAGGATGCCATTAACCTACATGACCACGTAAACCTATGGTTTGGATACATCGCCGAACACTGGCCTCCGACACTATTTAACTAATTTGGCTAGAGACCAGTCTGCCTCCATCATCACCGTGACAACCCTCGGGGGATCCTGCCTTCCTTCACCTCCCCCATCTCTCTCCAGAAAATCTAGTGGTGCAGGCCTCCACCAGCTGGTTGAACCTCAGTGCGTTCTCTACAAACCCACTGATAGAGAGTAGAAATCCATGGAAATGTTTGTGAAGGGAATGTTGTCCTTAGCTAGCCTTAAGATGAATCAACACTAGCTGTCTCCTGGGGAGATACTTGCATGCGTTATCGGACATGGTAGTGGATATCTTGCTAATGGTAACAGATGTTTTTCAGCCCAACCTGTAGCAAATCATACAGGATGACCAATATGTGGCGAATACCCCCATAAGATCAGGCCTGGACACTACTGACTAACTGTGCACAGCAGTCAGCAGCAGTGTGGTGCTTCAACGCCACGCTTGGATCCGCTCCATCCTATTTTCAAGTGTCGTCCAACAGTCACTAATGGACATGCTACTAGATGGAGCTCGCCTCGTCTCTTTGGAGACAAAGCAGACTAGCCCTATGTCACTTCACGGACATCAAAGTGACTCCAAACTCTCGGGCTGTCACCACCGGTACAGCAGCTTGGCCAGCAGTTTCACCCCTTTCAAGGCTTTGGAAGGGGATACCAGTAGATGCACCATCAAAGTATGCCTCAACAGCAACAGTCATCCAAACCCTCCAGTGTCCAGACCCCTGGGCAACTATCTATCCAAACCCCCAACACCTCCCCTGCAGCTCTGCAAAACCACTTAGTCTCCCATGGTAGCACACCAGCCAGAGATTGTATCACCTTTTGCCAAAAGCATTACATCTGACTATTGGGTGCTCCAGGTCTTGCAGAACAGTAATTCCCTCCTGACACATCCCCCTCGACATACATCCCACACCACAATACTTCTTGGTGGACAACTTAGCCATCCATCGAGGAGATGTTCAAGCTCTCTTGGCAAAGGGAGCCATAGAGAGGGTGCTTGCAACAGCGATTGGCACTGGTTGTTATTCCCTTTATTTTGTTGTGCCAGAAAAGGATGAAGACCAATGTACCATTCTAGATCTTTAGCCTCTGAAATACTTCCTTTGGGAGGACAAGTTTAAAATGCTCACCTTGACCCAAGTTTTGTCTGCCCTGGATCCAGTAGACTGGATGGTGGTGCTAGATCTGAAGGACACATACTTCCACATTCCCATCCTGCAGTCCCACAGATGTTACCTGCAGTTTCAAGTAGGCCAGAAATACTTTAATAATAATTTTCGGTGTTCCCCTTCGGCCTGACCAGTGCACCTCCGGTGTTCGCAAATGGCGATGGTGGTGGTCGTTGGCCTTCTGAAGAGGTCGGGTGTCTGAGTCTTTCCCATACCTCGATGACTGGTTGCTGAAGGCGAGCTTGCCTCAAATTATAGGTAACCACTTATAGATGTCAGCCAACCTGTTGGGTTTTTGCATGAAAGTGCCGAAATCACACCTACTCCTTCATAATAGCTCACTGTCATAAGTGCCATCCTGGACTTGGTGCCTGCAGCCTTCCCTCCTCCTCAAAGAATTCAGGACATTCAAGCACTGATCCCAAAGTTTTGACCTTTCACCTGCATCTCAATTAGAGAGGCCTCATGGCCACCTGCATGCGAACCAAGCCTGGTGGCACAGGTTGGCTAGGCAGTGAGTTTTGAAGTCTTTGTGGGCTCGGCACCAAAGGAACCTTTCGGATTCAATCCAGGTGTTGAAGGAGATTGTGAAAGACCTGCAGTGGTGGCTGCTAGACTGCAATTGGACTGATGGCAGACCCCTCTTCCTACTCCACCCAGAGCTAATGGCTGTGACAAATGCATTGTTGCTTGGTTGGGGAGGTCATCTGGTAGAGGTGGAAATAAGAGGATTGTGGTCTCCGGTGGATGGTCAAATCCATAATAACCTACAGACGTTTTGAGCGATTCACTTGGCACTGAAAAGCTTTCCACACAACAATCAAGGGAGAACAGGTACAAGTTCTCACAGACAAAATGACCATCATGTGGTACTGTGACAAACAAGGCAGTGTGGTCGTGGGTCCTGTGCCAGGAGGCCCTGTTTCTCTGGAAGTTGTTGACCACTTGGGGCATCTCCATGATCACACAACACCGGGCAGGATCTTTAAACGCCAGGGCGGATAAACTCAGTCTACATTGCCTAACGAATCACGAATAACAGCTGCACCAAAAGGTGACACAGGGCATCTTCCATCTAAGGGGAGGTCCTTGGCTCGATGTATTTGCTACCAGTGAGAACTTCAGTGTCCAAACTTTTGTGACTTGAAGTTCCCAAGGCAGGGCTCTTTCAGAGACCCCTTTCACCGTGATTGGAAGTTGGGACTCCTGTTCACCTTCCTGCTTCTCTTTTACCTGACTAAAGGTCTGAAGTTTAAAAATGCAGGGCCCAGATCATACTATAGACTCCAGACTGGGTGAGCAGAGTGTGGTTTCGGGAACTTCTGGCCATGAGCATCTGTCCTCCAATCTGGCTGTCCATTTAGGAGGATGTCCTGTCGTAGCAGCAGGGCATGGTCCTGCACCCGAGCCTGCACAACCCACACCTCCATGCAGTAACAGTAAGTGGCATCAGTTGATGGCTGTGGACCTTCCTCCCAAAGTAGTTGGTGTAATTTTGGCCCCAGGTGTCCCTTCACCAAAACACTTTATTTGGGACATTTCAAGACGTTTATTCTATGGTGTTCCTCCCACAACATTCAGCCTTTACAGATTCAGTCAGCTGACATGCTTCTGTTTTGTCTTTCTCTAGCCACACAAGGCCTTGTTGCTGCAACGGTTGAAGGTTACGTATCACCTCTTTTAGCTTTTTTATGCCTACCTGTTTACCCATCTCTTTTCAAATCACTCGTTGTGATGCATTACTTGAAAGGGCCGACTCATTTGTTCCCATCATCACCATTTATGATGCTGCAGCGGAACCTGAATTTGGTTCTCACCTTTCTCATGTGAGCGTCATTTGAACTGCTGCATGATTGTTACCTTTTTCTCCTGATGTTAAAAACAATATTCCTCAGTGCAATCTATACATCTCCACGCATGAGCGAGTTACAAGCTCTGCCTGTCCAGCACTCTTGTACTAATTTCTACTTGGACAATTCTCTTCTTCGAAGGTGGTCATGCCATTCCAAATAGGGCATTCTATTTTTTTCCAGTTTTCTTTGCTCCGCCTCCTCCATCTAAGAAGGAAGACCGACTCCATCATATTGACTCGAAGATGGCACTGAGCTCCTTCGTTGATAACACTAGGAAATATCGGGTGGACTATCAGGCCTTTGTGGGCTTTGCTGGGGCAAAAAAGGGCAATGCTGTACAGAAGAGTATTATTTCTAGATTGATTGTTTTTATACATCAAGATCCTCTATGGGCTGGCCAAGAAACAGCCCGCAGATGGCTTGTTAACTCATTCCACCATAGTGAAGGCTGCTACCACTGTGCTGGCGTATGGTGTGTCAGTCTTGCACATCTGCTAGGCTACTACGTTTATAGAGAAGTACTGTCCGGGTGACCCGGTCTAGCGGGAAGGGCATTTTGCCCGGTGTGTCTTGCAGGATATCCTGTGAGCCACTCCATAGACCAACCACCCTAAGGAGGTACTGTTTTGGTTCACAAAGTAAGAAATCGGCGGTTAAAAGTATCCATCAGTTAAGTTATTTATCTTCAATAGTGCTTTTTTTGGTTGCTCTAACTCCGAATTCCTCATCTACCCACCCTTCTCCCCATTCTATGGAATAAATATTTATACTGCAGACTAATAATAATCCAGCCTACACATTTGCATGCTGATTTTCCCTGATTTCGAAGGCTCCGCGCCCGAAGGCATGGACAGAGATCAGTAAGAAACTGACGTCACTGCGTAGAGGTGGCACAGTGATGGTGGCCGGAATATCACATCCTGGCCAGGACGGGCCTGACGCAGAGCTGCAGGACACCATCTACCGACACACGAGGGAGTTGCTGTGAAAATCTTCAGAATCAAGTCTGGTGCCTGGGGAAATTCACAAGGTGAAGACTCTGCGGTTAGATAGTGTAGCCAACAAAAAGAATGTTACCGAAGGTAAGTAACTGTACTGAACGGGCTTCCTTTCTTCCTAAAAGGAAGAGCTTGTTTTGTACAGCTAGGCCCCTCTCATTCAGTATGGCGAACTGCTCTCCTCATGTTGTAGTTACTACTGATGCGTAAGAAATTATTCATCAGCTACCAAATCTCACAAATACTGGATTTGTGTATGCCACGAAATTAATAGAATTAGAGGGGAAATACCGTACACACATGAAACGTGGTGCTTTGATTAGAGGGAGCATGAGACAGGCATTCTAAAGCAGGGAATTGAAAGTGAAACCCAGAAGAATTGAGCTTTCTGCCAGTGGAGAGAATCTTACAAGATAATAGTGGGTAAATGATGAAATGGTGGAAGTTCAGTGAGCACTTTGAATAGTGTCTTTGGAGGTTCTTCAGTTTTGAGAATTCTCGTGGACACTAAGGTAAGCTTTGATTAGCAAATGGAGGACATGAAGACGCAGAAGGAAAGGTTTGTGTTGGTGCAGTAAACTCAATGGCATGGACAAACCAGGATGAGAGTTAGGGTCTTGGATTCCACAATTTGACAGGAGAATCATTCAGCAAGGGAAAGTCTCTGAGTGTGGCGACTTAGTCAATGAACTCTCAAATGGCTTTAGTATAGTTAGTTGTTTCTAACCGTAGAAGATTTCAACTTTTGCATGTATGCTGTGTGGCAGATCTGAAAGCAAATTAAATTGGTTCCTAAATGCACATAGGTTGTGATCACATATTGTACAGTGTGAAAGTTTTCTGCATCCGATTTCCAAATGTAACATAGTAAGTATGTTCACATTTTGTATATTACTTGTGATCTCAAGAGTAGATTTTGCTGCGTGGCTTCCTTTTAGTACTCTAATGATCTTGTCTTTGTTAGACATTTATATTTGGTCCAAACTGTTATTTTCTTATTAAAACTGCCATTTTTAATTTAAAATATTTTTATGGTTCTTAATTTTACAGGGAGTACTAAATCATACCATTCCGGTTCTGTGGATGGTGGTGGGTATTCAACAGCGAAGCAAGAGGGGTTGCTGGTGATGTCCATGCCAATGACATTGGCGTTCTGTTACATGTCGTTAGTTTGGCTAAGAGAATCAATTACACTGAGTGACCTCCTCCGGTAAGAAGAGTTGCATGCAAAAAACAATCTGTGGTCAACAATGTTGGTTATATTAACAGGGCTCTAATTATGTTATAAATGGAAATAAGATAAAGCCAAAGAACATGTGAAACTATATCTTTCTAATAAAACATTGAAGGAGTCATATTTTAAGTTGCATGCAAATACATGAAAAATTGTAGAAACAAAACTTGGGGCAAGAGGAGTTCTTGATATTGTATTGATAGTAGTAATAGCACATCCAGCTAGAATCTCTAACAGTTTATCTCAGTTGATTAACTTCGGCATCTTGAACATCTGCAAAATTGTCGAGGAAATTTCACATTATTAAATGTGTCATTAATAATTATGAAACATTAAACTATGCATTTGTTTATGAAGCATTTACATTGCTCCCTGTTTAAGCAGTTTCACTCAACTGCAAAAGGTATGTGCCTATCTTAAGAGAGAAGTTTAACTTTCTATAGACTGCATGTTTCTATGAGGAACCTTACAGATGGTACTAAACTCTACTTCCCTTTCTCAAGCATAACTAAATTTCTGATTTAAATTTCCAACCACTGATTCCCCCTTGTTAGTCTTCCCATGAGCCAGACTGGATATGGAAACTCTTGTTTCTACATGCTTTACACACTGGTAGGTGGTGCCATCTGCATTCTCACAACTCCGTCACACCATGGACGTGATGACATGAGCCACATATATTGGTGCCATCATGCCCACAGAGTTAGTTGCTCTTTTTCCACCCCATTTGATGCAGAACCAGTCCTCTGCTCCTATCAGTTTGTTTTATATTACCATGCTTTTGGCAGTTTGCAAGAATGTTGCCTCCAATGACAAAAGGCCTCAAACAAAGCAAGCATGTCGCCTAAAGATATCGGTAACACACCCACGTGACATTTGTCTGAGGTGTTTTGGCACCATTAATGACCCCAAGTCCTTCAGCAAATTCTGTGTCTGCACCGAACACCATGAAGAAGCCGGAAGCTAAACTCCGCACTGCTGAACTCAAAGGAGGTTGCTCCTGATCCAGCTCACCATCCTCGAGTAAGTCAGATGAAAGACATCTTGAGGAAAAGGCGTAAGAAACCGAAAGAAAGTTCTTTGACATCTAGACGTTCCATGGAGTGATCATACAGTCGACATTTGAGGAACTTTACTCCAGCTTTGCCTTCCTTTATGGAGGTGATGCCCCCTGTGCTCCCTGGCCCATCGTTAATTCCACATTAAATTGCAGCATTTAAGGAGTTCATGTTGCAGATTTTCAACTTTGCTGTGGCTCCCTGTGGCCACCTTCCAGTCCCATACACCCATTGGGGCTCCAAATTCACCCTCAGGGCTGACTGACCCTGTGAGAGCTCAGACTGTTCTGCAACTCGCCTCCTGTGCTGCAGGCCTTGTTGGTTGCAGTTACATCATCAACACTGTTCCTGATCCGTCCACCCAAGATACTAATCCATCGTTGTTGAGAGTTTGCTCCATGTCATGCTGTAGCACCATAAAAGCACAGCCTCTAGTTAAGTTCTCTTCACCACCACTGCTCCTCTTCATCAGTGTCAGTTCTTCAGTAGAATGGGAGTAACGTTATGGTCAGATTCGATTCTATACAGGGCCTCCCACCAATGCAGCATGATATGGACAATGAGGTGGCAGACCACTTGCACCCCCCCATGTTATACTTTTCTCAACTTTTTGTACAAAATACCAGCTGTCCGGATACCTTGCCTGAATCCACTCTGCTTTGCTATAGTGATTCAGATGCCTCAGAGTGTTTGGAATTAGTGCTCTCGACTGAAGAGACTAGGGCTAACATACTGACAGAGATACTTCAACCTGGACCTTCTATTTTTAAGACTCTGGTGCCATTCAATGTGGTCTCGGTTGGCTTAATTTCGCCAGCCTGGTTAAGTCCTTTTCAGCTCCCGGGGCAATTGGTAAGTGCTGCAAGCTTACACCTGGGGGCTAGAATTGCTATTCCAATACCTTACACCTGAGAGCCTTGTGGTGCAAGCCTCAACTTGTAAGGTCTGTCTAAACTTTTTTGCAACCACTGCCAGATAGGGAGCCTATACCTATTGATATGATGGGAAAAAAAAGTTGTCTCCTCAGCTTAGCCCCATGCTTTTTGAATGCTTGTGTCTTCCAGCTCACTTTTGATGATGTCTTTTGTACATTGGCAATGAAGTTTTGGACATGCTACTGGAGGACCTTTGTCAGTTCTTTGCTCAAACTGTACAGGATGGCCAGTATTTGACTAGACAGAGCTTGTGCTGTGGCATTGACACCACTGATTTGGTTTCCTGTGTTCAGTGGGATCCACCGTCGTCCTCCGATATAAAATCTGGATGCACTCCACCAGACTTTCTGGAACCATTTAAGCTTCCTTGGTGGACATGCCCTTTGTGGGAGCTAGAGTTTTTATCTAGACAGCTGATTAAACCATACAAGGTTTTAAGAACGGTTGGGCAATGGTGAACTCACTGCATTTGTCTTCCACAGGCTGCCAATTTCAGCTGCAGTACAGAAATTTGAGGGCTGAGGTATTTTCTAGATACCTACCCTGTTGCCAGTGTCCGCCTTTGCAGCCAGTTCAGCATTCCGCTTAGACTTTTCACTACACTAGAGGCAGAGAAGGCACCAAATGGTCGGGTACAACAGCAGCAGCATCAGTACTCCTCCCCTTCTCCGGGCAAAGCATCAAAACTGCTATTGTTCACTTTTCAGTGGACAACTGTGCCCATTTGGAGGACAGATTCAGCTTTGCCTACCGGACTTTAAATTGATCATGTGAGCCAGTGGATCCTATAATTGTTGAAGATTACAATGCCCTTCCCTTTCTGAATACCACCCTCTCATCCCCTCACATTCTTAGTCAGTCAGTCATAAAGTCTTTATTCGGTTTAAGTGCAAACCATAAAAGCATACTACAATAAATACATGTTAAAAACAAAAATTTCATTTTTAGGGAATTACCAAGCTTAAAAAGAAACACAATAACACCAATTGTTTTAACAAGGTGACGTGTCCAATTAAAAACATTAAAAGGGTACAGTTCATTTCTTCAAGGTACGAATTACCACAGTTAAAAAACTTGCAATATTGAAAGTTTCCCAGACATTGTTTAAAAGCTGTAAGTACAAGAAAGCAGGTCTCACTTGAACAAAGCCTTTATCTCTTAATATTGGGATTAAAAAACGTTTCCTAATGTCAATAAAGTGCTCACAGAAGAAAAAAAGGTGTATTATATCCTGGGGGGAGAAGTTATCACAGGAACAAGGGCCAGGGTCCAACGCCCTTTTCCAGTCTTTCTTAGCTCCAATCAATAGGTGTAGTTGATTCAATCTAAATCTGGTTAAAAGAAAACGGTGATTTGCGTTTGTTACATATCCAAGATAAGGTTCCATAAAAGGTGTTGTTTTGCAGAGCTGATGGGTCCTAACGGAACCCTTAACCAGCTCCTTCTCTTCCCTTGCCGAGGTAGATATGTACATATGAGTTTCTTTGCACCAATTAATGTCACCTTTTACCAGGGTCTCGGGAAAAAGAAACAGCTCTGGTCTACCAAGCTGTTTAGCCAGGTTCCGAATATATTTCAACCAGGGTATGTGCAAACCATGATCAAGCAAAAGACAGTCTCTCAAAATAGTGTGATTCAGGTGTAAATCCGGGTTAAGCCAAATGCTGATCCATTTAAGCATCGGGGCCAGAGCAATACTGTCTTCAAGAAAACCGATACCAAGTTCCTGATGGACAATATAGTTGGCGGTTGAGATCGGGACTGAGAGGAGGTTTTTTAAAAATCTATCCTCAACAGTCTGAATGCTTTTGGCGTTGTTAATGCCCCAGACCTCAGCTCCGTACAAGGCTATGGAGAGACACTTAGCTTTGTACACCTGGATAAGGGCCTTCATTGGTCTAGCGCCCAGTTTTCTGGCAAAGCCCAGAACACCTACTGTTGCTCTTGAAAACACAATCTTTTTAGCCATTATTTGGGTTACCCCGGAATCTCGATCATCAAAAAGAACACCCAAATAAGGAAAAGAAGAGACCCTGGATAATTGATGACCCCCACATAAAAAGGTTTTAGATTTAGCGGATTTAGGGCCAATGACCATGACATGTGATTTGACAAAGTTAACAGATAAGTCCAGAGCCTTCATAAAATCGGCAAATGAATTTAATAGCTGGAGGCCCACTCCCGTTCTAGCGATTAGGGCGGCATCGTCAGCATATAAAAGAGCAGGGACTGAATATTTCCCTGCACGGGGGATATCTTTACATAAGGCGATAAGGGTATTGTCTAAATCATTTATATACAGTGTAAAAAGGAGAGGTGCCAAAATGCACCCCTGCCTAACCCCATAAGATATGGGTATATCTTTTGTGCAATTACCCTTTTGATCGTAGCGAACTGTAGCTATTAACTCTCTATGTAGGTCCGCTAAAAAGTGGACGATATCTTTGTCTACACCAAGTGCAAGGAGCAAGGGCCATAGTTTTGATCTATTTACACGGTCAAAGGCCGAAGACAAGTCCATGAAGGCGATCAGCAAGGTTCCTTTCTTGGCCACCGTGTATTTACCAATTAAGAGTTGTAGATTTAAACATTGGTCTATGGTACCCATCCCTTTCCTAAATCCATACTGGACCATAGAGAGTTTTCCAGATTCCTCTAGCCAACCGTTTAGTTGGGCGAGGACCACCCTCCCCAAAACTTTCACTGAGGAGTCTATGAGGGAAATTGGTCGATAACAGCTCGGGTCGCCTCTATCCCCCTTTTTAAAAATAGGAACGATGACCGATTTCGCCCACGTTGATGGGAGGCCCTGTTGACAAGCATTTGTAAAAACATTAAAAAGGATTTTGGACCAGAGTTTTATATCTGATTTAAAAAGATCAGCCGGGACTCCATCAGGTCCCGGCGCCTTATTACTTGTCATTTGCAAAATAGCATTCGTCACCTCTAATTCTGTAAAGGTCAAAGTATAACTGTCAGAGTTAAATAAGGGCCCCGCCCTCGAACCATCTCCGTCATACACCTGTTTTTTTTTTTTTTTTTTTTTTTTTTTGGGTGTAAGACATTTATTGTGCAAAGGAAAGGTTACACTGCGTCACGCCAACAACCCGGAGGCAGGCCGCGATATCAACAAATGTTTTCAATTAAGGTGTACCATATTAGGAGTCATAAACAATGTCAGTATCCTACCATTCAGGGAGATACACACCCTTAACCCTGGTGAGGAGTACAAAGGTATAACCAGTGCAGAGTGGATGGTCTTACATTTTTGGGTGTCGTGGACTGGAAACGAATCCTAGGCTCACGGTCTCGTCCAGTCACTCCGGCGAGTACTAGGACCGCAGCTCATGGAAAAGGTAATGCATAGGTAAATCGTCCACTACCACCTTTTCGCCCAACCCCCCCGCAACAATCGGAGGGAAACAACAAACTTCGGTGCAGAGCTATTTCAAAAAACCAACAGACATCACATCTCACATACGCAGGGGCTCGCGTACAAGGACCCGTCCGTCATAGAGGGACGACTACAAGCAGCATTGGTGGCTGCAGGAGGATCGCAAGGCAGCAGCTATGGGGCGGGGGCGGAGGGGGGGGGGAGGGGATGCGGTCGGACAAAACAGCGGGGCGCCTGGACGGGAAGGGGGGCATCATGTCAAACCCGACAGGCACGCAGCAGGCATGGGATCCGACAATAGCAACACATTCCACAGCCCTCAGGCACATCAACCAAGCATGTATCCATCCATCCCAGCAAAATGCACACAGGGCTCAAAGGTTTCACCCCATGTCATCCGAAACACCCGTCCCAGGGGAGTCCACAGAGGCATCCGAACCCGCCCGCTCTCTAGTCCACTGCAGGAAGGGTTCCCAGATGTCATTGGGCCTAGATGCGGTGGGCATCGTCTCCCAGTAGTTTGTGAGTTGTGTCTGACCATATGTAACGTCTCGAACCCATGCGGCGAACGTAGGCAAGGCTCCACGGCCCCAGTGTATCGCCACCTGGCGTTTAGCGTAAAGCAGCAGCATCGCGTGCAGTTTCCTGTCAACGGGTTCGGTGTCTTTAACGTATCCCAGGAGCCCTAAAAGCGGAGTGGGTTCATCTGACCTGTGTAATATGTGATTGATGGCCTCAAAGATGCTCGACCAGTACTCATCTAGCTTTGGGCAGCTCCACGCCACATGGAGGAAGGACGCGTCAGCTCCACCACACTTCCAGCAGGAAGCGTCAGTGCGGATTCCCATGCGATGTAGCAGCACTGGTGTGCGATAGTACCGGTGCAGGAATTTAAAATGGACCAGTCGTAGCCTATAGTTCGGTGACAGCGCCGTGAGCTGCTTACAGCAGTATTCCCACACGTCATCTGTCAGGGTCCCGTCCAGGTCTGCGGCCCAAGCCTGTCTGGCCACAGGCACGGTGAGCGGGGCCTGCTCCTGCATGCAGTTGTACAGTCTAGATACCAGTTTCGCGGGGGAGGGTCGTGACAGCAAGTTCTGAAGGGCATCCAGTTGTGGAGGTTCCTCGGGGAATTGAGGCCACATCTTCTTGCAGGACTCCCGGAGAGAGTGATACAGAAGCGCGTCCGAGAACGAGGTAGGCTGGCCGTCCTCACGGACACCCAACGCTCCAAACGTCCCATCAGGGTAGATGTCTGCGAAAGTGGTCACCCGTCTCCCCTGGAGCGTGATGGTATCTCCCCTAGCGCAAAGGCAGGGCAGCATCGGATTGCTTCGCAGTGGAATAGCCGGCGCATAGAGCAAGGGAAGGCCCGCCCTCCGACTTAACTCCTTCCAGGACCAGCGGATCATCTCAACGGTGTCTACCTCCTTCGAGGGGCGGGAAACCTTACCATACAACGCCACCCGAAGTGGCAACGGGGCAACCGCGGCCAATTCCACCGCCACATGCGGCTGGTAGGGGGTGGGGAATACCCAGAAATGCAAGAATTGAGCCTGAGCGCACAGCGAGTATAGCTTTAGGTCAGGCGCCCCGAGGCCCCCTTGTCGCAGCGGGAGTGTAAGCAGAGCCCAAGAGGTCCTCGCCTGCCTCCCAGCCCACACCAGAGATACAAGTAAGGAGCGGACTCGTGCATGGAAGCATGCAGTCATGGGTAACGGAAGATTAACTAACAGATATAGGAATTTCGGGAGAACTACCATTTTCGCCAGTGCAACCCTCGCAACCAGGGACAGGGGAAGTTTGTTCCAGACCTCCACCCTCCGCTCCAGCCAGTCGACCGCTCTGCCGAAGTTGAGAGACAATAGTTCCTGCGTGTCCCGACTAATCCAGATACCTAAGTATTTGACCGCGTCAGTCTCCCAACGCAGGGGGTAGTCCGAAGGAGGTTGAGCTGTCTCGTCAGTTAGAGGGAATGCAACTGACTTGGACCAATTTATAGACACGCCCGCCAGACCCTCGAAACGTACAAATTCTCGGAGCAGTGGATTCAAATTCTCTGCGGGGCTGTTAACATACAGAGTGACGTCGTCTGCATAAAGAGAGATCAGCAGACTACGAGAGCTGAAGCTTATCCCTCTCGCCGTGTGGTGTTGGCGTATTCTGGCCGCCAGTGGCTCCATCGCAATAGCAAAGAGGAGGGGCGACAGTGGGCACCCCTGTCTAGTCCCCCTGGAGATGGGAAAGGGTTCGGACACCAGGCCATTCACTCGTACCCGAGCTCGAGGTTTGTCATATAGCAATTTGATGAGAGTAATAAAGTTACGACTGAAGCCCATCCTGCCCAAGACACGAAACAGGTACGGCCACTCTAACGAATCGAACGCCTTAGTCGCGTCTAGGAACACGACTGCGGCCTGGACGGAGGGGTGGAGATAATGTAGGATGGAGAAAAGTGTTCTGAGGTTGTGCGAGGTGGCACGGCCAGGGATGAATCCTGATTGGTCCGGGAGAGCGATGATTGGCAGCATCGGCTGTAATTTGTCTGCAATGATCTTGGCAAAAATTTTAGCGTCCACATTTATGAGAGAAAGGGGACGATAGGAGTCCAGGTATAATTCGTCTTTGTCGGGTTTTAATAGGGTGACAATGAGTGCCTCGTGCATGGAGTCTGGGAGGGAATTCAGCTCCAGCGCCTCTACGAATACTGAGTGCAGTTTCGGGGCCAGTTCTTCAGCATACGTCTTGTAAAACATTGTGGTTAGGCCATCTGGGCCAGGAGCTTTATTAGCTGGCATGCTCTTGATAACCTGAGCTATGTCTTGGACCGAGACAGGCAGGTCCATGTATTGTCTATGGTTGTCATTGAACCAGACAAGGGCTATAGAGTCAAGAAAACCGTCCAGGGAAGTCGGAGCAGCAGAGTGTTTGGACGTGTAAAGGGAAGCATAAAAATCGGCGAAGGCCTTCAGCACCGCCTCTTGGCCCGTGACCCGTGTCCCCTCACTATTATTGATAGTGTGTATATAGTGTGCCTGAGCCTGGGGAGCAATCAATCTAGCTAGTGTCCTGCTCGGTCTATCACCTTCCCCATATCTGCGGGCTTCGGCCTGTTTCCCTAAGAACTTCACCTCCCTCTGCGCCTCCTCGTTGAAGTCCAACAGTTTTGCCTTAAGACTACCTGCAATAGCCAACGTCGGGTCTCGGCAGAAGGCCAGGTCCAGATCCTTAAGTTCTTGCTCTAGCTGAGCCAGTGTCCGACGTATGGTATGTAGCACCCCTGCCTGCCGAGCTATACACTGACCCCGTATTACCGCCTTAAAAGCGTCCCACACCACGGCCTCAGAGGAGGCCGAACCCTCGTTTTCTGCAAAGTACTTGACAATGTCATCCCTAATTTCTTCCGTGAACACCTGATCTGTAAGGGCGTGGGGTGGCAGCCGCCATGAAAACGCCCTAGGAGCCACGTTGGGTATCCGCAGCTCTAGCATGCAGGGGGCGTGGTCCGAAAGCGACCTAGCCTGAATATCCACCTCCCCCACCCATGTAGCCACCTCAGGAGACAGCAGCCAAAAGTCCAGGCGGGACCAAGCGTCATGATGACACGTGATACAGGTCCCCGTTCTCTCCCCAGGGTGACGAAGTCTCCACACATCAGTCAGTCTCCCCTCTTCCATCACATCTAGCAACGCCTGCCTCGCTTTCGCATGCGTAGGTCTACTAGCACCCCTTCTGTCCCAATCATCGTCCAACACTACATTGAAATCCCCCCCCACCACTATCAGGTTACAATCAAGCAACACAATTTGCGCCCAAACATTGCGAAAAAAATCAGGATCGTCCACATTTGGGCCATATATAGCGGCCAGAACCAGCGGCCTACCCTGCAATGAGCCATGCACCAGTACATAACGACCCTCCTTATCCAGTACACAATTATGTTCTCTCCAATCCAACCCTTTCCGTATGAGGACAGCCACCCCCCGGGCATAGTTAGAGTATATAGCTGAATATACATGCGACCACCTGTGATGTTTCAGCCTGGGCGATGGGGTCGAGTTGATGTGAGATTCTTGCAACAAACAAATGTCTACATTGTGTCTGGTCAACATATTATGCATCAATCTGGCTTTTTTATAGTCCCCAAGGCCACGAATGTTCCAAGTCCACAATTTAACTCCCCCCATGCCTGTGGCACATCCAGGGTGACCAGGCCGCCGCCCCGCTCCCCCCCCCCCACACAAACAGGCCCAGATCGCCGCACACTCCCGCGCAGTACAGTCGTGAGAAGATAGATTGCAACGCGCTCCACCAGCACCGGTAACCAAACACTCAACATCCCCCCCCAACCCCCACCCACGCCAACCCCCCAATCAGGTTGCGCTAGAATCCCATTCGTGCTCTGAATCGCACTTGAGACAACTGAGAACAAAAACAACGGGAGATACCCCATGGGGCGAGGTGCTCCTAGCTGACACCCCTGAATACACAGGGTGGCTGCACACTGAAGGATATCCGCGACACCCGAGGGGTGCCCAGCAGCATGGATCAAACAGTACTGGAGTTGTGTGCCGTCCAATACGCCTCAGACCTGTGACACAGTCAACAACCAAGACCCCCCCAGCATGAGTAGGCCAGCTCCAGCAGTTCCAGCAGTGTCCACCATTCCACGTCTCGAGGGAACCAAACAATCCAGCAAATGTCAGCTTTAGTTGAAAGGGGCAGCACAGACCCCATTACCCTCAGTCCCTCAATCATTGTCGCTCATGCGGGCCGCGTCCTCCTCCAACCTCGGCGATTTGCGTCTGGCACCGGGGCCACTGATATGTTTAGCAAACTTTAAGGCTGACTTAGCGTCAGTGAAGAAGTGAGCAGTTCGTTCATGGAAGATTTTCAATTTGGCTGGGTATAACAAGGAGTATTGGACTCCGGCCTGCATCAGGAGTTTCTTCGCAGGTATGAACTCTTTTCTGGCAGCCTGGACGAGGGGGGTGAAATCAGGGTAAAATGAGATATGATTCCCTTTATGGATGATCTTGCCTTTTTCACGGGCCATCTGTAGGATGCGGTCCCTGTCCTGAAAATTGAGCAGCTTGGCCAATATAGGGCGTGGAGTGGCGCCTGGTGGTGGTTTCTTGCCCAGTGTCCTGTGCGCCCTCTCCACCGTGAATACCTGGGACAGGTCCGGGTCAAACAGCTCATGTAGAAGATCAGTCACAAAGACCTCCATCTTTCCGGTGTTGTCCGTCTCCGGAATGCCCGTAATTCTGACGTTGGACCTCCTGGAGCGCGCTTCTAAGTCGTCCGCCTTGGCTCGCATGGACTCCAGTTCGCGCTCAATGTTGGTTATGCGGTTTTTCGCCTGCTGCTGAAACTCGGCACATTCGGTATGTCTGTTTTCTAGGCAGTCTAGCCTCGTTTCGTGTACGTCCACTTTGGACTTGACCGCCTCTAGCTGTGTGGCCATAGCATCCAGCTTTGCGTCGATACTCTTCAAGCTAGATCTGACCTCCAGCATTAAAGCGCCAAAATCAATTTCAGCTGCAGGGCTCTTGGGAGGAGACGACGCGGCTCCCGTGTCCGCTGTTTGTTGCTTGGCCTTCTGCTTTTGGTCAAATGTCAGTTTGGGCTGTTTCGCATCCTTCGTGCCCCCCATCTCGGACACGCGTGGGACGCGGTGTGCAGGCTGTGGTATGAAGCACTCACCGGTGCGCCGCGCAGGCCACCCTTTAGGACTGGCAGGCACAGTTCGAGTCGTCGCAAGAGAGAACTGGGGGGTCAGCAGCCCCTAACCACGGTGGGCTGCCCAGTGCCCTTCGGTGACCCTTCCAAGTTCCCCCCACGATCTCCGAGTGGAGGACAGAGCGCGGGAAAGGCTCTGGCAGGATCAGGCTGAGGTTTGTAGTTCGTTTCTGTGCCCGGGAGCGGAGCTCCTATTATCAGGGCAAGATCGACACCTTCACGCCAAACGGCGATCTGCAGGGGCTCAGGGGCATGCCAAGCAAGGGGCTCTCGCAGTGTAGGCTTTAGTGCGCCACGGGTCCGCAGCTTCTCCTCTATCGACCCGGCCGCACCGCAAAATGGCGGCGTCGCTCTTCTGCCTCAGCCCCGACCTTCCCCCGATCCGTTACCTCTGTCCAATGGCCGCTCCGCTCCCTTCCTCCGTCCACAAATGTTTCCGCGTAGCGGCCGCCGGCAGCTCCCAGTCCCGCGCCAAGGGCGCCAGAGTAGTCCCCTCTCCGCCGATCTCCTTTGGCCCAGCAATCCCCGAGGTCCGGCCAGATGTCACCGCCGCCTCGGGCTCCACAGCAGCAGGCGGGCTCTAGTGTGCGGGCCGGCGCCACCCGCGGCCGCCAGGTCTCGTCGCGCAGCCACCCGCGAGCGGCAAGGATTCAGTCGATCGTGCCTCCGGACTGCCGCATCAATTACACACAGAAGCCGGGCCCCTCGGTAGCGCTGTGAAGGATAATCAAGGATTTATTCATGTGCAGCCGGCGGAGCTCGCTCAAAGAGCGGCCATCTCGCTGCTCGGTTAGCCACGCCCCTCGTCATACACCTGTTTAAAATGAGTATACCAATCGTCCTCTTGGATACCGCATTCAAGCTCGGTATTGGTTTTACCGTTAAAAAAAGGCTTATTTACAATAGACCAAAATTTCGCACTATTTTTGATGACATCAATGGACAGGAGTTCATTCCATGCCTCATCCCTAATTTCATTTTTACGTTTTTTCTGAGCCATTTTATAGGCCTTCCTACAAATGGCAATTTCTGCTCTGTCAGGTGGAACCGCTTTAAGAGCTGACATAAGCTTCCGTTGGGAAGATGAGCAGCTGTGATCAAACCATTTCTCCCCAATTTTGGGTTTGTCCTTGCATACTTTTTTGAGATCACTATTTACCTGACCGCAAATTTTATCATAGGCTGTCAGAACTGCATCACTACAGATCCCGTCTTGTGAACACAAAAGTATTTCATCCCCAACCGTGTCCCACAGGTTTTTAATGAAATCCTCTGGGACCAGCTGACACCATTTCAGGCGTCGAGTTTGATCAGTTGGCCTTATGTCCAGTATACTGACAATAGAATTATCAGATTTTCTTTTTTTGAGATCATCAGTGAGAATTAACTGGACGGGATTGTGGTCACTATAAACAGACCATTTAACCGTATATTGACTTACATTTCCAGCTAAGTTAGATGTAACAAAGATGTAGTCAATAGTGGATCCTGTGCCACTTCCTTTATAGGTCGGGATGTCATTAATGTCATTGACGGGATAGGCCAAATGATTCCCAACAAGAAGCTCGTCTAAAAATATCCCCTGTGGTGTGTGTTCAAAGTGTAGGTTACCTTGATTATGTGGACCCAAACTGTCCCATATAAAACAATTTTTAAAACCGGGATGAATATTAAAATCACCAAGCACAACAACCGAATAAGGATTTTTACAAGATTCATTATACATTTGTAAAAAATCAAATAGACTGAGTAAATGTTCATTTGGCATATTCTGAATAAATGAATTATAAAAATTTACAATGAGCCAGATCCCATTTAAGTTGGAGTGGATTTCTACTGCTAAACAGTGAGGCGAGCCTGTCTCCACTTTACTGTATTTACCATCAATGGTCAATGCGATAAGGGTTAAAAGTCCGCCTTTAGCCCTCCCCCTACTGGAGGCCACCGCTGGTGACCAAAAAGCAGAAAACCCATCCAGCAAAAAGGTATTTTCAGTGTCCCAAGTTTCTTGTAGGCCAATAATTTCGTGGCCTAATAGACTGTCCCTCCAAGTAGGGTCATGAGTTTTGTTGTTTAGGCCAGCTATATTCCAGCTAAGGACACTTGTGCCTAGAGGCATTCGCGGGGCACTGACAGTAGCATCCACTCTTTCATCAATGACAGTCCCCAATACGGGCGTAACATTTTGGGTGCCCTCTCTACTTGTGACTTGCACAGAACCACTGGGAACCATGTCCTCTCCCTCTATAGAGGATAAACTTTCCATAATAGGTCTTGAGGTAGCCCCAACAGAGTGCAGTCAATCATTGGAATCTAAGTTACTCAGAGCCTGAAAACGATTTGAGATGACAAAACCTTGAGGAAACTGGCTTTCAGGGTAACTTGCTCTAACCTCCCATGGAACACTGCGGGGTAAATTTATCTGTTGTTTATAAAAGTAACCCAATGAATGAAGGGTAATACCCTCGTCAGTGTGGGGGAGCAGAGTAGCTTTTGATAAGATATTATGCACTATGTGGGGATTTCAAAAGTTTATTACTACACAATCCCCCTTTATAGTCTTACGCGAGCGCCCAACCCAGGAAACTCTTCTCGTGGTTAAAATCAGATGGGATAAGTGTACTGGGAAACCATAATTCTTATTTAGCCACGATACTGATTTATTTTTAAGGGATTCATGGGTTTCAGAGAAAGAGTTCTGGGCGACGTCCTTCAAGGGGGGAACATTTGTTAACACTACAACAAATGGGGCACAGTCAGGGGGAGATCTGGTTTTGCTCCTCCTGAATAAGTACTTGCCGTTGCGTTATTACTATTTAAGCAACTTCCAGGAGGTGAAGTGTTATTCTCATTTGCTGTGGATTCGACAACCAATGGAACTATACTATTTAGGGTATCCTTTGAGGGCCTAGTGTTATCAGCCGAAACAGGTGGACCCTCTGCTGCTCTAATCATGTTCCCAGAGGAAGTAATCTTACGTGCCAAAAGATTACGTAGGCCTTCAATCTCAACAGATAGTTCGCCAATCTTGGTGACTAAGGGTTCAACAATTTTCAAAATTTTGGACTCTAAAAGACCTAACAAGGAATCAAGTTGATGAGAATCTAACTTGGCCATAGGGTTGTTAGGGGTGGCTAGTTCCTTGGTAACCTGAGTTATTGAAGCAGGACCCGTCTTTTTATGAGTACTTCGTAGGCAACCCTGTTTCAGATGAGTCCGTTTGCGGGATCTTAGCACTCTCTGGGTTGGCCGGTCCGGAGAGTCTTCTACGGTCTCATTAACATCAGTTACTAAATCTCTATTGACTTCAAGTGATTCTTGTTCACTAGGAAAATGATCATCCAGGGTTAATAAATCATTTTTCTCATTTAAACAATTTGTGGCATGAGATGGAGAAGAGGATAAAGTGACTGTGTTATTTAACAAAGGGCTAGTAGTCGTTAAGTTTGATCCCTGGCCTAAAGATTTGCGCCTATCACTGTTGATTTTAGTGACAACTTTAACTAAGTAGTTATCTAACGTTGCCGTAGTCGTAGATTTGCTGCCTACTACAGCTTTAGCCATGTTTGACATACCCCTGGGAAAACCTAAAACTTAGATTAAACTTAATTAAACTTTTCCACAATGTGGCAACACCAACACATATAATGATGCCTGATAGCCAAATATGAACCAGATATGAACAAGCTAAAACCAATTCTACAGAACCAATATACCGTAGATAGGGCAGATTACCCCCACCGTGTAATTAATAATATAGTCTTCTAAAGTCTTACACGTTAGTGAGGTGGCCCGTCCCGGCCTCGATCGGTCCTCTGAGGGCCACAGAGGGCCCGCCCTTTGTCCGGGCTTCGTCCGGCGCCCGCCCGCGCGCGTCCCGCGACGCGGAAGGAGCGACGTTCTTTTAAGCGCTTCCGGGCGCTTGGATTGCGTGTGTGGGGCGCTAGGGCGCCTGGGAAATGTAGTTTTGCCCACGCCGGGGCGATGCGGTGGCGGCAACGCAGGCCGAGGGACCGCCGAAGAGCGCCAGCAGCACCTAGCAGGACTCAGGTGGGTGAGGACTCCTTTCCCCCTCGCGTTTTCCGACTTTCCCGCTCCACCAGAGGAGCGACGTTCTTTTAAGCGCTTCCGGGCGCTTGGATTGCGTGTGTGGGGCGCTAGGGCGCCTGGGAAATGTAGTTTTGCCCACGCGGGGGCGATGCGGTGGCGGCAACGCAGGCCGAGGGACCGCCGAAGAGCGCCAGCAGCACCTAGCAGGACTCAGGTGGGTGAGGACTCCTTTCCCCCTCGCGTTTTCCGACTTTCCCGCTCCACCAGAGGAGCGACGTTCTTTTAAGCGCTTCCGGGCGCTTGGATTGCGTGTGTGGGGCGCTAGGGCGCCTGGGAAATGTAGTTTTGCCCACGCCGGGGCGATGCGGTGGCGGCAACGCAGGCCGAGGGACCGCCGAAGAGCGCCAGCAGCACCTAGCAGGACTCAGGTGGGTGAGGACTCCTTTCCCCCTCGCGTTTACCGACTTTCCCCTTTCTTAGTGTTAGAAATGGGGGTTTCTAGTTGGCAGAGGTATGTACCTTTGTCCAAATAGGGACCCTTGCTTCTAGTCAGGGTAAGGGGGATGCACTTCTAAAATAACCTCTGCTCACCCCGTTGGTAGCTTGGCACAAGCAGACAGTCTTATCTCAGTGTGTGTGTGTAAGGCATTTGTGAACACATACAGTAATACAGTGAAAACACTACAAATGGACACCACACCAGTTTAGGAAAAAAAGTAATCTTTTTCTAAACCAAAGCAAGACCAAACGACAAAAATCCACAATATAGTAGTAAAAATATGATTCTTAAAATGTAGAAACCGCTCAGTTCCAAGAAAATGTGGGATGTGACACTTTTACATAAAGTACCTTGGTTGCGTCGAAAAATGCAAGCTAAAAGGGTCGCAGGGAAGGTGATGCGTCGGTTCCTTACACTCAGGGAAGGTGATGCGTTGGTTCCTTTCTCCGGGGCAGGTGATGCGTCAGTTCCTTTCTGCTGCGCAGAGGAGCTGATGCATTGGTTCGTTACCTGAGAGGAGGTGATGTGTCGGTTTCTTACTGTGCCCCCCAAAGATGCAACAGAGTTGACGCTTCGATGCATTGCGTGATGATCCGGTGCGATGCGTTGCTTCTTCTCCAACTGTGTCAGAATCAATGCGGTGATCTTGGACGTTGGCGATTGGTGCACAGGATTTGTTGCACAGCAGACACCTCAGCCGCGAGCAGGCGCTGCGTCGATTCTTCGGCGGCAGCGATGTATCTGAAATATTCTCTTGCACTGCTGCTATGCGTCGGAAACAATCGATGCATCGATTTTCACAATTCTTGCAGTTTTCAGTCCCAAAACAACCTCCAGAGGCTCAGAACACTAGCAGGCACCTCTCAGCAGGTCAGAACTCCCAGCAAAAGAGTTCAGGGGTACTGGGGGTGAAGTATTTGTGTCCCTGAGACTTCAGAACAGGAGGCAAGCTCAATGTCAAGCCCTTGGAGATCTTCCTCAAGCAGGGAACACAGCAAACAGCAAAGTCCTTCTCCTTTCCTTGGCAGACAGTAGCCACTGCAGGCCAATCCCAGACAGCAAACAGCACGGGGGAAGTATTCCTCCTCAATTTCTCCAGCTCTTCTCCTTGACAAAGGTTCCTCTTGGTTTCCAGAAATGATCTAAAAGTCTGAGGTCTGGTCCCCTCTTTTTATAATAAAAAATCTGTTGTTCTCTGTGGAAGAGAAGCTCTTTGCTCAGCCAAAACCAGTTCTGTCCTGTCTGGTGCAGCTTCCTGGCAGGAGGTGGAGACAGCAATGTGGAAGGCAGACCAGGCCCATTCAGGTGAAAGGCAATCTCCTCCCCCTACTCTAAATGCATCCCACGTCTATTCAGGCCAGTCCTGACTCATCCAGAGTCTCTGGAGCCACTTCACATCCCCAGCCCCTATCACTCCAAAGCCAGACCGTCAATACATAACCTAACAGAGGCAGACTGGATGGTTAGGCAAGAAAATACCTACCTTCTAAAAGTGGTATTTTCAAACCCAGAATGTAAAAATCACCCTGCCTAAAAGATGCATCTTAATATTCTGAGTTCAGGCATATCAAACGTTATTTTCCTATCTTGTTCCCAGGAGCAGTTATGCTTATAAGATGTTATAAGCAAACTCTCCATTCTATCCTGTAGGACAGATAGCCTTTCAATAGTGAAAAAAGGAATTGGCAGTATTTAACTATCCGGACATGCCACACCCATAAGGGCATGTCCTACCTTTCACATAAACTGCACCCTACCCACAGGGGTAAGTTGGGCTTACCTTATGGGTGTCTAACATGTAAGATAAGGGAAGGTTAGGGCCTGGCATGTAGGAATTGATTAACATAGTACAAGTTCCATGATGTTGATAAGTATATTATAGTCTGGGACACTGGAATGTTGTGGCATGGGAGGGCCAAATTATGTAGCATGGGTTGACTAAATTATGCAGCAATAAAAGGCAAATTATTTCATTATTTTGTCATTTTTACACTTGCTAATAGTGTCTGGGCATAGGTTGCACCTCATTAGTACCAGTTAAACACCCAAACATAGCAATAAGCAACATAAAGTTGACTGGTCAACCTTTGCCAAGGGCCTTCCACCCCGCGGCAACATGTGTCCCTGCGATTTTAGTAACTTATTAACCGTATGAGCTAGAAACACATTTTTTTTGTTAAAATCTGCAGATTATGCAGCAGATGAGGATTTATGTGGCAGATACAGCAGCCACACAACCACAAAATTTCAGTGCGCTGATTTTAGTGCAGCAAAAGCAAGTGAAACTAAGGGCCAGTAATATAGTACAAGATCTAAATTCTGATGTTAATAAACACTGGTTTATAACTTAGATAGGAAACGGAATATCTAAGGCAAAATCAACTCCGAATCCCTAAGGATTTGCAGAGGAAAATTTTTTAGTTGTACTTGTCTCACTCCAGATGCATTTTCCGGTGGCAGAGTATGTTTCCCTTCCTCCTTACGCATCTGCTCGGTTTTGCCTATTCAGGCCTTAGGGCACGCTTTCTATCTCAGCCTTCACGTGGGTACTTCCTCAGACTTTCAACTGAGTGTAATCTTCAGATTTTCTGATGTGTGGGTGTTTATCCACCTCATAAGTGGTGCCCAAATTTCAGACTTCTGATTAGAACAACGTGCGTCCGAAACAATTACATTCCTTAGGTATTGAAGTAAATTAAATTCCTTAGGTATTGTAGTAAATTAAATTCCTTGGGTATTGTAGTAAGTCCGTGTATAGCGTTCTCAGTAAAGGCCGCACAACTCTGGAAAATCCTTACCTCTTCTCTAAGAGCCTGTCAAGACTATCCACAGTTTAGGAAAGCACTTAAAACTTTGCACTTCTCCGTATAAATGCTCAGATTGTCACTTGAGTTGCTCCCCTTCTAGGAGGCTAGCACCCGGATACCTTGGAGGTCGCATTTTCATGTGAAACAGGAGCTTCCTTGAGTTTGACGATCTGTCAGTCTTTCCCTTCTTTCTTCTTCCAAAATCCCAAAAATAATATAAGCAGGGCTTACCTCCATAGTATTCTGATGTATCTCAAACAGAGTCTTGCATACCTTATGCCAGAATGGTGTATCGTCCTACAGGTCACAAACATATGCATGTCATCCGCCCAATTTTCTCCACATTTTAGAAAGCAATAATGCATATGTTTCCCACACTTCGCAAATCTTGCGAGACTCTAGAAGACCCTGTGAAGAGTGAACAAGCGGTTTCTTTCTAGTGGTGCGGCTTTTGCTATGAGGAAGCTATGTTATGTTAATTCCACTTGTAACGCGCTTGGCTACTCAGGAGTGTCCCGGCGCGAACCTGAGGGAAAAACAGAGACAATCAAACAAAGAGGAATGTTTCAAGTTTCTTTTTAAAGACTGCAAGTACCTGAGTGAGACGAAGATCAAGAGGAAGAGCATTCCAGGCCCTTCTGGCTCTAACCACCAGAGAGCAGCCCCCCGTCCTCTGGAGTTTATAGCGCGGGACCGAGGCCAGGCAAGAAGAAGACGAGCGCAATGCCCTCGCGGGGGCATAGAAGGAAAAGCGCCTCTGAAGATAGAGAGGGCCCTGACCGTGGAGAGCACGATGGGCCATGACCAAGGATTTAAATTTGATCCTGGCCACAACAGGAAGCCAATGAAGAGAATGCAGGTGAGAGATGACACTCTTCCTGGATGAAATACCCAGAAGCAATCTAGCCGCCGTATTCTGGACCACCTGCAGCTTCTTAATCGTATAGCCAGGAGTCCCCAAGTACAGAGAATTGGCGTAGTCTAGCCGAGAGAGAATCAAAGCACAAGTGACTGTTATTCTGGCTGCCTGGGGGAGGAGAGGGAAAAAATTCCTTAGGGTTTTAATGAGACCAAAGCAACAGCCTGCAGTTTTCTTGATATGAGTGGAGAAGGAGAGATTCTCCTCAAACCAAACACCCAAATTCTTGGCAGGCTGTCCCTCAGAGAAGGGAAGGGGAAGCTCCTGGGGCCACAGCTGTTGACGAAAGTCAGTCGGGAAGGTGCCAAAAAGCAGGATCTCAGATTTCTGCTCATTACACTTGAGCTGAGCATCTGCCAGCCAAGTGAAGATGGAGCGGAGGCGCTGTTGGGCCGCAAGAACCGAACTGGAAGTCTTATCCCAAGTAAAAAGCAGCTGGGTGTCATCATCATAGGCCAGAACCTTAGCACCAAGGGCTTCTGCCAGATGGATCAAAGGCGTAACATAAATGTTAAAAAGCAACGGGCTAAGGGAAGAGCCCTGCGGATCACCCGTGGTAACCAGGTGGGGGGAGGAGCCAGATCTGCTCGACCCTATCCTCCAGAAGGGACCTAATCCAGCCCCATACGGCTCCAGACACGCCAATCTCTGCAAGGCGGGACAGCAGAAGGACGTGTGGGACCGTATCAAAGGCCGCCGAGAGGTCCAGCAGAATCAAAGCTGCCCTGCCCCCAGCGTCCAGGCACGTCCGAATAGCCTCCACCACCTCTACAAGAACCGTCTCAGTGCAATGGCCCGCCCGAAACCCTGATTGCGCTGGGTGTAAAAGAGCCTCAGTCTCCACAAAATCTGACAGTTGTTTGTGCACTACCTTCTCTCAGACTTTAGCAATGGCTGGCAGGAGGGAGATGGGACGATAATTAGCTGGATTAAGAGTGTCTAAGGAGGGTTTTTTAAGCAGTGGAAGAATCTTAGCCTGCTTCCATGCCTGGGGTACCGCCATTAACTGTAAAGAGAGATTAATAATCATATTCACTTCAAGGTGGATGCTCTCCGCGACTTCTGCCAGAAGCCTGGCCGGGCAGGCATCTGCCAGAGACCCTGATTTAAGCCGTCTAAGGATTTTAAGCGTTTCCAGCGGGAGGACCGGGGTAAAGACAGACAGCAGAGTAGAGGGAACTGTATGACCAATCGGCGATCCTGCCAGAGCACCCTTGTTAGGAGAGAAAGAGGTCTGAATGGCCAAAATTTTATCTCTGAAAAACCCAGACAGGGTGTTGCACCAGCCCAACGAGGAAGGAGTCACACTTGTTTGAGCCAGCGGAGATGTGAAGCTCTGGACTATGGCAAAAATGTCTTTAGAATTATTCCTGGTCGCATCAATACGAGCCGCATAAAAATGGCCTTTAGCCACCATAATAGCGGCATAGTAGGTTCTTTGCATAGCTCTAAGCCTATCTTTCGCCACAAGGCAGTAATTGCTCCTACGCCACACCTGCTCCAAGATTTTACACTCATGTTTAAGTGCTTTGGGAGCTGGAGTGAACCATGGTTTGGAGGGGGTAATTCTAGCCGGTCTAATGGGGGAACGGGAGGAAACTGAGTTCACTGCTTGAGATACACAACCCGTAAACCCTGACATACACTCCTCCAGACCCCCAGACAGCACCGGCCTAGCTGTATCTAAAGCCTTGGCAAGTTCCAAAGGATCCACTTTCCCCAAAACAGGCTTCGAAAAGCCAGAGACCTGCGCCTCAGCCCTGGAAATGGTCCACAAAAAATAAGATATGTAGTGGTCGGACTACGTCACAGGGAGAGGATCTTTTACGTAAATAGGGAAATTGGAACAAATAGGGTCTAATAAATGGCCAGCCAGATGAGTGGGAAGGCCGACGTGCTGGAGAAGTTGAGCTGTGTGAAGATTATCCAACAAGTCATTCACCTCCCTGTCCTTAGGGATGTCCATATGAAAGTTAAGATCGCCCAATACCAGATAATGAGAGTACCTGACTGCCCTAGATGTAAGAGCGTCACCCCAGACTTGAAGAAAAGGGCCAGAGGGTCCTGGCGGACGATAGATCAGGGAAGCCCCAAGTGTGAAATGTGCGGACAAACGGACGCTAAAGTCAAGTGCCTCACAGCCGGCCCAGTCCCCTGAGTCTCCCAAATGTAGATCCCAGATGTCTTTATATATAACTGCAACACCGCCTCCCCTTGACCCCTAGCGAGCAACTCTCAGGATCTTATAACCCACCGGGGTAGTCAGAGCAACTATGGGTGCGGAGGAAGGATCAAGCCACGTCTCCGTAAGAAACAGCATATCTAAGGAACCATCCTCCAATAACCCATGGACTTCTGCGTGATGTTTTTTGAGAGAACGGACATTAATTAGTGCTGCCGTGAGCTGCACCAAATCCGTCCGCTCATTGGGGCTAGGTAGCGTATTGGGAAGGAGAGTACAGCCAATCCCTAACTGAAAGCCGCAGAAGCTACAGGCCCCTAAAGGCCTCCCTGCCACATCCAAAGAGTGAGGATGTCGACAAGCCACCGCATCCAGGCTCCTAAGAGCAGCGCTAGAGTAGGCAACAAGTGCAGGGGGTTCAAGAGGATCAGGTTGCGGAAGAGTGGCCTCTCTGGTGCTGGTCGCTTCCGGGGCGCGGACGGGCGCAGACGGGCTTGCCTCGCGGCAAGATGGCGTCGCGGGGGTTGGAACAGCCCTCCAACCCTCGCCGGGATCACCACACCAATCGGGTCGGAAATAAGAATATGTGCAAAAGAGCAATCGTATTTTATAGTGCGGGTATGAGGCTGGTAGTGGAGATGAAAGCAGCAAGCAACAATAGTAAAATAAGATCACAGTCAGTAAAAACAAAGCAGGATTAAAACACACAAACTCGATAGGAATCTCCCTGGACTAGTCAGGTAAGCCCCTCAGGCGTTGTGCGTTCGTTCGGCGCGCATTAAATGCGCGCTGATGCCGAAAAGCTAGAGTGCTAACCGGCAAGATGGCGTAGCGGGGGTTGGAACAGCCCTCCAACCCTCTCCGGGATCGCCACACCAATCAGGTAGGAAGTAAGAATATGTGCAAAAGAGCAATCGTATTGACTATGGTGTCACTGATTTGAAATGAACATGGAGAGGATTGACAAAAACGAACTGGGCACCAGGGAGTGAGCAAACTGAGCATGTGAGCTATAAAATGGATTTTATTTATGGATTCCATGTGGGAAACTGCAAGAATTTCACCATACAAAAAGGAAAACGAGGGTTTGGGGCCAAAAAAGCAAATACTTTAACTACACATGAAACAGTTTCTACAGTTGTCCTTGAATGTAAATGTGTAGAACTAGTAAGCTGTTTATCAGATGTGCTACCTTTTATTGTGCTACTTATTCTTCTCATCCTGTTAAGAACTCTTTAAAGCATATTGAGTGTTGATGTACCAGTGAACTGGCTTGTAAAAGGTATTTCAAAGATAGTATTGCGTTGCATTGCTTTGTTTTTTCTCTCTTATCAAAGAGAGCAAGGCAAATCCAGTTGTGATGTATCAACCTGGAGAAGAAACTACTGGCTATGTCACTCCTTCGAAGCGAGGCCTGTACCTTAGTGTTTCTTCAATGCTGAAAATACCACAAAATGGAGAAAACTAGTGTGACAACCCCAGACTGGTGGAACTCTATTTCGGTAAAGTTCCAAACTGAGAAAAACCTTTTTCTTTGGAAAAAGTGACAAATGCAACATAGCATCACTAGAGAAAACGTGGACAAGAAAATTATAAAATAAAACATATAAGAATAAGGGGCTGGATAAATGGAGAGGGAGGGCTCAGTAATACAATTAGGGAATATGTAGGTGTTCTTAGGAAGGTACTGGTGTATACTTGGGTGCATGGAGGGTAGATGTACTAGCGTCCAGGTTAAAGCAGACATTGTATGGTTTGGGCTGCGATGTAGTTGAGGGGTAAAGGGTCTAAGGTATAGGGAGGCCTAGAGGGACTAGGGAATGGGCAGTGGTATGGGTGGTTATAAGTAGGGCTATAGGTATTAGAGTAAAAACATTGGTAATGGAGAAGGGATAGAACCAATTTGGTTATAAGAAGTGGGATGGAAAGAAGAAAAGAATGTGGGGATCAGAAGGGCTCCCTTTCTTACAAACAAAAAAGAGGATGGACCAGGAAGAGGATAGTGTAGTGTACGAAGATATCCACTCCTGAAACGAGGGTTCTGTTTGATTCTGGGGAAAAAAAGAACTTCAGTGATTTATTTCAACATGGATGGATGGATTTGACATCATGAGAATGACATTCATTAGGAGAGAATGACAGAGACGTTTTGTGAATTTCTCCTGGATCACATGCAACTGTTACATCTGCCAATCCACATTGTGGCTTAGAGTTCCTTTGTCTGTACTACAGCACCCATTATCCTTTGCTTATCAGAATTATTTATATTGGTGGATTCGGCTTCCTAGCTGTTATGTGACGCTAAAAGGCATTTGGATAAGACAGGCTCATATTGCCAAAAACGTCTTAATTTCATACTCTTGTAGGTTTATAGTGCTTTAATAAGAGTTACTATTATTGCTCTACTACATTTTGCTTCTTTCATCGACATTGGAATGATAACTAACTGATTAAAATGTATTACACAAATCTTGGCAGCATTCCCGTGCACCAACTAAATTATCTTATTGTCCTTAAAAGGATTGATAAATGATCAGATATTAAAATTTGGAAGCCATCTGGGACTGAAACTCTAATGAAAGGTGGAAATTCACATTACCTTGAACATCATAAATTCTATGCAACATAAACAAGAGAAATATATGTAGAGCTTTTCCTTGTCGTAACCACCTCTTCCCTAGTGTTCTTCTGTTTTCTATCTGAAGCTTTTATTAAATGAGCTTAAAAATATTGTTGATTTCCCTCAAAGTAATTTAGTCATTTAAAAAAAAAAATGTTTATTCAATTTTGCATAGAGAGAATGCAAAATACATCAGTCCAGCATTATTATAATTTGACACATATAGTTTCACCTAGGAGTTGGTGGGGGGGATGTGGGTCCCAGTCAGGGAGGGCCAGCATACATGTTTGCCATAAACAAGAGATCTGAGACCAAGACCTCCCCTCTTCCCTCATGTACTACATTACCATACAGAATAGTATATGTGCAAAACAGAGGGGGTGGTCCTCTATACCCAAGCCCATCTCTGCAACTATCCAAGGAAGCCATCGACAATCCCTACCTAATCCAATCCATGTGCACTGCTGGTTGATGTGTGTGAGTCCGATACACCCTTCCGCTCAATCTCACTATTCACATCTATTTCTCCTTCCTCACCGCTCCATCCCACTCCTTTCCCTCATCTTGTTGTTCATCATTGCCTCCTAGTACATCCAGCATACCCGACCACTTCTCTATGTCCCTTTCCCCATGCTCATCCGGATGCACTTTCCAAACTCTACATTGCTCGGCTACTGCCCACTCCTGCAGATTTGCCATTCATTTAGGGAGCGCCAGGGGTACGAGGCTGACACAATGTATGGGTATACGCCAGCTTGCTAACCTGCAGGCTAAGCTGGGCAAATTTATAGCACGTTTTTCTTCCCTTCTTGGGGGGTGGGGATGGGGGGGCAGCAAACCCAATAGACAATGACGGATTGAGGTCTCCACAGCCACCTTTGTCACTTTACACATTTCTCCGCGTACCTTTCCCCAGTATGGCTGAAGCTGTGAACAACTCCAAGCCACGTGGCAGAAATCAGCAGGTGTATTCCCGCAACTAATGCAACCTGGTGTTCTCGTGGGATATTCTCTATGAAGTTGGGCAGGGGTCTGGTAGGCATGATAAAGAAAATAAAAGTGACTAACTTAAAGTGGGCATTGGTTGCCACCTCATGCACTAGCGCTCACGCCCTGCATTATTTACTCTGTGACAGTGGGGTATCTACTTCCTTGTCCCATGTTTCCCTTCTCAAGGCAACTACCGTTGTCCTATCTGCCTTATGTGCTACATTCAATCTGGAGATGATACCCTTATAGGAACCCTGGTTCAGAATTACCCCGAGTACATGTGACTATTGTGGCTCATCTGGAAAGGTGGGCCATATACCTCGAACAGTGTGTGAAATGTTTGCATATTGCATGAACTGCCGATTGTCAACCCCGCACTGTGCTCCCATATCCACCAGATCCATGAAACTACCATTCATATACAGATCTCCCGCCTTCTCGCAACCCCCATTATCCAGCCCTCAACATTCATGGACTTGCGAATATGCAGGAAAAAGTGCAGCCACCAAAGCAGGAGAAACATTGCCCATTTTGTACAGTCATGATATAACTTGCATAGCACTTAAATGGAGACATTAAATAATGTTCCTATTACGTTACTAGGTTTGTTGAAGAGGGACACATACCTTACTTGAATTGTTTCCAACATTTTCCAGAGGAGATGAAGTTATATGGCCAAGATATCAAAATTTTCCAAGTCGAGGTACACATTTATTTTCTGTATTTGTTGTGTAATAATATTGTTTTATATGGTGCTTACTAATGCAAATGCACTACTTAATGATACTAAGATAGTGTGAATATAGCCACATTTTCTTTTCCTGTGAACGCCAAGTTTGATTTGTAATCTCCTCTAAATGTTGAGTTAGACTCTTCTAAAAGCTTGCAGTGGAAATTGTGTTTACTTTTTCATGTTTCATACAACTTTGAGTCCCTTTAACAGTTGGTGTCCTTCAGCAAGAGGGTTTGTAAGGGAAAACGGCCTGAAAACCTTGGTATGCAAGGTAAGCCAAGCTGGAAATATGCTTTTTAGCATAAGAACAAATATAAACCTGTGCTCTGGATTTGCTAGCTTTCCGGAGCAATGAAAAACTACGAGTGCAAGTGAGGTAGTGGCAGCTCCAGGTGGTTGTAATAAAAGCCGTGTTACTTCATTTTGTAGTCGTAGTTTACCCATCGGATATGCAAGTATTTATACGTTAGTGACTGTAAAAAGACCCTGTGACCAAAAAAGCTATTTTATTTCCGAATATAAAGTTATCTGTAGGGCATTGACATAGATAAAGATGATTAAAAGCAGAACTCAACAACAGATCCTCCATAGGGAGAGCAAGGTAAAGACCATTCCAAAATTAACCAAGTTTCTGCACATGTGTCGCTGGCAAAGTGCCAACTGACTCCTTCCTGCCAGACACTGTGTGGCCAAAGCTCCACTTTGCCATCGGTGACCAGTACCTCTGTGTTTCATGAGGCTGTTGTCAGACAATCATGACCCATCATAGGTTTTTTTTTCTAGGCAAATATACAGAAATTTAGTGGAGTATCTAAGGATACTCTAATTATATTTCCATCTCTTTATTCTCAGTTTAGTGTAAAAGATTAAGCCTTACGAATGTTGCTAGAGAGCCAGTGAGTCAATGGTAATATTTAACAAGGAGACAGATAAAAGCCTTCCGGTACCTCAGATTCCAATGCTGTAGTGGTTCTGGAGTTGGCACGTGGTCCGGGGGAAAGGGGCTAAAGTGATCGTTAGTGATCTTTCATTAAGGATTTTTTTTATGAGTCCAAGTCCCCTAACTCCACCCTTCTGGAGGTGGTCTGTGAGAGTAGGGTCCTCAAGTTGTTGAAAGAGGCTGATAGATCAACATAATGATAACCCTGCTACCATCCACCATGAGACAAGGGTTATATAATGAGTTAACTTCTTATAAATCGAATAAAAGGTTTATGAAAGGAAAGGGTCGTATAAATGTGCGATAGTCTCCCTCGAAGGTATACAAATGGTTCTTTAATTAGACTTTTGGGCTTCTTGGTAGCATCACTGTCTATATAAATAAATACTTTTAGACAGAATCGGTAACTGGAACATCAGACTGATCACGGAATGAGTCAGTATCTATTTTTCAATAACGAATTCAGGTTTGCTTGTGTAAATGGCAAGGGGTTGGGCGTCATACACCAGCAGCCCGTCGATCATCCAAGGAGACGTCACTGGAAGTAGAAACCTCTACCAGGCACTGAGGCAATGTATGTGTCTTGTCATAGGAGCTTGCCAGATAGTTCGCTCTTTCTTGTGCCTTTCGAATTGGAAACGAATAAGAGGAGCAAGGAAGCTGTTCCCAGGCTTCCTGCCTTAAAGTTGACTTTCTTTTAGCGATGGCCTGTTTAGAATTCCATCCTCATAGCTTCACTTTCTCCACATCTCTAATCATCCGCTTGAGGGCACATATTACACGTACATGTGCCTGTGAACAGGCTCGATCAAACCACTTCTGGTTGTTGGCTTTCTTTGTGAATGTTAACAGCTCAAAAACAGTATTACAGAGTTCGAGGCATGTGGGCTGCTGAATTCATATCTGTGCATAGATCGCCGCCTAGTGTTGGGTCCGGATGTTTGCACGTTGTTGTCCTGGAAGAGTCTTCGAAGTATCCTTGGATAGGTGACTCCTCCCCTGGACTACAGTGCGCATGGGCATCCTCTCCATCCTCAGATTGTTTTTTTCCGCCATTGGGTTCGGATGTGCTATCTTAGCTCAAGTTAGGAAAATATTTTTTCAAGGCCAAAAGGCCTTTAGTTCGCGTCGGTACTGTTTATCGATCGGGTTTCGATAGAATTTGTTAGTTTACTAACTTTCAGCACCGACTGCTTTCGCATTTACCTGTCCATCGACTACTTCGACGATGGAATCCAGGACGCCATTCAAAAGGTGTCCGGTATGCAATGCGAAGTACCCACACATCGACGTCCATCCGGTGTGCAACAAATGCCTTTCGCCGGACCACGACGAATCAACATGCATGGCCTGTGCCCGGTTCCGCTCGAAGAAGACTCTGCGGAATCGACGAGCGGCGAGACTCGAGGCGCAGCACGCGGCACCGGCCCCGACAGACATCTTCGGCGAGGCCGAGGACGTCGAGGAATTGGAAGTCTTGCCCTCCAGTCCCGTTTCCGAACACGAACCCGGATCGGACGAGGAAGACGAGTCACTCTTCCACAGAGGTGAAGACGACACCGAGGTAGGAGACGACGAGGAGGCCTTCGGGGCCGAAGAAAGTAGCTCCAATGATGAACAAGGCCTACCTGTTCAAACCGTTCAAACACCAGTGCCACAGCCTATGGCTCCGGTCGAGGGATCGCCTTCGGGCCTTACCCGAGACCCATCCCGCAGTTCTTCGGCCCCGCCCTCGGGCCCGGCCTCGGACGTTCAGCGGCAGCCATTACTACATAAACAGGCTGGTTTCCCTATCACAAAACCGAAACCGAAAGCTGCTCAGGTTCCACCGAAACCGAAACTGAAAGTAGCGCTGGTCGGATCGAGGCCTTCGACGCCAGCGCACCGCGTCGGCACCGACCGCACCAAGAGGGACTTCGGTGCCGAACTTGAGGCGGGCGACGTTGGAGTCGACAAACGGAAAAAAGCCATCGGCACCGACAAACCTGCTCGGCTACCGGCACCGACGACACCAAGGGCCGTACCGCCTGCTGTGTCTCACATCGCTCCCTCGACGACACCTAAGCCTCAGGCATCGAAGACTTCGACGGTGATCTCTTCACCCCGACTCGATGACCCGCCGGCACCGAAAAAATCTACGGCCGCCTCTACGAGCCTGGCCGGTGCCAAAGCCTCGAAGGCGCCCCAAGTACGACCTGGTGTGACGCAAGGCAGCAAAACCACACCTGTCCTCCAGGACACATCGGGCTCCGGTTCGGTCGGAGCTCCCGCAGCCTCTTCGGTGCCGACCAACATTACCTTCGGCTTGCCTCCGTCAACAATCCCAAAAATGTTCCAACTCAGGACACGGGTCACCCAACCTACGGTCACACCTGCTGAGACGTCTCCAGCACGTATCATCGACGCCGGCACTGGCAGAATGATTCTCCAGGACCGAAGGATAACTTCGGAGCCGCCATTGGACCCTTTCAGGATCCCACTAAAAAGGAAGTTGCCTGCAGAATCGGAACCTCTCCTTTATGAACCCTTCCATTCATCCTACCAGGATCCACACCGGTTCTCCCCCACACGCTCCGATACAGACGCATTGGAGGACTACATGGCTGACCAAGTCCCCTACCATGTAGACACGGACCCTGATGACCAGCAGGACCCTGATCAAACTTGGGGCGACCCTGCAGACCCCAGTGCACCTCTCGATGCACAGGATCCACAACTCTATGGGGCAAAGACATCTCCTACGGAGGATACTGCAGCGTTCAATGCTCTTATCGAACGTGCTGCCAATAACCATGGGGTGCAGCTTCACTCTGATACCATCGAAGATGACTTTCTAATGGACACCTTTGCATCCTCAGAAAGACATGTAAAGACTCTGCCAATGTTGAAGGGGGTCCTCAAACCAGCCAAGGACATTTTCAAAGAACCCACCAGGGCACGAGTGATAAACCCCAGGATTGATAAAAAATACAGATCAGCACCTGGGGATCCTACTTACATCAGAGGACAATTACCACTCGACTCCATCGTCGTAGCGAATGCACGCAAGAGGGCACACTCGCAAACAACAGGTGACGCTCCTCCCCCGGACAAAGAGTCCAAGGTGTTAGAAACCTCTGGCAAGCGAGTTGCCGCCCAAGCTGCCAACATATGGCGCATAGCCAACACTCAGGCGCTCCTTGCTCGCTATGATAGAGCGCACTATGACACACTTGAGCAAATATTCCAACATCTCCCTGACCAGTTCAAGGAAGGCGCAGAAATGCTCATCAGAGAAGGACAGCTACTAACGAACGCTTCCATCAAATGCGCACTAGATGTTGCAGACACGGCTGCCAGAGCCATAAACACAAGCGTCATGTTGCGACGACATGCCTGGCTACGGATCTCAGGATTCAAGCCTGAGGTACAAAACAATATACTGAACCAGCCCGTCAACCCCGACTATTTATTCGGGCCAGAGGTTGACACCACCCTCGAAAAGATAAAAAAGGATACGGACACTGCAAAGTCCATGGGCGCACTACAAACTCAGTCCTTTCGGAGCGGCTCCTTTCGTCGCCCCGGAAACAAGGGAGCAGGTAGAGGACAGGGGTCACAACAAACATATAACAAAGGCAATACACAGACCACCTATGATAAAAACACCCGAGGTGGATATCGTGGCTCCAGCACAAAGGGCAGAGGACGCGGCTACGGCAACACCAGGTCCTCCCCCAAGAACAAGCAGTGACGCCCTCTCCCTTCCTCCCGACCACATAACACCTGTCGGGGGAAGGCTACAAAGGTTCCTGTCCACGTGGAATTCCATCACCACGGACAGGTGGGTCAAAGATATTATAAAATACGGTTACTGTCTGGAGTTAACCTCCACTCCACCCACAATACCACCAAGAAGCCGTCCTATGTCCTCAGAGCACTTAACGCTCTTACAGCAAGAAGTGCAAAGTATGCTTCTAAAAGGCGCTATAGAGGTCGTACCCATCCACGAGCAGGGTGCGGGAGTGTACTCCCTCTACTTCTTAATTCCAAAAAAGGACGGGTCGCTCAGACCTATATTGGACCTGAGACCCCTGAACCAGTACATTCTTTCAGAGCACTTTCATATGCTCACTCTACAGCAAGTCCTTCCGCTTCTCAAGCAGGGAGACTTCCTAGCCACACTGGACCTCAAGGATGCGTACTTTCACATACCCATCCACCCCTCACACAAAAAATACCTCAGGTTCACTGTTCAGGGGCAGCACTATCAGTTCAAAGTCCTTCCCTTCGGCGTGACAACAGCGCCCAGGGTTTTCACGAAGTGCCTAGCTACGGTGGCAGCACATCTACGGAGGCAGCATATACACGTCTACCCCTACCTAGACGACTGGCTCGTTCAAGCGAAGTCAGCCCAGCAATGTGCAAGCCACATGTCCCGCACCATTCACCTTCTTCACAGTCTGGGATTCTCACTGAATTATCCAAAGTCCCATCTCCAGCCCGCACACGTACAACAGTACCTAGGTGCGACTATAGACACTCTGGCGGCCACAGCTCAGCCAAATTTAGTGAGGATCGACAGCATACAACTGCTGATCTCCAAATTCAAACCCAATCACTCACTTCCAGCGCGAGTGTTCATGCAGTTGATAGGCATGATGGCCTCCTGCATCTTCATAGTCCCGCACGCGAGATTACATATGCGCCCACTTCAGGAGTGCCTAGCACGTCAGTGGAATCAGGCTCAAGGACAGTTAAAGGACCTAGTGTTGGTGAGCGGTCGGGCATACAACTCTCTGCATTGGTGGAATCCACAAAACCTTTGCAAGGGCCGACCGTTCCAAGAGCCTGTCCCACAAATAGTACTGACAGCGGACGCGTCTCTCCAGGGATGGGGAGCTCATGTACTCCACTACACAGTGCAAGGACTATGGACAACACAACAAAAGAAGTTGCACATCAACCTTCTGGAATTGATGGCAATCTTCCTAGCCATGAAGGCATTCAAAGTACATCTATGCAACAAGGTCGTGTTGATCCGGACGGACAACATGACCGCAATGTACTACATACAGAAACAGGGAGGCACACACTCTCCACAGTTGTCTCATCTGGCTCAGAGCATGTGGAAGTGGGCCATTCAAAGGAACATGTTCCTCATGGCGGAACACCTCCCTGGCAAGGACAACCAGATGGCGGATCTGCTCAGCAGACACAGCCACCAAATGCACGAGTGGGAGTTACACCCATCAGTACTCCAACCGTACTTTCAGCAGTGGGGTCATCCGGAGATAGACCTATTCGCGACAAGCGAAAACGCAAAATGCCCAAGCTTCGCCGCCAGATTCCCACATCCGCAGTCGCAGGGCAATGCGATATGGATGAACTGGTCCGGCAGATTTGCGTACGCTTTTCCCCCAGCGCCATTGATACCGCTAGTGGCCCGCAAACTCCGACAACACTCCCTGACACTCGTCCTAGTTGCTCCCACGTGGGCACGCCAGCCGTGGTACACCACCTTCCTCGAACTTTCCGTGGTGCCGCATCAAAGGCTGCGGATCAAACCCGCGCATTTGACGCAGAACCATGGAGAGGTTCAGCACCCAGATCCGCAACAGCTGAATCTGGCGATCTGGCTCCTGAAGTCCTAGAGTTTGGCTATCTCAACCTGCCACCTGACTGTATGGACATCATCAAGGAGGCCAGGAGACCCACTACCAGAGCTTGCTATGCAGCCAAATGGAAAAGGTTTGTCATTTATTGCGGTAATAATGACATCAACCCGCTGGACGCATCCATCCAAAACATCATCTGTTATCTCTTACACCTATATCGATGCAATCTGGCGTACACCTCTATACGTGTCCATTTGACCGCAATATCAGCCTATCTGCAAACCAGGCAGCACCTCTCTCTATTCAGAGTGCCTGCCATCAAAGCATTCTTGGAAGGGCTCAAACGAGTCATTCCACCTAGTCACCCACCGGCTCCAATGTGGAACCTCAACTTGGTCCTCACACGCCTGATGGGTCCACCCTTTGAACCTCTACACTCATGCGAGATTCAATTCCTTACCTGGAAAGTGGCCTTCCTAGTGGCGATCACTTCCCTCAGAAGAGTTAGTGAACTCCAGGCACTAACCGTTCAAGAGCCATTCATTCAGGTTCACGCTAACAGGGTCGTACTACGTACCAACCCCAAGTTCATGCCCAAGGTAATATCGCAGTTCCACATGAACCAGACTATTGAACTGCCCGTTTTCTTCCAAAACCCACAAACTGTTGCAGAAAGGGCACTACATACACTAGATGTACGGAGGGCCCTCATGTACTACATCGACAGGACTAAACCATTCAGGAAGACAAAACAACTGTTCGTTGCCTTTGCCCCACACCACAAAGGTAACGCCATCTCCAAAGCAGGGATAGCCAGATGGATAGTTAAGTGTATTCAAATCTGTTATCAAAAGGCAAAACGCACATTAACTATTCCACCACGAGCCCACTCAACACGTAAGTTGGGGGCTTCCATGGCCTTCCTAGGAAATATTCCCCTGCATGATATATGCAGAGCAGCCACATGGTCCACTACACACACATTTACAAAACACTATTGCGTAGATGTGCAGTCAAAACAGCAGGCAGCTGTAGGACAGGCTGTTCTCAAAACACTTTTTCAGACCGCTGCAGCTGGCACGGGTAGCCGCCGCTAATAGAGGGCACTGCTATGTATTCTATGCACAGATATGAATTCAGCAGCCCACATGCCTCGAACTGAATATGCTACTTACCAGTATGCATCTGTTCTTGGCATGTAGGGCTGCTGACATTCATATCGCCCTCCCTCCTCCCCGGCGCCTGTCGCAGCTACAGCTCTCAGAATTACTGCAAGCATGGTCATCACTTTCTGTATCTACTCCATCACTGCCACAATGGCGAAAAACAATCTGAGGATGGAGAGGATGCCCATGCGCACTGTAGTCCAGGGGAGGAGTCACCTATCCAAGGATACTTCGAAGACTCTTCCAGGACAACAACGTGCAAACATCCGGACCCAACACTAGGCGGCGATCTATGCACAGATATGAATGTCAGCAGCCCTACATGCCAAGAACAGATGCATACTGGTAAGTAGCATATTCATTTCAGAATAAACCCATAACCCGCAAGGGTGGTCCTCCTCTTTCTCTAAACACATAATCTGCACCCCATTTCTAGCTACAGGTTCGGCTAGCAGGTACCTGGAGTCCATGGTTACCCATTTGTGGAGGATACCGTTGTTCTGATTGACCTCTGTTAGTACTATAGAGTGTGGAACCTTATGCTGTAAATTACCCTGTTGCAGGAATTCTGCTCAGGAAAAGAACCATGCTTGGGACCAGACAACATCAGTATGTAGGGGACAGTGTCACCATAACACATCAGTATCAATGAGCGCGAGTCCGACTGCCTATAGTGCCTCACTTGTCCTCCTAACCTTTCCAGAGAGACCAGTGATTTGGCACCCCAGAACATAACACTCCGACATTCTCAGGGATCTTGGTAATAGGACACACCCTTTCGCTCTCTCACTCATACTTGTTCACAATAAGATAAAAAAGAGACATGAAGGAAGTTTACAATATTTATTTAAACTTTTTTGCCCTAAGATGCAAAAATTGTGCAACAATTAGAAAATGTCAATAATGTCATCAACATGGTTAATAAACCATATACAATAAAGAGCCCTGTCATGTTATCTGACAGATCTGCTTAAACCCTCCCGTAGTACTGAAGCAAAGCGGTTATAAATTATAGATGGGTTTAGTGGAGGACACCATACGTTAGCATAAATATATGGATACTCTACATCTCAGCTGAAGAAGCACTCTTGTCTCAGGACCTTCGCTCTGTGAGTCTGTGTATTTTTAGAACCCATGTCCTCTGTTATATGACAAGATATGTGTTTTCAAAACAGCAGCTGCATTCTATTATTATGTCTAGGTGCTAATGTCTGGCCAGACAAGGGGCAATGTAGTGTGACCTTGCTTAGGCTGTTCAGTTTAAATCCCAGGAAAATAATAAAATACAAAAACATAAGTGGTTTCTGTGTGAAAATACAAGGCACAAAAACAAGTGTGCTATTTAGTAATGTGTGCAAAATTAAAACCAGCCTACAACGTGCATAATTAGACTGACATAGGGAAAAAGACAAGGGGCCATACAAGAAAGACATGACATCCAAAGTAAAACAAAATGCCAAAAGGTTATGGGCACTGAACCAGTTCTTTAAAATTGAGAAATCAGCATCCTTTTTTCTTTACTTCTCAGAGAAGGCAATAAAATCAACGAGACTTCCCAAGCCATTATCAGTAAAGGTATTTTGGTTACGAACTGGGGCTGCGGAAAAATATAGTGATAACAGAATAGAGTGCTTACTCATGATTGCATTTAAAGCACCACCACATGGGTTGTGCTCAAAATGGGAATACTCCTTATTGCCACATCCCAGCTAACCACAAACAGAATTTCTGGAGATTGGGCAAAGCCTGCTGTCAAAATCTACCCTCCCAGATGACCATAAAGTAGCCCTTTAATTCATTCAGTGCCATGCTGAGGGCCCGATCGTATGCTACTACGTCTGTGTAATAAGGATTACAATTATTATGATAAAAGTTGATAATGACAATAGTTTCTTTGCCCTCATGCAACAGACCTATAATTTGGAAGTGAAGTGACTCAAGGTAGGTTTAAAGAATCCTGCTATCTAGTGCAATGGAAATCAAAGTTAGGTGTCCACCCCTGTGATGCCCCATTCTTGAGATAAAGGCCAGAGTTGGAACTGAAACAAACCCCTCAATATGTACGGTCTCAGAGGCCTAAGTCTCTTGCAGGCACACAGTATGAAAGTTCTTTATCAGTTCAATTCATTCAGCATTGTTCAACTTGTTCAAAAGGCCAACAATTTTCCAGAACAACTAGCCAAAATATGACGCAGTTACTGTGCAGTAATGAGTGATGCATTCCCAATTTGTATTAGTCGATCCACGTCGATACCAGAATTTTGCATCAAGGTCACACGCTTCCTTTATGGCGGGGAAAGTTGTATCATAATGGGCAGATACTGGGGAGGATATGACCCACAAAGCTTGGCCCAATGTACCCATGAAGCTAGTCGCCGAACAAACCCTACTGATGCACATCTGCCCCGCTGTGTCCAACTTGGACTCTTGTCTCTGTAATTGATTCACCCTCGACACTGCACCTATCGGCAGCATCGAATCCCTGAGTCAGTCTACCTGCTCAAGGGTGTAAAGTGTTAGTGTGTCGGAATAATGAAAAGTCTATGTATGGTGGGTCTGAGGGCCGCATAGCATTAGGCAGCTTGTAACAATAGCCAAGAGGGACAGCTCTTAATACTGTAAGATGTTCCTGCACAGGATAACCTATTCAGAAGGGAACCTACCATCTGTGCATCTCTAAAATTCATTACAACGTGGTACCAGGATTCCCTTTTAGGGATGTTCTCCCTCTAAGCTTACTTTGTGAACGTTGATAATGCTGTGATCTGCTTAAACAGTGCACAACTTTATTTTTTCATTGACTACCATCCTCATCTTGATTACTGTGTAGAGTGGGAATTTGTTTAGCACTATAAGAAGTGGTGTTGCTTCTGGTAGCAATTGTAGAACCTTGTTGTGTGACCTGAACACACAGCCCTCCCTCATAAAGTCATCTGACCTTTCTTCTCTTGATCCTACTAGGGGTTATCCCTGTATTCCTCGATTGAGTAATAGTGGTCAGCGTGGCAGTGTGCTCTACTGACAGGTGGTCAGTCACCCTGTTCCCAGTGTATTTTTGCACAGCTAGGCCCTGATCTAGGGACTATAACATTTCACTGAGGACCCACAACCCCCATGCCACTATATGCAGCCTTAGGAACCCCTTGAGCTATTAGTCGCCAAAGCGAGGTATCTATATTCTTGAGTACATCACATACAAGATGAAGTAGTTTAGCCAAGGCTGGCTCAATGGCCTTGCTGAGCACAGTATGAATGCAATCTTCTCCTTGATTTAGTTAGGATGGGTACATTTGATAGCAGAGGCGCTACTCCACAACTGCTGCTCGATGGAGCTGCATTAGTCTCAGAGAAAGGAACCTGCTTGCTAAATTCATCATTCTACATATAAGACGGATTTAAAGAAAATATTGTAGACTGCCAGTTTCGCTATAAAGCACAGGAAAATGTACAAAATGATTGTTCTCTGAACTTCTACCGTAGGATAGTGGTCTTTTTAAGTTGGTGTTATGGTTTAGTGTTAGTGCAACTAGGAAAGGCTTGTGACAGACTGTGAGACTTTATTCTATTACCATTTATATGATGCGCAGTCTGTTTTTTGTGCCTATACTACTGTTAGTTTCTGTGGTGCTGTCCATGCCGTTCCAAATATCTCCATTGCAGACCGTGGCCTGAATGTTTCTCTGATATATTTAGGATAGTCTGTTTTCTGTAAAGTTCTGTGTGTTGTGGTGTGCGTGGAGTTGGGTTGATTGATAGATTGACATGTAAACTATCATCCAGACATTGAGCTAAGTAGAAATCCTGTTGTGGCTCATCCTCCTTAATTCAGATGATAGCCCTTTTCATGTAGATTAGTATAAGGGCCTTTGTTGTGCCTTCGGCAGGATCTAGGTATAAACTACAGCACACTGGTGTGAATCCCAGTATTGGTATCCCAGCATGACTTCCTGTGATATTAATAAAATGGGTACTGCTGATTCAACTAATAGGAACATTTCCTATTTACAATGCTACAAAATTAGAATATAAGCAGTAGCAAATGCTTCATGAAGCATACCTTATATTGTAATTGTATTTATATAGCACTTACTACCCCTGATGAGGTGTTGAAGCGTATTTTGGCGAGAATGGATTTGTGGTGGATTAGTACAGGTAAATATAAATTGTTAATCCGAGTGTTGGACATGCGAGTCTGTTAGTTGGAGTTGGATTTAACATGATAAAGGAGGGTTAGTGTAGGGAAGAGTCTAGAAAGTGTTACTTGGGAGTTCATAGTACTAACAGTAGGTTTGGGATGAGTCAAAGAGAGGATAGAGGAGGGAAGAGTATAGAAAGGGTTATTAGAGAGATCATAGTGGTATAATGACCTTTTGGATGAGTCAGAGTGGAGGTAGAGGATATATTGAGAGCGGTATAGGATGAGACATAGAGTAGTGCATTGGAGAGAGTTGAAGGATTTGTATTTCTTTCTACAGTAGGAGTAAAGTAAGAAATATATAGATACAGAACTACATAGAACGATATACATGTATATGGAAAATAATAAAGAGATATACAGTTGCATTATATAAAGTCCCATATGTGCATGTATGGATAGATATATAGAAACTCAAATGTTCGTGTTGCTGTACATATTGTTAATTTATTTGTGTATTTGTATTATTTTTTGGGGTGGAAATGTTATGCATTTTGTTTTTGCTTATGTATCTATATGCATTTTTGTTGTATTTGCCCCAAAATATCAATAGTGAAGCACTTACAGGTACAATTGTTATGATTATATTTACACATTGTGATATTGTGTATTTTTATAATTCCCCTTACTAAAGCAGTTGGTGCAATTCTGTTTGACTATTTTAAATATTTGGTTCTAGTCATTAGCATAACTACTGCACATGTGCTTTTGACGGGCGTATTTTCCAGTGCCGACGGAGCCCCTCTATCTGCTTTGCAGGCTGCAGGTAACCCAGAACACAGCTGCCCTACATCCACCTACCTAGCCCAATATTTAATCACCAAACTCTGAGCCTATTACCAAACTATATTGCTAGGCTCTAGGGTCGCCCCATTCCTGGCCCATCCCTCCTTTAAAAAATCGTGACTGGGTGCAAACTCTTTCTCAGTCCATATAGTCAAGGATTGGTGCTCAGTTCCTGCAAATATGAAAATAATTGATCATCACCGCGAATTTCGGAGTGTGTGAAAATCTTCTCTCTTCTCACCCTCATAATTAGATAATAAAGACTGATCCTAAAAAAATAAGATGGTAGGGAACTGGATGCATGACCGACCGCCTGTGTTCTCTCGTTTTCTGATACACCACATTCTTATTCGTGACTACCAGTTTGACATACCTTAATTGGAACATGTCTCCAATTCTTGTATACAATACTCATTACACCCACTCATGCCAAATTACAAGCTTCGCCTTATTAACCACGCTCTCTGAATGAGTGCCCACAATGCCAGTGTGAATCAGAGCTCTTTGAAGCCCCCACTGGGGTTTGAAGTTTTGTATAAAGTATGTCGTAAGTGTTTCTGAATGATGAAAGGAGTCATTTCATGGAGTACCGGCACCTATTCGGAATTAGTTATGGATTTTACATAGCACTATGATCTGGGGTTTTTTCAAAATCACTCTAAATTATGTATTTCAGCCTCATGAGATGTATTTTAGAAGTGTCTTAGTCGGCACTCATTCAGTACAGCGGAAAATCTTTTATTGCGTGGAGATGGTGACTGGGGTGATCTCAGTAGCAGTTAGTATAGACTTGTGTTCTTGTTTGTTTAATAGAGGGCATGTACTTGCAAGAATGATTTCCTGAAGGCTTCGGGTATGATCGTTTCACTTGGTGCATGTTAAGTAGAGCCCGTAAATGTAAAGCTGTGTGGAAACCATACAAAAGCACGGTTGTGTTAGTAAATTCTTTCTTCATTCTTGTGAGTGTGCCTTCTTTGTTGTGATTGCACATTTGTTGTTCAAATGGACATGTGTTTGAATGAATTTACAGTTCTTTGTCTGAATGTGATTTCCATTAAGCTGACTTTCATGTGTTCCAGGTAGCACCGGTAGAAGGGTTCTTCCAGTTTCATTACACCTGCAGCGCCTGCACTGATACACCGAATTTGTAGAGTTCTGCCCATATACTGTTTTTCAGACGTTCACTGAATACGAGTGTGTTCTTTCTGCACATACTTTTACTATTGATTTGCCTTGAATCTGTTTATTAGCTTCTTCTAAAATGATGGATCATTTTAAACATGTATTCATAAATACGTGGGGATAGAAGATGTGTATGCCAGTGTCAAATCGGATGACATTTGAGAGTTTTGTGTGCTGTATGGTGATTTGAGAAAGAAACCCATGTTAGAATAGTACAATTAAATCTTGCGTAATGATCACCAAACGTCATATATGTAAAAGTACATATATTACTGGAGAGTTTTCAAAATTTGCCGAGGCGTAGTCAAAGTAGATTTCATGTTCACTATGCAATGTGTAACTCAGTCTTAAATATAGTGCTGGGTTCGTATCATTATAATATCTTATACGTGTATATATGCAGGATAAAGTGTAGATTCTGGCTCTGTACAGGGCTGTATATCGTATTGTGCATACTTACACCCTCGCTAGCTTTGCAAAGTTGATTTCAAAGAGGAATTGTTTTCTGCTGCTACACAGGGCACGAGCGTGGCACGAGCCGCCCGCTTCTCACTGGTTCCTATGAGCTGTGCACCTCGTTCCCAGTTTCGAAAGGCCTAGGGTGCGGAAGCTGACGCGTTTCGCTCATCTGGCCTTTGTTACTGTAGCCTCGCGATCACATAAGGCTAGGTGCTGGATGTCCTAAGGGACTTACGGCTTCAGGGAATTGATATTTAATACAGCACCTCTGTTTTCACAGCTCGTGCACGCTAGGCATGCACAGTGGGCGAGGGGCATGAACACGTACCACATGCGGGTACCTCGCTTGAAGTACATCTTTGGCACAGGGCGGGGTCAATAGTTCTCTGCCTTAGCCCAACATTGCAAATATGTAACATTGAATTTCTTACACCTCAGAATTGAGCAGATTGTATCACTGTCAACACAGATCTCTTAAAACAGTTTATTGCCCACCCGCGATTATCCGTGGCTTCCCAGGTACAGAAAGATTCCTGGAACTGGTTTGACCCTCCACACCCAAATCCTGTCACATTTGCTACACTCCTGAGCCCCGATTTGTGCTCGGTATTGAGAATTAGGGATGTCTCTATTTGCAGGATAGGTTCCTACATTCACATGCATGGCATACTCCTGCCATCTAGTGCTATAGTGTGGAACAGTTGGAAAAAAAATAGAACCCTTCCATAATCGGGCATCATTTATTAGGCAATAAACATACTAACTAGATTTCCCAAACTTGTACACAAGGATCCAATCAGGAATTTCCCTTCTATTGAAGCCCCTGGGGGTCAAAAGAATTACATAAACCTTACAAATTGTCGACCTGTACCATCGCTTTCACATTAAAGACTGTAACAGTCTATGGGAAACCTCAGCTGGGGTCTGAAGTTCTGTATAAAATATACCTTCACTATTTCTTAATAATGGAGGGAGTCAATCTAAGGAGTATCAGTACCTATTAAGAGTCAAGAATTTTACATAGCACTATGATTAGTGATTCAGAAGCTTGTAATGGATTTTCAGCCACTTGAGATGCATTTTAGAAGTGTTTTAGTCGGCACCCATTGTGTTTTTAACCCGACTGACCGTGACAAAGGTGAGCTCGGTAGCACTCAGTATAGACTTGTGCCGTCTCAATACGTATGCTTTGTATGTTTGTTAAATAGAGGGCATGTACATGCAGGAATGCTTTGCTGAATAATAAAGCTTTTAGGTTCTTTTCGCTTGGTCCAACATCACGGAGTCTTTCGTTGTCTGCCTAGTGGATAACCGCCGGCTTTAGTGTTAGTGCCACAAGATGACAGGCAGGAGCATTGGGTCTCTGCATAGCAAAATGTTTCACCCATTCGATGCAGCCAGGTTTCTCTCAAACTCAGAATCTCCCTCCCCCTCCCCCCACTTAATGTTGTACTCGGTGGGTAAGAGAAACGCAACCAAATATTAGTGTCAAGTTAAGGGAGAGGATTGTGGTATCTTGGGCCCTGGTCCCACATGCTGGTTAAATGACCACACTGACACTCAGTAGTAGGTTACTGTAACTGGTCCAGGGCATGTGCACCCAGCTCCTATTATTAGCAGGGCCCCATGACCGATGATGCCTGTGATGGGTGGGTGTGCAGTGTGGGGTGCAAATAGAGGTGGAACACTAGAACGTGTGCAGCAGGACACTACATCCCTCCCAAACTTTAATGAAAAAGAAACAAACAAAAGTCTAACATATGAACAATACACAGCACCAATGAGTCTCTTCAGGCCATCTGCTGGGCGGTGCTGGAGCTCTGGACCACACGGTCAGGAAGCTTTGGCCTGCCTCAGCTATAAAGTTCAGATCGACCTGGTCTCGCGGTGTTGGAGTCTATTTACAAAGTTCAAAATAGCGGTGCATCTGGAGCAGTTATGGAGTCCTCTTTTGAGATCTTCTTACAGGCGTTCAGGCTCCGGTAGACAGCCAGCCTGCAAATAAGGAGGATGACCTTTTGGCTGAGGGCTTTCCTTGTAGGTGATGATGCTTTCCGGTTCTCAATAGTCGAGCAAATTCAGTCTTGCCTCTCCTGCCTGGACTGCGCTCTCACAGGACTTTCCTGGAGGGCCTTCCTGCCGGGCTGCCATGGGACCGTGTGGACTGTGCGGGGTTCGTGTAGGCCGCGCAAAGGTGTCGCTGAGGAACCGCCAACAGGACCACAGCCAGATTGCTCATGTAGCCGCAGAGTGGTGTCTCAGTCGGTGTGCTCTTGCTGTCAAGACTTGCCTTCCTTAGCTAGTCTTTGGGTAACCAGTCTCCATGTGCGACCTCCTTGCTTCCTGGTGCCCTTTGTGGAGCTGCTGCCATCGCAGCTCTCTCCGATTCGGATTCCCCTCTTACAGGAATTCCATTGAGACCCTTACCCCTGGATTGCCACGTGACTGCGTGGGCTGTGCAGGCTTTTCTTAGGCCACGCTGAGGGGTTGCTGCAGAACTCCCAACAGGGCCACAGCCAAGCCTTGTGTAACCCTAAGGGTGAATAGTACAATGGTCGGGTATGCTCTTCTTCGACAGGCTTCAGGTTTATGGGGCACACAGAAGGTTCCTGAGTGGCTAGCCTTGTTGAACTCCGGATGTCTCGAGTATTTGGATCCACTCTGGTGGTGCGATGCTCCACAGATGTTCTTGGTGATGATGCACCTGCATGACGGATTTGATAATTTTCTTTTGGATGGGGGAACAGTCGGTGATCTCTTGCTTTCGGTGACCTCGTGGAGTGAGGAGGACTATAGGGACTTTGTGCCAACTTACGGTTGTCTTCTGGCAGGTGCACTTGCTAGATGTGGTGCCATCGATGCCATGCAGCCGGTGACAGGTTAGTAGACGGTCACACTGTGAAGCGTGGGGCCTGTACGCATATCGTGCTTGCTAGCAGCTTATGGTTGGGCCTCCCTCAAAACTGTCTCCATGGACGTCCCTGCACCCCGGTGGCTGGCTTCTGCTGATGAACACTTTCTCCAGTGCTGGCACGAGTCCTCTGTCCTGTCGCTCTTCTCCTTTTCCTTCTTGCGTGCCTGTGGTAGGTGCTTGCCCTATGGCGGGCGGTGTGCCACTCTCCTTTCCTCCTTAGCGGATTGGCGTCATGCCATGGTCTTCTCCTACTTCTGACCCGGTTCGTCACTCGGATGTGACGTCCTGCCACATGTCTCATGTTTGCACCACATTGACATCTCGCTGGTCGTATCCGGTTCTTGGGACGATCTTTACTTTGCTGCTGACCTGTCGCAGATCTGTCCTGTTGGGAGGAAATGCTTCTTCTCCTTGAGGACCACATGCCGGCCCCTTCCCCTCCTCGTGTTTTTGCGATGCTCCTCTGCTCTTCACTCGAGGGCGTTGTGCTTGCGCCTCGAGGCTACACTGCCGTGGCGCTTGATCCTGCCTCCGTTTAGGCATGCTTGGTGGCGTTGGTCACTTCGTGTGACGTGCTCCTTGCTTGCGGTGTGTTGTGGTGTCCTGCCACATGTCGCCTGTCGTTGGAGCACATGTTGCGGTGGCAGCTTGCCACGTGGAGTGTGCAACTCTCCTCTTGCCTGTCTTGGGCCTCTGTGGACTCCGTTTTGAGGCAGTGTGAGGGAGCACACCCTCCTGTCTTTGCCACGCTGCGTTGCTTCACTGGTGTGGTGGGGATGCGGATGCCCTCTGCTGATTTCTGCATTGCTTCTTTTCAGTTGAGATGTCTCTATCTCCCGGGCTCCTGACCGTGCTGTCCGGTTTGCCGGTATGACCTTCGGCCAACCTCTTGCACTCCGTCCTCTTCTTGTGTGTCCTCTTCTGGCACTTGGTGGGGTAGTTCATTAACTGAGGCATGGTCGTGAGGCACTGCTGGGTCTCTTGCCAGGGCCGGCGTGCAGTGCAACAGAACAGCTGCTATGTGGCACCATTACACAAAACCTAAGCAGCCTTTTGAACCGTCGGGCCTCGCGGAGCGGTAGTTGGGCGGTGAATGGCGTGACTGGGGTAGGCAAAGCTCTTTCCTGGGCTGTGCCTTTAGTGCGGTACTTTCATCGTTGCCCTCGTCTCCTGGGTCTGGGCTGACATGCAGTAGTGCAAACCACCAGTAGGTGGCGCCCCAACCTCCTCACTGTGGGCAGTTTCACTTTCTCCCGGAACTGGAGGTTCTTGCGGGGGAATGTTGGCTGGTGCAGCGCTACTGGTGTCCCTCCTGGGCTTGACCTGTGTGCCAGGGAGTGCCCCACAGCGGTGCTGCGGGTCCCGGGAATACCGGTGTAGGAGTTACTTTTCCTCGCAGCTCATGATGCGGCGCTATCTTTGACTGTTAATTGGCGTAGACCCTTCTCACGTGGTCAGGGCAGCCTTACTCATGCTTCAGGCCGTGCTGTTCTTCAGGCGTTGTGGAGATAGATGTCAGGGCATTTCGTGCAGGTGAGCTGTAGGTGTGAAGGTAAGTGTTTCCCTTTTGCGCTCGCGCCACTGCTTGGGCATGGTCGCGGGGGCACTGCCAACTCTTCTTGATGCCCGGAGCCGGATCAATGACCCTTTTGCTTTCGGGCTTCTCACGCTGCAGCAGCACTGCTTTGGCCTGTACCCCTCTGGTTATGCTTGCCACCTCCTCTCAGGCAATTTGCGGACAGGGGTGCTTTATGGCATTTATTACAAATGATCTTTCATTTCAGGCAGTGCAGCTTGGCTTCGCTCACTGTTTTCTTTTTTTTCTTTTTTTTACAGAAAGCTCCCTGGGCTGTTTCGCGTGGTTTCCGGCCTCATTGACACTTGGGATGCCAGAACAGGGTTCTGTGTTGCCCCGGTGCGCAGTTTGCTTGTGGGAGGTGCGGGCCGCCGCTGCAGTTCCGATGCTCTCCTCCTCTCACATTTAGATACTGCGGATCGGGAGGTCTTTCTCTCACGGACTATGTGTGCCTAGACACGCGCCTCAAGCATGGCTTAGACTTCGTAGTTCCACCACCTTCTCAGGACCACTGCCCTCCAGCTGGTCACTACAGCAGGGGCTGCTGGGCATGCATGCAGGCGGGCGCTGCTGTAGGGTGGCAGTGCTTCGTGCTGGCAGTAGGTTCGGGGGTGCCGCAGACTCAAGCCATTACACCCCCTATGACGAACCACAAAACGGCTGACCGCATGCATGCGGGGATCGACCCGCTCATCGCCATTCTGGTATCTTGGGCCCTAGGCCCACATGCTGGGTAAATGACTACACTGACACGCAGTAGTAGGTTACTGTAATTGGCCCAGTGCATGTGCTCCCGGCCCATTTTATTAGCAGGGTCACCTGACCGGTTATGCCTGTGATGGGTGGGTGTGCAGTGTGGGATGTAAACAGCGGTGGAACACTAGAACGTGACCAGCGGGACACTACTAGTAGGTGGCCTAATGGCTCCAGTGGTCTACCTCAAAGCTGGAAAACATCTGTTTTATTTTCTGCAAGGTAATTAGATGTGCTACTGACCGCTGAATTGTCGACCTCCTATCCAATATAATGCTATTGTGGACAGTTGTACGTTGATTACAGTGAGGGCATGATATTCATAGGAGTTCAGTAACTGAAAGTGGGATTTTCACCATCCCATTCCTCATTGTCCAGCACTTCTGATACTTGGCTTTTTCACTACCCATGTCTTCTTTTCCCAGCAGGGGTTTGGGAGGTAACATGTGCATGTTTCCCAGCTGATAGGATTATTTGTGTTCTACGAAAAAGGATGTGTAACAAAAAGACAAACCATGAGCACAAACAACTCCTGTGCAACTTGATTGAATAACAAGATTGTGATGTATCCCAGCAGCCTCGCACCATTGCGAAATCCTACTGATGGACTCTGCTTAGCCACGACAGCCCCCCAGATCAAATTTGACAGCAACATATTCGAGTCAGTAAAGAAAGAGCATGGCAGCAATGTTGGAATGGCGGAAAACATATACAATAACCACAGGAATACTAACATTTTGGCCCTGGCCATTCGGCCTGTCGGAAAAAGAGGTACTGTGCACCAAAAGGCTAGTGGCTGTCTACAGCTCATCAAAACCATACCCAAAGTGTCTTTCACCAGACCCTCATTGTCCTTATACACATGGACCCCGAGATATTTAAAAGTGTCATCTGCTCACAACAATTTGGTTTCAAGGGTCACTGCCTCATCTCGCAGTGTCTGCCTCTAAAGTGGGAAGAGGCAGGACCCAAATGTTACCCTTCTTGAAGAGTTGAGAATACATAGACCCTCATTAAAAATGTTATCTGGAAAGCCAAAACAACAGCAATCAAATCAAACTAGAAAGAGAGAAAAGCAGGCCTGGAAAATTCTTTGACATAATAAAACATAAATTGGGGAAAACCTACTGAACCAACAATTGTAAACCACTTGACGGACATTTGCAACACCTTTTCAACTTTCTTCAAAGATAGAATTGCAACAGTAAGTAACTCTGTTCCCAGCTAAGCTAGTGCCCATCTAGGGAATCCATCTACCCCCCTCTAATAGATCACAGCAAGAACACTGACCAACTCACCCCAGAGGTCCTAAGAAAAAGAGCCTTCTGGAAAAGTTTCAGATCTCTGTCTGAGGGAGAAATCCAGAAAACCATTCAGTCAATGAAACCGACAACTCACTTCAACAATCCTATTCCCTCCCATCTACTGAAAGAGATCCACCAATCTGTCACTCCACTATGGACTACAATTGTGAACACATCTTTTCAGCAAGGATCAGTCCCAGAATGCCTAAAATGGGCCAAGTTCCCCCCCCCCCCCCCATCTAAAAACATTTTGTTCGAGGCATATGAGCTGCAGATTGTACACTTAGCATAGGTCGCCATCTGGTGTTGGGCCCGGATGTTTGCAGTTTGTTTTTCTTCTTGGACAGTCTTTGGAAGTCACGAGTTTGGTGACTCCTCCTTCGGTCCGTACTGCGCATGGGCTTCGGCTCCATCCTCAGATTGTTTTTTTCCGCCATCGGGCTCGGATGTGATACTTCGTGCTCCGGCTTCGAACTTCTACGGTTCCAGCCTCGACGGAAAATCCTCGATTCTTCGAGTTCCTTCATCATCTTCATCTCTCGAAGCGGCACTTTCTCCATCCCGTACATCGACACCGGCCTTCGGGCCCTCCGCGACTCCGGTCCCGGCCGATGGAAAGGACTCCGTTCAAAAAGTGCCCAAAATGTGGGTCTAAATTTCCCCACACCGACCTCCATCAGGTGTGTAACCTTTGCCTCTCTCCAGAACACGAGGCCAGAGACTGCCCCGCCTGCAAGTCTTTTCGATCGAAGAAGACCATCCGAGATCGAAGAGCTCGACGCACCATGGCGCACTCATCCTCTGCAGCTCCACCGGACATCTTCGGAGACGACGCCGAAGCTTCGGGGCAAACACACACCGAGCAGGAGGAAGACGTCGTCAGCGCTTCCGAGGCCGACGACTCCGACGTGGAGGACATTACACCAGCGCAGCGGGCCGTGAGTACTATGCCCCCTCCCACCCCCACGCCGAAAACCAAAGAGACTCGGGTTACTCCCTCGCCTGCCGGCCTGGGCAAAACCAAAACCAAAACTTCGATCACCCCACCTTCGGGCCCGGTGTCGAAGCTCCCAAAGTCTCATGGCAGCTCGGGATCGAGCCAGCCGACACCCGGTGCCGAAAAACAGCATCCGGCACCGAAGACTGCAAAATCCAGCTCGACTCCGAAACCACCGGTGCCGAAGCCTGGACACTCGGTGCCGACCAAACACAAACACAAATCTGTCGGCACCGATGCTCCGGCGCCGAAACATCATTCGACGCCGAAACACCCGGAGACCTCAAAAAAGCATGGCGCACACAGACCATCGAAACCCCCGGTTCCGAAATCACCGGTGCCGACAGACGACTCAACACAATTGGCTCTGTTTACACCAGACCCTTTACAAAAGACTTTGTCCAAAGATCCAAAGACTGGGCTTTTGACTTTAACTACCAAGAAAAGACGCCTTGATGCTCCGGCTCCTCCTCCTCCACCCAAAAGGAAGGACTCTGCTACTTCTCCCCTCAGAGTGCCCTCCCCACCACCGCCTCCCCTACCCCCTCCACCTCCTCCACCGCCTCCACCTCACAGGTCTCCGCCACCTGTACCTCACTACGATCCGACCCCATCCCCAGATCCGGATGATGGGGATCCGGACAATTACCCGGCGGACGCCCCAATGGATCCCACTCCACCAGGGACCCCAGATCCATGGGAGGATTACAATAACCCTGATATACCTAATGTACCTCAGGACGACCTATACCCATCAAGACCGTCTCCTCCAGAGGACTCCTTAGGGTTTCACCATTTAGTGCAGAGAGCAGCACACTACCATGGGGTGGACATGCACAGTGAACCAGTAGAAGAAGACTTCCTACTGGATACATTTGATATACAAGACAAATCCACTTCCATTTTACCCATGCTTAAGGGTGTCACCAAGCACGCTACAGAGGTGTTCAAAGACCCTGTCAGAGCCAGAGTACTGAACCCTAGAATAGAGAAGAAGTATAAGGCGGCACCCACAGACCCTGCTTACATCAAGGGCCCTGCTCCCCTAGATTCCCTAGTTGTCTCCACAGCTAGAAAGCGGGCTAACTCCCAATCCTCAGGAGATGCCCCACCGCCAGACAAAGAATCTAAACTTCTGGACGCGTCTGGTAAACGCACCGCCTCCCAAGCTGCAAACATGTGGCGCATTGCAAACACACAAGCACTGCTTGCGCGATATGATAGAGCACACTATGACGAACTAGAGGCTCTTATGCAGCACCTTCCAGAAAAATACAAGCACAAGGCTCATGACCTGATACAGGAGGGTAAACTAATTACAAACACCTCCATCAAATGTGCCCTCGATGCAGCCGACACTGCTTCTAGGGCCATAAATACCAGTGTCCTGCTTCGTCGCCACGCCTGGCTCAGGATCTCAGGGTTCAAGCCTGAAGTCCAGGCATCCATACTCAATCACCCCTTTGACCAGGAAACACTCTTTGGGCCAAAGGTAGACGAAGCGCTCGAAAAGATGAAGAAAGACACAGACACAGCAAAGTCTATGGGGGCACTCCAAACACAAGCCTCCAAACGTTCCTTTCGACGCTCGTCCTTTCGTGGCACAGGCAGAGGCTCTTCCACCGATAACGCCTCTACCTCCTACAAGTCCCCTCCTCAAAATACCTTTTCAAAGGGCAATCAGAGAGGTGGTTACAGGGTTAACAACAATAAGGGCAGGGGCAAAACCAACAACACCCGTTCTGCCACCCCCCCCGCACAATGACTCCCCTCCGCTCCCCCCAGACCATTCCACTCCGGTCGGGGGCAGACTACAAAACTTTATCCACGTATGGGAGTCCATAACATCGGACAAATGGGTGACCCAAATCATTCGGTCAGGGTACTGTCTCGAACTAACATCTACCCCACCCAATATCCCACCAAGGCACCGTCCAATGTCTCAAGAACATTCCACACTGCTCAAACAAGAGGTACTCTCACTCCTCCAAAAACACGCTATAGAGCAGGTCCCCGTCAATCAACAAAATCTAGGGGTCTACTCCCTATATTTCTTAATACCAAAGAAAGACGGGACCCTCAGACCCATTCTCGACCTCCGGCCTCTAAATGCCTACATACATTCAGACCATTTTCACATGGTCACCCTACAGCAAGTCCTCCCACTCCTCTGCCAGGGAGACTTTCTCACAACCTTGGATCTGAAAGACGCATACTTTCACATTCCAATACACCCCTCTCACAGGAAATACCTCAGGTTCGTGGTGGACGGACAACATTACCAATTCACGGTTCTCCCCTTCGGGGTCACCACCGCACCACGGGTGTTTACCAAATGCCTAGCAGTAGTAGCAGCACACCTCAGACGTCAACACATTCACGTCTTCCCTTACCTGGACGACTGGCTGATAAAAGCCGCGTCCTACGACCAATGTGTGCAACATACAAACAGCACCATCCAACTGCTCCACCAGCTAGGCTTCACGGTGAACTACCAAAAGTCCCACCTCATACCATCTCACACAAAGCAATATCTCGGGGCCACTATAGACACCTCCAAGGGTATTGCCTATCCAAACTCAGCCAGAATCACAAGCATTCAAGCCTTACGCAAAACATTCCTTCCTCAACACTCTCTTCCAGCAAGAGTGTTTATGAAGCTCATAGGAATGATGGCGTCTTGCATCTTCATAGTGCCCCATGCAAGACTCCACATGCGTCCACTTCAAGAGTGCCTAGCACAACAGTGGAACCAGGCCCAGGGTCAGCTGACGGATCTGGTGTTGGTGGACGGCCGCACACATCACTCTCTGCAGTGGTGGAACACCACAAACCTTTCCAAAGGGCGGCCGTTCCTGGACCCGGTTCCTCAGGTGATTCTAACAGCGGACGCATCTCTCTCCGGCTGGGGAGCGCACCTCCTACACCTCACCATGCAAGGTCTATGGACGCCACAGCAAAAATCGCTCCACATCAACCACCTGGAGCTCTTGGCGATCTTTCTAGCCCTAAAATCTTTCCAAAAACAGATTTCGGGCAAAGCAGTCCTCATTCGCACAGACAATATGACTGCGATGTATTATATACAAAAACAGGGGGGGACACACTCTCCCCAGCTCTCCCGCTTAGCCCAGAGCATATGGAGATGGGCAATTCCCCAAAACATCTTTCTCCTGGCACAGCACGTTCCAGGCGTACAAAACACCATGGCAGATCTGCTCAGCAGACAAACACAACAACTACACGAATGGGAACTGCATCCACAAGTTCTTCACCCATTCTTACAACAGTGGGGGCATCCTCAGATAGACCTCTTCGCCACCCACGAAAACAAAAAATGCCCAAGCTTCGCCGCCAGATACCCACACCCATTGTCCAAGGGCAATGCGATATGGATGAACTGGTCAGGCAGATTTGCATACGCCTTTCCACCTCTCCCACTAATTCCATTAGTGGTCAGGAAGCTACAACAGCACTCCCTCACACTCATTCTGGTAGCTCCGACGTGGGCCAGGCAGCCGTGGTACACCACGCTACTACAACTGTCAGTGGTACCACATCAAAAACTGCATCTATCCCCATGCCTCCTAACCCAGAACCATGGAGAAATCAGGCACCCGGACCCAGCTCAGCTCAACCTGGCGATCTGGCTCCTGAAATCCTAGAATTCGGATACCTTAACCTTCCCTCTGATTGCATGAACATCATCATGGAAGCCAGACGTCCTACCACTAGAGCATGCTATGCCGCAAAGTGGAAAAGATTTGTAATTTACTGCCGTAACAATACAATCAACCCTCTAGATGCATCCATACAGCACATCATATGCTATCTGCTCCATCTTCACAGGTGTAACCTGGCATATTCATCCATACGCCTACACCTAGCAGCGATCGCTGCCTATCTACAAAACAGGCAGCATTTATCACTCTTCAGAGTGCCCGCTATTAAAGCCTTCATGGAAGGCCTTAAACGAGTAATTCCTCCCAGGGCACCACCTTCCCCTGTATGGAATCTAAATTTAGTTCTTACACGTCTAATGGGTCCGCCCTTCGAACCAATGCACAAATGTGAGCTACAGTTTCTCACCTGGAAAACAGCTTTCCTTGTAGCTATCACTTCCCTTAGAAGGGTTGGTGAAATACAAGCGTTCACCATACAGGAACCCTACATACAAATGCATCACAGCAAGGTCATACTTCGCACAAATCCGAAGTTTCTGCCCAAAGTCATTTCCCCCTTCCACCTCAATCAATCAGTGGAATTACCTGTCTTCTTTTCGCAACCCCAATCTGTTGCAGAAAGGGCCTTACACACGCTTGATGTAAAAAGGGCGTTACTATACTACATACAAAGAACGCAACCCTTCAGGAAGACTAAACAATTGTTTGTTTCCTTCTCTCCACCACATAAAGGCAACCCCATTTCAAAATCAGGGATAGCTAGGTGGATTGTAAAATGCATACAAATTTGCTATCAAAAGGCAAAGAGAACATTATCTGTTCCCCCTAAAGCCCACTCTACAAGAAAGTTAGGGGCTTCTATGGCTTTTCTAGGGAATATACCCTTAGATGACATCTGCAAGGCAGCCACGTGGTCTACACCGCACACCTTCACAAAACACTACTGTGTAGATGTGCATTCCAAGCAGCAAGCTAGGGTGGGCCAGGCTGTACTAAAGACACTTTTTCAAACAGCTGCAACGGATACCGGTGGTCGCCGCTAAGGTTGGGTACTGCTATGTAATCTATGCTAAGTGTACAATCTGCAGCTCATATGCCTCGAACGGAATATGCTACTTACCAGTATGCATCTGTTCTTGGCATGTAGAGCTGCAGAGTTGTACACGCCCACCCGCCTCCCCGGCTACCTGTATCCGTTCCAGTACATCTTATTTAGATACAACACATGGGTTTCTCACTGTTATTACTACGCTCCATCATTTCCCTGTTGGCGAAAAACAATCTGAGGATGGAGCCGAAGCCCATGCGCAGTACGGACCGAAGGAGGAGTCACCAAACTCGTGACTTCCAAAGACTGTCCAAGAAGAAAAACAAACTGCAAACATCCGGGCCCAACACCAGATGGCGACCTATGCTAAGTGTACCACTCTGCAGCTCTACATGCCAAGAACAGATGCATACTGGTAAGTAGCATATTCCTTTTTTAAATTAGGTACCGACCAAATAACTTCGTCCTGTATCAAATCTGGCTTACCTCACCAAATTGATAGAAAAATGTTTGTATGAGCAGCTGTGTGAATGCATCACAAATTTTGACCCATTAGACAAATACAAATTCGGTTACAGACCTGCACACAATACTGAGGTCGCCATTCTAAACATCCTTGATGATATACAATCCTCACTCAACCAAAATGAATCTTGACTGGATTTAACGGCGGCATTTGGCACCGTCAGCCACAAACGCCTCCGAAAAACTCTTGAATCAAGAATGGGCCTATCAGGAGCCATCCTAAGCTGGTTCACCTCCTTCCTGCAGAACTGACAACAGAGTCAAAATCGGCAACACCTTATCTGATATAACAGATATCGACAGAGGTGTTCCGCAAGGATCTACAATTCTACCAGCACCTATTTTATACATGGAACCACTCACAAGATCGTGAAACAATCTAAAATCTCACACTACATGTAGGCTGATGATACACAACTCTACATCAAATTCTCCTCTCAGGAGGATAACCGGAGACTGAGAGACACCCTGATGAAAGCACAGGGCTTGCTGGCACAAAACCATCTAAAACAAAACCCGTTGGAAACCAAATTCATTCTTTTCTCCCTACCCTGTACAACAACCGCGACATGGTCCTATAACCCAAACTTGCTACATTACACCCCAACCATCTGCAAATCTGTAAAATCACTAGGCATCACATTAGACTCAAATTTAAACATACAAGGTGCACATACAAGCTGCAACCAGAAACGCTAACCTACATCTGCACCTTCTAAGAAAAATTAAGCCCTTAATACTGGAGACCTCAAAACGGCAGTTTAATCCCTAGTGCTCTCAAGACTGGACTATGGGAATGCCGCACCCTTAGGTCTACCGTAAGCCAAGGAAAGCAACAATAAATGCAGCATCAAGACTCTTGACAGGCACAAGGCGCTATGACTGCTTCTCCCCTTCACTCGGTGCCCTCAACTGGCTTTCTGATTCAACATCTGGTGCAAGGGCAATGGAAGTTGGAATGGGCTCTGGAACGCCAGATGTCCTCAGCTATGGCTGACCGGGAAATATTCCAGGATGCCATAAACACACAAACTGAACAGTTTAACAAACTAGCCCAAGAACAGTTACAAGTAACGTCCGGGTTAGTTAGCCATAGGGGACCAGTAATTCGTGCCTCTATGGTAATGTTACAAAAACTCCTGCCAGGAGATGACCTGATAGCTTTCCTGATCAATTTCGAATGGACTGCAAGGGCAAGTACTGGGCCTATGGAGAGATGGCACTTTTACTTAACCCCTTTGTTAACCTGCAACGCACAAGCAGCATGCAAATTCTCTAATCCCCAAGGAGCGGCTACATATGAGGAGGTGAAGCATATATTGTTGGATCAATCCGGTTGAGATGAAAAAGCCTATCGGTTACGATTTCGGCAAGAGAGAGGAAAACACAGCGACACCCCTAAAAGTTCTTTATTTTAAATTATGAGCCACCGATGAGAAGTGGTTAAAACCACACGACAACACTAAAGAAGAAATATTATGCTTGGAACAATTTATAGAAATGTTACCCCCTCCAACTTAAAAATGTCTACAACAGCATTCTGGGTTTAATAGGGAACAAGCAGTCGAGATGGCTACCACTTTCTCCCGCGGTCAAACACGTCCCTTTTCCTTAGAGTCTGAGAAAAATGTGAAGAATCCTCCAAAGACTACCTTTTCTCATAGTGACAAAAGAAACCAGACGATCACTAACGATACAAGGAAAACAAAACAAGGAAAACAAAACAAACCAAACTAAACCTGAACTCCAGATTCCAACAGGACCCCTCAGTGCTTTGAATGCGGTGAATGGGGCCATATAGCACACTTCTGTAAAAATTAGAAGACCGTAGAAGAACCGATGGAAGTGAAATGCATCCAAATTTCTATATATTTTACTCAAGAAATGGGCCCTGTTTCTTTTGTAAGTGTGCAAATTAATAAAAAATGGACAACCGCCTTATTGGACTCTGGCTGTAAGCAGTCGGTCGTACATGCGGAGTTGGTCCATCCCTCACAAAGTATACCTGAGAAATGTGTACAGATTAGGTGTGTACACCGGGGCTTTAGAACCTATCCTGTTGCTCAGCTATTGGTATCCATGAACAGAGAAAAAGAGAAAGTGTAAGTCGGTGTTCTTCCTAATTTACCTGCTGATGTTATCTTGGGTACTGAAAACCCTCAGTTTTTAGACTTATTTTATGACTCTGCAATTAACCAGGCAAAGGGACCTAATAAACAAGACAAAACCCCAGTCAAAGAAATGCCTTATTTAGTTTTACACAGATGATTGACGCTCTTTTGCATTCTGTCTGGAAAAATGCCAGACAAAACAATACCCAGGCTTTCCCCCATTTTCAAATAAGACTTGGACTTCTATATCGGATCCCAAGCCCCACCAACCCTCGTCAGATATTGGTACCTAAAGATTTCCAAGACCAAATTATGTCTTATGCACATTCTCATTTATTATCAGTCCATTTCGGACCATAGGAAACCACTAAAGACATTCTTCGCAATTTTTACTGGCCAGGTATTTGTGCACACATAAAAAAGGTATTGTCAGGAATGTGAGATTTGCCAAAAGCAGACTCTGTACATGTCCCCTAAAGCGCCTCTACAGCCCCTACCTTTAATAGGCACCTTGTTTGAGAGAGTTGGAATGGACTTGACAGGCCCCTTGCCGAAGTCCACAAAGGGATGTCAATATACATTTGTTCTAGTAGATTATGCTACTTGGTTCCCAGAGGCCTTTCCCATCCGCAATCCTGACACCAAGACTATTGCCCAACATCTTATTGAATTAGTCTCTCGAGTTGGGTTTCGAAAGGAAATTCTCACGGATCAGGGTACACCCTTTGTGTTGCGACTTATGGCCCAGGTTTGTAAGCAATTGAGTATCAAACACATTAAAACTTCTGTCTACCATCCCCAGACCGATGGGTTAGTCAAGAGATACAATGGTTCCCTTAAACTCATCTTAAAGAAAATGCTTATAGGTGAGGGTAGAATCTGGGTTCAACTATTACTCTCAGCTCTCTTTGTGTTGAGAAGCCAAGTATAGAGCAGTTTAGGATGTTCATCTTTTGATGTACTTTGTGGACGCAAACCTAGAACGCTTTTAGAGATAACAAAGGCGACATGGGAAAAAGGCACAGAACCTAAAACCAATAATCTATTGGATTATACCCAACAGCTATGGGCCCATTTTGGGAAACTTCGAGAATTAGCACAGAGCACTCTAGACAGAAATCAAAGAAGTCAGAAACAAATCTAAGATAAGGGGAAGAGGTTAAGGATATACCAACCAGGTGACTGGGTTTTGGTCTTACTACATGATTCTACCATAAAACTACAATCTGAATGGAAAGGTCCCTTTAGAATCCTGGAAAGGATCGGGAATCTATCCCATAGCGATAAATCAATGGAAGCAGCAAGGGCTTGGGAGGCACTCACCTTACAGTTGAGAATGTCAGACACAGACTCTGAGGGGGACTCTGTGGAAAATGGAGAGAATGATCTGACCTGACATCAGTGTAGGAGCACTGCATGAGACAAAGCCGAGTCAGTTTGAGACTCGAATAAGATTTACTATGACCCCTAGCGATACTCATGGGAACTCTTTAAATGTACTAAGGTTGCCTGATTTTACGTACCTGGTTGATATTACTACTAGACTAGCATGATATGTAAGTCACGTCTGGAGGGAGGAGGGGACATGGCGAGTTAAATGGAAGGGGGGAATGGGTCTGGGTTGCTGGTATTTTGTGATTGTTCCTACTGTGTTGCTGAGCTGAACGTTATTGCAGTTCAACGGATACCAAAGGTCTGTTTCACGATTGGAGTTGTGAAAGACTGTTCTGAGCTATTGACTTACGTGGATATAAGCTGTAGCAGCTCCAAAACGCATACTGCAAAGTAATTGTGAATTTGTATGAGAGATACCTTAATAATGGAGGAACCTATCATCCTGTATGTATGCATTACCTACTTGTTATAATGAATAAAAACATGTTTTAAAAAAAAGAATGGAAAGGATCGGGAACCTTTCTTATAAACTAAAAACGAGAAATTGTAGAGAACAGATTTTTCACATAAACCTTTAAAAAAATGGTTGGTACCTCCACCAAAAGACGTACGTATAGTACCTACTGAAGGTCATACCAGGAGCACCCTGGATCAGTTACCTGTAAACGAAGAATTGTCCCCCGACTAAAGTGAAAGACTGGAAAAGACATCACGATCCATTTTTTTCGATGAGCCAGGTAGGACCAATCTAATTGAACACTCCATTTCTACCCCTGAAGGAAAAGTTGTGAGGTAAAGCTTAATCGGATTCCCGCAGCAAATTGTCAAGCTATAGTTCAGGAAATAGAACATATGTTAAGTATGAAGGTTATAGAACCATCACAAAGTAGATGGTCCTCTTCCATAGTGTTAGTTCCGAAACCCAATGGGTGTATACGCTTTTGTATAGTTTTCCGGGCGGTCAACAGCATTTCTAAACTGGATGCCCACCCTATTTCCCGGGTTGATGAACTAATTGAAAGATTAAGAGACGCCAAATACATAAACACAATAGACCTGACTAAAGGTTATTTGCAAGTCCCCTTAAGAGCGGAAGACAAAGAGAAAACTGCTTTCTCTACTCCCGTTGGTCTTTTCCATTTTACAGTGCTTCGCTTTGGACTTCACAGAGCCCCGCCACATTCCAACATTTAATTAACCTAATCTTAGAAAAACATAGAGAGTATTCCTCGGCCTACCTTGACGATATTGTTATATACAGCTGTACGTGGGAAGATCACTTAAAGCAGCTGACAGGAGTTTTAGGGGAACTGGCAGAGGCTAACCTCCATATAAATACAAAGAAATCAAGAGTAGGATTTTCCAAAGTAAAATACCTGGGCTACCTCGTAGGTAACGGGTTCATAGAACCCCAAACTGAGAAGATTAAAGCCATTAATGAAGTTCTTTTTCCAATAAATAAAAAGGCAGTGAGAGCCTTTTTAGGGCTAATTGGATATTACCAGAGATTAATTCCAAGATATTCCGCAATAGCTGCACCTTTAACTGACTTAGTAAAAAAGGGAACCCCAATACAAGATTCCAATACCCCTGAGACAAAGTAAAAGAAGCATTTCAGACTTTTAGCATTTCAGACTTTGTTTTAAAAGTTATTACCTCAGCACACATCCTAGTTTCACCAGACTTTGAAAAAACCTTTGTTTTACACACAGATGCCTCAGATGTAGGCCTATGAGCTGTTCTCTCTCTCAAAATGAAAATAAAGGAAGAGAAAAATCTGTTCTCTTTATTAGCAGAAACCTATTCCTGTGAGAAACATCGTATTCCACCATAGAGAAGGAGTGTTTAGCCATCAAGTGGGCTGTTGAGAAACTCTGTTATTACCTTGAGGGCAACCCCCCCTTTTCCCGCCGCAAGTAACTCGTACAACGGAAAGTCAGGTGCACGTGTAACCAGTGGTCGCTGGTGACATTTGAAAATGGTGGGGCGTAAAATTATTGTCGTACTGCGCTATGGCGAGCAAGCGTAGCAAGCAAGCCCAAACACCATATGAAAAAAGAGTGGACAAATGGTGCATTTTCAAGCAAACTTGAGGACGAAATTGCCAATTTTTATGAGCTATAGAGGACAATCAGAGCCGTTTAGCCACTTAGCAAGCAATTCTCGGAGTGACTCTGTGACACTAACCACACATGGGGCAGTCACTCACAGGCACAATATACCCCTCCACATCAGCATACGCAAAGATTGTCCTCTATAGCGCATAAAAATTGGCAATTTCTTAAATGATAAATAATTAAATCGTATTGCTTTATCAAGATTCCTGCTTCCTCAAGTTTTAAGTTTGCTTGAAAATGCACGATTTGTCTACTCTTTTTTTCACTCGAGGTAGACAAGCAATGCACTAAGCAGACACTTTGCAGGGAGACTATTACTACGTTTGGAGTGACAGCGGCATGTGCAGCGTGGGAGAAGCGCAGACAATAATAAACGAGAGATGGAATACCTGGCAAACCTCCACGAAATAACCATTTTGGAGCGTCGCTTCTTTTTTCACTCCCAGTAACAAACCCAAGTATCGGAAGCCGTTGGTGGTGTTCTGAACACCAATGTCATTATATTTACCCCGAGGCACTCGATGAGGCCTAAACTGACATCAGTAGACACAGGAGCGCGCCTACCAGTCCCCATGCTCATATAGCTGTCAACAGGACCTGCACCGCTGTAGAGCAGTCTCTTGAGACTTCCAAGAACCCCACATCTCCGGAGTCAGCACCCATGCCATCGGAGTGGCAAGGCTCCCAAAAGATGCCAAAGGGCTGTTTGTAAGAGCTGTAAAATGCTGGCACAGTGAAGAGACAAGCTGTCATCAGAGGGACAAAGGGGCCTGGTGTCACAATCAACAAGCCAGACAAAGGCGGAAGAGACGCCACCTCTTCTCGTGCTAATCCGGTGCTTTGGTTGCGCTCTCAACGCAAATCTAGTGTCACCTTTGTTAGAACAAACCCATCGGCCAAAGAAAAGCGAGCTGTTTATAAGGCAGGACATGTTATTTACTAGGTGTGAAGAATAACAGGAATAGTATATACTGATTATAAAATATAATGACGTGATCAGTGCCCAGCTACTAGTCTAAATGATGTCAGGGTCTCTAACTGCCGATGCCTGAGGACTGAGGCCAGACCACAGGCACTTCTTCCGGCTGGGGCCCCCTTGTCAGTCAGCCCCAGAAGCGACACAACCCGGTGCCATTCGCCCCGAGGGATGCGACGGCTTACGGCTGGGAGGAGATGCAGTATGGAGAAACATGTGTGCTTGTCTTGTGGCAGAGGAAAGCACGGAAAGGGGTTCACGAGTGCAGCCTGCGCACATCCACAGTTCAGATCCTGGTGCCATCCACTCACAGGGGCTTGAGGCACTTCACACCTAGAAACAGGAGGGCAGTTATATAGCGCTACAAGGCCCAGCAACCTTCACAAAACTAGAGGGCAATCATACTGCGCCTCAGGGCCCAGCAAGCTTTACAGCGGCCTGCAGCACCTTACAGCAAGAAGCTGGAGGGCACTTATACAGCGCTACAGGGCCCAGCAAGCTTCACATGGGCCTGTGGCACTTCACAGCTAAAAGCAGGAGGACAGGTGTATAGCGCTAGAATGCCCAGCAAGCTTCACAGAGTGGGAGGGCTGTTATACAGCGCTACAAGGCCCAGCAAGCTTCACAGGGGCATGTGGCACTACACACCTTGAAGCAGTAGGTTTGCTTGCATCGCGTGCTCTTAAATGTTTGTCTGAATTCTTTTACTAGGTGAGTGCTCGCCTCACATGCACCCAGAAAAAGACCGCCATAACTGTCCCGTCCAAAGGTAACCTAGCAAGTACAGCTTGCAGTCGCGGCTCGCGGGAGGGGTGGGGGGGGGTATCGCGCGGGGGTGGGGGCATGGGGGGAGTGTTAAAAATATATAAAAATCCTTATCCTACCCGAGGTCCTGCGCAGGTCCGCGCCGCCTCAGGTCCGTTGGCGCAATGGTGCCTAAAGCCCCTCTCAGCCAATCCTGGCGCTGCCAGCAGCGCCAGGATTGGCTTAGGGCATGGTTACTGCTCGCCCGCCTGCCCATTAGGAGACCGAGGTTTGAGCCTTTGCTCAACCCTCGCTCTCCTAATGGGCATGCGTCAGCCTGTGCAGCCACTAGTGCGCATGACTGGGTACGGCGCGAAAATTCGCTCACCTTCCCCACTCATGCGCACTTGTGCTGCAGCTGCTGCTTGTTGCCCCTGGTCCGTCTGACAATCATGTCAGTCAACATGACGCCGGACCGCCCACCCCCTTCAAACTCTGAAGGGGGTGGGCGGTCCGACGTCATGCTGACTGGCATGATTGTCAGTTCTCCCTCGGCGTCTTTGAACTTAAGTAAACTGATTCAGTTTAATTAAGTTCAAAGACGCCGAGGGAGCTGCAGGCGGGGGGGCTACGCCCCAACGCCCTAATGGACGCACCGCTGCTGCGTGTAACCGGAAGTCAAGCAGACGCGGTTGGACGTAATCCGTGGGACGTGTGTAATGACTAACCTTAGATCTCCCCTGGACCAAGGAATGTACCGTCACTTTCCCAGGGAGAGAATATCAGTTCCAAACTTATGGAATATAACATATACACAGCACTTCCTAAGGTGGGCAAACTTTCAACACTCCCCCAAAGGCAAGGCAAGAAAACAATATATACACAGACTTTGCACATCACTTGCCAGGATTAGATTAGACCAACTTCCTATAACACAATTACCTGCTAGAAGGGAATTCACCCATCCTTCTACAACAGAATACTTGGCCAAGAAGAGTCCACACCTCCTGCTACAAGGAAAAGACGAATTGGTATATCTGGGATGTATTTATTAGTAAATAGCACCACACAGTAAGCCAAATGCACCTAACATAGCAGACTCTAACATATCATAATATGATTGAACATACAATCAAGGCAAATATATATATGAGAAATATATATGTATGGATATAAGAATCAGAAATAAGAAGGAAAGGAGAGAATCAGTAAAGAATCAAGAGACAGTTAGTAGCAGAGACACCTCACCTAATGCTCCATCATTTCACCCCACTTTGTTGAAGGGGAGTCCATTGCTTGAACTGGGCGAAAGCTCAGAGGTGACACCAGCCTCTACTCTTCCGTGGCAACACGTCTGCTCCACGGATGAACTTCCACCAGGCCAGTGTAGACTCCCCTTTTTATTACACATTCAAAACACAGCGAAGCTTCTAGCAAGCCATGCCCCCTAGTTCTCATGAGAGCCCGCACCAGCTTGCTTCAAGGTCAGACCAAGGGTTGATCAGGCCCCTGTTATGACTAAAAGTCAAACCATGTACATTCCTCTGATAAGAACCAGTTCTCTCTAGTCCGTAAAATGCGAAAAACATCAGGAAAGCAAAACATGCCCTCTTCTTCACAGAAAATGGCTTCAGAGTTAGTTAAACCATGCACACAAAGGCCCAAAGCAATATGGAATCAAAAAAGCAAGGAGCACCTATTATTCTCATCCACACAACTTACAAGCACCACTGTGCACACAGAAATGTTTGAAGCACGGTAAAGTCAGAAGGCAGAATGACATTACACCACGTCAAAGCCAATAGGTCAAAGTCATAATTCACCTAACCCAAATAACATTATACACTTAATCCCTCAGTATACAACAGTGAGCACATGTGTGCACCACCACCCACAAGACTGCACCTCAACATTCCATACCTTCTATTCTTGGAAAGACTATTCCACTAAAAGAGAGAACAAACTTAAGTCAGTACAGTATGGTGGTGATTGAGGGTCATCATAGGGTGTCAGACCACAAAAGTGGCTGATTCACTACAGACGTGGCATACACATCAAAAGAAGAGGATGTGGTTTCAGTGAGAGAGCGAGGCCGGAGAAAGAAGTTGTGTGAGAGAGAGGAGTATGGAAAAACCTACCCTAAAGAAGTGGCCAAAATGTAAGGAGCGTCCTGTGGGTGCCCCGATTGAAGAGCCGACAGCAGTGGTAGAAGACGCAAGAGTATCTGACGTCAAAAGGAGTGCGTGGCTTTCTCAGGTGCGTGAGAGGTTGTAGAGTAGGGGGCACGTCCGGGCTAGAGAACATGAGAGAGTCCTAGTGGGGAAGGAGGGGGGGGGGGGGGGGAGTAGAAGTTGGAAACAAGAGAGAGAGAGTAGAACGTTTGGAAGATATTTTACTAATCCCTAAGTCTTATCTATAACACGATAACTTTGTGGTCTTCACGAACATTCCGATAAGGCTCAGACTAATCACACCAAACCTACAAAAAAGAGAAAAGAGCACCTACTAACTCACCAGTCACTTAGGTGAAACTGAGTTGTGGTAGTGCCTTACATATTTATTTTGATTGGCCCTGTGAAAAGAAGTTTAATAATTCGAGAAAAAGGAAAAGACTACGCAGGACTATCTATATTACTGACTCTATGCCTAATTCTGTATTGTTTTCTTTGATGCAAATATAAGAAGATACACATATAAACATAAGAGAATGCTGTAAAGATGTTATAATAAAGGAAAAGTGAAGCACAATATTTTTGGTCACACGTCTTCGGTGTAAAATAGTCCCTACTCGATGACAATTGCAAAAATGTTTCCTTACCAAATACATGCAAATATATTAACGGCAAATCTACCAATACCAAAGCCACAAGCAGGATATGCCACAAAGAAAAGCAAAATATTTGCACTACAATAAAAAGGGTAAAAAGTAAGGAACAAAATGCACATGATAACAAATAAAAAAGTTAACATTATAAAACACAACAAAGTCTGCTCCGAGGGGTGAGTTGGACTAAAAAAAGCTGACTTACACCCAAGTGTTGCACAATACGAAGGTAAATGATTGACACTCTAGAATGAAACCAACCCTTTACGCCAGGACCAGCTCCCACCCACATATGAAAACGTATTCCCTGATGTGTAGTGGTTCCCCCTTCAGGGACAGAGTGATCTAAACAAAAGTCTGATCTGCCTGCGGGAGGGGGAGAAAACAAGGACATGTGTGGGCCCTTATGGGGAGCGACCCTTACCCAAGTTGCTGCTCCCTTATATACCTAGAGTACAAATTCTCTGGTGTCTAATGGTTTTATGCCCGGGGAGGCATAAACAAAGGAGATGTGTCCCTCAATATGGAGAGCATCCCTTGCTCAAGAGGCCGGTCCTCAACATACATATATTTTAATATTCCTGGTGCCTAGTGGTTTTCACCCCCCTCCCTGGGGGCATATTGGCCTAAAAAATAAAGCAGATCTGCCCCAGGGGGAGAGGGGCTTCAAGAAACAAAGAAGATATTTCCATTAATATGGTGGAGTGACCCTTGCCTAAGGAGCTGCTCATATATATATATATATTGTTACTATCCACGCCTTGGGGCCCATTGGAGGGCATGCAGAAGGTACCCTGAGTCCGTTGCATCTGTTGGGGACTACATTTCCTAGAAGGCAATATGCCTGTGACTCTTTCAAGCAGCCTATCGGAAGGCGAGAGACTCATCATAGCAGCCTATCAGAAGGTGTTTTAATCAATAAAAGCGTGATGTAAATCAAGCAGTGAACTTTGTGCCATTAAGCCTTTGATAAAGGAATATACTTCCGAAACGCGTCAGGCGAGGCAGCCCGAGAGTAATGGATGGCAGGATGTACACTGTCCCCTGAGTGCATCCCCATTCTTTGGGCAAACTGGAGCATGGTGTTACATGGCAGCCCACACCGTGGGGGAATGCACCACCGCAATCACAGCGGGCATGGAGCTGAGGATACACCCGGCATATCCATGAGGCTACAGCACAGAGGATTGTTACTATCCACGCCTTGGGGCCCATTGGAGGGCATGCAGAAGGTACCCTGAGTCCAATGCATCTGTTGGGGACTACATTTCCCAGAAGGCATATGCCGGTGACTCTTTCAAGCAGCCTATCGGAAGGCAAGAGACTCATCATAGCAGCCTATCAGAAGGTGTTTTAATCAATAAAAGCGTGATGTAAATCAAGCAGTGAACTTTGTGCCATTAAGCCTTTGATAAAGGAATATACTTCCGAAACGCGTCAGGCGAGGCAGCCCGAGAGTAATGGATGGCAGGATGTACACTGTCCCCTGAGTGCATCCCCGTTCTTTGGGCAAACTGGAGCATGATATATCTATATATATATATTCACTGAAAAAACCATAGATTTCAGACATGTTATAGTTAGCTGGACATTTCACTCGTACAAAACCATTGAAATTCCCCCGTTATAGTTAGTTCAGCTAACTATAACTCGCGCGATCGCAATCCACTGCTGATGACGTCACATATTACATCATTCATGACATGGTCAGTGACATCACTCGGTCGCGCGAGTTATAGTTAGCTGAACTAACTATAACTGGGGAATTTCAATGGTTTTGTACGAGTGAAATGTCCAGCTAACTATAACATGTGTGAAACCTATGTTTTTTTCGGTGAATTTGCAATGTTTTTTAAATGCTAATTCCTAACTATAACGTGTGTGAAACCTATGGTTTTTTCAGTGAATTTGCAAGGTTTTTTAAATGCTAATTTCTAAGTATAACGTGTGTGAAACCTATGGTTTTTTTAGTGAATTTGTAAGGTTTTTTAAATGCTAATTTATGTATGTATTATTATATTTTTTCTATATTTATTTTACAATAAACTACCTATGTATATAGTTATAGATTGATTGTATCCTGTAATATGGAATGGCTCAGCTCTTTTTTTTTTTAATTTGGATAAAGTTGAATGGCATAGTTAATATCTTCTATAAACTTATAAACAGTTTAAAATGTTTTTTTTTTTTTTAAGGGTTTTTCACGCGCACCGTGCAGTATTTATACATTTTGTACTTTTTTTTGGGACCTTAGGGGTCTTTCATGGTCCCCCTGAGAAGGCCTAGGGGGTCAGGGACTCTCTACACTGCCCCCTTTTCACATTCTCCACTTGTGTTTATAGCTCTCTTCTGCCTCTAAAACTCAAAATGGCGGCTGGGGGGTGCGCGCACCCCGTGACTTTTTGAAAAAAAAAAAAATGTTTTTTCACCCTTCGGGGTCCTTCAGGGACCCCCTGACAAAGGCTAGGGGGTCAGGAACTCTCTACCCTGCCCCCTTTTCACGTTCTCCACCTTTCTTTTTCACTGTCACACACAAAATGGCGTCCGACACTTCCTGATTTCGACCGATTGGAATGTTGACTGACATCTAACCACCAATCAGAATTACGCTCGCGGACATTTGGTGCGCGCCCCGTGCGAGCACCCTGCGCGCACGGTGCGCGCATATAGATATTTATGTACTTTTAACTGCAATTTTCTCAGGAACTACTGAACAGATTGACACCATATATGCAAAAGGCACATGCCTGACCTGAGGACTACCTCTTTGCCAAATTTCAATTAATTCTGTTCAGCCGTTCGGGCTGTACCTTCGACTAAAGGTCCTATGGGAAAATGCATGGGGAAAACGTGTTTTGGGACCCCCCTTTTTTCTCAGCCCCCGCTTGACGAATCACCCCGAGACTTTCAGGGTAGGAGCTGATCGGAGCGCCCTATTAGTTTTGAAAATTTCACGAAGATAAGTCCACCGGCGCCAAAGCTATTCAAAATAGAATTTTCAGATTTCCTATGGGAACTCGGTCCTAACTATAACTATCTACTGGCGACCGCCAGTAGATAATATATATCATAAAATATCTGCTGTCTAGTGGTGTTCCGCCCCTCCGGAGGTAGATCAGCCTGAAAACCAGCCAATCTGCCCCCATTGCGGACATAAACAAAGGAGATGTGTGTGTCAAAATGAGTAGAGACCCTTGTCCAAGGGTCTGCCCCCACACAAGCAAAAGATCCTTGGTGGCCTAGTGGGGTGCATTTCTTCTGCGCGACTGCAGTCCCACTCATGATCCTGCAGCGGGAATGCACTCGAGTGACACCAGGAGAAAGGAAAAACTGTTTTGTTTCCCCTGGTATTTTTCTGCCCCCCCAAAAGCAGCAGGAGAATGACCTTCCAAGGCGCCCTCTCGCTGGGCTGTGCTGAAAGCAAATGGCTTCCAGTGCATGCACCAACATCATCAGTTTGCTGGGGGAGGGGTCTGGTGGCAAAATGAATACCCTTGATTAGATAGGTGGAAAGCTGGTGTGGATATCTGCAGAATGCTATAGGCACCCATATAGCAAATACGTGGGACGCCCATATAAACACCACAAAATTATGCAATAATTGGTCACAATGCAGAGGTATTTTTTTCAACTGAACGTTGTCGTCAATGCCTACAAGTGTAAACATGCAATAAATAGACGTATATAGGAGTTCTGTTTATTTGCAGTTAGTAAAACCTTGTCTTCAGTGCTGGAAGTGTCTTGAGTAGAAGCTATTGTTGATGTGTATTGTCTTTGAAAATGCAATTAGTCTTTTTTTGGGGGGAGGGATATATAAAAGCAATACAGGCTCTATATAGAGGTCCTACAGCCCGACTTAGAATTAATAAAGAGTACACTGCGCCTTTCCAGATAAAGCGGGGGACGCGTCAAGGGTGCCCGTGCTGGCCACTCCTTTTCGCTTTATACATCGATCCACTGTTACGCAGGATAGAATTAAACAGTAGGATCCTGCCGCTAAGAACTCAAGCGCGAGAATTTAAAACATTTGCATATGCAGATGACGTGGCAATTGTCACTTCAAACCCAGTCAGGGCAATTGAAGAGGTGGAGGCAGAAGCTCAGATATTTGGGCAGGTTTCAGGATACGCGCTGAATAGGGCTAAAACCCAGATAGTTAAAAATAGCAGGGCAGTTTGTAATGATGAGCGGGTGGTCACTTCGGCCGTATATTTAGGGATTAGCATCTCGGCAGACCTCGACAAGACAGTGTACAAGAACATCGAGCCTTTGATTACTAAAGTTAAATGAGATCTTGATAGTATACATAACCTTCAGTTGTCACTAGTTGGACGTACGAATGTGATCAAAATGATCATTCTGCCTAAATTTCTTTATTTTTTCAGGGCTATCCCACTTTTATTTGAGGCCAAATGGTTTTTGACTCTGGAACAAATATTGAATAGATTTATATGGGCACACGGGAAAACGTGGAGGGCACCGCGATACATTACCCTTCCTAGTGCTAGAGGTGGATGGGCGGTCCCGGATTTTAAAATGTATTATTGGGCGGCGGCACTTCAGTATATGCAGGGCCTGCTAGGCGGGGCGGTAGGGGACCCAAAAGTAAAATCTAGTTCCACCGATATATATGCAACGCTTTTGGGTGAAGAAGCAGGGAATTGCTTTCTTAATTGTGCGGACTCGAGCTACTACAAAAGAATGAGGTTCAAGATGCTGCAGGCAGCGTATAAGATATGGGCAGCCTTCTCGAAAAAATTTGATCTAGGACGGTTTAATGTATACACCCGCATGTTTAAGAATGTGTCCCTCCCAGGGGAAATATATGCGGATTCAGTCATGGTCGATTGGGGAAGGCAGGGAATCTTGAGATTAGGAGATGTGTGGGGACCGGACGGGGTACTCCAGTTTGCAGAGTTACAGGCGATATATGGGATTGACAGAAGGAGCTTTTTCAAATTCTTACAGATCCGGAGTTTCTTTACCCCAAAAGCAGGGAGGGTCAGCAGGGTGTACTAAAAATAAGATTCTTGATGTTATTGAGAGTGGGGTAGATTGTACTATTCACAGATTTTACTTAGAGCTCTCCGCAACAAAGGCTGACGATCTGGGAAAATTTGGTATTAAATGGGCAGAGAAACTGGGGATAGAGCAGGATTGCTTTCAGGATTCATTGGATATGGGACAGACTACCCTGTGTTCAGCTGGTCTACAGGCCCAGCATTACAAGACGATATATTCCCTATATTATACACCTGCAAGGATAGCTCAGTGGGGAGGAACCACAGGTATTACTTGCCCGCGTTGCGATTCCCTAGAAGCAGATATAATTCATATTTTCACTACCTGCCCGCAGATTTATACACTCCATAGAGCCATTGAAACATTTCTTGATAGATCTTTGGGGATAAAGATCACCCTCTCACCGGTATGGATTATACTCGGGATTAATGGAGAGTCGGAACAGGGGCCTTACGCTCAGGTCTTATTTATGGCTATGTCTGTCCTACGAATGTGTACAGCAAAGGCATGGTTAGATAGAGTGCCCCCAACATTACACCAGTGGATAGCTAGGCTTCTCGCTGTGTTTAATTTAGAGAAGGGGATTTATGCAAGAAAAGGCAAAAAGGGCAGATTACTTGGGAGGCGAATTTGGGAACCCATCCAGAAGTGGAAGGAAAAGTTAAAGAATGCACAGTAGGCTACTGATATCGTTGGGGTCTTTTTCCCTTTTGTTTGGTTCCTTTATGTTTCACCTTTCTCCTTATTTGTTTAATATTTATATAAAAGGAACGAAATAGGTTATGTTGTGACTCTAAACTTTAGAAACTTGATCATGAAGATACTCTAATGTATGGAAATTGTATTCTTGCTGTGCTGTAACACAAAATTTTAATACAAATATTTTTTTTTAAAAGTGTTTATTTTTTATTTTTTATCGAGTAATGAAGTAAATCTGAAAAACCACCAAGGATTGCTAAGTGAGGTGGCAAATATAAACATGCAATAGCAATTACTTAATTTTGTGGCAGATACAGACATGTAGTAAGGATTACTGAGTGATGGGGCAATTCTGAACATGCATAATGGTGATAGTTCTTTAAGTGTTGTGAACATTCTAGGCAATATTGTGCCTATCTCTAATGTACTGTTTGTACTAACTTAATAGAAATTCTTGTTACTAGACAATATTGTGCCTATCTCTAATGTACTGTTTGTACTAACTTAATGGCAATTCTTGTTACTGTATTCATTGAGATCTACAGTGAAACGCTGTAGTGGAGAAAATGAAGGCAAAACTATAACATATGAGTAATTCAGTTGAGGTCAAGTGAAAAATAACCTCATCTCAACATGTGTTTCCACCAGGTTCCCTCAATAAATGTGGAAACATTTCGTGAAACTATCTGAACTGTGAAATATAGAAAGATATAAAGCCAACTTGGTAAATGAAGATCTTGCAATTGATTACAGGATTTGTATTTGCTGGTCTTACACAATCAGCGTTGCCACTGGTGGGGCTGGACACTTTGGTGCCTGGATAAACAAAGCTACTTTATAGCAGGGTATTTTGAAGTTGTCTTGGTCGTCGTCTCTTGCATTTGAATTTGTTATGTAAAAGGTTATGCATGGAAATACCACTAGCAATAACGAGAAGTGCGTTATTTGGAGTCACTGGGTGCTAATGCCCAGCAAGGAATAATTTACCACCAGTAGTTTCAGTTATTACTGAAAACCTTTTTTCCGACACTATCCAGCGCTGCTGGCACAAATCTATAATTGATTCAGCAAGTACAGTCCAAAAATGCACCAACTGCTGACAGACTGTTAGACCTGGCACCATCGGCGTAGGTCTCCCTTCCATTTTTTGTCGTTTTTGTCTCCTTCATGGTTGTTGACGTTAGATGTTCTGGGCGCTGTGCCACTGCCATTCAGTGACACAGCGCAAATGTTCCTTATTATAAAATCTGTGGCGGGCAGGGATTAACGGCGGACTCCAATGGCCGCACCTCTTTGCTATGTTCCCGTTAAGTATAGTTGATAATATAGTCACAATTGGTGTGCACAGACTGCATCTGCCGTTAGAAGATGCAAACTGCCAAGCAGATAAACAAGAATTGAGAGATAATGGAGCGGTGCACTATCCTGGTCTTCTGTTTAAGTAACACCAAGTAGTCAATTTCCTTCAGTGAATTTTTTTTCTGTATTATGATATTCCAACAAAATTGTGAAGAGAATCGCAGCCAGCGCGTTTCGTTCAACAGAATGAACTTCGTCAGGGCTGAAAAGAGGTATAACATAAATAGTATAAATATAAACAAATAACTAACTGGACACAGGGCAAAAAAAAAAAGACAAATCAATATATGTAAATCATAATGCAAAAAAACACCACTGTCACAAATGTCTAAATGCACACAGAACAATAAGTACAAGTGCGTACATCTAAAACATACTTTGAAATTATACCACAATATCAACACATGACATGACCCCAAAGTAACAATATGTACTTGCATTGGGTCAACACCTAAGTTATAAAAAAGAGAGAAAAGACTAAATAACAAAAATATACAAAACAATGCACATGTAACATGATTAAACCATAAAACAGGCCGGTATATACAGGGATATGTCACACCCCTACATATTAGATAAGGACTAATCATATTAGACCTCAATATAAAGACCACAATCATATCGTATTACGAACGTCCCTCGGAGATAGCTGGCTTGAAGCCAGTGGCCTCACAACGTGTACTTGTTTAAAATAGTAAAACGACAGGCCTTGACCTGTCGACATAAACCCCACAAGTTTGTAAGTTCTGGATATATCATTGTGGCAACTAAGCTCCTATGTACATATTGTGTACGGAATCAGAATGCTGGAACTAAATGTGCCCCATAAATGAAACCTATGTTAGAAATAACTACTATATACAATGCACAACAAGAGCGAATGCGCAAGCCAGCAAGAATATACTGCAGAAGACAAGTGGGCCAGCATATAAGCACGGTCCAAGCTGAAGAGCACTGCTAAAAGGGGTCTTAAAGGTTCAATGAGAGGAAAAATAGAAAAATAAACGAATAACAGAAGATCCAATACAACAAAAAATAACTGATGAACCGGTGTAGTTCTAGCAGTACCCAGGAACATGTTAGGGAAGTCGAATTTGGTATGCTTCCGCTCCAAATATTAGTGTATTTGATTGTAGTGATTGTCTTTATATTCTGCATGTGCAACTGCCAATTTTGGAAAGTAGGTATCTTCTTGTCTAAGTCTTTCTGTGTGTTTCACTGGTATGTGTATTGGTCGTCTGGTTTAGAGGGCCAGGGCAGGCTGGGGCTGACCTGGGTCGAACGGAGCAATCTGCCGTTGAAGTATGGGGAGGGTTGACCCCTTTGATCTGAGCAGGGCTGTGCCTGGCTAGGTGAATGATGGCTCCACCTCCCGCTGGGTGTCTGATGGTGGGCCCCCTCTCCCTGAAAGGGAGGATGCAGCCTCGTAAATAAAGTGACCCAAGTCGACACTAAACTGGTTCTGGCCGGGTTGAGTGATTTGTGACTTTCTCAATAACAAAGACTTTGGTGGTATAAAGACCTGAGCTGAAACCCCTTTGTGGTGTGTAACTTCGGGATGCGAAGACGAACCTCTGGTCGTGGAAACGAGAGGGAAAGGACTTTGAAACTTTCATCCATCCACTGAAGCAACTATCCAAGGGCCTGAATTGAGCTTGCCTCCTGCCGAAGTCTCAGGGACATTAGACTTCATTCATCAGCAGCCCAGATTCCTATTGAGAAAAATCCTACTCACAGGTGAGGCCTCAGTCGAGAAATCCAAGGCCTCTGGATCTACTGTGGGAAACGCCGCTTTTGCTTGCCTACGGAAACTAGTGCTATCGTCATTGTGGGCCGCTGCAGCCGAGAAGCTGTGCCCCTGAGTGCCCGCATTTGCCTTGTCTACGGAGACTATTGCTATCGCCATTGTGAGTCGCTGCAGCTGAGAAGCTGTGCCGCTGAGTGCCCGCCTTTGCCTTGTCTACGGAAACTATTGCTATCGCTATTGTGGGCCGCTGCAGCTGAGAAGCTGTGCAACTGAGTGCCCGCATTTGCCTTGTCTACTGAAACTATTGCTATCGCCATTGTGGACCGCTGCAGCCGAGGAGCTGTGCTGCTGAGTGCCCGCATAGGCCTTGCTACGAGATCCATTGTTGACGCCGTTGTGGGCCACTGCAGCCGAGGAGCTGTGCCGCTGAGTGCCTACCTTGACCTTGCTACGAAAAACCTTGTTGTCGCTATTGTGGGCTGCTGCCGCTGAGGGGCTGTGCCGCTGAGTGCCAGCATTTGCCCTACTAAGAGTATCAGTACCACCGCCACTGTGGGCCGCTGCAGCCGAGGAGCTGTGTCGCTGCAGGCCCGCATTGGCTTTGCTACAAGAGTCCTTACTATCACTGTTTTGGGCCGCCGCCATTGCGAAGTTGTGCCGCTGAGTGCCCACCCCTACTTTGCCACAAGAATCATCGCTATCGCGCCGCTGAGTGCCCATGCTAGCCCCACATCGGGAGCCTTGTCAACTTCCGCGTGCACTGCTGGGTGCCGCTTTTACCCGTCCCAGGATTATCGTGAATGCACGCTGCGGCTCGCCACCTCTCAGGAACTGTGGCCGCTGGGGGTCCGCCTGCCATCCCGCACATTCCCTGAGGAGCTGTGCCCCGTGCCCCTTTATATCCCAAGTACATTGTGCATCACCAGGTCCCATAGATCCCGGCCCTGAACCAAGTTCATTCCACCCGCACGCACAAGTGCTTTCATCGCTCATGAGACGAATCTGTAATTACGTGCATTGTGGTTCCTTGAGCATTTCTCAGTTTCGTGTTTAATCTATATAAAGATAACTATTTTTTATAACTGCTTGTGGTGTCTATTTTGTAGCGTCTTTCCTGCGTTATTGTGTATGGTCCTAAATGCTTCACACACTGCCTCTGAGATAGGCCTGCCTGCTTGTGCTACGCTACCACAGGGTTGAGCAGGAGTTATCAAAGGGTGTAGCCCCCTTACTCTGACTTAGGAAGAAGGGTCACTATTTGACATCGGCGCCAGCCACTGTCGACTAGAGACCCCCATTTCTAACAGAGACCTTTTTACATAATTTGGCCTTTAGATATATTTGCCTTTCTAGTCGAAAGTGGATGTAATCACATTGTCACTCATATGAAACTCGAAAATGTTTTCACTTTTGCTATTAGCTGGCTTTTTATGTCACTGTGTGTTACCTGTTATTTGTTTCTTAATGTGTTGTCACTTGTTTTGAGTGTTTTTACAACAAGTTACAAAGTAGAAGGTATTTCATGAGCTCCTTTGTTGTTGTACTCTAGGTGTGGTCCAGTGCTGAATCAGAGCTACTATTATAGGAGTGTCTCTTGAGCGATTAGTCATTGAAATGCTGCTATAGGTGTCTGATTACCGCTCTCTGCCTCATCAAGGAGATACTTCTGCTCTTCTGGAAATGTGCACGGATATCTGGCTATTCTTGTAATACATAAGAATATTTCTTAATATACGTTTTGCAATCGTAGTCGTGAAGATAGAGTTTTGGGAATGAATGCGGATATCCGGCAACAGGTGCTATTGCGCATTAAGTAAACAATCCGGGATTTCCATTGCTTCACAAAGTGCTCATCACTTTACATCACATCATGATTTACATTCCCATATGCCAACACTTGCCAGTGTTTCTGAAACCACTGGGTTATGATGGAAGGTTATCTTTTCTTCTGTTGTAGCACTATGATGGATTTAGCTGCCGTGAAATATGCAATACCACAGTTTAATACACTGCACCCATATGCTCATTGTTCAATCCCTTACAACCAAAACATAGAATCAATAGGTAGGATATCTTAACGCAGCCTTAATGTGACATAAGACCTGTTCCAGAACAATGTGAAGGCATGACATCTCCACCATATGAAGTAGTGAACCCATCTGCCAGCACTTTTCTGGCACCGTGGGTATCATATGATGAAGCATCTACAGGGTCAGGAACTGCTAATATATTACTTTGTAATTTGACTCCATAAAGGAATGATCTTATATTTCTTATGTGTATCCCTCCATAGCCTTGCTAAGTCTTCTTTTGGGCAATTTCTGAGCAAAGTATTTTCCCAACTGGCCTGATTTGCCCTCTGCGTTTCACGTGCACTGTGATTTAAAATCCTGATATCAGTCACCTGGGCACAGTGGGGCAATATCCTTGTAACTGCTACTTTAGTTAGTGAATGTAAATACCTGTGCCTGAGGCATATGCCAAATAATTGTAACGCCTGGCAGTGTTTCAAACTCCCCCATTTTCCTCAGGGATCAGGTTGTCTAGGCCTGACAGGCTGTGCAGAACACTGTTTGCAAAGAGGCACATTTTGTGTCATCTTGGCCTGTGAGAATCCCTATAGTTTCGGCTTTTATTTGTATCCTTACAACTAACGGCTCTACCACCAATGCAAATTGAAGGGGTGATACAAGGCACCATTGTCTGTGTAAACCATTTACTCTAACTTATCCATCCTGCTCTACAGAACCTGCTATTACCCACCCTCTCATTTGCGGACCCATGCCCACTTTCTCTTCAGTAATAGAGTGTGGGGAGTAATTTTATGTGATGTCTGATCAGCAATTAAATCCAAAATGTCTAAAATATATTTATTGATCTCTATTCTTTAAACAAATACCTTTAGTGTACACAATGCTTTAAGATGTTGACATTGAGTGATTAACACGAAACACAGTATATAACATTTCTAATCCATACAGGACTTTTTAGAAAATAATATTCATGAAGTTCGTGGATCATAAAGAAAAAATGCATCCGGGCAGCCAACACATGTTTCGCGGTAGGAACTTCGCGTCTTCAGAGCTGCAAGAGTAACAAAGATAACGCTTAGTTACACCACATAATTTTTCAAATTGTGCATCAACAAATATCGTTTGCAAATATCATAATAATTAGTTTCAAAACCACAGCTTTAGTTATTAGTGGATAAGAAGCTTGAATCCAAAACAACAAAATGCAGCCAACCCATATTTATAATGAAAAGGATATACTTTTATCTACAGAGAAGTTGAATCAAGAAAGAGAAAACTCAAAAGGGAGAAATTCTGTAATGAAATGAGGTGGCTTTACTAAAGGGACATATCAGGCATTTGAATAAAATTAATTTTCTTATATGTGTATCAAATAAGGATTATTTGTTAATTCTCTTAAGCAGTATATGCTTGATAACATGGTCTCAACGGCAGATCGACCCTAGAGCCCCAATAATAAAACCTAAAAATATCAAACGAAATTCAAAAAAACAAGATAACTCATAAGACTGCTACTTAGAAAAGACTTTGAGTACCTTCATACCTACTTCCTAATAACTCCTGATTTCCAAACATCTCATAATAAGTTGCCTCAAAGACCACTCCAAAAGTCAATTCCACACGTAAAATCCATTAAACGCCAAGTTTATTCACGATGAACTCATCCTCAATAACTGTAACACAAACAAAATGTGAAAAAAGGATAATGAAAACCATGAAGACCTCACACTGCAAATCATAAAGTAACAGAACCCTTATGCCATCCCATATTTACCTTGATGTTCATGATCATGCGCTAAAACAAGAGTGCAGACAGAAGTAAAAGACCTCCTTGCTTCTATAGTAAAGCCCTTGGTTTGGTGTCTGACGTCACTTCCTCGTAATTAACTGAACTGTTTTTCAAAACAGCCAATAGACTCGAACTGCCAACTCCAGATTCCAAATTTCAAACTCCACCTTAAACATACTCAAACTGAACTGATAGTACAGAGTTATACACAGTTATATTCTACAACATTAACTCAATGCCACAATAATATCCTAAAACAGAAAGACAAAAAGAAATAATAAATGAAATTAAATGAACACATAAATACATTTAGATTAATCACAAGTATTAAGATCACATCCCACTTAACGGAGCGTTGAATCGAACCAAGGTCCTTGTCCTTACCATATTATCTCCTTAACAATCCACTCTATAGACATAGGTCTGTTGAAAGTACAGGCCAAGGACCATATGTACGAAACTTCCAGTTTGCATTTACTAAATAGTAAATCTTTAGAAATCGCTAGTTAGAAAATGCAAAATAGAATGTACTAAAATTGCAATTTCCTATTATCGAGTCCTACAGAGTCTGAATCGCTATTAGGAAATCGCTGTGCAGGAAATGCTAAAACATTTGTTCCTCTGGGCCTAAAGGTCCATAGGTATAAATGGTTTGGCATTTCTAAATTTGCGATTTACTAATATGAAAGTGAAAATTTGGAAATACAAAACCAAGGGCGCCTATGGGCCTAAGCCCCCCTCCCCCCCCCCCCGATTGATGCTCCCTTCCCCTAAAAAAGTGGTGCACGTGTAAAGCGCACAAATACCTTAGGGGCATGTGTCCTCTCTTTGGCACTATCAAAACTGCAGTTTCTGGGGCCTTTTCCTAATTTGTACATAGTTACCATTGACTTGGAGTCCATGCTAATAGCATTTCTTAAATGCCTATTTGGCATTTAGGAAATTCTTTGTACATATGCTTAGGGAATCGGAAATCCCTATTTGATATATCCTATTTAGAGAATCGCCAAATGCTTTTAGGCCTTTGTACATATGGAAAGGCAGTATTACATTTCTTAACGGACCCAAATTGCGATTTAGTCCATTAAGAAATGCAATGTCCCTACATACATATGGCCCTAAGTCACTATGACTAAACTATCGTTTTGAGATCCTTTGCTGTGAAACAAGTCATAAACACCTTATCAAGTTACACTCACACTGTCACTTTTTTGTCTTGTGAGTCTTATTTCAGACCGAATTCATTAACAAATAATATCAAAATACAAAGACCACCATTTATCAAGTTACCTCACATCGCATAGTCTATGATCAAACATAATTAATTACTGTGTAATATTCACTGTTTCTAATCCACTCTAAAGCCAAAAATACATCCCTATACCACCACATTCCATCGCTCTGGCAAGATACTCAGCTTTTTTAAGTCACTCATCCTCACATAATCTGCAAATATCAAATAAGCTCGAACCCCTATTAGTCCTCACTGGATGTTCAACTTTAACCACCTGACCGTCATCGGGCTCCAATCTCTAAAAGAGGGACAAACTAGCCAGTAATCGTCATAAACGTTACAGTTTAAGCAATACCTTCTCTGGTCTGAAGTTATAATACCCTATTGAAGCAATTTGTTTGTTGCATAGGAACACGAAAAGTTAGTAAATTAAACTATCTTTATTAGCATTAATAGCAGTATTAGTATTATTATGTGGTTGAAGTTCAATACCTTTCGGTATTGTATTTTTATTATTTCATGGCTTGCATTTGGATTCTTGTTAGGGATCTTTAGTATAGATTGTTAGAGGGTTGAAGTGTAGGTGATTTATTATTTAATTTAGAAGATATTGAAAAGTCTGTGCACCTAGTACTTGCGTGCAAACATGCAAGTGCATAATGAGGTGTGCAGGACTATTATGTGGTTGGGTAATGTTATATTCTAGGGGCAGAAGTGTACATAGGCCTAGAAACTCAATTTGATTTGGCATTTGGTGGTTAATAAGACATAGCGCTTGGAGAAAACGGGTGGAGGCAGAAAAAATATTTGTCAGGCAGGTGTCAAAGTGACATAGGAAGGATTGATGTGGGCAGGTGATATATGTTAAAGCATCTTTAGTATTCTGTTTGACTGTTCAACTTAGAGCTTTGATAGGTAACACTAATAGCAAAAAGATTAGTCCCATTCTTGACTTCACACTCTGCTCTTTCAAATGTGAGGCTATGTGTTAATGCTGTACGTCCGAATTGCTGCCCCTTTGGATTTGACAAGTAAGATCTAGAGGAGTTGGGCATCTCTGTTTTTGTATGGGCCATCTCTGTTTTTGTATTGCCCTCTCCGTTATGTTTGAACCAGAAGCTAAGGCGGCATAATTATAGGGGAATTGAGTTGGTCTGGTTCTCCCCTGAAAGGTATATTACCTGGGTGAATTGGTTGATTTGGTTCTTCCTTGTTCTTAGTGGGTAGTACTAATACACTGTCGGTAGCGAGCGAGGTCACAATGTATATTTCCACTTGTCTTTCTAAACAAGATTATATTATAGACTCTGAAGGATCTCATAGAGAATCACCAAATTTAACCATTCTCCTGAACCCCAAGGGATTCTCAGTTGTTCTAAGCTTTACAGGCAAGGAATTTTACAATTTGATGACTTGAACGGAGAAAGTAGTGCCATTAGAATTATTAGACATGTATGTACTAGCCTACAACGATAATCGGTCATTTTGATGGATTTCTAAAATGAAGAAAGTCATCCTTATGAAAGCATGATGACCAAACTTCATTTTAGAGAAAGGTTAAAATAAGATTTTTTTGTGATTTGAGGGGTGAAAGGTCCCGATCCCTTACTGGCCGAATATTGAGCGGGAATTCTTGTTCTGGTACTTGCCCTTGACAGGGGAAACCCCTAACCCCCTAATGTAGACCATGTTCAACAAGGTTGTCAGGGCAAGATAGGTTTCTGTTATTTCTTAGGAAAAATTCCAATCAGACCATGGGTCATTTTTTTGTGTATTTATGATGGTGTCACTCTATCCGTGAGAGTGAGTGAAAGAACAAACAAACAGCCAACGCGTGTTTCACCCCTTACACGGCCATCCGGCCTCGGACTTCATGAGGGCGTATTGTAGGTTATTGAAGAATTAAGTCATCTAAGTCGTATCGGATTTTTAGGTTACTCAAATAAACCGGCGTAATGCCGCTGCAAAAGTATCTCAGTCCGTCGGTCTGGCAAATCAAACCGACGGACTGAGATACTATTTCAGCGGCATTATGCCTGTTAATTTGAGTAACCTAAAGAACCGATACGACTTAGATGACTTAATTCTTCAATAACCTACAATACGCCCTGAGGAAGCCCCAGGCCGGATGGCTGTGTAAGGGGTGAAACATGTGTTGGCTGTTAGTTTGTTTTTCACTCACTCTCACGGATAGAGTGACAACACCATCATAAATACGCAAAAAAATGAACCATGGTCTGATTGGAATTTTTTGCTAAGAAATAAAAGAAACCTATCTTGCCCTGACAACCTTGTTAACATGAAAAGATACCTTTTCCACTAACATGTAATGCTTCAGTGGAAAAGGTATATATTTATTTTACAAGGACTTCAAGATAAAGAGGGGGGGAAAGGGGTGGGTACTTAGGTTGGGGAAGGCAGGAACGGGATGGTGAAACAGTGGTTTGTTTTAAAAACAAAAAAGGAGGAGTAAGGTGTGAAGGGAGTAATGAATTAAAAACCAAGGGTGTAAAGTGGGAAGGGGAATAAAAAGGGGTTTGAAAAAATGCTATAAAGTGGGAGTAAGTCATTTGGAAAAAAAGAGTAAAGTTGGAGTGGAAAGGGGGTTTTGAAAACGGATTAACGCAGGAGAGGGAGTAGGATTTTATATTTTTAATGGAGTAAAGTGGGACAGAAGCAAGGAGTTAAACAAGGGAATAAGTACTATTAAAATGAAAGGTCTTTTTTTTAAAGAAAGAGTAAAGCTAGAGGAGGCTTAACGGGTTTGGAAACAGGAGTAATGTGGAAGTAAAAGGTTTGTCAAAAATGTGAGTGAAGCAGGAAGGGAAGCAAGAGAAAAAGCAAGTTTGAGTAAGGGTTTTGTTTTAATTTAAAATAAAAATCCTTCAGGAGAGATGCAATTTTGTGTTTTTATGTCTGCAAGTAGTCTTGCTGCTGTGTTGTAAATTTTCTGCATTTTGTTATGATTGAGAGTGTAATTCATGGTAAATTATATTTGAAGTAATCCTGATTTTGTATTGGTTCTGTCAGGTCATTGGTTTCAGATTTTCAGTAAAGTTATCCTGTACTGTCTACAGGGCCGAAACCCATGTGTGGCCGAAGCAGCAGAGGGGTGGTTTAGATAACCAATACTCCACTAGCGATGAACTGGTATCCTTCTATGCTGTGTAACTGTTTCAGATGTCTATCTTTCATACCAGATGACCAGTCATCAATCCTGGAGCAGAGATTGTGGGACTGTAAAGCAGTGAGGAATTATGCTGGGACCGTGGTGGACGTCCTAGTGTCCAGCTGGCTGATAAAAAGGTGGCATTACATTTGGTCTCTGCTAGGCAATGAGGGCTGACTCTCCGCTCCTTTGATCTGGCAACTCTAGGAGTGAGGTTCTTCTGGTTGGCGAGAAACTAGCCATACTTTAAAGGATAAGGATGTGTGGAAGATGGGGTGGGGATACCTTTGCTCATTCTTTTTTCAGTCCTCATAGTGGTGCACAACTACTCTACACCAAAGAGTGCGGACATTGTAGCGCTCCACAACACTACTGCTTATTTGAGAAAGTTTTTTTGTTGAATACTTGTACATGTAAATTACTCACCTCACAGATTTACACCAATCTATATCCAGAAAATTGAAATCGCTCTCCTGCACTGGTAATTTGCACCTCTAGTCTGAATTTGCTCTAGTTCCTCGAGCATTTGACATCTTGAAGTGGTATAAGGTGCCACCTCGTGCACTGATTTCAGTACCTTTTTAAACATTTTTTCTAAACTGTTTTTCTTTATAGTGTTTTGATAGGATGTCTACCCTGATATTGTCACAGTTTAAGGCATGTCGACCCTGCCACAAACAAATGTCACTATTGGACACTCACACTCATTGTCTGTGGTGCCTGAGACCCAAGCATGACTCCATTCTGTACAAAAAGTGTGGCCTCATACAAGCTAATGCCAGAATGGAGAGGGATATGAAGCCCTTCATGAAGTGATTTTGAGATGAGCACTGGGACTGTTGTAGATTTAGCTCTCCTACAACCAGCAAATCATTGAAGGAGGCTACTTTCAGGGGTAAAGACAAGTCGTTGAGGAAGAAACACATGTAGCATCACAAGAAGCACTCTTCATCTTCACAATATCTCTCCCACTTGAGAGGTGTGCTTGCATTTAGCAGGTCCATTCTCTAACTCTGGCCTCAGGGTCGTCCATTGAGATTGTTTTGGTGGAGTGCAGCCACTACCATGTGCACCTCTGATGCTAGCTCTGGGCCCAAGCCCCCAACTCAGTTTCCAGCTCCTGTCACGAACAGTGCACAATTGTCACCCAGGCTTTGCTGGCCCTTTTAAACGTTACCCTAGCTCCCTTTGGTGCGACTGTCTGGCCAAAGAAACAGTTGTAGTCCTCAACCGGACTTCCACTGCCACCTTCATCCCTGGCACCGGTCTACCCCATTCATCTCCAGCTAAAGAGCACAATTATTGTTGGAGGAAGAATCCCCTTACAGGCCCCTATCTCGTGATGAGTATTATGGCTGAAGTGAGGCAATGTTTGGCTGTTATTCAGACTGCATTCAGATGGCCAGCATTGTTTAACATAACTGTGATGACAGCAGCGAGGTAGGCAATCTTCTTGACCTTATGGCACAGAAAGTGGCAACTATTTAGCCCTGCACAATGCTAGTGGAATGTGGTTGCTTAATAGGCTGACAAGGGCAGCTGCAACACTCCTATCTGGAAAAGACAGCTTGTTATAGATTCCTTACCTTAGAATTACACCCAGGCGTCGAACTGGATCTAGAAAGTTGTTAGTCAGCAGAACCGCTGCACGTCAAAAGGTGGCGTCGGTCGGCTCCGCGATCGTCGTTTGCATTGTGGTCGCCGGGATGACGTTGCGGTAGCTACTTAGACGCCGCCCTTGTACGCTGACGTCAGTTCTGTTCTTTCTTTTTCCGCACCAGCCAGCGCCGATCCGGAGAGAGCGGTACCGCCAGTCATTTTTTATGTTTAAAACGTTTTATTGAAACAAAACAAACCATGGGGGAGGGGGGTAGGAGGTTAGGGTACATTTAATACAATCAAAGAAAAAAGGTGCCACTCAAGAGGGTTGGCGATAGATAGCTCGATGGGCCAGGGGAAAAGCACAGTAAATGAAAGGCTAGAAATGCAAACTGTGGAATCCCTGCGTGCATATCCAACACCCCAAATCTGAGCAATGAAAACCAGCAGCAACTCGACAAAGCACAATCCACCCCCCCCATCCCCCATCCCCCCAGTAAAGAAAGGAAGGAAGAAAAAACAATACCCCACCCCCCCCCCCCGTCCTATGGTCCCGCGTCAGATTAGTCCTCACCAAGAAGCCCCGCACCCCCCCCCCCCTCCCCCCCCCCCCGAGGCCTCTATCTCACATGTGATCTAGTCCGCCGGGATCACCGGCGGCGTCAGCCTGAGAAGCCTAAGATACCTCGGACAGGTGAGCTCCCGGAATTCGGTGGACAGCAGCGCTAGAAAGGGTTGCCACAGCTCTTCAAATTGGTCTATTTCCCCCGCCACCGTGAGCGACAACTTCTCCATTCCCAGCACATGCCAAAGCCTATGCAACCAACCCGTGATGGAGGGGACAGTGTTGGTGCGCCAATGGATAAGGATGTTCTGGACCGCAGACCCCAGCGCAATCGCGATCTGCCTGCCCCTGCGGGACTTCAGTGGGTACATTAGGTCATTGGGGAGGCCCAGCAGGACATACGCCGGGAAGCGTGGCAGCTCTATCTCAAAGTGCTTATCCACCTCGTCCAAAACTTCCTTCCAGTAAGCGGACAGCACGGGGCAATCCCAAAGAATGTGTGAGAGGGTGCCCTCCTGCCCGCAGCCCCGCCAGCACCCCTTGTCAGTGTATTTATGCATTTCATACAGTCGCTCCGGGGTGTAATACCAATAAGTGGACACCTTAGTGAAGGTCTCCGTAAGGCCCGTGTGATATGCAGAGTGCCGCGCCCGATACGCAATTTTGTCCCATTCCTTGTGGCTGAGTGTCCTACCCAATTCCCTGTGCCAGCGCTCCCTCCCCGGGTTGTAATAGTGAAACGGCGGGGGTTGTAGGTACTTGTACAGATCGGTAATTAGCTTAGCGTCGGAGGTCCGGGTAGCCAGCCACCTCTCATACGGTGTAATTTGACGAGCAGCGGTGTCACGCACCTGGGGCTGCAGGGCCCAATGCCGAACCTGCATGTAGCGCAATCTGTCCAGCTCCGTCAGGCCGAACTCCTGGCGGAGTTGCTGAAACGGAATCACTCCCTCCGGGCCATAGATCTGGAAGAGCGCCCTGCAGCCCGCCTGCACCCAATGGGAGAAAACTCCCGGCTCCATCCCTGGGGAGAAGTCCGGGTTGCCCGCTATGGGTGTGAACGGCGAAGGGAAGGTGGTGAGGCCCCGAGCCTCACAGACTGCGTCCCACACCCGCAGGGGGACCCGCGTAATAAAAGAAGCGTAAAGGTTAGGGGGGTGGTGCGCGCGGCGCAAGAATGGAACCTCTTGTAAAGTGCGGCCCGCCACTGCCTGGTCTTGAAAGAGCCAGTGTTTGTCGGACTCCCACCTGCTCCACTCCACCAAATATCGCAGCTGTGCCGCCTGAAAGTACTTACGGAGGTCCGGAATACCGAGGCCTCCCGCCTCCGGAGCAAGCGTGGAGAGGACCCTCTTCATTCGTGGCTTGCGGCCCTGCCAGACAAAGCGGGAGATGTCAGCCTGCATTTGTCGTATCCAGCCCACAGGGGGCTGGAGAGGGAGGGCCCGGAAAAGATACAGTATCTGGGGCAACACCGTCATCTTAACCGCCGCGATTCGCCCCAGCCAGGACAGTAGGCCTTTGCTCCAGCGACCAAGCTCCTCCTTGATCTTCCTGCTGAGGGAGGCATAGTTAGCCGTGACCATCTCCGGTAATGTGGGCGCCAGCAGAATCCCCAGGTATGGCACCGTGGAGGAGGACCACTGCATGGGGAAGAGTCGCTGAAGGTCCCTCCTGGTGTCCGCAGCTAGGGACACGTCTAACGCCACCGACTTGCTCATATTCATTTTGAAGCCGGCCACACCGGCAAAGGCGTCTAGTTCCTGGAGGCAAGCAGGCAGCGACCTCCTAGGGTCGTCCAAGGTCAACAGGACATCGTCCGCGTAGAGACTGACCGTGTGGACATACTGGCCCATCCGGACCCCAACCGCATCCGGGTTATCGCGAATCCTCTGAGCAAACGGCTCCATGTAGAGGGCAAACAAGAGCGGCGAGAGGGGGCAGCCCTGCCTTGTGCCGCGTTCGATGGCAAATCCACCGGAGCTACACCCGTTGACCCGCACCGACGCTGAAGGATGCTTATAACAGTTGAATACCATGGTGCGGAACTTATCCCCGATTCCCAATTTCTTGAGAACCAGCTCGAGATACGGCCAGTGAACTCTGTCGAAGGCCTTCTCCGCGTCGACGGACAGCAACATCCGCTCCCCCGGGATCCGCGAGGCCTTCTCCAGAACATGCGCCACCCGCTTGGTATTGTCAACCATCTGTCTGCCGGGTACAAAGCCAGCCTGGTCCGCCTCCACCAATCCGGGGAGGTGTGGACCCAGCCTGGACGCTAAAATCCCTGTATACAACTTGAGGTCGACATTTAAGAGCGAGATGGGTCGATACGAACCGCAGAGGGCCCGGTCCTTCCCAGATTTCGGAATTACCGCGACTGTCGCCCTCAGGAGATCCGGTGGGATGGCTCCCGGTTCGGAAAAGGAATTAAATAGCCGAGTAAGGACAGGGGCCACAGCCGTGCAAAAAGTCTTGTAAAACAAAGACGTGTACCCGTCCGGGCCCGGGGCCTTACCATGCTTCAGCCGCGCGATAGCGGAAATCACCTCCTCAACATGGATATCCCGCTCCAGGTGGTCCGCCCGAGCCGGATCCAGCACCGGAAGGGTCACCGACTCCAAATAGCCTTCGGCGTCCTGTGGCGAGGAGGGTTCCTCCGCATACAGCGCCTCGTAGAAGCCGCGGAAAGATTCCGCTACCTCTGCGTCCCCGGAGACGACCACCCCGTCCGTGCCCACCAGTTCCCTCACGACGCCACGCTGCTGCGTGACCCGGAGCCGGTGTGCTAGGAGCTTGCCACATTTGTCCCCCCCAGTGTAGAAGGCGTGTTTCAAGCGCAAGGCGGCATACTCCGCCCTATCAAGATCCAATGCCGACAGGAGCTTCCTCGCAGCCTTCAACTGCCTCCACACCCTTGGCGCCCCCGTACGGCGGTGGACCTGCTCAAGCTCCCGGACCTGAACGGTCAGCTCGTCCCTCTTCCGTTGCCGCTCCCTATTTTCGGCTGCGGAGATAGAGATAAATTCCCCCCGGAGGACTGCCTTCAATGCCGCCCACTGTGTCGCCTGCGAAGTTTCGGTGTTGCTATTGTGAGTTAGGTAGTCCTGTATGACCTCCCCAATGCGCTGCACTACAGACTTTTGGTGTAGAAGGGTATCCCGGAGGCGCCACACCCCCCGAGAGGGGGAGGCCGCCGGCCACTGGAAAACGCCGGTGACTGGTGAATGGTCAGACAAGGTCAGGACCCCGATGTCCGCCGCCGTGGCAGCGGCATGCATCGGTCCACTCACCAGAAGGTAGTCCAGCCGTGAGTAGGTTCGATGTGCGTGTGAAAAGTAAGAGTAGTCCCTATCCGTGGGGTGCATGGAGCGCCAAAGGTCGTGTAAGTCCATTTCCGCAATCCGGGCCTTCACAGCCTGGGACAGTTCCCCCGTCTGCGGTAAGCGCTGCGCCGATCTGTCCATCACAGAATCAAAGACAATATTAAGGTCTCCCCCCAGAATGACGTGGCGGTCGGGGGAAGCAGTGACATCCACCAACACGGAGTTTAGGAAACGCTCTTGGTGGTCGTTTGGGCTATAAACGGAGCCAACCGTAAACGCTATGCCTCCTAAGCGCATGCGATACGCAAGAAGCCTCCCCTTCTGTTCAGCACACTTATACAAAACCTCTCCCCTAAAGGAGCTCGCTAGAAGAATGGCTACCCCCGCCCTCTTGTTCGCTGCCGAGGAGAAGAACTGGGTAGGGAACTTAGCAGAGCGCAGCCTATGGCAATCCCGGGGCAATAAGTGGGTCTCCTGTAAAAGGCAAATGTCCGCCTGCCTCCCCTCCAGCAAAGATAAGATCGCTCTGCGCTTCACGGGGTTGTTCAGACCCTGAACATTAAGGGTCACTACCTTTAGGGCCGACATTCCTCTCGGGGATCGGGAGCGCCGTGCAATGGGCAGGGGATCAGCGGGTGGGGCGCGCGGGGCAGCCGCGCAGGACAAGCCATAACAGACCAAGCGTGGGCATGGACAACGTCGGACGGGACCTCCCCAACCCCAGAACAACCCCTACACCCAGCCAAAACACAACCCTGGCAACTAGCCAAACGCAAACTCAAACACCCCATTGTCCCAGTCAAGCCCCAAAACGGGCAAGTCCGTAGAAAGGAACGAAGTGGACGTCCAGCCACTCACCTCCAGCCGCTCCCCCCCGACCCCCCCGCCCCGAGCCCAGCAGTTAAAGAAGCTAAAGGCATCTCCCCCCGGAGTGAGTGTTAGGCCGTCAAGGCCACGCCAGTGGAGCCAGCCGAGTCCCTGGCCGCCGCCCTCAAAGCGTCGGCCATGTCCGCCCTGATGGTAGGGGAATCAGGACGCCCTGCGCTGGCCGCTGATCGTGGCCTCGCCGACCTCCGCCGGCTCCGTCTCTCCGAGGCCCTCCACGACGGTGTAGCTCCTTCCTCCTCCGCCGCCGTAAGCCCCAGGACTCCACAAATGTCCTGCAAGGAGCGTAGCTGGTGTAGCACCCCGTTCCATCGGAAGATCAGGCGGAAGGGATGACCCCAAGAGTACGGCGTCTCGTGCTCGCGCAAAAAGTCAGTGGCAATCCTGAAGGACCTGCGTTTCTGCAGCGTGATGGCGGAGAGGTCCTGGTAAAGCGCCACCGGCCGCTCCCGGAAAGTCAGGGGCTGTTTCCTGCGGGCCTCAGTCATGATGCGTTCCTTCAGCGGGAAATCGGGCAGGAAGGCCAGAATGTCCGGTGGAGGTGTCGATGATTGGCGCTGCCTGCCAACCCTATGTGCCCTATCAATGCTAATGGGGAAGTCTGCAGCTTCCCCCAGGATCTCTCGGAACAGGTCCCGCAGGTAGCTCCCCAGATCGGACCCCTCATCTGCAGTCGGCACACCACGCACTCGAATGTTGTTCCTCCGCGATCTGTTCTCAAGGTCCTCAGAGTGGGCCTGGAGCTCAACACACTGCTCCCGGAGGCGGAGAACGTCCTGTTGAAGATGGCCTATCTCCTCCTCCCGGCGTTGGGCCTCCGTCTCCACCGTTTCAACGCGCTCGCCAAGGCCCTCCACTTCCCTGCGCACTTCCCGGACCTCGCTGGCCACCTCCCGCTTCAGTGTCTGGAAGTCCTCCCTGAGGGAGCTAAACAGTTCCTCCATAAAGGTCCTCGTGACGGGTGGCTCCCCCCCAGTCACGTCCGCCGAGGCCCGGGAGGTCCCCGGCGAAGGCTGTGTTCTGTCCCTCAGTTGCTGGGCCCTGCCAAGCATGTCCGGCAGGGTGCGGTCCCCCTTCTTCGAGCCTCCTCTTCCAGACATCGCAAGCACTGCGGTCGGGCCCTGGTCCAGCCGCCCCGGGGATGCCCAGCTGCTGGCAAGCACTCGACGTGGGTGTCCCCCCACAAGCAGGGTCGCTGCGTCACAGGTGACAAGATGGCGGTCCAGTCCGGTCACCGCCAGCCGCGGGTGCCCATCCGAGACAGGAATGGAAGCTACAGTGAGGGGCTCCTCGTCAGCACATCCCCCAAAAAGTCAGCCCGGCAGCAGCCGCGGCGGTCACATACATCCACCAGCAAGGGCTCCGGTGAAGGCCAACACCACTGATCCCACGGGGACAAGATGGCGGCAGGGCGAGGCAGGGCAGAGCGACCAGGCCCGGCGACACCACCGGGGCCCCCAAAACGCACAGCAATCAAATAGGTTCTACCGCCGGTGTCAGTCTGTCACACGCTGGGGCCCAGATGGTCCGACCCCAACAGAGAGTCCGCCGTACTTCGGCCAAGGGACAGGGGCCTACACAGTGCGAAGTGTCGCCGACACAGGTCTGAGTGCCAAAGCACCCGTCCGAAATCTTCCGCACCGTCGGGTCCCCTCCCGCAGGGCTCCTTCACCCTCCGTCGAGCGACGGGCCAGATTCCTTCCAGATCGCAACTTTCAGCACCAGGCCCAGCCGAGGCGCCCGGACAGCACTCCGATGCGCTCCGCCTCTCAGGCCCTCCTTCGCTCCTCGAGCTCGATCGGACTTTTTGGGGGCTTCCCCCGAGGCGATCAGAGCCGAAACGGCAACAACGTGCGCACCAGGTGCTCCGCCACGCTCCTCTTCCACGATGAGCCTCAGCGGGGGGAGAAAAGCATAAGAAAAGGGCTCAAGCTTGGCCGGGCCGGAGGAGCTACGGGAGGAAGCGTCCGCTCACCCCGCCATCTTGGCCACGCCCCCCTGCCAGTCACTTTTTGACTGACTTTTGTCGACTTCGTTTTCGATGCTTCGACTCCTAGTTCACGTCAGGGATGCCCGGCTTCAAGGCTTCCGGTTCCTGTAGCCGACTGATGACGGTGATGGATCCGCTCCGCGTGTGCCTCTTCTGCCTGGAGAGCCACCACGACAACGCCAAGCACGTCGACTCCATGCTTCCCTCCCTTCACAGGACCTGGAGCGAGCCCTGCCCAGCTTCGTAAATTTTACGAAGCGATGCATGCCATCTTTGGGCAGCCCGACTCCGCTGGCGTGCCTTCAGGCCCCGCAGACTCGGCTGGGGACCCTGGGCCTTCAACTTCGGCTCTGGCTCCTGCGCCGCAGGGTCCCCTTAGATATAGGCCTGGATCCAGATCGGTGCCGATCGACCTTGTTACACCTCCCCTGCCACCGTTTCCACCGGAACCACGTCCGCAGCCGGTGTCGGCTGTGTCCCCAGCCGATGTCGACCCCAGATCCGGCGCCGACGGGTACTTTTTTTGTCCTTGTTCTACCCTGGCTCTTTTAGACCAGATTGGCAACCAGGAGAGGGTGAGGAGGACTGGGAGGGGTGTGGAGACCCTCTAACTGACCAGTTGGGCTACAAACCGTACTAGAGAGGGGGACTTGGGAAAGCCAGTGGTCTGGATACCTCACCAGATCTTGGCATGTTGTCTCCTCCTACCGTGGCTACAGAGGAGGGAGCATCTTACGCTGCGGTGTTGTGTAGGGCGGCCGAGGCCTTCACCTCGAGTTACCTATGGTGGCAGTCAGGACTAACCTTCTGACAGAGGTGCTTCAACCGGCAGCGAGCTCTTCGGAGCCCCTGCTACCGTTTAATGAAGCCCTCACTGACATCCTTTTGGACACCTGGTCCAGGCCCAACACAGGGGCTCCTGTGGATAGGATGATTGCCCGACGCCACCTCCCAGCCCCGGGTAACCCATCTTTCCTCTCCAAACACCCCACCCCTAAGAGCTTGGTGGTCCAAGCCTCCACCCCCAAAGGCGCATTCTCAAACGCACCACCTGATAGGATCCAAAAAGCCGAACCATCTTGGGACGAAGATGTTTTCTTCCTCCAGCTTGTGGCTGCGGTCGGTAAACACTGCATGTCTGTTGGGCCGTTCTACCCACTCCATGTGGGATATGGTGGCGCAAGTGCTGGCTCAGTGCCCAGAGGAGGCCGGGCCGTACTCTCCTGTGCAGTTGCCGAAGGGAGAGACGCAGTGAAGCTTACCATCTGCTGTGGGCTGGATACCCCCGACTCACTAGGCAGGATGATTTCCACGTCGGTAGCCCTTCGACGCTATGCCTGGTTGAGGTCAACTGGCTTTTCAGGGGATGTCCAATTCACCCTTATGGACATGCCCTTTGATGGCTGTCGCTGACAAGGAAGACAACGCGCTAGAGCACTTTAAGGACTCTCGGGCTATGGCCATGTCCTTGGGCCTCTCCACCACCCACCCTGTGCAGTTTGCTTTTCGTCCTTTTCGTGGCTACGGAAGTGGTGCCCCGCCACGTCCCGCCCAAGGGCACAGGCCAGCGCAAGCTGTTCAACCCCTGCGCCGCCGGGGACGTGGGAACCACATCTGTGAATCTGGTGGGCCGCCGGGCGGGCCAGTCCACCACAGCCCCCTCTGCTGCAGCCTCCAAACCCTCCTAGTCCTACCTTTCAGAGCCACCAATCGCCAGTAGACGGCAGGATTCACCATCACCACCCCCACTGGCGCACAATCACATCAGACAGGTGGGTTTTACAAATAGTCCAAAGGGGCTACTCCATCCCCTTCGGGGCTACCCCTCAATCCATGCTACCTCAGTACCATCACATGTCGGCTGAATCATCTGGCCCGTATCCAAGGAAGTTTCATCAGTCTTGGCCAAGGGTGCCATCGAGTGAGTTCATGCCCCAAAAATAGGTCGTGGTTGCTATTCCCACTACTTACTGGTGTCCAAGAAGGATAAAGGATTGCATCCTATCTTTGATCTCCAGAACGTCAACCACTTCCTCCAGAAGGAGAAGTTCAAAATGTTGACGCTTGGTCAGATCCTGCCTGCTCTCGACCCTGGAGACTGGATGGTAGCATTGGACTTGCCGGACGCTTACTTTCACATCCCTGTCTGGCCGGCCCACCGGCATTACCTGCGGTTCACGGTAGGCCATGAGCACTTTCAGTTTACCGTGCTCCCCTTTGGCCTTACCAGCGCCCCTGGGTGTTCACAAAAGTGATGGTGGTCACAGCTCATCTGCGTATATCATGGGTTCCAGTCTTCCCCTATCTCTACGACTGGCTGTTGAAGGCAGAATAGCCGCAGGCTGTCGTCTCCCACCTCCAGACTACGGCCGACTTTTCACTGGGGTTCTCCATCAACGTGCCGAAGTCACACCTGACTCCCTCTCAGAAGCTCCTCTTCATCGGAGCGGTTCTGGACACAACGCAGTTTTGGGTCTATCCTCCCGAGCAGAGACTCCGGGATATTTGTGCTATGATTCCTATCTTTCAGCCTCTATCCCGGGTTTCGGTCAGGATGACCATCTGGCTACTGGGCCTGATAGCCTCCTGCCTCCTGCATCCTGTTGGTGGACCATGCCAGATGGCATATGAGGGCTCTGCAGTGGCACCTGAAGTTCCAGTGGGCACAACATTAGGAGAACCTGTCCGATTGAGTCCAGATCTCAGTGGTTACTGCACATCAATTGGAGTGGTGGCTGACCAATGGTGGCGATGGCAGGACCTTCTCCCTTTCCCAACCAGACTTCACTGTGGTGACCTATGCATCACTTCTGGAATGGGGCGGCCACATGGAGGAGGCGGAGATCAGAGGCCTCTGGTCTCCAGCGGAGTCCGGGCTTCACACCACATCAACCTTCTGGAGCTTTGGGTGATTTGTCTTGCACTAAAAGCATTCCTTCCCTCTGTCCGGAAGAGTAGTGCAGGTGTTCACGGACAACACCACCGACATGTGGTACTGCAACAAACAAGGCGGGGTGAGGTTGATAGAGATCAGGGTACCTAAAATAAACCCACTACCACGGATAGAGTAATTTCACAGTTACACGCACATACATTCATCATACGCTAGGGCCCATTTCACTAACATACACTCAAATACTCTACCAGCAAAAGACCTATGAGAAGAAAACCCTGCATCTATATCTAGGACGATAGGATCTGATTATAGTGGTTATCCTTAATCATACTCTATACAATCTATACAACAATAATCAAAATGTACCCAATAATTGACAAGAAAGAATATTCAACACCATGTTTAAAAGTTATATTGCTTTATCTAAAATTAGTCAAACTAAAATCAATCAGAATAAATCATTTCTCATAGTTACCTATTCTAACTAAGTGTCAGAACGGGTCAGGACCAGTCTCTCGGTAAAGTCTCTCAGGACAGAGTCCTCAGCATCGAACCTCAGCAACGCGTGAAGGCGGCCAAAAGAGTGGGGAGAGCCCTCCCTAAACTAACAGTTTTTATAGTGGAAAATACAATAGAAACACACATAAAGTTGGCTGAATAAACTGTATCACCGAGCAGAACGAGAAGGAAGAAATGTAGCTTTGCTACATCTGGAAATCTCCGCTCAGGAAAAGTCACAAGGCATAAACTACGGAACAGGAACCAAGGAAATAAAACATGTAACACTTTTAATCCGATTCCTCCTCGGCCATCGAGCCACAGTTCAGAGTTTCCCTCTAAGGCTCCTTTGTCCTTTGAGAAAGCCAAGGACACTTTCATTTTTCTTGGAGTACACCCAAAGCTGCTGCCGTCCTCATGGAAAATTTCATAGAAGGACTATGGTCAGTTGTCTTCGACCTTTTTCCAGCAGGGGTCCCTCTTGCCACATCACAGAAATATTCACTCAAGGCCAGGCTCTCAAATCAGCCATCATAGATTAGGCCTCCATAGGCCACAATAGACCATCTCAATTTAAAAGAAATAAAACAATGTTAATACAACATAATGATTAAACAGTGTTAACCCCACTAATACCCTTATGTGTATGCATTTATCTAGCTTTGCGACATAAAAAGCATTAATTCTGACAGCGTTTTGTGCTCAAAATAAATAGCACACAGCAACGTTTAAACATGAAAACTTGCACGTTATTGTAAATACATGAACAGCACACATAAGCTAACCCTCATGTAACTTTCTCTTGTGTTAGGACAAACAAGTTGATTAGTGAAACATACTTGCACAAGACAAATAATTAATTGTTAATTATTAATAAAATTAATAAAACGCATAGACATGCCAGAGCTTCAAAAGCCCCAGAATTTTCTAAAAGAAAACTCTGCTCCAGCAATCCCCCCTTTGGTGATTTTATCACCAAATAAACCCAAAAAAAAATAGTGAAAATTTAGTCCCATCTCAGGAAATCAGAAATGTCTCTTCCCTTTAGACAACATTAAACACCAGTCACTCTTTCATCATCTCTCTTTGTCTCTAAATAAACACTCTCCCTCAATTCTTCTAGTTCAATCTCTTCTGGTTCTCTTTTTGAAATTTTCGAATTCTTGTTTTTCTTTTCATTTTTCAATTTCTCTTTCCCTCTCCTGTTTTTACAACACACACACACCAATCTTAGTATCAGTAAAGCAACAATTATACAAGACAAAGGAAACAATATTCTACCTATAATAGTACTACCTATTCTTGCAATAAAGTCCTTAACAGCCATCATTTTATTAGCTAGTTTAGTCCATAAACTCCCAGTTTCAAGTGGTACTAATTCTTCATGCAAATCAGTAATATTTTTGATATAGACCTTCAGATCTTTACTTTCATCAGGAATGTAAGTACAACAATGTTGAACTTTCAAAATTCCACAAACTCCACCCTCCTTAGCCAAAAGAATATCAAGGGCAAGTCGATTTTGCATTGACATGGCACGTACGGCACTTAATTCCGTATTCACCAAAAGAAACCCTCCTGCGGTATTTGTCGATAAGCGATCAACCACTGTGGACAGTTTCCGGATTCCATAAGCATTTAAAGAAATTCCCACTGCTGGAATCAAAACCCCAAAAATGTCACCCACAATTTCAGACCAAGTTTCTCTCTTAAAACGTGTTAATAGATTAATGTCTTCTACATCTTTTACTTTATCCGTATGAAAAATTTTAGGAAAAACCAGGCCCACATAACATGTGCCATACCAATGGTCAGGCAACTTGTAATAAGCCTTGTTCCCACAAACATAGTATACTCCCGGAAAAATCGTATCTTCTCCACCTCTGAAACCCCAACCTGTCGCAATGAAGTATGTATCATGGCACTCACTAGTTCCCACAAAATATGTATCATATTGGGATTTCCTTCTGGTAATGCATAGTTTACCCTTCTGCGGTGCATCTAGAGCCAAAGTTGGACTAGCCCCATTCCTCAACTCTTTTCCCATTTCAACGTCCCAAATTGTCTCACTCACTTCATATTTTCCCCCTTTCTCATGCATGTTCACTCTCCTTTCCTCAACCATATCCAGGAAAGCTTTCTCTTCTCCTTTCAAATTGCAAGTTAAATTATTCTTAAAAATGTAATCTAATGTTAGTCCTTTTTCTTCAATAAAAATTTCACCAAAAGTGTTAGCTTCTTTAGCTGGATTCAGCTCTTTGTTCATTGGCAAGTGCCCAAAAATACTATCTCTGTTAGACATCTTATAATCTATTTTCCCTAACAAATAAAAAACACTACTTAAAATACTACAGGAAATACCATATGTAGCTGGTAAATGGTGATAAGTAACACCCTCTGAAACGGATGCAGGTAATTGCATGCAGACATAGCAATCCCTCACTTCCATTGTCTTCACATATTCATATAACAGTTTAGAAAAAACATTACTAGAAAAATTATTAATTGACCTATCTTTGTGTATGTAACTACTACCTCTAATTGGAACTACTTTTTGTGAATTCTTCTCTATATTAGTAATGTTTTCTGTGTCCATTCCAAATTCTACTCTAAAAGTAACTAATAAAATTAAAACACCCCATAGAAGCATTAATAATCCAGTACAACAGCAGCACATTTTGCACCACCTCTTTAAAAAGGCACATCTATTTCTATTCTCCTCTATGTTAGCCATTTTTGTTTAGCTTCTACTACTCCACTACTGTTTGAACTTCTTCAATTCCTCAGCAACTCTTCAGCTTTCAGCTTATCCAAATGATCTCCTTATTCACTTGATCCAAGTGAATCCTTCTTTCACTCAGTTTGGATACTTGTCATTCTTCACTTCAATTTCTTCAACATCAAACTGTATCAGATCTCCAACGTCGGAATCCTCAGTACTCGACTCTTCTCCAATGTCAGTCAAGAGTACTTTCAGAATTTCACCAGTATCTTCCTCAACCACTTTTCTCAAGACCACTTCCGGATTATCTTGAGTCACTGTTTCTTCTTTTCCTTCTTCAGACAGTGTCACATAAGACCATTCCGGTGATCTGTACTTTTGGTTGGGTCTTTTAACTCTCCTTATTTCTACTGGTTCTTTTGATTTCTTTGATTCTTTTTCCTCAGCTTTTGAAGTTTGACTTGATACTTCATTCACTTGTTCAGCTTTTGATGAATTTGCTCTTATTATTCTGTATCTCACCCTTTTCACTCGGTTGTTAGGCCAACGATCTCCTTTCACAACCTTTTTCGGCCTCAATTCTTTAACACTCTTCTTTCCAATCGAAGTTCTCTTTCTCAGAACTCGACCTTCTGTTTGTTCATCTTCATCATCTGTTTCAAGTGCCTCTTGTTTCCGTTTCCCAGTAGCTTTTCTTTTCTCCACAGATTTTTCCACCACTGTTTGAGACTTCCCTTCTCCTGTCCCTCCTCGGGTCTCCGACACGCAATCTTCTTGCTGTCTACTTGTCCCTTCACCTAGCTCCTCATCAATGTTCCCTACACCTCCTCGGGGGTCTTCCGCAATCTGTCCCTCTCTATCTTCTTCTGACCCTGTTTCTTCAAGAATAATCTCAAGTGGTTCTTCAATCTCCTCCTCTTCTGATTCAGGAGTGGGCTCAATGTGTTTTCTCTTTTCTTTTCTTTTACTCCCACTGCTACTTGAAACTTCAGGCTCTGTAACAGAATTTCGATTCTCCCTCTGATACTCGCAGTGAATCTCTTGAAGCTCTCTCTGCTTCTTTTCTCACTGATTCTGTATCTTCAGGATCTTCTCCATCACTGGAATCTGACTCTTCATAATACTCTTTACCAGTTCCCTCTCTCGGGCTTGGAACTCTCAGAGTATGACTTGCATGTACCCAGTGCTTCACTCCAGCACACTTTACTGCAGTCGTTGTAGTCAGAATAACTTGTCTTGGCCTTCCCCACCTTGGAATCAAGCAATTTCTTCTTCTGTGCACCTTAATCCTTACCCAGTCACCTGGACTCAGATCATGGGCTTGCTTCTTCTCAAGTGTGGTAGCTTCTTCTCCAATCTGGTGAAACACAGAATGAACTGCGTCAGCCAGGCCTTTACAGTAATCCAAAATCATGTCATCAGTTATTGACACCAATTTATTCACAGGCACGAATGCATGGCGCATAGCACGTCCCATGATTATTTCATGCGGGCTCAAACCAGTAGTTCTATCTGGAGTAGATCTCATTGTCATCAGGACAAGAGGTAATACATCTGGCCATTTCATGCCAGTGGCTAAACACATTTTTCCAATCCTATTTTTGATTGTGCCATTGATCTGCTCAACCACACCAGAAGCCTCTGGTCGGTATGCACAATGTAACTTCTGCTGTATTTTTAATGCTTCACAAATCAAACCAATGAGTTCATTTTGAAAGTGTCCACCTCTGTCAGACTCAACTGTAACTGGAAACCCGTACCTAGGAATCAACTCCCTTAACAGTAACTTTGCCACTGTTAATCCATCATTTCTTCTAGTCGGGTAAGCTTCCACCCACCTTGAAAACAAACAGACTACCACTAGAACATACCTCAGTCTGTTCACTTGGGGCATTTCAATGAAATCAATCTGCATTCTTGTAAAAGGACCTCCTTCTCTGCCAATTGTCCCTAGACTCACCACTGTCTTTTTCCCTGCGTTGAATTGCTGACAAATTAAACATCTCTGACAGATGCTCTCCGCAATTGTCCTAAACTTTGCATTGTACCAGGTTTGCTTAAAGGACCTTACCATCGCATCCCTCCCCAGATGTCCCTGGCCATGATACATCCTTGCCATTGATGACAAAATTGAGTTTGGCATTACTGGTCTGCCATCTCTGTAGACCCAAACATGGTCTGTTTCTCTTGGAGCACATCCTGCTTTAACCCAATCTTGTTTCTCTTCCTCTCCTGCCTCATCTTGTAACTGCTTTACTTCATCCCACGTTTCTAGGACATTAGTAAACATCACAGAAAGGAGAGACATTTCCTCCATCCTACTCCTGTTAATAGATTGGTTTGTTTTAGCGCAATATTGCGCCACATCGTTGGCAAACCTGTTACCAACAGTGATAAAATCGTCCCCTGAACCATGTGCAGCACATTTTACAACCGCTAACTCCTTAGGCAGCTGTATCGCCTCAAGCAATTTTCCAATCAACTCAGCATTCTTTATCGGAGTTCCACCCGATGTCAAGAAACCTCTTTGTAGCCACAGTTGGCCAAAGTCATGCACCACTCCAAATCCATACTGACTATCAGTCAACACGGTTGTTCTCATGTCTTTCCCAATCTCACAAGCTTTTGTCAACGCCACCAATTCAGCAACTTGCGCAGATTTTACTCCTTTCAATGGTGATGCTTCCATGACCTCTGAAACTTTGCACACTGCATATGCTGCACATAGCACACCATTATCATTTCTCAGGCATGATCCATCCACAAACAACACATGGTCATTCTCAGGTAAGGGAATATCCCTTATGTCTGGTCTCGGTTTTGTACAGTACTCAAGCACATCCAAACAATCATGATCATCTTCCATCTTTATACCCACATTTTCAATATCCGGCAAGAGTGTCGCTGGATTCACATTCACACATCTCTCAAGAGTCACATTTGATGCTCCCAGAATCACTTTTTCATACTTAGTCAGCCGACTATGTGACATATGCTGAGTTCTGCTTCTTGTCAAAAGAATTGCCACATTGTGAGGTACGAATACCCTTACAGGATACCCCATTATGATCCCCTCACTCTGTTCCAGGCTTCTGCATGTCGCAGCTACAGCCTTCAGACAACCTGGTAACCCCACGGCTACAGTGTCAAGTGTCGATGAGAAGTATGCAATAGGCCTTCTCAATTGCCCATGTTTCTGGATTAACACTGAAAGTGCACATCCATTTCTTTCACTGCAGTACAGTTCGAATTCTTTTTCATAATCTGGCATACCCAAAGCTGGAGCCTCACACATTTTAGTTTTGAGCTCTTCAAATGCTGCCAGTTGTTCTGCATCCAGATCTAACGGATCTGTCATTTCACTTTTTGTCAATTTAATCAATGGCTTTGCTATCAGGGAAAAATTAATTATCCACTGACGACAATATCCCACCATACCCAGGAACATCCTCACTTCTCTCTGGGTTTTCAGAGTTTTCATTTCTTTGATTATTCTGATCCTGTCAGTAGTCACTTTTCTCAGACCTCTTTCAATATTATGTCCAAGATAATGCACCTCTTTCTTGCAAAATTGCAATTTGGCTGGAGATACCTTTAACCCTCCATCTGCCAGATGATTCAGTAAAGCTATGGTATCCACTTCACAAGCTTCACGTGTCCTTGATGCCACAAGTAGGTCATCAATATATTGTACTAGCACTGAGCTCTCAGGCATGATCAAACTTTCCAACGATTTCTTCAATAACTGATTGAATATCGAAGGACTCTCCGTATACCCCTGTGGGATACGACACCATGCTAAAATACGCTGGCCAAACCTAAATGCAAAAATCGGCTGGCTGTCATGATGCAATGGAATTGAAAAGAACGCATGACACAAATCAATCACTGTATACCACTCAGCATCATGTGGAATTTGATACAGAATCACTGATGGATTTGGCACAATGGGACAACATGCCACCACAATTTGATTAACTTTTCTCAGATCTTGCACGATCCTGAACTTGCCATTAGGCTTTTTCAGTCCCATTATCGGTGAATTACACGGACTACTCAGTAGTTCTCTCAGAACTCCCTGCTGAATCATTTTCTCAATTATAGGAGTTATCCCTTCAATTATTTCTGGTGTCATTTTGTACTGAGGAATGTTAGGATATGTAATTCCCTCTTTCACTGCAATTTTCACTGGATCTACATTATTCATCAATCCCACATCCTCTCCTGTAAAATCCCAAACTGCTCTTTTCACTGTGTCTCTCAGCACTTGAGGCAAATCCTCCGGATTGAACACTGGAAATGTACCAATTAACTCATTTTCTCTATTTTCTAGAGTCATACGGTAGAAAACATCATCTGGTGTCTCAAAAGCTATTCCATCTGGTGTACAAAAAATTGTACAATTCATTTTACACAATAGGTACCTACCTAACAGGTTCACTGGACTCGTGTCACAGACAATAAATCTGTGCATGTCTGAGAATTTCCCTATCTGTACTCTTACTGGTTCAGTAAGACGTGTTCTGATCTGTGTATTGGCTACACCAACTACTTGGATTGCTTCATCCGAGAAAGGAAGATTTCTAACATCTGTTGACCTGACAGTTGATCTTGTCGCACCTGTGTCTACCAAAAAAGTAACACCTTCTTCATTTATTTTCCCATCCACAAATGGTCCTGCCTGGTCTATTTCTAGAGTTGCACCAAGTATGCACTCTTCTTCCTCTCCTCGGCATCGTCAATAATCACGCTCAGACTCACTCCCTTCACTCTTTAACAAGTACTGCTGTACTTTGTTAGTACGTCTCGGTTTGTTTACCTGCTCATCATTGAAGAATCCTGAGTCCTGATTGTACTTTTGTACCCCTCTATTCTGCGGTAAGGGCGGTTTTGGCTCTTGACTCTGCTGCTGTCTCACAACTTTCTGCTGTTGTTGCTGCTGGTTATTCCCATCATTCTGCACCTGTTGATTTAAGGATTTACCCTCATTATTCGCTAATGGTGGATTAGGACATTCAGATCTCCAATGTCCCAGTTGGCCACAGTTGTGACACGGGAACTTCTTTTTGGCTTCCTCAAGACTTCCCCTTCCTTTTCCTGCAAATCTCGGTCTATTTCCTCCATTATTTCCTGGATTATTTGCCTGTTCCACTAACTGTGCTTCCTGTCTTTCTGCAACTTTCACTTGTGCCCACATTGCTTTCTCTTTCAGCTTTCTTTGTTTTGCTTCAATTTCATCACTGAAATATTTTGCATGTCTCAGAATCTCATCTACTTTTTTACTCTGCCAATGCACTGTGTGTTCACGAATCCTTTCACCAATTTCAGGTCTAAGACCATATACAAACCTGTATACAAAATGACTCAAATCCTTGTCACCCAGGTGTTCATCTCCACTGAATTGTTTAAATGCCAGTATCAGCCTTTCGTAAAAAGCATGAACTGATTCTTTTGCTTCCTGTTGTGTCCGATCTATCTTAACCCAGTCTGTCTCTTTTGGAGGAACTTTACTCTTCAGGTATACCATCACCTGATCATATTTCCTCATCACTTCTGGATCTGGTGCCCCTGTTCTTGAATCTCTTGGATATTCCTCAGTAGGCCAACTCACAACTATTTTACACTCAGTCCACAAGTCTGCTGGAACAATTATATCAAACAGACTATTCAGGTCTACCCACAACACTTTTGACAATTTCACAAACCTATCTACCTGCCTATACCACTCGACGGGCTTTTCTCTCAATCGAGGGAAATCATTCGTAAATGATAAAATATCCTGTCTGGTCCATGGAACATGTACATATCCTCCTCCAGGTATTTCTCTCATGGGATAATTCTCCACTGGTTTCTCCTTTTCTCTCACTGGAAATGCTGAATAAGTTGTTCTATCCTCAGATTCCTCTCTTTTCTTATACCACCTATCCTTCCACTTTTCAACATCACCCCATCTACGCAGTAATGCCACCATCTCTTTAATCTGTCCTGTTCTACCAGAAGTATTCAAATTCTCAATGTCTTTCTCAGTGAAATCCATCCTGTACGTTTTCTGCAAAGCCTTTACTCTATCAATGTCAACTCCTTGCTCATTTGCTATTGCTCTTAGTCTATCATGAGTATTTCTTGCTCTCCATGTTATGCTCTTGCACATAAACATTAATTCACCATCATGATGACTCTTCAGGATTTCTGTTGGAACTGTTCCTGTCACAAGCTCTTCTAATTCTATACGTAACTTAACCACATCAATAACTTGTGAATCCTTGTCCTTTTTCTGTAGAACCTTCATCCAATCATTTAAATCGTCAACTGTTATTTCAGCAGTTTTTCTTACTGGAACCACTTTTTTTCTGCGGTTCTAAAATTGGCATCCCTGAACAACTAGGTTCACTGACATCCAATAGTTCACTACATGTTTCATGTCTGGTTTGTCTCAAGTCACTTCTCCCTGTCCTTTTTTCTGAATCTCCTGAAGGACCAACTGAATTTGTCGATTCATTTGCAATATATGGAATTACCAGTCCATTCTCACCTGCTCTCTGTTTGTCAAACACAGGCATAACTGGACCTATTGTTACAGGCACCGTAACAGCTTCCAGATTCTTCGTTAACTCCCTAATTTTCTCAGCCAGTTCTGTTGTCGTCTTTGCTAATTTTCTAGCATTTTCCTCACTACCTCGACTCTCTTTCTCCCTGAAAGAACTACTACCTCTTGATTCAGGCGTCATTTTTTCTTTCTCAACTGTATCTCTTATCGGAGAAACAACTGGTGTACTCTCATCTGGTTCTGTTCTATATGGAGGTGGTCTCTTGTAAATCATGTCATTTAAGACCTCATCCTCATACTCTCCATACCTTCTCATATCTGACTCAGAAGCTCTTTCTGTCGAAGGAGCAGAAGCTTCAACTGTTCTCATTGGGTATAATCCCTCTGACATACAAGCATCTCGCCATCTTTTCATTCGATCATGATGTGTTTCACGATCATGTCTCCTCCCAAACATGTACCTATAATACCCTCCAGACCTTTGCTTTTCTCGGTCATGAACTTCCTCTTCCCATTCTACTAAAGCCTCGAACTGTGTAGGTCTCGGCTTCGGGTCTAAGCATAACATCTTTTCCCGTAAGTTTCTCAACACAGCCAAATTAAATGAACCATGTTCTGGAAATGCTAGAACACCATCTTCTTTAGTATACTTAACCCAATTCTGCAACCATATACAGGTATGCAATCCATATTTCACAGCCATGAAGGATGCAGGTGTTTTCGCTGGAGGTAACAGCTCACCCTCTCTCGTTTTAACCTCTTTATCCTTGCTAAACCACTTTTTAACTTTTCCAAAAAAGGTCTTTTTCTTTTTCTCTTCTTGGTAATACATTTTTGCAAGCGCTTATCAAACTCTCTACTCTCTCCGTATTATAAATATACAATACAAGTTTCTCAACCAATAGCAGCGCGACTCACACTAACGCACCAATCCTGGAGCGTCTACGTCACTATACAGCTCTTCCAATCCCTGCGCGACTCACACTAACGCACCAATCCCAGCGCGAACCCTATTCTGATTCACTATCCAATCAGTGCGCGGACTTTCTGACGTCAACAGTCGCTGCAGTCTCTGTCTCCTGTCTCTGTCACTCGTCTACCCCTCCTTTACAAAACTCTCAGTAGACTTCGTGTGTCAAAACTTCTACAAAATCTATTAGTTACAACATAAAAACATCTCCATTGTCTGCTTCGCTTACCACAGAATAGTAAAAGAGAGTCTATTTCTCAAGAATCAACAACTTTCATACATCGTATAACTGTTTCCTCTAGGACTTATCCAAAGAGTCTTACAGTCAATAAATGTATATGCATTCACGCACATTCACACGAGAAAAATATAGTACATGCACACAGAATCCTGCTTCTCGAGAACAGCACAACCTGTCTCTGTACAGAATTATAACTCAACAACTAAGCAGCTTACCTCTGCCCAGTTCCTCAAACAAGCTCAGAGAATACCTATTACTCCTCCCGCGATAAGCTTTAACGGCAATCTTTACAGATCCCTGGGACTTAAGACCAGAGTTTCATAGATAACCTTCACTACGATACACACTCCTTACATAGCAGAAATGTCTAATAGTAACATACGACGATGTCACTAATTCCGAACCCAGACAATGTGAACGCGCAACCTCAATTGTCACACATAATTCCTTACAATCCCGTCTTTCCCGAGAGCAGCATATACACCTTCTCCTGCCCTACTACGGAACTGTTTCCACAGCTTCCAAATTCCAGAAGCACTACATATAACTCAACATCACGACTCCAACATATAGTATTAGTACATATACCAACAACATCAAAATAAATCAATAATCAATAAGCCAATATACAAGCAATCTTATCTTATCAGATCAAGACAACCATCTACAAACCATCCTCTGCTACCAGAGAAATTGATAGAGATCAGGGTACCTAAAATAAACCCACTACCACGGATAGAGTAATTTCACAGTTACACGCACATACATTCATCATACGCTAGGGCCCATTTCACTAACATACACTCAAATACTCTACCAGCATAAGACCTATGGGAAGAAAACCCTGCATCTATATCTAGGACGATAGGATCTGATTATAGTGGTTATCCTTAATCATACTCTATACAATCTATACAACAATAATCAAAATGTACCCAATAATTGACAAGAAAGAATATTCAACACCATGTTTAAAAGTTATATTGCTTTATCTAAAATTAGTCAAAGTAAAATCAATCAGAATAAATCATTTCTCATAGTTACCTATTCTAACTAAGTGTCAGAACGGGTCAGGACCAGTCTCTCGGTAAAGTCTCTCAGGACAGAGTCCTCCGCATCGAACCTCAGCAACGCGTGAAGGCGGCCAAAAGAGTGGGGAGAGCCCTCCCTAAACTAACAGTTTTTATAGTGGAAAATACAATAGAAACACACATAAAGTTGGCTGAATAAACTGTATCACCGAGCAGAACGAGAAGGAAGAAATGTAGCTTTGCTACATCTGGAAATCTCCGCTCAGGAAAAGTCACAAGGCATAAACTACGGAACAGGAACCAAGGAAATAAAACATGTAACATTTTTAATCCGATTCCTCCTCGGCCATCGAGCCACAGTTCAGAGTTTCCCTCTAAGGCTCCTTTGTCCTTTGAGAAAGCCAAGGACACTTTCATTTTTCTTGGAGTACACCCAAAGCTGCTGCCGTCCTCATGGAAAATTTCATAGAAGGACTATGGTCAGTTGTCTTCGACCTTTTTCCAGCAGGGGTCCCTCTTGCCACATCACAGAAATATTCACTCAAGGCCAGGCTCTCAAATCAGCCATCATAGATTAGGCCTCCATAGGCCACAATAGACCATCTCAATTTAAAAGAAATAAAACAATGTTAATACAACATAATGATTAAACAGTGTTAACCCCACTAATACCTTTATGTGTATGCATTTATCTAGCTTTGCGACATAAAAAGCATTAATTCTGACAGCGTTTTGTGCTCAAAATAAATAGCACACAGCAACGTTTAAACATGAAAACTTGCACGTTATTGTAAATACATGAACAGCACACATAAGCTAACCCTCATGTAACTTTCTCTTGTGTTAGGACAAACAAGTTGATTAGTGAAACATACTTGCACAAGACAAATAATTAATTGTTAATTATTAATAAAATTAATAAAACGCATAGACATGCCAGAGCTTCAAAAGCCCCAGAATTTTCTAAAAGAAAACTCTGCTCCAGCAAGGTCATGGACCCTATGTCAAGAGGCCCTCGACCTCTGGACATGGCTGGAACATCAGGGCATATCCCTGGTGATTCAACACCTGGCAGGTTCCCTGAATGAAAAACATCGAAGAGTGGTGAGATGCACACCTATTTTAAAGTCATCCTGATGTTCGTCATATTACTCTGTTTAAGCTTATAAAGGCGGTTCCCTGAATGCCAGAACGGACAAACTCAGCCGCAGGTGCATGATGGATCACGAATGACGTCTTCACTCGGAGGTGGTGCAAGGATTCTTTCAACAGTGGGGAGAGCCTTGGTTAGATCTATTCCCCACCGAAGAGAACGCGCAATGTCAGCAATTCTGCGCGTTGAAATTTCCAAGGCAATACTCTCTAGGCAACACTTTTCCGATGAGTTGCGGTCTTCTTTACGCCTTTCCGCCTATACCACTTCTGCTCAGAGTGCTGAAGAAGATCAGGCACGACCGGGCCCAAGTCATTCTTATGGCTCCGGATTGGGCACAAAGAGTCTGGTATCCCGAGCTGCTACATATTGCCATCGATCCTCTGATCAGACTGCCTCTTCACGAGGATCTTCTGTCACAGCAACAGGGGATCGTCCTCCATCCGAAGCCTCCACCTCCTTGCGTGGAGATTGAGCGGTGGCATTTTACGTCATTTGACGTGCCTCCTGAAGTCTGTGATGTGATCTTGGCAGCCAGGCGTCCCTCCACTAAGACGGTATACGCCTGTAGATAGATACATTTGTGGCATGGTGCGCAGCAAAGGCTGTGGATCCCCTTTCTGCCCCTCTTTCTGAGGTTCTCTTATTCCTCCTTTCTTTGGCCCAGCAGGGCTCTGCTCTGGGCACTCTAAAGGGCTACCTCTCAGCCATTTCAGCCTTTCTTAGGCTTCCTGATCAGCCTTCTCTTTTCAAGTCCCCTGTTGTAAATCGCCTCTAAGCCTCCATTCCTGGCTGTTCATCTGGACAAGATTGTCCGTTGAACTCGTCCATCTTTCCTTTCCAAAGTGGTTACTTCTTTCCGCATTGGGCAGACCATCACTTTGCTCACCTTCTTTCCGCATCCTTCCAAAGAGGAAGAGAGGTTCCACCGTCTTAACACAAAACGTGCGCTTTCATTTTATTTGGATCGCACAAAGCAATTCCGGGTGGATGGCCAGCTCTTTGTTGGCTACGTGGATGCCAAAAAAGGTCTGGCCATGCACAAACGCACCATCTCTAGGTGGGTCGTTTTGTGCATTAAGGCGTGCTATACTTTGACAAAGAAGCAACCTCCAGTGGGGCTGCGTGCCCATTCCACCAGGGCGACGGCAGCTACTACTGCTTTGGGACGAGGAATCCCCCCTCAATGACATCTGTCAGGCAGCTACGTGGGCATCGTTGCACACATTCACAGAACACTACTGCCCGGACAGCCAAGTCTGGAGAGACGGCTTCTTTGGCCATTCTGTTCTCCAAGACTTTCTGGTGTAAACTTGGTTCGCAGACCCACCTCCGGGGTTGATATTGCTGGGGCATCTATTCTAAGGTAAGGAATCTATAACTAACGGTTTCTTTCAGATGAACAAGTTACTTCCCTTCGGATAATGATATACCTGTAACAAACATAGGTTAGCTATAGATTCCTTATCGCCCCACCCATCCTCCCCGTTCTGCAAACTAACTTCTAGGGTTAAGGTATTCCTTTCAGGGCCCTAGTTTTGTGCACCAGTGGTCATTGTCTTGCATTGCTCTGCGCTTCTGGCGTGAAAAGTCATGTACAGTACAGACATCAGCGCGCGAGGGCGGCGTCTAAGTAGCTACAGCGATGTCATCCCAGCGACCACGACGCCAACAACTAACGCGGAGCCGACCGACGCCACCTTTCGACGCACAACGCTGACGAAAATCTTTCCGGATCCAGGCTGACGCCTGGTGGTAATTCTAAGTTAAGGGATCTATAACTAACCTATGTTTCTTACCTTGTTCATTAGGCCTCCTGCCTGGCCCTTCCAAAAACTGCTTTAACTGAGCGAGCATTTGTGGCCTGTTGGTGGGAAGGTGTTTTCATTTACCATGCTGGCAGCCCATCACCAGTGATCACTGTGTCCTACAGATTGTTGAACAAGGTTACACCTTTCCTTTTCAGGACTAGCCTCTACCCATTCCTCTGTTCCCTCGATCATGTAAGACAATCATGTCTGAGTTCTGCAGTAGGAGATTCTTGCTTTGTGGAGCAATGGAGCAGTGGAATTGATTGCAGAAAACAAGATTAGGCATGAATGCTACTTTCATTAACTTCTTCCCAAGAAAGATGGTATACATAATTATAGAAAATGCAAATACATCATTTAGTGCTATATTTTAATGTCAAATGTGTCCTATCAATTTTTGATTTGATAATGCATTTTTTGCTAAAATAGCGCAAAAAATCCCCAAAAGCACTGTGAAAAAAAGCAGCTCATGTCCGGTTGGTCCTGTGCATTTGCGATACATTTGTACTGCAATTGGCTGCGATTGCAGCAACCTTTATCACAGATGGTGTGTATTTGCACAAAGTGGTGTAATGGAATAATTTCTGAAACTGTGTACAGCAAACATAACGTGAAATTGCTTAAATTATGCTAGCATAGTTTAAATTTCGCCAAGGCCTAGACAAGACCTGCCAGTACCAGGATGAAATGCTATTTTCAATAAAGGCAAAGCACCTTAGGAGCAGACCATTTCCAGCTGGATGGATCATGCTGTACAGCACGACCTGCTACTGGGCCCTCCTACGTTCAGCAATTGATTTAAACCTATACTCCTCCAAGGGCCCTGAGATTCCACGGGTAATTAGAGCCCATGCAGACAATTGCTCTAGCTCCTAAACTGTGGAATGCACGTCCACATCAGCTGCATATGAGTTCAAAGGAAACCATATTTAAGAAGCTGCTTAAGACCTGGCTTTTCTGGTTAGTGTATTCACGGTCCTCTCTGTGTAGGTTCAGTTCCCGCTACAAACACAGGATGGACTGACATTCTCTTTATAAATCTTTAAAACAAACGTTTTGCCAAGAGAAGCTATCCTGAGGGCATCAGAGCCCATTCTGCCAGGGAAATGATCTCTTCTTCACCGTTGTCCTAGAGGGTTACTGTCCTGGATATGTACCAGAGATTTGGTCCATAACCTCACCAGGCATTATTGCCTTAACTCTGAAGTCTGCAGAGACGGCCATTTCGCCAAATGTTTATTGCACCACTTCCCGTTTGACCATCTTCTCAGACCCACCACCTGAAGGTGCTGCTTTGGTATTGATTCAGGAGGTTAGGAGTCAGCAAGTGGAGGTGTCCATTAGATGGACTAGTCACTTACCTTTGGTAATGATCCTTCTGATGGGGTACTCTATCTGCCAGCAGACCCCTCACTGAACCTGTGACCCCCTCACTGGTCATGTGACTTTTAATAATAAAGTCTTAAGTTAGTGTTGGTACACTGCAATGCCTGTCAATCTGGTTAATCTCATTTCAGCCTCTGAGAGTATGGAAAAAGGGACAATAAATTGACATTATGGCATTTGGTTGGAGCTTAATACAACTCTGTGGTATCACATTGGATAGACCCGGAGCAGCGTGGGTGATGAGGTTCCACCTTTTGACGCAGAAGAACCATTTCAACTTTCTGTATCCAGTCTGGTTTCTGGAGGAATTTACAGTTAGATAGAGTATCTTCCAGTAAGATTGGTACAACAAGTAAGTAATTTATTCTTACTCCTCGCTAAAAGATTTTTTAAATTACTGCCTAGAACATCTTAGAACCATGCACTTGAAAGAATGTGAATGGGGAAAAATACCCACTAATGCAGAGGAGCATCAGATAAAACTACTCCCTTACTGGACAATGTGATGATTTTTCATTCCCGACATGCTTACCATGCTGGTTTTCGTCTCACAAGCATCCACTGAAGCAGTTTTGTAGTCTTGTAAACTTCTCTTTCTGATCACCAGCTTCCATGCTTTATATATCCAGCCCCATGTCCATGTTGATGGCCAGTATGGCATGGTCTTCTGCGCCTAACTCAGGGCGGTAAACCAGATTAGGATAAGACGGAGTATCATCTGGGCCAAGCCAGGCTGGGTCAAAGGACTATTGAAGGTAGACTCAAGGTTCGTTCTGAGAAGAGATGCAAGGAAAAAGCTGCAGAACTCTCAGTGCCTTCTAAAGTGTGAGAATAGGCATGCATGCATGAGACATCCCTTCTCTCCACCTGTACTCTCATTTGCTGAGACAGATCACACACTGATTTGATCACTCGTGGTACGTTTAATGTTTCCAGGTGTATTATGGTTTTTACACTCCCCTTGGTACTTTTTCAAAACAGTTGCTCTTCATTTTGGGATGGGAATATCTCAAGCATGGTGAACCCCCTGCCCTGAGTGCCCGACTGCATAGGAGTCTGGTTTCCTGACTTTAATTTGATACTCCCATCACACTTGTGTAGTGATGCTCAAAGTGCAGCCCAGGGGCCGCATGCGGACTTCCTGACCTTTACATGCGGCCCCCTGGTCAACAGCAGCACTGGGCTGCTGTTTTCTCAACTCAGCACAAACATTGAGCAAGATGTTAAATAAACAGGCAAGCCTATATGTAAAGGTTAATTGATGTTAAACAAAGGAAGTAACTAGATTATCCTGCACTTCCTAACTTTAGAAACATCTTTATTTTTAAAGACATCTTGCAGCAAAAGTGTACAAATATGATCAGTCTCTTCAAAATTCGAAAAGTGTTTCATTAACATGCAGAACCGTTTCACCTTAGGACAGCATATTATATCAGTACATTGGGAAGTATTTATTTTAAAAGCAAAAGTTTTAAAACATGAATTTGTAAGCATTCATCCCCCACCCCAACAATAATATCAATAGTGAACTAAAATGCAAGTCAGTTGTTAAGTGCACTCTTTGGGCTGGGATACTATTGTACATGAAAAACATTATAGTTTATTAAATCAAACACAGTAGAAGGTTTTCTACAATGCACATGCAGAAGTCATGTATTTGGAAGTTCATTAATATATGATAAAATTATGAAATTATGATGAAATTAAGCAATTGCCTAGGATCACTCAGTTTGGTAAAGTGGGGAAGCCAGGATTAATCCCAGGTATTCTGGTTTCATATTATGCATTCAGCCACTGGATGTATATGCTTCTCTTCCCCTTAACCAATTTTACTGGCTCCTCCCCCTGCACCCCTTCCCCGACCGTCACCCTGCTGGCATCAATGCGGCCCTCGATCACGCCACAGAGAAAACCGTTTGGCCCCTAGGAAAATGTTTGTGAGTACCCACGCACTAGAGTGTGTGGCCTAGGCCTGTCCCTGGCAATGCAAGGAGGGGCACGCCAATGGTGTTCTTTTAGTGGAAATAGTTCAACTGTTTTTCTCCTGGGTGTAGCACATAAAGTGGTTGTGGAGGCTTACTATGTTTTGTGATTTTGACCAGACCTTTTTATCTGTGTCAGCGAAAGTGTGGCCTCCTGACATCTCTTGTATAAAGTTCCTGTATTTTATGTAACCCAAATCCTTATGCTAACATCCCATGTCGCAAACTTGTTGAGTGTGCACATAGTACCTGTGTGGTAGTAAGACTCTGTGTATGTAAATCTGAGTACTGCTGCCACCGGCGTCCATTTTTGATGCCCTGGTTAGTGTGGTACAAGATGGACTGTATTTCTCACTGGAGAGTGGAGATCCAAACATAAAAGTAAGGAGGTTGGAGAAATTCCATGAAAACTTTGTTAGCAAGAGGCTGCTAATTACATCGTCATGAGCATTGCCAATTTATAAATGGTAGCACTGAAAGTTGATTCTGTTCAGGATGGATGAAAACGTTTCTAGGCAAAGCTTGCCCTTTTGTCTCCCCCTGATTACCGCTTTAGAAAGGGCGATGAAAGCCATTTGCAGAAAACTGAGAGTTCATTGTGCCTATGTGATGGGTGCTCTTTCTTGGGGAACGCTCTATTGCCTCCTGTGCTGAGAAGTATCAGTGTACCTAAATGCTGTGTCTGGAGAGCAACCTGAGAAGTGCACTGGAAATGAGAATCAAACTAAACCAATTCTGAGGTCTTAGGCAATGGGTCCACATCCTCTTTCTGGAAAATGTTTATAAAAGCAGGATCCAAACCAATCCACTTCGTTCCAGTCCCAAATTGTTCTTGACCAAGAAACGGAATGCTCCGCACCGTCCTGAAGTGTACTCGAAGAGCTGCTGTGAAATCAGGGCTGGGGTCTGCCTGGCAGCCAGTCTCCTTGAGGTGTGCGAAAATTACCTGAAGACCACACTTCCTGCTATAGGAGCTGAGGTTCTGCCTTCTGCCTAAAGTCTGTCTGTCTGCCTGCTGAAAGGGAAGGAGTGTGCCTGACCCTTCAGGAGGAGAGACTGTCTAGGGGAAGTATAGCGTGTTCCAAGTGTGAGAAACATCCAGAAAAAGTGGACTGCTTTGTAGAGGAAAGCTAGACGTGACCCCTAATGAATCAGGAGTTCTCATATTCTTTTGGAAGTTCTCTCGGGCTTAGTGGGCTTCCTGGAGAGAACTGCACAACAGCCAAGTATGGCCGTGTTTGCTGACAGCCACGTGTTGTCTATCAACACCACAAAAGAGAGGAGATGCTTCACCACCCAGAAGCCATGCCGTGGCATTCAGACTTGCTGTGGTGCAATAGTCCATCGACACTGGTGAGACTGCCGCAAGGACAGAAGGCACAGGCTACACCTGTCATCTTCCCTGCAAGGGGAGCGTGCAGGCACCTTAAGGCTTCAACCACAACCTGAAGGAAGGACTGAGACATGCTTTGTGGCAACCGAGCACAAAAACTTGACTTTCTGCCTAAACTAAACCTGGTGTAAGAACTGTTGGTGCATCTAAACCTGTGGAGGTAAGAGTATCAACATCATCGGCGCCTGTGCCTAATTCATGCGTCTTCCACAGAATATTGGCGACTTTATCTATTAGCAGCCATGTCGTTGCTAACTATATTGAATTGTGATGTTTTTAGATCTGTTATTTGATTAAACTGCTTGCTTTTAGAAAAATACAAGCACTTCAACTGGACATTTTTTTATTTTATCTTTTGGTTGACTGCTGAGTTCTGAGCGCTTGCCCCCCATACCTCCCTGAGAAGCCTTTGACTGCTTGCTCCCCATTGCCACCCTGAGAGCCCAGTGATAAAAGGTTGAACGTAAGGGCAAGGCGTTTTAGTCATGGCTACTCATAATGTCTGACTGCAGCATTTTAATCAGATTTAACGCCGGAACCTATTGTTGCGAAACAGAAATTAAAGCTTGTTGTTGCCTGTCTGCAAGCATTTGAACCAGATTTGTGTACTGCTGTATATTTGCCTACTCACTCGAAATTAAAACAAGCATTGACAAAGCCAGTATGTATAATGTTGGCTTTGTGAATTCTCTTTTCCTTTGTAATGTTTTTTGTAAAACTTTATAGTTAGAACTGTCGGCTTTCCGTAATATTAATTACATTGGATAAATGTAAAAACATGTTTTTGGTCTCAAAATACATCACCGTGATAATACCAGGCACTGAAGGAAACTACTTTGTGTGTGGATGTGCTCCTTTTTTTTTTTTCTTTTTTTTTCTTACAACGGAAGGGTGAATATGCATGCGTTCAGTGCATATCACTGAGTCAAGTTGATCCTACAGTGTGGCTAGCCATTGTGTTTACATCAGATAATTAGTTAGCCCTCACCCTGTGGATTTGGCCACTATCATCAATAAGCTCACGATTTTGTTTGAGTTTAAAGATGCTACTGAAATGAATAAAGGGTCCGGTGACATGAGTTTTCACGTAGTAAAGAGAATTGTGAGGTAAGGAAAACAGAGTATATTCTGTTTGTTCCACTTGGATAAGATATTGCCCAGATTCTTACTCAGCAGGCACCTTAACCACAACTATAGAACCCAAGCATACATGTTTAAAATACATTCATTCCTTTGCAAAACACTATTCATTTACTTCAGCTGGTGTTGTGGTTATCGAGGAGCGCTTTTCCGCACCATACAGGCTAGTCATTCAATTGATCGTGTATCTCGCATATCATTCAAAACTGATTGCTCTCCTTCAGTTCCTTGTTTTGTTCCCCTGGAAGTCCATAAAGAGTTTGAGACTGGGTCAGGGCTTTATATAAGAACTTTGTATTGTTCTCAACAAACACTGAATGGTTTATCCAACTGAGCTTTCCCTACTTCAGGAGCAAGAGGAATTCCTGGGTTTTTATGGATGCTTTCTTACTGGTGCCGTTGCTATTAAGGCCATCTTTCACTTCTTTACGGGCTTAAAAAATGTGTGAATTTAATACGTAAGAAATGTCAGGCGATGTTCGTTTCCATTCTACAAATATGGCATCAAAGAAAGGATTTATTGACATCATCTTAAAAACTTGATCATCTAATTTTTGGTGTTGCCGTTGATGTGAGGTGATGACTTAATTCAATGTTTAAACCAAGTACTTTAAAAGTGGTTTCAGACTTCCGAACTCCATCATCAGAGCTTTTCCAGCCCATAGGTTTCAGATAATCAAAGTGTGAAAGGCGTATGTTGTAGATGAAGGGTTTTCATACAAGAATCTGGAACTACTCGGTAGGAAGTAAGTTCTTTATTTCTTGTAGTTACAGGAACAGCAGTTAGGCCCTGCCAGGGTGCCTTTTTCCCCCTCATCTCCAAATCCAACATTCTATTGCATCATTCACTCTCAGCATTCTAGACACCAGCTCAGAAGGAGAAGGAATGGGGATGCACAGGATATTACACTCCTCCCTTTTTTTTTTATAAATACAACAAATAGATAAGCCATGTATTTGCATATTACCTACAATTATATTCATTCACAGTTGCTCAATTTCCAAAATGTTTAACTTACACATTCACTCAATATTAATCTGTTATACTCTAATTGTATTGTATTGTACAACAGACTTATTAAGCGCACTATCACCCCACGGGTATCCTGGCGCTGAAGTTAGTTCTCCAGTAAGCACGTATATACCAACAAGGATGACTGTACCGCCTACACCTTAGGGAAGAGTCAGGTTTAAAGCTTCTTCCTAAAGTGTAGGAATTCTTCTGTTTGTCTAAGAGTGGATGGGAGATCGTTCCATAAGCGGGCAGCTGCATAACTAAAGGCTCTACCTCCAAGGCAGCGCCTTGAAAACAATACAGTGACTTGAACTGAGTTCTCTGTAGTACTGAGAGCCAGTGGAGCTCTTTGAGGGACAGAGAGGCAGAGGCTCCACGTGGCTTCTTTAGGGCAAGTTTTGCAGCTATTGTTTGAATTCTTTGTAATTTCATGATCAGAAATTTAGGAGCACCTAGTAGCAGGGCATTACAATAGTCCAGGCGGCTCAAAATAACACTTCTCACCACAAGAGCCCTGGCTGTCTTAGGTAGCATAGGAAGGATTTTCTGCAACGCTTTAATGAGGGAGAAACTTGTACCAACCGTTTTGTTAACATGATTTTCCAGACTCCGCTTGTCATCAAACACTACTCCCAAGTTACGCACAGCTTCAGCTAATACCCATGCAGACACACAAAGACAACAAATAGTAGTCAAAGAAACTCTGTGATGTTTGAAGATGCGAGGCTCCCCACACCTCATGTCAAGCAAAGAAACAAACATCTAAGTTGTGACTACCATTGCGAAACAGTCCAAGACGTGTGAAGTCCTGCATTTTCCTCGGGCATGAGGCCCTACCAACACATCCCTGCACACCCCCCATGACACCATACAACATTTATCCCCACACATTTGTAGTTACACACATCATGCAAAAGTAACGGCACGGATTCCACAGGCTTCCTTCGGCAAAAGGTTTTCCCCGTCATCCCATCTACATATTCAAGGCATAAAAAAAGCTGAAAGTTTAACCATTCATCACATCAACTAAAAATTACCTTGACCAGACTTCAACACAAAACTTGTTATCACAACAACACATGTCTCCAGACATTCACACAGGGCCGGACTGGGAACAAAAACCGACCCTGGCAAACTTCTCAGCCGGCCCCCCCTGGGGCAAGGGGGAGTGCAGCCGAGCTGTTTGCGAGGGCCAGTTTCGGCCATTTTTGTTATCGGGGGCCGATATTGCCGACCCCCGGTAACAAAAACAGCCCCCCAGTAGCCCAAAACCAGCCCCCAACCTAGCGGCCTACCGAGGAAACACCCGGTGCCCGCTATGGCCAGTCTGGCCCTGCATTCACATCACATTGCAAACTACACAGGACAACAAGCTCTCACACATTTGCTGGCTTCCTCAAGCAAAGCACTCATCCCAACACGGGCAACGTACTGTAGAAAACACTCACACAGAAAAGTGTAAACCAGCACTCCAATATGCCCTGCACCTATTCACACAAGCTGGCCAAACCAACATGACCAGATACCCAGCCTAAGAGTGCATTTAATCTGCACCCAGTACCCTTTGAGCTACACCCAGTACCATGCCCTCTGGAAACTTCACCAGTAAAAGTTGAGACACCGCCGAACACAATGATGACAACCTCCAGTAGACACATACTAAAAATGTATTGACTCAACATATCAATGAAACACTAGAGCAACCCAGCAATACAACCTTTGACTTCAGTCCAGATCAGCAGGTAAAGAAGTACTGTCAACAAACTAGAGCAATATCAAACACTTCCATTAAAACACAATGGTGACACATTCCATTACATGTAAATTGAATAAAATCTATGACCATCACCCACAACACCACAGGGTACTGCACTTTGCCACATTTTCACTCCATGGCGCTCTTCCCTTGCTACCTCTTTCAACTTGGTACTTCTCCCACATCACACCCATGAGGAAATCCCGCATGGAACGTTTCATACAGGGTACTACTCTTTTCCAACTTTGCACACCACTGAGGGCTTCCTCCCCCATGCAGTTTCTCACAACAGGGTATTACACTTCCCCTAACTTAGAACACCACAGAGGACTTACTCCCCCATTCAACATCTCACAAAAGAGTACTATTATTCCCCAATTTCACTTACCATGGACTGCTCTCTGCATACAACCTTGAGCGACAGAGTGCTACTCTTCTCCAACTTTGCACGAATGGGCACTCTTCCTTACAACCTTTAGTGACTGGGTACTGCTCTTTCCCCAGTTTGCACCAACACCCACCAAAGTGTACTACATTTGTATCTTTTGCGATGGGGTAATACTCTTCCCCACATCTGTGATGCTTGGGCATTCTTAACCAGTATGTATCTACACAACAACACACAGATGGATACTACTCTCTCTTTCCCCAAACTAAACTCTATATACAGTAAAACGTAAATGCTCACACTGTTCTCTCAAAATAACCTACTGGTGGATAATGTAAAGCTACTCAACCTGGCAAAGCAATCAGCACACCACAAACATTATCATAAACTGCAATTGCTCAATAACAGAGGCAGTTCTCAACAAAAACTTACTAACCCAAGACATGGTTTATTATTAAGGTGTATATGGCAGATCCGTACTCTAGAATAACCAACCAAACTGCTCCCCAACCTAATGAATCTCACAGTCAGTGGGCAACAAGACACATTTCTTACCAGAAGCACATATAGTAATACTAACTGCATGAATGCCAAATAATCCTGCTGATTATTGAACTGAATGTCATATTCTAACATCACCTTTGGAAAAATGCCAGGCAAGAGATGTTTCGACTTCCCATGCCTACAGTACACTGTATACCCTGAAACAACACATTCTTAGTTCTTTCTCAGTTCTGTCTCCAATGTCTTTGGAGATAGTCCTGCTTTTCTTTTGAACTCAACCAGGAGGTCATAGTCTTTCTTCAACATCTCCAGACCTGTCCCAATGAAGCATCTTGCAACCGTCCTTCAGAAACGTAGCCAGTGCCTCTACTCCAATGCCCAGGTCTGGAATCCAAAATAGTGGTGAGGTTCTCTCATAAGCAAGTTGCGCTGATATGCAGCCAAACACCACACCATCTTCTTTCAACGCAGACTGACTCATACCTGGAGCAGCACATTGTCACAAGACCTCTGTCAATCGCCTTGGCCACAGTGCTTGCAGGAGCCATGCCATCTCCTCTGGTAACTTTGTGCTGGGTGCTTAGAGACCATGCACTGTCCTCCTCAAACTTGGTCAGACCGCATATACTCACTATCTAGCTATGCAGGCAGAACTTGTACCTCTCGTCAGAGCAGTGACTGGCTCATTTGTGACGTAAGCACCTAGCTCATGGGATTCTTGTATCCAAATGGAGCGATGTGCAACTGTCACAGCACACAAACACCAACCGGGCACACAGGACCCTCCATGGGCATGGACTAGCCTGTGCCATAGTCACCTTTATTGAGAAATCAAACTATGCAGAAATCATACTACAATTCTCCTTCGGTCACCATCACTGATGAATAGTATATTTCCTTCCTCTCCCCATTGTCTCCACACCACTTTCCTTACACCACTTTCTCCGTAGCATTGCCCTTACCTGTAGGACTATACACTGGGGTGCATAACCATAGTTCATAACTTCCCTTGCCTGGCTCCTTGTCCTTGCCAAACCTTGCCCATCCCATTTACGACCTCCTCCTGCCCAACAACTTTAGTTCTTTATCAAGGATAAGCTGTTAGATTACAGCAACAGCAGGTTGATTCTGTTAAGGCTCCGTCCACTCTCCAGCTGTTCCCATCTCCTTGCTCCCATTGTGTACCACACACCAACATTCTTTTATGTCATTCACTCTCAGTATTCCACACATGAGCTCAGACAGGGCATTTGGACACAGAGGATAGTACAAGTTTCAATTCATACCCAGGTTTTCTTCTACAGATATCACAGTGCTCCTCAGCAATCTAGGATTCAAACCTCCACCCTGACTATCACCGACCAAATCTAGAGAGCACCGCTAGCCCAGCGGTGGTCTCTGTACCTTCAGAGGAACTGCCATCACGGCGGTTCCTCTGATGGGCCCGAAAGTTTGGTTTACGGCCACTGATGTTTTTGGGGCTCAAAATTATTTGTTTTTGAAGAACAAATTTCCAAAGTTTTAGTTTGTTTTTGAAAAACAAACAACTAATGGCCCTCTACCCACAAGGAATCTTTCCACTAGTTATGGTGGACATTATTGTTATTTTTCTGATTGTCACTGCCGGGATTCTCTGGCGGTGACTAACAGAAAAAATGGACATCACACCATCAGTCCTTAATAGGGCGGGTGGTCTGATACCATCAGTCTTCAATAGGGCGGGTGGTCTCATACCAGCAGCCCGCCGGGCTTTCGGAGTAGGCTTTCTGACAACAGAACCTTTGGGGGCACCACTGATAATCTGCCCTGCTCTAAAAAGGGTGGGTGGACTGAGGTTTTAGCGCACAGGGTACTCAGTCACATTTGTGATGGAGTACCCTATTTATCAAATTCAAAATTGGGCCTTAGATTCTTTAGGGCGACCGTAGACTATAGATGCACGCATGCATACATTTAGTCCTTTATACAGTTTAAAATAATGAACTAATGCACATGTAACTAATGCACTTGTAATTAGATAAAAAAAGGAATGCCAAGATTTCCTATGGAGCAGTGCACTGTTAGTTTGTTCTCGTTTGTATTGCAAACGTATCAAGTTGATATTGTGTATGAGATACGAAGTCAAACACAATTATTTATTTTGCATTAAAAAATATGATCTGGTGCATGAGGTTTGTGAGCAAGTTATTGAGTAAGTGTAGTACATATATAAAAACCCAGCTCTATCATTACTCAAAAATGGTTCACTGCATGCATGTTTTCAGTGGCGGCCCATGCAGATAAAGAGTAGTAAGGCGGTGAGGTGTGGGGGAGCGGGGTTAATATTAAAAAACAATAATAATAATAAAAGACTTACTTGGTGCTAGATCGCTCTCCTCTGCTTCCAGTTCCTGGCATCATGGATTCCCCATCCAATCCCTGTGTTGCTCTCAAGCAAGAAAGCAGTATGGTGATTGGCTTGAGCAGGCTGGAGTGATGCTCGCTAAGGCACAGGGAGTTTGTGCTGTTTCTCCAACCCGGCTGTGCAATATAGCTGGACTGGAGAAACCTAAGGCATGCATGTCAGTTTGGACGGCCTGAGATAGCCGGCCAAACTGACTTGCGCACTTAGACTGGCATATACCACTCATCCTCCCCCTCCCATGGCCCTGCCCAGTCACTCCCTGCACACGCTGGCTCAGCCAGCATCTGAAAAACAAAACAATAATAAAATATTGTTTTATTTTTCAGCTGCTGTCTCTGAGCCAGTGGGGCAAAACTCCTCCACCATTGCGGAGTAGCCGCCGCTGCATGTGTCCTATGCAAAACACATAATATGAATATAATGCAAGTAAAAATGTAAAAGAACATTTTACTTTTCATGATTGCATTTTGTAAATCACTTGTATGTCTTTCACCTATAAAGTAGTAATTGCGCTTGAGCCATTTTTAAAGAGAAAGAGGATGCTACCATGGTGGTTAAAAACAGTTGTGACACCACATTGCAAGTGTTTGTGGGTCTACTTCACAAATGTTTCCACCGGCCAAAATATTTGGTGACAAGACACTAGAGATTACAGCACTCAATTCCAAATGAAGCACTTTCTGCAGTGCTTACTTTCAAAATCAATAGGCAGTGCTATTGAAGTTCGGGGTTTCAAATACCAACCCTGCGGAGTCCTAAATCCAACGCAGGCCTCTTAAATGCATTACCTGTCACTCTATACTACCATTTATTTCACTCTTGCAGGTTCCCTTTCATTCCTTCTTTCTTCCTGTCACTGCTTTTCATTTTACTCTTCCACCTTCTTTCCCCCTGATCACAAGCTGTTGAGGAAAAATAAGTTCTGATCCTCTGCAAAAAAAAAAAGTCCTGGTGTACACCTGCAACCACCAGCTCAAATTGAGCACTGACGTTCTGTCTACTTCTGAGCCTTGGCTTAAGGGTGAAGGGCTTCACCTCGATGCATATGGCAGAGGAATGCTGTCCACTCTCGTCCATCCTCAACTTTTACCTTTTGAGCAGTTATTTCAGATGTTGAGTCTCGTCACAGATGCGCATCTTCTGTCCACTGTAGTATTCTTGAGACATAAAACTAGTTTACTTTTTTGATTATAGAAGTTTTTTATTCATGCGGTGTGTAGGAATTTGTTATACTTGGGTTCATTTTATGGTGCTGTTCTATTCATGGCTACATGGTCCTTTTATTATGTAATGCGCTGTAGAATGTCGTGGACGCGTGATTCCACTCAAGTGAGTTATTCCGTGGCTGGTGAAGGAGAAATCACGCTCCATATTGCTTGATGACAATAAAGTCTCACTTTATCTTTAAATGGCGGGAGATTGTCACTACCACAGAATTCTTTTCAACTAATGTGTCGCAGCTTTTATTGCAGACTTTTCTGGACTGTTCCAATGGTGGTTACAGGATGCATGGTTAGAGGTTCTCCATATTGTATATCATGTTAAATCGCTTGTAACTTTTCAATTGAGTTGCAAGGATATCGAGTATTAGTATAGCGCTTACTGTCCCGAAGTCTTAAATCTATTTCCATTCTGAAAACACCTTGCTTTAGACGTTCTTTGGCACATGAAGTATAACGCAGCGTTGTAGTTTAATTTCGTTTCACTTGACCACGTGATGTCCGCTTTCCATCTCTCTTTGCAAAATCACCTGACCAGCTTTTAAAATTGCCATGTTTGAATTTTTGGCTACTTGTTTTTTTTTAATCCCATTTAAGATCTGGCTCGACATACAACTGTCTCCAGCCCTTATATGCTCTTCCTAGTGCTGAGCTTTCAAGAGTACCACAGAGAGGTGCTTTGGCCTCATCCACATGTTGGTGGACATGGGTACATGTTTTGATTGGGCAACAATTGTGTGCTTCCACAGGAACAAATGCTTGTCCACTAAGTAAGGAGTAATTTCTTTGTTTATCCAGCTGCTTGAGTTATCAGCAGTATGGCAGCCTAGAGAAGTGGAGCTTCACATGAAAGGACGATTTATGATCTTTAGGATCAAGCTGATATATTTCTTCAGACGTGGTCTCCATTCCTAAAAACCAACGTTATTGATCCCCATCATTAACGTTTGACTTCAGAGTACAGTTATGTGATTCAGAGCAGTATGAGATGCACAATGCTACACTGATATACATGCATTTCTAGGTCTGACTTGACACCACAGTGAGAGCCTTAGACTCCACCCACATGTTGGTACCTCGGAGTACAGGATTTGATTGGGGCCAAATTTATGTGCTTCCAATAATACAAGTGCTTGTATTGGACTTTTTGGCTACTGGGTAGTGCTTAATTTGTTCCAGTGGTTGCCGGTGGTCAACACTGGTACTTATTTTTAAACACTGGCATTTTTTATGAGAATAAACAACATGGTGGCGTTCTCAGTCTATTTCTTTTAGGACAGCGGCCATCCGTAAGGCTTGGGGTGACATTCAGTAGTCCAACATCTCACTTAAGGGTGGTGGTTACTAGGTAATGCTGGCACTGTCATTCAGCAGCAGTGGCTGGATCTGTAGGTGGTGCTGACTGCAGTAGATTACTTTGGGCCCAGGAATTTATATTTTCATAATTTTTTTTAATTAAGCACTGCTCATGGCAAAGTATATACTGTTAAGGCTAATAAGTATTTACGGGTGAATTGTTATTAATCTGTATTAAAACCTACAGATAGGTATTTTGTTGCGTTAATTTTCACAGATTGACATTGTAGGGAACGATTTTGGTGTTGGTTACTTCTTCTGACAAACCCTAGCAACAGAAGATTTGTACTGTAATAATTCTTGCTAGAACCTCATCGAATGCCTGACTGGCTTAGCTATCTGCCAAGATCTTGAAATAAGAACTACATTAAATACGTGTGTGTATATATTCACTGAAAAAACCATAGGTTTCACACATGTTATAGTTAGCGGAAATTTTACTGATAAAAAACCAGTGAAATTCCCCCGTTATAGTTAGCGCAGGCAACTATAACTCACGCGACCGCAATCCTCTGCTGATGCTAATACTGTATTTAGACACTTATTTGCCCATGTCTTCTTCCATACATTTTTAGCTATACATATATTACAAATATTTTTTTTTCATAAAGACACATATGTCATCAGCAGAAGATTGCAGTCGCGTGAGTTATAGTTGCCTGCGCTAACTATAACGGGGGAATTTCACTGGTTTTTTATCAGTAAAATTTCCGCTAACTATAACATGTGTGAAACCTATGGTTTTTTCAGTGAATTTGCAAGGTTTTTTAAATGCTAATTCCTAACTATAACGTGTGTGAAACCTATGGTTTTTTCAGTGAATTAGTACGGTTTTTTAAATGCTAAGTTTTTTTCCCTTATAATAAGCCCTGTACATTTGGTGGCCTTCGGCCACCAAAAGCACAGGGGGTGGGGTAAGTGTGGATAGTGTTTTTTGCCCTTAACATAAGCCCTGTACATTTGGTGGCCTTCGGCCACCAAAAGCACAGGGGGTGGGGTAAGTGTGGATAGTGTTTTTTTTATTTTTATTTTTTTACCGTACGCTTACGGTAAGCGTACGGTAAGCGTACCCCGCGAAATTGCCGAAAAAAAAATAAAACCGTTTTTGCACTTGGGGGATGTTTGGGGACTCCCTCAACATGACTATGTGGGAGGGAGTTGTCAAAACAGCCCCTTTACATGTTTTTGGGCTTGATATTTTAAAAATCACTCTCAGTGCGAGAGACAAAATGGCGGCCGCCGCTTCCTGGTTTCGGCCGATTCGAATGTTTACTAAGATCTAAGAGCCAATCAGAATCGCGCTCGCGCACGCCACCGTACGCTTACCGTAAGCGTACGGTAAGCGTACCGTAAGCTGGCTCAGATATATATATTGATTTAAAGGCTATTTTCTCAGAATCTACTGAACAGATTTACACCAAACCTACAAAAGGCACTTCCTTGACCTAGGGACTACCTCTCTGCCAAATTTTGAGTAATTCTGTTCAGCCGTTCGGGCTGTAGCTCGTTCTAAAGGTCCTATGGAAAAATGCATGGGAAAAACGCGTTTTGGGACCCCCCTTTTATCTCAGCCCCCGCTTGACGGATCCCCCCGAGACTTTCAGGGTAGGAGCGGAGCATAGCGCCCCACCTATTTTGAAAAATTTGCGAGGATTCGTCGACCGGCGCCAAAGTTATTCAAAATAGAATGTTGAGGTTTTCCTATGGAAACGTGGTCCTAACTATAACTACCTACTGGCTATCGCCAGTAGGTAATATATATATATATGTGTATATATGTGTGTATATACATATATATATATGTGTGTATATATATATATATATATATATATATATATATCAACACGAAACACCCCTCCGATAAAAAAGGAGAAGAGGCCACACGGGGAAACCTTGGGAGCCGATTTATTAGGACAGCAAAGCAAGATGCATTTCGGCATAGTAGCCTTCCTCAGTTGCCGCTGCTATCACGTTCAGACTCCACCCACGCCTTTTTGAGTGTCCTGCATTGCCCTCATTGGAAGGTAAGTTCCGACCCCAAGTCACATGGTCATATTACCCGCTGTAGTTCCGATGTTACTTCAACTCCCAGAAAGCCTCGCTCCCCGGTGGGTGATGCCTGGAGAAGGAAAAAAACTGTTCAGGGCAAAGGCGCAGTGATAGAATGGAGTTTCACGATGAAAATAAAGTCCTCGCACTCCCTCGGGTCCCCTTTATGCTCCAGCTCACAAAAAGCAAATCAGCCTGGCTTTGAGACGACAATACAGTGATTACATCTCCTCGTGCAGTCACGAGCTGCACCTGGCAGTAGTCATAGGCTTTTCTTGCACTTGAGGCGGGCAGAAGTTGTTCCGCTTCCACGGAAAGAAGAAAGAAAGCTTCAAAAGCTGGTGCCAGCATCTCTTCTGCCACTAATGGAACAGGGCCTCTTGCACACCTCTGGCTGGTGCGCAAATTGAATCAACACGAAACACCCCTCCGATAGAAAAGGAGAAGAGGCCACACGGGGAAACCTTGGGAGCCGATTTATTAGGACAGCAAAGCAAGATGCATTTCGGCATAGTAGCCTTCCTCAGTTGCCGCTGCTATCACGTTCAGACTCCACCCACGCCTTTTTGAGTGTCCTGCATTGCCCTCATTGGAAGGTAAGTTCCGACCCCAAGTCACATGGTCATATTACCCGCTGTAGTTCCGATGTTACTTCAACTCCCAGAAAGCCTCGCTCCCCGGTGGGTGTTGCCTGGAGAAGGAAAAAAACTGTTCAGGGCAAAGGCGCAGTGATAGAATGGAGTTTCACGATGAAAATAAAGTCCTCGGGAGGAGCCAAGATGGCGACCGGGAAGGCAGCGTAGACTCCCGGCTCCGTGAACCTCCGCATCCCGCACGGATATCCTGCACGAGATCCTCAACCTGTGCTACGCGATCGTGTTTCTGAAGGAGAGTGGCACCCGACTGTGTGACTCCGAGGTTTCTGGCTGCGGTATCGCCGGAGAAACTTTCATTTGAACTTTGCGGCCTGTGCGGCCCTGGAGCCGGGACCTCGAGTGGACGCCGTGGCCGGGTGGCAGTTCAACAACAGCGGCCTGTTGTGACTGGGCGGAGGCGGTCCACCGGAGCGGTGCCAAACTCGGCCTACATTTCGTCGTGGTCGTTTCTACTGTCAAGTGTAGCGGACCGAGTGGATGCCAGTGGGTGCAATTCTCAGATCCTCCGGTGGCTGCCCCTGCCTTTGATGGTGAGCTGCCCGGCCGCCGCCCGTATCCTGCCCTGATCATTGCGGGCCGCCCCCGGATTTTTACGGGAGCGGGTCCGTAGTGGGGACGACTGTTGCCCGTGACCACGCAACGGATAACTTCTCGCCTGCCCCCGGAACCCGGTCGCCAGCGACGTGGCCATCGAGACGCTTGTCCCAGGGTCCCGGCCCCGGTGAGGGTCTGGCATACTTGGCGGCCATCTTGTTGCGATGAAGCCTACCATCCTGTCCGCTGGGTCGCAGCGGGCTTGTGAGAGTGCGACTTTTGGGAGTGTGGCGGCGCGATCGCAGAGAGCTGTGCTGGGGTACGGCGACCTCCTCGAGGCCCTTGTTGCTCTTCACTCCTCCTTGATTCATGGTGTCGGGGTCTTGGGGGGTAAGCTCGACGGTGTGGCGTCGGCGTTGGGGCAATGGCGGCCCGCCTGTCCGCACGTACACAGGGACTACCCACACTGCGCACAGGAGGACACTTTGGCGGCCACCCCTGAGGTTGGTGCACAGCTGGACACTCAGGCCAGTATACTACAGTGTGTTCGTCCAGCTGAGGGCCTGATCTGTCCTGGCGGCATTGGACCTGAGTGGGATGTGGTAGCCTCGTCCCGTACGTGCCCTCCTGCGACCCAGGGACAACTCCAGCAACTATTGTCTGCTTTGGCTGCCTCTGCCTTCCTGGACCTTGAGTGCAGTGCATATCCTGGGGCAGCACTGGGAAGCCTGTTTCTTCACGCTGCGGACTGTGTTGATGCTCAGAGACTTCCACCCCACCTGTGTGCGTCGCTTCTCGGACGTTTTTGGACAATCCTCTACCTTGGAACGTCGGATATGGTGCTGGGTCGAGGGGTAGGCATGGGCAGAATTCCAAAGAGTGGTCAGGGATAAGGCTGATCCTTCAGGGGTGGTCATCTAGTGGACGGGCGGGCTCAGGGGTTGCGTGCTCTCCTGGCATAGCTAACAGCATAATAGGTGCATAATGCTCCCCATCTCTCTTTGAGAAGATCGCTTTTGTGCTGTTTATTGTTCACTTTGGGGGAAACTTACCGTGCGGGAGGGAGAAGCCGGGGGTATGTTTTGAAGGCCCTCCTCCAGTTTATTAATACTTTCTCTACCCCCCCGTCTGGTGGGGTTCCTTTCCTACTTCTTTTTCCCTATTCTCCTATATTTCGGGTCTGGTTCCAGGGCGACAGGCACACTGCTGGGGGCGGGGGGCCGTACTCATTTGCAGAGGTGCAGGGTGGGGGGTTGGGGGAGGGGATTCTTTCGTCTTTTATCTCTTTTTCTATGGCCTCCTTTTTCTTCTCTGATTCTTTTTGTTTTTCTTTTTCTGGGATCAGTGTGATACACCTCCTTTGCTATGACTCGTTGCCGCTCCATGTGTACCACAATTTCCGGGGTGCTCTCCGGGAGTTCTGGCGGGGGACTGCAGGCGCAACTGCTTATGATATTCTTCCTCATCCTGATGTTCTTGTGTTTGCGCCATTGACCTAATAGATTGCTGTGAATCGTTTACGTCTATTACTCTGCATACCTGTAATTGCTGCTTGAACATTGTCTGGCACCTGATCCTTCTGCCTCGTTTCATTATAAAACGAAAACCTTTTTCTCCTGGTGCCCTACCTATGCTGTTCACAGTATTAGCATCACGATTCTGCTCCCCGATGGGCTGCCTGTGTTTACACTTGCCTGTTTTTTGCTCTGATTGCTTAGCGGCCGGCCCCGGGGGGTTGTAGGCCCATACTTGTTCTTTATTGAACTGTCAATAAAGGTTTTAAAAAAAAAAAAAAAAAAAAAAAAAAAAGAAAATAAAGTCCTCGCACTCCCTCGGGTCCCCTTTATGCTCCAGCTCACAAAAAGCAAATCAGCCTGGCTTTGAGACGACAATACAGTGATTACATCTCCTCGTGCAGTCACGAGCTGCACCTGGCAGTAGTCATAGGCTTTTCTTGCACTTGAGGCGGGCAGAAGTTGTTCTGCTTCCACGGAAAGAAGAAAGAAAGCTTCAAAAGCTGGTGCCAGCATCTCTTCTGCCACTAATGGAACAGGGCCTCTTGCACACCTCTGGCTGGTGCGCAAATTGAATCAACACGAAACACCCCTCCGATATATATGTGTATGTATATATATATATATATATATATATATATATATATATATATATATATATATATTCACTGAAAAAACCATAGGTTTCACACATGTTATAGTTAGCTGGACATTTCACTCGTAAAAAAACATTGAAATTCCCCCGTTATAGTTAGTGCAGGCAACTATAACTCACGCGACCGCAATCCTCTGCTGATGCTAATACTGTATTTAGACACTTATTTGCCCATGTCTTCTTCCATTAAATTTTAGCTATACATATATTGCAAATATTTTTTTTTCCTAAAGACACATATGTCATCAGCAGAGGATTGCGGTCGCGTGAGTTATAGTTGCCTGCACTAACTATAACGGGGGAATTTCAATGGTTTTTTACGAGTGAAATGTCCAGCTAACTATAACATGTGTGAAACCTATGGTTTTTTCAGTGAATTTGCAAGGTTTTTTAAATGCTAATTCCTAACTATAACGTGTGTGAAACCTATGGTTTTTTCAGTGAATTTGTATGTTTTTTTAAATGCTAAGTTACTTTACGCCGTTCGTGGCGTGCGCGCCCACCAGTGACAGACAGTGAGCCCACTTTACAGTGCCCACTTTACGCAGTTAGTGCCGTGCACGCAAGGTGGGCACGTTACGCTGGATGGGCCATGTACGCACGATGCGCTTCGCGCACCGTCCGCACACGGAGGACATATTATGCGCTTCGTTGTGAAAGGTTATCTATTAAATGTTCAATTGCCCTGCGGCCACCTTTTGCACACGGGAGGGGGGGGGGGGGCAAGGTGGATATTTTTTTTTTTTAAGTTATTTTTTACCGTACGCATACGGTAAGCGCATTCGGCGTATTTTCGAAAAAAAAAAATTAAAATTTTTGGCCTTGGGGGTTCTTTTGGGACACCCTAACCAAGGCTATGTGGTTAGGAGCTGTCTAGCCTGCCCCTTTTCATGTTATCCAACTTTGTTTTTCCTCCCCCCCCTCAGAGTGCGAGAGAGAAAATGGCAGCCGACACTTCCTGGTTTCGACCGATTCGAATGTTTACTAAGATCTAACAGCCAATCAGAATCGCGCTCGGGCACGGCACCGTACGCGTACGGTAAGCTTACCGTAAGCGCACGGTAAGCTGCCACAGATATATATATTGATTTAAATGCTATTTTCTCAGGAACTACTGAACAGATTTACACCAGACCTACAAAAGGCACTTCCTTGACCTGTAGACTACCTCTCTGCCAAATTTCAAGTAACTCTGTTCAGCCGTTCGGGCTGTAGCTGTGTCTAAAGGTCCTATGGAAAAATGCATGGGGAAAATGCATTTTGGGACCCCCCTTTTTTCTCAGCCCCCGCTTGACGAATCCCCCCGAGACTTTCAGGGTAGGAGCGGAGCGTAGCGCCCCATTAGTTTTGAAAATTTCGCGAGGATTCGTCGACCGGCGCCAAAGTTATTCCAAATAGAATGTTGCGGATTTCCTATGGAAACAGGGTCCTAACTATAACTATCTACTGGCGACCGCCAGTAGATAATATATATATATTGCAATACTCCTTCTTTTGTTTTTCCCCAAAAGAACGGAACGGACTCCACTTATTTCGTGCATTCAGATGTTTATTTTTGCTAATGCCGCCATTACGCGTTTCGGGCCACCCAGAGCTCTGGATCACATGACATGCTTGTTTTTTTCCACGGTTTTTAAAGTGACATTGTGCTTATTGGTGTTCATAAATATAGACAGACTACTCGTCTTTTTCTTTTGTTCGTTGTACTAATGCAGTTATCACTTATCTTAAATAAATGTTTGTTTTGTATTTTAAGACACTTCAACACCCAGTTTGTATAAATAAATTAATTAATATTTTTACAAAACCAATAAAAATATGTTGATAAATATTGGTAATTGTCATTTTGGGTTTTTGTCTTTGGTGTGACATACATTTTAAACCACTCATTAAAACAACAATTCATTAAAAAGACCAAACTTCTGCAGGTGTCCCCAATTTACGATATATATGCTTAAATGCGCGAGTATTTATCCATATTTCAAATTTGTTCAATTCCATATTTTTCTTAAAACCAATATACTTGTAAAATACATATTTCGTCTACAAAAAATATATATAACGTGAACAAATCATTTGAAAGTTCCCAATGGGTTATCATTTCAATAATTGGTATTATTACCCTGTTGTAACTGGTTATTGACCCATTTGATTCGTTATAATCAGTGTGTATCTATATTGGGGCCCACGTGTATGGTTATTTTGAAGGTCTTAATACAGTACGTGACATGTGCAAAGTACGCTAAAGAAAGTGCTAAAGTGCTAGTTTACTGTGACACCCACTATTAGCGCAAATCTTTGCTATGTACCATGAGCCCATGGTACTATTAGTAAAAACAACGGGTATTCTGGCAGGGAGGGGGGGCAGAATAAAATGTTCATAATATGTTCACAGCATTTTTCTTTTATATTCTTGTTCTTATTAATCGGAATCTGAGTTCTAAAGCCAGGTATACAAGTCTTCAGTGGTATTCAGACCGTGCGGATTTTTACTATCTAATTCTAATATGTATTTGGTTTCTAGGCGTCTAAGATTTGCTTCTCTGTTGCCTCCCCTCAATGGGGGGACATTGTCAATTACATAATACTTCAACTGATTCAAATCTTTATTATGTACCTTGTTGAAGTGACGGGCTACTGGGTATGAGCTGTTATTGTTAGTGATCGCCCGTAAATGTTGAAGTATTCTCTTGTGGACCTGGAGGCGTGTGCTTCCAATATATCTTAGACCACAAGGGCACTCCAATATGTTAATTGCAAACTCCGACTTGCACGTTAGAAATTTACTGATAAGGATGGGTTTATCATTGAAGGGTGAATGGTACATGGTTTTATTTTCCCCATATTTACATGCCTTGCATGTTGCACACCTTACAAAACCTTTACGTTTAGTCAACCAGATAGAATTGGTCAGAACTTCAGGGCTGCTACTCACTAGATGGTCACTGGTGCTGCATGCCTTCCTGAAGGTAATAGTAGGAGAGGCCGGCATTTTATCCCCAATAACAGGATCACTGAAAACCAAGTGCCAGTTGCTTTTGATCATTTTCCTGATACTATTTCTTTGATTATTATATGTTAAAATGAGTCTGCGGCTGTTTGTGGTGTTCTCACTGCCAATTTTTTGTTGTTGTTTCATCTTGTTAGGTGAGGGTTTGAACAGTAAATTGTTTCTGGGGGCTACCTTGGTGCGAGCTATTGCATGGTCCAATACTTTTTGTCCATAGCCTCTAGCTAAAAATCTGGATTTGCATTCCTGCTGTGCTATGTCAAGGTCATTGTCGCTGCTACATATTCTGCGTATACGCAGCATCTCCCCGTATGGAATACTTTCAATTGTATGTCTGGGGTGGAAGCTGCTACTATGCAGAATGGTGTTCCCTGATGTAGGTTTCCGATGTAATCGTGTTTGTATACTGTTGTTTTGTATATATACCTCTACATCAAGAAAACATATGCTGCTTGCACTAATTTCTGATGTGAAATGTAAGTTCATATAATTTACATTCAAATCCATGATAAAGTGTTCTGCGCTTGATCTATTGCCTCGCCAAATAATAAACAGGTCATCTATAAAACGAATCCACTTTATCACATTTTTAGTCCAACAATCAATGTGTTTGGTCTTTAAAATTTTCTCCTCCCACCATCCCATGTGGAGACAGGCGTAGCTAGGCGAAAAACATGCGCCCATTGCTAGGCCTCTCTCCTGGTGGTATATCTGTTGTTGAAAAATAAAGTAATTGTTGTTTAGACAGAAAGTGATAAGATCCATCAACAGTTTGTTATGTGCATGAAATTCTGTGGGTCTCGTGCCCAGGAAGTACTCAGTTGCTCTTAATCCGTCCCTGTGATGGATTGAGGTATACAGATTAGATACATCCATTGATATAAGCACATATTCTTCTTCCCACTTGAATTCATGCAACTGTCTTAAAAAATCCGTAGTGTCCTGGATATATGACGGTAGCGCCCTCACGTGTTCTTGTAAGAATGCATCTATATAGATTGACACATTTTCCAGTAGACTGTCTTTTGCGGATATGATAGGTCTTCCAGGAGGTCTTAATTTGTCCTTATGAATTTTTGGAATAAAATAGATTGCTGGAGTTCTTGCATGTTCCTTTTTTAGAAATTTTAATTCATCTTGATTAATTAAACCTTTGTTTTTCCATGCTAATAATTTTCCAAATAATTCATCCTGTTTTGCATTCATGATAAATTTGGAACTCAATTTGTAGCAGTTGCGATCACCTAGTTGTTTGAGTGTCTCTTCCATATATTGTTCTTTGAGCCAGATGAGTATATTGCCCCCCTTATCTGAGTTGCGTATAATTATGGAATCATTTTCGCGCAGTTTTTTCATTAATTGATGATATTTGTGCAACTGGTTGTTATACTTTCTTTTTTGTTTTTGAGTTTTTGAATGCAATTTCCGGACTTCAGATGTTATTATTTCACTAAAAGTGTCAATCGAATCCCTAGTCATTATTGGTACAAATTTTGATTTTGCTTTGAAGTTGGTCGTTGGTGCTTTGTTGATATTGATATCCATTTCTCCCAAGGTTGTCTGCGTGAGTTCCTCATTGTTCAAATCATTTCTTTCCATCATCCTTAAATCGCGGATTAAATTTACATCAGCGGCTGTGAGGTTGGTACCACCTTTTTGTTGTTGTTGATGGACGATGGGGTTTGTTGTCGTTGCTTTGTTATCTTTCAGTTGATGGAATTTCTGCAGTTTTTTCTTTCCGATAAATTGATATATATCCACCCGTGTCTGTGGATATTCAAAATTACTTTCTGCACAGAAAGACAGCCCCAATTTTAAAAGTTGTTCTTCCGCTTGATCCAAATCCACGTTTGCCAAATTTATGATGGAATTTTCATTTGTTTGATTAGTATTTATTTCTGGCGCCACCCTTTGTTGTTCGATTTCTTGATGTATTGCTTTTGCCCTTCTTCTTTTCCGTCTTTCCCTGCACCTCGCATTTCTCCTTTGCTTGAGTAATTGTTTGGTTTCCTCGGACGGAGTGTTTGGCGCCTCTGATCTCGTAAAAAACTCAGCTCATCAACTAAAGTGTGATCCATTCTATTTTGTTTCGTCTGCTTTGAGGTACTGGGGTTCATCTCTGTTTCGGATTCTGTTTCTCCTGTAGTACTGAGATCTGATACTGATGATATCGATTGAATCTCGTTTGCTGTTCCCTCTCTAAAGCCTTTTCCTGTTTGCTGATTTGTTTGACCTTTTGCTGCTTTAACAGCATCGTATTTGCGAGAGAAGGTAAAGATTTGACCTTGTTCATAGTCATTTTTATCACGTTGGAATTTGAAGGTTTTTCTTTTTTTAATTATTTCCTCTTCTTTTTTCAAACGCGATATCATTTCTTCTCTTAATTTGTGTTGTACATTGCCATTTTCAAGTATTTCAATCTTTAAATTGATCTCATCTATTTGTACTTGTAGCTCTTTTCTATCAATGTCCGCATATTTGATTAGTATCTCCATTAGTCTTTTCAACGAATCTAAATTGCATTCTCCCCACTCTTTCAACATATTAGGATTGGGGGTATCATAACTGGGGGCCAGCATATTGCGTAGCCCCCTAGGGATTCTGCTCACTTCCAAATATTGAGACAGTGATCTGTGTTCCCACCATTTCACTTGTTCACTTTTGGATAGTTTTTCTAATTTTTTTATATAATTCCTTGAGACTTGTACCATTACTATTGCCTTCCCTGCTTGGTTCTTCTCTGGTAGGCATACTGGCAGACTCCGCGAACATTTCCTCTGCCGCCTCCTCCCATCCTCGGAGCACACACACATATATATATGTATATATAGATATATAGATATATAGATATATATATATATATATATACGCTCGAACTCCACTTCTCAACGGAGCACTCTCGGACGGGTGCAGACTTGAGGCTGTGGACTCCGCAATATATTATCGCTCTGTTCCTTTACTTGACAAAAAAACTCCGCACTCACAGGGGCGCTCGAAAAAACCTTATTCCTCGGCGACCAACAGCAACAAACGCGTTTTGGCAAACTGCCTTCTTCGGTGTTGATGACACACCGGAAAAGGCCATGTTTAAAATCCATTTCATTTGTGCATTGAAACAAAGAAGGGACAAGCGCTATCGCTCTAACGTCCGCGCCATTTTGAAGTTTCATATAAACCAACATTTCATATGCAGTTCAATTTATACATGATCTCATTCATGATTACCACGATTGTTCACACATTTAAAAACATGATTGTAAATAAACCGGAACACATATTTACACTGTGCATTTTGTGATTGAAGAGCTGATTTACATCTTGCATTTGCCCACAATTCATGACACATTGCGTTAACCATCTATCAGTGTATAATGCACTATATAACATGGTATTTCTACTCAATATTATATAATCAATATTGATACTGGAATTGTAATTGGAATGTGGTTTCCTAAATAAGAGCTATTAGTACAATGACAACAATGCACGCCTCAATTTAATATAGCAATTTTTGTAAGAAGTGCATGTAAGAGAGTTACATAAGGAAGGGACATTTGCCGATTCACGGCAAGATTGAGTAGAAATACCATGTTATATAGTGCATTATACACTGATAGATGGTTAACATGAGGATGAGGAAGAAGATACACCACCTCGAAGAAAAGAAAGTGATATCTGGAAGTACTTTACTATACTATACCTTCCTGGGAAAAGAATGTAACCTAAAAATATGTACAATGCAATATTTGCGGCTAGCAGTTATCCAGAGTCACTGCAAAGAAGTATTCACATGAGACAAGTTCCATGTTGAAGGACCTAAAATAATTCATGAAAGGGTCTACAACCGGATGATGTGGGAGGAAGCTGTTGCAGCAGGACAGTCGACCTCTACAGCAGCCTTGGGAGAACCACCATCATCAGCTGCAGTCATTACAATACCAGCTGCCCATGAAGAATTGAGTGACCTGCTTGTTGCTGTAAAAATGTCTTCTTTGGGTGCATTCTTAGTTACAGTGAAGAACCATTGCGGTTCGTTTTGTTTTTGGTTTTGCTTACAGTGACCTCATAATGTTTTTGAAGACTGAAGCCAGTTGCTTCTTTGCATTTCCTCATCCTTACCCTTTTTAGAACCCTGTTCACTTTTTGTTCAAAAAGTTAAAAAGATGACAAAAATGTAAAAAAAAAACCCTTGTAGAAAAGAAACAGTTCTTGTTAGAACCACCATCTGGTCAAACAAAGTGCTAACTCTGTATTATTATTATTATTAAACATTTATAGAGCGCATGGCTACCCTCAGGCATCCCGGCGCTAGAAAACTGAGTAGAGAGACCGATAAATTTAAGAAGCTATTTGTTGGAATAGCCATGTTTTTAAAAGCTTCCGGAATAGTAGGATGTACATTTCAGCGCGGAGGTGTAATGGAAGTATGTTCCACAGTTTCGCCACATTGTAGGCGAAGGATCTTCCTCCGCTTCTTGTCTGCCTGACTTTGGGAACAACTGTGAGGTTAAGGTTAAGCGATCGTAGGTTTCTCTTGGGGTGATACCGAGAGATAAGAGGTTTATTGATAATCTGTGTTTTTAATGTGTCAGTGACTGCATCGGTGTGAGAGTGGGTGTATCAACCAATACATCGTTGTATGCCTGAGTTGTTTCAGTGTGTGTGTCAGTGAGTTGTTGGGTGTGTTACTGGATACACTAGTGTTTGACTGGATGTGTTAGTGTCTGCCTTGGTGTATGCCTGGTTGTGTCAGTGTCTACCTTAATGTCTGCCTGGGTGTGTCAGTGTAAGCATTAGTATGTCCCTCCCTGGCTGTGTCAGTGTATACCTCAGTGTGTGCCTGGGTATGTTATTGCATTCATTAGAGTTTGTTTAGGTATGTCAGTGTCTGCATTTCTATATGCCTAGGTGTGTCAGTCTATGCATCGGTGTATGCCTGGGTGTGTCTGTGTGTGTGTGTTTCATTGTGTGCCTGGGTGTGTTATTGGATGCATTAGTGTTTGGCTAGATGTGTCAGTGTCTGCTTTGGTGTATGCCTCGCTGTGTCAGTGTATGTGGATCACAGTTGAGTCTTGGGTGGGGCATGTGGTGGAATTTATTATATTTCTTGTGTTTGGCCCTCACCTAGAGCATGGAGCAAGTACTTATCTCCTTCCACTGCTCACGTTTTTGGAGCTATTTCTTTTAATTTTTTACAAGCACACAATAGGAGTTATTTTATTTTCAGTCCATCTCCCCTATTTGTGTTGCTCCTTTTCCCCTTCACCCTTTTGCCCCCATCTGTTTCTTCTCTACCCTCTCCCACCACTCCCTGTTGTAATTGTATAGCTCTTCAATCCCTGGCCACACAGCACCCAGGATAATGTGCTGCATGGCTACACACTTATAAGGTCCAAAAAGCATGACCTATTGGCTATGCCAGTGCTTGTTTGAAGGTCCAAGGAGAAGGCTGTACTGAGTCTAATGATTTAAAAGAGGGAGTCTCTTGGGTATGATTCCAGGTATTTCGAAAAAATCTTAAATTGTAGTTCAAATCTCTTAATATAAGCATGTCATATTTACTAAGTATTGCCCATTTTGCAGCCGACAGGTGTTTTGCCCCTTGAAACGGCATGCAAGCCTGGGGCTTTATCAAGACTGAAATCGACATATTTATAAGGACAGCCTCTTGCCTCAAACACCACCCTCTCCTGCTGGGCACAACAGTGCCCAGCAGGAGAGGGCACTGTTGTGCCCCACAGAGCCACTTTGTGACTGTAGGGATAGTGGGATTTATCCACTGTGCCACAATGTTGCGCTTGGCGGCGAGGAAGACCGTAACCAATAAGGCTCTCTCAGCCCTGGTGCCCCCCATGCCTTCCATTATACCGAAAAGTATCATGTTGGGGGATAGGGATATCGTCCACCCCAGTATCTCTTAACAGTTTGCTTGTTATTGCAGCCCAGTATGTTTGTATTGGAGCACAGGACAGAACCATGTGGAAGAAATCCGCAAGTGTAATTACACATCTTGGACAGGAGGCATCAGGTCAGAGACCAGCCCATGTGGACGTGTGGGGGGTAAGATATGCTACATGAAGATAGTAGGTTTGTACTAGCCTCAGCTTGGAGGAGATTGTGAGCTCACAGGGGCCATGGGGGCATTGCACCAATCTGCTTTGTCTAGAGGAACCGAGCCCACAGGTGGTGGAGGGAACCAGGGGAATTAATTATGAGAGTGCAATAGATTTGCGAGACACCTCCACGCCCCAGGTGACACATTAGGATTTTGGCTTCAAGTGGGTTAAACTCCGGGAGGGATTCTGTGTCACGCATGTGGGCATGGAGGGTGTGTCTGATCTGGAGGTATTTGTAGAATTGGGAGCGGGTGAAAGCAAATGATTCCTGGAGGTTGGTAAAGGAGCATATGTGTGTTCCCAACCACATGTCCCCAAGTTGAAACGTTTCGAAAAAGTTTAAGAACATTTAAATGCATACTGTCCTAATGTTGGTAATGTTTCACAAAGCACTGATGGTTTATTTTTGACACTACAGCTACCCCTGACGAAGGGCAAGGGTCCTGAAATGCATTGGGTGAGAGTGAATATACAAATGGTAACCCAAGAATATTACGTGAATTGTAACAAGTCGTTGGAAAAGGCCTGGATGGGCATTTCTTTTGTACTTAAAGTTTGGAACCACTTGGCCTCCATTGAAAAATTCGACATTAATGTTGATCAATGGATTGAATAAAAATGGATTGAGATACAAAAATGGATTACAGTGGATTATTATGGTTCAGATGGAATTACGTTATTTAATGCATATTCGTGTGGCTGTGCGGCTTGAGGCTGAGTGCGATGGCGCAACAGTTCAAGTTTGGATCTTTTCACATTAGTCATGACAAACAGAGAATTATGTTATGGTTTTCATTACCCTACATTTTCTTTACCTTGTTGTTATTTCAGCCTTGATAAAACCCCAGGCTTGCATGCCATTTCAAGGGGCGAAACACATTTGGCTGCAAAATGGACAATACTATGTTAATATGTGAGGCTTATATTAAGAAATTTGAACTACAACTTAGGTTTTTTTCAAAACGTTTCTTGAGGATATAAAAAATACTTTGAATCGCACCCAAGATTCTGTCTCTTTTGCATCATTCGACTCGGTACAATCTTTTACTTGGACCTCTAAAATATATTTAACATTCCCATTACCTGGGGTGTTACCAGACAATAGCCAATTTGGGAGCTAATGTCATGCACAGTGGAGTAATGGGTGGAATCCGTCTGCTGTGGGTGTAGTATCCTCCACACATCCAGCCGGTCATAAAGCTGTATTATTTTGGAAAGGACCACCGCCGCCAAGGGAGACGGGCGCTGTGTCTGTACGGAGCAGTCTTTCTGTCTAGATATGTCCACATGAACTCTCCACCCCAGATCAGAGGTAAAGTGACATTTTTGCTGCATTTAGTAATCCGCTCATCGAAGAAGTCTGGGGTGTCAGTGTTCAGGCCATAAATATAGAGGAGGACCAGCGGCAGTGTAAATGGTACTATATTGTGAAAAATTATTGCAAGTCCACTGGAGTAGGACGTGTAGGGTGCCAAATATCTCTGCGGTCCCCATGTAGATGAAAACGCGAGATGTGCTCCAGCTGACACATGTTTGCTGTGGGAATATAATTCTATGTCGAGCGAGAGAGGTTTGTACCTGTTGTGCTTTCCGTAGGTTGTTAAGCCCACGGCCATTCCAACTTATCAGTTTATACAATGTTAATGACTGTCCGTGGACAATGGGTGTGTATACATTCCATGGTATCTATGTGGTAATATAGTAGCTTTTCTGTCCCCACAATGTCATGGCTGTGTGAGATGTCCAATAGTTAATACAGCAATAATAATTCCACCACCTCCCATGCCAACAAAAGGAGTCCGCGAAATAAAACACCCAATACAGAAAAGTACCCATGCGATAGTGTTCATACTTCCCGCTGTGTTTCTAGATGCCAGGGAGGATCCTGAGAGTGCGCAGCTTGCTCGGGTAACTTAACAGTGTCTATAACTGTATTAGCAATTTTATCATCAACCCCTCGTGTATCTCTGTAGCCTTAGGTGTTGGGAAAGGCCCAGAGAAATTTCCGCCCCTTGCAGAGTCCATTTCTATTCCCACCTAAGCTTAGTAACTATAATCATTGAATTAGTCAGTAGAAAAGGGACAGGAGCAATCACACCAAATTCTGGGTCTAATGGAGCACTATATGTAAGCTGCAGCTGTACAAAGACTGCATATCCAACAAGGGACCAAGCAAATCTGCCACTTCATAATAAGGCGCTCTCTAGATATCAGCAATAATACTTTGTTCCTTTTCCAAGGGTAAACTTCATTATTGTGAGTTGAAGGTTGTCTCCAACTCCATTGGAATGATGGTACCGCAGTTTCGTCCATCGCTCGCATGTACTAGGCGGGTGGTAGGTTTCAAGGAAATCCCGTGCTGTCTTAGTTGTGTGAAAAAGTGAACCTTATCAGAAGCCTCCACTCTCAGTTTGGCAGGGTATAACATTGAGTTCTTTATGACCATTTAAAGAGCTTGTTTCTTCAGTTCTAGAAAGGATCGCTGTGCCTCCTGGACCGTTGGTGTGAATTCCAGATAAAATTCCACTCGCGAATTGTCACACTGTAAATCCGGATGAGATCTGTTGAGGCACAGTATGGTGTCCCTATCCCAGTAGTTCAATAAGTGACCTGTGAGTGGTCTTGGGGGTTCTTCACCGTAAACATGGAGGAGAAAGCCTCTGCCGAAGAACGACAGGATAATTTGCTCTATGAAATTTTCCATGTTGGCACTTGCTCTGCCTCTGCTATCCCCAGTAGCCATAAATTATTTTGCCGTGAGCGACCTTCCAGAACCAAATTTTTCTGTTTTAATATTGCAAGCTCTTTGGAGAGAGTGGCTGGTTTGGGAGTTTGCTCACGGCTGGCAACCTCCACCTCTGAGATCCTTGTATCCACCTCTGTTGGTTTGGTGTCCTGTATGTTTAAGAGGGCCTTAAAATGGGCAATCTATATCGTGAGGTGATTGATCTTATACATGAGAGTTTGAAATCCCTTCTTCAGTTCTCTGAGCAACCCTGCCACTCCTGAGTCTGCAGGTTGGGTGGGCACTCGTTGAGGGTCATCTGCGTTAGTCGCATCCTGTCTTTTATTAAAGTGAAGCTTGGATTTTTTTTGGTCTCCTTTTCCCATATTTGTTCAGTGGTCAGCTTGTCATCAACACCACAGCAGTCTCCGAGGACAGTGCCGTTATCACCTGGTTCCGGGCACTAGGCAGTTCCCATCTCCCAATCACCAACGTCTGCAGCTTCTAGCGTTTATGTAATGTTGGTAATGATCAGGGCTTCCGGGGCCCTCACCAACATTTCTTTGAGAGGACAGTAACCACCATGCTGTCTCATCGCTTCCCCCAACTGGTGCCCGTTCTGAAGTCACACAAGGGATGACATCTAGACGGGTCCCCACTCTTTAATCAGGTGGAAGCAGCCAGGGAAGTTAGTTCTTTTGTTAGGACCCCACACTCCGCTCTTAGGTGCTGTAACCCAGCCCTACCATGGGTTTAGAACACAGGCCGGTCAGTGCGCACTACTGGCCCCAACAGTCTGCAGCTCAGGCACCCATTGCTGCAATTTATCAAATTGTATCCTGCTATGCAGCAATGGGTGGCTACTAAGGAAGCTGTCCAGGTGTGTGTGGTGGCCACAATCACCCCACCTCAGGCATCGGCTCCATCGGGTGGGCTCCCCCTTAGCAAGCCGCCTGCCATCATTCTGCTGCTGACAGGCCACAGCCTCGGTACTCATGCAGGCCTCAGCACTCCACTGTACCGCAGCATTTCACCTGAGGTCACGTCTGCCTAGCCTTTCCTGCACCTCATGTCGACTCCAGGACCTGCCGCGGTCACCACTCCCTTCCAGTGCCCTTCACATGCATCAATCTTCCTCCTGGAGCACAAGTGATAAACCGTGAGTGAGGCCACCAATACCAACTATGGTGTTGAGATGCCCCCACTGGTGAAACCACCCCGATACTGAGTAGATTGCATTTGTGTCCTCCCCCCACCGCAAATAGCAATAGCATAGGTAGGCTGGCAGAGGTCGATGTTGGTAGATTTTTGGTGCCGGCCCAGCAGGGCACACCAATCAGGCATCTATCTTGTGCGTGCACTGCTCTCTAGTGCCCTCAGTTAATACATTTTTAAGTGTCTAGAAATTGACTTTTAAATGATTTTGTTGAATGATGTTCTACTTCCTTCTGTACAAGGTATTTTGTTTTGTTTCATGGCAAAGATAACTTCAATTGTCTTGGACATGTCTGATTTATGCGCTGTCTGAGCAAGTCATTTTGGAGCTGGAGTTTATCCTCCCCATTTCACTGAGACATTTAATCTGTTTGTGTGTGTGATAGACTGAAATATCTGCACTGGCTGCTTTCTGAAGTATCCACAATACAGATGAGGTTACATTGGCATAGAGTCTCTATGTACATTTGAGTAGAAGGAAAAATCTCTTTCCCTAGGATAAAAGTATCTCCATGTATCAGTGAGATCCATATTGCAATATAGCTACTTCACCGTCTTACTCATGGCCTTCATGTGTGAGTTGGCCGAATGGAATGGTTGACGTTTGGTCACATTCCAAATTTAGGTCTTCTCCTAGAGTGTGCTCCCAACATCCTCTCTTACTATATTTGTGAGAATAGTGTGGAGAAAGATATCTTGGGCCATGTGTTGTGCAGAGAAAAGTGTGAATATTTCCCTTTGTGTTTCTAGTAACACCAATGCCTATCACCCCCCTGGTCTCTTTTAACCTTAACTTGTTCAACCTGCAAGTCCTGTTTGCATGTCTGCCGTTATTGATGTGTTAGCTTACAAGGAGTTTTATATGTGGAATTGATCTACTCTGAGCATGTGTGTGAGCTTTAAGGTGATGGTGTTTACCTAAAAAGTTCAGACTTTTTAAATGTAGGTATCTTAGCCTTTATTTAGAACCTTCATAGGAGTTTTTTCTTCTTTGTAATTACCTTCACGGTTCACTCCCTGCTGGAGTGTGTACAATCCACAACTAGCAGTAAAAATAAATATCAAAAACCCAGTCCCTGGTCCAACCATAGGTCTCAAACTCTACCTATGTTTAAGGGCCAGGCCTGACAGACTCACTCATATCTGTCGGTTCTGGGAAAATTAGGTGTTGTGTTGCCACTTCTCTAGCCATGTTGATTTTGCTCCACTGCCAATGTGGAGTACCTTTGAAGAACCAGAACCTTTTGGGCCTGGCGGCGCAGGGTACGCCCAAAGTCTCCGGAGTTCACCTGCTTCGCTACACAGAGACACGGGACACTCTGTCGGCGTTAGAAGATCAGATTTATATAGCTGCAGCTAGTACAGTCATCCTAGAAGTACACAAAGTAGGTTCTCAGGATACTGCCACTTCACTCTGTGGCGCATCATGTTAAATACTATACAATGATACAATTATTGACGAAATACACTCCCAGAGCATACAAGAAAGAGCCAATAAGGAAAGTTGGAAAACAAGGCGGAACCAATAGGAAAGGTTTGAAAACAGAAATATCAGATGACTCGAAGAGACCTCTCCTCCAACTCTGTTTGTCACCCCACCCTCAAGCTAATACATTAACAGATTCATAACTAACTTGCAGGTGGCGAGATACGTTTGTGTGTGTTGGAGGACAGTTGTGAAACGAGAGAATGCTAGCAGGAGATAGTGAAGGCCAGTCGATAAGATAAAGTCAGGAAAGAATAGTGTGAGCCAACAGATAGTTGAGACGCGGATTAGAAAAGCCAGACAGGGATTAGTGTACTCGGCTAGTTCTAACACCAGCTTTACAAATAGAGGCCGAGGGCGTATTTCGACACCAGGCTACAGAAAAAGCAGAATAGACTTTGTTCGCCGTGCTGCCTGAGTGATGGCAACACAAAATGGCCGGTCGATTCGATCGTGATCGAAAATCGAAGTTCCTCAGACCCTCCTTTTGCCAGAACTCAGGCAAGACAGACTCATGTTAATCTGAGTCCACATCAATAGCCATGAGGTCATCGAGCTGTTGCTGTAACATCATTCTTATGTTTTCTGTTACTTGTGGTTTGGGTTTTGGGATGCACATAGTAGCACAAAGATCACAGATGGCGGGACCACAGTGCATACAAAGACAACAGGAAAATATAATGGTCAGGATTATACCAAGGAACGTCAATGCTTTCCAACCCCATTTGGACAGTAGTCCCCAAAACCATTCGGTTAAAGACCAATCTCCTTCGTCCTGATGAACAGACTCCGAGATTATGTGCAACTTGGAGATAGCTTGGTATACTGTCGGAGCGTCATTAGGAATGAAAATACAGCAAATTGACCCGGTCAATTTGCACACTCCACCACGATCGGCAAGAACAAAGTCTAAGGCAACTCGATTTTGTAATGTCATAAGACGGTCCGCCTGTAGTTCTGCCGAGATGTTACTTAAGGCTCCTACAGTGATGTCTATTGTAGTCTCTACGACACGGACCAATTGCCTTATATTTCTGCTGTTAGCCATTGGACCCCAGAAGGGAAGAAAACCTTTAAGGAAATCTCCTCCCTCTTGTTCTGCTGTGTCCTTTGAATTGTCGTACTTTAATATTCGGGACCGCGTAGGGGACAGGGCCCTACCCCTGCCTATCTTGGTATTAGCAAACCGCAAATGGTAAATGCGGCATGTACGAGTGCTTTATATATCGTTCTAGCTATGAATGCACTGCGTACACGTTATTCTGCTTCACTACGCGGGTTCCATTTTGGAAGCAGTGGCCATCTTGTCATTGCCCTCACATAGGCTATAATGGAGTAAATACGGGCCTCACAGTACATGGGCTTTCCCTCTGACTTCTCTGTGACCTGGGCAGCTGGCTCTGCTGCCCCAGGTCAAACCGGTCTCACGAGCTCCCCTTCCTCCGTTCACCTGTGATTAGCATCAGGGCTTGACCCGTCATAAAACTCTTTCATTCTATACAATCCCCCGGCTAATCTCTTTCCCACCTGCTTGTTCCGGCTTTATGACTTGTTTCCCAAAACAGGAGATGCTCATGTTTATTGGGGGGTCTATTGACATCAAATGTGGGATCTGAACCTTACTGTGTAAATCATTGTGGGCTGGCCGAACTGGAATGTGGGATGGTCATCATGACTCTGCTTTTTCGTTTGTAATGTATACTTATAATGGCCATATCGTAAACCAAGGAATGTGTGCCTGGAGCATGATATTTTGTACTTAAGGAGAAGCCCGTTCCTATGATTTTCAGCAGTCTCCTGAGAACATACACGCTGTTGTACTTCTAGGATACCTGTCATTGGTCTGCAGCCAATAAACGATTCTTTGACTTCACCCAGAAGACTCTGTGTTTCTGTAGGTCTGGAACAGGGTGAACCCAGAAGTCATAGGGTGTGTGCCCCTGCACCGCTGGGTCTAAAATACCCAGTACTTCAGTTTGGCGCCCAACGTGGGGCTCGATTTCAGCGGTACCAGTCCAAGCCAGAGGTTCGTGAGGAGCTTCGTGTGGAAATTCCGGAGGAAGGCCGCCACTTCATCGACCCCTGCATGTCGACGTGGTCCGAAAGTCTTTTCTGCGAGGTTCTCCGCGTCCCGACGGCTACGAAGGACTGCTGCCCTGATTAATCGACCTGTTTTGGACCCTTGACGAATCTGAGAGAGCGAAACAATCGAGAGAGTCTTCTGGTGACGCCATCGATCAACAATATTCAGTTAAGTATAAGTGGAGCGTCTCCTATTTGTTTTTGGTATCCTTCGGGATCGTTTGATTTGGTAATTTGGTACTTTGGAGTTTGCAAACGCCAAAACCAGAGGACTCGTGTATTCACGAGAATATCGTATTCGATAATCCTTTGACGTTTGGATCTAGACAAGTGAGCAAAGATGCCTGGTTCTGGACTATTTGGTAGATTATTCTGTTTGGGTTGTGGAAAAGATTTCCAGCTAGAGGAATCATGTCCGGTTCCTCCGGTTGGAACTCCAACTTATGAGCTCTATGTAAAACATGGCGTAGGCCCCATTGCATATAACGAAGTATGGATCCACTACACCAGGAAAGATGGTGTTTTAAAATGGCCCCAAAATGGTAGTTTTGATACCGATATTTTAGATAATTTGGAAATTAAATTGTTTAAGAAGAAAGCCCGGCCGGCGATGTTTGACTCCGCTTATGGCGAAAGGAAGCCAAACAAAAGGAAATTAAGTTAGCGAAAAAGAATAAGAGAGAGAAAGGTATGACAGTGATGCAAGCAGCTGTACAATTTAAAGACAATGAGGAGGAGCAAATGAGTGAGCAATTGCACAGGCAGCGCAAGTTAGGGATTGACAAATGTTACCCAGCTTTACCACATTCTAAGCAGAATGAGTTAGAAGAAAAGGAGAAAGATCCCCTGATGTCACATTTGTTGAGTTCGCCACCCCCGTATGCTCAAACTGCCACGGCGCCTCCCCAGCTTGTAAATATGCCACCTCCAGTGCATATACTGCAAGCCTTGCCGCTACCGCCAGCTGCTTTGCAGCCGGCTCCTATCCCTGTAGCGCAGCCCTCTCAAGCACCGCCGGTTGTGCTTCCAACTGCCCCCGCACTTCCTGCGACTTTGCCTAATACAGCAGCTGCCTCCCCTGACACTCTTCCTTCCACCACTCCAGTACCTGTCTCTACATCCTCTTTTCTTCCCTCTGTTTTTCCCCCTGTTCTCGCCTCAGCTTCTCCTTCGGCGCGACAGCGCTTAGCTAATGTGGTTACTACATTAATGTCTCCTCTCTTTGAGTCATCTGGTGCGACTCCTGGTTTACAGCGTAAGCAATTGCGTAGCCAATTGCCTAACCCCGATGAGAAAAAGGTAATAGATAACATGGCGCGTAGATGGATTGTTTTTCCTTCACTGTATGATGTGGAATCAGTTGTCAACGTTTTCCATCAATGGGATGCCCCGAAACAGAGATATGTGTTTGAGAAAATGTGCAAAATTCTCTGTGAAGAATTGGAGGATAGTGGTAAAAATCCGAACCCGCAGGAATTGTGTAGAGTGAGGTTCGATTTTGGAACTGGTATAATTGTGGACCGTGGAGTAGATAAAGCAGTTGCGGTTGTATTGTCCTTTAGGAATGATGATTGCCAACAGTCATTGTTTGAACAAGATGTCCTTGTGGGGAAAAAGGTAAAAGCGCGACAATACCCTATGAGAGAAGTTCCCCCGGTATGGAAGGAAGCGGTTGCAGCTGCCGGTGGTAACCCCGCTGTGGCAGCGCATTTCCAGCGTGTTTGGGTGCATGTTCCATGGAAGCGCTCTGAGGTGTTAGCGCTTAAGCAGTTCTTGCCTGATCCCCGTAAAAACCCAGCAGGTTATTATAAAGAGTTATCACAGACGGCAGGGTCATGCATTATGAATCTGGCCGACATAGACATGTTGTTTGGTAATGTTGTTCCACAGCCTCTATGGGGGTCAATTCGTAATGTAGATCACAATGCAGAACTAGGGGATACATGGGCTAACATTGTTGCTGCTGATGCTAGACAAACTGGTGGTGCGAAACCAGAACCTTTAGTAGCTGAACTGCCTGGTAGAATCATCACGTATATGAAGACAATAATGCCTGCGATGCGCGTAAATTGGGACAAGTTATCTGCATGCAAGCAGAAGAAAGATGAGACAGTGTCAGACTTCTTTACTAGGTTTGAAGAAACGTTTATTGATCACAGTGGGCAGGATATGAGTACTGAGGGTGGCCAACGGTTATTTGTGGATAAGTTTGTGCAGAATCTACTTCCTGACCTATGTAAAAAGTTAAAAGATTCAGAAAGTTCTTGGGCTGTTTCTTCTTCAGCGCAAATACTGGCTACTGCACAGTATTATGAAAATAGAGATAAAGACGAGAAAGATAGAACAGAAAAGAAAACGAAGGAACTAAAGACAAAGGTCCTTTTACAGCAGGCCTATCCGCCACGTGGAGGTCAGAATAATTATAGGCAACCCCAAGGTGTCTATCACCAACCCCAACAGTTTCAGAACAATCAGCAAATGAATGGGTATTACCAACCACGTATCCCTGTAGGTCCCAACCAATGTTCATACTGCAAAGAGGAAGGTCATTTTAAATACAGTTGCCCTAAATTAATGCAGCAGAACGGTAATGCGTATGGCGCAAGAGGTAGGGGTGGTCAGCAAGCTCCTAGAGGCAGAGGGCGTGGAAGTGTTCCCCAGAACGCGCGTCCTCTGCCACCTCAAAGTACCATCAATAGCTTTGATCAGCAAGCTAATGCGATTAGTAATACGGCCCAGTATTATAATAATGATTATTATGCAGAGGACGGTGATGCAGAAAGTAATGACTACTAGGACAGCCATAGACAGAGAGAGGGAGTTGTTTCAGTGCCAGTGGATCAGAGTGGACCGTATGTTGAGGTGACTACAGCAAATGTAACGGAGCCTTTTCTGCTAGACACTGGTGCTGCAAAGAGTTCAATCATGCATTCAAAACTCCCTGGCGCACCTTTGTCTGGCGATATAAATGTTTCGGTAGGTTTTTCTGGCGCCCCAGTTAGGAACCCGATTTCTAGTCCCATGTCACTTTCTGTTGGACCTTGCGAGCTGAAAGCACCCCTGATTCTGACAACAGGTTGTGGTGAGAATTTGCTGGGATTAGATTTGTTGAAAAGATTGCACGCTACACTGTATTGTTCTCCTTCAGGAGTACAACTTACATTAGGCAAGAAAGTGATTTCCCCAATGTACTTGTCTAAGAATACAATGCCACCTGAATTGTCATCCCTTCCGGATGCCCTTTGGGCTACTGGTCCCAATGATGTGGGCCTCTTGGAGATACCGCCATATGTGGTGACTTTAAAGGCTAATGTCAGACTGCCACGTATTCCCCAGTACAAGATCTCTAATGAAGGGCAGAAAGCATTGTTAGACATTGTCAGCGACTTGATTAATAAGGGTGTGATCGAAGAGACAAGAGGCAACGTTTGCAATAGTCCGATTTTACCTGTCTTAAAACGAACGGACCCTTCACAGCCACCTGTTTACAGATTTGTGATCGATCTCAGAGAGGTTAATAAGATTGTTGTGCCACAGTTTCCGGTTGTCCTTGATATAACCGCCTTGTTAACGATGATTCCAGCCTCTGCTGCATGGTTTTCAGTGATTGATTTAAAGAATGCTTTCTTTAGTATCCCAATTGCAGAAGAGAGTAGAGACATTTTTGGTTTTAGTCTGGGAGGCCGAAGCTTCCGCTTCAAACGCGCTCCCCAGGGCTACTGTGAGAGTCCATCCATATACAGTCAGGCTTTGAAGGCGCAGCTTGATGCACTTGTTTTACCTAGTGGCGCTATCCTGATTCAGTACGTGGATGATTTACTAATTGCCGCGGATACTGAGAAGATCTGTAAAGAAGCCACATTGTCACTGTTGCGCCATTTATCCGCTTTCCATCACAAAGTGTCTCTCTCTAAGCTGCAATATTGTCGACAAGAAGTGACCTACTTAGGTCATCTCTTATCGAAGGAGGGAAGGAAACTGACCCCAGAAAGAATTCAAGCCATTGCACAGTTGAGTGTGCCAAGAACACAGAGAGAAGTGCGTGCTTTCTTGGGCATTACCTCATACTGTAGGCATTGGATTCCTAGTTTTTCTTTATTGGCAAAACCTTTGTTAGCCTTAACATGCAAAGACACACCGAATCCTATCCCATGGTCTGAAGAGTGCCAGAGAAGTTTTGTGGAATTGCATAATGCATTATGTTCAGCACCTGTGTTGGGTACCCCTGACTACAGTAAGCCTTTTACATTGTATGTTCACGAGAAAGATGGATGTGCGTTGTCAGTATTAACACAGCCTTTTGGCGACAGACCGCGCCCATGCGCATATTTCTCATCAACCTTGGACCCTGTAGCAAGGGCATTGCCAAGCTGTCTGAGAGCGACAGCTGCTGCAGCGATGTCTATCCGACAATCTGCTGGTTTGGTAATGGACAATACATTGATTGTTATGGTTCCACACGCTGTAGACACATTATTAAATAGGACCAAGACACAACACTTGACTAGTGCGCGATTATCAGGTTATGAACTTACACTGTTAGCAAATCACATACACATAAAGAGATGCAATACGCTGAATCCAGCCACGTTGTTGCCAATTCCAGCAGACTCAGATGAGATTGAGCAACATGACTGTCTGTTCAGAACAGAAGAAGAGACGAAAGGGAGAGTGGATCTAAAAGATACTCCCCTGACTGAGTGTGATGGCACTTTATGGGTAGATGGTTAATGTTTCAAGCTCCCTAATGGTGACACGACTGCTGCATATGCTATCACGACTTTGCACACGGTCGTGGAAACTGCGCGAGTGCCACATAATTCGGCCCAAGCAGCAGAATTAATCGCCCTCACGAGAGCATGTGTGTTGTCTGAAGGAATGAGAGTGAATATATACACAGATAGCCAGTACGCCTTTGGCGTGGCTCATAATTTTGGGCGACTGTGGAAGGAGCGTGGGTTCCTGACGTCGCATGGAGCTAAAATTCAGAATGGCAAGTTGGTGAATGATCTCCTTGAGTCACTGACCCTACCGTTGCAAGTTGCGATCATGAAATGCAGTGCGCACAGGAAAGTCACAGATGATGTTGGACGTGGGAATGCGTTTGCTGATGAGACCGCGAGAGAAACAGCACAGAATGTGAAGACTAGAATGTATGTTGCAGGCCCCGCAAGATGGGTTAATGATGTGGGAATGTGTGAAAACACAATAGAGAGTGTGAAGTCGCTTCAAGCTGAAGCCACAGAGGAAGAGTTAAGCAAGTGGAGAGAAAGTATGGGTAAGTTGGATGAGAATGGTTGTTGGATTGATCTGACAGAACATAGGCGATGGTTGTTGCCTGATGCATATGTGCTTCCAGTGGTTACTATGGCACATGGAATGGCACATATCAGTACGAAAGGTATATGCAAGTTGTTGGCTCCAGTATGGCAGAATGCTGGGATTCCCAAGTGTGCAGAGAATGTGGTCAAGAATTGCATAGTATGTTTGAAGTACAACCCTGGTAGGGGAACCCCAACTCCAGCTGGTCACTTTGCACCCCCATCATGTCCATTTGAAGTTTTGCAGCTGGACTTTATTCACATGGAAAGATGCAACAACCTGAAATATGTACTGGTGGTTGTTTGTGCTTTCTCAAAATGGATAGAGGCTTATCCTCTGAAAGATAACACTGCCCTATCCACAGCCAAAGCCCTTGTGAAGGAATTTTTCCCTAGGTTTGGGATGACAAGAATGGTGTGGTGTGATAATGGAAGTGAGTTTGTGGGTAAAGTGATGAAGAATGTATGTGAAGGGCTAGGGATAAAGCAGAAGTTCCATGCTGCAAATCACCCCCAATCAGCTGGATTAGTAGAACGCTACAATGGAGCCTTAAAGCTCAAGCTGGCCAAAATCCAGGCGAGCACCGGTCTTAAATGGCCTGACGCTCTGCCTTTAGCACTCCTGTCCACCAGAATGACCATACACTCACGAGTGGGACTTAGTCCTTACGAGGTTGTTTTTGGCCGTCCGGCCAACGTATGGGGTGTACCGAGGCCTACGAAGTTCAGTGAGATAGAGCATCCAGTACTGCTCGATTACCTGTATGATTTGACTGTTAAACTGCGTGTTTTGCACCAACAGGTACATGATACTCTTCCCCAAGCTTCTGAACCTCCTGGACACCCTATCAACCCTGGTACGTGGGTGCTAGTCCGAAATTTCCAGCGCAAGAGCAACGACGAGCCTCGCTGGATCGGCCCTCATCTTGTTCTTCTTTCGACAAGATCAGCAGTGCGAGTGAAAGGGAAGAAGCACTGGATCCATGGTACCCACTGTAAGGTAGTCCCCTTGCCTCTGCCATATGACCAGTGGGTCAAGGAGGGTATCACCGACTCTGAGACAGACACTGTACCTCGTTTTGTACCATTCAGTGACGCACTGACACAGTTTCAGATCAAGAGAGTGACAATATTCTGCAGGAAGCTGTGCCACCATCAAATCGACTGGACACCATTGAGCCTGAACTTTTGTTTCAAGACCAAACAGCACCTGGCCGTCTCCGCTATAATTTGAGACCTAGGCCCATGGACAAATAAAGATTTCCTCACTATTTCCTTTTTGACATTTTTGCTCTCCCATCTGAAGGACTTTCTTGATTTTTGTTTTTCGAACCACCATCCGGGTTCTGCCGCAGGGTCGCGGTGCCAAGACTTTGGGGTACAGGCCGAAGACGCTAGGTCAACGGTTCTGGTTGGTCTAGGGCGTTTCCCTGGACTGACAGGCGTACTCCTTAGCAGAAGAAACTCATCCACCGCGAGCGGCCCGAGTAGAGGATGGAGTTTTTTAAGATGGAGAGACCGATTGAGGAAATGAACTTTAACACAAGGATGTGTAGAATTGTAAAAAGTAAATGTTTTGTCTTTTTGTGCCTTTTTACATTGTGTAGTATCATGATGTTTATTGTAGGATTTGTGTTCTTCTCCGCTCAAAAGCCCATTGAACCCACTGAACAGCCTATACCTCTTTCTACTGCCTCCTCTCACTCTTTTCACCCTTTGCCTGAGCACGAACAGACCAGACGATCAGAGTTCGTAAATAACTCGTTTATCCAACTCTTGCACCAGCACCAACTGGTAATGAATACGACCAATTGCTGGGTATGTGGGTTAATGCCCCATACCATTAACAAGGGTATTCCCTACCTAGTGCTGCCGTATAGTTACAATGGATCGTCATGGGCATTCCAAACCATGTTTCTCTATGCTCTAGATACATACTCCCCTCGCCAACCGCGTTCCATCAGACCTATCACCAATAATAAGGCTTTGATGAAAGGAGTTGCCGATATGAGTAGGGATATCGATGCATACTCATCCATTCCCAAAGAAGAGTTGAGACCTTATGTAGGATGGAATGCGACGGGGTATAGTATTAGTCTGGGTGAAAGACAGCGAAAAATCTCGTCTCCAATCTGGGTCGTACCCCACATGGGTCGGTTCTGCTTACAGGGTAATGGTCAGAATCCTAGAGCTCAACTGGGAAGAAGTGACTGTACTGAAACGTACACCTTCCCGTCACAGTTTTCCCCTGCGTTTTTGGCTGCCAAGGGCACATATTTCATCTGTAATGACCGAGCATATACATGGCTGCCCCCTGATTTCTCGGGCACATGTTATTTTGCGAACTTGCTACCGCCGACATTTACTGCTGCCTCTGACTATCACAAGACCAGAGTTGTGAGAGGTGTGATTAGTAAGGAGGATACTGCCGGTCAGGAAGCAGGAGACTTCTTCTTGGGATTCCTGCCGTTTTGGGGACCTATGGTCAATAGTAGGAACCTGAGACAGCTGACTCGTGTGGTTGAATCCACTGTCAATGTAACGGCTGGTGCCCTTAGTAATCTGACAGCTGAGCTCCAAGCGGATCGCCTTATGACTCTGCAGAACCGCATGGTTCTAGACGTTATTCTTGCAGACCGCGGTGGGGTATGCAAGGTCATCCAATCCAGTTGCTGCATTTTCATACCAGATAATGCTCCAACAGTGTATCAAGCCATCTCCAAACTCCATAAAATATCTGAATCCATACACGTGGATAAGGGAGATTGGTCACTGGTGGGGTGGTTCTGGCAATTGATATCTGCCTGGGGTTGGAAAGTTCTGATGGTCATTGGAATAATCTTAGCCATTCTTTTCCTGTTCTGTCTGTGTATACAGTGTGCTCCCACGATATGTGGCCTCTGTGCTACCTTATGTGTAAGGAAACCTGTATCGAGGGACGAGCTAAGTAATAGGATGATGCTACAGCAACATCTCCATGACTTTGTGAACATTGACCTAGACTCGGATTAAGATGAGTATAGTGATTGCCTATGTAAGGGCAAAAGGAGGGTCTGTCGTACTTTAATATTCGGGACCGCGTAGGGGACAGGGCCCTACCCCTGCCTATCTTGGTATTAGCAAACCGCAAATGGTAAATGCGGCATGTACGAGTGCTTTATATATCGTTCTAGCTATGAATGCACTGCGTACACGTTATTCTGCTTCACTACGCGGGTTCCATTTTGGAAGCAGTGGCCATCTTGTCATTGCCCTCACATAGGCTATAATGGAGTAAATACGGGCCTCACAGTACATGGGCTTTCCCTCTGACTTCTCTGTGACCTGGGCAGCTGGCTCTGCTGCCCCAGGTCAAACCGGTCTCACGAGCTCCCCTTCCTCCGTTCACCTGTGATTAGCATCAGGGCTTGACCCGTCATAAAACTCTTTCATTCTATACAATCCCCCGGCTAATCTCTTTCACACCTGCTTGTTCCGGCTTTATGACTTGTTTCCCAAAACAGGAGATGCTCATGTTTATTGGGGGGTCTATTGACATCAAATGTGGGATCTGAACCTTACTGTGTAAATCATTGTGGGCTGGCCGAACTGGAATGTGGGATGGTCATCATGACTCTGCTTTTTCGTTTGTAATGTATACTTATAATGGCCATATCGTAAACCAAGGAATGTGTGCCTGGAGCATGATATTTTGTACTTAAGGAGAAGCCCGTTCCTATGATTTTCAGCAGTCTCCTGAGAACATACACGCTGTTGTACTTCTAGGATACCTGTCATTGGTCTGCAGCCAATAAACGATTCTTTGACTTCACCCAGAAGACTCTGTGTTTCTGTAGGTCTGGAACAGGGTGAACCCAGAAGTCATAGGGTGTGTGCCCCTGCACCGCTGGGTCTAAAATACCCAGTACTTCAGAATCAATAATCCCTCTGCCGTATCGGGTTCGGTGATGATTTGCGGAAGAAGTGTAAGTAGGGGGAAGAAGAAAGGCTATATAACAAGTACCAGAGAAACCCGTTGGTAACCAAGTGTAAGCTCTATTATAGCAGATGAAATAGGTGCCTTGAGAAGGCATTAGAGGAGACGAGTTCTGAGAGGAATAAACGTACGTGTAGGAGCAGTTATTCCTTTGTGTAGTGTCAGAAGGGCGATCATTTATCTGTAAGCAGAAGTTACCCTGATGAGGTATAGTCCAAATTGGCGAGGACTTTCCTTTTCCAACTTTACTACTAAGACTAGACATATATTGGGTGACGTTCCAATTAGTATATGCTTTTCTTTCGTCAATGGAGATTTTGCTATTTTCCATGATTTTAGCCATAGCTACCATACCTTTAATCAAAGAACTATGACTAAAATCCGGATAATTAATATGTGAACTAACAGATCGTCTGAATTTACTTTGATAAGCGTTGGAGAAGATGACAAAGTAAGCCCAAGCAGAACGCTCATAAGAAAAAGGGAGAACTAGATATGGCATTCCTTTCTCTGTGGTATGTGGCATAAGACCACACACCCAACAATCAGTTGTATTAACCACAAATTGGTGCTGATGTAATAGCTGGATAAAGGAATTGTTATAACACTCAGTTCTTCTGACGAGTTCATGCGAAGGAAGAGTATGAAAGAGGTGTGGAGAGATAGTAGAAGAAGGCTAAGAAGAAGAAGGGGAGGCATCTTTTGGCTGCAAAGCATAAATTATCCAACTAATAAACGCCAAAACAATACACAATGATATAATAACACATAAAGTTATACTAAAACGACTGTACATTATTTTACTGGATGCTTTCTTCATTTCATCTTTTCTTTCTTTATTTCCTAGTGTAGTTTCCATCTTACTAATGGATGCTCACGGCAATCTTCCTCAATCACTCAAGTCACGATGTACTACCGTCCTATGACACTGAAGATCCTGCAGGCCTATTGCCACTACTCAGGTCGTGACCTAGACTCCTACCGTGACCCTGCAACCGGGACAGAATACTACACAAGGAAGAAGAGAGTCTTAAATGTTCTTCGGTCTAGGTCTTAAATTATAGTGTTCTTTCCCCGGAACATTCTGGTTTTGGAACAATGTTCGTGGTTCAGTCGTATCCAAACGGCGATTTGATGGAATTGCTTCCTGTAAAATGTCGTCGTCCTCTTTCTCAGACAGTGTCCCATTCAGGTGTGCATCGCTGAAGGGTACGAATCGTAGAACTCTTTCACTTTCACAGTCACCAACACCTCTGCGTACCCATTGATCATAAGGCAAAGGCACTTTCTTACAATGCACACCGTGAATCCAATTTTTCTTTCCTTCGACTTTAACTGCTGTCCTTGTAGTCAACAAGACCATTCGAGGCTCCCGCCACCTGGGTTGCAAATTGCTGGACCTCTGAAAATTCTTCATGCATACCCAGTCACCTGGTCGGATGGAGTGACCTGGGTCCGTGGAAGCCTCTGCCAGAGCACTCTGAACCTGTTGATGAAGAACACGCAATTTAGTCGTAAGGTCATGCAGATAATCAATCAACATTGGATATGGCAAGTCTGAGAATTTCTTAGGGCGAGTTATTCCCCATACGTTGGCCGGACGGCCAAATACCACTTCGTATGGGCTAAGTCCCAAACGAGAGTGTACTGCCGTTCTCGTGGATAGCAGAGCTAACGGCAAAGCATCGGGCCAATTGAGTCCTGTACTTGCTTGAACCTTTGCTAATTTCAATTTCAAGGTTCCGTTGTAACATTCTACTAAACCCGCTGACTGTGGATGATTTGCCGCGTGGAACTTTTGCTTGATACCAAGACCTGCACAAACTTTCTGCATGACTTGGCCAACAAATTCGCTCCCATTGTCACTCCAGACAATGCGTGGCAAACCAAACCTGGGGAAAAACTCTTTTAGAAGGATTTTAGCTGTGGATAGGGCTGTGTTATCCTTTAGAGGGTATGCTTCTATCCACCTTGAAAAGGCACATACTACCACCAGAACATATTTGAGGTTGTTGCATCGCTCCATGTGAATGTAATCAATTTGCAACACCTCAAATGGATATGTCGGAGGAGCAAAGTGACCTGCTGGAGTTGGGGTTCCCTTTCCCTGGTTGTACATTAAACAAACAATACAGTGCTTTACTACATTGTCTGCACATTTTGGGATATTTTCATTCTGCCACACTGGAGCCAGAAGTTTACAAATGCCTTTTGCACTTAAGTGGGCTGGACCATGTGCCATAGTAACCACTGGGAGAACATAGGCATCTGGTAACAGCCAACGTTGATGTTCAGATAATTCCACCCAACAACCCATTTCATCTAACATTCCCGTACTTTCTTTCCACTTGCTCATCTCCCTTTCTGAAACACTTTCTGAATCGCTTTTACACTTTCCACTGTATTCTCACACATTCCTCTCTCTCTGACCCAATTCGCAGGACCTGCCACATACATTCGACTCGTTGAATCTCTTGCTGTCTTCTTCGCTATTTCGTCTGCAAATGCATTTCCTCGACCAACATCATCCGTAATCTTTTTGTGTGCACTACACTTCACAATCGCTATTTGGGTGGGTAAGGCAAGTGATTCGAGGAGATCAGTCACTAACTGACCATGTTGTATTTTGGTGCCATGTGAAGTGAGGAAACCCCTTTCCTTCCAGAGACGCCCAAAATTGAACGCTACACCAAAAGCGTATTGGCTGTCAGTGTATACGTTCACTCTTTTCCCTTTCGATAATACACAAGCTCTCGTTAATGCTATCAATTCTGCTGCTTGCGCTGAATTGTGTCTAATGCGTGCAGTTTCCACAACCGTATGTAAAGTAGTTACAGCATAGGCTGAAACTATCTCCATTAGGCATTTTAAAACAAGAACCATCTACCCATAGAGTTCCATCTGGATTCTCTAGCGGTGTGTCTCTTAGATCAATTCTTCCTTTTGTCTCTTCCTCAGTACGGAAGAAACAATCATGCTGGTCCTCGACACTCTCCTCATTTGGAAGGGGCAACAGAGTAGCTGGATTCAGGGTATTACATCGCTTGATGTGTATGTGACTAGCCAAAAGTGTCAGCTCGTATCCAGTTAGACGAGCGCTCGTAAGATGCTGTGTTTTTGTTCTGTTTAGCAAAGTATCCACTGCATGTGGCACCATGACAATGAGAGTGTTATCCAACACCATTCCAGCAGACTGTCAGATAGAAATTGCTGCTGCTGCCGTCGCTTTGAGACAACTGGGCAATGCTTTAGCTACAGGATCTAATGTAGCCGAAAAATAGGCACATGGCCGCTGTTTGTCTCCAAATTGCTGTGTTAAGACTGACAATGCACAACCTTCTCTCTCATGCACATAAAGCGTAAAAGGCTTGGTGTAATCTGGAGTACCTAGTACAGGAGCAGAACACAGAGCGGTACGTAAGTCAGTGAAACTCTTTTGGCACTCATCAGTCCATGGAAGGGGCTGAGGCGTATCTTTTAAAGTGAGTGCCAACAAAGGTTTAGCAATTAGAGAAAAGTTAGGGATCCACTGTCTACAATAAGAAGTGATACCCAGAAAGGCACGTACTTCCCTTTGTGTGGATGGTACAGACATTCGCGCAATCGCCTGAATTTGTTCTGGTGTCAATCGTCGTCCCTCCTTTGAGAGGAGATGACCCAAGTAGGTAACCTCTCGACAAACATATTGTAGTTTGGAAGGTGAAACCTTGTGATTCAGTTTAAACAAGTGGCGTAACAATGCAACAGTGACACTTTTGCAGATATCTTCTGAATCAGCGGCGGCTAATAAGTCATCCATATATTGGATAAGAGCAGCACCAGACGGCAAGTGAAAAGTATCAAGATGACATTTTAAAGCTTGGCTGTAAATAGAAGGACTTTCACAATAACCTTGGGGTGCGCGCTGAAACCGGAAGCTTCGGCCTCCAAGAGAAAAACCAAAAATGTCCCTACTCTCTTCTGCAATGGGAATACTAAAGAAGGCATTCTTTAGATCGATAACAGAAAACCAAGTCGCTGTGGAAGGTATCATTGTCAACAAAGCCGTGATATCTGGAACAACAGGAAATTGTGGGATCACAATTTTGTTTACTTCTCGCAGATCAATTACAAAACGGTACACAGGAGGCTGAGAAGGATCGGTGCGTTTAAGAACAGGAAGAATAGGACTATTGCATGTATTACCTCTTGTTTCTTCAACCACACCCTTCCGAATTAAGTCATGAATGATTTCCAAAAGCGCTTTCTCACCTTCAGCAGAAATTCTATACTGTGGGATGCGTGGTAATTCAACATTGGGCTTGAGAGTGACAACATAAGGCGGAATCTCAAGACAACCCACATCATTCGGACCCGTGGCCCAAAGTCTTGCTGGAAGAGAAAGTTATTCAGGTGGAAACTGATCTTTGGATAAATACATTGGGGAGACCAATTTCTGTCCTAAAGTAAGATGTACGCCAGAAGGAGAACAATATATTGTAGCATGCATTCTTTTCAATAGGTCTAGACCCAACAGATTCTCACCGCAAACATTTGTTAACAGAAGTGGAGCTTCCAAATCATAAGGACCAACTGAAATGGGCAAGGGGCAAGAAACTGGATTGCGAACAGGGGCGCCAGAAAATCCTACGGAGACATTTGTTAAGCCAGACAAAGGTGCCCCAGGGAGTTTAGAATGAATGATAGAACTTCTCATTGCTCCAGTATCCAGAAGAAATGGCTCTGAAACACCCATTGTAGTGACGTTAACATAAGGTCCATTTTGATCTACTGGGATTGGCACACAGGGGTGTGGAATTTAATAAAATATGTACTTGTCCATAGGGCAGGTTGCTTCATAAATCTACTTGTCCTGTAACAAAATCCAGTTGTCCCTTTTGTGCAATGTAATGCGGCGACAAATTATGACCGCAATCTCATTATATAAGAGCTCTGAAAATAGCCTCTCTGTTTATGCCAGGGCTCCTTCATAGAAGGGTTTGAACACCAGCAATTCCCTTATGTTGCCACGTTTCCGCAGATCTACATACTGGGGCTGAAGGTAATGGTAAGCAGTAGTTCCAGGATTGGAAGGCCCTTCTGAGTCTGTGCAAATCTACTAACTTGCATGTTTTAGGAGTTTTCACCAACTCTTCTCTAATCGTTTCCCATACTGAGAGAGGTTGGATATTTACTCCTGACAATGGCAGACCTAAAACTTCGAAATAAGGAGAGGGGAGAGGAGGATATGGCTAGGTTCGTCCTCCTAGGTACTAATCACGCAAAAAAAAGATCCGACATCAGGGATCAGAGAACCTAGCTAGATGGGAAGGGAGGGGTCTACTTAGTGAGTAAGACGCACCTCAAATAGAGAAAAGAAAATACTTTTCTTGAGTCCTCTCACTCACCAAAGGTTTCCCCTAGGTGACATGCTTCATCATTGGGGCCATCCCAAGCATCTACTGCTTGGGGCGTGCTGCGACTTGCGACAGTTAAGTAGGAGCACTATTTAGTGAAGACTATGTGTAGTGCAGTGAGAGGGGAGTGGTGTGGGTTTAAATTAAAAATTACCTAGCTAGTGAGCGTAAATGAGTTTATTCGTGCTCCTAGTTGGTAAAGGATAAAAAGGGGGGTTAATAAAAGGGAGGAATTAGGTAATAATGTGCTAATAGTCCCTAATATTGAAAGCCAACATGTTTCGAGGTTATCCCCTAAACCTCTTCTTCAGGACCGCATGGGGACCAGCCCCATGTGTACCACTCCGTGCAAAGACCTAAAATAAGGTGATTAAGTAAAAAGGAAAAATAAACACGCACATTAGTGTTAGCGTAAATCAATTACATACGGTTAGATTGAACGCGTAGTATTTAGTAGTTAATCAAAATTTGCCTCATGGTCTGCCGGGGTGGAGGAGCCTAAATAACCTTGACACGGCTTGCCTCCGTCAAATTGACCTATTGGATCCCATCGGACAGTCTCTTCTGTCTATCGGCTAGCTTCACTGGGAATGACAGCATTCTGTTCTTTCACAAGGAGCATATCGATAGTCGTTTTGTTCAGTGCCAGGAACTACTATGCAATGTGTGCTTTGAGACCAAAACAATTTTTGCTTTTGCCAATGTTTGTTCTAATGGCAAGGGCCAAGCAGCTCCCACACTAATGTTTTACAAAAACCATGCCAAAATAAATCTCGCATTGACAAAACCAAAAGGCTGACCAACAATTTTAGATCCACTGGCTTTACCAATGCTTGTTTATTTGTTTCCCATAATCATAATAAAACTAGTTACACTTATTTTCCATTATTAATATTTTTGGCAAATACTAGCATGCATCAACACATTTTACTAAATGATGCTGCAAAGAAATGGTACCTACATTTTTTCAGTAGTTTAGCAAAATGTGTTTGCATTTTTTGTGTGAACATTTTATTTTGAAAGCAAAGAATCCTCAAACTTGCTTTCAGGCTTCTGCAAATATTTGCATGTAATCAGAGAGCATTCTGGGAGCAGTATACATAGCCTCATATTTGTAAACTTTGCAAACGTGTGGCATATTTTTATACTCTTAACCACTGTCAGTCGTGCACTCTGAGCTTACAACATTTACTTAGAGAGCTCACCCTACTAATAAAGGCTTTGCATTAATCAACCATAAATAGAGGTTTGAACAGCATTAACACATGGACACATATATTACCTTAGCTGCAGGTAATGCCTTTCCCTGATCCATAATGTGGTACTGTAAACTGGCAGACAAAGGGTTTGTGCTGTAGGGGGTTGGCCCTACTTGTCCCAAGGACAAAATACACATGAAAACTTGTTGCCCTTGACCCCAAACAGTATGTCCCGGGCGTCGGGCTATAGGAATTCCACGTCCCTGGGCACAACTCCCTTACTTTGTCCATGGCTGTCCTAGTTAGCATGAAGACTTTCATTCTCGCCTTCAACATAATGGTCTTCATTGTAATACTGTGCAGACCTCACATTCTGCTGATCAAAGTAGTTCACGGAATTGGGAGAAGGTATTGCACGCTGTTCTTGAGTCAACACACCTCGACCTCTACCTCTATTTGCTGACTGGAGGCCAGCACGACCTCGTGGAGCAGATAACGCTCCATTGCGCTGCAATAAAACCGGACAACTATTCTTAAAATGACCTTCCTCTCTAAAATAGGCACATTGATTAGGACCTAACAAAGGTCGCGGATTGTATGGCTCAGGTTTTTGATACAACCTCTGAAACTGCGGGGGCTGCTGAATTTGAGGCTGAACATAGTGAGGAGGATAGGCTTGTTGCAAGAGAACCTTCGTTTTCAATTCTTTCGTCTTTTTCTCTTGCTTTTCTTTTTCTTCCTTATCTCTATTCTCATAATATTGTGCAGTAGCCAATATCTGGGCAGAAGAAGAAACAGCCCATGAACTTTCTGAATCTTTCAATTTGTGTGACAGCTCGGGAAGCAAATTGAATACAAATTTGTCCACGAATAATCGCTGTCCACCCTCTGTAGCCATGTCTTGACCACTGTGGTCGATAAATGTCTCCTCAAAATGAGTAAAGAAGTCAGAGACACTTTCATCTTTCTTTTGTTTGCATGCTGCTAGTTTATCCCAGTTAACTCTCAATGCAGGCATCATAGTTTTCATTAACGTAATGATTCTACCAGGGAGTTCCGAGATCAGAGCGTCAGGCTTTGCGCCACCCACTTTGTCTCTATCTGTATTAGTTATGACATCCCAAGTAGCACCTAGTTCCTGCGCATGATCCTCTCTACGAATCTTAGCCCATATTGTCTGTGGGACTACATTTCCCATTAGCATGTCGATATCTGCTAGGTTCATAATGCAGGCGTCAACTGTCTGCGATAATTCTTTGTAATAACCTGCAGGGTTCTTACGAGGATCTGGTAGAGTCTGCTTAAGGGCCAAAACTTCAGATCTCTTCCAAGGGACATGTACCCATATACGTTGGAAATGAGCAGGGATAGCTGCATTAGCACCTGCTGCTGGAACTTCTTCCTTCCATACTGGAGGAACCTCTCTCATAGGATAATTTTTCGACGTCAGTCTAACCGACGGATCGGAATCAAGGAAAATTTGAGAGAACAATAAGGATCTATAAGAGATAAGCGTCCTTACAGCTTCCTCAACCTTAGAACCCACAATAAGCCCTTTTTCAAAATCAGTCTGAACATTTAACAGATCTTGTGGGATCGGACTCGAACTCACATCTTCCCATTCTTTAATGAGAGTGTCGCATAATACATTGAAAACATATCTTTGCGTAGGCGCATTCCATTGCAAAAAGGTAGGCCTAATATCAAGCACACTATATTCTGGACCCTTCTTGATCCATTTTCGTGCAAGAGAGTCTAACTTCTCTCGTTCCTCAAAATCTGGAAACTGACTACAAGATTGTCTTCGAACAAAAGCCAGAGACACATTTAAAGCTCCAAAGAAAGGAGATAGAATACTAGTGACAGAGTCTGTGAGACGCTTACGCACAGACGGTGAATTAGACATAAGAATTGGAGACAGAGTATTAGGAGAACTGATAGGAGAAGAATGGATACCTGCAGGAGGAGCAGAAGGCAAAGGAGATCTTGTGGAAATTTAGCTTGTAACTGAACATTATCTGCGCCATCTTGCCTCTCCCCAGCGCCACGCACAGCGAATGCACGGCCGCCATTTTAGGCACCCCACTCTCTCCCCGCTCATTCTCGATCGCCAGCGCTTTCCCCTGGCGCTGCGAGCATCCCTCGCGCGCCGGCCACCCCCGCTCTCTCATACACGGGCCATAAACCCTCTCCTTCTGCGCGACCCTGCCATGGAACCACATCCCACGCCCGACCGACATCCCATACATGGTCATGCATCTCTTTGATAACCCCCTTCCTCTGCGCCCCATTATCCGAACCGGTCCCAGGCCATCACCTAACCCTGCGGATGCAGTTTATTGCCCCTACTGTAAGGGAAACACCCCACATCAAAGGGATTACAGTGGATCAAAGCCCCTACCCCCAAAGACCCGGCCGGTTGCACACACCCCCGGGAATTGGCGGAATGTCCAGCTGCGTGATAGCCATCTCCTACTGTAGATGGGGTGGGGACTTCCACTGTAGATATGTGTGGGAACGAGTTCGAAGTGGGGATTCCGAAGACGTTCTTTTATACATCAAAGTAATCTCAAGAATGTGCCATGTACAATAAAGTCATAAACCTGTGTATAAGAGGCCAGGCCTCAGAGATGCAGTTAGAGCACCTCGTGACGATACCTTACTGTCTGATCTGATGTGTTCTGCTCCGACGGAATAAATCTTTGTTTCCTGCCTTCCAGTCTCCGGCGCCTGCCTCTGTCATTGGTAAATTATCGAATGGTATGAGAGGCGATTACCGCCGGGCAATACTTGAAGGGTTATCGACTGAAACTGCCGCTACCATTTAACAATTGGCGTCCCAAGCGTGGGGCCCATCAGAGACACGTGGATCCAGTGGGAGAGGTCCTGACGACAGAGTGAACGACTGCAACGATCGGGAGAGCTCCTGCCCAATAGACCCTCGTCTGGCAGCCGATCATCCGAACTTCACTGGTTCCGAGCAGACCTCTCTCGAGTGATCTACGGTCCTGACTGGGAACCATCAGGAGTGCCGCAGCAATAACGGAGAGTAGAGGACGATCGGGCGCTGGAGGCGGAAGACGAGAAACTGTCCACGCGGTCCGGGTAAGGTCGTGATACACGACAAATTGCGAAATAATTGATTGATTGTTTGAAGTTTTGAAAATACTAGTATTGCTCATTGATTGTTCTCTTTGAGATATTCGCTGTCTACAAACGGGGAGGAGTAGAAATACTCTCTCTCTCTCTCTCCCTTTGCAGATAGTGAAGGGTAGGTAACGCAGACTTTTGTCCCCGTTGAAACCCGTCGTGCCTATCTTTATCTCCCCACTGATTGATTGTCCGAACATTGATTGTTTTGAAGAATAGTGCTCTTTGAGATATTCTCTGTTTGCAAATAACGTAGAATAGAAATATTCTGTCTAGTCTTTGCAAATAGTGAAGGGTAGGTAACGCAGACTTTTGTCCCCGTTGTAACCCGTCGTGCCTATTTTTATCTCCCCATTGATTGATTGATTGATTGTCCGAACACTAGTTGTTCGATATTGGTTCTTTGGAGGTATTCTCTGCTTACAAATAACGAGGAATAGAGATATTCTGTCTAGTCTTTGCAAGCAGTGAAAAGATAGGTAGTGCTGACTTTTGTCCCCATTGAAACCCGTCATGCCTATCTTCTCCCCACTGGTTGGTAGTTGGTTCTGCCCGGACCGCTTATTAGAGGTGGACCATCCGGCTCCACTGGAAGGCACCCCTAATAAGGACATGTTCACTAAATATGGACTAGTCGCCGTAGCTTATAGCAAGCTATGGCATAAATATACCAGGAAGGACCCCGAGAGTCAGTGGCCACTGATTGGATCCTTCGACGACCATAAGATAGAAGTGCTAGAAATGGCTCTGCGTAGCAATAAGACGACGCCTACTATGCTTGACAGTATCGGCATGTGGCGCAAAGAAGCAACGCAACGGAAAAAGAGGGAAGAAGTAAAGGCAGAAAAGGAATTACGAAAGGCAGCTCACCTTGCCGCTAGAAAGTTAGAAGAAGAAATAAAGGAGAGAAGGGAAACTAAACTAAGACAGGAGCCCGAAACCTCAGGCCAGTACGCTGTTAGGACCCCCTCTATGCTCTACCCTGAGTTGTCCTCTAAGCAACAAACGAATGACGAATTACTATTAGGTCCCCCAATCATTTACATGCCCCCTCCATACGCACCCTCCCAATCGGTAGTGCAACACCCACAACCCCCAAACACGAGCGAAAGCAGTACAGGGGCCTCGGTCCTCACGGCCTCCGCGCCGGCCGAGCCTCTTGTACTGAACACAACGTCGGCAACGAAGTTGGATGACCCTGAGATAAGAAAGAAAGATTCCACCAGAATGAATCGACTAACAAAGGATGAACGAGCAGGAATCGACAAGATAGTAGGGACACTGGTGGAGCGAAAGGAAAGTGAGGAGTATATAACAGATGTGTATAACTCGTATGCCGACAGCCGTAGACGACACTTTGTCATACGACTTTGTTACCACGCCCTGAATGCATATGAGGATAGGTACCGCGATAAAGGTCCCGAAGGCTTAGCGGCCCTATATAGGAAGGTAGACATTGGGGAAGAAGGAGAGGGCGATGTGACGAACCTCTTTACTCGTACACTCGAGGTCTATCGACACCTTAAAGAACACAGGCAGACAACCAAAACAGAAACCCCCATAGCGGCTAAGCCCCAGGAAGGAAGGACTGATACCATGATGCCCATCAAAGAGGCCGCCCCCTACTGGGTCCCCCCACGAGGTCAGGGAACACATGACGACATCAACCACCAAGATGCGAAGGGGAGGGTTGTATATAATTGGGTCTACCAGCCATGGGACCGACAAGATATTTTGACCTTTAGAAAAACTCTACCCGACTTAAGAAAGAACCCGACTGCCTTCTACACCGAACTAGGTACAGCCTTAGGCTCAACAATAATGACTTTAGCAGATATCGACTTGTTCTTCGGATTATGTCTGCCGGCTGATGTGTGGAAACAAATCCGGAAAGTTGACCACGCTGAGCCGTTTGGATATACCTGGGTACAACTCGATACCATAGATAAACAGCGAGAACCGGGACAGAAACCCCCGAAAGCCATATTAGAGCTCCCAGACAAGATTGTACTTAAGTTGAAGACTCTAATCCCAGAAAGAAAGGTAGATTGGTCAATAGTGACGGCTTGTCGCCAGAAACCCCAGGAGGATGTGTCTGAATACTTCTCTCGGTTCGAGACTGTGTTTTCCGATTATAGTGGCCAGGACATGACCACTGCAACCGGACATCACCTCTTTGTCCAGAATTATGTGAAGGGTCTATCACAAGAAGTTTCTCAGAAGCTGCAGACCAGCGAGAGTAGTTGGGCAGCCTCCAAACCCGCAGCTATCCTCCAGATGGCCCAATACTACGAAAACCAAAAGAATGAGAATGATAGGGCGTCAGAAAGGAAGAAAAAGGAACTAAAGGAGAGGGTAATGATAGCACAGTTGCAAGGGGTGACCATAGGAAGAGAACCCCCGAAAGGGAATTACCAACCAACCGCCCCTAGAAAGCTACCCCCTAGAGACCATACCCCTGCACCCTACAACGGACGGAGAGACTTAGATGGGAATCAATGTGCGTTCTGTAGAGGGTTCGGACACTGGAAATCCCAGTGCCCGGTCCTTCTGGAAATGAACAAAAATAGGGACCCCAGAGACACAGCATATGACCCCAGAAATAGAGGACAGGGACGAGGGTACACGAACGACGCCATCAACGACAGGCCAGGCAGACCAAACACCTTTGATCGCCCCCGACAAAACCAGTGTCAACAGTCCGACTATGAAAGCACCCATGACTTCGCATAGGACCGCCAGGGGCAAGGGAGGGATCCAGTCGAACTCCGTGTTGACCAGCAAGGTCCTTACGTCACTGCTAAGGTCTTGGGCACAAAATCTCCATTCCTGGTAGACACTGGGGCGACACGTAGTGCGTTATCCAAACGACTGATTCCTAGGGCACCCTTGTCTGGCTCACATGTAACCTCAATAGGCTTCGATGGAACGCCCTCCACTAACCCCTTATCAGCACCAATCTCCTTTGACTTAGAAGATAACACCACTGACACGACCTTTCTGCTCTCCTCCAACACCCCCGATGCTATTATGGGACTTGATTTGCTAAAACATTTTCGAGCTACCATCAGATGCTCCCCAGACGGAGTTCGAGTCATCCTACACGATAACCCAGATCTGTCCAGACCCTGTCACACACGGCGTATGCTCTCTATAACCGATGCTGACATGTCCCTACTCGACACATTACCTTCACATCTATGGGCTAAAACCGACTCAGATGTAGGGCGCATGGTGATCGACCCGGTACACATAACCGTCCGACCGAACGCAGTGCTCCCAAAGCTTCCACAGTATCGGATATCACCCGAAGGCGAGAAGGCATTGGTGGAAATCATCGAGTCCCTAGTCGAGGCAGGAGTGGTAGAAGAAGTAGTCAGTAATGTTTGCAACAGCCCTATCCTACCCATTGTAAAGAAGCAAGGCGAGGGAGATGAGAAAGCCTACCGTTTCATTGTTGATTTGCGAGAGGTTAACAAAGTAGTCATACCCCAGTACCCCGTGGTCTCAGACATCACCACCATCCTCACCCTGATTCCATCCACTGCCACCACCTTTACTGTTATTGATCTCAAGAACGCATTCTTTTCCATCCCCATCCACCCAGACAGCCGCTACCTGTTCGGCTTCACTTTAAAAGCCCGTTCGTACAGATTCTGCAGGGCACCCCAAGGCTACACTGAGAGTCCCAGTATTTATAGCCAAGCCCTCAAGAGGCAACTAGATGCAGTCCAACTACCCGATGGAGTGGTGTTGATACAGTACGTCGATGACATTCTTTTGGCGGCCGACACCACTCCACTTGCCGTCACAGCCACCATTCACCTCCTCCGCTTCCTCGCGGAGAACGGTCACAAGGTCTCCAGGAAGAAATTGCAATTCTGCCAACCACAAGTAACATATCTAGGCCACCTACTATCCAAAGACGGGAGAAAACTTACCCCTGACCGAATTCAGACCATCCTAGAAACCCCTGTTCCCAAGACTCAGAAGCAAGTACGGTCCCTAGTAGGCATCACCTCCTTTTGTCGACAATGGTTGCCAAATTTCAGTCTTATCATAAAACCTCTGCTTTCCCTGCTGGCTAAAGATGTCCCCTTCCCCCTCCCCTGGACACCCGAATGTCAATCCTCCTTCAAAGAATTACGAGACGCCCTCTGCTCGGCCCCAGTCCTAGGAACCCCAGACTACACTAAACCTTTCTCCCTCTACACCCACGAAAGGGAGGGATGTGCGTTGTCTGTCCTAACCCAGTCCATAGGCCCTAAGCAACGCCCTTGTGCCTACTTCTCTGCCACTCTTGACCCTGTAGCCAGAGCTTTGCCCGCCTGCCTTCGAGCAGTAGCCGCCGCGGCTATCTCTATCCGGCAAAGCGAGGGGATCGTGCTCTCAAACCCCCTCACAGTATTGGTACCCCATGCGGTTGACACCCTCCTGAACCAAACCAAGACTCAACACCTGACTAGCGCACGACTGACTGGTTATGAACTGACTCTGCTTGCACCCCACATCACATTGAAACGATGCACCACTCTGAATCCAGCTACTCTACTGCCTCTCCCTGACGCTGACCCCAATGCGTCCCCTATACATGATTGCGTGACCCTCACCGACGAACAAACCAAGAGTAGGGTTGACCTCCGGGATACTGCCTTCCCGGACCCTGACGGAGAACTGTGGGTGGATGGCTCATGCATCAAGCTCCCCGATGGCACCACCTCAGCTGCCTATGCAGTCACCACAGCCCGAACAGTTGTTGAGACAGCCCGCATCACACAGCGATCCACACAGGCGGCGGAACTAATTGCTCTCACACAAGCCTGCATCCTGGCAGCAGGGACAACCGCAAACATTTACACAGACAGTCAGTACGCCTTCGGGGTAGTTCACCACTTTGGGCTCTTATGGAAAGAGAGGGGATTCTTGACTTCTCATGGCACACCCATCCTGCATGGAGATCTAGTCTCTGCCCTGACCGAAGCAGTCCTCCTCCCCACACGGTTAGCTGTGATCAAATGCCAGGCACACAAGAAGGTGACAGACATTATAGGACAGGGAAATGCACTGGCTGACATTACTGCCCGAACCACAGCCGAGAATAGGTCCACGACCCGTATGTACGTGACCAGGTCACAAACTGAGAAATGGAAGGATGCTAGGGAAACAATTAGGGATATCCAACTAGCCAGCACACCACACGAATTAACTGAATGGGCCCGGGTGGGATTGAAGGACGATGACGGTTGCTGGCGAACTAAAGACTTGAACAAATGGTTGCTACCAGATTCATACTTGATCCCCATGCTGACCATGGCACACTCCCCCGCACACATAGGGTCTGCCCCCATGATCGAGCTCATCTCCAAAGTCTGGCACAACGACAAAATCCCAGACTCAGCCAAACGTCTGGTCCAACAATGCCTAGTATGCCTCCAACACAACCCTGGGAAAGGAACTGCTGTACCCCGGGGAGGGTTTGGGGTCCCCAATCACCCCTTTGAAGTCCTACAAATGGACTATGTCCAGTTAGAAAGGTGCCACGGTTTGAAGTACGTACTTGTCGTTGTGTGTGCCTTCAGCAAGTGGGTGGAAGCCTACCCAACCCATGACAACACCGCTATGACTACCGCAAAAGTACTACTGAAGGAATTCTTCCCCCGATACGGCCTTTGTCGAATTTTGTGGAGCGACAACGGCCCCCACTTCGTAGCCGAAGTTATCCAACTCATCTTAAAAGGGTTGGGTGTAAAACAGAAATTCCATGCGGTCTTCCATCCCCAATCTGCAGGCTTGGTTGAGCGACACAACGCCACATTGAAGCTTAAGATAGCAAAAATAGTCGCCACCACAGGACTGAGATGGCCAGACGCTCTCCCGCTAGCATTGCTATCAATGCGTTCCACCCCCACTAAACACACTTAACCCCCTACGAGGTCGTTTTCGGGCGGCCCATGAACCTTTGGGCTGCTCCAAAGCCAACATCCATCCACGACGTCCCGGACGTCCTCATGTCTGACTATTTGTATAACCTAACTAAAACGTTGTCTGTCATCCATCATCAGGTACTGCACGCCATTCCCGATGTTTCCAGGGGCCCCGGACACGACATCCAACCCGGTGACTTCGTCTTAGTGCGTAACTTCCAGCGCACCAAGAGTCTGGAGCCCCGGTGGACGGGCCCCCTGCAAGTCCTGATCACCACCCGAACAGCTCTTCGAGTGGAGGGGAAACGCAATTGGCTGCATGCACACCACTGCAAGAAGGTATCACCGACCCTGACAACCACGGACAACATCACCGCCCAAGAAGAACTTCTGGACAAAGACCGACCATCCCTGAGCCGCTGCCCAGATACAGAGACACTTGAGTTAGTAAGATATCCTGATCCCACCGTGCCATCCAAGGAAGGGTATAACTTGCGACGAAAGGAGAGAACTTCGGCTAAGCAGACCACAGGCTAAGTGGAAATCTCAGAGCGGTAGCCTAGTCACCTCAAAGGCCACCAGGAGAGAAACTAAACAAAGTCTGTGGTTCTGCCCGCTACCGAGTCTCTTGAAGGTGATGGAAGCGCCCGACATGAAGATGATGGAAGCAACCGGACGTCCGAAGATCCACTACAAAAACCCAAAGACTGACCGAATGCACTGCTTAAAGACTATTGCACTTTTCATTACCCTTCTCTTTTGCCTTCTCCTCGTGGTCACCTTCTGGATCATGGAGGAGAGCACACCCGCTCATAAGACATTGCTGACCACCGTTCAACCTACCACCACGAAAGAACACCATCTGATCTCACTTTCACCCCAACTCCGAGAAAGGCGTAAGGAGTTCTGGAATAACTCTTTTGTGCAGCTGCTCCACCAACACAATCTTGCCGCCAACGCCACTAATTGCTGGATCTGTGGGTTGCTACCACATGCTACTGGACACTCTATCCCTTTCATCCCTTCACCTTTTTCTGTCCATGGTTCCTGCCTCGCCTGGCTAATCCTCCTGCAAGAAAGCTACAAGGACAATGCCACTTCCGGCAGAACCATGTCACACTTCTACCATGGGTTCTGGCTGAACAAAACTGGAAGAACTTCTGCCCTCTTCTGCCCTCTGAGATCGAACACTTCCTTTCACATGGACATCCCTGCCAAAGAACGAGTTGAAATGCAAGTGTTCAACAACCCAGCCAGACCCACCTTCTCTTACCTCCGGAAACGGACGGCCGCCACCCTAACAGTGGCCCTGTCCGTCATCAACATCACTGGATTTGTGTGCCTCGAAGGCCTGGGGGCGCAGCTGGTGGGCCACAGCTCCTGCCTCATCACCCGAACATTGGACTCAGTTGACCCACCCTCCTTTGTTGCCTCCCCGAATATGTACTTCGTCTGTGGTACTAAGGCCTACACCTGGCTTCCGAAAGGTTGGGGAGGCACCTGCTACATCGCCTTTGTCCTTCCTCCGACATATGTGGCTCCAGCAAACCATCACCGACAGAAACGGGCCAAAGACATTGTGCAAGCCGACTCCGCCGGAGCACAGTTCATGGACGCAGTAAAAGGCCTTGTTCCACTCTGGGGTCCAATGGCAAACAGCCGTGCCATCCGCCACTTAACCCAGGCAGTCGAAACGGCGATGAACATTACAGCTGGCGCCCTCGCCAACAACACCGCCGAGCTCCAGGCCGTCCGCTTAGTGGCCCTTCAGAACCGCCTCGTTCTAGATGTGGTTCTGGCTGATCGTGGAGGAGCATGCCACATCATTGGGTCCAGCTGTTGTACCTACGTACCGGATAACTCACCCTCAGTCTACAAAGCAATTGAACACCTCCACAGGCTATCCGCAGAGGTCCATCAAGAGCAAGAAGAATGGTCACTGGGGAGTTGGTTTTGGGACACTATTAAAAGTTGGGGATGGAGGCTGTTTTCATTTATCCTAATACCGATTGTGATACTATGTGGATGTTGCTTGGGGATTCAGTGTCTGCCACCTTTATGTTCGCTTTTTATGAACTGCATCTGCCCTAAGACTTTGGACTTTGAAACAGAGCGAATGAAAGCTCTGTATGAGGTGGAAATTCGTAGTATTATGGGGATAGATCCGAACTAGACAAGCTGGCGAGATATGTTAAAAGGGAGGACTGTGGAAATTTAGCTTGTAACTGAACATTATCTGCGCCATCTTGCCTCTCCCCAGCGCCACGCACAGCGAATGCACGGCCGCCATTTTAGGCACCCCACTCTCTCCCCGCTCATTCTCGATCGCCAGCGCTTTCCCCTGGCGCTGCGAGCATCCCCCGCGTGCCGGCCACCCCCGCTCTCTCATACACGGGCCATAAACCCTCTCCTTCTGCGCGACCCTGCCATGGAACCACATCCCACGCCTGACCGACATCCCATACATGGTCATGCATCTCTTTGATAACCCCCTTCCTCTGCGCCCCATTATCCGAACCGGTCCCAGGCCATCACCTAACCTTGCGGATGCAGTTTATTGCCCCTACTGTAAGGGAAACACCCCACATCAAAGGGATTACAGTGGATCAAAGCCCCTACCCCCTGAGACCCGGCCGGTTGCACACACCCCTGGGAATTGGCGGAATGTCCAGCTGCGTGATAGCCATCTCCTACTGTAGATGGGGTGGGGACTTCCACTGTAGATATGTGTGGGAACGAGTTCGAAGTGGGGATTCCGAAGACGTTCTTTTATACATCAAAGTAATCTCAAGAATGTGCCATGTACAATAAAGTCATAAACCTGTGTATAAGAGGCCAGGCCTCAGAGATGCAGTTAGAGCACCTCGTGACGATACCTTACTGTCTGATCTGATGTGTTCTGCTCCGACGGAATAAAACTTTGTTTCCTGCCTTCCAGTCTCCGGCGCCTGCCTCTGTCATTGGTAAATTATCGAATGGTATGAGAGGCGATTACCGCCGGGCAATACTTGAAGGGTTATCGATTGAAACTGCCGCTACCATTTAACAATCTAAGATCAGGGGATGAGGGCAAAGAAGTTGAGACTAACGGTAAAACCGACAAGGGTGGTAATACTAGAGGAGGCAAATGCGGAAGAGCTGGAACAGGCGGAAGTACCATTGGCGGCTGAACAGGCTGTAATGGCTGAGGTACATTGGCATTTTGCGCATAGGGCGGAGGCAACCTTAATAAATGGGACATTAGGGGATCTTCTTCTATATCTTTCTTATTGTCAGAAGGCAAAACAGGCAACATCGCATAGCATTTATCTATCACCATACGATGTTGTCTTTCTGAAATTTCAGTCGCATTATCAACATTTTTGAACTGTTGGGCAGCCTGTATAATTGTCAAACCCTGTGCTTTCCTATCTCGTTTTGCTTGTTTAATTTCTTTCTGTTTGGCTTCCTTACGCCAAAGGCGGAAAGAGTCAAACATTGCCGGCCGGGCTTTTCTTTTAAATAAAACTGCTTCTAAATTATCTAGCACATTAGGATCGAAGCTACCGTTTTCTGGCCATTTGAGAACACCATCTTTCTTCGTGTATCGAGTCCATGTCTCGTTAAAGGCAATGGGGCCGATACCATGTTTTGAGTAGAGCTCATATGTGGGAGTTCCAACCGAAGGAATCGGACAAGAGTCCTCAAGTTGGGAATCCCTATTACAACCAATACAACAAATTCTTCCAAACTTAGTCAGACCAGGCATCTCGAGATGTCTCCGGACTGTTCACAAACTTCAAGGGAGTAAAACTCAGTTTACGCAGCACAAATTCACTTACCCTCGGCTTTATCTTTTGCAAAGGATAAATCTAAGAACCCAAGGAAATCAATCAAAGAATCAAATTTGTGGGCGCGACCCACGAAAATACTTAACTAAGGACGTCTTCTGCCACCAACAAAGGCCCGTCTATCGTCTCGCCTTACCATACATCATCAAAGGAAGGGCCAAAGCAGGGCGGCAGTCAGGGCAGCGGTCATCAGTAGCCGTCAGGAAGGAGTAACCTCTCTGCAAAAGACCTTCGGACCACTTTTGACATACAGAGACACGGGACACTCTGTCGGCGTTAGAAGATCAGATTTATTTAGCTGCAGCTAGTACACTCCCAGAGCATACAAGAAAGAGCCAATAAGGAAAGTTGGAAAACAAGGTGGAACCAATAGGAAAGGTTTGAAAACAGAAATATCAGATGACTCGAAGAGACCTCTCCTCCAACTGTGTTTGTCACCCCACCCTCAAGCTAATACATTAACGTATTCATAACTAACTTGCAGGTGGCGAGATACGTTTGTGTGTGTTGGAGGACAGTTGTGAAACGAGAGAATGCTAGCAGGAAACAGTGAAGGCCAGTCGATAAGATAAAGTCAGGAAAGAATAGTGTGAGCCAACAGATAGTTGAGACGCGGATTAGAAAAGCCAGACAGGGATTAGTGTACTCGGCTAGTTCTAACACCAGCTTTACAAATAGAGGCCGAGGGCGTATTTCGACACCAGGCTACAGAAAAAGCAGAATAGACTTTGTTCGCCGTGCTGCCTGAGTGATGGCAACATAAAATGGCGGGTCGATTCGATCGTGATCGAAAATTGAAGTTCCTCACCTTCTCTTTCTTTCTTCTACTGCCCAATTACCTCTTTGAAATCCTGTGTTTCAGATTGCATGTTACGTGATTAGCAAGATATGATGTGTTCCCATGGACCAACCTCTTGTGTCTGAGTCTTCTTTCCTCCCTACTGATTTTTTTGTTTAAATTTGTTTTTATTGTTTTTTTTATAGTTTCATGAAAGTTTGATAACACAACAGTTTATAAACAGCCTCTATACACATTTGTTATCTTCTGACAATACAGTGTTCAGCATGGTTGTAAACAGTATACACTTATATATAAAAGAAAAAGGTTTTACCTCTGCTACTATGTAAGATGATACATATTCCAATATATTGCGAAGGAGAAAAAACAAAGATAAATGGGGGGGACAATAGGATACATTAGGCAACGAGGTCTCAACCAGTGCTTACTTATGGAAGTATGTTTAACAGTAATCTACTCCATTAGTCAAAATTGCATGATTTAAATAAAGGAAAGGGTATAAGTCCAGTCCATTTTCTTTCCTTCCTACTGATAATAAACATTACCATTCATATTTGGCTACGAAGAAAGGGTTTTCCTGGCTTTAGTGACATAATCATCATTGGATGAGCTTAGAATTTCTTCAGTGATAATCGGATATTTGTTCCCTTCTTATCACTAACTTGTCTCTTTCAGCTTCTCACTGGGTTGTTCCACTATTCCCCATGATGGCTGTGCTGTCTGAACTCGTAGTGGGGATGGCCTGCCATGTCTTAATCCTTGAATATGCCCAAAAATATTTTGCCTGCCTTGTGTAATAAGATTGCAGTCACTTTATCCTGCCATTTGACATATATGCCTCCTGGACACATCCATTTAGACATAATTTGACATTTAAATTCTAGTACCACTGGTTGGTACTGTCTTTTCAGCAGTGTGGCCAGGGCTAGGATTTTGTACAGACTTGCATTAACAGATGGTGCAAAAGACTTGCTCCTTCCTAAAGATTTTCTATTTAAGGGGGTAGAATACAATGGCAGACGGTAGAGCAGGAGTAGTGGGGGGGCTGTACACATGCACACACACACATGCTCATCCATCTACATGCACTCACTCGCACCCCCATGCATTCACAAGTGTGCACATAGACACCCACCATTCACAAGCAGACACACAACCATTCACCCAATGCACTCACAAACACGCATATATTTATACATACACGCACTCCATATTTAAAAAAAAGAACCTGCCAGATTCAGAAGTGATCTCAGCTTCCGAGGTTCCTAGAGGATTAGGACTGCAGCCTCCTCTCATTGGCTAACCTTAGGCACACCCTACCTCATCAGAGTGGGATGGGGTCAGTAAGACTTTCTGACCCCACCCCACTCTGTGAGGAGGTGTCACTCATAGATACTCGGCCCTGGGCACAACCGGGATTAAAACTAAAGTGCACAGTTTTGAAGATATCAGTGATGCTCTCCCTCGTCATGAGGGGAAGGTTCTGCAAGCACTTTGCCAGACTGAGGTGGTGACGCCCACAGAGGTGGGATCTTCAGCCCGGCAAAGTTCAGATCATGTGGTCCGTTTCGGTGCATTTAGTGCATGTATAGAGAGAGCATGGCTGCCTCACCTGAACATAAAGACTGTCTATCAGGCTGACCTTTGCTCAGCCTGACAGACACTGTTTGTCAGCCAAATTGAAGCGGGCCCCTCCACCTTTTAGGACTTTCAGCTGTTGGTAGGATGACATCTTGGCCAGCACATCTCTAAGGTGGTTCACTTCAAGCAGGTTTCTTTTACCTGCTCAATGGCTATGTTCTGTCATGATCTGCTACTTAGGTGTTTCTTTCGGGAATCTTTGGGAAGTGATCTTGAAGGCATTTGTAGAAGTCTCTTACCGTGTCCAGAAGCAGATTGCAGAGTCTAATATTGTGTTGCAGTCTCAGTTCTTGAGTTTTTCGCATTTCTCACTCCGCAATATCCTCTACATTTTAAAGTGAGCAATCATTGTGATAAGTTAAATTCCTAGTCTGTGCAAGTTTTCATTCCATGTTTCAGTGGTATTTATGCTTTGCATTTCAGTTTTATGTTCACCTATGTCCCTGCTATTGTCTGCCCTCAGCCGGGCACGGTTAGTGGTTGAGTTCTGTCAGAGTCCGACTGTAATTCAACAAGATAATCCTTGAACTCATCCTTTGTTAAGGAAGTAAATAATTTTGTCACCTTGACACCCTGCAAGTCGGATGCTTCAGCTGACTGGTCTTCAAGGTCTTGCAGAAATTGCATGAGGTCTCCTTTAGTTTTCTTTGGTCAATTGGAGCCAGAGCAAGTGTCCACTCTATCTAATAACATTCTCATCCAAAATGCCAAACAGAGCCCCTTTGTACTGATGTGTGGTCCATTAAATTTGTCGGTAAGGAAGAATATCTGCTTTTCTGTAGTCCGATCAAGCAGACGCCTCCCCCATTCTTTACATGTCTGTGGAGAAAGTAGATCCAGGTTCTCCTAACTTTTGTGTGATAGAGCTACTTATGTTCAATTAAAATTATCACAAGCTACTTATATTATTTGTAGTAACACTGACCACATCAGACAAGATTTCTACTGGCGAGGTGACGGGTGGCCGCTACGTTATAGCACAATTGACTGGCTATCAAACCCGTGGCCCTACTATGAGGTCATGTTCCTTTGAGGTTTTCCTGCTCTGGGTGTGAAGGACAATGCATTGGGAATAAACACATGCCATATTTTCCACATGAAGCATCTTGGGACAATCTGGACAATCTGGACAATCCGTAGAATTAATGTTGAAAAGCCCTGATGAAGTTCAAGTTTTAACTGAACGAAACGCGTTGGCTGGATGTTGTGCGTAGATGTAAAGAACCTAAATTGAATAAAGAAAGAATATAAAGGAATACCTGTCCTCACGTATATTCTTACTGGTTGTGGACCAGAAGCTTAATGGTGCACCATTCCAAAATTCTGAATTTCTGTTCTGCGTTGCAGTTGCACCCTAACGACGGCGGGTGCAAGAATTGCTATGCACATTTGTATAGAACGCATTAGTGGTCACCTCATGCAACATTACCAGCAGTGATCACCTCAGTGTATCAGGTTTGGTACTGGTAGAATGTAGAAAAGGTTTTTGGGATGCCTCTACATTGGTAATACATGCCAGCCACAGTGCTGCTGTGCCCCTGGCATAAAAAGTAATAATATTAGTAATAAGTCTACCCACATGATTAACAAGTGAAATATCGACTTTAAATATATTTTGCAAATGTAGCCATTTATCTCTAAACATCAGATTATGAGTTCTGAAAACACACACATTTGTCTTGAACATCCAATTTTGGCACATACATATTAATTAAAAAAAAGCAAAAGGTTCCAATTTAGTAGGTGAAGATGCACGCAGGAGAGCTGGAGAGCTACTAGTAGCTCACAAGCTACTCGCTGGAGAAGTGTGAGGTAGATTGCTTTAGGTCAAAATCTAGGGGTGAACTGACAGTGTGCAATACCCCAGTCATTTCTCATTCTCTGGTGTCTAGCAGCAATGATATGTTTTGTGAGGTACCAAATAGTCTTTCCCTCTTGTGAAAGGTTTAATCCCTAGCTTGTGCCATACCAATTACATGCACTTTTCCTCTGTCTTGTATGTCTTGCTATTTTGTGCTTCTTAGTTTGGTGTTGCTCTGTCCTCTGAGGTTTTGCTGCAGGCCCAGTCATGCTGGCAGACGTCAACATGTTCAGAGAGTTCCTAGAAACCAAACCCACTTTATTCTGCAAGTCCTCCTTTTATTGTTTATCTTTCTATACTGCTTAGTAGTGTTAAGACTGGTTTCATTCGTGTGATCCTAAACTGCTAAACTTCCCTAAACCTTCCCAAAACTTGGAAACGAAATTCCCCCAGCTCAAGCAGCAATTCTCTTATCACCGTTTACATTCTGACGCTAACTGCGTTTTGATATTCAGTACTGTGTAATAGGTACGAATCATGCTTCTAGTAGATCGTTGTGTTTGCATGGCTTAAAGTGTTGAGATCTGGATTCAGTTCATTTTTGAATGGTGATCTTGTGTTGGCTACTTTCCAGACTCATTATTTTGGCTTTGGTAGGACAGCCACAGTTGAACACAAGTGATCTTTGAAAGGAATTTCTCGGATTGTGCAGTACCAGGTACGGGCAGAACACCTCTCTCATGCTTATTTTAATGGAATAGAAACAATGCCTCTAGAATCTATACTTACATTGTGTAGATCAACAGAAAATCATAATTTCTTTTATGATTTGTACTTCCCAACAATCAAATTATTTATTTTTATTTTTCACACACACAGAGTATAGGGATAATTAGGTCAGAGTTTCCATAGGAAGAGCGTTTTTTGTTTCGCTAATAACTTTTGCGCTGTGTGACGAATCCATAGGAAACTTTCCCCCCAAACAGTTCATCCTCCTCGGCTTCTTAGTAAAAAAGTGTTGCACTGATCTGTCGAGTGGATGTCAAGGAAAACAAGCATTGGCATAGCCAATAGGTCTCGCCTTTGGGACCTTATAAGTGTTTAGCCATGCAACAGTTGCATAACTAAATACTTATAAGGTCCCAAAAGCAAGACCTATTGGCCATGCCAAGCGGGCGTGCGGCCGCGAAAGTGATCGCGATCAAACATCAAAGCGGCCGTGCAGCCGCGAAAGTGAAAGTAATCGCGGGCATGCGCGGCGCGCGCGCCCGCGCACATGCACTGTAGCTCTAGGCTGGCCTGGTAGCACTTTCTGGAGCCCTCTCAATAAGTCTCGCCAGACCAGCGCATGCGCTGGGTCAGGCGAGACCTAAAAAGGAAGGGGAGGCTAACATCTTAATTCCTATTGCAAAGTGTACACAGCAGGGGTTTAGGCAGCGAACGTGGGGTTGGCTGCAGGTCATCCCCTTGTTGCACACAGCCAAAGGCCAGGTGCTGTGGGTGGATGGTAGCCCGTCTCGGGGTTGGGCTCAGGGCCTGGACAGAGGCTGTTCGGGGGTTGGCTGCTCACGACCTGACTGGCTGTGTGCAGCAAGGAATTGGATGGCTGCTTCGGGGTTAGGCTCTGTAGCTAACATCCTTAGATGAGCAGGGCTTGGGTTGGTGGATAATTTATGTTGGAAAGTAAATACAACCAAAATGTTTTGTACTGGGTTTGTGTTTGATAGTAATACAAAGCCTGTGCACGGTGTGGGTAAATCTGGGTTTACGTTTGTATGTTGCATAATGTGCTAAAGCATATTCAATGTGCCCATTAAAAAATACTAATACAATTTAACATTAAAACACAGACATGACAACCAAAACAATTTCGCTTTTTTCTATTTTTAACCATGAAAGTTGGCTCTAACATGAACATTATTTTAAAGGTTTTCTGTCATTTTTTCCAAATTATTTAGAGGTTTAACTAAAAACAAGAATGTTTAGGGCATCTGAACTTGGATTAAAAATAAAATTAAAATAATTTTATGCAGCTTGCTTTGTGAGCAGCCAACAGTTGGTCTCAAGCTACTCTTCTATAACAAATACAATGTTTGCACTTTTCGTTCAACATGAATTAATAATATCTATATAAAGAGGGTAGGTATCTTGGGTGAGGGTGCAAACAACTTCATCAGAAAGTGAAACCCTGGGCTGGAGAGTCTGGAGTGGAGCAAATGATCTTGAGGCTCCCACATCTTCAGCACGTCTTCTCTTGGCAGCATTGTATTGAGTGGTGTGTAGGTGATTGATCATGCACAACATCCGAATAAATACTCTTAGAAATGTCTTGGTGGCAGAAGTTGCTAATCACCATATTGGCTAAGACTACTTCTCACCTGGATGGATTAGAAAGAAGTCCCAAACAATGGACTATGAAGTAGTCCTCTACATTTCCTGGTCTGGCAGGGACTCTTTAGGTTCTGCACAGTCTTCTCCAGATGCCATTTTATAAGTTGTAGTTGAATCCCCAAGAAATAAGAGAAACTGCAGAAAAAAACGGAACAGTGAGTGCAGATGATGTCAATACACTAAAGTGCCACTCCCTTATAGCAGTAATTGGGGGGGGGGGAACCTCCCTCAAAATGTATTAATAGAATAACCTCAGGCAATCATATGTAGTTTCACTATGAGTCGCAGATACCGTGGTACTGGCTTCGGATCCCGCTGTACCTAAAAGCACACAAATTGTACTAAAAACTACGAGAGATCTTGGTTAAATGTGCTTTTGAGGAAACTGTTGTACTCAGATATATACTGAATGGGAATAAAATGATCCCATCATCCCTTCATAGTGACCACAATTTTTTGAGGGACTACCACAGCACTTGAAAAGAAAGTAATGAACTAGCGGGAGTGACATGATAGTTTGTCATTTAGTTATTTGGGTTTTGCAGGAGTATTCTTAGACTGATGGTACACCAAAACAATATTAAAAAAGAAAGCAGCCATTTGATTGTCCACTCAGGGAGCACTTATCAAAACATAAGCCTACTGCCATTCGAAACAGCCTCAAATGATTTTCCTGATCACCATTACCAGAGCGGTGTTTGAGAGGCAGTAGGCAGTTTAGTGTAAATGCACCACCACGGCTTCAGACTTAAATGGACACTAACAAACACCTGACACTGTGAGAAACCAAGCACACCATCCATCCTGCCTAGTAGAGGTGCAGTATCAGAAGATGACAACATTGTCATTCCATCTACTTCAGCAGCATCACAACAACTGAGGGTGGAGAATGAATCAGTGGTGTGATAGTTTTACTACCTTCCAGTTGCCAAATAAAAAGTGCACAGGAGGGAAACTAAGTGCTGCATGGAGGAAAGACTAGATAATATTCAGTGGAAACCAGTGGGATGTGGAAGCATCTGAGGGCTATGTATCTCAACAGCATGGCTTGTGCTGAGATGCAGAAAAGAGGAACTACTGAGGGCCAATGGGGAACTCCACAGGAAGTGCTGCTTCGACAGCGGGAGGAAAGTGACAAAAAATGCAGCATTTTGCAACATACCGTGGCACTTCCTCAAAGTAGTGGCATCTGGAAAAACTAATTAAAGAATGTAGGTTAAGATGACATTAGTGATGTTATCGATGATATAATTTAACATGTTATAAGTGATGTAATAAGCAGTGCAAGTTACATTTAGGTCACTCACTGGTGAATTTCAGGGTTTTTGTGCTTTTTAAATGTTAGGTCTTGTTTCACTTTGTCACTCAACTACAACATCACTTTAACCTTTGTTTTTATTTTGGTGGAAAAATATATATACATACATATTCTTATTTTACCCCCTGATTTGTATGTTTCTATTCTCCTAGCTTAAACTTTTTGACAACTGCCACTTCCTTTTTGCCCTTATAAAAGAATGTTGAAAAATTGTTAAATCCTTTAAAAAGGAAGAAAAGTAAAAAATGTAGCATCAATGTATTTTGACCAAGAGCGAAAAGATGAGATTCTATGGCATTTGGACACCAAGGGTTTTCTTTGGAGTTTTCATACATAACTGTATTAGAAAACACTTTAGTAATCATGGAATGTTATGTTTTGTTTTTCAGTGTTTGCCCTCGTACACTTCAATAAAGAAAAAGACGTTTCACCTTGCTGCTTTTTTAGACTTGCCACGTTTTCCTCCCATAATTGAAAGCTGCTTTCTTCATCCCAACCTTCTGTGTCTAAAATATCTTATGGAAGCTAATCTACCTGGTAAATATGAGTGAATCGTTTTGTTGTCAATATTGTTTCATATATACTTTTCTTTCAGTGTAATGTTTTATGAAAATGAGGCTTGACCATGATATCCATTCTCTCTTCTAAGGGTCTAGTAACAGATTCTAAACATTCATTAAACGTTTCGTGCTAGAGAATCTTAGAATCCTGTCAAAAACAATTTAATTGGTACTGCCATACTCAAGCACATATGCCTCTCTATAATAACCCCCACAATACCATTATTTCTTGTCATCAGCAAAGCAACCTGCAACCTTTTTAGGTCTCGCCTAGGCAGCGCATGGCTGTCTGTTCGAGACATCCTGTATCTAGAATATGGCTTCAAGAACAGCCCATCTTTTTTATTGGTTCCTCTTACTGTCCTTTGTAAATGCTGGCTCTTGATTGGTGAATAGGCTTAGTAGTCCCTACTTTTGTAACCCATGTGGACTGCCCCTATTACGTGTGCTCCTACTCTTCATTTTATTTACCAATACCTTGTGGGCACTCTTTTTTTTTGTATTTTTTTTTTACTCTTTTGCTTTCGAGCTAACACACACAAAATTTGCATTTCTTTGTTTACTGCTCATCCGACGCATTCTGAGGGAGCTTGTTCCATGCTATGAATGCAAATGTATTTGTTATCATCGGCATGTGGTTTGTAGAGCCGATGGAGAGACTCAAACCTGGTTCCCCAGGCCCAAAGTCTGCAGCTCTGTTTGTTACACCACATAGATACCTATTTTTTGTTAGGCACAAGAATGCTAAGTTATTTGCCACAATCACGTGATGTTAGACATTTTTGTAAATAGGTGTCCTGTAAATAGTGTCCTCAGCATATGAGTCATATGTGGTATTCAAACATTTTCTGCAACGTACTATTTTGAGTATGGTATGGATGGTGTTCTTCACATTACAGTACAATCTCACCTTTCCAATATGGCCCCACACGTTTTACATGCCCCTCAATGCTGTGTTCCCTGCAACGTCAACAAAGAGGTAATGTAGAAATAGAGAAGTTTCTCCAGTGCACCCAATACTTGTATTTAGTTGTGAATTCTTAAATATTCTCGTGCTCACTGGTGCATGCTTTCATTACAGTGGCGTTAGACTGAATTGGCCATTTACTGCACATTTTTTGCACACTTTCAGGGTCACACACAAATTCACGTGACACATTGTATGCCCCTTGTTTCACAATTAATGTGTCCACAAGGCCACATGTTGCTCCTGATCGCGGCTGCTGCTCCTGCACCAACTCTCGGCGCATATCGACCTTATTAGGCTCATCAAATTTATATATTTTCAATAGATGCTACTTTTCGGAACACTGTCAAACAATAGGAAGGGACTATTGATTGCTCTCCCATGTAGAAAGCAGGAAACAGGCAATGTGGCTGGATCTGTTTCTGCTTACAGTCTGTCAAATGTGGAGAGTTAAAAATAATCAATAGAAAAAATACCTGCTTCTCAAAAGGGCTTTATATGCTGGAGGTTCTAGAGACCTAGTTAAAGTATTTTCCCTCCTCAACGATTGGTGTCTCCCCTTCACAGTAAGCCTGACAAAAGCTACGGTTCTAAAAATACCATTAATAAAGATTATTATTTAAGTGGTCTGCTGAGGTTTACAATAAATTTCAGTTGCTATTCTTGCACGTATGTCAAGTGCTGTCGAGTTTGTGTTTTAAGAGGCAGGGCGAGTAAGCCAATTACTGTTATATTTTTGTGGCAGTTTAGTTCTATCCTTAATTGGCAGTTCTCCAAAATCTAGCTGGGTGCAGGCATGTCTCCCCACGTGGCACAGCTGATGAATTCCATATTTCTCAGCTCCTTAATGCCACATGACTTTGCTGAAACAGCTGATCTCATACGAGGCTACTGTTTTTATAGGGAAAATACAATCATCCGAGTACATGTGTAGTTGTAGCGCATAAGCAGCGAGGACCTGCTTTATACATGCCTAAAAGACACATAATTTATACCAAATCCAGAAAGAGTAAAAATGTTAAACATGAAGGGAAATTTGTATTAATGTACAAGCGCCTGGCTATTCCTGAAACTCAGACCAAAACAAGAACAGCGTCTTTCTCTTAAAACGGTTGCATTTCTACCTATGAGATATTAGGGTACAATTAATAAATGACTTCGGGTATTAAGAGGTTGCTGCCATCAGTGGTCTGTGACTAGAAGGTCACAAGTTCCAATCTCACCAGTCGAAACACCCTTCACTGCTTGGCGATACATGGACTATCATTCAACTGGGTAAAAACAATTATAGTGCAAGGGCAGAACTGTAATATTAATGTGTTTGCTATCAAATATAAAAACGAGAAGAGCCTGTGCTAACGAAAGTCACTGGCACTGACTAGAGTTTTTATTGAAATAGTGACCTGAGCTTGGTGTCGATCACCAGCCAGCGGACAACTAACTCGCATTGCATCCAAGCGCATTGTTTACAACACTCTTTAGCTTGGTTTCACATGACCAAGCTTAGAGGCGCAACACTGCAACTGAACTGTGTGACGAGGTATGTCCTGAAGTCTTGCAGACATTTACTAGGTGTCTAACTCACACTGCCTTAAAACCACCAGCACCAGTGATACTTCTGAAGGGTTACTTGTAGGAGTGGAAAGGCTGACAAAGAAGTCCAAGTACTTTACAGACCGTGGGAAGACAGTCAATCGAGTATACTTGTAATTTATATGTACTTTACAGTCACTTAAATACCTGGCCCTGTGGCCAGAATCAGTCTGACCTGAAGCCTTTCCTTGATGCTCAAATGTTTTTGCCTTACTACTTTCAGCTGCTAGGGCAGGAGGTGAACCGCCAGTCTCCCCTTAAAGAGGGGTTGAAACAGGGAGTGCCATTCTTCTGATGAGTGAGATTCTCATTCGGCAATGCAGAGTTCCTCTTCATCTACTAGTGGAAAGATGCCCTGCCATGCAGTCTATTTACCAGGCACAATGTACTCATTAGTTTTAAATTGTAGCACAATTCACTAAACAACGCTACGGTAGTGGGGGAACACAGTGGGCAAGAATAATTTTACATGCAAGTAACAACCAATTATGTATAAAGATGCACCCCAAATTTAGCAACAAATAATGAACATTTCTGCAGCCTCCAAAGTTTTAAAAACCTAGCACCTTCACTTAAGTGTATAAACTGAGTCTGTAAGACTTGGATGAATACATTAATTTGCTGTTTGTACATACTAGTAATACCACAAAGTCTAAAATGTTCATTGTATTATGCATGTCTTAATTTAATTCACATTTCCCACTATATATTTTTGTGCTAAATTTACCTCGGGAAAATTTTAAGAGAGGGATCATTGCCACACATCTCATAATTTCCATCACTGCTCAAATTTGCATAGCCGTCAGAATGCCAACACTGTCAAAGGACTTTAATTAATGCCTGGTAGTAATAGGCCCAGTATATCATAGATGATTTACCACAAATGTTGATGTCTTTAAAGTCTAATGTAACGTAATGTATAATGTGCTGCATGGCTAAACACTTATACAGTCCCAAAGGAGTGACCTATTGGCTATGCCAATGCTTGTTTGTACTTGATGAAGAGTTAGAGCCTTTTTATCCCATCTGATCAAATTTCCTGTTCCTCCACTTGATTTAGAGTCTAGAAACCACCATGTTTTTCAAAGAGGAGTCTATACTGGATCCACCAATGGAATCTTTTGACCAGTGGCCTGTTAGATATTGGACCGTCAGTCAAAGTACTTTTGACTGTCTGCCCTTTTTAGAACGTATGTTCAGTACTGCCAGGGAAAGCCATTATTCTACTGTTTGGATCTTCCTCAGAAACATCTGTATGAGAATGATTAACAAGTAATACTAAAATGAGTGGACAGATAAGGTTCAGAGGCATTATTTTTTTTTTAACTAAATCTCCGAACAGCCTTTGGCACTGCCATCCCCACACCACCATAGATGGGGTCACAATGCTTTGGTATGTCAACCATAACCCTTGATTTCTTCTGATCTTCCTTGGTACAAAGAGAGAAGAAGCTGCTACTTTATTGAATGTAATGTAATGCTTTATGATTACTTATAATCTTTACAATACCATCAAAGCACCAGAAATACACAAATGTAGCAAAATACACAAATATAAAAACACGGACCCTGGGATCTCCAATGGAAACAAGCAGCGTAAGCGGCAGGGGTCCGTTTAGTGTAGAAAGAAGTAAAATAGTACATTTCAGAAATGTAAAACACAGTGCAAGTAAACATTTCAGATGTGGTTTTAGGCAGCAGACATAATATTCCAAGTGCGAGGTGCCGAGTGTCAAGGCTTATCCAATGGCTCAAAGCAGAGCCCAACAAAGACTGCAACCGTAGTAACACGAAGCACATTTAAACTAGGCATCACAATGAAATTTTAAAACACAGCATTTCAGCATTACAGATATAAATTCACAGTGCAAGGTGCTGAGTTGTCAAGGTAAATCCAGTGGTTCCAGACGGGGCTCAACAAGGTCCAGCTTCCTAAGTGAACAAGCATTGAAAATGCAATAGGTCTCGCCTTTGATTAAGGTAAAGCCATTTGCTTTGCTAATGGTATTGTATAGCAAAGCAAATGGCTTTAACATAATGAAAGGCGAGACCTTTTGCATTTGTAATGCTTTGTTGGAGGCATATGAGCTGCAGATTACACACTTTTGCATAGATCGCCATCTGGTGTTGGGCCCGGATGTTTACAGTTTGTTTTTCCTCTTGGAAAGTCTTTGGAAGTCACGAGGTCGGTGACTCCTCCCTTGGTTCGTATTGCGCATGGGCTTCGGCTCCATCCTCAGATTGTAATACTTCGTGCTCCGGTTCCGAACATTCCAGTTCGACGATCGAAGCGGAATCCTCGCTCTTCGCGGTATTGTTCAGATCCTGATCTCCTCAATCACCTTCTTCTTCGACACACCTTCGATTCCAGTCATCGACGGCGGCCTTCGGGCCTATCCAAGCTCCGGTCCCGGCTGATGGAAAGAACTCCATTCAAGAAGTCCCCTCGATGTGGGTCCAAATTCCCCCACACCGATCTTCATGAGGTGTGCAACCTCTGCCTCTCCCCTGAACACGAGGCTCGACACTGTCCCGCCTGCAAGTCTTTCAGATCCAAAAAGACTAATTGAGATCGAAGGGCCAGACGAAAAATGGTGCACTCCACGACTTCCGTTCCAGTCGGCATCTGCGGGGACGACGTCGAAGCTCCGGGACAGCAGCACACCGAAGAGGACCTAGTCAGTGCTTCCGAAGCCGACGACTCGGATGTGGAGGACATCACCCCGGCGCAGAGGGTCGTGAGTAAAATACCCCCTCCCACACCCGCGCCGACACCCAAAAAGGCTTCGGTCACGCCTTCGCCTCCGGGCCTAGGCAAGACCAAAGACACTGCTTCGAACACCCCACCTTCGGGCCCGGTGAAGAAGCCTAATAAGCCTTCCGGCGGCTCGGGCTCGAGCCAGCCTGCCAGCGGTGCCGATAAACACACTTTGGCACCGAAGAAGAGATCGGCCTCTACCTCGACACCGAGCTCCGAACCAAAGCCCTCGGTGTCGAAACACAGCCTCTCGGTGCCGACCAAACATCATAAGGCCCTCGGCACCGACACTCCCGCGCCGAAGCCTGTCTCGGCGCCGACCAAAAAATCGGAGGTTCCAAAAAAGCACGGCACAGACAAGCCTAAAAAGCCACCGGCCCCGAAAACTTCGGCGCCGACCGAACAGCCAGTGTCGCAAGAACTATTTACACCGGATCCTTTGCAAAAGACACTTACCAAGGATCCAAAAACTGGACATTTGGCACTGTCTTCTAAAAAGAGACATTTGGACAAACCAGCTCCACCTCCACCTCCAAAGAGGAAAGACTGTGCTACCTCCCCTTTCAGAGTGCCTTCCCCACCTCCTCCACCCTCTCCACCTCTGCCCTCTCCTCCTTCTCCACCCCTGCCTCATCGCTCTCCGACCCCGTCTCCAGACCATGATGATCAGGGGGACCCATACTACGACCCAGCAGATGTGCCACAAGACCCCACCCCTACAGGATCCCCAGACCTATGGGATGATTATAATAATCCAGACATTCCAGATGTCCCACAAGATGACCTTTATCCATCCAGGCCATCTCCACCAGAAGACTCATTAGGTTTTCACCACCTACTTCAGAGGGCGGCACATTATCACGGGGTAGAGCTACACACTGACCCAGTAGAGGAAGATTTCCTCCTAGACACCTTTGATACTGCACATAGGTCTACTTCTATACTATCTATGCTCAAAGGGGTAATAAAACATGCGCCAGAGGTTTTTAAAGACCCAGTCAGGGCTAGGGTCCTCAACCCACGCATAGAGAAAAAGTATAAAGCTGCCCCCACAGATCCTGCCTACATCAAAGGGCCAGCGCCACTGGATTCCCTAGTGGTATCCACTGCAAGGAAAAGATCAAATTCCCCAGGCGTCAGGCGAAGCACCACCACCTGACAAAGAGTCAAAGCTCCTGGACGCGTCAGGAAAACGCACTGCGTCACAGGCAGCCAATATATGGCGTATCGCCAACACTGAAGCGCTATTGGCCAGATACGACAGAGCGCATTATGATGAACTAGAAACCATCATGCACCATCTCCCAGAAAAATACAAAAATAGGACCAATGAATTAATTCAAGAGGGTAAGACCATAAATGTGCTAGTACTTTTATAGCGCACAGCTACCCCGGACCGGGGTTTCCCGGCACTGTATTCATACCGCTAGGGAACCCTTCCTGGCTTTCCCTGTGAAATGTCCACTCCTGGGCATCCCCAGGGTGAAGCCAGGCATCCCCAGCGCTGCGGGGCCGTTGTGGAGATTAAGCAAGCTATTGCCCAGAGTTGCAGCGTGGGACCCATGATTAGAATAGGCACTGAGGCGAGAATATCCGGTCCGCGGAATTTATAACTCGAGACCCTGCCACGACGGGAATCGAACCCTGGTCCTGGACCAGTGCTCTGCATCGAGGTCTGCCGCTCTAACCATTGAGCCACACTTCTCCACATAACTAACACCTCTATACGCTGTGCCTTAGATGCAACAGACACAGCCTCCAGGGCCATTAACACTAGTGTCCTCCTCCGTCGCCACGCTTGGCTGAGAGTTTCAGGCTATAAACCTGAGGTACAAGCCTCCATATTAAACCATCCATTTGATCAAGAACATCTATTCGGTCCAAAGGTAGATGAGGCCCTCGAGAAGATGAAGAAAGATACAGATACGGCGAAATCTATGGGAGCCCTACAGTCACACCCTACTAGGCGCTCCTTTCGCCGCTCTTCCTTTCGGGGCACGGGCAGAGGCTACTCCTCAGATAGCGCGTCCACGTCCTACAAATCCCCTGCTCAATCCACCTTCACAAGGGGTTATCAAAGAGGCGGCTATAGAGGCAATAACAATAAAGGCAGAGGCAAAACAAATACCGCCCGCTCTGCCACACCGCCTACCCAATGACTTTCCCCTGCTCCCTCCAGACCATCCCACTCCGGTCGGGGGCAGACTACAAAATTTCCTTCACGTCTGGGAGTCCATCACATCAGACAGATGGGTGACCCAAATTATTCGTTCAGGGTACTGCCTGGAACTGACATCTACCCCCCCAACATTCCACCCAGGCAACGCCCAATGTCACAAGAACATTCCACGTTACTAAAACAGGAGGTAATCTCCCTCCTACAAAAAGAGGCAATAGAACAGGTCCCCGCCAATCAGCAAAATTTAGGGGTCTACTCCCTATATTTTCTGATACCAAAAAGAGACGAGACTCTACGACCTATCTTAGATCTCCGGCCTCTAAACACATACATACATTCGGACCATTTTCACATGGTAACACTTCAGCAGGTACTTCCGCTCCTCTCCCAGAACAACTTTCTCACCTCACTGGACTTGAAAGACGCATACTTTCACATTCCGGTACACCATGCCCACAGAAAGTACCTCAGATTTGTAGTGTACGGGCAACACTACCAGTTCAAGGTGCTCCCATTCGGGGTCACAACAGCACCAAGGGTATTCACCAAGAACCTAGCGGTAGTGGCGGCACATCTCAGAAGACAGCACATTCACGTCTTCCCATATTTGGACGACTGGCTGATAAAAGCCGCGTCCTACAACCCATGTGTACACCACACCGCCACTACAATCCAACTACTGCACCAACTAGGCTTCATGGTGAACCACCAAAAGTCCCAGCTAACACCATCCCACATAAAGCAATACCTCGGTGCCACCATAGACACCTCAAAAGCCATAGCCTACCCCAATCCGGCCAGGATTGCAAGCATTCAGGCTTTGCGTCAAAAATTCATACTTCAACACTCCCTCCCAGCAAGAGTGTTTATGCAACTGATAGGGATGATGGCCTCTTGCATTTTCATAGTGCCTCATGCAAGACTCCAGATGCGTCCACTCCAAGAGTGCTTAGCGCGCCAATGGAACCAGGCCCAGGGGCAATTGACAGATCTGGTGTTGGTAGACGGTCGCACCCATCGCTCTCTGCAGTGGTGGAACACCACAAATCTTTCCAGAGGTCGACCGTTCCTGGACCCGGTTCCACAAATAATCCTGACAACAGACGCATCGCTCTCCGGCTGGGGAGCTCATCTACTACACCTCACAGTGCAGGGCACATGGACGCCGCAACAAAAGGTACTCCACATCAACCATCTGGAGTTACTGGCAATCTTTCTAGCCCTAAAATCCTTTCACACACAGATTTTAGGCAAGGCAGTCCTTATTCGCACAGACAACATGACCGCCATGTACTACATTCAAAAACAAGGCGGCACACACACTCCACAGCTCTCTCAACTAGCACAGAGCATATGGAGATGGGCAATTCCACACAAAATCTTTCTCCTAGCCCAGCATGTCCCAGAAGTCCAAAACACCATGGCAGATCTGCTCAGCAGACAGACGCAGCAGATCCACGAGTGGGAACTTCACCCGCAGGTTCTTCACCCGTTCTTTCAGATGTGGGGGCATCCACAGATAGACCTATTCGCCACCCACGAAAACAAAAAATACCCAAGCTTCGCCGCCAGATACCCACACCCATTGTCCAAAGGCAATGCAATATGGATGAACTGGTCAGGCAAATTTGCGTACGCCTTTCCACCTCTCCCACTAATTCCATTAGTGGTGCGAAAGCTACAACAGCACTCCCTCACACTGATTCTAGTAGCTCCAACATGGGCCTGACAACTGTGGTACACCACGCTGCTGGAACTCTCGGTAGTGCCACACCAAAAGTTGCACCTCTCACCATGCCTCCTAACCCAGAACCATGGAGAGATCAGACACCCGGACCCAGCTCAGCTCAACCTTGCGATCTGGCTCCTGAGATCCTAGAATTCGGATACCTTAACCTTCCCCCCCGACTGTATGAACGTCATCAGAGAAGCTAGACGCCCTACCACTAGAGCCTGCTACGCTGCCAAGTGGAAAAAATTGTTGTTTATTGCCATAACAACACAATCAACCCTCTAGACACATCCATACAGCATATCATATGCTACTTACTCCATCTACAAAGATGTAACCTAGCATATACATCCATTCGGCCACACCTCGCAGCAATTGCCGCTTACCTACAAAATAGACAGCACCTATCACTTTTCGGAGTGCCTGCCATTAAAGCGTTCATGGAAGGCCTAAAACGAATAATTCCCCCCAGAGTGCCACCATCCCCTGTGTGGAACTTAAATATAGTTCTCACAAGGCTAATGGGACCGCCTTTCGAACCTTTGCATAAATGCGAACTGCAATTCCTCACATGGAAAACAGCTTTCCTTGTAGCCATCACCTCCCTTAGAAGGGTCAGTGAGATGCAAGCACTTACTATACAAGAACCTTTTCTCCAAATGCACCCGAACAAGGTTGTCCTCCGTACCAACCCAAAATTCCTACCCAAAGTCATCTCACCCTTTCATCTAAACCAATCGGTAGAATTACCGGTTTTCTTCTCGCAACCTCAAACTGTTGCAGAAAGGGCTCTGCACACACTGGATGTTAAAAGGGCCTTGCTTTACTATATCCAGAGAACACAACCTTTCAGAAAGACAAAGCATCTGTTTGTCTCTTTCTCTCCACCTCATAAAGGCAACCCCATCTCTAAGTCAGGGATAGCTAGGTGGATTGTAAAATGCATACAGATTTGCTACCACAAAGCAAAATGCACGCTATCTGTTCCCCCTAAAGCCCACTCTACAAGAAAGAAAGGGGCTTCTATGGCTTTTCTAGGGAACATCCCATTAGATGATATCTGTAAGGCAGCTACATGGTCAACACCGCACACTTTCACTAAACATTACTGTGTAGATGTGCAAACCAAGCAACAAGCTAGTGTGGGCCAGGCTGTACTAAAACACTATTTCAAACCACTGCAACAGATACCGGTGGTCGCCGCTAAGGTTGGGAACTGCTATATAGTCTATGCAAAAGTGTGTACTCTGCAGCTCATATGCCTCGAACGGAATATGCTACTTACCAGTATGCATCTGTTCTTGGCATGTAGAGCTGCAGATCTACACACACCCACCTGCCTCCCCGGCTACCTGTATCTGTTCCAGTCTATCTTATTTAGATACAACACACATGAGTTTCTTCACTGTTATTACTACACTCCATCTTTCCCTGTTGGCGAAAAACAATCTGAGGATGGAGCCGAAGCCCATGCGCAATACGAACCAAGGGAGGAGTCACCGACCTCGTGACTTCCAAAGACTTTCCAAGTGGAAAAACAAACTGCAAACATCCGGGCCCAACACCAGATGGTGATCTATGTAAAAGTGTGTAGATCTGCAGCTCTACATACCAAGAACAGATGCATACTGGTAAGTAGCATATTCCTTTTTTTGCGAGTTGTTCCGACTGCATACATGGTACCTGCCAAACCCAGCCGTATTCCTCAGAGAGTTGGTGAAACGGCTGCCGTCATTCCTTCTCATGAGGACGAAAGTGGCTTGCTGGTGACTACAGTGCACCGACGGGAGTATGGTAGTAAGAATGGGAAAATAATCTGTCAAATTATGTGCCCTGTTGTGAAAGATTTTTACCCCCGAGATGTTTTTTTTTTTTTACATAATGCCATTACTGTGCAGCGCCAAGCACTGATGGAACACACACAGGTACAGCGCCAAGCACTCATGGTAATAACACACCTTCATATTAATTGCAAAGTGATGCAAAGTTTTATATTTACCAGTTTTCAGTCAATCCTTATCTTGGATATTTTGCAATAATGAAACGCCGAGCTTAGCAGTTCCATGGCCTGCATCTGTGTTACTCAAGATAAAACGTATAGAACGCAGGCTTTGAAAACAGTTTATCTTTCAATATGCACTCTCGAGAAGAGCTGCGATCTCTCCAACCTTTATCTCTTCAATACAGAACTAATGCTGTAGTCTGATTGTACCAAGCTTCAATGTGCTCATGCATGTAAACGCCGTCATGCACAAAGGTGTGCTGGCTATATGTGTGGTGTGAATGTTTAACCTGCTGTATTGCACTGCAAGCATGGGGAATAAATGAGGGCTTATATCTAGGCAGTAGAAGAAACCTACAAAGAGAACTTAATTTCCTATCAACCATCTGCACAGAAAGGGACATCACTGGATTTCCGATCATCTATCGTACAGAAAGTGACATAACTGGTTTCCGTTTCCCGCCCACGGCACCCTGCACTCCTCCTCTTTCCCACGAACTGCTTAATGACAGCTGCAAAACGGATAATGAAAGGATGCGTGCAGCAGGCACAGCTGCGCCTATGTGCACCTGCACAGTGTCCAGCACCAGGGACCCTGGTTCTGTCCCAAGCCCCTCTACCGTGCTGCACTCCTCTGTGCTTTCAGGCCTGGCTGCTGCTCATCACACTGCTGCCACACTGCACCACACAACGTTGAACAAGAGTTCACATGTGTCTCCTGCAAGTTCTTATGATCAACCACTCCTACGCCAACAGCATCCAGCAGCCCAATTGCCAATAGCTCAAACTCGCGAAATGCGAGACCTATTGCATTGCAAACTACGGGAATTACAGGAAATTAAAGAGAAGAACTTTTTAATTAAAAAGTTGTTAAGAAAAATACAATTTACTCTTATTCACCAAATTTGTTTGTAGAGCCCCAAGAGATACAGTGGAGCAGATCTGCCACAAAGTACAATAACACAAGCATTTGCAATGCAATTGGTCTCCCATTAGTGAAAGTTGGAGTTAATGGTGTTGTAAATGACAAGGTCTTTTGTTTATGGAGTGGATGTATGTAGTGTGGAGTTTAATTATATGGATTGGATTGAACTTGTTAGTTGTGGAATTGTGTGGGGTAGAATAGTGTGTGCGTGTATTTGTGTAGTGGAATTATGTGGATAGTAATTATGTGGTATTAAATTAGCTGGAATTATGTAGAATGGGATTGAGTGTTATGGAGTGTAAATATGTGTATTGGTATGTTGTCTTGTGGCGTGGAATGTAGTGGAATTTAATTATGTGGTGTGCTGTTGAATTGTGACATGATGTTGAATTTTGAGGTGTGGATTGGATGCATTTGTTGTGTCGGTGTGTTGTTTTGAATTATGTGGTTTGTTGAATTATGTGGTGCAGAATGGAAATGTGTGGAGCTGAATTGCATGCCGTGGAACTGTGTGGTATTTTGAGTGAAATTATGCTGATGGGAATTATGTGGCATGGTCTGGAGTGTATTTGTATGGATGGTTGCTATGTGGCATAGGGGTTTTATGTGGGATGTATTTATCTGGTATTTAGTAGCTTGTAATTAGGTGGCAATAATTAATGTGCACCTATGTGCAAAGGCTATATTGAATGTACTTTATTATCCTTTATGAATTACGGTAAAAACAGCTGCAGGAGGACTGTCAAAATTATAAGTGTATTCAGGGCCTGTCGTAGCCTTAGTAAGTTGTTGGATGCAAAGTTACCAGACAGAAACCGCCACAACATTTCCAAAAAATAAATAAACACAGAACCTGGAGATGCTGACAGAAAGAGTACTTAAATGAAGGGTTTCATCTGATATTACAATTTGCATGCAGCGCTTTAAACCATCCCTTGCCCATGACTTGGAAAAGAAATAACTTTTTAAACATTATTTAGGTGGTGAATGCAGATTTAATTAATAAAGCTTCAGCAGCATTTCAAATGTTTAAAAATGCAAACTCTAAACATGTTTCTTGAACTAGGATTAGAACTCAGGCATACAAAGTGCACAGTAATCTAAATACAAAGTCTTGATCTGCTAGTGTGCTGGGTTTATTACACTGCCCTGGTGACTTTACATGTGAAGTCTAATGGCTCACTGTAGGAGGGTGGAGTAGCAGATGCAGCCATAAATCTCGTCAGGGAGCTTATTTATGGAAAAGAGCCACCTAGCGAAGCAAAGAGGCCCAGCTCGGCAGGCGCTCATGTGAGAAAATAAATAGCTATTGTGTGTGAAAAGTGTGGCAGAGCAGAAAGAATACAGAGGAGCAGGACAGCATGCCAGGTCCGTCATGTGGGGGAAGTGCACGGAGCAGAGAGCCACACTGGCGAGAGAGCCATAAAAGCACAGATGTGGGGGGGAAGAGCAACAGAAGGGAGACCACTGAAACAGCCCTGCCGCTGCGCATCGGGGTTGAAATAACGCCAATTAAGTCATTTTCCCCTCATTCCAGCACAAAAATGAGAAACATTGAGCAATAAATCTTACAGGCTATAAATAAATGAATAGTGCGTTAAACACAAAACGTACAACAAAAAGCACGTGTAAATGGCGCCTGAAAATAAAGTGACCATTGCGTTTCAAAATCGGAATGTTTTTATTTATGTAGCTAAAAGAAAGCACTGCTTTGTTAATTTGCACAAGCACAGTGGCACACAATAATGGGTGCAGACTGCAAATAAACAGCGTGCTGCGTGGTGACATTTTGAAGAGTGCTTCACGTTTGCAGTTAACCTCGAGGCAAACGCTTTTGAGGAATACGAACCACTGCAGTGCTGGGGCCAAGGTGCCCTCTGTTAGCCTTGGTCGGGGGAACACACGAGTGCACCATTAAAGACCCCGGCAGTGGGGTAGCGGGGGGGCAGCAAGGATCTGCAGCATGCAGCTGAAGTGCTCCCTGGAGTCAAAGTGCAGCAGCAGTAACCTGAAAAGTGTGAGGAAGAGCGGCTACTTGCGCAGGCACACAAGACGTCTTTCGTGCAGCTGGGGCCAGGAGAGACACCTGAGGAGCCGGCCTAAGTACTAGGAGATTGAAAAGAAGTGGCACAGCAGGCCGCCCATGCGCAGCATTTCGCTCGACTCCTCGAAGTAACAAGATGAAAACAAATGTAAAACCATGATGGAGTAGCGTTTATTGCAGTTTTATATAGCGCAAACTCCACACAAAGAGATTGGATCACTGTGCATGAGCACCGGTTAAAATACACAAGATCACATTTATGTTTTAAGGCACTGAGAGAAGTGATGTGCCCCGAATCGCAGGATTTTGAGTACGCCGAGATTCAATCATGGTTCTCAAATTCCAAATTCAGCAGTTCTGGTTGTAATGCCACAGTCATTCCTGCAGCTGGACAGACATGAAGATTAAGCCGCACGGCGCCATTAAACGGAGCCTTGCTGGTGGTAGCGTACGACAACTTGTATTTTGCTGCTTCTGTCATTGCATACAGATATATAAAACGATAAAGCAAGTAACATTACACCTACAACAAGCCAGGGCTATTGGCTTTGCCAATGGTTGTTGTTTGTGTTAGATAAATCAGCAACAACTACGGCTTCCTTGTATATAACAATGAAAATGCTTCCGTTCTGAAATGATGAGACTGAAAAAACCATAACGAGTCTCCTTGAAGTTACCTCAAAAGCAGTGACGAGGGGCACGGATAACCTGTGGGCTTGAAATCCGCACCTCTCAGGAATGTAGCTCTACCCTGTGACTGCCGCTTCCTTGTATGGAAAAGCACTTCAAACGCTGGGGACTCTTCAAACGTGCATTCCTCCTCTCTGCTGAGCCTGGACTGCCTCAGTCCTAGACTATAACCCCCCGCCCCCAAATAAAACAAGCGCGGTCATTAGCCATAGCTCTCGCCGAGCGAGCAGCACATGTGCTGCCACCCTAGGCAAGACCTAAAAAGGTGTAAACTCGCTAAAGTGACACATGCAGAGTGCAAGGAGACAAGTTATTGGACCATTCACTAAAGGGCCAGGTGCAAATGCAAAGCGATTGTGAACACTCATTTCTTTCAAGGTTTTAAGTCCGCATTTCTTTCAGGGCCAAGTGCCCGACCTGTAGGCCAACAAAACAAGCATTTGCAATGCAATAGGTCTCGCATTAATTTAATGCAGAGCTATTGGCTTTGCAAATGTAAAAGTAATATGGCAATTTTTTTCTAAACTTTATTTTTAAATTATTGACTTTTGTAGTAATGGCGGCGCTGCAGCATGCCGCCATAGTTACAAAAGTGAATGAATAGAAAAAAAGTTGTTTGTTCGCCGTATTACTTTTACATTTGCAAAGCTAATAGCTCTGCATTTAACTAATGCAATACATATTGCATTGCAAATGCTTGTTCTTAGAAAGATGACTGTACGCGGGACAGGAGCTTTGTGAGGTACAGATGAAAGAGGGGGTACTGTTCTCAAGCATTTGCAGATTTAGCTTTGCACTGAAGAGCCATTGTATATATACTTCGAAGCTATCTCCCAGAGTAGAATAGTTTGTTGAAACGATACACGCTCTGATTCTACAGCTCCCAAATATGTTTTAAACCCACACTATATGGACTTTGTCTGCAATAAGTAACCGCCCTGCAGGACAACAGAATTAATTTAATTTCTTTCGTTTATCACTACAAGGACAAGGTTAGAAAAAATATGCAACATATTTGGGAATCTTTAAAACGGCATGCTCCTTAGAATGACTGCTGCTGTAAACAAGTAGTCGGTCTGAATAATTGAAGACTTTTTATGCTGCTCTTCCTTCAACGTTCTTACCCCAGACCATTCATGAGGTTGTCAGTAGTCAACAGTGTCACTTCTCTGAGAGCTCACATATCGCTTTTTAAAGCAGGAAAGTGAGTTACCTTTTTCAGCGTGAACACTAGGCTGTATACTCTATGTGCAGTGCACGTGGGTCCGTGTGAGTAAAACCTATGTTTACGTGAAAAGCTGCTGGTTATGCAGCAGATGGTGGAGGGCAAATACAAATCCATGTGTCGGTGGAAAGGCATCAATGTTAAAGGCCTCGTGTACAGTAAGCTTGCTCCAGGCTGGAAACTCCTATAGCGCCTATGACTTTGAGGCGCAGCCTCCAGGTGTTAACATTCACACTTGAGTAGTATTTTCTATATAAAAGGATCAGCACACACGAACAATCCTCATTGGACCCCAACACACCTATTATAATATCTATAAACACTGCCCGCTGTGGGCATCAGGGCGCTACAACAATCAGATGAAGCATGCTGAGGAGTTACTAAGTGCTACAGCACAGGAGCAGTGCGAGGCATGGATCCTTTTGCCTTTGAAGGGTTACATTGTTGACATGGGCTAGAGACTTGTGACATCTACTGTGAGGCCATTGAGGGCTTACATAAGGCAATGCTCAGCTCTTCACTAAGTGCTACAATATAAATTAAAAGACCGAAATGTTGTCTTCATTTTTAAAAATCCACTCTGACGAGAAAAAGGGTTAGGAATATTTTGATAAGTGAACACAGTGCACCAAGGATGTTACAAGTAGTCCTAACCCCTGCGACCGGGGCCAAACTAAAGACGAGAGGAAATGTTAGACAAGCGTTGGCCACGCGCGAGCGGCCGGAGACGCAATATGTGGTGGGGGAGGGGGAGAAGCAGGAGTTGTGCGTGTGTCATCGTGATCGCTCTGAAAGCGAAAGCGATGACGCACGAGTTTTCAAAGTGCTGCTGGCGGCCGGCTTCGCGCGTGCACGATCGCGTGAACGCAAGCGTTAGGCCAGCCAGCAGCACTTTGAAAAGCCCACATACAAAATGTCTCTCCCAGCCAGCGCCCATGCGCTGGGCTCAGCGAGACCTAAACATACATAACATTCAAAGTGCGAAGCGCCATGATGTCAAGCCTTGTCAGGTGTCACAGTGAAGAACCCAACTAGGGCCAGCCGTTTGAAAGAGAAAGGTGCAGTATCATTAAAGTGCCAAGTGTTGATTCAAAACTGATTGTGGACTCATTTCATCAAGGAGCAACGGTGCCAGAAACATCAGGCTGTTGTAAATAACACAGGACAGCAAGGCTATTTGCAAGATGCCAGACCTATGGGCCAGCAGTGTTTGTAAACAGACATGGCTTACTGAATACAAGATGAAGGTTCAGCAATATTTATAAGCAGACATTTCTTTCTAAGTGCAAAGTTCCAAGTTATCAAACCATCTTAAATCATTGTCATTCTTGAGTTCGTGCTTGAGGCTATCAGGGTGATGTCCCCGGGTGGTGGGCAGCACCTCACAGAAGTCTTCCAGCTGTAGCAAAGAACTTCCCGATTCGTGCTAGTCTCATAGCAACATCAAATGTATAGATGTATGTTATTGCCTCTTTACATATTCTTATACCATTTTGCAGAAAAATAGCTTTTAGATAAACTCACCTCCTAAGGAGCAATGATGGGCAACAACATACAATGTGAATCGCCAGTTCTGAGGGATATTGGCACAGCCTGCACTGCCCTTAACTTGGGGAGTGTTCTTCCAGTGGGACATATATTCACATATAGGCGGTGTTAAAAGCCTGGTCAACAGCATGTTCTTTAAGGCTTATCTACCCAAGGCTTCTTTCAGATATGCCTAGCAAGAAGTAGCTTCATGTGATCTATCGAGCCCCACTGCTCCCAGGATGTTTCTGCTTTTCATCAACGTCCTCTACCGTTGGGATTATATTGCCCTGCTCTTTTAGGATCCTCTTTAAGTGCTGTGATTACAAGAGGGTATTCTTTATAAATTCAATGTCCATTTTTACAAGGCCAAACTCGAAGCGGATCAATGAGCGTTGGGTTGTTTTAGGGATGCTGAATATTTTCCTGTATAAAGCTGGGTGGTAGCTCTCTAATGGCTCTGTGAGCATGCTGGGGAAGATGAGGTGTCTATAACTTATGGTGGGTAACCGTGTCGCCTGCATTACTGGTCATCCCAATTCGTGTTTGAACCAGCAGCACAAGGTCATCCGCGTACTGAATGATTGGTAATTTTACTGATCTCATTTTGGTGGGAAGATATTTCCTTTCAGCTGCTTCGCTCCCAAGTCTGCTGTATACGGATTGAAAAAGGTAGGAGCCTTAACATATCCTAGCTTCAGGCCTTTGTTTGTGTATATTTTTGACGTAGCATGGGTTGAGTTTTCGTCATCCATATCCAAGTTTCAGTGTACGACGCTGTAATAGCCACCAGGAGTTGCCGTGGTATTCCCCACCCCGCGAGTTTGATCCAGAGTGTGTTCCAGTCGATTTCATCAAAAGCAGCGAAGTAATCGATGAAACAGGCGTAGTGTGAGGGTGTAGATGTTTCGATGGATTTGGCTCCAAGGTAGGAAAGAGCAATCACATTGTCCATAGTGTAGGAGTTTGACCGAAACCCGTCTGATAGTGTGGAATGATCCTGTCATTGATTCAGTCCTCCAGCTCATGAAGGAGCATCTTCGCAAAGGCCTTGCCATCTACATATTCAGTAGGGCTATTAACCTGTAGTTTTCAGGTGAGGTGTTGGCCCCTTTTTATGAATTGGATGCAAGATGGAGCCTTCCCAGGATTCCGGGATGGCAGACAAAAAAATTCATTAGTTAAACAAACTATGGCTGTAGGGTACCCAAATTGCCTGATCATCCTTCAAGATGATCCAAGGTAAGCCGTTTAGGCCCAGGGCTTCCTCTTTCCAGATGCTCTTCAGGATCCTTCACGTCTCTTTTTCGGAGATTACAATTGGGTTCTCCTCCACACCATCTAGGGCATTAGCCAGTGAGTTCTTGATGGTGGCCCTTCTTTTAGCAGGGTCTATATAAAGATTTGATATGTGAGTAGTTCATTTGTCGACTGGAACCACATTCTCCTTGCCAATATTTGAGTTTGCCAGGCTGTTGATGTAGCCCCAGAATTTCCTGGACTTGCTGGGTGCTAGCAGGGAGTATGTGTATTTCCATATTTCCTCTATGTGCTTTTGCTTTAGGGCCCAGATTATTTTGTGTGTTTTTCCTTGAGTCTTTTAGCTAACTTTCCATGTTGGAGTCCTTTCCACTTCTATGAAGGAACTCTGAGAGGTGACACATCCTTTTGCTCTCCTTGAATTCTTTGTTCTCAAAGTGAGAGAAGGGTCTTTCTCTTATGGGCACACTCAGTTGAATTTTGTGCTTGTAAGATGTTAGGGCAGCTTGTATCTTTTTTACTATTGTCTCCTAATGTTTCTCAACACGATTAAATTGGTGTTCCAAGGCTGGGGTAATGAAGGCTGATTTCCAGGGTGAATTCCTGGCTATGCTAACTGAGCCCCATTTGACTCTTTTTGTTAGTGGACTAACATTGTTTGGTAGTTGGCCAGCCAGATTGTGTCTCCTGTGTGTCATCACACTCATGTTGACCACAATGGATAGTGGACTATGGGCACTTTCTGTTCTATGCTGGATTTGATAAGTCTCACATCTGCTTAGCAGATACTTGCCTAGGAAGATGTAATCCAATGTCTGTATGTTTTTAGGTCTCGCTGAGTCAGCGTGCATGCGCTGCTTGGAGAGACTTTAGTAGGTCAGTTTTCAAAGTGCCGCTGGCTGGCGACAAGCTTGCGTTCACGTGAGTGTGCACATGCGAACCGCCAGCCTTCAGCACCATCTGTCTTTCCTCTTGCTTGCTCCCTGGCTCCGCCCCTCCCCCCGCCTTTGCGCTTACATATGGAATTGATGTTTTCTCCCAATAAACTTCCTCCTAACAACAATTATGACTCATGTAGATAAATTAACTGGTGTATTGCTTTATATGTATACAAGGGCATTTGGTACAATACTAATTATTTATGAAAACGTTTTGATACCAATATTAAAGCTATAAATGAATTGAATTCAGATGGTTCTTTGCTTCTTACATCTCTGAAGTCTAATGATGGTGGTGTAAATATGTGAAATATTTAGGGGTGGGCGGAATTTGCGAAATCCACTTTTGCAAATTATCGCGAAAATGTTAAAAATTATCGCAAACACGCGGAAATATCGCGAAGATGCAGAAGTTTTTTTCCTGCATGTTCGCGAGATTTTCTGCATGGTTGCGGCTCGCCAACTTACCCATGCGGTTGCTCGCGGGCGCGGCCATCTTGTTTTCAGTTGTCTCGCGGTGCATGATCGCGAGAAGAAAGACGTGATCGCGTGACGCATGACGTCACTCCGGGCGCGAACTGTCGCGAGACAGCCCAAATGGCTAAAAACAATACAACATCTCATGGGGAACGCGACCGGATCAAGAAAACTTGTCGGCGAGAAAACTTGTCGGCGAACGCAGGGATTCAGGTAAGGCGATCGTGCGCGCGCGAGAATGTATTCTTTTACAGCGCGAGCAAGAACCAAATTATCGCAAAGCTGCGGAATGCGAAAATGTTGACATTTTCGTGCTTTCCGCGGAACGCGAAAATGTCAAATTATCGCAATTTCCGCGAACGGAACGAAATTTTAGCCCAGGCCTAGAAATATTGCTCAATACAGCCTGAGCAGGAGATTTATGAACCTGCTTGTATATTGAGTTGTAGGTGATTGATCCTTAATTGAGAATATTTCTGCAACCTAGAACATTTTCCCATATTGGGATTATATGGACCCTATTTCTACATTTAGCTAAACAAATCCTGTTGGTCAGTCTGTCAATTAGTTAGGTTGATAAAATAATAATATTTTAATTGATTATTGGTAATAATGATTATTGGCAGAGCTATAAACAGTAAGCGTTTTCAAAAGTAAGACTTTCATGATAAATTAAGGCAACACACACAATCACACAACCACACACACAACACCACACACACAACCACACACACAACCACACACACAACCACACACACACACACAACCACACACACACACAACCACACACACAACCACACACACACAAACACACACACAAACACACACACAAACACATACACAACCACATACACAACCACACGCACACAACCACACACACCCACACACACATAAACACACACAACTACACACCAACTCAACCACACACAACCACACACAACCACACACAACACGTACACACACAGCCCCACACACAACCACACACACAACCCCACACACAACCACACACACACAACCACACACACACAACCACACACACAACCACACACACACAACCACACACATCCACAACCACACACATCCACAACCACACACATCCACAACCACACACACAACCACACCCACAACCACACACACAACCACACCCACAACCACACACACAACCACACCTACACACACAACCACACCTACACACACAACCACACACACAACCACAAACAACACACACAAAGGGAGGAGACAACTGCAGCAGGACCTTCGGCTCGATCAGGACAGCAGAACCACTGGAAAAGGAACCCCTCGGCACGACCTGGGCAGCAAGAAGTTGTCACTGGAGACATCGTGATCCTATGAACAATAGTGTCATCAATGATCTAATCCAAACTGTAAACTGTGACAAATAACATGCCTATATATTGCAGTACCACAAAAACAGGAACAAGCATTTCGCATAGGCAATAGGTCTCGCCTTTGGGACCTTATAAGTGTTTTGCCATGCAACAGTTGTTGTTGCACCAAGGGTATTGTGCTGCATAACTAAATACTTATAAGGTCCCAAAAGCGAGACCTATTGGCTATGCCAAGGCTTGTTGAAAGTGGGCTTTGATTTGTTTTCCACAGTGCTTTTTTGGTCGGCTGTGCACGACTCAAATTTACTAATGCAAGCCTCAAATATGTTACGGGAACGATCCCTGCAGTATTTCCTTGGTTGACACATGTCTTGTGTGTTGCGATTGCCGGCCACTATGCACTTGTGTCCTGGATGATCGTAGAGGAGGGTTTTTATCAGGTCATTTTCCTGGTATTCTTAGTTGTCACATACAGATTTACCACCATAATATGAGTAGATGTTCCATTCATTACGGTGCCTTTGAGTTTGAGAGCTTACACGTTGCAGGAGGAGTTACTCCATTCTTTGCTTTTACCTGCAAATCCAGTTTCACATATATGGAGAGACCTCCCATTGGTCTCCCAATCACAATTTTGAGATACTGTGTGGGTTGCCTGAATGGAAATGGACACGGTCAACCACAATTCTTGCTGGCATTCGATGTTACCAGTGTACAGATATTCCATGGTATTGTTACTGCCCCTTAAAAAGTTTAGTAAACAATGGTCCTAGACTAATTGCCTTAGGAAGGTATTCATTAAGTCAAAATCTATGAACATGATACAGATAGAACTCAAGTTACATCATAAGTGTACCCCCGTAGTTTCTCAATTCAATTAAGTATATCCTCAAAAAGACACACAAGCACCATAATAGCTTCAATTGTGACTGTTTAATCTCACAGTTATTATAACAGATTACTGTAGGGAACGTTTCAAACCAGAAAAGAGGGTTTCTCCAGGGGGAGTGTGGAAAAAGGATTGTCTTTGTGAGGATAGAACAGATGTATAGGGAGGGAAATCAGAGCGTAGTTAAAACAATAAATTACACATAGTAATGTCCTTAGTAAACTGGCCGTGGTTTACAGTAGCACCAGTTTTACAATGGGGCCTGTCTCTCATGGATTCGAAAGTACTTTTCTGGTTCTTGATGTTGTACAGAGTATCATCTTCTGTAAAGAGGTAGGGATGGGGTGAAGTAGGGGAAAGTGTTGACGTTTCAACCCTGGCGCATAGAGGATGGCTGTATCCTCTGCAGGCGAATCTTCCTCAGGACGGGGATGGGAGGAGGGGAACAACCTGTATCAAGACGAAGTCATGGTTACAGCCCCTCAGGTGGTTGTCCGCATAATTGTAGCGGTGAATTAGAATAGGTATTGAAATACAATGTGCAGTTTTCAGAATAGCAGTGTCGATTGAATCCTAGCATTGGTGGATTAAGGCATCTTAGTAAGTTTCCATAGCGCAGTCCCGGTGATCAGCGCTGTACTCCTCCAGTCACTGGGGTACACTTACGGGGGTACACTTATGATGTAACTTGAGTTCTATGTGTATCATGTTCATAGATTTTGACTTAATGAATACCTTCCTAAGGCAATTAGTCTAGGACCATTGATATCTATACCGAGCATTACCCATGTCCATGGACTAGTATGGGTCACCCCATTATTTTGTAATCATTAAAAAGTTTAAGCCTACCACATTCCAGGTTATTATCTTGATCATGGCTCCAAGTGCCTACTCATTTTTTCCATTGGTGCTAGGAATGCGACAGTCCCTTTGTTGCAAGGGCTGCTGGTAGCCAGGCCCAGTCGTACTGATCAATGCAACGAGTGGTTGTGTGTGCTAATGGCACTTCAGTAAGGAAGCTGTCTCCTATTTCCCTTGTCAGTTGTACTGTGATATTTTGTCGCAAGACTGGGGTGTTATTTGCTTTGTTCCTCTCAGGATGCTACTTTCTGCTTTGTACTGCGCCAAGGCATGTTGCCTCTCTGACAGGATGTGGGGATATGTTTCCATTGCTGGCTTATTGATGATGATACCCCACTCCTTGAATTGCTTTGTTTCTACAATGATATTTTTGGCATCTGCGATCTCAGACCACTCTGCCAATGTGGACACTCTAGAACTGATCCAGGAATAGTTCGTACATTTCACTGATATCTGATGGGAAAGCGAAGGTATGTTATATAAGAGGCGTAGAATGTTAGTCCTATTTAAAGTATACCAAGTCTTGTCTTAAATGCTGTGGTGAAAATCAGAGCCGCTGATTTAGATGTAGGTAGGTGTTTGTCTTTGTCTTTACGGGCAATGAAGCATGGACGAGGCAAGTTGCCATCTTATTCTAAAGAAGCGTTGGCCCACAGGTGGCAGGTGGTGTGATCTAGAATCCTGTTCGGTCTGTAGTGTCTCCAGCAACCCGATTGTGTTGGACTATTGCATATCTTTTTGGACTACTGATGCTACCTCCCTGATCGTTGCAATTTTTTGACGTTTGTGCTAGAGTTCTCAAGCTGCTCATCATGATGTTCCTTTTGCAGAGAGTTAGGACCCTGATTCAGATCCACCACACTAGTTGGTTTGACCCGCTGTATGTCAATTTGTTGTTGCGCCGGCCTAATCGTTTCAGAGTTACAGTTGTCCGTGCTGTCTCGTGCAGTTCAAAGGGTGTTTCAATGTGCTGCGAACTTGATTGCGCCGAGGCGCTTCCTCTAATATTAGAGTCCACAACCTATGAATACATTTTTATCTGAGCGTTGGGCAAGATATGGTGTGTAAACTGAGTGTAATTTACTTTTTTGTTGTGCATCCAGATGCGGAATCAGTCCAGTGCCAGACAGTGCGGAAATACTTTCTGCGAGGAGTGTGGTATGTTGTCTAGGAGAGGCTGTTTAGATGGTTTTTGTATTGCTCTTTTCTGTCATTACCCTCTCCCATTCACTGGGGTGTTGAGTGCTTGCAGTTGAAACAATGTTTCTTTTTGTCCATTGTGAGCCTATTCTTTCTTTTACTGTCTTTCAAGGATTTGCGTCATTTTTTCTTTTGCTCTCTTGTAACCAATGCTGTGGAGTTCACAACTTCTGATGTGGTCTCTCTTGCATGGTCACTTGTCAATGACACATCCACCATGCTCATGACAGAATAAGCATTATTAAGTGCCTACTCCTCTTGTTGTGCACGCTTGAGTCCATCAGTGCTCGGGTGTGTGGGTGACGTTGCGTTGACCTGTTGAGTCTTCTCACTGATATCGCTTAGCCTTCCAGTGCTTATGGACCCTTGATTCCTGATGTCCATTTGGGCACCTTTAGCTATGGAGGGCAGACACGATTCAGGGCCACTTGTTCTGCCCTCACCTGAAGTTTCCTCATCCTCCATTGCGCTGACCTCCAAGCAGGTAGGAGTTATTCCACTTTGCATAGTGCCCATTATTTATTAGTGTGGATAATAGTTCCGGCAGTGTGGTTAGTTTGTCAATTATATCGCTGTCTACTGCGGTGTCTCTGCCCTTGTGTTTTCTTGCCCATAAGTCTAACTTCAGATTGAGCGTGTCCAGCTTCTTGACAAGTGTCAGCACTCTGTGAGTGAGCTTTTGTATTAGCTTCACTTGGTTTCTGGTTTGTGAGACTTGCAAGTGAGAGCCTTGATCACATATAGTAGGGAGGAGTTAATAGTATTTATGATGGTGTCGGGGACATCATCGCTGGTTGAAATGAAAGTCGGGGGTTACTCCCCTGAAGATTTGGTCTTCGGTGCCTCCCTGGTTTCTGCCTCCGTACGAGTAGCGTAATGCTGAATACTGGTTAAATTTGGTGCAAAGATCTGTTGTTGAGAAATAGCCTCTCGGTTTCCGGCTCATGCAAATTGTCATGGTCGAGATTGATTGGATGATGAACCATCACCTCTACGAAAATATCCTGACTTTTTTGCGGGTTAACAAAATTGACCCCATGCTGGTCATCTATCTGCAAGTTGGCTACGTGGGTAGGCGCATTTAGTCCACATTCCTTTCTGATCCGAGCCTGATCTTTTGGGCTTATATCCCCGGCTAGCGGCGCACAAGCCTTGTCAGCCCGCCTCTTCAACCCAGGGCTCAGCCACACGACAAGGCCTAGCTTATTTCCCCCTTGGTGCCACTGCTACTGCCACTTCCACTGCTGCTGCCTCTTCCTTTGTTTGAAGTAGCTTATCTCCAGGACCACTCACAGCCTGTCTCCCCCTGCGGCTGCTGTCGCAAGTAAACCAATTAGCAAAGTCAAGTTCATGTAGGGGGCTTGAAACAGTAATGGGCCTTTCTGGACCTTACTGTGCCTTTCCAGTTGTGGGCCCTGTGGTACTAATGTAGTGTCTGTAAAGTGCCTGTGGAGCACTAAGCCATCCGGTAGGCTGACCAGAGAATATGGGTAGCAATAGCTGACAGGCTGGCAAACAAACAGACGGCAAACAACAGGGGTTGTTTGGGACTCAGTAGCAAGCATGTGGGCGTGCGGGCTCCTTATGACGGCGCAAGTTGCATCGGCCTACTGCCGGCTGCCTTCACACCTCAGTCAAAGAGCTTGCCACCTAATGCCTGCTCACTCGCTGGGCCCTCGGACTGATGGTTGCTCACCGACATTTGCGATCTGCAGCCCGATCCACTCTGCCCTTCTCTGCATCTGGTCCCCGAGCCGTCACTTCAAACAGACCGGAGCAGGGTGGAACGGTCCATAGAAGTGAGCAAGTTGTGGGTCAGTGCTGGGAGAGACTGCGGGCCTGCACCTTCAACAGCCACCAAGAGTGCCCCAGCACCTTCAACATTCTCCAAAAGGCCCCTGGCTATTCACCTGTTGCTCCGGCAGCCGGCCTCCCACACTGCTCCGCTCCTCGCTCCGAACGCTATGCTCCTCGCTTCTTGCTCCTCCTCCCCTGTGCCAGGTCCGTCTGTATTCCGCTTAAAGCTGCCCAGTGTAAGCTTCCATGCCACCAAATGTGCTCTAAACCCCTCTTAAGAGGCGAGTCGTCGTCCCCCTCCCCAACTTCAACTGCGTCCATCTTGACCTTGAAATCACGACTGACAACTTGCTTTGGTGCCTTAAAAGGTCGTAGTTTATTTACAGATAACATGGTTATACATTTGCGATCTGCATGATCCTTTATATGGTTATTTATAACATTCATGTTCTCATTTTATTGTCTTGCAATTATCACAATACGTTCTTGTTTATTATGTGGTCTCAGCCCAACCAATTACTAGGGAAGGGGCCCACATGTCTGGGCCTCCTATTCATGGGTTTAGTCTTCAACTTGCTACCGGCTTGGTGGGTGCCCATCAGGATCTGCACAAGCTGCAAGTGTCGTCCCGTTTGCCCTGGACCCCTTCTTGGCCCTTCCCTGCTCCTACGGGTCCCTGTCGTGTGGCATCCCAGGGACCCTGTGTGAGCATCTCCTCTATTTGGCCTGAGGCTGAGACCTGACATCTTGCTCCCTCTGTACCCCTGCCGTAAGGCATCCCAAGGGCCCTGCGGGAGCATCACATCTACTCTGTCTATGGCGGTATGCCGTTTGCCGGCTCCCTCAGTGCCCCTGCCGGGAGGCATCCCAAGGACACGGTGTGAGCCTTCCATCTACCTCTACTAAATGTATCTCTTTTTTCTATCTTTCTTGTGTTTCATCCGCTCCACCTCTACCCCCGCGGCTGAGATGCCCGCCTTTTCTGGTGTGGGTGGGTGGGATTCAGCTCCTGCTTCATCCGAGGGGGGAAATATGCAGGTAATTGGGCCTAGCGCCCCTTTTTATCCCCTCTCGCCGCTCAACCGCTAGCCCCTGGATTGGAGGGGACGTAGCTTGCACTGGGGCTACCAATCCTGGTCGCCCCGTTTTCGCAGGCTATGCAAATGGACCGAGGGGGGGGGGTCCTCCCTCCCCGGACGGCGTTTGTCCCAGACCTCTATTGGGTCTGGCTTCGCCTTCCCCGGCCTGGGCTCCTAATGCTTTGTTAGTATATGTAAAAAAATACATACACACAAAACAGCATTCCCGCTACTTCAGTGGTTCTTAACCTTTTCACTTCTGTAGACCCCCAGTGCATCACTACTGGAAGCATGGGAACTCCGCCTAAGCAATTTCTACAATTCGAACCTCTAAAGTATACATAAAAATACAGAAACACATATACCTCAAGCAGACATACAAATGATTAAGGATTTTATTTAATTCACAAACAACAATATATGCAAAAATCAAAATTAAAATATTAATGCTAATATTATTTAATTTTCTCTTTTCTAAACGGGCGCAAACCCCCTGACTAGACATCGCAGACCCAAGGTTAAGCACCGCTGCTCTACTTCATTTGCAATTAATGCATTCATAAAGCATTTTAAATGGTGATTCGGTTTTGAGTAAGCATAAATCAATTCTGGTAAATACACATATAAATTTAGATTTTTTAAAGATTATTATTATTTTTTTTTTTTTTAACTTTTTATTGAAGACAATCCTCTTTCCAAAACAGCCTCTCGCCTACAACCCTGGAGGCCGGCGGAATGTTACTGTACAATAGCTAACACTGCTAGTGAGCCAACAACCCTGGGGGCAGGCAGCGTGCAGGTACTTCAGATATCAAGAGTTCACATGTTCATAGTGATCTTGGGGTGCTGTGAAACAACAAATGAAACATACACAACTTAAAATGGTCTATGAGTAGCAAAACCTGTAAAGTATATCCAAAGGTCAGTGACTGGTACTACTGACAATAAAAGGTGGGATTCCCTACTTGTCGCGTGTCGCCTAACCAGTCCTCCTTCTATCCATCCCACCATGCGTCCCGGGGATCAGAATCCCCCGTAGGTGAGGCTCCCAGGAGAAGCGGTGCACAGTGTCACCCACAGGTCGGGAGTCAAGTAACTGCTACATGATTGTCGTCTTCGGGGGCGGCATGGGTTACCCCGCCAAGTTCGGCATCTCGGGTAAGCAGATATGTGGTGTCTAACTCCCAGAAGTACTTGGGCCGACTCCTAGGGGGGAGCAATTCACTAAAATTCTTGGTTTGTGTACTGCAATAGAGCATGTCGTGCGACTATTGGTTCAATGTAGGTATGGGGCCCTTCAAACAGCACATTGCCACCTGATGCTTCGCCATAAGGAGACCCATGTCAACCAGCCTACGGACAGCTTTAGGCAGCTCTTTAGAATACCCCAAAAGGGCCAGAGCCGGGTCCGGAGTGAGCTCCTGGCCAATAATTCCTCCAATTTCTCGTAGATCGATTCCCAATACACATGTATCCCCGGGCAAAGCCACCCTAGATGCATAAAATCTGCAGTGTGCGCGTGGCATCTGTCACATGCCGGGCTGTCCCGCAATCCGTACCTATATAGTCTGGGGTGTAGTGCACTCTATTCAAATACTTGAAGTGGATCATCCTGTGTCTACCATGTAGTGAAATACGCCGTGTACTAGTACAACAGTATGTCCACATCGAATATTCTATGGCAAGTTGTAAATCACGCTGCCAGGCCAGCCTGGCTTTTGTATATTGATTCGCTCTGAGACTTTACCAATTTATATATGGTAGAGACCGCCTTGCTCGGCGACTTATCTTTAATGATAAAAGACAATTCCAGTAACTCAGGTGGTTCCTGTAGGTCTTCCACCACACCTTCTAAAAATAGATCCCCCGCCGTGAGTACGTTCAGCGCTCGTAACGCACAAACAACCCCCGTATCCATGCAAGAGGCATAACCGGAGAGTACAACAGTGCCCCGGCCTGTAGTTGTAGTAAATTATGCCAAGCATGCCGTGTCGCTTTAATGGAGTCCAAGATCCCCGTCTTGCAGTCAGCGGGTTCAAATAACGTAGCTGGAAGGGGACGCAGGTCAGCAAAAAGTTTTTCCATGCGGAGAAACGTAGTGTCAGGTGCGCCATGTATCCATTAATGAGCTAGAGTGCCTTGCGCAGCTCTGTAATACAAATTTAAATCCGGCGCCCCAGCCCCCCCTTGTGGTAAGGCAAAGTAAGTATCTGCCACCGTACCCTCGCTTGTTTGCCAGCCCAGGCCAATTTTATTAATGATTTATTGACCCTCTGCAAAAAGGAGACCGGTAAAACAATGGGGATATTGGTGAATAAGAACAGAAAACGGAGCAGAATCACCATCTTCATGATGGAAACTCTACCAAGCAGTGATAATGGCAACCTGATCCAGGCCTAGACATCATCTTCCAGCCTGCTGACCGCAGTGCCGTAGTTTTCCCTAAACACAATCTCCAAATCTGTATGGAGACGAATACCCAGGTAGCTTATCGAATCCGTAGACGAGTGTAGAGGGAAATTCGGTTCGAAACGCGGCGTGACAGGGGTAAGCGGAAAGATTATGGACTTGGACCAATTGACTCAATGGCCCTATAGGTGGAGAGGGTCTCTCCACCTCCCTGAGTACGGTGGAGAGATTATTTTCCGGGTCCCGGACGTACAATAAAGTGTCATCCGCATAAGTAGACACTACAATCCTATAGCACGGGAAATAGACACCTCTATGGCTATATTCCCTTAATGCGCACGCTAGCGGTTCTACAACTAGGGCATATAAAACGGGGGACAGCGGGCAGCCCTGTCTCGTCCCTCTGGATATGGCAATCGGATCCGTCACTAAGTCACCTATTTTAATTCGCGCCGTGGGTAAATGGTATAGAATCCCGATCAATTGAAGAAAGACGGAGCCCAGACCCATCCGGGTCAGGACAAGGCACATGAAGGGCCACTCGACAGAATCGAAGGCCTTCTCCATGTGGAGAAATACTGCGACCGCCTTAGAATCCTGCCGCACGTGTTGGAGGGTCCCGAACACAGTGCGGAGGATATAGGTAAGATTCCTGTCTGGTATAAACCCCAGGTGTTCAGGAGCTAACAATACCGGTGCTAGGGGGAAATACGATTAGCTAGTATCTTTGCAAATAGCTTGGTGTCGACATTTAGCAAAGAGAGGGGACGATAAGACCCACACTCATCTGGCGGCTTACAGGGTTTTGGGATGGTAACAATCACCGCCTCCCTCATCGAGGGGGGCATTGTGCCGGACACGCACATTTCATCAAAGTGTGGAGAGGTGTGGAAGTAATAAATCAGAAAAGGCCTTATAGAAGCCTACAGTCAGGCTGTCCGCCCCTGGGGCACTGGATACTTTCATTCCTGACAAGGCCAGTAAAATTTCGTCTCTTTCATTTGGCCTCATGAGAAACTCACGGTGAGAGTTTGTGAGAAATGGCAGTTTAATATGTTCAAGATAGTCAAGGATTTGCTCCTCCATACCGGAAGCTCGAGAAGTGTATTATTCCCCATAATATTGCTTAAACCTGTCCGCAATGTCCACTTCTTCAGACAACAACTTCCTCCTCTGCTGATTTAAGCTCGGTAATCAACGTTCTGCCGTGCCTAGCTTTCAATACCTGCGCCAACACAGAACCAGGTCTGTCCCCCTCCCCGTAGGTACGCGCTGTTGCATATTTGCCTAAGTGTTTCAGTTCGCTATCTGCAGCTTCCTGATATTCTCCCAACAAATCTTTTATGTCTCACGATATGGCTTAGTCGGTACTCGCTAATTGGCGCTGTTCCAGCGCGCCCAGTCGCTTTTCCAGATCCGAGTGTCTCTTGCGAATCGATCGGAGAACCCCCGATGCTTGGACATGGCCACGCCTCAGATATAAACTTTGAACGCCTCCCATACTACTTGGATACTGTCTACAGACCTTACATTAATGGGGGGGGAAAAGTTTCTATAGCTTCAGCTAGTTCTTCTTTAAATAGAGGGTCTAACAGTGAGTAAGGAGGAAATCGCCATGTGAATAGCGAGATAATCTTCCTGGGTGTGGTAAGAACTAGCAGCAGGGGGGAATGGTCCGATAGAGTATGCAGGAGTATAAAGCATTTCCGGGTGCGGTCAATAAGTGTCGAGGAAGCCAACCAGTAATCAATTCGAGTGTGCAAGTTATAATAAGCAAAATAGTGCGTGTAGCCTCCCTTGTCCGGGTGCCGTGTACGCTACACATCACAAAGATCCATGCACACCATTGCGCTCTCAAGCGCTCTAGCCGCTGCAGTAAGCCGTCTCATCGGACCACCAGACCTGTCCAAACCAGGGTTCCCGACCAAGTTAAAGTCCCCACCCCAGAGAAATTGTGCGTCCGGGAATCTAGTCACTACGCCAGTAAGTGTCGAAAAGAACTCCGGGCAGTCGTAATCAGGGCTATATACATTCACTATAATCAAGTCAACCCCCCTCCCCTGAAACCTGTAGATCACGTAACGGCCATTCTCGTCCGAGACTAACTGGGCCAGTATGTAGTTAGATTTAGGGTTAACCCACGTCAGACGTTAATGTTGTCTACAGTCCTCTACAGCGCAATAATGTGCTATTCAGTGGGAGGTGCGTGTCCTGAATCAGGGCAATATCACTGTTCTGCCTCTTTAAATAGTTTAACACTTTATGCAATTTATGGTGGTCTTTAAGCCCCTGTACCTTCCATGTAAGGGCGCGTAGGGAGTCTCGCGTCTTAGGCTCTTGTATCTCACTGGGTCCCACCATCATATGGGGTGGTGTTGATAATGTGATTAGACCTTTGTAACCTATAGTTAGAATGCGCATCATGTATAGACCAACATAAAGCTTGTAACAACCACAAAACTGTCCCCTCCTCCCCCCACCCACAGCACACCACCCCAAACTCTGTTGCGAAGCATCCCCCAGAACATCCGAACCACCTCCCGCCCCCTACCCCTAATCAAAAATACCACCTTTGTGTGTTGCACTTGCAGGCAGATGTTGCTCTTCCTAGCTAGGAGAAACAATGGGAACGTTAAACAGCCCCGCTCGCCACACATCGTCCCAAACTAAAAGACAACTAAAAGACAACTCAGCAGTCCCAATGGTCACAGCCCACAGCCTGTGCACTGAACACCAAAAAAAAAAGGGGGGGGAAATACGATATCTTCGCCTGTGCCTGGAACAAATGACCCAAGACTCCAGCTCATCCCTCGTCTAAAGGTTCAAGATAGTCTCTATGTGCCCCCCACCTGTGACCCTCTCCGAATACTCCTCCCAATCTGTTAGGAGCAACTTGGCGGGCGACAACCCCACCAAAATCAGTGAAAAGTCTCGAGCCTGGTCCTGAGGGGACTTTGGTGGGACAAAGGTTAACAGGCCACCATGGATTGTGAGCAGCAACGCCCCAGACACCAGCAGGACCCCCCCACCCCCACACCCGACCCCTTAGGCCATAGTTATCATCCAACAGCAGGCTGCCACAGTTAGTCCTGATCATCCAGGGAGCCCCCAGTCGCCTCGTCGAGCAGTTGCCGTTCCGGACTTTGACGATGTTCTTTGGACCAACCCTTTAGGGCCTTTTGCAACAACTTTGGATCCGTAAAGATGTGAGAGCGGCTCTGTCTGTCGACCCGAAGTTTAGCAGGATACAACTTGACATAATCAATGCCCAGATCACGTAGCTGTTTTTTCATAGGGACGAACTGGCGTCGTGCTTCCTGCAACCGGATCGTGAAATCTGGGAATAGTGATATAGCAGATCCTTCGTAGGTCAGTGTCGACTTGTCCCTCGCCAGTCTCAGGGCAGTGTCTCTGTCGTGATAGTTAAGCAGTTTTGCGATCGGTCGCGGTGGTGCCCCCGGGGGCGGACGAGGTCCCAGGGAACGGTGTGCCCCCTCCACCGCAAACATAGCGGAAAAGGCCCCTTCCCCTAACAGTGTGACCAATAGCTTCTCAATACATTGTTCCATGTTGCCAGTCGGGTGGACTCCGGAAGGCCGGTGATCCTGAGGTTACAGTGACGCAATCGCGCCTCCAAGTCTTCTGTCTTATCTTGAAGGACATTTAGGACTCTTCATGATCAGTATCGAGCGTCGTGTGCGCTTCCTCCACCTCCGTAAGTCTCCGCTCTGACGTGTCTAGCCGCTCGGCATGTTTGTCTAATCGCTCAACCATTCTGTAGGAGAGTGCATCCATTTTCGTACCCAGGGAGGCGATGCCACTCTGCAAGCTCTTTTCCATGGCCAGGAGCATGCCACGGATGTCAGGGCAAGAGTAGTCAGCCGCGGGGTTCAGCATCCTGGCGGCTTCATCTGTAGAGGCATCATGGGATTTTGATCGCTTCTGGTCGAAAGAGTTTGGGCTGCACCCTATCCACTCTGTCCATTATCACTAACAGGAGGATGTATCAGGTAGGGCTCTGTTGGATCACATTCTGGGTTACAGTGTTTTTTTTATTTGACTTGTATTAAACTGAATCTAATATATTTTTTCAACAAATATCTAGGTTTTAAGTACTTAATTTTGCATTAGAGATTCCACTTTCATTCTTCAAGTTTGCTATAATTGTTTAGCTGTCCATGAAATGAGCATCATTTGGAAGATGTGTTTCGATGCTCACTGCACTTCATGTTTTGAACCTCCTCAGTTTGTGAGAACTCCCAAAACATGCAGTTCCTCAGACAGAAGGGGGGGTGTAAAGGAAAAGAAGAGACCGTAAGGAAGAGGAATTCCTCTATTCGGAACTCTAGGGGACACAAGCCTGAGCACCACACTTTACAAAAAGCCTACTGATAGGAATAGTTTACTCTTATACAGTAGCCATCACCCCAAGGCCCTTAGGGACAATTTACCCTTTGGGCAATTCCTCCGCCTGAGGAGGAACTGCTCTACCACCAATGATTACCTAATTGAAGCTGACCAGTTGAGCTCTAACCTTAGGCAAAGAGGCTACCCTGAGCGCCAAGTAAAAAACTCATTGAAGAGGGCTCGTAATAACCCGCGAGAAGTCTTACTACAACCTAACAATAAGGAAAGGACAGAAACTTTAACCTGTGTCACATCATTTACTCCCAATTCCACTACCATCAAGGGTATAATTAAGAAGCATTGGGGTATTCTCACTGCGGGTGACCTCACTATCCCGCCCCCTCGCTTTGCCTTCAAACGCACCCAAAATCTGAAAGATATTCTTATCAACACGAGGCCTAGACAGACTAACCACCATGACCAAAGCACCCTCTGGGGTCTCCCCCCAGTGAGAGGACACTACCCTTGTGGTTCCTGTGCTGTGTGCCATCAAACTGCGGTGATTAAAGAGGTGGTTTTTTCTGAATCATTCACATGGAGGTTACAACGTCATACCAATTGCAACACCACGCAGTGTATTTATTTAATTACCTGCCCCTACGAACAGAGATATGTAGGGATGACCATGCGACCAGTAAAAACACGCATAACAGAGCACAAGAGCAATGTGAGATGTCAGAGAATTACTACGAAACTGTATACCCACTGCAAGGAGAACAACCACACACCAGACTCCCTTAGATGGTTAATCCTTGAGGCACACCCTAGGATTACACAGAGAGCACTATTCAAGATCGAACAGCGATGGGTGCACCGTCTCAGGACAGACCGAGAAGGCTTGAATGATCAGATCCCGTGGGCAGCGCTTGTGGACAGATAAAGCAGTTTTTCATGTTATTAGCGGTAAACACTATCCGCGTTGTTACTTTGTAACCACTACCCCCATATTCATAGGGTCTCTTAGATTCCAGTGTGCACAGATACCGTTCCATGATGGCCGCTGTATTTGACACCCTAATGCTAGGCTCTGGCCACGCTGTTCCACGTAATCACCACACTCGTATTCAAGGGGATACTTAGATTCGAATGTGCTTAGATACCGTTCCAAGATGGCCGCTGTATTTCACATTCTCATGCGAGGCTCTGCCCACACTCTCTCATGATACACACTTCCGGGTACTAGACACGTCCCCTGCTGAACGATTCCGCTGGTATATCTGTTTTGGCACCATACCGGCCATCAGTATTCCCGGGTCGAGTGGCGCGAGGGTAGGTTGGTAGCCCTTTCCGGCAACAACCTTGAAGTAAGTATATCAGCGATATTACTACGCGCCCTGAGGTGAATGACTGGTCAGGTGAGTGGTGTTTGTGCGCTCTCAGCTTCTGTTGGGTTGTTTATGGGTGGTCATATCTCCGCCGCCGAACTGACAAAACATGACTTAGACGCGATGTTGTCAGTGCCTGCTTAATTTTAGGTACTGTCACCATATTTTGCCAGTGAGCGACACGAGACACAAACTATGGGCAGAATTACGCGTCTCGCTCGATACTCGGGGAGAGCTGGCGGTTCCCTGGTATTTTGCCGATTACCGTTCACGGCAGATCCGGACTTGCCCTGGACTCTCCATGTGGAGCGAGCGAGTGTGAGTTGTTACCTGTAGTCGTTGGTCAAACAGTTTTTACTGGCTGATACCTTTACCGGCTTGGCATTTACAATTTCTGTGACTTCTTCTTTATTTTTAAGTTCGTTCCGTGGTGCTATTTTATCATCTGATTACTTCCTGCAGTCTGAGACTCGCATCACAGCAGCTCATGTGACAGGATCACACATGGGCTTTATAGTTTATATTTGCTGACAATACTTGTCGGACTTGTTGGTGTCATCCTATGTATTACTTTGTTTCTCACTAGGACACCAGAATCTTGGTGTCTAGGTGGCGCCACGGCCACGGATAGGAGCATGGTACTAAACCATATTAGGTGAGTGTCCCACGAGTCTAACCTTTAAATACCTGTAGTCACCTTATCCAAGTTTGCATTAGGATACCATGACACTTCCAGTCTTCTGTTTTAATTGTTTTTAGATTGGTTTTAAATTCACTAACCGTAGGAGTATCACTACTCACTGTATAGAGTCATTGACACATGGTGAATAAGGACGTTAAGTTAGACCATTTAGTCAATAGGGGGTTACCACCACTATGTGATTTAGACTTGTACAGTACTCACTTTTTATATTGCCTTTGCTTGGGATGCCTTACTTACGATCTCCTTTCCTTTTAGGTTCCCCTAGGCATATGGCGAGACCGTTCCCATATTACAGGTAGTAGGTAACAGCTGTACTTACCGCTTTGTGTAGATTATTGACAGCTTATTTAGGTCCTGAGGAATTGCCACGGATCACTAGGACCATTAGGCAAGAAACATGTCGACCAGCACAGATGAGCTTAGCCAAGCTGAATCATAACATCAGCTAGCTGCCATTCTGTTTCCGCTTTTTATTCAGGTAGAGAGCCATCCCCAATAAAATTATTTTTGGACTCTCTAACTTGTTTTAATTCACTTACCTGCACTCACATCTACACCACTAAGTCCCTCTCACACACACTGCATCATACGGCCAGGAACTGAAGATCTCCGCTAAAGAGCCCCTTTTAGGGTGCCCGTCGGGCATTGCAGCGCCGGCCCGACGAGGAGCAGGTCCATATGATGAAGCATGACACCTAGCTTGCTGGGTGTGTGAGGACCCTAGTTCCGAATAGAGGAATTCCTCTTCCTTACGGTCTCTTCTTTTCCTTTACACCCCCCCTTCTGTCTGAGGAACTGCATACTTTTTCCTTTCTATATAACTAACTGGGCATGTATGCTGGACCTCCTTAAATAAAAGCCCTTCAGTCCCTCCTTTGTCTACATAGTCTAATGCACGGGCAACCCCCGTGGGACACTATTTAGGATACCACACGGTGTAATTGCGCTGAGTGGACCATTTTCATCTTCAAAGCACCGCTCATCCAACGGTTGCATTGTGTTGACCTACCTGTCATGGAGGATGTGAGAAGTTGGCCTGATGTATGATGTCACTAGTTATAGTGTACACCTTATATCAGTCCAAATACCCTTATGGTGATTGGTTGTAAAGTCAACCTTATAGACCAGCTATCCTAGTGGTAGCATGGACAAGAGCAGTCTTAGGCTAAACTCTGAATGGCATGTGAAGCCAGCTGTGATACCATATATAATCCCTTGAATACCAAATGAAAGGACACCACAACAGATATATATATAAAATAAAGTGTATTTATTCTAAGCAAACCCTCAGCACTCTTTATGAGTTTAGAGGTAAGTACAACACAGTCTTATTAATGCATACAGTAAGTCACACAGGTAAGTAATACAGTTAGGCCCTAGGGGCCACGCAAACCATATACTAAAGAAGTGGTATAAGAACCACTGTCACGGAAATAGATTAGGCCTAGGCCTAGGGAATCGCTGGGGCTACACTACACTAGCGTTAGTTAGGAAGTGGGAGGCCCACGGGATTCGTGTGCAGAGTGGAAACACTCACGCGTAATGCGTAAAAGTCAATAGCAATGTTACAGTTTAGAAATAGATAGATTTAGGACACTTCCGGAGTAGCTAGGAAGTTGAGACTTGAAAACTAGACACTAGGATAGTCACTATCCTGATGAGCACCGGAGTACCCAAGTTACCTAGCCCACAGGCCGCGGGTGCATAGGGGTGAAGATGCGTCGTTTTCGTCGTCGACTCCTATGGATGCCTGAAGAAAGATGCTGACAGGCAGTCAGGAGAGAGTGTCCGGTGGATCCCAAGCCTGGGATCAAGAAGAGAAGAAACCTGCAAGCAGAGGGGACAGAGTCAAGGTCACTAGCCAGTGACCACGTGGAACCAGGAAGGAACCAGGCGATGTCGTGAAGAGTTGCAGGGGAAGGTGAAGCTTGTCGCTGCAGCCAGGAGGACCAGGAAGCGTCGAGGACGACCAGGACCAGGAGGCGAGCTGTCCCACGAAGGCTCTTGCTGTCGGCGGCGTCGAAGTTGGACTAGGACTCACCAAGCCTTGGCAAGCGGAACCCACGAAGAACAAGGGACTTGCTTCTGGTGCAGACCAGGAAGGTCTGGGGTGCTTCTTCTTTGCAGAGAAGCGGGAGCCAGTCTGGAGGAGCCAAACCAGCGCAGAAGATTTCAGGGAGCGTCGTCACAGAGGCCACTAGCCAGCGGGCAAGCAACCGGACAGACGCGGCAAGCAGGAAAATGCTGAAGGGCCCCACGCAGGACTCGTGGAGTGTGGGGGGCTGGTCTTCGGTGCAGATGGTGCTTGGGGTTGGGGCTTCTCAATCCCCGGTGCACAACTTCGAGGGTACCTCAGAAGCTGCGCTGTAAGTTACTAGCCACTTTTCCCAGGTAGCCGGTCCCACGTCGCTCGTCGCCTCCACGGATCTCAGCTCTGCTGCAGATGTGGATGAGGGTCGGAGAAGTCTGGAAATCAAGGCTCTGGTCGGGCTCTGCAGTCGGTTCCTCGTCGAACGTTTCACAAAGCAAAGGGTAGTCACTTGATGGTGCCTGTTTGCACAGGGTAGCCACTCCTTGGCTACAAGGGAGATTCTTCAGTCTTCTTCTTTCGTCGAATGTCGAAGGTCCAGAGTTTCTGTTCAGTTTTGCAGGTTCAGGATAATCTGAAGTCTTGAGGCCCAACTCCCACTCTTATACTAATCTGGGGGGCTGGGATACCTGCTAGGTCACGCCTTATGGGTGGGACCTGGGAGGGGGTGGTTACACCCACTTCCCTTTGTCCAGTTTCGCGCCAGAGCTGGGGCTGGAGTGCCCCAGCGCCGGTTTGAACTGGACTATGCAAGGAACACCTTGTGTGCCCCAGGCATGTCTCATTCCTTTCAGCCCACCCTGCCCCAATACACTAAAGGCTGTCTGGGGAGGTGCTAGCACCTCCCCAAGCAGGAAACCTATTGTCCAGGCCTCCCTGGCTGGGATCACTCCCAGCAGCAGGAGGTCAGACTTGTGTCGTGGCAGCAGCATCCATTTTGTGATGCTGAGGCTTTGGTCAGAGGCTAACAGTTGAAGTATGATTTTAACATGTCTTTCCCTCTAGAAGGGGGGAATAATATTCTCATGTCCAGAAATGGCATGGGGGTATTATTCCCGAGTGTTAGACACCTTACACGACATGTTTTGATAAAGCCCAACCATAGTTACCATAACCGTCTAAGATTATAAGGCACTTTAAGAGTATATGGTAGGCTATATCATAGAACAGCTATAAGGACAAGGTTCCGAAAGCTGCAGACAGGCTCAGCTCATGCTAGAGCACCATCTCACATGTTACCAAGCACTCTGCCTCCAGGATTGTCAAGGCCTGCCATAGGAGTGACTGATAGGTACACATGTGTCTATCTGTAAGTTAGGTATAGGAATACTACACCTAAGCAAGGGGTGATTACCCGACCTTGCCCCAGCTGAGTGATCAGCCAGTTGTGTCAAAATGGAAGGCCAGGCCAGGGGTGGCACAATACATGCTGCAGCCCCTGGTAGGCCTAGGGTACACCTATGCCCTGGGTACCTAGGGTACACTGTACAGGGGCCAATAAGGTGATCCTATCCAAATGGGTTATGCACCTAAAGTACATAGTAGTAATTTAGAGAGAGAACAGCAGGGCTGTGGGTCTGATTAGCAGGCCCACAGCCACATCTAAGTCGAAAACCAGTAAAGCAAAAGCAAAAAGTGGGGGTGAACATAGAAAGCAGACCCTACTCTCCTACAGAGGACAACCTGGGGCTTAGCTTCGATGATGAAGCAGTAGCTGACATTTTAAGAAAAACTCCCTCCCTTCTTGGGAGTGGGGGTTCTGTGGCCTCAGGGTCACAAACAGAAGACTGGACTTCTCTTACAGCGTTAAAAAGGGAGTGGATTAAGATCACACTACATGGGGCCCTTATGACGGAATATTTAAGAGCGAATATAGCACCCAGTGGACTCATCATTAACGTCTTCCCTAGACTTTTCCTGGAAGACCCGACTTTCAAGAAGGAATGGAGTCTAGTCTCGTGGAAATGCACCAGAGATCTCTTGGTTCTCATTATTAACACGGCCCAGAGATTAGCAGACGCCCTATTAGTGAGGATCCAGGCAGCAGAGAGTGCATTAAAATCCACAACCCAGAATACCGCGTTTAAAGCTAAACTGGCGGAAATAAACAATGAGATCGCTGAAAACAAAGAGTATCTACTCAAACTTAAGATCAACAAACTTCAGAAGGACATTCAGAAGTTTGATAAAGAGAAAATCTATCCATATTTGAGAGCAGACTTCCAGGCAACCAAGAATAGCTACTCATCTGATGAGAGTCCAGACAATTCGAGAAGGGGGTCAACGAGTAGTGACTCGAGTTCCAATAGCTGGGGAGGGAACCAACAGAAAAGGAACTTTCAATCACCTTACCCTGTTTACAGCAACGCCCCGGTCTATACGGGTCCACCACAACCTCCTTTCTGGCAGTTCCCTATGTTTCCACATGGCCAGCCCCAATTCTATCCCCCTGGCAACCCTCCTTTTTTAGACAGAGGTTGGGGCAGAGGAAGAGGTCGAAAAAGAGGGCCAACCAAAGGAGTTCAGTGGCAGGACCAGGAACAATTCCCGTCAGCACCCAGGGGCAGAAACAGAGGGAAAAAGAATTAGTGGTGAACCTATCAGACAGACCCTTGAGTCCTTTGGAGGTGGAAGTCCTCGAGAAAGGACTCGGCTATGTCCCCACACCGAGAACTGACAATTTCAGGGATAATTGTGAGATCCATGAATTCCTTAGAAAAATACGTCTTAAGGCATTCTTCCAAGACCAACCAGCCACTGAGTCTATGGACACGGGTTTACGTAATCCATCTAGATTTACCCCCACTAACAACATGGTGCCCCCTGAAGTACTCACATTTGAGAAAGCTGTACTTCGTGACTTGGGTACAATTCCTGCTAGGGGATTTTACCACAACATGTCCAATGCGGAGCTGTCAGCAGCTAAAACCTTAGCCAATGATAATAGCATTATTATCAAACAGGCAGACAAGGGAGGGGCGACGGTGATACAGAATACCACTGACTATGACCGAGAGTGTAGACGACAACTTGACAACACTAAGTACTACACCCCGATCTCCGTTGACCCCACACCGAGGCTTACCACTAGGATCGCGACCATCACTTTTGAAGCTGAGAGTAATGGTTAGATCAGCAAAAAGGAAGCTGAATTCCTTAATACCAGGGAACCTAAGACCCCGTATTTTTACACTCTACCCAAAATACATAAGGGCACCACACCAGTCCCGGGACGACCTATTGTATCGGGTATAGGGTCACTCCTGGAACCCCTCTCGAGATTTGTTGATCATTTCTTACAACCTCTGGTCAAAAAAACTCCATCTTATATCCGTGACACTACGGATATCTTACAAATCATAGAGGAGACACATGACACAAGCAATATCGACCTTCTGGTAACGTTGGATGTGGAGGCATTGTACACAAATATCCCCCAACGTGCCACCTTGGTGGCAATCGAGAATGCCCTTATGAAAGAGGAGTGGACATCACCTACTCCCATTCCCTTTGTGATGGAGTGCGCCACTTTGGCTCTAACTGAAAACTACTTCGAGTACAATACACAGTTATTCCACCAATCACAGGGTACATCGATGGGTAGTACCTTTGCCCCTAGTGTGGCCTGTATCTACATGGCCAGCTTTGAGGAGGAAGTCATCAGGCACCCCAGTAATCCTTTTATCAACAATCTAACCTTGTGGAGGCGCTTTATTGATGACATTTTAATCTTCTGGAAGGGAGACCAACAGACATGCCTAGCATTTTGTGATTGGATTAATGCCCAGAATCCATTCTTGAAATTTACACACACTATCTCTGACTCTAATGTACCTTTCTTGGATCTTATGGTTACATTAGGGGACACAAGCCTGAGCACCACACTTTACAAAAAGCCTACTGATAGGAATAGTTTACTCTTATACAGTAGCCATCACCCCAAGGCCCTTAGGGACAATTTACCCTTTGGGCAATTCCTCCGCCTGAGGAGGAACTGCTCTACCACCAATGATTACCTAATTGAAGCTGACCAGTTGAGCTCTAACCTTAGGCAAAGAGGCTACCCTGAGCGCCAAGTAAAAAACTCATTGAAGAGGGCTCGTAATAACCCGCGAGAAGTCTTACTACAACCTAACAATAAGGAAAGGACAGAAACTTTAACCTGTGTCACATCATTTACTCCCAATTCCACTACCATCAAGGGTATAATTAAGAAGCATTGGGGTATTCTCACTGCGGGTGACCTCACTATCCCGCCCCCTCGCTTTGCCTTCAAACGCACCCAAAATCTGAAAGATATTCTTATCAACACGAGGCCTAGACAGACTAACCACCATGACCAAAGCACCCTCTGGGGTCTCCCCCCAGTGAGAGGACACTACCCTTGTGGTTCCTGTGCTGTGTGCCATCAAACTGCGGTGATTAAAGAGGTGGTTTTTTCTGAATCATTCACATGGAGGTTACAACGTCATACCAATTGCAACACCACGCAGTGTATTTATTTAATTACCTGCCCCTGCGAACAGAGATATGTAGGGATGACCATGCGACCAGTAAAAACACGCATAACAGAGCACAAGAGCAATGTGAGATGTCAGAGAATTACTACGAAACTGTATACCCACTGCAAGGAGAACAACCACACACCAGACTCCCTTAGATGGTTAATCCTTGAGGCACATCCTAGGATTACACAGAGAGCACTATTCAAGATCGAACAGCGATGGGTGCACCGTCTCAGGACAGACCGAGAAGGCTTGAATGATCAGATCCCGTGGGCAGCGCTTGTGGACAGATAAAGCAGTTTTTCATGTTATTAGCGGTAAACACTATCCGCGTTGTTACTTTGTAACCACTACCCCCATATTCATAGGGTCTCTTAGATTCCAGTGTGCACAGATACCGTTCCATGATGGCCGCTGTATTTGACACCCTAATGCTAGGCTCTGGCCACGCTGTTCCACGTAATCACCACACTCGTATTCAAGGGGATACTTAGATTCGAATGTGCTTAGATACCGTTCCAAGATGGCCGCTGTATTTCACATTCTCATGCGAGGCTCTGCCCACACTCTCTCATGATACACACTTCCGGGTACTAGACACGCCCCCTGCTGAACGATTCCGCTGGTATATCTGTTTTGGCACCATACCGGCCATCAGTATTCCCGGGTCGAGTGGCGCGAGGGTAGGTTGGTAGCCCTTTCCGGCAACAACCTTGAAGTAAGTATATCAGCGATATTACTACGCGCCCTGAGGTGAATGACTGGTCAGGTGAGTGGTGTTTGTGCGCTCTCAGCTTCTGTTGGGTTGTTTATGGGTGGTCATATCTCCGCCGCCGAACTGACAAAACATGACTTAGACGCGATGTTGTCAGTGCCTGCTTAATTTTAGGTACTGTCACCATATTTTGCCAGTGAGCGACACGAGACACAAACTATGGGCAGAATTACGCGTCTCGCTCGATACTCGGGGAGAGCTGGCGGTTCCCTGGTATTTTGCCGATTACCGTTCACGGCAGATCCGGACTTGCCCTGGACTCTCCATGTGGAGCGAGCGAGTGTGAGTTGTTACCTGTAGTCGTTGGTCAAACAGTTTTTACTGGCTGATACCTTTACCGGCTTGGCATTTACAATTTCTGTGACTTCTTCTTTATTTTTAAGTTCGTTCCGTGGTGCTATTTTATCATCTGATTACTTCCTGCAGTCTGAGACTCGCATCACAGCAGCTCATGTGACAGGATCACACATGGGCTTTATAGTTTATATTTGCTGACAATACTTGTCGGACTTGTTGGTGTCATCCTATGTATTACTTTGTTTCTCACTAGGACACCAGAATCTTGGTGTCTAGGTGGCGCCACGGCCACGGATAGGAGCATGGTACTAAACCATATTAGGTGAGTGTCCCACGAGTCTAACCTTTAAATACCTGTAGTCACCTTATCCAAGTTTGCATTCGGATACCATGACACTTCCAGTCTTCTGTTTTAATTGTTTTTAGATTGGTTTTAAATTCACTAACCGTAGGAGTATCACTACTCACTGTATAGAGTCATTGACACATGGTGAATAAGGACGTTAAGTTAGACCATTTAGTCAATAGGGGGTTACCACCACTTTGTGATTTAGACTTGTACAGTACTCACTTTTTATATTGCCTTTGCTTGGGATGCCTTACTTACGATCTCCTTTCCTTTTAGGTTCCCCTAGGCATATGGCGAGACCGTTCCCATATTACAGGTAGTAGGTAACAGCTGTACTTACCGCTTTGTGTAGATTATTGACAGCTTATTTAGGTCCTGAGGAATTGCCACGGATCACTAGGACCATTAGGCAAGAAACATGTCGACCAGCACAGATGAGCTTAGCCAAGCTGAATCATAACATCAGCTAGCTGCCATTCTGTTTCCGCTTTTTATTCAGGTAGAGAGCCATCCCCAATAAAATTATTTTTGGACTCTCTAACTTGTTTTAATTCACTTACCTGCACTCACATCTACACCACTAGGTCCCTCTCACACACACTGCATCATACGGCCAGGAACTGAAGATCTCCGCTAAAGAGCCCCTTTTAGGGTGCCCGTCGGGCATTGCAGCGCCGGCCCGACGAGGAGCAGGTCCATATGATGAAGCATGACACCTAGCTTGCTGGGTGTGTGAGGACCCTAGTTCCGAATAGAGGAATTCCTCTAACTTACGGTCTCTTCTTTTCCTTTACACCCCCCCTTCTGTCTGAGGAACTGCATACTTTTTCCTTTCTATATAACTAACTGGGCATGTATGCTGGACCTCCTTAAATAAAAGCCCTTCAGTCCCTCCTTTGTCTACAAACTCCCAAAACATGCCACGAAATACACTCAGTGCCACAGCAAAGATTACTAGTGCCTAAACCCATGAACTCCACACAAAGCACTTTTAGCTGACTCCTTTTTACGTTGAGCCTGAAACAGCGCATGGCGTGTATGCGCTCTCTCATGCGAGAGATTTTGTTTACAATAAAGGCCTTGGAGCTCGCCCATTCCTTACAATTCGTTGGCTTCACTGTCACTCTTCTTTGCACCCCCAAATTGGCCAGCGCATGCCAGTCGTAACTATATGTCTCTTTTCTTGCGCATGGACCATGCACAGATTCATTCCTCTTGATTAGTGTCCATCAGCTTCTTGAGGTACTTTCTTCCTGTGTTGCTTCTTTGCCCTCCCACCCAACTCCTCTTAGTGCTGACCCTAGTCCCCTACCTGCCATCCTTGCTTGCCCATAGTCCACCCCCTTTCCTGCTTACCGGTCCCATCTGAAAAAAAGTGGTATGGCACAGCACCAGTGAGTACTTTTAGCCATGCTGAACAGCTGTGCTGCTGTAAAGCATGGCTAAAAGGCATTGGCAAAGCCAATAGCTCTTCCATAGACTTGCATACTTGTGTTTAATTGCAATCCAGAGTCCCTCATTTCGTAGTCCTGAAGACAAAATGACACAAGGCAGTGCCTTCCTCTCTCTCACACTCTCCCCTGCATCCTCTTCTGCGCTCTTTTCAATGACCGGTTTTGGATAGCAAGAAGGAGCAGGAGGGACACTGTTCTTCAGCCCTCTCTGGCAGCCTGAACTTCTTTAACTTCTTATCATGTCCGTGTGCATTGTCATAGACGGGAAATGTGATGAATTTTGGGTGTTAAGAGTTTGTGCCTTAGTTCTCTTCCTTAAGGAACGTGGTACAGGAGTAAACTCTTAACCCAGTTGAGACCGGGTAAAGTATAATGGTAATAGCAACGTGGGGAGTCAATCACAGTGGTAGTTAACAGCGATGGGCATCGTAGATTGCTGTAGTACTTTTCAAAGGATCCGCAGAATCTTGGCGCTGTAATAGTGCTGTCCGTAAGGAAATCGGCAGCTGAAGTTTTGTTGTACCGTGGCTCAGTAATGCCTAAGAGTCCCAGAGAGATACGTGGGACTTCTAGGGGAATTAATCCGGCGAGACGATTGAATGCCCATCGCTGTTAACTACCACTGTGATTGACTCCCACGTTGCTATTACCATATTGGAATAGACTCTCCTCATGCCTGCAGCACTACCATAGAAAATTTTTAACCATTGTCCTGATGATGACCTTAACTCGATAAGGTTGAAACGCCGTCGACATTGCAGCGTAACCTATGGCTACCACGGTATCATTTTGAAATTAACAAAAAATGAATTATTCTTGTATTTACTTGAGTCATACCGTTTGATCCCTAATTATTGTTTGTTCTTATTGTCCTTCGCCGTCTCAAGCTGTTTTTATATCACTTGTGTCACTGCACTTATCACTCACACTAGCACTGTCAGTGCACATTTGGTTGTTTTGGTTACCCTAATCCAATTGTAATGTAGTGCTGTTATAACTACTTGCTAAATAACAACCTTTACTCCTTGTCTTGGTCTCCTGTTTCCTTCCTTCAGTGATTTATGCACTTATTATAACAGTCTTTTTTAATGATTACTGGTTGAGACATTGTTGTTTTTGTTATTAGTTCACTTCTTTGACACACTGCAGGATGTTGATGGAAAAAGTGTTCAGGTTCTGGTGCCCCCAGATACATACCTGAATACTGGGTGCACACGTTTTTAAATTTTAGGCCTTATTCCATGTACTTTAAAGGCCCAATGCAGTGCTGTTTGGAGAAAGTTCTTATTAGTAAATATACAATGGAAAGTACACATAAATAAATATGCTTGTGTGCCGTGGGTGTGAAATGCCTTGTTGCGTCTACATGCCTGCAGGAAAGTACACTCAAGAACTCGTTAAATTGCACCAGGAGGACGGGGGTGGTTTGGGCGCAGGGCCCTCCTGCTCATCCCCATTGCTTTATCCCTCTTGCCCACTTCCAATAGCTTCCCTTGTCCTGCTCATGCATTGCACCAAGCTTATTAAAGTATACTTTTATAACTATTTTGAAAATGCTATTTCCTGCCAGCTCGCACCATAAAACGCAATGCTCTTTTGTGCGAACAAATGTTCTTATTTTTTGTTTTAGCGATCCAAGATGGCAGACATTAAAGCGGTGTCTGCCATCTTGGAGTGATAAACAAAAAAAAGAGAACATGCTGCCTGTGTCATTACTGTGGCACATGCATGCGTAATGATGCATACATGTCCATATGTCATCACACATTAGCTACAGCACAACAAAGCAGGCAGCATTTTCTCCACATCATTGCACTTTAAAAAAAATTGTATTTAGATTTTTTAAGATGCTCTGTATCATCAGCAAAAAGCATTGGCAAAGTAAGTCCATCAACAAGGCTGGACCTATTGGCTTTGCCACTGCTTATATGTAGTGTGGTTGCGCCAAATCCAGGAAGAATCTGGATTCTCTTCGTATTAATTGAAAGGAATTGTTTAATCGTTGCCACTTCCCACTTTTTCTTTTTCTCCTGGAGGGTAATATCTCCCAATAGCACCACACTCCATCTTGAGAAGGTCATGAAGAAGTAGAGGGAGCCTAGAAGCCTTTCTGATATGTGTCTCACAGCCCAGCAAGTTTAAATGTTCCCAAAAACGAACTGTACAACCTCTGTCATTGACCGCTTAAGAGATATAGGTGGGAAACCCAGGAGACAACTTTCTTTGCCCTTCTTGCATTTTTCTAGGCCTTCCTTTTGCCTTCAAGGGACAATAGGGCACATGATATGTTAGTCTGCCCCTCTGTGTGCACTGTGAAATCAGAGTCTCCTTAGTTTGCTCTGCTCTTTACCCTCTCCCTCTGGTCTTCATAGGTTTAATCGTAGCCTCACATCCCATTGGTATTGTTTCCATCCCCTCCATGCATAACTCCACTACCCTACTACCGCAGAAGACCTTTCCACCTTATCAAGCTTCTCCAGTGTTGTCAAGGGACCGCATCATCTCTTTCTGACCTTTGCAAGTCCAGTTTGCCTAGAAGCCCTCATCCTCCTAACCATGGAGCATCCTTCCTGGGGGTCTGTGGGGTGACGAAATCTATCTTCACTTTTCTTGTGTTTTTAACCACTATCTGATCTATCTGGCAATACACTGACTTCAGTTTGAGTGGAGGCCTTTCAGATCAAGTTGTAGACTGCCACTTTCCTTGGGGGATCACTTCCCCACATAGCTCATTCCCCTGTCACCCAGATCCACCAGCTTCCCTATACATAAAGGTCCAACTGCCGCCTTCATAATCACTTAGTTGAGTTCTCCTGCTCTCCATAAATATACTGCAGGACCTCTAAAGAAAGTTGCAAAAAAGAAAACACTAGCTGCTTTGAACACAATTGATGACGAGTCCACTCTCTCTGGAATCCTGAGCCCATTTAAGTGACCATGCCACTAATACGTACAGTCTTCACCTTGTTCCGAACTCTTCATGGCTAGGCCAACTCTCGAGCACAACCAATGAGACAAGGGTGGCCAAGCCTTTACTACACACAGCCTTTGCCTTACGCAGAATTCCTCACGGACAATGCACTGCCTCCAACCACCCAAGCCTCATTAAGTAGCCACGCTCTTTCCACTCAGTCTTCGCTCTGTACTGGGCCTTTGTGGGTAACTTGTGCATAATCAGTGAGACGCGGTGGCCAAGCCCCTACAATGAACAGCCTTCACCTTATACAGAAGTCTTCACAGAGAGCCCACTCCATCCAGACACTCAAGCCCCATTAGGGGCTTCGCTCTGTACCAGATCCTTTGTGGGTATTCAGCCTCTTGTGCACAACAAATGAGACGCAGTTGGCTATGCCCCTACTACGCACAGCCTTCTCCTTGTACACCTCTCTTTCTGGAGAGCTAACTTCCTTCAGCCACCCAAGCCACATTCAGGCGCCTTGCCACTACTATGCCAGCCTTCACCTTTTACCTGATCTTTTATGGGTAGACAACCTCTTGTGTGCAATCAGTGAGATGTGCGTGGTCAAATTCCTACTAAGCACAACCTTCACCTTGTACAGAAGTCTTCACTGAGAGCCCACTCTCTCCAGACACCCAAGCCCCGTTAGGTGGTCAAGCCCCTACTACACAAAACCATCGCCATGTATCGGACCTTTTGCAGGTAGCTGATTTCTTGGGCGCAATCAATGAGAGACAGGTGGCAAAGTCCCTGCAACACATACCCTTCAACTCGCACAAAAATATTCACAAAGAGCCCACTCCCTCCAGTCACCTAACTCCCATTAGGTGGCCTTTCCCCTGCTATGCACAGCCTTCACCCTGTACTTGACCCTTAGCAAGTAGACATTCTCTTGTGCTCAGTCAGTGAGATGCGGTGGCAAAACATAGAATGCACAGCCTTTGCCTTGTACAGAAGTTTTCATGGAGTGCCAACTCCTTTCAGAAACCCAACCCTCATTAAGTGGCCACACCCCTGCTACGCACAGCCTTCGCCCTGTACCGAAACCTGTATGGATAAGCTTAGTTTTGTGCGCAGACAGTGACATGCGGTTGGTCAGTCCCTTCTACACAAAGCCTTCTCCTTGTACAGAAGTCTTCAGAAAGAGTGCACTCCCTCTGGACACCCAAGCCCCATGAGGTGTGCCGGATCCTTTGTGGGTAGCTGACCTCTTGTGCGCAGTCAATAAGACATGGATGGCCAAGCCCCTACAATACATAGCCTTTTCCTTGAACAGAACTCTTGGCAAATAGGTCACCTCTAGTGCGCAGTCAATTAGACTGGGATGGCCTAGCCACTACTACGCACAGCCTTCGCCTTGTACAGAAGTCTGCATGGGCAACACACTCCCTCCAGAAACTCAAGCTCTGTTAGGTGGCTAAACTCTGCTATGCACAGCCTCCGCCCTGTTCTGTATCCTTTGCTGGTAGCTGACCTCTTGTATGCAATCCATGAGACGTGGATGGCTAATCCCCTAGTACACACAGCTTTCATCTTGTACACATCTCTTTATGGCTATCCTACGTCCTTCACACCCCAAAACCCCAGTAGGTGGCCAACAGCCTTCACCCTGTAACGGATCTTTTGCAAGCACCGATCTCTTGTGCACAATAAGTCATGGATGGCAAAAACCTCTGCTATGTACTTCCTTCACCTTCTACAGAAGTCTTGGTTGAGAGCCTCCTCATTCCAGACATCCAAGCCCCCTTAGGTGGCCAAGCCTCTACTACCCACTGCATTTGCCCTGTACTCGACACTTTGCGGATAGCTGATCTCTCATGAGAAACCAAGTCCACACAGGTGAGCAAGTACCTGCTGTTCACAGTCTTCGCCCTGTACACCAAGTGTTCATGGCAAGCCAACTCTCTAGACACCCTATCCCCCTTAGGTATCCAACTCTCTTCTATGCACTCCATTCACCCTATACAAAACTGTTCACATAGCGCTCACTCCGTTCAGATACTCAAGCCTTCTTAGGTGTTCAACCTTTTACCATGTACAGCCTTCGTCCTGTACTGAACTCTTCGCTGATAGCGGACCTTTTGTAGGAGTGAATGACACATGGGTAGTTAAGTACCTGCTGCGCTCAATTTTAACCATATACACAACCTCTCCTTGGAGAGTACACTCTCTAGACATCTAAGGACCCTTAAGTGAGCAACCCCTACTATTTACATCCTTCGCCCTGTACACAACCTTTCACAGAGAGTCCACTCCCTCTAGACACCTAAAGCCCATTAGGTGGTTGAAGCTCCTACTATGCACAGCCTTATTCCTGTACCAGCTCCATTGTAGATAGCCAATCTCTCGTGGGCAACCAACATAAAAACAGGTGGGCCTGTGGACGTTCTTCATCATGTGTAGAACCCCTCATGGAGAGACCACTCCCTCCAGGCATTCGATCCCCCTTAGGAGGCCAGGTTCCTACTACCACTGCTTTCTGCCTATAACAAACCCTTTGCGGGTAGGCGACCTCTCATGTGCAATTAATGAGACATGGGGGGCCAAGTCTCTACAACACAAAGTCATTACCCTTTAGAGAGACATCTACACTAACATTGGACTCCCTCTAGACACCCAAGCCCCCTTGGGTGGCCAAGCCCCTACTACGAATAGCTTTCGCTCTACATTAATACATTCCACTAAAGTTTTTATTAATTACGTTTTCACAGCAATATTGCAGCGATACAAATTGCATTTCAGATAATACTGTACATGGTCCACCAGATGATAATGTCATTCAAGTAATGCAAGATGAATCGGGAGGGGCGTGGGGGGAGAGAAATTATAAAGGGGAAGGGGGACTGAGGGAGATGGGGGAGGGGGGAAAGGAAAGAGGGTGAGGAGCTAACCAGGGAGTTAACTGGTAACTTGCCACTCAGAGATTATACAACTTGCTAGCTAGTTGTTAGGACCGGAGTAAGCATATCTGATAAGGGCAGATTGTTAAGGCACCTGTCGGACACATTAGAGCATGCGGGCAAGACAGCACCATGTGGGGGGGAGGCAGGCTGGGATGCCACTCCCGACCAACTGCCATTACAAGTTGTATCTTTCGACTGGTCATTAAGTGTCCTAAGATAGCTTGACATTGGAGTCTAAGTGTCCGTAGGGCGGGCGGGGACCTGAATCAGCTCCCAGCACGCATCCAGTAACTCTTGGCAAAGAACTGCATCATGCAGCCATGCCTTTCTTGTGGGCGCTTGTTGCTTGCCACAGTGGATCAGCACCCAGCCAGTAAAAGCAACATTGACGTCAGCCGGTGGATCCCAGGAGTCATCTCCTTGACGTGACTCAGAAGGGCAACTAGAGGCATGTCAGACGGGGCGTGGCCAGTGATGCAAGTAATATATCTAAGCACTGTTGACCAAAAGTCGCGGACCTTGGGGCAAACCCACGCCAGATGCAGGAAGTCCGCACGCTGTGCAGCGTGTCGCAAGAAGTGCTGGTCCCCACCAATCTCTTCCTCTGTAGTCAGGCAGGCATGTGATATAGTCTGTGCAGGAATTTAAAGTGAATCAGCCACAGCCCGTAGTTCGGGGACAAGGCTTCTGATTGCATGCAGCAAAAAGACCACTGTTCCTCACTTACTGCAATGTTGAGATCCACTGTCTAAAGCTGTCGTGCATGGGCAACCCTAAGCAGGGCTGTTCGCTGTATGCCAGTATAAATGTGGGATATCAATCTACATGGCGAGGGGTTAGTGAGTAGTCTCTCCAATACCGTTAACACAGGATGAGTTGGGGGCAAGGTGCCATGAAGGTCGCATATACCTACTCAAAGCTGGTGATACGTCATGGCATCCAGAAGCGATGACGGGCTGTCCTGGAAGACATCTTGATGTGTAACAAAGATGTTGTCAGGATATATCATCCCAAAGGAGGTACGTTTTTTTGTTTGTTTTTCTTCTTTTTTTCAATAATACAACACAGACAAAAACATAATACGAAGGCAAAACTACATACAAATAATCGTTAAAGCAAAGGGTATACCCAAGGATCACTGGGACCTGGGTGTAGAGCAGTATGGAAGGATGGTCCTAGAGAATATATACTTAAGGAGCAAAATCAAAACGAAGCATCAAAAAATTGAAAAGCGATAAAGTAATGCCAAAGTGTTATTTAATCACACTTAGCAAAAAGATCATTTCTTTTCAGGAAAATAATCTACAATACTTAAGCAAAATACAAAGCAACAAAGTGCCCGGAAAAAGGGGGGGGGGCGGGGGGGGGGGGGAAAGTGATATGAGTGAGAAAAAGGGGGGCAAGTGACTTCAAATCTTAACAGTATCACAAATCAATTGTTCGGCATACTATTCTATGCCACATAATCAAACAGAAATGCATTCCTTGGATATACAATCGTTTGAGCGACCATGTACGTTGGAACAAACACAGTGCAAAATACACTATTGATGGTACTGGTATCAGTTATATGTCGACGTTTCGACCCCTTAACCCAGGTAGGGTGATTAGGTCCTTACTGACGGGGTCTTCTTCAGGACAAGGTGACAGTGGGGAAGGGGGGGGCACCTAAAAAAGGGGGATAATAAATATTAAAAAAACAGCTACAGTCCTAAAGCAGCATTTATTAGGACTCACAGGGATCTATCACCATATTTACCATTTAGAAGGAATAGAACCTAATAGGTACTGGCTGGACGTCGAAGAAAAAGGGTCTGTAAGGCTCCACAGGCGGTGGAAGTGAAAGACACCTGAAACAATAAGGTGTCATGGTAAGGGTGGACCTTAGATAATTTAGCTGGATAATGAAAAATTTCGAAATACCAATTAATGTAACTTACTTAATCAAAATAGTTCTGGAAAGGTAAACTTTAAAGCAGCGTCGCTGGCCGTGGAAATACCATCGGTTGGAAACGTGAAATGAATCACAATAAGTTTTAGCCTCTAAAGGTAAAAAGAAAGATACCGAATGTGAAGGAAATTATTTACAAAACCAATTACGTAAGAAAATACTGGGGAATTAAAGCGCACAGGACAAGGAACCAAAATCTAAAAAACAGATCGACTGAAAGGCCAATTGTGGAATGGTATACACATTGTGTGTGGTAAAAAAAACAACATCTTGGGACAAAATATGGAGAGGCACTGCTAAGGCTCCACGTCCTTAAGAGGAAAAAATGCCTCAAGGGAAAGTGAGCAGATCTAGCGATCAAAGATGGACCAGAGGGTTCCATTGGTACATCATAAATACGAGAGTTATACAAAAAGGGTCATTCAAGTCATTGTCTTGCACAGTTACGAAGTGAAAAAGCTGCGAAAAGATTAAAATTAAATTAGCCGGTGTGATACTTCAAAGGGTACGAGAGATGTCAAATAAACCCTTCAAGTAGGTGCCTCGCAGGGTAGAAAAATGGCCAGGCATGAGTGAATTAAATTAACCGCTAATGCAGAGCAAATATATAAATTGCCATAGCGACACATAATTAAATTGAATCGCAAGACCGGCAACATTAGGCAGGGATTCCCTATAAATGGAAAGGCGGGAGGGAATGAGCTTAACATCAATCACACGGGGAACTTGTTTCTTCCGAGAATGAAAGGAAAATTCTGCCGCATCGGTCGCTTATTTGTAACGCGAGAACGCCGGAAGCCACAGGGCGTCCCGAAGGAGCAGCCGCAAGATGCTGGCAAGAACAGTGTATTGGAAGAAAGACATCCAAAGGGTGTATTCAAGGAAAGATTTGAAATTGGTGTCATAGCGATGGTAAAATTATTCAATGAAACAGAGACCTATGGCCATATTTAGAAGGGGTATAAGAGGTCGAAACGCTTATATAAATGGAACAAAAAATAAATTGACAGTACAGTCATTCCTTTAAAGAACAGTGTGTTCGTCAATTCAACGACACCAGCACCTTATAAGGAGCACCAATCTCTACAATGTGTATTCTAACGCCTCTCTGCGGTAGGGGGTGTGGCAGATTGTTCTTGAGTCCGAGTCTCAATGTAAGTAGCATACAGGCTCCAGAAGTTCTTTGGGCGGTTCCTAGGGGGGAGCAGCTCACTTTGTTTCGGTTTGTGTATTACAGTACAGCATATCCCTAGACCATTGTGTCAGTGTGGGAGGAGGGCCTCGTGACCAGTTTATTGCCAATACTTGTTTAGCGACCAACAACGCCATGTCCACTAATCGTCTGATAGGTTTCTGCAATTTATCCAAGAAGGGCCAGCAGCAGATCGGGGCTAAGGGCTACCTGAGTGACTGATTGTAGTTCTGTAAATACCTGTATCCCAAAAGTTAGCAATAGGTGGGCAGAGCCATGCTAGATGCAAAAAGTCAGCCTCGGCGGCTCCACAGCGTTCACAGTTGGACGTATCACAGAGTCCGAATTTGTGGAGTCGCACAGGTGCGGTTCAGAATCTTAAACTGTATAAGTCGATGTTGGCCGTTAAGTGAGATAAGTTTGGTTGCCTCACAGCAACACTTCCACATACCGTTGTCTATAACCAGTCCAAATCAGTCTGCCATTCCAGTCTGGCCTTGACGTAGCGGTCCCTGCTCAGTTCCTGCGTCTGAGAATATATTCGTACAACTAGTCGCTTAGGGGATGCAGCACGAATCAGTGTGGAGAAGGAAAGTACCTCCAGAGGCTCCCGCAGCTCATTCCCCAGAAGCTTTCGTAACGCGCTACTAGCCCTAAAATAATGGAATTTGGCTAGGGGAGGTGGTTGTGGATCAGTCTCTAGCAGGTCAGTCCAGTGCCTACCCCTTCCATCTCTAAAGAAGTCCCCAATTGTGTCAAGTCCTAAGGTGTGTAGAGCTGCTACCATTTCTGGGGATGTAAGCGTTGGTAACCACTCACACCAGGCTATAGGGGTGATAGGTGAGGATAAGATAGAGAGCGCTTGCCTATTGAGGAGGTTATGCCAAGCGTGAGTTGTAGCGTTAATCGAGTCAAGGATAGTGGTGTTTCTACTTGGCGGGTAGCAAAGGAGGTAAGTTTTAGCCGTCTGAGTCGTGCCCTAACTCCTACCACCGAGGCTCCGGGGATTGAAGGATGTCTTAAGGGGACAGAGGGGGTGTACAAATGGCACGCTCTTTTTTGCAGCTCATTCCACGCCCAGATCATGCAAACCACCGTATCTACCCATCGTCCCTCTCTGCGAGGAGGTCTATAAAGCACAGTCTGAAGTGGACATGGGGCCTCATTGTCCGTCTCTGGGACCGTGTGAGCTTGGAACTGGATCGGGTGCAGCCAGAAGTAGGCAAAGTGCGCTTGCGCACTGTGAAAATAGAGTTCCATATCTGGCGCCCTGAGGAAACCCTATTTAAAGGAAAGGGAGAGAAGATTCCAAGTCGCGCGTGGCTGTCCACCATCCCAGGCCAAGGAAACTAAATGAGATCGAAGTTGGCGACGGTAAGAGGCCGTGAGAGGAAGAGGTAAGTTGATAAAAAAGATAAAGGAATTTGGGGAGGACTACCATTTTGGCTATTGCTTGCTTACCGGTCAGACACAGCGGGAGCCTAAAACCATATAGGCACGCGGTCTTCAAGCCACGTCATCAGCCGGCCATAGTTTTCCCTCCACAGTACCTCCATACTGCAGCTCAACCAGATCCCCAGGTAGCATACCATGTCTGTAGCCCATTTCAGGGGAAAGTTAGAAACAAAGACTGTGTAGTTTTAGTGAGTGGAAATAATATAGATTTCACCCAGTTAATACTGATGTCCGTAATGCTCCCAAAACAGAAGAACTTTTGAAGAAGTGAGCCAGGTTGTCAGATAGGTTCTGCGTATATAAATGAACATCATCTGCATACATGGAGACAAGGACCCTCCTAGGTCTGAATGCAAGGCCCCTATGTGAATGGTGTTGTCAAAGTCTGGTCGCAAGCGGCTCCATCACAACAGCAAAGAGATTGGGGGACAGCGGGCATCCATGGCTCGTGCCCCGAGAAACTTGTAAAGGAGATGATATCAACCTGTCAATCCTAAGGCGTGTGACCGGCAAGGTGCACAGCTATGGGATTAAACAAATCCATTTGTGGCTCACATAAAGGCTCTCAAAAAGATTAAAACGATAGGGCCATTCGAGCGAGTAAAAGGCCTTGGAGTAGTCGAGGAGTGCAGCTGCAGCCTGCAGATTTGGGTTGAAAGTGTGGAGAATGGTAAAGAAGGTGTGAAAATTATGGGTTGTAGAGCGCCCAGGAACAAAGCCGGATTGGTCTGGGTGAACAATGTGCAGGAGGAGAGGCAGGAGGCCTGATGCAGTAAGTTTTGCCAGGATCTTGTTGATGTTTATCATGGAAAGCGGTTGGTAGGACTCACACTTTTTAAGATCCTTATCAGGCTTAAGGATGGTGACGATGAGGGCCTCATGTAAGAAAGGGTGCCTGTTTGCATTGATTCCTCGTACATGTTGAGGAGATGGGGTGGTCCAGCAAGGGGGCAACTTCCTTATAAAAAGCCACCGTGCGGCCGAAAAGGCCAAGGGCCTTGTCACCAGGCAAGCCCGCTATAACCTGGGTTATTTTATCTACTGTAAAGGGCTCATCCGGAAAAGGTTGGTGTCCCTTCTCCACCCAAAGGAGCTGCACAGAGTCCAGGTAAGTGTTCAGGTCAGGCGGAGGTGAGGAATAGGAGGTAGAGTACAGATCAGTATAGAAGTCAACCATGGTGCTCTGGACAGCCTCGTTCCCAACCTGCAGGTTTTGATAGTCGTCCAGCAGTTTGACCACATAGTCGCTCGCCCAGGGCTTGGCCACAGGCCTGCTAAGTTCCTGCCCAATCTCTCTCTCTCCCCATACCCCTGGCCCAAGCCTCCCTTCCTAAATAGTGAGTCTCTCGAAGCGGCTCCTCCTCATACTATGCAAGTTTAACTCAAATGGACGCAAGAAGGTCCAGTTCTACAGTATCAAAATGTTGGAGCTCAAGATCTTGAGGGTCCGATTCTAGATGGGATAGAGTCGCCCGAATTTTCCTTAACACCCCGGCCTGTTTGGCAATGCGGACCCCTCGAAAATGCCTCCCAAAGAGTGGACACTGAAACTACAGACTGTGCATTTAGAAGGAAGTACTCTACAATAGCCTCTCGAACCTTGTGCCGCAACACCTAGTCTTGTAAGGGATCCAAAGAAAGCCGCCAGGAAAAAGATTGCATGATCAGACAATGTCCGAGCAGGATGTCGGACGTCGCGGCTCCAAAAAACGTTATCTGTGGTGAGCCAAAAGTCTATTTTAGACCAGATCTTGTGGTGTGGGAGTGATGCAGGTCCCTTTCGTGCTATTTGGGTTGATGAGCCCGCCAAACACCTGTCAGATTGTTGCAATTGATTATAGTGTGAAGCTGCATAGGGGACTGGGGGTGCGGTTTATGTGTTTCGTTAGACCTATCGGTAGAAGCATCCAATATTACATTGAAGTTTCCTCCCCACAGCACCGCCCTGGAACCTACGGTGCCCACCAATCTCCAAACCTCTGCAACAAAGGCAGAGTCATCCATGTTCAGCCCCTACACCGACAGTGGACGGCCTTGGAGGATCCCAGCCAGTATGACATACCACCCCATGGGGTCGTAGAGCGCTGATCGCCTGCCATTGCAGGCCCTTATGCAGAACTATAGCCACACCCCTAGCATAGTTCGATTAGCAGGCCATATGCTTCTCACCCAGCCAATTCGCCCTCAAGCGTGTCAAGTTTGGGGTCCACAAGTTACTGTAAGAAACAAATATGAATATTATGGGGTTACAAATAGGAAAGGGCCTGTTGAGTCTTAGGTCTGTCATTCATGCCCCTAATATTCCATGTCAGACATGTAATGGAGGCCATCAGGGGGAACAGTGAGTGCCACCATCAGTCTCATATGGGCAAGTACCAGCATTGGAGAAGCACAGGAGGGTCTCTCTGTGAGTGCCAGAACAAAGGGAAAAAATAAACATAAACAATGGCAATATATAGCCCAATACCCACCTCCCACTTTGGCCCCCCAATCGGGCCAAATATGACCAACCCACCCACTCAACCACCTCTGAAAGACTGCTAATCCATATGGCAGGCAAGGTAATGATGTGAGTTGCCGGGGTTCAGGCGTGTTTGGCGGCCACCCGCTCAAGAGAGTCAGAACGTTCAACAATTGTCACTGAGCCAGTCCCGGCCCGAGGCTGCAGGCAAGGACAGAGAAGGTGTCCCGGCAGCCAGCAGTCCCTTAGCAAATGTGGCAGCTGCCTTAGGGTCTGTGAAAACATATCTTTTGCCCAGATGTTATATGCGGAGCTTGGTTGGGTACAGCAGGAAGTATTTGGTGGCTGTTTTTTGAAGTGTGTGTTTCACCGGGAGGAAATGCCGCCGGGCGTACTGAACAGACATGGTAAAAACCCGGAAAGGAGGAGACCTCATCACCCTGAAACTGAAGCGGTTAGCATTCTCTGGCAAGGTGGAGCGTAGTGTCCCTGTCTCTGTAGTTCAGGATCCTTGCTATAATGGGCCTAGCAGAAGGACTGGCAAATAACGTGGCACCAATGATCTGTGCACCCTCTCGACAATTTGCATGGGGAGCAGCGCCTCACCCAAGAGTGTGGGTTGCAAGCTTTCAGCGTAATCTTCCATTCTTTTCTTTGCGGTCAACTCCAACACTCCTAAAATGTGCAAATTATTGCGTAGGGACCACGGCTCCAGGTCCTCATTCTTTGCTCGATAACTTCAAGTACCTTCTCCATCTGAAGCAGCCTCTCACCTGCTGAGAACTGTGAGTCCTCCACCTCGGAGGTGTGATGTTCTAGCTGGTTTAGCCGCTCCTTGTGCCTGTCTAACTTCTCCTTCAAAAAGAACTATTGATGGACAGAATGCAGAACAATGTCATACATTCACCCCAGTACAAAGATCTGGGCCTAAATCCATTGTTTTTTTGCTCCCCATGCCATTCCAGTTTGGACCCAGCCATATGCAAATCAGTCTTGACCCTGTGCCCAATGGGAACAGTCCTGCCCGAACTGCCAGGTCAGGTCCTCCCGGGACTGGAAACAAGCATCCTAGGACCGGTTTCGGGGTTTCACCCCTCTTCAGCCAGGATAGCTTGATTTCAGTGGCATGGAGAGCACGGGACTCACGTCTGAGCATACCTGTCCCACTCGGGGTGACAAATGCAAAAAGAACTATTGATGGACATAATGCAGAACAATGTCATACTTTCACCCCAGTACAAAGATCTGGGCCTAAATCCATCGTTTTTTTGCTCCCCATGCCATTCCAGTTTGGACCCAGCCATATGCAAATCAGTCTTGACCCTGTGCCCAATGGGAACAGTCCAGCCCGAACTGCCAGGCCAGGTCCTCCCTGGACTGGAAACAAGCATCCTAGGACCGCGCGCACCCTCCCAATCACGCGCTGAATGCTAATTGGCTGTCAAGTGTCTGTCTACATTCGAAACTGTTGGCAGCCATTTTGTGCCTCGGTACAAGCGAGGCTGATTAAGTATGGGAAATAAGTGTGTGAAAGATGTAAAGGGGGCAGGGTAGAAATACTTTGACCCTCTAGTGTTGCTTAGGGGGTCCCAGAAAGACCCCCTGGGGCCCCCTTTTTTTTATAAACAAAAAACCGGCGAAATGCGCGCAGGGTGCGTGGATCCGGCCGGAAAAAAAAAACCCCGAAGCGCGGGCTTCCGCGCTTCGTTAATAATTAGCCCCCGGGTGGGCCAAATCCCGGGGGCAAAATCTTTATAAATTAATGGGGGTGGGGGGCTGCGTGGCCCCTCTCCTGGAGCCCTCGAGGGCCGGCTCCTAAAGTGTCCTGGGGTGCCCACCCCAGGACACTGTTGTTTGCTATGAGAGGGCGGGAGTCTCCTGTCCTCCCATAGCAAACTTCGTTAGGATTTTGAAAGAGAGAGCAGGGAAACCTGCTCTCTTTCAAAATCCAAACGATATTGCTTTTCCACACGGGGAGCTGCATGTCAGCAGCTCCCAATGTGGAAAAGCAATGCCGGCTCCAGAAGGACGCGGGGAGCCGGCTGGGACCGTGGGGGCGTTGGAGCTCCCCCCACGGTCTCCAACGTTTTTTTATAAGCCCCGGGGGATGGGGTCCCCGGGGATAATAAAAATTAGTGATAGGGCCTATTTTTTTTTTTTACGGTAAAATTAGGAGTCGCGCATCCTAACGCGTTGGGTGCACGATTTCTCTTGCGTTGGGTGCGCGGTTCCTAGTGCGTTGGGTGGGCGGATCCAAGGAAAAAAACCTGAAATTTTTGGGAGATAAACATCAAGCTTAAGTGTTTTGTTCTTGAGTGTACCGGTCGCATTGCAATCGCGCACCAAACATGTACCCAACGCATACCGTACGTGGATGCTTTCGCGCAGGGATCGAGAACAGTGCGCATAGGGTGCGCCAATCCAAAAACAAAAAAGGAAAAGAAAATAATAAAGTATTGGAAATATAGTTAAAACAATATTTTTAAAAAATATATATAAAAAAAATTAATTACAATTTTTTCTAAAAAAAAACATTAAAAACAAATAATATTTTTTAATTTTTAAAAGAATTAATTGTAAAAATAAGTTAAAAAAATGGTGAGAAAAAAGTATTTAAATAAACATAATTAAAGGAATTGACACACTGAATTAGAAAAATGTAGAAATCCAATGAAAATCATTAAACATCATAGCTTTAGAGATAAGTTAGATAGGAATTAGCATTTAAAAAAACCTTTTAAATTCACTGAAAAAACCATAGGTTTCATGCACGTTATAATTAGGAATTGGCATTTAAAAAACCTTAGAAATTCACTGAAAAAAACATAGGTTTCAGGGGCGTTATAGTTAGCTGGATATTTCCCTCGTACAAAACCCTTGAAATTCCCCCGTTATAGTTAGTTCAGCTAACTATAACTCGCGCCCCCGCAATGCACTGTTGATGATATCACATATTACATCACTCATGACATGGTCAGTGACATCACTGATGACATCTCAAATGACATCACTGATGACATCACTGATGACATCATCCATGTGATAAATTAGTGCATCTTCTCACACCCTAATATAACCTTTGATGCACCGACTCAAAATTTCAGACGGCCATTCACAAAACCATAGATACTCCAATACCAATAACTACATACCCACTCATTGACTCTTATGTCTACACACACCTCCACTCACTCACCTGTACAGTCACTCATACTTACAGTCACTCAGTACAGGACTATCATATGCATTTATACACCTATATAGACACTCCGACACGGCCAATCATCCATAGAGGTACTCACACACCTAGTCAGTCATGCAAATAATTAATCACACTCCAATTTACTCGCCTATACAGTTATACACACACAAGTTCACTTACTCATAAAAATACTACCACATTCTTACACTCTTATGCAATTACTGATACAAGCACACACTCATCCATACAGCCACTCTCACAATCACACACTCTCACATATAGCCAGTTATATACTCTTACACACATATATACTGCCTTTCACATATGTAGTTACTCACACATGTACCACTGAAATATACATTCAATCACTAACACACCCATACATATACTCACCCAACCATTCAGTCCATCAAAGATGCACTCTTAAAACCATGCACCCATAGAATCACCCACTCGCACATCTATGCACAGAGTCACACACACCCTACCCACACAAACACTCAGGCACCCATACAGATACTCAGACAACCAATCAATAACCCATATAGACACTCCTATAGCTATTCACAAAACCATGCAGCCACTTATACACCAACAGACAGACAGATACAGACATTCACACAGTTTAGTCACTAGTCTGCAGTAAGATACATTTAATGACTCACTTATAGAGTCAGTTATGCACCTAGAAAATCATCCATTCACACACTTGTACACCCACTCATTCTTCAACAGGCCTTTCCCTATATATATTAAACATATTAAAACTTTACAGAAACACAGACTAACTGGATGACGTCATCAGTGATGTCATTTGAGATGTCATGAGTGATGTAATATGTGACGTCATCAGCAGTGCATTGCGGGGGCGCGAGTTATAGTTAGCTGAACTAACTATAACGGGAGTATTTCTAGGGTTTTGTATGAGGGAAATGTCCAGCTAACTAAAATGCCCCTGAAATCTATGGTTTTTTCAGTGAATTTCTAAGGTTTTTTAGATGCCAATTCCTAACTATATCAGGCCTGAAACCTATGGTTTTTTCAGTGAATTTCAAAGGTTTTGTAAATGACAATTTTTAATGTATTAATTGTTATACTGATTTTTTTTATACTGATTTACTACATTTTTAAAACTATTTAATTTTAGATATATTTTTTTTAATTACATTATAATTACATTATACATTACAATACAAAATATACTTTCTCAGAATGAATTACTTTAGTTTAAATACTTGGCAAATAGGCAACAGACTTTTAAGTACAGTAGTTACAGTTGTTGCAATGGGCAACACAATTTCAAACACAAAGCAACATTGAGCTCAATGTGAATTTCTAATTAAATGCAATTAGTTACTTTATGGATTACTTTTCTAACCACAGGACTGGATCCTAGATTCAGTCCTTGGACATCTCCTGTAAACAGTTGAGTAAGAGCGCTTTAGTTACAGTAGTCATTTTTAAGGAATATTATTGTATTTTAAAAGTTGACACTTAGAAACGTTTTCCCATAGAATCACCAATGTTATCCTATGGTAGAATATTCACTTAGCAGGTAAGTAGTGTTATCGTTACTTTTTCTTACTCAGTGGTGGATCCTGGATCCAGCACTGGCCAACCTCCTGTCAACAGTTGAAAGAATGTGTTCAAGTCATACAGACGATTTTTTAGGAATATTTTTAGTTTGTGAAAATAGACACAGAAACTTTTCTGGTGAAAACCACACAATGGATTCCTATGGAAGGAAATACAAGTTACTGGTAAGTACGCTTAGAATTACTTTTCAGGGTCAGTGCTAGGCTAAAAGATGCAGCCCTGGGTTCTCTCCTGATAACAGGTGAGTAAATCGGAAATTGTAGTTCGGCTGATTTTACAGGAATATTTGTCCAATGGTGAAGGAAGGGGGCGGGGCCTGAGGTGATGTGTGCAAACACGCCCTGTGGTGCGTTTTAAGTTGGGGAATTAATTCCTCTTCAATGCTGAGGTCCCCTGGGGGCCAACTAGCCCACCAGGTACCTCCAGTATGCGCCAGGGAGCTGCATTGCAGAGAGGTGTTCAGAGGCCACGCCCCTTTTTACAACACTCTGCAACGCAGCTCCGCGGCCGGACCTTGTGGGACCCTCTGAGCAGGCCTAGGGGGGTCAGGGTGTTTCTACCCTGTCCCCTTGTCGCGTTTTGCGTCTTTTTTTTCCGGTTTACTTGTGCCTCGGTTCTACCGAGGCACAAGATGGCTCATGCTCGGGAGGGTTCGGGGAGGGTGCGGGGAGGGTGCGCGGATCCTCCCCGGCCATAGATATCACTAACTTTTTTACCCTAATTTTCTCAGGAACTACTGAACGGATTTACACCATTTAAGCAAAAGGCACAAGTCTGAACTGAGGACTACCTCTTTGCCAAATTTGGTGTAATTCCGTTCAGCAGTTCGGGCTGTAGCTGCGACAACAGATCCTATGGGAAATTGCATGGGTAAAACGTGTTTTGGTGCCCCCCTTTTTTCTCAGCCCCCGCTTGACGAATCACCACGAAACTTTCAGGGTAGGAGCGGAGCGGAGCTGGCCAAAAGTTTGGAAACGTTTGAAGATTTGTCAATCGCCGCCAGACTTATTGGGAATAGCATGTTGCGGATTTCCTATGGAAAATAGGTCCTAACTATAACTATCTACTGCCGACCGCCAGTAGATATATATATATAAATATATATATATATACATATATATATATATTTATATATATATATATGTGTGTTTGTATATATATATATATATATATATATATATATATATATATATATATATATATATATATATATATACACACACACATATAAGCTTTCATCACATTGCCACTCACTTCTTTTCCTAGCAGTAGATTATCATGACTGTCTTAGTTGATACAACGGACATGTCCAATTTTTAGATCTTTCTCTTATATACTAAAATGCCTACATGTGAGTCTTTATCACTGCTGTGGCAGCACGCACCTGTGGCACCAAGGAAACCATGCCAATATTAAATGTACTCAACTCTGCCTTAATTACCTCTCCGATATCAATTTTATATATTCTATGCAAATGCAGTAATTTGTCCCCATATATTGGCTTAATATTTTCTTATAGTAGAATACATATAGCCCTTAAATTCAATTTTTTGTTTTTCTTTTTACTATATGAAACAATTCTTCCTCAAACGTTAGCTGGCCATGTTATGAAAATACTTATGGTTTTATGTTTGGATCATTATTTTTCTATGTTGTGGCTAACCACCAGTAGGCCTGGAATGGCCTCAATGATGCCATGATTCCTGCGTTACACCAGATTTGGAAACCATTATTCAAGAGATGCCCGCTGCTATGCGTAGAGTGGCCTAATTTTTCAAAAAAATGTTACCTTAAAGGCCACAACCATCTTACACAGGAACCAGCCATGTGCAAATCAGCCTTGGTCCTGTTCCAATAGAAACAGTCCAGTCTGAACTGCCAAACTATGTCCCCTCTGGACGAGAAAACAAGCAGCTCTAAACCAGTTTCAACCTACTTGGGCCTCTTCAGTAGGTCCGGTGGGACTGGATTGCAGACTATAGTAATAACTAGTGGTTGAGATTAATTCAAGCAGTGCACCTAGCACTCTGTTTTCCATTATGCCATTTCTGACACCCCTAACTACAGAGAGGGCCCCCAATGTACCAGAAATAACCACCATTATGGTATAAGTGGCCTTCACTAATCCCTAAAAGTTTAAAGTAAAATCACCTGCACAGACTGGTGGGTGTTCTACTGCAGAATCATGCATCCACAAATAGGCAGACACACACACGTTGTCTATCTCGCCCTGTGGCTTTCTTTGTTTCTCTCTCTCACACATACAGCACACATAAATCTCCAACCCCTCCTCCCACATACCCGCAGAAGAGCAGCCACTCTAGTGATCTTGCAGTGTGTCCCTCGGGCATGGATGGACCACTGCCCTTTCGTATGTTCTGGTAGGGTGTGAGTAGCTTGTTGATGCCTGCGAAAGCCCTATTTCTCTATGGTTCCAGGATGCAGGTGGCAGAGAGCTGCAGCCTTTAGCTCTCTGCTTCCTGAGACCAGAGACGTCCTTAGGGTACCTAGATATGTTAATGTAAACCTAAAGAGGTCGGCATGTTGAATAGAATTGCATGAGGCTTATACAAGGTAAAGAGTTCCAGATGTCTTTATATGTTCTTTTGGGTCTCCATAATACAAATAAATAAAAAAATAAAGCATAATGGGACTGAGGTACTGGGTAGCAGACACGGTTAAATGCCATGCTGAGAGTGCGGTACCCAAAGACATGGCCACGTTCGTACCCACTAGTATTGCGTTCATCAGTATAAGCAGCGCATGACGCTGGCCAGTCATGTTGATTCTTTAACCATTAGTAGTGGGAACAGACCACTGTTCCTGGAAGCTAAGGATTTGTTATACTTTTGCTTACAATGCTGGATAGCAGATTTATCCCTGGGCAATGAATAAAGGGTTTCGTATTGCAGTTTGCCTGCACTTGTGCAAGATTTGTCAAACCAACCCTTTTGATATTTTCGTGGGCCTAGATAATATGGCCAAAATCTACCGCTTGATCTAGACGGATTGTGTATTCATAACTATTATCAGCAATGAGCAACATAATAAAACGAGTTGGTCCACTCTATTTTAGTCTCACCCCATTCTGCCTTTCTACAGCGACATTCAGTGCTCTTAAGTAACCTCCTTCCTGCCATATTTGCATTAATAAAGTCAACACCAGGGGATTGTGGTTGCTCAAACATTGTTTCCCACCTTACACCCCTGTAGCAAAACCAATGGATTAAATGAGGTCAATATATGGCTGATTGTACTCGTAGCACCCGTCCCAATAAAAATAGGTAATAAATAATCATTATGGTTGCACCGCACATAAGCCATTAAAAGTATATTTAGCCATCATATTGTTCAGTGCTTCGCCATAGGGGTTGTGTAAGAAATGGTCCAATCCATCACCCGAAATGTCCATTAGTCCACACACCTCTTTAGAAGGAAGAGAGCATCTGGTAATATTCGAATCCCCGACCCATGTTTAAAGAACATTTCTTTACCCTTGCCTGGAGGAGAGTATCCAAATCATTCTTCATGGCACCAGCTATCTCTGCTGGAGTTGCGTCAAATTTTTTATTGTAATAATTCTATAATAATGTCAGGGTTCTCTTCTATGGACAATTAAAACAAATTGCTAATATGGGGAGGCTACACATGTCTTTATCACGTTCGCTGCTAATAAAATTGATACTAAAGTGCGAAGACTGCCCTTGACCCTGCATGCGCTTTAGGGGATAGCGGGGGTAGCAAAAGGTAAAAAGCTGTCAACATCAGTCTTAGCAATAACCTATGCTTCCTGTATGCATATAATCTGTACTACCATGATGTGATTCTGGCACTCATTAGAATTCAGCTTGTTTGCTAAACTTGCTACATTCCATGAAACAATTACAACCTCTGCATTTTGCCGGGGGTTGAAGGTGGCTGTAGATGAACTGAGCAGCAATTGGTAATATAGGTTATTTTCCGCACTAGAGTTGTTTGCAGCAACTGAGGGAGATATGGGATTTTTCCATTTTAGGACAGGGCGTCATTCTACTTTGTCCAAGGCTCAAGAAGAGCAAGCCTGTTAAATGTAGCAACACTGTCTTTTCGATCTGGAAGGCTACCCCTTCCCGCCAGATTATAAATTCGACACAAATAGTTCAGACTTATACAAATAACCCAGAGGCAGAGCATCAATATTCCCGCCCATGTGAGTATCAATAGATTGTATATTGTTTGGAATAGATAATGTTAATTTAACAAAACGAGGGCAACAAAAGTTAATGACAATACAGTCTCCCTCGCCAATCTTCCTAGAATTACCAACCCACTTAACTCTCCTTGCAGGTAAAGTTTCATTGTTCAAACGGTGGGCACTGCTAATCCTTTGAGATAGCCAATGGACCACTGTGTTTTTGAGATTCTGCGAAGTCTCAGAAGAGGTGGCTTTTAATGACGGGAAGCCCTTAATGATCACGCAGGGGTTGCTTCAGGTTGGGAGATGATAAATGTCTTGGGGGCAAGAATTATAGCCCAGATGCAAGTCATGTCGTTTCTTAGCGATGCCTCCCAGGGTTTCTTCATAGGGGGAAAAGTTTGCACCACCTTCAGAATAAGAAATCTTTCCCAGTAACCGCCCGCCGCCGCCCTCCCTCCCCATTCAGATCATTGTGGTCAACACACAGCAACTGGTGTGTACTTTACACTCATCATCCACTGTTCTTTCATTGACACCTGTCGCTTCCCCACACAAACAAGGGAATAATTGTTACCTCAATGCGTTTTAGTGCAGTTCACATAGCATGCCATTTATCTCCACCAGGTTCCCTCTCTGCAGCTCTTTTACTAAGAAAGTGATGTTGGTTCACTGAAACACATCTGAGGGCAATCCCCATATTCTCTAAACCCGAGCACCAACATTTCCTGGATGACATCACAAGTGTTTGAGCACTGGGTGAATTCATAATCTTCTGTACAACATCAGTCACACATAAATCTCTTTTTGAATTGCACAAAGAGCTAATAAACACTGGCACATGCAACTGCTGCAACAAAGGCAGCCAAAACTAACACACCTAGTGTACCAGGATTACTCCCCCTGTGACAATGAATCCCTTAGAAACACATAACTACATGTCCTCGCTAGCAGACCGAGAACAAGGAAAGGAGCGGCCAATTTAAAAGAAGTGGGCTGCTACAATGGAGAAAGGGCAAGCAAGAACTAAAAGCGATAAAGCAAAGATGAAACACATATACATAGAGATGGAGGTAATTGTGGGGCAATAATCAGACTGAAGACACATGTACCTCTAATATAATCCAAATGCAGGTGGTCCTATAGCAGATAATACACTAGGATCTTTCAAACAGGTCAAAGCCAAATTTCGCCAGAACCCCAGACCGTCAGTATGCAAAAATACTAACTTCCTAGTGCCAGATTAACTATCCGGGACTGACAGTACTCAGGAAGAGGCAAACTGGGAGAGAGCCAATACCGTGGCACTGTTTTTTTTTCATGGACACTTCTGCCTGCAGATTCCTCACATCCGGATCATCCACAGGTGCTGGATTGAATCTGGAAATGTTGAAATAGCCCTTAGGTACAGGTAGTTGGTTGCTATGGCTCCCACTTGATGCTGGTCCAACCCAAATGTGATGTTGCAGATCCATATAGGGCACCACCCATGCACACTGAAATTGTTGCCTTTTTTCCATGCCCTTCAACACAGACCCTGAATTGCTTTCCATTTTAGCCTATTCCCAAAAAATTATTTTGCAGTTCCTTTACGAAAGTGTCACCGAAGAAAAGGTCAGGCTGTCATAAATGCTACTTCTTTCACATGCATCCATACCAGCTTCAGGTTATGACTTCTTGTCTGTGACATCTGTCAAGGGCCAAGAGGGAACTTATATCATGTCTGGAGGTTTCAATGAATGGAGTCTAAGACAGGGAACATCCTCCACCTGCACCTCAGAGCCTCACCATCGCTCCAGCAGTTCAGGAAGGACCTCAAGGCCTGGATGTTAAACCAATAGGTACAGGCAGCATGATCCAGCAGCATGATACCACAGTGCCTTGAGACCCTCATGGGTGAAGCAGCTGCGCTTTACAAATCCTGATTGATTGATTGACTCAGTTGATGCCTCATTAGACCCCGTTTTGGAGCTAGGCATGGGGATTTGTTTCTTAAGAAGTCTTTCCGTGCCAAGTTCAAAACATATTGAATAAGGACTTGTCTTTATCTCAGTGTCTTTTGCAGTCATGGGAGAGTTCTTATGTTTGGTGGCCTGTTCATTGACTCTGCCCTAGGTCTGTGTCTGGTGTGGACAGATCAGCTTGTGGCTCCTTGCGCTGACCCTGCTTAAAAGACAGCCTTCACCCAAGTTTAGCTGATTGTTTCACCTTTCCCTGGCTCCATCTTGAGTGCCTTCCAGTTCCTGTTCTGGATCTTTAACCGTGCCTCCCCCAGTAGCTTCCACCCAGCACCGATCAACCCTAATGTTTCTTTGGAAGTGATTTTGATCTTAATAGCCTCGGTTTTGGCACTAAAGGCCTTGCTCTTAGTTTTCATGATCAGCACTTACGACAACATAATCTGTGGTGCCGGCTCCAACCCAGAATTGTCTGGAGTCTGCTTGGCTTAGACCAGCTTCTGCGCAGGTCATTCACTGTCAAGTTATGTGTCGTTATGCCCGCCTAGAGATGACCTGTGATTGTTGTCATCTCTGTCATCTGAGGGTCTGTAGCTGAGGGCCTCTGTTTTTTTAAGGAATTGAAATTTATTTTTAAACATATTTTATTTTCCTTGGTCCATTGCATAGTCATACATTTACCCCTTAGTACATTGCAGCGCTTTCAATACACATTATACTACATTTTTCTTATACAATCGTCATCCCTGAATGTTCATCTGTACTTGCAGGTACCGTCTGATATAAGGAATTTAATTTAGGCCCCTTTCACTCTTCCTGTCCGATAAAATGTTTCAGTGGATTGAGTTGGAAAGAAGATTTTTTCTTTGGGGAGCCTGTCTCTTCTTTCTTACAATGCCACATTCCTGTTTTTACCAAGCTTTTTGGTAGGTGGCGCTGATTCCCATTTTGCTGCACTGTGAGAGAGGGTATTTTGACCAAGTGGTTTGGAGTGGCTTTGTGGCTGCTAGCCAATTTCTTTAGTCTAGTCGTTACCTGTGGACTCAGTGGGCATTTCTATGGACTCTTCAATGGCCCTTCAAATGCATGCTTGCGATCCTTGGACCTTCCTGGAAATGTCCATGTGGATGTGGTTTTTTATGGGTCCCTCCTTATTTGAAGAACAGGCTTTCCTGGTTCTAAATGGCAATGTGCAGAGATGTGCCAATGCCTGATTTTGGTGTTTGGAACCTGCTGCAAGCATGTCCCGCTGGCAGCATGGGAGTTCAGAAGCTTTATGGGGCTCCTTTCTTGTATGCATTGCCAACATTCTAGGCCTGATCATCATCTAGATCTACCCATGTGTGCCTGTGTTGAGGGGAGATATAGTCTGGTGTACCGAGAGCACAATCAACCGTTTTCCTTTTCAGCATCATCAGCTTCTCTGGTCAGGTAATTTTAATGCCTTCTCATGGAGGGTAATTACCTGAGGATAAAGGTTTCTTTTATGGCATTGTGGGTTGTGCTTAGGAATTTTTTCCCACTTTTGGGGCCTATTTGTCAAACTACTATCCTCCCTGTCCATCTGCTGTGCTTCAAAGTTTCGAGACAAGGGGTTGTAGCAAAGAGCAGTTCCTCTGGAGTAGAACATTTTTCCTTTAGGTAGGGTCACAAATATTTCTATGCATAAGGCTTGTCCTCTGCTTGGTTATGATAAGGAAAACCAAAGCACTCAATTTTTAAAAACAACAATTGTATGGAGTTCAGACAATCAGGAATGGGGTATAGAAGACATGTTGGTTTATTGTATGGATGTGTTGATTCATCAGTCTTCAGTACAGTTAGGTTTCTCAAAAATCAAGTTCTTCAGTTCTTGATAATGATGGTAGAAATACAGCGAATTATTGGCTAATTAGTCCTTTTGATGTCACAGCAAAAATAGTGTCTTACAAAATAAACTCCTACCTTTAAAACAAGGTTTCATTCAGAACATTTAACCACGGACCACTTTTTTGTATTATGGGCCTTACTTAAAAAATCTGTCAAAATAAACCAGAGATTGTGCAGTTATTTTGTAGACTTCGCACAGCTTTTGACACAGTAGGCAGGTGAAAATTATGGGATAAACTCCGGACTTAGAAGGCCCCGAGGGATTTGTTGTCACTGATCCAGGCAGTACATACTACAAATTGGGCACAGGTGGAGATGGATCAACAACGGCCTTTGAGAAAGCTGTGTGTCAGCCAGAGACTTTTTAAGGCATTGGCAAAGTGAGCTCTGGCCGAGGTCCCCTGCCTTTCAGGGCCACCACCTGATAGTGCCAGCTCTGTTCTTCAGAGTCTTGCCCTGATGCCCTTGAGAAATGGTTAAACATTGTTTTTATTTAGTGATATGTGAGAGTCTATTACAGACATTGTGCAGAGAAATGCTGTTTTTATATTTCATGTAACATCCATAAAAGTTTTTTTCAAATCAAAACTTGAACTCACATATGAGAAATGGGAGGGTGTCACAGACATTAATTTATTTGTACTAATGGTAGTGAGCTGCTACTGTTACAATATTGAAAACACACTGTCATTATCCTTAAATATTAGATGTAACAACTGGCAGTGACCTAACCGAGGAGGGAATGAAAGAGCTGAAACAGTATCATAAATTCAAAGCTGTTCCAAGCAGGGGCTCCCAAAATACGTTCGGCCCCAGGCCCCCAAAATCCTTAAGATTTCCCTGGTGTTAGCTCCGATCGTTTTCAGTCTTTATGTAGCTGATCTCCCTGTATGCCTAATTGAAACTAATTATTTTTCCCCGAAGATGGGAGCAATCCATATCCCCTGCTTGATGTATGTGGATGACCTTGTTATTTTGGACTATACCTCGATAGGTCTCCAAAATAAAGTGGATGCACTAACAGAATAGTGTGCATTAAACCATCTGAGAATTAACTTGGATGAAACAAAGGTTTTTATTTTTGTGAAAAAAGTACCCGATTTTAATTAGTACATTAACTCAATGAAAATATAGGAGGTAACATCCTATAAATATCTGGTCCTTTAATGCGTGGTTGAAATAGAACGACCATTTGCAGGATATAAGATTGAGAGCAGTGTTAAACGCGGGCTTCCTAATGAAGTTAAATAATATGTAAAGGGATGTGTCATTTTCGCCACTTTTAAAGGCATTTTTGCTCAAGATTCCTCCTTTAGTTTTGTATGGGTCTGAAATATTGTGTATAGATAAAGGGGATATTTTGAATCAGTTGGAAAATGTAGGTATAAAATGAGTTTTAAATCTCCCACAGAGGTCTATGATATGGACTATTAGATGCTAAATAAAGCTGACCATGTGGGCATATATGACTCAAATAGGTTTTTTAAAAATGTTTAAATAACCTTCCTCGATTGGACAGCCTTGAAATAATAGACAGATATGCTGGATTGAAGCCCAACCAAGTGAGTTAAAATGGACTTGGACTCTCAAGAGGACAGTACTCAATCTTAAAGATCATATGTTATCTGCATAGAGTTTTGCCAGCTGGGAGCTCTTTCCACGTAAGAAGTTACTGTGGTAAGCCGTTTGGATTCTGTCTCATCAGAAAGATAAGGAGTACTTATCTCAGAGATCCTTAGTCCAAATGGCAGTGTCTTCCCTGGGCAGCCCAGGTATTTACCCTTATCTTTTTCACGTGCTAGATCCCTTACTTGGTGTGGACATTTTAAAAATTAGAATAGGTCTTAATCCTCCCATGGCCATTCGTTTTCTAGTTGAAAAATTAAGGGGACACAAGGAATATTGTATATGCACTTTAAAAAGGAAATATACTATTATTCATGTATTATTTGATTGGCCTCTTTTTTTTTTTTTAAATCCAAGAGACGAACATTTCTGAGATCTTTATTTTTAAAATATGGTGCACTGGTGCACTGTCTTTCCCTCTTGCAATTGATGTTCTTACGAGTAAGCACTTTTTTTTTATTATATATTCTTTTTATTAAACAGTGGTGACAGTACAATAAGGTACATTGCGAGGTCATAAAGCATTAAAAAATGACAGTGGTACAGGGACAATCAAGCACAGCAATACAAGTTGAGTACATTATCCTATTGACCCTAATTAGAGTCAAGGTCCGTGCCCACTCTTCCCCTCTGCAGTTCCTCCACTGGGGAGTCACATAAATCACCTCTTGATACATTCCATTTAGCCCATTTAAGATTCCATTTCTTAGGACAGCCCCTGTGTTTAAATACCTCTTTCTCTGCAATCATTGCACTATCCATATCATTAGCCCATCTCCGAAACGTTTGCAATTCTCCAGTTCCCCAAGTCTGAGCGATGTTTCTCTTGGCATGGGTGAATCCCAGTGAGGCCCACGTGTGCTCGGTCTGGGTTAGGTCAGTGGCCTCCCGTATGTTTAACAGGCAAAGTCGTGGAGAGCTGGTGATGTCTCCACACTCAAGGAGGTGGGTGGGAAGGATGATTCTCTCCCAGGATGGGCGGATGTTTGGGCAATCCCAGATCGTGTGAAAGAATGTGCCCTCTTCAGAGCACCGTCTGAGGCACTCCGGATCAGGTCGTCCTCCGTACGACAACTTTGACGAAGACAACCAACACACTGAACCCTCACCAACCACCCCCGACACCCTGAAGCAGGCGATCGACAACTGGACAGCCCCCACCACCGAAGACACACTGAAAACGATGAAGTCAGTCCACTCCGGGGCCCCCACGGACCCCTGCCTCCACCACATTTTCAACAGAACCGCCGACACCATAGCACCCATGCTCTGCCACACCATCAACCTCTCCCTGGCAACCGCCTTGTTCCCTGACGACTGGAAACATGCTGAGATCAACCCCCTCCTGAAGAAACCCTCGGCAGACCCCACCGACCTCAAAAACTACAGACCCATCTCCCTGCTCCCGTTCCCAGCAAAAGTCATCGAGAAAGCCATCAACAGCCAACTCGCCATATTCATCGAAGAGCACAACATCCTTGACTCCTCCCAATCCGGCTTCAGAAAAAACCACAGTACGGAAACCGCCCTCCTCACCGCAACAGACAACATCCGTATCTTACTGGACAAAGGAGAAACAGCAGCCCTCATCCTCCCCGGCCTCTCAGCGGTGTTCGACACAGTCTCTCCCCGCACCCTAATACGCAGACTCCATGATGCAGGAATCCAAGACAAGGCCCTCGACTGGATCCGCCCCTCCCTCTCCGGCAGAACACAGCGGGTCAGACTCCTCCCCCCCCCCCTTTCCTCTCTGACCCTACACCTACCACCTGCGGAGTCCCCCAGGGGTCCTCCCTCAGCCCTACACTCTTCAACGTCTACATGGCTCCGCTCGCCCCCATGGTCAGAACCTACGGACTCGACATTGTGTCATACGCAGACGACACCCAACTCATCCTCTCCCTATCCAACGAACCCAACACCGCCAGATACAACTTTCGAGAAGGCATGGAAGCCGTCGCCAAATGGATGAAAAACAGCTGCCTACAACTCAACACCAACAAAACGGAAGTACTCATCATGGGCCCAAACCCAGACGCATGGAATGACACCTGGTGGCCCCCCATCCTTGGAAGTCCGCCACCCCCACGGACCACGCACGCAACCTGGGAATCATCCTGGACTCGGAGCTCAAAATGGACCGCCAGATCAACTCCATCTCGTCCTCTTGCTTCCACACCCTCCGCCTCCTACGTAAGAGCTTCAAATGGATCCCCCTGGAACACAGAAAGACCGTCACTCACGCCCTGGTCACCAGCAGGCTCGTCTACAGCAACGCACTCTATGCCGGAATAAACAAAAACCTCACCCGCAAGCTACAGAACATCCAAAACGCTGCCGCAGGACTGGTCCTCAACCTGCCAAGACACTGCCACATCTCCCAGCACCTGCGCACACTCCACTGGCTCCCCATCGAAGCTAGAGTCACCTTCAAGATGCTAACCTGCACTCACAAGGCCCTCCACGACACCGGACCAGCATACCTGAATAGCCGACTCAAATTCCACGCACCCCTAAGGACCCTACGATCAGCCCAGCTCTCCTACGCCATGGTCCCCCGCACCAGAAAGACCAGATCGGGAAGCCACTCCTTCTCCTTCCGCGTGGCCAGAGCCTAGAACGACCTTCCGCTCCACCTCAGACAGACAACATCACTTCCCATCTTCGCAAGAAACCTCAAAACCTGGCTCTTCGACAGACCCCCTCCTTGATGGACTGGAACCTGCAACCTCCCCTCCCCCCCCCCCCCGCGCCTTCAGACCCTTACGGCTGAGTAGTCGCGCTTAACAAACACCTGATTTGATTTGATTTGAACCAGTGTGTTTGCGCAGAGATATGATCTGTGCAGGATTTTTAGTTGGATTAACCGAAGCTGCATTGGGATAGCCACTTCTTTGGGGGAAGAGAGTGCCTCCTGCCAATTGTCATCTTCTAAATACCCTATGTCTGTTTCCCAGAGCTGACAGAGACGTATTAGCGGGTCCGGTTTGTTATTAATTAATTAATTTGCGACATGTAAGGGTTATTGCTTTTCGTGGGATGGGCTCCGTTAGGAGTCTATATTCGAATGGGGATGCCTCAGGCACAACCTCGCCGTTCGGTATGGTGGTAGTTAGGGCATGACATATTTGCAAATATCTAAACGTCTCTGACTCATTTAATTGGTATTCTGCTTGGAGGTAGCTAAATGGGACTATCTCGTTCCTTTCCACAGGTCACCAGTGGAAGAGATGCCGATCACATCCCATTTGTCAAAACCTGGGCATTTACTAAGTGTGCCCAATTGCTCGGTCTTCTATAGAGGAGTGGTCAGCGTTATTTTCATGTGCCACCCCAGTGCTTTTGTGGCATGGTGCCAGAGTGCAACTGTTTAGGCCGTAGGGCCTGTGAGTTGTTGACGTCTAGGATTAGAATAAAGCGCCCTTCGATAACCACCCGGACTCATTACCCATTTGTCAGTTTGATAGGCCAGTTCAGACGGCGATGCTTAGACCCATTGATTAATACCTGCAAGCTGGGAGGCCCAGTAGTATTGTTTGAGATCGGACAATGTGATACCTCCATAGTACCACCCGCTCATCAGTTTGTGAGTCGCAATACGTGGATTTTTCCCATCCCATAAGGAAGTTCTAACTTCACTCTCTATGTTTGAGAAATATGTATCTGGGACTTTAAAGGGGATGTTCTGCAACACATACAAAAAATCAGGGCAGCGCCAACATTTTGAACAGCTCTGCCCTGCACAGAAGGGTCAATGGCAGGGACCGCCAATGGAGCACGTCGCTATGGAGTCTGGTCAGGGGGGCCTTAAGATTAATGTTGTAAAACAGGGAGGGTTACGGGGTTATGTATATGCCTAGATATTTGAATCCTTCAGTTGCAATCGTAACGGTTATGTCTTTGGGCATCCATGGTAAAGGGCCCTGAAGCATATATAGTATGGATTTTGTCCAATTAATGGTATACCCTGAATGTGCGCCGAAAATTGCAAAAATATGAAGTATCCTATGGATCGAGGCTGAAGGGGCCGCAGCGTACAATAAAACATCGTCAGCGTATAGTGAGATTCTGTCCTCGGGATGCTCAGTCCATTTCAGCCCCCTGATCATGGGGTCACCCCTTACCCAGGTCGCTAATGGTTCCAATACTAGGGCAAACACGAGAGGAGACAGGGGGCAGCCTTGCCTGGTTCCCCGCTCCAGTGGGAATCACCGGGAAATATGCTGGTTTACGACTATTTGGACAGTTGGTTCTGCGTAGAGGAGTCTTACCCACTTTATAAATGTGGGGTCAAAACCCATGCGCTTGAGGAGAGCAAATAGGTAATGCCATTCGATTGTATCGAATGCCATTTTTGCATCCAATGACAGCAGGGCGGCCTCCTCTTGTATAGAGGTAATCCTCCCCATCACTCCATAAAGTCTGCGCTGTGTTCCGGCCCGACATGAAGCCTGATTGGTCCGGATGTACCAGCTTAGAAAGAACAGGGGTTAACCGGTTGGCCAACACCTTAGCGAGGATTTTAGCTTCAACAGTTAACAGTGAAATTGAGCGATAGGAGTCGCATTTCGTTGTGGGTTTGCCTGGCTTGTGTGTAACGACCACTGAGGCCAACATCAAGTCGGTGGGCGGGGACTCCTTCTGGTAACTTTCCAGGTACATAGCTAGGAGAGTGGGTGTTATCTTAGAAGTCACAAGTTTAAACAGCTCTATTAAGAGTCGGTTGGGTCCCATAGCTTTCCCTGATTTTATCCCTCGTATGGCAATCGCCAATTCCTCCTCTGTGAGCTCACACTCTAGGGATTCATGGTCCTCCAAGCTAAGAGTGGTGACAGGAATGGTGGCCAGAAGATCCCTGGAGTCAGTAAGGGTGGTGGTGGCAGTGGAGGAATATATCGAGGCAAAGTGGGATGCAAAAGCCTCAGCAATCTGTTGCGGATCGCTGAGCAGCTCACCGTTTTCCCCCTCAATGGGGGGTACCTATCTCTGTGCAGCTTACCGCCTCTCAAGCCACGCGAGCAATTTCCCTGTTTTGTCGCCCAGTTCGTAGATTTTATGCAAAGTGGCTTTCTGCTTTGATCTAGCGGCCTCCAGTGCGAACTGACAGTAATCTTGTTGTTTCATGTTAAGAGTGTAAGTAACTAGTTCATCGTCTGAATTTGCCACTGTGTCCTCTAGTCCCCCTATCTCCTGTTCCAGGGCCTCCAGCCTCACCCTCAGCTCCTTCTTGTGACCTGCCATTAAGGAGAGTGCTTGGCCTTTAATGACTGCTCCGAAAGCCCCCCATATGATTTGTTTGGAGTCTACTGTGTTTGTGTTTTCTGTGAAGTAATAATCAACCCCTTTTAAGATTTTCTTTTTGACGTGTGGAATCTTCAAACACCACGGATTTATCATGAGGGTAGTGCGTCTATTCTTATGTGGCAATGTTCACTGGGTAAGGACAGGGGAGTGGTCAGAAATGCCACGTGCCAAACACCTGGCTTCAGTGAAGTAAGGTAAATCGCCAATATTTGTTAAGTGATGGTCTATTCTGGACTTGCTACCGTGGGCGCCTGATTGAAATGTAAAATGACGCAGAAGGGGATTGAAGTGTCGCCAGAGATCGACTACGCCAAAGGCCAAGAGGAAATCCATCAATTGTGAGGTGATGTGTGGTTCATTTCTAGGCGGACGTCGGTCAACCTGACAATCCACCTTCAAGTTAAAATCACCTCCCAGCACCAGGATGCCCACAGGAAGGTTAAGCAGGAACTGACCCAGGTTGGTTAATGTAGCTTTATTAAGTGCAGTTGGGACATAAATCGACAGTATGTTGAGAGGTCTCCTTTCCCATGTCCCAGCCACCGCGGCAAATCTGCCCTGGGTGTCACTCCAAGTGTTGTGTATTACGTATGGCCATTGTTTACGAAATAAGATACTGGTCCCTCGTGAACCGGAAGTGAAGCCCACATGAGCAGCTAGTTTGTATCCCCATCTATCTAAGGCCTTTCATTTGTTGTCTATCAAATGTGTCTCTTGTAGTAGAGCAATATCGAGGGCCTGGCGCTTGAGGTATTGGAGCGCAACACTTCTTTTTAATTTGTCCCCAGCCCGTTGACATTCCAGGTGATGACCCGGAGCGACCTATTTATATTGTGGTTAGACATAGTTTGTTCAGGGGATTTTGGTCGCTTCTCGCCCAGGGCGTATGTGCAATTGTCAATCGTTGGAGTAAAAATGACGAAAGTTTTGATCCTATCTGCCTCTATGACATCATGTTCCCACTGCTGTCACAACAAAACAACTACAACAATTACCAAAGCAAATCCCCCCCCCCCCCCCCTCCGGAATGTCCCAAACCCTCCCACCTCCCTACATAGCGGGCTCTGAACCTTCTGCCACCCCAAACATGCAGAGTTCCTATCGCCCACCCTTGAAATATTAGGGAATGTGATCCAACCCCACTACCGGTTTCTCATGGTATTAAGACTGGATGTAAGATCGTATTAGTTAAAACAAATTAATGTCTATACCCCGTATCAGGCTGTAGGTATATCTTAGAGGTGTGTAGAAACAGCGCAAGCATCAATAGAAGCAGGGTATGATTCAAATCAATGCAAGGCAAACTACATGCAAGGCACAGGCAGTAGGAGTTTAACACAGCTGGCAATACCAACATCACGAGTTCAATCTTCCTGGTTCGACTATGACGAGCCATGTGCTGTTGGGGCGTCCACCTGGGATCCTACTTGGCAGTCTGTTTTGTCCTTGTTTCCACTGCCACGGTTCTCCTTGAGGTTTCGCTTTCCGACTGTGCGCCAACCATTGAGCCAGTCCCACGCATCCTCCGGACTAATAAAGAAACATGGTTTCCCTTCAGATTTGACACGCAACTTTGCCGGAAACATCATGGCGTATTTAATTTCTTGATCCCGCAGGGCACATTTCACTTCCAGGAAGCTGCTGCGCTGTCTTTGCACTTTCAACGTAAAGACGGATACATTTTATTGTGTTATTTTCCAGGCGAACCGGGGGGGCCACTCGCGCTGTGTGGAGTATTGTGTCTCTGTTCCGGAAATTAAACACTCTTGCGAGGACGGGTCGGGTAGGCGTGCCGGGTTTTGATCTTCCGCCCGGTTACTCTGTGTGCTCTCTCAGTTGAGAAGTAGATGGACAGGCCCCTAGGTTGAAGATGCTGTGTCACCAGTTCCTCTACAAATAGATCAACCGCCTGCCCCTCCGCTAGTTCCGGCACGGATGTTATTGCGCCGCGTTCTACCCTCATAGTCGTCAAGTCGGCGTTTCATTATGTCCCGACCAGCTTGGAGATCTGTGACTTAGCTTTGGAGGAGGGCGGTGTCTGTTGTTAAGGCCTTGGTTGCGGTTTCTACTCCCTTAATATGATCATTCATGTTCCACATGTCAACCCTGATCAGTGAGACCTCTGATGCTACGGTATCAATCCGGTTTTCCAGGGACATACGGACAGTCGTTACGGCTGCCAAAATGTCCTGCAGCGTGGGCTCCCGCTGGTCCCTTGGTGATTTCGAGGTTGCCTGTGCGTCTTCTTGGCCCTTCTGCCAAACATATTTGTCCAACATTGCCTGCATTGTGTTACGGCCGTCGCGTCCGCCTGCCATTCTGAGTGCTGTGAGCGCTGTGGTGCCACAACAAAATTCAGGCCGTGCTGGCTACTAACCGCCGCCTGCGTGGGGGCTGGGGCCCTGTCCGGTCTGTCGAGGTTCTACAGTTAGGCCTCGGGAGGGTGGTAGCTCAGCCTGCCCTGCCCTCAATCCAAAAGGGGGAAAATAATTGATTACATGTGGCACATTGATCAGCCCCACTATTGATGTTGCACACCGATCTTAAGCGGAGGTGTATTGCGGGCCCCACCGCACTTCAGGGCCTGTTGCAGTCCCGGGCGCCACCCACAGGAGTCAGCGTGCGCTTGTGGTGGTGGCTACCAACAGCCCAGATCAAGGGTAAGAAGTCTGAAATGCGCGGTAGACTCACGGGAGCCGGCACACGAAGAGAGGCAGGCTGTGCGGTGCCCCCAACGGTCGCCGCCTAACCTGTAGCATCTCACGGTCTAGTGGTGTAACTAGACGTCACACCTCATCCGCAGGCCAGGCGTGGCCTGCGGGGTGAAATAAAAGGAGCCGCCCGCTCGGGGCGCGGTCACCAAGCAGTGAGCGAGCGTGGATCTGGTTTCTGTCCGCGCCGCGTAAGAACGCGGCCTATAGCCCGTTGGTCCTGTGCCCGTACTTGGGAAAAATTACACTGGCGACGAGGCGGGAGAGATTATAACCCCGCGCCCCAACCACTGAGAGCCCGCGACGCGTCGCGGGAGAGAGAGAAAAAAAATCGGGAGGGAACGGAGCGCTAGAAGCAGCACGCACGTGCACCAGGCCCCAGAGGGACCACCCAGTCAGTGCCGGCGAAATCAGGGCGGTGAGTGCATATCAAAAACGAGCACAAGGCAATACAACAGACTGTTCCATAAGGGAGGCTACCAACAACACGTGGCCATAGGGAGAAAAAAAACAAGCACGAGGCAAACCAACACATCTGGGATTACTGGGAGAAGGAACAAAGCAGGCCTCCAGCACACCCCACCAGGAACCCAGGATCGCCAAGTGGCAGCAAGCCAGGGGAAGGTGTAGAAACACGCCGCCGGCATCAAGGGAACAATGGGGGATAATGATGGGGGAGCAGCACCAGGCCCAGGAGCCGCACAAGGTCAAGCTGCCGCATAAGTCCACGTCCCATTCCAGCATGCGGCGTCGGGAGTCCTGCCCCCATTCAGTGAGCTCGAAGACCCTGCAACAGCTTCTCCCCGGTGGAAGATATGGATAGAGCGACTCAATTACTATTTCATCGCGACCAGGGAGACGGATGACGCAGTGAAGAGGTCCCTGCTTCTGCACTACGCGGGAGACGAGATATTTAAACTATTCAAACACCTACCCAACACGTGAGCAGCCGCAAGTTACGACGCAGCGGTGGCCGCCCTCGACGCCCATTTTGACCCTCAACTAAACCCAGATTTTGAGCGGTTTAAGCTGCGCCAGGCTTGACAGAGAGAAGGGGAATCGATGGATGTATTCTATGCCAGGCTTCGCGAGCTCGCCAGCACGTGCACGGAAGACGATCAGCTCAAAGAAATACTCGCCCAGTTAATCCAGGGGTGCCGAGACAAGACACTGAAAGGGCTCATCCTGCGCCAACCAAAAATTGCGCTCGAAGATATGCTAGTACTAGCAAGGAAGCATGACCTGTCAGCAGCCAGAGCAAATGAAATGGACAAGGCACTCACGAAACCCCCAGAACGGGCCAAGAACATCAAGGTGGAACGGGCAGACGCCCTCAGGTCCAAGCCAAGAGGAGACTCCACTAGAAGTCAGAAACCGGAGGAGACCAAATCAAGGTGTGGGTACTGCGGGCATGAGTCCCACGCCGCAAAGGACTGCCCTGCACAAGGGAAAACGTGCGCCAATTGCGGAATTCCTAACCACTTCGCCTCCGTATGCCGAAGACGCACGAGAGGCCGAGACTTCCGAAATCGAAGGCCCCCGGTGAAGGCAGTACGACACCTATTGTAACGGAGGAGAGGCTGAAAGACGACTCAAAGGTGAAAGGAAGGAGATATCAGGAGATGAGCGGAGAATCGTCAGATGAGGACGAGGGAGAAGCATTCCTTATCTCATTCACGAGGGAACTCAAGCTACGCCGCAGGCCCCAACCGACGTGCACAGTCCACGTGGCGGGAACGGAAGTGCAGGCAGTCATCGACACAGGGGCTACAGTTAACGTGATGGGCCTCCAACAATACCGACGCATAAAGCGTTGTCCTCCGGTAAAACCGTCCAAAACCAAAATCTAAGCATACGGGGCGGACACGCCCCTTCCGCTGAAAGGAAAAATCACAGTCCCCGTCAAGGCAGATGACCGGGAGGTCACGACGACAATACATGTGATCGACAGGGAAGCAGACACCCTACTAAGCAGCCACACCGCAGAAGATCTGGGGCTAATATCCTTTGCGAGGAGAGAACAAGCCCACCAGGTAGAAGAGCTGCTCGATCAATTCCCGGAGCTATTCCAGGGCCTCGGACGCATCAAGTGTAGCCCAATCAAGCTACACTTTGACAAGACCATCGTCCCGCCCGCGCTGCGACACAGGCGAGTCCCTTTTCACCTGCGGCCGCTGGTCGAGAAAGAGCTAGAGAGTTTAGAAAGACAAGGGGTCATCGAAAAGGTATCCGGCCCAACGCCCTGGGTCTCACCAATGGTTATTGCAGAGAAGCCGAAACAGCCGGGAGCGATACGCCTCTGTATCGACATGCGACTAACAAATAAAGCCATACGGAGGGAACGCCACATCACGCCAACGATGGATGATATCATCGCGGATGTGAACGGTTCGAAGTGGTTCTCGAAAATTGACTTAAACGCCGGGTACCACCAACTCCCACTGTCCAAGGAAAGCCGTTACATCACCACCTTCAGCACCCACCTAGGCCTACGACGATACAAAAGGCTCAACTTTGGAATATCGTCCGCGGCGGAAGTATTCCAAAACACTATACGAGAAATGTTGTCTGGGTTACCCGGAGTGCTGAACGTAAGTGATGACATCCTCATTCATTCGGCGATGGCCGCAGAGCACTACCAGCATCTCCGCAACACCCTGACACGCCTCAAAGAGCACGGGGCGACCCTACACAAAGACAAATGCCAGTTCTTCCAGCCGTCGCTAGAGTTCTTTGGTTATGTGTTTAACCAAGAAGGCATTCAGGTGGACCCCCGTAAGTCACAGTCCATTAAAGATGCACCCGCGCCAACAACCCCAACGGAAGTACGCAGCTTCCTGGGGATGGCAACATACTGCGGACGGTTCATCCCCGGACTCGCTACCCGAGCAGAACCCCTGAGAGCCCTCACAAGGTCGGACGCCAAGTGGCAATGGGGACCAAAAGAAAAAACAGCGTTCCAGGGGATAAAAGATGCACTTCTGGGAGAAGCCACACTCGCCTACTTTGACCCAGCAAAAAAGACAGAAGTTCTTGTGGACGCCAGCCCCGTCGGGCTTGGCGCGGTGCTGGCCCAGGAACAGGAACCAGGACGGTGGGCAGCGTTATCATTCGCCTGCAAGTCACTTACCCCGACCGAAGCCAGGTACGCACAAATTGAGCGAGAAGCGCTGGCCATTAGATGGGCCTGCAACCATTTCCATCTGTACCTCAAGGGACAACCGTTTACAATGGTCACAGACCACCAGCCGCTTGTGCCACTCTTCAAAGGAACGGCGCCCCACCCGCCGCTACGAATAGAAAGATGGCCAGTCCAGCTGCAGCCGTATGAAATGGAAGTCGTGTATCGACCTGGAGCAAAGAATCCTGCCGATTTCCTGTCCCGACACCCGGCCCCTGCCGACGTACAGGAAGACGATGCGGATGTCGAACAATACGTACACCTCGTATCCACAGCAGCATGCCCGGTGAACATGACTCTGGGAGACATTAAGGATGCGGCTACAGAAGACACCGTGTATAGCCGAACCCTGAAAGCTGTCCAAGAGGGGTCAAGGACGAACTATCTGCGACAGTCCAACTCATGGAGCCCGGACGAGCGGGAGTACTCCACGAAGATGTGGCACATAAGGCATGAACTCAGCGCCACAAGCGACGGGATCCTACTCCGAGGACCCAGGCTGGTGATACCGCGGACCCTGAGACACAAGGCAACGCAACTGGCACACGGAGGACACCAGGGGATCACCAAAATGAAGGCCAGGATGCGGGAAAAGGTCTGGTTCCCGGAACTAGAAAACATGGTGGAGGAGTACGTCAGGCGATGCGCTCTATGCCAATTGACCGGAAACTTGGAGAGGCCGGCACCGGTGATCACCGATGAGGCATGTACCATCCCGTGGTCCCAAGTGAGCATAGACTTTGGAAGCTTCCCCGGATGGAAACACACGCTGGTGCTAGTGGACGCTTTCTCGAAGTATCCCATAGTAGAGCCAGTGACGTCCACAGCATTTGCCCAGATTGAACCAGTCCTAGAAAAAGTATTCGCCATGTTCGGGTTCCCACAGGAAATCCGGAGCGACAATGGGCCACCCTTCCAAGGGGAGGAATTTGCCACGTTTCTAAGACAAAGGGGAATACACCACCGGCGAATAACTCCCCAGTGGCCCCAAGCCAACGGCGACGTGGAACGCTTTATACGTACGTTGAACAAGGTGTTCCGCATCGCAGGGGTAGAACAAGCAGACCCGGAACTACGACTGCATGAGTTCTTACGTGAGTACCGGAGCTCCCCACACTGCACCACCCAGAGGTGTCCGTGGGCACTAATGCTCCAAGGCCCCCGGAGAGATTTACTCCCTACACACCCAGGGTGGTCACCGCCCCCAGTGGAGGCCAGGGCTGTACAAGAGAGAAGATCCTGGCGAAACCACCAGGCAAGCCTTCGCTGCCGTGCCACGCCGAGGACACTCTGCACAGGAGCCACGGTTCTTCTGAAAGACCGCCGCCCGGGAGGAAAGTTCAAAACCAACTATGAACCGGAACCCTGGGTTGTCACGCCAACACGAGGAACCATGGTGACGGCCCAAAAGGGAGGAGAGGAAGTGTCCCGAATTGTGTCCTGGTTCAAGGAGGTGCCCACATGCCACCCGGAGAGACTCGCGAAGGGCCCACTGGGATTGCACCTGCCCCGACACCGGAAACCACCGAAGCCACCATAACACCGACACCCAACTCAGTACCAGAGGGTGGACCTCCCATGGGTCCACGACTGCGAGACTCTCCGCAAAGATACAGCCTAAGGCCCAATCCTCGCTCCAGCCAGCGGTTGAAAGACTTTGCCTGCTGAAGGTGTCCGAGGACTGCCGACGGAGAGCACGCAAGTACCACCCCTCTGGGGTTTGAACTGTTGGGACTAGTTAAATAATCTAACATTGCATTTTTGTGTTTTCATTGACCGATTTGGATAGAGATATAGCATCTCACGGTCTAGTGGTGTAACTAGACGTCACACCGCATCCGCAGGCCAGGCGTGGCCTGCGGGGTGAAATAAAAGGAGCCGCCCGCTCGGGGGCGCGGTCTCCAAGCAGTGAGCGAGCGTGGTTCTGGTTTCTGTCCGCGCCGCGTAAGAACGCGGCCTATAGCCCGTTGGTCCTGTGCCCGTACTTGGGAAAAATTACATAACCCACTGCATCTTTTACCTTGTCGTTGCCACAAGTACGATCTCTTTCACGCCAGACTTCCGAGCATCTCTCATAGGAGCCCGATGGTAGTTTATGCAGCAGCCATCAGCCTTCCAGGTCAGAGGAGAGGAGCCCACAGGATATGATGGTCACATGGTGACCGCAGGAGCCAGCACCCCAAGAAGCAGGCAGGGAAGCGCTGCAGGCTCCGCCGCTCCACCCACAACAGGAGGCGCCGTACCGGTAGCGCGATCATGGCATCAGCAGTATTGGCCGGCCGGGCCCACCAGTGATGCACTTGCGCCTCTCCGCCTCAGATTAGATAAGGGCTCTGCTCCTACTCGTACAATCAGTGTGGCATGCGGCGGGCATCGGAGTTGTTTGGGGCAATGTGTCCGCTGTTTCGTGAAGTTATTTACGGGGCATGAGGATTATTTTGCTGATTTATTGGAGTGGAGTTCTGGAGCCAAGCTAACGCGTGGCCATTTCCTTCGGTAGTTGGCCACGCCCCCGAGTATACACTTTCTTGATGTAATTATGGGTGTGGAGTGTTTTTTACGATCTTAGTTAAATGGACTGTTATGAATTGTGATTTAATTCATGTTTTATGTTGGGCTGTTGAATTGGGGGTTACAGAATGTTTTAAGCCTTACGGATAGCTATGGATTAATTTAACAAAAGGTTATAGGGTCGTTTTACTGCTGAAGTGTGGCTTTGATTTGTATTTGTTTGAAGGATAGATGTCCAAATAAACATACATTTTTTTTACCTAACGTAGGACCGCAGCCGCCCTCTGCACTACCATGGGAAATTAAGCCCCTTCCTCAGTAGCCACATTAGGAGGAGAGACCAGTTCAGTGTTTGGGGAGTTGTCCAGACCACTCCAGGTCCTCATTCCAGTTGTCTTTGGTCTCATCAAGGGGTTTGGTAGTCCCCAGGCATGTCAAAACAAGCAGGCCCTGGCTCTTACTCAGAAAGTCGAGTACAACTGGTGTTGATGCCTGGTGACAACCATCCATTCCATATCTGAGTCTGGTATGATTATGGGGGTCGGCATTGATTGGAATGGGAACAACGTTACAGGAATAGTCCAGGGAAAGTCCCGGTCTTACGATAGGAGTCGTTCCAGATCCAGACCCAGGTGGCCAACTCGCACCGAGGGCAGACCTGCTTGCACAAATTTATTGGGGGCACCCGCTGAGCCCATGGGACCCGAAGGTGCTCCAGAGCGGTCGATCCACCCAAAATGAGGTCTATGGCTATAAAATTCACGGAGTTAGGTGGGGGTTGCTCCAGAAAACTCAGGGATGTGTGGAACGGACTCTGAAGCAGGCTCCGCTTGGGAGCGGGGCCTAGAGTGACATTGTTCCCGCTCCTTCCTCAAGGTTGTGGACTGGCGTGGCATAGTCGACGACAGCTTCGACTTCTTGGATTTTTTTAGACTTCTTGTGGGACTTTACACGACAATTTTGAGTGTGAAGATGAGTGCCTGGAATGATCCCGCGATTGGGACTTGGAGTGTTTCGGAGGAGACTGGCGTTGGGCTACCAGCTGGGAGTCTGTCACAGACACCTGTCTGTGACAAGAACCACAGGGCTTGAACCCCACAGTTTTTTATGGGGGACATCCCTACACAGACTGGGAGACCAACTCTAGAAAAACAGTCAACAAAATGTTTTAAAAAGTTGGTCTAAAATTGGACAGAGGTAGCCCATGCTGGATCTGCATTGACTGGCTCGGAAAGTAAAGAGCTGATGTCACTACTGTGGGGTGACACCTACATAGGCACCGAGTACTTCACTTCTGGCGCGGACATCCTCAACACAGATCCGATCTATGCTGCCAACGGCATGCAGAGGAAGTGCTCGAAAAGTTCCCACATCCAGCCTGACGCCTAGGGAATATTCTAAAGTAAGGAATCTGCAGCTAAAAATCTCTATCAGATATGATTTTTCAAAAGGTGTGCCAACATACGTTTCTGCCTATGCCTTTTATTATGCTTCAATGTGACCTAAATTTCGCATTCACATTCCTCACATGTACATCCTTTGAACCCCTACAGAACTGTCCAGTGGGGTTTCTCATTCTCAAGGTGATTTTCTGCATTGCCGAAACATTGGTGCAACATGTGTGCGAACAAACGCCCTTTCTGTCAATCTGCCATGCAAGACTTTCTTTCGAGAAAAGTTGAGCTTAAGGATCCGAGTCACCTTTCTCCCGAAAGTGGTGACTCCTTTTCATGCTGGGCAAAGCATCACCTTTTCGGCGTTCTTCGCTTCGCCTCATCCCTGTAAAGAGAAGGAAAGGCTCAATCAGTTAGATCCTAAAAGAGCTCTCAATTTTACATCAACTGTACCAAACCTTATCAGGTGGAGGATCAGCTCTTTGTTGGATTCACTGGAGTGAAAAATTTCAAGGAAACGCAGAAAAGAACCGCCTCTCGTTGAATTGTGTAAATCTGCTATGCACTGGCCAAGAAACATCCCTAGGAACGCTTACACGCTCATTTCAATAGAGCCAAGCCAAGACTATTACCACTGTGTTGGCACATGGAGTGCCTGTTTTGGATATTTGCTAGGTTGATACACGAGCGTCCCTTCTTACATTCACAAAGCAGTATTGCCTGGACTGCCAAGCTCATCAAGAAGGGCACTTTGCCTGCTCGGTCTTCCAGTACTATTTGGTCTGGACCAGTTTACAGACCTACTACTGGGAGTATAATATTTTATTTATTTAAAAGGTGAGGAATCTGTGGTTAGAAATATCCATCTAAAAAACAAGTTGCTTACCTTCGGTAATGCTCTCGTATTCCTTACATACCCTTCCATCCTCCTTGTTCTGTGAACTGTGCTCAATTTATGCATCTAAAAGGTTTCTAGGTCTAGAGATCTGCACACTGGACGGAGCCAAAATGTTAATGGGCTCTGAGTGTGGGGGTGTGGGCAGCCTAGGAAGGAACTAACGTTGATGTGCCTTTGTGATGCGTATATGCGGGTCCGCATGTCACTTCCAGAGTTGAAAAATATTGGCGCGGAGCTGTATGATGCCACCTACTGGTGTGCAGGGTCACTGCTGAAGATTTTCCAGATCCAGCCTGACTCCTGGGGAATATGCAAAAGGGGAGGAATCTGCAGTTCGATTAGAGTATCCACCAGAAGAAGGTTACCAAAAGTAAGTAATTTGTTTGTTACAAAAATTCTTGATACTTCGGTCCTCCTGGCTGAGGGACAGCATTTGTGTTTTGTTCAAATTCTGCTCTTGTTTCCGCCGCAGGGTGTAACATTTGTGCTTCATGTCCTCTAGCAGTTGTTGGTGTTGGTAGTGCTAATATTCCTTTTCCTCTTTTCCCACTTTCCATCTTCCGGAGACAATGCAATTTTTAACAGGTCAGCGTAGTCTGTGTTGCCAGTGTTTAGCATGGGTTTTTTTCTTATCACAATTTTTATTACTTATGGCTGTTCTATTTGGTGTTGGTTCTTTGTGGGCTAAGGGTTTGCTTGATGTTCCACCTTTCTATCTTTGGCCCGGTCTAGTAGAAGTGCTCTGTGGGCATCTTTGTCCTCGTTTTGATAAGCAGGCAGTTGATCTATATTTTAGTCTGTAGCTCAAGAATTAGTGGCTTCCTCTGGAACATCATATGATTGTTAAAGCCTTGTGTTTCTCTCACAGAGCCCTGCAGTAAAGTGGCCCTACCCTGTCCTCATTCATTCTTGAATCATACCCTATGCTCCAAGAAGTAGGTTACGCTCTACAGTCGACTCGTTTGCATGTGTTCCGTATATGTATCAGTTTCATCTGGGAGGCTGGAATGCGCTGCCTGTCCTCCGTTGGCTGGAAACTAATCTCTAGCTTGGTAAGGGCTTGAAGACCTCGTTATTCCGCAAGCCCCCCATATGTTACTTTCTAAAGTTCTTAGCACCCGACATCCATTTTTGGGTAGTTGTTGCGCTTTACAAATATGCACATCATCATCACGTTTCCAAGTTAGCCTGTCTGCGCTGCATTTTTGTCAGTTTAATCAATCTTGTCTCCACCAATAAAGAAGCATCATTAATTCTGTAGATTTTTATAACCACTGTATTCAATAGTTTAGGGTCCTCCCCAAAGGTGGAGTAGTGAAAATGAGGGGCAACTTGAGCATTTTAAGGGACATGGAATTGTAGGTGTTAATGGCATATTTACGTTCCAGAGAGGTTTTGGAGTCCTCCCTAGGAACTGGTGTAGCAAACGGAACTTTTTTAAAGTTCAATGGGCACGTACCACTGGTCTAAACTAAACTAGATGGGATTGAGAACGCAACTTTATATAGAGATTTTTAAAAGTACACTGGAAATGTAAACCTGATCCGCGTAGTAGGATTTATAGACTAGTTTTCCAGAGGGTAGGGGAGGAATTCCCCAAGAATTTTTTTGATTGGGAAGGTTAGTATCAAGCTGGGTATTTTTTCTATAAAATTGACAAGTTGCAGTGTAGCTTTTGACAAACTGATTAGGACTTCACACAGTTGTACGTAGAAGGGCGCACAGGAGCCAATAAAAACGAGCTTTTCACCTACTCATCAGAGGTGTAATGTGATATACCAATGCTAAAATAAAATGTTACGAGTCACCACCAAATGGTTTATAGGGATGTGAGAAATTTGTGTAACTAACTTTATCGTAATTAAATTACCTGAAAGGCCACTTTGGCATTACAGAAAGGATGCACCTTCTGTAATATGAATAGTGCTTTTTATGCCGGTGTGACCCCAAGGAGGCAAGTGAGGAATTCTTCTGCTCTGTGCTTCATTATCGATGCAGGGTGGGGGGGAAAACAGACTATGTGAAGTGGCGCATAGTAATTCCCATTGGGAGATAGGCATGGTCATCCTAGGCACCCCTCAGGCAAATGTCACACACTGACCAGTCTGCAGTGGGGTCAGGGTCCCCTCTTGAATGTGCTGCTGGTCCTTCTCCATTGAAGGACAGCCCACAGGTTTCAAACCGCCAGTCGGCCTTTCAGTACTGCTTTGTCTCCATTTTGTGCCAGCACTGGGGACAGCATATTTTAAATGCAGCATGGCACACTGTCCCTGTCGGCGAGTTGAGGTCCATATGCACGGCATATGCAGGGTTACTACATCAGTGTGCATAGAATAGTCCCAGTTGTCCTGATGTGGGGTTTTGAACTGGACTGACAGATTAGTGACCTAGCTCATATTTACTCTCTGCCTAACCAGAGATCTCAAATTATTACATATTGGGCATGAGAAGATCATCTAGACGCATTGTTTTTTATTTGCATTTTACGGTTTATAATCCTGAAATTATTTGGGGCGGTGGACAAAATAGCTATTACCAGAATGGATGAATCGTACATTCCTGACAGATAAAATGTGAGTTTTTCTATGTGTCGCCTTCCCTTAATTTCAAGTAGCATTTTTCACAAACGGTACTTGGGGCTGTGGACAAAGGGCTCATCAGGCTCTCACTAAAGTAACTAGGTAGACGGCTAAGGGCAGCTTAGCCTGCGGAGGTAGTGATGCTCAGTAGCCCCATGCTTCGATCCTCAGCGTGCTCTCCTACCAATAGACTGGGGATAATAAAGCGATGGGTAGAATGCTTGAAATAATCTCATTCACTGGTAATTTCTTGATGCGGCGTTCCAGCCCATCGTGTCTCAGACTAATTTAAGCAATCCACCCATCACTTTTTTATTTTCCTCCCTGCGACATCTATAGACTGAGAGTAAAAAATGTTCTTTGTGTAGCATGAGTAGGTCATCAAGTCCTGGATTTTACTTTGTATTCTGATATTTGTGTAGTCCCACATTCATAATGAGAAAAACATACAAACATAAAACCTGGACTCGGTGAGCAATGTATGCCTGACATGTGGCAAATTCACAGCTCCTCGTGTACCTCACTGGCCCTGTTTGTTTTGGGCTGGTTAGGGACATTGGTGCCTCATGGACAGTGCAGGCTGCTCTCTTAGCCTATAATCTCAGACACTTCGGCTAAATCCAGTCAATCTCTCCCGGCTATACCTATGTATCACAGCACTTTCTTCCTCCGTTGGTGTTCTCTTCTGCCTCTCTCTGCGGGCTCTAACTTCACTCTTTGAATGACTACAGATGACAGCACAGGGCCTCTTCAGTCAGTCTTATTGCAAGATCTTTTTTAACAATAGTGCGCACTGAGCATGGCTCTATATGTGCCACGGCAGTCTTGGAGAAGTTCGGGTGCCACCATATATCGAAGTGATTAAGCAGTCAAACAGCTCTACACCAAAGGCCATGTCTAAGGTTCCTGAATCCATGTGATGACTGTGTGGAGTTCTTCGAGAAAATGTGACGTCCATCAACCTATTGTTTCCTTCATACTCCAACAATGTTGCAGATACTAAGATACAACATAAAGCACAGTTATTTAGTTTGCAATTTGACCCTATGTCAATGTCAGAGCTACTGAAAGGTCAAACCATCCAATAATATCTCTGATTTTATACCTCGCTCCATTAGCAAAGAGGTCACAAGAGTGTTTCTACCCCACTGCGCCACCTTGGACAAGATCTTGAACAAGGCATCTTCCTGATTGTTTAAAAATGGGCTAAATGTATTCACTGTTTAAAATTATATATTAATGTATATAATATTTAGTACCAATGATCTGAACAACTACTGCCCTATCTCCTCCCTTCTTTTCTTGGGAAAGATGATAGAAAGTTGTGAAAAGTCTCTAATGTCTTCTCACGTCGTTTCTCATAACCTTCTTGACACATTCCAGCTGGTATTCAGACAGAAGTACAGCTCAGAGACATCTCTCCCACCAATTGTCGATGACTCCCTATGCATCCTAAATGCTGCCAGTTCCTGTCTGCTTGCGCTCCCTGATCCGTCCGTTCAGTTTGATACAGTAAACCATGTTGCTTTGATTAACACTGTAAATTAACAAATGCACATTGAAGGGATAGTCCTTGACTGGTTCGTCTCCATTAAGAGAACTTGTCATAAATAGTGAAAATTGTGAGCTCTTTCTCTAACAAAGTCTACCTTCTGCAAGTTTAAGAAGATTCAATCCTCTCACCAAGCTGGTTCACTATATATCTAGAACCACTCTGTGAGATCCTCGGTAGTTCAAGAATTCCTCCACACTGATGGCACCTAGATCACAGAGATCTAATGAAGATCTCATCCCTTGACAAAATCCTCTCTCTCATAAACCTTAGCAAGAAATGTAAAAAATGTTTGCTCACTCATCTCAAACTCAACTGTGCTAAAGCGGAACTCTTTTAAATATAATTTTAAAAAAATCCTGTGCACAAGTGAATGGAATCCTTTTCTGCCCTGAATTGCAAACCAACCATTGTTGAGAATGTCAGGTCTCTGGGCTTTTTTTTCTTTTTCCTCTATAGCTGGCTTATCCTTCAGAGGCCAACTGCTGCTCTGGCTGGTAGTGCTCTGCTCCAGGTGAGACTTCTTTGGGGCATTAGACAGTTCATCGCAGAACAAGACTTAAAATCAGTAATTCAGGTGATGGTTCTCTACAGGCTGGTCTACGGGAGCCTGCTTCTCTCTGGACTTCCAAAAGCTCATTTGTCCCCCATCAGAGCAGTTCTACGTGCAGCAGCTCACTTTGTTCCAGTCCGCAAGAAGTTTGATCAGATCACTTCATCCTGCTAATCCTCTAGTGGCTCTCCATTGAAGCCAGCGCTGAGTTCAAAATTGGTTGTATCAGGTACAAAGTCTTGTATAACTCTTCTCCAACCTACCTATTGTGAATACTACATGAATCTGTCCTCCTCTGGAAATACATTAAGGATACGGAACTCCCTTTCTCTAGCCCTCCACACAACCTCCTGGCTTGCCTCCTTTTAAAAAGGAACTTAAAACCTTTCCATTTTGAAAAACACTTTGGATAGGATTATGGTCGCCAAGTTACTTAAGTAAGTCACCTGGAACCATTTCCAATCTGTTTTGTCACTCTTTCAGTGTTTTCGCTTAAGCCTGCTTTAGATTATTGTCCAAACCTATTCCTCTTTTTAGGTGTTCCAGTGCCTTTGGGCCATGTAAGTCAGTCAGAAATAACTTTATTTCGCCAACACAATGATGGCATAAAAAGTATTCTACAACTTGATCAATTTCCATTGTGATTGCAAATTAAAATTACATGTATTACAGCAAAATTACTAATAAAATAAGATCAAGTTAAAACATTATTTAAAGTATACAGATGATGATAATTCATGAATATACGCACAGTTATTGCCCATTTCAATAGCTTAATTTACAAGTTAAATGTTAGATTGGCAATGTAATCTACTTCTTTTCAGGGCAGATAAGAGGAATGACGGCAAAGAAAAGCATGTAAAGGGAGCAGACAATAAATGTTGGAAATATAAAGCCACACAACACTGTTTAAAATTCATTTTACGGATAAGGGGAACAATAAATCTTTTCCTTTCTTCACCATAGAATTTGCTAAAAAACAAAAAATATAGATCATTCTGAGTGGATCGACTGTCACAAGCGTAAGGTGGCAGTTCGGAGATCACATAAGTTTTAAAAGGAAGACCTAGCATCAAGGGGATATAATTTAGACAAAATCTCCCTAAAATATATCTGTGTTGTAGATTTGTAACAAACGATAGATATGTTAAATTTGCGTCAATCGACATTATACTCGGGACAGTATAATATGCTCTAACTGTTGACAGCTTAAGGTTAGAATCCTGGGTCGTTGCCTGTAACTGGGTCAGTAAGTGGATTTTCAACTCTTTCTTAAAGATAGACCGACATGTCATTGGCCGTACAAAAAGATGGTGTAACCCAACTGTCTTAAGGGTGGATTCAACGTATTTTAGCCAGCTGATATTATTCACACCATCTAAATTCAAAACGTCATTTATGATATCCCTGGTCAATGAAAGCGTCTCCTTACACCAAACCGAGTGCCACATCCGAATGGGTGCAGTACAAATGTTATCACTGATATAAGGTGCTCTCCGCTCCATGTGACATTTAAAATTAGAACATGACTGAGGCAGAGAGGCCAGGTTTTTCAAAAAGGCATCCTGTATATGTTGCAATTTGGAAGAATCTGAGATGCCCTAGACAGCTGCCCCATAAGTGGCAGCAGATACAGTTTTTGTTTCATAAACTTTCTTTTCCACTTCGGTAGGTTTGGTCCCGATTTATTTTGCGCATTTAAAAATAGCCCCAATATTTTTTTCCATCTGTAGTCCCCTATTAGAAACCATAGTTCGCCAATTATTATGTCGGTCAAACATGATCCCTAAGTAATTAAAAGAGTCCACAACACTTAGCTTCCCCACTTCAATATAAATTTGTGTCTGTTTCTGCTGCTTTGGACCTGCAACAAGAACGAAGGACTTGGAGTAATTAATTTTCAGGTCCAGATTACGCATACATTTTGTGTATTCCATTATGAGTCAGCGCAGCGCATTACTAGCACGTGCCAAAGTCACTACTTCGTCCGCGTAAAGGAGTTCGGTACTTGTAGTGAATTAATATGGGGGACATCTGGGGTGGAACCTAACAAAGCAGATTCTACGCCATTTGTATAAAGTGCAAATAAAAAGGGTGCAGGGACACACCCCTGCCTCACACCTCTAATGATTTTAAAGTGTCTAGTGCATTTTCCTCCCAAAGCGGACGCAAACAGTAGCTCTGGCATACAGGTCACGGATTATATTAATAATCTGTATATCAGAGGAGCCTAGCGCTTGACCAAGATGGCCGCGTGAGCTCAGGGCTCCCGAGACCCTCGCGCCCTCCGTCGACTATCCTGTCTCTAATCCTGTCTGCATGCATGGCATCGTGTAGATGATTGGTCAGGGAGCCGATTGATGCTATCCGCGGTCGGATCGTCCACCGGGAACCGGACTTACACCTGGCGGAAGACTGCGGCCTATCTCCCGGGGAAGCCAGGGGCTAGAGTTGGCTGGATGCCCGACTCCTAGTTGAACAACAACGGCCAGGCGAGGTGTGAACTGCCGGACGGAGGTCCCCGTACTTTCACTTTCGATTTCGCTCCCTTTGTCAGCCCTGCTACTGGAGAGCTCTGGATGGCTTTATTACCCCGGGGACGCTCTGTAGGCTACTCTGGCGGTCCACGGTAGAACTGATCACTCCTTATTCCTCTCCTTGAGAGGGACCCGTCTTAACTGAACCGACCTGCTTGGAGTCAACCATGTCGGGCAAAGCAGAAGGGGATCGGCAGAAGCCTAAGTCTACCAGGCGGGGAACCTACACCCAAGTCAACAGCATGGACCGATATGCTCTGCAAAAGGGATCACCGAGTGGATCGAGCCAGGTGCCGGATGCCCAGAAGGAGGACTCGCCTGTGGCCCCGGAGCTCTCCCTGCAGGATGTCATGGGCGCGCTCGAGGGGATGCAGACTTCGATTGGGAGGCAGTTTGAGGCCCTGGCGCATAAGGTGGATGCCATTTTGGTGGATGTCAACCTGATCCGTGCGGACTTGGGCAAAACGAATGAACGGGTTAAGAACTTGGACCTCAAGACCACGGGCCTCACTGATGATGTTACGGAACTGCAGACCGAGGTTCGTAAGCTGAGGTCCGAGAGTGATCTCGTCGCCCGCCGGCTGGAGGACTTTGAGAGCCGGGCCAGGCGCAACAATGTGCGCGTTATCGGGGTCCCGGAGTCCTCGGATGAGGCTTCGGTTGACCTGCTTGTTGAAGACCTGGTCCTCCACCATCTGAAGCCCAAGGGCCTTGGGAAGTTCTTTGCGGTGGAAAGGGCCCATAGAGTGCCGGGCGGGAGGCCTAAGGCGGGTGCCCCGCCGAGGCCGATCGTGGCCCGGCTCTTTCACTTTCGAGATCGGGACGCTATTCTGCAAGCATCGAGGGTGACGGGCCCGGTCCCCTTCCAGAACGCGTCGGTGAATTTCTATCCGGACTTCACCCAGCAGGTGCAGAGGCAGAGACAGGGCTTTCTGGGGGTGAAGCGGCGGCTCCAGGAAAGAGACCTGAAGTATGCCATGCTCTTCCCTGCCAGACTGCGGGTGGTGCACGGCGATCGGACATTCTTTTTTGACTCTCCTGTTATGGCCGACGAATGGCTGGACGCTTTGCCCCGGCGACGGACGGGGGACGACACAGCCAAGGATGGAGACAGTGGCCGGGATGGGCAGGGCTGACATCTCGGGGCCGGTCTGACTTGATTTGACTATACTTGAAGACTTGCATAGAGTGCAGTAACTGTGGAGGGTTGCGGGAGGACGAGGGTTGCTCTTTTCCTCCCTTAGGGTACTTTTTGTAGACTTTTTGTTTTTGTAGGGCGACAGGCACACTGCAAGTTGGGGGGGCTTTGTAAGCTGCAGCAGGGGTGCAGGGTGGGGGGAGTTTTAGGGATTTTGGGGTTGTTGTTGGGGGGTTTATTTCTGCAAGGCATGATGCTTATATCCAGGGCTGTTCCATGGTGGCTCCTCGGGTGTGGGGTGGGCCTCTTTTCGTTTGAGGATGGGGGGTAGGGGCTTAAGTGTTATAAGCTGGAATGGTAATGGGTTGGGGGATCGCATTAAGCGGGGGATTGTTTTGCAATTTTTGAAACGATCGATGCCGGATGTTGCCCTGCTGCAGGAGACGCATCTTATAGGAAATACGTGCTATGCCCTGAATAGGAAGGGGTATAAATTCATTGCACATTCAGGATTCTCATCTGGGTCCAGGGGTGTGGGCATCCTAGTTAGAGCTTCGTTGCCATTTGAGGTGGACTCCACCATTGTTGATGATAGGGGGAGGTTTGTGGCGGTGGCGGGGCGGTGGGAAGGACGGACTGTGGTTTTAGTTTCGGTTTATGTCCCGCCTGCCCTGCAGGCCTCCACTTTTGCAGATCCGGGTAGGGCCCTGCTGGATCTCCCGGGGGGAATGCTTGTGGTGGGAGGGGATTTCAACGCTGTTTGCTCCGGCCTGCTGGATAGACACCCTCCCAGAGACACAGGGGGGGCTCAGAAATGGCTTCCAGACTTCCTAGACACGCTTGGTCTGATAGACTGCTGGCGGCTCCGGCACCCCACACAGAGCCAGTACACGTTCCACTCCGGGGCACATGGTAGCCTCTCCAGGATTGATTACCTGCTCACTCTGGCCGTGCATGCCTCGTTGGTATCCGAGGCGAGGCACATGGCGCGCGGTATATCTGACCACTCGCCAGTGTGGATCCGGCTGGATCTAGGTCGGGAAGGAGGAGGAAGGGTGGCCCCTATCAACCCTTGGTATTTCCGAGACCCCAAGATGCGCAGTGCCCTGGTAAAGAAGGTAGAAAAATTTTTCAAGGACAATCAGGGAACCGTTGCCTCGGCAGTGTCGCTGTGGGAAGCTTTTAAGACCGTGCTTCGGGGGGAGGCCCTCTCCCTAGTAGTGGCTGCAAAGAGGCGTAGAGATGGTGAGATTCTGCAGGTGGAGGAGGAGATCGCGGCTCTGGAGGGAGCGATGGAGGAGGAGGTTACAGAGTCCTCACTGCATGAGCTTTGTTTGAAGCAAACTGAGTATAAATACCTGGTGACGAACGCCGCTAAGACCCTCAGTAGGGAACAGCAGGGCCGACTGTATGATGTTGGTGATAAGGCAGGGAAACTCCTGGCGTGGCTGGACAAAAAAGAACGGGTCAATAGAGTGGTGCCAGAGTTGACGGGAGAGAGGAGAGAGGCGATTGTGGAACCTGAGGGGATTGTAAAGAGCTTCTCGGACTATTTCTGTAAGGTTTATGCCTCTGCGTCGGATAGGCCAACCGAGGACTCGTGTGACCTCCTCCGTGATATCGAGTTGCCCTGCCTCTCTGCTATAGATAGGGACGATCTGGATGGTCGACGAGGTGGCGGGGGCTATCCGCGCGTTAAACTCGGGTAAGGCTTCAGGACCGAACGGCTTGCCGATCGACCTGTACAAGCTGTTCCCGGATAGGGTCGCCCCTCACCTGCGCGCCATGTTTTTGGAGGCGCGGGGGGGTGGGGCCCTCCCGTTGGATCAGCGACTGGCGTCGATTGTGGTCATACACAAAGAGGGTAAACCCCGCGATAAGTGCGCCTCATATCGGCCTATTTCACTTCTTAACGCGGAGCCGAAAATTCTGGCTAAACTCCTGGCGACCCGTTTGATTAGGGTACTTGGCGACTTAGTCCACCCGGATCAATCCGGCTTCATCCCGCACCGAAACACAGCGCTGAATCTTAGGCGTCTTCATGGCGTAATCGCCAGGGCGGGCACGTTGCGTGAACCGGCTATTGTGGCGTCTCTTGATGCCACGATGGCCTTTGACACGGTGGAGTGGGCATACTTGTGGGCCGTGCTGGCCAAGTTCGGTTTTGGCAGCGGTTTTGTGAGCTGGGTGAGGTTGCTGTACGAGGGGCCGCTAGCTAGTGTTGTGGTGAATGGTCGGGCGTCGACTCCGTTTCAGCTTGGAAGGGGTACTCGGCAGGGTTGCCCCCTGTCGCCTCTGTTGTTCGCCCTCGCGCCGCTGGCTGCGTGGATACGTTGGCACCCGGATATACGGGGCCTTCGGTGGTCGCCTGAACACGAGGACCGTATTTCGCTCTATGCCGATGATATCCTGTTGTATCTTGCCTCACCCAAGAAGTCACTTATAGTGGTCTGTGACGTACTCACGTCTTTTGGTAGGAATTCGGGTCTCGTCATCAATTGGAGCAAATCGTACTTGTATGTTCTTAGTGGCGAGGTTCCACCGATCCCTAGAACATGTTCGATACAGATCGCCCAGCAGGGTTTCGTGTACTTGGGGATCTTTATCTCCATGGACTCGGCTGTGCGCTATGAGAAGAATCTGCTCCCCCCCCTGGCACGCCTGAGGCGCGATGTTGAAGGTTGGCGGAGGCTGCCGCTCTCCCTCGTTGGGCGTGCGGCCCTGTTCAAAATGATGTCTCTCCCCCGCTTTCTCTACGCCTTACAGAATACCTTGGATTGGGTGCCGGCCAAATACTTTCGGGGAGGTCGAAGGCCTCCAACGGACGTTGCTGTGGGATGGGCGGCCGCGAATTGCTATTGCAAAGCTGACGCTTCCATGGTACGACGGGGGCATTGCGCTCCCAGATATCCGTCGGTACTATTGGGCCACACAGCTGAGCGCGATCAATCATGGGCTTTATGGCCCTGCTCTCAGCCCTGGGTATGCCATGGACAGGTGGTTGCTGCGTGGTGGTAACTATTACAGGGCGTTGTACTCGCGATCCCTAGACTCGTCCCTCACGGGGCCCACCGCTGTGGCAGTGCGGGTGTGGAAGATGGCAACTGACTCGCTGGGCTGGAAGGATAAGCTCACCCTCGCTACCCCGTTGTTTGAATCGGAGAGATTGGGAAGGCTTTGGCATTCAAAAGGGTTTGATAAGTGGGACCTGATTGGCATCTCCAGGGTGGGTGATGTGCTGCATAAGGGGAGGGTGAAGTCCTTTGAGGAGTTGCAGACTGAGTATGAGCTGGGGCCCTCCGAGTATTTCAGATACATTCAGATGCGCCACGCCCTCCGATCAGTCCTCGTGGAGGGTGAGAAGGTGCCTGAGTCCTCTCCCTTGGAGGACCGGGTCCTTGATGGCCACATGCCCGAAAGTACGATCTCGCTCATATATAAGAAACTTATAAACGTCCGGGCGGACATGCTTCTGGGGCTGAGGGACCAGTGGACTAGTGATGGCCTCGAGTTAGATGATGAGGATTGGCAGTCAGCTGTTTCTTCCCCTAAGGAGGTCGCGATCCCGTCGCGCCTGAGGCTGGTGCAGCTTAAAATACTGCACCGAGTGTATGTGACGGGGCCAAGGCTGGTCCACATGGGGTTCTCGGAGGACGGCCTGTGCAGGAGGGGGTGTGGCATGGTGGGTACTTTCCTGCACATCATTTGGGAGTGCGGTGTCATTGTGGAATTCTGGAGGGGAGTCCATGCAGTAATGGGGGAGGTGACAGGCATTGCTCTGCAGCCGGAGGCGCGGTGCTGTCTCCTGAATATCTGGGGGCCCACTGACCTCGATGAAGCGCGGACCCAATGGGTGACACTGGGTAACATGGTCGCTAAGAGGGATATCGCGCGATTGTGGGTCTCCTCGGGGCCCCCCACACTGACTGCGTGGAAAGAGAACATGGACTGGAGCATGTTTAGGGAGAAGACAGTCTACTGCTCTAGAGGCCGCCCCCGGAAGTGGCACGCCATATGGGGGCGGTGGAATCAATACAGGGGGGGAATATGTCTTGCCCCTGATCTGGAACCGCCCGAGGAACAGCTTTCCCCCTGACCTTCTTTCCAGCACAGACTGATTTGTGAATTATTTGGGCCTCTGCTGTCCCCCCTCTTCCTCCTTACACTATCTTGTAACTGGTAGATGAGTGGGGTCTGGCCTCCCCTCGGGGCTCTCACCATGGGTTTTTTAGTGTTCTTGCCTTGCTGGGGTTTGCTGTGCTTTTTATGTTTGTTTAAAATTGAACCTTTGCACTTCTCTTTGTACTTTACTGGGGACGCATCACTGTTTCTAATCATCGATGCTGCCGAACCTCCGGGTTGTCGGCTGAATAGCTGTGTCCTGATTTTAAATAAAGGTTTTTCAAAAAAAAAATAATAATCTGTATATCAATCCGCATTGCCTCCATGATCTGCCACAGCCTAGACTGTGCCACACAGTCAAAGGCTGCCGACAGATCCATGAAGGCAAGGTATAAGTGGCCATTGTTAGCTGCCATATATTTGGCTATTATTAGATTCAGGTTCAGGCACTGATCCACCATGCCCTTACTTTTTCTTTTTTTTGTTGAAAACTTTTTATTGTAAATATAGGCTAGGCACAAGTGAATCAGATAGTACATATAAACATTATATCCAGACATCTGTGGTTTTGTAGCAATTGGCATAGTGATATCATATATACAGTAACAGTAGATAACTTCCCATCCATTAAGGTCCCACCTCCCCGTCATTTTGCCCTTACTTTTTCTAAAGCCGTATTGGCATGGAATTATAATGTTCTTTTCCAAAGCCCATTCCTCAAGCCTATTTAACCCCTTCGGTGCTCATGACGGAACGGTTCCGTCATGAGCCACGGTTGAGCTGTGCTCATGACGGAACCGTTCCGTCATGACCACGCCCGCGCAAGATTCCGTCAGCACAGCGGCGGAATTTGCGCAGCATGGAAGGGGTTAAAAGTAGCCGGCCCATTAATTTAGCATGTTTCGGAATTGTTCTATCCCCCTTTTTAGGTCTCGCCTGGCGTAGGCTGCACACCTGCGCAGTCTCGCTGACGAGATTTAATGATTTAGGGTATTTCTTTAAAGGGCATTAAGCCCCGCCCCTCTTTTCCATTGGCTGGCGTCACCGTTTATGCTAAACGGTGGCCAGCCATTGGAAAAGAGCTGTTGGTGACGTATTTGCTCTGCTTTCTGAGCCGTCCCATTTGGACAGGCTAGTCTGCCTTCCGTGCATCGTGAAAGCTTTCTTATCTTTATGGGGCCAAACACATGGCCCCATAAAGATAACAAACCTTTTACTTCTGAAGGAAAGCAGGCCAGGCCGTCCAAGTGGGACGGCAGAAAAAGAGAAAATGACTATGTCAACAAAGCGAGCGCTTGTTAGAATTTGTAAGGGGCTGCAGTGTCATCTCTGCCGAACAATTACCACAGTCTCTAATCCCACCCAAAAGGAGGCGCTTCATCCCCCTAAGAGTGGGACATGGGTCTGTGTGCGGGCAGTGAGAGTGCTGGGTCTGTGTGCGGGCCGTGAGTGTGTTGGGTCTGTGTGCGGGCAGCGAGTGTGTTTTGGAAATATTCGGCACGTGCAAATCTTCCCTTCTTTGTTGCTGCGTCCCTGTGCCCATGTAAGAGGCTACAGAGGGCTTTGTGCCGACTACATACTAGCAGCGAACGTGTTGTGAAAGCCTGACTGCCTGAGCTGTTATTTCTGTTTGGTTTTACCCCTCTGACTTCTCTAGGGTCGATGTAGGGTAGCGCTTGTGTGTGACAGGCCAGGGTGTGCCTTGTGACTCCAGTTTGTTGTACCCTGGCAAGAGTCCTCAGGAGTGGGGTTGTCTACAGCGGTGAGTGCTGGGAAGGCTAGGGTGAGATGACTGTATCTCGTGGGTGGTCTCGGTACATGCTGGAGTGTGGCTGTGGAAGACTGCGTCTGTGAGATGGCCTATCTGGTTTGGCAGCCCCTGCTTTACGGAAGCTGCATGAGACATTCACAGGTAGTGAGTGGCATTTGGCAAAATTGTGGCATATGAACTGTTGGCACTTGAGGGCCGTGTGCAGGCAGCCTGTGTGTGCGGCTGTAAAAGGCTGCAAAGTGATTTGTGCAGCAGTGAGTGTGTACCACTCTAACAGCCTGCAGAGTCTGTGTACAGACAGCGAGTGTACCACTATAAGACGGTGCAAGTAGTTGTTTGCACGCGCTGCGCGTGTACAGCTGTAAGAGGGTGCAGATAGATGTCTGCACACACTGTGTGCGTACCATGATTGTAAGAGGGTGCATAGTCGTGTGCACGCGCTGTGTGTACTACTTGCAGAGCAGAGAGTGTACCACTATAAGATGGTGCCGGTAGTTGTGTGCACACGGTGTGTGTACCGGCAGTAAGAGGGTGTAGATGGTTGTGTGCAAACGGTGTGTGCACCGGCAGTAAGAGGATGCAGATAGTTGTGTGCACGTGCTGTGTGTGTACCAGTGTAAGAGGGTGCAGATAGTTGTGTGCACGTGCTAGGAGTGTACCGCTGAAGCAGTGCAGATAGTTGTGTGCACACGCTGTGTGTGTACCGCTGTAAGAGAGTGCTGCCTGGCAGTGAGGCAGTGTGTCGTCACCCCGTGTGCCAGGGCTCCAGTGCCACTCAGGTTCAGGATGCCGGTCACTTGCAGTCGCCGTCTCGGGGGATGCCAGTTGCATGTCAAGTATGCCAGGCATGCCCTTAAAGTAGTTAACCGGTATAAAACTCGATGGAAGTCACTACCCCGAGTACTGTGGAGCTTGGACCCGACACAGCTTCAAAAGCGGCCCTGATTCCCGCTGCGACGGGTGCTGGTTAAGCGGTGGGGTGTTGTTTATGACACAATTCTCGAAAAAGAGGCCATGCGAGCACAGACGCTCTGCCTCTGGTTGTATGGGCCCTGTGCTGCTCCGCCCCCCGTGTGCCGGTCCATTGTTGCTCTGCCCCCCACCCCCCACGTGTGCGGACCCTTGCTCCTCTGCAGATGGGCTAAAGACTTTAATTACCGCCTTTCTACCTGTCTGGTCAATGGGGGAGGGGAGTCTGCTGGGTACGCGCCAATCATAGGGGGGATATTACTATGTACTAGGGGCAGGCGGAGATGGGGTAGTTGCTGTGTACAGGCACCCGACATAGAGGGGAAAACAACTGCTGTGTACCAGGCACAGAGACAGGAGTTGCAGTGTACCTGGCACCCGGAAGAGGGGAAGTGTGTGTACCCGGCACAGTGGGTGCTGCTGTGTACCTCTTGTTGGGCTTAGAGGAGGGACACTGCCGTGTACCAGGCACCCGGCACTGGGGGGGGTACCCAGCATTGAGGGGGACTGCTCTGTACAAGGCACCCTGCACGGGGGTTTGTGGGTGCTGTGTAGCAGACACTGAGGGGGCTGCTAAGTACCGGATGCTAGACATAGATGAAGGACCCTTCCATGTAACGGCACCCATACGGGAGGGGGGCTGATGTGTACCAGGGACCCGCACAGAGGGGGCTGGGTGCTCTGTACCAAGCTCCAGGCACGAGGGCTTAGGGGCGTGCTGTGTACCCGACACAGAGGGGGGTACTCTGTGTACCAAGCACAAAGGAGTAGGGTGGTATTGACGTGTGCCGACCAGACGCAGAGGGGGTACGCTGTGTACCAGGACTCAGGCACAAAGAGGAACAAGCATTTACAATGCAATGGTCTCGGCATTGTTAAAGTTAGAGCTATTGGCATTGCTCATAACATTATTTTTGTTTATGTTTTTGTTTTTAAAACATTTAAAGAAACGGCATTGTTATTTACAATGTCAATAGCTTAATCTCTCTCAAGAGTGTGCTTTTCATGGCTTAAGCAATTAAGGGTAGCTTAAAACATGTGAACTACAATGCTATGCTTCACTCAGCATGTTACCTGACCAGCATTTACGTGTCTCTTTATGAGTTTTCTGCTTTTGCATCCTGGCCTATCCACTCTGTTGGCGCTCCTTCCAACATCTGCAGCCACCTAATTTCACAAATAGAGGACTGTACCACTGAAGTAAAGGTTAACTACTTAAATGGAGGATTGTTTTTTCAAACTAGCATAGTGCATCCATTAATCCCTAAATATATATAAAATTATTTTATTAACGTATGTTGCCAACATGCCTTTGTATTCTCATACATTGCAGGCCCATTTTGGTTGCTGGCTACATCTGTGCAGTTCACCCATTTCGTGTGCATGCGTTACAAGAAAGGATTAACTATCTCGCTCTTTACTCGCTGGAGTCTTTCATTCTTTCTCAATCGAAGTAGCAATCTGGATTTGCCGTTGTAGGCTCATAAATTCTAAATACAGTTTTTAGAAATTACCAAAAGGTAGAATTAAGCAACAAAAAGTAATAAACAAATGTCATTTTCTTAATTGTCTTATTAGGCCCTACCATGGAGAGACTTACTGTTTATATCCCATTTAGATGCACAAACATATTTAATTTTTTTCACTCCCACAATACGAATTTTTTTTGCTCCATTTTGTTTATTGTTATGGACTAGTGGAAGAAGGGTGTACAATTTTCCTACTTTTTAAGTAGTGTATACCGCAAATCTGTAATACAGAACGGCAGAAACCAAGACCTTAGAAACGCGTTACTAAATGGGGAAGCTTGTAGCTAAACAATTTCAAGTTTGCCTTGGGCACTCGCAGACAACGCGATAAAGGCGGAAACGCGCAAATATTTAGAGTGCACTAAAGCACTGCGTCCTCTGTGGCAAGCAGAACCAAAACAACCACCACAAAAGGGGTTACATTTATCAATCGCAAAAAATGTACTTTATAAGGAAAAGTCTCCCGTAAAAAGAGTGCAAATTAATTGTTATGCAAAGACAAATATACCACCATGTTTAAAGACAATGTGTTTCTTCAATACCACAATGGGCAACCTATTTGCCATATTATTAAGCAAAAAAAGAAATGTCATTTGAGTCAGAAATTAGGGCAGCGAGCATTTCTAAAAAACTGTATTATGCATCGGAAAGGGAAAGGCTCCAAGAGTTGTGGGTGGCATTTTTGCACAAGTCGTACCTCCACTGGATCTACCAGTGTAAACCTCTGACCTTGTGGGTCATACGCCAAAGCAATGGTTTCCCTGCACTTTTGAGGGCAGGCGAACCTCACTGACTTTTCATGCTCATGTCCAATATGTCATGCATGGAGGACATGGACTAGGAAAATATACAAAGCCCACGTGCACAGGATAGGGAGCGGATACCCTGCATATCAGGGGTCACTTGTTTTTTGTTTCAATAACAAAAAATGCTCCTACTTCGGGAGTTTGTTTTATCAACACAATAAATTATACCAATCAGCTCTTTACACTTAGGCCCACATGCAAACTTGAAGTGATGAGAGCGAACTCGCAGACAGTGCCTACATTAAACCTGTGGTTCCCAGTGCTCGGCACCGTCACTTAATTGTACGCACTTGTGGCAGTCTGCCACCTGGTGCCGGTATCTGTCTAATTTAAAGATGAGCACAGCAGGTATTTGTTGATTCAATATACATTAAAATGTTAATACCTGCCTCCCAGGTCATGTTTTTAGGTTAGGGGTCCTGGAATTGTCTGAATTGTTACATATGTAGGAGTGAGACAATTAGGAGTTGTGTTAGTATCGTCATTGGCAGCGATGGGAGGGGCAGTGTGTGGTGCCAGCTGCAGTGGCCTCCTGGCGAGAGCCCTGGCACTTCTTGTTTTACTAATGAAGCACCGTTGATAGCTCAATGCCCATCAGTTAATATATGTGTGTGGGCACACATCGATCGCCCACTGTACATGCCATAACTATTATGTATGATAACATGTTTTATTCAAATCAAAATGCAAAAAAAGGAACAACAAAGTGGCCAATAATAGGTTTCTTTACTTTAAAGGACTTGAGGAATAAAGGCAGGGGCTAGTGGCAGTACCATGAGTATAAAGAATTACAAAAGAAAAATCTGTTTTAATGATCCAAATACTGTTCTATCTCAGTAACAAAAACGTGGTTACTTTAAATGATGATCTTTTGCAGGCGAGTCACACTACACCAAGGCTGAAAGCAAACTAAAGCATGTTCCAATCCTTGATGATTTACAAAAATAAATAGACAAAAGTGACTTATTCCAACGGGCTGAACACACTTAATAAAATAAAAAGGCATTGTTAAAGCTGCAGTGCCCTCATCAATGAAAAAAATATTGGCTAACTGTAAAAATATTTTGTTGGTCTCAAAAAGCACACATTGTCATGGTAGTCGCCAGTACTTTGTGTCCGATTTGCTCCTTGCAAAAGGGAGGAGTGCAGTCCCTTACACTGAAGTTATCCAATGGCCTTAGTGGGCTGGCGCATTGCGCCGTGCTGTATGCTGTAGTGGGCAGAAGAAATGTGAATGACACAATAACAGACCAATGGGGCAGAACGAAAGAAAATAAGCATATAATATATTTCATATTTGTAGAATTAAAAGGTCCTGGGTAATTGCAGGCTAAAAAAGCTTACATCGTAAGCCATACTAACCATATGAGTGCTTAACTAAGCTACAGTAACTAACTGTGGTAGGACTAATGTTCCAGGCACTTGCAATTGTTGAATTGGTCACACAAGCATCTCTGCTCATGGGCAAATCGGGAATGTTGACCGGACCTGAATAGGTGAATACGATAGACGTGTCGGAATAGGAAGGAGGACACTGCTGAACTCGACGAGTCAGATCAACAAATAAATCGGGATCACAAGAATTCCCAAAACAAATACTCAACTTCACGCAAAGCACAAACACATTTTAAATCACTGCAGTGGGTTGTGAGCAGCAACAAAGCCACTGCCTTTCAAAAGTCGGATTTCAGTCTACATCTGCACTGCCTTTCAAAAGTTGGACTTCAGTCTACATCTCCCATCAAGTAAGCAGACCAGGCAGAGAGGTATGCAACATGTGATTTATACAGTATATCGGAAGCACGCCGGATCCTAGGCACTTGTGTAACTTTGAAGGATCAGGTATTGCGGGTCCTGCATTGAAGTGAATGACACTTCAGATTTTCCCTTCCTTCCCTTGTGCCACTGACAGTGATGTAACTAATATCCACATAACCACACACGCATATTTCTACATTAAAAAATCCTCCTCCAATCCGGGCTCCCACGATGACGTGCCGTATAATCCGGCCGCCTTCTCCTCATTGTGCACCGCCCCAGGCCTACGGTCCTGTGTTGCAGTCCACCCCTCTGTCTATGATGGCAGGGTAGTACTGCTCGCCACCTCCCCCTCCCCCCTTGTGGTGTCGATATGTACATTGGGGCCTCTGTCCCGGTATGCCTGATACCCTCTTCCCTCAAGGAAGGCGGGGCCTTCTCGCCCACAGGGAGTGGGAACTAGTAACTCTCCCTCCCAGCACCGGGCTCCCCCTTAGCGTCCCGCGCTCTTTCGCACTCACCGTGGTGTGTCTGAGCGGCGGCGGTAGCACGGGCTCTCCCGGGCCTCTCTGCACGGGCTGCCAGGACCCCGGCGGCAGAGATAGGGCTGCCCGCAGCGGCGCCTGATTCGAAGAAGCACAAAGGAGGGGTCACGGAAGGAGGCGGGGGGGGGGTGAGATAAATCATACGAAAAATAACCGGGGCGACGGTTAGACACACAAAACGAAGGGGGAGGGATAAACAACTTAGGGATATTAACTGGATGGTGGTCCCAAGGGAGGCAGCAAGGGGGAGGAGTCGGCGGGTATGGGAGGAAATGTTGACTATAGAGTGCATCCAAGCACAATAGTGGAAGGGAGGAGCAAGTACGTAAGGAAGGAGTCTTTGGGAGCAATACTAAAAGGAAGGCGGGGAGAACGGAGCACAGAATGAAGCCAAATAATCGGGCCAAAGCGGGCGGCGAGTCTAACAAACTGAAATGCTATTGGTAATAGGGGAGGACAGGGACCATTGAAAGTAAGAGGAGCTAACAGGGATGATGGGGAAGTCCGCACTGATCATACATTCCCGCATTTTGAAAAAGTTTAGAAGACGAATAAGTTGGAACCAGGGAAGCAACGGGGAAGCCCTGTAACAAACAAACAAAGACAAAGTAGGATAAAAAGCAACAAAACAATAACAAACATAAATTAAAAAAAACCTCACTTACCAGACAGCTCCGGGAAGCCTTCGCCTCACAGCAACCAACACAAAATGAGCTTGAAAACAGGGAAAACAAAAAAAAAAAAAACACGCCCACCGTCGGAAAAAGGGGACGGCCAGCACGATTAAGAATTTTCGCAAAAACCACGCCCCCCGATCCGAAAAGGACGGGGCTTATTCGGAGTGACTGGACCTCTTCTCCAGTGGCTGGCCAGCATTTAAGAGGCCAGCCAATGGAGAACAGGAGAGAAGAGGGGTGGGTGCCAGCCCCTCTTCTTGGAGTCATTAAATCTCGCGAGCGAGACTGCGCAAGCGCAGCCATCGCTAGCCGAGACCTAAAAAGGAAAACGAAAGTGTACAAACCATGCGTGGGGTGGGTGGGGATAGTGCTGTGTACCAAGGGCCAGGCACGGGGGGAGTGGACTGCTGTGCACCAGGGACCAAGTACGGGGAGGGGGGATACCTCAGTCTACCAAGAACTAGGCCAAAGGCAAGATATTGCGGTTTGTTCCGTACCGGGGAGGGAAATGGGGTATATCAGGTTGGGGGGGGGGGGGTATACGACACTTCTATATCCCAACAAGTAGGCAGAAAGTAAACGACACACAACGAAAACATTTCTGTCGAACAGGAACCAGGCACAGAGGGAAAATACTTCTGGGGGCGTAGGAAATACTGCTGTATGCTATATTTCTGGTACACATTTCTAGGGAACTCGGCGAGAGGAAAGACGAGAATCACCATAGACCGACCATAGGAATGAGAATGCACGTGCCTCAGCGGGGACGGAAGGGATCATATCTAAATACGTTTAGGAGGTTGTTACTGAACACAGTGTGGTCCAGCTGTAAGGACTGAGCTTTAGCCTAAGTATAATTATAACAATATAATAATAAATACAACAAACAAATAATAATAGCTTTTGTTTAGTTTATATCTAATTTGAACTTTATAGAGCGTGTCGCGCACCACTAGTTCGTGGAATATTTTGCGCATTTCCTCCAGTGCTATAATGTAAACGTGAAATCCGAACCCACATTTAAGGTAAGCCTTTTCGTGTCAGTTCCAGCACAGCGGTTCGCACCTCAATAAATGCAGCTCCGCTTGATGTTTGTTTATAAGAGCGCTCTAACCGTGCACCTGAAAGGCATTCGAAGCCAGTGCTTTGTGTGTGTGTCCAGCGTATAAGGAGCCATCGGTTCACAGCGCGCGCTCCACCCGTAAATAACTGCTGCTGTTGTGTTGCCACGTGACGCAACCAATGGAACGGTTTATATCGACCTTGACGGGATGAATGGCGCAGTTCCGTCAGATCCATCGGCGCGTGGCCCGGACGGTGCGCGCATTTCTGCAGCCCAGCGCAAGCCAAGCACCCTGAGCTGTCTTGCAGGATTCTGCGCATCCTATCCCGAGTCTGACCTCTTAGCCCCTTGCAGTTCTCTATTGTTGCTGACCTCCCCCAGCAATCTTGCAGCAGAGTTCCAGCCCCATTTCAAAAGCAGATAATAAACCTGTTGGCGCCATAACAACACCGCCCACTACCGTCTGGTCCAGGTACTTTAATGCTTTGGGTTAAAACGCCCAAGCTCAGAGTAAACCATCCCGTGTGCGCCCGCGAGCGCAAACTGGTATGCGCAAACGGAACCGATCCCATTTGCCCATCTACTAAATCACATCTATCACTTCAAAAATAATCAGACAATTGAAACTTAGCACATAGTCAAGGTGCAAACTTCCAACAAAAAATGCCGGAGGCTCTCTCGGTGAACATATCTGAAACACGCAGGTTTCATTTTCATCGAATAAATAAAATGCGCAGATTGTAATTTTGAAGAAAAGGTAATGCGTCTGTGTTTAAATATTTACGAGTATCACACAAACAATCACCTATTATTAAAAGTAGATGCTGCACATGTGATGCACTCAGAGACAGAACAGGGAGATTGCTGGCAGAGGCGCAACTAGAGCCAAATTTCGGGGGGGGCTGAGCAAAAATTTCGGGGGGGGGGGGGGCTGAGCAAAAATTTCGGGGGGGGCTGAACTTTAAGCAATAGGCAGAGTGGAGCTGCAGGGGCTCTTAGAAGGGCTGAAACAACAGCGAGGCCTCATTAACATGCAAATGGTCTTTTAAAGACCTGTGAAGTGCTCGGGCGCGGCTTCTTTTTTGCCCGGGAAGGTGTCTCATCCCGGGCTGCCACACACGACGGTGGGGGCTGAAGCCCCGTGAGTCCAATGGGTGTTGCGCGCCTGATTGTTGGCAATAAGGATATGTTTCTCCGAGGCAGCCTTCAGCAGCCTGGCCGCTATGAACGTTCTTCCAGAAACAGAGGTCCTGGATGCAGTGTCTGAAATGGAAGTATAAAAGTGCAGGCACCCAGTATCCCAGAGTACCTGTTTGCTACTGATAAGTGCAGGTACTTTCCCATTAAGAGTATTGCACCCCTGCTAAGAAGTGCAGGTACTCTCACGTACAGTTTAAAGAAGCGTAGATACTGAGTTCCTGTGAGCACCTGCCCATTTAAAGCTCCGCCTGGCAGTGAAGCCCTTAGGCTGGGATTCCATGGTTTCCTTGGATGAAGGGGATTTGCTGATCCTTAGCTCCGCCTGCCCAGGCAAATGTCTGGATGTGACAGGAAATAGAATTGACCTTGGTCCTTCCATATTGCAATTACACCAAAGCAATGCAACACACCAGGGCATAATGCGGCTTGGAGCCAATAAAACACAAAATACAATACACTAGTACAAGACAACACCAACGAGAATAAACAACAATAAAACATAGGGCAATAGCACAAGACAATATTCAACAGGTGAAGAAACAACTGAAACACAAGACCAAATCAATATAACTTAACAATACGGCACAACACAAACAGATCTGAAATAAACACTAGAACATAGATCACCTCACCAATAAATAACAACATATCATACAAATATATATAAAAAACATATAACTATATTATAATGACACTCCACAGCAAGATAGCAGCCTCAAACAGCTCAGCCTAGAAGCATAACAGCCCAGGGCCCACAATACACAAATGTACCTAATTTTGAGTCACCCTGTAGCTAAGAGGTGGAGGCCATAGCGGGGCATTAAGAAACATGGCTCCAAGAAACTTTGCTTCTTTTTAGGGTTGTAGTAGGGAGGTACCAGTGCAACAATTTGGAACCTTTTTACTTTCTTCTGCAAATGTCATTTTTATTTTTCATTCTATCTATAATTGATTTTTAAATATTTATAATCTGGCCTCAGTGGGTCACAATCTCCAAAATAATTCACGTGAAAAACCTTGTGACTTATTTAAGTAACATGCTTCAAATTAAGTAAGCCCCTCAACGTTTATAAAGGTGTGGGAAAGTGTGTCTCATAGACACGGCGGACTCTCCAAGCCCCTTATTGCAAGAACAAACCCACAACCTGAAAACTTTCAAGGTCTAATGTTTCAGAGGTGAATGGTTGCATCTTAAGATCACTCAGGAAGCACCTTTCCCATAAAAGAACTGACCTGGAAACCTACAGCCCAATATTGGCGGCTTCACTAGATGCACCTCAGATGTCTCTGAACACTCAAGGCCAGCTTTCTCCAAACATGTTCTTTCCATTTCCTCTTGTATCTTCCTTACGCAACCTTGTCACAAGTCACTTCAAAGGTGGATCTAATACCATGGCTTGATCCACCTCCTCATTCCCTATCACGCAGGGCATTCCCAAAACATGTTAGGACCCAAGCAACCTGCAGCCTCATTCCCAAGATGCCATCGGATCTCCAGCACCCAATCTCAGTTCCTTGGCTGGAGCTTCACTTGCTACAGTTGTGCTGCTTCCTTTTGTATTTTGTTTGTTTTGCAATCGGTTTTTGTGGTTGTGCTGTTTTCTGTTGCGGGTTGTAGTTATGTGTTTTTGGAGCGTGTAGTTCTGTTGATGTTTTTGTTATTGTTTTGCATTGAGCTTCTTTTATTCTTCTGTTTCGATCTGTATTTTTTGTTGTTGTGATCTATTGTGCTATTGTTGTGTTTTTACTCGGACTTGTATTGCGTTGTTGTGGTGTCTTGTATTGGTATTCTGTTGGTCTGTCGTGTTATTGTTAAACTGTCTGTAATAGAAGATAATAGCACAGCATTTACAGACTTCAACACATGCTGCTATTTTCCCCCCAAAGGTAAGCATTCCATTAGAGTAGTGGTGAAAAGCAAGCACCTCTATCACAGGTGGTAGCATCCTGCAACCCAACTCTTCAGCCTTTCAGCACACAAACCAATGTAAAACCATGTCACAGGAGAAGCCATAAAATGAGGCTTCTCATAAACACACAGTTTATCAGTGGGGTTGGTTCGCTATTGCACCGTGCAACATGGTGCATGCGCGATGCATTCTCAAAACGTGATTTATGAAGCCACACAAGGCCAACTTGCATCCCTCTGAGTGGCTTCATAAATGCAGAGTAATGCAACACAGTGCAGACCGCTACATTGTGTTACTCTGTGCCAGGGAAGCATTCCATGGGTGTTCCCATGCAACATGCATGGTTTTTGAGTATTCACAGATTTACCAACAGTGGTACACCTGGGAATGCACCAAAATGCTACAATTTCCCAGGTGAGGTGCAACAAGGAGAAGTTTTATTTCTTATATTTTTTTTCTTTTTTCTATGTGTGCTGTATTTTGCATCACACATACAAAAAGGAAAATGCCTCAGGAATTGTTTTTGTGCCAAAAGGTGCCACTTCCTGCACAAAAACAATCCTCCTTACAACGCAGGCACCCTTGCACCATGGTGCAAAGGCACCTGTGTTAGTGTAGGCAGTCAAAATAGCGCCAGTGCAGGGACAAAGGCAGGAATGCGCCATTTTCTTTTAAACTTGGCGCTTTCCAGGCCTTTCCCTGTCATGCAGCACAGCAAGTTGAGCTGCTGCGCTGCATGACTTTACCATCAATATGGCCCTATGTGACATGACCCTTTTTAGGTGGAGCCTGGGCAAGGCATGCACTGCTATGGGAAGCATGCTGTATTGAGGTTTTGACTCGAAGCGCCACCCACTCTCTCCGCCCATATTTTTCATTGGCTTGTGTCATTGTCCTTTGTAAATTGTGGCTTTTCATTGATCAATAGGCTTAGTAGTCCCTCCTTAGTACCACCTTGTCTCCTCTTGTAACCTCCAATAAGGACTTGCCCTCTTACATGTGTTGTTATTCTGTAGGCTTTAGTTACAGCCTCTGAGCACTATTTCTTTAAATTATTTTCGCCAGATTGCTGTTGCAGGCAATACACGATCTCTCTATTAACACTTTTCTTTTTTTTATAGCACGGCACGCCCCAGTGGCGGCCGTGCTTTTGGTTTATTTGTGGCGCTGAATGTGGCCACATGTTTTTTTTTTTTACTATTTATTCACTTTTAGGTTGTTGTTTTCAAGCGCCCCATGATGCGCTTACACCTTAATAGAGGTCACGCCTCTTTCTTTAGATAAGCTGCATCTAAAGAAAGGTCCGCGACTGGGCATAGGACGCTTTTATTAAAAAAAAGCATTTGTTTGTCAACTTGACAAACAAATGCTTTTTTTGGTAAAAGCGCCCCATACTGCGCTTTCATTTTAATAACTGCTGCGGACCTTTCTTTAGACATAGCTCATCTAAAGAAAGAGGCGTGGTCTCTATTAACGTGAAAGAACGGCATTGGGTGCTTGTAAACAAAAAATATTTGCACTGCAATAGGTCTTGCATTTGTGAGAATTTAAGCTATTGTCATTTACAATGTCAATAGCTTAAACTCTTGTAAATGCGAGACCTATTGCATTGCAAATGCTTGTTATAAATAGCACAATTACAGTTGTCTTCCATGAAGGAGGAGCACCTATTTGAGCAATCCTATTAAAAACATTTGTTAAAAGTGGGGCCCAGAGATCTTGGTTATCTAGAAAAAGATCAGTTGAGACACTGTCGGGTCCAGGAGCCTTCGCTCTTTTACACTGGTTAGGAGCGTGCTTTGTTTCTTCCAACGTAAACACGACATTGCCTCCTGTGCCAGCTAGACTTGAGAGGGGGAGTTGGGTGGTTACCTCCTCGGTATTTCCAAATAAACCTTCAAAGTGTGTAACCCATGCCTCCTGTTCTACATGTGTATCTGTTGTCATCCTCTGCTCGTCTCTTAGAAAACATGCATGGATCAACGACCAAAATGCCTGTGGGCTGTTTAATAAAGCAGCCCTTTGCAGGCTTTCCCACCAGTCTTCTTTTAAGGTTTTTAGCCTTGATAACCTTGCTTTCTTGTTAAGCTGGCGTAAGGATTTGACCAAATATTGGTCTTGAGGTTTGGACTTTAAGGCCGTATGAAGATTCCAGAGTGATTTTACACATTCATCGTCAAACCAGTTAGGCTTCCTACAGTGCCCATTACGTATACAGCGTATTAAATTGTTTTTAATTTCCATAAAAATTTGCTCAAATGCTGGAATTATGCCATCATCAGATATTGGGTCTTGACATATCATTATCTCTGATGTTAGTTTGGAGACTGTTACCCAGAAACTTCACAGCATCAACTCTCTCCCACTTCAAGACAATCCTATTCTCCCTTGCAATCACTGGTTTAATATGACATTTAACATGCTAGTCCCTTTTTGGTAAAGAAGGGATAAGAAACGTGATTGCAGCGTGGTCACTCACTGAAGGCATAAAAGTTGAGCTTGAATTGGGTAAAAAGCTTACTTATAGGATCAGAGACCAGGACATAATCAAGCGTCTGTCGTGGTCCGGTTGTCCTCAGAGTCGCACGATGCTGTAAGGGGTCCACCTCCCGATAACCCCTTGGTCTGATATATTATGCACAGACACAGAAGGGTGATCAGGCGAGGGAAGGAAAGGAAGGGGACAGCAGGGAGGGAGATCTGTAATGAGAAAGAACAGGAGGCAGCGGTTAAATCAATCCCTAGCTGTCTTATATCACTTTCACCCCCTAACTCCCCCTTATACCTGTAAACGAAAGAAAGCCCTCTGGAAACAGGAGACCGGGTGGACCTGATCCCCAGGCAACTGGAACCCTACAGACAAGACACTGGTCAGCCTATGGTGTGGCAGTCGTAAGAATACCCCCTTGTCGTAGTACCCCTCTGCGACCTGACCTACCATAAGTTCTGGATTCTTTTATGAACAGGGGGGAAGGACGTATGCCAGCAGTGACCTTTCCTCCCCTGTAGTGATTACAAAAACGAACAAATAAAACGCAGCAGGGCAATGGATGATGAGTACTTTCAAGATGCCCTAGAAGGTTTCTCCCTACTTTACTGTATCTATATTTCTGAGGCAATGTTCACCACATATATATGTAACAGCTTTATCACGGATGCTGGCCTCCTCCCTCGTAGAGGTTTGCCAACAAACACAGTTGCGAGATGCTCTCGCTCAGAACTTAGCGGCAGCCCTCCGCCCTCTTCTTTTGTCAAAAGGCGGGCTCGAAATCGTGATAGCAATATGCAAACGAACTATCCTTCAGGAATTGCGACCCCGCACACCTCCAAGTGGCATCCAACGGGCCACGAAAAACTCATACAACGTATAATCAAACTACCCTCCGCCTGACTCGACGGGGGTAACCAAGAACAAAGGTGCGTACCAAGTCAGCTTAGGAACTAAGGGGTTGGTGCAGAGCACCCCTACCAGAACGCCGTTCTCCGTCCGCACCGCACTCCGACCTGGATATCAAAATAACCGGCACCCAACTGATGCCGGATGTTCCTTTTCTTCAACGCTGCGCCAAACGCGCTGACGTCACGAGCGTCAGCCCGCATTGTTCCATGGGACTTGTAGTTCCCGTTATGTCCGCCTCCAGCGGATGGTAGACGCTCCGACTGACAGTGCTCTATTGCGTTCCCTATGGGCCACAACAGCGTCGAGAAGTGGGAGCGACTAGAAAAAATGAAGTTTAACCATCCAGTTAGGATTTCAGAAGTGTTTAAAAATACGAGATTATTTATAAATAATAACCTATTTAAGTAATTACCATAATCATTATGATGGGTAACAAAATCCCCATCTTCATCTACTAGCCCACACACTGATGTATTAACCTTGTTACAAGGATGAGCGTTGAAGACCCCAAGCCAGGTTATATTGCAGGGTTTGTTACATACTTTATCCAAATTAACAATATCTCTTCCCAAAGGGTCCAAAATTGCTGCACGATTACTACCAAAGTTGTTGTTATAAAAATGTGTAAGTAGCCAATATTTGTCACTATAAAACTCTAAAAGAATAATATGATAGTATGGAGATGCGTTTAGAAAGGTTTTCACCTTTAAGGGAAAAGTATTTGAAAGTAATGTTAATAGACCACCTTTTGCACGGCCAGCTGATGAAGGTATTGCAAGCATATGAAATGAGAGGTACCCGTTCTTGTACATCGGGTCAACCTCCCAGGTTTCCTGAAGGCACAATATGTCATTAGCCTTCAACAAAGGCAGCCACTCAAAATTGGACTTTTTTTGGTTATACCCAGTAACGTTCCAAGAAAGGACTGTAACAGATTCTGGGATACTCTCTAATTGTATCGAACTCTGAGGCAAGATTGAACTATCTGTCTGCAGGCTTGAATTTAGTTGAAAGTTTACAGGGGGAGAGAAACTACAGAAGACCCATTATGTAATGCTGTATCATGAATATTATCAACTATAAAACTCTGCTCATCAAGTCAATCACGTTCCGCCATGCCTTCCAATAAAGTTAATCTATTGCTAAGAGGTAAAGGTAAAACAAGTTGCAGGAGACGTTGGTTAAAAGAGCGTGAGTGCAAATGGCTATTGTTTATTTTGTGGAATGGGACTTGAAATGAGGTGCAGGGTTTATAAAAGAAACCAAGCAGGCATGCACAAATTACAGAATAAAGAGTAGGGGTGCTTGGTAACAAACTTAGTAGATCACCTACCATGTAGTGATTGTCAAAATTAATGATGATGCAGTCCCCTTTAAGGGTTTTGGGGGCCCTTCCTACCCAGTTTACCCTCCTGGCCATAATAATATGTTGATATAAATTGAAACTATCCCCTGTGTGGTTAGAGAACCAATGCTGAGCTTTGTGAATTAGCTTCTCTGCTGATTCTTGTTGGTTCGCTTTCAATTCTGGTGCATTTACTAACACTATAACATAAGGGCAGGCTGCTGGTGGAAGATCTAACCTTACTCCAGATTTCACGGCCTCAACTGGATGGTAAATGACCTCCCTCCTAGGATGAGAGGCTAAAGTGCCACCTTTTAAGGAAGCAGAGTTTATAGGTGGTCGAGCACAAGCAATATAAATTACTGGAGGAACCAGAAGGGGTAAAGCTGAGGGATAGCATGAGAGGAGGCACGTATTCGAGGTGATGTTAGCTAATGGTGTTAGTGAGTTGGTTAAGCCTCTTGAATTTCCTTGAAGTTCACCTTGTAACTGGGTAAGATTATGGGTGTGAGGGGGTCATCTAAATTAGTTTGGCTCAAATTCTGATGCTGGTTAGGAACAAGAGCTCTCGCCCCATTAGTTGATTTTTGACCAAGGCCCACCGAGTGAGCGGGTAACCCTATTACCTGCTGGGGGACATGGCCTCCCATCTTATCAGTTGTCAAGAGATCCGCCCCATCTGGCTGAGGAAATATCCCACCTTTCTCATTCGTTGGGTTATATTTGGAGGGGTTTGGTTCCGCGAACACCGGACCTCCATAGAAATTAACCTTTCTTCAATTTGGGATAATTTATACAGAATGGGATTTAAAAAGCACAGTCACCATAGCTTCTATCCTCTTTAGGAGGTCGGGGTCAGGATCGATCACCAATTTAGTTTGCGTGATGGTGTCCTTAGTCCTTACTGATGCAGGAAGCCCTGAGTACAGATCCCTTTTCCCAGTAGTTTACTCTGGGCGTGTCCCTTTCAATGTTTTTTGCTTTGGGGCTCCGCCTCCCCTTCTTTTCTTAACCGGAGACTCCGAGTTACTGTTCTCTAGCTGAAAAGACGCTGTCTGTCCCCGCGTTGTTATACGGCATCTTGATGAAAGATTAGTAGGGGAGGATAGATTCAACACTGTGACCTGGAGAGGCGCAAGTGTAGGTTGCACAGAATTCAGTGGGCCAGCATCCAGAGATTATCCTCCAAGGGAGGAACGTTATTGAGCAGTAAGTGAGTCCAGGGAGAGCCTTCTCTCTGTTAACTCAATTTAGTGAGTAAGTACGGTCTCAGCCCTTGTTAGAAAGGCATCAAGGGTCCCAACAGCCCCACCCCGGCCTTTCCATATGACCTTTCCTTTTGCTCATTTTGAAATTTTCCAAATATTCCCAAACAGATCAGATGTGGCTACAGAAATAGTTTATGGGAGATAGAGGGAGACGACAGGAACTTTAAGCTGATCTATACCGCAGGAATCCAATTCTTAGAGGGATGGCCCGGCCCAGGCTCCGACAGGCATGGACGGGCCCGCCCTTGGCAGAGTGCGGCGAATACCCTGGTCAACAGCAAGAAACCAGCGTGGAACAACTACAACACACCGCGGGCCGGCGTTCTCCTTTTATGGCGCTTCCTCGAGCTATGCAGCCCGGTAATTGTGGTCCTGGCAGAGTGCGGCGAATACTCTGGTCAATAGCAAGAAACCATACAACACGCCGCAGGCCGGCATTCTCCTTTTGTGGTACTTCCTTGCGCTATGCAGCCCGGTAATTGTCATCCTGGCAGAGTGTGGCGAATACCCTGGTCAACAGCAAGAAACCAGCGGGGAGCAGCTAACTCTTTCATTGCTTTGCTTATGTGCTTTTGATGGTTGGTTGAACTTTCTCTTGGAAAACACTTTAATACCCATAGGTCATATTTGCTCTATATAAAACTAAAAATAAATACATTTTGAAACACGCAGCCAGTCTTCAAGTGTGTTCATCAGCTGGCCGTGGCTGTTGTACTGAATGAGATGGACCAAACCTGCTACACCTGTAAAGTCACTTAGAAGCTTATTTGTAGGAGAGTAGGGTCTGCTATCCTATGGTCACCCCAAATTTTTGCTTTTTGCTTTACTGGTTTTTGACATATTGAGGCTGTGGGCCTGCTAATCAGACCCCCAGCCTGCTGTTCTCTCTACTAAATTGACACTGTGCACTATAGGTGCATAACCAATTGGAATTGGATCACCCTGTGAGCCCCTGTACCAGTGTACACTAGGTACCCAGGGCATTGGTGTATCTAAGGCCTACCAGGGGCTGAAGCATGTATTATGCCACCCCTGGCCTGGCCTAGCAATTTGACACAACTGGCTGATCACTCAGCTGGGGTAAGTTGGTGTAACCACCTCTTACTTAGGTGTAGCATACCTATACCTAACCTTAAATGGGACACCTGGTAACCTATAAGTCACTCCTATGGCAGGCCTTAACAATCCTGAAGGCAGAGTGCTTGGTTCCATGTGAGATGGTGCTCTGGCATGAGCTGAGCCTGTCTGCAGTGGTCGGAACAACTTCCTTCTACCGTTTCCAGATATCGTCATACCATATACTCTTAAGTGCATTATGAACCTCGCGGTTAAATGCTATCTTTGGTTTGGCTTTATCAAAACATGTCGAGTAAGGTGTCATACGAATTGGAATACTAACCCCTCGCCAATTCTGGCGACAGGGTTAGCATTCCACCCTTCTAGAGGGACACGACATGTACAGTACCTGAAACCCGGGTAAAATCAGACATAGCCTCAGCTCCACAAAATGGATGCTGCCACCACAGACACATGTCTGCCCTCCTGCTGCTGGGAGTCCTTCCAGCTTGGGAGACGTGGACAAAGGGTTTCCTGCCAGGGGAGGTGCGTGCACCACCCCAGACAGGATTTTGTGTATTGGTCAGGTAGGGCTTGAATGGAATCAGACATGCCTGAGGCTCACAAGGAGCCTCGGTGCATATGCCAGTTCAAACCGGTCCTGGGGCATACCAGCCCCGGACTTGGGGCGAGCTGGACAAAGGATTGGGGGTGTGACCACCCCCTTCCTGGTCCCACCCTTAGGGAGGGACCTAGCAGGTAGTCCGGCCCCTAGAATCCGCTTAAAGGTAGGAGCTGTGTCCTAAGACTTCAGACATCCTGGAATCAACTTACTACAAAGAAGAAGACGGGAACTTCGACGCTCTGCTGCACAGAGGACAGAAGGAAATCTCCCCTATGGTCAGGGAGTGACCATCTTGCTAACGCAAGCACCAACCAGCTACTCGACGTCTGCTTTGCCGCCGCCTCCCGCCGGAGCCGGAGCCCAGAGCCCGAGCCCAGATCCCGACAAGACTTGGACCTCCAGACCTCTCACAGCCCGATCCACAGTCCCTGCAAAGAAGGAACCCGTGGAGGCACCGAAACACGTGGAGCCAGCCATCTTGAAAGACCCACGACAAGCTGCAAGCGCGACAACAGAGGCTCCCTCCAAGTTGTGCTTTGGGTCCTGAGAAGCCCAACACCCGAGCAGCATCTGCACCAAAGGTGAGCCCTCCAGCATCTCCACGATCTGCGTGGGGCCCCTCTGCACTTTGCATCTCGACGCGCCTGCCCGGTCCCTGGCCCGTTGGCTAGTGGCCATTTTGGCGACCTTGTTTGAAAACTACGACGCTGGTCTGGTTGCTCCAGACTGGCCCCTGCTTCCCTCCAAAGGAGCAGCCCCTCTGACCTTGCTGGTCAGAGTAATCAGCTTTCTTCATTCTTCACGACTTCTGCTTTTGCCAAGGCTTGTTTGCTTCCTTCGAGTCGCCGACACCGCCGACAGCGAGAGCCTGCGTGGGACAGCTCGTGACCCGACTCCTGGACGTCGTCGAACTTCAGGGACCACGTGGCTGCGGAGACAAGCTACACCTCATCACCTGTTTGCACCCGACATCGCCTGGTACCTACCTGGTGCCACGCCGGTCACTGGCTAGTGACTGTGAACACTGTCCCCTCTGCTTTCAGGTCTTCTACAACTCCGATCCACCCTTGGATCCACCGCATCTCTTCTGGACCGACCGCCTGCAGCATCTTTGTCATCAGGCTCCATTGAATTGATAGACGAAACCCGACGCACTTCGAGACCTATGCACCCGCTTCCTGCGGGTGAGGTAAAGCTGGCACTCCGGTGCCCAAGTGTAGAGAAACATCTCTAGTGTCTGTGTTTTAAGTCTTAAGTTCGTAGTCCATCCCGAAGACCCTTCTAGCAGTAACTTTTGAACTTTTACGCACCCATTGAAAACCTATGGGAGCCCGCGTGTAACTTTCCTCACTGCACACGCGACCCGTGGACCTCCTGGTCACTAACTGAAGTTAGCTCCTTGTAGGCCCAGCGATTCTAGAGGCCCTAGGCCTTTTCCCTTTCCTGTTCGTGGTACTTATACCACTATTTTAGTATATGGTTTGATCGGCCACCAGGGCCTATCCATATAAAATGCAACTTCTGTAAATTGTAATACTTTCTTGTTTAACGATTTGTGCTCCTGTGCTCATAAAGAGTCTAGGGGATACTTTGAGTAATAAATACATATATATTTTGAATATATATCTGTCTGGTGTCCTTTCATTGGTATAAAGAGGGGTTACATATGGTAAAACAGCTTGCTTAACACGCTTTAACGAGTTTAGCCTCAAAGACTGCTTAGCCTACGCTACCACTAGGGCAGCTAGTCCGAAAAGGTTGACTTACAACCACACCATAAGGGTTGCTTGGCATGGTACAAGGTGGTCACTTTAACTAGTGAACAGCATATACCAGGCCAACTTCTCACATTGGTGAGCAGCGGTTGGATTTGAGCTTGCTGTGTTTTACCTCTGTAATCTCTTTGTTACCAATTGAAAGATCATACAGGTACCTTTAGGTACATATAAAACAAGATTAGATATACTTAAGTTCTACTGAACTTAGTTGTTGTAGAGCAAAGGGAGTAGCACACCCTGACTACAACTACTAGATAGGTTTAGTAGGAAAACCCAAGTTTAGGTAGTTGCAACACATCCACCCACACTTAAGAGCAATGGTTGGGGCAGAGGGGTCCAATGTACCCATCTCTGTCGAGAGTGACCCCCAGAGGGCACCAACCATCTTTGCTACCCTAAACCAAAATGAGCTCAGGCAGTTGGCAAATATCAGGGGCCTTAAACAGCCCAGGAACCCTACCTCTGCTGAACTCAGAGAACTCTTACAGGCTGATGAAGATCAGAGAGCTCTCAAGAAAACCTCCCAGTTAGACCCCTTAGGGACAGGAACAGGAGGCCCTCCTTCTGAAGATGCCACTGAAGTACCCCTTTCCCACAGTCGCCCCTTAGTTGAGAATCTGACTACAGATGATGAGAATCAGCATAGGGACAGGGATGACAAAGGGGGTGAATCTGACAGTAGTAGCAGTTCAGATGGGAGAGATAGCCCAGTGCCAGGTGCCAGACCTGGCTCAGCTAACTTAAGGCTACTGGGGACTGATAATGGGTTCACCCCATTGAATCTCCCTAGTGGACTTAACCAGGGGTTTGGGAGGCAGAGGAATAACTCAGGTGACTCTAATGCTTCTCATGCCTCTAGAGGCTCTCAAGGTCACTCCAGGAGAAGGATGACCAGCCCTCAGAGGAGGGAGCATGAGGCCAGAATGAAGGAAGCTCAGCTGAGAATCAGGAGACAGGAGCTAGAAGTAGCTCTGATGGAAGAGAAACTGAGTAAGGCTAGGCAACCTAGAGAGAGTGGGTCTATACCCACTGGTGGCAGCAATGTCCCTAGGGACAAAGATAGGGTCTTTGACAATAGGAACCTGTCCAAGGTTGTGCCCCCCTACAAAAGTGGGGATGATATCCACAAGTGGATGATTGCTCTTGAGAGAGCCTGCAAAGTACCGCAGGTTCCTGAAGACCAGTGGGCAGCAATCTTATGGCTCTCCTTTGAAGGAAGAGGCAGAGATAGACTCCTCACTGTTAGGGAGGAGGATGTCAGAAACTACAGAGCCCTGAAGAGTGTCCTAGTTGATGGGTTAGGCTTAACCACTGAACAGTACAGGTTAATGTTCAGAGACACCCAGAAGACACAGACTCAGGACTGGTCTGAATACATTGAATGTGCCACTAAGGCTTTGGAGGGTTGGTTGCTGGGAAGTAAGGTATCTGATTATACAGGATTGTACAATTTGATGATGAGAGAACAGATTTTAAATAACTGTCAGAACCAGCAACTGCATCAACACTTGGCTGACTCAGATCTGACCTCTCCCCAAGAATTGGGAAAGAAGGCAGACAAATGGGTCAGAACCAGGGTTAAGCAAAAGAACCAGAACCAGGGCCAAGGGGGTGATCAGAAGAAAACAGACCAAAAGGGTGGAGATCAGAAATCCAAAGACCAGAAGTCTTCAACAGGGCCCCAAACTAGTACTAACGAGGGTGGGTCCCAACAACCTAAAGGGAAGAAGAAAGAAGGTCCAAAGAAACCCTGGTGCAAATCTTGCAAGAATACAACTCACTGGACTAGTGATTGTAAAAAGGGTGGAGCCCCCAACACTGTTGCCCCTAAGGCACCTGCTCCCAGTACTACTGTTAGCAGTGTTGGTCCCCAGACAAAGGGTGTAGTGGGAATCACTATGGGAACTGAAGGAGATTCTGACTTAGACAGAACCCTGACACAGGCAGTCTTGATCTGTGATGGGGACATAGATTTGTCCCTGACTGTGAGCCCCAGTAACCTGGGCAAGTACAGACAGACTCCTTTAATAAATGAAAAAGTGGCTGAAGCCTACAGGGACACATGTGCCAGTGTCACTATGGTGACACCAGGCTTTGTGGACCCTGGACAGTACATACCAGGTGAGAATTACCTGGTGACCAATGCCAGCAATGCCACTACTTCACATAGTGTGGCTGTTGTTAACTTCTCATGGGGAGGGGTAACTGGCCTCAAAAGGGTTGTGGTTAGTGCAGACCTCCCAGTAGAATGTTTGTTGGGCAATGACCTAGAGAGTTCTCTATGGTCAGAAGTGGAGTACAGGACACATGCAGAGATGTTAGGTATATCACCACATGTCCTTGCTGTGACCAGGTCACAGGCCAAAAAGTGCCTCACTGAACCACAGGTCTTGGATCCTGGAACAATGGACCAAGCACCTACCAAGAAGAAGAACAGGAGGGTTAAGGCTGTGCCTTCCCCCCTGCCTCCAAGTGATGATCAGCCTTCCCAGGAAGATGATCTAGAGAACCCTGAAGGAACTGTTCCTGCAGAGCTTGAACCTGACCAGGTTGAGTTTCTGGGGACAGGGGGACCTTCCAGGGCTGACTTGGGGCAGGCTCAGTTATCCTGTCCATCTCTTAAACCCCTCCGACAGCTAGCTGCTGCTGAGGCTGCTGGGAATGCTCAAGGTACCCATAAAGTGTATTGGGATGATGGGCTCCTTTATTCAGAGGCTAGAGACCCAAAACCTGGTGCAACCAGGAGGTTGGTTATACCTCTGCAATTTCGGGGCTTCCTTCTTACCTTGGCCCATGATATTCCTCTAGCAGGACACTTAGGCCAGAACAAGACTTGGGACAGGCTTGTCCCTCACTTTCACTGGCCTCACATGAATGAAGATACAAAGGAATTTTGTCGCTCCTGTGTGACCTGCCAAGCCAGTGGCAAATCAGGTGGCACAACAAAGGCCCCCCTAAAACCACTACCTGTGGTGGGGGTCCCCTTTGAAAGAGTGGGAATAGATATAGTGGGTCCCATGGATCCTCCCACTGCATCTGGGCACAGATTTATACTGGTGGTAGTGGATCATGCCACCAGGCATCCAGAGGCAATTCCCCTTAGGACCACTACAGCTCCTGTTAAGGCCAGGGCCCTGCTAGGAGTATTCTCCAGAGTGGGGTTTCCTAAGGAGGTGGTTTCTGACAGAGGTACCACCTTCATGTCAGGATACTTGACAGCTATGTGGAAGGAATGTGGTGTCAACTACAAGTTCACCACCCCCTTATCACCCACAATGCAATGGGCTTGTTGAGAGATTCAACAAGACCCTAAAGGGTATGATCAAAGGATTACCTGAAAAGCTCAGGCGAAGATGGGACATCCTTCTACCCTGCCTTCTGTTTGCTTACAGAGAGGTCCCACAAAAAGGAGTTGGCTACAGCCCCTTTGAATTGTTGTTTGGGCACCCTGTAAGAGGCCCACTGTGTTTAGTGAAGGAAGGATGGGAGTTACCTCTCAAAAAGCCTAAACAAGACATAGTGGACTATGTACTTGGTCTCCGCTCCAGGATGGCTGAGTACATGGAGAAGGCATCCAAAAACCTTGAGGCAAGCCAGGCCTTACAGAAAGCTTGGCATGACCAAAAGGCTGTCTTGGTTGAGTATCAGCCAGAACAGAAGGTAAGGGTGTTGGAGCCAGTGGCCCCAGCAGTACTCCAAGACAAATGGTCTGGACCCCATACAATCCTGGAAAAGAAGGGAGAGGTTACCTACTTGGTGGACCTAGGAACTCCCAGGAGTCCCCACAGGGTACTCCATGTTAACAGGTTAAAGGCATATGTTGACAGGGCAGACATGGGCTTGCTCATGGCTACAGATGAGGGACAGGAGGAAGAGAGTGACCCTCTCCCAGACCTGTTGTCTCAGAACCCTGAAGATGGTTCAGTTGAAGGAGTGACCCTTGGAGGCAACCTCACTGATCATCAGCAGATTGAATGTAGACAGGTTCTACAATCATTTCAGCATATGTTTTCACTGATACCTAGTCAAACTGACTGGTGTACCCATGTGGTGGACACTGGTGACAGTCTGCCTGTAAAGAACAAACTTTACAGACAACCTGACCACGTCAGGGACTGTATAAAGGCTGAGGTACACAAAGTGCTGGAACTGGGTGTCATTGAGCCCTCAGAGAGCCCCTGGGCTAGACCAGTGGTCCTGGTCCCCAAACCTCACACCAAAGATGGCAAGAGAGAGATGAGGTTCTGTGTGGATTACAGAGGACTCAATGCTGTCACGAGGACAGATGCACATCCTATTCCAAGGGCAGATGAGCTCATAGATAAACTGGCTTCTGCTAAGTTTTTGAGCACATTTGATTTGACAGCTGGCTATTGGCAAATCAGGTTAGCTGAGGAGTCCAAGGCCAAAACAGCATTCTCAACCCCAGGTGGGCATTATCAATTTTTGGTGATGCCCTTTGGTCTGAAGAATGCACCTGCCACCTTCCAAAGGTTGGTGAATCAAGTCCTTACTGGGTTGGATGACTTGTGTGCAGCATATCTTGATGACATTGCTGTCTTTAGCTCCACCTGGGAGGATCACCTGATCCACCTGAAGAAGGTACTTGAGGCTCTGCAAAAGGCTGGCCTCACTATCAAGGCTACTAAGTGCCAGATAGGGCAGAGTAAGGTTGTGTATTTGGGCCACCTTGTAGGTGGAGGCCAAGTTCAACCACTGGAGAGTAAGATACAATCCATCAAGGACTGGTCTCCTCCAACCACCCAGACTCAAGTTCGAGCTTTCTTGGGCTTGACTGGGTACTACAGGAAGTTTGTTAAGAACTATGGGTCCATTGTGACTCCTCTTAATGATCTGACATCCAAGAGGATGCCCAAAAAGTTTCAGTGGACAGTAAGCTGTCAAAAGGCATTTGATGACCTGAAGAAGGCCATGTGCTCTGCACCTATCCTGAAAAGTCCTGACTACTCCAAAGAGTTTATTGTCCAAACAGATGCTTCTGAGTTGGGTGTGGGAGCTGTGCTGTCACAACTTAATGTAGATGGTCAAGACCAACCCATTGCTTTTATTAGCAGAAGGTTGACCCCCAGAGAGAAGAATTGGTCAGCTATTGAGAGGGAGGCCTTTGCTGTGGTGTGGGCCCTGAAGAAGCTGAGGCCATACTTAATTGGCACTCACTTCAAGATTCAGACCGACCATAAGCCCCTCTTGTGGGTAAATCAGATGAAGGGCCATGATGCTCCCTTCGGAGCGAAAGTTTGCGCTTTACAAATATCCAAAATACAAATACAAGGGTGAAAACCCCAAACTGCTTAGGTGGTCCATTTCCCTACAGGGGATGGACTTTACAGTGGAGCACCGGCCAGGTACAGACCATGGGAATGCAGATGGTCTCTCCAGGTACTTCCACTTAGGACATGAAGACGAGGCTGGTCAAGGCTAGTTTAATGTCCCTGCGTTTGGGGGGGGGGGGGGTTGTGTAGGAGAGTAGGGTCTGCTATCCTATGGTCACCCCAAATTTTTACTTTTTGCTTCACTGGTTTTTGACATATTGAGGCTGTGGGCCTGCTAATCAGACCCCCAGCCTGCTGTTCTCTCTACTAAATTGACACTGTGCACTATAGGTGCATAACCAATTGGAATTGGATCACCCTGTGAGCCCCTGTACCAGTGTACACTAGGTACCCAGGGCATTGGTGTATCTAAGGCCTACCAGGGGCTGAAGCATGTATTATGCCACCCCTTGCCTGGCCTAGCAATTTGACACAACTGGCTGATCACTCAGCTGGGGTAAGTTGGTGTAACCACCTCTTACTTAGGTGTAGCATACCTATACCTAACCTTAAATGGGACACCTGGTAACCTATAAGTCACTCCTATGGCAGGCCTTAACAATCCTGAAGGCAGAGTGCTTGGTTCCATGTGAGATGGTGCTCTGGCATGAGCTGAGCCTGTCTGCAGTGGTCGGAACAACTTCCTTCTACCGTTTCCAGATATCGTCATACCATATACTCTTAAGTGCATTATGAACATCGCGGTTAAATGCTATCTTTGGTTTGGCTTTATCAAAACATGTCGAGTAAGGTGTCATACGAATTGGAATACTAACCCCTTGCCAATTCTGGCGACGGGGTTAGCATTCCACCCTTCTAGAGGGACACGACATGTACAGTACCTGAAACCCGGGTAAAATCAGACATAGCCTCAGCTCCATAAAATGGATGCTGCCACCACAGACACAAGTCTGCCCTCCTGCTGCTGGGAGTCCTTCCAGCTTGGGAGACGTGGACAAAGGGTTTCCTGCCAGGGGAGGTGCGTGCACCACCCCAGACAGGATTTTGTGTATTGGTCAGGTAGGGCTTGAATGTAATCAGACATGCCTGAGGCTCACAAGGAGCCTCGGTGCATATGCCAGTTCAAACCGGTCCTGGGGCACACCAGCCCCGGACCTGGGGCGAGCTGGACAAAGGATTGGGGGTGTAACCACCCCCCTTCCTGGTCCCACCCTTAGGGAGGGACCTAGCAGGTAGTCCGGCCCCTAGAATCCGCTTAAAGTTAGGAGCTGTGTCCTAAGATTTCAGACATCCTAGAATCAACTTACTACAAAGAAGAAGACGGGAACTTCGACGCTCTGCTGCACAGAGGACAGAAGGAAATCTCCCCTATGGTCAGGGAGTGACCATCTTGCTAACGCAAGCACCAACCAGCTACTCGACGTCTGCTTTGCCGCCGCCTCCCGCCCGAGCCCAGAGCCCGACAAGACCTGGACCTCCAGACCTCTCACAGCTTGATCCACAGTCCCTGTAAAGAAGGAACCCGTGGAGGCACCGAGACACGTGGAGCCAGCCATCTTGAAAGACCCACGACAAGCTGCAAGCGCGACAACAGAGGCTCCCTCCAAGTTGTGCTTTGGGTCCTGAGAAGCCCAACACCCGAGCAGCATCTGCACCAAAGGTGAGCCCTCCAGCATCTCCACGATCTGCGTGGGGCCCCTCTGCACTTTGCATCTCGACGCGCCTGCCCGGTCCCTGGCCCGTTGGCTAGTGGCCATTTTGGCGACCTTGTTTTAAAACTACGACGCTGGTCTGGTTGCTCCAGACTGGCCCCTGCTTCCCTCCAAAGGAGCAGCCCCTCTGACCTTGCTGGTCAGAGTAATCAGCTTTCTTCATTCTTCACGACTTCTGCTTTTGCCAAGGCTTGTTTGCTTCCTTCGAGTCGCCGACACCGCCGACAGCGAGAGCCTGCGTGGGACAGCTCGTGACCCGACTCCTGGATGTCGTCGAACTTCAGGGACCACGTGGCTGCGGAGACAAGCTACACCTCATCACCTGTTTGCACCCGACATCGCCTGGTACCTACCTGGTGCCACGCCGGTCACTGGCTAGTGACTGTGAACACTGTCCCCTCTGCTTTCACGTCTTCTACAACTCCGATCCACCCTTGGATCCACCGCATCTCTTCTGGACCGACTGCCTGCAGCATCTTTGTCATCAGGCTCCATTGAATTGATAGACGAAACCCGACGCACTTCGAGACCTATGCACCCGCTTCCTGTGGGTGAGGTAAAGCTGGCACTCCGGTGCCCAAGTGTAGAGAAACATCTCTAGTGTCTGTGTTTTAAGTCTTAAGTTCGTAGTCCATCCCGAAGACCCTTCTAGCAGTAACTTTTGAACTTTTACGCACCCATTGAAAACCTATGGGAGCCCGCGTGTAACTTTCCTCACTGCACACGCGACCCGTGGACCTCCTGGTCACTAACTGAAGTTAGCTCCTTGTAGGCCCAGCGATTCTAGAGGCCCTAGGCCTTTTCCCTTTCCTGTTCGTGGTACTTATACCACTATTTTAGTATATGGTTTGATCGGCCACCAGGGCCTATCCATATAAAGTGCAACTTCTGTATATTGTAATACTTTCTTGTTTAACGATTTGTGCTCCTGTGCTCAAAAAGAGTCTAGGGGATACTTTGAGTAATAAATACATATATATTTTGAATATATATCTGTGTGGTGTCCTTTCATTGGTATAAAGAGGGGTTACATATGGTAAAACAGCTTGCTTAACACGCTTTAACGAGTTTAGCCTCAGACTGCTTAGCCTATGCTACCACTAGGGCAGCTAGTCCGAAAAGGTTGACTTACAACCACACCTTGTACCATTGGCATGGTACAAGGTGGTCACTTTAACTAGTGAACAGCATATACCAGGCCAACTTCTCACATTATTGCTGAGTCTGGACAATAAGAAACTGCATACATAGGCCAAGCAATCTGAGCCATGATCGCAGTCCGTCATCTCGTGATGCCCTCTGCCTCTGGTCCTAGATTGACACTTCCTCACGCAGTTTAGGCTCCTAGAGCAACAGTAAGGATACAGTGATGTACTTGCCCCTGCTGCTTCCCCATGGCTGACATATGATCTAGGTGTCACTTTGTTTAATTGCAGCTGCAGATAGACGTTTTCGTGGACAATGCACCGTAATTACAGAAAAACAAATAGAGGGCCATACTTTAGGGGCCCAGAATATGAGCTGGTCTGGTACCCGTCGAGCCTGTGTATATGGCCATGAGTTGCTGGATTTGGGCGCCAGTTTAGCCCATGCATCTGGCTGTAAGTTGTAGCAGTTATGGTTTTGCCTCACATTTGGTTTGTGTGCATGGCTGCCTTAATGTCTGAGAATGGGCGTCTGTAGGTACGTTGGTGCAAGGGACATGTTTGATGTGTACCTGTATGCTGTGTAACTCTGTGAATAGTCATTATAAAAAAGGCAAACATATTGGCTTTGTCAGTGACTATTACGGAATGAGGGCCATGAAATTATGTTGCTGGACAGATATAGCATCCTGGGCTACTCAGATCACAGGGATATGTGATAAGTCTCTTATTCCTTTTTATTCCTTCATTACTTGTTTGTACGGTCAACTTCCATAGGTTCTAACCTCTATTGTCTGGGGCTTTCAGATTATTCTCTTGAGCGCTGTCGTTCAACTGGAATGTTTCTTCCAGGCGAAGTAAGGCTTGTGCCGACCATTCCTTAGATCCAAGCTGCTCTGTCCCCAACTCCTCCCAGTTAGACCACAGGCCAGTTGACTTGTACACTTACGGACTGTGTAGTTTGTTAGCTGGCGGATTAATGACTAGGCTATCATATGGAAATTGCACTCACTTAAGAGGTAGGAGTAGGCTCTTGGAGGGAGTAACCAGTGGAACCCACCTTGAGTTAGGCTTAGCTTCCACTTTACTACTATTTTATTCTGCCAACTTTGAAGGAGTGACCCATCTCCTGGCATGTACTCTGTGATCAGCAGCTCATAGGACTGCACCTCCCTGGTGGGAAGTTTGAGCCACAATCCCACGGAGGTGGAATCGAAATTTGATGGCATCATTGGCATTTCACTGATGGCTGACAAAAGTGTTTAGGGGGGCGATGCATGTGGCCATTTCTGCGGTGGGGCTTGGTGTTGTCTCAGCCACAGTCATCAGAGGCGGGATGAGCCAGGAGAAGGTATAGCGGCGATTTTTAAGGCACCATTGCAGGAAACAGCATGGGCTAGAGCAAACACCCTCAGTGCTGTCAAAAAAGGTGAACGACACAACCACAGCTGTTATACCCCCACAGCTGTAGGTAAATACATAGGCATCTTTGAATAAACCTCGACTGTCTAACCTAGCTGCCCTCTGCAGTCCAAACATACAGAGCGAGCAACTTCGTTATCCAATTCGCATGTACTGGTACCTGACACCCTGCAACATCAGTGGTGAGGCCCAGTACCCACCACAGATATGGGCCTGTAACTACAGTCTTCCCCAGGGCCCACGGAAGGGCTTCCACCGCTACATACTGAACTCTTGCTACAACTGTTACCCCCAGAAAGTGTTTGGACCAGAGACACCAGGCACTGGTTGGGTCTCACAAGATGGAACTCATTGATAAGATCTCACTTCTCCATGCTTTTTGGCCTCATGGGTGTGCTGTGGAATTGGACATGTCATAGATGCTGACTCTGCCACCACACACCCTTACCCAAGGATTTGCCCATGCAGGAAACGTTAAGACCTCAGCACGGCATCAGAAGTATATCCAACCCAGCCAACTAGTCCCTCCTGAGAGAAAGATCACCAAGCTACTGATCACAGCTTTGGAGCCAAAGCCTGTTCGCTTGGGAATATTCAAGAAATTAAATCCGCTTATCTCCCCATCCTGGTAGAGGCAAGTTTCCAACAGCGACTTATTCACTATTTCGCTCTCAAACCCATGGGACTACAGATGTACGACTTGATCAAACCAACCAGTCTTTTGCACTGAGAGTATTCCTGAAGAATTAAGTATCCTCTATTCTGAGATGCAGGTGAGGAGCCCAGCAGTAATGGATGTCATATTTATCAGTGGTTACAGCCCTTTCAGACTCTTGTGCATGAGGCACATCGCGATTACAAAATCAATTTCTGTGAGTATGGGAATGATTGCTCCTTCCTGATAATTTAGCAATTTCCTGGTTCTGGCTCTCTTTCTACAGGAAATGGTGGTAACAAGGTCAACTTGCTTGGGTGGATATGGGTACTACATAATCCATCCAAAAACTGAAGACAGACTAAACGACCCACAAGTTAACTGATTTCCTTCTAGCCACTGTTTCTTGTTACCTGCTCTCTATTGATACCCCTTCCCTCACCCTTATCAGCACCCTTTTTCGTTTCCTGATAGTGCCCACTATCTTAATGATCCAGTATGACAGGGTTAGGACCAGGTAACTGGAAGCATTGCCACTTCATCGCATCTCAGTACATACCCTGAACTCTCCAATTTACTCTGTAAAAACATGCAATGGCATTAGCACCCTAAACACATCTAGTTTAGCGCCACAAAATACCATAATCTGATCCTGATGCACTGTGTGCCAGTTATGCATCTAATGTCTCCTGGAATAGAACCTCATTCTTTTTATGATTGGGTACTTTCAGTATCTTATTTTGTTTGAGAAATACTTGTGGTTACCTTGGCACCTTTCTTATTGCTTCTAGCACTGAGTTGTATGTAAAAGCTAGGATGACAATTAGTCTGTATTTGAGGGGCTTACCCTCTCAGTTGCCGAATGTTTTTTTTAATTCAGTCATTTAGTTGTATCAATAGTTTTTAATGCAACCCTTGATGCATTTAAATGTTTGTTCAAATTGGTGTATGAGCCAGTGCTTAATTTGAGTCCGTGTTTGTCAGTGCTCGGCACCGACACTTAATTCTCAACTTCTGACGGTCCACCACATGGTGGCACTGTCTATTTTGTAGGTGAGCACAACAGAGTTTAATCATTCAACGTACATTAAATATTAATAATAGCCGCCCAGTTTGGGTGGAATGGAATAGTCCAAACTGTCACACTTGTAGGAGTGTGGTGGTTTGTAGTTGTGTTGATAGTGGCATTGGCAGCGCTAGCAGGGGCAAAGGGTGGTGCAAACTGCAGTGACCTTCTGAGAAGGGCCCTCGCACTTACTGTTTTTAATCTATTTATTTATCTTTGCAAATAAAGCACTGGTGTGAGCAAAGGTGGTTTGATCATATAGTTTGGTTGAAGGTGGCATGCTTTGTGCACAAGCTGTTGTCTTTGTGTTTAGTAGTGTTGGTGTTAATCCTCCCCCATATGTCAGTTGTAGCCCGATTCTGAGGAATCACTGTATCTGACCCCGAACCGGATTTTCTCCCACTACAAAGGGTTGAAAGAGCCAAGTTGCCTTTGCCCCACCACATTTCCTTCAAATTCGCGTTTACAGCTAATTCTCCGACACTGGTTATGCAGTTAATTGTAATTATAGGCATGGATATATTTTTAAACACGTTTGATCACAGACCAAAAAGAGCAGAAACGTTTATGACCCCTGCTCCACCTTTTCTGTGCTAAGGGTCACCTGCCATTTCTGGGATGTGGCACGTAATGGAGGCGGGTAATTAGGATAATTAGTTTAATCATAGGACTGTCAGCTCAAACTAGGCAAGACATAGTTGTCTTCCTGGAATGTGATGATGCAGTCTGTTCTAGGATTTCTTGCTGAACAGGAAAAGCAAGGTGCCTAGGTTTTGAGCCATTTAAAATAAACCACTCTTCAAGACAAGTATTATCGCCCCACCTCCCTTCATAGACAAGAACACATCTTTGGGCAGTACAAGTTAACCCAGGTCAGTATCAGAGACCTACGGAAGCTTACTCCGTTGTCACACCTGTTTGTAAAGTGACATGGCTGGCTTGAGCGCCATACGCAGCGAGATAGACGTATGAGGAACTGAGCAGAAGTAAATTCAGCCTGCCCTCATTTGTTTTACTGCTTTTCAGACCGGCATTAGATGTGCAGTGTATTTTTCCTACGTAAATTGAATGACTTATTTTACAAATGTGCACACGTGAGGAGTCAAATAGAGTAATAGTAGGGTTCTCTAACTGATTTACTTCATGCTTCAGATAAATAATAATTTCATATTTTTATACTTACAGATGTTGCAAGTTATTTAACTCACGAACTCAGTCACCTTAGATTAAGGCTGTTTTTAATGGATTCTATACAATTACATAACTATTAGCATTCACGTTAAACAAATTCTGAATCTTGGATGATGTGATTGTAGGTTTAATGCTATTTGCATTAGAAAACCGAGCATATGGTTCAGTGAAAATGATAATTAACTGAATTTTCACGAATTCCAATAGTTTTAACACAGTATCAGTGATTTTCTATGTCCAATTGCCCATGAAAATTCACTGTTGAGCAGGATTGGTACTAATTTAGGTGCATGGAAGAAGAAAAAGAAAACAGATTGCTACATTCCCTTTCTAATGAAAAAATATTAGCTTCAGCCTTATTCCTGGGTTACAGGTGATGGGATGCGAAAATAGTGGGGATTTATTCCTGAATTGCCCATGGAATATATCCACCTGCGAAAAGCAGAAGATACCTGACTCACCGCCGCATTCACTATTTTCCGCAAGCCCTTTTTCTTTTATTTGTATTCTATTTCGAAACATAATCTCATGTTCTTGACATTTAAGGAGCTGCTTTAATAAATTGAGCTGTGGGGTACCACAAACTGCTTTTCCTTCCTGGATATTGTCTGGAAGTGCTGCTGTTTCCTGCTAGTCAACAGGCAGCTAAGTGATGTGTTATTGGTATTTGCACAGAACACTTTGCAATAATAATGGCCTTTTGAGCTGTAAACTGTCAGTGGGTGCGTCACCAGGCAAGATTGATTTTTTTGGCATTTCATTGCCGTTTTGCTGAGCTTCTATCAATAACTTAATAATATTAATAATACATACATGGCAGTGGCGTAACGAAAGTTGAGGGGCCCCTCTGCCACGTACACGGAGGGGCCCCCACTCCGGATCTAATCCGAGCTCTTAGGCCAGAGTATTGTGCTGTGGGGGCTCCCCTGCAGCTCGGGGCCCCCCCCCCCCGCACCGTGGGGGCCTGTGTTACACCCCTGATACATGATGATAAGATGAGGTGATCAAAAACAATTTTAGGACTTTCCACTGTGATATTATTGAATGTAAATATTTCTCAAATATTGACACTTTGGCCAACATGCAGAGCTGAAGAGGACTTTGCACTGGAGCTTTGTAGCTCTTTCACTTAGGCACACTTGTACCTGTGAGCGAGTATTGAAAATGTTTCTCTTTTTCACTAGAATGTAAACATTCCTAGCTTTCATAACAGAAAGTTTATGCTCATCTTTCTCCCTTTATTACAACTCCAGCAGCTTCAACATTTAATAAAAAACTATCCTTCCCATGAACAATCGGGAAAGGAAGTAGAAATAATTTCAACAAACCAGAACGCATGAACAATGTCCCATAACAATCCCTTTCTCTCCTCTATGCTTCCTCTTTCCTCATGCAACTGTGGCCAGAGACTCCAGCTTTCTTATTCTTTTTTGCTATTCTCCTAACCTGAAATAGGACAGAAAATACATCACCAGCTATTCTTGAATCAAGACTATCACAAGAAAGAAAAAATGTACAACATCAATTTCCTCATAAATTCAACTGAAACAGTGTTGACATCAGGACAATAAACAAGAAAGAAGACTTCAATACTTATATCAGACAAAGACAACTGAATATTCATTAGTTATAAAGTGCAAACTTCCCTGTAATTTCAAGATAGGAAATGGTTTCTAAAAAAACTTTGGTGGGAATAATCCTCGCCTCCATTTCTTTATTAGTGTTCAAACTTTATAACTAAAGCTAGGAAATTTTACATTCTATGTTGGGACCGGAGGCAAGGATTATGCTCCTTTAAAGCTTGTCCACCAGCAAAGAAGCTATATCCTGGATTGACTGAAAGTAAAATCTCTTGGACATAGAATCTGAAGACCAGTCCACCGCATTGATTGTGTCTTCCGCAATGATTATATATATGTTACCGTAGGTAACGCCTGTGGGCTGGCAGGACGGGGATGTGGAAATAAGCATCCTGCAAGTCCAACACTACCATCCAGTCTCCATGGTCGAGGGCAGACAGGACCTGAGCTAATGTCAACATTTTGAAGTTCTCCTTCCGGAGGAAGCTGTTGATATCCCTGAGATCCAAGAAAGGACGCAGGCCTTTGTCCTTCTAGGGCACCAGGAAGTGGTAGGAGTAACAACCACAACCTACTTCTGGGACATGGACTCGCTCGATGGCTCCCTTAGCCAAGAGAGCCGTAACATCCTTATGTAGAGGGGCCAAGTGATCCTCGGACATGCAATGGAGTGTTGGTGGCATGGAGGGAGGGGCAGTCTTGAAGGGAAGGGAGTAGCTCCTTCGGGCAATCTGCAAAACCCACCTGTCCGACGTGATGTTGTACCAATTGGGGAAGTGATGGTGGATCCTGCCGCCCACTGGCAACTGGTGGCCCTGAAATGTCGTACTAGGAGGGCTTAGAGGCTGCTGCAAAGGGGGCACTGGTGGACTGGCCTGCCCGGTGGCCACCAGACCCACGGCGTTGGGTCCTACGTCCCCAGCCTTGCAGAGGCTGGGTAGCTTGCGCTGGCCTGTGGCCCTGGGTGGAGCATGGTGGGGCACCCCTTCCGTAGCCACGAAAAGGGCGAAAGGCAGACTGCACAGGACGAGAGGTGGCAGCAAGGCCCAAGGATCTGGCCGTAGCTCTAGAATCCTTGAAGCGCTCAAGCGCATGGTCCGCCTTGTCACCAAACAGGCAATGGCCATCAAAGGGCATGTCCAAAAGAGTCGATTCAACATCCCCAGAAAAGCCAGTGGATCTCAGCCAGGCGTAGCGTCTTAGGGCTACTGATGTAGATATCGTTCTACCTAGCGAGTCTGCGGTGTCCAGCCCACAGCGGATGACGAACTTTGCTGCATCTCTCCCCTCTGCAACTGCATGGGAGAGTGTGACCCAGGCCTCCTCCGGACACTGCGGCATGCGGTGTTCACTGACTACAGTCCTAAGCTGGCAGAAGAAAACATCTTCTTCTTCCCAAGATGGTCCAGCTTCTTCGATTCCCTATCTGGGTAGCAGAAGGGAACACGCCTCTGGATTTTGAAGCTTGGACCACCAAGCTCTCAGGGGTAGGGTGTTGGGAGAGGAAAATGGGGTCGCCTGGGGCCGGGCAGTGACGTCGAGCAATCATCCTATCCACAGGAGCCCCTGTGCTAGGCCTGGACCAAGTGCCTGTAAGGATGTCTGTGAGGGCCTCATTGAACGGCAGCAGGGGCTCCGAAGAGGCCGCTGCCGGCTGAAGCACCTCAGTCAGGAGGTTCGTCCTGATTGCCACCGTATGAAGCTCAAGGCCCAACGCCTCAGCCGCCCTACGCAACACCACAGCATAGAAAGCTCTCTCCGGCATGGCCATGGTATGGGGATAAAGCATGCCAAGGTCTGGGAAGGTATCCAGACCACTGGCTTCCCCCAACTCCTCTCTAGTCTGGCTCCTCCAGCTGGTCTGCCAAAAGGTCAACAGACCCCTCCCAGTCCTCCTCACCTTCCTCTGGCTGCCACTCAGGCCAATAGGGAACGCCAGGGGAGAACAATGGCACAAAAGTACCAGTCGGCGCTGGTCCGGCTCCGTTTCCAAGATGAGGGGGAGGCTGGGGTCAACGCCGGCGGAGGACACGACCGGCGTAGGAGGCGTCGTCAAAGGAATCAGTGCTGGAGGAGGTGTGGTGAGGTCGACCCGCACCTTTCCGGATCCAGGCCTGGATCCCTGGGGCCACTGTGGCACCAAGGCCTGCGGCCGGCATCGAAGGCCTAGAGCCCCAGCCTAGTCTGCTGGGCCCAAAGGCATGCCAACAGAGTCAGGCTGCCTAAAGATGGAGTGGAGGGCTTTGTAAAAGGCACGAAGTTGGGCAGGGGATGCTCCGGCGCCTGGGAAGGGAGGAAAGCTCGGAGCCGTTCCAGTAGGCTCCACGGGTGAGGCCGAAGGACGACGACCTTCTGTGTCCCACATCCCATCGGCCAACGGATGGGGAGAAGGCAAAGAGCGACAGTGCTTCTTCGCCTTCTTCGTGTGCCTCGACTTACCCGAAGACTTTGATGAGGAGTGATGGTGGTGACTCCACGACCGGTCCCACAACCTCCCTTTCGACCGCGACCTTTGAGCAGTGCGGAGCTTACTGCCGGTGCTCCAGAAGCTTTTGGGACTGCTACCGCAAAGACTTCGGGTTCAGGGCCTGACAGTTGGAGCACGACTTCAGGTCGTGGTGGCGCTCCAGGCACCAAAGGCATAAGAGGTGCGGATCCGTGACTGACATCAGCTTGTGACAAGAGACACAAGGCTTGAAGCCAGTCTGCCGATGTGACATCCGTGCGTGCACCAGGAGTCGAACGACTCGAAAAAGAAGTTGACAAAAAGTTGGAAAACACTAGTCAAAAAATGACTAAGGATACTGCTCTCTCCGGATCTGCTCTGGCTGGCGTGGAAAAAGAAAGAACTGAAAGCGCTCAGGGGCGGCATCTAAGTAGATACCGCAACATCATTCCGGTGTTCACGACACCAACGACAAACGTGGAGTCGACTGACGCCACCTACCGACGCGAAGGTGTACTGCTGTAAAAAAAATTCTCCCGATCCAGTCTGACGCCTGGGGTTATTCGAAGGTAAGGAATCTATAACTAATATATGTCTCTTACAGATATATCGTTACCGAAGGTAAGTAACTTGTTCTTCTGGCCCTGCACCCAAAGAAAAAGCTTTGAACACCGTACCATGGCCCTTTGTACTGAATGGGCTCCAAACTGAGACACATCAATGCCTGCCTCTTGCATTGTTTAATGCACCCACCTAGCAAAGGTAGGAGAGGATACTGCCTTAAAATACTTCCTAATGGAAATAAGGAGCTGTTGTTCCCCAGGGTGGTGTAGCTCATCTGTCATATTATCGTAGGACTTAAGAAAACGCACCACTCACAGTTTGGGAACTTTATCAAACACCATGTTGGACTCCATTTTGAATTACATTTTGTTCTTCTGGAGATATGGGAAGTAACGCCTTCTGGGGTAAATACTGTACCTGCAATGTCCAGAACTCAAACATTCGAGACTCTGCAGCAAGAAAGTAGACATAACCATATCGTCATTTTACCTGAAAGCTCTTTGCTAGATAGATATTAATTATTTTGCCATGACAGGTACATATTTAGAACTGTTAACATCCAATAATGAGTAATATTTCGGCTTAAGAGGAGGAGAAAGCCAGATGCCCCTCATCAATTTACTCGATAACAGGTGTTCCCCTACTGGATCCCCTTGGCCGGTATTAAGACCTGTGGAAATGGCTGCTCCAAAGGTGTTAATCGTCCTATAGGCCAGGCACTCTGATGACAAGGAAGATCAGAAATTAATTACGTGCACAGTATTGGACCCCACAGGATCCTCACCCTGTTATAGACACCAATGAAACTATCTTGATCATGCTGATCTAGAACGTTTGACCGTGCCATCTGCCCATTCTTTAGCCAGTAGTCATTCAGCCTCCTGCGAAAGGCCAGGGATTCTCCATCTCCCTGTAATCTGCCACCCCATTTGTGGCATCCTCCCTTGCAGAACCAGTTGATGAGGATTGCTGAGAGGATCCCTGAGAAGGAGTTGAGAGTGGGATAGATAGATTTGAAAATCCCAAGAAAGTTCCAGAAGAACTGAAAACCAGACTTGTGACATCCATATGGGCATGATGAGGACTATGTACGCTTGTTGCCTCCTGGCTTGTGCTGACTAGTTTGTAATCATTGCAAACGGGGAAAGGCATAGCCCCCCTCCTGTGACCAATCCTGTTGGAACGCATCTGTCGCCACCACCGACAGGTCCAGTTTTTAGTTGAAATACCGGGCCACTTGATGGTCCTGCCTTGACGCACAGAGATTACTGTGAACGGTGCCCATCTGCTCTTGAGCACCGCGAAGATCATCGGATCCATCTTCCACAGGCTTATGTCCTTCCACTGTCTGGAGCACCAGTCCTCCACCTTGATGGATGTTCCTGGGAGTTATTCTGCTGTGACAGTTCATTGCTGTCGAGACAAAATGTCCAGAAATCCTTGGCTAGGTCCACAAGAACTTTCAATCTGGATTCCTCTAGGTGACTGATGTATCACACCGCTACGATGTTGTCCATTTTGAGGAAAGCCCAACACCGTGCTTTCTCCTTGGTCCAGTATTGAATGGCGAAGTATCCAGCTATTGATTACAAACAATTTATTTAAAGTCTATGCTCTTGTGCGGACCATTTTCCTCCTGTAAATGAGTCCCTGTATTGCACTGCCCAGCCTGATTTTCTGGTGTCTGATTCTATGATAATGTCTGGGTCGGAACTGAAGATCGCTCTCCCGTTCCATGCCTCCATGTGAGTGAGCCACTATTCCATCTCCTCTCTTACCTCTTCTGTCAGAGGCAGTACTTCCGAATATTTCAGACCTCTGTGAAAATGAAATGTCTTGAGTCTCTGAAGGGCTTTAATGGAGCGGACCTGGAAGAATTGCCTGTATTGATGAGGACAGAAGTCCCACTGCACGGCCAATCTGTCTTAACGATGTTGAGTGCTTTAACAAGGTTTAGCGCAGTTCCCATCAAATTTTCATTATGTCTGGAGAGGAAGGCTCAACGTCTTTTCCGATGAGTTGATGACGAAATCCCCAAAAGTTGCCTGCCTGGCTGGAGTCAAAAGGGTCTTCTTCTCGTTGATAACAAAGCCTAGGCTCTCAAGCAGTTGCACTGTGGTCTGGAGATGTTTCGTAAGCATCTTGAGACATTGATCCATTAACAGGATGGCATCGAAATACACAATGAGGCAGAAGTCCTGGAAGCTTAACTGCTCCACTACTGGCTTCAACACCTTCGTGAAGCACCACAGCGCAGACGAGAGGCCAAACGGAAGAATCTTGAATTCAAACCATTGATCTCTCATTCGAAGTAAAGGAATCTACAATGGGATGCATAGATAGGGGACTGTGAGGTATGCATATTTGAGATCCAAGTGCACCATCCAATCGTCTGGGTGCAAGAGGTCTCTCAGAAGACGAATCTCTTCCATCTTGAAATTTCGGTAAAGCAACCACCGGTTGAACTCCCGCAGGTTTATGACAGGCCGCTGGCGTCCGTCCCTCTTTTCCACCAGAAAAATATTGCAGATGAAGTCGGAAGTGTGGCGATGAGTAGGGGAGATAGCGTCTCTCTGTAACAGATCAAAAACCTCTTGATCTACAAGAGGAGTGATAAGCCCCTGCACCTACTCCCCTTACCCCAGCTTGCTCTCTACGGTGGCATGATGGACTAATTTGGGTCTGGACACAATTATGACTATTCCCTGCCCTTTGAAGATTGTGTCCCTTAATGTTAAGGGACTTAACTCTCCCAACAAACGGCAACAAACGTGGCGCTACCTCTTACAACACAATCCAGACATTATCCTCCTTCAAGAAACTCACCTCTTAAAAGCAGATACTCCCCGTATGGCTCACCCTAAATATCCTCTCCAATTCTGGGCTACGGCACCCACTAAAACGGCCGGAGTGGCCATCCTTTGTAGAGCTGGCATCAGGCAGGGGGAATCCAGGGTCTTCCGTAGCTCAGATGGCCGCTTCATCAGGGCAGAGGTATGGATTGGACAACGCCTCTTCACACTGTGTATGCACCTAACCAGATGCAGGACTCCTACCTCTGGACGACTCTGTGGGAGCATATGCCCAAGGACGATCCCTCGCGGATTCTGGGGGGGGGCTTTAACCTGGCATGGGACCCTAAGATAGACCGTAGTGAAGCCTTCTCGCATGGGACGGGGGCCATGTCCTCTGCCCTCCGGAGACAAATAGCGGACCTCGGTTTGCTGGACTCGTGGCGTTACCACTCTCCTGAGGTGAGAGATTTCTCGTATTACTCACACGTCCATCGTTCGTACTCGCGCATTGACCAAATTTTTATCTCTCACGCTCTGATCAGGGACACGCTTGCAGCCTCTATGTCTGCCATATCGCTCGCCGATCATGCCCATGTTGAACTTCTTCTGCAGGATCCGGCCGCTTGCCCCACCCGTACTCCGAGGTGGCGCCTGCCGCTGCACATCCTGTGAGACCCAGTAGATGTGGAAAGCATACGGACTGCCATTGGCTCTTATTTCATGAGTAATGATGTTCCCGAAACGCCCTTCCCTGTAGTGTGGGATGCCTTTAAGGCTACAATCCGCAGCCACATCACATCCCTGTCAATTGCGCGGGCACGCGAGACCCGTCTCTTGGAGGATAACCTCTCCAAGGATATTAAAAAGCTAGAGAGACAGGATCAGGACCGCCCCACGCTCGCATGTAAGTGACGCCTTGCGAATCTTAAGGGACAACTCCGCTCCCTCCGCACCAACAAGGCTGAGAGAACCCTGCTGGCGTTAAAACAACGCCATTTTGGGGGGGGGGGGACAAAGTAGGCAGATTGCTAGCGAAACGCCTGCAAAGGCCCACATAGCTAACATCCAGCTCCCTGATGGAGAGAGGGCCACCACAGAAAGGGCCGAGCGCAAGGCCTTCCGGGCCCATTATTCAGCCCTCTACACGGCAGACGAGCCGTCCCAAGAACAGATCAATGGTATCCTAAGCCAATGCCCCTGGACCCCACTTCACCCCCATCACGCCAAACAACTGGAGGAACCCCTCACTGCGGAGGAGCTGGCGGCAGCATTAAAGGATCTTCCTCTTGGGAAGTCACCGGAACCGGATGGCCTTCCGTTGGCCTTCCATCGCCTGTTTCTGGTGCAACTCCAGCCCTACCTCCTGCGGCTCATATAAATAGCACAAAGAGAGGCAAAAACTCCAAAATGTAAAAACTATACAATAGACACTTGAGTCCAAATTGTTCATTAGTACAAAAATATTTTCTTTAATGTTGCACGATGATCGTATATAGCAGCAGCAAGACAGCCAACATGTTTCGCCCGACAACTGGCTTCCTCAGGGCACAATTCGTAACTAGTCCAATCTTGGGTCTGTCATTAGTATAAAATGATCCCAGCTTGATTTGCTTGAGGATCATATGAAAAATCTTCTTAAAGTTCCAGTATATACAAGAGAAAAAATTCTTCCACTTATCCCAACTTTGAGGTGGATGTACAGCAATTATAGCCACAATTCATGTAAGTATGATTCAAGCGTAGTGTAGCGCACACAAAAATTCAATACGATAGGTGAATATCCCAAGCAATTTACATAGAAGTTACTTCATGACTGCCCCTGTAAGACGCCGAGTTCTCGTGTTTAGACCCGCCGGCAGCCTTCAAAACAAAACCTCCTGCGGCTGTTCAACTCTTTCTCCGATACGGAAGGGCCAACGCCCTCCGTGGGCATGGCAGAAATACCCCTTATTCCCAAGCCGGGGAAGGATCCCACGTTGTGCGCATCCTACCATCCCATAGCCCTTTTGAACACGGATCTTAAAATCTACACTAAAATGCTGGCCAAGCGCCTGGACCCCCATATGCCTGGCCTTGTAGAGCCGGACCAGGTCGGCTTCATCCGGAACCGACAAGGAGCGGACAACGTACGTAGAATTGCACATCTTGTAGAAGGCGTTCGATCGGGTTGACTGGTCCTTCCTCCGGGCAGTGCTGCTGAAAATTGGATTTGGCCGGAACATGATAGCTAGGATCATGGCCCCCTATCTCTCCCCGCAGGCCCGGGTGCGGAACAATGGACAGCTTACGGACCCTTTCTCCATCCACAGGGGTACACGGCAGGGCTGCCCCCTGTCCCCTCTGTTGTTTGCCCTCGTAGTAGAGCCTCTAGCAGAGATGATTAGACAAGCTGCGGACACACATGGCATCACCCTTGGGGGTCGGCAGAATAAGGTGGCGCTCTTTGCAGATGACCCCATCCTCACACTGTCTCGCCCACATACATCCCTCCCAGCGCTCCACTCTCTACTGCAGTCCTTTGAGCAGGCCTTAAAATTAATCATGGAAAGTCTTGGGCTTTGAATCTTACAATTCCTGAGGAGGAGATACCGGCCCTCAAAACGCTTGCCCCCTACCAGTAGACCGCTAACCACATTCGATATCTAAGGCTTCAGTTGACTCCCTCCCTCGACACGTGGACCCAAATAAATTGGCGGGAATGCAGGAAGACTGTTTTGCAGGATCTGAGGGAGTGGAAATCTCTGACCCTATCCTGGCTGGACAGCCTCAGCGCCATAAAAATGTTGATAACCTGTCCCATAGCATCAGATTCAGAGCCTTCAACGGGATCTCACAAGTTTCATATGGGGCGGGCGTAGACCACGCTTTTCCCATAAAGTTCTCATTCTTCCGCGGTACAGAGGAGGACTAGCGTGCCCCAACCTCCTGGAGTATTACTGGGCCACCCACCTTCGCGTTGTTTCGGAGTGGACAGTGACTGAGAGTGAAAAGATCTGGTTCTATATGGAGAGGACGGTAACCGGGCGCACCATCTGGGATCTTACTTGGCTTCACCGGACCGCGTGCTCTCGTAGCGCTTATATTGCAGTGACCACAAAGACGGTGCTGGATATATGGGACAAAGTGGTCGTGCACAAGACACTCACGACCTTCCCCTCCCCCCACACTCCCATTGCAGGCAACACGCTATTTCCTCCGGCCCTTAACTTGCAGGCATTTTCAAAATGGCTGAACGGTGGATGCAGAACGATCAGTGATCTGTACGAAGGGGGTACGCTCAAAACGTTTGCTCAATGCAGAGAGGAGTTCCAGCTCCCGGCGGGAGCAGGGTTCCAGTATGCATAGCTGCGAAATTGGTTGTCCTTGCCAGAGATGCAGCAAGCAGCCACTCGTCCATTCACCCCCTTTGAGCGATAGGTTAGTTCCTTTGATGAATCAAAGGGCCTTATCTCCCGGACGTACCAGATCCTGCAACACCCCCCGCTAGTAACCACTCACCCATATCAGCGCCAATTGCAATTAACGTCTCCCACTGAAATCACGCCTGTGCAGTGGAGTCGCCTGTGCCGTAACATACCAAAGGTCTATCGCAGTATATCGCAACGAGAAACTGCGTACAAGATCATGACGCACTGGTACTACTCGCCTTCTCGATTGCACAGGATGTTCCCCACATCCTCCCCATTGTGCTGGAGATGTCCGGATGCTTCTGTGGATTTCATTCACATTTGGTGGGCATGTCCTCTCCCGGCCCTGTTCTGGAAGGAAGTTCTTAGTCACATTAAGGAGGTACTGGGCTTCCCTCTGCCCGACTCCACAGCCACGGTCCTTTTAGGCCTTAAGCCCGACAACTTAAAAGCACTTACCCGTAGTGATTGGTACATAGCTCTTCACATGCTCGGAGCTGCTAAGCAACTCATAGCGTTATATTGGAAGAAAGCTGAGACCCCCACCCCCCTCCCCCAATTGCTGCCTGGTTTGTGCGCCTATGGCATGTAGTGACTATGGAACTCTTCACAGCGCGACTGCAGTCCCGCGACACCCGCTTTACCACAATCTGGAATCCACTAGTCGCATATCTTTGTAAAGTAGAACATGCATGTTTCCTACCCTAGAAACTCAGGGCCTTATGCCTATTTGATGATGCTATAATCCTGATTGACCCTAACAGATCACTTACGCTATCAAAGTAACCCTACTCATAACCCCGCATGACACGTACACCGACTCCTGGTCTAACTAGCATACAACACTAGCTCCTCTGGCTCTCCCCCCCACCGCCTGCACACCCCCCACATTGTTGCTGCTACATAGCTTCTCTGACGCAGGGGGCTCTCGTACCCTTAATTCCTTTCCTCCTTCTAACCACTTATCTGTCTGCTCATCACTACCTTCTTTCTGTAGGCCTCTTACCTACACTTTCTGTTCCTCTCTCTGCTATGGTACTATATTTGTTTATTAAGGGTCTTGACTTTCACCCACGATTGTATTTTACTGCTATGTTTTGTGTATCACGCGGCCGGCCCAATAAGGGTTGTAGGCGACATGCTGTGTCTAAATTGTTCAGGTAAGCCTCCCCGAAACCCCTTGAGGCTCTTTTGAACTACGCGACCGGCCCTGTGCAGGGTTGTGGGCTTGACGCTGTGTATACCTGGACCCTTCCTTTGTTCTTTATATGAAAATAAAAACAGATTTACACAAAAAATATGAGTGGGGTCGAGCGGTCCGAAGAGCTCCTAGTGGTGATCTCCTTGGCCTTCGAAAAAGCTATTGACATCCTCATGTGGTCATATTTATTGATTGTCCTGGAGGCCCTGGGAATGGGCCCTGAGTTCCTGGGATCGGTCAAGTTTTTATATAGGGCACCCTGAGCCAGAGTGCGTATGGGGCGTCAAAATATCTTGTCAGTTCAACATAGGTAAGGGCAAGTGGCAAGCTTGCTCCCTCTCCCCTGTGATTTTTTCACTGGCCATGGAGCCCGTGGCCGCCCTGCTGCTAGTGAGGGGCCCACGATGGGGTGTGGCAGTGGGGCCTTAATAGCACGCAGTTTTGTTATATGCAGACGATGTCCTGGTCTACATACAGATTCCCAAAAGTGCACTGCCAGCTCTTTTTTCTGAACTGGACCTCTTTGGAGACATGGCAAGCCTGCGAGTGAACTGGGGGAATTCCTTTATCTTCTCCCTGTGAAGGGTAGAGCACGCTGACGCCGAGAGATTTGAAACTGACCGGCTGCCCGGGCAGCACAAAACATTTTGCTATCTTGGGGTGAACATCTATCGTACGGACAGGGACCTCCTTGATGGAAATTATGGTAGAGCCCTAGCGATGTTGAGGTAGTCCTTGTTATGTTATGTTATAGTGATTTATATAGCGCGCGATTACCAAATAGGTGTCCTGGCGCTGTCCACTACTCCCTGATCTCAAGAAACCGAAATTATTTGTCAAACAACCAGGTCTTCAAAGCTTTCCTAAATTGCAGTAGGTTTTCCATGCGTCTCAGGTGGAGCGGCAATCCGTTCCACAGCTTGGCTGCACCGTACGAAAAGCTACGTCCTCCCCAGCGAGCTTTTTTTATGACAGGGACCGTAATCAAACTGGCATCTGAAGAACGAAGACGCCGGGGTGGGACATACCTTTTGAATCGTTTTATGAGGTAGTCAGCGCCCTCTCCGTTCAAGGCCTTGAAGACCAAACAAAGAGACTTAAACTGGACCCTACTCTTGATTGGAAGCCAGTGAAGGTCTCGGATGGCCTTTGATATGGGAGGAAATTTAGGGATGCCAGTTAAGAGTCTGGCAACAGCATTCTGCAATAGCTGCAGTCTCTGCAACAGGTTCTCCTGAATGTTGAGGTATAGACTATTGCAGTAGTCCAATCTAGATGTTACCAGGGCTACTACCACAGTCTGTCGATATTCCTGAGGAAGCAGGAACAGAATCTTTTTCAACATTCTCAGGATATAGCCGGTTTTAGAGGCTACCGCCTTTACCTGTAATGTCATGGATAGTTTGTCGTCTACTACCATCCCAAGATTCTTCACTTTGTTGACCGGAATGGGAAGGGCCCCCAGTTCCTGTGGCCACCATGAAGGGGTCCAGAAACTGGGGTTGTTACCAAACAACATGACCTCGGTTTTGTTTGAGTTCAACCTAAGGCAGTTGCTTGCCATCCATTGGGCCACTTCCGACATACAGGACTGATGTTGAGGTAGTCCTTGGGCTTTTGAACACGCCTGCCCCTGTAACCCATGAGCCGAACATCTATTGCGAAGATCATACTACTACCGCGGCTCCTCTATTCCTTCATGGCAGTGCCAGTAGTCCCTACAACGGCCTATTTCAAGGACCTGCAGAGCTTGGTCTTCGGCCTAGTATGGGGTGGACTGTGGAGTGGGTTTCAATCCGGACACTGCAGCAGCCGTTAAGAGGGCAGCCTGGGAGTGCCTGACCGAGAACGTTACTTTGCGGCGGCTCAACTGCAGTGGCCTACACGCTGGCTGGCAGGAGACCCGAAGGAAGAGTGCAGAGCAGTTGGGGATGAATTGGGTGGAGTGGGGTTACTGGAGTGGCTGTTGTCACCTGGCGGCGGCCTGCTCTGGGGACTGTGCCGACCGGTGCGCATTGCGAAGCACTACTAGCACAGATACATTCAGCAGTGGTGTGATACACTGCACTACACCCCACAGCTGCCACTCTGGGGTATGCCCAAGATGAGAGCCCTGCTGGAGGCCCACGACCCGGGGCCCTGGCGAGAAGCTGAGCGACCCTGCTTGGAGAACATGCACAATGATGGAAACCCACGCTGCTTTCAAGACCTGCAAGATGTCAATGATCTGGGTGCAAGATGTCAATTATCTGGGCACTGGTCAATTCTAGGCATATACTGCTCTAGTCTTAGAGATCAGGAATATCTGGAGGGAAGGCCAAGAATCTCTACCCCTGCACCAGGGGTTGCAATGTTTGCTGACACATGGGCTAGGTCGCAGGGCGGTTATAATTCTCTACGCTGTACTGCAGGCCGCAGATGCAGACCTGGCGTTGCTTAGCAAGCCTCGTTGGGATGAATGCCTAGAGACCGTCCTGACTGCTAAACAATGGGGGATGGTGCTTGAGCTGGTGAAGGTATCCCCCAATGCTAGTCTGAAATGTACCCAGTTCAGGTATCTCCACCACACCTATCTTACACCACATCGACTACATAGGTTGTTGCAGGGGGCGGTCGCTGCTTGCCCCCTGCTGCGGCCATCGTGACGCAACCTTCCTCCACATGATATGGGAATGCCCACCGCTATCACAGGTATGGGTGCAAGTTATGGACACATATCGGAGGTGATAGAGGTTCCCCTAACGTCTGATTCACTGCTCTGCCTGCTTGAGATCACTAAGAGCATGAAAAATACCAAACATTCCCTAAGACTCGCCGATTTGGTGATTTCCTCACTAAGCGCCTGATAGCCATGTTCTGGAAAGTAGCGCAACCACCAGTGATCACCTTCTGGCTCCAGGTTGTGCTTAGGTGGGCGACTGCTGGGGCGAACGCTATGGCAAGTGATCTCAGAGCACGGGGGAGGTAGGTGAGAAGTTGCGACAATATGGGACACTTATGTGCTCAAAATGCTTGATCACTAATTACTGCTGTAGGGGATCCTCCTGCAACGGGACATTTAACACCCACCCCCCATCGGGCGAAGGGGATCCATAGCTGCTTATAGTCTGAGCAGGCAGCACTCCCTCTTCACCTTACTTGGGGTTACACACTGATGATCCCACGTACTTTCTGACAAATATACACGGACTGTTTGCTTCCATTTGGAAAATACCACTGAGCTTTCATGGATACCCCCAGTTTCCCAGATTGTTTACACACGTTCTAGGATGTATAGTTGCAGGTCATTGTGGCAGCATGGCTTCATGTTTTTGGCACTGTATTGGAGATTGTAATAACCTGGCCCACCTCTCCCCCCTGGGTGGGGGCTTACACCGACTGATGGCAGCCTGGTCTACATTTGCTCCTTGTGATTCCCCGCATAGCCCCACACCCCGGAGTTACACTATTGTGATTTTTGTGTTTGCTGATCTGTGTATCACTATAACTGTAATTCTTTACAAGTGTTTTGATCACTGTTGTAACGACTTGAAAAAGCCAATAAAGAAATATTTTAAAAATAAAATAGCTCCCCTTCAGCAATGCAGCTCAAAATGCTATAATACGTGGTTCATGGAAGATGGCTGGGTGTTCAAACACCTGTTCAGAAAAATAGCAAGAAGACTGATGAAATTAAAAATACCAATAGAACATGTGACTTGTGCAACATTCAAGTGGCGGCTCCTCCGCTATAGTGGAGGAGAGTCGCCCCTCTGCTGTTGAGCAGTGTAAAGGAAAGGAAATATAAAATGATAATAGCTTTGAATTATTATCATTTTTTGTTTCCTTGGCGGGCCGCCAGGCGGGACTGCTCTGCTCACGGAGCAGGGCAGGGGAGAAGTGCGCAGGAGCAAGAAGAAGAGACGCTGGACCCGGCGGTAAGGTAGGTGTATAATTGTTAGGTCTCGCCTGAGCCAGCGCATGCGCTGTATCAGGCGAGACATTTAGTAGGGGGGGTTTTCAAAGTGCTACCCCACGCTTTGGCAGGGCTAGCGCTTGCCTTCACGCAAGCGTGCACGCACGCAACTGCCAGCTTTCAGCACCCGATCAGGTACTATCTGTCTTTCCTCTCGCTTGCTCTCTGAACCTTCCTCCGCCCCTCCCCCGCCGCGTCTCGCGTTAATTCGCGCTGCTTTCACTTTCGCCCCAAGTTTTTTGTTTGCCGTATCAGGACGACCCGACTCCAATAAGTCCCTCAGAGATTGCTTTCTGTATACAATGAATGCTTGAGAAAAATAACAATGTAACAAAACGCATGCTAGTTGAGTGTACTTTGTAGACATAAAGAACTTGATAGGAGGTGGAATGATGATACCCCTGTGGGCGGCCCTAAAAAGAGATTGCGGATTTCAAAGACTGATGGCTGAAAGAGGCTGTTACATATAAGCCAAAGATCGAAGAGGAAATAAACACAAAGACCACTCAATGTATATTTTAAGCAATAGGCCCTGCAGACAGGTGCGCTGTGAACCTGAACCTAAAAACAAGCAACTGTAACCATTTACAGGAATCATGAAATCTCTAATAATGAAAGATTTGGGTCTGTAGTTTTCTGATCTAGTAGGCGACTTGTACTTTCTGAGCAGTTCGATGAGGCCAAGCCCAAAGTTCCAAAATTTTAACTTAAAAAGTGTTTTTCGAGGACCTCCCTTACGCACTAAATAAACTGCAATTTAGAATATAATTAATGAGGATGCACGTACTCCAGATGTTTCTACCATTGGCATGCTTGATGTTTCATAAATTTTCTGTAAATTAATCTTTATATAATTGCTGTTAGTATTTTGCAGTTTTTCGCTCTGATCTAATCGGGTGACATTCACGTCTAAGGAAACATTTTAGCAACTAAAACACTTGGTAAATTATTGCGCGAGAAATCGTTCACTCGGATTACAAAGAAAATAAATGAATCTGAGTCTGCAGGGTTAATGTGCGGGAGGGACTTTACATCATGGATACGTGAAACCGGACATCTACTGTTTGACGGAGGGCAGCTGACACAGCAGCACTCAGGAGAGGCAGACAGCAGCGTCGAGCAAGCTCTACTCTGCACCAATGCACGCACCGTGGAAACAGCAACCTAGACAGGGGATTTTCAATTAATAGGGGATACATTTCAGGTCAATACAGGGTACTGGCTGCTATTAAAACATCTCATACCCGTGAATACACGGATTGATGGGGGCCTGGCTTTGCCATGTTTCGAACTGCAAGTTTTAGCAGCAATGTGAACTAATGCACATTTATTTGCAGGGCTCCCCTTAATGTTCAAGTGACGACCTGTGACTGTCACCTTTACACCCAGAGCTGTAAAACCCTCAAATCTTCCTTTTAATTACATCACACTGACGAATATCAAATATGGTAAAGTCTTGGGAGCGGCGAAATGCAAAGGGAAATGACCATGAATGATAAAAAATTAATATTCCTCCCCACCCATAGCCAATAGGTCTCGCTTTTGGGACCTTATAAGTATTTAGTTATACAGCACAATATCCTTGGTGCAACAACATCAACTGTTGCATGGCTAAACACTTACAAGGTCCCAAAAGCGAGACCTATTGGCTATGCCAATGCTTGTTTTTAAAATGTATTTTCTTTTACATTGCGCAACCTCGCGCACACACGTGCCGCCCCTCGACGCGCCCGCCCCTGCACCGCCACCCGCGAGTCTTGCCAGCCGCCATTACATTCATCTTCAAGGATACAATATAAAAAAATATACTAATCTCGTATTACAGAGGTGTATACACAGTCTTTCTCTCGCTTTCCCCGCCTCTCCCCCCCCCACACACTTCTAAGGACCTGTAATGCAAAACTGGTAATATTTATTTTTATATTGTATAGTTGCATCATTATCATATGTGCACGGAAGAAACATTTTTGACAACTTCTATTTTCCCAGCATGCAGATTTATAAATGGCTAGTGCATTCTCTCAATATATTCTTGTGTGGGATACTTATTTTAAAAGTTGAATTTCTGACTACCAGTGTAACCTTAATCAAAACTGGAAGGCTGGAATTCCATAATGTAATTTATATAGGGTAAGAGATGAGCTATTTGCCTTGGTGAACAAAAAGTTGTGAACATTTTCTTTTAAAGCTTGTTTGATTTCTGCATAAAGAAGTGATCTTCATTCATAAAAGCTAGCAAATAAGTGACTTTGTTAGCGTAATAAATGTATTGAATTATTCCTGTTTTTTCAGATGAATTATATTTATCTACTCTATGACTAACACTGCACACATAACCTTCAAATACAATTCTCTCTCTCATCCTCTCACATCATAGAACTGTCCTAGATGTAAACTGTATGTAACAGGTCCTGTAAACAGTATTCACACCCCAACTCACTTCCTGCCTGGAACTAAATACCAGTCTTGAAATTGAACCACATTCATTAAAATCAGTGAGGAGCTTCTCACAATAATACCCCATCCCATCTTATGCACACTACAATCTCAAGTGGTGTGCTTTATTTGGGCAGGGGGATCAGCTGAGGATCTCCTCCCATAAATGTGTGCTTAACCCATACGACAGCAGGCTGGGGTTCTCTGACCTCTAGCTGTACTACTGGGCCAGTCGCCTCCTTCCAATCAGCAAGTGTTTTTTTTCTGGGCTGTGATGACCCCTCAATAGCAGTGGAACTCGGCGAGTTAGTCCGCCATGGCATGCTTACCCTTCTCTAAGCCCCAACACCCCCACAACCCTCCCAACCATGATCCAGTTGACCCTGCTTAACTTGCACCAGGCACTATGGTGGATTGGCTGGCACGGGGTCCAGATGGTGCCGATGCCACTTTGGGTCCTGGTTCAGCCACACAGCCGCTTAAGAGGGATTCCAGGTGTGAGACTCCATAGGTATCTTCATGGTGGGGGGGATCTCTGGACGGGTGCTTCCATGTGCACGTTTTGACACCTCATAGACACATACTCTATGCACAAGATGCAATTCTTCTGCTTCGTACAACTACAACATTCACTGGAGGCCTCCCTCAGCCCTTCAAAGCCCCTCCTCCAAAAAATCCTCTAGAGGCACACCTGCTGGGATTCTGACTGGAGAGGAAAGGCATCTCTTGTCTATACCGCTCACTGGTCAACAACACACCGGACTCCATGGCTATTCTGAGGGAGAGATGGGAGGGGATGTGGGCTCCTACAATGATGATGATAGAGTAGAGGCCATAAGGGCCCCTAGAACATTGGCAATTTCCATGAAGCTTCGCCTCTTCCAACAGAAATACTTGCACTACATACACTACAGCTCCTCACGGCTGCACAGGATGAGGGCTGACCTACCACTGCTGTGCTGGCATTTTCGGCACCCAGTGGGTACGTTTTTTCACATGATCTGGAAATGCCCAATTATCCAGTTCTACTGGAAGTGTATTTGCAACACCTTTTACCAGATCGTCGTCATGACAGTCTCGCCAGACCCAAAGCTGGTTCTCTTAGCCTGCTGGAAAGTATGGGGGTGGTAACACCATAATTGAGTACCATTGAGTTGGGTAACAATAAACACCTGTTATTCAGCATCACGATACCTTTGGGTAAACGTGCGCTTTACAAATGCACGTTATGGTTTGTATGGGTCTCGTCATCGCTAAAAGGGACATTGCACGACACTGGCACTCGTGCCTGGCCCTGCCATTTTTTGAATGGACCCGAGGAATTGACTATGCCGCCACAGCTGATAGATTTGTGTAGGGGGTGCCCAGAAAAGCCACCGTAAGTTATGGGGAGCATGGATGTCTTATTCGGAAACCCTGAAACAGAGGACTAGCTCTCCTGTGGCACTGTTTTGTTAACTTTCCTTCCTGGGCGAAGTGGGGTTTAGGATCACTACAGCAAGGTTATCTTTACTGTTGTTGTTTTCTTGTATATGATCTGAAAACTAATAAAGAGAGTTATAAAAAAAGAAAACCATGAATCCTGATCTCTTAGCAGCATTCTGCAAAGCTCGCCATATCGCTTTTCAATAATGCTGGAATTTGAATACTGGTGACAGTCTATCTCCTACCTGTACCTTTCAGGTCAAACTCTTCTTTTTATCTGCAGTTACTAACATTGCATTCAATGTGCCACAAATTCCAGCTTCGTCTTAGACCCTTTTTAACATTTACATACAAAGTACCTCCATATAAACTATGCAAGCCAACACATTTCTGCAGATGACTGACAGACAGAGCTCAAACAACAAAAGGAAAACTGGGGTCATCACCAGGCTTCAGGTTGGCACGCACAAGTTCTGACCTGAATGAATAAAAACTGGCTACGCTTGAAGGCTGAAAGTACCCAGACTCTAATCATTGGCCATCGAAACCCCACTGTTCATCTGATCACAGAGCATTGGATCTTCACCAAAACTCGAGCAGAATGGTCAGAACTTGAGAGATAAATTAATTGCTAGCATATTTGCTATCCTCTCAATTAATGCTGGAACAAAAAGGGCATTTGGTCACTCCTACAGGGATTTCCCCCTTCTGCTGCTACTAGCTTAATGGAAGGTGCTGGTCCTTGATATGGGACAGCCCTGCCTGAATGTAAATACATCTACGGCTCTCCGCAAAGACTATGAGCAGACTACAACCAGCCCAACACCAGGTAGCTTGACTCCTCATTAGTATGACATCATATGGCCACATTTCCTCAGCTGTAATATCCCGCACTGGCTCTCACCAAAAGAATGCAAAATCTTTATAAATCTTTGCCTAGTGTGTAAAAAAATGCATCAATTAAATGTGCCCTTGACGCAGCTGACACAGCCTCTAGATCTGTTAACAATAGTGTGCTACTCAGACGACATGCCTGGTCACGCATTTCAGGGTTTAAGCAGAAAGTTCAGACAACTATCCTCAACCAGCCGTTCAATCAGGAACAACCTTTTGGACCGGCTGTAGACACCACTCTAGAAAATATGAAAAAGGACACGGAGACTGCTAAATCCATGGGAGCATTACAGTCTTCAGCCACTCGTGGCTCCTTTCGTCGCTCCTTCTATAAGGAGCAGCTAAAAACATTGGAACAGACACCGCCTCCTCTTCCTATAAAAACACCACTCAAACATCCCCCAATAGAGGATATTTTAGAGGCGGATACAGTCGAAATAACAACAAAGGGAGAGGCCGAGGTAGTAACAACACTTGTGCCTCCCCCCCACTAAACAGTGACTTCCCTCCACTCCCTCCTGACCATTCCACTCCGGTCGGGGGAGACTCTCGCAATTCCTACCTGTCTGGGATTCCATCACAACGGACAAGTGGGTACGACAAATTATCCAGTATGGTACAGCAACCCCTCCCAACATTCCACCCAAACAGCGTCCAATGTCCACAGAACATCTTACGCTCTTAAAACAAGAGGTTCTCTCACTGCTTCAAAAGCACGCAATAGAACCAGTTCCCCATCAGCATCAAGGAACAGGGGTTTACTCACTGTATTTCCTATTCCCCAAAAGGGACGGGACCCTAAGGCCAATACTCGACCTCAGACCCCTCAATCTCTATATACAGTCCGATCATTTTCATATGATCACTCTTCAACAGGTTCTCCCACTGCTGCAACAAGGTGACTTCCTTGCCACACTAGATCTCAAGGACTCCTACTTCCACATTCCCATACACCCTGCTCACAGGAAGTATCTAAGGTTCATAGTGGACGGACAACACTATCAGTTCAAGGTCCTTCCATTCGGGGTGACCACCGCACCCTGGGTGTTCACAAAGTGTCTTGCCGTAGTAGCAGCACACTTAAGAAGACAACAAATCCACGTCTTTCCATATCTCGACTTCTGGCTAATAAAAGCCAAGTCATTCAAACAGTGTGTTCTTTACACTCATCAAACCATCCAGCTGCTACACAACTTGGGATTCACACTAAATTACCCCAAGTCAAATTTTCAGCCCTCCCACATACATCAGTATCTAGGGGCCACATTAGACACCTCCAAAGCTCTGGCATATCCCAGTCCAACCAGGATAGCCAGTATGCAAGCCCTAAGCAGAAAATTTCAACCGCAGCACTCCCTCCCAGCAAGGGTTTTCATGCTACTCATAGGAATGATGACATCTTGCATCTTCATTGTACCTCATGCCAGGCTTCAGATGCGCCCCTTACAGGAATGCTTAGCACGTCAGTGGAACCAGGCTCAAGGACAACTTACAGATCTGGTGTTGGTGGACAGCCGCACACATCGCTCTCTGCAGTGGTGGAACACACAAAATCTATCCAAAGGGCGGCCGTTCCTCGAGCCGGTTCCACAGATAGTGCTAACAGTAGACACATCACTCACTGGTTGGGGAGCCCATCTCCTAAATCATACAATTTAAGGCAAATGGACCACTCAACAGAAAGTGCTCCATATCAATCACCTAGAATTACTGGCAATATTTCTAGCATTAAAATAATTCCAGGTACATCTACATCACAAAAGTGTCCTAGTCCGGACGGACAACATGACAGTCATGTATTACATAAAGAAACAAGGAGGCACACATTCTCTGCAGCTGTCCCAGCTAGCACAAAACATTTAGAGATGGGCCATTCCACAAAACATATACCTGTTGGCAGAACATCTTCCAGGAGTTCACAATCAGATTGCGGATCTGCTAAGTCGGCAGACACACGAATGGGAACTTCATCCCCAAGTTCTTCAACCTTTTTTCCAGATGTGGGGTCAACCAGACATAGATCTGTTCGCCACACATGCAAACGCAAAATGCCTAACCTTTGCCTCCAGGTTCCCACACCCGTTGTCCAAAGGCAATGCGATATGGATGAACTGGTCAGGCAGATTTGCGTACGCTTTTCCGCCACTCCCACTAATTCCCCTAGTAGTATGCAAGCTCAGACAACAGTCTCTCAAGATGATCCTGGTGGCTCCCACATGGGCATGCCAACCGTGGTTCACAACACTACTGGAACTCTCAGTAGTTCCACACCAAAAACTACGCCTCTCCCCAACATTGCTAACGCAGAACTATGGAGAGATAAGGCACCCCGATCCAGGTCAACTGAATCTGGTAATCTGGCTCCTGAGGTCCTAGAGTTCAGTTATCTTAACCTTCCACTGGACTGTATGAACATCATTAAAGAAGCCAGACGCCCTACTACTAGAGCTTGCTATGCAGCAAAATGGAAAAGATTTATCATCTACTGCAATAACAATAACATTGATCCGCTGGATGCTTCAATCCAGGACATCATTTGCTATTTGCTACACTTACAAAGATGTAATCTAGCATATTCATCCATATGATTACAACTAGCAGCGCTTGCTGCTTATTTACAAAACAGACAACACTTATCATTATTTAGAGTTCCTGCAATTAAAGCCTTTAAGGAGGGCCTTAAAAGAATAATTCCTCCCAGACTGCCACCCTCTCCGTTGTGGAATTTAAACATTGTTCTTACCAGGCTCATGGGTCCCCCATTTGAACCTCTACATAAATGTGAACTTCAGTTCCTCACATGGAAAGTAGCTTTTCTTGTCGCAATTACCTCTCTCAGAAGGGTAAGTGAGATCCAGGCTTTAACCATACAAGAACCATTCTTACAAATACATCGTAACAAATTGGTTCTCAGAACAAATCCAAAATTCCTTCCCAAAGTCATCTCTGCCTTTCATCTTAACCAATCAGTTGAGTTACCGGTGTTTTTTCAAAACCCAGACTCTGTGGCAGAGAGAGCTCTTCACACACTAGACTTCAAAAGAGCACTACTTTATTACACTGACAGGACTAAACCCTTTCGCAAAACTAAACAACTGTTTGTAGCTTTCTCCCCACCTCATAAAGGTAACCCCATCTCCAAAGCTGGGATCGCGAGGTGGATAGTAAAATGCATTCAAATATGCTACCAAAAGGCTAAACGCACATTAACAATTCCCCCCCTAGAGCGTATTCAACACGCAAACTATGAGCTTCCATGGCATTCTTAGGGAACATTCCATTAGATGACATATGCAAAGCAGCAACATGGTCTACACCACACACCTGCACCAAACACTATTGTGTTGACGTGCAGGCTAAGCAACAAGCTTCTGTAGGCCAAACTGTTCTTAAAACACTGTTTCAAACCACTGCAACAGATACAGGTGACCGCCGCTAGGGGAGACACTGCTGTACAGTCTATGCATAGTGTACAATCTGCAGCTCATATGCCTCGAACGGAAAATGCTACTTGCCAGTATGCATCTGTTCTTGGCATGTAGAGCTGCAGAGTTGTACACACCCACCCGCCTCCCCGGAACCTGTATCTGTTCCAGTATTATCTTAATTAGATACATTCACATGGACATCTCATACTTCTTACTAACTCCATCATTTCCCATCATGGTGAAAAACAATCTGAGGATGGAGTCGATGCCCATCCGCACTATCGTCCACAGGAGGTGTCACCTATCTCGTGACTACAAAAGACTCTTCCAAGACAAAAACAAAGTGCAAGCATCCGAGCCCCACACCAGATGGCGATCTATGCATAGTGTACAGCTCTATATGCCAAGAACAGATGCATACTGGTAAGTAGCATTTTCCTTACTGGTAAAGTTGGATTTAACATTACTTTTTAGAAATGCCACTTTTAGAAAGTGGGCATTTCTCTGCTCTTAGCTCTGTGTGCCTTGAAGCCTGTCTCCAATACACTTCTACAGTGGGTGACAGCTAAACTTTATGCATTCCCTCTATGCAGCCACAAACACGGGAAGGCTAGGTGTGTTTCAGTACCTATCTACATATAGCTGCATTCTGATAAGTCTTCCTGAACAGAAAGGGATGTAATGGCTTCTTTTTCTTCTATAGGTAGTGGCCTGACCCCTCACAAAGGGTTAATTACCCCCTACTGATAGTCTGGATCCCAGGCTGGGAAGAAAGGACCTGGTGCACTTCAAAGACCCTTCTTTGAAGTCACTCCCACTTCAAAGGCAGATTTAGGTATAAGTACTGGGTCTCTGACCCTACCAATTCAGTACACTTTCTTGACCTGTGGCCGCTCTGCCAGGACGAAGAGTAACCACTGTGCTGCTAAAAGACTGCCACTCTGCTGGCTGTGCTGTTTGCTGAACTCTTGCCTTGCTGTGTTGCCTTGCTGCCGCCACTCACAATCTCTTTGGGTGAGACGGACTGTACCTGCATCACTTGAACCCAGAGTGACTGCAAGTTCTTGCTGGCGCGCCTCCTTTTGCCTAAGTCTCAGGGAGATAAAAGACTTAGAACTGTCCTTTTCCAACCCTTGGGCTCATCTGCTGGTAAGTCTGGCATGCCAAGAGGAGCCAACCCAGTCTTTCACCCTTGGACATGGACCTAGGGGTTTTCTACAGTGTTTTTGATGTACCGTCTTCTCTAGCTGGAATTGGATTGGCGCATCGCACTGGGAGCCACCACATTGCACTTGGAACTGCCAAACCCTGGGACTGACGCTTCGGTCATGGCCCTCGTCTCATTGCTGCTGCTGCATTGGGATTAAATGAAGCATCGCCCGGCTGTACCCCACCTCTGTCGACACGAACCTGGTATCAATGTACTTTTGTTCAGTGGGACTAAGTGGATCCCTGTATCCGGCCCGGTCTCAATCGCGGTCGGCCTAAACTCTTGATTTTGTCCCGGTCTGGCGCAACCAGTTAACCCTGTAAGCGCTATTTGCTTTGAAGTACTCCTGTGACATTTATTCCTTCAAAATTCATATCTCAACTCCTACAGATTGGATATGTAATTTGTGTCTTGTTTATTTACAGTCACACTTTATTTTTCTAAACTGTTGTGGAGTATTCTCACTGTTTTTCTGTTTGTGTTACACAACTACTTTACACATTGCCTCTTAAGTTAAGCTTTGACTGCTTTGTGCCAAGCTATCTGAGGGTGAGAACAGGATCATTTAGGTTGTGTAGTGATGTATGCTGACTAGGATTGCGGCTCCTGCTTGTACGGGGTGCATACTCTGCCAACCAGAAACCCCATTTCTAACATGTCTCTTCCGACCTTCTGAGTTAAATTTGGGGCTAGTCATTTAGAATCTTTTCACCTAGTACCCGAAGAATGCTTTTCATATTTTTCAACCGTAGTTTCCTCTTAACCTGTTTTGGTATGACGGTTCCTTCCAGTAAATCAGGTTTGTGCTCACAATCCTTGCATACCATAGCACTTGTCAAACAAATCTCCAAAAAGAATGTGACATTCAGTTCTTTACTTGAAATACAACAACTCTAATTTGGTTCTCACCATTTGCTTTCCAGTATTTCAAAACACGTCTCACTGTTCGCGGAGCTAGGAAGGGTTAAATTGTGGAGGGTGATTTCTTGTTAAGATCTCAGGATGGGCCTCGGAGCTCAATTGTTCATGGGTCTTTGCAAATGACTAAGAGGTGTTAGATGGTGGCGGGTGATTTCTTTTTAGTCATAAGGATGGGCCACGGAGATCAGCTTTCCATTAATCTTTGCAAACTTGTCTTGACAGCATTTCTCCTAGAAATCCCAAATTGATGCTCTTCTGTTTCACAACCAGGAACACTGTACACCTATGCATCTCACTAGCCATACCTATGATTTTGAGTTACCTGCAGGAAATGCAAAGTAGGGTGAGTAATGGTTGAAAGTGTATCATAAATAAATATATTTATAGTGGCCTTGCCCAAAGCTAGCCAAGGAATTGAGCATAAAATCTCAAGCAGTCACTAGGAGTTTTCGAGTTTTCGGTGCTAGAGGACAACCATGTGACAGTTATTATTTAAAAAGCGTTTATATCACTACCCCTTGGTTCAAATTAAGAAGGAAAAGTCTTGTTCTTTTTCTCAAAAGTGCTCTATCTGTTTGACACTTGGTAGAAGATTGGTTCTACTCACTGACATTAAAACGTAACTCTCCTCATTGCTAAGTGATTGACGTGTTCCATACCAGCACAGAAGAAATACCCCTTAAATACAAGACCACTTTCTTGTTCTAGTACACCACGACCTCTAAAAATTCAAAACCCAGATATAAACGTACTTTCCTTTGCACAACATATACTAGTTGTACGTAAGCGACCATTTAATTTGTTAATTATTTGGTAAAAATTGGACATGCGAAAAACCAACCTCTACATATTTCTTTCTATACAATAACCCTATGAGCACGGCTTTGAAGATAGCGGTATGAAGTACAACCTGGCTACAAATTGGACTTGTAAAGAGAGAAACACTTCAGGTTAACTTTCCACTATTTATATTTACAACACTGTTCTCAGGCCTTACTCTATTTGGGAACAGGAGGATTTATTAAAATAGTAACTAGTTGCGACACATAAAATGATCTTCAAATGCCGACTTCATTCCCTGGTCATCTTCATATCCATTCAGGATAATAAGGAGCCTCACATTTGCCGTACGTCCTCCAAGGTGCCTCCCGAGTACTCAGCATCAAGAATAGATCTTTAGCTGGAGTATTCTGAATTTCTGGCAGTTAGTTTTTGATGTCCGTTTATATTGTCTTAGAAAGATTCTAAGGAAGTAATTGTTAGATATCCGTACACTTGCCTCATTGTACGCAACCAAAATGAGCATTGGCAAACGGATGCGATGTGTCTTTTATGGCAATCTTTTTATGATGCATATTTGTGGAGCGCATTATCATCCAGGAGAGTATCCTGGTACTGAGCAGATGAGTGTAGCTAAACCTAGGGCCTAGAAGGACTACTCGAAAAGCCAGGTCTTCCCCTTCAAAAAGTGAGCAGGCTCTTATGTGTTGCGACAGGTCGATCCACGCTTCAGGAGCGATTTAGCAGAAGGCTCCACTGCCGGATCTGGTTTTTCATATGCATGGGAAGTGTATACCGCAAAAATGAACAGAGGAAAGTACTTTAAAGATTGTTTGACAATTTCTAGTGCATTCGAGCATCATCTTTTCAAAAGGTCTTAACATTCAATGAACAGTGTGTCAATGGAGTTTTAGAAAGTTCTCTGCACGACCCCCTTTTTCCCCACTCTAAGTTCAAAGAGCACAAAATCTTTGGGTACAAGGTTTGATGCTCCTTTTTGAGGGTCTCGGAAGGTGCCTAATACTTTAGTCAATTCACGAGTCAAAATCTCATCTAGAAGCTCCTATCGGCATTGCTCTTCTCTGTGATTTATTCAACCTCAAACTGCTCTTTGAAGTTCTGCCGCTACTCTCCAGAACCTTCCTCCAGGAAGAATAAAAAATACTGAGCAACATGGTCTGGGACGGGGCTCCCTTGATAGCAGGATTCATCCAAGATGGCTGTCCTTCTTGGTATGCTGGGACATGTAGTCCCGATCACATGTTTAGCTCCCTGCACACCACTACCGCTTTTGGACCTCATGCACTCCAAAGTGCCTTGTATCAGAGCGTTTTCTGGAGCAAAAATATTGTTTAGAATTTCCATTATGCACTAGGCAGATGTGCACCATTGGCTTCATAGAGTATGTTGACTCATTTATTCACAGACCGTGACAAAGGCAGGTAGGGTTCATACAGTGAGGTGGTGGAAATAGACTGGCTGGTTGAACATGTGCCACAGAAACTATGACCACTGCAGGTTACGTGTTTCATATCCATTAAGATAGCTCATGATGCTATGCCGATTAGTGTTTCCTGTGCCAATGAAACAGCTTGATGGGTTAATGCATCTGTGCCTTAGCAAGCGAGAGAAAATGAAATCGTGCTTCAGGTCTTTCCAGAAACACTAATGGGCCAAGAGCTTGTGGTTGGTTGATGTTCTGTGCTGGGATTGTCCTTTGATTGCATGCCCTGACTGGACCTTTTTGACAGTGGCTTTACCTGACATCATGGCATACTCTCCGAAAGGGACATGGTGCGTGGTGCTGGTCTGATGTTTTTGGCATGATGGTCATTCATGGAGTATGGTGAAATCCTGCCAAACCTGGTGGAGGGGCAGCATTTCATTGGTGCAGACTTGACCTTCCATGAGGTGAAGAGGTTGAGAGTGCCGCTCAGGATGTAGAGTTGTGAGGGTCAGGGTCATCTTGATGGTTACGAGTCTCTTGTCTACACACCTCCTTCATGTGTTTGATTTTTAGATCAGCTGCGTACTGGCTAGCCTGATTTCGGGGATTGGGATTTGATGTCCTGGAGATGTTGGGAGTTGCACACTGGCATTTTCCCTTCCTGTCTCTAGTGACCTACTGTGTGTCGATGCAGTTGACTCCTGGGTGGTCGGATCTGTCAGTTTGATGACTTCGCTTTTCTGGCCTCTTTATCATCACATGACTGATGGGTCATATGTTGGGACACGTCTGGGCTTGATCGGCCTCCTCCTATCCGAGTTCTTTCGGTCAGTTACTGCATCCGAGCACTGCAAAACTGCAGAATGTAATATGTCGGTGGCAGTGATATCCGTTGATTGTAGTTGTTGAATGTTGATAGACAGTTACATAGAAGCTAAATTGGTCGATCAGGAGACTGTCATCTTGTTTACTACAGCATCCCTATCCCCACACCCATTACATTTCTTGTGCTCCATGGTAACACATCACACCAGTGGTCCTATTCCTTGGTCCTGATGCCCTCTGTCCCTCCTCAGGGTGATTACTTCTTCACTTGTTCAATGACCCTCACTCAACTCCTTTCACTGGCTCTTATGGTCTTGATTGCCTATGTTTCCTGGTTTTGCCAAGCACATGTGATTTGAGGGGCTGCCTGGATCCTACCATTCGGTAATGTGGTGATGCCCAGGCTTTCATGCAGTTAGCCTTTCTTTTGGTTGAGGTTTTGGAGGTTGGACTTAGGGCTGTAATTGGGGGAAAGATGTTATGATTCTTCATTTTAGTGGGATTCCTGTTAGCAACTTCTGTTATGATCTAGGCCTTTGGGGTTACAGTAGCAGAATTTTCTTATGACACTTTTTCTGCCTCTTGTGTTCCACCCCCTGTCCATTTATCTGCTTGTTGAAGAGGGACTATTCTTTTTGGGATGTCGAATTGGCTTTGTGATTGGCAGCTTTGGGTGAGCTTGGCTTTCTGGCGAATGAGCACAGCTTTCTGGCGAATGAGCACGGCTGTACTAAGGTCCCTTGTTCTGCCTTTGCTTCTCCTGTTTCAGTAGTGGTGGCTTTCGGTCAGTGACCTGTGCTGGAACAACTGTGAAAGGGAGCAGTGACTGGATCACTGTATCTTGGAGAAGGACTTTTGTACATCCTGTTGATGTAGTAAGGACTCCCTTAATACGTACATACATTGTTAAGTTAGCATAACCACGTTAGAGGTTAGAAAGCCATCTTGCTACTTTTGCGCACGACACTGCGTTCACATGTTATTGCTTAAACAAACTGCTGACTCGAGTTTTGCCTCACACGAGAGCAATCTGTTGTTACCATCCCGAGCTCTGCGCAGCGACCTTGGTCTGCACATGATGTGACAAACAGTCTGAGTTGTTAGACAATGCATGTTTTCCACTCTAGGTTGATCGACCCACTATTTAGTCATAACACACGAGCAGCTGCAAATACCTGAAAGTTGGTGCTTTTAATATCACAGACATCATGTTTATTATTCAGACCGAAGACGAGCCTTCCTGCGAGAAGACTCCTGATGCTCCTGTGATGTGATTTCACTAAGCTGATCTTTGAGGTATGGGGTCCCCTATTCAAGCCTAAGAGACCTTCTACTAGTCTAATAATAATATTAGCTTCTTAGTAAAGGGAAGGTGGTAGTATCCACGGTCATTATAACATGATCACCCCTTTTATATTCTATGGTATTGTAACGATGTTGATGGTTTTGATTTTAATCATTTGTCTGCTTGTATTAGCCAAAGTACTGCATCTTAGGACACGTGGTCTATAAAAATAAACTCTTTTTATTTACACCGTGTCTCTGTTGATTATTGTTGTGGACTGATGTGAGAATAATATACGAACAGGTATTTCCGATTCCCACCATTACTGAGAGTATACTGAGTCGCTTGTTCTGGGTTGTCTTTTCATTGGGACCGCCGAGCTAAATCTCGGATAACGAATGGGACACTTATGCTAGCCGGATACTGGGTTCTGAGGTGAGTTTCTGGTACACCACAATTCACTGAGGTCCTGGGGTTCTACGCATAGTTCTGTGTATAAGCAGAATCCCTGCAACATGGCGCACCTAACGTTTGGTCTATGAGTTGAAACGCCTTAGTAGTGCTTGTATTAGTCCACAATACCCTCATTCTTGTTTCCGGATAACAAGTCTGACGGATTTAAACCTACCTAGTTCAATTGATATAGGTTCCTTCAAGCTTGATCATTAAAAAGGTTATTGAACCCTTGTGCTACTGATAGCTTCGAGTGTATTTTGTCCTAATGTCGATAGATATAGCGGCGCATAGCCGTGCAGCTCTGAAACGTCATTTGACGCAGTATGGGGTGCCGGACACTGGCATGGACGTCATCTTTGTGGTAGGAGCCGATGCGGCATATCCATTTGAGTTGTTCTACTCTTGGGTGACGATTCCGGCGGTGAGTGCGGTTGATAATACCTTCCATTCTTACACTGCAACTGCCGTGCCAGCGAACTATGTACCATATAGGACACAAGAAATACCAATATCTGCTTGGCAGCATCTTATTTGGTTTAATGGCGCCCTTCCCCATGTGGCTATACTGCCGAGAATGGGCCCTTTGTCAATTGCGGGGGCCACTTGGCCGGTACTAGCCGGATTTACGCCTCATCCCCGTTACCTCACAGTGACGGTGGCTGAGTTGCGTGTACTACACACTGTTCTTATAACAGTATATAGGGCATTGGTGCAGTATGTGTCGCGCAATATGCAGGCGGGGGCTCCTGCGGTTGCGGGACAACCTACTGATCACCGTGCGGTGGTCATTAGTCCTGTTATGGTTAATTCTGTTATGGGCAAGCGCCCCCAAACGAGGGATGATTTTCCCTTTTGGCTTGCTGAAATATTTGACCAGATAGAAGCGGTATACCCGAATACATCTCCTGTGGAGAAACACAGGATCCTTACCATTAGTTTGCCTAAAGACTTGGTCCCCAACGTAGAGGATTGTGTTAATTGGGGCAAGGTCTTTGCAGCGACGTACGCGCAGTGCTTTGGCACTCCGTCTATGATGATGCTGCCCTCCGTTATCAAACGTGTTCAAGAGAACCATGGTGCGGAGTCTGCGATAGAGTTAGGGATGCGGCTCCTCGGACAATTTGACCTGGTGGCTACCATGATAATGGGAAACCTTAAGGGTGATGCTTTGCAGTTCCAGGTTCGTAATGAACTGAAGCGAGTTGCTGAAGAAGATAAACCGCAGGAATTTGCGAAAATAATCGCTGAGGCATACCGGGATTTGGGTCGTAGCTCTTTAGGAGTTAAGCCTGTGATCAAAATTCCCGATCTAAAACAGCAGGGTAAGGCAGAAGCCTCTGGTAAGGACGACCGACCAAGTTTTCCAAAACAGAATTGGCGGTTTAAACAACAGGGAAAGCAGCAGCAACAGAAACAGGGCTCTCGGCCTGCCTCTCCCGTACAGTCAAGTAGTGAACGCACTTATGATCTGCGCGATCGTGCTACTATTAAGTCTCCTGATAGATTTCAGGTTTCTGAACAGCGTTTGCCTCGTTCTTCACAGGAAACATCGGCTACACAGTCCGGTGGCGGAGGCGGTGGCAAAGGTCGGGGTGCTCCACAACAGCGTGACCAACCCCGACAGCCTGAGGGTAAAGGCAAGCAGGACGAATTTGCACGACAAAGACCCCCGTTTCAGAAGAAGAAAGTGGCGGCTCTGACGGCAAGGTATGCCTCAGATAGTGCGGACACAGCTTCGGAACCGGACATGGGCGCTGACGCTACTGGACAGCGCAGCGGAAATTACCATAGTCCGTCAAGCTCTGCGTCCATTTCTGGCGGTGACAGCAACTGATATATTGGTTACTGTTGAAACAGCTGACACCAGAGTGGCTCCCCCTGACAGACTTTATGAAATAGTCTTATTAATTGAGGGTGACATACAACGTACAATAAAAGGGATTGTTTGGGATAATCTGACCACCACCTATGATATCCTCCTAGCGGAGGCAGATTGGCCTCCAGCTTTCATTTTAGAGGCTCCTACAGGGGAGGAGGTAGTCCTCCCGTCCTTTGCTCACACAGTGCCTAAGGACCAAGCTGAAGTGTATGCTGGGGAGTGGGCGCTTGCGCTTTCGCCGGCGGTGTATCGTACTCAGGTGGGATGGGACCGATTGTCCCCCTGCCATGAGATTCCATTGCGGTCTATGCCCCAGCCTCAACCACAATATCCCATGCGTCGTGAAGCTAGACCCCACGTCGCGGCAATCCTTGAACAATTGGAATATCAGGGTGTTATTGAAACTTGTGTGTCCCCTATGAATAACCCTTTATTCACTGTAACGAAGCCTGACGGCTCGTACCGTTTAGTTTTGGATTACCGGCACCTAAATTTCCATTGCCGGACCTGCGCGGTACAAAATACACATAGCTCGGCTTTAGTCGACAGTCTCGTGCGTAAAAGGTTTAAAACGACACTTGACATTTCCAATGGCTTTTTTAGCCACAACCTGTCCACACTGAGTAGCCAGTGGACGGCGTTTACTTCGGGCGGTAAACAAAAACAGTTTACAAGATTAGCCATGGGTTACAAAAATAGCCCTGGCGTCTTTTCTGCTCGCGTGGTTTCTCTCTTAGAAAGAATTGACCCCGATGCATACTCCTATGTTGACGATATCTATCTTACGGATGATGAGCTGATGCCACATCTGTCTCGAGTCGACAATATTATAGTGAGTTTTGCTGACTATGGCTACAAATTCAATTTTGCGAAGTCTCACATCGCAGAATATACGGTGTTGTTTTTGGGCTACGAGCTCAACAATGAAGGTAAGGGGTTAGCCCCCCACTTTCTGGAGAAGTGCGCATGCTTAAGTGCTCCTACGACACTGAAGAAATTACAATCTCTGCTGGGCTTTCTGAATTTCGGCCGTACGTACATTCCTGATTATGCCCAGCGTATCAAGCCGCTTTATGCCTTGGTACAACCTTCGTTTTCGAAGTCTAGCTGGCAGCTAGAACACTCTGCAATTTTACAGTCTTTACAGGCTGACCTTCTTGCTTATTTCAAATTGGAGCTTTAGAGGGAAGAATGCCAAGCTGCCCTCCACTCAAAGTCTAATAACAACAACAAATAGCTTGGCATCAAGAGGGTTCAAATATCAGTCCAAGGGCCAACCACTGATGGTGGGAGCAACTGTGTTCCAACCACTGGCAATATGTCAACAAAATTAGACTGGCCCTAAACCTCTTTAATTGTTAATTAAGAGCATCTGCAATGCAACCCTTCAAGAACTCACAGAAAGTGTATCACCCCAGCTCACACAAAAAGTGATGTGATTCGTGAAAAGAGTGTGAGAAATGAGAAGGCACCTCACGTACGCAACACCAGGAAGGCTGCCAGCTGGTACTCGCTGGTATGCCCACGTTTTGTCATCATCGGTTGCCAACTCAAAAAAGAAAATAATGTCCAGTAAGAAGAAAGAGAACAGAGATAGTTTTAGCAGAAACACTTTGCTGTCCCCATAAACAAAGAGTGAGAATGAAGAGACCCAGTGAATTGCTAAGAACAGGTTGTTCAGAGCAACGATAAAATTGAGATATAAACTCACTATAAAGGACAAACTCTTTATTCAAAACCAGTGAGTTCACTCAAGGTAAAAGCACTAAATGTCGCTAACCTTTATAAAGAAGGCCAACATGTTTCATTGCCACTAGTATTTCGGCAATTTCATCAGGGCATGGGGGTTTTTTTGCACTCGTTTAACTGGACATCCACTTTACTGTTTTATGGAAGGGCTGTATAAAAAGCAGAAAAGAAGACAAATAGAATGACTATTTTCTATTCATACTTCAATAAAAGTTGGACCAACCATTCATCAATAACACCAAACTGCTAGTTCCCATACATATATTTACCACGTAAAGGCCGAGGACGCTCATACCAGCCTTCACAATGCCAATCGGAATTGCTTTTCTTTTTCCGATTCCTTAGAATGCGCTGCAGCTAGCGCATGTTCAACCTGTGGAAAGGGGGTTTTCAATTCATAATCAAGTCACAGTACACAATTTGAGACAGCGAGTCTGGTGATTCTCTCCCCCTCGCAACACCATCCGTCTTATTTTATCTGTCTCTAAAAGACGAATGTACTTTACTCCGGCCAGAGGTAAACACCACGAATATCTGCTGCCCCGTTCCACTGTGGACAAAAGGGTTGCAAATCATCATGTCGAATTTTAACACGTATCTACCTCTTGCATCATCATTACCTTCACTTTGATTGTCTCCGAAGCCGAATGGACGCAATTCCAGCTCGGCATAAGCCACACAGGCTTTTTCAGCCCTCTTCCGTGACTCAACACAAGCCCGTTTTGAGTTAATTGTAAATCAAACAAGGTCACAGGTGTCAGCATAGGGCGAACCTAACCCTACCCACGGCATCCCACTACCTTTAGACCCGGAAGCCCTAATCTCACCGTAACCTCTAACGGAGCAATCCTTGTCTCGTCACCGCCTCAACTCGAAATCAATATCCGGCCTCTGATGTAGTCCTGTCTAGCCACACCCCCTCGTCCGCATCACGTATTGCGCGAACGGTATTGCGGGCCACTAGGATCTTATAACTAACGTGGCGGCCATCTTGGAACAGTGTGCCACAAAACGAAACAGTCTCCACAGAAGCCTTTAAGTCATTGACTAGGACAATCCACTCATGTTACTTTGGTGTGCCTCATCACAGCCTCTAGTATAATCATCAAGCACACCTACACGTCCCCAATAAGAGCTAGAGACGAACCAGTTCGTAATTTCCTGAGAGGGCCAATTTCACAACTCCCAATGTGATGCGCTTGTTAGCTCATCACCAATAAAGCGTACTTAAGATCAAACTCTGATGCAATTGTGCAGGGCCACACCACTTCATCAACATCACGTGGTGTGCGGCCAGCATTAAAGGCTGACAGAGTACATGACACTTCTGGCGGCCATCTTAAAACATTTAAGCCACACTCCAGAAAGGCTCAAAAAACAAACCTTTATATGATTTGCTGGGTCAAAATGGATAACACGCAGCAGGGGCAGGACCCCCACATGAATAATATAGTTATGAATTTATCCGATTATACACTGACCACGGATGAATTGAGTGTTCTGAATAAAGGGTTGGGATACGTCCCCACCCCCAGACATGATGCTTTCAAGTGCAGGACTGAATTTCACGCAACCATGAGAAAAATCAAACTTAAAAAATTTTTTGCTGGTAAAGAACTGGAACCCCAGTCACTTTTCTCCACCAATCTCCGACGTCCGTCACAATTCTGTCCTCCGGGTTCTACGGTGGGTCCAGAGGTGATGGTGTTCGAACAGAAGGTGCTGGAGGAAATCTCCAAATTAGAACAGTCTGATCATAAGGCCCGTCCCTTTAATAACATGAGCCGTGGAGATTGGGAGGCGCTTAAGACTCTTCAGAATAATGCAGAAATTACGATCAAGAGTGCCGATAAAGGTGGGGCCATTGTGGTTATGAACCCCTCAGACTACAATTAGGAGGTGTTCAGATTACTAGGTGATCGGAAGAATTATCACCCTCTCCCTAGGGATCCTATCCTTGAATTGCAAGAGGTGATCACAAAAATGGTGGCGGAAGCTAGGAGTAAGAACTGGATCACGAGCAAGGAGGCAGAGTTTTTAGTTAACACCAAGCCGAGAACTCCAGCCTTCTACATACTCCCAAAGGTGCATAAGGCTACACGGCCTCCCCCCGGGCGACCGATAGTCTCGGGAATAGCTTCTATTCTTGAGCCACTGTCGCAATTCGCGGATTTCTTTTTGCGAGAATCCGTATTGAGACAAAAATCATATGTCCAGGATACTACTGACATCTTGAATATCCTTGGTGATTTGGAATTTGATTCATCACAGCAGTTCTTGCTCACCATCGACATTGAGTCGTTGTACACCAGTATCCCCCAGGAGGCCACGCTGGTGGCAGCAGCGAAGGCCCTGGGGGACCAAGATTGGTTTTATGACACGCCCCAATCATTTGTGCTCCAATGTATCGAGCTTGCCCTGACACGGAACTACTTCTGTTTCAAGGATGACCTCTACCTGCAGGTGTCAGGTACATCTATGGGCGCGACCTTTGCGCCGAGTCTGGCCTGCATTTATGTAGGCCAGTTTGAGGAGAATTTCCTGTATCACACATCGAACCCCTTCCAGGGGCACATTTGCCTCTGGAAGAGGTATATCGATGATGTGCTGTGCATTTGGAAAGGGAATCAGGATTCTCTTTTGGAATTCTTGAACTGGCTTAATAGCCGTGATCCGTGTTTAAAATTTACCTGGACGTTCAGCAAGGAATGTGCGGTATATTTGGATCTCGACATCATGGTGCATGGGAAGGCCCTTAACACTATGGTACATCAAAAGGGGTCAGACAGGAACTCACTACTTCACTACAACTCATACCATCCGAGAGCCTTACGTGATAACCTGCCAGTTGGCCAGTTTTTTAGGTATCGGCGTAATTGCTCTACTGTTGAAACCTTTGTCCAACAAGCTGATGAGCTCTCTAATAAATTGACACAAAGAGCATATCCTAAAACTGTCATTAAGAGGGCGTGTAAAAGAGCCCGCAATACACCCCAGGAGGCGCTCTTAGAAAGAAACAGAAGGGAGACTGGTGATTGCCTCACAGTGGTCATGACTTACGATCCTTTGGCCTCAAAAATTAGGCAATTAATGAGAAAACACTGGTCACTGCTATCAACTGCAGATTTCAGAATGCCACAACCTAGATTTGCATTCAAGCGTGCCACAAATCTTAAGGACAAGCTAGTACACACGCGACCACAAGTCAAACAAAGACACACCTCATTGCCGGCTGGACATTACCCTTGTGGTGGTTGTTCAGTTTGCAAATTAACAGAAAAAACAAACTGTGTTAACCTCTCCAGTGGTAGAAAATGGCATTTGAATTCGTTTTCCAATTGCAACACGACCAACGTGATATATAGACTGCACTGTGAATGCGGGTTACAGTATATAGGCCTCACCACTCGCAAAATAAAGATACGAATTCAGGAGCACTTGAGTACCATTAAAGCTGGAAAACTTACAACGCGCTTGGTACAGCATTTCGTTGAATCCAAACATGACTTGCAAGCTTTAAGATGGGTTGTCCTGGAGCGAGTGACAGCTAGCAATGACACCATAGATAAAATTCTGGCTACCAGGGAAGCTCGTTGGATTTTTACTGAGAAGGTGGACATAACAGGCTTGAATGACCACATTGAGTGGAATAAAGTGAGTAGCTATTAACACACTCTGCATTCAGGACTTGTCCTATATCACTAACTGATGTCTTGAAAAATGAGGCTTTCCAAACTATAAATCACCCACGATGTGGTGATCTGTGAACATATGATCGATTAGTGAATAACTAGTAATTGAATACCCGTGCTTTATTGGTGATGAGCTCCACGAGCTTTGCATTGAGAGTTGTAAGATCGGATTTTTTTTTCATAAATTCTTGAAGTGGGCCGCTTTAACTCTGATTTTGCACATTCAGGTGTCACTGAGGAATACACAGGTTGTGTGTTTGGCACAATCAAAATAACAATGGCATTTTGACCCAGCAAATCATATAAAGGTTTGTTTTTTGAGCCTTTCTGGAGTGTGGCTTAAATGTTTTAAGATGGCCGCCAGAAGTGTCATGTACTCTGTCAGCCTTTAATGCTGGCCGCGCACCACGTGATGTTGATGAAGTGGTGTGGCCCTGCACAATTGCATCAGAGTTTGATCTTAAGTACGCTTTATTGGTGATGAGCTAACAAGCGCATCACATTGGGAGTTGTGAAATTGGCCCTCTCAGGAAATTACGAACTGGTTCGTCTCTAGCTCTTATTGGGGACGTGTAGGTGTGCTTGATGATTATACTAGAGGCTGTGATGAGGCACACCAAAGTAACATGAGTGGATTGTCCTAGTCAATGACTTAAAGGCTTCTGTGGAGACTGTTTCGTTTTGTGGCACACTGTTCCAAGATGGCCGCCACGTTAGTTATAAGATCCTAGTGGCCCGCAATACCGTTCGCGCAATACGTGATGCGGACGAGGGGGTGTGGCTAGACAGGACTACATCAGAGGCCGGATATTGATTTCGAGTTGAGGCGGTGACGAGACAAGGATTGCTCCGTTAGAGGTTACGGTGAGATTAGGGCTTCCGGGTCTAAAGGTAGTGGGATGCCGTGGGTAGGGTTAGGTTCACCCTATGCTGACACCTGTGACCTTGTTTGATTTACAATTAACTCAAAACGGGCTTGTGTTGAGTCACGGAAGAGGGCTGAAAAAGCCTGTGTGGCTTATGCCGAGCTGGAATTGCGTCCATTCGGCTTCGGAGACAATCAAAGTGAAGGTAATGATGATGCAAGAGGTAGATACGTGTTAAAATTCGACATGATGATTTGCAACCCTTTTGTCCACAGTGGAACGGGGCAGCAGATATTCGTGGTGTTTACCTCTGGCCGGAGTAAAGTACATTCGTCTTTTAGAGACAGATAAAATAAGACGGATGGTGTTGCGAGGGGGAGAGAATCACCAGACTCGCTGTCTCAAATTGTGTACTGTGACTTGATTATGAATTGAAAACCCCCTTTCCACAGGTTGAACATGCGCTAGCTGCAGCGCATTCTAAGGAATCGGAAAAAGAAAAGCAATTCCGATTGGCATTGTGAAGGCTGGTATGAGCGTCCTCGGCCTTTACGTGCTAAATATATGTATGGGAACTAGCAGTTTGGTGTTATTGATGAATGGTTGGTCCAACTTTTATTGAAGTATGAATAGAAAATAGTCATTCTATTTGTCTTCTTTTCTGCTTTTTATACAGCCCTTCCATAAAACAGTAAAGTGGATGTCCAGTTAAACGAGTGCAAAAAAACCCCCATGCCCTGATGAAATTGCCGAAATACTAGTGGCAATGAAACATGTTGGCCTTCTTTATAAAGGTTAGCGACATTTAGTGCTTTTACCTTGAGTGAACTCACTGGTTTTGAATAAAGAGTTTGTCCTTTATAGTGAGTTTATATCTCAATTTTATCGTTGCTCTGAACAACCTGTTCTTAGCAATTCACCAGGTCTCTTCATTCTCACTCTTTGTTTATGGGGACAGCAAAGTGTTTCTGCTAAAACTATCTCTGTTCTCTTTCTTCTTACTGGACATTATTTTCTTTTTTGAGTTGGCAACCGATGATGACAAAACGTGGGCATACCAGCGAGTACCAGCTGGCAGCCTTCCTGGTGTTGCGTACGTGAGGTGCCTTCTCATTTCTCACACTCTCTTCACGAATCACATCACTTTTTGTGTGAGCTGGGGTGATACACTTTCTGTGAGTTCTTGAAGGGTTGCATTGCAGATGCTCTTAATTAACAATTAAAGAGGTTTAGGGCCAGTCTAATTTTGTTGACATATTGCCAGTGGTTGGAACACAGTTGCTCCCACCATCAGTGGTTGGCCCTTGGACTGATATTTGAACCCTCTTGATGCCAAGCTATTTGTTGTTGTTATTTGACCTTCTTGCTTCACAATACTTGCTGACACGTGATAACCGCACTAACCTGGTAATAAGAATAGTACCGGGCGCCGTGGGGTTCACATATTTGACGTTTAATGAGGGCGATACAGTCCCCATTGCGTACAAATCCCACTTGTACACCTCTGCTGAATTACGTTTTTCCACGGTCGAAAAAGTTCTGACTGCTGTGCAGATGGCGATCCTCAAGGAACGCGCACTGTCGCATGGGAAACAGATTCTGGTTGTAACACCATATCCTGCCTTAGAAGCAGTGACTAAGGCAAGTGTACCAAATTCTAAAGCTTTGCATCCACGGTGGATACAATGGGCCACAACACTGACGTCGCCAGATGTCACTTACATCTTTGATGCCTCATTACAGACTCAAGAGTACTTGCAGTATGAATTCGTTCATCCGGCACCTCTGTCTTTGCGCCCGCTCGAAGAATACCATTGTGTCATATACACTGACGGGTCTGCGCAGCCCGCAATTGGATCAAAGCACGCTTATTCAGCGGCTTGCGCAATTGTCGTAGGTACATTCGTAAATGGTGAATTCCAATCTGATGCAGTGCATACGCAGTCATTGGGTGATTGTACCGCGCAATTAGCGGAGCTTCGGGCTCTGGTGCTTGCACTGGAGTTTGCTGATCCCCGAGTCACTACTCTTATAGTGAGTGACTCCTTCTACTGTGTCCAGTCCTACAATGACAATTTACACTTCTGGTCTCAGAATAATTATCGAGACACGAAAGGTAGCACAATTAAGCATAAAACGCTTTGGGTTCGAGTGGCAGACTTTAAAGAACGTCTCCCTCTCGTGAATGTTATTCACACTCTTGGTCACCAACGACTTGGTGTCCATGCTGTCGGCAACAGCTTAGCTGACGAGGCAGCGAAAACAGCAGTGGCTACATACTTAGTGGCAGCAGTTACAAGATCCAAAAGTAAGATTGATGATGACATCTTGGCAGCTATTGCTGCTACAGAGAAGGGAAGTGATTACCCGAAGGGTTTTCCCTCTCGTTATATTTATCATTTAAGTCCTGATAACGTCCCATTAGTGAAGATTAACGACGTTGGTGACAGAATTATTCCCAACGCGGACTGCAGACCAGCACTGATCCTAGCTGCGCACGAGGGGTTGGCGTCAGCCCACGCCGATGTGTCAGCTACAATATCTCTGCTACAACAACGTTACTGGTGGTTTGGTTTATATAAACAAGCGCGCGCATATGTTCTTGATTGTGACATTTGCCAACAGATTAAACCTTCTACTGTTGCGCGCCCACCACAGACACAGCTGTACATCTCTAATAAGCCATTTGGTTGTGTTTATTTAGATCACTGCGGTCCTTTTTCTTCTGATACTGCGTACAAGTATATCTTGGTTGCAGTGGATTCGTGCACACGTTTTCTTTGGGTATGGCCACAAAGGAGTGCTGACTCGCGGACTGTCATCAGGGATTTGCGTGTCTTTGTGGGAACTTTTGCGTGTGGTACCTTCCATTCTGATCAGGGCCCTGCGTTCGCCTCAAAGGCTTACAAGGAGGCTATGAGAAATTTGGGGGTCCTAGTCAAATTTTCGTCCCCCTACCGACCTGAGGGTAATAGTGTGGTGGAGCGAATGAACCGTGACTTAAAGCAATCATTGACAGCACGTGTTTTAGGCACAGGCCGGAACTGGCTAGCCCATTTGTATAACGTCCAACGTGCACTTAATAATCTCCCTAGAAGGTCTCTGGGTGGGCGGACCCCGTACATGATGCTCTTCGGAATCAGAATGTTTGTTCCAGACCTTGATGGTCTAGACATGGCGGCGTCGACCGCACCCTTTGACGTAGATGATCACTGTGCTGTTTTGCAGACTCTACAAGAAGCCAGAGACTCTCTTTCGAAAGAACACTTGCCCTCCACATCTGAAGCTGAGGTTCAGATTCCGGTAGTCGGCTGGCTACCCTGAGTTGGAGACCTGGTCCGTGAGAAGGTGGAGAACAAGAAGGAGTTCGGCCCCTCTTATCGTGCACCAGTTCCAGTGCTTGGTGTGCAGGGTACAAGAACAGTCATTTTACCTCCACTTCCTGGTCGCAAAGAAAACAGGTATATCTCTATTGACAATGTCAAATTTCAGCGAGTGGCCGATACTTCTTAGTATGACTCCGGCAGTTTCATGCCAGACGATGCAAAGAAATTCAATGTTGGTTCCTGCTTCTAACACCTTGTCTGATGTTGCCATCGAGATGCAATCAGTTACTGATCCCTTGTTGATACCACCGGCTGGTGGGTTGCTCGAAGAAACTGAGTATGCTTATCCTACACGTGGACCCTCGCCTGTTTTACAATCTACAGCACTTGGCCAGTCCCGTTTCTCCTTTGACACTAACTCTTTGCCCTCAACTCCCCCATCGAACATTGCTATTTTTGTAAGCTGGTTTAAGAGACATTTTTTGATAGCCCCTTGGACATACATCTGGTTGCTGCTTTTCAGTATTTTTTTGTTTATGTCCATTGGATTTGTTATAGTTTTTTTCCGTTTGGTGGATGGCCACTATCTCAAAGAGAGATCGACAATTAGACTTATCAATGGAACTTTGGCCCCCCACTCCTCGTCCCACATCATGAAAAGGGACCAGACTTTTGTGAATATTACGGCCTGGCCCGTCATGGATGGAATCGCATGGGATGCTGTTAAATTTCAAATTCATGGGCCTACAGAGGTCATTAATGTACCTAATGTATTTTGTGTTTCTATGGGTGATGTAGTTAAACAGAACATACGTTCTGATGATTGGGATGTACATGCCATTGAGGCACTGTTTTCAGATTTGAAATATTATGCCGCTTTTGATGCTGAGGATTTGTATGAAAATGCGGCTAATTATGCAGAACAGTATTGTTTTCAGCATTATGGCAATCACTTCCTGCATAAAGCGAATACATTTAGAAATTTTGTAAATTTTACCCAATGGGAACACTGTCCCACCCCCTCTTTTGGCAGTTCTCATACATTAGTGGATAAGTATACTTATTTTACTGATTTCAGTGCTTCAACTCCGGCATCCTTTTATTTTAAAGTTAAGCCTGAGTCTGCCTCAAAGGTTAGACTGACACACACTAAATTGCTTTATTCTAAATCCTTTATGGATGAGTTGTCAATCAAAGGTTATGATCTATGGAAGGCTACTATTGATCTTAAGTCGGTTTGGGGTTCCAAACCGTGGCAGGTTCAGGGAACTGAAGCTTTACACCGTGCCTGTCTAGTACCAAATCATATGTTGTTTTTGAATTCAACCATCTTCCAAACCACCTGTTTCGGATTGGCCACTTCTAAAAAACTAAATTCGCCTTCTGTGCCGGATCTGGGCGCTTACCCAAATTGGGATAACCACACAGATCTGTCCCTTCCTGCTTTGCAGTCATTAGTTTCTAATTCATCTTTCAATATTTCGAAATTTAGTAGTGAGGGATGGTTAATTTGGCAAAGCAGTTCTGATACCTGTCAACGTCGTTTTCTAGGACTGAAACCGGGGTATACTCAGGAACGCGTAGACCCACGGTTTGAGTCGTCACATACAGTAACTACATACTCTGTAGGGAAATTATGTCAGTCCTGGCTGCGACATTCCACCTTGGCATCTGTCAAAGTTCATTTATCAAAATTACATGACAAAATAGATTTGAATGATTTTGTTAAAGGTCCTGTGGGTGGAAGATCCAAAAGATGGGCGTATGCTATTTACAACGAAGTATGGAAACTGTCGCAAATTGAGGCAGCTTCACGATTGAGAGCTATTGATAAGGCTAATATGGAAAAAGTATTAGCAGTTATTGATAACAGCATTAGCACTCTTTCTTCTCGAATTTATACATTAGATAATATTGTTTCTTCAATTGTTGATATTGTGCATGATGATATGTCTGTATTGTATCATGGTCAAAACCAGTTGCGTTCTGTTATGCAGTTTGCATGGACATTACAAACGTTGAAGGCAGGGAAGGTCCCTTGGGACTATCTGAATACAACATCGTTATTTCTTCCCTTTAACCTTACTGACAAACAGCAGTTCATGTCCATGAAAGATGCTTCATATTCCTTGTTACATATTGAAAAGTTGGAGCCGTTACCTTCCTCTGTAGCGGAATTAGATTCAGCAGTGTGGTTATTACACGGATTGATAACTCTCCCGTTCGCCCTTTTTAAGTTTACCTCTTGTATGAAGCACTATGCTCTGGGTAGATATGAACAGCTGGGTACCGCTTTCATACATGAAGTCTGGTCCCTCCCTTTTACGTATAGATGTACAAGGGACGGTACTGAGGTTTATCTGAAGGGTGAGGAATGTACAACGACACCTGATCATTCTGTTGTATGTAGGTACATTCAGTTGCACGGTGCTTGTAATGTACACGCCCCGAATTTGGCCTGCGTCCTCAAAGGTATCCCGGTACCTGTGATTACGCCATCTTTCACGCTGCTTGCAAAGGGTAGTTATTTGATTTTAAATAATGAAGCTTGCTGCGGGATGTTAGTGGGAATCCCATATATAGTAACTGTATCGCAGAGAGTTGTCTGCTGCAATAATGTTCTGTTTCCTCCCCCGCATGGGCGGCTGGATGCTTCCATCTGGCCTTCGATTCCAACCTTGAAAGCAGAGTTCAACAAGATGAGCAGAATAAGAGCGCTATTGTCCCAAAAGGAGGTGCCATTGACTTCCTCCCGGGAAACATTTGTCCTTCACGTAGCAAATACGCGCACTGAGGTACAGGCGCTTTTGAATACTGACCTCCCCCTGCATTTTGGGGCTTTGATCCAAACAATTTTCAATGCCTCGTCCACGACTGGCCTGGCTCATTTTTTTAAACTTGTGGGCTCGGGCCTCGTGACCTCTTTCCAAACTATTTTTGGTGTGATTCCGGCATTTTTTCATTCTATTTTCTCGAGCGTCTTTGGAGGTGTCCCGTTAATTCTGGCGCTAGTGGCAGGTGTGCTACTTTTACTTTTCATCCTACGGAATGGCTGCTCTTTCTGTGCCACACGACAGCCTGTCCCGTCTGCAGCTTCTTCGTGACAGGATGCTTGAATACTATGGCGTCCTGCCATTGGCGACTTTGAGCCTGGCATATGGATTATCCTTCCGGTATTCCTACTTCACCTGCGTACAACCTGTCTTCCACTGCCTAGATTGTCCCTTTGAATGGCCTATGGATTTGTGCTTAACCAACATGGTGTCTCCGGACCCGGATTATGATCGACTGATGAGGCCCTTAGTGTCTCACGAGTTCGCCTGTTCTGGTGTTCGGATTATGGCCTGCGGTGCGGCGCATGGTATCCTGGGTAATTGGGACATCGCGAGAGCGGCATATGACTTCTTGGATATGAGTTATTTGGAAGTACACGCTGGTTGCCCTCTGATGGTGCTAGAGGCTCCGCTAATGGAAGAACATGTATGTTCCTTTTCTTTGATTAACTGGATGGCTGAAACATTCAGTGGCCGTGCCAATGATTTTCTGCTGGAAGCAGTGGCCACATATGCTGCATATACATTCATGGATTGAGTGAACTGTCGTCCACTGTGTTTTCCTCACGTGTCTTGAACAGTCCCTGTGCGTCTGCACTTCTGCCCGGTGAGGCGTTTTTTCATTTTTTTTCACCCCCCACTGCACGTTTGAGGTTTTTTGTTTTTTCTTTCCACTTTTGGTTTTTTCATTCTCGGACTTTGCCTGAACTGACCCTTGTTTTTTAAGTTGAATACGCCTTGTTCTGCTCTGTCGCACTTGAACTCTGCGTTCTCTCTTTTCTTGCATACTAAGTAGTGCTTCGATCAAGGGGGCATGTAGTAAGGACTCCCTTAATACGTACATACATTGTTAAGTTAGCATAACCACGTTAGAGGTTAGAAAGCCATCTTGCTACTTTTGCGCACGACACTGCGTTCACATGTTATTGCTTAAACAAACTGCTGACTCGAGTTTTGCCTCAAACGAGAGCAATCTGTTGTTATCATCCCGAGCTCTGCGCAGCGACCTTGGTCTGCACATGATGTGACAAACAGTCTGAGTTGTTAGACAATGCATGTTTTCCACTCTAGGTTGATCGACCCACTATTTAGTCATAACACACGAGCAGCTGCAAATACCTGAAAGTTGGTGCTTTTAATATCACAGACATCATGTTTATTATTCAGACCGAAGACAAGCCTTCCTGCGAGAAGACTCCTGATGCTCCTGTGATGTGATTTCACTAAGCTGATCTTTGAGGTATGGGGTCCCCTATTCAAGCCTAAGAGACCTTCTACTAGTCTAATAATAATATTAGCTTCTTAGTAAAGGGAAGGTGGTAGTATCCACGGTCATTATAACATGATCACCCCTTTTATATTCTATGGTATTGTAACGATGTTGATGGTTTTGATTTTAATCATTTGTCTGCTTGTATTAGCCAAAGTACTGCATCTTAGGACACGTGGTCTATCAAAATAAACTCTTTTTATTTACACCGTGTCTCTGTTGATTATTGTTGTGGACTGATGTGAGAATAATATACGAACAGGTATTTCCGATTCCCACCATTACTGAGAGTATACTGAGTCGCTTGTTCTGGGTTGTCTTTTCATTGGGACCGCCGAGCTAAATCTCGGATAACGAATGGGACACTTATGCTAGCCGGATACTGGGTTCTGGGTTCTGAGGTGAGTTTCTGGTACACCACAATTCACTGAGGTCCTGGGGTTCTACGCATAGTTCTGTGTATAAGCAGAATCCCTGCAACATTGATATAAAGAGTCTTTTATCATGCAGAGTTGCCTATGCTGTTATATGTGTTCACTCTTTTAGCTGGCTATTTCTCTTTATTCTTGCATGAATCCCAGTCTTTGAAATGTGAAGAATATTATGGATGTGTATACGCAGCTGATTTTTTTTCTGGCACCATCACTGTGGTTGGGGTTGAGACCAGGTATGGTAAAGGCTAACAGGTTTTTTGTGGTACAATACTTAGGGATTCGTAGGGAGGGTAACTGGCTGACTCCAGAGGTCAGAGGAGAGTCGGTCTTCAGTCATGGGATCGATGACGCACCCAATGTAAGGCTATTTATTTTGCTACTGTTAGCCCTCAGTACTGTGTAGCACCCGCTCAGACGCCGCTTCGGCTCATCAGGAAGAAGACCTAACAAACATTTAGTAATTGTGCACAGAACATCACTTTGTCTGCTTAAGCTGGACCAATATTTCCAGCCAGTAGGCGGCCACCACCGGGCATTGCCAAACCATGTGCAGAAAGTCAGCCTCCGACTCCCCGCATCTGGGATAGTGGTGGTCTCTTAGCATGCAGCCATTTGGAGAATAGATAGATCATATGTTCAATATTATATTGGATCTGTGGGACCCGAGCACATACTGAGACCCGCTGGACTCCTGCATGAATCTTGGACAAATCTTTTGTGGAGAGTGATTCATCGCTAAAGTGTCTCCTCTATATGCAGTGGTTTAGCCGATCTATCTATTTGCAATACTCAATACAGGTGCGTTATAATTTTGGAACCCTCAGCCTTGATGACATAGTGGCAAGTGTATGCGTGGTGCACGGGCATTAGTGAACATCGGCCACAGCTGGCGTCCTGAAGCAGTGATCTTCACATATTGAAGGAATTAACTAGGTTCCAATGCAAAAGTCCCCACAGCCTCCTGTAAGGTGACAAACCGACCCTTGGGGTAAAGGTCAGACAGCATTAAATATACCACCTCCTGCCACTTTTCTGCTGTCCTATTCCAGGCAATTTGTGCAAGGGGATTAATAATCCAGATATTCAAATCATGCATGTAGGGTGCTCGTTGCATCACCCGCTATACAGCCTATTCCCAGAGTCTGGCCATGAGATGGACTAGATAGGGGAAATTGTAAGGCAGCCTCCTGCCGCGCATCAAGAGTGCCCCAAGTTGATGCTTTCCCTTTCTACCGTTCAGCAGTGACCTCTCCTAATTGGGCTCTCCATCCAGTTAATGCACAGTATGCTGTAATTGGGCTGCCATATAATAGAGTTCTAGGTCAGGAACTGCCATGCCCCCTTGTTTCCAATCCCTCTTCAACGTGGAGAGGCCCACCCTGCATTGTTTTCCATTCTGAAGGAGCTTGATCAAGAGTGAGTCCAGTTCATTGAATACTCTCCTGGGAATTTCATTAAAGGTCCCCTGCATCACGCATAAGGTTTGCTGCAGTACCACCATCTTAATGCGCACTATCTTACCCATCAGAGATAAATGCAGCATATTCCAAAACTGGATGGAAGGTTGCAGACCCCTCAGCAGTCTTCCCTTGTTATGCTCATAAAACTGCTGTTCATCCAGAGTAACATACATCCCTAAATAACGGACCTTCTCAACCATCCTATGGAGGCCTGAACTCAGTAGTCTCTCCATCGGCAAGCCCGCAAGTCGGCCCAGTGGTGAAAGTAAGGATTTAGCTCTATGTATCTGTAGTCCGCAAACCTCCCAGAACTCAGGCAGCACATTAAGCATGATGGGGGCCAATATATCTGGTTGTCTGAGAATACACCATGGCACCATCGGCATACAGTGAAAACAATGTTTTGTGGTACCTATTTGTATACCCCAACCCCTGAGGGTTTGCTGCAAATGGCTGGTTTACGGCTCCGTTGCGATGGCGAACAGCAAAGGGGACAATTGGCATCTCTATCTGGTGCCACAGTAGAGGGCTATTGTGGTAAATATTTCGTTACCGGTACTATTTTTTATGCGGTAAAGTCTATTAAGAATAACTCAGTAAAATGAGAGGCAGAATCCGTGGTATTAGAGGGTTTAAAAAGGCTTTATTCCTATACAAAGGAATACAATTCGAATTGTGGGCCTTCTATTCCATCACCACGAAAGTTCAGGAAGGAAGGGACATATATTATTGACAGATAGGCAGTTTTATAGAAAATACATTACAGTGAAACAGATGCAAGAGGCGTGACAGCTGATAATACAGAAAAACTGTGTATACGTAACTAATAGAGGCGTAAACATGGGTGTAACTGAAATACGTCATTAAGCATGATGTCACAAGTGGGTGGATCCATAAAAGAATCCTGCAATGTCAGCAGAAATAGTTGGCAGAGATGCGCGCGCAGCCGCATGACGTGTGATTGACGTGCAACTAGAGGGTGAAGGGGACTTGACATTTAGCTCTATATGTGGAGACAGAAGTCTGGGGTTATGTCAACCTAATCCCAAATCATATCTAATATCCTATGTTTAAAGAACAGTGTTATCCAAAAAGAGAGGTCTCTTAGGATAGAATCTTATTCTATACTGACTATACTGACTGTTAGTGCGTGTACAAGCGTCTAAGTGTCTACACTAGATGCGAGGGGGTAGGAATATTCCATGGTAACGGGGCTATGAATTACTTGCATGAGGGCAGCGAGGCCTGGCCCTGTGCACGGTAGCTGGAGGAATGTTTACCTAAACTACTAGACAGGAATGCATCGGATGAGGAACGAGGGAGATAATCTTGAAGGTGAAATACAGTTTTTGGCAGGCGACGGGCTGGATCAGGCACCGTTAGCCGCGCAGGGAGTAAGACAAAGTTCATGGTCACAGATGCAGGTTCAGACTGGAGCTTTCAGAGGCAGAAGGCAGAAAAGGCTTGATGACAGAATTCGGGCCTACTCGCCTGCATCTGTAAAATGTGGAAAGTGAACCACATAAAGTCGGTGGCCTTTCATACTTAGGAATGGAATATCTGACCCATTCATGGCGGATCTGAAAGAGGACATGTTGGCGGTGGACGCACATATATTTGCGTCTTCAGAACTGGAGCAGGAGGGAACATACATGTACTTATAGCATGTACATGGAGCCGTTGGGGTCTACGATAGGGGACATAACTGATCACAAAATTCATATTTCCTCATTCCCTCCTTGTCCCCTTCGGACCCTTAGGAGATATCGATCTTCATCAATCCATCGATCTGTTCATATAGCATCATTTGTTCTTCTTTCTTCTTCCGGGATCTTGAGCGAAAACTTGGATGTGGGATACACGAGGTGGCACACAGACCACAAATCGCTGGCCCACATTGTAGACATAAGCAGCAACTGAATAGTATGAGAAAGCCAATACCTAGGAAGGAGAGCATTCTCCATCCCCAGGCTGACAACACGCCCCAGAACCAACCGGACCAAGTCCAGGTGCCTGGACTCTGGTGTATCTGGCTTACAATCTTATGAAGGCGGGTTATGGCTTTATATACTGACGGTGAATTTTCTGGTATGAAAATGCAACAACTTGATCCGATGACCCTACAAGCTCCGCCCCTATCGGCCAGGATGACGTCAAGGACAAGACGATTTTGAAGCACAACAATCCGCATAGCAGACTGCTCTTCTGTTAAATTGCCTAAGGCGGAAATAGTTTCGTTCACTACTGCTTCAAGGGTTCTGGTTAATCTACGTATCAGTTTACTATTAGTGACTGTACCTATATAGGAAAAGAATCCTTTATTGAAATCTGTGTATTTTTCCCATGCTGTTTCAGTGTAATCAACAATTGGGAGATCTCTCTGCTGTCTATTGTGTACTAAATGGGTATTTCTATGATAATCAGGAGGGGCTAGGAAAACAGGTGGCAGAAGGAATGCTATGTAACAGGTACCATCCCAATCTAAAGGTAGACGTATATATGCGGTCTGGCCACATATAAAGTAGGAATGACGGGAAGCTCTAAATGTAGACTTGCCTTGATCACTGAATTTTATTACAGTGGTGCATTTACTATGGCCCATGTGTATGGAGCCATTCTTTCTTATACATAATTCCCCCTTTACTGGGAATACTGACATGGCGGGCAAGATTGGTGTAGCTTCATATTCAACGTTCAGGATCATAAGGTTAAGTGTAAAATTACCTAATCCATATACTTCATTTTCTAGATCAGTTCCTGTTCTTTTGGGAAGTCCCTCTTTGTTAGGGTAGCAGACTTTAAGCAAAACTAAGTTCAGGTTTCCCCATACCCAGTTGTCTTGATAAACTGCGGAATTCGAATCTAGGGAATTAATCAAACTAAACCATGCTCCACAGGAGCCATTGTGTGTGAACGGATAGGGAAAGAGGGGCAAAACTCCCTTATAGTTCTGATAGGGAGGGAGTCGGCCACATATCCAACAATTTGTGGCATTGCTTGTTTGATGGGAATGATGTAACATACTAATGAATGTGTTGTTGCGCAGCGCAAATCTATAAGACAATTCATGTGGAGGTAATTCACTAAAAGAATGTTCTGCAGTTATATTATAAGCACGCTTAGGAATGGGATAATACATGTGCAATAGGATGCTGACAATGATGATCAGAAGATTTAGAAAAAACAAAATTAATAATGTTACTGTACAATGACTACGAAATGATTTACAATACGCATGCTTCTTGAGCAGCATTTGATTATTTCTTTCTCTATTCCGGTCCAGAGGATACATGTCAGAGACAAATTCAACCGATTCACCTTGGAGAGGACTTAAACAATCAAATTGTCTGACTTACTGGACCTCAATTTTAGTTTATACAGTTCTGGTTTCGTTAATTCAGCCAAAGGGAGCTTTGAGTCTGTTTGTGAGGGAATACAGGGCTGAGTCTCTACGCTGGATGGTAGTCCATAAAATTTCTTGATATGACTCGAGTGCAACCACCCTTTTCTTCCCTCGATTTTCACAGCTGTCCTTGTGGTAAGTAGAACTAACTTCGGTGACTTCCACCTAGGATCCAGTTGGGTCTTCCGGTCAAAATTCCTGACCAACACCAAGTCCCCAGGAACCACGTCATGGGGTTTCACCTCAGTATTGTCGGGAAAAGCTGCGGATACCTGTGAACGACAAGATTGTAGTGCAGACATCAAGGAAGCCAGGTAATCTGTCAGCATATTACAGTCAACATCAGTGATTTTACGAGGTATAGGCGTCCCCCACATATTTGGTGGTCTACCGAAGATCACCTCATACGGAGATAGCCCTGTTCGAGAATGTGCTACCATTCTCATGTAAAAGAGCGCAACTGGTAAGGCTACTATCCAATCGACTCCTTTCTCTCTACATATTTTGGACAATCTAATTTTCAGAGTTTGATTATGGCGTTCCACGAGACCTGCCGCCTCGGGATGTCGGACACAATGGAATTTCCATTGGTATCCTAATAGAAGGGAAACGTGTTTCATTAGTTCGGACGAGAACGGCTGGCCGTTATCTGAGTAGACAACACGTGGTAAACCGTACCGTGGGAAGAATTCTCGAACTAACTGTTTGGCAGTAGTCGGGGCAGTGTAATCTGAAACCGGGTATGCTTCTGTCCAACGGGAAAGAGCACAGACAACTACGAGAACATATTTGAATCCTCGACATCGTTCCATCTGGATATAATCCATCTGGAGGACTTCAAAAGCATGATCGGGAGTTTGGAATCCACCCTGCTCTACGGGGATGCTTTTACCTGGATTAAACTGACAACATATCATACAGGTACGAACTTTTTGTTTCGCTGCGGCTCGCAAGTGTTTGTTGAACCAAATGTGTTGAATGCTGTCTAGCATAGCTTTTTCTCCTAGGTGCGCTGGGCTATGTATTGTGTTAATGATGACTTGGACCATTGAGTCGGGAAGAAACCATATAGATTTTTCCTTCGTCATCCATCCTTGATCTGTTTGGATCCCTCCTAATTCAGTCCATTTCTTTATTTCTTCTGGTGTAGCATGTGTCTGTATGTCAATTACATCAAGGGCGGGATCCTTAACTGTCATGCAATGTGTTGGTGTCGGGACTATTGTCTTTGTCATGTCAGTTGTGTGAGTCTGATTCTGAGCAGTCTGTTTAGCTGTTCTGTCAGCTAGGTCATTACCCTGGGAAATGATATCGGTAACTTTTGTGTGGGCTTTGCATTTCATAATCGATATTGCAGTAGGTAGATGAATCGCGTCCAATAGGGCTTGAATGAGGGGTCCGTGTTGGATGTGGGCACCGTGAGAAGTTAAATAACCTCTCTCTCGCCACAGTACGCCGAAGTCATGGACGACTCCGAATGCATAACGTGAATCTGTGTATATGTTGACTTTTTTATTTGTGGCTTGAATACAGGCTTGTGTCAGAGCGATGAGCTCTGCTGCTTGAGCTGACAAAGTGTTAATACAATTTGTTTCAATGACTTCAATGTCTGTTGTGACTGCGTAAGCGGCCACTAACTCTCCTGTACTTGTTCTCATACATGACCCATCTACATACAATGTCAAGTCTGGATCTGACAAAGGGATATCTGTCAAGTCTTGTCTGGGTTTCGTCGTGATAGTAATGACTTCGACACAATCATGTGCCAATGGATCTGTTCCGCCTACTGGTAACAGTGTGGCAGGATTTAACGTATTACAACGTCTGATTTCTATATGTGGCTGAAACAAGGTTAATTCATAACCGGTGAGTCTTGCTATAGTCAAGTGTTGTGTTTGTGTGCGGTTCAAGAGAACCTCTACTGCGTGTGGTACTTGTACTGTTAATTGATGTCCTAACACTATGGCATCGCTTTGTCTGATTGCTAAAGCTGTTGCTGCCACTGATTTCAGGCACGCTGGAAGTGCCTGAGCTACTGGATCTAATGTACTAGAGAAATAAGCACATGGTTTGTGTGATCCTGCTTGTTCCTGAGTGAGTACTGACAAAGCAGTACCTTCGCGTTCTGTAACGAAGAGTGTAAACTGTTTACTGTAACATGGTGTTGCTAGGACAGGTGCTTGACATAAAGCTTTCTTTAAGCTTTCAAAGGCATGTGTATGTTCTGGAGTCCAAGGGAGGACAGTCGATGTGGCTGCCTCCTGTGTTGTCAACTGGATGAGTGGTTTTGCTAGAAATGCATATTGAGGGATCCACTGCCTACAGTATGAAGTGAGGCCTATAAAAGCCCGCACCTCCTTTTGTGTCTTGGGTGGTGGCATGTTAGCAATTAACTGGATGCGATCGGGTGTAAGCTGCCTTCCCTCCTTGGACAGCGAGTGCCCAAGGTAAACAACTCGCTGGACACAGAATTGCAGCTTAGAAGGGGACACCTTGTGCCCCTTGTCAGCCAGAAATTTCAAAACCGTCAGTGACGCTGTTTCACATTCAGGTTCGCTTCGGGCAGTGATCAGCAGATCATCGACATATTGAAGCAAGGCAGTGTTAACTGGCATGTGGATACTGTCAAGTTCTCGTTTCAGTGCTTGGCTATAGATGCTGGGGCTTTCTGTAAATCCTTGAGGTGCGCGTGTGAATTTAAAGCTTCGTCCATTTAAACTAAAACCGAACAAATATTGACTTTCCGGATCTATTGGGACACTAAAGAAAGCATTCTTGAGATCAATTACAGTGAAGAACGTTGCTTCTGAGTCAATAGCTGTGAGTAATGAGGAGATATCTGGGACCACAGGGTATTGTGGTACAATACATTTATTTAATTCGCGCAGATCAATAACTAATCGATATACTGGTGGTGCTTTTGGATCCGTTCTTTTAAGGATCGGAATTATCGGGGAATTACATACATTGGAGTCAGTTTCGACAACCACTCCTTGGGCAATAAGCTCGTCAATGATTTGCAGTAAAGCCACTACAGCATCTGGGGGTAACTTGTATTGTCGCATTCGTGGTAGTACTATTCCTGATTTCAGTGTAACTCGATATGGTGTAATGTTCATGCAACCAACATCAGTGGGGCCTTGTGCCCATAACTGTGTAGGTAAATTCTGCAGTCGGTGATCCATGTCTCTGGATACGTAGTGACCTTTAAAGTCACGTAAAAATAGTCGTACTCCTTCCGGAGAACAACATATTATGGCTCCTAGAGCTTTCAATGTTTTTATACCTAACAAGTTTTCTGGACATGATTTAGTAAGCAATAAATCTGTAGTACGTGTCAATGGACCGACTGTAAGTGGAAGAGGTTGTGTTACGTCATTTATTATCGGTTTTCCTGAGAATCCAAGGGAAATATTTTGTGAGCCTGAGAGGGGTGCCCCTGGAACTTCACTGCGTCTTATAGTTGTTCTGCTTGCCCCTGTATCAAGTAAAAACTTTCTGTCTTCCCCTAATAGTTCACTATGTACATAAGGTCCCTCTTGGTCTACAGGAACCTCTATAAGGGGTAAGCCAACTTCCCTCTCTAGGCTATCTCATGAGTATCGCTGATAATCGGGATAATCTGTTTGTGCATACTGATACATTTGTTGTGTTGTTGCTTGAGTTGCAGCAGCAGGCTGCGCTTGTGGTGATACTACGATCTGTTGTGGAGCTGCTTGTTGCGGAGCTAATTGTTGCGGAGCTAACCTAGGTTGTGCCTGCTGAGGCGTTTGTTGTTGATTCTGATCCTGTCTGGGTGGACGTGGTCTCTCATGTGTTCTACCTGTGGCTATATTATGTTTCAGGACTGGACAATCGTGTATATAATGACCTGGTTGTTTACAATAATTGCATGTCCCTTTTGCAGGACCTGCGGAATCACCCTTTTGATGACTATCGGCTGGAACTGACTGTGCAACAAGCATTTTCATTTTCGTATCTTTCATACGTCTTTGTTCGTGTTCTTGTTCTTCTCTAATTCTATTGTGGTGATATTGTAACATCTGTAGCATCTGTGATGGGGTATTACCTTGCCAGGTACTTTCGAATTTCAATACTCTATTCTTGACTTGTAGCAGAGAATTTTCAACTAATTTTGTCACAAACAGATGTGGATATGACTCACTACTGGCTTTTATGCCACTATTTATACTAAAACATTTTTCAAATCGGGAATAGAAATCACTAGTGTCTTCGTCTGGCTTTTGTTTACAGGCTGAGATTGCACCCCAGTCTTCCTTTTTCGTAGTTAATAAACGTGGCAGTACCTGAATTAGTAATCCTGCTAGTGCTGTAGTCTTTTCCCCAAGCCCTGCTCCTGCAGCTCGGGCCTTTTCTTCGTTTTCTAATGCTGTCCAATCTATCTTTTGGTCTCCCACCTCCCATTCTTTTTCTTTGAGTTTCTCATAAACACCGGCTGGTAACAGGACTTTTAGTATTTTCATAATATCGGGGTAAGTATACTCTCCCATGAGTAACATGTCTTTTATCTCACGGTGGAAACCTGCTGGGTCCTTGTCATGGCTGGGTACTACTTTCTTCATTTCTAATAATTCCAGTTTAGTTATAGGCGTGTACACAAACACGCGTGTAAAGTTATCACCGGCACCTCTAATTGGGTGTACTTCGCGTAACGGGTTCTGTCTATCTATGTGATACATTTTTCTTCCTATGATGGGAACTGGAACGTGTTCCGGGCATATGAAATTTAAATATTGGTTTCGGGATTCTAGAATTTCCTTAATCAAATCAGTACCTGACCCTCTCCATATATTCGTGAGTAGTTCTGTCAATATGTCAGGTAAGGGTCCTGGATCGGAGTGTTGGCTTTTATATAATATAAGGAGGTGTTGAATCATGTATATACTAGCTAAACGCTGTTCATATGGGTCTAGATTCAGAAACGTGTGTGCAAGTACATCGTCATTGTATTCGCCGGGACTGTCAGCCCATTGTACTGCTGACCTGGCTAATTCTTGTTCGTCCATGGAATCGAGCACGTGGTACCCCCTTCGATCTCGGAGTAATTTATCAGCGGCTTGGAATAAGTGTTCAGGGGATTTTGTATTTAGCATAGGGTTTGGAAAATGTCTATTATATTCTGGACGTATTGGACGTATTGGGTCGTTAAAACCTCTGGTATTATTATGGGGTCTTCCTTTACCTACATAAGCTATCGTGTCTACTTGCTCTGATTCTTGCTCCTCCTCTTCTTTGTTTAGGTCAGCGGCGTCTACCTCTAATCTTTCTTCGTGTATTCGTTCTACTTCTTTGCGGATCTTTCGGTACATAGCTACTATACATAACTGTTTATCATGTCTCCCTTCTGATATATTCTGGCCCCAAATGACAAGTTTTTGCATTTCTTCCGTATTTACCCCAGGCCGGTCTTGATTTCTGATTACACAGTTTATGAGGAAACGTAACAGTTGTCCCTGTACCTCCGCTTTCTGGTACTCCATGGCTCTGCTAATACTTTCAGGACCTCGTCCTGACTGGACAAAGTGATATATATTTTCTAAATGTGTAGCCATTCCTGGTAGCTTCGTTAAATATATTGCAGCTCGTCTAATACGTAATGATGACAGCAGCATTTCGTCCCGTTTACCGGGCACAGGATCATATCTACAATCTACTAGAAGTTCCTTAAGCATGTCGGGAGTTGCTAGTTTGGGCGTACGTTGGTGTGCTAATTCTCTAAGGGAAAATTTATTTCCTCTGGGTGGCGTAGAAAAAATGTCTGTTGTACCTCCTGTAGCACCGTCTGCGGTGCTGGACGTGAAAGGATTTGTTGAAGGTGAGACAGCAACCGTCGTTGCGGGAAAAGCTGTAGAAACAGATGTGCTTGTCGGAATGTGTGTCAGAACTTGTTGTTGCGGAGGTACAGACGGAAGATCTTGGCGATGAGCATCATCGGCAAGCGGTCTATGTGGTGCGGTATTAGCATACTCGGGAGCTGCGTCATCTAAATAAGAGGAAAGGAAAACATCTTCTGCGGTTCTGGGATGCCCCTTGGGATGTGCTTTTATCGGAAACAATGGGGGTGGCAAGTCTTTTGGTATTTCCGGAGTAGCCTTAGGTAACCCTTCGGCCAAAAGTGGATACATACCATTCATAAGGGCGTTTCTTTGTCTATCTATTTGTTCTGATTTTACTCGGGTACCTTCCTCAATTAACAGATTTTCTCGGACTTTATTTGAATTCTCCTTACTCTTATCTTCCTGTCTAAGTGCTTTTTCCGTACGTCTATACGATTCTTTACGCCATAATTCAATGGCATCTTTCTGTGACTGTCTGGCTTTCTTTTTCCATAATTCTTCTTCTACTCGCATGATGCAATCTGCATCCCAGGTCCCCGCTGCGGGCCATCTCTGACTCTCTGGTAATTCTTTGGTGTAGTCCACCCATAAATCAAGAAATAATACGGCATCTAGGCCATGCTTATGATACATAAAGTACCCTGGAGTGTCCCTCGGTGGGATGGGAACGGCTTCTTCGAGTACACCTTTTCTAGTTTTGATTTGTCTTAGTTTCGAAAAGAGCGGCATTTTTAGACCTTATTACTAGAACACACTTTATAAAAACACAATAATGAACAGTCATTCACACCACAGTATATAGAACGTATTTCAAAACATTTAACACTTAACAGTTTTACGAACAATGATAACCAATAGAAAACTAGTTACTGACATTATACTGACACTAGATAATACTTATTTATATGCAAAACATACTATATATACTGCTAAACAGTACAGATACACTGCTAAAACAGTGCAGACCGGATTTGTGTACCCAAACCCGTCTTGACCGGCACAGACTATGTGCACGTAAAATGCCTCCCCGGTAATGGTACTCACCGGGTAGCTCGGAACGGAAGGCCTCGGAACGGAACTGAAACTGGACCGGACTGGATTCGACTCGACTGGACTCGGAACTTCGGAACCTGGCGGGTCTCGGTATACCTCGGATCTTGCTCTCTCAGCTAGGCTCTGGTCGGGATACTTCGCACTTCTCACCGCCTCGTCTGGGTGTTGATCGCAGCCTCAGTCGTCCCCGCTTGGCCGGAGGGAGATACAGGAAATCCTGCGGATACGCGTTTTTGTCCGTTCAGCTGTGGCAGGAGACCGGGCCTGCAACGCACCGCCGGCGCGTGAGATGAGAAAGTGTCCCTATTCGGGCGCCAATTTATGTGGTAAATATTTCGTTACCGGTACTATTTTTTATGCGGTAAAGTCTATTAAGAATAACTCAGTAAAATGAGAGGCAGAATCCGTGGTATTAGAGGGTTTAAAAAGGCTTTATTCCTATACAAAGGAATACAATTCGAATTGTGGGCCTTCTATTCCATCACCACGAAAGTTCAGGAAGGAAGGGACATATATTATTGACAGATAGGCAGTTTTATAGAAAATACATTACAGTGAAACAGATGCAAGAGGCGTGACAGCTGATAATACAGAAAAACTGTGTATACGTAACTAATAGAGGCGTAAACATGGGTGTAACTGAAATACGTCATTAAGCATGATGTCACAAGTGGGTGGATCCATAAAAGAATCCTGCAATGTCAGCAGAAATAGTTGGCAGAGATGCGCGCGCAGCCGCATGACGTGTGATTGACGTGCAACTAGAGGGTGAAGGGGACTTGACATTTAGCTCTATATGTGGAGACAGAAGTCTGGGGTTATGTCAACCTAATCCCAAATCATATCTAATATCCTATGTTTAAAGAACAGTGTTATCCAAAAAGAGAGGTCTCTTAGGATAGAATCTTATTCTATACTGACTATACTGACTGTTAGTGCGTGTACAAGCGTCTAAGTGTCTACACTAGATGCGAGGGGGTAGGAATATTCCATGGTAACGGGGCTATGAATTACTTGCATGAGGGCAGCGAGGCCTGGCCCTGTGCACGGTAGCTGGAGGAATGTTTACCTAAACTACTAGACAGGAATGCATCGGATGAGGAACGAGGGAGATAATCTTGAAGGTGAAATACAGTTTTTGGCAGGCGACGGGCTGGATCAGGCACCGTTAGCCGCGCAGGGAGTAAGACAAAGTTCATGGTCACAGATGCAGGTTCAGACTGGAGCTTTCAGAGGCAGAAGGCAGAAAAGGCTTGATGACAGAATTCGGGCCTACTCGCCTGAATCTGTAAAATGTGGAAAGTGAACCACATAAAGTCGGTGGCCTTTCATACTTAGGAATGGAATATCTGACCCATTCATGGCGGATCTGAAAGAGGACATGTTGGCGGTGGACGCACATATATTTGCGTCTTCAGAACTGGAGCAGGAGGGAACATACATGTACTTATAGCATGTACATGGAGCCGTTGGGGTCTACGATAGGGGACATAACTGATCACAAAATTCATATTTCCTCACTATCTCTGGCAAGACATAACGCTCCGTGTGTACCTTCACCAGCGGTTTAGTATAGAGAAGTTTAACCCAGTTGACATATTGACAGCCCAGTCCTATCCAATAAAGCACCTACTAGAGATAATCCCATTCTCGTACTGTACATGGTTTTCCTGGTGTCGTTTGTTCCTTCCTTGTCCACAACCTCATAAAAACAAGCATTTTCAATGCAATAGGTCTCACATTTGTGAGAGTTTGACCTATTGGCATTGTAAATGCCAAGGCCTTTTATTTATGCATTTTAAAAGCCAGCAAGCGCGTGTAAATATGCACTTTGTACTTCTAGTCCTTGCTTGCGAAATGCACGGCCGAGAGTAAAACAGGCACAGTTACTAACAGCCTTGCTTCTCCTAAGCAAATACTACTAAAAGTACAAAATGTGTGTTTATGCACTTATTGCAGGGTTTCAAAACACATAAATAAAAAGCTTTGTCATTTACAATGCCAATAGCTCAAACTCTCGCAAATGCGAGACCTATTGCATTGCAAATGCTTGTGTAAGTATGCTGTGAGGGCACGTGGCACTTTACCATTCTAACAATCTGCTGCTATTTGTAATCTCTCTTTTATTAACATTCTTGAATATGTTTTTAACTGGATGAAATGTTTATTTGTTATATTCATGTTACTTTTTTGGATGGACATTCCTCCGAATAAAGTGTTCAAACTGAAACTGACATGAGTCTCATCTAACCCTAAGATAGCAAGTCTGAAATTATGTGATATAATGTACCATATACGATTAAATAAAATGTTACATATCATTATGATTACATATTCTAACGCAGGAATACCATGAATTTAGCATATTATACTAAGCTTTGATATTACTGCATAATATGCTCAAACAATAATTTACAAGCAACCCGAATAACATAGCATAAATTAGCTTACGTACCAGAGCATGGCGCGGTATATCATTACATGACTGAACATAAGGTAACATTAACTAACATAAGGGAGTGTAAACTAACATGGGAGAGTGAGTCTGTGGAATAAAGGAAAACTCATGTTGGAGAGGTGGGGGAGAACACACTTAAAAACTAATCGGGCAGATATAAATAAAAATCTAGTAGAAGTCTTTGAAAGGCAATAAATCTGTGCGATGTAAGTGGGGATTCATTGATGGAGTGTGGAAAAGTGAAAGAAGTTGCCAAAGCTGCAGTGGAAATGGGCATTGTGCCTGCTTTGGAATTTGAAGACAGGAGTGACAGCGAGGATCAGCGCAGCATTTCAAAGCCCTGCTGCTAAACTGCTTAATCGCCTGTTTGTCTGGCCTTTGTTATTGTTAGGGGCCAGTGGGAGTGACCTCGCCGTGCAAACAGCTTCTGTCAGCCCCGGCCGAGTAAACTCAGGCCATTGTGTGCAGCAGCCGCGGCCCTCCATCCATCTCTCGTTGACTACAGAGCGAGGAAGTGGGTGCGTAGAGTTGAGAGCAACAGAGAAGGGAGCCCGGGGACGCAAAATAGACATGTCAGGCTGCGAGGTGATAAACTTCGCTTCAGCGAAAATGCAAGGTGAGGCTGTCCCAAGAGCCAGGGCACGGGTGGGCTGCAAGCGCAGTTGTTTTTGCCAGTGCTTATTTATGGAAGGGTTGCTATGCTATGATACTCAGCGCAAGGTTGAGGGACTTTATGACTCGTCCTCATGTCCTGGGCTGCATGCGCTAGTTAAAAAGAAAAAAAGCCTATGTGGGGGCATGTGGTGTTGCGGTAGGGTGGGGTATCACAAAAGCAGAAGGGGCCTGATAGAGGAAGAAAAAAAAGTGAAAATCGAGTGAAGAAAAGCGAAAGTAAGTACAGTGCCACAACAAAAGCAAAGCACGTACATATATATTTTGTCCTTAAGACGGAAAGCAAAGCGAAGCAGAGCGCGTGCATATGTTTTGTCCTGCGTGCGCACAGCTAAGCTGTTAGACAGACGTACATGTGCCCCCGGCCGAGTAAACTTTACTCAAGGGGGGCTTTCAGGCCATTGTGTGCAGCAGCCGTGGCCCTCCATCCGTCCCTCGTTGTCTACAGAACGAGGAAGTGGGTGCTCAGCGCGGGGTTGGGGGGCTTTATGACTCGGCCTCATGCGCTAGTTAAAAAGAACAAGCTCAAACAGACGCTGTGAGAAAGCACGAGGCGTGGAAACCCATTGCAAGTTGGCGCGTGCACATCTGCAGTCCTCCTGCTGTCTGCATCGTGAACCCCTCCCAGGAGCTCGGCGAAACAGGAAACTTCTGAGGCCCATGTTGTAATGCGCCACGGCACTTTACTAACCTGCATTTTTCTGTCCCGTCTTGGACAGAACAGGAGAGTCACTGCACCGACACTGGGCCCCCGCAGCAGCGCACGAGGCGTGGTAACGCGTCGCAATTTGGCGCGTGCACATCTGCAGTCCTCTGACTTGGTCAGCAAGGAAGCAGGAGGCATGTATACGCGGCGCAAGCTGCCGCATGCACATCTCCTGTCCTGCGAGTTGTGGTAACGCCACCGTACGCGTGCTCCTCTGACTTGTTCAGCAAGGAAGTAGGAGGTGTGTAAACGTGGCGCAAGCTGCCGCGTGCACATCTCCTGTCCTGCGAGTTGTGGTAACGCCGCCGTACGCGTGCACAACTGCTGTCCTTAGTCCGCGTCCACATCTCCTGCCCCTCTTCCAAGTTCAAGTCGACAACAATAGACCGCGAGAGCGCTTTGTGCTGCGTCGCTAGGCGAGACCTAAAAATGGCATCCTGTTTGGTGCTGCATTATAGTTTGGTCCAAAATTCAGGGGATATGATCCAGGATAGAACTGAGGTATTGGCTGATATACCATAAAAGGGGGGAATCCTCTCTGTCGATCTAGAAAAGACCCACAGGCTCAGGTTGCAGCAGTGGCCTCTCCATAAGTTGTAGGGGCGTGGCCCCCTGTCCATAAGGGCAGAGGGGCTGTGCCCCTACACCTTTTGGACTTAGAGTGCCTATCAGGCTGAGCAAAGGTCATCATGACAGAGACTTTTTATTTTCAGGTCAGGCGGCCAGGTGCTAGACATGCGCTAAATGCGCAGGTGCCTGGCTGCCTGAGCTGAAAGTGGCTCGGCTGAGGATGTCACAGCTCCTGTCACAGCCAGTGAGGGGAGGCAGCAGTCCCAACCCTCCTGGCACTCCCGAGGCTTCCCTCACTGAAAGCTGCAGCAGGTGAGTGTTGTGTTTTAATTGACGGGTGCGTGCATGTATGTTTGTGTATTTGTGAGTGTTGTGAATGGTTGTGTATGTGTGCGTGTTTGCATGTGAATGCATGGGTGTGAGTGCGCATGTGCCTCCCTGCCCATCTCTAAGCTGTACTTACCAGCAGCCATCGTGTAAATGCCTCTTTGTGTCATGTTATGTTTTAACCATATCACAGGGCCCCTCTTATGAAATAATTGGGTTAGGGTTCTCTAGATCTATTTTCAATGTTTTTTGTCCTAAGATCCCATTAAGAACATAGAGAATATCAAAGTGCTCCCTCCCCCTGCGAGGCTGAGCCCACCTGGTGATGAGCACCTCAACAAGTGAGGACCCGACGATGGACCATGCCACATGATTAGCATGTGGATGAGGGTTCAATAAGAACACGTACTATGCTTGGTGGGCACTAAAGAGCAATGCACTCTAACAGAAGGACATGGTAGGACTCTATCGCCACATTATGTGTATCACAGCTGACATAAAAGAAGGAGGCGACAGTGGATGTGGAACGTAAGTGGGAGTGAGACATAGGTGTGAATATCCAGGACAAAAATGGTGTGGGACACTGGAGTATGTGAAAACAGTATCCCGTAACCCCAGGCTTAGAGCCACTCAATTGAACTATTTACCCTGGAAATCCCTCACCCCAAGGTGTTTGTCACATGAATGGGGGGGTCCTCAAATTGACGTAGATGCCAATAGCCGAAAGCCGGCTTTTATCACATGGTGTAGGAATGTCCAATAATACGGATAGCATGGGGAGAGGTGATGAACCAACAGAGTTTTACAACATCCCCAGAACTCTGCCCATTGGGGATGATGACATGGTCAAAAGGTGATAATTATCTATGCAAATTTGTTCATCTAGCATTGATACTATTCAAGTGGGTTGTTTGATATTACAATGCATTCCGTTGCAACGCATGCCTTTACCACGCATGCGTTACAACGAGAATGCCATTAGTACGCATAACCTTTACCACGAAAATGCCTTTAGCACACATGCTTTTACAACGTTTTTCGTTGTTAAACCATGCATGTTAATGGCATGTTCTTGCTAAAGGTTATCTCCGATCCCATCCCCATTTCCATATACTGCTTTGATTCCCACCCACAAACCCTTGTATTAAATACCCCTCCCTTTAACCCTAATATTTTACCCCTTCTCTATACAACCCCCTCATCCCTTATTATTATTTTGTTAAATACTAATATCCCCCTTACCTCTCCAAGCTCTTCCGATGTCATGTCGCACATCGTAAAGAGGAACCGGAAGTGTCTTTCCGGTTCCCCTAATGATGCCGATTTCCTCCACATCGCAACTTCAACTGGTGAGTTTTTTTTCAGCCGTTTATTTATTTTTTTGGGGGGAAAGACCCCCCAAGCCCCCTTACCTTTACCACACATGCCTTTACTACGTATCTCGTAGTAAAGGTATGCATGGTAAAGGCTATTCGCGTTAACCACGCATGCGTGGTTAATGTCATGCGTGGAAACGGCTGCGTTGTAGTTGCCGTTTCCCATTCAAGTGCAGGTTAGCTATCACATGGAAAGCGAGGAAGCAGCGATGGCCACACATATTAAAATCTGTTTAAAGGAATTGCAAAAATGGGCTGTAGCAGAAGGGGAAGTCATGAGAATCATCAGGAAAAAATTGGAGGGTGTGAGTCTGGCATGATATTGCCTGTGTGCATGCGATGGGTGGAAGCCAAATCACCAACGTCGACCATGAAGGGAAGGGTATAACCAGTGGCTTGTGCCACAAGCAAAGGGTGGCGGGCAGGTGGAGGGAACGCTGGATGGGTCGCGGCTGGGACGGGGGTTTGTGGGGGGTTAGTGATAATATATATATGAAAAAAATAACTTACCTGAAGCCGCCGGCCGCATCCAGTCGTTCCTCCTCTCCTCTTCCTGGTCCCAGTAGTCCCTGGGACAGACTCCCATCCAATCTCCGTGCTGCAGAGCAGTGCAGGGATTGGCCTGAGCGGGCTAGAAAGACGCTCCTCTCAGACCAGGGAGTCTGTGGAGTTTCTCCTGCCCGGCTGTTCAAAGCAGCCGGGCTGGGGAAACCTAAGTGCGCATGTATGTTTTGGCCGGCCTAAGACGGCTGGCTAAACACATATGCGCACTTAGGTAGTGCACATAGCACTCCTCCTCCACCCTCCCATGCCTCGGCTCCGCCCCATCCTACAGCGCTGGCTCAGAGCCAGGAAAAAGAAAAAAATGCTAGAACATGGTTTTATTTTTAATGTGCTGGCTCTGAGCCAGGCAGTGGGGCGACGCTCTTTCGCCATTGCGGAGTAGTCGCCGCTGGGTATAACAAGCCCATATTTGTTGAGAAACAGCGTTTACAACGCTGTAAACACAACCGGTAACTTTACAATGCGGTCGTTACAACGACCACGTTGTTACCACGCATGCCATTACATCGCAAGTCGCAACAATGACTTGCTGTAGGGGACATGCAGCTAAGTCCAGTGCGCCCCCTACAGCAAGTCGTTGTTACGACTTGCGATGTAATGGCATGCGTGGCAACAACGCGGTTTGTTGTAACGACCACGTTGTAAAGCCATGAGTGGTGAATGTATGCATAGTAAAGTCATACATTCATATTCGGTACATCTGGACCCTCTTAATGTCCTATTACCAAGAGCCTTTTCTGTGAATGTATTGCTCTGGTTTAACTTTTTTTGGATTGGTGAAGACTGAATTTTAGCTCAGTTGATGTATTTTTGGAGTTACACTATTGTTAGTTTTAGTAACATTTCCACAATTTGCACATGTTTTTCCACAAATTATTCACTGCACATCCATTGAATTGAATGGGGTTTCTCTTTTCTTTCATCACACCAATTGCATAAGTTTGAAAACGTTTTTTCAACTACTACTAAAGTAACTTGAGGTCATGTTTATTGAGTAAAATGTTCCTCATGCATAAGTAAAGAAGTGTTTGAATCACACAACCACCTGATGTTCTATTGTGTTCACAACTGGGTATAACCAGCATCAAGGATTGAGAATTAGTGCGCCCCCCCCCGTGCCATCTGCAACACTCTCCCGCTGTACAACATATTGTTCGGGTTCACTCGTAACACTCCTGTGTATACATAGAACTGATTCTCAATGTACAGAACACGCATTTCCACTATAATATGCCAAGTCTTAGCCCTTACTGTATACACTGTGTTAGCACTGTTTGGGTTTCATTCTGTGTAATGTTGTACAGTGTTTTTTCTTTTCCATTTTTTTTTTTTTTTTGTATTTCTCGTTTAGGATTACGTTGCATAGGCTGTGAATAGGCTGTTAGACATATTTTGTAAATAGCTGTTTCATGATGATGCTTTCCTATTGCGAAAATAGATTGGAACAACTTGTCATCTCACGATGTCTGTAATGTTGACCAAGCATATTTTTCTATAGAACAATAAATATTAATTTAACCAAAAAAAAAGTTTTGGTGAATTAACTATTTTGTATTATATAGGGAGGTTGGCAAAATGCTATTCATTCAAGACACGCGGTGTAGTGCGCAATGTCTATCTAGAACACCTGTTTTTGAGAGCTGTGCTACAAAAAATGAATGTAAAACATTATTTTATCCTAAACATTTTCACCAAGGTAGCATTTATATATTGCTTTATTTTGTTATATATTTTTTTCAGATGAATTACACAATTGGACTTGCAGAGTGGTGAAGAAGACGGGAATTGGAGAAGAACAGTTTTTGACTTTTGACCCAGTAGCTAAATCAGCCCGTATGGTCCATTACGAAGTTCAGGCTGCTGCTGTCATCGTAGTAGTCTTAAAATTGCTTTTTTTACTCAACGACAAATGCGAGTGGTAGGTAATCTTGACACACCACGATTTCTAAGAACTTTCAAACTGATCTTTGTAATATTGTAGCAATCAAGGCTATACTAGAAATAAGAGAGTACACACAAATGTTTGCTATCTGGCCGCATCTCTTTAAATCTTTCAAATACTACTTTGCGATCAGCAGGCTTTGAATGATTAAATATAGACATTTTATATTACCTAACAAACAGGTTTGAAATTGAGGTGCTTTTTTAGGGCTGTATTAAAAAGAAAGCTATGATTACCTGCATCACTGTCAGCGGTGATCTGGGCTCGACTGAGCATGCCATGTTATGATTAGGGGTGGGCGGAACTCACGTAGATTCACACTGCAGAATTCCGCAGAGTTACATAAAAACTTTGCGAGATTCAGCTTAGTTCAGTGAGTGGGTGGAATTCAAACGTTGCACGGTTCCCTCTGATTTTTAGTGCCAGGAGCTTGTTCCGCACAGTTAAATCAGCGTGAACTGGACCACACGGCTTGCTAGAGGGTGCTGCTTCTTTCTGCCACCAGAGTAGATTTTCTCCTCGAGTGGCAGCTTTCTCAACATGAACGGTCGTGATCTGCCATAACCGCCCGCATTGAGAAATCTTGCCGGTAGGCGTTCTAGCACCCGAAAATTGCGCTATGGAACGCGTATTCTCAGTCATGCTACGTTGAGGAGCTGTGCGCGAGCTAGAAATACTCCACCACGTGGTGGTTGGCAGAGTTTTTTCGGAACTCCACGTTCCAACTGGAACGCCAGGGTGGGCAAATTCTGAAAACTCTGCCGGCAGAGCGGAATTTTCGCCCACCCCTAATCATAGTACTGCTACATTCTGCGCTTTAGCACCGAAAGCCATGCCAGCGATAACGTGCATCTTCATGCTCCGTGGTCCGACTCTACTACAGGCCTCCCCATTGGTTCCAACCTGACATCTAACTCCTGATTAGCCACAAGTTTGAGTCTGTCTACTCTGCTGTCAACTTCAGGAACTAGGTACTATGGTTATATTTTTCAAATGTTGCGCATATGATAGCACCAGTAAAACACGTTTTATGGTTCATGGCAGCCAGAAAGGCCATCTGAAAGCCATAGAATTCCTTTGAGAAATCTATGGGTGGTAGTGTTGAATGCAGCTCCTCACAGTTTTTTGGGATCCAAACTGATGATATCCCTTTTTATTGTGTGCCTTGCTCTGTACATGATTTCTATTATTAAGGTTGGTGCAAACAAATTCATGCTTAATGAAACTAAAAAGAAAAAATGGCTATAGAGAATAACTTGCATTTTGGGGAAATGTTTTGTACACTTGGTGGTTGCCTTATTTTGTGATATTCCTTTCTTCGCAGCAAGTTGTGCTTTCAGTAGTTTTGTGTGATGTTACTTTTTTCAATCAAAGGTATCTTCTTCATCTCCGTACTGTTATTTTGCTTATAAGTGGCAGTTACAATTTTACCGAACCTTTTTTCTTCCCAGAATTCAGCACATTTGTTTTTGAATGGGACTTCCTGAATGACATACACACTTGCATATCATTATTTCTCAGCTGGTTATGTTATTGTAAAAGGGCCAGTTAAACACTTTCTCCGCCAATTAAATATAAGGACCTTCATACATGTTTCTCTACCTCTGATCAGTCCTTCCAGTCTGTCTGCAAAATGTTGTAATGTGTATTGTAGCTTTGCATCCTTTCCCTTAGCTACCCGTTTCCTGCTGCTCAGCCAGTATGTGATGTGTGTGGTATGTTGGAATGCTTGATGAGGTAGTGGAATGCTGGAGTGCTTGGTGTGGTTGACAGAGAGACAGTTTAAGTGTGTGGGCTGAGTAGCAAGGATGCTGCTCCTTGTGGGGCTGTACCTATTATCCTATGTACCATCCTGTAACTAAGCTTAATAAACCTCTAATTTATAACCTACTTCATGGCTACCTGTGGACTTACTTTGGAATCCAACAATGGCAACGATTTGGAGAAAAAAACCTATAGAAACCTGATGTGAAGAAGCTTCAAGTTAGGAAGAAAAGAATGCCTTCTTTAGCCCCACCAGTGTCCTTTACCATCTGGACACCTGCCTTGTGCATTTGACCTTCCTTACATCAATGGATGTGAATATGAATTGTGCGCTAACCAGTGTGGTTTAAAGATTGACTACCTTCAGAAATGACATTGAGTGGCTTGAAACCAGCTGATCTACAAACAACCTACTACTCAGCCTCCTGTCATTTGGTATTTGGAATAGGCCTGGGCTAAAATTCCATTCCGCTTGCGGAAATTGCGATAATTTGACATTTTTGCATTCCGCGGAGGGCGCGAAAATGTCAAAATTTCCGCAATCCGCATTTTACCGAAAATTTTTTGCTTGCTCGCGCTGTAAAAGAATAAATTCTCGTATGCGCGCGATCGCCTTACCTGAATCCCCGCGTTCGCCGACAAGTTTTCCCGTTCCGGCTGCGTTCTCCACGAGATGTTGGATTGTTGGTAACCACTGGCGCTGTCTCGCGACAGTTCGTGCCCGCATTAACGTCATTCGTTGCGCGATCACGTCTTTCTTCTCGCGATCATGCACCGCGAGACAAGTGAAAACAAGATGGCCGCGCCCGCGAGCAACCGCATGGGTAAGTTGGCGAGCCGCGACCATGCAGAAAATACCGCGAACGGGTGGGAAAAAAACTTCTGCATCTTCGCGATATTTCTGCGTGTTTGCGGAGATTTTTAACTTTTTCGTGATAATTTGCGAAATTGAATTTTGCAAATTACGCCCACCCCTAATTTGGAACCGTCAGTTAAAGGCATGTATGCATCGGGTTGTGGGCTGCAGTTCTAGCAGTCATTCGGAGAGAACTGGCATCTTTGTTTTAACAGCGACCAGCAGGAAATATATTACTGTGCGGCACCATTCTAGATGTGTCAATGTACACCTGACATAATTGGACAACTCTGCTGCATCGGGATAGTCCAAGTGTTACGCTCCGAGCAACTGGCAGCATTTCCAGCAACCTTGCTTGCCTGTTTGCCAACAAAGTGTGCAGCAAAAGCAGTGAGCATACACTTGTAAGCAGTGGACTGCTGGGACTTTTGATTTGTATTCATCTTTACTAAGTTTCCTGCTTTAAGCTTGGGTGTGGCAGCTGCATTCACTAAGAATTGAATTTGTTGGGGGCAGCGCAGCGCAAGCCATCGGAGGTAACGATCGAACCTCGCTGTAATGTTGCGCGACGGACCGAACCATTGCCCGAGGGTCCGCGCGCGTGTGTTAGGGTCACACCCCCCCCTAGCGTAGCCGGAGTTGGATGAGCCCGACGTCCCCTCGGACGGCACGCACAAAGGTTAATAAAAAGCCCAGGGCTCTGGGCGTGGCAGGCATTACACTGACCACCACTAGTACACCTGTGTCCACGAGTGCTTCATTCATAGGCCCGGGGCCCGACACTACACTGGCGACGAGAGTGGTCTCGCCACCCCATCGAGTGATATCGAACCCTCGCTCTTGCCCAAGGAGCGGTTCCTGCCACCTGCTTTTGGCCCGGCCCCTGCGCTGCCCCTGGCCCCCCCTGGCAGCCCTGCGAGGTCCCCTGCTGGCCCTCACCTGTGTGCCGACGCTCCCGACTGCCTTCCAGGCCGGCGAAGACTGGTTCCTCCTCCTCCGGCTGCCTGCCTCTGCTACGGGGCCTGCGCGCGCGGAACGCTGGGACCTGCCTGCAGTCTCTCACGCATCTCGCGTGCAACACGTGGCCCGGCCCTGCCGTTCCCCACGCATCTCGCGTGAGGCCCGTTTTGGCTGCGAAGGAAGCCCCTGGCTGGCCCTGCACCCCCCCTGGACGGCCCCCGGCCCTCCACTCGACCTACCTGCCTGCAGACGACGCCTGGGTGTGCGGTGTGCCCCAGTGGTGAGTCGGTGACGCCCCCGGCTGCCGCCTTCAGCGAGTATGACCAACGTGCCACCCCTCGAACCTTTCGAGGTCACGGGCACCCCGACATCTCAAGCCGCACGCTGGAAGAAATGGGTGGAACGTTTGGAGAACTACTTCGTGGCGGCGGAAGTCGCGGTGGTGAGGAGGCGCGCCATGCTATTGCACCTGGGAGGTGAGGCGATCCATGACATTTCTAAAGACGTGGTGGAAGCTGGGCCACCCATGACCTACGCCACGCTACGCGACGCCATCACAGCGTACTTTGAACCGTTTGCAAGTGCAGACTATGACCGTTTCCTGCTCCGCCAAGCCCGCCAGCTCCCAGAGGAGTCGGTGGACGTCTTCTACGCCAGGCTCAAAAAACTTGCCAGCACGTGCACGCTCCCCGATGCGGACGACGAGATCCGCGCACAGTTCATCCAAGGCTGCGCGTCGTCCAAGCTCCGTGAAAGGGTACTGGAGGCGGACAACATGCCGATGCGCGACATCCTCACGCTAGGCCGCTCGAAGGAACTGTCCAAGGCCAGAGCCGCGCACATGGAGCCGAAGCCGGCAGTCACCATCAAAACAGAACCGGTGTGCGCCATCACGGCGGAGGTAGCCGACACCCGCACGAAGCATCCCCAGCGGAGGAGCCCGAGGCCTGTCCAACCGTCTCCCAGCCGAGCTTGTGTATGGTGTGGAGGAGCGACACCACACAAAGGGGCGTGCCCGGCCCAAGGCAAAATCTGCAGCGCATGTGGCAAAGCCAACCACTTTGCGAGTGTATGCCTGTCCACATCAAGGAAGAAGCAAGGAGGCCCGCCCAGGAGGGTGAGACAGCTGGCACCCCTACCCAGCACCTCCGCCAACAGCGACATGGATGACGACGACGAAGCGGATGTCGCCTCAGTGCACGTGGTGCGGATGCTCAACACCCTGGCCGCGACCCCGTCAACCGGACCCATGTGCACAGTCTCAGTACAGGACCAGGCCGTACCGGCTCTGATCGACACCGGTGCCTCCATCAACCTGATGGCGGCCAGCGTATACCGGACGCTGAGGAGCGCTCCACCACTTCGGCCAACGAGGGTGCAAGTATATGCCTACGGCACCCATCGCCCCCTACGCCTGTGCGGGGCTTTCAGGACAGACCTATCCCACGACACCACTCGGCTGCCCACCAAAATATACGTGTCACAGGAAGGGACAGGATTCCTAGTGGGGTGCCGGACAGCCCAAGACCTGGGCCTGATCCACTTCGCCCTCACCGTCCAAACAAGCAACCTCGACCATCTGGTGCAGGAGCATACAGCCCTATTCGACGGAATCGGGTGCCTCAGAGGACCCGCCGTACACCTCCACATCGACAGGACAGTCGCCCCAGTAGCCCTCCGGCATCGACGCATCGCGTTCCACCTACGACCCAAAGTGGAAGCCGAACTACGGACACTGGAGCAAGCGGGAATTATCGAACGGGTAAGCGGACCCACCCCATGGGTGTCACCCCTCGTGGTGGCGAAAAAACCGAAACAGCCGGACGCAGTGCGGATCTGTGTGGACATGCGCGTCCCCAACCTGGCCATCAGACGCGAGCGCCACCTGACGCCGACCATCGACGACATCGTGGGAGAGCTATCAGGCTCCAAATGGTTCTCCAAGATGGACCTGAGGTCGGGATACCACCAGATCCCGTTGCACCCCGATTCCCGCCCAATCACCACATTTTCCACGCACGCCGGCCTCTGGCGCTACACCCGGCTCAATTTTGGGATCTCGAGCGCAGCGGAGGTGTTCCAGAACATTATCCAGAATGTCCTGCAGGGGCTGGACGGAGTCCTGAACGTCAGCGACGACATCCTCGTCCATGCCCCTACTCTGGATGAACATATCCGACGCCTCCGAGCTGTGTTCTCCCGGCTGCAGGAACGAGGCCTTACCCTCCACAGGGACAAATGTGACTTCCTGCGCAAAGACATTAGCTTCTTCGGATACCGATTCTCCGACCAAGGGATAGGCCCGGACCCGGATAAGGTTAACGACATACACGCGGCCCCCGCGCCTACCTCCGTGACGGCTGTCCGCAGTTTCCTGGGAATGGTCACGTACTGCGGGAGGTTCATCCGAGACCTGTCTGACCTCACGGGGCCCCTCCGCGACCTCACCAAAGCCTCCGCCACCTGGGAGTGGGGCCCCGCACAGCAAGAGTCGTTCCAGAGAACCAAAGAGGCGCTCTCGGCGGACACCACCCTAGCATACTTCGACCCCCGGCTCGATTCACAACTCATAGTGGACGCCAGCCCGACAGGCCTAGGAGCCGTGCTAGCCCAGCAGCAGAGGTGCGGAGAGTGGGCCCCCGTCGCGTACGCAAGCAGAACACTCACGCCAACAGAGCAGCGGTACTCGCAGATCGAGAAGGAGGCCATTGCGATCCTGTGGGGGTGCCGCCACTTCCACATCTACCTGTATGGACACCCGTTTGTGGTGATCACTGATCACAAGCCCCTAGTCCCGCTGTTCCAAGGCTCGTCATCACGCCCTCCCCCGCGGATAGAGAAATGGGTCCTCCAGCTCCAAGAGTTCCAATTCACTGTTGAGTACCGACCAGGCGCCCGAAATCCGGCAGATTTCCTGTCCAGACACGCCCGCCCGGCCACGGACGTGGAGGCCACGGAGGCGGCCGCTACCGAGGAGTATGTCCGGATGATTGTGGAAAGGTCCCGACCCCTGCCGATGTCCCTCAAAGAGGTTGCGCTGGCTACCGAAGGAGACGACTGTCTGCAGATGGCCATCAGAGCGGTCGCGTCTGGAGATTGGAAGCCGCTCCAAAGCCCGTCGTCCTTTCGCACGCCCGAGGCCCAGGCGTCACTGAAAGCGCTCTACATCGTCAGGAACGAATTATCGGTGTCCCCCGAAGGATGTCTCCTGAGAGGCCCCCGCCTGGTACTGCCCGGCAGCCTCACCCAACGGGCCGCCCTCCTGGCGCATGGCGCTCACCAAGGCATTGTCAAGTCGAAGAACCGCCTCAGGTGCAAGCTCTGGTTCCCGGGACTCGACAAGTTGGTTGAAGACACGGTCCAGCGGTGCCCGGTGTGTTTGGCGACCAGCCTACCCGACCCCCCAGCACCCGTGATCACGGAAGAGGGCCCGACCTCGCCGTGGGTGCGAGCCAGCGCCGATTTCGGCAGTCTACCTGGAGGACGACACATGCTAGTTGTGGTAGATGACTACTCGCGGTACCCCGAGGTAGAGATTGTCCCCTCAACAGCAGCAGCAGACGTGATCCCCAAGCTGGAGAAGGTCATGGCCACCCACGGACTCCTAAGTGAGCTGCGCACGGACAACGGTCCACCATTCAACGGCACAGAACTGGCCGAGTACCTGCAATCCCACGGCATCAAACACCGCCGCATAACCCCACGGTGGCCGCAAGCAAACGGAGAGGTTGAGAGACTGATGAGGACTCTAAACAAAACTGTTCAGATTGCCCTGGCAGACGGCCTCAACGTCGAGCTAGCCCTCTACCAATTCCTGCGTGAATACCGGCTGACACCCCACTGCACCACCGGGGTTCCCCCGAGCCACCTATGTCTGGGCCGAGCGATCCAGGACACTATCCCGCACCACCCGGTGTGGGAGTCATCACCAGACCCACCCAATCGCTCCACAGAAAATCGACTAAAAACGAACCAAGAGGCCTCCCGGCGGCGGAGAGCGGCGGACAGTACAATCCAGGTCGGCGACCAGGTGCTAGTGAAAGACCGGCACCCCGGGGGGAAATTCCGCCTGCCCTTCGAGCTGGCCCCATGGACTGTCACCAATGTACAAGGGACCCTGGTCACGGCCGTCAGAGGCGGCGAAAAAGTAACTAGAAACGTGTCATTTTTCAAGAAAGCCCCGCGCGAAGAGGAGGAAGACCTCCAGGAGTTTGAAGACTACTACCCAACCCCATCTCACAGCCCTCGGAACCCCCAGGAGCGGAAGAGCCCCGGAGGGCGGAGAACGCCGGAAAGGACTCTTCGGCGTCAACTGAAAGGGAGGAGGTGCCACAAGCGGCGCCGAGCCGCCCGGACCCGGTGGTGGCGGACGGCTCAGAGGACATGTTTCTCACCCAATCGGATGGGCGCAGCCAGAGCCAGTATCACCTACGCCCGCACCCGTGACCGTCCCAGAGGTACAGAGACTTTGTGGCTCGCTGTCAACTGTGGGAGTGAGGGAAGGCTGCCCCTCCAACAGATAACCAAGTAAGACTGTTCCTTTGTTTTCCATGAGACTTTTTGTTAGAGACTGTTAAACTGTTGAGTCGCTATAGGCGACTAGTTTCGTTGGGTTTCAATTCTGGGTAAAGGAGGAATGTAATGTTGCGCGACGGACCGAACCATTGCCCGAGGGTCCGCGCGCGTGTGTTAGGGTCACACCCCCCCCCTAGCTTAGCCGGAGTTGGGTGAGCCCGACGTCCCCTCGGACGGCACGCACAAAGGTTAATAAAAAGCCCAGGGCTCTGGGCGTGGCAGGCATTACACTGACCACCACTAGTACACCTGTGTCCACGAGTGCTTCATTCATAGGCCCGGGGCCCGACACTACACTCGCCTGCGAGTGCATAACATTAGAATGCGTGTCTCCTCGCCGTTCTGTTGTGAAGTTTGTGCGACATTTGAATCCGCTGAGAGGCTGTCATGCTTAGCTCGTGGACTTAGTGTTGACTAAGCAAGCCTTCGGGGCGATTGCAGGAACATAAACTTACTCAGCGCTTGTGGAAGACGGCGATGCTACGTGGTGATGTCACGAATGGGGAAAACTAGAACGTGAATTGCGTTGCATTGTTGGGTCCAGGAAGTGCTTCTGTATCTGTGGGGCACCTACCCACACACCTTTTGAAAATCCGCACGGAGCCCGGTTCTATGAAGAATTGGTGTCTCACGTTAAATACTGAAAACTGAAGATCATCACGTCGGGTGGTTTATCTGTGAAGTATTCTTTTTTTCTTCTTTCTTCAAGGACCGAACCTCTGTTACTTTGATCTTGTGTTACGCAACATGGATTGGGCTGTCCATGGTGCTTTATGAAACACATGGAAGTATCTTCAAGGATCTTTTATGCTGTGAAGAGTTTCGGGTGAGAGGTCGCTCACCGGGGGACTTCAATTGGTGTGATGGCTTACTATCATTAATTTTCTGTCTACATGGATTATAACATGTTTGTTTTGGGAGGTGTACGGATTTACCCAGATCTTGAGAAATGTTTGGCATGATGTTAATTGTAACTAAGCTTAATCAACCTTCTACCTATAACCTACTTAATGACTACTTGTGCACTTCCTTTGGAATGCAACACAAAACATCACTATCCCTTAGCAGCTAACCCCTTTTAGCAAAATGATGTTCTGTGATATGAAAAACATTACACAACACATTCTCTTTGACTTACCAACGGAGACAGCGCGTCACATCTAATCTGTAGACATGCCACAGTGAAGATGACACAATGTGGGGCATGCTGTCTTCAGTGCCATGCCCTGCATCTTTAGACACTGGATACAGCCACCACGATCCCCACGAGCAGGCTAGGCAGCACATTTTGTGGAGGCCAGGTATGACACTTCTTGATCTTTCATTTAGTTTTGGCAGCAGCAATTCTTGGTGGCCCGGGCTGGCTGCAGAAGAAATTTGAAATTAAAAATATCACCCTGCTTGCTCTGACCTGAGCCTTTTAGTAACTGTCGCTCCACAAATGAGGCGACTGCTGAACCAATGTAGCTGGACTCAAATAAAATTTACAAATACTTAAGAAGTGCCATGTTTTTCACTTCAATTTGGCAACGAGCAACAGCCATCCAGCTACAGTGAAGGAAAACTCAAGTGAATGGAGATAACTCTCTTATCTGCATTTTCAGAGAGTGGCCCAGCCAAACAACTGTGACTACGGCAGTCACAACGGAATTAGTCCTGCGCGGAGAGGGATTATACCAAATAGTAACTTTGTTGAAGTGGTGTTAGTAATTATACAAGAACGTGCTGTGCCAGGTGAGGGAGCGCATAGGCACGAGCACACTACCACTGCATTGAGAGCGGCGCTAGGTCATAAAGCACACTGCCACTAGAATGTAGTGGTGAATGCAGCCTGGCAGCAGTAAATCTCGTTATGGTGGGCAGCAGGCCTTACGGCTGCACGCACCCGCATGCATACTACTAATGCTGGCCAATTTGTGGCTGGGAGGAGGTAGGCCGGTCAGCCTGCGCTACATAACACAGTCCAATCAGGGTGAGCCAGTCTGTCCCATCAAAGCATAATAGAACATCCATTGGCCAATGTGTGCTGCCTGCCTCCCATGTGTCACTTAAGCATCATGAAAAACAGCAGATTCCACAATGAAAAGAGGTAAGTTAACTTGTGTGACAATATTTTTACTTGCGCTAATGCAGTACAGTGACCTAAAATGCATTAGCGTAATGCGAGCTTTGTGGCACTTGGCAGGGCAGGCAGCAATTTATATAGAAGTTTTTCAAAAGTAGCTGTTTTCTTCATTTTAGTTAGCCATTCAGAGTGGGTCGGCCTCTAGGGTGAGAGGCAGTGGCGCACTACACACATCTTTGTGGCTGTAAGAGCTGTTGATTGCAAGCGCTGCACGGGGTTAGTCATTATGGGCAGATCGATTGTATCATATGGTCAATTGCCCAGAAGGGGACAGACATGTCCAGGGCATCAATTAGGATGGTTTGGATCGTGTACCTTTAGGACCCCACGTCTGTGCAAAATTCTACCACCCTTTGAAGCACTAAATACGTTTGCGGTTAGGCTATTTAAATCCATTAAGTAAATCAAATCAATGCAACACTTTTTTTGGACAAAAATAAACAGCAATCTTGCTGAATGCCCACATTTGTAAATGATGAATTTATATATTGGGCTCTGCAAGATCTGAGGGATGTGGTTGGCGATTGGGCTGCCACGAGCAAGTCTTCATTATTTGGTTATCCATGTTTTTGGCAGAAATTGGTCCTTGTCTTCTAAAAAAAAAAAAAGTCTCTATATTTTTTCATTTCTGATCATGATTTTTGAAAGACTTTTTAAGTGTTTTCATTTTGTACGGTTTGCACCCCCTTTCACAGTGCACTGAATTTGAAGCCATTCAATGCAACATAGCATTGACAATACTCTAATCATCACTGTGTGTTCGAATCCCTCCTGAGGCGGAAGCCGGGAGGTTGCTGTGCTACTTTGTAAAATTTTATGTTCCTTGTATTTTAAAACTGCTTTGCCTACTTAGCTCGACCAGCTTGATCTACTAAGTGTTATTTTAAAAATTGTTGTAGCGATCAGCTTGATACAAATATACTTGTATTTTAAAGCTGTGTGTAACGATCGGCTTGACTCACTAAGCCTTTTAAATTTGCACTTCACACTTTGTTATTCCCCCGCTCTGCTTGGACCTCTCAGCGCGGTCTCAGCACCTCCTCACCCTCGTATTCTCACACTTACCGGGTCCGTCCCAGCCGACTCAGGCGCTGAGGACCTTTCTCCATCCCCGGGCGAGATCTAAACCACGGCGGCCATCTTAGGTTGGGGAAAGCGTCAGACACTTCCCAGTGGACAGCATAAAAGAGGAAGGGCATGCCTCCGCGCAGCGGACGCGAGCAGCGGTCGCGCCGGGTCCGCGCCGGAGTCGTGCCAGAGTCCTGCCCAAGTCCTGCCCGTCTGCGCCCGTCAGCGCCAGGGAGGCACCAGGGGCCAGGCATACCACTCCCCAAAATATAGATCCAGGTATTTCCAGGGAATTCATACTTTCTCTCAATAATCACTCTATACATTGTTACAATGTTCTGAACCCTGACACATGGGTAGGCCCAGTCGGCTGTCAGCACTGTAAAGCTACATTTGCCCCAGAGCCAGCACCCAATGAAAAACTGCGGCCTATTGTCCTGCCAGGGGGGCTCATTAACGCTAGGTCTCTGTGCAAGAATGCTCTACACATCCATGACCTGATCATGGAGGGGGATTTAGATTGGCTCCTTATCACAGAAACCTGGCTAAAGGCCTGGTGCAATCTGGATATAGCAGTGGCCCTCCCGCAAGGCTTCTTAATTCAACATTTGGATAGGCAGAAGAAACTGGGAGGAGGGCTGGCCATCATCTATCGTGACACCATGAAATGTACTACGTATGAGCTACCAGATATCAAGGGTGCAGAGGCCATGGCCTTCTGTTTAAATATCCATGATTCTTTTACGTTCTCCGGTGCCTTGGTGTACCGTCCCCCGGGCCAACCCAAATATTTCCTGGAAAGCATTGGTGATGTTCTGAGCGAGCTCACGCTCAGATTTGCTCACTTTACGCTGCTTGGAGATCTCAATCTCCATCTAGACTCCCCGGAAGGACCAGGGGTAGCCTGTTTCATGGACATAATCAGCGTCCTCGGCCTTAAACTGATGACGCAGGAACCTACTCATACAGCAGGCCACATACTAGACTGTATTTGCTCCAATTCAGACGCTCTGACGGTCTAACCCCCTAGCATCCAAACCTGGTCAGATCATAAATTTGTCCCATTTGACCTGTCACTGGGAAACAATGCTCCAAGGAAAACCACTAGGAAAATAACCAGGAGTTCCAAACCTGACTGGAAAATATCACTTACCCAGCCAGATCTCTTAGGGAAAGCAATAGAGAGCAAACCCACACTAACTGGCCACACCTCGACAGACAACCAGCTGTTCTGTGAATGGATCATGTCACTTAGCAAGCCCTCAGATCCAATGAGCTCAAAAAACAATTCACGCGGTATGAAATATAAAAAGAGTGCCCCATGGTTCTCACAAACGTTAAAAGTGGAATTAGGTGAAGTTAGAACGTTGGAACGAAGGTGGCGTAGAAACTATGAGGCCAACGATTGTAACATCTATAAAGCAGCTTGGAGGCATTACCATGCTTCAATTAAGCTGGCAAAAAAAGCCTATTACCTAGAGGCGATTTCCTCTTCAGATAATGGACAGAAAGAAATCTTTAAGATCGTAAATAGTTTCACCAACCCCAGGGCCCTCTCACAGGAAATCCCACCATCCTTGCCCCTCTGTAACTCCATTGCCAACTACTTTGAAAAGAAAATCCTAGACATCGTCAAGGACTTTCCAAAACCGATACTGACCGCCTCAGAAATTGAAAGGAGGGAGTCAATCAAGGAAAACACCAATATGGCCTGCTTTAACGCATTAGACCCCATCTCCTTAGAGGCGTCTCATCAGGCCCTTCTATTGAGTAAATCCGGATCTCCTTTCGACCCCTGCCCCCCTTCGTTCCTACAAACCTTGGTTAACGAGGTGAACCCCATCATCAACAGCATTATCAATTCCTCACTCACCTCGGCTGAAATCCCTAGCGAATGGAAACTAGCAGCCGTCAAGCCCCTCCAAAAGAAACCCCTGTCTGATCCGACTATCCACTCCAACCTACGTCCCATTTCGCTGCTCCCTCTGTTGTTTAAACTGACTGAAGCATTTGTCAACAAACAACTCACAAAATTTCTGGAAGAAAATAACATCCTGCATGCCAACCAATCTGGCTTCAGGGCCAAACACTCAACCGAATCCGCCCTTCTATTCACGGCAGAGACCCTGCGAACGGCCATGGACCAAGGGAAGAATGCCGTCCTGATCTTACTTGATCTGTCGGTGGCCTTTGACACGGTCTCGCACACTATCCTGATAGACCGTTTATTTAACTCAGGGATAAGAGATGTAGTGCTGACATGGTTCAAAAATTTTCTTGCCCAAAGACGTCAATTTTCTTGCCCAAAGACTGTACTAGGGGAATTCAGCTCCGAGGAAAAATATATCAGCGCAGGGGTCCCTCAGGGCTCTAGTCTGAGCCCTGTACTTTTCAATCTATACATGGTCCCCCTGATTGAGCTCATTTCCTCCTATCAGATCAGCACAATATCATACGCTGATGATACACAGCTCATCCTAGTGCTGGACAGAGAGCTGCCTGGAGCTGAAGAAAACCTCAAAAACTGCCTCACTGCTACCTTCGAGTGGATGAAGTGCGACCACCTCAAATGTAATTCGGGGAAAACCGAAATCTTGCCTTTCGGTCCTCAAAATCTGTTCTCGCCCAAACAGTGGTGGCCTGAAGATGCCGAAGCTCCCCCAAACACCATCTCCTCTGCCCGTAACTTAGGTATTAAGTTCGATGACGCTCCGTCATTTAAGCAACAAGCAGTGGTCGTGGCCGGCACCTGTTTTCACATCATCAGAACCCTCAGATAGTTTTTTGACCTCCTCCCCCTCCCAGCAAGAAAAACGGTAGCGGTTGCACTCATAACATCTAGACTGGACTACTGCAATAGCCTGTATGCAGGAGCAAATAAATCCGTGCTCCACAGACTGCAGATGGTCCAGCACGCAACCGCCCGCCTGGTCCTTGGCTGGCCTAGGAAGTCATCTGCTTCGGCTGCACTCAATGTCCTTCATTGGTTACCAATACATAAGCGTATCTTATTCAAAATCCTGGTTATCACTTTTAGAGCCTTTCACTTACAGGGGCCCAGGTATCTGTCGAATGGCTTCAGACGCTATCTGCCTGCGCGTAGCCTAAGGTCCTCCAATCAAAACCTACTAGTGACCCCTAAATTCAGGCTCACCAATAAGGGTGGGAAATCCCTGGCTGTCATTGGTTCCAGGGCGTGGAACAAATTGCCACCACAGCTTCGGCAAATCTCAACAGAAAGGCTCTTCAGGAAAGCCCTGAAGACCTGGGGTTTCTCCCTTACAGACACCGCCTGTAAAGCCCTAGTATAAAGTGTACAGGACCCTTCGAACGACATCAGTTACCCAACATGTTCCACCTAGGTTGGCACCAAGCGCCAAGATGCTCCTTGGAGTGATAGCTGCGCTATACAAATGTATTTTCCATTCCTGTGGCCCTCTTTGGGTACTTCGTTAAACCTGGGCGTGTGCCCAATTCAAGACAATAAGGTAGAAGTTGTAAGATAAACTAATTGCTGGCCTTCCCTTTTAGCCTCAAATAAGTGTTTTCTCCTTAGTGTGTTTTACACAACTGTTACTATTAAGAAAAACTCTGCTTTATTGGAATCCCAGTTCTTGAGTGCCAGCCAAAGCCTTGTCAACTTCATTTTAAACTTCTTTACTTGCCTTTAGTTGGATATTTTAAAGTATATGATGGTGTAATTGCCACTTACACAAAAAACTACTGTTCATTTCCTCCAAGATGCTTTGACATTGGATTGTATGTCTCCTGTTTTAAGTTCTATATACTGCTTCCTGTTCCTCAAAGAGTTCCTTTGCACGAATTGCGGCATATTCGCAAACACATTTTCAGTATGGGCAGTAGTACTACTTCCATTATCCACAAATGCTATCCACAAACCTCTGTGTGGAAACCTCCGCCCCTTCTGTGCTGTGGTCTCCGCCACATGTACAGAGATCTCCACTCACAACAGTTTCTATTTTAGTAATAAATATAGGAGGTTCAAGGGGAAGTAGTTGGAAAATCTGAATATTTACTATTAAAGTGAAAGGGTTTATGGGAATTTGAGGAGGTATTAGGAAGGGACATGTAAATACAAAAACACCCACCTAAGGTAAGACAATTACGATTCACAAATTTTACACCCACTTCTACTTCTATAGTACTATTGGCAAAACAGGCCCAAATCTACTATAGCTTTGCCTTGGAGAAGGTCAAGCAAAACATATTGCCACACATAGGTACTGCAGCACATTCTCATAGAATTCAAAGGTTGAGGGTAAGTTATAGTTAGGACAAATGTATCCATTTTTTGTATGCAAAACCAACTTAAACTAGACAAACATTAGAAATTCAGAAGTTATAGTTAGAACTTACAGTTATAATGTCTGCCCCGGTCAAAATGTACTATAGCCTTCTACCCCGCTGTAGAGGGCTATACCATATAACGAGGGAGAGGGACTTCAACAACCGCTATAGTCCAAGGCAGATGGGCTAAAAGGCTATTAGAACAATCCACCCAATAAGGGTTAAATGTTCTAAATTAAAAAGAGAGAAACAGAGATAAACGGAATGTTGGAGCAGAGAACTTATACTAGCCATTATAATCCCGGCACTACTACATAGTCTTCAGTGGAGCTCTCAACATTCCAATGTTCTAATATAACTTGTCCAACTCCATACACAGTGTTTTCAACTTGCTAACCACACTACATTAACTATAACTCTGCCCTCAACCTTGAACACAGATATGCTATAGCGGAAAAGGGATTAAAAGTGACGGTTTACCAGCATCAGGGCTAACATCTCTTCCACTTACATCTAATGGAATGGATCTTTGACATTGTTTTAGAGAAAAAGAGGGTTGAACATCACATAAAATAATAATCACATTAACTAATCGATTTTCATTCAATAATGAGATTTGAGTAGGAGTTAGAAAGGTTTTTGTTAATAAATCTTTTAGGTAGATCATCTTTATTGAAAATCCCAAATTACATTTAGATTAATCTCAATAGTCAATATATGACAGAAATAAAAATCAATATTGGTTAATAAAATCACATAATAAATGTGTTAAAGCGTGTTCCATAAAGGAAAGAATCCCTATTCTAAGAATTAGATGACAATGGAGTTAGTCAGAACCCATAAAGAGTTCTAGTCTGTGAGAGAGAGAAAAGCATGAAGCTTTAGCATTTAAATCATGCTAAAGATCAAAATATCAAAGTAGAACTTCTCATAAAGACAGGTTTGAAAAACTCGGTAGGGTCTCAAAGCTTAAAGTCTAGATCGGAGCATAATAGCATGGAAAAATAATCTGGAAAGTTGTAACCTACTCTAGGAACACATACTGTGATAGACATCACATTTAGCGAAGCTTTGCAACATGTTGCTCTTCTCATCTCCAATCAGCGTTCAATGCTCTCCTAGGTACAGGATCACTCCATGTTTTATCACACAAATACAGTAGTCCACAAAGAGCAATGTTACGTTTGCAATTAAAGTATTGCAATAATGTGCTTATGTGTGGTTTGCCTAATTCCGGCTTACTTTCACACATATTCACTATATCTTTAACCTTCTAACATCAAGTTTCTAAACAATAACTTATTTAGAAGTCGAAACATCTGTATTAATGAAGAAGACAACATTTTGCAGAATCATATTGATTTGGAAAAACAAGTAGGTTAGAAAGTCAGGTTCACGTTTTAATTTCTGATTTTCAATATATGAACTCTTCCCTGCCCCATTAAATGACAAAAATGTATCGAGTCATCAGTGGTCTTTTTCTATATAGAAACATGTTGCTCAAATACTTGAAACTATATAAGTAACATATGGGGTGGGCTCTAGGTGGCGCACAAACAAGATGGCCGCACCGATGTGAGGCTCCTGACGCTCGGCTCATCCATCCACTAATTAATCCTGCCTGTTATATTTTAATGCTCACGCTACTTCTGCCATAAGGAGACATAAGCATTTGGCATCATCGCTGAGAAATTGGACTTTGCGGAGTGGTGCTGTGCCGCCGCTGCGGCCGCGACACACTTCGATCGTAGCACCGTCCATCCTGCCTGGAGCCCCGGCTTGGCGTGCGGTGCTAAGAGAGGCCTCGGTGCCCACGTGGTGCTCTGGCCCCAAAGTGAAAGAGGCGCCGGGAGGCTTAATCCGGGACCAGAGGTGAGGGAATTATACAATTTCTCCCTCTAATGCTAACGCCCAAGTACATTGCCCGCATTACAGCGCTATCCTAATACACCACTGCCACTGACGAGCTACCTAGCGGACCTCGCCTGAAGCCGGCAGTCCAAAGTGGCGCGCTCTCACCACTGTGCGGCGGCGGCTTCGCTGGCATTGATGAAGAGATTGCCGTGGCGATAGATGGTGCAACCTGAGATGCAGGTGGAAAAACACGGCCTGAATCACGGCGTTACAAGACTTTGTTGGTGCCTTCTTAACGGACAGTGATAACATCGCTCACTATCTACCTGCGCTAGAGCTGCGCGGGTACTTGCTACGTCACATAACAAATGACGATTAACGTTCTGGAGCTACTTGCACTGCATGCAATATTGGCGATTCAAGCACCAGGAAATATTGCTGGCTGTACATAACAAAAATTGGGAGCGGCAATACCGTTAACACAGCATTTATCAGAATTGGTGGAGTGTGAGCTTATTATACCGTGAGGGAGAGTGACGGCCATACCTAATCCACCTCCCTTATACCCTTCAAAGCTGGCATTGTGCAGTGAACGCATACTCATGCGCGTCACAGATCCTCACATAGTAATCCTTGCCGTAGTGAGATAGCCCCCTCACCACATCACAGAGGAGGGTAGAACCTGAGCGCAGTTCCTGACAATACATCCAGCACCTATTACCACGCGGACTCTATACCCACACAGCAGCAAGGACGAACTTGAGGGGGCATTCTCTGCTGCGCCCCTCTACACATTTGTGTCATTACTCAGAGAAGAACTGCCTATTGGGAGCGTCACGCAGCAGACACCCGTAGAGCGCTCTCCTAACACTGTCCTACAAAGACGACGAGGGGTGAGGTACCTACCTATACTGATATCACCGTACCAAGCACAGGGGTTACGGGTACAGCACAACTAAGATCACTCATGGGGAAGCCAGATGCGAGGCAGCTACGGCTGACATTCGATAACAAAAAGAGCACTAGACTCCATCAGGAGGGGCTTGGCGCAACGGGTGAGGAGGCAACGCACAGCTCCACACAGGAATCTCTCAACACATCTGAAGAGAACATGAAAACCATCCTTCAAGAAGTCAGACAAGGCATAGCCGCCATAGCCAACAAAATGGACACCATGACAACGCGTATGGACGCGATAGTTCATAAGATGGACAGACATGAGGAACGTATCACAGAGGCCGAACGTTGTATCTCTGACACAGAAGACGCAACATCGCAGACACAGTCGACCATGGCACAAATGGAAAACTTCTAAAAATAATAGCAGCTAAGAACGAAGACCTAGAAGCGCGCAGCCGGCGTAATAATATACGTGTTCTGGGAGTCCCGGAGATCACAAACACAGGGAAAATGGAGGAATATATTGAAAGAATGCTTATAGCGACTATTGGAGTGGAATCGTTCTCACAGCAATTCATAATTGAGAGAGCGCATCGATCACTGGGCCCACGCCCTTCCACCAGGCAGCACTCCGCGCCCTATCATTGCGCGCCTCCTGAACTATAGGGACCGAGACGTTGCATTGAAAATAGCACGGCAGCTGAATTTCGAAGGAGTTACGTTCTCTATCTATCCCGACTTCACAGCAACAGTACAAGAAGAGAGAAGGAAATTTCTGCCTGCCAAACAGAAGCTGCAACAGGCTCAGATAGACTATGCACTCCTGTATCCGGCACGTCTCAGGATCACACATCAGGGGAAGCAGTCATTTTTCACCAAGCCTCAACAAGTCGACGACTTCCTGAAGCGCCTCAAACAGAACAATGCATCCAGCGATAGACAGGATATGGGCTCACGATCACCATCTCCACCCATCGAGCAGAGCCGCGCTGAATAGACAACAAACAGAAGGTTCAGGTCTATGTGACTGGTGGTAATGTGAGGACTTCAAGAAATGACCCGGACTGCACCCCAATGTTCATTTTGCACTGGCCAATGCAGACAAGATAAGTGCCATAGTGAATTGTTCTTTTGTTTACTGTTCTCCTATGTGGTTCTTAATTTTATCTAATGCATGAGAGGACTTTATTTGCCCAGCACCCTAGGCCCCTTCCGAGAAAGACAGTGTTAACCCCTCGGAGCATTAAGGGTGAGGGAACAAGTGCGTACACCTAGGGGTATCCCCCTCAAGGGTGCTCCCCTTACTGTAATCGGCTGCATTAGGAAGCAGCATGCTCTTCTGTTTTTTGGGTGTTTGGGTGGGGTTGGGAGCTGCGATGCTGACATGTTTGGGATGCTCCAGTGGGTGGGGGAGGAAGGGAAGGGAAGGGGATATTCTTTCTGGCATTTAATACAGATTTGGCACAAGGTATGGAATTGCACTATTGTTACGCTCTTACTCATGTACAAATCCTGAGGCCAGAGGGCCCTCTCTCGAAAAACACAGGGTCTAATGGCTGATAACCCCTCCAATGAAAAACTACAAATCATTACATGGAATATCAGAGGGCGAGCGGACTCGCAAAAACGACGCCAAATATTATCGTACCTAGAAAGGCACCAAATTCACATAGCTATGCTACAGGAGATGCATTTTAATCCCAGACATACTAATAACTTTGCACATAGATGGGCGGAACATCGAATATTTTCCTCTTACTCCTCTTATGCCAGAGGGACGGCCATACTCATAAAAAAGCACACCCCTTCTGCTCTAGCAGGTGCCTCTTGGGACACACAAGGGAGATACTACCTGGCTTGGGGAAGGCTGGGATCCGATTCGGTCACATTAGCATGCTGCTATGGCCCCAATGTCGACGCCCCCGATTTTTACACTTCGCTCTGGATTAAGATAACGTTAATCGGTTCCAATCATATAATCTGGGGGGGTGATTTTAATGTCGCATGTAATCCTGATATAGATAGGTCTAACCCAGCCTCCCACCATTACACCAAAGCCCGAGCAGTCATTCAGGACATCCTAGTAACCCATCAACTAATCGACGCCTGGAGACATATGCACCCTCATAAGAGAGAAGGCACACATTTCACTGCGCAAGCTGCATCGTGGGCGCGTTTAGATTACTGTTTTTTATCGCAGGGTTTAGGACCAGCTATAGCTATGGTACACCACATGGCAAGGACATACTCAGATCACGCTCCAGTAAAGCTCACACTAACGTCATCGGAGTATGGTCCCCCCACAACAGCTGGAAATTGCAGCCCTCCATCTTGTTGGATGCGGTCTTTCAGACTGAACTAGGGGAAGAAATCCAAGATTTTTTTCAGAGAAACAAAGGCTCAGTAGATAGCGTGGAAAACATCTGGGAGGCATTCAAAGTTACGTTGCGGGGAATCTGCATATCGAAAGGCTCAGGAGTGCTTAGAGATATAACTAACTTTTTGCGTAAATTAGAAGTAGAACTCAAGGCTCTAGAAACGCAGCTGTCCTTAGGTCCCGATGGTAGCACACAACAAAAATTTCGGGGAGCACAAAGACTACACAGATACGGCTAATCGGGAAGCGCGATTCAGGGGTAGATATTGGGTGGCCCGCCGCTATGGGGAGGGCGAGCGGCCAGGTAAAATATTGGCAGAATCCATTCGGAAACCTCGTTTTTCCTACTATGTATTGGAATTAGCTGGGCCAGGTGACATGCTTTATCGAGACACGGCAAACATACTAAATACTTTTACGAAACACTATGCCCAACTTTACACCACAGGCAGAAAAGAAGAATTAGATCTCAAGGGCTTTTTGGGAGATGTGGCATTGGGGTGGCTGGGAGATGTACAGAGGGAGTTCTTGTGTGCCCCCTTTGAGTTAGACAAGGTAAGAGAGGCCATCATGCACATGCAGTCTGGAAAAGCTGCTGGTATGGATGGCATACCCATAGAATTCTATTAAATGTACATAGACCAAATGGCTCCTATACTGCGAGAGGTGTATGAAGATTCGTTAGAATCCGGCAAACTTCCACCATCTATTAGGGAGGCGCTTATTACCTCCCTCCTCAAGCCGGGGAGGTCGCCCCTTCACTGTGACTCATACAGACCATTGTCCCTCCTCAATTGTGACACCAAAATACTGGCCAAGTTAATAGCAAACCGTCTTAGTCTCCTAATGGAAAAGCTGATCCTTCCCGATCAATCGGGTTTCGTACCCGGGAGATTCACTTTGCATAATTTAAGAACCCTATTTACAATACTTAATAACGTCGCACCTGAGTTGCCCCTCGCGGCGATATTCCTAGATGACTCGGTTCAATGGGACTACATGTTCGGAGTGATGCGACGAATGGGCTTCCTGCCACTTTTCCTGTCCAGGATCCAACTCTTGTATCAACTACCAACTGCTAAAGATCTCATAAATGGATGCATATCACAGGCCTTTTCGATATCCAGAGGCACCCAACAAGGGTGTCCTTTATCCCCCTTACTTTTCGCACTGGCGATCGAGCCTCTGGCGGCCAAATTGAGACAACACCACCAAGATGGGCACTCCGTTGTAAAATGCGCCAGATCCTCGTATCTCTATATGCGGATGATATCACCTTATATATCCGAAACCCGCAACAAAATCTGAACCCGATTCTCAGAGAATTTATTGTATTTGGGAAACTATCAGGAATACAGATTAATTGGAAAAAGTCATACATTTTCCCCTTAACGGCGGCTACAATTCAATTCCCTCTAGACTACCCATTAGAATGGTGCAATGAGGATCTGCGCTACTTAGGTATACGCATTACAAGGGACAGAGAGGAGATGTTACGCCTTAATTATGGCACAGCCCTACATCGCTTCAATGGTTATGTTAACCGGTGGATCTCTTTGCCCCTCTCAATGGGGGGAAGAGCGTCCCTAATTAAGATGGTGATACTTCCCCAATTACTCTACCTTTTCTTAAACATTCCGTTTCATCCAAGAGATTATCTTTTTAAAACACTTCGGTCCGAACTGATACGTTTGGTATGGGTAGGCAAGCAACCACGATTACAGTGGAGAATTCTCACCAGGCCACATTCACAGGGGGGTTTTGATATTCCCGATTTTGAATTATATTATATGAGTGCACAAGCCCATTACGCCAATTACTGGGTAAACCAACCGCGGTATATGCCACAAGTGGCGGCATGGCATTGGTTAGCTGACACCTTACCTATGGATGGCATGCTATGTGACACACCGAGCCCCATAGACAAAAATCCAAACACTGTCACATGTACAATGCAGGCATGGCACCGCATTGGCAATCTGCTGCACAGTCTCTTGCTCTACTCCTCGCTGTTCCCACTCACTTATCACCCCAACATGCCTCTTCTCCAGGAAACAGCATTCCACAAATTCAAGGAACGGACTAACATTGCCACATGGGGGGACTTCTACCACAATGGACTATTTTGTACATCCGAACAGATATTTCAAAGGCTTCACCCATCTCCATTAGATGTCTTTTTATATGTACGTCTTCGGCAGGGCATTCGCTCTGTTACCCCGGAGTTTCCCAGTGAGCCCGTTGTTCTCGCTCCCCTACAACTAATGTTAAAAGCTACAAATGCCGGGCATTTAGTTTCCATAATATATCACACAGTGCACACGCACAGGGTAGAGCCACCGGCCATATCGCGCACATATTGGATTGCTGAATTGGGCTAGGAGTTGTCGGATGACCACTGGGAATACTGCTGCTTGCAGACTGAGCAAATCTCTGCTAGCAGCAGACTCTGCATAACACATTACAAATTCCTCCACCGATTATACTACACCCCAGTCAAGATGCATAAATATAAACTAAGGGAGTCTGACAGATGCGATAGATGCAAGGCTCCAGGGGCTGACTTTCTGCATCTGGCTTGGGAATGCCCAGAAGTACGACTACTGGAATCAAGTATTCGATGCCAATGGCGCTAATGACAACACATAATACAGAGCGCACTCCGCTACTAGCTCTGCTGGGCTAAACCAAACTGATTCCTGCACCACACTGCAAATGCATTGCTCTTGCACTACTGATGGCAAAAAGACGAGTTGCTTGTCGCTGGGGGAAGGGCACCCAAGTTCAAAGACTGGCTTAAGGACTTGATATTCTGCCAAGAGCAACTATCCACTTATGCAGAACTACTGCCACGCAACCCCACCCCAAGGACATTTAGGGACCCCTTACAAGCTACCTTGTGGCGCACCCGCGAGAAGTCTCAAGTGCCGACCCTGAGACGAATACGACCTGACACGGCCCCACCACATTGGGACAACAGGTCATTGGAAATTCTGTGCAAACACTGTTTAAACACCATCTCTATATGCACAGTGTCCTGAATACTATGCTGTCTCCGCATGACAATTTTCAATTTGAGAAATAACTAAATAGTGAGGATACACCATAATCCTAGATAGAAATGTAATTGGATGCCTAGAAATGAATGAATGTACAATGTCATATGCAATGCCCTAATGTAAGGTATGACATAAAGAATCATAACATTCCATACCGTCATATGTTAATAAGACCATGATACTGTAATTAACTGTACAAGTACTGTGCCCACTGCTAATCTGTTAGCATTATTGATGTACTGTTCTTTTCAAAATCAATAAAGAGAGTTTAAAAAAAAAATAGCGATATAAGTAACCTATTAATTATTATAAAAACGTTCATGGAGAGGTCCAGAATCAAACATTTCATGGGTGTTTAGCATTTTCTATTTTAGCTTGTTTTTCAAACAGCGTACCTTCTGTCATTTGAGGCCTCGTACGAGTAAATAGGATAGCTTACAGCTTTATGCACTCTAAACTCATTATTTTTATCAAAGCTTGCACGCTAAGTCTGCACATTTGTAACCAGCTATATTTTCTTGTTCATTTTAAAATCTTTCTCAATCCCCCCCCATCTGAGGGTTATTTTAACCATCACATTTTCGTCACAAATTAATCTTTAAGACTTGACTCTCAGTTGAGTCTTTTCACTTCCTTTTCAAACTCTCATATTGTTTTGCCCTTTTGCACTCATGTAATGCTAAATCCCTTTCCATTCGTCTGTCTCTTTCTCTGATCTTTCTTCTTTTAATACAAAATCTACAAAGTTTATAAATTGCAAACAAGGTCAGTATGCAAATCCCTACAATTAATATTGGCTCAAATATTGCACTTATAATCCCTTTTCCGGAATTTGCAAACCAATGTTCCATAACAGAAAGTCCTTTGCCTACATTTACTAGAACACTAGGGGCCTAATTCACAAAGGTAAACTTAGACTACAGATCTAAACTTAGACTTCAGGTCTAATTTTAGACCTGAAGCCTAACTTTAGACTTTAGGTCTAAGTTAGACTTTAGACCAGAACTTGGACTTCAGGTCTAAGTTTGCCTTTGTGAATTGGGCCCTAAGTGTGTCTAATGGTGCTAATTCAGGTCAGAAATATTCTTTGTGAAGTATAACCTTTTCTCACTCTCATCAGGTATGTACGAACAACAATGCTGAACTTTCAGCATCTTGCAGACGCCGCCTTTCTCTGCAAGTAAAATGTCTAATCCTAGGCGATTTTGTAAAACCATGGATCTAATTGTTACTAATTCTGTATTTACAACTAATAAAGCTCCGGAAGTACTAGTTGTCAATTCATCAACTACTGTTGAAAGCTTTCAAATTTTCTCATCATTTAAAACGACTCCTGCTGGGTGGTATGATTGTGCCACGAATGTCTCCGACTAATTGTGTTCCATCACCCATTCTACATGTGTGTCTATGTGATAGTGTCATTGTTAATACATCAATACTATATACATGATACATTTTAGGAAACTGCTAAGCTAAATAGCAAATACCCTCCAATCAGCCGGTAATTGAAAATGAGCATCCTGTCCACAAACAAAATAAATTCCAGTTATGATAGTGAATTCTCCTCGTAAAATTTGCCATTTACCTCAGATAATTTTAAATGTGTGTTCAAAGCTACTAATTCCTGCATGTCTACTTCTACTCTGGATTCTTCTTTTGTAAATACATATTTTCCCTTTTTGTCTTCCATGTAGCTTCAATTTTGGATAGATCATTTTCTTTTTGAATTCATCTTCTTTATTCCAAATAAATTTACAAAACATCTTTATCTCTGTTTTTATTGTGTGAAATGTTTGCTTATCCTCCCTCTACTGTCATGACGAATACCTTCTCCAAGAGTCTGATTAAGCAGGTTAAATTGCGTTCATATGCCTTAAGAGTATTTACAGGCATGGATGGTCTAAAATAATACCAGGCTGTGTCCATTTCTTTTCTTGTGCATATAATGGGACTCTAGAAAGGACCAAATGATAATTTGAGTAAAGGTAGTCAAAGTGTTCTCATCTATATACTAAGGTAGACAAAATACTACATGTTGTTGCATATGACAAATGTATATGGTGAGAAGTCACCTCCTCCGCAGCTGATGAAGGTGAGTGGGCACAGACATAGAAATCCTTTGCTTACAGTGACTGTGTATTTTCTTCCACTAATCTAAAATAACCGTTAGTAGAGTAGTCCTGTTTGTGTGGATGTTGTAGTTTCAGGCGTACACATAGATTTCTCTTTCTGTGGTGTCAAATAAAACCCTATTAATGTTGTTATAATCACTAAACCTGTTACAAAAAACGTAGTGGCCATTCAGCAGTGTGGGTGACTTTTCTCACTCCAGTACTTGTTCCTTCACCCAGATTGTCTGCTTGTATTTGTGCGGCTTCAACTGTTCTCTCAGGTTGAGATCTTATCTTTTTTTCTTCTTAGATACTTCAATGCCACATTGAAAAATGATAGGAAACTGGATTGGTGCGACTGTTGGTTGTTCTTCACGCTTCTCTTTTCCTTGCTGTTGTGCCTCTTGCTGAGTCGCTGCTTGCAGTTGTCTAACTTATGACGGTTCTGCCACTAGTGCTCTTTGTTCTGGCTCATAGAACACTATTTCTTCAAATGGCTTTCTTTCTCTCTGGGTATGCGACGCATGCAGCCAGTTTGGTATTCTGGCACACGTAACAGCAGGCTTTGTGGTAAGGATCACATGGTAGGGACCATTCCATCTAGGTTCAAAGCAAGACTTCCGAACGTGCTTGACTTGCACCCATTCACCAGGACTGAGGTCGTGGCACTGTTCTCGATGCGAATTTAAGGTGACCGCTTCAACCTGGAGAGAGACAGAACATACCACATCAGGCAGTCCTTTGCAGGAGTTGAGTATCATCTCATCTGTGATATTCAAAAGTGCATCTGCAGTTTCAGCAGGCAGTCTCATCACACACCCCATTAAGATTTCATGAAGGGACAACCCAGTCTTTCTGTCAGGAATGTTTCGGAGGCTCATCAACACCAAAGGTAAAGCATCTGGCTATTTTATTGATGTAGAAAAAAAAACCTTGGTCAATCGGGACTTCATGGTTCCGTTGAGCTGTTCAACAATTCCAGAAGCTTCATGTAGATAACTATAGTGTAATCTCTGCTCAGTCTATAATCCTTCACAAATCATTTTCGGCTACTCATTATTAAAAAGTGTCCCATGAGCTGACTCCAGAGAAACTGGCAATCCTTACCTTGGTATCAGTTCTCTCGCCAACAGTTTAGCTACAGTAAGACTGGCATTTCTCTGTGTTGGGTAGGCTTCCACACATCAAAAGAAAATACACACAATAACTAGGACGTATCTCAACCCATTACAAACAGGCATCTCAAGAAAGTTCATTTGCATACTATTGAAGGGTCCACCTGATCCCCCTGTGTGACTAAATGCCTTATTATGAGTCTCGCAGACTTACGGTGGCTGTCCTCCGACCGCCTTATTACAATTAGGGTGTTCATGCCGCCCTAGGACCACCACAACCGCCAGGGAACTTCCATTCCCTGGCTGTTGCGCTGCGGCCCTGAAGCCGCAATATGCTTGGCGGGGGCAGCTGCAGCCCTGCCAAGCCTATTACAAGTTTCCTCACGCCACACTTTTCATGACAGTGCAACCACCATGAAAAGTGTGGCAGTGAGTAAACAAAGGGGGTGGGGTGCCTCACACCATGTGGCTGCACATAGGGGGGCACAGGAGGTGCCCCCCTGTGTGTATGCACACCACTACCTAAACGACATGGACTGCAGCAGTTCATGCCATGCAGGTATTGCCTTTGAAGTTCCAATTGCGGGCCTATTTCATAGGCACCGCCCTGGGAATGCCAAAGAACCTGAACTAGTTGTTATCAGATAATAAAAAAAGGACCCTTTCTACACCATAATCTCTATTCCTGCCAAATGTAATAAAAACCTGCCACTAAGTCTGTCTAAAAAGTCTATCAAAAATACATCTGTAGAAATATGCGTTTTAGGACTCCTTTTTTTTTCTTTGCACCCGTTTAACTAAGCAGCGCAAAATTTTGCATCCTCATCCAATGTAGAAAGGTATAGGTCTGCAAAGTTTTGTGTACATTCATCAAATGGTGGCAACGTTATTACCAATCAAAAATCAGAGGAATTCCCATCTCTCTAAATCCTATGTATAGCTACAGCGGGATATATATATATATATATATATATATATATATATATATATATATATATATATATATATATATATTTATTTTTATTTTTATTTTTCACTGGATAAAACAAAGGGCAAAGGAACCTTATAGTTAGGTGAAAATGTCACTTAAAACATATGGGGCCTAATTACGATCTTGGCGGAGAGGTTTACACACATGACGGATATCCATTTCACCAAATTACAATTCCATTATATCCTGTGGAACTTGTAATCTGGCAGACTGGTTATCCATCACGTTTGTGACAGAGTGTCCCATCCACCAAGATTGTAATCAGACCCATAGTTTTAAATGATAGCTTTGTGGGCGGCGCAGGTGTATTGCTAACAGGGTTTGTGGATGGTGTGGGCCTGACAGGTTATGGCACCACAGCTGAGATCTGTATATGCATTGGCCTTGCACATTGATACTAACACTTGTTTGTTATGGCTTTATTCGTCTGACCAAGGCTTGTTGATTTGCGCTTTTCTTCCCTTATAAACAAAGATTTCCCAGTGCATCTTTCACTTATCAGACAACCGAGGAGTCTTTTCTGGTGGTCATGCAAATATCATGAATATATCCTCCCCCCACCACCATGGATGACAGTTGTTTGAAAACATGATCCTCACCCAGGACAAAATTTATCAATGTTCTAAGCTCCCCATCCCAATACATGGGCAGCAAGTTATCTATCACTGAGAATGTTGATATCTGGGAGGTTGTGGGGGTAGAATTGGTGACTGAGGTAGAGTCCTTATTATCTGAGCTGTTCTTTCCCTCAGTTGATTCAGAGAAGTTGCACCTGCATGGAGGGAGTATACAGGGTAGTCAATTGTCATACCTCTTTTTTGAGGAGTGTGTGGAGAGTATGCTCTGTATCGAGGACAAGCACTTGCCTATGACAGGGGACTTCCAGTCCTAGGAAGAGCCCTTTGTGGAAGGCTAGTGGCTGGCTATGAAGTTGTAGTTAAGGTCAGATCTTGAGTGTCAGTATGTCCACCGATGTCATCTGAGGTAATGTTTGTAGTGAGAGCACCAGGGCTGCTGTGTAACTTTAGCTGAAAGAGAAATATATTGTGAGAAATAAAACATCTGAACAAAAACAATATGTTGGTATGGTGACGTGTTTGAAGCACAATATATCAACAACACAGGGTATCATCCTGGATGTTAATATTTAGGCTAAAGGTGTTGTTAATTTGCTGACATTGCAATGATGTGTCAGAGCATTGACTATAGTGACAAAGGATATTTTTGTCATTGAATGACTACAATGGGTACATGGGAAGATAGATAGATGGGTGACAGGAAACATATACATATCCCTGCACATAATAGCACAATGTACAGATGCGTTTGTTGACCTGAGGACATTGATATCTGACTTACCAGTTCACCCATTAGAACTGTTGCTAAAACATAAAGAACTTGGTAAAAAAAATAGGGTTATGTTAAAATGGAAAATAAATATTCTGACACCTTTGTAGAGAGATATATGGTTAAACTAAATACATATTAGCAGGCCTGTAATATCCATCTACTGTCTGTAACCAGTATTTGTGCTGGGTCAGTGCCAGGAGCAGAAGTAAAGGTGGTGGCAGGTGTTGGATGGGACGACAATGCAGGACATTTAAAGTGGAACCTAACAAGATATGGATGATCATTTTTGTGCCCTGTTACATGCCAGTTCAAGTTATGAATGGGAGAATTGTCTCAGAAAGTTCCAACACAAGTAATTAATGGCAGTAGTAAGATAGAGCAAAGAAAGATTTAAAAGATCTGTTGTAGTTCGTGCTACTCCTCTCCCAGCTGTTGCAACCTGTGCACTTGCAATGGCGAATGTATGGAAGAATGAAACAGTACATAGAGATTAACAAAACTAGTTTGCTGTATGAAGAGTGGGGTACATTACACGGTTAGTATGAAGGACGCATGTGTGTGTGTGTAATGTCTACATAAGTAGGAGAATTTCTCCTTCAGCTGCCTCTTTCCATCTTGCCCTCTTTTTGTGGTCCCCTACGGTGTGCATCTCCATGCCATATGTATTTACCATGGTATTGATTTCCTGCCACAAAACTGCCTTCTCTGGTCAACCAAGAGAGCATGGAGGCAGACTATGACGTTCCCTGAAGCGATATGCTACCAATGTAACTACAAGTACTGTATTCTCCTCAGTAAAGTTCCTCTTCCTCTATAGGATTGCTAGCTGCATCCTAGTGGATGCAGCAAGGCTGCAGCAGTGTGGTTAGGTGTATAGATGAAGGGAGAGAACAGCGCTTGGGTGTGTGCTGTCTTTGTGTTTTGAGTGTTAATATGTGTTAGGTGTTTAGATTTAGCCGAGCTGTATGTTGTTTACTTATACTCTTCTGTTGGGTTTCTCCACCCTGGCAGCGATCTTTACCCCGAGTGACAATATGTCTGTCCCATCGGCATAGATCTTCCCCGACAGATATCCCCAATACAAGCGTAGAATACCTAATAGTAACTCTGGTTGTAAATCAAGTTGTGATAGTAGGTGGCAAAAGCCTCCGCTATTTCTAGATTGGACGTGTATAATGAGCCGGCATCATCTCTTATGTTAACTACCCATGACCTCTCTTTGTCCCGCTTGTCTAGCCAGGCTAGTAGTTTGGATGCTTTGTCACCCACGTCGTATAGCCGGTGTTGCGTTGCCAAGGCATAGGCCTTCGCCTCGCTATCAGCCAGCGCTCTCAATTCTCTTTGTCGTAGGGCCAACTCATGTTTCTTATCTAAGTCCCTCCCTGCTGTGACATTCCTTTCGATACACTTTATTTCGTCTTCAAGTGTCTTCATTTTCAAGGCCTCCTCTTTTTTCTTGCCCCCTGTGATCGCCTGGGCTTGGCCCCTTAGTACGGTTTTGTAGGCTTCCCACGGGGTCTGGTGTGACTCTACTGAGCCAGTATTTTCTCGAAAATGGAGCTCCGTTTGCTCTCAGAGTTTATTTTTGGTTTGGGGATCTCTCAACTGCCAGGAATCTATCTTGGAGAACTGTGCTCTGTTAGTTTCTGGTCCCAAGACTCGAACGCACACCGGGGAATTATCAGAAATACCCCTTGCCATTATTGCCGGAGCGTCAAAGCCACTCACACTGTCCACTTGCGCAAGCAAGTAATCAATTCTTGAGAAGGAGGCATTCCTCTCCGAGTAAAAAGTGTACTGTTTATCATGTGGATTAAATGTTCGCCAGAGGTCAGTCAGGCCCATGGCATTAACAAATCAGGCGAGAGCCTGCTCCCTTCCCTTACCCATCTGTGGCGCGGAACGGTCCAGCTCCAGGTCAATAACCGCATTAGCATCACGTCCCATCAGAAGAGTTCCCTTAGGTAACCCCACCAGTATAGAACTTATCTTGGGGAAGACTAACGCCTGCAACCTCGGAGGGACATAAAATGGACACAGCACTATTGTTTTCCCCTCCCAGTGACCTGCCACCGCCACGCAGCAACCTCTGTCATCTGACCAAGTTTTATCAACAGTAAAGGCAGTGTGGTACGTACCAGAATCCCCACTCCCCTGGCGCTCGACGTGTAGCCGGAGTGCTCTATCAAGCAGTACCCATAGCGGTCTAGGGCCTTGTAACGGCTACCTCTAAGGTGTGTTTCCTGTATCATGACTATGTCCGGGGATTGTCGTTTAGTATTTCTTTTTATTTTTGGTTTAAACTAGACCTTTATTGACTGATTGCAAAGGTACCACAGCAGGGTGCCTACATCCCATCGGGCCGGCACTGCATCTCGCATGAGTTCATAACGGAGGGGGGTATGGGGAAGATCACAGCAAGCCGCATACAACCCATTGGGCTGGCTGCGTACAGGGGACATGCAAGTTAGGCAGTCAACTAAACAGGTCTTTAACCAACTTCAAACATGCCGAAAACCCCTAAAGAGGCCACAGTTCCGTTGCCACCCCTCAATTTTTAGTTCGACCCTCGCTGCCACAATTCCCCGCTATGTATCTCCATCCCGCTCTCTCGCTGCCCCCAAGCCCCCAGCCCGCGTAATCCCATCCTGGACAGTATCTCTAACAGAAGCTACCCCGTCTCGGTGCCCCTCCCCCTCGCATTCTCTCATCCTCGCCGGCGTTCGGACCGAGGCTATGTCACCTGACTCAGTGCGTTTCAGGAGATAAGTTTTCAGAGGGGCCCAAATGTCCTGTGGGCGGGTTGTAGGGGGCCTAAGTTCTGCATAAGTGTGAAGCTGATCTTGAAAAAGTACAAGATCGTCCATCCATTCCTTAAATTTAGGGGCTCGTCCTCTTCCCCACCGGCATGAAATCCGCCTTTTAGCTAACAGAAGAGCTAGTGAAGTGTATTTCCGGATCTTTTCAGGTAATTTCTCAGTGTACCCCAGGAGCGCCACAAGGGGGGACTCAGGTACATGCACCCCAGTCATCTCATCCAACGCACCAAAGACCCCCCCCCAATATTTACAAATCAATGGGCATTCCCACGCCAAATGTCCAAACCCCGCTCCTTCTGCTCCACAGCGTTCACAGCGGTCATTGTTGCGCAGCCGGAGACGGTGCAGCCGGGCGGGTGTATAATAGAGCTGATGTAGATATCTATAATGTATGAGTCGCAACCTGCTATTAGACGAGATGTCACCAGTCTGCCAACAGCAGAAAGACCACTGTTCTTCCGTGAGGGGGTGTCCCATGTCTTCCTCCCACTTGGCCTTGGCCGGGACGGATTCTCTCTCCCCCTCCCTTTGTGTAGTGGTGTACAGTTGCGAGAGTACATGCTCTGGGGGATCCTGCTGCATCAGGACGTGCAGGGGGACCATGACTGGCGGTTCGAATGGAAAGCGAGGTGTAAGGGCACGAACGTCCTGTCGAAGTCTCACATAGTAGAAGCGTTCCAATGGAGTGGGGGAGGAAGTCCCAAAAAATTCCTCACTAGTGCAGAAAGTCCCTTGTGTGTATAGTTGTCCCCAAGTGAGCCGTGAAAGCTTCCGTAGCATCTGGCAGCATCCCCCCTCCTGTGTAACAGGGATATCGCGCCGTCCCCACAGAGGTGCCAGAGGTGAGTATAATATGGGGCTTTGGAGTCTCTGCGCCAAGTCCCACCAAGTGCAAATGGTGCATTGGACAGTAGTGGAAGCCAGGTGTCTAGGTACAGCGGGGGCACTCAAATACGCCGAGGAGGGAGTGGGGTCCATGCGCCCATCCTCCACCGCCAGGTGAGGCATGTATGGGGGGTGTATCCAATATGCCGCAAAATGAGCCTGAGCGCAGCTAAAATATAATTCCATATCAGGGACCGCCAGCCCTCCAGCTTCAAAGGGACATGTGAGGACTTCCCACGCCAATCTGGGCTGCCTCCCGCCCCATACCAATCTGATCAGCTGTGATTTAATACTTTTTAAAAAATGGCGGCTCAGAGCGTAAGGTATGTTAGTAAACAGGTAGAGAAGCTTAGGCAAGATCATCATCTTAACCAAAGACACCCTGGCGGCCATTTACAAGGGCATCGCAATCCATCTGGTTATTTTACCTATCAATAGGTCCAATAAGCGGCCATAGTTGTCCCTCATCAACTCTTCCCGACAGCGGGAGATGCGGATGCCCAAATACGTAACCGATTCTGCATTCCAAGCCAAAGGATACTCGGGCTCAAAACGCGGGGTGGAGGTAGTCAGGGGGAAAATCTGAGACTTCCCCCAATTCACCTTCACTCCCGACAGTCTCCCGAATAGTATCATTACCCGGAGGATTGGATTAAGACTTTTGTCGGGGTCACGCAGGTATATCGTCAAGTCATCCGCGTATAATGATATTAAAATGTGTCTTGCTGGGTAGACCAGTGCGTGTTGCCTGATTTTAGCCGCCAGCGGTTCGATGGCTGTAGCAAATAGAAGGGGCGACAAAGGGCACCCCTGTCGGGTGCCTCTGGTTATCGCAAAGGGAGATGATCTCGCGCCATTGATAAGGACCCGTGCCTGCAGACCCGAGTACAACAGGTTGATCCAAAGGGGGTGGGGGGGAATCCCATCCGCCGCAGCACAAAGGCAAGGTAGTCCCACTCCAGGGAATCAAACGCCTTTGTGGCGTCTAAGAATATGGCTGCCGCTTTGGTCTCCGGGTCCATGTCCTGCAGTAACGCAAACAGCATACGCAAGTTATGGGAGGGACCTCTGGTTGGTACAAAACCCGATTGGTCCGGGAGAACCAGTGCAGTCATCAGGGGGCTAATACGGTTAGCAATTAATTTACCTAGGATTTTCCCGTCCATGTTTATTAAGGAAAGGGGTCTGTATGAATCGCAAGACGTAGCATCCTTACCTGGCTTGGGTATGGAAATAATGTGGGCTTCTCGCATTGAGGGAGGGAGAACTCCGGCCTCCCTAGCCTCCTCAAACACATGGCGTAAAATCGGGATGAGCAGGTGATGAAAGGTTTTGTAAAATTCCGTCGGGAGGCCGTCCGATCCTGGCGCCTTCCCGGATGAGAGTTGCATTATTGCGGCTGTCATCTCTTCATCTTCGTGATGACGTAACAAAAATTCCCGTTGGCCATCCCCCAACCACGCAATCGCAGTGTCTTCAAAGAAGGACTCAAACTCAGTAGAGTGGTCCCTTAGAGTCTTATACAGACACTTATAGAAGCATCGGAATGTTGCCACTATCTCCTCCGTATCTCTATGGATCTGACCGTCAGCATCCTCAATCTCTAAGACTGTGTTCCAGAACTGCGGGGGCCGGATTAGGGACGCCAGCACCCTACCTGGCCGGTCTCCCTCCCCCCACTGGCGCGCCCTAAAGTACTTTCCCCTGAATATACACTCGTTTTCCGCAGTGTTTTGGTATTCATCTAGTGTACTTCGATATTGTGCCTGCAGTTCAGGTGTTAAAATAACAGATGATGGACAGAATGCAGAACAATGTCATACATTCACCCCAGTACAGAGATCTGGGCCTAAATCCATCGTTTTTTTTGCTCCCCATGCCATTCCAGTTTGAACCCAGCCATATGCAAATCAGTCTTGACCCTGTGCCTCATGGGAACAGTCCAGCCCGAACTGCCAAGCCAGGTCCTCCCTGGACTGGAACCAAGCATCCTAGGACCGGTTTCGGGGTTTCACCCCTCTTCAGCCAGGATAGTTTGATTCCAGTGGCATGGAGAGCACGGGACTCACGTCTGAGCATACCCGTCCCACTCGGGGTGACAAATGCAAAAATAACAGTTGATGGATCAAACCCAGATCTGTTGACTGGGTGTGAGTGTTTGATTGGTTCTGATGCTCCGTCCATCACCACCCCCTTTTGTACCGCTTTGTTCGCCATAAGTTGGCAGGGTATGCTCAGACGTGAGTCCCTTGCTCACTTTGCCACTGGATTCAAGCAAGCCTGGCTGAAGACGGCTGAAATGCCAGAAACCGGTCCTAGGAAGCTTGTTTCCGGTCCAGGGAAGGCATGGCTTGGCAGTTCGGGCTGGACTGTTCCCATGAGGCACAGGGTCAGACTGATTTGCATATGGCCATGTCTGAACTGAGGTGGCAAAGTGGGCTAAAGAATGGTGATGGATCAAACCTAGATCTGTTGACTGGGTGTGAGTGTTTGATTGGTTCTGATGCTCCGCCCATCACCACCCCCTTTTGTACCGCTTTGTTCGCCATAAGTTGGCAGGGTATGCTCAGACGTGAGTCCCTTGCTCACTTTGCCACTGGATTCAAGCAAGCCTGCCTGAAGACGGCTGAAATGCCAGAAACCGGTCCTAGGAAGCTTGTTTCCGGTCCAGGGAAGGCATGGCTTGGCAGTTCGGGCTGGACTGTTCCCATGAGGCACAGGGTCAGACTGATTTGCATATCGCCATGTCTGAACTGGGGTGGCAGAGTGGGCTAAAGAATGGTGATGGATCAAACCCAGATCTGTTGACTGGGTGTGAGTGTTTGATTGGTTCTGATGCTCCGTCCATCACCACCCCCTTTTGTACCGCTTTGTTCGCCATAAGTTGGCAGGGTATGCTCAGACGTGAGTCCCTTGCTCACTTTGCCACTGGATTCAAGCAAGCCTGGCTGAAGACGGCTGAAATGCCAGAAACCGGTCCTAGGAAGCTTGTTTCCGGTCCAGGGAAGGCATGGCTTGGCAGTTCGGGGTGGACTGTTCCCATGAGGCACAGGGTCAGACTGATTTGCATATGGCCATGTCTGAACTGGGGTGGCAGAGTGGGCTAAAGAACGGTGATGGATCAAACCCAGATCTGTTGACTGGGTGTGAGTGTTTGATTGGTTCTGATGCTCCGTCCATCACCACCCCCTTTTGTACTGCTTTGTTCGCCATAAGTTGGCAGGGTATGCTCAGATGTGAGTCCCTTGCTCATTTTGCCACTGGATTCAAGCAAGCCTGGCTGAAGACGGCTGAAATGCCAGAAACCGGTCCTAGGAAGCTTGTTTCCGGTCCAGAGAAGGCATGGCTTGGCAGTTCGGGCTGGACTGTTCCCATGAGGCACAGGTTCAGACTGATTTGCATATGGCCATGTCTGAACTGGGGTGGCAGAGTGGGCTAAAGAACGGTGATGGATCAAACCCAGATCTGTTGACTGGGTGTGAGTGTTTGATTGGTTCTGATGCTCCGTCCATCACCACCCCCTTTTGTACCGCTTTGTTCGCCATAAGTTGGCAGGGTATGCTCAGACGTGAGTCCCTTGCTCACTTTGCCACTGGATTCAAGCAAGCCTGGCTGAAGACGGCTGAAATGCCAGAAACCGGTCCTAGGAAGCTTGTTTCCGGTCCAGGGAAGGCATGGCTTGGCAGTTCGGGGTGGACTGTTCCCATGAGGCACAGGGTCAGACTGATTTGCATATGGCCATGTCTGAACTGGGGTGGCAGAGTGGGCTAAAGAACGGTGATGGATCAAACCCAGATCTGTTGACTGGGTGTGAGTGTTTGATTGGTTCTGATGCTCCGTCCATCACCACCCCCTTTTGTACTGCTTTGTTCGCCATAAGTTGGCAGGGTATGCTCAGATGTGAGTCCCTTGCTCATTTTGCCACTGGATTCAAGCAAGCCTGGCTGAAGACGGCTGAAATGCCAGAAACCGGTCCTAGGAAGCTTGTTTCCGGTCCAGAGAAGGCATGGCTTGGCAGTTCAGGCTGGACTGTTCCCATGAGGCACAGGTTCAGACTGATTTGCATATGGCCATGTCTGAACTGGGGTGGCAGAGTGGGCTAAAGAACGGTGATGGATCAAACCCAGATCTGTTGACTGGGTGTGAGTGTTTGATTGGTTCTGATGCTCCGTCCATCACCACCCCCTTTTGTACCGCTTTGTTCGCCATAAGTTGGCAGGGTATGCTCAGACGTGAGTCCCTTGCTCACTTTGCCACTGGATTCAAGCAAGCCTGGCTGAAGACGGCTGAAATGCCAGAAACCGGTCCTAGGAAGCTTGTTTCCGGTCCAGGGAAGGCATGGCTTGGCAGTTCGGGCTGGACTGTTCCCATGAGGCACAGGGTCAGACTGATTTGCATATGGCCATGTCTGAACTGGGGTGGCAGAGTGGGCTAAAGAACGGTGATGGATCAAACCCAGATCTGTTGACTGGGTGTGAGTGTTTGATTGGTTCTGATGCTCCGTCCATCACCACCCCCTTTTGTACCGCTTTGTTCGCCATAAGTTGGCAGGGTATGCTCAGACGTGAGTCCCTTGCTCACTTTGCCACTGGATTCAAGCAAGCCTGGCTGAAGACGGCTGAAATGCCAGAAACCGGTCCTAGGAAGCTTGTTTCCGGTCCAGGGAAGGCATGGCTTGGCAGTTCGGGCTGGACTGTTCCCATGAGGCACAGGGTCAGACTGATTTGCATATGGCCATGTCTGAACTGGGGTGGCAGAGTGGGCTAAAGAACGGTGATGGATCAAACCCAGATCTGTTGACTGGGTGTGAGTGTTTGATTGGTTCTGATGCTCCGTCCATCACCACCCCCTTTTGTACCACTTTATTCGCCATAAGTTGGCAGGGTATACTCAGGCGTGAGTCCCTTGCTCACTTTGCCACTGGATTCAAGCAAGCCTGGCTGAAGACGGCTGAAATGCCAGAAACCGGTCCTAGGAAGCTTGTTTCCGGTCCAGGGAAGGCATGGCTTGGCAGTTCGGGCTGGACTGTTCCCATGAGGCACAGGGTCAGACTGATTTGCATATGGCCATGTCTGAACTGGGGTGGCAGAGTGGGCTAAAGAACGGTGATGGATCAAACCCAGATCTGTTGACTGGGTGTTTGATTGGTTCTGATGCTCCGTCCATCACCACCCCCTTTTGTACCGCTTTGCAGTTCAGGTGTTGGCACGGTCCGTAATGTCGTTTCAATGTGTTTAAGATCGCCCTCAAGCCTCCGCAGTCTGGCCCTGATATCTTTCAGGATCCCCCCGCTCTTAGCAATGCACAGGCCCCTAATAGTTACTTTAAATGCCTCCCAAATCGTGGAGTAGTGTCTGACCGAGTTTTTGTTACGTGAAAAGAAATCTGTAATCTCCTGTTCAAGTTCTTGTTTAAAAACTGGGTCAAGCAGGGAAAGTGGATTCAGACGCCAATTCAAGAATGGAGAGCTTTCATGCGGGGGGTGAGAACGATGAGTACCGGGGAATGGTCGGAATATGTGCGAGGGAGATGGAGGGTATGTGTCAGTCATGGGATAAGCCCTTTGGTAATAATCCACATGTCGATTCTGGACCAGGATGCCCGGGCAGTGGTGAAGCAAGTCCCTTCCCTCTGTGACGGGTGCATATGGCGCCACGCATCAACGAGCTCATGATCATCCACGATCAGTTTTAAAGTGGATTGGGATGCGGACCAGTGGCGTGGTTGCGGGTGTGAGCGGTCGAGAGCAGGCGCAATGGTGACATTTAGATCTCCTCCCCATAGCAGGTGTGTGGAGCCTATTTCCAGGATTTTACCCCAGAGTAGTCTAAAAAATTCGGGATCATCGGAATTAGGCCCATAACATGAAACAAATGTAAAGGTCTGTGCTGCTAGTCTGCCCCAGGCAATAGAATAACGGCCCTGCTTGTCTACCAGAGACCCTATAGGAGTGTATGGGAGAGTTTTCTTCACGAGAATGCACGTGCCTTGGGCATACGAGGAATAGGAAGAGAAACTGGCATAGCTAGCCCATCGAGATGCAAATGTAGGGATAGCACTAGGTTGAAAATGGGTTTCCTGCAGCATTGCACAATTTATATTATGACGGTCTAAATACCCCAATATGTGACGGTGCTTGCGTGGGTCGCCCAGCCCTCGCACATTCCATGTGAGGAATCGGTAAGTCGGACGATTCGGGGATCAGTCACAACGACAGGCATAATAAAGCAATTTCGGCTGCAGAGTATAGCAAATAGAAGCGGCAAGGCGGTTGCGCCCCCAGGGTCCAATGTCCAGGGTCATGTGGCAAGTCATTATTCTGTTCAGGTCTGTGGCAACAAATTAACTTCCCCCCTCCCACATCAACAGCCCAATCCTGCCGTGGTCCCCTTCCCTCCCTCCCCCCCTCCCCCACAATACCGTGTCTCGAGAGACACTTTCCCTTCCATCAAACCAACCAGACTGAGGGAGAAAAAACAAACAACTGAACGTCTCTACCCCAGCCAAAAATTACTAACAGTAGGCAGGGTTCACGTAATGGGTGGGTTCCAGAGGGCGTCCAAAGCCTCCTCGCAAAGAAGCAAGGGCGTTCGGGCATCATTCAAAAGTCATCTTGTGCCAAGTCATATATTCAGTCTATGGTTTAATGGGTGACCAATGCAAAAATATAACCACTCTCACTGGATAAAGTCATTACCAGCTGGCAGGTCACAATGCTGAAACAGGGAACTTACCACAGCCTTCCCGGCCAATCCCTTGCAGGCTCAGCAGCGCCGGGCAGGAGGGGGGAGCCAGCCACAGGAGTCAATACAAACCATCTTGTTCGGCGTCTTATTCGCAGTTCTTCCCCTCCACGCCCAGCCGCCACAACATAGAGAATGCTGCGAGAGCAAACACATCGTGACGGCTAGTTCTTGTCCGCTATACAACAGTCACTGTAGGGCCGGTATGGTAAGTATTCACTCTATGTCGGAGGCACCGCCTCGCTCCTCCCGAGGATGGGGAGGAGAGGCGCTGGCAGCCGTCTGTCTTGGCAAGCTTTTAAGGAAGTCGTGTGCCTGTTGAGGGGTATTGAAAAACATCTGTTTCCCCAAGTGCGTTATTTTAAGCCTGGCCGGGAAGAGCATAGCATAAGGCAGATTAAGCTGCTGCAATTTCTTTTTGACTGGGATAAACTTTCTCCTCTGTTCCTGGACGGCCATGGTGAAATCGGGGTAGAGGGAGTCCTCCAATCCCTCAAACTGGAGCTGCCCACGTTCTCTGGACAAGCGGAGGGCAGCGTCCCGGTCCCGATAATTGAGGATCCGGGCTATGATCGGCCGGGGGCAGCACCTGGGACAGGTCGCGCAGACAGGGTGCGATGCGCCCGCTCCACCACCAAGACCGGCGAGAAGGCCTCCCTTCCAAACAGCGTGACCAATAGGCGCTCAACAAATTCCTCCATCCGGCCAGTAGCGCTTGTCTCAGAAATTACAAGGATTCGGAGGTTATTGCGGTGGGAGCGGGATTCCAAATCCTCGTTCTTAGCTGCTTTCACTTTGAGAGCCCTCTCCATGTCCGAAGTCCGGGAGGTGGTGGCGGTAACCGTGTCCTCGAGGTCCGATATACGACGCTCCGCCTCCGTCAGCCGGTCCTCGTGTTTATCCACCCTGTGTGTAACCCCGTCCAGTCGGGCATTCATAGAGTCCATCTTGGATTCGATGGAGATTAAGCTAGACTGCATAATAATCAGGAGCTCCTTTAAATCTGCGGTGGAAGGCGGTGGGGACTCCATGTGATCATCCTCCTGCTGAACCTGTGAACGGGTAGTCTTTCGCGCTTCGAAGGTCAGCTTTGGCTGGCGGCCGTCCGGTTTCCCCATCGTCTTAAGTTGAGATGCGTGATACTGGACCTTTGCAATAGGAAGGGGGGACCGTCCACGCCAAAGTCGCTCACTGCCTCACCGCCCGGAGTAGATACCGTATTCAGATCTGCTACGTGATGCTCAGTTCAGTATTGGATCCTCAGGGCCCGGGCAGCCCAATAGCACAGCGTCCCAGTTGCGGTCAGCCAGGGAAGAAGCCCGGCACAGCCAAGCCCAGGACTAGACTCCACCGGCAGCAGCGCGTTCCCACCTGCAGCGCCGTGTCCAACAGCCCTTGTTCTCTCACAGCCCCTTATCAAATTCCATCAGCCGGGGGGGGCGCCAGCTTTCAGCTCCCCCCTCTCAGCAGCATCAACAGTTTGGCCGCCCTTTATTTCAGTAGTTGTAAATGCGACAATATCTCAGCAGGATGTACTGAATTATTTAGAAAGGTATGTACAAGACATTACAAGGAACACAAGAGAGGAAACTCAAAGTTGTTCTTTCAAAGCGCCAATCGGCGTCATATATTTGGCAGATCAAAAGAATTGCAGTAATAAGAGCACAACAGGGTATAAAATACTCTGGCAACCCTAGTGAAAAAGTGTACAAAGTGCTCGTGCTAGTGAAACAACGGCGCTAGTGACAACGTGAAAAACCACAACAGACGGCGCATAAAGGCAATATATACAATACAAGGTCCATATAACACTTTACTCGATAGTAAAATTGGTATTTTTCTTCGTTTCAATGAACCAGGTTTTTGTGCGCCAAGAACGTTTAGGCTGGTGGGTAATGGTCGACGGCGTTTCGATCCTGTCAATTAAGGATCATCATCAGGACCTGGGTCGCCTAAATTGGGAGTGCTCTTGTGCAGGGAGAGAAGGCTGAGTGTTCAGCAATAGGTGAATGCTGGAATAAAGGGCACGGGGAGAAATACCTCCCTCGGATGGCAAAGTAAACAGTTAAGGAACTTCGCAGGAAGGGCAACCGATGCAGGGGGAGGAACGGTATGCAGCCCAAAGTAAATGGAGCAGCAGTCAAGGATCTGGTCGCGCAGTCAATTGGCGATCAGCAGCAAAACAGGAATCAATCCAGAGCGGGAGAAATTACCGCGGGGTAAAGAGGAGCCAACTACGTGTGCACCCACTAGGTCGATAATCGACCTAGTGGGTGCACACGTAGAGCGGGAGAAATTACCACGGGGTAAAGAGGAGCCAACTACGTGTGCACCCACTAGGTCGATTATCGACCTAGTGGGTGCACACGTAGTTGGCTCCTCTTTACCCCGCGGTAATTTCTCCCGCTCTGGATTGATTCCTGTTTTGCTGCTGATCGCCAATTGACTGCGCGACCAGATCCTTGACTGCTGCTCCATTTACTTTGGGCTGCATACCGTTCCTCCCCCTGCATCGGTTGCCCTTCCTGCGAAGTTCCTTAACTGTTTACTTTGGCATCCGAGGGAGGTATTTCTCCCCGTGCCCTTTATTCCAGCATTCACCTATTGCTGAACACTCAGCCTTCTCTCCCTGCACAAGAGCACTCCCAATTTAGGCGACCCAGGTCCTGATGATGATCCTTAATTGACAGGATCGAAACGCCGTCGACCATTACCCACCAGCCTAAACGTTCTTGGCGCACAAAAACCTGGTTCATTGAAACAAAGAAAAATACCAATTTTACTATCGAGTAAATTGTTATATGGACCTTGTATTGTATATATTGCCTTTATGCGCCGTCTGTTGTGGTTTTTCACGTTGTCACTAGCGCCGTTGTTTCACTAGCACGAGCACTTTGTACACTTTTTCACTAGGGTTGCCAGAGTATTTTATACCCTGTTGTGCTCTTATTACTGCAATTCTTTTGATCTGCCAAATATATGACGCCGATTGGCGCTTTGAAAGAACAACTTTGAGTTTCCTCTCTTGTGTTCCTTGTAATGTCTTGTACATACCTTTCTAAATAATTCAGTACATCCTGCTGAGATATTGTCGCATTTAACAAGTATTTACCCAATCTCAGTTGGGTCTATGGGTATAACTCCTGTGATTATTCTACTTTATTTCAGTAGGGACAAATCTCAGCAGGCAGGGCCCCCCAGACCAATATGGGCCTCACTCTTCCCGGTCCCCCTCGCAGTGGGCAGAGGAGTGCTGAATTATAAAACCAGGGCCAGACGTCCCGACTCACCAGTGGGGCGCTCCTCCAGCGCTATCATTCCGGTATGAGCAGCAAGTCCCCTGCCGGGAGCTACAAGTCTCTGGCCCACTCAAGGATTTCCCTGCAGGTGCCCGGGAGTACTATCCCCCCTGGATGGTCAAGGGCTCTCCTGCGATCCGCCGTTAGCTCCCAAGGCAGTCAAGTCCGCGCGAGTCCCCACGAATAGGCGCCAGTCTGCTTCTCCTACCGTATACTGGGCAGCACCGGGAGCCCCCCTGATCCCAAGGCCGCACTCAGCGTCTGCGCGCGCCCCGCCAGGTCCTCCCCCTCGGCTTCCTTCGCAAGTCCCGCTGATATCCTCTATGGCGGGCAGGAGCACAGTTGCGGACAGAGTCGGCAGGCAGCAGTCTCCCACACCAGTCGCCACGATTCCCGCCCGCTCCTCGGCAGACAGCCTCCTCTCGCGGCCTCCGTCAGTCCTCAAGCTGCAACGATCGCCGCCATCTTGTGGAGCCCAGCTCCGGAGCAAAGGGAGAGATCTCCAATCCACCACTGCCAATTATCGGGCATGTCAATGACCAGACGACGACGCTTCACCCCCCAAGCCGTCTCGATGTCCTGATGTCGTTTTCGGACGAGAATGACGTAAATATCAGGCGGATGAGATCCCGAACAGCAGGAGCCTCACACCAGTGCGGCCATTTTGCTTGGCGCCCTCTAGCGCCCCCAATGTCGCTTAATATACTGCAAAACCAACGTTATTTTGATCTTATTCCCCAGACCATTGACATTCCAGGTCCAGACCCGGATATGTAGCTCGCTCTCCTGATCCAATCATTTTTCCGGCCTGGGTTCCCAAGGGGCATAACCCTCCCAAGCCACCCGTCTCTGGCACATATCATGCATTGATTATATTGAACTTGAGCAAAAACATACATATAAACAAAAAAAAACATAAACAATACAAACAAATCACCCAACTCCCCCCTCCCTGCAACCCTGCTCGGTCAGTAGCGAACCTCCCAAACATGCAGGTGAGGGGTGCATGCCGGCCCCAGCTCTTATCGGATCTTGACATAATTAAGCTAATCTTGCCTCACTTCTAGAACAAGAGCTTCTCTCTAACAAACATTAATTTGGGGGATCGCCACGACCCCAGGAGGCATTGCACATCACACCAGCCCCCCTCCCACATTGGTCAAGTCACAACACTGTACTCTCCATGGTCCGCACCATTGTTATTGTTTATCCTCTCCCTGAAAAATGGAAGTCCCTCAAACAGTTTGCGTGTATCAGGAGCCGAAATCTCCAACAATAGTCCCTTATCTGTTCTCCAGCGTTGATGACTGCTACCCGGTTCACAAGCCGGCCCCTGTTCTGGATCAAGTTTGGTTGCGACCGACACGTGGGGTGAGCTCTCCCTTCGACTCACCGTCTGCCAGCCCTCTAACCAGTGATTTGGTTCTTCTGGAGTAGTGAAAAAGTGGGTCTTTCCTCCGTTCAGGATCTTTAGCTTTGCTGGGAACAGCATAATATATTTCACATTTTGCGCCCGTAGGGCTCTTTTTACTGCGTTGAAGGTGTGTTGTTGGCGCTGCACCTGCAGCATGAAGTCTGGAAAGAAACGGATACAGGCATTTTCATGATGCAGGTCCCCCATCTGCGGTGCTACTTGAAGGATAGCATATCTGTCCCTGTAGTTCAGCAGGAGTGCTATAATTGTTCGGGGAGGAGCACCAGGACGTGAACGTGGCCCCAGCGCGCGATGGGAGCGCTCCACTGAAAAAAGCGTAGATAGGCCTTTTGGTTTTAGCTTATTTAAAATAAGTTCCTCCAGAAAGAGGTCAACTGACTGCACTTCCATTCCCTCCAGGACACCCACCACGCGGATTTTCTTGCGTCTTGCACTGCCTTCCTTAACCTCCAGCTTGGCCAGAATTCCAGCCTTGTTTTTAGTAAGCACGGCCACCTAGTCTTCTAGGCGCTTCGTTTTTGATTGTAGACTTCCCACACTCGCCTCTGCGGTTGATACCTTGTCGGCCAGCTTCCGAAAGTCGGCGCAAAGGAGATTCACCTCCTCAGTCACAGAGTCTAGTTTCGGCTCTAGCGTACCCCTCAGCTCCCCAATGGCTTGCATGATGTCTCTCAGGGATGGTTCTTCTTCACTCTCTGGTGCTTCCGCCCCAGCAGCGTTTTCCCCTCAGTTCACCTGCACTGTGTACTTATCGATCTGGTCCGATTGTCCAGCACCCGTTTATCTTGGGTCGCACCATTTTCCCCCAGCGGCTTAGGGCAAAGGGCCTGGTAATTACAGGTTCAAACTTTAACTGGTGACTGCCCCTTCAGGGATAGTTTACTCCAGTATCTACAAAGTGCAGTTTCGGGGAATTACTGTGCCCCTCTGGTTCCACCAGCACGTTTTGCTGTTGGTGTTGTCGCTGCCGCCTTTCGACTGCTGTCTCTAAATGCGCCGCAAGTGAGCCAACCCCCGCCCCCAGGTCCCAGGACCAGGGAGCGAATCCACTCGCCCCAGCAGTCTAAGGATACGGCACAGTGCTTCCGGTTCAGCAACACAGTCTTATCAGGTGTATCTATCCAGCCCCCTGCTGTGTTTCTCGGGCTCTTTTTTATTGGTTCTGCGGCAGGACCAGGGACTCAGAATCCAGTCCCTCGACAGTATCTGCAATGATCTTACGGCTCAACTCTTGACTTTCCTCATCACTATTGGGACCAGTCTCCTGTGCCTGAAACACTGGGACATTTAGTCCCTGCTGCAAGGATGTATCCAGGGCGCAGCCCAGGCCTGGTTCAATTTGGCCCTGAGTCCACCTACCAGCACCTGGGACCATCTCTCTGGTCCACTCTCCTCCTGCAGGCTAGGGACCCATCCCCTGTTGAGCCACGTACCACATGCGGCCTGCACACCGGGCCTGTGTGATTGCCAGCGGGGGACCCAGCACTCCTCGCGCCGCAGGCTGAGAGATCTTCACTGCTGCTTGGAAGGGGGGGTGGGGGGGGGGCGAGGGGGTAGGTCAGTCTCCCTTCTGCCGGCGCACTCAGAGCCCAATTCCTCCAGGACTGAACCGCTCATCGCCACTCGCGGCTCCCTCGATGCACACGGGACGCCCGATCACCGCCAAAATTTACGGGCTGCTGGCTCGACCGCACTCGTGCTTCCGCAATCGTGGGCCGCCGAGCCTGCGTTAAAGCACTGCAGGCCCAAGCTTCCACGTCGTCACCGATTTGCTTGTGCGGTCGTCCACCGCAGCCCGCTCACCACTCCGCAGGCATCACACCGGATGAGTCTTTCCGGCTGCAGGCCCCTTCATTAAATGTTGGGCGCCGGCCGCGCCGCTATCTTGTGCTCCCTGGCGCTGCGATCACTTTCTTGCGGCCCGGTACAATCCACCTCTCCAGTCAACGTCTCGGCCCCCAGGGATCTAGGTGTCCCCCCGACAGTTGTGGCACTCAGCTCTCGTGATCTGCACGGAAGATGACGGATATTTTATGGAGCTTTAGGCCGGCGGATCGCGCAGCTTGCTCAACCTGCGACCATCTTCGCCGGCTGCTGGCCACACCCCTTGGGTTTACTAAAATTTTGACAGCAGTGACACCCCAAAAATTATACAAATGTCAACATTTAAGGCATACCCACAGTGTCATCTTTCAACACTTAACCATAACTCCTTACTATAGCACACTTGCAAAAGTTGATAGCTAATCCGTTCACCTAATTTCCTGCCTCACCATAATAGCTCAACCCTACCTCCCAAATGAGAAGGGAACTGAAGAGATCAGGAATGTGGGGGCAAGTGTACATTTAAGAACAGGCAGCCTTTATTTCAGGAAATATGGCCTCGGACCTTCAGCTGACGGTTCAAACAGGGCTCCCCCTCCCACCTCATCCCAACAATTAGAAATCATTCTGGGTTCAGACCTCAACCTCATCCCACAAATCAATTAAATGGTTAAGATAACAAATAACCCCCATTTTTGCTTCTGTGTTTGGGTTTTGAGGTTATGGATCGATCTGCCGCTCTTGGGTGGGAGTGCGAGTTTTTGCTGTTGGGTGGCATGGAAGCTAGCTCACTACCTAAAATTCCTCATGGTTTCTTTCTCTTTTTCCCACTCCCTGTTTCTTCTGTCCCTATCCCCCCTTTCTCTTTCCCTTCTCCGCCTTAGAGTCCTTGTCACTGGTATGTCATATTATGTGAAACCAAAAAAAGTTCTTAATCTCAACACAAAGCATGCGGCTATCATACTGCTTCAAGAAATGCACCTCTCTCCAGCCAAGTGAACTGAAGTGGGTGGGCACGCTGTGAAATGTAGTAAGAGGGTGAACGTGAATGGGGACCTAACCCGACTCCCACCTCCTCCAAGAAAAATGGGTTGGCCATAATTATAGGGCAGAAACTCCCTGGTAGGGTCCTCTACACCTGGTCTGATGAGGAGAGGGAGATGGGCTTGTGCAAAAGTGCCTGTGATGGGCAAGTCAGTGATTCTGGGATCCATCTATGTCCCAAACTTGGACAGGACTCAATTGGCCCAACTGTCCAGAGTGATTACAGGCAGGACTCTATGGGTCGCCGTGAAGGTGACTTTGTGGGGTATCCTGATGCAAAATTGTGTGGTGGGGAAATGTTAAGCTCAGGCTGACATCCAATGTTTGGAAAAGGAGGTCAATGATTTCCATTGTAAATGCCTTCAGACACCCACGTTGGAGCTTCAGAGTGAGCTGGATGTTTCCATGCCCCATTTTAATACATATTTTATGGTAGTTACGGAAGAGGCACTGGTAAAGCTGTAGTAGTGAACATACAACCACGGCAAGAGGGCAGGTCACCTCTTGGCAGCCCTTCTGAGGCAGGGTGAACCCGAACTGTCCATACAGGTGTTTTGGGATTCATCCGGCACGGTCCTAACCACACCCCTTTGCCATCACTGACCACTTTGCATCCTTCTCTCTACTCTGCGTTCCAGGTCTCACCGGAGCAAGTGATTCCTTTCTTACTCTCTTGCATCTCCCACTTCTCATTGATGAGGGGCAGGCGTAATTTGAGGGGTATTTTAGAGAAGTAGTGGTAATGGCCTTATCAGCATTGCCTACCTGCAAATTGCCTAGAGAAGACAGCTTTCCAGGGTTATTTCATAAAACCAGCAAGCCTCAGCTGATACCTCTCTTGACAAAGGCGTGCCAGGAGGCTGCTGTGGTGTACTCCTTGGTGATGATTTCTAATAAAGCCACCATCGTCCTCATTCTCAAGGAGGACAAGGATCTTTTGGACTGCGCCAGCTCCTGTCCTATCTGACTGATTAATGTTGACCTGAAAATTGTGGCTAAAATACTAGACTGAGTAAGGTGAGTTCGCAGATCATCCTTGAATCCCAAGTGGGATTTGTCCTTGGTGGATGTTCACGTAATCACCTGAGGACGCTAGCTCATCTGCTGCAGCACATGAGGAATGATGTTGACAGCCCACTGGCATTCTCCCTGGACACCGAGAAGGCATTTGACTGAGTGGTATGACCTTATTTTTTCCAGGTATTGCCCAGGATGGGGCTGAGTGCGTACTATATAAGCAAGGTTTGTAATGTTATGTTCCTTCCTGGTCTGTTGCGGCACCCGACAGGGTTGCCCCCTGTTCCTGCTCCTCTCGTGCTGGCCCTTGAGCTGCTCTCCATTGTTATCCAACGTGTGCTGGAAATGGTCTGGACCGGTGGCATTGAAATCAAGGCAATACTTTACACTGATAATATCCTCCTCTTTTTGCTGCATGTAGTGGCATTGATCTTGGCGGCCATGTCCATTACTGACCAGTTCTCTCGCTTGTCCAGTTACAGTATAATTTGGGTAAAGTGTAATGCTGTCCCTATTTTGAGGGGGACTACAAGAGCTTGTATACAGGTGTATGACATGTGGTGGGCCCCCAGGGGCCTTAAGTACCTGGGTATTTGCATAAACAGGGGACTGGCAGGTACGGTTGAAGACAATATCCTGCCCTTGGTGGAAAAATCTAAATGCAACCATCTGAGGTGGGCACACCTCAACTTTTCACTTGGAGGGAGGGTACAAATGATCAAGATAACGGTTTCCCCCCATATAAATATGTGCTCAGGATGCTGCCTTTTCAGATACCTCCTGCTGTGTTATTGGGCTTTAAGGCGGATGTTCATTCCTGTAACTGGAGTGGACACCGACCTAGACTTCGCCCCTCACGACACTGGGTGTATACAACGGCTGGAAGGCCTTTACGTCCCACATATGACTTTCTACAGTCTGGCATTCCATTTATGACGGCTTTCTTGCCATCAGCTAGAGCCCAAGGGTGCTCCACATGGGTTCACATTGAGCACCATATCCTGGAATGCCCCACCACGCTGCTGCCGGTATACCACCACACACAGCCGTATCACGGAGAACCCGATACTCAACACAACCCCTTTGACCTAAAACTCGGCGCACAAACTCTTTGGAGTATCCCTTTCCCTCCACTCCAGAGTCCCACTGTGGTATAATGCAAGACTCTGCATAGCTGCCAAGCCAATTCATTGGCTGTCTTGGCGTACGAAGGGGGTGAGAACGGTTGATTACCTGCCCCAAGAGTGTGCTATGAAATACATCGAGGTGCTGAGGGGCGAGTTTGGCTGTTCATCCACTAACTGTTGGAATTACAGACAAAGGGCACATTGCCTCAGAAGCTCCTCTGGGCCTTCACAGGTCGTTCTTCCTGTGTCCTCATCTGCCAATACCTACGGCTCTGGAACTGCTTTAGACCAGTGGATCAAAACCTTACTTTCTAACCTCTCCCTGATGGTGACCAGGCTATAATGGCAGACGTTCTTAGTAAGGGAATACTCGCCTGTTGATTGAGCACTTGGCAGTATACTGGGAGACTGACAGCTCATGTTCCTTTATTTCAAGGCTTCTGCATGATTTGTATTGGTCCCCGTATAAATTGCACAGGGCACATTTGCTGTCACGAGCGGTGGTCGTCCTGTAGAGAACCTTGCTGTGACCTTTACCATATTCTATGGTCCTGTGGTGCTCTTCAGCTCAACTGAACTTTCGTGTGGACCAATCTACGCCTTCACATCTCTCTGAAGCTGGTCCCGTCACCACATCTGGTACTTTTTCACAACGGCATGGATATCTCTGAAGTTGACCTCAATGCACAACATTGGCTGGCCACAGCCGTGGCCGTTGCCAGTCTGTGTATTCTTTGCCGGTTGTGTCAATGGACTACCCAGACTGGTCAGGAATGGCTGATAGTACTACACAGGGTAGCGCTTCACGAGCATACTATCTATACACCTAATGGCACACTGGAGGCTGATGAGACAATGTGGGGTGTGATTATAAGTCCTTTAGCCAAACTACACACCCATTGGTGATGGTGGTAAAGTGGGATTGGGCCTAGTCTTTGTACAACCCTATTGATGCCTGACTACTGCTATTATAACACAAGAACTCCTCGGGTCTATACTTGCACGAAGACAGTCTAAGAAATTAAGGATTGGTGTCTCACAAAATCCCCAAAGGGGGAAGATCCCTTTTAGGACGAATACCCTCACCCACCATATGTGGCATGCTTCATCATATAGGATTCTCCTCCTAGTGGGAAAACCTAATCCCACTGAGGGCTACAACTCCCTCACTGTGAGGCAGGAGCTCTGGGATGTTTTTCGGATGATAAAACTCTATTAAGGATGATAAAATCCCATATCTGAGTCTCTGGTGTAGTGAGGATGCAGCGTTAAGAAGTAGATAAGTGAGTTGATATAGTGAGATTAAAACTACCTAGTGGGGGCAAAAACAAACTCTTTATTCACTTGCTCGCAGGATTAAAAAGTAGTGCAATAAGCAGTATGGATTTAAACTGCTAGATAACAGGAACTGTCAACCTTTTTCAGCCTGGATGATCTATATAAGTATCTAGCCTTTCTTCAGGACCAGAAAGAAATTGAAGAAGCTGCTGGTGCAAAGTGAAAGGTAAAATGATCCAGAACCAGTAATCCTATGTTTTGTTGATGAGTATTACTGGAACTATCGTTAAAAGTGAGACAAAACAAAAATTGCAACAAATTCAACATCAATCTGTCATTTACAATATAGTACATGCTGCTCTAGAAGGATTAACAATATATCCTATCAAGCAGGTGCACAAACGTATTTAAAGAAAAACACTTACCCAACGATCTTGGATAAGTGGCCACACCTCTACCTGGCAACAGCTCAGGGAAGGGGGCCCTGCTCTGTAAGAAACAAGATCATGTGTCACACAATAAAGCTCTGAATGTGGGCACTGGTCTATAAGCGAGTGTGTTGGTGAAAAACAAACAATTTCAGACAAACAGTGTGAGGGAACCGTAGAACCAAGAACTAGTTTGAGTCTAATACAAGAGTGCACTGAGCTACAATTCCCAAACTGTGGAAAGTGAGCCTCAACACCTTAATGGAACATAGTGTATCCGAACTCTGGTAGAACTACTCTGTTATCTTATATCCCAAGATCCATTCAAAAGGATACTACCCCATGTCGCTGTTGGTAATTAGCCACACTGGGATTTTTATGCGGTGATTTGCGGTGAAACGTATGGTGTGTAACTAACCATTACGTACTTAAGTGTGATAACTGTTTAGGCAAAAACATGATTACTAGAAGGTAAGCAAGATGCGAGCCGCTAGCACACGTAGAGCGGGAGAAATTACCAATTATCGACCTAGTGGGTGCACACGTAGTTGGCTCCTCTTTACCCCGCGGTAATTTCTCCCGCTCTGGATTGATTCCTGTTTTGCTGCTGATCGCCAATTGACTGCGCGACCAGATCCTTGACTGCTGCTCCATTTACTTTGGGCTGCATACCGTTCCTCCCCCTGCATCGGTTGCCCTTCCTGCGAAGTTCCTTAACTGTTTACTTTGGCATCCGAGGGAGGTATTTCTCCCCGTGCCCTTTATTCCAGCATTCACCTATTGCTGAACACTCAGCCTTCTCTCCCTGCACAAGAGCACTCCCAATTTAGGCGACCCAGGTCCTGATGATGATCCTTAATTGACAGGATCGAAACGCCGTCGACCATTACCCACCAGCCTAAACGTTCTTGGCGCACAAAAACCTGGTTCATTGAAACAAAGAAAAATACCAATTTTACTATCGAGTAAATTGTTATATGGACCTTGTATTGTATATATTGCCTTTATGCGCCGTCTGTTGTGGTTTTTCACGTTGTCACTAGCGCCGTTGTTTCACTAGCACGAGCACTTTGTACACTTTTTCACTAGGGTTGCCAGAGTATTTTATACCCTGTTGTGCTCTTATTACTGCAATTCTTTTGATCTGCCAAATATATGACGCCGATTGGCGCTTTGAAAGAACAACTTTGAGTTTCCTCTCTTGTGTTCCTTGTAATGTCTTGTACATACCTTTCTAAATAATTCAGTACATCCTGCTGAGATATTGTCGCATTTAACAAGTATTTACCCAATCTCAGTTGGGTCTATGGGTATAACTCCTGTGATTATTCTACTTTATTTCAGTAGGGACAAATCTCAGCAGGCAGGGCCCCCCAGACCAATATGGGCCTCACTCTTCCCGGTCCCCCTCGCAGTGGGCAGAGGAGTGCTGAATTATAAAACCAGGGCCAGACGTCCCGACTCACCAGTGGGGCGCTCCTCCAGCGCTATCATTCCGGTATGAGCAGCAAGTCCCCTGCCGGGAGCTACAAGTCTCTGGCCCACTCAAGGATTTCCCTGCAGGTGCCCGGGAGTACTATCCCCCCTGGATGGTCAAGGGCTCTCCTGCGATCCGCCGTTAGCTCCCAAGGCAGTCAAGTCCGCGCGAGTCCCCACGAATAGGCGCCAGTCTGCTTCTCCTACCGTATACTGGGCAGCACCGGGAGCCCCCCTGATCCCAAGGCCGCACTCAGCGTCTGCGCGCGCCCCGCCAGGTCCTCCCCCTCGGCTTCCTTCGCAAGTCCCGCTGATATCCTCTATGGCGGGCAGGAGCACAGTTGCGGACAGAGTCGGCAGGCAGCAGTCTCCCACACCAGTCGCCACGATTCCCGCCCGCTCCTCGGCAGACAGCCTCCTCTCGCGGCCTCCGTCAGTCCTCAAGCTGCAACGATCGCCGCCATCTTGTGGAGCCCAGCTCCGGAGCAAAGGGAGAGATCTCCAATCCACCACTGCCAATTATCGGGCATGTCAATGACCAGACGACGACGCTTCACCCCCCAAGCCGTCTCGATGTCCTGATGTCGTTTTCGGACGAGAATGACGTAAATATCAGGCGGATGAGATCCCGAACAGCAGGAGCCTCACACCAGTGCGGCCATTTTGCTTGGCGCCCTCTAGCGCCCCCAATGTCGCTTAATATACTGCAAAACCAACGTTATTTTGATCTTATTCCCCAGACCATTGACATTCCAGGTCCAGACCCGGATATGTAGCTCGCTCTCCTGATCCAATAATTTTTCCGGCCTGGGTTCCCAAGGGGCATAACCCTCCCAAGCCACCCGTCTCTGGCACATATCATGCATTGATTATATTGAACTTGAGCAAAAACATACATATAAACAAAAAAAAACATAAACAATACAAACAAATCACCCAACTCCCCCCTCCCTGCAACCCTGCTCGGTCAGTAGCGAACCTCCCAAACATGCAGGTGAGGGGTGCATGCCGGCCCCAGCTCTTATCGGATCTTGACATAATTAAGCTAATCTTGCCTCACTTCTAGAACAAGAGCTTCTCTCTAACAAACATTAATTTGGGGGATCGCCACGACCCCAGGAGGCATTGCACATCACACCAGCCCCCCTCCCACATTGGTCAAGTCACAACACTGTACTCTCCATGGTCCGCACCATTGTTATTGTTTATCCTCTCCCTGAAAAATGGAAGTCCCTCAAACAGTTTGCGTGTATCAGGAGCCGAAATCTCCAACAATAGTCCCTTATCTGTTCTCCAGCGTTGATGACTGCTACCCGGTTCACAAGCCGGCCCCTGTTCTGGATCAAGTTTGGTTGCGACCGACACGTGGGGTGAGCTCTCCCTTCGACTCACCGTCTGCCAGCCCTCTAACCAGTGATTTGGTTCTTCTGGAGTAGTGAAAAAGTGGGTCTTTCCTCCGTTCAGGATCTTTAGCTTTGCTGGGAACAGCATAATATATTTCACATTTTGCGCCCGTAGGGCTCTTTTTACTGCGTTGAAGGTGTGTTGTTGGCGCTGCACCTGCAGCATGAAGTCTGGAAAGAAACGGATACAGGCATTTTCATGATGCAGGTCCCCCATCTGCGGTGCTACTTGAAGGATAGCATATCTGTCCCTGTAGTTCAGCAGGAGTGCTATAATTGTTCGGGGAGGAGCACCAGGACGTGAACGTGGCCCCAGCGCGCGATGGGAGCGCTCCACTGAAAAAAGCGTAGATAGGCCTTTTGGTTTTAGCTTATTTAAAATAAGTTCCTCCAGAAAGAGGTCAACTGACTGCACTTCCATTCCCTCCAGGACACCCACCACGCGGATTTTCTTGCGTCTTGCACTGCCTTCCTTAACCTCCAGCTTGGCCAGAATTCCAGCCTTGTTTTTAGTAAGCACGGCCACCTGGTCTTCTAGGCGCTTCGTTTTTGATTGTAGACTTCCCACACTCGCCTCTGCGGTTGATACCTTGTCGGCCAGCTTCCGAAAGTCGGCGCAAAGGAGATTCACCTCCTCAGTCACAGAGTCTAGTTTCGGCTCTAGCGTACCCCTCAGCTCCCCAATGGCTTGCATGATGTCTCTCAGGGATGGTTCTTCTTCACTCTCTGGTGCTTCCGCCCCAGCAGCGTTTTCCCCTCAGTTCACCTGCACTGTGTACTTATCGATCTGGTCCGATTGTCCAGCACCCGTTTATCTTGGGTCGCACCATTTTCCCCCAGCGGCTTAGGGCAAAGGGCCTGGTAATTACAGGTTCAAACTTTAACTGGTGACTGCCCCTTCAGGGATAGTTTACTCCAGTATCTACAAAGTGCAGTTTCGGGGAATTACTGTGCCCCTCTGGTTCCACCAGCACGTTTTGCTGTTGGTGTTGTCGCTGCCGCCTTTCGACTGCTGTCTCTAAATGCGCCGCAAGTGAGCCAACCCCCGCCCCCAGGTCCCAGGACCAGGGAGCGAATCCACTCGCCCCAGCAGTCTAAGGATACGGCACAGTGCTTCCGGTTCAGCAACACAGTCTTATCAGGTGTATCTATCCAGCCCCCTGCTGTGTTTCTCGGGCTCTTTTTTATTGGTTCTGCGGCAGGACCAGGGACTCAGAATCCAGTCCCTCGACAGTATCTGCAATGATCTTACGGCTCAACTCTTGACTTTCCTCATCACTATTGGGACCAGTCTCCTGTGCCTGAAACACTGGGACATTTAGTCCCTGCTGCAAGGATGTATCCAGGGCGCAGCCCAGGCCTGGTTCAATTTGGCCCTGAGTCCACCTACCAGCACCTGGGACCATCTCTCTGGTCCACTCTCCTCCTGCAGGCTAGGGACCCATCCCCTGTTGAGCCACGTACCACATGCGGCCTGCACACCGGGCCTGTGTGATTGCCAGCGGGGGACCCAGCACTCCTCGCGCCGCAGGCTGAGAGATCTTCACTGCTGCTTGGAAGGGGGGGTGGGGGGGGGGGGGCGAGGGGGTAGGTCAGTCTCCCTTCTGCCGGCGCACTCAGAGCCCAATTCCTCCAGGACTGAACCGCTCATCGCCACTCGCGGCTCCCTCGATGCACACGGGACGCCCGATCACCGCCAAAATTTACGGGCTGCTGGCTCGACCGCACTCGTGCTTCCGCAATCGTGGGCCGCCGAGCCTGCGTTAAAGCACTGCAGGCCCAAGCTTCCACGTCGTCACCGATTTGCTTGTGCGGTCGTCCACCGCAGCCCGCTCACCACTCCGCAGGCATCACACCGGATGAGTCTTTCCGGCTGCAGGCCCCTTCATTAAATGTTGGGCGCCGGCCGCGCCGCTATCTTGTGCTCCCTGGCGCTGCGATCACTTTCTTGCGGCCCGGTACAATCCACCTCTCCAGTCAACGTCTCGGCCCCCAGGGATCTAGGTGTCCCCCCGACAGTTGTGGCACTCAGCTCTCGTGATCTGCACGGAAGATGACGGATATTTTATGGAGCTTTAGGCCGGCGGATCGCGCAGCTTGCTCAACCTGCGACCATCTTCGCCGGCTGCTGGCCACACCCCTTGGGTTTACTAAAATTTTGACAGCAGTGACACCCCAAAAATTATACAAATGTCAACATTTAAGGCATACCCACAGTGTCATCTTTCAACACTTAACCATAACTCCTTACTATAGCACACTTGCAAAAGTTGATAGCTAATCCGTTCACCTAATTTCCTGCCTCACCATAATAGCTCAACCCTACCTCCCAAATGAGAAGGGAACTGAAGAGATCAGGAATGTGGGGGCAAGTGTACATTTAAGAACAGGCAGCCTTTATTTCAGGAAATATGGCCTCGGACCTTCAGCTGACGGTTCAAACAGGGCTCCCCCTCCCACCTCATCCCAACAATTAGAAATCATTCTGGGTTCAGACCTCAACCTCATCCCACAAATCAATTAAATGGTTAAGATAACAAATAACCCCCATTTTTGCTTCTGTGTTTGGGTTTTGAGGTTATGGATCGATCTGCCGCTCTTGGGTGGGAGTGCGAGTTTTTGCTGTTGGGTGGCATGGAAGCTAGCTCACTACCTAAAATTCCTCATGGTTTCTTTCTCTTTTTCCCACTCCCTGTTTCTTCTGTCCCTATCCCCCCTTTCTCTTTCCCTTCTCCGCCTTAGAGTCCTTGTCACTGGTATGTCATATTATGTGAAACCAAAAAAAGTTCTTAATCTCAACACAAAGCATGCGGCTATCATACTGCTTCAAGAAATGCACCTCTCTCCAGCCAAGTGAACTGAAGTGGGTGGGCACGCTGTGAAATGTAGTAAGAGGGTGAACGTGAATGGGGACCTAACCCGACTCCCACCTCCTCCAAGAAAAATGGGTTGGCCATAATTATAGGGCAGAAACTCCCTGGTAGGGTCCTCTACACCTGGTCTGATGAGGAGAGGGAGATGGGCTTGTGCAAAAGTGCCTGTGATGGGCAAGTCAGTGATTCTGGGATCCATCTATGTCCCAAACTTGGACAGGACTCAATTGGCCCAACTGTCCAGAGTGATTACAGGCAGGACTCTATGGGTCGCCGTGAAGGTGACTTTGTGGGGTATCCTGATGCAAAATTGTGTGGTGGGGAAATGTTAAGCTCAGGCTGACATCCAATGTTTGGAAAAGGAGGTCAATGATTTCCATTGTAAATGCCTTCAGACACCCACGTTGGAGCTTCAGAGTGAGCTGGATGTTTCCATGCCCCATTTTAATACATATTTTATGGTAGTTACGGAAGAGGCACTGGTAAAGTTGTAGTAGTGAACATACAACCACGGCAAGAGGGCAGGTCACCTCTTGGCAGCCCTTCTGAGGCAGGGTGAACCCGAACTGTCCATACAGGTGTTTTGGGATTCATCCGGCACGGTCCTAACCACACCCCTTTGCCATCACTGACCACTTTGCATCCTTCTCTCTACTCTGCGTTCCAGGTCTCACCGGAGCAAGTGATTCCTTTCTTACTCTCTTGCATCTCCCACTTCTCATTGATGAGGGGCAGGCGTAATTTGAGGGGTATTTTAGAGAAGTAGTGGTAATGGCCTTATCAGCATTGCCTACCTGCAAATTGCCTAGAGAAGACAGCTTTTCAGGGTTATTTCATAAAACCAGCAAGCCTCAGCTGATACCTCTCTTGACAAAGGCGTGCCAGGAGGCTGCTGTGGTGTACTCCTTGGTGATGATTTCTAATAAAGCCACCATCGTCCTCATTCTCAAGGAGGACAAGGATCTTTTGGACTGCGCCAGCTCCTGTCCTATCTGACTGATTAATGTTGACCTGAAAATTGTGGCTAAAATACTAGACTGAGTAAGGTGAGTTCGCAGATCATCCTTGAATCCCAAGTGGGATTTGTCCTTGGTGGATGTTCACGTAATCACCTGAGGACGCTAGCTCATCTGCTGCAGCACATGAGGAATGATGTTGACAGCCCACTGGCATTCTCCCTGGACACCGAGAAGGCATTTGACTGAGTGGTATGACCTTATTTTTTCCAGGTATTGCCCAGGATGGGGCTGAGTGCGTACTATATAAGCAAGGTTTGTAATGTTATGTTCCTTCCTGGTCTGTTGCGGCACCCGACAGGGTTGCCCCCTGTTCCTGCTCCTCTCGTGCTGGCCCTTGAGCTGCTCTCCATTGTTATCCAACGTGTGCTGGAAATGGTCTGGACCGGTGGCATTGAAATCAAGGCAATACTTTACACTGATAATATCCTCCTCTTTTTGCTGCATGTAGTGGCATTGATCTTGGCGGCCATGTCCATTACTGACCAGTTCTCTCGCTTGTCCAGTTACAGTATAATTTGGGTAAAGTGTAATGCTGTCCCTATTTTGAGGGGGACTACAAGAGCTTGTATACAGGTGTATGACATGTGGTGGGCCCCCAGGGGCCTTAAGTACCTGGGTATTTGCATAAACAGGGGACTGGCAGGTACGGTTGAAGACAATATCCTGCCCTTGGTGGAAAAATCTAAATGCAACCATCTGAGGTGGGCACACCTCAACTTTTCACTTGGAGGGAGGGTACAAATGATCAAGATAACGGTTTCCCCCCATATAAATATGTGCTCAGGATGCTGCCTTTTCAGATACCTCCTGCTGTGTTATTGGGCTTTAAGGCGGATGTTCATTCCTGTAACTGGAGTGGACACCGACCTAGACTTCGCCCCTCACGACACTGGGTGTATACAACGGCTGGAAGGCCTTTACGTCCCACATATGACTTTCTACAGTCTGGCATTCCATTTATGACGGCTTTCTTGCCATCAGCTAGAGCCCAAGGGTGCTCCACATGGGTTCACATTGAGCACCATATCCTGGAATGCCCCACCACGCTGCTGCCGGTATACCACCACACACAGCCGTATCACGGAGAACCCGATACTCAACACAACCCCTTTGACCTAAAACTCGGCGCACAAACTCTTTGGAGTATCCCTTTCCCTCCACTCCAGAGTCCCACTGTGGTATAATGCAAGACTCTGCATAGCTGCCAAGCCAATTCATTGGCTGTCTTGGCGTACGAAGGGGGTGAGAACGGTTGATTACCTGCCCCAAGAGTGTGCTATGAAATACATCGAGGTGCTGAGGGGCGAGTTTGGCTGTTCATCCACTAACTGTTGGAATTACAGACAAAGGGCACATTGCCTCAGAAGCTCCTCTGGGCCTTCACAGGTCGTTCTTCCTGTGTCCTCATCTGCCAATACCTACGGCTCTGGAACTGCTTTAGACCAGTGGATCAAAACCTTACTTTCTAACCTCTCCCTGATGGTGACCAGGCTATAATGGCAGACGTTCTTAGTAAGGGAATACTCGCCTGTTGATTGAGCACTTGGCAGTATACTGGGAGACTGACAGCTCATGTTCCTTTATTTCAAGGCTTCTGCATGATTTGTATTGGTCCCCGTATAAATTGCACAGGGCACATTTGCTGTCACGAGCGGTGGTCGTCCTGTAGAGAACCTTGCTGTGACCTTTACCATATTCTATGGTCCTGTGGTGCTCTTCAGCTCAACTGAACTTTCGTGTGGACCAATCTACGCCTTCACATCTCTCTGAAGCTGGTCCCGTCACCACATCTGGTACTTTTTCACAACGGCATGGATATCTCTGAAGTTGACCTCAATGCACAACATTGGCTGGCCACAGCCGTGGCCGTTGCCAGTCTGTGTATTCTTTGCCGGTTGTGTCAATGGACTACCCAGACTGGTCAGGAATGGCTGATAGTACTACACAGGGTAGCGCTTCACGAGCATACTATCTATACACCTAATGGCACACTGGAGGCTGATGAGACAATGTGGGGTGTGATTATAAGTCCTTTAGCCAAACTACACACCCATTGGTGATGGTGGTAAAGTGGGATTGGGCCTAGTCTTTGTACAACCCTATTGATGCCTGACTACTGCTATTATAACACAAGAACTCCTCGGGTCTATACTTGCACGAAGACAGTCTAAGAAATTAAGGATTGGTGTCTCACAAAATCCCCAAAGGGGGAAGATCCCTTTTAGGACGAATACCCTCACCCACCATATGTGGCATGCTTCATCATATAGGATTCTCCTCCTAGTGGGAAAACCTAATCCCACTGAGGGCTACAACTCCCTCACTGTGAGGCAGGAGCTCTGGGATGTTTTTCGGATGATAAAACTCTATTAAGGATGATAAAATCCCATATCTGAGTCTCTGGTGTAGTGAGGATGCAGCGTTAAGAAGTAGATAAGTGAGTTGATATAGTGAGATTAAAACTACCTAGTGGGGGCAAAAACAAACTCTTTATTCACTTGCTCGCAGGATTAAAAAGTAGTGCAATAAGCAGTATGGATTTAAACTGCTAGATAACAGGAACTGTCAACCTTTTTCAGCCTGGATGATCTATATAAGTATCTAGCCTTTCTTCAGGACCAGAAAGAAATTGAAGAAGCTGCTGGTGCAAAGTGAAAGGTAAAATGATCCAGAACCAGTAATCCTATGTTTTGTTGATGAGTATTACTGGAACTATCGTTAAAAGTGAGACAAAACAAAAATTGCAACAAATTCAACATCAATCTGTCATTTACAATATAGTACATGCTGCTCTAGAAGGATTAACAATATATCCTATCAAGCAGGTGCACAAACGTATTTAAAGAAAAACACTTACCCAACGATCTTGGATAAGTGGCCACACCTCTACCTGGCAACAGCTCAGGGAAGGGGGCCCTGCTCTGTAAGAAACAAGATCATGTGTCACACAATAAAGCTCTGAATGTGGGCACTGGTCTATAAGCGAGTGTGTTGGTGAAAAACAAACAATTTCAGACAAACAGTGTGAGGGAACCGTAGAACCAAGAACTAGTTTGAGTCTAATACAAGAGTGCACTGAGCTACAATTCCCAAACTGTGGAAAGTGAGCCTCAACACCTTAATGGAACATAGTGTATCCGAACTCTGGTAGAACTACTCTGTTATCTTATATCTCAAGATCCATTCAAAAGGATACTACCCCATGTCGCTGTTGGTAATTAGCCACACTGGGATTTTTATGCGGTGATTTGCGGTGAAACGTATGGTGTGTAACTAACCATTACGTACTTAAGTGTGATAACTGTTTAGGCAAAAACATGATTACTAGAAGGTAAGCAAGATGCGAGCCGCTAGCACACGTAGAGCGGGAGAAATTACCAATTATCGACCTAGTGGGTGCACACGTAGTTGGCTCCTCTTTACCCCGCGGTAATTTCTCCCGCTCTGGATTGATTCCTGTTTTGCTGCTGATCGCCAATTGACTGCGCGACCAGATCCTTGACTGCTGCTCCATTTACTTTGGGCTGCATACCGTTCCTCCCCCTGCATCGGTTGCCCTTCCTGCGAAGTTCCTTAACTGTTTACTTTGGCATCCGAGGGAGGTATTTCTCCCCGTGCCCTTTATTCCAGCATTCACCTATTGCTGAACACTCAGCCTTCTCTCCCTGCACAAGAGCACTCCCAATTTAGGCGACCCAGGTCCTGATGATGATCCTTAATTGACAGGATCGAAACGCCGTCGACCATTACCCACCAGCCTAAACGTTCTTGGCGCACAAAAACCTGGTTCATTGAAACAAAGAAAAATACCAATTTTACTATCGAGTAAATTGTTATATGGACCTTGTATTGTATATATTGCCTTTATGCGCCGTCTGTTGTGGTTTTTCACGTTGTCACTAGCGCCGTTGTTTCACTAGCACGAGCACTTTGTACACTTTTTCACTAGGGTTGCCAGAGTATTTTATACCCTGTTGTGCTCTTATTACTGCAATTCTTTTGATCTGCCAAATATATGACGCCGATTGGCGCTTTGAAAGAACAACTTTGAGTTTCCTCTCTTGTGTTCCTTGTAATGTCTTGTACATACCTTTCTAAATAATTCAGTACATCCTGCTGAGATATTGTCGCATTTAACAAGTATTTACCCAATCTCAGTTGGGTCTATGGGTATAACTCCTGTGATTATTCTACTTTATTTCAGTAGGGACAAATCTCAGCAGGCAGGGCCCCCCAGACCAATATGGGCCTCACTCTTCCCGGTCCCCCTCGCAGTGGGCAGAGGAGTGCTGAATTATAAAACCAGGGCCAGACGTCCCGACTCACCAGTGGGGCGCTCCTCCAGCGCTATCATTCCGGTATGAGCAGCAAGTCCCCTGCCGGGAGCTACAAGTCTCTGGCCCACTCAAGGATTTCCCTGCAGGTGCCCGGGAGTACTATCCCCCCTGGATGGTCAAGGGCTCTCCTGCGATCCGCCGTTAGCTCCCAAGGCAGTCAAGTCCGCGCGAGTCCCCACGAATAGGCGCCAGTCTGCTTCTCCTACCGTATACTGGGCAGCACCGGGAGCCCCCCTGATCCCAAGGCCGCACTCAGCGTCTGCGCGCGCCCCGCCAGGTCCTCCCCCTCGGCTTCCTTCGCAAGTCCCGCTGATATCCTCTATGGCGGGCAGGAGCACAGTTGCGGACAGAGTCGGCAGGCAGCAGTCTCCCACACCAGTCGCCACGATTCCCGCCCGCTCCTCGGCAGACAGCCTCCTCTCGCGGCCTCCGTCAGTCCTCAAGCTGCAACGATCGCCGCCATCTTGTGGAGCCCAGCTCCGGAGCAAAGGGAGAGATCTCCAATCCACCACTGCCAATTATCGGGCATGTCAATGACCAGACGACGACGCTTCACCCCCCAAGCCGTCTCGATGTCCTGATGTCGTTTTCGGACGAGAATGACGTAAATATCAGGCGGATGAGATCCCGAACAGCAGGAGCCTCACACCAGTGCGGCCATTTTGCTTGGCGCCCTCTAGCGCCCCCAATGTCGCTTAATATACTGCAAAACCAACGTTATTTTGATCTTATTCCCCAGACCATTGACATTCCAGGTCCAGACCCGGATATGTAGCTCGCTCTCCTGATCCAATAATTTTTCCGGCCTGGGTTCCCAAGGGGCATAACCCTCCCAAGCCACCCGTCTCTGGCACATATCATGCATTGATTATATTGAACTTGAGCAAAAACATACATATAAACAAAAAAAAACATAAACAATACAAACAAATCACCCAACTCCCCCCTCCCTGCAACCCTGCTCGGTCAGTAGCGAACCTCCCAAACATGCAGGTGAGGGGTGCATGCCGGCCCCAGCTCTTATCGGATCTTGACATAATTAAGCTAATCTTGCCTCACTTCTAGAACAAGAGCTTCTCTCTAACAAACATTAATTTGGGGGATCGCCACGACCCCAGGAGGCATTGCACATCACACCAGCCCCCCTCCCACATTGGTCAAGTCACAACACTGTACTCTCCATGGTCCGCACCATTGTTATTGTTTATCCTCTCCCTGAAAAATGGAAGTCCCTCAAACAGTTTGCGTGTATCAGGAGCCGAAATCTCCAACAATAGTCCCTTATCTGTTCTCCAGCGTTGATGACTGCTACCCGGTTCACAAGCCGGCCCCTGTTCTGGATCAAGTTTGGTTGCGACCGACACGTGGGGTGAGCTCTCCCTTCGACTCACCGTCTGCCAGCCCTCTAACCAGTGATTTGGTTCTTCTGGAGTAGTGAAAAAGTGGGTCTTTCCTCCGTTCAGGATCTTTAGCTTTGCTGGGAACAGCATAATATATTTCACATTTTGCGCCCGTAGGGCTCTTTTTACTGCGTTGAAGGTGTGTTGTTGGCGCTGCACCTGCAGCATGAAGTCTGGAAAGAAACGGATACAGGCATTTTCATGATGCAGGTCCCCCATCTGCGGTGCTACTTGAAGGATAGCATATCTGTCCCTGTAGTTCAGCAGGAGTGCTATAATTGTTCGGGGAGGAGCACCAGGACGTGAACGTGGCCCCAGCGCGCGATGGGAGCGCTCCACTGAAAAAAGCGTAGATAGGCCTTTTGGTTTTAGCTTATTTAAAATAAGTTCCTCCAGAAAGAGGTCAACTGACTGCACTTCCATTCCCTCCAGGACACCCACCACGCGGATTTTCTTGCGTCTTGCACTGCCTTCCTTAACCTCCAGCTTGGCCAGAATTCCAGCCTTGTTTTTAGTAAGCACGGCCACCTGGTCTTCTAGGCGCTTCGTTTTTGATTGTAGACTTCCCACACTCGCCTCTGCGGTTGATACCTTGTCGGCCAGCTTCCGAAAGTCGGCGCAAAGGAGATTCACCTCCTCAGTCACAGAGTCTAGTTTCGGCTCTAGCGTACCCCTCAGCTCCCCAATGGCTTGCATGATGTCTCTCAGGGATGGTTCTTCTTCACTCTCTGGTGCTTCCGCCCCAGCAGCGTTTTCCCCTCAGTTCACCTGCACTGTGTACTTATCGATCTGGTCCGATTGTCCAGCACCCGTTTATCTTGGGTCGCACCATTTTCCCCCAGCGGCTTAGGGCAAAGGGCCTGGTAATTACAGGTTCAAACTTTAACTGGTGACTGCCCCTTCAGGGATAGTTTACTCCAGTATCTACAAAGTGCAGTTTCGGGGAATTACTGTGCCCCTCTGGTTCCACCAGCACGTTTTGCTGTTGGTGTTGTCGCTGCCGCCTTTCGACTGCTGTCTCTAAATGCGCCGCAAGTGAGCCAACCCCCGCCCCCAGGTCCCAGGACCAGGGAGCGAATCCACTCGCCCCAGCAGTCTAAGGATACGGCACAGTGCTTCCGGTTCAGCAACACAGTCTTATCAGGTGTATCTATCCAGCCCCCTGCTGTGTTTCTCGGGCTCTTTTTTATTGGTTCTGCGGCAGGACCAGGGACTCAGAATCCAGTCCCTCGACAGTATCTGCAATGATCTTACGGCTCAACTCTTGACTTTCCTCATCACTATTGGGACCAGTCTCCTGTGCCTGAAACACTGGGACATTTAGTCCCTGCTGCAAGGATGTATCCAGGGCGCAGCCCAGGCCTGGTTCAATTTGGCCCTGAGTCCACCTACCAGCACCTGGGACCATCTCTCTGGTCCACTCTCCTCCTGCAGGCTAGGGACCCATCCCCTGTTGAGCCACGTACCACATGCGGCCTGCACACCGGGCCTGTGTGATTGCCAGCGGGGGACCCAGCACTCCTCGCGCCGCAGGCTGAGAGATCTTCACTGCTGCTTGGAAGGGGGGGGGGGGGGCGAGGGGGTAGGTCAGTCTCCCTTCTGCCGGCGCACTCAGAGCCCAATTCCTCCAGGACTGAACCGCTCATCGCCACTCGCGGCTCCCTCGATGCACACGGGACGCCCGATCACCGCCAAAATTTACGGGCTGCTGGCTCGACCGCACTCGTGCTTCCGCAATCGTGGGCCGCCGAGCCTGCGTTAAAGCACTGCAGGCCCAAGCTTCCACGTCGTCACCGATTTGCTTGTGCGGTCGTCCACCGCAGCCCGCTCACCACTCCGCAGGCATCACACCGGATGAGTCTTTCCGGCTGCAGGCCCCTTCATTAAATGTTGGGCGCCGGCCGCGCCGCTATCTTGTGCTCCCTGGCGCTGCGATCACTTTCTTGCGGCCCGGTACAATCCACCTCTCCAGTCAACGTCTCGGCCCCCAGGGATCTAGGTGTCCCCCCGACAGTTGTGGCACTCAGCTCTCGTGATCTGCACGGAAGATGACGGATATTTTATGGAGCTTTAGGCCGGCGGATCGCGCAGCTTGCTCAACCTGCGACCATCTTCGCCGGCTGCTGGCCACACCCCTTGGGTTTACTAAAATTTTGACAGCAGTGACACCCCAAAAATTATACAAATGTCAACATTTAAGGCATACCCACAGTGTCATCTTTCAACACTTAACCATAACTCCTTACTATAGCACACTTGCAAAAGTTGATAGCTAATCCGTTCACCTAATTTCCTGCCTCACCATAATAGCTCAACCCTACCTCCCAAATGAGAAGGGAACTGAAGAGATCAGGAATGTGGGGGCAAGTGTACATTTAAGAACAGGCAGCCTTTATTTCAGGAAATATGGCCTCGGACCTTCAGCTGACGGTTCAAACAGGGCTCCCCCTCCCACCTCATCCCAACAATTAGAAATCATTCTGGGTTCAGACCTCAACCTCATCCCACAAATCAATTAAATGGTTAAGATAACAAATAACCCCCATTTTTGCTTCTGTGTTTGGGTTTTGAGGTTATGGATCGATCTGCCGCTCTTGGGTGGGAGTGCGAGTTTTTGCTGTTGGGTGGCATGGAAGCTAGCTCACTACCTAAAATTCCTCATGGTTTCTTTCTCTTTTTCCCACTCCCTGTTTCTTCTGTCCCTATCCCCCCTTTCTCTTTCCCTTCTCCGCCTTAGAGTCCTTGTCACTGGTATGTCATATTATGTGAAACCAAAAAAAGTTCTTAATCTCAACACAAAGCATGCGGCTATCATACTGCTTCAAGAAATGCACCTCTCTCCAGCCAAGTGAACTGAAGTGGGTGGGCACGCTGTGAAATGTAGTAAGAGGGTGAACGTGAATGGGGACCTAACCCGACTCCCACCTCCTCCAAGAAAAATGGGTTGGCCATAATTATAGGGCAGAAACTCCCTGGTAGGGTCCTCTACACCTGGTCTGATGAGGAGAGGGAGATGGGCTTGTGCAAAAGTGCCTGTGATGGGCAAGTCAGTGATTCTGGGATCCATCTATGTCCCAAACTTGGACAGGACTCAATTGGCCCAACTGTCCAGAGTGATTACAGGCAGGACTCTATGGGTCGCCGTGAAGGTGACTTTGTGGGGTATCCTGATGCAAAATTGTGTGGTGGGGAAATGTTAAGCTCAGGCTGACATCCAATGTTTGGAAAAGGAGGTCAATGATTTCCATTGTAAATGCCTTCAGACACCCACGTTGGAGCTTCAGAGTGAGCTGGATGTTTCCATGCCCCATTTTAATACATATTTTATGGTAGTTACGGAAGAGGCACTGGTAAAGTTGTAGTAGTGAACATACAACCACGGCAAGAGGGCAGGTCACCTCTTGGCAGCCCTTCTGAGGCAGGGTGAACCCGAACTGTCCATACAGGTGTTTTGGGATTCATCCGGCACGGTCCTAACCACACCCCTTTGCCATCACTGACCACTTTGCATCCTTCTCTCTACTCTGCGTTCCAGGTCTCACCGGAGCAAGTGATTCCTTTCTTACTCTCTTGCATCTCCCACTTCTCATTGATGAGGGGCAGGCGTAATTTGAGGGGTATTTTAGAGAAGTAGTGGTAATGGCCTTATCAGCATTGCCTACCTGCAAATTGCCTAGAGAAGACAGCTTTCCAGGGTTATTTCATAAAACCAGCAAGCCTCAGCTGATACCTCTCTTGACAAAGGCGTGCCAGGAGGCTGCTGTGGTGTACTCCTTGGTGATGATTTCTAATAAAGCCACCATCGTCCTCATTCTCAAGGAGGACAAGGATCTTTTGGACTGCGCCAGCTCCTGTCCTATCTGACTGATTAATGTTGACCTGAAAATTGTGGCTAAAATACTAGACTGAGTAAGGTGAGTTCGCAGATCATCCTTGAATCCCAAGTGGGATTTGTCCTTGGTGGATGTTCACGTAATCACCTGAGGACGCTAGCTCATCTGCTGCAGCACATGAGGAATGATGTTGACAGCCCACTGGCATTCTCCCTGGACACCGAGAAGGCATTTGACTGAGTGGTATGACCTTATTTTTTCCAGGTATTGCCCAGGATGGGGCTGAGTGCGTACTATATAAGCAAGGTTTGTAATGTTATGTTCCTTCCTGGTCTGTTGCGGCACCCGACAGGGTTGCCCCCTGTTCCTGCTCCTCTCGTGCTGGCCCTTGAGCTGCTCTCCATTGTTATCCAACGTGTGCTGGAAATGGTCTGGACCGGTGGCATTGAAATCAAGGCAATACTTTACACTGATAATATCCTCCTCTTTTTGCTGCATGTAGTGGCATTGATCTTGGCGGCCATGTCCATTACTGACCAGTTCTCTCGCTTGTCCAGTTACAGTATAATTTGGGTAAAGTGTAATGCTGTCCCTATTTTGAGGGGGACTACAAGAGCTTGTATACAGGTGTATGACATGTGGTGGGCCCCCAGGGGCCTTAAGTACCTGGGTATTTGCATAAACAGGGGACTGGCAGGTACGGTTGAAGACAATATCCTGCCCTTGGTGGAAAAATCTAAATGCAACCATCTGAGGTGGGCACACCTCAACTTTTCACTTGGAGGGAGGGTACAAATGATCAAGATAACGGTTTCCCCCCATATAAATATGTGCTCAGGATGCTGCCTTTTCAGATACCTCCTGCTGTGTTATTGGGCTTTAAGGCGGATGTTCATTCCTGTAACTGGAGTGGACACCGACCTAGACTTCGCCCCTCACGACACTGGGTGTATACAACGGCTGGAAGGCCTTTACGTCCCACATATGACTTTCTACAGTCTGGCATTCCATTTATGACGGCTTTCTTGCCATCAGCTAGAGCCCAAGGGTGCTCCACATGGGTTCACATTGAGCACCATATCCTGGAATGCCCCACCACGCTGCTGCCGGTATACCACCACACACAGCCGTATCACGGAGAACCCGATACTCAACACAACCCCTTTGACCTAAAACTCGGCGCACAAACTCTTTGGAGTATCCCTTTCCCTCCACTCCAGAGTCCCACTGTGGTATAATGCAAGACTCTGCATAGCTGCCAAGCCAATTCATTGGCTGTCTTGGCGTACGAAGGGGGTGAGAACGGTTGATTACCTGCCCCAAGAGTGTGCTATGAAATACATCGAGGTGCTGAGGGGCGAGTTTGGCTGTTCATCCACTAACTGTTGGAATTACAGACAAAGGGCACATTGCCTCAGAAGCTCCTCTGGGCCTTCACAGGTCGTTCTTCCTGTGTCCTCATCTGCCAATACCTACGGCTCTGGAACTGCTTTAGACCAGTGGATCAAAACCTTACTTTCTAACCTCTCCCTGATGGTGACCAGGCTATAATGGCAGACGTTCTTAGTAAGGGAATACTCGCCTGTTGATTGAGCACTTGGCAGTATACTGGGAGACTGACAGCTCATGTTCCTTTATTTCAAGGCTTCTGCATGATTTGTATTGGTCCCCGTATAAATTGCACAGGGCACATTTGCTGTCACGAGCGGTGGTCGTCCTGTAGAGAACCTTGCTGTGACCTTTACCATATTCTATGGTCCTGTGGTGCTCTTCAGCTCAACTGAACTTTCGTGTGGACCAATCTACGCCTTCACATCTCTCTGAAGCTGGTCCCGTCACCACATCTGGTACTTTTTCACAACGGCATGGATATCTCTGAAGTTGACCTCAATGCACAACATTGGCTGGCCACAGCCGTGGCCGTTGCCAGTCTGTGTATTCTTTGCCGGTTGTGTCAATGGACTACCCAGACTGGTCAGGAATGGCTGATAGTACTACACAGGGTAGCGCTTCACGAGCATACTATCTATACACCTAATGGCACACTGGAGGCTGATGAGACAATGTGGGGTGTGATTATAAGTCCTTTAGCCAAACTACACACCCATTGGTGATGGTGGTAAAGTGGGATTGGGCCTAGTCTTTGTACAACCCTATTGATGCCTGACTACTGCTATTATAACACAAGAACTCCTCGGGTCTATACTTGCACGAAGACAGTCTAAGAAATTAAGGATTGGTGTCTCACAAAATCCCCAAAGGGGGAAGATCCCTTTTAGGACGAATACCCTCACCCACCATATGTGGCATGCTTCATCATATAGGATTCTCCTCCTAGTGGGAAAACCTAATCCCACTGAGGGCTACAACTCCCTCACTGTGAGGCAGGAGCTCTGGGATGTTTTTCGGATGATAAAACTCTATTAAGGATGATAAAATCCCATATCTGAGTCTCTGGTGTAGTGAGGATGCAGCGTTAAGAAGTAGATAAGTGAGTTGATATAGTGAGATTAAAACTACCTAGTGGGGGCAAAAACAAACTCTTTATTCACTTGCTCGCAGGATTAAAAAGTAGTGCAATAAGCAGTATGGATTTAAACTGCTAGATAACAGGAACTGTCAACCTTTTTCAGCCTGGATGATCTATATAAGTATCTAGCCTTTCTTCAGGACCAGAAAGAAATTGAAGAAGCTGCTGGTGCAAAGTGAAAGGTAAAATGATCCAGAACCAGTAATCCTATGTTTTGTTGATGAGTATTACTGGAACTATCGTTAAAAGTGAGACAAAACAAAAATTGCAACAAATTCAACATCAATCTGTCATTTACAATATAGTACATGCTGCTCTAGAAGGATTAACAATATATCCTATCAAGCAGGTGCACAAACGTATTTAAAGAAAAACACTTACCCAACGATCTTGGATAAGTGGCCACACCTCTACCTGGCAACAGCTCAGGGAAGGGGGCCCTGCTCTGTAAGAAACAAGATCATGTGTCACACAATAAAGCTCTGAATGTGGGCACTGGTCTATAAGCGAGTGTGTTGGTGAAAAACAAACAATTTCAGACAAACCGTGTGAGGGAACCGTAGAACCAAGAACTAGTTTGAGTCTAATACAAGAGTGCACTGAGCTACAATTCCCAAACTGTGGAAAGTGAGCCTCAACACCTTAATGGAACATAGTGTATCCGAACTCTGGTAGAACTACTCTGTTATCTTATATCCCAAGATCCATTCAAAAGGATACTACCCCATGTCGCTGTTGGTAATTAGCCACACTGGGATTTTTATGCGGTGATTTGCGGTGAAACGTATGGTGTGTAACTAACCATTACGTACTTAAGTGTGATAACTGTTTAGGCAAAAACATGATTACTAGAAGGTAAGCAAGATGCGAGCCGCTAGCAAATATGGGTTGCTGTCAATAAAAGTACAGACAGAAACTAGTTTAAAAGCAGCAGACTGCTTTTGCTTACAGAAAATGCCCCCATGGCTCCTTAACTAAGCTGAGAGCGGCAGCGGCAAAACTGGTACAACAAAGCCCCACACTTACCTCTCCGTCAGTACCCCGTCGTGGTACACAAGCTGCGGCCGGAGGTACCGACAGGAGGGAAGGACCGCCATATTTGTAGTCCTTGATTAGCACGTATTTCCAATGCGCACCGGTGTAAGGACCTCTAGGTGCCCTTCTAACATGCCTGGGTCCTGCAGTCAGGCAGTGCATGGCGTATGCGTGCTGAAAAACAAGCTTAGTGCGCATGTGCGCTGCTGTACCACTATGCTGTGACCAAGTTAATGGAACTGGATAACTTTATTCAACAGCTAACGACTGCGCTGTGGACACTAGCTCGTTAAAAAAGTATGCCCTTCATAAATGCCACAGTTCCTATCACTATTGTGGCAGCAAGGTGTGCTCGACTCTGCCCGACTACTGCTCCCAAGATTAAGTTTATAGATGCTTCTGTTTAAATGCAACAATTAACAATATCAGGAGAAAAACCCAAGTATCTCGTTCAGACCTGGGCGAGTGTAGGGGCATACAACGGTGTCTCAACAGGTAATAATTAAGAAATTATTTGCACAGAGTAAAGTAATTAATTAGAAAAAAAGAGAGAAAACACCAAGGATTGATTATCGCGTTCTGTATTCACAGTATGAAGAAGAATAACTTGGGACAGTAATAAAGTTACTCTATTGATGTGCAATCGGTACAAAGTGGTGTTGGACTTGTCCCTTTTTGCTGGGTCATCCCTGAACTTTTTGCCTTTCTCCTATATTTTTTCTGACCTGTTGTCGGCTGTTTTATGACTCTGGGCACTTTACCACTGCTGATCAGTGCTAAAGTGCATATGCTCTCTATTGTAAATTCATGTAGTGATTAGTGACTCCATGATTGAGTTATTTGATTTACCAGTCAGACCCTTGTAGAGTGCACCATGTGTGCCCAGGGCTTGTAAATCAAATGCTGCTGGTGGGCTTGCAGCACTTGTTGTGCTGTTGTACCCACAGAAGTAGCTTGTAAAGTGTGTCTCAGGCCTGCCATTGCAGAGCCTATGTGCAGTCTGGTACTGCCATGTTGACTGGCCAAGTGCACCCACTTGCCAGTCCCCAAAACTTCCCTTTTCTTCATAGCAGACACCCCTATGGTAGGCCCAAGGGCAGGGTGCATTGTAAGTATAAGGTAGGACATGCCCTGATGTGTGTGGCATGTCCTAATAGTGAATTACAGCCATTTTCGTTTTTCACTATTGCAAGGCTACCTGTTCCCCATAGGCCAGAATGGGCAGTTTGATTATTACATCTTATAATCCTAACTGACTCAGGGAACATAGTAGAAATTCAAGTTTAGTATGCCTGAACTCAGAATGATAAAATACATCTTTTAGTGAAGTTGGTTTTAACATTCTGTGTTTGAAAATACCACTTTAAGAAGAAAGTAGGTATTTTCTTTCTTAACTGTCCAAACCTGCCTCTGCTAGGTTGTGTATTGTGTGTCTGGTTCTGTGAGTGACAGGGGCTAGGGATTCCAGGTGAGAGGGTGTCAGCACAGGGCTGAATAGGAAGATCTGCATGCAGATGGGTGGGAGGAGTTGCACCCTATCAGAAGTTGCACCCACCGCACCCTATCAGCACGCCTCCATGACGCCGGTATCCAAGAGAAGACCCTGGCCTGGACCACATCCTTCCTCTCCGGCAGAACCCAGAGCGTCCGCCTCCCACCCTTCCGCTCCAAAACCACCGAGATCATCTGCGGCGTCCCACAGGGATCCTCCCTCAGCCCGACGCTGTTTAATATCTACATGGCACCTCTCGCCCACGTCGCACGACAACATAACCTCAACATCATCTCCTACGCCAACGACACCCAGCTGATCATATCCCTCACTGAAGACCCCCACACCGCCAAAGCCAACCTCCACAGAGGAATGAAGGCCGTAGCCGACTGGATGAAGGACAGCAGACTGAAGCTGAACTCAGACAAGACGGAGGTCCTCATTCTCGGACCCACCCCATCAGCCTGGGACGACTCTTGGTGGTCCACATCGCTAGGCACAGCCCCGGAACCCACGGACCACTCACGCAACCTGGGGGTCATCCTCGACTCCACTCTCTCCATGACCAAGCATCTCAACGCCGTCTCCGCGTCCTGCTTCAACACCCTCCGTATGCTCCACAGGATCTTCAAATGGATGCCCCTCGACACGAGAAAAACCGTCACCCAGGCCCTCATCACCAACAGACTCGACTACGGGAACGCCCTCTACTCAGGAACAACAAACAAGCTCCTGAGACGACTCCAACGTATCCAGAACGCCTCGGCCCGACTCATCCTCGACGTCCCCCGCCGCAGCCACATCACACCCCACCTGAGAGGCCTGCACTGGCTCCCCGTCAACAAAAGGATCACCTTCAAACTCCTCATCCACGCACACAAAGCACTACACAACACCGGACCCACTTACCTCAACAACAGACTCAGCTTCCACACCCCCACCCAAAGCCTCCGCTCAGCCAACCTCGCCCTCGCCACAGTCCCCCGCATCCGGAAAACCACCGCCGGCGGCAGATCCTTCTCCTACCTCGCTGCCAAGACCTGGAACACTCACCCCACCATCCTACGACAGACCCAGGACCTGCTGGCCTTCAGAAGACTCCTCAAGACCTGTCTCTTCGATCAGTAGCGGCCCCCCCTCCCCAGCGCCTTGAGACCCTCTCGGGTATGTAGTGCGCTTTACAAATGCAGTGATTGATTGATTGAGACCTGAATAGGGCTGTGCCTCCCCTCCACAATGCTGGCTTCACCTCCTGTGGTGTGTCTGATGTCGCTGCCCTGTACTCTGAAATGAAAGAAGGAGTCATGTAAACAAAGTGCTCCAGGACTGACCAGAACTGGTTTGGACTAGGCAAAGGCCTCTCTGCCTTCAGAGAACAAAGAGAAAAGTAGTATAAATATGGGGACCCAGACCCGAAGACTTTAGATCACTTCTGGAACAACAAGAAGAAACCTCTGCCAAGGAGAAGAACCAAAGGAAGCTGTAGGAGTGAACTGCCCCCCTGCCAGTGTGCTGTGTTGCTGGGTTGGCCTACAGAGGTGTCGTCAGCGCCAAGGAGAGGAGAAGGAACTTTGTGTGTACTTCATCATCTTGCAGAATATTTCTCCAAGGGCTTGAACTTGTGCTTGCCTCCTGCTGAAGTCTCAGGGACAACAGACTTCACCACCAGCTCCCCTCTGAATTTCCTTGCTGGGAATTCTATCTGCAGAAGCCTGCTTGTCGCTGGGAGCTGGAAGCGCGACGCAACGAGAAGAAGTGTGTTGCCACCGCAGCTGTAGTCATCGCATCGCCGGAGAAACCTGCCGCCGCCGCATTTCCCAGAAGCGTGCCTTTGTCGCAGCTGTCTGCTGTCGCATCACCAGAGAAGAACGTCACAACCGTGAGGGTCACCATCGCATCATCAGAGAAGCATGTTGCAGGGCCTGTCGCGGCTCCAAAGTACAGAGTCGCCGCAAGGCTGCCTGGGCGTGCCGCATCGTCTTAACGTCGTCGCATCAAGGGCGCCATCTTATCGCATTGCACCGGATTGTCGCATCGCATCAAGACGCCATCTTGCCGCATCGTAAAACGGCTGCAGCACGAGAATCTACGCATTACCTCCTCTCCGGTAAGGATCAAGACGCATCCCCTACTCTGCGCAAGCATTGAGGCGCAACGCATCGTCTCCTGTGAAGCAAGGAACCGACGCATCTCCAACGCTGCGAGCCTTTTGTTTATTTTGTGTTACGCATCCAGGTACTTTTGTGAGAACTGTCGCATTTACCAACAACTTGAACTAAGCTAATTCTACCATCTTTAAGTCAATTTTGAGTACAGTATTGTAGATTTTTGTGGTTTGTGGTCTTGTGTTAAGTCTATATAAAGAATACTTATTTTTTATAAAACCTGTGTGATGTCCATATGTAGTGTTTTCCCTGTATTACTGAATGTGTTCACAAATGCTTAACACACTGCCTCTGAGATAAGCCTGTCTGCTCGTGCCAAGCTACCAAGGGGGTAAGCAGGGGTTATCCAGTAGTGTAATCCCCTTTCCCTGACTTGGAAGCAAGGGTCCCTATTTGGTCAAAGGTACCTACCTCTGCCAACTAGAGACCCCCAGTTCTAACAAGTGGACACAGTGCTCGTTTACCAAAAATGTGAATGGCGCATGTTAGGCACATGAAAGAGTGAAAATAACAGGGAGAAAGCATTAATTTCAAAGGGAACAAAAAATGAATACTGGAGGAGACAGTTTTATAGAAGATATTAAGTGCCAGAGTCTGTAAATCCACTGGTTCATGTCGATGTTGTTTCATCCTGTAATACATCAGGTCATCATAAGGACAGTGATTACGCAAAATACATTTGTATGCTGGCCTCATTCTTGTAGCATGCTTGTAGGTTGGACAATATCAACCGTGGCCCGGCAGAATAAAGGCGACCTCACAATGCCGCAGTAGGTCCATTTGTGGATCTAATTTCAAGTGCAAGGGACCAGGAAGTGCTCCACTCTTCTTTGATGGAAGTCATCTTAGCGATCGAGATTTTTCTTATGTGTATGTGCCGGTTCTTGCATTTTGTGCTTTAATTTTTGTTGTATTGTTTGCTTTGATTTGTTGATATCTCAGCTTCATATGGCCTTTGTGTGTTGCTAGTATGAATGGTTGTTTTTGAGCAATTTCTTTTAACTTCTATGCTATGTTATATTATCCTTTGATAGAAGAAGGCTAATTCGTTAGGACATCCACCGTTAGTATATTTTTTGTTTTTAGCATTTAGTGTTTTAAAGTTTTTTAATGTTTGCAATGATTTGAGGAATCATGCAACAGAATAAACTTTGACTTTCTGTTTTCCTATGCCAGGAAGGAAAGAAGTGGTTTACAATTATGGTCAGCATCATGCTTTAGTGCCATTTTACAAAACTGGGAAGGTGGAGGTGGAGGTGGTGGTGATGGTAGAGGAAGAGGAAGAGGAGGAGGAGTAGGCAGTGGAGGAAGAGCAGGTCTTGAGGGCAACGGACTGGTGACCCTGTCCTCATGTTTCTTAGGGAGACTCTTGGCTCTACACTTACATACACTCTAGGTACACTCAGAGTAGGGTTTGCATAGTAGGAGTACGCCTGATTACTGCCTTGTTTATATGCCTGCGTACATACACTGTTTTAGCACCATGGTAGAGCTGTACCCACTATTAACTCTTTTGGTGCTCGTAATCACTTTCATCTGATACTGTCTACTGATTATCGCAACACATGTATTCTGTACAAGAATAACGTTGGTTCAATGAATATATTGAAAACGTCCCACTGTGTATTCTGTATATATCTCCGAGCACTAGTAAGCACGAGTAACTGAATGAAAGATTCAGATCTGTTTTCACAATCACTGAGGGGTCAAGTTTGTCATGTTCAGTGGTAGCCAGAAATCATTCGCTCTCTGGTAAGGTTAGGGTGGCTAGTGGAGGCACTATGAGCTAGCTAGTCTCCAAGCCAACATATCCTGCGAGGGTGCCTGGAATCAGTCTAGACACCTCAGCCAAAGTTTATTGTCTAAACAAACGTGAAGGTCCTATGGATTAGTGGGACCTACACGACAGAAGATCGACACAGCGGGGGTAAAGGGTTGTGTCACAATCGGCAACTCATTGGATTATTGCCAACTCTGTGGGGTTGTTGTCTAGGTATGACATTGCCCAATGGGATGAAATGGGAGACCTAATCCAGCATCTCCCCGACCAATAGAAAGAACAGGAGATTTTTGCTGAAGAGCAAGCAGTTTCCACCACTACCATCAGGTGTGCTCTCGACGCGGCTGCCACTGCCACCAGAGTCATAACTTCCAGTGTCTTGAGTCGCAGGCATGCTTGGTTCCATGTCTCTGGCTTCAAGACAGAAGTCCAGTAGCATCTGATCAACATGGTCATTGATGGGGATCACCTTTTCCGGCTTTAAGTTGATCAGATACTTGAAAAGATCAAGAAGAACACAGCCAAAGCAGTGGGGGCTCTCCAATCTCCATCGCCCAGTGAGACTTTACGGCGCTCACAGTTCCGTTACTGTGCTAAAACCCCCTCCCCTGAGGCTCTCCCCTCCTACCAAAAGCAGCAGCACCAACCACAAGCCTGTGTCTGCTATTCAAGGGGGCCCCTACGGGAAACAATTCCAGAGCCAGGAGTAGAGGTGGGGCAGCTACAGTAGATGCCCTCACGAAGCAGTGACTTCCTCTAACTTCCCCCGATCACACAACACCTGTCGGGGGGCATCTGCCGGGGTTGCACAGTTACTGCCTGGAGCTCACAGCACCACCACCAAACAACCAACTGCAAGCCTTCCCTTTCACCAGAACACCTGGCGGAGGTAGGCACACTTTTACTCAAGGGAGCCATAAAGCTAGTGGTGCCTCAACAACATGGCAAAGGTGTGTACTCCCTGTACTTTCTAATCCCTAAGAAGGACAGGTTCCTCAGGTCCATACTATATCTCTGGCCCCTCAACAAGTACATGCTGTCAGAGCATTCCCTCATGATCACGCTCCAGGATGTCATTCCACTATTGCAGCAAGGCATATTCATGACTGGCCTCGAATTGAAGGATGTCTATTTCAATATCCCAATCCACCTTGTACATCACATTTACCTCAGATTCATGTTAAGTGGGCAGCACTTTCAATTCAGAGTTCTTGCCCTCGGTGTAACCTCCACCCCCAGAGTCTTCATCAAATGCTTTGCAGCGATAGCGTCTTTTCTTCAGAGGAGTAGTGTCCATGTCTTCCTGTACCTCGACGACTGACCGATAAAGAGTATAAGCAAGCAACAGCGTTTAGCTCACACACTTCAGGTCTCTTTCACAATCTGTTTCAATATTTTTATTGGCATTTCAAAAAAAGACAAAGTAACATAAGGACAGAAAAAAATAAACTATAAACAGGCTCTGTATTAGTTTCCCCAAACTGTCCCTTACGCCGGATCACAGTGCATGCTGTGGAATAGATCTTGTTGCTTGTATAGCTAGAGTATGGGGGTGTACAGCAGGGATATAGCATCCCGAAGACCCTCTGGTCAACACGTAAGAAATAGTGCGGACAAGAATAAATGGGGGCCTGCGGGATCTTATAGGTGGTAGAGGAAAAGGGTGGAGAGAGGGAAATTGGGCATCCGAATGATAGCAGGTGCAGGAGTGGGATGCAGTAAGTAATCGCCTAAGGAGTCATGCACAATAGGTGGCTAGGGTCATGAGTCAGGCAGGGTATCGTTGGGAAATGGCATAGTGTTCAGATCAATGAGGGAGGAAGGTTGGTGCAGTGTATAGGCCTTAATGAAGGCATGAACCCCAAATATAATTAAAAATATGTTCCTGATCATGTAGCCGGTATATCTGACGTTCGTGTGCAGCCGTCATGGTAACGCACTCGAGCCAATCTTCCTTAGTGGGGTCTACGGGAGTAGACCATCTGCAAAGTATACATATTTTGGCAGCAGTCAACACCGACACCAGCCAGCATTTCTCATGGGTAGTAAGATCCAGGTTGGAGAGGATAGAGTTACAACTGATCGCCGTTGTAGAGTAATGATAAAGCCAGTGGACTATCCGGATGAAGATCAGGCCCACACACCATCAAAGTTCTTCTCCACATCCAGAGAGAGCAAGAGTTTATCTTCCACTTCACTCCTATTAGACCATAATTAGTGTGAAAGAGTTTGTAGATGGTTGCGGGAGAAGCAGGATGGAACAAAGCCGACTTGTTTCTCATGGATCAGTTGTCTGATGATGCAGGCCAATCTAATCGCCAAAACCTTTGGTCAAATCTTCATATTGCAATTCAGTAGAGAGATGGGATGAAAGTTAGTACAGGAGAGATGGTCCTGTATCACCGTCATCCCCTGCTTCAGCTTACGCAGGTGCCTGCTCCAAGAGTGCGTGGCAGCATAGTGGAAACGATCGGAGGGTCCAAGGGAAGGTCTAGTGTTGATTTGGGACAGCACCCATTGCTCTTTCTGCAGTGGTTGAACAGCAACAATCTGTTGCAAGATAGGCCTTTTCTAGACCCGGTCTCCCAGGTGACCATCACCGCAGATGCCTCTCTCACAGGCTGGGGGCACATCTACAGAACATCACTGTTCAGGGTTGGTGGACACCTCTTCAACAAACCTTACACATAAAGGGCCATATGTAGGTAAATTACATTTACCGATTCTTAAATACCGAATTTTACCGATTCGGTATTTATGAATCGGTAAATGTAATGTAGGTAGAAAAATACAGAATCGGTAAGTGTCGGTATTTTAGAATCGGTATTTACCGATTCAGTAATGGCAACTGGCTTTCCATTCATTCCTATGGGCCTGTCTGCCACATTGCACACTGCAAAGTGCACAAAAAGGCTTTTTTACACCTATTCGTCATTTACCACCAACTTTTAGTTGGTGGTAAATAACGAATCCCCACACCCACGACACACTCCCCCTACATCTCATTTCATGATTCGGTATTTACCGAATCGGTAAAATTACCGATTCGGTAAAATTACCGATTCGGTAAAATTACCGATTCGGTAATTTTACCGATTCGGTAATTTTACCGATTCATGAAATGATCCCCCTACATAGCAAAAGCCTAAATACCGGTCGGTAACGGTATATTTACCGAAAATCGGCCGTTACCGACCGGTATTAGGCTTCCTACATATGGGGCCTTATGTAGGTAAATTACATTTACCGATTCTTAAATACCGAATTTTACCGATTCGGTATTTATGAATCGGTAAATGTAATGTAGGTAAAAAAATACCGATTCGGTAAGTGTCGGTATTTTAGAATCGGTATTTACCGATTCGGTAATGGTAACCTGTATCTCATTGATTCCTATGGGCCAGGAGGCCCATAGGAATCAATGGGAAGCCAGTTACCATTACCGAATCGGTAAATACCGAATCGGTAATGGGGGAAGCTCAATCAAGGGTGGCAGGGTGTCACATTGACACCCTGTTGCACCCCTGATTCCTGCATGTGTGCACATGTGGCACACATACATGCCCTGAGGGCATGTGTGTCTGCCACATTGCACACATCTAAGGGCCAAATAATGCATTAACAGAGACATTCGTCATTTACCACCAACTTTCAGTTGGTGGTAAATAACGAATCCCCACACCCACCACACACTCCCCCTACATCTCATTTCTGTATTCGGTATTTACCGAATCGGTAAAATTACCGATTCGGTAATTTCACCGATTCGGTAAATTACCAAATACAGAAATGATCCCCCTACATCTCAAAAGCCTAAATACCGGTCGGTAACGGTATATTTACCGAAAATCGGCCGTTACCGACCGGTATTGGGCTACCTACATATGGCCCATAGTGTCTGGAGTTATTAGCAGTCTGAAGGCCGTCTTCTGCATGGTACACAACACAAGACAGTCCTGATCAAGATAGACAATATGACTGTCATGTATTACCTATAAACAAAAGGAGAGAGCGAGGATCGCTTCTGTGGTGCGTCCCTGTCCCCAGGGTGATATTGATAAACAAAGTGGACAAACACACTGGTCAAGACGACTCGGTTTCTCTTTTTGAGTGCCAGAAACCCGGTAGGTTTGTAAAAAGAACCCTCACCCACCAACCTAGTTGGTGGCATGCATCATCATTGGGTACCCAACCGGGTAGCCGAATGCCAACCGGTTGTGCTTCAACGTCTGATTACAGCGGAGCAGGATTGGTGTTAAGTGTGAAGTATGTGTATGTGCTAAAGAAGTGGTGCAGGAGTGGGATGCAGTAAGTAATCGCCTAAGGAGTCATGCACAATAGGTGGCTAGGGTTATGAGTCAGGCAGGGTATCGTTGGGAAATGGCATAGTGTTCAGATCAATGAGGGAGGAAGGTTGGTGCAGTGTATAGGCCTTAATGAAGGCATGAACCCCAAATATAACTAATTTATTCCTGGTCTTGTGGGTGGTCCTGCGGCGGTCTGACAGCAGTGGTCTGGTAGGTAAATAGAAGAGCCTAACATGCAGACCGCCGCTCTCAGAGCACCGTCTGCCCATTCCTGCACAGTGTGGCATGCATGTATGCCACACCGTGCAAGAAGGTGCAGGTGCAGGAACTAGGGGTGCAAATCTAGGGGGCACTACATGTGCCCCCCTCCCACATGCACCCCCAGAGGCGCAAGGGGGCCCTGTCAGTGCCCCCTTTGTTTCCTCTCTGCAGTGTGGCGGTGGTCGTACCGACACCAGAGTAATGAGGCCCTAAATATTCTCCTATGCAGCCCCTTTGGTTTTGGCTCATATTGTTTTCTCTGCTCAGCTACCAGGGGACATAAATCAGTTCTAGTCTTTGTGCAGTTATATAATTGGTGGGTGCATCCAGTGCATTGGGATTGCTGCACAAAAAACGTGGGTTTCTTTCAGCAACTCCACATTGCAGCAGTAGGTAAGATATATTTCACCAGTGGGTTACTTTCTTGTAGTCTTTCGTCAGAGAACTGTGCCTCCTCTGGGTTTTATATTCCTGGCCTATGCATGCTGAAATGGGCTGCAGACGTTTCATCCCCTATTCCCAGGTGTTTGGCCTGTGCCACTGTAACACTAGGGTGCCTTCATTTTAAATCACAGATTGGGTTGTGGGAGGCCAAGTGTGGATGCTTCATAGAAACTGCGAGAGCCACCATACCAGAATTTGTATAAGGGACATTCATTGCTGTTACTTGCAAACAGATCCAACTTTGCCAAAGTTTATAGTATATTAAATGAATGCATCTAATTACATAATGTTTCCATTTGACTTTTAAAAATCAAATTAACTTAATTAATGTGTCTGTGTCAACACTGTCCACTGTGGAATATTTTCTCAACGTTTCTCACCTTCACACTGTACTAAAAAAAAACCTGCTTATAACATTTTTTGCAGGTTGTTATCAAAATTTGCTGCCGAAAGGAATCAAGAGAATAAAGATGGTATGTAACTATTTGAATGTCATCTGTGGTATTTTCCTAGTACAAACATGGGTAGGTTAGACACTGTAGCCTAAAGCGATCACCATGCTCATCTAGTAAGACCGATTGAGGTTTAACAATAGATAGTCTTTCCTGTTTCAGATTTAAACCTATATTAACTGCAACCCCAACTGAAAGGAAAGTAGCCCTTATCAGTGTAAACAAATAAACGCTGATTAGCACCTGTACATTCACAAACTAGAATGCAATTAAAACAAATGAGAGAGAGAATGTGTTACTTTTTCTTTTACTTCTGTCTGAAGGTGCCAACACAATGTCACTTGGTTGTACAAGGCGGCAACAAGAAAACCTGTTCTACAATTAGTTTGCTTGCATTTTATAACACTAAAACGTTGTTGCTTTTTTGTGTTCTTTCCAGGTTAGTGTGCTTGGATTAAAGGGGCTGGGTTTCGAAGTATGTTTTCAGGTCTGATCTGATTATTTTTAACACTGCAGAGAATTTGAAGGTTTTAAAATCATATTTAATATTTTGGCAGTGTTTAATTCTGTCACCGATTTGTGAAATTGCTGGCTCATAGGAATTTTGGCCAGTACATACTATTACATTTTCCTATAGACACAGAATGGAAAAAGCCCTTGATTCTTCTGGTGGTATGCAGTGTTTACATTGCATTCTTTACCCTGCAGGACGTTACCACCCAGATGAGTACCATTCAGGTAAGTACCACACAGACCCCTTTGTAGAACCTTATCTTGTGGTACTTTACCACACAGGTACTTTTTTGGTGCCTTAATTATATCATAGAAAAGGGGGAATTAAGGGATGGGTAAGGGGAAGGGAGGCTAGTGGTAAAGGAATGCAAGTAGTTTTTATTAAGGTTTGGGGTGGATAGTGGTAAAGAGATATATGGGTTTTTAAGGTTCTGGGACAAGTACTGGTACAGAGAGGTAAGGGGATTTTAGGGTTCAGGGTGGATAGAGGAAAAAGGAGGTAAGGCGTGTCTATGGTACACGCAAGTAGAGGTAAAGGAAGGTAAGGGATTTTTAGAGTTCAGGGGAAGGTAAAGGGAGTTTAGGAGTTTAAAAAAATAGGGGACTTTTGGGGGCTTACCTCCATAACAGAAAATGCAAACGAAGGGGGCTTGGAGGCAGTTACCCCTCCAAAACAACATAAAGAGGAAATAAAATGCTGATGATTTGCTGATAATGGACATGACAGTAAGGCTACAAAAGAAATTGGACGTCTTCCAGTATTATTTTTCAAGTAAAAGGATCATTGTTAATTTAGATCAGACTATGGTAATGGTGTTAGGAAAAGGAAAGAGAGGGTTTAATTGATACCTGGGAGGGAACAAAGTAAATGTGGTTGAAAAATATAAATATTTGGGTATGCGGTTTGATACAAAGTTAAATTGGAGAGATAATATTGAATCACTAAAAACTACTGCATTGACCTCGGTATGGGGTTTAAACAATTAAGTTGGAAGTATGATGGGCCCTCCCTATGTTCCATATTGGCTGCCGACAGTGCAGTGGTCTGCTCTCAATTCCAGTAGGGGATGTAAGTACTAACCTTAGGGGGGCACTCTGTATTGCAACTATGAAGAGGGTAAATGTGTGGAAAGACTCCTCACATTACCACTCTCATCTGTGTGTCAAGCCATAAGGGTGGAGATCCAGGTTACGGTTTGGAGTTATTAGGGATTTGTATTCCCACTGAGATTCTGGCAGAGATTATCAAGGGGAGGCAAAATATCACATCTCTATAAAGATAAGGTAGAGAACAGCGAGTTGAAATGGGCTATGCAAGTGAGACATGCTCTAAAGGAAATCTGTAAAAGGTTGACAATAAAGCTGGATCAGTGGAAGCATGGGCTGCAGATCCCCAAACTAGAGCTACTCATGCTCACATATAACTGTGCTAGAGACTAAGACCTTTGGTATTTGAGGGGGAACCCTCCACTTCATTTTTGTTAAAAGATGCAGCAATGACAACAGATTCCCATAAATTTAGGCCTTGCCTAACCCTAAGCTCAGGGATGCAGTATTAAAATTCAGGGTCCGGATAAATCCATACTATGCAGATAAGAGGATAACATCAGCAGCGAGAGATGAACAGGGTATTGTCACTCGTGGGATGAAGACAAAATGTAATGGGACACATTTTATTGGATTTTTTATGGTTTTTAGATGTGCAGAAAGCATTTTTAAAAACCAATTTTGATCAAACATGGAATTACAAGTCATGATCAAGCTCTTGGCTTGTTGGTGAACATGAGGTGTGCAATGTTACGTGTGCAATCAGGTGATTTTTAACTACGATCTGGGGGATTTTAAAAGACTTAGTGGATAACAAATAATGGAGTTGGTGTTTTTTTATGAGATCCCCAATCCCGCATTATTTCCTTTACCTCACTGTATGTATTATGTATTGGATGTATGTCTTATCTCTTTTTATTGTATGTTTTATCGTAGGAAATAAAATGGGCGTTTGGGGTGGTTACTCACCAAACAAATACACACCAACACATGCATGGTGACACATTTTTTCACTGAAACAAAACCAAAGGGACGTTATAGTTGGGTGAAAATGTCAGTTAAAACATAGAGGTCCATTAGTATAACGGGCGGATCGCCACTGCCCGTCTGGCAGTGGCGATCCGCCTGCCAAAAACCTCCACCCGCTGCATATTTCCCCCCGCCACATTACCATGGCGGGGGGGACCTCGGCAGACGGGAAGACCGTCCGCCGGTTTTCCGCCGGTAGGCAATCCGCCCGATTGCCTACCGGGCGGAAAAGCAGTTTATATGGTGGCGGTGTCTGGTAGACACCGCCATCCATATTACTATGCAGGCGGGGTGTTGCCGAAAGGCAGGCGGTTTTTGCCATTGGGGGCCCGTAGCGGGCCCCCAGGGATTCTGGGAGGTGGGGGGTGCACCTTTCAATGAACAACGTGGCAGGCACCGCGCGGCGCCTGTCATGTCGTGCATGGAAACGCACTACCTGCCTTTGTGGCATTGCGGTGGGCGGTGCTGTCTGCACCGCCCGCCGCAATGTTGCAGATGCGCCACTGGTGGGTGCAAGCTAATCGGGAGTGCGGGACCGCAGCACCCTCAGCGGGCAGTCCCGTTTCCCAAGGGTATGGCGGGCGGACAAAGTCCGCCCGCCATACTAATGGGGCCCCTAGTGTTTAAACTAACAAAACCACTGAAATTCATCAGTTATAGTTATCTCAAGTAACTATAACTTGTAACTATTACACACGCCCGCCATGCACAGTGTTGTCATTAATTATGGCATTTCAGATGTTCTAGTGCTGTTATCTATGATGTCATAGAACATTTCATGAGTCATCTAATATGTAGTGTATTAGCAGTGCATGACAAGGGCACGAGTTATAGTTCCTTCAGGACACAAGTTACTTGAGATAATTATAACTGAATTTAGTGGTTACGTTAATTTAAAACAGCATGTTTAAACTGGCATTGTCCCCTAACTATAATTTCCCTTTAACCTTTGTTTTTTTCAGTGAATCCCTAAGATTATTTTTTTAACAAATTAAGATATTATTACCACACCTAATTATAATCGCTTTCTTTTTTTTCCAGTGAATTTCTAGTTTTTTGGGGTTTTTTTATAAAGAAAATAAATATTTTTTGGTATAAGTTTTTATTGCCATTTAAAAAAACAGGACAAGTTTATCATAGGAAATCGACATTATGAAATACAAAAAAGAAACTCTCCCACACATATAGGCTCTATTAGAACACTCCTGTGCATTACATATTGTACTAAGAAATTGACACAATGCAAAAATCTATTCAAGTGTAAGGCTCCACAATACCATAAACCAAATCGGACCTCTCCAGACACTGTCCCACATTCAAACAACTTATCCTCTCCCCCACGCTACTGACCCACAGCTCACGGGGGAAGGGCATCAGGGTGTTGCAATAATTCGGCAAGCATTGCCGCCAGGCATTTAGGCTCATTGATACGTTTATTTTCTCTGTGTGTCTTATGCATGTAAAAGTAATATTTCTTTGCCATCTGTAACAACAACCCCATGCTGCCTACGGCCAAGCCCTGTTGCCAACCAACTGCGGTCGTCCATGCTCGGCATGGGGTTTGCCACAAGGCCTGGGCTGTGGTCATGCTCTGCATCCAAACCCTTGTAGGCAGAAAATCCCTGACTGGTGCCTAAATCCCCCCCACCGGCTGGGGTTGGGTTGGGCACAGGACCTGACGCCCAAACCCCTTATATGTACTGACCTTGATTTTGTCAACAGACCACAACACCAAAATATAAGAAGTGGGCCTATTGGCTTTATGAAAGGGTCAGCATATCAACATATATAAAACATACCTATTGTCAAAAGATCAACAATAATTATAATCAAATGTAAATTTTATTAACTTGCACTGTACAATGTTTAATCAATCAATCGGGGATTTGTGAAGCACACCACTCACCCGTGAGAGTCTCAAGGCGCTGTGGGGGAAGGGGTTGGGTTCGAGTAGCTCCTCATCCGAAGAGCCAGATCTTAAGGATCTTCCTGAATGCTTGCAGTGTTGGGGGTTTGTCTGATGCTGAGGGGGAGTTTGTTAATAAAAGTGATTGTCCTAAAAACATATGAACAAAAATAATGAACTTATCTTTCAGCCTTTTTCTGTTTCTTAAGTTGTCAAGCTACAAAGTGTTGTCATTGAACCAACTACCAGGGGGCTTGGTACTCCAGCTGTAGAGCATAGAGCACCAGCCAGGAGTTACTTAAGAAAATATGGTAAGCCCCTGGGGTCATGGATTTAATGACCCAGGAGGCTTTTTTTTTTTCAGGCCAAGCTTAGCGGCAGTGCGCATTCGCTGCTCATTCTGCGAGACTGCTATAGTAGAATATGGGAGAGAAGCCGCGCCCCCTCTCCTCTCATATTTAGGTCGAGCCTAGCGGCAGTGCGCGGTCACTCATTGCTCTCCAAGACTGCTGTAGTAGAGTATGGGAGAAAAGCTGCCCCTATTCTCCTCCCATATTTTTCATTAGCTTTTGTCATTGTCTTTCATAAATGCTGCCTTTGGATTAGTTAATAGGCTTGTTAGTCCCTCCTTAGTACGCAGCCTTGTCTTCATTTGTACCCTCCCATGGCGACTGGCCCTTTTGCTTCGGTTGTTTCACGGGACCTGTTATTTAGTCTGTAAGCACTTTTTACTTTATTGAGTTTCTCTTACTGCAGGCCAGACATGCGCTGCTTCAGCTGAAACCGCTTGTGTGTTTTTTAAGCAGCACAGCCGCCCCCTTAACACGAGCGCCTGCTTTCAATTACTTTAACCCGGCATTATCTCGTGTCTGTTTCAACCCCTCCCCAAGTAAAATGGATTTAGAAATGATTAGCAAATTAAGTCATGTGAATTCCAGGTAGCACATAATCCTGTACTAATGGGCTGAAGCTGAAAACAGCACATTTGTGTTACATGTTATCTGACGGGTTGTTTTTAAAAGCCTGTTTTATTAACACCACCACCAATACCACAAACACCACCACCAATACCACCAATACCACCTCCACAACCACCACCACCTCCACTACCACCACCTCCACTACGACCACCTCCGCCACCACCAATACCACCACCATCAATACTATCCAATACCCCCAATACCAACACCAATACCAATTCGACCACCACCACCAATAGCACAACCACCAAAACCACCACCGCCACCAGTTCCATCACCAATACCACCACCACCACCACCACCAATACCAGCAATACCACCACCACCACCAATACATACCACCACCAATACTGCAACCATCACCAATAACATCACCACCAATACCACCACCAATACCACTACCACTAGTACCACCACCACCGCTAATACCACCACCACCACCAATACCACCACCAGTACCACCACCACCCATACCACCACCACCCATACCAATACCACCTCCACCACCACCAATACCACCACCACCAATACCACCACCACCATAAATACCACCACCACCAATACCACTAATATCACCACCAGAACCAATACCACCTCCAAAACCAATACCACCACCACCACCAATACCGATGCCACCACAAGCACCACCACCAATACTAGTACCACCATTACCACCACCAATACCAGTACCACCACCAATACCACCACGTCAGCGCCTCTCGCTCACTAGTAATGGCAGGGGCACTGTATGAGGTTGGAGCTGCAGCCGAGACCATCTCTCCCTCTCTTCCTCTCTTCCTGCCATAAAGCACAACCTGCCCTGCACCAGGAGGCGAAGCCAGGGCCCTACTACAGCTGGAGTGTTTTTTATTAGGCCAAAGATAGCAACGACATTATACAATGCCACACTGCACACTCAAATCACGGAGAGGGCAGGAAATATTCCCCCCTTCCGCTCTTCCTCCTGAGCCGCTACAGTGTAATCACAGAGCAAAAGGTGTGGGAGCGATTTGTTAGTGTTTATAGCTCGAATCATATGTAACTCTCACTTCATACTTTGTGTCTGTGTAATTACAACACTAACACATCTTCTAAACTGCACTATTTATCACTACTTTGAAGACATCGCAGGCAGGTCTCTTCCTCTGATATTTACAATCTAACAAGCGGTCGAGAAGGCCCTTTATTGCACTGCAATAGGTCTTGCATTTGCAAGAGTTTAAGCTATTAGTATTGTAAATGACAATGCCTTTTATTTATGTTTTAAAACCCAAAACATAAATAAAAGGCATTGTTGTTTACAATGCCAATAGCTCAGACTTGTGTTAATGCGAGACCTATTGCATTGCAGATGCTTGTTTTCATTGGCTTGTGTCATTGTGTTTCATAAATGCTGCCTTCGGATTCGTTAATAGGCTAGTCCCTCCTTAGTACAGCCTTGCTTTTATTTGTACCCTCCCATGACGACTGGCCCTTTTACTTCGGTTGTTGCATGGAACTGTTATTTAGTCTGTAAACACTATTTACTTTTATTGAGTTTCTCTTACTGCAGGCCGGACACGGGCTGCTTCAGCTGAAACCGCCTGTGTGTTTTTTAAGCAGCACAGCCACCCTGTAACACGGGCGCCTGCTTTTAATTACTTTGGCGTGGCATTATCTTGTGTCTGTTTCAACCCCCCAAGTAAAAATGGATTTAGAAATGATTAGCGACTTAAGTCATGTGAATTCCAGGTAGCATTTAATTCTGTGCTAATGGGCTGAAGCTGACAACAGCACATCTGTGTTACATGTTATCTGTACTAAAGCCACCCGACAGGTTGCTTTCAAAAGCCTGTTTTATTAACAACACCACCAGTACCACCACCAATACCACCACCGTCAATACCACCACCACCACCATCAATACCACCACCACCAATATCACCACCACCTCCACCAATACTACCACCACCACCAATACCACTACCACCAATACATTCATACATTCAGGGGTTAGATCACCATCTCGCTGATTTCTTACTTTAGGGCTGGTGTCATGATAAAGTTGGTCAGCCACCTCCTGACGACTTTTTAGAATCTGCTCTGCCATGTTCATCCATCATCTACCTGCTTTGCGCAAAATGGTATGTACCTTGACACCATGAACAAGCAGAGATTTCAATTTGATTGGTTGGCGCACTCGGATTCAGCAGGGAGCTCTGCATCTTTCTACACTGGTCTCACCGCGCTCAGACGCTAGGTATGTGTCGATGTTCCTCTGAGTAAATGCAAGGGCTGACAGGTGTCCACATAAATATAGCTTCCAGTGAAGAGACCAGGGATGGAGAATGAGCTTGCGGTGCGGGCAATGCTTTCCGGGTCTGGTTTCCCTCTCACGATATTTTTACAAATTCCCTTCACCAGAGACTAGAGAAGGACTGCGAGTCGCAACAAAGACTGATTATGCTTCAATGTTCTTTTATTCCAGGCAGAGAAAGTAATGCAGTTTGACTCAGCAGTGTCTTGGTAACACAAACTTTCTTTCGAGGTGCAAAAGGCATATAAACAAACCTACTCAAAGACGGACTAGTGAAACACTACATGAAACTGCCCAAGTGCAAATAATGACAGCTTTGTTCCGAAAATAAGAGAAAATCATATGTGATGTTTTTTCACATGAATAATGCGCAAGTTTACTATTAAACTAAACACAAATTAAGATAAGCAATATATTATCAAAATGATCCAGTGATGTGAAAAGCAAGTAAGAAAACCAAAAATAGTCAAATGTTTTCTGTAAGTATATTTTATCTGATAAAGTATTTCAGATCCTGTTCCTGTAGCTAAAGCTGACAGGAAAAAAAGACTATGAGAGAGAGGTAAACAGTGAGATAGAAAGCGAAACTGATACAACAATTGTATGGTGCTATCTGAGTGGTTATTCTGCAACCCTCCTTATGTAAAACCAACAGAAGCATGTTACACAGGAATACATACTTTGCATTGCATCTCAATTGACCCAACCCTGTGCATTCCTCACCAACCTTCACTTCTTGGAGTTTAACTCAGTCTGTCTCAATAACCTAATAGCTGCAAAGTATTAGCACTTGCCTGAAAGTTTCCATGTGCCTAGTGCCACTTCTTAGTGTTGCTCCCCAACTCTCAGCTCTCTTTCACTGAAGGTATGTAGAATGTTGCCTCACACCGTTTCTGTAAGGAAATGTTAGTTGCCCCCTACACATAAGTAAACAACAACAAAAAGAGTCTGTTCGTGATAAATCAACTGATAGGTCTGCCTTTTAGGTGACCAACATGCTCCCTAATCAACTCTGCTTTGATTCTTCAACTTCTCTGTTACCTCATTGGTTATCTTCCAACTAGACCCTCGGTTCTTGAGAGTCTGTTTTCACCACCTGAAGCCTTTGAAGAAGTCCGAACTCTGGCTAGTTAACACAGGATGACTCACCTTAGATCTGTAATGGTGTCTCTCAGACCGAAGTAAAAACGTGCAGACCTGCGGTGGCTCCTGTGTTGATATCCTGGCTTCTGCAATATGCACAGAATTGCAGTGAATCCTTGATCAGCTGATTTAGTTATCTTGTGGCATTTGTAATAGAAAGCTCACAAGATGCATGCTCTGCGTTCTTCCACGTCATTTGGGAGCAACACAGTTTGGCTCAGTTGGGACTTTATTCCTCAAACTCCATCCAGAATGGATGGCCGTTACAGCTTCCTTGAGAACAGGAGCATTCTTGGGACTCCAAGCTCCTGAGTGAATGGAAGCTGTTGTTCAACACTATTGACTTTCTTTTAGAGGGAGATGTGCTTTCTTTGTCTGTTGTTTGAGCTTCTTGCCTCTTGCTTCCGGCTGTCCATTGTATGGAACCAATGGTGGATGCAGGATCTGCCTCTGGAAACATGTCCCATGAGGGAGGAGTTAAAGATTAGACTTCTTATCCCTGTGATACACTTACTCCAAGCAGCACCTCAAACATACACAAATAAATTAGAATTACTGCAGGTTACCCACTAATAATTTGATTCCATGTCTGGTCAAATTCACTTTAAGTGATTTGCTGAGATGCAATATGCACACCATTAAGCTCTAGAGGTGTCAGCAATATACCCTGGTTCAAGTAAGTCATGACACCTCTATCAGCTATAACTCCGTGATTCGTATAAGTTCACCCAAAACATTTAAAAGAGCATTCTGATTGGCATATTCTGAAGCACTGTAGGAGAACAAATCATGGCAATATGGCCAGCAAGAGGAGTGTGATCAGTACCTACTTAAAACACACAAAAGGTGGTGGGAGGCTGCATGCAATAACTCTGACTACTGGCCATAGCTCGGGGTAGCACTCCAATCGATCGTTTTTTTGCAAATCAGTCTTGACCCTCCTGCTCCACATGGGAACACTCTACCCCGAACTGCCAAGCCAGGTCCTCCTGAACCGGAACAAATGCAGCCTAGTACCGTTTTGCCCTAGTTATAGGTTCATCAGCCTGTTAAAACTTGTTTCCAGTGAGACAGAGCGCTTTGGACCCACGTCTGGGTATATCCATGCCACTTAGAGGGTACATGAGACACATAAAAGGTGATTAGAGCCTGTTTGCAATAACTAACCACTGGCAATAGCTCAGATTAGCACTCCAACCCATTGTTCTTTTGCTCACCATACCACCTCAGTATGGGCCAAGCCATATGCATATTAGGCTTGACGTTGCTCCTCTTGGTAAGCTGTACCCGGCTGATGAGGCCATAAAAAGGGCAAAACCAATTCTGGGTTGTTTGTGTTCTGGTTCAGCGAATGACCCTGCTTAGCAGTTCAGGCTGGACTGTTACCTGTTTCCGTTGGAGCAAGATCAAGACTGATTTGCGTATAGCTGGGTCCAAACTGAGGTGACAGTTAACAAAATAACAATGCACTGGGATGCGGAGTGAGTAAATTACCTGTGTCTGGCATTAATTCAAGCATACCATCAATCACTTTTTGTATACTTTAATACCTACTTACCCAACACAAGTTTAAGTGTCAAGGAATGGGTCATTAACATGGCATGTGTCATTAATAAACTCTAGGTATGAAAAAGAATCAATAGACCATTTTCTCCTGTTTTGCCCCAGCTACTCACTGCTACGTAAGAAATTGATAGTTGCAGGCCGTAGGCCGAAGAGGAAAAGGCACCAGTGGGAGGCTTTAAGAATTCTAAAAAGTGACCTGAAGGGATCAATAGTCTTGTGCTTTTGTAATTATCTGTTTGGAATTAAGTAGCCTGAAGCCTTTTATTTACAATGTTGCTATTTTGGTCCCCAATTTCTGACATGTACTTTGCTTTTACGAGGTAGTAATGGTTTTTATTATGTTTTAGTTCTTGTGACAAGCTTATAGCGCTATGTTCTAGATACTAGGGATCATATAATCTCCTGCTGAACTGGAGAACCTAGACAACATAACGGATCCTTTTTAGCTCACTTTTAGGTCTTTTTAGAAGTTTTTGCTGCTATTGGTTTTTCTTGTTCACATGGGAGGATGGGTTGATAGTGTGGGCTTTCATTTGATATTAACTTAATCCTCGATAATTTGTCTTGTGTTTTGTAATATATGTATTTTGATTATGTATTTTAACTTAATTTTATCATAATTTTGTATTGTATTGCATGTTGCACTTTTATGATCATTCAACTGAAATAAAGTCTATTAATTGATTGAACTTAAACAGAGTTTAAAATAATAAGACTTGTCTCAATTTTCTTGGTATCCAAACAGATTTGTTAATCTGAGCAGTATTCTGAACTTTCAAGTGAAGACATAACTGAATGTTAAGCATTTAACATTGATACAAACAATGTATTCTTCTTGAATGCGGAAATGTAGGGTTCATCTCTAAGGTTAGGGCAAATTAGATCTTGATATGATTAAGGAGCTCCTCTTACCCAGTGATGCTCTGGAATTTGGACTGTCAAACAATAGGTTGTTGGCTGATCAAGACCTGAGCTTTCTGTCAGGTAGGTAATAGTGAAATCTTTTCGATGGAGGTTCTAAGCCTTCTGGTATAAATTTTATTGGCTATTTTGAGTGGTGCTAACTTGATCCCGCATTTGACATCCAACGATTGTAGAATTCTCAGAATTAGGGTAGCGTGGTCAATTTTTCAAGCAACCACTATCAAGGGAGCAATTGTATTCCACCTTTAGTTGCTAGGTCAATTTCATAGGGATCCCAACGTACTGGCCAATGCATTATTCGACTTTTTTGCCAATAATATCCCTTGCTAATAAAAGTTAGGTTATTTGATTACCAAGATGGGTAGCTATGTCTATGTGGGGCTATTTATAAAGCACCGCTGTTTCTCCAAGGAGTGTCCTGCTGCTACTGCAGGAAGAATATCAGAGGAAAAATAGGAGGAAAGGCCTTGGGACTGGAAAAAAGCCAGGTCTTAAGTTTTTTCTGAACCACAGGCGTTGCCTTGATGCATATGAGTGTCAGTGGAAGTTTATTTCCGAGGGAGGGACCCAGGGAAGAGAGTACGCTGCCCCCTGAACTTGCCTTCCTGATCCGTGGCACTCTGGCAAGACAAAGATTTACAGAACAAAGGTTTCTCTGGGGTGTGTAGAACTTAATTCTGTCCTGTAAATAGCCTGGGCCAGTTCTGTGGAGGGCTTTCTGGGTGACAAGCAATGTATAAACACGAGGCATATTGAATACATAATTAGAAATACATTGTTGATCTGGTTGTTTGTAGGTAGAAAAGAGAGGACATATTCCTCTCCAGAAACCTTACTTGGGTGAACAGGTGCTATGAGAAAGTTGTAGACATTTAGTGGAAACAGTACCCGTGATGATGAGCTCAGTTTTTTACTTTTTAGCTGATCCACTTGAAATGCGTTCAGTCCTTAACGACAGCTGACATTATTTTGAACATTGCGTTTAACCTTGAATGGTTTCTTTGAAACTTCCACCACTATTTCGTCCACAGTTCTTTTTAATTCCAACAGTGAAAGCCAACACCAGGTTCTCTCAAGGCATTGTGAAGAGGTTTAGTGTAACGTTAAACAAAAAGGTAGAAAGGGAAGACCCCTGAAGTGCCCCACATGCACCTAATGTTGGGGCTGCTTTGTACCATTGAAAGCCCCCCAATCGGTTTCTTGTACAGATGAAGCAAGAGCCACTTTTGCAAACCTGGCAATGGACAAAGAGGACTTTATTATGGTCTAGGATGTTAAGGCTGTGGACCAATCAAGCATAATCAACTAGAATATTTCCTTGTTGAAACACCAGAGTAAGTCTTCTCTTACATGTAGTAATGAATTTTCTGTACTTCACCCTGGCCAAAAACCAGAATGTAATTCAATAAGTCACTGCATACAATAACTTCTTGAAGGTGCTTGACTGCCATATTTGACCAGAAAAGAGGAGGTAGTAGTCGGTCTAGAGGTTGAGTATATTTTAATAGGTGTTGCCGTTGCTGTTTACCAAAGTGAATTACAAGAATATAGTTTCAAAAATATTGAGTTACATGAATAGTAAATATCGCAGAATGAAAAAGGCAAGAATATCTTTTTTTCTGTATAAATTCAGTTATATTTAATTTTCTTTACTTTAATATAGTTTTATAAAATATTGTTTTTAATGATTTTAATATATTAGCTATAATTTTTGTAAAGTTTGTAATTTGTAATTGCATTTACATTTAATTAGTCATTTATAATTTAGTAGTAGGTTGGGTTTGTAAAGGAGTAGGATGGGAATTGAATTGATTTATATTTTGTTTCTTTAAAAAAAAGTTAATATTTAGTTGGTAGCTATGTAAAATATTTAATTGTTCTAATTATAGAAGCATATTCTGTTATTTTTGATTAGTAATTTAATTTTCTATGGTTTAATTGCTAATTATTAATTTAGTAGCGGGTTGTAGAGTTTTTCAGGAAATAGGGTGGTAAGAAGTTGAAATTATACCCGTTTAAGTTTTTTAATTAATGTTTGTTAATTAAATATGTAATTGATAATTATGTATATTGTTTTGTTAAATATTATTTTTGTTATTTGTCTATTGTGTGATTTTTAATGTCTATTTTATTTTTTCGATAGTTTGTTTAAAATTTAGTAGCAGTTGGGTTTGTAGGGGAATAGGGTGGGGAATAATATCAATTATAAAACATTTTTAACAAAACATTTTTGTTAATTAGTTACTTAATTGGTAATTAATTATTTAAAATATTTAATTTATAATTTGTTATGTAAATGATTGTTTTTTATTTAATTTGTTGATAGGTGGATTTATTAATATACTTTATAGAATGCTTTTTAGGGTCGAGCATGCACTAGCCAGACACTATTGTTTACAAAAAGGTCTTGAAGCCTGTCCATTGCTTACCATTTATCTGCTTCAGCATCACACTTCCTTGCAGCAGTGTTCATTGGCCACTGCAGGCAAAATTTAACTTTTGATGATGGCTGTGGGGCAGGGACCAAGCACAGATTCATTCAATTTAATCCGTGCCTATCCGCTGCTCCTGATGTGATTGAGGTACTATTTCTTGCTCCCTCCAACTTTCTCTCCCTGCTTCTCCATCCTTATTGCTTGCCTCCTCTCACTTACCCCCCTCCCACGCCCCCGTGGCTACTTGTTTCTTGTGGAATTTAGGAATGTTTTCTATTGCTAAAGATAATCATTCATCTTGGAAGGGCAGAAGAGCAATCTAAAAATCTATGGCAGTACACAACTTCTGTATGCCATATTTTTGGATTTAGTATTCTGTGCAACAGCAGCAACTTAAAAAAAATAGTGGCAATCGAGTTACGGTTATTAGGTCTCGCCTAGACAGCCAATATAGACTCTTATCCTCACTTCATTATATTATCCTTTCCCACTCTTCCCGATTATTTAAACCACTCTTGTAGGTTTTAAATTTAGACATGTAGTATTGTTCTCTCCTTTTCCTTTTGGTTTCTAAATCTTCACCCCTCGCGTTAGTCTGAATGACTTCACAATACACCATCTCAACTCATCTGTTGTATGTTTCAACTCTACCCAATGTTCTACTAAGGGAGCATTCTTACATCTATTACTTATGGCTGACTTGAGTTCATTCAGTCTACCACGCATTTCTCTAGATGTTTCACCACTGTATCCCTTATTACAAGGACACGTGATAAGCTAAACTATGTTTTTGATAAGCCAGTTAACCATCTTATTAAGATGGTGTATGATGCCATCGCATTTAATGTTGTCACCTTTTATTATATTAGCGCAATTGTTACATGAGCCACAGGGAAAATTACCTATTAAATAGGAACCATCTACTACACTAAGTTGCTTCTTCTCCTTACCTTCTTTGTAGGTGTGTACTAGGTAGTTTTTGATTGTCCTATTTCTCCTGTAGGCAATGATAGGTTTCTCTAATTTTTTAACATGGTCCGCATTTAACAAATGCCAATTTCTATTAATCAGAATTTAAATTCTATTACTAAGGTTTGTAAAATTAGTGACGCATACAATTTTTTGTTCAACAACGCAATCGTTTCCTTTTGGTTCAAATAGACTGTCCCTATTGTAATATTTTGCTCTTTTATAAGCTCTCTTAACAAGTCTTTTGGGATATCCTCTATCTAAGAGTTTTTTAGTGAGTGTATTTGCATGGTGTTCAAAATCACTCATTTTTGTACAATTACGGCAAATCCTAAGAAATTGACCAGAAGGTATATTCTTTCTTTGGCTTGGTGGATGGTTACTATAGTAGTGTGACATCGTGTTACGATCCATGAGTTTTGTGTAAAGCTCAACTTCCAAAAGACCTTGATTCGCTTTAATCTTTATCTCCAAAAAATCACATGTCTGATTATCTATTGTCGAGGTGAACTCTATATATTAAAATCACCCAGATTTAACCATTCAATGAATCCGTCAAGGGACTGTTTTTCACCATGCCAGGTGAAAAATACATCATCGAAATATTGTGACCAATGACTCACATTTTCAAAAAAATTGTCTGATTCATTATAAATATGTTTGTCTTCAAAAGGTGCTACAGAAAGGTAAGGCAGGCTGGGAGCACAAGTAGCTCCCATACTGGTCCCCTTTATCTGGCAATAAAAATCATCATTGAATAAAAAAATTATTATTTTTCAGAATAATCTCTACACACAACTAAAAATGTTGAGTGTGAAGCTAACTCATCGGCTTCCTCCGAAAACAAGTCCTTTATCATCTGGATGGTGTGATCCTGTAGGATAGTTGTATTAAGGGCCCCTATGTCCTACGTTACTAAACATTGTTTTGAGGCATCAATCAGAATGTTCTCTATCTTATGAATCATATCTGTTGTGTCTTTGACAAATGATCTTTGTTTAACCACTAAAGGTTGTAAAAAATGGTCAACTTATTTACTTAAAGGTTCAGTTCAAAGAGTTAATACTAGATACTATAGGCCACATTGGAGTGTACTTTCGGGATGCCATACAGAGCAGGTGGAATTGGATTCTCTTTTTTTTTTTTTTTTTTTTTTTTGCAAAATCATTTTTACTGCCATTTTTGAAAAAGTACAGTACATTAGCATCAGTATCATTTAGAATGTATGTCATCCATTTAAGTTCTTGTCATGAAATAGAATTACATAATAATTGGATTCTCATTATGAAGATAATCATATTCTTCCTGGCAAATTATGTCATTTTCCTTAGCCAGTCTAAGAAGACTGTCAATTTTTCTTGTAAGATTTGTCCATTCGGCCCGGTTAGATTTTCTATAATTAATATTATTATCAAGTAAAATGATATATCCTATTATAATCCTCTGTATCTAGGATCACAATACTTCCGCCTTTATCACCAGGTTTGATGGTAATATCCTTGTAGTGTTCAAGACTATATAATGCGCTGCGTTGATGGTAAGGTAAGTTATTAAACACGTTTTTTTTCTTTTTTTTCTTTCGAAGATCTTCTAATCCCTTTTCAATTACTTTTTCCAAAATTTTCATTTCTTTTCCCATCATCTGTCTGGAAGGGGTCTATACTGATCTAGGTCTAAGACCTGATTTATTTTCAGAAGGGACCTTTTCTTTCCCTAAGAAAAGTTTACTAAGTCTAATTGTTTTTAAAAAGTCTCTAATATCTCTCTCTATATTAAATGTATCAATCGGGGATGAGATAGCAATACCGAACCCTTTTCCTGACACAATTTCTTCCTCGTTTGTCAATATTCCAGCCAATAAATTTATTATTGGGGCCCCGTTTTTATCTATTGCCAATTTTTTTTGCTCCTGGTCCTCAGGTATGCCCTTCTTTGTACTTGATTCTGGGGGTTGAAGTGCCCTCTTTCCCTGCCCCTGTTGTGTTGTCCAAACTTCGTCATACGTTGTTCTAAAAAAGTAAAGTTATCTCTACTTGGTCCTGGATTTGGTTCTTTATCTCTTTCAGATCGTGAGTCTTGAACCGAATCTAATTCTGAATCTGAACTTGTATATGATGTATCGGAGAATGTTACCCATTTTTTAGGTGCATTTCTCCTGTTCTGTTGCCAATTACTTCTATTACCATCTACCCTGGGTTTATTGTAATAGTCCTTTTGTAGATAAGGATAAACAAATTCTATATTGTACTTATTAACATCTTTTCTAAATGTATTAGTTTTTTTATTAAGTTCTCTTTATATTCATTTAAATCATCTAGTATTCCCTCTAATTTCCTTTTTGCATCTTCTAATGATGTATTTACTTTTAATTATATCTCAGTATTCTCTATCTCACGTTTTTCTACAATAAGGACTTCGTGAGCTGTTTCAGTTATGAGTAGCATCTAGTCCCGATTGCACCTATTGGCAATAAATGTCCAATTCTCTATGAATTTCTCATTTTTTATTTAAAAAAAATCAGGTTCATTTTTTACTTGTAGCCCCTGTGGGATAATACTCTGTCCTAATTACCTTTTTCTTTAAATTCCACAAGTTTTTTCACTTGTCCTCGTCACTATTACACATGGTGATAGTATTGATATTTTTTGAGGTACCATTTATGATTTTATTAAATTGGTCTTCCCAGAAACCAAAGGTTTTCAAAGTATCCATGTTATAGAATCAAAATACAGAAAAAGAAGAAAGAATCTTCCTATTAAGTGCTGCCCAGCTAACAAGCTGTACACTGAATACTAAAACCAAGGGAGTTACCCTAATACAAGGAAAAGGGACAGGGTATCTGAAACAATAACAATTACGAATTCCCTTTCCAACTGGAATATTGACCTAGTGAATGTAACAATACGGCATGGAAAAAACCCAATACGTTCATGTGGAAAAAGGAAGAATTCTTATAATGATGCTAATGAGCACAATCAAAAAATGAAATGAACATTAATTTGCAATTCTATACAAAAAAATTCAAAAACTAAAATCATACAACCTAAATAAATAAATATAAATCTGAGTTTTTTTATTTATTATTTAGTAACAATTATTAGTGATCACAAATATATACCATGACAATAATATATGTAAAAGTGCTGGTGCGTATAACATGAATCACTTACGAAGTGTCACTTAAATGCATAATCCTATACATCAAACACTATAAAAACCACTATAATGAACATCTCACGATGTTAAGAACATATTAAAAACTTCCCATAAAATTGTCTAAGTCAAAACACTGAAGAAAACTGTTGACGCGGCGTTTCGGTGAAAGACCAATAATTAATCACTTTCTTAAGGACAATCTTAAAACATTTAAAATAATCACTATAAGACAAAGAAATGATCAACTTAGTGTATGAAAAAGATATATTCATTCGAAATCTTACATATACTTGCAACTAAATGTTCATTTGTTACACATTTAACCAAACATAATTCTCACAGTACTTGGCTAAAAAAAATTCTTAAGACATTTTTGGGGAGAATTCTAACAGCCATAACAACCAATAGTGCTGAATTGCAAGCAATGTCTATAATTTATCAATTTGGCTAAAGAAGGATGTTGGTTGCCAAAATGAAGTCCATAAATCGGGACATCTATAGCTTCAATCTAACATATAATTCAAAACCTACCTGCGTAGGATCAAGGCTTAGGTGAAAGATATGTGCTCCCTCTCTTTCCCAGGACTCAACGTTCTATACCGGGATGTGCAAAACAATTTTGCTAATGAATAAATCGATAAATTGGTAGGATCTGCGTTATGATATATAAAAAAAGATAAAACTGAAAAGGTTAAAAATATGTTTTCATGTATAACCTAAACTTGTTACTCTTTACTATTGTGAAATGGAAATTACCAAATGGCTTACTTGAGAATATAAAATCAGAGATGGTAAAATACCATATCCATCCGTCATGTTTCTTGATAACCCGTATTGAGAAATGAACTCGAGACTAGACGTTACTATTGGTAACAGAAAAAGACTATTGAGGGTACTGTCACGGTCCCATATATATATTATATATATTTTATATTACCTACTGGCGGTCGCCAGTCGGTAGTTATAGTTAGGACCTATTATCCATAGGATATCCGCAACATTCTATTTAGAATAACTTTGGCGCCGGTTGACAAATCTTCACGAAATTTTCAAAACTCGTGGCCCGCTCCGGTCCGCTCCTATCCTGAAAGTCTCAGGGTGATTCGTCAAGCGGGGTCCGAGAAAAAAGGGGGGCCCCAAAACGTGTTTTCCCCATGCAATTTTCCATGGTGTAAATCCATTCAGTAGTTCCTGAGAAAATCAAAAGTAAAATCACATATATATCTGGGCGGAGTCTAACCACACATCTCATCGTGAGATCTGATTGGCTGTCAGCACTTCATCCAAGAAGTGTTGGCAGCCATCTTGGGACCAATATACATGATAGCACCTCATTAAAAAGCATTGCAGTTAATAGAAGCTTTTAAGACTTTAGCTACATTATAAATCATTTGTTGATGGTACCATACTCATTTTAGGTACTGTGGTATGTTCTAAGGTGATTTTACCATGTGAAAAAGCCTTCTGCTGGGATATCATGAATCATGTTTGAGAGAAAACTATTTTCTCATGCTTTTCCCACAGAGGTTTGGAAGGTGATCTATAAGCTAAACTGAGAGCATATTTTCTGTAAATTCACATTATCTTTCTCAGTCATGTGAGAATGAAGTCTGACATTCTCAGTAAAACATGTACATCCAACAAGGGCAGAGACTGTCAGTTGATTCCTTTGTGTTCTACTGCAGCTTCCCAGAGTGTTCCAAAGAACAACTAGAGCGCTAACAGTCCTACTTATGATAAACGTATGGCACACCTGAAGCCATCTTGATTGGAATAAAGTGGTAACTCTTAAAACATTTAATTTAAAAAGGAACAAAATGAGGGAGTTCATTTTGCCATAGAAAGTATGATTAGTGCTGCAGAAAGAAAAACTAGGGCACATTGAGTGACTTCTCAAATCCTCTTCTTTTTCATTAAAAAATTCTGACATGCAGACTGAAATATGCACTTTCAATACCAACAGCAGACTTCCCTGGTGAGCAGTAGCTTTACTACAGTGATCTAATGAGCAACTAGAGTGCTAACATTCTGAATGTATGGCAAATGTGTCACACATCTGAATGCCTTCTTGATGGAATCAACGTGAAAGTATTCCTACTGAGGAGACTGTAGTAAATGAGGAAATTAGGAAACTTCATAACAAATAAGTCTCCCAAGATGGCCACCAGAGACAAAAGAGCCCAAATGTAGAACAAATATCACCCAGATGTAGCCCAAGTATAGCACAATGACATAATGTCCCAGAGTGTTCTAAAGAACAACTAGAGCGCTAACAGTCTTACTTATGACAAAAGTATGGCACACCTGAAGCCATCTTGATTGGAATAAAGTGGTAACACTTAAAACATTTAATTTGCAAAGGAACAAAATGAGGGGGTTCATTTTGCCATAGAAATTATGATTAGTGCTGCAGAAAGACAAATCAGGGCACATTTTGACTTCTCAAATCCTCTTCTATTCCATTAAAAAATTCTGACATGCAGACTGAAACATGCACTTTGAATACCAGCAGCAGACTTCCCTGGTGAGCAGTATATTTACTACAGTGATCTAATGAGCAACTAGAGTGCTACCGTTCAGAATTAATGGCAAATGTGTGACACATCTGAATGCCTTCTTGATGGAACCAAAGTAAACAAGCATTGAAAATACAATAGGTCTCGCCCTCGTTTAAGTTAAAGCAATTCTGTTTGTAATTAGGTGGCTTTTTAGCTTTGCTTTTATTAGTGTTTTTCAAACTTTCATGTACATAACATGCATATGCATGCATATATGTATATGTATGCATGCATTTGTATTTGTAATTATATAGATATGCAGATTATATATATATGTATATATATGTATGTGTATATATATATATATACACATACATATATATAAATCCATATGCATATATATATGTGCATATGTGTGCGCGTAGAGAGAGGTAGAGAGGTAGAGGTAGAGAGGTAGGGATTAGCAAAGAGTAAGTAGTAGAGAGTAGTAGAGTGAGTAGTAGAGAGTTAGTAGAGAGTGAGCAGTAGAGAGTAGTAGAGAGAGTAGTAGAGAGTGGGTAATAGAGAGTAGTAGAGAGTCAATCAATCAATCGTTACATTTGTAAAGCGCACTATATACCCGTGAGGGTCTCAAGGCGCGGGGGGGCTGCTACTGATCGAAGAGCCAGGTCTTGAGGAGTCTTCTGAAGGCCAGCAGGTCCTGGGTCTGCCATAGGACGGTGGGGAGCGTGTTCCAGGTTTTGGCGGCGAGGTAGGAGAAGGATCTGCCGCCGGCGGTGGTTTTCCGGATGCGAGGCACTGTGGCGAGGGCGAGGTTGGAAGATCGGAGGCTGCGGGTGGGGGTGTAGAAGCTGAGTCGGTCGTTGAGGTATGCCGGTCCGGCGTTGTGTATGGCTTTGTGTGCGTGGATGAGGAGTTTGAAGGTGATCCTTTTGTCGACGGGGAGCCAGTGTAGGCCTCTTAGGTGGGGTGCGATGTGGCTGCGTCGGGGGACACGAGGATCAGTCGTGCCGAGGCGTTCTGGATGCGTTGCAGCCTTCTCAGGAGCTTGGTTGTTGTTCATGCATAAAGGGCGTTCCCGTAATCCATCCTGCTGGTGACGAGGGCCTGGGTGACGGTTTTCCTTGTGTCGGAGGGGATCCATTTGAAGATCCCACAGAGCATTCGGAGGGTGTTGAAGCAGGACGCGGAGATGGCGTTGACTTGCTTGGTCATGGAGAGGGCGGAGTCGAGGGTGACCCCCAGGTTATGCGCGTGGTCGGTGGGTTATGGGACTGTTCCTAGTGAAGTAGGCCACCAGGAGTCGTCCCAGGCTGATGGGGTGGGGCCGAGGATGAGGACCTCTGTCTTGTCTGAATTCAGCTTCAGCCTGCTGTCCTTCATCCATTCGGCGACGGCCTTCATACCTCTGTGGTTTTGGCGGTGTGGGGGTCTTCGGTGAGGGATATGATCAGCTGGGTGTCGTCGGCGTAGGAGATGATGTTGAGGCTGTGTTGTCGTGCGACGTGGGCGAGTGGAGCCATGTAGATATTGAACCGCGTCGGGCTGAGGGAGGATCCCTGTGGAACGCCGCAGATGATCTCGGTGGTCTCGGAGCGGAAGGGTGGGAGGTGGACGATCTGGGTTCTGCCGGAGAGGAAGGATGTGGTCCAGGCCAGGGCCTTCTCTTGGATTCCGCCATCATGGAGGCGTGCTGTTAGGGTGCCGTGGCAGACCGTGTCGAAGGCTACTGATTGGTCCAGGAGGATGGGGGCGGCTGTTTCTCCTTTGTCCACGAGGATCCTGATGTCGGTGGCGGCGATGAGGGCAGTCTCGGTGTTGTGGTTGCTGCGGAAGCCGGATTGGGATGGGTCCAGGATGTTGTTGTCTTCGAGGTGGCGGGTCAGCTGTCTGATGACTATCTTCTCCGTGACTTTCACCGGGAAGGGGAGCAAGGAGATGGGCCGGAAGTTCTTGAGGTCTTTGGGGTCCGCCTTGGGTTTCTTCAGTAGAGCGATGATCTCGGCGTGCTTCTAGCTCTTCGGAAAGGTTGCTGTCTCAGAGGAGATGTTGATTGTTTTCCGGAGATGGGGTGCGATGGCTGTGCTGGCTTTATTGATGATGTGGTGAGGGCATGGGTCAGATGGGGATCCGGAGTGGATGGAGTTCATGGTCTTGATGGTGTCTTTGTCGCTGACCTTGGACCAGGCGGTCAGATGACTTTTGCAGATAAGGGTTGCAGGGGTGGTGGTCTCGGCGGCGGAGGTGGGGGTGTCGGTGTTGAAGCTGTCGTGGATGTCGGTTATCTTGCGGTGAAAGAAGGTGGCCAGTGAGTCGCACAGGTCTTGTGATGGTGGAATGTCGTAGGTGTTGGAGCTAGGGTTGGAGAGTTCTTTCACGATGTTGAAGAGCTCTTTGCTGTTGTGTGTGTTGTTGTCTAGGCGGTCCTTGAAGGCGGTCCTCTTGGCGGTCTTGATGAGTTGTAGGTGTCTGCAGGTGGTGTCCTTGTGGGCGGTGTAGCTTTCTGGTGTTCGGTCGCGGAGCCAGTTCTTCTCCAGCTTTCGACAGGTGCGCTTGGAGGTCCGGAGGTCTTCGGTGAACCATGCGGCTTTCTTGTTAGTGTGATTGGTTGCGGAGGTCTTGAGTGGGGCTAGGGTGTCGGAGCAGTCGTTGATCCACTGTTTGAGGTTGATGGCGGCGGTGTCGGGGCCGGTGGGGTCTGCGGGTGGTTCCAGGGCAACGGTGGTGGTCAGTTGGTCCTTGGTGATCTTGCTCCAGCGGCCGCATGGCAACTGTTGGGTGTGGTGCTGTGTGGTGGGTTTCCTGAAGGTGAAGTGGACGCATCTGTGGTCTGTCCAGTGGGTTTCGGTGGTGTGGTTGAAGGAGGCGTGAGGACTAGCGGAGAAGGTGGGGTCCAGTGTGTGGCCAGCGGCGTGGGTGGGTGTCGTCACAAGCTGTTTGAGTCCGAGGTTGGCGAGGCTGTCGATCAGGGCGGTGGAGTTGACGTTGTTGTTGTTCTCGAGGTGGAAGTTCAGGTCCCCGAGGAGGATGTATTCTGTGGAGGTGAGGGTGCTGATGAGGTCGGTGATGGTGTCGCTGAACTGTGGTCGAGGTCCGGGTGGTCTGTAGACAAGTGTTCCTCTGAGGGTGGTGTTGGGGTCCATGTGGATCTGGAAGTGCATGTGCTCGGCAGTGGTGAGGGTGTCGTCGGTGTTGTTCGAGACTCTGAGGGTGTCCTTGTGGATGATGGCAATTCCCCCTCCCACTCCGTTGGTGCGGTCTCTGCGGGAGATCTTGTAGCCCTCTGGGATGGCTATGGCGATGTCAGGTGCCGAGGTGGCGTTCAGCCAGGTCTCCGTCAGGAAGGCGACGTCGGGGGTGGTTGAGTCTAGGAGGTCCCAGAGTTCGATGGAGTGCTTGCGAGCGGAGTGGGTGTTGATCAGGATGCAACGGAGGTTTGGCGGGCCGGATGCTGGTGAAGCTGCAGTTCCGGCAGGTGAAAGGCCCTTGGGTGCGCTTCGGGGTGGCCCGGTAGCAGGAATGGTCTCGTCCGGGGTTGAGTGCGTGGAGGGTGCTGGAGTCGTAGTGCAGTCTGGTGTTGTAGCGGCTTCGGGGTCCAAGGGTTTTGGCGCTGGGCGCGGTCCAGGCACGGACGGTCGCAGACGAGCTTGCCTCTGGCACGCCTCTGGCGCGCCTGCTACGCGGCCGCCATTTAAGGCGGGAAGGGAGGGAGGAGCAGCTGGGAGGCGGGAGCGGGCGGCAAGGGGGCGGGCCGCAGGGGAGCAGCGGCGGGGATACAGAAGGAAAAGGGGGGGGGAACGGGCAACGGTGGCGAAACAGGAAAAGTACAAAGTACAGAGACGGCCAACAAGCAGAACACAGTACAGCAAGCAGAGCACAATACAAAACAAAGCAGAACACAGTGCAGCGAGCAGAGCGCAATACAAAACTAATACCGGGGCACAGCAGACAGCAGGACCGAACTCGCGGTCTAGGGGGCAGCGGCAGCACAGGAGACACTGGCGCACTGGTGGAGCTGTGTGGCAGCGGGGGAGCGACCTGGCCTGCAAGCAGGATCAGGGGTCACTCCAGCTGCCGCGCAGCGACCGCCATTTAAGGCGGGAAGGGAGGAAGGAGCAGCTGGGAGGCGGGAGCGGGGCGGCGAGGGGGCAGGGCCGCAAGGGAGCAGCGGCGGGGATACAGAAGGAAAAAGGGGGAGGGGGAACGGGCAGCGGTGGCGAAACGGGAAAAGTACAAAGTACAGAGACGGCCAACAAGCAGAACACAGTACAGCAAGCAGAGCACAATACAAAACAAAGCAGAACACAGTGCAGCAAGCAGAGCGCAATACAAAACTAATACCAGGGCACAGCAGACAGCAGGACCGAACTCGCGGTCTAGGGGGCAGCGGCAGCACAGGAGACACTGGCGCACTGGTGGAGCTGTGCGGCAGCGGGGGAGCGACCTGGCCTACAAGCAGCAGAGTAGTAGAGAGTGAGTAGTAGAGAGTGAGTAGTAGAGAGTGAGTAGAAGAGAGAGAGTAGTAGAGAGTAGTAGAGAGTGAGTAGTAGAGAGTAGTAGAGAGTAGTGGAGTAGTAGAGAGTGAGTAGTAGAGAGAGTAGTAGAGTAATAGAGAGTGAGCAGTAGAGAGTAGTAGAGAGTGAGCAGTAGAGAGTGAGTTGTAGAGTAGTAGAGAGTGAGTGGTAGAGTAGTAGAGTGAGTGGTAGAGAGTGAGTAGTAGAGAGTAGTTGAGTAGTAGAGAGTAGTTGAGTAGAGAACGAGTAGTAGAGAGTAGTCAGTCGGTGTCAGTCAGTCGGTGTCAGTCAGTCGGTGTCAGTCAGTCGGTGTCAGTCAGTCGGTGTCAGTCAGTCGGTGTCAGTCAGTCGGTGTCAGTCAGTCGGTGTCACTCAGTCGGTGTCAATCAGTGTCAGTCAGTCAGTCAGTGTCAGTCAATCAGTCAGTGTCAGTCAATCAGTGTCAGTCAGTCAGTGTCAGCTAGAGTAGCTCTGCTGACCTGGTTCTCTGGCTCTGAAGCAGCTCTGCTGACCTGGTCTCTCCCTCTAAAGCAGCTCTGCTGACCTGGCTCTCTGGCTCTAGAGCAGCTCTGCTGACCTGGTTCTCTCCCTTTAAAGCAGCTCTACTGACCTGGTTTCTCTGGCTCTAGAGCCGCTCTGCTGACCTAGTTCTTAGGCTACAGAGCAGCTCCGCTGATCTGGTTCTCTGGCTCTACAACAGCTCTGCTGACCTGGTTCTCTGGCTCTAAAGCAGCTCTGTTGACCCGGTTCTATGGCTTTAAAGCAGTTCTGCTGACATGGTTCTCTGGCTCTAGAGCAGCTCTGCTGACCTGGTTCTCTCCCTTTAAAGCAGCTCTACTGACCTGGTTTCTCTGGCTCTACAGCAGCTCTGCTGACCTGGTTCTCTGGCTCTAGAGCAGCTCTGCTGACCTGGTTCTTAGGCTCTAGAGCAGCTCTGCTGACCTGCTTCTCAGGCTCTAGAGCCGCTCAGCTGACCTGGTTCTCTGGCTCTACAACGGCTCTGCTGACCTGGTTTTTCTGGCTCTACAGCTGCTCTGCTGACCCGGTTCTATGGCTTTAAAGCAGTTCTGCTGACATGGTTCTCTGGCTCTAGAGTAGCTCTGCTGACCTGGTTCTCTCCCTTTAAAGCAGCTATACTGACCTGGTTTCTCTGGCTCTACAGCAGCTCTGCTGACCTGGTTCTCTGGCTCTAGAGCAGCTCTGCTGACCTGGTTCTTAGGCTCTAGAGCAGCTCTGCTGGCCTGCTTCTCAGGCTCTAGAGCAGCTCTGCTGACCTGGTTCTCTGGCTCTACAATGCTCTGCTGACCTGGTTTCTCTGGCTCTACAGCAGCTCAGCTGACCTGGTTCTCTGCACTCACGATACACGCACCCGACTTAGCGAAAATATATTTAAAAATAATATAAGTTTATTATAAGTACAAATATATTATTTTTATGAATATCTTAGATAAACTCTTGCCCTAATATGTATGTGTCTTTAATATACATATAATTTTGGAACATACATTTTTACTCTTTGAGTGCGCGACTCCAAAAAAAAATGTGATTTAAAAAAAACAAACGAAAATAATATAAATATATTAAAATAAAAAATGAAAACAAGAAAATTAATCAATATTTAAGTTTGTATTTATTTTTAAAAACATTTTTTTGCAGTTTTCAGAAAAATATATAATGTTTTTATTGAATAAAATATTTATAAATAAACAATTAAAAAACAGTAGAAAATCAGTACAAAAAAATAGGTAAAACTACTATCACACTTAACAAGCATTGGCATAGCCAATAGGTCTCGCCTTTGGGACCTTATAAGTGTTTAGCCATGCAACAGTTGCAAAACTAAATACTTATAAGGTCCCAAAAGCGAGACCTATTGGCTATACCAAGCATGGCATGGGCATCTTTTTGGAAATATTCTACGCGGCCAGTCCAGCCGCGGAGAGATCGCACCGCCCTTTTAAAAATGGTATTATATATGTATATTTTATTTCATATAGGGGGGATTGGTGTTTTTTGGGGTAAATTAGAGGGAAGTGTATTTATTTTAAATGTATACTGTTTTATATTTGTTAAATTATTACATGTTTTTCAATTCCACCAACTTTTATTTTAGTATAACATTTTAAAGCTTTTATTTATTGTGAATATGTTTTCATAATGTTATGGAATTGCAATGGTATGTATATATAACCCTTGCTAACTCTAACACTTCCTCTGCTTTTGCTTATGTTGGAGTTGGAATAATGGGTATAGTAATTCTTATCCCTCCAAAGTCCAGCAAAATCACACCAGCACTAGAGGAGCCAACCTTTAGTTGCATATCCCTAGGAAACTAAAACCTCTCCTACCTGGGGCTGACCTCAAAATTGCGATTTAGGCACTTATGGTTCCAAAACTGGACTATGGTAGCGCTACCCTTGTGGTCGTCCCACAACCTTCACTTGCTCCTCTTTAGGCCACTCTTGAAGCAGCAGCCGGGCTCATCACAGGATCTAAAAAAGTGATCCCATCACCCCTAACTTACGATCTCTGAATTGGTTACCACTCGAGGCCAGGATGCATCTCAAAATTGCTTGCATGACTCATAAAGCATTGCACCACAGCATCCCTTCCTAACTGTCCCAGAAACTGACCCTTTGGGGTGGGAACAGATCCTACAGACGTTTGAGCTTCTTACTGTTCAAGCCACAAAACTTCAAGAAAAAGTAAACCTACTACCGTTTCTTTTCTGGAATGGCCCCTAATATCTGATAATCTCTCTCCACTGAGATTAGATGAGGCCCATCCACACACTTCTTCAAAAAAGAAGTGAAAAAAATTCCTGTCCAACAAATTCCTCTCTCACTGACGACCTGGCCACGCCCCCGCTCCCTGTTTGACCCCGCCCTCTATTTGTATGCTGCCTTCAATCACTCCTTAACATGCTGTAAGTCTTGGGCCTATTTTGCACTCCCCCCCCCCCACCCCCTCGTTATTCTATGCATCGCTACCTCTGGGAAATCTCTGCCTCTTGTCTCCCCTCATCACCCTTCCATAACTACCTCAGCACTGTTATGGACCCTGTTGATCATACTCTTCTGTGATTTACTGTCGAGTTGCATGACTATTTACACTTTTATATAACTTGCATACCACTACTAATCTGTTTATATATCCCACTACACATTGTGTACTATATATTCTTATTTTGCTCTCTATGTACCTCATGTTACTAATATTGTTCCTACTCTGTAAAGTGCCAAGCTGCCTTGAACGTTAGTGCAAAGATGCGGTATGCGTTCACCTCATCGTGGGAATCTATGCAGCGACTCTCCCTATCATATCTACCTTAGAACTTTTTGATCATGCATTCCTATTGGCTTTTGATCTCTTCTTTTATACAATTGTTGCTGTGTATTTTTTATTGACGCTTTATGTAACCCCGGTACTTGCTGCTAATTTGTTCCATACCCCACTGTACTACTTTTGCATTTTTGCCATTACTATATGTATATCTCTATGTACTCTCTATGTACTTCATGTTATTACTGTTGTGCTTACTCTGTAAAGCTCTCTGATACCTTCAGTTCATGTTTGCGCTAAATAAAACTCACAACTAAAGTCCAACACCTTTCCTACTGTTGCTTAGATTGTAATTGGGATTGTTAATCTTAACCTGCCAAACCCCAAAACGTTCCCTACTGTGGTCTATGTTCAACTCGAAATAGTAAATCTAACCCCTACAAAGTCCAACACTTCTTTTACTTTTGCTTAAATTGAAGTTAAAATAGTCAGTCTGACTTCTTAGAAGTTGAATGTTTTTGATTATTTTTAAATATTTTTTTAGTTTTTTCTTTAATGTTTTTATTTACAAAAATTGTATTTTAAAAACGTATTTGTTTTTATATTACATTTATTTTTAATGAATGGTAATACATGTTTTGTTTAATTTTAATATATTTTTTAATTGTTTAAATATTGGTTTTATATTTTTAAAGTATATATGTATATTTTCCCTTATTTAGTTCACAGCATTAATTACAATTATTTTTTTATATTAATGTTGATATTTAAATTAGGTTATATATGTTTGGGTTTACATGTTACATTGTTACTTTTAAGTTATTAATATTAAATTTTATAGCTTGAAAAATTGTTTATTGTTTTTGATTTTTTCTAAAGAATAAATGTATCTTAATATATGTTTGAGGCTTGTGTGCTGTAGATACACATGCTTTGCATACTCCTGCCATCTAGTGTTTGGTCCGGATGTGGGCAAGTTGTTTTTCTTCGAACAAGTCTTTCCTAGGCCCAAGTAAAGGTTACTCCTACTTTTGGTGATAGTGTGCATGGGCATCGACTCCATTGTTAGATTGTTTTTTCCGCCATCGGGTTGGGACGTGTATTGCTGTGCTCCGGTTCGAAATCGTTCCTCACGTTCCCCTCGGCGAGCAATCCTCTCTACCCTCGACAGTATCGTTTCTGTACGCGTTTCTACTTACCCGCATGTCATTTCAACATCGGAATCGACCTTCCATCGGAAATCTGTGTTGTCGTCCTTCGAGGCCTAACTGCGCCCAGCCGGCTAACCGTTGATAGATCGTATTCTGTTTAAATTCTGTCCTCAGTGCCATGCAAAGTATCCAAGCACTGACTCACACGAAGTGTGCAATTTGTGCTTATCTCGACCACCTCGAAGAAAACTGTGACGCTTGCAAATCGTTCCGGTAAAATAAGACTCTCCGCGACCGTCGGACTCTGTCGAGACATGCAGCGTCGAAGCATCAAAGACACACCGGACATCTTCTGTGAAGACTTCGGCCAAGAAGACGTCGAGGGATCAGTGGCAGAAGAGGAGGAAGCCTTCTCCGAACAAGACGAGAACTCGGAGCTCGAGATAGACCTCGATGCCGAAGAACTGCCACAGGGACAAGGTGACTTGAGTACCAAAGACCCCTTGCCCCCACAAACACCAACACCTCCGCCTTCTGGCCAAGGTCGGCACCGAGATGACGTTTCCGAAGCCCCGCCTTCCAGTCGGTTCCAAAACAACCAGTCAAGCCTTCCGGCTCTGTACCCAGTCGCCAAAAGTCTTCCTCTGAGAAAAAACCCTCCGGTTCCAAGCATAAGTCGAGCTGTGAGCCAAAATCCTCCATGCCAAAACCCAAGTAACCTTCAAAGCCGAAACTTTCCACGCCAAAAGGCCAGCCTCCTTCGGCATCGAAAACACTGGCACTGAAAACTTCAGCACCGAAACACAAAGAGCCCCCTTCAGATCCGAAAGTGGACACTATTCCGTTAACACCAGATCCAAAGCAAAAGAGGCTACTCATTAACTCCAAGACTGGTCATATTTACACAACATTGTTTGAAAGATCCCCTTGCAGAAAAAATCTGTAGCTACAAGTCCTTTCCATCTTCCACCTGCTCCAGCACCTTACTCTCCACCTCAGAATCCTTTGCATATTGCACCTCAGGATTCCCCACAATCACACCATGACGATGCAGATGATGTGGGGTTGAATATCCCAATAGATCCATGGACAGATTACACAATTGATCCCCCAGGTGATACTGATCCAGACCTTTACCCAGCCAAACCATCTCTTCCAGACGACAATGCATCATACCAAGAACTCATTGCCAGGGCTGCACATTACCGTGGGGTTGAGCTGCACAAAGAATCAATAGAAGATTTTTTTATTTGAGACCTTAGCTTCTACACACAGGTCATCACAGACTCTTCCCATGGTTAATGGCATGATGCGACGTGCTGATGAGATTTTCAAAGAACGAGTCAGAGCACGCATCTTGACTCCTAGGGTGGATAAAAAATGTAAGGCCTCTCCTACAGATCCTATATTTATAAAGGGACAATTACTGTTAGTTGCCTAGTATTATCTAATGCTCGTAAGTGGCTGAATTCTCAAACATCAGGAGATGCTCCTCTGCCAAAGAGTCCAAATTAATTGATGCTTCTTGCAAGCACATAGCTGCTCATGCTGCAAATCAATGGCGCATTGCAAATATGCAGGGCCTCTTAACCAGGTATGACAGGGCACACTAGGAAGAAATTGAGCAATTGCTCCAATATCTCCCAGATGAGCATAAGGCTAAGGCACAGGACTTAGTAAATGAGGGCAAGCTCATTTCTAATTCCTCTATACGCTGTGCTCTAGATGCTGCAGACACCGCAGATAGAGATGTTAACACCAGCATTCTGATCAGGAGACACTCTTGGTTAAGGATTTCAGGGTTTAAACCTGAAGTCCAACAATCAATCCTCAACAGACACGTTGATGAGGAACACCTATTTGGTCCTAACGTCGACCAGGCATTAGAGAAAATGAAGAAGGACACCGAGGTAGCTAAATCTATGGGAGCACTCCAGACTACCTCCAGCAGAGGCTCTTTTTGTCTCTCCTTTTACAGAGGAGGGTCAAAAACACCTTCCCCAGATCAAAATACCTCCACCTACAAAGGTAAAAATCAGTCCTCTCCCACCAGAGGGTTTTTTCGGGGAGGTTATAGAGGCAACAATTTCAAGGGTAGGGGTAAGGGCTTCATTCCCCATAACTCCCCTTCCCCCAACAAGCAGTGACTTGCCCACGTTTCCCCCCGATTACACCGCACCTGTCAGGGGAAGATTTCAACAATTTCCCCCTGTTTGGCAGTCTATAACATCAGACAAATGGGTGCTTGGAATCATCCAACATGGTTATTGCCTGGAGCTTACCAGCAATGTATTTATTTATTAAGGAGTTTTATATAGCGCTGGCCGGACCCAGGGGTATCGGAGCCCTCTACTAAAGTTTTTTTTACAAGAGACATACAATAGAGCAGTGTTATACATATTGGTTCGGAAGTCCAAGTGTGCGGTACAGTATTGAGGTAGTACGTGAGTCCTGAGATAACCTCATTGAGTGCACGTTGTGTTGGGTTGAACCTCTTAGGGGGAGGGAGGAACGGGAAGGGGTCAAAGAGCAGGGAGGATGTAAGTCTTTGTGATACAATGACAGGGAGCAACGGCGAGCAGGGATTTGCTTTAAGGCGGCGGCTATCCATTTGGGAGGGAGCAGTTGAGGAAGAGGACTTTTAGGTGTTTTTTAAATTTTGTGAAGGACGAGATAGTTCTGATACCTGCTGGGATGGAGCTCCAGATTTTGGGCGCGTTTCCAGCGGAGGACCGTGTGGCGGTTTTTTGTTTGCGTGTTTTTATAGGGATGAGAAGTAGGGTATTGGAGCTTCTGAGGTTTCTTGTCTGACCAGCCCTCTTGAGTTTGGCGGCCAGGTAGTCAGGTTTTCCTGTGTGCAGGGCTTTGTGCGTGAGGCAGGCAGTTCTGAAGCTGGCACGCAGTTCGACTGGGAGCCATTTTAGTTCTGAGTGCTGGTGATCGTATTTCCTAATTCCAGTGACCATTCTGGCTGCTGTGTTGAGAGTTGTTTTGAGAGGAGCTAGGTGAGATTTTTTTGTACCAGTGAGGGTTGCATTCCCATAGTCGAGCACCAGTGAGGTCTTTGGTTGGGATGAATGGTTTAATTTTGTTGAGTAGCTTCATATTGAGGCAGGCACTCTTTGCTGATTTTTTAATGTGTTTGGCCATGTTGAGTTTTGGCTCTAGGGTGATTCCTAATGATTTTACGGAGTTTGCCAGAGTGCGATTACTGTTGAGAGCATCTATAGCTTTTAGCCATTCTGCAATTTGAGGGTTCTTTTCTTTGTTGGAGATGAGGAGGATCTCAGCTTCAGGGATGGGGTTGAAGGACTTCCATGTTTTCGTGGGGTGCTTGCACGTGCTGTCTATTGTCACTGGGGGCAAGCTTTTGCAGGCGGGGTTGACGCTGATGTTCAGTGAGAGCTCAATCTTGGTGATTTTTTCTTCGAAGAAGTTGTCGAAGTTTTCACACAGTTCCTTGGAGGCCTTCATTGAGGATTCAGGGGGCTTGGAGAATTGTTGCCTGATGATTTTAAACAGTTCGTTGGGCCTGTTTTTTGCGCTGTCCAGGGCAGAGCAGGAAAAGGTGCATTTTTCGCTACTGATGTGTATTTTGTACTTCCTTGAGTTGTTTGTGTAGGCTTGTGGAGGGGTTGCTCTTCCATAGTCTTTCTGTAGCTCTAAGTTGTCTCCTTTCATTGTTAATGTCCGTGTTAAACCAAGATCTGGATGGGATGTTCCTGTTTTTTTTTAGTTTCAGGGGGGCTGCTTGGTCAAGAATGGATGTCATGGTTGTGTTGTAGTGGGTGATGAGTTCTGTTGTGGATAGATCATCCACGAAGGTAGTGATGAGGGAGTTAACCCTTTCCTCTAGGTCAATAATGTTGATCTGAGTGAGGTTTCTAGTCCATTTGGGAGGGTCTCGGGTGGGGGGGTTGGAATGTGATCAGTTGAGTGAGATGGAATAGGATTAAGTGGCGGTCAGACCAATCCACGGGCAGGGTGTGGTCTATCGCGACCGTGTCACGTTGGGGGATAATGGCATCTAGGATTGCTCCTTTGTTGTGAGTTTCCTCTGTGCAGTGTTGGGTAAGGTTGTTGCTGTTTAGCAGCTCATTCAGGTTTTGGATTAGCAGGTTATTTTCTTCATTCCAGTGTAGTTTGAGGTCGCCCAGAATTAAGTTGTTCGCATCTCGGAGAGAGCAGTGGGCAATCAGGTCGGCCAGGTGTTCAAGTGAATGTGGTGGTATTGCCTGGGGGTGGTAGATATGGTGGCAGATTAGTGTTTTGTTGTTGCTAGTGTTAATGTTGAAGGGTAGGCATTCAAAGGTGTTGTAGTTGAAGGAGTCTGTATCACCTTTTCTATCTTTGTTGGTGATAGCAAAGTCTGGGGGGACAAGAGTATCCAAGAGTGGTATGCAGTTGATGGGGGTCATCTCTGTTTTGGGTTTCTTTGTTCGGGGAGCAGTGGAGATGATAGTGCGGGTGGCCGGGGGTCTAGGGGATTTCGGAAGGACCTGGTCTCTTCCCAGTCCGGTGATCACCTGAATTTTGTATTAGAGGGTGACAGTAATAGGATTGTCGTACGAGGAAGTGAGGTATGCCGCTTAACTCTCAGACATTGCATCTCTAGTTCTTTTGGATCTCTGTGTCTGATTAGAGAGGGGGGTAGAGATCCACATCTGATGGAGAGCCTTGGAAGGCCTTTGTTGTGTACGGGTGGGGAATGAGGGGATGCGGTGAGGCTTATGGGGCGCTGCGAGGTTGGATAGGATTTCGCTAAGACCCTGGATTATAGTTACTATCTGGGTTTCAAGCAGGGTGAGTCGCTGCCCAGTCTCTATGTCGGTGAGGGTGTTCTGGGCGGGTATGTTAAACCTGGAGGAGGAGAGCCTCACGTTGTTGGGTTGCCTTTTTGTGGGTGTGCTGTCCATGTGGGTTTTAGGCGTGCCGTGAATGCATTGTGACGGCGGTCGTGTTGGGGCGTCGGTGTTTTATTGTATGTGGGTCTGGCGAGGTGGTTTGGAGTCACAGATTGTGTGTTAAAGTCGTTCAAAGTGGGTTGGGGTGATGTGGGGCAGGGGACGTGTAGGGGTGATTGCCGGAAAAGGGTAGTAGTGGGGCCTTGTTCTTTCTGGTAGTGTTGATGTCTTGAGGCACAAGGCGGGTGTTGTTACTAGGGAGCACCGGAATGGTGGGTGAGTTCTGCTGGTGGGTTCGGTTCTTCAGGGAGAGGGGGAGGGGTGGTCCGGAGAGATGGTAAGAGGGCGTCAAAGGACTCTAGATTGTCGTTGTTGGCTTGTATCAGGACTGTGCCATTGGAGTAGATGGTCACAGTGGTGTTTCCAATTCGCCTAGTGCGGTTAGGAGCTGAGAATGTCAGTTTGCAGCTGTGAAGTGTTAGTCGTTTTGGAAATATTGAGCTGCGATCTGAGGATTGAGTTTCATATTTCGGGTCTTCGAGTGTGGAAAATGAGATCCATTTTTACCTGTCCTTTGGAGGAGCAGTGGTAGATGTCCGCAAATAGTGATTCAGGATGTTGTCTGATCAGTTTTTGCTTAAAGTGTTTTTTTCGCTTTGGGTGAGAGGTTAGGCGGGAAACTGATCGAGAAGGAGTTCAGGCCTTGTGATTCAAGTGGTTCGCAGAAGAGGGGTTGGTGTAGGCTGACGTGGCGGATGGCATTGTGTCTGGGTAGGACGGGGGTAAGCTCCCTTTGGGAAAGGTGGGATAGTGTTTCCAGAGCTGTCCTTTGAGGGTAATGTGAGAGTAGTAGAGCAATTCCTGAAACATTCCACATCTGTCTCTCAAGTTGTCTCCAGAACACATACACTTGCTGAAACAAGAGGTCCAGTCCCTCTTACTGAAAGGGGCAGTATAACCGGTTCCAATACAGTACCAGTTCTCAGGGGTTTACTATCTGTACTTTCTCATCCCCACAAAGGACGGTTCCCTAAGACCTATTCTGGATCTCAGAGAGCTAAACCGGTATATACTGTCAGAGCACTTTCACATGGTGACACTTCAACATGTACTCCCACTTACACAAACAGCAGACTTTGTCTACCCTAGATTTAAAGGATGCGTATTTTCACGTTCCAATTCATCCGGCTCATCGCAAATACCTCAGATTTGTGATAGCGGGCAAGCATTACCAATTCAAGGAGCTTCCCTTCGGAGTGACTACAGCGCCCAGAGTTTTTACCAAATGTCTGGTTGTAGTCTCTGCTCATCTCGGAAGACAACAAATTCACGTTTTTCCCCCATCTAGACGACTAGCTTATCAAAGCCAGCTCTCACCAGAACTGTCTACAATACACACAGATCACAATAGATCTACTTCATTAACTGGAGTTCACCATCAATGCTCAACAATCTCACCTGCATCCGTCACAGATGCAGTCTTACCTAGGAGCCAATCTAGACCCAGTCAGAGCTCGAGCTTCTCCCAATGTAGCCAGAATTTGCAATATTCAGGCTATGATTCTACAGTTTCTACCCAACCAAGCTTTACCAGCTAGAGTGTTCATGCAACTGCTGGGAATGATGGCATCTTGCATCACAATTGTACCCCATGCAAGGCTTCACATGCGCCCCCTACAAGAGTGCTTAACACGTCAATGGAATCAGTCACAGGGTCAAGTAATTGATCTAGTGTTGGTAGACGGCCGTACCCATTGTTCTGATGGATACATCTGCCAGTGGATTCCTCACCTTGTGAATATCCCCTGCGCCAGCATTCCACGGAACTTTTCTTTCCCAGCACTCCACGTCAACGTGGGCGACGTCATAATGCATCGGCTCCGCTCGCGACTCGATTCGACGTCACCGGAGCCATAAGAAGCCCACGTCGGCGTGATGACGTCAGTTCCCTTTTTTCCGCGCCGTCGACGCGCAACGGTTTTTTTCCAGTGCTCTCTAGCTACTTTGTAGTTTAGCGGTGTAACTGTGTTAAAATCGGTATGTCTTCGACTAGGAAGTCGGGCTTTAAGCCCTGTAGGGAATGTGGAGGTCTGATGTCAATGACGGATCCGCACCAGAACTGTTTATGGTGCCTCTCTTCGGACCACGATATGGAGGTGTGCGGATGCTGTAGGAGCATGAATCCGAAAGCGCTCAAAGAGAGGAAGACTAAGCTCTTCATGAAGAAGATCGGTGAGGAGAAGAGAGGGAGGAAAAAGGAGAAGTCGAAGAGGGAGTCATCGACTTCGAGGTCTTCGAGGTCGAAGAAGCACCACAAAAAGAGGAAGCATTCTTCTCGACGTCGGTCCTCGAAGTCCAGGAAGCCGAGGTCGGCTTCGCCCCGTCGACGTCGGAGCAAAGCCTGGTCTCCTTCTCCTTCACCTTCGAAGTCACCGAGGCGTTCTCCTTCGAAGGAGCAGACTCCGGCTCAGTCCCCGACGCAGTCATCGGCTCCGTCTAAGGCTTCGACTCCGGTTCGAGTGGAGTCGGATGCTTCCATGGATGAACAGGAACAGGAAGAGTCTGTTCCGGTGCCTGAAGAATCTGCGGCTCCGGTGGAAGATACTGCGGAGCCGACGCCGGAGACCCCACAAGGGGATACAGGGTCTGTTCCTTTTCCTCAATTCCCGGCTCCAGGTACAGATTCTACAATTTTTTTTAATGCTATGTATGGCATATTTAATAGGGCGGCCTACCCATCCGGAGCACCAACTGGTCCCGTGGGTCCGATGGCATTTACACTAGGGGTGCCGCAGCATTATGCTCAGGCCCCCTTTATGCCCTTTATGCCGATGGCGCCTTCCTGGCAGTTTCCGGCGCCGTCTGGGGATCCGATTCGACCTCGGAGGGACCAGCAGACTTCGGAGCCTTCCTCGACGCCGAGGCCGACTCCATCGGCACCGCGTCCGGCGCCACCGACTCCACCTATGGCGCCGCCGACTCCGGTACCTCTGGCTCCACCGACGCCGCATACGACGTCGTCGACGCCGGCTCCGCGGATCCGGTCGAGAAGGGAGGCCCAGAGGGTGTTGGAGGAAGGGAGATATCGAGCAGAGGTGGAAGAAGGTGAAGTTGACTCTTCTTCTGATGAATTTGAAGGTATTGAAGAAGCAAGTGGGTTGGATACAACCCCGGAGTGGGAGCATACGTCTGCCAGGTCTTCTCCGCCTCAGGAATTGGCTCCCTATCATGTGGTGATCAAGAAGGCAGCAGATCTTTTGGATTTGCAGCTGCCCTCTGTGGAGTACAAATCCAACTTGCTAACAGAGGTGTTGCATTCTCCGTCTTCGACTTCAGAGCCTTTGTTGCCTTTCAATGAGGCCATCTTGGAGCCGGTCTTGGAGGTGTGGAAGAAACCTCTTTCATCTCCGGCAGTGTGCAGACAGGTGGCAAGAAGGTACAGGGTTGCACCAGGGGATCCTGACTTTTTGTCTACACATCCATCTCCGGACAGCCTGGTTGTGCAGGCTTCATGTTCTAAACATGCTTTGGGTGCCTTCCCTCAGTCTCCAGCTGACAGGGAATCCAAAAAATTTGATCAGGCAGCCAAAAAGACCTTTTCCTCAGGAAGTATGGCGTTGAAATCGTCTAATGCTACATGCCTTCTGGGGCGTTATGTGCATGCCCTGATGGACTCCATTAAATCTTTGGCCCCTAAGTTGCCTGAGGGGGATAAGTCGTCCTTTTTGGAGGTTGTTGCGGACACTCAGGCAGCTGCCAGACAAGTGATCCAGTCAGGGCTGGATTCTGCGGCCTCGGTGCCAAGAATTATTGGGTCGTCTGTGGCAGCAAGGAGGCAGGCTTGGCTCCGTACCTCGGGGTTCTCGGCTGATGTTCAAGCTTCGTTGGTTGATCTGCCATTCGACGGACAGAAGCTGTTTGGGGAGAAAGCAGACTCTGCCCTTCAGCGATTTAAGGACAGCAGACTGACGGCGAAGTCCTTGGGTCTGCAGGCTCCTGCTAGGGGTTCGTCTTTTCGTAAGTTTAGGGGTTTCGGAAGAACATCTTTTCGCTCCTTCAGACAGCCCCAACAGCAGCAACAACAACAGCAGCAGAATCCCCTCTATAGGTCCTATAGAGGGAAGCAAAGGAGTCGGAGAGGTTCTGGACGCAACCCCTCTTCTTCCTCATCCTCCTCTGCTCCAAATGAGGCTTCGGGAGAAGCAGCCCTAGATCCCCCATCCCGGATCATGTAAGACCTGTGGGGGGGTCGGGTGTCCTACTTTCTACGGGGTTGGAAATCTGTTACAACCGACCTTTGGGTTTTGAACCTCGTAGAGACTGGGTACGCCCTTCCCTTTCGGGAGTTTCCTCCCCCTTATCCTCCTTGCCAAGGTTATTGCTCGGAAGACCATCTGCTTCTCCTGCAGAAAGAAGTTCTAGCCTTGCTTCAGAAGGGTGCAATAGAGGTGGTTCCAGAGCAGGAAAGGGGTCAGGGATGCTACTCCCGGTATTTTCTGATCCCCCAAAAAGGACGGCAGATTGCGTCCGATCCTGGACCTCAGAATCTTGAATTTTTACCTGAGACAGGAGAAATTCAAGATGCTGACCCTTGCGCAGGTTCTTCAAGCGTTGCAGCAAGGAGACTGGATTGGGTCGCTCGACTTGCAGGACGCGTACTTCCATGTCCCAATCCTGAAGTCGCACAGGAAGTATCTCCGTTTTACGGTTGGGTCGCAACATTACCAGTTTGCGGTCCTCCCGTTTGGTCTTACTACCGCACCTCGAGTCTTCACAAAGGTGATGGCAGTGGTGGCTGCTCATCTCAGGAGGTCGGGGATTTCGGTTTTCCCCTACCTGGACGACTGGCTTCTGAAGGCAGAGTCCCCAGAGATGGTGCAGCGTCATCTGCAGGTGACAACTCAGCTGTTGTTCGACTTGGGTTTTTCAATCAATGTGCCCAAATCTCACCTGGTGCCCTCTCAACGCAACCTGTTTATAGGGGCAGTACTGGTCACTACTGTGTGTCGAGCATTCCCTCCTCCTCCTCAAAGGATTCTCGACATTCAGGAGATGGTCCCTTTATTCCACAGTGGAGCGGTTGTTCCAGTTCTGAAGGTCCTTCGCCTGCTCGGTCTGTTCGCTTCCTGCATTCTGTTGGTCAACCATGCACGCTGGCACATGAGGGCGCTCCAGTGGTGCCTCCGCAAGCAGTGGTATCGGCACAACGGGGATCTCAGGGAGTCAGTCAAGATCTCCAGAGAAGCTGCAGCGGATCTATCTTGGTGAAGTGTAGAGGGCAATCTGTCGCAGGGAAAGCCCTTCCATCCATCTATCTCCATCAGTGGCCACAGTGATAACGGATGCATCCACCTTAGGGTGGGGTGCGCATCTGGGGGACCTGGAGATCAAAGGTCTGTGGTCTCCAGAGGAAAGGTTGCTTCACATCAACCTTCTGGAATTGCGGGCGATTCGTTTAGCACTCAAGGCCTTCCTTCCTTCCCTTCGCGGTCAGTCGATTCAGGTCCTGACAGACAACACGACCGCGATGTGGTATGTCAACAAGCAGGGAGGAGTGGGGTCTCTTTGTCTATGCAGAGAGGCCTTACGTCTATGGTCCTGGGTTCAGGACCATCAGATTTGTCTGATGGCAAATCATCTGGCCGGGGTGCTGAACGTGCGTGCGGACAGTCTCAGTCGGCAGTTCTCCGCCGACCACGAGTGGAGGCTCCATCCGGAGGTAGTTCGTCACGTCTTTCGGACGTGGGGAACTCCTCGGGTGGATCTGTTTGCCACTTTCGAGAACGCGCACTGCCCGTCATTCTGCAGTCTCCAGTATCTGATGCAGGGGGCGTTGGGGGACGCGTTTCAGTTGAGTTGGGGCTCACGACTCCTTTACGCGTTTCCTCCCATAACCTTGATTCCTCGGGTTCTGAGGAAGATTCGCCAAGACCGGGCCCAAGTCATATTGGTCGCCCCGGATTGGCCAAGAAGGGTGTGGTATACGGATCTTCTCCACCTCTCCTCGTGCCCTCCGCTCCATCTCCCTCTGAGGGCAGACCTCCTCTCACAGTCGGAGGGGCAGGTTCTACACCCCCACCTTCAGAGCTTACACCTTCATGCCTGGAGATTGAACGGGGCAACCTGAGTTCCTTCTCTCTCCCACCTGATGTGGTGGATGTTATTTTATAGGCCAGGCGACACTCCACCAAGTCCATTTACTCCTACAGGTGGTCTAAATTTGTAAAATGGTGTGGAGAGAGGTCCATTGACCCTTTAAAAGCCCATCTTTCTGATGTTCTCCAGTTTGCTCTTTCCTTGGCTCAGCAGGGCTGTGCTGTGGCCACGGTCAAGGGCTATCTTTCGGCCTTATCGGCTTTTCTGTGCCTTCCAGATCAACCATCACTGTTTAAATCCCCGGTTGTTCTGAGGTTCATCAAGGGCCTTACAAACATGTTTCCTCCCACTCCTTTTGTAATGCCTCAGTGGGACCTTAATCTTGTTTTAACCTTTCTAATGGGGTCCCCATTTGAGCCTCTTCATAGTTGTCCTTTGAGGCTGTTGTCCTTTAAGGTGGTTTTTCTTGTAGCCATAACCTCGGCAAGGAGGGTGAGTGAGCTTCAAGCTCTTAGTTCCAAACCTCCTTTTCTTACCTTACATGCTGAAAGGATGGTTCTGAGGACCAGGGCTGCCTTCCTGCCAAAAGTTGTCGCTCCGTTTCATTTGGGGCAGTCCATTACTCTCCCTGTTTTCTATCCTCCTCCTCATCCTTTCAAAGAGGAGGAAAGGCTTCATCGCCTGGACCCAAAGAGAGCTGTCAGCTTTTACTTGGACAGAACGAAAGACTTTCGACTGGGCGATCAGCTCTTCGTGGGTTATGTTGGACGTTCCAAAGGGAGAGCGGTGCACAAGCGCACGTTGTCGAGATGGATTATCCTTGCCATCAAGATCTGCTACGCCCTGGCTGGTAAGACCCCTCCTGAGGGCATTAGAGCTCATTCAACTAGAGCCAAGTCTTCTACCTCTGCTTTGGCCCGGGGTGTTCCTGTGGCAGATATTTGTAAAGCTGCGACTTGGGCCTCCCTCCATACTTTCGCAAAGCATTATTGCTTAGACTCTGAGATGAGGAGGGAGGGCCACTTTGTGCGCTCTGTCTTGCAGAACTTTCTGGTATAGGAAGGTGGACACCCTCCTCCGGGAGTGGGGACTGCTGTGGGACTCTATTCACAAGGTGAGGAATCCACTGGCAGATGTATCCATCAGAAGAACAAGTTACTTACCTTCGGTAACGCTTTTTCTGGTGGATACAGTATCTGCCTGTGGATTCCTCACTGACCCACCCGCCTCCCCGTTGTCCACCTTTGTATACCATGAAAAAGGTCTTGTAGTTATGTTTTTATGCTGTATGGTACAGTTGTAGGAAATGCTTGGTTTACTTTGCATTCCTTTCATTTGCATATTATGTATATGTATTAGTATATTGTATACTGTGTATTCTTTGAGTCTGTCGTTAGTCCACCTGTTCGCCTCGAAGGCACGGAAAAAATGGGTGGAACTGACGTCATCACGCCGACGTGGACTTCTTATGGCTCCGGTGACGTCGAATGGAGTCGCGAGTGGAGCCGATGCATTATGACGTCGCCCATGTCGACGTGGAGTGCTGGGAAAGAAAAGTTCCGTGGAATGCTGGCGCAGGGGATATTCACAAGGTGAGGAATCCACAGGCAGATACTGTATCCACCAGAAAAAGCGTTACCGAAGGTAAGTAACTTGTTCTTCTCTGCAGTGGTGGAACCCACAAAACGTATCAGCAGGCCATCTTTGATCAATCCTATTCCACAGATCGTGCGCACAGCAGACGCATCTCTAACAGGTTGGGGGGGGCTCATCTCAAGGGTTACACAATACAAGGCCTGTGGAGCAACAAGCACAGGGCGCTCCACATCAATTACCTAGAACTTTTAGCAGTTTGTTTCAAACTCACCTCATCACCAACACTGTCCTAGTCCGAAAGGACAACATGACAGCGATGTATTATGTGAAAAAGCAGGGGGACACACTCTCCCCAACTGTCTACACTTGCTCAAGCCAGCTGGAAGTTGATAATTCATCACAAAATGTATCCTCTAGCAGAACATCTCGCAGGAGTAAACAATCAAATTGCGGACCTTCTCAGCAGAAGAAGATCGCAAATTCACTAGTGGGAACTTCATCCCCAAGTTCTCCCTCCCTATTTTCAACAATGGGGTTTTCCACAAATAGACATGTTTGCCACAGTCGAAAATGCAGAGTGCCAAAGCTTTGGCTCCCGGTTCCCACACCCGCTCTCAAAGGGCAATGCCCTTTGGATGAACTGGTCAGGGATATTTGCCTATGCTTTTATGCCTCTCCCGCTCATTCTGTGTGTGGTTCGGAAATTCCGATAAAACATGTCCACACTTCTAATAGATCCCACATGGACACGTCAGCCATGATACACCACCCTGTGGTAGCTCTCAGTAGTTCCACATCAAAATCTGCACCTCACCTCCAGTCTCCTCACACAGAACCATGGAGATATCAGACATCCAAATCCCAAGGAACTAAATCTAGCAATCTGACTCCTGAAGTCATAGAGTTTGGTTATTTAAATTTACCACCAGACTGTATGAATATTCTAAAAGAAGCAAAAAGTCCTACCACCAGAGCTTGCTATGCAGCAAAAAGGGAAAAGATGTGTTTTATACTGCAAATACAACAAAATCAATCCTTTAGATGCTTCCATACAAAACATTATCTGTTACCTGTTAAATTTACAGTGAACAGGACTGTAGGAGAGTAGGGTCTGCTATCCTATGGTCACCCCAAATTTTTGCTTTTTGCTTCACTGGTTTTTGACATATTGAGGCTGTGGGCCTGCCAATCAGACCCCCAGCCTGCTGTTCTCTCTACTAAATTAAAACTATGCACCCTAGGTGCATAACCAATTGGAAGTGGATCACCCTGTCAGCCCCTGTACCAGTGTACACTAGGTACCCAGGGCATTGGTGTACCCAAGGCCTGCCAAGGGCTGCAGCATGTATTATGCCACCCCAGGCTTGGCCTAACAATCTGACACAACTGGCTGATCACTCAGCTGGGGTAAGTTGGTGTAATCACCTCTTACTTAGGTGTAGTATACCTATACCTAACCTTAAATGGGACACCTGGTAACCTATAAGTCACTCCTATGGCAGGCCTTAACAATCCTGAAGGCAGAGTGCTTGGTTCCATGTGAGATGGTGCTCTGGCATGAGCTGAGCCTGTCTGCAGTGGTCGGAACAACTTCCTTCTACTGTTTCCAGATATCGTCATACCATATACTCTTAAGTGCATTATGAACCTCGCGGTTAAATGCTATCTTTGGTTTGGCTTTATCAAAACATGTCGAGTAAGGTGTCATACGAATTGGAATACTAACCCCTCGCCAATTCTGGCGACGGGGTTAGCATTCCACCCTTCTAGAGGGACACGACATGTACAGTACCTGAAACCCGGGTAAAATCAGACATAGCCTCAGCTCCACAAAATGGATGCTGCCACCACAGACACAAGTCTGCCCTCCTGCTGCTGGGAGTCCTTCCAGCTTGGGAGGTGTGGACAAAGGGTTTCCTGCCAGGGGAGGTGCGTGCACCACCCCAGACAGGATTTTGTGTATTGGTCAGGTAGGGCTTGAAAGAAACCAGACATGCCTGTGGCTCACAAGGAGCCTCGGTGCATATGCCAGTTCAAACCGGTCCTGGGGCACACCAGTCCCGGGCCTGGGGCGAGCTGGACAAAGGATTGGGGGTGTAACCACCCCCCTTCCTGGTCCCACCCATAGGGAGGGACCTAGCAGGTAGTCCGGCCCCTAGAATCCGCTTAAAGGTAGGAGCTGTGTCCTAAGACTTCAGACATCCTGGAATCAACTTGAAACTAAGAAGAAGACGGGAACTTCGACATTCTGCTGCACAGAAGACTGAAGAAAATCTCCCCTGTGGTCAGGGAGTGACCACCTTGCTAACGCAAGCACCATCCAGCGAATCAACGTCTGCTTTGCCGCCGCCTCCCGCCGGAGCCCGAGCCCAGAGACTGACAAGACCTGGACCTCCAGACCTCTCACCGCCCGATCCACAGTCCCTGCCAAGAGGAGACCCGTGGAGGCACCGAGACACGTGGAGCCAGCCATCTTGAAACGACTACGACAAGCTGACAAGTGCAACAACCGAGGCTCCCTCCAAGTTGTGCTTTGGGTCCTGAGAAGCCCAACCCTCGAGCAGCATCTGCACCAAAGGTGAGCCCTCCAGCATCTCCACGATCTGCGTGGGGCCCTTCTGCATTTTTCCACTCGACGCGCCTAACCGGTTGCTGGCCGCTGGCTAGTGGCCATCTTGGCGACGAAATCTACGACAAACACCGCTGGTCTGGTTGCTCCAGACTGGCCCTTGCTCCCCTCCAAAGGAGCAATCCCTCTGACCTTGCTGGTCAGAACCAACAGCTGATTTCCGACTCCTCCTGCAATTGCTTTTGCCAAGGCTTGTTTGCTTCGATCAAGTCGCCGACACCGCCGACAGCGAGAGCCTGCGTGGGACAGCTCGTGAGCCGACTCCTGGACGTCGTCGACCTTCAGGGACCACGTGGCTGCGGAGACAAGCTACCCCTCATCACCTGTTTGCACCCGACATCGCCTGGTACCCACCTGGTGCCACGCTGGTCACTGGCTAGTGACTGTGAACACTGTCCCCTCTGCTTACAGGTCTTCAACATCTCCGATCCACTCTGGGATCAACTGCATCTCTTCCCGACCGACCGCCTGCAGCACTTTTGTCTACAGGCCCCACGGAACAGATAGAAGAAACCCGACGCACTTCGAGGCCTATGCACCCGCTTCCTGTGGGTGAGGTAAAGCTGGCACACCTGTGCCCAAGTGTAGTATTACATCTCTAGTGCCTGTGTTCCAAATCTTAAGTTCCTAGTCAACCCGGAAGATCTTCTTTGCAGTAACTTTGTACTTTTTACGCACCCATTGAAACCTATGGGAGCACGCGTGTGACTATTTGCTCTGCACACGCGACCCGTGGACCTCCTGGTCACTAACTGAAGTTAGCTCCTTGTAGGCCCAGCGATTCTAGAGGCCCTAGGCCTTTTCCCTTTTCTGTTCGTGGTTCTTATACCACTATTTTAGTATATGGTTCGAGTGGCCACCAGGGCCTATCCATATAAAGTGCAACTTCTGTGTATTCTGTGATAATCTTGTTTGACGATTTGTGCTCCTGTGCTCATCAAGGGACTAGGGGTTACTTTGAGAAATAAATACATATATATTTTGAATATATATCTGTGTGGTGTCCTTTCATTGGTATAAAAGGGGGTTGCATTTGGTAAAACAGCTTGCTTAACACGCTTCACGAGTTTAGCCTCAAAGACTGCTTAGCCTACGCTACCACTAGGGCAGCTAGTCCGAAAAGGTTGACTTACAACCACACCATAAGGGTTGCTTGGCATGGTACAAGGTGGTCACTAGAACTAGTGAACAGCATATACCAGGCCAACTTCTCACATTGGTGAGCAGCGGTTGGATTTGAGCTTGCTGTGTTTTACCATTGTAATCTCTTGGTTACCAATTGAAAGATCACATAGGTACCTGTAGGTACATATAAAACAAGATTAGATATACTTAAGTTCTACTGAACTTAGTTGTTGTAGAGCAAAGGGAGTAGCACACCCTGACTACAACTACTAGATAGGTTTAGTAGGTAAACCCAAGTGTAGGTAGATTGCAACACATCCACCCACACTTAAGAGCAATGGCCGGGGCAGAGGGGTCCACTGTACCCATCTCTGTTGAGAGTGACCCCCAGAGGGCACCATCCAGCTTTGCTACCCTTAATCAGAATGAGCTCAGGCATTTGGCAACTCTTAGAGGCCTTAAACAGCCCAAGAACCCAAACTCTGCTGAGCTCAGAGAGCTCTTACAGAATGATGAGAATCAGAGAGCACTCAAGAAAGTTTCCCAGTTAGCCCCCTTAGGGACAGGAACAGGAGGCCCCCCTTCTGAAGATGCCACTGAGACACCCCTTTCCAATAGTCACCCCTTAGATGGGATGCCTACCACAGAGGAAGAAAGTGAGGGGGACACAGACAGTGGTGAGGATGAAGGGAGAACTAGCCCAGTGCCAAGTGTTATACTTGGCCCAGCTAAACCAAGGCTATTGGGGACTGACAGTGGGTTCAACCCACTGGATCTCCCCAGTGGACTTAACACAGGGCTTGGAAGGCAAAGGAATCGCTCAGGTGACTCCAATGCTTCCCATGGCTCTAGAGGCTCTCAAGGTCACTCCAGGAGAAGGATGACCACCCCTCAGAGGAGGGAACATGAGGCCAAGATGCAAGAGGCTCAGCTGAGGATCAGGAAGCAGGAGCTAGAAGTAGCCCTGATGGAAGAGAAACTTAGCAAGGCTAGACAGCATAAAGAGAGTGGGTCTATACCCACTGGTGGCAGCATTGTCCCTAAGGACAAAGATAGGGTTTTCGACAATAGAAACCTGTCTAAGGTTGTGCCCCCCTACAAAAGTGGGGATGACATCCACAAGTGGATAACTGCTCTTGAGAGAGCCTGCAAAGTACAGCAGGTTCCTGAAGATCAGTGGGCAGCAATCCTCTGGCTCTCCTTTGAAGGAAGAGGCAGAGACAGACTCCTCACTGTTAGAGAAGAGGATGTCAGAAACTACAGAGTCCTGAAGAGTGTTCTAATTGATGGGTTAGGCTTAACCACTGAACAGTACAGGTTAATGTTCAGAGACACCCAAAAGACACAGACTCAGGACTGGTCTGAATATGTTGAATGTGCCACTAAGGCTTTGGAGGGTTGGTTGCTGGGAAGTAAGGTATCTGATTTTACAGGATTGTATAATTTGATGATGAGAGAACAGATTTTAAATAACTGTCAAAACCAGCAACTGCATCAACACTTGGTTGACTCTGATCTGACCTCTCCCCAAGAATTGGGAAAGAAGGCAGACAAATGGGTCAGAACCAGGGTTAAGCAAAAGAACCAGAACCAGGGCCAAGGGGGTGATCAGAAGAAAACAGACCAAAAGGGTGGAGATCAGAAACCTAAAGACCAGAAGTCTTCAACAGGGCCCCAAACTACTGCTAAGGAGGGTGGGTCCCAACAGTCCAAAAAGAAGAAAGAAGGTCAAAAGAAACCCTGGTGCAATCATTGTAAAAATACAACTCACTGGACTAGTGATTGCAAAAAGGGTGGAGCCCCCAACACTGTTGCCCCTAATGCACCTGCTCCCAGTACTACTGTTAGCAGTGTTGGTCCCCAGACAAAGGGTGTAGTGGGAATCACTATGGGAACTGAAGGAGATTCTGACTTAGACAGAACCCTGACACAGGCAGTCCTGATCTGTGATGGGGACATTGATTTGTCCCTAACTGTGAGCCCCAGTAACCTGGGCAAGTACAGACAGACTCCTTTAATAAATGAAAAAGTGGCTCAAGCTTACAGGGACACATGTGCCAGTGTCACTATGGTGACCCCCGGCTTTGTGGACCCTGGACAGTACATACCAGGTGAGAACTACCTGGTGACCAATGCCAGCAATGCCACTACTTCACATAGTGTGGCAGTTGTTAACTTCTCATGGGGAGGGGTAACTGGCCTCAAAAGGGTTGTGGTTAGTGCAGACCTCCCAGTAGAATGTTTGTTGGGCAATGACCTAGAGAGTTCTCTATGGTCAGAAGTGGAGTACAGGACTCATGCAGAGATGTTAGGTATATCATCACATGTCCTCGCTGTGACCAGGTCACAGGCCAAAAAGTGCCTCACTGAACCACAGGTCTTGGATCCTGGAACAATGGACCAAGCGCCTACCAAGAAGAAGAACAGGAGGGTCAAGGCTGTGCCTTCCCCCCTGCCTCAGAGTGATGATCAGGCTTCCCAGGAAGCTGATCTGGAGAACACTGAAGGAACTGTCCCTGAAGAACTTGAACCTGATCAGGTTGAGTTTCTGGGGACAGGGGGACCTTCAAGGGCTGACTTGAGGCAGGCTCAGTTATCCTGTCCCTCTCTTGAACCCCTCAGACAGCTGGCTGCTGCTGAGGCTGCTGGGAATGCTCAAGGTACCCATAAAGTGTATTGGGATGAAGGGCTCCTTTATTCAGAGGCTAGAGACCCCAAGCCTGGTGCAACCAGGAGGTTGGTTATACCTCTGCAATTTAGGGGCTTCCTTCTTACCTTGGCCCATGATATTCCTTTAGCAGGACACCTAGGCCAGAACAAGACCTGGGACAGACTTGTCCCTCACTTTCACTGGCCTCATATGAATGAAGATACAAAGGAGTTTTGTCGCTCCTGTGTTACCTGCCAAGCCAGTGGCAAATCAGGTGGCACAACAAAGGCCCCCCTGATACCACTACCTGTGGTGGGGGTTCCCTTTGAAAGAGTGGGAATAGACATAGTGGGTCCCATGGATCCTCCCACTGCATCTGGGCACAGATTTATACTGGTGGTAGTGGATCATGCCACCAGGTATCCAGAGGCAATTCCCCTTAGGACCACTACAGCACCTGTTGTGGCCAGGGCCCTGCTGGGAGTATTCTCCAGAGTGGGGTTTCCTAAGGAGGTAGTATCTGACAGAGGTACCAACTTTATGTCAGGATACTTGACAGCTATGTGGAAGGAATGTGGTGTCAACTACAAATTCACCACCCCTTATCACCCACAATGCAATGGGCTTGTTGAGAGATTCAACAAGACCCTAAAGGGTATGATCAAAGGATTACCTGAAAAGCTCAGGCGAAGATGGGACATCCTTCTACCCTGCCTTCTGTTTGCTTACAGAGAGGTCCCACAAAAGGGGGTTGGCTATAGCCCCTTTGAATTGTTGTTTGGGCACCCTGTGAGAGGCCCACTGTGTTTGGTGAAGGAAGGATGGGAGTTACCTCTCAAAAAGCCTAAGCTCGACATAGTGGACTATGTACTTGGTCTCCGCTCCCGGATGGCTGAGTATATGGAGAAGGCATCCAAAAACCTTGAGGCAAGCCAGGCCTTACAGAAAGCTTGGCATGACCAAAAGGCTGTCTTGGTTGAGTATCAGCCAGGACAGAAGGTATGGGTGTTGGAGCCAGTGGCCCCAGCAGCACTCCAAGACAAATGGTCTGGACCCCATACAATCCTGGAGAAAAAGGGAGAGGTCACCTACTTGGTGGACCTAGGAACTCCCAGGAGTCCCCACAGGGTACTCCATGTTAACAGGCTTAAAGCATATGTTGACAGGGCAGACATGGGCTTGCTCATGGCTACAGATGAGGGACAGGAGGAAGAGAGTGACCCTCTCCCCGACCTGTTGTCTCAGAACCCTGAAGATGGCTCAGTTGAAGGAGTGACCCTTGGAGGCAACCTCACTGCCCATCAGCAGACTGAATGTAGACAGGTTCTACAATCATTTTCACATATGTTTTCCTTGATACCTAGTCAAACTGACTGGTGTACCCATGTTGTGGACACTGGTGACAGTCTGCCTGTAAAGAACAAACTTTACAGACAACCTGACCACGTCAGGGACTGTATAAAGGCTGAGGTACATAAAATGCTGGAATTAGGTGTCATTGAACCCTCAGAGAGCCCCTGGGCTAGCCCAGTGGTTCTGGTCCCCAAACCTCACACCAAAGATGGCAAGAGAGAGATGAGGTTCTGTGTGGATTACAGAGGACTCAATGCTGTCACCAGGACAGATGCACACCCTATTCCAAGGGCAGATGAGCTCATAGACAAACTTGCTTCTGCAAAGTTTTTGAGCACATTTGACTTGACAGCTGGCTATTGGCAAATCAGATTAGCTGAGGAGTCTAAGGCCAAAACAGCATTCTCAACCCCAGGTGGGCATTATCAGTTTGTGGTGATGCCCTTTGGTCTGAAGAATGCACCTGCCACCTTCCAAAGGCTGGTGAACCAAGTCCTTACTGGGTTGGATGACTTTTGTGCAGCATATCTTGATGACATTGCTGTCTTTAGCTCCACCTGGGAGGATCACCTGATCCACCTGAAGAAGGCTCTTGAGGCCCTGCAGAGGGCAGGCCTCACTATCAAGGCTACTAAGTGCCAGATAGGGCAGAGTAAGGTTGTGTATTTGGGCCACCTTGTGGGTGGAGGCCAAGTTCAACCACTGGAGAGTAAGATACAGTCCATCAAGGATTGGTCCCCTCCAACCACCCAGACTCAAGTTCGAGCTTTCTTGGGCTTGACTGGGTACTACAGGAAGTTTGTTAAGAACTATGGGTCCATAGTGACTCCTCTTAATGATCTGACATCCAAGAAGATGCCCAAAAAGGTTCAGTGGACAGTAAGCTGTCAAAAGGCATTTGATGACCTGAAGGAGGCCATGTGCTCTGCACCTATCCTGAAAAGTCCTGACTACTCCAAAGAGTTTATTGTCCAAACAGATGCTTCTGAGTTGGGTGTGGGAGCTGTGCTGTCACAACTTAATGTAGATGGTCAAGACCAACCCATTGCTTTTATTAGCAGAAGGTTGACCCCCAGAGAGAAGAATTGGTCAGCTATTGAGAGGGAGGCCTTTGCTGTGGTGTGGGCCCTGAAGAAGCTGAGGCCATACTTGTTTGGCACTCACTTCAAGATTCAGACCGACCATAAGCCCCTCTTGTGGCTAAATCAGATGAAGGGTGAAAATCCCAAACTGCTTAGGTGGTCCATTTCCCTACAGGGGATGGACTTTACAGTGGAGCACCGGCCAGGTACTGACCATGGGAATGCAGATGGTCTCTCCAGGTACTTCCACTTAGGACATGAAGACGAGACTGGTCAAGGCTAGTTTAATGTCCCAGCGTTTGGGGGGGGGTTGTGTAGGAGAGTAGGGTCTGCTATCCTATGGTCACCCCAAATTTTTGCTTTTTGCTTCACTGGTTTTTGACATATTGAGGCTGTGGGCCTGCCAATCAGACCCCCAGCCTGCTGTTCTCTCTACTAAATTAAAACTATGCACCCTAGGTGCATAACCAATTGGAAGTGGATCACCCTGTCAGCCCCTGTACCAGTGTACACTAGGTACCCAGGGCATTGGTGTACCCAAGGCCTGCCAAGGGCTGCAGCATGTATTATGCCACCCCAGGCTTGGCCTAACAATCTGACACAACTGGCTGATCACTCAGCTGGGGTAAGTTGGTGTAATCACCTCTTACTTAGGTGTAGTATACCTATACCTAACCTTAAATGGGACACCTGGTAACCTATAAGTCACTCCTATGGCAGGCCTTAACAATCCTGAAGGCAGAGTGCTTGGTTCCATGTGAGATGGTGCTCTGGCATGAGCTGAGCCTGTCTGCAGTGGTCGGAACAACTTCCTTCTACTGTTTCCAGATATCGTCATACCATATACTCTTAAGTGCATTATGAACCTCGCGGTTAAATGCTATCTTTGGTTTGGCTTTATCAAAACATGTCGAGTAAGGTGTCATACGAATTGGAATACTAACCCCTCGCCAATTCTGGCGACGGGGTTAGCATTCCACCCTTCTAGAGGGACACGACATGTACAGTACCTGAAACCCGGGTAAAATCAGACATAGCCTCAGCTCCACAAAATGGATGCTGCCACCACAGACACAAGTCTGCCCTCCTGCTGCTGGGAGTCCTTCCAGCTTGGGAGGTGTGGACAAAGGGTTTCCTGCCAGGGGAGGTGCGTGCACCACCCCAGACAGGATTTTGTGTATTGGTCAGGTAGGGCTTGAAAGAAACCAGACATGCCTGTGGCTCACAAGGAGCCTCGGTGCATATGCCAGTTCAAACCGGTCCTGGGGCACACCAGTCCCGGGCCTGGGGCGAGCTGGACAAAGGATTGGGGGTGTAACCACCCCCCTTCCTGGTCCCACCCATAGGGAGGGACCTAGCAGGTAGTCCGGCCCCTAGAATCCGCTTAAAGGTAGGAGCTGTGTCCTAAGACTTCAGACATCCTGGAATCAACTTGAAACTAAGAAGAAGACGGGAACTTCGACATTCTGCTGCACAGAAGACTGAAGAAAATCTCCCCTGTGGTCAGGGAGTGACCACCTTGCTAACGCAAGCACCATCCAGCGAATCAACGTCTGCTTTGCCGCCGCCTCCCGCCGGAGCCCGAGCCCAGAGACTGACAAGACCTGGACCTCCAGACCTCTCACCGCCCGATCCACAGTCCCTGCCAAGAGGAGACCCGTGGAGGCACCGAGACACGTGGAGCCAGCCATCTTGAAACGACTACGACAAGCTGACAAGTGCAACAACCGAGGCTCCCTCCAAGTTGTGCTTTGGGTCCTGAGAAGCCCAACCCTCGAGCAGCATCTGCACCAAAGGTGAGCCCTCCAGCATCTCCACGATCTGCGTGGGGCCCTTCTGCATTTTTCCACTCGACGCGCCTAACCGGTTGCTGGCCGCTGGCTAGTGGCCATCTTGGCGACGAAATCTACGACAAACACCGCTGGTCTGGTTGCTCCAGACTGGCCCTTGCTCCCCTCCAAAGGAGCAATCCCTCTGACCTTGCTGGTCAGAACCAACAGCTGATTTCCGACTCCTCCTGCAATTGCTTTTGCCAAGGCTTGTTTGCTTCGATCAAGTCGCCGACACCGCCGACAGCGAGAGCCTGCGTGGGACAGCTCGTGAGCCGACTCCTGGACGTCGTCGACCTTCAGGGACCACGTGGCTGCGGAGACAAGCTACCCCTCATCACCTGTTTGCACCCGACATCGCCTGGTACCCACCTGGTGCCACGCTGGTCACTGGCTAGTGACTGTGAACACTGTCCCCTCTGCTTACAGGTCTTCAACATCTCCGATCCACTCTGGGATCAACTGCATCTCTTCCCGACCGACCGCCTGCAGCACTTTTGTCTACAGGCCCCACGGAACAGATAGAAGAAACCCGACGCACTTCGAGGCCTATGCACCCGCTTCCTGTGGGTGAGGTAAAGCTGGCACACCTGTGCCCAAGTGTAGTATTACATCTCTAGTGCCTGTGTTCCAAATCTTAAGTTCCTAGTCAACCCGGAAGATCTTCTTTGCAGTAACTTTGTACTTTTTACGCACCCATTGAAACCTATGGGAGCACGCGTGTGACTATTTGCTCTGCACACGCGACCCGTGGACCTCCTGGTCACTAACTGAAGTTAGCTCCTTGTAGGCCCAGCGATTCTAGAGGCCCTAGGCCTTTTCCCTTTTCTGTTCGTGGTTCTTATACCACTATTTTAGTATATGGTTCGAGTGGCCACCAGGGCCTATCCATATAAAGTGCAACTTCTGTGTATTCTGTGATAATCTTGTTTGACGATTTGTGCTCCTGTGCTCATCAAGGGACTAGGGGTTACTTTGAGAAATAAATACATATATATTTTGAATATATATCTGTGTGGTGTCCTTTCATTGGTATAAAAGGGGGTTGCATTTGGTAAAACAGCTTGCTTAACACGCTTCACGAGTTTAGCCTCAAAGACTGCTTAGCCTACGCTACCACTAGGGCAGCTAGTCCGAAAAGGTTGACTTACAACCACACCATAAGGGTTGCTTGGCATGGTACAAGGTGGTCACTAGAACTAGTGAACAGCATATACCAGGCCAACTTCTCACAAGGACTGTCGTATACGTCTATTCGTTTGCACCTTGCAGCAGTAGCTGCCTACTTGCAAAATAGGCAACATCTATCACTATTCAGAGTTCCATAAATGAAAGCTTTCATGGAAAGCTTAAAAAGAGTAATACCACCACGGATTCCCCCTGCCCCAGCTTGGAATTTCAACATTGTTCTCACAAGGCTGATGGGTCCACCTTTTGAACCATTGCACAAGTGCCCTCTGTAATTCCTCTCATAGAAAGTTGCTTTCCTGATTGCCATCACATCACTGTGGAGAGTTGGTGAGCTACTGGCATTAACTTTGGAAGAACTACAGCTACACAAAGACAGGATAGTTCTCCGCACCAACCCTAAATTCCTTCCAAAGCTTGTTTCTGCCTTTCACATAAACCAATCGGTTGAGTTACGAGTTTTCTTTCCTCAACCTGATTCTGTAGCAAAACGCGCTCTTCACACACTTGATGTTAAAAGAGCTTTACTGTACTACATAAACAGGACAAAAGACTTTCGCAAAACAAAACAACTGTTTGTTGCATTTGCTCCACCTCACAAAGGCTGTCCTCTCTAAATCTGGTATTGCCAGATGGATTGTTAAATGTATTCAAAAGCTAAAAGAACTTTAGCTATTCCCCCTAGAGCGTATTCCACTCGCAAAATAGGGGCTTCTGTGGCCTTCTATGGGTAACATTCTCCTAGCTCACATATGTAAGGCAGCTACATGGTCTACACCACACACATTTCTCAAACACTATTGCGTAGGTGTGTTCGCACGTCAACAAGCTAATGTAGGCCAAGCAGTACTTAAAACACTGTTCCAAACAACTGCAACACCTACAGGTTAGCCACCACTTTGGGAGTATACTGCGTTATAGTCTATGCAAAGCATGTGTATCTACAGCACACATGCCTTGAAAGGATAATGTTACTTACCCAATAAGCATCTGTTCTTGACATGTAGAGCTGTAGATTCACATGAGCCCACCAGCCTCCCCTGGTACCTAATGTTGTTGCAGTTCTTCATTATACATTTATATGCATGGACATCTATATACGACACTTTCTTACTCCATTCTCACCCTCTTGCGGGAAAACAATCGAACAATGGAGTCGATGCCCATGCGCACTGTCACAGAAAGGAGGAGTCACATTACCTCTAACTAGGAAAGACTTCTTCGAAGAAAAACAACCTGCAATCATCCGGACCCAACACTAGATGGCAGGAGTGTGCAAAGCATGTAAATCTTCAGCTCTACATGCCAAGAACTTATGCTTACTGGGTAAGTAACATTATCCTTTTAATTCACATTTCTTATTAAAACTACTTGTAGTTATTTTATAGTTAGATATTGTAAACAAATTACTTATAATGCTATACATATATTCATATTTTGAATACTTACCTTTATTGACAACATTCTGTTGCACAACCTTTTTTACCCAATATTTTGGTAGTTTACATACAAAGTATGTAAACTCAATATTTTTTAAGAGAATATTTTGGTACGTCAATATTATTTTACTTGATATTTTGTCACACAACTGCTTAGAATTCACCCATCAAAATGTGATGCGTTCAGTTTTTACAATTAAAGTGACTAATGGTGCCCTTCATGATGGATTATAATTTATTTGAACCATGTTGTGTATCATTAGCTTATAATGGCATTAAGCTGTTAACATTCTTATTACTAAGCACTTTTTTTTACAGTAGATTACCTTACTTCATAATCAAAAATAGTCTAATATATTTTCATAAGAATGGCCCATTTTACTTTTTATATTCTTGCTAGCAATACACTAGAAGCTCTTTTACCCAATCTTCAGTATATTTGGCCATAGGAGTCTCTTTCTCACCCTCTATTATGAAAATGTAATCGATTTATGTTTGTAAAAGTAATTATTTTCAATGTTGAAATATTAGACATCTCATTAATCAATTCTTCTACTTCCAGATGACATTTGCTTTATCGTTTTAGACTAATGATGTATCTGTCTGTTTTACTTAACAAATTCATTGTTCCTGTGATACTGAAGATCTCTGTTCTCTTCCAATCTGTTCAAAATATTTTTGTGTTCTCTTAAATGTTTTTTACTAATGGCGATTCTTTTATTTCGTTCTCCCAAAAGATTTCCAGGATTTCTTAAGTTTGTTGTTCTTTAGAAGCAAGTATTTCTAACTTCCAACTTCTTTTTGATGTCAAAGAGTTTTAATTTCTCATTCATTCAGGATTCCAGTATAAATTTTAAAAACAATTGCTGTATGAGACGTCCTATCATGCCAATGTGCACTTTTATATATGTGTAATTTCTGAATTTCTGAATTTTCCCTGTAGTTAATTTTGACTCCTCACTCAAAAGGAAATTCCATTTTGTACCTTTAACACCTCTGACCCTGTTAGAGCAATTTGCTTCACAGTTGAGATAAGGACCATATAGTCCGCAATCGATTAGCATGGCACATGTGCTGACTATTGGATAAATGGATCAAAAGCTGCATAGGATGTCTACATCTGTAATTAAGTATTTCTTGTGTTTTTAATGTCTTAGATTAGGTCTTGTCATAACATAAATCTCAATGTCCAAAAACATTTTCACATGTGAGTCTTGTCTTTCATAGCAATCTTGATGTTTATTTATTCAATCTCATCACTAGTAGTCAACTCAGCCCAGCCAAAGCGTTTCGTCTACAAGGACATCATCAGGGCTGCAAATTTAAAAACATGTACATTAAAAAAATTATGCTCTTGATACCCTCTAATAGAATTGACAACCGTTCTATTACGACAATTTATACATCTTTTTAATCCAAACAATTTCCCATATCCTTCCACAAGACCCCCTACCTATATACTTTCTTTCTAGATGCTTTGTATCCCCAAAACACAATAGTATACATTTGCAAATGAGTATCTGTTATCCATTTTCACTGCAGATTAGTTCATGTAAATGCACATTTGCGTCCGTCCTGCTTCTATCTAATTCTTTCTTATATCCCATTATCCTACCCTTTTTAAGTTTTTGATCTGTAAAAGTAAATCCTCCACACACGAGTGCAACCTCCTTCTCCCAATTATGAATTGGGTATCCTATTTCCCTTAAGGCAAAATAAACAAAAACCACATCTTTACCTCCAGATCACAAAGAAATGCTCAACGGGCTAATTTCAATCTTCCATTTTAGTCTGGCAGGGTGAATGGAAGATTGAAATTAGCCCGCTGAGCATTTTTTGTCCAGTGGTAGAGCCATTGCAGTTGGGCTGTCAAGTACTAGTATTCAAAGTTGGGTGCCCCAGGCCTCCCTGGCAGGGGCACAAGATGGGGCTGCCCCATCTCCCCTCTTCTATTTTCCCCTGCAATTGGGGAGATCCCTGGTCTCTAGGTGAGCTGGATTAAATCTTGTTTATTCCAAATGTTTCAGGTAGCCATCTGGTGGTCCTTACCCCTCTCATTGATGGGTCGTATTGCTGGACAAAGATAATGATGCTCCCTTGCCTTGTTTACTACTTTGCCAATCTTCCAGTATTTCTCCCCCAAAAAAACATTTGATTTGAAGACACAATACTTAATGACCTCATATGGCATTACTCTCATCTTAAGGTTGCCCTTTCTAAATTGCAGCATCCACAGGGAGGCCTGGCGCACCCAACTGTGAATACTAGTACTTGCCAGCCCAACTGCAATGGCTCTCCCACTGGACAGTGTGTCATTTCCTTAAGGAAACCGGTGTTTCCGGCCCGCCTCTTGATCTGGCTGGCATATTGACGCTTTGTACCAGGGGGCCGGCCCTGGAGGCAGTCTCCCTTTCTTTCTACTGTCAACACTCAGCTGCTTTACTAGAGATGTATGGGTCACCAAAAACTTCACTACTTATGGTCCTACGATACTTCTTCTCAGTCTCCCCAAGCCCAAGGGCAACAAGCAAGTATTGGGAGTTACAGTTCTGGGAGCAAGTCTTACTCACTACCCTGGGATGACGTCTTTCAAGATGGTCAGCTCCTTCCATTTGTTTCCCTTTTGGAACAGTATGACCTCCATGAGTGCCAATTTCTTCTGGATGCTCCCTACTACGTATTTTATGGGATATTTTGGGGTTTTGGGAATAGGAGCCAGCTACTTATCCGCTCATACATACCTTGCACATGTTGGGCTATGGCTGAATGTCCGTACAACATTAGTTGATTATCTAGAGCCTTAGTCGCTTACTTACAGTGTTCGCTGCAACCCCTTGGAGAGTCTTAGGAGGAGGACTTCAGTAGAGTCCTACATGATAGGGAGCGGGTGAAAGTATTAGAATACCCACAGATACATTTCAAGAAATGCACGCTTAACATTGATACAACTGTACATGTTATTTAGGGCTTATCTCTCCCCCAAACACCTTTTGGGTTGGCTGAGAGATAACCATCTGTTATGTAACGCAGATAAAACAGATATCCTCCTGTTTGATCATTCTGGAGGAGAATGGTAGTACAGCTGCTGGCCGCAGGATCTCCCATCCCCTCTGGGGCTCGCATCATTAGCCAGGAATTTAGGGGTAAAGATAGATGACAAACTGTCCTTCTGTTATCAAATCACCTCTGATGCAGCAATCTGTTTTTCCCTCCTGAAATCCCTTTCAAACTTGCTGGATCTCCTGTCCTTGAAGAAACGTAAGACAGTGGTCCATACATTGACCACTTCGAGACTGGACTATGCTAATGGTCTCTATCTCGTTCTCCCAGACGAGCGGATCAAGAATTTGCAAGTGGTTCAAAATGCTGCTGCCCATTAGACATCCTTCAGAGAGTACACATTTTTCACTACCTGCGGGAGCTACACTGGCTACTTTTAAAAAGAGGATGTGCTTTAAAGCTCTTACCATCCTGCATCAGGCTTTTTATTTCCAAGGTTCTCAGTATCTGATTACAAGAACTAAGCACTATCTTATTTCCAGCCTCCTACCCTCTGCATCCCCTCTGCTAGTCTGGAAATAAACGTTCACACTTTATAAATGTATGTGCTACATATACTTTACCTATAGCATTGTATTACAACTATTTAAAGTGGGCACATGCCCAGATATCCACTGGTGGATAATCGGGTGGATAATCGATTGCCTACAGACGCTTTGGCCTTTTTCACACATTTTTGGCACTGGCTTTGCTGTAAGCCACAACCTACTTTGAAACATAGCTCTGCAACCCATATCAGGGGCTCTCACTCTTTCTCTTGTTTAACAGGAAATAATACCCAAATCTTTAGTGATTTGTAAATGGTGAACAATTCTCACCAATTCACACCCACACTTGCTTCCGGGACTTGTGCTGTTTCATGTGTTCACAGAGTAGTAATATGCTGTATACGACTGTGGTGGTATCAGTGATGTCGTCAATGATTTCGGTTGGGATGTCAACAGTGAGGTCATCATTGATGTCATTTAACATGTTCTGAGTGATGTAATATGTGAGGGGATAAGTGTAGCATCGCGGGTCTCAAGTTATAGTGAGCTCAGTGAACTATAACTGGTGAATTTCAGTGTTTTTGTTTCGTTTTTTTAAATGTTAATTTTTTTGTTATTTCTGCACTTAACTGTAACGTCACTTTAACCTTTGTTTTTGTGTGTGTTTTCACTTCTACAATATTGTAGTTGGAAATATTTTTGCTATAGTAAAATGTCTTAAACAGCAGTATCAAGTGCTTAATAAAAATACACCTTAAGTACTTCTCATTTGTCCCTTGACCTAAATACACTTGTGTTTCTTCTGTTTTGGATTTTAGGTGCATGTTGGTTTGATTTCAGAAGGTGGTACAAGACTATGAAGTTGTCTTTGGGCGAAGCACAAAAGAAAAAGGAGGAAGAATTTGCACGGTAAATTGAAGAAGTGTGGGATTTTTTACTGGCCAAACTGATATACTGTGTATTTATCTCGTTTGTGCATTAGTTCTGAAGCAGTTATTTCTGAAACACTTACAAGTTCTGTATTACTCTTTAAATCTAGATCCAGGGATAGTTGTAAAGAGAAAAGGCCATAACTTAAGTTCGATCTCCAAAATAGGTATTTTTTAGAAGCAATATAATAGCTAGAATGGTCTTGGCAGGGGCACGGACAATGTGGCTGTCTTCTTCTGTTGGTCTCAATATTTTATGGTGTAGTGCTGCACAAATGTATTATTTTTTTAATGAAAGTGACTTTGCCACCTGTAGCACTTGTTCTTTTGATAACTGTAAGTATTTTCCTTTGAACAGCTCGATCCTAGTTCTAAGTTTCTGTCTTTCTTTTGGATCTTCTTGCTCCCGAAAAGTAAGGGGAGTGTGATTAAGTGGTGATTAACCTTGTAATACAATTAATTTCTAGCACATGATTAAGAGAACCTTACTCCCGTCCAGCACTGATGGGCAGTAGCTGGAGAATAGCACCTGTTGATAATGCACTACAAGATGACATAGCCTTACTAACATGAGTCCACAGTGCCAGGGAGAAGAGCCAGGTTGCCTTGGGTGAATAAATGGCAGTACATAGCTTATAGTTTATATCTCCGGGGCGGTTGTGGAAAAGATATGGTTATCCATCTGCCATGGTGAAGAGGTTAGTGATTAATAGGGTTAGTCTGATTTTGAGGTAGTCACTGTGTGGTCTCAGAGAAGAAGGGCATTCCACCAGGAGGATCTTTCGACATGCAGAGATCAACCACCGTATCTACTGTACCTGAACGGTCAAGCTGACCAGTACGTACTGGTTAGCGGACCAGAGAAATTTAGTCAGATAGTAAGGGACAAATACGTTTGCAAGGCAGTTCGGTCTATGGCCATTGCTTACTTTGTGCACTAGGTAAAGATTGTCAAAGAACACTTTATTTTACTGGGAGCTAGTTAAGGGATTTAAGGGCCGAAGTGATGCGGTCATGCCATTGCAAGGCAAACTGCAGAAAAGCTGCATAGTTTTGAACTTAATGCAGTTTTGAAAAGAATGTGTGGAGAGGCCAATATATATACTTTTATAATAATAAAGGTGTGGGCTAACTGTAGCGAAGATTGGAGTTTTTCTGAAAGCAGTGGAGCAATGGCAGGCCATATGAGAAGGCATAGAGAGCAGATCCAATTATCTGGTGTTAATGAAAGGTTGCCAATGAAGATCACTCCCCACTGGCATGTGTTATATACCAGCATACATAGTGTATTTGTAATATCTGTAAACATTGAGCTGTGTTGAAGATAGGAGCAAGTCCTGATTTTTGACACGTCCAATGTTGACTATACTAGAGCAGAATGATCCTACTTTGAAAGGAGGAAGTGAACTTTGGTAGGGCTGTGCGGCCATGTGGAGTGGACAGTTTTTCGATAAACCCCTTGTCAAACATGGTGACAAAGATGGCCGAAAGAACCAGTAGAATCAGTGCATAGTGAGGCCCATTCCCTGAGAGTAGAAAGGCCCTTCTCTAATAATAGATAGAGGGGTCTCTGTATCCCTAAGGGTTCTGGAGTCTGACGGAACTCCCTTTCAAGGCAGTTTTACTCCATGGACTATATTATAGAAATTGCTCTGGTGACGTGTGCCCACTTATTGCACCCATTGCGCACTATGGTTTTACAGATGGGATGACAGCTGTTTGTGCTGCCCTTCTGTAATGCACATCACACCAGTGATATATGTGGGCAGGCACGATCTCAGGGGGCGTGCCCTCATTTTCGTGGCCCCATGCAAACGAGGGAACACTTTGATTTTGCTCCTGTGCCCTGTTAAAGATGCAGGTGCAGCGACAAAGGTTCTGTTAAAGGGCGCCCTGACTAGCCTGTACTTAAAGGTAGCGCACATTCAGTGCATCCCCTGATGACACCCCTTGAAAGGGATTGGTTGCAGTCACCTACGGCACAGGCCTTTAGGGAATCTCTCTTACCATTTCAATCACAGGTCAAGTTGGCTCCTGCACAATGAAAAGCGGACCAGTTACTTAAAACAGCTAGTCCACCTTTCACTAATATGCTGTTCCCTATGCAGGTGTGGGTTCACTTATACTCTGGGAACTATACATTTGGCGGGATACGGAGCACTGTTCCACTCTGCTTTTGGCACACACGCATAAGTGTGCAGTGCCGCACAAAGATTCAGGTGAGATGACAGTTGGAGCATGACAAAAGTTTCAAGCATTTTTCCAATGCAAATTCGACCTCAGAATGGTCTGCAATTAGCGGTGGTGTTTCTGCCGCTGTGTGTTTCTTTAGGATGGGAGTGATTATTGCATATGTAAATGCCTGAGTGATAACTTCCCTTCATAGGGAGATCTTGATTAGGTTGGTGATGACTGACGTACATTTTTGGGGCCTTGACTATGGTTACTGACTTTAGCGGTATAGATGTCTCAAAGCTGATCAAGATATTACTTGTATTCGGGCACAGGCTCAAACGCATACAGTGAGCTTGCACAGGAAGGAATAGAAGAGTAGATAGGGTTCAGTAACCTTGGGGCAATAAAAGCAATGTGAGACTCAAGCTTTCAGGTTTTGTTTTACGACAAAAGATAGAAGATTGTTCCATAGTTCAACCAAGAGAGCTGACAAACTGGAGGATGAAGGGGATTCTTAATAATCCAGAACAGTTCTTTGGTGTTGTTAGAAGATTCATAAATACATGCCTGGAGATATTCTTTCCGTACCCTTGCACAACTCAATTACTATGCCCTGAATTGCGTGTTGCAGGTTTTGCCAACTCCAGCTGATAGCTCGGTTTAGGTCCAGTGACTTAAAGTTAGGTGCAAAAGTGATTGTGAACCACGTTTCGATGACAGCAAGTAGTTGGAAGTCATTGTTCAGGATAAGACTGAAGGCAGTGGATGTCACAGGTGTTTTAACTGAAGGTGTGGCATTGAAAAGGGTGCCTTGTAAGGCATTAGAAGAAGACCGTAACACTACTGAATCACCCAGACAGGAATAAAGGGGGCAGGCGTGAATGAAGGTTGAGTGTAGCCAAGAAAGTGAGAGGTGGGGAAGAGGTGGCTGAAGAGGGACAACATTGAGTTGTCTCTTTAGCAAAGCAGTTTGGAAAAGAAGGAGCAGAACTGTTGTTTGGATTCCTTTCCATTTTTGAAGGTTTGATCGATGATCCAAAAACTGAACTGTTTCGCTTCGATCATTAGCATTCTGTTGTCTGTGATTAGGGTATTTAAGGGGTTGTGTCAGTTAAAAGATACTCCGAGCCTCCAGCCACCACTAATCATTTATTTTGTGTGAGAAGATGTTGGTTAGTCATTTTCTTAGCGGAGTTGTCCGGGTGTAGAACATGAGGATGGTTTTAGTATTGTCTATTACTTGATTGGGATAGATGTCTGCAATTATACAGCTATAATCATAATCGACCTACATTTCTTTTTTCTCTGTTTAGAGGTGGTGGAAGATGGGCAGAGGTTTGAAAACGTGATGGCGTTAGATAGTAAGGTTTGTCCCAAGAGGATTAGTGTGGCCTTAAGGATTATGCAATGAATTAGTATGGCACATTTTGGATAGTAACTGTACTCCCACACATTAATTCAGACCATTATAGCAAAGCAGGTTCAATCCCCAGGCATAGATTTAGAGCCATCCGCACATTCCAATCAATTAACTAAATGACTGATTCTTACAACTGATGGGGTATGACAATCCCATTTAGTCCATATTGTGTGGTAATATCAGGCTTTCATAGCTGTAGGTGTGGGCAGATGGTAGTCAAAGCTTTAATCTGGGAATATTGGTGATATAGAGTGCCCTTTGGAGGTACAGTTGGAATCTTACAACTCCATATTTGATCCTTCACATATAGTTGATCCTGGTGCTAATCAAGACTTTGGATGATGTAGCGTACACGCTGTGAAATATAATTTGTGGGATTTGCGAATAATGCTCATAAAATTGATCAGGTGGGCAAAGAGAGTTGACTTTCCAGCGACATATGCAGCAAGATGTGTAGGCCGATCGAACATTCACCATGCTTGTACAACAAGATTAAGATCAGCTTGTCCATATACAGAGAGAAGCATATTCGGGCAAGTGGCAACACTAACAGGATCCACTCAATGTCATCAGCTGGCCAAGGGAGTAGTAACTGTAATTTCCAAGCCTAGAAAGGATGCACCAGGAAAACAAAAGGCACCATTCCTGCTGATTTTCAGCAAAATGCTCTGTATTAGCAGAAAAAAAGCAAGAAGGCATATAGCAGGCTGAGGGGTCATGGTATCAATAGACACATGATGCTTTGGAGAATGTTGTCTTTGAAGCATACAGGTCTAGGAATGGTGCCCTGAACGTCTTACAGATCAATGTGATGGAACGCTGAGAGAGGGAGCACAAAATGAGACTGGAACAGACATTGGGAACCATCCAGGTATGTTTTATTCCACCTCAGCTACCTGCAACTGCCCCCACATGTGTGCCCCCAACATTCCAGATCCTTAGACTCTGTGATATATATACAGTAACATACATGTCACTAGCTAACATAGACTAGCTAGATACCATGCCTTTCACCTTTTTTTTCAACACCAAATTTGGCAAATAGCAAATAAATTACAGTAAGACAGATAAACGATCAAATGTATCCTAATCTATACATAGCCTTTCAAATAACATGGCCTCCTGGAGATTCTCTTGGGAAGCAGATGACAATAAAGCTTCAAACCACTGGTAGCAGTGTCCCCATAAATAGTAGAGTAAAGCTGATCTTTACTGAGATCAGAACACTTTTTCAAATAGGAGTAGTTACCTTTCAAAACAATAATTTACTTAACATTCCAAGTTCTGCCATCTGATGTCTTAACTGCCTTCTTAAAGGTCTTGGTGATTCTCTTAAGTCCAGAGCACTTTGACCATGGTTTAGAGCCACCTCGGCCTCAAATCTTCATCCAATCATGTATTTCAACATTTATTTCTTTTACAGCATGCCTTTTGTCGAACACTTTGTTCCTCTCGACCATTTTGTCATGCTCACGCTTTCCTCACGTGTCCCCCACAGAAACACACACACAGCTCTTATTTCACTTCATTCAGGAACTTGCAGAGTGTTGGCCTTCCTTCCTCTAAACAATTCAAAGGTAAAATGCCCAGTGGTAGCATTCGGAGCTAATCTGTATGCGACCATGCGGGCTTGGAACTTTTTTTTCCAATCAAGCCGACGGGATTTAGTAATTTGATTGCCTTCTTTTATAGTTTTATTAAACCTTTCTACCATTCCATTGGTTTGGGGATGATAGCTTTCTTATGACTAATATCATAAGCATTCAAAAATTGTCTTACCTCATGAGAGCAAAATTAAACATTATCTGCTAAAATACTATTGAGATACCTTCTTTTCTGAAAAGATTCTCAAGAAAGCATAAACCAGCCCCAGAAATGTCAGCTACACATCCAGGTTTAGGCTACCTTGAAATAGATTCACCACTACAAATAAATAAGGAGTCTAACTTTAATCTCTTAAAGGACCCACCAAATCCATGGCAATCTCTTGCCATGGACCGTCGGGTAGATCTCTACATAACATAGGAACAGTTATTACTTTATGTAGGTTGTCACTTTCATTACACTCCTAACATTCCCTGATCTTTCCTTCAATTTATAAATCAAGACCAGGACACCAAAAATCAAAGTGAATCCTGACGATAGTTTTGACCATTCCCAAATGGCCTTCATGGCATTGTCAAATACTCTATTACACAATCTACTAGAGGTTACTAATCTGTCCCCTCAGAACAGCAGCCTGTCACACAAAGATAATTAATTCTTAATCTTCAAATACAGTTTAACTGGGTCACTCAAAAACCTATTTTTCAGCCAATCTTCTCCCATATATTTACATGGCCAATGTTTCACCCTGATCCAGTGCATTGTTCCACTCTTCCTGTTAGGTAACCCTGCACATAACCACACACATACTTTTACCAGACCACACTTCATCCATCACATCCCCAGCATTTTCTTCACCCACCTTAATAAAGTGTTTTTTGATTAATTCATCACAAATGTCAAGAGACAATCAGTTGCACTGTTATCTACTCCTGGGACGCATTCAGCCGGAAAGTCATATTCTTGCATTTCTACAGCACCTCTTTTGTTTTTGGCTAAAACCATATTAAAACCTTTTTTTTGTGGAAATCTTTTTATTAACATTGCTCACAATATCATACAGTTCAGGACAATATTCATATAACATATGGTGGAATGACATTTCACAATACAGTGGGAGGCTGACATAGCACAGGTGGGATTATCAATACTTTTCCATTTCTTTATGCAACCCCTGGACTTATAAATAGTTTCTTCAGCTCTCTGGCACCAATCTAGATACCGCACCCACTGGTCCCACTGTGGGGGCGCCTGCGCCCCCCAGCTACTTGCAATATTCCTTTTTGCCACCCCTGCTGCCATTGCCAGCCAGATCTCATTGTGTCTGGACCAGTCCGTGGCCCATTTGATCATCAACAATAGCCACCTAGGCTCTAGTGGGCCCAGAGAACCCACTACCGCTGCCATTGTGTCCACAACTTTAGTCCAGAAGGGCACTATCTCTGGGCATTCCCACAGGATATGGATGAATGTGCCTTCTCTACATCCCCTCGCACATAGGGCTGAGTGGCTTCTGCCCCAGGCATATAGATGAGTACGCGGGTAATACACCCGGTGTAGAGGCCTTGAGGAAAACATGGCGGCAGCTAGCTAAGCTGCCGTGGTGCTCTGATGCGAGCTCCCGTCGGATTCTACCCCATTCTACCCCATGCTGTCGTCCCGTAACGACGTCTGATCTCTCGATGGCTGGAGCAGCAAATTATGTTTTGAAGGTGCCGGATGATTTCTAACTTTCACTTTGAGCCGGATAAAATGCTTTTTGCTTCAATTTTTTTCGGCGGCTGCTGTCCCTTTAATGCATGTTGAAAATGCATTTCCGCGTTTCTCCTCCGGCTGCCTGCTGCTTTTGGCCGTGTGTATTCCCGGAGGCTGGAGAACACCGTGAGGGCTTCTTCACAGCTGTTCCGGCTGAGAGTTTTGTGTCTTCTAGGAGCATTGTGCCCTCGAGAGAGGCCGGAGCAGTTCTGTGTGTTATAAGGAAGCCGCCGATTCAAGAGTCGAAGTCAGGTCGGCTTGTTTCATCTCTTTCGCTAGAGCCATTGGGGAAACCGAGGCTCTGTTTCTGGGCTGCCGCGCTGGAGCTAAGGCGGGGGAGGAAGGTGCGGAGCCTGGGGCAGTTATTCCGCGGTCCTGCCTATGTGGCTAAAGCCTGCAGAGTAGATGGTAAAGCGTCTTCTGGAAGTACACATGAGTCAATACCCCCACCCCCTCTGAGAACAGCCAAAGAGGGAAGGCTAGAGTTGGAAGCTCTCGACTACGGTAAGAGTCCTGAAGGGTTTGAAACGCAGGCTGGGTTACCGCAAGAGCCAATTATAGCGCTTCTACAAACTGTTGAGGAGGCAGCCACTGCTCAGAGTTCCGACATATCGGTTAGGAGGAAGCTTTCTTCCTACTTAAACACAGAAGTGAAGGCTCGAGGTAGCAAACATAAACATAAACCTAAGTCCAAAACCAAAACGAAGGGTTCCAAGGCAGTATTATCCTTGGGCTCTAAGATCACTCCATCACTTCGATCTTATTTTAAAGCGGTCCCTCAGATCCTTAACCTTGTGGAAGATCATAATATGGCAGGGGTCTTGTATGTTCCGGACCCTCTTCCTTCTCCCTCTCCCTCTCCTTCTGCTAACGTGCCAGCACTATCCTTCTGTGCACTAGGTGGAGACGAAGTTACATCAGGGGGGATGAATGAACAACAGTTCGCACCACAGGTGAATGACTTAGAAGGAGCTGGAGCAGGAGCAGGTCAAGAAACGGTGTTGGGGAAGAAGGTTATAGCAGGTTTTTCTACCTTTGAACAGAGTCCCCCACTGAGCTTGTTAACGGCGGATGGGCCTACTTCCGGCGACCATGCGACGGTAACACTGGAGTTGGAGGGGGCAGTTGGTGGAGTCTGTGTGGATCAAGAGATTACTAAGGTCCAGTTTCAGAAGGGTAACACTGCTGGACCTGGTTCTGCTATTTCTGAGGATGAGTGCTCTATCTCAGCCGCCTCTTTGTTGGGGATGTTCTCAGCACTTACAATGGAGATAAGGAAAGGGTTTTCAGAGTCCTCTGCAAACCAGAAGGAGATAAGGAACTACTGCGAGGCATTAGATAACAAGATTGAGAGCTTAACCGTTAGAACAGGTGTCTTGGAAGAATCCTCAATAGTTTCCTCAGCTAACTTAGAGCAAGCTAAGGATGACATAAAGAAGCTTATTAGTGAGGAACAAAGCCTAAGCGAGAGGCTGGAGACGTTAGAAAACAATGCCAGACGGGGGAATATACGAATTCTTAACATTCCGGAAGGAACCGAGGGCCCAGACATAAAGCAGTTCATCTCGGGCCTGTTAAAGGATTCCCTGGGCTTAGAGCACTCTGTTGAAGAATTAGCCATGGACATACAGCGAGTCCACAGGGACCCCTTTCGGCGTAACCCCCAAAGATCAAAACCGCGTAAAATTCTCGTTAACTTTCACACGTATGTACTGAAGGAGCAGATTCTTAACCTGGCATTAAAACAAAAGTCTCTCGCCGGGGCAGGCTATACTTTTCTAGTTAGGTCTGACCTCTCCAGAATTACATTGGAAAAACAGTGGGAGTTCGGGAGGCGTCTGGATGCCTTTAGGAAGGTCGGAGCAACGGCTCAGCTCATGTTCCCGGCAGCCATTAAAGTTATGCATAATAATCGGATGTATAACATTAGGACTGTACAGGCAGCCGATGAGCTTCTGATAACATTAGGGAAAGAACACAATTAGATAGCGTATATTCTGAGATAGTGTTGGGGGTTCTTCCAAATCTGCCTATCAGATATCGTATCCCTATTATATATAGATCTACGCTCCTTACTTCATTTTAGGCCATAGCCACTTATCCATACTGATTAAAATTTCCCTCTTCTCCTTGGTCTAGGTTTAGGTTGGCTTAGTTAATTGTTTAAAAGAGGTCTTGGTGACCTCTTTCTCATTTGTATCTTGGGCGGGGACTTCATCTCTTTATGTTTCATACTTTTCTGGCATGTATTTTCTTCAGGGGGATGGGTGGGGTTCCCCTGATGGGAGCTTGTTTCAAGGGGTGCTATCTTCCGGACTATGTGCCGGTCAGATAACACAAGGGTTTTCCATGGGGGGGGTGGGGGGCTTCAGGGGATGCACGGGGTTAGAAGGGGGGGGGGGGGTGTCGGCAAAATTTTAAAATGTTCCTCATTGTTCGAAGTAGTATTATGAAAGATGGAAGTAGGCAGATATTGTGCCAAGTGTCAATGCAACAATGGAAATTCTTGCCTTCCTTAGCCTTTTTTTCTTTTTTTTTTTGAGTATGGGTAGTGTGGGGTATGTCTCTTGGAATGTAAATGGCCTCCGGACCCAGCTGCAGAATCTCGGTCCGAAGCCCAGTCGTTGCAGTACCATAAATAAGTATGGCCATTCAATGCTGTTGAAGGCCATTGAGGCGTCCAGCGCCATCAATGCTGTCTGAATATTGCCTATGTCTTCTGTCATATATAGGACCCCATACAAGCGGCGTAAATTATGACGAGTACTCCTGTGCGGCCTAAACCCTGACTGATTACATGTACTAAATCTGGCAAAACTGAGAGCAGCCGCGTCTCCAGTGCCTTGGCTTCAACATTAACTAGCGCGATTGGCCGGTATGATTAGCATTGATCAGCCAGCTTCCCTGCTTTGTGGATAACAACTATCGTGGCCTCTCTATGATCCGGCGGCAGCATCCCCACTTTTCGCTCTTTAGATACATCTGGAGGAGGGGGTCGACGATGAAGTTCGCCTGCCGCTTGTATATTCCCACAGGGAGCCCATTTTGTCCCTGCGCCTTCCCAGACTTAAGTGCGTTGAGAGCCTCACCATCCCAGTGAATTCTGCCTCTAGCTGGTCTTTTTGCTCCTGGGACAGTGTAGGCAGCGCAAAGTCTTGCAAAAACTCCGCGCAGTCTTGTTCCGACCTAGTGCGTACCGGGGTGTAGACCCTTTCAAAGTACGATGCGAAAGCTTCCGCTATATCTGTGCCAATGGAGGCCAATGCCCCCTCACTATCCCTTATCTTTGCAACCCAGGAGCGCTCCCTGTCCTGGCGTTCAAGCCATGCCTGTAGCTTCAGGCTTTTATCCCCAGCATCATATATCCAATGTTGCGTGGCTAGGGAATAGGCACGCGCCTCATTCTCCGCCAGCGCTCGGAGTTCCTTTTGTTTCAGGGCCAGCTCATGACTGTTATCAGCCGAGGGCATCCCCCCGGCTTCCCTCTCAAGAATCACTAACTCGTTTTTTAGCTGCCTAATTTGTATGGCCTCTTCTTTCTTCTGTGTGCCAATCAGTGCCTGGGCCTGTCCTCTAAGAACCGTCTTGTAGGCTTCCCATATCGTTAAGTGAGATACAACTGAGCCCTGATTTTCCTCGAAGTACAGTTGGGAACCCTCCCTGAGTTTGTCACTAATGGTTTCGTCCCTAAGGCGACACGGGTCTATCCTTGGAAAGGAGGTCCTGGCTATCACCGAGCCCCTGAGAAGAACGCTCACCTGAGAATGGTCTGAGATTCCCCGAGGTAGTATGTGGGGTTCCGCAAAGTCTCCCAGCCGGTCCACATGCGTGAACAGATGGTCCAACCTGGAATAGGACACATGTCTGGTCGAGTAGAACGTGTAGTGTCTGTAAGAGGGCTAGTCCTCAACAAAGCCTCGTAGGCCACTTTCCCCCCTGTGTTCCCTCCCCTCACCCGATCGGTCCAAATCAGCATCCATAACAGCATTTGTGTCACCCCCCAGCTAGAGAACTCCCCGGGGAAGGTCCACCAAGAAGGAGCCAAGTCTCTCAAAAGTCATGGAATGCAAACCTGGCGGGATCTAGCAGGAGCCCAGAACTACTACCCATCCCTCCCTCCCACCTACCTGCCACTGCCACCATGCATGCAGAGTTGTCTGTCCATGTACCCGAGATTACTATAGGCAGGGTATTACGAAGCAGGATTCCCACTCCCCTGGAACCTGATGTGAAACCCGAATGAGCCACCACCTTATACCCAAAACGGTCGAGGGCCTTACATCTATTGGCACCCAGGTGCATCTCCTGAAGGAGAACCACATCCGGGGAGTACCGCTTTAGGTACTGCAGCACCAGCGTTCGCTTAATTTTGTTCCCCAGCCCATTCACGTTCCACGTCCATATCTTAACTCTTGCCTGTTCACCCATCAGTTGCATGAGGTCTCCACCTCCTCGGATCAACCATGTCCCATCGTGCCCAACAGAGCCACACCACCATACCAGATAACAAGATTGACATTGAGCAAAACAAACCACAACAAGATTGACATTGAGCAAAACAAACCACCCCCAATAGACCAACCCACTACCAACTCCCTGCCTCCCTGCACAGTGTGTCCCCAACCTCCCACCTTTCAAACTTGCAGAGTGCCTGTCGCCCCATTAGACCCAAATCCAACTTGAAGAGGGAACGTAAGCCCGCAGTCAACAGAAAGAGTTATACATGGCTACCGGAAGTTACACCCATTAAGACAGAAGTGCTAAGGCCACCCGTTACCAACTCCCTGAGCCCCCCCCCTCCACTCCCAGCCACAACTGTAGTTCCAACCATGGGAATGCCTCTGGAACGCAATCCCGGCTCAGCCAGTGCTATACAGCACGGTGTTCTGGCTGAACCCTCTAGGTTCCCCCTCAAACTCGGGCCCCCTTGTTCATGCCATTTTCCTCCTCTCCCAGGACAGAGCACCTCAGGTCGCTACACAAACTCCACAGTCACTTGACCGTACTCTGTTCACGTTCCCTGTCGCCTGGAGCCGGTCCGTCTGCACTCATCACCTCTCGTCTGGATTGGCGGTATTCAGACCTGCGCGAGCCTCCATTTTTCCCCACAGTCCTCCTTCCCTCAAGCCAGTCGCTGGCTTCTTCAGGCTTGTTGAAGAAGTATGCTTTACTTCCATTGAGGATCTTGAGTCGTGCTGGGTATAGCATCATATATTTCACCCCTTGTTCTCTGAGGGCCCGTTAAAACTTTTTTGGAGACCATTTCCTGCAAAGGTTGGTGATCCATCCTTACAGTGAACGCCGAACTTACAGCTTCCTTTTCAATCACCGAATAATTTATTTTAACGCCTTTCAAAGATCCAGAGGTACAGGTAAAAAGTGTGTTCGAGGCATATGAGCTGCAGATTACACACTTTTGCATAGATCGCCATCTGGTGTTGGGCCCGGATGTTTGCAGTTTGTTTTTCCTCTTGGAAAGTCTTTGGAAGTCACGAGGTCGGTGACTCCTCCCTTGGTTCATATTGCGCATGGGCTTCGGCTCCATCCTCAGATTGTTTTTTCCGCCATCGGGCTCGGATGTAATACTTCGCGCTCCGGTTCCGAACATTTCCAGTTCGACGATCGAAGCGGAATCCTCACTCATGGCAGTATTGTTAAGATCCAGATTTCCTCAATCACCTTCTCTTCAACACATCTTCGATTCCAGTCATCGACGGCGGCCTTCGGGCCTATCCAAGCTCCGATCCCGGCTGATGGAAAGAACTCCATTCAAGAATTGCCCTCGATGTGGGTCCAAATTCCCCCACACCGATCTTCATGAGCACGAGGCTCGAGACTGTCCCGCCTGCAAGTCTTTCAGATCGAAAAAGACTATTCGAGATCGAAGGGCCAGACGAAACATGGCGCACTCCTCGACCTCCGTTCCAGTCGACATCTTCGGGGACGACGTCGAAGCTCCGGGACAGCAGCACACCGAAGAGGACCTCGTCAGTGCTTCCGAAGCCGACGACTCGGATGTGGAAGACATCACTCTGGCGCAGAGGGTCGTGAGTACTATACCCCCTCCCACACCCGCGCCGACACCCAAAAAGGCTTCGGTCACGCCTTCACCTCCAGGCCTAGGCAAGACCAAAGACACTGCTTCAAACACCCCACCTTCGGGCTCGGTGAAGAAGCCTAAAAAGCCTTCCGGCGGCTCGGGCTCGAGCCAGCCTGCCAGCGGTGCCGATAAACACACTTCGGCACCGGAAAAGAGACCGGCCTCTACCTCGACACTGAGCTCCACACCAAAGTCCTCTGTGTCGAAACCCAGCCTTTCGGTACTGACCAAACACCATAAGGCCCCCGGCACCGACACTCCCGCGCCGAAGCCTACCTCGGCGCCGACCAATAAATCGGAGGTTCCAAAAAAGTACGGCACGGACAAGCCCAAAAAGTCATCGGCCCCGAAACCTTCGGCGCCGACGGAACAAACAATGTCTCAGGAACTGTTTACACCGGATCCCTTGCAAAAGACACTTACCAAGGATCCAAAAACTGGACATTTGGCACTCTCTTCTAAAAAGAGACATTTGGACAAACCGGCTCCGCCTCCACCTCCAAAGAGGAAAGACTCTGCTACCTCCCCTTTCAGAGTGCCTTCCCCACCTCCTCCACCTCCGCCCCCTCCACCCCTGCCTCATCGCTCCCCGACCCCGTCTCCAGACCATGATGATCAGGGGGACCCATATTACGATCCAGGGGATGTGCCACAAGACCCCACCCCTAGAGGATCTCCAGACCCATGGGACAATTATAATAATCCAGACATTCCAGATGTCCCACAAGATGACCTTTATCCATCCAGGCCATCTCCACCAGAAGACTCATTAGGTTTTCACCACCTACTTCAGAGGGCGGCACATTTTCACGGGGTAGAGCTACACACTGACCCGGTAGAGGAAGATTTCCTCCTCGACACCTTTGATACCACACATAGGTCTACCTCCATACTACCTATGCTCAAGGGGGTAATAAAATAATGCGCCAGAGGTTTTTAAAGACCCAGTCAGGGCTAGGGTCATTAACCCACGCATAGAGAAAAAGTATAAAGCTGCCCCCACAGATACTGCCTATATCAAAGGGCCAGCGTCACTAGATTCCCTAGTGGTCTCCACTGCACGGAAGAGGTCAAACTCCCAGGCGTCAGGTGAAGCACCACCACCTGACAAAGAGTCAAAGCTACTGGACGCGTCAGGAAAGCGCACTGCGTCACAGGCAGCCAATATATGGCGTATCGTCAACACTCAAGCGCTACTGGCCAGATACGACAGAGCGCATTATGATGAACTAGAAACCATCATGCACCATCTCCCAGAAAAATACAAAAATAGGGCCAATGAATTAATTCAAGAGGGTAAGACGATAACTAACACCTCTATACGCTGTGCCTTAGACGCAGCAGACACAGCCTCCAGGGCCATTAACACTAGCGTCCTCCTCCGTCGCCATGCTTGGCTGAGAGTTTCAGGCTTTAAACCAGAGGTACAGGCCTCCATATTAAATCATCCATTTGATCAAGAACATCTATTCGGCCCAAAGGTAGATGAGGCCCTCGAAAAGATGAAGAAGGACACAGATACGGCGAAATCTATGGGAGCCCTGCAGTCACACCCTCCTAGGCGCTCCTTTCGCCACTCTTCCTTTCGGGGCACGGCCAGAGGCTACTCCTCAGATTGCGCGTCCACTTCCTACAAATCCCCTGCTCAATCCACCTTCACAAGGGGTTATCAAAGAGGCGGCTATAGGGGCAATAACAATAAAGGCAGAGGCAAAACAAATACCGCCCTCTCTGCCACACCGTCTACCCAATGACTTCCCCCTGCTTCCTTCAGACCATCCCACTCCGGTCGGGGGCAGGCTACAAAATTTCCTTCACGTCTGGTAGACCATCACCTCAGACAGATGGGTGAACCAAAATATTCGTTCAGGGTACTGCCTAGAATTGACACCTACCCCGCCAAACATTCCACCCAGCCAACGCCCAATGTCACAAGAACATTCCACGTTACTAAAACAGGAGGTAATCTCTCTCCTACAAAAAAATGCGATAGAAAAAGTCCCCGCCAATCAGCAAAATTTAGGGGTCTACTCCCTATATTTTCTGATACCAAAAAGAGACGAGACTCTACGACCTATTTTAGATCTCCGGCCTCTAAACACATGCATATATTCGGACCATTTTCACATGGTAACACTTCAGCAGGTACTTCCGCTCCTCTACCAGAACGACTTTCTCACCACACTGGACTTGAAAGACGCATACTTTCACATTCCGGTAAACCATGCTCACAGAAAGTACCTCAGATTTGTAGTGGACGGGCAACACTACCAGTTCAAGGTGCTCCCATTCGGGGTCACAACAGCACCAAGGGTATTCACCAAGTGCCTAGCGGTAGTGGCGGCACACCTCAGAAGACAGCACATTCACGTCTTCCCATATTTGGACAACTGGCTAATAAAAGCCACGTCCTACAACCAATGTGTACATCACACCGCCACTACAATCCAACTACTTCACCAGCTAGGTTTCACGGTGAACCACCAAAAGTTCCAGCTAATACCATCCCACACAAAGCAATACCTCGGTGCCACCATAGACACCTCAAAAGCCATAGCCTACCCCAATCCTGCCAGGATTACAAGCATTCAGGCTTTGCGTCAAAGATTCATACCTCAACACTCTCTCCCAGCAAGAGTGTTTATGCAACTAATAGGGATGATGGCCTCTTGCATTTTCATAGTGCCTCATGCAAGACTCCAGATGCGTCCACTCCAAGAGTGCTTAGCGCGCCAATGGAACCAGGCCCAGGGGCAACTGACAGATCTGGTGTTGGTAGACGGTCGCACCCATCGCTCTCTGCAGTGGTGGAACACCACAAATCTTTCCAGAGGTCGACCGTTCCTGGACCCGGTTCCACAAATAATCCTAACAACAGACGCATCACTCTCCAGCTGGGGAGCTCATCTACTACACCTCACAGTGCAGGGCACATGGACGCCGCAACAAAAGTTACTCCACATCAACCATCTGGAGTTACTGCCAATCTTTCTAGCCCTAAAATCCTTTCAGACACAGATTTTAGGCAAGGCAGTCCTTATTCGCACAGACAACATGACGGCCATGTACTACATTCAAAAACAAGGCGGCACACACTCTCCACAGCTCTCTCAACTAGCACAGAGCATATGGAGATGGGCAATTCCACACAAAATCTTTCTCCTAGCCCAACATGTCCCAGGAGTCCAAAACACCATGGCAGATCTGCTCAGCAGACAGACGCAGCAGATCCACGAGTGGGAACTTCACCCGCAGGTTCTTCACCCGTTCTTTCAGATGTGGGGGCATCCACACATAGACCTCTTCGCCACCCACGAAAACAAAAAATTCCCAAGCTTCGCCGCCAGATACCCACACCCATTGTCCAAAGGCAATGCGATATGGATGAACTGGTCAGGCAAATTTGCGTATGCCTTTCCACCTCTCCCACTAGTTCCAGACAACCGTGGTACACCACGCTGCTGGAACTCTCGGTAGTGCCACACCAAAAGTTACACCTCTCACCATGCCCCCTAACCCAGAACCATGGAGAGATCAGACACCCAGACCCAGCTCAGCTCAACCTTGCGATCTGGCTCCTGAGATCCTAGAATTCGGATACCTTAACCTTCCCCCTGACTGTATGAACGTCATCAGAGAAGCTAGACGCCCTACCACTAGACCCTGCTACGCTGCAAAGTGGAAAAGATTTGTTGTTTATTGCCATAACAACACAATCAACCCTCTAGACGTATCTATACAGCACATCATATGCTACTTACTCCATCTACAAAGGTGTAACCTAGCATATACATCCATTCGGCTACATCTCGCAGCAATTGCCGCTTACCTACAAAACAGACAGCACCTATCACTTTTTAGAGTGCCTGCCATTAAAGCCTTCATGGAAGGCCTCAAACGAATAATTCACCCCAGAGTACCACCCTCACCTGTGTGGAACTTAAATATAGTTCTCACAAGGCTAATGGGACCGCCTTTCGAACCTTTGCATAAATGTGAATTGCAATTTCTCACATGGAAAACAGCTTTTCTTGTAGCCATCACTTCCCTTAGAAGGGTCAGTGAGATATAAGCACTTACTATACAAGAACCTTTCTCCAAATGCACCAGAACAAGGTTGTCCTCCGTACCAACCCAAAATTCCTACCCAAAGTCATTTCCCCCTTTCATCTAAACCAATCGGTAGAATTACCGTTTTTTTTCTCGCAACCTCAAACTGTGGCAGAAAGGGCTCTACACACACTGGATGTTAAAAAGGCCTTACTTTACTATATCCAGAGAACACAACCTTTCAGAAAGACCAAACAACTGTTTGTCTCTTTTCTCTCCACCACATAAAGGCAACCCCATCTCTAAATCAGGGATAGCTAGGTGGATTGTAAAATGCATACAGATTTGCTACCACAAGGTAAAACGCACGCTATCTGTTCCCCCTAAAGCCCACTCTACACGAAAGATAGGGGCTTCTATGGCTTTTCTAGGGAACATCCCATTAGATGATATCTGCAAAGCAGCTACATGGTCAACACCGCACACTTTCACTAAACATTACTGTGTAGATATGCAAACCAAGCAACAAGCTAGTGTGGGCCAGGCTGTACTAAAAACACTTTTTCAAACCACTGCAACAGATACCGGTGGTCGCCGCTAGGGTTGGGAACTGCTATATAGTCTATGCAAAAGTGTGTAATCTGCAGCTCATATGCCTCGAACGGAATACGCTACTTACCAGTATGCATCTGTTCTTGGCATGTAGAGCTGCAGATCTACACACGCCCACCCGGCTACCTGTATCTGTTCCAGTCTATCTTATTTAGATACAACACACATGGGTTTCTTCACTATTATTACTACGCTCCATCTTTCCCTGTTGGCGAAAAACAATCTGAGGATGGAGCCGAAGCCCATGCGCAATACGAACCAAGGGAGGAGTCACCGACCTCGTGACTTCCAAAGACTTTCCAAGAGGAAAAACAAGCTGCAAACATCCGGGCCCAACACCAGATGGCGATCTATGCAAAAGTGTGTAGATCTGCAGCTCTACATGCCAAGAACAGATGCATACTGGTAAGTAGCATATTCCTTACTTTCCACTCAACAACATTTAGAAGAACAGTTCCAAGACCTTCAATACTGGCATCTCTAATCACCCTTCTTCCCATGACGGAAAGCCTACAGATCTGGAGCACACCTTGATTGAGACTTGACATTTTCAAAGTCAGTCATACATTCTTTGGTCCAATTATTCTCCCCTCCTTTCATACAAAGTCTTCTCATTTCCTTGGTTTCCTCAGACAGGTTGGGTAAAAACTGTCCATAAAATTCATTCATCCCTAGAAATAAAAGTAATTCATCCTTTTTATGAGGAGCGCACAGAGTACAGATAATTTCACTCCTTTGTTGGACCCTGAATGCCCTTATAAAGATATCTCTTCCCTGCCAAACAAACACTTGTCTGCAGTTAGCCTAAGACCTGCCTTCTTGAATGATTCCAAAACACTACAACTGTGTCATTATGTTCATCCCAATTTGAACCAAAAATCAGAACATCATCCTGAAAACAACACACATCATGTAAAGTTCCCAAAACAGATTGCATCACCCTCTCTAAAACTGAAGCAGCTGAAATTAATCTAAATGGCATACTTAAAAATATTCAGGAAGCATTTGGTGTAACACAACGTGTAGGTTCCTGGGAGTCTGGATGTAATATGACCTGATAAGCACATGCGAAATCCAAGGTTGTGATGTATTCGGCATTTGCCATCATCAATAGTTTCCTTAGTGTTTGGCAGTGGATACTGATTAACTATAATTTCTTTATTTAAAACTCTCAAGTCGATACAGAGTCTTATTGCTCTGTTTACCCTCCTAGCTTTCCACTCTGTGGCTTCCATTTGTGTTATTACTCTCACTTGCTTTAATCTCACCAACTCATTGCACACAGCATCCTGGACACTGAAAGGCATCCATCTCTTCTAAGCAACCACTGGAACAGCTCTCGGTCTGAGTTTAGTGTTATTAACTCGTTGAGTGCTCATGACGAGCTCAGCTCATCATGAGTCACAGTGGAGCTGTGCTCATGACGAGCTCAGCTCGTCATAACGGCCGCGGCCCGCCCATGCGCGATTAATACCCCGCCTGTGCGGGAGAATTAATCAGTGGACGGGGTCATGACGAGCTCAGCTCGTCATGAGCACAGCTCCACTGTGAGTCATGACGAGCTGAGCTCGTCATGAGCACAGCGGCGCCGCGGCCCACCCCTACCCCCTCCCCACTTCCCCCCCCCCCGCACCATGGGAGAATTACCCCCGCAGGGAAGGGGTTGACATCTACCTTTTTAGGTCTCGCCTAGCGTTGCAGCGCGAATGCGCTGCCATCTCTTTCCGAGGCATGCAGTATATACTGTAGTGTGGAAGCTTCGTGGAAGCTCCACCCACTCTCTGCCCATTGGCTTTTGTCTTTAATGCTGCCTTCCAATTGGTTTGAGGTTTGTTAGTCCCTCCTCATTCATCATTTGTATCCTTCCACGGCTATTTTCCCCTTTACTCCTAGCACTATTTTCTTTTAGGCCTCGTCTAACTTTGCATCGTGCATGCGCTGCCAACGCTTTGCAAAGCATGCATTATATACTGTGATGTGGAAGCTTCGTGGAAGCTCCTCCCACTCTCTGCCCATTGGCTTTTGTCTTAAATGCTGCCTTACGATTGGTTTGAGGTTTGTTAGTCCCTCCTCGTTCTTCATTTGTATCCTTCCATGGCTATTGGCCCCTTTACTCCTAACACTATTTTCTTCCCTGTCTCCACACTCCATCACCCCCTCCCTCAGTCTGTGACTTTTCAACCTCCCCTGCACCTCCCCCCCCCCCACTCTCGTTAGTGTTTTCTTGCCTGCCGGCACTTCCGTTTTCATCTTTCTTATTGCCACCTTGAAAAATGCGCGTTCAAGATGTGTGCTATACAAAAACTTCTCTTGTTTAATGAACTAGATTTTAATGTTACTCTAAATATAATAATTCTCTAGGCAACATTCGGGGTATGCATGGCAACTGACGCCTCTTAGTTCACAAATGATATTGTTGTCGGGCAGGAGGAGCGGCAGTGTTTTAACTCATGCTTAAAACAAGCACTTTTAATAACTTCCTCTCAATTCAGTGCTATAATCTTGTGTACTGAGGTGACGCGCTAAAGAAATGCAATTTTTTGAATTCTGAAGAGACATTATCACACATTTACATCATATTTACTGTACGATTAACATGCCGATCATTTTCACATCTCGCCCACTGGCTCGTATACGCTTGCCTCTTCTCCGGCTGGCTCTACCTGCTAATTAATATATTGGCTTGCGCACCTCTAACAAAGAGAGATGAATGGATACATGACAGTGAGCCCGGTAGATGGTAAAAAAATAGACTGGTACAGACAAAGTCAGTCTCCATTGCCTCACGTCAGAATCATCACTTTCAGTAACCTGGAAATCTGCCGGCAACTCCCGCATGCTCCAACCTCATCTCCCTCACCTATTCTTAGCAGAAGCGGCAGATTCTAAGCTGTGCCCTGCTGGTGCAGAGGAACACGGCAGAGTCTGTAGAAGCTCTAGGATCCCTAGCCTCTCCGGGCGGGCACCTAAGCCTTCCGGGTGCCTTCAATACCGTACGTTTTGAACGTGTAGTTAAATAACTGCTCATCGAGTACCTCATTTGCTGATCATTCCATGGCACTACCAACACTACATTTGGACACATTTTCTCAACTGTAAAAGACTACCTTCTATAGGTCATTTAACAACTCGGGGCTTTGGGGTTAGGTAACCTACTTTGGATGCTGTGTAAAAGAGTAAATACAAAAATGAATGCAATGAAACTAAGCAACCAGTACTGTCTAAAACACTGTGAAAACTGACACTCATTCTGGCATTTTGTTTAGTTAATGTTGATTTCCTCATAGATGCGAGTAAAGTACTCTTAATATCTGAATGAAATCCGCACTCTTTTAACTAATAGCACTGGGCGACCTTTGACAACTAGGCAATGAATACATTTTCATGTACCCCCGAAGCCCCCCTGCCCTCGCCCCGTTGGCAAACTTCATTGCCTCCCAGTGTTTTGGCGATAACCAAGATGCAGGATAGTGAGTCAAAGAGTGCAGAAAATGAAAGAGAAGCCGGGATTCAGATTCACATGCTCCGATCCCGATCGCGTTGTTTAGTCTGTAAGCACTACTTTTATTAATGAGTTTCACATTATTAAAGCACCACGGTGTGCATGTGTGGCAACACTTCACCCATGAGGTACGTGCCAAGCAATTGTTGACACAATCCACTCTGCGTCTTTTTCAATATATTTATTATGAAGTGCAGGACCTTTCCAAGAGATTTTGGACACTACATACATTCACTACAAAAATAAAACGTGTAGGTAAAAAAGAAATTGCCATTTACAACATCAGTAGCTCTAACTCACAAATGCGAGACCTATTTGCATTGCAAATGCTTGTTTTGTTTACTTATCCTATGATCTTGTTGAATGCATTTGGAAACTGTAGTAAAGTCAGCACAATTATTCACCACCTGACGAACATATACCTGAGGATGTGAATTGGGATCTAAGTATATTCCAAGATGTCTTTTATGGGCTACTTTAAAATAGTCTCTCTTTAGGGCAACCTAAATTTTCCAAGAAATTATGTGACCCTTGCAAAGACATCTTTGTTACTAGCTAACTTAAAAGCTAACATAAAATAGTCGGATACCACAGAGGTCAGTAGATAAAGTAAGCACTTTTTTCGATGTGTCCACCCAAATACTGTCCATCATGGGAATGAAGGTGGCATAAATGCGATGAAGGTTTAGTTGTGCCCAGGCAGGCCAGCAGGTGATGATTGATTTACGTCTTAGCCACCATATTTTCTTGCATGACCAACAAAGTCTCACTCTCTTGAAATGGCAATAAGGACCATGTGGCTCATAAAATGGCAAAAAACTATTTCCAGCTAAAGGATCTCCACGACTCCAGGGGAGTCTGAACCGATATGGAGGCATGATACACAGTCCTACACTAAAGGACTGTGCTCTGTAGCATAACTCTACTATAGGGCTATGGCATGAAGGTTTTTACTTTAAGTTAGTACAGGCTAGTAGCTAAGATGTGATGCATCAACCTACTGCTGATCATAAGATCTCAAGATAAATTTGAGAGTAAACAGAGTTTTTTTAAATCCTTGTTATCTGTCCGTTGTGTACGCTTGCTACTGTCTAAGGGAGTGGTTGAGGCTATTGCTGTATATCTGTAAATACACCTATGAATATATTTGCCAAGGTTGACTAAGATCAAACATAGAAAAAAAATTCTGTTTTAGCATTACCTAACCATTTATTTTGTTGTGTGGTGTAGAATAAACTGGTCAGTGCGAAATATTTTATTGCACGTTCCACTTTCTCATTCAATAAAGTCAAATGGCAATGACTGTACGTTAGTAGGAAAATTAACATTTCCCCAAAGGGTGGGAATTAAACAACAACAAAATTAAATAGTGTTTGGTTTAAAAAATTGCACCGGATCAAGTAATTAACTCAAGAACTCAAAATCGCTACATATCAAATTATACAGGTGAGCTAAGGTATAAATCTCAAATGAAGCTTGCTCGTGTATCTTACCTTAAGCAAAGCTGTATTTAAGCAACTGTCATGTTGACAAACTTTGAAAATGACAGCTGCTTATGGCCAGTACAGTCAGAGCTTTACATGATAGTACTGGCCGTCAAGGTGCAACATTTGGTGGATTAGTGCTTACAGCAATATAGGTTTCTGTTTGATCTGTTTGGAGACCGGCTTTTCGATATTTGTTGATTTTTATTGTTTTACCCTAACAGGTATACTTGGAAAAGTGAAAAAACACTCTTCTCTTCACTCAGAACCAAACAACATAAATATAAAAGTAAACGTAAGTAACATTTATTTGGGATTATAATTCACCTGCTCCACTTAATTTATTTTTACTTTTACGTTTTAATAGTTGTGCTCTCATACGCGCACTTTAAGGGCCCTAGAAGTTCATGATGCAGGTTCTACAGTTCATTTTTGCCCCTGCTTTCCATGATCTGTTATGTACTTCACACTTCACTACATCCAGCCTTTTAGGGCTGGAGTCTATGTTGCAGCTGATGTATGTTGTATTTTTGTTTGATGCATTACCACCTCCTCTATCTTCATCATCACAGTTTGAGCATTCTGCTGGGCTATAAAAATATCTCTGTTTCTCTGTCACCCATGCCGAGGTAGCAGTATCTCGAGAGGCACTAAGCTCTGCATACAAAGATGGCTGCACTGTTTGTGTATTTTGTATTGAAACAGTTTTTAAGGTCCTTCTTATTGCCCGTGATGAACGAGGAAGTAATAGTAATGTGTCAGAGGCATCTGAAGAATTAGCACGGTCACTGTCACAGGCCCCAGTTTATGTGGCTAGAGCATTTCAGCTGGGGACGAAGAGGTGTGTCTTCCTCTGTTGTATTTCTACAGGTGACTGCACTCGTCACCATCAGCAAGTGTTCTCTCTCGAAGTACTTTGTTAGCATATATTGAACTAAGGACATGCCTTTAAAAGAGGGAGGGAAGGCAGCAGCTGGTTGTGCACACCTCGAATAGAAAGTAGCATTTGCGTGCAAGTAATTTTGCACCAAGACTGTAGAGCAGAGCGTCCAGCTACACACGCAGTGCGGCTAGTAAACACGCTGGAAAAACCAGGAACACTCTAAGCATACACATGCACAGATAGACCTCCCAAAGCTCAAGGAAGGGGTTTTAACAGAACCATAGATGTGTCATGTGTGAAGCAGTAAGCAGCTTTAGCCCTGTGGCGGTCTTTACCACAAGAAAAGTCACAGTAATGGCACATAGAGTACTGTTTTAAGTAAGGGCAGGTCTTGTGATACTGGTTGTTCCTTGTGCATTGTACTGTTATTGTGTAACATAGACACACGCCTCTTTATAAAATGTAAGGGACAGCCGCTCCACCATTTTCTACCGTCACCTGTGACGGCTTCACTGGAGGTCGGCAAAGGATGGTTATCTGGAATCTTTAGATGAGTCGGATTTGACACCATGAAAAAATTTCTAGTTAATGATTTCCGTACAAATGTTTGCCCAAAAGCAACAGCTGAAGTTGTGTTGAAAATGGAATATTAGAGAAAGGTAGGGATTTAAAGGGAAGGCAGGATTGCCCTCCTCAGAGGCTTGTTTGTTATTTTCTGATCTCTGTCCAAACACATGGTTGCACAGGGACCGGAATCACGAGTTCTGCGGTAATTACAGCATTCCTGCAATTCCCCTAGGTGACTTTTGGCAGGTTAAACTAGCCGAACGTTACTGGGGGGCGGGGGGTCAATAGTAAATACCAGTATAGGCAGATTTTGGTGCAGCAGCCACCAGAATCTGCATGTCAATCCGCATTGGGATGGGGAAGGTTTGTGATAGCAATTAATTATCAGCCCTGATAAATAATGATCCTCGGGAATCTTTTCTTACCAGGTCTGATAAATAACTCCTACCCAACCAGTCCTCTCATAATGAGGGCCAATGCCTACCTAAAACACCTGAGGCCTATAAAGTTTCATTGCGTCACTTATTGTACTGTTAAAAGTATTAGCCCCTGCTTGTGACTTTTTAAACTCTGTTATGTTATGTGTTTCTGTCCCGCCTTTGGCCCTTTATATTTTGCTGCCTGTGATTGTGGGTTTGACCAGCTGTATGGTGCTCATAGGGGTGGGTGCTGCCGTTTCTCCTTTGAGCTCGGAGGGACCACGTTGCTTGCTATCACGTTCTAAGGCAACTCATTACATCCCCATTCTTTAAAGTTCCCTTTAGTTTTATGAGCACAGTCCAAGAAGTGACCTACAGGAACCTTAATGGCTAAGCTCTAGTCCACCGGAATATAGGAGGTTCCCCCACTGACGGCCGGTAATTTTAGGAGGGAGGGTGGCGGATGGGATACACACGCACACATACATAATCACTCCCACCCATTCATTCAGACACGTGCACATTTCTGCCTTCAAGGTCCCAGGAGGGTTGGGACTACCGCCTCCCATCATTGGCTGACCTAAGGCAGCAGAGTCACTGATAGATACTCGACCCTGGGTGCTTTAGGGCTTAAAACTGAAGCACCCAGGTCCGAGGCAACGGGTGACGCTACATCTCACCACCGAGGTAGAGTGCCTCAAGAACCTTTGCTGAGCTGAGGAGATCACATGCACATGAGCTGTGACATCCTCAGCCCAGCAAAGTCCAGCTCAGGCAGCCAGAGGCCTGCGCATTTAGCACATGTCTAGGTATTGGCTGCCTGACCTGAAAATAAAGAGTGTCTGTCAGGCCGACCTTTGCTCATCCTGACAGTCACTGTTCTTGAGAGGCAAAAGGTGAGGGGTGTGGCCCTCAGCCCCAATGGACCGACCATGGCTGAGTTCCTCAGTCAAGATGGTGCCTTCACTAGTCTCATTTACAATACATTTTTGCAAGGGCCTGGTTGTTCTGTGAATGTGCTTCAAGCTCCCGTAACAATGCAGACCTGAAAACAAGACCACCAGTTCTCATCCTGAAACTGATCTTTTTCCCAAGGTGAATTTCGTAATGACCGTCTTTGTCTATAAAGGGGCATTACTGCAAATGTTTAATCACTTGTTCCCATGCGCCTGCTTTATGCTGTTTTTCAGGGTCGTCTGTTGCAAGATCACGCTTTTGTGTACAGTACATGGGGAGCAAGAGATTGTAGCTTAGATCCTTTTCATTTTAAATTTCATAGATTCTCCATTTTGTAACCAATCACACAACCTGGTCACAGCACTACTACAGTACTGCAACCGGGAAGCTCCCTTTTGTCGACAGTAAGTTAAAGCTTGCTTTACAGAGCCCAGCCCGGATAATTGCCCTATCCTTCTAATAAAACTATTACTTTGCTTATTCTACCGTTGACACAATGCTTGTGAGGACTAGAGACCTCAATTTACCTGTCCTACTTTTCGTGGGTGGATCACTTCCTTATAATTAAAGAGTTGCAGATTGTTCCATTTCATGACGTAGAATGCTAATTCGAAGGTGGAGCACTGGTGTCAGAGCCATCCTCATTTACCTACCATAACAAGTTGCATAGATATGTGCCTTGCAGTTTTACCTAGCTTACAACCCCTGTGCTGCTAAGTTCTCTATTGTTTTCCCTCATTTGGGTGTTTGTGTTTTCATTCTTTACCATGAAATGCTAGTTTGTGATGTATCAAGTTGAATTGGGTGATGCAGGACTAGAAAATCAAGTAATTTCCACCAGACCAGTACAGGTTGAGTAGCTTAATAGAGCTATTAGACACACAAGGTTTTCACTGGATCTTGTTTTCTTACAATATGAGTAAAATAAGTATATATTTAGGCACAAGTGTTTTTTTAAGTTGTTGAAATCATGCATTCTTAATTTTCAAATAAAGAATTTACTGGAAATGTGCTGGTGCAGAGTCTGCCAGATGTACGAGAGATTGTCCCCACTCTATTGCCCTTTCAGGTTGTACGGCTTACACTTTCTCAAGTAAAACTGTAGTGTAGTCTCCTTTAATCGGTAGGAACTGCGTGTTTATGAACGTCATAATGCACCCCCGCAGGGTATGTCGTCCCTTGGACCAATTAGCCCACAGTGCTACCACTAGCCGCCCAAACCTAGATAGGGAGCAACCAGTTCTAGCAGCTACTGAATATGACAACCCTGTTCCCTCAGCAACTGTGGTGTTGGATGTAGAATCTTTCACTCAGGCTCTCGTGCTCTTTTGCTCTGAGCAATATGTAGAGAATACACAAAGGGACATATTTCAATTTGTATAGAAACAAAGTGATTCTTGTATACAAAATATGTGCTTCAATGAACAATAGACAAAAGCAGACAAAAGTTATAATAAGTGACAAGACAGTGAACAAAACGAAGGGTTCCACCATCATTTTGAGACAACTTATATATGCATTCATATACAGTATTATAACTAGGGCTCCCAGTTTCCCATTTTGACTGTTTTTTTACAGATAAATACAAACAGAAAGCAACGTGTTTCCGGTAAATGGAATAATACAGAAAATTGTGCTTCTTGTGAGTGACATTTCATGCTGCCCTTCATGAATTCCAGGCAACAGCTGAGCAGATAGACAACATGGGGAGTTGAAAAACAGGATGAGATTTCCTTAAATGCAGGCATATTTTTAACATATATTTGTATATAATGCTAATATAGCCTTGGGTGTCGTGTTTTGCTATATTGGCTAGTTAATTTGCTAAAAACACAACAGGCATCAAAGTATAAGTGCATGTTTATCAGTTAAATAAATGTAGAAATATACAATTTTAATACTCCATTTGTCCATAAAACACAAACTAAATATGGATAAATACCAATGAGATTGGAAAAAAATAAATATGGATAAATGCAGACAGAAATGTTTAAAAAATAAATACCATATAACCAGAAGCCCTAATTTTAACAGTCTAACGTACTCCTTTGATGCAAACCCTAACCTACGTGTCTAAGGTGTAAATAGATGATCTGCCAAGATACCCATTTCTGGATGATCTAACCCCTTCATCTGGTGGGTAAGAGTGTAGGACTCAGTCTTGGTCACGAACTGGACACCCCTCACGGAGATGTCAGCCAGCTGCTGGGTGAAAGCTTCAGCATGCAAGGACCCCTCGAAGTCGGCAGAAGTGTCTCTTCTGATTATACTTGGAATGCAAAAGGTTATATATGGAACAAGCATTGGTAAATGTATTGGGTTTCGCCTATGTGATTAATAATAAGCTGTTTTTGTTGTAAGTTGTAGCTTGCTGAGTACAATATAAGTTACAGAAAGTCTGTTGAAGTGTTATGACTTGTTTATGCACAAAAAAGCAATACATTGTGCTGTTACTAATGGTATAGTGCGGGTAAGTAATAGCAACATTTTGAAAAATGAACTGAAAGAGGGAAGTAATATAATTCATTGATGTAATAGCAATATTATGTGTTTAGAGGCGGTCTGACAACTTTTAGGCACTGTGCTACTGCACCTGCTGCACCATTCAAATCATGACCCTAGTGCCTGCAAGTTAACTGCACTTGTGACTGCTTATTTAGTAGTTAAATATGGCAGTATTTGGTGTTTAGAGGAGTTCTGACATCTATTGGCCACGGAACCACTGCACCTGCACCACCATTGAAATCAAGGCCCTAGTGCCTGCTAGATAACTGCACTTGTGACTGGCTGTTTAGCAGTAAAATTGAGTAATATTCTGCATTTAGTGGGGTCCCTATAGCTCTTGGCTCCGATGCCACTGCACCTGCTGTACCATTCAGATCAAGCAAAGATAACTGCAATTGTGTCTGCCTGTATAGTAGTAAAATCTAGCAATATTAGGTGTTTAGAGGAGTTCTGACAACTTTTGGGCCCGGTGCCATTGCACCTGCTGCACCATTCAAATCATGACCCTGTTGTCTGTAAGGTAACTGCCCTTGTGACTGCCTGTTTAGTAGTAAAATATAGCAATGTTAGGTGTTAAGTGGGGTGCCTAGAGCTTTTTGTCCTGGTGCGACTGCACCTGCTGCTCATTCGAATCATGGCCCTATTGCCTGCTAGATAAATGTACTTGTGACTGTCTGGTTTAGTAGTAAAATTTAGCAATAATCTGGGGTTAGTGGGGTCCCTAGAGCTTTTGGCCCCAGTGCCACTCTGCCTGCTGCACCATTCAAATCAAGTCCCTTTTAACTGCAAGGTAAATGCAATTGTGACTGCCTGTTGAGTAGTCAACTCTAGCAATAGTATGGGTTTAGAGGAGTTCTGACAACTTTTGGGCCCGGTGCCATTGCACCTGCTGTACCATTCAAATCATGACCCTGTTGTCTGTAAGGTAACTGCCCTTGTGACTGCCTGTTTAGTAGTAAAATATAGCAATGTTAGGTGTTAAGTGGGGTGCCTAGAGCTTTTTGTCCTGGTGCGACTGCACCTGCTGCTCATTCGAATCATGGCCCTATTGCCTGCTAGATAAATGTACTTGTGACTGTCTGGTTTAGTAGTAAAATTTAGCAATAATCTGGGGTTAGTGGGGTCCCTAGAGCTTTTGGCCCCAGTGCCACTCCGCCTGCTGCACCATTAAATCAAGTCCCTTTTAACTGCAAGATAAATGCAATTGTGACTGCCTGTTGAGTAGTCAACTCTAGCAATAGTATGGGTTTAGAGGAGTTCTGACAACTTTTGGGCCCAGTGCTACTGTACCTACTGCACCATTCAAGTTGTGACCCTGTTGTCTGCAAGGTAACTGCACTTGTGGTTGCCTGTTTAGGAATAACATATAGCTATACTAAGTGTTTGTTGGGGTGCCTAGAGCTTTTGGTACCGGTGCCACTGCACCTGCTGCACCATTGAAATCATGACACTAGAGGTTGCTAGATAACTGCACTTATGACTGCCTGTTTAGTTGTAAACTATAGCAATATCAGGTGTTTAGCAGAGTTCTGATAACCTTTCGGCCCAGTGCCCCTGCTGCACCATTGAAATAATTACCCTGTTGCCTGCAAGATAACTGCACTTGTGACTGCCTGTTTAGTAGTAAAATATAGCAATATTTTATGTTAAGTGTAGTTATGACAACGTTTGGCTCTGGTGCCACTGCACCCGCAGCACCATTTAAATCAAGCTCCTTTCAACTGCAAAGTAACTGCAATTGTGACTGCCTGTTTAGTAGTAAAATATAGCAATATTAGGTGTTTAGAGGAGTTCTGACAACTTTTTGGCTCGCTGCCACTGCACCTGCTACACCATTCAAATCATGAACCTAGTGCCTAAAAGATAACTGCACTTGTGACTGCCTGTTTAGCTGTAAAATATAGCAATTATCAGTGTTTAGTGGAGTGCCTGGAGAGTTTGGGCCCCGTACCACTGCTCCTGCTGCACCATTCAAATAAGGACCCTGTTGCCTGCAAGATAACTGCACTTGTGACGGCCAATTTAGTAGTAAAATATAGCAGTATTTGGTGTTTAGTGGGGTTATGACAACTTTTGGCCCCAGTGCCAATGCACCTGCTGAACCATTTAAATCAAGCCTCTTTAAACTGCAAGGAAACTGCAACGTGATTGCCTGCATAGTAGTAAAATATAGCAATATTAGGTGTTTAGAGGAGTTCTGACACCTTTTGGCCCTGGTGCTACTGCACCTGCTGCACCATTCAAATCATGACCCTATTGTCTACAAGGTAATTGCATTTCCGGCTGCCTGTTTAGTAGTACAATATAGCATAGCTCTTGTACATTCACCTTATTTTTAACGTGCAGTGTCTATTACAACATTTAGAATTGGATCATATTGACCAAATAGATTAAGTTGAAAAAATCTATCGATAATGACTACAAAGTGCTAAGAAAGGTACTGAGGCATGAATAGGCAATGCCACAAATGTTCCAAGGCTAAAGCATCTGCTTTACACAACTAAGTAATGAAAAGCATATATTTCAGCATACTGTTAGAAGCTGTCTGCCTTTTCCAGGGGAAGAGATCTTATCTTGACAGTGAATGGGTCTTAAACAGTGTGAACAGCTGTAATAGAAGTATCTTGAATGCGTGCAGTCAGGGGAAGTTATCACAAAAAAAAGTTCTACACAAAAGCGAATTAACACAGTAATTCAGCATGAGAACTGAGAAGAGCCCACTTTTAAGATGTATTAAATACAAGAGATTTTACGCAGGCGAACCCTAAACAGACATCCTTGCCATGGGCCGACATTGTGATCAGGCTGCCATTGTTTGTATTCCATATATAGCTGTGTCGTCATATGGTTGGAATAACAAACACATTTGTATAACGCATGTGAGGTCTTGTACACAATGGCAAGGCAGTGTGATAGTTTTCTCACGAGGTTCTCCATGTTAGCAAGGTCAATGTTTCTAAGAAACTGAACCAAGTGTCACAAATGCAAATGTGTGTCAAAAGTCGAAGTGGCAAAATGAAGGCAACTTTAGGAAAGAACTGTGTATATGTAAAAATGGCACTATATCCTATGAGACCAAACTCGGGCACATGACACCTACTCCTCGTACATAGGTTGGCTAAGAAGTTATGCAAAACAAACTAAACCATTAAAAAATGAATTAGCATATATAAAGGAAAATTCTAAAAGTTATATAATATAAGGATGATAAGAAATCGCTTTAAAATCAGGCACTCATTCAATTTGGAGGCCCAAAGCATAAAGAAAGCTGATAGCTGTTAAACTTAAAACAATAAAATGTAAGGCAATTTAAAACAAATTTGGAAGTTAAAAACAGCCCAAATCAAAAGTTCCCACCTCACGGAAAGCCAAATGTTTACATGTTCCGAATGGTAGACAAAACATTGCTGATCCCAGAGGCACATCTCGGAGCAAATTAATAGAGCAAGTATGTTCCCATCCAACCACCACAACATCCGCTGAGGGAGCAAAGTCAGCGACTCGGTGTTCAGTCGAAACAGAGCCAAGATTCAAACCACAGGTGCGGAGGCAACCCAGGGAAGCTTATAGAATGCGGCCAAGAGCAATGGAATCCGCAAGGGACAGCTTCAGTAGGTCCATTAGTATGTGTATGTCAGAAGATTACACCAATTGCGACCCAAAGTACGAGTCCAGGGCACATTCATAAGTGTTCAAGAGGCAGCGGAACACAGGCTGTACGCAATGAAGCCATACTGGCCGAAATGACCGTAACCTATGCTCATCCAGTTCTCAAAGCAAAGGGATGCAAAAGAATTGCACCATGGATTCATGACATACCAGGACATGAGGCAGTGCCAGGTCCATTTGATCTTGAACTGGCACATCCATTGCAGAGAAAAAAATATTGAAAACAATATCCGTGCAACTAGGAGCAGGACCAGTAGAAAACTTCCAAAGATGCTTCTGAGAATGGATGGAACAACTCCAACCACCATCTGGAAGGTGCTGACCAACCCAGAGCCAGTGCTCCTTAAAAAAAAAACTACAATTCCAGTCGTACTAGACATGTTAAAAATAAGATGGACCAGGTTCTGAATATGTTGTGGGAACTTGGTACGGAGAAGTACCTGCATCTCCAAAGAGGAACATGCCACCTGAAGATCAAACGTCTCCTTGGCCAAAGTAAAGGCCTCATCCTTTTGAAATAATAAGGCTTTCAGTTTGCTCAGGACAACAAAACGCATGTTGGTAATATTAATTAAAGGCCGTAGCGTATCCTCCGTAACTACATGGGGAGGCGGAAACAGGACTTGTGTACAAGACGTAACAATGGCTGTTCAACATCAGGTAACTCCCATTCGAGAACAATCTGCTGCCAGAGACCTATTCAAGTAGCAGGCCAAGTTCACCACACTCGCAAAGCATGCTTCGTGCAACGAAATGTCCTTTCATACTAGGGTCCCACTTAAAGTATTTTCGCAGTAAGAGCAGCTTAGAAAAACTTCAGTATCCTTATTCGACACCGGAATGTGAAAGGAAGCTCCCATTGTTTGTGTATGTAGCCTTTACCCAAAGCTTCATATCTCCCAACTTAATGGTGCTGTAGACAGTACTGAAAGTGGAAAGTCGAGATTGGTAGTGTAATGTACCCATGGATTATCAATTCCGAGGATGCTATCTCAGCAACGGTAGAGGGTAATTTCTCTAGTCTTTCAATATGGAACATAGTGTATTTTGCATCCTTTCGTGTTACAGCTATCTGTTGTTCTGAAATGTGGTATTTTTAAAACATATTTGTGATGTTTATGTGTGGCCAAAATGTAGTGTCTGTAGTGGGCAGCTTAACAATAGCGCAGACAAGTCTTGCTGAAGCACATCTATTGTGTATGAGACAGTGTTATCTAGAGAATACATTATAGACTATATGGTAGTCCTACCATTGTCCGCTACTGCAAGACCCCATTCTAAGTTGGCCCTGTCAATCTCACTTAGCCTTTCAGCAGACTCTTGTTGCGATATTTCATTATAGAGGGCATAAAGGAAGTGCTTTTGACGTGGTTTCCGAGGACTCATTAAAAGGTCTTGTAAGTCTAGGTCATCAGATTGAAGGGACAAGTGCTGTTGTACCTGATACGGTGTAGAGGTTTTTAGCCAATCAAGGCACAACTTCCCAACACTTCTCTGCAAATATCACATGTCAGGCATAGTTGCTGTAAATCCCTTGCTATTACCTAGGAATCTATTCTGACATTTGTTAGCGTCTAGCACCCAGACTAACCATCCTTCTAGTTGGGATCTGATGAGTTATGCTTACTGTTACGCAGCATGTTATCAATTATGCTTTGATCATATGGTCTTAACTGCTGCCAGTTGTCAAATCGTGTTAAGAGCAGGATACCTTTGTGTGTTCAATCAAATCCATTATCTTGACCAAGCCAAGGCACATTGTCTGTTGCACAATTTTGTTCAGGAAAACCATTTGTTGTGGTATTAAACAGGCCTTAAATAAAGCCTCCGTTTCCTGAACCTGCCAATCGTTATTCCTCCTGATCGATTTTAAATCTACTGTATCCGTCCAAAGTCAAAACCTTGTGCAGAGAGCTGGGAAAGGAAAGAAGCAAAGCAAATCAGCTTAGTGTCAGTTAACATATTTTTCTTTGCAGGTGATGGTGCAAGCCTATAATAAAATGAGGCTGGGTTAGACGTATCATAACCAGAAAATTAGTCAAACTTCTGTGCAAATGCTTTTGAACTACCCCTTGGTAATGTTCCCATTGTGTAAAGTTAAATGCTTCATGAGGTGTACTAGCCTTATGTAGAAAATGATGACCTCAAGGTTGAAAACAGAACGTTTCATCAAAATTAGCTGTACCATCATATAACTCATCGGAAAAAAACACAATGGAATGTTCTAGATCTTCTAACATTTCATATACTGTATCAATGTCCCAATCATCAGAAATGATACTAGGGGTGATAATGTCATTTAAGAAAATTGTAAACAAATGTGGAATTTGCAAAAGTTTGGTATCATACATATCAAACGATACCTTCTCCCAAACAGTGCCATCTGGAACTTGAACAGCTTAAATTTTCACCAGGGACAAGTCTCTTTGCTCATGGTGTGATGATGCATGTGGTTTCAGAACCAAGTTTTCTATGTGTACTGCAGAGCGTTGTAGGACCAAATGTCCATTCAGGAGAAGGAAGAACACAGTCACAAAACCAGTCCAAAGGATTAGGAAACGTAATGCAAATGTAATCCAAAGGTGTAACCATGAAGAAACAAGGTAGGTTCTTTTCAACCAAAGATAGAGAACACTCACCTTCAGCTCAAATAGCAGGGCTGGTAGGGTCGGTGGTGCTTCCGATACGTCAGATGAGAAGTCATCAAAGTCAATGAAGTATCCAAAATCAGTCTGGTCTGTCTTGGGCAGCTCAGCAGGTTGGTTTGAATTAGATAAAGACTCGATTTGTTGTACATTGATGTAGACCTTTTTCTTTTCAAGATTCTGAATTTAAATCTGTGTTTCTGTACTTGTTGACTCGTTGTTTTCGAAACAGGTAGAAGGCATACTTCCTTGTTGTATATCGTTGTCTCTTGTTGAAGAGAGCAGGCTTCATTTGTAATTAAAGCTTCAATCTGAACCTCCTGTATGGCAGCGAGAGGAGATAGATAGCTACCCAGGAGTCCATGCGGCTTACTTTTGAGAATCCGCCACATAGTGTGATGTGATCAGATCAATAGAGACAAAACGTTTGTCTCAGAGTCGGATAAGGGGCGGAAGAAGTACTGTTTGTGTACCTTCAACAGCCAGGACAGGCACAGGCACAGGCACTCTGGCCCTGTTAGATTGCCCAAATTCTTTCTTGTCCACAATCTTTTCTCTGCTCAGATCCCAAACCTTTGGGACCCAGCTGGTCCGTGCCTGATCAACCTTCACTTCTCCAGTGGCAGTGTATTTTACCTGGATGTTGCTTTGTTCTTCCCATAAATCATATAATTCCTGTAAAACAGCCTAACGTTTATTTATGTCACACGTTGTTTCTGCTGCCACTTTGCTGACATTATTGAGATCTGGAACCCACATTTTAACCCCAAACAGGATCTCATAAGAAGTCCGACCACCATGGCCGAACTAATATCAAATGCCAATAAACTTTGTTTAAAAAAAAAAAAAAAGAAGTCTGACCACCCAGTGACTTTCTTTCTATATTAATTAAAGCTTTCTGAACCCCATATAGGTGATGGACCCAACTGCGACCCAAGCCTAATACCCTTGCTGTTAAAGACTGCTTTAAGTCCAGTTTTTTCCTCTCCACAGCCGCGTTTCCCTCTGGATGGTATGTAGACGAGAAACGCAGAGTCACACCAAAGTTCCCATGGCCTCTTTCTAACCCAGAGAGCTAACCACCGGACCCTGATCAGAAAGCATTTTGCCAACTGCGTATGTCCCAATAAAGACTCTTAGATCCTTTATAACAGTTTGGGCATCAGCCGATCGCTGTGGCCATACCCACAGGAATCAAGAGCAGAAATCCACTACCACCAAGATATACTTGTAAGCCCCGTCAGATGATAGGGGGCCGCAATGGTCCAAATAAACACAAGCCTACTTCTTGTTAAAATTCAAAAGAAGTGTCTGGGGTGGACGTGCCATGGTGGAACCCTTCTTCTGCTGACAGTTGTTGCATCTTAGGACAAAGGACTTGGTCTGTTTGTAAAAACCCGGCCACCAATAGTGTTACTGCAATAGTGAAAATGTAGCAGCCGCCCCTGCATGTGACAAACCCTCATGTGCAGCCAGAAATAATCCTAATCTACGATCACTGTTTGGTATTACTCTGTCCCCCACTCCTGGAATCTTAGCATACAGTGTCTTTTGTGCCTCTTACTTGTAGGAGTACTTGAATGGAAAGTCTTTGGCATGTGTGTGTCATTGCCTGCAACATTGATGGCAACCATGATGTCTCTGTCTCTTCTCGTACTCGAACAAGTGATTGCAAAAACTGATGAAGTGCGAACCGTCGAGTTTGCGGCTTCATCAGCTAGTGAATTCCCTGCAGCGTGAACGGCAACACGATGATGACTCAATGTATCTGAAAGAGACTATTAGTTATAGATTCCTTACCTTAGAATTACCCCCAGGCGTCAGACTGGATCCAGAGAATTGTTTCTTATCAGTACCCCTGCACGTTGGTAGGTGGCATGGGTGGACTCTGCGTTTGTCGTCATGATCGCCGGGATGGCGCCGCGTATCTACTTAGATGAACCCCTACACGCTAACGTCAGCGGTACCCTTAGTCATTTTTCGACTAACACTTTTTGGACTTTTGTCGACATCTTTTTCGAGTCGTTCTACTCCTGGTGCACATAAGGATGTTCCATCGTCGGACCGGCTTCAAGCCTTGTGATTCCTGTCACAAGTTGATGCCTGTCACAGACCTGCACCTCGTGTGCCTCTGCCTGCAGCATGACCCGAAGTCCCGAAAGCTACTGGAGGCCCGGCAGTCAGCTCCACGTCGCTAGAGGTTCCGGTCAAGAGGGAGGTCGCTGGACCTGTCGCGGAGTCACCACCACCTACAGGGATGGCTCCGAGCTTCCCTCTCTTTCCGGGAGCCAGAGCACCCCCTGCCCATCTTCGTGCATTTTACGAAGCCCTCCACTCCATCTTTGGGCAGCCTGACGCGACCAGCGTGCCTTCGGGCCCTGAAGACACGGCTGGGGCCTCTAGGCCTTTGATGCTTGCGGCTCCGGGCCCCCTAGGATCCAGGCCTAGATCCGGATCGGGGCCGGTCGACCTCATGACACCTCTGCCACCTCCGAGCAATCCCTCTGGCGATGCCTCTGCCACCTCCGACCGGCCAGCGTGGACCCTGGCCTCCCCCTCGACTTGGACACCGAGCCGGACCCGCGCCTACCCACGCCAGTACCGGTGCCGACCCATGCCAGTACCGACTGGTACTTTTATTCCTTTATTCTACCTTGGCTTTCCTTTTCGCCCTGAGTGGCAGCCAGAGGAGAGGGAGGCGGACTTGGAGGGGTCTGTGGACCCTCTGGCAGACCAGCTGGAAGAGCCAGGCTGGGTGAGGCCAGTGGTCTGTATACTTCGCCAGACCTTGGTATGCTTTCTCCACGGAGGAGGGAGCCTCCTACGCTGTGGTGTTGCGTAGGTCGGCTGAGGCCTTGGGCCTTGAGCTTCCTACGGTGGCAGTCAGGACTAACCTCCTGACTGAGGAGCTTCTGCCGGCAGCGGCCTCTTCGGAGCCCCTGCTGCCGTTCAATGAGGTCCTCACAGACACCCTTCTGGGCACTTGGTCCAAGCCCAGCACAGGGGCTCCTGTGGATAGGATGATTGCCCGACACCACCGCCCGGCCCCGAGCGACCCCGTTTTCCTCTCCCAACAACCTACTCCCGAGAGCTTGGTGGTCCAAGCCTCAACGTCCAAAGGCGCGTTCCCTACTGCTCCCCCAGGTAGGGAATCCAAGAAGCTGGACCATCTAGGGAAGAAGACGTTTTCTTCCGCCAGCTTGGTAATGCGGTCGGTGAAGACTGCATATCTCTTGGGACGTTACACCCACTCTGTGTGGGACATGGTTGCGCAAGTGCTGCCACAGTGCCCGGAAGAGGCCTGGGTCGTACTCTCCCGTGCGGTCGCAGAGGGTAGAGACGCAACAAACTTCGCCATTCGATGTGGGCTGGATACCGCTGACTCACTGGGTAGAACGATTTCTACGTCGGAAGACCTGAGGCACTATGCTTGGCTAAGGTCCACTGGCTTCTCCGGGGATGTCCAGTCAACCCTTTTAGATATGCCCTTTGATGACCGTCGCCTTTTCGGCGACAAGGTGGACAATGCGCTCAATCGCTTCAAGGACTTTTGAGCTACGGCCAGATCCTTGGGCCTCGCTGTCACCGCTCACCCTTTCAGTCCACTTTTCGCCCCTTTCATGGCTACGAAAGGGGTGCCCCGCCATGTTCCACCCAGAGCCACAAGCTGGCGCTACCTACCCAGCCGCTGCGCGGCCGGGGATGCGGGACCTACCGCCGTTGGTCTGGGGGCTAGCGGGTGGGCCAGTCCACCAGTGCCCCCTCTGCAGCAGCCTCCAAGCCTTTCTAGTCCAACCTTTCAGAGCCACTAGTTTCCAGTGGGTGGCAGGATCTGCCATCACCTCCCCCACTGGCACAACATCACGTCCGTAAAGTCGGTTTTGTAGATAGTCCGAAGGGGCTACTCCCTTTCCTTCAAGACTACCCCTCCCTCTATGCCACCCACACTCCATCGCATGTCGAAGGATCACTTGGCCCTTCTCCGTCAGGAAGTTACGGCTGTCTTGGCCAAGGGAGCTATCGAGCGAGTCCCTGTTCCAGAATTAGGCTGTGGTTGTTACTCCCACTACTTCCTGGTACCCAAGAAGGACAAAGGCCTGCGTCCTATCATGGATCTCAGGGCTGTCAACCGCTTCCTCCGGAAGGAGAAGTTCAAAATGTTGACATTAGCTCAGGTCCTGTCTGCCCTCGACCGAGGAGACTGGATGGTAGCGTTGGACTTGCAGAATGCTTATTTCCACATCCCCGTCGTGCCAGCCCACAGGCGTTACTTACGGTTCACGGTAGGCCACGAGCATTTTCAGTTTACCGTGCTACACTTTGGCCTTACCAGTGCCCCTCTGGTGTTCACGAAAGTGATGGCTGTGATCGCAGCTCATCTGCGCAGATCAGGGGTTCCAGTCTTCCCCCTATCTCGACAACTGGCTGTTGAATGCGGGCTTGCCTCAGGCTGTCGACTCCCACCTCCAGACTAAGGCGGACCTCCTGAGCTCGCTGGGGTTCACTATCAACGTGTCAGTTACACCTGATTCTCTCTCAGCAGCTCCTTTTCATCAGAGCAGTTCTGGAAACAGTTCAGTTTCAGGCTTGTCCTCCCAAGCAGCGAGTCTGGGATATTCAGGCTATGATACCGCTGTTTCAGCCACTATCCCGGGTTTCGGTGAGAATGACCTTGAAGCTGCTGGGCCTCTTGGCCTCCTGCAGCCTTCTGGTAGATCATGCCAAGTGGCATATGTGGGCTCTGCAGTGGGACCTGAAGTTCCAGGGGGTGCAGCATCAGTGGAATCTTTCCGATTGCATCCAGATCTCGAAGGGCACCCCACACCAATTGCAGTGGTAGCTCACAAACCAGGATTGGGTCAACTGCTGATCCCTCTCCCTTCCCCAACCACAGTTCACAGTGGTGACAGATGCTGCACTCCTGGGATGTAACAGCCACATGGGAGAGGCGGAGATCAGAGGCCTCTGGTCTCCGGCGGAGAATGGGCTCCATTTCAATCTTCTGGCGCTCTGAGCAATTCGACTGGCACTGTAGGTATTCCTTCCTTCCGTCTAAGGAAGGGTAGTGCAGGTGTTCACGGACAACACCACCGCCATGTGGTATGGCAACAAACAGGGTGGGGTGGGGAAAAGGAGTTTTCAATCACCTTACCCTGTTTACAATAATGCCCCGGTTTTCACGGGTCCACCACAACCTCCCTTCTGGCAGTACCCTATGTTTCCACATGGCCAGCCTCAATTCTATCCCCCTGGAAACCCTCCTTTTTTAGACAGAGGTTGGGGCAGAGGAAGAGGTCGAAAAAGAGGGCCAACCAAAGGAGTTCAGTGGCAGGATCAGGAACAATTCCAGTCAGCACCCAGGGGCAGGAACAGAGGGAAAAAGAATTAGTGGTGAACCTTTCAGACAGACCCCTGAGTCCTTTGGAGGAGGCGGTTCTCACAAAGGGACTCGGATTTGTCCCTACACCGAGAACTGACAATTTTAGGGACAATTGTGAGATACATGAATTCCTCAGAAAGATACGCCTCAAGGCTTTCTTTCAAGACCAGCCAGCCATCGAGTCTATGGATACGGGCTTACGTAACCCGTCTAGATTTACCCCCACCAACAACATGGTGCCACCTGAAGTACTCACATTTGAGAAAGCTGTGCTTCGTGACTTGGGTGCAATTCCTACTAGGGGATTTTACCACAACATGTCCAGTGCGGAATTGTCAGCTGCTAAAACCTTAGCCAATGACAATAGTATTATCATCAAACAGGCAGACAAGGGAGGAGCGACGGTGATACAGAATACCGCTGACTATGACAGAGAGTGTAGACGCCAACTTGACAACACTAAGTACTACACGCCGATCTCCACTGACCCCACACCGAGGCTTACCACCAGGATCGCGACCATTACTTTTGAAGCAGAGAGTAACGGTTGGATCAGTAAAAAGGAAGCTGAATTCCTGAACACCAGGGAGCCTAAGACCCCATACTTTTACACTCTGCCCAAGATACATAAGGGCACTACACCTGTCCCGGGACGACCGATTGTATCAGGTATAGGTTCCCTCCTGGAACCCCTCTCGAGATTTGTTGATCATTTCTTACAACCTCTGGTCAAAAAAACTCCTTCTTACGTCCGTGACACCACAGATATCTTACAAATCATAGAGGAGACACATGACACCAGTAATATCGACCTCCTGGTAACGTTGGATGTGGAAGCTTTATACACAAATATCCCCCAACGTGCCACCTTGGTGGCTATCGAGAATGCCCTGATGAAAGAAGAATGGATGTCACCTACTCCCATTTCTTTTGTGATGGAGTGCGCCACATTGGCTTTAACTGAGAATTACTTCGAGTACAATGCACAGTTATTCCACCAATCACAGGGAACATCGATGGGTAGTACCTTTGCCCCTAGTGTGGCCTGTATTTACATGGCCAGTTTTGAGGATGAGATCGTCAGGCACCCCAGTAACCCTTACATCAGTAATCTAACCCTGTGGAGGCGCTTTATTGACGATATTTTGATCTTCTGGAAAGGAGATCTCCAGACATGCCTAGCATTTTGCAATTGGATCAATGCCCAGAATCCATTCTTGAAATTTACACATACTATCTCTGACTGGAATGTACCTTTCTTGGATCTCATGGTCACATTAGGGGACACAGGCCTTAGCACCACACTTTACAAAAAACCTACTGATAGGAATAGTTTGCTCTTATACAGTAGCCACCACCCTAAGGCCCTCAGGGATAATTTACCCTTTGGACAATTTCTCCGCCTGAGGAGGAATTGCTCTACCACCAACGATTACCTAATTGAAGCTGACCAACTGAGCTCTAATCTGAGGCAGAGAGGTTATCCCGAGCACAAAGTAAAAAACTCACTAAAGAGGGCTCGTAACAATCCACGTGAAGTCTTACTACAACCTAACATCAAGGATAAGACAGATACCTTGACCTGTGTCACTTCATTCACCCCCAACTCCACCACCATCAAGGGTATCATTAAGAAGCATTGGGGGATCCTCACAGCGGGTGACCTCACTATCCCGCCGCCGCGGTTTGCTTTCAAACGCACACAAAACCTCAAGGATATTCTTATCAACACGAGACCCAGACAGACTAACCACCAGGTACAAAACACCCTCTGGGGTCTCCCTCCAGTGAGAGGACACTATCCGTGTGGTTCCTGTTCAGTGTGTCATCAAACTGTGGTGACTAAAGAGGTGGTGCTCTCAGACTCATTTACATGGAGGCTACAGCGTCATACTAATTGCAATACCACGCAATGCATTTACCTGATCACCTGCCCCTGTGAACAGAGATATGTAGGCATGACCATGCGACCAGTAAGAACTCGCATTACAGAGCACAAGAGCAATGTGAGATGTCAAAGAATCACTACTAAACTATATACCCACTGTAAAGAGAACAACCACACACCAGACTCCCTAAGATGGTTAATCCTTGAGACACACCCCAGGATTACACAGAGAGCATTATTCAAGATTGAACAGCGATGGGTGCACCGTCTCAGGACAGACCGGGAAGGCTTGAATGATCAGATCCCGTGGGCAGCGCTAACTGAGAGATAAATCGGTGTTACATTTGATTAGTGGTATACTCTATCCACTCTATGACTTAGTAACCATTGACTCCATTTTCCCAGGGTCTATTGATTTTATTTGCCCCTACACCGGTTCATTTTTGACCGCAATATATTTCTACTACCCCATTGCTAGATTCTCCACTCTCTGCATGTGATCGCTAAACGCATATCCACAGGGTCACCTTAGGTTTGATTGTGCCCTGAGACCACTCCAAGATAGCCGCAACTTTGGACACCTTAATATATGGCTCTATCTATATGTTATACGTATTAGATACTAGACACGCTATTCACTGATCTATGGCCGCCAGTTTGGACTTTCCAATAATAGTTTCTTGCCACTTTGCATGTAATCCTTATACCCATATTCTAATGGGTTTATTAAGATCCGACTATGTACAGAGGCCTTTCCAAGATGGCCGCGGCTTTTGACACTCTATAGAGAGACTCTGTCCACTTATTTTACATTTCCGGTTTTAGACACGCCCCCTGCTGAACGATTCCGCCGGTATATCTGCTACGGCACTTAACCGGCCGTCAGTATTCCCGGGTCGAGCGGCGCATGGGTAGGTTTATACCCCCTACTGGCAACAACCTCCGAGTGAGTATAGCAGCGTTTCTGCGCGGCCGCTTGTGAACAACTGATCAGGTGAGTTGTTTCGTTGTGATTTCTACTTCTGTTGGTACTTCTGCCACTGGTCATATCCCCGCAGTCGCACTGACAGATCCGAAGTGGACGCGACTTTGCCAGTGCTTGCCTTAATTTTGGTAGTTACCTCCGCTTTTGACTAGTGAGCCACTCGGGTCTTTCACTGTATGCAGTTTCTCGCATCTCGCTCGCCACTCAGGGAGAGCAGGCGGGGCTGTGGTTCCTATCTACCATACACGGCAGCCTCGTACTTGCCGGTATCGCACCATTAGGGGCGAGCGAGTGTGTGTGATTGTATACCTGGTTTCCATGGTCACGCGGCTCCATTTGGCTGATACCTTCAGTGGCTTGGCATGTGCAATTTCTGCATCTCCTTCTGTCTTTTAAAGTTCGCTCTGTGGCGCTATTAGACCATTGATTACCTCCGGTGCTCTGAGAATCACGGCACTGCAGCTCATGTGACAGGGACACACGTGGGCTTCTGAATCTATTTCTGCTGATAATTACTGTCGGTTTTGCTGTTGTTTTCCCTCATTACCTTGTTTCCTATTAGAACACTAGAATTTTGGTGTCCAGGTGGCGCCACGGCCACGGATAGGAGCATGGTACTACACCATCTTGGGTGAGTTTCCCATTAGTGCAACTTTGTAATACCTTTAGGCACTTTATCCTAGTTTCCATTAGGATACCACGACCTTTCCAGCCTTCTGTTTTAGTTGTTTTTAATTGATTTTTTTAAATCACTAGCTATAGGAGCACCACCACTCACTGTATAGAAACATTGACACATGGTGTTTAAGGACTTCAGATTGGACCGTCTAGTCATTTTGGGGTTTAGCACCACTTTGTGTCGTACACCTGTACAGTAATCACTCACTTCGCTCATTGCCTTTGCTTGGGATACCTGACTTACAGTCTCCTTTCCTTTTAGGTTTCCCTAGGCATATGGCGAGACCGTTCCCATTGAACAGGTAGTAAGTAACTATTGTACGTACTGCCTGGTGTAGATTCTTGACAGCTTTTTTAGGTCCTGAGGAATTGCCACGGATCACTAGGACCACTTGGCAAGAAACATGTCGACCAGCACAGATGAGCCTAGCCAAGCTGAATCATAACATCAGCTAGCTGCCATTCTGTTTTCACATTTTTATTCAGGTAGAGAGCCACTCCCAATAAAATTATTTTTTGGACCCTCTAACTTGTTTTAATTCACTTCCCTGCACTCACATCTACACTGCTAGGTCCCTCTCACACACACTGCATCATACGGCCAGTAACTGAAGATCTCCGCCAAAGAGCCCCTTTTTAGGGTGCCCGTCGGGCATTGCAGCGCCGGCCCGACGAGGAGCAGGTCCATATGATGAAGCATGACACCTAGCTTGCTGGGTGTGTGAGGACCCTAGTTCCGAATAGAGGAATTCCTCTTTCTCACGGTCTTTCCCTTCACTTCTCTTTTCTGAGGAACCGCATACTTTTTCTTTTTCAAATGACTGACTGGGCATGTATGCTGGACCTCCTTGAGTAAAAGCCCTCTTGTCCCCCCTTTGTCTATATAGATCATGCCAAGTGGCATATGTGGGCTCTGCAGTGGGACCTGAAGTTCCAGGGGGTGCAGCATCAGTGGAATCTTTCCGATTGCATCCAGATCTCGAAGGGCACCCCACACCAATTGCAGTGGTAGCTCACAAACCAGGATTGGGTCAACTGCTGATCCCTCTCCCTTCCCCAACCACAGTTCACAGTGGTGACAGATGCTGCACTCCTGGGATGTAACAGCCACATGGGAGAGGCGGAGATCAGAGGCCTCTGGTCTCCGGCGGAGAATGGGCTCCATTTCAATCTTCTGGCGCTCTGAGCAATTCGACTGGCACTGTAGGTATTCCTTCCTTCCGTCTAAGGAAGGGTAGTGCAGGTGTTCACGGACAACACCACCGCCATGTGGTATGGCAACAAACAGGGTGGGGTGGGGTCGTGGACCCTGTGTCAAGAGGATCTTCACCTTTGGACATGGCTGGAACTTAAGGGCATGTCCCAGGTTCTATGAACTCCGGGGCGGACGAACTCAGCCGCCGGTGCATGATGGATCATGAATTGCATCTTCACTCGGAGGTGGCACAAGGTCTGTTTCAGCAGTAGGGAGAGCCTTGGTTAGATCTGTTCGCCACCGAAGAGAACAAGCAATGTCAGCAGTTCTGCACATTGGAATATCCAAGGCCGCACTCGCTCAGCGACGCTTTTTCGCCACAAGTGGAATTGCTGTCTTCTATACGCCTTTCCGCCTATACCACTTCTGACCAGAGTGCTGAAGAAGATCAAGCGTTACCGGGACCAAATCATTGTTGTGGCTCCGGACTGGGCATGAAGAGTCTGGTATCCCGAGCTCTTGAACATGGTCATTGATCCTCCTATCAAACTGCCTCTTCGCGAGGATCTTCTGTTGCAGCAGCAGGGGACGGTCCTCCACCCGAACCTGTCCAGCCTCCACCTCCTTGCGTGGTGATTGAGCGGCGACAGTTGACAGCTTTCGACCTTCCTCCAAAAGTCTGTAATGTCATCTTGGCAGGCCAGTGTACCTCAACTAAAACGGCCTAAGCCTGCAGATGGAACACATTTGTGGCAGGGTGTACAGCAAAGGCCGTGGATCACCTTTCCGCCCCTCTTTCAGAGGTTCTCCTCATCATTCCTTCTTTGGCCCAGCATGGCTCTGCTCTGTGCACTCTTAAAGGCTATCTTTCGGCCATTTTGGCCTTTCTTCTCCTCCCTGATCAGCCTTCTCTTTTCAAGTCCCCTATTGTTAATAGGTTTCTTAAGGGCATTACTCACCTCTTTCCTCCTATTCCTTTCGTAATGCTCCAGTTGGACTTGGAATCTGGTCTTAACTTATCTTATGTGTGCTCCTTTCGACACACTACATAATTGTCCTCTCAGACTCTTGACCTTAAACACTGCTTTTCTGGTTTCCATCACCTCTGCTCGCAGGGTGAGTGAGCTTCAGGCACTGTCTTCTAAACACCCTTTCCTTGCTGTCCATCCAGGCAAGGTTGTCCTCCGACTAGACCTTCTTTTCTTCCCAAAGTGGTTACCTCTTTCCACATAAGACAGACCATCACTATACCCACCTTCTTCCCGCCTCCGCATCCTTCCAAGGAGGAGGAGAGACTCCACTGTCTAGATCCAAAACGTGCGTTATCATTTTATTTGGATCGCACAAAACAATTCCGGGTGGCGATCAACTCTTTGTTGGCTAAGTGGGCGCCAAGAAAGGTCGGGCCGTGCAAAAACGGACCATCTCTCGATGGGCAGTCCTTTGCATGAACATCTGTTACTCCTTGGTGAAAAAGGTGCCTCTGGTAGGGCTGCGTGCTCATTCCACCAGGGCGACAGCAGCCACACTGCTTTGGGACGTGGAGTCCTCCTCTGTGACATCTGCCAGGCAGCCACGTGGGCATCACTGCACATGTTGACTAAGCTTTATTGCCTGGGTTATTCAAGTCCGGAGAGACGGCTTCTTTGGCCGTTCAGTTCTCCAGGACTTTCTGTTATGAACTTAGTTTGCAGACCCACCTCCGGGGTTGGTATTGCTGGGGTATCTATTCTAAGGTAAGGAATCTATAACTAATGGTGTCTTTCAGATGAACAAGTTACTTACCTTTGGTAATGATATATCTGTAAGAGACATATATTAGTTATAGATTCCTTACCGCCCCACCCATCCTCCCCGTTCTGCGAACTGACTTCTAGAGTAAGGAACTCCCTTTCAGGGCCCTAGTTTTGGGCAGTGTGGTCAGTGTCTTGCATGGCTCTGTGCTTCTGGCGTGGAATGTCGTGTAAAAGAACTGATGTCAGCACGCAGGGGCCTCATCTAAGTGGATACCGAGACGTCACCGCAGAGATCACAACACCGACGACAAAAGCGGAGTCGACCGCAACCCACCGACGCTCAGGCGTACTGCTAATTATATAATCCCCGCATCTGGCCTGCGGTCAAGTTTTTGATACCGGGATGCAGTGTGTAATCAGCTAGGACTGGCCATGTTGCCCCCTCATTGCTAAGTGGGCCAAGTCTCACGTCTTGTATACTACGACTTTAAACCAAGTAGCATGTTCTTAGTAAGTGAGAGGAACTCCTATCTCCTCATATGGAGTGCATTTATTTGGTATTTTCTACTTCATATTCGTGAAATACCTGTGTAGCATCATCTGCAGCACGGTATGTAACCCAGGAGTAAAGTTCCTCTGTTCTATACGCCTCAAGTGCCTCTACTGAAAAGACAACCTCCCCACCATTTAGTGTGAGGCCGTGTTGTAGTAAATTTTGAGTGACTGTATGTCTGCAGTTTTAAGAAATGTTTTGTGCCATGATATTTAAGAAATGGATTACAGAATTCGGCTAACAAGTTAAGTGGTATTGTAAGCAAACTGAATTTGCGTAATAGTATCTTGTGTGTGCCCCAAATGAATTTGTCTCAAATGTCATTGTGTTTAGGGAGGAAAGGCAAATTAAGAACGTAAGCATGTACAGATGGCATTTCTTAACTGGGCTGAATAACTCCACAGGACAGTTTATGACGTGAATACATGCAGCACTAATAATCATTCGCTCACTGGTCTTAACCAGCCCTACTAGCCTTTTAGGCCATGTGACTGACACCCAGCCCTATTGGCTTTTGACTGATTATCTTGGTATATGGAGAACTATTGCTCAGTTCTATAAGCCGTCAGGGATAATTCTGACATTTGATTGGCTCTGGTCAAACTGTACCCGTCTTTCGGAAATGATCCCAGCATGTAAATGTAGTGCTGCCATGTTGCTCATATTATGTGTGACTGCATCAGGTAGTCTGTGCAACCACTGGTCTACCACCTTATGGGACTTCTACGTTTACTTTATTCCATTGTAATGGTGATCCCTGCTTGTGAAGTGCTGTGAGCAAAAAAAAGATAGAACTGACTGTGGGTAGGCACTTGATATGGAGGTATTTTGAAGACTGACTGCTCCCATGATCCTTTTCGAAGCAAGTTAAGGGGAAGCAGTCATACATGTAATAACTTACAAAGCATGCTGTTCGCTAGAAAGTCATACACGTATTTTGTAAGCAAACATATGTATCACTAACATTACACAGAAATAGCACCTTTTATGATTTCGTTTTCAGATTGATATGATTTCTATCTGAACAAGGAAGACACACAGAAGAGCTCAGACAAGGTCACTGACAGCTTGCTAAATTTCTGTTAGTTCAAAGGGACACTGTCACTTGTAAAGTAATTACCCTGCCACTGAATCAAGCAAATAGGTCATAGAAGGGGACGCTAGAGGGCGCCGGACTGACATGGCCGCACATTCGTGAGGCTCTCGCCAGCCGGGCGAGTTATTGCTCCATCAGCCCATCCTGCATCCTGGAAACACACATTTGACCAGCATCGATTGTTGGGCTGGGGCCAGAGCTCACCTGTGGCAAATCTTGGGCCATTCTGTCTGGTGAATCCGAAGAAATAGCCACAGATAGTTCCCGCGAGCGCGGCTGGGACCCCTTCGGCGCGAGGAAGCTGGCGTGAGTGTGCACGCAACAACGCGGCTTGAACGTGAGCGGCAGGCCGCGAGACGCGGCCGATGCCGGTGAAAACGGAGGGCGACCAGCACTCGTGACGAGACCTCCTTCGGCTGCTGCGTACCTCCCGGAGTGCCGGTAAGGCAGAGGCGGGCTGAGGCGGCGCTGGAGGCTTTGGGCTGCGGGACTACCACTATACGGCAGGCTTCAGCCTCTGAGGTCGGGGAAGGGGGCGCGTTTCCCGCCCGGAGCGGACCCTAGGTGTACGGGAGGATTAGACTCCTGGTTGCCTGCACCCCCCCCCCCCCCCCCCCCCCGGTTCACAGCGGAGAGACACTCACCATTTGTGCCGCACCACGCCCGACCCGATAGGGATCCGACAAGCGAGGCGACCCCGCGGAGGGGGGGCCCCTCCGGCATCAGCTGGCCTCCCGAGTGTTGGTGGGGGCCCGGGGAGGGTGGCGCTGCTGGCCCCCCTGCGCTGCCATCGCCACACACTGCGCACCCAGCGGATTAGGACACATGAGACTGACGTGGGTGGATCCTCCCGCTGGGCTGGACGGGCCAACGTCGCTGGGCTCCTGATGGCCTCGTAGAGTGGGGTTGACGGGACCGCTGCCGCGAGTTGCGATCTCTCTTCAGAAAACGACATTGTTTTTGGTGCTTTGTGTGTGGCGGCTCCCCCTTCCTGATGGTTTCGGGCTCTCCGCTCTGCTGACAACGAGTGGAGACGCGCGTGGAGGCGGATCGGAGGTGCAGACCTGGTTCCCTATCATAACACACGCCAAGGTCCTGGCAGCTCCGGGGAGAGTACTCCATACTGGTGTGCCTACGAGGGAATCTGACTCTGATACCCTGCCATAATGGGGAAGGCAGACACTAAGCAATCCAGGCTCCCCTTTGAGACCCAAAAGAAAAAAACCCGTGCCCCGCCACCGGGGGACGGCGATTCTGATGGAGGGGACGCTGAAGAGGTGGACTGGAAGGCGCTCCTACTTAACATGCAAACTAGCCTCACCTCAATTGACTCGAAAATTGACGGCATGTCTCGACGCCTAGACTCTGTAGTGCATAGACTTGACCAACAAGAGGAGCGAGTTAAGGAGTCGGAGCAGCGGATTTCTGGGCTGGAGGATGGGGCGTCGGCCACCGCAACCAAAGTGTCGCAGATGGAGAGATTGCTGAAGGTGATCGCCGACAAGAACGAGGACTTAGAAGCGCGATCGCGCCGCAATAACGTGCGCCTTATTGGTCTGGCAGAGTCTACTTCTGTAGGCAAAATGGAACTCTTCATTGAAAAGCTTCTGTCTGACCTGTTTGGCGCGGATACCTTCTCTCCACAGCTGGTGGTGGAACGAGCCCATCGCACCCTGGGCCCTCGCCCCGTACCCGGAGCCCCCCCAAGGCCTGTCGTCATCCGGTTTCTGAACTATAGAGATCGCGATACCCTACTTCGTCTCGCCCGGGAGAAACAACCTGTCCAGTTTGAAAACACCACGCTCTCCTTCTTTCCAGACTTCACACAATCGGTGCAGGATGCGCGCCGTAAATTTGGGTCGGTCAAGAAACGACTGATTCAAAGTGGGATTCAATACTCCATGTTGTACCCGGCTCGCCTACGGGTGGTCCACCATGGCAAGCCTCACATTTTTCAGGACCCTTCTCAGGTGGAACTCTTTCTAAAGGACTACAAGCGGTCCCCAGAAGCTGCCAGATCCCCGTCTGAGAGGTCTGGCTCCCGCTCGCCCACTTCTGCTCTTGACTGATTAGGGGCTTCACAGCTACTACTCTAGTTCCTCATGATACTATAACCTTGCTTTGCTCCCACCTTAGGTTGCGCCCTAGCACTCGCTATGTATTCTGATCTGTGCCCTGGCCTTATCTTGATGAGCTACCAATCGTTGGGCTCTGTTGCTCTCAGGGTTTCCTGGATGTTGCTTAAATATGACCTCGCCCTGGCACCTACCTCCCCCTCCCGTGGTTTCCGCTGGCCAATGACTCCGGCGGACAGCAGGTGTAATATCGGGGGAGTTGGATGGCGGGTCTGGACCCCTTGTGTCCCCCAATTGGGTGTTCCCCAGTAGGGTAATGACTTGGCATTGTGGGTTTGTATGGGGCGGGGGAGATGCCCGGCAGGTTTGGGATGTCGGAGTGGGTGGGTGGGGTGGTTTTCAAGGGGTTGTTTCTGTTTTGTTTGAATTTAGTACTGATACTGTCAACATGCATAGTGTTGTTACACCGCCTGACACCTTCAGTAAACAGTGGCACCTGGGAAGGAATTGCACAGTGCGCTCCCTGACCTATTATTCCCCTACCTGCAGACATGAGTCACGCCGCAAACCTTGATATTAGTGTGGGGGGACTGCTCTCCGCTATCACCTGGAATGTTAGAGATCTGGGAAATCCGAGGAAGCGGAGACAAATCTTGGGTGCTTTGGACAGATTAAATGTCCAAGTTGTATTCTTGCAGGAGACCTATATGGATCCCCATCGCAGAGGCGCTTTTGCCGCCAGATGGGCAGCGCACTCTACATTTGCGCCCTACTCGTCCTATGCGAGAGGCACCGCTATTCTGATAAAAAGAAGTGTTCCCTATACTCCCCTGGGCGACGCAGCCGACCGGGAGGGCCGGTATTGTATAGCTTGGGGTAGGATAGGTATTGAAACCATCACCTTGGCCTGCTCCTATGGCCCTAACTGTGATGACCCGAGCAGCTTCATTGCTCTCTGGAACAAGATCAGGGACGTAGGATCGACACATCTCATATGGGGGGGTGACTTCAATGCTGTGCTTGACCCTGCCTTGGATAGGTCCAACCCTTCTGCACAACACTACACCAACACACACAGATACCTACGGGACATTTGCGACACTCAGGAAGTCGTCGATGCTTGGCGCCACTTACACCCGACTCGGATGGAGGGTACACACTGGAATACTGCTCATGCCACGTGGGCCAGACTGGACTACATATTGGTGTCTAGGGGTTTAGCTCCCTCCCTGGTTGCGGTACAACATGTGGGCCGCACGTTCTCTGATCACTCCCCGGTGATGGCCAAGTTCCGCTTACCGGACATAATGGGGAGGCCACCCTCCTGGCGACTCCAACCTAACATTTTACTCGACGAACTTTTCCGCACCGAACTGTGTCAAGACATTGAAGACTTCCTTTCACATAACAAGGGTTCGGTGGAGCGAGTTGCCACTCTTTGGGAGGCGCTAAAGGTCACAGTGCGGGGTATTTGTATCTCCAAGAGCTCCGGCGTGTTGCGAGCCTTACGTACTACATTGCACACATTGGAAAACACATTGCACACACTAGAAACTCGACCAGATGATGCCACTAACTCAGATCTACAGGCACAATACCGAGAGGCGCTGTCTGAGTACACTTCCACCGCTGAAAGGGAGGTCAACTTCCGAGGCAAATACTTCAGGGCGAGGGCCTACGGGGAGGAAGAACGACCCGGGAGGTTCCTGGCGGGAGTGGTTCACCCCCCACGCGGCTCAAATTTCGTATTGGAACTGGAGGGGGACGGAGGGGAACCTCTGCGAGACACAGGCTCGCTCTTGGCTGCCTTCACTGCACACTATTCGGCACTCTACTCCACTACTAGAGTAGGTGAACTGGATATGGACGAATACCTGAGGGAACTCACCCTAGGATGGCTTTCAGACCGTCAACGGGAGTTCTTAGCTGAGCCCATAGGCCTGGATGAGATTAGAGACGCAATTGGTCAGATGGCACCCGGGAAGGCCCCTGGACTGGACGGTCTGCCCATGGACTTTTACAAGGCTTATGTAGATATCCTGGCGCCAGTGCTTCGAGAGGTTTATATGGAGGCACATGAGTCCGGCACACTCCCCCCATCCATGCAGGAGGCTCTAATTACCTCCCTACTAAAACCTGGGAAGCCACCTCAATATTGCAACTCTTATTGTCCTCTCTCATTAATCAACTGTGATGCTAAAATTCTGACCAAGGTGTTAGCTAATCGATTGCAGTTGTTACTGGGGGGCCTGGTGCTGTCAGATCAAGTGGGATTCGTCCCCGCTAGGGCCACCTCCCACAACCTCCGGACCCTCTTTTCAATACTGCAAAATGTAGACCCTGACTTGCCGCTGGTGGTGGTCTTTCTGGACGCCACTAAGGCTTTTGACTCCTTAGAATGGGACTATCTCCAATGTATCTTGCGAAATATGGGGATGCCAATCGGATTCACGCAGTGGATCGGTATCCTTTATCGTCAGCCAGTAGCTCGTGTGGGGTCGAACGGTCGGATATCTGAGGCCTTTGCTATATCGAGGGGGACACGTCAGGGATGCCCCCTATCTCCATTGCTGTTCGCCATAGCGATGGAACCGCTGGCTGCCCGGCTCCGACAGCACCATCGGGACAAGGCTCTACGCTGTCTTCAGCGGGAAGTGCTCATATCCTTGTACGCGGATGACATCACGCTATACATCCGCGACCCCGCTGTTAATCTTAACCCTATCCTGAGGGAATTCATTTGGTTTGCGGGCATGTCTGGTATTCACATTAATTGGGGAAAATCCACTATATTTCCGCTCACCATAGCTGCTCAGCCGTTTCACCTTGATTACCCTCTGCGGTGGTGTGCAGAGGAGGTCCGATACCTGGGCATACTGCTCTCTCGCGATCGGGAAGAATTGATGCGGATGAATTACGGCCGCACATTTGATCACATTCAAACTTGCGTGACCAGATGGATCACGCTGCCCTCTCCTTTGCGGGCCGCGCATCTCTCATTAAGATGGTAGTTCTTCCTAAGCTCCTTTACCTCTTCCTAAATATCCCATATTATCCGGGCAAGTCCTTTTTTCAACTCTTGCATTCCGAGCTTATTCGACTGGTTTGGGGAGGGAGGCGGCCATGCCTGAGCTGGGACATCTTGACTCGTCCATTCGCGCAAGGGGGCTTTGATTTACCGGAGTTTGAACTTTATTACTACAGTGCTCAGGCCCACTACGTTCATCACTGGTTCCACCCCACTCCCTTTCTGCCACAGATAGCGGTGGAACATTGGTTAGCAGATCCCATCCCATTGGAGGGTGCCATATTTAGTGCACCAGAGACACGGGCTGCGCACCATACCACGGTTTCCAGCTCAGTCCTAGCATGGCGGCATATTGCGAAAAAACCCGCACGACATTGATGTATTCTCCATTGCTTCCCTTGGCATACCACCCCCTACTACCCATTCTGCAGGAACAATTATTTAAGAAATTTATGGCCAAACTCAATATTAAGACATGGGGAGATCTATATCTGGACGGACGCTTTCGTTCACAGACACACATGTTAGCCGACCTTACACCTACTCCCATGGACACATTTCTCTACATTCGACTTCGCAGTGGTATTCGTGCACTGACGGAGGGGTTTCCTGAAGAACCACCCACTTTAGACCCTCTACATCAGTTGCTCAATGCTGCTACTCCTGCACATGCGGTCTCTAATCTATATCACTCACTACGCACTACCCCGGACCCAGAACCCTGCAGAGCGCGTACTAAATGGGAGGCAGAATTAGGTGTGCCCATTGACGACGAGCTCTGGAGCTTTTGCTGTCTACAGACCGAACAGATCTCCTCCAGTAGTAGATTCAGGGTTATTCACTATAAGTTCCTGCATAGGCTCTACTGTACTCCAGCTCACATGTGTAACGTGGGCCTCCGAGAGGATGATCTTTGTTGGCGCTGTCGCACACCAGCGGCGGACTTTCTGCACATGGCCTGGGGTTGCCGGGAGATTGCCGACTATTGGCGACAGGTATACTCTGGCATTTCGGAGATGATAGACGTCCCATTGACGCCCTCTCCAACGCAGGCACTTTTGGGCTACACGAAAACCATCAGGAGACCGGTACGCAGGTTTGCCACAGTTGCTTTTCTCATAGCGAAGAGACTAATAGCATGCAGGTGGGGGAGGGGCAGGGCTCCTAAATTCAAAGACTGGATCAGAGACATGGTACAGTGTCAGGACAAGCTGCTCAGATATGCAGAGCTTCTGCCTACCGCATCCAGACCGGTGGATATCTGGAGTCCTCTTACGATGTATCTGCTATCGCATCCACAGACGTAGCAAGCCTTCCATATAACTAATTGCTCAGATCCCACAACACTACTTCCACTGGGGCGACCTGCTTGAGCGGGCGGACGTGTGATGCGGGCGGGTGGTGGGGTTGGGGGTCTTCCTCACTTTTCCTCCGACAACTATAGCTATAACAATGTGACTCTGATGTACTATATACCTGGGATATGGGATGGGAGGCCACTGCACATGGCGGCTTCAACCTATGTACAACTTGTACATGTTTGTACGGAACATTGGATGAATGAAGGTTACAAAACACAAAGAATGCTGCAGCCCCCTTGGACTATCATACTATAAATCGATGATTACTGTGACGCTGCCGGCCCCTGGCGGGTTGTAGGCGGACAGCTGTGTACACCACCACCTTTCATTTCTCATATCACGCTGCCGGCCACTCGCTGGTTGTAGGCATGGGGGCTGTGTACTGTTTGTTCATGCTGAATAAAGGTTTTTGAAACTTAAAAAAAAAAAAAAAAATAGGTCATAGAAGCAGTGGTGGCTCTTCCAGTAAGGTTTAGGAGCTTCTCCCCACTGCTTTTCAGCAGTGTGACTAAAGCTAAAAATAAAATGATATTATCTCAATGTTTTTATCATTTTATTGTTTCCAGCTGCTTTGCGGGCGGGCGGAGCTGCTCTGCTCTCAGTGACTTGCCCACTCCAAGTGCGCATGAATGCTTGGCATGTTCTGCACGCAGGCTGCATTATAGCCTGCATGGAGAACATGCCCAGTCCCCGTCTGAGCGCTGAACCACAGCGCTCAGACCAATTGTTGTGATTGGTCAGGGGGTGCTTTCTGGTTCCTGTTTTCCTGGCCCGAGTTTAACGGAGGAGAGACAGAGCAAAGACACGGGACGTGGCGATAAGGCAAGTGTTTTTTAATTTTTTTTCTACATTACATTTCCCCCTCCCCAGAAATCCCCTCCCCCTCGCCACCCACCGATCCATGCCAGCTTCCACTGCAAAGAAGTCGACCTGCAATTAATTGGCACGCATTTACAAGAGTATTTTCGAGGCTCAAGATGTGAGAGTGTGTTGGAAAACTGGAAGCGGGATTTGGGAGAGGACTGACCGAACTATGGGGCGTCTTACCTTACTTTGTGGTGGAACAGCAGTGGTTTTTTTTTTCTTAACGTTTTCCTTGTTAATAAATTATGCATTTGGTGTTCTGTTTCACTGTACCCATTATGATGAATTTGGCAGGGGGCATTTAGTAACTTTGTTGAATGCACTGTAGCATTACCATAGAAATGTGCACCAGCCAGTGTGTGCAAGAAATTAGTGTCTGTTCCTGTTTACCTCTTCTGTAGGAACCTTGCCATGGCCATACAAATCTACTTTTTGGCTCAAAGATATGATAATTTCCCCAGCAGGCTTGTACCATACACAGTGTCTTGATCATCTTAATGTTGGAGCTCTCGTGTGATGTGGCCAAAGGTTGTTGTCTTGACTATGCTACGGGGCACACCAGATCTCATTTGTATGGGGCTGATGGAATAGCTGCTCTCCTCCTGTGACTGAAACCGTGCATTTGGACCTTGCATGCCACCCTCTTCCTATGCCGTAAGCATCTGGCTGCAAATCAGTATAGACTCAGCTATGAAGTTGACTATATTTCTGTCTTTGGGCCTTTTCCATGTTTACAGTGAAACATTGTTGATTGCAGTTCATAATTCGTTACTTTTTCCTTCTTTCGGAAGAAGGGCTGATAATGGAGACCCTCTGTGTCTTACTACTATCTGTCAGACAATCTAAATGGACAATGGAGAGACGCCAGGTTAGGCACCAACAAAAACTTGCTTCTGTATGGAGAGTAGGCAAGAACCTGGGGCCAGATGAACGAACATTTGCGAGTTGCAAATTGCGTCAAATTGCGACTCGCAAAATAGCATGCACAACAGTGTCTCAGACACTGTTTGCGATTCCCAATGGGGTCGCAAATTACGTGCCTCATTAATATTCATGAGGCAGTCGCAATTTGCTACCCCATTGGGAATGGCTAGCAACTCACAGGGATGGTGGCCTGCTGGAGTCGGCAGACCACCATGTCTGTGGTTGCTTTTTTAATAAAGCAGTTTTTTTTTTTATTAAGTGCAGCCCATTTTCCTTCAAGGAAAACGGGATGCATTTAAAAAAGAAAACTTTTCAGTTTCATTTTTTAAGGGCAGGCAGTGGTTCCTGGGACCACTGCCTGCTCTTAAGAAATATTTTCGCACCCATTCACAAAGGGAAAGGGGTCCCATGGGGACTCCTTCCTGTTTGCGAGAGGTTTCCCACCCTTTTGAAAAGGGTGGGAAACTGCGAGTGTTTTGTGACCGCAAATACGGTCGCAAAACAGTTATACATTACAGTCAGACTAGCTACTAGGAAGGGACGCCCTTAGTACGCCCCTTCCTAATAGCGAGTCGCAAACCATATTTTGCGAGTCTCTAATATGTTAGCCACTTGCAAAATATGGTTTGTACATGGGGCTGACTAATTTTGCGCTTGCAAACGGGCCGAATTCCCGTTTGCGACCGCAAAAAAACGGTTGTACGTCTGCCCCCATATGCCCTAAAGATAGAGGTAAAAACACCCTGGCATAAAAAAAACTCTCAGCAAATTGATGACAACATTACTATAAAGAGGTAACAACCAAGAGTAGAGCAAAAAAATAAGAAAATCGCAAAAAGCCAACAACTCAGAAAAAGGGAACAAGGGAATAAAGTACGTTGAAGGCAATGAAGAATTGCTTCTCACATCTTGTGATGCCAGGAGAATCATTTCAGTGCCCCTTAAATAATGTCCTATGCTTCATAATCCCAAAATGACACGGAAACAGCGTTCCTCCATTTTGTATTAACAGTTACCATGGAAGTGATTGATATTTCCTTGCAAATTTGGGTCCATGCAGTATGAACCTCCAGCCACTAGCTATCTCTCTAGATAAAACTGGTCCTTCCTCGTTTGTCTCCACTTCCCAAACACTGTGCATGAGGAACAATGGGCAGCATTTCCTTGTGTGCTCCACAACAAGAAAAATACCATAACATGGACGGCTGTGACCGTGCAGAGCAGGTGGCAGCATTCGACACACATCTTCAGAAAACAGAGGATGGAATAGGAGAAGTTGGCAGGAAGAAGAGCATTGGCGGCAAGTATGTAAAGACTGGTACGTGAGGCACGACACACAGCAAACATTAGCGACTATGTTTTGGCATACAAAGGTTCCTGACGAACGGTATTGGGGTGGATGGTAAAGAGAGGGTAAAAAAATGGGTATTTTATATTTTTAACTCTGATAGAATCATTTGCTGTCCAATATGGCAAAACACCATCCACTGAATTACTTTAAACTTGGTATAAAGCTAGAACTTAGCTCAGATGTGAGCCTTTGCTTGTTTTGATGTAAATCCATTAACGTTTTTTCAGATATTTCCATTATAAAAAGGTGTTGGGTGGGCTATGGAGGTGTAACTCGTAGTGGCAAGGTTCTGCATCCAAAGCTATCCTTGCACAGATAAAGACGGTGCACATTGTGGGGTGGGCACGTCAGGGCCATAAAGTCAGGCCCTGTAACCAACCACCGGCCAACGACATGCATTATATCATCAAATAAAACAAATTCACTGAGAAAAAATTGTTAAGGGACAGTTATGGGTTTTTCTATTTTTAGAACATTAACTTGTCTTAAAAACCCTTGAAATCGGTTAAAAAGCAAAGTTAAATTAGAACCAAAGCTTGAAAACCCCCAAAACGTCCCACTTATGATTACCATCAGAAAACATGACTCACACACCAAGTGCAGTGTTCATGACCTCGTCTACGATGTGACAGATGACATTACAAGTGACATAATTGATCTTGATATGCCATAGGACAATGGATACAGTAAGGTCTCTTTGGGTATGTATTGTTTTCTTATAACGTGTGCAGTGTCTGTGTGTCTGTGTATATGTATTGTGAGGTCATAAAAATTACATTCAGTGTGTGAGTTATGATGTTATAGGGCAGCTGAGCGAGTCATGGTTTGCAGAATAGTTGCAGGCCTTGGAGGTGACATAGGTCTGAGGGGAATGCACCTGTTCTATCCAGTGAAGCAGTGTTAATTGCCACTGCAGTAAGTTGTGCATGTTCTGGTGCTGGAAACGGAGCCTGGTACCGCCTTAGAGGTTGGATGGGTTCAGAGGAGTCAGACTTAAAATCTTCCTTAATAGGGCAATTGTTATTCATTGCTTGGAATCCACTAGACCATGATGGATCCATAGTTGGAGGATGTTAAAAATGGCATTCTATAAAAAGGACCATGGGCCTGATTTATGAAACATTTTACATGCATATGTCAAACTTACACATGTAAATTCATGTTCTTGCTTCACAGAATAAGGGACTGTGTAAATTTATGATAGCAGATGCCAATTGTGGCCGTTGAATTTGTGCCATCTGTGAGGTAATTCCAGAGTTAAAAGCAAGGTGCTCTTATGGGAATTGTTTTTGCCAATGTTAATCACCCAAACATTTGGTTTTTAGGAGTATAATAACTTACCTATATCTATCTTCATAGCTTACAGTATACCTACATGAGTAGAGCGTCAGTGATGCAGTCAGTGACGCAAAAGGCATTCAAATGTTCTATTTTCACTGGGAATGTGCTGGTGGGAAGGAAGCGGTACAAAAGGGGGTGGTGATGGACGGAGCATCAGAACCAATCAAACACTCCCACCCAGTCAACAGATCTGGGTTTGATCCATCACCATTCTTTAGCCCACTCTGCCACCCCAGTTCAGACATGGCCATATGCAAATCAGTCTGACCCTGTTCCTCATGGCAACAGCCCAGCCCGAACTGCCAAGCCATGCCTTCCCTGGACCGGAAACAAGCTTCCTAGGACCGGTTTCTGGCATTTCAGCCGTCTTCAGCCAGGCTTGCTTGAATCCAGTGGCTCACTTTGCCACTGGGTTCAAGCAAGCCTGGCTGAAGACGGCTGAAATGCCAGAAACCGGTCCTAGGAAGCTTGTTTCCGGTCCAGGGAAGGCATGGCTTGGCAGTTCGGGCTGGACTGTTCCCATGAGGCACAGGGTCAGACTGATTTGCATATGGCCATGTCTGAACTGGTGTGGCAGAGTGGGCTAAAGAACGGTGATGGATCAAACCCAGATCTGTTGACTGGGTGTGAGTGTTTGATTGGTTCGGATGCTCCGTCCATCACCACCCCCTTTTGTACCGGTGGGAAGGAAGGACACGTTATGGAAGATAATTTTCCATGAAAGGAAACAAGAATATAGAATATGCAGTTTAAATTTCTCTAATGTTTCCAGGTAGAAAATTAAGGGGATGTAAAGTACCTTTTTGTTATTTATTTTCTTTTTCATGAAAATACATTCTTTATGAAAAGCCTTAGCTCCCCACAGATGCCTATTGAAAACCTGGAGTTTTGGTGCTCTTTTAGACTCTTACTACACAACTCACATTTCTCGTTCTCAGAGACGGGGTGACACAACATTACACGTGGAACTCTGGTATATCCGCTAAGGCAACAGGATTCCAAAAGTTAAACAATTACACTACTTTGGAGTAACTGTGTTAAATAAAAAAAAGCAGAAGGTTTGCAATAAACTTTAATTTTATTGTGTCAGTGATTCAACTTCAACAGTCAAAACTGGACAGGGTCATCTTCAGGACAAGAAAACATAGTCACTTAGGGAAAACCATCATTTGTGATAGCTCAGGTAAATGCCAAAGGATCAATGGCTACCAAGACGGAACAAATCCGAATGTAAACAATTCTGGGGAAACAGCGTTTACAATGCTGTTAACACAATGCGCTTCCATTTCAACACGGTTGTTGCAACGACTCCGTTGTTTCTACACGATCCATTACATCGCAAGTCGTTTCAACAACTTGCTGTAGGGGGTGCGCTAACCTAAGGAATAGTATAATTTACTATTCCAACACCTTCCCTACTGTTGCACACACTGGAGTTGGAATAGTAAATTATACTATTCCTAAGTCCAGCGCCCCTACAGCAAGTCGTTGAAACGACTTGCGATGTAATAGATCGCATAGACAAACACAAGGAGATGATGGACGCAGTGCTGAAACTTTTCAAACACTCACCCCCAGTCACAGATCTGGGTTGAATCCATCCTCATTCTTTAGCTCACTTTGTCACCCCAGTTCAGACACAGCTATATGCAAATCAGTCTTGACCCTGTGCCTCATGGGAACAGTCCAGCCCGAACTGCCAAGCCATGTCTTCGCTGGACCGGAAACAAGCATCCTGGGACCGGTTTTGGGCTAACAGCCCTCTTCAGCCAGGCTGGCTTGAATCCAGTGGCAAAGTGATCAAGGAACCCATGTCTGGGCATACCCTGCCAACTTAGGGCGAACAAAGCAAACACAAGGAGATGATGGACGGAGTGCTGAACCTTTCAAACACACACCCCCAGTCACATATCTTAGGCCTAGATCTCTGTACTGGGGTGAATGTAAGACATTGTTCTGCATTCTGTCCATCAATTGTTTTTTTTGCATTTGTCACCCCGAGTGGGACAGGTATGCCCAGACGTGGGTCCCTTGCTCTCCATGCCACTGGAGTCAAGCTATCCTGGCTGAAGAGGGGTGAAACCCCGAAACCGGTCCTAGGATGCTTGTTTCCAGTCCAGGGAGGACCTGGCCTGGCAGTTCGGGCTGGACTGTTCCCATGAGGCACAGGGTCAAGACTGATTTGCATATGGCTGGGTTCAAACTGGAATGGCATGGTGAGCAAAAAAACGATGGATTTAGGCCCAGATCTCTGTACTGGGATGAATGTATGACATTGTTCTGCATTCTGTCCATCAATTGTTCTTTTTGCATGGATCACATAGAAACAGCGCGGTCATTGTAACGACCGCGTTATAATGGTATGCGTAGTGACAGCATTAGATGTAAAGGGCCGTATTCCAATTCTGAGAAGCATGACTCAGTTTGCCGCTGAGCGCTTATTGAAGCACATCCATTCATTTTTCTTGACCTGAAGATGGACTAGAGATGGGCGAGCTGCTAAAAGCTCGCGCCAGGCTTTATGCAGAAGCTTGACCCTCAAAATCTCTAGCCCATAATGAGTCTAGCTTTCATGCTGATTCTGCTTCCCACCCTCGCTCTACCCTCATGCTCAAAAAGGTAAAAACAAAGCATTAACATTTGGTGTAAAAAGGAGAGACAAATAGATATCCATTTAGTGGCTGATTTGTACAAAGTGACACCAGAAAACCTGAATAAATCGCTGCTTCCCCACTTAACCAAACTGTATGATTTTAGTCACCTTCAAATACGTGAGATCAGAATACCAGCTGTACAAAATCTATTGTGTTTGATTTAATAGACTATAATGTTACTCTAAATATAAGAATCTTGACAACATAAAGGGTTCCCAGAACAACTGTCCTTGCCTCTTAGTTCACTTATGGCACTGCCACTGGATTAGGGGTGGGGGTGTGAATGGTACTAACTTCTCAGTGTAATGCTATAATGTGACACATTAAAGTCAAAGCTTCTACATGTTAACGTAATGCACTTTTTGAACGTTGAAGAGACTGTATCATATATTTGCTATATGATTTACGTGACAAACATTTTCAGGGTCAGGCTCGTGCAGGGTTTCCAAGAGCCAGGCTAGACCAATGGCTCGCCTCGCCTTATTAAATTGTTGGGATCTTCCACCTCTAAGATGAACCTACACAATTCTTACTGTTGGGGTCGATACCACATCACTATAAAAATAACACACCTGTATCGGGATTGTAGTTTGTGCACTATGCAAATACAGTGCACACAATTCAATTTGAAAAACGTAAAATGTATACAGTCTAATGTGGAGAATTGATAGAGAGCAAGATCCTGGTAGGTTTGAAAATCTAGCCTTAGTCCAAAACCTTTGCTGTCCTTCAGCCGCCCCCCCCCCCCCCCCCCCCCCCCTCAGCCATGTTGACATGTGGAGTTTGTTGGGCTTTAGTGGGTGTGAAAAGGGGGTGCAGCAATGAAGAATGGGGTGTGTGCGGGAACTTCCTTAGCCGGGCATACATATGCAAAAAACCATCACAAAGTCTAAACTGCGTATACTAGCATTGGCAGTTTGAAAACATCAATTTGGAATGGCACTGAATATAAACTCATAATGGGCAACTCCCATATTAAATACATTGTGGAGCTTCTGCCCTTAGAAAATCAGTTTTGATAAGCTTTATAAGAGCTAGTTCCCAGCTGAGCACGTGTCTGCCAAAAGAGACCAGATGATCAAAGCTGATATTTTGGGCCCGCTATTTTTCGTGTCATGTACGATCCAGTGTGAATATTTGCTGTTTCCAATAATGACACTGCGGGAACAATTAATGATTGATAGTAGTGTATTGTTTTGTGCCATTTATATACAAACACGAACGATGCATCATAATGTAAATATATCATTGAAAGCTAGATTTGAGTTCTTTATTATAGGCTAGTTATTAATTACTTTTAGGGTGCAGCCTTTGCACATACTTACAGGTACACAGCAACAAGGTCCGAAAATTATATATTTTTATGGGTACACATTATGCATTGTATTGCCTTCAGGCACCAGAGAGGCATTGGTTAAAAATATGAGTTTTAAACAGGAAAGAAATGTTTCCCCGTGTCAAATATTAAGAGCTTAGCCTCATCATCCTTTCTATGAACAATGTATTTGACTGCTTATTCGTCATCTATCCTGTTTTTATTAATCCTTGCTTTAATTGTATACCATATGTACACTGCATCACTGCTCACTCTGCCACCTGCACATTTTCACTTTGTTTTAATTTGTTCTGCCACCTTCTAATTCGTTATAAAGGGTAGAAAATATAAGTAATTAAATAGTAAATACTATCTTAACAGAGGACACTTTACCAATGATTTGTCAATCCAAAAAAGCACGAAAGTGCTTAAAGTGCACCCCAGACCCTCCCCCAACCGTTCCAAAAAATGGAATTTCTTGTGAAGAAAAAAAAATATGCTTGATATTTACAAGTACCTTATCCCCACCAACTGTACCATTTTCAAAATGATTAGCAGTTGACACAGACATTAATCAGGAAAGTGATGCAATACTTTTGCCTGGGGCACACCTGACGTCTTTCAAGGTTTTGGGTCATAGTTTAATTATGAGAAGGCTCGTGTTTCTGAGTAAAAGTCATTGCAAGGCTGGGAGTCCGTTCCAGTCTGCCCCTGAACGAGTTTTCTGGCTTGTCCTGTATGTTTCCCAGTCGACTTGACGATGAATGTGGCTATTGCAGGTGCTCTACAGTTTTTGTTGTTGTTCAGCAGTAGGGCATCCACGCGTGGGCTGGCCAAAATGTATACTGTTCAATGGTAACCAGTCAATGCAGAGATGATTAACAGCAGCTGACGTACAGGCCTTTGTATCTGTATCCCCGAAGGTGAGGTGGCCGACCATCCCTCCACAACAGGGATGCAGGTAAAAGTGTGAATATTCGCTTCATGGTGTGCAAAGTGTATTGTGTGTGCTTGTAGAGCAGGTTCCACAAGTATTGTCTGACTGGAATGTTGTGTGCGTGCGGAATAGCGGATACAGTGAAGGACTGCCCAAAACTTGGTTCTCTTTCAAGTCCTTTGTCTACCTTCTGCATGTGATACCATGAATGGAGCTCTTGCTATCCTCAGATCAGTGGTGGGTTGGGAATATACTCCTTATCCTGCCAGTCAGCTCACCACCTTAAATCTCGCTCTCATATTGTACTAGGCATCATACCAGCAACCTAAAACCTTGGCTAAGAATCTCTGTTTTCAGTTTTTCATTTTTTTCCCCTGTTTATTGCATTTTTCAACCAAAAGAACAGAACACAATGCACATCAATGGTAATGCAAAATACGTAGATGAGACATCTCCATAGAGCATCAACAACACATCTTACTGTCACTGCACTGAGGCTCCATATGTGAAAAAGAACTTAGGATGTTAAAGAAAGAGGAGAGCACTCTACGGCAATGATGCAAGGGTAGTAGAGTAGGCACCAGGAATGTTAGTAAGGCTAAAAATTCCACCCTGTGGTACTATCAATTGAAGCGAGCGGGTGCACACAGACCCTCCATCCCCCATTTCTGTGATCATCTCCATCACAGCTTCCCCATGCTCAGTGGTGCTGGGCGCTTCCCGCTCTGCCCTAGCGCCCAGGTTATCTTGTAGTGGAGACCAAATATATCTCGGGGCGAACGCGCACTGGCATCAGTTCCCAGTTGTTGTTTAATTGCTCTTGATGGGATACCGCTTCCTGAAGCCAGTGCACAGCTCATGGCACTGTGCGCCTGCCCCGTCTCATTGCCACCCGTCGCTTGGCGAGCAGAAGAATCAACGCAGCCAGCTTGCCTCCCTCCCTCTGCCGGCACATCTTTCACATAACCCAGCAGTGCCACTGTCGGGGATTGCTCATTTGTGTATCCCATAATAGCCTCCGGGGTTTCAAAGAATGTGTCTGACAAGTTCCTAGCATCTGGGCAGTCCTACGATATGTGTAGGAAATCAGCACAGGGTGCTCGCACACAACGCGCATCTGTCATCAATCCCGCTCGATGTAATTTCTCCGGTGTGCGATAGAGCCTATGCAGACAATTGAAATGTATAAGTCGCAGGCGATTGTTAGGGGAACGCGCGCGCTCTTGGGTGCAGCAGTATTTCCATTGATCATCGGTGAGGGGGTGTCAAATCAGTGTCCCACGCACTGGTACACTTTCTTACATGCCAGCGTGTAATCGCGTAATCGGCCTGAGAGGCGACAGTGACATGAGTATCATCTCGAGAACCTTAAAGACGGGTAAGGTATCCGGGAAGGAGTCGTGATGTGCCCGCATCGCTGCCCATAGTTGGCATTTAAAGCAGGGGTCTGTGCTTCCAACAGTGCCGACTGTGGTGTCACAAATTGACCATCTGGATACAAATACCACATGCTGAGCAGCTGCATGCTGCGTAACCTAGTTCAGGTGCCCTTATCGAGGTTAAGGTGGCAGTGTGTCTGATAATTGGCACTGATGGAGCAAATAGGTGTTCCAGCTTTGCTCTCCGTCTGAGCTCCCTCGAGGCCCACACTGTGCAAGTCACCATGTCAATCCGCCCACGCGGTCGCCTGGGAGTCCCAAAGAACGCCATCTGCAAAAGGCAGGGCACTGACAAATTGTGATCAGGGGCAGTGTGAGCAAGGAACCATGTTAGGAACAGCCAGTAATGTGCGAAATGCGCCTTGTTACAATAGTAATATAGATCCGTGTCCATAGCTCCTTGTCTGCCCTGTTCAATGGGTAATGTCATCACCTCCCAGGTTATCCATGGCTGCCATCCAGCCTATGCCAGTGTTTTCAGATGCGATCGCAGTTGGCATTGAAAATTCAATGTCGGGGTGTGCCTGATATAGGAATAAATAAAGAAATTTGGGTAGGATCACTATCTTGGCGATGGCCAGCCTCCCATTCAGGGACAGTGGGAGTCCACGCCAGCACCCCACACGTCTTCCAAACCACGTCTTGAACCACCTGGAGTTATCACACCAGAGATCATTAGCATCCCTGCTGAGCCATATCCCAAAGTATTTTTCTGGGCCATCTGCCCACTTAATCAATAATTCAAGTGTGAATTCCTCAGTCACATCTGTTAAGTGAAAGAGTGTGGTCTTTGACCAATTAATCTTGACTCCTGAGAGTCCTCCACACCTAGTGAATTTCCGGATCAGGGGGTGAATATTAGCTCGTTGGTCCCTGACATAGAGCATCTCGTCATCTGCATACATTGAAACAATAATCATACGGGGTGTAAAGACAAGGCCACGCTGCATGTGATGTTGCCACAGGGGGGGTCAATGGCTATTGCAAATAATATTGACGAAAGGGTGCATCCTTGTTGGGTCCCCCTAGTCACCAGGAAGGCAGAGGTAGTCCCATTAACACGCAGGCGGGCTGTCAGTTAGGCATATAGCAACCCAATAAGCCTTTAGAAAACGAGGACTTACACCAAGACACGACAGCAAGATGAACAGATAGAACCATTCAAGCTAATCAAACGGCTTAGTAGCGTCTAAAAATAACGCTGCAGCATTCATGGTTGACTCAATAGTATGGAGGAGGGCAAAAAAGGTACATAGGTTGTGGGACATCAACTTGCTCGGAACGAATCCGGAATGGTCAGGCCGCACCATGGTCGAGTGCAGGGGGAGCAGTCTTGAAGCGATCAACGTAGTCAGAATTTTACTGTCCAGATTGATCATAAATAGTGGGTGGTAAACATCACACCGTCAGGGGTCCTTACCGGGCTTGGGAATCATGACAACCGGGACTTCTGTAAGTGACAGAGGGAGAGAGCCTGTAACCAGTGCCTCTTCATACATTGCAAGGGGGTGCGTGCCAGCACAGGGGCATATTCCTTGTAAAAAGCTGTCAGGCCGTCCAACCCTGGGGCCTTATCAGCTGCCAAAGCAGTGATGACCTGGCACACTTCTTCCACCGAGAAGGGCTCGTTCAGATATTTCCTTGTCCGTCCTCTAGCCACAGCAGCTGGATAGAGTCAAATTATTCTGCCAGATTGAGGGGGGTGTCGCAGGCTACTGCAATTTGTAAAGTTCAGAGAAGAAATCGACCATTACCCCTTGTACCGTTTCAGTACCAACGCACTCATGGGATTGTTCATCTCAGAGTTCTCCTATGTAATCACTAGTCCAGGGTTACGCAACATATGTGCTAAACTCTTCCCTGCTCTATCCCCCTCCCCATATTTCTGCGCCCGGGATTCCTTCCCTAAAAAGTTGACCTCGCAATGCGCTGCCTTCTCGTATTCAGTCAATTTACCTCAGATGGATGCCAGTATCTCAGTGTTACAGTCAGAAAAATACTGGAGTTTTAGTTCCCTGACCGAACCAGCAGAGTGGCATTTTCATTTACAACTGTGTGTTTTGTTTCCTTCCAGACTACATACTTGACATTAAAGGATATTTGGTTGACATGTATCAACATAGTCTTGTGTTGGTTTAACATACACCATGCTTTTTTATTGTTGACTTAACTTCTAAAGTAGTGTGTAGCAATGTGGTCCCTGGGCCTTCTCCCCTCCACTGCTCTGCTCCCACCTATCGGCTGGTGAAGTGGTGGCACAGGATCTTCATCCTCTGAATCTGAGTCTGACACCTCAATATATAGGCCTCTCCTGGTGGCAATATTGTGTAGGATGGCACACGTAGCTACTATCTTACAAGATATTTCGGGTACATATTGTAACACATCCCCACTCTTGTGCAGGCACGGAAACAAGTTTTCAGTAGGCCAAATGTCAGCTCAATTACACACCTTATGTGACGATGTGCACTGTTATATTTGCACTCATTTTTGGACTTAGGGTATACGTACTGTCACCTGCAAAACAGACATAGTTGTGAGGCTACATGACCAATTGAATAGGTGACAAACACGTATCTGTTTGTAAATTGCTATTCTGTACTTAATAGATATCCATCTTCAAACTCCCCTCTTTCCTGCCATCTGTACGTTCTGCTGTGTCGAAACATGAAGGAGTCATGCGTGCTTCCTGGATATTGTGACACAATTCCAGATGGGATGGGGGCATATGGGCACGTGTCTCCTCTATACACCCTATGACATGGGGGAAATCTGCTATCATGTAAAATTGTAATTTGATTCTATGCGTTTCCTGGGCATTCATATGTGTTGGTGAATGTAGATCAGCATGGCATCTAGAAATGCACGGATGAAACGTGAAAGTGCACTTTGTGACACCCCTCCTGCTACAGCAATCACACTGGTAACTGCTAGAGGCCAATAGGTGTAACAAGCACAACACCTGAACATGAGTAGGGATAGATTTGCTGCGCAGAATCCTTCTTTCAAGATGTGGCTGTAAGAGGGAAATGATCTCCAATATGACATTGCTACTTAGCCTGTATTTGTCATATATTTCTTCCTCAATTTGTCGAAATATGGTCAGCCTCACTATGAAAATCCTCTCGGTCTCCTCCTCCTCCGCTTAACAGCCAATATTTGCATCCTCATTGCAATCAGGTACAGAACAGCCATTGTGATAAGCCCTGATGTGCAAATGGGCCTTTTTGTGAGTATTCGCTGTTTGCGACTGGCCTTAACTTTCTGTTTGTGATTCGCAAATAGAGATTTCCTATTTGCAATTCAGTAATTGCATTTGCTATTTTTACCAACCCACTAAACAGCTGCATCGCAGTTTAGGATTTGCGAATGGCTTTTGTACATTGCAAACAGCCATTTTAGCATTCACAGACTTCTTTGCGACCGTTGAGTGAGTTGCAAAACGTTCGTACGTGTGGCCCTAAATGCCCCTTCACTCTCCTTGAGGATATTTTTGTGTGTATTGGATTGTTTACCATGTAACCGAAGTGAATTAGATGTTGATATAGAGTTTGGTGGGTGTAGAGCACTTTGTTTTGGATGATGGCCGCCATCCCGAGGGACCTCCACCCGCCAAATCTAGAGTTGTCCAACAGCTCTAAACATTGGCAGGAATAGAAAGGACGGTGTTATGCGTTAACCTTTAATGGCTGGGGCTATTTTGGAGAGGGTACTCTCTTGCCGTTGCAACGGTTTACCCTCTCTGGCAAACTCTAAATCAGACCCTGACTTCTCACTGAGATAAAGAGTGCAGCACTCACTTAGGCATTTCTTAATTTGTTTAAATAAATAAATGCAGGAGCCCGATGTTTTCTTAAGAACAAATCACTGGCTCTGCCAAATGTCTGGTTTGCAGAAAAACAAGTCTGCCTAATCTTGTTTCCATCTTGTGCTTCTTTGTTCCCTAGCCTGATTCACAAACTGAACTTTGTAGTATGTTTTGTAGTACTACAACACATACTACAAAATACAATTCACAAAGTACAAGTAGGTGGTTTTAAGACTCTGCACTCCCTATACTTATGTGTGCTGAGTTCTTTGTCCTGATTTGCGGAGCTTAGGGGTACGGAGAACTCCGCACGCATAAGTAGAGGGAGTGCAGAGTCAAAAAACTCCATACGTAGTCTGTGAATACCAACAGGGAGTAAACTGACACAAAGGTGTAGGTTTACCTTTATGAATGGGGCCCCGTTTTTTGATTGCACTCTTGCAGGGTCTTTTTTTAGCCCTCCTTTTTTCTCTTTATCACAGTTTTACTGTCTGTTTTCCATTTTCTGTTTCTCTTTTCTGCCTTTATATTATTCTCCGGGTCAAATTCTGATACAGAAAAGTAAGGTCTTCAATTATAAGTCCTGGTGCCCACCGCCTGCACAAATTAAGCAATGCACTTAGGGTAACTCAAAGGAGGAATTGAGTTTTTGAATGATCAGAGCTCACCAGATGAGTGATGCAGGCAATTTCGTAAGCTAGCAGAATTACTATAGAGCCCTTTTATTGAGGTGGAAAAGAGCAGGAATCTAATGACTTGGAAGAATGCAAAATTAATAAATGAATCAAATGTTGATTTCTGTTGTGAAGGACCGCTAAAAAGTTTTTTTGCTGTGGTTTTCTAAATAAATGTATGCGACACAAGACAAGTGATTTTTAACAATCCGTCTTTTCAATACGAAAATATGTTTGGGGTGGAGAGGGTAAATTTTAGTTTGCGGATTAAGCATTAGTTGTTTCATTTCAGAAATGAGAGTAAACCTGCAAAGGCAGTTTGGAAGATTGGCTGGGTCGAGGCAGTCTACTGAAAAGCAAAATCCCTCCAGTTTCCAGTTTAAATGGGATGAAGAAAACACAGAGAGAACTTGTTTTCATGGGCATAGCCTGGAGGGAATTACGCAAGAAGAGGACAATATATTTTCACTTGTGAACTCAAAGTACTGGCTTAGCTCACTGAAACTTTGTCAACAACCGTGAGTATTGTAGTATTTTTAAGAACTTAAAAATATCTTAAATGGTATTTTAATTGGATAATCATACTCATTCTATAAAAGATGTGTCTGCGCTTTGAACCTCAATGTAATTAAACTGTCTGCATTATTACACTTTGTATGCTATGGCAAGACCGGAGGTGAGGAATATGCTTTCCTCTACCTTTTTAATGAGCTGGCGGGAAAGGAAATATAAATCATGTCAATCCAACAAGAAGTGGACAACAGTACTGTCCATGGAAATCCTCAGTAGAACTTCCATCATCCTCTCTCCTTGTTTCTTGGAGCCAATAGAAGTTCACCTGCTCTGTTCTTCTGAGGTGTTTTCCTCACGTAATTGTTGGTCTGGCCTTCACAAAGTTACTCTGGGGTTCTATATTTGGTGCTAAATTTGCCTTGCTTTTGTATTTACCTATGTTTAGTATTTTAGTAATCTTCCTTTAAGATTAGCATGCAGTCCAAGGCCATGCTCTTTTAAGCAGCTTGAAGCGTCTCCCTAAGGTGTTTGCAATTGGCACTATGGACAGTGCCTCTATGTGTGGTCTGAGAGCCTGTGCTCCAACACTCTGTTTTGCTTCGAGGTTGTGTGCCCAGTCCTATTGGTAAGTGAACAGAGATGCAGGTCAGCAGACAAGTGTTGTCCATTTGTGCCGGTAATGTCTCTTTTTGGAGCATGTTGGTCCATTTTGACTTTAACCTGGTGCTAATCTTCGGACCTCGTCTGCACACACAGCTCTTGTCAGCCAGCTCCTCAGGTTCAGATTTCGTTTTCTCCTTAAGTTTTAGAAAATATTTTATTTGTAATTCATTAAATACAATATAATAAGCACGAGATAAATTGATACATAAAGTTATCATATCAATAATATATGCGAGACAGAGGGTAAAGGAGGGCAAAAAGTGACAATCACCAAATTATGGAATTGGGTATAATCTCAGTACAGTAAATAACATCCAAGTCGAGAGTAAGAAAAAAATAGACCAATTAATATATTGCTATAATTGTAGTGTATGAAAAACATTCATGTAGATTTAGAAACGTCCTCAATTCGGGGATTATGAGCACATGCTTGCGTATGAAATATGTCATTTATTTACTTCCAAACCTGCGTCCAAAATGTGTAAATATGTTGACAATCGAATAACATCGGTTTTAAATCCGCTTTGTTGGATGAACAAGACCAACAAGAAGCGGAGAGAGTTGGATTTATCTTGTGTAATGAAAAAGGAGTGAACATAAACATAAGTCTATTGTACATATAAAATAATGTCTGTGTGGTGTTGGCTGCTCTGGAAGATCTATTATTTTCAACCAAATCTTGTTCTGAATATGGATGGGAAAAGTAAGCTGGAGATCTGTTTCCAGAGTAATTCTACTTCTTTTTTATCTTGATTGGTTGGTTGTGGAAGGAGCTGTTTGGATAGTTGTGAAGCAGAAGGGGTAGACTCCAAAATCGAAAGTATATTAGGTGGAGAAGAGGGAAATACAGGGGTAGATAAGAGATTATTATAAGCATATTGAATCTCTGTGATTAAAGAATTGAATTTAGATTCCCTGGAAGAGGGTCCCGAAAAATGCATTTGGGCATTGGCAAAAGAAATACAAATATCGCCATTAAAAAGTTGAAAAGTCCAATGAAGTCCTTTAATTTGAATGTGTTGGTTGTGCCAAATGTAGGATTGCAAGAATTGGTCCTTAGGGGATTTGTGAGAGGTGAAGATAGGTTGGAAGATTTTAGAAATATTTAAAATAGGAAGGGATAGTTTTTTCAATATTTGCCCATAGAGGTAAATTTAAGGCATCGTCCTCCTGAAATAGGAAGGCAGATTGTTTAAGGAAAAATGCAGTGTGGTAAGAATAAAAGTCCTCGAAGTTAACACCTCCCATAAACTTGGGACTTTTAAGTTTCTGAAGAGACGTACGTGGCTTTTTATTGTTCCATAAACATTTATATAAGATGGAATATATTAACTTATATTGGGAATGAGGTATATTTATAGGAAGGTTGGAAATATAAAAGAGAATTGTAGGACCCAGCATCATTTTAATTACATCTAAACGGCCCCACCAGGATAAAAACAGGGGATTCCATCTGGAAGAGAGATTTTTCAAAGCTATTTGCAATTCTTTTAGATTCAGGGATACAGTTTCTTTAATAGGTATAAACCCATAAGCCAAAGTATTTAATTGAATCCGGTTTTCAACGAAAATTCGAAATGGTATAATCAGCATAAAAACATAGTTTATTTAGGGGAAGAATCTCACACTTGTCCGTATTTATATTCTAAAAGTGTAGGATTGCAAAGTCTCCACGCATCCACCAAAGATTGTAGTCCAATGGTAGATGTAAATTGGGTATGCATAAGGAACGAATTACATTTAAGTTTAGAGTTGCGATCAAGTATGGGATCAATGACCATGTTGCAATCACCACCCACCAAAAGATAATCATCCTTGTAAGTCATCAATTTGGACAGTATTGTGGGCCAAACTGCATTGTCAGGGGAGGTAGGGGCATAAAGATAAAAAAGGGTAATAGGTATTTTATTAATTGATAGCAAAACAGACACCCATCTACCTAAATCATCAGAATCTTGTGATAGCAACTGAATATCTAAGCGTTTGTGACACAGAATAGCTACACTATTACGTTTCCCGTTACCAGGAGAAGCAAAAACATGGCTCACCCACTGTCGTTTAAGCTTAGCAATTTATTTGTCCACAATATGAATTTCCTGTAACAAGGCAATATTACATTTTGAATTGGAAAGATAAGTTAATACTCTCTGACACTTTATAGGAGAACCAAAACCTTTAACGTTCCAAGATAAAATTCGCAAAGCCATCTATATTAGAATAGACATATTAAACAGTTTAAACTAAAAAAGTGAAGCAATAATAAGATATAATAGGGTATGCACATAATGCAGATTCCAGAAATATCAGATAAATGTAATGTAAATGCAAAAATGAAATAATATAATGAAACATAAGATGTGATTATAAAGGAAGAGTATTGTGTAATGAGGTATAAAGGAAAAAGAATGAAGCAAGGACGGTGATATAATAAAGGGAAGAGATTGTCGGAAAATGAAAAGGTAAGAGAAAGGGAGAAGAAAAGGAAGAAAAAGAGAGAGAGAAAAGAAAAGAAAAGAAAAAAACACCATATATACGAAAGACAAACAAGGACATCAAAAAGACATACCAAAACTGAGGGTGGTAAAGTCACACAACTGACCAGACAACTCAGGGCAGGTCGGGGGGAAGACACTCCTTCCAAACGAACCAGTGATCACAAGGGTCAAAAAACAGGATTCTGCACCTAACATAGGGAAAAGAAAGGAAAACATGAAACCATGAAGCAAATCAAAACTCGAAAATCTATCGCCAACCAGAGAAAAAGTATTATAGGAACCACTGAAAAGGAAATGGTTAACGAACATCGCAACTTCATATATTACAAAGTCTGGTAACGTCCATATCATCTTCTCTACAATTATCTATAAAGCGTTGTAGCAAAACCGGGTCTTCATAATTTGTAGTTTTGTTTTTATAAGTTAATTTGAACAGACATGGGTGAAACAGGCCAAATTTAGCATTAATATTCCGCAAAGCTGGTCTCATAAATAAAAAATGTCTTTCTCTTGTCTGCTGTTTTTTTCGCGTAATCCTGGGAGAATAAAAGATTAGAGCCTTGCCAGGTTATCCGACCCTTCAGTTTGGCTGCTTGTAGCACTCTCAATAGGCCAGTGTATTCTAAGAAGTACATAATGACTCCTCTTGGTTTGCTAGAATGTGGGCTGTATTCCAAGCAGTGTGCTCTCTGGATATTGAGACTTGGAGAGTCAGGAATACCAAGAACTTTTGGAAGCAAAAACTTGAAAAATGTGATAGGGTCTGAACCTTCTTGCCCTTCTGTCAGACCATATATACGCAGGTTATTACGCCTGTTGCGGTTTTCTTGGTTTTCAATTTGTTTTTTAAGAGATGGAATTTCCGATTGCCTTGTGGGAACCTGATTTACCACAACTTGTATAGAGTCAACACGTTGTTCTACGTGTACAACTTTGCTTTCCATATATATACACCTATCCTCCAGAGCTTGCAGATGGTTATTAGTCTCTTCCATATGAGTACGAAGGGCACAAATTTCCTGTAGGAGTAAGTCCATAGATGTGGGTGAAGGAGAAGTGACAGGAGATGGAGGGTCCTTTTTAATACGTTTGCCCGACAAGAGAGTTTGGGCAGAGGTTTCGAAGTTGAAGTGGAATGTTAGACGAACATGTCGCAGTACACACTGGGGGGGTTTACGGTATTGCAAGGACCTTCTTCCATGTTGGAATGAAGAATATTGAATGGATTATAATCTTCGAATGTAGATGACGAAGTAGATAGGGATGTAGTGCGTCTCACAGGCTTTGTTCTCCCCATAAACAGACAGCAATCATATACAGTTAAACTTCTTTTTAAATAGTATTGGGGGAGATTAGAAAACTTGAGAGAGAAAAATACGTTAGCTTGTTGTAGGAGAAGTTCAGTTCATGTACTATATTTGAGACGAACACATCCTCCAAAAAATGCAGGACCCTTCATTGTAAAAGGCCGGTAGAGTAAATCAGTCATATGAATTCTAGTCAGCGAATCAAGTTGATACGAAATATGTTAAAATTAAGTTGGAATTACCTTCCCCACATCGCCTCAATGAGAAATGATGATAGGAGATAAGAATTGTATAAAAAATGATACGAGGCGGTGAGAAAGACATCAAAGACTGAGGCACTGTGAGGAGAGCAGCGATCCCAGCACGACAGAAATTCAAAATGGCGTTCGCGAGTCCTGTGAGGGAAACCCGCCGCTCATAATCTGTGAAAAAGGAGCCAGAAAACTGTTCACCGGCCGGCGGAAATCACATCCTTCAAATCAGGGGATCTTCATAACTGCAAGGGACCCAATTTAGCGGTTGGAGTTGAGGTCCGTTCCAGTGGAGGTCGAAAACCCTCCCGAGATGCCGCGGAGCCTCACCAGAGAGTGGCCATCTTCTCCTGGTGTCAAGCCATGCCCTCTCAGATTTAGTTTTCTCCTGATAGAACAGATCTATGGAACTGCAGGGGCAGTTTGCTATGTAGTTGAGTTAGCATTAATGAGATTACTGGTTTGTTGGGTAGTTTAATGCTATTTTTCCTGCTAGATGTATTTGTAATTAATTGCACAAAAAATAGGAATATTGAACAATTTGTATGTTACAAACATTGTTGGCGTATACTTATAAATGGCATTTCAAGCCCTCCTCATGCCAGGGGTTTTGTTGGTGGAGAAAATGTCCTATGCTTTTGATCCTAGGCTTACCCAAGAATTTGTAGAAGTATGTCCAGCATACAACAGCCATTAAAAGGTTGCATGAGGCACCTATGCCCATCTTGGCTCTGCAAGAGGGCAGAATCCTTCAATGCAGGGATCTCTTGCATTAGCGCTTCAAGGGCTGAAGTTCCAGCAGATATGATAGGATCTTTTAAATGGGCCAGAAGTGCTGTCTTCAACAAGTGTATCAATGGCAGTCTAGGGGGTGAAGAATAGACAAGACTTAGCCATTAGTTTTCCCCAGTATTCCTCCTGTGAAGAAGGGCGTGGTCCTTCCTGATTGAGAATGAGGATTCCTAAAATGAGTCTTAGACTTGGACATTGACGTCCAGGCTATTGGTGGACTGGTATTCTTAAGGTGTTGCAAGGAAGAGGCTCAGAGAAGAGTAAGTTGTGTTGCTTCATATACCAGGAAATCAGATTAGACTCATAGCTAGATATGTTTGATTGCAACCTAATTAGACACTCACTGCCTGCTGCAAGGCCTTCTAGGAGTCTGTTGGATAGAGAGGTGAGGAGCCATCTCATTCCAAAGTGCCACAGGACATTGAGAGCAAGAACACTGTTAAATGGAGTGAAAAAATTCATGTTCATGGGCAGGTGTGCCAGGGATCCCAAGAGAAGGGACCACAAGAGAAGGGTCGGCTGATCTTGACTGGCCTTTCAAGACCAGTTGTTAGACTTGTCATGGCCTTCACTAAACATTTTGACAGTGCTGAGGCAGCAAAAGAGGTAGGTGAACCAAGAGAAGAGAGGTACTATCAGGATGGGTGCAGAAATTGCTGTCTTTCTTGGACAATGTTGACTGTATTGTTTCGGCAGAATGCTATTGTTCAGTATTACTGACGGTTGACCCAAAGTAATTGGAGGTGGCTGATCAGAGGTGGCATCTCATGCCCACAGCTGTCTGTTTATTACCCTTGCGAGGGGACTCCCACTGACCCTGGCTTGATATATTCCTGTAATGGGCACTAAGCCCAACCACAAAAGTGGTGTAGCATATTTATCAGCACAAGTGGAGCAATGCTAGGTGTGGGATCCATGCAAGGCACACCACTCTGGATTACCCTGGTTGTCTAGTTTTCAAATATGTCTGTGGTTGGTAGGTTTCCTGGGGTGGCGGCCGAGATCAGCCCCAAATACTGCAGCTACCCCTATTGCTGATCCATCGATGTAGCGCTTTAGGTCCTTTTGTGTGAAGGTCTCTTGGCCCACCCACACAAGTGAGGTACCATTTGTATCAGGAGACTTGAGGGAATGCTGTGTAGTAGGACATTAGTGGTTCCCCACAGAGTTCAGAAGTTTTCTTCACAGAAATGTGAAACAAATGTGTGTTTTTAGTCAAAGGTTGAGGTTTGCAGGTCATTGTGGGTAATAAAATAAGTGTGAGATCTATGCAAAGCACTTTACCCTGGGCTCTCCCAAAAGTCTAGTTTTCATAACTGTCTAGGTCTGCTAGGTTTCTCAAGGTAGCAGCCTACCCAAGCCTCAAAAGTGCAGCTATTCACCATTTAGAGAGTTACCCATGCTCTCCTGTCCCATATATAAAAACAACACCCATAGGAATCAGATGTCCTCTTGCTTGCCATTGGGATGGGATGCTTTAGTTCGCAGGGTAGCAGGAAGAGTATGGAGGCTTTAGAGTTAAGAGTGGGGCCTGGTGTTAGGGTGGGCCAGACCACCCCATTATTTTCTTTAAAAAAATATATGCCTGCCATACAGTGGGCTTTCTGCCCCCCCCCCCCGCCAGGGCAAATTTGGGGCATGGGGGCACATCTCGTGTCTGCTTCCGGGGGGGAATCTGCTTTGTCCCCTTTAGGGTGAGGGTGTGGCCAATGTCAGAGTGCAACAGCTGCAGCACTTTGTTTTGCCCCAAAGACAATATCCCTGCTGTCAGGTGGATTTTCCACTCCCCACCCCCTTCCCAGGAAGAATTTTAGGGCAACCTCCCCAATTGGGGCAAGTCTCCTACCTGCCCCCTTTGGGGGAGGCAGAAAGGCGCTATTGACCCCGCTGTGGCAGAGGTATGGCTAGATCTCAGGTTAGGCCACTGTATCCTTTTGTTTATTTTAGCACCATTTTGAAATTCCTGGTGTCTAGTGGGTTTCCTGCTCCTTCCCCCCCATGGGGAGGGGGGAAGAAATTGGGGGTGAATACCCTATCCACCCACCAGGGGGGCAGAAGGTCTATTGGGCCCTGGGGGGGGAAAAGCATGGGCCCATGCTGGGGGGGGGGGGTGCTCCCCCCAAACAAACATTGCCTGAATGCAGTCTCTAGTGGTCTTTCTACCTGTTGTGGGGGCAGATTGGGTGTAGTCTTCCTCAGGGAGGGCAGAAAGGCTGCCTGCTTTGTTTTTGGGGCGGGTATGGCCATGTCCATGTTGGGAAGCCCTCACCCCAATATTTAAAAAAAATCCCTGGTATCTAGTGGGCTTTCTGCACTCCATGGGGGACAGATTGGGCGGTAACCACCCCAATTTGTCCCCAGGGATGGCAAAAGATTGTCTGCACACTTACTTGGGGTGGGACATGGCCATGCTCATTGAGTGCAGCCCGACCCCTATAGAAATAAACACCCTGGTGACTAGTGGGGTTCCCACCTCCCCTGGGGGGTGCAGAGGGGGGTACTCTCCCCCACCTGCTCCAGTGGGGGAAGAAAGACTGTCTGATCTGGTTTGAGTGCATAGCCACGTCCATGGTGGGCAGCCTTCATCCCTATATTTCTTTAAATAAATATTCCTGGTGTCTAGTGGGCTTTCAGCTCCCCTGGGGTGGGGCAACTTGGAGGTAATCACCCTGATCAGCTTCCCCCCCCCCCAGGGAGGCAGGAAGACTTTCTGCTCTGTTTTGGGGGTGGAGGTGGGAGCATGGCCATGCCGCTGGTGATTAGCCCCCACCCCTATATATACTATCCTTTGCCAAAAAAGCTCTTCAACGCCTCATCAGGGGTAGCAAGCGCTATATCAAAGCAAACCTTTTCCCTCTTCTATCCCTTCACTATCCTTCTCAATCCAAATAACTGATTAAGATATCCACCATTCAAATTACTTTCATATTTTCACTATACTAATTCACCACTATTGCTTTATGGGTTCTGGAGTAGCAAAAAAGCGCATCAACACCTTGTATGGGGTAATAATCGCTAAATACATGCAATTACTATATATAAGCTGGTATGCTTTAATAACAATAAAACATCGGAAAAAGCAACATATTGGGAGCGAGATTATTTTCGAATACTGCGAGAGCGCAAGAATTTCTCTGGAAAAGAGTGTTGTGTAATATATATATATATATATATATATATATATATATATATATATATATATATATTCAACCAATGTGCCTTGCGCATGGGAGGTCACTCGACATTGCTTCTCTGTAAAATGCAGCATGCCGTCTTGTTTCTCTTAAAATAGTATAAATTGCCGACGCGTTTCGGGATATCAAATCCCTTCTTCATGGGCAGCAAACAAGCAACTGAAACTCTCGTGGTGAAGATGTTTCCTTTAATTACTTCATTAGTATGACCGCCCCCAGTGGGCGTGTTATCCATTGCCTTCTGGGACATTGAGTCTTACCATACGAGAGAGACTTCTTCCTTTGGTAAGGTCAGGTACATAGTTCGCATTAACAATCCTTTTTAACCTTAGTAGGTGGAACCAAGATTGCAGGCTTGATTTGCATGTGAAGCGCTGTACTGTCAAAGCCCTGAAAGTCCAGAACTGCAGTCTCACAAGCTGGTTTGCACGTCTCCCCCAGTCTGTGATGGTGCTCCTCCCCACGGCTGGCCGCCGTGTAAATACTTTCAACCAATGTGCCTTGCGCATGGGAGGTCACTCGACATTGCTTCTCTGTAAAATGCAGCATGCCGTCTTGTTTCTCTTAAAATAGTATAAATTGCCGACGCGTTTCGGGATATCAAATCCCTTCTTCATGGGCAGCAAACAAGCAACTGAAACTCTCGTGGTGAAGATGTTTCCTTTAATTACTTCATTAGTATGACCGCCCCCAGTGGGCGTGTTATCCATTGCCTTCTGGGACATTGAGACATATATATATATTTTTTTTTAAATGTGTCTATATATATATATTGACTGAAAAAAACGTAGGTTTCAGGGGCGGTATAGTTAGCTGGACTTTTCACTCGTACACAACCATTGATATTCCCCCGTTATAGTTAGTTCAGCTAACTATAACTCGCGCGCCCACAATGCACTGCTGATGACGTCACATATTACATCACTCATGACATAGTCAGTGACATCACTCATGACATCACTGATTGTTGCAAAATCATCCTGTACCCTCAACTTTTTCAGACGGATACTGGTGGTAACTGAGTCTGACTAACCAGTCCTAGAGCCAGTGCTATGTTAAAAGACACTTAGAATACAGTGAAAATACCTACATACACTAGGGAACACTATGCGTTGGGGTCCCCCCATGATCAGCATGACCTCCTCTGTAAGCCCCTAGTATATAATAGGGCAGGGGGATTAAAACTACCTCTTAAAACGCCCCACAGGGCGTGTTTGCACACGTCACCTCAGACCCCGTCCCCTCCCTTCCCCACTATGTAAACACGCCCTGTGGCCATTTTAAGTTGGGAGATTAAGTCCCCTTGAAACCTGAGAGTCCCTAGGGTCCAACTAGCCCACTAGGTACCTCCAGTAAGCACCACAGAGCTGTGTTGCAGAGAGATGTAAAAAGGGGCATGGCCTAGACCACCTCTCTACTACGCAGCGCAGTGGCGCTTACTGGAAGCACCTGGTGGGCTAGTTGGCCCCCAGGGTCCCTCAGGATTGAAAGGGAATTATTTCCCCAACTTAAAACGCGCCACAGGGCGTGTTTGCACACGTCACCTCAGGCCCCGTCCCCTCCCTTCACCACTGTGTAAACGCGCTCTGTGGCCGTTCTAAGTTGAGAGATTAAGTCCCCTTGAATCTTAAGGGTCCCTAGGGTCAAACTTGCCCATTGGGTACCTCCAGTAAGCGCCACAGAGCTGCGTTGCAGAGAGGTGTAAAAAGGGGCATGGCCTCAGAACACTTGAATGCAACACAGCTTCCTGGCGCATACTAGAGATACCTGTTGCTGCAAGGAGGGGGATTGGCCTCTGGCGCGATGCCAGTCTTTTATTTATTTATTTTAAGAAGGGCGGCTGTGTGGCCCCCCTTCTTTTTCTAATTTATTGGCCCTGGGAACCCCATCCCCCAGGGACTGCCCCCTAATTTGTTCTTTAGAAAAAAGAAAAATTTGGAAGGGGGCCGCGTGGCACCCCTCCCGAGGCCTTAATTGTCCCTGGGGACCCCACCCCCCGGGGCCGGCATTTGTTTTTTATTATTTAAAAAAAATATATATTTATAGAAACACCTAGGACATGCTGGACAAACCGTACGCACCTAACACCATGACGTTTTGCGTGATCTTTATTAAAAGGCAACTATGCATACAATGAATCCATGTGGAATGTATTTACACCGCTAGTGAAGTGTCTGATGCCCTACCGTGCCTAATCCCGGCGCCCCCGCCGGTGGGTACTCTCCAAGTAGACACTCTTGTCATTTATATAATGAAATATGGGTAGCTATTGACGGGCACATTTAATACACACTCACACCAAGCCATTCAAAGGGGATTCGACAAACTATTCAAGAAACCCTACTCACGGTTAATAAAACACACATCCACCGCTGGATGTGTAATACTTTTTATTTTACACTCTGGAAAGGAGACGAACCTCACTTGAGTCACAGCGCGCTCCTGGCTAAGCCCAATGCTGTGTTACACCCACCAGTGCCCGCCGAGTGCCACACACCTCTGTGTTGTATTCCATCAGCTAGTGCGTATGCTATGACACTCTCTAGCCCATGTGCACTGTAACACCACCCGTGAATATGTCATGCCACACTTGCCTTCGCACGGGTTATATTGCCCCATCTAACGTGCCTTCTCCGATGCCTATGTTATAACGCACAGCGCTATGCCATACATATTACAATCTGGGATCCATATCTTTGTCACAGTGCATATGCAACGTTACACTCCCCAGCACATATTTTATATTACAACTTTTGAGTCTAGTTGGGTTACACAACACTGCCCTGTGCATATTAAACTCCAAGGTGCATATCGCATAGCACGCGCTAGTGTCTGTGCTATCTTGCGCTCTCCAATGAATCTGTCATTGCGCACAATGTTTTGCATATTATTTTTCACGCCCCGGTCCATCTTATATCACACTTTTTGCTGCATAGTTTATACCATACACTATATCTAGTTTTCATTTTCAATCGTGCTCTCAGGACTATATTCTATATAACACTGCGTTCGCCTTTTCACGGACATTACATTTTGCGATGGGGGGTGGAGGGTCAGGGGATGTTTCTGACAAGTGAGCCTGGAGTCACAGTCACAAACGTCCTCTTCTTCCTGAATAAAAGTGAGATTATGCTGCATACTTGTTCATATTTTAAGTAGTTCGCACAGACACACATTTTAAAAACAATAAAGTTCCTAATACCCGCCATCTCTGATCTGCTTGCTGCCCCATCCACCTCCTCCCTATCCTCTGTTGTTCAAATCCATGGACTAGCCTCCTCCCTCCTGCCATGCATGGCCTGATGTGCTGCTACTGCCCTCCATTTAGCATGATGTACCAGTCCACTCCTCCTGCCCTCCATTGCCCAATTCTATGCCCCATTATTGACCTCCTGCTTAGCCTCTGTGCTTAGCTTGCTGCCCCTATTCTCCTTCCCCCTGCCCGCCAATGTCTTTTTGCATGCCCCTGCTCCATCCTTTTTGCCCACCATGTTCCATGGACCTGCCACTCCTATCTACTCTGAGTGTTCTGTTGAGCTGCCACTCCCCTCCCACCTGCCTAGCATTGTCAGATGACTGTAACCTGTCTCTGCAACCTCCACCCTGCCTGTCCACATTCCATGCCCCTATCCCCTTCCTCCTGTCCTCCATGGTCCATTTTACTGCCACACCCTTCTGCCCTCCCTGTTCTGTTGTGCTGTAACTGCTCCTCCTGCCTGCCCTGCATGGTCTGTTGAGGCCCCTTGCCCTGAACTCTCTTGTCTGTGCCCAGGTCCTGACCCTCCCTTCTATCCTCCATGGTCCTTTGTGCATGCCCCTGCACCCTCCTTCTTGCCCATCATAGCCATTGTGCTGCCACTAACACTCCCGCTTGCCATTCAAGGTCTTCTGTGCTGCCACGGCCCCGCCCACCTTCCCTGTGTGGTCAGCTAGCGGCACCTGACCCCCTCCCACCTTCCCTCCATGGTCTGTGTGTATGCCATAATAGTCTCACTGTTGCTCTCCATGGTGTGTCTTAGGATAGGATAGGATAGTTATTTATAAAGCGCGTACGTATGCCGGAGCGTCTTGGCGCTGGTAGAGAGAGAGGGAAAAATATTGTCATCATCAGCAGGTCTCGTTAAAGAGCCATGTTTTTAACTGTTTCCTGAAAACCTGATGATTGCCTAATATTTTCATAGAGTAGGGAAGCTTGTTCCAAAGACTAGCGGCACGGAAAGAGAAGGCTCTCCCTCCCCATCTGGCTTTGCGTATCCTATTTATCTTAATAAGGCCTTGTGTGGTAGACCTTAAGACCCGGCCGGGCACATAAGGAATGAAAAGCTTCTGAACATCCCTGGCTCCTCCTACAAAAATAGCCTTGTGCACTAAACATATAGCCTTAAATTCTATACGTTGCTGGATTGGGAGCCAGTGTAATGTTTTAATGCCACTAGAAATAGATTGGTCTATGGGTACAGCTATCAGGAGTCTGGCAGCAGCATTTTGCAGAGTCTGCAACCTCTTCATCTGAGTCTTGTTTATGCCTAGCAGCAAGGCGTTGCAGTAGTCAAGTCTCGATAGTACAAGAGCCACCACCACCGTCTTGCGAAGGTCAGATTCGATGAAAGGAACATGCTGAAGCAAGGTTGCTAACATGTGATGAGAAATTAAGTTGATTGTCAAAAAGCATACCCAGATTCCTGACTTTATGGACGGGACAAGGACATTCCCCGGCCTCTTGCTTCTAGTGCCCATCCTGCCTGACCTCCATGGTCATTTTGCTGCTCCTGCCCTGCCCCTTTGCCCCCAGCCCTCTGTTTCCATGTGCAGACCCCTATTTCCTTCCTTCTGGCTTGTCTGTTCCATTGTAATGCCCCTGATCCGTCCCTCCTGCCCTTTATGGTCTGTTATGCTGCAGCTATTTCTCCTGTCTGTCCATTATGGTCAGCTAGCTACCATTGCCTCTTTCCCCTCTGTTCCCTGTTATCCATGTGCATGGTCCTGTCCCCTCCCTATTGCTTTCTATGGATTGTTGTGCTGCACTCCCGTCCCGCATGCCCTGTGTGGTGTATTGTACTGCTGCAAACCCTGATGCCTGCCCTGTAGGGTCAGTTTGGTGCACCTCTCCATGTCCCTCCTGTCCTCTTATCTGAGTCCATGTCCCTACCCCAATTCCTCCTGCCTTCCATCCTCTAATGTACCATACTTGCGAACATTTTGAACTTGGTAGGCGGGAGATTTTGAAAAAAAACTGGGGTATTGATTTTCCCCTTTGAGTTACATTGAAAAAGAGTATATTGTAGACAGGAGACAGATCAAATAAAGCCCATTTGAGCTTAAAAACATTGGACGTTTCCTGGCTGAATCGGGTCTGTTGGCATGTATTGTTGTACTACCACTGCCTCTTCCTTCTGCCCATAATGGTCTATTATATTGCCTCAGCATCTCTTGCCAGTCCTGTATTGTTGGTTTGTTGCCCCGCCCCCCTTTCCACTGCCCTCCATAGTCTGTTGTGCTGCCACTGCCCTTCCTGCCTGCCCAGTGTGGTCAAATTGTTGCCTCTGCACCCTCCTACCTGCCATCAATTTTCAGAGTCTGTGCCCCTGGCCTCTGCCTCTCAACAGTATCCTAATGAACAACTAGATTGCTAACATTCTATATTTATTTCAAAAGTGTGGAACGCCTGATGTCATCTGATGTAATCAAAACTGTAATACCTAGAGCATTTCATTTAGAAATTACATATATGAGAGGGTCTTATTTGCATCAAAATTATGGTTAGTGCTCTAAAAAACTAAAATGAGACATATTTTCTGAGTTTTCAAATAGCGACAAAGCACTTTTAAATTATTTGTTATCTTTGTGTTTTTTATCCAGTTGACCACTTGATTAAATGCACTTAGGGGAGAGGATGTTGTGTTACTACCAGAGCTGCAGACTTTGCAACTGGGGAACCAGGTTGGAGTTTCTGCTTTTTTTTTCACACTTTATTTTTTATTGAATATAAAAAAAACAAAAAACAAAAGCACATGTTCATGTAAGGACATTCATCTTTGGTAAGCACATCAGAGATTTCAAATTATCTTGAAGAGGTCACATTGTCAAAGGTACAGGTGTCCTATAATATCAGCCAAGAGGTACAATAAAAAACACAATGCAGGTCTACGTCCGTCCATCTGATTGACCCTTTACAAAATGGCCCTCAACATTTGCTAATATATCATAAATCAGGGCACTCGCCACCTGCAACAGAAAGCGCTGTTTTGACAACAAATAAGAGAAAACGTAGATCAACAATATCCTATAAAGCTTCCTCTTTCCCCTAAGGTGTATTCTATACAATCTCTCCTATACCCATGGGGACTATCCCAGAGTTAGATTGGGAGGCAGAGGAGTTGCGCAATTTTTCAATATAGGTCTTATATGGGCCCCAGAAATCCTTAGGGCGAGCTGTGCTGGGCAATAGACTAGAGTAAATCTCGCTGTGTGTACTACAATGAGCTAGACTATTCAACCAGCTCTGCAACGTGGGGGAGACTTTGCTGCCCCAATGCACCGCTATCTCTCGTTTTGCTAGGAGAAAGCCAAGCGAAGCCAGCTTCCTGACTGTTTTAGGAAAATTAATCGTCTAACCCATCAGTGCAACTTTCGGCAGAAGAGCAAGTGTGAGCCCAAGAATATCTCCTAGTGTTTCATGCACCTGTACCCAATATGAGTTTATGTGGGGGCATGTCCAAGTTAAGTGAGCAAAATCTGCGAACTGAGCGCCACATTTCCTGCATGTATGGGGCCTGTCCGGGTCAATTTTATGCAATGTGGCAGGTGTCATATATATTCTTTGGAGAAATTTAAAGTGTAATAATTTATGGTGACTATTGAACAAAATGTAATTTGTTGCTTTACAGCATGCAGCCCACTGGTCGTCTAAAATTGGACGCCCTAAATCGCCTCCCACTCTGCTCGGAGTCTGTTTTCCACAACAGGGACCTGTAAAATGCACCGTTTATAAAGATTGGAAATTAAATGTGTTCCACTCTTATTCTCAATCAGTAGGGACAATGGTTTGAAGGAGACGGGTTCCAGTGGGAAACCAACTATTGTAGCTCTTAATGCCGAATATAGTCTCTGTAGGATGAATTTGTCCATGAACGTGGCTTCTTGGAATCGAGCGTCCTCAGTAGCCGAGAAGACATGCCCGCCTGGATACAAATCTCCTACTGTGTTAATGTCGAATTTAGTTGATGTACGTTGTACCAGTCTCTCTCCCGTAACGGGAAACCAGCGTGCATTCGGCAGTGGAAGGGCAGAGGAATATAAAACTGCAGTGTCCGTGTAGCGAATGAGCCTGTTCCAAGCCCAGCTGGTGGTTGATACCGTTTGTATGTCTACAGGATTCCTGGGCTCACCCTTGGGTAAAACAGCTGCTAATCTATCCGGGAAGACGAAGTCGGCCTCCGGGCGCAAAAATGGGATCCTAGCATCCGGGTGGTACCAGGCAAAGGCATAACTGCACTGTGCAATTAAATAATATAGATAAAAGTCCGGAACCCCAAAACCACCCCTATCATACGGTAATGTAAGGATCGCCCATCGTACACGCAGTCTCCCATCTCCCCATACTAGACTGATAAGGTGCCATCGCAGCGTTCGCAAGAAACTGTGTGTGAGGGGCATGGAGATATTATTAAAAAGATATGCAAATTTGGGCAGGACCATCATTTTAATTATAGCGATTCTGCCTGCCATGGACAAAGGGAGTCGCAACCACTTCTCCACCTGAGTCTCCAACCTTGCCACCTCCGCACCATAATTAAGGTGCAAAATCTGGTCCGGATCTAAGTGTATATGTATGCCCAGATATTTGACAGAATCAGAGCACCATTCCAGTGGGAACTCACATTCCCAAGGGATCGTACTGCTGGTCAAGGGAAAAGTAATCGATTTGTGCCAATTAATGCCCAAACCTGAGTGTCGCCCGAAGCGAAGGATTTCCTGGATGAGCGGATAGAGGTTAAGTTGTGGTTCTCTGACATATAGAATAGTGTCGTCCGCGTATAATGAGGCCAAAAGGGGACCTGTGCAAAATTACAGCCCTCTATGAAGATGACGCTCCTGAAAGTGCCGTATAAGAGGGTCCATGGCCAAAATGAACAGGAGGGGCGACAGAGGACAGCCTTGACGCATGCCTCGAGTGTGCGGGAATGAGCCTGAAAGAGTGCCATTTATGCGAAGCCTCGCAGTGGGGCGACTATTTAATAATCCTAGCGTAGCTATGAAACCTGCTGGCATACCCATACGACACATTATGGATAAAAAGAAAGGCCACTCGAGCGTGTCAAAGGCTTTCTCTGTGTCTAACAGAATAACCGCGGCCGGAGTTTCAGGATTGATCCTATGCAAACAAGGCCCTCAAATTATGTGAAGTCGAGTGATGTGGGACGATGCCTGATTGCACTGGAGAGATAATGAACTCCATTAGCTGTGACAGCCTTTTGGCAACTATTTTAGCTAATATTTTATAATCTATATTTAAAAGCGAGAAGGGCCTATATGATCCGCAGAGGGCAGGGTCTTTACCGGGCTTTGACAGCAGAATTATAACTGCCTCGCTTAACGTAGGAGGCAAGGTTTGCTTTTCCAGGGCCTCAGCATACACCTCAATCAATTTCAGCGCCAGCAGGTCAGAGAAGGCCTTATAGAAATCTCCAGTGAATCCATCCAACCCTGGGGCGGATGAGCCATGGAGTACTTTAATCGCCCCACGCACTTCAGTCTCTGTGATTGGCTCTGCCATGAATTCCTGCATGTTCTTTTCCAGATACACTAAGGCGATCTCTGATAGATAATCCTCCTGTGCGGACACGTCCGCACTGTGTCTCGTTGTGTACAACGAAGTGTAGTAAGATAGGAATTCGTTTCTGATGTCTGTGTGAGACGTAAGTAATGTCCCCTCTTTGTTACGGACCTCCGTGATGCAGGCTTTACTGTAGGGTGGCCTAAGGGTCTGAGCCAGTGTGCAGCCCGGACGATCGCCCTCTCCGTATCTACGAGCCGTTTGATATTTACCTAAATACAGGATTTTGCGGTCTGCCGTGTCTCGGTATTCTGACAAGAGGGTTAATCTCCTAGCGCGCAGTGCGTCCGTAGCCGCGCCTCATTGTCCAGAGCTGTCAGGTCACTCTCTAATCTAGCCAGAGTTGTACGTCGTGCCTTTAGCACCCCAGCGTGCTTAGAGATACATACCCCGCGAATGTACGCCTTGAACCCTTCCCACAGCACTGCCCAGGAGTTCACCGACCCAGTGTTAATAGTGAAATAATCCTCAATCGCTTCCCGGACCTTGTGACAAAACAAGTCATCTAGAAGAGCGCGTCCGGGAAAGCGCCACTGTCTCTCAAACCCCTCAGGACGTGGGACTTGGAGACAGAGCTGAACCGGGGAATGATCTGAGTATGTTCTGGGAAGTGTGTGCGTCGCTTGGTACCATGAGGAAACTCCCGGGGACACCAGCCAGAAATCAATCCTGGTCCATGTATTGTGTTGTCCCGAATAATGTGTATAAGTAGCAGCGGTAGGATTGCGCCTGCGCCAAATATCTGTCAACAAAAACTGGTCACAGAGATCTTTAACTGCGCGCCGCGCTTTAGGTTTGGAGTCGGCAGCAGTGGACGTACTGTCCAGGTCTGCGTTGAAAATGAATTTGAGTTCCCCCCGATCATAATCAAAGCCGGTTCTAATTTAGAAAGTTGGGTATGAAAACAAATTCAGGGGAATCAGTGTTAGGGGCATAAACACACATCAAAGTGACCCTGTGACCCATCAGCGACCCTACTACAATAATATACCGGCCCTCCTGATTGTTGATGACTTGCTGGCAACTAAACGGGACTCTCTTATGTGTCAGAATGGCAGTACCTCTAGCATAATTACTGAAATTAGAGAAATACCGATGAGCCCCCCCCAACTAGAGGTGAAACGTGCTGCATCTGAAACTGGTAAATGTGTTTCTTGTAATAAAGCGACGTCTATGTTATGTCTATCTAGATAATGCACTATCTGCCGCCGTTTGCGCTGGTTATTCAGACCTCTAACATTCCACGACAGCAGGGACAAAGTGGAGGGACCTGTATTTAAACCAAACTGTACCATCTAAGAGCTTTGAAAAGCATAGTGCGAGCGAACTGCAATATGAAAACAGTAAACCAATACCAAAGACCATCCTCACAATAATCAATAAGAAAAACATTTCACCTTACCCAAACCCACCACCCAGCCTCACCACGAAAATGGCAAGGCCAACCCCATCCTGCAGGCATAAAACTGAGTACCAATCGACTTTACAATGCAAAAACTCAACCTTGTATAGGTACATCAAAAGCAACCGACACAAACCCATGGTTTCCAACCAGGGGGGTGGCAACGCCACGCCAGCCGACCAACTGTAAAATATAATTGAATCAAAATATAGTGCGTCCCCATGTAGTACCAAAAAACAAATCCGAATGAAGGCAGATACATAGCAATATCACCCAACACAGGAGCCTGGAAATAGTTCCACACTTGCAACGGAGCCGCTGTGTGGGGGTGACGGGTCGTCTCTATCATCTCGTGGTTGATTATTGTCGTTCTTATACGTGCGACAGAATTCTTGCACCAGAGTTTCTGCTTCAGCTCGACATTCTGTGATTCTGGTCAAATCACTTAGTCTCCCCATATCTACAACCAAAATGAATTTGTTCTTGTGTGATGTAACCAATGCTCATGTAAAGCACCCCTATACCTGACAAGTCTGCACTATATAAAACTGCAAAAACACAAAAAATAAAAAGGGTTTTGCACACTTCTGTCATTGGGCTACATGTGGGCTACATCTGGGTGATATTTGTGCTGCATTTAGGCTCTTTTGTCTCTGGTGGCCATCTTGGGAGATTTATTTGTTATGAAGTTTCCTAATTTCTTCATTTACTGCAGTCTCCTCAGTAGGAAATGCTTTCAGTTTTTTTACTTTGATTCCATCAAGAAGGTATTCAGATATGTCACACATTTGCCATAAATTCTGCATGTTAGCACTCTAGTTGCTCATTAGATCACTGTAATAAAGCTACTGCTCACCACGGAAGTCTGCTGCTTGTATTAAAAGTGCATTTTTCAGTCTGCATGTCAGAAATTTTAATGAAATAGAAGAGGATTTGAGAAGTCACTCAAAATGTGCCCTAATTTTTCTTTCTTCAGCAGTAATCATAATATCTATGGCAAAATGAACACCCTCATTGTGTTCCTTTTTAAATTAAATGTTTTAAGTGTTACCATTTTATTCCAATCAAGATGGCTTCAGGTGTGCCATACTTTTGTCATAAGTAAGACAGTAAGCGCTCTAGTTGTTCTTAAGAACACTCTGGGACATTCTGTCATTGGGCTATACTTAGGCTACATCTGGGTGATATCTGTGCTACATTTGGGCTCTTTTGTCTCTGGTGGCCATCTTGGGAGACTTATTTGTTATGAAGTTTCCTAATTTCCTCATTTACTACAGTCTCCTCAGTAGGAAATACTTTCAGTTTTTTACTTTGATTCCATCAACAAGGCATTCAGATGTGTCACACATTTGCCATAAATTCAGAATGTTAGCACTCTAGTTGCTCATTAGATCACTGTAGTAAAGCTACTGCTCACCAGGGAAGTCTGCTGCTGGTATTGAAAGTGCATGTTTCAGTCTGCATGTCAGAATTTTTTAATGAAACAGAAGAGGATTTGAGAAGTCACTCATAATGTGCCCTAATTTTTCTCTCTGCAGCACTAATCATACTTTCTATGGCAAAATGAACCCCCTCATTTTGTTCCTTGTTAAATGAAATGTTTTAAGAGTTACCACTTTATTCCAATCAAGATGGCTTCAGGTGTGCAATAACTTTGTCATGAGCAGGACTGTTAGCGCTCTAGTTCTCCTTTAGAACACTCTGGGAAGCTGCAGTAGAACACAAAGGAATCAACTGACAGTCTCTGCCCTTGTTGGATGTACATGTTTTACTGAGAATGTCAGACTTCATTCTCACATGACTGAGATAGATAATGTGAATTTACAGAAAATATGCTCTCAGTTTAGCTTATAGATCACCTTGCAAACCTCTGTGGGAAAAACATGAGAAAATAGTTTTCTCTCAAACATGATTCATGATATCCCAGCAGAAGGCTTTTTCACATGGTAAAATCACCTTAGAACACACCACAATTTCTAAAATGAGTATGGTACCATCAACAAATGATTAATAATGTAACTAAAGTCTTAAAACCTTCTATTAACTGCAATGCTTTTTAATGAGGTGCTCTCATGTATATTGGTCCCAAGATGGCTGCCAACACTTCTTGGATAAAGTGCTGACGGCCAATCAGATCTCACGATGAGATGTGTGGTTAGGCTCCGCCCAGATATATATGTGATTTTACTTTTGATTTTCTCAGAACTACTGAACGGATTTACATCATTTAACCAAAAGGCATGACTCTGAACCAAGGGCTACCTTTTTTTTTTTTTAAAGAAATTTTATTGTTTTCACAACAAATACAACTAACCGATATAGAATCAGACCGTATATATAGTACATTAGAAAAATCACCACGCACAGTCGTAATTATTTCAGATAGGCCCAGGTCGGATACCTGGCAATCACCAGCGTCGCCTAACCTCCCCTCCACCCCTCCAGCCTCCCTAGCCATCCGAGTCAGAGGATTCCCCATCAGAAAGAGGTGGTGGATCACATATGTTACCCCTATACTTGTTCCATGCTCCCCACACTCTGACCCATTTTCGAGGACAACCCCGCCTGACAAAAACGGAGCGCTCAGCAAACATAGCCCTATCCATCTCGCTCTTCCATGTTGATAGCAACGGCGTCTCCACCGCTCCCCATTTTTGGGCTATGTTCCGTTTGGCCGTCATGTTCCCAAGCGTCACCCAGCCCTGCGCCTGACGATTGAGATCCGTGGGCTCCCACACATTCAAGAGACAACGCCTGGGCTCTGGCAGCAGCGACACCCCGCACACCTGTGACATCGTGCGCAGCACTCGCTTCCAGAATAGCTGGAGAACAGGACAGTCCCAGATCAGGTGATAGAAGGTTCCCTCCTCCCCGCAACCCCGCAGGCAGAAGGGATGCGGCGATCTACCCAGTTTATGTAGCAAGCACCTGGTGAAATATGAGCGATGCACAATACGAAGCTGCACCAGCCGCAGCCTCGAGGGTATACCCGCCTCACGTGGCGAGGCCAGCGCCTCCCGCCAGTCTGGGTCATCAAAATCGCCGACCTCGCCGGCCCACCTCTCCCGCAATAGCCCCATAGAGTCCGGCAAATTGTTGATCAATTTACGGTACGTGAAGGACGTGGCCCTCTTAGGCATGTATTCGGTCAACAACCTGTCCTCCAGTGGGGATGCCTCCGGAACCTGCACACCTGGGGTTAACTGTGTCGTCAGGGCATGTTTCATCTGTAGATAGCGGAACCATTCTGAGGGAGCTAGCTCATATTGTTGTTGTAAGCGAGCGAATTGGACCACCTCCCCTTTATGTACCACGTCGCCTATCACCGAGATCCCGATGGCGTCCCAAGTGTCGAAGCCCTTGCTGTCCCTCAGACGCCCCAGTCGTTTTGTATCCCAGAGAGGCGTAAGCTGCGTCAGGACTCCCCGCCAACCCAGCCTGGCCTGCGCCGCATGCCAGATAGACACAGTCTGTCGCAGTGGGCCGATCAGCTTCCAAGGGCTACCTTTTTGCCAGATTTGGTGTAATTCCGTTCAGCAGTTCGGGCTGTAGCTGCAATTAAAGGTTCCTATGGAAAATTGCATGGGTGAAACACGTTTTCCCCCTTTTTTCTCGGCCCCTGCTTGACAAATCACCCCGAGACTTTCAGGATAGGAGCGGACCGGAGCGCCCCACCAGTTTTGAAAACTTCGCGAAGATTCATCAACCGTCGCCAAAGTTATTCCAAATAGAATGTTGCGGATTTCCTATGGATAATAGGTCCTAACTATAACTACTACTGTAATATATATATTACCTACAGGCAGTTGCCAGTAGGTAGTTATAGTTAGGATCAAGTTTCCATAGGAAGAGCATTTTTTGTTTTGCTTATAACTTTGGCGTCGTTTGATGAATCTTCATGTAATTTTCCACACAAATTATTTGCTCATATCAGCTCCTATGTTGAAAGTTTGGGGGTGATTCGTCAGGGGGGGCGAGAAAAAAGGGGGGTCGCAAAACGTGTTTTCTCCATGCAATTTCCATAGGAAACTTTAGACAAGGCTACAGGTCGAACGGGTGAACGGAATTACCCTAAATTTGGCAGGGAGAAGAGTTTTGGTCTAGAAAGTACGCTTTTGTTTATTTGGTGTAAATCCGTTCAGTAGTTTTGGAGAAATATCGAAATTTACAGATATTTGGGAATTATGACATTTGATTGGCTGAGGCGATACGAGCACGAGCTTGATGCTTATTGGATGCGAGCGGTTGCAAGTAGGAAGTGTTGGCAGCCATTTTGTGACTCTGTTGAAGCGAGTAAGGGGAAAAAGGGCGAAAGAAGTAGGAAAGAGGAGGGTAAGAGCACTGTAACCTCTGTGGGGTGTTTAGGGTGTGCTATACAGGGGTGCGAAGTGAACTACTCATCCCTATTGGTCTGAAAGTGCCGGGCTATGGAAATTAAGTGAGGTATTGCCTAGAGTCTGATGCTGCTAAGGTGAGCTGCTGCGGGACTCGGGGATTAAAGCTTGTGCCCAAACTGTGTGACTTATGCTGTGAAGTCATGTGCCCTCTCCGTTGTACCACACCTGTGGAAGTAATGTCAGCATGTGTTTATACCTACTAGGAAGAACTACTGACCCCTACTGGTCTGAAAGTGCTGGGGTACGGAAAATATGTGAGGTATTGCCTAGAGTGTCATGCTGCTAAATTGAGCTGCTGACGAACTCGGGGATGAAAGCGTGAGCCCAAACTGTGTGTCATATGCTGTGAAGTCATGTGCTCTGGCCGCTGTGCCACATCTGTGCAAGTAGTGTCAGCATGTAGTTATACCTACTTGGAGGAACTTTTGTTTCGAACATTGTAACTTGTGTATGGTGCTTAGGGGGTGTTATACAGGGAGTGCGAAGGTAAATTCGCATGTATCAAATTAATTTGGTATTTGTAAAGTGCAAACTACTCACTCGTACGGGTCTGATGGCGCTGGGGGCGTAAGCTGAGCTGCTGACGGACTCTGGGATAAAGCTGCTGAACTACTGACCCCTACCGGTCTGAAAGTGCGGGGTACGGAAATTAAATGAAGTATTGCCTAGAGTGTCATGCTGCTAAATTGAGCTGCTGCTGGACTCGGGGATGAAGCCGTGAGCCCAAAGTGTGTGTCCTATGCTGTGAAGTTATGTGCTGTGGGTTCTGTGCCACACCTGTCCAAGTAGTGTCAGCAATATTTTATTCGTAGTAGGAGGAAGTTTTGTTTGAAACACGGTAACTTGTATATGGTGCTGGTAAGTGATCCGCAGCACTGCACCCAGGACATGCAGCAGACGTGCAAGGCATAGGTGGACGTGAATGGAGTCGACCATGTGTTTGGGCTGCCCTGCTATGCGAGAGTGGCTCTGCTTGTAGGTGCACTGGCTTGCCGTGTGTCAGTCTTGTGGATGAAATGGCACGGCTTGGTGCAATGAGCCAGGTCTATGTGCCATGGGTGCAGGGCAGGGTTGTGGTGGGAGTACGTGTGAGGGCCATTTCACGCATGCTAACTACGACAAAGGACTTTTGAGTGTGGGATGTCCACTCGTTGTTCTCAAATCGGGCTATGCGTGGTGTGGGAGACGGATGCAAATATTATCGCAAATATTATCGTATCTGTCAGGGGGGCTGGCCACTTGCAAGTTCCTTCTCGGAGCAGCAGATGTGTTAGCGCAAGATATCTCAAACAAATAACCTTTCATCCTTACAGTAACTTCTCCAGCTGCATTCATACAGGATGTGTACAAAGGCTAGTCGTGGGTGTTGTGGGATGTCTGCGACCCTGGTCATCATGGATAAGATGCTCAGCACGTGGCACATGGGCCCACGAGCCCCCACACTTTTGTGCGCTGCGCTGTTGTATCCCATGCACTCCTACGGCACACTTTTGTAATGGCTATTCGCGATTGTCCTGTGGCATTCCAATCACACCGTAACACTGTCGTTTGGAGGTTGTGCATGCCACTTTACAATATCGACTGCTGCGGCCCTTGTGGCGGCCACACGAGATCACAGAGACACACTTACCGCACTTCTTGCACACGGACGTGTGTGAGACACCCTGTTCCCTTTGCCGCTTGTGCATGCAGGAGGATGTGTGCGTAGCTTTATCTCCAGGCTTACTGCCCACGCTGAGGTGACATGGTAACGTCCACTGAAGACAGCACACTGATGTTGCAGGGCCCATGCCTATCATGCTAACACGATGACCACACGGACATACTTGCTCAGATGCAGGTTCGGGGGACGTTGGCGGTCCTGGGGTTGTTTTTCCAGTTTATTGACTGTGGGTCGGGGAATGAATCCGCACACGGGATCGCAAAGATATATGACACATTTTTTCATTAAATACGTTTTGGTGGGCCATACTCGGCTTAGCTATCCTGTGGGACACGACGCTACTGGAACGTTTGTCCTGTTTGGAGCTGATTGGACTCCCAGACAAATATACGCATTTGAATATTGACCAGGTGTATTAATGAAGCGTTTTGGATGAATCACCGGCAATTTTTCGTAGTGATGAAATTATGATTTCATGCCTTTAAGCCCTGAAGAAGTCTTGGGTGTTGACCTTGACGAAACACGTGTCAGCTGGTCATAGTGACCAACAATAAACTAACGAATACGAACAATCTGGAGTGTTCCATAAGTTTTATTATGTGTTGGAAGTTGGAGTGTAACGAACATTTTTTCACTCTAATGAGAATTTAACTGGACAGTACTATTCGTCTTTATTTAAGCACATGTGTGCACAGGCACATAAGAGTACATATTGTGGGTCTGTTTAGCCCCTTTTGAAGGGTTGAGGACTTTCCCTTTGCTTGTAGCACCACTCTGATTTTTGGAATTGGTAAATTCTGCATGATTTTGGGAGGCGCCGTCGCCTTCTGCAGTACTAATAGCCCAGCAGTTTGTTTGCATTTGTTACGATGAGTGTTATGGCCCTCATGGGTATCCGTGTATCATGCTCATTGACTCTATGGCACCTGTGGGTGTTCAGGTGTGGCTCTTGGCTGTGTTCCCTTTAATGCTGCAGGTAGTGGTCCTGCTTAACACCAGCAGAAAGCAGGTGTAAAATCTCTGGTGCTAACTCGGCTTATCGCCGGAATTTGTTTCACATCGCAGTTTTTGCCTTTTGTTGTGAAAGTTGTGATGTTTTTTCGTGTACAGAAAAATAAATGAACTGGGCAGTGTATCTCGTCAAGATCCAGCACCTGACCCACTATTCCCAATCAATATAAATACAATGAGATTTCTTCATTGATTTTGTGTGTACACTGTAAATGCACCCACTACCACAGTGCAATTCAGTACAGGATTTTAGTATTTAGAATAAATCGCAAAGGTGCACCTCGTGTGTTTTTGCACGGGAAGGCCTACTCTGCATCTCATTATCAGCACTTTAATGCAACTACAGTTGAGATAAATCTAACACACTATTCAGAAGCTGGTGCAAACTGCAGACATCACCAGTATTCCCGCGATAACTGCCCCAAAATTTAACAACATGGTGGACACCACCAAATAACAGTAATAAGAACGAGAAAGAGTCACACAGCACTTAAGTAACAACCAAAAATTTTATTGAATTTTTTTTTTCTTATTCAAACTTTATTTGTTCGTAAACATATATATAAAGGGTAAAGTAAATTTAACAAAATTAACACAAAACAAGGCGGAAGACTCCTGTCGGGACCATGAATGTCGACGACACAGCCTGGAAAATAAAGCACAAAATAAGGACGTGTGTAATGCGCATATCAAAGGAGCGAGTCGCAGAGAAGGAAAAAAAAGCCAGAGGGAAGGAAAGAAAGGGAGTGAGAAAGGGAGATAGAGAAAGAGAAGGAAAGGAAGGAAGAAAGTGAGAGAGAGAGTGAAGAGAGGGAAATGAGAGAGAGATACTGCTGCCCCTGCGCATCCATGACCAAATAATTACCTGCTGCCACCGGAGTCTGTACCAGTGGGCACTCCACGTGCCCGTCAAAGCTCCGCGGCCCAGCAGATCTCACAGATGTTGCTGAGTCATGAATGGCGGAGACCACATCAGCTTCTCTGCGACCCGGCAGATCCCACACATTTCGCTGAGTCACCACTGGTGGAGACCACATCAGCTCTGGGTGCCTCTAACCCTGTGCAACGCAAGTCAGCGCCACGTGGTGGTAGGCCGCTGACGGCCACATCAGCTTCGGGTGGCACTAACCCTGTGCAAGTCAAGTCCGTGCCACGTGGTAGTAGGCCCCTGACGGCCATACAGCTCAGGGTGCGACTAAGCCTCTGCGCAACTTTTCATGGACTCTTTATGATTGAGACCCGTGGAGCGTCCACCATCCAGTCACCACCGGCAATAAAGGATTTGACTTTGTTGATGCATTATATTTGCGTGGTCACATGGCCTGTGACGCCTGTGCCGGATGGCTGTGGTGTGTGTGCAAATCTGCCCTCAGGGAGTGGCCGTGACATGTTGACAACTAGAGCACTGACCTGCACACCAACAGCGAGTACGCCTGCGTCAGGTAGCTATGTGGGAGTGTGAAAATGTGTTTTCTCAGTGGATTTTCCATAGGAAACTTTAGACAAGGATACTGGTCAAACTGCTGAAAGGAATTACGCCAAGTTTGGTTGGGAGAAAGGTCATGGTCCAAAAAGCGCGCTTTCTTGCATCAAGTGAAAATATAAAAGAAAGGTCCCAGGGGCACTTTAATATACCAGAGCTCTGTCTGTGTGAGATAACCCTTTCTGATGATACATCTGCTGGTGGATTCCTCACCTTGTGAATATCCCCTGCGCCAGCAACATTCGGAAACTTTTGTAGCACTCCACGCCGATGAGGTCGAAGACGATGTCACAGGGGCACGGCTCCGCTCGCGACTCCGCTGACGTCACTGGACCCTTAAGAAGACCTCGTTGGCGTGATGACGTCGGTTCCCTTTTTTCCGTGCCGTCGACGCTAACAGTTTTCGGGGACTCTCTCTGTAGCTTTGGCTGGTTACTTTGTTTTCCTGCTGGTATCTCTCGTTCTTCTTGTTTGCAGTTGGAAAATGTCGACTAAGAAGTCCAGGTTCAAGCCTTGCAGGGAGTGCGGTAAGCACATGTCGATCACGGATCCGCACGAGCACTGTGTCTGGTGCCTTTCATCGGATCATGATGTCGAGGGATGTTCTTGCTGTCGCAAGATGAGTACAAAGGCTCTGAAGGAAAGACAGGCCAAGTTATTCATTGCCAGAATGAAAAAGGAGAAGAGAGGCCGAAGAAGATCGAGGTCGGCGTCGAAGTCGACGTCGGGGTATGCTTCGAAGTCCAAGAAGCACAAGAAAAAGAAGAGGCCTGGTTCTCAACATCGTTCGGACAGGGATGCGGCTCCGAGATCGACCTCACTTTCTTGACGTCGTAAGGACTTTGTGTCTCCTTCTCCTGTCTCTGTTCCTGCTTCTCCTGTTGGCCTGACTTCCCCTGCAGCTTCACCGGAGCATTCTCCGGCCCCGGCTCCATCTCCGACGCCGGCTCCTTCTCCGGCTCCAGTTGAGGAAGTTCTGGCTCCGGACGAGTCTTTGACTCCCCTGGCTCCACCGTCGGTGCCGATCGGCCCGAGTCGGTTATGCCTCAGCCTGAGCCACATCCTCCCTTTCCAGGCCCGGGTCAAAATCCAACGCATTATTTAAATGCGATGTATGGGGTCTTTTCTAGAGCTTTGTACCCCGCTGGAGCGCCTTCGGGTCCCATGGGTCCAATGGCTTTCAACTTGGGAGTTCCTCAAGCTTACCCTCAAGCTCCTTTTATGCCATTTTTCCCAGCGACGCCGTCTTGGCATTTCCCGGCGCCGAGGACATCGACGCCGCTTCCATCTTCCCCGGCTCCAGTTCGACCTCGTTTGACTCCGGCTGCTCCTCTGGATCCGGGTTCGACGCCGGCTCCGGCGCCACCGATGCCTGTTGTGGGAATCAGATCCAGAAGAAAAGCTCAAAGGGTACTAGAAGAACAGAGGTACCAGGTTGAGGAGATGGAAGAAGGTGAGCTCATGGAGTCTGATGATCTGTTTGAGGAGTTGAAAGAGGCTAGTGGCCTGGACTTGTCACCTGAGTGGGAGATTACTCCTCCAGCTGATACTCCTTCAAAAGATGTGGCTCCCTACCACTCCGTTATTAAAAAAGTGGCTGAACTTTTGGATCTGCACTTACCATCTGCTGAGTTTAAGCCGAACATCCTCACAGAGGTTTTAAATTCTCCTACTCGGTATCGGAACCCTTGCTTCCATTCAATGACGCCATTATTGAACTGGTCATGGAAGTATGGCGTAACCCCTTCTCTGCTCCTGCGATCTCTAAAACTGTTGCAAGAAGATATAGGGCGGCTCCAGGGGACCCAGACTTTCTGACTTCCCATCCTTCTCCGGAGAATCTGGTGGTTCAGGCTGCTTGTTCTAAAAGATCTTCAGGTGCCTTTCCCCAAATCCCTAGTGACAGGGGTGCTAAAAAACTAGACCAATCATCCAAGAAAGTCTTCCCCTCTGCCAGTATGGCTTTAAAATCGACAAATGCCACCTGTCTTTTGGGCTGATATAGCCATGCTCTAATGGATTCAGCGAAACAACTGGCCCTAAATTGTCAGAGGAGGTTAGACAGAACTTTAATGAGGTGCTATCAGACACTCAGGCGGCTGCGCGTAAAGTAATCCAGAGCGGCCTGGATACTGCGGACTCTGTTGCTAGAATCATGGGCTCTTCTGTTGCCACAAGGAGGAGTGCGTGGCTGAAGTCATCTGAGTTTTCCCCTGATGTGCAGGCAACTCTTCTGGACTTGCCTTTTGAAGGCTCTGGGCTTTTTGGTAAAAAGGCTGATGCTGCACTGGAAAGATTTAAAGAAAGCAAATCCACGGCCAAATCTCTGGGTCTGCAGACTCAACCTAGGGGTTCGTTTAGGAGGTACAGGGGCTTTAGAAGATCGTCCTTTCGTACTTACAGACAGCCCCAGCAGCAGCAGCAACAACAGCAACAGAACACCCTGTATAAGAGCCACAGGGGCAGAATCGGAGGTCGTGCTCGAGGTCGGCAGCTCTCCTCCTCCTCTTCCTCCATCCCTCCCACCACTGCAAAGCAGCCCTAGATCCGCCAATCTGGATAATGCTGGTCCTGTGGGGGGCCGGCTTATCCATTTTCTACAAGATTGGGAATCGGTTACTACAGACCTTTGGGTTCTAGATCTTGTAGAAAATGGGTACGCCCTTCCCTTTCGGGGATTTCCTCCAAATTACCCTCCTTGCCAAGGTGCTTGCTTGGAGGACCATCTTCTTCTCCTCCAGGAGGAGGTCCTAACGTTGTTAAAAAAAGGTGCAATAGAGGTGGTTCCAGAGCAGGAATGGGGGCAGGGATGCTACTCCCGGTATTTCCTGATTCCAAAGAAGGAGGGCAGGCTGCGTCCAATCCTGGACCTCAGGATCTTTAATCTTTTTCTGAAGCAAGAGAAGTTCAAGATGCTCACCCTTTCGCAGGTTCTTCAAGCACTGCAACAGGAGGACTGGATGGTGTCCATCGACTTGCAGGATGCGTATTTCCACATCCCCATCCTGAAGTCGCACAGGAAGTATCTCCGTTTTACGGTAGGGTGGCAACATTATCAGTTTGCACCTCGAGTCTTCACCAAGGTGATGGCAGTGGTGGCAGCCCATCTCAGAAGGTCGGGGATTCCAGTTTTCCCCTATCTGGACGACTGGCTGATCAAAGCAGAGTCGCCAGGGAAGGTGCTTCATCATCTGCAAGTTACAACCCAGCTGTTGTACAAATTGGGTTTCTTGATAAACGTACCCAAGTCTCACCAGGTGCCCTCTCAGCGCATCCTGTTCATAGGGGCAGTACCGGACACTACTGTGTGTCGAGCATTCCCACCTCCACAAAGGATTCTCAACATACAGGAAATTATTCCCTTGTTTTACAATGGAGCGGTCGTTCCAGTCCTGAAGCTCCTTCGTCTGCTCGGTCTGTTTGCTTCCTGCATTCTGTTGGTCATCCATGCACGCTGGCATATGAGGGCCCTCCAGTGGTGCCTCCGCAGGCAGTGGTATCAGCACAAGGGAGATCTCAGGGAGTCTGTGAGGATCTCCAGAGAAGCTGCGGCGGATCTGTCTTTGTGGAGCGTGGAGGGCAATCTATCTCAAGGAAAGCCCTTCCATCTACCTCCATCGGTGGCCACAGTGATAACGGATGCATCCACTTTAGGGTGGGGTGCGCATCTGGGGAATCTGGAGATCAAGGGTCTTTGGTCTCCAGAGGAGAGGTTGCGTCACATCAACCTTCTGGAATTGCGGGCGATACGTTTGGCGCTCAAGGCCTTCCTCCCTTCCCTTTGCGGTCAGTCGGTTCAAGTCCTAACGGACAACACCACCGCGATGTGGTATGTCAACAAGCAGGGAGGAGTGGGGTCGCATTGTCTCTGCAGTGAGGCTCTGCATCTCTGGTCCTGGGCTCAGGATCATCAGATTTGTCTGATGGCAAATCATCTGGCCAGAGTTCTGAACGTGCGTGCAGACAGTCTCAGTCTGCAGTTCTCCGCCGACCACGAGTGGAGGCTCCATCCGGAGGTGGTTCGTCACGTCTTTCGGACGTGGGGAACTCCTCGGGTGGACCTGTTTGCCACTCACGAGAACGCTCACTGCCCGTCATTCTGCAGTCTCCAGTATCCGATGCATGGAGCTTTGAGGGACGCGTTTCAGTTGAGTTGGAGCTCACAAATCCTTTGCGCGTTTCCTCCCATACCCTTGATTCCTCGGGTTCTGAGGAAGATTCGCCAAGACCGGGCCCAAGTCATTTTGATCGCCCCGGATTGGCCAAGAAGGGTATGGTATACAGATCTTCTCCACCTCTCCTCGTGCTCTCCGCTCCATCTCCCTCTCAGGGCAGACCTCCTCTCGCAGTCGGAGGGGCAGGTTCTACACCCCCACCTCCAGAGCTTACACCTTCATGTCTGGAGATTGAACGGGGCAACCTGAATTCTTTTTCTCTCCCGCCTGACGTGGTAGATGTAATATTGTCTGCCAGACGTCATTCCACCAAATCTATCTATTTCTATAGGTGGTCTAAATTTGTTCTTTGGTGCGGAGAGAAATCTATTGACCCTTTGAGGGCTTGTTTATCTAACATTCTTCAGTTTGCTCTTTCTCTTGCTCAGCAAGGCTTTGTTGTAGCCACTGTGAAGGGATATCTATCGGCTTTGTCGGCTTTCCTTTGTTTGCCGGACCAGCCTTCCCTGTTTAAGTCACCTATTGTAATACGATTCATTAAGGGCCTTACAAATAACTTTCCGCCTACTCCTTTTATTGTGCCTCAATGGGACTTAAATCTTGTCTTAACTTACTTGATGGGTTCTCCCTTCGAGCCCTTGCACAAGTGTCCCTTGAGGCTGTTGTCTTTCAAAACAGTCTTTCTCATTGCTATTACCTCGGCAAGGAGGGTAAGTGAGCTTCAAGCTCTGAGTTCAAAACCCCCGTTCTTGACCATTCATGCTGCAAGAATGGTACTCAGGACCAGTACTGCTTTTCTGCCTAAGGTGGTAACTCCTTTCCATCTGGGGCAATCCATTACCCTTCCTACCTTCTATCCTCCCCCCTCACCCTTCCAAGGAGGAGGAGCGGCTTCACCGCTTGGACCCTAAGAGGGCGGTGAGCTTCTACCTTGATAGGACTAAGAACTTTCGAGTGGATGACCAGCTCTTCGTGGGCTTTGTTGGCTGCAGGAAAGGCAGAGCGGTGCACAAGCGCACCCTTTCCAGATGGATTATCTTGTGCATCAAGATATGTTACTCTTTGGCCAGTAAGGAACCTCCAGAGGGTATAAGGGCTCATTCTACTAGGGCTAAGTCTTCTACTTCTGCCTTGTCTAGGGGCGTTCCTGTGGAGGACATTTGTAGGGCGGCAACTTGGGCCTCCCTCCACACTTTCACGAAGCATTAATTCCGAGGTGAGGAGGGACGGACACTTTGCTCGTTCTGTCCTTCAGGACTTTCTGGTATAGAAGGGTTGACACCCTCCTCCGGGAGTGGGACTGCTGTGGGAATCTTTTCACAAGGTGAGGAATCCACTGGCAGATGTATCCATCAGAAAAACAAGTTACTTACCTTCGGTAACGCTTTTTCTGGTGGATACAGTATCTGCCTGTGGATTCGTCACTGACCCACCCGCCTCCCCGTTGTCCACCCTTGTATGCTTACAATTCTAATGATGGTGTTTCAAAATGTATTTGTTACTGTCAAAGGCAGTGTGTTATTTCTTTTGCCTTCCTATATTATCTCCACACTGTGTGTGTTGCTTTGTATATTATGTACTGTGTATACTGTATATATATTCCTGTCAGTCCGTCCGTGTGCCTCGAAGGCACGGAAAAAAGGGCGGAACTGATGTCATCACGCCGACGAGGTCTTCTTATGGATCCAGTGACGTCAGCGGAGTCGCGAGCGGAGCTGTGCCTCTGTGACGTCGTCTTCGACCTCATCGACGTGGAGTGCTACAAAAGTTTCCAAATGTTGCTGGCGCAGGGAATATTCACAAGGTGAGGAATCCACAGGCAGATACTGTATCCACCAGAAAATTGCGTTACCGAAGGTAAGTAACTTGTTCTTCACGCTTCCTCTTCCCAACATCACCACTTCGCAGCTATAGCGTTAGAAGCCAGTCCGTCGGCTCGCAGCTCTCTACCTTTGCGAGCTAGTACGCTGCTGTGCCTGTACCTTTGAGAGCTACTACGCTGCTGTTCCGTTGGGAGCAGACGGCTCGTAGTACTGTGTCTGTGAGTCGACCGGACGGGCCGCAGTTTTCCCTCTGCGAGTCTGGGTGCAAACTGTTCATAAGTCACACTACAAAAGCATTGAAAATCCATTTTGTGATTCGGTCCGTCAGCTTGCATCTGTCCAAGGCATTTCTGAAAACATACCGGAGGTCTTTCTGTAAGAGATACCCCTTTTACGCTGCCTCTCCCCACATCAGCAGGTAACGCACTCTCTTCCCACATTACCAACATACCCCCAACAACCTTCTTGGGCCCAGAATTATCCCTGTGCGGTTGGACAAACAAGAATCTTAGTCATGTATAGATTTACATATAAAATATTTTATTTAAACAAAACAACAACAAATAAAACTGAAGGGAGTCTGGTGCTGTGGTCGCTGCCACGAAGTTGGGGTTACTGTCATTCAGGACTCAGGACACAGTTCCACATGTGGGATCGGCTTGTATTGAACAGGGTTAGTGGCACCACGTGTTGCGCGTTGTGTTGTACAGGGTTAGTAGCACCACGTGTCGACGGCCTTGCATATGGAAATATGCCTGACTGATCAAAGGGAGTCTGGTGCTGTGGTCTCTGCCACGAAGTTGGGGTCACTGCCATTCAGGACTCAGGACACAGTTCCACATGTGGGATCGGCTTGTGTTGAACAGGGTTAGTGGCACCACGTGTCAAAAATTCGAATTGCGAGCTCTGTTGCCCGTAGTGTAGAGTGTTATTGAGTGTTTGTTTGCACTTGAAAATGAATATGTTGATTGTACTAAAGCTACAATAGTTACTTGCCTAGTGGACTCTGTAATTAATGAATCAAGATTTAATTTGAATTGTGAGCCCTACTGACCGCAGTGTAGGCGTATCATGAAAAGATGAAATATGTATAGAATACACTGTCGAAGTGTATGAGCCTGTGATGCTGCTTGGTGCGGATGGGCCGCAGTGGGAGCTATTTCTCTTGCCTACTGTGTCATCTACAATCGCGACTGTATCTGAATTGTGAGTCCTGCTGACCGCAGTGTAGGCCAGATGCATAGTTTGGTGGCCCCACCAGCCTGCGTAGTTTAGGTTCAGTGGCACTACGTGTCACCGGCCTTCCATATGCAAATACGCGTCACTAATCGAAGGGAGTCTGGTGCTGTAGTCGCTGCCACGAAGTTGGGGTAACTGCTATTCAGGACTCAGGACACAGGGTTAGTGGCACCACGTGTCGCGCCTTGTGTTGTACAGGGTTAGTGGCACCACATGTCGCCGGCCTTGCATATGGAATTATGCCTAACTGATCGAAGGAAGTATGCTGCTGTGGAAGTATGCTGCTGTGGTCGCTGCCACGGACTTGGGGTCACTGCCATTCAGGACTCGACACAGTTCCACATGTGGGATCGGCTTGTGTTGAACAGGGTTAATGGCACCACGTGTCGCCAGCCTTGCATATGGAAATATGCCTAACTGATCAAAGAGAGTCTGGTGCTGTGGTCGCTGCCACGGACTTGGGGTCACTGCCATTCAGGACTCAGGACACAGTTCCACATGTGGGATTGTTCGGCTTGTGTTGAACAGGGTTAGTGGCACCATGTGTCGCCGGCTTGTGTTGAACAGGGTTAGTGGCACCATGTGTTGCGGCTTGCGTTGAATTCTGCCTCAATAAGTCCACGTGGCGATGACTAGTGGTGCAGTGAGTTAGTGGCACCTGAAGCACTCAGCGTGTGGGCATCCTGCGATGATACGTGGTCCGGGCGGGCCTCACTGGTATCAATGTCTTTACATGCTTTGAACGAATCTTCATAGCTCTCAAAATCTCCAAGTAATTCCATTTCAGTCCTCCAAGGTTTGAAGAGTTGCAGAAGAGCTAAATAGAAAAACTCTCTCTTATCTGCAGTATCACAACTTAATTTCTTGTGATTAATCAAATTTCCTTTGGCATTCTTTAAGAAACATCCATCAGATCCAATTACAGAATATTTCCCTTAATTTATTTTTTCTGTAACAGTTTTTCTAAAACTATAATGTTGCAGTATTTCATATAAGTAACACAACAAAAGTACTGCCAATGCTGCACTGGATTTAAAGAAGACGCTTTTGACCATGAACTGAACAAAACAGTTTCACTCTAAACCACTTTTTCCGTTTGATTTTAATCAACAATTGAATTCATTGCTACATTAGCTCATTAGTTAGCACGGTTTCATTTCGAGAAATAGAACAAATTCGACAAAATAGTAGAAAAAACAGTACATCATTAATATTTACATTACATAGACATCATCAGGACCAAACGCTCTCTGTCATCAAATGACAACCAAGGAGAGACTTGAAAGTATTGAGAATCGACCTTTCAAACAAACTTGTCAGCCTAACGTGGTGTGATCGTCGTGTATCTATCAGCCGGCGTGAGGGGTTATCGCGGACAGGTTCGTCCGGAGAAAGTCTCGACTATTTCAGACGATGAAGTATTCTTACTTCGGAAGGAACTCAGTTATAACTCAGTTATAATCTTCCGGTGTAATTGGTAAAGTTTTACTGGGAACCCTCAGTCCGTGCGTGTTGCGCCATTGCACTATCTGCAAAGTCTCTCCTTGGTTGTCATTTGATGACAGAGAGCGTTTGGTCCTGATGAGAATCCCCACAACTTGAGGGATTCGAAACGCGTAGACCTCTTTTTCGTTTTGGGCTAATCGTACATTTAACAATCTAACTCAATAATTTTCAACTATTACAATTTTGTTGCAAACCATTTTTTGATAGCCTCCTTTTCAAAATTGTCATTCCAAATTGTCATTGAATATTTGTCTGAAGTATCTCACAGTATGATTTTTTTTTTTTTTTTTGAAACCGTTTATTACAGGTCTCAAAAGTATACAAGTATGGGCCCACAACCTTCCGGCCGGCCGCTAGCAATGGTAGGAACATACGACATACATTTATGGAACACGTGGTATTACAGGAGGAGCATTTCTCAGTAGATAACAATGTCAAAAACCACATCATCCAGGCCCCATTATGCGGTTTCATTTTAAATTAAAAACAACAAAAACTCACAGTATGATTGAGTAGTGTGTATGTGTGGTTTGATTGATTTTAGTATGTCAGTGGTAGTGTCGTGTGCATATGTCTATGTAATGTAAATATTAATGATGTACTGTTTTTTCTACTATTTTGTCGAATTTGTTCTATTTGTCGAAATGAAACCGTGCTAACTAATGAGCTAATGTAGCACTGAATTCAATTGTTGATTAAAATCAAACGGAAAAAGTGGTTTAGAGTGAAACTGTTTTGTTCAGTTCATGGTCAAAAGCGTCTTCTTTAAATCCAGTGCAGCATTGGGAGTACTTTTGTTGTGTTATTCATAATTGACTCGGCCTTGCTGCCTTATAAGTCAAAACCCACGGTTGTTCCTAAGGCAGTATTTCATATAGACATATGTTTTACAGGTATGGACTTCTATTTGGATAGCATGCGAGGAACAGTAATTGAGTTATCTGCAACATATTGTATGTCCATATTTGCATTCCACATCTTCAAAATTACTACTGGATTGTAATCATTAATGTACTTTGATTATTCTGTTCTTTTTATATTATAAGTATTTTTGGGTGATTTTCGAGTGATGGTATGACTCACTGCTGACATAAAACTGTTCTCTCTTCCTTGCGATGACTTATGGTGCACTGAGTTAGTAGTACCTTTGGCGCTCAGCGTGTACGTAACCTGCGATGATGCGTGGTCCAGGAGGGCCGCACTCGGATCAATATCTTTTGTCTATTGAATTCTGCCTCAATAAGGCCACGTGGTGATGACTTATGGTGCACTGAGTTAGTAGTACCTTTGGCGCTCAGCGTGTACGTACCCTGCAATGATGCGTAATCCAGGCGGGCCGCACTTGGAGGAATGTGTTTTGTCTATTGAATTCTGCCTCAGTAAGGCCACGTGGTGCACTGAGTTAGTGGTACCTTTGGCGCTCAGCGTGTGCACACCCTTGCATGATGCGTGGTCCGAGAGGGCCTCACTGGGAGGAATGTATTTTGCATACTGGACTGCATCATCTGCAATCGCTACTCCATCTGAATTGTGATGCCTGCTGTCCGCAGTGTAGATCGAAGGCAGTAGTCTGTACAGACATAAGTCTGCTGTGCTGTGCCGCTGGATTCGCAGGGGGCCTGTGTTGAGGAGACACGCAGTCATGGCGGCAGCCTCGTGGCAGGGTGAGGCCCGCCTCTCTGGCACAGTCATTGGTCTTCACAGTTCACAAGTGAGGCACGGCCAGAGCCCCGGCCTATTTATTCACACTCCTACGCTGAAGTGGCGTACGTGGGACCAGCGCATTCCGGTTACGCTTATGCTTACAGGGGGGGACGATACAGCTACATGACTGAGATCGTCCCTAGTGTTTGACGTAACATGGTTGGGTCCACTGTCCACAACACTACAAGCACCAGTAGTATTTGTGCACATGGAGAGGTGTGTGTTCTGCATACTGAAATGTGTCCAGCACATCACCGCTACACTTTGCATTGTGTGTATTGTTATTCATGGGTGAATTGCTTCCTTCACATATAGTTTGTTCACACCTGTCCCAATATTCAGCTATTGTGTGGCTGAGGGGCCATGCCATTTTCGGAAAGTTCGCTGTCTTGTTCTGCGCTGCCTCGGTGGTAGGGGGTGGGGTCCTGGAGGTGGTGATGGGTGTGGTGGCGTTCTTGGGTGTCGGAGCTGCTTGATCAGTAGGTCTATGACATGTGTTGGTCTTCAGATTGCCTCTGGGCTGGGCTTCCTTTCATACTGTATCTAGTTGTTTAATATTTAAAAAACAAGAAGACATAAAATAATAAATAAAAAAATACAAAAACAATTTTGAGGATATTAAAGTTACAAAATATCACATTTTTTTTCAAGATTACTGAGAAAAAATAGGTTTTATGAACATTATAATAAGAAATTAGTATTTAAATAGCCTTTGAAATTCACAAACAAACATAGGTCTCAGGAAGATTAAAGTTAGAAATTAGTATTTAAAAAAAAAAATCAAATTTACTGAAAAAACGATTGCCACATTTCCCAACATTGACCTATTATATGGCTACGGGCCCATGCTGTTTTCGGAGGGTTCACTGTACTGTTCGGCACTACCTTGGTGGTAGTAGGGAGAGGGGTTGTACGGGGGGAGGTCCTGAGGGTTGTGGCAGTGGGTGTTGTGTCCTTCTTGGGTGTCGGAAAAAAATATAGGTTAAATGAACATTATAATTAGAAGTTAGCATTAAAAAAACATTGAAATTCACATGAAAAAAAAACGTTTCAGGCATGTTATAGATAGAAATTAGCATTTAAAAAACCTTTGCAATTCACTGAAAAAACCATAGGTTTCAGGCACGTTATAGTTAGACATTTGCATTTAAAAAACCTTAGAAATTCACTGAAAAAAACAGAGGTTTCAGGGACGTTATAGTTAGAAATTAGCATTTAAAAAACCTTAGACATTCACTGAAAAAAACAGAGGTTTCAGGCTTGTTATAGTTAGAAATTAGCATTTAAAAAAACCTTTGAAATTCACTAAAAAAAAACATAGGTTTCAGGGACGTTATAGTTACTTGGACATTTGACTCATAGAAAACCAGAGAAATTTGCCTGTTATAGTTAGTTAAGCTAACTATAACTCACACGCCCGCAATGCACTGCTGATGACGTCACATATTACATCACTCAAGACCTGGTCAGTGACATCACTGATGACATCACTGATGACATCATCCACGTGATAGTCCATCCATGTGATAGTCTGACACACCTCCTCACTCTAATATAACCTTTGATAAACGTACTCTAAAATACAGACTACCATTTTCGAAACCATAGACACACCAATACCAGGTATTAGATACCCATCCACTGATTCCTATCTATATATTGTGAGCTAGACATACACTCATACAGTCACTCATACATGCTGTCACTCATCATTACATCAGTATAATATCCACTCATACACCTATACATACATTCACACAGTGCTACTGATCCATAGAGTTACTCACTCATCTACTCAGTCATGCCAAAAATCAATCACACCCATGTACTCACCTATGCAGATATATACACACCACCTGACTAATTTATACACACACCACCTCCCTTGTTTATATAGATATTAACACACACTTACTCTCTTATACAATCACTAATACAAGTACACATTCATGTATGTAGACACTCTTGCAATCACGGTCTCTCACGTATAGTTAATTATACACCCCAACACTCACATATACTGTTTTAAAACATATATAGTTACTCACATATATACAACTGAGACATCAATTCACTAATCAACACATATATACAACTGAGACATCAATTCACTAATCAACACACCTGTACACACAGTCAGCTAACCATACAGCCCTTCCAAGATGCACTTCTGAATCTATACAACCAGTAAATCAGCCATTCAGACATGTATGCACAGTCAGACTCCCCTCACCCACCCACATAGACACTCATACACACATACAGATACTCATACAATCAATCAGTAACCCATATAGACACTGATGTAGCTACTCACCAACCCATTCACCTGCTTACACACCAACTGAGAGACTAATATAGACATTCACACAGTTTAGTCATTAACCCATGCATTCAGTAACATACGTTCAATTAGTGACTTATACAGTCACTCATGCATCTACTAAATAATCCATTCAGGCACTTCTACATCCACTCATTCTTCAATAGACCTTGGCATAGATGTATATGAAAAATATTTAAACGTTACAGAAACGCACCTTCACTGGATGATGTCGTCAGTGATGTCATGAGTGATGTCACTGACCATGTCATGAGTGTTGTAATATGTGACGTCATCACCAGTGCATTGCGGGCGCGCGAGTTATAGTTAGCACAACTAACTATAACGGGAGAATTTCTCTGGTTTTATATGAGTCAAATGTCCAAGTAACTAAAACGTCCCTGCAACCTATGGTTTCTTCAGTGAATTTCAAAGGTTTTTTAAATGCTAATTTCTAACTATAACGTGCCTGAAACCTATGGTTTTTTCAGTGAATATATATATGTGTGCGTGTGTGTGCGTGTGTGTGCGTGTGTGTGCGTGTGTGTGTGTGTGTGTGTGTGTGTGTGTGTGTGTGTGTGTGCGTGTGTGTGTGTGTGTGTGTGTATATAGATATATATATATATATTAGGTTTTTATTTTTATTTTTTTACATAAATGCTTTCCCTGGTATCTAGTAGGGTTTCTGCCCGGGCCGGGGGCAGATTGGGAGTCATCAACTCCACCTGCCCCTCCACCCCCCAGTGAGGCAAAAATATTGATGCCCCATTTATTAGAGGTGTGAGTATGGCCATGCCCATGTTGGGAAGCCCCCATGGCTATATTTCCAAACAAAATCTTTCCCTAGCATCTAGTGGGCTTTGAGGGGTTGGGCAGATTGGGGGTAATTAACCCCAGCCCTTCGGGGGGGGGGTAAGAAGACTTTAATTTTCAAATGCGCTGGGGGGAGCACAAGCCTTTGCCTAAAGGGCTGCTTTCCCACCCCTGGTGTCTAGTGAGTGGATTCCTGCTTGAGGATCGCTCTACTATGGCGATCCCCAAGTAGGGATGCACTGGGCAAAGGTAGCATTGGAAAGGGGGGAGATTCTCCCTTTCCAAATATACATAGCCCAAAAGAATCCGTGCTCGGGGGGCTGAGATATGCTCCTAGGTACAAACTCAGTGAAAGTAAAACCGCTTATTTTACTTTCACTTTGCTGTAATGACATCAGTGCAACCTGCGTTCTGATAGTCATTACAGCAAAGAAAACAAGCATTTGCAATGCAATAGGTCTCGCATTTGTTGGAGTTGGAGCTATTGGCATTGTAAATGGCAATGTTTTTTATTTATGTTTTTTAAGTGGAGTAATAATTTAAAGAAAAGAGTGCACACTATACCATACTATAAGCTTGTATAGCAACTGTACCGTAAAGCTATGGCTATGTTAACACAAAGGGGTGTAAATGGATGAATAAAAATACGAAAAAGGATCTTAAAATGCAAGATGGAATGTATAGCAAGGGACTACCTTTTATTTAATAAAAGTGCATAGTAAAAAAAAGCGCGCACACATAGAAAGTGACACCTGTGAACTTCAGCAAAGTGGATACCACCTGCATGGTGACAGACACATAGGGGTTCATGTTTCAGTATATATACGTGCAAATGCACCATGACATGGTGTCCATTTTGTTTTCCTTTACCATTTGAAGATGGTTAAACATCCATCTTGGAGGGTATAGAGAGGAATCTCTATGACAAGGTGACTCTCTACAACCTTATGCAGACTGCTCACTACATTTCCAATCAGTCAAACATTTATTGAGTAGCTCATAACAACCAATAACAATAAAGACAACGGGGGCAATCTTAAAACAAAATAAAGGTAAAATTGCATGAACAGCCGCCGTTTTAATCAAACAGTCAGGCCATTAATAGAAACTGTAAATTGTTAGCCACAGGGTACTGTAGAATATAACGACAAAAAGATAACAGCAAAAGTAGGCATACACAATTAAAAAAGTTATAAAAAGTGATCTGGCTACGGAAATAAATTTCAGAAAACCAGATAAAAGCAGCGAATCTTTGCACTCAAGATATGTAAACCTAACAGAAAAACAATCTTGCATCCTCGGTCTTATAAAAGAGGGAATTAAACACAGTCTTCTTGCATTTAAACATAATTTGAAGTCATTGTGTGTGCTAAATAGCCTACCGTAAAGGAGTGTCACATTATACATTTTGTTCAAATGCCTCAACCTACTCTATTTGCTCACTAGCACAGCTCGACACTAAAGATCTGCACCCAGCAACTTGGCCAATGGCTTGGGTAGGAAAGCAGTTCTACTCTAAAGCCAGCTGACTGCCAGTCTGTATTCTTATCATAGCAAATAAAAAACTGAGTCATGGAGAGCATAAAGGCAGGAGGCACTGTAGTGCTTTCTCAAGTGTTAAGAGTTGGGTTTATGGGGAGGGGGAGCGGGATAGTTGTAGTCTGTACGTAGAAACAGAGTACCTGGTAAAGCAGTGCACGATATAGCAACAACAGCAGCCCATTCAGTCCTGCGATGTATACATCTAGAGCTAACCGTCCTGGTGTCCCACCTAACAGCAGCTCCAGTCCAGGAAGCAGCGACAGTAATAGAACAGACAGACCCAGCAAGAAACTGAGCAGGCTAACCCGTCCCTCAGGTGGCAGCTGCACCAGAGCCATGTCTGAGGTGGTAAACAGTGAATAGTATTGCGACTCCTGCCAAATGGGAAAATGAAAGAGAACAAATTGGATGGCACGGTCCACGAGCACATGACATAGAGGATATACGCCCATTGCAAACGTCAATGTGTTGAAACAGAAAAAGGACAAACTTTTCAACTACCCACTTATTGAGCCCTATTTTTCCGCCATCTTTTAAACAGCAAATAAACTGTTTCAAAGGGGTTAATGTGAACATTGTTCGTGGATTATATACAAATTAAACGATAAAAGGCTACAAGAGGTTTGACTAAAGAAATGCTAATATTTTCAGTAATATATCACATCCTTGGCTATATTAAATAAATTATTTTAACTAGACGAACCAAAATACACGAAAACATATTGCCATGCAGCGTTCTATTAAAACACTCTATAAGCACTCCCAGCGCCTTGTGCATGCGCCTTGCGGAGGAGAAAATGACTACCGCAGAGTTAAACAATACAATTAATGCCGCTGCCATGTTACGTCAGGCAGAGATGCTGAGATAAAGAAGGAGTGCAAACAAAGCGGACGAAAACTGTAATTAGTGACCGCCGCTTCCGGATTACAAGGAAGTCAGTTTGACATCAACAGCCACTAAAAAGCCAGCTAACAGAAGCTATGCCAACATTCAGCAAATGGCAAGCGGCAGGAGAAACTACCATCCGCTTGCCAACACATAGAAATTACTTGATGCCTCATAGAGGCAGCGCATGCGCTGCCTATGCAAGACCTAAAAAAACAAACCGGCTGCTTGGGACGTTCTTCTCAAGCAGCCTGATGTAAAAAATAAATAAATAAAAGACTCCCTCTGATGCTGAGCACCAGAGATGCCAACACTTTCCTAGTGTCGCTTGACACACACACACTGGGGAGGCAGTGCAGGTGTTGGCCACTGGACGATACCCGCACTTAAAAGGTTAAATATTGAGCCTTGCTACATTGATTTCAGTCTCCCTTTTCGTTTGTTTTTCATTCACTACTGTAATGAGATGTAGCATTCTAGCTTTGAATGGCCAGTCTGTTAACTGACAGATTTTTTTTCTCGTCCATCTTTACAGTTTCATTTTCTTTTTAAAAATGTGACTGGCTTGATCAGTAATCTGCTGATTTCAATTTTATAGGGTATTCTTTCAGCCTAGGACCATCTATGCGGAGTGAGTTTTGTCATCTAAAGTTCTGTTGTTTCAGCTGGACGCTCAGGGCTTGCTTTGCTGCATCTAAATAACAAGCAGTGGCAAAGCCAGTAGGTCTCGCCTGTAAAAGCAGTTGTCTTTGGCAATGTGTTGTTCTCATGCTGTACAGCAGCACGGATGATTTGAAGTGTGGCTACAAATAATTTTTTTTAACTGCTAGGACGCAGCCAGTTCTAATGTGCCTTTTTTATTTATTTTTTTTATAAAGTGCATTAGAGCTGGATGCATCATAGTCATTTTTTGTATTATTGTTTTTACAGCATGGCTACAAATTATTGCCGAAGTCGGCAATTGTATTGTATTGTATATTCACTTGTATAGCGCAGACTGTCACCCTACGGGTATCCTGGCGCTCTGACAAAACAATCAATTGCTTAAGCTACAGGGGGAAAAACAGCCTCGACGGCAATCAGGCTTCTGGAAAGAGCCAGGTCTTAAGGCTCTTTCTAAATTCCAGTAAGGAGTCTAACTATCTGATGTTCCAAGGGAGCTTATTCCACAGTCAGGCTCCTACCACACTGAAGGCCCTCCCGCCCATCCTGGCACGTTTGAATCTGGGTTGTGTCAGTAGATTAGCGTTAGAGGAGCGCAACTGTATTGGAGGGGAATAGCGTGAGAATCTTTCCTGCAAAGGGAACGGGCCCTCCCCATGCATTGCTTTGTGGACCAGGCAGAGGGACTTGAAATGGATCCTTTCTCTGACCGGTAGCCAGTGAAGCTCTCGCAGCGCCTGTGTGGAGGAGGAGTCGCACCTACGACTAAGCGCAAGCTTTGCTGCAGCCGATTGGACCCTCTGTAATCCCTGCAGTATGTATTGGGGGGCTCCCAAATACAGGGAGTTACAGTAGTCCAATCTGCTGAGCACTGTACTCCTTACAATCAGGGCACGCGAGTTGCCTGGCAAAACGGAAGAATCCGGCGGAGTGCTCGTAAAAGCCCGAAGCACGCGCTGGCTGTCTTGTTTGCTTGTGAATCTAATTGAAGATTGCTATCAAACATGACGCCGAGGTTCCGGATAGTATTTGCTGGTACCAAAGGAGCCTCATCTGGGGTCAGTCTGAACTCTGTCGACAGATGATGACTATGCCCAGGTGGCGAATAGAACAACACCTCAGTTTTAGCTCCATTAAACTGCAGGGAATTATTCCGCAGCCAGTCTGTGGTCAAGCGCATGCAGTTTTGGAACTGTTCTAGGGGCATCGCCTGTTTTCCTTACAGCGAGAACATCAGTTGTGTGTCATCTGCATCATTTACTAGTTCAACCCCAAACGCTCTAACAACCGCAAATAATGGTTGCAGGTGTATATTAAAAAGAATAGGGCTGATACTGGAGCCCTGTGGTACTCCGCATGCCACAGGGGATTTTCCTGAAGAGAAAGGTCCCAGCGTTACCACCTGCTGTCTCTCCGCGAGATAGGAGCGGAGCCACTGTAATGCTCGGCCCTTTACTCCTATCTCCTCCAGTTGCTTCAATAAAGTAGAATGACTTACTGTGTCGAATGCGGCTGACATATCCAGGAGCACCAGAACGGCGGTGCTCCCGGTGTCAGCCCGCATTCGCAGGTTGTCTAGCACGGTGACCAGAGCAGACTCCATCCCATGGCCAGGGCGGAAACCGAACTGGTTCGTATCTAACAGCTGATTCTCTTCCAGGAATTCCGAAAGAGATCTGCTCACAACCTTTTCCAGGATCTTAATAGGGAAAGGGAGCAAAGATATAGGTCGAAAATTGGCCGGATTGGTAGGGTCCAGGGAGGGCTTTTTGATAAGAGGGGAAACCACAGCCTGCTTCCATCTATCCAGGACCAGTCCGGCTTCCAGTGATTGGTTGCAGATCTGACGCAACCAGGGGAAGGTTAAATGGCCATATGACTTCCACACCTTCTGGGGCAGGGGGTCAAGGGGTGAGCCGGAGGAGATGCTCCTGACCAAAGAATCGAAGGTAAAGACCGACTGTAGGAGAGTAGGGTCTGCTATCCTATGGTCACCCCAAATTTTTGCTTTTTGCTTCACTGGTTTTTGACATATTGAGGCTGTGGGCCTGCCAATCAGACCCCCAGCCTGCTATTCTCTCTACTAAATTAAAACTATGCACCCTAGGTGCATAACCAATTGGAAGTGGATCACCCTGTCAGCCCCTGTACCAGTGTACACTAGGTACCCAGGGCATTGGTGTACCCAAGGCCTGCCAAGGGCTGCAGCATGTATTATGCCACCCCAGGCTTGGCCTAACAATTTGACACAACTGGCTGATCACTCAGCTGGGGTAAGTTGGTGTAATCACCTCTTACTTAGGTGTATTATACCTATACCTAACCTTAAATGGGACACCTGGTAACCTATAAGTCACTCCTATGGCAGGCCTTAACAATCCTGAAGGCAGAGTGCTTGGTTCCATGTGAGATGGTGCTCTGGCATGAGCCGAGCCTGTCTGCAGTGGTCGGAACAACTTCCTTCTACTGTTTCCAGATATCGTCATACCATATACTCTTAAGTGCATTATGAACCTCGCGGTTAAATGCTATCTTTGGTTTGGCTTTATCAAAACATGTCGAGTAAGGTGTCATACGAATTGGAATACTAACCCCTCGCCAATTCTGGCGACGGGGTTAGCATTCCACCCTTCTAGAGGGACACGACATGTACAGTACCTGAAACCCGGGTAAAATCAGACATAGCCTCAGCTCCACAAAATGGATGCTGCCACCACAGACACAAGTCTGCCCTCCTGCTGCTGGGAGTCCTTCCAGCTTGGGAGGTGTGGACAAAGGGTTTCCTGCCAGGGGAGGTGCGTGCACCACCCCAGACAGGATTTTGTGTATTGGTCAGGTAGGGCTTGAAAGAAACCAGACATGCCTGTGGCTCACAAGGAGCCTCGGTGCATATGCCAGTTCAAACCGGTCCTGGGGCACACCAGTCCCGGGCCTGGGGCGAGCTGGACAAAGGATTGGGGGTGTAACCACCCCCCTTCCTGGTCCCACCCATAGGGAGGGACCTAGCAGGTAGTCCGGCCCCTAGAATCCGCTTAAAGGTAGGAGCTGTGTCCTAAGACTTCAGACATCCTGAAATCAACTTAAAACTAAGAAGAAGACGGGAACTTCGACGCTCTGCTGCACAGAGGACTGAAGCCAATCTCCCCTGTGGTCAGGGAGTGACCACCTTGCTAACGCAAGCACCATCCAGCGAATCAACGTCTGCTTTGCCGCCGCCTCCCGCCGGAGCCCGAGCCCAGAGACTGACAAGACCTGGACCTCCAGACCTCTCACCGCCCGATCCACAGTCCCTGCAAAGAGGAGACCCGTGGAGGCACCGAGACACGTGGAGCCAGCCATCTTGAAACGACTACGACAAGCTGACCAGTGCAACAACCGAGGCTCCCTCCAAGTTGTGCTTTGGGTCCTGAGAAGCCCAACCCTCGAGCAGCATCTGCACCAAAGGTGAGCCCTCCAGCATCTCCACGATCTGCGTGGGGCCCTTCTGCATTTTGCCACTCGACGCGCCTAACCGGTTGCTGGCCCGCTGGCTAGTGGCCATCTTGGCGACGAAATCTACGACAAACACCGCTGGTCTGGTTGCTCCAGACTGGCCCTTGCTCCCCTTCAAAGGAGCAGTTCCTCTGACCTTGCTGGTCAGAACCATCAGCTTAAACTCCTTGCCCACAACAATTGCTTTTGCCAAGGCTTGTTTGCTTCGATCAAGTCGCCGACACCGCCGACAGCGAGAGCCGGCGTGGGACAGCTCGTGACTCGACTCCTGGACGTCGTCGACCTTCAGGGACCACGTGGCTGCAGAGTCAAGCTACACCTTCCTTCCTGTTTGCACCCGACATCGCCTGGTACCCACCTGGTGCCACGCTGGTCACTGGCTAGTGACTGTGAACACTGTCCCCTCTGCTTACAGGTCTTCAACATCTCCGATCCACCCTTGGATCCACTGCATCTCTTCCCGACCGACCGCCTGCAGCACTTTTGTCTACAGGCCCCACGGAACCGATAGAAGAAACCCGACGCACTTCGAGGCCTATGCACCCGCTTCCTGTGGGTGAGGTAAAGCTGGCACTCCTGTGCCCAAGTGTAGTATTACATCTCTAGTGCCTGTGTTCCAAATCTTAAGTTCCTAGGTCATCCGGAAGATTCCTTTTGCAGTAACTTTGTACTTTTTACGTACCCATTGAAACCTATGGGAGCACGCGTATGACTATTTGCTCTGCACACGCCACCCGTGGACCTCCTGGTCACTAACTGACGTTAGCTCCTTGTAGGCCCAGCGATTCTAGAGGCCCTAGGCCTTTTCCCTTTTCTGTTCGTGGTACTTATACCACTATTTTAGTATATGGTTCGAGTGGCCACCAGGGCCTATCCATATAAAGTGCAACTTCTGTGTATTCTGTGATAATCTTGTTTGACGATTTGTGCTCCTGTGCTCATAAAGAGACTAGGGGTTACTTTGAGAAATAAATACATATATATTTTGAATATATATCTGTGTGGTGTCCTTTCATTGGTATAAAAGGGGGTTACTATTGGTAAAACAGCTTGCTTAACACGCTTCACGAGTTTAGCCTCAAAGACTGCTTAGCCTACGCTACCACTAGGGCAGCTAGTCCAAAAAGGTTGACTTACAACCACACCATAAGGGTTGCTTGGCATGGTACAAGGTGGTCACTAGAACTAGTGAACAGCATATACCATGCCAACTTCTCACATTGGTGAGCAGCGGTTGGATTTGAGCTTGCTGTGTTTTACCATTGTAATCTCTTGGTTACCAATTGAAAGATCACATAGGTACCTGTAGGTACATATAAAACAAGATTAGATATACTTAAGTTCTACTGAACTTAGTTGTTGTAGAGCAAAGGGAGTAGCACACCCTGACTACAACTACTAGATAGGTTTAGTAGGTAAACCCAAGTGTAGGTAGATTGCAACACATCCACCCACACTTAAGAGCAATGGCTGGGGCAGAGGGGTCCACTGTACCCATCTCTGTTGAGAGTGACCCCCCGAGGGCACCATCCATCTTTGCTACCCTTAATCAGAATGAGCTCAGGCAGTTGGCAACTCTTAGAGGCCTTAAACAGCCCAAGAACCCTACCTCTGCTGTGCTCAGAGCACTCTTGCAAGATGATGAGAATCAAAGAGAGCTCAAGAGAGCTTCCCAGTTAGCCCCCTTAGGGACAGGAACAGGAGGCCCCCCTTCTGAAGATGCCACTGAGGTACCCCTTTCCAATAGCCATCCCTTAGATGAAAACCATACTACAGAGGAGGAAAGTGAGGGGGATACAGACAGTGGTGAGGATGAAGGGAGAACTAGCCCAGTGCCAAGTGTTATACTTGGCCCAGCTAAACCAAGGCTATTGGGGACTGACAGTGGGTTCACCCCACTGGATCTCCCCAGTGGACTTAACACAGGGCTTGGAAGGCAAAGGAATCGCTCAGGTGACTCCAATGCTTCCCATGGCTCTAGAGGCTCTCAAGGTCACTCCAGGAGAAGGATGACCACCCCTCAGAGGAGGGAACATGAGGCCAAGATGCAAGAAGCCCAGCTGAGGATCAGGAAGCAGGAGCTAGAAGTAGCCCTGATGGAAGAGAAACTGAGCAAGGCTAGACAGCATAAAGAGAGTGGGTCTATACCCACTGGTGGCAGCATTGTCCCTAAGGACAAAGATAGGGTTTTCGATAATAGAAACCTGTCTAAGGTTGTGCCCCCCTACAAAAGTGGGGATGACATCCACAAGTGGATAACTGCTCTTGAGAGAGCCTGCAAAGTACAGCAGGTTCCTGAAGACCAGTGGGCAGCAATCCTCTGGCTCTCCTTTGAAGGAAGAGGCAGAGACAGACTCCTCACTGTTAGAGAAGAGGATGTCAGAAATTACAGAGTCCTGAAGAGTGTTCTGGTAGATGGGTTAGGCTTAACCACTGAACAGTACAGGTTAATGTTCAGAGACACCCAAAAGACACAGACTCAGGACTGGTCTGAATATGTTGAATGTGCCACTAAGGCTTTGGAGGGTTGGTTGCTGGGAAGTAAGGTATCTGATTTTACAGGATTGTATAATTTGATGATGAGAGAACAGATTTTAAATAACTGTCAAAACCAGCAACTGCATCAACACTTGGTTGACTCTGATCTGACCTCTCCCCAAGAATTGGGAAAGAAGGCAGACAAATGGGTCAGAACCAGGGTTAAGCAAAAGAACCAGAACCAGGGCCAAGGGGGTGATCAGAAGAAAACAGACCAAAAGGGTGGAGATCAGAAATCTAAAGACCAGAAGTCTTCAACAGGGCCCCAAACTACTGCTAAGGAGGGTGGGTCCCAACAACAGTCCAAAAAGAAGAAAGAAGGTCAAAAGAAACCCTGGTGCAATCATTGCAAAAATACAACTCACTGGACTAGTGATTGCAAAAGGGGTGGAGCCCCCAACACTGTTGCCCCTAAGGCACCTGCTCCCAGTACTACTGTTAGCAGTGTTGGTCCCCAGACAAAGGGTGTAGTGGGAATCACTATGGGAACTGAAAGAGATTCTGACTTAGACAGAACCCTGACACAGGCAGTCTTGATCTGTGATGGGGACATTGATTTGTCCCTGACTGTGAGCCCCAGTAACCTGGGCAAGTACAGACAGACTCCTTTAATTAATGACAAAGTGGCTCAAGCCTACAGGGACACATGTGCCAGTGTCACTATGGTGACACCAGGCTTTGTGGACCCTGGACAGTACATACCAGGTGAGAACTACCTGGTGACCAATGCCAGCAATGCCACTACTTCACATAGTGTGGCAGTTGTTAACTTCTCATGGGGAGGGGTAACTGGCCTCAAAAGGGTTGTGGTTAGTGCAGACCTCCCAGTAGAATGTTTGTTGGGCAATGACCTAGAGAGTTCTCTATGGTCAGAAGTGGAGTACAGGACTCATGCAGAGATGTTAGGTATATCATCACATGTCCTTGCTGTGACCAGGTCACAGGCCAAAAAGTGCCTCACTGAACCACAGGTCTTGGATCCTGGAACAATGGACCAAGCACCTACCAAGAAGAAGAACAGGAGGGTCAAGGCTGTGCCTTCCCCCCTGCCTCAGAGTGATGATCAGCCTTCCCAGGAAGCTGATCTAGAGGACCCTGAAGGAACTGTCCCTGAAGAGCTTGAACCTGACCAGGTTGAGTTTCTGGGGACAGGGGGACCTTCAAGGGCTGACTTGAGGCAGGCTCAGTTATCCTGTCCCTCTCTTGAACCCCTCAGACAGCTGGCTGCTGTTGAGGCTGCTGAGAATGCTCAAGGTACCCATAAAGTGTATTGGGATGAAGGGCTCCTTTATTCAGAGGCTAGAGACCCCAAGCCTGGTGCAACCAGGAGGTTGGTTATACCTCTGCAATTTAGGGGCTTCCTTCTTACCTTGGCCCATGATATTCCTTTAGCAGGACACCTAGGCCAGAACAAGACCTGGGACAGACTTGTCCCTCACTTTCACTGGCCTCATATGAATGAAGATACAAAGGAGTTTTGTCGCTCCTGTGTTACCTGCCAAGCCAGTGGCAAATCAGGTGGCACAACAAAGGCCCCCCTGATACCACTACCTGTGGTGGGGGTTCCCTTTGAAAGAGTGGGAATAGACATAGTGGGTCCCATGGATCCTCCCACTGCATCTGGGCACAGATTTATACTGGTGGTAGTGGATCATGCCACCAGGTATCCAGAGGCAATTCCCCTTAGGACCACTACAGCTCCTGTTGTGGCCAGGGCCCTGCTGGGAGTATTCTCCAGAGTGGGGTTTCCTAAGGAGGTAGTATCTGACAGAGGTACCAACTTTATGTCAGGATACTTAACAGCTATGTGGAAGGAATGTGGTGTCAACTACAAGTTCACCACCCCTTATCACCCACAATGCAATGGGCTTGTTGAGAGATTCAACAAGACCCTAAAGGGTATGATCAAAGGATTACCTGAAAAGCTCAGGCGAAGATGGGACATCCTTCTACCCTGCCTTCTGTTTGCTTACAGAGAGGTCCCACAAAAAGGAGTTGGCTACAGCCCCTTTGAATTGTTGTTTGGGCACCCTGTGAGAGGCCCACTGTGTTTGGTGAAGGAAGGCTGGGAGTTACCTCTCAAAAAGCCTAAGCTAGACATAGTGGACTATGTACTTGGTCTCCGCTCCAGGATGGCTGAGTATATGGAGAAGGCATCCAAAAACCTTGAGGCAAGCCAGGCCTTCCAGAAAGCTTGGCATGACCAAAAGGCTGTCTTGGTTGAGTTTCAGCCAGGACAGAAGGTATGGGTGTTGGAGCCAGTGGCCCCAGCAGCACTCCAAGACAAATGGTCTGGACCCCATACAATCCTGGAAAAGAAGGGAGAGGTCACCTACTTGGTCGACCTAGGAACTCCCAGGAGTCCCCACAGGGTACTCCATGTTAACAGGCTTAAAGCATATGTTGACAGGGCAGACATGGGCTTGCTCATGGCTACAGATGAGGGACAGGAGGAAGAGAGTGACCCTCTCCCAGACCTGATGTCTCAGAACCCTGAAGATGGCTCAGTTGAAGGAGTGACCCTTGGAGGCAACCTCACTGCCCATCAGCAGACTGAATGTAGACAGGTTCTACAATCATTTTCACATATGTTTTCCTTGATACCTAGTCAAACTGACTGGTGTACCCATGTGGTGGACACTGGTGACAGTCTGCCTGTAAAGAACAAGCTTTACAGACAACCTGACCACGTCAGGGACTGTATAAAGGCTGAGGTACATAAAATGCGGGAATTAGGTGTCATTGAACCCTCAGAGAGCCCCTGGGCTAGCCCAGTGGTTCTGGTCCCCAAACCTCACACCAAAGATGGCAAGAGAGAGATGAGGTTCTGTGTGGATTACAGAGGACTCAATGCTGTCACCAGGACAGATGCACACCCTATTCCAAGGGCAGATGAGCTCATAGACAAACTAGCTTCTGCAAAGTTTTTGAGCACATTTGACTTAACAGCTGGCTATTGGCAAATCAGATTAGCTGAGGAGTCTAAGGCCAAAACAGCATTCTCAACCCCAGGTGGGCACTACCAGTTTGTGGTGATGCCCTTTGGTCTGAAGAATGCACCTGCCACCTTCCAAAGGCTGGTGAACCAAGTCCTTACTGGGTTGGATGACTTTTGCGCAGCATATCTTGATGACATTGCTGTCTTTAGCTCCACCTGGGAGGATCACCTGATCCACCTGAAGAAGGCTCTTGAGGCTCTGCAAAGGGCAGGCCTCACTATCAAGGCTACAAAGTGCCAGATAGGGCGGAGTAAGGTTGTATATTTGGGCCACCTTGTAGGTGGAGGCCAAGTTCAACCACTGGAGAGTAAGATACAATCCATCAAGGACTGGTCCCCTCCAACCACCCAGACTCAAGTTCGAGCTTTCTTGGGCTTGACTGGGTACTACAGGAAGTTTGTTAAGAACTATGGGTCCATTGTGACTCCTCTTAATGATCTGACATCCAAGAAGATGCCCAAAAAGGTTCAGTGGACAGTAAGCTGTCAAAAGGCATTTGATGACCTGAAGGAGGCCATGTGCTCTGCACCTATCCTGAAAAGTCCTGACTACTCCAAAGAGTTTATTGTCCAAACAGATGCTTCTGAGTTGGGTGTGGGAGCTGTGCTGTCACAACTTAATGTAGATGGTCAAGACCAACCCATTGCTTTTATTAGCAGAAGGTTGACCCCCAGAGAGAAGAATTGGTCAGCTATTGAGAGGGAGGCCTTTGCTGTGGTGTGGGCCCTGAAGAAGCTGAGGCCATACTTGTTTGGCACTCACTTCAAGATTCAGACCGACCATAAGCCCCTCTTGTGGCTAAATCAGATGAAGGGTGAAAACCCCAAACTGCTTAGGTGGTCCATTTCCCTACAGGGGATGGACTTTACAGTGGAGCACCGGCCAGGTACTGACCATGGGAATGCAGATGGTCTCTCCAGGTACTTCCACTTAGGACATGAAGACGAGACTGGTCAAGGCTAGTTTAATGTCCCAGCGTTTGGGGGGGGGTTGTGTAGGAGAGTAGGGTCTGCTATCCTATGGTCACCCCAAATTTTTGCTTTTTGCTTCACTGGTTTTTGACATATTGAGGCTGTGGGCCTGCCAATCAGACCCCCAGCCTGCTGTTCTCTCTACTAAATTAAAACTATGCACCCTAGGTGCATAACCAATTGGAAGTGGATCACCCTGTCAGCCCCTGTACCAGTGTACACTAGGTACCCAGGGCATTGGTGTACCCAAGGCCTGCCAAGGGCTGCAGCATGTATTATGCCACCCCAGGCTTGGCCTAACAATTTGACACAACTGGCTGATCACTCAGCTGGGGTAAGTTGGTGTAATCACCTCTTACTTAGGTGTAGTATACCTATACCTAACCTTAAATGGGACACCTGGTAACCTATAAGTCACTCCTATGGCAGGCCTTAACAATCCTGAAGGCAGAGTGCTTGGTTCCATGTGAGATGGTGCTCTGGCATGAGCCGAGCCTGTCTGCAGTGGTCGGAACAACTTCCTTCTACTGTTTCCAGATATCGTCATACCATATACTCTTAAGTGCATTATGAACCTCGCGGTTAAATGCTATCTTTAGTTTGGCTTTATCAAAACATGTCGAGTAAGGTGTCATACGAATTGGAATACTAACCCCTCGCCAATTCTGGCGACGGGGTTAGCATTCCACCCTTCTAGAGGGACACGACATGTACAGTACCTGAAACCCGGGTAAAATCAGACATAGCCTCAGCTCCACAAATTGGATGCTGCCACCACAGACACAAGTCTGCCCTCCTGCTGCTGGGAGTCCTTCCAGCTTGGGAGGTGTGGACAAAGGGTTTCCTGCCAGGGGAGGTGCGTGCACCACCCCAGACAGGATTTTGTGTATTGGTCAGGTAGGGCTTGAAAGAAACCAGACATGCCTGTGGCTCACAAGGAGCCTCGGTGCATATGCCAGTTCAAACCGGTCCTGGGGCACACCAGTCCCGGGCCTGGGGCGAGCTGGACAAAGGATTGGGGGTGTAACCACCCCCCTTCCTGGTCCCACCCATAGGGAGGGACCTAGCAGGTAGTCCGGCCCCTAGAATCCGCTTAAAGGTAGGAGCTGTGTCCTAAGACTTCAGACATCCTGAAATCAACTTAAAACTAAGAAGAAGACGGGAACTTCGACGCTCTGCTGCACAGAGGACTGAAGCCAATCTCCCCTGTGGTCAGGGAGTGACCACCTTGCTAACGCAAGCACCATCCAGCGAATCAACGTCTGCTTTGCCGCCGCCTCCCGCCGGAGCCCGAGCCCAGAGACTGACAAGACCTGGACCTCCAGACCTCTCACCGCCCGATCCACAGTCCCTGCAAAGAGGAGACCCGTGGAGGCACCGAGACACGTGGAGCCAGCCATCTTGAAACGACTACGACAAGCTGACCAGTGCAACAACCGAGGCTCCCTCCAAGTTGTGCTTTGGGTCCTGAGAAGCCCAACCCTCGAGCAGCATCTGCACCAAAGGTGAGCCCTCCAGCATCTCCACGATCTGCGTGGGGCCCTTCTGCATTTTGCCACTCGACGCGCCTAACCGGTTGCTGGCCCGCTGGCTAGTGGCCATCTTGGCGACGAAATCTACGACAAACACCGCTGGTCTGGTTGCTCCAGACTGGCCCTTGCTCCCCTCCAAAGGAGCAGTTCCTCTGACCTTGCTGGTCAGAACCATCAGCTTAAACTCCTTGCCCACAACAATTGCTTTTGCCAAGGCTTGTTTGCTTCGATCAAGTCGCCGACACCGCCGACAGCGAGAGCCGGCGTGGGACAGCTCGTGACTCGACTCCTGGACGTCGTCGACCTTCAGGGACCACGTGGCTGCAGAGTCAAGCTACACCTTCCTTCCTGTTTGCACCCGACATCGCCTGGTACCCACCTGGTGCCACGCTGGTCACTGGCTAGTGACTGTGAACACTGTCCCCTCTGCTTACAGGTCTTCAACATCTCCGATCCACCCTTGGATCCACTGCATCTCTTCCCGACCGACCGCCTGCAGCACTTTTGTTTACAGGCCCCACGGAACCGATAGAAGAAACCCGACGCACTTCGAGGCCTATGCACCCGCTTCCTGTGGGTGAGGTAAAGCTGGCACTCCTGTGCCCAAGTGTAGTATTACATCTCTAGTGCCTGTGTACCAAATCTTAAGTTCCTAGGTCATCCGGAAGATTCCTTTTGCAGTAACTTTGTACTTTTTACGCACCCATTGAAACCTATGGGAGCACGCGTATGACTATTTGCTCTGCACACGCCACCCGTGGACCTCCTGGTCACTAACTGACGTTAGCTCCTTGTAGGCCCAGCGATTCTAGAGGCCCTAGGCCTTTTCCCTTTTCTGTTCGTGGTACTTATACCACTATTTTAGTATATGGTTCGAGTGGCCACCAGGGCCTATCCATATAAAGTGCAACTTCTGTGTATTCTGTGATAATCTTGTTTGACGATTTGTGCTCCTGTGCTCATAAAGAGACTAGGGGTTACTTTGAGAAATAAATACATATATATTTTGAATATATATCTGTGTGGTGTCCTTTCATTGGTATAAAAGGGGGTTACTATTGGTAAAACAGCTTGCTTAACACGCTTCACGAGTTTAGCCTCAAAGACTGCTTAGCCTACGCTACCACTAGGGCAGCTAGTCCAAAAAGGTTGACTTACAACCACACCATAAGGGTTGCTTGGCATGGTACAAGGTGGTCACTAGAACTAGTGAACAGCATATACCAGGCCAACTTCTCACACCGACATAATGGGAAAGGCGATCAGAGGGTTTTGCTGGTCCAAGGTCTTTGGTTTTTTACCGGGATTCTGGGCAGTCGCTTCGTTGTCCTTAAAACGATCGACAATTTTAGCCACTTTATCTTGAAAATGAGTGGCGATCTCATCACAAAGCTTTTGTGAGGGTTCTACTCTATTCTCCAGGCAGGTTGGAGCTGAGATAGTTTTTGCTATTGTAAAAAGCTCTGTAATCCCATTTGGGGCTTGCAAGATAGATTGGGCATAAAAATGAGCCTTACTTTCCAGAATGAGTAGTTAGTATCTGCCTAATGCTGACTTCAAAGTAGCCTTATCCCTATCCGAGTACCCCTTCCTCCATGCCCTTTCCGCTTTCTTGCATTGTGATCTTAGTTGTCTCAGATCATCGGTGTACCAGGGCGCTGAAATTTCCTTTCTGATTTTCGCTTTTTTCATGGGGATCAAATTATCCCCAATGCCGTACAGCATGATCTAAACACAGTGGCACAGAGCCAATAGTCTCAAAGGCAAGGCTTATTGGCTTTGCCAATGTTTGTTTAAAATAGGAGATAGCTGTCTGCACAACTATCGTCAAGTTTGTGTTTTGGACGCAGTGACTAAAGTTTTCACTAGATTAGTTCTGAAAAAAGGTAGCGGCGAGGAAACTAGTTCCCTTAGAATAGGGTGGCTTCCGCCCAAATGATTCCACAATTACATTGTTTTTCGCTCTGGGCAATCCCAACAGAGCAGCAGAATCCCCGGGGCAGCGTTGTGGATTTTAAAATGACGTTTGGTTTGACCGTGTAGCTAAAGCGACGCTCTGGGGAGAGCTCCGTACGTGGGGTGCGTGAGTGATTGACAAATCATACTGATGGAACTTCTTCGGTGCCTGTATGACAGAAGCAGCTCCGAATGCAGCAAATTAAAAGACCGTCTAGTTTTAAATGGAAAATCATCACTGTCGTTTTCTGGGGCTTGGCTAGGCCCCCGGATAGTCCTACTTGCAGAAGTTGCCAGTTACAAAGTTAAAGTAACAGATCCCTGGGGTGGGCTGAGCACAGTCTGGCCTTTCCCACCGCAGGCGACCTCTCTAATTTCGGTATCTGTTCGTGTGGGCTGTTAGTCAAAGCAGACACTTGCCATATAATATTAGACTGTCTCTTTTTGTTAACCCAGCATCGGAGAGCCTACGACCTGGTTCATGCTTTACTCGGATTGAAGCTATTTATTTGCTAGGTATGGAATCGTTGGGATTAGCAGTTTAGGTCAGTTTCTGGCAGTGCCATAGAAAATGAATTTATGTAAATTACCTTTTATTTATTATGTATTTTGTACTCTCCGTTTGGAAACCCTTTGTGTTGAATCCACTTATTTTTTATATTCTATTATTAGCTATATCTATCAAACCAGGCTCTCCTCTTGGCCCTGCTCTCCTCCGGCGCTGGAGCAATGGATGCAGTCGGTCCACTTCTCACTCCCGAGTCCAACGCTTCTATCGCTTCTCCCTTGAAGTAAGCTGTGGTCATGCCCCTCCTCTAAAAGCCAGCATCCGTCCCATTCATAGTCGGAGAATACAGACCCATTCTCTACTTTGTCATACGTTAAAGATCTTCTGAAGGAAATCAACAAACATTTCTCAGCTTTTTGGATGATCAGGCTCTTCTAGGCCTGGCTCAGTCAGGCGTCTGCTCCTTCCACTGCTCCGAGGCGGGCCTTGTGGACACACTATTATAGATGACATGAGAACCACTGCGGATGTCGGTGCCCATGCTGGCCCCTGCGTCATTCACCTCACTTTCTGACATGATGGTTTGCGCACTGACCTTTCAGGGAAAATGTGGTGTACGGGTTGTTTAATTACAAATAATGAAAGTTAGCCATGCATTGAAACATGCCGTTTAATACTAGTATTTATCACCTTGACACATTTTGGTATTTGGAGCAAAACAACTTTCAAAATTGTAACCTACTGTCTGAGATCAACTAGTTAAATATGCAAATTTGCAAACTATCATTGGGTTCTATTTCTATCACAAATATCAACCAGTGAATTGGTGTATTAATACGGGCGTTCTACCCTGAGAATTTAGAAATGTTTTAGGCACTGACAGCAGCAGGGTTGTAGGGGTTTAGTACCCAGAGAATTGCTTATGTAAACCAAATTAGTGAATCTTGTTTATTGATGTGCATCCACTATCGAGTCATTGTTTCTTTAAATTTACGAGTTTCTTGGCATCGAGCATCTGGAAAGTAAAGACAGTATGGTTCATTTAGAATTTAAGATCTTGGATAATATATACCATAAATAATATATCAAGAAAATCAACGAAGGCACAGCGAACAAAACATAAGGTGCCATTATTTAAAGCCAATCAGAACCTGTAATAAGATTATGGTGCAAGCCAAAATATACAAGTTAAATCCTTTGAATGCAAGTGCCATCACTTTTTTAACTGATAGTTTCCATGAGCTAAACCTTGCCTTTCTTTCTTCAACAAAAGGTGTCTGTGTAAGTTCAGTGTTTTTCTTTCCTCTCTTTTTGAACACTTGCCATATCCACTCGTTTAATATTTCAACCAAGCTTTACAATTTTCATCAGTGAGAAGATATAACGGAAATGTTAGCCAGATTTATTTTTTCAAGTCGGCAACAGTGCCACAATGTGAAGTTACTACCCTTGTACTGTTACAAGAGCATTATATAAAGCAAGCGTTGGCAAAGCAAAAGGACTTGTAAAACACCTGCTGCAATGAAATAAAAAAATAAAAAGCACAACAAAAATATGATTGTTTCATGTCTACAATGCATAAAGAATTTGAGGACTGATGTACAACACCTTTTTATACTGATAGATACTTCTAAATGCAGATTCTTCACCCTAGACTACTCCCAAACGCTCCAGAAGAATTTTTCGTATACCAGTGCTCCTTTATGCCGTTAGGTGGCATGGTGCAGCTCAGTGATGGCCCACACTGTCCCTAAAGTGACAAAGCGGAGCCACATATAAGCTCCACACCCTCTTTAGTCGCTTGATTTCGGCACCTTTCTGCGCGGATCCAGATCTGCACTCCCAACTCTGTCAATTTCACAAATGTGCTAGGTGATAATTTCTCCACCCAGAACAACAGGTTTCAAGCCCTGCCATGATGCAGGAAGCAGTTGTCGGTCACGGACCATTACGAGGTGTGTTTGTGCTCGTGCCATTACTCTAAGTCGTGCAATAAATGCACCCTTATGCCCCCAGAGGCACTGTGAGACCTGGAAGCAAAGCTGTATGTCGCAGAACACAAGAAGTAGTTGTGGCTTTCGAGTAGATCCCACTCTTGAACCAAGGCATGGGCCTGACCCTGAGGCTGCTCCACAATGGCACAATTTCGTGCTTGAAGACCTCTGGTATGTCCAAGTCCAACCACCAGCATAATAACGCAAAGCTGGTCCTAATGTGCCCTAGCTGGTCCTAATGTGCCCTGAATTTCCTAGGCCACTGTTGACCCTGCAGCATATCGAGGCCTGCAAAAATACCATGCTGCACATTTCCACGCACTCTAGACCCTCTGGCGCCCCTTCACACCCTATGGAGTTGCAAGAGCCCACAGTCAGGTTACTACCGACTGGTTCATCCCAGTGCCATCTATCCCCCTAAGACCCATTACTGGCCCCGTACAGTCTTCGGTATAGACTTCCACTCTGGCCTGAGATCCACACTAGACGCTGCCACACTAGCGCCAGAAGAGGGCCCGGTTCTGATGCCAATGTCAGAGCCCAAACCAACTAAAACTTGAGCCCAACCGATGTTGCGCTGTGAAATTACAAAAGCTCAACCAGTCTTCATATAACCTGACTCTAACCTGGTGTTTTTGCCACATCTCACCTTTCAGCAGAGACTCCATTATCTTTTTGCTTCTGACTCAGATCCTGTGCCAGAGCAGAGGGCACCCCAAGATGATGATGATGATGATGACTTGCTCTCCACTCACTACACTGATGATGCCTTATACATTAATTTACAGAATGCCACATCGCCTGAGACAGAGCGTGAATGAGCACTTGGGCAAGCAACGGAAGAGAGTGCCTTGTTTGTGATGGTGGTCTGGAGGGCAGCTAAGGCACTAAAACTAGAGTTACCTTCTGATGAGACCAAAACAAATGTCCTCAGGACGATCTTACAGCCTAACCCTGCTCCTTCGGAGCCCTTTTCCCTTTAACAATACCCTCACTGATACTTTGATGGCTAGTTGGTCGAAGCCTTGTTCTTGCCCGCCTCTGAATCAGCAAGTGACCAGATGACACTGACCAGTGCCTGGTGGCCTGGATTTTCTAACCTAGTACCTCGCATTGGAGAAAGTTTTTCTGGAGGCCTCGACCAGCTAGGTGATTCTTAACTTATTTCCAACCACTGCCCCCCCTCTCCCCCCCCCACCCCCGGACGGAGAATTGAGGCTTTTAGCAAGCGCCTGCCAATCTAGCATTACGATCTGTGAATGCTCTTTGTGTTTTGGATCATCACACACATGAACAGTGGGACATGGCCAGCGAGATCTTGCCAGCAGTTCCAGAAGACCTTCAGCCTCTGTAGCTCAGATGATCCATGATGCACAAGATGTGGCAAAATATGTTATCCTTGCAGGTCTGGATACTATGGATTTGCTGCAAAGGACATTAGGTATTAGTGTTGTACTTTGTTGACATACATCAATGCTTTCCACAGGATTCTCTGGCGATGTACAGACTCCCTTGTGAATATGCCTTTTAATGGATCCTGCTATTTCAGTGAGACTCTGGGTTAGAGGGCTTTAAGGACAGTAGATGTGAGGCGAGGCTAAGCAGTCCTGCATCCATTCAGAAAGTTTAGAAGCTATCCCAGAGGGCTGATGTATAGACAGAGACAGCCTTCCCAATGTATGCAAAAGACGCGCAATTGATGGACAGAATGCATAACAAATCAAAACATTCACCCCTAGTCAAAAGATCTGGGTTAAATCCATCATTCTTTTGCTCACCATGCCACCCCAGTTTAGACCTAGCCATATACAAATCAGTCTTGACCCTGTGCCTCATGGGAACAGTCTAACCCGAACTGCCAAGCCAGGTCCTCCCTGGACCAGTAACAAGCATCCTAGGACCGGTTTCGGGGCTTCACCCCTCATCGGCCAAGATAGCTGAATCCAGTGGCACAGTGAGCCCGGGACTTGTGCAGCAAGTGCCTCATTCCTTTCGGGCTTGGGTACGTTAGCCTGGCAGGCAGGGTGTGGGCTGGCAGATGTAGCAGTCATCTATTTGCTCTACACCTGCTGCAACTGCCACTAATCCACTTTAGTTTGCCCTTAGTGATGCATACTCAACCGGGGAGGGATTCAACATTTCCTCCCAAGTTAGGGATCCTTTATACTTGGACACATAGGTCTTAAAAATAGTTCAAAATGGATATGCCCTCCCTTTTTTTTTTTGCCCGACCCACTATTGCTCCCATATGAAAGTGTATTTCCAATGAGCACCTGTCCATTTTGTTGAAGGAGGTGTGGCAATTGCTCTCCAAAGGTGCCTTTAGAGGGTTCCAGACTCAGAAAGCGGAGGGGGTTGTTATTCTTGCTAATTCCTTATTCCGGAGTAGGACAGGAGATTCAGGTGTATTTTGTACATTCATCCTCTGAATGTTTTCCTGAAGAAGGACAAATTCAGAATGCTCATGCTGGCCCAGATCCTGTCTGCTCTGGACCCGGGAGACCAGATGGTGTCCTTTAACCTACCGGCAGGGTACTTATTTTGAAACATCCGCCCTGCAGTCCACAATTGTTATTTGCAGTTCAAGGTAGGCCAAGAGCATTTTCAGTTTGCTGTGCTCCATTTCAGCCTCACCATAGCCTCATGGGTGTTTACAAAGTGATGGCTGTGGTCGCTGCCCATCTTCTGAGGCTGGGAATATCCCATAACTCAATGACTGTTGTTGAAGCTCGGCTTGCCACAGTGAGGCAAACCTCTTGACATTGTTAGAGCTCATGATCAACGAGCCAAAGTACCACCTCACTCCTTCGTAATGGCTCCCAGTCATTGGAGCAATCCTGAACACAGTGGGGTACAGGGCTTTCTCTCCACGGCAACAAGTCTAGGACATTCTGGCTTTGATCCTAATGTTTCAGACTCAATCTTTGATCACAGTGAGAGGAGCTTTGAGGCTTTTTGTTCTCTTAGCCTTGTGCATTTTCTTAGTCAGCCATGCTGGCTCTGCAATGACATTTTAAGTTCCAATTGGTCCAGCATCAAGGCAATCTGACCTATGTCATACAGTTTCAGAAGAAATGGCTCGAGATCTGCCATGGTGGTTGCTCAAATGTAATTGGTCCAGCAACAGGCCTCTCTCCCTTCCACACCCAGAGCTGACAGTGGTGATAGACGCATACTTGCTGAGTTGGCAAGGTTATGTGTTAGAGGTAGAGATCAGGGGCCTCTGGTTGGTTTAGGGGCTAGCACCACATCAATCTGCTGGGGTTTTTGCCCATTCGTCTGGCTCAGAAGGCCTTCCTATCACCCATCAGAGAGAGACGGGTGCAGGTTGTCACAAACACCACCATCATGTGATACTGCAACCAAGTAGAGTGGAGTGAGGTCCTGGGTCCTGTATCAGGAATCTGTCAGTGCCCCTGGAGATGGTTTGAATGCCAGTTCACTTTATTTTATATGATATTTTATTGGTATTTATCCGCATGGGTATTTCTTTAGTCATCTCTTCATGTCACCATCCATCCCCCACCACCAATATTTAGTTGAATTTTTTTGTGCATCCCTTATCTTTGTAAATCCTTTTTCCAACACCATGCAGTTATCGATCCCTCTTCTCCAATCCTGAATGTGAGGTATCCCTGCACAGCCAAATCTTTATGTTATATACCGTTTTGCTACTGCGAATCCTAAATTACTCGATGTGAGTTTGTGCTTGTTGCATCTGTCGTGACCCACATACCCCTTAGCATCAAGGGGTCTTTGTCTCTAAGGGGATTTCCGTGACTTCAGTGTGTTGAATCGCTATTGCCCGCCAGTATTCCTGAATTCTGGGACAGCTCTATATCATATGGTAAAAGGTGCCCTACTGCCCATAACCTCTAACATTTTTCATTGTGTACTCTCCCTTGTAGATGGCCTAAACCTCTATTGTCGTATATTCTATTTAGTATTTTCAGTTGTATTAAAGTCAGACTTATTTTTGATGACTGCCTTCCTGGGGAATATGAGCACATCACCCCTCATTAAATGTGTGATCTGGTGTGCCTTTTGCAAGACAGACAATTATAAACAAAGGTGTTGGCCATCCTTATGTTCGTTTTATTTTTGGCTTGGCAAGGTCTTGCAGTAGGCACTATTAAAGGTTATTTGTTGGCTCTTGCGATCAAATGTCTTTGTTTAAATCTTCTCTTGTGACAAGCTTTATCAAAGGTTTAGTGCACATGTTCCCTCCCAAACCGTTTGTGATGCCTTACTGAGACTTTAAATTGATCTTGATGTTTCTCATATGTATGCCCTTTGAGTCTATGTTTAGCTGCTCACTGCTTCTCTTGACTTTAAAGACAGTCTTTCTCATTGTGATTGTCAGCTTGTCACATGAGCGAACTTTCAATGCAACCGCCATGCACCATCTTATTTCCAGACAATTTGGGGCTGAGACCTCAAGCGGCGTTCTTGCCAAAAGTCATGCCCCATTAGGCTATCCAGCTCTCTCCCAGCACCCTTTTCTCCCACTCATCCCATGAAAGAGAATTATAGTTTCCATTGACTGGACCCAAAGGGACTCTAAGTTTTTACATTTTTCATACCAAAAACCATTGAGTAGACGATCAACATTTTGTGGGAGTTGTCTGGAGTAAAGGAAGGAAAGGATGTGCAGAAGAGGCTATTGTTGAGGAGGATAGTCATCTGAATTAAGACCTGTTACGCACTGGCCAAGAAACAGCCTCCAGAAGGTCTCCAAGCCGATTCAACCAAAGCTAAGGACGCTACCGCTGCATTGGCACATGAAGTGCCTATCCTTGACATCTGCCAGGCTGATGCGGGCATCCGTGCACGTTAACAAAGCACTACTACCTTGACAGCCAGGTCCGACAGGAAGGGCATTTCACCCTCTCGATCCTGTAAGAATTTTTTATCCGAGTCTACTGCACAGTCCCTCCACCTGCTAAGGTACTGCTTTGAAATCTATTCTAATGAGAGGAATCTGCAGTTAGAAGTATCCATCAGAAGAACAAGTTGCTTAAATTTCGATAATGCTTTCTACCCAACAGCAAGTTCCTCACTGCCCTCTCACCTCCCTGTTTTGCAGAGTGGCCTCTTTTTATCATCTAAAAATGTCTCAAGTTGGTGTTCAGCACACTGGTACCAACATTTGTTCATGCTCTGCGTCCGTTGGCACAGAAAGGGAAAAATAAGAAACTGATAGCAACACACCGGGTTGGTGCTCATATGCAGCTCCGCTTCATCACTTCTGGGGCATTACAGAGCCGTTATGGAACCACACAGTGCCACCTAGCTGTGTGTGGAAGCACTATTGAACAAAAGCTTCATATCCAGTCTGTCTCTTATGGAGTTTTCTAAGAAGAGGAATCTTCTATTAGAGTATTTACCATCCGCAACCTTAAATAAAGGCAAAGACGTTTCTTTCAGCCTCCCTTCCATAGCACATTTCTGGACCAAAGTCAAATCCTCATCCATCTTTGAACAATTGAACCAATCCCTCTTCAGCAAAACCACCCTCATTTCAAACATCAATCGCAGCAATGAGACACTCATCATCTTCCTCCTCTTCTGCACACCATGAGATCATGATGATGACCTTGACAAGTAATCAGCTCTAATATTCTTCCCTCCTGGTATATGTTGGATGTCAAAATTGTAGTGCAACAATTTCAAACTCAATCTGGCAATCCTCAACCTTGTAGTCCATCAACTGTTTGAACTTCCTCCCCCAACAAAACACTTGAAGTGTTCTACTGCCCAGCAACATGCTAGCACCTCATCTTCATTTACCAAAAACATTTTCTCACTGTCAAGCAGCATCCTAGATGCAAATCCCTCTGTTCTCTAGCCTTCATTGCTCTTCTGGTACAGTGTTACCCCTAAGCCACTATCACTGGCATCAAGAGTGATTAAACACTAACTAGCAGGATCAAACGGTGCTTAGATCGTAGCTGATACAATAACTTCTTCCAACATGATAAACTCTATTTGACACTAGTATTCCCAAACAAAGACTTTGTTTTTCTTTAGCAATAGCCTCTGATTTTCTGTCTTACTAGAAAAGTCTTTGATAAACTTTGCATGCATCAAAAACTCCCAAAAAGGATAAAACCTGTTCTTTCTAATCGCTTCAACCAAACCAGGGCATGGTTACACCACATGTTCCAAAATTACATTACCTAAATACTCCAATCTCATCCAGCAAACTCGCATTTGCTCAAGTTTGCTAATATGCCAGACTGTTCAAGCCTTTCTAATACTAACTGTATCAACTCGTCATGTTCTTAGCTGCTATAAGAATATCTTTAAAAGTGATCACTCCCTTGATACCACGTAGAATAGATTCCATAATTCGTTGGAACACTGATTCAGCAGAAACCAAACCAAACAACATGCTCTTAAACTGGATAGTACCCATAGGAGAAACTAAAACTGTAATATGTCTGCATGATTGATCTAGTTCAACTTGGTTATGCAGATGACAACTTAATTTTACTAAAAATGCATGCTTCAGCAAAACTTATCACAGTGTCATCCAAGGTAAAGTGTGGGAATCCACTCAAATCATCCTACTCAAACTCCTCAAATCACCGCAAACTCTCAATTCTCCATTTGTTTTCCTACCAGTGACTAAAAGAGACAGCCACAATGATGATTCTACATCTCAATACCCCTTCAACGCACATCTTTCCCAACATATCTGCTAAGTCTTCTCTAATTCTGAAAAGCACATTTATCAACTTATTCTTGACTGGCAGAGCACCCTCTTGGATCCAAATCTTCTGTTTAAAGCCTTTGATCTTACCAAGACTGCTTTTAAAAACTCCTTTAAACCTTTCAGTCCACCCACTCCTTTGAGTCTTGTCTCCCTTTATGAAATTGTACTTCTTCTGGGACCCAAACCTAAAGTTATGCAGATTTTTTGTAACATTTCCTGCAACTGCGTGAATCCAAATAGTTTCTTTTTTGATTAGTTTGTTGGATGCCTTATGGGAAATCTCAATGCTCTAGACCACATCAATAGGCTCAGCAAGTAAAGGGTTCTTTAAAGTAAGCCATTTTTCCTGACTTTTTATCCCAGCATCTTACAACTATTTGATCTCTGATGAACTGGATGGTGACCTTTTCAAATTTACAGTCAGCAGCCAAAATACGCTTAGCTGCTATGTTCTAGTCAATCGACTCTTCTGGTCTTGCTAACAACTGAAAACATTTGTGCCTACTGACGATCAAACGTGGTTGAACATCAAATTGTTTTTCCAACTTTTTAAACGCTTCCTGATATTCATCAAGCTCATTCTCTTTATCAGAAACCTCATGTATTTGATATCCTTTTAAAAACAGTAACAGAACTTCACTGCTTAAATGAAATGAAAGAAACATTTACAGAGCGCATAACTATCCTGAGGCATCCCAGCGCTGTTTGCAGACGCGGACCAAGACAACACCTTTACTGAGTAGTGACTTTGAAAAGCCAAGTTTTGACTAGTTTCCGAAAAGACAGATGATTGGGTTCCTGACGTATATGGGGGGGGGGAGAGAATTCCACAGCCTCGCCGCATTATAGGAGAAAGAGTGGCCGCTGCTTCTTGCTCTCATTATTTTTGGCACTGTGGCGAGCAACATGTTCGCCGAGCGGAGGCTTCTGTTAGGGAGGTACTGGATGATCATAGATTGATTGATCACGGGTCCCTTTCGTCCGAAAGACTTATGGGTAATACTGAGTGATTTGAATTTGATTCTCTCCAGTATTGGCAGCCAGTGTAGAGTTTTCAAAGTAGTTTGGCCGATTGCCAATAAGGGAGATAGAGAAGCAAACGGGCTGCGCAATACTGAATTATCTGTAGTCTGGTTGTCGTGGCCTTAGGAGCTCCTAGATAAAGGGCATTTCCGTAGTCCATGCATGAGAGAATCAAAGCCTGGACCATTATCCTTCTTGCCAGGAACGGGAGGAGAGGTAGAAGTTTCCGAAGCATCCTCATGATGCCGTAGCATATTGCAGACAGTTTAGCTGTTTGGCATCCGAAGGTCAGGAAGTAATCCAGCCACATGCCAAGACTTTTAATCTGATTCTTTAGTGGTAGGGCAGGGCCAAAACAATTCGGCCACAGTAACCCTATATTGGCTGTTGGTTAGTTGCCTAGGAGCATGAGCTCTGTCTTGTCTCCGTTCAGTTTTCAACATGAGAGCTCCATCCATTTGGCAACCTCCTCTAAGCAAGGGCCTAAACTTGCAGATGAGTTTTCTGGGCGGTTTAAGCTCATGACCAGTTGTGTATCATCGGCATATGTAACGATTTTTATGCCAAATGGTTGGACTATCTCAGCCAGCTGCCTCATGTATATATTAAATAACATGGGGCTCAGGGAGGATCCCTGAGGCACACCGCAGCTGAGGGCCATACCCTTAGACAGAGCTTCACCTTCGAAGACCTGAAAAGATCTGTCTTCTAAGCAGGATTGTAGTCAAATAATAACAACCCCTGACACTCCCAGTCTTCTGAGTCTGAAGATCGAGATGTTATGGTTGAAGGTGTCGAATGCGGCGCTGAGATCCAGCAGAATGATAGCCGCTACGCCACCCTGATCCAAGATCCTCCTGGACTCTTCAGCTACTGCTAGGAGTGCTGTTTCTGTCCCATGTAGGGGCCGGAAACCTGTCTGTGAAGAGTGAAATAAGTTATTAGATTCTAGAAACTCAGATAACACGGAGTTAACATGCCTCTCCAGGATGTTGCTAATTACTGAGAGGAGGGAAATAGGCCGATAATTCCCTAGGGTCCCTGGGTCCAGATTGCTTTTTTTTTTAGTATTGCTTTTACCGTGGCACATTGCCATGGTAGAGGAACCACTCCCGAGGAGAGGGAGTTGTTGATCAATTCTTAGATAACTGGGAGAATTGTACCCGTAGCCAATTTCAGCAAATGGGGGGGGGGAGGTGGGGGGCTGGATCCCTAGGTGAACCCGATTTAACCCAGGCCATGATGGATTCTAGAGAGTTCAGATCAAGTAAAGGGATATGATCCAACGTTGCTTGAGTGCCCAAGGGGTGCATATCCGTAGAATAAAAATCATTGTGAGCAGTTGTGCAAGGAAATGTAATATATATATCATGAATTTACTTGTAGAAGAATTCTGCCAGATTATTGCAATGGGCAAGAGCGCCTTCTGAGGTGGCTTGTGGTGCAGGGGGTTTAAGGAGTGTTTTAGCAATACAGAAGATTTCCTGCGGTGCATTGGAGGCAAGAATATTCTTTTCCCCATAGTACGTGACTTGTGCCTTTTTAATTTTGACTTGATAAATTGTAATAGTCTCCCTATATTTTTGTTTACTGGGCGCTGCATAGTCCTTTCTCCATTCTCTTCCTAACTTTTTACATGCTTGTTTAAGTTAGCGGAGATTCGGAGAGTACCATGGTGAAGTCTTATACCTGGCTTTTTTGAGGCATGGTTGTTTAGGGATAACATGGTCTAGCGAAAGCTCAATCCATTTATTGAACATATGATTGGCCACAGTCGGGTTTGAATCATTAGAGGGTATGGTGGCATCCAGAGCTGAGATCCACTGTTCGCTGGGAAGTTTGTACCATGAACGTTCCTCACTAATAATCTTGTTAAATGAGGTCGGTGGCCCCGTAGTGGCCCATGACAGGGGAATCAAAAAGTGATCTGACCATGGGAGTTGCGTTGGAGCCCCTACTGAGAGTTCCTCATTGTTGGTGAAGATCGGGTCCAGGAGATGGCCTTTAATATGAGTACTTTCAGACACTTTTTGATTGAACTTGTGCGCTAGAAGGTTTTCAACTAAAAAAGAGTTATTGGGGTTGTCTAAGTGCATATTGAGATCTCCCCAAACCATGAAATTGGAGGCAGAACTCGCTAGGTTGGCAACTGTTTTGCTAAATGTTTTTAGAAACTGTCCCGGTGTTCCAGGGGGACGGTAGATCAATAATCCTGAAAATGTTTGAGTGGGTGAAAAGCTGATTGAGAACGTGAAGTTCTCACAATTAGGTAGCGGGTCGGTTGTAATGCGGGAGTTGAACCGATATTTATAGATAATAGCGAATCCTCCCCCTTTACCGCTTTTGCGGTCTAATCTTTGGATGAGGTAGCCAGAAGGAAGAGTTTGTGCGATAAGTCTAGACATACTTAAAATTGCCAATTTAATAATTGTTAAAAATTCTGAGGGGGGCCCGATAATAATTTTTTTCCACTGGAAGGGGTGTGTGGGCGGGGGGAGGCGCATTAAAAAGTTTGAAGACCACTGGTCTACATTGTGTTAGGTAGCAGCCTCAGTGATCAGCATGGTCAAGGCCAGACCGTTAGTCGTGCATTAGATGTTATCACTGATGTGATCTAGACTGCTTATTCAGCAAACTTGCTGGTGAATGGTATGTCAGTGATGGGCTGGTAATTGACAAGGTCATCAGGGTCTAGTGTAGGCTGTGAGGGGGTTTTCCTATTCACTTCCAAATGGACCCAAGACAAAGGCCTGATTTAAAGAGCCATCAGCCTTTCTGTTTTTCCAGTATCATCCTGGCTGGGAGCTGTCTGGAGCCTAACACCAAGATGGCAATTGAATGAAGGGAAACCAGACAAGAAGCTATAATTTGGAGGCAGATTTTTTACTTTCTTCAACCACTGTGTGTAAAAGATATGAATGTACTTTAAGAATGTCAGATGTGTCTGTATGAATAATCATACAAATAATGTAAATAACACATACTAATTTATTTATGTTCTATTTAGTTCTTTTATTTCACTACTCATCCCGTGTAGTGTCAGAGTGCTTTACTTCATGCACACAACACACATTATACAGAGACAATAAATCGTACACAAGTGTGTACTTCAATGTACAGGAGAATTGTATATAAGACAATGAGGGTTACAAGATGTAAGACTCACATATAATCCATGCTGGTTGGCATTAGATTTTAAGAGTACATGGACAGAAGAAGTGCAAAGCAAGGGTTTAAAAAACTAACGCAGTGGATGGGGTTGTCTGTACTCATAACACTTTAATACCCAAATGAGCTTTTTTAGCAGCCTTAAAATATCAACAGATTGAGAAAAGAAATAAGGTCTGAAGTCATGCCTTGCAGTTTTCATGCAGTCCTTTGATGCTGTTTCATAGCTCACTGTGCTATAATAGAAAGATTAAAACTTATGAACTGCAAATAACAAAAGGATCTGTGTGTCAAAAGCAGTAACACATTTACCTATCTACGAAAAAATACAAATCTGTGATCTTCTTGTTACATTAAGTGCTTTGCAGCAGGCAAATTAACCCTCTACTTTATAAGTCAAACCTCTGACTAGTTGAAATTCAGATCTGTCCAGGAAATCCATTAATCACCAGAGTTATCTTACAGGCATTATTAACCCCTTAAAATTCCTGGGCATACCAAGATTTCTGTGGCAGATGCCTTAACCCAATAAGTTATTTTAAAATGTAGCCTCTTTGTGACCAAGTAAGTTAGTCTGAGCAGACTGTCATATTTGTCATTGTTTCTAATTTCTTTGCAGCAGATTTTTAAAAATCAAAATGCATTTCTATATTAATTGTCAGATTCTGCTTTTCATGACGCCACCCTTCATGACTCCTCCCCCTTACAGATATCACACCTGGACCTCCAATTTATGAGTTCCCAGAGTGAAGTTTCTCCATTTGCAGGTCTTCCTGTCTCTAAAAGTGAGTGCTGATGCCCACCACCTGCAAACTCTTACACTAATTAAATGCTGCACTAGCCTCCACTGCTTTGTCAATTTGATCCAGGTAAGATCGCAATAAACCCTTTGTCTCCTCAGGGAAGTTTTCCCATCACTTATGGACTTTCTGCCTGAGTTGAAACGGTACTGGTAGCGAAAAGCAGGTGTTAAGAGAAGGCCCAAACTGAGCAGCCACCATGATAGGGCACCAGGCCACGGCCCTTTAGTGTATTTTGACCCTGCTTGTAGAGTGAACTTGTGTTCTATTGGGAAATACAGTAGGAGCCTGATTCACAAACTGTACTTTGTAGTACATTTTGTAGTACTACAGAGCATATTAAAAATTGCAATTCACAGACTACGTGTGGAATTGTATGCCTCATAGGTTTTAGTACTAAATGTGTGAGGTCTCGGGGAGGGGGGTGGGGGGCTTAAAGAAGTGCCAGACTTACAATGAAAGAGAATGGGATTAGAGAGGACTATTGAAGATTACAGGCGAGCTAGAGAGGGGCTTAGAGAAGGACATCACCCACCCTCACGAGAGTAAGGCAATTGCAATACTGAGGGGGTGGAGACATGTAATTTATTATTTTGTAATACGTTTACAGTCATAATTTGTGAATGCTAAAAGTAGTAATCTTACTCAACGGTGTAAGTTGCTTTTGTGAATCAGTCCCTTGGTGTGCACATTTTTATCAAGGAACTCATACTTTTCACTTTGATGATCCCCAGCATATACGCTGAGTTACGCTATAATCTAAAGGCAGCTTCATATTTTTAAACACTACTTTATCAGTCAAAAACATACTACAGAGATATTCAATACGCACTGGTGACCTGTTTGGGGTTGTCAGTATGGTGTTGGGTGGACTGGGGATGCCATGAGCACTATACAAACACATTCCAATAAAGGAATTAGAAGACGACATGTTTAGAGCACTTTGAGGATGAAAGGATGACTAATGCCAAACTTATTGATGTAATTGCAGGTTTTAAAATATGGGAAATACATTGATTGCAGCTTGCGATAGAAAATAAATGCACCCTGCCATAACATTTGCAGCCCTTTATTGCGGGGTTTGCTCCCAATGAGTGATAAGCTTAGCGGACATACCTGCCTCATCCACAACAGCCCTCCAGGGCTGTAAACAAAGCCGGGTTGCTGTTGACAGCGGGCTTGTGTGATGCTTTAGATCAATGGATAACATTGTTTTTGAGTTATAGTTCGGCCTTTTCACAACAACGTGTCCATGCCCCCTTTCATCAGTGCTCTATTGTTGTTTGCAGTACACTAGGCCTTCTGGGCAACAAACCACCGTTAATCCAGTTTTCTCCTTGAGGTCGCCCAGTATTTCGGGTAATTCAAGTGTACACCTAAAAATATGAAAATACATTCTTTCAACTATAGTTCTGTATAATACCGTCTCAGAAGTGTAAATAAACCAATAAATGAATCTTCTGTCTCCTGTGTACCTTCTCAAACAGAGCAGGTCGTGGCTTTGTTCTCTTTTATTATATCTGATTCTGAGACCGGCCTTTTTTCCGGTCCTCTTTTTCCTTTGCATACCATTACATGTGTACCGTGACAGCAATGGCTTGAGTAGTGTAAACAGAGTGTTGTATTACAACATTGCCAGGAAGTAGCAGTCTTTTCTACGAGCAAGACTCTTCGAACAGTTCTTGGAAAAAAACCCTGGTGAACATGAACAGGCCCATTTGATGCAGGCCCTCTTTGTATGTAGCATGCTTGTAAGAATCACAGACCAGCGGGCAGTACGTCGCTGCCCAAAATAAGTACTGACATGTATATTACGTTGGTTGTATGCAAGAGTCGTAATAGACACTTTGTATGCTTGGTAGATGTGAAGGTGCAAGCAAGAGGAATAGATAAAACTCTAGAACTGTTGAGCGATAAAAGAAAAAGGGCACATTTACTTTAACCCCTTCAGTGCCCATGACGAGATAGTCTCGTCATGGAGCGCGGTTGCGCTGTGCCCATGACGAGACTATCTCGTCATGAACCCCGCCCGCTAATGAAACGCCCGGCACAGGCCGTGGAAAGGGCGGGTCACTGAAGAGGTTAAGGGAGCTAGCTGGAAGATGTCATAGATGGGGCATTCTGTAAGACCTGTTATATCATTGGAGCAGATATTCCCATGGTACCCAAATCAAGGCCCAACTCCCCCAACAGCTATCCTGTGTCCTGTTCGTTTCTGAATTCTCCCCTCCTCCCCCCAATTAATTGCAGTGGCCAAAAGCATCAACGTGCAGTTTTCTCTGCTCTGGAAACTTCTCTGTACAGGCTTCAGAGTTTAATTGACAAGACCCTTAATAAAGGCATGTCTCTACTTTTCTAGTGTCATTTACACTGAAGTCTCAAAGAAACCCATCAACTGCAAAGGCTTCAGAACCAGCTGCCAGGGTTTGCCTGAAGCTGCAGAGGCAGCATAACAACAAACCAGCTCTTAAAGTGCTTCACTGGCTCCTGGTGGAGGCAAGGATTGTATTCAAAATCCTCTGCACTTTGCTCATAGCCTGTTGAAGTGTGGGCCTGATTTATCCATAGAAGTTGCACCACATTACAACTCGTGAAGAGGCCATCTACTGCACACCTGGCCGTACAAAAGGTTCTGGAAAGCAGCTCAAACTTGGAGTGAATACTCTTATAATGCAGGACCCAAGACTATGGGATATCCTAAGCCCAGTTATGATGTTGGCACTCAACTGCATGCTCTTCAGGAAGTACCTAAAAACAGAACTTTTCTTAGATCGCTTATAGTTTGCCTGTAGAACATTCAGTTATTGTCCTACAGCAATCACTAACTGAGCTAAATAGCTACAACTTTAATAATAAACTGGTGGTTAAGTCATACAAATCAACAGCCTTGGTTTTTAATAATGAATTATGTAAGATCAATGGATGGCATACTGCAAAGTTCCCAATTGAGAGACCTAGAAATTATATTTCAGAGTGTGGATAATGGAACAAGGGTCAGCGAATGAACATTTAACTTCATTGAAAACCAAAGCTACATCAATGAGGTATGCCATTTGTCGACTTTATAATAATTTACATACACCTTCTGTCAGGCCTATATTGACTGGCATTACTGCAAAATGACTTCCATCTCTTGATTATGGCCTGGCTGTCTTTACATTGAAACTTGGTTCCTGGTTACACTGCACACAATGCATGGCCTTCAGGCTAGATGTCGGCTTATCGAATCCCACTGGTCAATGACAAAATAGGTTTGAGTTCAGATTGCAGCAGCCATCTCTTTAGGTGAGGTCACCGCTTTTGTTCTGTTATTAGTCAGTGTGGCAAACCGGTGAAAATACTTAATAATCTGTCAAGTGTTATCAGAAACGGACCCCAGACTGTCCGTGGACAGAATATCTGCACAGCGCATTGAGTTAACGCACTGTCATCTGTCAGTTGCTGAGGCACTGAGCAATAATAAAGTTTCAAATAATATCTAAAAAACTGGCCTAGGCGTAATTTGAATCAAATTACATTTCGGCCAGTCTTTTTTTTTTTTAACTGATTGGTAAACTGCTTACCTGCTGCTCTCTAGAGAAGGCTTCAATGCATCATTTTGTTAAAATTCGCTTTTTATTAATTCCACTAATGGGATTGAGACACTCTTGGACTTCATTTAATAGCCAAACTAAGGGTTGCCTTTTTCTTGGTGGGAGGTCTCTGTCCTCAAGTTATGTGTTATTTGCCTGCCCATCTTTATTCATTGAACTTTAGAAAATGGTCCAGGCCTTTATTCACCAAATAGGACTGTAGCCAAGCCTTAGTCGTGCTGAGGTTTGTAGTCAGGGGTGATGTTCTTAAAATCACTTGAAAAGATAGCAATATTTATGGATGTGTCTTTACTTCGTGTCAGGAAAGGACGTTGTAAAAACCTGTTTGCTTCGCTCGCCGCAGAAACGGATTATCTAGCTATATGTTTTACTTAGTGTACAATTTGTGCCGCCTCGCTTTGTTGTCATATTCTTTTACACAATAGTTATTTTAATTGTTGTTTTACTCGAATTCGCATATTATTTTTGTCGATTCCTGAATTTTAATATTATTATTATTATTACTGTCATTTATAGAGCGCGCAGCTACCTCCAACGGAGGTGTCCCGGCGCTAGCAGTAAGAGCAGAGGTGTGGTTAGGGCGCTGAAAAGTGCTAAGTCCGGTCGAACAGCCATGTTTTCAGGGTTTTCCTGAAGACCCGTTCTGATGAGGACTTCCGCAGATGTTCAGGTATAGAGTTCCACAACATGGTTGTTCTTACCGAGAAAGCCCTGCCACCAATCCTGGATTTCTTAGAATGTGGAATTACCAGTAGCTCCTGATGATTTGAACGAAGTTCCCTAGTTTGGTGATATTTCTGGAGTCTTTTCTTAAGGTATATTGGACCCGAGCCTCGAGATGCTCTGTAGGCCAGGGTTAATGCCTTAAACTCTATCCGCCTTTTTACAGGTAGCCAGTGTAGGCTCCGGAGATGTGGAGATATGTGATGGCGAAAAGGGAGATTCATAATAAGTCTTGCTGCCGCATTTTGTATGACCTGCAGCATTCTGATGAGATACTCTGGCAGACCAAGATACAAACTGTTCGCATAGTCCAGCTGGGAAATAACCAATGCGTGGACTACTGACTTTCTACAGCTAATCGGCATTAGCTTCAAGAATCTTCTCAGGGCTTTTAGCTTCCAAAAACATGCGGTGGAGACCTGGCCTATCTGGGATTTGCCTGACAAATTGGCATCAAATTTAAATCCCAGGTTTCTGGCTGAAGTTGCCGGCACTGGGGGAGGATTCAGTTCCGAAGGCCACCAGAGTTCTGACCTTGGGGGCGGGGAAGGTTGGTTAAAAAAAGAGTATCTCCGTTTTATCTGCATTTAACTTCATACAGTTATCAGTCATCCAAGAGGCCACTTTCAGTAGACATCTCTTGAAGTTAATAAATGCCGCCTCAGAGTGTACCCTAAAGGAAAACACAAGCTGAGTGTCATCAGCATAGGAGATAACCTTTACCCCTAGTTGTTCAATTATAGGGGCCAGAGTGGCCAAATAGACATTAAAAAGGGAGGGACTCAGGGCCGAGCCTTGCGGAACTCCAGATATCAAAGGGCTAGAGGAGGACATAAACGGGCGGAGGAGCACTTTCTGAGATCGTCCCTCCAAAAAGGAGCGGAACCATTTCAAGGTGGTTCCCATCACTTCCAGTGAGGCCAGTCTTTCTAGAAGGATCTGGTGCGACACCGTATCAAATGCTGCGGATAAATCCAGCAGCACTAGCATCGCACAGTTGCCTTGGTCCACTGTCTCCCTTACTGTTTCTGCCACTTCTAGCAAGGCCGTCTCAGTACTATAGCCTGATCTGAAACCTGACTGTGAGTCGTGAAGAAGTTTAAGGGACTCCAAGAATTCGGCCAGCTGTATTTGAACTTTCTTCTCCAGTACCTTAGCTGGCACTGGAAGAAGTGAGATCGGCCTGAAGTTCTTTAAATCTGCTGGGTCTGCATCTTCTTTCTTCAGGATTGGCTGGACAAACGCAGTTTTCCATTTAGTAGGATAAGTGCCTACTTTCAAAGAGGAATTCCAAATAGAGTTAAGTAAGGGGTTCATCCAAGGGGCCAGGATTTTAAAAAACTTAGGAGGACAGGGGTCAGCTGGAGAACCCAACTTAACTTTGCAAAGTTCTAACAGAGAAATACCTGGCTTTAACGGACGGAATTCTGACCAGCACTCCACATGTTGAATTGTCGGAGGGGGCTCAGCCGATGGCCGCGGAGTAGTTGTTTTAGAGAAAGTGGCGTAAATGGTTTGGATTTTTGTCTGAAAAAAAGTAGCAAGATCTTCATATGATATTGGAAGATGGTTATGCACCTTGTATTAAGTGGGTACCTGTTCCTGCTGTTTCTTATTAGATGTGATAGATTTGAGTTCTTTCTTTTTGTGTGATTTTAATTCACCAACACTACATATTTGCATGTTATACGTGATCTAAGCTCTCAAGGTGGTCACACCAAAGAACATCAGCCTGTCTTCTCCTCTCACAGACTGAACTCATAATTCCCTCTACACCACTGGATACTCACTCTATATATACTTAGCAGTCCCAAGTAACCATAAAACTACCCACAGCACTCTGTAAAATTCCAAACGAAATAAGTAAATCACATGCCGAGTCCATGGAGGAACTGTAAACTGATTCTGGCACATGTGCACCATTGATACATACCTGAAAAGCACAGGAGCTGGCATAACAAAAATGCCAAGATTTTGAACAGTGCGTCTTTTGAGAAAGCAGCCTTAGAAAATATGTGCTTTTGGCACAGAGAATCCAGAGAAGCATACTCTCTATTTCATGCAATATCAATTGTTAGCCATGTTATAACGTTGATGCAGATAGGCATTTGTGTGTGTGGGTGTCTGGAATTAATTGTGGACCGTAAATGTGTGCAAGGACTGAAAAAGTATGGGAGTTAGTATTTTATTGTACTGTATCATAGTATTTGTATAGTGCTTACTACTCGTAACCACGTGGATAGCAAGTTACACTTTAAGGTGTCTCGCGGACAGGTGTGGTTTTTGTTTTGTGCCTATGTGGGAAGTGTTTTCATGTTGTAAGCTATTACCACACAGGTGCTGTTATCGTGTTATTGGACACATTGCCTGACAGTGTGATAGGTGAGGGTATGTGAGAGATAGACACATAAATTATAAGTGTAGTAAGGAGTAAAACATATAGGCAGCTACATAGCACCAGCCTAATCATGAGGGCAAAAACAACAGTTGATGGACAGAATGCAGGTCAATGTCATACATTCACTCCAATATAGAGATCTGGGCCTAAATCCATCGTTGTTTTGCTCACCATGCCATTCCAGTTTGAACCCAGCCATATGCAAATCAGTCTTGACCCTGTGCCTCATGGGAACAGTCCAGCCCGAACTGCCAAGCCAGGTCCTCCCTGGACTGGAACCAAGCATCCTAGGACCGGTTTCGGGGTTTCACCCCTCTTCAGCCAGCATTCATGGCTATGACTATCCTGTCTAACCTATGCAAACAAATACAAAATGGGATGATAAGCATTTTAATCCAATGGATTGGCACCCATAATTCCTGCTATGTCTGCTATTGGAAAACAAAATCACAGTGTGGCATATGTGTTTGTACACAGTATGCTACCATATATGATACAATACCTCACATAAGCAGGATGATAACCAAAGTCAGTTGCCATACCTTAGATAGGTAGTCACAAGTAGAGGCATGACACATATAGCAATAGCAGGCGCACACCGAACCATGTAGGCATACTTGTATCAAAATTCCATAGACATATGTCACCATAAACAAGCTCATCGGCACACATACACCTGCTACCCTCAAAAGGCAAAAGGAACAAAATGAGCCCCTCTTGGGTCGAAGATTCTCTGTACAGTTATGGGAAGCTCTCTGGGTGGATCTGTGTATATTAACCCCCGGTTAGCGCAACAGTCATGTGAGGTCACTCTGGATTCTCCTAGTTAAACCATCCATGAGATTATGATGCAAGGTGGTCATTCACAGTACATCCAATTTGTGACTACTTGTCCCCTCCAGATCCCTTAGAATGTTTGGGACAAACAGTGATGGCAGTGTAAGTTCTAGTCAGGGACACATGTCTTTTTACTTCTAAACAAAGATGACCTGCCAACTCCCCCTGTAAACTGGCAGTTCAGTCTCCCAGAACTGGGATCCTTCATGGACATGTGTGGAGGTTGCTTATGATGCATGTCAAAAGTGTGTGTGTGTGTATAGATGGACTGGTGGATGCTGGAGTCCCTTGGGCTTCCATGTATGTGTGCTGCACATGATGGTAGTCTCCATTGTACAAGGCTAGTGTTGTTTTTTGGACATGCCAATATATATATGCACCTCACATATTCTCCCTTCCCAAAACTAGGTGTGTCTGGTTGAGGAGAAGAGCTAGCCAGCTCCTTCCCATATGACTTGGCTAGAGTTCCCCTACTCGAGTGAACCGTACCTCTCCTCCTTTCATGTGTGTACATTCCCCTTCTTATTCCAGCATAAACATGTTGCAGGAGAGAAACAAGGCAAAGAGCTTGCACAAATAAAGAAGTGGGGAAAATGCTTCCTTAGGATTAGAGGAGCAAATTTACAGTCACAACATGCAGCCTCTCTGATGATGCGAACTTAGCCACCAGAGGGATATCAGTACTAGCCTTCTGCCAACACCTTGATCAAAGATTCAACTCAACACTGGACAGGACCTCTGTGCTGCAATCGGAAAAGCCAGGAATGGACCAGTGTGTGTTTGCTGTTCTCCCTTCAGTCTGGAATGCCAGAAGAACCATCTTGCTGCTGGAACTGTGGTGCGAACGGAGGCCTGCATGTCTGAGACAACCAGCTAGGATGTACCTGACCTGTAGAAGAAAGTCATGGCCCAGCTGGTACAAAGGACCTAGCTAGAGGACATCATGGCATCTTTCTAGACTGAGACTGACTGGAATCACAGGGTTGTCATAGCTAACTGCCCAGGAACTAGCACGACAACATCTTGCTTGAAGTATTGGTAGATTGCCCCAAGATGGGTTAACCTGCTCTGTCCTCTCCATGTGTTACCTTTATGTACCTCCTCTGCCATCTATGGAGTATTAGAGACTTCTGAAGTTCTATCCTGGCATGTGGTGCTTATAGGAAGACACCCTGATTCCGGAACCTATGGGGCAGCTTCCTATCTACTCCTGTTTCACAAATATCTCTAGTTGAAGCTCCATTCAAGGTCCTCCTGTCTCTGGGCAAGTAGCCACTGGACTCTTTGATGCCACTTGCAGATGCCAAGAACGAATAGCTGTCTCCGCTGTTTAAAAATCAAGGTACAGTACTGCATAATAACCAGACATTGTTCTCACCAGAGTCTGGTTGGGCAGCTGGCCTTAAGTGACTGGACCATGTTGTTAGAAATGGGGTTTCTGTTTATCAGAGTATGCACTCTGTACAAGCAGGAACCACCATTCTAGTCAGGGTAAGTTAGATACACACTAAAAGATAAACTGTGCTCACCCTCTGGTAACTTGGCACAGAGCAGTCAGGCTTATCAAAAGAGGCAATGTCTAAAGTATTTGTGCAGCACACACAGTAACACCGTGAAAACACCACAAGAATACTCCACACAGGATTAGGAAAATGGATTATATTTTTATTAGTAAAACATGACCAAAACGACAAAAATCCAATATGTAGAACTGGAGTTATATATTTTCAAAGATAATTCAAAAGTAGTGCTTAGAAGCAAATAGCATTAGGGGTTACTTGAAGTTGTGTTGGACCGGAGTAAATCCAGGCTGACCAGATGGAGGGCAGGCTCACGCAGGTCCCGCTGAAAAAGTACCTTGGACAGAGCAAGCGTCGACGTTGAAGATTCAATGCGTAGGTTCCGATCCGCACAGGCGAGGTAGTTGAACCCCATTATGATGCAGACACTGGGTCGTCGTCGAGCCGTACAGTCCTTCAGTGTGCCAGTTCAATTGCCGCAAAGTAATCACTGGTGATTTTCATGGTTCTGGACAGCAGAATTCACCTTTCAAGGACCTAGGACTGGATTGGCACCACTTGGCACCTCACAGATGGCAGAGTCCAGGTGCTGTTGCAGAGTTGAAGGAAGTCATTGATGGCCCTGAGACCTTGAGCAGGGGGCAAGCCAGCAAGCCCTTGGAGTCTCTCTGGGTTCAAGTGAGATGGGTGTAGTCCTTGTCCTCAGCAAGGCAGAGATCAGCAGGCAGCAGGGTAGCAAAGCAGAGAAGCAGTTCTTTCAGAGCAGCAGTCAAGCAGAGTGGCAATCCTTGTAGCACAGCAGTCTTTACTCCTGGCAGAGTTCTTCCCAAGCCCAGTATTATATGTTCATGTTGGGATCAGAGGCCCAGTACTTATACGCAGTGGTGCCTTTGAGGTGGGGGGTGACTTCAAACCAGGCCCTTGAAGTTACACAGGTCCCCCTTTCTTCCCAGTTCTGGCTCCAAACGATCAGCAGTGGGTAATCAGCCCTTTGTGTGGGAATCAAGACACTGCCTATTCAGGTGTCAGCTCTCCCCTGTTCCTGCCCAGGAAGAGCTGACAGAATGTAGATGAATGCAGATGAGTTCTCTGTTACACCCTCCCTTCCTGTGTTTGTGGCTGTCTAGAGGGAATACACAAAATGTAGCTGACATTCATCCCAGAGGTATTGGAGACAGGCTGCAAGGCGCACAGGACAGTAAGAGCAGAGAAATGTCCCCTTTCTAAAAGGGCATTTCTAAAATAGTAATATTAAACCCAAATGTTCAAGCAAAGAGGATTTATCATTATCATTTCAAAGCTATGAAACCTGATGCAGCCACTCCTTTCTAATCAGGAATTGCATCTTAAAAGTGAACTAAGGAATTCCCAATGCTAGCCTACGAGAGGAGTAGGCCTCACAGTGGTGAAAAATGAATGTATCTGTTTGTCACTACCAGAATATGTAAAGCGTAAAAGTACATGTCCTACCTTTTAGTTACATTGCACCCTACCCCTAGGGCTACGTGGAGCCTACCTGAGGGGTGGCTTATGTGTAATAAAAGGGGAGTTTAAGGCTTGGCAAGGGGTTTTAAATGCCAAGTCGAAGTAGCAGTAAACTTCACTCACAGACTCTGCAATGGCAGGCCTGAGACAGGTCTGGAAGGCTACTGGTTTGGGAGGCACAATCAATGCTGCTGGCCCAATCTGTGCTGCAGGCCTACTAGTAGCTTTTAATGTACAGGCCCTGAATGTTATGTTATGTTATGTTAATTTAATCTTGTATAGCGCATATATACCGACAGGTCTCATAGCGCTTAGACAGAGGAAGAAACAAAACAACGGAACAGGCCAGGTCCTCAGGTACTGGAGGGTTTTACAACCATGTCGAAAGCTTCTCTGAAAAGGAAGGTTTTCAGTTTTTTTTCGGAAGGGTAAAAGTCTGGGTTCTTTCCGTAGCTCCCCAGGCAACTGATTCCAAAGTTGTGGCAAGAGAACCGAGAAAGCTCTCCCTCCTTTGGTTGTAGAATTGAAACAAGGGCATATTAGTCTGCTGGCTTCCGCGGAACGCAGGGCGCGTCCTGGCACGTATTTGAGTACCCGTTCTTTTATGTACTCGGGGGCATGTCCGTGAAGGGCTTTGTGGGCGATACACAGACCCTTAAACTTAGCTCATTGCCTAATGGGTAGCCAGTGCAATTCGCTCAGCAGGGGATGACATGAGTTCTTCTGGGCAATCTAAAAATAAGCCTGGCTGCATCATTCAAAACTATCTGCAATTTATTTGTGAGTTTCTGGGGTAACCCAACATATAGCGCATTACCATAGTCGAGTCTAGAGACTATAGTGGCTGCTACAATTGTCTTCATGGTCGAGACCGAAAGAAGGGGAACCAGTTTCCTCAGCTGTCGCAAAAGACCGACACAAGTTCCGACCACCGCGTTAACCTGATTGGTCAAAGAGAGTTCTGAATCAATCTTTATGCCCAGACTTTTCACCACAGGTACTGGAATGGGAGGGACTCCTAACTCCTGGGGCCAAAAAAGGTCGCTCCAGGGGTTGTCTTTAGTTGAAATAGCAAGAATCTCCGTCTTGTCCGGGTTGATTTTTAAGGAGTTGGCCGTCATCCAGTTAACTGTGAACCTGAGTATGCTCTGAGCAGACTGTTGGGCATAGGCCGAATTCTCAATCCTTAGGATGAGTTGAGTGTCGTCTGCATAGTTGAACACTCTGCAGTCCATTTTGGCTAACGCAGGCACCAAGGGTTGAAGGTATATATTAAAGAGAAGGGGGGACAGTGCGGATCCTTGAGGGACCCCGCAGGAGATGTTGCCCTTGACCGATACCTACTCAGCCAATTGGATCCACTGTGTTCGTCCTGATAGAAAGGATTCTAGCCATTTGTGGTCCTGTCCTTGAATGCCTAGGTCTGCCAATCGGGAGAGTAGTTTTTGGTGGCAAACCGTGTCGAACGCCGCTGACCGGTCTAATAAAATCAGGGCGCTCGATACTTTATTATCGGCCTTTCGCCTGAGTTCGTCCAAGACTGACAGCATAACCAGCTCCGTACTATGGTGGGCTCTGAAGCCTGCCTGATGGACCTGGAGGCTCTCATGTTTCTCCAGAAATGCGGAAAGAATTGTCAGAACATGTTTCTCCAAGACCTTCGCCAAGAAGGGAAGCTGCGAGATAGGTCTATAGTTCTTTAATATAGTCCTGTCAGCCCCTGGTTTTTTAGAAGGGGAATAACTCTAGCCTCCTTCATATTAGCGGGGACCTGACCGACTGCCAAGGAATTATTCAGGAGAGTGAGGATCTGATTCTCCATTGCAGGTAGTGCCATTCTAAAGATCCGAGGGGGGCAAGGGTCGATGGGAGAGCCTGACTTGGTCCCGTAGGCCAAAGATGAAAGAGTCCTTGAGTCTAGATGCGGAAAGCTGGTGATGGGATTGCCCTTAAAAGATGGTATACCACTGTACAAGGAAACTAAATATGCCATTCATGTATACACCAATGTCACCATGTTTAGGGGAGAAGCACATGCACTTTAGCACTGGTCAGTAGTGGTAAAATGCTCAAAGTCCTAAGGCCAACAAAGAAATACAGCGAAAAGAAGAGGTAAGCAGTCAAACATTCTGGGGGAAGACCACACTAAGGATGACCGGTCTAACATGTCCTCCAACTAGCACCTCTGACCAGATGCAGGATCACCACTACACCACCTTAAGGATCCCCTGATATCAACTTAAAACATGTTCAACAAGGGCAGCATCCTATTTGTTTTTGGTGGTGGATCTTTGTCTGACCATATATCTCAAATCCTGAAAGAGCTGCAACAAATCTTTGTCATTAACTCTGAGAGTAGACATATCAGTTACAAATCTTGTAACATCATATTCATGTGCCTGACACCTGTGGTCCATTAACGCGGGCATTGCAGGCCAAATGCTTCAACCATACTCATGTCCCTTTGAAGAGTTCCTTACTGGTCAACATTGTTGAGCATAACACCTAGGAGATCTAAATGCTTGTGATGTTGGTTCTCAGTCGCATAAGTTGCTAGACATTTCTACTTTTCAAAGTGTGTACTGTTGTTAGTGTGGAGTAATTTACCTACTTTTACTAAATTCCTTTATTTTCTAAAGTAAATATCTGCCTGGTCACTCCATTAATTAACTGCTATCTAAAGTTTTGGAGATTTTAACCCCTAACTATCTATAGGGTAAGCCTTGACTACGTACCCTGACAGAGAGTGAAGTGCTAAAACAAGTAGTTTTTTTGGAGGGGGAGTTTTATAGAGCGCAAACTATACCCAAAGATATCGGAGCGCTTTAAATGAGCACCAGTTGCGTTACAGATGGACACATTCATTTTGTTAGGCGCGGGTAGATTAAGTGATTTGCCCAGAATCACAGGATGTTGGAGCGTCCGTGCCGAGACTCGAACCCGGTTCCCCAGCTTTGAGGTTGACTGCTCTAGCCATTAGGCCACATCCTCTCCCCAAGTGTCAAGATTTCACTGACGTAGGCCGAAGGACTCTGATCCTAACCCCACTCTTTCTCTTTAAGTGAAATAAGATTTGTAAGGAATTCCTAAATCTGAAGTGACTGTGAAAACTGTGTAAGCGTCTCGGCCTTCTGGCCTCGGAAGCATAGGCTGGTGGAAGATCTGCCTCAAAGACCCTCATTTTGCAGTGAACTGATTGGTAACCCCCGTAATCTTATAAAACATGGTACCATAAATCTAAATCTACATACATCATACAGTGTCTTGTGAGCATCAGTGCAGATCTTACGTGGGTATCTAAGTGGGAAGGTCCTGACTAGCCCCAAGAGGACCAGACTCCAGTCTGGGAACTGAATACAAAGTACTGCCTCCAATTGCAGAGATGCGAAAATTCAGATGACTTGGGGTTTTTGCCATTTGAGAAGGAATTACAGAATGGCAGCAACCAAAATTCAGTATCTTTGGAAGGAATTATTAACACGAGTTGCCCTAACCATCGAGGGGACTGAAAGGAGCAAAAAATAAAATAAAAAATGTATGGAACACAAATTAAGCTGACCAGAGTGTTGAACACATCAACTGCTGTTGCCTAGCAAAGCATACCGCTGTGACAGGAGCTTAAATCTTCTTGGTTCTTACAGACCCAGCAGTGTCTGGAACATTCCACCTTCTTCCAGAACGTTCAGGCTCTTTCCACCTGTGACTCTACCCTCCTTCCGTGTCTCCACCGACTCATTGCAAGCTTGTATTGCGGAGTCTAAGAAATGTGTCTGTCTCCCTACAACACTGAACACAATCCCCAGAGAATACGAATTCCAGGATTCCTGACACTTTGTTAGTCAGATTGAGTGCAACAGTAGCCCCAGGACATAAGTGGTAAACGACAGTAATGCTAACTGTAGCTGCCCAGTACCTTCTGACTGCCCTGTGACCACACGAATAGGCGTGTACTAAAGGAGCTCACACAATGTTATGCGGTTGTGTTGTTGAAACGGCTGCTTGTCTGTTGGGTTTATGAGCGGCAGCAATACCATGATATGTTTGCCACTCTTCTCTCTCTATTCTATGAGTAAGTATGACCTTAGTAGATGATGTGGTTTACCACTGTATGTGCAGCTGTACAGTGTCAATCTCCTCAACTTCAGCTCAGGAAAGAAGAGGTTGGTACAAAGGCTATTCAAGCATTGCTACTTGTCCGAATAGAATTCTTAGAAGATGCATTAGGGGATAATGAAAGCTCGGTGCTGATTCTATCCTACTTCAATTTGATTAAGTTAAGATGCAAAGAGTTTATCTAGCTCTCTCTTACCGTAGATTGACTGCCCACTGGTATAGTTCAGTAAAAACAAAGGGATTGCAAACAGGCCCTAAGTCACAGAAAGTGCAACAAATAATTGAGCCTTTTCAACAAGAGTCTGAGATTTTCTTCCCATATGTTTTTTTTCCGTATAAGGCACAACAATCTATTTTAAGCCTCCCAGCCTTCAAGACACTAAGAAAGCTGGTCTGCACACCACCACTAACAATCAATTAAACACCAATAACAAACAATTAAAGTGATCAGCATTTTTAAAGGGATATTTATGTCATTTGTATGGCAGTTGTAAAGCTTCACCGACTATAGTGATTGTCGCAAGATATTGCATCTGGTCAGTGTGGTTTAAAGGTAAAATCCCCATGTGGTCCTAAAGACTTTGAGGGGTATGTTTGTGGCAGTGAGCTATAGTACATTACCTTTGATGTAATTATTGCAAAGGTAAAACGGTTGTGCATTTCCTGATGGGTTTATTGTGTTGCATAGATAATAAGCCTTCTGTTGCTAGAAATTTACTTTGGGGCTGTAATGTGCGCGTGAGGGTGTTTGAAGTGCAGAAAAAAATCTTTAGGGTTAATTATATGAGGTGTGGGATGTGCTGCTTGGGAAGCTTTGCTTTAACATCTTTGATGCATTATTGAATGAAAGGAATTTTCAGTATGTTCGCTTATTGGCACCTGTAAGCATGAGCATTATTGTTGTTAATCATCAGTTTACTGTTATATGACTTTGGTGCTGTAGTGTGTATTTGAGGTGTTCAATTGTCTTGCTAACATGTTCTTGTGGTTCAGAGGGAGAGGATTGTGTGCGGAGTGTGATTGGCTCATGAGACTGAATAGTTTTGCCAACTAGATGGCTTTTTTTCCCAATTTGTGTGAGTGTATTTTTATATGAATGTAAACACAGGTGTGCTGTTTAATATGTTTTTTCATGGGTGTTGGTGAGGCGTTTGTTTAGGATTATGGATCAGTTAACGGATGTTAGCTGTCAGATGTCACATATATCATATTGTCCTGAAGACGTCCCGCATGCGGAGGTCTAAACATACCTTCAACGACTAAGCCGAGTCGTTACGTTGACACCACTTTATTTATGGCTTGGATTACATTGTATCAGTCCCCCCTTTTGGATGGTGCATTTTGAGTATACTGGCACTGTCTTCCAATACGGACCCTGAAGAAAAAGAGAAAGTTGTCATGTAAACAGACCAACGTACACTGGTTTACTGTTCTTAAGGTTACACCAGCCAGTGTCCACGTGAAAAAATGATGAAATTGTTGTCTTGATACATTTCTCTCTAAAATGTTCTCTCACTTATTCACTCTACACATGAGCACTTTTCTGTGCACCCTGTAAAAGCAACCGTTGATTGATATATTGTTTGTATTTATATGCATTGCCTATTTGCTATTCTAAAAAAAGAGAATATAAAGGCGATATTTTTTTGTCTAAAAATAAGTATTTGTGCCGTTCTCTCTAATAGAGAAGAATACATTTTCTCTCGTGTAAAACAAGTAATTTATTTAAACTACTTAGTGACTGACCCAGTAGATTTGGGGCTCGCAGCCAATTTGGCTTAGCCAAGAAGGGCCATCGCACCATCTTTTTTCTTTATCATATTCTAAGGTTTGGCAGTACTGAAGCGGATTTATCACATAAGTTCTTCCTGCCTATGTACAGAAAGTATGTGTGAACGGACGATTCTGCAAGAATTGAGCAGATTTGGTGGATTTGTGTGTAATTGGGTGAACCATTTAGCACGAGCCAGTGCGGACCCGGACACAAGCAATACCACAATCCTGTGAGCAGGAGAGTGGCACACAGCAACAGACAGCATTGCCACGATCAAACCGCGAGCTGCTTGCTGAGAGCAGAGGAGCCACGTCACACACATGCTGTGATGTGTGGTGGCATACTGAAAAGGACGCGGCAACATAACGCATCACACGCATACATGTTGTTGGTAGCCATATTGTTTTGGGTAACAAATTATTTGAGTTAAGGTGGTACATCGTTTTGGGTCATGCGGTGTGCCCAGTTTCGGTTGGTGGTGTACGACGAACATTGATGTACATCAGTCTCAAGTAAAATATTTATTATCATTTACCAAATTTGGGCCTACCATATTTTTGGTAATTGTGCATAAGACTTTAACATTTTACAGTGCGGTATTGTTTTTTATTAATATGAATACTACATGTGGAAATCCTTCTCCTTTATTATTTAGCGGTTCCAATTAACCGAGTATGAAATGTGAAAAATGGTTGAGACATTTTAAGAATTACGTGTTGGATATTAATTGAAATTCGTTTGAACCAGAAGGAAAAAAGCGTTGCTTTTAAATTTAATTGGTATGGATGCGGAAGACATTTTTGAGCACTTACCTACAGTGACAGCACCACATGGAGTAGAATTTTTTTCGGAAGCATTAGGCAGACTTAAAAAAGATTCACTGAAGAACCACACATTGTATTAGAAAGGTTTAATTTTTACAGACTTCATCAGCTGTTGGGAGGAGTTCATCGACTCACATGTCTCAGTATTAAGAATACTGGCTGCTGATTGTGCGTTTGATGTGCAAGTGGAAACTTATATTAGGGATCAATTAATCATACGATGCTATAACAAGAAAATTCAAGAACAACCTTTACATAAGCGTAATCCAACATTACAGGAAGCAATTGATATTGTTAGAGTGTAGAATGTTCCATTAATTTGTTTAAAACTGTTAATGTTGACAGTGTTTCCATGGGGATAGCTGCAGTGACAATGGAGAATGCTAACAAGTCTGTATGTTCTAAAGGGAAATTTGGGAAAACATACACACCTTCTCTTGTGATAAACAAGAAGTGTTTGTGCAATCGTTGTGGTTTAAAAACACACTCAGCCCAATTTAAAGCATGTCCTGCTAAGGGTAAAGAATGTAGTGTGGGAAGGTTGGGCATATTGGGGTTGTGTGTCAGAATGTACTCACAACAGAGTCTAGTGTGCAGGTTAATATCATAGATGATGAGGTATCCATGGAAAATTGAGTGTTTTGTATAAGTGATGAAGTTGATATCTGAAAGAGTGGAGAAAGAGGATTGCAATATCAAAAAGATGTGTGATTAGGTGGATTCGGAACCCTATGTGCGAAATTAACATTGATGGGAGAGTGGAAATATCATGGCTGACTCAGGATCCCCATATGCCATTGTATCTGATTCTTTCATAAGAATTGGCTAGGAAAAGTGTCGGAACATATGGATGTTAATGTGTGTGGATTTGGGGGTAAAGAAATTAACATGTTAGGTTATTTTGTGTCTGAAATAGGTTTCAACCACAAGATCATTATTGGTAAGGTGTATGTTGCCATTGATTCATTGCAGGTATTGGGCTGGAGGCTCCAAGGGAAGTTTTACATTACCCTGAATCCTAATGCCAAAGTGCAAGCATGTATAGAAGAAGAGAAAGTGAGGGTTCAAAGTGTTTTGGTGGTAAAAAAACAAATAAGAAAGTCTTCTTAACAAACATAAGAGTTTATTTCTAAAGGACCTTGGGAAGTTAAGGGGTGTTCCCACAATATTCAGCTGAAAAAGCATGCTGTACCCACCAGACACAAATTAAGACTTGTTCTATTATCTGTTCGGTGTGAGTTGTCCAAAATGCTTAAGAGCAGGATTGAACCTGTGAATGCATCTGAATGGATCTCCCTAGTTGGTTTGGTTGAAAAGAAGACTGGTGAACTCAGGATGTGTGTGGACTTTGTGTCGGTCAGAAAGCAAGTTATTGTGGACTGCAATACATTAGCTAACATACACAAATTGTTTGCAAAATTGCAATAGGGCAAAATATTATACAACTATAGACCATAAAGCAGCTTGTAATCGGCTCATGGTAATTAGTGAGTCTGGACATTTTACTACGTTTAGAACTCCTGATGGGGCTTTGAGATACATTAGGATGCCATTTGGACTTGAGTCAGCTTCATCTGTTTTCCAGAAGCTGATGTTTTGTCTTTTCAGGGATATCAATGGGTTAGTTGCGTTCCAGGGTGGCATTTTAGTGTATTCTGAATCAGCTGGTCAACATCTAGGAATTTTGAGAAAAGTGTTGACGATATTAGAAGAAAAGGGCATGACAGGTCTTCTTGACAAATGTAAGTTATTTGCCCATGACGTAGAATATTTGTGGCACACTGTTGCTGAAACAGCCATTCCTCAAAAGAAAGTTTTATTAGAATCAATCTGATGCATGCAAAAGCCTGGTAGTAAAGAACATCTCAAATCATTTCTAGGTTTGTGTCGAGTATTACTCATGATTTGTACTAAAGTTTGCTAATATTGTGCTTCCTTTGCGAGCTTTAATTAAGAAAGGGGCAAAATTTGAATGGTCAGAAGATCATCCGTGTGCTTTCAACGTTTAAAAAGTGGAAATCATGTCCTCGTTTGCCCACAATGTTGTAAATGTAGTTACTGTGGATGCCAGCGCCACTAGTTTCTGGGCTGTTTTGAGTCAAATTAAAGAAGGGGTGGAACGCGCTATTGCTTTTGCATCCAAACCATTGACAGTCGCTGAGTCCAGGTATCCTGCCTTAGAACAAGAAGCATTGGGGTGGACTTGGTCAGTGGAACATTTCAAAATGTACTTGTGGGGTAAACCTTTCCATTTGAAGACTGATCATAAACCATTGATTTCTTTGTTGTCCAAGCATGGCACGGCGAAAACCTCATCCAGGTTAGTGAAGTTGTAGGCCAAATTATATGAGTACAATTTTACCGTGATGTATATACTAGGCATGCGAAATGTGAGAGCAGATTGTCTAGGTTTTCAGGTGAAGTTCAGTTTTCCAGTCCTTCACACCTTAGGAAGAATGTGTCTTGGCAAGTTTGGAGGATGTAGTACTAGCAGTCAAACAGGTTTTAATGGAAGAAGAGGGGTTGCAGGCTGTTTCTACTGATTAAGTGTTGAGGGAACTCGGAGAGTACATTGTGAAGGTGTGGCCATTGGAGAAGCATTTATCTAAAGAACTTCAAGTACTTTGGAAGGTTACGGATGATTTATGTTTGGAAAATTAGGTGATTATGTTCCACCTTCTGGTATGAGAAAGAAACTTATATTGATTGGTCATTTAGGTCATACGGGACAAACTTTACTACCCTTAAAGTGAGGGAGATGTTTTTGTGGCCATACATGGATATGGATATTGTCATGTTTGTAGAAAATTGTCCTTCATGCCTCAATTCAGATTAGGTATTGAAAACGTGACCATCTGATTATGTTCACACTATGTTGCCAGTGAAGCCACAGAAGAAGTTAGCCATTGATTTGTTGGGACCTTATAAAGGCATTGGAGTTGGAAAAGCTTACATTTTAGTCATCATTGAATATTTTCAAAATGGATAGAGCTTAAGTGGGTCTCTCAACCCAACACAGAGACGGTCATTGATTTTCTCCAAGACGCGTTCCGGAGAGGTTTTCTTTATGCTATGGTCTCAGACAATGGGACATAGCTCACAGCTAGTAAAGCAGTTGATTATTTCAAGAATGTAGATATTTAACATATAAGACCTGCATTATACTCACCAAACATGAATCGTTTGATAGAGAGATTTACCAAGACATTAGTGGAAGACATTCAATTGACTCTTAGAGGGTCTATTGATTTTAAAAAACATGTAGCAGATTTTTACCCATTGTACTACCAAATTTTCTCCTTTTATGTTACTTACAGGGAGAAAACCAAGATAGGAATTAAATCTAAGCTGTTTGTTTTCCAGTGGTAAGACTTGCGACTCAAAGAAAATGTATGATTAGTCAAGAGTAATGTAATTAAGGAAACTAAAGAACAAAAATGTACACTCAAAATAAAATTTACTACATGTTGGAGAGAGTGTCCGAATCAAACTGTATGTACATGGTAAGAAAGGGAGTTCCAAATTCTCCAAAGTATGGAGAATTGTAAAAGTAGGAAAAATGTCAGCCTTGCTTAGCAGTGGCACGTGGTAGAGTATTTCTACATTAGCTACTGTGAGTAAAATTGTTAAGGAAGATTAAAGTGTGTTTAATTAACCTGATTTTGCAAGTGATATGCTCAACCCCGAAGTTAGGATGGACAATATTGATAATGGTGAAACAGTAATTCCTGAGATTACTGTTTCATCAGAAAGTGCTGGAGCCAAAAGGAGAAACACAATAGTACCGAAATAATGTGAGGATTTTAAGTACAGGTAATGTGCATATTATATTATGTATAGAAGTATGTATTTAAGTTTTATTTTGTTGGTTATTTTATTTTTTGAGTTTTTTTGTATAAAGAAGGGAGATGTGTAGTAACTCCTAGTCAATATTCTGTGACTAAGTTCTGTAACTACGTTTGCATGTATCTATTGATAGTTGAAGATATCCTTACATGATTGTTATTTACATTCATTCTCATTGGTCTTCCCATTATGTATGAGCAGTTTATTTTCCAAGTTCTGGGATGTGATTCTAAGTCAGTTTCTTCTGGTGCTCACCTTGCATTGATGCTCCAAGAAAGAGTACTACTTATCTACACATTTGTGGGTCATCTTTACTTACCACATCAATCAAATAAGGAGCAGAGAACTGAGGTAGACAAGGAAGCCATCCTGTAATGAGCAAGTTGTTGACCAAAAGCCCACTCTCTGCGTATTAATTGTACACACTGGGTCTTAGACAATGAACAGGCTAGACTTAAAAAGGACCGTTACAATTATGATACATAGTGAAACCCAGAAGACCTTCTAAAGCTGCGATATGACCCCAAACACTTCTGTTTCGCCCTGCAGTAAATATTATCCATAAGGACTACACTTAGGTGATAAGACTTCTGGATCAGTCAGCCTTATTATTACAGCGTTTACAGAGTCTTAGGGAAATGTACAGACGTGCATTCAGTGCATCACATGGCTATTATAAATATCGCCATCTTATTAAGCGGTTCTGCTTCTTAGTGCAACTGGACAGCTCAATGGGTTCAAGTCTCTGTGTTTCAGTTCAAGTTAAGATGGTAGGAAGGTGAAAAAGCCATTGAGCCTTAAATCCCATACGTAAAATATAGTGAATTTAGGTTACCAAGTGTGTCTGTGTGCAGTTCAGCTAAGCTAAGCTCATTTCTTAAGTTTGAAAAAACCTGTATGTTTAACAGAGATCTAGGCTTCTCCTTTCACGCTTGCGGTTCTAACTCCCCCTTGTTACCACTCTGATTTCTTAAATGTAAATAAATACGATAAATAAGCTCGAAATCTGTACTTATTGTCCAGTTAAGACACAGTTTGGTGGAGACCATGGGCCAGATGCATCAACAATCCATTTTGCGAGTTCCTAATTGTGAATTATTGCGATTCGCAATGAGATAATCGCAAAATTGAATGCATGAAAGTGTGTTTAACACTTTCTGCGATTCCTAGTGGATCGCAAATGACCTACCTCATGAATATTAATGAGGTAGGTCACAATTTGCGACCCCCTTGGAATCGCAAAATTCACGGGGGTGGTGGCCTGCTGGGTTCATACTTGTTACTCGTAAAAGTGAAACCCACTTAATAAACGCACCAGCCTTCTAATTAATCACCCTACTCCTGAAAAAATCATAATGAATGCTTGCTCATTCTTATTGCATTTATCTGCAAAATGGCCATTTTCATGGCAACATGGTGTGCGCTGCAACCTGCATCATGACGGTTGAAATTTCAACTCCACTCACCATTCTACACTTAAAACCCTCCCCAGACCTTAAACTGCCCACATGATTGGAAACCTCCCTGTGACAATGAACATAAAGAAAATACCTGCCCATGTTGTCGAATTAAATATTACCCGCATGCTTAATACATATGGGATTCACACAGTCTCGTGATTAACTCATGGATTATATCATGGATAAACTGTTGATTAAAATGAAATATATAATGAACTGGAGTTCGCAAGAATTCTGCCGAGAGCTATGACGATGTCGACGATGACGACGGCAGGAGTGTCGACGGTCTCGTCGACGACAGTGTCGACGACGGCCATCTCTTTGGTGCAGCTTCCGTCGACGATGGTTTCATTTTCAACGCCGACGGTACCGTCGACTGAGGGTATTACAATTTCCTTAAAACACATAACACCTGATATGACATCACCAAGGAGGGTGGCCCCCTTGCCTCCCGCACTGTTGCTTGAAGAAGAAGAGGACTCTGATGGGGATGATCAGGATTCTTGTGGCTATGCCCATAGTCCCTCACAACTATTGGTTAAATGTCAGGACACTGATTCAGAGGGCGACTACACGCCTGGGTACTCCTATCCACCATCCTATGGTCGTCAGGACAGCGCAGGCCAGGGTATGGTTGCGGTTCCTTCTTCGCTCCTGGCAGATCTCCAGGGCATGTTACAGGATTATCGGAAGAGTTTTTCTCACGCTCCTCCTCCTCCACCTTCGACTTTCTCTGCAGTGCATACTGTGCCTACTCCATCGGCTCCTACAGAATTTTCTCCGGGACAACCGTCTCAGGTGGTTTCACAACTGCAAATTTCCAGTCCAGGTTTACCTCCAGTGGCCCAGGATGTTCATGATGATTCCTCGGATGAGGATCAGGATACTGGCAACACGTCTAACCAGTGTGCTGAGTGGGAGGACTATGTAATCCCGGATCCTGCTTCACCTACTCCTGATCCGGTGGATTCTCCCCCGGCAAATATTGGGGGTTTTCACAAGCTGATGGAAAGAGCCTTCAGTAGATTCCAGCTTCCTATGCCGTCAGTTCAAACGGAATGCTTCCAGTATGATTTTAAGGAGCCCTACAGGAAAGTGGTTCATTCCTTTCCCGTTGTTGACCATCTCTGGGACGAGGGTTTGAAGGCGATGAAGAACCTGGCTACGGTTATTCCGGTTTTGCCGTGCCTCGAAAAGAAGTACAAGGCGCCTGAGGATAGTCCAGCGTCCTTGATTGGTCAACCGAAGCCAGATTCGGTAATATCCCAGGCGGCGCAACGTAAGTCACGTAATCCTTCTGCACCACTCACCACCCCTCCCGATAAAGAAGGCAGGCGCCTTGATAATGCGGGGAAACGGTTTTCCTCTATGGCGAGTCTTTTAGTACGGGGAGCTAATGCATTTGCGATCCTCGGCAGGTACGATCGCTAAATGTGGTGCGACCTTTCGCCTTATTTGGAACAGCTCCCACCGGAGGCCAAGAAAATTCTTCAGGAGGGGGAGGCTACGTCGGCGGAGGTGATTGACTGCACCATGGACATCGCCACTACAGCTTTCCGTGCACTGGCAGGTGCAGCTGTTCTTCGTCGGCAGGGCTGGTTCCGGGCGACTTGGTTCCGACCGGAGGTTCAGAACAAGATCCTGGACCTCCCGTTTGATGGTGAGGCATTTTTTGGGAAATATGTCGATGATGCCCTCCTGGACATTAAAAAAGATACCGAGACGGCGAGGTCTCTAGGCAATCTTCAGTATCGTAAAGTTCCTTTCCGTGAGACCAGAGGGAAGAGTACCATGTCCTACAGAGGCTTGTACCAACAGCAACGGTACTCTTCTTATGGTTCGACGTCTCAGTCATATCGCCCACAGTACCAACAACGGCAAGGCTCAAACACTAGAGGAAAACAGAATCGCCAGGGACGTGACACCTCCAAGAGACAATAGCGGCATTCTGGCTCTGCCTACTGTACCCTCCTCCCGTTGACACCTGTGGGAGGCAGGGTGTCTCAATACCTCCACAACTGGACCCGAATAACTTCAGACCGTTGGGTGCTCAACATCATTCGAGATGGTCATACGCTGGAGTTTCTTCATATACTACCTTCCAAGCCCCCTGTCGCTATGCCTTCAAAACATCTGCGTCTCTTAAGGCTCAAAGTTCATAAGATGCTCCTCAAGGGAGCAGTGGAACCGGTTCCCCTGTCTCAGAGGGGGGGCGGTTTCTACTTCAGGTTTTTCCTGGTCAAGAAGACGCCGGAGAATTGGCGACCCGTTTTAGATCTCAAGGAGCTCAACACCTATCTCATCAGTCAATCCTTTCGGATGGACTCTCTCCAGGATATCTTGCGTCTCCTCAACCCGGGAGATTTCATGGCCACTCTCGATCTCGAAGATGCGTATTTTCACATCCCTATTCATCCGGCCCATAGGAGGTTTCTACGCTTCACAGTAGCCAAGAGCCACTTCCAATTCAGGGTTTTACCCTTTGGACTTCGTTCTTCCCCGAGGATCTTTACCAAGGTGCTGGCACCGGTAGCAGCTTTCCTCAGGAAGCAGCATTATCAAATCTTCCCCTACCTGGACGATTGGTTGCTGAAGGCTCCGTCCAGCAATCTGGGTCTAACTCTCAACAGGGAGAAGTCGTCGCTCTGTCCGTCCAAGAGAGCACGGTTCCTAGGGGCTATCTTGGACAGGTCTCTCAACAAGGCTTCTCCAACCTTCGAAAGGCAAGAAAAACTGAAGTCCTTGGCTCATCTGTTGAGAAAAAGAAAGTGTCTTTCAGTACACCGTTACAAATCCCTTCTAGGAGTGATCTCTTAATGCTTCCCTCTGATACCCCATTGCAGATTACGGATGCGATCTCTTCAAGAGCAACTAGACATGCAGTGGCAACAAGTTCACGGCTCTTTCGAAGACAAGGTGGTGATTACTGCGGCAATGAGGGACGTCGCCTTGTGGTGACACAGGAGGAGAATTTATCCCAAGGTCTATCCTTCGTAAGCAATCCAGCTCCTCACGTTGTCACAACAGATGCCTCGCTGGACGGCTGGGGTGCGGTGCTTCAGGACTTGCAGGTCAGCGGGCATTGGTTACCCAGGCACCGCCTCCTTCATATCAACCTCCTGGAACTCAGAGCGATTCGTCTGGCTCTTCAAGCTTTTCTGCCACGGTTGCAGGGTTCATCGGTTCTCGTCCGAACGGACAACACCACGGCCATGCATTACATCAACAAAGAAGGGGGTACCAGATCTCTTCCGTTGTCGCAGGAGTCCCAGAGGATTTGGGAAGGGGCGATCCTCCACAGAATATCGCTCACAGCGGAACACCTTCCAGGAGTCCTCAACGAAAAGGCGGACAGGCTCAGCAGGCTTTCATCCGTCAGCCACGAGTGGGAACTAAACCAGATGGTCTTGGAGGACATTTTTCACCAGTGGGGCAAACCTTCAATAGATCTTTTCGCAACCCCGGAAAACAGAAAATGCCAGTCTTACGCAAGCAAAGTTCACCATCGCGTATCGCTGGGGAATGCACTTTCGATAGCTTGGTCAAGCGCATTTGTGTATGCTTTTCCCCCCATTCCGTTAATACCGAGGATACTCAGAAAGATCAAGACGGAACCATGCAAAATGATCTTAATAGCCCCGGCTTGGCCGAGGCAGTTTTGGTTCAGGGAGCTTCACCTTCTTTCTCTGGTCCCTCCACGTCCTCTACGGATGATTCCAGATCTCCTCACAATGTCCCAGGGCCAGATCTGGCATCCAGATCCTCGTTCCTTACACCTCTCAGCATGGCTCCTGAGCAGCGAGAGTACCTAGATCTTCCTCTCTCGAACGAAATAATGGATGTTCTCTCTCAGGCTAGAGCCCCTTCCACTGACCAGACTTACCGCCTCAAATGGAAACGCTTTTGCATCTGGTGCCATCAGCAAAGTGTGGATCCTTTTTTGTCTCAACCTCATCAAGTTCTTCCTTATTTCCTGTCCTTGGCTAAGGCAGGTTTGGCTCATTCGTCCATCAAGGTTCTCTTGGCTGCAGTTTCTCGCTACAGACGCACTGCCTCTGGGCCGTCTCTTTGGTCCTCTAGAATTGTCAAGCAATTTCTCAAAGGCCTGTTTCGAGTTTTTCCTCCCGTGAGGCCTCCGCCTCCCACATGGCATTTGAACTTGGTTCTCACCCAGCTGACGAAGCCTCCTTTTGAACCGGTTCATCGAGTGGATTTGAAATTCCTCTCATGGAAATTAGCATTCCTTCTTGCTCTCACTTCAGCAAGGCGTATTGGGGAATTACTGGCTCTTACAATCCAGAAGCCTTTCCTCCAATTCAAAAGGAATACAGTAATTCTACGGACTAATCCAAAGTTCATACCAAAGGTGCCTTCGGACTTTCATTTAAATGAGCCGGTGATTCTCAAGGCTTTCTTTCCTCAGCCGTCTACACCGGAGGAAGGGCACTTCATTCGCTGGACGTGCAGCGGTGCTTGAAATTTTATCTGGACCGTACTAAAGCCTTTAGAAAATCTTCGCAATTGTTCATTGCATTCAGTGCTCCCTGCAAAGGGTTACCCCTGTCCAAGCAGGGTATTGCCCGATGGATCTCCAGTGCTATACAGTTCTGTCATTCTGCAGCGGACAAGCCTCTAGAGGGCAGAATTAGAGCACACTCGACAAGGTCCAAGGCTTCCTCTACGTCTCTCTTTGCGGGTGTCCAGATTAAAGACATCTGCAGAGCTGCGACTTGGAGCAGCGTGCACACCTTTACAAGACATTACTGCCTGGAGACCTTGGCACAGGAAGACATGGCTGTGGGCCAGGCAGTCCTGAGGAAACCTCTTCCATTGAGTGGTGAGCTTTCCTTTCTTCCCTCCTTCCTTAGTTATGGTTCTTGCACATTTTGCTATGTGTTTTTCTTATGTGATTGCATGGTACTTTTATGTTTAAAAAAAAAAGGAATGTAGATATATAGTTATGGAGAATGAGATGTCTCAGGGAAGCAAAATGTGTTTCTTACTGCTAGCTACTCTGATAAAAGCTATGGGAATCTATGAAAGTTCCAATACTAGAGTAAGAAACAAGTTACTTACCTGTAACTTTGGTTCTCTAGTATTGGTAACTTTCATAGATTCAAAACAAAAATGGAGAGAAAGGGATTCTCGCAATGGAAGACCATTGGAGGGGGTACTCCTGGTCCCCTTGAAAATACAATACCAAACAAAGCAAAGGAGTACTCCCAATAGACAGAAAACTGTCTTAGGGGTATTTGGAACGCAGAGCAAAGGAAAGAGATTATCTTTCTTAAGAAGACCCCTCACTCACCAACCTGGTTGGTGACATGCCTCATCATCAGGGTCCCACCTGGACAGCTGAATGCCATCCAGGTGTGCTGCGACACCTGACTACAGTGGAGCTGGTTTTTTGTGTGAAGGTGAATAGAAACTTTTGGTAAAAAATTGGCCAGATTCATCCCAATCCAAATAATTTATTCTAGGGCAATTTGGACAATGCAAAAAATGATATGGATACCGCGATAGGTTAGATTGACCTATAGTATCTTCTTGTGAGTAAAAAGTGAAAAAAGGTCTACATGTTTCAACCATCCGTTGTTATTCCCGGGTTTTCGTCAGGACCAATGAACGTGACCCGGGGGGTGTACACTCGCTAAGGTGTACCCTGCCCTTGGTCACTCAGAACATAACCATCTACTCACGGTTAGGACTCCCTTCCTTCAAATCGTCGAAAGGGGAAAAATCTGTGAAAATAAATACATAAACACAGAACAGACATATAATACATGTAATAATCATTCATTGTAGGGTCAATGCTCGTTGTAGTTGCCAAAAGAAATTGTGAGCGTGAGACGATCATTCAACTCTCAGTGGACGAGGTAGTGGACTCACACGGTCTCGCGCATCTGACTTTGGCGATCAGGAGCCACACACACAGTGTTGAATGATCGTCTCACGCTCACAGTTTCTTTTGGCAACTACAACGAGCATTGACCCTACAATAAATGATTATTGGTTTCCTGTTTAAAAGGCTCCCTGGAGCCGGTTGAGCTGATGAGCTCATGGAGAGGCACCTGCGCGCCTTGAGAGGTACTGTGACCTGAGAATACTTTGGCAGCCTGCTCAGCAACCCCAAATATTTGATGCCTAATCTCTACTGATGACAGATGATCCAGAAACACGTGTATAGAGATGGCCAGTACAACTTTGTAATTACTCGAGACAATCCTGAAAGCACACACGCTTGTTGAAACTACATTGACCACAATGCTCAGGGGCGACCCGCTGGGAGGTGAAGCAGTGTGATCCCACTTTGGTTTCCTGTTTAAAAGGCTCCCTCGAGCTGGTTGAGCTGACGAGCTCGTGGAGAGGCACCTGCGCGCCTTGAGAGGTACTGTGACCTGAGAATACTTTGGCAGCCTGCTCAGCAACCCCAAATATTTGATGCCTAATCTCTACTGATGACGGATAATGATCCAGAAACACGTGTATAGAGATGTCCAATACAACTTTGTAATTACTCGAGACAATCCTGAAAGCACACATGCTTGTTGAAACTGCATTGACCACAATGCTCAGGGGCGACCTGCTGGGAGGTGAAGCAGTGTGATCCCACATTGGTTTCCTGTTTAAAAGGCTCCCTCGAGCCGGTTGAGCTGACGAGCTCGTGGAGAGGCACCTGCACGCCTTGAGAGGTACTGTGACCTGAGAATACTTTGGCAGCCTGCTCAGCAACCCCAAATATTTGATGCCTAATCTCTACTGATGACGGATAATGATCCAGAAACACGTGTATAGAGATGGCCAATACAACTTTGTAATTACTCGAGACAATCCTGAAAGCACACATGCTTGTTGAAACTGCATTGACCACAATGCTCAGGGGCGACCTGCTGGGAGGTGAAGCAGTGTGATCCCACATTGGTTTCCTGTTTAAAAGGCTCCTTCGAGCCGGTTGAGCTGACGAGCTCGTGGAGAGGCACCTGCGCGCCTTGAGAGGTACTGTGACCTGAGAATACTTTGGCAGCCTGCTCAGCAACCCCAGATATTTGATGCCTAATCTCTACTGATGACGGATAATGATCCAGAAACACGTGTATAGAGATGGCCAGTACAACTTTGTAATTACTCGAGACAATCCTGAAAGCACACACGCTTGTTGAAACTGCATTGACCACAATGCTCAGGGGCGACCCGCTGGGAGGTGAAGCAGTGTGATCCCACATTGGTTTCCTGTTTAAAAGGCTCCCTGGAGCCGGTTGAGCTGACGAGCTCGTGGAGAGGCACCTGCGCGCCTTGAGAGGTACTATGACCTGAGAATACTTTGGCAGCCTGCTTTGCAACCCCAAATATTTGATGCCTAATCTCTACTGATGACGGATAATGATCCAGAAACACGTGTATAGAGATGGCCAGTAGAACTTTGTAATTACTCGAGACAATCCTGAAAGCACACACGCTTGTTGAAACTGCATTGACCACAATGCTCAGGGGCGACCCGCTGGGAGGTGAAGCAGTGTGATCCCACATTGGTTTCCTAATCTGATTGGTTGTTGCTTTATTTTGGTCTCTTTTACAAAAAGAGGTAGATATGCTACAAAAGGGAATGAAGCCTAGGCCTTTTTTCTTTCTCTTTTGTACCTACTGCTATGTTATTTTGGGTACCGAGACTCCCATTCTGACGACGGGGAATGATACAAGCTATGGGAATCTATGAAAGTTACCAATACTGGAGAACCAAAGTTACAGGTAAGTAACTTGTTTTGTGTAACTGGTGTTCGCTGACATGCTTTTCAACAAAAATGTAATAAATACATTTTCAAAAAAAACTAAAAACGTATGGATTGTATGATGGATAAACTTTTGATTAAAATGAAATATCGAATGAACTCGAGCAAGAATTTTTATTTTGCTGTGTGACGTGAATGTGGAACGCGTAATACACTTGATTGGAAAGTATCGAAGACAAGTGCTGTGGGGCTTAGCACGATCGCGTCTGCACGCAAAATCCTGTCTGAGTATTCTTCAAAAAAACAGTGGATCATAATTAAAACGGGTGTGCAGACTGTCCTTTATAATAACTGTTAGTGGTTACACAACCTCATGCAAGGACTATGAAGACAAATACCTCTTAGTCTCTCTGCAGCTGAATAAAGTAAATATCTGACCCCCAAAGATGCTCAGTTCATTTGGGACGGAGCACAGGCACCACTATATGTCGACAGGGAAACCCCTCTGAGGCTCCACAACAGCAGTTAACAATTATCGGTAGTTGCTTTGATGATATTGGACTGCAGGGGTCATGTGGCTTGGCTAGTGACCCTCAAGGTGATTTCCAAGAATATCTTCAGCTAGCTGAGTCGTGTGGTGATTGTACTTTCAGTCAGAGGCCTCCTCCTCTTCCTCTATGGGTATTTCTACTTTCTCTGCAGCTTGGGCAAGTACTTCTGGAATGCTGCATCAGGGTATATGCATTTACAAGAACTTTTGATACTTAAGAGCTACATTAAAAACAATGGAGTGGATGCAGGCCATAAACATGCTGCCGTCAACGTTCCTAGGCCCTAATGCACATCGCCTCGCCCTACCAAATTTTAGAAATATGTTGTTTTGCATGGTGAGGGGGAAACGGAGAGTGTTCCCCTTCATTCTCCTGGAGCTCCCGCTGCTAGGCACAGTAGCCACGGGAGGAAGGGCATAAAAGGCCTGAGAGCCCCTTCCTTTCCTTCTACCCAATTAATTTTCAGGAATTGAGCAGTTTGACGGAGCAGCAGAGGGAGAGGTTTGGGCTGTGGAAGAGCGTCCTCCATCCTTTCAGTGCTTTAAATGAAACTTTATAAGTGCAGGTACTCGCTATCCAAGTGTACCAGTTTACATTGGAAAAGTGCTGGTACTCTCCTATTAAAAGTATTGCACCAGTAGTGACAAGTGCTGGTACTCTCCATTTTAAATTGAAGAAGTGCAGGTTTTCAGTACCTTCCCATTTAAAGCACTACATCTACTGATCTCACTTTCAGTGATAAGAGTTGCCGGTGGGACCATGTAGGCCTGCGTGTGTGGCCTTGGAAGTAAGTCAGTACTCATTCATTGACCACAGGGGCCATGCAATGAGGCAGAGGGAAGCTGCAGAGAGCCGCAGGTATTTTAAAGCTATTTCAATACAGACATTTTAGGACATAAGTACATTCTTCCTTTGTAGAGTGTATATACTCCCTACAGACCAGCAGTGGCGTCTGGCACAGAACGGGGGTGGCGGTGCAGGAGGGGAGGTGTAAAGAAAAATATAACACATCTGCTCAGTTGCCGTCTCTCCTCCATCGTCTCTCTCCGCTTCTCTTCCTGACTCCCGTAAGCACACAGACTCACCTAAGCCAATCAAAACGCTGCTGTCACCAACATAACAGCAGCGTTGTGATTGGTCTAAGCGCCCTGATTCGACACTTAGACAGGGAGTGGAAGCCTGTGCATGTTCGCCACCCAGGCTGTGCAATACAGCTAGGTGGAGAACATGCTGTGTGTGCATGACTATTTCGCCGGCCCAAACCGTCATACTCACTTAAATGCACATATTTCCTCCTCCCCCTGCTCTGAAAGCCCAGTCCTGCCCCGCCTTAACATGGCTCGCACTGAAAAATAAAATAATAATAACATCGTTATTATCATTTTAGTTTTAGTTTTTTGCACTGCTGAAAAGCAGTGTGACGACGCTCCTCCAGAGGAGCCACCGCTGCCAATGACTTAAATGACCTTGTAAAACGTTCACTAAAATCCCCAGCTCTTGTTATCAACCCTCAATGGCCTTTAATAATGAATATGTCTCTCAGCACAAGCTGCAAGTTTGGGATATTGCATGTATGTACAGCAAAGAGGTTTTATCAAATGTTCATTGTTTCTTAAGATTCCCTCCCATAGTAATTTTGCGGTATGTGCTGTGTGAACACACTGAGTATTCCTGATTATTAACGTACCTATTTCTCGTTGTGTTGGCAGGGAATGTAAGCATTGGACTGTCTATGAAGAATCACATTTCCCAAGGAGCTACAATTTTTTGCTGCAGCTCTTCGGATTTTTACTGAACATAGAAACTTCTTTGATCCATGAAGAAGTGTGCTTAGTTGAACGAGGATTGTTCAAAACAACGTTTCAGAAAAAACAACTGAAGAATCGGAGGAGATGGTACAAGAATAAAAAGTAACGAGTAATGTCATAAAATTATCACAGATTTAAATTTTTGCACAATAAAAGCGTAACAGTATTGCTTTTTTTTTTACAATAGCCAATGTAAAATATTTGCAGTTACTTCTTTTGTATTTTTTTCTATAAAATTGCATCATCAAACTAGTGTGATTTGTTGTTTTGTAATACATGGACAAAGCACTTTGATAGTTGAGTTATAACAACTATCACTGTAAAATACATTTCAAACTTGTGAACATAACTTCATAAAACTATTGCTAAAAAGAATCCTGTTTGCTAATATTTGACATTATTCCGCTGCTTTTTCTTTTTTATGTACTAGTACAATATTAGTGTGTCTCGTGAAAGCTGGCAAGAATCCTTTCGTATCTTACCCCTCAAATACTTGCAGCAGTTTGGGGCTACGTTGATTTAACATAAGTTAAAAAAATTCCTGCGGGTGGCCACTGGGGCCAGACACCCTACTGAAATAAAATTGACTAATAGCCTGTTCGACTCCCTCAATTGTGAGATCTTCTTCCAGTCTCACTCTTATCCTGTCTGGGTTTAACTTTTTTTAAATATCTGTATCGCCAAGAGCTGCTCAGCGCCGGATCGGTCATAGGGCACTTATTTGGCATAGTATCTCGCCTTATAACACCATCCAAATGCGCACACATAGACTACGGGCTCTTAGGTAAAAATCCATGCTATTCTGCACTTTTATTACATTTTTTAAATCATTTTTTAAGTCTCCCTCATTTGCTTATTCATTAGGGATCACATGGGGTTTCCTACCTCGTTACTCCACTTCCTGGTCCACAATGGCTGGTGTTGTTTGCCGGTTGGCAGTCCAGCATTCTCCTTCATGTTGCGACCGGTCGGCTATATCTTGCCGATGCCGGCGTTGACGTACTGCTTTAGACTACGGGCTCTTAGGTAAAAATCCATTCTATTCTGCACTTTTATTAAATTATTTTAATATTTTTTTTAATCTCCCTCATTTGCTTATTCACTAGGGATCACCCGGGGTGTCCTACCTCGTTACTCCACTTCCTGGTCCACTGCAGCTGGTGCTGTTTTTGTGAAGGAAGTATTTCGTTTTGCTTAGGCAAGCTGCCGGTTGGCAGTCCAGCATTCTCCTTCACGTCACGTCTGGCCGGCTATTGCTTGCCGATGCTCACACACAGCGGGCACGCCAATTGCATGCCTAAGGTGTGCCAAAGGCAAGCCCATCTGCCCCCATCTGCACCAGACCATCACCAGGAGCCAGAACCCTTGCCCCTTTTATATTGGAGAACAGGTACGCTCAAATTACTGTATACTCCCCAGAACAACTGAGGGTATTAGAGCACGTGCAAAAGGTTAAGGCCTCCTGTTGTGATGTTATCCTTCCATCTTTGGAAGGTCCTGTTGCCTGCTTAAAATGCAGATTTAAAAGCCTGTCCTCCATTGAAAGTCTAACTCCTCTAGAATCTAATAATAACAAAGATTATACCTCAACAGTGCTTCCTAAAGGTGCACTAAAGCCTCCCCTCCAAGACGTCGTCACCCCCTTAAATAGCTCAAACTGTTTTCTTGTCAATGTTAGATCCCTGCCTAAACATGCTGTGGAACTTCGTGATCTACTTACTCTTTCCTCTTATGAGATTGGATTCCTTACTGAAACTTGGCTAAGTCCCACATCTACCCTTTCCATCACACTTGCTCTACCAGCCAACTTTAAAATACTTTGATTAGATAGGGAAACCAAGGTTGGAGGTGGTATCGCTATTATTTTTAAAGAGAATATTAAGGCCTCAATAGTTAACACTATCTCAGAGGACTGGGCAGAAATATGCATTTTTTAACTTGACTTTTCCCCCAACCTCTGCTGGAAAGGCGCAAGAGTCCATCACCCGCCCGGCCCAAAAAGGGTCTTCAGCCAACACTTATTGGAATTTATAGCTCCCCATGTACTTTCAACTCAACAGTTTCTTCTGTTGGGAGACTTTAATTACTATGGGGAAGAGTACCTGTATACAGAAACCAACCAACTATTATCTGACTTAAAAACTTTGGGTTTACGCCAACAAGTAACGGACCAACTCTCATTGCAGGCCACACCCTTGATTTAATTTTTACGAATATTCCACAGCTCAGTTGTGACCGACCAAAACCCATACTCTTGACTGACTATTCACTAATTTGTTTTCTTATCCCCTTCCACAAGACGAAAAGCCAAGCTCTCACCTACCAAAATAATCCATCCAGACAGAGGCGGAGAATTACCACACTCACATGGGCCAAGGAACAATAGCCCTCCATCCACTGTGACAACTAAGACGTCAACCTAGCGCTTTGTAATTGTAATAGGGCACTGTATTCTGGTTTTGATAAACTAGCCCCTCGTAGACACTTCAAAAAGAGATTTCACAGACCTCACGCACCCTGGTATTCATTAGGTTTAAAGACTGAGAAAGCTTCTTGCAAAAGACTGGAGAAAGGAGATGGCGTCAGACCAATATTCCCACTGACAAAGATACTTATAAGTTGGCTTTAACTACTTACCATCGCAACATGAATAATGCTTGTAAATTACATGTAGGGAAGCAAATTGACGAGGTGGGGAATTCATCTAAAACTCTTTTTAAAATACTTAAATCCTTTATAAAACTGGCAGCATGCTCTCCAGAACCTAATCTGTCGCAACCACCCTGGAACGCCCTTGCCGACCACTTTGAAGGAAAAATCAAAGTGATCTACCAAAACTTTCCCACCATCGCTACCCAGTCCCATGAGAGGCAGGAAGTCTTTACTCCTTTCTCTGATGCTATTATCAACCTAGGTAAATTTGAAGTAATCTCCTCAGAAATCACCCGCAATCTTCTGATTTCTGCGAAATAGGGATCACCAATAGATGTTTGCCCGCCCAGAGTCATGACAAACCTCGCTCATTAATTGGCCCCTCAAATTTGCTCTTTATTTATTCTATCCATTACAAACGGAAATGTTCCTTTAGACTGGAAATTGGCTTTGATCAGGCCAATCCAAAAAAAAGGCCAATTTAGCTTCAACTGCCCTTACTAACTCCTAGCCAATCTCACTCCTTCCTCTGCTGGCTAACTTGCTTCTAAAAATATTTTAATAAGCAACTGATAACATACCTCGAATCAAACATCTTATTGGACTCATCCCAGTCAGGCTTCAGACCGCTTCATAGAACAGACAGCTCTGCTAGCGGTCACCGACCATATCAAATTCTCCCTTGATGCAAATGTACCCACAATGCTGGTTCTGCTTGATCTGTCGGCAGCATTTGATATGGTGTCTCCCTCACGGCTTCTTGACAGACTACATGAGATCAGGATTCATGGTACGGCTCTGCAATGGTTAGCTGGCTTCCTGTCAAACAGGACCCAAACGGTCATTCTGGGCCCTTATAAGTCTAGAACTATGTCATTAGACTGTGGTGTCCCTCAGGGCTCCTGTCTCAGCTCTTTGCTTTTTAACATTTATATGGCAACCCTCGCCAAAACTGTCAGAGATTTTGATTATGGGATTGTTTCATATACTGACGACATGCAGCTGCTTTTCTCCTTTGAGAACAATCTGTTCAAATCAAAAGCATTTTTTTACACCGGGATGAAAGTCCATTGCAACCTGAATGTTGGAAAACAGACTTTAGCTTAACCCCACAAAAATGGAAAATGTTATTCTGACAGGCCCAACTTCTTTGGTCCCCTGATTGGTGGCCATCAGAACTGGGTTTGGGCCCGGTACCCAAACTAGTGGTAAAAAACCTGGGAGTCCACCTGGACCAATCCCTTTCTATGATAGAACAATCTTCAGCTATTAAAGGTTCTTGTTTTCATATGCTGCATTTGCTGAGAAGAGTCTTTCCTTTACTACCACTCTCCACAAAAAAAACACTTGTCCAGGTGCTGGTCATCAGCCGCCTGGACTATAGCAATTTGCCTTTGGCCGACATGAATGAGAAGCTGCTCTCTCAGATTCAGGGAGTTCAGAACACCGCTGCACGTCTTGTATGTAATCTCCACACTGGCACGGCAACTGCCCCTCTTCTTCAGTCCTTACACTTGCTGAGAAATAGAATTATTTTCAAGATCTGCTGTTTAACCCACAACGCATTCCATGGACAAGGGCCCACATATTTATCCTCTATACTTTTGATTTACATTCCTCCCAGACTTTTCAAGATCACATGACAATGCCTGTCTCAAGGTCCCTAGGTTCAGAAAGGCCAGGTCAAGCTGCAGATAGTTCTCATCCTTGCCCCTAATCTTTGGAATAAACTGCCATTGCAACTACGCACCTGTGAAAAGCACTCCCATTTCAGAAAAGCTCTTAAGACCCATCTATTGTAAGAATGCCTTCTTTTTGCCTGCTGTCCGTCATCTTTGTCTCTCGCCAGGATACCCCTTTGGGGGGGATTCAAACGAGTAATAAATTAAAATAACATAACTTGTCCCCTGGACACTTGTTTTGCTGTGTCACCTATCTCAGCTATCCATCTGGAGGTGCCATCTCTGTTGCTCAGCCAGGCTGTCATTTTTTCCACCTTGTTCCTCATCGCCTGTAATCATGTTCTGACCCATATATAGTGAGCCTTCGTGGCATTCGAGTTTACCTCCCTATATTAATCTTTTAGTTCGCCTGGGGCTTGCTGGCTGTGCCAAGCAGTTGCCACAAATGTGTCCCGCTCCACCACAATAACAGCAGATTCAAGTTCCATGTTCTTGGGGTTCCTCTACCTTTTCTCGAATGTGATGCTGGACGTGGACTGTCTTCAGACAACCATTTTAAAGGCTTTCCATAGGGTATCCAGAGGATGAACTGTCTGTTCCTTCCGTGCAAACAAATGGTTGGCTGCTGTAGCTAACTTCAACTAGTACTATAGTTGCCTCTCCAAAGCTGTTTTAACATTTAATCAAACCAAGGCGTAATTCTCCCCCTCCCAAATTTACACCACTCAATAAGATATAGCTTAAAATCCCAATTAAGTAGCTAGGGCACCTATTTTTGTAAAGAGTGTGTGAAAAAGATAAATAAGGCCATCCCAGTGTCCCCCTACTAAATTTAGAAAGTGGTTCATTTTTTATAGCATCTAATTTCTGTGTAGCACAGATAAGAGTAGAGGTGGAGTTTCAAACTTCCCAAGGTAAGCGCTGATCTCCGCATCAGCACCTACGAAAAAACTTGAGGACTAGCTTGTGACTGCGCCATCTGTAAAGTTTTTTAATTTGGTTTGCCTTTTTCTTTTCTCCTCGATATACTGTGAATTTTGGTGCACTTTGTGAGTTATTTATTGATTATATTTTTACAGTTTATTTAGTGCACTTATGCAAGCAAAAACGGGTGCTGGGGAGGTAAGTGGGGAAAAAGAAATCATTCAGGGGATGAATGCTTGAAAGAAGAGGTTCAATTGTTTCCTGAATGATGTGATGTAAGTTCCTTACAGACTGTGGGCAGAACTTTCCAGAAGGATGAGCCATGTTGGGAGTAAAGTGCTTCCCTTAGTCTGCTACTGTCCTTATCATGGCAATGGGAGACCGACCGTTTGCAACTGGTTGCGCAGTATGGGATGAATAATTTAGAATGGCAGATCCGGCCTGTTTTGTGTGGATTTGTTTACCAAACACAAGCCAGTCCTTTGTTTATCGCTATCCGGTATGGCCACAAGCAGGGTCTTCCAATCGAAGTCACCTTCTTATCTCCCCACCCATCAACCTGACCCAGTCCAGCCATCTTTCCTCATGCTTGCATCTGTTGTGTGCCTCACACCTTTCTCATCACTTTAAACTCCCCACTTGATGTTCACCCCGTCAGATGATTTGGTGCAACTTGCTGTGGTGACTTAGCTGTTTGTGTTAGGGCCCAAAAGGGCAATGGACAAGAGACCCTGCTGCAAGTCCTTAAATCCTGCAGTCATTACATGATCTCCTCGCTCACAAGGAAGGATCTAACCTTCCTCCTTGAGCCATGATCTATTTTTATAAACTTCCCTTCTCTCTTAACATCTGTTAACTCTGCTCTCTATTTGCTTCGTGCAACTGGACCCTACCATCTTCAGACCTTACAGCAACAGGATATTATCAGCGTAACTACGACTGGGAAACTGGGCCATCTTTTGGTGGTCCTTATACTGAAGTTAATCTTGTAGATTTGGAAAACTCGAACACTAGGGGCCTCTGAAGTGCAACTGCTACTCCATCAGCAATATATCTATGTATGAAAATAATGTACTTCAGCTTGCGCAGGTCCTGGGCAGAGGCCCAAAACTGTTGTATGTGTCCCTGATAAATCTCCCTCCTTTACCCCTGTACTCCAATAGCCACTTTCCACCGTGGACTCTGCAGCCCTACTTTCTAAAATTCCTGAGACTCACATTCTCCCTGGTCCTTCGTTATCTTCCCATTCTGTGCCCTATTTCCTTAATTTTTTTCTGCCATGCCCATCCTATACCCACCTAACAACATCTTTACACCCAATGCCACCAATACCATCCTTCCTCTAATCTCATCCCATTGCCTCTTTTTTCATTTCACCCCCTTCTACCTTTCACTTCCCTTGTCCTGTTCATCACCCCACCTCCCTTCCATCTCAGTTTATTTTTTTAACCTCTTCATCTCCTGCCTTTATACTTTCATGTTCCTCCCGGCCGGCGTTCCCCTCCCTTTGATGGTGTTTCTTTAAGAATCCCTGTGTGTGTCATTTCTCTTCTGGTTGGTTGAACCTCTCATCCGTTATTCCCTTCCTTCTAGCCAAAGATCTTCTATGCCACCCCCCACTTCCAGTTTTCTTATTCCTTTTCATTAACTCTGCCTGCCACGTTACTGCACCCTTTCTGTCCTCCTGCTCAACCACTGAATACATATGTACTCTGCCTGGATGTCCACCTGCCATCCATTCGAGGACCGGCTCACACAACTTCTCCAGCCCTTCTGTGGAAATATGGATTTTTCTGGTCAGTTATGTCCCCTATCTTGGACCCCAACGGTTCCATGTGCATGTCACAAGTACATGTATGTTTCCTCCAGTTCCAGTTATGAAGACGCAAATACATGTGCGTCCACCGTCAACATGTCCTCTGTCAGTTCCGCCATGAATAGGCCGGATATTCCATTCCTAAATATGAAAGGCCACCGGCTTTATATGGTTCACTTATGCCATTTTACAGTCCAGGCAAGTAGGCCCTGATCCTGTCATCAAACCCCTCTTGCTTTCTGCCTCTGAAACCTCGAGTCTGAGCCTGCATCTGTGACCATGAACTTTGTCTCATTCTCTGCGCGGCTCACGAAGCCTGACATCAGCCTATTCTCTGCCAAGAACTGTATTTCACCTTCGAATTATCTGCTTCCCCCTCAGCCGATGCATTCCTGCCTAGTAGTTTAAGTAAACATTCTTCCAGTTACCAAGCAAAAGGCCCGGCTTCCCTGTCCTCATACAAGTAATTCATAGCCCTGTTACCATGGAATATTCCTACCCCCTCGCATTCAGTGTAGACACTTAGACGCTTGTACACGCACGCACAGTCAGTGTAGAATAGATTCTGTCCGAGAGTCCTCCTTTTGTGGATAACATAGTTCTTTAAACATAGGATGTTAGATATGATTTGGGATTAGGTTGACTTGACCCCCCAGACTTTTTGTCTCCACATGTAGAGCTAAATGTCAAGTCCCCTTCACCCCCTAGTTACACGTCAATTACACGTCATGCTGCTGCGCGCGCATCTAGGCCAAGTATTATCTTATAGATCCACCTATATATGACATCATAACCAATTATGTTCCTTTTTACTCCTTATTACACCCATTTTTTGGTTACGCAGATAAATCGTCATTTTCCTTATCAATTGTTACGCCTACTGCATTCGCTTCATTGTAATGTATGTACTATAAAAGTTGCTTCTTGTCAATAAAGTATGTACTTCACTTCCTGAACCCCCGTGGTGATGGAACTTGGAGCAACCGATTATAATCGATCACTGGAATAAAGCCCATTCCGAACCTCTAATATCACGGATTCTGCCTCTCATTTTACTGAGCTATTTTATAATGTTTCTGTATCAAATTCAGTCCAGGTAAAGGAATTTTATTTACCACATGATGGCGCCCGAATAGGGACACTTTCTCATCTCACGCGCCGGCGGTGAGTTGCAGACCCGGTCTCCTGCCACAGCTGGACGGACAATTACGCGTACCAGCAGGATTTCCTGTATCTCCCTCCGGTCAAGCGGGGGCGACTGAGACTGCGATCAACACCCAGACGAGGCGGTGAGAAGTGCGAAGTATCCCGACCAGAGCCTAGCTGAGAGAGCAAGATCCGAGGTATACAGAGACCCACCAGTTCGAAGTCAAGCCCAGTTTCCGACGAGTCGAGTCGAGTCCAGTCCGGTTCAAGTTCAAGTTACCGAGGCCTTCCGTTTCCGAAGCTACCCGGTGAGTACCATTACTGGGGAGGCATTTCTGACGTGCACATAGGTTGTGCCGGTCAAGACGGGTTTGGGTACACAAATCCGGTCTGCACTGTTTTAGCAGTGTATCTGTACTGTTTAGCAGTATATCAAGTATTCCGAAGTATCTAGTTAGTGTCAAGAATTATGCTTGGTGATTAGTTATGCAGACGATCATCATTGTTGTTTCAGTTAAAGGTTTAATGTTTAATGTTTAATGTGTTAAACGTCCTGCATATTGTGGTATGAATGGTTGTTCATTATTGTGCTTTTGTATTAAGTGTGTTCAAGATTAAGTATCGGATCAGTTGTCAATATGCCGCTCTTTTCGAAATTAAGACAGATCACTACTAGAAAAGGGGTACTCGAAGAAGCCGTCCCTATTCCTCCTAGGGACACTCCAGGGCACTTCATGTATCACAAACATGGCTTAGACGCTATATTATTTCTTGATTTATGGGTAGACTACACCAAGGGATTGCCAGAAAGTCAGAGGTGGCCCGCAGCGGGGACCTGGGATGCAGAATGCATCATGAAAGTCGAGGAAGAGTTATGGAAAAGGAAAGTCAGACAGTCACAGAAAGACGCCGTTGGGTTATGGCGTAAAGAATCTCATAGACGTACAGAAAAAGCACGTAGACAGGAAGAGAAGAGTAAAGAAAGTTCAAATAAAATTCGAGAAAATCTATTAATTGAGGAAGGTATCCGAGTGAAATCAGAACAAGTAGATAGACAAAGAAATGCCCTCATGAATGGTATGTATCCCCTTCTAGCCGAAGGATTACCTAAGGCTACTCCAGAGATACCGAAAGACTTGCCACCCCCATTATTCCCAATTAAGGTACATCCTAAGGGGCACCCTAGAACCGCAGAAGATGTTTTTCTTTCCTCATATTTAGATGACGTAGCTCCCGAGTATGCTAATTCCGCCCCACATAGACCACATACCAGGGAGGTCTCACGCCAAGATCCAGCACCCGTATCCGTACAGCAACAAATCGAGTCACAAGTTCCGGCAAGCACATCTGTTTCTGCATCTGTTCCTACAGCTACTTCTATAGCTGTGTCCACACCTATAGTTGCTGTGTCACGTTCGACGAATCCTTTCACACCCGACGCCCCAGATGGGGCCACGGGAGGTGTTACCAATATTTTTTCTACGCCACCTAGAATAAATAAACTTACTTTTCAAGAGTCAGCGCATTCACGTACACCCAAACTCGTAAGTACCCGTGCGCTTAAGGAACTCCTTATAGATTGTAGATATGACCCTGTGGAAATATGGATTTTTCTGGTCAGTTATGTCCCCTATCTTGGACCCCAACGGTTCTATGTGCATGTCGCAAGTACATGTATGCTCCCTCCAGTTCCAGTAATAATGACGCAAACACATGTGCGTCCATCGTCAACATGTCCTCTGTCAGATCCGCCATAAATGGGCTGGATATTCCATTCCTAAATATGAAAGGCTACCGGCTTTATATGGTTCACTTATGCCATTTTACAGTTCAGGCAAAAAGGCCCTGATTCTGTCATCGAACTCCTTTTGCCTTCTGTCTCTGAAAGCTCCAGTTCAAGCCTGCATCCGTGACCATGAACTTTGTCTCATTCTCTGCGCGGCTCACGAGGCCTGACATCAGCCTATTCTCTGCCAAGAACTGTATTTCACCTTCGAATTATCTGCTTCCCCCTCAGCCGATGCATTCCTGCCTAGTAGCTTAAGTAAACATTCTTCCAGTTACCAAGCAAAAAGGCCCATCTTCTCTGTCCTCATGCAAGTAATTCATAGCCCTGTTACCATGGAATATTCCTACCCCCTCGCATTCAGTGTAGACACCTAGACGCTTGTACACGCACGCACAGTCAGTATAGAATAGATTCTGTCCGAGAGTCCTTCTTTTGTGGATAACATAGTTCTTTAAACATAGGATGTAGATATGATTTGGGATTAGGTTGACTTGACCCCCCAGACTTCTTGTCTCCACACGTAGAGCTAAATGTCAAGTCCTCGTCACCCCCTAGTTAAACGTCAATTATACGTCAGACTGCTGCGCGCGCATCAATGCCAAGTATTATCTTATAGATCCACCTATGTATTACATCATAGCCAATCATGTTCCTTTTTACTCATTATTACACCCATTTTCGGCTACGCACACCAAAACGTCAATGTCCTTATCAATTGTTACGCCTACTGTATTCACTTCATTATGATGTATATATTATAAAAGTTACTGCTTGTCAATAAAGTATGTACTTCACTTCCTGAACTCCCGTGGTGATGGAACTTGAAGCATCCGATTATAATCGCTTATTGGAATAAAGCCCATTCTGAAACTCTAATATCACGGATTCTGCCTCTCATTTCATTGAGCTATTTTATTATGTTCCTGTATCAAATTCAGTCCCGGTAAAGGAGAAATATTTACCACATGATGGCGCCCGAACAGGGACACTTTCTCATCTCACGCGCCGGCGGTGCGTTGCAGGCCCGGTCTCCTGCCACAGCTGGACGGACAATAACGCGTACCAGCAGGATTTCCTGTATCTCCCTCCGGTCAAGCGGGGGCGACTGAGACTGCAATCAACACCCAGACGAGGCGGTGAGAAGTGCGAAGTATCCCGACCAGAGCCTAGCTGAGAGAGCAAGATCCGAGGTATACAGAGACCCACCAGTACGACGTCAAGCCCAGTGTCCGACGAATCGAGTTGAGTCCAGTCCAAATCCGAGTCAAGTTCAAGTTACTGAGGCCTTCCGTTTCCGAAGCTACCCGGTGAGTACCATTACTGGGGAGGCATTTTCTGACGTGCACATAGGTTGTGCCGGTCAAGACGGGTTTGGGTACACAAATCCGGTCTGCACTGTTTTAGCAGTGTATCTGTACTGTTTAGCAGTATATCAAGTATTCCGAAGTGTCTAGTTATTGTCTAGTTATTGTCGAGAATTAAGCTTGGTGATTAGTCATGCAGACGATCATCATTGTTGTTCCAGTTAAAGGTTTAATGTTAAATGTTTGAAGTGTTTAAGTATATCGTGGTATGAATGACTGTTCATTATCGTGTTTATTGTATTAAGTCTGTTCAAATTCAAGTATCAGGTCAAAATCAAGTATAAGGTCAGTTCTCAATATGCCGCTCTTTTCGAAATTAAGACAGATCACTACCAGAAAAGGGGTTCTCGAAGAAGCCGTCCCTATCCCTCCTAGGGACACCCCAGGGCATTTTATGTATCATAAACATGGATTAGACGCCATATTATTTCTTGATCTATGGGTAGACTATACCAAGGGATTACCAGAAAGTCAAGAGGTGGCCCACAGCGGGGACCTGGGATGCAGAGTGCATCATGAAAGTCGAGGAGGAGTTATGGAAAAGGAAAGTCAGACAGTCACAGAAAGACGCCGTTGAATTATGGCGTAAAGAATCACATAGACGAACAGAAAAAGCACGTAGACAGGAAGAAAAGAGTAAAGAGAATTCCACTAAAGTTCGAGAAAATCTATTAATTGAGGAAGGTATCCGAGTAAAATCAGAACAAGTAGACAGACAAAGAAATACCCTTATGAATGGTATGTATCCCCTTCTGGCCGAAGGATTACCTAAGGCTACTCCGGAAACGCCAAAAGACTTGCCAACCCCATTGTTCCCAATAAAGGTACATCCTAAGGGGCATCCTAGAACCGCAGAAGATGTTTTTCTTTCCTCTTATTTAGATGACGCAGCTCCCGAGTATGCCAATTCCGCCCCACGTAGACCACCTACCAGGGAGGTTCAACGCCAAGATCCAGTACCCATATCCCTACGGCAACAAATCGAGTCACAAGTTTCGGCAAGCACATCTGTTTCTGTATCCGTTCCTACAGCTACTTCTATGGCTGTGTCCACACCTGTAGTTGCTGTGTCACGTTCAACGAATCCTTTTACACCCGACGCCCCAGATGGAGCCGCGGGAGGAGCTGCCAATGTCTTTTCTACACCACCCAGAATAAATAAGCTTACTTTTCAAGAGTCAGCGCATTCACGTACACCCAAACTCCTTAGTGCCCGTGCGCTTAAAGAACTTCTTATAGATTGTAGATATGACCCGGTGCCTGGAAAAGAGGACGAAATGACCCTAGCATCATTGCGTATCAGACGAGCCGCAGTGTATTTAGCAAAGTTACCAGGAATGACTGCGCATCTAGATAATCTATATCATTTTGTCCAAACAGGGCGAGATCCAGAATGTATTTACAGAGCTATGGAATACCAGAAAGTAGAGATACAGGGGGAACTGTTACGTTTCCTCATAAACTGTGTGATCAGAAATCAAGACCGACCGGGGGTAGACCCGGAAGCCATGAGAATTCTTACAAGATGGAGCCAGAATATATCAGAAGGGAGACATGATAAACAAAATTGTATAATAGCCATGTGCCGAAAGATCCGTAAAGAAATAGAACGCCTACACGAAGAGAGATTAGAGACAGACGAGTTCGAACAAAACGAGGAAGAAGGGCCAGGACTGCTCACAGGACAGTCAGACACCATAGCCTATGTAGGTAGAGGAAGATCTTGTAATAGGAATCAGACCAGATATCATACTGACTCAATGCATCCGACGTGTCCAGATAATAGCAGGAATTTTCAAATACCTATGATTAATATAAGGTCTAACGAGCATTCGTTCCAAACCGCCGACAAACTACTCCAAGAACGAAGGGGTTATCATTTCCTCGATTCTATGGATGAACAAGATTTAGCCAGGGCAGCTGTCCATTGGGTGGACAGTCCCGGAAAATATAGTGATGATACAGTAGTACGCGCATTTTTGAATCTTACCCCAGATGAACAAAGGTTAGCTGGGATTTATATGATCCAACAACTCATTATACTGTATCGGAGTCAGCACTCGGACCCTGGTCCCTTGCCTGACATACTGACTGAATTACTTATGAATAAATGGAGAGGTCCAGGTACTGAATTAATTAAAGAAATTCTAGGATCAAGAAAGCAGTATATTCTTTTCGTGTGTTCAGAACATGTTCCATTGTCCGCCAAGGAAAGAACTACGTACCACATAGATAGACAGAATCCCTTACGAGAAGTGCACCCAATAAAGGGTGAGGACAATGAGTTTAAACGCGTATTTGTATATACGCCTATATCGAAAATAGAATTATTAGAAATGAAGAAAGTAGTACCCAGTCATGACAAGGACCCAGCGGGGTTTCACCGAGAAATTAAAGACATGTTACTCATGGGAGAGTATACCTACCCCGACATTATGACAATATTAAAGGTGTTGATGCCTGCTGGCATTTATGAGAAACTCAAAGAAAAAGAGTGGGAGGTAGGTGATCAAAAGATAGAATGGTCAACATTAGAAGCAGAAGAAAGGGCCCGAGGTCCAGGTTCGGGGCTTGGGGACAAAACTAAGGCATTACCAGGACTACTAGTACAGGTACTGCCACGATTATTAACTACGAAAAAGGAAGATTGGGGTACAATTTCAGCCTGTAAACAGAAGCAAGATGAAGACACTAGTGATTACTATGCCCGTTTCGAAAAATGTTTTGGTATAAATAGTGGCATAAAAGCAAGTAGCGAATCATACCCACATCTGTTTGTAACAAAATTAGTAGAAAATGCTCTGCCTCCAGTAAAGAATAGAGTATTAAAATTCGAGAGTACCTGGCAAGGTAACACTCCAACACAAATGTTACAAATGTTACAGTACCACCACAATAGAATTAAAGAGGAACAAGAACATGAACACAGACGCATGAAAGACACAAAAATGAAAATGCTAGTTTCCCAGACGGTCCCAGCCGAAGGACATAAAAAGGGTATGACACATTCCGATTCAGCAGGACCTGTAAAAGGGACATGCAATTATTGTAAAAAGCCAGGCCATTACGTACACGATTGTCCAGTTCTAAAACATAATATCGCCATAGGTAAAACACAAGAAAGATCACGGCCACTAAGACAAGACCAGAATGAACAAGGAGCTATACAGCATGTCCAGGCAATGCCAGCCGCACAACAGCCAATACAGTTTGTACCAGCTGCACCCCCATTACCTGTTGCTGCCACACAAACAACAACACGACAAATGTATCAGACCGCACAGTATGAATATCCCGAGTATCAGCGTTACGCATGAACTAGCCTAGAGAGGGAAGTTGACTTACCCCTTATCGAGATTCCTGTGGATCAAGAAGGACCTTATGTACATAGTAAATTATTAGGTCAAGATAGAAAATTTTTACTCGATACAGGGGCAAGTCGAACAACTATAAAACGTAGTGAAGTTCCAGGGGCACCCCTCTCAGGCTCACAAAATATTTCCCTTGGTTTTTCAGGCAAACCTATTGTTAATGAAGTGTCACAGCCTCTACCACTCACGATAGGACCTCTGACCCGAACTACAGATTTACTGCTTACTAAATCATGTCCAGAAAATCTATTAGGAATAAAAACGTTAAAAGCCCTAGGAGCTATAATATGTTGTTCTCCGGAAGGAGTAAGATTGTTTTTACGTGATTTTAAAGGTCACTATGTATCTAGAGACATGGATCCCCGACTACAGACTTTACCTACACGTCTATGGGCACAAGGCCCTACTGATGTTGGTTGCATGAATATTACACCATATCGAGTCACACTAAAGGCAGGAGTGGTGCTACCACGAATGCGACAATACAAGTTACCACCAGATGCTGTAGTGGCTTTACTACAAATCATTGACGAGCTCATTGCCCAAGGAGTAGTTGTGGAAACAGACTCCAATATATGTAATTCACCGATAATACCGATTCTTAAACGAACAGATCCGAAGGCCCCGCCAGTATATCGATTGGTTATTGACCTGCGCGAGTTAAACAAATGTATTGTGCCACAATTCCCTGTGGTCCCAGATATCTCGTCATTACTGACAGCTATTGATTCCGAAGCGACATTCTTCACTGTAATCGATCTCAAGAATGCCTTTTTCAGCGTCCCAATAGATCCGGAAAGCCAATATTTGTTCGGATTTAGTTTAAATGGACGTAGCTTTAAATTCTCACGCGCACCTCAAGGATTTACAGAAAGCCCCAGCATCTATAGCCAAGCATTGAAACGAGAACTTGACAGTATCCACATGCCAGTTAACACGGCTCTGTTTCAATACGTCGATGATCTGCTGATCACCGCAAGAAGCGAAGCTGAATGTGAAAAAGCGTCACTGACAGTTTTACAATTTCTAGCCGAAAAAGGACACAAGGTTTCCCCTTCTAAGCTGCAATTCTGTGTCCAGCGAGTTGTTTATCTTGGACACTCGCTGGACAAGGAGGGAAGGCAGCTTACACCCGACCGCATTCAGTTGATAGTTAACATGCCAACACCTAAGACACAAAAGGAGGTGCGGGCTTTCATAGGCCTCACTTCATATTGTAGACAGTGGATCCCGCAATATGCATTCCTAGCAAAACCACTCATTCAGTTGACAACCCAGGAGGCAGCCACATCGACTATTCTCCCTTGGACTCAGGAACATACACAAGCTTTTGAAAGCCTAAAGAAAGCTTTATGTCAAGCACCAGTTTTAGCAACACCATGTTACAGAAAACAGTTTACACTCTTTGTTACAGAACGCGAAGGTACTGCCTTGTCAGTACTCACACAGGAACAAGCAGGAGCACACAAACCATGTGCTTATTTTTCTAGTACATTAGATCCAGTAGCTCAGGCTTTGCCTGCGTGCCTGAAATCAGTAGCAGCGACAGCTTTAGCAATCAGACAAAGCGATGCCATAGTGTTAGGACATCCATTGACAGTTCAAGTACCACACGCAGTAGAGGTTCTTGTAAATAGAACACAAACACAACACTTGACCGTAGCACGACTTACAGGGTATGAACTGACACTGTTTCAGCCGCATATAGAAATAAGACGCTGTAACACATTGAATCCTGCCACACTTTTGCCAGTAATCGGAACAGACCCACTAATCCATGACTGTATTGAAGTCATTACTGTAACGACAAAACCCAGACAAGACTTGACCGATGTTCCATTGTCAGAACCAGACTTAACATTTTATGTCGATGGTTCATGCATGAGAACAAGTACAGGAGAGTTAGTAGCCGCTTATGCAGTCACAACCGATACTGAAGTTATTGAAACTAATCGTATAAATACTTTGTCAGCTCAAGCCGCAGAGCTCATCGCTCTGACACAAGCCTGTATTCAAGCCACGAATAAAAAAGTCAACATATACACTGATTCACGTTATGCATTCGGAGTTGTACATGACTTCGGCGTGCTGTGGCGAGAGAGAGGTTATTTAACTTCCCACGGTGCCCACATTCAGCACGGACCCCTCATTCATGCATTATTAGATGCAATACATCTACCCACTGCAATATCAATTATGAAATGTAAAGCCCATACAAAAGTTACTGATACAATTTCCCAAGGCAATGATCTAGCCGACAGAACAGCTAAACTGACTGCTCAAATTCAAACCCCCGATATGACAAAGACAATAGTCCCGACACCGACACATTGTATGACAGTTAAAGATCCTACTCTTGACGTAATTGACATACAGACACATGCTACACCAGACGAAATAAAGAAATGGACTGAATTAGGAGGGATCCAAACGGACCAGGGATGGATGATGAAGGAAAGGTCTGTGTGGTTCCTCCCTGATTCAATGGTCCAAGTCGTAATCAACACTATACATAGTCCAGCACATCTAGGAGAAAAAGCTATGCTAGATAGCATTCAACACATTTGGTTTAATAAGCATTTACGAGCAGCAGCCAAACAAAAGGTCCGTACCTGTATGATCTGTTGCCAGTTCAACCCGGGAAAAAGTGTTCCCGTAGAACAGGGTGGATTTCAGCCTCCTGATCACCCTTTTGAAGTCCTACAGATGGATTATATCCAGATGGAACGATGTCGAGGATTCAAATATGTTCTCGTGGTTGTCTGCGCTCTGTCCCGTTGGACAGAGGCGTACCCAGTTTCAGATTACACTGCCCCGACTACTGCCAAACAGTTGGTTCGAGAATTCTTCCCACGATACGGTTTACCACGTGTTGTCTACTCAGATAACGGCCAGCCGTTCTCATCCGAATTAATGAAACACGTTTCACTTCTGTTAGGTTATCAGTGGAAATTCCACTGTGTCCGACATCCCGAGGCAGCAGGTCTCGTAGAAAGACATAACCAGACACTGAAAATCAGACTGTCCAAAATATGCAGAGAGAAAGGTGTCGACTGGATAGTAGCATTACCAGTTGCACTCTTTTACATGAGAATGGTAGCACACTCTAGAACAGGGCTATCCCCGTATGAGGTGATCTTCGGTAGACCACCGAATATGTGGGGGACGCCTATACCACGCAAAATAACTGATATTGACTGTAATATGCTGGCAGATTACTTGGCTTCCTTGATGTCTGCACTACAATCTTCTCGTTCACAGGTAGCTGCAGCCTTTCCCGACAACACTGAGGCGAAACCCCATGACGTTGTTCCGGGTAATCTTGTCTTTGTGAGAAATTTCGACAGAAAAAATCAACTGGAGCCCAGGTGGAAAGCACCCAAGTTGGTCCTGTTGACCACAAGAACAGCCGTGAAGATCGAGGGCCGCAAGGGTTGGATTCATTCAAGTCACATAAAAAAATTTCATGGACTACCTTCAGATATAGACACCGTGCCCTGCACTCCCTCACAGACTGATTCAAAACTTCCTTTGGTGGAAAAAACGGAAAGCGAACTTTACAAACTAAAGCTTAGGCCCACCAAGTCGAGCAATTTGATTGTTTAAGTCCTCTCCAAGGTGAAGCGGTTGAATTGTCTCTGACATGTATCCCCTGGACCTAAGTAGAGGAAATACCGGAAAAATGTTGAAACGACAGGCGTATTGTAAATCACTGCGTAGCCACTGCATAGTGACATTATTAATCTTGTTTTTATTGAGTCTTTTAATAACTATTACAAGTACGTTGTTGCACATATATTACCCTATTTCTAGACATGTTTATAATGTTGCTGCTGAACATTCTTTTAGTGACTTACCTCCGCATGAATTGTCTTATAGACTTGCGCTGCGCAATAACACTTTCATTAGTATGTTACACCATTCCCATCAGACTAGTAACGCCACCAATTGTTGGGTGTGTGGCCGACTCCCTCCCTATCAGAATTATGAAGGAGTCCTGCCATTCTTTCCGCACCCATTTACACATAATGGCTCCTGTGGAGCATGGTTCAGTTTAATTAATTCCATAGACTCAGACACAGCAGTTTACCAAGACCATTGGATATGGGGAAACCTGAACCTAGTTTTACTCAAAGTCTGCTACCCTGACAAGGAGGGTCGCCCCAAAAGAACAGGAACTGATCTAGAAAATGAAGTATATGGATTAGGTAATTTTACACCTAATCTCATGATTCTAAATGTCGTATCCGAAGTTGAGCTAGTCTTACCCACCATGTCAGTATTCCCAGCAAAGGGTGAATTGTGTGTAAGAAAGGTTGGTTCTATACATATGGGCCATAGTAAATGCACTACTACAGTAGAATTCAGTGATCAAGGCAAATCTTCATTCAGAACTTCTCGCCACTCCTACTTTATATGTGGTCAGACTGCATATATGCGTCTACCTCTAGATTGGGATGGTACCTGCTACATAGCATTCCTTTTGCCACCTGTTTTCCTAGCTCCTCCTGATTATTACAGAAATATTCATTTAGTACACAATAGAGAACGGAGAGATCTCCCCATTGTCGATTACACTGAGACGGCATGGGACAAGTATGTAGATTTCAATAAAGGCATCTTTCCCTATATAGGTACTGTTACTAATAGTAAGCTAATACGTAGATTAACTAGAACCCTTGAAGCAGTAGTGAATGAAACTATTTCCGCCTTAGGCAATTTAACAGAAGAACAGTCTGCTATGCGGATTGTTGTGCTTCAAAATCGTCTTGTCCTTGACGTCATCCTGGCTGATAGGGGCGGAGCTTGTAGGGTCATCGGATCAAGTTGCTGCGTATTCATACCAGAAAATTCGCCATCCGTATATAAAGCCATCACTCGCCTTCATAAGATAGTAAGCCAGATACACCAGAACCCAGGCACTTGGACTTGGTCCAGTTGGTTTTGGAATACGGTATCAGCCTGGGGATGGAGAGTTCTATCCTTCCTAGGTATAAGCCTTCTCATACTATTCAGTTGCTGTCTATGTCTGCAATGTGGACCAGCAATTTGTGGTCTGTGTGCCACATCGTGCATTCCACATCAAGATTTTCATTCAAGATCCCGGAAGAAGAAAGAAGAACAAATGATGCTATATGAACAGATAAATGGATTGATGAAGATTGATATCTCGTGAAGGGCAAGAAGGGGACAAGGAGGGAATGTGGAAATATGGATTTTTCTGGTCAGTTATGTCCCCTATCTTGGACCCCAACGGTTCTATGTGCATGTCGCAAGTACATGTATGCTCCCTCCAGTTCCAGTAATAATGACGCAAACACATGTGCGTCCATCGTCAACATGTCCTCTGTCAGATCCGCCATAAATGGGCTGGATATTCCATTCCTAAATATGAAAGGCTACCGGCTTTATATGGTTCACTTATGCCATTTTACAGTTCAGGCAAAAAGGCCCTGATTCTGTCATCGAACTCCTTTTGCCTTCTGTCTCTGAAAGCTCCAGTTCAAGCCTGCATCCGTGACCATGAACTTTGTCTCATTCTCTGCGCGGCTCACGAGGCCTGACATCAGCCTATTCTCTGCCAAGAACTGTATTTCACCTTCGAATTATCTGCTTCCCCCTCAGCCGATGCATTCCTGCCTAGTAGCTTAAGTAAACATTCTTCCAGTTACCAAGCAAAAAGGCCCATCTTCTCTGTCCTCATGCAAGTAATTCATAGCCCTGTTACCATGGAATATTCCTACCCCCTCGCATTCAGTGTAGACACCTAGACGCTTGTACACGCACGCACAGTCAGTATAGAATAGATTCTGTCCGAGAGTCCTTCTTTTGTGGATAACATAGTTCTTTAAACATAGGATGTAGATATGATTTGGGATTAGGTTGACTTGACCCCCCAGACTTCTTGTCTCCACACGTAGAGCTAAATGTCAAGTCCTCGTCACCCCCTAGTTAAACGTCAATTATACGTCAGACTGCTGCGCGCGCATCAATGCCAAGTATTATCTTATAGATCCACCTATGTATTACATCATAGCCAATCATGTTCCTTTTTACTCATTATTACACCCATTTTCGGCTACGCACACCAAAACGTCAATGTCCTTATCAATTGTTACGCCTACTGTATTCACTTCATTATGATGTATATATTATAAAAGTTACTGCTTGTCAATAAAGTATGTACTTCACTTCCTGAACTCCCGTGGTGATGGAACTTGAAGCATCCGATTATAATCGCTTATTGGAATAAAGCCCATTCTGAAACTCTAATATCACGGATTCTGCCTCTCATTTCATTGAGCTATTTTATTATGTTCCTGTATCAAATTCAGTCCCGGTAAAGGAGAAATATTTACCACAAAGAGGACGAAATGACCCTGGCATCATTGCGTATCAGACGAGCCGCAGTGTATTTAGGGAAATTACCAGGAATGACTGCGCATCTAGATAATATATATCATTTTGTCCAAACAGGGCGAGATCCAGAATGTATTAACAGAGCTATGGAATACCAGAAAGTAGAGATACAGGGGGAACTGTTACGTTTCCTCATAAACTGTGTGATCAGAAATCAAGACCGACCGGGGGTAGACCCGGAAGCAATGCAAACTCTTACCAGATGGAGCCAGAATATATCAGAAGGGAGACATGATAAAAAAAATTGTATAATAGCCATGTGCCGAAAGATCCGTAAAGAAATAGAACGCCTACACGAAGAAAGATTAGAGGCAGACGAGTTCGAACAAAGCGAGGAAGAAGGGTCAGGACTGCCCGCAGGACAGTCGGACACCATAGCCTATGTAGGTAGAGGAAGATCTTGTAATAGGAATCAGACTAGATGTCATACTGACTCAATACGTCCGATATGTCCAGATAATAACAGGAATTTCCAAATACCTATAATTAATATAAGGTCTAACGAGCATTCGTTCCAAACCGCCGACAAATTACTCCGAGAACGAAGGGGTTATCATTTTCTCGATTCTATGGATGAACAAGATTTAGCCAGGGCAGCTGTCCATTGGGTGGACAGTCCCGGAAAATATAGTGATGATACAGTAGTACGCACATTTTTGAATCTCACCCCAGATGAACAGAGGTTAGCTGGGATTTATATGATTCAACAACTCATTATACTATATCGGAGTCAGCATTCGGACCCTGGTCCCTTACCTGACATATTGACTGAATTGCTTATGAATAAATGGAGAGGTCCAGGTACTAAATTAATTAAAGAAATTCTAGAATCAAGAAAGCAGTATATTCTTTTTGTATGCTCAGAGCATGTCTCATTGCCCGGCAAGGAAAGAACCACGTATCACATGGATAGACAGAATCCCTTACGAGAAGTGCACCCAATAAAAGGCGAGGACAATGAGTTTAGGCGCGTATTTGTATATACGCCCATATCAAAAATAGAATTGTTGCAAATGAAGAAAGTGGTACCCAGTCATGACAAAGATCCAGCGGGTTTTCACCGAGAAATTAAAGACATGTTACTCATGGGAGAGTATACCTATCCCGACATTATGACAATATTAAAGGTGTTGATGCCTGCTGGCATTTATGAAAAACTCAAGGAAAAAGAGTGGGAGGTAGGAGATCAAAAGATAGAATGGTCTGTGTTAGAAGCGGAAGAGAAGGCCCGAACTGCAGGAGCAGGACTTGGGGATAAAACTAAAGCATTACCAGGTTTATTAGTACAGGTACTGCCACGTTTATTAACTACGAAAAAGGAAGATTGGGGTACAATTTCAGCCTGTAAACAGAAGCAAGATGAAGACACTAGTGATTACTATGCCCGATTTGAAAAATGTTTTGGTATAAATAGTGGCATAAAAGCAAGTAGCGAATCATACCCGCATCTGTTTGTAACAAAATTAGTAGAAAATGCCCTGCCCCCAGTAAAGAATAGAGTATTAAAATTCGAGAGTACCTGGCAAGGTAACACTCCATCACAAATGTTACAAATGTTACAGTACCATCACAATAGAATTAGAGAGGAACAAGAACATGAACACAGACGCATGAAAGACACGAAAATGAAAATGCTAGTTTCCCAGACAGTTCCAGCTGAAGGACATAAAAAGGGTATGACACATTCCGATTCAGCAGGACCTGTAAAAGGGACATGCAATTATTGTAAAAAGCCAGGTCATTACGTACACGATTGTCCAGTTTTAAAACATAATATCGCCATAGGTAAAACACAAGAAAGATCACGGCCACTCAGACAAGATCAGAATGAACAAGGAGCTATGCAGCATGCACAGGCCATGCCAGCCGCACAACAGCCAATACAGTTTGTGCCAGCTGCATCACCGTTGCCTGTTGCTGCCACACAGACAACAACACGACAAATGTATCAGACCGCACAGTATGAATATCCTGAGTATCAGCGTTACGCATGAACTAGCCTAGAGAGGGAAGTTGACTTACCCCTTATCGAGATTCCTGTAGATCAAGAAGGACCTTATGTACATAGTGAATTGTTAGGTCAAGATAGAAAAATTTTACTCGATACAGGGGCAAGTCGAACAACTATAAAACGAAGTGAAGTTCCAGGGGCACCCCTCTCAGGCTCTCAGAATATTTCCCTTGGTTTTTCAGGAAAACCTATTGTTAATGAAGTATCACAGCCTCTTCCACTTACGATAGGACCTCTGACCCGAACTACAGATTTATTGCTTACTAAATCATGCCCAGAAAATCTGTTAGGAATTAAAACCCTGAAAGCTCTAGGAGCCATAATATGTTGTTCTCCGGAAGGTGTAAGGTTGTTACTTTAAAGGTCACTATGTGTCTAGAGACATGGACATGGATCCCCGACTGCAGACTTTACCTACACATCTATGGGCAAAAGGCCCTACTGATGTTGGTTGCATGAATATTACACCATATCGAGTCACATTAAAGGCAGGAGTGGTGCTACCACGAATGCGACAATATAAGTTACCACCAGATGCTGTAGTGGCTTTACTACAAATCATTGACGAGCTTATTGCCCAAGGAGTAGTTGTGGAAACAGACTCCAATGTATGTAATTCACCGATAATTCCGGTTCTTAAACGAACAGATCCCACAGCCCCGCCAGTATATCGATTGGTTATTGATCTGCGCGAGTTAAACAGATGCATTGTGCCACAATTTCCTGTGGTCCCAGATATCTCGTCATTACTGACGGCTATTGATTCCGAAGCAACATTCTTTACTGTAATTGATCTCAAGAATGCCTTTTTCAGCCTCCCAATAGATCCGGAAAGCCAATATTTGTTCGGATTTAGTTTAAATGGGCGTAGCTTTAAATTCTCACGCGCACCTCAAGGATTTACAGAAAGCCCCAGCATCTATAGCCAAGCACTGAAACGAGAACTAGATAGTATCCACATGCCAGTTAACACTGCCCTGCTTCAATACGTCGATGATCTGCTGATCACCGCAAGAAGCGAACCGGAATGTGAAAAAGCATCACTGGCAGTTTTAAAATTTCTAGCCGAAAAGGGGCACAAGGTGTCCCCTTCTAAGCTGCAATTCTGTGTCCAGCGAGTTGTTTATCTTGGACACTCGCTGTCCAAGGAGGGAAGGCAGCTTACACCCGACCGCATTCAGTTAATAGCTAACATGCCAATACCCAAGACACAAAAGGAAGTACGAGCTTTCATAGGCCTCACGTCATATTGCAGGCAGTGGATCCCTCAATACGCATTTCTAGCAAAACCACTCATTCAGTTAACCACACAGGAGGCAGCCACATCGACTGTTCTCCCTTGGACTCAGGAACATACACAAGCTTTTGAAAGCCTAAAGAAAGCTTTATGTCAAGCACCTGTTTTAGCAACGCCATGTTACAGAAAACAGTTTACACTCTTTGTTACAGAACGCGAAGGTACTGCCTTGTCAGTACTCACACAGGAACAAGCAGGAGCACACAAACCATGTGCTTATTTTTCTAGTACATTAGATCCCGTAGCTCAGGCTTTGCCTGCATGCCTGAAATCAGTAGCAGCGACAGCTTTAGCAATCAGACAAAGCGATGCCATAGTGTTAGGACATCCATTGACAGTTCAAGTACCACATGCAGTAGAGGTTCTTGTAAATAGAACGCAAACACAACACTTGACTATAGCGCGACTTACAGGATACGAACTTACATTGTTTCAGCCACATATAGAAATCAGACGCTGTAACACATTGAATCCTGCCACACTTTTGCCAGTAACCGGAACAGATCCACTAGCCCATGACTGTATTGAAGTTATTACAATCACGACGAAACCCAGACAAGACTTGACAGATGTCCCATTGTCAGATCCAGACCTGACCTTGTATGTAGATGGTTCATGTATGAGAACAAGTACAGGAGAGTTAGTGGCCGCTTACGCAGTCACCACAGATACTGAAGTCATTGAAACTAATCGTATAAATACTTTGTCAGCTCAAGCCGCAGAGCTTATCGCTCTGACACAAGCCTGTATTCAAGCCACAAATAAAAAAGTCAACATATACACTGATTCACGTTATGCATTCGGAGTTGTACATGACTTCGGCGTGCTGTGGCGAGAGAGAGGTTATTTAACTTCTCACGGTGCCCACATTCAGCACGGACCCCTCATTCATGCCTTATTAGATGCAATACATCTACCCACTGCAATATCAATTATGAAATGTAAGGCTCATACGAAGGTTACTGATATCATTTCCCAAGGCAATGATCTAGCCGACAGAACAGCTAAACAGACTGCTCAAACTCAAATCCCCGACATGACAAAGACAATAGTCCCGATGCCGACACATTGTATGACAGTTAAAGATCCTACTCTTGACGTAATTGACATACAGACACATGCTACACCAGACGAAATACAGAAATGGACTGAATTAGGAGGGATTCAAACGGACCAAGGATGGATGATGAAGGAAAAGTCTGTATGGTTCCTTCCTGATTCAATGGTCCAAGTTATAATTAACACTATACATAGTCCAGCACATCTAGGAGAAAAAGCTATGCTAGACAGCATTCAACATATTTGGTTCAATAAACATTTACGAGCAGCAGCCAAACAAAAGGTCCGTACCTGTATGATCTGTTGTCAGTTCAACCCAGGAAAAAGCGTTCCCGTAGAACAGGGTGGATTTCATCCTCCTAATCATCCTTTTGAAGTACTCCAGATGGACTATATCCAGATGGAACGATGTCGAGGATTCAAATATGTTCTCGTAGTTGTCTGCGCTCTGTCCCGTTGGACAGAGGCATACCCGGTTTCAGATTACACTGCCCCGACTACTGCCAAACAGTTGGTTCGAGAATTCTTCCCACGATACGGTTTACCACGTGTTGTTCACTCAGATAACGGCCAGCCGTTCTCATCCGAATTAATGAAACACGTTTCACTTCTGTTAGGTTATCAGTGGAAATTCCACTGTGTCCGACACCCCGAGGCAGCAGGTCTCGTAGAAAGACATAACCAGATACTGAAAATCAGAATGTCCAAAATATGCAGAGAGAAAGGTGTCGACTGGGTAGTAGCGTTACCCGTTGCACTCTTTTACATGAGAATGGTAGCACACTCACGAACAGGGCTATCCCCGTATGAGGTGATCTTCGGTAGACCACCAAATATGTGGGGGACGCCTGTACCACGAAAAATAACTGATGTTGACTGTAATATGCTGACAGATTACTTGGCTTCCTTGATGTCTGCACTACAATCTTGTCGTTCACAGGTAGCTGCAGCCTTTCCCGACAACACTGAGGTGAAACCCCATGACGTAGTTCCGGGTGATCTCGTCTTTGTGAGGAATTTCGACCGAAAGACTCAGCTGGAGCCCAGGTGGAAATCACCCAAGTTGGTCCTGCTGACCACAAGAACAGCCGTGAAGATCGAGGGCCGCAAGGGCTGGATTCATTCAAGCCATATCAAGAAATTTCATGGACTATCCTCGGATGTAGACATTGTGCCCTGCACTCCCTCACAGACTGATTCAAAACTTCCTTTGGTTGAACAGAATAACTCTGAAAATTACAAACTAAAGCTTAGGCCCAACAAGTCGAGCAATTTGATTGTTTAAGTCCTCTCCAAGGTGAAGCGGTTGAATTGTCTCTGACATGTATCCCTTGGACCTGAGTAGAGAAAATACCCGGAAAATGTTGAAACGACAGGCGTATTGTAAATCACTGCGTGGCCACTGCATAGTGACATTATTAATTTTGTTTTTCTTGAGTCTTTTAATAATTACTGCAAGTATATTGTTGCACGTATATTACCCTATTTCTAGACATGTTTATAATGTTACTGCTGAACATTCCTTTAGTGACTTACCTCCGCATGAATTGTCTTATAGACTTGCGCTGCGCAATAACACTTTCATTAGTATGTTACATCATTCCCATCAGACTAGTAATGCCACCAATTGTTGGGTGTGTGGTCGGCTCCCTCCCTACCAGAATTATGAAGGAGTCCTGCCTTTCTTTCCACATCCATTTACACATAATGGCTCCTGTGGAGCATGGTTTAGTTTAATCAATTCCATAGACTCAGACACAGCAGTTTACCAAGATCATTGGGTATGGGGAAACCTGAACCTAGTTTTACTCAAGGTCTGCTACCCTGACAAGGAGGGTCGCCCCAAAAGAACAGGAACTGATCTAGAAAATGAAGTATATGGATTAGGTAATTTTACACCTAATCTCATGATTCTAAATGTCGTATCCGAAGTTGAACTAGTCTTACCCACCATGTCAGTATTCCCAGCGAAGGGTGAATTGTGTGTAAGAAAGGTTGGTTCCATACATATGGGCCATAGTAAATGCACTACTATAGTAGAATTCAGGGATCAAGGCAAATCTTCATTTAGAGCTTATCGCCACTCCTACTTTATATGTGGTCAGACTGCATATATGCGTCTACCTCTAGATTGGGATGGTACCTGCTACATTGCATTCCTTTTGCCACCTGTTTTCCTAGCTCCTCCTGATTATTACAGAAATATCCATTTAGTACACAACAGAGAGCGGAGAGATCTCCCCATTGTCGATTACACTGAGACGGCATGGGACAAGTATGTAGATTTTAATAAAGGCATCTTTCCCTATATAGGTACTGTTACTAATAGTAAGCTGATACGTAGATTAACTAGAACCCTTGAAGCAGTAGTGAATGAGACTATTTCCGCCTTAGGCAATTTAACGGAAGAGCAGTCTGCTATGCGGATTGTTGTGCTTCAAAATCGCCTTGTCCTTGACGTCATCCTGGCTGATAGGGGCGGAGCTTGTAGGGTCATCGGATCAAGCTGCTGCGTATTCATACCAGAAAATTCGCCATCTGTATATAAAGCCATCACTCGCCTTCATAAGATTGTAAACCAGATACACCAGAACCCAGGCACTTGGACTTGGTCCAGTTGGTTTTGGAATGTGATATCAGCCTGGGGATGGAGAGTTTTATCATTCCTAGGTATTGGCCTTCTCATACTATTCAGTTGCTGTCTATGTCTACAATGTGGACCAGCGATTTGTGGTCTGTGTGCCACATCGTGCATTCCGCCACCAAGATTTCATTCGACACGGAAGAAGAAAGAAGAACAAATGATGCTATATGAACAGATCAATGGATTGATGAAGATTGATATCTCTTGAAGGGCAAGTAGGGGACAAGGAGGGAATGTGGAAATATGGATTTTTCTGGTCAGTTATGTCCCCTATCTTGGACCCCAACGGTTCCATGTGCATGTCACAAGTACATGTATGTTTCCTCCAGTTCCAGTTATGAAGACGCAAATACATGTGCGTCCACCGTCAACATGTCCTCTGTCAGTTCCGCCATGAATAGGCCGGATATTCCATTCCTAAATATGAAAGGCCACCGGCTTTATATGGTTCACTTATGCCATTTTACAGTCCAGGCAAGTAGGCCCTGATCCTGTCATCAAACCCCTCTTGCTTTCTGCCTCTGAAACCTCGAGTCTGAGCCTGCATCTGTGACCATGAACTTTGTCTCATTCTCTGCGCGGCTCACGAAGCCTGACATCAGCCTATTCTCTGCCAAGAACTGTATTTCACCTTCGAATTATCTGCTTCCCCCTCAGCCGATGCATTCCTGCCTAGTAGTTTAAGTAAACATTCTTCCAGTTACCAAGCAAAAGGCCCGGCTTCCCTGTCCTCATACAAGTAATTCATAGCCCTGTTACCATGGAATATTCCTACCCCCTCGCATTCAGTGTAGACACTTAGACGCTTGTACACGCACGCACAGTCAGTGTAGAATAGATTCTGTCCGAGAGTCCTCCTTTTGTGGATAACATAGTTCTTTAAACATAGGATGTTAGATATGATTTGGGATTAGGTTGACTTGACCCCCCAGACTTTTTGTCTCCACATGTAGAGCTAAATGTCAAGTCCCCTTCACCCCCTAGTTACACGTCAATTACACGTCATGCTGCTGCGCGCGCATCTAGGCCAAGTATTATCTTATAGATCCACCTATATATATGACATCATAACCAATTATGTTCCTTTTTACTCCTTATTACACCCATTTTTTGGTTACGCAGATAAATCGTCATTTTCCTTATCAATTGTTACGCCTACTGCATTCGCTTCATTGTAATGTATGTACTATAAAAGTTGCTTCTTGTCAATAAAGTATGTACTTCACTTCCTGAACCCCCGTGGTGATGGAACTTGGAGCAACCGATTATAATCGATCACTGGAATAAAGCCCATTCCGAACCTCTAATATCACGGATTCTGCCTCTCATTTTACTGAGCTATTTTATAATGTTTCTGTATCAAATTCAGTCCAGGTAAAGGAATTTTATTTACCACACTTCAATGATTGGACTTCACAATACGCCAAGCCAGTTAATTCCTTTAGATTGTTTGAAACTGAGTCGGACACTCTCCTCCCCTTCACGATATTTACATACGCTTTCTATACCACAATCTCTTTGCTTTTCTCTTCTCTTTTCTGTCTCTCCACTAATGCACGATCTATCAATAAGGACCACCATTAACCTTTCACCCATTCTGGTTTGGACCTCATCTTCATTACTGAAACATGATGACATATCGTCCATGAAGCTATTTCTCTAGGGAATAATATGTATACGCAGAACCACAAACCAGAGGAGGAGTAGCTGTCTTCAACAAAAACACCACCACCAAATGCTTCGCAAATTTATCACCTTTGCATTGTGAGCAGGTGTTCCTCAGATGCCATCTACCTTTTTTTTTTTTTTTTTTACTTTCTATTGATCCAATGTCCGTTTTCAGTTCAACTTTCGTAGAAGCATTTCTGGACTCATAGCAACAACAACCATATCTCTTCACTCTGCAAGCAGGAACAATCACAGAAACTTTGCTTGGGCAAGATTTGACCTGTTGGACTCATACAAACAAAGCCACCAATGGAACAAGAACTCTCAGTTAGAAAGGTGTTGCCATGGAAAGCCAATCAAAGACATGGTACACACCCCCCAAGAATGCGAATGGTATTCAAAGAGCAGAAATACCCCTCTGGAGAAAACGTTAAGACTAATCCGATCTGAAGACCACTACAGTACCCTGTCACTCCTCTGGGAAACCACTTCTTTGTAATTAATCAGAAAGTTGTGGCCTCTAAAGCAGTATGGAAAGTTAGATGTTAAAAAATCACTATGATGGCCGCAACGTCAAAGGAGACATCAAGCACAACCTCACAGATCAACACAGATCAAAACCACTTGCAGCCATACAGCTGCCCAACAGAACAGCTTTTCAATTCTGGATATAACAGTGAGCCTAGGATAAACATTTGCTCATGGTGCAGCATCCACATCCCTATCTACCTTCCCCCCTCACTCATACAGTGCACTAAGCCTGGCGTAGGGACTGGGGCCAAAGTCATCAATCTCTAAACCACAACGAAATGCCAAATAAATGGGTCATGGTGAAGGGGTGGCCATGTCCGAAATATGTAACTATGTCAAAACTGTTGCATGTTTAGATGAAGGGTCCTTCTACTGACCACATTCACACACATTCCTTTTCATATTCTCTATCTCAAGGGTTTATGGTTTCCTTTGATACTCCCATTTCACCATCTTGCTCTTTTGGCGCTCCAGCAAGTCTTTTTTTGTATGCTGAAGTCTCAATGACCGAATGCCTAATAAAGTAAAGGAATACCTGACTATTGGGAAACAAAGATGGTGAAGGGCGGACATATCGTAGTCAGTTGAGATCCATTATATGATACCCTGATTACCTGACATCTATTTTCCATTGACTAGATGCGGAAGGAGTTCTAAGTCGCATGCACCATTGTAGGGTCAAATTTCCCTTAATTTGATAGATTCTAGCTGTAGATTTCTTACCTTAAAATTATCCCCAGGAGTCAGACTGGATTCAGAAATTTTTCTTGAGCAGTATCCGTGCCGGTAGGTGGCGTTGTTCGGCTCCTCATGGCGTCATTAGCATTGTCCACGATGTGACATTTGCGGTGCCTGAAAAGGCGCCACCTTTGCGCGCTGATGTCCGTTCTTTTAGTTCCGCACCAGTCAGCGCAGATACAGGAAGAGCTAGCCCTTAGTCATTTTTGACTGCGATTTGTTGACATTTTGTTGAAGTTTTTTTTTAGGTGTTATTTCCTGGTGTGTCAATAATGCCATCAAAGAAGCCCTTGGGCGCTTGTCACCAACAGATGTTGGTGACTGACTCTCACATTGTTTGCCTCTGGTGCCTCGAACAAGACCAATACCCAAAGGCCTGTCTCGACTGCTGCGCCATGCATTCGAAGGCTTTGAAGGAGCTATCCCTCAAGGTCATGGCAGCTCAATGCTCGAGGTCCCAGGAGTTGCTGTAGAGTCAGAGGTCGTCGTTCAACTCCAAGTCGTTGAGCCATTCGGGTAAGTGTCGGTCCTACAAAAAAGAAGAAGCGTGCTTAGACTTCATTTCATTCAGCAAGATGAGGGAATGTCCTTTGAGGCCTGGCTCTGCGGTTGAGCCAGCACATAGGCCTACTCCACACCTCCCTGCTTTTCCAGGAGCTGCAGTGACCCCCCTTCAGGAAGCTGGCTCTCTATATAGTGGAACAAAACGTGGTACACTGTGTACAGTCCAGGTAACACTTATTGGTTTACAGAGGCAAAAATGATATCACTAAATGCTCTTTTTTGTGGTAGTGTGGGCGCGCAGTGTATGCTGATCACAGGATAGTGCTAAGCATTTGTTGTACTTGTTGTTGAGGCAATAAATGAGACACAATCTCAAAAATAAATCTGAGACCAATTTAGGAAAATAAGTCGTATTTTCATGTTAATTTTGATAGTACTTTTTTAAATATTGATTTTTACAGTTAAGTAAAATGTTCACTTAAATGCATCTTTGCGCGGCAATGCTTTCCTATGGGGAAAAAAGGCATATGTTGCATACAGTTATTTACGGTCGGGGTCTGGGGATCTCCTTCTGGGCTTATGGTCGTGCAGGGCCAAGGTCCAAAGTACCTCCAGGAGTTACTCGATACATGCCCTGGGGCATCCAGGTGCACAGGTGCTGGTCTGGTTGGTAGCCTTGCGTGCTACACTGGTGGAATGAAGGGGGGGTCTCCTAGAAACAGGCTGCAGGGGGTCTTGGGGACAGGTCCGGGAGCTCCCAACTAAGGGCTTGGATCACAAGGTTCATGGGAGCAAGGCAGCACAGTCGTTTTTTAGGTACCTGGGCAGGAGCACTCGGGTGCAGAGTAGATAGGTCGGCTGGGCTCAGTGCGTCCAAGGCCCTTGGGGTTGTCAGTCTCACCGTGGTGGGTGGTGAAATCAGGAAAGCTGGGCTACTCTGGAAGCGGGTCTCTGCAGTGCTCATGTCCCTTGACAGCTGCTGGGTCTAGGTGCTGTTAGAGTCCCGACTGGGCTTAAACAGGCCTTGATTGCTGCAAGGGATCCGGTAACCCGGGCATTGGTGCTGTGCGGCTCTGGTCGGTCTTGGTGTCCTCTCACTCAGTGGAGGGGACAGATCTGACCTCATGTCACACAAGCTTTCCAGCCTCTGCATAGACGTAGATGCATTTCCTATCGACCAAAGAGGTCAGGTACTAGCAGTCGCTCAGTCTACCACCCCCCTGCCAGCAGCTGCCAAGCCCTTCTATTCTACCCGTTTATTATCATGGATACCCAGTGGGCAGCAGGATTCGTCACCACCTGCCCCACTGGTGGTCCATAGCATCAGACAGGTGGGTTTTGCAGATTTTCTGAAGGGGCTACTCCTTCCCCAGGGAGACTACCCCTCTCTCCATGGCACCCACTTACGACAGGCTGATAGAGGACCATCTATCCCTTCACTGCCAGGAATTGATGGCTCTTTTGGCCAAAGGAGCCATAGAGAGAGCTCTGACACCAGAAGTAAGTTGTGGTTGCTATTCCCGCTACTTTCTGGTGCCCAAGAAGGACGGAGGCCTTCGTCCTATCCTCAACCTGAGCTATCTCAATTTCTTCCTCAAGAAAAAGAAATTTAAGATGAACACTCTTGCTCAGGTCTTGCCTGCCCTGGAGCTGGGTGACTGGATGGTAGCGTTGGACCTGCAGGATGCTTATTTCCATATTTCCGTCCTGCCTGCCCACAAGTGTTCCCTGCAGTTCACAGTGGGCCATGAGCACTTTCAGTTCGCTGTGCTCCCTTTTGGTTTTACCTGCGCCCCTCGGGTGTTCACCAAGGTGATGGCGGTGGTTGCAACTCATCTGCGGAGATCGGGAGTGCCAGTCATCTATCTTGACGACTGGCTGTTGAAGTTGGGCTCTCCGCAGGCTGTCATCTCCCACCGTATCCAGACTATGGCAGAACTCATGCATTTGCTGGGGGTTCACTATCAACATGCCGAAGTCACACCTGACTCCCTCTTGTACGCTCCCTTTCATTGGAACTGTTCCTCTAGTGCATTTTCGAGCTTATCTTCCCCAACAGCAAGTCCAGGATATTCATGCTATAATACCGGTGTTTCAGCCTCTATCCTGGAGTTCGGTGAGACCTCCTACATCCTGCTTATGACACATACCCATTGGCATATGCGGGCTCTGCAGTGCGAACTAAAGTTCCAGTGGGCGCAGCATCAGTAGAACCTCTCCAACGTGGTCCAGATCTTGGAAGGATGGCTAACAAACGCGATTGGGTCAGCAGTAGAACCCTCTTCCTTCCCCAACCAGATCTGACAGTAGTGACAGATGCTTCACTCCTGAGATGGGGCAGCCATCTGGGAGAGGTGGAGATCAAAGGGCATTGGTCTCTGGCGGAATACGGACTCCACATCAACCTGCTGGGGCACCAAGTGATCAGCTTGGCATTAAAAGCCTTTCTTCCCTCTATCCAAGGAAGGCTAGTGCAAGTGTTCACGAACAACACCACTGCCATGTGGTACTGCAACAAGCAGGGTGGGGTGCAATTATCGACCCTTTGTCAGGAAGCCTTCATCTCCGGACATGGCTTGAACAGCAGGGTATACCTCTGGTGGGTCAACATCTGGTGGGCTCTCTGAGCACCAAGGTGGCAAACTCCACCACAGATGCCTTGTGGATCACAAATGGCGTCTCCATCCGAAGGTGGTCCAAGGGCTCTTTCAGCATTGGGGAGAGCCTTGGTTAAATCTGTTCGCCACCGCCAAGAACGCACAGTGTTAGCAGTTCTGCATGCTGGAATTTCCAAGGCTGCTCTCGCTTGGATAATCTTTTTGTCTCGAGTGGAGCTCAGGCTTCATGTACTGGCATAGGGATCATGTAGTGCATGATCCCTATGCCAGAAGGTGCCTTCCATGGCATACATTGGCAGACGGAGTACAAAGGTGCAAAGGTTGGGTCACGTGTGAAAGGATGGTGAATGAAATGAAAAGGGAATGTGTAGTATCTTCATGTTATGTTTATAGTTTTCCCCTTTACCTTGTAACTAGCTGCTCAGCCAGTGTGAGTATTCTGTGTGGAATGTTGACATTAGTGGAATGCTTGGGTGCCTGGTGTGAGTGAGACAGTTGGGAAGATGGGCTGAGCACCTAGCAGGCTGCTCCTGGTGAGGCTGCTATCTCTATACTATGGATGTTAAGAACCTAATAAATATCATAAAGACATCTCTCGGCTACGTCTGCTGTGTCACCTCTACGCAAGGAACCAGCTTATTAGATTTAGCGATGGGGGTGGGTGAGTTTATTGTGGGGGTTAGTCCCACATACTTGGTTCACCTTACATTTTGGAAATTAGAATGGGCTTTAGCCCCATTTCCACGTTGTAAGTCACTTATCCCTTACTTAAGGGGTGATTTCAGGGGAGTTTGCCCTCTTTCATTGTTTTTGGGTGTTTGTCCGTTTGTCCCAGCTACTCAGCTTTTAGGGGGTATTAGTCCCACCTAAGTTTTTGGTAATGGGTGTTAGTCCCATCTACTCAGTTTATAGGGGTGTTAGTCTCACCTATGTAATTTGTAATGGGTGTCAGTCCCATTTACCGTCCGCATTATGGGTTGTAGTCCCATTTTGGCAGGGTGTCTTGGTTGTGTTCCTTACATAGGAATACCTACATGGGTGCGGTCCACCCATAGTTAGGAGTACGTACATGGGTGCGGTCCACCCATACTATGTAAGTACGTACATGTGTGCGGTCCTCCCATATTTTTTGTTACAATAGTAAGGAGTACGTACATGGGTGCGGTCCACTCATAGTTTCTGTTTCAAATTTTAGTTGTACTCACATGGGTATATTCCACCCATAGTGTAGGAGTTCTGGGGGTGTTCCTCTCCGATTTGTGTCGTCGACGGTGTAGAGTTCTCGTAGTATTTTTCCACCGTGTTTCTCTGCACATTGTTTCACATGTTTTGTCATGTGGTGTTTTCTCACTATTTGTCAGTGAGCTAAACATTCTTTGCTCTTTCTTTTTGGCTTTTGTATTTATTTTTATTAAAGGAGGAGGATGGTGATACTTTGTGTATATCTTTTCACTCTTCTTTCTTCTTTTGTGTAGTCTGGTTCCCTTTTGTGGTGTGGTTTTTACCTTTTGCCCCTGGGTTTTAGACTATTGATTTCATTTGTTTATTTTGTGTATAGTTGTCATTCATTTTAGTATGGTTTAATTAATTTTCAATTTTAAAGGGAGAAGATAATGTAGTATCTTCATGTTATGTTTATAGCTTTCCCCTTTACCTTGTAACCAGCTGCTCAGCCAGTGTGAGTGTTCTGTGTGGAATGTTGACATGAGTGGAATGCGTGGGTGCCTGGTGTGAGTGAGACAGTTGGGAAGATGGGCTGAGCAGCTAGCAGGCTGCTCCTGGTGGGGCTGCTATCTCTGTACTATGGAAGTTAAGAACCTTATAAATATAAAGACATATCTCGGCTACGTCTGCTGTGTCACCTCTACACAAGGAACCAGCTTATTATAGAATGGTGCTTAATATTTTGGTGGTTTGTTGGGAAGTTGTTCATATTGGCGGGAAGTTTAAAGGGTGAGGTGTTGTTTTGATGAAATGCATTAGTGAGTTGGGGTTTCTTACATATGTTGTGAGGTATATAAGTTTGAGCTGCATACCTCTCCTAATAAAGCATCCTTTAGCTCTTACTTTGCCCTGTTCATTCTGTGCAGTCTTGCCCGATAACTCTCTGGATGCAATTACAGTTTCCACTATCCTTAAAAGACCCTAGATCCAAGGCTATTGAAAAGGTATTTTCCTTACTTAAGGGACTTTAGGAACTTCTACCCTAACTCCACCCTATCTCTGCACATCAAAATCACTGAGATGATGTTGAATTTCCAAAGCTCCTTCGTCTTTGAGGTTGTCTCACTCCTGGATCCTGCCCAATCTAGTTTCTGCCCCACCCATAGGAATGATACTGCTCTGATGGCAGCTACTGATGACATCCGGATGACCGTAGATTATAGAGGTTTAACTGCCTTGATCCTGTTCTATCTTGTGAGGTGTTTCACACGATCGACCAGACAGGGTAATTCCCTACACTCCATGTCAGTAAGATGCAGTAGGCTGTGAAAGAAAAAGCATGTAACTGGAAAATGATGTCCCGTGTGACATGGAGTAATTGGAAACCTCAGTTCAAATTGTAGTAGGAACGATTCTGTCTTTTGTTGTAGTAGAGAACGTGGCTTTAAGTTGAAATCCTGTAGTGAAACTGTACGAACACAAGCATCTGCATTTAAATGAATAATCGTGTCAGTAAACTGTGAGGCTCACCTCGTCTACCTTTGCCGTGCCCGATGCAAGGCCATAGCCAATCCATTAGACCCCATCACTGTTTCTTTTGATTTCATAGGACTGCCCTTGCCTATCTGAACTACCTTTGACTTCTGTTGCCGGTTCTGTTACCTGTTCCCCCACCATTCCCACTCTGGTGTTAGATTCCTATGACTTTTGCTGCACACAAGATCCTCCTCATAGTTCCGTTCAACTTTTATGACGAAATACTGCACATCTTCAAAGATGACGACTACGTTTTCTTCCGATTATTCCAATTGTTAATGTTCATGGTTCAATTATTGCGGCTTGTGACTGATGACCTCTTCAATGCATTCATCAGAGCACTGCATGTTCAATCACAGAGCAGTGCTTGTGTGGAATAGTGACACCTAGCTCCCACTCAGGAGTGGAAGGTATGATAAACTCGTTCTGTGGACTAGTTGCTCAGCTCAGATCATGGGTTCGAAACCTGATGGAACTGACTCAAGTTTTTTTCATCATCGGAGCTCAATACAAAAAAATGAGAACCATTGATAAGGGTGACAGCACGACTTAATTATGAACCATCTAGGTGCAGTTCTGTGCATAGACTAAAAATAGTCATTATGTCCATTTGTGCAATATGAACATCTATGATGTACCTCAGTGTTCACTTGTCATATAGTTCATCAGATATTCACACAGTAACAAAGCTCTTGGTCACTGTTTTTTAGTGTACTACCAAACCTACATCATGTTTTCTCCACTTAATTCCTAGCTCTATCATAGAGCAGTGTCTTGTTTCATATTTACTTCTCTCTTTTTATATATCACTACATACCGCTCTTCTGCTGATTCTAAGCTCTGTAAATAGTACTTGCTACTACTACCCAGTTTAACAGTTAAACCTGAGTCATCCTTGCCAGGACTCAAGCTCTTGACCTGCAAATAACCATGTTTTACAAAGAAGCGTTCACCTCATTGGGCTATCCAGGCAATCAAGACCCCCCAGGGTTTTGCAATTTGCAGAGAAAATTGCTAAATCAGGCTTTATGTAAAAATACCGCAATTTTTACAAAAATGTCTGGAAAATTTGTTTACAAAAACAACTGGCGTTCACCCTGTTTTTTACTGGCTTTATGCTACAGCTGAGCCAATAAAGGGAGGGTGAGCAACAGGCCAGCAGGCAGCAGAGATAATAAATTTCTCTGTTGCCTGCCTTTGAAATGCACAGAGCCCCCTCCTGTGCGATTAGCCTGTAGCCCAACTCACAGGCCCTTGAAAGGCTCTCCTAGCACCCACCCTCCACTGCACACTTCTCCCTCGACCCACTCTTGTCTCCTATTCACCCTCAACCTCGCCCATGTTTTTTCATTTTTTTTATATATATATATCCTCCGCCTTCTCTGCCGCCCCCTACCTCCAATCCCCCCTGTCCACCCCTGCTGCCCTGAACGCACAGGTTGTCTGATGCCAAAAAGAGATGGTGCCATATTGTATTCTATTGTCTTTGGCAGCAAACACTGTCCAGTTCCGCTAAATCCTGGGGGGTCTGGACAACCCTACACTTATAGATCGGTTAAGTGGGCAGCTCAGCCGAGATCTATTGGCAACACTTTCTAACACCAGCCAAGAGGGCGCCCCTATCTTTCATTGACTAGAGATCGATAAAATGAGTACCATCTGGCCAGTATGAAAATAATGCCTCTTATATCTATGTACACAGCCCTGAAACTGCAGAGCAGTGTTAGCAAAGTATTTTCTAAAGAGTGTGATCAATATATGTTAAACATTGTGGGGAAAACTAGGTTAGTACTATAACTAATATATATATATATATATATCATACATATCATACACACATACATCCATCCATACATACATCCATATCCTACTTGCGGTCGCCAGTAGGTAGTTAGAATCATGTTTCTATAGGGAAAGCTTTTTTTGACTTGCCTATAACTTTGGCACTGTTTGACAAACCTTCACGAACTTTTCCAAGAATAGCGTCAAGTTTGGTTTTATTGTGCATGGAAAGTTTTGGTGTAATCGGTCAAGAGAGGGCTGAGAAAAAGGGGGGGTTCAAAAAACGTAAACTCAACTACAGTACACACCACTGGACGGAATTACACCGAATTTGGCAGGAAGGTAGCTTTTGGTTCACAGATAATGCTTTCAGTTATCCGGTGCAAATCCATTCAGTAGTTTGCAAGAAATCTCAATGTGTATATCTACGAATGCAACTAATTTGCAATTATTTTGCGATGATTCTCAAATACACGTGCCAACAGAAATGCCGTGTTTGGCTGGCCGGAACCTGAGCAGAAAGTTGAGACTGCCATTTTAGTTTGTTTGCAAAGTCCCCAATGCAACATAGATTTGGCCATTGCGCCATGCGTGATATTTGCAAATTCGTCACGACACTCAACGCAGCCCCCTGTGTAACTTCATGATAAATTTGCGACTAGCGACTGAAATTAAAAAAAAAAATTATATTCACATACTCACCCTCACTTAAACACTCACAGAACCACTTATACACCCACTCAGAAACTCATGCACCCACTCACAGACCCACTCAGACACTCATGCGCAGCCAATCACACCCACAAAACTACTCACACACCCAGTCACAGACCCATACAGCCACTCACACACCCACTCACCAACCTATACATCCATTAACAAACACTCTCAAAGGTCATAGGTTACAGTTAGGAAATAAAATGTAAAGACCTTCAAAATTCTCTAAAAAAAAAAAACAAAGGTTACTAGGATGTTATAGTTAGGAAATAACATTAACAAACCTTAGAAATTCACTGAAAACGCCAAAGGATACAAGGACGCTACAGTTATGAAAATTTTTTAAAATGTCACTGACCATATCATGAGTGATGTAATATGAGAGGTCATAAGCAGTGCATTGCGGGTGCTTAAGTTAATGTTTGCTCAAATAACTAGAACTCCTGAATTTCTATTGTTTTGTGCGTGTGAAATCTGAGCCTAACTATAACTTCCTTGTAACCTTTGTTTTTTCCCAGTGAATTTCTAATGTTTCTTAGTGTGTATATATGTGTGTGTGTGTATGTATATATATATATATATATTCCTTTGCAAGGAAATCCAAAATGGAAAAGAATTCCAGGCAAGCCCACAAGCTGATTCAGCAGGTAAATGTATTCTTGGCAGAAAAGACGACGCGTTTCGACCACGTCCGTGGTCTTGGTCACATGACCTCCGTCTCCACATTACATTCTTTTTAAAGGCATAGTAAGGGTCTTTCTCATAGACATAGTAAAAAGCAAAACAAAGTAAACATGTTTCTTCACATTTTGAAAAAATGAAAAGGTGCACAAATGTAATAGAGTGCATATATGAGGTGCAGTACTGAGATTTTATACAAGAGTTGTGTCAATGGTTATTTGTTTATAAAGTAGAAAGTACATTCATTGTATAAACTACGATTGATTTTGGTGTGCAATGGTTCTCTCTGTTTGCTGCGCTTGTTCATTATACAGCCATATATGGTGACTGATCATGTGCTCTAGTGCCCATAGGTATTGTCTAGGTGTGCTATCCTGATTGATCAAAAAGCGAATTTGCATATACGATGAAGGTAAAGTACCATAGTGAATAAAAGTTAAGAAGTGGCTCGGAGTTCAGGGCAGCCGCCGTAGACTCCAGTGCTCATATCTTTACTATTTAGACGTGATTTTCAGGATTTGTTGTGCACCATCTTCCTGTGGACGAGAATATATAAGGTTTTAGTACTTGCAGCCATACACTACATACCATCTAACACAGTAAAATTGTATTTTTAACCATATTGAAACAACAAAACTTACAAAATGAAATAAATTTACAGTACTGATCCTGTAGAAAAATAGTGATGGGTGCTTAGTGAAAGGAGAGGGAAGAGGAAAGTGAGTATATCGGCAAGGCATATTTCAATATAATTACATAGATTGTTTCTTTATAAGTGGCTATACATTTCTTCATCCTGGTTAAGGCCATATGGGAATTTGGTACCTGCCATAAGAATGAAGCGAGATTCCCGTTTCCGGAGTGAGGCAATAAGATTGCCTCCTCTTGGATTGGGGCAGTTTGTATCCAGTCCAAAGGATTTGGCTTTGGTCCAATCTGCCCCATGTTGTTTTCCAAAATGCCTGGCTGTGCTAGAACTTTGATCTTTATTGGTAATAGCACGCCAGTGCTCCAAGATACGTTTCTTTACTGCAAAAGTGGTAGATCCTATATACCATAGATTATATGGGCAAACAATCGCATATACCACAAAATCTGTATTGCAGTTAATCAAATGTGGTATTTTCCATTTCATTTTAGTCCTTTCAAGTGTAACTTCGGTGACATTATTGCTATGTTTGCAAGCTTTGCAGTTTCCACATTTTCTAAACCTTTTTTTTGTTGCAACCAATTCTTCTTCATGGAATAGAAATGGCTCGATACCAACATATCTCTAAGTGATGTATTTCTTTCATATGTGATAGATGGTGTTACTTCTACCAAATTCCGTAGGATAGGATCTTGTCTCAGGATGTCCCACCTATTTTTGAGGATTTTACGGATCTGATTTGACTGATTACAGAATTTGGTGATAAATCTAGTGGGTTGTTTGTTTTTTGTTAATTGTCTTCCATCCTTAGTTCTACTTTCTTCTAGAATTTCCTCTCTACTTTTCTTTTCGACTCGGATCTCTGCTTGTTGTAGGACTCTTTTAGAGTACTCTCTGTCTTTAAACCTTTGTTTCATTTCTTGTTTTGTCTGTGTATATGATTCTTCGGAGCTACAATTACGTTTTGCTCTTAAGAATTCACTGTAAGGAATTCCCCATCTGAAACTAGGTGGATGCGCACTTGTAGAGTGGAGGATGGAGTTCCCTGCTGTATCTTTGTGGAACAGATTTGTATTTATACTACCTTCTTGTGTAGTAAGTCTCAAATCCAAGAAGTCTACCGATGTTTGACTCTAATGTCTGGTAAATTTAAGGTTCACATCATTACAATTCAAACAATTGATAAACGTATTGAGGTCATTTTCAGATCCTTTCCATACAAAAAAGATGTCATCTATGTATCTTAGCCACTTTGAGACATTGTAAAACCACTTTTCAGTTTGTTCATTCCAGAGCACCTGCTTCTCCCACCAGCCCACCATGAGATTGGCGTAGCTGGGGGCGAAGCAAGTGCCCATGGAAGTACCTTGTAGTTGTTTATAGTGTACATTTTCAAACATAAATACATTCTCTCTGAGACACATAGAGATCATATTTAGTAGCATGGTAGTATGTTGTAAATATTCAATTTTGCGATTCCTGAGGAAAAATTGACATGCTTTTAGTTCATCTGTATGCCGTATACTAGTGTAGAGGGCCTCTACATCTAAAACCACTAACCAGTTTTCTCCACTTATTGTGATATCATTGATTTTCTGTAAAAAATCAGTTGTATCACGTAAATATGATTTTAGATTTTTTATATATGGGAACAGGAAGTGGTCAACATATATACTTGTGTGTTCCATCAAACTATTCCTCGAGGAAACTATGGGTCGCCCAGGTGGATTTGTGTTACTTTTGTGAATCTTCGGAAGAAGATATAAAGTTGGTGTAGTTGGTGTATCATTTTTTAGGAATTGCCTCTCATCCCAGCTTAAAAGACCTTGTTCCTGCCATATATTCAATTTTTCATGATACTAATTTTTGAGGGTGGCAAGGTAATTCCTGTCTACCCTCTCATAACAGGATTTGTCATTGAGTTGACGATAAGCTTCATTGAGGTACATTTCTCGTGTCAATATCACAATATTTCCCTCCTTGTCTGAGGGCTTGATAATTATATTCTGATCTTTTTGTAAGTTGGTAACTGCTTTCCACTCTTCACTTGTTAAATTTTGTCTACATTTATTTTCCATTGAAAGTGTAAGTAGATCATGTGTTACTAAATCACTAAACACATCTATGTTATCTCTGGGTAACATGGGTATATATTTAGATTTACCTCTAAATATAGTGGGTGGTGTTTCATCAGTTTCGGCTCCCAATGAATTTGTTATTGCTGTTGTATGCGTGGGATTAAAGGGGTCTAGAGTAATATTGGTACTGGTTAAAAATGTTTCTTGGGCCAAATCCGTCAGAGTTTGTAATGCAGGTATGTCACCCATCGATATACCTATCTCATCATTGTTGGTGGAATTCACAGGTTTCACATTACCTTCCTTAGATGCGTGTATTTTACATAATTTGAGTTTGCGCTCAAATTTATATAGATCGACTCTTACTTCTGCATAGTCAAAATCTCTATCTGGGCAGAAAGATAAACCCAGTTCATTACCGTTAACTTCTGGGTGTTGTTCTCCATTACTGGTTCCCGGTTTTCTGGCGTCTTGTTCCCATGCCAGTAGATCTTGTATTTGTTGCGACTGATGTTTCTTTTCCGAATTTGTCTGCGTTTTCTTGTCTTTTCCCTTTGGGCCCGCCCCTGATTGAATGTTCTTTTTCTTTTTGTATTAAAAGATGTTCCCGGGAAAAAGACTTTTGTTCCGAGTTGCCTGATGTCGCGCTGTCCACCGAATCTTGATCTGAACTGATGTCTGTGGCATATTCATCTTTGCTCAGTTCCAATGTTTCTAAGGCCTTGTCTTTTCTTAGCTCTGTTCTCACCTTATCATATTTCTTGGCAAAGGTTAATATACGGCCAGGAGCATAGTCTCTTTCATCGCGTAGAAATTTCCTTTCTTTCCTTGCCACAACGTCCTTTTCAAACACTTTCATCTTGTCTTCCACTGTTTTGATAATTTTCTCAACTTCCTGTTGATCCTTTTCAAGCTTTAAATCATTTAGGATTCCCTGTATCTGTGTAAGCAACAATTTTTGCTCCTCCCACGCATTCTCAATCAATATTTCCAGCATGCGTCTTAAGCATGCAGTAGTGTTTTCCACCCAGTCCTGTAATACTTTCGGTTTGGGTTTAGCTAATGTGGGGGTAATAAAGATACGGAGTCCTCGTGGTATTCGATTCACCTCCAAGTAGTTTTGTAGAGAGATGACCTCCCACCATCTGCTGATCTCTCTGCGCCGGAGACGTTCTAATGTGTTAGCTTTATGCCGTAACCTGGATGTGGGTATTATAGTCTCTGTATTTCCTATATTTATGGGGTCATGTTGTTTTCTTGTGAAAATTGCCTTTGCCGATGCCTCACGTCCTTTGAGATACTCATCTGCCATCGCAATAGATTTTTTGTATAGTGCTTGTAAAACACTGTCTGCTGTAGTAATCAACTTCACGTATCGAGCCTCCTGGCTCACGCGCACTCTGAATATATATATATTAATGAACACTTCCTCTCACAACAGGAATGCCGACGCCGTGTCTTTGTGCAAATAATCTTTATTTGCAGGCTTGCTCACTAACAATTTGCATAAAGTTTTGCCACCATTTTAAACATTTTGTGAATCCATGTCACGTGAAAACTACCAAACAATGGAAAGTGCAAACAGACTCGTAGTTCAATAGCGCCATGTCAGTGCAAGTAATACAGTGCATAGATTACACATAATCACCATATAACAGTACGTTAAAATAGTACATCGCATTAAAATTGTTTAAAATGCTTAAAATAATGACTGTTCTAAAAAATTATTACACTTCATCCACAATTTGATAAAATGAATTAGTTGGATTTGAACCCTGGTCTGTTAGAGACATCAAATGTCTCCTGTTCGTGGCCCACCCCAGTGGGCTATTTTATTACGATCTTATCATAGCTGTATTTACATAGCAATACTACAAAAACCAAGATTCTTCAAATCTAGCTCCAGTGGGTGCAGTTGGCACTGTTATGTGACCATGAGAAACCTTTCCAAGATCGCATTTACTGCAATGAACTGGTCTGCTTAAAGTGCTCATGCTATACAAAATATCTAAATATAACAATTTTTATGTTAAAATTGGAATTGGGATTATAAATGTGTATGAAAATCTTCCTCAATGTTAAGTCCCTCAGGGATCTTGTTGTTGAGTCGAATGATATAATTCGATTCTAATCTTCTCAGTTTCTTGACTCGATCACCTCCCCTTACGCTCATTTGGACTGCATCGATTATAAAATACTCAAGTCCCTTTGTGTTTTTACCGTGATGCTGATCAAAATGTCTTGCCACGGGGTATGTTTTGTCCCCATTCTTAATAGCTCCTAGGTGTTGAAGGATTCACTTAGGCACAGGAAGGATTGTGCTGCCCACGTACCGCAGGCCACAAGGGCACCGCAGCACGTAGACAGCAAAATCGGTCCTGCAAGAATACTGACCCTTGATCTTACTTTCATGTGGCGAAAAGCCCCCTACATAGGTGGAGGTATTTTTACCATGTATACAGGCCTTGCATTTGGAGCATTTGATGAATCCCTCTTTCCTACTTAGCCAATTTTTACTTGTTGTTTTACACTGTGCTGTTGGCAGCATATTGCCAACCAATGTTTGCTTTAGCGACTTGACTTTCCTGAAGGTAATTTGTGGTCTGCGTGCAACAAATTTCTTGAGAATAGGGTCATTATAAATGATATGCCAGTGCCTCTGCAGGATCTTTCTCAGATTCTCTTCTTGGTTATTAAAACTGGTAACTTCAGATTATTATCTTGTAATCTGTTTACAAATTCTCGTGCACTTCCTTGAGAGCCCTTCCACACAACAAAGAGATCGTCGATGTATCGACACCAAAACATCACATTATCTTGCCATTCCTTGGGCAATTGCGATTGGACCACCTGCTCCTCCCACCAGCCCATATGCAAATTCGCATAGCTGGGGGCGAAGCAGGTGCCCATCGCAGTCCCGCACACCTGATGAAACAGTTCTCCATTGAATAAAAAATAATTATTTTCAAGGCAAGTAGATATCATGGTTAATAACATCTGAGTATGGTGCCATAACTGCAGTGGCCTACGCCCTAAATAGTATTTGATAGCATTAAGGCCATCTGCATGCCTGATGCTAGTATAAAAGGTTGTAGCATCGATCGTCATCAGTAAAAAATCCGGTTCCCATGGTATGTCATATATCTTACGTAAGAAATCACCCGAATCTTGAATAAAGGACAGGAGTTTTTTAACCAAGGGAGCGAGGAAGAAATCAACATACTTTGAGGTGTTTTCAAAAGCACTGGCAATAGCCGAAATACTTGGACGACCCGGGGGATTCTTAATATTTTTATGTACCTTTGGTATTAGGTATAGTACGGGCGTCGTTGGATTGCTGATTTTTAAGAACAACATTTAATCATTACTGATTAAGCCTCGCCTATACCAATCTAACAATAAATCGTTGTACTTCTCATGGCTCACAGTCATTGTCTCTTTACTCACTCTTACATAGTTCAATTTATTGTTAAGCTGTTTGTATGCTTCTTTAAGGTATTGGTCTTTACCCCATAGCACTACATTGCCCCCTTTATCGGCATCACGAATAATACATTTATCATTGCCTGTCAGTTTTTTAACTAAGGCATAGTACTCTTTATCTCACTTGGTGTATGATTTCTTCTTCATGTTTATTGAATGGCAAAGATTTTTAACATCATTAACTACTAAATCATTATATACATCCACGGAATCTCTACTCGTAAGTGGCGTGAATTTAGAATTCGGTCTAAAATTAGTAGGTGCATCTTGTTCTATGTTCAGGCTTTCATCATGCGCTAGTCCCAATGCCTGTTGCAAGGTACTAGGCACATTTTGAGATATATGTGCACCTTGACTCATTTCACTGTCCAAATCAGCCATTACCAACATTAAGTTCATATCATCCACTGCTAAATTACTGGGTCCATCTTCTATTGCTTCTCTCCTAGGTCCATCCGGACGTTTGGGAGCAACCGCAAAAAACATTTTTAGTTTCAAAGTTCTGGTGAACTTGAAGATATCGACCCTCGTTTTTACGTAATCAATGTCTGTTTTTGGACAGTAAGACAGGCCTAATTCAAGAATATTTAGTTCTTTGTCAGTTAACACAATATCCGTTAGATTGATGACTGTAGCAGCATTACTAAATTCTACTTCTTGGATTTGATCTTGTTTTTCTCGTTGCTGCTTAAACTGTTTTGCCCCTTTACGCCGCTGCCTCCTCTGCCTCTTCCTCTTGGAGGCCTGGCATTTACTGGAGGACGTGGGCGAAGGTTGAATCGTCTTTCCTCTCTTAAAAAATCAAACTCGTCAATGACTGATGGGATCAATGCTCCAGTACTAGGCCCCTCCTCCAAATCTGTGTCAAGTTCTGAACTTTGCAGGCTGCTCAATTCAGACTGCTGGTCTCGAACCCTTCCACCAGCGCCATTGAGTCTTTGTTTCCGCAGGCTATCAAACTTTTTGGCGAAAGTATATATCTGTCCCCGGTCGTAAGCAATCTTATCGCGCAGAAATTTTTGCGCCTTCCTCTCCTTTATTGTGCTTTCCAGTTTAATCAGGCATTCCATCATTTCTGCCTTGAACTTAATAATTGTATCCTGGTCTGCTTCTTTATCAAGCCTGAGCATGATCTGATCGATTTCTTCAAGTATCCTGACACGGTCGATATTTGCGTACTTTACAAGGATTGCTAACATCCTACTGGAGGCGTCCTGGTTGTTGTCTGCCCATTGCCTTAGCATGTTAGGATTGGGATCTTCATATGTGGGTGCCACCAAAATCCTAAGCCCTCTGGTTATTCTTTTGACTTCCAGATAGCGCTGTAATGACTTTGATTCCTACCATTTCGACAACTCTGAACATTTCAGTTTTTCCAGCCTTCTCAATCTTGCCATTACATCTGAGACTTTAGCACTGCTCACCGATGCAGTACTTTTCTGAGCGACAGTCACATTGTCATTAAATATAGATAGTGCCGCCTCCTCCCTTTCCTGTACTTCTGCAGCTGACATTGTGTGCAAATTAATTTGGATAAATCCAAGCGCAAAGAACCGCCAGTGTCCACTTTTCTCAATGAATGGGATTGCCTCTTAACTCACTGGCTTTCCCTCTTCCCATACGATACAGGCATTCGCTTACCTCCGAAGACCAGGAAGATCTCCTTGGGTCCTCCGACTCGTAGAGTACTGCTGCTGCCTCAGAAATATATAAATATATATATATAGATAGCTGAAGAAGAAATCTTAATGTTGGGACTATCGTACTGTCCAGGAAACTGACTGGACTACCCACAAGCGAGGATAGACAACTTTAAATTTATAAGGAAACTCAAACTTTTAAAGATACATACATTAACTGAACGACCTTCCAATGCAATTACCATAGAGGGGAACCAGTCGAGAACAACAACAGGAGTTACAACCATTGCGGATCTCTCCGTACTAGGAACTCTTAGACAGCCAGAAAGTGAAAGTGATGACCCTGATGCCGAATTAACAACAAGGATATCATTCAGGAACAAAACATTGAAATTGGAGAAGCGTCATTAGCACCATTTTGGCCACGATCAAGAATAACACCAACCGGAAGGAGGAGCCAAGATGGCGACCGGGACGGCAGCGTAGGCTCCCGGCTCCGTGAACCTCCGCATCCCGCACAGATATCCTGCATGAGATCCTTAGCCTGCGCTATATGCCCGTGTTGGTGAATGAGAGCGGCAACCGATCGTGTGACTCCGAAGTTTCTGGCGGCGGTATCGCCGGAGAAATGTCCATTTGAAGTTTGCGGCCTGTGCAACCCTGGAACCGGGACCTCGAGTGGATAACATGGCCGGGCGGCAGTTCAACAACAGCGGCCTTTGGTGACTGGGTGGAGTCGGACTAATCGGAGCGGTGCGAATATCGGCCTACATTTCGCCGTGGTCGTTCCTACCACTAAGCGTAGCGGAACGAGTGCATGCCCGAGGTGGCTAATCCAAGATTCCCCGGTGATTGCCTCAGCCTTCGCCGGTGAGCTGCCCGGCCGCCGCCCGTAACTCGCCCTGACTCTTGCGGACTGCTCCCGGATTTCCACGGGCGCAGGTCCGTGGTGGGGATGACTGTTGCCCGGGACCACACACCGGATATATTTTTTGCCTGCCCCCGAAACCTTGATTCCAGTGACATGGAACCTGAGGCGCTTGTCCCTGAGTCCTGGTCCCAATCTGGGTTGGACCTACCCGGCGGCCATCTTGACAGGACGAAGTCTACCATCCTGTACACTGGGTCGCAGCACGATTGGAAGTGTGCGACTATGAGGAGCGTAGCGGAGCGAGCGCCGAGAGCTGTGCTGGGGTATGGTGATCTTCTCGAGGCTCTCGGTGCCCTTCATTCCACCTTGGTTCACGGCGCCTGGGTATTGGGGAGTAAGCTTGATGGGGTGGCATCAGCGTCGGAACAGTTGCTGCCTGCCTGTCCCCAGGTACACGGGGACTTCCTACACTGCACACAGGAGGACAGTGTCGTGGCCGCCCCTGTGGATAGTGACCAGCTGGAAACTCCGGACAGTATATTAACGTGTGATCGGCTGGCTGTGGGTCTGGTTTGTTCCGGAGGTCTTGGACCTGAGTGGGGGGTGGTGGCCTTGTCCCGTGCGCGGCCTCCGGCGACCCAGGCAATATTCAAGCAACGGTCGCCTGCTCTGGCTGATTTCGCCTTCTTGGACCTTGTGTGCAGTGCAGATCCTGGGGCAGCTCTGGGAAAGACGACTCTCCATACTGCTGACTGTGTTGGTGTTCAGAGACTTCCACCCTGCCTGTGTGTGTCGCTTCCTGTTCTTTTTTGGACGCTCCTCTTCTTTGTAACATTGGACATGGCACTGGGACGATGGGTATGCATGGGTAGATTCGCAAAGAGTGGCCAAGGATAAGGCTGATCCTTCAGAGGTGGTCATCTAATAGGCGGGCGGGCTCAGGGGTTGCGTGCTCTCACGGCATAACTGTTAGCGTAATAGGCGCATAATGCTCCCCATTCTTCTTTGACTTGGTCGATTTTGTGTTGCTTATTGTTTGCCTTGGGGGAAAACATATTGTGCGGGAGGGAGAAGCCGGGGGCATGTTTTGAAGGCCCTCCTCCAGTTTATTAATATTCTCTCTACCCCCCCGTCTGGTGGGGTTTCTTTTCTTACTCCTCTTTCTCTGTTTCTTCTATATTTCGGGTCTGGTTCCGGGGCGACAGGCACACTGCTGGGGGGGGGGGGGGGCTGTACTCATCTGCAGAGGTGCAGGGTGGGGGGTTGGGGGAGGGGATCCTTTAGTCTTTAACCCCTTTTTTCCATGGCCTCCTTTTTCTTCTTTTACTTTTCTTTGCCTTTCTTTTCTGGGATCAGCATGGTAGAACTCCTTCGTTGTTAATCGCTGCGTTTTCATGTGTGCCACAATTTCCGTGGTGTTTTCTGGGTCTTAGGGCAGGGGACTGCAGGCGCAAATGGCCGTGATATTCCTCCACATCCTGAACTTCTTGTTTCAGCGCCATTGACTAGATAAATTGCTGTTTATTGTTGACGTTTATTATTCTGCCTGCCATTTCTTGCTGCCGGGAAACTGTTTGGCACCTGATCCTTCCATCCTCCCTTACTATAAAATGAAAACCTTTTGTATCCTGGTCTCCTACTTGGGCTGTTCAGTGGCCGAGAGTATACTAGCATGGAGATTCTGCTCCCTGAGGTGCTGCCTGTGATAAATATTGATTTCTGTTACTCTGACTGCTTAGCGGCCGGCCCCGGGGGTTGTAGGCCCATACTTGTTATTGGTTGAAATGTCAATAAAGGTTTATCAAAAAAAAAAAAAAAAAAAAAAGAATAACACCAACCACCATGAAAGATAACATAGATACCTTTTACAAGCTGATCACTGTGGGATTGAAGAGAATCCACAGGGAAACTAATGAAGGCAGAATGAAGAAAACAGCCAGCGAATGGAAATATCATTATTTGGTGTATGAATTAAGGAAAAATAAAAATGTGGTGATATGGAACTCCAACAAAGGAGGTAACATTGTGTTATGGCCCATCAACATGTATGTACATGAAGCACATGCACAATTAGGACAGAGGGATTGCTATAAGAGATGCAAACAAGAAGAAGCACAAGTTTAATACATCCAAGAACTAGAACAATGGATGAATGAGGGCTTGCTCTCACATGATGAATTCATATACATCAATAATGACAATCCCATGACACCGGTCTTGTATTTAATACCAAAAGTCCTCAGAAAGGCCAGTTGTCCCCTGGGACGGCCCGTCATTTCAGCAATCGGGAGCAAGATGGAAAATACATCTAAGTATATTGATTCTTTTCTGAAAGAGCACATAACAGATTTACCATCATACATAAGGGATAGCAGTGACTTCCTGAAAATGATATACGATACACCCATGCAACAGGACTATGTGTTAATAGCATTGGACATAACGACCCTGTATACTAGCATTGACCACACCGATGGTTTGAGAGCCGTGCAGCATTTCTTATAGGCGAGACCAGTAGGCTTGTTCAATCACACCCAAATGTTGATTTCCATGTCAAAGAGGTGCTTGGAAGATAACTTTTTTCTGTTTGAATTGTATCAGCAACTACATGGGACTGCGATGGGCACCTGTTTCGCCCCAGTTATGCATGTTTACATATAGGCTGGTGGGAGAAACAGGTGCTCCGCAGAGAACATGCACAGACCTGGGACGAACACATAGTAATGTGGGTAAGGTTCATAGACGACCTGTTTGTGATTTGGAGGGGCACTATCAACTCTGCGGAACAGTTTTTAAAGCTTTTAAATAATAATTAATTGAACTTTAAGTTCACAAGTAGTAAAATCAGTAAAAGTAATGTGATGCTGAATTTCACTGGTTTTGTACGAGTGAAACCTGAGCCTAACTATAACATCACTGTAACCTTCGTCTTTTTCAGTGAATTTCTAAGGTTTTTTGAATTCTAATTCCTAATTATATCGTCCCTGTAACCTTTAATTTTTTTCAGTGACTGTGAGAAGTTGGCCTGGTACATGCTGGTCACTAGTTAAAGTGGCCACCTTGCACCAGTACAATTCGACTCTTATGGTAGATAGGTTTAAGACAACCTTTTTAAGAAAGATATCCTAGTGGTAGCTGTGGAGACACACAAGAACAACATAGTACTCGAGTCACCTCACCCAGTGAAGCCGGGTGCATAGGTGTCTTTTGGTGTCGGGTCGCGGCGGCGTTTTCAATGGGAGCCAAAGAAGACTTGCTGCTTGTGAAGACAGAAGAAGTGTCTGGTGGAATCCGAAGGCTGGATTCAGAAGAAAGAAGACCTGAAAGCAGAGGAGACAGTGTTCAAACTCACTTGACAGTGACCCGGGGCCAGGAGGCTGGATGCCCACAATAGTCGAGTACTATGGTGCTCCTGTGTGTGTTGGCTCTAGAACTACTTACCCTGTAAGTGACTTGCTTGTAGACTCTCCCGAAGTATCCTAAAACTTTAAAATTCCAACCGCGACTTGCTCCATTGAAGTCTATTGGGATCCGCGGCTGTGTTATCACACTGTATGTGTCTCCCGTGGGTCCTTTACTTACCTGCCTTGGGCGGATTAGTGGGGCCCCAGCGCTTCTGAAGGCCCTAGGCCTTGTCTGTTCTCAAGTAGATATTCTTATACCTCTTTTTTAGTATATGGTCTGGTACGCCCCTAGGGCCCTAGCCATATAAGTGCTTAATTTGTTGTGAAACGTTGATTTGTGCATATGTCCTTGACTTCTAACTCATAAAGAGATTAGTAGAGTGTGTCTAGTAATAAATACACATATATTTTATATATATATATACGTGTGTGGTGTCCTTTCATTTAGTGATTCAAGAGATTATAAGGTAAAAAAGCTGCTTTACATTCCTCTAAAGACTTAGCCTGAAGGCTGCTCTCCACAGCTACCACTAGGATAGCTTTCTTAAAAAGTTTGTCTTAAACCTATCTACCATAAGAGTCGAATTGTACTGGTGCAAGGTGGCCACTTTAAGTAGTGACCAGCATATACCAGGCCAACTTCTCACAGTGACTTTATACATATATATATATATTACCTACTGGCGGTCGCCAGTAGGTAGTTATAGTTAGGACCACGTTTCCATAGGAAATCCGCAACATTCTATTTTGAATAACTTTGGCGCCGGTCGACGAATCCTCGCGAATTTTTCAAAATAGGTGGGGCGCTACGCTCCGCTCCTACCCTGAAAGTCTCGGGGGGATTCGTCAAGCGGGGGCTGAGATAAAAGGGGGGTCCCAAAACGCGTTTTTCCCATGCATTTTTCCATAGGACCTTTAGACAGGGCTACAGCCCGAACGGCTGAACAGAATTACTAGAAATTTGGCAGAGAGGTAGTCCTCAGGTCAAGGAAGTGCCTTTTGTAGGTTTGGTGTAAATCTGTTCAGTAGATTCTGAGAAAATAGCCTTTAAATCAATATATATATCTGAGCCAGCTTACGGTACGCTTACCGTACGCGTACGGTGGCGTGCGCGAGCGCGATTCTGATTGGCTCTTAGATCTTCGTAAACATTCGAATCGGCCGAAACCAGGAAGCGGCGGCCGCCATTTTCTCTCAAGCACTGAGAGTGATTTTTAAAATATAAAGCCCAAAAACATGTAAAGGGGCTGTTTAGACAGCTCCCACACACATAGCCATGTTGAGGGAGTCCCCAAAGATCCCCCAAGGCCAAAAACGGAATTTTTATTTTTTCGGTAATTTCGCCGATTACGCTTACCGTACGCGTACGGTAAAAAATTAAAAAAAAAAAAATTATCCACACTTTCTCTTCCCCGTGTGCAATTGGTGCCCGAAGTGCACCAATTGTGCATGGCTTATTACACATATGAGATAAACTAAAATATTTTAAAAAAAAATAATAAAAAATAAAATTATCCACACTCTCTCCACCCCGTGTGCAAATGGTGCCCGAAGGCCACCATTTGTGCATGGCTTATAAAATATACGAAAAATTAAAATATTACCTTTCAAAACGAAGTGCATCATATGTCCTCCATGTGCACACGGTGCACGAAGCGCATCGTGCGTACATGGCCCATCTAGCGTAACGTGGGCATGCGGTGCACGGCACTAACTGCGTAAAGTGGGCGCGCGGTGCGCGAAGCGCACCGCGTGCTCACTGTGCACGCACGGTGCGCGAAGCGCACCGTGCGCGCACGGAACGAACTGCGTTAAGTGGGCGCACATGCCACGAATGGCGTAAAGTAACTTAGCATTTAAAAAACCGTACAAATTCACTGAAAAAATCATAGGTTTCACACACGTTATAGTTAGGAATTAGCATTTAAAAAACCTTGCAAATTCACTGAAAAAACCATAGGTTTCACACATGTTATAGTTAGCGGAAATTTTACTGAAAAAAAACCAATGAAATTCCCCCGTTATAGTTAGTGCAGGCAACTATAACTCACGCGACCGCAATCTTCTGCTGATGACATATGTGTTTTTATGAAAAAAAAATATTTGTAATATATGTATAGCTAAAAATGTATGGAAGAAGACATGGGCAAATAAGTGTCTAAATACAGTATTAGCATCAGCAGAGGATTGCGGTCGCGTGAGTTATAGTTGCCTGCACTAACTATAACGGGGGAATTTCATTGGTTTTTTATCAGTAAAATTTCCGCTAACTATAACATGTGTGAAACCTATGGTTTTTTCAGTGAATATATATATATATATATATATATATGATCAGTATATGGATTTTAATTGCCATTGCACCACATGTTGTTGATGAAATACTTGCCCTTCCACTGGTGCTGTTCCTTTAGGGTAGATGTACATCAGAACCATGCACTATCCAACAGGGGGTTGTAATTTTGACATTATGCATTAGCATTGGTCTGTTATTTTGCACCTTTGCTTTCTAATGAGGGGATCCGACACTTGTCTATAGTATGTTACTGGAGGTCCCCGATCTTGAGTATCCCCATTGGGCTTGGTACTGAGTTTAATGTATATGCTAAATGTTATGCTAATCAAATTTAGCAGTGGGGCTCCCTGATAAATCAAATGGAAGGTAAATGGCAGAAACATCTGAAGCAATCTTCTATGTTTAGATCACGTGGGAGGAATGTGGTATAAGTAATGCAGTGAGTATGGCATCAATTATGTTGAAAAAGGCCGGTTTTGCGTCCGAAACACGTTCAGTACGGCAACCTGCATGTAAATAAAGGCGCAATGGGATGTCCGAGCTGTGTCAGTCCTGTTTTCTATTGTGGAACAGGTAATTGAGAAATGTGGATGTGAGTGGCTGATGCCAGCAACCAACGCGCCCCCTTGTTCTGGTGCACCGTGGCCATCCGCTCCAAATGAACATTGTATATAGTTACAAACCACTGCGCCCCCAGGCTTTGGAATGACCTGTAGCCGGATTCTGGAAGTACGCTCGAGCTCACAGGTGAGCTGAAGTTCAGGCAATTGGGAGAGTGGTGGTAGTAGTCATACTGCTTTACAGAACCCAAGAAACTCGTGTTCAAATTAACTGGATACCATATGGCCACAAAGTGGGATGCAGCAGGGTGCTGTCGCAGACAAAAGTGACTGTGTAACTCGCTGGACACGTGCGCAATTGGTGAATGCGAGGGAACATTGATTTGGCAAATGGGAAGTGCATGGCGAATATGGTTAACCTGGCACACCCAAATGACTTTGCATTGAGCGCTATTTAACAGTGAGTTTAAAACAGCGCCGTGATCTACAATATTTCTAACAAATCACAGTGATGAGATTTCTCGGCGGTTCAGTTCCCGCTCCCCATGTCTGCGACTGTTGTTTACTACTGAGGACGTTAATACTGTTATCAATATATGGATTTTAATTGCCATTTGTAGGAAAGTAGGATCTGCTTCTTATGGTTATCCCCACTTTTTGCTTGATGTGATACTTTTTTTGACTAGTCTGACTGGGATCTTGCTAATCAGGACCCCAGTGTAGCTGCTTTCTACTACAAATGTTGTGTATGTACTTAGGTAAACCCGAGACTGGATACTGGGGTACCCTTGTCAGTCCCTAGTATATGGTACCCATGTACCCAGGGCATAGGTACCCCAGAGTTCTCCCGTGGGCTGCAGCAGGTATTATGCCACCCATGAAGAGAGACCATTCAAAATGGAACTACAGGCCTGCCATTGCAGCCTGTGTAATTTGGTGCCTGCACCACTTTCGAAAGATATAGGTTTACTATATCTAAGGTTCACTGCACTTAAAACCTATAAGTCACCCCTATAGCAGGCCTTTACAATCCTGAGGGGAGGGTGCTTGGTTCTAAGAGAGAGGGTGCCCCTGCATGAGCAGGACACCCCTGCAGCCTACGGAGTCCATACTCCTGGGTTGCCAGTGAAGCAGCCATATACTAATATAGACGGACATGACCGAGCAATGACCATTTCGTAAGGGCTGCAACAATCCCTATCATGTTTGGTGTCAAAGAAGTTGGCATCATACCGCCCACCCATCGGGAGAGCCCTCCATTAGGCTCTCAGTGTTCCCAGTACCAGCCTTCTAGGCCCGGAAAGCACAAAATGGTTGCTGCCGAACAGAGATGCATTTCTGCCCTCCTGCTGCTGAGTCAAGCTCGAGCAAGGGAAGGCAGAACAATTGGCATCCTGTCACAGGGAGGTGTGACCACTTCCCAAACCGGATTTAGTGTATTTGGGATGGGTGGGTTTGCTTGCCAGCTCCTGAAAGTCTGCATGAGGGGCACATTTGGTGTCCTTGTGCATAGTCCAGTTCAAACCAGTCCTGGGAGCCATTGGCTCCCGCTCTGGCGTGAAACTGGACAAAGGACATGGGAGTAACCTCCCCCCTGTCCAGACCCTCCCCTGGGAGGGACCCATGAATCTTCCCAACCCTCTCCTTAGGGTACTTAAGGGCTTACCCAGGTGTAGGTCCCTAGATTTGTCGTGGACAAGATTCAGAACTGAAACCACTGAACTTCTAACGTCTAGGCACTCTGGACTTTGCTGGACTTCGTTTGGGCCTGAATTTGTCTCCCTTTCAGTCTGCTACCTCATCTGTGCACCTAACAGGATCCGTGCAAGACCTGTGGAGCATCCAAGACACTTGAAGATAATCTCCCTTGAAGTGAAGGAGTCACTTCCCTGCATTTGCAGGCACCTCAACACTGCTGACCGGTCTGCTGATCCCGAGCTCCTGCAGACTCTTGAAGGGTTGTACAGCACAGGTGGTGGTTATCTATGTCTCCCGAGACCCAAACTGTCCTCTCACCAAGTCTGCGGTCAGAATGCCTTGTGGGGGCTGCATTAACTGAACCCCTGTGCACTGTGTACTTTTGCAAGTGCATATGCTTGTTTTGTTGGCAACTCTGCAACAAGTGCATTAGGCTCCAAGTAGCCCTAACCTCCGGCAACGTCTTGCACCAAGATCTTCAGCCACACCGTCTCGTGAGCAGCGTGGCCTGCTCCTTTTGGTGAGCTGTTCGAGGTCCTCTCGCGATCCCTGTGCCTCCAGCCTGTGGGTCCAATTGAGGGTCATCTTTGTTTTCCTTAGGCTCCCCTGATTGCTCGGGGCCTGCCCTGACTCCCCTGCTTGTGGTGAGTCTCCTTGACCTTGCTGGTCCCAACTGTGCACCTTCTTGATTTCCTGCACGGGTTGCATTTGCCAAGGCTTGTTGGAGCTCCCACCGGACATGACCCTTCAGCACTCGACATCCTTCATGGGAAAGCTCGCATCAGAGTCCTGTTTGTCCTCAGCATCGCCTGATCCTTGCAGCTGCAGAGTCAAGTTCACTGTCATCCTTCCTGTAGCACCCAATATCAGAAGGCATTCGTCTTCCAAGTCTCCTGGTCACCCCCAAGTGACATAGACTCTGTCCCCTCTGCTTTCAGGTACTCCTCTTCAAGAATCCGCGTTTGGATTCCTCCGGACACTCTCCTCTTTCAACAGCAGCACTTTTCTGAAGTCCTCCATTGGGTTCGACGACGGTTTCCGACGCCACTTCACACCTATGCACCCGGCTTCCCTGGGATAGGTAACTTCGGTACCACGGTATCCACAGGTGGGGTGGCTCTCCAACCTTCTGTCTTTCTCTGGGTTTCTTCAGGGTCCACTGGGAAGGGTCCCTAATCTTTAAAATTCCAACCGCGACTTATACATAGACTTGTACTGAACACACGGTCGTGTTCACAGACTGCACACGCCCTCCTTGGGGTCCCTATCTACTCATCTTGGGTGGTTCCTTGGGGTCCCAGAAATTATACGTCCTCTCGACATTGTCCTGACTCGAGTCGTAGTTCTTATACTACTTTTATAGTATATGCTTTGGTCCCCCCTGGGGCCCACTGTGTATTAGTGCTATTTACTGTGATTCCTTGTGTGTTTTGTGTCGATCTTCGTGTAGGAGATACTGTAACGTACTAGAGGGTGTTACATAATTAATACATCTTTTTATAGATACTTTGTGTGGTTCCTTTTCATTTAATCTATAAGATTGCATTCTGTTAAAACAAGCTGCCTTACACTCCTTCAAGACTAAGACTGAAGGCTGCTCTCCACAGCTATCACTTGGATAGCTTTCTAAGGTTGTCTGAGACCTCTTAAATCACCATAAGGGTTGTCTGGACTGGGGCAGGGTGCCCACTTACATTAGTGGACATCATATACCAGGCCAGAGTCTCACACCGTTGCACCATATGCAGTTGATGAAATACTTGGCCTTCCACTGGTGATGTTCCTTTAGGGTGGATGTACATGAGAACTGTGCACTATCCAACAGAGGGTTGCAATTTTGACATTATGCAGTAGCATTGTTCTGTTATTTTGCACCTTTGCGGTCTAATGAGGGTATCCGACACTTGTCTATAGTATTTTACTGGAGGTCCCCGATCTTGAGTATCGCCATCGAGCTTGGTACTAAGTTTAATGTACATGATAAATGTCAAGCTAATCAAATTTAGCAGTGGGGCTCCCTGATAAATCAAATGGAGGGTAAAGGGCAGAAACATCTGAAGCAATCTTCTATGTCTATTGATCACATGGTAGTAACGTGACCACCACCTCCCCGGGGCTTGTTTTTTAATCTGTGGGGGGCCTCCCAGGCCCCCCAAGCCCCGGGGACTGCCATCCCCGGGGCTTTTCCTAAATATGCGCGGGGGCACATGGCCCCCCGCTACCCCCCAGGCTTGTACCTAAAAAACAAAAACTAGTGTGGGGGGGGCCTCACGGATGCCCCCAAGCCCCGGCGACAGCCCCCTCCCCGGGGCTGTGCATATGGCCAAGGGGAGCTGCATGTCAGCAGCTCCCGTTGCTCAATAGCAATGCCGGATCCCACAGGAGGCGGGGAGCTGGCGGGACCGTGGGGGCATTGGGGCTCCCCTCACGGTCCCCAGCAGAGCAACCAGGCCCCGGGGGATGGGGTCCCCGGGGCCAGAAGTGGCCCGTCCCCTGTGGCCCCATCCCCTGTGTAAACAAAGAAAGTTAATGCCGGCCCCGGGGGATGGGGTCCTCGGGCCATAATTGGCCTGTGGCCCCCCTCCAAAGAATGAAATAAAAAATGTTTAAAAAACACTGGCCATGCCCCGGGGGATGGGGTCCCCGGGGCGAAATTGGCTTCGGGAGGGGGGCCAATCGGCCCCCTTCCTGATTTTTTTTATTTATTTATTTTTTAATGAATAAAAAGGGGTCATGCCCAGGGGATGGGGTCCCCAGGGCCCAAAAATGTAAAAGAATGGGGGCCCACACAGCCCACCTTGTAAAAAAAAAAAAAAAAAAAAAATTAAAAGCCGGCATCTAGCCGGAGGCCACGCCCCCTTTCTCCACCAATCTGCAAACGCGCCCCCTGGCGCGTTGTTAGTTGGGGAATTAATTCTCCTTGAATACTAAGCCAACTAGCCCACCAGGTACCTCCAGTTTGCGCCACAGAGCTGCGTTGCAGAGACGTGGTCTGAGGCCGCGCCCCTTTTTCCACCACTCTGCAACGCAGCTCTGTGGCGCAAACTGGAGGTAGCTGGTGGGCTAGTTGGCCCCCAGGGACTCTCAGGATTCAAGGGGACTCAATCCCCCAAGTTACAACGCGCAAGGGGACACGTTTGCACAGTGGTGCAGGAAGGCAGCGGAGCTTGATATAACAAGTGTGCAAACCGCCCCGGCGTGTTGAAAATTGGCGGATTAAGTCCCCTTAAATCCCGAGGGTCCCAGGGGGCCAACTGGCCCACCAGGTACCTCTTGTAAGCACCACAGAGCTCTGTTGCAGAGAGGTGGTCCGAGGCCATGCCCCTTATTACACCACTCTGCAAATGCGGTTTCTTGTGCACTGCTGGTGGGGCGATGAGGTCCTCTTGTGTCCTGAGGACCTCAGGACACAAGTGGACTAGATTCTCTGAGGAGCAGTGCGTCAGAAGCCGCTTATGCAGAGTGGTGTAAAAAGGGGCGTGGTCTCGGTACACCTCTCTGCAATGCAACTCTGTGGTGCTTACTGGAGGTACCTGGTGGGCTAGTTGGACCCCAGGGACCCTCCGGATTTAAGGGGACTTAATAGGGACGTTATAGTTAGAAATTAGCATTTAAAAAACCTTGGAAATTCACTTAAAAAGCCATAGGTTTTAGGGACGTTATAGTTAGAAATTAGCATAAAAAAACCTTAGAAATTCACTTAAAAAGCCATAGGTTTTAGGGACGTTATAGTTAGAAATTAGCATAAAAAAACCTTAGAAATTCACTGAAAAAAACCACAGGTTTCAGGGATGTTATAGTTAGTTGGACATTTCACTCATACACAACCAGTGAAATTCACCTGTTATAGTTAGTTCAGCTAACTATAACTCGCGCCCCCGCAATGCACTGCTGATGACGTCACATATTACATCACTCATGACATGGTCAGTGACATCACTGATGACATCTCAAATGACATCACTGATGACATCATCCACATGATAATTTGATGCATCTTCTCACCCTAATATAAAGTTTGATACACCCACTCTAAATTAAACACTGCCATTCTCAAAACCATAGACACTCCAACACCAATAACTACACTCACTCACTGATTCTTAGGTCTATACACCCATCCGCTCAATCACCCATACAGTCACTCATATTTTCGGTTTCTCATCAGTACAGGACTATCATATGCACTCATACACCTATATAGACACTCACACACACTGTCACTCATCCATAGAGTTACTCACACACCTAGTCAGTCATGCAAAGAATTAATCACACTGTGAGAAGTAGGCCTGATATATGCTGTCCACTAGTTATAGTGGGCACCCTGTATCAGTCCAAACAACCCCTTATTTGCTATAGGTTAAAGACGACCTTTATTGAAAGCTATCCTAGTGGTAGCTATGGAGAGCAGCCTTCAGGCTAAGTCTTATATATAAAATATATGTATTTATGCTAAACACACCCTCCTAGTCTCTTTATGATGCTAGAGGTCAAAACACATAAGTTACACTTCAATAAACACAGTAAAATAGCACAAATACACATCAGGCCCTAGGGGCGAGCCAAACCATATACTAAAATAGTGGTATAAGAACCACAACTTAACTAGACAGCAGGCCTAGAGCCTGTAGAATCACTGGTACCCCAAGGAACCACCCAAGGTAGTGACACAGGGGACCCACGGGGGCCATGTGCAGTGTGTGAACACAGTCGCGAGCTCCCGTTAGCTTCTATGGGAAAAGTCGCAGTTAGATTTTTAAAGATTAGGGACACTTAGAAATGAGTCAGGACCAAACCCTTTTGGACTTAGGAAGTTCTAGGGCTAGCACCCACAAGAGCACCGGAGTACTCGTGTTACCTCACCCAGGGAAGCCAGGTGCATATGTGTCTTTTGGTGTCGGGTCGCGTCGTCGATTTCAACGGGAGCTGGCGAAAAAGTGCTACTGCCGTGAAGATGCGAAGTGTCCAAAGAGATCCAAGCCTGGATCGAAGATGAGAAGAACCTGAAAGCAGAGGGGACCGAGTCTGGGCCACTAGCCAGTGACCAGGAAGGCGATGAACAGATGCCCACCGATGTCGGGTGATTTCAGGTGAAAGAGGCGAAGCTTGACTCTCTAGCCACGAGGACCAGGAGGCGTCGAGGACAACCAGGAGCTGTATTCGAGCTGTCCAACGAAGGATGTAAAGTGCTGCAGCATCGGTGCCCGGATTTGACACAACAAGTCTTGGCAACATCAACCCACGCAGAAACGAGAAAGATGCTTCGGTGCAGACCAGCACGGTCTGAGGGTCTCACCACTTGGTAGGGAGTCGGGCATGTCTGGAGCAACCAGGGAAGCCCAAGGAAATTCAAAGTTACCCCCTCAGGGACCCACCAGTCAATGGACCAGGGATCGCAAAGGGACCTCGAGACAAAACACAAAATGGCAGCCCATGGGTCACTCGGAATGACCAGGCCGACAATCATCAGTGGATTCAGTGCTCGAGGTGGGGGCTACAAGTCAGCCCAAGCACGACTTCAGGAGACGTCGAGAAGTCAATGCACTTGAAAAAGTGCACAGTGACCAGGAGTCACACGCTACTCACGAGGGCTGTGGGTCTCAGCTTTGCTGGGGACTCGGGTCGGCCTCTGAGATGTCTGGAAATCCTCTTCCTCGGCTGCAAATACTTCGGAGTCCGGCGGGAGCTTTGGAAATGCAGACTGGCAAATTGCTTTGTTGGTGCCTGCCAAGCTGGGGAGTCACTCCTTGACCCCAAGGGAGATTTCTTCAGTCCTCTGGTCTTTAGCAGAGTGTTGATGGTCCAGGATTCGGCTTCAGAGGTTTGTCCAGGGTAATCTAAAGTTCTGGTTACAGAGGTTCCTTTCTTATACCTAAGGAAGGGGTTGGACTAGCTCTGGGGACCCACCTATGGGAGGGTTTGAAAAGAGGGGTGGCTACACCCATTTCCTAGAAGCCCCTGAACCGGTTTGAGCTAGACTATGCACAGGGACTCCAAATGTGCCCCCAGTGCAGGACTTCAAAGCACTCTGAGAGAGCTCCCACCCAGCCCCAATACACATAACCCTGTCTGGGAGGTGGTTACACCACCCTGTGACAGGAAACCTATTGTCCAGGCCTCCCCTTGAGGAAATATGAATTTTGTGATCAGTTATGTCCCCTATCGTAGACCCCAACGGCTCCATGTGCATGCTATAAGTACATGTATGTTCCCTCCAGTTCCAGTTTTGAAGACGCAAATATATGTGCGTCCACCGTCAACATGTCCTCTTTCAGATCCGCCATGAATGGGTCAGATATTCCATTCCTAAGTATGAAAGGCCACCGACTTTATGTGGTTCACTTTCCACATTTTACAGACTCAGGCGAGTAGGCCCAGAATTCTGTCATCAAGCCTTTTCCTGCCTTCTGCCTCTGAAAACTCCAGTCTGAGCCTGCATCTGTATCCATGAACTTTGTCCTACTCCCTGCGCGGCTAACGGTGCCTGATCCAGCCTGTTGCCTGCCAAAAACTGTATTTCACCTTCAAGATTATCTGCTCCGCTCCTCATCCGATGCATTCCTGTCTAGTAGTTTAGGTAAACATTCCTCCAGCTACCGTGCAAAGGGCCAGGCCTCGCTGTCCTCATGCAAGTAATTCATAGCCCCGTTACCATGGAATATTCCTACCCCCTCGCATCTTATGTAGACACTTAGACGCTTGTACACGCACTAACAGTCAGTATAGAATAGATTCTATCCTAGAGACCTTTCCTTTTGGATAACACAGTTCTTTAAACATAGGATATTAGATATGATTTGGGATTAGGTTGACATGACCCCCCAGACTTCTGTCTCCACATGTAGAGCTAAATGTCAAGTCCCCTTCACCCTCTAGTTGCACGTCAATCACACGTCATGCGGCTGCGCTTGCATCTCTGCCAAATATTTCTGCTGACATTGCAGGATTCTCTTATGGATCCACCCACTTGTGACATCATGAATAATGACGTTATCTAAGTTACGCCTATATGACCGCCTTATTAGTTACGTATGCATATTTTATCTGTATTATCAGCTGTTACGCCTCCTGCAACTGTTTCACTGTAATGCATTTCCTATAAAACTGATTATCTGTCAATAATGTATGCCCTTCCTTCCTGAACTTTCGTGGTGATGGAATTTGAAGCCTGCAATTCGAATTGTATTTCCTTTGTAAAGGAATAAAGCCTTTTAGAACCTCTAATACCACGGATTCTGCCTCTTATATTTACTGAGTTATTCTTACTAGACTTTACCGCATAAAAAATAGTACCGGTAATGAAATATTTACCACATAAATTGGCGCCCGAACAGGGACACTTTCTCATCTCACGCGCCGGAGGTGCGTTGCAGGCCCGGTCTCCTGCCACAGCTGAACGGACAAAAACGCGTACCTGCAGGATTTCCTGTATCTCCCTCCGGCCAAGCGGGGGCGACTGAGGCTGCGATCAACACCCAGACGAGGCGGTGAGAAGTGCGAAGTATCCCGACCAGAGCCTAGCTGAGAGAGCAAGATCCGAGGTATACAGAGGCCCACCAGGTTCCGAAGTTCCGAGTCCAGTCGAGTCGAGTCCAGTCCGGTCCAGTTTCAGTTCCGTTCCGAGGCCTTCCGTTCCGAGCTACCCGGTGAGTACCATTACCGGGGAGGCATTTAACGTGCACATAGTCTGTGCCGGTCAAGACGGGTTTGGGTACACAAATCCGGTCTGCACTGTTTTAGCAGTGTATCTGTACTGTTTAGCAGTATATCTAGTATGTCTTGCATATAAATAAGTATTATCTAGTGTCAGTATTATGTCAGTAACTAGTTTTCTATTAGTTATCATCGTTCGTTAAAACTGTTAAATGTTAAATGTTCTAAATACGTTTTATATATCGTAGTGTGAATGATTGTTCCTCATTGTGTTTTACTGTATTACGTGTGTTTAAGGTTAAGTAACCAGATCTAAAAATGCCGCTCTTTTCGAAACTGAGACAGATCAAAACTAGAAAAGGTGTACTCGAAGAAGCTGTTCCCATCCCACCTAGGGACACTCCAGGGTACTTTATGTATCATAAGCATGGCCTAGATGCCGTATTATTTCTTGATTTATGGGTGGACTACACCAAAGAGTTACCAGAGAGTCAGAGATGGCCCGCAGCGGGGACCTGGGATGCAGATAGCATCATGAGAGTAGAAGAAGAATTATGGAAAAAGAAAGCCAGACAGTCACAGAAGGATGCCATTGAATTATGGCGTAAAGAATCATATAGACGTACAGAAAAAGCGCTCAGACAGGAAGAGAAAGGTAGAGAGAATTCAAATAAAACCCGAGAAAATCTATTAATTGAGGAAGGTACCCGAGTAAAATCAGAACAAGTAGATAGACAAAGAAACACTCTTATGAATGGTATGTATCCTCTTCTGGCCGAAGGGTTACCTAAGGCTACCCCGGAAATACCAAAAGACTTAACTCCTCCATTGCTCCCGATAAAAGCACATCCCAAAACACATCCCAAAACAGCAAAGGACGTTTTCCTTTCCTCCTATTTAGATGACGTAGCTCCCGAGTATGCTAATGCCATACCACACACACCGCTTGCCGATGGTGTTCAACACCAAGAGCATCCGTCTGTATCCCCGCAACTACAAACTCCTACACAAGTTCCCACAGGTCCGTCCGTTTCTACAGTTTTTCCCGCATCTACAATCTCTATCCTACGTCCAACGAATCCTTTCTTGCCCAGCACCTCAGATGGTGCTACAGGAGGTACGACAGACATGTTTGCCACCCCGCCGCGAAATAAACAGACCCTTAGAGATTTAGCACTCCAACGTACACCCCAACTAGCGACATCCGACATGTTTAAAGAACAGCTTGTGGATTGTAGATACGACCCAGTACCAGGTAGACAGGACAAATTGCTCATATCATCACTACGTATACGACGAGCTACATTGTATTTAATGACGATACCAGGAATGGTTGAACACCTAGACAATATATATCGCTTTGTCCAAACAGGGCGAGGTCCAGAAAGTATTAACGAAGCTATGGAATACCAGAAAGTGGATGTACAAAGACAACTACTACGTTTCTTCATAAATTGCGTGATTAGGAACCAAGACAGGCCTGGGGCAGATCATGATACCATGCAAAAACTTGCCAAATGGGGTCAGAACATATCAGAAGAGAAACATGATAGACAGGCGTGTATAATCGCCATGTATCGAAAGATCCGCAAGGAAGTAGAACGAATACATAAAGAAAGACGAGAAGCAGACAGAGTAGAATCAGAAGAAGAGGAGGAGCAAGACTCAGAACAATTAGAAACGATAGCTTACGTAGGTAGAGGAAGACCCCATAATAATACTAGAGGCTTTAATGACCCGATACGTCCGATACGTCCAGAATATAATAGACATTTTCAAACCCCTATGTTAAATACAAGATCCCCTGAACACCTATTCCAAGCCGCTGATAAATTACTCCGAGATCGAAGGTGGTACCACATGCTCGATTCCATGGACGAACAAGAATTAGCCAGGTCAGCAGTACAATGGGCTGATAGTCCCAGCGAATACAATGATGATGCACTAGCACACACATTTCTGTATCTTGCCCCATACGAACAGCGTTTAGCTAGTATATACATGATTCAACACCTCCTTATATTATATAAAAGCCAACACTCCGATCCAGGACCCTTACCTGACATATTGACAGAACTACTCACGAATAAATGGAGAGGGTCAGGTACTGATTTAATTAATGAAATTCTAGAATTTCGAAACCAGTATATAGCTTTCGTATGCCCAGAACCCGTTCCAGTTCCCATTATGGGAAGAAAAATGTATCACATAGATAGACAGAATCCGTTACGCGAAGTACACCCAATCAGAGGTGAAGGTAATAACTTTACACACGTGTTTGTGTACACGCCTATAACTAAAATTGAATTATTAGAAATGAAGAAAGTAGTACCCAGCCATGACAAGGATCCAGCAGGTTTCCACCGTGAGATAAAAGACATGTTACTCATGGGAGAGTATACCTACCCCGACATTATGAAAATATTAAAAGTCCTATTACCCGCCGGTGTTTACGAGAAACTCAAAGAAAAGGAATGGGAGGTGGGAGACCAAAAGATAGATTGGACAGCATTAGAAAACGAAGAAAGGGCCCGAGCTGCAGGAGCAGGGCTTGGGGAAAAGACTACAGCACTACCAGGATTACTAGTGCAGGTACTGCCACGTTTATTAACTACGAAAAAGGAAGACTGGGGTGCAATCTCAGCCTGTAAACAAAAGCAAGATGAAGACACTAGTGATTTCTATTCCCGATTTGAAAAATGTTTTGGTATAAATAGTGGCATAAAAGCCAGTAGTGAGTCATATCCACATCTGTTTGTGACAAAATTAGTTGAAAATTCCCTACCACAAGTCAAGAATAGAGTATTGAAATTCGAGAGTACCTGGCAAGGTAATACCCCGTCACAGATGTTACAGATGTTACAATATCACCACAATAGAATTAGAGAAGAACAAGAACACGAACAAAGACGTATGAAAGATACGAAAATGAAAATGCTTGTTGCTCAGTCAGTCCCAGCTGATGGTCATCAAAAGGGTGATTCCGCAGGTCCAACGAAAGGGACATGCAACTATTGTAAACAACAAGGTCATTATATACACGATTGTCCAGTCCTGAAACATAATATTGCCACAGGTAGAACCCAGGAAAGACCACGTCCACCTAGACAGGATCAGAATCAACAACAAATCCCTCAGCATGCACAACCTAGGTTAGCTCCGCAACAGGCAGCTCCACAACAGACTGTAGCACCACCACAAACGCAGCCTATTGCTGCAACACAAGCAACAACACAACAGATGTATCAGTATGCACAAGCAGATTATCCCGATTATCAGCGATACACATGAAATAGCCTAGAGAGGGAAGTTGGCTTACCCCTTATTGAGGTTCCTGTAGACCAAGAGGGACCTTATGTACATAGTGAACTATTAGGGGAAGACAGAAAGTTTTTACTTGATACAGGGGCAAGCAGAACAACTATAAGACGCAGTGAAGTTCCAGGGGCACCCCTCTCAGGCTCACAGAATATTTCCCTTGGATTCTCAGGAAAACCTATAATTAATGACGTAACACAACCTCTTCCACTCACAGTTGGTCCATTGACACGTACTACAGATTTATTGCTTACTAAATCATGTCCAGAAAACTTGTTAGGTATAAAAACATTGAAAGCTCTAGGAGCTATAATATGTTGTTCTCCGGAAGGAGTACGACTATTTCTACGTGACTTTAAAGGTCACTACGTGTCAAGAGACATGGATCACCGGTTACAGAATCTACCTGCACATTTATGGGCACAAGGCCCCACTGATGTTGGTTGCATGAACATTACACCATATCGAGTCACACTAAAAACAGGAGTAGTACTATCACGAATGCGACAATACAAGTTACCACCAGATGCTGTTGTGGCTTTGCTGCAAATCATTGACGAGCTCATTGCACAAGGAGTGGTTGTAGAAACTGACTCCAATGTATGCAATTCCCCGATAATTCCGATTCTTAAAAGAACGGATCCAAAAGCACCACCAGTATATCGATTAGTTATTGATCTGCGCGAATTAAATAAATGTATTGTACCACAATACCCTGTGGTCCCAGATATCTCTTCATTACTAACAGCTATTGACTCAGAAGCAACGTTCTTCACTGTAATTGATCTCAAGAATGCTTTCTTTAGCGTCCCAATAGATCCGGAAAGTCAATATCTGTTCGGATTCAGTTTAAATGGACGAAGCTTTAAATTCACACGCGCACCTCAAGGATTTACAGAAAGCCCCAGCATCTATAGCCAAGCACTGAAACGAGAACTTGATAGTATCCACATGCCAGTTAACACTGCCTTGCTTCAATATGTCGATGATCTGCTGATCACCGCCCGAAGCGAACCTGAATGTGAAACAGCGTCACTGACGGTTTTGAAATTTCTGGCCGACAAGGGGCACAAGGTGTCCCCTTCTAAGCTGCAATTCTGTGTCCAGCGAGTTGTTTACCTTGGGCATTCGCTGTCCAAGGAGGGAAGACAGCTTACACCTGATCGTATCCAGTTAATCGCTAACATGCCACCACCCAAGACACAAAAGGAGGTGCGGGCTTTTATAGGTCTCACTTCATACTGTAGGCAGTGGATCCCTCAATATGCATTTCTAGCGAAACCACTCATCCAGTTGACAACACAGGAGGCAGCCACATCGACTGTCCTCCCTTGGACTCCAGAACATACACATGCCTTTGAAAGCTTAAAGAAAGCTTTATGCCAAGCACCTGTTTTAGCAACACCATGTTACAGTAAACAGTTTACACTCTTTGTTACAGAACGCGACGGTACTGCCTTGTCAGTACTCACTCAGGAACAAGCAGGATCACACAAACCATGTGCTTATTTCTCTAGTACATTAGATCCAGTAGCTCAGGCTCTTCCTGCGTGCCTGAAATCGGTGGCAGCAACAGCTTTAGCAATCAGACAAAGCGATGCCATAGTGTTAGGACACCAAATGACAGTACAAGTACCACACGCAGTAGAGGTTCTCTTGAACCGCACACAAACACAACACTTGACTATAGCGAGACTCACTGGTTACGAATTGACATTGTTTCAGCCACACATAGAAATCAGACGTTGTAATACGTTAAATCCTGCCACACTGTTACCAGTAGGCGGAACAGACCCCTTGGCACATGATTGTGTCGAAGTCATTACTATCACGACGAAACCCAGACAAGACTTGACAGATATCCCTTTGTCAGATCCAGACTTGACATTGTATGTAGATGGGTCATGTATGAGAACAAGTACAGGAGAGTTAGTGGCTGCTTACGCAGTTACAACAGACACTGAAGTCATTGAAACAAATTGTATTAACACTTTGTCAGCTCAAGCAGCAGAGCTCATCGCTCTGACACAAGCCTGTATCCAAGCCAAAAATAAGAAAGTCAACATATACACAGATTCACGTTATGCATTTGGAGTCGTCCATGACTTCGGCGTACTGTGGCGAGAGAGAGGTTATTTAACTTCTCACGGTGCCCACATCCAACACGGACTCCTCATTCAAGCCCTATTAGACGCGATTCATCTACCTACTGCAATATCGATTATGAAATGCAAAGCCCATACAAAAGTTACCGATATCATTTCTCAGGGTAATGACCTAGCTGACAGAACAGCTAAACAGACTGCTCAGAATCAGACTCACACAACTGACACGATAAAGACAATAGTTCCGACACCAACACATTGCATGACAGTTAAGGATCCCGCCCTTGATGTAATTGACATACAGACACATGCTACACCAGAAGAAATAAAGAAATGGACTGAATTAGGAGGGATCCAAACGGATCAAGGATGGATGACGAAGGAAAAATCTATATGGTTTCTTCCCGACTCCATGGTTCAAGTCATCATTAACACAATACATAGTCCAGCGCACCTAGGAGAAAAAGCTATGCTAGACAGCATTCAACACATTTGGTTCAACAAACACTTGCGAGCAGCAGCTAAACAAAAAGTTCGTACCTGTATGATATGTTGTCAGTTTAATCCAGGTAAAAGCATCCCCGTAGAGCAGGGTGGATTTCAACCTCCCGATCATGCTTTTGAAGCCCTCCAGATGGATTATATCCAGATGGAACGATGTCGAGGATTCAAATATGTTCTCGTAGTTGTCTGTGCTCTTTCCCGTTGGACAGAAGCTTACCCGGTTTCAGATTACACTGCCCCGACTACTGCCAAACAGTTAGTTCGAGAATTCTTCCCACGGTACGGTTTGCCACGTGTTGTCTACTCAGATAACGGCCAGCCATTCTCATCCGAACTAATGAAACACGTTTCCCTTTTGTTAGGCTACCAATGGAAATTCCACTGTGTCCGACATCCTGAGGCAGCAGGTCTCGTGGAACGCCATAATCAAACTCTGAAAATTAGATTGTCCAAAATATGTAGAGAAAAAGGTGTCGATTGGATAGTAGCCTTACCAGTTGCGCTCTTTTACATGAGAATGGTAGCACATTCTCGAACAGGGCTATCTCCGTACGAGGTGATCTTCGGTAGACCACCAAATATGTGGGGGACGCCTATACCTCGCAAAATCACTGATGTTGACTGTAATATGCTGACAGATTACCTGGCTTCCTTGATGTCTGCACTACAATCTTGTCGTTCACAGGTAGCTGCAGCTTTTCCCGATAATACTGAGGTGAAGCCCCATGACGTGGTTCCAGGCGACCTGGTTCTGGTCCGGAATTTCGACCGGAAGACCCAACTGGAGCCTAGGTGGAAGTCGCCAAAGCTTGTTCTACTAACCACAAGGACAGCCGTGAAGATCGAGGGACGTAAAGGGTGGTTGCACTCGAGTCATATCAAGAAATTTTATGGACTACCATCCAGTGTGAATACTCAACCCTGCAGTCCCTCACAGACAGACTCAAAGCTCCCCTTGGTTGAGCAGTCAAAAACGGAACTTTATAAACTAAAATTAAGGTCTATCAAGTCAGACAATTTGATTGTTTAAGTCCTCTCCAAGGTGAATCGGTTGAATTTGTCTCTGACATGTATCCTCTAGACCGGAATAGAGAAAGAAATCAACAGATGCAGCTTAAAAAGCATGCGTATTGTAAATCACTTCGTAGTCACTGCACAGTAACATTATTAATTTTGTTTTTTCTAAGTCTTCTGATCATCATTTCCAGTATACTATTGCACATGTATTATCCTATTTCTAAGCGTGCTTACAATGTAACTGCAGAACATTCTTTTAGCGAATTACCTCCGCATGAGTTGTCCTATAGATTTGCGCTGCGCAACAACACATTCATTAGTATGTTACATCATTCCCATCAGACCAGCAATGCCACAAATTGTTGGATATGTGGACGACTCCCTCCCTATCAGAACTATAAGGGAGTTTTGCCCCTCTTTCCATATCCGTTCACACACAATGGCTCCTGTGGAGCATGGTTTAGTTTGATTAATTCCCTAGATTCAAATTCCGCAGTTTATCAAGACAACTGGGTATGGGGAAACCTGAACCTAGTTTTGCTTAAAGTCTGCTACCCTAACAAGGAGGGACTTCCCAAAAGAACAGGAACTGATCTAGAAAATGAAGTATATGGATTAGGTAATTTTACACTTAACCTCATGATCCTGAACGTTGAATCTGAAGCTACACCAATCTTGCCCGCCATGTCAGTATTCCCAGTAAAAGGGGAATTATGTGTAAGAAAGAATGGTTCCATACACATGGGCCATAGTAAATGCACCACTGTAATAAAATTCAGTGATCAAGGCAAGTCTACATTTAGAGCTTCCCGTCATTCCTACTTCATATGTGGCCAGACCGCATATATACGTCTACCTCTAGATTGGGATGGTACCTGTTACATAGCATTCCTTCTGCCACCTGTTTTCCTAGCTCCTCCTGATTATCACAGAAATACCCATTTAGTACACAATAGACAACAGAGAGATCTCCCAATTGTCGATTACACTGAAACAGCATGGGAGCAATACACAGATTTCAATAAAGGTTTCTTTCCCTATATAGGTACAGTCACTAATAGTAAGCTGATACGTAGATTAACTAGAACCCTTGAAGCAGTAGTGAACGAGACTACTTCCGCCTTAGGCAATTTAACAGAAGAGCAGTCTGCTATGCGGATTGTTGTGCTTCAAAATCGTCTTGTCCTTGACGTCATCCTGGCCGATAGGGGCGGAGCTTGTAGGGTCATCGGATCAAGTTGCTGTGTTTTCATACCAGAAAATTCGCCGTCAGTATATAAAGCCATAACTCGCCTTCATAAGATTATGAGCCAGATACACCAGAGTCCAGGCACCTGGACTTGGTCCGGTTGGTTTTGGAGCGTGTTGTCAGCCTGGGGATGGAGAATCCTATCCTTCCTAGGTATTGGCTTTCTCATACTATTCAGTTGCTGCTTATGTCTACAATGTGGGCCAGCGATTTGTGGTCTGTGTGCCACATCGTGTATCCCACATCCAAGTTTTCGTTCAAGATCCCGGAAGAAGAAAGAAGAACAAATGATGCTATATGAACAGATCGATGGATTGATGAAGATCGATATCTCCTGAGGGTCCGTAGGGGACAAGGAGGGAATGAGGAAATATGAATTTTGTGATCAGTTATGTCCCCTATCGTAGACCCCAACGGCTCCATGTGCATGCTATAAGTACATGTATGTTCCCTCCAGTTCCAGTTTTGAAGACGCAAATATATGTGCGTCCACCGTCAACATGTCCTCTATCAGATCCGCCATGAATGGGTCAGATATTCCATTCCTAAGTATGAAAGGCCACCGACTTTATGTGGTTCACTTTCCACATTTTACAGACTCAGGCGAGTAGGCTCAGAATTCTGTCATCAAGCCTTTTCCTGCCTTCTGCCTCTGAAAACTCCAGTCTGAGCCTGCATCTGTATCCATGAACTTTGTCCTACTCCCTGCGCGGCTAACGGTGCCTGATCCAACCTGTTGCCTGCCAAAAACTGTATTTCACCTTCAAGATTATCTGCTCCGCTCCTCATCCGATGCATTCCTGTCTAGTAGTTTAGGTAAACATTCCTCCAGCTACCGTGCAAAGGGCCAGGCCTCGCTGTCCTCATGCAAGTAATTCATAGCCCCGTTACCATGGAATATTCCTACCCCCTCGCATCTTATGTAGACACTTAGACGCTTGTACACGCACTAACAGTCAGTATAGAATAGATTCTATCCTAGAGACCTTTCCTTTTGGATAACACAGTTCTTTAAACATAGGATATTAGATATGATTTGGGATTAGGTTGACATGACCCCCCAGACTTCTGTCTCCACATGTAGAGCTAAATGTCAAGTCCCCTTCACCCTCTAGTTGCACGTCAATCACACGTCATGCGGCTGCGCTTGCATCTCTGCCAAATATTTCTGCTGACATTGCAGGATTCTCTTATGGATCCACCCACTTGTGACATCATGTATAATGACGTTATCTAAGTTACGCCTATATGACCGCCTTATTAGTTACGTATGCATATTTTATCTGTATTATCAGCTGTTACGCCTCCTGCATCTGTTTCACTGTAATGCATTTCCTATAAAACTGATTATCTGTCAATAATGTATGCCCTTCCTTCCTGAACTTTCGTGGTGATGGAATTTGAAGCCTGCAATTCGAATTGTATTTCCTTTGTAAAGGAATAAAGCCTTTTAGAACCTCTAATACCACGGATTCTGCCTCTTATATTTACTGAGTTATTCTTACTAGACTTTACCGCATAAAAAATAGTACCGGTAATGAAATATTTACCACACCCTGCCAGAGTTTCTTCAGCAGTAGGAGGCCAGACTTGTGTCTGTGGCTGCAGCATCCATTTTGTGATACCAGGGCTCTATTAAGTTTCTACCGGGTATACCAGTGCTGCCATGTCTCTCCCTCTAGAAGGGTGGGATCTTACTCCCACACCAGTTACTGGTGTGGGGGTATGATTCCAAGGTGTTTGACACCAAACATGACAGCAAGTTAGCATTTACCGTTTGTTTATAATGCACTTAAGAGTATATGGTCAGGCTGCACTACAAACAGCTATGTAACTAGCTAGGTAACCTATATCACAGTAAGGGGTGGATGCACCACCGTACCCAGGCTGCAGTAGCAGACCTGTGGTGTCATTTTGGATGGCTTTCCAGGGGTGGCATAATACATGCTTCAGCACCTGGAATGCCTCTGGTGTACCTATGCCCTGGGTACGTAGTATACCATATATTAGGGACTTATAAGGGTACCTCAGATCCAATCTGTAATGTACCTAAAGTACATGGAATCATTTTAGAGAGGAAGCAGCTAGGCTGGGGCCCTGAATAGCAGGGTCCCAGCCAGAATAAAGTCGAAAAACAGTGAAACACCAGCAAAAAGTGGGGGTAAACATGTGAAGCAGATCCTACCCTCCTACACACTCCCATTTACTCACCTGTACAGTTATACACACACCACCTCACTTACTCACACAGATACTAACACATACTTATGCTCTTATACAATCACTGATACAAGCACACACTCATCCATACAGCCACTCTCACAATCACTCACTCTCACATATTGTCATTTATATACTCCAACACTCACATATACTGCTTTTCACATATATAGTTACTCACACATGTACCACTGAGACATCATTTACTCATCAACACACCCATACACACACCCACCCATACAGTCCATCACAGATGCACTCTTGAATCAATACACCCAGTGAATCACCTATGCGCAGTCACACACCCACCACCCATACAAACACTCAGGCACCCATACAGACACTCAGACAACCAATCAATAACACTTATGGACACTCATGTAGCTATTCACCAACCCATGCAGGCGCTTACACACCAACAGACAGACTAATACAGACATTCACACATGAGTAACTCTCTGGGTGAGTGGCGGTGTTTGTGTGTCTGTATAGGTGTATGAGTGCATATGATAGTGCTGTATTGATGAGGGACTGCATGTATGAGTGACGGTATGGGTATATAAGTAGATGTGTGTGTAGACCTAGGAATCAGTGAGTGGGTATATAGTAACTCGTATTGGTGTGTCTTTGGTTTCGGAAATGGTAGTCTGTATTTTAGAGTGGGTGTATCAAATTTTATATTAGAGTGTGAGGAGGTGCATCGGATTATCACGTGGATGATGTAATTAGTGATGTAATTTGAGATGTCATCAGTGATGCCACTGACCATGTCATGGGTGATCTAATATGTGACGTCATCAGCAGTGCATTGTGGGGCTGCGAGTTATAGTTAACTCAACTAACTATAATGGCCGATTTTCTCTGGTTTTGTACGAATGAAATGCCCAACTAACTATAATCGTGGTTTTTTAGTGAATTTCTAAGGTTTTTTAAATGCTAATTTCTAACTATAACGTCCCGGAAACCTATTTTTTTTCAGTGAATTTCATTGGTTTTTTTAAATGATAAATTCTAACTATAACGTCCCTGAAAGCTATGTTTTTTCAGTTAATTTCTAAGGTTTTTTAAATGCTAATTTCTAACTATGCCTACATAGGTAGGACATGTGCAGAAAGAGGAAGAAAGGTGCAGAAAGAAGCAAGAGAAATGTAGAAAGAGGCAACAGAAGTCCAGAAAGAGGAACAAAGCGTAGAAAGAAGCAAGAGATGTGCAGAAAGAACCAATAGATATGCAGAAAGAGGCCTTGTTGCAAAGTCACCCTGTTCCTTGGGCACCCCCCCAACCTTTTGCTGACTGGTACTGATGGTAACTGACTCTGACTAACCTTGGGCTCTGCCTAACCAGGCCCAAAGGCAATGCTATGCTGAACGACAATTAGAATACAGTGAAAACACCTAAATACACTAGGGTACACTATGAGTTGGGGTACCACTGTGATTGGCATGACCTCCTCTGTAATGCCCTAGTACATAATAGGGAAGGGCGATTAAAACTACCTCTAAGTCCCTGGCATACAATAGGGCATGGCAGTTTAGAGGCCAGTAGCCCTTTTATGCACTTGCATGTGTGCACTACTGAGCCTGAGGTCAGTTTAAAAGTAGCCCTGTGTGTGCAAAAAGAGGCAAGAGATGTACAGAAAGCAGCAAGAGAGTTGTAGAAAGAACCAAGAGAAGTGCAGAAAGGGCCAAGAGAAGTGCAGAAAGGACCAAGAGAGGTGCAGAAAGAAGCAAGAGCAGTGCAGAAAGAACCAACAGAGGTGCAGAAAGAGGCAAGAGGGGTACAGAAAGAAGCAAAAGATGTACCGAAAGAGGTAAGAGCAATGCAGAAAGAACCAAGAGACGTGCAGGAAAAGGGAAGAAGGGTGAAGAAAGAGCCAAGAGATGTGTAGAAAAATGGAAGAAGGGTGCAGAAAGAAGCAAGTGAGGTGCAGGAGGCAAGGGAACTGCAGAAAGAGGCAAGAGAGTTGCAGACACAGGCAAAAGGGTGCAGAAAGAGGGAACAGGTATGCAGACAGAGGCAAGAGAGGTACAGAAAAGGAAGAGGGGTACAGAAAGAGGCAAAGGGGGTACAGAAAGATGCAAGAGGGGTGCAGGAAGAAGCAAAGCACTGCAGAAGGAACCAACAGAGGTGCAAAAAGAGGCAAGATGGATACAGAAAGAGGCAGAGGGGTGCGAAAAGAGGCAAGAGAGGTACAGAAAGAATCAAGAGAGGTGCAGAAAGGAGCAAGAGAGGTGCAGAAAGAAGCAAGAGCAGTGAAGAAAGAACCAACAGAGGTGCAGAAAGAGGCAAGAGGGGTGCAGAAAGATGCAAAAGAGGTACAGAAAGAGGCAAGAGCACTGCAGAAAGAAGCAACAGAGGTGCCGAAAGGGGCAAGAGCAGTGCAGAAAGAAGCAAGAGAGGTGCAGAACAAACCAAAAGAGCTGCAGACAGGCATGAGGGCTGCAGAAAGAGGAGAGGGAAATGCAGAAAGAAGCAAAAGAGGTGCAGAAAGAGGCAAGAGGGGTGGAGAAATAGGGAGGAGTTGTGCAGGAAGAGGCAAGATGGATGCAGAAATAAGCAAGAGCAGTGCAGAAATAACCAACAGAGGTGCAAATAGAGGCAAGAGGGGTGCAGAAAGAGGTAGGAGAGGTGCAGAAAGAAACAAAAGAGGTACAGAAAAAGGAAAGAGGGGTGGAGAAAGAGGCAAGAGCACTGCAGAAAGAACCAAAAGCACTGCAGAAAGAACCAAGAGATGTGCAGGAAAAGGGAAGAAGTGTGCAGAAAGAGGCAGATATGTGCAGAAAAATTGAAGAAGGGTGCAGCAAGAAGCAAAAGAAGTGCAGTAAGAGGCAAGTGAGGTGCAGGAGGAGGCAAGGGAACTGCAGAAAGAGGCAAGAGAGTTGCAGAAAGAAGCAAAATGGGTGCAGAAAAAGGGAGCAGGTGTGCAGACAGAGGCACGAGAGGTGCAGAAAGAGGGAAGAGGGATACAGAAAGAGGCAAATGGGGTATAGAAAGAGGCAAGAGGGATGCAGGAAGAAGCAAGAGCCGTGCAGAAGGAACCAACAGAGGTGCAGAAAGAGGCAAGAGGGGTACAGAAAGAAGCAACAAAAGTGCAGAAAGAAGGAAAAGAGGTGCAGAAAGAGGCAAGAGGGGTACAGAAAGAGGCAACAAAAGTGCAGAAAGAAGGAAAAGAGGTGCAGAAAGGCACGAAAGGTGCTCAAAGAGGCAAAAGGGGTACAGAAAGAGGCAAGAGGGGTGCAGAAAGAAGCAAGAGAAGTTCAGAAAGAAGTGTAAGTGGTGCAGAAAGAGGCAAGAGAAGTGCAGAAAGAGGCAAGAGTAGTGCAGAAAGAAGCAACAGAGTTGCTGAAAGAGGCAAGGGAAGTGCAGAAAGAAGCAAGTGATGTGCAGAAAGAAGCAAGAGCAGTGCAGAAAGAGGCAAGTGGGGTATAGAATGAGGAAAGAGAACTGCATAAAGAGACTTGCAGAAACAGGCAAAAGGGGTACAGAAAGAGCGCATGCTGCGCAGACAGAGGCAAGAGAGGTGCAGAAAGAGGGAAGAAGGGTATGTAAAGAGGCAAGAAGGATGCAGAAATTTGTAACTGGTGCAGAAAGAAGCATGAGCAGTGCAGAAAGAACCAACAGAGCTGCAAGAAGGGTGCAGAAAGAGGTAGGAGATGTACAGAAAGAGGCAACAGAGGAGCAGAAGGAGGCAAGAGAACTGCACAAAGAGGCAAGAGAGTTGCAGAGACAGACAAAAGAGGTGCAGAAAGAGGGGAAAGGGGTGCAGAAAGAGGAGAGAGAAGTACAGAAAGAAGCACAAGTGGTACAGAAAGAGGCAAATGGGGTGCAGAAAGAGGCAAGAGAAGTGCAGAAAGCAGCAACAGAGGTGCCGAAAGAGGCAAGAAAAGGTGCAGAAACAGGCAAGAAATGTGCAGAAAGAGGGAACAGGGGTGCAGAAAGAGGTAAGAGGGATACAGAAATTTGCAAAAGAGGTGCAGAAAGAAGGAAGAGCAGTGCAGTAAGAAGCAAAAGAAGTGCAGAAAGAAGCAAGAGAGGTGCAGAAAGAAGCAGGGGCAGTGCAGAAAGAAGCAAGAGCAGTGCAGAAAGAACCAACAGAGGTGCAGAAAGAGGCAAGAGGGGTACAGAAAGTGGCAAGAAAAGTGCAGAAAGGAGCAGAAAGAGGCAAGAGAGGTGCAGAAAGCAGCAACAGAGGTGCCGAAAGAGGCAAGAGAAGGTGCAGAAACAGGCAAGAAATGTGCAGAAAGAGGGAACAGGGGTGCAGAAAGAGGTAAGAGGGATACAGAAATTTGCAAGAGAGGTGCAGAAAGAAGGAAGAGCAGTGCATTAAGAAGCAAAAGAAGTGCAGAAAGAAGCAAGAGAGGTGCAGAAAGAAGCAGGGGCAGTGCAGAAAGAAGCAAGAGCAGTGCAGAAAGAACCAACAGAGGTGCAGAAAGAGGCAAGAGGGGTACAGAAAGTGGCAAGAGGGGTACAGAAAGTGGCAAGAAAAGTGCAGAAAGAGGCAAGAGAGGTGCAGAAAGAGGCAAGAGGGGTGCAGAAATAGGCAGGAAAGGTGCACAAAGAGGCAAAAGGTGTACAGAAAGAGGCAAGAGGGGTGCAAAAAGAATTAAAAGAAGTTCAGAAAGAAGGAACAGAGATGCAGAAAGAGGCAAGAGTAGTGCAGAAAGAAGCAACAGAAGTGCCGAAAGAGGCAAGAGCAGTGCAGAAAGAACCAAAAGAGCAGCAAACAGGCAAGGGGGGTGCAGAAAGAAGAGAGAGAATGTAGGAGAGTAGGATCTGCTTCACTGTTTTTCGACTTTAGTCTGGCTGGGGCCCTGCAATTCACGACCCCAGTCTAGCTCACTAAATTGATTCCATGTACACTAGGTACATCACAGATTGGATTCTGAGGTGCCCTTATAAGTCCTGAGTATATGGTATACTATGTACCTAGGGCCTACCAGGGGCTGAAGCATCTATTATGCCACCCCTGGAAAGCCCTCCAAAATGATACCACAGGTGGGCTACTGCAGCCTGGGTAAGGTGGTGCATGCACCCCTTACTGAGATATAGGTTCACTATGTCAGACTTATCAGCGCACGCCGGCCGATACTAGCGACACACTAGGACTGCGCGAAGAACTACACTTCCCGATGGGCAGCGCGGGAGGTGCGATGCGTAATGCGCGCCACGCCCCACCACAAGACGTCAAAAGGCGAAAGGTCATTGCACACGGAGCCGATAATTCTTCGACCAGGGAGACGAGACGAGGAGACGCCGAGAGACGAAGGTTCGGACGAGCTCATCACCCAGGTAGCGGCCCGTGAAACCCGGAGGTTCGTCGTGACCGAGGTAGGAGTACTGTGGCAGTATTTCCATCGGGGCTCGACCCCTCCTAGTCGGAGACAAGCTCTCCGAGTCATAGAGAAATCACAGACCCGCCCCTCTGTTGGCGAGACCGGCTGGTCTCATGCAGGGGAGCGACCAAGTATAAGGAGAGTGAATAGACTTAAGGGGGCAAGCCTCGCTGTTCAAGACAGGCAGAGAGCGAGCCCGAACATTACTCTGAGACAACGAGACCTAGTGCAATCGTCCGACAAATCGGAGGCATAGGAAAGCATAGGCGTATCATACGCCAGCCCCACAGACCTCAGTTCCCAGGCAGACACTAGCAGTGAGCGTTCGCACCCAGCGGTGGCCTGGTTTACACTTTTGATTTCTTCTGCTTATATTCCTAGACATATGTGCGAGACAGGAGAGAGGGGTGGTTACAAAGCCGAAGGCAAGGAGTGAGCTGGGCAGTCACAAGTGGGTATTACTCCACAAAGTTATATATGGTGTCTGTGTCTGTATGTTGATCCTTGTCATTCTCCCCACGTGTGCCTTTCCTTGTCGTTTATATTAGTGCCTGCAAACGAAAAGACCACGACCTGTAGCTCTCCCCCATATGTCCGGCAATACCTTATTTTCCTTTTCAGGTGAGGGCAAGCTCGCGTTTACCCTCGTGCTAAAATAACGCGGGTGTTTTCCATTGAGAGAAACTGAAAACAAAACGTCTTATGCTGTGTTCTGTTGTCTCTTTTGCCTTCACAGATCTCCCTCCCTGCAGTCCCCACCCTTTCCTTCCCCCGCTCGATCACCCCAAAAGTCCGCGGTTTCAATAGCCGGACTTGGGGTCATCCAGAGGTGGGCCCCCATAGAGCATCAACACAGCCCCGGGGACATCGGAACGAGGAACCTGACAGAATTATCGGCCCAAGAATTCTCTTATCCCCCTGGTTGTGTTGAAAGCTGGTCATGACTACTTTAGAGGACGTGATGGCTACGTTAGCACAGATGCAGGTAGACTTAGCCGCCTCACGCCAGGAAACAGCGTCGATGCAGGTGGACTTAGCCGCCTCACGACAGGAAAATGCGTCATTGCACTCACGTGTTGATTACATGCAAAGGAACCCGTTTAGCATGGGTAGCCCGTCTTCCCCTACGTCCTTAGTGGTAGAAGTGCCGGCGGCTATTCCCCTGGCCCCCCCAGAGAGGTTCCATGGTGCCCAGAAAAAGGTTCAGGTGTTTATAACACAGATATTGCTCCACTTCACTTGCAAACCGAAGGTGTTTGTCACCAATCAAGCCAGGGTCGCGTTTCTCATATCGTATTTGGGGGGCGAAGCTGCCCAATCGGCGGTCCCTATAGTAAGGAACGACGACCATCTGCTGTACGATTGGGACGCCTTTCGCATGGCCTTCGAGAAAACATTTGATCGACGAGCCGAGACGTTCTCGGCGGATAAGGATATAATGGAGCTGAAGCAAGGCTCTCTTGATTTGGTGAGCTACCTGAACAACTTTCGAAGACTGGTGGCCGAGACCGATTGGCCGGAAGCCAAACAGTTGGTCGTCTTTTACCATGGCCTCACAGATGAGTTGAAGGACGTCCTGGCCCAAATCGAGCCACAACCTAGTACTTGTGCGGCCCTTATCGAGTTGACGCTGCGGTTGGACCACCGCTTGAGAGAGCGGAAAGGCGCGCATACCCGCAAAGACAGGGGTACCCCATGGAGTGATCGGACCGGACCACCGGAGAAACCTCCTTCTAAACCCGAACCTATGGAGATCGGAGCAGTGAGGGCCTCATTAACCGTGAGCGAAAGAGATCATAGGCGCAAACAGGGATTGTGCCTCTATTGTGGCAAGAAAGGCCACTTCATCAGAGAATGCCCCGTGAAACCGGCATTTGGACGGCCACGGATGGGCCAGGCGGCAGTCGCAACCACGGAAAAAGGGGAGGAAAACTGTCGTACCTGAAATCGGAAGGAGGGAAGGTTTCAGGGAAACATACCATCCCTTCAGTGGATTTTTTTTCCTTTCGGGAAAAAGAACACTTCTTTATAAACATGCAGATAGACATCAATAACGTGCTCCTCACGGTCCGAGCCATGGTTGATTCCGGAGCCACAGGCTGTTTTATGGATGTGCAGGAGGCCAAACGACTAGGCGTACAGCTCTGCCTAAAAGCCTCCCCTGAACTGGTCTACGCTGTGGACGGAAAAGAGCTGGATTCCGGACCCATACGACATCACACAGCGGAGTACGAACTCTGGTATGAGGGGGAGCATCGCGAATGGATTTCGTTCAACGTCATCCACGCCCCGCAGTACGGGATCATCCTCGGACTCCCGTGGCTACAGCAACATGAACCCAGTATTCACTGGGCCTCGAAGACCCTCCAGCTGAGGTCGGCATTTTGTCAAGCCCATTGTAATCGCGAACCAGTGCAGCCGGCGGCGGTGCTCGCCGTTGTCCATGGGATAGCCACGGCGGCAGAAAAGGAGACCAAGTTACCCGACTGCTACCTTGCCTTCCAAGAAGTCTTCAGCGACAGTAAGGCAGAAGAACTCCCTCCACATAGGGAATTTGACTGTCGGATAGATCTGGTACCCGGGGCGGTGATACCCTGTGGGCGAATATATGCTCTAACCATCCCAGAAAACCTGCACCTACGAGCATACCTGGATAAGTATCTGGAACTCGGCTTTATTCGTCCGTCCAGATCACCTGCGGCATCACCACTCTTTTTTATACCCAAGGCCAATGGGGAGGTGAGATGTTGTATCGACTTTCGAGCGATCAACGCTATCACGGTGAAGAACCGATACCCCCTCCCGTTGATCCCGGTTCTTTTGGAGCAGGTGAGAGCTGCAACGATATACACCAAATTGGACCTGAAAGGAGCTTATCACCTCGTGCGTATGCGCGACGGGGATGAATGGAAGACGGCATTCAAAACGCGGTATGGGCTGTTTGAGTACCTCGTAATGCCCTTTGGGCTCTGTAACGCCCCGGCCGCCTTTCAATTCTTTCTCAACGAGGTGTTGCGTGTTTTTCTGGACATCTTCGTGGTCGTATACATTGACGACATCCTCGTGTATTCCCTCACAGAAGACGAACACATAACGCACGTGCAAAAAGTGCTACACGCCTTGTTCACAAACCACCTATACTGCAAACTCACAAAGTGTGAGTTTCATGTGACCACCGTGGAATTCCTCGGGGTGATGCTGACCCCTTCAGGACAAGTGATGGCTGAGAGGAAGGTGAAGGCAGTGACGGACTTGCCCCGTCCCCAGAACGTGAAAGATATCCAAAGCCTACTCGGGTTCGCAAACTTCTACCGGCGATTTATACAACATTTCTCCAACACGGTCGCCCCTCTGACCAAATTGACCCGAGTGAAGGTACCCTTTGTTTGGACGACGGAAACCCAAGGGGCCTTCGATCGACTGAAACATGCCTTTAGTTCCGCTCCTATTCTAGTACATGCTAAACCGGAGTTGCCATTTTTTGTTGAAGCAGACGCTTCGGACATCGCGGTAGGAGCGGTCTTGTCACAGAGACAGGAGTACACCGGATATCTACACCCTATCGCCTTTATGTCCAGAAAACTAAACCCCGCAGAGCTGAATTACACGATAGCAGAAAAAGAGCTCCTAGCAATCAAGGATGCCTTCCAGGAATGGAGGCATTGGCTGATGGGGGCAGTACATCAGATTACCGTGTATACCGACCACCGCAATCTGCAGTTTTTGCGAGCGGCTCGACACCTTACACCGCGTCAGTTACGCTGGACGCTGTTTTTCGCGGAGTATAACTTCATCGTCACATTCCGCCCGGGAGTCAACAATCGGAAGGCCGACGCCCTCACACGACAGGAAAACACTTCACAGAAAGAACCCGTGAAGGAGGCATCGATCATAGAACCTAGTCGAGTGGTAGGTCTCGTGGCCACAGACGACTTCCTGAACAGCGTGCGGAGAGGAATCCGCCACACCACTTGGAGAACCTGGTTAAGGTTCCACCCTGAATGGAGACTCCATCAAGGCCTCCCAGTAAAAGGGAAGCAGCTGCTTATACCCACAGGAGCATTGAGGAGGATGGTCTTCGAATGGTGTCACAACTCCCCCTGTGCCGGACATACCGGGCGCACCAAGACCCTAGAAAATGTGCTTCGACAGTTCTGGTGGCCTTCGGTTCGTCCCGACCTTCAGCAATGGGTGCAAAACTGTTCCATCTGCGCCCAAATGAAAGCAGACCGCCAACCCGTACAGGGTTTGTTACATCCTCTGCCCACACCAGAACGACCGTGGGAACGAATTTCAGTTGATTTCATAGTGGGACTTCCTAACGATCATGGAATGACCGCCATCATGGTGGTGGTCGACTATTTCACCAAGATGGGGCACTTTGTTGCCTGCAAACAGGCTCCCACAGCGGGGCAAACGGCCATACTCCTGCTAACGCACATCGTTAGGCTTCATGGACTTCCACAGGTCATAGTATCGGACAGAGGGGCCCAATTCACCTCGGGATTTTGGAAAACGTGGTGTTCCAGGTCACCTCTTCCTTGTCAACAAGCTTCCACCCACAGACAGATGGCCAAACTGAGAGACTCAATCAGACACTCAAGCAATACCTCCGTTGTTATGTGAGCTCAGCTACAGAGGAATGGGTGGAATGGTTATGGGCAGCGGAGGTAGCGTATAACAGTGCCATGCATGCATCCACGAAGTTCACTCCGTTCTTTAGCACTTATGGGTTCCATCCCAGGTTTACTCCCCTACTTCTGCCCAACACTGACACTCGACGCCCTGAACTGCACAACAGGCTGAAGCTTATGCGTAGGGTGCTTGCGGTAGCCAGAGGAAATCTGTTGAAGGCAAAGGAACAGTACAAAAAACAGGCGGATAAACGTCGGAGACCAGGGCCAGTGTATAGTCGGGGAGATTGGGTGTGAGTTTCAACACGTAACATCCGTTTTAAACGGTATAGCGTGTTCAACCCCAAATACATAGGCCCGTATAGAGTGCTGGGACACGTAAACCCGGTGGCTGTGAAGGTTCGCTTACCATCGCACTTTCGGATACACCCCGTGTTCCATGTTTCCCTTCTGAAACGCGCTCCACAACCCCCGTCTAGCCGTCCATCCTCGATTCAGGTAATGCAGGAACAGGAGTACGAAGTCAGGGCCATCCGGGACGCAAAGACAGTGCGAGGCAGGTTGTGGTACTTGATCGCTTGGAAAGGGTACGGTCCAGAAGATGACTCATGGGAACCAGCCACGGCGGTCCATGCACCCAGACTGGTCGCTCGGTTCCATAGGATGCACCCAGACAAGCCTAGCGGCCGGCGGTGATCCTCGGAAGAGGGATGTGCTGTCAGACTTATCAGCGCACGCCGGCCGATACTAGCGACACACTAGGACTGCGCGAAGAACTACACTTCCCGATGGGCAGCGCGGGAGGTGCGATGCGTAATGCGCGCCACGCCCCACCACAAGACGTCAAAAGGCGAAAGGTCATTGCACACGGAGCCGATAATTCTTCGACCAGGGAGACGAGACGAGGAGACGCCGAGAGACGAAGGTTCGGACGAGCTCATCACCCAGGTAGCGGCCCGTGAAACCCGGAGGTTCGTCGTGACCGAGGTAGGAGTACTGTGGCAGTATTTCCATCGGGGCTCGACCCCTCCTAGTCGGAGACAAGCTCTCCGAGTCATAGAGAAATCACAGACCCGCCCCTCTGTTGGCGAGACCGGCTGGTCTCATGCAGGGGAGCGACCAAGTATAAGGAGAGTGAATAGACTTAAGGGGGCAAGCCTCGCTGTTCAAGACAGGCAGAGAGCGAGCCCGAACATTACTCTGAGACAACGAGACCTAGTGCAATCGTCCGACAAATCGGAGGCATAGGAAAGCATAGGCGTATCATACGCCAGCCTCACAGACCTCAGTTCCCAGGCAGACACTAGCAGTGAGCGTTCGCACCCAGCGGTGGCCTGGTTTACACTTTTGATTTCTTCTGCTTATATTCCTAGACATATGTGCGAGACAGGAGAGAGGGGTGGTTACAAAGCCGAAGGCAAGGAGTGAGCTGGGCAGTCACAAGTGGGTATTACTCCACAAAGTTATATATGGTGTCTGTGTCTGTATGTTGATCCTTGTCATTCTCCCCACGTGTGCCTTTCCTTGTCGTTTATATTAGTGCCTGCAAACGAAAAGACCACGACCTGTAGCTCTCCCCCATATGTCCGGCAATACCTTATTTTCCTTTTCAGGTGAGGGCAAGCTCGCGTTTACCCTCGTGCTAAAATAACGCGGGTGTTTTCCATTGAGAGAAACTGGAAACAAAACGTCTTATGCTGTGTTCTGTTGTCTCTTTTGCCTTCACAGATCTCCCTCCCTGCAGTCCCCACCCTTTCCTTCCCCCGCTCGATCACCCCAAAAGTCCGCGGTTTCAATAGCCGGACTTGGGGTCATCCAGAGGTGGGCCCCCATAGAGCATCAACACAGCCCCGGGGACATCGGAACGAGGAACCTGACACACTATATCTCACTTAAAACTGCACATTGAAAACTATCAGTCACTCCTATGGCAGGCCTTATTAATCCTGAAGGCAGGGTGCTTGGTTATATGTGAGAGGGTGCCCAGGCATGAGCTGAGCCTCTCTGCAGCCTTCGGAATCTATCCTCCTGGGTTTTCAGTGATGCAGCCTGACCATATACTCTTAAGTGCATTAGAACTAAAACGGTTAATGCTAACTTTGGACTGGCTGCACGTAAACATGTCGTGTTTGGTATCAAACACCTTGGAATCATACCCCCACATCAATTCCTGATGTGAGAATATGATCCCACCCTTCTAGAGGGAGAGACATGAGGTATACCCGGTACCAACTTAACAGAGCCCTGGCATCACAAAATGGATGCTGCAGCCACAGACACAGGTCTGGCCTCATGCTGCTGACCGAAACTCCGGCAAGGGAGGCCTGGACAATAGGTTTCATGTCACAGGGAGGTGTAACCACCTCCCAGACAGGCTTATGTGTATTGTGGCTGGGTGGGAGCACTCTCAAAATGCCTTGAAGTCCTGCACTGGGGGCACATTTGGTATCCCTGTGCATAGTCCAGCTCAAACCAGTTCAGGGGCTTCCAGCCCCTGCTCTGGCACGAAAGTGGACAAAGGAAATGGGTGTAGCCACCCCTCTTTCCAAACCCTCCCATAGGTTGGTCTCCAGAGTTAGTCCAACCCCTTCCTTATGTATAAGTAAGGAACCTCTGTAACCAGAACTTTAGATATCCCTGGACGAAACTCTGAAGCTGAATCCTGGAATTTCGACGCTCTACTCAAGACTAGAGGACTGAAGAAATCTCCCTTGGGGGTCAAGGAGTGACCAACGAAGCATTTTGCCGGTATGCATCTCCAAAGCTCCTGCCGGATGCCGAAGATTTTGCAACACAGGAAGCGGATTTCCAGACTTCTCAGAGGCTGTCCCGAGTCCCCAGCAAAGCTGAGACCCGCAGCCCTCGTGAGTAACGTGGACCCAGAACTCCTGGTCACCGTGCACTTTTGCAAGTGCATTGACTTCTCGACGTCTCTTGAAGTCGTTCTTGGGGTTACTTGTAGCCCCCACCTCGAGCAGAGAATCCAACAAAGAATGTTGGCCTAGTCACCCCGAGTGACCCGTGGGCCACCATTTTGTGTTTCCTCTTGAGGTCCCTTCGCAATACCTGGTCCGTCAACTGGTGGGTCCCTGTGAAGGTAACTTTGATTTTCCTTGGGCTTCTCTGGTTGCTCCAGACGTGCCCTGACTCCCTGCCAAGTGGTGAGTCCCTCAGACCTTGCTGGTCTGCACTGAAGCATCTTTCTCCTTTATGCGTGGGTTGCTGTTGCCAAGGCTTGTTGTGTCCAATCCGGGCACCGACGCTGCAGCACTCGACATCCTTTGTGCGACAGCTTGAATCCAGCTCCTGGTCATCCTCGACGGCTCCTGGTCCTCGTGGCTGAAGAGTCAATCTTCACCCGACATCGGTGGGCATTCGCCTATTGTCCTCCTGGTCACTGGCTAGTCCTCTCTGCTTTCAGGTTCTTCTCGACTTTGATCCAGGCTTAGATCTCTTTGGACACTTTGAATCTTTCTGGCAGCAGCACTTCTTTGCCAGCTCCCATTGAAATCGACGACGCGACCCGACACCAATTGACACCTATGCACACGGCTTCCCTGGGTGAGGTAACACGAGTACTCCGGTGCTCCAGTGGGTGTTGTCCCTAGAACTTCCTAAGTCCCAAAGGGTTTGGTCCTGACTCATTTCTAAGTGTCCCTAATCTTTAAAAATCTAACCGTGACTTTCCCCATAGAAGCTAACGGCAGCTCGCGGCTGTGTTCCAACACTGCACACGGCCCCCGTGGGTCCCCTGTGTCACTACCTTGAGTGGTTCCTTGGGGTCCCAGCGATTCTACAGGCTCTAGGCCTTGTGTCTACTTAAGTTGTGGTTCTTATAACACTATTTTAGTATGTGGTTTGGCTCGCCCCTAGTGCCTGACGTGTATTTGTGCTATTTTACAGTCATATTTGAAGTATAACTTATGTGTTTTGACCTCTAGCCTCATAAAGAGACTAGGAGGGTGTGTTTAGAAATAAATACATATAATTTATATATATACCTGGTGTGGTTGTCTTTCATTTAGCCATTCAAGAGATTATAGACTGGTAAAACAAGCTGCTTTACATTCCTTCAAGGTTTAGCCTGAAGGCTGCTCTCCATAGCTACCACTAGGATAGCTTTCAATAAAGGTTGTCTTTAACCTATTACCAATAAGGGGTTGTTTGTACTGGTGCAGGGTGCCCGCCATAATTAGTGGACAGCATATACCAGGCCAACTTCTCACAATGCCCTTTAAGGTTTTGATGAATCGTTCAACTAAACTATTGCATTGTGGGTGATAGGGTGTGGTGAATTTATAATTCACTCCACACTCCTTCCACATTGCAGTCAAGTAACTTGACATGAAGTTTGCATCCCTGTCAGATACTACCTCCTTAGGAAAGCCCACTCTTGAGAATACACCCAAGAGGGCTCTTGCCACCCCAGGTGCTGTAGTGGTCCTAAGTGGAATGGCCTCTGTGTACCTAGTGGCATGGTCCACCACCACCAGGATAAAACTGTGCCCAGATGCTGTTTGAGGATCCATGGGACCAACAATGTCAATCCCTATCCTCTCAAAGGGAACCCCCACCACAGGTAGTGGTATCAGGGGGCCTTTGTGGTTCCACCTGCCTTGCCACTGGCTTGGCAGGTCACACAGGAGTTACAAAACTCCTTAGTGTCTTCAGACATGTGGGGCCAGTGAAAGTGAGGGACAATTCTGTCCCAAGTCTTGTTCTGGCCCAGGTGTCCTTCTAAGGGAATATCATGGGCTAGTGTCAATAGGAAGCCCCTATACTTCAGAGGTATAACCAACCTCCTGGAAGCACCAGGCTTGGAGTCTCTAAACTCTGAATAAAGGAGTCCATCGTCCCAATAGACTTTATCTGTGCCTCTAGCATTCCCAGCAGCCTCATCAGCAGCTTGCTTTCTGATGGGTTCAAGGGAGGGGCAGGTTTTCTGCTTCTGGCTCAGATCTGCCCTGGAAGGGCCCCCTGTCTCCAAGAACTCAACCTGGTCAGGTTTAAGCTCCTCTGGGACAGTTCCTTCTTCAGGTTCAAGATCATCTCCCTCAGGAGGCTGATCTGTATTCTGAGTCGGGGGGAAGGCACTTCCTTAACCCTACTGTTCTTCCTCTTGGGAGGCACCTGGTCCATTCTTCCAGAATCCAGTGTTAGACATTTTGGCCTGTGACCTAGTCACATCAAAGACATGAGCAGGGATCCCTAACATTTCTGCATGTGTCCTAAGCTCCACTTCAGCCCAAGCTGAAGTTTCCAGTTCATTGCCAAGCAAGCCTTCCACTGGTAGGTCTGCACTTACCACAACCTTCTTAAGGCCAGTTACCCCTCCCCAGGAGTTCACAACTGCCAGAGAATGGTCTGTTCTGACATTGTTAGCATTGGTCACTTGGTACATTTCACCAAGTATAATCTGCCCAGGATCCACAAGATCTTTTGTCACCATTGTGACACTTGCTCCTGTGTCCCTGAATGCCAAAGCCTCTTTTCCATTAATCAAAGCCTGCTACCTGTATTTGCCCAAGTTACTGGGACTCACAAAGGAGGACATATCCATGCCTCCATCACAGACTAGGATAGCCTGAGTTGGAACTCTGACTAGGCCAGAGTCCATCTCAGAACCTAGGGTTAACCCTACTACACCCTTATTCTGAACATTACCACCACCAATTGTAGCTGTACTAGGGGGAACAGTTGCCTTAGGAGCAATGGTGGCTGGAGTTGAGTCTTTGGACTTGGTGCAATCACTTGTCCAGTGAGTCTTCTGTTTACAGATTTTGCACCATGGTTTCTTTTGGCCTTTACCTTTATTAGATTGGGATTCACCCCATGAAGAAGATTTTTGGGGACCTTGTGAAGACTTATGATCTTTACCCTTCTCCCCAACCTTGTCAGAGTTCTTAGGATCTTGCTTCTTCTGATCACCACCTTGGTTCTGAACCTTCTGCCTCAACCTGGTTCTGACCCATTTGTCTGCCTTCTTTCCCAATTCTTGGGGAGAGGACAGATCTGAGTCCACCAGGTACTGGTGCAACAGCTGATTTTGGCAATTATTAAGGATCTGCTCCCTCATAATCAAATTGTACAATCCTTGAGAGTCATGCACTTTGCTGCCAAGTAACCAAACCTCCAGAGCCTTAGTAGCACAATCTACAAAGTCCACCTAGTCTTGATTCTGTGCCTTTTGTGTATCTCTGAACTTTAACCTTTATTGTTCAGTGGTTAGGCCACACCCTTCAATCAATGCACTTTTCAGACTGGTATAATCATCAGCATCCTCCTCTCTAACAGTGAGGAGCTTATCTCTCCCTGTGTCTCCACAGGAGAGCCATATGATTGCTGCCCACTACTCCTGGGAGACCCTCTGAACTTTACAGGCCCTTTCCAGTGCAGTTATCCATTTGTGTATGTCATTCCCACTCTGGTAGGGAGGGACAATCTTATTTAGGTTTCTATGGTCATGAGACCTTTCCCTATCACTAGGGATGTTGCTGCCACCATGGGACTCTAGTCCCATCTTTTTTCTAGCTCTGTAGAGCTCTATGGCCTCCCTGTCTAGGGCTACCTGCTGCTTTCTGATTTTAAGCTGTGCTTCCTCATACTTCAGCAGTCTCTCCCTCCTCTCCTGGGAGGTTTCCCTCCTATGAGCAGAGATAGAGGTCTCTATAGAAGAACCAGAATGGTTAGACTTCACTGAGGGAGATCTAGACCTTCTAGGCCCACCACCAACACTTCCAGAAGGGACAAAGAGGGGACCATTGTGGCCCTCCGCGTCATCTTCCAAGGGAGCTGGATTTCCTAGGTCAAGATCATAGTCATCTTCCTGGTCAGCATCAGAGGTCAGGTCATGGGGAATTTCACACCTAGGCCCTTCCTCATTTGCTGCACCCACTCTGCCTACCCCTTCAGACCCTATAGGTCTTCTGAGATCATCCAGTCTGAGTACATCCAGGAGGTGCTGGTTGGTTGGACCTTTGCCTGTCTTCAGTCTCCTAGTACTGCATAATGCTCTCAGTTCCAAGAATGGAAGGTTATCATACTTGGAGGGAAGAAGCCCATTGGCTTCTGGCAGGGACCCACTGGTTCCTGGCCTTGAAAACATTACTAGTGAGGTGTGGTGTATTGCATACCTACTCTAGAGTGGCCTACTAAACTCTCTTGAGTTGTAGAAAGGTTGTGCTAAGTCCTTAACACACAACTCTAAGTTCAGTAGAAGTTACTGTATTCTAAAGCTTGTATTATATGTACCTTGGGTACCTTTAGTGGTTTTCAGTTAGTCACTCAATTGAGATTATCTGGTAAAACAATAGCAATCTGGAATCCCACATGCTGCACACCAATGTGAGAAGTTGGCCTGTATATGCTGTCCACTAATTATAGTGGGCATCTTGCACCAGTCCAAACAACCCCTTATTGATAGGTTAAAGACCACCTTTATTGAAAGCTATCCTAGTGGTAGCTATGAAGAGCAGCCTTCAGGCAAAGTCTTGGAGGAATGTAAAGCATCTTGTTTTACTAGTCTATAATCTCTTGAATGACCAAATGAAAGGCAACCACACCAGGTATATATGTATAAAATATATGTATTTATTTATAAACACACCCTACTAGTTTCTTTATGAGGCTAGAGGTCCAAACACATAACTTGCACTACAATTATTACAGTAAAATAGCACAAATACACGTCAGACACTAGGGGCGACCCAAACCATATACTAAAATAGTGTTATAAGAACCACAACTTAACTAGACACAAGGGCTAGAGCCTGTAGAATCGCTGGGACCCCAAGGAACCACCCAAGGTAGTGACACCAGGGACCCACGGGGGCCGTGTGCAGTGTGAGAACACAGCCGTGAGCTCCCGTTACCTTCTATGGGGAAAGTCGCGGTTAGATTTTTAAAGATTAGGGACACTTAGAGATAAGTCAGGACCAAACCCTTTTGGACTTAGGAAGTTCTAGGATCAACACCCAAGGGAGCACCGGAGTACTCGAGTTACCCCACCCAGGGAAGCCGGGTGCATAGGTGTCAAATGGTGTCGGGTCGCGTCGTCATTTTCAATGGGAGCTGGCAAAGAAGTTTTGCTGCCGGGAAGATGCGAAGTGTCCAAAGAGATCCAAACCTGGATCGAAGTCAAGAAGAACCTGAAAGCAGAGGGGACAGAGTCTGGGTCACTAGCCAGTGACCAGGGGCATGATAGGCGAATGCCCATCGATGTCGGGTGAATTCATGTGAAGAAGGTGAAGCTTGACTCTTCAGCCACGAGGACCAGGAGGTGTCGAGCATGACCAGGAGCTGGATTTAGGCTGTACCACAAAGGAAGTGGAGTGCTGCAGTGTCGGTGCCCTGATTGGACACAACAAGCCTTGGCAACAGCAATCCACGCAGAAAGGAGAAAGATGCTTCGGTGCAGACCAGCAAGGTCTGAGAGACTCACCAGTTGGTGGGGAGTCAGGGCACGTCTGGAGCAACCAGAGAAGCCCAAGGAAAATCAAAGTTACCTTCACAGGGACCCACCAGTTGAAGGACCACGGATCGCGAAGGGACCTCGAGAGGAATCACAAAATGGCGGCCCGCGGGTCACTCGGGGTGACTAGGCCAACAATCTTCGGTGGATTCTCTGCTCGAGGTGCGGGCTACAAGTAACCCCAAGCATGACTTCAAGAGACGTCAAGAAGTCAATGGACTTGCAAATATGCACAGTGACCAGGAGTTCCAGTTCCACATTACTCACAAGGGCTGTGGGTCTCAGCTTTGCTGGGCACTTGGGTTGGCCTCTGAGAAGTCTGGAAATCCTCTTCCTGTATTGCAAAGTCTTCGGCGTCCAGCGGGAGCTTCGGAGATGCAGACCGGCAATTGCCTTGTTGGTGCCTGCCAAGCAGGGGAGTCACTCCTTGACTCCAAGGGAGATTTTTTCCATCCTCTAGTCTTGAGAAGAGAGTCGAAGTTCCAGGATTCAGTTGCAGAGTTTCGTCCAGGGATATCTAAAGTCCTGTTGCCAGGGGTTCCTTACTTATACCTAAGGAAGGGGTTGGACCCACCTATGGAAGGGTTTGGAAAGAGGGGCTACACCCATTTCCTTTGTCCAGTGTCGCACCAGAGCAGGGGCTGGAAGCCCATGAACCGGTCTGAGCTGGACTATGCACAGGGACACCAAATGTGCCCCCAGTGCAGGACTTCAAAGCTCTGTGAGAGTGCTCCCACCCAGCCACAATACACATCAGCCTGTCTGGGAGGTGGTTACACCTCCCTGTGACAGGAAACCTATTGTCCAGGCCTCCCTTGCCTGATTTTCGGTCAGCAGCAGTAGGCCAGACCCGTGTCTGTGGCTGCAGCATCCATTTTGTGATGCCAGGACTCTTTTAAGTTGGTACCGGGTATACCGGTGCTGTCATGTCTCTCCCTCTAGAAGGGTGGGATCATATTTTCACATCAGGAATTGATGTGGGGGTAGAATTCCAAAGTGTTTGACTCCAAACACGACATGTTTCCGTGCAGCCAGTCCAAAGTTAGCATTAACCGTTTTAGTTATAATGCACTTAAGGGTATATGGTCAGGCTGCACCACTGACAACCCAGGAGGATAGATTCCGAAGGCTGCAGAGGGGCTCTACTCATGCCTGGGCACCCTCTCACATATAACCAAGCACCCTGCCTTCAGGATTGATAAGGCCTGCCATAGGGGTGACTGATAGGTTTCTATGTGCAGTGATAGGTGAGATATAGTGAACCTATATCTCAGTAAGGAGCAAGAGAGGTGCAGAAAGAAGCAAGAGCAGTGCAGGAAGAACCAACAGAGGTGCAGAAAAAGGCAAGAGGGGTGCAGAAAGAAGCAAAAGAGGTACAGAAAGAGACAAGAGGGGTGCAGAAAGAGGCAAGAGCACTGCAGAAAGAACCAAGAGACGTGCAGGAAAAGGGAAGAAGGGTGCAGAAAGAGGCAAGAGAAGTACAGAAAGAGGCAGGTGAGGGGCAGAAGGAGGCAAGGGAACTGCAGAAAGAGGCAAGAGAGTTGCAGAAACAGGCAAAAGGGGTGCAGAAAGAGGGAATAGGTGTGCAGACAGAGGCAAGAGAGGTGCAGAAAGAGGCAGGAAAGGTGCACAAAGAGGCAAAAGGGGTACAGAAAGAGGCAAGAGGGGTGCGGAAAGAAGCCAGAGAAGTTCAGAAAGAAGTAACAGAGGTGCAGAAAGAGGTAAGAGAAGTGTAGAAAGAGGCAAGAGTAGTGCAGAAAGAAGCAACAGATGTGCCGAAAGACGCAAAAGCAGTACAGAAAGAACCAAAAGAGCTGCAAACAGAGGCAAGAGGGGTGCAGAAAGAGGAGAGAGAAGTGCAGAAAGAAGCAAAAGAAGTGCATAAAGAGGCAAAAGGGGTGCAGAAAGGTGAGAACCATGCAGACAGAACAAAGATGTGCAGAAAGAGGTGTAGCATGAGGCAAGAGATGTACAGAAAAAGGGAAGAGGGGTGTAGAAAGAAGCAAGAACAGTGGAGAAGGAGGCAAGTGAGGTATAGAATGAGGAAAATGAACTGCAGAAAGATACAAGAGAGTTGCAGAAACAGGCAAAAGGGGTGCAGAAACAGAACACAGTTGTGCAGACCGAGGCAAGAGAGGTGCAGAAAGAGGGAAGAGGGGTATGGAAAGAGGCAAGAGGGATGCAGAAAGCTGCAACAGGGGTGCAGAAAGAAGCAAGAGCAGTGCAGAAAAAACCAACAGAGCTTCAAATAGGACAAGAAGGGTGCAGAAAGAAGTAGGAGAGGTATAGAAAGAGGCAACAGAGGAGCAGAAGGAGGCAAGAGAACTGCACAAACAGGCAAGAGAGTTGCAGAAACAGACTAAAGAGGTGCAGAAAGAGGCAAGCGAATTGCAGAAGGAGGCAAGAGGGGTGCAGAAAGAGGAGAGACAAGTGCAGAAAGAAGCAAAAGAGGTACAGAAAGAGGCAAGGGGGTGCAGAACGAGTCAAGTGCATTACAGAAAGAACAAAGAGATGTACAGAAAGAGGCAAGAGAGGTACAGAAAGAGGCAAGAGATGTGCGGAAAAAGGGTAGAAGGATGCAGAAAGATGAAAGAGTAGTGTAGAAAGAGGCAAGTGAGGTGTAGAAGGAGGGAAGAGAACTGCATAAAGAGGCAAGAGAGTTGCAGAAACAGGCAAAAGGGGTGCAGAAAGAGGGAATAGGTATGCAGACAAAATAAAGAAGGGTGCAGAAAGACAGAAGAGGGGTACAGAAAGAGGCAAGAAAAGTGCACTAAGAAGCAAAGGAAGTGTAGAAAGAGGCAAGAGAACTGCAGGAAAAGTCAGAAGAGGTGTAGAAAGAGGCAGGAGAGGTGCAGAAAGAAGCAAGAGAAGTGCAGTAAGAAGCAACAGAGGTGCCGAAAGAGGCAGGAGAAGGTGCAGAAATGGGCAAGAATTGTGCATAAAGAGGGACCAGAAAGAGGTAAGAGGATACAGAAATTTGCAAGAGAGGTGCAGAAAGAAGCAAAATAAGTGCAGAAAGAAGCAAGAGAGGTGGAGAAATAGGGAGGAGGGGTGCAGAAAGAGGCAAGAGAGATGCAGAAATTTACAAAAGAGGTGCAGAAATAGGCAAGAATAGTGCAGAAAGAACCAACAGAGGTGCAAAATGAGGCAAGAGGGGTGCAGAAAGAGGTAGGAGAGGTACAGAAAAAGGCAACAGAGGAGCAGAGGTATAAGAGAGTAGGATCTGCTTCACATGTTTAACCCACTTTTTGCTGGTGTTTCACTGTTTTTCGACTTTAGTCTGACTGGGACCCTGCTATTCAGGGCCCCAGCCTAGCTGCTTCCTCTCTAAAATGATTCCATGTACTATAGGTGCAGTTCATATTGGATCTGAGGTGCCCTTATAAGTCCCTAGTATATGGTATACTATGTACCCAGGGCATAGGTACGCCAAAGGTCTACCAGGGGCTGAAGCATGTATTATGTCACCCCTCGAAAGCCACCCAAAATGACACCACAGGTCTGCTACTGCAGCCTGAGTAAGGTGGTGCATGCACCCCTTACTGAGATATAGGTTCACTATATCTCACCATATACTGCACATACAAACCTATCAGTCACCCCTATGACAGGCCTTATCAATACTGAAGGCAGGGTGCTTGGTTATATGTGAGGGGGTGCCCAGGCATGAGCTGAGCCCCTCTGCAGCCTTCGGAATCTCTTATCCGGGGTTGTCAGTAGTGCAGCCTGACTATATACTCTTAAGCGCATTATAACCAAACGGTAAATGCTAACTTTGGACTGGCTGCACGGAAACATGTCGTGTTTGTTGTCAAACACCTTGGAATCATACCCCCACACCAGTAACTGGTGTGGGAGTATGATCCCACCCTTCTAGAGGGAGAGACATGGCAGCACTGGTATACCCGGTAGAAACTTTATAGAGCCCTGTCATCACAAAATGGATGCTGCAGCCACAGACACAAGTCTGGCATCCTACTGCTGACCGAAACTCCAGGGGAGGCCTGGACAATAGGTTTCCTGTTACAGGGAGGTGTAAACACCTTCCAGACAGGATTATGTGTATTGGGGCTGGCTGGGAGCACTCTCCGAGTGCTTTGAAGTCCTGCACTGGGGGCACATTTGGTGTCCCTGTGCATAGTCCAGGTCAGACTGGTTCAGGGGCTTTCAGCCTCTGCTCTGGCATGAAACTGGACAAAGGAAATGGGTGTAGCCACCCCTCTTTCCAAACCCTCCCATAGGCGGGTCCCCAGAGCTAGTCCAACCCCTTCCTTAGGTATAAGTAAGGAACCTCTGTAACCAGAACTTTAGATTATTCTGGACAAAACTCTGAAGCTGAATCTTGAAAGAGGGAACAGGGGTGCAGAAAGAGGTAAGAGGGATACAGAAATTTGCAAGAGAGGTGCAGAAAGAAGCAAGGGCAGTGCAGAAAGAAGTAAAAGAAGTGCAGAAAGAAGCAAGAGAGGTGGAGAAATAGGGAGGAGGGGTGCAGAAAGAGGCAAGAGGGATGCAGTAATGTGCAAAAGAGGTGCAGAAATAAGCAAGAGCAGTGCAGAAAGAAACAACAGAGGTGCAAAAAGAGACGAGAGGGGTGCAGAAGGAGGTAGGAGAGGTGCACAAAGAAGCAGGAGGGATACATAAAGAGGAAGAAGGGGTACAGAAAGAAGGAAGAGAAGTGCAGAAAGAAGTAACAGATGTGCTGAAAGAGGTGCAAAGGGTGCAGAAAGAGGCAAATGAGGTGCAGAAACAGGCAGGAATTGTGCAGAAGAGGGAACAGGGGTGCAGAAAGAGGCAAGAGAGGTACATAAAGAGGGAAGAGGGGTACATAAAGAGGAGAGAGAAGTGCAGAAAGAAGCAAAAGAGGTGCAGAAAGAGGCAAGAGGGGTGCAGAAAGAGGCAAGAGGGGTGCAGAAAAAGGCAAGAGCAAAACAAAGAAAAAAGAGATGTGCAGAAAGAAGGAAGAGAGGTACAGAAAGAGGCAAGAGTTGTACAGAAAAAGGGAAGAAGCAAATGGAAAGAAGCAAGAGATGTGCAGAAAAAGGGAAGAGGGGTGTGGAAAGAAGCAAGGGAAGTGCAGAAAGAGGCAAGAGAGTTGCAGAAACAGGCAAAAGGGATGCAGAAAGAGGGAACAGGTGTGCAGACAAAATCAAGAGAGGTGCAAAAAGACAGAAGACTGATACAGAAAGAGGGAAGAAAAGTGCAGAAAGAAGCAAAAGAGGTGCAGAAAGAGGCAAGAGACCTGCAGGAAAAGGCAAGAGAGGTGCAGAAAGAGGCAGGAGAGGTGCACAAAGAGGAAAAAGGGGTACAGAAGGAGGCAAGAGAGGTGCAGAAACAGACAGGAATGTTGCAGAAGAGGGAACAGGGGTGCAGAAATAGACAAGAGAGGTACAGAAAGAGGGTAGAGGTGCAGAAAGAGGCAAGGGGTGCAGAAAGAAACAAGTGAGGTGCAGAGAGAGGCAACAGAGGTGTAGAAAGAGGCAAGAGAGGTGCAGAAAATAGAAGAGATGAGCAGAACGAGGCAAAAGAAGTGCAGGAAAAGAAAGAAAGGTGCAGAAAGAAGCAACAGGAATGCAGAAAGAGGCAAGAGAGGCACAGAAAGAAGCAAGACTGGTTTGCCCACCATTAGTACCAATTTAATACCCACATGTAGCAATAAGTAACACGTGACCATTCTAGGTTTGCAAAGGGCCTTCCACCACACTGTAACACTTGTCGCTGCATTTATTTGGGTAACGTTTGAGCCATTTGAGCTAGAAACAAGTTTTTTTTTGTTCAAATCTACAGATTATGTGGCAAATGCAGAAAATATATAATTGTGCAAAAGTCAGTGCAGCCAAACAGTCGCATAATTCCAGTGGCCCTGCTCATACCTCTGACTAGGTCCAGAAGTGCTCCTCATTGGTTCCTTCTGTTTTTTGTCTCATTGAGTTTATAGTTTAGCTTTTATGGAAATGAGGAAGACTAAACCTGAGGTTACCACTCCACAACACAGACTACCATACCATGTAATTACTCTCCATAGCACATAATCTCAATCTACATAATTCCTATACACTAAAAACCACATCCATGTCAAAGTCTATTCACATAATTTCACTGCACATCATACCACATAATTCCACTACACACAACCTACATCGACTCCACTCCAAGAAACATTAGTAAAACACTTTTTCATGTACAATGCCTATAGCTCTAACTCTTGCAAATGTGAAACCTAATACATTGCAAATGCTTCTTTAACTAGTAATTGCGTTTGCAGAGAGGCGGAGAAAGGGGGCTGGGCCTCCGACCAGCACTCAGGAATTCCGCTGCGTAGGACTTATAAGAGGTACCAGAAGGGCTTCTTGGCCCCCAAAGTCCCTCTGGAGCAAAGTGGACTTCATCCCCCAATCCATAGTGTGCCAGGAGGCCCGTTTACAGAGAGGTGGGGAAAGGGGGGATGACCTCCGAAGACATACCCAATACCACTGTGTGAGACTTACTGGAGGTAACAGGAGGGATAGTTGGCCCCCAAGGACAACCTCGGGGACCAACTATCCCTCCTATTACCTCCAGTAAGTCCCACACAACAGCATTGCTAAGTTCTCATTGCAGGCTACGCCCCCTTTCCCCACCACTCTGCAAACGTGCTCCCTGGTGTGCTCTTGGATGGGGATTAAGGTCCACTTCACTGCTGGGGGTCCTTAGGGGCAAACTAGCCTACCCGATACCTCCTGTATGCCCCAAATAGTTGGATAGCTGACAGGTGGACACAGGCCATGCCCCCTTTCTCCACCACTCTGCAAACACGCCTCCTGACAAGTCCCCTTGCCTCCTGAGGGTCCCTGGGGGCCAACTAGCCCACCAGGTACCTCCAGTAAGCCCCACACAGCTGGATTGCTGAGAGTGGTCTGAGGCCATGCCCCCTCTTTACAGCACTCTGCAAATGCACCTCCTGGTGCATTGCTGCGGGGAGGATGAAGTCCACTTCAGTCCTGAGGTCCTCAGGACACAAGAGGACCTCTTCGCCCAACCAGCAATGCGCCAAGAGGCACGTTTACAGAGTGGTGTAAGAAGGGGCATGCCTCGGACCACCACTCAGGAATCCCACTGTATGGGGCTTACTGAAGGTACTTGGTGGACTAGTTGGCCCCCAGGGACCCTCATGATTCAAGGAGACTTATTCCGCCGACTTGCAACGTGCCAGGAGGCGCATTTGCAGACTGGTACACGGAGGTGGCGGGGCCTCCGGGGAGATGGCAGCTTTTCTTTTTTTTTGTTAGAAGGGGGTTGTGTGGCCCCCATTTTCTTAATATTTTCAGGGCCCTGGGGACCCCATCCCCCAGGGCCTGACCCATTTTTTTAAAAATGTAAACGGGAAGTGGGCTTGTGGCCCCCCTACCAAGGCTGATTTTGACCCCGGAGACCCCATCCCCGGGGTATAACCTTGTTTATTTATTTTTGAATTATTAATACAGAAGTGGGGGGTGCGTGGCCCTACTTCCCTGGGCCACAATTAGCCCCGGGGACCCCATCCCCCCACGGCAGGCCTCGTTTTTGATTTAATTACGGAAGGGGGGCTGAGTGGCCCCCCTTCCCTGGGCCACTTCTGGCCTGGGGGACCCTATCCCCTGGGGCCTGGCCAGCCTTTATTTTCAATTTTAGAGGGGGCCACGTGGCCTCCCTCCTCAGGACAATTATGGCCCGGGGACACCATCCCCCAGGGCCGGCCTTATTTTTTGGGGACCGTGGGGGGAACCCCAATGCCCCCACGGTCCCAGGTGGCTGCGGGAGCTGGCATTGCTTTTGAGCAAGGGGAGCTGCTAACACGCAGCGCTCATTGTCCAAAAGCAATTCTGATACAAGATCTGTTTCAGGACGGTAAACTCCTTACTTTTGATCAATGCAAAACAGCTTTTCATCTTACTGAGGGGACTCTGTTGCAATATTACCAGATTCGTCATTGGTTGCTCTCTTGGGAATATATCCAAGGTGCAACTAGAAAACTCACTTTCTTTAAATCCACCGGGCCCGATTCACAGAACTAACTTAAGACAAAATCCTAAACTTACTACCATTTTGGTATTCACAGAAGGCACTTACTCATTTTGGTATTCACAGAAGGCACTTACTCATTTCGGTATTCACAGAAGGCACTTACTCATTTCGGTATTCACAGAAGTTAGGAGTCCTAACTTTAGGACTCCTAAATGCCTTCTGTGAATACCGAAAGTCTTAAAATTAGGATTATTCTCAGTTTAGTAGTGGTATAGTTAGCACTCCTAACTTTAGGACTCCTAAATGCCTTCTGTGAATACCGAAAGTCTTAAAATTAGGATTTTTCTCAATTTAGTAGTCCTAAATTTAGGACTCCTAACTTTAGGACTCCTGAATGCCTTCTGTGAATACCGAAAGCCTTAAAATTAGGATTTTTCTCAGTTTAGTAGTAGTATAGTTAGGACTCCTAACTTTAGGACTCCTAAATGCCTTCTGTGAATACCGAAAGTCTTAAAATTAGGATTTTTCTCAATTTAGTAGTCCTAAATTTAGACTTAGGACTACTAAATTGAGAAAAATCCTAATTTTAAGACTTTCGGTATTCACAGAAGGCATTTAGGAGTCCTAAAGTTAGGAGTGCTAACTATACTACTACTAAACTGAGAAAAATCCTAATTTTAAGACTTTCGGTATTCACAGAAGGCATTTAGAAGTCCTAAAGTTAGGACTCCTAACTTCTGTGAATACCGAAATGAGTAAGTGCCTTCTGTGAATACCAAAATGAGTAAGTGCCTTCTGTGAATACCAAAATGGTAGTAAATTTAGGATTTTGTCTTAAGTTAGTTCTGTGAATCGGGCCCGTGGTTCGCAGTTATGGGGCGGTTGGAGGGCCTGATCTCTCACACTTAAACCAACCGTTTTGCAACACGCGCAACAACCCTCGCTTCACACATATCAAATGCAATGGAACTTGGACTTGAGTGGGGAAATCCTCCCGGGGGATTGAGATTGATTGTGGCAGCATATCCCGAAAGTGTATCATAGCATCCCGCAATGCTAGTCGGCATATAATCTCATGACGCGATGGTACTATACCCCAGCTCGCTTACAACAAATGCTACCAAACTTTCCCCCGATGTCCTGGAGATGTCAGAGTGACAAAGGCGATTTTATTCATATCTGGTGGTCTTGCCCGAGCCTCAAGGTCTTCTGGAAGGAGTCTAAGTCAGAAAAACCTTCACTTTGGGTTTTCTAAAAGCATACCATCATGGATACAATACACATTCATACACATCCAAAAATCACCAACGAGTACAACAGAAGCCAAAAGTTAATATAAAAGTGTTTTATTCAATGGATCCTTTGTTTAAATAAAAAGGTTAAAAATACAATATAGACATAAGTCAATTATTAGCATAAAATCTGTAGAATAATCCTCATAACATAAAAAAAAGTTCCAAAAAACGGGAGAATGCAGTTGATAATAAAGTTTAAAATGTAAGACACACAAAGCACCAAACCAATGATCATTACAGGTTCAACACTTCATAATATGTTGTTGTTATTTTATAAATGGGAACCAGTTCGAGTAGGTACTAAAAAGTAACAACGCGTTTCGGTGATATAAGCTGATCCGACATCCTTCTACCGGCTTAATAATACGGCGTCTCCCAACCCTTTCATCTAATCTTGTCGACCTCTGAGGCGGAAGCCGGAGGATTGTTTGTATTTCTGTGTTTTTTAAAATAGCTTATCACTTTCACTGTTTTTAAAACTCACTCACCTGCACCTAAAGCGCTCGCTACCAGCGCCTAGCAGGCTTCCTGAAATCCCCCTGACACAGCCGATTGACCGCTGAGACAGGGAAACTCCCCTCCACCCGCCATCGCGGCTCGAAGGGTAGACACGCCCACTTCGAGGCCACGCCCACTCATTGTAGTATATAACCGCTGATCACTAGCACTGCTACAATCTTGTCGACCTCTGAGGCGGAAGCCGGAGGATTGTTTGTATTTCTGTGTTTTTTAAAAAAGCTTATCACTTTCACTGTTTTTAAAACTCACTCACCTGCACCTAAAGCGCTCGCTACCAGCGCCTAGCAGGCTTCCTGAAATCCCCCTGACACAGCCGATTGACCGCTGAGACAGGGAAACTCCCCTCCACCCGCCATCGCGGCTCGAAGGGTAGACACGCCCACTTCGAGGCCACGCCCACTCATTGTAGTATATAACCGCTGATCACTAGCACTGCTACAATCTTGTCGACCTCTGAGGCGGAAGCCGGAGGATTGTTTGTATTTCTGTGTTTTTTAAAAAAGCTTATCACTTTCACTGTTTTTAAAACTCACTCACCTGCACCTAAAGCGCTCGCTACCAGCGCCTAGCAGGCTTCCTGAAATCCCCCTGACACAGCCGATTGACCGCTGAGACAGGGAAACTCCCCTCCACCCGCCATCGCGGCTCGAAGGGTAGACACGCCCACTTCGAGGCCACGCCCATCCCCCTCCTCCTCAAATGTGTCGGCCATACCAGCGCAGCGGACGAGCGCAGCGGGAGCGCCGTCTGCGCGCCGAAGGCGCGCCTAGGGCAAGCCCGTCTGCGCCCGTCCGCGCACGACCGGGCCTAGGGCCAGACTCTATGCCGGACCCTACCGCCACAAGGGTAAGCTGCTCTCGTCGAGATCTTCTTAGTCTCAGACCCACTAAAAACAGCACATGTCACGTAATGCACGATCCCAATGGTCATTTTACTAGCTGTAATATCTGTAAACCAGAAAAGCTACTCCTTCACAAACTTTCTGTCCCACCCCCAGGCCTTAAAATATCGACACTTAATTGCAGATCGCTTCCCAAGCACGCCCTGCTCATTAATCATCTTATTGTCGACCTTGATCTGGACATACTTTTCCTTACCGAAACGTGGATCACTGGGCATTCTAACTCTGACATAGTTTTGGCTTTACCCCCGGGTTTCCTTATTATGTCCCAACCCCGCCCCTTAGGTAGAGGAGGTGGATTAGCCATCATCTATCGGGACCACTTCGCCTGTCGAACCAGTGAGATTCAGAGCCAGGAGTCAGAAAGCTGCCTCTTCACGATCCAGCTATCCCCGACTAGCTCCCTGTCAGGCCTCCTGGTGTATCGGCCCCCCGGGCATTTCGGCCCCTTTTCTGCCGCCCTTCTGGAAGCCGTCTCATCCTCGGCCCATCTGACACCCAACTTCTTAATAACAGGAGACCTAAACATACACTTCGATGACCCACTAGACACAGGGGCATCCGACCTAATCTGCGACCTGGCGGCCCATGGCCTCCTCCTTGCCAACACCGGAGCCACGCATACGAAAGGGCACCTGCTTGATCCGGTGTTTTCCAACATTCCTTCTCTCCAATTCATAAATGCCCTACCACTCCCGTGGACGGACCATTTCCTGGTCACGACACACCTACCAGGGGCATTTAGGAAACCCCAAAAGCCTACTACTTACACTAGGGACAGATCGTGGGCCAGACTCTCGGCGGAGGACTGGTCCAAAGCCCTGGACTCCACGACCCCCACTCTCACGGATGATCCTTCCACCGCTGATATTCAGTTTAGAGATTGGATCTCTTCTTCCCTCGATAGTATTATCCCCATAAAACAACGTGAGAACAAAAATAGGATAAGGGGCCATTCCCCATGGTACAATACTGAACTCAGAGCTCTCCGCAAAGAGTGTAAAAAGGCTGAGAGACTGTGGAGAAAAGACTGTCTCCATAGTAATAAGGACATGTACCACAGCTCGGTAAGACGCTACAAATCTGCCCTAAAGCTAGCTAAAGCCGTATTCTATGACAATAGAATAAAAAATGCCACTAATTCGTCAAAAGAATCATACCTTATAGTTAAAGAACTACTCAATATCCCAATGGCACCCTCTTCTCACTCCCCCCCTCCGGATAGAAGTAAGGACCTGGCCACCTATTTCGACTCCAAAATCTCACGGATACTGGACTCCCTTCCAACTACCAGCCCACATAATCACACGGATATAGAGGCATGCACTAACAGCCCACTGCTGTCCACTTTTAGAGCAGTTTCCCTTACCGATGTAATTTCCACTTTGGCCAAAATGAAAAGCGGATCCCCCCTTGACCCGGCCCCGGTTAGAGTCTTTAAAACCGTGTCTCCCAGCTTAGCCCCCACCATCAGGGATCTCATCAATACCTCTCTCTTCCAAGGCACGGTGCCTCCCAACTGGAAGAATGCTGTTGTCAAGGCTCTGCTGAAAAAGCCCCAACTGAACCCGGACGACATGGCCAACTACAGACCCATCTCGCTTCTTCCATGTATCAGCAAGATGGCTGAGAAATTAGTGAATGCGCAATTATCCCAATTCCTTGAGGCGAACAAACTTCTACGTCCATCCCAAACAGGATTCCGTCCCGGCTATGGCACGGACACTGCCCTCCTCTCCGTCATCGAGGAGGCAAGGTGTATCCTGGATTCAGGAGGATCAGTGGCAGTGATCCTCCTGGATCTCAGTGCCGCCTTCGATACGGTGAACCACCGTGTCCTTCTACATCGCCTGGCCAGGGCATGAATTGTGGGAACTGCACGCGCATGGGTCGACTCCTTCTTATCCGGGCGTTCATTTCAGGTGTGGGACGGCCACTCACGTTCGGACCCACTACCACTCACGAGTGGTGTTCCCCAGGGGTCATCGCTTAGTCCCACCCTGTTTAATGTTTACATGGCCCCCCTTGAAGATGTCGTGACCCCGTACGGGATGAAAATAGTAAATTATGCAGACGACACTCAACTCGTTGTCTCTCTTTCCCACCTGGATAACCACCCAGACAGCCTATTGAACTGTCTCCAGGATATTCACACCTGGATGTGCGAATCCTCCCTGAAGCTGAATGGTGCAAAAACCGAAATCATGCTCTTGGGCAATAAATGGACTTCGATCCCATCATCAGTCTGGCCGGACGCTTTTGGTGACATCCCTACACCAAAAAAAGAAATTAAAACACTAGGAGTATGGCTGGAACCTGACCTCACTATGAAGACTCAGGCAGCCAAAACAGCTGGAACATGCTTTGGCCTCCTGCGATCTATTCGCAAGATCCTCCCACTCCTCCCCCCCCTATCCAGGAAACTACTGGTTCAGGGGCTCATCTTAGCCCGGCTCGACTATAGCAACGCCGTCTACCTCGGCGCACCTGAATTCACCTTGGCAAAACTCCAAAGCACCCAAAATGCGGCGGCGAGGCTCATTATGAACCTTCCACCCAGAGCCTCAGCCAGGCCTGCTCTTATGTCTCTGCACTGGCTTCCTGTTCGCCAGAGAGTAGAGTTTAAGGCCCTGTGCACCACCCATAAACTCGTCAACGGTGTTGGCCCAGCTGCCCTGAAAGACATGGTCATCCCCTACAAAGCCCCCAGACCCCTTCGCTCTGACGGCGAACATCTGGCCACGGTCCCTAAGTTCAGGAAGGCTCGCACCGGTGGTCGACGCTTCTCGGTCAAAGCTTCCGCAGGATGGAACTCACTTCCACGCAGCTTGCGTATGGAACCCTGTCACGCCCTCTTTCGAAAAAAACTAAAAACCTTCCTTTTCCCCAAATAGTTTTTCCCCTCTCCCCCTCTCTCGGTCTCCACAGATTTACAGCGCGGGGATGCCTACGGGTCACCAGGCGCTTTACAAATCGCAAAATAAATTATAAAAACATTATATAAAACACAAAATTCAGAATTGTCAAATCAATACATGTTATATACATCATTTTAGACACCCCCAAAAGGAAGTTTTTTCTGACTTAGTGTCATTTTGGTGTCGTGTCCCTTTGGTGAGGAGCACCCCTCTCTTATTTTGAGCTTCTGGAAGGAGATCCTCAGCCACATTAAGGGCGCGGTGGGGTTCCCTATTCCCTCCTCCCCGACGGTTAAGCTATTAGGCATTAGACCCCTGACATTGACTGCTATGACACATACAGATTGGCGTCTGATTTTACAAATGTTGGGAGCTGCGCAGCTGGCTGTAGCCCTGTTTTGGAAGAAGTCTCAACCTCCCCCTGTAGCCACATGGTTTCTTCGCCTATGGCATATTTTAGCTCTTGAACTACTTACTGCCCGTATCAACCACACGGGCTCTAAGTTCGCCCGCAATTGGCAGGCTCTAATACACTACTTCTCCAGGATTGAACACTCTAGACTGGTTCCCCCTCGACTGCGAGCTCTACAACTATTCGACGATCCTACTGAACCTTACTTTAGGGGTCGAAAGCCGGAATCCCCAGGGTCACTGATGAGACTCTCCCCCTTTCCCCCTGATGAGGCTTAATATCGCCCCCCCCCCCCCCACCTAGGCATTCACAACGCATCTTCCCTTTTCTCCTTCCCTTCCCCTATGGGAATTTGATTTTTTCTTTCTTTACCCAGAGTTGTTGTTATACCCCTGTTAATACCAGGTCCAGAACAAGGTAAACGTTTTGGGGAAAGTACATGTGTTTAAGGCCATATAAACATAGCCAGACACTTACTATCCAATCTCTGTGACAAGAACAGCTCTTTAAATAACTCTCGTATTACTGTTTATTCTACTGTAACCCTTCCTGTCAAGAGAAGTGTTCCACAGTAGCTTTAGTGAGGAACATCTCATACTGCTTTTATTTTCAGTCCAGATTTTCTTTTATTTGCAGTTTTAGATTTGCAATGTATGGTACTGACTCTGGTTATCGTTGATGTCCTGTGATGTCTCTAATGGATCTTGGATTACATTTTATGTACCTTGACAAGAATGTATATCTTCAACCTGGTTGATTTTCTTTGATTGTCATATTTTCAATAAACAGAATGGAAAAAAAAGCAAGAAGTAAAGCTGTGTTTGTTATGGTAGGGTGGGAGCCATTCTCCCGCCCTGTCATAGCAAACGGCAATGTCCTGGGGGTGGGCACCCTGGGACATTGCAGGAGCTGGCCCTGGGGGGGGTGGCAGTCCCCAGGGCCATGAAGTGCTCCAGGGGGTGGGCCGTGCAGCCCCCTCCCTTCGTCAAAATAGACCCTGGGAGGTGGTTGTCCTCAGGCAGTGTGGGGAGGGGCAGGAGCCCCTGTGCACTTCTTTAATTATATTTATGCCCCAGGGAGGTGGTGATCCCTGGGGCGGCCTGTGAGCCCCCCCACACATAATTAAGGATGGCCCGGGGAGGTGGCGGTCCCCAGAGCAGTGTGGGGGGCAGGAACCCCATGAATTTTTTTCCAAGAAGTCCCGGGGAGGTGGCGGTCCCCGGGGCTGCGGGGGGGGCGTGTGCCCCGGTACATTATTTCAAAAGTCCCGGGGAGGTGGCGGTCCCCAGGGCTGCTGGGGCCCGTGTGGCCCTTGCATACATTATAAACATTGCCCCCGGGACCTGGCCCACCCGGGTGCTTATAGAAAATGAAGCACGGGAGGCCATGCTTCGTTTTTATTTAAATTTTTTCTGTCGGATTCGCGCACCCATTTAAAAAAAAATTCTTTTTTTGATCATGGGGGTCCTTGTGGGACCCCTTGAGCAGGCCAAGGGAGTCAGGGTGTTTCTACCCTGCCCCCTTTTCTTGTTTTTTCTACTGTTTTCTTGTGACTCTGTTACCGAGTCACAAGATGGCTGCCAACACATTCTGGTTTGGAGTGATGGCAGCCAATCCGAATTAAGCTTGTGCGCGGGAGGGCTCGCGAATCCTCCTCGGTGCTCAGATATATAAATTTGTATTTTTTGAATTTCTCAGCAACTACTGAACGGATTTACACAATTTTTTAAAAAGCACGCTTTCTGGACCAAGACCTACCTTTTTTGCCAAATTTGGTGTAATTCCGTTCAGCAGTTCGGGCTGTAGCTTTGTCTAAAGTTCCTATGGAAATTAAAATGGGGAAAACGTGTTTTGGGACCTCCCTTTTTTCTTGTACCCCGCTTGACGAATCACCCTGAAACTTTCAAGACAGGAGATGACCCAAGTGAACCATTAGTTTTGCAACTTTCGGGAAGATTCGTAAACGGCGCCAAAGATATTGGCAAAAGAAAAAACGCTTTTTGAATAGAAACAAGGTCCTAACTATAACTACCTACTGGCCAGTTGGATGGATGGATATATATATATATATCTATATACATATATATATAGATATATATATATATATGAAACAACCAACACGTAAAACGAGTAAAGCGAAGAGCACTCGAAGCAAAATCCAGGGACAATGTTTCTTAAAGCGTAAATGCTTTATTCAGCAAGTTCCCCCCCATGGTTCCCCCGAAACGCTGACAGACGCGTTTCGCCGACTGGCTTTTTCAATGTCAGTTTCCTTTGCATACAACCGGCACATTTAAACTTGAATCGCATGTCACATGACAAAAAATATTAACATAGAAGATGGACTAGCAGCGACATTGTTCGTAAATTCATGGCGGCCATCTTATAACGACAAATATAACCAAGTAAAGTGCCTTACATTCATGCAAACAATACATATAAAGATTAAAATTAAAAGTTGGACGACAGTGCAGTGTGGCAAATAACTCTTTTTAGTATTTATATGTCAAAGAGTTTTTGGAGAGAGACACGTAAAAAAAAAATATATATATATATATATATATATATATATATATATATATATATCCGCTCACCAGATGGCTGCTAGAGCGGTTTCCCCTCCTACGACGTTGATGCCGTCTGTTGCAACAGCGGCCACTTACTCTTCGGTAAGTTTCTTGCTCCACAAAAGATTCATGAAATCAAGAGATGGCACACCAGGAAAACGGCACAAATGTTTATTGCGCAATAACTTCTAAGGAAGTTAGTGCACAATAAAATATTTTGTGGAGCAAGAAACTTATCGAATATATATATATATTAAACACAAACACCACTGAGATATCCACATTCTCATATTATAACCATTAATAATGAAGAGAGTCTTCTTTATCCATTTCCTTTTTAGAAGTTTTAATTCTCTTTTTCTTTGAAGTCTAAATTACGTAGAAATGCCGTTTAATTCTCTTTCTCTTTGAAGTCAAAATTACATAGAAATGCCAACTCGTGTTTCGCGCACACTGCGCTTCTTCAGGGCTGTCACATAAACAAAATTAGTACACTTTAGAATCAAAATAAACAGTATAAATTAAGCAAATTAGTATAGCTACACATATGAATGATGCTTAACTGGGTAAAGAAATATTCCGAGCCCCAACCGCTCTTTTTCAGAGCGAACCATGGATGTGGGCGAGTTGCTGAATTACCAGATTAACAAGCATTTGCAATGCAATAGGTCTCGCAGTTGTGAGAGTCTGAGCTATTGGCATTGTAAATGTCAATGCCTTTTATTTACGTGTTGGTTTCCAAAACATAAATAAAAGGCATTGTCATTTACAATGCCAATAGCTTACACTCTTGCAAATGCGAGCCCTGTTGCATTGCAAATGCTTGTTACATTTGTCACACGTAGGCCTGTATGCAAGCACGTGTGTTTTGGTGCCTTCTCCTCTGAAATGGCCAGTGGAAAGGACACCCTTGCATCACCAGGAGACGCGGACCCGTTGGCAGCCAGTATCTGTAAGTCTCGGCATCACACTTTCTTGTTTAATCACTTGAATGGCCACCATAACTTTGTCTGTCTTTTGTCGTGTGCATTGTGAAATACATTATTAAAGGAAAAACAATGTGTTTTCAAATGCAAGAGATCAGTGCGCACGTGCAATGAGCCTGTGGTGTGAGTCAGGACATCAGATGTGAAACCACTTTCTGCGCTGTACCACCTGCTCACCCGGTGCATAAAGGCCCTGGGAGGTAATGGGGGATGGGTGTGCTCGAGGCCGCTTTAAGTTAGTTTTACCGGCACAGAACAGCAAGCAGGTGTACAATATAATAAACGTGGGCGATATTCAAAGTGCAGAGCAAAGTATACGGCCTGCCAAAAAGGAGCCTAAAATGTACGGTCATCAGAGGCTTGGCGAAGTTGTGGCCCTCTGTAACAAGACCTACAAATGGCAAAGCCATTAGGCACATCCATCCATACACGTAATACATTACAAAATCTTGAGCAGGGGAAAAAATATTTTACTTTCTCATTAACCAAAAAACAAAACAGGACTAAACAACACATTTCTCTGCTCCCCATACAAAACCAAAAGGCAATTCACAGTGGAATAATGGAAAAAAACAGAACCAGGCGAAAAGGCACACAGATCAAGAAAGCTCTGAAATGCAACCATAGTATAATGCACTACAGAAATACTGACAGTGTAACATACCAAAACAAGTAACAAGATGTCAGTCAATTGTCAGAAAGACGAGTGTAAATAAAACATTTATGGTATTGCAGGGGAGGAGCGGATGGAGCTTTGTGGGTACACGGGTGGGAAGGCAGGCGCTGTGGGTTTAAAGTGAAGTTGATGGGCATTGCTGAAGCGTGCTGCTGGTGTTGTGTTGCCAGGGGGCCATGGGCGGCGGTTATGACAGAGTTTGCCTTGTGGCCTTGTTTGCGCCATGAAGGAATAAAGCAGCTGTAGCGCGTCTGCTCTTGGCATGGGGGAGTTGTGTGTGTGGGGGGGGGGGGGTTCTGTGCCAGGGCAGCTGCTTTAAGAGGTGTGGGCTTGGTTTCGCTGGAGACGCATGGAGAGTATCGTAGCATGCCTGGAGTGCGGTTGCCATGGTAGGACGTGGCTGGTGTTGAGTTAATGGCCATTTGCGAAGCGTGAAAGGGCATGTTGCAGAAAGGCCACGGGTCACATGATGTTTTCGCTCCACCAGCTGTGGATAAGTCCATTGTGTTCGAGCTGCAATAAAAACAAGAACAAGCGGCGCGAAACTGAAAGTGATCGCAATTGCGATCAAACATCAAAGCGGCCGCGAAACTGAAAGAAAACGAATGCTTTCAGGCTGCCAAATGGTGCGCGCGCCCGGAGCACATGCACTGTAGTTGGCGGCCTGAAATGCACTCGTTTCCACTTCCAAAAGTCGCTTACTATAAGTTTTGCCAGAGCAGCGCTAAAGCGCTGTCTCAGGCGAGACCTAAAAAGCACCTGTTTTACCTGAAAGCCACGAGGGGGACGACGAAGCTCCTTTCCACCAGCTATCCAAGCCCACGCCGTGAGGGAAACGGCCAACGCGAGTCTAGGTCAACTGGCCACGCCGTGAGGGAAACGGCTGTTGCACAAACTACACTTCCCAGGAGGCTCTGGGAGGTGCCAGAAGATCGCGTCAGCCCAGCGCCAGGGGGCATATAGAGCGCCCATTCTTCCCGCAGCGCGGGACGCGCACCTGTTTTACCTGAGAGCCACGAGGGGGACGACGAAGCTCCTTTCCACCAGCTATCCAAGCCCACGCCCACGCCGTGAGTGAAACGGCCAACGCGAGTCTAGGTCAACGGGCCACGCCGTGAGGGAAACGGCTGTTGCACAAACTACACTTCCCAGGAGGCTCTGGGAGGCGCCAGGAGATCGCGTCAGCCCAGCACCAGGGGGCATATAGAACGCCCATTCTTTACGCAGCGCGGGATGCACGCGGGCAGCGCCCGGGCAAAGCCCGGGCCAAGGGCGGGCCCGTTTGTGCCCGTTGGAGACCGGCAGGAGGACGGGACGGGGCACCCCTCTGTGGAGTGCCGAAAAAGGTCAGTACCTTACAGTTGGTGCGTAAGGCCATAGTTGTGCACCGGGCCATTTCCGTATTGTTATTGTCTCTTGTACATTACGGCACCCACCATATTGCTTGTGTGCACACTAGACTATGGCCAAACATAGGAAACCTACTGGAGGCTCTGTGGTGGGCACTTTAGACCAGTTTATTACACGTGCATCATCGGAATTGGAGAGAGAAATAATCATGATGGAAAAGAGACTCTCTATGGACCCCACATTTGATAGAAGGTCTTCTTTGGGTACTCTAGCGCTGGCAAAGTCCCCCCATGATACTCCTGTTGTTCCTTTGAACACAGAGGACGATGCTACCCCAGGACATGCTAGTATAGCGTTTGCATCTAATTTACCCAATTCGGGAGGGTGCACTAGTTTACCCAATTCGGGAGGGTGCACTAAGAGGGTTTTGACAACTAATCTTGTGGATAGCAGCATTCTGTCTGAGCCTACGCGGAGATGCACGCATACCCGTAGTGTAAAACCCGTCCCTATCAAAAATAGCCTAACAACGGACATAAAGAGGAAACGGACAGATGCACAACAAAAGGGAAGGAAGGCGAAGGCGAAGAAGCCCAACCCGGAAATGGACGATAATGGTCCCCCAGCGATAATAATCCCCGAAGCTGCCTCCTTAAAGGCGAGATCGACCGCCCAAACATTAAGTTCTAGGGAGGAGACATCATTCAGCTGGGGAGAGGACATGTGCGGCAAAATGGAAAACCTGTTTATTAAATCCTGTGCCCCCATATATGACAGGCTGGATAAAATAGATATTAGATTGAGTATCCTTGAGGCAGAAGTAGCGAGGGTCCACGGAAGAGGGCCCGCTACTCTGGGAGCAAAGGGGTTAGAGAAGGAGATAGGAAAGCAGAGGAGAGGAATGACAGAACCCGTAGCTGGGATGATCTCAGCTTCCCCTGGTGAAGAAGGATTGTCTGGTAATAGTCATTCCCAGGCATCCCATTTAGATCCTCAAGGGCAGGATAGTGGCCCTGTGTTAACAAGAAGAGTCTCAGCATCCCAACAATGCCTAAGGGGCAAGGGTCGTGGCACCACTACTGTAATTGCGAACTCTCCCGAGATAAACATCATACCCCCAGTGACCGACAGCGGGAAATCCTATCACGTATTAACCTCCCCCTGGCATGTGCACCATACGTGGTAATACTAGTGGGGGTACCAGTTTTACGACCGGTTCAATGGGAGGATTATCCTGCTTTAAAAAGAAAGTGCATTCAGTGCTTGAATGCTAATCGCCCGCTGCCCCCTACGGCAGTGGTGGAGATCTTATTTGCTCAGAGGGTTGAGTGGGTAGGGGGTAGGGAAAAGTCGGTGAGGGGTGATTGTATAGTAATCAATTTCAAGGATACCAGAGCCGTAGAACATATATGTGGGTGGGTGCAGGAAAGGCCTAGGCCCCAAATAAATGCTGTTCCCCTTGATTAATTTTATTCAGAGGGGAATATACCCATAGCGCATGATCATCCACGAGTAGGAGGGGGGGCCACAGGAAATTTATGGGGTTTAGAAACAAGGAACATGTACGATGCTCTTTCAGGGCTAGAAGACTGTGATTGATGCCACTTGCCCCAGGCACAGGCTGGAAATATGGATGGCCGAAGTATATTTGCAATGGAGGGCTTAGGGATAGATAGGGGTTGTCAAAAAGGACTTTCAACTGGCTCTTGTGATCAATCTCTAGGGGGGAAACTGGTATTCTATGCTCGGTTAGATCCTGAGGTTGGGAATGCTAACCCACCGCCTAACACCATGGTGGCTGAGTTGGATTCCCTAATAGTACCAGGGATAAACAAGAGTATAGCCCGGTCCCATACTATGGACCGTGTGGATACTACAGAAAACCCTCCTTTTTCTAATGTTCCCACTTTGAGTAATTTGTCCTTGCTGTCCTGGAATATAGCTGGTCTAAGCTCCAAGATATCACAGGATGAGTGGGCTGATTTTATTGAGGGTCATGATATCTGTCTGTTCCAGGAGACGTGGGCAGTGCATCACGTTTTTCGCCAGGGTTACCTGAACTTCTATATCCCCGCAGAAAAGAAAGATAGGGGACGGCCAGTGGGTGGTTTAGTAATTTGGGTTAGGCAGGCGTTGGCCTGTACCGTATCCCAGTTACCCACAGCAAGTAGTGATATCTTAGCTGTAAGAGTGAAGATGGGGTCAGGGATACGAGTAGATATATATAACATCTATGCACGTGGTCTTCCTAGAGGGCGTCGTTCTGAGGTGGTGGTAGCACTAGAACTGTTGTTAGAATCATCGCCTAGTGAAGTCTGCCCATTAATCGGGGGAGATTTTAATACTACGTTTAAACCAATGGGTCCCGAGGATGGAAGTCTAACGGAAGAGGAGGACCGTAAATGGGGAATACCTACTCTTGAAATCCCACCGATAAAAAGATGGACAGAGGCGGCTATCCATTTAAAGGGTCTTTGTATGGGCCTGCAGTTGAGGGCGGTCAATGGCCGAACCCGTTCTGATAGGTCCGGGGTTGTAACTTTTGATAATGGGTCATCGTCAAGTCGCATAGACTATTGGCTGGTTAGTATATTCCTGTGGCAGTACCTCATCGACATGGCTGTAGTTAACCGAGTCGAAAGTGACCATAATCCACTTATAATGACTCTGGCAGGGGTGTTTTGTAAGGCAATCCCTATTAGGGATACCATGGCAAACCACGATGTCGTGGTTAGTAATGATATGCGCCACCTTAAGTGGAATCACATAGTCACTCAGCCAGAGATAACGGCCAAAATGGAACAGGAGTTACGCATAACCATGGGTATACTGGGTATCAAAGATGATAGCCAGGAATGGAAGACGATGGTGATGGAGGAGCATATAGCCCTCTTTAATCGCCTGAAGTCTTATTTTCTCAAATGTGGTAGGTCTGGGAAGCCAAATATAAGAAAATCCCATAGGTGGTACAACAAAGACTGTCGCCAGGCTAGGGTTGAGTTGGGTACTGCTCTACGATATAGAGATGGGGGCAGAGTACGTCTGGCAAGGAACAAATATAGGAAAACCGTTGGTGCTGCTAAAAAACAGTGGGAACAGGATAACTGGGGTGATTTACTAAAAGCCTGCAAGGATAAAAACCCAAAAGCATTCTGGGATAAACTTAAATGGGCAAAGGGTGAATGCCCAGATCCCCCTCAGAATAATGTTGCCCAGGAACAGTGGGTGGAGTACTTCAAACCCCAGTACGCATTACCATCAGATGAACTAGATAGTAGATCCTTTAATGACAAACCCTTCAATAAGTGGGTATTTACTCTGGGTGACGTGAATAGGGCATTAGACGCAGTGACACCTGGTAGAGCCGCGGGGTCTGATTGTGTACCTGCTGACGTGTTTTTGAATAATAAATCGCTGTGGTGTAGTTATATACAAATTATTGCTAATACAGTTGCATGTGGTGCTCCAATCCCGCCTTCATGGAAGGGAGCGGAAATAATACCTGTCTACAAAAAGGGCGACAAATCGGTGGCAGGTAATTATAGGCCGATCAGCCTTATAGATTCCATGCAAAAGGTTGTAGGGCGGTTGATTCTGCAGAAAGTCCAGCTATGGATAGATGAACACCATATACTTACCCCATTGCAGGCAGGGTTCCGCCCCCTCACAAGTACAATAGATCAGATATTCCGTTTTGTGACAATCTACTGGAAGACTGTCCTATTGGGTAGGGGAGCATTATATGCAGTATTCGTAGACCTGAAGGCTGCGTTCGATGCTGTACCACGCTGTAAGTTGTGGCAGGTACTAGGCGATTTGGGTATGCCATTGGAGTTGCTGTCCTTAATCGTCCGCTTACATGAGGACAACTATGCTTGGGTGCGGTGGGGAGCAAGGGGCGAGGTCACGGAGACCTTTCCCGTTGCTAGGGGAGTGAGACAGGGTTGTGTGTTGGCACCCACCCTGTTCTCGCTCTTCATCAACGGGGTGGCCGATTTCCTGGCCCAGGTCCCCTCCGACGCCCCATTATGATCAGGAGGTTACGTTCCTGTCCTCATGTTTGCGGACGATACGCTACTAATCTCAAAGACACCCAGTGGTCTACAGAAAACTCTAGTGAGGTTTGAAGAGTTCTGTAGAATCGGTGGCCTGGAAATAAATACGGGGAAGACATGTCATTCAACAAACAGAGATCATTCAGGGGCAAAATCAGCATGAATAATGTTTTGCTTGAGCAAGTAAATGCTTTTACATATTTGGGCGTATCCTTACAGAAGGATATGGGCTGGAAATATCAACTCAGTTTGACTACTCTTAAATTTAAACAACAGGTGGGGGCGCTTCTGGGGAAATTTAAAACCTCTAGCACGAAGCCTGTTGCCCCGGTGTTAGAAATCTATGGGCTAAAGGTTCTGAGCTCTGTTCTTTATGGAGCAGAGCTATGGGGATTCGCAAATTTGAACCAACTGACAGTGGTAGAGAATTCATTTCTACGTAAAGTGGTTGGAGTCCCAGTGAGTACCCCAATGCACCCTCTTCGCTTAGATTTGGGTAGGAAGGCTGTGAGCGACTTTGCAAAACTACGACCACTATTATATTGGCGAAGACTATGGTGCACAGAAGAGCTAGAACAATACACCAATGGTCTCAAGGATGTAATGGTGGCCGATACCTTCCACAAAATCCCTTGGTTAAAAGAGATTAGATCGCTTCTTGTGAAGATGGGTCTGAGCGAATTGTGGAATGATCCTCAAAATTCAGTTTTCCCATCAAAAAAAATCCTGAAGAATATGTATTGGGATTGGGTAAGGGCAGAGGCTTGCACGAGTAGATCCACAAGGTACCTAACAGGCCAATTTTTTAGAATTTAAGCAAAGGCCGGCATTAGAAAAATACTGGGATGTGATCACGAAACCCCACGATAGGAAACTATATTTCCAGTTGAGGGCTGGCACCCTCCCTTTAAGGTCGTTTACAAGCAGCTGGGTCGGATCACCAAAAGAAGAATGTCCATGGTGTCCAGACATCAAGGAATCCTTAAGTCATCTCCTGTTCTTCTGTCCCATCTATATTGGACCTCGAAGGGTATGGGTTATCCCTATATGTAGATCACTGGGTTTCAGAAAGCACGAGGAAGCACTTAGAGTTCTCCGAACAGACCCGTCCCCCCACATTGCTATAGCTTTGGCTAAGTTTTTAGGTTGGGCATGGTCCATTCGAGCCAAGGCTCTAAAGCAACATTTATCCATATTCTAAGAGATAGCTATTTTCAGTTGAGAATTTTGGGGACGCGGAGGTATATCATAGTATGTATTGTATTTTATACAACAGTGTTGGTCTGAGGGTTTGTACCCAGACCTTTTTAAGTATTATTCGACAAAAGTCGACCATTTAATATCTTTTTATAAGTGTTATTATTATGTAAATAATTGTGTTTATTGTCTCATTTTTATCATATCCGTTTGTAAAATTGGTGCTAGGTGTTTTTTTACAAGCTTTTATGACAGAACTGTCGAATAAAGTCGAATTGATTGATTGAATGATGCTATTGTGTTGCTATCTATTATCACAAAGCTAAAGCCCTTCATCACATCTACTAGTTTATACAGATATCTACTTATTAAACAAAGTACAAAACATTCTTTACCTGATTCCATTAACAGAGTTGTGCATATTTCCTATACATCTTCGTTATACATTGTTCAATTATTCAATCTATTACCCAAAACAGGGAGGGGCTGTATTGTTATAATTTGAGGATAATCGGTTGTTTTCCTACTTTCGTTCTTCACACTTGTACCTTGTATTGAAATCATAATAAATATTACTGCTGGAGCATTTTTTACCTCTACTAAGTCTCTTATCTCCCAGTTCTTGAAATATCTTTTAGAAATTCTTCCGTACTGTTGTTCATTCTCCTTTGTAATTCTAGGTTCCTAAAACAACACACGCTAATTTAGCCACATTGCTTTTGCATTCAATTATAGGTTTTTTACTATTGATATTTAAGTTGTATTCTCACCTTGACAGATATAATACTAGAAGCAAACGAATCTTCAAGGTTTGAATTTGTTCATAATATGTACTTGTGCTAGCGCTCCTTGATAAGATCTAAAGTAGCCAGAAAAACAAAAATAAAACGAAAAAATACAATAGCCTTAAAATAATTACTGGGTACCTATTTAAAATCCATTTAGTTATTCCTTCCTGACACTAAAGTTCAGATTATACACAAATTCCTCACGCTGTCTATCTGCTTGAGAAGTACTTCCTTTGCAGAGTTAAAGATCGAGTAAATCAACAGACTTTACAAAACAATCACAATTTAGACACTCTTTGGCTAGTAAAGCCCACAGCGAGTGCCCCATAGGGAGATACTAAATTTGTAGAGTTTCAGAACGGGTACATCGACAGACTTTTCAGTTAATCATGATTTAGAAGCTCTATTCTTATCTTTCCCGCCAACGGCAGCCCAATTAAGCCTATTCAGGGTGGAGTATATAAAGCGGAAGTAGCCGACAGTGCACTACCCGCGTTATTTGAAGGTGAAACTATCAGAAGGCTACTGACCAACCCATGCAGCAGGTTATACCACAACAGACAGACTGATACAGACATTCACGCAGTCTAGTCACTAACCCATGCACTCAGTAAGACACGTTTAATCACTCACTTAAACAGTCCGTCATGCACCTAAAAATCCTCCATTCATACATTTATACACCCACTCATTATTCAATACACCTTGGCATATATATAATACATATTTAAACTGCGGGGGCGCGAGTTATAGTTAGCTGAACGAACAATAAAGGGGGAATTTCTCTGGTTTTGTTCGAATGAAATGTCCAACTAACTATAACGTCCCTGAAACCTGTGGTTTTTTCAATCAATTTCTAAGGTTTTTTAAATGCTCATTTCTAACTATAACGTGCCTGAAACCTATGGTTTTTTTCAGTGAATTTAAAAGGTTTTTTAAATGCTAATTTCGAATTAGAATGTTCATTGAAGCTATGTTTTTTTCAGTAATTTCTAAAAAAAAAATGTTAGTGATATATTGTAACTTTAATATCCCAAAAAGTTTTTGTATTTTTTTTGTTTGTTATTAAAATAATATAATGTATTCTGTTTTCTTAAATATTAATATATATATATATTTTTTAGAAAAAGTGGAGTCGCAAACCGCCATATTGGTAAAGTCGGGAAGGATGCGCGTTTTAGCCAGCCCACTCTGCTTATGCTTACAGGAAGGGAACAACAACACCACATGTCCCAGGTCTTCACTGTAGTGATCTTCTGATCACAGATCTAGTTGTCAGCATGCCACAGCCACTCCCTCACGGCTGCTTTACACCCACACCACACCCAAGCAGCACAGGCGTCACAGGACATGTGACCCTGCCAATAAAAAGGGCCGGGCACACGTGCTCGACGCCATTTCCACTCTCTATCTGGGTGTATCCGTGTGCTTATTATGTTGGTGGCAGCCGAGGCACTTTGACCGACACAGGCCTCCCGCAACATTGCAATGAGTTGAGGTGCACAGAGATGGTGGCAGCCGAAGCACTTTGCTGGACACTGTCCTCCTGCCATGTGCCGATGACTTGGGGTACACAGAGTTGGTGGCAGCCGAGGCATTTTGGCCAACACAGGCCTCCCGTCACGTGGCGATGACTTGAGCTGCACTGAGTTAGTGCCACCAGAGCTGAGCGGGTGTGCAGCCTGCGATCATGCGTGGCCTCGATATGCTATCCTGGCAATCAAAATCCGATTTGAATTGTGAGCTCGGATGGACCGCGTGTACGCCAAAGGCAGCTGGCTGTACAGACATGACTCCTCGGCGCAGTGCAGCAGGGTGAGCTGGAGGCCTGTGCTGTGGAATCCAGCGATGGCTGGGGAAGTTGCTCCGACACGTGGTGGGCTCTCTTGGAGACACGCCAGTGGCGGCAGGTGAGCATTGAGGTCTGGGTGCGTAGGGTCGGGCAGTCATCGCTGGGCGGCGAATTGGTCTGGGGACCAGGGCTGGGTTGCTTGCGAAAGATGTAAGAATCATGCACACTGCCTGAGAAGTTCGCGACGACATTAGTGTACAGGCCCCAGTGGTCCAGTTTTGCCTGCCCATTGTTGGAGTGCGTGTGGTTTCTGTTGCGGTGATTGGGTGCAGTGTCTGCAGGGGGCACAAATAGTACATGTGTAGTCAGTTGCCCCCAACACGTGCAGTAAGGCTGTTATGGCGTGGTTCCCTAGCTTGGTCTCCAGTTGTTTCTGCGCAGTTTAGGTGAAGTGAACATGCATGTGTATCAAGCTGAAATGAACCCTGATGCTTACAGGTGTGAAATACTGCATAATGAGACCGTAACAGACGTTTGTGTGGTTGTAACAGTACTTTTCTTTCCTACGAAGGTTACGACCATACAAGCTTCTGTTACGGTCATTTTCAATCAATCAATCAATCAAACATTTGTAGAGCGCACTACATACCCGTGAGGGTCTCAAGGCACTGGGGGGGGCCGCTACTGATCGAACATCCAGGTCTTGAATAGCCTCCTGAAGGTCAGCAGGTCTTGGGTCTGTCGTAGACTCAGTGGGAGGGTGTTCCAGGTCTTGGCAGCGAGGTGGGAGAAGGACCTCCCGCCGGTGGCTGTTCGTCTGATGCGCAAGATTTTGTGCATGATTGGGCGTTCACACTAGGGGGCCGTGCTGAGCACCGCGTTAGGATCGCCACTCCAAACTTTTGTAAAAAAAAACAAAAAACAGTCCACTTCCATTAATTTATATTTGCCCGAGGACCCCATCCACTGGGGCATGCCCAATTCTTGAATGTATTTATTAATCATTAGGCCGCATGGTCCCCCTTCCCTTGTCCAATTCTGGCCCCGAGGAACCCATCCCCCAGGGCCTGGCCTCCTTGTTGGGGACCTTGGGGGGAGCCCCAATACCTCCATGGTCCCAGCCAGCTCCCCACCTCCTGCGGGAGCCGGGATTGCTTTTGGGCAAGAGGAGCTGCTAACATACAGCTCCCCTTGCCCAAAAGCAATCCCGCAATATAATTATAGTATTCCCACGGAACCTAGCCCACCCGGGGGCTCATTTAAATGAAGCGGGGGAGCCTCCGCCTCATTTAAAAAAAGAAAAAAAGGTGTCTGGATTTGCACACCCAGCGTGCGTTCTGACGTTTAAAAGACATACATATATATATATTTATATATATTCAAAACAATGGTGTCCCGTTGAAGAAGCACTCGGACCAGTGAGAAAGGTAACCAGCCTTTATTTCGAAGTACGGACCGATTTCAATCCGCTGGTGCATGAAACAGCCTGCCGTCTTCGCCGACGCGTTTCGAGTAGTCTCTTCTTCATGGGCTTTTCACGGAAGGTACGTGCATAGCGCTCCTCCTCCGATATTTAAGTATTCACCCTGAGTAGGGCTGCCAGAGCAATCATCAGCATTCTGGAAGTTGGAGCGCCCATCAGCACCCTGGGAGTTAGAGTGCTTCATTCAAATGAGGAATCTCGTGCACAATTACTGTTGAATAAAACCTGGCCTGGCCCCCAGTGGATGAAAAAGTCCTCAATCTTGCCTCACTTTCCCGCATTGTGGTTAGTGAATCTTGTCCACGCGGCCCCCTCTGTATAATGGGGTGGTGCTTCGTCGCGACTGGGCAGCCGCCTACAAATTCAAAACAATGGTGTCCCTTTGAAGAAGCACTCGGACCAGTGAGAAAGGTAACCAGCCTTTATTTCGAAGTACGGACCGATTTCAATCCGCTGGTGCATGAAACAGCCTGCCGTCTTCGCCGACGCGTTTCGAGTAGTCTCTTCTTCATGGGCTTTTCACAGAAGGTACGTGCATAGCGCTCCTCCTCCGATATTTAAGTATTCACCCTGAGTAGGGCTGCCAGAGCAATCATCAGCATTCTGGGAGTTGGAGCGCCCATCAGCACCCTGGGAGTTAGAGTGCTTCATTCAAATGAGGAATCTCGTGCACAATTACTGTTGAATAAAACCTGGCATGGCCCCCAGTGGATGAAAAAGTCCTCAATCTTGCCTCACTTTCCCGCATTGTGGTTAGTGAATCTTGTCCACGCGGCCCCCTCTGTATAATGGGGTGGTGCTTCGTCGCGACTGGGCAGCCGCCTACAAATTCAAAACAATGGTGTCCCGTTGAAGAAGCACTCGGACCAGTGAGAAAGGTAACCAGCCTTTATTTCGAAGTACGGACCGATTTCAATCCGCTGGTGCATGAAACAGCCTGCCGTCTTCGCCGACGCATTTCGAGTAGTCTCTTCTTCATGGGCTTTTCACGGAAGGTACGTGCATAGCGCTCCTCCTCCGATATTTAAGTATTCACCCTGAGTAGAGCTGCCAGAGCAATCATCAGCATTCTGGGAGTTGGAGCGCCCATCAGCACCCTGGGAGTTAGAGTGCTTCATTCAAATGAGGAATCTCGTGCACAATTACTGTTGAATAAAACCTGGCATGGCCCCCAGTGGATGAAAAAGTCCTCAATCTTGCCTCACTTTCCCGCATTGTGGTTAGTGAATCTTGTCCACGCGGCCCCCTCTGTATAATGGGGTGGTGCTTCGTCGCGACTGGGCAGCCGCCTACAAATTCAAAACAATGGTGTCCCGTTGAAGAAGCACTCGGACCAGTGAGAAAGGTAACCAGCCTTTATTTCGAAGTACGGACCGATTTCAATCCGCTGGTGCATGAAACAGCCTGCCGTCTTCGCCGACGCATTTCGAGTAGTCTCTTCTTCATGGGCTTTTCACGGAAGGTACGTGCATAGCGCTCCTCCTCCGATATTTAAGTATTCACCCTGAGTAGGGCTGCCAGAGCAATCATCAGCATTCTGGGAGTTGGAGCGCCCATCAGCACCCTGGGAGTTAGAGTGCTTCATTCAAATGAGGAATCTCGTGCACAATTACTGTTGAATAAAACCTGGCATGGCCCCCAGTGGATGAAAAAGTCCTCAATCTTGCCTCACTTTCCCGCATTGTGGTTAGTGAATCTTGTCCACGCGGCCCCCTCTGTATAATGGGGTGGTGCTTCGTCGCGACTGGGCAGCCGCCTACAAATTCAAAACAATAGTGTCCCGTTGAAGAAGCACTCGGACCAGTGAGAAAGGTAACCAGCCTTTATTTCGAAGTACGGACCGATTTCAATCCGCTGGTGCATGAAACAGCCTGCCGTCTTCGCCGACGCGTTTCGAGTAGTCTCTTCTTCATGGGCTTTTCACGAAAGGTACGTGCATAGCGCTCCTCCTCCGATATTTAAGTATTCACCCTGAGTAGGGCTGCCAGAGCAATCATCAGCATTCTGGGAGTTGGAGCGCCCATCAGCACCCTGGGAGTTAGAGTGCTTCATTCAAATGAGGAATCTCGTGCACAATTACTGTTGAATAAAACCTGGCATGGCCCCCAGTGGATGAAAAAGTCCTCAATCTTGCCTCACTTTCCCGCATTGTGGTTAGTGAATCTTGTCCACGCGGCCCCCTCTGTATAATGGGGTGGTGCTTCGTCGCGACTGGGCAGCCGCCTACAAATTCAAAACAATGGTGTCCCGTTGAAGAAGCACTCGGACCAGTGAGAAAGGTAACCAGCCTTTATTTCGAAGTACGGACCGATTTCAATCCGCTGGTGCATGAAACAGCCTGCCGTCTTCGCCGACGCATTTCGAGTAGTCTCTTCTTCATGGGCTTTTCACGGAAGGTACGTGCATAGCGCTCCTCCTCCGATATTTAAGTATTCACCCTGAGTAGGGCTGCCAGAGCAATCATCAGCATTCTGGGAGTTGGAGCGCCCATCAGCACCCTGGGAGTTAGAGTGCTTCATTCAAATGAGGAATCTCGTGCACAATTACTGTTGAATAAAACCTGGCATGGCCCCCAGTGGATGAAAAAGTCCTCAATCTTGCCTCACTTTCCCGCATTGTGGTTAGTGAATCTTGTCCACGCGGCCCCCTCTGTATAATGGGGTGGTGCTTCGTCGCGACTGGGCAGCCGCCTACAAATTCAAAACAATGGTGTCCCGTTGAAGAAGCACTCGGACCAGTGAGAAAGGTAACCAGCCTTTATTTCGAAGTACGGACCGATTTCAATCCGCTGGTGCATGAAACAGCCTGCCGTCTTCGCCGACGCATTTCGAGTAGTCTCTTCTTCATGGGCTTTTCACGGAAGGTACGTGCATAGCGCTCCTCCTCCGATATTTAAGTATTCACCCTGAGTAGGGCTGCCAGAGCAATCATCAGCATTCTGGGAGTTGGAGCGCCCATCAGCACCCTGGGAGTTAGAGTGCTTCATTCAAATGAGGAATCTCGTGCACAATTACTGTTGAATAAAACCTGGCATGGCCCCCAGTGGATGAAAAAGTCCTCAATCTTGCCTCACTTTCCCGCATTGTGGTTAGTGAATCTTGTCCACGCGGCCCCCTCTGTATAATGGGGTGGTGCTTCGTCGCGACTGGGCAGCCGCCTACAAATTCAAAACAATGGTGTCCCGTTGAAGAAGCACTCGGACCAGTGAGAAAGGTAACCAGCCTTTATTTCGAAGTACGGACCGATTTCAATCCGCTGGTGCATGAAACAGCCTGCCGTCTTCGCCGACGCGTTTCGAGTAGTCTCTTCTTCATGGGCTTTTCACGGAAGGTACGTGCATAGCGCTCCTCCTCCGATATTTAAGTATTCACCCTGAGTAGGGCTGCCAGAGCAATCATCAGCATTCTGGGAGTTGGAGCGCCCATCAGCACCCTGGGAGTTAGAGTGCTTCATTCAAATGAGGAATCTCGTGCACAATTACTGTTGAATAAAACCTGGCATGGCCCCCAGTGGATGAAAAGCTCCCCTTGCCCAAAAGCAATCCCGCAATATAATTATAGTATTCCCCCGGAACCTAGCCTACCCGGGGGCTCATTTAAATGAAGCGGGGGAGCCCCCGCCTCATTTAAAAAAAGAAAAAAAGGTGTCTGGATTTGCACACCCAGCGTGCGTTCTGACGTTTAAAAGACATATATATATATATATATATATATATAGTGCCTGGGGGTCCTTGTGGGACCCCCTGAGCAGGCCTAGGGGGGTCAGGGTATTTCTACCCTGCTCCCTTTTCTTCTTTTTTTTTAAATCTTTTTTCGACTGTTTTCTTGTGATTCGGTTCTACCGAGTCACAAGATGGCTGCCAACACTTCCTGGTTTGGAGTGTTGGCAGCCAATCACAGTGAAGCGTGTGGTCGGGAGGGTGCACGAACCCACCCCTGCCCCAGATATCGAAACTTTTCTTTTTTGAATTTCTCAGCAACTACTGTATGGTTTTACACCATTTAAAAAGAAGTTGCTTTCTGAATCAAGCACTACCTTTTTGCCAAATTTGGTGTAATTCCGTTCAGCAGTTCGGGCTGTAACCTTGGCTAAAGTTTCCTATGGGAAATTGATTTTTTTACTTTTATTTTTTGAACCTCTCAGCAACTACTGAACGGATTTCCACCATTAAAAAAAAAAGGTCGCTTTCTGAACCAAGCTCTACCTTTTTGCCAAATTTGGTGTAATTTCGTTCAGCAGTTTGGGCTGTAGCCTGTAATAAAAATTCCTATGGAAATTAACATGGAGAAAACACTTTTTGGGACCCCCCTTTTTTCTCAGCCCCCGCTTGACAAATCACCCCCAAACTTTCAGGATAGGAGCTGACCTGGATAAACCTTTTTTTATGGAGAATTTCGCGAACATTCTTCAAACAACGCTAAAGTTATTAGCAAATCAAACAATGCTTTTCCTATGGAAACTAGGTTCTAACTACAACTACCCACTGGTGACCACCAGTAGGAGATATATATATTATGCGAAAGAAACTTGCCTTCCTCAAACGATCCCGGGAAAAAGAGCCAGCCACTCGGAGTTGTCCTAAAGGTAACAATTTATTTTCAGGCACATGACAGCATATAACGCGTTTTGACTCGCAAGAGTCTTGATCACTAGAACGTCCATTTAACCTTTCATTTTTTCAGTGAATATATTTAAGAGGTGAGAGAGCCACTGTAAGATCAAGCATAGCTCTGGCTCAGCTCGTGAAGTACTGGGAATTTAAAGCCCAGCGGTGCAGGGGAACACACCCTATGACTTCGGGTTCTTTCCTGTTTCAGACCTACAGAAACACAGAGTCTTCTGGGTGAAGTCAGAGATCAGTTTATTGGCTGCAGACCAATTACAGGTATCTGAGAAGTACAACAGCATGTATGTTCTCAGGAGACTGCTTAAAGTTACAGAAACGAGCTTCTCCTTAAATACAAAATATCATGCTTCAGGCACACATTCCTTGTTTTACGATATGGTCTTCTACATGGATACATTACAAACGAAAAAGCAGAGTCATGATGACCATCCCACATTCCTGTTAGGCCAGCCCACAATTATTTACCCAGCGAGGCTCAGATCCCACATCAGATATCAACAGGCCCCAATAAACACGAGCATCTCCTGTTTAGAAAACAAGCCATAAAGCAGGAAGAGCCAGGTGTGAAAGAGATTAGCCGGAGGCTTGTGTGGGATGAAAAGGCTTTATGGTGTGTCAAACCCTGATGCTAATCACAGGTGGCCGGAGGATGGGGAGCTCGTGAGACCGGACTGACCTGGGGCAGCGAAGCCCAGCTGCCCAGGTCACAGAGAAGTCAAAGGAAGGCACATGTGCTCTAAAGGCCCGTATTTGCTTCATAATATGTAGCCTATGTGAGGGCAACCATAAGATGGCCACCGCTTTAAGATGGAACCCACGTAGGGATGTATAATATCGTATACATAGTGCATTTATCAATGAAACGTTATATAAAGCACTTGTACATACCGCATTGACCATTCGCGGTTCGCTAATACCGGGATAGACAGGGGTAGGGCCCTGTCTCCTACACGGTCCCAAATTGCAAAGTACGACAGACCCTCCTTTTGCCCTTACATAGGCAATAACCACACTCACATCAGTCTGAGTCTAGGTTAATATTCACGAAGTCATGGAGATGTTGCTGTAGCATCATCCTATTACTTAGCTCGTCCCTCGATACAGGTTTCCTTACACATAATGTAGCACAGAGGCCACATATCGCAGGAGCACACTGTATGCACAGACAGAACAGGAAAAGGATGGCTAAGATCATTCCAATGACCATCAGAACTTTCCAACCCCAGGCAGATATCAGTTCCCAGAACCACCCCACCAGTGACCAATCTCCTTTATCCATGTGTATGGATTCAGATATTTTATGCAGTTTGGAGATGGCTTGATAAACTGTTGGAGCGTTATCTGGTATGAAAATGCAACAACTGGATTGGATGACCTTACATACCCCACCGCGGTCTGCAAGTATAACGTCTAGAACCATGCGGTTCTGCAAAGTCATGAGGCGATCCGCTTGGAGCGCAGCTGTCAAATTACCAAGGGCACCAGCCGTAACATTAACAGTGGATTCAACCACATGAGTCAGTTGTCTCAGGTTCCTACTATTGACCATAGGTCCCCAAAACGGCAGGAAACCCAAAAAGAAGTCTCCTGCTTCCTGACCGGCAGAATCCTCCTTACTAATCACGCCTCTCACAACTCTGGTCTTGTGATAGTCAGAGGCAGCAGTAAATGTTGGAGGTAGCAGATTTGCAATATAACATGTGCCCGAGAAATCAGGGGGCAACCATGTATATGCTCGGTCATTGCAGACAAAATATGTACCCTTGGCAGCCAAAAACGCAGGGGAAAACTGTGATGGAAAAGTGTATGTTTCAGTACAGTCACTTCTCCCTAGTTGAGCTCTTGGATTCTGACCATTACCTTGTAAACAGAACCGACCTATGTGGGGTACGACCCAAATTGGGGATGAAATTTTTCGCTGTCTTTCACCCAGACTAATACTATACCCCGTTGCGTTACACCCTACATAAGCTCTCAATTCTTCCTTGGGTATAGATGAGTATGCGTCGATATCTCTGCTCATATCGGCAACTCCTTTCATTAAAGCTTTATTATTGGTGCTAGGTCTGATGGAACGCGGTTGTCGCGGGGAGTAGGCATCTAGTGCAAAGAGAAACATGGTCTGGAATGCCCATGACGACCCATTGTAACTAAACGGCAGCACCAGATAAGGAATACCCTTATTAATGGTATGTGGCATTAAACCACACACCCAACAATTGGTTGTGTTCATGACTAGTTGGTGCTGGTGCAGGAGCTGAATAAACGAGTTGTTTACAAACTCTGATCGTCTGGCTTGTTCGTCTTCAGGCAGAGAGTGAAAAGAGTGTGAGGAGACAGTAGAAGGAGGTATAGGCTGTACAGTGGGTGCAATGGGCTCTTGAGAGGAGAAGAATACAAATCCTACAGTAAACACTACCATACTACATAGTATAAACAGACATAAAAATACAAAACGTTTGCTCTTCATTATTTTACATATTTTTGCTTTAAAGTTCATTTCCTCAGCGAGTCTCTCCGTCTTGAAAAACTCCATCCTCTAATCGTGCCGCTCGCGGCGGGTGAGTATCTTCTGCTAAGGAGTACGCCTGTCGGTCCAGGGAACGCCCTAGACCAACCAGAACCGTTGACCTAACGTCTTCGGCCTGTACCCCAAAGTCTTGGCACCGCGACCCTGCGGCTGAACCCGGATGGTGGTTCGAAAAACAAAAATCAAGAAAGTCCTTCAGATGGGAGAGCTATGGTATCAAAAACAAAAAGGTAAGGAAAAGAATATTTATTTGTCCATAGGCCTTGGTCTTAAGTTATAGCGGAGACGGCCAGGTACTGTCTGATCTTGAAACAGGAGTTCAGGCTCTGTGGTGTCCAATCGAATTGACGGTGGCACAGCTTCTTGCAAAATATCGTCACTCTGTTGTGCTGAAGTTGTGCCTCTTACGTGTGCATCACTGAATGGTACAAAACGAGGTACAGTGTCTGTTTCAGAGTCAGCGATACCCTCCTGGACCCACTGGTCATACGGCAGAGGCAAAGGGATCCTTTTAATGTGGGCGCCGTGGATCCAGTTCTTCTTCCCCTTTACTCGAACAGCTGATCTTGTTGACAGAAGTACGAGATGAGGGCCAATCCAACGGGGCTCATCGTTGCTTTTGCGCTGGAAATTCTTGACGAGCACCCATGTGCCAGGGTCGATAGGGTGTCCTGGAGCTTCAGAGGCCTGGGGGAGAGTATCATGCACCTGTTGGTGTAAAACACGCAATTTAGCCGTCAAATCATACAAGTAATCAAGCAGTACTGGATGCTCGATTTCACTGAATTTCGTCAGTTTTGGCACACCCCATACATTGGCCGGGCGGCCAAAAACGACCTCGTAGGGACTAAGTCCCACTCGTGAATGCACAGTCATTCTGGTGGACAGGAGTGCTAAAGGCAGAGCGTCAGGCCATTTAAGACCGGTGCTCGCCTGGATTTTGGCCAATTTGAGTTTTAGAGCGCCATTGTAGCGCTCCACTAATCCAGCTGATTGGGGGTGATTTGCAGCGTGGAACTTTTGCTTTATACCTAGTCCCTCACACACATTCTTCATCACTTTACCCACAAACTCACTCCCATTATCACTCCACACCATTCTTGGCATTCCAAACCTAGGGAAAAATTCCTTCACAAGGGCTTTGGCTGTGGATAGAGCAGTGTTGTCTTTCAGGGGATATGCCTCTATCCATTTTGAAAAAGCGCAGACAACCACCAACACATATTTCAGGTTGTTGCACCTTTCCATGTGGATAAAATCTAGCTGCAAAACTTCAAATGGATATGATGGAGGCGCAAAATGACCAGCTGGAGTTGGGGTTCCCCTACCAGGGTTGTATTTCAAGCATACCATACAATTCTTGACCACATTTTCTGCACACTTGGGAATTCCAGCATTCTGCCATACTGGAGCCAACAACTTACAGATTCCTTTCATACTGATATGTGCCATTCCATGTGCCATAGTAACCACTGGAAGCACATATGCATCAGGTAACAACCACCGCCTATGTTCTGACAAATCAACCCAACAACCATTCTCCTCCAATTTACCCGTACTTTCTCTCCACTTGCTCAACTCTTTCTCTGTGGCTTCAGCTTGAAGGGACTTCACACTCTCTATTGTGTTTTCACACATTCCAACATCACCAATCCATCTTGCAGGGCCTACAACATACATTCCAGTCTTCACATCTTTTGCTGTTTCTTTTGCGATTTCATCAGCAAACGCATTACCACGACCAACATCATCAGTGATTTTCTTGTGCGCACTGCATTTCATAATCGCAACTTGCAACGGTAGGGTCAGTGACTCAAGGAGATCATTCACCAACTTGCCATTCTGAATTTTAGCTCCATGCAAAGTCAGGAACCCACGTTCCTTCCATAATCGGCCAAAACTATGGGCCACGCCAAAGGCGTACTGGCTGTCCGTATATATGTTCACTTTCATTCCTTCAGACAACACACATGCTCTTGTAAGGGCAATTAATTCTGCTGCCTGAGCCGAATTATGCGGCACACGCGCAGTTTCCACAATCGTGTGCAAAGTCGTGATAGCATATGCAGCAGTCGTATCACCATTTCGAAGCTTGAAACATGAACCATCCACCCATAAGGTACCATCACACTCAGTCAGGGGAGTATCTTTAAGATCTACTCTCCCTTTCGTCTCTTCTTCTGTTCTGAACAGACAATCATGTTGCTCAATCTCATCTAGGTCTGCTGGAATCGGCAATAATGTAGCTGGGTTCAACGTGTTGCATATCTTTATGTGTATATGATTTGCTAACAGTGTCAGCTCATATCCTGATAACCGCGCACTGGTTAAGTGCTGCGTCTTGGTCCTGTTTAACAATGTGTCCACAGCATGTGGAACCATAACAATCAATGTATTATCCATCACTAGTCCAGCAGACTGTCGAATAGACATAGCTGCGGCGGCTGTAGCTCTCAGACAACTTGGCAATGCCCTAGCTACAGGGTTCAAGGTTGATGAAAAATATGCGCATGGACGCGGTCTGTCGCCAAAAGGCTGTGTCAACACTGATAATGCCCAACCATCTTTTTCATGAACATACAATGTAAAAGGCTTGCTGTAGTCAGGGGTACCCAACACAGGAGCTGAACATAATGCATTGCGCAATTCCCAAAAACTTTTCTGACACTCTTCAGACCATGGAATAGGATTCGGTGTGTCTTTACATGTTAATGCTAACAAAGGTTTTGCCAGCAGGGAAAAATTTGGTATCCAATGCCTACAGTATGAAGTAATGCCCAAGAAAGCACGCTCTTCTCTCTGTGTTCTTGGCACGCTCAATTGTGCAATGGCTTGAATTCTTTCTGGGGTCAGTTTCCTTCCCTCCTTCGATAAGAGATGACCTAAGTAGGTCACTTCTTGTCGACAATATTGCAATTTTGAGAGAGACACTTTGTGATGGAAGGTAGACAAATGACGCAACAATGACAATGTAGCTTCTTTGCAAATATTTTCAGTATCCGCGGCGATTAACAAATCGTCAATGTACTGAATGAGGATAGCGCCACTAGGTAAAACCAGTGCATCAAGCTGCGCTTTTAAAGCTTGACTGTATATTGATGGACTTTCACAGTAGCCCTGGGGAGCGCGTTTAAAGCGGAAGCTTCGACCTCCTAAACTGAAACCAAAAATGTCTCTGCTCTCCTCTGCAATTGGGATGCTAAAGAAAGCATTCTTTAGATCGATCACTGAGAACAATGCAGCGGAGGCTGGATCATGGTTAACAAGGCAGTTATATCAGGGACAACTGGAAACTGTGGCACAACAATCTTATTAACCTCTCTAAGATCAATCACAAATCTGTAAACAGGTGGCTGTGAAGGGTCCGTTCGTTTTAAGACAGGTAAAACCGGACTATTGAAAACGTTGCCTCTTGTCTCTTCAATTACACCCTTTTTAATCAAATCACTGACAATTGCCAACAACGCTTTCTGACCTTCATTGGAGATCTTGTACTGGGGGATACGTGGCAATCTGACATTGGCCTTTAAAGTTACCACATATGGCGGTATTTCCAAGAGACCCACATCATTGGGACCAGTAGCCCAAAGGACATCCGGAAGGGATGACAATTCAGGCGGCATTGCATTCTTAGACAAATACATCGGGGAAATCACTTTCTTACCTCATGTAAGTTGTACTCCTGAGGGAGAACAATATAGCGTTGCATGCAATCTTTTTAGCAAATCTAATCCTAGCAAATTTTCACCACAACCTGTTGTTAGAATGAGGGGTGCTTTTAGCTCACAAGGTCCAACAGAAAGCGACATAGGACTAGAAATCGGGTTCCTAACTGGGGCGCCAGAAAAACCTACTGAAATATTCATTTCGCCAGACAAAGGTGCGCCAGGGAGTTTTGAATGCATGATTGAACTCTTTGCAGCACCAGTATCCAGCAGAAAGGGCTCCGTTACATTTGCTGTAGTTACTTTAACATAAGGTCCGGTCTGATCCACTGGCACTGAAACAACTCCCTCTCTCTGTCTACGGCTGTCCTAGTAATCATCACCTTCCACATTGTCGTCTTCTCCATAATAATCATTATTGTAGTACTGAGCTGTATTACCAGTCGCGTTGGCTTGCTGATCAAAGCTATTTATGGTATTTTGAGGCGGAAGAGGACGCGCGTTCTGGGGAACATTTCCACGCCCTCTGCCTCTAGGAGCTTGCTGACCACCTCTACCTCTTGCGCCATACGTATTATTAGTACGCTGCATTAATTTAGGACAACTATACTTAAAATGACCTTCCTCTTTGCAATATGAACATTGATTGGGACCTACAGGAATACGTGGTTGATAATAACCATTCATTTGCTGGTTATTCTGAAATTGTTGGGGTTGCTGATAGATACCTTGTGTTTGCCTATAATTATTCTGTCCTCCACGTGGTGGATAAGCCTGCTGCAAGAGGACCTTTGTTTTCAGTTCTTTCGTTTTCTTATCTGTTCTATCTTTCTCGTCTTTATCTCAATTTTCATAATACTGTGCAGTAGCCAGTATTTGCGCTGAAGAGGAAACGGCCCAAGAACTCTCTGAGTCTTTTAATTTCTTACATAGCTCAGGAAGTAGATTCTGCACAAATTTATCCACAAATAACCGTTGGCCACCTTCAGTGCTCATGTCTTGACCTCTATGGTCAATAAACGTTTCTTCAAACCTTGTAAAGAAATCGGACACTGTCTCATCTTTCTTCTGCTTACACGCGAATAGTTTATTCCAATTCACGCGCATCGCGGGCATTAAAGTTTTCATATATGTAATAATTCTGCCAGGGAGTTCTGCTACCAGAGGCTCAGGTTTTGCACCACCGACTTGTCTAGTGTCTGCGGCAATAATATTAGCCCATGTAGCACCTAGTTCTGCATCGTGATCTACATTACGAATTGACCCCCACAAAGGCTGTGGAACAACATTTCCAAACAACATATCAATGTCAGCTAGATTCATGATACATGATCCTGCAGTTTGTGATAACTCCTTATAATATCCTGCAGGGTTTTTACGGGGATCAGGCAATGTCTGTTTAAGCGCTAACACCTCAGAACGCTTCCATGGGACATGTACCCAAACACGCTGAAAATGAGCTGGCATAGCAACGATATTGTTAGCGGCATCAGCCGCAACGGCTTCCTTCCATACCGGAGGGACTTCTCTCATGGGGTATTGTCGCGCTTTTACCTTTTTCCCCCACAGGGAAATCTTGTTCAAACAACGACTGTTGACAATCATCATTCCTCAAAGATAATAAGGTCGCAACTGCTTTATTTACATCGGGGCCCACAATCGTACCTTTTCCAAAATCGAATCTCACTCGACACAACTCCTGCGGGTTTGGATCTCTACCATGATCATCCAATTCCTCACAGAGGATTTCACACATTTTCTCGAACACATACCTCTGTTTCGGGGCATCCCATTGGTGAAAAACGTCAACAACTGACTCCACATCATAGAGTGAAGAAAAAATAATCCACCTACGCGCCATATGATCTAATGTCTTTTTCTCTTCAGGATCAGGCAGCTGACTGCGCAATTGCTTACGTTGTAAACCAGGGGTCGCACTAGATGACCCAAAGAGAGGCGACATCAAACTAGTAACTACATTAGCTAGACGTTGTCACGCTGAAGGGGAAGTTGAGGCGAAAACGGGGGGATTGACAGAGGGAAGAAAAGCGGGTGCAGATACAGGTACCTGGGTAGTGTAAGAAAGAGCGCCAGGGGAGGCAGCTGACGTACTAGGCAAAGTAGCAGGGAGTGCGGGGGCAACAGGTAACAAAACTGGCGGCCCTTGAGAAGGCTGCACTGCAGGGCTAGGAGCCAGCTGAGGAGGAGCTGGCGGCTGTGGGAAGGCTTGCGGCATATTTACTGGAGGCGGCACATTCACAAGCTGTGGAGGCGCGGTGGCATTTTGCGCATACGGGGGTGGCGAACTTAACAAATGGGACATTAGGGAATCATTTTCTATCTCTTTTGTCTCATTTTGCACAAGGGGTGACAAAACAGGGTAACATTTATCGATCTCTAGTTTGCGCTGTCTATGTAGCTGCTCATTCATTTGTTCCTCCTCGTTATCTTTAAATTGCACAGCTGCTTGTATCATTGACATACCTCTTTCTTTCTTATTCCTTTTCGCTAGCTTAATTTCCTTCTGTTTGGCTTCCTTTTGCCATAGGCGGAAAGAATCAAACATCGCCGGCCGGGCTTTCTTTTTAAACAATTTAACTTCCAAATTATCTAAAATATCGGTATTGAAACTACCATTTTGGGGCCATTTTAAAACACCGTCCTTTCTGGTGTATTGGATCCATACTTCATTATATGCAATGGGGCCCACGCCATGTTTTACATAAAGCTCATAGGTTGGAGTTCCAATTGGAGGAACCGGACATGAATCCTCCAACTGGAAATCCCTTCCACAACCCAAACAAAACAATCTACCAAATACACTAGAACCAGGCATCTTTGCTCACTAGTCTAGTTTCAAAACTTCAAACCCATACAAGTCAAGTTTTCACATAACGTCTGCCTACCTCTCGTCCTTTCTCCAGGATGTGGTGTATTTTCCAGGGTTCTCAACTTTGGAACTGGGGAACAAGGTTAGAGTCTCAGGTCAACATCTTGTGATTCTGGGCAAATCATTTAATCTCCCCATGCCTATAACCAATGAATGTGACATTTAGTAATGTAACTGGTGCTCATGTAAAGGCGTTAAGTCTGCACTAATCAGATAGACACAGAGGTAAAAACAAAGTCTTACCATAAGGAAAGATAAACTAGATTCTCATAAAGTGGTTGTCTTGTGCAAAATGAGACCAGAAAACCTGGATAAATAGCAGCTTCCCTGCTTAACTTGTGTGATCTTAGGCAGATACTTTATTTCTCCAAAACTTGTTTTTCTTCATTATCACGCACGAAAGCATTTTCAAATATATGAGTACAAAAGCCCAGTTGTACAAAAACCTGTTGTAGTTGATTTAGTAGACTACAGTGTTGCTCTCTAATAATCCAGGACAGGTATAGGTTTACATGATATTTGTTTACATGATATTTGTTTGGTCTTTTATTTCACTAATGGTTCATTTTTAAAAACTGGCACTTTTAATAAGTACTTCTCGCTGCAATGCTATAGTGTGACGTATTAAAGTCAAAGCTTCCAAATGTTAAAGAAATGTTGCATTTTGAAGAGACTTTATCCTATTTATTGCGATGTTTGCTGTATAATTTACCAAGCAAACATTTTCAGGGCTCGGCTCGTGCACGGGCTCCGAGATGCGGGCCAGACCCTTGGCTCGCTCTCCCTGTTAATTTGTTGGCTCGACCATCTAATATATATATATATATATATATATATATATATGTGTATATACACACACATGCACGCACGCACGCACATACACACACATTACCTACTGGCGGTCGCCAGTAGGTAGTTATAGTTAGGACCGTGTTTCCATAGGAAATCTCAAAATTCTATTTTGAATAACTTTAGCGCCGGTTGACGAATCTTCGCAAAATTTTCAAAACTAATGGGGCGCTCCGCTCAGCTCCTACCCTGAAAGTCTCGGGGTGATTCGTCAAGCGGGGGCCGAGAAAAAAGGGGGGTCCCAAAACGCGTTTTCCCCATGCATTTTTCCATAGGGACTTTAGTCGCAGCTACAGCTCGAACGGCTGAACAGAATTATGTGAAATTTGGCAGAGAGGTAGCCATAAGGTCCATGAAGTGCCTTTTGCAGGTTTGGTGTAAATCTGTTCAGTATTTCCTGAGAAATTAGCATTTAAATCAATATATATATCTGTAAGCGCGCACCGTGCGCGCACTGAGCAAGTCCTGCGCGCGCACCTTGCCGTGCGCGAGCGCACTTCTGATTGGTTGTTAGATGTCAGTAAACATTCGAATCGGTGGAAATCAGGAAGCGGCGGCCGCCATTTTGTCTCTCGCATAAAGAGGGGGTGAGAAACAAAGGGGGAGAACTTGAAAAGGGGGCAGAGTGGGGAGATATTGACCCACTAGACATTGTAAGGGGGTCACAGTAGGACCTTGTAGGGCAAAAAAAAAGATTTATATTTTGAAAAAAAATATCGCCGAGTGCGCGCACCCAGCGCGCACCCAAAATTTAAAAAAAAAAAAAAAAAAAAAAAAAAAATTGCAATTAAGTAAAAAGATATAAGGTGGCTCTAAAAAGAGCCCTTGTGTTTATTGTGTGTTTTTCGGCACCTACAAGTAAGTACCGATGCAGAGTCTAAAGTTCAAGAGGAAGACTCTGTTGCCTTCATCAGTGAAGTGTACACCATCTCCTCTATAAATGTCTTGCATGTTGTAACGCAAGTTGTTGTGGTATATAGAACCCATACCATAGTCTCTGGGGAAAGCAGAAATAGATTTGTTGACGTGCTTCCTTGCTTTGTCAATCTGCGGACAAAAATATATATGTAATATTTCTAACAAGGTATATTTTAGTGAGGAAAGTTTTAGGGCTTTTTTTAAACAATCTTTCAGATTGTTTTTTTTTTGCCCACTGTTAAATGATGAATACAATTGTTTTCACTATTTCAAGTGAAAAATAAAAAATTCTGAAAACAGCAAAAAAAGGGCAAAAAATTGTTTTGTAAAATATGTAAAAACATGTAATGCTTTTTGTAATGTATGATTGAATATTAATACTTTTTTTCTTTTTTTGCAGAACTTTTAAATAAGTGCAAAATATTAGTATTTCTCAATCCTCCCTTTTCATGCTTCCATTTCTTCACCTCTTTTTGTATATTACATTTAAAAAAAAAAAAAAAAAATTAAAAAAAAACCTTGGGTGCGCGCAGGGTGCGCGCACCCCCAAAAAAAATAAAATAAAATAAATCCCCCCCAAAAATGTTTTGGGTTTAGTTTTTAAGTGGCTCTTAAAAGAGCCCTTGAGTTAATGGAGGGAAACAGGAAGAGAAAAACGGAAAAAAAGAAAAAACATCTATGGCCTACTGCACTCATGCGCATCAAATTTTCTCTGAATGAGATCAAGTTTACCGCAATCAGTGCAGCGTGTGGACAACCTCGCAAAACAAGGTGGTCCAAAACGAGGTGTGGAAGAAGGCAAAGGCACCACTGCAGAAGAAGTGCTCGGCTGAGCTGCCGAAGATGTGCTCGGCTGAGCTGCTGCAGATGTCGTCGGTTGAGCAGGTGGAGGGTTTGCTCCAGAAGCTCGACGAAAAGTCACTGGATGCATTTTGTCAACATGCCTCAACATAGTGTGAATGCTAAAAGAATACTTCTTGTTAGGATTCCCACGTGACAAGACTTTTTGACAAAGTATACATGTAACTTTAGGTGCATTTACCTTTTTTTGTCCCTCTGGAAAAGTGAAAAACTGCCATATAAAGCTGTCTTTCTGCTTCCTGCTCCTCTGCCTCTCAAGAGTGTCCTGGTCACTGTCTGAAGATGTTTGCTGTTCAGCCATTGTATCTCAACAACAGAATAGCTCTTTCTCCAAAGGAATCAGAACTAATAATGAGGGGAGTAGGTGTGGTTTGGGAAGAATCTGGAACTGAAAGTACTTCAAACCAATCAAAAGTGATGATTCTTGATCACATGACTTGCCATGAGGGGATTGGGTGTGGTGTTGAAACAATCAGAAACTGAAAGTAATGATAACCAATAAGAAGTGTTGTTTTATTATGCATATAACCCGAGGTGCGCGCACTGCGCAAGCTCCGAGCGCGCACCTCGTGATTACGCATGCGCGAACGCATAGGAGCGCATGTACATACGTCATATGCGCGTACGTAGCGTGCATACGTTGAACACGCGTATACGCGAACGTTATTGCGCGTAATTTAAGCGTATGCGGAAGTAAACCGCGTGGAGCGCGTAGGACGCACGCATGCGTACGTACGTACGCATACGTACTGGGTGCGCGCTCCCAGCGCGCACTATGATGTATATATGCGTACGTAAATAACGTACGGCGGTATTCATAAAAAACTTACGAAATTGTACTAGGAGCGCGCTCAGAGCGCGCACCCCAAGAATTTATATAAAAAAAAAAAAGTGGAGAAAAATTAATTGCAAAAATTTAAAAAACTGTTCAACTTTATGCTAATTGAAATTTTTTAAAAAAAGCAAAAACAAATAAAAGGATACAGATAATATATAAATGAATACATAGGAATTTTATTTTTAATATAAAATTTCTTTTTTTTAATTAAATAATTCAAAAATTTGCATTTAAAAAACCGTACAAATTCACTGAAAAAACCAAAGGTTTCACACACGTTATAGTTAGGAATTAGCATTTAAAAAACCTTGCAAATTCACTGAAAAAACCATAGGTTTCACACGTTATAGTTAGCTGGACATTTCTCTCATACAAAACCAATGAAATTCCCCCGTTATAGTTAGTTCAGCTAACTATAACTCGCGCCCCCGCAATGCACTGCTGATGACGTCACATATTACATCACTCATGACATGGTCAGTGACATCACTCATGACATCACTCATGACATCTCAAATGACATCACTGATGACATCACTGATGACATCAACCTTGTGATAGAGTGGCAGACCTCTTCTCACCCTAATATAACCTTTGATACACACATTCAAAAATAGAGACTAAAATTTTCAAAACAATCGACATACCAATACCAGTTACAACAACCTCTTCAGTAATTGTAAGATCCACATACACATCCACTCATTCACCAACAGTCCTGTACAGTCACTCATACATGTACTCACTCATCATATGTACTCATACACCTATACATCCTGTTACACAACGCCACTCATCCATAGAGTTACTGACACACATAGTCACTCATGCTAATAAAGAATCAAACATACATTTACTTGCATATACAGTTATACACACACCACCACACTTACTTCTACGGGAACTTACACATACTTAGTCTTTTAAACAATCACTTATAGAAACACATACTTATTCATACTGGAACTCTTTCAATCTCTCACTCTCAGATATACTCACTTATATACACCAATAGTCACATATACTAGTTTAAAACATATGTAGTTACTGATAGAGACACTATTGAGACAGTCATTCACTCACTAACACACCCATACACACACTCATCCACCCATACAGTCCTGCAGACATGCTGTCTTCAACACATACAGTGAGTCACTCATTCATGCACCTATGCACTACGTAATACCCCCCACCGAACCATACACACACTCACACTGATACTAAAAAAACCAACTAATAACCTATATAGACACCCATGTAGCTACTCACCAACCCATGCAGCCACTTATACACAAAGTGAGAGACTGATACAGATATTTACATATTTAAACATTACTCACTAAGCAATGTATTCACTATGATACACTTAATCAGTCAGTTATACAATCAATTTTTCAAAAACAAATCATCCATTTAGACACTTATATACCCATTTATTCTTCCATCGACCTTGAGATATACATATATAAAACATATTTAATTTTCAGAAAAACAGACATTCACTGGATGATCTCATCAGTGATGTCATTTGAGATGTCATCAGTGATGTCATGAGTGATGTCACTGACCATGTCATGAGTGATGTAATATGTGACGTCATCAGCAGTGGATTGCGGGGGCGCGAGTTAAAGTTAGCTGAACTAACTATAACGGGGGAATTTCATTGGTTTTGTATGAGAGAAATGTCCAGCTAACTATAACATGTGTGAAACCTATGGTTTTTTCAGTGAATATATATATATATATATATATATATATATATATATATATATATATATATATATATATATATATATATATATATATAGAGAGAGAGAGAGAGAGAGAGAGAGAGAGAGAGAGAGAGAGAGAGAGAGAGAGAGAGAGAGAGAGAGAGAGAGAGAGAGAGAGAGAGAGAGAGAGAGAGAGAGAGAGAGAGAGAGAGAGAGAGAGAGAGAGAGAGAGAGAGAGAGAGAGAGAGAGAGAGAGAGAGAGAGAGAGAGAGAGAGAGAGAGAGAGAGAGAGAGAGAGAGAGAGAGAGAGAGAGAGAGAGAGAGAGAGAGAGATGGCAAAAATGTTCAATCAACTGTGCGACACCCTGTTATTACATAGTAGGCGCACAACGTGACATTCACTCTTCCCATTTGCCCAAGGACTCTCAGAAACAGAGCGTGTTGTTCATGGCGTAGCCTTTTATTCACGAACAGGTAATTCACCAGTGACCAACACGAGAGCAACATTATCTCTTTGGATATAGAATTATCAAAGCATCACTCTTTAGTGGTATTAACTTGACGAAGGCTGCCGGGCAATTAGGCACACATTACACTTGAACTTGAGCTTGGCCGTTACACTTGAACTTGAGCTTGGCCGTACACTTTAGTGGCCTTGGCCTGTCAAAGGCAGTAAAGAAGATATGCACCAGATTACATTTGAACTCTTGAACTTGGCCATACACTTGAACTTGGCCATCTCGGCCCACCAAGCCCCCACTCCGCTGAGCACATTGTGCCAGGAGGCCCCAACGCGCTACAGCAAACAGTTGCACTTCTTGTAAACCAGGGCCCCTCATGGCACACTGGCATGCCCACCGGGGTACCTGCACCCAGGCAGCCTCCCCAGGGTTCACCTCAGTCCATAGGCTGTGGGTTAGGGCAGAAGAGTCAGGGACCACCAGCAGGCCAATCCCCCCTTCCGCCTACCCTCTGCACATGTGGCTCCTACCCCTTTCTGGGGGCCATCCAGTTGTTTTACCGCCATTGTTGCGCTTGCTTGTTAGCTGTCACCGTTCCGCCCTCGCTCTCTTGCCGGGTGGGTGGGTGGTCGATGATGTGCCCCTGCAGCTTGCCAGAGGTTCGAAGGGACAAAGAGGCTGAGGATCGCAGGGCGCAGATTCAAATAAGCCTTCCAGCGCGCCCTGACGACGTCACTTCGTTCAGCCCCCTTTTCCTGCCCTGGGGGAAGGTCCAGTCCCGTGGCGCTACTAAGGGCGCCCCGCCTCTAGGCGCGGGGGGCGCCGGTCATAGTAGGCGCACAACGTGACATTCACTCTTCCCATTTGCCCAAGGACTCTCAGAAACAGAGCGTGTTGTTCATGGCGTAGCCTTTTATTCACGAACAGGTAATTCACCAGTGACCAACACGAGAGCAACATTATCTCTTTGGATATAGAATTATCAAAGCATCACTCTTTAGTGGTATTAACTTGACGAAGGCTGCCGGGCAATTAGGCACACATTACACTTGAACTTGAGCTTGGCCGTTACACTTGAACTTGAGCTTGGCCGTACACTTTAGTGGCCTTGGCCTGTCAAAGGCAGTAAAGAAGATATGCACCAGATTACATTTGAACTCTTGAACTTGGCCATACACTTGAACTTGGCCATCTCGGCCCACCAAGCCCCCACTCCGCTGAGCACATTGTGCCAGGAGGCCCCAACGCGCTACAGCAAACAGTTGCACTTCTTGTAAACCAGGGCCCCTCATGGCACACTGGCATGCCCACCGGGGTACCTGCACGCAGGCAGCCTCCCCAGGGTTCACCTCAGTCCATAGGTTGTGGGTTAGGGCAGAAGAGTCAGGGACCACCAGCAGGCCAATCCCCCCTTCCGCCTACCCTTTGCACATGTGGCTCCTACCCCTTTCTGGGGGCCATCCAGTTGTTTTACCGCCACAGGGCGAGACGCTCCCTGGCGTGCTCGCCCTCCCCCCGCGCTAACTGTGCCCCCAAATAGCCCCTAGCATTGTTTGTATGAGCCACTGCCCGTCTACCGAAATTCTGACCTCCATCCTGATTCCACCTCTCTCTTTTGTTATCTGGGCCGTCTTGTGATACATTACCTGCCCCCTTACAGTGACCATCTAATTGTGAAGAGCCTAGTTTACACCATCTCCTGTTTGCCCTGAATTAAACCATGACCCCCTGCCCGGAACCTGTCCCCAGCTGTATTTCCCCCACCGTTATCCTAAAGGGAACTACTATCCCAGGCCCTCCATAACATTTCCGCCCGTACGGGTGCGTAGATGCTAGCGCCACCCAATTAGACTCCCCTGGACTCCCAGGACAGCGGAGGAAGTGTTGGACCCGCTACCTTCCTCTTACTGGTCGCCCGTATCACTTTCTTCCCTAGCTTGTCCTTGGCCTTAACCAGAACCCCTTTAACTTATACTGCCTGCGTTATCCTACCGACCACATATAGAAACTTCCCTTCAGACCATTGATCCTTGAGCGGTGGCGTAATAACGCTCCCTCTTACAGCCTTGTGATAATTTACCAGGCCCAAGAATGCATTAGATAAACATCTTGGCAACTAACCTCAGTAGCAGGCACATTGTCCAGAAGCCTCTCTTAATGCCCACCTAGTTGGGAAGGCCCAACCCTATCTCCCGCAGGTCATAGGGCAGATGAACAGCTCATAGATTGCGCAAGCCACTCTTCAGTATATCAACCTTTCTTTACAAAGGAACCTTTCAAAGAGGTTAAAGTCAAGTGCCAGCAGGCCCCTTAACCGTATTCATCGCCCTCACCTTAAACCAAGGTCATCCCTTGAATAGTAACTTCCAGGGCACCGCAACGCGGTCCATCCCTGCCAGGGGAGACCTACCACTAGGCCAAATCCCCCAAAATGTTCAATTTCTGGCATCCCGGGGTAGGGCAGAAAGGCCAGGACCACCAGCAGGTCAGTCCCCCCTCCTGCCTGCCCAGTGCCCACATTAATTCAACCCCCTTCCAAGGGGAAAGTCAAGTAAATCAGTCCACATTTGGGGTAGCCCCCATTTCTTCTGCAAGAAAATCTAACTACTGCCCTATACCGTTACCTGCTAACATCAGTCAAAGTTAACTTACCAACCAGGCACCTCCTTGTGCCTGGAAACCACTCGGCTATGCTACATATTTTGTGTCCATCAACAGACCTTCTTCAGCCGGACTTGCACTGGGCTGGACTCCTGCACTGCCACCCTCTGAGCTATTGCTCCACCCTCTGACAGGCTGCTCACTTTGTGAGTGGTGTTGCTTTGCCCCTTACTGGTTAGGACCTGCGGTTTTAGGCCGCCACAGGGGTATAAAAGGCTGGTTTTGCTTCGCCCCTTACTGTTAAGACCTGTGGTTGCAGGCTGCCACAGGGGTATAAATGGCTGGGTTACCATGATAATGTAGCACCTGCTGGGTGTTACCCTGTGCCCGAGGTGAAGTTTGTAAATTGCACTCCATAACCACCTTTACCAGGGAGCCTCTGGTTACCGTATCCTCTGCTAAGTGCCTCTATTAAATCCTCCCGCCCCCGCATGGCCAACACTATGTGAGGATGGCGTTGCCCTTTGGTCGGGGGAAGCAGCGGCTGGATGATTTAATTTATTGCCTGGTAACTAGCCAGACCCGGTAGCCCGCGCAGCGATACTCACCGTTCAACCCCAAACTGACTACTACCCTAACGGTTATTATGTCCTTCGCAAAAGACCCCCTACGTGAAAGGAATAAATACTGTTCCATATCGGCACAAACTGGTGATTGTAAACTTGGATTTTGGAAGGGGTCCTCCTGTAACCAAGCCTTTAGAATGTTTTTGTACTGTCCCCTCACACTTATTGGCATCGCCGTGAAAACATAACAAAAAACTACATCCATGCCAGAATTGGTTCCCCAGCACTAGCGGCTCAAGGGTAATTGTAAGCAGACAGAATTTCGTCTATTTCCTGACTTCTTAGCAGCACCATGAGCCCTTGGTGAGACGTTCTACTTCAGACCAAGGCTGATTCCTCCTATACTATCGCACCAGCCATGTGATTATGTTGGCAAGACAGAGTTTATGTCCTTTGTGTTGAATTAACCATAACGTTTTACAGCTAACTGGAAGAAGGTAAAAGTTTTGAACTGTTAAACCTTTTTTTTTTTTTTTTTTAAATAAATGGTCTGGTACGCCCCTAGGGCTACAGCCATATTTGTCCTTAATTATTGAGAATTGTTGATCTTTGAATGTTACCTGGCTCTAATCACATAAGGAGATTAGTAGTGTATATTTAGCAATAAATACATATATATTGACATAAATACCTGTGTGGTGTCTTTTCAATTGGTATTTCAAGAGATTATAAGGTAAAACAAGCTGCTTTACATTCCTCAGAGACTTAGCCGCCCGGACCATTATGGCTGGCATTTCTAACCGTACCGTGTTACCCCCAGGAAACTTGGTTATTGCCACTTACGGGAGCATTGGGCCCAAACGTACTAACAGTGACTGAGACCAATGGCTGATTTCCTTATTGCTGGTAACATAAACGGAAATGAGTATGTGCTGTTTTTAAAATAACAGCATTGTCCGGTTTTAGATCTACAGAGTTCCTACTGGACTGCATAACCTTACTGGAGTTTGTGTGATGGGGGCTACCCGAATACGTAAAGTTCTGCTCAGCTGTGCCTGCAAGCCTATTCCAACGTGTACCTTGTCAATGAAGGAAAGCCAGTCCGCAAATCCTGCTAGTTAGAGAACTTGTCTATGATTTATACCAGGTGACCTATAGCGTGTGGATTCAGGTACACATCCGGCGCCTATTGTATTTCCACGTGCGGCCCCTATCCCACTGACTCATTGCAATGTACCGAGAGTGGTAATAAGCGTACGCCCACCCGGAAGCAATGCCCACTACTAGCGTGCAGACCCCATTTGTTAAAAGCTCTTTCTTTTCTAGCATGTTGCATCAGCCGGGCTCTCTGTGTATGGCTAGAACTTGGAAAAACTGTGGATGTCCAGTTTTTGTATCAATGGCTCTGCATTAAAGAGCTCAGGGTGTAACAGGTGACGAACATAAATGATTCTCGCAGATTACATTTCTGATTACATCAAACTCTGGGTTGGTTCGAACCACCAACCTTTCGGTTATTAGCTGAACGCGCTAACCGGTCGTGCCACAGAGATATCTCTAGTACAGGCGACGAGAGGGTAATCTATAGGGGGATTGATAGATGAGTAATCTGAAGGGGCCTGAAAAGTATCCGACAGATGTGAGTGACTGGCCCCACGCTTTTCTTAACAATTACACAGTGGCTTTTTACCCCTGAACCTCAACGCTTTTACCAACGGACCTGGACTGGACCGGGAATACTCCCAAAACCCGTCTGCCGCCAGCGCACTACAAAGAAAGCCTTTCAAAACATTGAAGCATGCAAGCCTTCCAAAACAAACTCAAGCATGCATGGCGTTCACACCGGTAACAGGGAAACCCGCCAACCCCGCCCCCAGGGTACATAGGATTTGCAGCAGCAATGTACGCATCCAAGGTCCCAAACCGCATCGCAGGAATACTCGCCGCCCTGCCGGCCGCCCCGGCGCTACCCACATTCTTGCCTTGATATTACCTCACTCCCACATTGTTTCTTTATGTCTATAACAAGACTCTTCACTCTGCCTTTCTATTCCCTGAACATTTACTAATCTGCAGCCTCTCTTCTCTGCAATGGCCGACTCGATGTGGACACGAAGGATCACACGATTATTATTTTTCACTAAATTATTCCAACGACATGGCCGTGCTTGTTCCATTCACGCCTTCAGCTTTACGAATTTAAAACGAGACTTGTTCTTTGCCCAACTCCAACTCTCTCTCGCTTATTTGAACTCAATAAATAAATTTTATTCACCACTCTATAATTACACAGTAGTCATATCTTATTAAGAGGAACTATATCACGGTATTAGTATAGAAATCCCTGGGAATTATATGTGTTTGTTGACATATATCACTCTCCATAGCGGGAAATAGGTCATTTACAGCGTTGGTACCTCAGATACACACCGCTGCCACATCCGTGACAACCCGCACTCCTGAGCGCTTTACTCACTCTCTGGCGCCGCGTCCCGCCCTACAGGCCATACTGCCTCGACCATCCCAAGCTTGATGCCAGACAACGCGCTTCCTCCCCCGATGCCGTCCGGTCCTTCCTTTCCGCCTGCACATCATAACTGACGTTTTATGTCATAAAACACAAGTTAGACTAGGCGACTGAATGGTGAGGTATTTCCACCAATTGAAATATGTCCTGCGGCTTTCACTCAGTCGGGACCTTTAGGTTCTGTAATGCGTCTGTTTTAAAATATAAATAATCGCTATGTCAAGCCTAATGTTATAACCGGTTGCCAAAGATCAAAGCGCCTTCTCGTTGGAGAAATAATTGAAAAACAGCTCTGAGCGGAGCAGTGTGCCCAGAAGTTTAAATACCGACTGTAGCCTTCTATAACGTTATTCCCACAACGCGCTGCCTAAACGCGCCTACTCTTTAATCGCCGCTGCTTCGACAATGCCAGGAAATAGTCAGGCTCTACCAGGTAACCTTTAACGGACCCACCTTATTTTATAACTAATTCCCAAATTTAATTGCTGCAGGTCAGACCCTGGTATTTTAAAAAACAACCTTCCCGCCGCGTCTCAAGGCCCCCGCCCGGTCCCCCACGCAATTACTAATTATCCAAATAAAGTACTAACGCCTCGACAAAAGGCCCCGAGTACAAACATTGCCAATTTTGCTACGCTGTGAGGTCCCCTCACCGCGCTGCCTGCTGTAACTTTCACTTGCTTCGAGCTGCGACCGGCGGCGCGGCAGCTTCCGAACCCCTTCTGCTTCCCGCACCAAAAGGCGGCCTCGTTACCTCCCCCATTGCAGGCATTACAATCGGGCAATATATCACCATCTACCACCGTGCCCCTCGACAGTAAAGGGGAGATTCCCTTCGCATATTGTGGCGAAATGCCTTAATCGACGACCGTATCTTTCCTGTAACTGCACGGAAAGGAAATAAACAAGAAACAAAGGCGCGCCCCGCCGCATATGGCGTTGAGACGCCTCTCACTCTAAAAGGCAATATTTATTTAACTACATGATCGACAATCTCTCCTAACACTACGCCTAGGGCCCCCTCAAACCTCCTGTGCCAAACTCGGCACACCGCCGACTCGAACTCTCTCCGCGCCGATGATGTGCCCCTGCAGCTTGCCAGAGGTTCGAAGGGACAAAGAGGCTGAGGATCGCAGGGCGCAGATTCAAATAAGCCTTCCAGCGCGCCCTGACGACGTCACTTCGTTCAGCCCCCTTTTCCTGCCCTGGGGGAAGGTCCAGTCCCGTGGCGCTACTAAGGGCGCCCCGCCTCTAGGCGCGGGGGGCGCCGGTCAATGTTCTCATTGTGTATTGTCTTAAGGGAAGCGCAAGGCTGCTGGTGCACGCATCTGTAGCTCTGAGATCTGAGAGTGCACACGGTAGCTCCATTTGTAAGGCCGCAAGGAGCCCCTAATTTCAAACCTAGCGCTCGGTAGTTCAGCGGCAGTAGTGTACTAGCCTGTAAACTGAAAATGTTAGCTGCGGCGCTAACGAACTTTCCCAAAACGAATGCGTAATGGGCAGGCGGATTTAAAAGCAAACGCAGGTTCAAAAGAAATCTTTTAAAGGAGAACCCTTCGAGGAGGTGCCTTGAAGTGTGGTGTCTGTGCGAATCATAGAGGCGCCTGCTTTGTTGCTGAAATGTTGTCATGATCCCATAGGGCAGAGTTATAAATGCCTGCTGCGTGACGTAGACGGGGCATTAGCCTAATAAAAGGTAGGTTGCGGCTGCTAAGGGGACTCCCCTGCCCGAGGCGATTGCACCTCTGCTGACTGCGGCCTCCCGCCTGCCTCTCCGCACTGAAGCTCTGTTCTCTCCTCGCTCTGTTGGAAAAAACAAGAAAAGAAGCGTCTGCGATAAAGCACCCCGTGGTACATAAACACGAGGCGATGGTTACTGCTAACACGAGGGTGCTTGGAGCCAACACCGCGCGGATTACTGGCACGCCCTTTCAAACACCTAATTACAACTCCTGACGCCCACTCTTCTCCCATGGCAGCGCTACGGTGTTTACAGCTCGTTTCCATTGGTTCTTAACTTGCCGATCTGTACTTTTTAGTTTCCAGATAATGCCTTTCACGTGTGGTGGACGTTTAAGCCGCCCAAAACCTGCATCATATTTAATTTCTGGATTATTATCTCAGAAACCTTTTTTGGCTTGTGTAAGAGCCAGCCCAGCGAGGGCACAGCGCCAGTAGGGACATCTGAGCCCCAGCCGTGGTGCTTGGGGTCACCTGCCAGGCGTGTCAGGGTCCCAACTGCGAGTCTGCAAACACTGGGCTAAGTACAACCCCTTCGCACTTGCTTATGAAGATAGCAAGCGTGCAACGACCATTGGGGTAAGAGGGCTTTAGACCCCACACACCCAGGTGCCAAAGGTATGACGTATTCCGTAGGTACCTTCGTCATCATTTACTGTCATTGTAATTACGTTTGCTTGAAGGATCCTGTGTGGAAAAAAGACTGAGTAAAGTGGTCTTTAAGCTCTTCCTGGTTTTGATTAACTTTACCGGTCTAATGTATTTACATATGCACAATCTGTCACAACATTTTCCAAATATTCTTTAGAGGTGAACCTGCAAACCACAATACATGAGTATATACATTCAACCAAGGTTTGACAAACATTTTTTATCTTTTATCTCATGGTTCTTAAGTAGTTTTCAAACATTTCTTGATGAAATTACAATTGTGATATCCCAGATATTTTAAATACCTATTATACAAACAAATACAATGTTAACCAATAATATTAATCTAGGTGAGGTCCACTGATGTGGTGTGTATTTATTAGGGTTGGAGAGCCTGCAAGCTGTGACATTTCGCTAATGAATATGTACTTTTCATGCCTGTTCACTTATTATGCAATACTGCTTGGCATTGTGTTCTGTCTGCCTCACTTTGTGTTTGCGCTTGTTCGAATTTTCATATGGTTGATCATATTGATGTTCTACATTACCAATTTTATCCTACTTTGTTCAGTTTGTTTAGTTCCTTCCCATTGTATGTTTATTTGAGGGGGAAAGGAGTAGAGTGTAGGGGATGGAAGGTGTGGGTTAATTTGATTGTGTTTTTGTCGATCAAGGTGGGTATTCATCTGTTTTGGTTTCTATTGCAAATACTGACCAATATCAATGGTTTAATGTTCTTTAAAACGTCACACGTGCAGAAACATTCCCCAAATGTTTGCAGGAGGAGGTCCTCAGCCCTCAAGTAAAGTGAACGTTAATCCTAGCAGATTCTAACTTAAGTTGCTGTTCTGTTGTCTGTAGATAGAGACTACCATTTAGGCCTTGTCTCAACAATTATTGGAGAATACCTCAACTCCCATGGAAAGTGTTTGTTTAAATCCTACCAAATTTTTATCATTACTACCAGCTTAATGTGCTATAAATTGTACTATTCACCAATAAATTTGGGTAAAGCCTTTGGTTAAGAGCTGCGTAGCTCTGCGAGACATTGCATCGCTCTGAGTCAGACCCAGTGAAACCTTCAGTTAAGGAGGGGAAGTGCACTCTGGTGCCAGCCAAGGATCCAGGATCTTGAGGACAACACTTGGGGGTCAGGACTCACTCCCACAGAAGTCAGCAGAGGGAGGCCAGGCCAGTTCTAGTTGGGTCTGGTCAGCTGGGAAGCAGGAAAAAGGCCTCTGGAACTTTTTGTATCCCTTTAGTTCGCCGCAGGAGGTCAGTCAAATGACACTTGGAGTCACTTCTGGGGTACTGGGTTCAAGGCAACCAACTCCAGTCTTCCTTCAGGCTTCAAAAAGCAGGCCAGTTCTTCTTCTGAGTCTTCACATGTCCATGAGTGTTCTGATTTCAGGTTCTTGGGATGCCACTTTTAGTCCCAGTGCAAGCCTGTCGGTGGGGATCACCCCTTTGTCTAACTTTTAAACTGGTTATTCTCTTTTCCATAGGTTTGGTTCCAGACTGGCTAGTAAAACAAAGGCATGCAGGCCAAGGTGTGAGCTGCATCTGCCAGTGACAGGGTAGGCTTCTTCTGAAGACAGGGCCAGCTTGGTACAGCCCACAGGCTACCCTTTGAAGTGCAATCAGGGCAGGGACACAGCTCCTCCCCAGCCACCCTCTCAGGAAGACTCACCTCTCCACACACAGGTCCTTTTTCCACTGACTATAAGGACTACACATCACACCACAGGCGAGCCATTAACAGTCAAGTGACACTGGCAGAAGTGTGCATTTGGCTTAGTCAGGAAAATGCCAACTTTCTAAAAGTGGCATTTTCAAAATAGAAAGTTAAAATCTGACTTGACCATCAGGTTGGGTTTTAAATTCCTAGTAAAACAAGTCCTTGAATCAATTTTCTAGCTTGCTCCAAAATTAAACTATGCATTATAAGGCATTATAATGTAACACAGTGCTTTTCTATGGGAGAGTCTCCTTTCTGCAGTGAAAAACGACTTTGGAGGATTTTGACTGCCAGTAAAATTTGAGTACACATGCCACAACTTCTTCAGAACAATTTAGCACCAACCCTATGAAATGTTTTTTAAATCTAATTTAATTATAACAGATGCTTAAAGTCTTTTATTCTTAAACATGCGCCATATGCCTCTAAATTTCCAAAGCATTACCTTAAATTCCTGTAAAGATGTCTTTCAATCCTATTAAGTATTTATCAATACTATTAAATTAATATGTAGGCCTTGGCCAGCTTAATCGGAGGAATTTGCTAATTTTGCGTTACTCTGGTAATGCAGAATTACTGATAAATTCTGCCGCTCTGCTGGCTGAATTAATTTGCAGTAGTCATTGCTTCTGAATCAAGGCTGGAAAAAGGACTAGTCCCTATGTTTAAAAACCACTGCAGATTAAAGAGTAACCTGCAATGTTTTTTAAACTGAGAGGGACTGCTCCCTCTTGAGGCCCTGTTTAGAAACCAAATAACTCACTGCATACCCCTCGGCGCCCTTACATAATCTATATAAAGTATGTAAGGGTGCAGAGGAGTATGCACTACAGTGGTCTCTAGCCAGGGCGGGGACAGGGAGCAGTCCCTCTATGTTTAAAACCAACATAGAGGGACTGTTCTCTCTTCCCGCCCTGTTTAGAGATCTCAGCAGTGCATACCCCTCGGCGCCCTTGCGTACTCTGCAGTAATCACTGCAGAGTATATAATGGCGCTGAGGGGTATGCACTGCAGTGATATGGGGCGGTTTCCAAAGTATAGAAACCACTGCATGCCACTCAGTGGCAGCGCCCTTACATAAGCTGCAGTATCATCACTGCAAAGTATGTAAGGGCGTCAATTGGTGTTTGATTGTTGTTTTTCTTACCACAAAATGCATCCTTGCATCCATTTTTGGATGCGAGGATGAATTTTGCATTAAGAAAATAGCACTAAATACCTTGTCCGCCCTACCACAGAATTCTGTAGAATCTAGCAGAATTTTAATGTAATTCTGCAGAATCAAACTCTGCCAATTCTGCCCACTCCTACTCATATGCTATAAAATGGACAGTTTACAAATAAGTTTCCCAAACTTTCACTGTGGGGAAACTCTCAAACCGTCTGTAAATTTCCCATGCTTTTGATGAGAAAGCGCATCAATGATTCCCAGTAGAATTGTGAACATGTCGTACGTTTTAAATACCATACAACCTGCCCTATGAGCATTTAGTTTTGATGCCGAAGGAACACAAACCAAACCAAGAATTCAAACGAAAGTTCACTTCATAAATGTCAGTTACTCTTTTTTACTGAAGATACAATCAGAATGTTTATTTTAGTTTCTAAGGCTGTCAAAACAAACAGTGACATATAGTACAGTGAGGTAGGTGCTCAGTGACTGCGGTGATGTGAATGCATTATATACAGGTGTGAGTATAAATTATTTACAAACAATCAGACTGGATTTACAATAGAGGGAAAAAGGTCACAACAAATTAAATCAATGTCTCCGGTATAAGGCAAACGTGCTCATTATTCCAGACCATGAGGCTTGGTGTAGCTGAGCCAACGTGTAACGCCGACGTATCGACCCTGTCATGGCGGATCTTCTTCAAGGCTAGGGGCTAGTAGACAGCCTAAAAATAAAAAGAATCTATCAGGGCATGTGTTCCAGAACTACAGTGTCAATTGGCATCACCGTCAAGGTGAGTTACTCACCCAAATTGAGGTATGAAATCCCTCAGGGTAGCCTTTTCCAATCAAGGCGGGGAGGGGAAGATTAATCTACCCATTCATGATGACGATTCATCTCGTAGAGCTATAGCAAGAATTGTGGTCTTACCTGATGAGAATCGGGGACCAACGTTGTCCTGCAAATCGCGGTTATGGCAATGTAACTGAGGTCTTGTTTAACAGGCTCGGGTAACCTCTTCCAGTTGAGGCTAATGGTTGCCTAAAGCAGAAGGCAGAGAGGAAGATTAATCTACCTATTTGTATGGACAATTCATCAAATAAAGCCGCGGAATGAGTTAAAATCGCGGTCTTACCTGATGAAAATCAGTGACCGACGTTTTCCTGAAAGTCGTGATTTTAAAGTTGTACCTGAAGTCTTAGTTTTCAGCCACGGGAACAAAGTAAATTGTCCTCCCTGGAAGGCGTTCAATTTATGTAATTTAAAAACGGGTAATATCTGGTCGACATGCAATTTGGCCCGAGTGCAATGGGGCGCTCGGATACAGTCGCGGAGCTCAAGTGAGGTCTAAAGAGGCCCACTCACCTAATGGAACGTCCTCCGGCTGCGTCAGTCTTGAGTTAGAATGCCGTTTCCCGGGTTATTTAAGGCTCTGGATTCGGTTAGTGTGGACCGACGCACGCAGGGCGCGTGTACGTTAGGGTGCCGCCGCTAAGTGCAGTTAAGGCTATTACGCTTCCTGGGGGAGCCGTGACAGCGTGGTTTAAGCAGCGTCACAGTTAAATCCAAGAAAAGACACTGTGCTCGTGTTACAATGTTGATGGGGAGGTTAAAACATCGCCTCCTATACAAAGTGATAGACGCAATCAGTCAACATGAATTGGGGCATAACTGTGTCATATACCAAATATTAAATTGCGACATAAATAATTCGGTCAACATGAGTTTAAGCATTATTATACAGTGGAGATTATATTCCAAATATCACATTGCTCGACATGTGTAATGCTGTTGAGTATGCGTCATCATACCAGTACGTGTGAATAATTATGGGTTGTCTCATCTTTATGGCGTTTCACACTTGGTAGTTAAAACAAGGCATATATGAATTACATTTTGTGAGCAATCATGATAGACTACAGCGTGTCAAGAAACTAAAATAATCATTCTGATTGTATCTTCAGTAAAAAGAGTAACGGACATTTATGAAGTGAGCTTTCGTTTGAATTCTTGGTTTGGTTTGTGTTCCTTTGGTATCAAAATTGAATGATACTATCTAAATTGCTTATGCTTATGTGAAGAAATCATTCTTGTACCCTACGGAACCGCTGTAGTTTTGCTGTTAAATACCCAGGTTCTGAGGGACACAGGGTCTCCCCATTGTATTTGTGAACTATGAGCATTTAGGGCCTACTTTACAGGTGACTTATAAGCATTAAAAAGGAATGTTTAGGCCTGGCGAAAAGTTTATTTTTGCAGGTCGAAATGGCAGTTTAAAACTACACTACAGGCTGCAGTAGCAGGCCTGGAGACATATCTTACCGGCTACTTTAGTGGGAGACACGAGTGCTTCCAGCCTACTAATAGCATTAATTTTACAAGGCCTTGGGTACATGTAAAACCCTATACAAGGGACTTAGAAGTAAATTATAGAGTCCTTATGCGAACAAAAATGGCAGCTACAGAAGGCGAAACTGTGGGGAAATACAATGCAAAAAGGATCATTTCCAACACTAACATTATGACTATAGCCAGCGACAGGACTCTGCCAGCCTTTGACAGCATGGAGGGGACGTCCAGGAGAGTACCACAAAACCCAGCAGCCCCCACCGAAGGCCACGCCCCTCTCATGCTCTTAAGCATGGCGTAGCGCGGTCTGGCAGTCATTGTAACCACCAACGACAGGACACTACAACCTTTCTCATGTTGGGGTGACGTCCAGGAGAGGAGCACAACACCCAGCAGCCCCAATGGAAGGCCACATCCCTCTCACACTTTTCAGCGTGGCGAGGTCTCTTGATCATTGTAACCGCCAACGACAGGACTCTGCCAGCCTTTGCCAGCTTGGGGGTGACGTCCAGGAGAGGACCACAACAGCCCCCACGGAAGGCCACACCCCTTTTGTGCTCTTAAGCACACCGCGGTCTCGCAGTCATTGTAGCCGGCAATGACAGGACTCTGCCAGCCTTTGCCAGTTTGGGTGTGATGTTCATGAGAGGACCACAACACCCAGCAGCCCCCACGGAAGGCCATGCACCTCTCACGCTCTTAAGCACAGCCCGGTCTTGTTGACACACCTGATCCCAGGTCGAGCCCATCCACGCCTATCAGAGCCCGGAGGAGGCTGGGCTGTGCCGCTCCCATAACAACGAGGTTCTAGGACTTACGAACATACCACTATGGAAAAAAGAAAGACCAAACAACTGGTAGCAGGATGGAAAAGTATCACAACGCTTGATTCCTTTCTGGTAAGGGCTGCAATTGTTCTGTCCATAGAGATTGAATTGACAGAACGTAGACTGTCCCTTGGATAATGGGGTCGTCATTAGCGACTGTCCCCCAAGCAACCTAACCATTGACCCCCTGGAACATAGTTTGCCAGGTCCTCCTCCAATTACTCAGGGGTATTTAAATAATAGTGCTGTCTCACTAAAGGAACCACCAGTCAAAAGGAAGAGAGGTGGGACGAGCCAACAGCACTCACTCAAACCAAGGAATTTGAAAGCGTCATCTAATGTAACTGACCTGGTTTACCCTCAGGGCCCCTCAAATGAAAAGGCCCAGGAAGTATACATAAAGTTAGAACAGATCATATTAAATGCGACTCAGCCTCTAATAATACGTCTAGAAGCCTTAGAGCAGCCATTAGTGACACTAATCGAGAAGGGAGAGTCACCACAGAAGTCTGGGCCTGCCAATACTTGAACTGAGGCACCAGAGACTTTAAACCCCACCTTAAAATCACCTGGTCCAATTCTGGATGAAAAGGTTGAAAGGCGCATGCAGGGAGATATACATAATTTGCAGAATTACCCACAACAAACATGCGTACAACCAGTAGGCCAGAATATGCTCATTTTGGAAAATGTTCCGGAATTAAGGAAGTCCCAATACAAAACTACAGAGCAACTCATGAGGAAAGCATTACATTGGTTGAATACATTTGGTAGAGTGGGCACATTTATACATAGGCACATTATTATGGCCAGGAGAATCCCCTGGGTAGGACCATCACTGAAATCTATACCAGGGGACTGTATCGTGATACATTTTAACACACAAGAATTGGTGAAGGACTTGTTAGGATACGCACCTTCAATGGGAATGCAGATATACGCCTTACTGTTAGGATTCTTTTACTAACCGCATGAGGTTTGTAGGATTGAGACTGTTGCAAAAAACAACCAGACATGTGCCCAGAGGGAGAAAATACCTCCGAGAGGGCCTACTGGGATAATTACCAGCAATAGGTTTGCCTCATTAGAGAACTTAAAGGAATGCGATTGACTCCAGGAGTCGGTCAACGCTAGAGGCAATGAAAGTAAACATAGTGAGCATGAGAAGGGAAACGATGGACCGAAGGAAATTAAGTTAATCTCATGGAATATAGCAGGATTCAGTCATAAGAGGGATGTAACAGAGTGGCAAAATGAAATAAATAGATATGATATTGTCTGCCTCCAAGAAACCTGGAAGACAGGACCAATATCTATGGGTGGTTATAGCATTTACCAAACCTGGCGGTTCCAGCTAGAGCAGGCAGGCTAAAAGTGACTTTTGTGGCAAATACTGTCAGCATTAGAATATTAAAGTTCTTCAATGAATCAGTATATTTCCATTATTTAATATTGGAAGGACAGCAAGATTGGGATTTGTTATTAATTTTTATAACAATAAATTTGAGGGGATGATGGACACTGTGGTAAGAGAACTGGAAAAAGCGATTGAGGAAGTTAGTGCAGATTCTCCCCAAAAAATTAAGAATCCTCTGGATGGGTGATTTTAATAGCAGAGTTTTTCATTTAATGGATAATATAGTGTGGGGGTCACAAATTGCTGTGGAGATCAGATTGTACATTTTAACCACACCATTTATGGGGAGGCACTAAATAGGATTTTAATTATATGGGCTATGGGATTGAAAATAGTGTCAATGCAACCTCAGGAGATATGGATAAGACCTATGGTTGCCCCAACTCAGGCTCCACAATTGATTTTATAATCACCTCTGAACCTTTAGGGCCCGATTCACAGAACTAATCTGAGACAAAATCCTAAATTTACTATTTTGGTATTCACAGAAGACATTTAGTAGTAGTAAAATTAGGATTTTGTTTTAAGTCTGTCTTAAGTCTGTCCTAAGTCTGTTTTAAGTCAAACTTAAGACAATATCCTAACTTTACTACTACTAAATGCCTTCTGTGAATACAAAAAGTAGTAAGTTTAGGATTTTGTCTCAAATTAGTTCTGTGAATCGGCCCCATAAGTATTAGGCTTAATAACAAAAAGGTGGTGTTTACGGTTCTTAGTGTTCATGCCTTTCTTGCTTGTAATATGTGGTGGGAGTTTCAGTCCTACTCACAGTCAGATCTAGTACCAAAACCTGTCCTGGCCAGAAATAGTTGGTATATCCTAAAATGGGACAACGTGGAGGGGCAAGACTTCCTTCATACTCCGATTGTCACTAAGTACTCGGAGCTAATGAATGCCTTGACAGTGGTGCCCCTCCAGATCAAGTTATATTAGCTTTAAAAGAAGTTATGTGAGGGATTAAGTACCAACCGACACGCCATTTCAAGAAGATATGATCCAAGATTCATGCTTTGACCATAATTGTACTTGGGCTGCTACTAGGTCGCATACTGCCTTGCGCGCTGTTCCAAGGGATCAGGGCCGTATACGAGCATTACGAGCAAGTTACAAGGATGCAAGAGGGGCTGGATTAAGGGAGCTAAAGCTCAAAGCGTGGGAAGATTTGAAAATGGCACTGAATAATAAGGATATCAGGAATTTTGGAGGGTTTTAAATGCGCCACTCCTAAAGGATGAGGAGGGTCCATCCTTAGAGTCACACATAGAGGAAGATGGGTGGGTATCATACTTCCAAAATATATTTTAAAATCCCAATATAATCGTAAATAATAATGGTAGAACAGAGGACCACCTACCATCCCATCTAAACTTTGAGGTGGAAGAAATTGATTGTGCAATGGCTCAGACCAACTTACTGAAGGCTCCTGGTCCTGATGGGGTTCCGGTTAGATGTATTTTTTAGAAACGAAAGCACTATGGGACCCTGTGTTGACTAATGTTTTAAATGTTGCAACCAAACAAGGCCTCCCGAGTACCTGGAAACATTTGATCATTGTACCAATCTGCAAAAAGGGAGATAGGGCAGAACTGACAAACTATAGACCCATATCATTAATTGATAGCTGTGAGAAGCTGGCCTGGTATATGATGTACACTTATGTAAGTGGACACCTTGCACCAGTCCAGACAACCCTTATGGTGATTTAAGAGGTTATAGACAACCTTAGAAAGCTCTCTAAGTGGTAGCTGTGGAGAGCAACCTTCAGGCTTAGTCCAGAAGGAGTGTAAAGCAGCTTCTTTCACCAGAATGCAATCTTATAGTACACATTAGGTGACAAATAACCACACAAGGTATTTATGAAAATATGTATTTATTATATAATACTCTCTAACACATACAGCTATCTCCTACCTGGAGATATGCACAATGCACACAATACTTTAGCAAAGAAACACAGACAATAGTACGAAATACACAGTGGCCCCAGGGGGCACCAAACCATATACTAAGAAAGTGGTATAAGAACCACGACTGGAGTTGAGACCATGTCGAGAGGATGTAGAAGTGCTGGGGACCAAAGGAACCACCCAAGGTGAGTATCTAGGAACCCCACGGAGAGCGTGTGAGTACACAACTGCGTGCTCCGTACAAGTCTACGTGTAAGTCGCAGTTGGATTTTGAAAGATTAAGGACCCTTCCAAGTGGACCCTGAAGAAACCCTGTGCATGACAGAAGGTTGCAGAGCCACCCCACCCGTGGATACCCTAGTGCCCACGTTACCTACATCAGGGCAACCGGGTGCATACGTGTGAAGCGATGTTGGAAACCGCCATTGTTTCCAATGGAGGACTTCTGGAAAGTGCCGCTGCTGGAAGAGGAGAAAGTGTCCGGCGGAATTCGATGGTGGATTCTAGACAAGAAGTACCTGCAAGCAGAGGGGACAGAGTCCATGTCACTCAGGAGTTACCAGGAGACTTGGAAGACAAATGCCCTCCGATGTAGGGTGTTGCAGGAGAGTTGACAAGGACCTTGACTCTGCAGCTGTGAGGACAAGGTTATGCTGAGAAAGACCAGGAGCCATGCAGCTGTCCCAGGAAGGATGTCAATTGCTGAGGGGTCGGTGTCCAGCTGGTGCACCAACAAGCCCTGGCAAATACAAACAATGCAGAACCTGAAGAAGGAGCAAAGTTTGGGACCAGCAAGGTCCAGGGGACTCACCACAAGCAGGGGAGTCAGGGCAGGCCCCGAGCAATCAGGACCCACAGGCACTGGAGTCGCAAGAGGACCTCAAGCAGCTCACCAAAAGATGTAGGCCACAATGCACACGATGTGGTGTGGCTGAACATTCTGGTCACCGGAGATGCTCAAGGTTGGGGCAACTTGGAGCCTGAAGATCTTCTTGGAGAGAAGTCAATAAGCCTTTGCAACTGCAAGTTGACGTGGTGCACAGGGGTCCGGTTATTGCAAACTCCATGAGGGATGCTAGCCTTAAACTTGGTGAGAGGGTAGAGCAGGCCTGGGGAGCTGTGGAAAACAACCACCTGTGTTGCAGAGCTATTCGGAGTCCGGAGGAGCTCCGGATAAGCAGACCGGTCGACTTAGTTGCAGTGACTGTGAATGCACGTGAGTGACTCCTTCACTCCGAGGGAGATTCCTTCAGGTGTCTTTGATGCCCACAGGCCTTGGAAGGTTCCTGCATGGTGCATGGGCATAGACGATGCAGCAGATTGGAAGGGAGATGGAGTCAGGCCCAAGCGAAATCCAGCGAAGTCCAGAGTGCCCAGACGGTAAAAGAGTGGTGGTGTCTGATCTGAATCTTATGCCATGACCAATCTAGGGACCTAAACCCAGGTAAGCCCTTAAGTACCCTAGTGAAAGGGTTGGGAAGATTCAGGAGACCCTCCCAGGGGAGGGTCTGGGCAGGGGGGCAGTTTACTTCCATGTCCTTTGTCCAGTTTCGCACTAGAGCGGAGCCAACGGCTCCCAGAACTGGTTTGAACTGGACTATGTACAGGGACACCAAATGTGCCCCTCATGCAGACTGAGTGGCGCTGGCAAGCGCACCCACCCCATCCCAATACACTAAATCCTGTCTGGGAGGTGGTCACACCTCCCTGTGACAAGATGCTTAATGTCCTACCTTCCTCTGCTTGAGCCTGGCTCAGCAGTAGGAGGGCAGAATCGTGTTTCTGGTTGGCAGCAACCATTTTGTGCTGTCCGGGTCAAGAAGGCTGGTACCGGGAACACTAAGAACCTAACCGAGGGCTCTTCCAGTGCTTGATACCAAACATGATAGGATTCGTTGCAGTCGTTTTTGAGATGGTCATCGCGTAACTACGCGCTGCCTCTCTATATAGTATATGGCTGCTCTACTGACAACCCGGGAGAATGGACTCCGTAGGCTGCAGGGTTGTCCTGCTTATGCAGGGGCACCCTTTCACTTAGAAGCAAGCACCCTGCCTTCAGGATTGCAAAGGCCTACTATAGGGGTGACTTATGTTATGTTATGAGGTATTTCTTAAGCGCACAGCTACTCCGAAGAGTGTCCCGGCGCTAGTCAGACCCCAACACAGAGAGCAAGCCAGAATACACTGCCACCTTATTTTTGGAAGAGCCAAGTTTTCACGCCCTTACGAAACTTTAAAAGGTCGCATTCTTGCCTCAGCATGAGAGGGAGGCTATTCCATATTTTATAGGTTTTAAATGCAGTGACCCTAAATATAGGAAACCTATATCTTTCGTAAGGGGTGCTAGCACCAACTTAAACAGGCTGCAAAGGCAGGCCTGTAGTTCCATTTTGAACGGTCTATCATAAGTGGCAAAATACATGTTTCAGCCCACGGGAGACCTCTGGCGTAGCTATGCCCTGGGTACCTTAGTACCATATACTAGGGACTTATAAGGGTACCCCAGTATCCAATCTGGGATGTACCTAAGTACTCAACATAAGGGAGAAAGCAGATAGACTGGGGTCCTGATTAGCAATATCCCAGTCAGACTAGTCAAATACAGCTTAGCACCAGGCAAAAAGTGGGGGGTAACTATTAAAGTAGATCCTACTTTCCTACAATAGCACAGCAAACTTAATGGGCTTTTAAATAGGTTAGATGATTGAGTACAAGAAAAAAGCATTCTAGCAGAGGCCCAGTATGGTTTTAGGAAAGGGAAGGGCACAATTGATCAATGCCGGGGGGCGTGGCTTAGCCGGCTGCAAAATGGCTGCATCTTGAGTGGGCTCTGCCGGCCAAGCCTAACATCCTGAATAATCCTTCAGGCAGCTTGCTCATCGCCATCTGGACTCTGCAATATCGCCACTCACCTGCTCTCGTAGCGCGCTCCGAGCCTCCTCCTGCCCTCCTGGGCTGCTGCTGGATCGAGTTTTGCCGCTGTGTGGGCCCTGCGGCGCACGCAGCCTTCCCAGCCTCCATGACCCAACTGTGTGATCTCGACCTGGAGCTGGGTCTGTACCGGATGCGGCGCCTCTACTACTCGACCAGCTGAGCCGGTAGGTGCCGCCGCTGTGGGGGCGCGCTGCGGCGGGGTTGGGGCGCGTTCGTCGCACCACCCGGCCTACGCGCTCCAGGGCGCCATTTTCCTCCCCTCGGCGCTCGTGGCTTAGGCCTCCCTTATCGGGCCTAACGAAGTGGGCGGCGTGCCCCCCTCGACTCCCCCGCTGTGCCTCCCACTGCGACCCCCGGCTCCCCGGCATCCGCGATCGACGACTGCTACATCGGCCCTCCTGGCAATTGGACCCCCCTGCTGCGGTGATCTCGGCTCGCCGGACGCTGTGCTCCCCTGGAGGTAGCCGAGCACTGTGCTCCTACTCGTCGCTTTCCATGCTGCAAATTGCTGCTAAGGCCTGCGGACGCGGCTACCTGCCGGCCCCTCCCCCTGGACCATCGCTGCACAGAGGGTGATTCCTGCAGCATCGGATCGACATATCCCGAGATCCAGCCGAGGCCGTCCATTTCACATCTGCTGTTTACCCCCTGCTGGGACCTGCTGCGGCGTCAATGTGGTGCTGATGTTTAGTCTGCCCTCGGCCCAGTGCCTGCCTCCTCTGGCTGCTTCTACTTCTGCTGGTCCTGCGGCTGCACTAGTGCTGTGCTGATGCTTAATCTACCCCCGGCCCAGTGACCGACTCACCTGCCTGCATCTGCTCCTGCAGGCTCAACCGTCTGGTACCTTTCGCTTACGTTGTGCTGTGGTTGCCACTGGCCTGTGTCCCTGCGGTCCCGTTGTATGCTGGCTTTACTCATCATTTTTGCTGCCTGTGACGGATTGCTCCTGCTGGCCCACTCTGGGCTGGGCCTTGCTGCCCCTTCCTTATATTGACTGGTTGGTGTGCTGTTTGAGGCGACCGCCCGATTCTGGTCGAATTGTCCTCTGGGACCCTTACTTTTTTGCAACCAGCTCATCTGTGCTCTGGTCCCGGGCGTCGCTGCAGCTGTTCGCTGGGTCTGTCCTCATGACTCTCCTCTGCTGACCGGCCGCACTCTGAGTTCACTGGTTTCCTCCCTCTACCTGCGGCCTTACCTCAGGTGACTGACTGCCCTGCTCCTTTGCGACCTCCAGCCATGGAACGAACCAACCCCAAGCAGCCCAAGATTGCCTTTGACCAGCGCCGCCAGACGCGCCAGGAGGGTGCCGGTGCGGATGGGGGTGACCCCTTGGCTCCATCTGACATGGCGCAATCCCGTGAAGATAACCTGAAAGCCATCATGCTGGACGTCAAGTCCACCGTCACCACCATAGCGGCGCAGTTGGATCAGCTATCGGCCCGCATGGACACAGCAAAAAAGCCCGGTTTTACTCTCACGATGCCCAACTCCTTCACGTTGAGACCAGGGTGTCTGATGCAGAGGACGCTGCTACCCTAGACCGCCAGAAATTGTTAAAGATGGACAAGATATTAGCCATTATCAGAGACAAGAAGATTTGGAAGCGCGTTCATGTAGGAGCAACCTTCGTATTACTGGAGTGCCCAAATCCACCAATATATCTCGCATGGAGGATTATGTGGAGCAGCTGGTCCGTGAGCTCTTTGGCGACGTTCTCTCATCGATTTTTATAGTTGAGCGGGCACATCGTTCCCTTGGCCCCCATCCGGCCCCTGGCTTGCCAGCCCGTCCCATCATATCCAAAATCTTAAACTTCAGAGACCAATTAGCCATCCTCGGGGCGGCCAGGGAAAAAGGGGACATTCGCCACAAGGGTAACTCCCTCTCGTTCTACCCAGATTACACCACCGCAGTCCAGGCGGCACACCGTGAGTTTCGTCCGGCTATACGGATCATCCAGAAGGATGAGATCTACTCCCTGGTGTACCCAGCCAAGCTGCGAGTTAAACAAGGCACCAAAACCATAATTTTTCCGGATCCAAGAGAAGCACTGGCGTTTGCTAACAAACTGGACAAGTCCAACCGCTCCTCGCCTGTCAACTCCCAAGCAGTTGCCGAGGATAATCTTAGTGACAATGACTGACCTGTTCTTTATGCCCTGATTTTGCACCCTTCGCATTGTCTGCTCTCCAGGCCTGTAATTTGTACTTGGTCCCTTGGGGTCTGGTTGCCCTTGGGGCATGTTCGTTAGTCTATTTGTTTCTGATGTGAAGTTTCCCCACTTCTTGGTGTACACTCATGATGTTTGCTGGCGCTAACGACCTGGCCACCCTGTCTCTCTAGCAGGGGTGTACGCTGGACGCCATTATGCCCCCTCGAGATTATTCCCATCAAGGACACAGATTCTTCCCTTCGGTCCTCTTTATGTCCAATTTGTGTTCTGGGCCTGCTGCGATTGTTTCTAGGTATGCTACCATAGTTGTTTGCTATTGCTAAAGGCTTGGCCACCCTTTCTTTACGGCAGGGGTGTATGCTGAGCGACGCCATGCCTTCGCGGGAAGAGTCCCAATTTGGACATTGACTTTTTCCCTCCTAGTTATGGGTCCCGGGGGTGGGTGCGGGCGGTATCTCAACCTGTTTGGGGGGTTGGTGTGGGTGGGGGGTGGGTGGTGGTCTTCTGGGATTTGTTGCCTCCTTCTGAGGCGCATTTGTTTTTGTTAATATGTATTGTTTTTTTTCCTTTGGTTTGCATCGTTGCTTCAAATTGTTCTTGCTTTGTTATGTCCTATGCACCAGTACATGGCCACTGACCGCTCCTACCGCACCCTACACTGAGACAGTATGACAGACACTAACTACTGGACGTGAAACATCCGCGGCCTCAATGACTTTCGCAAGGCTCGACTGGTACACGCACATCTCATCCAACACAAAGTGGACATCTGTCTGCTACAGGAAACTCACCTGCTTCCAGCGTCCGCTGCCAGACTGTGCTCCCGACACTGGGGTGAATCACACTCCTCTTTCTACTCCAACTACTCCCGGGGGTATCTATCCTTATTTGCAGGGGACTTCCGTGGTACACTTCCCAGGTAATCACGGACCCCGCTGGGCGTTTTGTTATCCTTCACGGCTCCCTTCAGTCCCAACCCCTGACGATTGCTGCATTATATGGTCCGAATACTGATGACCCGGACTTCTTTACTCAGGTATGGCATCACATTTCATCCTTGGCCCTGCAGCGCTCCTCTGGGGATGGGACTTCAATTTCACACTGTCTGCGGCGTTGGATCGTTCCGGCCCCCATGCTTCTCACCCACGTGCCGCTGCGCTCCTCAGCTCCATTCTCACCGAGAATTCGCTGTATGACGCTTGGCACAATATGCCCCCTGCGGTCCGCGAGGGCACGTGTGTCACTGGCACCCGTGGCTGTTGGTCCTGTTTGGATCTTTGGATCACCTTCTCCGGATGTTCTCTCCTGGCTCAATTCTGTCGACCATATGGCGCACACCCTTTCAGACCACGCGCCGGTCCAGCTTAGCCTCAGGCTACCGCATTCTCCTCAGCGCGCAATTTCGTGGCGGCTTCCGTCTAACGCCTCACGTGACACTGTATTCTGTAACGAGATCCAGACCGCGATCACTCACTATTTCGAGCTTAACAAGGGTTCTGTGAACTCTCCCTCCATACTTTGGGAGGGGTTCAAAGTTGTCATCGGCAGCGAGTGTATCTCCAAACAATCTGGGGTCTTACACTCTATTTGTGGCACTCTTAGTAAACTGGAAGCAGAAATCAAATCCCTGGACTCCTCCCACGCTCTCAATCCTAATCCAGATACACTCGCTAGTCTTCGGGAGAAACACACTGAATTTGCCAAGGAGGCCAATAGAGATCTCTCCTTCCTGGGCAGAGAGGCCTGGGTGCGCCACTTCGGTGAGGGGGACTGGCCCGGTAAAACTCTGGCCAACCTCCTCCGTCCACCTGGTGCGGCATCCTATATACCAGCACTTCAGGATGACGGTCTAGCTCGGACCACCTCCGCTGAAGAAATTAAGTCGAGATTTACTGATTTCTACGTGCACCTGTACACCTTGGGGCCTACCCCCCGCGTGAGGTCATTGACCAGTATTTTGATACCCTCGAACTACTATGGCTCGAGAACTATCACCGGGAATACCTAGACGAGCCTTTCTCGAAAGAGGAGATACTCGCCGCCATATATGGTATGCCTGGTGACAAGGCCCCTGGTCTGGATGGCCTGCCTGCCTCATTCTACAAGACTTTCACCCCGCTTCTTGTGCCGCATTTGGCTGCCATGTATAATGACTCTTTCGAGAGCGGTCCATTTCCACCTTCGCTCCGCGAGGCTATGCTATCTCTTCTGCTTAAACCGGATAAGCCCCCCGATCTCCATGACTCCTATCGCTCTCTGTCCCTCATAAATACGGATAATAAAATGTTTGCCAAAGTGCTTGCTTCACGTCTTCTCCCTCTCATGCCGCATATCGCCCACCCAGACCAGTCTGGCTTCATTCCCGGCCACGCGACATCCCATAATCTTCGGACTATCTTCTCCGTCCTCCATCAGATTAATCCAGCACTCCCTGCTGTAGCCGCCCTGCTCGACGCCACTAAAGCGTTCAACACCCTCGGATGGCCCTTTCTATTCTCCCTTCTTGCACGTCTCGGCTTCAGTTCAATCTTTATTCGAAAGATCTCACTCCTGTACACTCTCCCTACTGCCCGTCTCCAGATCAATGGCCTCATTACGGACCCCATCCCAATTGGACGTGGCACTCGTCAGGGTTGTCCGCTCTCACCTATGCTCTTCGCCATCGCAATGGAGCCATTGGCGGCCAGGCTCCTGCAACACCCCACACAGAAGGGCATTGGGTTTGCGGCCCACGCCCTATTACTCTCCATGTATGCGGACGACATTACTTTTTATGTCCGCAACCCCCAGGAAAATCTCAGTCCTCTGGTGCGTGAGGTCATCAGGTTCGGCGGCTATTCAGGTGTTCAGGTGAACTGGAACAAATTGGTCCTCTTCCCTCTCACTGACGCCACTATGCCCTTTACCCCGGACTATCCCTTCATGTGGGCGGCTGGCCCCACTCGCTGTTTAGGTGTCTGGCTGAGCAGAAACGTAGATGAACTCTGGCGATCTAACTTCGGTCGCACGGTGGACTGCCTCGAGTCGAAGATTCCCATATGGAGCCGACTGCCCCTGTCGCTGGCCGGTTGAATAGCTATCATCAAGATGGTAGTTCTTCCGAAATTTTTATTTCTATTCTTGAACGTACCTATTCCTCTCACTACCCACTTTTTTCGCCGGGTCCGCTCCCTGATCATCTCTCTCATCTGGGCTGGCAAACAGCCTAGGATCGCTTATGACACTCTTACACTTCCGATGGCATGTGGCGGTGCCCAGGCCAGCTTCTTGCATTTCTGGCTTCACCCCACCCCTTTCCACCGCACGTGGCGGTCGAGGCCAATCTCGCTGCCCCGTGGCCGGTCACGACGGCCCTGTTTGCCCCGGCCAAACTCCCACGCACTGAGATAGATACAGATGAGACTTTAAGCTGGGCTTGTGAGGGCATTTTCCGCCTTTCCGATGCCCCCATGCTTTCAGCCACAGCGATGCTGATCGTTCGGCATCCGGCTTTCCCCCCGCTACAGCCCTCTGGTATGGGTAAACATGCCACCCGTTGAGGGTTAACCACAGTTTCGGATCTATACCCGGATAACGCTTTTTACTCTCTCGCGGACGATTCCGGTCCTATGGACACTTTACTCTTTTATAAGCTATGCGCAATCTACAGGGAGCTGCATCCCACGTTCCCCCAGCCTCCTCCCTCGATGAGTGCGCTAGATTTCCTGTACTAGTCTCCTACTCCGCGGAAGTTGGTAACCAAACTCTACGCTCTCACGCTGGTGGCCTCATCCATATTCACTGACCGCACCCGTGCGGCATGGAGTGCGGACATTGGTATCGACATCCCCCAGGCTGACTGGATTTACTGCTGCAAACAGACTAAGCGTTTGTCCCCAAATTACCCCCTGCACCATATTCATTTGAAATATTTGCATAGGTTATATCGCACCCCCGTCCAGCTGTATAAGCTGGGGCTCATCCCAAGTGATAGATGCATGTGCTGTTCTGCACATGCGGCGGACTTCTCACACCTTGCCTGGCTCTGCCCTAGGGTCTCTGCTTATTGGCGTGAGGTCTGCACAGCCATTTCAGAGATCACCTCCCCGCCAGTTCAGCCCACTCCCTCGCTTTGCCTCTTAGGCTTTGTTAAATTCTGCCCGGATGCCTCACGCCGTCTGACTGCCATGCTGCTTGTCCTCGCACGGCGTAGGGTTTCCATGTGCTGGGGTCGCAAACCCGCACCCAAATTCACCCAATGGCTCGAGGATGCATTGCGTTTTCAGACTATATTGTCTGAAATCTGGGACCTCATGCCAGCTAGATCCTGCCCACTCGATATCTGGGGCCCCCTTGTGTCATATCTCCTTAACCCCAGGCCTCTCCTGCGCTGCTCACCGCCCGTGGCGGCCACTGATGACTGTCAATAATTTGCCTTTTTCCTACCCCTTCTCCTTTTCAGCTGGTTCCGTCTTCTCTTCTATAGTTTGTGAGCCCCCTGTAAATTGCCATCATCGTCCACTCGAAGCCAAGAAATACCTACCACGCTACTGCCCTCTGGTGTTGTGTGCTAATAATTCACACTGTAACCCTCACTGTGTCTTTTGTATATGGTGCTTTCATTTAATGCAAATGTAACCTTTCTATTTGATTTGATAAATAAAGGTTTTTGAAAATTAAAATAAAAATAAAAATAAAAAAAACTCCTATATGGTGTTAGCACTGGACTAGCAAAAGCAGAATTATTTAGATATTCAGTGTAACGTTTATTTAGATCATTTTAATTGAGCCCCATGGCTAACACCATTCCATGCATATATGTTAATTGCAAAATAGAAATCTTTTGCTCAATAAACTGATCATCTGGAAAAAAATAAAAATAAATATACATTATCCAAAGAGGGCCAACTATGTAGGACATTTATGGATCTCACTGCGGCTTTTGACTGCGTGGCTCATAGCAAACTTTGGGTAATAATGGAAGAACTAGGAGTGAATCCCCCCAATTTTTGCCTTTATTAGGCAGCTATATACAGGAGTAACAGCAAGTGTTCGGTATGGAAGGAAAGGAGAATGCAAAAGGGCCTGTAATATTGAGAGAAGGGCAAGACAGGGATGTGTTCCTGCCCCAGTTTTGTTCTCCTTGTATACTAATGGGCTAGAAGCAATATTGGGGCGAATAGCGAAAGATGTTCCCCATGTAAAGTCATCCCCCTTACCTATAATCCTCTATGCCATGGGTACTCACAAACTTTCTCTCAGGGGCCAAATTAACAGTGTGGTTTGTGGCCGAGGGCCGCACTGGTGGGGGCGGGGTCAGTGAGAGAGGGGGCGGGGCTAGAGCAACAAAAAAAAAACTGACCATGAGGTTGAACACAGGCCCCTGCAGCGGACGCCTTCGTCCACTGAGCCACCAGACCGGGCATACACACATCTCTCTCACTCTCTCTGTCTCCCTCCCTCTCTCTCTCCCTCCCTCTCTCCATCCCTCCCTCTGTCTGTCTGTCTCTCTCTCCATCCCTCCCTCTGTCTGTCTCTCTCTCCATCCTTCCCTCTGTCTGTCTGTCTCTCTCTCCCTCTGTCTCTCTCTCTCTCGCTCTCTCTCCCTCCCTCCCTCCCTCTGTCTCTCTCTCCATCCCTCCCTCGGTCTCTCTCTCTCCCTCCCTGTCTCTCTCTCCCTCCCTCCGTCTGTCTGTCTGTCTCACTCCCTCCGTCTGTCTCTCTCTCTCTCTCTCCCTCCCTCTGTCTGTCTCTCTCTCCCTCTGTCTGTCTCTCTCTCTCCCTCTGTTTCTCTCTCTCTGTCTCGCTCCTTCTGTCTCTCTATCTCTCTCTCTCTCCCTCTCTCTCTCTCCCTCTGTCTCTCTCTCCCTCCGTCTCTCTCCCTCCCTCCGTCTCTCTCCCTCCCTCCGTCTGTCTCTCTCCCTCCCTCCGTCTGTCTCTCTCCCTCCCTCCGTCTGTCTCTCTCCCTCCCTCTGTCTCTCTCTCTCTGTCTCCCTCCCTCTCTCTCTCTCTCCCTCCCTCCCTCCCTCTCTCTCTCTCCCCCTCCCTCCCTCTCTCTCTCTCTCTCTCCCTCCCTCTGTCTCTCGCTCTCGGTTTCTCTCTCTCTCCCTCCCTCTGTCTTTCCCTCTGTCTCTTTCCCTCCGCCTGTTTCCCTCCCTGTCTCTCTCTCCCTCTCGCTCTCTCTCCCTCTCACTCTCTCTCCCTCCATCCCTCTCCCTCCCTCCGTCCCTCTCCCTCCTTCCCTCCGTCGCCCTCCCTCCGTCTCCCTCCCTCGCCCTCCCTCTCCCTCCTTCTCTCTCCGTCTCCCTCTCTCTGTCTAGGCGAGGTGTAATAATTGTATTAAAAATGCCTCGAAAAGCAAGAGCACTTTGCTGCACACATTGAACCACCTTCCCCAGCCTTTCCAAAATCTGCAGCACGTTATTAATGACACCCTAATGTAGAGGGTGCATGAGAGCTGGCTGGACCGCCGCGGCAGAGATCAGGTGTAATCCGGAGGGCAGGGATTCCAAGAAAGGCTGAGCCGACTCAGACTTTCATCCCCTCAGTGTCGATAAAACAAATGCCACTCAGGGGAGCACGAGCTGCGCAGAGTGATCTCAGAGTTCACCTCAGTTCAATCAGTCACAGGGTTTGTCTTCGAGTCCTGGTCACAGTAATTGTGCAACAATTCTTACAAGAGAGCAGAGAAAGAAGCTAAGTGGAAGGACTGCTCCCCCCAACCGCAGGGGTGGCCCCTGAGTCACAGAGCCAAAGGGGCTCCTGGTCAGATGCTTCCCAAGGCCCGGCTCCAGCCATGCGCTGGGTGTAAAGTGAAGCTTTGGACCCTTATTAAGAGTAGGTTGTGAAGGACAGCCCTGCCGTCAGCCAGGGACAAGCAAGCTTATGTATGTGACCACCATAAACCTGCGTGCCAGGCCAAAGCCCTGCAGGAAATATGTGTGCCACATACAGGAACGCATCGCCCATTAAGTTCAAAGGACTTCGCACCCTCCCCCCCCTCCCCTCTCGAGTGTGTCAGCGCGGCTGAGACAGCTTCCGGGCACGCACACAGCCCACCCGAGTACTTCACAGGTCTTTAAAAGACCATTTATATGGTAATGAGGCTTTGTTGTATTTCACCTCCTCTTCACGCCCCTGCATCTCTACTCTGAATATCGCTGCCCATAGAGCAGAGGCTCTTGGAGTCGCACTGCTGCAACCGGCGGTGTTTGCTGACACCCTTTCAAACATTCTCTAAGAAACAGGTACGATGTCGGTAAGGTCCACGGGCCGCCATGGAAGGCTTGCCGGGCCGCTGGCGGCCCGCAGGCCGTACTATGAGTACCCGTGCTCTATGCGGATGATGCAGTGCTCCTGGCAAGGACTCCAAGGGCACTGCAGAAGCTCCTAGGAGCTTCTGCAGTGCCCTTAGCTTTATGGCTAGGTTAGACATGTATGTAGATTGTCTAAATCCTTAATCCTAATTGCTGGAGCATGCCCTAAGAAATCCTTCAACTTCTATATAGAGGAGATAAAGTTGGAAATGGTTGATACAGTTTCCTATTTAGGGGTATTATTTGAGCAGAAGCTATCTTAGAAAAAGATGGTCCTAAGTAGAAAGACCCTCTTGGAAAATGGTATTATGACATTTGCATAGCTTTCCACAAAATTGGGATCAAATCCTGTACCAGAAATGGTAAACATATACCAACTGAAAACTATGTTTAGTGTCGCATATGGGGCAGCAATTTGGGGTACGATAGATCTGGCTCCTTTGCAACGTGTGGAGGATGATTTTTGCAAGAAAATGTTCTAGCTCGCTCGTTCATGTGCAAAATATCCCCCCATTTGGAATTGGATCTATCACACCTTGAGAATGTACCTAGACTGGCCCCTTTGTTATTGTGGCTTTCTATATGGAAAAGGCAATTTTCATATGGAAAAGGCAGTGTGTACAATTAAACCAGGCAATCCTGAGGGATTCCTTAAAACTGGATTATGCCCATAGGATCCCCTGGCTAAAATATGTACAGAACAACTTGTCTGTGCTGGGATTGCGAGCTCTATCTAAGTCGCTGTTGCAAAGCTTTAATTTCTCAAAGGCCAAACTAAAAAGATTTTCCTTGAAAAATCTGGAAATTATAGATGGGAAAAGAATAAAGCAAAAACTACAATAATTATATACAGCCTGCTTCCCCCTCTTACACATGTATTACAATCTTACCTATCATTTGCACAGAACCTTCAGCACCAATAAATCTTGATTAGGTTTAGACTGAACTACATTTATTTATTTATAAGGTTTTATATAGCGCGAAAGTGTCCCACGAGGGTATCAGAGCGCTTTACAGTATACAGTTATAAAACATAAAGATATGAGGTAGTATAAGGCATTTGGTAATTGACATTACGTAAAAAAACAGGTATATAATAAATGGGTAACATGGGGGACCCGTAGACGACACATGATGATCCCAGAGGCCAACAGAACATTCCACTATATAGAGTTATTGAACATTAGGTGGTTGTGGTAATAAACATACATATAATATTCTCCTTCCAACCACAAGAGGTAGGCAGCGATAAGCGGTTCGTATATGTGGCTTGATGTCTGCCTAGAATCAAGTCTTAGGACGTGAATTTGTTCATTAGGCGTATTTTTACTTCTTTTTTGAAGGCGGTAAAAGACAAGATTCCACGTACCCCTGGAGGTAAGGAGTTCCAGATCTTTGGAGCAATCCTTGTTCTCTTTTTATTAAAGGATTGTGGTTTCAGAAGAAAAGAACTCGTGCTGGCAGCCAGTTCAGAGCTCTCAAGGTTGGAGAAATGTGGCTATTTCTTTTAGTTCCCGATACCAATCTAGCTGCAGCATTAAGAGATGCCCTCAGCGGAGCTAGCTTGTATTTGGGGAGACCGCAGAGGGTGGTGCTTCCATAGTCTAATCTTGGTAGCACTAGGGCTTGCCCTGCCATTTTTAGGTCAGCCTGAGGAAGGAAGGGTTTGAGTTTCCTTAATATACTAATTTGGTAATTAGCTCCCTTGGTGGCATTAGTGATGTGCGTCTTCATATTCAAATGTTTGTTTATGGTGACTCCCAAGGATTTCGCAGAGTCAATGATGAGGGGAGCACAGTCAAAGGAGGTTAGGTGTTTCAGCCGTAGGTCTATCTTAGGAGTGTGATTGGGTGGGGAGAGTAGAATGAATTCTGGTTTTTTGGTGTTAAACATGAAGTGGTTGGGGGCGCTAGAGGGCGCGCTGCGTGATGGCTGCTCCGTGAGGCTGCTCCGCCGGTCGGAAGTGAATATCTACTGTAATACCATGCTTATGGGGGATCGAACTTCTTAAAAGTTATGGCTTCATGCATCGGAATATGTGCGCTGCACTGTGAGCGCGTCTAACTGCTTAAAAACTCGCTCTGTGAAGAGGAAATCAGCTTGTTTGGTGGTACGACGAGGGGTCTGATCAGCGATCCTAAGATGGCGGCGGCGGGACCTCGGTGATGTGAAGCCTCTACGGCGCGCTGTGGGGTACACCGTGAGTTTGCCTGTTACTCTAAGCTGTGCCATCGAAGCGGGGTGGCGGCGCTGTTGCTGGGGTGCTTTTACACTGTCAGTCCGGCGCTTGGAGGAGTGATAGCGGACGGTGTGGGGCGGAGATGTGGAGGCATTCCGACGCTGTCAAGATGGCGACTGCGCGCAATCTGTAATGGTCGAACCTGCATAATATAGCGCGAGTTGCGCTGTGAGTGATGCTCCCACAATAAATATCGCCGGCTATAATAGACTGTTGGTGCTGTGGCTGGGGTGCTGCCATCTCCACAGGAGTGCGATTGGCGGAACGTGAGCAGAGTTTGTGGCACGGTGGAGCGGAGGCAATGTGGAGCTCCTAACATGGTGGCTGTGAGGGCTGGACAGCGGAGGCATCAGTGAATTCCTGCAATCGTGGTCCGGCTGGCAGTTCGAATGCATACGCTGCCAAGTTGCTAACGTTTCTGTTGCTGCCACTGTGGATTGGGACTCTATTATATGGAAGCAGCGCCTGCCATGTCTGTGCATATGCGTGTCAGGCAACTCATAAAATGGCGGATTCGGCAGTGAGGGCTCTGCTGGTGCGCTGTTGGGGTGTGATCTGTGAGCGCCTGAGATGAATAGCCATATGCCCCTTCAGTCAGCATACCAATGCATGTATATTCCAGAGCAACGCACTGTGTTATTCTTCTCCCACTGTCATACTTGCTGCTGATGGACTGACCAGGGCTTACTAACGTCTTTATCCCTTCGGTTGGCCTTTGCTGTTGTCCCACGCATGTTGCGTGCTCTGGGAAGAACCACCTATGCTATTGCAGTCACTGCATCGGCACTGCCTGGAGCCGGCCTGCTGACACTCTGGCATGTGCTGTGTCTGGCTTTCTCTTCACCTTGTTTACTTCCTGCTGACAGCTGCTGTTGTTCCCTGGGACGGATGTAGTCCTGTTGTGGCTCTGTGAACTATCGGCGGGTTGTTCCTGTGGTGAGGACCGGGTGGCTGTCCCTGAGATATATAGTTGTCACGGCCCCACTGTCACGCTCCTAATTTGTAGCTGGATCACCAGATTCTTTATTAATATCCGACCATACAGTGCAGTTTCTTGCAATCTGCTAAAATCGCCTGCTGCGGCCAGCTGCTTTGCTAGAATGGGTAAACCGGACCGGTTACAGTCGAAGCTCTCTTTTGAGGCTAAGCGCCATAATAAAGAATCCACGGCGCACTCTGATATGGTGGTAGAGGTGGAACAATCTACTAGTAACGTCGTGGAAACTGCGCTCCAAGCAATACAGCAAAGCCTGCAGGCTATAAATGGTAAATTGGAATCTCTCACTCAGCGAGTGAGCCATATTTCCAACAAATTGGATAAGCAGGGGAAACGTCTTGATGTGGCAGAGGACCGCATCAGTGCTGTAGAGGACGAAGCACATGGCACAGCACGTAAATGCTCTGATATGGCGAAGCTCCTGGAGGTCATTAAAAATAAGACAGAGGATTTGGAGGCGAGATCCCGTCGCTATAATGTTCGTATAGCTGGAATTCCCGAAAGCACGAACACTGGTCGTATGGAAACCTATGTGGAAGACATGTTGCGTGAGGTATTTGGCACCACTAACTTCTCCACCATGTTGGTCGTCGAACGGGCACATCGTTCGCTTGCTCCCAAACCTCCACCAGGAGCCCCACCACGACCCGTCATTGCTGAGAAGCAGCAAATAAATTATCAAGGTAATAACCTGGCTTTTTATCCCGATTTTACAATTGTGGTCCAGATGGCACAGAGAGAATTCAATCCTGCCAAACAGAAACTCAGAGAACTGGGTATTGATTATGCGATGCTCTACCCTGCAGGGCTGCGGGTGACATGTGATGGGCGTGTAACTATCCTGCAATCACCGAAGGCTGCGCAGGACTTTATAAAGAAGACAGTCGCCAAGCGGAAGTCACAGGGTCGCAAAAACGCTGACCAGGATTCTGAGTAAACAGAGCACTACGGTGGACTTCTCGTTTGCCACTTGCACTCCGGATGTCTCGACGCATGTACGGACAACATGGTGGCTATATGTGCTTCTCCTATGGTGCTGCAACTACACTGGACATCACTTCATGTAGTTGGTTTGGGAACGATCCACCGTCTGTAATCCAACATAAACGGACATGATAGGAGGGGGGATGCCTAGAGATACAGGGGTTTTCCTACCTGTGTACGACCAGCTCTTGGGCTTGGTCCCTGCACCTCTCTTCCTTGCCTTAGGGAGGTGGCTGAATGTTTTGAACCCAATCCACAGACCGAGAACTGGTGTGAGTGATCCTTCACTGGTGGTAAGAACTGTACTGCCTGTACGCCTTGATATCTGCTCTGTTTGCGTGGTCTGACAGATTGTGGGGGGAATGTTCTGCTGTACCTTGTCATTGCTACGTGGCCACACGGCCCCTACCTGGGAACAGGGTGCGCTCCCCTAATTATTACCCGTCTTCCTGAATATATAGCACATGGGGACGAGGGCTCATTTCTCGCACTGAGCCACCTGGATATGCAGCCTGCTCACAGTTTGCTATCTATATGTCACCCAGACAATTCTATTGAATTCATCGGGTGGTATGACCCCATTGTGGGAGGAGCAGGCGGGAACTTAGAATGTAACACATGGATGCTGTTATTTTTTTAATTTGCTTGATGATGTATTGGTCATGGCTCACATGATATTTCTTCCACCCAACGTAACCGGATACTTCCCGACCACATCCACCACGGAGGGTGTTGTTGCGAGTCCTCGGCGGATTCCCCCAAGTGGGTGCTCCCCAACTATGGTTTTAGATATGTTGTGTATGTTGAACTGGAGTTGTCTTTGGTGTGATTGGGATACCAAAGTGGGTGGGGGGTGGGCGGAATGGGAATGTTCATGGTTTTACAGGTTACTTCACCAGTCATATGCTACCTTCTTGCAGCTCCCTTCTAGTCATGCACTCACCTTTATGTCGCTGCTTTATATGATAGATGGACCTGATATGCATAATATGTTCGACCATGGTATGTCTATAGCTCACAATAAGGATGACAGATAGATTGCAATCCTCTCATCTTAACTTGCTGTCCTGGAATGTGCGAGGATTACATAATCCGAAAAAGATACGCCAGATCTTTGCATATTTAGATAGATTGAATGTACATATAGCACTATTACAGGAGTCTCACTTGGCCCCGTCCACTAAATGCACTATTGGTAGTCGATGGGCGGGAGACGGTGCTAACTTCCTCATACTCCTCTTATTCTCGGGGCGTCATAATTTTAGTGAAAAAAGGTACACAATTTCATGCGGAGAACACCATAGTGGATGAGCTGGGTCGGTTTCTTATAGTCATTGGATGCCTCAGAGGTCACCATATAGGCTTAGTGAACACTTATGGCCCAAATGCGGATGATCCAAGTTTCTATAAATCCCTTTGGCATAACCTAGAAATATATCCAGGTCTCTGCCTGTTGTGGGGTGGAGATCTTAATTTATCACTAAACGAGCATTTAGACAGATCAGACTCATCTAGGGAGCCTCATAGGCGCGCAGTGGCTACACTACTAAACATCATGGCAGATTCTAAACTAGTGGACATTTGGTGGACACGTTACCCTCATCGACGGGAAGCAACATATAATTCCATGGTTCATAATAGTTGGTCCCGCATTGATTACTGGCTGGGGATGGAGGAGGTCCTCTGTTGGACTCGTCATATTCGGCATTTGCCGAAGACCCTCTCTGACCATAAACCAGTGCTGTTAACTATGGAACTGCCCCACTATATACCACCGCCATATGTATGGCGCTTTAATGCCAAAGCTCTAACAGACTCCTTATAGACCAATACTATAAAACAAGCAATTATTGAGTATTTTGAGTTTAATAAGAACTCCACGGACGATCCCAGTCTATTATGGGAAGCTTTTAAAGCTACTATACGCGGAGAGTGTATTAGCACGAATGCAGGCATACTCCAAGGATATACGTACTCAACTCGCGCAGCGGGAAGCTCGATTGGGCGCTCTAGAGCGGGAGTATGAACACACTCATGACACTTCTATCCTTGGTGAAATCAGATTGGTCATGACAAAGTACCAAGAGTTCGCAGATGAGGAACTCAAATATATTTCGAAACATCATAATGCGCGGGTGTATGGGGAAGGGGGTAGACCCAGTCATGCATTAGCAAGTCAAATCTGCACCGGACATAAGACACATACGGTAATCTCGATAAAAGATGATAGTGGCGCAATTCATTATGATATGAAGGGCATCCTGCAAGCATTTATGGAAACGTATGGCAAGTTATATGAATCACGTGACACGGCAACACAAAACGAGATCCTATCATATCTGGAAGACGTAGCGATAGCTTGGTTGTCTGATGCCCAAAGGGAATATTTGTCACAACCGATAACTGTACAAGAAGTAACTAAGATAGTCAAATCACTGCCCAATGGTAAAGTGCCGGGACCAGATGACGTTACTAGTGAATTTTATAAAACATTTATAGATATACTTGCACCTCATTTAGTAGAAATGTATGGAGACGCTCATAGTAAGCAGATTCTCCCCCGACACTGCGAGAAGCCATGCTCATTGCCCTACTGAAACCAAAGAAGGATCCTGAGAACTGTGAGTCATATCGTCCATTGTCTTTAATAAATACGGACACCAAAATTTTAGCTAAACTACTAGCTCAGCGACTCCAACCTTTAATGAATAATCTTATGTTACCTGATCAATCCAGTTTTATACCGGGTCGCTCCACAACTCACAATACTCGCACACTGTTTGCTCTTTCACACTATTTAGCTCCAGACCTGCCAGCTACTGCGATCCTTTTGGATGCAGCAAAAGCATTCGATTCGATCGAATGGTCGTACCTGCATACCATACTACAACGGATGGGGTTTCCCCCGATCTTTATACGTTGGATCCAGATATTATACACGCAACCAACAGCAGGAATAAGCATTAATAAATATTTCTCTGACCCTATCCAGATTGCACGAGGAACGCGGCAAGGTTGTCCATTATCACCATTATTGTTTGCTATTGCCCTTGAGCCGTTGGCTTGTAAGATCCAGCAGGGGCATAACTATGCAGCTCTTCAGTTCTTGCAACGGCCAATCAACATCTCATTATATGCAGATGATATGGTGCTCTATGTTAAACATCCAGTTACAAATTTATCCCCGCTTTTGAGAGAATATATTAAATTTGGTCGCCATTCTGGATTGAAAATTAATTGGTCTAAATCTCTTATTCTCCCGCTGACAAACGCCACGCATCCGCATCCGGCAGATTTCCCTCTAGAATGGCACACAGACCCCGTTAAAGATCTCCGTGTTTGGTATCATCGCGACCCTGAAGTGGTCATCCGTGCGAACTATGGGACAACACTAACTCAGATTGAGGAAAGGGTAGACCGGTGGATACAGCTACCCCGGTCGCTGGCAGATCGGATTGCCATTGTCAAGATGGTTGTGTTGCCTAAACTACTTTACCTCTTTAATAATATTCTTATTACCCCACCGAAAGCGGTCTTCCAAAAAATATCTTCTGTAGTAAATCGTCTCATATGGGCTGGTAAACAAACGTGTATTGAGTTACGAGCCTTGACTTTACCTTTCTCTAAAGGGGGCTTTAAGGTCCCGGATTTCCTCCTCTATTATTTATGTGCTCAAGCTCAATATGCACATTTTTGGTATCATCCAATTCCATATATGCCCCATGTAGCCGTCGAGGACAGAGATGCGCATCCCATTCCATTGACTGCTATTTTGCCGTATCGACGGCCCCGCCTCCATCCTCACGCTATTAACACCATTGATACCACAAATGCTGCTTTGCATAAGATGGGAAAATTAGCCAATAAGTTACCCTTATACGCCCCAGCATTGCCTCTACATTTTCATCCAGAATTGTCAGTTACCCAAGCAAAAGTTGGCATGGCTTTATTGCGCAAGGTGGGTATAGTTGCAATGGGTGATCTCTAGGCTAATGGCTCCTTTGTTGAGCTGTCAGAATTAGATTACGTCAGTAATCAGACACTACTCTTTCGATTCACCTATCACAGACTACAAGCTGCCATTCGTAAGCTGTATCCTTCTTATCCTAGTGCACCTCCATGGCTTAATACCTTGCAAATGGTTCTTACTACACCTAGTAAAACTCATTTGGTGACACGATTGTATGCACAACTCCAAGGAGATATTAATGACTCTACTCACAAAGCATTGGCGAGATGGAATAGTATACTTGATGCTCCTCTCACGGAGGAGGACTGGGCCATCTGTTGCTTTACTACTAGCAAGCTCACGCCGAACGGCAATTTGCGTATGATTCATTATAAATATTTGCACCAAACCTATCATACCCCTGCGCAATTGCATAAATATGGGCTCCAACCAGATGCGCGTTGCCAACGATGTGGAGTGGATAAAGCGGATTTTATACATTTAGCTTGGTATTGTGCTGCTGTTCATGATTACTGGACTGAGACTATTAAGTTCCTTAGTGAGATGCTGGGTGTCATAATTCCCTGTTCGATCCGGTCATGTCTCCTGGGCCTAGTCGAGAATGTGTCATCCACTAAACGAAAATTCTGTATGATAGCACTGTTATTGGATAAACGTAGAATTTCGTTGTGCTGGGGCAGTAAGGATATCCCGAGAACTGATCATTGGTTTAAAGATATGGCCTACTGTAAAGATACTCTCAACACATATGAGGAGGACTTGCCTGCAGGAGCCAAATCAAGGGACTACTGGAAGTATCTGGTTGCTTATCTACAAACACATCCTATTGTAACAGCATGAATATTTTTTTCCGGGGTATTGCACTGATTGTATTTTAAATGAACACTATGCATTGGGCTGTATGACTAGGGGCTATGAATTGTAACCTGGCATTTTGTTTCTCTGTTGGGTTTTTTTTCTTTTATTTGAGCATTGTATGCTTTTGCAACTACTTCTTAATAAACTTAATTAAAAAAAAACACAAAAAAAAACCAAGAAGGGGTTGTTAGTGAGCCAGTTTTGCGTGTTCTGTAGAATAGTGTTGAGGGAAATTAAGTCTTCTGGAGTGGAGATTTTCAGATACTGTTGGGTGTCGTCCGCATACAGGTGATATAGAATATTTGCTGATTTCAATGTGTTCCATAAGTAGGTTGAAAAGGATGGGTGATAGGGCAGAGCCCTGTGGAACACCTAGGGTGACCACGGAGGGTTGAGAGAGTGAGTTCTTCATCTTGAATCTTTGTGTTCTGTTACTTAGGAAGGATGAGAACCATTGTAATACCATGCCCGAGAGGCCCATCCTTCCTTCCAATAGGGACAAAAGGTTGTCGTGCTTCACCGTATCGAAGGCCGAGGACAAGTCAAGTAGTATCATTAGGCATGGTTCGTTGTGGTCAAGCATTTTTTGTATATCATCCATTATGTGGGTGAGTGCAGATTCTGTGCTGTGACCTTGACGGGAGCCAGATTGGTGATTGTCTAGGAGGTTGAAATTCTCAATATGATTGCATAATTGTATTTGTACACATTTCTCCAACAGTTTCGCCAAGGTGGGGATGTTGGATATAGGGTGGTAGTTGTTGAGATCAGATGGGGTGGCGTCGGATTTCTTTAGTATAGGTGTGACCTGCCCTATTTTAAGACAGTCCAGAATGGAGCCTTGTCTCAGAGAGGCGTTTACAATTTTTGCCCATAATGGTAGGATAGAAGTTATTATCATTTTGAATAAGGCAGGAGGAAGGGGGTCAGAGAAGTGATTGGAGGGGTTGATTGTTAGCAGATGTGTTATAGATTGTTTGCTCAGGGATTGGCGAGAAGGTATGCCAGGAGGCCTTGTTTTTTGTGACTTCCCCTGGAGTGCTAAAATGGACCTTGAGCTGAGAGTAACGGGTAGTATCCTGGGCCACATGTTGAGGGAGGCCTTCTTAGATTGGATGTCAAGCTCGATGGCCTTTGTCTTATCACAAAAGAAATTGGCTAGCTCCTCGCAGGTAGGTGTCGCCAGATCATAAAGTTTTATGGGCAGTTGACTGCTTGGTTCAGCTGGGTTCTGAAAAAGTCCGCCTTGGCCTTTAGAATCTTCCAGTTGTAGGAGTTCCTTTACACTCTATGGTGATCTAGGTTATCAGTGGTGGTTGCTGATTTCCATAGTCGCTCAGCAACTCCTAGCTTGCTTCGCTCCGAGTTCAGTGTCTCATTGAACCATGGTTTGGAAATTTTTGATGAAACGTTTTTTTCCTTGAGGGGCGCTGTAGAGTCTAGGATTTCGAGCATAGTGGAATTGTAAAAGCCTGTGAGATCTTTGACATCAGCCATGTCAGTTATGGGGGTCAGGGCGGAGTTGCATCGGTTTACCAGGGTGATGGGGTTGATATTTTGTAAGTTCCTTTTCCATTGCTTTGTTTTTGAGGATTGTCCCCTTTTTGGAATTACCTCGATATTGATGGAGAAGAGGATGCTGAGGTGATTCTAACAAGACGGTGTTTGTTTTTGCTATGATGAGTTCCTCTGTCTCTCCCTTGTTGTGAGTTGGGATAGATCATGGTCTGACAGGAACGCTTTAAGACAGCCTACCCCATGATCGTTTGCATTGTTCCAGTGGAGATTAAAGTCACCCAGGTAAATTTGTGGTACTTGTGAGTTGCCTTTGGATGAAATGACTTCCATTAGCTCGTCTATGAAAGTCAGGTTGTCACCCGGGGGGGGGGGGTGGTAGAATAAGTGAAGCTTGCTGGTGAGGCACTTATCATTGGAGATATTGATACAGAGATATTAGCAGGTGGATAGATCCATGGAGTCTGCTTGCTTGACTGAGATTGTGTTACGATAAATGCAAGCTAACCCACCACCGGGTTTCAGGTTTCTGTCTAGGCGGATCAGGTCATGACTAGGAGGAACGAGTGGGTCAAGGATGGGAGAGGAGGAGCTATTCAGCTATGTTTCGGTGAGGACCATAATGTCTAAATCATTCTCTAGGATGAGGTTGAAGATGTCAGGAGCATGTTTACTGGCGGATCTGCAATTAATGAGTGCGCACTTCATCTTGTTACTAGAATGGGTTAGGGTAGTCTGCTCTATGTTGAAATTTGTAAGGTTGTCTCTATTTACGGATCTATTGTATATAATTGTTGTGAATTGGTTCTCTGAAGGGGTTGGGTTTAATGGAATGGATAGTGCTACATTGCGACTTATTGTTATCTGTTGCCCAAGCATAAGATATGAGGAGGTCGTCTATGTCGCTGTCAGATAGTTCCTCATTTGTCCTCCTAGGCCAGGATGAGGAAGGTAAGTTACTCTGACTAGTGTTCACGGGGTGTGAGATCTTGGGGATGTATCTACTAGGTTGGGGACTGGTTAGGTTATTCTGACTAGTGTTCTTGGGGTATTAATCCTTGGGGATGAATCTACTAGTTTGGAGACTGATTTGGTTCACTGTGGCATTGGTGGCTCTGTGTATGTTTAAAAGTTCTTTGGTGATGGTTGATATGTTAAGCATCTCGGCCTTGAGCTGGGATAGGCCTGTGGTTAACTCGTTGAATCGTGTGGTCCAATCGGAGTTGGGAAAGTTAGTAGTATGAGAGGGTGTATGTTCTATTATGGGGGGTGATTCGCAGGTAGGGTCTGTTTGAATGATCACGTTCTCCGGTAGCGTGTGGATATCCTCATTTGGGATCGATGTGGTGAGTTTAGCAAGGGGGTTTGTTATGGGGTCAGAGTCAGTGTGTGGGATGGTGTTGTGGTGAGACAGTTGGATAATTCCTTTAATGTTTGGATTCCAGGCAAATACCCATTCTGTGAATTATTTACCACTGTGTCCGTGTAATGGGAGGGCAGCTCATACAATGTTACATATTTTATTCTTCTGCACTTTCTATCGGCCCAAAAGGAAAGCCTTTTTAGTCCCAATTCTGTGGAAATATAAATGTGTCCAATGTATGCCTGTATTGCACTTTATCCAACAGTTGCCAGACCCTTATGTGTGTTATGCCCTTGTCTCCTTCATATGGGCGGTGGCTAGGCGCAGCGCTTGTCCTTGCAGATGTTTTAATGGACATTACTGAGTTGGTAATTAAGAAATTGTGATTTTATTAAATCATTTGTATATGATGTATGGTTTTAGGTGTTTTTAGTAGATATAATTTATTTTAACCTGTATTTGTACTTTTTTTATAAATTGAAATAATGCAAAATAAAGTAGAGGATTGATTGACTATAGCTTTTCAACAGATAATAATGTGTTAGTTGCAGACCATAAATATCACTAAAATTGAATTGTGCTTCTAAAAATAAATTACCTAGAGCTTCCATAGGTTTTTTATTTAAACAAAATACAAATTCTGGCCCACCAAGCTCATTTGCACTTACAGTAACCTGGTGAACAAAACTCCAATTTCCACAATAAAGCTGTAAAGATTAGTATGGAAGTGAATCATCAGATACATAACTATAGTCAATAACATCCTTTAGGGCCTACAACTAGTACATCTTCTTTTAATTTCAATAGTCATCCATTCACATCATTTAGAAGTTCTATTCCTGATCACAATTGTCAATTGGTCAGGGACATGAATCTGTAATAGTAATCACTTCATTAAAGAACAACTAGCACCAGTTGTTTTGTTGCGTTGCACAAAATATATGGTCGGACCTATCACCTTACTAAAACACCTTCTCTACAACCAATGCAGTGATTTAACCAATATATCTTTTTTCTTCAGACTTATTTTTACTGAATTTCAACAAATAAAGGAACAGTGGAGGACATCTTATTGGAATGTGCCTGCTAACGACTACATGGTTCCTCAATGAGCATTATTGAAATAAAAAGAAGAGCAATAAATAGAAACATAGAAAGGGAACATTCCCCTCCTTTGCCTTCCTCCTGCCACTGCTTCCCTATGGCATTGTTAGATCCAGACCTGCCATTAGATGAACCACCTGAATAACCTATGGTACATATTTTGAAAAAGGTTGGGTAGTTCTTTGAACTAATGTTTTATCTCTCTCATTGGTGCTAGGCTCAAAAGAATAATACCAATGCTCTCCCTCTCGGGCAGACTACTGTTCAGTAAATCCAGTGGCAGATCATCAAGCAGAAATCTCCTCACCCTCCACCCCCGAACAGTAGGTGAGCCACATTAACATTGCTGTTCAACCACTCCAGCCCCAGTACTGACCAAAGTCTATGATGCCATTAGGATGCTCTGCTTTCTTCCAAGAACATGCAATGACTGATTTTGCAGCACCCAAGTATTGCCCTATTAAAAGTTGATCAGACCTGGACATCCTCCCAAATCAGGTTGGTCCCAAGAGCAGGAGGATAAGCACTGGTTCAAAGGGAATACAGAATCCCAACATCTCTTTCAAGACTTTCACAATTTCCCTGCAGAACCGATGGTCGACGTGGGTGGGGTCGGAGGGGCACCACATGTCCATAGTTTTCTAATTTAAGTAAAACTAGTCCCTTACTCTTTGAGAAAAGAGAACCGTCCCGGAACGGTTAATTCCGAGAATTGAAATGCATCAGCAGAAGTGTAAGGCAGGGAGGTCTCTTGTGCTTTGAAGCCGAGGGAGGGGCGGCCAGCTAAACACACCTTCTTGTCGCTGTGCCTGCTTGCCTGATAGAAATGTAAATGTGTCCAACTGGCTAATCAGCAAATGTAAAGGGTGCTTGGAATCCAGTATTGGCTTTAATATATGTAGTCACTTGAAGCTTCCTGATGACAGTTTATTGCAAGAGAGTAACCAGCTGAGCAGTGAAGTGTGTGCTTTTATTGGACAGGTACAAAACAAATTGCACTATTTGCAGTCTGGGTGTTACTAAAATCTAAATTTTGGAAGCACTTTATCTTAAACCTTTCTACCCATTTTGTATCAGCCTATCTCATACTGTGTGTAAAGAAGTGCTTACGTCACAGACTGGCACCTTGTAGCACTAAACATATTCAAATGACTATTCTCCACTGCATGAACCAGGTTTCAGTTCTGTGGCTCTCTGGTTACACATACCTCTGAAGTGCATTAACTAATAGAGATTTCATAATGTACAATAGTGCTTTTCTCACTGATGAACTTAACTTGTATTTATTGTTCATTGAATATGTGCCTTATTTCATATGTAGTTACCTGAAGGTGAAAGACCATACAAAAAGTTACAGAATATTTTGTTTTGGTAGCCACGCCTTTTTCCTCCTTTCCTACGCTCAATCACCCTGTCCCCTTTGCGCACTGCATCATAGTTCCCATACTTTTTTTCATGCACTTTGACTACTGTGCAGAAAACTACAATTCGAGGACACCCGTCATAATGGAGCATGTCACGCCTCCCCCACAGCCTCTCCATTAGTCCTGCCTGGCAGTGATTTACATATAATGCATTTTCATATGTGTGAGATGCCAGTTAAACATGTTCTTAATTTTAATGCTCCTACTTTTCTGTTTTTACTGATTTTTACAGATAAATGGAGGCAGAAAATCATATTTTTTCTAAATCTGTATTTATTGTTAAATGTGGGCAAAACAGAAAATAGGTCATGTTTCGAGTGATTCTTGATGCTGTTAATCATGATTGCCAGGCCCAGGCACACATGGGTCTTAAAAAATGGGGCATATTTCCCTAATTAATCTTTCAAAAGTTGCTGATGTGTATGTGTTTATATTACAAATCTACTTTTGCTAGGAGTGTATTGTGTACAAGTTAAGCATTTACATGCCTTTCCTATAAGACTAAAACCTGTGAGAGATCCGAGTGTGCATGTAGCAGTAAATGTTAAATAAGTGTGGTAATCTACCAGTTACATGTAATTATTTTCCAGGGAACACAAAATAAACGTAGTTGAATACAGTTAAAATGTGAAAAAATTAATTTGGATAAATACAGGTAAAAATACCTAATAAATAAACACTATAACACCAAGAACCCAACTTATAGTGTATGTGCACGCAAAATGAGCTATTGTGTTTATCTAAGCTCGTGGTATCCTATTATTTTACCGTGATGTGTTTATTTAAGGCTTTCTCCCAGAAGGATCTATACTTTCCATACAGCAGTCGACTGCAGATCCATCAGCAATGTGTACACTTTAGAGACAAGGCCCTTGGTTCCCACCAGCTTGTTTGAAATCCATTTTCTCTCTAGTGGCAGTGGCTGCTTGTTTACCGGTGAGTGGAGGATACAATGCTGTAACTGAGCATAATGAAGTGTCTCCAATTCATCTAGAGACAAATCTCTTTTACATTGCGTAAATGACTGATTTGCCCCACCATCCAACATTCACAAGCTCCTCTGCCTGTCACATGGGCATAACTGCATTGCTGGGCTGAATTCGTCATTGAAACGTAAAGGAGTGTATGTATGGAGATGGGAAAGTTGTAAAGCCTATTTACTTCACCCAAGTGTTCAATACATGGAGGGTAGTGGTCACCATGGTACTAAGGTGCACATTAGTAGACATCTGATTCTTCTCTAGCCAAATTAGGACCCGGATCCCCCAGGTTGATCCTGACCCCACCCCGACAACCCCACAAATCAGTGACTTACAGGCAAGCTTTGTGGGTGAAAAGAGGCCATGTTTATTCAAGCAAACACAATTAAACATGACAATATATTTAATCTAACATCGTCTAAAATTCACATCAAGAGTCAACGTTAAAAATACGAGTCTCAAAATCATATTTACAAACGTGATCATCTGAGCATAAGAACAATACAGGAAATATTTCAGAATCATTTGAATATATACAGCAGACAAATCCATGAGCTTCCCCGAATGTCACCTGTCATATCTAGCACAAAGGGGCCTTTCCGGCCCGTGCCCCCACGGAGAACCATGCAGGTGTACTCACCTGCATCCTTGAGGGGTGAGCCCCTGCCATCTGCTCCTTGTCCTCCAACGTAGGGGCCCACCCCTCCAACATCAGGCTGGCCATGGGGGCTTGTAGAGTATAACCAGAGGCAGAAGCCCCATGCCCTAGGTTGCATAACCGAGCGCCCTTGCCCCCAGCTGGTGTCCCCAATCTCTCTGGGGTCAGCTTACCGTCTCCCCCCCCCCCCCCCTCAGTGCTGGCCTAGGGAGTATGCAGGAGGACTCCCCTTGACGTGGTACAGCAATCTATGTGCTCTCCTTACCGCTACAAGGGCAACCAGGGCCAACCGGACCTTCGCCCTCCCCACCGCCAAACAAATTCCGAACAAAAGCCCAAATTCCTTCAATCAACAGGTCTGTGCCGATGTCAGACAAGTGAACGCCATCATGATGAAACATGTGGTTCCCCCTGAGCAACCTGTGCGATATGTGGCAAAGGCGACCTTGCCTGGTACATAACTTGGCCAACTCCGTGTTCAGGCACCTCACGGAAACTTTCAAAGCCCTTGACCTCACCCCGGGCCCCCATTTGCGCCGTGGAATCATGTTGGACCATGCGATCCGAGCCCCGGGAAAATTCCTCCCCAAACAAGCAAACTCTGTCAGCAAAGCCTTTCTGACAGCCCTGCGACCCAGCTCCACCATGTCGTTCCTGCCCACATGCAGGATAATCAAGTCCGGGAACTGAAGTCTCTCATGCTCTTTCATCTCTTCCACCAACTGCTGTAGCTGCCCAATTCAGAGGCCCCAATGGCCTGCCAATGGAAGGAAATCTTGTCCAAACACGCTGGCTTCGACTTACACTGCGGCTGCAACCGGTAAGCGGCCTGTCGTACGAAGGAGTGCTCCAGCACCCATACCACCTTAAAAGGCCTGCTACTGTAGGAAAAAAGAGACAAATATGAGAATGGCAACGCAGGGTGATATTAGAGCACAACTTACAAAAACTCAGGACGCACGTAGCATTTGAAGCATGAGGAAGACCATCGACCAATACGCTTAACCTCCTACGCAGACAAACCAGCCCCTGCAGCCAAAGTCGCTGCCCCATATCTAAATGAGTGAGAAGAATAGCCAAAAGGGTCCACAATCCGACTCCGAAGGGCGCTCCTAAATACTGCGGCAAACTGGTATTTTGACAGGCACTCCCCATTTGCATGAATTAAAAGGGGGTGGGCATGCCACTGTGGGCGTACCGCCAAATATGCCCCCATCTGGGCCACCGGGCACACTAAGGCTCCCGTGGCGGGCTTGAGCCAAATCTTTGCACCACTACCCATAGGGTCGATTTTAGATCTTCGCAATTTGATGGAAAGCCCATCATGTTGTAATTTGACATCTTGGAACTGCAAACCCCCAGCAGCATCTGTTTTCGATGACTCGACCAACTCGCCTACCCTGAAAGCTCCATAAAATGCCACTGAGAAAGCGTCCCCAAACAAGGTCCCCTCATAAGTGGATGTGCACACTGCTCGGAGGCATTATATGTCCTCCAAGGTCTTCATATCGAGCGGCCTTCTACTATCCTTCCTCACACCTTCTAGCCTGGCCCAGCCCGCTAACGCCTTTCTGACCAAGAATGAATTACCTACATCCGGATCCCCCCTGAGTTTAGCATAGAAGCCAATCGCAGCCAAGTGATCCCTTGTGTATGACACCGGCCTGCCCTGTGCCCTCAGCGCCTGTAGAAAACCACAAATAGCTTCTGACGAAAAGAAGTTCATAATCCCCTGCAGCTGCACAAAGGCCCAGTAAGATTTAAAGTGTTGCTGGTAGGTCTTTCGGGTGTGCTCGCTGAGCGAGGCTCCCATGAGCTAAGGCGGGGCTCCAATCTTCCACAGAGATATTGGGAACACTGTCATCTGGTCCGCAGCTTGTGGACGAAACCTCTGAATTCCTGCAACTTGGAGACAAAGCGTCAGCTGCCTGGTTAGCCACACCTGGAATATGCGCAGCCCTAAATACTACAATCAACTTTAGCCAGATGTTTTAGCAGTCTTAGAACCTGGGTACAAGAAGCCCCCTGCCTATTAATGGCCTCCACCACTGACATGTTATCTGACCAAAAGACCATTGACTTGCTACAGAAGAAGTTGGTCCACACAGTGACCACAACAACAATGGGGAATAGTTCCAAAAAGGCGATATTCCTTGTCAGCCTGTTTGCGTACCATGCATCAGGCCAATCGCCTCGGCACCAATGCTGTCCTAAAATTGCCCCAAAACTGATATTGCCTGCTGCATCTGTGAATAAGCCCAAAGAGTCGCTGGAGACTGGGGGGGTGGCCAACCCACTGTCCAATTAAAGCCCTATAGAAGTCTCGCCATATCCTCAAGTCATCCCTCATCCCTCACCTCTGCTCGAAGCCTAGTATGGTAATGTTTTTCCGTCATACCGGCCATTGCCCTAGCAATTGATCTGGAGAAGAGGCAGTTCATGGGATTATGCACAGCGCAAAATTAAGTTGGCCCACGAGTACCTGCAGCTTGTGTAAAGTCACCTTAGGCCCTGCTAAGACAGGTTCAATCGCCCGGGAGAATGCTTGCACCTTGTCAGGCCGCAACCTGCACTCACCCGCCACTGTGTCAATTTCAATACCCAAGAACACAAAGCAGGTGGCTGGGCCCATTATCTTGTCAGGCGCCAGGGGTACTCCCAATTCTTCAAACATGGATATCAAGTCTCCCAAGGCCCACCCAAAGACTTCAGAGGATGCCAGACCCATGACCAGGAAATCATCCAAGGAATTTTCGACGTCCGTGCGACCTGTTCTGAACGTGAATAACCACTGCAGCATTGAACTAAACTGCTCTAAATAACTGCAAGACACTGCAACAACCCATCGGCATACATTTGTCATAGAAAAATGAATTGAAAACCGAGTAAATGGTAATCGTCTGGGTGAATCATCAGTAGGCGGAAAGCTGACTCAATATCGGTTTTTGCAATGAACGCAGCTGGGCCTAGCGCCCGTAGTTTCGCCAATGCCGCGTCAAATGAGGAATAGGTCATTGAGTAGAGAGCCGGGTCGATCGCATCATTAACCGAGGAACCCTTGGGTGCAGATAAATTGTGAATCATGCAAAACTGCCCCGGGTCCTTTTTGGGCACCACCCTTAGCGGTAAACAAACATACTTGTGAAAGACAGGTGTCAGGAAGGGGCCCGCTATCCTGCCTAAGGCGGCTTCTTTCTCCAATTTTTGGGCCATCACGGTTGGGTGAGTGCGTGCTGACAGCAGGTTTTTGCAATGCAAAACTGGGGGTACTCCCTGAGCGGGTATGCGGAAGCCCATAGAAAACCGTTGATAAACCAATTGTGCCGCATTATTGTTGGGATAGTGACTTAGCCAAAATACCAGTCTCATTATAACTAGCTGGGTTGGTAAAGCCTTACTGTGGAGACGGTTTGGGATCCCTTCCTTTATCTTTGGATTTTTTAACACATTTGAATTCAGGGTGGGATGGGTGGCCGCAAAAGGAACAGGCATGCTTGAATTTACATGACCCTGCAGGCCGCGTACAGATTTTTCTATCGCATTTCCAACATAACCCTGTTTTCTCACCAGATCCCCATTGTGAGCGAAAGGGCTGCTTAACTGGGGCTTTGTTGTTCACACCCTTCAACCACACGTTGACCTCTGTTTGATCCCACCCAATCTCCGGATCCTCGACTTTAGCCCACCTGAAATCCCTATCATAATCTAGCCAGGTCACCCGGCAATACATAGCTTTAGTCTTCAAGTTCTTATTGGTTTAAAATATCATACGGGCAGCTAACTCAGGACTTTTTTCCAACATCACAGTCATAAATACATTAAAGCCAAAGAGCCAATTAGTAATCAACTCCTCTATCTTTGGCTTCTTTTCCTTGGAAGAGCTGTCCTTCCCCTCCTTTTCCTTGGCATCAGCCTCCCTCCTTCTTGGCCTGATTAATGAAAATATGTTTACAAACTTGCCCTTCCATATCTTTTCTTTCACCTCTGCTGGGACGTGCAATGCCAACTTCCCGGGCTTGGAGAGCAATGTGTCCTGGCCCCTCAGCGCCCTCCCCCCAATTCCAGGGTGCTTGTCTGCGGGTCCTGACCCTTTACCTGGTGTAACAACGGTGGATGCATTGGACTGTGTAAGGGCCTGCTGACCGAGGAGCTGAGTTCTACTTGCTTCTACAACTCGGCTACAGTGGCGCTGAAAGTAGGTGAATGAGCCAATGGGGCAACTGAGGCACAGCTAGCCTGACTCGCAGTCGCAGGAGCCGCCATATGTGATAACAGAGAGGCAACCAACGTAAGTATGCCCGCTGTTAAACCCTGCAATACGCTGGGTGTTGCCCCGGAGGAACCCGGCGCCGACAACAGTACTGACCCAGATTGCACGCCCTGTGCGGAGCCCCCTAGACCTGTAACTTGGAGACCCGTTAACAGCATCTGCGTGCAGTACCGAGTACATCAGAAGGTGGGGCACATGTCCCCCCAAAAACCAGAAGGGAGGACTGATCCCCATTTTCCCCAGGCAAGGTTCCCTGCCTCTGAGCTTAAAGTGCTTGCAATGACTTCCTAATGTCAGCTAGCATGAAGCTCACTTTGGTAGACTCTAGCAATCCCTGTTGCACAATAGCTGGAAGAAGCATAGGGGGAGTTGCGAGGGTAGCCCCCTGACCCATAACTCCCTCCACCGAAGAAGACTGGTCTGCCTGTCCTCCCCCGCTAGCAAGATGGCCCACGTCACCCCCAAGACCCCCAGTTTTCTTTTTAGCCGGTTGAGTCCTCTCCCTCTTCTGTACAGGAGGAAATGCTGCCCGAGGGGGCACATTGGAATGGTGGGGGGCTATCCCCCCAACCCGGTTCGGGCCCAGACATGGAATCACTAGAATCGTTCCCATTGCCCAGCTTAGCCAAGACCAATTTTAATAGCTGAGCCAGCTCAAGATCATTGTCTTTCCTCTTGCCTACTCGCTCCCCCTTTTCAGGCATGCCTACCTACTATCAGTGTGCCGAAACGAACACTACGGAGAGGGCTTTGCTCACACAAGGTAGAAATTCATGTATTCTTACAACAATAAACTATCTACCCTGCCACTCAGGTCCAACACACGACTACTCGCCCCAATTCAGACCTATCCTTTCTGTGAAAAACCACTTAAACTAGACACGGGACGACACAGGCCCCGATATCTGGGGGCCATGAGTACTAGCATGGCCCCACTGGAATGGGCCCACAAACACAGGCTGCCCAACAAGTGCTTTCCCAGCTCGGGACAGTTCCAGCCCTCGGCCCCCACCTTGCGTTCAAGCCTCCCTCCCGCCTAAAGAAAACAGAGACAAGGTTGAGCAAATAAGCCCCCCTCCGTGCTGCCCACAAAGCAAAAAACCCCTAGTGCTGACCTCAATTGAAGTGGCGGGGGCCGCCCAAAACGTTCCTGCCCCACCATGCTCCCCGTCGACAACCAGAGCCGCCACCAGGTGTCAACCTGGGCTGGGCGAGTACTCTCGAGCCCTTGCAACCCCCGGTCACAGTCCGGGGAGTTCTTGGAACGTCTCGCTTCCCACCAGTGCAATTACCCGAAGCCCGCTAGTCGACTGCCAAAGACGCTGCAACCGCCGACCTGGAGAGGAGACAGCCAAGAGTTGGGGATTCCATTTCTCTTCGTCTCCCGTGCTGGTGCGGATAGAAAGAGGATGAGGGCCTGGGCCAGGGCATCCTAAATAGGCCCCCAACCCTCCCCCCAAAAACATCCGACGGGAGCAAATGGAAGCGGCAACCCTCGCACCCCGGGAGGAGTCCATAAAACCCTACTCACTGAGGCGTGGCCAGGCTCCCGGAGTTTGGGATCCGAATGGTTCGCTTCCTTATGGTAAGCGCTTCTCCATTGATCCTTTAGGGGTTACCCAACTATGGCAAGATTCAAAAGAATTCAATTGTTGTCTCCCCGCCCAGGAAATATAAATAGGTGCCGATTTGTCCAGTTCCAGTTCACCTCTCAGATCTTCTAGTAAGGGTGGTAAGTTGGCGCTATACAGGTATGATACTGGGAACATGATTTGAATGCCCAGATATTTGAGGTATGAGCGTGTCCACTTGAGGTGGTACTTGTCCCTTATCCCTTGGCTCAGATGTGGCAAGTTCACCTCTGGGGCAAGGGACAGATTGAGAGCCTTAGAGTTGTCCATATTAATTTTATATCTTGCAAACTCTTCACACTCTCACATTATTCTAATGCTAGCAGGGATGTGACAGGGGCACTTAGAAAGAAGATAGGCATCGGCACATAGAGCGTTTTTGTATTCTTCTGACCCAAGCGGTATCCTGCAAATGTTTGGGGAATGTTGGATGTGACTGATAAGCAAACAGCAGCGTTAATAGGGGACATCCCTGCCTAGTACCTTTATATATGTCAAAAGTCCTAGAAACAAGGCCTTTGAGTGCATTTCTAGCAGTGGGAAAGCAATGATTAGCAAGTGCCATCTGCAAAAATAGCACTCCAAAGCCAGCTAAGGCTCTGATTGCGCCACGAAAGTGCCAGTCCACCTGGTCAAACGTTTTCTTTGGTCCAAAGGCACAAGCATGGCTGATGTCTTGTCCCTCTGTACCATACTTCTGAAGATGTCTATTCTTGATAAATCTGCCTGTCACTAGGCATCTCAAATATGGTGGATTTTGTCTGTTAGGATAGTCTGAAGTCTGGAAGCCAGAATGTCAATATATAATTTAGGGGCACATTGACTAAAAGAGAGCTTCACAGAGCCATAGCTACTAAGATGTGGTGCTGCTGTTCTCTTTCACAGCCTTGGCACACAAACAGGTTACCTCGCTCGAGGCATACAGCTTTGCTCAGTACAGCACACATTCAGTGTGAAAAGTAGTAAAAATAAAAACATTTCTTCATGTTAGCTCCTGCCAGGAGGAAGCGTTATATGTTGGTGTACAGCCATGTCTAGCAATTGTATTATCTAGAGCTTTGTGTCAAAAACCACTGGTTGTAGCATGGGAACCCTCATGTACCACCTATGGGATGCCCCCTTGAGGCAAAGCACTATTTGCATTGCATTTAGTGCAACTTTACTGTTTTGTGCTCTACAGTAAATACTTTAACAAGACTGCACCGGTTTGACTTTATGTAACTTTACCCTGGTGCGAATTCTTGATAAATCTGTCTCTTAATATCCAAATGAACAGGGCACTTCACTTGTCTGTGGCACAGAGATTGCCTTGCGCCCATGTTTAGGGATGACCAAGACCATGACCTCTCTCATGGAGGGTGTTGCTGTGCCAACATCCGCAAATCGATACAAGAAAAAAATACCTTGTAAAAAGTACCCGTATACCCATCCAGCCCCAGTAATTTCCAATTTTCAAGACTTTGGTTGCTTTGTGGACACCTTTTTCTGTGATGGACCTCTATAATTCTTCCCCCTGTAAAGAAGACAATTTGGGATGAGTGCTGTAGCCACATATGGAGCTTGACGAACAGGCAAAATCGCATTTGCTTGGACCCGAGATCCTAAACTCTTCAAGTTTTTCTGGCTGAGATTTTAGGATCGCCCCATGTGCTTTCCAAATTTCTCTGACATATTCTTTCTCCCCATTGCCATGAAGATGACATACCAGGAATGTGCCTAACTTATCCCTAGATACATAAGAGTAGCAACACAAGTGAGCAGCTGGCAGGGAACAGTGGTGGAGGGGCAAGGATAGGGGGGGAGAGAAAATAAAAATAAACAATTTACAAAACATACCGCTGCCTCTCCTCCTTCTTGTTCAGCTTCCTTTTTCCTGCAGTCCCGGCAGCAGGAAGCACCTGGCTCCCGGGCTCCATTGTGATTGGTCTGAGCACTGTGGTTCGGCACTCAGACAAGGACAGGGAGGCTTTGCATGTTTCTCACCAGGCTGCGCAAAGCAGCCTGGTGGGAAACATGCAAAGTGAGCATGACTGTTTGGTAGGCCCAAGAGGGCCAGCCAAACAGTCATGTGCACTTAGGAAGTGTGTAAACCCCTGTGCCATTAGCCCCGCCCTGCTCCACCTTAACCCAGTAATACAAAAAAATAGAATGATAATAATGGCGTTATCAGTTGTTTTTTGCTTCTCCGCTCTAACAGCAGTGGGGCAATGCTCCTCTGCCTTAGCGGAGGAGGTGCCCCTACAACTCTGCCTTACTGAAATGTATAGTCTTCAGCTACCTGTAAAAGATATAAGTTTGCTCAGGAATTTTGGCAAGGGTTTCACTCGGTACTGGGTCTGCAGATGCTTTAGGTCTGCTTCTCTGAGTCTCTCTAAGTCTGGAAATACATTTACTCTGTACTACAAACCATCTTTAGAGAAGCTTCCAATTCAAAGTTCGGGGTACAGTATTCAATAAACCCAATGTACTGCCTAAATATAGGGTTTCTCATCATTATTGAATGTTATCTTCATGGTCGATACTAGGTCCTGCCCGGTCTCAGGTCTAAGCTTAGTGACATGGGGACATGATCATGGGGTAGCCATTACTGCACGCTCTACCTTCCCAACAAGGGGAGTCAGGGCATTACTCGCCAAAATGTTAACTATGTGTCTGAGATCAATAGACATGGGAGGAAATGTAAATTCTATATCATTAGTGGGCGGTTCTCGACACAAATCTCTTAAGTCCCAGCTCTTGCAGGATGCCCTTTCATTAGACCTGTCCCTCTGCCTGTTCCATACTAAGTTGAAATGCCTGTTAAAACTATGTCACCAAATGCAACCTTGGCTAGTGACATAAGTAGTGGTGTGTAAAATTTGTATAATTAGCTTTTTCATAATTATGCAAAAGTTGAGAAAAATGATGTGAAATTGCACATAATTATGCCAATGCAAAACCGCTGTTTGGAGCTGTATTTTAATGCTAAATGTGTCCTCGCATCCACTTTGGACATGAGGAGGCATTTGGTGCACAAATAATAGCAGAGAAAATACAAGCACTGCTAACAGTCTGGTTGTTCATGTTGTTCCCTAGTGGTTCACTGAATTTATGTGCGATTGCACCTACGTACTGAAATTTTTGCCCCAGCCTTGTCATAAGAAAGTTTTGTGGAAATGGCTCCTGAACTACATTTCAGAAGCATATTATAGCTATTTACAGGGAATTCAGCCAATTGTCCCTGCAACATTGAGAATCTTCCATACTTGCGTAAAGCACCTTTGGGAATATATTATGTTATTGAATATAATCCCTGCAACTAAATGCAAAGGATCAAACCATCTTTATTTCTTCACCATTCAGGTCATCTAATATTCGAGCCTCCCAAGCCTCAAAGTTCTCCTCTACCATACATAGCCACCCATGACCATAGAGCACAAAGCTTGAATCTTCTTCCCTCGAGGAGCCACTGATGTAACCAAGACGCTGCCAGGCCTCTAGGTCTCTCCAAGGCCATGCTCTCTGATCAGATTTCAGTGCTCCTTATTTAGTCCCTTATTGCTACTGCGATTTCCCCCCTCCTTCTATTGAAGAGCTTCCACTGCCAGGAGAAATCACTGTAAGCACTCACTCCAAAGTCGAGCTCATTCAAAAATCAGTGCATGATCTACAAGGAAAGAGTAAAAGGACAGCCATGTCATTGTCAAATAGGCATAATCGACCATACAAAACCCTTAAATATCTATTGGATGATGAAACCCAAACCCTACTCCTTTCATATGAGTCTACAGCCTTTAGCAGAGGTGAGGAAATTAGATCAGTCCCGATCGATGCACATAGAACGTTCTGGCCTAAGAACAGAAAACCCAACCTTAAGAACCTAAAACAAGTCCCGCTAACCACCAATACCCAAGAGATGAACTCTGATATCTCAGGGAAAACACTGCTATGCCTACTGCTCAACTGTCGTTCCGCAGCAAAACATGCCTCTGACATTGCTGCCCTCATCCTTAGTCAGGAAGTTGATGTGACAATCTTAACAGAAACATGGCTCACAGAATCTTCTTCCCCGTTCATGGGTCTACTGGTGCCTTCTCATTATAACATTGTGATATTAGAAAGACTAAAAAAGACAGGAGGTGGTTTAGCCTGCATATACCGATCTGATATCAAGGTCAGCCAAATACAATCCGACCTTCTTGAATCCTGTGAATATCTCGGTCTCGATATAAGAACTGGAGATAATCAAAGGTGCAACTTGCATGCGCTGTACCATCCACCAGGCAATAATGCCCCTTTCATAGACCAGTTAATGGAGATCATCACGGCTTACTCTAACAGTCACACTAATGATATATTCCTAGGCGACTTTAATTTACACTGGGAAGACAATAATCACAAACAGGTCAACGTACTTAAAGACTTTTTTGCAGACCTAAACCTTACTCAAGCCTGCACACTGCAAACACACTTGAAAGGGGCAACCTTAGACTGGGTAATCTCGAGAGTCAAGGATATTACAATCCACTCAATTGCTCGCTGCGATTGGTCGGATCACTATGCCATAACCTTTCATATATCCACCATAAAAAAGAACAAGACCACGCAACCTGTCATACTTAAAAAATGGACACGGGACACCAAAGACCCTTATATTGAGCAATTAGTAGCAAGATGTGAGAAGGATCTAATTCCGCCTAACAACTGGCTGAACGTTAACAAACTCACTGATCACTACACCACATCAATGACGAATATAGTCAACTCCACCATGCCACTAAAACTGAAAAGAGTTTCAGAGAAGGATAAATATCCATGGTCTAATGGGACACTGAATGAAGACAGGCGGAAGCTGAGAATAGCAGAAAGAAAATGGAGACAGCACCCAATATCCCCCAGCTAAAAACTCTCAGAAAAACTTGAAACAAGTACAACAAAAGTGTTCACAACTTCAAAAAGGAATTTTTCAGATCGGAACTGGATAACGCCAAAAACAGACCATGGAAACTTTTTGAGATGTTAAAACAACAATCCAATATGTTGGCCAAATCTGCCCAAGAAGCAACTAAGACTCAACTGAGCTGCAAGGAATTCTCAACATTCCTCTCAGACAAGGCCAACACGCTAGAAAGAGAACTCAGGATGGCAGCCGTCTACCTCTCTAGCCAACTATCATCACAGAACTATGCTATCATGAAAAACGGTCAGGCTATGACGAAAAATAAAGCACAATGGTCAACCTTCCAGCTATATGACCAGAATTCCATTGCCAAAACTCTCTCGGATATCAAACCCAATAACCACTACAATGATCCCGTACCCTCTAAATGCCTAAAAAGAATCAACCATGTCATCGTCCCAATATGGACAAAAATAATCAATACCTCACTATCTTAAGGGGTCCTACCGGAGTGCCTAAAAACAGATCAAGTCCTCCCCATCGTCAAAAAACCTACAGTGGACCCGACAGACCCAAATAACTTTCGCCCAGTAACCAATATTCCATTACTTGCAAAACTAATTGAAAAATGTGCACAAAATCAACTGAGCAACCACATCACTAATTTCAAGCTACTGGACGACTGCCGATCTGGTTTCAGATCAGGCCACAGTACGGAAACAACAATCTTACATATAGTGGATGATGCGCTACAGGCTGTGGATCACAATCAAACATGTCTACTAGTTCTTCTTGACCTGTCTTCTGCATTTGACACGGTAAATCATGAAAAATTAGTAGCCCGGCTGGAAGCCAGGATGGGATTATCTGGAAATGTTCTGAAATGGTTTGAATCCTTCCTTCAGAACAGAACACAAAGATTCCTGATCAACCAGACGCTATCCCCATCATGCCCTAATTCAATTGGAGCTCCGCAAGGATCAACATTATCTCCATCAGTATTCAATCTATATGTCAAACCCCTTACAGAAATCTTCAGACACGCAAACATATCCTATCACATGTACGCAGATGACACTCAGATCTACATCAAGATCACGTCGTTGGAAGAGATCAAGACAATGAATGAGGCCTTGAAAATGTAATTACAATGGTTAACGAGCAATCTTCTGAATTTAAATGCACAAAAATCGGAATTCCTATTAATATCACCGCCAAAGAACCCCGCAAATGTAAAGGAATGGGCTAAACTGATCACTGCACTAAACTGCACCCCTACCCTAGTTGACTCGACCAAATCACTAGGAATCACGCTTGATAAGTACCTAGGAGCATATCATCAAGAGGGGGCGATAGTTGTCACTAAGAGCACTTAGCGCTTGGATAATTATAGCCTGCTATCGCTGCATATTATCGCTGAGATAGAGTGCTATCAGCGACGCTTATCTCAAAAGTGATAAAAATACCAGCGATAGCTACAAAATGTGCGATCATCGCTGGAAAACCAGCGATAATCGCACAAAAAACAGGCGATACCTTACTGATAGGGCAGGGTGGACTTAGCCATTATATCCACCTTCCACTGGATATAATGGCTAAGTCAACCTGAAAGCAGGCGTAAGGAAAGTAGCGATGACCAAGGTTAGCGCTACTTTTCTTATCGCTATGCTCTTTAGCGTGCAGCTTGAAAATAGGAGAAATGTCGGTTAGCGACATTTCTCCCGGTATTTTGGGGAGGAACGCCCACTTTGCATCTCATTAGAGATGCAAAGCTGGGCGTTAAGGGAAAGGGCACTGAGGCAAGGATTCACGCGACAGCGTGACCTCGCTAATAGTGCGATACAATTATCACCGCTTTCCGGACGAAAATGGCCGATAAAAACGGCGATAACTGTCTTGATGATATGCCCCCTATACATGAAAGCCAACATCAAATCAATGGCAAAAAGTGCACGTTTTCACCTGAACTATATTAATTGGCAGTTGAGTCCTTAGTTATATCAAGGATTGAATATGGATGTACAACACTAACAGGTCTACCTAAAATCTCCACAGCACCACTAAAAGCCTGTCTTAATGCGGCCGAAAGACTCATCACAGGTTCTAGAAAATTCAACCACATTTCCCCACACCTGAAAGCATTAAACTGGCTACCATACGAAGCCAGAATTCAACTTAAACTGGCATGTATTACCCACAAAGCTCTCCACTACAAAACACCAATGTACTTAGCCCAGAGAATTGAGCTATTAGGGGGAAGCAGACCTTCCAGGAGTGCCAGAGACCTGTTGCTGAAACCGCCCATCTTTCAGAAGAAGAAAATGTATGACAGAGCATTCTCCGGAGCGGCCCCCAGAATCTGGAATTCACTCCCTCCTAACATTAGAAAAATTCTGAACACGGCAACATTCAAGAGTGAAGCAAAGATCTTCCTAATGAGCAAGTTCCTTCGCTAGTCTAGACGAATCATCATCTGCATCGTGGTTAATAGCCGGATGTATCACAGTCCGGTCATATATGGATGCATCCTGAAAAAAAACACCACAAAAGACACCAACACCAACCAAAGACTGATGCCACCTGATGTAGGTGTTACCGCAACAGGTCAACAACTAATGTAAAGATAAACTCATCAGTTAGCCGCGAAGACTTCTTAGACTGTACAGTACTACAATTAATGGATCTTTGTAGTATTGATGTAAAACATACGAAAGGTACACATCGGAAACACATGTATAATACTACTATAATACCTTTGGTACAGTAAGCTGATCCTAAACTGGTTATTGTTGAAAATGTTAAGAAAGGCATGCACCGAAATCATATATATATTATTGCTGCTATACCTATTGTATTCTAAACTATTTACCTCGTGTAACTGTAAAGCGCTCTGATACCCTTGGGTCATGTTCGCGCTATATAAAGCTCTATAAATAAACATTTTAAAAATAAATAAATGTCATACATTCAACCCAGTACAGAGATCTGGACCTAAGTCCATTGTTTTTTTGCTCATCATGCCATTCCAGTTTGGAACTAGCCATATGCAAATCAGTCTTGACCCTGGACCAATGGGAACAGTCCAGCCCGAACTGCCAGGCCAGGTCCTCCCTGGACTGGAAACAAGCATCCTAAAACCAGTTTCGGCTTTAGCCCTCATCAGCCAGGATAGCTTGTCTCCAGTGGCATGGAGAGCACAGGACCCACGTCTGGGCATACTCGGGGTGACAAATGAAAAAAGAACAATTGATGGACAGAATGTAGAACAATGTCATACATTCACCCCAGTACAGATATCTGGGCCGCGAGCTATCGTGTTTTTGCTCACCATGCAATTCCAGTTTGGACCCATCCAGGACTAAGCAACCCTCTTTACATTATAGACGAGGATTTGCACTAGTGTTGATTTTGTTGGATCTGTTCATCACTTACAAGCCCCGTAATGAATCCATCATGGCATGAGCAAAGATCGAGCAATGGTACCCAATGGGTGCATGTGGATTGAGAGGAGAAGGTTCTGTGGACAGGAAACTGTTTCACCTGTGTTTTATGTTTCATTGGTCAGTGTCTTGTGATCTTTCCAATAGAGTATCAGGGATTGAGAGTGGTACAATGGGAATGAGGAGATTAATTTTTGAGTACTACTTGCACCTTTGGTGAAGTTGTGGATGCTGAACCCCAATAGTTTTTGGAACCCTGCTTTTTACCTTAGGCAGTTCAGCTCTGGTATCTCTTGTTAGTTAATAGTTTAGCAGAGTAAAAGTCAGAATCAAAACTGGGACTATTTAATAACTGTGCTCTAGATCAAAATAGAGTTTAAAAGATTTATTAAAGAATTGTTAATAAAAACAACACACAAGAAAGCATAGTTTGTCATTAAGGGCCATTAAGGCACACTCCGGCAGATGTGCCGAGGTTGGGCTATCTCTCATAGCGCTAGAGACCAGTAGGTGATTATGCGCTCCAGAAATCCCAATTAACAATAACAGATACATTAAACAGGACCATAAATCATAATAAAAACCCTATTTAGTCAATTAAATCTCTTTAGATTCTAAGGGCCTCATATACCTATTTTTGGCGTACGGCAGTGCCGCCAGCCTTTCTGCTGCGCTGCCCTACGTCAAAAGAAAACAACAGGAAAGTGTTGTATCTATGAGATACGGTGCATACCTGTCCTCTTTTACTGCGCTGTTGCACAAATGACTGCGTAGCACCTACATAGGCACTATTGCACCATGGTGCAAGGGTGCCTGCGTTGAAATGAAGTTGTTTTTGTGCAGGAAGGGACACCTTCCTTACAAAAAAATCAGTTACACCAACCCTGGGGAGGCGTGGGCTTTTGATGCATTTCCAGGTTTACAGCATGTTGTAAATGTGTCAAATGCCATGGGTGTTATGTGGGAACACCCACCAATGTTCATGGCATGCCTCCCTATCACAGTATGAAGCAACCCAGTGACTTGCGCTGCGTTGCTTCACACCATATCTACGAGGCCATGAAAAGCCAGGCAGGGTGACTTTACATGGCCTCGTAGATATAGCTCTGCAGTGTGCACCACCGTAGCGTCATTAGTAGTGATGTTCCGGTATTGCACTGGGCTTGTAAATGAGCATCTCAGTATCAAACTCATAAAGAGTATGCCCTGGGTGGCAGGCGAACCCACGGAAGGTGATGTACTGTTATAGAGGGGGATGTCCACCAAGAGTGTCCCGCTGTTGGGTTCGGGTAAGTTGGGTGGCCACGCCTACACTAACCTGAGGGTTCCAGCGCTGCTGGGGGACCTCCATGGTGTTGTCTGGCTGGCGGGATACCGGGGGTCGGCACTCTAGATGTCTGTTTGCTATGTGTCCTGGGGATATGTGCACCTGCGACACTATGATGGGATGGGGCTTCCTTATGTCTTCCAATCCATCATAGCCGCCTTTCAATATTTCCTTGTTGAACTTTCCCAGTCTAAGATGGAGGGGTTTACATTCCTCTTCACATTTGATTTTTTCCAGGTCTATTCTTCCTATTGAAAGGCTTTAAAAGGATTGTCTGATGCATCTCAAATCTACTAGATTCCTGGTTCTGATTTGGGTTTTCCTCCTTCTTTCCCTGCTTGCTGTTGTTGTACTGATGAATTCTGGAGTTTTTTTCTGCCATGCTGCTTTTTAGGTCATAGTCTGTCTAGTTTGCTAAAGACATCTTGGTTGACATTCAGAAAGTTGACCTAGGAATGCATTCTGCCCATTGCTTTCCATTGGCTTTCTGGTTTTTAAGGCACATTTTCTTGCTTTCCATTTGCTGGCTTTATTTGTTTTAGGCTGTCCAGCTTGAGTTCGTACCTTCCCTTGTCCAAACCTTATTTTCAGTATCGTTCCGAGTGCTCTCTTTCTATAAACAGGCCTGTAAATCGTGTTCGTATCTCGCAAAAATTGCTGTGCATTCAAAGACTGATTCTGACTTCAAAGTGAGAGGATTTATGTGACAATCTTTCTGGATAGTGGGGGTAGTAAAGAGTGTTTTTTTTCTAGTACATAATAACAGTTAAATGACTGTGTACGTATTTCAGAATATATCAGAAAAAAGAGCAAATGTTTTGTTATTTCTGAAGTGTGTTGGAAACAAATACTTTAATATGATCAAAACAAATCATTGCACTTGGTCAGTTGTTCTTAAACTTTTGACTTCTGGGAACCCCCACTTAATCATTACTGAAACCCGAGGACCCCACTGAATCATTATTGGAATCCAGGGATCCCCGCTAAGACATTACTGGAAGCTGGGGACCCTGGCCTAAGCATTGTTGATAATTTGAACCGCAAAACAATACACACAAAAAATAGAAGAATTTCATTCAACAAACAAATACACAAATGATGACACATATAATTTAATTCGCAAACACGAATACATTTTAAAAAATCGACATTTTAATTTTAATAGAATAGTTGGAGCTTTTTAAAATTCAATTGAGGCCTCTCATTGTTCATACTGTATTCTGGTTGATGCACCTGCACTGATGTCACAAATCAATCTGAGGATACTAATTTAATTTATAACCTTTAATTTCAAATTCTTTCACATTTCCAGTACGTTTTAAAATGCTCAATTGTACATTTAGCTTCTTTATTTATACTCACTTTATTAATCTGTTAAAAATATCTAATTTACTAAGTAGTAGCCGACCCTCTAAAGAGGCTTTGCGGACCCCCAGGGGTCCCCGGACCACGGGTTGAGAACCACTGAACTAGGTGATGCCATTTCCACACATTTTCGCTGTGCACTGTATTGTTTTATTAGTAAAATGGTATGTCTGTGAAAATGTAATGGTCATTTCAACTGAAAATGTGTTGTATGTAATGGCTGTACACTACTACACCGTGAATACTCCACTCTACTTTGCACTAGTCCAGACCACTGCACTCTACTCTGCATCACTCCACTTTACACTGCTCCACTGCACTCTATGCCTCTACTCTATTCTGTACCACTCTATTCTCTGCCAATGCACCCTTTGTTACTCTACACCACTGCACTCTTCGCTACTGCACTCTACACCACTCCAGACTCCAGTGCACAAGTCCACTCTATGCCACTGTACTCTTCGCCACTCTGCAACTGTGAACTCTACGCCACTGCAGTCTATGCCTGTTAGATCTGGGGGTCTCTAGTTGGCAGAGGTAAGTACCTTTGTCCAAATAGGGACCCTTGCTTCTAGTCAGGGTAAGGGGGGATACACACTGTTGATAACCCCTGCTCACCCATTTGGTAGCTTGGCACGAGCAGACAGGCTTATCCCCAAGGCAATGTGTAAAGTATTTGTACCAACACTCACAGTAACATAGTGAAACACCACAAATGGACGCCACACAAGGCATTTATAAAAATATAAATCACTTTATCTTGATTAGGCAGAGTCAAAACGACATAAATCCCACATACAAAAATAGATTCTCTTCCAATAATGGTTTGTTAATAAAAGGTTCACTGTAGCAATGTCCTTTTGTAGAAAAAGTTCACTTTAGCACTGTTCCCTTTGTAAAAATGTACTTGTAAGAATAACGACACTTGTAAGAATAAGGGAATTGATTGAGTCCTTATGCCTGGAGGACTCCTGCTCCTAGCGTGTAAAAAGTTACTTCAAAAAATTAAAATAAGGTGCTCCTCGATAATGCCCCCACTTGATGTTTAAAAAGTAAACTTTGCGCTAAGCTGTCCCTTAACTGTCACAGTTCACTCGGGCAAGGATAGTTCCTTATTAGCGCGAGGATTGCAAGTTTAATTAAAAGGACGGGCTCCAATACTGTAGCTCCCCTGTGAACCGGTTCAGGCCGTAGCGTTACCTTGGTCGGCTTTGACTGACGCTGCAGCTCTCACTCGAGCGTGGCTCTCCCTCGGCTCGGGCTGACATCCTGCTGGATGAGGTGCATAGCGCATCGACTTCCCTTGGTGTGGAGCCCTCTGTTGCCAGGCAACGGCCTGCGGCTCTTCACTCTCCTTGCGGCTGCAGTCCTGACAATGGACTCGGCCCCGGGGCTGGTTTCACTTCTTGGCGATTCCCAGCTGAGTACAGACACACGCCTCAGCATCGGGGACGATCGGGGCAGAGTCAGGCTTCACGAAGGGCACACGCTGAGCCCCGGCACACACACACTGTGTTGTCGTGAGACGAAGCACCTCTTGAGAACAGCAGATGTCACGAAGGTCTCTTAGCGGCGTGCAGGTAAGGCGGGCTTTACGGCAGCCCCAGCGACGTCCTGGGGGCACACAATTCCCTTCAGAGACAGCAGCAGCGGGGCATGGTGCAGGGCGGGTTGTAGGAGTTGCTGACAAAAACTTTTATACCCCTGAGTTTGCAACAGTAGGCCAGCTCTTCTCAGGTAGACCTCAGAGGGGGACAAAGCACACAACACAGCTCCTCTTCAAGCAAGGGAGACACAGCACACATCAGACAGTCCCTTGGTCATCTTCCTCAGCAAGCACATCAACTGCAGGTCAGCTCCCAGACACTCAGCAATGGCAGTACTTTTTTTCTCAGTCTTCCTACTGTTCTTCTTTGGCAGGGATTCCTTCTTGATCACAAAGTTTCCTAATCTAAATTCTAGGGGTTTCAGCTCAGATATTTATACCCCAAAAGTCTTTGTTCTTCATGTGTGAGGGGTCCAAACCAGTTCTGGGTGCACTCTGCCAGTGCACATCTTCTTCCTTTGTGAGTGTGGGTCAGGGCCATCAGACGCACCGCAGGAGGTGGAGCAAGCATTGTGGAAGGCAGGCACATCCCTATTCAGACCCAGGTGCTACTCCTCCCACCACTCTACATGCAGATAGGCCTATTCAGCCTAGTGCTGACTCACCCAGCCTCCTGGAGCCTCCCCAGCCCCTGTCACTCACAAACGAGACAGTCAATCCACAAACCGGCAGAGGCACACAGAAAGGCTGAACAAGAAAATAGCCACTTTCTAAAAGTGCTATTTCCAAACCTAGAATTTAAAAACCATCTTCACTAAAAGATGTGTTATTAAATTCTGAGTTCTGGGATACCAGATTCCATATGTCTATCTTGCTGCTATGGGAAGATATGCAGGTAAATGTTACACAGCATTCCCAATGTCATCCTATGGGCAAGATAGCCTTTCAATAGTGAAAAACGAAATTGGCAGTATTTCACTATCAGGACATGTTACCCACACTAGAACATGTCCTACCTTTCACATACACTGCACCCTGCCCAGGGGGGTACCTTGGGCCTGCCATAGGGGTGTCCAATGTGTAGGAAAAGGGAAGGGTCAAACTTGGCAAGTGTGTACACTGGCCAGGACAACATGGCAGTTAACAAACTGCACACAGGCACTGCAGTGGCAGGCCTGAGACACTATTTTAGGGCTACTCATGTAGGTGGCACAATCAGTGCTGCAGGCACACTAGTAACATTTGAATCACCAGCCCTGGCACACTCAGTGCACTTTACTAGGGACCTACTGGTAAAACAAATATGCCAATCATGGATAACCAATCACAATAATAATTTAGAGGCAAAAAGTCTGGGGAAACCACGCCAAGGATGCCAGGTCTAACAATGGCAATACACTTTACGCTGTAACACTCGACTACATGCGCCAGCCCTCCATGCCAATCCACTGTATGCCACTCTAATCTACTCTGCACAACTGCACTCTACACCACTTTACTCTACACCATTACACTTCATGCCACTCTACGTAACTGCACTCTATGCCACTTCACTCTAGTCTGAATCATTCTACTCCATGTCCATGCACTCTATGCCACTCCACTCTGCGCCACTCCACTCTATGCCACTCCACTCTTAATCACTGGACTCTACACCAATGCACTCTACACAGCTGCACTCTATGCTACTGTACTCTTCTCTGCATCACTGTACTCGACACCACTGCTTTATATGCCACTCTACTCCACTCTACACTACTGCACTCTGACACTCTACTCTGCTACACTGCACTCTCCACCATTGAACTCTACCCCACGCTACTCTGCACTACTCCACTCTGCCACACTATACTCTATTCAGCATCACTCTATGCTACTCTAATATGCACCACTGCACTCTAGGCCATTTCTCTCTACTCTGCACTCTATGCCACTAGATTCTATGCCATTTTACTGTACTCTGCACCACTGCCCTCTGCCTCACTCAACTCTACACCACTCCACACCACTCTGTTTTGTGCCACTGCACTCTATGCCACAATACTCTACTCCACTCTGCGCCACTCTATTCTGTGCACCTCTGCACTTTGTGCCACTGCACTCTACTATGCATCACTCTAATCTACGTCACAGCATTCTACAACGCTACATTGTACACCACTGGATTCAATGCCACTGCACTCTGTGCAACTATACTCTACAACACTCTACGCCAATGCATTCAACACCAGTCCACTCTGCTCTATGCCACTCCAGAGTGTGCCACTCTATGCATCTCCACACTATGCCACTCCAATTCATGGCACTCTCTGTCACTCCACTGTCCAACACACTACTTTTTGCTATTCTACTCTAGGACACTCCATGCCACTCTCCTCTATGCCACTAACTTTTAGCCATGCTGGGGTACCACATGGCTAAAACACATTGGCAAAGCCAATAGCGCTTGCATAGACGAGACCTATTGGCTTTGCCAGTGCTTGTTCCTCCTGACAGTTTCCATAGAGGGCACATTCCATCCTCCGTGTTCCCATAACTGGCGAGCAAGGTCGGCTTCTGGAGGCAATCGTCCCAGCTTCAGATCTCGTACCATCCAGTCCAGACAGACAATTCTCTTTGTGTCCAGCTCTTGAGAAATGAGGAAAGAAAGTCTCAACATAATTGGACAGAGTCTCGGGAGGAAAATGAGAAGTTGCCCCTGCACCTTCAAAACAGGGTTTTTATACAAATGTTAATGCATATCAAATTTAAAAACTTTAGATTCAGCATGGTATGGTCGTGGTTGTCGCATTGGCAAATCAAAAACAGCCTTACTAAAACTTCTAAACGTAAGAGAAATCTTACCCTGGAGATGTATAACACAATATGAAACATTTCTCAAACAATAGCTCATTGAATTAGGTTCTTCTGCATGCCTGCATCGGAACTTCCTGCGAAGATCCTTCAAAAATGACATATCAGGTACACGATGGGATATTTCATTCAAAATACACACTTTTTAGTACAGTCACTCTCTTACACCATTGCACTGTGTGTTCCGCAAAACTGTGAAGCGAGAAGACTCACCATTAGTTCTCTGATTGGGAGTGGGGAGTGATACGAGCAAGATGAGCTGAACAGCAGAAACCTCATCCATTCTATCAAAATGGAGTCTCTGTGCAAAATATCTGGCCTGTGTTTATTACATTATTAATCAACCTTATGAATTCGTTTCGAGTGCATTTGCATCAATTCATCTATTCTGACTTAATGCATCACTAAAATCATTTATTCGCACAAGTAAATTGTCATCCACATTTACACATAAAAAAACTTTAACAAGGTCATATGAGGTCCCCTGAAGTGTATTAAGTGGCAGAGCAGTGTGCATAAATGTACAGAGTGTACACAGTGGGGAATGGAGAAGTTAAGCAAGTAGATTCAAATCACAGCCAGATGACATAGCCGACAAATACACTAGATTCGTGGTGTGCATGATTTATCTCTGGCACTAAGCAGGTCACAAAAGGAGTGCTAAAGCACCGCGCTGGTGCCTTCAATGGAAGTCCCTCTGTCTCAACTGGCATGGCATTCAACACCCGAATCAAAGGTTTTGTATGCCTTTTGGCACCATGACGACTACAAGTGTACTATGCAAAAGGTGGCGAGAACATTGCTTTTGAATATCTACGTTCAATGTACTGCCACGTGATAGCAATCTTAATGAGCACAGTCTATGATCGCAGCTGGGGTTCTGCAGCTTACAGCTCATAGTATTAACTTGTATGCCAGGGCTCGCCAGAACGGTTAATTGATGCCACCACCCATTTGTAGAGCGGGTATGTGGTTCTGTGTCACCAGGGCACCATTTTTCAATGCCTGGGCAGTCATTTCACAGACAATGCATTCTGGGTAGGGTGTCTTGTTTCACAATGGACAAAACTGAATCAACATACAATAACTTCTGACGTGCAGGCCATGTCCGAAAACATGGCATTCCATGACATAGCGCCCTGTGACCTCTCTACAAAATGACACATATTCGGTGCAGCTTTGCAACCCTAACTTCAAGATTTTGAAGTAACTCGTTACCGATTTGTAACTCCGGATTGGGCACAGGAGTGACTGAATCTGTTGCCAACTGAAATCAATCTAAATCTGTGTGTAGAAGTTTCCCGTTCTGTTTTTACTCAGTAGACTTATTTTTTCAGTTTAACACCAGATTCCTAAGCGACCAGTACAACTAAAACAACTGTGCCTAATGACTCCGTTTGTGTTGTCCACGGATAGTATTTGCACTTTCCCTTTCTTGCAACCTGTCATTTGAAAGACTTGCTCTCCTGCCGAGCGCATTGATGAGACGAGACGCATTCAGCTGTAATTCGAGACCTGCGCGCGAGCTCATGGAAACTGTCAAAACAAATGGTAAATGTAAGCCATGTGCGTACATATGAAAATTATATGGGGTGGTTATTTTAATGGAACGTAACTTTGGGCAATACGCATTACGTACATTTGAAAATAGTTTAAAAAATAATAATTCTTTGGACATTGAGTTTTTCAGTCGTTTGTTGAGTATTGAGCTTATGGTACTATATGTTTTAGGCATATTTGCTAATGGAGTTTTATAGAGCGCGAACTCAGCCCGAAGGTATTGGAGTGCCTTACATGAGCACCAGCTACATTAATTAGACAAGGTCAGAATTTTTCCAGGTACGGGGATATCATATGATTTGCCCAGAATCACAGGATGTTGAGCTGACATCAGACACCAACCTGGTTCCCTAATTCCAAAGTCAGCAGCTCTGGCCCTTAACCCACATCCTCATCCATTGCTAATATGTAAATTTGCCTCCTTGGGTTGTTCCAAAATCCATATGTTATAATGGAGCCTGTCTGTTGGATTAGCTGGGTTGGCTGCGCAGAATTATATGTACAGGCAACACATAAGGCCTGGAGCAACACTGGAGTCACGTGCCCCATAGGATATATACACACTGTTGGGGTGGACGATAAGTACTTCATGTTCAGAAGTGTAGAGAGGAGGGATTTGGGACATTATATAGGTTAGTTAGTTTCGACACCTATTCACACCACCCACTAAGACGCATAGACCCCTGCTGCTCAGCTGGACGAAACTATGATACCCCATGACAGCACCACGTGCATTGGCTGCTCCTCCTCTATGGCGGAGGAGCGTCGCCCCACTGCTTTTAGGCAGTGCAAAGTAAAGAAATCATAAAATGATAACTTTGAGTTATTATCTTTTTATCTTTCAGTGCTGCTTTGCGGGCGGGCGGGCGGGCGGGCAGCCGGGCGGGTGGGCGGGGCTGCTCTGCTCTTGGAGCAGGGCAGGGAAGGAGTGTTTTGCCCACTCCTAAGCGCACATGACTGTTTGGATGACCCTCTTGGGCCGTTCAAAACAGTCATGCGCACTTTCCCTGTTCTCCATGCAGGCTGGAGAACATGCCCAGGCCACCATTCCCTCGCTGAGCATCGAACCAGGATGCTCAGCCCAATAACATTGCAGAATTGTGATTGGTCAGGGGAGCCTGGCTGTGCTTCCTCGAGTACGATGAGGAGAGCAGGAGTAGAGACGCGGGACCCGGCGGCCAGGTAAGTTTTTATTTTTTCATTTTATTTTATATTTTACATTGTGCACCCCCACTGTGTCCCCTCTCCCACCTCTCTGTGCCCTCCCCGCGAGCCATGCCGACTACCACTCACCACATGGCAAATTTCGAATACGCTTGTGGAATGTCAACGGCCTCAGCAATAAAATCAAAAGGTGTTCAGTCTTCCAACTGCTACTGGGCAATCACTCTCCCTTTTTATAATGTGGAGGAAACACTAGAATATATCATTCTGGCGACACTAGCGCCTTCAGGGGGACAGCCATTCTCTCCCACAAACAGTTCCCATTGCAGGTCACAAAGACACACCAAGACAACCTAGGCAAATTCACTGTTATAGAAGGAACCCTGGGTGATAACTATTGGACCGTCGCTTCAGTTTACGCCCTCCTGCCCCCGGTAGAAGATACACTTCAAGCACACGCAAAAGTATTGCTACAGGCGCCACAAAGATGGACAGTTGTGGGAAGGGACTTCAACTCAGTCCTAGATCCCACATTAGACACCCATACTACCCACCCCGCAGGTCCATCCTCCTGAAAGCCTGGCCCTTTACGGATCCCCGGCGCCTTCTTCACCCCAATGCCTAACGTCACATTCTATTTTCACTCACATAGCTCCTCCTCTAGGATAGATTACCTCTTTCTTCTGTCAGTAGAGACTAGCGAGTTGGTGCAGATCCTGACCTGCGTCCTGACTGACCCCACTTCGATAACGATCTCGGTCAAAGTACACACCACCCTACCCACCAGGCTGTGGGGACTGAGTGCCTGATGGCTATATGATGCTGCCTTCGCTGAATTCCTTGGGCAGCAAATTGACGACTGTATTGAAATTAACAAGGATACGGTGCATTCCCAGATAGTGCTCTGGAAAGAGCTGAAGTCAGTCACAACAGGACAGGTAATATCCTACCAAACAGTGGGAAACCGGCACATATATAGTGAACTGATAATGCTTGAACAGGCCATCCACAGGGCAGAGGATGAATAAGGGGGAAAGTTAGAAAAACAAGCACAACACAAATTAAAAAATATGCGGTTGGCACCTAGACAGTGACTTCTAGACTCAACATCCCTCTCCCAAGTGACAACCCAATATAAGATATATGAGATGGGGGACAAAGCAGGTAATTATTATATTGGCTTGCGAACAGAGAGCAGGAACTCAGAATAGTTTCTATACTGAAATTGACAGAGGCTAGTAGGCTTACAGACACCAAACATAGCTCGCCATTTCACAGATGACTATGCCCAGCTGTACACCAGGCAACCCGTACCCTCAGCTGAAGACGAACACCCATTTGTAGATGTCCTAATTGTGCCTAATTGTACCCAGACTCTCGAATCTGGATAGGCAGGCTCTCGATGAACCCCCGACTAAAGAGCAGGTCCGAATGGCCATCCAATTGCTCCCGGTGGGCCGCAATGGTTATCCACTCAAATTATTTAAGAAATATTCTTCCCATTATTAATGGGAACATACTCTAAGGCTGTCAAGTCTTATAGAGCTACTCCACAACCTCCACATGATCATTTTCCCTGTCATTTTAAAACCTAGGAAGCCATGGTTGAATGTGCGTCATAACGGCCCATATCCCTTATTAGCCTGCAGTCGAAGCTCCTCGCGAAGATACTGGCCAATAGGGTACTTGAAGTGATCCAAACAGTGGTACATCCGAACCAAACTGGATTTATGCTGGAGTGCAGCACTCGGCACTGCCTGTGACATCTTCACACCGCAACGGCGCTGTCAACAGGATTGGGGGAACTCAGGGCCTTGGTGTCCATTTTTTTGGTTGAGTTTTATATAGCACGAACTCGACCCAAGGTATTAAAGTGTTTTACATGAGCACCCGTTGTGTTACACACGGACACATTAATTTTGATAGGCACGAAGAGAAAAAGTGATTTGCCAGAATCAAAGGATGTTGAGGTCACTGCCAAGACTAGAACCTGGTTCCCCAGCTTTGAGGTTGACGGCTCTAGTCATTCGGCCACATCCTCTATTTGATTTTGAGAAAGCTTTCAACTCTGTACAGGGGCAATTCTGGTTCTGCTTGATAGAATGTATGAACTTTGGCCCACGTTTCCGCCGATATATTTCTGTACTCTACTCTAGGCCATGGGCGAGGGTCTGAGTGATAGGGGAGTTCTCACTGGAGTTTGCTATTGAGCAATTCTATGTGTCAGGGATGTCCTTTGCCACCCAAGCTCTTCGCCCTACTGATGGAACCACTGGTGGAATGGATTAGATGAGATGCCTAGCTCCAAAGGTTTAGATGGCTGTGGGGTGCAAAAGACAGAATCTCATTATATGCTGATGACGTCCTGGTCTACATCAGTGACCCAAAGTACGCCCTGCCTTGCTTGATGCACATATTGAAGGTATATGTCGTCAGGTAAGGACTGAAGGTCAACTAGACTAAACCTACATATATGCCACTTACTAGGTTACATGATGATATTCGAGTGCACACCAATCTAAACTGGGCAGAGCATCACTTCATAAACCTGGTCATGCACATAACACATACCAAAGAAAGGGCATGGGGCGTGAATGTTGCACCCCTGACCTCTTGAGTGAAGCGAGACATGGACCTCTGAGAAAAGATCCCTCTCAACATAGCCGGCAGGGGAGCATTGTGCAAAATAATAGCCCTACCCCGGCTGTTATACACTGTACAAAACACCCATAAACATCCTCCACATATTCTTTCACTCCCTGCAGTCAACAATTGGGAAGTTACTGTGGAGAGGAAGGGCCACCACGCATCGCATACCGCAAGTGTGGGCTAGGCTCGAATGACAGAGGCCTAGGAATAGCCGACATTCAATTATATTATTGAACTACTCACATTGTGCCAATCAATGAATGGACATTCACTGGCCGCGTAGATCCGTCAATAGCCACAGATCTTCGCGTCCTTGAGCACTATGGAATGGCTGATTTGGTCTGTGGGGCCTACCACCATGCCAGCCTCCCCACGGTGACATCAACTTCACTATCCTGCTGGCATCAGGGGCTTCGATGGATTAAGTGCCATGGGATGGCAACTAAAGAACCACCACTGTGGATTGGGAAATGGCTTAGACACACAACAACCTTGCAAGTCTTCTGTGCCTGGGACAAAATTGGGATTTCCAAACTAGGAGATATATGGGAGGGCAGTACAATATGCACGTTGTAGTACATTAAGGACACATACGAAATGCATACAACTCAATTCTATTGAAACTTACAAATGCGCCATGCACTTGACCAACACCAAGAAAGTCTAAAGACCCTTCCAAAATATAATCCCCAGAGGCTAACATCACAATGTCTTAGTTAGGGAGGAAGGGAATCTCAAACTTATACTGCACATTAGTAAACATTACCCCAGGCGCATTAGTTGCACTAAGAAAGCGGTGTGAACGGGATGTCAGTGCCTTTGAAGAGGAGGACTGGGTGGAGGCACCGATGGCTCCCAAATTACTGCAGTCTCCATGAGGCTGTGATTAATTCTATTTAAGTACCTACATATGGTTTATTACATCCCATGAGACTGAGCAAAATGAAGCAAGGCGTAGACCCTCGATGCTTGCAGTGTAAACAACAAATGGGCACATTCTTTCACCATATATGGGAATGTAGAGTGATAGAAAGGTACTGGCACACTGTCTGTGACACCTTACCTCTGGTAGTGCAGCGGCAGGTGATACCTGAACCCAAAATGGTGATATTGGGACTGATGAACGAATGGGTTAGCAGCAGATGCACTAGATTGCTGGTGGCAGAGGACCTCATGCAAACGGGGACATCGCTAGACACCGGAGAGCAGAAAGGGCACCCCCATGGTGGAGTGGTCTTGTAGAATGGACCATTGTGCTAATGCCAAATGCAGATATATAAATCCAGGGAATGTCCTAAAAAACACAAATTTGGGGGGCCTGGATTGCTTATAACATGAGCTATACGGTTTAGCTGATTTCAGATTGGGTGGGGGGCGAGGATGGGAACTGTACATAATATGACTTTAATGTATTGTGTGAACATACATATATGTTGCAGAAACCAAATAAAAAGAGTTGTAAAAAAAATGTGACTTGAAATAGCGTGAGCAGACCACCAAAGAATCAAGAACCCAATAGTTTAAGTGAGCCCAGGACAGTCTCTTGTAAATCTGCTCTAATGTGCTTAAGTCGTGCTGAACACAGACTACCACGATACCCGGCTTTCCCTTCTGTCAATCACCACACACGTCCTTGCTCTTCTGCATGGGCGCAGTTCTTAACATCACAGTTTTAATCAACACTGACCACCCCCACGGCATGCAGGAATGTTCCCTCATTTATTGATAAATCCTTCTGCAGTTCTCTGGATGAGACTACACCCTCAACGCCATGTGACAAGGGCATCAAAAAAGTGATGATCTGTCTATGGACGTAGCTTAGTCAGTGAGACTCAGGGGGTGTGATTCCCAAATGAACCAACTAAGAAGGTAGTGGGATGAGGGGTAGAGAAGTGAGATGACCAAGGTTCAGGATGGACTGTTCCCGTGAGGAACAGGGTCAGTTCTAGCTTGCATCCTTTGGAGAAGATTTGCAATTTTTTCAGCCAGCGCAGTGCAGCAGCCGCAAATGCTGCGCTGTGTGAAAAGGAGAAAGGATGAGAGTGCCAAATTTATTGAAATATGGCTCTCTCCCTCTTTCCCTAGTGCTGGTGCTGAAATCAGCTGCCGTGCCCCATGGAGACACATTGGCGCCATAGTGCAAGAGTGTCTTCGTGACTCTAGCACAGGTTCCAGTACAAAATACTATGCTTAGACTAGCTTAAACCATTTCCTGCATTGGTTGTGTGGTGTACAGTGCAGCACACGTACAAAGTCGGAAAAGGAAGGATAAATGAAGGCATTTCTCCTTACTTGTGCCTAATTCAAAAGGGTGCAGATTTCTGATGCTAAACCCTGTCTACTGTATTCAGTACATTGGGTTTAGCATCAGAAACCTTGGGTGGTTGCATGGGAACCCATAGTACGCCCCTTTGGCGCTAAGAAATGCAAGCAGTGCTATTCTCTGCTTTGTGTTACTTTAACGTTATTTCCAGCGCTAAACAAGTTTAAAGCAGGAAAGTAAATTGAAATAATTATTTCACGCTGATTTGTGTCACTTTTGTGATGCAAACATGGTATAAAATCTTAGAAAATGGGGGTGCTAGATGGCGCATGAGCGGAATGGCCACTATCGTGTGAGTCTCCCGCGGTTCAGCGCTGATAATCCGCAATTTATCTTGGTTCCGTTGACAGAATAAGCCCCTGCACCACGGAATTGTGAAGCCTGGCGGGAGTGGATTGCCTGGTATCTGTATTGCGGCTCTTCGAGCGGATCTGAGGCACCCGGCGTTGTGGTGACGTCTCGCCTGGACGGATCGGGTGACGCGCTAGGGCTTGTTGCTGGGCTGCAGTGCCTATGCGACCACCGTGGCGCCCACGAGGTAGGTAGGCCTCTGCCGTGCGGTGGCAGCGAGGGTGCGGCGCTGAGAGGCTCTACTGGTGGGCGATGCGATGAGGATGCGGCTGGTAACAAATGACTACAGACGCGGTGAGCGGGCGGCCGGCAGCAGGCGAAAAGTGAAAGTGCTGGTGCCCGGAGCTACTGCGACTGCATCAGGAAGGCAAATGGCGCGGCGGCGCTGAATGGCGGCACGCGACGGTGAGCCCAGCGGGTAACTGCTCTTTAGCTGGAGACCCACGAACTGTGCATTGAGAGCTTGGTGCTGTCTTGGGGCTGCCGCAGGCACCCACGGATGGCGACTTAGTGGCGATGGCTGAACTGATGCGATAATATTACCATTTTGGTTGGTGCGTGGAGAATGCAGGTCTAGGTGACATGGTGGCGATGAGTGTGGAGCACTGACCGTGCCGACTGGAATGAACTGGATTAGTGCCTGAAGAGTCAGGGACTTAGTGATGCAGGCCAGTGCTGGGGGGATATCGCTTGCAACAACCCTCTGAATGTGGAATGAGCACTTGCGTAATTTTGCTTGACTACTTCTTGGACATTGGGGTTCGTGGGGGCCCTGGTGCAGTTCTAGGGGGCTTGGCTTGCCGCTGCTATTGAGTGAGGTGTCAGAGCATCGTCTCCCTTGTGGGGCGGAAGGCGTGAAGGTGAACTGCGAAAGGCTGCATGATACCTGTGGGTAGGATCTGACCAGCGGGCTGCACGTGTGACATGCAATAGCACCGCGGGAGCGGAGTGCCTTTCTTGCTGGAGCTTTGCCCCTTGTTGCAGATTCTGCAACATTTGCTCAGTGCGCAGTGCACGGTGGAGGAGGATCAGGTAGCAGTTCCACACTTTGCCTCGTGGGGGGAGCAGGCTGCGCTATGTTACCCCATATCTGCTATTGTGGACACCGGCGCTGTGATGGGGAAGGTAGATGTGCACCAGCCGCGGCTGACTTTTGAGGCCAAACAAAACATGCGGTAACAACAGGCGGAGGCTACTGTCGAAATGGAAGAACCGCAGGTTTCCCCAGGTGCTGACATGGTGTCGATCCTCTCGGAGGTGCGGAAGGGCTTCGCGACGATTGCGGACAAGATGGACACGCTAACATCAAGAATGGACACCATAGCGCAGAAACTGGAGGGTCATGAGACTCGCATAACGGAGGCCGAACACAGAATCTCGGAGGTTGAGGATGCCACTAGTCAGGTGCAGGGTGCGACGGCTCAACTCAACAAGCTCTTGAAAATCATAGCGGCTAAAAACGAGGACATAGAGGTGAGAAGTAGGAGGAATAATATTCGCGTATTAGGTATTCCGGAGAGTACCCATACTGGCAAATTCGAGGACTACATTGAAAAGATGTTAGTAGTGGTGGTGGGCCCGGAATTACTGTCACCTCACTTTATCGTGGAGAGGGCTCACCGCTCGCTTGGGCCGCGACTTCCCCCTGGCAGCGCTCCCCGGCCTATCATTGCACACCTGTTGAATTACAGGGATAGGGATGTGGCATTACGAGTGGCCAGGGAGAAAAAGCAGCTTCATTACAATGGTGTGTCCTTCACGATGTTCCCGGATTTCATGTTACAGGTCCAGGAAGAGCGCCGCAAGTTCCTTGCAGTTAAACAAAAGTTGAGACAGGCCCAAATTGACTATGCATTGCTTTACCCTACTCGTCTGCGCATCACGCATCAGGGGACTCAAACATTCTGCACAAAGCCTCAACAGGCGGAGGATTTTTTGAAACAACTTAAAAAACAAAAGAAGAAGTCGCCTGTAGGGGAAGGGCCACTATCAGCAACGACCTCGGATGTGGAGTGACGGGAGTCGTGGAACAGAATTTGCAGTTGAAGTAATTTGTCGCTGTTTGCTATTACCGTCGTTGCTCTCTCCTTTTTATGCATCAGGAATGTAGACTGAGCCTATGGAAGCTGGATAGCCAAGGATTAATACTCTATGGGGGTGCGGGAAGAGTCCCGGACGCTGCGATTGCTAAGGATTGGAACCTAACATTTGAAACAGCAGCTGAACACCCTCGTGACCTATTCGGGATCTTGCTTCCTGATGCGGGATCACTGGATGGGCGCGAGGTACACGTGGGCCACCCAGCAGAAGTTCCCTCACAAGGGTGTTTCCCCATTATGTCTCTGTGGGAATATGGGTATTTGTTTGAAATCTTTACCATGTTGCTCTGGAAAGGGGCAGAGGTGTTGCTTCTTGAAAGTAAGTTCAGGGGATTCAGGGGGAGGAGGGGAGTGGACAACTGGCATGATTGAGATGCTTCAGTGGGAGGGGAGGGAGAAGATGGGGGTATAAATGTCATGGCACGAATAACATGTGGGGCATTCTTTAGGACACTGAGGATCCACAGGGGCGTTATGTCATTATATGGGGGCGGCTTGGGATGGATTCGATAACCATCGCAAATAGCTATGGGCCTAATGTGGACACTCCAGAGTTCTTCACTACTGTATGGGGCAAAATATTGACCGTTGGATCCACTCACGTAATTTGGGAGGGGACTTCAACGTAGCCCTCAATCCGGCTGCAGTTTGATCCAATGCTGTGGCGCATCATTATAATCATGCACGGGAGGTGTTACAGGGGATATTGGAGGAGGGGGGATTAGTTGACAGCTGGCGACACGCGCACCCAGGGGTGCGAGAGGGAACGCATTTCACGTCCTATTCTTGCGCATGGGCACGTCTAGATTACTGTTTTCTCTTGCGGGGGCTGTGCTACTCCATTTGTAATGTTACACATTTAGCCAGGACGTATTCGGATCACTGTCCCGTCAAGGTGTCCCTTACCCCGCCAGGATATGATAAACCAAGGCCGCGCTGGCGGCTGTAGCCTGCTGCGCTATTAGATGCCGTATTTCAAGCTTAATTAGGGGATGAAATAAAAGATTTTTTTTCCAGAAATAAGGGGTCAGTGGACAGTGTTGAGACTATATGGGAAGCGTTCAAAGTGACCATACGGGGGTATCGTATCTCCAAGAGCTTCGGGACTTGCAGAGGACGCTCACGTGGCTGGAGCAAGAGTTGAGGGCGCTGGAGGGGCGGATGGGACAGGGGGAGACAGGGCAGGTGCAACAGGTTTTCCGTGATAAGCTGTCGGAGTATACGGACACTGCAATGAGGGAGGTGAACTTTAAAGGGAGATATTGGGTGGCACGGCGAAATGGTGAGGGGCAAAGCACTGGCTGAGGTAACCCGGAGTCCCCACTTCATGACACATGTTTTAGAGGTTGAAGGGCCTGATGGGGAGCTACAACGAGACTCATTTAACATACTTGAGACGTTCACTGACCACTATAAACAGCTTTATACGTCACAGAGGCAAGGTCAGGTGGAGCTAGATGGATACATGTTTTTTTTTTAGTCTGCCTTTTGAGCTGAACAAAATCAGGGAAGCAATCATGCAATTTAAAAATGGGAAGGCGCCGGGATCAGATGGGTTGCCTGCGGAGTTTTATAAACAATACATAGATGTCATGGCACCAGTGCTTCGAGAGGTATATGAGGAATCTCTTGAAGTTGGGATTCTTCCGCCCTCAATGAGGGAAGCGTTAGTCACGTCTTTGTTGAAGCCGGGCAAATCCGCTAGATCGTGCGACTCCTACCGGCCACTCTCCTTGATGATTTGCGATACTAAGATCCTGGCTAAAGTGCTGGCCAATCGACTGACGCTCCTACTGGACAAACTCATACTCCCTGATCAGTTGGGCTTTGTGCCAGGTAGAGCAACTACTCCTAACTTACGTACGCTTTTTTCGCTGATTCAGACAGTGGCACCCGACTTCCCGCTTGCTGCAGTATTCCTTGATGCCACCAAGGCATTCGATTCTGTGGAGTGGGACTATCTGTTCGGGGTGCTGCAGCGCATGGGCTTTCTGCTCCCTTATATATCCTGGATCAAGTTACTGTATCACCAGCCCACTGCCAAGATATTGATAAACGGTAATTCCTCCCAGTCGTTCACCATTTCTAGAGGTACCCGTCATGGATGCCCATTATCCCCACTTCTGTTCCCTATTGCGATCGAGCCCTTGGCCTCCCGACTTCGTTAATTCCACCAAGACAAGGCTTTCCGGTGCTGTCTGCGTCAGCTCCTAATTTCCTTATACGCGGATGATGTAACTTTATATATTAGGGACCCTCAGCAGAACATGAACCCTTTGCTGCGAGAGTTCATGGTATTCGGCGGGCTCTCCGGCATCACGATTAATTGGGGCAAATCCCAAGTCTTCCCTCTAACTCCGGCGGTTCCGCGGTTTCCACTTGACTTCCCGCTAGAGTGGTGTGACACGGATGCCCGTTATTTGGGTATACAGGTGGCCAGGGACAAAGAGGATACGATAAGGCTCAATTATGGTACCGCGATTACACGCCTGTCTAATAATGTTACCCGTTGGATATCCCTGCCTCTTTTGCTCGCGGGAAGGGCATCCCTCATAAAAATGATCATATTGCCACAATTCCTTTATTTGTTCCTGAATATACCATACCACCCTGGGGCTTATTTCTTTGCAACCTTAGGTACGGAATTGCTCCGATTATTTTGGGGCGGCAAGCAGTCGAGGCTTAAATGGTCAACGCTTACAAAGCCATATGACCAAGGGGGATTTGATGTCCCGGATTTTGAGGCGTACTTTCTGAGCACCCAGGCACACTATGCATATTATTGGATATACCCCCCTAGATACATGCCGCAAGAGGCAGTGGAAGACTGGCTTGCAGATCCTATACCGTTGAATGGCATGATATATGGTTCTATGCATGCCAGGTCGGACCCCCCTACGACGATTACTGGCACGGTGGATGCGTGGCATCGGATAACAAAGCTCATCGCGTCACCTTTCTTGTACTCCCCTAAGCTCCCACTGTCCTATCATCCCAGTATATGTCTGCTGCTGGAAACTGGGTTCCTCAATCTCTGTAAACATACTAATGTTAGTATCTGGGGGGACCTCTTTCATGAAGGACAATTCCGTTCACTAGAACACTTTTTCCAGGGGCTGCAGCCCACGCCGTTAGAGGTGTTTCTATAGGTGCGACTTCGACAGGGGATAAGGGCGGTGATCCCGGATTTTCCTAGGGAACCAGCACCTCTCATTCCTTTACATCAATTACTGGGATCTAAGGATGGGAAGCATCTGGTGTCGGGATTGTACCGGAGCATACGCGCGCAACAGGTGGACACAGTTAGTTCGGCTCGTACACAGTGGGGGGCAGAATTACAACGAGATATAACTGAGGAACAGTGGTGGTATTGCTGCACTCAAACGGGCCAAATTTCTGCTAGTTGCCGACTGCGGGTAATTCATTATAAATTTGTGCAGCGGCTGCATTACACGCCTGTCAAAAAATACAGGTTTAAGCTACCGGATAATGATAGGTGCGAGAGGTGCAGAAGGCCCGAGGCAGGTTTCTTACACCTGGCGTGGGAATGTCCTTTCGTGGGAGAGTATTGGGGGCAAGTCTTCAACGCCCTTGAGCAGATGGTGGGCAGTGCGCTGGAGAGAGACCCGCTGGTGGCGCTTCTGGGATATGTAGCTCGGATCCCTGCAGCACACGGGAAATTCATCGCTATATCATTGCTACTGGCCAAACAAAGAGTGGCGTGTAGATGGGGCAGGGGCCGGGCCCCGAAATTTAAAGCCTGGTTGGCGGAATTGATGTACTGTCAGGAGCAAATGACTATCTATGCTGAAACTCTTCCGAGGGCATCCAAGCCGAAAGATATCTGGGGTCCTCTATAGGGGCATTTTCTCACACAACATGTTGAGGAGGTTGCTGCGGGTTCCCATGAGTCTGACTGATTGCGGAGTGCAGATTTATTATATTTTTGGTAAACGTTTAAGTTCCTGATCCAAAAAATCAACAAGTTAAATCCTCCACGTGAGATGAGCACAACAAGAAAAGCCAACACATACATAGCAGACTCGATTCAAGGTAAGAATGCATTTATTTAGAGGGTATCACATCCCAAATTCCCCCTTAAGCTACGCTCCTGGAACCATTTGATACCCCTTCCATTTTATAGCCTGTCTGCACTCTGGCACACACGCTTTGACCATATCAAAGTTGTCCATATCTACATTCAGTGATCCTAGAGTTACTAGAAGCTTCTACTAATATGTCTGCCTGGTACACATATTACTTAACACCTATGCTCCTCGCTACTTGGCTGGCAAACTTACCATCTCTAGGGATTAGAGATCTGTCCGTAGTAGAGAAATGCTGCACCTTTACACAAGTCTTCTCAGCTATTTCTCTCCAAATATGGAACTCCAGTCTCTGAGCGCCACCTAAATGACCTCAATTGGCCTTCAAAAAGACTAAACAGCTATTATTTCACTTGTCTTGCTCCAGCTGCAGACCTGCCAACTTACAAGGTGCCACTGTATGATACACAATATTGGTTTCCTTCACAAGCTCCGTTGGTGAAGCGCTGATATCACAAAATAGAACAAAAGATGAGAAGGAAAATCTTTTACAGAGTGGGTTTCCAACTCATGATCGGAGGCCCTGTACAGCCAATGTCCATTAAGGGGGTTGTTAAACATCCACAGGCCAACGACGGCAGGCTTAGAAGCCTTTTTTATTTTTAGTGGAGGGATTAAAGAAGGCAGAAGTGCCTCAAGCTGGGCTTACTACTAGGCACCCCCGCCTCCATGGCCCCACTCCCTCCTTGCACACGGTGACATTGTTAGGTCTTGCCTGGGCAGCGCCAGCACTGCTTCGAGACATGATGAATTCAGGATATGGGCTTGAAGCTCCACGCATTGCCCGCCCATGTTTCAATTGGCTCTTGTGACTGTCCTTTGTAAATGCTTCATTGTGTTTGGTTACTTTGCTTACTAGTCCCTCCTTTTCTACTCTTGTAACCTCCCATAAGGACTGGCCCTATTACACGTGCTGTTGCTTGGTATGTTCCACTTACAGTTTGTGAGCACTCTTTTGTTAATGACTTCTTCCGCGTGGCTGCCATTGCAGGCACAACAGCTTCGCACATTAACGTGCAAGGTAACATTTTAGTTATATATTTTTTATTCAAGGGAGGCTCACCGTGCTTAATCTTTAACTCTTTTTTTATTTTTGGAGCGTGGCATGAAGTGCTTCATCTTTACCAATGGCGTCAGTGCGTCTTTTTCCTTTGCTGTGTGCAGCTCGCCCAACAACATATTTCTTTTCATTTTTGGAGCGGGCATGCTGTGCTTCATCTTTACCAATGGCGGCCGTGTGTCTTTTCTTTTGTTGCGCGTGGCTTGCCCAGCAACTTATTTTTTTATTTTTGGAGCGCGGCACACCACGCTTCCTCTTAAGCAATGACGGTTGCATGTCCTTTCTTTTGTTATGCGCGGCTTTCCCAACAACGTATTTTTAAACTTGTTGTACCACAGCTTGCTGCGTTTCATCTTTACCAATGGTGGCCAGCGTTCTAGTCCCGCTAAGTAATCCTGTCTCAACTGGACACATGTTTAGTGTATACGATTTTGGTTCCGAATTTTCTATTGTTAATCACAGCCACGTAAGTGTAACGTAAATGCTGCAGTCTTCCAGCTCTCCTACTAAACCAGTCCCCGGCCATAATTAAGATTGCGCATTACACACTATGGGCAGGCGTATTGTTGCAGTGGCAGTCCTATAACAAAATAAAAGTCTGGCCCGGCAGGAAACAGAGGCAACACAGTAAAGGGAGGGTAGATCAACTCCTATTTTAGCTGACCATGCACAAGAAACGCTTCTGAAAGTACAGCGTCTATTTCTTAAGTAGATTAACAACACCAATTGCTCTAACTTTGAACAATGCAAGACCTATTGCATTACAAATGCTTGTTTTATTAGTTGGCAGGTCTGCAGCTGTATGTTCTCTGTGATTATGTGAAGCTGCACTAAACTCTTAATAGTCTCTTTTGCTCTGTATTTTTACTTTCCCCCTCAAATTCCTTTGAAAAGCTTGCCTTATTACATTGAGTATTAAGAAAGTGATCCCTGACCTTTCCTGCTTATTTCATGACCTTGCACCATACTGACACTGTCAATTCTTGTCATCATTTTCAGAGATCCTATATAATTTCTTATAACTCCCACAGAATGTTGGGTTCTATGTGACTCACTGTATTATGTTTTTTTTTCTGTTATCACAAAACACAATATAATTCAGCCTCTTGATCATAATTGAATGGCTTTATGCCTATCTCACTTCCCTTCACTTGACTCGATGGCTTTCATGCCCTTTCTTGTGTTTGTCCTTACAGATTGTTAGCACTCTTTTGTTAATGACATCTTCGGCATGGCTGCCATTGCAGGCACAATAGCTACGCACATTAACATGCAAGGTAACATTTTATTTATATATTTTTTATTCAAGCACGGCTCACTGCGCTTAATCTTTAGCTCTTTTTTTATTTTTGGAGCGTGGCATGCCATGCTTCATCTTTACCAATGGTCGCCGCGTGTCTTTTCTTTTGTTGTGTGCGGCTTGCCCAACAACATATTTTTTTTCGCTCTCACATTGTAATGACTAGATAAATTGCATCATTTCACTGCTTAGGTAAGGAGACTATTTTTTTTATTTTTCTTTCATTATTTTATGTGAATTTATGTGTTTTCGTGTTCTCTCTCTGTGTGCTGCTTCCCTCCTCACATTTCTCCATGTCATTTCGAAACAATAAAATAAAAAAAAATGGAGGCCACGTGGTGACGCACGCGCAGGTGTGCCTATCGTTATTAGGAAACCCAATTCAAGATTGCCACACATGCGAGCATAATGCGTGTTTTATTGTTGTAGCAGCCAAAACTCATGTTGTTTTCTAAGAAAGACTGTACATCTTTGTTAAAATGTCACCTCTTTATTTTTAGTGTTTATCCTTTATTTCCAGTCGAAATACTCTTCGCGTTACTGCACTTCCCACCTCTACTAAGCTCTCGCTGTTTCGTATTCAGGCCACTGTGCCCAGTTCCATACTTAAAACATGATATCAAATGAGGAATCGAAAATACATGGATACGAGTTAATAAGAATGAGTTTTTAAAGAACTCTAACTTGATTTATTTTGTAATAGCGACAATATATGTAGTGCTTATTGTAATAACATTTGAGATAATATTTGTTGTAATCATGTTCGGTAGCATTGTGAATTAGAAAGAAAATGGCTTTATTGATTGTGTCGATTCACAAAACCATTTGCGTTCCTAAATTGAGTTTAGGTGAGCAAATGGCATATTTTGAGTAAGTTCACATTTTTAATTCACAAATCATGAATTAACAATGCACTGATAAATGGACTTCATCATAATGAGACATCTTAGGCTGCCTGATCAATTTATGAGGTATGCACCTGAAGTACTGAAACTGAAACTTTCATGGCTTTGGATACCCATTCTGTAAGTTTTTCGGTAAATCATATGTGACCAAGCTGTGATAGCATTCGGGAACAGAATACCTATCCTGGAAAATTCTTTGAGGATGAATTTGTGAATTTCTTTTCGACCCAAGGTCATCAGATCACTATTGCCAAGGGGACAAATAAACAAATCAGGGGGTATAGCCTCCCACTACATGCATGCCATTTTAGCCACTTTGTGAATTTTGCCCTCATACACTGCTTGATCCTGACCACTGCCCGTTAAAAGAATGAGTGGCCTTCTATACACAGACATTTAGAAACCATGACTCGCTAGAATAATTCAGAGACACATTTGTAAGAATACAAATAAATCAAAGAAAGTCAGGGCAGAGTCGAATCTCTATCTTCTAACTATCCAAGTTCACCAGCCAATGTTTTCACCTGGTGAGAACTGAAACCTGCCCTCATCACAATGGTTGCCTTATAAATTCTAAAGGAATAGGAGAGACATTTCTAGAAATAATGCCAGCTGTTGACACTGAAGGCAAAAGAACCTCATAGAATTGATGACGTGTTAAAACCATGCCATTCCCATGTTTCAAAAGGGCAGTAGACTGAGCAATCAGCCAACCTACCAAAGATTGCCCGAGGGGCCTACATGCCAGGCACTTCTTGAAGCTAGACGACTGACCCATCACCCAAATGGCTTGGTTTTTAATAGGCCAACTTATCTATTATGTGCACACTTAGCGAACTGATGGCCGTCAGGACGGTCAGTCCTACACTTCCCAGCAGTTCTCCAACCACCCCGCTTAGCCCTCTTTGTGAGGAAATAGGGCGAGCAGTCCACTGACCCAGGTACCTTAGCAAAATATCCTAATGCGGACAATTGAGATTTGGCATAACTAATGGTCTTCCCTTGCACATGTGCTGGAGCGGGTAGTACAAAATGTTGTATACCCCCCCCCATTCTGCATGTTTATATTAATCTGAATAATCAACTAATAGTAATATTATTCATTTGTTTGAAGTGGAAGACTTACCAATTATATTAACAAAAGAATTACACGTGGGATTTGCATTTTGCATGGCTAAACTAATTGTATAATAACATATGTACGCATATTAATGGTAGAAAATTAGAATATTGCATGATATATGTTGCTTTTGTGATGTAATTGTAAGTTGCGCATCACTGAGTGAGTATAAACGTTTTGAATGTTGCTATTCTTCTAGATAATTACTTACACATAGGGGAATTAGTGAGGGTTTAACATTTTATTAGCCATTTCTATGTTTTAATTACGTTTCTGTCTTTGTTTTGCTTAAGTTGACCATTTTGGCCTTCCTTAAGATGGCTGACCGAGACGTACAACGTGACTGCTGCTGTCACACGAGGTGCTGGGTGAAGTGCGCATGCGTCAACGCCAGCAACAATGGCCTCGTCCTGACCCCAGGAGACGATGTCCCTACCAAGGACACTCTGGGAGCTTCGCCAGGACTACAACAATGGACTGTCTTTAAAACCGGAACCAGCAAGTGTGATGAATTAATCTTGCGGACTATGTGAGAACTTTACCGATCGACCCCAAATCCACCAATGAGGACTGTCTAAAACCCCAATCTTGATACATTTTCACATTAGTTTCATTATAAAAGTAGGTATAAAAGTGAATTAGAGGGCTGAGTCCTTTTTTGACAAACTTGATTTCCTGACGTTATGCTGGCGGAGAGGACGGTGACACTGCTGGACAGCTGTTATCCTGAATCTATGAGAGACTGAATTGCGGCCTGACTTTGATGAATTTAAAGATTTTTCCATGACTTGACTGACGTAGAGGACGACTATTAGCCAGATTAGGTAAATATAATGTTCTGCGGTTTGGACAATGATTTTCTAACAATTTGCAATTTTATTAGATAAATGATGTTTGATTAATTGAAAACTGTGTTGTGTCGATTATTTGAAGAAACTAGAATAAGAGAAGAGTATAGATAAATGAATTGAATCACTAAATCATATATACAACTAACTGATTCATCACTCAATGAGGGGAATATCACAAGGTTGGAGTTTATAGAGTATTCAATGCATTTAGGGTTTAGGTAAAGATATTCCTTTCATGTCAGCGTTTGGAAACTTATTCCTCTAGCGAAGCAGATCAATGAAGTATGAGTGTTGGGGTTATGGGCCCCACCAATTAATGTATTTGAGTGAATTTGTTATTGAGGTATTTGGTCTATGACGAAGGGGGAATTTGATGTTCCACGCTGCATCAGTTTTTCTGGTAGCGGAGTTATGGTTGTTATTGTTTTGGTTTGGTGAATATAGCTTGTAAATTGCTTATTGCTTATTGATTGATATTGGTTTATGTAATAATACTCTATGTTGAGTCGGGTCGAGTTCTATGTTGTTTGCACGGCTTCTGGGATGTAGGAAGTCGGATGTTTGTAACGGTTCCGTAGTAGAGCAGAGGTAAGCGCTGCTCTAGGGAATGACGGAATTGTTGTTGCCCTGTAGGTACACAGGGAGAAACGTGTAACGATTGAAGTTGCACGACACATTGTCTGGGTTCGATTCGGTGACATCGCCGTGTGTTGCCATTAGAGACATTTTTCTGTGTGAAAAAAGTGTGTATGATAGCGAAGGTCACCTGTGAAATTTTGGTCTTAGGTACCAGGAGTCCAAATGGTATTTCGATAACGCTTATAACTGGAAAGGTAACAGGTGTTCTCTGAGCTTGCTAGAAGGATAAAGTAGAGGGAAGTGCTACTTTGTTAACGTATGTCATAATTCTGTAGTAGGACAGACTGTTCGCTGTTCTCGGGAAAGACAGAATTCTGTGTGAATTTACTACATTTTCTCGTATGAAAGTGCGTGAATGTAAAGGCATTCGGGTTAATTGTGAAACTCTAGTTTTATTTCTCAGGAGCATTGGGTCTCCAACTATGTGTCTTAATTCTGGAGAAACGGTTAGCTAATGCTTGTTAGAAGGGTAAGATAGAGGGATGTGCTACTTTATCAACGGAAGTAACGATTCCGTAGTAGGGCAGAGGTAAGCGCCGCTCTCGAGAAAGACGGAATTCTCGTGAGAAAGGTCTATTGCTATTCTATGGTTAGTGAAGTGGACAATGGTGGTGTTTTTGTGTAGTTACTAACAGAATTGTATATTTGAAACAAAACTTACCGAGTGGATTTTGTGAAGGAGGGGTAGACAGGAGCAGGAGCTGTGGCAGCGGCTGTTGACGTCAGAATGACCGCGCTGGGATTGGCCAGTCAGTCGGAAACGTAGAACGCTCCGGATTGGTGCGTTAGTGGGCGCCGCGCTAGGATTGGAGAAGCACAGGGTGACATAGACGCTCCGTATTGGTGCGTTAGTGTGAGTCGCGCTGGGATTGGAGAATTGCAAAAGTGACATAGACGCTCCGGATTGGTGCGTTAGTGTGAGTCACGCTACGATTGGACAGAATAACTGTACTAGCGATACACGGAAGACAGGAAAATGTATTACGATCCACCAGAAAAGGAGAAAAAAAGACCTGGTTCGGTAGAATTAAAAAGTGGTTTAAAAAGGACAAACCGATTGTAACTAGGGAAGGACAGTTACTTCCTCCACCGAAAACCCCCGCATCCTTTATGGTTGCGAAATATGGATATCACACCTGTATTTGGTTAGACAATTGGGTCAAGTATACTGAAAAGGACGGATTGTTGGCTATTCCAGAACATGGTTCATTTAATTTGGCAGTTTTGAGAAATTTAAGAGAGAAAATGATGAATTTAGAACCAAGACCTAGACTGACACAATTTGAAGCATTGACAGAGTGGGAAGATGAGATGCATGACGAGAAAGACAGAGAAGTGGTAGAGGGTATAGGTACATGTTTGGTAGGTCATACGGGCATGAGACTCATGATGATCGAATGAGAAGGTGGCGGAATGCGAGTATGACTGAGGGTTTGTTTCCCGTAGGAGCTGCAGGAGAGAATGAAGGAAGAAAGTGCGTAGAAAAGAGACATAATGTGGAATCAAGAGGGTATGGATTGAATGAGTCAGAGGATGATGTTCTCGATGACATGTTCTATAAAAATCCACCCCCATATCGGCCAGAACCAGAAATATTAACCCCAAGTGCGCCTATGAAAGAAACAGTACAAATCATAAAATCGGAACCAGAGTTCCAAGATTTGGGAAAAAACAATTCCATTAGAGAGGTAGGAGAGAAGTCCGGAGGGAAAATAAACAATGACAATTCAGCAGAACTAGCAAAAACGACCCTAGAATTAACAGAGAAAATTAGAGAATTGACCAAAAATCTAGAAGCTGTAACAGTCCCAGTAACGATAGGTCCGGTAATGCCTATTTTTGATAAACAAAGAGATAGCGAACATTGTTTGACGGTCCCTTATAAAGATAATAAACAGGTTGAACAACCAAGAATGAGTCAAAATGATAATCCATAGAGACAGACAATGAGTATGATTGAACCAAATGTTTCAAATAACCAGTTTGTAGGCCAAAACTGTGCAGAAAGGCGTATGACAATAGTGGAATCAATATCAGAAACACAAAAGGATTTTGGACAAGGGAATGTAGAGAAGTCAGTAGGACCATCTACAGAAGAATTGAGTGAATGGTTGAGAAGCTTGCAGAAGAAAGACAAAGAATCTCAGTCACTAGATGTGGCTAAACTACGAATGGTACTGGAAGAGTTAATAGTAGGAACTATCCCTACGGAAAAGTTAAAAAGTTACCAAGATGAGGAATTTTTATTTCTGTGTAAAAGCATAACATGGAGAGCGAAAAGTCTCCATGAAAGATTAGAAGTAGTGGCAAATGAAATGGGTATTGATATTGAAAAGGTAAAAGCACTACAGAAACCATATCGGGTAGATTTCACCGAAAAAGACATTGAAAACATGAATACCACAGGACGAATGAATCAGAATAAGGAAATAATTATTTTGTTGAGAAAATGGGGAGATGTGGACAAATGGAAAAGTAGATGGTATCGAAAACGAGATGATGTTTCAGATAAAACCTTTTCAGCTTTCCCTGTTAGAGAAAAAGAGAAGGTTGTGACAGAATGCCCTATGAGAGAAATTCCAGGAGGAGGATATGTACATGTCCCATGGACTAATCAAGATATTTTGTCATTTACAAAAGACTTCCCTCGACTACGTGAAAAACCCGTCGAGTGGTATAGACAGGTGGACAGATTTGTAAAATTGTCCAAAGTATTGTGGATTGCTCTAAATAACTTATTTGACGTAATCGTACCAGCAGATTTATGGACAGAATGCAAAATCATGATAGATTGGCTGACACAAGAATACCCAAGGGATCCAAAAACAGGGGCTCCAGACACCGAGGTTATGAAGAAATACGAACAGGTTATAACATTTCTGAAAAACAAAGTACCTCCTAAAGAGACAGACTGGGTAAAAATTGACAGAACACATCAGGAAAGCAAAGAGTCAGTACATGCCTATTATGAGAGGTTAATTTTGGCCTTTAAACAATTTAGTGGAGATGAAAATCTAAGTGAAAAGGATTTGAGTCATTTTGTATACAGGTTTGTATATGGTCTTCGTCCAGAAATTAGTGAAATGATAAAACAGCATACCGTAGACTGGCAAAATAAGAAAATAGACGAAGTACTGAGACATGCTAAATATTTCAGTGATGAGATCGAAGCAAAACAGTGAAAATTGAAAGAAAAGGCTATGTGGGCACAAGTAAAGGTAGCAGAGAGGCAGGAAGCTCAATTAGCAGAACAAGCAGGGTCAAGACAAAAATGTAATCCTGGAAAAGGTAAAGGAAATATTGAGGAAGCTAAGAAGAAGTTTCCGTGTCATAATTGCGGTAGGATAGGGCATTGGAAATCCGAGTGTAAATTACCTCCGAGTACTAACGATGAAAATGCATCATTGAATCCACAGGTGCAGAATGAGGTGAGTGGTCAACCGCAGCGACAACCGCAGGTTGTAACACAACAGAATCAGGTGCCCAAACCACCTTTTCCACAGAACAAAAATTCCCAGAAGTATAGTAAGGAAACTGGATTGTACAACGAAGAAAAGGTCAATAAACCGCCACGCGCTAGCGCTGCTTCGCAGTATTGGCTGCAACGCGATGAAAGCGATTCAAAAGAGGGTTATTGACGGTGCCGAAGGGAGGAAGAAGAGTGCGTACTTGGCGCAACTCTAGAAGTAGACCAGACAGGCCCATTTGTAGATGGAAAAGTTAATAATGAAAATATTACTTTCCTAGTTGATACTGGTGCTACTCGATCAACTGTTAGATCAGCTGATGTCAAGAATCTTCCTCTCTCGGATAAAACGATCCAAGTAGTTGGTGTATCCAACAGACAGATTAAAACGTACCTTACAGAACCAGTGAAAGTCAGTATAGGGAAATTTTCTGAAATGCACCGGTTTGTCGTGTGCGACACCAGTCCTGTGAACTTATTAGGTAGAGATTTATTGTGCAAGATGAACTGCACTATATTTTGTACTCCAGATGGAATAGCATTTGAAACACCAGAGGATGATGTGCTGTATTAAATGACAATGGCAAACAGGGAGAAGGAGGTTACTGGAACCTATGCTGTATTTAACCCTGATGAATTACCTAAAGAATTAAAACAATCTGTTAAAGCAGAAGTTTGGGATTTCACCGGAGAAGACGTAGGATTGATCAGAAATGTAGACCCAGTAAAAATAACCGTGAAAGAAGGAGTAAGTTATCCAAATGTCCCTCAATATAAATTGACACCTGCAATAATCGAAGGAGTTACTCCTATAAGTGAGAAAATGATAAAACAAGGAATTTTGAGAGAAATAATGAGTAGCCCATGTAATTCACCAATAATGGGACTGAAAAAGCCTAGTGGGAAGTTCAGGATAGTACAAGATCTGAGAAAGACAAACAAAATTGTTGTACCATGCTGTCCCATTGTACCAAATCCATCTGTGATTTTATATCAGATTCCCCATGACGCAGAATGGTATGCAGTGATTGACCTATGCCATGCTTTCTTTTCCATCCCATTGCACCATGACAGTCAGCAAATTTTTGCATTTCGTTTCGGTGAGCGTATTTTGGCGTGGTGCCGAATCCCACAGGGGTATACAGAGAGCCCCTCAATATTTAATCAGCTCTTGAAGAAGTCTTTGGAAAGTCTAGAAATGCCCGAAAATTCTGTACTAGTTTAATACATCGATGACCTACTTGTGGCATCGAAAACCCGTGAAGCTTGTGAGATAGGCACGATAGCCTTGCTGAATCATTTGGCAGATGGAGGACTAAAAGTGTCACTATCGAAATTACAATTTTGCAAGAAAGAAGTACAATATTTAGGACATAACATTGAAAAAGGACTGAGAAGGATAACCATAGACAGAATCAGGATCATAAAAAGAATGAGTCCACCTATGACCCAAAGAGAAGTGAGAATGTTTCTGGGAATGGTTGGATATTGTCGTCAGTGGATTAGCAATTTTTCATTGATCGCAAAACCTTTGGTACGACTGACAAGAAGTGATGTGAAAGATCCAATTGATTTGAACAAAGAGGAATTGGCAGCATTCAAAAGGTTGAGAGATGGGTTGTGTGAAGCACCTGCATTGGGTATGCCTGATTATGAAAAGGAATTCGAGTTGTATTGCAGTGAGAGAAATGGATGTGCACTCTCTGTTCTAGTACAGAAGCATAGAAAACTGAGGAGACCAATTGCATATTTTTCATCAATGTTGGACCCAGTAGCTGTAGCCCTACCTGGGTGTTTGAAAGCAGTAGCTGCTATATGTCGAAGTTTGGAACAGAGTGAGGGAATTGTGATGGGAAATCCTGTGAAAGTATTTGTACCTCATGATGTGGCGATCCTTTTAACAAGGAGTCATACTCAGTATATGACACACAGTCGGCTGACTAAGTATGAAAAGGTCATATTGGGTGCAACAAATGTGAGTCTTGTGAGATGCGTGAATGTGAATCCTTTAACGCTGTTGACTGATGCAGAAAATGTGGAAGAGATGAAGCAGATCATGACTGTTTGGATGTACTTGATTTCTGTACAAAACCACGACCTGACATAAAAGATGAACCCTTACCAGAAAGTGATTTTGTTATGTTTGTCGATGGATCTTGTTTGAGGACAGATGATGGAGTGCTGAGTGCAGCGTATGCGGTATGTACAATCGCAGCAGTAATGGAAGCATCCTATTTGAAAGGAGTGAAATCGGCCCAAGTAGCTGAACTTGTTGCTTTGACGAGAGCATGCAAGATTGGGAAAAGTGTGAGAGTGACTGTGATAACTGATAGCCAGTATGGCTATGGAGTTGTCCACGACTTTGGCCAGATATGGCTGCAGAGAGGTTTCCTAACCTCAAGTGGAACTCCCATTAAGAATGCTGAAGTGGTTGGAAAGTTGCTTGAGGCGATACAGCTGCCTAGGCAATTGGCTGTTGTAAAATGTGCTGCCCATAGTCGCAGTGGTGATTATATTGCCACTGGTAACAAATTTGCAAATGACATGGCGCAATACTGTGCACGAAATCAGAATTCAATCAATTGGGCTAAGGAAAAGGAAGTGATTTCTTACTTTTCAATGTTTACTAACACAGTAGGAACATGGGAAGATGAAAGACAATTGCAGGAAGAAGCAGGAGAGGAGGAAATAAAACAGGGGGTAAAAGCAGGATGTGCACCAAGAGAAAAAGATCATGTATGGGTCTATCGAGATGGAAGACCAGTCATGCCTGATAGCATGATGTCTGCCATGGCACGGATGCATCATGGACAGGGACACATAGGGAGAGACGCTATGATCAGGTCCTTTAAGCAAACCTGGTATAATGCAAAGTTCAGACTTGTAGCAGAAAGTCGTTGTCAGAGATGTCTAATATGTCAGCAATACAATCCAAGAAGAAAGACAGAAGTAAGTCTAGGAACAATAGGTGAGAAGGAGGGCCTTTTTTACCAGAATGCAAGTAGATTTCATTGAAATGCCTCCCTGTAACAGGTTGAGGTATGTCTTGGTTATGGCCTGTCTATTTTCCAGGTGGGTAGAGGCATTTCCAACACGAAGAAATTATGGGATGACAGTGGCAAAATTGCTTTTGAGGGAATTTATCCCTATATTTGGGTTCCCAGTGACAATTGAGTCAGACCGAGGAGGACATTTTCATAATGAGATCATAAAACAGATTTGTGAAGCATTGAATGTACGACAAAAACGACATTGTGCCTACCGACCAGAGGCTTCTGGTGTGGTGGAACAGATGAATGGTACTATCAAAAACAGAATAGGGAAAATGTGTTTAGCCACAGGTATGAAATGGCCTGATGTCTTGCCTCTAGTACTCATGACTATTAGATCAATTCCAGACACAACTACAGGGTTGAGTCCACATGAAATCATCATGGGACGAGCCATGCGCCACATTTTTATACCAGTCAACAAGCTGATGACTATAACTGATGACATGGTGTTGGAATACTGTAAAAGCCTGGCTGACGCAGTTCATTCTGTGTTTCATCAGGTTGGAGCGGATGCCACCACCCTTGAAAAGAAGCCATCCCATGATCTAAGACCAGGGGACTGGGTAAGGATAAAAGTACACAGAAGAAGAAACTGTTTGGTTCCCAGGTGGGGAAAACCAAGACAAGTCATCTTGACCACAACAACAGCTGTGAAGTGTGCTGGATTAAAGAACTGGATCCATGCAAGTCATACTTTGAGAATTCCAAATCCAGTAGACAGCACAGAAAAGGAGTATTTTAACGAATCAGAATCCAGTACTGAGTCAGATGACGGAGAGCCAAAAGACAAAGAAAACCCTGAAAGGGGGGAAACAGAACCAAGTTTAACTTTTGTCCCCAGAAGTAATTCCCTGAGGAGAAGGTTACAGATTTCTGATACCAATTCAGACTCAGAAGCCGAACAAAGAGCACAATCTTCCAGGAAAGAACACGGGAAGAACAAAGAAAAGGACAGTGAAGAGACGATAAAAGAGATACATGAAAAGGAAGTGCCAGATGAAAGATTGAGAGAAATTCCACCTGAAACAACACATTTAGATGAACAGGTGCCAGATACAGAGAGAGAGGGAAAGATTATTGCGGAAGACCCCCGAGGAGGTGTACGGAACTCCAACATCCAGTTAGAAGCAGGGACAAGTAGTCAGCAGGAAGATTGCGTGCCGGAGATTCGAGGAGGGACAGAAGTAGGGAAAACAAAAGAAGTGGTGGAAAAAGAAACTGTTGAGAGTAAAAAGCAAGTTGAAACAGAGTCAGAGGAAAGCGAAGATGAAGTACCAGAAGGCCCAGTTCTAAGAAAGAGAGCCTGGAGGACTGAAAAGAATGATAATAGGAGTAAATTGAAAAGAGCTGCAAAGGACGATGTTTGGCCGAATAAAATAAAGAGATTGGGATATCGGCTGACACGAGTAAATTCACCAGGGGCTGAACAGGTGAATGAAGTGACGAGTCAGGAGAAATTAAAAGAAGAAGAAACAATTGTAGTTAAAGAAAGCAAAAGAACCAGGAAACCTAACCAGAAGTATAAATCACCGGAATGGACGTATGTGGCCCTGCCTGAAGTAAAAGAAGAGGCGGATAGCCAAGGAAATCCAGAGGTGGTTGTAAAGGAAGTGGTTGAGGAAGACGAAGAATCGGAAATCCTGAGAGTTATCTTGTCCGATATTGGAGAAGAAGCGGATGTTCAGGACATTCTGTATACCGAAAACGAAGGAAAAGTGAAAGATGATGAAATGCCAAACTGAATGAGACAAGAAAATTACTGATGGAAAGACAATAAAATACAGAAAAAGACAAAAACTGGTAGAACCAAGTAGGTGCTTACAGCCTTGGGTTAGAAAAACTAGTTGTGAAGTAGAAGAGGCTAAGTCAAAAGACACGGTCCATTTTAGCAAAGATGGCAAACATAGATAGTAGCAAAGGTAAATGTACATTTTTGAGGAGATGGTGTAAAATGTGTTGTTGTACAGGATTATTAATGCTTCTATGGAGTATACTTGCTCTACTAATCTCATTTAAGGTTACTATAGATACATTAGAAGGACATAGTGAGAACATAACTTAGATAGGGAAGATTCAAAAGGTAGTTCCGACTAGAATAGATAAAAATTATTTACATAAAGACAGGTCTATAACAGATTTTTCTAATAATGTGTTTTCAAAATTGTTGTATGAATATGTAATGACAATGGAAGTAAGGGATTGCTACGTGTGTATGCAGTTACCTGCATCTGTATCTGAGGGAGTGACTTATCATCACCTCCCAGTAACTTATGGAATAACATGTAGTGTAATAACTAGTTTATTTTATCAAACAGGTAAATTAGAGTATTATTTTTCAGATGTAGATACTATATTTTCACAACTACCGTTAATTAACAAACTAAACAAGGTAAAACCCGCAAAGGTATTAGGTGAATTTTTCTTAGAGACAAAAGAACTAACCTTAGAATACATATTTAGAAATAATTTGACTTGCAGTTTAAAGAAAGAAGAGAAAACATTCTTAGATATGGTTGAATAAAGGAGATTGAAAATGCAAAGAAAAGCTTCAGAAGGGAAAGTGGAGAAAACAGTTTGGGATGTAGAAACAGAAAAACACTTGAAAGGGGAAACAAGTCCAACTATGGCTTTAGATTGGCCTCAGAAAGGGAAATTGTGTATTAGAAGGAATCAAACAGCATATGATAATTATTTTGTGGGGAATAGCGAGTGCCATGATACATACCGAATCATGGGAGGATGGGGATTTAAAGGTGGAAAAGATCCAGTTTTTCCAGGACTGTATTTTATTTGTGGGAACAGGGCTTATTATCGTTTGCCAGACCATTGGTATGGCACATTTTATGTTGGCCTGGTTTTTCCAAAGATTTTTCATATGGATAGAGGAGAAGATGGTGTACATAGTTTAGGTAGTTATTTAGCACGTAGTAAGAGAGAATCTTGAACAGAAATTGTGGGTGACATTTTTGGAGCATTGATACCCGTAGTGGGAATATCTCTGAATGCAAACAAAATTAGAAGACTTTCAACAGTAGTGGATCTCTTGTCAACAAGCACCGCTGGAGGATTCTTATTGGTAAATACTGAAATGGTTGCCATGCGTGCTATGGTAATGCAAAATCGACTTGCCCTTGATATACTATTGGCAAAAGAGGGTGGAGTCTGTGGAATACTGAAAGTTCAACATTGTTGTACTTACATTCCTGACGAAAGTAGAGATTTGAAAATGTATATTAAAAATATTACAGAATTGCATGACGAAATTGCACCACTGGAGGTTGAAGGTGTTTGGGAGAAGATTGGAAAGAAATTATCAGCTATTAAAGATTTTGTAGTAAAACTAGGTAGTACATTTTTAGGTAAGATATTATTTCCATTAACATGTGTGATGTTCTTAGTATTAATAATTAGATTAGGATGTATTTGTCGTAAAAAGGATAAAAATCAGAAAAGAATAAAAAGAGAAAAGTTAAGGAGAAGAGATAAGAAACAAGAAAGAGAATTTGAAGAAATAGAATTAGAAGAAATCAAGGAGAGTATGAATAAAACAGTAAAAAGAGAAGAAACAGGGGAAACTGAAATATGAATAGAAACAAGAAATCACTTTGAAATTCCGTAAAAGGGGATACAACATTTTTGTTGGTGTGGCGATATAATCACCAAAGGGGGGATTGCTGGAGCGGGTAGTACAAAATTTTGTATACCCCCCCATTCTACATGTTTATATTACTCTGAATAATCAACTAATAGTAATATTATTGATTTGTTTGAAGTGGAAGACTTACCAATTATATTATCAAAAGAATTACACGTGGGATTTGCATTTTGCATGGCTAAACTAATTGTATACTAACATATGTACGCATATTAATGGTAGAAAATTAGAATACTGCATGATATATGTTGCTTTTGTGATGTAATTGTAAGTTGCGCATCACTGAGTGAGTATAAACGCTTTGAATGTTGCTATTCTTCTAGATAATTACTTACACATAGGGGAATTAGTGAGAGTTTAACATTTCATTAGCCATTTCTATGTTTTAATTACGTTTCTGTCTTTGTTTTGCTTAAGTTGACCATTTCGGCCTTCCTTAAGATGGCTGACCGAGACGTACAACGTGACTGCTGCTGTCACACGAGGTTCTGGGTGAAGTGCACATGCGTCACCGCCAGCAACAATGGCCTCGTCCTGACCCCAGGAGACGATGTTCCTACCAAGGACACTCTGGGAGCTTCGCCAGGACTACAACAATGGACTGTCTTTAAAACCGGAACCAGCAAGTGCGATGACTTAATCTTGTGGACTATGTGAGAACTTTACCGATAGACCCCAAATCCACCAATGAGGACTGTCTAAAACCCCAATCTTGATACATTTTGACATTAGTTTCATTATAAAAGTAGGTAGAAAAGTGAATTAGAGGGCTGAGTCCTTTTTTGACAAACTTGATTTCCTGACGTTATGCTGACGGAGAGGACGGTGACACTGCTGGACAGCTGTTATCCTGAATCTATGAGAGACTGAATTGCGGCCTGACTTTGATGAATTTAAAGATTTTTCCACGACTTGACTGACTTAGAGGACGACTATTAGCCAGATTAGGTAAATATAATGTTCTGCGATTTGGACAATGATTTTCTAACAATTTGCAATTTTATTAGATAAATGATGTTTGATTAATTGAAAACTGTGTTGTATCGATTATTTGAAGAAACTAGAATAAGAGAAGAGTATAGATAAATGAATTGAATCACTAAATCATATATACAACTAACTGATTCATCACCCAATGAGGGGAATATCACAAGGTTGGAGTTTATAGAGTATTCAATGCATTTAGGGTTTAGGTAAAGATATTCCTTTCATGTCAGCGTTTGGAAACTTATTCCTCTAGGGAAGCAGATCAATGAAGTATGAGTGTTGGTGTTATGGACCGCACCAATGAATGTATTTGAGTGAATTTGTTATTGAGGTATTTGGTCTGTGACGAAGGGGGAATTTGATGTTCCACGCTGCATCACATGCAGCTCTTTGATAAACATTACTACTGATTCACATGCAAAGATGTCATCTCTTCATTTTTTGCATAAGGACAGTTGGTATGCCCAGAATGTGTTCTGATAGGCATTGCTTGTTTAGGGGGCCAATGAAACTGTAAATGTTAGTCCGGTGAGCCTTAGGGTGGTCTTCCCCCCAACTTTCTGCCTACTCCCCTTCTATTTTTGCTGAATTTGTTTTTGTTGACCTTAGTACTCTGAGCACTTTGCCACTGATAACCAGTGTTAAAGTGCTTGTGCTCACTCCCTAAAACATGGTAAAATTGGCTTACACCTGATTGGCATATTGTGGTTTTGTGGTATACCACTTGTTTACTATGTTTGTCACATCTACCTTGATTTGAAAAAAGTACAATAAAAGAAAATAATTGTTCATCATGTTAGATATTTCTATTGAAACTGCTGTTCTGTCTTATTGGTGTTTTCCTGCATCTTCCTAAAATTACTGAATACTTGCTGCATTTGGGCTCTAATTTCTCACTTCTTGCATTTAGGTTTTAATTTCACCCTTCAGTTGTGCATTTTTATGATATTCAGGGACCTGCAGAAGTTTGTTTTCTAATAATAGATTTGTATTTTAAATCCACACCAAGGCCTATTCCTCATCACCTCAGACAGTTCTTTCACTTTGGCACTTATTCTCCATCATTTATAAAAGTAGTCTTTAGTTAACGGCCCAGGCCGTCCTCACTAAGGCCATGGAGACTAAAATCTTTAGACATCCTGGCATTTCTCATCCAAAAATTGTTGGAAGCCCTGTAAATCAAATCTATTACAATATGAGGAGGAGATCATATGTTTGTCATGTTATAAATGTCAGCTTGAGTTTTTGTTTCTTTTATCAAAAAAATGATACACCTGTGATACCAAAAATTAGACTACTTTCGATAGAATTGTCCACTGATATGGTTTGTAAATACAGCATTGATGTATATTCACGAATAAATGAAGACTAACATATTTGTCACAGAATACGCAATAACAATCAGCCACTCACTTAAGTATCCCCTTAAAACATGTGTCTGGTCTGCCATTGCAGCCTGTATGCAGTTATAAACTGCCAATTTGACTTGGCAAAATAACCCCTTTTGGCATGCCTAAAACTCCCTTTTTAATACATATAAGTCACTTCTAGGGTAGGCCATAACGAGCCTATAGGTCAGAATGCAGTGTATTTAAAATATTGGACACATACTTTTAAGTTTATATGTCCTAATAGTGAAAAAGACACACATTTCTTTTTCACTACTGTGAGACCTACCTCTGATATAGGATAAAATTGAGTTGCCTATTACATTTAATAAGTGATAACTTTTATTTGGAAGCAGATATAAAAACACCATGTTTGGTGTCTAGATTTATAATCTTCTTTAATGGTAAAGGCAAATTTTAAGTCACAATTCTGAAAATACCACTTTTAGAAAGTTGGCATTTTCTTGCCCTAACCATTTGGTGCCTGCAACCTGTTTCCAAGGTGACATGACTAAGTGTAGTTGTCAGTTGGCCTTTTTGCCTTCCTCTCAGACACTCATACAACAGAGAGCCTGGGTGTTGGCAGGATGGGCCATCCGAGGCAGGAAGGGGGAGGCAGAGCTGTGCACATTTCAATTTGCACTTCAAAGACACTGCTTCAGTTCATACTCAAAGAGCTTCACACTAGCCTATTGTGCCTACAGACAGATTGGAACCGGGGCATGGAGGCAGGAAACTTCAGAAGCTTCTCCCTCATCAAAGCTGGCATCAGCTAGAAAAATAGGACCCTCAAACTCAATCTTCAGTTCACTTCTGGTCCTGCAGAAGGACTCTCTTATGACTGCCCTGCTGCATGTGGCCTGCTGTGTACTTCACAGGACTTCCCTGCTGCATCAAGAGGACTGCCCTGCAAACTAAAGCATGCCCTGTGTCCTCAGAGGTCTGCCCTGCTGCTTGAGTCCTGCTTTCCTGCTTGAATCCAAGACTTCTGATATGACTCAAAGGGCTAGGTAGCTGGCCTCCTGGTCAGAGCCTCAGGAACAGAAATGGCTCCAACCATCTTGAACCCGCAACTGAACCCAGCCTGAGTGAATCTGTTCCTTCAAGTGGTGCCCCTCCTGTCCTGGACTCTTGGGAGTGGTGCTAAAGGCACTCAGATAACCCAAACCCAAAACTTGGGACTAAAACAATTTTCTGCCAAAAAGTGCTCTGAGTACCTGCTTGCCAATCCGCTCAAGATGTATCATCAGTTGGCTTGACTTTGTGGCAGCTCCTTCCACATTCTTCTGCACAGCAGCAAATGCTATTCAGCGGCTCCTTGGAGAAGGGGTATCCAGCCTTGTGGGGTCCTTGTAGGCTTCGCCTTGCTGGAGTCTTTTGCCTTTCAAAAAAGAGACGAAGCCCAAAAGTAGAAATAGTAGAGATTTTCACCACGACTTCATCCAGCGGCCCCCTACGACAAGGCCTTCCTCTTGGACAGGGCCGGCTGCCTTGCCCCGCTCCATCGTGGTTAGCCATAACTTATGACTTTGCCCCGGTTGGCGCTTTGTTATATTAGGCGCTATTTTTCACTTGAAACGTTAAAATTCATAACTTCAGTTCTACTGATTGGATTTTTGTCATTTGTGCTCTCTTTTTATAAATTGGTGTTGGATTTTTCTTGTGTTCTGTTTCACTTTATAACTGTTTAAGTGCTGCATACATAGTTTAAACATTGCAAATCAATTAAACCTGACTGCTTTTGTGCTAAGCTACCAGAGGGTTAAGCACAAGTTAATTTAATGATGTTTTGTGGTTCACCTGGACAAGGAGTGTGGCTATTGCTTGAGCAGAGTTTCACCCCCAACAACCTAATTTCTCACAGTAATCAATTCTGGCAAGGTGAGGCACCAAGCTTCTATACCTCCTCCAAAAAGTCCATCATGAATTCTCCTGCATGAGAGAGATATCTTCTGAAATCCTCCACCTTACAATAAGTGGTGCATGCAATTTTCCAGTTATTTCACAGAAACCTCATAATGTAGCCATACATGGACAAGAAGTCATCTGAATAATATTGTTGAAAACAGTTACCTTCTGAAAAATCCCACTCACTCATTGAAGGTACTGAACGTCTCAAAGTACACCACAATATGGCATAGCCCATCAGGATACATTTGAGATAGTAGAACACCTCCTTGAAATGGAAACCCAACAACCTTCAATCATTTGGGTAAACTGGGAGCAGACAAAAAGATGCCCTTAGCTGCAGCTTTTGCCAACAGTGAACTATGACCTACATTTCTCAATTTTATAATGATTTGTGAAGGGATGTATAATAGACTCAGCAGACAAGGTGATCAATAACATAATTCACTGATACACCTATAGGGGAAGTTAATTTATGGATTAAGCAACTGTGCCCAGGTTCTTTGTTTGGAAGGTGAACACACAAAATCATGCATTGAAATGTTTCTGAAGGGCATCGCTATATGGTATAGGCTCCTAGACCAACTCCTTCTCAATCTTTGCTCTTACTATTCTAGATTAGGAAATACCTACTATTTTCCCAAATTTTGTTACATTCTACACTCTTAGCTGGGTAAGCCTGAAACCTTTTGAAAATCTATCTTACCACTCTCTCGCTGTTTGTGTACTCTAGGTATTGAATAAGCAATGGCAACGAAAATAATTTTTTTAGGAGAGATGAGACCTGCCTACCCTCAGTGGTCCAATGTTGCAGGCTCTTTGTCTTTCTCATTGGATTTCTATGTGTACTTTGACTCCAGGTTGGAAACCAGGCCATGGAAAGAGCAGATGTATCACAACTTGAAGGTATCTAGGCATCTCTTACATACCTACCTGTTAGTGCATCATATAGTGCTGCCCATCGCTATACATTTGTAATCGTAGAAACCATCCTCAAACTGGAAACAATTATCTGGGTTAAAGGGAGCAGACAGAAGGCTGAATCGATGTCAGCTTTTGCCAACAGAGCAGCATGACCTAAATGTCTCAGTTTTTCTACTGCTTGGTCAAATTATTTATAATGGCCTCAGCAAACCAGTGGGTCAGCCATCTCGTTGAATGGTACACCTTTTGGGGGAGTTAGGTTATGGATTAGGCAAAAGTGCCCAGGTTCTTTTTCCAGTACCACACCTAAAGCTAAACACACAAAATCCTACATTGAAGAGTTTCTGAAGGGCCCCACTATACGGTCTAGGGCCAACTCCTTCTCAACGTTTGCTTGTACTATTCTAGGATTATCAAATAACGACTACTGTTTTTTGCAAATGTTGTTACGTTCTACAGAATTAGCTGGAATACTGAAACCCTTAGAAAAACTATAATTTGACTCTTTTGGCGCTGCTAATTAAAAGTATTGATTCAGTTATGGCAATAAAAATTCAATTTTTACCGGAGATAAGACCTGCCCACTCTTGATTGTTCCATTTTAGACTCCGTATCTTTCTCTTTACATTTATTTTTGGTTTTCTAGGTGCATTTTGACTCTGGGTGGAATGCCAGGTTGTAGAAAGAGCAAGCATGTTAGAACTTGCAGGTGCCTAGGCGCCTCACACATATCTTCTTGATGAACGCCCAGCTTGGGCCCTTCTTGTCACCTTCTGACTGGATGGGGGAGAAAGGACAACAGCTTATAAGCAACATTCCTGCCTGACGTTCTGCCACACCCTAAATCCTGTCTGCAGCCACCTGATATCTGATTCATCTGCTTTTACTCAAGTCATGCTGTGCTCCATAATGTCTTGGCGTTTTAAAAATCTTGAACAGAGAAAAACTATCAGAAGAATAATTTCTACAGCTTATGGATATGTTCTTCTGAGTAGAGTTGGCATACATTAATATTGTACCAGAATAGACAAACTACACACTGGGCATTTGTGTGTTTAACTGCTTTTCTCTGTACCCCTACTAATGTATATTATTCTGTGCTATATATAGAATGAATGAAATAGCTTTATTTTTGTCTCCCTGTTTTCCATACATTTTGTTACCCATGGTTGATTTTGTTTATCCAGTTCAATTGACATGTATTTGCGTATGATTCTATGCACTGTGTCATATATGTTAGACGCCTAAATATGTGGATCAAGTATTCTCTGTTTTACACTTACACAGGATTACATTTTCGCCAGGCACATTTATGCATGAATAAATGACAACAGTCTCAAGAAAACGAAACAAATCAAAACTGCTCCTAAGAACCTGCGACTGTCACAGACTCAGGAAGTGTTGTGGAATCCTTTGGGAATTTCATGGTTGTCGGAAAGTAGTGCATACATAGGAGGACATTTAAGGGATCCAATTACTGGTAACAATTTTGTGAATTTGTGATTCATCCTCATTCAATTTCGACAGGTTAACAAGAGGAAAAGAACTGGTAGTTACTGGAGCATGCAGATTTTCGTACAGTATGCACCAAAATTTGCATGTTTCCCCCCCCCCCCCCCCGAAACTAGGAATATGCACACATTGTCATATCTAATAAATTCTGAACACTTTGGTGTCAGATTTGTATCAGATATTATCGCACCTGACATGGCCAGGCCCTTTAAGCAGACAGGAGTGACAGGGGTATCAGCCAATGGTTGAAGGTCTTCATGACTTTATTTAAAGCCCGTCTGAATTCTACCAGTCAGTGCTAATCTGGTAGAAGGACATTTCCCTAATGCTGCATCATATGTACTGTCAACGAGCACATACGGTAAACAAGAAAGACATTTGAATTTCTTCTACTTGAGTTCCTGCAAAAGTAAGCACTCTAAAAACCTCACAGACAGAACCCACAAATGCAAATCCACAAGTAGCAAAAGTTCACCTTTGGAGAGGAAGTGCGAGCTTGGGGATTTAAAAATGTTAGAGGAAAATACGCGGATGCATGTAAAGTGAAGTTCCATTGAGCACGAAGGTTGAAACACTTAACACAATGCATTCTAAACGTATTTAAACACAAAGCAGGAGCACACATTTTAAGTTTTCATAGGTTTCAGATCCTAAACTGCCGACTGACATATATGTAAAAATGAAATGAAATATATGGTGCATGTTGCTGTTCTGCTTACGGTAAATGTGAAAAAGTGTTTGGATATTAACTTTGATGAACTTAAAAAAAAAAATACAAATGTAACACCTACACGCAGGATTTAGGATCTACATAACAGACTTTAATTTATATTATATTTTGGAAATACGGATCGCGACCTCGAAGCCACATATTTGTGACATGTGAAGTTCGTGCCTCATTTCTTTTATTCACATTTCCATAAAAAAGAAGTAACGTGTAATGTTAATGTTAATGTTAGTATGGATTTATAGAGCGCACGTACGCCGATTGGCTTCTTGGCGCTAAGGCTCAAAAGGTTGACAGAAAAGTCAAAAACTAACCCTGTGCGAATAACCATGTTTTCTGAGATTTCCTGAATTGGAGAAGGTCGGTGCATGATCGAATTTCAAGCGGAAAGGAATTCCACAATTTGGGAGCAAGAGTGGCAAATCTGCGACCTCCTTGGCGTACCCGTTTGAAGCCCGGGATAGCAGAAGTGAAAGATGAGCAGACCTTAAATCGCGTGTAGGAGTGTGCCTGAGTATCATGCTATTAATGAACTCAGGACTGGTGCCATGCAGAGATTTAAAAATGAGGCAGCCAGTCTTGAAAGCGCAGCGCTGTGATATTGGGAGCCAATGTAGTTTCCTCAACAGCAGGGTAGCGGTGTGCCATTTAGGTTGACGATAGATCAGTCTTGCTGCCTGGTTCTGGACTATCTGCAGGCGCTTAAACAAGTAGTGGGGCATGCCCAAGTAAACAGAATTGGAGTAATCTAGATGGGATAGGACTGTAGAAATCATGGCTTGATTCAAGGCATCGTGAGTAAGGAAACGGTGAATTTTCCTGATTTTGCGCATTTGAAAAAAGCACTTAGACACCACTGCTTCAACCTGAGTTTTCAGGGAGAGGTCGCTGTCCAGAAATACTCCTAAAGTTTTAGCTGATGTGGACGGGGCGGGAGGAGAGCCGAGCTCTGAGGGCCAGTAATAGGGGCCCCAGTGCTTATGGCTGTCACCAGTAAGGACTATCTCTGTCTTACCAGGATTCAGTTTAAAATGATTAAGATCCATCCAACTTTGGATATATCACATAGTATCCTGGAATTCAGTGATAGAGTTGTGGGAGCTATCAACCCTAAGGATGAGCTGAAGGTCATCAGCGTAGTTGAGAACCAGCACATTCCTGTCTTTAAGAGACTGGATCAGGGGTGCCATATAGATGTTAAATAGATGGGGAGAAAGGGCCGAACCCTGAGGTACCCCACAGGTGGTATTATGTGGAGGTGCTAGGAACTGACCAAGACGAACAGTCTGAGAGCGATCCTCCAAGAAGGAAGTAAGCAAACGAGCCGCAGTCCCCTGAACACCAGCCCTCCTTACACAGTCGACCAATATACTATGGTCGACCGTGTCGAAGGCTGCAGAAAGATCCAGCAAGACCAGGGCCCGGGGACAGCCTCTATCAGCATTATCCCGCAAGATGTCTACAACTGTCAGAATCACAGCTTCGGTGGAATGGGCAGGCCGAAAGCCAGCCTGATGAGGGTCCAAGTATTTTGATGACTCTAAAAAATTAGAGAGGCATTTCGCTACGTGGCCCTCTAGAATCTTAAAACGATTTGGGGCGACATGCGCCCCAACCAAAGGCACAGCGATAAAGTCCTTGAATCCTCAATTTGTGTTTAGACCAATTAATCATTTTTTAAAACATGTAATCATTTGCTTGCTCATTTTTCTCTGTATCTCCCGTTAAATCCACAAGCGCAGTATCATGCCAATTTTCCAGATTTCTAATGCCATTGATGTGCCCATCCGGGCCTCTTTGCAATAACACGTAATGACGCATTAAATTCATCCAATGGCAGCTTTAATAAAATACCCAATGCATTTCGGGCTGCTCAAGCCCTTCGTCAGGGGTCACTGCAAGTAAACAATAAAATCACATCTTAATTGCACAGTTACTTTTTGAAACATGTCAGTTACAAAATCATTTATGAAAAACTCATTTTGATAAAACTAAACCCATCACTAAACCCCTCGCTGATCACTACCTGCTTGCTGAACTAACTATCCATGCGCTGAACCCTCCGATCCCCAGCCTTCATTGCACAGCCTCTGACACCAAACAGATTAATTCTTTCCATTCTGAATTAAAAAACGCAGCTTTCTGCTACCTGAACCTCCCCTTGAAACACTCCGTTTATTAAACAATCAACCCTCTTCCAAATACATTCGTCCTAATTTTACCTTCCCAGCTTTTAAACATTCACAGCTGGTGCTGTGAGCCGATTTACAAAACCCCAATTGTTTTCCAAGAGTGCAAAGTTACAAGAAGCCTTCCGCGTTTAAACCTCACTGTAACACGTACCTGCCGTGAATAAACCCTCTTCATCTATTCTTTTCAAAGGAATTGGTAACGTTGTTGTTCACCCTTCATTTTTAAACTGCGCTGAGTTTCTGAAAACCCTCCCATGTTAACCGTCAATTAATTAATGCCACCTGCTGCTGATTTCTCTTTTCAAAACGGCCCTCCCTTCTACCAGAGAACCACAACTCCCACAATTCAGCACTTGGATCGTCAGCCACGAAGGGTAACAAGGAAATCGGGCGGTAGTTGGAAAGGAGCGCAGAGTCAGCTCCCAGCTTTTTCAGGAGGGGATCCACTACTGCTTTTTTAAAAGCCAAGGGGACTGTGCCAGATATAATGGATTCATTCAGTAATGCAAGTACGGGACCAGAATGAATTGCAAGGCAGTCTTTCAAAATGTGTGGGGGACAGCAGTCAGAAGGAGCGCCTGATTAAATTTCCACTAATAGGTCTTGAAAGATCTTGTTACTGATAGTAGGGAAGCAGCTAAGAGTTCTGTTACAATGTACCACAGGGGGATCTAAAGGAGAGAGATGGGTGGGGATGCTAGCTTTTATTGAAACAATTTTGTCAATAAAGTAATCATTTAATGAGTTGCATAGATCTTGAGAAGGGACACCCTTCAGAAGAGTACGCTCTGGATTAGAAAGTTCATCTATTATAGAGAATATTTCTTTAGAGTTTTTGTTAGATTTCAGGATACGATCGGAAAAATAAGCTGCTTTGGCGGTCAGAATACTTTCCTTGTACTCTTTCCGAGCAGAAGTGTATCGTAATTTTTTTTCTGAAGAGTATTGCAAACGCCATTGTCTCTCCAATTGGCGCAAGGCCAATTTCTGGGCCTTAAGGTCGTCAGAGAACCATCTTTGTGCCTCCGCCCGGCGTGCTAATTTGACTTTTTTTAATGGGGCGTGTTTATTGCTGGCATCAAGCAACCATTTGGATACCTTTGTTTCCAAGGTGTTGACATCATGGTCAGGGAGTGGAGCTGTATCAGCTAGTGTGTTAAAAAAAGTAATCTTTATTAATAAGATTCCACCTCCTGGCAAGGCCTCCTTCAATCGCATTGATTTTCTTAGTAGAAGATTGTGTCAGTGTGAATTTTAAGAAATGGTGATCGGACCAGATGCAGGGTGAGGCTATAGGGATGGAAATAGTCAAGCCACTTACCCATATTTGATCCAAGATCCGGCCCTTCGAATGTGTCGGGGATGAAACTAGCTGAGAAAGATTTAAATTTCTGAGCAAGTCTGACATCTCTGCCGATTGGGGCCCTTCCTGAGGGTCACCATACCAGTAATTAAAATTGCACACAAGGAGGACCTTGGCATGCTCAGTCACCAGTTTAGCTATTTGTTCGCTGAGAGCTAGCGGGAGAAGAGGCATCTGCTTAGGTGGTCTGTATAATAAGACACAGACCAAAGAGTCGTTAGCTGATTCCAATTTTATAACTATGTTCTCGGTGTCTGTGAGAGAAAGACATGTCAAGGAACAGAACCTAAAATTGATGTGAATAACGGCAGCAACTCCCCCGCCTGACTTGCCCGAGCACCGATTGGCAAAGATGATGTAATAGTCAGGGGGAAGTGCCGCCAGTATATCTGGGGCAGAGTCCGCATTGAGCCATGTCTCGGTCAACAGCAGTACATCAGGTTTATCAGTGAGCAGGAGTAGAAAAATATCCAATTGATGCTTGACCAGGGAGCGCGTGTTAAGATAATAAATTGACATAGGCGTAACTCTAGGTTTGACCTGATTCTGGGGTTTCTGATTATAAACAGTTGTAGTCTGTAGTTCAGGAAAACTACTCCGTTTGAGGAATAGATTATGTGCAACTATAGAAGGCAAGGCCTCTTGTGAGAGGCGCCAATTTAAGGTGTGCATCTTTTTCAGAGTGGCAGGTGAATATGTGACAAATTGGGCGTGGCAACTGGCCCCTGGGCCCGGAGAGGCGCGGACGAGCGCAGACGGGCTTGCCTTTAGCGTGCCTTCGGCACGCTACCGGCGCGCCCACTGCGCGCACCCGCTGCACGCATGCGCTGTCTTCCGCTTTTATCCCCACGTGATGGGAACATCTAGAGTGCTGCCTGAGTCCCCACCCAATGTGTCTGACTGCTCCTACCTGCGTCGCGTAAGGAATAGGGGCGATGCAGGTTCCGGATGGCCAGCAACAAACTGAGTGAGGTGAGCCCTGGGTGATGGTCAGGTTAGGGGGAATGAGACGCAACTTAAAATAGTAAAAAGGATGAAAGGAAATTCCAATGATTTTAAAAGCTCCCGGCTTCCGCCTCAGGAGTCGACCTTTGATGCTGCGCGCACGCGCTGTCATCTGCTTTTATCCCCACGTGATGGGAACTTTCTAGAACGCTACCCGAGCCCCCACCCAATGTGTCTGCCTGCTCCTACCTGCGTCGCTTAAGGAATAGGGGCGATGCAGGTTCCGGATGGCCAGCAACAAACTGAGTGAGGTGAGCCCTGGGTGATGGTCAGGTTAGGGGGAATGAGACGCAACTTAAAATAGTGAAAAGGATGAAAGGAAATACCAATGATTTTAAAAGCTCCCGGCTTCCGCCTCAGGAGTCGACCTTTGATGCTGCGCGCATGCGCTGTCATACGCTTTTATCCCCACGTGATGGGAACGTCTAGAGCGCTGCCCGAGCCCCCACCCAATGTGTCTGCCTGCTCCTACCTGCGTCACGTAAGGAATAGGGGCGATGCAGGTTCCGGATGGCCAGCAACAAACTGAGTGAGGTGAGCCCTGGGTGATGGTCAGGTTAGGGGGAATGAGATGCAACTTAAAATAGTAAAAAGGATGAAAGGAAATACCAATGATTTTAAAAGCTCCCGGCTTCCGCCTCAGGAGTCGACCTTTGATGTAAAATGTAGCCACTTGTCTCCAGACTAGTTTTGAATCCATTTCATGGTGATGCAAATTCAAACACACTTGGGTATTATCCATCACTTACAGTGAAATCTGATTGTATTGGTCAAACTTGGCACCACTTAGCAAGTCTCCACAGAACCCCCACCCAACCCCATCGCCGTTTGAAGACCACTAGTTATAGAACCATATTTTCCATGAGGAACAAGCAGTCAGTGCTTTCAAAACACCTGAACGACAGATATATTAGCTTAAAATATGACTCTCCTCTCCATTGACAGCCAAGAACAGGCCTCACAGTCCTTAAGAGAATGAGTGAAATTCCCCAATGGCCTGTGACAAGTGAGTAGCTGCATTCTAGCCATTCTGTATTTGCATTAATTATTACAGGTGCTGCTAAATACAAAAGGCAGTTTCATCATCCAGTTTTACAATTATTACAGTCCCTACCAATTCTATATGTTATTTCCTGTTGATAAATGGGAGAATAGTTCTCAGCTAGCAAAGATGGCAAACGTAACGTGGGTGAGATTTCCAACAGGCTATGGAATTTGGGTGCATGAGAAGGAGGGTGAAATACAAAGGGGGTCATTATGATGTCGGTGGGACAGACACCGACAGCAGGTCAGTGTCGGTCCCACCGCCATCTGAAGCCGCGGTCAGGCTGCCACATTTCGATGCGGTCGGTTGGACTGCATAGGTGCAGGGATCGACCAACGGCTTCTGACGGGATCAAGGAGCCCTTTGGGCGGGTGGCTGGATCACATTCCCCACAAGGAGGCGGTGCCTTCTCAGGAACCGGCATGGTGATTATGATCCACCTTCCCGCCTGCCCTTTCATGGCAGTCAGCCCGCCATGGAAAAGCAGGTAGGAAGTGACTTTGGAGGCCCTAGCAGGACCCCTATTCCTCCTGGCCGCTTTGGAGCCAAACATTCCTGCACCGTGTGGCAGGCTTCATGCGGTGCCTGCCACACGGTGCAGGGATGTTTGAAAACATACAATTTTCGATTTCAGCTTGTGCTGGGGACGTTTTCCGGCCTCCACACAAGCTGCAATAGAAAAATTTATGTTTCCGACCCCCCATAGGACGGTTGCAACCTAATACTCTGGTTGGAACCACCAGCTAATAGTATGGAGGTTTTATTCCCGCTACGGTGTCAGTCAGACGCTCGTCCGACTGAGATCGTAATGACCCTCAAAGAGTTGAAAGCTCCAACACATGCAGTGGAACAAGGAGAGAGAAGCCTTCATCAGCCACTGCTGGGGTGTCATCATGATGACCGCCAGCAAGGTTTTTGCTCCATAGCTAGGACACTGATCAGAAGCTACCCTAAAAATGCAAATCCTGTACAAAATCCTCCAGTTGGTTGACAATAACCTTCAACACAATCATTGAAGAGTATAGTAGTCATGAACAGATTAATTATTGCACAATTTTCTGGGATTGAACGTTCATTTTTTGCAAGCCTTAGGGGTCTCCACAGCTTGAGTAATTTATTCTACAGTAGAAACAAGAAGTGGTTGCCATATCATCACAACATCAAATTAAAAGCACCCAAAATGTACACTTTTTTAATACCAGGTCACTACCATTCACTAATCTTTCCAGTCCCCATCTGTTATTGACCTGAGTATGTAGTAATGCGGATGTCTTTGACATTTTGTATGCAAACATTGGTGAAAATGCAGTTTGGAATTAGAGGCAAGATGCATCTAGGATTAGGAAGTAATTTCTCAATCTGGAATAATGTGGTCAATTAGCTGATTAATCACTTGTGCTTTCATTTTAAAATGTTTTTATTCACAAAGATTGACTTTTTACACCCTTTTAGAGTGTTCTTTAAAACCAGATCTCCAGACGTGTTCAGTTTATTATATTGAGTTTCAAATGTATGGCAACTACTTGGCTAAAGTAGCATTGAACCAGGGGCAGCACATAGTCCTCATACAGTCACCCTGAACATGTACCATTTCGGTGTAAAACCCTGTAGTTACATCCATAAAAGTAGCATTGTACTTCTTTCATATCGTAGAGGAGATTTCTAATTTCTGTGAAACAAAACGGGACTGGTAAATAAATTGGGTATAGATATTTCTTTTTTGAGGTCAATGTAATGATTAAAAAAAAAAAAAATGGTTATTGAGTTCAACATGTCAGTGATTAACAATATCCCCCTCACATCTCATTCCCCCTGTCATGGGCGTAAGCTCACCTCCCATACTGCATTACAGTTAAATTGAACCAGAGCTATCGCAGCGTGCAACATTATGTGACACAATGTCCAAGATGATCTTGCAGTAGCCTGATTATAGTACTGAGGGGTGTCAATCAGCGTCTTCTGTTCCCTCTGAATGTTTCATCTTAGTGATTTTTGTTCCAATGCAACAGCCATCAAATCCCCTTCCAGTATACCTCACAGCCCCCGTCCAATACTGCAATTTCTAGCGAACACCACCTTCACCCATGTCATCATTTCATTGGCCCATTGTTGCCGCGTCGGAGTTGTTGTTTTTATCCATCTGAGAAGAATACATTTCTTGGTTACCACTAGTGCTAATTCAGCTTTTCTGGACATTTGCAGGGTAGTTTTCATTTTGGGTATAAAACCCAAGAGATATGTTCCGAAGTTTAAGTGCAGAGTGATAGCTGTTAGGGTGCCCAATCAATTCACCACCTCCTTCTAGAACCTGATTATACTCTGACATTCCCACCACATATGTACGTAGGTACCCACAGTCTACATATAAGACATTACCAGCAAGCTTGTAGTGAATTGTATATAACAATCAAGGGTTATATATGCCTGGTGTTCATATTTATAGTTAATCAATTTCAGTCTCACGTTCCAGGTAACTTTCCCACAATTCTGAAAGATCCTGCGCCATTGATGTTCCTCAATTTCCTCCCCCACTAGATCCCTGTTCCAGCATACCTTCATGTTTTCGAGTTTCTTAGTTCCCTGTGGCAATAACACCATGTACAGTACGGATCTCAAACCCCCTACCCTGCTAACCCAGCATTACCTACCTGATTTAATGCATACATTTCTGGGTCCTGCGGAAATCTGGCCAATTCTTATTTATGGGGCTACAAGTCAGGCATACATACAAAAAATGTGTAACCACAATCGTCCTTGTGTTTCAGTATTGAAGGAACCCCATTAAGCTGCCATTGTCGTGCAAGTTAGTGTCTATGGTGTTCCTTCAGGCAGAGCATCTCATAAGAATCTTGGTCAGTTAGGGGCCAGAGCTGTGTGTCATGGTATCAGTTGTGGTTAATGCTTAAAACAGCATTATTAACGCGGGGTAAACCACGCGTACTGTTCCAACACAAGCGGAACAGCGCTTTCCTTAACCATGTATATGTGAGTTGAAGGCAGTCGGCGCTCTAGCATTGGAACGAATGGCTGTTGGAGACTTCCTGTGGACGGCATTCGAAGGAACAGCGGCATGGTGAGAAGTTTTTTTGTTTTATTTAGGTTTCAGGGAGAGGGACAGGGCCAGTTTTTAGGGCGGGCCAGTTTTAGGCCTCAGGGTGAAAGGAGTTCTGGGGTCGCGGTAGTTATTCAGTCCGGGGCCGAGTTTTAGGGTTCAGGCGGGGAAAAGGGCAGTTTTTAGGGCTAGGGGTCGGTTTTAGGGCTCAGGGTGGGGGGCTGGGGTTGAGGTAGTTATTAGGGCTGTGGCCCAGGTTTTAGGGCTCAGGGTGGGGGGGTTGGAGTCGTTTTTCGGGCTCAGAGCGAGGGGGCTGGGTCTGATCTTTACCATGAATATGCCTTTACCAATCATTACAAAGAATTTTCCATACTGTTACAATTGTTCTTTATGAGTGGGCATGCATACTGTTTGTCAGATACTAACGAAACTGCCATCCATTCTATACAGGGCCAGACTGGGAACCAAAACCGGCCCTGGCAAAGTGCTCGGCTGGCCCCCCGGGGCTTGGGGGTGCCGCCGAGCTCTTTACCGGGGCCGGTTTTCGTCCGATTTTGTTACAGGGACGATTTTGCAGCTATGCTGCAAAAAACGGCCCTGTAACAAAAACGGCCCCCAGGGGCCCAAAACCGGCCCCCACCCGTGGGATTGCCACCGGGGGATTGCACGGTGCCCGCTACGGCCAGTCCGGCCCTGCTCAATATATGTATCACAAATTGCACTATTTCTTGAGAGATTGATGTATCATACATGTGGAATATGGTGCTATGAACAGAAGTTGCTGGGTGGTGACAATCAAGTTCATGACCTTCTGAAACATTGAGGTTTATTAACTGCATTATTAGAAGATATCTGGATTGATAGATGTATTGTGGAAGAGGAAAGATAAACTTTTAAACATGGATGCAGGCCTTATTTAAATATATTCTTTTTGCTCATTAATATGATATTATTGCAATAATCTAGAGGTATGTCATATATTGGGATGGGCTAATGTCTTTGAAATTGGACAATGTTTATGATGTACAACACTGATTATCTTTAAAGCAATTCAATTAGAATCTACGAAGATTACATTTGGTAACTAACTTTATTATTGGTTGCAATAAGGATGTAATACACATTTTAATTTACAAAACAATATTGTTGTAGGAGTATTCTGTAATTAAATGACATTCTGTATATTACAGATAGCACGTGTATTTTTATATGGGTATATACCGGGTCCTTCTACTTGTCACACATGCTGAAATTAATGTAAGATATAGTGAATATATACAATGAATATGGTCACAATGACAATTGTCATATAGGAAGGAATTAGAGCATGGGTGATTTTATTTTATGCAGTTAAATTGAGATGGTGTATTTTGGATAATTAGAGTACAACAACTTGTAATAGGAGAATAATACAGGTCCTTGAGTACTAGTGACTTCTGTGGTGTGGGGTGCAAAAGTCATGGGAAAGTCATTGGAAATGGCAGATGTTTGTAAAGCAGGGAGACTGTGATTTCCCATAGCGGAGACCAAGGTTCCAAATGTGTGGAACTAAATCTGCCTAGAGCATGTGCACTCACAAACATTTTCCCAGGGGCCAAACTTTTGTGTCTGTGATGTGAGTGCCACATTGATGCCAGCAGGGTGGCAGTCAGGAGTGTGGGAGTTCCGGGGGTGGTGCCGGTAAGGTGGGTTTAGGAGAAGTGAAACATATACATCTAGTGGCTGAATTGTACAATGTGAAACCAGAAAACCTGGGATTAATCCTGACTTCCACACTTTACATTATTGTGTGATCCTAGGCAATTGGTTTATTTCACTTTCCTTCCTTCATCTTCATTATCACATTTAAAAGGACATCAAAATACATGACATCAGGATGTGCACTCTACAAAACATCCTCCTGTGTTTGAATCAATAAACTATAATGCTGTTCATGTATGGTAGAAACCCAGCCCAAAGAGTGTACTTAACCACTGACTTGCATCTTAGTTCACTAATGACATTGTTTTCAGTGTGGATGGGAAGAATGAATGTTTGTAGTTTCATGTTTGAAAACTATCACTTAAAAAAGAAATACTTCTAAATGCACTGATATAAAGTAATGTACTAAGGTGAAACGGTTCTGTATCTTAATGACATACACTTTTTTGAAATTCTGAAGAGTCCTTATCTTACTTTTACACTTTTCCTGCAAGATATCTTTAAAAATAAAGGTGTTTCTAAAGTTAAGCTATGCAGGATAACCTAGTTACTTTCTTTCTTTAACTTAATTAACCTTTTAAAAAAGGCTTGCCTGTTTATTTAATTTTGTTCTCAATGTTAGTGCTGAATTGAAAAACAGCAGCCCACTGCCATGTAAAGGTCAGGAGGGTTGCATGGGGCCCCCGGGCCATATATTGAGAATCACTGGTCTAGAACTTACTTAACACCAAGGTCCCCTTCTTTAGACTGTAGGAGATAATACATTGTTTTCAGTGAATAATAATCAGATATGTGGAACATGTGATACCTTAAAAGTGGGGTCGATTCTCTTTAGGAGAACTGGGATTCATTTGTATTTGCAGTTTAGATTTCTTATGTGGTTGACTTGTCAGTTCAATGTACCATTTTGACATCATAGTCAGCATTAAGTGTAAGCAAGGCTTGGAATTATTTAATTCTGAGGATGCAGCTTTTTTCGCACACTTATGGATTTGACACATATGGCACATAATCAACCATCTGCTGCATAATCTGCAGATGTTAACAAAACAATGTTGTTTCTATCTCAAGATCAAAAGATACTAAAAATGTGGCCACATGTGTTCCTGCTCAGTGTAAGCCATTCATAAAGGTTAACTATTCATTTTTCAGTTGCTTATTTTTGTATTTGGTTGTAAAATTGGAACTAATGAGGTGGAAACATTGCCCAGACAGTATTGCCGTGTGTAAAAATGACTAAATAATGAAGTATACTATACAAAAATGTGCTACATTATGCTGCATAGATTACCTTTTCTTGTTTGCGCATAATTTAGTCAACCCTGCCAGATAATTTGTTGCTCCCCTGCTGCATAATTCATGTGGCCCTGAATATAAGGAAGAAAAGGATTTGCTGGAAATACATGTTGATATCCAAGGATACACCCACATTTGAATGTATAGTTTAATATGTATCACTCAGAGACCCACACACCTACCTACATACCCACTCATACACACACTCACATGCCCACTTACACACCCACACAGCCACTCATACACCCACACAATCACTCACAAACCCACTCAGCGATGCAGAGACTCACATACCCATAGAGAAACTCACATACCCAGTCACACATCTTTAGAGCCACTAACACAACATACAGTCACTGATATATCCACTCAGAGACTCAGTGAACCACTCACATACCTAATCACAGACCCACACAGGCACTTACACACCAGGTCAGAGACCCAGAAAACCACTCACACACCCATGTACTCACACATACAGCCACTCACACACCCAGTCACACATCCATTTAGCTACTCACACACCCACTCACACACCCATACAGTCACTGACACATCTACTCAGAGACTCAGAGCACCACTCACACACTCACTCACAGACCCACAGGCACTCACACACCCAATCATGCATCCACTTGCACACCCATACAACCACTCATACACCTACTCACACACCCATACAGCCACTCACACACCCATTCAGAGACCCAGAAAACCACTCACACACCCACTCAGTCACCCATATAGGTACTCACACACCCAGTCAGAGACCCAAAAACTACTCACACACCCATTTGCACTCATATAGTCATTCACACACCTATTTACAGACCCAGAGAACCACTCATACATCTACTCACAGACCCACACAGAAACACATACCCACTCAGACACTTACATACCCAGGTACATACTCATCCAGCTAGTGGCACACACACTCACAGACCCACACTGCCACTTACACATCCACTCACACCCAGCATATAATCACATACTCAGCACATACACACATATACTTACACACACACATAACCACTCACACACTCACTCACAGACCCACAGGCACTCACACACCCAATCATACATCCACTTACACACCCACACACCAACACACACCCATACAGCCACTCACACACATACTCAGAGACCCAGAAAACCACTCACACACTCACCCAGACACCCATGTAGCTACCCACACACCCAGCCAGATAGCCCAAAACTGCTCACACACTCATTTATACTCATACAGCCATTCACAAACCCATTTATGGACCCATAGAACCACTCAAACATCCCCTCACAGACCCACACAGGCACTCACATACCCACTCAGACACTTACACAACTGGGTACACACTCATACAGCTAGTGGCACACACACTCACAGGCCCACACAGTCACTTATACATCCACTCACACCCAGCATATACTCATACACTCACTTATACACTCACGCAACAACTCACACATTCATACAGCCAGTCACATACTATTCACAACCCAGAAATTCACTACACCACTCACACATCCACACACCCAAGCAGCCACTCACACACCCACTTAAAGACCTAGGAACCACAGACAACCATTCATCGACCCACACACCCACTCACATACACTTACACAGCCAGCCACACACCCACTCACAAACCCGCACAACCACTTACATACCCACTCACTCCCATTGCACTCTCTCACACACACACACACACACTTACACAATGACACAACCACTCTCACATCCACTCACACACCCATACAGCCAGTTACTCACCCATTCAGAGGCCCAGAAACCCACCCGCACACACATTCACACACCCATACAGCCAGTCATACACCCACTTACAGACCCAGAGAATCACTCGCACATCCACTCACAGATCCACACAGGCACTCATACTCCCACTCACACACTTACACAGCCAGTCACATACCCACTCACAGACAAACACAGCTACTTACATACCTACTCACACCCACACACACACTTACACACTCACAACCACTCACACACCTAATCACATACCCATACAGCCAGTCACACACCACTCAGAGGCCAAGAATACCACTCGCACACCCACTCACAAACCTGTACAGCCACTTAGACATCCACTCAGAGACTAGAGAACCACTCACATACCCACTCACAGACCAAAGAGGCATTCACACACCCACTCACCCCCACATACACACCCATACAGCCACCCAAACACCTGCTTACAGACCCACACAGCCACTCTTACACACACTCACAGACCCACACAGTCAGTCACTCATGCACTGACATAACCACCACACACTCACACACCCACTTACACACCCACACAACAACTCACACACCCAGGTTACAGGGACATTATAGTTAGGAAATACATTTAAAAAACCCATAGAAATTCACTGAAAAAAAGAAAGGTTACAGGGATGTTGCCATTGGAAAAATAGCATTGAAAAACTATTGACATTCACAGAAAAAAAAGTTACAGCCCGGTGACGTTATAGTTGAGCTCCGATGTTACACATGCAAAACCACAGAAATTCAACAGTTATAGTTACCTGAGCTAAGTACAACTTACACCCCGCAAAGCACTGCATCTGACCTCACATATTACATCACTCATGACATGGTCAGTGACATCTCTGATGACATCACTGATGACATCTCAAATGACTTTACTGATGACATCATCCTGTTAGTGTGTTTCGTAAACGTTTCTGAGACTTAAAGAAATATACTAAGCTATTGCATACGTTAAATTACTATTCTTTCTGTACTACTGAGTGACACTATTTCTAACATATGTGATCTGAGTGGTTGTGTGACTGTATCCGTGTGTGAGTGGTTCTTTGGGTGTGTGAGAGGATGTATTATGGGTGTGTGAGTAGCTGTGTGGTTGAGTGAGTAGCTGTGTGAGTGTCTATATTGGTGAGTGAGTGGGTGTGTCAGTGGCTGTATGGGTAAGTGTGTGGATGTGCGAGTGGCTGGTGGGTGAGTGAGTGGGTGTATCATTGATTATATGGGTGAGTGAGTAGGTGTCTGAAAGGCTGTATGAGTGAGTGACTGGGTGTGTTAGTGGGTGTATGGGTGAGTGAGTGGCTGTTTGAGTGGTTGTTTGGTTAAGTGAGTTGGTGTGTGAGTAGCTGTATTGGAGAAGGAGTGCCTCTGTGAATGGCTCTTTGGGTGAGTGAGTGGATGTGAGAGTGCTTGTATAGATGTGTGAATGGCTATGTAAGTGGTTGTGTGGGTGTGTGAGTGAATGTGTGAGTGCTTGTATGGGTAAGTGAGTGGCTGTGTTAAGAGGCTGTATGGGCATGTGAGTGGATGTGTGAGTTACTGTATAGGTGAATAAGTGTATGTATGTGTGTGAGTAGCTGTATGGGTGAGTGTGTGGCTGTGTGAGTGGCTGTATGGGCAACTGACTTGCTATATGAGTACCTAAATCGGTGAGTGAGTGGTTGTGTGAGTAACTGTATGAGTGAGTGAGTGGGTGTGTGAGTGGCTGTATGGATGAATGAGTACTTCTATGGGTCTGTGAATGGGTATGTGAGTGGTTGTGTGAGTAGGCATGTGAGAGTTTATATAGGGTGTGAGTGGGTGGGTATGTGAGTGGTTGTGTGGATGATGTCATGAGTGCTGTAATTTGAGATGTCATCAGTGATGTCATGAGTGATGTCACTGACCATTTCATGAGTGATGTAATATGTGAAGCCATAAGCAGTGCATTGCAGGGGTGTAAGTTACAGTTAGTTCAGGTAATTATAACTGCTGAATTTCTCTGGTTTTGTATGAGTGAAATGTGAGCCTAAATATAACATCCATGTAACCTTTGCTTTTCTAAGGTTTTCTTAATTCTATTTCCAAACTATAACTTCCCTGTAACCTTTGTTTTATCAGTGGATTTCTATGTTTTTTTAAATTTTATTTCCTATCTATAACCTCCCTGTAACCTTTTTTTCAGTTAATTTCAACAGTTTTTTACATTTGATTTTCTAACTGTAACCTTTCAGAGTAGCTGTATAGGTAGGTTAGTGTAGGCTAGTGGGTGTGTGAGTCTCTGAGTGGTTGAGTATGTGGGTGTGTGAGTGTCTATGTGGATCTGTGAGTAGGTGTGTAAGTATCTGAGTGTCTGTTTGGGTGGGTGTGTGGGTGTCTAAGTGGCTACCTCAGTGCATGCACGAGTCACTGAGTGGGTGTGTGAGTGGGTGTAGGAATATCTGAGTAGGTCTTTGAGTGAATGTGTTAGTCTCTGAATGGGTTTGTGAGTGGGTGTACGCTGCAGACGCTGTTGCCGCTGTCGCCGCTGAGCATTTGCGGCAAGACCAAGACCGCTTAAAAGCTAAAGTCATAGCCCGTGCAGTCCCGTTGGTGTGCCGTTGGTGTCGTTGGTGTCCCGTTGGGCCGCTGGACCGCTGAGCCACCGCTCTCCCGGACTTCGGAGCGCGTTGGAAAACTAGCCTCGGCGTCTTCCTTCGGCCGGTCGGCTCCTCCCTCCCTCCACACACCTAGCGGCAGGTTGCAGGTGTGGGAGTAGGCTCGGGAGTGTGGGGGGCCGCTCAGTGCGAGGCACAGGATCGGCACAGGGAGTGTCTCGTCTGCCGCACACCACGCCGTCGTCAGTGCAGCCTCCTGACCCTGACCCTGCAATTCTTGCAGTGAACAGTAAGCAGTAAGCAGTAAGCAGCAAGCAGGGTTCTAGGCTTCTAGGCTTCAAGGCACGACAGAATTTACCGACGGGTTACTAAAGTGAGGCCCAGGAGGGCCGTGAAGGCCTGGGTGGGCAGACAGCCCCCCCTCCGACATCCGCAGGCTGCTTCTTCTGGCTGGCAGCCTTGAGGAGGTTTTTTTCCTCTGACCCGTACGACTACAGCCTGACTATCAACACCCCGACTACTGCTATTACCACCGTTCCGCTCTCCCTTGGAAACAGAGGCCGCCACGAACGCCCGAGGTAAGCCCACTGACGTGTGGCACTGCGGTTTGACATCTAGTCACGTAAGGGAGTACGGGAGCGAGGGAGGAAGGAAGGTTAAGAATTAAAGAAGCTTTGGGAGCCACAGACTTTATTACACTCCCCCCCGGTCATTGAACATCCAACACCCAACATTTAACATGAGGACTAGAAATTCGATCCTGGTCCAGCGCACTGAGAAGCCTCGCCTTCACAAATCAGCAAGGAGGCAAAAAGGAAAGTTACTTTACCCCACCAGCAGAACGAACTTCGTCCGAGGTCCAGGCCATGGGGAAGCTTCTCAAGACGGCGCCTTCATATTTGGTTTGGCGACACCGATAAAATCATGCCAAGCAAAGGCCTCCACCCCAGATAATTACTTGGCCAGCGGGCTCAGCCCAAAGCCCCAAAAGACCACATTTGAGTCCACAGGATACAGAGACATAAGAGATTTTACCTACCCTATGGCCCGAACAGCGCACACAGTCAACTACCCTAGAGCGGACACGACCCTGATGGAAGCACCTAGCAACACCGTTAAAGCTACAGTTCTAAAAACATCTCTGTGCTTAGCTCCATCTAGTCGGTCGATCACCCCACTGTTCCCCAAAATAACCATTCTTCAAGGGTTAACTTTAACGGAGCCCACCAAAAGGAGTCCCCCAATTGGCAACGATATAAGTCCAAGCAGCTCTCTTACATACCAGTTGGCAGACTTAACTCCAAGCCAGGTTACAAACGGGGGTAACGAGATCAACGCTGCCATGAGAGCTACAACTAGCTCAACTTCTGATTTTGTACATCCCCAGGCTACTATCCTTTTTGCGCCCGGCAGCCTGGCCCAAGCTAACGACTTTCAGCCCCCTTGTCTTGGGAGTAGAGACACATGCAAGGAGGAGCAGTCACCTATAATTGCAAATCACCTAACACTAATTAATGAGGCTCTAATTTCTATGGCAAATGCAGCCATAATGCACGCCGACAAACTCGATACCCAAATAACCATATTACAAGCAGTGGCTGGTCTGATCTCTGGGATAGACACTAAACTGGACAACCTGAACTCTTTAATACATAGAGCACAGACAAACACCTCTTATACGACTAAACCAGTGAGCTGTGGCTGCAGCCCCATATTGCTCAAGCTAGAAAAACTCCCAGACATAATGAGCACGCTAATTGTCGACCTCAAAGACGAAGTTCGAAGATCACAGAATAACAAACTTGTTCACCAAAAAACAGACGGGCCATTTAACATCACAGATGCTCACCCCGGCAAACCTGACCCAGCCAATCCAGCTGAAGTAGACAATAGACTCGGCTGGGAGCCCAGTGCCAAACCTGACGAGACCACCCGCCCTCCAAATCTCCCTCGAGACAAAAACGACGACGATTATAATATTGAAAAATTGGGAAGCCCAGTTACTCGACATCTCTCTCGAAAAAATAAAAAAAGATTAAAAAAACTCAACAAACAGTGCAAACACAAGTCTGTTTCGAATGGTTCAATCCGTCAATGGCTACTGCCCGCCTGTTCAGAGCCGCATGAACATTCTAATGAGTACCAGGGGGCCACGTCACAAACCGCAACCAATATAATAGTAACAAACTCAGCATGTCACGACGCCCCTGGCATGACTACCTTCGACCACACCCTGGGCCCAGCGGCCTCTTTTGCCCCCTGCGGGGCAGCCCCTTTGGGTCTGGGTGCTCAACAGATCTCGACAGCGTTACATACTATCCAGGTGAATGAAGCAACACAGGGCTCCTCTAGAGATTGTTTAGCAGAGCTGAAAAACCCTTCGCTCTGAAATCAATTAATCATAAGTAAGAACAGACTACCACAAGAGTCGCAAATTAAAACTGATCTGGCTACTTTCACGGACATAAGCCCAGTGCCATCTAGGTCATTGCCAGGGCTCACCGCTGGGACAACAACAGCCACGCCCCATTGGGGACGAGCCACCGAGGGCATGGTAGCCCGCCTAACTACCCCTTCCACACTGGTCACTGCCCCAACCCCGGCAACTGGGACCCAGATCCCGACCCATATAAAACAACAGGAACGGAAAATTTTGCTATACCCAGAGTACGTCTCACAAGGCAAATGGGACACCCTCAATCGCAGCAATCTTCTGAAACTCTGTGCAAATATCCCCGGCCTGGAAAAGATAAAAACAACAGACATCGAGAGCGTCTCTTTTCCACCTCGAGGCCCTAATGAGACCAACGAATCCACTGAGCTAACCTTTACTAGCCCAATTCCGGCAGAGATTATGAAAAATCGCCATACGCTACTGGACAGCTGGGGCATAAAAATAAAGACTCAACCTTTAGAAAAATACCCATCGATATTGAAAACCTGCGGCATGGAGACTCGTCCGGCTTCTTCAGAGGGGAACACAGGGTGGCAGGAGGGCACAAGTGCTGTGCGGGAACCAGCACCGCAAGTAGTCTCTGTCCTCCTTGGATCCAAAGGGGGGACGATCCCCAGCCCCGCCAATGAAACCCCAATTAAAATCACAACCAACTTGGGACAGGGCAAACGCTTCTGCTGTGTAATGGGAAACTTCAGCAAAGATTGGTCCTGGTTGCCGCACGCTTTAAACCCCAGCACCTAACAGTTGTCCTCCCAAAAAGCACCCTACACGACCACCGACCATTAGCAGCTTAAACATCATGTCCTGGAATGTTGCAGGGATAACCAAATTAGTTCAGAATCAAGCGGCAGTGGATTTCCTAGAAGGCGCCAACATAATCTGCACCCAAGAAACTTGGGCAGTTAAACCCATATCCTTAAGGGGGTACGCCGAATTTTGCAAACCAGCTATAAAAGCCAATATATTCGGAAGACCCTCAGGAGGGATAACGATTTACATCAAGCACTCGCTGCGTATTGAATTCACTGAAACTTCTTCTACCTCACACCTATTCCTGGCGGGAATTCTGAAAGGGCTTCACTCAACTAATGGCCCACTTCCCATCCTCTTAATCAGTGTCTACCATAACCCCCATGGGCAGGGGGCCACGGACTCCAGGTCACTGCTGATAAGCCAGCTAGAAGCCTTACTTTTGCAATATCCCCTACTGGATTCCATCATCCTTGGGGACTTTAAAACTCACAATATAGGGGCCACCCAAAGCCATCTCTCCGGGGCAACAAACGCTTTCAACGCTTTAATTAAATCATATAACCTGGTTACTGCTCACGTGGTCCATTTAAAAACTCATCCAATGGCCGCCGTAGCCCCCACTTTCAACAACCAAACAACGATTGACTATATCATTTTAAGTGAAAATCTACAACCTCTACTGTCAAACTACATAGTTCACCCACGCAATGAAATCGACCACGCCGCCCTAACAATTACCCTGAACCTCACAATGGAAATCTGCCCTAGGACGAATTGCCTCGGGACCTCTACTGGCGAAGAACTGTATAACCTTCCGAGAAGAATCAAATGGGGGCCCGTGCCTGCCACCAAGTTCGAGGTCTGGAAACAAGCATGGGAAGGCTGGCCACCAAGTCCCAACCCTGGGGGTGTTATAAAAGAATGGGACAGATTAGCCCCGGATCTAGCCCTTGTGCTCCGCGACAACTCAGCAGGTTGTGTCCGAATGTATGTACCCCACAAACCAGGAACCATCACGGCAATTAAAGAAAGCGCCCGAAAATTAAATGCCTTGCGTAGAACACACAGAAAAACCGGCTCTGCCTAAGACAAAACGCGATTAAAAACAGCCGCAAAAAGTCATTCAAAAACGGTGTGGGCTGCAAAGCGCGATCACTCAGATGCCCAATGGCTGCGGATTTTTGAACTGTTAAGACCTTGTAAAACCCAAGAGTTCTGGAGCTATTTAAACACCCTCGCTCAAGGTCACAACCACAGAGAAAACTCACTTGATGCACGTTCCTGGGTCAGTCACGTAGAGACATTATACCAAGACGACCAACATAGTCTCCACCTTAATAACGACTACGCTGGGATTGGCGAACCAGACTCTTCCGCCAAATTTAAAGTTGACCTCGAGACAGCTTTAGTCACCAGAATTTTAAAAAAAATCAGACACAACGGAGCCCCGGGTCCTAACGGCCTGCCCGGCTCCCTGTTTAGGGCAAACATAGAATTCTGGTCCGAGACTCTGACGCTCCTCTATGCAGAATGCCGGCTCCTGGGGGATGTGCCAGACTCCTGGAGAGGGTCGCTTCTTCATCCGATTCACAAGAAAGGTCCAAAATCCAACCCGAACAACTATCGAATGATTGCTCTCCTGGACATCGAGGGCAAGGCCTACGCCAGCTCCATCTTGGTAGAGTTAACCCACTGGGCAAGTTCCGAAGGTCTCTTACCATTCTTTCAAACAGGGTTCAGATTTGGGGCATCGACGATTGATAACATAATAGCCCTTTCTTATCTGGCCCATCAAGCAGTTATCTGCAAAGGTGTCCCTCTCTTCGCCTGCTTTATTGATTACTCAGCAGCGTTCAATGGTGTAGACCGAACAATCCTTTGGAAGAAGCTGGCACTTTGGAACATCAACCCCGCACTGCTGAAAGCAATACAATCATTATATCATAAAACGTGGGTTAGAATTAAACTCTCCAATACCTCAGCAACAGAGAAAATAAAAACAGATCGGGGTTTAAAGCAAGGGTGCGTCCTAGCACCGCTTCTGTTCAATCTGTACACCGCTGATATGGGCCAAGCCTTGACAGGAGCAGCATTGGCCACGCCGAGGATCGGGGACACCAAGACACAGCTTATTCAATACGCTGACGACCTGGTACCTCTAGACCACACTAAAATAGGTCTACAAAAAGCACTGTCGGCCCTGGCAATCTACAACGTGGCCCACAAGCTGGTGGCCAACCAATTCAAATCTAAAGTTGTCATCTTCGGCCATCACCCGAAAAAGAAATTAGCAAGATGGAGCCTTGGCCAGCTGACACTGGAAAGCGCACAAAAATACAATTACCTGGGCGTCTGGCTCACTGAATCAGGGCGTTCGAGTGCCCAATTGCACAAAATTCAAATGAAAGGGAAATGTATTACTTACGCCCTCTGCAAATTACAAGCTACTTTGCACAACCCAACCATGACGGCCATCCGAAGAGTTTTGCGTGCAAAACTAATGCCCGCCCTCACTTACGCTCAATTAGCATTCCCTGGAAAACTAACGAAAGAACGAGAAAAAATACATTGCAGTGCCCACAAAAGGCTGTTTCATCTACCTGCGTGCACCCGAAACACACTAGTGCGCCTAGAATTTTCCTTGAACCAACAAACGCTGGAAGAGATGGCCTTTCTGTGCAAATATTACTTTCTTACTACAGCAGCCCAAGAGAAATCTATGAAGGCGGTTTTAAAACATATCTTCTGTGAACCCGGGAATCCATGGTCAACTGCCCTCGCAGCTGGAGCAGACCAGCTCAAACTAGCCTTGGAGAACTGGAACCCCAAGATCATTAAGTACTCCGCCATCAAATGCATACTTAAAAAACAAGTTCGCATCCACTCTCGCACTCTAGACCTGGACCTGTTGGACAAAAAAGGCCTGCACGAAAGCCAAACCCTTCCACAAAAAGGGTTCAATCCTAAACATCACCTCACGCAGGCCGTTGGCAGAGCAGCCTTATTTAGGATCCTAGCATCCAGATTACAACCTCTGCCTCTTCAAGAAATATACAACACCAAATCGAGAACACCGGTGACCAAGGGTTGCCGGCTCTGCGACTACAAACACGAGTATCTGGCCCATCTTTTACTTTGTTGCCCGGCCTTGCGTACAGCTCGCAGTCTCTATCTACGGCCAATTCTATTACAACTGGGCACCCGCACAGCCAAGGAGGCGATTCACCAACTGTACACATTGAACACAGTAAAACATATGGCCTCGTTTGGTAAATTCATCAAACAGACTCGATTACTGCTGACGGCTCCACCACATAGAGACCCAGTCAAATGCAAGTCTGCTTGACGTCCACGGATTTTAATTATTGCCTTCTTTTAAATGCTGATACTTCTACAATTCTGTTTTATGCTAAGGTTTTATGTTATGGTTTTAAGTAACCAGCAATAAAATGTATTCATTCATTCATTCATTCATGAGTGGGTGTATGAGTCTCTAAGTGGGTCTGTCAGTGGGTGCATATGTTTCTGAGTGTGTGTATGAGTATCTGACTGAGTCTGTGAGTGGGTGCATGACTGTCTGAGTGAGGATGTGAGTGAATGCGTGACTCTTTGAGTGGGTTTGTGAGTGGTTGCATGTGTCTGAATGAGGGTGTAATAGTGTATATACGAGTATGGCAGCGGGTTTGAGAGTCTCTGTATGGGTGTAAGTGTGGGTGTGAGAGACTCTGTATGTGTGAGTCGGTGCAAGAGTGTTTGTATGGGCATCAAAGTGGGTGTGAGAGTGTGTGCCTGGGTATGTGAGTGGGTGAGACAGTGTCTGTATGGTTGCAAGTGTAGCTATGAGAGTGTCTCTGTTGGTGTAACAGTGAGTTCAAAAGTATAGGTATATATTTTGTTTTAGTTGCACAAGATATGTGGATGCATCGCCGAGTTATACGGGGGGGGGCTATGCTGAGCCCTGCAAGGCATCCGCGGATATCGTGTGAGGCCCCAAATATTTTTTGGGGCATTTCTGACCCCAGTACACATGCTTAGACCTCTTATTTTATCGCACACAAGGGGTCAGGAAAGTTCTCACCTCACCCCTTCATTTAATAAACAAAGAACTTTCCAGCCCTGGGGATCGTTCCCCGCAACATAAAATGGTGGCCGCAACTTTTCTCTCATGTTGCTGCTGTGGTGCGTGGAGCCGCGGATCCATCGTGGTTGGATCCACAGAGTATCCATGCCTACAGATATACAAATTTGGATTTAGGTTAATATCTCTAAAACTACAAAACAGATTTACATCAACCTACCAAAAGGCCCTTCAGACAAATTTTGTGTAATTCTGCATAGCGGTTCAGGCTGTAGGCGTGTCTAAAGTCCCTATTGGAATTAACATGAGGAAAATGCATCTTGGGACCCCCCTTGTTCTTAGCCCCTGTACCATGATCACCCTGAATCTTTTCAGACAGCAGCTGAAGTGAGCACCAAATTAGTTTGGAACATTTTGTGAAGGTTTGTCAAACAGAGCCAAAGTTATTGGCAAAACATATATATCTATATCTATCTGTCTATCTATCTATCTATCTATCTATCTATCTATCTATCTATCTATCTATCTATCTATCTATCTATCTATCTATCTATCTATCTATCTCTCTATATATATATATATATATATATATACATATATATATTCACTGAAAAAACCATAAGTTTCACACACGTTATAGTTAGGAATTAGCATTTAAAAAACCTTGCAAATTCACTGAAAAAACCATAGGTTTCACACATGTTATAGTTAGCTGGACATTTCACTCGTAAAAAAATAATGAAATTCCCCCGTTATAGTTAGTTCAGCTAACTATAACTCGCGCGCCCGCAATCCACTGCTGATGACGTCACATATTACATCACTCATGACATGGTCAGTGACATCACTCATGACATCACTGATGACATCTCAGTGAATTTGCAAGGTTTTTTAAATGCTCATTCCTAACTATAATGTGTGTGAAACCTATGGTTTTTTCAGTGAATTTGCAAGGTTTTTTAAATGCTAATTCCTAACTATAACGTGTGTAAAACCTATGGTTTTTCCAGTGAATTTGCAAGATTTTTTAAAATGCTAATTTATGAATGTTTTATTATATTTTTTGTTTATTTATTTTACAATATGCTACCTATGTATATAATTATAGATTTACTGTATCCTGCAATATGGAATGGCTCAGCTTTTATTTTTAAATTTGAGATATAGTTGAACAGCATAGTTAATATCTTATATAAACCTCTAAACATTGTTTTTTTTTTCTTAAAGGGTTTTTGACCGTGCGCGCACCGTACGCGTACGGTATGCGTACGATGCGCGCACGTGGCTTGCATGCGTACGTGCTCCGTGTGCGCATGCGTACGTGATCCACGTGCGCATGCGTACTTCGTGCGTGATGCGTACGCGTGTTCACCGTACGCGCATGCGCGCGTGCTATGTACGCGCATGCGTGCTTGTACCGTGCGCGCACCGTACGCATACCGTACGCGCACAGCAAGTCATGTGATCAAGAAACAACACTTTTTATTGGTTTATAGTAGTTTCAGGTCATGTGATTAAGAAACAACACTTTTCATTGGTTTATAGTAGTTTCATTTCCAGAAACTTCCAACACCACACCCACTCCCCTCATTATTACTTCTGATTCCCTGGTAGAAGGAGCTGAGCAGCTTTTCTAGTACTTCAGTACTTCAGAATGGTAGAGCAGCAGTCATCTTGTGGGAGTGAGCAGGAGACCCTTGTGAGACAGAGACAGAGGAAACAGAAAGACTCTTTTGTATGGCAATTTTTTACATTTCCACTGGGGCCGAAGAAAGTGAATGCTCCCAAAGTCACCTGCACTCTTTGTGATCGTGTCTTATCAAGAGGAGATCCTAAAAATAAATACTCTTTTAGTATCTTCACTATGATCAGGCACGTTAGAGATGTACATCCTGTGGCTTATACTCGAGCTGCTAGAGAAAACCCTCCAGCAGCTCAGCCGAGCACATCCGCAGCAGCTCAGCCGAGCACATCATCGGCAGCTCAGCAGAGCACTTCATCTGCGGCGGCAGCTTCACCTTCTTCGGTTCCACTGGATATACACCCTCTGTTTGAGAGGGTGCATATGCGGTGCAACTTGTGTAATGCTCTTATCTCTTATGCGGACACCAGCATTCCGCTAATAGAGAGGAAGATACAGTAGCACACATGTGACACCCTATAATTTTTGCCATGTCTTTTTTTCCCTCTGTCCCTCAATTAACACAACGGCTCTTTTTAGAGCCACCTAACATCTAAACATTTAATTTTTTTTTCTTTTTATGTTTTTTTCCCCGCCGTGCGCGCACCGTACGCGCACCCCACGATTTTTTTAGAAAAAATTAAATGTTTTTTCACCCTTCATGGTCCTTCAGGGACCCCCTGACAAAAGCTAGGGGGTCAGGAACTCTGTACCCTACCCCCTTTTCACTTTCTCCACCTTTCTTTTAAATGGAAACACACATTTCTTAATTTTGCATATTTCAACCCTTTCCAAATGATTTCTACCCCCAACATGACTTCTGCCTGCTAGCATAGCATTAGATCATGGAACACTGGTGTGTGCAGAGACGTCAGAAGTTCAGCACATAATGTTTCTAATCCAAAGAGCAAGATTGCTTAACTTTTCAAACCTAACAGCAAATCCAAAGTAATGTTCTGTGGGAACACATTTTTCTGGAGCAATACAAAACATGCTTTTAAAAATTTAAACATACAGCCTAGTTTTTATTGTAAAATGGTCTGAAACAGCCAATGAGTTCTTTTTTATTAAAAAAAAGTATATAAGCCTCCATTTCACAACTACCTTTCTTTTCATTTTGTCATTCTACTGAAAGACACCTTCAGAGTGCATCCAGGTCTCCTCCTCACTCCCTGAAAAACACTGCTGTTCTACCATTTTCAAGTAAAATTGATTGCTGCTCAGCTCCTTGTCCTAGGTAATAAGAAGAAATAGTGAGGGGAGTGGCTATGGTGTATGAAGATTCTGGAAGAGAAACTACTATGAACCAATGCTTCTGACTGCATCCAGATGTCCTCCTCACTCCCTGAAGTAGATTGCTCTTCTGCCATTTACAACTAAAATTGATACCTGTTCTGCTCCTTGTCCCACGAAATAAGAAGAAATAGTGAGGGGATTGGCAAGGCATTTATAGACTAGACGGTGTACATTTCACAGATGAAGGGAACAGAGTCTTCCTCTTGATCTTTAGACTCTGCATCGATACTTACTTATAGGTACCAAAAAACACTCAATTAACACAATGGCTCTTTTTAGAGCCAACCAACATCCAAACACTTAAACGTTATTTTTAATTCTATTTTTTATACGATTTTTTTGTTGCATCTCTATGCTTCCCCTACGCAGGTGTACAAACTGCAGCCATGCACCGGCGCAGGCTCCCTTGCACCATGGTTCAAGGATGCCTGCGTGGTGGGGAGATTGTTCTTGTGCAGGAAGGGCTTTTTCCTCTTTCAATGCGTGCTGTAGAATGGAGGACGTACTAAAAGAGGAAAAAACGAGGAGAAATAAAAACATTTCTCCTCGTTGTGCCTCGCTACGCCACCTCTAGGGTAGCGTAGCATTCACATGCATCTCCAGAGTTACGATTGCTCGTAAACCTGGAGATGTGTCTAGTTTTTTGAGTGTTGTGTGGGATTACCCACAAGAACACCCATGGAACGCCCCTTCAACGCACAGTGCTGCCTGTGAAGTGGCTGTATTTATGTGGAGAGGAAAAGTCACGCAGGGTGGCTTTTCCTCTCCTTGTAAATATGGAGGAGCTCCCTGCGCCACCAGTACATTATGAAAAGTGACGTAGTGGTGGCGCAGGGGCCTTGTTAATCTTCCCCAGAGATGTTAAGCAAATTAAGGGTAAGACAGACAAAGGGAGAGAGACAGAAACAGAGACAGAGAGCAAGGAACTGAGAAGGACTAAGGCAGTTAGAATGACTGAGACACATGGAGACAGGGAGAGATACATGGTTGAAAAAGTAGTGATGGAGGCAGTAAACCTAGGGGAGTAGTATAGAAGGTGAGAGGGAGTTACGAAAGAGCAGTAAAGGAAGAAGAGAGAGAGAAGGGGAATGAGAAAAGCAGAGTGAGGAGAAGTGAAGAAAAGGGAGCATGAAAGTGAAGGGGTGACAAATACAGATATTTCAAACTTACCTGACCAACAAAATAACTTAATTATAAATAAATGTTTTTTTTTAATTGCTAGAAAAAAGGATTACATTTCCTAAATTTTCTTTCTTGATCTGAAAAAAAAGAAAAAAAGTAGTAATATTTAACATTACATTTTAGAATACAGTACACATATTTTCATATTTAACAAAGGAATTTTTTGCCCTTTTTTTGCTGTTTTCAGAATATATTGAATTTCACTGCAAATTGTGAAATCAATTGCATTCATCACTTAACAGCGGGCAAAAAAATTAACAATCTGAAAGATTGTTTAAAAAAAGCCCTGAATCACTACTCAGTAAAACATACCTTGATAGAAATGTAACATATAAATTAAAAATATCATCTAAGAACAATAACTATTTGCAATAAATAACGTCTGTAAATTTTGTTGCTTAAGCTCATACACCAAAATAATATCTGTCAAAGAAGTCCACAATAGAAACAGTTACCTTTCCATGAGGCCAAATGGTAATTTTTAAATTCTTTTTTGGTGAAATATCCAATGGTAATCCTATAAAATCGAAATAATGGTTTCTTCAGATGCTGCAATTTGTATCTAAAATTTTGGTTTTAGAAAAATTAAGTAGGAATTTGGTAATTCTGCAGGAAAATATTGCTTGAAAATCAATTGTGAATCATTACACGGTGTCCAGCCTTTTTTACATTTTAGATAAACTGTGTAATGACCAGAAGTTATAGAAGGTCCATCATGGAAAATTATTGCAACTGCAACAAAGGTTTTTCCTGATATTGATAATTGATTTCCTGTAAACTTCTTTATTAAAGTGTCCAATTTTGTTCCATCAGCTCTACAACGTTGCATCATTAAAATTACATACTGTCCATATTTCTTTAAAAATAACGTGGATAACAATTCTGATTTACATTGAGAACATTCCATGTTGTGATTTGCATCTTTAACTAATTTACTAAAAGTCACTTATTTACTCTCTGATAATGTTAAATATATGAACCTTTCAGAATCAACATTAGAGCTGCATGTGTTCAAACCGTTTTCACAACTATGTTCCCATTTATAAGAGAGACCAAACATATTTTCTATTTCTACTCCTTCATCTTCCAGTACCATAAACATATACATTAAGAATTCCTGTGCATCCTGCTGGACATTTTGAGTAAACTGTGTACATCCTGAACATACATCTAAAAGATTTCTAACATCAGAAGCACTTTCTATTTTAGTTTTATCATTACTCAGCTTCTCATAAAGAAAACTCAGCAGAGAACAGAATCTTTTTTCATGATTTAGTATTATCTGCTCTTTCAAACTTTCAAGATAAAATACAACATTCAGCACTACATTAGCGTAGCAGTTGACACCAGAGCTATTTTCAAAATGACAACCAACAACCTCTTCAGCATTGTCCTTTTTCTTTTTGCTTGCAATCACATCAGTCTCTATTTGTTTACTCTTCTGTACATCCTCATTACAGATATTCTCAATTCTCCTTTTCCGACAAACAACACGTTTTTCAAATACAGGATACTGACCTAAATGAGGAGCATAGCTTTTTCTTAATCTATTATATTCCTTTACACAGTTTGCATCAGCACTAACTTTTGACTCATCAAAGTCTATCATGAATAAACCAGATATTTTTTTCACGCGTGACAAAGCAACATATGCCATACCTTCTTTAAACACAGTAGATCCAATGTTTACAAAAGCACTATCTACAGTTAATCTTTGAGATTTGTGAATAGTTACAGCATATGCTAGAGAAAACGGAAACTGCTTCCTACGTACATATAAGTCTTTCACAAGCAAGAAACGAACTGAACAACGACTAATGTCTTTAACCTCTTCAATCTGATCAAATTTTATTTTTAAAAATTCAATTCCATCTTTTTTCTGGTAATTAACAAAACCCACAACTTTACCCATAGCTCCATTCACTAAACCTTTTTCTACATCCAAATTATGTCTTAAAATTACTCGACAGTTCATACATACATAAAGATTCTTTTCTAAACCAGCTGTTTTCGATATGTTTTTCTCTAGAGAATCCAATTTAGTTGTCAATTTGCATGTCAATATAATAGTTATTTCTTCATGCTGTATTTTATCCACAGCTTCCAGTTTTATAATCTCTTCATTTTCCAATTTCAAAAGTTCTTGATTGAATATAGAGCATTCATGTAGTGTTGGCATTAAGCAGATTACATTATTTTTTCCAGCAATTTTCTTGTATATTTTCTCTGGAACTATTTGTTCTGTTGGAAACAAATTACATAGCAATCGACTCTGTAAAGCTTTTCTGCCATGTTCTGTGAGTAGTCCAATTCTGATATCTTTGAGAATACTTGCATAATCATCATCATTTGCTTGCCGCATATTGGTAATGAGTTCTTTGTACTCAAAGTATGTCCAAATATTCACATTACCTATACTTCCTAAGGACTTTTTCGTGTCTTCATGTGTAAGAGTATGAAATACTGACTGTCCTTTAACTGGAGTGAGCTGCAGTAGATCCCCAAAAACTATAACATGTTTTCCTCCAAATAGCACATCATAGTTTGTCTTTAGAATCTGCTGCATTCTTAAATGCACAAAGGCAAGCATTAAGTTTGATACCATGCTTACCTCATCAATAATAAGAACTTTCATTTTTTTCAATACTCTTGAAACTTCAAAACATGCTTCTCCTCTTAGCTTGTGGTATTGTATTTTGTTCTCATGCTCTACTGGTAACATTAGCAAACAATGGAGGGTAATTCCTTTTATGTTATATGCTGCTAACCCAGTTGGAGCAGTAACAACACAAGACAAAGTTGAATCAGTTTTTTTCTGTAGGTAGCTTCTAATTACTTTAATTAAAAAACTTTTTCCGGTTCCAGCTTGTCCACTCACATACATTCTGATTGGTTCAAATGATGTGCATGAGCACTCTTTATTTTCATGTAGTAATCCATGATCAATTTGTTTTGTGACTTCCTCATACATTTTTTTTTTTTTTTTTTTTTAAACCTTTATTTAGCACTGTGTACAAGACAAATACGGGCCTACAACCATCCGGCCGGCCTCGACACTTCTGAAGCTTGATAGCAAAGTATACGTCCACTCGGTGGCATGGCAGCACATAAAAGCATACGACCTATGTTACAATAAATCCACGTGCACCGAGTGGCAGGAGACAGTAAGGTTAATTTAAAAAAAAAAAAATTTTATGTAAGGAGATACAGAAGCTAGAACGGATCAGTGTACAGAACAGACGATCATATGATAAATGGGTAACAGCCAACAGGAGAGTCAACTAACAGTGAACACATCTAAAATGGCGGCACGAAACTATAATACCAGGATATAGATACGCAGCGAAGTGTGCCTCCCAGCCGCTACCCTCCTAACACCAGTCCCCCCCACTGACCCTAGAAAAAGACGTAAGAAAAGGACGGAAAAAAGAAAAAGAAGGCCCATAGAAACAAAAAACGTGCCGAAAAAGACCCCCCACCCTACACGCATGCCGAGGCTATGGCCTACCCCCCCCCTAGCTACGTGTCTGTCGCCCCATAGGAACCCGAAATGTAGAATTAAGGAAAGAAGAAAGGAAAAAGAACCATAAAATCACGGTTGAACCCAGGGAGAAAAAGAAGAGTGCACTACCCTACTACTCCCGGGAAAAGGAAAAGCGGGGAGGAGCCCACCCCACTGCCGAACTCCCGGACTCCCGCGCCGCCCATACATCCTGCGCCATGTACAGCACAGTATCAAAAGACCCACGTAAACCCGGTGGTCCCGAATCAATACCACCCAGCACTTCAGCACTTCACAAGTCCTCCCCCCGGCAGAAGAAGGAAACAGGAGGCGAAATCACAGCGAAATGTAGCAAAAAACAGGTCATTAAAAACTACTCAGCCAATATTGCAAAACGTGTATCAGTCCAGGTCCCCGTCTGCCGATCCAACCAAAGCGACAACGAGCATGCCATCACCCCTGTCCGGACCGGCAGATGTGGTTCAGGCCCGTCCATTGCTGCGAGTCACCTTCAGCCAGGACAAAGAGACAAGATGGCCGCTCTCGAGGAAAGGGGACAATGAAGCCGTATCGTACCGCAGGGTCCCAAACCCAGCAGTAACACGCCACAGAAGCTCCAGCGATAGGTGCATTCCGGGTAACATCTGGCAAGGGAAGTGAAAGGCTAGGTCTCAACAGGTAGTTCGTAGGCAGAGTCACAGCGTTCAAAGTGAAGGGTGTCCCTGCAACTGTATCCGTGTCGATGGGTTGACGCGTTACATTGTAGCCAGGAGGACTCCGCTCCACCGTCCCTCCGCTCTGCAACATTGTTTCACCTCCAGGAGAAAACATGGGCGGCGGGGGATCCTCCAGCCGGGAACGTCCCGTTGCAAACAGTGCCTCATCGATTCTCCGGGTCAGCGCCCGGCAAGTACTCTGCATTGCCACTTTTAACGCCACGAGGGCGGCCAATACATCCCCACAGGTCGGGTCTCTCTGTACCAAGCATCGGTCCGCCCTATCCCGCTGCTCCTCCGATGCGGCAATCAGCTCCGGGGCACATGGGCGCGCAGACACTGCGAGTCCAGGGTCAGCCAGCGTCTCAGCAAGAAGAGCAGGCGCCATTGTCATCTCCACTGCAGGCAATTAGTGGCGGGACAAAAGTGACAATGTATACCGGAGATCCGAGGATGTAGACACCGGAAAAGCTTCGTGCTCCACTCGGGAACTGCACAGGGCGAGAGCGCCCCACGGTTGCCGTGAGGACCGGCCGTTCGCCGCAGGAAGACACTTCAAAATGGAGTCCGCTCGCTTTTCTTCAGGGTGGCGGAGGAGAGCTAGTATTAGGGGGCCCCAACGTCGTCCACACCACTGCCAGCGCGAGGGGGAGTCCGACCCGGACGTAAGGGTCCGACTCCAGTCGCACAGCCAGCGTTTTCACCCCCGCGACCACCCGCAGTATTCCAGCTCAGCACCCCGTCCACATCCCTCGGCGTCCAGCGGCGGCCATCTACGCAGGGACCAGGGGGAGCGCCGGAGGTCGAAGTAAACACCGAGTCTGCTACCAAACCCGCCGACAAAGGTGTCAGGAGAACGCCAGTCACTTCAGTGCCGGTAATCCGCGGCGGTAGAGCGGCGCAGGTCAGGAGAATTGATCAGGATTAACAAAGGAAGCCAGGCGGTCCACGGAGCCGGGAGCTCAAGCGTCCGTCCCGTCGGCCATCTTGGCTCCTCCCCCACTTCCTCATACATTTGTTGTTGTTCATCATTCAGTTGCTGTTCCAAATTTGGTAAGTTTAATAAATCTTCCTGAGCTTGATTCATAGCTGTTTCCACTTCAGTCATGGCTATTGCAGCTTCATTTTCTACGATTGGTTGTCCTAGGGGATCTTGACTGAGCGTCCCAGAACTTTGACTGTCTTGAGAACTGTCTCTAGCTACTTCAGCTGCAATTGTTGCTTCTTGTTCAATTTCTTCATTTAACATTTGTACATAAGTTGTGAAAGTACTGCATTCTATGGTATCTTTGCATGCATTAAAGGAATCTTCATAGCTCTGAAAATGTCCAAGTAATTCATCCTCTGAACGCCATGGTTTAAACAACTGTAAAAGTGCTAAGTGGTAAAATTCCTTCTTGTCAGTAGTGTCGCAACTAAGCTTTCTGTGTTTAGTCAAACTTCCTTTTGTTTGTTTTACCAAACATCCTTCCTCACCAATGACTTTATATTTACCATTGTTGATGTCTTCTGTGGTATTCCGTTTAAAAATGTAGTTCTGCAGCACTTCATAGAGACACATGTTCTCAAGATGATGACTTCTCTTTGGGTAATATGTGTCCAACATGTTTGTTCTTAAAATGTCTGTACTTTCTGGTTCGTACTCTGCTAAATATTCAATTTCTCGAATAGATTTCAATACCCGATTTCGCATTCCTGCAAGGCCTAAACTTACCCAAATTATTCTTCTGGATTTGGAGTACAGACTTTCAGATGATAACCTATCTGAGCATTCGTATGAGCCAATTTCTCGATGCGATAACATCTTTAAACTGAAACTGTATAGCTTTTTACTGACAGTTTTCTCGTGAGAAATCTCTTCCCACATTTCTTTCAATTCCGTTTTCTCAGATTTAGTGATGTAAGATGTGACATACCGAGCAACAGCAATAGAATTGTCAGCTACATACTGAATATCCATGTTAGCATTCCACATGGATAAAATGACTGGGTTGTAGTCATTTATGTATTTTGACTCTTCTTTTCTTCTTAGGTTGTAGGTATTTTTAGGCGATTTTCTTGTAATAGTATGTCGCACAGCTGACATAAAACTGTTTACTCTTCCTTTTGAAAGAACAGGTCGTGGAAATCCAAATCGACATTTTGTGTAGAATTTATCTTTACTCTTGTACTTTCGTCGACAGTATTTTCCACACCGATGACTTTGGAAATGTAAAACTTGCTCTTTTAAGTTTTTTTCCTCTGTGCTTTTAGGTATAGCACATGTTGCATATCCTTCAATGAAAGATAAAACTGCATCATCAGAATCTGTTCCAAATTTTGGGGCATCCTTGATCCACAACAGCATATGAATATGAGGAGCACCTCTTGCTTGGTACTCTTTTCTCCAAAAGAAATCCACAACTTCTCCAAGAGGTGGATTTTTTTTATTGCAGATGAGGGACATCATAGCCTCAAATCTATGATTGAAATATCTGCAAACATTAACCGGATCCAATGAGCACAATTCTCCTTCTGTCTTGTATTGGATGTTTTCAATATTTGAATTTGCCTCTCGAAGAAAATCCAGTAAATCATCCCAAGCGTACTCAGCACAGCTTAGGGTAAGGAACCATGTAGGAGTTCCTAAATTCCGTAACATACATTTCAATTCTCCATGGCGTCGGTACCAATATTCATTAGTCCCACGCTGACAAGCCATCAGATTAATCAATTGTGATTCCAAATGATCATCTCGCTGTTGCACTTTGTTCAGAAAATCCTTTGCAGACACATTATGTAGATGTACTCCAGTTTTTAAAATGTGATTTACTGCATAAGATAGTGCAGATAAGTCACTTTCAAATAAAAGATGGAACAAATAAGGAATACTTTGACGATATCTTGGATCTTCTGCATATAATCTTGTAGTCCGATACTCAGAAGCAGGAATCTGTACTGGACGTTCATCATATCGTCCACCTTTTCCTGTAGGAAACAGCTGGGGAAAACAACGAGCTTCCAAGCTCTCCTCCCATATACTCACGGGAGTTCCTTTTGCTTTTTTAATCTGAAACAGATCAGTAGTGTTTCCCATAACTTCTTTAGAATGAGAATGAAGAGGATGTATGCTGAAATGTTCATAAATTTCTTCTTCTTTTGACTTATCCACTTTTTCAATTGGCCAGTTGGTATTCCTGTGTCTGCTAGTAAAACTTCTTCATCCTCATCCATATAAATTGATTCATAGTACTTATTATTTCTTTTCAAATATAAATGTGCTCTTTGTACTTCTCGCACATCTACTAGCTCCTGCCAAATTTTCTTATTCTTTGTAGGTACACCATTAACCAGAATAACTAATGGTTCAGTTTCCAAACTATCTGCATCAATTGTTTCAATATTTTTTTTCAAATCTAATGGCAAATAGACAACTCTTCCTTTTAAACCTCTTTGTAAATCTGAAGGAGGTAATTTGCCTGTTTTGGGCTCCATACGAACTATAGTCTGAAACGGATGGACACATTGAATGAGTATAGACTCATACGTATTTAAATCACTAAGTTCTGCAGGAATATCAACCAATTCTAAATTATTATGTACAGCTCTAGCTGGCATTTTATTTTCTTCTAACTTGTTATAACAGTATTTACAAATACGCTGATCTTCACCCAATTCAAAACTATTTTCCAGAAACAAATATGTAGCAAAATCCTTCCACTTAGAATTATTTTCTTTTTCACTTTTTTTATAGAGATCAACATTCCTTGTTTGAGTTTTATAATGGCTTCTCCGACAACAAATACAAGTAATATTTGGTCTTTCATTAGAGATGATAGTAAATTTTGTCATTTGATCTTCAAATGTTTTAGTAACAGTGGGTTCTGCATTCTCGTCCACATTTTCTTCAATAACTGTGTCATTTCCTGCACTTTCTTGCTCTGGACTAAAGTAACAAAACTCAATATCCTCACAAACCTTCTTCACTTCTGATACAGATCCACGGAACAGAGCACTATTCAACTCATGTAACTTTAGTGCTGGACTTTTAGCAAAATACAATCTTCTCACAAACTTTCTCATTTCAGTATGATGAACTGCCAGCATCCTAAAATGGTGAAAAACACTTTGACAAACTTTCCTAGAAAGACAAGCCAGAGAATGTCCTTGCAAACCAGTATTCTCTTTCACTCTGCATGGATCTAGTCTTTGAAGCACCTTAATCTTCTGTTTAACACTTTTTTTCAGTATATTCTCTTAGAAAGTCACGAAATTTATCAATAGATTCCTGTCGTACAGTACAAATACTACTACAATTCCAAGTGTACACTGGGGCTTTAGGACGTCTCCCCATAACCTCATCAGCTAACACTTCTTCCTCATTTCTTGGAACCATTTTCTCCTTTTCCATTACACAACCATCCTTAACTTCATATGCTCGACCACTGCTGTCAACTGCATGCAGCAAACTATTACTTTGAAGATAACTCTCTTCATTAAAAAATGGTTCAGTACTTGAACTATGCTTCCATTCACCTAAGAACACTTTACAAAAGTTATTTTTTTCACTTCTCTGTTTCTTTTGCTTTTTGACTTCATTACATTCACTAATTTATCTGATGTACGGATCCTGTTCAAAATTAAAATGAATAGTTTTCTTTCTAATTCCAAAGCCTTTGCAACAATTGATTCAATATGTTTCTTTTTCTTATAAAATTTGGCTTTCTTCCTATATTTTTTCACATCCTTTAGCAAATTGAACATCACTCTTCTCTGAAACATTTTTCTACAAATGTTTTTAAAATCTATTTTTCTTTTTACGTCATTCTTTCTTACTTCTGATTCTACATTAGCATTTAGTATATTCTGTCGATTGTCTTGTTGTTTTCTACTTGAAACACTATTTCCAGTGGATATATTTTTAAAATTTTTTCTTTGCTTGAGGATATTTTTTATAAAATCCTTAGTCTGCTTACCAGAAGGCTTTTTCTTTTTTCCAACATGAGGTTCTTCAACTAATTTTTGTTGTCCAGTTGTCTTCAAATATAGATGTTGTTGCTGTTCTTTTCTCTTTCTTGATTTTATAGGCATCTTTAATTTATTTCAGTGTTGTTCAGCAATACCTGAAAGAAACTGAAAAAAAACCTTTATGTAATTTAAATATATTACTATATTTTTTATGAGCTTTTCAAAACCAATCATATGAGCTGTCCCTTTCCTACGACTGCAAGTCTTACACAATAAAAGCTACACAAATTAAATCTCTGACAACAATTCCTGTGTGCACACAGACTCATGGTGTGATTCTAGGCAGAAAACGATATTTGATTGGCAATTTCAAAGCACATTTACTACTGTGGTTTTGCAAGTGATAATTACTGTAACAGCCTCACACATTTTCCTTATAGTTTAGAGAGGCAGAAAAGAGCACATGTCCTAACAGCTACTTGAGAGCATGAGCATGTGGAACCTGGGTGAGTGATTAGACTAGAGCAAAGGAAATGAGCCTTGGTGATGTTGAATGTGGTAGCGTTACACACTACTATCTAAAATACCACATAGTGCTGAATAGTAAGCATGGGAGTGCAGGAGAAGCACCTGCCTGTGTGCTAAGAGCGTGCTTCTGGAGACTGTGTATTGTCAGGTGCAAGAGAGATCTGCATGGACGCTTGCACAACTGCATGAAGACTGCACAGATGTATGTAAGAGTACATGTATGGTAAGGGTTAATTGGAGTTTGGAACATGTAGGAACTACCTCACCCATGGCAGGAGTGGAAGGAAAATCTACCCTGTTGTTTTCAAATGTGTTTGCATTTGCCTCTCATCTGTGAGATAGTGATTTGTGCTGAATGCTAACCATCACAGTTCAAGAAAACAAGCTGACCCTTTCCTACGAATGCAAGTCTTACAGAACCAGACCACCACGAATTAAATCTCTGACAACAATTCCTGTGTGCACACAGACTCATGGTGTGATTCTAGGCAGAAAACGATATTTGATTGGCAATATCAAAGCACATTTACTACTGTGGTTTTGCAAGTGATAATTACTGTAACAGCCTGACACATTTTCATTATAGTTCAGAGAGGCAGAAAAGAGCACATGTCCTAACAGCTACTTGAGAGCATGAGCATGTGTAACCTGGGTGAGTGATTAGACTACAGCAAAGGAAATGTGCCTTAGTGATATTGATTGTGTTAGCGTTACTCACTGCTATCTGAAATACCACACAGTGCTGAATACTTAGCATGGGAGTGCAGGAGAAGCACCTACCTGTGTGCTAAGAGCGTGCTTCTGGAGACTGTGTATTGTCACGTGCAAGAGAGATCTGCATGGACGCTTGCACAACTGCATGAAGACTGCACAGATGTATGTAAGAGTACATGTGGGGTAAGGGTTAATTGGAGTTTTGAACATGTAGGATCTACCTCACCCATTGCAGGAGTGTAAGAAAAATCTACCCTGTTGTTTTCAAATGTGTTAGCATTTGCCTCTCATTTGTGAGATATTGATTTGTGCTGAATGCTAGCCATCACACTTCAAGAAAACAAGCTGCCCCTTTCCTACGAATGCAAGTCTTACAGAACCAGACCACCACGAATTAAATCTCTGACAACAGTTCCTTTTTGCACACAGACTCATGGTGTGATTCTAGGCAGAAAACGATATGTGACTGGCAATTTCAAAGCACATTTACTACTGTGGTTTTGCAAGTGATAATTACTGTAACAGCCTGACACATTTTCCTTATAGTTTAGAGAGGCAGAAAAGAGCACATGTCCTAACAGCTACTTGAGAGCATGAGCATGTGTAACCTGGGTGAGTGATTAGACTACAGCAAAGGAAATGAGCCTTGGTGATGTTGATTGTGTTAGCGTTACTCACTGCTATCTGAAATACCACACAGTGCTGAATACTTAGCATGGGAGTGCAGGAGAAGCACCTGCCTGTGTGCTAAGAGCGTGCTTCTGGAGACTGTGTATTGTCAGGTGCAAGAGAGATCTGCATGGACGCTTGCACAACTGCATGAAGACTGCACAGATGTATGTAAGAGTACATGTGGGGTAAGGATTAATTGAAGTTTTGAACATGTAGGATCTACCTCACCCATTGCAGGAGTGTAAGAAAAATCTACCCTGTTGTTTTCAAATGTGTTAGCATTTGCCTCTCATTTGTGAGATATTGATTTTTGCTGAATGCTAACCATCACACTTCAAGAAAACAAGCTGCCCCTTTACAACGAAAGCAAGTCTTACAGAACCAGACCACCACGAATTAAATCTCTGACAACAATTCCTTTGTGCACACAGACTCATGGTGTGATTCTAGGCAGAAAACGATATGTGATCTGCACTTTCAAAGCACATTTACTACTGTGGTTTTGCAAGTGATAATTACTGTAACAGCCTGACACATTTTCCTTATAGTTTAGAGAGGCAGAAAAGAGCACATGTCCTAACAGCTACTTGAGAGCATGAGCATGTGTATTCTGGGTGAGTGATTAGACTACAGCAAAGGATATGAGCCTTAGTGATATTGATTGTCTTAGTGTTACTGATTGCTATCTGAAATACCACACAGTGCTGAATACTTAGCATGGGAGTGCAGGAGAAGCACCTGCCTGTGTGCTAAGAGCATGCTTCTGGAGACTGTGTATTGTCAGGTGCAAGAGAGATCTGCATGGACGCTTGCACAACTGCATGAAGACTGCACAGATGTATGTAAGAGTACATGTGGGGTAAGGATTAATTGAAGTTTTGAACATGTAGGATCTACCTCACCCATTGCAGGAGTGTAAGAAAAATCTACCCTGTTGTTTTCAAATGTGTTAGCATTTGCCTCTCATTTGTGAGATATTGATTTTTGCTGAATGCTAACCATCACACTTCAAGAAAACAAGCTGCCCCTTTCCTACGAAAGCAAGTCTTACAGAACCAGACCACCACGAATGAAATCTCTGACAACAATTCCTTTGTGCACACAGACTCATGGTGTGATTCTAGGCAGAAAACGATATGTGATCTGCACTTTCAAAGCACATTTACTACTGTGGTTTTGCAAGTGATAATTACTGTAACAGCCTGACACATTTTCCTTATAGTTTAGAGAGGCAGAAAAGAGCACATGTCCTAACAGCTACTTGAGAGCATGAGCATGTGTATTCTGGGTGAGTGATTAGACTACAGCAAAGGATATGAGCCTTAGTGATATTGATTGTCTTAGTGTTACTCACTGCTATCTGAAACACAACACAGTGCTGAATACTTAGCATGGGAGTGCAGGAGAAGCACCTGCCTGTGTGCTAAGAGCATGCTTCTGGAGACTGTGTATTGTCAGGTGCAAGAGAGATCTGCATGGACGCTTGCACAACTACATGAAGACTGCACAGATGTATGTAAGAGTACATGTGGGGTAAGGGTTAATTGGAGTTTGTAACATGTCGGAACTACCTCACCCATTGCAGGAGTGGAAGGAAAATCTACCCTGTTGTTTTCAAATGTGTTAGCATTTGCCTCTCATTTGTGGGATATTGATTTGTGCTGAATGCTAGCCATCACACTTCAAGAAAACAAGCTGCCCCTTTCCTACGAATGCAAGTCTTACAGAACCAGACCACCACAAATTAAATCTCTGACAACAATTCCTTTGTGCACACAGACTCATGGTGTGATTCTAGGCAGAAAACAGTATTCCTGGGTGATACCAGTACACCTTAACTTATGGTGAAGACATACTCCATAATATCTTACAAGTTCGAGGCATTTAAATATCTTCAAAAACATAAAATGTAAAACACAACTTTAAAACAAGAATCACATTTATATTTTTCATATCAAAATGCACCACATACACCCCCTCTCAAATTCATAACTCACCTTTAAAAGTAGTTAGTTGAGAAAGAAATGTGGCACTCACACAGCAGATTATCAGAGCCAGAATCTCTGAACTGTACACCTCTCAGCAGAACCAGTAAATGGAATTCTTTCCCTCTCTTTTTTCACACATATACATGTTAACTTCAAATCACAGTGCTTCCCACATTTTTTCAAATGGAAACACACATTTCTATTGGTTGCAAATGTCAACCCTTTTCCAAATGATCCCTACCCCCAACATGACTTCTGCCTGCTACCATAGCAACAGGTCATGGAACACTGGTGTGAGCAGAGAGGTCAGAAGTTCAGCACACAATGTTTCTAATTCAAAGAGCAAGAGTGCTTGACTTTTCAAACCTAACAGCAAATCCAAAGTAATGTTCTGTGTGAACACATTTTTCTGAACCAATACAAAACATGCTTTTTTTAAATTTAAACATGCAGCCTCGTTTTTAGTGTTGAATGGTCTGAAACAGCCAATGAGTTCTTTTTATTTAAAAAAAAAGTATGTAAGCCTCCATTTTACAACTACCTTTCTTTTCATATTGTCATTCTACTGAAAGACACCTTCTGAGTGCATTCAGATCTCCTTGAAAGATGTTCACAGTGTGGATTGTAGGTCATAGCTATGTCTTCTGGAGTGAAAAGTATGCAGAAAAAAGAGGTATTTTGAAAGACCTTGCTTTGCCAAATGTAGACATTAAATGGATTGGTCAGAGAGGGTTAAAGTGGCACCAATTAATGCCTTTGGTGAAATCCTTTCTACATCTCCCACAGCCTGACCTTATAATTGTGCACTGTGGTGGAAATGACCTAGGCACTTCAACTGGGGTAGGTCTGGAAATGCTTGTTAAGGACACCTTTGTGCAATTGATGTCACTTTTTCCACAAACTACCTTTGTATATTCTAATATATGCCAAAGGCAAAAGTGGAACTGGTCCAACCATTATTGTCCGCAGATTGACAAAGCAAGAAAGCACGTCAATAAGTCTGTTTCTGCTTTCCTCAGAGACTATGGTATGGGTTCTATATACCACAACAACTTGCGTTACTACATGCAAGGCATTTATAGAGGAGACGGTGTTCATTTCACAGATGAAGGCAACAGAGTCTTCCTCTTGAACTTCAGACTCTGCATCGGTACATACTTGTAGGTACAAAAAAACACTCAATGAACAAAACGGCTCTTTTTAGAGCCAACCAACATCTAAACACTTAAACTTGATTTTTAATTCTATTTTTCTATGTTTTTTTTGCCGCCGTGCGCGCACCCCGTGATATTTAAAAAAAAATGTTTTTGTGACCTAAGGGGTCTTTCATTTTCCCCCTGAGAAGGCCTAGGGGGTCAGGGACTCTCTACCCTGCCCCCTTTTCACGTTCTTCACTTGTGTTTTTAGCTCTCTTCTGCCTCTAAAACTCAAAATGGCGGCTAGGGGGTGCGCGCACCCTGCGATTTTTTGAAAAAGAAATAATGTTTTTTTCACCCTTCGGGGTCCTTCAGGGACCCCCTGACAAAGGCTAGGGGGTCAGGAACTCTCTACCCTGCCCCCTTTTCACGTTCTCCACCTTTCTTTTTCCCTGTCACACACACAACACACAAAAAGGCGGCCGACACTTCCTGATTTTGACCGATTCGAATGTTGACTGTCATGAATCCACCAATCAGAATTACGCTCGCGCACGGCATCGTGCGCGCACTGTGCGCGCACGGCGCGCTGCTATAGATATTTATGTACTTTAACTGCAATTTTCTCAGGAACTACTGAACAGATTGACTCCATATATGCAAAAGGCACATCCCTGACCTGAGGACTACCTCTTTGCCAAATTTCAAGTAATTCTGTTCAGCCATTCGGGCTGTACCTTCGACTAAAGGTCCTATGGGAAAATGCATGGGACCCCCCTTTTTTCTCAGCCCCCGCTTGACGAATCATCCCGAGACTTTCAGGGTAGGAGCTGAGCGGAGCGCCCCATTAGTTTTGAAAATTTCGCGAGGATTCGTCAACCGGTGCCAAAGTTATTCAAAATAGAATTTTGAGATTTCCTATGGTAACTCGGTCCTAACTATAACTATCTATTGGCGACCGCCAGTAGATAATATATATATATACACAGTGGCAGTTGTCACTGGGAAGTAATAGTTAAGTCAACTGTTTAATAAGAAAAGCGTTTTTGTGCTAATAACTTTGGCCCTGTTTGACGAATCTCCATGAAACGTTCCAAAACTGGAGCTACTTTTTGCATGGAAAGGTTTAGGGTGATCCGTCAAGCAGGGGCCAAGAAAAACAGGGGGTGTGTAGGAGAGTGGGATCTGCACTTATGTTGCCCCCACTTTTTTTCGGATGTATACACTGGTTTCTGGCTATAGTCTGGCTGGGTCCCTGCTAATCAGGGCCCCAGTCTCTCTGTTCTCTCTAAACGACTTGGTGTGCATATTAGATGCACTAGTGATTACATACTGTGGTACCTTATGAGCCCCTAGTATATGGTACCTTGGGTACCTAGGGCATAGGTACTTCACAGGCCTACCAGGGGCTGCAGCATGTGTTATGCCACCCCTGGGAAGCATTCTCAATCTGACACCACAGGCCTGCTACTGCAGCCTGTGTGGGGTAGTGTTAGCACTCCTCACAGAGATATAGGTTTCTATATCTCACCATACACACACACATAAACCTATCAGCCACCCCTATGGCAGGCCCTATCAATCCTGAGGGCAGGGTGCGTGGTTTACAATGTGAGGGGGTGCCTCTGCCTGAGCAGGGCCCCTCTGCAGCTACCAGAGTCTATTCTCTATGGCTGTTTGTGGATGCGGTTAAACCATACACTCTTAAGTGCATTAAAATGCTAACTTTGGAATGACTGCATCAAAACATGTCGTTTTTTGTGTCAAACAACTTGGAATCACACCCCCACATCAGTCCACGATGTGGGAGCATGATCCCACCCTTCTAGAGAGACGACATGTAAAACGATAGAAATCCCATAGAGCCCTGGCATAACAAAATGGATGCCACCAGCACAGATACTGGGCTGCCCTCCTGCTGCTGACTGAAACTCGCAGTGGAGGAGGCCCAACAAAAGGCATCCTGTCACAGGGAGGTGTCACCACCTTCCAGACAGGATTTAGTGTATTGGGGCTGGGTGGGTGCACTCCTAGAGTGCTTTGAAGTCCTGCACTGGCGGAGCAGTAGGCTCCTCTGTGCATATGCCTGCTCAAACCGGTTTAGGGGCTACCTGTCCCTGCTCTGGCACGAAACTGGACAAAGGGAAGTGGGTGTAACCACCCCCTACCCTGACCCTCCCAGAGGAGTGGTCATAGAGCTAGACCCTCCCCTATCTTCACTATAAGATAGCAAACCTTGCCATTGCAAATCAGATAGCCCTGGACGACGCTCTACAAAGAAGAATCCTGGACCTTCGACGTTCCACTACCTTTGGAAGACAGAAGAATCTCCCTTGGTGTCAAGGAGTGACTCACCTGCCTTAACGGTTGCAAACTTTCCCGCTCCCGCCAGAGTTCGAAGTCCCTGCTGCCCCGGAAGTGGATTTCCTAACTTCTCGATGGCCATTGTGAGTCCCCAGCAGAGCTGTGGCGAGTGGACCCCACGAGTGACGAGGAACAGCAATACCCGGGGACCGTGCACTATTGTCGAGTGCAACCCCTTCACGACGTTCAACGAACTTGTGCATTGGACCATTTGTGGCCCAAGCCTCCAGCAGGTCTTGCAGCGAGCATTTCCTGAAGAGGCGTCTTCGCGATCCCTTGCCCGTTGGCTTGTGGGTCCCCCGAAGACTTTCTTAACGACTAAAAAGGCGTCCCTGGTTGCTCCAGGCGTGCCCTCACTTACCCTCGCTGGGTGAGTCCCTCAGACCTTGCTGGTCTGCACCATCGACTTTCTTCAGTCTACACAAGACTTGCAGTTGCCAAGGCTTGTTGGCTCCAATCCAGTTGCCGACACCGCCATCAGCTGCAGACATCGTGGGACACTCCGAATCCAGCTGCTGGTCATCATCGATCCCTCTTGGACCTCGTGAGCGAAGAGTCAAAACACCATCGACGACTTGAAATCACCCGACATCCTTGGTCAGCCATCTTCATGACCACCGGTCACTGGCAAGTGACTTTGAACACTGTCCCTTCAATTTTCAGGTCTTCAGCATCTTGAATCCACCCTTGGATTCCACCAGACACTTTTTCAGTCGACGCAAGCAGCAAGTCTTCTTTGGTCTCCATAGAAAACAGCGACGCGACCCGACACCAAAAGACACCTATGCACCCGGCTTCCCTGGGTGAGGTAACTCCTGCACTCCGGTGCCCTAGTGTTTGTTGGCCCTCGAATTACTTACCTTGTAAGTGGCTTGCTTATAGACTTCCTCGAAGTACCCTAAAACTTTAAAAATCAAACCGCTCCAGTGTAATCAATAGGGAACCCGCGGCTGTGTTCACACACTGCACGCGTCTCCCGTGGGTCTGTTACTTACCTGCTAACACTGCAGTAGTGAAGCCCCAGCGATTCCCCAGGCCCTAGGCCTTGTCATTTTGCAAGTCGACATTCTTATACCATTTTTTTAGTATATGGTCTGGGACGCCCTCTAGGGCTCCAGCAATATTTGTGCTTAATTTATTGTGAAACGTTGACATTTGAATGTGTACCTGGCTTCTAATCTCATAAAGAGATTAGTAGAGTGTGTCTAGTAATAAATATATATTTGATATATATACCTGTGTGGTGTCCTTTCATTTGGTAATTCAAGAGATTATAAGGTAAAACAAGCTGCTTTACATTCCTCTGTGACTTAGCCTGAAGGTTGCTCTCCACAGCTACGACTAGGATAGCTTTCTTTAAAAGGTTGTCTTAAACCTATCTACCATAAAAGTCGAATTGGACTGGTGCAAGGTGGCCACTATAACTAGTGACCAGCATATGCCAGGCCAACTTCTCACAGGGGCCCAAAACGCAAAATTCTCATGCATTTTTCATAGACTTCTTTAAGGAGGGCTACATCAAAACCTGTGAACGGAATTACCTTTCCTGCTTGTTTCTGCACCTCTAGTGCCTCTTTCTGTACCTCTGTTGCTTCTTTCTGCACTTCTCTTGACTCTTTCTGCACCCTTCGTGCCTCTTTCAGCACCTCTGTTGCTTCTTATTGTACCTCTCTTGTTTTCTATACTTCTCTTCCCTCTTTCTGCACCTCTCTTGCCTCTTTCTGCAGTTCTCTTGCCTCTTTCTGCACCTCTCTTGCTTCTTTCTGCACTTCTCTTGACTTTTTCTGCACCCTTTATGCCTCTTTCAGCACCTCTGTTGCTTCTTTCTGCACCTCTCTTGCTTCTTTCTGTACTTCTCTTGCCTCTTTCTGCACATTTCTTCCCTCTTTTTGCACCTGTCTTGCCTCTTTCTGCAGTTCTCCTTCTTTCTACACTTCTCTTGCCTCTTTCTGCTCCTCTCTTGCCTCTTTCCGCATGTCTATTGCTTCTTTCTTTACTTCTCTTGCCTCTTTCTGCACCCCTCTCCCTCTATCTGCACCTCTGTTGCTTCTATCATCACTTCTGTTTCTCGCTTTTTTAACACAAATTTACAGAGTATGCTGTTTGAAACACAGGTATTCAAGTATTTGTATGTTTATTTTTATGAAACATGTCACTAGGTAAAAGGAGAGACGCATGCATACCTTCACAAACTTGGTCAGACTTGCAACAGTGATAGGGTTAGGATTGCTGTTTTACATTTGGTAGGCCTAACATTCTGAGCAGTTGATGAATAGTGAACCTTCAAGAGAAAAGTGAGGTTTAATGCATCTTGGGAGAAGGATTAGTGATTAGGCTACTTTGTATGGTAAGGTACAGTCAAAGTAGGCTTCTTTCTGCACCTCTGTTGCTTCTTTCTGCACTTCTCTTGCTTCTCTTTGCACCTTTCTTCCTCTTTCCGGACTTCTGTTGCCTCGTTCTGCATTTTTCTTGCTTCTTTCTGCACCTTTCTTCCTCTTTCTCCACTTCTCTAGCATCTTTCTGCACTTCTCTTGCTTCTTTCTGCGCCTTTCTTCCTCTTTCTGTACGTGTCCTACCTAGGTAGGCATAGTTAGAAATTAGCATTTAAAAAACCTTAGAAATTTACTTTAAAAAACAGAGGTTTCAGGGATATTATAGTTATTAGCATTTATAAAAACCTTGGAATTTCACTGAAAAAAACATAGGTTTCAGGGACGTTATAGTTAGTTGGACATCTCACTCATACAAAACGAGAAATTAGGCTGTTATAGTTTGTTGAGCTAACTATAACTCACACCCCCGCAATGTACTTCTGATGAAGTCACATATCACATCACTAATGACATGGTGAGTGATATCACTGATGAAATCTCAATTGACATCACTGATTACATTACTGATGACATCATCCGGTGATGCACCTCCTCACACCCTAATATAACCTTTCATACACCCACTATGAAATACAGACTACTATTCTCGAAACCATAGACACACCAATAACAGTTAGTACATACCCACTCACTGATTAAAAGTTCTACACACATCCACTCACTCACCCATAAAGTCACTCATATACGCATTCACTCATCAATATAGCCTCTGATATATGCACCCATACACCCATATAGACACTCACACACCGCCAATCACCCACAGAGGTACTCACACACCTAGTCACTCACCCAAATACTCAATCACAGTTGTATTTACTTACCAATACTGTTATACACACACCACCTCACTTATTCATACAGATACTAACACATACCTACTCTCTTATACAATCACTGACACAAGCCAACACTCATCCATACAGCCACTGTCACAGCAGTCCCATATAATCAAACCAGCTTTTGTAAAAACATGGGGACGACCACTAACATACTAGCCCTATCTCTTTTGATTGACTCTGCACTCGCAGCAAAACAACCGCTATATCTGAGCTATATTGACTATAGCTCTGCTTTCGACCACGTCAACAGAAATCCCCTGTGGCAAAAATGTAAAAGGTTGAACATCCCTCCGCTCCTGTTAAACCAATTAATTCTCTTGAATAGCGATACCTTGGTTCAGGACAGACTGGGTGCAGGGGAATTTCTATCCAGGAAGATCACTACAAGCACAGGGGTAAAACAAGGATGCGTGCTTGCACCAACACTATTTAATCTTTTCATGGCTGAACTGTCAACCTTGCTGAACGAAAGCAATTCACACGCACCCAAGTTAGGGACCAGCTGTCCAATTTATTTTACGCGGATGACTTGGTGCTCATCAGCCGGACCCCGATAGGCCTGCAGCGGCTGCTGGATATTACATTGCGATACTCTATAACAAACAAGCTCAGTATCAATCAAGAAAAATCCAAAGTTAAGTGCATCAGCGCTCGCAAAATGAGAATAACGAATGATTGGTTCCTGGACTCAAGAAAGCTGGATGTTGTAAGTGAATATAGATACTTGGGGGTCATTTTAGATTCCAAGGGCAACTTCAAGCCACAATGCGAGTCCATAAAAAGAGAGGATGAATGACCACGGTCTCTCTAAGAAATCTAAAAAATAAGATCACTGGCTCAAGCCTCCTCCCCCTAATAAAGGTGATTCAGGCAAAGTTGATCCCATCTATCACTTACGGCAGTGAAGCGATGAGAAGGAGGGATGCTGAAACGGTAGATGGTACAGTAGCAAAAGCACTGTGCATGATCTTTGGCTTGCCGGGGTATACATCACCTGCGCAGATGAGGCTTGAATTCGGGCTTCCACAGGAAGAGCTGACACGCAAAGGAGTATGCCTAAAAAGCTGGAACAAAATAAGCAGGGTAGACGCAAAAACACTCCATGCTGTCCTGTGGAAGGAACTGCAAGCTAAAGTAAACAGCCCCGCAAGAGGACGCAATCAAACGGTTGGGGCTGCGTCAACTATGGGATTTAACAGGGCCTCTGGCGGGCTTCAAAAAAGCAGTAAATAACATCATCAGGAAAGAATCACTCTTGCAGGACAAAGCCTCGCTGGTTGAGCGTGCACACGGCTGGTTTACTATATAATCTTACACCAAACTCGGGCCCCACACATCTTCAGACCAGCCTCACAAAAAAGACAAAAGAGAAGTTTTTGAAATTTTGCTGTTGCCCTCTGCAAACCATATGGCCCCTTGGCTGCGTCCCCCAACACCAGCAAAGTGCTGCCTCTGTGGCAACGGCAAAGAAAATATTGTACACCTTATCACCATCTGCAAGGAAATATTACAAGAACGCTGGACCCTTTTGAGACCGCTATAATAAAAACGGTATAAGGTCATGCAGGCAGGCAGTCCTGGCATGCTTCTCCGGCAATGAAGTCCAACTGAGCTGCCGGTTGGTAAAATATCTTGAAGCTGTAGAAGCTCACCTTAATAAAGTGAAAGAATGAATAAAAAGTCAAATTGGTCTGGTTGTAGAGCAGAACCTAGCGCTAAAATCCTCATTGGGAAGGTTCCGCCTCGCACAAGTGGAGAAGCAGGCAGGACAGTGTGGAAATCCAGCGTAATCTTTGTACCCTAGAAGCCAAAGTAACCGGAAGGTAACAAGGGACTAGTCAGTAACTGGGTCCTCATCGAGCTTTACGGCTACAAACTTTAAAACTTGAAGAGTTTATGGTTAGAGTTTAAGAACAAAATTATTATGGCTTAGATACCTCTCTGAAACTTTTGTTCCTCAAGCATCCAATTTTACGTACTGTTTCAAGGGCATTATTGGGATTTCTTTTTTTCTTTTCTCCCTGCACTACTGTTTGCTCTCTTTGTAGTACATGTGGTAATCATCTCTTGGGCTGGATTAAGTAAGCATAAATTTATGCGGTGGATTATCTCGTGTGACCCAGGTGCACCAAGGGCTGCAATAACTAACTGGATTGAAGGGGAATGCAAGTTAGCCCAACCTATGTAGAGGGCCAACCCCGCAAAGATTTTATTGGCAGAAGAGTATCGAGCCAGTGCTTAGGCCAATGTTATACTCTATCCACATTTTAATAGTTTTAGCCTTATTATTTTAATAGCAGTTTTTACTTATGGTTCACCACAGTATTATCGCAACTTGTTATGTTTGTCTTGAAACAGGAAACTGTTTTTATTAATGATTGGTTGTAATGGTTTTAATTTACTGTACATTAAAGTATTACCTTACCTTACCTTACCTTACCTTACCTTACCTTACCTTACCTTACAGCCACTGTCACAATAACTCACTCTCACATATAGTCACTTGTATTCTCCAACACTCACATATACTACCTTTTATATATGTAGTTACTCACACATAAACCACTGAGACATCCATTCACTCAACAATGCAGATACACACACTCACTCACCAATACAGCCCCTCGCAGACGCACTCATGAACCCATACACCCACTGAATCACCCACTCACACATCCATACAGGGAGTCCCCCACCCACCCACACAGACACCCAGGCACCCATAAAGGTATTCAGACAACTAATCATTAACCCATATAGACACTCATGTACCTACCGACCAACTCATGCAGCCACTTACACACCAACTTACAAACTGATACAGACATTCACACAGATTAAAGCGATACCAAAGGGGATAATGGACGGAGCGTTTGAGCAAATCAAACACTCACCCCCAGTCAACTGATCTGTGTTTAATCCATCATCATTCTTTAGCTCACTCCACCACCCCAGTTCAGACATGGCCATATGCAAATCAGTCTGACCCTGTGCCTCATGGGAACAGTCCAGCCCGAACTGCCAAGCCATGTCTTCCCTGGACCGGAAACAAGCATCCTGGGACCGGTTTCGGGTTCATAACCCTCATCAGCCAGGCTATCTTGAATCCAGTGGCATAGTGAGCAAGGGACCCACGTCTGGGCATACCCTGCCAACTTAGGGCGAACAAAGCGATACCAAAGGGGATAATGGACGGAGCGTTCGACCAAATCAAACACTCACCCCCAGTCAACTGATCTGGGTTTAATTCATCATCATTCTTTAGCTCACTCCACCACCCCAGTTCAGACATGGCCATATGCAAATCAGTCTGACCCTGTGCCTCATGGGAACAGTCCAGCCCGAACTGCCGAGCCATGTCTTCCCTGGACCGGAAACAAGCATCCTGGGACCGGTTTTGTGTTCATAACCCTCATCAGCCAGGCTATCTTGAATCCAGTGGCAAAGTGAGCAAGGGACCCACGTCTGGGCATACCCTGCCAACTTAGGGCGAACAAAGCGATACCAAAGGGGATAATGGACAGAGCGTTTGAGCAAATCAAACACTCACCCCCAGTCAACTGATCTGGGTTTAATCCATCATCATTCTTTAGCTCACTCCACCACCCCAGATCAGACATGGCCATATGCAAATCAGTCTGACCCTGTGCCTCATGGGAACAGTCCAGCCCGAACTGCCAAGCCATGTCTTCCCTGGACCGGAAACAAGCATCCTGGGACCGGTTTCGGGTTCATAACCCTCATCAGCCAGGCTATCTTGAATCCAGTGGCAAAGTGAGCAAGGGACCCACGTCTGGGCATACCCTGCGAACTTAGGGCGAACAAAGTGATACCAAAGGGGATAATGGACGGTGCGTTTGAGCAAATCAAACACTCACCCCCAGTCAACTGATCTGGGTTTAATCCATCATCATTCTTTAGCTCACTCCACCACCCCAGTTCAGACATGGCCATATGCAAATCAGTCTGACCCTGTGCCTCATGGGAACAGACCAGCCCGAACTGCCAAGCCATGTCTTCCCTGGACCGGAAACAAGCATCCTGGGACCGGTTTCGGGTTCATAACCCTCATCAGCCAGGCTATCTTGAATCCAGTGGCAAAGTGAGCAAGGGACCCACGTCTGGGTATACCCTGCCAACTTAAGGCGAACAAAGCGATACCAAAGGGGATAATGGACGGAGCGTTTGAGCAAATCAAACACTCACCCCCAGTCAACTGATCTGGGTTTAATCCATCATCATTCTTTAGCTCACTCCACCACCCCAGTTCAGACATGGCCATATGCAAATCAGTCTGACCCTGTGCCTCATGGGAACAGTCCAGCCCGAACTGCCAAGCCATGTCTTCCCTGGACCGGAAACAAGCACGCGTCGCGCAGTGCGACCTGGGGCAGCCCGGCGGTGCCATCTTGTGCCCAGAAGAGGCCCGGCCTCAGAGATCTTTGAGCTCATATGAAGTGACCCGGAGGCCTGGGGGCGCCAGTGACATACCCCTGCAAGTCTGCAGTACTGGGGCACCGGCGGAGGGCTCCCTGAGGACACCGCTGATTCTCCGCGGCTGGGCGAGGCTGCGGGAGTCCCCCCTGGAGCGGTGAAGCGGGTTCGAGAGGCATCAACTGTGAAGGGACGACCAGCATTGACGGCGACTGCCGGGGCGGCCCGGAGCCTGTGAGTACCGCCCCATCTGTACATAGTGCCTGGCCTGGCGGTGGCTGAAGCGTTGCTGTGGGAGGTGCAGAGTGGGGATAGCGCGGAGGAGCCCTGAGCCGCGTATCGCTCTTTGGGGACTGCTGGTGGCAGTGTCGGCCCGGGCTTGGGACTGGAAGCCAGGCTAGGGGGAGAACGGAGCCACAGATAACCCCCACGCCCATGTCGCCGTGGGAAGTCACGGATGGCCTCACGACTTGCTGCATAGCTAGCTCCTAACGGCACCCTCCATGCTAACGGTCTGAGCCCGCATGACGCCTGGACCGCCTGGTGGACACTGGCGACTGAACCGGCGGCGACTGTGAAGGTGCATCTGGTGGCTCGGCTTGCTGCCCTTCCCTCTGCTTACCTTAGGGCATAGCTTCTGGCACGGGCATTAGAGCGGACGCGCTCGGGACACTCTGGTTTGTTCCCTACCCTCCGCCTGTGCAACGTTATGGGTAGGGTCAGGATCAAGACACCTGTATGCCAGCCCAGTGGGGACACTATGTCCCGTCCCTCAACCAGTGCCGACGATCGCCCAGGCCGATCATTAAGTGGAGATGCATCATCTACCCCTCCAGATAAACTGGATATGATCCTCAAAGAGATCAGGGACACTCGCTCATCGCTGGAAGGCCAATTGGGAGTGATATCCGTCGACCTGAATCTTCTGAAAGATGACCACCGGAAGCTGGCTGACAAGGTGCGTCACACGAACCAGACAGTGGAGCCCATGGTGTCACAAGTGGCGGCTCACACCGAACAACTCACCCGCATGCGCCAGGAGATCGATGCCCTGCAGGCGCGTGCTGACGACGCGGAAGGGCGCGCGCGCCGCAACAACCTCCGGATAGTGGGCTACCCGGAAGGTATGGAGGGCCCGAACCCCACGATCCACATTGAAAACTGGTTGAAAACAGCGGTGGCCCCTACTGGTCTCTCCCCCCACTTCACTGTGGAGAGGGCGCATCGGGTCCCAGCGGGGCAGCCCCCACCGGGGGCCAACCCCCGCCCTCTGCTGGCGCGTATCCTTAATTACAGAGACCGGGACCACATCCTGCGCGCTGCCCGTGACAGGGGTCCGCTACGTGTGGACAACACCACCGTTCTCATCTTCCCGGACTACACACAGGCGGTACAGCAGAAGCGCTTCTCCTTTATGGAAGTGAAGGCGCAAGTACGCGCAGCGGGCCTCCCCTTTGCGCTACTTTTTCCGGCCAAATTGAAAGTGGTTCATCAACAGCGGTCTCTCTTCTTCAACACGCCGGACAGCGCATGGGACTGGATGGACAGAAACTTCCCGGAGGTTCTCCCGGCTAGGAGGTTGGATTCTACGGCGCCGCGGTCGCAGAGACCCCCACGACGGCGGAAAAAGACTATGCTGACACAGAGTACGTCCTCCGGCGCTCCGCCGCAGCAGCAAATCCGGGAGGGCCAACGTGAGGCGCTGTGCTCGGCCTCCTCCTTTCACTCCACCCGACCTGCGATCAGTACTAGCCCCTCCCCGGGAAACACCACAGACTCTGGCGCGGAGGGCAGTGTAGCATTGTTCCCCTCGGACTCTACTCACCTTAGCAAAGACCCTCTGGAGAGTCTGCCAAGCTGATATGATTATTTGTGCTCTAGTGTGTAACTTGCTTTCCGGAGGTGCGCTTGGGAATGTATACCCCGTTACTGCTCATTGATGACCTCTCCTATACACTTCGCCCACCTTAGTGGGACATTGCATTGTACTGTGTAATCCGGGCAAGTATACATAGTTCCCCCGGCCTGCCCTGTCTTGGGCGCTTCCACGATTGATACATGTTACTGATTTCCCAGTGTGTCCTTCACCAGCTCCCCCATTAGGCGATAGCACTGGTTTAGAATCTGTAGTCATGTTTTGTTTACAGTTTGGTCGGGCGTGGTTGGGGCGTCGGATCCAGTATTGGTTAACAATGGTTTTGTTTACAGGGTTGCCACACGGTCTGCGGGGTACGGGGGAGGGAGGTGGGGGTGGGAAGTGGGGTAGGGGGGTGGTTGGGGGAGGAGGGGATTGTCTCCTGCCACAATGTCGGTCCCTAAGTCATATGTTTTGATATCCTGGAATGTGCGGGGTATGGGCTCCATTAATATACGCCACAGAATAGTTGCCCAGTTGCACCGTCGTAAGGCTCAGATAGTATGTTTACAAGAAACTCACCTGTTACATGCTGAATCACTGAAACTGCAAAAACGTTGGATAGGCCAATTCTACGCCACTTCCTACTCTGCCTTCTCTAGAGGCGCTGCGGTGTGGATCCGCGCTGGGGTCCCCTTTGCCTTAGTAGAAAGCCGGGTTGACGATCAGGGTAGATATGTGTTGCTACGGGGCCTACTGGATGGCTCACCTGTGGTGCTGGGCTCCTTGTATGCCCCTAATGTGGATCATGCGGAATTCCTTTCCCGGGTCTCCTTGGCCTTGTCTGACTGGAGTGATTGCTCATGGTTGCTTGGGGGTGATTTGAATGCTGTTTTTGATGTTGAGCTGGATCGATCTCAACCTCCTTTGGCTGGGACGGCTGTACGTGCCCGAACTGCGGCCCTGGGTCAGTGGGCACGGGGTTGGGATCTGCTAGATCTTTGGAGATTGCAACACCCAGCGGCTAAGGAGTATTCATTTTACTCTTTTCCCCATCAGTTGCATACACGCCTGGATTATTTTTTGGGCTCACCGAACTGTGCCTTGGCTGGGGCCGTTCCCCAGCACCGATACCGACTTGGAGGCTGCAACCCCTTCAGTTGGAGGATCAGGTCTTCCGGGACACCTTGCAAAAGGCGATCACCACATATTTTACTGTTAACGAAGGTACCGCTTCAACACGCTCCCTGGAATGGGAAGCCTTTAAGGTGTCAATACTGGGGGTGTCCCTGGGATCCCTGGTGGGGGCCCGCAGAGAGGTGGTTCGGGATCTGACCCAATTGGAGGCTGAGTTCCAGGGGCAGGAAGCAGAGGCCCAGCGAGACGCACAGGAAGCCAGAGTGAAATATGCGGAAACTCTAGAGCGGCTTTGATTATTAGACTACAGGGCGTACACTCAGCGCACACATTCGGAGGCTGATAGGGCTGGCCCATTGTTAGCGCGACTAATTGCCCCCGCGACCCGCCCGACCTGGCCATTAATACCGGACGACACGGGCAGGTCTACACTCAACTGGGGATAAACTCGGCGTTCCGGACCCATTATGAGACACTCTATGGGGCGCACCCACCGTCAGACACAGATGTGGTAGCTGAGTTTCTGTCGCAGGCAGGCTTGCCAGTGTTCTCAGCGGCGGAGGTCCAAGATTTAAACGCGCCAATTACTCCGGCCGAGATTAGAGTGGCTCTCAAGTCGCTGGCACGGGGTAAGACCCCCGGGCTCTGATGGGTTGCCCGTCAAATTTTACTCCACCTTCTCTTCCCTATTGATCCCTAAACTACACCAACTCTATATGTCATCATTTGCGGAGGGGCGGCTGCCCCCTACCACTCGGGAGGCGATCGTCACATCCCTCTTCAAGCCGGAGAAAGACCCCTTAGATATGTCGTCATATAGGCCCTTGTCGCTCCTCAACACGGAATACAAAATTCTTAGTAAACTGCTTGCTAACCGTTTACTCCCACTCCTTTCACGACTGATTTACACGGACCAATGTGGTTTCGTCCCGCGTCGGAGTACATCGCTGAATCTCAGGCGTTTTCATGCCATCTTGCACACTTCAGGCCCCCGCCCGGAGGGCGCAGGGTGTTTATCCCTGGATATTTCGCAGGCTTTTGAGACGCTCAGCTGGTCTTATATGTTGGAAGTATTGCGGAAAAAGGGTGCTCCCCCAGAACTGTGTGCCTGGATCCAGCTGCTTTATACCACCCCCACGGCTAGGGCGAAAACTGGCTCGATTATCTCCGCAGCCTACCCCATCTTCCGTGGTACGCGCCAGGGTTGCCCATTATCGCCTATATTGTTCGTCTTGGCTCTGGAACCGTTAGCCCAGACCCTCAGGCGAGCCATGGCTCCCCATGGCATCCTGTTGGAGGGTGTCTTGCACTCGGTCTCGCTTTACGCAGACGATATGCTATTGTACTTTCGTGATCTCCACGCCGACATGGGGGAGGTGGCGGATCTCTTTCTCCGCTTCGGGGAGATCTCCGGGTTACGCCTCAATGCTTCCAAGTCCGTAGCCTATTCTTTCAGCAGCAGGTTTGTGGCGCCGGAGCTCCGTTTCGGGCCCTTGTCCTTAAGGGTGGCGCCGGTCACCTTTAGGTACTTGGGGATTAATATATTTCGTTCTGTGCCAGATGTCATAGCAGACAATCTGGTGCGCACCATCTCTTCCATACGCTCCCAAATTGCATTTTGGAACACACTCCCCCTCACTATAGCAGGGCGGGTAACAATATCCAAGATGGTGATGTTGCTTCGCCTGCTTTACTACTTCGTCAATGTCCCGGTGGCATAACCCGCTTGGATCTTTCGTGAACTGGACACACTGCTACTCTCGCTGATCTGGGGTACGGGCGTCGTTGGCTTGCGTTGGCAAAGTTGCGGTTACCGAATGTAGCTGGCGGGATGGGTGCACCCGATTTTAGGGCATACTGCATCGCTGGCCAGCTGCAGTAGTTGGCCTACTGGCTGGCCGGGAAAAACCTGTTTGAAATTGGCTATACCCCGAACCAACTGGCACTTGAGACCTTGCAGTCGATGTTGTGCCCCGGCGCTCCTAAACCGCCGGACCCACCGGCCCTGCTTAAGATAGCGCTCCATTACTGGACACAGGCATGTAAATATGCCAAAATCCCGAATCCATACTCCCCAAACATGCCGCTGTGCGGCCTCCCCACGAGACGGGGAGTTTTGCGTGCCGGGCAAATACGGGCATGGGCACAACAGGGGGTGGAAACAATAGGGGCCTTTTTCCAAGAGGGCCACTTGTTGTCTCACGAAGAGTTTGTGAGGGTTAGCAGGGTACCCGACACCCAGTTTCTGCTCCACGCTGCGATCTCTCGGTATTTTCGGACACACTGGCTGGCGACGCCGGCTGAACCCTCCACATTCCACCTTCTGCGATCCCTCCACATAATGGGCCATGGACGATTCCTGGTCAAATGGCTTTACCGGGGCCTCCGGGAGCATACTCAGGTCTCTGTGGTCGCTCTGCGGACACGGTGGGAGACAGATCTGTCGCGGACATTTAGCGATAAAGAGTGGGCTTTTATCTTGGAGTACCCTAAAAAAGTGTCCCGCAACTGCAGATTGAAAACTATTCAACTATTTGTCCTCCACAGGGCGTACATTACTCCCCATGCACTGAGTAGGATGTACAACACGGCGGCTGCAACCTGCCCCCGCTGCCTGGCGCCGGACGCCGACCTGGTACATATGCTGTGGCTTTGCCCGAAGTTGCAGGGATACTGGGGTAGGATAACGCACGTCTTGAGCACGATTGCTGAACGTCCCTCCTGGGACACGGCAGGGGCCTGTTTATTGGGGCTTTTACCGCTCCCCTTGAAGGCGAAACTGCTGTGCCGCTTCGCCAGCCTGGCATTAATGCTGGCGAAGCGCCTGATAACACAGCGGTGGAAGTCCCACACGCCGCCGCGTGTTGAGGCTTGGGGAGACGAGGTGTTAAGATGGGCGGTAGCAGAGCGAGAGGCACTGTACCGTGAGGAGAGTCGGGGGCTGCGCAAGCGGCCTATCTCCCTGGAGTGGGCACACCTGACTGAATCATTCAAGAGCGAGATGGAGGAAGAGGAGGAGGGGGCAGTGGTGGCTACCCCCCCGGAGTCCCCCCTGTATTAGCGGCGGTGCTCGTTGACGGAGATGGGTCGTTGGGATTGTGAGTGTGTGCCTGACTCCGGATTCTGGGAGGTGTGGTGATTTGTGTGGTTGGGTTCCCCCTCTAGTGCTGCATGAACTGGCCTCCTTCCTTCCCCTTCCGTGGGCTTGGGGTGGGTCTGTCCTCCGCTCTGGTTCGCCATCCTTTGTCCTACCCCCCCCCCCCCCCTCCCAGGGGTCTGCTCTGAGTCCCCAGACTGAGACTGCTTTCTGTGTGGCATGGTTGGGTATGGTGGGTTGGTTCCGGGTGGGATTGGGTGTTGTGGGACAGTTGGGCGGACATCGCTCCCCTTGAATACAACTGCTCGTAGGCTAGGTATGTAAAGCATAACTCTGGGATAGAATGGTGACCTTTCTAGCGGTCTTGGGATATTATAGTAATATGTCGTGGACACCTATACAATTTGAACGGATGACGCACAATGTCTGAATTGTATCCTGTATTCCCGGAATAATTAAATGTTTACTGTGATGTGTACTACAATATACCTGCACATGAAAATCCCAATAAAGTTTGTTTAAAAAAAAAAATGCAGTCCGTCACACACCCACTAAATCATCCATTCAGACACTAATACACCCACTCAATCTTCATTACACATTGGCGTATTCAGACCTCTGAGGCGGAAGCCGGAGGTGTTCTCACTCGCTTTTTTTTAAAATTGTGTGATTTGTGTTTAAACATTATTTTAAACTTTGTGCACCTTACCCAGAGCTTTTCTCTGCTACACCCGCCAAGCAGGCTCCCCACAAACAGCGGATCTTAGCGCTGTTCACTGGGAAACAACCCACGGCCGCCATCGCTGCTGAAACGCGAGGCCACGCCCATCCGTCAGGCCACGCCCACCCCCAAGCCTATGTAAGCGCTGACTGATAGCGCGTCACTTGGAAACTTCAGACCTCTGAGGCAGAAGCCGGAGGTGTTCTCACTCGCTTTTTTTTAAAATTGTGTGATTTGTGTTTAAACATTATTTTAAACTTTGTGCACCTTACCCAGAGCTATTCTCTGCTACCCCCGCCAAGCAGGCTCCCCACAAACAGCGGATCTTAGCGCTGTTCACTGGGAAACAACCCACGGCCGCCATCGCTGCTGAAACGCGAGGCCACGCCCATCCGTCAGGCCACGCCCACCCCCAAGCCTATGTAAGCGCTGACTGATAGCGCGTCACTTGGAAACTTCAGACCTCTGAGGCGGAAGCCGGAGATGTTCTCACTCGCTTTTTTTTTAAATTGTGTGATTTGTGTTTAAACATTATTTTAAACTTTGTGCACCTTACCCAGAGCTATTCTCTGCTACCCCCGCCAAGCAGGCTCCCCACAAACAGCGGATCTTAGCGCTGTTCACTGGGAAACAACCCACGGCCGCCATCGCTGCTGAAACGCGAGGCCAGGCCCATCCGTCAGGCCACGCCCACCCCCAAGCCTATGTAAGCGCTGACTGATAGCGCGTCACTTGGAAACTTCAGACCTCTGAGGCGGAAGCCGGAGATGTTCTCACTCGCTTTTTTTTTAAAATTGTGTGATTTGTGTTTAAACATTATTTTAAACTTTGTGCACCTTACCCAGAGCTATTCTCTGCTACCCCCGCCAAGCAGGCTCCCCACAAACAGCGGATCTTAGCGCTGTTCACTGGGAAACAACCCACGGCCGCCATCGCTGCTGAAACGCGAGGCCACGCCCATCCGTCAGGCCACGCCCACCCCCAAGCCTATGTAAGCGCTGACTGATAGCGCGTCACTTGGAAACTTCAGACCTCTGAGGCGGAAGCCGGAGGTGTTCTCACTCGCTTTTTTTTTAAATTGTGTGATTTGTGTTTAAACATTATTTTAAACTTTGTGCACCTTACCCAGAGCTATTCTCTGCTACCCCCGCCAAGCAGGCTCCCCACAAACAGCGGATCTTAGCGCTGTTCACTGTGAAACAACCCACGACCGTCATCCCTGCTGAAACGCGAGGCCACGCCCATCCGTCAGGCCACGCCCACCCCCAAGCATATGTAAGCGCTGACTGATAGCGCGTCACTTGGAAACTTCAGACCTCTGAGGCGGAAGCCGGAGGTGTTCTCACTCGTTTTTTTTTTTAATTGTGTGATTTGTGTTTAAACATTATTTAAAACTTTGTGCACCTTACCCAGAGCTATTCTCTGCTACCCCCGCCAAGCAGGCTCCCCACAAACAGCGGATCTTAGCGCTGTTCACTGGGAAACAACCCACGGCCGCCATCGCTGCTGAAACGCGAGGCCACGCCCATCCGTCAGGCCACGCCCACCCCCAAGCCTATGTAAGCGCTGACTGATAGCGTGTCACTTGGAAACTTCAGACCTCTGAGGCGGAAGCCGGAGGTGTTCTCACTCGTTTTTTTTTTAAATTGTGTGATTTGTGTTTAAACATTATTTAAAACTTTGTGCACCTTACCCAGAGCTATTCTCTGCTACCCCCGCCAAGCAGGCTCCCCACAAACAGCGGATCTTAGCGCTGTTCACTGGGAAACAACCCACGGCCGCCATCGCTGCTGAAACGCGAGGCCACGCCCATCCGTCAGGCCACGCCCACCCCCTCTTTCTATAAATGTGCTTCCCACGCAAGCGCAGCGGACGAGTGCAGCGGGAGCGCCGTTTGCGCGCCGAAGGCGCGCCTAAGGCAAGCCCGTCTGCGCCCGTCCGCGCCCGTCCGCGCCTGGCCCGTGCCTAGGGCCAGTCTCCCTGGCTGTCGGGCAGTTTCTGGTCGTACTTGCTGGACCAGATCCCAGCTCCTCCTTCTAAAACCCACTACTTGCCCGTCCACTACACGTTGTAGTCCCTGTCACCCGGAGGATGCCCCTTTTCACTGCCTTCAATGTAATTTTACCGTCCCGCCTTGGAGCCTTCGCCCCTCTCCCTGCCTCAGCCTGCCGAAACGCCTGTCCCACCCTCTGACGCTGAAAGCAGTTCTGATTAACTGCCGTTCCTTGCCCCGCCATTCCAACGAGATCTGGACGTCAATAGTTTCGGACGCCTGGGATATCCTGTTTCTTACCGAGTCCTGGCTTAGAGATACTTCTACCCCCGATATCCACTTAGCTACCCCTCCGGGCTATCTCTTAAAGGGCATCAATCATGAAGGGGGCAAATTAGGAGGCGGTCTTGCCATTATCCTAAAATCCCACCTCAATCTGTCTATCACCAAAATGACGAATATCGGGATGATTGAAGCTATGTACTTCACTATCTCGGATACCGCGGCAGTAGTATTGGCGGGTACTCTAGTCTATAACCCTCCTACTGCCTCGTCTCTCTCTCTAACGGCATTTACCCACCTGATGGCTGATCTCTCCCTCAAGCACCAACGTTTTCTGGTGCTTGGAGACTTCAACCTCCACGTGGACAACTCTCTCTGCTCGAAAGCTAACAACCTGCTAGAATCGATGCAGAGCCTGAACTTGCTTCAGTTAGTCAAGGGCCCTACACACACAGCTGGGCATACACTTGACCTTATCTTTGCTAATTTCTCGAATATCACAGTCTTTCCTTCCCTCCCTCTCACCTGGTCTGATCACCATCTTGTCCCTTTTGACCTAGAGCTAAGTTCGAGACCCACCCCTACTGTCCTCAGGAAAGTGCTGGGAAGAAAGTGGCATAAAGTTACCTGTGCAACCTTGGACCCCTTATTCAACTATCAGCCGGACCCTCTGTCTAGTGACATTGATGAAAATGTGTCCAGACTCAATTCCGCACTGCTCCTTGCCATCGATTCCATTGCCCCTCTCAAACCCATCACCTCTGCTAGAACACGCCCCTCTGCTCCTTGGTTCTCTCCAACCCTCCGTGAGGAAAAAAGCCGCTGCAAACTACTTGAACGCAAGTGGCGGCAGAACTATGACCCTGAATCCAAAGCAATCTACAAAACCGCTTTGAAAAAATTTCTCAAACTAAAAAAAGCTACCATGAGAGACTACTTCTCACTACAAATCTCCAACGCTAAGAACTCTTCTAAAACCCTTTTTAATATTGTCAAAGAATTTGTAAATGCCCCCGCCAGGGCCGCGCAGAACCCCTCTAGCCAGGCACTATGTGATGGACTGTCTGACTATTTCCTTGAAAAAATTGATAAAATTAGAACTTCGTTTCCTACTGAGGAATCGCCCCTGGTCCCCCCTGTGATGGCCCTGGAATCTGCCTCCTTACAGTCTTATAACGAGCTGACTCTTGAGACCGCACTCAGGTTACTCACCCAGTGCAGATCTGGTTCTCCTTCCGACTTTATTCCTGCCAAGACCATGGGTGACCTGGCCCCCTCACTGGCTAACTCTTTTCTTTCTATCTGGAATGCCTCCCTCCATCATGGCATCTTTCCAACTACGTGGAAGGAAGCTCTGCTGGTCCCCATTCTGAAAAAGCCTGATGCCGATCCTACAAAATTTTCCAACTATCGCCCCATCTCCCTCCTCCCCAAACCCGCAAAAATTCTGGAAAAGGCTGTGCAGCTGCAACTAACAGAATATCTAGAAAATAACTCTTTACTACACGACTGCCAATCCGGCTTCAGAGCAGGTTTCAGCACTGAGACTGCTCTCCTGGAAGTGGCTGAGACTATCCGTGAGTGTGTGGATAGGGGCGAGGAGGCCATGCTGGTCCTCCTCGACCTATCTGCCGCTTTTGATACGGTTTCACATATAATCCTATTAAACCGTCAAAAGCAGGTCGGAATCGGTGGCTCCGCTCTCGCCTGGATTGAGTCCTTCCTCACTGGCAGAACTCAGAAGGTGGTGCTTAGGCCTTTCAAATCAGAGGGTAAACCCCTGTTGTGTGGTGTCCCGCAGGGCTCTGCCCTGAGCCCTCTGTTTTTTAACGTTTATCTTGCACCCTTGGCCGCAGTGGTGGAGTCTTGTGGAGTCAGAGTGGTCTCTTACGCTGATGATACTCAGCTGATATTCTCTTTTAGAGACCACTCGGACTCCACCTTTGCAAACTTCCGCCAATGTCTGGACAACATCTGTGTCTGGATGACCATCAACCACCTTAGACTTAATGCTGACAAGACAGAAGTCCTGTTTTTTAACCAGAAAACTCCAATATCCTCCAGCCTGTGGTGGCCTACAGTACTTAACCCTGCGCCCACCCCTGTTCAATCAGCACGTAACCTGGGCTTTCAATTCGATGACTCACTCTCTTGCAAAGCGCAAATCAACAAGGTCACCTCTGCCTGCTTCGTGAAGCTTCGCATGATCAAAAAGATCTTTCCCTACCTTCCCTTGGACGCCCGCAGAACTATCACTCAGGCCCTCATCACATCTCATTTAGACTACGCCAACAGCTTATACGCCGGTGCCCCTCAATATCTGATCGTTCGTCTTCAGATCGTTCAGAATGCGGCAGCCAGACTGATCGGAAATATCCCCTACCGTCAGTCGGTTGCCTCCTATTGCAAAGAGCTCCACTGGCTCCCCATTGCAAGCCGCATTCAATTTAAGATCCTCACCTTCGCCTTTCGAGCTATCAACGGCCTTGGGCCTGGATACCTGAAAGAGCGAGTGGCAATATCTCAATCTGTCAGATCACTGAGATCTAACAACTTACGCCTTTTGATTGCACCTCGCTTACGACGTTCCAGAATGGGCGGCAGAAGGTTCAGCGTAATTACTGCTAAACTATGGAACTGTCTCCCACTCGACCTCAGGTTCTGCCCATCTGAATCCATCTTCCGTAGTAAATTAAAAACATGGCTGTTCTCCAGATTATGATTCCTGTCTTGCAATCGGTTTGATTCCTCCCTTCTTTCCTGAGTTTCTGTTTTAGCGCCGGGACACCCCTCCGGGGGTAGCTGCGCGCTATATAAGCTACTTAAATAAATAAATAAATAAATAAATAAATAAATAAATATATATATATATATATATATATATATATATATATATATAACATTCTTAAACTTTTCAAAAACACACACTCACTGAATGATGTCATCAGTTATGTCATTTGAGATGTCATCAGTGACATCACTGACCATGTCATGAGTGATGTAATATGTGATGTCATCAGCAGTGCATTGCGGGGGCACGAGTTATAGTTAGCTCAACTAACTATAACGGCCGAATTTCTCTGATTTTGTACGAGTGAGATGTCTAACTAACTATAATCCGGGTGTTTGAACTTTATTCACTTTGGAACGGGAGGGCCATGTTGACGGAACATCTACGTTCAGCTTGGTGAGATGGCCAGAGCCTGCCTAACCCACTGGGGGAACACTGTGAGCAATTATCAGGGTCAGCACGGCACCCACTAGGGCATTTATTTTACAACAGGACCGCAAGTACCAGCATGCCAGCTGGTACATGGGCGGGACTTGTATTGTGTATGAGGCCCCTTTTGAACTGCCTTATGCTGATCTTTACTCTGCCCGTGAAAAAGAGCACAGGAGTGTTCGAAACGCGTTGGGCTTTTCGAATTTCAAGAAGGGAGAGACTGTCCTTTCGCAGAGCTGTGTTTCCGCAATTAAAAGGTGATTAAATTCCCGCTGTGTGGCATCTCCTCATTGAGTCAAACTTTGTTTGTGGAGATATATATTGTTTTTAGATTCATAAGGAAACTTAAACTGCGCAAATTTCACCTATTGCAGGCCAGAAAACAGCCAACGACATCTATTACTACCATTTCAAGTCCCTCCATTTTAACAGCAGGAGATGTGGACTTGCTCCAAGATGTATACCATCTGCACAATGACCAGGCTCTTGACACATCAGGATTAAGTATGGCTAATTGTGATATAGGTGGTACTGTTAAAACACCATTTAAATTGAAATCGACTTTTCAACCGAACATGTTACATGACAGTCTAGATGTATACCATGAACAAGTCACAACGGAATTAAAGCGACTATACAAATCCACCACTAATGCCCGCCACACACGTAATAGACAAAATCATTGTTACGTTCAACTGGTGAAAAAACTTCAGAATAACAACAAGATCATAGTGAGGAAAGCAGACAAAGGGGGTAATGTGGTGTTGTGGCCCGCAAGTTATACATGGAGGAAGCATTAAACCAACTGAGTAATAAAAAAAGCAATTTACACACGGTAAAATCGTCTTGGAATGAATACTATCTAAAATTACTTGCATGGAAAAGTGGAGGATTGCTAAGCGAAGATGAATTCCGCTTTCTGAAAAAGGAGCATCCAGTAATCCCCACTATATACTTCATTCCAAAAATTCACAAGTGTGCAACAAAACCTCCCGGCATGCCAATAATTTTGGCTATTAATAGTCTCATGGAAAATACATCTAGATACGTAGACTATTTCCTACAGGACTTTGTTAAAAGCCTGCCATCCTATATGTAGGACACAACTGACTTCCTGAGAAAAATCAGCGATATGACTTGGAATCCAGATTTTGTATTGATAACATTGGATGTAACATCACTGTATACGTCTATTCGCCACCAGGATGGCATCAAGGCGATTGAACATTTTCTTAACAAAAGGCCAATGTGTTTATATATGCACAATAGATTGCTGATTAATATGGTTTCAACATGTTTAGAACAAAATGTCTTTCTTTTTGACAATCAGGTCTATCAACAGACTAGAGGTGTTGCAATGGGGGCCTGCTTTTCCCCCAGTTATGCCTGTTTGCATATGGGACTGTGGGAGGAGCAGGTCCTTAGGGTACAATTTTCAGACACAATGGAACAGCATGTTCCATACTGGTTTTGTTAAATTGACGATTTGTTCCTTATTTGGCGAGGTCAAGAGACATTGGCCCACCAATTCATTGAACAGGTTAACAACAATGACCTAAACCTGCATTTTACTTCCAACATTAGTAGAACTGCTGTTTGTTTTCTTAATGTAGAGGTTATTGTAAGGAATGAAAGTCTTGAAACCAGAATGTACAGGAAACCAACTGCTGGAGATACAGTGCTTCATGAACACAGTCATCACCCCAGACATCTGATCCACAGCATTCCCTACGGGGAAATGCTGCGTATCAGACGGATTTACAGCGCTGATGAGGATTGCACAGCCGCACAGCAGGCACGCAGGGAAAGGTTCTTTGAGAGAGGATATACTGTTGGCATTATTGATCGAGCCATTAATAAAACCAAGGCCATTGATAGGGGGCAAGTCCTAGCAAACAAAATAAATCAGCAAGCTGTGGGTTTGGATTATACAGCACAACCTACAAGGATGATTCTGACTTATAACGGGCAACACCAAGCCCTACGTAAAATATTAAACAGAAATTGGGGCTTAGTGCGCAGCGATCCTATCTTGAGAGATGTTCTACCGAAGAAACCTGATATTATCTTTAGAAAGGCAAGATCAATTAGCAATAGCCTAGTTAAGAACAGTTCTGAATTAAGATCAACTGGGAACTGGCTCACAGCACAAAAAGTATTTGTAAAATGCCCCACATGTAAAGCATGTAAATTTGCACAGAACAAAACATGCTACATGTGCTGGAGTGTCCCTGTGATCTACGCACAAGCGGATACTCCAGCACATAAGAGCTATAACTAACTGCGATTTTGGGGAGACACATGGCGGTAGCCCGGAACATCTGAAATATTTTGTGGTTGACAGTATCCCCCCATTGAGGAGGGGGGGCACCGCGAGGCCCAACTCCGTCTCTTAGAAACTAGGTACATTCTGGAGCTTGATACGAAAACTCTGTTTGGGCTCAACGCTACTGAGGATTTCTTCACTTGCTTAAAAGGGGTTTCTCCTATGATGAATTATACAACAACTGATGTTTAAATCCCTTGTTTTAGATATATTATTATGTACACATGTAAACATGATTTCAGCAATTTTTGCCTCTGATTCGCAAGTTTCTTATCCAAACATGTACAGCACCTAGCACTTTTTTGGAATCTATTTTAGATTCTATAAGGTGACAAGTTATGCTTTTTTCACTCAACTACAATAGGATATGGAGGAATTGAAAAAGCTCACTTAGGGCTCAATTTTGTGTCAATAGCATAAAACCAATAGTAACCATCTAGGCACAACAAGAGAGTGCTTGTTGGGGCAAAAATATGATAAAGAGTAGCTAAGTACTTACTGTTAAGCATGGTTTTTATCATATTTATTACATCTATTTAGCACATTTTTTAACACTTGTAATATTATGAATTTACATTGTGTTTTAAATAATTTACAGGTTTAATACGGAGTGTTGTAATTAGAGAAGGTACCTCCAGGATTGGCAATTTTTCATTCTTTTAATGATTCTTATTTGAAGAAATATTGATTGATTTTATGAGCCAAAAAAATCCGTATATATGCCTTTATATATTTATATATTTGTATGAATTTTAACCTGTATTTGGTGCAATTAAGTGTTTTATGCTTTTCTATTGACAATAGTAACTCAATCAATCATTCAATCAAAATAAGCTTTATTCGATTATTAAAAACAATCATAAAAGCACAAAACAGCAAACATAAGGCTTACAAAGTAATTAAACCAAAAGACAAATGAAGGAATCGCAGAACTAAAATTAAAAAAACAGAGTAGTCAGCCATCCAAACATAAAAGTTAAAAAAACATACTTTTTCTAGCAGCAATAGATTTTAAAATAAACGTGGCAGTAAATAGACATATATCTATCTCATTTAAAGTAAATAACAGGCTCATGGCAGATTTCAAAGTTCAAGACCTGTATTTTTTAAAAAGTGGTTTCAGATAGACAATGCGCAAATGCATATATAAATCGCAAGTAAGGAGAAAATGTGCAACACTCTGTTTGGTGACTCCATCACATGGACAAGGAACAGTGGGGTATTTTTTTATAGATGGAAAAGCCACCAAATGGTGGACATTACCTAATCTCAATCGGGTCAATACGAACCGATGCGAGGTTCTAGTAACCTTAGATAGGTATTGTTGAAACCCTACAATATGCTCCTGTAAATAATAAGAAGCCACCGTTGCTAGCTGCATATTCTTAGGATGACGACGTTGAGCTTTTTCCCTCAAAAAATTTGTTTAAATTCTGACTTAGGGAAATCAGTCGCATAATTCGGATTTTCCAAAATGTTCACCTGAAAAAAATCCTTAAAAGTAGAAACCACATATTTTAACCAGGTGATTGGTTGGCATTTGTCCAGACAAAGACAATCCTTTATAATGCTTCTATTGAACCCAGTCTCTTTCTTCATCCAGATCGATCTCCATAGCATTAGGGGTCTCAGCCCTATCAGATCAGTCAAATAGTTCAGCCCCACCTCGTTATGGATTAATACAGTAGGGGCGGATGAAGGTAAACATAATAACTTTTTTAGAAAAACATTTTCCTCGACCTGAAGCTCTCCATGAGGGCAATAGCCCCAAACCCCTGCTCCATAGAGCACAACCGAAACACATTTATTTCTATAAATGTGTAACATATCAAATATGCGACGATCCCCCAATTTAATTGCAAATTTAAAAACGCCGTAGGCGCATTTGGCCATTTTGGCCTTAACATTTAAAATCTCTTCAGACCACATGCCATTACTCGAGAACATGATGCCAAGGTAACAAAACTTATTCACTAAAAGAATTTTATGGTTCTCAATATGGAAAGGTCTCACATTCCTTATTTTACGTCCACACGGTAAAATAAAGGTCTTAGAATAATTGAGTTTTAATTTCCTTTCTTTTATAAAATTAGAGAACCTATTCATTAGTTTTTGTAAACCCATGGGGGTTCTTGAGAGGAGAACCGTGTCATCAGCATAAAGCAACACAGGTACATCCTGTCCCTCAATTTGCGGGGCATCACATTTAACCTTTTTAAGGTCGGCTTCTATGGCATTAATAAAGAGAGAGAAAAGGAGGGGTGCCAACACGCAGCCTTGCCTAATGCCTAGGCTCACCGTGATTTGGCTCGTACATTCCCCCGCTTGTCCATAGCGTATTCTTGCAGATAACTTGGCATAAAGTCGTGCCAAAAAAAAAATAATAGCCTCTGGGGCACCTAGGTCCAAGAGGGTTGACAATAGTAATCCATGATCTACCAGGTCAAACGCGCTGCTAAGGTCAGCAAAGCAGAGAAAAAGGGATCCCTGCTTTGCGCGCGTATATTTCCCAATGATAAGATCTAGATTTATACATTGTTCCAGGGTCCCCCGGCCTTTCCTGAACCCATATTGGGATTGGGCCAATATCCCATTATCCTCCGCCCATTCTTCTAATCTGAACAATAAGAACCGACTCATAGTTTTTAATGATGAGTCTAAAAAAAATATAGGACGGTAGTTTTTGGCCTCAGATCTGGGGCCCTTTTTATATATTGGGATTATTATAGACTCCCCCCAAGTCGACGGAATCTTTTCCTCTACGGCCGCATTAAAAACATTAGATAAAACAGGGCCCCATATTATTGTATCAGCTTTATAAAGGTCGATAGGCACTCTGTCTGGGCCGGGAGCTTTTCCACCTTTACTACATCTTAAAGCAATTACTACTTTAGAGGGGGAAATATTAAGGGGAATAATAGGCCACACAACGGTAGATAAGCTAGACATGCAGGTAATATCACTGTGATTAAAAATAGAAGAAAAATGAAGGACCCAACTTTCCTTACTAACTTGGGAAATAATTGTCGGTGCATCATCATTCCTTAAAAAGGGGCTATTGACGGTATCCCAGAAGAGCTTACTGTTAGATAGCTCCGCCGCGGCTGTCAATTTATCACAAGCTTCAACCTGGAGTTCACGTTTCTTACGTTTTAGTTGTTCCTTATAGGCTATTCTAAGATTTATAATAATAGACCTATTACGTGGAATACGCGAAAGAGCTTTCTTTAACTTCTGTAGAGCCTTGGTACAAGCTTTATCAAACCATCCACTATTCAGAGTATGTCGCTTTACATTAGAGGTGGTCAAAACTTTATTAATATTTTCATTGATTTTACTGAAACATTGTAAGTTACCTAAGTGACCAACGTTAGCATCTAAACACATGCTTATCTCAGGTAAACAGAGAGTAACAATTCTGTTCAGGTACGTGTCTGAGTTAGTGACAGTCCACTTAATCCTATGGCCATTAGGTCTACTTAAAGCGACATCATTTACAGTGATTTCGGTCACCTGCTTCTTATGGCCCCAAAGGGACAGACATAGGATAATACAATTATGATCACTGACAGATAAGTCCAGAATCACCGGGGTTCCAAAAAAGACATTAATATTCGGCGAGATAACCAAATGGTCAATTACAGTGTTAGCGCCCCTACCAGTAAATGTGGGAATAAAATTGCCCTGGTCATCTTTTACACTCTGTAATACTTCTAAGTCATATTTAGCCATGGAAGAGTTCAACATCTCTCCATAGGAGTTATGTGGGAAATGAACCTCCGCCTCATCACTGTCAGTAATATATCCACAGGCCTCAGTTAGAGATAAAGGGCAAAGGGGGCTATTGAAGTCACCCGCCCAGATAAAGTCAAAATTAATAAAATGATCAGAGAACAATTTGTCAAGGGCACCCATTAGTTCCACAACCGCAAGTTGTCGCGTCTTGTCAAATAAATTATTGTAATAGTTAATAATCAAAACATTGCGGCCATTCTCGTGCTGTAACCATAACACTTGGGAATGGTGACCAATCATTTCATATGCCTTAACGGCCACAGGCAGTTTAATTGACAATAAAATTAAAAGGCCACTCTTTGCACGACCAGACAGAGATTCCTTGGCTGGGAGATTAAAGGAAACAAACCCATCAAAATTGATTTGTTCCTTGCACCACGTCTCCTGCATACAAAATAGATCACAACAGCCAACAAACTCCCTCCAACCCAGGATATCCAGCTTACGATGCCACCCAGCAATATTCCAGGAGGCTAAATAATAGCCTGAACGGGTAGAAGTTAGTTGGGGACCAGAACGATCATATAATAACTGAGACAATAGTCCTAGGGGCATAAATACATTCTCAGTAGAAGTAGGACTTATTGGCAGACTAGGGCCCATGACTTCAACTACATCCGATGGAATAACCACCGCTCACCCGGCGGGTAAATCGCTATCGATAGTCGCCTCCTCTAAAATAGTCCCCTCTGTCATCATGACAGGCTTACCAATACACCCATCCAGGGACATAGTATTATTCATGTCAGTTAACTCTCCAGGAGGGGTTTCATCTTGTAAAGCAATGGACCGTCAATCACAGTCTTCCAGGCCCGACAGACCTTCAAACCGGTTAAACAAAGGGATTCCCACGCCCAATCTTTCGGCAGGAATATCAGGTAGTAACGAGCGCGGGAGACTCTTATTATATCGCAAAGGCGGATAAAAAAATGTAAGCGGTAAAGAATTAATATGGGAGGCCAAGTTATTTGCGGGCCAAGCGCAGATATGCTCCACAGCCCTTCTGTCTCTAAAATTTAGGACAATACAGTCTCCCTTCACCGATTTGGCTTGTGGACCTACCCAGACCACCCGTCGTGCAAAGATGATTTCTGCTGAAACCAACACTGGTAACGGCCTATGACGGTTTATCCAGTAAATGCACTTATGTTTTAGGTCCAAGAACTCCTCCCGCTTCCCTTCAATTAGTGCTGGAACTCCCGTGAGGACAACGACATAGGGGGTCGATTCAGGCGGGAGATTTAAGAATTGCCTTCGGTCTACTTGGCCAGAGGGTTGGAAACCCCGGTGTCCTATGGGTGTAGTCGTTACAACATTACCTCCAGTCCCATGCTTATTCCCACCCTTCTCTCCAGATAAGTTAGGTTGCGCCCTGGTGGCCGTTGGACTAGACGGTACAACCGGGGCTGTTGGAATTACTTGTAGTGGAGGGGCTACCCCTGCATTAACCTGCAGTCCCATTTGATTGTAAGATAATGATCTCGGCGCTCTCTTGTTGTGTACGTTTCCGTTGATAGTACTGCCCCGCAGATCATATCTGGTTTGAAATGAGGCAAAAGCCAATTCAAGACAAGACATCCTATTTTCAATACGATCTAATCTGTCATGGATCGGTGAAACAGATTTTATTAACATCGATTCCAATCTATGCCAAAAGTCATCACCCGATTTAGTAGGCATATTATCTGCCGAAGCCGAGACGGTAGGCAGATCTTCATGCGAATCCTTCCCTTGGCCTTGATTTACAGGGGCTGCTAAATTAATTTTAGGGGTGCTAAGTTTACGGCTTTTAGACAACGTTCCTTTATCATTTTCCATTCCACTTTTCCTTTTGGAACATATACCCTTCGGGGCGGTGACAGAAGATATCTTGGACAAACCCTGCTTAATAACAAAAGTAGATCTAGTACGAACTGGCGACAATGGGATAGAGGGAGCTGATGGAATTAAACTATTAGGTCGGCATGGGGTCTTACTACTAGGCATGCCTTCTTCCTCAGAGATTGGGTGACACCTTTGCCAAACTTCCAACATTGTCTCGGGCGGGGGCAAAGAACTCCTGCTGCCTATCATAGTATTATCAGGTGTACCAGATATAATTGTGTGAGACGGAATAGGAGATTTGGCGTGTATAATAGAGCCCAATGAAGAGCGTTTTTCGGCAGCTATATCCAACGACAATCTCCTTTCCGTGAGTTCAATTTCATGGGCTAATAAAGATGATGCTCTTATAATGAATTTATCTAAAGTACCTACAACTGAACCCTTGAAAGGGGTCCTGTTGCCAGAACATCCCGAAGATGAATTCATAATTAAATACAATATAACAAATCAGCCAATCACGGGAACTAAGCGCGCAATATATCACACATGTAACTTCCCCTGTGCAAAACGTAAGGGACAGAGCCGTCCCGTCCTCAACCGTCCACGAACGGCCACAAACGGTCCCGCCCTTGTCCCGGGCTTCTCCCGGTGCGCGACCGCGCGCGACCGCGCTGCGGGTGGATAAATTGTATAAGTACCAACTGCAAGCAGCAGGTGCGGGAAGAGGACACAGCTGTTCAAGATCACGGGGCTGCTGGTCCTCGCAGTCCCGTCCACCGATTCCTCCCGCTATCTGCACACAGCAAAACCCAAGTCAGCTCCAGGGCGTGTGCTCAAAGTAAAATAAACAGCCAAGTTATGCCACACACTAGGCTCCTTCTACGAACGGCACCCGCAAAGCGGGGGCCGTGAGGTGTTATGAAGCCTCAGGCAGCAGGGGCGGGAAGAGGACACAGCTGTTCAAGATCACGGGTCAGCTGGTCCTCGCAGTCCCGTCCACCGATTCCTCCCGCTATCTGCACACAGCAAAACCCAAGTCCGCTCCAGGGCGTGTGCTCAAAGTAAAATAAACAGCCAAGTTATGCCACACACTAGGCTCGTTCTACGAACGGCACCCCAATAGTAACTCTTCCATGGTTATGATTCAGTCACCTGTTTTGCACACAATTGTTGCACTTGCACTTTAAATGGAGGGGAAGCGCAAAGCAACGCGTCATGTGATCAAGGCCTTTGAAAGGCCGAAACGCGTTATGGCGGCGGTGCGGGGCAACAAATAAACTCACCTTTGCACCAGAAATCTTGGGTCCGTGTTCGTCTTTTCCAGGACAATATGGATGTTGTGGAGACGAAGCCAGCAATATAGAATGCTAATGCTGATGCTGTGGTGGGGCTGTGTTGCTGCTGATTTGGTGCTTCGCTGGTGATGGTGCCCTGATGCAGAGGTGGTGCTGTGTTGATGCTGAAATGATGCTGTGATGGTGTTGAGTGATGCTGAGGAGATGCTGTGCTGAGCGATGCTGTGAAGTCAGTGAATGATGCTGTGCTGGAGTAATGTTGAGGTGGTGGTGCTGCGCTGGTGGTCAGGTGGTACTGAGCTGGTGCTCATGTGGTGCTGAGTGATGATGAGTTGGTGCCATGCTGAGGTGATGCTGCGCTGATGCTGAGGTGGTGCTGCACTGATGTTGCAATGGTGCTGGGTTGGTGCTGAGCTAGTGCTGAGGTGGGGCTGTGCTGGTGCTGAGGTGGGACTGCACTAGTGGTGGTGAACTGATGCAGATATGGTGCTGTGCTGATGCTGAGATGGTGTTGTACTGATGTTGAGGTGGTGCTGAGGTGATGCTGCATTTATGCTGAGGTGGTGCTGCACTGGTGGTAGTACACTGATGAGGTGGTGCTGTTCTGATGCTGAGATGGTGCTGTGCAGATGCTAAGGTGGTGCTGTGGTGGTGCTTAGGCAGTGCTTAGTTTGAGCCAGTGGATTCCGGTGCTCAGCACCGGCACTTAATTGTCAGCACCAACTCAAGTGACAGTCCACCACATGGTGGCTCTGTTTGTCTAATTTGAGATATGCACAACAACAGTGTTTAATAAGTCAATATACATTTTAAAAAAAGAATAATAACTGCCACTCACACCATTATTATAGCTTTGAGTGGCATGGAATAGTCTGAATTGTCACATTTGTAGGAGTGCAATGGTTAGTAGTTGTGTTGGTAATGTAATTTGTAGCGCCCACAGAAGATATGGGTGGTGCCGGTTGAATTGAACTCCTGAAAAGGCCCTGGCCCTTACATTTTTTACAAATTAAGCACTGTGCTTAGGTGATGCTGAGTGATACTGAGGTGGTGCTGAGTGATGCTGAGGTGGTGCTGAGTGATGCTGAGGTGTTGCTGAGTAATGCTTAGGTGGTGGTGCTGTGCTAGTGCTTAGGTGGTGCTGAGTGATGGTGCATTGATGCTATGCTTAGGTAATGCTGTGCTGTTGTTGAAATGGTGATGCGCCGATGTTGGAGTGATGCTGCACTGATGCTGAATTGCTGTGAAGGTGGTGTTGTGCTGGGGCTGAGGTGGGGCTCCGCTGGTGCTGATGTGGGGCTGCGCTGGTGGTGGTGCGCTGATGCAGAGGTTGTGCGATGATGAAGCTGAGATGGTGCTATGCTGATGTTGAAGGGTGCTAGTGCTGAGGTGGTGCTGTGCTGGTGCAGAGCTGGTGATGCACTGATGCTGAGTTGTGCTGCACTGATGCAGTGCTGGGGCTGAGGTGGTGCTGAGTGATTCTGAGGTGGTGCTCTGGTGGTGCTGTGCTGCTGCTCAGGTGGTGCTGAGTGATGCTGAGTTGGTGCTGTGCTGGTGCTGAGGTGGTGTTGCACTGGTGCTGAGGTGGTGTTGTGCTAATGCTGAAGTTGTGCTGTGTTGGTGCTGAGCTGGTGCTTAGGTGGTGCGCTGAGGCTTTGGTGGTGCTGCGCTGGTGCTGAGATGGTGCTGCACTGGTGGTGGTGCACTGATGCAGAGGTGGTGCAGTGCTGATGCTGAAATTGTGCTGTGCTGATGTTGAGATGGTGCTGCACTGGTGCTGAGGTGGTTCTGCACTGGTGCTGAGCTTGTGCTGATGCTGAGCTGGGGCTGCACTGATAGTGGTGCACTGATAAGGAGTTGGTGCTATGCTGATGCTGAGATGATGCTGTGCTAATGCAGAGGTGGAGCTGTGGTGGTGCTCAAGTCATGCTGAGAGATGCTGAAGTGGTGCAGAGGGATACTGAGGTGGTGCTGAGTCATGCTGAGGAGGTGGTGCTGCGATGGTGCTGAGCTGGTGCTCAGGTGGTGCTGTGCTGATGTTGAGATGGTGCTGCGCTGGTGCTGAGTTAGAGCTGTGCTGATGCTGATGCTGAGTTGGTGCTGCACTGGTGGTGGTGCATTGATGAGGAAGTGGTGCTGTGTTGACGCTTAGATTCCAGATGGCTAATACTAACAATTACATTAAACAAGCACTTGTAAATTCATCAGTAAAAGCGTCAAATAGAAAGTAAAAAAGCTAAAGATAACCAAGTATTCTGTGTAAACACAATAAAAATACTATTAAATAAAAAGTATCAAAGAAGAGATAAAAATATCCAAAGGGAGGGACAGATCAAAAACCAGGCATCCACATACTGGAAACCTGCTAATAGGTTATAGCACTTGTAAACACACATACAGTTGTCACTGGCCTTCGTGTCTTCTCAGCCTTTGTGAGGGATGTTCTTATGGCTGAATGTGCTTGATGAAGAAGAGTGCATCTGAAAACAAAAAGATCTGAATTAGTGTTTAACTCTTCTATCCAGTTACTTTTGCAGAGGGATACTGAGGTGGTGCTGAGTCATGCTGAGGAGGTGGTGCTGCGATGGTGCTGAGCTGGTGCTCAGGTGGTGCTGTGCTGATGTTGAGATGGTGCTGCGCTGGTGCTGAGTTAGAGCTGTGCTGATGCTGAGTTGGTGCTGCACTGGTGGTGGTGCATTGATGAGGAAGTGGTGCTGTGTTGACCCTGAGATTCCAGATGGCTAATACTAACAATTACATTAAACAAGCACTTGTAAATTCATCAGTAAAAGCGTCAAATAGAAAGTAATAAAGCTAAAGATAACCAAGTATTCTGTGCAAACACAATAAAAATACTATTAAATAAAAAGTATCAAAGAAGAGATAAAAATATCCAAAGGGAGGGACAGATCAAAAACAAGGCATCCACATACTGGAAACCTGCTAATAGGTTATAGCGCTTGTAAACACACATACAGTTGTCACTGGCCTTCGCGTCTTCTCAGCCTTTGTGAGTGATGTTCTTATGGCTGAATGTGCTTGATGAAGAAGAGTGCATCTGAAAACAAAAAGATCTGAATTAGTGTTTAAGTCTTCTATCAAGTTACTTTTGTAGAATAATAAAAGATAATAAATGTAGGAGAGATTAAGAAAGTTATCTGTGCACCTAATCCAAAGACACATATATCACGAGTTTGAAATCATATTTGGTATTCACAATCTTCAATATTCACTTGAGTTTATTGAAGCGTTATATTATTTTGGAATAGTGTAACTTTATGTGTAAGGGGAAGGGAAGTGGATGTTCGATGGCTGAGAAGTCTTGCGAAGTAGGGAAGGTTTTGTAACTCACTCACGCTATGGATATGGTTGGGGATTTACTCCTGTCAAGAGCAGGAGTAGATCCCTGCATATGGTGAGAGTTGACAATAAGCAACCCCTTAAACAACGTTATTTGAACATGTCTAAACGTACACCTGCTTCGTTTACACATAAGTAAATGCTTGCATATGTGAGCTTTCCTGGAAAGTGACTTTCACAGCATTCCGGGACTACTCTTGGGATTATGGATTTTTGTAAGTACTGCAAATAGAGAAGTAAACATACAGGAGTTAATTTACTATTTTTGAGGGTCGGGCCTTGTGACATCCGGTATTAAAGAGTATTCAGTGGAGAGCTTCCATTATACACATAATGCATTGGAGTGTCTAGGAAAGAAGAGGCACATTTCAGAGTGATGCCGCCTTACATTTCAGTCACAATTCTTAGTTGCATGCTATGGCCTAAAGTCCTGTAGTTCTCTGTGTTGTGGCAATTAAAAAAATTATATTATTCATGTATTTATTATTTATTCTCTTTGGACTCGTTCAAACCAAGATGCAATCAGTATAAGAATTGCAATTTCATAAAATGCAAACTATTATTTAGCAAATTGTATGGCATTTACAAGTTAAATGGTTTAATCACTCATTGAATACATATTCGATTTTAAAACAAATGTCCTTAAGCAGGCCCATTAAACAGCTTCTTTATTATGCCAATTACTTTGAATCTTTAAAAATTTAACATATATATGTATCTCCACTTTCCAAATTAAGAAACTGTGTTCCAATGCCTCAGAATGCAAACAACATAATTGATAATTATCTTCTTTCTATTTATTTTCCGATTACCAATTTGATTACCTACCTTTCACAGAATCACTCACTATATTACCTACTTAGACCATTACCGTTGAATTTGTTAATTAGAGTAAGTAGTATTGAGAATGTACACATACATCTGTGTTTTTTAATGTATTTTTAATGACAACATGTGTGTTTTTTTATTTTGTCATGGATCCAAAACTAAAGCGATCTAACATATATTCTACAACAAAAAATAAAAGAATTTTCATTTTACTTTTGGCTGAATCGAAAAGGTATGACCACAAATCAAGGTCTGTTATCAAGCTTTACATATGTCAACCTTTGTATTCTCTTGTAAGAGAATGCCCCGCATAACAATGAGCATAATGGCTGGGAAAGTGAATTCTGTAAATCAAAAGTACTAGTAATGTACATAATCAGTATTACAACACTGTAATGTCAGGAACTCCACTGAAGACAATGTATTACCAGAGGGCTAATAGTGCCTGGCATAGGCCTTCTGCTCCAACATTCTCATGTTTGTATTTTGTTTGTTTCCGTTTAATATGTAACGTTTTACCCTCAGTGAGTAGGGCTACATCTCTTGTTAAATAGGCCCTTGCCTGTGGCTCGACCTATAATGGCCGGTAGAGCCCCCAGCAAAGGGGTATTATTCTATTATAAACTAAGATAATAAGACCAAACTTTCAGTTACAACACTGCTTCTGATACTGAGTTAGGTAATGAAAAAATACCTTTAAATTAAAGCAGTTGATAGAATTCACACAAATATGTATGTTTACTAATTAAAACGTAATGCTAATTCTTGAAAATCTTTATATACATTTTTTTAAACATTCTAAAGGTTTACAGAACTTTTTAGGTAACAATTGAAATGCATTTCTTATATTTCAGATCATTGTGTTTTTCCCTTGACAGAGCCTGCAGTAGTACTCCATCCATTTCAGTATTCAGCAACTTATATATATATATATTCACTGAAAAAACCATGGGTTTCACACACGTTATAGTTAGGAATTAGCATTTAAAAAACCTTAGAAATTCAATGAAAAAACCAAAGGTTTCACACATGTTATAGTTAGCTGGACATTTCACTCGTAAAAAACCAATGAAATGTTCCCGTTATAGTTAGTTCAGCTAACTATAACTCGCGCGCCCGCAATGCACTGCTGATGACGTCACATATTACATCACTCATGACATGGTCAGTGACATCACTGATGACATCACTGATGACATCTCAAATGACATCACTGATGACATCACCGATGACATCATCCTTGTGATAGAGTGGCAGACCTCCTCTCACCCTAATATAACCTTTGATACACACATTCAAAAATAGAGACTAAAATTTTCAAAACAATGGACATTCCAATACCAGTTACAACAACCTCTTCAGTAATTCTAAGATCCACATACACATCCACTCATTCACCAACAGTCCTATACAGTCACTCATACATGTACTCACTCATCATATGTACTCATACACCTGAATGAATGAATGAATGAAAGGAAACTTGTAAACGCGCGACTTAACCCGAAGGCATCAAGGCGCCTAACCAAAAAAACAGTTCAAAAAGTAAGGCAGATCATGTCTAAGCGTAAGCCTTGGCGAAAAGCCATGTCTTAAGAGCCTTCCTAAAAGCCAGCGCCAAGGGAAGAGATTTTATCTCCAAGGGCAGGGTGTTCCAGAGCCTAGGAGCAAGAGTTGAAAAGGCTCTACCTCCCCAATTGGCTTTACGTATCCTGGGAACTAGAAGCAAAAACTTGTTGGACGACCGGAGAGTTCTAGAGGGTGTATAGGGGACCAACAGATCCCTCACACCTCCGGACCGGTTAGTGGCCAGGGCTCTATAAATCAGGGTCAGGGACTTGAAGGATATCCTGGCCTCCATTGGAAGCCAGTGTAGAGTCCTTCTTGCCGAATGAGCTGAGGCCCGTTTGGGCAGGTCCAAAACCAGTCTAGCGGCGGCATTCTGCACCATTTGGAGACGGGTTACCAGACCCTTGTTAATGCCTAAATAAAGAGCATTACAATAATCGAGTCTGGAACCTATCAATGCCAGGACAACGTGTTTCCTGGCCTGGAAGGACAAATAGTGCCTGATCCTCCGTAAGATGTTTATAAGGCCCCAACAGGTGGAGATGGTCCTCTTTACCTGTTGATCCATCCTCAAGAGGGGATCGATCAGGACACCTAAGTTTTTGGCCAGAGTAGTCGGTGAAGGGCACACCCCCATAGTGGAAGGCCACCAATCAGCCGACCAAAAATCCTCCTTTCCCCCGAACACCAGAATCTCTGTCTTTTCTCCATTGAGCTTCAATGAATTACAGACCATCCATTGAGCGACTGCCTTCATACAGTTTTTAAATTTAGAGGCGGCCAAGATGGCAGGTTGGGTAAAAGACAGCAGAATCTGTGTGTCGTCGGCATAAGAGATTACCTCCATCCCAAAAGATCTAATAAGCCTGGCAAGTGGGGTGACATAGATGTTAAAGAGGGTCGGACTTAATGCCGACCCCTGAGGGACCCCACAATGCACAGGGAGGGATGGAGACAAAAACTCCCCGAGCTTTACTCTCTGTTCCCTCTGATTCAGGAAGGTTGCCAGCAAACTAAGTGCCGTTCCTTCCACCCCTATCTCTCTCAGCCTTGATGTTAGAACTGAGGGAGACAGGGTATCGAACGCAGCCGAGAGATCCAAAAGGATAAGGAGAGTGGTCAGTCCCTTGTCAACCCTGGTGCGGATGGTGTCAAGCACGAAGGTAAGGGCAGATTCGGTGCTGTGTTCTCTCCTGAATCCATGCTGCGAATGATCTAACCTATCATGGGTTTCCAGAAAGTCGACAAGATGCTTATTTAGATGAATTTCCAGCATCTTGGCGGGAGCTGGGAGCAACGAAATGGGGCGAAAGTTTTTAAGCACACCCGGGTCAAGTGTGGATTTTTTTAAAAGAGGTTTGACCACCGCTTTCTTCCACTGTGGGGGGAAGGACCCTTCCTTCATTGCCCCGTTCATCACACCCAATAAGGGTGGAAGAAGACAGTCCTTGCACTGTTTAAGAAGTTTAAGAGGGCAGGGGTCTAAGGGGGACCCCGACCTAACCTTGGCCAGGAGAGCTTCCAGATCCAGTAGGGAAAGGGAAGGAAAACTGGACAGACTTCCATGGGACACCTCCTCAGAAAGAGGCAACACGGTAATAGGAGAAACTGTGGAAGTGGATAGAGCCACCTTTTGTAGCTCCAATGCAGAATATGCACCTATACATCCTGCTACACAACGCCATTCATCCATAGAGTTACTCACACACATAGTCACTCATGCTAACAAAGAATCAAACATACATTTACTTGCATATACAGTTATACACACACCACCACACTTACTTCTACGGAAACTGACACATACTTAGTCTGTTAAACAATCACTTATAGAAACACATACTTATTCATACAGGAACTCTTTCAATCTCTCACTCTCACATATACTCACTTATATACACCAATAGTCACATATACTAGTTTAAAAGACATGTAGTTACTCATAAAGACACTATTGAGACAGTCATTCACTCACTAACACACCCATACACACACTCATCCACCCATACAGTCCTGCACACATGCTGTCTTCAACACATACAAAGAGTGAATCACTCATTCATGCACCTATTCACTACGTAATACCCCCCACCGAACCATGCAGACACTCAGACTGATACTCAAAAAAACAACTAATAACCTATATAGACACCCATGTAGCTACACACCAACCCATGCAGCCACTTATGCACAAAGTGAGAGACTGATACAGATGTTTACATATTTAAACATTACTCAGTAAGCCATGTATTCACTAAGATACACTTAATCAGTCAGTTACACAATCAATTTTTCAAAAACAAATCTTCCATTTAGACACTTATATAACCATTTATTCTTCCATCGACCTTGAGATATACATATATAAAACATATTTAATTTTCAGAAAAACAGACATTCACTGGATGATGTCATCAGTGATGTCATCAGTGATGTCATTTGAGATGTCATCAGTGATGTCATGAGTGATGTCACTGACCATGTCATGAGTGATGTAATATGTGACGTCATCAGCAGTGCATTGCGGGCGCGCGAGTTATAGTTAGCTGAACTAACTATAACGGGGGAATTTCATTGGTTTTTTAGGAGTGAAATGTCCAGCTAACTATAACATGTGTGAAACCTTTGGTTTTTTCATTGAATTTCTAAGGTTTTTTAAATGCTAATTCCTAACTATAACGTGTGTGAAACCCATGGTTTTTTCAGTGAATTTGCAAGGTTTTTTAAATGCTAATTCTTATATTTACCTTTTTTTTTTTTTTTTTTTGCAATGTTTTTTACATATTTTAATTTTAATTTTATATCCTTTTTTGAAGACTATGGTTAAATTTTAAAAATTCTACAATATATTTTTTTATTTACCTTTTTTTTAAACTAAACAGGTAAGATTTAGTAGTATAACATAGTGAATCTTTTTTTCCTTTTTTTTTTTTTTAGTATTTTTTTAGCGTGCGCGTACGGTAAGCGCACGTCTTGCTTTTATTACGTTAGATTTCTACGCTGTTTGCGTTCAGTTACGCAATTTGCGTAGACGTACGTCACGCGCACGCGGCGCGTAACGTGTACGCTGCACGCGCATGTTACGCGGAAGTGAAGGGGCGTGCCTGTTTTGCGCATGCGCGCGTGCGCGTTTCTTTTTTACGCGCATGCGTACTTTTACCGTAAGCGCTCCGTAAGCGCACCGTAAGCGTAACGTACGCGCACGTTGGGTCATGTGATCAAGAAACAACACTTTTGATTGGTTTTTACTACTTTCAGTTCTAGAACTCTCCTACACCACACCCATTCCCCTCATTTCTGCTTGTGATCCCTTAGGAGAAGGAGCTGAGTTGTCTTTGTGATACGATGGCAGAACAGCAGACCTCTTCTGAGAGTGAGGCTAGCAGCACTACCTTGAGGCAGAGAAGGAGGAAACAAAAGAGCTCTTTCATATGGGAGTATTTTTCTTTTCCAGAGGGCAAGAAAAAGGTAAATGCACCCTTAGTGACTTGTAAGGTTTGTGACCGTGTACTTTCAAGAGGGAATCCTAACAAGAAGTATTCCTTCGGGAATCACACTATGTTGAGACACCTTCATGATGTACACGGTAGGACATATGCTCGACATACTGGAGGAAACCCTTCAGTAAGTCAACCAAGCACATCCACAGCAGCTCAGCCTGGTCCATCATCTGCAGGGCCGAGTCCATCTTCGGCAGATCAGCTGAGCCCTTCATCTGTGGGGGGAGCATCTCCTTTTTCTGGTCCTCTGGAAACCAACCATCGGTTTGCGAGGGTTACAATGCGGTGCGCCACTTGTTATGGTCTAATTTGTCATAGGGAGACCAGTGTTGCCCTAGTTAACAATAAAATAGACCAGCACATTTGTCCTACCGACTAATATTCCCATTCTTTCTTTCCTCTGTCCCTGTACGAACACAACGGCTCTTTTAACCCCTTTGCTGCTGCGGACATTCCGCTGCAGCGCTGGGGGGGCAGGGGGGCAGCGCGGTGGGCCTGTGCTCATGACGGAGCCGCTCCGTCATGAGCCACAGTTGAGCTGTGCTCATGACGGAACGGTTCCGTCATGACTCCGCCCATTTGCGTTGTCCCCCCGCACAGGCGGGGAAACAGCGCCGCGCAGGCGGAGCGGCCGCCAACGGGCGTGTCATGACGGAACCGTTCCGTCATGAGCACAGCTCAACCGTGGCTCATGACGGAACGGTTCCGTCATGAGCGGGGAAGGGGTTAAGAGCCAACCTTACCTTTCAACTTTTTTTAATATATTTTTTTCAACTTTTTTTTGATTTTTTTTTTTACCGTACGCGTAATTTTTTTTTTTTTTTTTTTAAACACTAAAAATCAATTATCACATTACAAGGTCCTTGAGAGACTACAATGAAAAACTGAAAATGTGATTGTGGAGAAGTGGAAAAAAGGGACCATGAAATTTCTGACTTACCATACCCACTCAAAAAATTATTTATCAATTAAAATATAATTTTAATTGCTATAAAAATGGTTCAAGTTTTCGAAAATTTTCTTTCGCAATCTGAAAAAAAAGAAAAAAGTATTAATATTTAATAAAACATTTTATAATACAGTACACATATTTACATATTTTCCAAAAACAATTTTTTGCCTTTTTTTTGCTGTTTTCAGAATATATTGCATTTCACTATAAATCGTGAAAGCAATTGCATTCATCACTTAACAGCGGGCAAAAAAAAAATAACAATCTCAAAGATTGTTTAAAAAAAGCCCAGAATCTCTTCTCAGTTAAACATAACATTATCGAAATGCAAAATATTATTCATTAAAAATATCATCTAATAACAAAAACTATTTCTAAAAAATACCGTCTGACAATTTTCTTACAGAAGCATAATCTCAAAAATAATATATCTCAAATAACTCCACAATACATCTGGTTTCCTTTCTTTTAGGCCAAATGTTAATTTTTGAAATTATTTTTTGATTAAATTTCCAACGATAATCCAATAAAATTCCAAAATTTAAATTGTACAGATGTTACCGATTCTCTCTAAAATTTTGGTTTCCGAAAGATTAATTAGGATTTAATTAAGTCCACAATACAATTGGATACCTTTCCTTTAGGCCAAATGGTAATTTTAAAAATCTTTTTTGATTAAATTTCCAACGATAATCCAATAAAATACAAAAATTTAAATTGTACAGATGTTACCAATTCTCTCTAAAATGTTGTTTTCCGAAACATTAATTAAGAATTATATAAGTCCACAATACAATTGGTTACCTTTCCTTTAGGCCAAATGATAATTTTAAAATATCTTTTTATTTGAATATTCCAATGGTAATCCAATAAAATGGTAAAATTGTTTTGTACAGATCTTGCCAAGTCTCTCTAAAATTTAGGTTTCAGGAAGATTAGATAGGAATTTGCTAAATCAAAAGGCAAACGTTGCTTGAAAATCAATTGGGAATCATTACACAGTGTCCAGCCTTTTTCACATTTAAGATAAACTGTGTAATGTCCAGAAGTAACAGTAGGTCCTTCATGGAAAATTATTGCAACTGTTACCAAAGTTTTTCCTGAAATTGATAATTGCTGTCCTGTAAACTTCTTTATTAAAGTATCCAATTTTGAACCATCAGCTTTACATCGTTGCATCATTAAAATTACATACTGTCTGTATTCCTTTAAAATTAACGTTGAAAACATGTCAGATTTACACTCACCGCATTCCATGCTATGATTAGCATCTTTAACTAATTTAGCAAAAGTGACTGTTTTACTCTCTGGCAATGTTAAATAAATAAACCTTTCAGAATCAACATTAGAGCCACATGTATTGAAACAGTTTTCACAACTATGTTCCCATTTATAAGAGAGACCAAACATATTTTCAATGGGAACCCCTTCTTCTTCCAGTACCTGAAGAAAATACATCAAGAATTCCTGTGCGTCTTGCTGTACATTTTGAGAAAACTGTGTACATCCTGAACATACATCTAAAAGTTTTCTAATTTCAGTAGCACTTTCTATTTGAGTTTTATCATTACTCAGCTTTTGAAAAAGGAGACTCAACTCAGAACAGAATCTTTTTCTCTGATTTACTATTATCTGCTCTTGCAAACTTTCCAGATAAAATGCAACATTCAGCACTACATTAGCGTAGCAGTTGACACCAGAGCTATTTTCAAAATGACATCCTACAACCTCTTCTTCATTTTCCTTTTTCTTTTTGCTTGCAATTACATCACTCCTCTTTTTTTTCCTCCTCTCTACATCCTCATTACAGATATTCTCATTTCTCCTTTTACGACAAACTACACGTTTCTCTAACACAGGATACTGACCTAAATGAGGAGCATAGGTTCTTCTTAATCTATTGTACTCCTTTACACAATTTGCATCAGCACTAACTTTTGAATCATCAAAGTCTATCATGAATAAACCAGATAATGTTTTCACTCGTGACAAAGCTACATAAGCCATACCTTCTTTGAACACAGTTGAACCAATGTTTACAAATGCACAATCTACAGTCAATCCTTGAGACTTGTGAATAGTTACAGCACAAGCATAAAACGAACTGTACAACGACAAATGTCTATAACTTCTTCTATCTGATCAAATTTTATTTTTAAACATTCAATTCCATCTTTTTTCTGATAATTAATAAAACCCACAACTCTTCCCATAGCTCCATTAACTAAACCTTTTTCAACATCCAAATTTCTCCTTAAAAATACTCATTAGTTCATGCAAACATATAGATTTTTTTCTAATCCAGCAGTTTTGGAAATGTTCTTCTCTAGTGAATCCAATTTATTTTTCAGTTTGCCTGTTAATGTGATAGTAATTCTTCCATCCTGAATTTTGTCCACTGCTTCCAATTTCCTGATATCTTCCTTTTCCAATTTCAAAAGCTCCTCATTGAATATTGAGCATTCACGTAGAGTTGGCATTAAGCAGATGACACTTTTCTTTTCTGCAATGTTCTTGTATATCTTCTCTGCAACTATTTCTTCCTTTGGAAATAAATTATGTAGCAACCGACTCTGTAATGCTTTTGTGCCAGCTTCAGTGAGTAGTCCAATTCTGATATCTTTCAGAATACTTCCATATTCTTCATCGTTTGCTTGTCTCATATTAGTAGTAAGTTCCTTGTACTCAAAGAAGGACCAAATATTTGCATTACCGATGCTTCCCAATGACTTCTTTGTGTCTTCATGTGTCACAGTATTAAACACTGGTTGTCCTTTAACTGGAGTAAGCTGTAGAAGATCCCCAAAAACTATGACATGTTTTCCACCAAATAACACGTCATAGTCTGTCCGTAGAGTTTGCTGCATTCTTAAATGCACAAAGGCAAGCATTAAGTTTGATACCATGCTCACATCATCAATAATGAGAACTTGCCCTGATCCTTGAGGGTTCCTTGTGCATCTCGTACTTCAGAGTACAGATTTGGTTCTCTCGTGGCCCCCCCCCTCCCTCTCAGGTCTTCTTTTATTGACCGCCCTCGGGTGGTTGGGTGTTGACTCCCCCGGATGGTGTTCGCCGCCCTTCATAAGTCGTTTCGCCTTGTTTGTTGTATTTTTGTATTTTTCTTTTTTGTTGTTATTTATACTAAAAGTGTGTATTCTGATTTCCTTTATGTGCAGTCTGATTTACTGTGATAGTGCGGAGCCCCTGTGGGCCAGCCATTGTTTTCTGATATGCTGGAACACTTCGACTACTAGCGGCCGGCCCTGGTGGTTGTAGGCCCGTGTTTGTAACCCTTTTTATGCACAATAAAATCTTTAAAAAAAAAAAAAAAAAAAAAAAATGAGAACTTGCATCTTCTTCAATACTCTTGAAACTTCCAAGCATGCTTCTCCAGTTAGCTTGTGGTATTGTATTTTGTTCTCATGCTCCACTGGTAACATTAGCAAACGATGTAAGGTGATTCCTTTTATGTTATATGCTGCTAACCCAGTTGGAGCAGTAACCACACAAGACAAAGTAGAATCCGTTTTTTGCTGTAGGTAGCTTCTGATGACTTTTATTAGGAAACTTTTTCCAGTTCCAGCTTGTCCGCTTACATACATCCTGATTGGATGAAATGATGTGCATGAGCACTCTTTTTTTTCATGTAGTAATCCGTGATCAATTTTATTTCTGATTTCTTCATAAATTTGTTGCTGCTCTTCATTCAGTTGTCTTTCCAAATTTGGTAAGTCTATAAATTCTTCTTGAGCTTGATTCATAGCCGTTTCCACTTCATTCATGGCTATTGCAGCTTCATTTTCAACGATTGGTTGTCCTAGGGGATCTTGACTGAGTGTTCCTGAACTTTGGCTGTCTTGAGAACTGTCTCTAGCTACTTCAGCTGCAATTGTAGTTTCCTGTTCAATTTCTTCATTTAACATTTGCACATAAGTTGTGAATGTACTGCATTGTATGCTGTCTTTGCAAGCATTAAAGGAATCTTCATAGCTTTGAAATTCTCCCAGTAGTTCATCCTCTGTACGCCATGGTTTAAACAGCTGTAAAAGAGCCAAGTAGTAAAATTCCTTTTTGTCAGTAGTGTCGCAACTCAGCTTCCTGTGATTTATCAAACTTCCTTTTGTTTGCTTCACCAAACATCCTTCCTCACCAATGACTTTATATTTTCCATTGTTGATGTCTTCTGCGGCTTTCCGTGAATAAATGTAGTTCTGCAGCACTTCATAGAGACACATGTTCTCCAGATGATGACTTCTCTTGGGATAATATGTGTCCAACATGTTTGATTTCAAAATATCTGTACTTTCTGGGTCATTCTCGGCCAAATATTCAATTTCTCCAACAGATTTCAGTACCCGATTTCTCATTGCTGCAAGGCCTAAACTTGCCCAAATTATTCTTCTTGATTTCGAGTAGAGACTTGCAGAAGATAACCTATCTGAACATTCGTAGGATCCAATTTCTCGATGCGATAACATCTTTAAACTGAAACTGTACAGCTTCTTACTGACAGTCTTCTCGTGAGAAATCTCTTCCCACATTTCTTTCAATTCACTTTTTTCTGATTTAGTAATGTAAGACGTTACATATCGAGCAACAGCAATGGAATTGTCAGCTACATACTGTATATCCATGTTAGCATTCCACATGGATAAAATGACTGGGTTGTAGTCATTTATATTTTTTGATTCTTCTTTTCTTTTAAGGTTGTAGGTATTCTTAGGTGATTTTCTTGTAATATTATGTCTCACAGATGACATAAAACTGTTTACTCTTCCATTTGAAAGAACAGGTCTAGGAAATCCAAATCGACATTTAGTGTAGTATTTATCTTTGCTCTTGTATTTCCGTCGACAGTATTTTCCACACCGATGACTTTGGAAACGTAAAACTTGCTCCTTTAACTTTTTCTCTTCTGTGCTTTTTGGTATAGCACATGCTGCATATTCTTCAATGAAAGATAACACTGCTTCATCAGTATCTGTTCCAAACTTTGGGGCATCCTTGATCCACAACAGCATATGAATATGAGGAGCACCTCTTGCCTGGTACTCTTTTCTCCAAAAGAAATCCTCTACTTCTCCAAGAGGTGGATTTTTTTTATTGCAGATGAAGGACATCATAGCCTCAAATCTATGATTGAAATATCTGCAAACATTAACCAGATCCAATGAGCACAGTTCTCCAGCTGTCTTGTATTCGATGTTTTTAATGTTTGAATTTGCCTCTCGTAGAAAATCCAGTAAATCATCCCAAGCGTACTCAGCACAGCTTAGGGTAAGGAACCATGTTGGTGTTCCTAAATTCCGTAACATGCATTTTAATTCACCATGGCGTCGGTACCAATATTCATTTGTCCCACGCTGACAAGCCATCAGATTGATCAGTTGTGTTTCCAAATGATCATCTCGGTGCTGCACTTTCTCCATAAAATCCTTAGCAGACACATTTTGTAAATGTACTCCACTTTTTAAAATGTGATTTACTGCATAAGACAATGCAGACAAGTCGCTTTCAAATAAAAGATGGAACAAATAAGGAATACTTTGTCGAAATCTGGGATCTTCTGCATATAGTCTTGTAGTTCGATACTCAGAAGCTGGAATCTGTTCTGGACGTTCATCGTATCGTCCTCCTTTTCCTGTAGGAAACAGCTGAGGAAAACATCGAGCTTCCAAGCTCTCCTCCCATACACTCACGGGAGTTCCTTTTGCTTTCTTCATCTGAAACAGATCAATAGTGTCTCCCATAACTTCTTTTGAATGAAGAGGATGTATGCTAAAATGTTCATAAATTTCTTCTTCCTTTGACTTGTCCACTTTTTCAATTTGACCAGTTGGTGTTTCTGTGTCTTCTTGTAAATCTTCTTCTTCTTCTATATAAATTGATTCATACCATTTATTATATTTTTCAAATACAAATTTGCTCTTTGTACTTTTCGTACATCCACCAGCTCTTGCCAAATCTTCTTATTCTTTGTAGGTACACCATTAACCAGAATAACTAATGGTTCACTTTCCAAAGTATCTGCATCAATAGTTTCCATATTTTTTTTCAAATCCAAGGGCAAATACACCACTCTTCCTTTTAAACCTCTCAGTAAATCTGAAGGAGGTAATTTACCAGTTTTGGGCTCCATACGTACTATGGTCTGGAACGGATGAACACATTGAATAAGTATAGACTCATATGTATTTAATTCAGAAAGTTCGGCAGGAATAGCATCCAATTCTAAATTATTATGTACAGCTCTGGTCGGCATTCTATTTTCTTCTAATTTGTTGTAACAGTATTTACAAATACGCTGATCTTCACCCAATTCAAAACAAATTTCAAGAAATATATATGTGGCAAAATCCTTCCACTTACAATTATCTTCATTTTCACTTTTTCTGTAGAGATCAACATACCTGGTTTGTATTCTATAATGAGTTCTGCGGCAACAAATACAAGTAATATTTGGTCTTTCATTAGAGATTATTGCAAATTTTGTTATGTGATCATTAAATGTCTTACTTACAGAGGGTTCTACATTCTCTTCCACTTCTTCCTCATTTACTGTGTCCTTTTCTGCACTGTCTTGTTCAGGACCAAAGTAACAAAACTGAATTTCATCAATAACCTTCTCCACATCTGATACCGATCCACGGAACAGAGCCCTATTCAATTCATCTAACTTTATTGCTGGACTTTTAGCAAAATACAACCGTCTCACAAACTTTCTCATTTCAGTATGATGAACAGCCAGCATCCTAAAATGATGAAAAACACTTTTACACACTTTTCTAGATAGACAAGCCAGAGAATGACCCTGCAAACCAGTATTCTCTCTCACTCTGCATGGATCTAGACTTTGAAGCACCTTAATCTTCTGTTTTACACTTTTTTTTACTATATTCTCTTAGAAACTCATGAAATTTATCAATAGATTCCTGACGCACAGTGCAAATACTACTACAATTCCAAGTGTACACTGGGGCTTTAGGACGTCTCCCCATAGCCTCATCCGCCATCACTTGTACCTCATCTCTTGGAACCATTTTCTCCTTCTCCATTATACAACCATTTTTCACTTCGTAAGCACGACCTCTGGTGTCAACTGCATGCAGCAAACTATTACTTTGAAAATAACTCTCTTCATTAAAAAAAGGTTCACTTCTTGAACTATGCATCCATTCTCCTAAAAACACTTTACAAAAGTTTGTTCTTTTCACTTCTCTTTTCCTTTTGGTTTGTGATTTCAGTACATTAACCACTTTATCTAATGTACGCATCCTATTCAAAATTAAAATGAATAGTTTCCTTTTTAATTCTCATGCCTTAGCTGCAATGGCTTCAATTTCTTTTTTTCTCTTATAAAATTTAGCCTTTTGCTTATATTTCTTCACATCCTTTATCAAATTGGACATAACTCTTCTCTGAAACATTTTTCTACGTATCTCTTTAAACGCTGTTTTTCTGTTTAAATTAATCTTTATTGTTTTTGAAGGTATATTTGCATTAACTAAATGCTCAATTTTTTCCTGTTCTTTTCTATTTAAAACATTCTTTCCAGTACAGACATTTTGTACATTTTTCCTTTTTTTGAAGATGTTCTTTAAAAAATCTTTTGTCTGCTTACCAGAAGACTTTCTCTTTTTCCCAACATGAGCATCTCCAGGTAACTTAGGTCCTCCAGTTGTCTTCAAATATAGTTTTTTTTGTGGTTTTTCCTTAGTCTGGATTTTGTAGGCATCTTAAATTGTGTTCACTGCTCTTCAGCAATACCTGAAAAAAACTAAAAAAAAATTTCTTTATTTTATTTAAATATATTACTACATTTTTTATGATCTTTTCAAATCTTAAAATACTAAGTACCCCTTTCCTACAAGTGAAAATCACAATAACACCTTCACAAATTAAATATCTAAAAACAATTCCTGTGTGCACACAGAGTCATGGTTTGAAATTAGGCAAAAAACGAAATTTCTTTGCCAATTGGAAAGCACACTTCCTACTGCTTTTTTGGCAAGTGATAAGTACTTTTACAATCTGACACATTTCTAATCCAATTTTCAGATTCTCAAAAAAGCACATGTCCAAACAGCTTTTTCAGACCAGAAACATCTATAACCTGGGTGACTGACTACACTCCAGCAAGGGCAACCAGCCTTAGTGATGCTGAATGTATTTGCATTACTAACTGCAACCTCAAACCCCACTCGGTTGTGAATACTGTGCATGATTCCACAGGATAAGCAGCTGGCTGTGGGCTAAGAGTCTGCTTCTGCATAAAAAAAATAGTTCCCCCTTTCCTACTAATGCAACTGTAAAATTACCAGAGCAATACGCAATAAATCTCTGTCTGTAATTCCTCTTTGCACACAGAGTCATGTTTTCATATTAGTCAGAAAACGAAATTTCTTTGCCAATTTGAAAGCACACTTACTACTCTTTTTTTTGGCAAGTGATAAGTACTTTTACAATCTGACACATTTCTAATCCACTTTTCAGATTCTCAAAAAACCACATGTCCAAATAGCTTTTTGAGACCAGCAACATGTGTAACCTGGGTGATTGACTACACTCCAGCAAGGGCAACCAGCCTTAGTGATGCTGAATGTATTTGCATTACTGACTGCAACCTCAAACCCCACTCGGTTGTGAATACTGTGCATGATTCCACAGGATAAGCAGCTGGCTGTGTGCTAAGAGTCTGCTTCTGCACAAAAAAAATAGTTCCCCCTTTCCTACTAATGCAACTGTAAAATTACCAGAGCAATACGCAATAAATCTCTGCCTGTAATTCCTCTTTGCACACAGAGTCATGTTTTCATATTAGTCAGAAAATGAAATTTCTTTTCCAATTTGAAAGCACACTTACTACTCTTTTTTTTGGCAAGTGATAAGTACTTTTACAGTCTGACACATTTCTAATCCACTTTTCAGATTCTCAAAAAAGCACATGTCCAAACAGCTTTTTGAGACCAGCAACATGTGTAACCTGGGTGACTGACTACACTCCAGCAAGGGCAACCAGCCTTAGTGATGCTGAATGTATTTGCATTACTGACTGCAACCTCAAACCCCACTCGGTTGTGAATACTGTGCATGATTCCACAGGATAAGCAGCTGGCTGTGTGCTAAGAGTCTGCTTCTGCATAAAAAAAATAGTTCCCCCTTTCCTACTTATGCAACTGTAAAATTACCAGAGCAATACGCAATAAATCTCTGCCTGTAATTCCTCTTTGCACACAGAGTCATGTTTTCATATTAGTCAGAAAACGAAATTTCTTTGCCAATTTGAAAGCACACTTACTACTCTTTTTTTTGGCAAAAGATAAGTACTTTTACAATCTGACACATTTCTAATCCACTTTTCAGATTCTCAAAAAAGCACATGTCCAAACAGCTTTTTGAGACCAGCAACATGTGTAACCTGGGTGACTGACTACACTCCAGCAAGGGCAACCAGCCTTAGTGATGCTGAATGTATTTGCATTACTGACTGCAACCTCAAACCCCACTCAGTTGTGAATACTGTGCATGATTCCACAGGATAAGCAGCTGGCTGTGTGCTAAGAGTCTGCTTCTGCATAAAAAAAATAGTTCCCCCTTTCCTACTTATGCAACTGTAAAATTACCAGAGCAATACGCAATAAATCTCTGCCTGTAATTCCTCTTTGCACACAGAGTCATGTTTTCATATTAGTCAGAAAACGAAATTTCTTTGCCAATTTGAAAGCACACTTACTACTCTTTTTTTTGGGCAAGTGATAAGTACTTTTAAAGTCTGACACATTTTGAATCCACTTTTCAGATTCTCAAAAAAGCACATGTCCAAACAGCTTTTTGAGACCAGCAACATGTGTAACCTGGGTGACTGACTACACTCCAGCAAGTGCAACCAGCCTTAGTGATGCTGAATGTATTTGCATTACTGACTGCAACCTCAAACCCCACTCGGTTGTGAATACTGTGCATGATTCCACAGGATAAGCAGCTGGCTGTGTGCTAAGAGTCTGCTTCTGCATAAAAAAAATAGCTCCCCCTTTCCATCTAATGCAACTGTAAAATTACCAGAGCAATACGCAATAAATCTCTGCCTGTAATTCCTCTTTGCACACAGAGTCATGTTTTCATATTAGTCAGAAAACGAAATTTCTTTGCCAATTTGAAAGCACACTTACTACTCTTTTTTTTTGGCAAGTGATAAGTACTTTTACAATCTGACACATTTCTAATCCACTTTTCAGATTCTCAAAAAAGCACATGTCCAAACAGCTTTTTGAGACCAGCAACATGTGTAACCTGGGTGACTGACTACACTCCAGCAAGGGCAACCAGCCTTAGTGATGCTGAATGTATTTGCATTACTGACTGCAACCTCAAACCCCACTCGGTTGTGAATACTGTGCATGATTCCACAGGATAAGCTGCTGGCTGTGTGCTAAGAGTCTGCTTCTGCATAAAAAAAATAGCTCCCCCTTTCCATCTAATGCAACTGTAAAATTACCAGAGCAATACGCAATAAATCTCTGCCTGTAATTCCTCTTTGTACACAGAGTCATGTTTTCATATTAGTCAGAAAACGAAATTTCTTTGCCAATTTGAAAGCACACTTACTTCTCTTTTTTTTTGGCAAGTGATAAGTACTTTTACAGTCTGACACTTTTTCAATCCACTTTTCATATTCTTAAAAAAGCACATGTCCAAACCGCTTTTTCAGACCAGCAACATGTGTAACCTGGGTGACTGACTACACTCTAGCAAGGGCAACCAGCCTTAGTGATGCTGAATGTATTTGCATTACTGACTGCAACCTCAAACCCCACTCGGTTGTGAATACTGTGCATGATTCCACAGGATAAGCAGCTGGTTGTGTGCTAAGAGTCTGCTTCTGCACAAAAAAAATAGTTCCCCCTTTCCTACTAATGCAACTGTAAAATTACCAGAGCAATACGCAATAAATCTCTGCCTGTAATTCCTCTTTGCACACAGAGTCATGTTTTCATATTAGTCAGAAAACGAAATTTCTTTTCCAATTTGAAAGCACACTTACTACTCTTTTTTTTGGCAAGTTGGCAAGTGATAAGTACTTTTACAGTCTGACACATTTCTAATCCACTTTTCAGATTCTCAAAAAAGCACATGTCCAAACAGCTTTTTGAAACCAGCAACATGTGTAACCTGGGTGACTGACTACACTCCAGCAAGGGCAACCAGCCTTAGTGATCCTGAATGTATTTGCATTACTGACTGCAACCTCAAACCCCACTCGGTTGTGAATACTGTGCATGATTCCACAGGATAAGCTGCTGGCTGTGTGCTAAGAGTCTGCTTCTGCATAAAAAAAATAGCTCCCCCTTTCCATCTAATGCAACTGTAAAATTACCAGAGCAATACGCAATAAATCTCTGCCTGTAATTCCTCTTTGTACACAGAGTCATGTTTTCATATTAGTCAGAAAACGAAATTTCTTTGCCAATTTGAAAGCACACTTACTACTCTTTTTTTTGGCAAGTGATAAGTACTTTTACAGTCTGACACTTTTTCAATCCACTTTTCATATTCTTAAAAAAGCACATGTCCAAACAGCTTTTTCAGACCAGCAACATGTGTAACCTGGGTGACTGACTACACTCTAGCAAGGGCAACCAGCCTTAGTGATGCTGAATGTATTTGCATTACTGACTGCAACCTCAAACCCCACTCGGTTGTGAATACTGTGCATGATTCCACAGGATAAGCAGCTGGTTGTGTGCTAAGAGTCTGCTTCTGCACAAAAAAAATAGTTCCCCCTTTCCTACTAATGCAACTGTAAAATTACCAGAGCAATACGCAATAAATCTCTGCCTGTAATTCCTCTTTGCACACAGAGTCATGTTTTCATATTAGTCAGAAAACGAAATTTCTTTTCCAATTTGAAAGCACACTTACTACTCTTTTTTTTGGCAAGTTGGCAAGTGATAAGTACTTTTACAGTCTGACACATTTCTAATCCACTTTTCAGATTCTCAAAAAAGCACATGTCCAAACAGCTTTTTGAAACCAGCAACATGTGTAACCTGGGTGACTGACTACACTCCAGCAAGGGCAACCAGCCTTAGTGATCCTGAATGTATTTGCATTACTGACTGCAACCTCAAACCCCACTCGGTTGTGAATACTGTGCACGATTCCACAGGATAAGCAGCTGGCTGTGTGCTAAGAGTCTGCTTCTGCATACAAAAATAGCTCCCCCTTTCCATCTAATGCAAATGTAAAATCACCAGAGCAATACCAAACAGCTTTCTGAGACCAGCAACATGTGTAACCTGGGTGACTGACTACACTCCAGCAAGGGCAACCAGCCTTAGTGATGCTAAATGTATTTGCATTACTGACTGGAACCTCAAACCCTAAAAGTATTCCTTATTTATACCAGTACACCTTAATTATGGTGAAAACATAGTCCATATTATTTTACATGTTCCTCACATTTAAATTTCTCCCAAAACACAAAATGATAAACACAACTTCAACAAAAGGAATTCCAATGCTATCATTCATTTCTTAATTTACCATATACATCCCCTCTCAAACTCTTAACTCACCTTTAAAATTAGTTAGTTGTGAAAGAAATGTGGCACTCAAACAGCAGATTATCAGAGCCAGGATCTCTGTTCTGTACACCTCTCTCCTCTCAGCAGAACCAGATAATGGCAAAGTTTCCCTCTCTTTTTCCACACATATACATGTTAGTTTCAAATCTCAGTGCTTCCCCATTTTTTTCAAATGTAATCACACATTTCTATTGGTTGAAAACCAACCCTTTTCAAAAAGTACCCTTCCCCCAACTTGACTTCAGCCTAGTACCCTTCCCCCAACTTGACTTCTGCCTGCTACCATAGCAACAGCTCTTGAAACACTGCTGTGTAGACTTAGGTCAGAAGTTCACCACACAATGTTTCATTTTCAAAGTGCAAGAGTGCTTGACTTTTCAAACCTAACAGCAAATCCATACTAATGTTCTTTGGTAACACATTTTTCTGTACCAATACAAATCATGCTTCTATAAATTGACACACACAGCCTAGTTTTTAGTGTAGAATGGTATGAAACTGTAACAGCCAATGAGTTCATTTTATTTTTAAAAAATATGTATGCCTCCATTTCCAAACTGTCTTTCATTTCATTTTCCCATTCTACTGAAATACACCTCCTGAGTGCATCCAGATCTCCTTGGAAGATGTTCACAGTGTGGATTGTAGGGCACAGCTATGTTTTCTGGAGTGAAAAGTTTGCAGAGAAAACAGGTATGGTGAGAGACCTTGCTTTGCCAAATGTAGACATTAAATGGATTGGTCAGAGAGGGTTAAAGTGGCACCAATTAATGCCATTGGTGAAATCCTTCATGCAAATCCAACACCCTGACCTCATAATAGTGCACTGTGGTGGCAATGACCTAGGCACTTTGACTGGGGTAGGTCTGGAAATGCTTATGAAGGAGACCTTTGCACAACTGTTTTCACTTTTCCCTAAAACTGCCTTTGTGTTTTCTAACATATGCCAAAGGCAAAAATGGAACTGGTCCAATCATTTTTGTCCACAGATTGACAAAGCAAGAAAGCACGTCAACAAATCTGTTTCTGCTTTCCTCCGTGACTATGGTATGGGTTCCATTTACCACAACAACTTGCGTTACGACATGCAAGACATTTATAGAGGAGATGGTGTACACTTCACTGATGAAGGGAACAGAGTCTTCCTCTTGAACCTTAGACTCTGCATCGGTACTTACTTGTAGGTACCACTAAAAAATCACTTAATAAACACAACGGCTCTTTTTAGAGCCCCCTAATATCTAAACACTTAAATCTGCATTTCATTTCATTTTTTTTTTTTTTTTTTACCGTACGCGTACGGTGAGCTCACCGTACGCGTACCCCGCGATTTTTAAAAAAATTAATAAATGTTTTTTTTGTTCTTTTCTGTGCTTCTTTGACCCCCTTTCAAATGTTAGGGGGTCTGTAACTCTCTTCCTTGCCCCCTTTTCAAGTTATCACCCTTTTTTTTCTGAGTGAAACACACAAAATGGCGGCCGCCGCTTCCTGGTTTCGACCGATTCGTATGTTTACTAAGATCTAACAGCCAATCAGAATCGCACTCGCGCACGTCACCGTACGCGTACGGTAAGCTTACCGTAAGCGCACGGTAAGCGCACCGTAAGATGGCTCAGATATATATATATTGATTTAAAGGCTATTTTCTCAGAATCTACTGAACAGATTTACACCAAACCTACAAAAGGCACTTCCTTGACCTGTAGACTACCTCTCTGCCAAATTTCAAGGAACTCTGTTCAGCCGTTCGGGCTGTAGCTGTGTCTAAAGGTCCTATGGAAAAATGCATGGGAAAAACGCGTTTTGGGACCCCCCTTTTATCTCAGCCCCCGCTTGACGAATCCCCCCGAGACTTTCAGGGTAGGAGCGGAGCGTAGCGCCCCATTAGTTTTGAAAATTTCGCGAGTATTCGTCGACCGGCGCCAAAGTTATTCCAAATAGAATGTTGCGGTTTTCCTATGGAAACAGGGTCCTAACTATAACTACCTACTGGCGACCGCCAGTAGGTAATATATATATATATATATATTACCTACTGGCGGTCGCCAGTAGGTAGTTATAGTTAGGACCACGTTTCCATAGGAAATCCGCAACATTCTATTTTGAATAACTTTTGCGCCGGTCGACGAATCCTCGCGAATTTTTCAAAATAGGTGGGGCGCTACGCTCCGCTCCTACCCTGAAAGTCTCGGGGGGATTCGTCAAGCGGGGGCTGAGATAAAAGGGGGGTCCCAAAACGCGTTTTTCCCATGCATTTTTCCATAGGACCTTTAGACAGGGCTACAGCCCGAACGGCTGAACAGAATTACTAGAAATTTGGCAGAGAGGTAGTCCTCAGGTCAAGGAAGTGCCTTTTGTAGGTTTGGTGTAAATCTGTTCAGTAGATTCTGAGAAAATAGCCTTTAAATCAATATATATATCTGAGCCAGCTTACGGTGTGCTTACGGTACGCTTACCGTACGCGTACGGTGGCGTGTGCGAGCGCGATTCTGATTGGCTCTTAGATCTTAGTAAACATTCGAATCGGCCGAAACCAGGAAGCTGCGGCCGCCATTTTCTCTCTCGCACTGAGAGCAATTTTTAAAATTTAAAGCCCAAAAACATGTAAAGGGGCTGTTTAGACAGCTCCCACACACATAGGCATGTTGAGGGAGTCCCCAAAGATCCTCCAAGGCCAAAAACAGAATTTTTATTTTTTCGGTAATTTCGCCGATTACGCTAAAAAAAAACATCAAAAAAGCATCATCCACACTCTCTGCACCCCGTGTGCAATTGGTGGCCGAAGGCCACCAATTGCGCATGGCTTATCTCAGCTGAAAAAACTAAAATTTAAAAAAAATAAAAATAAAAAAAAAAATTATCCACACTCTCTCCACCCCGTGTGCAAATGGTGCCCGAAGGGCACCATTTGTGCATGGCTTATAAAATATACGAAAAATTAAAATATTACCTTTCAAAACGAAGTGCATCATATGTCCTCCTCCATGTGCGCACGGTGCGCGAAGCGCATCGTGCGTACATGGCCCATCTAGCGTAACGTGGGCACGCGGTGCGCGTAGCGCACCGCGTGCCCACCGTGCGTGCATGGCACTAACTGCGTAAAGTGGGCGCGCGGTGCGCGAAGCGCACCGCGTGCTCACTGTGCGCGCACGGTGCGCGAAGCGCACCGTGCGCGCACAGAACGAACTGCGTTAAGTGGGCGCGCACGCCACGAATGGCGTAAAGTAACTTAGCATTTAAAAAACCGTACAAATTCTCTGAAAAAACCATAGGTTTCACACACGTTATAGTTAGGAATTAGCATTTAAAAAACCTTGCAAATTCACTGAAAAAACCATAGGTTTCACACATGTTATAGTTAGCGGAAATTTTACTGATAAAAAACCAATGAAATTCCCCCGTTATAGTTACTGCAGGCAACTATAACTCACGCGACCGCAATCTTCTGCTGATGACATATGTGTCTTTATGAAAAAAAATTATTTGTAATATATGTATAGCTAAAAATGTATGGAAGAAGACATGGGCAAATAAGTGTCTAAATACAGTATTAGCATCAGCAGAGGATTGCGGTCGCGTGAGTTATAGTTGCCTGCAGTAACTATAACGGGGGAATTTCATTGGTTTTTTATCAGTAAAATTTCCGCTAACTATAACATGTGTGAAACCTATGGTTTTTTCAGTGAATATATATATATTCAGGAATAAAGCATAAAGCAAAATTATCTCAAAATCAAAGTCAACAATTTATAAATATTCTTATACCACCAAAATAAATGTCGCTACCTTACATATCACTGGAAGTAGTCACAATACAAAATAAATAGTCCCATTTTAAACAGCAACTGGAGGAAGGATGCTGAGAACAGCAAAAATGATGCCTCATTATAAAGTTTGACATACAATCAGGTAGTCTTGCCAGAAAGTAACGTTTTACTTCATCACCTCAAGTGGTGAAGAAGGAACACACATAAAGATTGATGGAGTGTGGCCCTCTTTCTGAACCAAAGACCTAATCAGAATGTGGATAATTACCAAGTTTTTTTCAGCACTTGCAAATGTCTCAACACAATTACATTGTATTTTTTTTCTAAAACTTGCTTGTTAAGCAATAGGGAGCGCAAATATTAAAAGAGTAACACAGCGCATTACAGGGAAATGGCAGGAATCAACAGCATTTATGCACACACGCATGCATGCATGAATGAATGTATAAAGCCTTTCCCCAGTGTTGGAGCACAATGGTCAGCCTACCACCAACGCAAGCATACTTGCACCATGGTGGAAGGGTGTCTGCATTGCAAGCAGTATTGTTTCTGTGCAGGAAGGCGTAGCATTTTAGTGCATCCACAGGTCTACCAGTAATGGTAAATCTGGGAATGTGTTAAAATCCATGGGTGTTACATGGGAACACCCATGCAGCACCCATGGAATGCCTCCCTGGGCAGGGTAACAAAAACGTAGCGATTTGCACTGCGTTACTCTGGATTTATCAAGCCACTCAGGGCAACGCAGAGTGGCCTTGCGTGGCTTTATAAATCGCATTTTGTGGTTACGTCCTGCATGCACCAGGTTGTGTGGTGCAAAAGCGATGCAACCCCTACATAAATATGGCCCTAGGTGTATATTGATTCAGGGAGTAGGATGTAAGGTTTGCCCAGGATTGAGAGTAGGTGTATATTTCATTGGAGCAGGGCATTAAAAGCGTTTTGCTTTAAAGTGCAGTATTTCACATAGCTCTTTGGATTGGCCAGAATGCCAGGTATGTGTAGGACTACGGTAAGGGCTCTATCTATTTCTATAATATGGGAGAAGGGCACCAGGCAAATATATTGTAGTCAGTCTTGGGTGTGAGTAGGATGGGTAAATACTGGATTAAAGGTAGAAACCAAACACATCCCATGGAGGAGTAGACGCAACATGAATACCTTGGATTTGGAGAAATGACAAGGGATTCTTGGATGAGGTGGGCACTAGGCATATCTTGCACTGGAAGGCAGGGAACCAGGCTTATTTTGAGATGGCAGGCTGGGTACCAGGGATATCCTAAATTGTGGGCAGTACACCAAAAACATCTTACATTTAAGATTAACTGTTATACTGTGAATTGGGTTGAGGAATTAAAACATCAGGCATGTTTTTGGAACATTTTTAAGTCACAGGAGTACATTTATTAGGCGAAATAGGGTCTCTTTCGGCTATTAATACTCAGGACATAAGCCAATTCAGTTGCCTTTAAAGGGAATTATTGCAAAGGCCTTTTCTTTTTATAGGATGAGGGAACGCCTTGTGTATTTTTTAATACCCACTCTGTATGAATGGGAATCTTTGGCTACTATGTGTAATTCTGTACTTACGTGTATATAGGTTTTCAATCAATAGTTTTTATCTTTTTACTTTTTTGTATGTTTACTATACAGTGTATATGAAACATTTGCTATACGTATATATTCTTGTTATATTCCTATTTCGCATTCAAATATTATTTTACATAGTGGCATTTTCGTACAATATGTCATCATAAATTGCATTACAACGAAATTATAAAAATATAATGAGAGGAATATGCATTCGTACCTAAAATGAATTCTCTTGAAAAAAATAATAGTAAATTCCAAGAATGCGATCAACTTAAAATATAGCTGTGGTGTTCTCATTCCTATGGTTACTGGAATGCGTTGTGGAATCTACGGGTTAAAGGGTTCGGGGTCTGGCAGTTATCGGGAGACCATTGAAGCTAACAGACGTATCGGAGTGTTGTCTGTGTGCTGACCGAAATAAAGGACTCTTCTACATATCTGGTGAACGTCCTTCCTTCTGGGACCTTCACACTTCATTTGGCGGCGATTGGGATTAATTTCCTCAGCACATTTCACAGCGCATTCCGATTGCTTTCCACAAGATCAGCAAGAGAGCAAAGCAAGTTCAGTGAGACGCACTAGCTTTGGACATCTATCTGCAGGTTGTATGACATTAAATACAATTTTTTCCGAAACTCTGTCGCTACTATTAAGTGCACCAAGCTCCGGCTTATTTTGAACTTCAAACTGCGTCTCCACGAGCGCTCACCTTCTATCGCTCGCACTGTGGAATGTAGATTCTTCATTCTTTTCTCCGTTCGGCAGCTTCTTTTCTGACCTGATTCTCACTGTAGGAAATAGTGGTTCGGAGGGAAGGCAAGAAACGATGATAGTTAATCAGGAGACGCTTTTTAATACATCCTCACAGGTTCAGTACAAACATCGAATGCCGCTAACGGCATCACATAACAACTCACCGTCCCTTTGAAAGATGCCACCCGCAACCCCGAGCGAAGCAGTCACGAGTCGTGATGGAAGATCACGCTCGCGACGGCCACGCTCCAGGTACCCAACACACCTTCCCCCCATAAAATTAAACAAACAAGAAAAAAAAAAACACATAGGTAATTAAATAAGTATACGTAAGAAAACAGTAAACAATTTACTCCATAATGTAGTCTTTGAATTTAGCAGGAAGACGATGGTCACGCCCTGTTCTAATGGGAACAAAATCATGGTTGGTGTGAACAGTTTGGTGGTTCCTAAGGCCCTCATTAGACTCTACATCAAGAAAAACATTACTGTCGGTATCTTCATGTGTAGTAGAAATACCTTTGAACAAGGATATTCTATTAAAATTCCAAACACTTCCGCCCTCAACCCTGACAGCATTCCGTAAAATTTCAATAACTCTTTTAGGATCAGACCAAATGGAAGAGCCTTTACAAACTCCCTTCTTTTTTTTATGCGAATAAGGTCACCTATAGCCACCCTCTGTTTACTAACACTGCCTTATTTTTTTCCATGGCTTCTTTCATTTTCCTTTTGTAAGATTCAACTCTACTATGGATTAACTCATAATCTATACAAGAGAAATTTTGGTCTTGACCCATGTTTCTCTTTAACCACCAAGGAGGTAATTTGGTACTGGGTTTACGGCCCCTTAAGAGCTCAAATGGACTTATTGAGGTGACAGAATTAGGAGAAGTTCTGTAGGCTAACAGCATGGATTGTAATGCATTACGCCAATTTAATTCCCCCTTAACTGATAGTTGAATAGCCTCCTTCACAACGCGATTAAAGCGCTTGACCTGGCCATTTGCTTCTGGATGGAACACAGCTATTTTCCTATGGACAATGCCACACTTCTCAAGAAATGAAAAAAATTCTTTACTCACAAATTGTGGTCCATTATCTGTAACAATTTCTTGAGGGATGCCCTCTTTGCAAAAAACCTCACCAAGAATCTCTATAATGCTACATGAGGTTACTTTGACCATTTTAATTTCTGGCCATTTCGAGTAGTAGTCTATTAAAACAATACCAAATCTTTCCTGCTTGGGTAGAACATGAAAAGGGCCAATAATGTCTAACCCCAATTTTACCCATGGACCAGATGGACAGTCAACTGGATGAGGTTCAGCTCTCAATACAACTGCTGATTTGTCACTCTTTGCACACTTGTCACAAGAACGTACAAAATGTTCAACAGATAAATCAGTGCCTGGCCACCAGAAAATCTCTCTGATACGTCTCCTAGTAAAAGATATACCTAAATGCCCATTGTGAGCAATCCCTAGAATCTTGGCCCTTAAAGCACAAGTGGGTATAACTTTGTCGCCTCTCATAATAAGACCATTTTCAATAGCTAACTCATCTTGCATTTAAAAAAACTCATCATATCTCCTGATACTCTCCTTTGATCTGGCCATTCATGAATAATGTAACTCTTGACTTTTTTTAACTCCATATAATTTTCCATTTCAGAAACCCAACAATCTTCACTCAAATTAGGTTGACCATCGTATACCAAATTCAAATCACCAGCAGTAAAGGCAACTTCACACTCATCATCACACATGTCTAACTCACTTCCAACAGGTAATCTGGACATGCAATCAGCATGCATATTGGCTTTCCCTTGAACATACTCTATCTTATATTGGAATGACTTTGCTGAAGAGGAAGCCCTGCTGCTGTTCTTTGCTCTCTGCCTACTGGGGACCTGCCTTTAATATCAACTGTTCGCCGGACCCGCTTCGGGGGTCCCGCTTCACCAGCATTACCTTGGGGAGAACTGCGTTGTGTCCGTGAGGCTTGTGGTGCTCTGGGGAACTGGGTAGGGCTGCGAGCGTTTCAGCAGGGACTCCGTGTCCCAGGAGTCCCTGCCTGGCCGATTGAAAACACCTGGCCCGCTCTCCCTCTCAGCCCCGCCCCCTGCACACGGTGTGTGAAAAGGATTCTGCCTGCCTTTCCTCACTGGGACGCTTTGCTGAAGAGGAAGCCCTGCTGCTGTTCTTTGCTCTCTGCCTACTGGGGACCTGCCTTTAATATCAACTGTTCGCCGGACCCACTTCGCGGGTCCCGCTTCACCAGCATTACCTTGGGGAGAACTGCGTTGTGTCCGTGAGGCTTGTGGTGCTCTGGGGAACTGGGTAGGGCTGCGAGCGTTTCAGCAGGGACTCCGTGTCCCAGGAGTCCCTGCCTGGCCGATTGAAAACACCTGGCCCGCTCTCCCTCTCAGCCCCGCCCCCTGCACACGGTGTGTGAAAAGGATTCTGCCTGCCTTTCCTCACTGGGACGCTTTGCTGAAGAGGAAGCCCTGCTGCTGTTCTTTGCTCTCTGCCTACTGGGGACCTGCCTTTAATATCAACTGTTCGCCGGACCCGCTTCGCGGGTCCCGCTTCACCAGCATTACCTTGGGGAGAACTGCGTTGTGTCCGTGAGGCTTGTGGTGCTCTGGGGAACTGGGTAGGGCTGCGAGCGTTTCAGCAGGGAATCCGTGTCCCAGGAGTCCCTGCCTGGCCGATTGAAAACACCTGGCCCGCTCTCCCTCTCAGCCCCGCCCCCTGCGCGTCACTCTACCTATTTTTCTGCCATCCCTCCACGCTGCGCAGGAGCGCGCGGGGGAGCGCCCGGGGCTAAGCCCGGGCAAAGGGCGGGCCGTTTGAGGCCGTTCGAGGACGGTGGAGGCCGGGACCGGGCCACCCCCCCTTTATCTGTCCTGTCTCGCCGGACCTCCCTGGGGTTCGTACACCTGCCCCTTTATATATTCATCGGCAAGCCATTTATCCCACTGATACAATGGTGCTAACAAGAGGGAGGAAAAAAAAGGCCGCGGGAGGGGTGGGTAACCTCCTAGGGCCAATGGACGATTTTATCATTAAGGCAAACTCTTTTATTGATCAGAGTATCAGCCTTATGGAGGGTAGGGTGTCTTTAGACCTTGCACGCGCCAAGAGATCTTCCTTGGGTACTCTAGCGAGTGTAAGATCCCCTGAGCTAGTTACTGCTCCTGAATCTAGGTCACTGAATGAAGGTAGGCGTAGCTTACCAAGCATGGTGGATTTATCTGCATCTCCGCTATCAGACCTACAGATCAGCACAGATCTGGAAAAATCCCCCGACCTCCTCCCGCAATCCCCACAGCTATCCTCGCAAGCTACACCAGACGAAACAAGAAGAGATAGAGGGAGGAGGGAGGGTGCTGTGAGGAAAAGGAAGATAGACATAAACCAGCCTTCCCTAGTTCTCAATACACCAGTTTTTAATAAATCAGTTTCTAGGCCTAGTTCAACTGAGAACTTACACTCGAGAAAGGTACAAGTAGTTCACTCTGCGATACTACATCGCTCAGCACACGATAGTTCCGACCCCATCTTTGTGGCCTCATTGACTGATGTCCCTAGTGGTGGAGACCCACTCCGGTCTGATAACTTACAGATGTCATTAAACAGTATAGCGGATCTATTGAAATCACTACTCACCCCAATAGAACTTAGGTTAACGAAAATAGAAAATAAATTGACCAATCTTTTAAATCTGCATAAGACTAAGCAGGTATCAGGGACACAAATTCCACGAGCAAAAAAACAGATTCAGAATCCAGCCAAATCAGCACCCCCACAAAATCGTATTTCTACTCCTACTGCCCCATTACAAAAATTAATTCCATCTACTAACTCAAAAATTAATAGTCCAGTAAAACCCGCCCCTAAAAACACTGCCACCTCAACAGTGGCAAGTACCTTGCCCCAAAAAACAATGGTACAAAATTCTCAAGCCTCAACAAATTCGGCCTGGCCGTTGATAGCTTCAAAAACGGCACCCTCAGTTTCTGACACAGGTGGTACGAGGGTAGATCAACTGCCCAGACTTCCTGTTGACTTGCCCCCGGAAGCCTACCCCCTTGTGGCAGTATTGACAGGTGTCCCTGAACTCTTGGATTATAATTCAGAACCCACATGGTCCCTAAAGAATAAAGTGCAATTCTGGCTCAACACTAATTGCCCTGTCCCACCGACAAGGTCCTACAGGATTCTTATGGTACGTAGAACCACCTGGGTGGGCCAAGGCCGGAAATCACTGCCAGGCGACTGCATCGTGGTAACCTTTGATGATCCTAGAGCAGTCGACCATATTTGTGCATGGGAAAAATCATGTGAAAGTGGAGGAATAAGCATCAAACGGCTTTCCTTCTTTTATCCACCAAGGTTGTCAAACATCCAAGAGCCATCTTGGCAACCGATGGGTCCCCGCTATTTCGACCATGACAGCCACAGGCAGACAATGGGTCCCTGCCATCCCCAATATGACAATTCTTGGAAAACGGTGGGGCATCGACACCTGGGTAGAGACTGGGACAGTTGGGGTGGGACACATACGTTGAGGGCGGTAAACCATGAGCGCACTCGCTGGGTTCCTTGGTCCGGTATTCCCACACATAACCGATTCAGTGGTCTAGAAATGGTCGATTTACCACTAACATTGATTGACCCCATTAACCCAAAGTCTATTATGGACAATGTCAATACACCGGATTTAAACAACCCAGTTATAATTGGCGTAACAGAGGGGACTGGGGTAATAAGGACACAGGCGCTTGACGGTGCTAGCACAACCAATAGGGAATGTAGGCTTTCTTCCTCCATTGTGACCCCTCAGCTATTAACGACACAACATTTACCCAGCGATATTAGCTTTAGTATAAGCTCCAGTGTAGCAACCACGGAAGTTAGGCCGAGTTTTTCATCTTACAGCCTGATTACGTGGAACGTGGCAGGTTTGAGTAAAAAGGTCCACCAGCAAGCATGGCTGGATGTTATTAATAAACATACCATTGCAGGAAACCTGGACGACCGAGGAAATCCACATCATAGGATTCCAAACCTTTCATTCGCCCGCACTTATTAGTAAGCAGGGCAGGAATAAAGGAGGCCTTTGTACTTATGTGGCTACAATTGCGGAACTCAGGGTCAACAAGTGTCTTAACGCAGAGTTTTATCAGGTCCTGGTCTTTAAAGGGCCCCGCTCTGTCAATGTAATTTTAATTAATTTTTATAATAACGTACCATCCATCCATACAGAGCACGTTCTTCACAACCTTCTAAATAGCATAATATCTTTAATAGACAATCTTGTAGGTGAGAAGGTGTTAATCTGGGTAGGTGACTTTAATTGCACTGTCTGCCCCCTTTCTGCAACTGGTTTGTGCGGCCTAGCAGATTATGGGGAAGACTGCCCTACCCATTTCACCCACTCAAAATTAGGCAACTCCTTAAATAATATGATGTTCTATTTGAATGTATCCTTTGTAAACGAACTGTGCAGCCCGATCGTCCCGTTTCTACCAACTTTCAATGGGCGAGGGTGTAACTCCACCATAGATTTTACCTTAATGTCCCCGGCCCATGCTGGCTGCATAACCCTCTGGGAGACTGGAAAGGCTCTCTTCGGAGATCATTACCCCATATCATTCTCTGTAAAAACAATGGGAGAATGTAGTCAACCCAAGAAGAACCCTAATTATGCCCCCAAGGTTAATCTCGGTGCTGTAAATGGGTATGTTGTCAAATGGGATAAAGTTGAGCCAGCTGGCTTCCTAAAGAGCTTGGTTTCGACGTCTCTTGAGGATATTCACGTATGTTTAACAGCTGACATGGAGCCTGATAAAGTCGTGGCTGCCTTTTCTAATATCCAACGGACAGTAAAAGATCTTTTATTTAGAGAACATAGGCAAACAGCTAAGCGCCCACAGGGTTGGTTTGATAATAAATGCACCAAAGCTTTGACTTCTCTCAAAAAGGCCCTACAGACTAAACCAAAAAACCAAGACCTAATCCGTCAAGCTAGAGGAGCTTACAAATTGACCATTAAAACGAGAAAAGCCACCCTTAAGCGGGAGGCGTGGGCGGCCTTACGTGAGGCCTCGCTACAACGCGATAGTACATTATTTTGGAAAGTGGTAAATGCCCCTTACCTGCAAAGCAGAGCGGAAGATATCTTAGATGTGGCTATCCCAGGGGACACCTGGGTGAACCATTTTAAGCAGTTATATAATAGTTCGACTGTAGGGCACTGTCCTCCTTCGCTAACTCTCAGTTTGATGGACCCCGGCGGACCAGGCGAGCGAAATGCTTTTCCGTTGAATATTACTTTCAGCCTCCAAGAGGTCATTAAAGCTATTAAGGACAGTCCACCCGGTAAGGCTCCGGGTCCCGACGGTGTCCCAATCGACGTCTATAAGGCAGAGATGGATTTATGGGCACCCTTACTTACCAATGTTTTAAACAAGTCTAACCAACAGGGATTTGTGGCATCTTGGCCTGACGCTACTGTCGTGCCAATATTCAAGAAGGGTGACAGAAACGACCCAAATTGTTACAGGCCAATCTCTCTTCTGGATGCACTGATGAAGGTGGCCGGTAGGATTATCCTAAACCGGATCCAGAGCTGGGAGACTGAAAATCAGGCCATCTCTAACTTACAATATGGTTTTAGGACGGGCAAGGGAACGGTTGAGCAGTGCTTGAACCTGGCCTTAATTATTGCAAAGTACACTCAAGCGAAGAGCGAAAAGTTATATATTTCCTTCATTGACCTAAGCTCAGCGTTCGATTGTGTAAATCATGAATTCCTCTGGAACACACTCTCTTCTTTGGGCCTTGATGCCCAAATCATCACGTTCATTCGTGAACTTTACAGGGACGCAGGGGCAAGGGTCAGATTCGGACGTCTGGGGGAATGCTCAGATAAATTCCCTATCTCGCGGGGGGTCAGACATATTGCATAGTGCATATTGGCTCCCCTGTTGTTTACCATTTACATTAACTCTATTGGAGAACACCTAAGTAATTTTCAATATGACTACCCCGCCATAAAGGGTACCTCAGTGCCCCTATTACTCTATGCTGACGACGCGGCAATTATGACGCGTACTAGGATAGGTCTACAGCGGGCGGTGGTTCAATTTACCTCCTTTATGAGGGATAGGGAATTAAAGGTGAATACTTCTAAATCTTACAACATGGTCTGTGGCAGGGGCCTTAGAAGTGCACCTTGTTCTATTTATCTGGACGCCCCAAAAATTTAAACCACTGAGAAATTTTGTTATTTAGGTGTGACTTTTGATAGGAGGGGGAGCTGGAAGCCGGCAATAGCAACAAGGAAATTAGCCTTTTTACGTTCTGCGGGAGCCCTGAACAATTTTTCTGCAAAAATTGGGGGGAAGCCCGCTATGGAACTAATACAAATCTATAAGGCCAAAGTTGTCTCCTCAGCCACCTATGGGGCAGGGCTCTGGGGGATAGAAAATGTGCAGACGCTACAAAGCTGTGAGAATCAGTTTATCTGCCAGTTACTAGGAGTCTCCAAATTTTGATCAACTTACATGACCCATATAGAAGTATGCCTTCCCTACATTAGTGACATTGTTAACATCTCCCCTCTTTTACTGTGGCATAAGGTCTGGGTGACAGAGGAGACAACCTTAAATAGGGAAGTAATTACCGACTGTCTCACAATGAACGGAATGGCCAATATTAGGTGGCTCTCCTACGTGAAAAATCTTTGTGTAAAGATAGGACACCCAGAATTCTTTGATAACCCGCCCAGTTTGGATGGGCTATCGAGAGCCGCCTTGAAAAAGTTGGCTCTTGACCACCGGGTAATGGAAAGATGGGACAAGGAGAAAATGAAACCTACTGTACTCCGGTTTCAGGAAATTACTCAGTGCGAGGGTCTCCAATATTATCTTAGCTCAGAATTAAGCCCATATGCACGCACATTGCTGACTCGCCTCAGATTAGGCATGTTTTTTCACTTAGTTACTTTTCCCCTCTGTAATGACTGGTCCACTGAAATTCCTTTGTGCCCATGTGATGATATCTCCAGACAATCGGACATACATTGTGTCTTTTTTTGTGTATTTTACAAAGTCCCGCGTAGAGCTCTTCTGTTACCCGTTCTGAGGGCATGGGGGATTCGTACCTGTAAATTAGCATACATGAAATTTCTGCTATTAGAAGATGATTCCCTTATTCATGCAGTTTCATGTTTCTTAAAATTAGTAATTAAATTTAGAAAATCTATGCAATCCTCATGTTCTTAATCTGTTCCCGAATTATTATGATCTGAATCTCTTTTTAATGATATTTTATCTTGAATGTATGATCGAATAAGCTTATGTTGTTGACCCTGTTTTATCTTAAAAAATGTTTGTATTATGTGCTTTTATGATTTTATCCTAAATCGAATAAAGCTTGTTTTGATTTGATTTGACTGTAGCCTGGAAGCCAATCTAGCTAAACGTGCTGACATAGAACGTCCACCTCCTGGAGCTATAAGAAAACACAGAGGCTTTTGATAGTAAACTTGGTACCCCATAAAAATGTTCTAAAGTGTTCCGCCCCCCCACACACACGCTAGAAGTCCTATTTCTATGACAGAATAATTTTTCTCTGAATCTTTTAACACTCTGGACGCATATGCAACGATCCATTCCTCACCATTATCTCTCTGTAGTAAGACTCCCCCCAGACCCGTATTACTAGCATCAACCATAACGATACAGCTTTTCCCAGGTACAAATGGTCTGAGGCATGGAGCATTAACAATAAAATTCTTCAAACTCTCAAACGCAAGAGACATTTCATTAGACCAAAAGAACTTAGCATTCTTTTTAAGAAGACATCTAAAAGGGTCAATTTTTAAAGATTAGTTCGGTATAAATTTTGCATAAAACTCAGTTAAGCCAAGGAAAGCAATAAGCCTGATGGTGTGTCCAAGGTATTCCACCTCCAGCGCCTTTATTTTGCATTTATCCTCGTCGCCAGTGTAGGAAATAGTGGTTCGGAGGGAAGGCAAGAAACGATGATAGTTAATCAGGAGACGCTTTTTAATACATCCTCACAGGTTCAGTACAAACATCGAATGCCGCTAACAGCATCACATAACAACTCACCCAACTCCCCGTCCCTTTGAAAGATGCCACCCGCAACCTCGAGCGAAGCAGTCACGAGCCGTGATGGAAGATCACGCTCGCGACGGCCACGCTCCGGGCACCCAACACACACGTCATAACGCAAGCTCGTCAGGGTCACACACCATGACCTTACGTGCTGCAATCTAGTGAGGCACCAACTTTACAGTGTTCATGCGTGTTTACACGCACAGCTATTACTGAAGCCTAAGTGTCAATTTCAAGTATCCAGTGTTAGCTGACGTGCACACCTTATTCACTGAAGTTTACGTGCCAATTTCAGCCTCCTGTTTTAGCGCACCACCTTTAATCCAGTTACGGTTATGCGCACACCTTAGTTATTTTGTGCTGATTTTGTGTGTGCACTATTACATTTTATCCAGTTTCTATGTAGTGATGTTCACCTCATTCTTCTAATTTCATTTATATTTTGGTAAACTTGCGTACTTTGATATTTCTTTTCATCATTGTTCCATCTGGTGTTTATTTGCAAAATGCATAATATAACCTGCCCTCCACATTTCTTACCTGAACCTGGAGTACTTAAAACAATGTGGAAACAATGGTTCGAAGGTTTTGCAAGTTATATTATAGCCTTGGATGGATCAAAATTTGAGCCTGTCAGGAAATTGGCTCTTCTATACAATAGTTTGGGTTCTGAAGGGCAATGTAAATATTTGACCATTTACCAATTGTCTCCCAACCTGATGAAACTGACTGGGATGTGTACAAGGAAGCTGTTTACAGACTTGATAATCATTTCAAGGATGACACCAGTGTTGTAGTCGGAAGACATAAGTTTTATACTAGACGTCAATATGAATTTGAATCCATTGATACTTTTCTAGCTGAACTAAGAGTCTTAATTGCCACTTGCGAATTTGACGGCAACATCGATTCTTATTTGAGAGATCAACTAATTGTTAATTGTTTTAATGAAAAAGTGCAAGAAAGATTACTTGCAGGAACCCTTCTCTAAATGAAACACTTGAAATAGCTAGAGGCATTGAGAGATCAGTGGTTGCTCAAGAGGAATTGAACAAACCAAATCTGATCCCATAATGGAACCTGTCAATGTCATTAGCACCAAACCCAAAACAAATCTTAATAAAGTCTTCGACAACAGGAAGCAGAGTTCGTGTTACAGGTGTGGCTCACCCACACATTTAGCCAATGCTAAAAATTGGCCAGCGTTTGGCAAACTTTGCATGAAATGTAGAAAGTTTGGTAATTTTTCTCGCATGTGCAAAAACCCTCATAAAGTTGCCACTCTTGAAAATGTGGAAGATGTTTCTGTTTCAGATCCCAATATCTGCACCATCAAAAGTTTTAAAAAGATTGTACTTTCCATCAAAACAGATGTGAGTGATCTGGACATGTGGTAATTGGGGATGTAGAGATCCAGGTAACAGTAGACTCTGGCTCGCCAATTACTTTTGTCACTGATGTATTGTTCTTCAAACATTGGGGATCTGTTGAACTGTCTCCTACTGATGTACACACGATTGCATTTGGAGAGCACAATATTGACATGTTGGATTTTTTTCTGACAACATTAGTTTCAAGGATAGATTAATCTTCACAAAAGTTTATGTGGCAAAGAAGGCTACAAAATTTAGGGTGGAAAGATCAAGGGAAATTTGGGACGGTTTTAAGACCAGGCACTGCCTGCCCCATTTCTTTGGTGGATATACCTGAATCCAATCCTACATTACAACAGTTGTTGCTTAAACATGATGCTTTGTTTGTAGAAAAATTAGGTTTGGTACATGGCTTTGAACATAAAATCATCCTTAAAAAACATGCGGTTCCCATCATCCACAGAGTTAGAAATGTTCCACTGTGTATCAGAGATCAATTAAAACAGCATCTGGAGAAGTTGTGTTCTGACAAGGTCATTAAACCGATTGATTCGTCGGAGTGGATTTCTCCGATTGTCGTCGCTAAGAAGAAAGGCACAAATGACATCAGACTCTGCATTGACTTAAGATCACTAAATAAGGACATTGTAATTGATTGTTTCCCATTACCTAAAATTCAAGAAATGTTGGCTCATCTAGGAGATGCTAAAGTCTTTTCTTGTCTCGATTTAAAATCAGCCTATCATCAGGTTGAGCTTGCGGAAGATTCATGCTCCCTGACTGCCTTCAACACTCCTTTTGGTGCTTTTAGGTTTTTGAGAATGCCTTTCGGCTTGGTTTCAGCCGCTTCTGTTTTTCAGAAACGTATGTTTAAGTTATTTGGTGATTGTAAAAATGTTCTTGCTTATGAGGATGACATTCTTGTATTTTTAAAGGACACTGAAGAACATTTGGCAATTTTAAGTGATGTTTTACAAATTTGAAATCACATGGTTTTACAGTTAAAAAAGGAAAGTGTAAATTTATTGTTAGCACCATTGATTATCTAGGCCATCATATTTCAGAATCTGGAATTAAGCCTAAGCCTGACCTTGTCAAGGCAATTTTTGTCAGCCCTGCTCCTGAAAATAAAGACCAGTTACGGTGTTTTCTTGGGCTGTGTGAGTATTACTCACGGTTTATTGATAGTTTTTCTTTTCAAACAGAGCCCCAGCGGGTACTTTTTAGGAAGGGTGTACAATTTGTATGGAAAGAGGCTGAGTCTTCAGCTTTCAGCAATTTGAAAAATCTTATTGTTGAAGCATATTCTTTACATGCCTTCAGGGACGATGTCCAATCCATTGTCACCGTGGATGCCAGTGGAGTTGGTCTAGGTGCTGTTCTTAGTTAGTTGAAGGTGTAGAATTCCAGATCCCTTTGATCCCTTTCTCCCACTGAACGCCACTACAGTACCATTGAAAGGGAGGCCTTGGCCTGTGTTTGGGCGACCAAACATTTTGAAACCTTTTTATGGGGCAGGAAGTTTGTGTTAATCACCGATCACAAGCCCCTTGTTTTTTTTATTGTCTAAGAGTGATCATGACAAGGTCAGTCCTAGGCTAGTAAGGTTGCTTTCCAGGATGTTTGAATTTGATTTTGTCATCAAGCACATTCCTGGAGGGAAGAATGCTTGTGCTGATTTCTTGTCAAGGTGTACTTTGCATGATTATGCACCAATTCTCTTGATGATGACCTGGAGTGTGTAGTTGGTCTGGTTGGTTGTTATTGAAGGGACTATCAGCAGATCTGAATGGGTGGAATGTTCGAAAAATGATGAATCTCAAGAGCTGATCAAAAGCTTCATTACCAAGGGTTGGCCTGATGAAAGGAACTTGTGTGAAGGGTTACGTCCCTTTCATAAGGTGAAAGATGAACTTACTATCAAAAATGACACCATTTTGAGAGGAAAATTGTTGGTTCCTCCAGGGGAATTTAGGTCGAGATTGATTAATTTTGCCCATCAAGGCCATCTTGGCATGACTGGCACAAAGAAACGGTTGCGACTATACTATTGGTGGCCAGGTATCGATGTTGCAGTGGAGAGCTTTGTGGGATGTTGTGCCAGCTGTTCTATGGCTGACAAAACTGTGATGGTACGCAACACTCCCCTCCATTCCGTTACCTTTCTCAATGGTCCATGGGAGAAGTTGGGAATTGATTTTATTGGTCCATTGTACAATCTCTGAGCTAATATGAGATATGCTTTAGTTCTAGTTGATTATTACTCGAAATGGGTGGAATGTAGGTTTATGTCTGAACCTTCTACCTCTGCTGTGATTGAGATGCTCAATGATTTGTTTCGCAAGGAAGGGGTTCCTAAAGTTTTAGTCTCTGACAATATGGTCCAATTCAAATCTCATTCTATGCAATCATTTTTTTAAACTTTGGGGGTCAAGCATTTAACAGTGGCTCTTTATAGTCCCCAAGGGAATGGTATGTTGGAGAGAGTGAACAGTATGTTGAAGGAGACGATTCAGTTAGCTTCTGCGCAGGGGGAGTTGGTTTCTGAAGCTGTTCAAGAGAGATTGTGGAGTTATCACAATACTCCACATTCGTTAACTGGCATTTCACCTTTTGTCCTTTTAAAAGGACATTTTGGTTCTTCTAAATTGAGCCCCAACTGGGTTTTGGAACAAACAAAGTGTGCCAACAGGATCCCTGATACCAAGTTGTTACAGTTGAAACGGCTCAATTAAAAATTAAATTAAGCTATGACATAGACAAGAAATTAAAGGATGTTCAATTTCAAGTTGGCGATCTGGTCAAGGTGAAGAGACCTATTGGTGTCAAAAGACATAATTCTAAATTTTATCCCACGAGACGTATTGTAAGGGTTTCTAAACATGCAGTTTTAGTGGAGAATGGTAAATGGTGGTGTAAGAGGAATGTAGTGTTGGTGAGAAATAACATGAATACGGGATCTGACTTTGAAGTTCCCATAGGGAAGAACTGCTCTTTTGATTTGAATGTACCAGATGTTCCTTTATCCAGTCAACCATGTGAGAATTTTGCTCATAACACAGGTGGTGGAGATGCCACATCTTCTCAAGATTGTGTAAATGAGGGTTGTTCTTCAGGTGAGAGTGTACAAATTGACTCCAATCTTTTGGAAAGGGAAGGAAGTGTCTATAATGATGCAGCTGCTCTTTCGAGTAGTGCAGCTGCTTTTCCAAGGGAAAATCTTAGGAATATATGTGCTCCTTATTATTTGAAGGATTATGTTTTACAATGAGTTTCTGTTGTTATTCTTTTTCTGTTCACCATGTTTAATTGTTTTTATGCCTACATGTTTTATTGTATTTTGTTTTACGTATTAGATTGTATTCATTTGTAAGTTTACTTTCTGTTATTTTTAAGGGGGAAGATGTGTTGTGTTCTCATTCCTATGGTTACTGGAATGTGTTGTGGAATTTACGGGTTAAAGGGTTTGGGGTCTGGCACTTATCGGGACACCATTGAAGCTGACAGATGTATGAAAGTGTTGTCTCTGTGCTGACCGAAATAAAGGACTCTTCTACATATCTGGTGAACGTCCTTCCTTCTGGGATGCTCACACTTCAATAGCTCATTACACTCAGTAATTACTTCAGACCTGAGTAAGTTTGCATTCTTAAACTATACATTTAATTGCTGATTTATTTCACCATAAACCGAATACGTACTGAGTTACTGTGAGGAATCAAGTGTTGGTACTTCCACGCAGTGATTTTCACACGTGGAGATATTGCACGTACTTCAGTACAATATCTCTAAAAGTTGCAAAGGTCGAGAAGATGTTTTATAAGAAAATGTGCAATCTTGTAGACCCCTTATATCCAGTTAAAAAACACTGGCTAGACCCTGTTATGGTTTAGGCTTTGCCTTTCGGTACCCAGAGAAAGTTTTTGACAGTAATGAAGGGTAGTCAAGTGCATGTGATCTCCTGGTTACTATGGTCACCGTCCCTAGGTGACAAGATGCCACCAATTCAAGAATGGTAAGAGGAGAGGGAGGGAGGGGTTGCAGTTAGAAGAAGGACTGGAGGCGAGAGCATGCTGCCTTGCTTGCTGTCAAAATACTACTTCAATGACGAGTCTGTCATCTCTACAGTTTGGCAACCACTGAGAGCCCTACATGTACTTCTGCCTCCTTGCCCACAAGACCTGCAGCCGGATTTCAAGAGTTAACCAGGTGTTGATATCGGGAGTGCAGTGAATACTATTGGAGCACACTGGGACCTGGCAGGGTGGAGGCTGCATTTTTAAAGACGGTGCAAAATCTGCGTCATGCGCAAGTGCTGAAGGGTCTAGCTCGTGCCTCACAATGGTTGCGGCAGAGCGCGCTAGTAGTACACTGTTGCCACGCAGCGTCTTGGGTGGTCGCGGAGCTGACTGCGGCATTCCCTGCAACCGTCTGTCAGGCATAACTGTGAGTAAGTGCTGAAGTGAGTATCTTCAGTGATACACACACTTTACCCTCCATTACTAAATGTGCTATAGTCAAGTGGATGTGTGCAGCATCAGTGATTCGCACACCCCATGATTTGCAAGTCCAGTAGTTGTCGTGGATTTCTCCCTAGAGTCAGCGTGTCTAGTGTGAGTCCTCGGTGATTCGCACACCAGGAGCAACATTGCAGGTTACAGTTGTACGTGTCCTCTGTAATCTGCACACCAGGAGATAACATTACAAGTTACAAGGGGTGTGTCCAGTTGATGGTGATTCTTATACTTGGAAAATATTGGACATAGTTGGTGCGTGTTGCGGGAATTCGCACACCCCTATTAGAACCTTAAGAGTTCTTTAGTGACTAGCTAGTTATGATCATAGTACATGTAGAACTTTGTTTATATTTAGAAACTCTTACAACCTTGTTATGTGTGCCCAAAATAGTGGTCTCACCCCACCGGTACCCTTCCTTCCAAGTCCAGGTGATCCTTTATTAAAATGGCCAGACTGGAAGAAATATTTAATTAGCTACATTTCGGCTCTGAAAGAGGAGAATGATGATTTTTCACCATCTAGGAAAAAAACCGATGTTCATACATTCTCTTGGGCCTTAAGGGTTACTGTTATATAGCAAGATGGGAAAAAAGACTAGACCGGTCGACAGTGCAGATGTTTTTAAGGATGCATTAGAAGATCTTGATGCACACTATCAATCTACTGTATGTGCAGCCAATAACAGCGGGATTTATCGGACCAGGCTGGCGAGGAGAGAACTTCCTAGATGAGCTCCATATGCTAATAGAAGACACCAACCTATCACAAATAAAGATTGTTAAAATTGCTATCTATGGCTGGTAGTAAAAATGATAAAGAACTCTTCCGAGATTTAATTGAGAATAAGAATTTAGGTTGCATAAAGTTGGAACACAGCATTGGAACTCCAAATAAGAATAATAATAAGAAAATAATTTAGCCCTGATGATGTCCCATGGGGACGAAACGCGTAGGCTGGCTGTATTGAAATTTCTGATTGATCTGTATTGTGAAGATATTGGAACAAGTGTCAACTGAGATGAATATGTGTCAATAAAGACAAGTGAACAAGGAAGCTTGGATTGGAACTTGGATTATATATGGACTTTGATAACTATTTGTGGAGAAAATTATAATAATTGTGTGCTCCTTCTGTATACTTTGCAGCCATTAACAGGTATACTTATTTTCAGAGGAAGCAGGCAAAGAGAGAATCAGTAGGGGACTATGTTGTGGCACTCAAGAAACTTGTGATTACATGTAAATTGGGGTCTTGCATAGCGATCTCATCGGAGATCAAGTGGTGATGCATTTGAATAATGATGGTATTCAAGAGAAGCTTTGGGTGTGCGGTGATTCATCCTTGAAGGAAATTGTAGCCTTGGTAAAAAATGCTGAGAAGTCAGAAAGATGTGTCATAGCAGTTTTAAACAAATTTGGGGTTAATAAGTCTGTGTGCAAGGTATCCATGGCAGATGAGAAAAAATTGAGAAACGAACTGGTAAAGGCCTAGGGTGGAAAAGGTCATTTAAGGGGAAACCAAATCAGAGCACAGGCGTCCTGTGTATTTCAGGTGTGGCAACAAGGGCCATATGGCTAGGGTTAAAAATTGCCCAGAAGCGAAATCTAAGTGTGCATACTGTGGAATTACGTGACACTTCAACAAAGTGTGCAAGAAAAAGAATACCGAAAGGGACAATGGCACGATTAGATGTGTGATGGATAACATATCACAAATGGATGACACCCAGCTCATTTTCCGGATTGATAACTCCACCCATGCCCAGGAAGCAGCTCAAAATATTCTTAGATTCACTGTAAATTGGATGACCACAAACTCATTAAAAATGAACCCTCAGAAAACTGAAGTCCTGGTCATCCCCACAAAAGGTAACCCGTGGAGCGATCATTTCTGGCCCCAGGAGCTGGCTGCCACCCCCACTTCAGCCTTCGTCGTGAAAAGCCTAGGCATTAAACTGGACCATGAGCTCTCCATGGCTAACCAAGTCAATACTGTGGTTGGCACCTGCATAGGGCTTTTAAGACAGTAACGGAAACTTGTCCCCCTCCTCTCAACTGCCTTCCTACAAATGATTGTGTCATCTACAATTGTTTCCAGACTGGACTACGGAAATGCGATGTATATAGGCCTTCCTCAAAAGCTCATCAATAAACTTCAAGTAGTACTTAACGACGCAGCTATGTTGATTTTTAGGCTGCCCAGACGGGCCCATGCCTCTCCCCTGCTGTGCAAACTCCCTGGCTCCCCATCAAGCAGAGAGTAAAATTTAAAGGCCTCTGCATTGCCCATAAAGCAATCTCTGGCAAAGCCCCGACCTACATTAAGGAACGCTTGAAGAAGTATGCTCCCGGACGTACACTGCGGTCCTCTGAAGCCTGCTACCTGGCCACCCCCAGATGCAACAGTACATCTAAAGGGGGTAGAGCCTTTTCCGTAATGCTCCCTCAACTCTGTAACCAGCTGCCCAACCACCTGCATAAAGAACAGTTTCTTCTCCCATTCAGGAAACAACTAAAAACGCTCCTGTTTAGGGAAGTACTGGACACTGTCTAAACCCACCACACTCTGGGGCTTTCTTCTGCCCACGACCTCTGGCTACTCCTTTGAAAGAGCTTAGAGGCCCGCCGGTGATTAGCGCTATATAAAAATCAATTACAAGTACATAGATGATATAGAGGGAGAGAATGAAACTTTGAATGAGCATTGAATCCTCAGTATAGATAATGCTGTATTGGATGTGAATATGGACACCCGGAGGAAACCTATATGTGATATGGTTATTGGGGAGGTACACAGACAGATTGTGGCATACTCAGGGTCATCATACACCACTGTGCAAAGGTCTGTGTGGGAGGACAAATTTGCAAACGTTCTGGGGGATCAACTGAATCCCACTGATATTCACCTGTCATTTTTACTGGTGAAAAAAGTCTTATGGTGGGCTTTGGAGAGCTTAAATTTGAATTCAATTTCAATTTCAATTTGCTTTATTCGATAATTGCTATCATAAAAGCTTTCGCAACCATAAAATCAATATTGTGCATTTCAAAATATATGATATTTAAAAGGGATGTATAAAAATGTAAAACGCAAGCTGTAACGCCAATAAATATAACAACAAATCATAAAATACAGGTTCCCATTAAAAACGAAATACAAGTATCAGGAGGGAATCTCAAAGTCACAGTTCATTCCTTAAATCCTCTTACACAGAAAAGTCAGTTCAAATTTGTTGGATAGCTGCATTGTCTGATTTTGTAGCTTTGGAAATGGCTTTCGTGCGAATGATCCAAGCACGGCCCAAAAATTTGGCAACTCCACACACAAAGGCCGGCCTGGACGCATCAGATCTCAAGATGCGAAGTGCAACTTGATGGTTCCTTGTTCCTAACGGAACACAGATGGGTTTGAGCCATTTATTCCTGGCCTTCCAGTATGCCGGGCATGCAAATAGGCAGTGAACTATAGTTTCGTACAGGACATTGCAACACGGACAACTGGAAGAAAGATTTTTTGCTGGGTCCCATTGGGCAACTGAAGCATTAAGGTACAATGACCCAAACCGGAAAAGTATATACAGCTTCCTATCCATAGGGACTCGAATGAAGTCTAGATAGGGTTCCAAATGGCCAACTTGTTTGTGCTGTAAGAAGTCCTCTGATAATTTCCCATGCCTCGGGTAGGACAGGAGCCGTTGGTGTATCCAGTTCCAATAGATCTTTTTTTAGCTCAGCCTTGGATGGCTGTGCTTGGTTCTTCCATGCATCAACTAAGCCCAGAGACAATAAGAGTTCCTTGAGTTCGTTGAGCCATTTTACCCTTTTGCCCGTGTCCATAGTAATCTGTTCACTGAGACCTGCCGCATAGTGTGATAACTCAGAAGTAGATCTTAGTCTTGCCCAATACAAGAGGGGGCGTAATCTGACTGTATCGCTCACCCGGTGCCTCCCCATATCGAGGAACAGAGGTGTTAGGGGGGTACATTGGGGGACAGAGACCATGTCTCTTAAGAACTTGTTCTCTGACTTTTGGATCTCTGCTATTGGTTCGAACCCCCAAAGTTCCGCTCCATAGGTTACCGAACTTACTGCCTTCCCCCCCAGGACAGGGGAAACCAATCTAGAGGTGGACAGGCGATGCTCTCTTAGAATTGCCCCCGCTGCCCTTTTATGATTTAAGAGCATCTTGCTCAGGTGGGGTCCCCATGACAATTTGTCCGATAGCCTCATCCCCAGATAGTCAAAGCAATGAACTTGCTCAAGGAGTGAGCCGTTAAGGATAAGTTTGGGTCTAAACTGTTTTCCAGGATTAAAAGCCATAAATTTTGTTTTGGAAATGTTAATAATAAGGCCCCTTTGTGTACAAAAAGCCTGGAAGCGAGTAAGTAGTGTTTGGAGACCCATAGGGGATTTGGAGATCAGGAGAGTATCGTCAGCAAAGAGAAGTGTGGCTATTTATTCTCCCGCCAGGGTTGGTGCATTAGCTGGAATGTGGCTCAAGAAATCCACCACACCATTCACATAAAGCAAAAATAGTGTGGGGGCCAGAACACAGCCCTGGCGGACTCCTCTCCTTACTGGGATGCTCTCTGTAGTCTGCCCTTGGTCTCCCCATCTAATTCTTGCAGAAGTATCGTCATGAAGACGAACTAAAAAGGACAGAATGTAGGGGGGTATTCCCATTTCCTGCAAGACGGCCCACAACTTTGCGCGTGGGACTAGATCGAATGCCGTCTTGAGGTCAATGAAGGCGAGATATAGGCTCCCCTTTGCAATAACTACCACTTTCCAATAGAGTAGTAATAGACGGAAGACTTGGTCTATAGTACTAGTGGCTTTCCTAAAGCCCGCTTGGCATTTAGATTCCCCCTTCCTCCATCCAAAGGTGAATTCTATTGAGGAGGGTACGCCCTGCCACTTTTTGCATACAATCTACAAGGCTGATGGGCCTATAGTTGGCAGGGTCTTGGCGATCGCATTTCTTATAAATGGGGATAACTTCAGCTTGTTTCCAGGATGGGGGGACTTTGCCACCCTCTAACAGGCTATTGATCAGATACTGGATATATTTAGCCCATCTACCTGGTTCCAAGCGGAACAGATCGCCCGGAATGCCATCTGGTCCTGCGGCTTTAGCTGGTACAATACTATCAGTGGCACTTACAACCTCATCCAGACTAAAAGGAATTATTTGGTCCGGAATGGGTAAGTACTGGATGACCCTACTGGGCACTCGTTCACCCTCTACGACATCAGCATGTAGATTTGAAAAATGATCCCACCATTTCTGGCTATCTATATGATTCGGAATTGGAACAGTGCCTGCCCTATTTTTACTACTCATTAGTGACCAGAAGGAAGCAGGGTTTCTCTCAGTTGCCGCTATTTTCAACTCGTCCCAATGTGCCTCCTCCCAAGCACGTTTAGCTGATGTCAAGGATAAGTTGTATTCTTTCCTCGCTAGTTTGATCCTAGTGCAATTTTTCGCTTTGACTGCAGCTATTAAAGCTTTTCTTTTCTCTTTACAGAGTCCTGTAAACCAAGGGTTAGGATTGTTTTTTGGGGTTTCCTTTTTCCTGAGCTGGTGCTTCCTAGAAACTGTTCCGCAATCAAAGAGATAGTTTCCTGATGGATTGTAGAAATCATACCCCTCGTTTGGGTCGAGGCCGTAGCTTCCTCGAGATCTCTAGTTTTTTCGACAAATATTGTGGAGATAAGAGAGATCTTCTTTTCATCCGCTAATACTCTAGGCCACCTTAGCCGTCTACCACAATTAGAGAGTGCTACCTCTTTAGAAAGAAGGGAGTCCGCAGTACATACAGGTACTTTTAACAGCGGAACAGCCCAACGATTCTGTAAAGATAAAATTAGAGGGTTATGGTCACTGTCTACAGTGGGACTGACCTCCATATCGGCTAGACTTTCCCAGAGGCGTAAATCCAGCAAGATGTAGTCGATACGGGATGGACATGTCAGCTTGTTGAAGGTGTTCGCCCCCTTAAGGTCTGACAAAGTTCTTCCATTTGCGGCTCTTAGGCCGTATTCCAAAATGAGGGCGTTCACCTGCATAACAATCTCAGTCCATTTTTTAATTGGGGCCAGGGATAGAGGAGGTACTCCCCATCTATTGTCCTCTTCAGCTAGATTTAAGGGGTCCTCGTTGCCCAGGGGCTCAAAAGTACAATTGAAGTCCCCGGCTATGTTGGTTTTTGAGGTGGGTGGGCATTTTACTAAGTGGAGTTCTAGCTCACTCAAGATGGTCGATGGCCTGCCATTCGCTGTTCCCCTAATGTAGACATTGAAGAGGTTAAGGGATTCTCCTTTTTTTGGGGCCTTAATGGATAGCCACAAGATATCATGACTATTGCTTTCTATAGGAGTAATAGACCACCCCAAATCGAGGTTAATCCATATTAGGAGACCTCCAGAGGGTCTTCCCTTGCCTCTAGAGGTTGCGGGAATGAAATAGGTGGCATATCCTGAAATAAAGAGCGCTTCCATGCTCCATGTCTCCTAGAAGACACAGACATCTTGCGTACCCACAAACTCGACCCATGACGACATGTTCATATTTTTCTTAAGGCCTGCTATGTTCCAGGACAATATTTTCAGTTTATTCGTCAGGGATAAGCTATCAAGGTTGGTTAAATTGGGCTGAGCATGTAAGATCTGGCAAGGTGAAGATATTAAATTGCGTGAGGGGAGGGTGCCCTGGGTCGTAAGACTTGTACTATTTGTATTCTCGGCTAAATAAGGCACAGAGAGTCAATTGTTTTTGTCAAGGGAAGATAAGGTTGAAGCTCCTCTGTTTAATACAGTATTGTGGGGTGTCGCTATCCATCGCCTGAACTGAATTCTGGAGGGGTCTGGGGAGGAGGTTCTATATTCTCGTGTAACCAGATTCTCAACCAATAGGGCGTCCACCAAAGTTAATTCAATCCTATCAAAATTGGGATCAGGGGTAGGACATCTCTTAGCTTTCACGATGTCCTCCCTAATGACAGATCGGCACCCTCGAACATGGCGGATCCAGTGGATCGATTTATTAATTAACGACTCACTGGACTCGTGAGAACCTGGAATGGGTAATTTTGGGACATTAGTCAGAAGAATAATGTTTGGAGATTTCTGGCCGTGGCCAATTTGGTCTCGATCCACAGGGGATCTGGGCATCCCCTGCGACCCTAGATTCAATGATCTAGGCTTAGGGCCCAAATTGTGACTACCACTCCTGCTAGGAATGGTGATACGATCTTCGTGGATGATCTTAGGGACTTCCCCACCCCCCTAGAATGCTGCATCCGGTTCTCTACTCCAACTAGGTTTTTATTCTTATTCTTATTACCCCCATCAATGGGGGCTGAGTCTACTTCATTGGTGGGTTTGGTACCGCCCAAGGTATAATGCAGGTTCTCAGAATGTGTGTATTGGGTACGGTCCAAGAGATCCGTTAATAGTCCCCTTATACCCAAGACCTCTCCTCTAAGTTCCTTGATCACCCTTTCTAATTCTCCAATGGTATGGGTACAGGGACAACAATGTCCCGAGCTAGAATGTTTCAGAGCGGACTCAGAAGGGGTGGAATCATAGTTAGCGCTCATTGAGACTAGAGGGGCAAATCTATTAGAGCAAATAACATTAGGGGTAGATTCACTACTAGTCTCATCCTCTACCTGAACAACTCCCTTGTTACTTTCATTTAAATCCACAGGCATATAGGGATCCCCAACAATCCGCTTTAACCCACCTTTCTTATGTTTAAGAAATAACTGGGGTATCACTGGATTTTTAGAAGAGGATACAGGAACTTTTTGGATGGGTTCTTCTACAATGGGACTTGGGGCATTTTCTAGTATACTTTCACACTCTTCAATGACAGTATCTATTCTGTCCATCACACAATTGGCAGCAGCACCATTGGTCGATTTCTTTTGTCTCTTTTTCTTACTTTGGTTAAAGGTGGAAGCATTTTGGCCAGCCATCCCCTCCATTACTTTCCTCTTCCCCATCAGTCCTGAGTAAGACCCCCAAGACAACCTCACCAAGTGAATAAACTAAGAACACTCCCAGCTAAGTGGACACTATAGTAGGATAAACTCAGTGACTCCTCTAGGAAACAACACCCATCTGGATGGTCAACTATGAAAGACCCGGATACTGTGGGGAAAATAAATATATTAATGCGGGAACTGTACCAGATAAAGCGGAAGAGTCCAGGCCCAGCCCTGCCTCGGTCTGCCTCCGACGGCCTCAGACGGCCCGCCCTTTGCCCGGGCTTAGCCCGGCGCGCTCCCGCGTGCGTCCCGCGAAGCGGGAGGCGCAAGGTGTTTAAATGTGGTCCCCGGTCACAGGGGGCGGGACCTCTGCTGCTGGTGCTGGCCCTCAGCCTTCTGGGGCATGTAGTGTGCAGGCTTTCTTCCACTGTGATCCCCGGTGCAGGCGCTGTGTCTCCCGCGAAGCGGGAGGCGCGAGGTGTTTAAATGCGGTCCCTGGTCACAGGGAGCGGGACCTCTGCTGCTGGTGCTGGCCCTCAGCCTTCTGGGGCATGTAGTGTGCAGGCTTTCTTCCACTGTGATCCCCGGTACAGACGCTGCGTCTCCCGCGAAGCGGGAGGCGCGAAGTGTTTAAATGCGGTCCCCGGTCACAGGGGGCGGGACCTCTGCTGCTGGTGCTAGCCCTCAGCCTTCTGGGGCATGTAGTGTGCAGGCTTTCTTCCACTGTGATCTTCGGTACAGGCACTGCGTCTCCCGCGAAGCGGGAGGTGCGAGATGTTTAAATGCGGTCCCCGGTCACAGGGGGCGGGACCTCTGCTGCTGGTGCTGGCCCTCAGCCTTCCGGGGCATGTAGTGTGCAGGCTTTCTTCCACTGTGATCCCCGGTACAGGTGCTGCGTCTCCCACGAAGCGGGAGGCGCGAGGTGTTTAAATGCGGTCCACGGTCACAGGGGGCGGGACCTCTGCTGCTGGTGCTGGCCCTCAGCCTTCTGGGGCATGTAGTGTGCAGGCTTTCTTCCACTGTGATCCCCGGTACAGGCGCTGCGTCTCCCGCAAAGCGGGAGGCGCGAGGTGTTTAAATGCGGTCCCCGGTCACAGGGGGCAGGACCTCTGCTGCTGGTGCTGGCCCTCAGCCTTCTGGGGCATGTAGTGTGCAGGCTTTCTTCCACTGTGATCCCCGGTACAGGCGCTGCGTCTCAAAGGTAGAACAGCTCAAGGAAAATTGTACGCAGCAGAAACAGGACCATCTGTACTTGAGTGGGTTGACCAGGGGATATTTAGGTATTACACTGGACCCCAATAGTAGAGAACAAGTGATGCTACTAAATTAACAAATTGAACCCATAGTTGAGGAAGTCAAGGAACAGTTTCCAAATGTATTTTCGGGAACGATAGGAAAGCTAAGTGGTTTTGCTCATAAAAGTGTGTTGAAAGTAGGTGCCACATCAGTAAGGCACAAGGTCAGGAAAATACCTACAGGTGTTAGGGATATGGTGATAAACGGGTTGGATGTTCTGGAGAGTAAAGGAATAATAGAACATGTAGAAAGTGCGGAATGTTTGTCACCCTTAGTCATAGCTCGGAAAACTGATGGACAGTTATGCCTATGCATTGACCTCAGAGACTTGAACACAAATATAGTGAAAGATAAGTTACCCCTACCCAGGATCGATGAACTCCTGTCAAAATCGAAGGGTATAAAATGGTTTTCAACAATAGACTAGACCTCGTCTTATCACCAAGTTCAACTGCATCCTTCTCGCAGGAATCTAACTGCGTTTGTAACCCCTTACGGGTGTTCCAGATTTGTACACATGCTGCTTGGCCTGGCGTCAGTGCCTGCGGTGTTTCAGCATCTCATGCAGAAATTGCTCAAAGGCATTGATGGAGTAATGTACTTTCAGGATGACATACTGGTGATAGGTTGAGATAGACGTGAACATGACACCAGGTTAAAGACGGTGTTAGGAAAATTGGCATACAAGGGTCTCTCAGATGACTTAAAGCTATGCAAGTTTGCATTGGAATCTGTGACTTACTGGGGGCATTATTTGGGTAGAGATGGTATAGCCCCAAAAAAAGATATTATAGAGGAAGTTAGGAATGTTCCTGCACCTACATCTAAGGAAGAGGTCAGATCATTCCTTGGTTTTACTGAATTGTATTTAAAGCTGGACACAATGTTGCCATGACAATTCATGGATTGAGACAATTGTTAAAGGTAAGGATGGAATTTGGTTGGAGTGGGGAATTAAAAGCAGATTTTGAGAGGATTAAGCAAGACATTGCTACAGCAGTTCCTTTGCAAGGATTTGTGCTGGGGGCAGACAGCATTGGAAAGGGACTAGGAGCAGTATTAGCTCAAGTATGTAGTACAGGGGAAGAATGCACTATGGCATATGCTTCCTGGTCATTGTCCCCCACGGAGGAAAAATTCTCGATAATGGAGAAGTGTTAGACCTGAAATGCTGGAAGTAGTGTTCTCCTAAATATTTTGGGTTTTTTCTCATGGGTTTTGCTGATTCTCTTTTTCATCCTTAGGACTCTGGGCACTTTCCCACTGTAATGCACTGTGAAAGCGTGCGCGCCCTTTCTACACATACTAGGAAGTGGGGCACACATGATTGGTTTAGGTGCTATACCTATGAGTGCCCTGTAGAAAGGTACACTGCATACCTAGGGTGGGTAATGCACTGGCTACTAGTGGGACGCAGCACTGATTGTGCCACCCACCAGAATAGCCTGTCCAACATGAATCAGGCCTACCATTGCGGGTCTGTGGGTGTGCAGTTGTGCTTCATGCTCAGGCTGGCATTTCTCATTTATTAGCCAACCCTGAGTGGGCCTTCCACTACCACTAGAGCACTCCTAGGGTAAGCTCAGATGGGCGGAGCCGGTGGTAGGCGAAAGGCATCGCAGGAACACATGGTGTTCCATGTCCCGGTTGAAGAACCCCCATGTGGGTTTTCCCTACCTAGGAGGTTGCTCTTTCCATGGGATAACACTGGTGTGTTGCTGATTCTCTGTTTGTGCCCTTAGGGCTCTGGGCAGTTTCCCACTGTAAATACAGTGTGAAAGTGTACATGCCATTCCTAAACATATTAGGAAGTGGCGCTTACCTAATGTTTTTAAACATACGTCTCAAGCCTGCCACTGCAGGCCTGAGTGTGCACACTCGCACCTATGGTGTTTTAAACATGTGTCCAGCCTGTCACTGCAAGCCTTTGTGTGCGTCATTGCAATTATGCTCAGGTTGACCTTTGTAAATCACTGGCCCATCCTGAGGGCACCTTTCACTGCCACTGAAGCGCCCCTAGGCTAAGTCTTAAGGGGTGAAGCACGTGGGAGATGAAAGACAGGGTAGGACACGTTTGTTCTCTGCCCAGGTACTAAAGAAAACCTAGGTGTGTGTTCACTCCCGAGGATATTAGCTCTTCCCATAGGTTAACATAGGAGAATGGTTGAAATGACTTCAAGCTGCAATAGAGGCTTACAATGGAGTAGCCTGATAATGTTTCCTATCATTGAATTCCCAATGAGAACCCCTCTCCTGTGGTAACAAAGATTTTGTCATTACTAGCTTAGAAATACCACTTCTAGAAAGTGGCCATTTCCCTGCTCTAAAACTCTTTGTGTGCCTTTTAGTTTGACTTCCGTCCACACTGGAGACTGGGGGAAGACATCTGTGCATTCCCCAGAGACAGCTATAAACATTGGGCATGTAACTGGAATGACAGACATCTGCCATTTGAGGACCTCACTGGATAGATTGGAGGGAGAGGTTTTGACACTTGGAGTCTGGGAGTCAGATCATGGCCCGGCTAAAGATTAAGATCTGCTTTCTACTTCCCAATTGCAGACAGGACTGACAATTAGGAGAAACATCTGGGGTTGAATGGGAAACCCTCTGAACCACCTGCAACTTCAGAGGCACACTACAGTATAACTACTGGTGCCATTCTTCATCAGGGGAGGGATCCACTTGTGGGAACGTAGTACTGGAGAGCCTGGTCTGTGTGGTGCACACTGCCAGAGGGATCTGTTGTGCACATGTTGGATTACTGCAATTGGAAAGGACCATGAACCCTTCCTGAATAGTGGCTGGCCTGGGCTGACAACCTGCTGCTGTGTGGCACCCAGAAGTGTGCTCTCCAAGGACTTGTTGGCTTGCCCTTTGTTCTCTTGTGGAGGTCTCAGGGACATCAAAGACCTCCAGCGAGGGACACACACCCTCTACCTGTGACACCTGGGGAGCTGTGCCCTCTTAAGTGCCTACATCATCTGCTGCATCCCAACTGGTAGCGTGAGTGAGCGTGGAACTAAAAATTCTGCCTGAAGACCAGATTGCCTTGTGCAGAGCCCCCAAAAGCACTGCCTGCATTTAAGGAGTAGAACCCCTGCATTGTGGGGACTTCAACACGCATAAGTGTCTTGTTGATGGTGTTCGGATTCACCGGTTGCGGGATCCAGTTTGGTCCACTTCATTGATTGTGCCACATCTCTCTTGTGCAACATGCCGACTGCATGCTCATTGCATGCGGTGTCTGATTCACAGATTGCAACCCTCTGAGGTGAGGGCGTAACCGTAGTTGTGCCTCATTCTACCTTGGTTGGCATTGCTAAACTTGTGCCTGTTTGTGTGAGCAGAATTGCCTGGAATGACCGGTATCAACGTGCACCAGGCATTGTGCCTCATTTACAGAGATGTACAGATTTTGTGACTCTTAGTTGTGTGTGACCAGAACTGTCTGGTGCGACTCAGCGCAACGCGCACCAGAGATTGTACCTCATTTCAAGGGAGTTACTGAGTTTGCGACTCTGCATTGTGTGAGATTGGAACTGCCTGATGCGAGTTGTATCATTGCACACCAGATGTTGTGCCCGGATTGCCTGGGTGCTGCTCTGATCAACGTGTGCCTGACACGGTGCTTCATTCCCATTCATCATTTGATCCTTTTGGGCCCTCAATGGGGCAGACCAACTCCCCTCTTCTCACCCGGCCCCTGACAATACTGTGTTGCTAGGTAGTATTGCCCAGATTAGGCTGCGCAGTGAGTGATTGACTGGGCTAAAGGAATGCTTTCGAGAGCGATCGGAAGAAGGTCAAGAGACTGTGTGACTCCCTTGTGCTTTGCAGAACTAGGCTGGTGTCAGAAGGCACGTTGTGGAACCCCTTTCATTGGCCGACTATCACCCTCAGACTGCTTCTTTTCTTCATCCTGAGGTTGAACTTCCTCAGTGGTGACCAAACCCCCATTTGATGACTGCCTCCTAATTAGTCCTGCTACTTACCCCACTATCTTCCGGGAGTCTCAGACTAAGTGTGACTTCAGCTGTGATCGGACTAGTATCCGGGGAGGGCTGGTCATCTGCAACTTGTGGGAATAGAGTAGTCAGGGTGAGTTGGAGTGTAGAAGGAGGCTTGCGCCACAGGGTCTGCAGTGTGCTATCCATTGACCTGCCGGATATCCTTTGCACCGCATTATGGTGCTGTTTGCGTATGTGTGCAAGTGCGTCCCATACGGACCTGCCCGATATCCATTGCAACGTGTATCGGTGCTGAGTGAATGTGTGTGCGAGTGACTGCCTGCGGGTCGGCCAGGATTCATTGCACCACCTGGCGGTGTTGCTTTACATGTGGACACCTTGCCAAAAGAGTACTAAGTTTGACATTGGTTTTACCTGTGCGGCCTCAGCCCACTGTGCTTCTTAAAAGTGTTTTAATTCTTTGTATGTACATATTTTTGATATCATTGTGATCTGGGTTGCACCCTATAACTGTGTGGTATTAAATTATACTGATTGCCAGGGTGGGTTTAGGTTTGCCACCGTTTTGCAATGCATAACTGTGCTGGGGGGTAAAGTAGGATGTTTTCCAAGTGTGCATACTACTGATATCATTTTCACACGGTTGGGCCTAGTACTGCTAGTAATATTTCCAAGTGTGATTGATGCCCATAAATACATGGTGTTCATATTGTGATAATTAATGTGTGTGTTGAATACAAACTTTATTTACATACACCAAGTGTGAAGTCTCTTTTGTGACGCTCAGTGTACTTATTGTGTGCTTTACACATTGCCTCTGTGATATGCCTGACTGCTCAATGTCAAGCTACCCAAGAGTGAGTGCAGGTTATACAGTGAGTGTAATCACCCACCCCTGATGGGAATGGTAGGTTCTGCCTGGCTAGGGCATCACCTCATCCAACCAGAACATGCCAGTTACAACATTTGGTGGCAGCGGTGGGATAGGACTTGGATTTGCACAGCATCGCACGGTAACTAATTGCGTGCCATGACTTCACATAGGCAAAGTGTTCCTTTGTTCCTAATATGTTGCTAAAAGGAACAAAGAGATAGCTGGAGACTGCTGATTTATTTTGTGTTCCTCACAGATCTCTATTTCTACTTCCACTAGTTTGCTAACATTTCTGAGGGCCTACCTAAGGTAGAGTTGGAGCTGGCTGATATGGAAGCCTATACAGTGGCACAGCTCAAGGATGTCTGCCAGGCAAAGTGGGTGGCTGGCTGGCAAGGGAAGAGCCAAGAAGGCAGAGCTGCAGGAAGCCTTAAGGACTTGGGCAGAGGGCCCACCCCGAGGGGGAGGTAAATAGTGGAGGAGAGTCTGCATGTGGGGAAGAGTCCGAGCAGGGCCAGAGGAGCTCCGACGGACCACCTTTAGAGGGGGAGGACCCTCTACTCCCAGACCTGCGGGCCACTCTAGAACTGGTAGCAGTATGTCCTGAAGGAGCCTGCCCTCCGAGGAGATGGTGGACAGGAGGGAAGACAAGAAATTAAAAGTTGGTGGTTGCCAGGAATGCCAAGGAGCAGGCCCTAGACCTTGCTAAATTAGAGAAGGAGCAAGGCCTGGCCAAACAGGACAAAGAGCAAGTTTTGGCTGAAAAGAGGCTTGCCATGGAAGAGAAAAAGATGGCACATGAGCTTAGCCTCAGGGAGTTGGAAATTATAGCCCTACAAATAGGCTCCAACAACAGTAATGGTGGCAGCGCAACTGCAGTGTCTAACAGTGAGAGTAGAGATTGAATCCCAAAGGATATGTTACAGGATTACCAGGTAGGGGATGATATCGACAAATGGTTGGCAGCCTATGAGGTGGCTTTGAAGGAACACAGGGTCTCCTAAGAGAGCTGGGGAGGTAGTTTATGGCTGTACATGCCCCTGTGAGGAGGGACACCCTCCTTACACTGGACATAGAGGACCAGACTAACTACCCTGCCATGAAGACCATGTTGTTCAATAAGTTTGGACTGATCACGGAGAAATACTGCCAGAAGTTTAGGGCCAGCTACAAACTGCCCACTCAAAACAGGGTAGACTTCTTAGACTATATGAGCAAGGCACTGAGGGGTTGGGTGATGGGCAGTAAGGTCGATGATTATGAGGGATTATACAACTTATGCTTTTAGGAGCACCTCCTTGAGACCTGTTTTTCTGACCTGCGCCAACACCTGGTAAACAGAAAGCCGGTTGATTGCCGGTAGTTTGCTGAGGAAGCAGACCTCAAGTCCAGCACCAAAGTATCCAAAAAGATATCTGGGGAGATTCCCAAAAGGGGGGGGCAGTGTCCCCACCAAAAGAAGGAGGAGGTGACAAAATGAAGGAGCCTTCTCTCAACCCCCAAAGACATTTATAGGAAAAAGAGGTTGGCTCGAATACCCAATCCGGTCCCCAGAAGAAAACTTACCCGGTCAAAAGTCTGCCACCAAAGACCCATAAATGCTGCGAGTGTTACGGGTACGGACACTACAAAGAAGATCCCAAGTGTCCACAGCGAGTGCCACTGCCCGCTGGAGGAAAGGCTCTGGGGTAGCAAGGGTAGTAATGAAGGAGGAGGCGGTGTCAGCTAACGTGGGGAGTTTAATGATGTAACCCTAGTGTCCTGTGTGACAGTGAGATGGTTCCCAGGATCCAAGTGCCTGATAATACAGCAATCTGTACTAGATTACTCTCCCCTGAGGCGGAAAGCCGGGGGTTCTACCTTCTGTTCTTTGTTGGTGACGAAAGCGGTTTTTTAAACACTGTAATTATTTTAAACAGTATCGTTTTTAATTAGCACTGTATCACCGCGCTCTCGTGTGCAAGACTACATTGCACCGAGGCACATTCTGCTCACCTTTCTCCTCCCGGCGTGGCCGAATAGGGGCTAACATCGCGGGGAAAGGCGCCATCTTGGAGGGAGGAAGGGTTGGCGGTCCAGTGGCAGGACGCCTCCCGCCCTCCAGGGTACTTAAACAGGCCAGACCTTAACTCTGTGTACTAGATTACTCTCCCCTGAGGCGGAAAGCCGGGGGTTCTACCTTCTGTTCTTTGTTGGTGACGAAAGCGGTTTTTTAAACACTGTAATTATTTTAAACAGTATCGTTTTTAATTAGCACTGTATCACCGCGCTCTCGTGTGCAAGACTACATTGCACCGAGGCACATTCTGCTCACCTTTCTCCTCCCGGCGTGGCCGAATAGGGGCTAACATCGCGGGGAAAGGCGCCATCTTGGAGGGAGGAAGGGTTGGCGGTCCAGTGGCAGGACGCCTCCCGCCCTCCAGGGTACTTAAACAGGCCAGACCTTAACTCTGTGTACTAGATTACTCTCCCCTGAGGCGGAAAGCCGGGGGTTCTACCTTCTGTTCTTTGTTGGTGACGAAAGCGGTTTTTTAAACACTGTAATTATTTTAAACAGTATTGTTTTTAATTAGCACTGTATCACCGCGCTCTCGTGTGCAAGACTACATTGCACCGAGGCACATTCTGCTCACCTTTCTCCTCCCGGCGTGGCCGAATAGGGGCTAACATCGCGGGGAAAGGCGCCATCTTGGAGGGAGGAAGGGTTGGCGGTCCAGTGGCAGGACGCCTCCCACCCTCCTCTACAGAATATAAAATGATGAGGCCATTCCGTCCGCGCAGCGGGCGGGCGCAGCGGGCGCGCCGGCGGCGCGCCGAAGGCGCGCCAAAGGCAAGCCCGTCTGCGCCCGTCCGCGCCGGACACGGGCCTAGGGCCACCCCCCCTGGTCAGACTGCTCTCGCATGCCTCACATCATACCCGCGCTCTGCGCTGATTGACCTCCGCCCACAAACTATGGAAAAATGCACAAGGTATAGTCCTGACTCCATATCATTTAAAACGGTTCTGGATTGTAAACACTGTCAAACGCCCATCCCCCTATTAAATAAAAGGGTAGGTAGTGATAATTCTAACCAGATAAAGCAAATGTTTACTATAGCCCTCATTAATGTGCGCTCATTAGCCAAGCATAGGCAAGAAATAGCCGATGTACTTACAGACAGGAACATAGACATAATGTTCCTGACGGAGACTTGGTTGGATAAAGCTTCCGACCCAGACCTCGTGATAGCCGTTCCACAAGGATTTAAATGCTATAGACTAGACAGAACTGGTAAAAAAGGCGGTGGGATTGCTATAATTGCCCGTGACTCTTTTAAAATTCGTACTACTGCAATTCCTTCTACGACATGCGAGGCGCTTCAATTTGATATCTATCTGTCCCCCTCATACAACTTTAAAGGCGTACTATTATATAGAAGACCAGAAACTCGGTCGGAATTCCTCACAGAAATTCTCACCATTCTAGAAACCTCAGCTACTGATAAATCTGTAACACTGTTAGGTGATTTCAATTTCCATTTGGACTGTAGTGAAGACAAGGACACTATATCTCTGCAATCCGAAATGGAGGTTTTTGGTCTATCGCAGTTGGTGAAAGGACCTACTCATACTGCAGGCCATACCTTAGATGGTATCTTTACTAATTTGGAAAATATTCTAGTGACCGATGTCTTGCCAATGACTTGGTCCGACCACCACCTGGTATTGGCTACAATACAAATTAATAAAACATCCACCGCCACAACATCCTCCCTCAAACGAGAATTGTTCAAGGTCTGGAAAGACATCAACATTCCCTGGTTCAAGGAGGCGTTACATAATTCAACACCCATATGGGCTACCGACCCAGAAACTGCTATTGAGCAATACCACACATGGGTGGGCCAGGCTGCTAATAAACTGGTACCAGTAAAAAAATTGTCCAGGAATAGAAGCTCCCCTTCAGCACCATGGTACACCGAGGAGCTTAAAAAACTAAAACAGCAATGCAGAAACAAAGAGAGAAACTGGAGGAAAAAGTATGATAATGAAAATAGGAAAGTGTATAAGGAATTGTTAACTCAATATAAACTTTTGATCACAGAGACAAAAAAGAAGTACTACACTGAGCAAATCGAAAGCGCTAAAAATTCAAATAAAACGCTCTTTGAAATAACCAAATATCTTGCGGGATGTGTCCCAGACCTTAACCCCCCTTGCTCACAAGATTTCTGTGATTCATTGGCATCCTTCTTTTTCACCAAGGTGAATGACATATTTTCAGCATTCAACCTAGGTGATAACCAATGCATTGAAAAAATAAATATACCATCTTCAAGCAATAATTTTTCTTGCTTTGCAGAGGTCACTGAAGATCAAATCCAGGATATTATTAAAACTATTAAATCTGGATCAGCTCTGGATCCCTGTCCTCTAAATACCCTTCGTTCACTAATGGACACCGTCATTCCAGTTATTACCCAAATAAGCAATCTAATGTTTCGCACAGGCATCTTCCCTAACCAGTTAAAAAAGACCTTACTTAAACCCCTCCTGAAAAAACCCGGTTTAGATAAAGCAGAACTTAAAAATTACAGGCCCATCGCGAACTTACCCTTTCTTGCTAAGATAGTCGAAAAAGCCATGAACACCCAACTTGCGGAATTCATCGAGCAATATCATCTGCTCGACGAAACACAATTCGGATTCCGCAAGTTTCATGGAACGGAAACAGCGCTCATTAAAGCGGCGGACGATATCCGATTAATCAGAGACCAAGGTGGCACAGCACTATTGGTGCTTCTAGATTTATCGGCTGCTTTCGACACGGTTGACCATAAGATCTTAGTCAACCGTGTCGAAAAGATGGGCGTGCAAGGCCTAGCAAAAGATCTACTGGTGTCTTTTCTGGCAGAGAGATCCCAGGCAGTTATACTGGGCCAGTTTGAATCTGCTGAGTTATCACTGCCATGTGGGGTACCTCAAGGTTCATCCCTTAGTCCGACACTATTTAATATATACGTGTCGCACCTCGCAAAAACCATCAAAACGCACGGGATGAACCTTACCTCATATGCAGATGATACACAGCTGATACTGGCTGTCAGAAATGATGGGGAAACAGTGGCGGAAAGTTTCAAAACAGGTATGCTGGCCATAGGAAAATGGATGTCAGCAAACTGTCTGAAATTAAATTCCGATAAAACCGAGGTGGTCACTTTTGGCCATCTCAGCCCTAGCTGGTCCCCAACTTGGTGGCCTTCTTCTTTTGGAGCTGTACCCAAACCAGTCACGAAAGTGAGAAATTTGGGTGTCATCTTTGATGACAATCTAAATGTCATGGCTCATGCCAATCAGACGGCCTCCACTGCCTTCTATAAGTTACGACTGGTCAGGAAGATCCTTTCTTTTCTTCCCAAAAATGTGGGAAAGACATTGGTCAGCGCTTTGGTCCTATCAGCATTGGATTACTGCAATGGCTTGTTTGCTAATGCTCAAGTCAGGATTATCAAGAAAATGCAGACAATCCAAAATGCAGCAGCCAGACTTCTCCTTAACATCCCTAAATTCAAGCCAATAGCTGAGACCTTAAGGAGTCTCCACTGGCTTCCTGTTAGGAATAGAATTAAATTCAAGACATTATGCATCGTTTACAAGTCACTACACCATCAAGCGCCTCAATTCTTGTGCGACCATCTTGTCCCACACATTCCCACTCGAACGTTACGATCAGCAAGACAGAATGACCTGGTAGTGCCACGGACTAGGCTGGTCAACTGGGGAGACAGACGTTTCCTAGTTGTTGCCCTAAGACTATGGAATACACTCCCGCAAACCGTAAGATCCAGCCCAAATCTCATGTCCTTTAGGAAGAAACTGAAGACATGGTTATTTAACCTCTGAAAAATTCATAAGATCATTCAGGAGAGCAACAAAAGTACAGCGCCAAGACGCCTGCGGGCAATTGTTCGCGCTTAATAAATGCTAAAAATAAATAAATAAAATAAAGTATAGGCAAAGGGTCACCATTAATGGGCAGGGGTAGAGGCTAAGAGGGATCTGGGGGGCCAACATGACTGTGGTAAGGAGTCAGCTGATCTCCCCAGAACAGGTAATTCCCCAAGCCACCCACCAGTGTGATGTGTACAGGCCCCAGCTAGGCCCGCAAGGCACAAGGGTTCGCTCTCCTGTAACGGAATCTATAAGGAAGTTGGCACGGAAACTGCAAAGTACAAAAACAAGGTTTATTAACCCTTAAGGGTGGTCCTACAATCCATACAATACCCTTCAGTATTGCATAGAGTAGCACAAAGAACTTGCGTACACAGTCCCCTTTTATACACACCAGAGGGGCTCATAAGTGGATGGATACAACATGAGGCCGAAGAACATTACCATTTATGGTCATTCTCGATACTGAATCAATACATAGGCGGAGCCAACACACTTCTTGAGCCCGCGAAACACATGGTCAAGCAAGGCTAATTATAACAGATGTGGTCAAGTCTGGGCATGCGCCAAATGGACAAGAGAGAGCTATTTATAAACTGTTACTAGGCAGATTACAAGAGCAACTAACACAAAGGTCGGACTCTCCTCGTGGCGAACACGTGGCAGCATGACAATACAAAATGGAGTCCAAACTTCGGTCAACAAAACGGAGAAAACATGATCGAAAGGGAAAGCATTAATGTCGTCAGTAAATGCTTAATCACATCGCTGTTCTAATTTACAACAGACGACCCTTTCAGCATTTACTGAAGACATCCGGTTTCCAAAAATCATCATATATGTCAATTATCATCATTCCTTTAACCTCTTTAGCTAGACGCTTCTGATGAGCAACATTGGCAATAGCTTTCTTATCCGGAATGCAGAATGAAATGCATACAGAGCAGAACAATGGTCCACATTGAACACACATACAGAAAAAGAACAGAATTGCTATAATAATACAGAGACCAGTTAAGACCTTCCATCCCCAGGCAGTAACCAATGCCCAAAACCATCCAGAAAAGGACCAAGTGCCGTTTTCTGTGTGGATTTCAGCTGCTATTTTATGCAACTTGTTAATGGCGTTATAAACGGATGGCGTATGATCAGGGATGAACACACAGCAACTGCTTCCAATAATTTTACAGGCTCCACCTCGATCAGCTAGCATTACATCTAATACCATACGATTCTGCAATGCAACAATCCTAGTTATTTGTAACTCTTCCGTAAGATTCCCAAGAGCAGCAGCAGTCTGATTTGTCACAGCTTCTACCACTCTTGTTAATCTTCGGATCTTCCTACTATTCAAAGCGGCTCCAACAAAGAAAAACAGTCCTAAGTTAAAATCAATATACTGCTGCAAGCTGGTATCAGTTTGATCCACATCATCAATCGATAAAGTACGTTTATACCTATTTACAGTCACATTATTCAACAATTTCAAGTCCTTATGGTAAGATGCGGGTGCTAGGAATACAGGAGGTAATAGGAAGGATACATAACATACCCCAGACCACCCAGCCGGCAAACGGTAATAACCTTTATTTCCACACACAAAATAGGTATTCTGGGACGCTAGGAAGGTACTGTTGTTCAACCCATCAATGTTCAAGACAGTTAGGCAATCACTGACACCAACAGGGATAAAACCCACACTCTGGACACACAGGTCCGCTTGAGCCTGTGCCACTTGGATCACGAATTTGTCCTTCCCCACAGTGTCTCTAGTGTTCGTGAAGATGTAGGGAATGGATTCATTGTCTGGTCGGTACTCTTCCCACTCCCAAATTGTCCCATTCGCTTGTGGATACCCATTCTTGTCTTGATGGCATTCTTTATTAAGTCTAAAAAGCAATCGTCCCACTGTCGGTTTCCGAGTGGCAAACAGTAAGGTGTACCATGCTCTACAAGAGCCATTATGAGAGAAAGGAAGTGGTATGAATGGCGTACCTCCTTTCTTCTGATGGGCCGGCATCATCCCACATATCCAACAGTTCGTAGCGTTTGTAGCAACGTGGGTATGATGCAGCATCTGAATGAAAGTGTTATTCAAATAAGACTGTCGATGCTTCAACTCTTGATACGGCAATGTATAGAAGTAGTGCTCCGCAGGCACCGGAGTCGTCAACACAAGTGTTTTCCGAGCAGGAGTTACCTCCTCTACAAACCATGTTGTTATCCCAACAATAGCTACTGTTAGCATGAACCCCAACGCACAAAGGATTTTCTTCTTCTCCATGTCAAAGGAAACAATACCCTGATATCTTCCTGAAACTAAAAAGTCTGTCAGAACTCTTCCCCTTGGGCAGCGGTTGATTTCTTCACCAGCGGGCCAAGACGGGTGTCGCTACACTAATGCAGGGCTGATCCCCCCCCCTTGCCTCATCGGCTCTCCGTTTCACTAACCCAAGGGCCGTTCTGACAGTGTGTCCCGGTACTGGAAAACTCACTTCCGTGGTCGAAGATGATATCGCCTTCCTCCAGAAGTCGCGTGGTCCGGAAAGAGCTCCTCAGTGTCACTTGGCTCTGCAGCACGGCCTGTCTCTGCTGCCAGGATTTCTCGTTGATCGGTCAGCACGGCAGACTCCACCAATCCGGGCGGTACCTTTCGACAATGCAAGGAATGGATCCAATTCTTCCTGTTCGAGACTCGCACAGCCGTCCTCGTTGCAAGGAGGACTTGCTCAGGGCCCACCCATCTCGGTTCCAAGCTGTTCGTTCTGTCAAAGACTTTCACCATCACATGGTCACCAGGCCGGAGACCATGTCCTTCACCGGTAGACCGATCAGGGAGCGCCTCTCGGACCTGTTGATGAATAGAAACCAAGTTATCCGTTAACTGTGCCAGATAATCGCTCATCATTACACAAGGTACATCATACACAGCCTTAGGCCTTGGTGGACCCCAAATATTCATTGGGCGTCCGAATACCACTTCATACGGCGTAAGGCCAGTTCGAGAGTGCGGTACTGATCTAATTGACAATAACGCCAGTGGCAGGGCGTCTGGCCAAGTCAAAGACGTCGAAGCTTGAATTTTGGCTATTTTAAGCTTCAGTGTACCATTATACTTCTCGACTAGGCCTGCAGACTGAGGGTGAAACACGGCGTGGAACTTCTGAGTGATGCCTAGACCCTTCAAGACATACTTTATAACATCCGCTACAAAGTGAGGGCCATTATCACTCCACAGAAGTCTACAAACGCCATATCGGGGGAAAAACTCCTTCAGCAGCAGCTTCGCAGTAGTCATTGCAGTATTGTCTTTCGTAGGGTACGCTTCAACCCATTTGCTGAAAGCGCAGACCACTACTAGAACATACTTCAGATTATTACAGCGCTCAAGCTGGATGTAATCCATCTGCAGAACCTCAAAGGGTGCAGTAGGTGTCGCAAATCCTCCTGCTGGAGTTCGAGTACCCTTTCCTGGGTTATACTTCAGACAGATCATACAGGTCTGCACCACCCTCTTTGCCGTGCTAGCAATCTCTGGATGCTCCCAAACTTGAGTAAGCAATTTCACAATTGCGGAAGCTCCAACATGTGCTAGCCCATGTGCCATCTGAACCATAGGTTGTACGAAAGCCGTGGGTAACTTCCATCTATCCATCTGCTTATTTCTCCAACAACCCTCATCATCCAACTCTCCCTCGCTAGCCCATTGCTCCCGCTCTTTATCAGAAGCGGTCCTTTGCATTTCTCGCACTTCCTCCTTCGCATCACGCCATCTTTCCACCCGTGACTTTACTACATACATGGCAGTAGCACCGGGCTGCATCGCAGTCTCCCGTGCTACTCGATCTGCTAACGCATTCCCTTCTCCAACTTTATCAACTATTTTCCTATGGGCGCTACACTTAACAATGGCAATTTTCTTTGGGTATGTCAATGCGGTTAAAAGATTGTGAACTAACTCTCCATGCATTATCTGCGCCCCATGTGACGTTAGAAACCCTCTCTCCTTCCAGAGTAGGCCGAAGTCGTGCGCTACTCCGAAGGCATAGCGGCTATCTGTGTAAACATTCACACATAATCCTGTACTGAGCTCACATGCTCGTGTTAATGCTATCAGTTCCGCTGCTTGAGCTGATTTCTGCGGTATGCGTGCTGTCTCCACTATTGTTTGTAATGTGGTAATTGCATACGCTGCTGAAGTCGTACCATCTGGTAGCTTCAGGCAGGATCCATCCACCCACAGTTCTCCATCTACATCTGGAAAGGGCGTATCCTGGAGATCAATACGACCCTTTGTTTGTTCCTCAGTCACAAGAATACAATCATGCGCTTTCCGCGCCTCAGGCTGAGTTTCGGGGTATGGCAACAATGTTGCCGGGTTTAGTGTTACGCACCTTTTCAACGTAATATGAGGAGCCAAAAGCGTCCACTCATATCCCGTCAAACGGGCACTGGTCAAATGCTGCGTCTTTGTTTGATTAAGCAGGGCATCGACAGCATGGGGGACTAATACCAACAGCTTGTGAGATAACACAATTCCCTCGCTTTGGCGTATTGACACAGCTGTCGCCGCAACCGAGCGAAAACAACCAGGCAATGCTCGGGCGACAGGATCAAGTACAGCCGAGAAATATGCACAAGGGCGCTGCTTGTCGCCGTGCATCTGCACTAAAACTGACAATGCACATCCATCTTTCTCATGCACATACAACGAAAAGGGTTTTGCATAATCAGGGGTCCCTAACACTGGTGCTGAACAAAGGGCCTGTCGCAGTTGCTGAAAAGCAGCATCACACTCATCTGACCAAGGGATTGGGATAGGTGTATCCTTTGTCAAAAGGGCTAACAATGGCTTAGCTATGTGTGAAAACCCCAATATCCACTGTCTACAAAAAGAAACGAGGCCCAAAAATGCACGGACATCCTTCTGTGTGGATGGTCTCGGTGTATCCAAAATTACTTGGACACGATCCGGTGTGAGTGCCCGTCCCTCCTTAGACAAAAGGTGACCCAAATAAGTCACCTTTGGTCTACAGAATTGCAATTTCTTCCGAGATACCTTATGATTGTGGGAGGCTAAAAAGGAAAGTAAGGATAGCGTGCTTTTCTCACACAGCTCCAGGGTGTCAGCCGCCAACAAGATGTCATCGACATATTGAATGAGGGCAACCCCCTCGAGTAAAACAAAGGAATCCAACTGTCGTTTCAAAGCCTGACTGTAAATACTAGGGCTTTCTGTGTAGCCCTGGGGAATTCTACAAAAACGATAAGATCTATTGTTTAATGTGAACCCAAAAAGAAATCGGCTATCGGGGTGAATGGGAATAGAAAAGAAGGCATTTTTCAAATCAATCACTGAGAACATGGTCGCCGTAGGCGGGACCAAGGTAAGCAACGTCGTGATATCGGAAACCACCGGGTACTGAGGTATCACGATCTTGTTTACCTCCCTCAAATCAATTATGAACCGATAGACCTTTGCATCCGTGTCCTTTTTTAGAATAGGGAGAATCGGACTGTTACAGATATTATAGGGAACTTCTTCCACTACTCCCACTGCGATCAAATCTTGCACAATCTGTATGAGAGCCTCCTCGCCCTCCTGGGAAATACGATACTGCGGGAGGCGCGGCAACACCGCCCCCTCCTGGACACTAATGTGGACCGGAGGAATCACCATTTGTCCCACATCTGTGTCCGAAGTCGCCCATAAAGCTCGAGGGAGGGTGGCCAACAACGCATCCTCTGATATCGTACACATCCGCTCTGACCGGGGGTAGTTGTCATTTAAGATCACCCTCACACCCTCAGGGGAGCAGCGGATCGTAGCCCTAAAGTGCTTTAACAGATCAAGGCCCATAATGTTATCCGGTGTATACGGAGCAAGCAGAAACGGACAGGGCGCAGAAAGAGAATCAACCTTAAATATAAGGGGCTGTGAAAGAGGGCTTCGGGAGAGTGTACCATCAAACCCTACCGATGTAACCACTGAGCCGGATGGGGGAGCCCCCGGAACCAAGTACCTAGACAATGCACTACGTGTCGCTCCTGTATCTACTAGGAACTGATCAGTAGAACCTAAAACCTCAGCCGATACATAAGGACCCGTCTGATCGACCGGCACCTCAACTGATTCAGACCCCCATCCGACGCATTCCTATGCATGCTGCGAATCATGATATCCCGACCGATCGATCTCCGATACGTGATACTGGTGCTGGCGATCGAAAACATTTGAGCTATCTCGGTGCTGCCCAGCAGTATCGAAACGAACATGATCGGTAGAATTCCCTCTAAAGGTCGAGGAACCCCCTCTACCTCTCGGGCCACCCGGAGTATGCCCCTGACGCGAGGCACGCAACACTGGGCAATCCCTGGCCCAATGGCCCAATTGCTTACAATACGCACACTGGTTCCTATTCAAATCAGATCGGCCCGAAGGGGGACCATAAGATCCTCCCCTTCCTCTATTATTACCCCGTCGGGGCGGGCCATAAACTTGTGCCAACATTACCTTAGTCTTAAGATCTTTCGATTTCTTTTCCTCCTGGCCCTTCGCCTCGTGCTCCTGACGCTCATAATACTGAGCGATAGTCAGAAGGGCCGTCGGCGTCGCGGAGGACCAGGAACTCTCGCTCGCTTTTAAACGGGCCGCAACTGCCGGTAACAGATTAGCCACATATTTGTCCGCGAAAAGGTGGCGGCCAGTGTCGTCAGTAAGCGACTGGCCACTAAAATCATGAAACGTTTCCTCAAAGCGCGTGAAGAAATCTGCAACTGACTCGTCAACTTTCTGTTTACATGCGGCTAACATATTCCAGTCAATTTTTTTAGGGGGGATAATCGTCTTCAGCTTAGTCACAATAGCAGCAGGGAGATCTAAAATACTCTGCGGCGGTTTCTGCGCGGGCTTCCTTTCCCTGTCTTCATCCTCAAGTTCAGACCACCGGGCCTTAAAGGCAACTATATCATCTACCTTTCGTACAGATCGCCACATATCCGGTGGTAGAATAAGGCCAAAGAACAGGTCTATGTCTGCTAAAGTCATAACGCAAGAATTCAAGGCCCCCTCAACTTCTTCATAGAAGGCCGCTGGATTCTTGCGAGGGTCGGGCAGCGCATTCTTCAATGCCATAACATCAGCCCTATGCCACGGAGTGTAAACCCAATTATACACGAAATATCCCTTAGCATCGGCGGAGGTAATGTCCGAGCTAGTCCCTGCTCCTTTAGGAGGAACATACAAAGGCGCTGCCTCTCGCATTGGTTTAGCATGCACTACGTCATCCTTATCTGACTGGGAGGTGGATGAGTGGCCCCCTGCTGCAAACGAATCCGACTGCTTCTCCTCCTCCGTTTGTTGGCGTGCTTTCTCTCTAAGGGCCAGCACCTCGTCCCGCAAAGTAAACAACCGCCGAGCCGCCTCAGGAGCCTTAGGGGGAGAAAAAACACCATTACGTAATGCTCCGGCATCCGAAGACACTTCGTCAGGCTCAAGGACACTAGAATATTTTCGGAAAGCAGTAATTACTTCATCCGCGAAATGAGACAGAAAATACACCCTCTCTCTATCTTGCCACGACCCCCAAGTATGGAACAACTCCTCCTTAGACATCTTGCCCTTAAGTGCACGGAGGGAAAGTTTCCGAAGCTCAGCCATATGCTCGGCCGATAACATGGACCGTGTGTCTACCTTACCCGAGGCCGGGCCAGAATCTTGCGGCCGCGGAGCAGATGCGCCAACATAAGGGGGCGGAGAGCGATCTAGCAAATAAAAATCATCATCAGGATTATTAAGGACAGGATAAAGTGGCTGGCGAACAACATATTGACCCGAAACTTGGAGCCTACGCTCTTTCTCTTGTCTGTCCGCCTGCTCTTTGTCCTCCCGACGCTTCGCTTCCTGTGCTCGCACATGATCATTCTTTCGTTGGTCTTTATCATACAGCGCTTTCTCACGCTTCTCTCGCTCACGCACTTCCTTCACCCATAATCGCACACACTCAAACATATCCTGACGAGCACGTCGCTTACACATACACTGTTCCACATACTCAATCTTACGTATATCAAACGATCCGTACAAAGGCCATCGCAACTCAGGATCCTTCTTCGTGTATTTCCTCCATAGTGTGCTGTACATTATGGAAGAAAGACCATGCTTCACATACATATCCCTATTAGGCGTCCCCTCTGGGGGAGCCGGAGCAGATTCCTCGAGGTTCAACCGGTGTCCAAAGCAGCAGCACCACTTACGGAGTGCGCTGAAAGCAGGCATGCTCAGAAATAATGCAAAATATGCAATATTATAAAAAAAATGGCACTTAATCGTTGCGCCGTTCAAAGTTACACAGCTCTGGAGAAATCTCTCCACATTACCTGCCTATATGTGTTGCAACGCATATATATTCACAAAGACAAATGCAAAATATGACTAGTCATCATCAATCAAACTCAAATAGCCAACCCAGGCTTCAAAAACTCGGAGCAAGTACCGTACAACGGTTCTTACCAATCAAGAGTCCAGATTCCAACTGCCAAGCTCCACAATCGCCCAAACGGCTCTCACGGCAGGACCGACAGAAGAGGTCTCAGTCGATGACCGGCGCCACCCAGACGGTCAGCTCGGAAGGGAAGGAAGAAAAACCTCGGGATGCCAGGGCTAAAACGCCGCTGGCAGTGATCACGTCCCCGGCCAAACTCCTCACCTTCGTCGCGACCAGTCCTTCGAGCATCCGAGTCGCCGATGAGCCCCACGTGACGGGCGCCAATTGATGTGTACAGGCCCCAGCTAGGCCCGCAAGGCACAAGGGTTCGCTCTCCTGTAACGGAATCTATAAGGAAGTTGGCACGGAAACTGCAAAGTACAAAAACAAGGTTTATTAACCCTTAAGGGTGGTCCTACAATCCATACAATACCCTTCAGTATTGCATAGAGTAGCACAAAGAACTTGCGTACACAGTCCCCTTTTATACACACCAGAGGGGCTCATAAGTGGGTGGATACAACATGAGGCCGAAGAACATTACCATTTATGGTCATTCTCGATACTGAATCAATACATAGGCGGAGCCAACACACTTCTTGAGCCCGCGAAACACATGGTCAAGCAAGGCTAATTATAACAGATGTGGTCAAGTCTGGGCATGCGCCAAATGGACAAGAGAGAGCTATTTATAAACTGTTACTAGGCAGATTACAAGAGCAACTAACACAAAGGTCGGACTCTCCTCGTGGCGAACACGTGGCAGCATGACAATACAAAATGGAGTCCAAACTTCGGTCAACAAAACGGAGAAAACATGATCGAAAGGGAAAGCATTAATGTCGTCAGTAAATGCTTAATCACATCGCTGTTCTAATTTACAACAAGTGGTGGTGGCTGACACCAGAGAGGAGTGTTTCCCAGCGGCCCAGGTGCCATTTGAATGGGGGGGGGTTCTGTCCTGTTGAAGGTCGCCGTGAGTCCCTCCATGCCAGTGGCTTATCTGTTGGGTAATGACCTAGAGCACACTATCTGGAAGGAAGTGGAGCTCGGGGTTCATGTGGAGATGTTGAGTTTACCCACATGGATATGTGCTACCACAAGGTCCATGGCTACCCGAGAAGGGAGTCAGAAAGGGCTGGAGTCTGGAACAAAGGCCCAGACCCCTGCTAAGAAGGGGAGAGGACAAGGGAAACCCACCTCGGAATGTAATTCTGGTGAGAAGGATGAGGAACTGGCTGAGGCAACCCCAGACTCCACTGAAGAGGACATTATTCCTCCTGTCCTGGTTTACAGATTGCCTCTGTGATAAGGCTGAACTGCTCAGTGCCAGGCTAACCAAGGGTGAGCGCAGGTTATACAGTGAGTGTAATAACCCGCCACTGATGGGAGTGGTAGGTCCTGCCCAGCTAGGGCATCGCCTTAGCCAACCAGAATGTGCCAGTTCCAACAAGAAGGAAATGTTGGCTGACGTTTGGGCTATGGAGGAGTCCAGGAACTATTTGTGGGGATCCCGATTTGTGCTCCACACGGACCGCAAACAACTGGTGAAGGTCCTTACTTCCAGATTACGTGTACAATGTGGAATATCTACCAGGTAAAAGGAACAAAAGTGGCAGATTATTTGAGCTGTTCTCCTTTACCGAGGAAGGAACAAGTGGGTGAAGAGGGGGATGACTACATTGCTAGGTTGGACTGGGTGAAGGAAATGCACAACACGATCTGTATGTGCAGATTTAAACCTACTGTAACTGGTTACAGTCTTTTTAAAATTCTTAGGGGAGAGAGCCTTTTACAAAAGATAACAAGGCTTGGTTGAAATTGAAAATTTGTAGTACCTGGTCTCTCTCTATGGTGAAGAGTAATTTGGCGGAAATACAGAAACTGTACAAAATGTACTATGTCAAAAAACATGGTGAGAAAGATGTGTATTTAATAGCAGGAGATTGGGTGAGAGTCAAATTGGGTCACAAAACAAGGAAGGGGTGTAGCAAATTTTTGGAATCTTTGCAGGTTATAGACGTTTATGCTAAATTCGCCTTGTTGAATGACAAAACATATTTGGCATTTTAGCAGAATGTCAAGATGCAAAAAAAAATTAAATTGGCAAACTGCAAAAAGGGGACGAAGAGATACTCCACAATCTGCGGAATGGATATGAGATGATACTGGGATTGCAAGGGGAGACACCTACCCTGCCTGAGGATCCTAGTAGAGGTGAAGCAAATACGCAGTCTTGAATGAATGTTGGCACTACATCAACACATGTGGGCAGGACGTGGTGTTGCTGAAACAATTCGCTGACTTCTGATGTAATGTGATAAAGAGAAAGGATGGGTTTGCTGGGATTGAAATTTAGAAAAAGCCTGAACAGCACACCCCTATGCATTAAATATTCAGTCCAACAATACTGTAGGTTGATCAATGTATCCAAAGATTGCAAGTACTCATCAGTACAGGTGGGAGAGATCAGTTCCATCAATCAATAATCTCCATTGTCAAAGAATCCAAACCCCTTCAGTTGATTGGCATCTTTTATTATTAAAACAGAAATCCCAGCACACGATCTAGCCGACATGTGTTTCATCTTATACTAAGACTTTTTCAAGGCAATAGGTGTGTAACAATAGTCCCGGTTGATGTTTGTAGGTGACCCTCAGCAACTCGTCCAGTCGATTCAAAATCACGTTCGACTACGGAAAACCATGAATCTGATGAAAGCCACAAGTATCCTTGAATCAAAACGTAGTTGCACATAGAAATGTAGACCCAATGAAAAATGACACACTTCTGTCACGTTGTGTCAGTATTCAGTACAACTCTCTGATACGAGTGTACACACTGTCCCAGAGCGGTATTGGATAAAAACGAAAGTCCGCGGTCCCGCGAAAAAGTAAGACGCGCCTTACTTTGCAGGAGATACAGAAGCAAGGAGATACACAGTCCAGATATGGGTGGAAAGACAGAGCCTATGGATTGAAAGAGGAAGACAGTGCTAAGGGGTGGAGAATTACAAGCTCAAAAACAACACTTAAAATAAACAGAATCACACATAGAATGTGAAGAGGACATGTTAGATTTTTGTAAATCGTGTACTTGTTGTTCACAAATAAAAGGCTTGTTGCAATTATGAATGGCTCAGAATAACTACAAAAGAGTCCTCCTGGTTAGAAGCATGGGCAGAATAATGACAGATTTGTGACACAAAGTCCACTCCGTGAAAGTGAAACTGAAAGAACATGATTAGTGGACAAACAAGGACGAAGTGGAACATGGTCAAACACCAATCCAACAAACTGGCTAAAACGTCCAAAGAAACCCCTATATCTCTAATCCCATGCGAGCAATTCTCCTCCTTCATCTGCGATAAAATCTCTGCCCTAGGAAAGGAACTCATGTCTGCTACCTATTCCCAAACTCCGCTGGCTCTACCTCCTCACTCCGTGCCGCCCTCCCAGACTTACCTCAAAAACCAAGCGCACTGGTCCAACTTTAAAGTCTGTGATGAACAATCTGTCTAAAAAATTCTATCCTGTTTAAACCCCAACAATCACTTCAATATCCCTCTCCCTTCAAACTGCTTAGCCGCTGCCACTCAGGCTATCATCCCCTCTTGGACTGCAATAATCAACGCCTCCCTCTTACAGGGATCGATACCTGACTCTCTCAAAGCCGGCCAGGTCATCCCCATCTTAAAAAAAACAACGCTAGATCCTGCATCAGCTGACAACTACAGACCTATCTCTAACATCCCACTCCTAGCTAAAGTGCTGGAAAAATGTGTACAACAGCAGTTGAGCCATCACATCACCAACTTCCACCTACTAGACGACTTTCAATCCGGGTTCAGACCTGGGCACAGCACGGAAACCACACTCCTCCACATCGTGGATGATGCCCTTCAAGCCCTTGAACAAGGCAAAACCTGTCTCCTAATCATCCTGGACCTATCCTCGACCTTCGATATGGTTAACCACGAATTTCTCCTTAATCGCCTCAAACTTAGGATGGGCCTAGATGGCACTGTTCTTGCATGGTTTAGGTCCTTCCTACAGAATAGCTCACAGAGAGTCCTGATCAACAGCAACCTGTCCGCTCCATCTCCGATCACAGTTGGAGTCCCTCAAGAATCAACCCTGTCCCCTACCCTCTTCGAACTTTACCTTGAACCGCTCTCACAGGTGCTGAGCACTGCCAATATCTCCTACCACATGTATGCCGACGACACACAGCTCTACATCAAAATCTCTTCTCCAGAGGACATTCGCTCCCTGCATGAGGCCCTGAAGTTGACTGTTCACTGGCTCACATCTAACCCGCTTAAACTCAACGTTAAAAAAACAGAGTTCCTCTTAATTTCACCACCTAACGACAATACAGACATTCAAGAATGGATCAAGGCTATCACAGCGCTACACTGCTCTCCTACCATTGTGGACTCTGCTAAATCTCTTGGAATTACCTTAGAAGGCAACCTGAACATGCGTGGCCATATCAACTCAATGGCCAAAACTGCCAGATTTCATTTGAACTACCTAAGAAACCTGAAACCATTCCTCGACACCCCAGATCTAAAATCGGCAATTCAGGCTCTAGTCATCTCTTGGCTAGAATATGGTTGCTCCACCCTCGCAGGCCTACCCAAGATCTCTCTGGCACCCTTGAAAGCCTGCCTCACCGCCGCCCCCAGACTTCTAACTGGCTCTAAGAAGTTCGACCATATCTCGCCCCACCTTAAAGCTCTGAACTGGCTTCCTCTTGAGGCCAGAATCCAATTTAAGCTGGCTTGCATCACCCACAAGGCTCTTTACTCCAAGTCCCCTGCATTTCTCGCCCAGAAACTCGTGATATCCGGAGGAGTCAGAAACTCCCGGTCCGCCAGAGACCTTTTGCGCCAACCAGCACGCTTCAGGAAAAAAAGAACGTGCAATCGGGCCTTCTCTGGGGCTGTCCCAAGAATATGGAACTCACTCCCACCCGCCATCAGAAGAATATGGTCTCTAGCACATTTCAAAAAGGAGACCAAAACGTTCCTAATGGGCAAATTCCTCTCCAAACGCTCAAGTTACAATCACCTCCGTAACCTGGCTTCACCTATCGCTACGGCCTATCCCTGGGCCTTTTCTCCTTATGATACCCACCCGGCACTTCCGAACAAACCTCCCGGGTGTTGAGACTGCTTAATGTAGCGACTTGTTCTTACCCCAAAATGTAAACGGGTATTATGATTGTTTGTTTTACCAATATATTGTATCTACCTGTCCCTATCCCTTTGGCTCTCTCCCCCTCTATGTCCTTGTATCCCACCTGTTACTACTGTAAAGCGCTCTGATACCCTTACAGGTCAGGTTGCCGCTCTATAAAACACTAAATAAATAAATAAAAATGAACACTAAATTAATTAAAGACCGAAAGTAGTTACAGAATTTGTGTGCCTACTCACCGACCTGTTTCAAGGCGAAGTCAGGGTTACAGCTCCTCAGGTGACAGTCTGTAAGGGTTTGAGGATATGGGTTAAAAACTTAAATTGTATATATATAAGTATACAAATCTGTAGCACAGTAGACCACCGTCTACTTACCCGCATAATTGTAGCAGTGAATTAGAATAGGTATTGAAATACAATGTGCAGTTTTCAGGACAGCAGTGTCAATTAAATCCTAACACTGGTGGATTAAGGCATCTAAAATAAATAAGTAAAGTCGAAAGGCTAATTAATTCCCAAATAATGGGTATGAGCAGTAATGGAAAACCAGTATGTGAGACCTGAAATTACCTTAGTAGGCCTCCATAGCGCACTCCCGGAGATCAGCGCTGTACTCCTCCAGTCAAGTACTGCGAGTGAGTCAGCAAGCTATTTTTAGCTTGCTGACTCACTCGCAGTCCTTGACTGGAGGAGTACCCATGTTGTTTTTTCAATACTGCTATTTACAGTCGTTCTTCTCATATTAGAGGAGCTTAGTGTATGCCCTGGTTCTTCTTATAATTTACGGTGTATTGATTGACCTTAAGAACCAGGGGAACTACGGCACTTTTTATGTTGTGATATTAGACATCCATGATATTGGCATCGCAAAGAGAGTAGATCAAACTGAAGATTCACCTGGATTGTACGCATAAGACGATCCCTATTGGTGACGTCATATACTGATGAAATTTTGGAATCAGTTTCGAGGCATACGTGTCATTTTGCACTTTGAGTAAGCGCTGACGAAGTTCCCGTGGCACTAGGGGAACGAAACGTGTTGGCTGTGCCGATTTTATGATAAAACTACCCTAATAAAGAGAAGAATTTTGGATAAACATATATTTTCTGACTGACTTCAATCAGAGTGCACCTTCCTTCCTTGTGGACATTTTCTATAACTGACACCCCCCAGCAGCGGATGCCGGGAGCAGTTGCACTCATGCAAAATATTTGAAACTGGTGGAATTTAATGTGCTTGACCTAGGTCTGCTGCAGTGTGCTTTTTGGTCTAACCAGAAGAGTAACGTAGATATTAAAAAGAAGGGGGCTAAGGGACGACCCCTGTGGGACACCAGTGGTGACTGGCTGCGGGGGAGAAGCAGCCGGTGGAAATCAAACCTGTTGAGCTTGCCCTTCAAGGAAGGACCTCAGCCAGCCTCAGGCAGTGCCAGAGACACCAATCTCAGTGAGTCGGGCGAGCAGCATGGAGTGCAGGACCGTATCGAATGCTGCCAACAGGTCGAGCATTACCAATGCTGTTCTCCCACCGGCATCTAAACAGTCGCAGATGACTTCGAAAATCTCCACCAGGGCTGTCTCGGTGCTGTAGGAGGAGCGAAACCCAGACTGCGCTGGATGCAGAACATCAGACCCTTCAACAAACTCTGTCAGTTGTCTGGTCACCACCTTCTCACAGACTTTAGCTAAACTGGGCAGGAGGGAAATAGGGCGACAGTTCCCTGGGGTCAGGGGGTCAAGAGTAGGCTTCTTTAAAAGGGGAAGGTTTTCGCCTGCTTCCAGACCTTCGGTACCCGAGCCTCACGAAGGGAGGCATTTATAATTGAATTAACTTCGGGGTTAATAATCTCCGCGACTGCGGCAAGCAAGTCTCGCCGCACAGAGGTCTGCGGGTGAATCCGAATTAAAGCCCTTTAAGATTTTAAGATAACTAGACAGATCCACCAAAAAGAAGGCTCGCAGAGCGTGCCAGGGGGCAACAGGCGGTACAGCAGGGGCAAAAGAAGGACCGGGGCAGGCAGTGAAGGCCGCCTGAATCGTGCGTATTTTATCCACGTAAAAATTGGATAGATTGTTGCACCAGCCCTCAGCAGCTGGGAGAGAGCATGCTTGTGCTGCAGGGGATGTGAAACTCTGAACTATAGAGAAAATCTCCTTGGAGTTGTTATGAGCCTGCTCAATGCGGGCTGTAAACTACTGCTTTTTTGCCTGTATTATAGCCGCATAGTAGAGTTTTTGCCTGCCCCTGATAGTGGCCTTAGCCAGGGGACAGTAACCACTAAGGCGCCAGGCTTGTTCAAGTTTTTTACACTCCTGCTTAAGCACGCTCAAGTCCGGGGTAAACCAGGGTCTGGAAGGTGATTCCCTGGAAAACCTGGACGTGATCTGTTATAATAACTGTGAGATTAAACAGTCCCTATTGAAGCTATTTATGGTGCTTGTGTGTCTTTTTGAGGATATACTTAATTGAATTGAGAAACTACTGGGGTACACTTATGATGTAACTTGGGTTCTATGCGTATCATGTTCATAGATTTTGACTTATTGAATACCTTCCTAAGGCAATTACTTATTTTAAAAGCATATGTTAAAATGATTTCAACTGATTGAGATCTGACTTACCTAATGTGAAATGTCTGGCCCTACGTCTACTGGGAACTGTAACTTCAAGATTGAGGGTCTGACTGTGAAATTGAATCGCAAAACGCACAAATATGTTTATGATCACCACAGATTGGGCTGTTTACAATCGGATTACCACACAAAGCCCTACGGAGACTCAAAGAACTGTATAAGATACACGCTTGTTGGCCGCCTAATACTAGGTTGTTTTTTTGTATCCCTGTGATATTGTCTAGCTGGCCCACTTCTTAGCCATCTCTAACTATTCGTATAGCTGACTGTTTACGTCATACTCCAAAAGTAGCACTGTGTGGGAGTGCTGCAGCAGGACGGTTGGGGCTTTGGCTGAAACAGATTGAATAATGGGGAAGCGTACTTGCCTGACAAAACCAAAAGCTACTACCGCATCTACACTCCCTCCAACCTCGATTGACAAGATGCTACAGAGGGCTATAGGGGTGGTTAACACAGAAATTGAAATCACGGAGAGGCGTTTGTCACTTACCCCTGACCTATGTATTCCAGCCTCCGACATATCAACCCAGCAATAAGTTACTCAAGTCCCTTTAGATCTAACTACGACACCACCACCCCCAGAAGTCCCACCTATAAAAACCGCACGCAGAAGCAGGAATACCACTACTATCCCAAAGAATGGGAGGCGAAAACAAACATTTGAGGCGGGCCCCAAAAGAAAGACACTGTGTGAGGAACTAATATCCAGTATAGAGGAGGGTGAGAAGCAGGACCAAAACCCAAACGGCCTACCCCCCACTAGAGAATATATGAATCACCCTACTTGGGCACTGAATCTTCTGACTGACCTGAAGAGCCAGCTAAGAGCTATTGTAAGATAAGAACTGGCCCCCCTACTTAAACGCCTAGATAAATTAATACCAGTGGGGGAAAGTAGACAAAGAAATTCTGACACAAACTCAACCCACATAAAAGCAAGGGGGATTGACTCTGGCTGTCAGGTGGACACTCTTAACCTAACATCTCCGGACGTGTTGAGTGTACAGACCAATGCTTGCCCCACCACAACTCAAGAGATAAGGCACTTGAATGTGAACAATCATCAGTACTAATCATGCAGCTCCCTCTTTAAGGGGTAGGGACAAAAATAGCTCCTCTTTACACGGGCCTAGTGGGAACGTGAGTGGGCGGTTGAGGCCAGAACGCACTGTTGATGGGCCTGAACAAGTAAATCTGCCGACCATAAACTTACCCCTTGCCTGCTCTCTGTACGTAATCATACTGGCAGGAATCCCCGGAGTTAGAACCAATCAGAGGGAATCACAACTTGACCTCAGGAATAAATGCTAGTTCTGGCTAGCAAGGCACAGGCAGTTTGATTATGGCAGGGCAGGTCAAATCTTAATGGTCCGTAGAGTAGGCTAGGTGGGAAATCGCCAAAATACAGGGCAAGGGGATTGTTTAATTTTAAACTTTAAAAATCCCACAACTGTAAGCGATTTACTCAACCAGAATACATCTCACCAGGACCCTACAACAGGAGTTAGGCTCTACCCATTGGGTTTTTTCTATACCCAACACCAAATGTTGGTCAGGGGCTACACTATCCCTAAACTCTCCAATATGGCAAGTAAGCCCTCCATTCGAGGGCAGATGGGATGTCCCCGCTAGGCCCTTATTGCCTAATACATCAGCAAATAATAAATCCGAGGGCAGATGGGACGCTCCCCTTATGCCCTTATTGTATAATATACCAGTAAACAACAGATATGCAACTCTGGAGGAGATAGATTGACAAGAGGGGAGCTTGATTCCTGATGGGAAACCTGGCAGACAGTGGTTGTACAGTGAACTGGATGAGTGCAGTGGTCTGGGGGCAACAGGTAAGGACCATATATTAGATATGTCACAGACCACAGGATTAGAAGGTGCTGGAGCACAAATGAGAGGATCATCTGATGCCACATCATTTGCCCCCCCCCTGAGTAAAGCTTCCAATTAAGGTGTGGGTACGAGGGTATTAGATAGCCACCACACAATCCAATTGAGGGACAAACAAACCCCCAGCACTAGCACACTTGAGGCCCTCGGTGGGAATAGAGCGCAAGGTCATACACGGAGGGTCCTATCTTGAAATCTTGCTGGGCTTTAAAGTAAACTCTCTTGCCCAGACTGGGGGCTTTTTATGGATAGACAGGATGTTTGTATGTTCCAGGAAACCTGGGCTAGGGAAGGCCATCAGAGGGTAGGCTTTGCTACATAAAATATCCCAGCCAGTTCAGGTGGGAGAGGAAGACCATCAGGGGGCTTATCCATCTGGTTAGCCTCTCACCTGGGCTGCAGAGCTGAGCAGCTGCTAACCCCTACAAGTGACATCCAGTGCGTTGTACTCACCTTCCCCTCAAAGATAAAAATTGCTCTTATTACCGTTTATTCTCGACCTGTTGCCACTAGCCAAGAATCTGCCACTATAGACCAACTGGCTCTTTTTATTCCCACAATTGACCCAGCCATATGGCTGATAATAGGGGGTGATTTCAATTGCCAATTTGAACCACTTATTGATCCAAGTAATACCATACCATGAAGAAGACCTCCAATGGTTAATTCCAGACACGCAAATCCAACCTATTAAAGCCTGGTTCCCGCTGGCACTCCAGATTAATTCAACCACATAAACTCATTCATTAAGAGGGTGCAATGACCGAACACTCCGGGACAGCTAACATTCAACAGAGTAGGCCAGGAATCCCTGCTAGATTATATTTTTGTAGAAACTAGACGATGGCAAAGGGTTCATGGTTTCTCTGTGATAATGAGGCAGGTTAGTGATCACAATGCCTTGATCCTAGAGATGAAGCTGCCGAACTGGGGCCCCATTAATCCCAAACATAATCCCACAACCCAGAATAGCGGATTAACACTCACAAATAATAGAAGGAAAATTAGGTGAGGGCAATTCCAACCGACACCACACAAGCTAGCTACAGTCTACCAGACAGTAACCCCAATACTTACAAATATGTGGGGAGTTGCACTTGTAGAGGGTTCTCCGCTAGATGTTGAGAAGGTAGCAGAAACACACTTAGAGCTAACTTCAAAATTGACAGATTTATTCTACCCAGTGGCAGTTTGCAGGGGAAAAGCCCGGTCCAAAAGTACCTGGTTCAACACAAAATGTCGGGAGGCTATGCAGGCCCTACTGGATGCTGTTAAAGCTAAGGATAAACAACAAATCAAACTAAATTGGGTGCTGTAGAAGGAGACCATCCAAGAAGCAAAAAAAACTGGGAATTTGGACAGATGGGAAACCCTTAAACTTGCACTATCCAACAAAGTTCTGAAGACCTTTTGGGCAATAGTTGGCTCAGGCGATACGGAAAGGAAGCCAGCTATTGAAGCAAATCTAGCATCTGAAGCCTGGGAGAACCATTTCCAGTCCCTATACACCGACAAGGACGCTCCGAATGAAAATGCCGAACCTTTAATAACATCCATTGAGTTTCCTCAGGAAGTGGATACAGGGATTACCATGCCCAAAGTGTTAAATGCTATAAGCAAGCTTCCTCATAATAAAGCACCAGGCCTAGACAAACTACCTGGGGACCTTTTTCGGTAGGAGCCGAAAGTCTGGGGTCCATATTTATGGGTCCTATTCAATGCCATCATGAGCGGCATGGACCCCCGATACCGAAATGCAGAAATAATTCCAGTCCTTAAAAAAGGCTGTCCCCTTTTGCCTACCATCTACAGACCAATTAGCTTAATCGATGTCTTTGCTCGGGTACTTCTTGATTGCCTCCAGGGATGGATGGATCAAGAAGAGATCCTGAGTCCCTACCAAGCCGGCTTCAGAAAAAACACCTCTACCGTCGACCAGATATTTAGACTCCAACTTCTTTTCTGGAAAACGGTGACAATAGAGGGTGGCAGTCTCTAAATGTTTTTATCTAAGCAAATAGGCCTTTAGAGTGGATTCTAAGTGCAATGTGCTGAAGGCTGCAAGGGTTTTGATATTGGTTTCCGACATGAATAATCCGTTGGGGTAGAATATTTGCACTGTGATAGTTCTTGTTAGTCCTTCCTAAGAGGAGTTCTGCCAACATTCATTTATAGGGATTTGTGATATTGCGGACTCTTTGCCTGATGGCTGCCTTGTGAGACGGTATATTTATGGTTGTTATGGTAAGTCTGAGTTGGTTTTGGTGATGAGTCAATGATAAAGGTTATAGGCCTGAATGGTTCATTTAGAAAAAGTAATGCCCTGTGCCATAGGTTCAATCTGTTAGTTATGAAAAATTGCAAAAGATGCAATAGGTCTGACTTATTGTGAGAATCCAATGTTAAAGCCACTCGACCTCTGAGGGCAGATTCTTTTTACACTGTGTTAAAGCCTGTATATTGTTGCACAGAATCTGAAAATAACTGTAATACACAAGTATGTTGCTGTTTGACAGCTCCCCAGTGTAAGAAGATGGAATCTGACTACATGATTGGATTCTGGGGTGCCCTTATAAGTCCCTAGTATATGGTATACTATGTACCCAGGACATAGGTACCCCAGAGGCCTACCAGGGGCTGAAGCATGTATTATGCCACCCCTGGAAAGCCCTCCAAAATGACACCGCAGGACTGCTACTGCAGCCTGGGTAAGGTGGTGCATGCACCCCTTACTGAGATATAGGTCCACTATATCCACCTATCACTGCACATAGAAACCTATCAGTTACCCCTATGGCAGGCCTTAAGCTTCGGAAACTTTCCTCCGTGGTTGTCAGTAGTACAGCCTGACCATATACTCTTAAGTGCATTATAACTAAAACGGCTAATTCTAACTTTGGACTAACTTTGGACTGGCTACACGGAAACATGTTGTGTTTGGTGTCAGACACCTTAGAATCATACCCCCACATTCATAACTGCTGTGGGAATATGATCCCACCCTTCTAGAGGGAGTGACATGACAGCATCGGTATACCCGGTACCAACTTCAAAGAGCCTGCTGCTGACCGAAACTCTGGCAGGGGAGGCCTGGATAATAGGTTTCCTGTCACAGGGAGGTGTAACCACCTCCCAGACAGGCTGATGTGTATTGGGGCTGGGTGGGAGTGCTTTGAAGTCCTGCACTGGGGGCACATTTGGTGTCCCTGTGCATAGTCCAGCCCCTACTCTGGTGCAAAACCGGACTAAGGAAATGGGTGTAGCCACCCCTCTTTCCAAACCCTCCCGTAGGTGGGTTCCCTGAGTTAGTCCAACCCCTTTCTTAGGTATAAGTAAGGAACCCCTGGCAACAGAACTTTAGATATCCCTGGACGAAACTCCGCAACAGAATCCTGGAACTTCGACGCTCTACTCAAGATTAGAGGATTGAAGAAGTCCCCCTTGGGGTCAAGGAGTGACTCCCCGGCTTGGCAGGCACCAACAAAGCAATTGCTCGTCTGCATCTCCGAAGCTCCCGACGGACTCCGAAGTATCTGCAGCCCAGGAAGAGGATTTCCAGACTTCTCAGAGGCCGACCCAAGTCCCCAGCAAAGCTGAGACCTGTAGCCCTCGAGAGTAACGTGGAACCGGAACTCCTGGTCACCGTGCACATTTGCAAGTGCATTGACTTCTCAACGTCTCTTGAAGTCGTGCTTTGGGTTACTGGTAGCCCAGGCCCGAGCACCTTTTGCACTGAAGATTGTGGGCCTACACTCCACGAGTGTTCCGTGAACCCGCTTCTTGCATTTCAGCTCGAGGCTCCTTCGCTTTCCCTGGTCCGTCGACTGTTGGGTCCCTGTAAAGGCAACTCTGATTTTCCTTGGGCTTCCCTGGTTGCTCCAGACGTGCCCTGACTCCCCACCACGTGGTGAGTCCCTCAGACCTTGCTGGTCTGCACCGAAGCATCTTTCTCCTTTCTGCATGGGTTGCTGTTGCCAAGGCTTGTTGTGTCCAATCTGGGCATCGATGCTGCAGCACTCGACATCCTTTGTGGGACAGCTAGACTCCAGCTCCTGGTCATCCTCGACGCATCCTGGTCCTCGTGGCTAAAGAGTCAAGCTTCACCTTCTTCACCTGAAATCACCCTGGTTGGTTTAGCGCGACTATTGTAATAATATTAGGTAGCCCCTTTTGAAGTATTTAACTTTAATATGTGGTTTGTATACGTTTTACCTTTGCAACAGAGCGGGGCCTCATTCCCTGAGCGGATGCCAGGTGAGGTGAGGTGCACTCCCGTACAAGAACGGGTAAGTGCATAAAATTCTATAATTTTCATTTTGATTTGTTATGACATACACCTAGAGGTAATAATTTACTATTTTTATCAACATAGAATATCTATGCTGATCCTATTGTGACAGCAGTTATACTTTATAGAATGTGAGAAACATAAAGTAGAAAATAGTTTTCTGTTTTTGCATTTTAGGTATGAGTCCAATTTCCCTGCGTTTCACTACATCTAGGACTCATAGGTTCTGGCAGGTTGTATGGTTCCAACTGCATTATATTGAGACTTGTGTACACTTGTGTTGGTTCATTGCTTTGCAGTAGCATTTCCATCTTTATACGTCCTGACGAAAGCCCGCTTTAAAAAACTCTAGGGGCTGAAACATGTAGACCTAGTCCTCACGGACTTATTACAGTTATTCTTTTAAACTGTATTTGCACTGTTTTTAGTTTTGGCGCCAGGGTAGTGTTTATAAAATTGGTTAGTATCCTGATAGCTAATTTTAACCTCACTTGTTTTTCACCGTAATACATCACTAGCACTGCAACCATCATCCTCCTAATTTTCAAACCATCTCCTCATCTCTTTTTTATATCATAGTGGACATTTCCTTCTTTTTGCCACTTATGGAAACATCTGTTTCAACTCCCTTCTACTCTTGAGAGGTTTGCAACCCTTGATCCTAAGAGGGCATGCATTGGAGTGGATATCCCAAATGATGAAGCAGGCCACCTCTGTGGGTGATGGGACTCCGTTGTTTCCCTAAAAACTTATTTCATTCTACTTAGTATTTTCTGGCTGACTCTAGAGACCATAGTTTTCTTCTTCTTGTGCTCTCCATAGCTACCACTAGGACAGCTTTCAATAAAGGTTGTCTTTAACCTATCATGAATAAGGGGTTGTTTGGACTGGTGCAAGGGGCCCACTATAACTAGTGGACAGCATATACCAGGCCAACTTCTCACACCCAGGCAGTCCAACAGGGCTTACATTTGTTTAATCTATTCTGCCTTTGCTTTCTGAGTTTGTGTCTGTTTTATTGTAGAGGGCTAAGTGAGTAAATGCAAGGATGACTCAGCAATGGATGCATGTTCACTCATGAGATAGGCAATGTGGGTAGCCCCTCCCAATTGCTTGGCATGTTTGCTTGCCCTTTTCCCTTGGCGTGCTATCCCTGCCCTACTGCTTGGTGTGTTAGCCCCCCACCTAAGTTCATCTCTAGCTGTGCCCCTGATCATGATGCAACATTCCCCTATGCTATTTATCTGTTGTTATGCAACTTTCCATCTGTATTATGTATTGTATATTAAGAGTAGACACAGCTACTTGCATTGTATTAGTTGCTCTATTTTGTGATTGTATTGTAGGGTGATTAAGAATGGGAGACATGGTCTCTTGGTTACTATGGTCACCGTACCTAGGTGACAAGATGCCACAAGCCATAGAATTGTATGAGTAGTTGGAGCGAGGTGGGGGCAGTTAGAAGGAGGACTGAAGGCAAGAGAATGCTGCCTTGCTTGCTCTCAGTAAAGACGCTACTTACTGGAATGACAAGTCTGTCATCTCTACAGTGCATGATGAGCACAGGTAGCCTCATGGTTAAGAATACCTGTGTATGTGAGTCACTGGGCTGCGCTTTTAACTTATTGTCTTTCTTCTTGAGAGGTTGGTGAGCGACCTTCTTGCTGTGAGGACAGGAATGGCCGTTATATTACTAATGTCGATCAGGTGTGTCCCAAAATGATAGCTCCAAAGATTTCTGAACTTACAGGGTACTTGAGGGCAGGGCTTTAAGTGGAATGAAAAAACTGGGGTGGAGGGTCTCTCAAAGGGGCGTGGCCAATGTAATTAAGACATGACTTAAAAACACATGCTAAAAATCTGTGCTTAGAATAGTGTGCTGCCCAGCTGGTTTTGTGCTGCTTCTGTTATTGCATCCATGTTGTATATAATATTGAAAATGCTGCCTTTTTAGGTCTCGCCTACGCAGCGCATGCGCTGTCTCATTGAGAGATGGTGTATTCAGTATAGTGGAGGAAGCTCCACCCACTTTCCGCCTATCTTTTTGATTGGCCGAATTCCTAAATGGTGCAATCTGATTGGTTTTCCTCAACTTAATCCCGCCTCCTGGCGGCCATGTCGTAATTTTAATCCGTCCATAGCTATCGGCCCCTTTACTTTTAAAACTGTTTTGTTCTCCTGCCTCCCCCATTCCCTCCCACAGTCCATCACTTCTCTGCCCACCACAACCTCCCCACCCACTCCCGTTCCTGCCTTCTTGGACGACTGCAGTTTTATCTACAATGCAATAGACTCACGTAAATACGAGTCCTATTGCATTTGTAAATGCTTTTTTCCCCCTCTGATTGGCTGGCTGCATTCGCACTCTATTTTGCCTGACCCAGACTCTAGCATGCGCGCTACTTTGTTCCTGCCCCCCTCTTGCCATAGTTTGTGTTTAATTCTGCCCCCTCCCGTTGTCTGTGTTCATTTTCTTCCCACTTACGGGGACTGTTATGAGCTCGGAGAGGCCTCACTCGCCCGGGGCATCCTCGCGGTGCCATCGCCTGCACATGGAGAGATAGCGCTGGGCAGCCTTCCCAGCGCTTTGCAAGCTGTCCATGAGCAAACGCTTGACGAACAAAACACGTTCAGGTTTGGGTGGGGGCCTGTGCACGGAGACTGCCAGACACGTTCTCTCATTCTTCTCTCGTTCTGCGGATTCAGGGCCGCGGTTTATTGTCCCCTTTCCTCCCTCCCCCCCCGGCGCACTGCAGGTCTCTCCTGTGGTTGGTGCCTGCCTCTCCCCACATCCCTATTGTTCGCTGCCCTAGGCTGGGCTACTTTTCTCGTCAGCTTTGGTACATTTTTCAAACCCTCGGATATGACTTTTATTGATGGTGATGCAAGACGGCTTGCTATCCACGGCACTGACAGGAAGTGGTAGATCGGACTAGGGGGAGCTGGAGGGAACTCACAGGCTTCGGTGTTGTTTTCAGAAGTGCAGAGTGTAAAGTTGGAGGCAGTGCTCCTGTCCCCATCATGATCCCAGCTAACCCGCTTGACCAAACTGTGTGATCCCTGGAAAATCGCGGTCGCAGTTGCTTACAATTGTAATAAAATAACTCTGCGACTTTCTTTGAGTGAGACAATTTTTGTAAGAGCAATAGAGCTCAGTGGTTCGCATTTAATGTAATCGCGTTTTAGTAGGACGTAAGTCTAGCACACAGAATGAAAGAAACAACAGTATGCAAGCTGTGTTTGTTTTTTAAATGAACTCTGCAAAGCATCTGAATACGCCAATTGTATGTTTCATTACAGCAAGCTGACTCGCTGTAACACTGGAGCGCATTTAGATACACTCACGCTAGTAACTCGGCCTGAAGCAAATATAGCGCCTTCATTATTAATGGAGGATGTAGCATAAGGGTTGCTGACTTTGGCAATGGGGGAAGCAGGTTCGAGTCTTACATTAGCTCAACATCCCGGGATTCTGGGCAAATCACTTAATCTCCCCTTGCCTACCAAAAATGAACATGTCCTTGTGTAACGTTACTGGTGCTCATGTGAAGCCAGGGCTTTAAGTGGGGCGGGTAAGAACAAGCATTGAAAATGCAATAGGTCTCGCCTTTGATTAAGTTAAAGACATTTGCTTTGCTAATGGTATTGTATAGCAAAGCAAATTACTTCTACATAATAATAAAAGGCGAGACCTATTGCATTTCTAATGCTTGTTTAAATGATGAGCCTGTGAAAGAACTATAACGAGTCTCTTCAAAGTTATATCAAAGGAGTGATGGGTGGTACTGCAGCAGAGTTAAGGTTTTTTCACCCTGAGGGTGAGGCAAAAACGGAGAGCCCGGCAGGGACCCGTCTCAGCACCTGCTTTTTAGAACTGCCGGTGTTGAGCACTGGCAGGACCCGCCCCCCTTAAAGCCCTGCTTGTAATTGTTGTACGAGCTTCGTCCCTTGCAGCACAGTCGCACTCGTTGGGTGAGCGTTTCACACGTCGGAATAGTCTCAATAACTAGGTACCTTCGACACCTTCTCGTTCACTTACCTTATACCATGAAACGTACTCGAATTCACTGGTAGTGAGTCTCGACCCTCGGTTTGTGAGGCTTGCTCATTGTTTGCCAGGCTCACACTTTGAAGCACAGCTTCACTCACTGGATGCGAATCTCACCCAGCATAGTGTCGCCGTCTACCTACTAGGGAAGCAGAACATGTAAACTGTGCGTTAAGTGAGAACCATTGTCGCACATCAGCCTCCGAAATGCAAGCTAGTCAATTATCTTGACTGAATGGTTTCCAATCTACTAATGTGAACTAATATGTCTAGTTTACCTAATTTTCGGTTAGCCGCGGTGGGGCGTCGTTCGCCCCTGGCCTTGGTCACAGTTTCAATTATGGGTGTTATCAAGAATCTCATGTTGAGAGCAAAATATCACGCCTTCAAAGCATTTCTTCAGCAATCATCACATTCACGTTTGGCTCACAGGCCAATCAACATGTATCTATCTGGTCCTTCTCTCCAGCAGGTAAGGCAGACGCTCCTTGCGCGCGGAGCATCTCAACAAGAGCACTCTGTCACTGTTCCTTCGTCCGTTGTTTGTGTCTCTGCTGCAGGCCTTTCCCTACCGCCCCCGTTCCACCTGTCGCGTTTATTGTCCAATCGGGACGGGCATGTTGCAATGCCTGCACCTGTCTAACCCGCCCCTTCTAGAAGGGAGCGGTGGGGGTGCACCGCTGGCCAATCCGAATAGAGCCAGGAGGCCACGTCACGCGCCTACCTGCGAAAAAGCGAGAAAAGCGACCCGAACGGGTTCCAGTGCAGCTCTTCCAGTCCAGCAGCCCGGGCAGGCGCGCGCTGAGCCGCTCTCTCCTCATTGGCCGCCACGCCCTCACGCCCCCGCCCTCTTGCTCCGCTCCGCGTCCGCGCTGCCAGCGCAGACCGCAGCCACTGTCCCAACCCGAAAGTCCAGTTCAGCCGCGCTGGGAAGATGACACAAGAGTACGACAAGTAAGTGATGGCGAGCAGGCCAGTCGAACCGGTGCAGCACCCCCGCCCCCTGCTTGCGCCTTTCGTTCCATGAGTCCAGTGGTGATTGCCACTAGCCCTCATCTGGCAGGTAGATTGCATGCAAACAGCCCGTGCATGGGTACATATATCATACTTGGGATTCACTGCTATGGGATCTACTTGTACTGGGGAGACAACCACGGCTTTACTGGACGTAGGGGTCAACTCGCCCTGCCGCACAGCCCGTTGGATCCACTAACATTGGTGAGCCACTGCCCAAGGGATCCATTGGTGAGGTACTCACTGCAGTACTCTACGTGGGATCTATATCCGTGCTGTCGAGGCCCCCACTGCTGCGCTACACACGTTGGATCCACGTAAATAAATCACAGCTGTTACTGTCTCTCCTGCACTGATGGATCGGGTGCAGGTCTGTCGGTGCTGACTCTATGCGGGCGCCACTGAAGCGTTCTGCATTATTTTAAACGTGTAGAGTTTCCACAATATCCCTGGTGAGAGGGCGCCTCTTCAGTCGCAGGGTTTTGCTGCGGGATGTTTGCCTGGCGACTGGGGATGTGCTGTCCCCACGGGTGATCTGCAGACTCTGATCTTCACATTTCAGCTTCTCTCTCTGGACAGCACCATCTCAAAGAACTTAGTCCGCCATCGGCGTGCTCCGGAAAAATGCTGCCCTTATTGTAGCGAACAGCAAAATCCGCACTATTGGGGCAAACTAGCGTTAAGTGTGTCTTGTGTGTATGTCTTTGTATTAGGGTGCAGATAGGTCTGCAGGAGTGAATAGGGGTATAGGCGAAGGTGTATCTGTCTAAGAGGTGTGTGTGTGTGTTGGGGTGCATGTATGTTTTCGGGGTGAAAGTGTGCACGAGTGAAGTTGTGTGTTTGTCTCGGGGTAAATGCGTACCCCTCTTAATAGAGGCGCGTGTGTTTGTGGGAATGAATGTGCACATTGATTAAGTGTATGTGCGTGTGAATGACGTGTCTATAGAGCACGAGTACTCACAAACATTTTTAAAGGGGCCAAAATGTTTTTCCTGTGATGTGACCAAGGGCCGCATTGATGCCAGTAGGGTGGGTGTAGGAGAAGTGAAGCATATACATCAAGTGGCTGAATTGCACAATGCGAAACCAGAAAACGAGGGATTATTCCTGACTTTCCCACTTTACATAATTGTGTGATCCTACGCAAATGTTTTATTTCACTTTCTTTCCTTTTTCTTCATTATTACATTTAAAAGAACATTAAAATACATGACATGGGATGTGCACTGTACAAAACTTTCTCCTGTGTTTGATTAAAAAAACTATAATGCTATTCTTTTATAGTAGGAACCCAGCCCAAAGAGTGCACTTAACAACTGACTTGCATCTTAGTTCACTATTGACCTTGTTTTAAGGGCAGAGGGGAAGAATAAATGTTTGTAAATTCATGTTTGAAAACTATAGTTCAAAAAAATGCTTCTCAGTGCATTAATATAATGTGATGCACTAAGGTGAAACAGTTCTGTGTCTTCGTGAAATACACTTTTTTGAATTCTGAAGAGTCCTTATCTTCATTTTACACTTTTGCTGCAAGATGTCTTTTAAAGTAAAGTTGTTTCTAAAGTTAAGCAGAGCTGGATAACCTACTTACTTTATGCTGAGTCGATAAACAGCAGCCCAGTGCTACTGTTGACAAGGGTGCCGCATGTAAAGGTCAGAAGGGCCGCATGCCACCAAATTCTAGTTTATTGTCTTCACATAGTTTCTGCATGTGAGGAAGATGGGCACACTTGTTCGTGGAGTATGCATTGAACGCATGGAATGGAGCTCTCTTGATGGGCACTGCATACCATGTTACATGCTTGGTTGAAGTGTGAGCGTCAGGTGCTGGGTCGTCCAGCAGGTGCACGTTAGGACTCTGTCCTGACATCCCTCGATGGTAGTTCTGACAGGACGCACGGTGCTTTCCGTGTTTTTAATATCTGCCTCGCGGCATGGTTTCTAAAACGTTATGTAGGCAAGCGCGGTACATTTTTAGTGCACTGTCTACCGCCTGGTGTGTGGGCTGGGACATTTCATCATATCAGAGTGTGGGCCTCTTAAGCAACGCAAGTCCTTTGATGGCAATGTAGGGGCCACTGGTGGGTTCAATGTAGGGGTCTCTGGCGGGTGCAGGGGGCCTTTAATGTAAGCTGCGGGCCCCTGGCGTGCGCGAGGGCCTTTGGTGTCAGTGCCTTTGGGTTGTGAGACGGTGGTTGTAGAGCTGTCAGAGTATGGACATGTAATGTTTGTATCCTTTCTCTTGCGTCAGACTGGGCCTCTGGCATGCATGAGGGCCCTCGGTGTCAGAGTAGGGGCGCCAGGGCTCTTCTGTCAGAGTGGACCTTTGGCGGGTACACTGAAACGTTGATCTACAATACATGTTCTACAGTGGTCAGAACATGGACTTTGCCAGTTACGACGGCTGTTTGGTGTTCGGGTACCGTGGGTCTCTGTCGGGTGTACACTGGCAGTCTTATTTTGTAAAGAGTACATCGTCCACGTGCTGGTGTGGACTGGGCCCTGCAGTCGTCTCTCCCAGATGGCGCGTGTAACTCCATGGTGACCCCAGGATGGTCTGTGGACAGACGCGGGATAGATAGAGATGGTAGTCGTGTTCACGGAGCTCGTAGCTGTAACTGCAGTTCGCTTTGGCGCACGGCAGGTGTCTGTTAGCCTCGGGGTGGTGCGGGGAGAACAGACTATTGTGAAGGTGACACGTTCGTTAAAACAGTTGTGTTGTGGGAAGGACAGGTTACCATGAGTGCGCATCCACCGCCGAGTTAGATGGTTGTAAGCTGATTCTCTGCCAAGCGCTGTCCCTTACACACCCCCTCCCCCCCCCCCCCCCAAGCCATATCCCAGGAGTGGAGGCTTCTGCTCGGTGGAGTTGGTTTCCATAGCTTTTCTGATGTGAACAGGCCCCCATCTTACTGTGCAGACTCACGGTGGGGGGGGGGGGGGGGAGAGAGAATCAGCCCAGGGCCCTGCCCCCTTCGTCTGCTCTACCTTTGTGATGCGGAGCAGTTCCCGGGTCACTGGAGACACATTGTCCGGAGGGGGCTGTGTCCAGCAACCCGTCCCTGCCCCCTTCGGGTCTGCACCACCTTTGTCATGGGGAGCACCCCCAGCTTGCTGGAGACGCTCTAGCCGGGAGGGCTCGAGCAGCCCCCGCCCCTGTCTGCACCCCTTTTGTGATGGGCAGCAGGCCACGGCCCTCTGATCTCATTGAGGGCTGGGCGTGGGCCGAGAGAGCCGGCACTAAAGGCCTCGTTAGATGAGGTGGGCACACCCTGTGCTCTCCTAATGACAGCCAAGCCACCCCACAGTGGCTCTTCCTACCCCTCCTCCACGGACCAGCATACCTCACGCCCAGCTCGCGCTCCACCCCGAACTTGTTATTTAGCGCTCGGCCAGTATTTCATAACACTCCACACACGCCAGCTTGTTTTAGGTAATACCAGGTTTCTAGACACCTGTTTCCTTGACATAAGAAAGTTTTTAAATTAAGGGCGGGTGATTTGCAAAAGTCATCATTCGGCCCTTGGTGGAAAGCCCGGGTGTTCTTTGTATGTGCAAAGTTGCCACTTGTTAATCTAATTTGTTTCAAACTGCGTTTTTAATAAAAATGTGTGGCAGCCACGGGTCAAAATAAGAGAAAACAAAATCTAAAACAATTTAAATCGAGAACATCTGACGGTTTCAGCGAGGCGGCCTCTTGCTGAATGTTTGAAGAACACTTCCCTCTAGCCATGTTTTGGAAAGAAGCGACTATCTCCCTAGCAAAAAAACATGTGAATTCAGTGCTAACTTTAAATATCATCTTGTTAAATTAAATGTTAAAGAGGAACCCAAGAACATAAGATGCGGATGGCATATTCACCGCATAGAAAGTACTAGACAGGCTCTTTGTGCAGCTTCACTGTAATGGCCGTGCACAAGAATGAGTGAATGAATAAATAGCACGTACACAAGCGCGGCCTTACATTCGGGACCAAGGGCTTCGGTTAAAGCTTTTTTTGTCGCAAGGACGCAGCTGCTCCTTATTTGCAAGACATTGCAAATAGGGCCCTTGTCTCAAAATATCGTGCGTGTTCTGGGCACTTCTATGACATGTTAATTGACTTCCATGGGGAGGTGCTTACTTATGGAGCACCTAAAAGTCTTCTCGCAAAAAAATTAGACATTGTCCATTAGTCACACAGCAATCAAACCAAATAATCACACAGGAACCAGACAGACGGATCCGATGCATGGTGTGCACGCGGGGCTGGCACTTCTTAGAAGTAGTGACATCTTTCCAATCACAGAAGCTCCACTGAAAGTTTCTATCGCGCACGCCGCTCGGCTGGGGTAAAACGGAACTGAACTGAGATCTGTTTGTTCAAAAAAGCTGGTTTATAATTGGGCGCTGATGGAAAGTCCCTGATTTCTGGTGGAAATCCTGGCCCAGGGCAGAATCAGTGGGAATGGAGGAATGACCACTACCATAGAGATGGCAGGGGAGACGGAATCCCGCCATATTTATCACTTGCTCCAGAAATCGGCACTTTCCAATATAGCTCTTGTGTTTGGGGTGAAGTCCGTCTTGACAGCATCGTGTGATCCTCAGTAAATCCTTTCAGCGCCCTCTGTTACCTTGTCTACCACAAGGTCCTTAGGGCAGAGTCTGAATGCCTGATGCACGAACACGGCTTGGCACACAGCACTGCTCCCCCTAAGCCTAGACCGGGGTGCAGATTACCAAGCACGCGCTCATTCCCTTCGTGGAAGGGCCCTTGCTCTGGGCACGGGTGGGGCCGCTGCCAAAGCCCTGTACACGGTGCACTCAGTGCAGGGAGCTGCCTCCTCGCCCGCCGCTGTCTGAGCAGGGGGTGGGGCGCCTCGAGGGCTCCCGTGTCCTGGGTGGGTGCAGAGATGGGAGCGGTAGGGGCCTGCCAGTACCTCCCTGCAGACATGCCTCCCAGGGCGAATGAGGGTGCGGGCTGCCACCCCCTACGTTCCTCTCACTGCCTTGAAATCTCAATTTCCCTTTTGTTAGTTGCTTGCTCTGTTTACATACATTTTCTGTTTTGTTTTTTGAGCTCTGAGCCCCGGCAGTGCTCAGAGGATGGGCTTTCCTGAATACACTGCACTTTCAATAGTCTTTTATTTCAACTTAAATAACAGAGAATGGCGAAGCGCCTTTTGATGGCAGCGTCTAGGGGGCTGCAGATTATTACTCATTTCATTTCATAAGGCGTTATTCGGAGCCCCCGCAGTCTTCAACCATACAGCTTTATTGAACGTTTTAATCGGTTGCCTGAACAACAAAGCACACGTTGAAGTCACTCTTTAGCTACAGTTCAAAGCACGTTTCTTTGCCACGCTTTATTTCACTACAACTAGATCATTTCTTTAAAGTACTCGTGTTTACGCAGTGATCTTAATACATTGTGAGGCATGTGTTTCTCTGCCATGAGACATTTGCTCCCCTTTTATTTTGCTTAACACATAAAAGTAAAATCGATGCAAACAAAAGGCAGCCCCCGTGGCTAGCGGTCGAGGCACAGACCTTTGCTCACCTGTCAATTTACTTTTCCTTGTAGCGCTCAGTGCTGTGCGTGCCTGGACTCGGTTTATCCTCCCGTTTGCCCACCACCCGTTCTGCACACCACCCGTTCTGCACATGGAGTTACAGACCCCGGAGAACACGTGCACTATAAGGAAACCAGTACTGCACTTCTAACCTGCTTTTGTTATTTACGTTATGTTAGTGGGAGTCATGCAGGCCACACCGATCGCCAGGAAGGCTTCTTGGCACTAGGAAAACGTGACTGAAACATCACTCATTTATAAAGCGGGCACCATGAACTGAATTCTCTCGCGCCCGACCATTCATCCTTATGAAGTTGATAACATGACTGGCAAAAGGTTAGGCACTGGGTAAACCTGTCTTACAGGTGTGCAAGCCGTTGGGAGGTAGGACAGAAGGGTCGGAGGTCAAGCAGGCCGCTTGACCTTCAAACCTCTGACCTTCGGGTTCAGCAAGCTCTGCTGCGCGTGGTGCTTTCACTGGGTAAGGCATTTCAGGATGAACCAGACTGGATTTGTAGAATTTAGCCTCGTGCTGCAGCAAGGTTGATATGAACTCTCACCCAAGCAAGGAAAGTGGCCCTCTTTGCCACAGTTTCATAGTAAAATACAGACGTAATTGGGGTCCAGGTGTCCCCTTAATTTCCTGGTCTCCAGTGCCACTGGACCTGCACTTTTGATGGCTTTGTACCTGATTTAGCCAAAGAATGTTATAGTTTGTAGCCAGTTGATGCAAAACCTCTAACGGGTGTATTGTCTTTCACACCCCATTGTGCACCACTGTTTTCAGTGGGAACTTTGTCCAAAGAAATACTGCTGTGAATATGCACTGTCAGTGAGGTAGGCTTGCATAAGCAGAAAACTGGAAACATGCTATTAGTCATGATGCTTTGAAAGGCTGGTGGGGCTGGAGCCGAGCCAGTCACGGGCCAGGCTAGACCTGTGTCTGATCTTCCTTGCAATGGCTTGCGAGGGGGATGTCACAGTTGTCTTATTAACCAGTTCACCACTGACAGTGTGTTTCTGGTTTGGAGTGAAAAGCATATTTAATTGTTTCAGTGGAATGTAATATTTGAGCAGCACTGGAATGAGTTAGTTTCATTCAGTGGCTTAGCCTGGGTATCATGGGCCCTGCTGCAAGCAAGGAATATAGGCCCCAAGCAAGGAGAGGGGCTAGAGCCGGCAGGCTGGTCCCACCCCACCCCTGGGCCATGGTGCCACTGCACTGGTTGCACCATTGAAAGCTACGCCTGCGGTTTTACTTCAGCGCCGCGTAAAGCACCTGTATTTGGTCATGAATCTCGCGGCACTGGCTGCCATGTCAACAGTCTGTAAAAGATGCAGCCTGCGCTTTCATCGATACTATCTCATTAAAGATATGTTGACTATGTGGTGAAACAGAAAACCAATATTTACTCTGCAAACTCAGACTGATTAACTTTAGGCACTGCTTGTTTGTAAACCCCGTTAAACCTATTGTGTTTTGCATTCCTGCCACACACATTTATTTCAGTTTTATTTATTTTTTTGATATGGAAAGCAAAAGGCCGGTGTTGGTGCTACAGAATGAGGCCCTCTACCCGCAAAGACGCTCCTACGTCAGTGAGGATGAAGCCTGGAAGTCCTTCCTCAAGAACCCCCTGACAGCCGCCACCGAAGCCATGATGAGTATTAATGGGGATGAAGATAGTGCTGCTGCCCTGGGCCTACTCTACGACTACTACAAGGTAACCAGCCCGCTTAAAACCGGGGGCTGCCAATCCCGTGCCCCGATAACCAATTCAAAGTTTCTGGTCATGGACATTTCTTTCTTTTATCTGGTGCATTGTTGGAGGCAGGGCCTTAAGTGGGATAAAAAAAGGGCTGGTCTTTAAAAGGGGCGTAGCCTATGCAAACATGGGCGTGGCTTATACATGTAAACTGCATTTCTGTGATTTCAGTAGTGTGCCACCCACCAGTATTTTGGTGCTTCTTTGGACTTTTTGTTATTGCATCCAGATATTCACGACAACAACTGAAATACACCTAAAACCAGTAAGGACTATTGACTTTGCCAATGGTTGTTAGCTGTTTACGCTAATTGAGCAACAAGAATGATTTTACTGTAAATAATAATATTAATAAGTATTTTCATTCTGAAATCATGAGACTGTGAATCAAACGTTACTGAGGCCTGTGGAAAGGGTAGTGGTCTTATATTCACTCTGTTAGACATGTACGCCCCTTGTCTCTCCACACCTCCTCCTTTCGCATATCTTACACCTCATCTCTTTTTTCTTTTCATTCTCTCTTGAATGCACTTCCTCTCCTCACTTCACCACCCCTCAACACACCCACTCACTTGTAAGCACTGCATTCTTTTATTATCCCCATGTCAATATTTTGATAATCGTGTACCTCCTTCACACAGAATCCTGCACAGACTCACGTTTGCAAATGGAATACAGGACCATTTCTCGGTACACTCTGCAGAGATGGCAAAGATTGGATTACCATGTATTCTAAATACCTCTCTGACCAACTGACAGGCATTGTGAGAAACGATCGCTGCCTTCACCATCAACTCCAGAGCTGTTGATAGTAGATTATGTGGTAAATGCGGGAAATTCCGAATTATGTCGGAAATGCCACAGAATCTTCTAATTCCATTGATCCTGGCTCAACTTTCAGAAAAAAGTTGCTCGCAAAAAAGTGTTTTTCAAGGTTTCAAAAGCTTAATTTCTTGCTGACTTAAATAATACTATGCATTCTCCTGCTCTGGTCTCGTGTATGCTGGGAGAGCACATCCCATCTCTTTCCAGAGGTACAGGCAGTTCGGCATTGGTTGCCAGAGGAATGGCATGCAATCTGGCACTCTTACAGTTACAAACAACCAACGCATTCTTTCAGGTTTCCTTTTTTGTTGCTGTTACATTCTTGACTCCTCCCACAGGGACTTTAATAATATATATATATTTCAAGGTCCACAAATGTTCTACAGATCATTTTGAGCAGTCTTTTTTTTTTTTTTTTTTTAATAAACAAGCTTCTATATTTTGCACACACAGTGCACACTAATCACCAATGTCACAGGTAGTACCACGTTACACAAAGATTGTATTGTATTGTATTGTAATTGCATTTGTATAGCGCTTACTACCCCTGACGAGGCATCAAAGCGCTTTTTCGGCGAGTAGCACGCTATTCCGGGACCCATAGAGGATTAGCATTGAATTAGTATAGTGAAACATGCAAGTACAATTTAAGTGATGGATAGGTTAGTCAGTTATTTGGATTTGGAATGATAGCAGAAGGATAGAAGAGGAAAAAAGGTTTGTATTTATATAGCGCTTGTTACCCCGATGGGGTGTTGAAGCACGCTGTTCAGGAAGCCCATAAAGGATTAGTGGTTAATTAGTATGGTGAAATATGAAAGTAATTTGAGTAGTGGATATTAGTCAGTTATTTGGAGTGAGAAAGATAGCGGAGGGATAAAAGGGAAGAAAGGTTTGCATTCATATAGCACCTGTTACCCCTGATGGGTGTTGAAGCGCTTTTCTGGCGAGTAGCACGCTGCTCCGGAACCCATTAAGGATTAGTGTTGAAAATTAGTATAGTAAAATATGAAGTAATTTGAGTAGTGGATATGATATTCAGTTATTTGGGTAGAGAAGGGTAGGTGGCGGGATAGAAGAGGGAAAGAGGTTTGTATTTATATAGCGCTTGCTACCCCTGATGGGGTTTTGAAGCTCAAGTAGCACGCTACTGTGGAACCCATAAGGATTAGTGTTGAATTAGTATGGTGAAACATGAAAGTAATTTGAGTGGTGGATATGTTAGTCAGTTATTTGGATTGAGAAGGGTTGGGGAGGGGTAGAAAAGGGAAAAGGTTTGCATTTATATAGCACTTGTAACCCTGATGAGGTGTTGAGGCGCTTTATTGGTGAGTAGCACGCTACTCTGGAACACATAAAGGATTAGTGGTGTTTTGATTGAAAAGGATAGTGGAGGGATAAAAGATTGAAGGATTTTTTTTTTTTAGGTCTTAGCAGTAGGAGGAGGCTTTTGGATGAGTAAAAAGGAGTTTTGGATGGGAGGAGTTAAAGGGAAGAGTTTAGAAAGGTTTGTTTTAGGGGAATCGGTATAGTAAATGAGGTGTCAGATGATGCAAGGAGGGGGCAGAGTAGGAGAGAGTATAGAAAGGGTTATTTTGGGGATCATAGTAGTGGTATTTGGTTTGGGATAAATGAAACAGTGGATGTAGAGGATATATTTATAGATGTATAGGATGAGAGATAGGGTAGTGCATTGGAAAAAGTAGTAGAAAGAAGTTTGAGATGAGTCAGAAGGTTGGGCTAGAAGATATATTGAGCAGTATAGGCTGAAAAAAGGGTAGTCCTTTGGAAATGCTAAATTAGAAGAAAGTGATAAATATATAGATCCATAAGTACATTGAAAGTATATAGATACATAAAGGAGGTAAGTATATGTAGGTTAAAGATATTGATAGAGGCACAGGATGGGAAATAGGGTAGTGCATTGGATATGCTTTTTCAGGAGAAAAGTAACAGACACACAGATCCAAGTACATGGAAGGTACATAGATGCACAATGGAAGTATGTACATGTAGACCAAAGATTTTTATTTATTTATGTATGTATTATTCTTATTATTTTTTTCTTTCAACAGCATAATTATTTTACATGTTTATACAAAGCAATACGCATAGATAGGTACATATCTATAGTGAAAACAAATGCTTATATACATAGGGATATGCTGTAAATTTCTCTTTGCGTATGGTGCTTATGTGGGGAAGAGCCAATTCTTGATTAGTTTTCTGAAGATAAGGTGGTTGTCGGTGGACCTTATGTTGGGGGGTAAAGAGTTCCATAGTTTGGGTGCTTGAACAGAGAAGGATGGGCCACCCATGGTGTTTTACTTGTATCTTGGGATTTTGAGGCGAGATGCTCCTTTAGAGCGGAGGTTCCTTTGTTAAATGTGTTTGGTTATTTTATTCCTAATGAAGAGTGGTCCCATTCCATGTATTGTTTTGTGGGTGATACAAAGCAGCTTGAACGTAGATCTTCTGGCAACCGGTAACCAATGCAGGGCTTTCAAGGCAAGGGAGATGTGGTCTCATGTTTTGATATGCAAGAGTAGTCTGGCAGCAGAGTTCTGAATCCGTTGTAGTCTTTTCATGGTCGTTAAAGATGATCCGTGAAAGACGCTATTGGAGTAATCGAGTTTGGACAGAACAAGGGAGATGGTAGCTTGGACCTTGTGTGGCAATCCCAAATGAGGGAAAGTTTGTCGCAGCATTTTTATAGTGACAAAGCTTGATCTTGCTAGTTTGTCCACTTGGGCATTCATCAACAGCTTGGAGTCCATTGTCATTCCGAGGTTTCTTACTTCCTTCGATACTTTAGGAGGTGATCCTAGTTCATTAGGCCATGCGGCAAGCAGGTTACAATGTTTCCAATCGCCATACGTGAGTATTTCAGTTCTTGAAGCATTCAATTTGAGATGGCTCCAAGTCATCCACTGATCAACGGCTCTGAGACAGCTGAAAATTGGTGATTTTCTAATGTCTTTGGGGCATTCCAGTTGAAGGAGTATTTGCGTGTCATCTGCATAGTTATAGCATGCGAGGTGAAATTTATTGATCAGTACTGGTAATGACTTCATGTAGATGTTGAAACGCGTGGGCGAGATGATAGAGCCTTGAGGGTCCCCTGCTTTTGTGGAGTATGGTTTGGACGAGATAGGTGGGGTATGGATGACATCAGTTCTGTTTCGAGGGTAGGACGCGATCCAGTCTAGAGCAGTTCCCTCTATACCGGCTTCATAGAGTCTTTGTTTCAGAGTGTCATGGTCAACCGTGTCAAAGGCAGCCGAGACGTCCAAGAGGAGTAGCGCAGCAACCCCGTTGCGGTCGACTGTATTCCTCAGGTCATCCCAGATGGCAAGGTGGACAGATTCAGTGCCTCTTCCCGGACTGAATCTTGTTTGGAAGTCTGAAAGTATGGCATTCTCTTCAATGAATTGTGACATCTGGGCGAACGCTGCTCTTTCTATCAGTTTGCCCAGGAAAGGTCCATTTGTAATGGGTCTGTAGTTGTCAGGGTTCAGCGGGTCCAAGTTTGTTTTCTTCAGTAAAGGGCGTATGTGTGATTTTTTGAGTTCTTCTGGAAATATTCCGGTAGTGAAGGAATCGTTGATGATTCTTCTTACTGAAGTGGCAGCAGAGGTTGTTAAAATAATTGTTTTGAAAGTTTGTGGTGGACAGGGGTCAGTAGGGCTGCCGGCATCCCTCATCCAGCATACTAAGAAGGCATTTTGATTGGTCTGCGTGTGTATGTGGTGGAGATTTTGTTTGAGAGTGAGTTGGAGTGCTGTGTTTTTGTGGTATAACATTGTGACAAAGATGCAATTGTCAGTTCTGCAGAGCCAAACCATAGCATTCCCACACTCTCCTCCATATCTTCCCATGTGTCTGTGACAGGCCCTTGTAATATAGATGGGTTTTTCTTGTTGTGCACATCAATCCCCTCCCGCCCTCAATTCTTTTTAAGGCATGTAGACTGGTACGGAGATATGGGCAACTTGGTAGCTTGTTTAAACATTGTAATAAGATTATTTTGAATGCGAGCAGCAATGTCCCTATGTGTCCCCAGATGTTGACAGCCAGTAGGTTGCCGCCTGGCCAGTGCTTTACTGACATGACTGGTATTTAAAAGTCAAGGTCTGACTTGGAATGCAAGCAAACCGTTTTTTATTTTTGCTCTTTGAAATATAAACGTAATACGTACATGAATATTTCACTTCAAAAGCATTTAGACAAATTCTTAATCAAACTAGTTGCTGAGTCTGTTCAGAATCTCAAAATACACAATGGCCATAGGCGCTGGAAGTAGGGTTGCTGGGGGTGCTGCAACACCCCCACAATAACCATGCTGGAGTTCAGAAGGTCATTAAGCAATAAAGATGCCTTCAAATTTTGCTTTTATCCTGTCACATTTGTAATGCTTTCAAAGACAAATGTCAGGCTCTGTCTTCGGACAAATTGCTGCTTATTCTTTTAACATGGAGAGTGGTGTTTACTTTTCTTTCTCTGACTGCAAAGTTAGTGGGTATTGTCAACAGAACTCTGAGACAATCTTGCTGGGGTACAGGGCGTGTGAGAGGCAAACTTTTAGGAGGTCAATTTTTTTGGCAAACAACAAAATGTAAATTAACTTTACAAATGTTTTGGAAAATATCAGTAGTTAAAGCACAAATGAAGAACTTTTTTTTTTGTATTTCTGAAGCGTGATGGAAACAAAGACTTTAAAAGACTTTAAAAGGATCAAAACAAAGCAAGGTACATTATGTGGTGATGTGGAAAAAAATTGGTGCAGAAACTCGATTTCCACACATTATCGTTTGTGTCTTATAGGGTTGTATCAGTAAAACCGCCTGCCAATCTCATTTTGTGGCCATTTCAATAGAAAACATGCTTCCTGTAATTGACAACATGTATTAGTAATATATTTGCAACAGTGTACTCAAATACTCCGCTGGCTTCATACCACACCTTTACCACTCTACTGCTGAATGGGTGGGCCACATTTGCTTCACTTGTTCTTTGAGTGACACTAACATTTTTCACAATACCTATGGCTTCAGGGATGTAACACTGATCGCAGCATCCCCACTCTGAAAACTGTTCCAGCACCATTGACAATGGCCAATATTTTTCTCTAAAAGACTGCCAAACCTAACAGCCAGTGAGAGCCCCACTTTATTTGGGAAGACTGAGTGAAAGCACCCGATCTTCATAAAACTTCCTACTTTATCCAAATAATAAGCCGTTAAAATGCAGTCCTTTCAAATCTGAAATTCACCCTAACGGGCTCCCGTGTCTTGGAAGTGCTATCACCGCACATGCGCAGAATATGACTAGTGAGCCCACTAACACGTACGAGTGTCATGCTTAGTGGTTCACCTGTATGTTTAAAAAAGATTTCTTCCCAAAGCATTGCTAATTCACAATTTCAAAGGTACCCGTTCATCACACAAGTAATTAGAAGTGAGAAGTGGTGCATTCTTACTATACAGTGTTTTAATACTTTACACACTCCCAATGTACCCCTACTTCAGAGTGGCCCATGTGTTCGACCCAATTCACCCCACACAGTATCCCAGCCGCTCAGACCATGCTTAACATGGTTTCCTAAGGCACTTGGTGTGAGCTGCTTCCTGCCCACATAAATGCCCATTTAGATCCAGCCCTGCAGATTTTTGGGGCCGCCTCTTCAATGAACAGATCCTCGCTCTGCTGGTGGGGATCGTTTTGACAATGTAATTTGTTTTGTTTCTCAGACACAGTCCCCCAAAACGGGGGTGTTTCTCAAAAACTAAAAGTGAATCTCTGAGGACATTTCTGTCTTGTCCTGGCCTTCAGTAGCACAGTGCCCCACATGGCTGGTTTGAGACAGTCGGTTCTCCCTCCTGTGAATGAGGCAGGAAACCCCGAGTTTGGGGCAGTGGGGTCCCCGCTGATTTACTGCAGGACTCCTGCCCTGCTGACCTTTAAATGTACCCCTGATAAGCCTGAATATTTATCATAACTCTGCTTTTTAAGTCAACGGTTTGGTTGGTATTCAACACGCAAGGAGAGCATTGCCTGCCTCAAATAGGGTTCAACTTGCCACAGTTTGAGGGGGAAAAACAGACAGCGTCTAACGTGGGTTTACTCTTATGTTTGGAATGTTTTTGGGGTGGTAGGTTAACAGACAAAGGATGTGTGGTCTGTTTCTGCTTGTGGACCACCATTTGGTATGGTGAAGTTCCTTCTCTATTCCCATCCAGGAAGTGCACTTAATCTAGCCCTGATAAGGGTGATGTGTTTGTTTGTATTTCCAGGGTGGGGTGCTACATTCAACTTCTTTGTGAGTAAACACAAATGTATGGATGTGTGGGTTTCAGCAAACGTTTAACACGGCGATTTAATCATTCCACCAAAATAACCCAAATCTTGATTTTGGATTTCACTAGTTCTCGCATAATGACTGAATATATGGTGATCCTGTTTGTGACTAGAGGCTGCCATTCCTTATTTCTTGAATCCGGAGTGTGGCTTTGCCCTTGATTTTAAAAAAAAAGATAAAAAAATGTTTGTCCTCTGATGACCTAAATTGTGCAAAAGTCTTCAAGAATCAGGCCAACTGGGAAGCCACTGAGCAAAATTAGAAGGCATTCAGAAGCAGTGGGATATATGGACTCGTTGGCAATACATAGGTGATATTGTCAAAGCTGAGGGGAAAGTGTAACAGTACTGGACTCCTTAAGAAGCCACTAGGCTCATTAAGCACATTGACAAATTAAAAAATGCCATGGGTTCTTTAAAAAGTATAAAGTAAAAGACATATTAAGAAACAGATATTTGAACATTCACATTGACCTTGCATAAGATTTGGGATTGGTAATGAAGGCCTCGGTGACACTCTGAAAGCCTTGCTGCGACTGCAACGGGCACTAAGAAAGCTGTGGTCCAGTTAGGAGGAGGGCCTGTGACCCCTTCAGAAAGCATTGGCGCATTATGAAAACGGTGGCCACGTTATGTAGGTGATGCGTACTTCAAGAATTTATAGGACACACATTGCGAAAGCATTGGGCCTACTAGGGTAGCATTGGCCATAAAAAACACACAAAGCACCTTCCAAAAAGAGTGGGCAGATTTCTAAAAGAATAGATGGATGCGCCTTGGACAAGTTGTGCAAGCATTAATAAAGCATTACGTATATAATGAAAGCATTCATCATGGAGCACACAGTGAACGTATTGGACCCTATTACAAAACACTGGCGGCCCTAAGATAGCCATGCAGAACCTGTGAAAACTTTAGGCACCGCAAAAAAGCGCTAGGCACCTCTTTCATAGGGCACATCGAGAAATCACTGAGCATATTTTGGAAGCTTAGGACACATTAAGAATTCATAAGACTAAATCAGCTCATTTAGTAATCAGTGAGAATATGATAAAGGCACCTGACGCTTTATATAGCAAAATATCACAAATTGTATAAGCGCTGTGCACAGTAATGGCGCGCAGCACACATGCATAAAACGTTGGAGGTCGTCTTGCTGCCAGGGACACCTTAAGCTGTGTTTTGCAAGCATGCATGATACATGGGAGGCATTTTGTATTGTTCTTGGATAACAGTAAACCTTTTCTCACCAATCATGACAATCTTGTAGGTTCCTCGGGAGAGAAGGACTGCGCAAGCAAAGCATGACCTTGACCACCACGACCACATCAAAAGGTACGGCGCGCCATGTTTGGGGAGTCACCTGGACTGAGAGGGCTCCATTTTCGTTGAGTTGTTAATAAGAATGTGTTGAGTTTGATTGTCTCGTGTAGCAGTCTAACAGTGGGTAGTGCAGATTGAGACCGATGAATATATTCTGAAGGCTCAGCTGTTGCTTCTAGTTGTGATCACCGGGGTGATTTTATACTGGTCTCTTGCCCCCTCGCTCACCTCCAGCAACTGGTAACCATGTGATATGGTCCTAAATTGCCTTGAAGGGTTTCTGAGGACATTAAAACATAATTCCAAATGCTGAATGGTTTGTAAATGCCACCTGAACTAATATTCGCTACATATCCTTTGGTATTTTAGATATTACATGTTCATATTGGTGAAAGTAGCACGAAAAGTGCACCTTTAATGCATGGAAGTGTTTATTGAAACCACTATGTGAAGTACGGCACTGTTTGCTTGTCTGCAGTAAAGGTAGGGGGGCTATTTCATTGTAGAGTTCAGAAGATGCACTTTTAATAAAAACACGTTGTGCTGTGGTGTGATTTTTGGAGTTGCCGACTGCAAGGGTCAGCTAGCAGTGGGCTCTGGTTGCAGTAAGAATGTTCAGGTTTTCTTTACTTTTAATGAAGCGAATGTTGATTAATAAAGGGTTACTGGTGGATCTTACCAGATTGGTTTGGGGTTGTTCTTATTTAAATGCTCTGCTCTGCATGCGACTACTTAGATGTGAGATGTAAACAGGCTGTGATTGATTAAATCCATATTTCAGAGGAACGGTTTCATAAGAGGTGTCACAATTTATCCCTTTAAATGAAATGTGGGGTCATCCAGAGTGCTCCTATCTGCAAAACAAGGCCTCCTATCGTTGCAGTATTGGGTTTTAAACTACCCTCTTTGTGCAACACAAACAACCGTGCGTTCAGATGGGGATGAGAGGTAGAAGTATAGGATGTGGCCTCCCTTCTACGATAATCTCCACATCTAGGTATTTTATACAATTAACTGTTCTCTCTGTTCTCCCTGTAATTTACTGTAGGAAAAACAACGTATATAGAGTGATGCTAAATCTACACCTTTACCAACAACATAGCGTTGTTTGGTGCACCCTCACACGCCTTATTTGTGTAATGCTTCATCATCGGGTATCATTCTGAGCCCTAAAAACCAAGATGGGCTCCGCTATGTCCCAGGGAGCATTTAGGATTATTCTCCTGCCATGTGACAAAATACCTAGAAACACATAAGTATCCCTTTGTTACCAGAGTTTCTGGTGTGATTACCATTTTTCCCTCTCGTTCTCCTGGGAGGTTCTCAATGAGACACATGAGGGAGGCCTGCTTCAGGACATGGAATCTACTTTTGTCGAACATTCTTAATAGCAGTGCGTAGCACATTGTCATAGGTGTGTTGAAGATCCACCATTGGGAATGCAGAGTTTCTGTGCCTACATTATAAGAGCTTAGCAATACCCTCCTGTTAAAAGCAGTGAAATAAAACAAACCAAAGCTGTGAAATGACCAACTATATTGCCTCTATGCATCTCCCTCCCAATAACAAGAAATCTATTGTGTGTATTTTGTTTTAAAGGAATGGGATGGCAAATTTGTCTGAACAGTCATTGATTGCCGCTGGAGAAAATAGGGTGCAGGTTCTGAAAAGTGTGCCCTTTAATATTGTTCTTCCGACTGGTAACCAGCTCAGCCATGACAAGCGGGGGCAACTAACGACGCCGGATACCACAGTGACTGTCTCCATTGCAACCATGCCAACGCATTCAATCAAAACGGAAATGCAGCCCCACAGCTTCACGGTGGGCATCCCACAGTCTGTGTACCACCCAGAGGCCACAGACCGCATTGTTGTGTTTGATCGAAACAGTGACCAGTTCAGCGCACAACCCGCAAATGCCCAGAGGAGGACTCCTGATTCCACCTTCTCCGAGACCTTTAAAGAAGAAGTGCAAGAGGTGAGGCTAGCCTACAGCCCTGCCTGTGTTTTCTGTTCTTTCTTGTGCCTCACAGCCATGGCCCCTGATGAGATCGCCTTACCCCGCCATTGTTGTACAAAGTCCAAATCCCAGACCTGTGGATTTAGCAGTAGGACATCCGGGCACAGGGGTATAATTTATGAAATTTAGCTGTCGGAACTGAAAATCCTTATCAAAAGATGTTGGCTAATCTTACAATTGACTAAAAGATGGTGGAAGTAAATGCAAAATGTAATCCCTGTTAAGGAAAAGTGAAATGCGTTCAAGATCCCGTTTCCTTGTCATAGTTTTTTTGTTTGCTTTCTTGTTGAAGGTTTTGATCAGTTATGATTGAAAGCGTGGCAGTAAAATATACGGCTGTAAATTGTTTTTGTGCTGGATTTACTGTGCCAAGGTACGGTCCGGTCCCTTTTATCCTAGGGCTCTGATGCTTAGCTGGCTATTATTTGAGACTGTTGGCAACTACGTTTTACTTCCAAAGTGCATGTCTTGGTCTAAACTTACATAAATCTAATGAGATTATGAGTAGCATCTGTGTTCCACAACCTAGTCAGAATATACTTTTTTTAAATGTATTCTAGTTTTTATTGCTCGTTTTTGTAGAATTAAAATAGTTGAGAACAGATGAGGGCTACAGGATCCAACCAGTCTTCCCACTTACATACCTCTCAACTAACCTCTCTAGGAGGTCACTTCTGCCTGCGAGTATCTTACACCTGCCCACACGCCCGTCTCCACTCTCCACCCACCTGGAGGCTGGCCGCCAACTACATCTGATCATAGCTTGCCTTTTACACATCACCTCATGCACTGTAAATAAATGTCAACAGTTATTACTCCACCAAGGTGGCTATAGTTTTACAGCTGGGAGAAGAGTGAAGCACGACAGATCTTATAAATAAAAGGAACAGAACTTTGTTGAATATAGCACGCGCTTGAAATGTAAAGAGGAGATGTGAAATAATGTAACAAGTGGATAAAGAGTTGTTTTGTTAAAATCGAGTCTTAGCCTCTAAATTGCTATAAAGAGTGGGAGGTGTAAGCTGAACGCCATAGGCCCAACCTGGCCTGTCTATGGTTCCACTTTCATTTTCCCTGAAATACTTACGTTGCATTACTGATCCGGTTGCATTACTGGTCCGGCTCGTTTTCATTCTCTTGCTCAGCACGAAGGTTTCTACCTCTCTGAAAAGATTCCTCATTTTCACCCTGCCCATTGGGCTCAAAGGGCTTCAGATAACCGACCCCCTCGTGTGTCAGTCCGGGCTGAGACAGCTTCCCGGGCACTCACCCGAGCACTTCACAGGTCTTTAAAAGACCATTTACTTGATAACAAGGTTTTGTTGTTTTTCACCCCTTCTTAGAGCCCCCGCATCTCCACTCTGCCTATTGCTGGAAGAACAGCCCCCCCCCCCCCAAACCAAATTAAAATAATGTCTATGGTTATGCTGTGACATGTTATCTGATCTTCAATTGTACAGCTTTTCACACTTCATAAACTGTGAAAATTAGAAAATGAACCATGCTTTAGTAGAGCCCGTGGCCGAGGAGGGCCCCCATCATCCAGGGCCCCCATTCAACCGAAGATGTCTGCATTTCTGTGAGGTATGAGATGTCTCAGGGGCCCTCACCGCATTCTGCAGGAAGGCCTCATCACTTTACATTACGTCAATGCAGTCAGTCAAATAACTTTATTAACCATAAAAGTACAAATAATAAAAACATTCCGTGAATGAATAGAATATCATGACAGGATTCAGGAATTTCCAAGCAAAATACTACATTTGGTACATACCAATGATAATATACATAAACCACATATAAAAGGGCCAATGGTTTGCAAGCAAAAAACGAAAGTTTTTAAAACGGTTAAAAGAGATCCGCTCCTAACAGAGATATGATGAGGGTAGGGAAGTTATGTTGAGACATTATTACAACAGTGCAACACCACCCACCTGTAACCGTTGTCCGTGCTACGGATCTTTGCATCTCAAGGTGAATGTTCAATAATTTTAGCCAAACCACGTGGGGTTCGCATCCCTCTCGCGCTAGGGCTTGTTGACATCCACAGCCCTCCATTCTAAAACTACTTCCATTAACCTTGCGGGCTTGAAACTGTGCATAGGCCACAGACGAGGTTGGTTTGTACTTTGTCTCACGAGTATCGACCTTAAGCCGGAGATTCAGAGATGGTAAACCACTAATTGCCGCCTAGACCTGCACCTGTTTAATGCATAGGGTTTCACCAAATACAGAGGCCCATTTGAAGGAGCTAGAAACAGACGTGCCTAGACTGCCCACACAAGCGCTGGCCTCTACCAGAAGCCTCCATCTCATGGTTGAGGGCTAGGGTCGGTGGAAGACGGCCGATGAGTCCGGCGATTGTTTGACGTAACTGCGCCATCGAAGATCTTTCAGCTTTTCGTCTGTTATCCCCTTCTCCAAATGCGCATGCTCTAAAGTGCTTTACTGATTTGACGGCTGAAGTCTGCTTGTCTATCTTGTGATCGAACATTTCTTTTGTATTTCAGTCGTTCTTCCCGCCTGAGCTAAATCTGCGGATGGGTTCAGAGGACTACGGCTTCGAATCGGTTGCTGGGTAAGGATCTTCAAGCTGTTTATGCTGTTGAACATTATTGACATTAGACTCTGACGTGACATGCATGGCAGTGTCTGCAGTGAGTCTCACCATATGTGCATTACAGTGCCTTAGGGTTTTGCGCACCCAGATGATAGGGGCAGATTGATGTAGTGTCATGGATCACGGGTGACGGATGTCATGGGTTTGGTGGCCCTAAGCTTAAGAGTCTTCCATTGGAGAGTTACAACCAGGTGCTTCATTTGTAAAAAAAAAAAAGTGCAGGGGCCAACTTATTTCTCAAGAAGCCACCGGGCTCACATCAGCTCTGTCTACTAAGGCTGCTAAATGTCAGTTATGTTGACCATCTCATTATGTTCTTTAAATGTATGAAACTGTGAAATACTTTGCTGGGCTTTAAAAAATTCAGACACTGTCACCATCCATCTCAAATTTTTTTGTTCTACAAAGAGGGAGAATGTACTGATGAATTATAACACACAGATGTATTGGTCTTTTAATTAAGACTACTGGCTGTAACTCATAAGTGCTTAAGGCTCTGTGGCAGTAATACATTTTGGTACATTCACAAGGCAATGAAGCTCTATGTAAGTGGAACTGAAGCAGCCCTGGGTGCACTGGTCTTTGTAGAAACTCTAAATAAAACCTTTGAAATAATACAATACAGTAAAATAACTTGACTAAAGATTTCAGAGAGGTGAGTCTCCATGTTTTCGTTAAATCCGGAGGAATGTACAGTTGGTCACAAGCTGTGTTTTCCTACTACATATATTGTGTTAATCTGTTTATGTGCAGGGCCACTAGAATTACGTTGCAGGAAGGGCCAAATTATGCGGCAGGGTAGAGTTAATTATGCAGAGAAAAAATATGAATTATGCAGCATAATTCTGCACATTTTGGGATACTATTACTTATTATTTTGTAATTTTTACACTTGCTAACACTGTCGTGGCATAGGTTGCACCTCATTAGTACCAGTTTAACACCCACATATAGTAATAAGCAACAGAAAGGTGACCAGTCAACCTTTGCAAAGAGCCTTCCACTGCGCGGCAACAAGTGTCACTGTGTATTTACTAATTCTTGAACCGTTTGAGCTGCAAACAGAATTGTTTGTTAAATTTGCAGATTAATAGGCAGATGATGAATTATGGCGCAGATCTATAAATATGGGAAAAATGTAGCAGCCACACAATTGCATAATTCCAGTGGCCCTGCTTATGTGTGATCAGTGTTGGGCTTTGGCAATGAGAAACTAAAGTGTAAAACGTAATAAATCTCTATTTTGTCAAAACGTTTTTCCTTTAGCAACAACTTTGAATATACATTGGAAGCCTCGAAGTCCCTTCGCCAGAAGCCAGGCGATAACACAATGACCTATCTTAACAAGGGTCAGTTTTATCCAATCACCCTGAAGGAAGTTAGTGGCAACAAAGGGATACATCACCCAATCAGCAAAGTCCGGGTGAGGCTTATGTTCATTTCATGCGGGGCTGTTGAAAATTTGACTGTGACTCTGCAATGATTGGCTAATCGGACACCATAAAAAGAGTACCTTTTTGTCACCTTCGGACAGGGTCTCCAGTTCAATGTAGTAACACATTTTTAAGCATCTGTTAATGACAAGAATGTCCTTTTACAGTCTCCTCTTATTGGCTGTCACTGGAGTGGGCGGCAGAGAGTTTCTGTGCGAAGAACAAAAAACCCTCTGTGTACCATTATTTAAAGTTCGCTCATTAAAAATATTACGAGGTGCCCATAAAATCTGAAATGCGCATGTGCCTTAACATTGAGTACTGCCTTACAAGGGTTTACGTGCCAGAGTATATCTTTCCCAAACCTTTATAAGCACTTGTTTGCGAAGTCAATATGTCTACCTATGTTTTAGTGATAGGCAGGCATACGTGTCCATATTAAAAGTGTACAAGTACAAAAAGGAAATATGCAGATACTCACTCAACACTACAGGTGCACATGCCAGCTCAGGCATTGTCAAGTGATCATTTCTTGTGTAGTGGGCACTTTACTAATATGTTAAAAGAACTACAGTAAAGTAATTCTACTTAAAAGTCATCTCTAAGATACATCTTTAATAGATGGCCAGTTACATGGAAGATGAAGAAGGTGGGCATTCTAGGCATGCCATGCTTCCTCTTTACCCCTCTGCCCAATGACGAAGACCGACTGGTGATTGAAATGAAAGAGGCATTGCAGGCCCTCACTGTCCCAAGGCATTTCCTTCCTACTGAAAAGTGCTTGTGGTCTCCCACTGAAAGTCAGTAGGGGTCACTCGTAGTGGTGGCGAGGGGGAATACAAAAAAAAGATATAAATATATAAACTTGCACTTGCCTGATCCAACGGCTGCCGCCTTGCTCCCAATCCTCGCCTCCTGGACGTCCAGGAACTGCTGCACACTGCGCAGGCTCCCAGATGCCAATCCCAGAATAGCACTCCCAGCCGAAGGGCAGCACTGGGATTGGTCTGAGTGCCCTGGTTGGGTGCTCAGACATGGACTGGGAGCCAGTGCTCGGGTTGGAGAAAGGCTAAGTGCACATGGCGGATTAGCCTGCCCCCGAGGGCCGGCCAAACCATCATGCACACTTAGAAGAGCCCCCTCCTCCCCCCTCCTGCCTGGTGCTGCAGCGTCAGTAGGGATGGCCCGCCACTCCCTCCGCTTGTAGCCTGCAGGACGAAAAAATAAAATGATAATAATGTTTTATTATCATTTTATTTTGTTGGTCGCCTCTACTGGCTTTCAGCGGGGGACGGGGGGAGGCGACGCTCCTCCGCCATAATGGAGGAGCCGTCCCTGCTGAAAGTGCAGCACACCGCTGATGAGTTCGGGGTTATTTCTTTCACATAAAATAACTGTACTCTGAACCCATTATTATTCACTGTTTAATGCACAGTTCAGGACCCTCTTGTATCTGTAGACTCCTCACTCACACAGGTAGACATCTCCGCAACCACCGTAGCCATGGACCAATGCTCTGACCCCACCTGCGATCTTCACCCCTCTGTAGGGCCTTGTTGTATCCATTCAGCTGTTTGACCCGTCACGAGCATGTCTTTCTCTTCCCAGATCTATAAAGGGGCCCTTCATCTATCCTTCCATGTTACCAGCCAATAGAATGAACATCTGGTGGTAGTCTCAACCTGAGGGAGGGCAGGGCGAACCAACCTCATTTGTGATCACAAACCTACCCAATGGAACTCATTCTTCTTACTGGAATGACATAAAATGCTGCATAATACAAAGGAGCAGCTGTATTGTGGTCTGTTACAGTCATTGGCACAGAACAAGCCACCTCACTTTTACAATCAACCCACGGTTTTAGTGTCCTAATATAGACCTCATTCTCTTTAACTTCTCCAAGTGCTTTTTCACTACTCTTTCTAAAAGCTACACACTAGACATAGCAAGACTTCCTACAATTCAAAGCCTTTCTTGAAATTTCCCCTGCCAGAGCCACCACCACAACCACCCTGTCACAGACAAAATGTCAGACTCACCTTGTCTGTCACTGATCCATTTCCTGCCCAATCCCTCTCGTGGCCCTATTACTTTTGCTTCTCATCTCTCCCATTCACCTTCATACCCTGACTGGTCAAAGTGAGAATAGGAAACTGGCTGTTGGCCTCTGAAAATTTAGTAGGGCTGTTGGTGGGGTAGAGGTTGTCTTGCATGTGACCATCGGTTGCCCAATCCTATGAGTATTTCAAAGCCTTGGGAAGCGAAGGAAGTTTTCTTGGTTCCCCCTTCCCTGCATTTCTGCTTTTTTTCCAGCTGCAGTAACCTGAATTCTATTCAATGTAGGAGCCGAGGTAATGGAACTTAATGCTTGCACCATAGATATAGGGCTTGGAACAACCAACATCTGTTCAGCACAATTAGCATTTGAGGAAAGGATAACACAAGAGCAACCCACAAAACCATTTTGTTAAAGAACATATTGTTTGTGTTCATCTTATTGTGTTTCTAAGCTTGACTTAAGTTGCTTATTCCATGCACTTTATCTATGGGGAGTCCCCTATAGGTCAGTTATCCCCTTACCATAGAAAAATAAAGTTCAGGTCACTGCCGACAGCATGGAAGGGGGAATTAAGGGGAAGGGAAAAGGGCACAGAAAACATAACGTGTATTTGTAAAGCACACGTTCACCCAGAAGGGTATCTTGGCTGTGAATAACAGATGCTTATTGGTACCCCACTCAATGGTACTCATTTTATCGACCTCAGAAGGATGAAAGGCCGAGTAGAACCGCTGGGATTTGAACCTGTGACCATGATGTCAAACAAAGGCCCTAACAGTGGATGCATTAGTCCACCAAGCCACCAGACTTGGCTTGTAAAGAGTAAACTCATCATATATAAATGAAATTGCTGTATGCCTGGTAACTCCATATGTCATGAATGAGAGCTGTGATCAACCATCATCTCATAATGGGGGCTGATCTATACATGAATTACACTTATAACAACCATTAGCTGAGGTGTGCTGATCTTTTGGCCCTCTCAGTATCTGGATAGTATTAGGCAGTATTTGTATCTAGACATATGCAGAAAAAAATATTTATAATAAATAACCTGTAAATGCACAAAGTGGAATGCCACCATAAACACACATGTCCATACTGTTGGTGCTATTCTGTCACCCTCAGGGCCACATATGTTGCAGAGCAAATGAAGCGAGGCAAGGAAATTCAATATAAGTCACTAAAAAACATGCAGCTGCACGCAATAAAAATTTTTTTTTTGCCAACTACAATAATATGCATTTTTATTAAATACCCATTTCTCTGGAATAAGCTTTGTGGTATTGTTAAGTCTCCCTTTTGTTTTGTTTTGTCTAGAGTGTGATCATGGTTGTGTTTGCTGAAGATAAATGTCGAGAGGATCAGCTCAGGCACTGGAAGTACTGGCACTCGCGACAACACACCGCTAAACAAAGATGCATTGACATAGGTAAGGCACTTCCTCCCCCCTCCCCTAAAATCTTTAATTACTGGTGCCAAACCTTGAACCTAGTTTTTTTTGGCAGCACTCATGCTCTCTGCTCAAATGCAATTTTGAAATAGACCTTTCAAAAAAACCACATCATGGCCCAAAGTGCCCTCCCGTCCGCTTTAGAATTACACCTGCAATCTGCGTAAAATGTCTTCCCCCGAATCCAACCTCTAAAACCTGTGTACAGTAGGAAACAAGTTATTATTGTGAGCCTCTCCCTCAAACTCCCTACCTGGAAATGTCTTTTCAGCTCTTTAAAAAGGAAACCACCATCTGTTTGTAGACGAGTGGAGGGTGGCCATGTTCCAAGCATCGGAGTGCGCAAGCCGAGCCTCGGTCCAACCTTCTTTGAAGAAAGGCCAGATTAATCACCTGCTCCGAAACAAAACTCACATGCAGATCCTTGTTTACCATTTAAAAGTTTCTATGAAGAGCTGTATCCTCGTCATGGGAGGTGGATTTGCTAATACTGCTACATAGCAGCACCCCGCCTGTACCTGTCAGGCATGCGTCACATGCATTCCCTTTTTTTCCCAACGATTTTATTAGCAATGCATAACTGGTGATGAAAGATCCACCCAAGATTTGTTTCAGTCTAGTTTTGTTAACCCCTGGGGAACTGCAGCTTAGGGAAGCACTTTTTTGGCAGTAATCATTAATATATATATTTATCTTTTTTTGCCTTGACAGCGGACTATAAAGAGAGCTTCAATACCATCAGTAACATCGAGGAGATTGCCTACAACGCTATATCGTTTACGTGGGATATTAATGACGAAGGAAAGGTAGGGTATGACCTTGGGCTCTGTGCGATTGTGATGAAGGAAATGTAGGAACAAATGATTTTAAAAGACATACCTGGGAATTTCTGAAAATCAGTGCTTTGAGAAATGACATCTAATATCATTCAATAAAGGTAATATCATTTAGAAAATGTAAAAAGTAATTATTAGATGTTTTGGTATAAGCCCTGGAGGGGAACTGCTGCCCCTACAATGTATGCTTGCGTACAAGGCCCATCAAACATGCCCTGACCAGCTTTTTCACAGAGAAAGTTAAATCAAAATGGCAATTTTAACCATGCAGTGCCCTTAAAACTCAGCCTTTACAATGCAAATGTTTACCACGCATATGCCTTTACCATGCATGGTAACTATAGTTATGGTGTGTGTATATATTACCTACTGGCGGTCGCCAGTAGGTAGATATAGTTAGGACCCTGTTTCCATAGGAAATCCGCAACATTCTATTTGGAATAACTTTGGCGCCGGTCGACGAATCCTCGCGAAATTTTCAAAATAGGTGGGGCGCTATGCTCCGCTCCTACCCTTAAAGTCTCGGGGGGATTCGTCAAGCAGGGGCCGAGAAAAAAGGGGGGTCCCAAAACGCGTTTTCCCCATGCATTTTTCCATAGGACCTTTAGACACAGCTACAGCCCGAACGGCTGAACAGAATTACTTGAAATTTGGCAGAGAGGTAGCCATAAGGTCAAGGAAGTGCCTTTTGCAGGTCTGGTGTAAATCTGTTCAGTATTTCCTGAGAAAATAGCATTTAAAAGCATATATATATGTGGGCGGAGCCTAACCACACTTCTCATCCTGAGATCTGATTGGCTGTCAGCACTTCATCCAAGAAGTGTTGGCAGCCATCTTGGGACCAATATACATGATAGCACCTCATTAAAAAGCATTGCAGTTAATAGAAGGTTTTAAGACTTTAGTTACATTATAAATCATTTGTTGATGGTACCATACTCATTTTAGGAATTGTGGTATGTTCTAAGGTGATTTCACCATGTGAAAAAGCCTTCTGCTGGGATATCATGATTGAGAGAAAAATATTTTCTCATGCTTTTACCACAGAGGTTTGGAAGGTGATCTATAGGCTAAACTGAGAGCTTATTTTCTGTAAATTCACATTATCTTTCTCAGTCATGTGAGAATGAAGTCTGACATTCTCAGTAAAACATGTACATCCAACAAGGGCAGAGACTGTCAGTTGATTCCTTTGTGTTCTACTGCAGCTTCCCAGAGTGTTCCAAAGAACTACTAGAGCGCTAACAGTCCTACTTATGATAAACGTATGGCACACCTGAAGCCATCTTGCTTGGATTAAAGTGGTAACTCTTAAAACATTTAATTTAAAAAGGAACAAAATGAGGGGGTTCATTTTTCCATAAAAAGTATGATTAGTGCTGCAGAAAGAAAAATTAGGGCACATTTTGAGTGACTTCTCAAATCCTCTTCTATTTCATTAAAAAATTCTGACATGCAGACTGAAACATGCACTTTCAATACCAGCAGCAGTTTTCCCTGGTGAGCAGTAGCTTTACTACAGTGATCTAATGAGCAAAAAGAGTGCTAACATTCTGAATTTATGGCAAATGTGTGACACATCTGAATGCCTTCTTGATGGAATCAAAGTAAAAAACTGAAAGTATTTCCTACTGAGGAGACTGCAGTAAATGAGGAAATTAGGAAACTTCATAACAAATAAGTCTCCCAAGATGGCCACCAGAGACAAAAGAGCCCAAATGTAGCCCAAATATCACCCAGATGTAGCCCAAGTATAGCCCAATGACAGAATGTCCCAGAATGTTCTTAAAAACAACTAGAGCGCTTACTGTCTTCATTATGACAAAAGTAAGGCACACCTGAAGCCATCTTGATTGGAATAAACTGGTAACACTTAAAACATTTAATTTAAAAAGGAACACAATGAGGAGGTTCATTTTGCCATAGAAATTATGATTAATGCTGAAGAAAGAAAATGAGGGCACATTTTGAGTGACTTCTCAAATCCTCTTCTATTTCATTAAAAAATTCTGACATGCAGACTGAAACATGCACTTTTAATACCAGGAGCAGACTTCCATGGTGCAGTAGTTTTACTACAGTGATCTAATGAGCAACTAGAGTGCTAACATTCAGAATTTATGGCAAATGTGTGACATATCTGAATACCTTCATGATGGAATCAAAGTAAAAAACTGAAAGCATTTCCTACTGAGGAGACTGCAGTACATGAGGAAATTAGGAAACTTCATAACAAATAAATCTCCCAAGATGGCCACCGGAGACAAAAGAGCCCAAATGTAGCCCAAAATCACCCAGATGTAGCCCAAATATAGCCCAATGACAGAAGTGTGCAAAACACTTATTATTTTGTGTTTTTGCAGTGTTATATAGTGCAGACTTGTCAGGTATTGGAGTGCTTTACATGAGCATTGGTTACATCACACAAGAACAAATTCATTTTGGTTGTAGACATGGGGAGACTAAGTGATTTGACCAGAATCACAGAATGTCGAGCTGAAGCAGAAACTTCAACCTGGTTCCCCAGTTGCAAAGTCTGCAGTTCTGGAAGTAACACCACATCCTCTCCCCTAAGTGCAACATTTAATCAAGTGGTCAACTGGATAAAAAAACATAAAGATAACAAATAATTTAAAAGTGCTTTGTCGCTATTTGAAAACTCAGAAAATATGTCCTTATTTTAGTCTTTTAGAGCACTAACCATAATTTTGATGCCAATAAGACCCTCTCATATATGTAATTTCTAAAGGAAATGCTCTAGGTATTACAGTTTTGATTACATCAAGATGATGTCAGGCGTTCCACACTTTTGTAATAAATATAGAATGTTAGCAATCTAGTTGTTCATTAGGATACTGTTGAGAGGCAGAAGCCAGGGGCACGGACTCTGAAAATTGAAGGCAGGTAGGAGGGTGCAAAGGCAACAATTTAACCACACTGAGCAGGCAGGAAGGGCCGTGGAAGCACAACAGACTATGGAGGGCAGTGGAAAGGGGGGCAGGGGCAACAAACCAACAATACAGGACTTGCAAGAGAGGCTGTTGGAGGGAAGATCTATTACGGGTCAAGGAAGCTAGGGGCGGTCCCCAGATCCCCGGGAGCCACCACAGAACTGAGCAGGAGAGTGAGTCAGGGACAAAAGGGGCACCTTAATTTGAGCCAGGGTGCCTAGGAACGCTTGCTCCAAAAATGAAGAAAACAGACATATGAGACATGGAATTGGAGGCAGAATACAATGGCAGTTTAATGAGAAGATGCAACTTCAAAGAAACCGCAGAATAGAGACATAAAGTACAAAATACAGAATCCAGATAATCATACAGCTGTCATAATATTCTCTGTATCTCAATTAATGTACTGACAGAGAGAGAGAGAAAACACATCTATAAATGCATCATGAGAAACAAGTTACACCAAGGAAAATGTTACCTAGGAACACTCACGTTTACTCTTAGAGCAAGCATTCCTGCAATTACAATACAAAATCTTTTAAATGCAAAAGTAAAGAGAACAATGGTTAAACATAACATGACATTTCATATAGGTAAAATAGAATAAGATACTTCAAGCAAAGCAGAGCAAGACATTTTAAGCAAAGGAAGACAAGAGCTCCCAGCTCTTGGGGAAAACCTGCACTGCCTGTTAACCTACATACAGACGGCGAGGTAGTCCGTCGATATCTGTGGGTGCTCCCTTTTTATATCATTTTGTGGGCTCCTTTGCACGCTACATCTACCTACGTATGCTACCCAAAAGCTTCGTCTGCAGATTTTACCAGACATTTCGTCATTTACCCACTTAATGCTGACAATGGACTGGGTGAAAAGGTCAGTCTCTCAGGCCAATCGCTTATCGTAAGTTCCATAGAGCAAGCAGAAAATAATGGGTATTGTACGGGAATTCAATATATTCATGTATAAAATCTCCTCAGTTCTCCTAACTTGACGCTCTGCGGTTGCCACTTCCTTAAAAGCGGGAAACCTGCCCAGGAAGCAAGTACCAGTCCAGGATGCAGCCTACTGTATGTCGACAGCTTCAGGGGGATGTTGAACTTTGATACCGAGCACGGAGCACTCGGGTAGGGTGGGGGCTACTAGTTTGGATCAGAAGGCCTCGCAGACCTGCCTTCAGACTGCTATACACTAAAATTGCAGAGCTATGGTCAATTTAACAAAGAGGCCTACATATTGAACAGAAGGGCCTACACAGGGGTTTTATGCTGGCTGAGTGGTAAGGATGTCTCAGGATAATTATATAGCAACACAGGACCCGCTGGTCAATTTAATACGGCCTACAAATGCAGCTGGCAGGGCAAGGACAAGGGTCTCATACTTCAGGTGTGGACAGAACGGGCCAGGGGCCCCCTGTGATACAAAATCTACCCTCCTTCAAGGCTGTGGCAATGTAATAGACCATTGTGGGCAGAAGGAAGAGGCAATGGTAGTACAACCATACATGCCAACAGACCCGATTCAGCCAGGAAACGTCCAATGTTTTTAAGCTCAAATGGGCTTTATTTGATCTGTCTCCTGTCTACAATATCCTCTTTTTCAATGTAACTCAAAGGGGAAAATCAATACCCCAGTTTTTTTTCAAAATCTCCCTCTTACCAAGTTCTAAATGTTCGCAAGTATGGTACATTGGATCATGGAAGGAAATGGGATAGGGACATGGACTTGGATAACAGAGGACAGGAGGGACATGGAGAGGTGCACCAAACTGACCCTGCAGGGCAGGCATCAGGGTTTGCAGCAGCACAATACACCACACAGGGCATGCAGGACGGGAGTGCAGCACAACAATCCATAGAAAGCAAGAGGGAGGGGACAGGACCATGCACATGGACAACAGAGAACAGAGGGGCAAGAGGCAATGGTAGCTAGCTGACAATAATGGACAGACAGAAGAGAAAGCTGCAGTATAACAGACCATAAAGGGCAGGAGGGATGGATCAGGGGCATTACAATGGAACAGACAAGCCAGGAGGGAGGGAGTAGGGCTGGGGGCAAGGGGGCAGGGCAGGAGCAGCAAGATAGCCATGGAGGTCAGGCAGGATGGGCACTAGAAGCAAGACACACCATGAAGAGCAACAGTGAGACTGTGATGGCATACACACAGACCATGGAGGGAAGGTGGGAGGGGGTCAGGGGCAGCTAACTGACCACACAGGGAAGGTGGGAGGGGCCATGGCAGCACAGAAGACCATGCATGGCAAGTGGGAGGGTTAGTGGCAGCACAATGGCTATGATGGGCAAGAAGGAGGGTGGAGGGGCATGCACAAAGGACGATGGAGGATAGAAGGAAGGGTCAGGACCTGTGCACAGACAAGAAAGTTCAGGGGAAGGGACCTCACAACAGACCACACGGGGCAGGCAGGAGGAGCAGTTGCAGCACAACAGACCAGGGAGGGCAGAAGGGTGTGGCAGTACAATGGACCATGTAGGACAGGAGGAAGAGGATAGGGGCATGGCATGTGGACAGGCAGGGTGGAGGTGGCAGGGACAGGTTACAGTCATCTGACAATGCTAGGCAGGTGGGAGGGGAGTGGCAGCTCAACAGAACACTCAGAGTAGATAGGAGTGGCAGGTCCATGGGACATGGTGGGCAAAAAGGATGGAGCAGGGGCATGCACAAAGACATCGGAGGGCAGGGGGAAGGAGAATAGGGGCAGCAAGCTAAGCACAGAGTTTAAGCAGGAGGTCAATGATGGGGCATAGAATTGGGCAATGGAGGGCAGGAGGAGTGGACTGGTACATCATACTAAATTGAGGGCAGTGGCAGCACATCAGACCATGCATGGCAGGAGGGAGGAGGCTAGTCCATGGATTCACACAACAGAGGATAGGGAGGAAGGGGATGGGGCAGCAAGCTAACTGTTCAGAGAAGGCGGGTATTAGGAACTTTATTGTTTTTAAAACATTGTGTCTGTGCGAACTACTTAAAATATGAACAAGTATGCAGCATAATCTCACTTTTATTCAGGAAGAAGAGGACGTTTGTGACTGTGACTCCAGGCTCACTTGGCAGAAACACCCCCTGACCCTCCACCCCCTATCGCAAAATGTAATGCCCGTGAAAAGGGTAGGTGAACACAGTGTTATATAGAACATAGTCCTGAGAGCACGATTGAAAATGAAAACTAGATATAGTGTATGGTATAAACTATGCACCAAAAAGTGTGATATAAGATGAACCGGGCGTGAAATATAATATGCAATACATTGTGCGCAATGACAGATTCATGGGAGAGCGCGAGATAGCACAGGCACTAGCGCGTGCTATGCGATATGCGCCTTGGAGTGTAATATGCACAGGGCAGTGTTGTGTAACCTAACTAGTCTCTAAAGTTGTAATATAAAATATGTGCTGGGGAGTGTAACGTTGCATATGCACTGTGACAAAGATATGGATCCCAGATTGTAATATGTATGGCATAGCACTGTGCGTTATAACATAGGCATCGAGAAAGGCACGTTAGATGGGGCAATATAACCCGTGCGAAGACAAGTGTGGCATGACATATTCACGGGGTGGTGTTACAGTGCACATGGACTAGAGAGTGTCATAGCATGTGCACTAGCTAGTGGAATACAACACAGAGGTGTGTGGCACTCGGCAGGCAATGGTGGGTGTAACACAGCATTGGGCTCTGTCAGGAGCACGCTGTGACTCTCAAGTGATGTTCGTCCCCTTTCCAGAGAGTAAAATAAAAAGTATTACACATCCGGCAGTGGATGTGTGTTTTATTAACCGTGAGGGGGGTTTCTTGCATAGTTTTGGTCGAATTTTTGTCGAATCCCCTTTGAATGGCTTGGTGTGCATGTGTATTAAATGTGCCCGTCAATAGCTACCCATGTTTGTATAAATAAACGACAAGGGTGTCTACCAGGATTAGGCACGGTAGGGCATCAGACATGTCAGAGCTTCACTAGTGGTGTAAATACATTCCACGTGGATTCATTGCATGCATAGTCGCCTTTTAATGAATATCACGCAAATCGTCATGGTGATAGGTACGTACGGTTTGTCCAGCATGTCCTAGGTGTGTCTATAAATATATATTTTTTAAAAATAATAAAAAACAGTGGCCGGCCCTGGGGATTGGGGTCAAAAAAATATAATTAGGAGACTGGCCCTGGGGGATGGGGTCATCAGGGCCAATAAATTAGAATAAGAAGGGGAACCAAACAGCCCCCCTTCTTAAAAAACTAAAATAAATAAAAGACTGGCATCGTGCCGGAGGCCATGCCCCCTCCGTGCAGCACTCTGCAAACGCGCCCCCAACAGGCATCTCCAGTATGCGCCAGGGAGCTGCGCTGCAGCCAGGTGTTCTGAGGCCAAGCCCCTTTTTACACCTCTCTGCAACGCAGCTCTGTGGCGCTTACTGGAGGTACCTAGTGGTCTAGTTTGACCCTAGGGACCCTTAGGATTCAGGGGGACTTAATCTCTCAACTTAGAACAGCCACAGGGCGCGTTTACACAGTGGTGAAGGGAGGGGACGGGGCCTGAGGTGACGTGTGCAAACACGCACTATGGCACGTTTTAAATTGGGGATATAATTTCCCTTCAATACTGAGGGCCCCTGGGGGCTAACTAGCCCACCAAGTGCTTCCAGTAAGTGCCACTGAGCTGCATTGCAGAGAGGTGGTCCAGGCCGTGCCACTTTTTACACCTCTCTGCAACGCAGCTCTGTGGCACTTACTGGAGGTACCTAGTGGGCTAGTTGGACCCTAGGGACCCTCAGGATTCAAATGAACTTAATCTCCCAACTAAAAATGGACACAGGGCGTGTTTACACAGTGGTGAAGGGAGGGGACGAGGCCTGAGTTAACGTGTGCAAAAACGCCCTGTGGCCTGTTTTAAGAGGTAGTTTTAATCCCCATGCCCTATTATACACTAGGGGCTTACAGAGGAGGTCATGATAATCACAGGGGGACCCCAACGCATAATGTTCCCTAGTGTATGTAGGTGTTTTCACTGTATTCTAAGTGTCTTTTAACATAGCACTGGCTCTAGGACTGGTTAGTCAGACTCAGTTACCACCAGTATCCGTCTGAAAAAGTTGAGGGTACAGGATGATTTTGCAACAAGGCTTCTTTCTGCTCTTCTTTTTGTTCTTTCTGCACGTTATCCTTCTTCCTGCACTTATCTTCGTATTTGAGGACTTCTGTTGCTTCTTTCTGCACTTCTTTTGTTTCTTTCTGTGCATTTTTTCTTCTTTCTTCACATGTCCTATCTCTGTAGGCATAGTTAGAAATTAGCATTTAAAAAACGTTTGAAATTCACAGAAAAAACCATAGGTTTCAGGCACGTTATAGTTAGGAATTAGCATTTAAAAAACCTCAGAAATTCACTGAAAAAACCATAGGTTTCAGGGGTGTTATAGTTAGCTGGACTTTTCACTTGTACAAAACCATTGAAATTCCCCCGTTATAGTTAGGTCAGCTAACTATAACTCGCGCGCCCGCAATGCACTGCTGATGACGTCACATATTACATCACTCATGACATGGTCAGTGACATCACTCATGACATCACTGATGACATCTCAAATGACATCACTGATGACATCACTGATGACATCATCCTTGTGATAGAGTGGCAGACCTCCTCTTCCCCTAATATAACCTTTGATACACACATTCAAAAATAGAAATTAAAATTTTAAAAACAATGGACATACCAATACCAGTTACAACAACCTATACAGTAATTCTAAGATCCACATACACATCCACTCATTCACCAACAGTCCTATACAGTCACTCATACATGTACTCACTCATCATATGTACTCATACACCTATACATCCTGTTACACAATGCCACTCATCCATAGAGGTACTCACACACATAGTCACTCATGCTAATAAAGAATCAAACATACATTTACTTGCATATACAGTTATACACACACCACCACACTTACTTCTACGGAAACTTACACATACTTAGTCTTTTAAACAATCACTTATAGAAACACATACTTATTCATATAGGAACTCTTTCAATCTCTCACTGTCACATATACTCGCTTATATACACCAATAGTCACATATACTAGTTTAAAACATATGTAGTTACTCATAAAGACACTATTGAGACAGTCATTCACTCACTAACACACCCATACACTCACTCATCCACCCATAGAGTCCTGCACACATGCTGTCTTCAACACATACAAAGAGTGAGTCATTCATTCATGCACCTATGCACTACGTAATACCCCCACCGAACCATGCAGACACTCAGACTGATACTAATAAAACCAACTAATAACCTATATAAACACCCATGTAGCTACTCACCAACCCATGCAGCCACTTATACACAAAGTGAGAGACTGATACAGATATTTACATATTTAAACATTACTCACTAAGCCATGTATTCACTATGAAACACTTAATCAGTCAGTTACACAATCAATTTTTCAAAAACAAATCATCCATTTAGACACTTATATACCCATTTATTCTTCCATCGACCTTGAGATATACATATATAAAACATATTTAATTTTCAGAAACACACACATTCACTGGATGATGTCATCAGTGATGTCATCAGTGATGTCATTTGAGATGTCATCAGTGATGTCATGAGTGATGTCACTGACCATGTCATGAGTGATGTAATATGTGACGTCATCAGCAGTGCATTGCGGGCGCGCGAGTTATAGTTAGCTGAACTAACTATAACGGGGGAATTTCAATGGTTTTGTACAAGTGAAAAGTCCAGCTAACTATAACACCCCTGAAACCTATGGTTTTTTCAGTGAATGTATATATATATATATTTGTGTATATATATATTGTTGAGGGGAGGGTATGTGCATAAGGTGATAAGGGTTGTTTTAGGGGTGGGTAAGAGTACTGGGTTGTAAGGGTATTTTAGGGTTAATGGGTTGGCAAGGGCATAGGGTAGTAAGGAATTTTTTAGGGTTTGGGATAGGTAGTGGTATTTTAGTGGTTAGGGTGGGTAGGGGTATAGGGTGGTAAAAATATTTTTAGGGTTTTGGGGTAGGGGTATAGGGAGGTAAGGATAATTAAGAAAAGGAGATTTGGAGGATGTTCCCATCCCAATAAAAATGAAATTAAGTCATTTCTATAAACAAATAAAAAGGGCGGTGGCTTGAGAGGGTCTCGCCTTGAAATTGTATCGTACAACTGTAGGCCAAGATATGTTCAACTTCGTGCTTCCCAGTCATTGGGAGAAATAATATCATGAGAGTTCTCTGATGAAGGAAGAGACTGTATGATACAGTTGGAATGGAAGTCAGATGTGTGAGCGATGCATTAAGTTTGGATGCCAAGATTCTTAAGTGCTATGCTGACAACTTGCATATATTTGTATGTCCCAGACCAGCAGGACCAGTTTGTAATGATTTTTGGCTGATGAACACATGAACGAGTTTGGTGGAAGGACACAAGAGCCAACCGATCCTGACCACTCCATTGAGCCCCTCTGTAGATAAATTCACAACTGCTGACCATTCTGGCTGCACTTTCATAGATGAGGTGGAGGACCGCAAGAAGCAACAATCCCTCAATACATACAACACTTCATCAGTAAAATCTCACAGCCAGCAGACGTTGATTTGACCACACTCACATAGGTGAGCTAGAAGGTATCAGGACTCATCCAACATTCTAACCCGTACCTTGCCCCCACTCCACCCTATTTAGTAAATCTGCAGCAGTGCACAAGTCGGGGATACATGCAGGTACACGGCATCCACCCACTATTTTCACAGGGGAAACGCCGTCCCCCCTGCCAAGAACTTGGGACCCACTGAAATATGCTGAACTTGTCCCGGTATCATTTTTCAGACACCCGGGCATGTTCAGAAGCGCCAGCACATTGCCTGCTTTTGATTCCCAGCAGCAATGTGGAGGAAGCGATGGAGATTTATTTCACCTCCAGTTGGGCCAAGTTAAGGGACCATCGGGCATCCTTTTGTTTGAATATCCTGGTTGGGGGCGGCCTGGAACCTCACACTTAAATGTAAATGCCATGGAGGGGAAACAAAGGCACACTGCTTCTTATATCCGGTACCTAAGAGAGGCATGCTTTTGCCTTTGGTCATTCCCTGTATATAAGAGATGCGTGCACTGTAAGAATGTCAGGTGTGTTGGTCTGTCCCAGTATTTACACTAATAACAATTTCGATAGCACTATTTTATTTTTTATAGCGCTACGCAACCCAATGCAGGGTGTCAGAGCTCTTTACGTAACATACACACTATACATTGACAATAAATCATGTACATGTGTAAATCAATGCACAAGATGAGTTACATGAGACCGGGTTACAAGGTGTAGGAGTCACATGTCCTTCATAGCTCACTATGCTATATTACAAGGATTACAATTTATGAACTGCGGATTACAAAAGGATCTGTGTGTTAAAAGCAGCAGCCCGCCTTACTATCTACATAAAAATCTGTCATCTGCATGTTACGTGATGTATTTTGCAGGAGACACATTAACCTGCTATGCTGCATTGATTCAAATCTGTGACTTCACAAAACGCAGATCTCTCCAGCAAATATGTTAACCTCCAGAGTTATCTCACCATTATTACAATTCACTGAGATTTACTGGACACCTTTCCAGCAGATTCTTCATCCATAAAATATATTTAAATGCAGACTTTGCAACCAATTACGCAGAATACATCTACTGCCATGCTTCTCGTTGCCAATTTCTTTGTGACGGGGATTAAAAAAATATATATATATTAGTTGAGGCCCAGATTTTGCATCAAGATTGCACCACTTTTTTGGCACTACCCCGACGCCAAATCTCATTTGTTAAATCTCATGTGTTTAAATGTACTCATGATATACCTGATAAACATGTATGAGGTCTTAATATCTGATACCACTTCTTGTGATGTCACATCCAGTGAGGTTATTTCCTGTTATGTCAACAGTCGTGACATCATGCGCTGTGTTGACACACGTCATGATTTCACTTACGTACTGCCTGACCTGGTTAGCCCCCCCCCCCACTTCTTTTTTTAGGACTTGTGCCCTGATCTGCAGTGATCATACACTAGTATTCACTCCTGATATGAACCAGTATCAAGAGGCCACGGAATTAAGGAACGGTAGTGCACCAAATACGTGTAACATTGAAAGCATTTAAAAACTTCCGCCTTACATACAAGCGCATGGGCAGCGCCACTGTACCTACACCCAGGGCGAGGTGAGCCATTGCCGCTGGAGAGCGTGGCCACAGGCCTTCAGTCCAGTCCAGGAGGGCTTGAATGTGCCCTTTTGCTCTACATGAAGGAATTCAGTGCGACTCGAGAGCTGTCTGCGGCACACTGAGGAAGGGTGGCGTGCAGGAGGTCAGCCTGGACAGGTATTGTGTTCCTACAGTGGAGGGTGCGGTAATAATACCTGTGTTCTCGTGAAGTGCACTCGTTTCATCCTCGTATGGGGCCAGATTGAAGTACAAGCCTTCATATGCTCCCAAGATAAAGTAAAAGGATTGCTTCAGGAAATGCTAGGCCTGAAAAGGAGCGTTTTCTTTTCCCAGGGAAGGGCTTTGTTTGCCTCTTGGGAGATCCCTTTCTATTTGATCTTGGTTATTTACAACAAACTACCGTGAAAAGTTCCATTTCACTCTTGAAACAGGAGGGCGGCCTGCCGGGTGGGGGCTGCTGCCTGACAAAGGCGCAGGGCTGAAATCGCAGCGCCAGGTGGGCGGCCGCCCGCGCCAGGTGGGCGGCCGCGGGCTCGCGCCAGGATACTGACGGGACCTTGGCCTTGTCAACAGGCGCGCGCCTCGCTCTGAGCCGCATCCTCGGAATGCGCGGGATCCTTCGATGCTCTGTGTGCTGAGCAAACACAGCTCAGACAGACGTTTTTAAACTCGCTCGCCCGTCACTAAACTAGTAAAACTCAAGGATTAGGTAGAGAACAATGCAGCCGTGATTCGGCCTGGGTGATATTAGTGCCGCTCCTAGGCGCAGGCAGCTTATACTTCACCTTGAACTGAGAGCGGGCGGCGAGCGTGGGCTCTTGAGCGGATTCGAACACCGACGGCGGCTCCCCCATCTGCGTGACCTTATCAGGAGATGGCAGATCCCCCTTCCAGAGTGGTATGATCCGATAAATCCGCCTGACACACTTTTTCCTTCATAGTGGCTGACCTTTATGTAGAGGTTTCGCCAAAGTGGTGGAAAGTACCCGTAAAAGTGATGCTGAGGTTCGGCCTTCATGCCCATAGCTTGTCGCTAATAAGCTCTAAACATTGAATAGTGGCAGTCTATCCCCACTTACCACCTGTTTTGCAATCGGCTACAATCTAATGACAGGATGGTTGTTTTGGTAATCACAAATCCAGTGTTGACACTTTGTGTGTCTAACAGCAACAAGCGCCTGAATTCAGATGTGTTCATCAGAGAAGTATGAAAACAAAGTGAGAGCTATTGACATTTCTTGTATAGTACTTTTTCAGAATCGCATGTATTTATCAAATTCGTTTGCATCCTTTTCGTGTCACTAAAACGAAAGACAAGTCTGAGTCGCCAGTCGAGCTTCAAACCCTCTAGCTTCTAAAAACCTCTCTGTAGCAGGTGTATTATCCAACTGAGTTACCGCAATAGAGAACTGAGGTACTAGTGGAAATGTTGGTTCATTAACCTTTCCTTCTGGTGGCAACCAGCACTTGGCTGAGCAGCATATACCACGTGAATGTGCAAAATGAATTTGCTTGCCTGTGCCATTTGTTGTGACAAAGTTTTCTGTTGCTCTCCAAAAATAGTTAAACAATTATGCTTTGCGATCTTAAACAACACACAATGGTCCAGCACTCTAATTTCAATTAATATTCACAAACGGTGATTCATTTTATATACACATTTCTTCAAAGTAATGGCAATTCAGCAGAGTTGTTCTCATCAAATCCTTTATTCATAGCTTCTTTTTCAGCAAGATAAAAAGACCGTAGCCAACACGTTTCATTCTCGGACTTCTTCAGGGCAAAGAACACATTTTCTTGCGGTCTGTACTGAATTCAAAAATGTGGTATCTCCTCAAGATTTGATAAAATCTGATTGTATCTGAAATTAAGGGTGCAGTGTATAATCTATTATAAATTTGATCGCTGAATCCTCACAGTGGGGAGTCAGTCAATTTCAACCGTCCTCCGATTTGTTCCTTTTAGAACTTGAGTCATCCTGCACGGTAGCTTAGCGTCCGTCTTGCAATCTTAAATGGATGTCAGTTCATTATTGCAGGAGCAGAACATTAGGTAGTATTGGGATGCTACTGGTTTGATATCCTGCAAGTTCTGATAATGCATGTCTGCCTTACTGTCCAGCACTAGTAGACATGTAGGTTATCGGAACAGCTGCGAAAGATCAGATTCTTTAGTACAGTATTTATTTAAGCAGCTATATATGAAGCATAAGCGCACCACTTTTGGAAAGGAAGAGGGATTTCTCCCAAAATGATGGAAATAAAATGATTAGAAGGGTAGACATCCATTTAAAATCGTGCGAACAAGTAAATGTGAAAGTGAGGTCAAATGTACTTATTATGGAGGAATGCTTTTTCTGACCTCAATGTAAAGGTCACATTGTTTAGCCTGATTTATTTTCTTAATTTATATGTTCATTGCCATGGGTTCACTCCTGCTTATTTGCTGTTCCAACAGAAGCTAATAAAATGTTATTACAAAATATGGAGGCGCTGAGTAATAATTGATACCTTCTATAGCACACTCTACCGTTTGTATGGTCTCTAGGTGTTGCTGGCAGATGTTAATTATTACCCATTTCAAAGGTACTCAGTTTATTGTCCTCAGAAGAATGAAAAGCTACTCGGACCCTCCGGGATTAGAACCTATGACCTGTAGGTTGCACTCTGATTCCTATAATAACAGCATTAGTCCACTGAGTTGTCTTAGCTTAGCATCGTGATGGTGTAAATTGAAAGCCCTCAAAGAGGTGCCAGCACATAATTCAAGAAAGCTGCATATGGCAAACATCTGCCCTGTATAAGAGACAGAAAAACTCAAGATGGAACACCAAAAGCTGAAAAACTGGTAATACGTGGTCTTATCTTCTGTCATCAAATACGCCATAGTGTAGAAACATCATCAGCTGTTTGTTCTATCAATATTGTCATGGAGAGTGTAGCAGATCGTAGGCTTACAAATCAGCTGGCCTGGCAGGATAGTCTGTGGACATGGTAATTGTATATGTAAATTGTACTCATATATAGGGATTACTAACCCTGATGAGGCGTTTAAGCACTTTGCTGCAATTTGCACACTACTCCGGAACCCAATATTAGAGGTAAACCGGTAGTAGATTAGCAACATGTGCCTCTTTTTCATTGTCGGATTAGATGTGTTAAGTTTGTGCTCTCGAGAACTCATGCATTTACTCTAGATTTTTGAAATGGGATAGATTCATTAAAATGGATTAGTTAAGGAAATATATGAGATGCTATTAGGAGTGGTGAATGTGTGCACCTTTTATTTGGATGAGAAGGTAGATAGCAGTTTGGAAAGCATGTATGTGATCCTTTGTAGTCTGAAAGTGGAAGAAAAGGAGACATGGAAGTTTATTTTCCCCTCATAAATGCATGTGTGTGTGTGTGTGTGTGTGTGTATATGTGTGTGTGTGTGTGTGTGTGTAAACATATATAACAATATACACATATATGTATACAAAGCATAAACACATCTACATATACCCACATGTATGTACATGTAATATTAATATTCACATGGGCAGGCATACACATATATAGGATGCATAAATATACATTCACTGTTATATTTATGACCTTTTAAAAAATATATTCGCTTTTTGGCAGCCATTGAAACATGCACATGGGGGTGGGTGAGGTTATAGGCAGACGTTTTCCCCAAACACTTGTTGGAATGCCTCGATTGACTGATCGCCCTTCGTGTTCCATTTAGTTGTGGTCTCCAGGTCAACCAAGACTGTTTCCGAAATAGTCATAAGTATCGGGAGATCTTCGAAAGCTCGGTTGTGTTGAACTTTCTCTTTGTGATGGATGTGATGTGATCAGATGGTACATATCTGGCAATGTGTACCATGATCATAAGAGCAAGAGCGCCTCTGAGCCACAGTAGTGTCCGGTCTTGGTGGTAGATGTTTCTGATGGGTGGACCTGTGGGGGAAGTCTCTGTGGTAGCCACACGTCCCCTCTTGAATACGAGTTTTAGTTACACACATATGATTAATTGCTGTGTACATTATGTCGATCCATCTTATGTGGTGTTATTCATAGGCTGTTATTGGTAGACACACCACAAATGTGTTTTTACATAGTGATTGTTGCCTGACTTGCTGCTCTGTGGTGCTGTTACCTAGCACAGTGCATTTTATTTTATTTCCCCTCTGTCTTTCTCTTGGAACAAAGTACTCCGCCAACTTCTCTAGTATTAAATCTGATTTCATTCATAAATGTGCAGCATGCAATTTACCGACTGTGCTATCTTAGCGGCCGAGTTCGTTTTATTGGGTAATGGATTTAGGCCTAGCATGCATTTAGAGGTTTTAAAGAGATGGAAGTTTTGAAGTATTTGTTCTGAACTTGAAGTTCCACAGCCGTAGCCCAATGCTGAGTCTGTGGGGATGCAGCTCCATGTTCATGTGTACAAGGAGCATGCACCTCTCAAACTGCGTGCCCCATAGCAGTGTTAAGGCTTCATTTAGTCACCACTGCCCCTGTTTAGGATGGAAACACGCCCTGGAACTGGAAAAACAAAGCAGGTGGTAAGCAGAAGTGTGTGCCACCCCCCTCCCAAAAAAAGCAAGGACGCGTGCTCTATCATGGCTTCGTCTTAGGCTAAAGTCTAAAAGTGTTGCTGCAGGTGCAGAAATGGTGCCATGCAGTTATAATTCTTGAGCTACAAGTGTCCTGCAGCCATTGTTGTGAGCAGAGTAGGGGAGGGCTTCCTATGGTGGGAGTGGTATAGCTTTCATGGAGTGCTCTTGGGTGTTGTGGTGGCCATCAGGCACTTCCCATATTCCAGATACATTAGAAAGCCCTCTTTCCCTCTTACGTTGAAATCCACCCCTTTGAGCTCAAAGGCACAAGCACTGCACTTGTGTATTGTGTTTGAGCACACTCGTGGCATATCAAGCACAAGTACTGATTTTAACTTGGGCGTTTAGAAGCAAAAAGGCTAGTGCTGTTTGTCATAACCTGAAACTTTGCATCCTCACCTAGAGGCGGCAGCCTGCAGGTTCCTGCAAATTAAATCTCCTACATTTAATTTTAATAATTCTTGTGAAACGACACAATGTTATGGACTCTAAACTGCTGTCCATGCCCAATAGGTGCTTAGATAATCTATACTGGGGTATAACCGCACCTGTGTCGCTTGGTACAAAATAGAGATTTAACCCTGGACATTGTGTTTGTCGTGAAGTGCGATTGCCAACCTTTAGGTTTATTGAATCAAATACTTGACAGCTCCCATCACAGCGCCCTTCGTAAGCATCGAGAGCACAGGTTTGTAGTCTATAAACATTATGCTGCTAATTGGAAGCTACAATAAACATTGGTCGTGCAATAAACAGCACGAAAAAAGGGTGCTGTAAACCTGCTTGTTTCGTGTAGAATCCAGCAAACCCGTATTTGTATAGACACAACACCAAATGTGGATTATTGAGTTTTTACGTATCCTGCTAGGATGATCACTCTTGATTGATGCATCAACCTCCCAATGTTTCAGATACCATTGCTAAATAAGTCCCCTCATTCTCCCTCAATTTCCACACCTAGCAATTGACTTTTAATATTATGGATGTATGTATAAACAGGACTAGTATAGGTATAATCAATTATCGTGAGGTTGGGGAGTGTAGAAAATAATGGCAGTTTTTTTACTTTTCTCCCGAAACATAAAGCCTTATTTCTGTGCTACCAGTATAGAACCCCTTGTTACCTTGCCCTCCATCCGTACTCCAGTGAACCCTCCAGGGCTCACCAGAGCCAGTCTCTTTGTAGGTAGCGCTGGTAGGTAGTGGCAAATCTGCTGGTCCGCATTGCTAGGGCCGTTTTGTCACTGAGGAGGAAGTGCACAAACTTTGTTGAGAATTGTCACCTGTACATCCAGGGTTGCTCTGCAGATGCAGTGGGCCCTGATCTAGAGATGGGGTGAAATTGCATGATTTCTCTCCCTCCCCAAGCATCACCTGCAAAATTTCTTGAAATTTTGTGGGAAATTCATGAAATTATGCAAAATAATCTCTATCATTAAATGTGGTATGCCAGTGTTTAGCTTGATTTTTGTGTGCGTAAAAAATAGAAGCCTGATGAAATGGCAGCAGGAGACTGCTTAGTGCAGAAAATGCCACTTTAAGAGACATTTTCTGCACAAACCAGTTTCTAGCGAGTAAAAAATATGCAGAATTGGCCTGGCAGTTCGGACTGGACTGTTCCTATCGGGTGCAGGGTCAAGACTGATCTGCATATGGCTGGGTTCAAACTGGAATGGCATGGTGAGCAAAAAAACGATGGATTTAGGCCCAGATCTCTGTACTGCGGTGAATGTTTGACATTGTGCTGCATTTTGTCCATCAAATGCTCTTTTTGCATTTGACACCCGAGTGGGACGGGTATGCCCAGACGTGGGTCCCGTGTTCTCCATACCACTGGAGTCAAGCTATCCTGGCTGAAGAGGGGTGAAACCCCGAAACCTGTCCTAGGATGCTTGTTTCCAGTCCAGAGAGGACCTGGCCTGGCAGTTCGGGCTGGACTGTTCCCATTGGGTGCAGGGTCAAGACTGATTTGCATATGGCTGGGTCCAAACTGGAATGGCATGGTGAGCAAAAAAACGATGGTTTTTAGGCCCAGATCTCTGTACTGGGGTGAATGTATGACATTGTTCTGCATTCTGTCCATCAATTGTTCTTTTTGCATTTGATGAAATGGTGGCAGGAGACTGCTTTGTGCGGAAAATGCCACTTTAAAAGATATTTTCTGCACTAACCAGTTTCTAGCGAGTAAAAAATATGCAGAATTTTGTAGTGTGAAATGTTGTGAAATTTCACAAGTTTTACATAGCGCTAAATCCACGACTTTGCAAATTTCACCTGTGTAATTAAAAATGTTCCCGTGTTTACTAGAGACCAATCTAGGCCTGCAAGCAGCCTTTTGTACTTCAGCACACTTCTGAAATACCCTACCAGTTTATCTTTCAACAACTCCTACTTTTGTAAATAAGGCCTGGGATGGACTACTGGTTTAACATCGATGGATACTAAGACAGGGTGGTTTCAATGCTCAGTTAGGGGACTGATGGAAATGAGAGCCAGAGACAGAATTGAACAGTAAACTGAAAAGCATGATCCTTAAGATTATTAGTGCTTTCTTTGATGTGGCACTTGCACTAGCTTTACCAGGTTCGTTTGACGAGAAACAAACAACCTGATTTTCCTGTCTCAGACGTTCCTCCACCAGAACAGGTTGTGTTTTTGGTGTGACGCCTTCTATCTCCGTGAATACTTGCTCACTGTATGGTCGCGTAGGTGACGCCTGTCGACAGGTTTCAGATTTCTCGTCTCTTGAGGTAAAGTGTCTAGGAGCATTACTCCGCTAAAAGATCTAGTTGAACCAAAGGGTATATGAAGTTTGCATGTTTTAGGCCACCTGCGTCTAGTTGCCTAGAGGCACAGAGACAGCCAACGCAAACTTCAGTGTCATCAAGAATGAGGAACTGCAGTGAGAAGAAATCCAGGTGACACAACTAGCGAGGAATCTTGCTCGACTGGATGAAGATGCTCTGCACCTTTCTGTGATTGTGTTTTTTTCATAGGTAGTATTTTTAGGATGGGTGTGGTGGAAATGTTGCTCCCAGCGTGTCACTCAAACGGCCCATGTATTATACTTAAGTCTTCTTGCCTGACACAAGAAATGCTTAATTTAGATCAGTGCTCTTTATTTTTTCACTCGTGTAAAGTTTTCTCCAAAAAAGGCATTTGACAGTAAACGTGTAAAACTCTAACATTCTTTAAAAAAATCAGGTTAAAGTGCTGGGAAGCATTTAAAGATTAGGTAAAAGGCTCTGGCTCATGAAACATTGAACATTGTGCAACAGCTCTGTGACAGCTACTGACATTTAATGTCTTGTGTATATATTCTAAGTGTTGTTTTTGTTTGGCTCGTCAATATTTCAGGACTTTTTTGTTTTAGTCTGAACAGCATTATTGCGCTGTCAGTGAAATCTATTGTTGTTATAAAAAAATGTAAAAACTGTCTTGAAGTCCACCCATTTCTTACCATTATTTGGCTTCCACATCGCTCTTGTTTCCTTGCTTCTTATTGGTCACACCTCCTCAGGGCTCAAGTCTGGTTCCACGCGGGTAGACGGCGTCCCCCCACTTATTTTACCGGGAGCTCGATAACTTGAGCAAATAGAGCTACAAATTCACTCTTTTGCCTCTCTGGGGCGAGACAGGAGCTCATTTAGAACGTTGCTCAAGCACGCGCTGGCTTCTCTGATGCAATCGCATCTAAGGGGTGAGCGAGGGGAGGCAATGAGTCTGATGGTGCAAGCCACCTTTCGTGATGTCACTTCCTGTCGTGACGTCCGCGTCCCCCCACTTCTTTTTTTAGCTCTCGCCTGACCCAGCGCATGCGCTGGTCTGGCGAAACTTATTGAGAGGGCTCCAAAAAGTGCTACCAGGCCAGCCTAGAGCTACAGTGCATGTTCGCGCGCGTGCGCCACGCACAAGCCTGCGATTACTTTCACTTTGATGTTTGATCGCGATCACTTTTGCGGCCGCACTGCAGCTTGGCATTGCCAATAGGTCTTGCTTTTGGGACCTTATAAGTATTTAGTTATGCAACTGTTGCATGGCTAAACACTTATAAGGTCCCAAAGGCGAGACCTATTGGCTATGCCAATGCTTGTTTAGGACTTGTGCCCTGCACCTCCTGCTTCCTCCTGGCTGCTTGCCTCCTCCTGCATTCTTCCCAGGCTTTGGTCTGACGTGGAACAATAACCTCTCACAGCTTCCTGTTTGTGACCAGTGTCTCTCCAGTGGCCGCGCTGCTGCTTATGGTATTTTTTTCTTTCTAACTTTTTGCCATGCATTCTACAAGAGAGCATGGCACTGGTCAGTCTTTGCCCCCCAGCCCTCCTCCAGATGTTCATCGTTGCTTCTCCCTCCTCCCCTGCAGCCTGCTCATGTTGTGTCCCCTCCCGTTGTCCGTAGTTGCTTCTCCCTTCTCATCCTTGCAGCTTGCTGGTGTTGACCCCCATGCCCTCCTCCCACTGTCTGTTGCTGCTTCCGCCCTTCTCCCATGCCCCTCCCTGGTGTTGTTCCGACCCTTCCACTATTAGACATATTGCACAGCAGCGCTATCACACTGTCAATGCTGGCAGTCTCATAGCGCATTTTTTCCAACTTTATGCAATGTTGCACAGCAGCCCACGCTGCTGTGCAGCATGTCTAAAATAAAATAAAAACGATCTGGCATAGGCAGAACCTCTTGGTTTTGCCAATGCTTGTTTCGGTTTGCCATTGAAAGAACGGTGCTGCTGGAGGCTTGCACCAATCTCGAACCAAACGCTGGATTACACTCCCTAAAGTATCACGTCTGCTCACTCCTCTGTACAATTCAGGGCTTTATTGCACAGTTGTGTTCTGGTCATGCTTTCAGCCTTTCTCACTGCAGGCTGATTGGTGAATAGATGGTTTCTGCATTGTCCTAATCTATAAACGTGTGGAGTCCTACATATAATTCATTCTTTCTATCTTAAATATCGGTGTGCTCGGCCTTTGCCCAATAGCAAGTTTTGTTTAGGAAATCTTTCATGTAGTTGTCTGAAATGTTGATGTAAAACCATTTTGCAGTTATAGCGATAAGTAGCCTACAAAAGCGAGGCACGGGAGCATTTATTTGAGGTGAGGATGAAAGAGCAGGGTTGTAGCTTTCTGTGTGACTAAAATCGGTACTAAGAGGTCAGTTCTCGGGAACTTCACCAAACGACGTGCACCCCTCTTTAAAGGCAAATTCCTCTCGCTTCAACAAAACACCCTGACCCTCCATGGGCAGCCCACCTGTTTAGTAGGGCTTGGGGGTAAACCGTATGACCCTATAACTTTGTACCTGTAGATATGCTGTACTGACAGCTCTGGTAGAACTGAATGAATATAATTATTTGTTACCTTTTTTGTGGTTTTTCAGTCCACCAGTAGGGCTTTTTAGTGCACGGATTCCATGTAGAATGGAATTTAGACAAGCATTGGCCTAGCCAATAGTTCTCGCCTTTGGGACCTTATAAGTGTTTAGCCATGCAACAGTTGCATATCTAAATACTTATAAGGTCCCAAAAGCGAGACCTATTGGCTATGCCGAGCGGGCCCTGCGGCCGCGAAAGTGAAAGTGATCACAATCACGATCCAACATCAAAGCGGCTGTGAAAGTGAGAGTAATCGCGGTCAAGCGCGCGCACATGCACAGTAGCTCTAGGCTGGCCTGGTAGCCCTTTTTGGAGCCCTCTCAATAAGTCTCGCCAAACCAGCGCATGCGCTGGGTCAGGCAAGACCTAAAAAACTGACAAAGGGATTCTGCACAGAAGACTTGGGCGGCAGATGGGACCTCTACATTATATTCAGACATTAGGGAAAGTGTGTTGTCATTTCATCTGGGGTCCATTATTGTCTTCAAGCCGACAAGAGCTCGCTAATTTATTTAGCTGCACTGTTTTCTTGTTGACCTGCTCATGGCGCAGTCCCAGGCAAAAAAAACTAATTGTCCTTGTTGAAAAACCATACTCATAACCTGCTCACAAAAACGTAAAATACCCACATTTATGTATGCTCAAACCGGTTTGAGGTGTCAAGTGTTTCCTCAATTTCATTAATGCGCAAATGGTAACGCGAGTGAAGAGGAATGTAAACATTTGGCATTGGTATCAACTGCCAACACATCAAAAGGTTAGGTTTCAGCCAGTCCTGTTTTTCTGGGACAACTGGACAAGCCGTCTGATTTAGAGTTTGGCTGACCGGGTAGTCCATCATATATGTGACGGAGTACCCTGTCCACCGAACTCTTAGTCCGCCCTCTCATTTACAGACATGCGGACCATAAGTTTTATATCGGCAGTTCCTGCACTGGCTGTGTTGAAGGAAAGCCTCCTCTGATGGCCCAACGTAAAGCCATTAGACTGCCCACTCTATTTACAGCAGATGGTAGCATGGGGTTTTTCAGTCCATCATTGCCAGGAAAAACGTGGCGGGGATGTCCCCAACACGGCCCGAAAAAAGAAAAAAAACATGACCCCCTCATGCAGGGAGAAAACTCCCAGGGTTTAGAAGTCATTTTGTTTTTCAGAAACTAAATTCCCGCTGTGGTAGAGTGTATCTAAAAAACAAAGTTTGGTGAATGTCCATCAAAACTTACAGCGTCTATCCACCAAATGTTTTGTACTTTGAAGGGAACTACCCTTAGTGGTTCCGTTGAAGATACAGAGATGACTCCCAGATCAGTGGTCATATCTAAACTTGAAGAACAAAGTACAGTTGAGATGGCGGAGGTATTATCTTGCGTCACCCTGATGGATTGTACACTCTCTGTCAAATTCTATCTGAGCCCCTAAATGTCCTAGGCCTTGTGTTTCACTTTTTCTATTAAAAGTATGACCTGCAAGTCCCTACATGCTTAGGGCTGTTCGTTTAAAAACGGGACTGGCAGAGTAGCCCTTTTGTCTTGGGGTTAGTCGAAAAATGACAAAGGGGGCAAAAGCTGATACATTAAAGTGTGAGCCAGTTATCTTGCCAGTGTGGGTGATGGGACTCCGCTAACCCAGAAGCTTTATAGCATCCTTTCCCATTTCCTTAGATATTATTAGTACTTTTTGCTCCCCTTGAATATTCTTGTTATTGTTTTTAAGAACCTCATCCTTTCAGTGCAGCACATTATATAGAATCCTAAATTGATCTGTCAAAATGTGTTCTTGTACAGCCATCTTCTGCTGATAACACATTGCATCTCCAGATGTTACTGAAGTCTTTGAATGTGCAGTTATAGTGTGTATTGGTTTTAGAAGCGATTTAGATTCAGGAAAGACCTCAAATCGTAGCTTTTACTTCCTAATTCCAGATAGCTCCCTTCTTACACTGACACAGTAAACACCTCTGACTTCTCAGTGCCAAGACGCCTCAGGACATTTGCGCGCTTTACAAAAATTAACAATAACATTATTGAATCAAAACCCAATTGTTTTCTAGAGGACCCTAGTAGAAAAGTCACACAGCAAGCCACACGTTTTCATTGGTTGTTGCTGCCACTCTCCTTAGTTCACAGCAGTAGAACTGGTTCCAAATCAGGATCTTGATCACAAAAGTGTTATCCTCGTTTAAAGCAGTCATAGGGCTGGTTTACGTAAGAACGACACCCTGATTTACCAAAAGTTATGCCCTGCCCTAACACAGTCTTGGTACCTGGTATTTAGGAGAGTCTCAAAAATGGTTAACACCAAGGAGAAGGAAAGAGCCATGGTAAATACTGCCCTAGTGAGGTAATCTGGAAAACTTTATGAAACCCCGTAGTCACCTTTGAATAGTTCTGGATACGGCGCTGAAGTCCCGTTCACGATGTTTCAAAAGACTTTAACCCCTTTGAGCACCATTTTAAAATGTGTCCCTTTGGTCATGTTTATTCCAGCACCTAATTAAACATTGTCTAGTATGCCTTGCGCAGACCTGCCAGCACACACATTGTGACCATGTGTCATCTAATATCGGCTCCCTTCACATGGTCCCCAAGTGAGGAGCCGATAGCCCAAGGTGAAACACCAGGTGAGCTGGTGTGGACACTTGTGCACAGAGTGGGTTTCCAGCTTGAGTTTGGAAGATCTGTATAGAGCATGGATACTCACAAACCTTTTCCCAGGGATCAAAAGGTTTTGTCTTTGATGTGACCGAGGGCCGCATTGTTGCCAGCAGGGTGGTGGTCTGGGTAGGGTGTGTCAGTAGGGTGGGTGTAGGGGAGTGACTCATATACATCCAGTGACTGAATTGCACAATGTGAAACAAGAAAACCTGGGATAAATCCCAGTTTTCACACGTTACCAAACTGTGTGATCCTAGGCAATTGTTTAATTTCCCTTTCCTGCCATTTTCTTCATTATATCATATAAAAAGACATCACAATACATGATTTCTGGATGTGTACAAAACCTTCTCCTGTGTTTGATTTATTAACTATAACGCTGTACATGTATAATAGGAACCCAGCCCAAAGAGTACACTTAACAACTGACTTGCATCTTAGATCACTATTGACATTATTGTCAGGGTGGGTAGCGGGGTGACAAATGAATGTTTTGAAACTCATGTTTAGTGGGAAAACAAAGGCCAGGAAGTTACTGATCTGGGTTGAATCCATCATCATTCTTTAGCTCACTTCCCCACCTCAGTATGCCCCAGCTATATGCAAATCAGTCTTGACCCTGTGCCTCATGGGAACAGTCTAGACCAAACTGTCAAGCCAGGTCTTTCTGGAACCAACCGGTTTAGGGGTAACAGCCCTCATCAGTTAGGCTAGATTGAATCCAGTGGCAAAGTGAGCAAGGGACCCACGTCTGGGCATACCCTGCAAACTTAGGCCGAACAAAGCAAACAAAAGGAGATGGACGGAGCGCTGAAACTTTTCAGACTCTCCCCCAGCCACAGATCTGGGTTGAATCCATCATCGTTCAGACCTAGCCATATGCAAATCAGTCTTGACCCTGAGCCTCATGGGAACAGCCCAGCCCTTACTGCCAAGCCAGGTCTTCCCTGAATCGAAAACAAGCATCCTGGGACCGGTTTCGGGGTAACACCCCTCTTCAGCCAGGCTAGCTTGAATCCAGTGGCAGCCTTGTAAATCTCCCAGGACATCAGCGATAGACTGAGAAGCTTTCCTTTTCTTCCCTTTTGGAGGAGGTTAAAGGGGAGTAATGAAGTGCCTAAGAGGCAGCGCTTGGCACAAAGCCCCATTCCAATCATTGACTGTCTTGTAGTTCTAGTGATGCCATTTTAGCCTATGTTGTGCGCACAGCCGCTTGCAACCGAGTGCACTTTGGTGCCAGAGACAGTGTCCTGGGCTTCACGGCCACTCCATTATTTTCATTTGTTTGCCAATGTATGTGTTAGCATGTTGAATATCCTTCAAATAAATAAATAATTAAAAAGAAATCATGCCTGCCACGTTCAGACCAACAGGCTTGCACTGCTTGTTTGAAAATGTAGTTTAGAGTGGGAGTGAAAAGATTCATGTTTGCCAGTGCCGGCTCAGTGGTAAAAGCTTTTCCAGAAGAGTAACTGTGGTCTTGGTCGCCCTCTTCTGGTTATAAACAGTCCTGGTTTTTCACACAGCATTGACGTCAGAGCGAAATGAAGCCATTGCATTCACTTTCGTTTTATTGTATTTGAACGACACCATTCTTAGCTTTGTGTATGCATTACATTCTTTTTGATTTAACTTTTAGTTTGTTATTGCACATCAAACACTAGGTCGTAGAAGTGTAATTATGATGTCACTACATACTAAAGTCTTTACTGGTAGACATACTACAAGTAGGGGGTGCCCCAGTTTTCCTTGATACATACCAGTCAGTTGTTCAACTTCTGAGATTCTGGCGGGCCAGGAACTGCTATTATTAAATCATATTTCGGTTAAAATCTTCTGTATTGATTTGTAATATGGCAAAGATGAAGTAGGTTAAATGATTCTAAAACACATCTTGAATATTCTATTCCTTGCATTTCAAGAGGAATGACTACTGGCCACTATTTTGTGCCAATATTTTTACCCACCTTAACATAAAAGTACTGACCACGTCAGTAAAATACTGGCCATGTAGCAGCTCTATTTAGAAAGCGTTCTATGGGCACACTGTAATGGGGGGCTTACATGCCAAGACGAGCAGCTGTAGCTGTTGACGGTCATTTGTGAACAGTACCAGTACTAGAGCAGGCTTTGAGTCAGCCCATTGTCCTGCCACGGTTGGCTTGCTTGTCAGTCTGGGTTGTTTGCATTTTATTCAATGGCTTTCCTTCCTCATCTTGTGTTTGCCCCCCGGCCCCCAAGTATAGCTTCTTTACCATCCTGTTTTATTGGATATGTATCCTTGCACAGTATGGAACTACTTTTTTCTGTTGTCAGCATTCCATGAGAGCGCATGCGTTTTCTTGCTTTGGTCTTACCTTTCCTCTGACGTTCCTGCCCTCCAGGCTCACTGTTACTTCCCCCAAGCGTGTTTGTTGCCTCGACTGCCCGCCCTCATCCATCTTTGCTTTATTTCATTTAACGAACCCCCTCATTTCCTTCATTGCTCACCTACCCCTGCTGGTCTCACTGCTCTTCAGTCATTAATACCCTCAGCCGCTCTCGCACTCCCCCGCTCCCTGTTTTCTGTATTTATATTTTTTCTTCTTTGGAGTGCCTCTAAGCTGCAATCTGCTTTCAAATCCACTCCTTTCTTGAAAAAAATGTGCTTTGGCTCACTTTCTATATTTTCTTTGATTTATCACTCCATGATTGGCGTCAATGAACAGTGACTAAGAAATAGAAGAAATAGCTGCTACGCCATGATGCATGCGTGGTCAAGCAGGGCCCGTCATAGCATTGTGACGCATGCGCACATGTACATTGCGCTTTATTACTTTTTTGCCAGTTCTGTTCCGCATTAGTAAATGTGCATATTTTTCTTTTTGCTGATGCAGAACACCATTGACAAAATGCTTTGACAAAGCCAAATAGTTGGGTAACACTGTTGGAAGGTGAGACCTATTGTCTTTGCCCATGTTTTTCTTAAAGCTCCTGCATCTGCCGCTTGCAGCCTGCCTCGCCTGTCACTACATTGCCCATCCTTTTGCACTTCTGCTGTTAAATATTGGAGACCCCTAACTCTGGCTGGCAATGCTTCCCTCTGGTTAGGTCTCAGTGCCCCTAACATGGCGGCCTTCATCAAAGCAGAGATTTATGTGACGCTCTCCGCACCAGATCATCAAGTATCTGCACTCAAAGCAGTGTCCTTCGACATGTCTACCGACATATCTCATGTCACCTTCAGTATCTCGATATGTACTTTGGTAACCTGATGATCAACGACTCGTTAATCGCGATTGTGTAGATGTTGTGCGTTACACTTTCTTGGGCTTGATTAATGTCCTCTAGACTATGCATTTACATTAATAAAAACAAATTGAGTTTGGTGAGGGGCAGGTGTTTGGTAAAGCGCATCAATGGCCTGGGTAATATCTAAAAAAAAAAAAAAGCTGTGAGATTGTGAGATGAGCGGGAGGTGGGATGGACCCATATAAAGCAAATTCTACATTGAAAGCTGGCATTGCGAGTCCTGTAAGACAGGACACCACCACTGAGCACGTCTGATGCATGATTTGGCTGAAGGCAGGGTTGCGGGAGGGAGGGGGATTCATTTCAGGCAATGTCCTCAGGACCACAGCGTGTCTACAAACAATGGTCTGGTTCAGCCTCGAATGACCTTGTATATCTTGTGCGCAGAATAAATAAATTGAAGGTGTTACTCAGGTGTCAACGATAACGGGGACATTCCCTCTCTTACATTGCCCTGTTTCATAAGGTCGCCTCTCGCACAAAAGACTGTGACATTTACAGTCGGTCCCCTGTGTTCTAGCTGCACAGAATGAGCTCTTTAGCCCAGCAGTGGACTGCTGCATCCTCCCCCATCTCTACTCCCTGCCCTCAGCAGCACAGAACATCTGGGGATGGACCCTGGTTGCCTGTCTTAAATCTCTGATTTAATCAATCAGATGGCTTGTAAGGCGCGACTACTCACCCGTAAGGGTCTCAATTAACGAATGACATTGGCTACTCAGAACGCTGCATCTACTTTCTACATTGGCATGGCGCTTTTCTTTGCCTCTCTCGAGTGGTTTCGCTCAGAATCTTGGTCTAAGTGTGACACTTCTCGCCTTCCTTCTCCAAAGCCTCTGAAGTGGCAGCATGCCAGAGAAATGGGTCTTTTTTGCCAAGACTGATGCCGCTGCCAGGTTCAGCAAGAACTGCAACCTGTTCTGCCAGCATGCCCAGCCCTTCTAACCTTACCAGTCATACTACCCCGCTAATCCGAGTCTCATCCGGATTTCTCACCAGCAAACATTGTGAGAGGCACAATCAACACAAGAACGGTGCATTCTAAGAAAAGATTAGAGAAAGGACGGTGACAAAAATAATTGGTGTTTACATGGAACTAACTATCCCACAGCTTTTAAATACGACAATAAAGTCTATTACTATGGTTTCCCAGTTTCAGTTTTTTGCATAATTAAGATGAAAGACTGAATCACCGGACCAGTACACAAACATGGTAGCATCCTCTTACACACCTGGTTGCAACCCCTGAAACCTCTTAAGGGCTTATCACCTGCCCACAGCACGTGCACCACATTTAGCCAGAAGACGGGCTCGTATTTTGCATGTTATTCTATACAAATCGAGCTGCTATTTCCGGTTTGCAGTTTATGGCACGTTAATGTATGCTGTGCATATCATTTTAACATGAACCTTTTTCAGGACCATGTGGAATCTAGTTATGCACAAGGTCTCTGATGTTCAGGGTCAGTTTGAGATGATTTTACCTTGCAGGTTAACATAACCAACCAATGCAAGGAAGCCATTACTTACTGTTTTGCGTTGTTTGTGGATTGCTAGACTTGGCTTGTACGTCACTGGAAGGAAATACGACACCTTTTATCCTGATGCTTTTTGGTTACAGTAAATAGTAGGCCACTTTGTGACTTTCATAAAAAAAGGAAACATACAGCTCAAACCTCAGCGAGGTTTACAAGCATGCACGGGGGACGGTCTATCCTGGAAAAAGTGAGTCATGCAATGTTAGTTTCATGGTGCCTTCATACAAAACTTTGCCTCAGGAAACATGGTATATTCAGCTAGTGTTAGAAAAAAGTAAGGAGATTCTTGCTGTATATGTACTTCTGGCATATGAAATCCTAGAGGAGCAGTGAATTCCTAAAATTAGAAATAATGCTCCGTGTGGACTTGGAACTAACACAAGTCACCGAGCACTAATTGACAAGTTAATATCTTCAGTAAAAGCAACAATGACTCCTTCTTAAACGAGATGTTGCATCTTTCGTAGCATCTGTTCTGTGGGTGTCGTAGAGCTCCTTGTGAAGCAAACCTCAAACCCTTGAAAAAACATTCTGTCAAACATAAACTATCATGCAAGTCAATTTAAAAACAAAGTGGGAGAGAACAGCACTGGCTCGAGATGAGCAAACACTGGCATGACCCCAGATACAGGTAGCAAAAGGTTCACTGGCGAGAGATTCCAGTTACACTCCCTCACCGAAGCACACATGAACCAGGGATGGCCTGCGTGAACGACTGGAAAAGAAGCCTTCTTCAGTCTTCTTAAAGAAAGACAGACTGGAATACTTGTTCCACCTATCAACACTCTGCAGAACATCAGTGGCAGCGTTAGTAGCCGCACAATAATGTCTACAAGGGGGTCAAAAAAGAACATTAGGTCTTACTCCGTGCTCTTATTGTTGTCAGAACACTGGCAATGCAGGTATGAGAAACCAAAGGCAGAGGAGCAACTGCATAAAGGCTTGTGTATTGATTCGAGTTAAAATCTCTTCTTTAATTGCTTTATGTACTTCCTTGTATATGTTAAAGGAGCTATACATGTATCCTACGGATGTTATAGATGCACGTGATGTATAAAGCTTTTAAAACTGGTAATGCAATTTCCGGAACCTGCTAATTCTTGCATTGCTTGCATCTTGATACATTATTGAACCAATGCTGTTTCTCACCAGTGTTTCTTAAGCTGCTCACGTAGCTCACAGTGCCACGGATGATGGTGTCACGAGCCCAGAACACTAAATAGTTCCTAGTTAAAGTCCAAATTCATACTTTATTTTTGAAAATTTGAAAACGTATTAATGAAACCCAAAATGCATGTCAACCTCGATATTCCTAAGCTTTGATCACCATTCTTTGCTTTCTTTTAAAAACGTGCTTTTAATATACACGAAATAACACACCTCTGCTGTGCACATGGGGCATGTAGCCTCGCACTCCCTCCCTCAGTTCCATCTTGTTTTTATTTTTAAAAGGGTTTGACAAACGTTTTCAACTTACAATGTTCTAAATTTGGATCTGTTTAAAGCACCTTCGTTTGATACTACTAATGCAGTTTCCTATATTCAGTACACTCAAGTGTCCACTTGGTGGCACCAATGTGCTTCCGATGCAGGTTAAAGTGGCGACATGCGCTCCATCGCGAGGACACAGTTAGTAATGGCCGACTCACACAACCATCAGTATGGCAGCAGCTTGCACAGTCTACGGGTTTTCTTTACATGGCTTGCTCCGTTGAGAAGAGACCAGGCAGCTCTCTTGGTCAGCAAGTGCGTTTCTTGGCTGGCCACGTGGCCTATATGCTTCAACAGTATCTGTCTGTTGACTCACTAGCTCATAGCCTCTATCCATTACTACATTTGTTTATTTTCAATCTACCACTCAAAGACCCTCCAGTAGACTAGTCATCTCTTGCCTCTCCACCAACCGTTTATGGAATCTGCAGGCAAAATTAGAAGTGGGCGACCCACAAAATTAACAAGAAGAGCGAGCCAGAGCCGAGCCAATGTGGTCCGTCGGCTGCGCTGCCGCCTCTGGTGTAGGAAACCAGGGTTCGAGCCTCGAGGTCGCGTCCACATCCTGTGATTCTGGGCAAATCACTTAATCTCCCCGTGCCTGAATGTGTAATGTAAATACGGTGCTATGTAAAGCGCTCCAATACCTACGGGTCGAGTTCGCTCTATATAAATATGCACACAAAAAAATACCTTGGCTTTAATACCCTGTGCACGAGCTGAGCATTGAAAATATTTGGCATGTAAATCATGAAACAAACATCATGTCACAATATATTAAGATGTCTTCTGAATTGAAAAAAGAAATGTATTTCTTTAACACAGAGAAGTGCTTCTCCTTCGTACATTAGATTATATTTGTGCATTGTGAAGTATTTATTAAAAATGAGATTTTTAAACCTTAATTCAGAAAAATTTCTGCCATGCCCTTATGACAATGCTATTAGTGTAGTAAGAGGCAAGTCAGTTTAAGGAGTCAGTTTTCATCAGATGAAGACATGCAGCACATTCTCTACTTACTGACCACGTTTGGAGTAAACACTAACACATTAAAATTCAGCTCTTGACACCCTTCTTAAAGGGTGCCCATGATTCAGGTAAATTCTTGTAACTGGGTTGGGACTGGGGTTTCTAAATTATCACTCTTCCTTAGAAACACAGGGAGGGAGGGGGAGGGGGAATAGTCTTGTGTGTGACGAACCTGATGACAGCTACACTATAGAAACAGAATTGCAATCGCCATAGATGACAGATGCACCAACTCAGTGCTTTACATGAGCCTTGAATAGAAAATATTCTTGCTTCATTGAAATGCTAGTTAGCCTTAGACACATTATGGTCTAATGAAGGTCATAGTTGTGATCATGTTTGTGCCAACTAACTTCTGACTCGGAAGTGATGCTTCTTGTTGCCTTTGTAGGTTTTCATCTCTGTGAACTGCTTGAGTACGGACTTCTCATCTCAGAAAGGGGTGAAAGGGCTTCCCCTGAACATTCAAATTGACACCTACAGCTACAACAACAGGAGTAACAAGCCAGTCCACCGGGCCTACTGCCAAATTAAAGTCTTCTGTGATAAGGTAATGTAATTCCAGAGGACTGGAGGTGGGCAAGGAGAGGGTACCAGGGATGGTGGAGGAAAGCAATAGGGAATGTACGAATACCTACACTCTCTGACTTGTCCTTTGTTTTTGTCATGAGTAATGCCAGGAGTTTGCTTTGGTTGTAAGGTTCCTGTAGCGGATTGTTCCTCAAAGCTTCAGTCTTCAATTCTACTTTCTTTTACTTCATTTCTTGGACACTTGCCCCCTGCGTTGCTGTTTTTTTATTTACACACCTTATTTCTGTTGCTTCCTTTCTTGCACCCTTGACTTGTTTGTTGGTTATGTTTTCCGTTGCTTCCCTTTTCTCTGTCTCACTAGCTTGTTCTTTCAGTTTCTTCCTTCCACACACACTTCCTGTTTTCGCCTTGCCTTCTGTACACTTTTCCATTCTGTTGCATTGATTCTCAGACTTACCCTTGCTGCTGCGTGCTCGCGTGTGTACATGCTATAGTTTTACTATACGTTTTTCTTTTTTGAACTCTTACTTTCCATTTTGCTGCATTAATTCTCACTCAGTCCTCTTTTCTGTGCCTTTTTCTCCTACCATTTTATGAGTATATTGCACACTTGTTCATTGTTGCCGTTATAGTTCCACATTTCGTTTCAGTTCTCCTATAGCCCCCGTTTCTCTCTTTCAGCTTTGTTGTGTTTCTCACATTTTTCTTTGTTATTTAATTCCTCTTTATTTCTGTCTGTTGCAACTTTTTCTTTCATTGCTTTTTTAAACATTTTTTTAGTTTAATTTTCCTTTCATTTTCGTAGTCTTGTTGCCATCTTTTTTTTGTTTTTTACTCTAATTGTAACGCCTTTCACACACAGCTCCTCTGTCAACATTTGTTTCTTTTTCTCATTCTCTTTTTTTCTCTGTAAGTGAGCTGGAGCGAGTAGGGTTTGTGTACGTTTTTCCTTGCAGAGATTTCACAACAAGGATTCCAGTGTTGGAAGTTATGACGAAATACAAGCCATTCACTATAGCAGAGACAAACAGATTTCCAGGCCTAGATATTTTATAAACGAGTTAACACTAGATTATACATTGATAACTCACTTGGGAATTACATGCATATAAACAGGATGCCACAGTCGTCTACATTATTTTCCAGACTGCTGGTTATTTCGGTTCACCCATTTCCTCATCTCTTTTGCCATTCGGACGCCTACCCCCGCATTGTTTTTGTTTTGAGGCTAGCGTTTATTCAACGGAATCTTTGACTGCAAGCTGGCGAGGTAAACATAGGTGGCACTGTACTTCCTTCTTGACAGAACAGCATGTTCCCGCCCCCGGGGCTGTCATAGTGGCAAGGAGTGAATCTGCAGAGCGTTTGACTACCAGGCAGCGCCGAGGATGAAAGCCTGTTTATTTTTACCAGTTTCTTACTCAACAGTTTACTGACACGGAAATAAACCTTTATGTGTGGCAATAGCCTTACCGTCAAGTGATTGCTTGCTCTGAACAAACAAAACGACCATCAACAAATGAGTAATTTTTGTTCCGTGATTGTGACTGATAGATTGCCGGTAGCCATTCTCATGTAGCCGGTGGCGTAGAAAGGCTGCCATGGGCTCTAATCCAAGCTAAGAAAATGGCTCACTGACCCTGTGATTAGGTGATAAAAACATAGAACAGCCCAATTGGGGTGCAGTGGGTCTCGAACACACCCACGCACAGGCCCCACTGCCCCCGCTGCACTAATGATAGCTATGCCTCTGCTCCTCTGTACCTTTTTCATTAACCATGGTGCCTGCATCACTGTTTGAATTTCCCAGTCCCTCTCTTTCCTCCTTTTCCTTCCTGCCATGCTACATTCCACTCCCCCCATCCCCATTTGTATCTCTCCACTTTCCTCCCCTCTCATTCCCCATTGATGGCTACATTCCGTGACTCCTCCTGTCTCCTTCTTCATCTCCCTTGTCCCTTTTACTCTACCCCTTATCTCATCACTTTTCCCTCGTCTTTACCTAGATCCCTCCTTGCATATCCCCACTCTATCCTCCTCTAATTTCCTATATATCTTGCTACTTCTTACCTCTCATTCTCCCCTCCATTCCCACCCGTGTCTCTCCACTTTCCCCTCCTGCTCTTCATTTTCCATGGATGATTCCATGATCTTCTCCTCTTTCTTTTCTCCTGCATCACTTTGTATTTCCCTTCTATCTCTCCCTTCTCCTCATGCTCTCCTGTCTCGTAGTTTCCTCTTTATCTTTACATTATTCTTTATCTACCTTCCTAAGGGGCATATTTACAAGCGGGCGATAAAAAATTATTGCCGCTTTTGCGTCCGTTTTGGCCGAAAAGCGGCGATAATTTCAACGCCAAATTAGCAAGGCCACGCTAACGCGTGAAACCTTGCTTTAGCGTGGGGATTCCTAACGCCCAGCTTTGCATCTCTAATGAGATGCAAAGTGGGCGTTCCTGACCTGACATGACAGGAGAAATGTCGCTAAGCGACATTTCTCCTATCATCAAGCCCCACGCTATGAAGCATAGCGGCAGGAAAAGTAGCGATAACCCCTGTTATCGCTACTTTCCTTACGCCTGCTTCTGGACTGACTTATCCATGATATCCTATGGAAGGTGGATATCATGGCTAAGTTTGTGGGGCCCTATCAACAAGCTAAAGCTACATTGCGTGAGATTATCGCTGGGTTTCCAGCGATATTCTCACGTTAGGCAGTTAGCGTGAGGATTTTTATCGCTGAGGAGATAAGCGTTGCTAATAGCACGCTATCTCAGCGATAAAAATCCACGTTACCCGGCGATATTTATCCTCATGCTAAGAGCGCTGAGCAATAATTATCGCCGGGTATTGCTGATGTGCCCCCAAGTCCTTTCACACTGCCCACTTCCCCCGCAATCTCTAGGCTTTTGATCTTTCCTTACCATTCTCCCTGTATCGCTATATTATTTCTAGTATAACTTCACTCTCCTTTCTCTGCCTCTGTAATTTGCTGCTTTATACCTTTTATCCTGACTCCCCTCACTTCTGTATCTCTCTGCTCTTCTTCGTCATACCATTTTTCCTTTTTCTGTTCTGTTTTTCCCCTTCCTGCCCTCCCCCTTACCTCTTATATCTCTCACTTCACCTTCTCTTTCCCCCTTCTCTATCTGTTCCCTTGCATTCTTTCTTGTGCCAGAAAACCCTCCTCTTCACCTAGTAGTTCACCAACTTTTCATTTGCTTTCTCCTCTCCCTCCGCCCCATTACTTATGCATATTCTTCCTCTCTTAAGTTATTAGAGCAAACACAAAAGCAGGCATGCAGGTTTTTTTAAAATTCAACTTATGGGCAAGCTGGGCCTCTCCATCCTTCTGTACCCAATTGCTACCGCACCGTGGGAAACATTCTTTAACCCCCATGCCTTTACCATGAATACCTTTTAATTTACCATGCGTAGGAAGTATAGATAGGGCAAGTGTGTGTGTGTGTGTGTGTATATAAATAATATTTAAATTATATGTAAAGGGAGGTAATTTTTTCAGGAATGGTTAGTAGTAAAGAGAGGTAAGGGTAATGTTTAGGGTTTAGAGATGGGCAGTGGTGGAGGGAGGTAACGGTAAATGTAGGGTTTACGGTTGTGTAGTGGTAAAGGGAGGGAAGTGTAATTTTAGGTGTTAGGGCAGGTAATGGTAAAGGGAGGTAAGGTTGATGTTAGGGATTAGGGCTGGGCAGTGGTAAAGGGTGGTATGGGTAATTTTAGGGCTTAGGGCTGAGTAGTGTTAGTGGTAAAGGGCGGTACGTGTAATTGTAATTTTAGGGTTTAGTAGTGGGTAGCTGTAAAGGAAGGTTGGGAGTAAATTCAGGGAAAAGTGGGTTTGGGATGTGCTCCTCCAAAAAGAAAAAGAACATTAAATATTAAAGTAGGGTTTTGGAGTGGATAGTGATAAAGGGAGATATGGGTAATTTTAGTGTTATTGAGTTTCGGGGTTTAGGGGTCGCTAGTGGTCAGATAGGTTAGGAGTAAATTAAAAAAGGAGGGGTGGGCAGGTTTCCCAAAATGTATAAATATTAAATTAAATTGTTATATATATATATATATATATATATATATATATATATATATATATATATATTCCTCTACTGCAGGCGTGTTGTCGCGCATCTGAACGCCGTTGGTACTCGGTCAATGGCACGTCTGCCTCCCCACCTCAAATACTCACCTAGATCTTCTCCAACTCAGAAGAGACTGGCACTCATGGAAGCTGTGCAAACCTGCAGTTTATTCAAAGCTTACGGCAAGAATCAATATCTATGCATTTTGGTTGTAAATGACCTTGTTCACAACATCGCAAACAACACTTTTTGTGGCTGAAAAGCGTTGTTATTGATCTTTGCCCAGAGTTTTGAAAAAACTTTTGCTGTGTGGGCAACGCAACTGCAATAAGGGAGCGCTGAAGTGTCTTTGGCGTGTCTTACATTCCTTCTCAACTATACTCTGGAGAGGGTGTGTGTGTGTGTGTGTGTGTGTGTGTTTTACATACCTTAAGTATACTTTCCATGCATGGTAAAGGCAGGCTTGATAATTCACACAACCCTGCACAAGCTGAACCACTGATAGCTCCGTCCCAGCATGTAGCAGTGCTTGTTAACGCTGATTACGAGACTACATTTGCCCAGCACACGTGAGGGTGAAACCCAAAAATAGTGAAAATCAATGTTTAAACATATGTACTTTTTTGTTCAACAGGGGGCAGAGAGGAAGATCAGGGACGAGGAACGAAAACAAAGCAAGCGAAAAGGCAAGTGCACTTATACCAGCTCCCAGTTGAACACCTGTAAGTAGCAATGACTTTGCATGTGTTTATAGTGTGAATAATACAGCATTTGGTTCATAACAATTCACTTATGCTTTTTGTTTGTCAGATTGCACACATGGCAGACAACCATCACATTTTGATGGAATTCAAACTGAAAGCCATTTCGAGTAATTCATTTGCATGGTATTTGGCCGTACTGTGCTACCTGATAGTCCCTCTGGTGTATTTGTCAGCTTGTGGCTGAACAAGTCCCTGCTTCTCTCACACTCAGTATTCTGAGACTGGCTTAATCTATACTTTCAAAAATGCCATTTACACATTTACCATGTTTAGCTATAGTGGTTCTTTAGTGGCTCAAGTGTAAAAAGAGCAGATTGGAACTGAATTTCTTAAAGGCAGTGGGAGGAGGAATCTTTGCGGACAATGTCAGTGAGGTTAGAGCATGGTCAGTTGGTGTGGTACTGGGGTCAGAGGACTGGCTAATAAGAGAAAAACATCCTGTAAGATTTTTGTTGGCTTTTCACCTATAGTCAGTGCATGCATTTGGTCCACCTACTAATGTAGCTGTCAGTTAACTTTTAAAGCATAGATCGCTGGCATTTAAAAACACTCGTGGTGAGGAGGTCTCGAGTTAGGATTGGGACTTCTAACCAATTTGTTACACACACATAAGATTAACCCACAAAGTTTGTCACTGGATTTAGAGTCTGTGGCCTGCAGAATACACGCAGATCTATTATTTGTATTCTCAAATGTCAAATGACAGCATTTTTATATGAACTGTGAAGAAAGAAGACTACCTCTAGCCATTACGTATGCAACCACGCCTTAGGTGCACCATCCGACACTCTCGTCAGTGCTGATCACATTCACCTGCCCTCTCCTCTATGGCTACTCATAATCTATCCAACCAGTGACTTCACTTTATACTATTCCTCGAGTATCATTACTGTAAGAAACCCCTTGCCCACCCTTTTAGCTTCTCTAGGCCCCCTCTTTCTTCCCTAACACATTCTTCTAATATTCGTAACCCCTCCAATCTCACTACCTTACCTTCCTAACCCCACAATTAACGTAAACAGTACTGTCACACGTATCCAACTTTATCACCATTACCCATCATAGTTTCAGCCACATACTTTTGGACTTAGCCTTTACCTTTGATACTGTTGACCACCCTACTCTACTTTCCTCTCTCTACTCCGTAGGCTTTACTGGCCCGGGACACAAGTATCTCACCTCATACCTCTCTGATGGCTCATTTTCTGTCTGACCAATGCTCTGTCTTTGGCTGTCTTGTCTTTTCACTTGACACTTCTTCCTTTGGTGATATCCTCATTCAGTTTCTCCTATTGCCGATATGCTGACAACACCCAAATCCTTATCTCCTTTCCTAACTTTACACCTCCCCATCAGTCACCCCTCACAGACTGCCTCACTCTTGAACTCCTTGAAACCGGAAGTCACGTGCTCTTTCCTCTTCAGCAGCACCCATCTCTCTCACTGACTTCATCCACTTCCCCCTGACTCAGAATTTTCACTCCTCAACCAGAAACCTTGGGGGTCTCTTCTGCACATCCATGAAAATGGAAGCCTTTATTTCCCACACAGGTACTCCAGCATGTTTCCAATTACTGAATGTGTGCAAGACACATCCACCTCTGCATCCAAATCACTAATCACCTCATTAGTATTTGAGACCGGACTATTGCATTAGTGTTCTTGCTCATTGTGAGAAAGTGCCATCTTTCTTGCATGGTATGCCCCCACTTTTTGATGAATTGCTGACTGTACTTTGTCTGAGTGTGCCCTGGACTCCTGCCAATCAGGTGCCCAGGGCCTATGTTCCTTCCCTAAGACCTAAAACCAAAATTGGCAGACCCTAGCCACATGTCAGCCCCTGGTAAACGGTACCCTAGGTATCCAGGGTCTTGTGACCAGGGAAGGCCTCTAAGGGCTGCAGCACTTATTGTGCCACCCTTAGAGGCCCTCTGCCCTAACACAAACACACTGCCCTTGCAGGCTGAGTGTCTGGGTACAAGACAAAACAGAGTCGACATGGCACCTGTGTGCCATGCTACAACCTACACTGCCCTGGCATACATCAGCCACCCCTCTAGCTGGGTGCCCTATGCCAGTGGTGTGGTCACAGGAGCATGAGCCCTGTGCCCCTACAGTACCCAGGTCCATTCCTGGGCACTGTAAGTGCAGTGCTGCCATTTAAGAGTACCTGGTGCTGAGAGCTCATCAAACACTAACTCCACAGCACCATGATGGCAACACTGAACACTGAAGACTGAGAAGTTTGGTATCAAACTTCTCAGCACATTAAACCCGCACTGATGCCAGTGTGGGATTTAATGTACAATGCACTACAGAGGGCATCTTAGAGATGCCCTCTGAAACCTAACCTACAATCCATGTCTTGTCTGAGAGGCTGGCTAGGCTGCCACACAGCAGACATGTTGCTGGACCCATGGGTGGAGAGCCCCCGCTCTCTAGGGCCTGCAACAATGCACATCCTGGGCGAGGTGCTAGGTCTCCTCACCCAGGATGGGCAGGGAGAAGCTTCAAAGGCCTTTGTGAGCTTCTCCAGGCCACTTGCTGTACTCAGCAACTGGCCTCCACCGGTCCTGACCCCCACTCTGGCGGAAAGACTGGCCGGAAACTCCAAGTAAGGACAGGTGGGGGAGGCGAGGTGAAGCACACGGGCCCTCGCCATCTTGAAGATGGGGAGCCCTACCCAATCAGGACTAGGCCACTGCCCCCCTCCCACAGGACAGTGGCAGGATAGGGGGTGTACCCACCCCAGGACAGGGTCCCAGTTGTCCCTGCCCTTTACCTACCTGTAACACCCCTAAATCTAGTATTTAGGGGCACCCTGAGCCTTCCTTCCTCAGATTCCAGATTCTAAAACCGCAAAGAAGTTCAAGAAGAAAGAAGACCTGCCGTGCAGCTGCTAAGATGAGGAAGACATCAACTGCTTTGGCCCCAGCCCTACCGGCCTGTCGACCCTCGAACCTGCTCCTGCTAAATGCCAGGCACCTCCTGTGGCCAGCAACCTCCCAAACCCCGGAGGACCTGGCTACCTTGTGACTCTGAGCACCTGGAACTCCCACGACCAGTGGCTCTGCTCAAAGCAAGTATCTAACCCCTGGCACCAGCCTGGAACCGCGAACCCTGCACACTCTGCACCCGCCAAGCCTGGCCTGTGCTGGAGTGGACAAAGACCCCGAGGATGTCCCCCTAGCGACTGTGACCCCGAATCCAGCACCCAAGGACCCATCTCGACGTTCCTGACGACGCCTGCAGCCTCAGAATCGGGGAACCCCCTACCGCGATCAAAGAGGGTAAGATTTCCCGACACCAAAAGGCACCCCTGCACCCGGCGCCATGCGGCCCCTTGTGCCCGACTCTTGGGTACGTACCTATCCTCCAACTACCCAACTTAGCTCTCGAAGTGGTGGGCACACCTGAAGAATCTTCGTCCCCGAGCTTGCAGCCTTTGTTCGTCCTTGAGCTTTCCCATTGAAATCCATTGAACGCCCGAAGGCTCAAAAGCACCCTGCAGCCAGACGCCCGAGTGGCGCTGGCAGTGCAACTTCTACTCCTACCTACTTCCCCATTTGCCCTGAGCAAGTGACCAGGAGCCCAGCTCCCACAGCCGCGTGGCCTGCTAGTCAGCAGCCACCAACCAAGGCCCCCCAGCCTCCCATAGGATAACATTGGGCCTAACTCACTCTGCACCCGGCTGCCCCTGTGCTGCTGAGGGCGTAACAACTGTACTTACCTGACCCTGGGAGACCCCTGAGTATGAGCCCAGAACCTTAACTGTGCCAGTCGAGTACTTATCCAAAAGCCGATAGCTCACTTTTCTTCCATAGGGTAACATTGACTGGCTTCTTCTGAAATTTCTTCTAAGTGTGGAGTTTCTAAACTCTAAAATATTCACCTAAAATCAACCGAGTAACGGAAATACTCACCTGCTATTAGGAGAGATCTCAGTTCTGGATCTTGGTGCCCAGCACCGACCCTGAAAAGTACTCCCAACCGTACTTACCACTAACTCAATTTTCTCCCATAGGAAACCATTGACTGTTTTTCTGTGAAATTTCTTCTAAGTGTCGATTTTTGCAAACTACAAATATTCTTTAAAAATCGTACCAACTGTGAAAACATAATTACTTACCTGTTTTAGATAGATGTGCCAGTACTAAGCCTAGGAGCTCCGCACTGGATTACAAAAGTAACGAGGACATACTTTACCCGTAACTTGAATTTTCTTCCATAGGAAACCATTGGCTGTTTTTCTGTGAAATTTCTTCTAAGTGTCGATTTTTGCAAACTACAAATATTCTTTAAAAATCGTACCAACTGTGAAAACATAATTACTTACCTGTTTTAGATAGATGTGCCAGTACTAAGCCTAGGAGCTCCGCACTGGATTACAAAAGTAACGAGGACATACTTTACCCGTAACTTGAATTTTCTTCCATAGGAAACCATTGGCTGTTTTTCTGTGAAATTTCTTCTAAGTGTCGATTTTGCAAACTTATAAATATTCCTTAAAAATTGCCTGTAAAACTTAAACGCAGTTTCTCAACTGCTTACAGGTGATACACTAGTGCTGGATCCAGGATCCAACACTGACCTAGAAAAATTCACCATAACCCCACTTACCTGCGAAGTGAATTTCCTTCCCTAGGATAACATTGGTAATTTGATCAGAAAAAGTTTTGTTGTCTTGCAAATTTTTCAATGTCTCCTTTTGTTTTACATTCAAGTTCTTCTTGCTCCTGTTCGGTGTTATTCTGAAAAGTTCTTCCACTATTGCTTCATGAAATAAGTCTATTTTATTCCCAGGGGGTAAGACCGGGTAGAAATTAGATCTCAGTTTGAGCCCACTTTCACTGGCCCCTTCCCTGGGTATTGTGTTTTGTAGTTCTGATGTGGCTTCTTTTTCTAGGGAATCTGATGTTACTCCCATCGTCATTAAAGTTTCTAATCCTTGTGCATCTTCTAAAAGTAGTTGATTCTGTTTTTTATAAATATTTACAAAACAAAAGAAGACATTGAAAAATTTGCAAGACGACAAAACGATTGAAATAAAACCGGCAGACAAAGGTGGTAATATTGTTATTCTTAACAAAATTGACTATATCGAAGAAGTAAAATGCCAACTGTCAGATGTGGAATGTTATGCACTATTAAATAAAGATCCGACAATAGAACTACAAAGTAAACTAAATAAGCTTCTCACAGACTGGCGACAAAAGGGCCTGATTGATGAAGATTAATACAGATATCTTGATAAGAAACATCCGACATTACCAACTTTCTATTGCCTTCCAAAAGTGCATAAAAATCGAGAAAAACCGCCGGGCAGACCCATAGTCTCCGCAAATAACTCTTTACTGGAACCAATATCCAACTATATCGATCATTTTTTGTCACCCCTAGTGAAAGACCTCACATCTTATCTAAAAGACACAACAGACTTACTGAAGAAATTAGATAAAGTGAAATGGAGATCAGGCTACAAATTAATCACAATGGATGTGGTATCATTATATACGAACATTGAACATTCTATTGGAATAGAAGCCTGTAAATATTATCTGGGAAAACCCAACATACAGTACAAAGAACACAATGAGCTGTTGAATGAAATGATTTCACTGTGTCTAAACAACAACATTTTCCTATTCAACAAACAGATCTATAGACAGACAAGGGGATGTGCAATGGGATTTTCGTTCTCACCAAATTATGCGAACCTCACGATGGGTTGGTTCGAACAAAATCTAGCATGGAATACTGCAAATTATGAGTGGAGAGAGAAAATCATACTATGGCTGAGATTCATAGATGATCTCTTGATTATTTGGAATGGGACCAAAGAAGAGTTTATTAGATATTTTGATAAACTGAACGATTCCTCAGCTAAATTGAAGTTCACATATGACATAAGCTCAGAAAGTCATATTCCTAGATACAGAAATATACATAGAGAATGACTCTTTACAGACCATGTTGCACAGAAAAAGCACTGCAACAAATGCCACACTACATGGGGAGAGCTTCCACGATGAAAATCTGAAGTGGAGCATCCCATATCGGGAATATCTAAGACTGAAACGAAACTGCTCAAATAACCAAGAATTTCTCAGGAATAGTAGAGATGCAAGTAATCGCTTCCTTGCTCGAAAATATCCAAAGAAGGTAGTCATCAAATGCCTGAACAGAGTGCTGATCCAAGATCGAAATACCATCTTACAACAGAAAAAAGAAAAAAGAAATGATCATAAAATCAGACTGATTACAACATACAGTGCAGAGAACAAAAAACTGATCAAAATAATCAGAAAACACTGGGGCATTTTAAAATTGGACACAACAATGGCGGACATTATAGGAGACCATCCAGAAATATTGTATAAAAGAGCTAGAAACATCGGGGATCAAATTGTCCACAGCCACTTCCAAGATGTTCCTAAAAAAACATGGCTACAAAGGGAAGGCTTCTGGCCATGTAAACAGTGCAAGGTCTGCAAAATTGCTACTCCGTTGAAGGAAGTGAGCATCAAAAAGGGCATGACCTGGAAGATACGACAACATCTTACATGCAAAAGTTCTTATGTGATATACATGATTGAATGTCCCTGCCACAAAAGATACATAGGAAGCACAATCTTTGAAGTAAAAAAACGCATCCTAGAACATGTTCGAGCCACGACTCATAATGATCGAACAAACGCAGTGGCGAGACACATGGAAAAGTTTCACAACGGCGATTGGGAAGCCTTGAGATATTGGGCTTTGGAACAGATACCAACATCAGAAAGAGGAGGAGATCGGCTGAAAATCCTCCGACAAAAAGAATCTAAACATATTCTCACCTTTAGAACCCGGGATCCAAGAGGCTTGAATCAGAACGAGGAACTTTATGTTCATTTATAAACTAAGGACATTCATCCCCCTTGTAATTACATGAAGCTCGGAATATTATGCTCACCAGAGAGCAAAATCTGAAAAGAGGATGACAGACTTCTGAACTGATAAAAGTTAAAGAATTAAAATGAAAATGTAATAAAGGATTGTACAACAAAAAAGGCGATCAACGATGTATGACAAGAAAGGAAAAAGTACACCAAAGTACTAGAAATATAATCGTCATAGACTTGCATGCGTGGCAATAGTTTTTAATTTCACTTGACAGCAAGCACTTAATATATATCACTTTAAAATACTTCACTAACCACAATGCACTAGATAAAATGTGAATGCGTGCTAAACATAAAAGAAACGTACTTGTCATGTGATCTCATCCCGTGATCAAGCCTCTGGAAGAGGTGAAACGCGTTGGGCTTGGCAAGAAAAATAAAGCAGTTTTCATAAAAATCTACGAGTGAGTGCGCTCTTTCTTAGTCTGAGATACTTTGAGACTAAGTCTGGTGTATAAGAAATTGAACCAGTACACGGCGTCGTCATCCCTGGTTTTTTCAAGGCATTTGCAATATATATATATATATATATATATATATATATATATTACCTACTGGCGGTCGCCAGTAGGTAGTTATAGTTAGGACCACGTTTCCATAGGAAAACCTCAACATTCTATTTTGAATAACTTTGGCGCCGGTCGACGAATCCTCGCGAATTTCTCAAAATAGGTGGGGCGCTACGCTCCGCTCCTACCCTGAAAGTCTCGGGGGGATCCGTCAAGCGGGGGCTGAGATAAAAGGGGGGTCCCAAAACGCGTTTTTCCCATGCATTTTTCCATAGGACCTTTAGAACGAGCTACAGCCCGAACGGCTGAACAGAATTACTCAAAATTTGGCAGAGAGGTAGTCCCTAGGTCAAGGAAGTGCCTTTTGTAGGTCTGGTGTAAATCTGTTCAGTATTTCCGGAGAAAATAGCATTTAAAAGCATATATATATATATATGCGCGCAGGGTGCGCGCACCGTGCGAGCACCGTGCGAGCACCCTAACGTGCGCGAGCGTAATTCTGATTGGTGGTTACATGTTAGTCAACGTTCGAATCGGTCGAAATCAGGAAGTGTCGGCCGCCATTTTGTTTGTTTTCAGTGCGAGAGTGAAAAAGGAAGGTGGCGAACGTGAAAAGGGGGCAGGGTAGAGAGTTCCTGACCCCCTAGCCTTTGTCAGGGGGTCCCTGAAGGACCCCGAAGGCAAAAAAAAAAATTTTTTTTTTTTAAAAATCGCGGGGGTGCGCGCACAGTGCGCGCACCCTGAAAAACACAAAAAAAAAATTATTTTTTTTGCAAAAAAAAAAAAATAATTCGCAGGGTGAAAACCAAAAAAAACAATAATAATAATTTTTAATACGTAGTTTATTGTAAAATAAATATATAAAAAATAATACATAAATAAATTAGCATTTAAAAAACCGTACAAATTCACTGAAAAAACCATAGGTTTCACACACGTTATAGTTAGGAATTAGCATTTAAAAAACCTTGCTAATTCACTGAAAAAACCATAGGTTTCACACATGTTATAGTTAGCTGGACATTTTACTGATAAAAAACCAATGAAATTCCCCCGTTATAGTTACTGTAGGCAACTATAACTCACGCGACCGTAATCCTCTGCTGATGACATATGTGTCTTTATGAAAAAAAAATATTTGTAATATATGTATAGCTAAAATTTAATGGAAGAAGACATGGGCAAATAAGTGTCTAAATACAGTATTAGCATCAGCAGAGGATTGCGGTCGCGTGAGTTATAGTTGCCTACAGTAACTATAACGGGGGAATTTCATTGGTTTTTTATCAGTAAAATGTCCAGCTAACTATAACATGTGTGAAACCTATGGTTTTTTCAGTGAATATATATATATATATATATACATACCCGTAAGATCCTATAAGGCTAAGAAATAGTTATGTCTAGTCTAAGTTAAATGTGTGGACGGATCGACCAAGACATACAAAGGACACAGTTAGACCAAGCCATTGCTATTCATCCATACTATGCCACCCACACCACCCTCGTTCATCTGTGACGTCATCATTTCTGTGTAAAACATTTCTGATCGAAACATTGCTAATGCCAAATAAATGTATAAATAGACACATTTTCCCATTGAGTTTTCTGTTTTACATTAGAAGCTGTAATCTAGTGACTGTAGATCACTCTTTGTAGTCACTCTTTTAAACCAGTGCACTTTCTCGTAAGGACCGCATACGCATATAACTTTAACATGCCCTCATTTTCTCCCTCTCCCCTTTTTTATATTTTGCTATTTCTCTCTATTCAGTCCTTTTCTTTTACACTATTGTGTTCTGTTTCACTTTCTCTCTCTGTCCATTTTGTTCTACATTCTGTCTTCTTTCAGGACCCAACCTTTGTGTTCCTTTCAAAATAAGGATATTAATGGGCCGGTCCCTTGAGCTCACTCTACAAATCGGCGCATTGAGATTGACCAATGTTCGATTTTAATGATTAATTCTAATTTATTAATGTCTTTACATTAATGAACATTTATTGTGTTTTGGAATGCTACGAGAAAATGCTGCTATGCAAATTGACAGTGTTCATAAGTCTGTGGTTTGAATCATTGCTCGTGAATGCCATAATTAATATTCTTTCTCCCACTTTGTTGGTTTTTTAGTTGCAGATGCCAAAGCACAATTACTTGCACCCCACAAGCGAACCGACATGACCATTTTTAAGCCTCTGATGGACTTTGACACTCAACCCGTTCTTTTTATCCCGGATGTGCACTTCACGAACCTTCAGCGCACTGCTCATGTAAGTCGCCCGTGTGCATTTGGGCATGTCTTTTGTACATATAAACAAATGGAGAGGACATATCTTTTATTGTAAAGCTGATAATATTTTGGGTGGGGGGAAAGGTAGCTAAATGAATATTGGGCCCGCTATAGTATTTTTCTCTCTGACCAAGTATGTTTTGTTCCAGTCCCTAGCATTGCATAATTTTTATTCCAATCCCTAGCGTTGCATAGTTATTATTCCAGTCTAAAGTGTTGCATAATTCTGAATTTCCGTAATTGGGTCACACTTATTCACAGAAAAAAAGCTGTGTGAATCCAGTCCAAAGTTTCCAAATTAGAATTGAGTGTGTTTGGATCTAGAGCCCGTTGTTGGAAGGTGAGCGATGCACCTTCTAAACTACCCAAGAGCTGATGCTCTTAGCTGAGCCCACCAGGATTCCAGGCGCCATATTCTCAATAATTTGAGGGTGTGCAGGAAGTCGACGTGTGCCTTTTATTATTATTGGATGTGTGCCTTCATATTTCTGTTTATATTTTCTTCTTAAACATGCATCAAATATCTGTTTTCATTAAGGTGATCAGACTACGAACTGCCAGTGGTGCAGGAACAATTTTCAGAGTGACTAAGTTGGGATCAATGTTAAGTCACTGAAGTGGTGGAAATTGTGAAAAATTCAAGTGTTGCACTAAGAACTAGTGTAGCAAAGGAGCCTGTTCAGCAGGAGAGTGGCAAGGGTGTGGTATATAGATGACAGTGCACTTTGGAGCACACTGTCAAACATGTTGTACTAAAGCATGGTGTGGTAGCGCCCAATCATTTACAGCCGACACATTTTCCATTGAAATGGCCACTAAATCTGCACAGACATGCACTTTAACTGATGAAACTAATCAGCACACAAACGATCTTATATGGGAATTAGGTTTCACAAATATTTATAATTTGTGCGTCACCAAGTAAAGTGTCTTGGTTTGTTTTAAAATCTGTTTCCATAACACTTCAGAATTACAAAAAAGTGTTTAATTTTTGATTTCGAAATTGCTGATACATTTCGAATAATTTATAGAGGTCACTCAAGTTTTTACATTTTGTTTGTTAGAAAAAAAATATTCTATGCCTTTCCTTTCGCACTCCCTGTATCCCAACAAGATTGTCACAGTTTTCTTTACAAAGTGCTCTCAACAATCTCTTTTAAAACAATAAGCAGCAATTTGACAGAGGACATAACCTAACATTTGACTTCTGTCTCTGAATGCATAGCAGATGTGACAAGATGAAAACAAAATTTAAAGGCATATTTATTGCTCATTCACCTTCTGAACAACCAGCATGGCTATATTGGAGGGAGAGGGGTTCAGGACCTCCATACCCCTATTTCCAGCATCTATGACCTCCTGTCTCTCTTGCAAGTGGCACCTACAGTAGGCACTTTTCACCACAGCCAGTTCATTCTACACATTTTCTTTTTTACATAAATAAGAGGAAGGGGGTTTAAAAGCGGTAAGTAAATGGCATTTCAAGTGAGGTCACTACCCAGTACCTTTCACCTAGGTCCCTTATTTCTCCAGCTCTTGGTGATCTATTAGTTTTGTAGTAGCCATGGGCTGAAGCAATTCAGAAATGTGTTACTGAAGAAGTAGATGTTTTTAATTAGCTCTTTGAGTTTGAAAGTAAAAGCAACCTGTGGATCAAAATACTAAACCTGAATCTTCCACGTGGTTTCTTATTTTAGTATCATGACAGTGTATATAATGCAACATTCTAAAACTACTTATTCTTGGCACCAACTACAACTACCACTTAATGTTTATATTCACAACATGGGAACAAACTTCTACGAGAGTTGCTCATCTTTTGATATGTATTTTCTTTTTAAAGGTACTTCCTGTAGGAGCAAGTGAGGAATTGGAAGGCGAGGGGTAAGGCTAATATATTATTTATTAATCTATTGTAATCAATTTTACCTTAACAAGGGCTCGCAAATTATTGCGTAGGATAAGGTCAAAGTAACTCAACAAAATGCATGTTTCTACAAGATTAAAGTCTAGTGCTTCTTCATCACGTTTGCCAGTACTGTCTTATAATTGAATTATTAATGCCAATAATAGATGATTCGGGGAAATTATGACTAAATTGAGTTGGGGGAGTGAGCTTAAGACAATTGATAGGTCTTAGACTGCCAAAGACTTTGAGGTGCAGGGGATATTTTTAATACGCATGCCACATCATGAAATATGATGATTCCGTTTTCCCATCAGGAAAGGTTAATGTAGCTGCAATTGTGGTCGTAGGTATACCACCCACTAAATTCTGAAAGGTTCACAGTATGGTGGAATTGAGTGGTCCATAGCCTGAATTTGCTATTGTTTCCTACTGTTGATACTAATTTCAGGGCAGGTCGATTGGCCTACTGCCAACACTGGTCCATTACTGTGGCTGGTTGAGGTAGCAGGTTTCATTTATTTTTATTTTTTTTTTAAATATCTTTATTGACAGTTTTTCCATTTTTCAATAAACAGCATACTCAGTAACAAACAGATGAATAAGTACATGGTATGGTACAATAACATTTTTGGCTAGTATGTCAGACCGCACAGGGCTTACTTGAGGTAGCAGGTTTCATTACACCAAGTTAAGACTTAATCCCTGATGGCCTCTTGCGTGTGACCAAAAATGGCCACATAGTCAACTGCTTCTGAGCAGACTTCAGTTTCAAAAGACCGGGAAACCCACTATTCAGTTTACAGTCGTCTTTGTCTTTGATATCTAGAGGTGACTTGTACATGAAAGGACAGAGGAAAGGCAGATTGGGAGACACATTGAGGATCCCTACTCTTTGTTCATTACCTTGCCCAATTTACCACCCTCTTAGAATGAGGCCAAGTTCAGATGACTGTAGTTCACCACATCTAGCCTGTTTTGAACAGCTCACTTCTTTCTTCTAGCTTCAACTAAGATCCAAGCGGGACCATTTTGTAAGCCTCACGCCTTACTTGGCAACAGTTTGCTTCTATTTTACTTTATTGAAAATATTTATGGCCCAGTAATGCCATTAATAGAATCACAGTGCTAACAGCATTTGCACAATTTAGCCCTTCCTACAAAGAGTGATTACATAGCAAAGAGGCATTCTTTGTGGGTTTTCTGAAAAGGAAAAATAGTCGTGGGTTTCTCTTGGTGATGATGAAAGGGCACGCTGTAGTGCCAGTACCAGCCCACCAAAGGCTTTTCCCCGCTTCCTGACTTCTCTGTACCTGATTATTTCAAGGAGAATGCTGTAGGTTGACCCGAACTTTCACTACATATTTTACCAGCCTGTCTCGTAAATGAGGGTTGGAGTAGTAAAAAGAAATGGGCCCACCAGCAAGGCCTTAACTCATATACTAGTAACCAGTGTAGGCCTGTCCAAACTGGTTTAATATGACTCTGAAGAGTGTTTTAGTGAGCACTCTGACAGAAGGTGGTATTCCATGGTCTATATGATATAGGTCTGAGCCGAAAGCATTTTGTACCCCTGATTAACCTTTATTAACTGCATTAGGAATTATTTGAGCGCTGCTTGAAGATGGCAACTGTTGCTCTTACTATGAAATATAGCCCTGGGCCTGGATTTACCAATAGTTGGGGGGCACTGCACAGTCAGTTTTGTGGTGCGCCTGTGTGCTTTTCTAATGCTAAGCAAATTGATACGAGAGCCCCGTAAACACTCAGTAAATAATCCCCTTGGAGAACGTATTATACACAGAGCCAAGAGTCTAGAGGCCAGGCATGGCCCTTTGTCCCTAAACACTATGAATATAATATTGAATGAGAACCTTGTTTATTGCAGTACTGCAACCTGGTTCAGCTTTACAGCGCATACATAAATACTTAGGTGGGCCTGGAGTATGAACAACCAGAAATGTATACGACACCAATAGTTTGCTACAATCAAATTCAGCACACTGTGAAAATGAGCCTTTCCAGAAATTCTCTCTTGGGGCAGTACTCTTCTAGCTTTTCTATGGTTTCTTCTTTGACGCAGCAGCTGAGGAATTTGTGAGTTTCCGCTGAATTTTTCGTAGTTTAAAGAAGTAGTAAACCAAAATAAATGTGCACATTGAACTTCTGTGAGTTCCTCTGAGAATCCAGTGCTGATACATTTGCTTTCAGGTCTGGGATGAAGCGATTGTCCTTCGTGGCTGATGATGAATTTCCAGTACCGCCTGTTAAGTTGGCCAGGATAGAAGAACCTAAGCGAGGTACATCTCTTGAATTCCCATTTATTTTGTGTTTGCATGCTCTAAAACTCAAAAGCCTAAAATAATGGTGTGGGAGGTGGAATTCAGTCTCCATTACTGTTACACAGGTGCTATTTGTATTTGTGGACTTGAAGAGGGTGGGAGTGTTACCCTTGATTTCTGGTAAAATTGTATCTTTTAGTTAGGTGATGTGTCACTGCCATTTAGGTTTAACTTGAAGGTACAGCCATGTGCAAGATTTATTTTTACCAGTTCTTTTTAAGTTTACATTGAATGGGCTTTGGCTCAACACATAGTAGCGTTACACTCTCAGTGTATACAATTGGCTATTTGTTGTATCATTCAACCTTCCAGGAAGAATTTCTGTTAGAATGCACGAGGAGCCGTTTTCCATCTGAAAAGTGCATTCAATCGCCAAGCTATTAATCACATTCAGTATTTTATCAACCATCTGCATTCTATTCAGACAGCAATCCTTTTTGCTATTTTTTGCCAGCAGTCAAAATGTGGTAAACAGCAATTGTGCATGCAACACTTAGAAACAGTTTTGTGAACGTCCGTGTTTACATGATTTAGTAACTGAAGTTAGATCTACTGCCTTTGCAAATGTATGTTTAATTTGGGCTATTGAAAAGTGCAGTTTGCCACATTCTAGCTAACTCTGAGTGCTTTACAATGGTGCTGTATATTCGTATCCATGAGCATAGATCTGTTCTGAGATTTTGGGTGGTTTGACATTGCCTCAAACTGGGTCTAAGTCTTGTGTTCCAGTTCCTCTACCTAATGTTTGGTGTTCGGGAGTTTGATTATAAAACCTTGTGAGTAGAACCTAAATAATCCAGGCACCTACCACATAGGGACAGGGAGTTGGGCAGTTACACTTTATTTGCAGAGTATGGTACTGCAAATAAACGTGGTGCACTGAGGAGTGTACCATCCTGAACACCCCTGCAATATTCCACTTGTACTGCTACTGCAGTCTACGTCTTATCACCACTGAGGTGCTTAAATACTAACACTGTGTGAAAGAGGTGTTCCATGGGTGTTGCTGTGGGTGTCCCACGCAACATCCATGGAATTTGACACTTTTCCAGATTTTCGAGAAATCAGAAACCTGAAAATGCATCAGAATCTAACGCCACCCCAATGTTTTCATTTCTCCTCGTTTTTTTCTTTTTCTATATGTGCTCCATTCTGCAGCACACATAGAGGGAGCAAATCGCCTGAATTGATTGATTTTGGCAGGAAGATGTCCCTTCCTGCACAAAATCAGTCAGCACCACAACATGGTGCAAGGGTGCCTGCATTGGCGCACGCAGTAGCAGCTACCGGTCTGGGGTTGGGTCTGCAGGGGGTTGAGAGAAAAAAAAGAATATGAAAAAAGACTTACCTGTGTGGCTGACTGACCTCCGCTTCTCCTCCGTCCTCTTACTTCTTCCGGTCTCCAGTCCCGGCTGCTAGCAAAAAGCACCCTGGCTTGCAGGCATCCCTGAGCCAATCACAACACTGCAATGCAGCGTTGTGATTGGTCTGAGTGCCCTGGTTCGGCGCTCGGACAGGGAGGCTTTGCATGTTCCTCATCAGGCTGTGTACTGTAGCTTGGTGGGGAAGATGTAAAGTGCGCATTGCTGTTTGGCTGGCTATGGCACTTAGAAAGTGAAAAACACTTCTCCTGCTGCTCTTGCCAGCCCCACCCTGCCACTGACTCCAATAGGAAAAATAAAATGATAATAACGATACGTTATTATCATTTTATTTTCCCTTTTAAGCAGTGACGCGTAGGAGCCGCCACTGGGTGCATGGCAGCCCATTGTGCACCAGAGCTGGGGAAAAGGAAGGGAATGCACCATATCATATAGATACGGCACATTCTTGCCCTTTTCTTTTGATGTAGGGCAGCGCAGAAAGATTCCTTGCAGCACTGCCTTACGTCAAAACCTCATATGAGGCACTAAAACAGCACCACATCACTCAGCTGCAAGTTACCTCAGGGTACGCCTTGCAGTGGATAGAAACATGGTGGGACACTGGCAGAGTGGGAAAGGGCAAAGAAGGTGATAATGGAGCCTGGCCCTCTCCAGCTTATCTCCCTGTGTATGTGGTTCTTCCCACGCTTGTGCTAATGGGTTGAGTTTTATGTAGCGGGATATACCTCTTGGTTACTTCAGTGCGCTTGAACTGACGATTTGCAGCTCCACTGAAAAGTCAAGAAACAAGAGAGGATGGAGTGCTATCGAAGGGGCAGCACCCTTGTCCAGTGTTCGTCAATTGCGACCCTTGATCAGTAAGAATTTCCCTTAGCAATCATGTTTGAACATCCTAGTCTCTTACTTTGGCCACAGTATCCTTTTTGTTTGAGTTTCCTTTTTGTTTTCGGAGGACGGGCACTTACCGTCCTGTGAGACCACCTACCTGCACTTTAAGTCCGCTGGTGAACCTGTGCATGTATTTTGCTCTGTTCCTTTGCTTACAAAAACATAATTAACACGTGAAAAGTTCCGCACGTAGGGGCATATCAACAAGGGCTTTATCTCTGCTTTTTTTGGCTTTAAAAGCCAAAAAAGGAGAGATAAAACTAGCGCCCTATCAACAACAGGGTGCTAAAATGCAATTTTGCATGTTAGCACCCTTTTACTCTACGCTTCCCCTTGCATCTCTAATGAGATGGGGGTGTTCCAGAGTAAGCGACATTTCTCCTATTATCAAGAATGTCGCTAATCCTGTTAGAGACAAAAAAAGCAGCGCTAACCGCGGTTAACGCTGCTTTTTTACATCTGGTATTTTTCTGACTTAGCCATGATATCCTATGGAAGGAGGATATCATGGCTAAGTTTGCCTGTCCCTATCAACAAGTTAACGTGAGATTATCGCTGGGTTTCCAGCGATAATCTCACGTTAGCCACTTAGCGTGAGGATTTTTATCGCTATTGAGATAAGCGTTGCTAATAGCACGCTATCTCAGCGATAAAAATTCACGCTAGCCGGCGATAATTATCCTAGCGCTAAGTGCGCTTAGATAATTATCGCCGGTTGTTGTTGATATGCCCCGTATTTCGCCCATCTTTAAGCGCCTCTCACAGCTAAACACATTATCAGCAAGTTGTTTGATTTTGTACCTAGGGAGCCATGTATAATTATATAAAGTCATCTTAATAACCAAGGGGTTCTACCAGAAAATGCCGTGAGATGTAGGATAACCGCTCACAGGTTTATAATATTATGACTCAAACACCTAACAAAAATCCCTGCCACCCGGAACCTGTGGCTTATTACAGCCCTTCCCGCAATGCCTCAGCTGCGCTTCCGCCTAGGAGTGTCCTGCAGGGGCACGTGAGGTCACAGCAGCACTCATCGAGGCCGCCTTGTTTGACCTCGCGCGCCTTCGTCTGCCCTTCAGTTTAACACCACGAATTGTGCTTCATTAATCAGGGAGGCAGACCGCGCTGTAAACCTTTGGACCTTGGCGGCCATTATAACTTTGTGTGACAGAGGTAAAAACATTCCCATCGATGTTGTTTTGGTGGGAGAGGAAAGGCAGCACGGACTGATGGCCCCTGTTTATCACCGAGCTGACCCTTTTACGCAAAGAGAAAAAGAAAAGTGGAACAAGTCTTTGAGTAGATACTGCAACGTTCATGTGAGAAAGCGAGGAACGATGTCTCTGCGACAATGAGAACAGAACAAAAGAAACGAAGAGGGGCAGAGACTTCCAGGAGGAGGGCTCCAAATGTTAACTTGGCACAGGATTAGTGATATTATTTTCGTTAAGTGGAAAGAGTAAATGGCATGACCAGCACATTCGTTAATTTATTGAATTCCACAAATTTACCATTTTATGGGCAGAAGTTCATAAATTAAAAGAATTTAAGTACTTGTGACCATACATCAATGTAATATTGCAAGTCAGCTTAGAGCTAGTTCCAATATCTCCCAAAGGGCTCTATATCGGTGTGCCAACATAGGTGTAGGAGGGATGGACTAATGCCAAAATTTCAGGATAAGATGGACAAATTCAAATAAAGAGAATCGAGGGGAACTCGATGACCTGGTGAGCGATTGTCCTGAAAGCCTGAATTGAACCTGGCTCTCCTGGATCTTTGGTGTGAGTTACATATCGCACAAAACTCCTTGATAAAGAGCAAAGATCTTATAATTGGTTTATTTTAATACTATATTTTAAAAGGAGCGAGCAAGTATGAGGGAGCTTTTAAAAATAAGTAGTGATGCTTTAATCACTTATGTCAGGTTTTGTATTTCAGCCAGTGTCTGTCTATTGCATTAGTTTGTTACAGTGTGTAATAATAATTTCACTTTTGCATTAAGTGTTGCTGTATGTCCGGAAGGAGTCTGAGGAAGTTTTTGATGCACTCATGCTGAAGACCCCTACCCTGAAGGGTTTGATGGAAGCTGTAAGTTATCTTATCTTTTTTTCTCTTGAAGTTCAGCTTCCTAATAATGTTTTCTCGCCGCCCCTCTGCCCTCAGTGCACACACTTTGGTGGTTGAACGTCACTGGTTCTCTTTAGCAGTTTTCCTAGAGGCTCCATACGACACACAAATTGAGAGTGGTGTCCAATGACCACTCCTACATAATATCACTAATTGACTTTGAAGACTGCACAGACCCAGTTGACCTGAACTAGGTGTTATAAAAATCACTACACATTCTCTGAGTCACAATGTGTTCTCCTTCTGATGCCACAAGTGACCTACCTATGCCTGTTTCAACTAGTCCCATGGGTTAAACTCTGAGTGGTCATCAGTTTTTATAACTCACATTTTCTGTTACCACTAACATCCTTCTGTTACTTCTCGTAGCACTCCTGAATGCCCTTTTCATAATCTCGCCCCACTCTTGACCATATATGTAAGCTTGGCCATTGTAAACCCTGGACATGGCCATCAAAGTAGGGATGTGTGCTGCTGGATCCACATATAACCGCAGGCTTTCCTTCAATAAGAGTTACTGCCACCTTTCCACCATCCTTTATTACACTGTCTTTAGCACTGTGTCAATCAGTCATAGCTTTTACAAAAACTGCTCTCCTGCACTTTCAACAGTTGAGATGCCATTTCAGTGAAATGCCTCTTTCTAGTAAGAAACCCACTCAGGTTATTGCAGAAGCCATTAGCAGCAAGGATTCCAGACACATAACAATTGCCATAGTTTATGATTTTCAGGAGTGAGTGAGACAAGTCATTGCTGAATGAAACAATTTATATTTCTGCCATGTTTTCAAGGTTTATCAGGTTTCCTCCTACAAAAGTTTCCCAGGGACCCGACTAAGAATAACCTACCTCTTACCTTTGATAATTGGCAATTTTGTTTATTAATATTGGCCATTTACACAGTGCACTTCAGAAACTGGACTGTCTCGTAACACTTACAGGTGACAGGACTCTTTTTATTGACATGTGAAGGGTTAAATGTTGTACATACCCCACCCAGTTAACATAACATAACGTGTATTTGTAGCCCACATTCACCCAGACGGGTATCTTGCTGCTGAATAACAAATGTTTATTGTTACCCAACTCAATGGTACTCATTTCATCGACCTCAGAAGGATGAAAGGCTGAGTGAACCCGCCAGGATTTTAATCTGTGACCATGAAGTCAAACACAGGCCTCTACAGTCTGTGCATTTGTCCACTGAGCCATCAGACCCGGCTTTAGTGCTTGTAACCAGCAGGTCCCACACACTGTACTGCAGCTGGTGCTGGATTCTCTTTTGGTGTTACTGTAGTAGTTCAAGCAGCTATGTTTTTACTGGTTCATTTAGAACCAAAGCAATTAAAAACAAACAGGATAAGTGTACACCACCACACGACAATGCTGTCATTGTTCCATTTATGAGCTCACTGTTCCTCTGGCAGCAGTTCTGTTTGAACGACAGCAACCACTGCTTTACTTCTAGCACATCCAGATATTATCTTTGGATTCGAACTTCTGTAAAGGGGAGGGTGGGGTCATGATTTGTATATCTGGGCTCAATCGTTTTCATGCACTTAGCTTCCTCCCTGTTTCAGTTTATCCCCTCCCAAGATAGTTGACTGCCTGCTCGCGTCCTTTTCCCAAGACATGCAGTTGAGTCTCTTGACCAGTTTCACAGCTTCTATACAAATGCTGTGTTTGCCATCAATGCAAATATTGCAACAGAGATTTTTCGTTCACATAGAGCTACTGACAAGAAACAGAGTTCAAAGCAATGCAAACAGCATCAGGATTGTTGTTTTAGCCGCCTGGGTTATGTTGTAGACACAGCCACGTATTGCCGCCTACTTTGATTGTACTAGAGCTCAATGGTTGTGGCATTGGCACCTTTAGTGTTGACATTTCATTTATAGCACTCTATAAGATAAGGTTTATTATCGCACGATTTGAGTGAAAATTGTGACAGAACGGTAGGGAGCAACATTATTGATAATTCAGACTTTGGAAATAAATGGATGTTCTCCTATAATCCCACCTTAGGCAGTGAGTTTCCAACACTACCACATTGAACAGCTCGGCCTTATACTGCAACACTACACAGTCCTGTATATGGACCAGAAGACTGACTCCATAAATATTATCACAGGAATTTTTAGGGCTTCGTTCTGCAATGAAATTGTTTCTTTACACGGACAGCAGCCTTGAAAACCAAGTGCACTGTGCGGCCATACTACCTGATTTCATGCCTCTGCCTGTCCCTAGAATACACATCTGGGTTTAATGACAGTTGGGCTTTGCGAATTCACTCTAGACAGTCTCCCACCAGGAGCTGAGGTGTGCCCTGCATATCCTGATGGCCCATCACCTGGCTGATGAGCTTTTCTGAGCTAGAGTGGTGGGATGAGCTGACACCGGCACCAGAATGGGGCTGTGCCTATCCTCAGACAAAGAAGTCACCACCTTATGTAGTGTGTCTGGAGCCAGGGCCAGGAAGAGCAGGACCTTTCAGTGAAGTCTCCCTACTTCAAAGGGTCGAAATGGGTATACATACTGGACCTCTGACACCATATACTTGGAACACTATGGACAGAGAACATTCTACCATGAAGAAATACTGTTGTGCTTCCAGGAGGGACTGACACTTTGCTGTGCTGATCTGCTGCCTGCTACTTCTGTCCTGGGAATGAGAGAACTGGAATTTGCTCTCTACATCCTGCTTTATAAGGTTCTTCAAGGGCTAGAGTTGAGCTTGCCTTCTGTTGGAAGTCTCAGGGCCATCATGACTTCACCAGTAGCGCCTGGGCTCCTCTACAGGGAGTCCTACTTGCCAAGTGGTGCCAAATCCAGTTCTTTGGATCCTTGAAGTGAGTTCTGTGCTACAAGAAGAAACCGACGCCAAGTAACTTTGGAACCAGCACCTGTCTGTGAGTTTGATGTCATGCTGCTGTCTGCACCGAAGCCATTGTCCCCGTGCGACACAACTTACAACGTAGGCTCTGATGCTGCCACAGCACCTCTGAAGAACCGCCACTGCAGAAGTCTTAAGTACTGCGCCACTGACGTCTGTGAAGCACTGGCCTGACACCGGTGCCACAGCTGTGGCCCAGTGGTTTGACCTCCATGTCATACACCCCGAAAGCCTTGCGGCTTGACCTCTGGCTTAATCATTGACCCCACACCGCAGTAAGGAACGAAGGGTTATCTCAGCAACTGCCCCATTAATTCCCCCATGACTCGCAATGTCCCCAGGCATCAGTGACTCCCCTACTCTGCACCACTGCCAGGAACTGATGCCTCCCTTGTTTCAGTGATGCCTCACCTCCTTCATGCAACGCACTGTCAAATGCCGAAATGCCAACAACCTGCATAGTCGTAAGGAACAGACATTGCACTTGCCTCTCCGACACCTCACCTCTGTCTTGCACCATCTTTGATATCCAACATATACAAGGTACGGTATCGGGGGCTGCGTGACCCCCAACACTGGTCCTCACTCCCTGAGGCCAGACTGACTTTGTGGAGTAGTCACCATCAAGCACAACCAGTTATCCCCATTGGAGCTATTGTGTGCTGACAGAACGTCAAAAAAAGTGATTTTCAGGCGGCCTACTGGAACTGTAAATAAACCCCCCAGTTTTGCACACTATATCAGTAGATTCTTGTCATTCATACCCCCCTTGCGCGGCGATTTGATGAAAGGGGAAAGAGTGTGCAGAAATATGGAATTTATCTCAGCTAGTGAAGTTGCTTAGCTCATCTATTTGTTAAACCTTTCCATGCCCGCACAGAATAAACGTGACTGTAAGTATGTACAATATCTATGAAGGAAAACTGATTTCCCTCACAAAAAAGGAGGCAAAGATCCTTGGCTAAACACAAAAAATGTTGTTTATATCTCATTTCACCCATTTTATTTTTGGAAATTATAGTTTTCATAGGAAAGTAACCAGTGAGATCATTTGTTATTTAGTAATTTAATGGCATCCAAAAGCAAACAGATAATCGGTGGTATTGTCCAAATTATAAAAAAACAAGTCAATGTAATGAAGTACATTATCATGATAAAAATTATCTATAGCTACGAATTAGAAGAATCAGTTCAAAACGTCTTACATCCTACAAAAGACAAGAAAACACATTTGTTTCCATTAGCTTTCCGACTTGACCAGTTCTTGGAATCACCCATCAGTTTTGAGATAGTCTAACTGCCTGCTCCTTTCAGTCACGGGCTATTTTTGCTCAGATACCTTATGTTGAAAAGATTATGTTGCATTTCACGACATATCGGCACTTTGGAATGTGTGTGAAGAGGGTCTTCACAGAACTTTGATTGATCTTTTGCTGATGGCCAGAATTTAAAATAAAATAAGTCTGTCTTGGCAACGCCAATCAGTCTTGCGTACCTTTACACACAAGGCACACTGATTGGCATCATTAGTCCTTTTTTTAGGTTGAGCGAGGCATGCTGTAATCAGGTAGGGACTTGAAGCTCGGCCCACTCTCCGCCCATATTTTTCATTGGCTTGTGTCATTGTTCACTGTAAACTGTGGCTGTTCATTGGTCAATAGACTTAGTAGTCTCTCCTTAGTACCGCCTTGTCTCATTTTGGAACCTCCCACGGCCCCCCGCTCCCACCCCCGCTACGTGTGTTGTTACTCGGTAGGCTTTAATTACAGCCTCTGAGCACTATTTTCTCAGGATGGCTCTCTCCTAATGCTTTTAAAAATTTTTATAGCACAGGCGCTGAATGCATTTGCAATGCAATAGGTCTCACATTTGCGAGAGTTTAAGCTATTGGCATTGTAAATGACAATGCCTTGTATTTATCGGTTTTAAAAATCCCCACATAAATAAAAGGCATTGTCATTTACAATGTAATTAGCTCAAACTCTCGTAAATGCGAGACCTATTGCATTGCAAATGCTTGTTTTATGTAGTCTTCAATGTCTGTCAAGATCGATTTCGCAGTCTTAAATGTCTATCTGTCGAATTAGATGTTATCTATATCTTCCACATTTTTGCCACAGTTTTTCTAGTGACCACTAGGTGTCAGTGAAAGGAAGCAAACTGATCTTTATTTGCAATGTTGCATTGTTAGTAGGACAAGCCACGAATCTACTAACAACGAAAACAAAAAGCCCATGTGAGCAGGTCAAAATTGAAAGAGGATTGCAACAAATAGGAGCAGCCTGCAGAGCAACTATAATTGACACGAAAGCCATTCAATCTAGAACAAGTATTGGCTATGTGGAGTATGGTATATGTGCTGTCTGCTGGTGCCAGCTATAGTGAGGCCGCAAAAGAGGGCTTTTGTAGAAAGGTACTCAAAGATGCCCCGATAGGAGTGTGCCATGATAGCAAAGATCTGCAATTAATATTCCCAAATGACTACTTCTGCTTCGAATGTGGCAAGTTTTATAACTATCTTTGACAGAGTGAATTGTACTCCAAGCGTTCTCTTGTATCCTACATACTCTATTATTATTAATATTATTTTTAGTTTTCAGAAGTACCATCATACCAGGGAAGGTAGGTCTGTCTTTTATGCTGATACTTATACTGAAGCCTGCGAGTTTTATCGGCAATGTCCCTTAATCAATTTCCATTTCACAATAGCACATACATTTATTATGATTAGATGGTAAGGAGCATAAATATAACCAATGCAATCTCGTGTGTTTTTTTCTTCGCCTTGCACTTCCCTTCATGCTTTTTCAAAATCATTTTCTAAGTCACATGGTCTGTGCTCAGAAGTGTTTGTTACTATATATAATTGTGAGTTGGTAGTCCGTACTATATGTATGACATAATTCTAAAAGATTTATTTTTTTGCATCTTAGATTTCCGAAAAGTATGATGTCCCATCTGAGAAAATTGGAAAAATATTCAAGAAATGTAAAAAAGGGTGAGTAGTCAATTTATACATATGGTTGCGTGTACACCATGAATAATGTGTCATTTATTCAAGCAAGTAGTCAAAAAAGTGTCCATCAAAATCTTTTAGTACAAAATTAAAAAATTTGACATAGGATGTGGCCATTTTTCTTGAGCTTACACACGTTTTCGTCATTGAGCGATCCAACCCTTGACTGCCTCAGGGCTTAATCATATGTAGTATAATCTCTTAGTTTGAATCTCTAGGTTTTCACATGTCTAAACATATGTCAGTAAACATGTCGTCCATAGTACACCTTCATTGCCAAAATTGAGAAGGTGAGTGCCCAAAAGGAGAGGTATTCTTTAGGGGTCCCTCTATCCACATGCTTATGGAATTGGCATTATCCATTAATTTCCTTTTTGTTCATCACTGAGGTCCTGCAGATGCCTTCTTCACCTCAGCTGACTGGAGTAGCATTTGTCCCATGCAGCATCAAACAATAAGCAAGTGAAACTAAGTTGTTGTCTAAATCAGTGCTTAGGTATTATGCAAGCAGTGTGTCCATGGTGTTAATTTCCAAACAATGAAGCAAAAGTAGAAAAGTTGTGAATTAATTAGTAAATCTGGATATTTCATGCATGTTTGTCTTTTCCCAGGATCCTTGTGAACATGGACGACAATATTGTGAAGCATTACTCCAATGAAGACACCTTCCAGCTACAGATTGAAGAGACAGGGGGGTCATTTAAGTTAACACTTACCGAGATATAAGGTTTAGGCGAGACTCTAGTAGAACAGCCAGTTGGCTTCTTGGTGATATAATGTTCACTGCACCAGGCACGCTGGGCCTACTCCAACGAAACCAATCTCTTACCTGGGAGGAGCCCTGCTGCATCTTCAGGCATAACTCATCGCAGTCAACGTAACATAGTTCAACGAAATACAAGGGGATAAAAAATGCGAAGCCGGACTCCGTCTCCAGTGACAGAAGGAAAAGCATCTTCTGCTGTCTGTGAACCTATGATATTGCAGAACAGGATCTTGCAATTTCAGGTTTTTTTTGTTCAGTGCATCGACTAGTTAACAGTTTTTGTTTGTGTGCCATGCTCTCACTTCTTTGTATTGTTTACTGGCCGGGGCAATGTTAAAGGCATGGATTCTAAACCTTCTCATTAGCTCACCTTGAAGTGCAAAACTGCCTATTGTATGAAGAACGCGAACACTACACTGTAATATGTGACATTAAGCTGCATTGTATATAAGTGCAATACACAAGGGGAAAAACTGTAAATGTGTACATACTCAAGCCAGTGTCATGCATATAATATATATCTATATATGATTTTTTTTTTTTGCTTGTATATACTGTAAAGCACATCTTAACACACCTAGCAGTACGTGTATTTAAATACAATTAACTGCAGCGACCTAAACAAATCCCAAATGTGCAGGAGTGACGATTGTGTACTTTTTAGTCACAAACTAGCTACGTACAGACCACCAATAGGGCTATATGTATGCCCCTAGATTAAACCGGGATCAGCAGATTTTTCTGTTAATCTAGGAATAGAGGAACTTGCATACTACAAAGTTCCCTGTTGAAGGACTCGCCTTGTATGGCCACTTATCAGGATTGCACTTTTAGTCGGTGTTAGCCCAAACTTTAGGGAAAGAAAACGGAAGGGAGAGGCCTATTGTGAGTAAATAGGTGAATTACGATTCCTTCTTCATTTGGCAATATAACATATGTATCTATTTATATGATATACAAAGTCGTCTATTTTCCTAACAAATGTGGTTAAAGGGTGGATGGAGACCAAGATCCATAAGGGTTTATACTATTTATATATATATATTGGATGTGCAAACCTAAATATTCTGATTTATCAGGAAAACTGTAACTGTGGAGAGGGATCTTTTACATATTTTTGTACATATAGTATATATTTATATTTTTGCTTTATTATAATTATTGTCATGGAATTTTATTACAGAACGTTAACGGGTATGTTTAGATTCAGGGAAATTGAATTGATCGTTTGTACGAATACAATTTTTAATGTTGTTGTTTTTGGTACCGGAATGTGGCATAGTGGCTATAATAATGTGAGCTACCTCTCGGGTTAGAAAATGCGAAGGGGAACGCCTCAGAAATTGAGAGATTATCACAAGAATATGACCAGAATTTATTGGGGTTTTTAAACTACATCATTGAAGCTGTTCATTATGCCAAAGCGATAAAATTTTATATTTCAGTTTCTAAGTGTATCTCTTGTGTCCCTTTTTATCTCTTAAAGCTGCAATGAGCAATTTATGAACTGCGTTTTATATCTTGTCTCGACTTCATCTATTTTCCTACCTGTTGTATCATTTATATTTTAGCAGGAGTATATTTGTTTAGAAAATAAACATTAGCCATCACAAACTTCAGGTCACTTCCCGCAAGCCTCAGTAATGGGTGTTCCAGAATCGAGGCAGAGGGTAAACGTGAGTTGTGGAGTAGACAAAATAGCCTTTGACTAGGGGAAACTTGCTGGATAAATACAAGGGTGCCTACGTTGCAGTCAGGATTGTTTTTGTGCAGAAAGGGACACCCCCCTACACAAAAATAATCCTCTTAATGTTTTTTCCTCTTTCTAAGCGTGCTGCAGAATGCACACTTAGAAAGAGGAAACAAGGAGAAATAAACCCATTTCTCCTCATTACGCCTTTCCTGGGAAGGTGTAGTATTTTGACTCATTCCCAGGTTTACTATTGTTAGTAAATCTGGGAATGCACTAAAAACGCCTTCCCAGGGCAGAGAAGCACATGGCAGCAACTTGATCTACCTTGCATTACTCCAGATATACTGTGCCATGCAGAGACCCATAATGTGGCTCTGCGTGCCACAGTAAAGCTCACTTAAGAGCTTGCATTGCCCTAGGTCACTTTGAGTGCGATTCAAGCCCTTAGTAAATCTGTGACATATTTTCTAGCAGACTCTCCTCATTCACCTCCTACTCAAACAAAGAGAACCATTCCTGCCTTTCCAGTTCAACAGTTCAATAAAACCGCCCGCTCCATGGTCTGCCTCTGCTCTTTCTGGGGCTCTTGGATGAGAGGTTGTCTAACCCAGCAACACTGGGATCTATTAGCCCCAGGGGCCACCTGAGTTTGGTGGGCTACATCCCCTTTTTCGGCAGCCATCAAAGATTTTGCCAGGAATTTTGAAAGAAAGTGTCACTATTTTGTCTCTATAGTAAGAGGTGGGCCACCTCAGAGTCTGAAATGGTGAATGCACACCTAAAGTTCAACATCATAAATGCAGACAATGGCAAAAATACCAGCCTATCTCCATGTGGCCGTAGAATCTTGTGGACCTTCCAACAGCATCAGAAGATGTCAGTAAACTATGGGGAACCATGGATTCACACCCATCCTTGATACCATGTGTCAACATAGTCCCAAAGACCCCCTTCTGCACAACAAAAGCACTGGGCGACATCCTTTCACGCTTTGGTTACCAACAAATACCTACAAGCTACCCTCACACTCATAATCTCCAAGCTTAACTAAGCTAACACCCTGGGCACACCCAAATTCATCATATGCAAAATACAATGAATCAAAAATGCTGCCGTAAAACTCCATTTCTGTCTTCACCCAAGAGAACCCATGACTCCAGTCCTGCAGTCACTCCACTGGCTACCTATAGCTAGAAGGGCAATGCTGAGGTACCCTGCTTTGTCTACTGACCTTCCCAAGAAAAAGGACCAGTATAGCTACGAGTCAAGTTCAAGTAATGCAAACAAAACTGTACACTGTGTTCTAGGCTTGCACTATGGATTATTATACCACCTTACCATAAGAAATACGTAGAAGAAACTGCTGTCTCGGTACAAGTATGGGTTTTGGTAATTTACAGAATTATGTGAAAGTCACAAAAAATGATGCAAAATTATGTGTAATCACATGAAAATACATCTTCCTGCTACTTGCGCGAATAAATGATGCAAAGACACCTTTTGCATTGAAAAAATAGCACAAAACGGCATGATGTGAGATGCATGTGTGCGGCCATTTTGATCAGGCAGTGGCACTCTGACTTTAGCCAGCTCCCTTCTAGCTGTGTTCCTTAGCTCATCCAACTCATTTCATCCCATTCCTGCTTATCACTTATGTTCACTTTTTCTGTCCCCTTTTTGTGCTCCTTCACTTTTATTTTTATTTCCCCCCCAATCTGTCTGATTATCACCCAACAGCAATGGCAGAGTCGGGTAGCGTGCCACAGGAGTCAGTGGCAGCCGAAACACCCCAATGTCAGCATGTGGGAACCACATGCACCACATGCAATATTTTTTCAGAGGAGGTGACTGTGCTTTTGTTTAATGTGCAGCACCACCTGCCCCTCTTGTTAACAGCAAGCTGCAGGGCAAGTGTATGCTGTTCTGGGGAGAATGCGGCGCAGCATGCACCAACACACTAAGGTCTTCCACACCTTGCTTGGTGTTGAGGTGGTGGAGACATTTAAGAAATGTTTTAAATTGTTTATATTTATTACTTTGCATGAGGCTTATTTTACAGGTACGTTTAAGTGATTTCTGGTTAATTATATCTATACATATTATAACTATATGATCCTAAATGTATCTCTCCAGAATGCCACAGTCCCTCTGAATTGAAAGCAGGCCAAACTGTTACCACTATTAAACCAGCATTGGCATAGCCAATAGGTCTCGCTTTTGGGACCCTCTAAGTATTTAGTTATGCAGCATAATATCCTTGGTGCAACCACATCAACTGTTGCGTGGCTAAACACTTATAAGGTCCCAAAGGCGAGACCTATTTGGCTATGCCAATGTTTGGTGTGGTTGTGTGTATGTGGTTGTGTGTGTGTGTGGTTGTGTGGTTGTGTGTGTGTGGTATTGTGTGGGTGTGGTTGTGTGTGGGTGTGGTGTGTATGTGGTTGTGTGGTTGTGGTTCTGTTTGGTTGTTGTGTGGTTGTGTGTGTCTGTGTGGTTGTGTGTATGTGGTTGTGTGTATGTGGTTGTGTGGGTGGTTGTAAGGGTGGTTGTGTGGGTGTGGTTGTGCGTGTGGTTGTGTGTGTGGTTGTGGTTGTGTGACAGTAATACTAAAAGCATCTCAAAATAAAGGAACACAAACATCGAGTTTGTGGAAAGAGAAAGCACATTGTAAGTCAAACAGGCACAGCAAAGCATTAACACAACAACAAAACAAACAAGATCACTTAGCGAAGACTGAGTGCTGATAATGGATACACACAGCCCATCATCTTAAGAGTTCGATTGCAGCCAATGTGCACTCAAACCTGCCCCCTCCTTGTGAGTTGCACCCCATATTTCATGAGTTGTAACTGCTGCACCCACCATAGCGCTTTGAGATCTAAAGCGCTGCATAGGTCTAATCGATTAACCAGTCGCCAACATGCTGTGCTTTTAAAGAGAATGTGCTCATGTCCTCATGAAAGCGGTGTTGGACTTGGCCCTTCTAGCAAGTTCACCCCTAGAACGTTTTGCAGTATCCTAGCCTTTTTCCTGTGTTGTACTAGTGGTTTTAGGCCTCTAGGCACTTTCACACTGTGTCCCAGTGGAAAGTGCGTGCGCTCTGGGTTACATGAATGAGACTGACCTGCCCTCCCATAGGAATGCATGGGGGATCTGAGTGACCGTGCTAGTTCCTGATGCGTGGGAAGTGCAGGTGCGAGTTTGGTATGTGCGGACTCGTGTGATGAAATGCTGCGCGATGATGTGTGCGGCATCAATGTAGCTAGTGTAGAAGTGCCACTTCTAGACGCTGGCATAAATGTGCAGTGACTGCCTGGCGTGTGATTGGCTGGTGTGCCTGGCCCCAGGAGTCAGGATGGGTCTGCCCCAGTGGTGGGTGGAGAGAGCTGCATGTTGATGAGTGGGAGGAGTATACCTGGGACCTGAATAGGGCTGGGATTTCCCCACACAATGCTGGCTCCGCCCCCTGTGGTGCGACTGATGACCCTGGCCTGCTCTGTGAATAGGGAGAGGGGCTGAGCAAAACAAAGTGCTCAGGAACGAGTTGTATCTGGTTCGCCCCTTCCCTGCACCTTTGAGACAAAGGGATTTGGTGTATAAAAGTGGGGCTGTGACCCCATGAAAATGTTCTTGTTCTGAGGCGTGCTGCTGCTGGGGCCCAGGGCAAGGCTTGCCTCCCTGGGCCCTGTCCAGCCCCTGGATGCCTGATGGACTTCAAGGACTTTGTTTCTAGCGCCTGGTTCTCCTTTGGATCCTAACAAAGGGGGGCTTGCTGCTGGTGGGGCCCAGGAGGGACCGCCATGGGGGCTACCTCCATGCTGGAGGGCCCTGAGTGCTGGCCCCTGGGCCCTGCTTTGCCCCCTGGACGCCTTCAGGACCTTTTTGCTGGTCCTTTTACTCTGCCAGGGCTTGGTGCAGCCTCTAGCACTTGGGAGCGCTGAAATTGGGCCCTTGAAGGAGCACTGGAGCTCTGCAGCATGCTGCTGCCTATTGCCTGAGGGAATCCCCACTGAAGGGATTCCCCCGTGATGCTGCCGGGAGCGGGTGCCCACCCCGCATTCTTATTATGCCTAGCGGGAGCCCACCCCGCTTATATTGTTGCTTTTAGTGCGCAGGTGCCCACCCTGTGTCTTCTTTTCATTTTCTAAACACTACGTGTGCCCACCCCGCTTACTGGAGTCACACACGGGTGCCCACCCCGCTGCTGAATTTATTGTCACGCTCGAGGGAGCCTACCCCTCATTTGAATCGAGGAAATCGCCGCCGCCCGGAAGTCAGGCAAGTCTGCCTGTGACATGGGCGGGGCCAGCGGCTGGGGCGGAAGCGGCGCGAGAGTTGCGGGCCCGGGTGAAGTACGAGAGCAGCGCGAGGCTCCCACCTGCGAGGGAAGCCCCGCGCCGCCTGAGAAGTGCTGCCGCCTGTAGAACAGGAGTCCCCTGCGCCGGAGCCCGGTGAGTAAGGGCTGGGCAGGGGACAGGGCTGCACGTCACTCGCGCTCCCCCGAGGGAGCAGGCTGGGTGTTCGGTGCGAGGCACCGAGTCAGAGCGGCCCCGTGTGTGCAGTGGGCTGCTCCAACGAAGGGGGCATTATTGTTTCTGAGCCTGCGTGGCTCCAACGAAGGGCCCATGTATGTTTGTTCTGAGCGGCCCCGTCCTGCAGCGGGCCGCTCCAACGTGAGCCAGTATGCTCCGACGTGGGTGCCAGTTCCCTTTTGTTGGACATGAGTTGGTTTAGGAGCCAGCCGGCTCCACCGTGGCCATAATTGTTTTTAGAGCCCAGAGAGGCTCCAACGATGGGGCATAATTGTCTTCGAGCCTCTGTGGCTCCAGCGCTATGGGGGTATGTTGTTTTTAGAGCCTAGGTGGCTCCAACGTTTGGACAGTATTCCAAGAGCCTAGAGGGCTCCAAGGATTGGCGCAGTTTGTCTGAAGGGCTAATGAGAGCCCCCTGCCGCTATTTGCCTTCCCCAGCTGCACAGCACTTAGTGCCAGCTGCAGCGTTTAGGCCCTGCCTTGTCCCCAGCTGCCCAGCAAGTAGTGGGCAGCTGCTACGTTTAGGTTCTGGTGCGACCTGGACGCTAATGTGATTGAGGTGTTATTGCGATTCATGCTAATGTGATTGGGTGTTAGGAAATGTACTGTGTATAGCATGTTTTGCGCACCCTGTGTTTTATACCTCTAAATGTGGTCATTTCTGCCTAGGAGGTTGTTTTACCTGTTTTAGGTTGGTGTTAGGGAGATTGTACTTCCCTGTGCGATATACGCCCCTAGTGTAGGTATACTTAGGTGGTTAGGTCTAATGCGTTAGACCGATGAGAAATTGCATAATGTGTTTATGCGCCTGTGATGGATGCAGGATAGGTTTTATACCTGATGCTAGTGTGATGACGCTGAGGTCATTATTGCGCCAGTAGTTACTGGTTGTGTTCTACCGTGCTAATTTGTGTTATGTTCTACATGTACACTTGGTGATTTGTGCTAATTCTGACGGTGGCCCATGTGGCCCTGTCCCGTGTAAATAGTCCCTTGTAAAATTCTGCCCAGTGCCAGTTGGCACAGTGTAAATTGTGTGAATATTATCTAATGTGTTTGGTATAATACAAAGGCTATTTTTATATAATACCTTGTGTGGAGTTTCCCTTGTGGTGGGCCTGGGGTGTTGTTGCTGGGTGCGCGCGCAAACGCTTTACACATTGCCTCCGGGATAAGCCTGACTGTTCGTGCCAAGCTACCAAGGGGGTGAGCAGGGGTTATCTTTGGCGTGTAACTCCCCTGCCCTGACTAGAGTGGTGGTTTCTGCCTGGCTTTGGCGCAAGCCCTAGCCAACCAGAAAGAGCCATTTCTAACAAGCGGCAACGAAAGGACTCCCTGAATGGTGCAATGGACATGAAGCAGCCGCTGCGATCAGAAATAAACACTGTGAATGTTGTCCAGTTTCACAGTAACATTTCCTTAATTTTCTTCAAGTCACAAAACAGTAATACTAAAAGCATCTCAAAATAAAGGAACACAAACATCGAGTTTGTGGAAAGAGAAAGCACGTTGTAAGTCAAACGGGCACAGAAAAGCATTAACACAATATGTTCTTTGATGTTTGATGTTCTTTGAACGAGAACATCAAAGGGGCGCCGCGAAAGTGATCGCGGGTGCTTAATGAGCAAGACGAGGTTTGCCAGCCTCTGCTCCTAAGCGTGCGCCCGCGCACATGAACTGTAGCTCTAGGCTGGCCATGGTAGCATTTTTTGAGCCCTCACAAAAAGTCTCGCCAGGCCAGCGCATGTGCTGGGTCAGGCGAGACCTAAAAAGCCCTCCCTAGTCCCCAATACACTTGCTAGCAAAAGACCTATATCTCTCCTCCTGGCCGTGGCAAAGGTGTGTGAGAAAGCAGTTTTTAAACAGTTATCCACCTTTGTTGAGGCATCTGGTGCCCTCCATCCAGCCCAATCGGGATTTAGGGCATCCTATAGTACGGATACGGCTTTAGTCGAAATGTCTGAGGCAGTAAGGCAATGCTTGGATGCAGGCGGCAGAGCGACCCTGATCTTATTGGACCTCTCTGCCGCATTTGATACGGTGCTCCACCATCAACTACTTGCCCGTCTCTCAAGCATTGGGGTCTCTGGACTGGCTTGGGACTGGGTTAAATCTTTCCTAGAGGACAGAACCCAGCAGGTATGGCAGCCCCCGTTCTGTTCGAACCCCAGAAAGGTGACTGCGGGACTACCGCAAGGATCCACTTTATGCCCCCTGCTGTTTAATATCTATGTCACTCCCCTGATTTACTTAGCAGAGGAGCTGGGGGCTAAGATCATAGCTTATGCCGATGATACCCAGCTCCTCTTTACCTGGAAGAAAACTGACCTGTCCCCGGACATAGTGAATGACTGACTCTCTGCTGTTTTTAAATGGCTTGCACGGGCGCAGCTGAAGTGCAATGAAGACAAGTTGAAGGTGCTCCTGTACGGGTCCTTCCCCCGCACTTTAGGGAGGCTTTATGGCCTACTGACTACCCCCCGCCCAATTCTGTCGGCAACCCTGTTAAGCACTTGTGGGTCTGGTTCAGTGACGGCCTTAGGTTTTCAACGCAGATAAAGAAACTTGCGGGAGTCTGCTTCAGCACTTTAAAACACTCAAAGTTTCTTCCCTTGTTGCCCCGGCGTCTTATATGTGACGGTTTATCCTCCCGGCCATTAGCTGAGTTTGCAGCAACATTGAAGTAACCGACACTCCGTACCACCATCTATCAGGAATTTTGCCTCACATATAAGACGCCTGCTATCCAACCGGCATCTTATTGATCATCGAACCTAGAACATTCCTTGTGCAAATACACAAATAGAATCACCCCCCTGACAGGGAATGTCTTCATACTACTAATTTGTATAGAGTCCATACGACACAGAAAAATTGGCTTTTAAATCCTAAGCCCACCGATACCACTGAACAGGTTCCATTGAATTCTTCGATAAAACAATTGAACCTTTGCCCGAATATTATGATATCAAACCCCAAGTAGAACCACATCAGGTCCTTGTATACATTCTTGAAAACCACCACACGTCCTATCTGTTTGTGAGGCCACGATTTCAAGAGTTGTGGCTTTTCCTGATGAAGGCGTATTTTTCGCCGAAACGCGCGTAGAAGATGATTACATGGCCACTGAAGTGTTTTTATTCTGTATAATTATTGTAATTTTAATGGAATTATTAAATTGAGTGACAATATTGTGTATGAATGTACTCTCTAATTGTGAATTCTTTTTATTTTTTGATATTTACATTAACAACAAATATTATTGTGGAATTTTCAAGTCTTGTTGTGGCTACACTAATTGGACACTTTTAGGACACAATCATGCAAGATAAATTGATTGCCTAGGAAGTTATTGTTACATTATGCCAATGCTCTGTACATTGGCCTGCCCAGATACCATCTAAAAAGATTGCAAACCATACAGAAGGTGGCAGCAAGGGTTCTGCTCGGTATCCCAGGAAGATCAAGTATGAAGCAACATATACAGGACCTTCATTGGCTTCCCTTGGCCCGCCGTGTCCAGTTTAAGGCTCTTACCTTGGCGCATGGAGCGTTACACGGAGCAGGGCCATTATACCTGAAGAGATGTTTTGCCTTCTACATTACCCAAAGACGTCTGCGCTCTGCTGCACAGCGTCTGGCAGTTATCCCCTGCTTTTGCCTTACTCGGATGGGCGGCAGCTCCCTATCTTTTAAGGTGGCTGAAGCCTGGAATTCCCTTCTGCTGGAATTACGTAACATCCAAGATACCAGACTGTTTAAGAAACACCTCAAAACCCTGCTTTTTGATTAAACCTTGGTATGCTTAGCTCCCATCGTTTCCTCTCAATAACCATTTCGCGCCGGGACACTCCTGAGCATCCGTGCGTGTTATGCAATATAACATAACATTTGTAGCGTGTGTGGCGGTAGATACACATACTATGCTTACTTCTGCCATCAAGTGTTGGGCTGGGACTTTTGCATGTTTTTATTTGAAGAAGTTTGAGTCACAAGCCCTGTTGTGACTCCTCCCCTGTCCCAGAATGCATCAGCAGTACTGCTCAACATAATATTTTCTTCCTCCATCGGGCTTGGATGATTGGGACACTACTGTGAAGTTGAAGCATGGAAAGTATGCTGAAAACCTTCTTCGGGGTCCGTTTTGGGCCCTGCATCTCAGCAGGAGAATAGCAATCGCTTGCATTGAACTAATTTGATCTCTACAACTGCCTTCCAAAAAGTCACTTGACGGGGCGCCATAGGCTCAAACATTTGTTGAGAGAACTTGAGGTAATTCTCAAGAATGGTCTGAGGACTCTGGCATGGAGAGCATGACATGCTAATTGCGCTTGTTTCAACCACCACAACATATGTAACCTGTGCCTTCCCCCCCCCAGCAAACTTAAGGAGTCGAACTGTGAGGCTTGTCTTGCGTTCCACTTTAAAAAAACAAAACTAAGCCAGTGAAACATCAAACATGCCGCATGAAATCCCAACACATGTGCTCAACATCCTTGGCATTGATGATGTACAAGATGTTGAGGATATCCAGTGGCTCTGGAAGAAGAAGATGATGCTGGTCCATCAATATCTGGCCAACTTTAGCAAGAAGAGGCCTTCTCTGAAACTTCAGACATTCAGCTACCAACTTGAAGGACTGAAAACAAATACGACACGCTGCACCTCAGTGGTCCCAGCAGTTTAGTCTCAAGCCCCTAAAAGGCTAGCTGTCGAGGCAAAGCACCACTACTCTTGGAGTTGGGTGTCAAGCCCATAGCCAAAGCCCCAAAAGGATTGAGGAATGCTCCTCTAGAGACCGGCTCACTTTTGACCCTCCTCATTCCCTAATAGAGCCAGTGACTGTGTAGACACCTCAAAATGCAGTGCACAAGTATTCTCCAGAGCCGAAGCCGATGGGTAAGACTCAACGCACTTAAACACCGGAATCGTTGTTGAGGCCTCTCCCGACGTCGAGGTCCTAAACCTCAGAGGGATCAATACCTGAGAGAGTAGCGGACATCCTTGATGAACGTCAATGACATTTTTTAATTCATGGATACCCTCACTGATGAGTAGTGTTCTATACAAATCTACATAACATCCAGACACGGTTCAAATTGTTGCCAGGCCTTCTCGCAATTCCTTATTGAGTTATTTTCACATGTTAAAACTGTCTGAGCAAAAGTTTGACTTCATTAGTGCTAGTTTAACACCCACATACAGCAATTTGCAACTAAAAGGTGAACAGTTAACCTTTACATAGTGCCTTTTTCTGCACAGCAATAAGTGTTGTCGTATTTTTAGTAAGTTATGATCTGTTGGAGCAGAAATAATTTTTTTGTTAAAATCTGCAATTCATGCAGCAGATGATGGATTATGTGTCAAATTCGGCAATTCCTTATTTATGTAAAAAACGCCAAGCCTGCAGAATCCTAGCATTTCAGAGGTCCTGCAAATAGCTACTAGCCCCGTGTTTTCCACCACTCTCCACTACGTCTCATTATTGCATTCTCCACCACAAGATAATCAAGGTACAGAATCTGATTCAGGGAGCCCTTATTTTTCTGGGGGCTCAGGGGGGAGAAACATTTAGGCTACGGAGGAGGGGAGAAATTGGGGAGGGAGTTCCTTGGTAGGATTACACAGTCGCCCTCAAGATGACCCAAATATCGAACCATATCCTAAAAAACTATGGCCATCGGTTGATACCACATCTTATCATGTGGTTATACAGAGGGCACCCTCTCACCAGCAGGTACAAATGCACACTGTATAGGATGAGCAATATTTTTTTTATTCAAAGCACTATCAATAATAGAGGCGGGCATGGACAGGCAGAGCATGGAGTAGGATGCAGGGTCAATGAGCTCTGCTTCACAGTGGCCCTACAGCATCTGATTGCACCCTAAAGTGGTCAGCAGGGACCCCCACTGTGCTCCGACGTGAGGGGAGTCGTCCAGACAGTGATAGAACACGCTGCATCCTTTACCCGCAAGGCACTGTCACACAACCTCTGGAGACCAGCCGCAATAAGAGCCCAGCCGATATCTTGGCTATTTAGATATCATGAGTGCTCGGGCGGGCCAGTGTCGCACCCTCTGGTGACAGACTCCCAGTAAGGTCTGCCCCGAATGAAGACATCACATGCCCACTGGCCCCGGGGGAGGCCCACTCTGAAGTTCTGGGACTACATCGTGTGGTGAGGGGGTTGTGTGGTGCGGACAGTGATGAGCTCAGGCCTCTAGCAGCTCGGATGACAGGCCCGCCCATGGGGCACCTGTCCAACTCCAGTTCAGGGGATGACAGCCCTGTGGCAGAGACAATTGGGTGAGTCTCTGGACCCTTGGCTGGACCTGGTCACACCTGGTGGGGTGTGGCCATTCCCACTCTGGGACCTCCCCCGGCCTACCTTCTCTTCGGGTCCTGGCTCCCCCTCCACATCCCATGCTGCTGAATGCATGTCCTGCACCTTTAAGGAGGGGAGCGAGCCTAATCTTAGTCGCTGCCTTCCAGCCTTGCTCCAGGGTGCCCCACATGAACAGCCTGCTTCTGAGACAGGGAGTACCAAGGGCCAGGCTTCTGCTCTTAGGGAGCGTTTGGGCACTTGGGCTACGCTGAATCTGGGAAGCCAACACCCTGCAAGCCTTAGAGCACCCTTGACTAGACGCCACAACCTTCTCTGCCACCCCTGAAGGGAGGGTGTATGCATTGTGGGCTCCTCACCCCTAGAGAGACCACCAGAGGACTCTTGGTGCCACTGACACATACCCTCACTGAGTGCCACAGGTCCGCAACTTCTCTTGGCTCATGGTGCGCACCTTGAACACCAGTAACTTGAGCACCACTCCACGTTAATCACCCAGACTGTGTCACCATGGTGAAGGGCAAATCTACCAAAGACTATACGGTCACGGAAATGTGGACTTGCCAGGCAGCAGGAGAAGGAAAGCACAAACCACCAGACTCGTCATCGGAGGGCAAAGCAACTCCAACCACTTTCCTCTCCCAAGAGTACATGGAGGGCTTTCTGTCTGAAATTCGTTCCTAAATAGGCTCCATCAAGTTGGAACTCAAATCCAGCATCCGTAAGAACCGTAGGGAGGATAGCGATCTGAGAGATCCGGTGAACCATTTGAAGCGTGCATTGGATGCTTGCACCGAAGACCAAGAGACACTGGGGAGATTGAATGCCCTGGAGGAGCAAAACAATGACCTTCAGCTGAAACAGGAAGACCTTGAAAATCCGAGCTGCCACATCATCATCCGTATCAGAGACATTCTACGTGGGGCTGAGGGTGAGGACATCAAGGGCTATTTCAGAGACCTACTCCAGACCATCAGAGGAGACACAGTGTTACCTCCTCACAGGCTGGACCCGGCCTACAGGCCGCATTGGGCCCCCCTCCAGACATCCTGGTCCACGTTCACTTCTTTGAGGAGAAGGGGGCCATCCTGGCAGCAGCCTGAAGCAAAGCGCATCTGATCCTTTGTGGAGCAGCGATTCACCTATTTCAGGACCTGTTGCTCACCAGATTGCAGACACTGAAAGAGGTCCGCCCCATCACAGCAGCCCTGAATGAGCGCAATATAAGATATCAATGGGGCCATCCCTTTAGCTTTATCTTTCAGTTGAATCGCCGAGGTAGGATGCTTTGTTTACTGTTAGAGGCTGCCTCACTGCTGGAGCTGCTCCCAGATCGGGTGCCAAGGCCCTGAAGTGCAAACAACAGGCAGATTGTTCAGAGTAGTGCACATCCACCCCCGCCAAAAGAGTCATGAAATAGCTGACGACGTCAAGGTAGTTGTCATATAACACCTGCTCAGGATGAAGAAGAACTCACCCTCTCAGGGGGCATCCTCTCCAGGAACTCTCTCTCCAAAATAGACCTGAACACCCACGCTACACTGGTTCCTCCCCTATGAGCTGAGACTTTCCACTTCCCCTCTTTGTCACGCTACGAACGCCTGCCTCGCTTCTCTGGAGCCCCTCCACCATGTTGACTCTTCCTTGCGGGGGGTCCCACCCTCAATAAGTTTGGGAAATCCAGCCATAACATGGACAAGGATGTTTCTCAGTTGGGCACGGATGGCCGCACAATGTTTCCCTCTTCTCTTTTTTGTTTTTTCTCTCCAACCTGGCGGTGGGAACCATGGGGAGAGTGGACAGGCACTGCATAGCCATCCTTGACCTTCCTTAGACATGGACCTTTTGTCCCTCGCAAACTTAACGCTCCCTAGGCCAGGGTAGACATGCATCCACAACTGTATTCAAACTAATCTCACTGAATGTGAGAGACCTCAACTCGCCTAATAAACGACACCACGTTTTGTGCTACCTGACGCAGCATGACCCTGACATCATCTTCCAGCAGGAGACACACTTACTGTGAGCGGACCAGTGCTAAATGCATCACGAGGGCTACCCTCTTCAATATTGGCCATCCTCCTCAATATTGGCCATCCTCCATGATTTAAATGGCAGGGGTGGTGGTGATGATGTGTAAGCCACATTTTGGAGGCACTGATGTCTCTGTGACGCGGAACCTCGGGGTAGATTTTTTTAAATGATCATTTGCTGGGCACACAACACCATTCTCACACTGCTCCTTGTCTATGCCCCAACTCCTCCCAAGATTCATTCCTGCATACTACACTGCGACAACATCTGCGAAGCGCCTTGGGTACATTATCGTTGTATGGGACTCCAGCCTGGCCTTGGACCCCAACAGGGACAGGAACATAAACACCTTCTAAGGCAATGGGGCTATATCGGCCCTAGTAAAAAAAGGACATCACTGAACTGGGTCTCCTTGACGCGTGGTGGTACCTCCTCCCAGTCTCCAGAGACTACTCATTCTACTCTCACATCCATTCCTCCTACTTGTGTATAGATTACATCCTGATTATGCACTCACTCCTCCCTGCACTAGACTCTGCTGATACAGCGGACATTTAGATTTCAAACCATGCCCATGTCGACATCACATGGTAGCCTGACCCTCCCGTTACCAGGGCCTGTCCAGCATGGCGTCTCAAACCCTACATCTTCAGGGACCGGGTAAACAAAGCTTATATAAGGCAAGCCATAACTGACTATTTTGTGCATTACTCCACCCCAGAAATTTCGTGCCACACCCGCCGGGACGCTTTTAAGGCTACCACTGGGGGCACTATCATTGGCATTGAGAGAAAAAGGGCCAGGGAGGCAAGATTAGTTGAGCACTATTTAATGCTGGAGATAAAAGTCTTGGAGGCCCATGACAAACAGCAACCCTTGAAACTCCTTAAACGCAAACTGTCATTGGTACGAGGCCAGCAGAAACTTCACAGGGCCATCAAATAGGCACCCTCCATGCTCTCAAACTCAGAAAACAGCACGCTAAGTGCTATATACCGAGGGTTAGAATGTAGTCTGGGGCCTGGGTGATGACAGAATAGGATAAGCAAACTGCCTTTTGAATGTTCTATCTGAAACTCTACTCAAAAGACATGGTACAACCTGAGCCCATATGATGCTTCTTAGACCAATATGAGCGATTAAAGCAATGCCAACCGGCAAAACCTTGGGCCTGGATGGCCTCCCTCTTGAGTTCTGCACAACCTTTCTGAGTTCCTTACAGGGCCATCTACTTGCCCTCTGCAACTCCTTCTCTGCTAGCACAGATTTACTCCCACTATGCGTTAAGTGGAGATTGCTCTGCTCCCTAAACCTGGTAAGGACCTGACAATGTGTATCATACAGGCCTATAGCAGTTCTCAATGTTAATGGCGAAATCTACACAATAATTCTAGCGATGCACCAGGCTTGATAGAGCCGCACCAGGTGGGGTTCATCAGCACCCTTTGCCAACTTGCCCTCCTGATAGAAAAGGTGCTCAAAAGAAAGATCCCAGCACTGCTTCTATCCCTCGATGCGGAGAAAGCCTTCAGCGGCGTCAACTGGCTCTGCCTTACGCAAACTAAATTTGGGACAGGACATGACCCAGAAGATCCTGGCGGCCCATACTGATCCCATTATGACAATCCGGGTCAATGGACAGCACATGGAGTACATATGCCTGGCCAGGGGAACTCTGCAGAGATGTCCACTGTCCCACCCTCCTTTTTGCCTACGTGGTCAAGCCCCTGGCCATTAGGATTGAGCAAGATCAAGGTATAAAGGAGATCCAGTTTGGAGGTAGGGCGCATAAATTCAACCTCTTTGTGAATCATGTCCTACTTACACTGACCAACCCAGCACAATCCCTGACCAGGGGCGGCTCCTCCACTAGGGTGGAGTGTCGCCCCACTGCTTTCTCGCAGTATGAGAAGCAGAAACTAAATGGTAATAACAGTCATTTTATGTTTCTGCTTCTTGCCCTGCGAGAAAGCAGAAGGGTTTGGTTGGGGGCGGGCGGTCTGCTCTAGGGCAGGGTAGGAGTGGCTTGCCCCCTGCTGAGGGTGCTGGCTGTTTGGTCGGCCCTCTGGGGCCGGCCAAACCAGTCATACGCTCTCTACCCTTTCTCCATGTAGGCTGCAATGCAGCCTGCACGGAGAAAATGGCCTCCCCATAGGAGCCTGGTTGGGCACCTTCCTGACCAATCACAACAATTAGCTTAGGGGAGGGAGGCTGCTTGCTAGTATGTTCCTGCCAGGGGCAGGACAGCAGGAGTTCAGGTCGGGAGCAGAGACGACGAGGTAAGTTTATTTTCTTTTTAAATTAACCCCTGCACGCAACCCCCTTCCCCCCGCCCTCCACCCGCTAGTCATGCCGACCGCGACTGTCCCTGACATCCCTTCTCCTGGAGGAATTTGAAATGGTGTCAGGCTTCAATGCCAACATCGCAAAATCTCCCTCCCTGGAGGCAGACGTCACACTTTTAGAGGTGTCCACTCCATTTCAATGGGGTCAGCATTCCATTTAATACCTAGGGCGTAACACCACGTGCCATCTCGATGACTGGACCAAAGCAAATTGAAAACCTCTGTACTAGAATGTTCTCAATGACATGCAAAGATGGCGACCGCTCTACCTCATGTTGCTAGGCCGCACAAATATTGTTAAAATGAATATCCTCCCCAGTGCCCTGTTCTAAACGCTCCTGACATCCATTCCGACATGATACATAACTCTTCTACAAAGCCTTTATCTGGGCAGGTAAAGCACCACATATCTTAGGTCTTGACGCTTTCCAGAAGCAGGGGGGACTGGAGTGTCCCAATTTCCTGGAATACTATTGGGCGGCCCATCTCCATTGTATCTGTGAGTGTGTGGTCCATGAAAGTCAGAATCATTGGGCAGGGCAGTGACATGTCGTCCACTATGGGATCCAACCTCGCTCCCGCTTGCTAAGCACCCATGCAGCCACCCGGACAAGGACAGTCCTGGAAATTTGGGTTCAGAAAGCAGTTAAAAAAGGCCTTATCACCTTCCCGTCTCCCAGCACCCCTACCACTAGGAATCCAGGTTTCACACCTGTACTCCCCCGCATCATCACCCCACCGCCATCCCAAATTGAGAGAGGGGCAATTTCAGAACCCTGAATTACCTCTTACAGGGTGTGGGCATTAGACCATTTGAACAATGCAAGCAGGAGTTTTGGGTACCCGAAAACATACAACTCCAATACTACCAGCTTAGACACTGGGGCCTCCATGCAACTAACTACGTGGCTGCCACCAGACTGCTCACCTCCTTTGAAAAGCTGGTGAGGTTATTAGTGGGTCGAAGGGGCTGATCTCAAGAACATACAAGGCTCTACAGGATTCCAAACCTAGAACAACCCATGCTTGCCAAATCAGGTGGGCAAGGAACTTAGAGAGAGACATATCCCGAAAAAAAGGGACACATAGTGGGCTAACATTCCAAAATCAATGTGCAGTGTCCCCCAAAGAGAGCTGCCGTACAAAGCAATGTTTCAATGGTATCTCATTATGGTTAGGCTACTATTCATGTTCCCTGCATCCTCAGATTGCTGTTGGAGATATGGCGAGAACAGGGGCACCTTCTGCCACATGTGGTGGGACTGCACCCTCAGTCAGACATTCTGGAAAGAGATATTGGGGCTCATCAATGACACCATGGGATTTCCCATTCTGAAAGAGCCCTCCATAATCCTTTTGCAGCTGAGACAGGGAATGACTAGCTCAAATTGAACCCTTGTACGCTATATGATGGGGGCAGCCAAGCTATTGGTTGCCTTATGTTGAAAAAACTAGATCTCCCGCCAGGCATGCTGTGGTTTCACAGGATGTAACAGGTACTAGCCATGGAACACATTACGCATAGCCTCCTGAACATGTACAAGACATTTATCCAACTCTAGCAACCCCTCATACATTACATGTCACGCCTTGATTTACACTCCAGTATAGCTTAGCAGCTCAGGATCCTTCAACTCTTTGATTACAAGTAGGGAGCCCCCCCATATGAGACCCTCTGATGCCAACGCCACCCCTCCCACCCCCTCACTCTCTTTCATTGTCTTCCTGACAGGGCCACCTTCTCCCCTCTTCCTCCTCAACCTGTTGGGGGGGGGGGCTCCCTACTTTCTCCTCTTGTTTGTTTTGAGATGACCCCAGGCGGTTTGAATTGCAGGGGAATATTTGTTGGGGGGAGGGTGACTGGACCTGGAATATGTTGTATCTGGTTGAACGCACTCTTGGCAATGAGTAGACCCACTGCCACATCTCTTTGGTCTTTCCCTGTGAAAATTCAATAAAAAGATTTGTTTAAAAAGCAAAGAGGCTGATTAGTTACTTGTCTGTGTTTAAAGTTAAAATGCACCACAGATACTTTAAAGAACCAGTTAAGGCGAGGGTAGTAAGTAATAACATTCACATAGAAAAATAATAAAAAAAATACAAGCCTGCTCTTCTAGATCTACCATTCATTGGTTGAATAATTGTACTGGACTCACTGGTAGAGTATACAGCAGAGTTCTTCTGCCCTGTAACGCCCTGAACGTCTCAGGATCGTTTAACAGACACGATAATGAGAACGCAACCACTTGTGAAGGTTTAGTTATTTTAATGAAGGCAAAAATAATACAAGGAATAAACAAAGGTTATAGTCACTGGAATCCTCCAGGCTAAGTACGTTACCAGCCCACAGCACGGATGGTCCTAACCGTCCTCTGCATATACGCCGATCCCGGCGTATGCCAACAGAGGGCAGAAATGAAATGGCCGACAACGCCAATCGGTAGGCTGTGAGGGGCACGAAGAGTGTTGGGGAGAATCGAGGAGTCAGGGAAACACCCAGCCGGGGTCTCTACCTGAAGGGAGCAGCCGCTCAACCTCTTCCTCAGACTGCACCGGGACGCGGAGTCACCTCCTGGTGATGCGTCACCGATACCCCAATCACAAGCAAAGAAGACTGAACCGAGAGCAGCCGCTCGATCGATCCCGTGGACTTCCGAGTCTGTAACGCGGCAAACACCTCCTGGTGTGCGTTACAGCTGGCAGTCCCTGTATCTCTGGTCGGGCTGGGAGTTACGACTCCAACCAGCAAAAGCGCCACTGCGCTTTGACTCAGCCGAGTCAAAAAGCGAAGCTCAATGGTTATCCGGTAGAGCTTCTAGGTCCTTCACAGGTGACGATGGGGCAAGACACGGCCCAGGGAGTAACGACTCGACCTACCTCCGTTCTTGCCTTACTGGAGCACCACTCCGGAACACTGCTCTTCACTAAGCAGGTACGTCGGTGTAAACACAATATCCGACAGCGTTGTACCTCCCGGTTCCTCCCTTTATAGGGCGTGTTTTCCTTGAGTTATGTAACAGCTCTCCTGTTTACATAAGGGCGTGTTTTCCTTGAGTTATGTAACAGCTCTCCTGTTTACATAAGGGCGTGTTTTCCTTGAGTTATGTAACAGCTCTCCTGTTTACATAAGGGCGTGTTTTCCTTGAGTTATGTAACAGCTCTCCTGTTTACATAAGGGCGTGTTTTCCTTGAGTTATGTAACAGCTCTCCTGTTTACATAACCTCTCAACCGCTAAGCATCCTGGGAGATGTAGTCCGTTTTCGCTGGTTACCGTTTTCCTCCCCTCGCATGACAGGAATTCTTGACAGTACATCCTCCCTCTCAGCGGCTCCCCACGGGTCCAGCGCTGGCAGGAAAATGCCGATGGAACAAGGAGACCAAGCGCGGAGCATGAACCCCTTCAGCCGGTTCCCATGACTGCTCCTCCGGGCCATAGCCTTTCCACGCAACCAGGTACCACAGCTTCCCCCTGCGCCATTTGGACGCCCGTATGCCCGACACTTCATACTCCACCTCCGGCCTGGGTGTCCCAGACGGCTTGGAGGGTGCTGGTTTGAGCAATGATACATGAAAGACAGGGTGTATCCGCAATGACTGGGGCAAGCACACCTTCACGTTCACGGGACCCATACACTTGGTAATTCGATAGGGGCCCATGTACTTGGGATGGAACACACTGTTTTTTCGAAACCTCATGTTTCTTGTGGATATCCAGACGTAGTCTCCAGTGCGGTACAGTGGCCCGGGCCTTCTCTTCCTGTCTGCCGCAGCCTTGTATCTTCTCTTGGCCTCTATTAGGACAGCCCTTGAGCGCATCAACGTGTCTTTTATGTGTGCCACCCTGTCCGCTGTGGCGGGAATCCTGTCCTCTCTGAACGGATGTAGAAATGGCAAGAACCTGGGATGTTGGCCATAGTTGCTATAGAACGGAGATGACTGTGTGGAGCTGTGAGTGGCGTTGTTATAGGCTATCTCTGCAACCCATAGCAAGTCGACCCATTCTTCCCTGCCCTGGTCCACAAAACATCGCAGATACTGTTTGAGCGTTTGGTTCAGGCGCTCGGTTTGGCCGTCCGTTTGAGGGTGGTAGCTGGTGGACAGGGCGGTCTTAACATGCAGCGCAGTGCACCAAGTCTTCCAGAATTGCGCAGTAAACTGCGACCCCCGGTCCGACACGATCACCTCAGGTAATCCATGCAGTCGTACCACATTCTTTAGGAGTAGTGACGCCAATTCCCCGGCCGTAGGGACTCTCTTGCAGGGGATGAAGTGCCCCATTTTCGTCAAGTAATCCACCACCACCAGTATTGCCGTCATCCCCTGGTCTACCGGTAGGCCCACCACGAAGTCCAGAGATATGCTATCCCATGGTCTATCCGGGGTCGGAAGTGGATGTAAGAGCCCTTGGGTTCGGCCATGGTCGGCCTTCATGGTAGCACACGTAGGACATTCCTGTCCCCACCTCCTGACATCCCCTCTCATGGTTGGCCACCAGAAATGCCGTCCCATGCTAGCCACCGTTTTTTCAAAGCCCAAATGACCTGCGCATGGAGAGTCATGGCACCAGATGAATGCTTGTTTCCTTAGCCTAGGCATCAATAGGCACCTGCCCTTCAGGGGTATCCCGTCCTTCAGCTGCCATTCTCTGTGACTGAGGAGCCACCTCCGCCATGCGAATGACCTGATCCCTCTCTTTATTCCCCTCAGGAAAGTATCCGGTTGGATAACCCCCAATACCATCCTCGGGGAAATGATGGAATGCTCGGTCGCAGGCAATGGTTCCTTAACTGCAGATTGACGGGACAGGGCGTCCGCCTTCCGGTTTTCCGTCCCCGGCCGATATGTGATGCGGAAGTTGAACCCCGCAAAGAAGATCATCCACCGCAGCTGTCTGGGAGAAAGGTGTCTTGTGGCCGTCATGAACTGTAGGTTCCGATGGTCCGTGTACACTGATACCACATGTCTTGCCCCCATCAACCAATGCCTCCATTCGGTGAAGGCGTCCTTGATTGCGAGAAGCTCCTTCTCCGCAATATGGTAGTTGCGTTCGGCGTCGTTGAGTTTGCGGGACATGTACGCAACGGGATGAAGCACCCCTGTGTCGTGGTTGCGTTGGGACAAAATAGCCCCCAGCGCCACATCCGATGCGTCCGCTTCCACCACGTAGGGGAGATCCGGATCGGGGTGAGCCAACACCGGCGCCTTACCAAAGGCGCTTTTCAGGGCCTCAAAGGCTGTGTTCGCTTCAGGGGACCAGACAAACTCCTTGGACTTCCTCAGTAGCTGTGTGATTGGGGCCACCAATCCTGAAAATCCATCTATAAACCGCCTGTAAAAGTTGGCGAAGCCAATGAAACTTTGGACGTCCTTCACGCTTTGGGGCACCGGCCATTCTTTCACCGCCTTGATCTTTCGTTCTGCCATCTCCTGTCCCTCTGGACTCAGCATCACTCCGAGGAATTCCACGGATGTGACGTGGAAGTCACACTTGCTGAGTTTACAAAACAGCATGTTTTCCCTCAGCTTTTGGAGCACAGCTTTGACGTGGTGTACGTGCTCCTCCACACTGGACGAATAGATGAGGATGTCGTCGATATATACGACCACGTAGATATCCAACTCCTCTCTGAATACCTCATTCAAAAAGTACTGAAAGGCTGCCGGGGCGTTGCACAGACCGAACGGCATGACGAGGTACTCAAAAAGGCTGAACCTGGTCTTAAAGGCGGTCTTCCACTCGTCTCCGTCCCTCATGCGCACCAGATGGTATGCCCCTTTCAAATCCAACTTGGTGTAGATACGAGCTTTCTTGACCTGTTCCAGAAGTACACTGATGAGAGGCAAGGGGTACCGATTCTTTACGGTTATCGCATTCAATGCCCTAAAGTCCACACAGGCTCTCAGCTCCCCATTAGCCTTCGGGATGAAGAAGAGTGGCGAGGCGGCCGGAGACTTGGACGGGCGGATGAATCCTAGCTTGAGGAGTTTATCCAGGTACCCCCGGAGATGCACGTTTTCAGGCTCCGTCAGGGCATACAGCCTGCCGCTGGGAACGCTGGCCCCTGGCACCAGGTCGATCTGGCAGTCAAACTGTCTATGTGGTGGTAGCACTTCCGCCTTCACCTCATCAAATACATCCTCAAAACTGTGATAAGCCTGGGGGAGAGCCACATCTTTTTCTGCCGCTGTAGCCACCGTCTGACTCCCGCTCTCATCTGCGTCAAGGGATTCCGTTCTTATTCCACAATGCAGGATGCAATACGGTGACGTCAGTTCGATGCGATGTGTTGGCCAATCCACAGAGGGGTTGTGTTTCTGTAGCCACGGCAATCCCAATATGACGCCATATTGGGGCGCTCGGATGATGTTAAAATCGATTTGTTCCAAATGGTTCCTCCCACATCTCATCGGAAGGACCCCCGTGTGCTGCCCGATGGGCCCCGTCACCAATCGCCTTCCGTCTACAGCATAGACGTCTTCGGGTACAGCTTTGGGAAGAAGCACTAGCCCTAGCCTGCATGCCTCGTTGTGGTCCATAAACATGCCAGTGGCCCCTGAATCCACCATGGCCACAACGGGTATCCACTGGTCATGCACTCCCACGTGCACCGTGAGAAACAGGTGTTGTTGTCCCTTAGTGACCGAGTTGGAAAGTGAAGGGATGGATGAGTGACTCGGAGACGCCCCTTCTTTGGTCTGGGAGTCCTCTAGTTTTCCGCCGGTACGTCCACCACGGCTGTTACCGACCGGTTGGCCCGATAACGTGACGTCTTCGGTTTGGCAGGGCATTCACGTACGTAGTGGCCTTTTTTGCCACAATATAGGCACAATCCTTGTTTACGGCGTGACTCTTTCTCCGTGGCTGTGAGGCTCGCTCGTATTGCGCCGATGTCCATGGGTTCTCCCTTGGATGCGGTGGCAGTTTCAGGACTTCCCACTGTCACATAGGATGGAAGGGATTTTCCTTTTCTCCCATGATCCCCCTTTCTTTCACTTAGCCTATGTTCCAGCCGTAATACCAGGTTGATAAGGCCCTCACATGTCTTGGGTTGTGGGTCAATATGAGCCACGGCGTCCTTGAGCTCCTCGCACAGCCCGTGATGGAAGAGCGCCGTCTGTTTAGCAACAGGCCACTTGGTTTCCGCAACCAGCCTTCGGAACGCGTTGAGATACTGCACCAGGTCGTTGGATCCCTGTCTCAACTCAAGCATTTCACGGTCCGCCGTGTACGAGTCAGCCCTTCTGTCGAAGACCTTCAGGAATTCCTCGCGAAAAGCACCCCAATCACATAAGATGGGGTCGTCCCTGCTCACCAGAGGTACGGCCCATTGTGCCGCGTTTCCAGCCAAATAGGATATAAGGAAAGCCACACGAGCCTGACTCGTGGGGAACGCCCTTGGTTTGCACGATAAATGTAGCGCCACTTGTGTGAGGAATACCTGCACTGTGTTAGGATCCCCACTGTACCTCTCTGGTGTTGCCAAGGGGACGGCTACCGGCATTTCCACTACTACCGCAGGGGTCTGGTTCGTGAGGGAGGTGCTGGGCGTGAGCGGGTCCAATTGGATAGCATCCAGTCTGGCTTTTACATCGGCTGTTTCTTGCCTGGAGGCAGCCAATTCAATTTGCACGGTCGCTAAAGCAGCCAGCACATCATCAAGTGTTGCCATGTCTGTTATCGACCGGGAGACAGTTAGTGTTTATTAAGGTCGGATATTTTGTAACGCCCTGAACGTCTCAGGATCGTTTAACAGACACGATAATCAGAACGCAACCACTTGTGAAGGTTTAGTTATTTTAATGAAGGCAAAAATAATACAAGGAATAAACAAAGGTTATAGTCACTGGAATCCTCCAGGCTAAGTACGTTACCAGCCCACAGCACGGATGGTCCTAACCGTCCTCTGCATATACGCCGATCCCGGCGTATGCCAACAGAGGGCAGAAATGAAATGGCCGACAATGCCAATCGGTAGGCTGTGAGGGGCACGAAGAGTGTTGGGGAGAATCGAGGAGTCAGGGAAACACCCAGCCGGGGTCTCTACCTGAAGGGAGCAGCCGCTCAACCTCTTCCTCAGACTGCACCGGGACGCGGAGTCACCTCCTGGTGATGCGTCACCGATACCCCAATCACAAGCAAAGAAGACTGAACCGAGAGCAGCCGCTCGATCGATCCCATGGACTTCCGAGTCTGTAACGCGGCAAACACCTCCTGGTGTGCGTTACAGCTGGCAGTCCCTGTATCTCTGGTCGGGCTGGGAGTTACGACTCCAACCAGCAAAAGCGCCACTGCGCTTTGACTCAGCCGAGTCAAAAAGCGAAGCTCAATGGTTATCCGGTAGAGCTTCCGGGTCCTTCACAGGTGACGATGGGGCAAGACACGGCCCAGGGAGTAACGACTCGACCTACCTCCGTTCTTGCCTTACTGGAGCACCACTCCGGAACACTGCTCTTCACTAAGCAGGTACGTCGGTGTAAACACAATATCCGACAGCGTTGTACCTCCCGGTTCCTCCCTTTATAGGGCGTGTTTTCCTTGAGTTATGTAACAGCTCTCCTGTTTACATAAGGGCGTGTTTTCCTTGAGTTATGTAACAGCTCTCCTGTTTACATAAGGGCGTGTTTTCCTTGAGTTATGTAACAGCTCTCCTGTTTACATAAGGGCGTGTTTTCCTTGAGTTATGTAACAGCTCTCCTGTTTACATAACCTCTCAACCGCTAAGCATCCTGGGAGATGTAGTCCGTTTTCGCTGGTTACCGTTTTCCTCCCCTCGCATGACAGGAATTCTTGACATGCCCAAACTACAGGAGATTCTCCCCCTCCATATAGGGGCGTCCACTCTTTGGCATATCACCAAATTATTGGGATAGATATCAGTGGGAGGGTATGGAGCTGCTTCTTAAGCACCTTCCTGAAGAGAATAAAAAGAGGTGAAGAACAGGTTACTGATCAGAAAGCAATCAGTGATGCAAATATTGGGTGTGCTTTAGAGACAGCCAACAGGCAGCCAGCAGTATTAACACGAGTATACTACTCAACACCCAACACAACACTTGCCTCCAATGAGCAACCATCAACATCTGGTACTTTTTTAGAACAAAGTCACCCAGACAAAGACGACCCAGGAGGGGAAAAAGGGAATTAACAACCAAATACAAGAAGCACCACTATGACAAAGAAAGACAAAACAAAGAAGACAATGCCCAAGGAAGTTTAGTAATCAACATCTCAGACCACGAACTGGAACCCCATGAATTAAGGATACTGCAAAAAGGTACATCATTTGTTCCCACCACAAAAACTGACCAATTAGAACTGGAAGTATGCCTTTTCAAACTGATGAGAAAATTAAGCCTCAGAAATTTCTTCGATAATGTTCTTCAAGACCAAACACCTAAAGAACCTGGTCAACTACGTGATCTCACCACACAACGCACGTACCAAGCGCCTGTCAGCCACACTTGACCTGTTTGAGAACTTAGTCAAAGAAGACCTAGCCAAACTAAACTATACCAAAACAATCATAAAGAACTTGACACAAAAAGACATGGACACGCTAAAAAAATATCAAACAATGGAAAAATCACGTGCCAAAAAGCGGACAAGGGCGGCGCCCTAGTAATCATGAACACTAGTTTTTATGAAGCACAAGTAACAGATCACATCTCGGATAACACAACATACTCAAAACTAGATTGTAACCCAACTTATCACTTTGCTAACTTATTGAAAGATATAGTAAATAAAGCACATGAAGAAGGAATCATCAAAGAAAGAACCAAAATGTTTCTAATAAAACAGAATCCAAGAAGTCCTGTTCTTTACATGGAACCGAAAATACATAAGGATCAACAAACTCCACCATTTAGACCAATTGTATCAACACGTGGAAGTCTACATGAGCCAATTGGACAATTTTTGAACAAGTACCTACAACCTAATGTTAGACAAATGAGAACATATGTAAGAGATACAACTGATTATCTATTAAAATTACAGAATGTTACAATCGATGCAGAAGACAACATCTTACTCTGCACAGCGGATATTAAATCATTGTTCACCTCAATCCCGCATCAACCGGGCATTGAAGCCATAGAACAGGCACTGATAGACACAGAGATAGAACATCAGATGCAAGTATTCCTAATGGAACTAATTCACTTTACTTTATACCACGGCTACTTCCAATGGAAAAATGACTGGTACCTCCAACTCACGGGCACATCCATGGGCAATTGTACTGCACCGGCATATGCCAATCTCTTTATGCAGAAATTTGAGGAAGATAACATCTTGTCACAACCGCCATGGATTAACAAGACAAAATTATTCCTGCGATAAATTGATGATATATTTATCCTATGGAACGGCACCCAACATGAACTCATCGAGGCGTTATCTAACCCGAATACCATTGATGAACAGATACAATTCACGTTTGAAATACAAGAAACCCGAATAACATTCTTGGATGTGGAAATAACAAAAACCATATATGGATTTGAGACAGACATATATAGAAAAAAGACCGACCGCAACAATATCTTACATTACAGCAGCTTCCACCAGGCATCATTAAAACAACATTTACTGGTATCTCAAATGTTAAGAATAAAAAGAATTACATCTAATCTCAAGCACGCCATAAAACGCATCGAAGAAATGATGCAAAGATTTATTGAGAGGGAGTATCCATTATCGGCCTTGGATTCAGCAAAACAACGTTGCCATTTAACTTCTCGGTCAGATTTATTGAAAAAGACCACCAAACCGAAAAACACACGTGTGGTGGTAGTATCCAGGTTTTCAACATTGAGCAGTACTTTTAAAAGAATCATCAAATGACATTGACCAATGTTAAAAGCAGAACCGGACTTCAACGAAGTGTTTGCACAACCACCCCTATTTGCATATACAAGAAGCGAAAAATCTGGGAGAGTTTCTGAAGTTTGAACACAGAGACACTGTTACATACAAAGGAACACAACCATGTTTGAACTGCAATAATTGTAACAATGTAATACAAGGAATTAACACCTCACATCCGAGAAAAGGTTACAACATCAAGCTACGTGTCACAGCCACATGCGACACAACGAACGCTATATATATGTTAAAATGCCCATGTGGAAAAGTATATGTGGGCAAAACAGAGTGTAAGATAAAAACGTGCATCAATGAACACAAATCGAACATTTGGATAAAAAACATGAAATCAACCGTAGCAACGCACTTTTTGGAACAACAACACCGTATATCTCAATTAAAATTCCTGGTACTCGAGGTGATCCAAAAAATTGAAGGTAGAGACAATAACAAATATTTACTCCAAAGAGAGAACTTTTGGATCAGCAAACTCGAATCATTGAAACTGCATGGAATGAATGAACGCATTGAATATGCGTGTTATCTATTATATTCACTATTATTTGCTCTGTTCATTGGTACATGGAATGTAACATAATGTATATGTATATTTATGCGATATGCGTTCCGAATGAGAGAAAAACCTGTTTTGTAATTATTATACACTTCACAAAACCCTGTCATTTAGACCCAGTTAATAGAAAACTAAGCCTTACAAAAATGGCCACCGCAGTAGGTTTATTAGTTAGCCCTATATTCATGTCGACTATGCGAGCACGCAAGCGCGAGAATGTCAGTTACATAACCCAAAGATACTGACTACCCGATCCGTTCTCCACTAAATCGAGACGCCGACACAGGGAAAACACACACCGCAACAGGGATATCGTGCATTTAATACAACATCCACTGTAAGTAATTTATGCATACCAACGTTGGTAGTAATATAAAACGGATTGAACCTGTTTCATTTTGAAACGCTCCACATTAAAAAACGTCATTTTCCCTCTTTCTAAACTAAAGGTACACGAACATGTGACATGGACAGATCGTGAGTAACACCAGACTTATGGTGGGATATAATGGGCACTGCTTTATAGTTACGGGCTAATACGCCTTATCGTTACACTTTGTTGAAATTTTGAGGCACCATCACGCACTTGTAATAACGAAAACACCTAACAATACTGTCTGCTTTTTCCTTTGCCATTTTGTGTCTTATTTCAATCAAAAATCCACGAGCACTTGTATATCGAATAAAAATGAAACACATTGAGAATTGTAACATGGGGAATGTGTTTAATCCTGTCTACTGTAGAATTAAGTCTCTTATCAGTATGTACGCCATGATTACCTTTCAGTTATGCTCCCTGAGGAAGGGCGGGTTGCCCAAAATGCATTGGGGCCAAAAAAGAAAATTTGGAGAAAAAATGTGTTAAAGTAATGAAGAAATTGAGATAATTTCTAACCAATACTTGGGAAGTAAATAAACTAAGTTCAGCAATAAACACATGAGAATGTGTCTATTTGTGAGAAACAAATCTCAGAAAATTCAATTAATGCTATTTCAGCATCAAAGGAGTGCCCAGGGGGACGCAACCAATTGAATTTGGAAGTTCTGTAAGGTATGCACAAACACTTTACACATTGCTTCTTTAGATAAGCCTGACTGCCCTGTGCCAAGATACCAGAGGGTAAGCACAGGTTATCTTTTAGTGTGTATCTAGCATACCCTCACTAAAGTAGTGGTTCCTGCTTGTACAGGGTGCATACTTTGACAACCTGAAACCCCAGTTCTAACATGGGTGATCGGCGGTGAGGATAGGACTTTTATTTTGTTTGCAATACCATATAGTAACTCATTGTTCACTACAACTCTATACAAATACCAATTTGGACCTTTTTCAATTCTCCTTAAATTGGCATCTTTTATTTTTTTCAAAAGTCTTGTTCACCTTACTAATTTTTTTCTGCAAAGTCTATGACCATATCAGTCAATATGGAAGTCGAGCTGGCCACACTGGAGAACAACACAGTGGCCCAGCTCAAGGGCTTCTGCCAAGGAAGGAGGGTTTCACTAAGGGAAGTGCCAAGAATGCAGAGCATCGAAAAGCCTTAAAAGCATGAGCAGTAGCCCAGCAGACAAACACAGAGGATGAGGAGGAGGGATCAGAGTTTGAAGAGGATTTGGAGCAGGACCTGCCTGGAGGTCTTGACATACAGCCTACTGATGTAGGGAGTAACATCCTTCCAGGACTGGAAGACTGCAGCAGACCAGGCAGCAGTGTGTCTTCAAGGAACCTGTCTCCAGAGGAGATGGAGGGAGGAAAGAAATCTGAAGCTAGAGCCTGCAAAACTGAAATAGGAGAAGGAGAACCCCCTTGCCAAGCTAGAGAAGTAGCAGGCACTTGCTAAAATGGAGGAAGAGCAACATCTAGAGGAGAAAAAGCTGGCCACGGAAGAGAGAAAAATGGAAAAGAGAAAAATGGCCCATGAGTTCAGCATGAGGGAGCTGGACATAAGATCCCTACAAGTAGGGTCCAGCAACAGCAATGGTGAGAGCATACCTGCAGTGTCCACTGGTGAGTCCAGAGTCCAGATCCCCACAAATCTGGTACCAGTTATGTGGTGGGGGATGCCATAGACAGTGGTTGCAACCTATGAAGTGGCTCTAAAAGTGCATACGGTCCCAGAAGAGTTCTGGGGTGGTAGTTTATGGAGGTATATGCGTGCAGTGGGAAGGGACAGATTCCTTACACTAGAGGTAGAGGACCAGACATGCTACACTGCTATGAAGGCCATCCTAGTCAGAAAGTTTGGACTGTCCCCATAGAGGTTAAGACTCAGATTCAGGGGCAGCCACAAGATCTAATCACAAACATGGGTACATTTCTTGGACTACACCAGCAAGGCACTGAAAGGCTGAGAGAGGGGCAGCAAGGTTGCTGATCATTCAGGGCTGTACAAATACATTTATGAGGAGCACGTGCTTGATATTTGTTTTCCAGAGCTGCACCAACACCTGGTTGATGGAAAGTTAACTGACACCAGGAATCTTGCTGTGGAGGCAGACATCTGGGTAAGCACCAGTGACCAAGAAGGCATCTGGGGGACTCCCAAAAGAGTGGTTCCCACCAGAAGAAGTAGGGGGGAGATAAAAAGATACAGTTCTCTAAAGGCGCCCAAAACAACTCACAGGGGAAAGGGTCTTGTTCTCATTCCTAACCTGGCCACCAGAAGAAAAACTACACTGACAACTGCCAGCAGCCCAAGACTCCCAAGTACAATGAGTGCTTTGAGTATGGACACTACGAAGGGGATCCCAAGTGTCTAAACCACTGGAAGAAAGACTCCAAGGGTGGCTAGTGTAGTGATGAAGTAGGAGTTTTTTCCAGTTAATGGGGGTGGGGTTTAGTGGCGTTACCCTAGGGTCCCTGGTGACAGCAAGATGGTTCCTAATAGCCATGTGCCCTGAAATACTACAAAGTAGAGGCAATGGGTCACCATCAGTGGGTATTGAGGTTCTGAGGGATACAGGTGCCAGCACATGCAGTGGTCGCCCGGAGTCCACTGAGGAGGGTATTGATTACCTCAGTGACTTGCTTACACTTGCTGGATGGCATGAAGAAAGGAGGACCCACCAAGGAGGCATTCTGTAGGGCACAGACGAAGTGTCCAAGCCTTGAGGGCATGAGGCAACAGGCTGAAGCCCAAAACAACAGGTGATGACTCTGGGAGTTATCATATTTACTGGGAGGACAACCTCCACTCCTGTGAATGGGACAACAAGGGCCCTGGTAGTCTCCCAAAGCTACAGGGCTTCCTACTGGAGCTGGCAGGACATCTGGGCAAAGCAAGACCCTTGCAAGACTTGTCTCCTACTTTTATTGGCCTAGTATAAAGAATTCCTCAGATGCATTCAGTGGGACTTGTGTGAGTAGCCAGGTCAGTGAAGAGACAGGGCAAAGGCTGAATGCCCCCCTTAACCCATTGACTGTAGTTGACACCCTTTGAGTGGGTGGGCATCGACATTGTTGGGCCTATGGATCCCCAGAATGCCTCAGGCAACAGGTTTATCCTGGTTCTATTGGATGATGCCACTAGGTCCCCAGAGGCAATCCCTCTGGTGACCATGATTGCACCTGCAATGACAAAGGCCCTGATGGGGATTTTTACCCAAGTGCGTTTCCCCAAGGAAGTTGTGTCTGACAGGGAAACACACTTCATGTCTGCATACATGCAGTCAATGTGGAAGGAATGTGGGGTAACCTACAAGTTCTACACTACTAATCACCCACAAACAAATGGGCTTGTTGAGAGATTCAACAAAACCCTGAAGGGCATAATTAGAAGCCTATCTGAGGCCCTGAAAAATAAGTGGAACATCCTCTTGTGCCATGCCTGTTGTTTGCCTACAGGGAGGTCTTAGAAATTTGGGGTCTTATTTACATGCCAGTTGAGCAGCAGGTGTGCCACTTTTTATATGATAAAAAGTGATGCACCGGGAGCACAAGGGTCTTGTAAATAAGCTCCCGGGTCTCTGGTTGGCAGAGGTATGCACCCTGTCCAAGTAGAGACCACAATCCTAGTCAGGGTAAGTCACAACACAACCTAAATTATCCTATGCTTACGCTCTGGTAACTTGGCACAGAGCAGACAGGTGTAACTTAGAAGGCTATGTGTAAAGTATTTGTGCAGTAACTCATTTGATAACACCGCAAAAAGACTCCACTACAGTTTAGAAAAATAAAGTTTGACTTTATCAATAAAACAAGACTAAAACGACAAAAATCCAATGTATAGAAGTTGAGATCTTAAATTTTGAAGAAATAAATGCAGTAAGGCTTTTAGAAGCAAGTGGCGCTAAAAAGGTTACTTTAGGTCAGGTTGGAACGGGGCAAAGTCAAAGTTCGGGCCGACCGGGATGATGGAGCGCTGGCCTGCTACAGGACCTATGTAGGTCCTGGTGAAGAGAATACCTTTCCTGGTCACAAGCAGCGAGATGCGTCAATCTTCTCTACGCAGTGAAGGCGATGCGTAAGTTCCGAAGATGGGTGCTGGAGTTGAGAGGCGTCAAGCGATGCTCCGGATTCTGCCATGCAGTCAAAGGGATGTGTTGATCTCACCAAGCTGCAGAGTTGGCGAAACCCTGTCCGATGCATTGGTCTCTGGAGGCACACCGCTGGTTCCGAGGCAATGCATCGATTTCACTCCAGAAACCGAGTCAATGCACCGGTTCTGCTGCATGCAGACAGGAGATGCAGCGAAATCCATGTTGCAAGTACCTGAGCATTTCCAGTGAGTCAGGCACAGGAGCAAGGGTAGAGACTTTGATTTCCCTAAGTCTCAAGCAACAGGAGGCAAGCCGTTGGAGATCACTTGGAAGAAGGCAGAGTCCAGCTCTCCTTCAGCAGAATAAAGAATAGCAGGGTAGCAAACAGAGCAAGCCTTCCAGATCAGAAGTCCAGTTGAGTCCTTTGAGCAGCACAGCAGTTCTTATGACAGAGGTTCAGGTATAGGTTCAGACTGTCTGATATGATGGGGTGAGAGACCCAGTACCTATACCCAAATATGCCTTTGAAGTGGTGGAAACTTCAAAGAGTGGTTTTGAAGTGCACAAGTGTCCCTTTCAACCCAGTCCTGCCTGCCAGTTTATCTGTGGGGGTTAATCAGTCATTTATGTTGGGCCAGGCACTACCCTGTGAAGTGTAAGGGTGAGCCTCTCCCTCCCTTCCTGCCGAGGGGGGCCCCATCAGAATGCAGATGCATGTAGATGGGTACTCAGCCACACCTAGCCTTCCTGTGTTTGTGGCTGTCTGGAGGGAATGCACAAAGGGTAACTTTCACCCAGAAGTGTATTGGAGACAGGTTGCAAGGCACACAGAGCAGTAAAAGCCAAGAAATGTCCACTTTCTTAAAGTGGCATTTCTAAAACAGTAATGTTAAATCTAACTTTACCGGTAAATAGGATTTACAATTACCATTTCAAAGATATAAAACATGATGCAGCTGCTCCTTTCTAATCAGGAGTTACAGCGTAAATGTATTTTAAGGATTTTCCAATGTTAGCTTATGAGAGGAGTAGGCCTCACAGCAGTGAAAACAGATGTAGCTGTTTGTCACAACCAGGACATGTAAAACATAAAAGTGCATGTCCTACTTTTTAGTTACACAGCACCCTTTTATTAGGGTTTTCTGTGGCATACCTTAGGGGTGTCGTATGTGTAATAAAAGGGTAGTTTAAGGCTTAGGAAGTAGTTTTAGTTGAAGTGGCAGTAAATTGCACACACAGACCCTGCAGTAGCAGGCCTGGGACATGGTTAGAAGGCTGCTCAGGAGGGTGACACAAGCAGTGCTGCTGGCCCACTAGTAGCATTTAATTTACTGGTCTTGCGCACATGTAGTGGACATTACAAGGGACATAAAAGTAAAATAAATATGCCAATTGGGTATGAGCCAATGTTACCATGTTTTAGGGAGAGAGCACACGCACTTTAGCACTAGTAAGCAGTGGTAAAGTGCGCGGAGTCCGAAAGCCAACAAAAATTAGGTCAGAAAAAGGGGTGGAGGGAGGCAAAACTTTTGGGGGTGACACTGCGGAAAGGGCAAGGTCCAATACAACCCCCCCAACAGCCTAAAGCCAGGGTAGACTAATCATTACCTTAATGGACTTCCTTGCTTAGGACAACAGAACATGGACAATGGCCTACTAGTGCAGGGGCACCTGCCAGTTCAGTGCTTTTCTAAATCCAATTGGATCCCTCTGTCTATACTCTTAGGGACCACTGAACTTTACCATGGGGACTGTTTCTCCTCCACTGTGGACCCCATCTGTGAAGCACATAACTTTAATTAGCTCACATATGCATTCCAGTAGGCAGACAGTACCACCATGCCAACAAAGTGATGTGACCCATTCCACTCTTTGGGTCTGACTTTTGTCCCCAACCCAGGGAAATCTCTGTCCACAGGGACAAGCAAAACTGTGGTAGTGGAGGGATTGGCATAGCGCACTGTCATGGTTCGTATTGTGTATATGTTTTATTATACTTAAGAAGAACAAAAGAATAAAGTACAAGAGTATGTTTCAATGAGTCTCTCAAGGGTTCAGTTGTGGGTGATCGGTCTCCTTTTCTTGCAGGAAGCATCACTTCTTTCAGGACTCCCAAGTTGAATACAAAAAAAAAGAAAAGCATCCAAAAACAAGGAATTAGAAAGGGTCACTCTTTCTAGGGGTTTTACCAGAGTGCCATCTTCACCTGTTAGTTTACCACGGGGACTGTTTCTCCTCCACTGTGGACCCCATCTGTGAAGCACATAACTTTAATTAGCTCACATATGCATTCCAGTAGGCAGACAGTACCACCATGCCAACAAAGTGATGTGACCCATTCCACTCTTTGGGTCTGACTTTTGTCCCCAACCCAGGGAAATCTCTGTCCACAGGGACAAGCAAAACTGTGGTAGTGGAGGGATTGGCATAACGCACTGTCATGGTTCGTATTGTGTATATGTTTTATTATACTTAAGAAGAACAAAAGAATAAAGTACAAGAGTATGTTTCAATGAGTCTCTCAAGGGTTCAGTTGTGGGTGATCGGTCTCCTTTTCTTGCAGGAAGCATCACTTCTTTCAGGACTCCCAAGTTGAATACAAAAAAAAAGAAAAGCATCCAAAAACAAGGAATTAGAAAGGGTCACTCTTTCTAGGGGTTTTACCAGAGTGCCATCTTCACCTGTTAGGGGGTGTTTGTGCAAGGTAGGAAGTTGTGGCTACAACCTTTGTTGTGAGGGGATCCCCCTTTCCCATCTACATGTACTCCTACATGCACTGTTCTCTGCCCCAGTTGCCGACTATAACCCAGCACCCCACCAGCTCCACCAAAAGCCCTGTGTGTTCCCTAGCACTTGCCTCTGACCAGGACCCATCTCCTGTGCTGTGGTGTGGGCGTCTAAGGCGTTCGTCTCGTTCCTTGAGTCACTGGGACTGTAACTGGCACAGCACAGCTACCCATCGTCGGTTTCCTCAGCTCCGATGTCTCCGGGACTCTCGGGCCCTCCCAAAGCTCCGTTCTCAGTATTGTGCACTCCGACCAGTAAATCTTCCTCAGGAACCGCGGTCGCCACTTCCGGTCTCCAGCCGCTTACTTCTGCGTCGTCCTATCTGTTCCGCTCATCAGTCCCCACTACCTGGTTTTCACCCCTCCCGTTTCCTTTCTCGCGCTCTTTGTCTCGTCCTTCCCAGGGGTGTGGCGGGTCTCCCAACCCTGATTCAGGGAGAGCTTGAGCGTTCTCAGTTGTTGAGACTTGGCCATGTCGGAATTCTGCGTCTCCTCACAAAAACAGATCCCTGACATCTGTCGCTGTCAAGAGCCAAGCCCCAGGCCAACCACTGCTAAGTGGAGGCCCTAAGTGGGGCCACTGCGTAAGCTTCTCTTTCAGCCTTGGGGCTAGCAAGGATTTCTCTATGTACTCCTGAGGTTTCCCTGATGTTTGAGGCATCTCAGTGTTGGGGCAGTAGCCCCAGGGGGTTTGCACCCTACTTCTACTCTACCTCCCTCCAGTTCAGGGGTGGTATCCTGAGACTGGTCCTTCAACCCAGGGTCTGTACCCTTAGGCTGAACAGGAGTAAGGGGTGAGTCCTTCCTTCTTTTGCACCTCCATTTGGCTGTGGTACCCCCAGGAAACTGAATTGTCAGGGCACCTGTGACGGTCGCCCCTCCCAGTTCTCCTGACACCTGGGGCATCTTATTCCCCAGAAGGCAGGCTATGGGCATCTGGGGACTAACTATGACCCTCCTCTAGGTCATCTTCCCACCCTACTCTAGGGATACCAGGGCCATAGGGTGGGAAAAAGTCATGCCCATGGGCTGGAGTCACCCTACACACCTGGCCGGTGTACTGCTCTGGGGGACTAGCATCTCCACCATCATGGTGTGGCTAGCCCCGCTGTCCCTCAGAGCAGTGACTGGGACTCCACGCACCTCTACTAGGTGGAAGTGACGACTCCCACTCTCAGGGATCACCCGCTCATCCTTTGAGTCTATCTCCCAGCTGAGGGAGGGCATGGTCTATGGCCCGCCCCTGGGGGCTACTTTTCCCTAAGGCCACAACGGCCACTGCTATGGAGTTTCCACCAGTGGGTGGTTTCTTTGGACATACAGAGACCCCCTACTTGTGTCCTAACTAGGATCACTCAAACAGTGGAGTAGAAAATGGGGTGCCAGAACTGGGATCTGTCTGGGTTATCTTTACCCTATCCCTCCCTCTCTTGTTAAGGGGAACCTTGACCACCCTTCTTGGGGGTCACTCCCAGGTACCTTTTTGGACACACAGTAAGTTTATCCTGCAAGGTGACTTCAATTTTCAAGGGGAAGACCTTGCCAACCCAGAGGTAAATAAGCTTATCTCTAGTCTTAATCATATTGGTCTCTCCCAAAGGGTTCCTGGCCCTACTCACTGGGCTGGCCACGCCCTGGACCTAATTTTCACCAACATGGAGCACCTTAGCAGCTATTCTCCATATCCCTTAACGTGGACTGACCATTTTATGGTCATGTTTACTTATCAACTGCCGTTCGTATTGACGCCTACGGGACATTTGGAACGAAAGAAGAAGGAACTACGTAGGTCTTGGCATAAACTTACGCTGGAATCTTTTAAGGAGGTGTTTCCCCTCCATATGAGGGAATATGATTCCAACAACTCGGACGTCTCTGGCTTGCTGGAAAGTTTTAACTCCAAATTAGTGGCAGCACTAGATCTAGTCATCCCTCAAACAAATCAGAGCCCAGCCCAGCGGCGGCAATCTGCCCCCTGGTACACAGGCGAGCTGAAAACTGACAAATCCAATTGTAAGACGCTAGAGAGATGATGGAGAAGTACTAAAAACTCTTCGGACAGACAAGCCTATAAATTAGCTCTAGCTAGCTACCATCAGAACATAAAAACGGCCAGACGAACCTATATTCTGAATCAAATCGATCAGTCCAATAACTCTTCCAAAGCCTTATTCAACGTAGTTAAAGACTTTGTGTCACCTCAAGCCTGCAAACAGGCACCAGTTGAGTCTCAGGAACTCTGTGATTCAATAGCTAGCTACTTTCATGAAAAAATCTCATTGATCTATGCGAACTTTCCAACCACCGAACCTCAGAACTCGGCACCAATTACTGGACCAGATGAGTTGGCAACATCATCCGCTTGCTTTCTTGACCAGTTTGAAATAACTACGCTTGACGAGATTGCTAATTCACTATCGTCTGCAAAATCGGGCTCGCCAGGTGACCTGTGCCCACCTCAAACTATGGCCCTTCTTTTCGCCGGAAATTCTCAATATTTTTAACTGTTTGGTTCAATCAGGCATAATCCCTTCCATTTGGAAGGAAGCCTATGTACGTCCCATCTTGAAAAAATCTACTGCCGACCCCCAGGTGCTCAGCAATTACAGACCTATATCTCTGCTACCTTTGCTGGGCAAGCAACTGGAAACCATAATAAATAGGCAATTAAGTTCCTACCTAGAATCTAGTAAGATCTTAGATCCCTCACAGTCTGGTTTTTGCCCAGGTTTTAGCACGGACACAGCCATTTTGGCAGTCACTGACTCCGTGAGGCAGGTTATGGATGCGGGAGTATCAGTGGTGCTGATCCTCCTAGATCTCTCCGTGGCATTCAATACCATCTCCCATCGACTGCTAGTGGAGAGACTACACACATGTGGCATCCGAGGACTAGCCCTAAAATGGCTCATAAACTTTTTGTCAGACAGATGGCAAACCATAATGTTGGGACCATATTTGTCCCAGAAATTTTGGGTAGACAATGGTGTGCCTCAGGGCTCCTGTTTAAGCCACACACTCTTTAATGTTTATATGGCCCCTCTGCCAAAATTGTCGAATCATTTGGGTTTGAAATAATCTCTTACGCTGACAATACTCAGCTGATGTTCCCAATCGGTTTGAATCCTGAAGATGAGAAAACACGGTTCTCAGCTGGTATGCTTGCCATCTCAAATTGGATGACAAAAAATTGCCTCCAGCTAAACCCCGGAAAAACCGAGCTTATGCTCTTGGGTAAAGCTTCCACCATCTGGATGGCTGATTGGTGGCTGAGCAGTTGGGAGTGGCCCCCAACCCAACTCATTCAGTAAAAAAATCTTCGATAAAAATTGGACCAGACCCTTACGATGAAGGATCACATCTCAACCATCATTAGTTCCTGTTACTACAGTTTACGCCTTCTACGCAAGATACTCCCCTACCTGCCATTGAAACACCGAAGATCCATGGTCCAGGCGATGGTGATGAGTCGTCTTGACTACGGAAACGCACTTCTAGCGGAAGTGGGGGAGACACTGCTAGCCAAGCTGCAAGTGATAAAACACTGCGGCAAGGATGATATTAAACCGCCCTCCTGGCTCCCCTTCGCTCCCTTTATTGAGAGAGCTTCACTGGTTGCCAGTGAAAAAACGATCCTTTTTCAAGATTTGTTGCCTTACCTTTAATGCGTTGAATGGTAATGGTCCTCTCTACTTACAAAAGACACTCACAAAACAGATTTTGGGTTGTAATCTCAGATCCAACTCATTAGCTCTACTAAAGGTCCCCCGTATACGTCTCAGCCGTACCAGGGGTAAAGCTTTTTCGTACATTGCCCCTAGGTACTGGAATCAGCTCCCAATGGCCCTACATAAATGCACTTTCTACCTGGTTTTTAGAAAACAGTTAAAAACTTTTTTGTTTTAACTCATACTCATTAATCGATACCGACTTGTTTGTCTCTCTTTTTGCTAGGTAAGCGCCGAGATGCCCCCAGGTGAGCCATGCGCTATAGAAGTGCAGCTAACATAACATAACTCTGGTGCTAGCCTAGAGGTCCCCCTCCTCAGCAAGCTTCCTGGGGTCAGTCGGCTTACTGTCAACTAGGTGCTGGCACAACTCTGTAAAGCAAATACTGAACATGTGCTCTCTGATGATCAAATTTTATAACCCAACATAATCATTTACTTTGCTGCCCCTCTTCCAGCCATTCAGTGCCTTACTAGAGTAATCAACAACATCTATCCATGACTGGGTGGGAAGCTTCTGGCTGTCCCTGAACCTTTGGCGATACTTCTCGGGAGTCAGCCCAAAGTCGGCAAGTAGGATGGCTTTCATGGAAGAGTACTAGGTTAGGTCCCCAACCTCTAAGGTTAGAAGTGTGTCCCTCCCCAGTGTAGGCATGTGTTTACACAGACCCGCCCCCAGGGCTCTTCAGGATCCCTGTGTACCTTCAGTGCAACTTCGTAAGAAGGAAACCACTTTTCAATGTCATCTACCTTCAAATAACTGGGCACCAAGACCTTGAGTATACAAACCGTTCTGTCTCCATCAGGTACTGTTTGTATGCTGCCACCATCACTGCTACAGTCAGACTGCCTAGCCATGATCTCCAGCTCCTTTAGACTGAGTTCTTGAGCCAATAACAGTTTCTTCCAGCTAAGGCTCTTTCAGCCTCAGCCTGTTTGGCTTCCCTTTCAGCCTTTTTATCTTTTGACTCCATCTTTAACTTTGCCAACTGCAGCTTGGATTCTCTCTCCTCCTGCCTCTCAGCCAATTCCTCTGGAGATAGGCCACTGGAAGAGATACTGCTTCCTGCTCTTCCAGGGAGTGGAAATTCAGGGTTTTCCCCTCAGCCACTGTAGGTGGTTCCTCAGAAGAGTCATTCCCAGATTTTCCAATCCATCACTCTCCTTTGAGTGGGCTTCTGCCCAGGCCCTCTGCGCCATTTGAAACTCCATCTTTTTAGTGGCTCCTCGTGCAGGTATCCCAATCTCCTTGCAGAAGCTTTTAAACAGGTATATTGTATACTCCTCCAGCTTAGCCAGCACAAACTCCATGGCTCCACTAGCAGAACCAGCCATAGACATGATGTAGAGGATGGATCAAAGATACATGGCAGGGAAAAATTAAGAAAAACTCAAAATGGTCTTAGATATAGATGGGTAGGTAACACATAGCTATTGTATGGTACTGCACAAACACAAGTCATATCCTCTCCACTGATCATCTAATTTTAGAAATTGGGAGGCGTATTTACAAGGAGTTAACACCACTAGATGTCACTTTTTCCGACGTTCTGGCGGCGTTAACTCCTTCACCTTATTTACAAGGTGGCGTCAAGCCACTTAATGTGGCTTAACGTGGCCTTGTAAATAATGCCCGGATTCACGCATCACTTAGCGTGAAAGGGGCATGCAATGGGTGTTGCAGTGGGCGATCCACCGCAGCACTCATTGCTCTTTGACGCAGCTATATATTTACAAAGTATATGGCAGCGCCAAAAATACCACCAGGGAATATCCGGTCTTAAGCAGGCGATGCTTTATTTCTCCTCATATTTTGCTATTTGCATCTGTGCTGCAGAATGCTGCACACATAGATAGAGCAAATCGCCTGTACAGATTGTTTATGTGCAGGAAGGTGTTCCTTCCTGCACATAAACAATTGCCCCTGCAGCACAGGCACCCTAGCAAAATTGTGCTAGGGTGCCTGTGCTGGCGCTAGGCAGCTTTTTTAGTGCCAGCACTAGAGGTAATGCAGGCGTGCATCACATTCTTGTGAATATGGCGCAACCCTGTGTTTTGAAACTGTTGGAGCATGGCGTTACCAATTTTGGCGTATTACCACGCTCTGCCAGTTTCTTGTAAATACGACCGTTGGTCTCTGGTTGGTAGAGGTATACACCCTATACAAGTAGTGACCACAATCAAGCCTAGTCAGGGTAAGTCACAACACAACCTAAATTATCCTGTACTCACTGTCTGTTAGCTTGGCAAAGAACAGGCAGGCTTAACTTAAAAGGCAATGTGTAAAGTATTTGTGCAATAACTCATACAGTAACACAGTGAAAACTCCGCAAACAGAGTCTCCATAACAATTTAGAAAAATAAAGTATGACTTTAAAAAAAAACAAAAAAAACAAGGCCAAAATGACAAAAATCTAATGTACAGAAGTTGAGATACTGAATTTTGAAGAAATAAATGCTGTAAAGTGCTTAGAAGCAAGTAGCGCTAAAAAGGTTACTTTAGGTCGCGCTAGACCGGGGCAAAGATGTGGTGGAGCGCTGGCTAGCTACTGGACTCATGCAGGCCTTGATTTGATTTATCGATATGTAAATTGCACGTATGCCCGAAGGCGTCTTGGCGCTGGATTTGGCAGGAAGTACTAGTTAGCGGGACCGAATGATATTCCTATAAGATTCCAGCAAGATCAGTTGGCAAATAGTTGTTTTCAGTTGTCTTCTAAAAGACATGAGTGACGTACTGCTTTTTATCGATATTGGCAGGAGGTTCCAGGTTTTTGCAGTGCCCAATAGGAAGCTTCTGCCTCCCCAGCGAACCTGCTTATACTTGGGTATTTGTAGCAGTTTTGACTGAGAAGATCTTAGATTTCTGACTGGCACGTATCGTTTCAAGTGCAATCTCAAATATAATGGTCCTTTACCCTGAAGTGCTTTATAAGCTAGACATTGTGACTTAGTTCAGACTTAAATTTGATTCTTTTTACCACTGGGAGCCAGTGGAGGGCTCTCAATCTATGGGAGATTGATTCATATTTGGGGATGTCCATTAATCTGGCGGCAGCATTCTGCAGTCATTGCAGTTTTAGTAGATACTGGGATTGTAGCTCCACATATAGGGCATTGCCATAGTCCAGTCTGGACAGAGCTAAGGTTGTTACAAGTGTCTTTAAAGCATCCTGGGGAATGAAAGAACGGATCTTCCTGATCATCTTTAAAATACCCCAGAAGGTATTTTATTACATTGACACTTTTTAAAGTTTCTGTAGACTTTTGAAAACTAAAAATATTCCTTAAAAATCTCACAAATAACCTAACCGAATTTTCTCAACTATTTGCAGGAAAGGTCCCAGTGCTGAACCCGGGTGTCCAGCACTGAGTAAGAAAAGTAACTAGAAAGTAACTTACCTGTGAATTGAATTCCCTTGCATAGGATAACATTGGGGGTTCTTTGTGAAAAAGTTTGTCAACTTTTGAAATGCAAGAATATTCTTTAAAAATTGTACAAACTACAAAAACGTCATTACTTACCTGTTTTAAGTAGATGTCACAGTGCTGAATCTAGGAGTCCAGCACTGGATTACAAAAGTAGCGCAAAAGTAACTTACCTGCAAATTACAGGAAAAGTCTATGTATTTCAATGTACTGGTCGAAAAAGTTTCTAAGTGTGGACTTTTGAAATCTGAAAATATTCTTTAGAAATCGTACAACCTACGAATACGTAATTACTTACCTGGTTTAAGTAAATGTCCCAGTGCTGAACCTAGGAGTCCAGCATTGGTTTACAAGAGTAACGCAAAAGTTATTTTACATGCATTTACTTTAAAAAGCCATTCATTTCAATGTACTGCATTTACTAAGTATTGCAACCTACTGCATCCACTGTAAATCAAATCAAGTATAATCTTCATTGCTTTATAAAACTTTTGACAACAAGTAACTTATTACTGAAAATAACTAAATGCTTGCCAGTATCAGGCTTGCTTGGTTCTAATAAAATAACAGTATATCTTTTTATACAAAAAGAATTGGCCTAGAGTTCAGCCCTTTAGTGTGTGAATTCATTTGCTGACTGAGTGTGTACATCAAATGCGTAACACTGTCCTCTGATACTGCCTTACTGCTCGACCATGCTACCACTTTGGAGAGTAAGGTTCTATCTAACTTTAACTTCCACCAAACCTCTGGAGCCCTTGGACTCTATACACACTGTACCTCACTTTGGTGCAGTATATATAGAGACAGTTTCTTACACAGCCCAAAGTTCCCCCTTCAGGCCAGGGGCGGAATTGCTGTGTTGTCTTACTCTGCCCCATAGAGGCATTCCAGAAGTGGTGCATGGGTGTTGCCATGCAACACCAATAGATTTTGGCACATTCCCAGATTTAAATTTACTGGTAGACCTAGGAATGTGTCAAAATGCTACGCATTCCCAAAGGAGGCGTAACAAGGAGAAATATTTCCCCTCATTTTTTCTGCAGCACAAAAAGAAAGAGGAAAATGCCTCAGGGGATTGTTTTTGTTTACGAAGGTGTCCCTTCCTGCACAAAAACAATCTTGCATACAATGCAGGCACCTTTGCATTATGGTGCAAGAGGGCTTGCATTGGTGTTTGGCAGCACATTGTGCGGCAGTGCTGGGAAAAGAAATATGGTGCCTTCCTGTCCTTTTCCTGTCACGCAGCGCAGCAAGGTGACTTGCCGCTCTGCGTGACTTTTTAACAAAATGTCCTGCAATGTGCAAATAAGCAAGCCGTGCCCAAACCCACAGAGGGTGATGGCATATCAGCAGCTGCTTCCTCTTTTTCAGACTCAATGTTCCATTACTGTAACAACTGTAATGAAACTTAGTCATGATGGCTACGTGTACAGCAATACCTTATGCCAGACTACGTATGCTCCCTTTCATGTCTGGCGAAACAGTGGGCACAAGCAGAAGGTCATTGGGAGGATTTAGTGCTGGTAACTATAAGTGCCCAGCATTCTCTCTAATGGTGGTTAATCGGAAGCCCCTATCTAGACCTCCTTCATCAGGTGACAATCACCACAGACGCCTCTCTAATAGGGTGGGGAGCCCACATTAATCACATGACAATCCAGGCCACTTGGGCTTTACACTGCCAGGGTTGCCACATCAACTATCTGGCGATATTGGCCATCATTGGCCATAAACCAAGCCATTAAAGCATTTCTTCCAATACTTCAGAACAAGAAAACAAATAAAAACCGACATGAGAGCCATGTTCTACATTCAGAAGCAGAGAAGGACACTCTCTCCCCAGCTTTCACAATTGACACAGGAGATTTGGCAGTGGGCAGTCCACCACAACATTCACGCTTTGGTATCGCACTTTCCGAGAGTGGACAACAACTTTGCTGACCTGCTAAGCAGAACACACCAACAAGTACACAAGTGGGAGCTCCCCTCACAAGTCCTCCAAAGGTACTTCCAACATTTGGGGACTCCAGCAATATATCTCCTTGCCATTTATGAGAACGCAAAATGCCAAAACTGTGTTGCCCGTTACCCACACCATCAATCCAAGGACAAAGTACTATGAATGAAGTAGTCTGGGAGATTTGCTTAAGCTTTACCACAGGTTCCCGATAACATATGTAGTCAGGAAGATGCAACAGGCTTCAATCTCCCTAATCCTAGTCGCAACAACATAGACAAAGCAGCCATGGTTTTTGATGCTTCTACAGACGCCTTTCAACCCTCATGAGAATATCCGAATACTCCCAGACCTTCTTACACAGCACCAGAGTTGACTCAGACACCCAGATCCCAAACAGCTCAACCTTGCAATCTGACACTTGAGTACTTAGAATTTGGGTACCTTAATATCTCCCAAGAATACTTGGCTATTTTAGGAGAGAGGCTTGAAGACCTACTACTTGTGCCTGCTATACTGCTACAGGTAAAATATTTATGCACTAATGTTCTTTCAACCAGATAGATCCTTTGCAATTTCAGCAAAGGAAATAATGTATTCCCCTCTACATCTGTACAAGGTAGAACTAGCGTACACTTCAATACATTTACATCTCACTGCAGTTGCAGCATACTTGCAAAATAGACAGCATTCATCTATGTTCTGTGCTTCTGTTAACAAAGCATTCAGGGATGGACTAAAAAGGATTATCCCTTCAAAAACACATCCTGCACCTGCATGGAACTTAAATAGTGTACTCACGTGGCTCATTTGTACCTCTTTTGAACCCCTTCACTTGTGTACCTTACAATTCCTGTCTTGGAAAGACATTTGTTTTAATAGCAATCACATCCCTAAGAAGTATTAGTGAGCTTCAAGCTTTTACAATCCAAGATTCATACCTTTGGGTGCACAACGATAGGGTAGTCCTTTGCACTAACCCTACATTCTTGCCCAAGGTGGTCTCATCTTTCCACATTAACCAAACGATTGGGCTACAGTATTTTTTCCATCTCTAGATTCAGTAGCTGAAAGAGGGCTCCATACTCTTAGTTTTAATAGAGCCCTCGTGTACTACACTAAAAGAACTTTTAACAAGTCTAATCAATTTGTTTTGCTTATGCTAAATCTCTTAAAGGCTCTCCTGTCTCCAGAGCAGGTATCAGTAGGTTGGATAGTTGAATATATTAAAGCTGCCGCCATAAAATAAAACATGTATTTCCAGTGTCCTCAAGAGCGCACTCAATATGTATGAAAGGAGCTAAATGGGCTTTCTCCCTATTATGGTAACGTGTAAAGCTGCTATTTTGTCTACACCACACAACTTCACTAAACGTTACTGTGCAGTGTGTCTTACGTTAGCAAGCTGTAGAAGTCAAACAATCTTAAGACCAACATCTGCTTCATCTGCTACCTAGCCACCAAAATGGTGAAGGACTGCTTTACAAATAATCTAAGCACAGCATATGTATCTCCAGCTACACAAGCTTCAAACGGATAAAAGCTACTGAACTGCAGCCATCTGTTCATAGCCTCTAGTGCTTTGAATTCACATGTACCTTCCCACCTGCCCAGAAAATAGCAGTGATCACATATGTTTACACATATTTTACATTTAAATTATCAACAGTGCACTCGCTCTGACTCGTGACTGCACTCAAAAACAATGTAAGGTGGAGCCTTTGGGCTGATGCATTCTGGGACAAGAGAAGAGTCACAACAGGTCTTGTGACCCGAACATCTTTGAAAAAAACTACTTGCAAACATCCTGGCTGAACACTAGATAGCAGGAATATGCAGCGCATGTGTACCGACAGTGCTACATGCTACGAACAGATGGCTGGAGGTAGATCGATTTTCCATCTATTTATAAATAGATATGTGGTGTGTGTGTGGGTGTATGTGTATGTGTGGGACTGAGTGTAGGTGCGTGCGTGTGTGTGCGTGTGCATGCTATAATTTATATTGGAGGGGGGGGTGAAAGTGTACAGGTGCAAGCAGGTCGTATACAAAATTTGGGACAGAACAAAAAGCACACTGGATCAATGGCTTTTTGTAAAGTACTTCATTAGAACGGGACAGGAACGTTGGTGTGTTTCAGGAAACCTTTCTCATAGATGTGATCACTAGATCCTGAGTAGGCATCTTGGGCTTTTGTTCTATCACAAAAACAAACATACATGTACTTATCTTAACTTTTTCCTAACTTCCCTTTTATTTTCTTTGGTGAGTTTCCATGTACCATACACTCCTCCTTGCATTTCCGGTTTAAATTCCGTTCTGTTTTCGCAACCTACTTCCTACTATTTCTTTTGTTTTTCTCTTCTTTTCCCATTTGTTCTTACTGTAGCATCATCAATCTCTCTCTTGCTTTTCTCCACTCGATTTCTCTTCTCTTTCCTTTAGTTGTTGTATTCCTGATCCTTTCTTAGCTTTGCCCCATTATTAAAACATTCATAACGTTACATTTTTGCATATTTGATTTTTAAAATATGAACATATACTTTTCAAAGTGATTCTTTGGCTAACAACACATACCGATTTGCTAGGTATTTCTTTACTTGTGCATAACTATGTGGTTGGTAGTGACATTACTAAATAAGTGTCTTATTTTCTAGAATCTGCTCAAGATGATACTAAGGAGGGACATGAGGAAGCTCGTGAGGAGGAGGAGGAGGAGGAGGAGGAGAAGGAGCAAGAGCCTGCTGGGAAGGAGCTGTAAGTCAGGGTTCCACTGAATTCTTTTTTTTTTTTGAAAAACTTTATTGTGCAGATAGTCAAAATTACAGACATGGGCCTACAACCACCGGGGCCGGCCGCTAGTTTGTGCCAGTCAATTACATAGCGTCGCAGAGCAGCAACTGATCTCCGAAGGCACAGCAGGAATGTAGAATTATTCTCGGCAACTCAAAAGTTAGGCAGGATACAGACATTTTTAAATTTTGAAGAGAACTAAAAAAAATAAATAAAAAAAACCCCAACAAAAACAAAACTCAAGGCGAGAAACAATCTAAATGGTGCCGAGCGCCGACGGGGGGACCCCACCATACCAGATAAAGAATCAGGTCAATAAAGTCAACCCGGGGGGGAGGGGAGGCAGCGGGGAAGTCAGAACCATCCACATAACAAGTACAGTATTCCGAGAACCCCAGGATCAGGGGGACAGAGGAATGTCAGCAGTATCTTCAAAAGGGGGCATACAAATGTTACCTCGGTAAGCGTTCCATTGACCCCAAATTTTACCCCACGCCCCAGGCTTGCCCCGAACCAGATATACCGTCTTCTCTCTGAACATGCACCAATCCATGTTCTCCTTCCACACTGACACGGTGGGAGGCCGTCGGGAACCCCAAAGCTGCGCGATATCCCTCTTTGCAATCATGTTCCCAAGTGCCGCCCACCGGGCCTGGGCAACGTTGTAATCATTAGGCTCCCATACATTCAGCAGACATCGACGAGCCTCAGGCAACAGAGCGACCCCAGTGACATCCTCCATCACCGCATGCACACGGCGCCAATAAGCCGCGACCTCGCGACACTCCCAAAGGATATGAAGGAAGGTGGCACTCAATCCACAGCCGCGCTTACACAGCCCGTCCGAAGAAAAACCCATCACAACCAACCGAGGACCCGTCACATACACACGGTGAAGAATTTTTAGCTGGACAAGACGGAGACGGGCCGGAATGGCGACCTCCTTCGGGGAGGACAGTGCAGACTGCCAGTCCTCGTCGTCCAACTCCAACCCGTCTCCGGTCCAGGCCTCCCGAAGATGCACAAGGAGGTCCGCCCGATTATTAATTAACTTCTTATAAATTAAGGAAATCGTACTATCGGGCAGATGACCATCAAGTATACGGTCCTCGAGTGGGGAAGCCGCGGGGATCGTGGCACCTGTCCCAAAGGCCGACAGCAGAGCGTGGCGAACCTGTACGTACCTGAAGAACTCCCTCTCACTCAACTCATACTCACTCTGAAGCACCGCAAAGGATTTGACCGCACCTTTCACCCAGAGGTCACCAACTCTGCTGATGCCAATCATATCCCAGTTCTCAAAGCCTTTCGTTGTCCAGAGGCATCCCAGTCCGTCCGACGCAAACAAGGGGGTTGCTCATGTCAGGCGCTCATTCCAACCCATGGCAACATTAGCATCCCTCCACACACGTACTGCAATCTTAGTGGGTCCCGTTAGGCTCCTCCCAGCCGCCCGAGAATAGAGTGCTCTGTTGAAGTCGCCACCAGGCAACTGATATTTATCCATCTCGAAAGCCGGATTCGGACCCGGTGCGTAAGTAGCATGGTTGATAGCGGACAGCTGGGAGGCCCAATAATACCTCCTGATATCCGGGAGCGCGATGCCCCCGTCGTACCAGGGGAGAGTCAGTTTTGCGAGAGCTATACGAGCGCGACCATCCCAAATAAGTCTCCTCTGCAAACCCTCTACCTCCAGGAAATAAGCCGCCGGAATAATGTCAAAGGAGTTCTGGAGTGCGTAGAGAAATCGGGGCAGTGACATCATTTTAAAAAGTGCCGCTCGACCGAGTGGCGACAACGGCAACCTACGCCAGCGGGCCACATCCAACTTCAAGCGCCGAAGAGGAGGAAGGAGATTATGCTTATAGCGGACCGCCGGGTCCAACGATACATAGACCCCCAAGTACTTGAAACCGGATTGCGAAATTTGGATGGGAAACCTATTCGGCGGGGGGGAAGGCCACCGGAAATGACATACACACAAGATTTGGACCAATTAATAGTCAACCCGGAGTTTTTCCCGAAAGAAGTGAGGACATCAAAAAGGACATTAAGGGATTCACGCGGGGAGGTGAGGTACAAGAGAATATCGTCGGCGTACAACGAGACTCGGTCCTCAAAGCCAGGGGCCCACTGAATACCCCGTATCGACGGTTCCCATCGGAGCCAGGCTGCAAGCGGTTCTAAAGCAAGAGCAAAGAGCAGGGGGGACAACGGACACCCCTGCCTAGTGCCCCTCCCGAGAGCGAAGGGCTGGGACACCCTCCCATTGACAACAACCTGAGCTAGCGGATCCGCATATAAAAGTCTCACCCAACTGATAAATCCCGCCCCGAAACCGAACTTCGCCAGTGTGGCGCAGAGGTATGGCCATTCGATCGTGTCAAAGGCCATCGTGGCGTCCAACGAAGCCAAGATGGCCGGCTCGGAAAGAAACTCCGCCCTGGCGAGAACGCCATGCAAACGCCGCAGGTTGAGAGCAGTGTTCCGGTGGGGAATGAAACCGGACTGATCCGGATGAATCAAGTCACAGATAACAGCGAGCAAGCGATTAGCGAGGACCTTGGCAAGAATCTTCGGTTCAGCGTTTAATAGGGAAATGGGCCTGTATGAGGCACAACGATCACGAGGCTTGCCCTCCTTAGGAATCACGACTATGGTAGCCAGACGTTGGTCACGAGGGAGGGAACCGAGCTCACGCGACTCCAAAAACATATCACGGAGAAACGGCGCCACTTTATCAGGGCATAATTTGTACAATTCAATGGGCAAGCCATTGGGGCCCATAGCCTTACCAGTACGAAGGGAACGAATCGCGGCCGCGATCTCGTCGGCTGACAACGACGCATCCATGCATTCTCGATCCTCTTCAGACAGGCAAGGCAGCGCAATATCCCTCAACAGGGAACAAGAGTCAGCCACATCTCTGTCGGACACCGGGGAGTAGATCACACGAAAATAGTCAGCAAAACACTCCACAATCTCGCCAGGGTCAGTCACACGCACCCCGTCGGGGTTCTGAAGCACAGGGACCACGCGATTCACTCTCTCCTTCTTATCAAGCCAAGCAATCAGTTTACCCGCCTTATCCCCGACATCATACAGTCTACCTTGCTGTTCCCTGTACAATGTCTTGGCGGCCTCAGTGACAAGGGATTTGTATTCAAACTGTTTCAAGCTAAGGGCATGAAGCCCCTCAGGAGTAACACCCGAGTCTAGCTCAGCCTCCAACTCCAGTATTTCAGCCTCAAGCCCCGCGAACTCCCCACTCCTAGCTTTCTTGGTCTCAGCTATTAAAGAGAGGGCCTGGCCCCGTATGACCGTTTTAAAGGCTTCCCACAAGGACACTGAGGACAAGACAGACCCCTCGTTCTCCAAGAAGTAGTGGTCGAGCGACTTCAGGAGGCTATTGCGAGTCTTGGGGCTACGGAGATGCCAAGGGTTAATGGGGGCGATCCGCTCCGCGGCCTGCGTCCCCGTATCGAAATGCAGCCACACAGGGGAGTGATCTGAGATGCCCCGGGCCAAGTGTCGAACCTCACCAATGTGGGTGGCCTGGGCCGCGGGCATAAGGAAGTAATCAAGCCTGGAGAGACTCCCATGCGCCCCGGAGTGGAAGGTGTACTGACACTGCGCCAGGTGCATCAACCTCCAACAATCCACCAGCCCAAAAGTGTCCAAGAACCCACCAAGCCATGATTGGGAAACGGGAAGGGCCCTGGGGGATGACGATCCAGGTCGCCGGATAGCACAGAATTAAAGTCACCACCCATGAAGAGAAGACTATCCGGGAGTTCCAGCAACATCCGACAAACATCAGAGAAAGTGGAGGTCTGGAGGCCTGGGGGGACATATATCGTGACTAAAGAAAGGGTCCTACCCTCCCACCTCCCAGTTAGGGCGGCATAACGCCCTCTGTCGTCAAGGATGACGTTGTCAATCTCTAGTGGGAGGGAAGACCGAACAAGAATACTGACCTCCCTGGAACCGGTGGTGAACCCGGAGTGTGCAACCAGGCGGTATCCCCACCTATTCATAGCATGACACACATTGCCAACCAAATGCGTTTCCTGCAGGAGTACAACATCAGGCGCCAGACGACGCAAATACTGTAGTACAACACCCCGTTTGATACGATCCCCCAATCCATTGACGTTCCAAGTTAGCAACCTCAACCCACTACCCCCCATCCCCACAAGAGTAGCAGGAGTCTCCCCACAGAAAGCAGGACACCGGAAACAAAGAAAGAACAAATATGCCGCCTTGAGAGAAAAAAGAAAAACCCCCCCAAACACAAACACCCCCACCAAAACCCGTTACAACTCCCCCCTCCCTGCACCCCTGCAAACTGTAAAACCACCCCAAAATGCAGTGTGCCTGTCGCCCTAACAATCCCATTCTACAAAAAGACCCCGGAGGAGGAGGAAGGCCAGCCACCACCCGCCACCCAGGCAAGAGCTACTATAAAACAAAATATACAGGAGAGGTGGAACCCAACTGAGTAATGTCCGATTATCAAGGTTAGGGACCGAAGAGTCAATTCTGTGGAGGCTCACCACCCTCGGCACCGCCAGAGTGCCCCGCTCGATCGCCCCGACCAGGAAGGGAATCCAACCAGTCACTCACATTGTCCGGTCGTTCAAAAAAGAAGGTCCGCTCCTCATGTTCCACTCGAAGCCTGGCAGGGAAGAGCATCACATACTTCAAGCCCAGGTCCCGAAGACGTCGCTTAATCCCCTGAAAGCCCATCCTCTGTCTCTGAACGAGTTGAGTGAAGTCCGGGAAAAAATTGACTGAGGAGTTTTCGAATTTCACCGGGCCGTGCACCCTCGAGGCCTGCAAGATCGCATCTCGGTCCCTGAAATGGAAAAGCTTGGCGATGATAGGCCTCGGGGGAGCGCCAGGCCTAGGCTTACCGCCCGGGACACGATATGCACGCTCCACAGCAAAAAACTTGCTAAGTCCACACGGGGCAAGATGGGTGAGGATTAGCTCTTCGATCAGGAGGTCAACAGAACGAGTCTCGGGATTCTCCGGAACACCTATGACGCGGATGTTGTTGCGTCTTGCCAGGTTCTCAAAATCATCCAACCGATGGGACATCAAGTCGTTTGCCGATTTCAGGGTGCCAAGGTCTGTTCGAAGTTCCGACACATCGGCCGTGAGGCTGGAGGTCGTCAAATCCAATGACTTCACCTTCTCGTTAGTTTTGGACAGGTCAGCCCTGATTAAAGTGACATCGATGGCGACCGTGTCAAGTTTACAAGCCAGGGCCTCATACTGCTGGCCGATGGTCTCCTTCATACCGGTAATGGCGCCCATAATGTCCTGCAAGGACAAGTCGACAGGGACAGATGGGCCGTCTCTAGCATCCTCCGGGGTATTGCTGGAGAGCCCTGGGGATCCCTTGGCTTGAGTGTAGCGGTCCATAACGTTTGTCTGGGACTTTCCCCCACGAAGAGACGTCTTGGTCTTCCGCTTCTCGGGTTCACCCCTGCCCGTCATGGTGGGAGACGCACCCCGGAGGGCCCCGCAGGACCGAGTGAAAATGGCCGCCGGTCGGCCGGGCACCAACCGGCCGAGAAGCTGGGCCGTGGGGTCCGGAGAAAGTCACGACTTGACTCAGTATTCCGTAGGGAGAAAGCAGTGATGACACCAAACTGGACTGGTCCCCGCCAGAGCGGAACAGACCCTCAATCAGATCGTGCCAGAAACCAAAAGCGAAACTGAAAGTGGGAGTACGCCCTGTAGCGTGCTGGAACAGCTGGAACGCTACGGAAGCACAAATCCAAATCCAAGAAGAGTTTTCCAAATGGAGATTTAATCCACAAGTAAAAATTATACAAAGAGCTCACGGCACAGGAAACAACCGCCGTTACCCAGCCAAGTGTATTCATCTAACAAACACATAGAGTCCTAGAACACAGACAATGGAATGCATGACATACTATAATTCTAACCTAAAGAGTACTGCATTTAAAGATACAGATACAGCATACTACATACCCCCCCCCCATTATAGCAAAAATAAAAACAAAAATAATAAAATAAAAATAAATGGATAAAACTAACAGAGTAAAACAGCAACACAGTTAATATAAAACATAATCTTTCAACTTTACAGGTGGCCCACAAACACGATGATTACGTGCATTCACATCAGGTGCAGGAGAAACAGCAACTGAAACAGGTGAAGAATCTACATATGAACTTGCAGTAGAAGGAACATTTCCAAAATCTGGACCAAAAGAGAAATCTGAACTATCATCAACATTCCTGTTAGCATACACTCTGTTGAAAATGTTGACTTGAGGTTCAGAGATTTTGACCACACTGTTCTTGCTCCACCACCCTCCATTTTCCAAGAACAGTGACGGTTTGCTAACTTTAATGATTCTAACAGGCAAAGAAAATTTGGACTGGCCTTTGCAAACTCTAAATGGTTTTTTAATTAGAACCCAATCACCAGGTTTAAAATCAACTAGAAACCTGGAATTTTTATCGTGACACTCTTTTTGCACTAGTTGTTTCCTAGACACAGTTTCTCTAGTTATGTGATAGTCAACTGGCATGTTCCTCCTCTTTTCCAAATCAGAACCAGCAGCCAAATTGTTAAACCAATTAGGCATTAAGTTTGACTTAGCTTCTCTACCTCTGAGAGCTTTAAACGGGGTGACATTAGTAGTGGAATGGGGTGTGTTGAGATATGCCCAAACTTTGTTTTGTATGAAAACGCCTACATCAACATTAGAAGCCAAAGCAGTTTGTACACCTTCTTTTATGAACCGGTTAGCCCTCTCTACCAAGCCATTCGAAGCTGGGCAATACAAAGCAACTTTGAGATGTTGTATATCATTGCTATGTAAAAATTCAGTAACCTGATTTGATATGAAATGTTGACCATTGTCAGTAACTACATAATTAGGATTGCCTTCAATCTTAAAAATATTTGTTAAAAACAGAACAACAGAATTTGAATTTTGGGCATCTACAAAGGAATAATAAATCCATTTAGAGTGATAATCAATTGCAACAATACAGTACCTCTTCTCTGCAGGAAGTAAAGAAAAAGGGCCTGAAAAATCAATGGCAATTTTATCCCAGGGAAGGTTTGGGAACGGAACTGGATATAAAGGCTTACTATGCATTTTCCAGTGTTTGTCCGAAACAACACAAACCGGACAGTTCTCAATGAATGATCTTACTTGTGTGTCTAAACTAGGCCACCAATAAATGCTCCTGAGTTTCTTACATGTCGCTGAGATGCCCAAGTGGCCCTCATGTGCGAAATTTATGAGTTTATCCCGTAAATCCGTTGGAGGAATGAAAAGCCCATTCCTAAGACAAACTCCATTATCAAATGAAAGTTCTTCACTGACTTGTGCATAAGACCTAAGCTCATTGTCTAACTTTTTAAGATTTGGCCAACTAGTTTTAATTAAAATTTCAACTTTCTCCAATGATTTATCCTTAGACATAGCAGATATCCATTCATCCTGTGAGATCTTGTTGGAGCAAGTAGCAACAGCATCAACTAAACCAACCACACAATCTTTTGAGCAATTGTTCTCACCTTCGCTTGCATCAGGAAGGGGAATGCGAGATAAACAGTCTGCCCATACATTTTTCCCTCCTTGAATGTATTTAACATTGAGATTATATTCTTGAAGTTTGGAAAGTAATCTAACCAATCTGGCAGATGACTTACCTAAACCATTTCCAGATAATAGAGAAACCAATGGTTTATGGTCTGTAAAGATTTCACACGATATACCCCAAATATATGTTTTGAACTTTTCAGTGGCCCATACTATAGCTAGTGCTTCTCGTTCAATAGTGCTATAGTTAGCCTCGGTAGGTGTTAAAGCTCGGGATGCAAAGGCAATAGTACTCTCCTTACCATCCACCCACTGGCCGAACACCGCCCCAAGACCTTTTTGACTAGCATCTACACACATGAAAGGTTTGGCATTTGGTACAAAAGGGTGTAATGCAGGTGCATTAATAACCAACAGTTTGACTTGATTAAAACACTCTTGGAGTGTGTCATCCCATGTGAATTTTGAACCTTTCTTGAGTAAGGATCTCAGTGGCTGGACAATTTGTGCGTAACCAGGGACGAACCTAGCGTAATATTCACAAAGGCCAAGAAAAGAACGCAACGCGTCTTTGTCTGTTGGAGGAGGAGCATTCCTTATAGCTTCAGCATTACAAAATTTAGGTTTGATGCCTTCGTTGGAAATAAGGTGACCCAAATATTCAACCTCGTGAACTAGTAACTTGCATTTACTAGCCTTGACAGTCATACCTGTGTTTTGCAGTATAGTGAAAACTTTATTAAGAATAACTGTGTGTTCCTCCTCAGACTCTGTGTGGACCAAGATATCGTCTTGAAATGCCTGGACCTGTTGCAAATCACCAAATAGGCTGTCCATGAGCTTTTGGAACACACTTGTAGCTGATGCTAAACCAAACAGTAATCTCAAATATTTAAAAGCACCGAATGGTGTTACAAACGTAGTAAGTGGTTGAGAAGTGGATGATAAATGAATCTGATGGTAAGCTGAATGTAGATCTATCGTAGAAAAGAATTTAGACTTACCAATGTTTGCAAGCATTTCATGAATGTGTGGTAACGGGTGACAGTCTACAAGAATGTTCTGGTTGAGGGATCTAAGGTCAACACACAACCTGAGGTCGCCAGTTTTTTTCTTCCGTAAAACTACCGGAGAAACCCATTCGGAGGCATCTATTGGGGCAATGATACCTTCCATTTGTAGGTTGGACAGGAGGGTTTTTAAATCCTCTCTGATACTAATAGGAATTGGTCTTACTTTGTGTACAACCGGGATAGCATGTTTTTTCAGAATAATAGAATGTTCAAACCCCTTGACAGTACCCACACAATTTTTGAACACATTTGGAAATAGTTGTGCAAACCTGTCAATGATGGAAATCTGATTAGTAATAGACAAAATATCGGATGGTAGATCTCCTAAAACAATAGGGGGATCTTGACCCGGACGTAAAATGATACCTAACGAAGCGAGATCCTTCCACCCAACGATGTCTCTGCCCTTGATAGCTACGTAAATTTTGGTCTTGATTGATCTGCCTAAACAAAACAGTGTATCCCAGAAATAACCTATTAAATCAATATCTTGTTCTCCGAATGCTTTTGGATTTATGTCAGGAGGAAGCAGAGGGAACTTGTTAGGCCATAATCTATAAAACGTAACATCAGCTAAAATGGTGACTGGTGCACCTGAATCTGCCATAGCCAAGACAATTTTGTTATCAATGCATATATCTGTAAATGGCCCTTTAATGGGTTTGTCAGAATTCTCAGGAATGTCAATAGTAACCACTATATTGGAGAACTGGGAAGTGCAATCTTGAATTTCAGGAGAGTCAACAGTGACGTTTGAAATTCTAATTCTATTGGGGTTACTGTTAGTATTATACGACGTGTAATTTGACCTTTTGTTGCAAACACTTTGCAGGTGTCCAAATTTTTGACATTTACCACATTTTTTCCCTAAAGCTGGACATGAAGGGTTATTACCAATGTGGTTTCTTGATCCACAACGGAAACAAATTAATTGTGTTATAGGGTTTTGGTTTCTCATGAACCTTCTATCAGTATATTGTCTTGGATTAATGGCACAAACAGTATTCTCATCAGAAATAAAATTCGTGGTTTGAGGTAAAACTTGTTGAGGAACACCTTGTGTAAGTGACTGCATGGGTTGAACACCAGATAAAACTTTGGACGTAACAATTGACCTCTAAATGCTTTTCGCAATATCAATTGTTTCGCTCAAAGTGGGATTACAAGAAGTGAGTAATCGTTCCTGTATTTTCTTGGAAAAACAATGAAACACGAATTGATCTCTTATATATGTATCAACATTTGCACCAAAATCGCATTTCTCAGCCAATACTCTCAAGTTCGCAATGTAATCCTCTACTGAGTCATCTGAAGCCTGTTTACACATCGCAAAATTGAATCTCTCAAGAAGAACGCTTGTTGAGTCAGGGTATTGTTTCCCCATACGTAGTTTAGCTTCCACAAAAACATTCCAAATGGTGTCTTCGGACGTAGGTGCCGGATAATGTGGAAGGTTCTCGAAGACTCTGCGTCCGGCAGCACCTAAATGGTTGAGAAGTAGTGCTAATTTCCTGGTAGGGGCATAAGCATCCGCACCTATGGCAGTAAGGTAATTCTCGAAATCTTTTAACCATTCAGTCCACTTTAGTTCAGGTTTACCTGGTTTTAGAAGGAAAGGAGTAGGCTGAATGACTCCTTGAGCAGTTGCCATTATAAAAGAAACTGTGAGATAAAATAATGCACTTGAAACAAAATTCACAACCAGGTTTTGGATAAATGGCGTGTGAGTTTTGAAGATGATGCTCAATAAGTAAGTTGCGCCGAGATTTGTGCATAGAATGAAAGAAAAAACATTAAAACGCCAAAAACGAGTGTTATACTGAAACTGATCGTAGAAATAGCTTCAAAACTTAACCAAAATGGCCGCCGGCGTATGACGTCATTACGCTCCCATGAGGCTTTGCGGTCTCTTCCTGAGAGGGCAGACGTGAAACAGCAGAAGGACGGATCGGGAGGTGGAACGCCTCCGTGAAGGAAATTCTGATGAGGCTGAACGCTCTAGCTGAGCTCGAGGCGAACGGCGCGAGTATTCAGTGACGCGCAAGGTTAGTGAAAATTCAAATATAACTGCCGCAAAAGACAAAGTCCCGAAAGCGCTTTTTTTTTAAAGTTTGATAGCGCTAGCGCTTAACCCACCTCAATGGTCCTGCACTGTTCCGGTGGGCAGCAAATACGAGAATAGGGACAGCCGTGAGCTCTTTCAGTTGGTCAGAGTGCCAACTGTCAAATCTCCAATCTTCAAATTTCACCCCACTCCTGGTACCAAGAAATGTAGTGTGCTGGAACAGCTGGAACGCTACGGAAGCACAAATCCAAATCCAAGAAGAGTTTTCCAAATGGAGATTTAATCCACAAGTAAAAATTATACAAAGAGCTCACGGCACAGGAAACAACCGCCATTACCCAGCCAAGTGTATTCATCTAACAAACACATAGAGTCCTAGAACACAGACAATGGAATGCATGACATACTATAATTCTAACCTAAAGAGTACTGCATTTAAAGATACAGATACAGCATACTACACGCCCACTGGTGAGGTCCCAATGCCGTTGTTATTCAACTACGTCCCGGATCCACAGCTCACCAAGTCCCCGGCACTGCCCCGAGATGGGCCTCGAAAGTTCAAAATGCTGTAATTTCAGTCCCCCAAGTCCGATTCAAATTCTGAAAGGAGTTATGGACTCAGTCTAGGTTCACCTTCAAAAGCCCATCCAAGAAATCAGGATATCATCAGGATAAATTGCGAGGAGTGCCGAGGGTCCGGAGAGCCCTGTGCTCACGCGACCATCTTGGATGCGCGCTAAGCTCCTCCTCCACTGAATTCTTAATAAGAAGCAGTGCACTTATAGTGTTTTGTTATGCATGCCTTTCTTTCCTTGCTCTTTCCTATATCCAGTCATCAATCCTTTTTAAATTACCCACCTTCTTAATTTTCAGTCTCTGCCCCTCGGACATTTATATTAGGGGAAGAAGAAGAGGTAGGTTTATGTTGCCTGTGCCCAGTGCACTGACCTACCATACTTACCACACTCTACCCTGTCCCATTCCCAACAGGTGTTGCAAATTCTCCCTCAGCTTTTTCCTCACATGCCATCTCATACACTTGTCTGTCTTCTACCTGCCATTAATCATCCAACCTGTAAGTAGGCCAACCTAAATCTAGCCCAACCCTGGCATATACTGTCAAACTTACCTAGCACTCACTTGCTCCATACCCCAGGAATAATATTTGTTGTACTGATAATGAAGTAAGGGTGAGCATGTGGTGTGGGCAGTGGAATTCAGAGCAGGGCTCAGTAGTATGGAAAGAGTAGGGCCACTGAAATTATTGTTATGTGCCAATAGCTGTCCAAAAATCATGCTGCCCTGTCCGGTGAACTCTATTATTGATGCATGATATAATAAAATAAGTAATGCAGAATAAATTTAAAGCACCAATTTTTCAATCGCAATTTATATAACTATGCAGTCTAGTCATGTTTCAAACACACATTAAGTGTAAAATAATTTATTTAAACTTTTCTGTTTCTCTTTTTCTTTCCCTTGAGCACAATAAAACATTGTTTTAATTATGCAGGTGCTTGTGGTGGATTAATTAAAGCAAAGAATTGCTGTAGAAAATAAGCATTTTCTGCATGGCCACCTCGTATTTTTTGCTTTTTGCTGGACCCTATATTTTCACTGGCTTTAGAACTCTGTGCACTTTACTCCTGGTAACCAGGGGTAAAGTGCCTGTGCTCTTCCTTTCAACATGATGAGAAGGGTATACTCCTAATAGATAAATTTAACTTACATATACGTCCTGAGAATATGGTACAAAATGCCCCCCACCACAAATCCCACCCACCACACACCTCCAACCCGGAAGCATCTGTCGCCCAAACTCTCCCCGAGGAACAAAAACAGAAGGTAGCGTGGTAGGGAAGCACCTCCCCCTCATGCATCCTGCAATTAGCAGAATTTAGTACTGCTGCCTAGTGATGCATAAAATTAAAGGGGGCATATTCTGAAAGAATTGCAGCCAAAGTTGTGATAAATTTATCGCCCCATTCACAAGCTGGTGCTAACAGCCGATATTACCACTTTTCCGGCGATAGCATCCTCAAAAAACATTGCCACGGATGACCCTGGCCAACTATTACTAATGAGATGCAGAGTAGGTGTTCCCGAGCAAAAAGCCGCAACATCACCACACCTCAACATTCTCAACGACCAGCCAGATCTGCGATAAGAACACAAAACATGCAATAAGGCGCGTTAGCAGCAGGAAATTGACACTTGCTCTGACCTGGTGCAAAGTCGGACGACAACCGGCACCAGAAACGGGAGTCCAGACCACAGCTACACCTGAAGACTAACAGATGCCATGGAGCCACTGATCATGCAGCACGGAGCCCCATCAGGGCCACAACACCCACCACCACCACCCCCAGGACCACAACCACCCCGTACGACCCCCCAGCCCCCCACCGGACCACCACAGAGGCAGCGCACACCAAGACAGCGGACCTTCAGAAAACAAACCAACCTCACAGACCCAACACCAGAGAATGTCATTGCCCACTACAGGCTTAAAAGGACAACCATCCTACGCATCCTGACAACCATTGCCCACAGGCTGACAGTACCACCACAGCGGACAACCAACATCCCTCCGCAAACAAAGCTGCTGGCTGTGCTGCACATGTTGGCCTCTGGGACCTTCCAACCAACAACCGCCAGAGTCGGAGGAGTCTCACAGCCAGCCTATCAAAGTTCATCACAACTGTCTTGTATGCCACCATCAGCTTGGTACCCCAGTACCCATACTCCCCCACACTGCGCATGAACAGCTGGAGACCAAGCAAGGCGTCTACGCCATAGCTGGCTTACCGCACGTGTTAGGGGGCAATTGACTGCACACGTGTCCTACTCGTGCCCCCTGGTGACACTGCACACAATTACCTCAACAGAAAGCACACGCATTCCATCAATGTGCAGGCAACAGTGGACCACCTGGAAATCGCCACCAACATCGTCGCAAACTACCCAGGCAGTGTGCACGATTCCTACTTCTACCGACAGTCCGTCATCAACCAGCGCTAACAGGATGGCACCCATGGAAATACACTACTCGTTGGCAAGTACCAAATAAACACACCACCCCCCCAACTCCACAATCATGCAAATCACAACTCTGGGAATGCACACGTCACAGACTCACATTCAACATGCCAAACAACATGCCCACCCACCAGACACGACAGCACAACTTACTGCGGCAACCTGAGCTAGCCATGTACATGAACCATCAACGGCATGGCACCTCAGCCACACAATGGCGGAATGTGGGGAGAGGTGGGAACCAGGCATGTGTGACGGAGGCAAATGACCTAGGAATGAGAAGATACACAATGCCAAGTGTGGCAGAGATGTGCTGGACAGACTGCAGTATGCAGACCACAGACATATCCATGTCCACATGCACTGCTGGTGTATGGAGTTTAGTGGACAGTGGATGCAACCATGTTACCCCAGCCTGTGGAGAAGATCCCGGAAATGTAGCTTGTGACGTTGCCCCCTAGAATCGCGTGCGGAGTGGGCTGGCTCGGCGTACGCCAGGCCAGCGTAGGGTTGTGAATAAAAAGCACGTAGCTCTGTGCGTGGTGCTCTTACGGAATGTCCAACGTGTCTGCCAGGGCGGTGCCTCCCAGCCCGCCACAAGGCCAACACCGTCTCCGTGAGCGGTGTTGCCTGCGAACCTGTGTGCCTGCTGCACTCTGGGCTGCTGGTCCCCGACCCGTCATACCCGCCCCTGTGCAGCCAGGCCTCACTGCCCACCTGCCGACACCAGCTTGTGTCAAGGAAGGCTCACCACGTGCTGGTGCAAGCCGCAAGCCCGAGGCTCGCGAGCTTAGCAGCCTCCTCAGACCATCACGGCCTCCGTGAAACAGGCCCGCAGTACTCCTTTCTTGTTGACATACTCCACCGGCCTACACAGCTGCCAGGTCAGTCACACATTTGGAACTGAGTCTTGAGTACACACTTTATGGGTGACTTGATATCACTGTACTTCCTTCGATGTTGTGCCACCAACTCTGTGCATAGCATCCGCACGACACCTGTCTGTGGTCCCTTTCTGACTACTGCCTTCGGCCCACACTGTGCTCGAGTAGGTCACACAGTTGGAACTGAGTCTTGATTTGTGTATAGCAGAGTTCATATCATTGAATGCATGGAGAGGAGTAAGAGGAAGACGTGGCACTGTCCCGAGGAAAAAAGGATCCCCGTTACGGAGGTGATCGAACACTGCCAACAACTGCTCTGGTGTCACTAACTGTGCATCGCGAGCCAACGACATGTGGCTGTGGGCCCCTACTGACCACTGCCTCGGGCCTACACTGCGATCGAGTAGGACACACATTGGGAAGTCAGTCTTGATTTATTTATGGCAGATTTTATATAATTTTACTGGCCTCATCGCAGACTGCATACCCCTTCAGCTCCGGTGCCACTAAGTCTGTTCCCCACCAGCCATGGACACTTACTGGTTGAACTTTGGTGGCAAATGAGTCTATGGACTGGGGGATGTCTTCATCATCATGTCGGTGATACTGATTTATTGGCGAAAACGAGGCTGTAGCATTCCACTCCACAATTTGCCGCTTTTGGATGGCTTCTACCCTCTGCATCATGCCCTGGAGGACACCTTCCACTGTCACCCGCAACCCTCTGCCACATTCACCTCGGACATCGATGAGGACCCGCTCAGCTCATCTGGCCCATCTCACTGCACCGCAAGTCACCGTCCCGTGGCGGTGTGCCTGTGCAGGTCGCAGTGCATCCAGGGCCACTAACTCTGTGCAGCTCAAGTCAGGGACCTTGTCAGGTGAGATATTTGATGGCCACTGAGATGAGGGCCTTGGGGTCCTCAACGCCATGTGTCTGTGGCCCTGCGCTGTACGCTGCCTCCGGACTCAAATGCTGTCCACCAGGGTTCACCCATCAAATCGAGTTCTGACTGGCCCGGACGTCGCATCACCGCAGGAGGCACACGCCACCGCCGCCAGAACCTCCTCCAAACTCCAAATGCCAGAGTCAAAACAGCCGTACTGGCAGACTAACAGAATTGCTCACACCTGTCATGTATGCCATCATCTGCCTGATACCCTGCTCAGCACTCCAGGTGCCACTAAGTCAGTGCACCACGACTCATTGACCATTTCTGAATGAGTTGTGTGCTGTGGTGAGCTCACGCAGCAATGTTACCTCAGGCAGTGTGGGAGACCTGGGACGATGATGAGGAAGATGATGCTGGTGTAACACACCCCACTGCAGCTGCATCGGGAATAACCCGAAGGGACACAATCCTAGACATTTTTTTCACATGAGCACGCTCTTCTCTAGTGTCCCAACCTCAGTGCGCTGTAACTCACGCACACTACTGTTTGCAGATTGGGTGGCCTCTGTACTCCATGATGCTCCACAGTGGTCTCTGTACTGCTGGTGTTTTCTGTTTCTGTTTTAATGTTGTTCACTGTTGTAGTTGTTGCCAGCACCAACCACTCAGTGCGGGCTGGCTTACACTCACCCCACACCCATCCAGCACAGGAGTCACTGTACATGTGACCCTGCCAATAAAGGAGCTGGGCGCACATGCACGTAGCCAGTTCCACAAACTATCTGCGTGTGTTCATGTGGTCATGACGTATGCATGAGGGCCCCGGGGCCCACAACATTACATTGTGCTGTGTACAGCGGATGCAACCATGTCACCGCTGACAGTGGGTAAGACCTTGGACATGTAGCTTTGTCATCACCCACTCAATGCGTAAGAGGAGTGGACTGGGCCGTCGTATGGAGGTTCAGTGTGGGGGTGTGTATGATTATTCCAGGGGTCTGGGCATGGTTCATTGCAGGAAATGTGCACATGCATCTGTATCTGTCGCGGTGTGGGTCTCCTTTGTGGGGTGTAGGTGGTCCCTGATGGGACTTGAACACCCACATATGTGATCTACTTCGGCTTCCTTGAGCTCTGCCCCCACCCGCACCTCGTCGGCCACCTCCTTTTGGCATTCTGACTCCTGGCATTGGAATGCGACGGGTGCCTCGGTTGAGTGTTGGGAGCCAGCCCTGGTGGCGGGTGCTTTCTGCTGTGTGGTCTGTGCAGGGGCTGGGGTCTCCTCTGTGTGGCTTGGCTGGCCTGCTCCTGGGGTGGATTGCCTAAGATGTCCATGACCTGTTGTAGGGCGTCGGTGTCCGAGGTGTGGTGGTCCTCTCTAGCATCACTGATGAGTAGTCTGGTCTGCTCTGCTGGAGGTGTTGTTTGTCCCTCTGCAATGTGAAGGGGAGATGCATGTTGACATTGTGTTGACATGTATGTTCGCGCATTGTTCTAGTTTACATGCAGACTGTGTACATTGTGGCTGTTTGGGATGTGCTGTATATTTGATGCGGGACATTTGGACTACATTACGGATATGTGGTTGTACACGTGCATTTCCATCTCACCGTTTCCTGCTATGTTGGATGTGATTGCCCTGTTTCTGCGCATGAGCGGAGCCAGTTGTGTCCTCTGTTCTGCAGTGTTGCTGTTGCACTTTGTGCCACATTGTCGTCAGATGTGCTGTTATTGCTATGTGTGTGTGCTGCAGTGTGCCACTGGGATCAGGGACATGATCCAGGGTCATTGTGGGTGTGCAGCATGCTACACATCTTTTGTGCATGTGTGACATTATGCCCATCTCCCCAGTCCCCCCAGTCCCTGGTCGTTACTCACCCTGTTGATGTTGTGTCAGGTCCTATCAAGCTGTGTCCGGACTCCCAACTCCTTGCGCCGTCTCCACCCTCATGACTGTGGCCTCCGTTTCCTCCAGCTCCTCTTGTGGCGCAGGACTCCCACCTCCTGTCGCTGTTGCTGCCTTCCTGTTGGCAGCAGGTTTGTGCTTGGTTTGACTTTTCACATCATGCCAGTGCCTCTTGTCCTCCATAGATCTCCTCGACACTCCGGCTGCATTCACGTTTGTCATTTTGACGTTCGGTGGGTGGTAGTGTTCTGTCACCTTCGTGACGCTAATCTGGTTTTCCTGTGGACTGCACCCCGTCTTCCTCTTCCTCTTCTCCTTGCCCTTCCCCGACCCCGAGGTTCCTTGCTGGTGGTCTGTGGGGCTTGTGGGGTTCGTGTTGGCCTCTTCACTCAGTACGCGTGCATCCATGGTGCTACGCAGTTTCTTTTTTGCCCACTTTTTTTTCTCTGCTTTTAGTAGTGCATTTTTCCTCATGACGTGTGGGAATTGCAGGCATGTTGCTGGATTTCGCTGGTTTTTGTTTCTCGCTTGGCCTCATTGCAGCTTTTTTTGCGTTCGTGTTTCGCATTTTTGCAGCGTCGCGTTGGTTTTTTCGTGGTCATTTTTCGTGTTATCATGAGCCTATCGCATGGTACCGCCGGCTTGAGAATGCCACGCTACCATGGTGTTAATTTCCCGTGATAGACTGCGATGTGAAGAGTTGCGTTAAGCTAATTTTGCAATGAATATCACACATTCTTGAGAATATCCCCAAAGTCTGATGCGAGGTCTAACAGTAACGGGCATGTCCATGAGCATAAGGAAAATGACAGTATGGAACATTGGAAGGACGTCTCCAACTTGTGTCTTGGGTCAGAGCCTCCCTGGGGTACCTAGTCTGGGGGCACCGGTGTCCTGTTGGGATGGAGCATTTTCATCTCTAGGACTTCCTCTGCAGTCACTTTCCACAACAGATGAGCGTGGTGTTCCACCAGCCATGTCCTGACTCTATCTGGATTGCTGTTGCCATCAGCCGTCTAATCCCCGGGTCCAGCCCTGGGCTCTTGGAGAGCGTGGGACATCGGACTCCCGGAGGGGGGTGGTGTGTGACATCTGAGTTTTTTCCGCTATGTGGCCAGTCCCAGACCACCTCTAGCATGTCAAAAAAGGAGCGGGACATGTAAATAACTTTCAGGTTGGCTGGAAACATGAGCATACAGGAGAGGCTCATTACTTGAAGCTTTTGTCTAACAGAGACAAAGGCTTGGCATTGTTTGTGGACCAAGCGTTTGTAGTCGTGAAAGATGAAAATACAGATGAACTGGTAGAGAATGGGACTCTTCGTGCGTGATTCTTTGAGGATCGTGTATGTGTCCTTGTAGTAAAGGACATTTACCATAAAGACGCCCCAGGTGGGGACCCCCTGTGGAAGACAGCACAAAACAGGTAGAGGGTTGTTCTGCAGGAAGCCAGGACATAATCCATGCCACCAGGAATTTGTCTGGTGAGAATCCCTCAATGCAATTGAGAAAACCAAGGAGACACGGGTTATTCCGGCAGTTCCAGTGTTCTGCTAAACTATTGGAGGAACAAGGAAGATGCAGAAGTAGAGAGGCATCCAATGATTGCCTTGAGTTCTTGTATTGCATCCTCAAGTTCTGAAATATGACCTTCAGTGCCACAGACCCTGTTCACAATGTCACTCAAATCTTGGAGAAGGACAGCATCAACCCCAACCTCTCTAATCTTAGTTTCCAACGCTGTATGGGAGGCCTGTAGGACTTGCAGGATAGAGTCGGTGCTGGTCGTGTTCAGAGGCTTGGGCCCCTCAGCAGACCTAGGTGCTCATGCGAGGGAGTAGTGTACCTACTATCCTTCATTTGGGCCTGTGAGGAGGGCGGGTGATCCCTGCTCATGATGGTCATAAATTACAAGAGTCAGGCCACAAAATCCCACATGGATGAAAGCAACCTGCTTGCACCACGAGCTCTAGGCTTGTGTGGCCTGCATGAGCAATGAGGCCTGTGCATTAATCCCACCAAGCACAGTCAAGCCAGGATTAGGAGGAATCCCACTGTGGGGATCAGGCACGGGAGCTCTTCAGAGAGCGTCCGACATCTTGGGTGACCAGACCCATCCCTACTTATGAGTGTTACATTTATTATTATGGTTATTATTAATATTGTCACTCTTATTATTAATTGTATCACTAGTTGTCATTTTTACGGTTACATCCATAAACACGGAAGCTCCACCTTCCTACCATGAGAGTGGATGTTGACGGCCAAGCCTGGTCCATCACAAACATAAATGTCCAATTGTCCACCATCATCATCCTCTCTCTAGTCTACTCTCTCCCTGACTTGAGCTTCGTTGTCACCAGGCTAGCCCCAATGCAGGCCTGCAGTCCACCCTCCTGCAATTGGCGTTCGTAAACGAATGAAGCATTTCCTTTGCCTTCCCTTTCCTGGACTTGATGTTACCTGAGGGCGCCTACCCTCCCATTATTCAGTAGTAGTAATATCTGTATACTGCCCTGCCCTGCCCTGCCCTCCACACTTAGTCATCACTTACCCCTTAGGAGGGTTACTACTTACTACAACCAATTGAATACTGGAGATGTATCTATATTATACATACTGCAAATTCCTCATGTCCAACTACTTCCTTCTTCCAGTTCCAGTTCTGAACTGAGCAGAAGTGTATTGTCTGCCATCTCCACCAAACCTTGTTGTTTATGCAGGGAGTTTTCCAAAGGGCCTAACAAGCCCAGACAGGGAAGATGTCACAGGCAAAACAAGAGTCTTCATGTTCAAATTGTAGCAGGCGAACCAGAAAAGAAGGATTCTCATTCTGCAACATGAAACATAAAGAAAAAACGGAGTGAATAGAAACCCAGGACAAAGACCATCATAAATCAACCCAGTGTAACATAGAAGTCATTTACTAAAATAAGCATAATGAACATTCAAGTTCCAGAAGGAGATTAGCTCTGGTAGAATCATCAGGTAGATTGATTCCCATTTGATGTAGATTGTGGGGAAAAATTTGACCAATATCTGTCCTCGGGCTCCCGTTATTATACCATTATTCTCTGCTCTATGATGTCCCTGTCTGGCCTAGATAAGGGGGAATAGTGTGGGCAAATAGCAATTTTTTTTGTACCTTCCTCCTCTAATTGTATTGTATTGTATTGTAATTGCATTTATATAGCGCTTACTACCCCTGACGGGGTGTTGAAGCGCTTTTTTGGCGACTAACACACTACTCTGGAAACCTATAAAGGATTAGTGTTGAAAATTAGTATAGTGAAATATTGAAAGTAATTTGAGTGGTGGATACTAATAATAATAATCCACATTTGTAAAGCGCGAACAATCACCCGTAAGGGTCTCTAGGTGCTGGGGGCCGTCGGGAAGATTAAGCAAGCTATTGCCCAGAGTCACATGGTGCTGAGCTAATCTGCCGCCGGGGATCGAAAAGTGATCCCCAGATTCTGGAGTCAGTCGCCTTGGCCGTGGTGCCACACCTCTTCCCAGAATATGTTATTCAGGTATTTGGAGTGAGAAAGACAGCGGAGGGATAGAAGAGGGAAAAAGGTTTGCATTTATATAGCACTTGCTACCCCTGATGGGATGTTGAATCGCTTTTTTTGCGAGTTGCATACTACTATGGAACCCATAATGGATTAGTGTTGAATTAGTATAGTGAAATATGAAAGTAATTTGAGTAGTGGATATGTTAGTCAGTTATTTGGATTGAGAAGGGTAGGGGAGCGATAGAGGAGGGAAAAAGGTTTGCATTTATATAGTGCTTGCTACCCCTGATGAGGTGTTGAAACACTTTTTTTGCGAGTAGCATGCATCTCTGAAACCCATAAAGGATTAGTGATGAATTAGCATATTAGCATAGTGAAATATGAAATTTGAGAAGTGGACATGTTAGTCTGTTATGTTGATTATTTGTTTTGGGAGGTCATAGCAGTAGGAGAAGGCTTGGGATGAGTAAAAAGGGATGTGGAAGGAAAGAGTTTAGAAAGGCTTGTTTTTGGGGATCGGTATTGTAAAAGAGGTGTCAGAGGATACAAGGAGGGGTAGAGTAGGGGAGAGTCTAGAAAGGGTTATTTTGGGGATCATAGTAGTGTTATGGGGCTTGGGATAATTGAGAGAGTTGATGTAGAGGATATATTAATAGAGGTATAGGGTGAGAAATAGTGCATTGGAATGAGTAGTAGAAAGAAGTTTAAGATGAGTCAGGAAGTTGGGGTGGAAGATCTATTGAGAGAGGTATAGGGTGAGAAATAGGATAGTACATTGGATATGCTGAATTAGAAGAAAGTGATAAATATATAGATCCATAAGTACGTGGAAAGTATATAAATGCATAAAGGAGGTAGGTATATGTACATTGAAGATATTGATAGAGGTATAGGATGAGAAATAGGGTAGTGCATTGAATATGCTTTTTTAAGAGAAAAGTAATAAATACATAGATCCAAGTACATGGAAGGCATATAGATGCATAAAGGAAGTAAGTATATGTAGGTTAAAGATGCATTAGATATACTGGTTTCCAAGTATTGTTGTACTTAAAAAATTATTTTATTTATTTTTTAACAACATAATTATTCTACATGTTTATACAAAGATAGGTACATACCTATAGTACAAATAAATCCTTATATACAGAGGGATGTGCTGTATATTTCTGTTTGCGTATGGTGCTTATGTGGGGAAGAGCCAATTCTTGAGTAGTTTTCTGAAGATAAGGTGGTTGTCCGTGGATCTTATGTTGGGGGGTAAAGAGTTCCATAGTTTGGCTGCTTGAACAGAGAAGGATGTGCCACCCATGGTTTTTTTCTTGTAACTTGGGATTTTGAGGCGAGGTGCCACTCTAGAGCGGAGGTTCCTTTGTGGAATGTGTTTGGGGATTTTATTCCTGATGAAGAGCGGTCCCATTCCATGTATCGCTTTGTGGGTGATACAAAGCAGCTTGAACGTGGATCTTCTTGCAACCGCTAACCAATGCAGGGCTTTTAAGGCAGGTGAGATGTGGTCTCGCGGTTTGATATGCAAGAGTAGTCTGGCAGCCGAGTTCTGAATCCGTTGTAGTCTTTTCATGGTTGTTAAAGGTGATCCGTGTTAGAGGCTATTGGTGTAATCCAGTTTGGACAGAACAAGGGAGATAGTAGCTTGGACCTTGTGTGGAAATCCCAAATGGGGAAGATTCGTCGCAGAGTTTTTATAGTGACAAAGCTTGATCTCGTTAGTTTTGCCATCATTTTGGAAAATAGAAGAAGGGTTGCTCAGAGGAGTTATTTTTCTGTTTCTATAAGACTACTTGACTCCCAAAGCCTATATTTTGACACCAAAATGAAGTATATAGGTCTCGTGATTCCTGAAATATTACATCATCACTGCAACACATCCGCCATTTTTAAAAATGTCGTAGTGAAAAATTCGGTCCGGATTAACAATGTCTACCCAAGCTAAATTATTTCTATAATGATACATAAACACATATCAAAAATGAAAACCTCTGAACAACAATTCTTTTACGGAGGTATATCAAGTGGCCAAGACTACTAGACCCAGCTGGTCGGTTTGATTTTTTAATTGGAAGCATGTTTGGGTGTCTGGAAAACTTCTACTTACTGGCCAATCCTTGCCAGCTCAGGCTTCCTGGTTGGGGAATCTGCATGTGTGGCTCCATAGATGACCGGTGAGCCATACTTACCTTGTCAAAAAAAGCGCTCTGGTGCTTTTCTAAATTGTTTTAGCCTCACATTTTCTTTCCTTGTTGAGGTGGTTATGATCTGGAGGCAGAAGACAAGCAGGTAACGGAAGATAACTTTATTAATGGGTTTGGCCCTCTTCACAGAAGTCTAAAGGAGGGGTGCTCAAATGCAAATTCAGTTCAAGTTACTTAACAGAGTGGATTCTATACTCTTGTATCAACAGCTTAATGAAAACTGATAAAAATAACTCAACAATTTTAAAGCATAGGGACACTGCAAGCAGAGTCTAGACAGCACTGCAGCTCCTAAATTGCTTTTTGTTGATCTCGTTGAACAATGATTTGACATCAAGCCATGAAAAACCATGGAATGTCCAGACCTAAGCAGAACTCCATTATGATGCAGAGGTTTTGCAGCTTGAATACTTTTCTGGACTCACATGCTGTGCATTAATGTGCCATCTAGTTGTTGGCTCTGGAATTTCTTTTTCTCTCTGGGCATCGTCAACCACCATTTGGTAGTATGTCCATTCCCTGTGTGACGTCAGACGGCACCCCGGATGTTCCTGTGCATAGTCACCATCTTCAGATTCTTTTTTCTGCCGTTGGGTCTGGAAGCAACGGAGGAGCTCTTAAACTTTTTTGAGAAAATCTTTGTTTTGGAAGAAAATAGATCAATTAGCGGAAGACCGCGAAAGAGATGACGAAAAGAGAGAAGAGGACCCTTCTCTACCTCTCCCGACGGGGGACCCCGTGGTGGTCTGAGAATGAGGACAGGTAGGGGTCATGGAAACACACCCTTTAGATTCCGCCCCAACTTCCACCACTAATTTGCACAGACAGACCCCCACAAGGTTTGCAACCTCTGTTTCCCAAAAGACCATTGAGACGAGGACTGCGCAGCCTGCAATGCATTCGTACCAAAGACCCTGAAGGTACATCGAAGACAGAGATGGGAGCACTTCACCATGTCCAGCACTCAGAGAACACAGGTTCCACAGAAGGATTTGACCTGTACAGTGACAACAACGTCTAAGAAGCAGAGACAGCTCATGGTAGAGGGTCGGATGTTGAAGTCTACGTGACCATCGATAAGAAACAGGCACTGAAGAAATTGACGAAGGATGCCGAAAAGAAAAGACACAAGGTTACAGAACCACTAAAAGGCCTTGAGCCAAAACCGTCGGACAATAAGCCCGAAGAAGCAGACTCTGTGCCGAGACAATCGTCGACCGATGGTCAGCCAAAAACGAAGGAGCCAGACGGATCTCGACCGAGGGATATGATGAGAAAATGGGGTGCTGTTGCAGTACCGCCCCCAACGTTTTTGCCTGGCTTTTGATGCAACTTTAACTGTAGAGCACTGGGTCCCTGCCGTCCAGGTTCCCAGTATTCTTTCCCTAAAAACAAGTCTACAGTTGGTACTTCTGCCCCCTTATAATTCCCCAGCAAGTGGTACCCCGGGTACCCAGGGCATGGGTGCAGAAGAGGGCCACTTGGTACCCCCTCCCTGGGGCCATGCCACTACCCCTGCAGCTGGCATGCCCCTGTGAGGTGAAAAGCTGACCAAGTCGACATGGCATGTGCCTGTGTGCCAGGCCAATTAGCACTGCCTAAGATATAGGTAAGTCACCCCTCTAGCAAGCCATACCAGCCCTAAGGTAGAGTGCACTATATCCCAGGTGTGGACATATCTGCATGAGCAGATATGCCCCTACAGTATTAGGGTCTATTCCTTAATATTGTAAGTTCTAGGGAAGCCATTGAGAGTAAATGGGCTGGGAACTTGACAACTCGAGCTCCACAGCACCACAACGGCCCCACTGAACCCAGGAGTGCCTAGTACCAAGCTACTACTTTCAATAAATCCACCCTGATGCCAGGGTGGGACTTATTGAACCATGTACCCAGGGGGCACCTCAGAGATGCCCCCTGAAAACCTACCGACCATGGTGTGGGCACTGTAGGAAGCTGGCTCTGTATATACTACACCAAAATGAGGCAAGGTGTGCACAGAGTCCAGTGGAGCCCCAAAGACCGGTAGAGGCAAAAGTAGACCGCTCCCCACTCTCCATCCGTTGCAGTGTGGGCAAGCAACAAAGCTCCATCAGAGGGCAGTGTCAAGCATTTGCTGTACACACTCAGAGAGCAAATGATTTCACACACTCAAAGACTGAACCCAGACCAACTTCCTTGCATCAAAAATATTATTCAGTTACCCTATCTCTTAGAACCAAGCCAAGCCCGGCGCAGACAAGTGAAACACTGCTTCGCAAAATCCTATGCAATGACCCACAGTTAATGCAGGGTCAAATGCAGCTGGCCAAATCAGAGGCAAGTCAACAGTTCAAAACCACTTTTCAGTTACTCTACAGATTACTATGTAAATTACTTTTTAGATTAATTCTCAGATTACTTTTTCAAATCAGTGTGATGTGCCTAGATATCACACTGAAACATCCCCTAGACAAAAGGTAAGCAATTCACCTCTAGTACATATGCAGTTCTTCAATGTTCCATACAAACCAGCTACACACCTTGAACAATTCTCAAGGAAAAATAGTCAATGTATTCCTATGGAGAAAAACAAAGTCAACGGTTTTCAGGTAAGTACTTATCTGTGGGAGTTTGTATTCTGGGGTTAGTACCAGGGTTCCCCCTGGGTCGAGGATGCACTCCCAGAACACCCCCAGCAGCATCAGGGTGGCTGAGTGCAGAGTGCTGAGGCCCAGTGTTTTTCCAATAGGGGTCCTCAGGTTGGTGGCTGCTCACGAGCAGGCAATAGGACCGTGAGAGCAAAGCTCCTGGCGCTAGGCTCAGAGCAAAGGGGGATCTGAGCCAGCACCCAAAGTACATCCGCAGCGGCGAAGGGGTAGCTGGGTGCAGGGTGCTGTTCTGGCGCTGGGCGCCCCGTTGCCCCCTAATAGTTTAACGATGTGTACCCCACGTCCATCTTACCAAATGTGAGATCTGTTGATAGTGGAAATTGATTACTGCACAATATATCTCACAACTTGGGTGAAGAGGCTTCGGGTATCAAAGATTAGATGGGTATCGGGTTTAGGCAAAACTTTAGAGAGACAAACACAGCAGTCAGAAAGTGCATGAACATGGCATGAAAGGAAGATGACAGTTAAGTTACCTATAGAGGGCCAAATTTATCATGTAGTTGCATCACACTTGCCCCACATAATGGGGTGCATGTGCAACGCAACTACTAAGTGCGATGTATCAAGCCACACAAGTGGATTGATAATTCCAGAGTAACGCAATGCAGGACAAATCACTGCATTGCCTTACTCTGCACCAGGGCGGCGTTCCATGGGTGGAGAGTGGATGTTCCTATGCACCCACCCATGGATTTTGGTGAGCTCTCAGATATACCAACACTAGTTTGTGGGCGTCTGCAGATTTCAGAACTTTCCATCACAGAAATATAAGGGAAATTTGTTTTTTTAGTCAAATTTTGAAGTGTGCGAGGGATTCTGAGGAAAAAAAACCTGGTGAGAGTCATGCATGTCACCCCAGCCTGGATTCCACCATGTGTCTGTTTTTCGAAAATGTGCAAGTTTGCTAGGTTTCCCTAGGTGCTGGGTGAGCTACCCAATTTTAAAAAAAGGGTCAGTTTTGAGCGGAAAAATGTGATGTATCCAAATTGTGTTTTGGTCCGTTTCCTGTCACAGGCACTAGGCCTATCCACACAAGTGAGGTACAATTTTTATCAGGAAACTTAGACATATGCTGGGTGACAGGAAGTTTGTGGCTCTCCGCAGATTTCAGGACTTCCCATCACAGAAATGTACAGCAATTGTAAAAAAACAGGAACAATAATATACAGTGTCCGACAGAGTGCTGCATGCCAGTCATGGAAACTGAGGCGGCCTCACTGCCAGGACCCTGTGTGGTCTCTCCACTACCAGTGGTTTCGAGAATGCCTCAGAGTCAAACGGCGTGGTCAACATACACTCTATATAGTCCTTCATTTTCCCTGTGGTGGCCGATTCTGCTTCTACAAAGATGCAGAGATTGTTTTGGTAGAAGCGGGTCTCTAAATCTTTATTTTGGCTGCAATTACTTGGAGGACGTTTTCCAAGGTGTGGATAATAGTGCTAGCCTTCTTTAAGCCATCTTCTGTTTGAGAGGTCCTCTGCTCTGCCTCTTTCAGGTATCCATCATGCAGGTTACATTTTTGTGTTATGGTGTTCATGCAGGTGTTGAGGGTGTCCATTTTCTGGTGGATCGATCACAGGCTGTTGCACATCACCTAGAGCAGGTTGTGTCCATTTTCCTTTCACTCTTCTTGTGGTAGGGTGTGTCCTAGGGTGCTATCACCACCACCTGGCCACTTAGTGCCACGTTTTGCATCAAATAGTAGTTTAAATTGGTGGGGTCCATTATTCTCATTGTGAGGTGGTGAGTGGTGCAGTATCAGCAAGGAGACATCACTGCGATGGTCGTTTGTTCCAAATCGGGGAGTTTACGGTGATTTTCACAATTTTACTGCAGTTGCAGTGGCAATTGGCAGCCTCCAGTCCTTCTTAGTGCTGGGTATGCCTGTTTGAGGAGTCCATTTTCTCCCTGTGCTCCAGTTGTAATGGTCCCCTTATTATGGTGCAGGGTGCTAGTGGTTTCTTGTTTACACTTATAGCTGCACAGGTTGATCTGCCACTGTGCATAATGAAGGCTTGACCTTATGATCCTTTTTACTTTGCTTCAGTACTAACTAGTGGGGGAATTACAAGCAGGTTTCGCCGTCTGTGGTAGATCATTCTGGGAATGAGAGGGATGATGCTGATATGCTCACAGGGCTGATTGTTTGCAGTAATCAATCCCTCAGAAGCCCGGTGTCTTGCTGAGTGACAAGGAGGGGAGGCCCATCACATACAGTGCTACAGCATTACCATTTTCCTCCAGAACGTGCTTTAGTGTGCCAAAAGGAAGCTTCCACATTAGTGTTAGACGGGTGTGACCCCAAGTTTTCAGTTTTTTTTGTTCATGATTTGTCCTTTTACAGTGTTGCTCTGCTTCCCTCTGTACGCCTTGTGTGAGGGCTCAACCCCACCATGTCGCCTGTACTGGCTCTGTGCCACGCAGTTTAACAGAGGAGGCACGAGTAGGTCCTGCCAGTCTCTGATGGACTGCTGCATGCGGAAGGGCTACAACGTCTGTGATAATGTTAGGGCCCCTTTAGTTCCCATCATCAGGCGAGTCTCTATGGTGCCTGTTGGACAGAGTTCAGGAAGTCTCTCATGGTCGGCCGCCAGTGTTGGCGTTCAGCGCCCATCTGCCAACCTTCAGTGGCATGCTCCACTGCTTCAGGGACGCCCCACATGCGGGCCCAGCAGAGCCCAAAACCAACACAGAGCCGCTATGCTGCTGCCGATCACACTGACTCCCCCAGCCCACTCGCTAGGTCACCCAGCGCCAGCAATCTCTATTACACTTATGGCCCTCTGCCCCTGCACTGTGTGCTATGGTGCAACCATGCCTGGTACATCTCCGAGGGCCCAGGCGAGGTAACCCCCTTTTACTATCCTCCAGTTAAAGGCTCAGGTTCGCCATTTTAAAGTCCTGCAGCCCACTGAGCTCTCGTGCTTGTTCTCGGCTCGTAGCGGGTTGCCAAGCCTAATACAGGCCTGTATTGATAGGGGATCTTCTACCTGGCCGGGGTTAGAGGAACCTGAGCTGCATGTGAGGCTATATTCAGCGGATTATGGCGGATAGTAGGCCCTCACTGCAACAGTGTGCCCATTTTACACTCTGGCTCTCTGGCACCCCCCATTTATAATACAAGTTAAGAAAAATGGTAATGTATACATATGGTGCACTGTTTTTTTCTCGCATTGTCCGTCTTGGAAACAGGGGTGAACCACAGAGTAGAAGCGCCATGGAGGTTCTACTTCTTTGCAGAAGAAAAGGTCTGTAGAATGAGAACAGAAAATAACAATATTTAAGAGTCAAGGTAAACATGGTGCATGAGGAGGTGTCAGAGTGTGAAACGTACGCTAGCATGCAGTCTAGTTCTACCAGTACCAGACAGCTGACTACAAGTAATTGGTCATCCAAACAATAAAAAAGTTTAGCTGTGCCAGTCATCATAATGTCCACCACAAGTTGGCAACCACTTAGTATTTGCCCCTCGAGCCATTAGTCTATATTATTATAACTCACTCCCTTTCCATTTCTAGTCCACAGGGTGGACCTCTTTGAGTCCTCTTGCTTTCCTATAAGCAGATAGGTATAGGTCCTTCTACTGCATGTTATTGTCGAGACTTGCAGATTGTTTTTCTTATTCCAAAAAGAGACAGACCTGTTGAACAAGTAAATAAAAATAATTTTAGCCTTAGTCTAGTCTGGAAAACTGAGAATTTCGGAAGAACCAAATGGCATATCAGCAACACCCGGCGATAATTATCGCTCAGCGCTCTTAGCGTGAGGATAATTATCGCTGGGTAACGTGGATCTTTATCGCTGAGATAGCGTGCTATTAGCAACGCTTATCTCCTCAGCGATACAAATCCTCATGCTAACTGCTTAATGTGAGATTATCGCTGGAAACCCAGCGATAATCTCACGCAATGTGGTGTTAGCTTGCTGATAGGGGCTCACAAACTTAGCTATGATATCCACCTTCCATAGGATATCATGGCTAAGTCAGTCCTGAAGCAGGCATAAGAAAAGTAGCGATAACAGGGGTTATGGCTACTTTTCCTGACGCTATGCTTCATAGCGTGGGGCTTGATGATAGGAGAAATGTCGCTTAGCGACATTTCTCCTGTCATGTTAGGTCAGGAACGGCCACTTTCCATCTCATTAGAGATGCAAAGCTGGGCGTTAGGAATCCTAAAGCTAAAGCAAGGTTTCACGCGTTAGCGTGGCCTTACTAATTAGGCGATAAAAGTATCGCCGCTTTTCGGCCGAAAACGGCCGCAAAAGCGGCGATAATCTTTAACCCCTTCAGTGCCCGCCCCTTTCCCCGCCCAGTGCCGGCCGTTGCATTAGCGGGCGGGGTCTATGACGAGCTGGACTCGTCATGGGCACAGCGCCACCGCGGCCCATGACGAGTCCAGCTCGTCATGGGCACTGAAGGGGTTAATCGCCTGCTTGTAAATATGCCCCCAAGAGATGCTGGTGTAAAAATTACCAAATTGCTAATCAAGTATCACTCCCAGTGTTCATCCTGAATCAATTGATCACCCAAGCATGACATATCAAGTGTACTTAAGCTAAGCCTATCACATCTATTTATCCAAATTATCCAATGATTCAAATTATTCAATTATCATTCGTTATTAATAGATGCAAGTTCCAAGAACGGTGTCCATGTACCCAGCTATGCTTCTCTTTTTTCCTGTGTGAAGCAGCATACTCAAGCTGTGCAGTGGAGTGCTTTGCATCTTCACTTACAGCTGAGCATGGGAATGCAGGGGTCAGGCATGGGAAACAAGGATCTTGTCTTTCAGACAATGATATGGAGGCTTCTGTTGCTGTTTTACATAGCACTGATTTCTCCCTTCAGAGCCTACAGTGGACTCTAAGGTTCAAATAGTTGTCTTTCTTTACCACCACTCACTACTAAGTCACCTGACCAACAGCTGCCTCCTTTGTGGTTGTGTGCCACATGTGCAGGTTCATTTAAGGTTATTTACATTAGCTGCACACCAAATGTAAAAGAAATCTTTATTTTCTGATTTTTGTTGTTCTTTTTATAGCAGACATTTCTGTTCTGTTACTGTTTCCTTTTTTAAATCTGGAAAGTAGAGTTCGTCCTCAAATTCAGGTAGGTCGCCTCGAAGATGATCACTCGCTATACTGCGATGACCAAGAAATGTTCCTCACTAACAGCTGTGTCTTCTAGAGCCTTATAATTTCTGGTTATGAAATGTTTATAAATGTGAATCATCGTCAGTCTCTCCACATTTTGAGGAGAGAGACTGCTCTTTCTGATAATGACAATTGCCTCAGCTTCACTGAACCCATGCTCCAAAGATACACTGGGTACAGGACATGTCAGAAACATTATCGCCAACCTGCTAAGCTTTGGCCACTGCTCCTTCTTTTTATGCCAGTAGGTGAATGGGTATTGATATAGACAGATGTCTGGTGGTCGTCCTGCTATTCCTGTACCATCTTCTCAAGTGTCATTGTTATTGATACTTTTTTTTTATTGCCTGCACCTGTGCACTTGATTTAAGTCCTGCTATATCTATAAACCAATCCAGTGCATATGCTGGAAATGAAGCTGTTGGTGCTGTAGATTTAGTAGCAGGTGATGTTACCACTAGTGAGTTCTGCTGCTGCTGTTGCGAGAGTGGCATGCTTCTTGATCCTGGGATAACACCACACTATCTGGAGGTTGAAGGCAGTATTTCAGTTTTGCTATGGCCTTGCATTTACAATTGTTCATCGTTTAGGTTACCCACTTTCCTGACAATTCAATTGTTATTATTTGAGTCATTTACTGTTGACAAAGAAATGGAAGTGGCCAGCGCTTTTTTGTACTGTTGGTCCAGTATTGTGGCACAGACGTACTCTTTGGAGGACAAATTCTCTTTTTGTACCTTTTGATTTATGTTCAGCAAATGGATTCTTTGACATTGGAAATGTATGTTCCACCTCTCACAAATGTTACAGCAGCATGTGCAACCACTGATATGAAATCTGGGGGGGTGTCCAAAGCCACAGTGGTTGGATTTCTAACCCTTTGATGCAACAACTCAGTTCAGGACACCAATATTGAAATAGAATGCCAGTTGGACTGTAGCCCTAACACCAACCTGCTGAGCAATCCTGCACAAGCAGTGTTCAGTGGTTACTATCAGTCCCTTTAGTTGAGTTCAGGTACGCACTCGCAATCCAAACTATCTCATGTCTATTAGGGGTGGGCGGTAATCTCCGCTCCGATGGAAACGTTTGCAGAGTTTTGCCACTCTACGCAGAACGCGGAGTTCGGCAAAAACTCTGCCAACCGCCGGTGGAACAGAGTTTACTAGCATGCTCACCCCTAGACTTCATCCCCCAACAAGTAATGCGCCAGGAGGTGCGTTTGCAGAGTGGTAGAGAAAGTGTGCTGGGTCTCCGACAAGGTCTCAGCAATCCCACTGTGTGGGACTTACTGGCGGTAAGAATAGGGTTCTTGGCCCCCAACAACCATCAGCAGCCAAGGGCACTTCATCCCCCAACTAGTAGTGTGCCAGGAGGCGTGTTTGCAGAGTGGTTGAGAAAGGGGGCGGGGCCTCCAACGAGGACTCAGCAATCCCCTGTGTGGGACTTACTGGTGGTAACATTAGGAGTTCTTGACCCCAACAACCCTTAGCATCCAAGGAGACTTCATCCGACAACAAGCACTGAGCTGGAGACCCATTTACAGAGCGGTTGTGAAAGGGGGTGGGGCCTCCTACAAGGTCTCAGCAATACCACTGTGTGAAACTTACTAGTGGTAACAATAGGAGTTCTTGGCCCGAACAACCCTCAGCAGCCAAAGGATTTTCATTCCCCAACAAGTAGTGCACCAGGAAGCCTGTTTGCAGCGTGGTTGAGAAAAGGGTCAGGGCCTCCGACGAGGTCTCAGCAGTCCTGATGTGTAGGACTTACTGGTGATAACAATAGGGGTTCTTGGCCCCCAACGACCCTTAGCATCCAAGAAGACTTTATGCTACAACGAGTAGTGCATCTGGAGGCCGATTTGCATAGAGTGGTTGAGAAAGGGGGCGAGGCCTCCAACAAAGTCTCAACTTTCCAGCTGTGTGGGACTTACTGGTGATAACAATAGGGGTCTTGGCTCCAACGAACCTCAGCAGCCAAGGGGATTTCAGCCCCCAACCAGTAGTGCAAAATGAGGCCCGTTTGCAGAGTGGGTGAGAAGAGGGGCGGGGCCTCTGACAAGATCTTAACAATCCCCTGTGTGGGACTTGCTGGTGGTAACAATAGGAGTTATTAGTCCCCAACGACCCTCAGCATCCAAGGGATCTTCATCCCATAAGTAGTGAGCCAGGAGGGCTGTTTGCAGAGTGGTTGAGAAAAGGGGTGGGGCCTCCAAAGAGGTCTCAGCAATCCAGCTGTGTGGGACTTACTGGTGGTAACAATAGAGGTTCTTGGCCCTATTGACCCTCAGCAGCCAAGGGGATTTCATCTCCCAACCAGTAGTGCCCAGGAGGCCGGCTTGCAGAGTTGTTGAGAAAGGGGGTGAGGCCTTTGACAAAGTCTCAGCAATCTCACTGTGTGGGACTTACTGGTGGTAACAATATGGGTTCTTGACCTCCAACAACCCTCAGCAGCCAAGGAGACTTCATTCCCCAATCAGTAGTATGCCAGGAGGCGTATTTGCAGAGTTTAAAAAAAATTGTTTTTTATAATCATAGGTAGGAAAAATACATTACATTGCAATTCATCTGGACAAAACTTCATCTTCCAGAAAGGCATACTCTTAAACCTTTCCTAAAGTCCCCCAATTCTTATACATATTCCTAAAAAACCAAATGAAGCATAATAGACCCAATACATTTTGCATTGCATCCTTTCCCTTGATGACTGCCTGTTATTCCCCGGCCCAAATTTTATGAAACCTCACTATGGCACCTACTCTTTGGTAATATAGCTTTTCCTTAGATTCCACTTGTTTCATCTTATGAATCCATGAGTCAAAGGAAGGAGCATTCACCAATCTCCATTTTTGTACATCCATCATGTAGTCCAAATGTCCGCTGTCCCGCATCAAATATCCAGCACCTCCCAAATAGTCACAATGTACACAGTCATACAGTCTGCATGTAAACTAGAACAATGTGCCAACATACATCTCAACACAATGTCAAGATGCATCTCCCCTTCACATTGCAGATGGACAAACAACACCTCCTGCAGAGCCGACCAGACCACTCATCAGTGACGCTGTAGGGGACCACCACAGAATCGACACCGACGCCCTACAACAGCCCATGGACATCTTAGGCAACCCACCCCAGGAGCAGGGCAGCCAAGTCACACAGAGGAGACCCCAGCCCCTGCACAGACCACATAGCAGGAAGCACCCGCCACCACGGCTGGCTCCCAACACGTCACCTAGGCCCACATCGCATCCCAATGCCAGGTGTCAGAATGCCAAGAGGAGGTGGCCGAACAGGCGCGGTGGGGTCAAAACTCATGGAAGCCAAACTAGATCACATACGTGGGTGTTCAAGTCCCATGAGGGATAACCTACACCCCACAAAGGAGACCCACATCATGACAGATACATATGCATGTGCACACTACCTGTAATGAACCACACACAGAGCCACGGAATCATCATCCACACCCCCACGCCGGAACTCCGTACGACGGCCCAGGCCACTCCCCTTACGCATTGAGTGGCTGATGACAAAGCTATTGTCCAAGGTCTCACCCGCTGCCATGGTTGCTTCCGCTGTACACAGCACAATGTGATGTTAAAGGCCCTGGGGCCCTCATGCATACATAATGACCACACGGACACACGCAGACAGTTCATGAAACTGGCTACGGGCACGTGCGCCCGGCCCCTTTATTGGCAGAGTCACATGTACAGAGACGCCTGTGCTGGATGGGAGTAGGGTGAGTGTAGGCCAGCCCTCATGGAGTGGTTGGTGCTGGCAACAACTTGTACAGTGAACACCATTTAAACGGAAACAGAAAACACCAGCATTACAGAGACAACTGCGGCGCCTCATGGTGGTAGCCGGAGCAAGTACAGAGGTCACTCAACATGCCAACAGAATTGTCCATGAGTTGCAGTGCACGGAGGTTGGAACAATAGAGATGAGCATGCTCATGTGAAAAAAATGTCGAGGATTGTGTCCCTTCGGGTTATTCCTGATGCAGCTGCTGTGATGTGTGTTACACATGCATCATCTTCCTCATCATCGTCCCAGGTCTTCTACACTGCCTGAGGTGACATTGCTGCGTGAGCTCACCACAGCACACAACTCTTTCAGAAATGGTCCATGAGTCGTGGTGCACTGACTTAGTGGCTCAGTGCTGAGCAGGGTATCAGGCAGATGATGGCATCCATGACAGGTGTGAGCAATTCTGTTAGTCTGCCAGTACGGCTGTTTCGACTCTGGCATTTGGCGTTTGGAGGTGGTCCTGGAGGTGGTGGCGTATGCCTCCTGCGGTGATGCGACGTCCGGGCCGGTCAGAACTCTAGTTGATGTGAGCCCTGGTGGACCGCATTTGAGTCTGGAGGCAGCGGACAGTGCAGGGCCACAGACACATGGCGTTGAGGACCCCAAGGACATCATCTCAGAGGCCATCCAATATCTCACCGGACAGGGTCCCTGATTGGAGCTGCACAGAGTTAGTGGCCCCGGATGCACTGCGGCCGGCACAGCCACACTGCCAAGGGACGGTGACTTGCGGTGTAGTGAGATGGGCCACGCGAGATGAGCGGATCCTCATCGATGTCTGTGGTGAATGTGGCGCAAGCTTGCAGGGGACAGTGGAAGTTGTCCTCCAGGGCATGATGCAGAGGGTAGAAGCCATCCGAAAGCGGCAAATTGAGGAGTGGAATACTACAGCCTTGTTTTCGCCCAAAAATCAGTATCACCGACATGATGATAAAGGCAACCCCAGTCCATAGACTCAGTCGCCAACAAAGTTCAACCGGTAAGTGTCCATGGCTGTCGGGGAACAGACTTAGTGGCACCGGAGCTGTAGGGGTGTGCAGTCTGCGATGAGGCCAGTACAATGATATAAAAGCTGCCATAAATAAATCAAGACTGAGTTCTCAATGTGTGTCCTACTCGACTGTAGTGTAGGCCTGAGGCAGCGGGCAGCAGGGGCCCACAGCCACGTGTCGTTGGCTTGCAATGCACAGAGTTAGTGACACCAGAGCAGTGGTTGGCAGTGTTCGTTCACCTCCGTATTGAGGATCCTTTTCTCCCCCGGACTGCACCACATCTTCCTCTTACTCCTCTCCATGCGTTCAATGATATGAACTCTGCCATTCACAAATCAAGACTCAGTTCCAACTGTGTGGCCTACTCGACCGCAGTGTAGGTCAAAGGCAGTAGACAGAAAGGGACCACAGACAGGTGTCGTGCAGGTTGCTATGCACAGAGTTGGTGGCACCACATCGAAGGGAGTATAGTGACATAAACGCAGCCATAAAGTGTGGACTCTGCCATTGCGTAATCAAGACTCAGTTCCAAATATGTGACCGACCTGGCAGCTGTGTAGGCCGGTAGAGTATTTAAACGAGAAAGGAGTACACCGGGCCTGTGTCGCGGAGGCCGTGATGGTCTGAGGAGGCTGCTGAGCTCACAGACCTCAGGCTTGGGGCTTGTGCCGGCACATGGTGGGCCCTCCTTGACACACGCCGGTGTCAGCAGGTGTTAAGTGAGGCCTGGCTGCACGGAGGCGGGCATGACGGGTCGGGGACAAGCAAGCTGGGGTGCAGCAGGTGCACAGGATCGCAGGCAACACCGCTCACGGCGACAGCGTCGGCCTCGTGGCGGGAAGGGAGGTGCCGCCTGGCAGAGACGTTGGGCATTCCGAAAGAGACCCACGCCCAGAGCTACGTGCTTTTAATTCACACCCCTACGCTGGCCTGGCCTATGCCGGGCCAGCCCACTCTGCACACACCTACAGGGGGGGACATCACAAGCTACATTTCTGAGATCTTCCCCACTGGCTGGGGTGACATGGTTGCGTCCACTGTCCACTAAACTCCATACACCGGCAGTGCATACAGACATGGATATGTCTGTGGTCTGCATACTGAAGTCTGTCCAGCACATTTCCGCTGCACTTGGCATTGTGTACCTTCTCATTCATGGGTCACTTGCCTCCGTCGCACATGCCTGGTTCCCACCTCTCCCCACATATTGTGTGGCTGAGGTGCCATGCAGTTGATGGCCTGGTAGGTGGGCATGTTGTTTGGCATTTTGGATGTGAGTCTGTGATGTTTACATTCCCAGAGTTGTGATTTGCATGATTGTGGAGTTGGGGGGTGTGGTGTGTTTATTTGGTATTTGCCAACGGGCAGTGCATTTCCATGGGTGCCATCCTGTTAGCGCTGGTTGATGATGGACTGTGGGTAGGGGTAGGAATCATGCACACTGCCTGGGTAGTTGGCGACGACGTTGGTGGAGATTCCCAGGTGGTCCACTGTTGCCTGCACATTGATGGTATGGCGTGTGCTTTCTGTTGAGGTAATTGTGTGCAGTGTCACCAGGCGGCACAATTAGGACATGTGTGCAGTCAATTGCCTCCTGACACGTGCGGGAAGGCAGCTTTGGCGTAGACGCCTTGCTTGGTCTCCAGCTGCTCATGCACAGTGTGGGGGGAGTATGGGTACTGGGGTACCAAGCTGATGATGGCATCCAAGACAGTTGTCATGGACTTGGATCGTGCTGGCTGTGAGACTCATCCGACTCTGGCAGTTGTTGGTTGGAAGGTCCCAGAGGCCAACAGGTGCAGCACAGCCAACAGCTTTGTCTGCGGAGGGATGTTGGTTGTCTGCTATGTTCGTACCATCAGCCTGTGGGCAATGGTGGTCAGGATGCGTAGGATGGTTGTCCTTTTGAGCCTGTGGTGGGCAATGACATTCCCTGGTGTTGGGTCTGTGAGGTCGGTGCCTTTTCAGGAGGTTGCTGTCTTTGTCTGCGCTGCCTCAATGTTGGTCCGGGAGGGGGGTGGGGAGGTCCTGGGGGTGGTGGCGGAGGGTGTTCTGGCCCTGTTGGGGCTCCGAGCTGTATGGTCAGTGGATACATGGCATCTGTTGTTCTTCAGGTGTGGCTGTGGTCTGGGCTCCCTTTTCTGGTGCCGGTTGAAGTCCGACTTTGCAGCAGGTGTTGGTTTTCAGCCGCTAACACGCCTTATTGACAGTTTTGTGATCTTATCGCAGATCAGACTGGTCGTTGAGAATGTTGAGGTGTGGTGTTGTTGCTGACTTTTCCTCGGGAATACCTACTCTGCATCTCATTATCGATAGATGCCAGGGTCATCTGTGGCAATGTTTTTTGAGGATGCTATCTCTTTTTCTTTATGTTGTGTTTGTCTTCCCCAACCCTATTGCTCCACCCCAGCCGTTGGCTGTGCCGTGGTGTTTTGTAAGAAGCCCTATGATGAAGCATGTCACACTTCGGTGTGAGTGAGGACAGTATTAAAACTCACAGCATGTTTCCCAATAATATCACTACACCACCTGCGTTCACTCCCTACTCCTTATAGTGTGTATAAATGCATATATGTAGCCAGTCTCCTGTGTCTTGTCTGCACCTAAAACATGACCCAGGAACAGAAGGAAACATTCTGTGTATACGAGATGGAGTGTAATATAGCTAGCATTTATTAAAAAAAGCCATACATTTAAAATTTGCTCTTCTGATAGATTTATGCGCCCACTCATTGTACGATATCCACGTATATGCTTCGATTATACACCCGGCGGAAGCCTGCATTCTCTGCAAAGCTAAAGGAACAATTTTAGCATGGAGTTGTTGCTGGATTATTCAATACAAAAATACCCCATAATATAATTGAGCTTGCCCTACGAACTTGAGATGGCATATCAATGGGAAGTACTTGGTCCAGGCAGTTAAGTAAATGCGCTTCAGGCATTACATGGTTAATTCTATATCCCCCTAAATCTGAGAATGTTTTGATTTTGGCGAATGTTCTCACAATGTTTTGTTCTTCTGCTGCCAGATCATCATCAAACAATTTAAGTTTGGGTGCCCCTGGTAGTGGTGCCCTAATCTGAAAGTCTTGGCGTAAAAGTGAAGCTTAAGGGTCAATAAAAAGTGCGAACAGCACCAGAGACATGGGACAGGCCTGACGAGTGCCAAGCCTGATTTCCAGTGCCCCCACTGTATGTGAATTTACAATGACTTTTGCTTCTTCTGTATTATATAGATTCTTCAGAAGCTTCACCACTTTAGGGGAAAATTTAAACCAAAGTAAAATGGTTAATAAAATATCTCATTGAACTAAGTCGAATGCTTTTTCTGTATCAATCATATTGTTCGCCGCTTGCACATTATTATCTATAAAATAATCCATAGCTTGTATTAAGAAATTTCTATCATTTGCAATGGTTCTCCCCAGTAGAAAACCAAACTGCTCTCTATGAAGAATTTCTTGTACTAGGGGGGAGTTATTCTAGAGGCCATGATCTTAGGACACAATTTATAATTATTATTCAACAGACTAATAGGGCGATATGAGCCTGGCTTTTCACACGGTTTGTCTTTTTTCAAAAAGCTATTACAGCCTTCGAAAAAGATTCCAGAATCTGGCATCCCTCCAGTATTTTGTTAAACAGTTTAGCCAACAATTTCGCTATTTGGGCCGCAAATGTTTTGTATAGCTCTACAGGCAGTCCATCGCTCCCACAGGCTTTTCCGTTGGGAGAGCTTTTGATAGCTTCCTGTACTTCGGCAATCGTAATGGGGACCACTCCCCAAGATTGCTGTTCTCTACTAAGGGTAGGTAAGTCTATGCTCCAAAATAGACGCTAATTGCTTCTGGGGGAATGAGAGATGGGGAAGCATACAGCTTTGTATAGTTCCTAAGGAACACCCCCTCTATCTCCTCCATTTGTTCTACCATCTGACCCCTGTCTTCATCGTAAATTGATTTAATGGCTGCATTATAGTGCCGTTTCTTAACTGACAAGCCAGTAATTTCACAGGTTGCTTGCTCTCCACATAAAATTGCTGAAAGCATGAGTTCTGGTTGACTATGGTCTGGGACGCGGTAAAGCCAAGATGGCGGCAGCAGTGGATGGGCTTTAAAGAGCTTTCTGGCCCAGCCGTGACTTATCCTCATCTTTCCTCACCATCCACTTATAATCCATATTGCCCTGGTATCTGGATTGCCTGCTGTACTGGTGGCCATGCTTTGATGGGCATGGAATGCCTATGGACTCCACTTGGCTGCCATTGGGAGTGAGACGTGGTGTGTGAGCCAATGTGAGGAATCTGCAGGGTCCCGCTTTTTCGTGGAAGCCACGCAGGATGAGGTCCGAGACTTGGGGTGGGAGAGACGGATGACCTCCGCCCCCCCGGAGTTACCCCACTGGTTGCTCTGCTACCTGGTTGGTGTAGGGGCCTCCTGACCTTCCAGTCTGATCTCCCGGTGTCTGCTTGGGGGTGTGCTATTTGGGGTGGATGCTCCCCACTGTCAGTGCAGCCGGGCAGCCCTTTTGCTCTCTCTGTGCCTACTTGGAGATTACACCCCACACTTGTCTTCCCCACCTCAGATCAGACAGACCCTCAGGGGATTGTGCGGCTGTTGTCCGCGTGGAGATGGTCCCCATCGGAAAGCCTTCGGCAGTCATGGGGAGCCCCTGGGGAGAGACAAGGTGATGTTGCTTTGGGCCTGGAGGTCCAGTGTACTTCCCCATACCCTGCTGCAGGACGACGTGGGACACGGCCGGAGTCTCTGATGCGCCGGTGAGTGTTCTGAACTACCCACTCCTGCCTCACGAACGCAGTGATTCTCTGTAACCGTATGAATTGGGGGGCCGCCATGGTATGGTGCTACCCAGATGGATGCACCATAGTGGGCCACTCTCTTGGACTTTTAGACACCCCTTGGGCCATGCACTTTGTTTCTTGGTCCCTCTGGTGCCTGTGGCTGACCAGATGTGGCGGTGGTTGCATTTAACTCACTAGGGTGTGGCATGACATTTCCTGGCTGACTGGAGGAGCCACCGGGGGGCCTGGTGGCTACGGTTGGGATCCTGAAGTGGGCCCTCACAGGGATGTTCGCCACTTCCAATTGCACCTGAACCCTGTGCTCAACTTTTGTGGTCCATCTGGTGTTCGTACGAGACTGCTTCAGGGAGCGCTGGCTTGCACCAGCTCCTGAGGATTCCCTCTTCTCCTGTCGCAGGGTTGCTCTTTCTTGATGCATCTGGAGGATCGGAGGTGCGAGCGGGCCCCGTTTGCTGCCAGCATCACATTCCCTTTTTGTTCTGGACCCAATGGAACCTGTTCCTTGATACTGCAGGGCTGCTCGTGCTGCACGTTCCTGTAGGGTCGCAGGTGCAAGCGAGCTCCACTCTACATTGGAGCTCTTGCTGCCTGGCACTGGCGCTTATGGGAGATCCCATTTCCTGACCCTGAAGGCATCTGTGTCTGTTCCCCATGTGTAGTGACCTGACTTACAGCTCTACAGGTGCTAGCGGCAGAAGTGGGGGACTTTCGGACTGGTGCTGGCTGATCTTTTTGTGCTGGGTGGCACCCATAATGAGGAAAGATAAACCGCAAAGAGGGAGTTCCAAAAGACTAGTATCGATCTGTTCACAGCCCCAGGGTCGAGTTCGGTGATTCCCCCCCACCGCAGGTGGACTTGGACCACCTGCTGGCACCGCAGGACCCTACTGGAGGCCAGATTTTAGCAGTAATCGAGGACTCAAGTGGACTGTCCAGGCGAAGATTGAGGCTGTTTCTCAAGATGTTGGCTTTCTGCTGGTGGATCTTTGTAAGGTGGCGGAGCAGTCCCTGGCCAATGAGTAAGATGTCTCCAAACTACAAGGGGAGGTCGCCTATCTGCCAGCCAAGCTGATTGCTCTGACGGCCAAGACAAGCACCCTGGAGACTCGGGCTGAAGATGCGGAGGCATGCTCCCGCCGCTGCTAGCTCCACTGGAGTGTGTGGAAGGACTGGCCCCCAAACTATTCCTTGAACGGTGGATAACATTGAAGATCCCCTCGGCCCAGTTGTCCTGCTTTTTGGTGGAGAGAGCTCATCGTGCCTTAACACCGAAACCACCTTTTTGGGCACCCCTTCGCACTGTCACAGTGAAAGTACTTAATTATAGGGACAGGGACGCTATACCACGTGCGGTCCGACAGGATGGGGACCCTAAATTTGAAGACCACATGATCTATATTTTCCTTGATTTTATACTAAGGCAGGTGTACAGCAGCTGCGCCAAACATTCGGAGGGGGCCAAGCAAAAGTTGAGAGTCATGGAACTCCGATATATGCTCCTCTATCCAACAACCACACACATTTCTTTACCAGCCCTGAAGTTGTGTGGGACTAGCAGGATATCTCTGATGATGGGCGGCTCCTGGCGCTGCCCTCCCGTGGTCCCAGTGACAGGATTTGGGGTTCCTGTCACTCCCGCCCTCGGGCAGACAATGACAACGAGGAGGTGTAGCCTCTCGATTCTACTCTGGTGTGGTGGTCCGGCAGGATGGCACATTGGACCTGGAGCGACAGCAGCTATAGCGTGAGGTGGCGATGGCACTGGTGGAGGCAGTGATGGCCTCTAGCTTGGATGCAAGTGCTGTGGATGTCGTGGAGGAGACCCTGGAACAGGTCGAGTCCAGATTTAGTGACGACCTAGGATACTGTAACTGATCTGATATACAATCATATTGGTGTATATTTACCCTGTCTGTAGTGTCTCCATTGGGCTGCCTGGTGGGATGTGGGGCAGGGTGGCTTTGGGTGGCAGAATTGTGGGGGAGGCAGAATGCACCATGGGCTCATGTGTGACAGTGATGGATGGAGATTGGTACTATATGGAGTGGGGCCAGCCCTCCCTCTCCCTCCTGTGTTTTTGTGGCCCCCCTTGGATCTTGGGTACTGCAGGGGTAGTGTTGTGGTTTGTTGTGAATGTATAAGAGGTGAGGTTGTCTGTTTTACTTGCGTAGGAGTTTGACTGGGGCAATTAGTATGTGTGCACGGGGCTTGATGGGACTGGAAGACGGGGCTGCAGATGGTCCCAGTGCTGTGCCTGCCCTACACTATTGTTGAGATTGTGAGTAGAAAGTAGGGATACCTTTACTCGTCATGTGTGTCACCAAAAGTGACAAGTGCCATGCCCCCTTCCCTGTGTCCTTAAAAGTGACAGGTGTCAAACCCCTATGATGTGTCCTTAAAAGTGACAGGTGCCACGCCCCCTTCGCTGTGTCCTTAAAAGTGACAGGTGTCAAACCCCTATGATGTGTCCTTAAAAGTGACAGGTGCCACACCCCTCGCTGTGTCCTTAAAAGTGACAGCAGGTGCCAAACCCCTATGATATATGTGGGTGCCCCCCTTTGAGCCAAGGGGCGGTGTTCCATAGGGCGGGGTTGCTTTTGGAGACAGCAGCGAACCAGAGCCCTATGACGGAGGCTGGACATGTTGTGATGTAGAGTTGCACACCCCATATAGGGGTTGTTTAGGATACATATAAGGCCTACTTAAGAGCATTGTACAGCAAGTCGGCGCCTGAATACGAAAAGGTTCCCATAGCAAAATGAAGAGATACAACCTACTCATGAAAAGGCCCATGTGGGGTGGAGGCCAGCCAACTATCGATAGATGTTACAGCAGCTTAACACCCCTGGTATTGGACGAGAATGCTCAACAAGAAACACCTAAGAATATGGGTTGCGATGTAACTGGTTTTGGTGATGACCGGTGTCGGCGTATGGAAGCACACAGTCTCAAGGATTGCGTATGTTGGATGTCCCCTATTAAGGTCGATGTGAGTGTGGACTCGTGAAATGGCAGCGAGTATGAGGGATTCAGCTTTGTGGAGCTGGACAATTTGGAAGATACGATAGTTTCACCTAAATCCCCCGTCTATGAAGACACAGGTTTTCAGGAGGATACGCCTCCTGAGAAGGTAGTTGTGCAACAGCCGGGTACAAGCGTTGAAGATGATGGGGCATCGCAGGACATTAGTGACTCTCAAGATTTCAGAGCCGCCGCAGAGAGTGGAAATGCTGAGCTTAGTAAAAAAAAAAAAAAACATTTATGAGCTGACAGTTACATAATGATGTATTTTATTTCTTCAACTAATGGCATGTCAATCTTTCTTCTTTTTGACCCTAGGGAGCAACCTTAGCTGGATGCACATACTTCATAAAGCACTATGGGGTAGAAGCTGGAGAACTTCCTAACACACCCGACTATGAAGACATGGAGCATATCAACAAGCAGGCGATAAAAAATTATCGCCGCTTTTGCGGATGTTTTCGGCCGAAAAGCAGCGATAATTTTATCGCCTAATCAGCAAGGTCACGCTAACGCGTCAAACCTTGCTTTAGCGTCAGGATTCCTAACGCCCAGCTTTGCATCTCTAATGAGATGCAAAGTGGGCGTTTCTGACCTGGCATGACAGGAGAAATGTCGCTAAGCGACATTTCTCCTATCAGCAAGCCTAACGCTATGAAGCATAGCGTCAGGAAAAGTAGCGATAACCCCTGTTATCGCTACTTTCCTTATGCCTGCTTCAGGACTGACTTAGCCATGATATCCTATGGAAGGTGGATATCATGGCTAAGTTTGTCCCTATCAACTAGCTAACGTGAGATTATCGCTGGGTTTCCAGCGATAATCTCATGTTAGCCAGTTAGCGCTAGGATTTTTATCGCTGATGAGATAAGCGTTGCTAATAGCACGCTATCTCAGCAATGAAAATCGGCGCTAGCCGGTGATAATTATCCGAGCGCTAAGTGCGCTCACCGATAATTATCGCCGGTTGTTGTTGATGTGCCCTATGGTTTTTCTGGAGGAAGCGGCTCCTGAGAAGGTAGTTGTGCAACAGCTGGGTACAAGCGTCGAAGATGATGGTGCATCGCAGGACATTAGCGACTCAAGATTTAAGAGCTGCCGCAGATGATGGTGAAAATGCTGAGGTTAGTAAAAAAAAAAATAAAAAAAAAAATGTTATGAGCAGTCAGTTACATAATTATGTATTTTATTTCTTCAACTAAACTAATAGCATGTCAATCTTTCTTCTTTTGGCCCTAGGAAGCAACCCCAAAAAGAACTGAGGCCGTGGATACTCCTACAAAAGCGGGCAGCGTAAATTTTTTACTTCATACTATGTTGTGCAAAACAGACTGAAAGTTCCACAAGACAAAATACCCATGTTCCCGTGAAGTGTGACTATGTCTCTAAGAGCGACGCTGATGTAAAAGATATTCAAGTAGCATCCCACGATGACATGATGGCTGTTAAAGGTTTCGGAGTGGCTATGGTACAAGCTTGTTTCAAGCATGACTATTACGGCCTTTGTTACGGGCATCAAATGAAGGCTCCTCAGCAGGCAGGGCATGAGTGTCTGGGCAATGCATACAGAGATCGAGTAATCCACTATATATGTAGTTTTTTAGACCCGTACAAGGTGTATAAACTGTTAAGGGTGGTGTACGGGCTGTCCGTTGAAAAGAAATGTGTTCACCCGGATATGCTGAAGCTCTTGACAGCGACACTCCAGGAAACCCAACATGCCCATTACCCTGGCTTAAAACTGATGTGTATGCAGGGGCTGTGTGTGGCTTCTGATAGAAAGATGATAGAAAGACTCGTAGAAAGACGTCTGTGTAAGCTGTATCTACTACAAACTAGTGGAATGTTACACCTCATGGTGATTATGTGTTAAACCGTACTTATGACGTTTACTGTGAAAGTGTAAAGTACCTTCTGTTCATGCTTTGTAAATATTCTTTACTTTTAATAAAAGGTCCTTATGCAAAACACTTGTCATTCATTGCCTGCGGTGTAGCGGATGATAACATACCAGGGGCGCTGTTAAGAAAACTTGATTATGATACACAGGGAATTGGCAGCTAGGGAAGCACCAAAGCTCTATATAGAAGCACTGTAGATGAAAACGAACCTGTAAGCAGAGACCTGGTGAAGACCTGGTTATCAGGAGAGGAGGCGTATTCACTCCATAAACCAGCCAGAAGACGCTTTAAGAGACGCCCTACAATCGTTAATGCGCAATTAGATTATCAATGGCAGGCGGATATCATCAGCCTTCAAGATTTAGCAAAACAAAACAAGGGAGCTCATAATATATAAACCGTCATAGACGTGCTGTCCAAGTACGCCTACGCAGAAGCACTACGCGATAAAACTGGGACTAGCGTCACGGCCGCTTTTAAAGCCATCTTCGAGAAGGGGCGAATTACTCAAAAACTACAAACAGACGCCAGTAAAGAATTTTTAAACAATACATTTCAGAAATTATTAAAGCACCACGGAGTTCAACATTTTGTAACACACACGGGGGTAAAAGCAGCGGTTGTAGAGCGGTTTAACAGAACTTTAAAGTCTAAGATGTGGAGGTATTTTACGGCCCACAACACCTACAGATACGTTGATGTTCTACAAGCTTGTTTAGCTGTATATAATACCAGTTATCACAGGACCATCAAAATAGCGCCCATAGAGGTAACTCCTAGTAATTCCTTAAATGTTTGGAGAACGGTGTACGGATGTTATTTCGCTACAAAGGTGAAGAAGCCTATTTTAAAAAAAGGTGATCATGTAAGGATTTCAAAATGGAAAGGTGTCTTTACGAAGGGCTACCAACAGACTTTTAGCGACAAAATATTTATAGTGGAAAGTGTGGAGCTTAAAGAAGGGATGTATATTTACAGGTTAAAGGACCACGATGGGGAAGCGGTGTCGGGGGTCTTTTACAAGGAAGAGTTACAAAGGATACACGATGACCCGCACAGGGTGTATAGGGTTGAAAAGATTCTGAAAAGGAAAGGTAGAGGTGCTAATTGTCAGGCATATGTCAAATGGCGGGAATGGCCGGAGAAATTTAACAGTTGGGTGTTGGCCAGCTCCCTGAAGGGTGTGTGAGCTGAGGACTGTCTAAAAGCTGCTGTTAAGATGGAGACAACACCCTTTTATATCACCCTGCTGTCCAACGCTTCTAAAGACATGTTCCCCGACAACCCGATTTCTAATTATACCGTGAAATTGGCTAAGCCGGTGGACCTGAAAGAGGATTGGGAGGTAGCCCTAACCGAGATCCAGTACCCTAGAACCGGGAATACATTTACACAGAGCAAGGCCAAGTTTTACTTAAAGCTTGAGCAGGATCCTGTGAGCTTGCACAAGAGCATTCCATACGGCTACTACCCAAGCGTTCTAAGTGTTGTCGACGCCATCAACAAAGCCATAGGCAGCATCGAAATATATACGAATACTCATCTGTCGCTAGATAACGTCAGAAGGAAGGTGTTTCTTAAAGCCCCAAGTCTCACCACGACGTTTAACTGCTCAGGTAAATTAAGAAGAGTTTTAGGAACAGTACAGAATGCGAAAAGTCTGATCGAACCTGATCACACATGCCCTGATATTAACAGGGGGTTCTACACGCTCTATGTGTATAGCGATATTGTGGCGGCCAAGAGAATCAGTGATTCTGGCTTGGGGGCCTTTATTAATGCAGGGGCCTTGAGCCCCCACACCACCCCAAGGCCACAGGAGCCCCCAGAGTACCACGGCTAGAAGCGGACTCTGGGGGCCTTTATTTTATAAAATGGTGCCAGGAGCAATCCCCAGAGCCCCGCCTGGACCCACGGGCTCTGGAGCCTTTATTAATGCAGGGGCTTCGAGCCCCACACCACCCCAGGACCACCCTCGGCCCACAACCCTGGAGCACCGCAAGGGCCTTAGCGTGCTCCGGGGGCTTTATTTTAAAATATGCTGTGGGACTGTGACCACCCCAGACCTGGGACACAACTGCTGAGCCTGCCACAACCTGCGCCAGAGACCCTGCAGCACCAGCATAGCCATTGGGTAAGTACACAGTTGCATTTATTTATTTATTTATTTATTTATTTTGACCTGTATATTATTTGGGTGTACTCTGACAACCTTTCAGGACCCTCTTAAGGCCTCTAGCATTATGCACCTTAAATACACACCTTGCAACCTCTGTGCCAACCCCACAGCACCACCCCTATTAACATTAAATGCCTACACACATACCTTTAAACTCAATGCTTCAAAAAACGCCATTATTCACTTCATATACCAGCCCAACCTGTTTTAAACAACCTTTAAAACATAAGTTGCAAATATTTACACCCTCTAGCAGTACCCACATTAAACGGCCCCCAACATAGTAAAATGTTTCTATAACCTGCATAATCTTAAGGTTACAACCCTGCGCCACAACCAAAACAGCCTTTATTCACATTACATGTAGTTCCCTTGCGCTTTGCGCCTTTTAAAAACCTAAAATGGCAACCACATTTTACCTCCAACCTTATTCACATTAGACACCAACCCACAACCCCACATCATATATTATTTAAAACATTATAAATAGGGCTCCCGGTTTTATGGTATTTATTTTTTTGTCATTTCCGTCTGTATTTATCCATATTTATTTTTTGGGCATTTTTTCTGTATTTATCCACGTTTATTTTTGCCACAAGCAAAAGACGACGCTACAGCTAGTATTTTTCCACATTTATTTTTCCTTCACCTACACTTTTCTTTCATTGTTTCTATCTTTCTCTCTTTGTTTATTTCTATCTGTCTTACTTCCTTCCTAAATTATTTTCTTCCTCCCTCCAATTTATCCCTCTCTCTCTTCTTCCCTCTCTCCCTCTCTTCTTTACTGAATTCCTTCTTTCCTTCCTCTCTTCCTGCTTTCCTTCCTCTCTCCCTGCCTTCTTTTCCTGCTCCCATTCTTCCTGCTTTTGCAACAACTGCCTGAGAGAGGCATGGGATAACTATCACTCCTCACCTACCCATGTCTGGAATTGTTTATTTATAATAAAGACAAATGTCATCCAGTGTAGCACAGTACTTGTTGATTTTTAACGGGAACCTCCTTCCAAGATTGCCGGATGAGCCTGCACATGTTTCTTGAAGCATGTGTTCACCTCAGTCAGTCTTGTAGCTCAGCCAACGTTGAGAGATATTGGCTTTGCCAATGCTTGTTAATAGTCCTGTACTGTTAAGCTACAAAGTAGAAGAAGCACAATAGACGCTTGATTACTTTCTCTTGCGTTCATTACTTTCCCAGTGACCACCTTTACATTGTGTAATTCTCCGAGGCATTGTGTCAGTTGTTTTTGTCCTCGTTTTTTCTTTCAGTCTTTATGGGGGATATTTATTGTGGGCCTTTCTACATTTAAATAAATATGGGAGTGCATGGCATGGTATAATCTCATGCCAAACTAAAAACTTAATTTAAACATTCAGACAGTGCAGTTCTTTATAGAATATTTTCCAGCAGCCGCCGTGGTCCGTGGGTTAGCTCCCATTTGCACGAAATAATCATGTGCGTTAAAACAATTTCACCGTGGCAGTGCAAGCAGCACTGCCATTTGCAACAGTTCCACTCATCTGCCTACACAGCCACCCCGGTTGCGCCACAGGTGACAGCAGAAAGAACAATAAAGCCTCGTACAAGTAAATGATCTTCAAAAGACCTGTGAAGTACTCAGGTGCGGCTGTGTGCGCCTGGGAAGGAATTTCCAGCAGCAGCAAGGGGGGGAGGGGGGGGATGGCGAGGTAACTCTGGATTGGAGCAGGGCAGCGCGGCAACATTTTGTAGTATTTTGCCGTTTTTACATATAAATACAGACAAAGGAAACATTGTTTTCCGTCTATTTATATGTAAAAATCCGCCTAAACGGAAAACCGGGAGCCCTAATTATAAATACAGTCCTACATAGCGCTAGGTACCCTTTTAAAATACAATCTTCTTCACCTTAAATGCATTGCCACCAATACTTTAAATAAAAACCTTAAACATGTAACATTGTGCCAATCCCACCTATTTTACTTACATCCCATAATATGTAGCAGGCGGCGTCAATCTGTGATAAGTTGTTCTGATCCATCATTCCCTTTAAATTCCTTAGTTGATCCTGTGCAGCAAAACAATTCACATATGTCGTTCCACCAAGGCATTTTTGAATAGCTATTTCTGCTGACCCTAAAGTATGCTTTTATACCTGTCCTGACCTGCTAATTAGGTCACCACCCTTTATGGAGGTGGGGTTTAGAACCAGGTAGTGGGGTCCCTGGGTGGGAAAATTTTCTGACCAATGTACAGCTTATGCTAGATGCCCCCTTTCACATCTGTTAATTAAAACTACTGCCTGTCCTGGGAAGAGCTGGGTAATCAGCTGTGTTTGTCACTCAATCTCCTGGGAAGATAAGCGCCCTCTGAAGTTTAGGGACATGCTGGATGACCAGGGTACATTTTCTAATCAGGGCTTTGTGTGTTAGATACACCCCTTAGCATTATGACATCTGTTAATTAAACTATTGTCTGCTGAGAGGAGGGTTGCGTAATCAGCTGTGTTTGGGACTCATTCTCCTGGGAAGGCTGGGCCTGGTTGATTAGTTTTTTTTCATCTTCTCTGCTTTGCTCATAACTTTTGTCATCTTAGCACTTTGACGCCTACATGTCAGAGCCCTTACCTGGGAAATTGTCCTATATTTCTTGTGTGTTTTTACATTGTGACTTGTGAGCCTAACTCCTTGAGTCTCGTAGGAAGCTTGGGACTGACTGATTAGTTTTTTCCTCTTCTCAGCTTTGCTCTGCACACATTTAAACATGCCCAGACATCCCCCTCTTACATGAAGGCCATTCTTTGCGCACACATTTCTCTTTACATAACCTTAAGGCCCTGCTAGCCTAACAATGCCTTCAACACCTGCTCACACTTTGACACAAACCTTGCGCCACACCCCCACACACAGCTCAGCTCCTTTAGGGCTGCAACACATTCATCATGTCCCCAAACGTTTTGCTCACAAGCTGTCACTTTTAAGGACAGAAACACCCTGGCACTTTTAAGGACAAGCGTTTCATGAACCTCGCACTGCCAACCTTGGGGTGGAGGGGGGTTTGAGGAAGGCCTGCACAATCACAGCCCAGCATGCCTAAACACTTTTAAAACATGCCCATGAAGACACTTTTGCGCACACATTTTTCTCTACACAACCTAAAGGCCCTGCTAGCCTAACAACGCCTTCAACCCCTGCACACACTCTGCCACAAACCATGTGCTACACCCTACCACTCATCTCTTGGTAGGGCTGCCACACATCCATCATGTCCCTAAACTTTTTGCGCACCTGCTGTCACTTTTGGTGATACACACACACCTGTCACTTTTGGTGACACGCATGACGAGTGAAGGTATCCCTACTTTCTACTATTGTGAGCTGCCTAGGGTCGTTAGGGGGGGTTTCTTGGTGATAGTTGTGAGCAGTGTCATGTGAAGTGTGTGGTTTGAGTAAAGTGTTGTGGGGGTACATGCAACTAAGAGGCGGTTATTTTTTAGGGTGAGTGTGAGTGCTTTGAATGAGTGACGCAGGTCAGGGGTGGTGGTGTACTGCCAGGTGCTGCCGAGCCGGTTGGTGCCAGAAAGCCCCCCCGCCCCCTCCCCCCCGGCACTTAGTTTAGAATTTCGTGAGTGTTGAACGATTTGTGGTTAGTGAGTGGTGAGAGCTCCCAATGCACATTTTACTTTCTCTTGTTTTGTTTGTTGTTTTCTGTGTCTCTTTCTTCCTCCCTTGGCTGGGTGGAGTCGATGATGGGAGGGATTTGATTATTTCTTTTCGTTAGTGTGGGGGTTATGATGTTGATTAGGACGGCATGAGTTGATTTTGTTTTTACCCGGTGGGAGTAGGGTTTTGTTTGTACATTCAGTTTCTGGTGGCAGCAACGGTGGATGTCACAGATCAAAAGACGGGGGTGCTCTGGATCAGTGGGATGGCTCACTTAAAATTTATAACATGGAATGTTCGGTTGCTTAACTCCTATGTGGAGTGCTACAGGGTGCAGGCCTACCTTCTTAGGCATGGTGCGCTTTTTGCGCTGTTGCAGGAATCGCACTTGTTGGCATCATAGGTCCAAAAACTCCACAGGAAATAGAGGGGTCAGATGTTCTTGGCCGCGTATTCCACCTGTGCCCGAGGAGTGATTCTTTGTGTGGGCCTGCAGGTTCCCTTTCAGGTTCAGGGCTTTCCCAGCAGACATAGAGGGGCGATATCTTCTGGTGCATGGTGTACAAGTTGGCGTGGAGGTCTGCATGCTGAATGTTTATGTCCCAAATGTGGATGATGGTGGTTTTTATCTAGAGCTGAAGCAGTAATTGCTCCCCTACGTGGGTGCACCTGTGCAGTGGGCTGGGGGTTTTAATTGTGTGCATGATGGTGCACTTGACAGATCCTCACCGAGGTTACACACTAAACCTCATAGGACGGATGCACTGCGCACTGTAATGGACCGAATGTACTGCATAGACATGTAGCATGCACAACATCCTGGGGTACGGAAATATATCTGCTACACCCTCACTCACGCTGCTTATAGTTGACTCAATAGGTTCTTGGCGTCTAGTGAGGGGTGGCAGTAGTGCTTCGGATGTGCACCCTGGAAAGCTTCCTATCAGACCACTCCCCGGTGCTCCTTGAGTGCGGATTGGGTGGGGTTCGACCGAGGGTCCCCCTGTGGCATTTCCGACCGGAGACGCTTGGAGACATTCTGTTCTGGGAGGAGCTTACAGGGGTGCTCGCAGGGTATTTTGAAACGAATTGGGTGTCCACTGCTACCAGAGGAACGGAATGAGACGTGCTGAAGGTTGTAAAGGGTGGTGTGTGCATGTCCCGCGCTTGGAGAGTGAGCTTACTGAGGCATAGGGGATGCTGGCTGGCCTGTAGGATCCGGGACCCCCAATGGAACCTCGTTGTGCAGCTCTATTATACAAATAGCGCCAGGTGGGTGACATTTGGGATAGACTAGATTGCCTGACTAGACGCAAATATTACCAACTGTTACATCGGGGTGACTATCGGCATGGCTGTTGAAGTGGGAACGACTTATATTGTCACTCAGGCTCCTTGACGGGGTAAGCGCTGCCACCCAGGCTGTTGTTAACTCCTTGTGGTGGGCTCATTTAGCGACTGTTTATAGGGAGAACCCATGGGTTGGCACAACTGAAATTGCGAGGTTTTTAAATGACCTCCCATGCCTTACTCAGTTGCAGAGAGAGGGTCTTGGGGAGGCACTCAGTTTGGAGGAGCTACAGGAGGCTGTGAAGAGCATGTTGTGGTGCAAAGCCCCAAGCCCAGATGGACTTCCAGTGGAATACTATCGGGCGTTTGCTGGCCCCCTGCTGCTCTCCTTGCCACTGCACTTAATTGGGAGTGTGACCACTTTCGATATTTGGGTATACAAACCACCCATTTGCCTGACACTAACTATGCATTAAATGTGGGAGCAGTTCTAACAAGTCTAAATGCTTCATTTCGATTCTGGAACCACCTCCCCATCTCAATTATGGGCCGAGTGGCCCTTAACAAGATGGTCATGCTCCCCATTGCCTCTATGTGTATTAGAATTCTCTTTGCTGCATTCTGTACACCATTTTTACGACCCTGAACAGCCTTCTGGTCTCCCTGGTGTGGGCGGTCAGCACAGCAAAGTGAAGCTGTAGGGGTTAAAATTTAATTTGGAGGCTGGCGGTCTGGGCCTTCTAGATTTTGCCATCTACAGGACTTCTGCAGTATGCAGCGCAGTGATGTGCTGAAGACCTGAATGCTGAGAAAGCCCTGCTGGTGGATTTGGGCATGGGGGCTGATCTAACAGGGTGTCTGATGATGTGCTCACAAGTGCCTGCTGACCTCCTGTTCATAGTCCATCAGGTTTCAGGGGTATGGGAGGAGGCAGTCACAGTTTCAGCCAGATACAAAACGTGATGGCCTTACACAGTGGTGTGATAGGGGTGCTCTATGATAGGGGACTTATATCTTAATGGTACCTTCCTCTCGCTTGCAGATGCGACAGAATCTTATCAATTGCCTCCTGGTCAATTTTTGCACAATGCAAAGATCTCACGTAAGGCATGTGAGTTATGGGTGGCTTTTCAGGATGAATAAGAGTAATCGCAGACATTGCTATAACTGCTAGACCCGGGCTCCTCTAGCATGGTGATCTAACGCATCTATAAGGCCTTGAAAGCGGACCGTAGAGTTGATGTGTTATAAATCAGAGACAGGTGATTGGCGGACCTGCCGATGCCCCTCGCAGATGGGATGTGTTGACAAGCATTTGAGCAGTCTGTGAGATTGCCAGCAATGCCCGCTTCAAGCTTACGCAATTTCATTATTTGCACCGCACTTATCTGACACCTCAGCGAATACATCAGTTAAATGTGGCGCATGTAATGAAGATATAATACCAGGAAATTGGGTAGAAAAGCCTTTATTCAGGAGTAAGCAAGTACATCTCCACACGACAGTAGATCCACGTCAACTGGCCTCCCACTACTATTCTAGAATCCCTCTATGTAGTATGCTTCCAATTACCATGGCATTGGAAGCATCATAGCTGGGATGTCACAGCGCACTCTCTGGCATGCTCCGGCTATGGCTTGGAACCGGCGACGTTTATGACGTGGGACTGCGTGAGGGTGAAGATTTATTAAATGGTGGTTCTGCTTATGCTGTAAGGCGTCACAGGGATTCAAATCGAAGCCTCGGTTAAGCATTGCGCATTGGGTGTTTCCCGACCCATAGACAGGAGACGTGAATGCGGCAAAAGCTCGTCTTATGGGGAGTTGTATTGGCTAAACGCTGTAGTGCCATCCATTGGATACACCTCGCCCCGCCAAATTAGACAAATGGAGGTTGGATCTGGGTGAATGGGGGGGCCAGGAGCGGTGACTACACCTGGTCTGCACTGATGAAAATGCAGCGCCTGACCTAGAGATCTGGGCAGATATGTTGAAGGGGCTGGTGGATGATGAAGTGCTGGGGACCGTACCGACCAAACTATCCAGGACTGTGGGGTTCTCTGCTCCCCTGGTGGCACTGACAGTTGACACCTCCGGCTCCTGACTGCTATGTGGTGGTGGGTGCGAGCATGGATGTCTTAGGAGTGGGGTGTGTGCGTGGGTCGGGGCAAGGCAGGTGGGGTAGGCTGCGGTTCCTGTCTGTGGCTCGGTGTGTCTTGCATGGTACGGAATGGGCCTCCTGTGACTGTTGTGTTTATTAGCTTCTAATTTAGATGCGCCCCCTGCTTCTCTCTCCACCCCTATGTGGGCCCCCCTTGTGAAGAGGGTGATAGATCCCCATAGAGCACCTGGGAACCTGGATTCTTCTCCCCTGTATACTCTTGCCTGACTGCCATGGCATATATATCCGTACCGATGTGCTGTTGCCACAGGTGTTTGTTATTCTGTTTCTTTTAAATGGCTTACTTATGGATATGATGCACCATTTACTTATGCTATTGCTGTGGAACCGTTTATTCCTTTGTGTTATTACTGGGCCAGAGTCGCTGGCACCGTTGCAGAACTCATGTACCGGCTACCTGTGATATACTGCTGATTGCATGGCGCTATGTGCTACTTGTTGTGACATTGTTCCCATGTATGCAGTCATGTTATGTAACATACTGTGTACCTCCTTAATAAAAACAAGTTTGGGACTCGTAATGCCTCTTTAATTGCTGTCTAGTTTCCCTCAGTCTGGACTCGGTCATCTGGGATTAATATGTTAAGTGCATCTGTGTTGCTTGGTCTAAATCTCGCTGGAGTGCCAGTGCTTTTGCCCTACTTTATTTAGATAGATTGGCTTTATAGGAAATTGATTCCTTCCTCATAAAGGTCTTGCATGCCTCCCAGACCAAAAAAGTAGATACTGAGCCCATATTCCTCTCTATGAAATCCGTAAGATTTTCTATCATAACCGCAACCCCCCCATCATCTGTTATTAAAGCCTTATCTAGTGCCCACCATGGACGCCCAGCCTGATTGGTATTTACCCTTAACTCCATCACAAGGACAAAGTGATCTAAGAAAGGGTTTGTAAGAATAAAAGATTTACCCTCTCTTCCATTGGTGTGAAATAAAAAACAATCAATCCTTGAGGCTAAATTAAAGATTTTGGAAAAACAGGTGTACTCCTGTACCTGTGGATGCTAAACTCTCCAGAGATCCACCAAGGCGAGATCTTGACACATTTTGACCAGGAATTTAGACGCTGTAGGTTTTTTTGGGCTTTATTCTTATGAGATAAGTCCAGTTATATGTCCTGCAAGATATTTAAATTCCCCCCTATCAACAATAGGCCTAGAAGTATACGCAGAGCATTATCAAGTTCTTCGTGAGCAGTTGTGTCATCCTCTACAGGGCTATACAAACTACCCATGTGGAGGGCCTGACTTTCTACTTTCAATCTTACTATTATCCACCTTGCCCTAGGATCTCTAATAACCTGATAGACTTTACCCAAACAGTTACACATGATCAAAACAGCCACCACCATAACTGCTGCCCCGGCAGATGTGAAAAATCAGTGGGAAATGAAGCTTGCCATTTTAGGCGGTGCAGATTGTACCTTAAGGCGAGTTTCCTGAAGTAGAATTATTTGCACTTGGGCAGACGTAAACAACTGGAGAGTGGATTTGAGCTTAATTTGATTACCCACCCCATTAATATTACATGAAGCTATCCTAATAAATCTATCTACTATGAAAGCTTTTGAAGTCGTTCGGCCAGCTTGACTGCCCCCTTCTAAGGCCTTGCCGCCCAATCCCCCCCCTTCAGAGTATACAGCCTTCAATAAAAAACTGTAGAGCGCTTAAGTGAATGCACCCAAAATTAGTGCCCCTTTCCCATCTTTCCTACCTGTGTTTTTCTCCCTTCTCACCCCCAAGCCCACATGACCCAACCCCCCTCCCTACCACGGTACCCTACCCGTCTTGGGCTCCCTCCCTCCCCTTCACCCTTCGCACTGTATGAGTGCCTTAGTATGGCACTCTCTGAGTCCTTCCCCAAGGGAAGCAACAAGATGGCTGTAATATATTCAGAATTTAACCCTATTCTAGTTACTGTAACATGTAGCTCCACAGAACCTGCTAGGAGAAAACACAAAGTACTACTTTGCCAATTATCTCCTGTCCCTGGCAATTCAAAAGCCTTATCTCTCAAGGTTGCAACCTCTAACCCCCCTCCCCCCCTCTCTGATTTGAATATAAGAACTTCTTTGTCCGGTTGACCGACTGAAACATGTGAGTCTGGCCCTTTGAACTTGTATTGGTAGATAATACAGCCGGAGCTCCTAGATGTTTGACTTCATCAATCAGTCCCACAAACTCCTGACACTGCCGTGCGGCCAAGATCGACATGTCCGAAAAACATTAGAAAGGAGAAGTTGTCAGAGGTGGTGAAAGGTTAATTCTTGATTGCATGGGACAGGATCTGTTCTTTAATCCGTACATCACCAAAATTGATCAGGATCGTTAGAGGGTATTTGGCGTTGTAGGCCAAACTGCAAAAACCTGATGTGCCTGGGCAATGGTTAAATCCCCCTCTTCTGTTGATTTTTCTGGAAGCACATGTTTATAAATCAAATCTTAAATGACCTTTGTAATGAATTGGCCTGCCTTCCAATCCTCCGGTATGCCCACAAACCTCAAATTGGTACATTGGGCTCTGTTTTCTACATAGTCCCGTTTAAACGCAGGTTTTCCGGCTCCTCTTGATTTTTTCAGCAGGTCCCTTCTTATTTATTTTTGACGTCCACAAGGGTATCTACCCTTTGCTCCACATGGGCCATATGAGAAGAGAGTTATTGGATACTGTCATTGATTTGACCCAGTTGGTCATTGGTAGTTTTATGGGCATCTTCTTGAGACAACTTAATTTCGCTGAGTTTGCGTAAGATCTGGTTCAACATTGTTTCGATAGAGGTTATCTGGAGTGGATTAGGTATTGTGGTAGCCTGATTCCCGAGTTGGTCGGAACTCGTATTTGTAGAAGATCCATCATCCAATGCAGTGACTGCCACAGCTTTACTCTGTTGATCCTCTTTTGCTTGAGTCCGGTCAATTGAATTCTCTTTCTGTCTACCCTTACAGCCCCCAAGTGTTAACAGAGGGTATGCCAGTTTCTCCTTGCCTGCTAGTGGAACTTCTAGCATTGCTTTTGTTCAGCCCACAAAGAGATCTATTGTGGCCATGCCAGAGGGAGAGGTGTCGTCAGGACTTGAGGAAGAGTCCATTATGTCTGCTATCTTCTGAGGTAGATCGTGCCACAACCTATCAGGGTAGAGGGTCTGCTCAGTTGCTGCTGGCAACCGCTTTTTGCTACTTTGGTCCTTTGCCAGCTGGCTGCACCACTTATCTCCTTTGGGACTTTTGTTGAGCATACAGGTTCTCATTGAAGAGTTTCTCGAGATACGTCTTACTTGGGAGCCAGATGGTTCAAGCTTGGAGGCTCCAAAGATCAATTAGGGGACACCAGAGATTTTACCAGGAAGCTGTATCTGTGCTACACAGACTGCTTCCGCAACTCCCCTGCTATTCCTCCGCCTGAGATGGGACCTAAGGACTCACCTCACACTGTTCCAACCACTCCTCCATTTGTTTGTTGGACAGAGGAGCACTCTGTCCATCTTCTCCTTGTGTTTGCTTTGTTCGCCCTAAGTTGGCAGGGTATGCCCAGACGTGGGTTCCTTGCTCACTTTGCCACTGGATTCAAGCTAGCCTGGCTGATGAAGGGTGTTACCCAGAAACCGGTCCCATGATGCTTGTTTCCGGTTCAGGGAAGGCCTGGCTTGGCAGTTCGGGCTAGACTGTTCCCATGAGGCACAGGGTCAAGACTGATTTGCATATAGCTGGGTCTGAACTGAGGTGGCGAAGTGAGCTAAAGAATGATGATGGATTAAAACCAGATCTGTTACTGGGGGTAAGTGCCTGAAAAGTTTCAGCACTCCGTTCATCATCTTGTGTTTGTATTTGTATTTGCTTAGTATGCACGCTCACTTCTTGAGGTACCTAGAGTGGGGGGACTGTTTTCTCATGTACGCCAAAGAGCAATAGGGGGAACGCCAGCTCCGACCTTGGCTGACTTGCCAAGGAGGAAGAGGGGGAAGGCCAGCTCCGACCTTGGCCGACTTGCGTGGTCAGTTCTTTTTTTTTAGGCCGGGTCTGTTGGCTCAGTGGACTAATGCATCCACTGTAGAAGCCTGTGTTCGACATCATGGTCACAGGTTCAAATCCCAGCATGTTCACTCAGCCTATCATCCATCTGAGGCGGATAAAATGAGTACCATTGAGTTGGGTACCAATAAACATCTGTTATTCAGCTCCAAAAATACCTACGGGTGAATGTGCGCTTTACAAATACACATTATAGTAGGCAAGCCTACATTCAGAGAGCCCCCCATCCAGTGGCCCCTCATGTTGCACTCTGGCAGCAGCGTCCACAGCTCAAGTCAGCAGCCAAGGCAGAACACTGACCTCGGTGCTGCAACTTAGTTGTCCCAAATCACAAGTGCACTGGATGAGTGCAGCATAGAATATCCATGGGTATAGGGCAAAAAAGCAATCTCACTCGCCACCAACTCCACTTGCCACTCCCCAACTGGTGTCACCCAGGACCCGCGTGGGAATTGGCTGGAGAAGAACGCCAACAGTTTTGGGCTGGCACACACTGTTTCTCCGTACAAGTCCAAACTGTGCAAGAAAGTGCCAGAGTATCACACTGCACCAATCGTTAGCGGAAAGCAGCGCCTCCACTTACTCCTGTAGTCAGCTTCTATCAGTGTTAGTTCATCGAGCTCCATAATGGTGATGTTGCTTTGCACCATGCACCGGCCATCTTGCTGCCACTTCCCCAGAAGCGGACTCAACCACGGAGCATAACGGGAGCTCTAAATGGTCCCCCTGTTTGTTCTCCAAGTCAAGATGAATTGTGTGGGTCTCTGGGGAGGTCTCAGTAATTCCACTGTGTGTAACTTACTGGTGGTAACAATAGGGGTACTTGGCCCCAACGACCCTCAGCATCCAAGGAGACTTCATCCCCCAAGGAGTATTGCAGCAGGAGGCCGGTTTGCAGAGTGGTTGAGAAAGGGGCGGGCGTACAATGAGGTCCCAGCAGTCCCGCTGTGTGGAACTTACTGGTGGTGACAATAGGGTTCTTGGCTCTCAACGACCCTCAGCAGCCAAGGGGCCTTTATCCCCTAAGTAGTAGTGCACCAGGAGATGCGTTTGTAGAGTGGTTCAGAAAGGGGATGTGGTCTCTGACGAGGTCTCAGCAATTCTGCTGTGTGGGACTTGTTGGTGGTAAAAATAGTGGTTCTTGGGCCCCAACGACCCTCAACAGCTAGGGGGACTTCATCCCTCAAGCAATAGTGCACCAGACGGTGTGTTTACAGAGTGGTTGAGAAAGAGGGAATGCCTCTGATGAGGTCTCAGCAATCCCACGGTGTGGGACTTACTGGTGGTAACAGGAGGTGTTCTTGGCCCCCAACTACCCTCAGCATCCAAAGGGACTTCATTAGGGGTGTCCGAGCAATACTCCACCCGCAGAACTCTGTGGAATATGACATTGCTTTTTTGGTAACTCCATGGAATTCCATGGAATTAAACTCAGCCTAACACTCTCAAGCTATTCCTAAACAGTATACTAAATTTTAGCTACAGCATTAAGTAGCAAATCTGCCTTTCAAGTTTCTTAGGATGGATCTTACATCATACCTTTCAATGGATGACTTCAGCTATTCTTTATCAGAGTGCTGATGAATCCAATATATGTGCTCTCGGTGAAGGACACCTTCTGCATGGCGTCTGAAATTAACTCTCTGACTGAGAGTGGCTGGCTCAACAATCTGGTGTGAATATTTTGAATGCAAAGGCCTTTCCTCCTCAATGGTCAAATCCTTGGGTTATATACTATTTGATCACTGTTTGGCTCCTGTTTTTAATATAAATCAGGGTTTGGAGACACTAAGACTACTGCAAGACTAAACTAACATGGCACCAAATATGTCAGCTCTATCCACATGTTCATATTAAGTCTCCATCTTTGTGAACAATAAGCTTACCTGTTAGGAGCCATATTGTAATGGCTGCACCCACTAACATAAACAAAAGAAAATGTCAGCCTACAAAGAGGTCAGCCATGATGATATCACTGTGATAGCATTGTGTGCTCTACGAGCTTTACAGTTTCTTTTAGAGATTAAGAAAAGCTAACAGGCAAGGAATGAAAACAGACTAGCCAAATGCGAACTCTCATTGTGTTATTGACACAATAGGCTTGCTTAGTTCATGTTACTGTCCTTTTTGCTGACTTCTAGTGTCAAAATCTGAAAAAACACTAGCATTAGGAACAGGCATTCCACTTGTCCCTATTTGTTAACTTCTATTAAAATAGCTTTGGCAGTTGCATCCCCTGTCCTTTGAGGAAATATGAATTTTGTGATCAGTTATGTCCCCTATCGTAGACCCCAACGGCTCCATGTGCATGCTATAAGTACATGTATGTTCCCTCCTGCTCCAGTTTTGAAGACGCAAATATATGTGCGTCCACCATCAACATGTCCTCTTTCAGATCTGCCATGAATGGGTCAGATATTCCATTCCTAAGTATGAAAGGCCACCGACTTTATGTGGTTCACTTTCCACATTTTACAGATTCAGGCGAGTAGGCCCTGAATTCTGCCATCAAGCCTTTTCCTGCCTTCTGCCTCTGAAAGCTCCAGTCTGAGCCTGCATCTGTATCCATGAACTTTGTCCTACTCCCTGCGCGGCTAACGGTGCCTGATCCAGCATATTGCCTGCCAAAAACTGTATTTCACCTTCAAGATTATCTACTCCGCTCCTCATCCGATGCATTCCTGTCTAGCAGTTTAGGTAAACATTCCTCCAGCTACCGTGCAAAGGGCCAGGCCTCGCTGTCCTCATGCAAGTAATTCATAGGCCCCGTTACCATGGAATATTCCTACCCCCTCGCATCTCATGTAGACACTTAGACGCTTGTACACGCACTAACAGTCAGTATAGAATAGATTCTATCCTAGAGACCTTTCCTTTTGGATAACACAGTTCTTTAAACCTAGGATATTAGATATGATTTGGGATTAGGTTGACATAACCCCCAGACTTTTGTCTCCACATGTAGAGCTAAATGTCAAGTCCCCTTCACCCTCTAGTTGCACGTCAATCACACGTCATGCGGCTGCGCACGCATCTCTGCCAAATATTTCTGCTGACATTGCAGGATTCTTTTATGGATCCACCCACTTGTGACATCATGTATAATGACGTTTATTAAATTACGCCCATACATCCGCCTCTATTAGTTACGTATGCACCTTTTATCTGTACTATCAGCTGTTACGCCTCTTGCATCTGTTTCACTGTAATGTATTTTCTATAAAACTGCCTATCTGTCAATAATGTATGCCCTTCCTTCCTGAACTTTCGTGGTGATGGAATAGAAAGCCTACAATTCGAATTGTATTCCTTTGTATAGGAATAAAGCCTTTTAAAACCTCTAATACCACGGATTCTGCCTCTTATATTTACTGAGTTATTCTTAATAGACTTTACCGCATAAAAAATAGTACCGGTAACAAAATATTTACCACATAAATTGGCGCCCGAATAGGGACACTTTCTCATCTCACGCGCCGGCGGTGCGTTGCAGGCCCGGTCTCCTGCCACAGCTGAACGGACAAAAACGCGTACCTGCAGGATTTCCTGTATCTCCCTCCGGCCAAGCGGGGACGACTGAGGCTGCGATCAACACCCAGACGAGGCGGTGAGAAGTGCGAAGTATCCCGACCAGAGCCTAGCTGAGAGAGCAAGATCCGAGGTATACAGAGGCCCACCAGGTTCCGAAGTTCCGAGTCCAGTCGAGTCGAGTCCAGTCCGGTCCAGTTTCAGTTCCGTTCCGAGCTACCCGGTGAGTACCATTACCGGGGAGGCATTTTACGTGCACATAGTCTGTGCCGGTCAAGACGGGTTTGGATACACAAATCCGGTCTGCACTGTTTTAGCAGTGTATCTGTACTGTTTAGCAGTATATATAGTATGTCTTGCATATAAATAAGTACTATCTAGTGTCAGTATTATGTCAGTAACTAGTTTTCTATTAGTTATCATTGTTCGAAAAACTGTTAAGTGTTAAATATTTTAATACGTTCTATATATTGTGGTGTGAATGACTGTTCATTATTGTGTTCATTGTATAAAGTGTGTTCTAGTAATAAGGTCTAAAAATGCCGCTCTTTTCGAAACTAAGACAGATCAAAACCAGAAAAGGGGTACTCGAAGAAGCTGTTCCCATTCCACCTAGGGACACTCCAGGATATTTTATGTATCATAAGCATGGCCTAGATGCCGTATTATTTCTTGATTTATGGGTGGACTACACCAAAGAATTATCAGAGAGTCAGAGATGGCCCGCAGCGGGGACCTGGGATGCAGATTGCATCATGAGAGTAGAAGAAGAATTATGGAAAAAGAAAGCTAGACAGTCACAGAAAGATGCCATTGAATTATGGCGTAAAGAATCATATAGACGTACAGAAAAAGCACTCAGACAGGAAGAGAAAGGTAGAGAGAATTCAAATAAAACCCGAGAAAATCTATTACTTGAGGAAGGTACCCGAGTAAAATCAGAACAAATAGATAGACAAAGAAACACTCTTATGAATGGTATGTATCCTCTTCTGGCCGAAGGGTTACCTAAGGCTACCCCGGAAATACCAAAAGACTTAACTCCTCCATTGCTCCCGATAAAAGCACATCCCAAAACACATCCCAAAACAGCAAAGGACGTTTTCCTTTCCTCCTATTTAGATGACGCAGCTCCCGAGTATGCTAATGCCATACCACCTACACCGCTTGCCGATGGTGTTCAACACCAAGAGCATTCGTCTGTATCCCCGCAACTACAAACTCCTACACAAGTTCCAACAGGTCCGTCCGTTTCTACAGTTTTTCCCGCATCTACAATCTCTATCCTACGCCCAACGAATCCTTTCGTGCCTAGCACCTCAGATGGTGCTACAGGAGGTACGACAGACATATTTGCCACCCCGCCGCGAAATAAACAGACCCTTAGAGATTTAGCACTCCAACGTACACCCCAACTAGTGACATCCGACATGTTTAAAGAACAGCTTGTGGATTGTAGATACGACCCAGTACCAGGTAGACAGGATAAATTGCTCATATCATCACTACGTATAAGACGAGCTACATTATATTTAATGACGATACCAGGAATGAGTGAACACCTAGACGAAATATATCGCTTTGTCCAAACAGGGCGAGGTCCAGAAAGTATTAACGAAGCTATGGAATACCAGAAAGTGGATGTCCAAAGACAACTACTACGTTTTTTCATAAATTGTGTAATTAGGAATCAAGATAGGCCTGGGGCAGATCACGATACCATGCAAAGACTTGTCAAATGGGGTCAGAACATATCAGAAGAGAAACATGATAGACAGGCGTGTATAATCGCCATGTGTCGAAAGATCCGCAAGGAAGTAGAACGAATACATAAAGAAAGACGAGAAACAGATAGAGTAGAATCAGAAGAAGAGGAGGAGCAAGAATCAGAGCAATTAGAAACGATAGCTTATGTAGGTAGAGGAAGACCCCATAATAATACTAGAGGCTTTAATGACCCGATACGCCCGATACGTCCAGAACATAATAGACATTTTCAAACCCCTATGTTAAATACAAGATCCCCTGAACACCTATTCCAAGCCGCTGATAAATTACTCCGAGATCGAAGGGGGTACCATATGCTCGATTCCATGGACGAACAAGAATTAGCCAGGTCAGCAGTACAATGGGCTGACAGTCCCAGCGAATACAATGATGATGTACTTGCACACACGTTTCTGAATCTTGACCCATACGAACAGCGTTTAGCTAGTATATACATGATTCAACACCTCCTTATAATATATAAAAACCAACACTCCGATCCAGGACCCTTACCTGATATATTGACAGAACTACTCACGAACATATGGAGAGGATCAGGTACTGATTTGATTAGGGAAATTCTAGAATCCCGAAACCAATATTTAAATTTCGTATGTCCAGAACACGTTCCAGTTCCCATCATGGGAAGAAAAATGTATCACATAGATAGACAGAACCCGTTACGCGAAGTACACCCAATCAGAGGTGACGGTAATAACTTTACACGCGTGTTTGTGTACACGCCTATAACTAAACTGGAATTATTAGAAATGAAGAAAGTAGTACCCAGCCATGACAAGGACCCAGCAGGTTTCCACCGTGAAATAAAGGACATGTTACTCATGGGAGAGTATACCTACCCCGACATTATGAAAATATTAAAAGTCCTATTACCCGCCGGTGTTTATGAGAAACTCAAAGAAAAGGAATGGGAGGTGGGAGACCAAAAGATAGATTGGACAGCATTGGAAAACGAAGAAAGGGCCCGAGCTGCAGGAGCAGGGCTTGGGGAAAAGACTACAGCACTAGCAGGATTACTAATACAGGTACTGCCACGTTTATTAACTACGAAAAAGGAAGACTGGGGTGCAATATCAGCCTGTAAACAAAAGCCAGATGAAGACACTAGTGATTTCTATTCCCGATTTGAAAAATGTTTTGGTATAAATAGTGGCATAAAAGCAAGTAGTGAGTCATATCCACATCTGTTTGTGACAAAATTAGTTGAAAATTCTCTGCTGCAAGTCAAGAATAGAGTATTGAAATTCGAAAGTACCTGGCAAGGTAATACCCCATCACAGATGTTACAGATGTTACAATATCACCATAATAAAATTAGATTGTCCAAAATATGTAGGGAAAAAGGTGTCGATTGGATAGTAGCCTTACCAGTTGCGCTCTTTTACATGAGAATGGTAGCACATTCTCGAACAGGGCTATCCCCGTACGAGGTGATCTTCGGTAGACCACCAAATATGTGGGGGACGCCTATACCTCGCAAAATCACTGATGTTGACTGTAATATGCTGACAGATTACCTGGCTTCCTTGATGTCTGCACTACAATCTTGTCGTTCACAGGTAACCGCAGCTTTTCCCGATAATACTGAGGTGAAGCCCCATGACGAAATTCCTGACCAAAACCAGGTCACCAGGAACCACGTCATGGGGCTTCACCTCAGTATTATCGGGAAAAGCTGCGGTTACCTGTGAACGACAAGATTGTAGTGCAGACATCAAGGAAGCCAGGTAATCTGTCAGCATATTACAGTCAACATCAGTGATTTTGCGAGGTATAGGCGTCCCCCACATATTTGGTGGTCTACCGAAGATCACCTCGTACGGGGATAGCCCTGTTCGAGAATGTGCTACCATTCTCATGTAAAAGAGCGCAACTGGTAAGGCTACTATCCAATCGACACCTTTTTCCCTACATATTTTGGACAATCTAATTTTCAGAGTTTGATTATGGCGTTCCACGAGACCTGCTGCCTCGGGATGCCGGACACAGTGGAATTTCCATTGGTAGCCTAACAAAAGGGAAACGTGTTTCATTAGTTCGGATGAGAACGGCTGGCCGTTATCTGAGTAGACAACACGTGGTAAACCGTACCGTGGGAAGAATTCTCGAACTAACTGTTTGGCAGTAGTCGGGGCAGTGTAATCTGAAACCGGGTAGGCTTCTGTCCAACGGGAAAGAGCACAGACAACTACGAGAACATATTTGAATCCTCGACATCGTTCCATCTGGATATAATCCATCTGGAGGACTTCAAAAGCATGATCGGGAGGTTGAAATCCACCCTGCTCTACGGGGATGCTTTTACCTGGATTAAACTGACAACATATCATACAGGTACGAACTTTTTGTTTAGCTGCTGCTCGCAAGTGTTTGTTGAACCAAATGTGTTGAATGCTGTCTAGCATAGCTTTTTCTCCTAGGTGCGCTGGACTATGTATTGTGTTAATGATAACTTGAACCATGGAGTCGGGAAGAAACCATATAGATTTTTCCTTCGTCATCCATCCTTGATCCGTTTGGATCCCTCCTAATTCAGTCCATTTCTTTATTTCTTCTGGTGTAGCATGTGTCTGTATGTCAATTACATCAGAATCAGACTCACATAACTGACATGACAAAGACAATAGTTCAGACACCAACACATTGCATGACAGTTAAGGATCCCGCCCTTGATGTAATTGACATACAGACACATGCTACACCAGAAGAAATAAAGAAATGGACTGAATTAGGAGGGATCCAAACGGATCAAGGATGGATGACGAAGGAAAAATCTATATGGTTTCTTCCCGACTCCATGGTTCAAGTTATCATTAACACAATACATAGTCCAGCGCACCTAGGAGAAAAAGCTATGCTAGACAGCATTCAACACATTTGGTTCAACAAACACTTGCGAGCAGCAGCTAAACAAAAAGTTTGTACCTGTATGATATGTTGTCAGTTTAATCCAGGTAAAAGCATCCCCGTAGAGCAGGGTGGATTTCAACCTCCCGATCATGCTTTTGAAGTCCTCCAGATGGATTATATCCAGATGGAACGATGTCGAGGATTCAAATATGTTCTCGTAGTTGTCTGTGCTCTTTCCCGTTGGACAGAAGCCTACCCGGTTTCAGATTACACTGCCCCGACTACTGCCAAACAGTTAGTTCGAGAATTCTTCCCACGGTACGGTTTACCACGTGTTGTCTACTCAGATAACGGCCAGCCGTTCTCATCCGAACTAATGAAACACGTTTCCCTTTTGTTAGGCTACCAATGGAAATTCCACTGTGTCCGGCATCCCGAGGCAGCAGGTCTCGTGGAACGCCATAATCAAACTCTGAAAATTAGATTGTCCAAAATATGTAGGGAAAAAGGTGTCGATTGGATAGTAGCCTTACCAGTTGCGCTCTTTTACATGAGAATGGTAGCACATTCTCGAACAGGGCTATCCCCGTACGAGGTGATCTTCGGTAGACCACCAAATATGTGGGGGACGCCTATACCTCGCAAAATCACTGATGTTGACTGTAATATGCTGACAGATTACCTGGCTTCCTTGATGTCTGCACTACAATCTTGTCGTTCACAGGTAACCGCAGCTTTTCCCGATAATACTGAGGTGAAGCCCCATGACGTGGTTCCTGGTGACCTGGTTTTGGTCAGGAATTTCGACCGGAAGACCCAACTGGAGCCTAGGTGGAATTCGCCCAAGTTGGTTCTACTAACCACAAGGACAGCCGTGAAGATCGAGGGACGGAAAGGGTGGTTGCACTCGAGTCATATCAAGAAATTTTATGGACTACCATCCAGTGTGAATACTCAACCCTGTATTCCCTCACAGACAGACTCAAAGCTCCCCTTGGTTGAGCAGTCAAAACCAGAACTGTACAAACTAAAATTGAGGTCTAGTAAGTCAGACAATTTGATTGTTTAAGTCCTCTCCAAGGTGAATCGGTTGAATTTGTCTCTGACATGTATCCTCTGGACCGGAATAGAGAAAGAAATAACCAGATGCAGCTTAAGAAGCATGCGTATTGTAAATCACTTCGTAGTCACTGCACAGTAACATTATTAATTTTGTTTTTCCTAAGTCTTCTGATTATCTTTTCCAGCATACTATTGCACATGTATTACCCTATTCTTAAGCATGCTTACAATATAACTGCAGAACATTCTTTTAGCGAATTACCTCCGCATGAGTTGTCCTATAGATTTGCGCTGCGCAACAACACATTCATTAGTATGTTACATCATTCCCATCAGACCAGCAATGCCACAAATTGTTGGATATGTGGCCGACTCCCTCCCTATCAGAACTATAAGGGAGTTTTGCCCCTCTTTCCCTATCCGTTCACACACAATGGCTCCTGTGGAGCATGGTTTAGTTTGATTAATTCCCTAGATTCAAATTCCGCAGTTTATCAAGACAACTGGGTATGGGGAAACCTGAACCTAGTTTTGCTTAAAGTCTGCTACCCTAACAAGGAGGGACTTCCCAAAAGAACAGGAACTGATCTCGAAAATGAAGTATATGGATTAGGTAATTTTACACTTAACCTCATGATCCTGAACGTTGAATCTGAAGCTACACCAATCTTGCCCGCCATGTCAGTATTCCCAGTAAAAGGGGAATTATGTATAAGAAAGAATGGTTCCATACACATGGGCCATAGTAAATGCACCACTGTAATAAAATTCAGTGATCAAGGCAAGTCTACATTTAGAGCTTCCCATCATTCCTACTTCATATGTGGCCAGACCGCATATATATGTCTACCTTTAGATTGGGATGGTACCTGTTACATAGCATTCCTTCTGCCACCTGTTTTCCTAGCTCCTCCTGATTATCACCGAAATATCCATTTAGTACACAATAGACAGCAGAGAGATCTCCCAATTGTCGATTACACTGAAACAGCATGGGAAAAATACACAGATTTCAATAAAGGTTTCTTTCCCTATATCGGTACAGTCACTAATAGTAAGCTGATACGTAGATTAACCAGAACCCTTGAAGCAGTAGTGAACGAAACTATTTCCGCCTTAGGCAATTTAACAGAAGAGCAGTCTGCTATGCGGATTGTTGTGCTTCAAAATCGTCTTGTCCTTGACGTCATCCTGGCCGATAGGGGCGGAGCTTGTAGGGTCATCGGATCAAGTTGTTGCATTTTCATACCAGAAAATTCGCCGTCAGTATATAAAGCCATAACCCGCCTTCATAAGATTATAAGCCAGATACACCAGAGTCCAAGCACCTGGACTTGGTCCGGTTGGTTCTGGGGCGTGTTGTCAGCCTGGGGATGGAGAATCCTATCCTTCCTAGGTATAGGCTTTCTCATACTATTCAGTTGCTGCTTATGTCTACAATGTGGGCCAGCGATTTGTGGTCTGTGTGCCACATCGTGTATCCCACATCCAAGTTTTCGTTCAAGATCTCGGAAGAAGAAAGAAGAACAAATGATGCTATATGAACAGATCGATGGATTGATGAAGATCGATATCTCCTGAGGGTCCGTAGGGGACAAGGAGGGAATGAGGAAATATGAATTTTGTGATCAGTTATGTCCCCTATCGTAGACCCCAACGGCTCCATGTGCATGCTATAAGTACATGTATGTTCCCTCCTGCTCCAGTTTTGAAGACGCAAATATATGTGCGTCCACCGTCAACATGTCCTCTTTCAGATCTGCCATGAATGGGTCAGATATTCCATTCCTAAGTATGAAAGGCCACCGACTTTATGTGGTTTACTTTCCACATTTTACAGATTCAGGCGAGTAGGCCCTGAATTCTGCCATCAAGCCTTTTCCTGCCGTCTGCCTCTGAAAGCTCCAGTCTGAGCCTGCATCTGTATCCATGAACTTTGTCCTACTCCCTGCGCGGCTAACGGTGCCTGATCCAGCATATTGCCTGCCAAAAACTGAATTTCACCTTCAAGATTATCTACTCCGCTCCTCATCCGATGCATTCCTGTCTAGCAGTTTAGGTAAACATTCCTCCAGCTACCGTGCAAAGGGCCAGGCCTCGCTGTCCTCATGCAAGTAATTCATAGGCCCCGTTACCATGGAATATTCCTACCCCCTCGCATCTCATGTAGACACTTAGACGCTTGTACACGCACTAACAGTCAGTATAGAATAGATTCTATCCTAGAGACCTTTCCTTTTGGATAACACAGTTCTTTAAACATAGGATATTAGATATGATTTGGGATTAGGTTGACATAACCCCCAGACTTTTGTCTCCACATGTAGAGCTAAATGTCAAGTCCCCTTCACCCTCTAGTTGCACGTCAATCACACGTCATGCGGCTGCGCACGCATCTCTGCCAAATATTTCTGCTGACATTGCAGGATTCTTTTATGGATCCACCCACTTGTGACATCATGTATAATGACGTTTATTAAATTACGCCCATACATTCGCCTCTATTAGTTACGTATGCACCTTTTATCTGTACTATCAGCTGTTACGCCTCTTGCATCTGTTTCACTGTAATGTATTTTCTATAAAACTGCCTATCTGTCAATAATGTATGCCCTTCCTTCCTGAACTTTCGTGGTGATGGAATAGAAAGCCTACAATTCGAATTGTATTCCTTTGTATAGGAATAAAGCCTTTTAAAACCTCTAATACCACGGATTCTGCCTCTTATATTTACTGAGTTATTCTTAATAGACTTTACCGCATAAAAAATAGTACCGGTAACGAAATATTTACCACACCTTATAGAACATAGCCATTTATAGACTTTCCAAGCTCGAACAGGCATTGCAGCACATAGAAAGGGTTGACATCTCCTGTATGAGCTCTTTTTTAGGGGTTCTATTAACACACTGAATGATCCTTAATTGCTTCCAGGCTTTGAAATAATGACTGAGATGAGTGCAAATCTGGCAACAGGTGACCAGTATGTTGTTGAATAGTGCTTCCTTAATGAGGAAGTCTCTAACAATTAAATTGATGCAATGTTCCAAACATAGGACTCTGAATATCCCTACTGAGTCATTGCTTTGACAGTATTACTGACACTGTCAGTTGCAACAAATCAAATGCTGAGAACTATGGATTGAACCCATTTGTTAACCTTGAATGGAGAACATTGTAAGCGCTTAACGCCCTTGAAGGAAACCCAGTGTACATAGTGCTTAACATTTGGTCCACGTCTTCGTCAGAAGATGTGAGAGATATGGAATAATCAAAGCTCTCTTTTGTTGCTGCGCCAATCAATTCCAGCACTTGATGGTGCATTTATAGCATAACAACGGTGGAAGAATTGGTCCAGCTTGGAAACTTCCATTTTAGGCAAAGTGATCACCGGGCACAAATAATAACATTATTCACCTCCACCCCATGCTATCAAGAACTTGCCCATACTCATTCAGGCAGCTATACAGAGGACTTAAAGTGGATAAAGTGGTCGTACACCACGGCTCCTTTTTTGATTGAAAAAAGTAAAGCCTTATTACATCAATCCCTAGAGTCACATACCCATGTTGTCAGTGGCTGGACTTCCCTTATAAACCAACTGCTCAAAGAAATGCCATTTAGGAGGAGCCCGAGAAAACAAATCTTTCAATTCTGCATTTCAAAAGCCACAAGGAAATTAAAAACTCACAGAAACCGAGCGCTTTGACTGTTAAGGAAGAACCCCAGTAATAAAAACAACTTTAACAACTATAAGCAAGCCCAAGCAGCTTTTAGGATCTCAATATGAAAGGAAAAACAAGCGTCCTCGGATCAATTCTGGCAGAAGCTCATTTATGAAAGTAAAAATCCTAACTCAAAGCAATTTTGGTCCCTCGTAAATAGGAGCCCACAAAGTACAAGTGGTTACGGTAGTGCAAACATCAGCGGAGCCGTATGGAGTAAGTTTTTAATCACTTCACTTTGGGGACTTCCACATAAAAGATGCTTACACCAAATCCCTCAGTCTGGTAAACTTTATGATCTCACCTCCGGGACTGGAGAGCCCGAGACAAGCAAATCCAGCAAAAAACTGACAGAAGAACCAACACATAAGGAATCAGCGAAAAAGAACGACCATGGTGACACCAGACGACTTAAAAAATCAGATCTTGCGGTTCATAAAGAAAGCCAGAGCTGAAGGAGCCCCAGGCCCAAATGGTCTCCCCCAGGCCATGTTTTAAATCCGATGTCAACCTATGGTCAGAATACCTGACCCCCTTGTTTCTCTACTGTAGACTAAATAACACCGTTCCAGAGTCTTGGAGAGGTGCAATCATTCACCCAATCTACAAAAGTGGGAAGAGAAACAAGCCTAAAAATTATCGAATGATTGCACTTCTCGACGTGGAGTCTAAGTATTATGCAAGCATTCTATTGGAAGAGCTGCAGGCTTGGGCCGAAACAACCGCACGCCTTACTTTTAATCAGACGGGCTTCGTGGTTAACTCTGGTACCACAGCCAATTTGTTAACATTAACAGTCCTGATGGAGAAAGCGACAGTCCAACAAACCCAGCTGCACTGTTGATTTGTAGACTTTAAAGCGGCCTTCGACCGCATGCCCAGGGGTCTGTTATGGCAGAAATTTAAATCTTGCGGCATACCCCTGCCTCTTCTACATGCTATAGTACAACTCCACACAGAAACATGGATCAGAATCAAGCTGGGTGAAGGCTCCCATGTCTCCGGGAAGATACAAACTGAAACTGGTTTTAAACTAGGCTGCGTGTTGGCCCCACTTCATTTTAATTTGTTTATAACCGACCTATCTCCAGTACTCAACAATGTAAATTGCCATCCTCCTCAATTAGATGGAAGCCGCATCAGCAATTTTCTGTACGCCGATTACTTGGTGTTGATAAGCCACACAAAAGTGGGTCTCCAGAGGTTATTGGACGAACTGCTTCCCTACACGACAAGAAATTGCTTAGAACTGAACTTGTCAAAAACCAAAACAATATCCTTTGGGAAGCAAAAGAGGTCAACAGAAAGGTGGTATTTCAGTGATACAAAGCTAGAACCAACCTCCAGTTATAAATATTTGGGCATATTTCTCGACACCAGATGTACATTCATAAGAAGCATAAAGAAGCGTTAAAAATCAAAGCCCTGTTGTTAGAGGCTGCTGCCGCAAAACTGTCAAAACAGCTACTTGGCCCGAGCCTAACTCCCATGCTGAAAGTGATGAAGGCTAAGGTGATCAATTCTTTGACGTATGGGCACGAGATCACTAAGGGCACAACCAGCACATTAATAAACAAACTAACAACTAAAATCTTTAAACGAGCTTTCCGGTTGTCATAATCTGCCTCGCCAGCCCAAGTTTGACTTGAACTTAGACTACAAGATCACCATGGAGTAGAGGCCTGCACGTTTATAAAACTGTGTCATAGACTGCGCCATGCTCAGGAGGGTTCCCTGGAGGCCCGACTATGGCAGGAAATACAGAAAAACCAGACCAGCCAAAAGTATCGGCAACTCCTGGATCGCAGTTTACAGCTAATAGAAGTAAAAGATCTCTGGGAAACAAATCCCACCTACCCGATGTTAAAGATCGCCATTAAAAAGACTGTTAGACTGTGGTCCTTTCACTCAGACAGGGCAATACTGTCAAAAAGGAAGTCCGCTTGGGCTGTAATCTCCAATTTTAAACTAGGAGTTCCGCTGCCCTACCTATCAAGCACATTTGCACTTTACTGGAAACAAACGTTTTTAGCTCTGAGGATGGGTGACTGGCCCTTTTTAAAGAACCTTCCCGAATGGCGCCATCCAGGTAGCATTATTGAATGCAGGTTGTGTGGCTATCACTCTGAAGTAACAGAACACATCGTCTGTGTATGCCCCGCACTGCTCATGGCCAGACGGTCATTATTGCGGGATCAATGGATCAGGTTGGGAGTTCAATCCTGCCGCCAGGCAATAATGACTGCTCTAAATCCTGACAACACCAAGTTGAACATTGGGCTCATGAAATTTGTTCACAAAGCGTCAAAACTACTGGAAGCCACAACTGCAGCCAAACCCCCCTCATTTTAGCAAGGCGGCCGAGTTAAAAGGCTCAACAATCGAATTAAAGACTATAATATCAGAAAACCAGTGAGGCCTTTCAGCAGAACATTATTAGCTAAAAAAAAATAAAAAAAATATATAAAAATTACTTGGTGTCCCACCTGGACCCATGGGGCCCCCATGGGAGGCAGGCAAATATTGGAATAATTAATTAAAAAGAAAAACTGTGTGATACAGAATGCTGTAATCAGCCACAAACACAAATAAATATATCAGGAAAAAACAATAAATGAATAAAATTAACATGGGCTTCTTCTAATAACAGTGCTCCTAGAAAATGGTATTTAAATGTGGAATCAAATGATTAATAAACAGAAACACAATGCTCTACAAAATAGTGGCCATTTACCACATTGCATTGGACAGGAAGGAAGGAGGCATTGAGAACAAAGACAAAGTGGCCTCCTAAAAAACACACACACATTGGCTCCGCAAAATGGCCATCGCTGCATACCTAGCAAAGTAGGAGGCCTAGAGAACAAAGACAAAATGGCTACCTGTATGTGAGTGAGAGAGGTGCGCACACACACACACCCACAGACAAACACACACACCCATGCACACAAACACTCTACAAAATGACTGTAATTACTTTGCCAGCAAAGACTGAGGTATGAAGAACAAAGACAAAATGGCCACCAGTGACACACACACAGACACTGGGTCTATTCAATGGCTGTCACCACATGGTCAGCAAACAAAGAGACGTTGAAATCAAATAGGACATGGGCGCCTTACTGTGGCTGGAGTACCTTCCTCCCCTTCTACCAACAAACACTTGCAGTAAAAGGATTTCAGAAATATTCACCAAAAATGAGAATCAGCCTATCTGCAGGCCTACTAGTCACCACCAGCAGCAGTAATAAATCCAACAGCACAGAGAAATGGAAACAGTAAAAAAAACACACCCTAAACACACACGGCACAAAGCAACCCCTACAAATCACTTACAAATGTTGAAGAAAAACAATCAACTGTCTCACACAAAGACAAACACACAATGGTGAACTAGCGCATGGGGAATAACAAATGAATCTGTCTTGCTACATAGTCCTGGACTCCTGGAACTTCCTGACCCTAGCCACCAACAGGCTGATGCAGAAAAAAACATAACCTTAATTAGACATGAATACAAGGCCTTCCACATTTTCCTAAAACAATACAAGTCTAGCGCACAAGCAGTGAGAATGTTAAAAATGCATCCAAGGCCTACAGCAGACTAAATCCAAAAACGAAAAACATACCAAAATCTGGACAAATTCACAAAAATACAAGGAAAATGGGGAAATGTTATTAACCCCAGGCCTCAATATCTAAAAATGTCCATTATCCCTTAATCTCATATCGGCCTAACTGTTCCCTATCTAAAATTAACTACAGGCCATCAGCAAACAACAAAATTGAAAAGCATAAAGGAACAGAAATAGTGCTGCCTGCCAACACAACCATTTTGTAACGAATTGCACTGAATTCCCTCGATTTTCAAAAAAAAAGTAAAGATTACAACTTCCAAGGATAGGTGATGCAGCAGAGACAGCAGACAAAGGAAGTGTCTTGCCTTCTCTCTAAAATCCTACCCCAAAATGACCAAGGGCTGGACAAAGCACAGGAAGGAGGCTTAAGGACAGGAACATGAAGTAGATACTGGATGTACACTAGCCTCAGTCTCTATCAGTGCCTAATTTGTGCCGGTGGTTGTAGGTGGGGCCCACTAGCACTCGTTTTTGGGAGCCCGCACTTATATTTCCTCATCAGACTGTAACACAAAGCAGGAGAGAGAGAAACTCAAAAGAGTTAAAGAAGGAGGCAGAGAAAGATGGAAAGCCTGTGGCAAAGTGAGAAAGCAGGTGTGAAAAAAGAACCTACAAGCGTAAATAAGGGCAAGGAGTGTCTGGCATGGATTTAGGAAGTATGAGGTGGAATTAAGCCTTGGTATTCGGCACAGTGACATTGAATCACACTGCTAATAATTAAAGGGGAATGGATCACTTGTACCTGTAATCCCAGGGTCAGGTATAGTAGCCGTCGTTAAAACCCTCAGTCACGTTCCGGAGCGAGGGCGGTATATCTTGGTTCTCCGCCTCTAGAAACGTGAAAGCATCTTCATTGGGTTTTATTTTGAAATGCTTTTCCTCCACCTGGAGGTTTTAGACCACTGGTTGTAGCAGCAGTGACAAGGAATAAGGTTGAAGAAGTGAATTGAAAGTGGGGGAAAAGTGAGATAAAATTGCTTCACTCTGCTTCTTGAACAAACTTTATTCGGAAGGAGTGATAGCAAGGTTAAAAACAAGCAGGTGCTACTATAGAAATATTAGCTTTCTGTAGCACTAGGCTGTGCTAGTGAAGGTCAAAGTCGACATGTTTGAGCCCTGTGTCTATGCCCAGTAGGGGTCGGGGGCTTTCTTCAGGACCTACAAAAGAGTGTGGGGTCACGGAAACTGTCTGAACCCCATTAATGGTGGTACATTGACTCACCTTGCTTCTTGGTCACAGGTCAAAAGTACCTGTAACTTGCTTCTTGGTCACAGGTCAATAGTACCTGTAACTGACAGAAAGTAAACACAGAATACATACTTTCAGATATATTGTATGTCATAGACATTCATCGTGAATAAAATAGTAGTGAGCCAGGTGAAGAGAGCCACGGAGACTCAGTGACATGATCACGCAATGGTGAAATAGCAAAGGAGGTATCAACGAAGTTAACACTGACAAAGAAAGACCATGTTCATTTTAGCGATACTTGGTAAACTTAATTAGAACCCTCATGGTATGTGAAAAAGCATGCTGGTAATGCTTGTGCTCTAAATGGTACGTGGAGGAAAGGTGCACTATGACTGTAGGTCTCGTGCTTGGCAAGGCGCCCCTCGTAAGTGAAACTACAGAGTTCACTGAGAGATAGGGTATGGGGCTTCAAAAGAGATTAAATAAACATTGTTAACTCTAGACGGTCTTAAAAAAGCAGAGCGTTGTGTTAATTTCAGCCAAGGAAGGGGGCGCATTGGTGTATATGGAAATGGAGCTTTTGTATAAGAGGCCCTTTTAAACATACCTCCATGTTTCCGGGGTACGGCTTCCTCGGGGGACCGGCGGATGAAAGTCCTACACACCGGTATAAGAGGAGAAGTTTAGTATGTACAGTTTTTAGGGTTAGGGAGGGGTACCTATAGATCTTGCTGAGTGCTGCAAAGCTCACCTGAATTTGCAGGCCTTCAATTCGAGTCCGCTTCCGTGACGGAGTCCCGGTGACGCGGGCCCGTTCACTGGATGATCTTAAAGGCTGTGAGTGCATGCACATAGAAGACAGACTATGCGCCGGATAGTCAGTGTTCGGGACATTTAGCAATATTTAAGGGACATGAACTTATTAAATAAGAGCATACCAATGTTAGCCATATATGCATTCAAAAAAAAATTATTACGCTCCTTGCCGATAGTGATGTAAAATTGACAGTAATTATCAGAATGGTAGAGAGACTTCCTTTGTTTTGAAAACAAACGGCGGAGCGAGTGCCTGTTAATAAATTAACTATCAACACAGTCATTGTCTCTATTCAAAGAGTGAGGCGTGGTGGTTTGCATGGGTGCTAGATAATGGATGGTATCTGGATATTGTGCCCATGTAGGTGTTGGAATTAGTCATGTTCTGTTGTGTGTAGATTTAGATTCCGTATATAGGTTTCCTGATTTATGCCCTTATATAGGTACAATTCATATTGCCCTTATTTAGGCATAGAAAATCCAGCCCTTATTTAGGCATTGTCCATACTAAACCAAATACAGGCATGGTCTCCTACATCCGTCAATCCACATCACAACGAGTTCTTGGAAAACCAGACTCTTAAGCCTTTAGGAATTTACCTTGCTTGGATATTGATTTCTCCAAGAACTCATGTTTTATGCATGAACATCTATTCTTTAGGGGTTCATTCATGACGTTCCAATGCCAGACTTTTACATCAATACAGGCATTCCTAAACACCTTCAAGGTATAAATATACCTGCACTTGCCCTGGCAAAACCACGGTTCCGGTACGGTCCACTTCGACTGCCTACTTGCGGTTCACCACGACAAGTTCGAAAGGAGATCCCCCCTGATGCACTGACCAGACGCTGTCATCCTCCTCGCAGAGAATCCAGCTACAGTGTTTCTGACTCCCCTTGCTGGGTGTTAGATATCGAGTCCCGGAAAGAGATTCAAACCTTACACATTCTAAGGTATGGAGCAGACTAGAACTTAGAGAAACTTTTGGCAAGTCTTGGCAAAACTAAAACTATAGCTAGCTATACTTTAGAAAACAGCACCTACTTCTTACCTCGTACTACACTTAGGTTAGGTACACTGGGGTAGAACTATTTAGAAGCATCAGATGAGTATTCACATTTTAGCCTGCGTTATTTATGTATGTATTTTATGAATATATGTCATAGCTACAAACCATGCTATTGCAGTATTATTTTATCTTACTGCTAACCCTGTACGTATTGTACTTCGTATCCTGTCTTACGATTGTAGCAGTTCGTATCTCTTGCATGAGAAAAAAGACTGTTCAATAAACCCCTTTTTATTGAAACGCCCGTCTCTCTATTTCTGTGCAACTCTGTAGAAACGAAGCATGCACGATTGACTGAGTGAAACTGTTATCCATTGTTTCCACGGTTCTGAGATTGATCCGACTCTAAGGGAAACAAAGTTGTCATGTTTATGCGGTTGTCAGAAACTAATCCCTTCTTGTACTTGTATATTCGAGAAGTTTCTAGTGACCTCTGAGTTAGCTGGCAAACACAAGTAATTAAGTTTAATGTACTCGATAGAGACATACTGACCTCAGTCCTATGTCAAACCTTTAGTGTATATTATTCCAATGCGCAGAGCCTATCAGGGATATAGGAACTACACTACAGTTCCATAGACCTGGTATGTTGGTGGGACTTTATACCGCTATTCAGAGGGAACAGGTCATGATCAGAGTACAGGTTCTGTGGACTGGTCTTGTTGCGCTCAATCCTCATTGCGCAAAGGAGTGCCAGGGAATATCGTCATTAAGACCTGTTAGATGTGTCTTGAGGCGATGAACCCAGCGCTATTCTTTTTCATAAAGGACACCTTCTGCATTGTGATCCTTAGATGGTAGTGTTTCAAGGATGACCCATTGGAGCTCTTCTGTTGTACGATTCGTTTCAATAAAGTGGTTGCTCATTTTGGTTTTTACTTTCTTGCACTTTATGTTGCTCCTATGCTCGCAAATCCTTTGCTTGATCTTGCGGCAAGTCATTCCACTATACCTCATGCTACAGGGGCAGGTTATCATGTAGATTACATGTGTCGTATTGAAGTTAGTATGATGCCGTATTGTCCAGGTCAAGTTTGCTGTTAATTGTAAAGTCTTAGTTGGTTTGGTCATTTTGCACACCGAGCAGGTGCTGCATGGCTAGTGGCCTGTTATGGGGGTCAAATTCCAGGCTGAGGTTACTGTTTCTCTTCTTGGCAATGGTTTCTGTGGTCGGGTGTGCACAAGAATGTCTTTGAAATTGCGGGTTCTCCTGTTTGCGAATCTAGGTTTCGGCCACTTATGCCTTCCAGAAGTAAGAATCCTCCAGTTCTTGTTCACCATTTTTTTGACTGCATTGGACGCTACACTGTATGTTGTCACACAAGTAAGGATATCCGTGGCAGTCTTGGGTGTGGTTTCCAGTAGGGACTCTCTGGGCTGGTTCCTTGCCCTTTTGTGACATTTGCATGTTATCCTTTGAGGGTAGTCCCTATTCTCCAATTTCTGGCAAAGGTTTTTACCTTGGAACTTGTAGTCTTCTAGTCTGCTACAATTTCTCCTGATGCGGAGAAATTGGCTATAAGGCAGATTGTCCCTAAGAGGTCGTGGGTGGAAACTCTTGTACGATAGGAGGCTGTTCTTGGATGTTGGTTTGTAATATGTCTTTGTATTCAGGATGTTACCCTCTACAAAGATTGTGATGTCTAGAAAGTCTAGTTTGCAGTTGTCCGCTGTGTAGGTAAACTTCAGGAACTCGTCTTTGGAATTGATCCATTCTTGGAATTCCGGTAGGCTGTCTACGGTGTCATTCCAAATCATGATGATATCGTCTATGTAGCGCCTCCTGAACAGGATCTTCCTGCTGAATGGGTTGTTGTTATGTAGAATGTAGGTCTTCTCGAAGTTACTCGTGTATAGTCCTGCCACACTAGGGGCGAACGTGCTGCCCATGGAAGTACCGTGGCATTGTAGATAGAGTTTTCCTTCGTATTCAAAGAAGTTTTCTGACAAGGCCAAGCGGAAGCACTCCAATACAAAGTGCCGAGGTGTTCTGTGGGGCCACTCTTGCGAGAAGAGTATCTCTTGAATGTTCTCCAGAGTCTTTGATTGGGGAAGGCTCGTATAGAGACTTTTGATATCAAGACACACAAGGCACATTGAGTCCACTTGGTAAGGATGGTCTTTTAATAGAGTCAGTAGGTCTCTGGTGTCTTTGAGATAAGTAGGAGTTTTCTGTACCAAGGGTTTCAAAAAGTAATCTGCGAACTGGGAAAGAGATGTTCTAAAATCGAACTGATGCTGGTGACAATCGGGCGTCCAGGTGGGGGTATCCTATTTTTGTGTACCTTAGGCAGAGAGTAGAAATATGGTGGTCTTGGTGATTTGGTCTTCAGAAAGTCAGCTTCTGTTTTAGAGACCCATATATTTATTTCATCTTCATCTGCCATCAATTCTATAGTTTGTCTCAGTTTTTCGGTTGGGTCTGCTTGCAGGACTCTGTAGAACTTTGTGTCTGACAGTAGGTCTATGCACTGTCTGTTGGATCCTTCCTTGGTTAGTGTCACAATTCCCCCTCCTTTGTCCGCAGGTTTTATAACTAGGTTTTCGTTTTGGCACAATTCTTCCAGAGCTTTTCGTTCAAGTTTTGTGAGGTTCACAAATGTTTTTTTCACTGAGTGTTGGACCTCCGCTGCCTCCTTCATTAGTGCTTGTTCGAAAGCTTGTATTTCAATTGGGACAAGGTATTGTGGGGGGTTGAAAGTCGACTTGTTGCGTAGGTTGGTTCCTTCGTTGTCACGTTGAGCATCTTTGTTCAGAAAGAAAGCTTTCAATTTGATCTTCCTGCAGAATTCTGCCAGTTCGCATTTTAGTTTGAAGGTGTATAGCGGTGGTGTGGGAACGAATCCTAGTCCTTTGTTTAGGACGTCAAGTTGGTCATCTGTTAGCGTATGATCGGTTAAGTTGAAGACTAGTGTGTCGCCGTGCTTGGTCCCGGTCTCTCCTTGGACATACTGCGAGTCAGTACTTGACGTTCTTGATCCGTCCAGGATTGATTCACACCGACCATAGATTTGAGCAAACCTTTTTTCCCTGCAACTTATTATTTTACAAATGAAGCACTGCCCTCTATGCCACTTCCTCTGTACATCAAAAAGGGTCCACATGGGTGAAAAAGTTGATGCAAAATTCCAATTAGAGTTATTTAATCAGTGTCAGTATAAAAGCAGCTTGTGTTAGGGTTGATCACGTTTTTGCCTTATGTTAATTAAGTTGTTTCCATACTCCCTGTGATAGCTTTTCTCCGAAAGAACAACTTGGTCACACAAGATGACGTAATGGCATAATGTTGGGCATTGCATGTCATTTTCGAAAGGTGAAATTCCTGAGATTATGCCAGATTACTCAAGTGTAACAAAAATTAGGCTGCCAAATTCTGAAACTCACTACCAACAAAGATTTGAAGCATTCAAGAGCATATGCATTTCAGGAGACATTTTAAAGTATCACTATTTCCAAGGTAACCACATCATCCCACAAACATTTGGCTAGAACCTGGGAGGGTACTCACACCTTCAAGTGCATTCTACATTTTACAGCCCACGGATATGGAACAACCCAACGAACACACTACTTTCTATATCAAAGTAAGTTAAGAAGGCCTGACCTGTGGTTAGCCTTAGTATTATGTATTAATGTCAATTCATATTTAACCTTTCTGACCCAAACTAATACTAAATCCATATTACTCTGCGGTCAGCGACCAAATGCAGCTTAATCCTCATACAATCACACAATACATCTGCTACAGGTCTTGCTCATCACCCAGTACTGTACTAGTCCATAGACCAGCCTTCACCAACTGAACAGGCATGAATTAACTGAATAGATCTGTCACATACTGATGCACAATTGGAGGACTCCGATCTAGTCCACCACTGGAGGTCCCAACGAGCTAGACTCTATGACAGCTTCTTTACACCTCACAATCACATTCATATATGGGATGACAGTAACAATGTCCACCCAGTAGATCTCCCCACCCCTTCTCTCTCCAATCATGCCTGCTCAAGACTAAAATGTTGAACAAAAATCAAGTTGAACAACCCAGTGAAGTACTCATCTAAGTAGTCTATGATCAAATGAAATAACATATAAGGGAACTACAGAACTCAAAAGAGCCAACTTACTGACACCTCTTTATCCACCACACTGCAAAGCAAAGTGTCTTATGACACGATAATTGCACCTCAGTAGTCATCAATCACAACAAGGAAACACTTCCCACATAGGATTATTTTTAAAATAAACACCCTTCCAACACAGTACCCTAGATGGTATAGCTTGCTGCCCACATAGGCAAGCACTTCTGTGCCCTACATAGGGGTAGTAAGCTCTATGGGGCATATTTACCAATATCTCATGCAGAGCAGCAAGCCACCTTGCTGCGCTGCATGACAGGGAAAGGGCACGATTGTGCCGTATTTAACATAATACTGTGAATTCCTGCCTTTTCCTAGCACTGGCTAACAATGTGCTGCCTAGCACCAATGCAGGCACTCTTGCACCATGGTGCAAGGGTGCCGGCGTTGCAAGCAGGATTGTTTTTGTGCAGGAAGAGACACCTTCTTGCAACAAAACTATCCCCTGAGGCATTTTCATCTATTTGTATGTGCTGCAGATTGCAGCACACATGGAAAGGAGAGAAAATTAGGAGAAATAAGCATATTTTTCCTCGTTACGCTTCACCTGGGGAAGTGTAGCAGTTCTGGTGCATTCCCAGGTCTATCACTTATGGTAAATCTGGGAATGTGTCAAAAACCATGGGTGTTGGATTGGAACAGCCATGCCCCACCCTTGGAACGCCTCCCTGCTGCAGAGTAAAGCAAAGCATTGATTTGCGCTGCATTGTGTTACTCTGGATTTATAAAGCCACTCTGGCCCACTCAAGGTGGCCTTGTGTGGCTTGATAAATCACATTTAGTAACTGCGTCATGCATGCACCCCGTTGCATGGTGCAAGTGTGATGCAACTACTTGATAAATAAGGCCATATATATTTATGCTGCAATACATTCCAGTACAATATCAGAGTCAGAGACTGAACATGGAAGAAAGCTTTCAGTAGGGACAAAGCCTATGGGTGAGACTCAAGTTGGTACAGTCTCCTGTATCCAGCAGCCCTCCTTGAAGTAGGATGTTACCATCTGTGATATCACATATATTTGTATATATAAGCTTAACACATCTGGGTCTCCTAATTCCAGAACACCTACACAGATAAAATCCTGCATGCGATGTGACCTGCCACTGTTCTACAGTCAAGCACTGGGTGGTCCTTTCCATGCTTACATTGGTCCAGCAACACACTTTCACAGTCAACCTATTGTCTCTATAACCCAGAATTAGAACATTTTATAAGCTTCACTGCTAATGTAATTTTCATGGGTGTGTACACCTTTGTATTCCTATTTTTGTATTCCAGTATTTTTAAAGGCGCTTAGCATTGTTCTGAGCTTCTATTGGATTGCTTGGTTTAAATTTTGCATTGGTAAGCACTATTGTTTCCTTGATAGGAATAGTTAATATTCCAGTGTTAAGTGTGGTGTGAGATAGGAAGAACAATGAGACATTGGCATATTTCACTTCTGCCCTTCCACTCTCGCTTCCAGTTAATAATAAGCCTTGTTTTCCTCCTTCCACCTTCCTCAATGCAGGGGTCACCGTTGTGCCAGTAGTAGCTGAGACTACCATGGCTGGGTATGGGAACAGCGTTATGGCTGGGGAGGTGGGGGTAGTATGAAGGAGGAGGCAGGCGAGCACCAAGTGAGCCAAATTCTGGCAGCACAAACCCGGAGGTGGGGTTGCCATTATCTTCAAGGATACTTTTAGCTGCACCACCAAGACAGACGTCACAACCAGCTACATGGAGCACCTCACCTTCAAGCTACGAATCACTGCTAACTTCATACTGTGCAGAAGCCTAGTTTACAGACCACCAGATCCCTGTGCCAACTTCACCAGTGACATCATGGACTTCACCACACCCCTCATCATTGGCTCCAGCACCTCCATCCTCCTAGGAGACCTGAACGTTTACAAAAAAGACCACACTGACCCCAACTCGAATGCCATTCTAGAAACCCTTAGCCTCATACAGCATGTCACTGGATCCACCCATGTCCGCAGGCACCTCCTGGGCGCAATCTTTACCTTCCTCATAAGCATCTTGGTCGACAGGCCATCACCCGTAACCTGGACAGACCACACCCTTGTCAACTTCACCATGCCCATTCTGAACCATAGAAAGGCCTACCACCAACGGATCACCCTGGTACTGCCGGAAAAACATCACAGAGAAGGATTTGCCTCCATTCTTTCCACTCACCACCCCAAGCACACCTGCAGCCTGACAGAAGACATGAAGAAATATAAGAACTTCAATGGATGATTCACCACCTGCCCTAACTCCCTGACCCTCCCCCTCCTCAAGCCTGGCAAAAACAACATGGACAAGAATACAAGGCAGCTGGTACACAGAAGAACTCAGGATGACAAAACGGCACTGCAAAAAATGAGAGCGCATGTGGAGAATGAGCCAAGACACAGTGGACAAGCACATCTTCAAATCAGCCCTGAGAGCTACCACCAAGCCCATAGCATTTGCAGACCGTATCAATGTCACCAGCAGCAACAGCAGGGAAATCTTCACCATTGTCAAAGATTTCACCACCCATAAAGATACCTCCATTACCATCACCCCCTTGCAAGAGCTTTGCAACAAGCTCTCAGAATTTTTCTTCAACAAGATCACAGACATATACGCCAAACTCGACCCTCAAATGGACTCCATTGACCTGACAGCAATCCTTTCCATCTCAATTGAAGAACAAGCCCTGACCATGTGGCCCTACATCATGACAGATGAGAGCACTGTCCACTATCCACTCCAGGGCCCCGACAGACCCATGACCCACCACGCCTTCAACAAGGGACTCACCCCCATCAGCAAAGCTCTCACTCCCTCACTCACTCATTCTTAATACCTCCATCAACTCAACCACCTTCCCTGAAATCAGGAAACACGCCGCTGTCACAACCTTTCTCAAGAAGGTGGGGCAATATGGGGAAGCACCTTTGTTTATGTATTTCTGAAGAAGATATCTGCAGACCCAGATGAGCTCACCAACTAACGACCGATCTCCCTCTACCATATCCGGCCCAGTTCTTGGAGAAGCTCCTCAACATAAGTCCTCACCAACCAACTCATTAACCAGTTGCTCTTCAATGCCACAAAGTCCAGATTTTGGCCCAACCACACCATGGAAAGAGCACACATTGCACAACAGACAACATATGCATGATTCTGGACAGAGGACAGACAGAGGACAGATAGCTGCCCCCATCTTAATGGGTCTCTCGAACGTTTTCACACTCCATGTTTATCAGGCACCTTCACAAGGTTGGCATTCAAGGACCTGATCTCTGCTGGATCTGCTCCTTCTGGACAGGAAGCAAACAGTCTGCTTAGCACTGTATACCTCGAAAGCCCAGAAACTGTTCAGCAGAGTGCCCCAAGGATCCTTCCCTCTGCCCTACCCTCTTCAATGTATACATGATAGCAGTGCCTAACGCCATCCACGACCACAACATCAAATTCTTCTCATATGCCCATGACATGCAACTCATACTGTCCCTCTTGGACAGAACACTCAGCATGAGGAACAAGTTCACCACCTGAATGATCGATGTCGCTACCTGGATGAAATATCAAATCCAACTGTCTCAAGCTCAACATCAAGACAAAAGTGGTGATCTTTGGCAAAATCACCTCACCTTGGGACTCAATCTGGTGGCTGGCTGACCTTGGCCCTCCTCCCCCAAAATATCAATGCCGGAAACCTCGGAATCTTCATTGAAACAAGCTGGACATGACTGCACAAGTCAATGCTATCACAACATAATTCCTCCACACCATGATGATGTTGAAGAAGAACTTCAAATGGATCAAGAAAATCGGAAATACCCACACCCTCATCACCAGCAAGCTGGATTACAGAAACTTCCTCCAGAATCTGGCAGCCAGACTCATCCTCAACCTGCCACGCAGGGCACATATCACATTGCATCTCAGGGAGCTCCACTGACTCCCAATACACAAACAGGCTCAATTCAAACTCCTCACTCAGACATTAAAAGCACTGCACAACACAGGCCCAGCCTGCCTTAACAGATGCATCTCCTTCCACTAACCATCCTAACTCCTTCGCTCAGCGGGGCGCCTACCTGGGCACATCCCTCACATACACAGAAACAGACCCGGAGGTTGAGCCTTTGCTTACATCGCTCCTAAGGCTTGGAACAACCTCCCACTTCATATTAGAGCCTTCTCCTCGCTCCTTGATTTCAGCAAGAAGCTGAAGCCCTAGCTTTTTGAATAACACCCTTTCCCGACCTACGAGCCAAGACTATCACATGTGCTCAGCATCAGGATACACTCATGGGTGATAGGTCGCTCTACAAATACACATTACAGAACATAGCATAGCGTAGTGTAGCATAACACAACGTTACATAATTAGGGGCGACTCCTCTGTTTGAGAGGAGGAGCGTCGCCCCACAAACCCCAGAGCTGAAAAATAAAATGGTAATAAATGTATTTATTACCATTTTATTTTTCAGCAACCGTCCTGAACTAGGTATTGGGACGGGGCGGGGCCAGTTTTGCCAAGTCGGAGCAGCATGGAGCAATGTGCACATCCCAAGACGGTCAGCCACACATGCGCATTTTAAAGTTCTCTAACCTGGCTGTCTTAGATAGCTGGGTTAGAGAAAGCGCAGGCCTATCCAATCCTGGAGCTGCTCTCATATTGTGAGAGCAGCGCCAGGATTGGGTAGTGCAGTTTCTTGTATCCAGAGCTTCCAGAAGACATCCGATGGAGGAGGACGTTGCATTGCAAGTTAGGTAAGTCGATTTTATTTATTTTTGCGGCCCACCACCCTCGGTACAAGCCAGCTGCCACTGAAAGTAACGTAACGCAACATAACATTACATAACATAAATACTAGCGTTTGCAGGCCTGCACCTGATAACAGAAATGGTTGGTGTGTATTGCCGCCAAGGTCTTACCCCCACGACTTTCTGCTGTGCTTACTCTGCAAAGCCATCCACTGTGGAGATGGGCACACAAGCTAATGATGAACCAGTGGCTTCAGATTGGTGAAGCACAAGGACTAGATCCAAGTGAGACGTGCAGACCTGAAGCAGCAGTACTTGCGGCTGAGAGCTGTTGTGCATCGTTTTATGCCTCTCGTTCACCCATTCACCACTCATGTACACTGTGCCCTTTTTTCACAAGCAGCACTTTTGTTATTTGTATATGTGCTTTTTCGTGCAACTCTAAAGAAATATTTCACTAAGTGCTTTATTTGTTCAACTTTACTGACCGGGAGTTGATATTGTTTAGTATCACTCATATAAATATAGAAATAAACAGTAATTCAGTATTTTCTGCCAAGTGGCACTATGCCAAACTCGGAAAACGCTGTACGACATTGACACATCTATGTGTAGGTGCACACGTGCAAGCAGAAATGACCATACATTCAATGCGTCTCAGAAAGGTTTCTTTTTGCATGCCAGACAGCAACAGCTTAATTATGGTGCAAGGCCCAATAATTTAACGTAATCATTTACAAATTTTACATAAAAGTTAGGACACAGAGTTCCAGACTGGAATTTATGATGTGTACTGTGGTCGAAAGTGGCCTGCTATGCTTCACTGTCATCAAAACAAACCTATGTATCGCTAGCCAAGCTTTCGGAGTTTGAGTGAGGCTAAATAGGCGGCGAGATGCCAGGGTCTTTTTCAAAAGCCAGTGCCAGTTTATTGCACTTCACTCAAGCACTGATCAAAGTACTAATGAATTCCGATATCATGCAGTAACCAACTTTCTGGGAAAGTTTCTAAGGATCGTTGACCTGGGGTTACTTTTTAAACAGACATTGGCAAAGCCAATAACTTGGCATTAATGTGGTAACACATGCAAACGCAGGTCTGCTCAAATGAGCGCAGGCTATTTTCCCCTGTGTCTGCACCTCTTCTTGTGCTTTCTATTTCTCTGCCCTATCTTGTTTATAGGTCTCGCCTGGGCCAGCGCATGCGCTGCTCTGTCGAGACTTTTGTTAAGTGGGCTTCAAAAATCCGACCACACGCTTTTGCTTGTGGCATAAAGCTTGCGGCTACGCGCACAGTTACGCGCACAGGCGCCATCTGGCTTTCCTCTCTCGTCATGGCTCATTAAGCGCATCGCTCGCGGGCACCCTTACAGCGTGCGATCACTTTCACGGCCGCGCGGCGGCGTCACTTTCACGGCCGCGTGGCCATCGCTTGTTTTGTTGAAGCACTCGAGTGTGCATGTGTTTTCCCAATGTCTCCCTCGTGCGAGTCTATTCTGCCTCCCTGTGATGCTCTTGCCCCTGTATGCTGCTTCTTCCCCCACATCTCCAGCCCTGCTGCTTTCTCGCTGCATGCTGCCTCTTTCCCTGCTCCACGTTGTTCTCTCTCTCATCCATTAGTCCCCCCCATCCCCATTGCTCTCTCTCGGTTTCCTGCCTTCCCTGCGCCCTCTCTGCTGATTCCTCCCACTTGAACCCCCTAGTTGCTCCCAGCCCTCAGTTGGTTTCTCCCATCACCGCCCTCCATGAGTCCACACAACCCCGACCGATCGCGATCCCTTTCACTTTCATGGCCGCACCGCCGCGTCACTTTCACAGCCGCGCGGCCAATGCTTGTTTTGTTTAAGCACTCAAGTGTGCATGTGTTTTCCCAATGTCTCCCTCGTGCGAGTCTCATCTGCCTCGGTGATGCTCTTGCCCTTGTGTGCTGCTTCTTCCCCCAAATCTCCAGCCCCGCTGCTTTCTCGCTGCATGCTGCCTCTTTCCCTGCTCCATGTTGTTCTCTCTCTCAGCCCCCCAACCCCTCCATTGCTCTCTCTCGGTTTCCTGCCTTCCCTGCGCCCTCTGTGCTGATTCCTCCCACTTGAACCCCCTAGTTGCTCCCAGCCCTCAGTTGCTTTCTCTCACCCCCGCCCTCCGTGAGTCCACACAACCCCCACCCTCTGTGATGGAAGAAAACAATAATAAATGGAAATGTAAAGGTTCACCCAAGAGCACACAGAACATCAGTCGTAAAAGCAGAAATCTATAATGTGCCTGCACAAACCTCTAACACATCAAGTGTACAAATGCTAACGTTCTCCAACCACAGAGGGAAGGAGGGTTTGGAGACAGGCAAATACAAAGTCATAATGAGCAACTTTCCTAGACAAACAGAATTAATGTCACACTGAATCGTGCAAGCTCGTCCCTTGCCCTTTTATATGAAATACATCTCTGCTGAGTTTTATAGTAATAACAACACGATTCATGTCTGAAGAACCAGTGCTCAAGCAAAAGGGACGACCCTTTCATGCACTCGGCAAAAATGAAGCAGGAAAATAATTTAACCCCCTCCCACTGCATCCAAGCCCCCTTAGAGGGCAAACAACCACCTGCTCTTCTATGACGTCCTTAACACATAGCAGGGAACAGGAATGGCAGGCAAGGAACAATGATAGCAGTACCAAAGAGCCTCTAAAGGGCATGTATAGGATCCACAGGGGAGAACGGGTATAAAGGGAGATGCCGGGTTGCAAACCGTCTGGATAGCATGTGTTGGATGCCTTTGCATTTTAGCCAACAACACTTTGACTATTGGAACTTGTAGGTCCATAACTGGAATAGGAAAAATCGAGACTACAGGTCTCAGCTAGCGAATCCCAGCAGTTTGCATCCCGGCATGCTGAGTGCTGCTGGCTAAAAGGTCCAAACTGGTTAATGGTGCCACATGTGGCCTGGATCTACTGGCAAGTCTGAGCAGACAGAACCAGAAACAACCATTGGCAAAGCCAACTGACCGAACCATTGAGATCTATTGTCTATGCCAATAGTTTTTAGCCATGCTGCACAGCATGGAGGATGCTGTACAGCAAGGCTAGGAACCACTGGAAAAGCCAATAGACCTCAAAGTTGAGACCTATCGGCTTTGCGAATACTTGCAACTTTTTGTTTCCACAACAGTGCATTTGTTTTCCAGCTGTCTCCCTCATGTACTTCTCCACCATCTGCCATGCTCATGTTGCTCTCTTACCCATTGTTTACCCTCCACTCCCTTCCATAATGGGCTCACCCTTGGGTTCTTCTCCCTGCCAGGTTGATTTCCTTCAAATTGCTTTCTCTCCATTTGCTGCCCTACCCACACCCTCCATAATGCTTCAGTCCCGGTGCACACCCATCGCTTTCCCCCACCCTCCATGATTCCGATCCCCTCTGCCCTCTTTTTGGTTCTCTCCCAGAATTGTTTCCCCCACAGGCACAACTACTTTCTTTTTTTTTTTTTTGCTGATTCCACTCTAATCACTAAACAAAAGGAAAAAAACAATCTTGAAACATTGTGTAGGCACACGGATGCTTGGTATGCACAGCTACCTAATGATGCAGGCTCATAGGATCATAAGCTTTTTTCTCTTTTAGCCATGCTGCACTGTAATGGGAATGCTGTACAGCATGGCTAAAAACCATTGGCAAATCCAATAGGTTTCCAAAGGCAAGGCCTTTTGGCTTTGCCAATGCTTGTTTTGTGAGTAATCGGAGGATGGCATTGTGTTCAAGTAAGGTTGGACAGTATGGGTTGGTGGTTGGGTAGGGCCGAAGTTTGCTGTTATTACTAGATATCTTGGGACCAAAAGTCCAACTCTGTCCACATGGCTTTTTCGAGTTCAACCACTACGTGGCTGTACCTTTTACAACAAGCATTGGCATAGCCAATTGGTCTCGCCTTTGTGTTTATTTTAATACATTTTCATTTGTTGCTTCGAAGGTGAATGTGTGATGCTCATTTTTGTAACGACACATGCATCTCACCAGATGTGATTGTGCGACATCATGCTGGTTATTTGGTATATGAATCTTTATGGTTGATGTGACATATCTTTGTCTGGGGGTGGTTGGGGGTCACCCGGGGTGGGGCCCCGGGGAGGGGGAGGTGGGGTTCTGGGGGTGATGGCGGTGGGTGTTGTTGCCCTCTTGGGGCTCCGGCATGCATGTTCAGTGGCTCCATGGCAACTGTTGTTCTTCAGGTGTGGCTCTGGGCTGGGCTCTCTTTTGTGGTGCAGGTTGTAGTCCGACTTTGCACCAGGTCGGAGCAGGTGTTAGTTTCCTGGTGATAACCCGCCTTATTGCATGTTTTGTGATCTTATCGCAGATCAGGCTGGACATTGAGAATGTTGTGGTGTTGTGTTGTCGCGGGTTTTTGCTCGGGAACACCTACTCTGCATCTCATTAGCGATAGTTGCCGGGGTCATCCTTGGCGATGTTTTTTGCGGCTGCTATCGCCGGAAAACTGGTGATATGGGCTCTTTGCACCTGCTTGTGAATGGGGTGGTAAGTTTATCGCAAATTTGGCTGCGTTAAGGTGCCGATAACTCGGCGATAGCTCCTTGAGAATACGGCCCTCACTCTTTTGTGCACAGTTAGGAATAAAATCACTCTTGTTACAAAGTCAGTAGGAGCGTAAATAAGACATTTAGAAGAAAGGCAGTAGTAATATGTCAGATTTGTAATTTAAATTATGTTATAATTGCATTTATATACCGCTTACTGCCCCTGACAAGGCATCGTAGCACTTTACAGCAAGTAGCACGCTACTAGAGGAACCCAAGGTTAGTGGTCAATACAATGGTTATTGAGATTAGGTATGTGCTTTCAAGAGAAAAATCATTGTATGCACTTACTCCTGTTTCATCATAATAGACTATAATTAATACCAGTTTGGTGTGATCATTAGCGTGCGCTATGTAGCTTCAGGCAAATTGTTGGTGAGATAAATATATAGGTTGGGGGTGATTTGGGGTATTATTGGGTTGCAGGGATAGGGCTTTAAAGAATGAGGGATTGGGATCCATGAATTGAGGTGTGAGCCATTTGCAGAATTGCAATAAGAAAGATTAGGGCAGCCAGACATGAGGCGGAAAGGAGACTGTTCTCAGAAGCAGAAGGAATGCTGAGAATGGAAGGTAAGGAGAGGGTCTCTCTGAAGAAAGCAAGGAGCAGAATCAAGCAGAAGTCAAGGAAAATCTTTGATGGAGCAGGGTTTTCGCAAAATAAAACCTGCTCGGACTGACCTCCTCATTGTGTGAATTATTGACAAAATTGTGTGAAAATTAACAGCGTAAAACTAAAAAGGGGTAAAAATTAAAACTGAGCAAGCGCGTGCTGGGAGAGATAATGTAGGCTGCAAATGCACATGATTAATGCAGAAAATAACATCCAAAAGCTGTGTGTTTCTTTTCACTAACTGTTTGAAAATAAATGTGCAGAGCTTTAGAAAATATAAGCAAAAAGCATTCATAGAGCGTTTAGTAGTGGAGTTTTAAAAAATAACAATGATACTCATACTTGTATTTGTTTTTCCTAGAGCACATTTTACTCCTCTGCAGAGAAGGCCTCAAAAGTCTTTTTAGGTTTAGTTTCCTTATTAGAATGCAGAAAAAGAATATGAAGTTTGCCCTTCGTTAGTTCCGGAGGATGGCCAAGGTTGAGTAGAGAAAACAATGATCATTTTGAATGGAACTTCCTTGCTGAGCGGAGTTTGTGTACACTTGTACTGCAGGGTTGATACTGTTGTTGTTATTGTTGTAATAACTTTATTTCGGTCAACAGACCATAAAAAGTACATATAAACTGTATCAACAAGAAAAAAAGGGAAAGTTCACCTATAAGTTAATACAACACATAACATTAGAAAAAACATTGAACACAAAAATTAACTTAAAAAGTTCTGCCTCATACGCCACATATAAAGCAAATAGCGAGAAACCGCAAACACGATGGGAGGATAGGTATCATAGATCAGTATTCTGCAAGCCTGTGTAAAATGCAAAAATCCCAAGTTCTTGCAGATAGGAATCAGCCAACGTTTCCTGATTGCAGAATAGGCAGGGCAAAAGAACAATACATGGAAGATGTTCTCGGTTGTATGGATGCATGTGGGGCAAGTATCAATGCTAGACTTGGACCATTTAGAGGTAAAGGACCCTATAGGAAGGGTACCATGCCTTAACTGAATATACAGCTTTCGAGCAGCTGGGGGTTCAATTAAATCCATGAATTCCTCAGCCTTAGGTTCTGGTTTTATAGAGAGGAACTCGGATGTCAACCTACCCAATAATGTAGAGCTCATTAATGTTTGATGGTTTAACGAGCGTAACTGAGAGAGGAGTGTATTCTTAGATATCCCAGTGCAACAGATCTCAGGAGTGTCCCCTAGTCCAGGAAAACCGAGCCGGGCACTAACTCTACTAATATACTGAAGCCATGGAATAGTTTTGTGTTTAAGAATAGGCCAAATCTCAGAAAATTCTGCTCTGTAATCAGCTAATTCAGGAACAGACCACAACCTCTTCCAATACATAATTGGTCTAGCACTTATGATCTCTTCTATTGGAGACAGGCCAAGATCGAATCTGAGAGGGATCAATGGCGTGCTAGGCGGTAGTCCAACTAAGTTTCTAGCAAAAGATTGCTCCACCTTTTTAAGATCCACAATCTGCTTATGCCCCCACAATTCAGCCCCATAAATTGCTGCCATTCTTGCTTGGCGACTATATATTTCAAGTACAGGGGAAACCGGCCTATAAGTAGATTCCTTAAAAACTTTGCTCAGTCCCCCCGCCAGCTGAGATAGCCTAAGCGTAGATTTGGCAATCTGCTTGTGCCAATCAAAATTCTCAGTTAGAGTAAGACCCAGATAAGTGAATGTCTTGACCCTTTCCAAGGGTGCATCATGAAGTACTGGATTTGGACGCACCCTTTTGGGGGGGTTGAAGATCATAAACTTTGTTTTGCCTGTATTGATTTCCAACCCCCGAAGGTCACAAAATTCCACAAAACCATCAAGGATTTTTTGAATGCCCGTTGATGTTTTAGACAGCAACAAAGTGTCGTCTGCAAACATCAGAGCGGGCACTCTGCCTGTGGCCAATCTAGGGGCATCGTTATTTGCCACACCATTCAAGTGATCTACTAGGCCATTTATGTAGAGGCTAAACAAGGTTGTGCCAACACACACCCTTGACGAACTCCTTTTAGGACAGGGAATTGGTCTGTAAGTTCACCATACCTCCCACTCCTAACCCGCGCAAAATTGTTTAAGTGGAGCCTCGAGAGGATAGCTAGCAGGTAGGGTGGGAGGCTTAAATCTGCCAGTACTTTCCATAGTTTTGCACGCGGGATCAGATCAAAAGCAGCCCCAGCAGGGTTGATACAATTTTGAGATGGAAAAAATGAACAAGCCGTGGAAGAAGCGATAACTGTAGTTCCTTTTGCTGGATGACAGATGACAAGAGCTGCCAAATACAAAGGAACTGTTGAAAAGTTAGGCACATCGAGAGGGGAGTAACTAGACACCCCCTGTTTTTAACCAATGAAAGATGAGGTTTCTATGTGTGATGATACATGAGGGGTTGGATCTTTAGTGAATTTAGGGTATAACTATTAGTAGAAAGAGGGTGGGGTTGAGAGCGTGTTTTTCCTACTTTGCGAGAGGAGAGAGCTGTGTTGCTGTTTCCTAAATTCAGTGGCTGGCTGTTGTTCTGCTGATCCTGACTCTTTGATCTTTGCACCTCAATTCTTTTGAGGTTAGCCATCTTACTCTCATGGCCAGAGGGTAGCTTTCCTGATTTCTAGAACTTTGCGTGATCGGTTAGTATGATAGTCTGAATTTGCATAAATCTTATTTGCAAATGTCTTTATCCTTTTGTCTCTTCGCCTATCCACTCACTACGCTGACACTTGAGATGTTCAATCGAGTTTTTTTATTGTTGCTGTTTCTTGGGTGATGATCTATGATTCAAGCTGTATTGTACTTGATGTGCAATTCACATATTTAGATAAAGCATTTTGACTTATAAACAGAGTCAGTCTTTATTACTGTCATTTAGTTATATTGAATGATTATTTTCTTTATGATGATAATTCTTTAAAATTCTGAATATTATTTGCCAATTCCTAACCACTATCAAAGATTCATCGAGAAACAAAGAAGATAAATAAGTGATGAGCAAATTGGTAAGATTTGCTTAAACTCACCCAGCGTGGAAGGGACTAGTAGGTATTATATTGGGTCCAGATGATAGACATTTGTCTGTCCCTAAATGCTGGATCAGTTTTTGGTAGCAGACTTGATGGTTGTATGGATTAAATTGCTAATTTAATAGGTCAGAATTAATAATTTTGGTTATTAACATATTCTACTATTGTTATATGTTGTGGTCCGTTGTTGATCTTAAGAAAGACAGCTCCGGAGTGGCCTAAGATTCCGAGATGATATTATCTTAATGAGCAGGATTAGTGTGGCATACACTAAGTAGTATTGCATTGTCTGCTGGTGTGGTATTAAGCAACAAATGGGTTGTTAATATTGCATAGGGAACTCTGAAGTTAGTATAGTGGGGATTTATCTGGGAACCTATAGAAAGCGCAGCTGAAAAAGTCCCAAGAATTTTTCACCTGACTGAGGGTGGTGGAACGCTGGTCGATATTCCTCTAATAGCGAAATAATTCTTTGAAAAATTGAATCTATCTCTTTCCTTAGTGGGGCAGACAAAGCAGGTTTGTTTTGTGTTGTTTCTGATTTTGTTTTCCTTCAAGAAAGGTTTGTAATTCACTACAGATTATTTTTGTAAAGGGAGGGTCAGTTGTAGGAGTTATACTGGAGTCACAGAGAGCCGCGCTGGCATTGGTCAGCTAGTGTGAGTCGTCACGAAGGGTACTGTGCTGTTACTGGTTGGATGGTGTGAGCCGCGCTAGTATTTGGCATTATGAACTAATAGCATTTGTGGATTAATGGGAGAGTTTTCTTCTTTTGTTTGAGTTTTTAGCATAGGGAAAGAAATAGAATGAAGTTATTTAAAATGATGAAGACCTTGTTTAGAAAAATGAGCCTATACCTATTAGAGAAGGAACTCCTATACCGCCTGATGGTACGCCTGCTTCTTTTATGTCTTTAGAACGAGGCTATCATACGTGTACCTGGTTGGAGAAATGGATGAAATATACAGAAGGAGATGGGAATTCGGCATTTCCAGAGTATGGTACTTTTAACGTGAGGATTTTAGAGAATCGAAGATATCAAATGAATCAATTAAGACCAAACCCTAGATCTATGCAGTACGAAGCGCTTGAGGAATGGGAGCATGAGGCATATAAGAGAAACAGAGATAGGTCTCAGAATAAATGCAAATATACTGCGAGTAGATACTCAGAGGCAAAATGGGAGGCCCAAATGAAAAGATGGAGAAGAGATGTGATTGCAGCAGGTGAAGGTTTATATCCAGTTGTTGTAGTAGAGGATCAAGCTGGAGGAAAATGTAAAGAGAAAAAGAAAATGTTTGTGTTCAGATCCAGATCCAAATGAAATTGATGATGAGTTGTTAGATGAGTTATTACTAAACAGATCTCCACCATATCAGGAAGAACAGGAAAGAACTACACCAAATGCTCCCTTGATTCAGGTAGAGGTTCCTCAGACTTCACAAGTAAGGAACACAAATGTAATGAGTCAGGCAAAGGATGTTTTGACACAAAAGAGTACTCAATTGAATTTGAATGCCGAAGCTTTGTCAGTTCCTGTGATGATGTGTCCCATAGTTCCATTGTATAGTCAGAATATTTCACAAGTACAGACTTTGACAGTACCTGTTAATGATAATTGGGTTAATGGTGGTGCTGATGTGAGTGAGACAGGAACACTGATTGATATTTTAGAAAGATCAGTAGAAATCCCAAAGCGTAATATAGAAATAGAACCTTGAAGATTTATTGCAAAATGTGATAGAAGTGACACCCACTTCAGGAGGTTCGATAGGACCATCACCAGATGAATTGGATGAATGGATTAGAGGGATGGTGTCTAATAAGGTTGATACAAGCATGAATGTAAGTAGATTAAAAGCGGATCTGCAGGAAATGATTCTCGGTATGATTAGTCCAGAGAGATTGAGTAAATATCTGGAAGAAGAATTGTTGTTTTTGTGTAAGAATATTATGATGAAAGCAAAGAGTCTTCATGAGAGATTTGCTGAAATTGCACAAACTTATGGAGTTGATATAGTGAAATCAAAGGCTTTGCAAAAGACATATACATTGGATTTTAGTGATAAAGACTTAGAGAGTTTGAATGCTTCTGGTAAGCGATTGCAAATTAGGGAGTTGATTAGCACATTGCGATGATGGGGTGAATTGGAAAGTTGGAAAGGTAGATGGGATAAAAAGAGAGAAGAAATGTTTGCAAATAAAGGGCCCTTGTCTATGTTTCCAGTGAGAGAGACAGGGACTGAGATGACACCAACGACTGAAATGATATATCCAATGAGAGAGGTACCAGGAGGTGCATATGTTCACATTCCATGGTCAAGACAGAATATACTGTCTTTTACAAATGAGTTTCCTAGATTAATAGAAAAACCAGTTGAGTGGTACAAACAAGTAGAGAGATTTGTAAACGTTTCAAAGGTCTTACTAGAAAGATTTAGATGGTTTATTTGACATTTCAGTTCCAGCTGATTTATGGACTGAGTGTAAAATTGCAGTAGATTGGCCAAAAGAAGAATATCCCAGATTTGCAAAGACTGGAGCACCATCAGATGAAGTGATAACTAAATATAATCAAGTAATTACCTACTTGAAGGGAAAGATTTCACCAAAAGAGACAATTTGGGTAAAAATAGATAGAACGACTCAAGAGACAAAAGAAACAGTACAAGCTTACTATGAGAGGCCTCTACAGGTATTTAAATATTTTATTGGTTTTGAAAGTATAACCAACAAAGATATGGGACATTTTGTGTATAGGTTTGTGTTTGGTTTGACACCAGACATTAGCAACATAATTCAGCAGCATTTGATTTGCAGGCAAAACAAGAATGTAGATGAAATCTTGCGGTATGCAAAATATTGTAGTGATGATATTGAATCGAGACATAAGAAGTTGAAAGAGAAATTGATGTGGGCACAGATGAAAGCAGCACAGAAATGTGGTAATTTTGTGGATTATTCTCAAACAGGTTTGCAAGGAAAGGGTCAGAATCAGAGTACTCAGAATGGTCAGATTTCTAACATAGGAGGTGTCATGATGAATGGTGGTGTTTCTACTCAAAGAAGAGGTAATAAAGAAGAAATGAAAAGGAAATTTCCTTCTCATGTGTGCGGCAAGTTGGGACATTGAAAACACGAGTGTAAGGTTGTCCTAGAAAATAATGGAATGAATCAGGATTTTAATCAGCAAATGCAAGTGGAGGTAAATAGAAATCAAATACAGCCACAACAGGTAGTTGCACAGGTACAAATACCACAAGCCCCAATACCAAACAATGTGAATGCTCAGGTACAAAGATACAGTGCAAATGTGGGTTTTCATACGGGAGAGCAAGTTAATGATAATCAAAATGCGCAAATGGCTTCACAATACTGGTTGCAGTGCCAGGAGAGTGAATCAGATACATCTCAATGACGGTGCCTGAGGGGGAGGTGGAGTGCGTGCTTGGCGTATCTATAGAGGATGATAAGTGTGGTCTTTTTGTGGATGGAGAAGTCGAAGGTAATGAAATTACATTCCTTCTAAACATTGTTGCCACCCCTTCCACTGTAACAACTGTGGAAATCCCTAACCTACCCCTCTCGGGAGATACTATCCAAGTTGTAGATGTTTTAAATCAATTGATCAGAACTCTAGTGACAAAACCAATGAAAGTACACGTTGGAGATTTTAGAGACTTGCATCGTTTTGTGGTGTGTGATATGAGTCCAGTTAACCTGCTAGGTAGAGATTTGTTATGCAAAATGAATTGCACCATCTATTGTACACCAGATGGTATAGCATTTCAGACGCAGGATGAAGATATTGCGTTCAAAATAATGATGGCAAGGGACAGAAGTTAATGATTTGTATCCTTTATTTACAGCAAAGGATTTGCCTGTTGAGTTGAGAGACACAGTGATGACCGATGTGTGGGATTTTTCGGGGAAAGACATTGGATTGATGAAAGGAGTTAATCCTATTCAAATCTTAGTCAAACAAGGTGCAGAATTTCCAAAAACACCTCAATACAAAATGAGTCCTGACTGAGACCATTGCAGGAGTAACACCTGTAATTGAACAAATGATTGAAAAAGGCATTTTAAGAGAGATACTAGGGAGTCCTTATAATTCTCCTATTATGTGGATTAAGAAACCGAGTGGGAGGTATAGGATAGTTCAGGATCTGAGGAAAATCAAAAAGATAGTGATACCTTGTTGCCCAATAGTGCCAAACCAAGCAGTGATTTTTTACCAAATTCCTTGTGATGCGGAGTGGTTTACCATAAATGATGTGTGCCAAGCATTCTCGATACCCTTGCATCCGGATAGCCAATATTTGTTTGCAATCCGTCTCGGAGACCGTGTTTTCGCATGGTGCCGTGTTCCTCAAGGGTATACAGAGAGTCCCTCAATTTTCAATCAGATTTTGAAAAAAGGTCTGGAGTCACTGGTAATGCCAGGAGACTCAGTTTTGGTGCAATATATTGATGACTTGCTTGTTGCATCAAAGACGAGAGAAGCATGTGTGACAGATACAATTGCTCTACTGAACCATTTGGCAGTAGGTGGGCATAAAGTGTCAGCTGCTAAATTGCAATTTTGTCAAAAAGAAGTTTTACATTTGGGACACAAAATTGAGAAAGGAGTCAGGAAAGTATCACAGGATCGAATAAATGTGATCTCGCAACTGAATCCACCCAGAACACAGAAAGAAGGTTGAATGTTCTTGGTTATGGTTGGATACTGCAGACAATGGATCAGTGGCTTTTCACTGACAGCCAAGCCATTACAGAGATTGACACATAAAGATGTAACCGATCCAATTGAACTAGATGCAGAATGCATGAGGGCATTTGTATAGTTGCGAAACAGCCTTTGTCAAGCACCTGCATTAGGAATTCCAAACTACAGGAAGGATTTTGCACTATTTTGCTGTGAGAGAGATGGTTGTGCACTTTCTGTTTTAACGCAGATGCATGGAACAATATAATATCCAGTGGCATATTTTTCTGCCACGTTGGATTCAGTGGCTGCAGCATTACCAGGATGTTTGAAAGCAGTTGCCGCTACTTGTGTAAGTTTGGAACAAAATGAATTGATTGTGATTGGACATTTTTGAGAGTGTATGTACCACATTCTGTTGAGCTCTTCTTCACACGAACTCGAACACAGCATCTTACAAGTAGTCGGTTGACAAGATATGAAAGAGTGATTCTGGGAGCGGAAAATGTGACTGTCACAAGATGTATAAATTTGAATCCAGCTACATTATACCAATTGCAAGTTGTGAGGAAGTGGTGGATGAAACAGATCATGATTGTTTTCGGTTTGAATGAATTGTGTACAAAATCAAGGTCCGATATAAGAGACACACCATTGCCAGAATCTGATTGTGTGATGTTTGTGGATGGATCTTGCCTGAGAGATGATAAAGGTACTTTGCGGGCTTCATATGCAGTCTGTACAGTGGCCATGGTCCTTGAAGCTTCATGCTTGAAAGGAGTGAGTTCCGCACAAATTTCTGAATTGGACGCATTGACCAGAGCATGTATAATTGGCAAAAGTTTGAGGATAACCATATTCCCTGATAGTCAATATGGTTTTGGCGTTGTGCTGTATTTTGGACAATTGTGGTTGCAACATGGATTTTTGACATCATCTGGTTCACCAATTTGAAATTGTAACTACGTTAACGAGTTTTCTTCTGTGGAGACATGGGAAGAAATTAGGTAATTGCAGGAAGAAGCTGGTGAGGTAGAGAAAGAAATTTGGATCAAAGCAGTATTATTCGCGTAGGGCAGAAGATGAAGTGTGGGTGTACACAGATGGGAGGCCAATAATGCCAGACAGCTTGCTGTCGCAAATGGCAAGTATGCACCATGGTTTAATACATGTAGGAAGAAATGCAATGATTAGGCTTTTTAAGCAAACATGGTACAATTCGAAGTTTAGGGTCATTGCAGAAAGTCTTTGCCAGAGGTGCATAACTTTCCAGCAGCAAAATGCAGGATGAAAAACTGTTGTCAGTTGGGGATGAATTGGAAAAGCAGCAGGTCCATCCACCAGACTACAGGCAGACTTCATTGAACTTCCTCCATATAATGGTTTGAAATATGTGTTGTTAGTGGTCTGTCTGTTCTCTCGTTGGGTAGAAGCTTATCCAACAAGACAAAATGATAGTCTAACTGTTGCTAAATTGCTGCTAAGAGAGGTAATACCCAGGTTTGGATTTCCAGTCTCTTTAGAAACAGATAGAGGAACACATTTTAATAATAAAATAATTCGGATGATTTGTGCAGCAGTACAAATTGAGCAGAAACTTACACTGAGCCTATCGCTTCAGGCGTGGTCGAGCAAATAAAAGGCACAATTAAGTCGAGACTCTCAAAAGTATGTGCGTTCACAGCACTAAAATGGCCAGATGCTTTACCCTTAGCTCTGATGTGTTTGAGAAGTATTTCTGATAGAAAGACTGGATTATTACCCCATGAAGTGATCATGGGGAGAGCAATGAGACAGCCCATAGTTCCAGCAAATCTAGTTTTCAGAACACTACTCATACCATAGATACCACTACAACCTCTCCTACGCAAATTCAAGTGATAACTCCCACTCCAGTTCCTTTGGCGCCTCCTGAACGATTTCATGGCGATAGCAACAAATTTACAATCTTTTTAAATCAGTGTCATTTTACATTTACATTTACATTCTATTGCTAAGCCAACAGCCTTCATGTCGACTCCTCTAAAATCGCATTAATTTTATCCTATTTAGGAGGAGATGCAGCATTATGGTCCGTACCTTTAATAGAAAAAGATTACCCTATCTTGTATAACTTACGACTTTTCAAAGAAACCATCAAAAAATTATTTGCTATACATGTGTTTGTACAATCTGCAGATAATGAGTTACTTAATTTAAAACAAGGCTCTTCGGATTTACTGCATTATATTTCTAGATTTAATAGATTAGTGATTGAGGCAGAATGCCCAGAGGAAAACAGGGTGTCACTGTTTTATAGAGGTTTACGCGATGAGCTCAAAGATATGGCAACGCAAATTTTAGATCCACCAGAGAACTGTAGTGAATTCATTGATTTGGTGTTAAAACTGAATCATCGTTTGACGGAACGAGAAGGAGAACGAAGTAGTAGGACAGATCATAGAATATTTATGTTTAAAGAGAAAAAAGTTGATTCCAGTGTTAAGACTGATCAAGAAGAACCAATGCAAATTGGAACTATCAGAGGACCACTTTCAAAAGTGAAAAAAGAGAAGTGTAGGAAATTAAATCAATGCTTATATTGTGGAAATTCTGGACACTTCGTGAAAGAATGTCCCAATTGCCCAATTAAGATTGAGTTCAAGACCACAGACGTAGTTTGTATTCAGCAGTCGGAAAACTAGAAAGCTCGTCAGAAGACGAGGTTAGTTTGTCGGGTTTCTTGTCTAGTTTGGCCTCTACCACACCCAAAACATCATCTCATAATCGTAGCATACGAGTAACACTATAATCGCAGAGTGATAAGACACCCAAATGGTTAGTCGATGCATTAATAGACTCCGGTGCTCCTGGTAATTTTATAGACACCCAATTTTTGCAAGAGTTAGGATTAAACACCGTACCTAAGAATAAACCAGAAATTGTAGGGGTAGTAGATGGTAAAGAACTGACTACTGGTTTGATACAATATTAGACAGAAAATCTAGTGATGGTTTGCACCAATGATCATAGTGAAAGTATTAGTTTTGACAATAAATGCTCCACAATTATGTCTCATTTCAGGGATTTTGAGGTTGGTGCAAGATAATCCTCAGATTGATTGGTTAAAAAGGACTGTGACATTTAGTTCAGATCATTGTCGTAATTCTTGTCTATTACATAATATATCCACACATGTGATACAACGATATGATTATCCAAAAGGCCCTAAGAGCATATTACTTCTTGAAGGAGTACCAGAAGTGTATTCAGATTTAATTGATGTATTTGATAAGCAAAAGGCAAATTCCTTACCACCACACAGGGATTATGATTGCCGCATAGATTTAGTGCACAGAGCTACACTACCATGTAGCAGAATTTATGCTCTTACGGAGAAAGAAAATGAATATTTATGAAATTATTTAGATGAATACTTAGCCAATGAGTTCATCAGACGCTCCAAATCTCCTGTATCCTCTCCTGTTTTCTTCATACCAAAGAAATGAAAAGAATAACGCTGTGTATTGATTACCGTGCGTTGAACAATGTAACAATAAAAAAATCGGTATCCATTACCATTAATGCCTACTCTGTTTGACCAAATTAAAGATACCACCATTTCTACTAAATTAGATTTGTGAGGAGCTTATCATCTGGTGCGAGTCCGTGAGGGCGATGAATGGAAGACAGCATTCCGTACAAAATTTGGACTATGCCCTTTGGACTCTGCAACGCTCCTGCCAAATTTCAGTTTTTCTAAATGAAGTTTTAAGAGTCTTTTTAGATATTTGTTGTATGGTATATATCGATGACATCCTCATCTACTTGAAGAATGAAACTGAACATGTACAACAAGTACGGGCCATTCTTCAACAACTGTTAAAAAATTATTTGTATGTAAAATTGGAAAAGAATATATTTCATACAACCAAAGTTGATTTTCTTGGATATATCATCAGTCCAACAGGTATAGAAATGGATAAAAAAAGAGACTCTGTGCTCAATTGGCATAATCCATCTATCCCTAAACAAATCCAAAGTTTTTGAGGATTTGCAAATTTTTATAGAAGCTTTATTCGTGACTTTTCAAAAACTATCACTCCAATTACTAAACTATTACGTAAAGGAGTAAAATTTGAGTGGAATGAACAAGCTAAAAAAGCATTCCAAGAGTTAAAAGCACAATTCACTTCCGCACCCATTCTCATGCATCCAGAACCTTCCCGTCCGTTTATTGTGGAAGCCGATTCCTCGCAATTCGCTATTGGAGGTATTTTGTCTCAAAGACACAAAGATACTAGTCAGATGCATTCCATAGCTTATTTTTCCAGAAAATTGTTGCCTCCCGAAATAAATTATGACAATGCAGATAGGGAATTATTGGCCATTAAAGCTGTGTTCGAAGAATGGCGCCATTACTTGTTAGGAGCTAGACATCCAATTACCGTTTATACAGCTCATTGCAATTTACAACACCTTAGGTCTGTAAAAGCTTTGTCTGCACGTCAATTGCGTTGGACAATGTTTTTAATGATTATAATTTTATTATAACTTATCGACCTGGGAAGGACAATAATAAAACAGACGCTTCATCACAAATAGGTATTGTTGAAACTAGTAATGAACAAACATCACCACAGACAATCCCTCCATCTCATTGTTTTCAAGCTAGCATTTCAAACAAAGAAGTGATTTCAGAAATACAAGAAGAGTTAAAGACAAAATCAACATCAGATTGTTAAAAGGAGATAATTTCACTTTTATGGAAACATAATTTATTGTGGATGAGCAAACAAGTGTTTATACCAACTAAATTGTTACAAGATCATGTTATCAAAACACACCTTATCTGCACATCCGGGAGTTACAAAAACATCTTTTTGGTGGCCTTCCATGTTTCATGACATTTGCACATATATAGAGACTTGTGCTATATGTAGTCAAAACAAATCTTCACATCAAGCCCCTTCTCTTACAGCCATTGCCTATACCCCAACAAACGTGGCACACAGTATCTCTTGATTTTATTCTGGAACTACCCATTACCACAACAGGTTATAATACCATTCTAACTGTAATTGCTCATTTTAATTGTATGGCACTTTTCATACCATTAAAAACTCCCTTCTGCAATAGAATTGGCATTTATATTTTCCCAAAATATTATTCGTCTATACGGAATCCCACCCATTGTTATTTCAGATCGTGATCCTTAATTTATTTCTCATTTTTGACAAAATTTGAGTAAGTCATTAAACATGGAGGTGCGCACGTCTTCAAGTTATCATCCTCAAACTGATGGTTTAACAGAACGCACCAACCATACCATTGAAAAATATTTACGCTGAATGTTATCAGATAGTAATCAAGAATGGTCTGACCTTTTGTGGGCATTGGAATTTGCATATAACAACTCAGAACATTCATCTATTGGTATGTCCCCATTTTTCTGTGCTCAAGGATTTCACCCCAAAAATATTCCTGGGACTATTCCATCCACTTTACTGAATCCATCTGTTCATGAATATGTAAATAAAGTAATGTCTATCCAACAACAAGCACAGTACCAATGACGGGCCATTGACGGAGGAGTGATGTGCCAAGGTTACTACAAGCCCCTCCACCGTGGCAGTCCATGAGGCACAGCGTTGCCAAAACAGAAATACTACGAGTCTGATTTCAACTGTATGTATTTAATTTTGGTGCTCACACATTAGGTGTGCATCTAATCCTTATTATATTATTTCTTTAGTATAGAATTGTTTTTCTCATGGAGTGGTACGCATGGGGCTGGTCCCCATGTGGTCCTGATGCAGAGATTCAGGGGACACCTCAAAACATGTCGACCAAATACTAGGGATAGTATACACATAACAGTTACAGTTCCTCCCTACTATTAACCCCTTTTTATCCATACCAACTAGGAGCAGGAATTAATTATTCGCTCACTAGCTAGGTAATTTTAGCATCACCATCACAACTCCCCCAAACTCTGCACTACACATTTTTTCACAAAAAGTGCTTCTACGTAGTTTCGCAAGTTGCAGCACGCCCCAGACAGTAGATGTCTGGGATGGCCCCAATGATGAAGCATGTCACCTAGGGGCAACCCTTGGTGAGTGAGGGGACTCAAGAAGAGAACTTTCTCTTCTTAGATTCGGGGCGTTGTTTCGCACATTTAGTGGAAACCCTTCCCTTTGGTTAGGTTCTCTGATCTGTCATTTGCATATTCGTTAATAACGAAAACCAAGTATAATCATTCTTTGTTTTTGGACATTTGTGTTTAAGAGTGATATCAAAACTTGAAAGAAGTTGTTTTCTTCCTACTTATTATACTTGCTGCAAAAAGGTCAAGGGTAGTAAGCATTATAAGCAAAAGCAATAAAAAGGACTCATATTATGAGTGTGCTTGCTAATGTTATCATGTGAATAAGCCTAAAAGTTTGCTCTTTCTTGTTATAGAATATTCTACATAAGAAGAGCCTAGTGAAGTAAAACTACGCCACACCAAAAGAGTACAGACCTTCAACCACCACATCTGGACGGTGAGTCAATCATCTTGAGATCGCAGGTAGGAACAGTAAAGAATACATGATGCAAGAGTAGTTTCTTTTAGGGAAGAATTAATGTTAATTAAAGTAGGAGGAAAATACTGAACACTAGTTCTTGTTGCCTCGCAGGTCGACAACAAAGAATCATCCGGCGTCCAGTATCCGGCCCTCCTCCCTGGACCCTATCACATATCCTTAGTGAATTGTTCCGTACACAGGTTATCAGGTAGGATACTGGGAAGTTGGTCCATAACGTCTCTAGAAACACCATCGTACTGGTTCAAGGTAAGATCGCATGGTTACCTATGACAGTTGTCAATACCAGTGAAGAAGGAAATTTGATTCAAGAACAAGTGCAAACATAAAAAGAGGCCAACAAGAGAAGTTTTTAATCGAGACTTGAATCTAGTGAGTCTGTGCAAGTGAAAAAGGCAAGAAAAGGAGACATATTTATTTATTTGTTCATTTATTTGCAGAGTTTTATATAGCGCTGGCTAGACCCAGAGGTATCAGAGCGCTTTACATGAGGATCAGCGAGTTACAGGTTACATAATTACATAGCCAAGTATAGACAGAGGAGAGAAATATGAGATTACACAATAATATGAGTTATTAGCACGTACACACGTTTTAAGGGGAGTGAAAGGTAGAGGGGGAATGGTAAACAGGGGTAAGGAATGCAGGTGGAAGACACAATGGGGAGACGAGGGAAACAATGTCTGATGTCCGGCTGGGTAGGTGACGGCCGAGGGGTGAACCAGAGCCCAACTCCTCTATAGCTGCAAAGGGAGTCAAAAGACTGAAATACACACTAAATAAAAAGGTTTCCAATACGATAATAGAAGTATCGAGTCAAACAGAACAAAGTGACTCTGAAGAAGGTACAATACGGAGAACAAAAAGAGCAAGAGTTCCGAACAAGAAATATACAGCACCTGAATGGACATATGTGGTGGCAGAAGCAGTAGAAAACACAGAACAGTGTGGAGAAAAGACTGTTGCAGAGTCAAGTCACAAGAACTGTTATGAGCCACCCTAAATGAACTGTGTCAAAACAAATTGGGGTGCAAAGATATTTAAAAATTCACTCTGAAGAGCGCAGTAAATTAAGCTGGAATTTAGTTGAAGAATGTGAAGACATAAAGATATTATAAAATAAAATAAAAAAGCGGAGAAGCAAGAAGGCTTAAGAAGTGCTTGGATACACTATACATTATTTTACACTATTTATTTTTTAGTTTAGTTTTTTATTTTTCTAGAAAATGGCAAAAGCACATTTCCAAGAGACTGGATATCAAAAACAAAGTTTTAAACGTAGATGTATTAATGCTTGCTTTATAAGTGCTTTACTACTAATGTTTGTTTGGTTAATACTAATTGTTGTTGTGCCTTATTTTATGTATCCTACTAAGAAAAACATTACTAATAATATGGTGAATGAAAAAATAGATCTGTGAAATCTTAAAGAAGAGCCACAAACTAATATTGAGAAAATAACAGGTGATAATATATATCACCAGGATAACTCTATTAATGATTTTTCGTTAAATGTTTTTACTAAATTATTATATGAGTATGTGGATACTATGGATGCGAGAGATTGTTACATGTGCATGCAATTACCTTCATCTGTGTCTGAGGGGGTGACTTACAACCTTCCTTTAACATATGGAGTTTCATGTAGTGTACTAACAAGTCTGTTCTATGAAAAAGAAAGCCTGCAGTATTTCTATTCAAATAATGATTTAGTATTTTCAGAAGTGCCTATTAGAAAGAATATGAATAAGTGAATAGTGCAAAAAATGCTGAATACTTTGGTGAGTTTTTTCATACTACCAAAGCGATAGATACTGTGTATGCACACTGTAATAATTTAACCTTTAGTTAGCATCAGGAAGAGATTGAATTGATACATTTAGTGGAAGATAGGAGACCGAGTTTTAAGAAGAAAGCTGCTGAGCAGAAGTCCCATATACCCCCTTGGGCTTTTAGAGAAGGTGATTACAAAAAGGGTGGGCCATATGGTGCAATGACTGTGGACTGGCACTATAAGGGAAAGCTTTGCTTACTAAGACAGAAAACTGATTTCAATCATTATTTCATTGGTTCTAGTGAATATGATCATATTTTCATAATTACGGGAGGTTGGGGAATAAGAGGTGGTGCAGATCCTGTTTTCCCTGGAATATATTATGTGTGTGGTAAGAATGCTTACTATAGGTTGCATGCACATTGGTATAGGGGTTGTTATATGGGGATAGTCGTTTCCCAAAGTCTACCATTTGGATAAAAGTAATGGAATCAATGAAAAGAAGGGCGAACTAACTCAAAATAAAAGGGAATTAGTGCTGCAGAGATTGTGGGTGATATTTTCGGAGCATTGATAACTTCAGTTGGGGTAATTTTAAATTCACATAAAATTAGAAAGTTGTCCACAGTGGTTGATTGTTTATCAACAGACACTGCTGGTGGGTTCTTAATGATTGATACAGAAATGATTGCTATAAGATCTATGGTCTTACAAAATAGACTTGCTCTTGATGTATTATTGGCAAAAGAGGGCAGAGTCTGTAGCATGTTAAAAATTCAACAGTGCTGCACATATATCCCTGACAAAAGAAGAGGGCCTAGAGGGATATCTTACAAATATTACACATTTAAAGGAAGACTTAACTGAACTGAAGGTTGACTGTGCTTGTGAGAGACTTGGTAAGGGGTTCTCCTTAGTGGGTAATTAGTTTTCTACTTTTGGTAATAGATTGTTAGGGAGAATACTAATGCCAATAGTTGCTGTTGCTACAGGGGTACTAATACTGATATTCATATATAAGTGTTGCAGGTGCAAGAGACAAACACTAGATACTAAACGTAGAGAAAGAAAGAGAGAAGAAATAGTATTGTAGGACAGAAAAGGGAATTACTATGAAATAATAAAGGATATATATGGAGTTATGTTGAAACAGAAGAAGACCACTGCTTTCTAAGTAGTATAACATGATGACAATCAGATTTTTTGGGTTGGTTTCTATGATGGCTCAAGATGCCATCAAAGGGGGGATTGATGGAGCCTGTTTTTCGTGAAATAAAACCTGCTTGGATTGAAGTCTTCATTGTGTGAATTATTAACAAAATGGTGTGAAAATTAACAGCGTAAAACTAACAAGCATTGGCATAGCCAATAGGTCTCGCTTTTGGGACCTTATAAGTGTTTAGCCATGCAACAGTTGCATAACTAAATACTTATAAGGTCCCAAAAGCGAGACCTATTGGCTATGCCAATGCTTGTTTCTGTTTATTACTCCTCTGTAGTAATGGCGGCGCACGGGTGCCACCATTACTACATAGAAGTAATAAACAGGAGGAAAAAAAACGGGCTCAATGAGAACATCAAAGCAGCCGTGCGGGCGCGAAAGTGAAAGTGATCGCAATTGCGATCAAACATCAAAGCGGCCGTGAAAGTGAGGCGCGCGCGCCCGCGCACATGCACTGTAGCTCTATGCTACAGTGCTAGCACCTTTTTGAGCCCTCACAATAAGTCTCGCCAGACCAGCGCATGCGCTGGGTCAGGCGAGACCTAAAAAGGGGTAAAAATGAAAATTGCGCAAGCGCGTGCTGGGAGAGATAATGTAGGCCGCAAATGCACTCGATTAATGCACAAAATAACAACCGAAAGCTGCGATTCTCTTTTCACTAACTGTTTGAAAATAAAAGTGCAGAGCGTTAGAAAATATAAGCAAAAAGCATTCATAGAGCATTTAGTAGTGGAGTTTTACAAAATAACAATGATACTAATAATTGTATTTGTTTTTCCCAGAGCGCATTTTACTGCTCTGCAGAGAAGGCCTCAAAAGTCTTTTTAGGTTTAGTTTGCTTATTAGAATGTAGAAAAAGAATATGTAATTTGTCCTTCGTGAATTCCTGAGGATGGCCAAGGTTGCGTGGAGAAAACAATGAACATTTTGAATGGAACTTCCTTGCTGAGCGGAGTTTGTGGACACTTGTACTGCAGGGTTGATACAAATTTGAGATGGAGAAATGAACAAGCCGTGAAAGAAGCAATAACTGTACTTCCTTTTTGCTGAATGACAGATGAAGTGAGCTGACAAATACAAAGGAACTGTTGAAAAGTTAGGCACATTGAGAGTGGAGTGACTAGAAACCCCCTGTTTTTGACCAATGAAAGAAGAGGTTTCTAGGTGTGATGATACATGTGGGGTTGGATCTTTAGTGAATTTAGGGTATAGCTATTAGTAGAAAGAGGGTGGGGCGAGAGCGCGTTTTTCCTACTTTGCGAGTGTAGCGTGCTGTGTTGCTGTTTCCAAAATGTATTGGCTGTTGTTCTGCTGATCTTGAATCTTTGACCTTTGCACCTCAATTCTTTTGGGGTTGCCCAGCTTACATTCATGGGCAGAGGGTATCTTTCCTCATTTCTAGAACTTTGTGTGATCGGTTAGTATGATATTATGATTTTGCATAAATCTTATTTGCAAATTTCTTTACCCTTTTGTCTCTTCGCCTCTCCACTCACTCATTGAGATGTTCAATCGAGTTTTGTTATTATTGCTGTTTGTTATGTGATGATCTATGATTCAAGCTGTATTGTACTTGATGAGCAGGTCACATATTTAGATAAAGCATTTTGACTTATAAACAGAGTCAGTCTTTATTAATGTCATTTAGTTATATTGAATGATTATTTTCTTTATGATGATAATTCTTTAGAATTCTGAATATTATTTGCCAATCCCTAACCACTATCAAAGATTCATCGAGAAAGAAAGAGGAAAAATAAGTGACGAGCAAATTGGTAAGATTGGTTTAAACTCACCCAGCGTGGAGGGGACTAGTAGGTATTAAATCGGGTCCAGATGATAGAAAAGTGTCTGTCCCTAAACGCTGGATCATCTTTCATGCAGAGTTTTAGGGGTATAGTGGGAGCAGACTTTGTGAGATAGTAAGCAATCTTAAGATGTAAACTGTAAAACGAAGGAATATATATATAGCTCTTCATTTCTGGGGAAGGTAGCTTAAACATGTGGGTCAGAATATACCAATCGTTTAAACATTACAAGTCCAATTCTTCTGTGTGCCTAGGCCAAGGTAGCCCTTTTGAACATAGCCTGGAGTATTCCAAGATTGGTACAGGGTCTGCACCCTGTACAAGAGGAGGTGGTGAACAGGCCTTCTTTAGGATAAGTATCTTTTAGTGATCTTCCCTCACTACAGGGCAGAAGCTGCAGCTGCACATGGGCACTAGGTGGACACCCTGGAAGAATGAGCATGGTGCCCTTCAGCGGGTGCATGAGATGCTGCGAAGAATTCAGTGCACCATCAGCATACGCGAAGGACCCGGCAAAGTGGATAATGTAATTGTGGGACATCAAGAAAAATGTGATGAAAAAGAAATATGATGGATTGAGCCACAACCCTATGCCCAGTATCTCTGGCACACGTCGTTGTGTCTTTTTTGGGCCTCTCAGTATTACAGTGAGGTTACCCAAGCTGTCCTCAACAGCATAAAAAAAATTCACTTAATGCAAAGTCAAGTTATTTAGAATTCTCAATAGCGTTGGTTCCCAGTAACACAAAGAGTAAAAGGTAGCGATTGAATGATTGGTAAACACACATGGCACTATTTTAAAGAAAGGAAAAGGGATTGATAGCAGAGTAACTATAGAGTTAGGCGTAGCTTCACAAAACTGCAAAGCAAAAACCTTAAAATTGCGTTTTCAGATTTCAGTTTTGGGGCACATGTTCTTAATGAAGATGCGATTTGTACTTGCAACAATCTGACCAGGTCTGGCATGGATTCCAGTTGGACCATTTGGTGTAAATGGAGTGCTGAAGTATAATGTCAAATTTGGTAGACAGCACCTTGAGGTTCAAACCCCTCCTTGTTCTAACAGCAGCATGAGTGTGCACAGTAATTAGGAAAGCAAATCACATTTCTACACAAAATGACAAGTATGAGTTCAAATTCACCCCTAAAAGTTACATTGAGGTGAAAAAGACATCAAGGTGCAAAATCAACCTAGTGCAGCACAAGCAGCAGGAGTGCAGAAACGCCAATTAATCACAGTAAGAGGCAAGACACGTTTAGGTGAAAAATCAGTGTTGGTGCAGAATCAACAGGTATGTGTAAACACTTTTAGGAGTACAAATGCGCCTTCATTGCCGTGCATGAACTTTTTTGCTTCAACGTCCATGCACTGCAACGGGAAGCACTTTTTAGGTAGGCCAATTAATGCAGCTATTATCCAATAACTAATTTTCTGAAATATCCCCAGGCCTGATCGAAAATGTGAATGACACTTTCTTCAAGCAGTGGAAGACGGGGCTGCCCCAAATCGCTTCACATTTGTGTATTTTTGGTATTGATGACTTGAGCCCAGGCAAATAGCTAAAGCTGTTAAGAGGCGGACTAAAAAGCTAGGTGGCTGTTATATTAGTAAAATGAATATGTCGTCTACAGAATCTTTACTTCATTCACAAATGTGGCTTGAGTAACAATTATTCAATTTCTGAGTACAGCTACCAAGGAGCACTGCTGTGTTTGTCCTGCCCTTCTTTAGTTCCTTTAAACCCCACCTCTCATCCACTTCATCACACCAATAGAGTTCAATAGTGTCCAACCCTCTCACAGATTTGGTATAACCCACGCCTGGGCAGCTCAACACATGATTGAATCAGCAAGGGTCATGCCAATTTTACACTAAATGTATGCACGGATGCGCCAGCAAAGCAGTTCCCCATAGGTATTCTATGAGGAGCATGTTTGAGTGTGCACAAACTCTGCAGGAGAGCATCAGGCGGATTAAATCCTCCATAACATGTGCCCCAGCCTTAGAAACTGTCAGGAGGGACACGCATACAAAGAAACAAGCTGGAGGCCAGACTCTCTGGTGCGTTGCTCTTAAAGCCCTCCAGCCCCCAACTCAGAGTCTCCTCCTCGCTTCATAAGTTTAGCAAGAGGCTGAAGACCTGGCTCTTCGAGTAACCTCCTCAGGGCAGGACTGGGAACCAAACCGGCCCTGGCAATTGAGTCATATCGGCTGCAGGGGTGGGAGGGGGGGGGGAGCGTAGAGTTGGGGTTTGCGTGGAAAACACTGCAGCTGCTTTTGTTACAGGGGGCTGATATCCTTCAAACACATTTGTACAGAATAACAATTGCAATTAGAATACAAGATCATTGCTCTGTACGATCTGCAGAGAGGCCATTGATTGGATGACCATTTGTTCTGAACACCTTTTAGACCCACTGATAGGTACTCTGAGAACCTGCACTGCTTTCATGGTCTGGAGGCAACTTGGTTTAAAGTCTGCAGTATATGAGAGTAATATGCTGCACGAAAACAACACAGAAACCTAACAGCATGGAAGTAGCTATCACTCTTAAGGAATGCAAAATTAAATTAAACATGCAAAATATAAACGGATCCCAAATCGCTGTTTTGCATTACTTTAATGTTTCTTACATTCATTTATTTAGAAATCGATCTGTGTTTTTGACTGCAAACAAGTTAAGAACATAAATAGATAGCCCAAAAGGGACCCGTTTTTAAATACTACCGGGTCTCAGACCCAGGGAGACCCTGGCCACTTAATGCCTTGGGTGGGGCCTACTGGCACTCATTTTTGGGAACCGGTACTTATTTGAGCAAGCGAGAGAGAAACACAAAAGAGGAAAAGAAGGAGAAAGAGAAAAACAGAAAAATAACCACAAAGGGCGAACAAAGGAATTAAAAAGAACATGCTAGATAGACATAAAGAGGCAGGGAGTGTCTGGTGAAGAACTAAAGAGGCATGAGGTAGAATTCACACTTGGTTTTGTTGTCAAACTTTGCAAGAAAAAGAAAAAATATATTTAGTCAAAGAATAAGGTGCCCCTTCCTGCACAAAACCAATCCTGCATGCAACGCAGGCACCCTTGCACCAAGGTGCAAGAGTGCCTGTGTTGGTGTTAGGCAGTCTATTATACACCAGCGAGGGGAAAGCACAGGAATGTGTGGTATTCTTTTATATACGGCACATTCCTATCCTTTCCCTCTAATGCAGCGCAACAAGGTGACTTGGGGCGCTGCACTGCGTTGTGTTACTTTGCCATAAATATGACCCTCAGTTGCTAAAGTAGGCAAATGAGGCTGGCACAGGTAACAGCGGTGGGCAGAGCGGGGGCGGGTAGGGGGAAGTGGACCGACAACAGAATAGGGAAAGTAAAATAAAAAATAAATAAAACCAGTTACCTTGCGCTCGACGAGTTGGCGATATGGCGAGCGCAAGGTATGTAGAATAGAAGGTATACTGGGCACCAAGAATGTCTAAAGTGGATGATCTCTTGCTTTACAGACTAGATAATGGGACCTTGGAGAAGTGCAAGAAAAAGCCTTAATGGATATGATAACTAGCCAATAAGCAGTGGCGTAACACAAGCCCCTGCAGACCCTGCAGTGCGGGAGCCTAAAGCTCCAGGGGGGCCCCTCAGAACAGTACTCTGGCCGGAGAGCTCCTGATTCAGTCCAGATGGGGCCCCTACACATACCTTGCAGGGGGGGCCCTCAAGTTTCACTACGCCAGGGCCAATAAGGGAGGGGGCGGGGTGAAGCAGTTCCGGTCAGTCGAAGATCCAGGTCTAAGGGTCTTCCTGAAGATGTGCAGGGTGGTGGCGGGTCTGATGTCGATCAGGAGCTCGTTCCAGGTCTTGGATCTTCCACCCGTTCTTGCTCTGCGGATGCACAGGGTTTCGGCGAGGGCAAGGTCAGCGGATCAGAGGTTCCTCTTGGTTACGTGGAAGGAGACGAGTCTGGCTGCAGTGTTCTGTATGGTCTGCAGTTTGCGGAGCAGAGACTTGTTGATCTCAGCGAAGAGGGCGTTTCTGTAGTTCAGTCTGCTGGTTATGAGTGCATGAGTGACGGTCTTCCCTCATTCAGGGGTGTATCCATTTGAAGGTCTTCCGGAGGATGCGGAGGGTGTTGAAGCAGGTGGAGGCAACGGCGTTGACTTGTCGGGTCATGGAGAGGGATGATTTGAGTACGATGCCGAGGTTTTGTGTGTTGTCCGTGGGGGGCTACCAAGGGTGGTTAGGCCACCAGGTGTTGTCCCGTGCAGAGGGGGCGGGTCCGAGGATAAGGACCTCTGTCTTCTCTGAGTTGAGCTTCAGGCAGCTGTTGCTCAACCAGGATGCTACATTACTTCATTCCTTCCTGGAAGTTAAGTGTGGTGGTGATGGGGTACTTGGTGAGGGAGAGGATGACCTTGTTGTCATCAGAGTAGGATACTACGCTGAGTCCATGCTGTCTGACGATGGCGGCGAGGGGGGCCATGTAGATGTTGAAGAGCGTGGGTCTAAGCGATGGTCCTTGGGGTACTCCACAGTTGATTTCCCTGGGATCGGAGAGGAAGGGTACAAGTCTGATTCTGGGGGTTCTGCCGGTGAGGAAGGAGCGTAGCCAGTTAAGGGTGGTTCCCTTTATGCCGCGTCATGGAGTCTAGCGCTGAGTGTGTGGTGGGAGACTGTGTCGAAGGCTGCAGAAAAGTCGAGGAGGATCAGGGCTGCGGTGTGTCCTTGGTCGAGGAGGGTGCGGATGTCGTCTGTGGTGGCGAGTTGAGTAGTCTTAGTGCTGTAGTTACTGCGGAATCCGGATTGGGAGGGGTCGAGGATGGAGTTTTTTTCGATGAATTTCGTTAGTTGGGCGTTGGCAGTCTTCTCTGTGACATTGATCATGAAGGGGAGGAGTGATATGGGTCGGTAGTTCTTGAGGTTCGTAGGATCTGCTGACGGTTTCTTAAGTAGGGGTCTGACTTCTGCGCGTTTCCAGTTTTCGAGAAAGGTGCCGGTTTTGAAGGTGGCATTGATGGTGCGTCGTAGTTCCGGTGCGATGATGGTGGTGGCTCTGTTGTGGATGTGCGGGGGCAGGGGTCCGTGGGAGCTCCTGAGGGGATTCCTTTCATGGTCGATTCGGTGTCTTCGGTGGTGACTGGGGTCCAGGAGATGTTGGTCTGGTTGGCGTTGCTGGAGGAGGCTGTGGTTTCGGAGTCCTGTGTCTGGTCGTTGAAGTTGTCGTAGAGGCCCTTGATTTTCAGATGGAAGTAGGAGCCAAGCTTGTTGCAAAGGTCCTGGGGGAGGGTGGTGTCGGTGGTTTTGTTGGGGGGGGGGTTTGGTGAATTTCTGGATGATGCTGAAGAGTTTCTTAGAGTTCCTGGAGTTGGCGAGGATCTAGTTCTGGATGAAGGTCCTTTTGGTGGATCTGATGCGTTGGTGCTATTTTGTCATGGTGTCCTTGTAGGTGGTGCGGTCTTCCGAGTATTTGCTGTTTCTGCAGTTCCTCTAGAGACGTCTGCAGGTGCGACTGGATTCTTGGAGGTCGGCAGTGAACCAGGTGGCCTTTCTGGGGTGCTATCTGCTGGAGTGACGTAGGGGTGCGAGCTCGTAAGTAACTCATCCACTCCTGAGAAATTTGAGAGCTCTGTGCTAACCCTCATTGTATATTTCTGTTTTGCCAGTCGTGGAATGAAGTAAGATTCCCAAATGTGTCCAGTAAACCAAGAGTAAAAAGCCAGCTGCTGGCTAAATAGCAGAAAGTATGCTCTAATTTATCAGGAGCACCATAAACAGCAAAGCAACTTCACTATTTACCTACCTGCTGGTAAAATAGCAGAAATGCAGAACTTCAAAGAATTATCACTATTTACCAGCTGCTAGCTAAACAGCACTGAGAGATTATGAATGATTTGGCTGTCGACCAGCAGAGATTATGCACTTTTTGGCTGACGGCCACGTAAATAAGAAATAAAAGTCACTACTTACTTGGCTGCCGTTGGAGATGCATACATTTGATCCCACCTTGAGTAGGAGTGCACCATATATATGAGTAGCCAGCACTCATATTTTGTGTGATTAATGTACTAATAAGTAAAGATGGAGGACTGTATATATAAAGTGCTTCACATACAACAGATGCAGCTTATAAATGTGTATTTAGAATTGTGGCCAATAGACAAATCTAATGTACTGATTTACTAGTGATTAAGGGAAATCTATAGTTGTGAAATGATTTGCAATAAAATGAATGAAGCAGAATGTGCACACTAATGTTTAGGTGAAAATGGCATCATGTTCACTTGAGTGAAACTGTATTAATAATTGTTAAATAGTTTTATATTATTTAAGTGTTGTAGGATTTATTTGTGATGCATTCACATTTTGTGTACTTATCTGTAACCCAGTGTGGATGTTAAAGTTAGCCATTAATTTGAGGCCTACTGTGTGTTTTAGTTTAACTTCATGTGTTATTTTATTCTAGCCTAATGTTATGTTTCAGTGAAAGTTCGCATTGTAGTTTCACTTTCTGATGTTGTTTAACAATAATTGTAGAATGTTTTGTTGCATTGCGTTTTCACTGCAGGTGTGGACAAGGCGTTGTTTTCATAAGAGAGATTTGTTTTAATAGATAGCAAGGCATGAGAAGATGGAGTCGGCAGAGATAATCACGGTAACGGGCGAGTAGAGGGGTTCTCATGGAGGAGGAGAAAAATCGCCAAGGACAAATAAAATTGTGCCTTGTCAATGTGGGAAAGGAAGTGATAGTGTGCGATTTGTGCAGAAACTGAGAAGGAAGAGTGACGTTGTATCATCTATATGGAATGCAATTAGTATTATTTTGTGTTTAGTAAGGGAGAGTTTCACTCTGTTCCTTCTCTTCTTAGGGAAGACAAAGTGAAACTTGTAGGGTGCTGCCTATGCTTCTGTATATATGGCTTTAAGCTACTTGACCCAAATGCTTGGAGTGCTTCTCCTGAAGACTTCGGCAGCTGACAGCATTTCTTCTTTATTCCTATGCTAAATTTAAGAATAGTTGGTCCCTGTTAAAGTAGTATAGGGGAAAGCCGGACTAATGGTTTCGTTTGAAAACCGATTGATGCAAATTGAAGGAAATTCTTTTTCCTCGTTTTCTGTTTGACAATTATTGAATTGGTAGTATTTTTCCTTCTGTATAGAGTAAATCTCTTTAAGAGATTTCGTCACATTTTGTTTGTCCTGTACTTCTATACCCTCATGCTAAGATTGGTGCATGTAAACTTATTTTTGAATTTATGAGTAAAATCTCACTAATCCCAATTTCAAAACCCGAATAGCTTTGATATACCCGGGCCAAATCCCATCTGTTGCAAAACTCCCCATAAAAAATCCCATGCAACACGATTAAAGGCCTTTTCAGCGTCTAAAAGAATCAACCCAAAGTCACTGCCCTGTACCTTCGCTATGTCGAGTAGAGTCACAACCTTATTGATATGAATAATAGTCCCCCTATGGGCTATAAATCCTTGCAGTCTTTGGGACACTATTGTAGTAATGATTTTGGCCAACCGATTTACTAAAATGTTGGCTAAGGATATTGGTCGATAAGCCCCAGGGAGATCTGACAGTTTCACCTTCTTCTTGAATACAACTATATTTGCTTGATCCCAGGATCCCGGGGCTGATCCACTTTGTGCGGCTTGAAACTTTGCTAGCATATCCAATTTTAGGTCCTGAAAGAAAGTCTTATAGACCTACGAGGGTAGCTTATCAGGCCCCGCCGCCTTACCATTAGCAATACTATAAATGGCCTCTTCTAACTCCTCAGCAGTAATTGGACTGTCTAAAAGATCTACTTCTTCCCGTCCCAGTTGCTCAAATACTAGATTGTGCAATCCTATCTCTGTAGTCTGTTCCCCGACTTTATCTTCTGTATAAAGCTCTTCATAGAAGCTTATAAAGATTCTTAAAATTCATGTACCAAACACCCGGTGAATTGTTCATACCCTCAATTCTCATAGCAGTCTTGCTTATATAACTGATATTTAATAGCGTTATCCTTACTCCATTGCAAATTAACTTTGGCTTTATATCTAGCAACATTGGATTGTAGTTGTCTGATGTCGCCATCTGCCAAAATCCCCTGGGCTAACCTTTCTTAAGCTATTTTAAGATTGAGATATAGTTCCTGGGCTGCTAACTTTGCTTGCCTCTGTTTATGCAGTCCATAGCTCAGAGCTTCCCCCCTAAACCCAGCTTTGAGGGCATCCCAAACAAACCTGTATGTAGTAGAGTTGCGATTATTTTCCAGGAACTCCTTAATCCAACCTTTCATATGATCTATAAACATGGTATCTAATAGGAGCTTCCTGTCGAATGTAAAAACTCTCGGAGCCTTATCACTACCTTGAGCTGGGATATCCATCACTACTGGCCCATGATCAGAGGCAATCCTAGGAAAAACTTGAATCTTGGCTCCTGTATGTAGTGCTGGTGATACAAAAAAGTAATCAAGTCTCACTAATGTTCTATGCGGATGGGAATAGAATGCATATCCCGGATCCGACTCCTGCAGTGTTGCTCAAACATCAATCAAACCATGATTTATCAACAGATGCTGTAGTGCTTCAAACACCTTAGGCTTCCTACCTTCAGATCCTTGCCATGCCTTGCCGAGAAAGGAGGGTGGTCGGTCCCGGACTTCACTTTCAATTATTATGCCTGTATATTACAGTACTTATGAATACTTTTAACAGGAGAACAAGTTGGCAATACAGCTGAAGCTCCATCTATATACGAGATGGTATTGGGGACTGAAGCTAAGAACAGTTTGTTTAGAAAACTAGATGGCAGTTATTACAAAAGAACTCGTTTTAAGATCATGGTCACAGCCTTCAAGGTATGGATGGCAGTACGGAAAAGCCTCCAGATTAAAAGCGTGTCGTACTACACCCCCACCTCAGCGACTACAATATTACATGTGATTGTTTGGGATCAGGTGGTGGATAATTGGAGATTAAAAGGTATTGCACTAGTGGGGGGTTTCTATGATAAAGGGGGTTTATGCTCTTCCTTTTCAATATTGGCGGACAAGTTTCATTTGCCTAAAAATCAATTTTTTAAGTTATTACAAATTCGTGATTTTTTATGTAAACGGCAAATTATGAGTAAACCGCATAAATTGGTAGAAGCTATTAGGCACCATGGTAAGATTGGGATATTGTATATCTTGTTGGAGACTAGAAGGGATGATCTCGATATGCATGATCTTAAATGGGAAAATAGGTTGGGAGAGCAGGAAGTGTCTGTCGCACATTCAATTAACATAGCAGGGAAAATTTTAATCTCGGCCAATTTAAGAGCACAACATTAGAAGACTGTATTTAATTTGTATCATACCCCTGCAAAAATGCTGAAGTGGGGTGGGGTTAATGGTGGAAAATGTTTTCGATGTGGAGCGGATACTGCCAATATTGTGAAGATTTTTTATTCATGCAGGAAGTTTTACATCTGGTTGAACATATTGAAAGGTTTCTCTCAGAAATAACAGGGGTGGAGATAAAGATTTCTACCTCTATGATGCTGTTAGGGACTGGGGAAGATCTATGGCTGGGGGTACCTGTGTATAAACTCCGCTACCTTATTTCCCTATGTGGTTACATCAAGAAGCACCAACTTTTTAGATGTGGAGGGCCAGGTTTTTTAATGTGTTTAACTTGGAATACAGCCTTTATGCTGTCAAAGGGGTTAGAAAGCGTACATTTGGTAAATATATCAGGGGCCCCATGATCGATCATATGATGGATTGAAACTTCTTAAAAGTGTTTTAGAATATGATGTGATATAAAATGCTTATATATTTTTTGTATGTGCTGTGGATTATTTCAATAAAAAAAAAATTACAAAAGAAAATCCCAATTTCTGTTGTGGTCTGTATTATTGTGTGACCCAATTGTTTACCCTGTGTTTGGAAATCTGATTATTGATAGTATCCCTTTAGCTCTCATGCTACTAATAAAAGACTAACTGGGTAAGAGTGTAAATGGGCCGGAGCTTTCACAACTGGTACCAGAGCTCCAACACTAGGAAGCAGTGGGTGAGCTCTAGCAGCTGGTAACATTGTCGGATGGTTAGTTCATGAAGTAGAGTGAGACAGATCCTAAACTAGAATAGTCTAGACCAGACCTGAGTGCCCCAGAGAACTTCAGAGGCTGAAATCGAGACATGGAGGATAGACGGAGTTCCAGTGGCGTATAATGATGCTGCACCGGTAGATGAGTGAGTATTAATGGGATGTGGGAGTATCATGATCAGATTGCGGTGAAGAATCAATTGTGCGGTGTCTGACGGAGATGTTGTGAGTGTCGTGTGAATGTGATGTGGAGTAGTCAAAGTTATTGAAGTTGTTATTGGGTCCGACGAGGCCTAAGATCCTGGGAAATATAAAAAAGGTGCAGAAGACACTGAGTTGTATTTGTCTGCCAAGTTTTGTGTGCCCAATTGAGAAAGGGAATGTTGCGTGGGAGAAACAGGAAATTAGTGTGGTGGACTTTTTTGTGCTGAAGGAAAACTGCAATGACTTGAATTCCCTGCTGGTTGAGGGTTGATTGTGTATGTGTGTGTTCTACAAGTGATTGAATTCTATTGATCTTTTAGTGGAGCAGACAATTGTTGTTGTTTGAGAAATCAAAGTGAGTGAGCAAGAGTGTAGAGAGAACATTGTGATGGAGGGCGATCTGCTGGGAGGAGGGAGAGCGACATCAGGGTGTGCCACGCTGGGATAGGTTGGTTGGTATAACCCCACGCTGGGATTGGTTGAAATTGACATCTGGTATTGAAAGGTTGTTGTTGGTTGAATTGAGATAGAGTTTTGACTTTGGAATTGATTGTAATTGATTACATTAAAACAATTCAAAAATGAGATGCTTCAGAGCAATAAGAGATTTGATTTGTGGAGTTGTAGAGGTCCCTAAAAGACTGGGCGAAGAGGCACCACCGGAGGATACGCCAGCTCTTTATATGACAATGAATGTAGGACTCCATACTATTGTGTGGCTTAGAAATTGGCACAAGATCCCAAAGAAAGATTGTGCATTGACATTTCCACGCTATGGTACTTTTAATTTGAGAATAATTGATAATCTGAGAGGAATCTTATTTGCTATTAAGCCATTACCTAGACCCACACAGTTTGAGGCGCTCAATGCATGGGAATGTGCAGCGCATTTAAAACAAAGAGACAGATATCAAGGAAAAATGAAGAAAGTGATGCGTACATACACAGATGTGTGATTGGATGACCAACAAAGGAGATGGAGAATAGACATGATTGAGTGAGCAAGACTATACCCCGCTATAACGCGTAAGGGAAAGGATACTGGGAAAAGGAAAAAAGATAAGAAAGAGATTGGAAATGGGGTGGAGGACAGTGATAAGGATGCAAGTGATAGCCTTTTGGATAGATTGTTAGCTGAACGTCCACCACCATACAATCAGACACACCTCGAAGGTGGGGACAATACGAGTGGTACTCATTCCTGTGTTGAAGGGGTCATATCAACTGGTATGATTCAGACTACAGCAGGAGGGAATAGCAACATCCATGTTGCAGGTTCGACTAGAAACTGTAACACATATTTGACTTTTCAGCTTCCGGATGCTCTTACGGTGCTGGTAACTATCGGCCCAATATTCCCTATGTACGATCTTAGCTCTTTTGGAAATGGAGGTCAGGGAAATCTTGCTTCTAGAGAAGTAAGCATAGCAGAAAGTCAACGAATTAAATTTGTCCCATTAGTTCCAATGAATGAGGGCTCACCATGTGCAGACCCTTCAGTGGTACAGAATGGATTTAAACCCATAAGGTAGTTTCCAGGATTGACAAGAATAGATTCTCCTGTATGGGAAACTCTTCTAAATGCAAGCAATAGTAGGCCTCAAGAAAGTGATTCACAGAGAATAACTACTGAAGGTCAACACTTATTTGATGCCCAAGATTTAGAACAATGGCTGAAAGAGCACCTTAACACTATGAAAGCTGCAACAAAAGTGGATCTGATTGATGTGGTAAATTAAAGACTGAATTGGATGAAATGATAAGTGGAAGTTTAGAGCTTAATAGGATAGATACTTATCAACAAAGTGAACTGCTATTCATGGGTAAACTCGTCTCTAGAAGAGCGAGTACATGAGAAACTGTCTTAATTGGCACAAAGATATGATGTTGACATGGAAAAAACTAAGGCTTTTTGGAAGAATCATAGACCTGCTTTTAGCGATCAGGATATAGAGAATTTGCAATCGCCAGGATTGAAAACACATATTGAAGAATTAATTTTGAGCATTTGAATTTGGAGAATTTTGGACAACTGGGAGTAAAGATGGGACAAAAAGAAAGGTTAAAAAAGAAAAGCAGGTGAACCTCCCTCTCCAGGGAGAAAGGAATGGGGGTTAAGGCTTTCCTGTTCAGGGAAGTACAGAGTGGAGGCTATGTGCATGTACCTTGGAGTGATCTTGCTGCATTTACAAATGATTTCCCAAGATTGAGAGAGACGCCTGTCGAGTAGTACAAACAGGTTAATCGGTTTGTGAAGATTTCAAAAGTGTGTGGATAGCCCTAAATACGCTGCTTGAAATTGTGGCCCAGAGTGCTTTATGGTCAGTATGTAAAATAGCTACGGAATGGCCTGAAGGTGCACATGATAGGGACCAAGAGATACATGGTCTGTCACCCATAGTAAAAAAGAAATACGAACAGGTGATTCGTAAGTGCCACCACTGGATTTTGATTGGGTAAAAATTGATAAAACAACCCAAGAGCCTAAAGAGACAATTCATGCCTTTTACGAGAGATTGTTACAGGCTTTTAAATAGGGGTGGGCGGTAAACTCCGCTCCTCTGGCGAAGTATGCTGCGATATACTCAATCCGCACTTCGGTTGGAGTGTGGAGACTACTGCCGACATCTACTTTTGGAACGCTTGCCGCCCCTCCGTTTCTTCCCACCTTACTTCCTGGCCTTCAAACGAGCTTACTATTTTACATCTTGCAGAAACATTAACCCTGGGCGTAGTTTGTGAAGTAGCGCTACGCGTAGCTTCGCAAACTGCGTAGTGCACTGTGCAAGATGCTGTTCGCACTGATTGCACAGTGCCGGATGCTTGTCCGCACTGTGCAATCAGTGCAACCTGCATCTTGCACAGTGCAAGCGATCATTTTCTGCCGCTCGAGTAGATTTCTACTCGAGCGGCAGCTTTCTCAACGCGGACTGGTAGTTTCTCATCGCGAGAGGTCGCGAGCATACGCGACCACTCGCAATGAGAAACCTGACCTCCTCGCATTGAGAAGCTCGCCAGGAGGTTTATTTTCCACGCTCGCGATCGGCAATTTGATGTTACTGATCGCGAATGAGGAAAAAGTCTCGCCGGGATGTCATTTTGCTTGCCCGCGGTCGTCAACTTGACGTTGAGGACCACGAGCAAGCGAAAAATGACCGCTGCACTAAGCTACGCGTGTTGCCACGGTGCTACGTGCAATTCACGTAGTGCAAAGTAGCGCAAATTACGCAAACTATGCGAGCGCAGCGTAGTGCTTTGCCCAGGCTTAACGAACATACAGTTCATACATTACGCCCCTTAATAAGACATTGTTTTTTTGTTCACATTTTAAAGTAACATCTGGCATGTCTCAGTTCGGGGTGCTACGACTCACTGCCGGTCTCACAGGGGGCCACCCCGGTGCAGGAAACAGCCCCCATTATAAATGCGCTCCTGTGGCTTTCTCAGAAAAGGGCTTGTGCTTGTGTGTTTACCATTTGCAATGCTACCGAAGCGTGGTTGTGTAAGCCATGTGAAGTGAACGTCACAGATGGGAAGCATTTTTATATTCCTCCCTACACGCCAGACAAAATATTTATAAAGGAAACACTACTTACTTCGCCAAAGGCTGGTGGTAATTTCCCGCCACGCTACGCCACATCATACTAGTTGCACTCGCGAGCCTTCCCTAACTGAATCCGAGGATGAGAAGAGTTCTGTTGCTGCTGCTGCTGCTGCTGCTTGCTACTGTGAGTGTGATCCTGCCCGGGCAGGGTTTATTTATTCTCTGAAATCAGCTTCAGCCGAGTAGCAGGGGTTGATATCAAACAGCAACAGCATTGGGATGGTCATGGTTTAAGGACGGCAGTGAGGTCATTCTTGTGAAGTATCAGGTGTTGGCACTGAGGAGAGGGCGGAGTCAAACCAGTAAGTAATAAACAACAATCTGCCTGCCAGAGAGCCAAGCTGCTCTAACTGTAGTAGGGCTATGGAGGGATTTGTTTACTGCTTCCCAAAAAGTTGAAGATCTGCTGAGAAGAAAGAGACACCAAAGCAGCAATGTGGAGACCAGGAGCCTCACAACCATAGCGAAACACCCAAATTAGCAGTGCTCCAAAGGTAAGAGCAACGTGAAACCTCGTTAGCTCTCTCGATTTTATCCATGTCACCACCCGCACCCCCATCCTTTTGATCGATTCCTCGAGAAGTATACTTACTTTTAGAACTGCATAACCGTATTCTTGGTTAGTTCTGTATGGAAGTGCACCCCTTCTTGCTTTACATGTTGAGCAACAAACGGCCTGATATTTGTAAATGCACTTATTGTGCACTCCACTATATTCACAAGCATAACAGCAGTACGTAGTAAGGAACCATCTCGGCATGGGGCCTACTCTGCCCACTTGTGAACTCTGTGGAATTTAGCAGAGTTTTCCGGCAACTCCACGTAATTCCGTGGAGTCAAACACCTAGAGCTCCGCCCGGGTTTACTTTTAAACAGTATAGTAGGATGAATACCCTTGAGCTCAAAGACATGGGACAATTTGTGTCTAGAATTGTGACTGGATTGCGACCTGAGGTTTGCTTGATGGTGCAGCAGCAAAAAGTCTGTCAACGAGATTCTGCGTTATGCAAAGTTTTGCAGCAACAAAATTGAGATGAAGCACAAGAAGCTGAAGGAGAAGCTAATGATGGTACATATAAAGGCTGCTGAAAGGGGTCAGGGACAACCTTATGCAGGGAATGCGGTTCAGATGCAAGGAGTCTATCAGTCAGGGGCTCCGGTGCAACAGAGAGGGGAGTTTCAGGGACTAGGGAAAGGAATAGCAGTCCTATAAATCCAAAAATGGGAATTGATATTGCCACTTTGAAAAAGACTAACCCATGTCACTACTGTAACAGGGTGCGGCATTGAAAGTGAGAATGTTGTATAAATCTCACAGATCAGGAACAGAATAGAGGAATGGCTCAGTCTCAGGGGAATGTTGTGCAGTCTCAAAAAGATCCTGGGCAGTCCATGTAACTCACCTATGATTGGCTTACTGAAAACAAGCGGTTAATATCAGATCGTGAGGGCTGTATGTAAAATTAATAACATAGTGGTTCCTTGTTGTCCTGTGGTACCGAATCCTTCTGTGATATTGTTTTAGATTCCAAGTGAGGCTGAATGGTTCACTGTTATTGATCTTTGCCAGTCCTTTTTCTCGATTCCCCTTCATGAGGAAAGCCAATTTTTATTTGTTTTCCGTCTAAGAAATCTAATTTTAACATGGTGCCGTGTCCCAGAAGGATATATGGAGAGTCCATCTATATTTAACTACATCTTGAAGAATAATTTGGAGTATCTTGTTTTGCCCTGCAGTTCTGTCCTGGTGCAGTATATCGATGAGCTGTTGATTGCATCGAACACTCGAAAAGCATGCAAGACTGATACAATAGCATTACTGAACCATCTAGCTGTGAATGGACATAAAGTGTCCCCAAGCAAACTACAGTACTGTATGATTTAAGTCCTTTACTTAAGACATTACATCGCGAAAGGTGCTAGAAAGGTGTCACAAGAGACCATATCGCTGTTCATGCAAATTAATCTGCCTCGCACACAGAAAGAAGTCAGGATGTTTTTGGGAATGGGCTACTGTCACATGTGGATACCCAGCATTTTCCTAGTGGGCAAACCTCTACAGAGGTTGACACACAAAGATGTTTCTAATCCAGTGCTCTGGGGGAGCGATTGCTTGAATGTATTCCTGAAGTTGAGACAAAGCCTTTGTCTCGCTCCTGCCTTAGCTATGCCAGTCTACAACAAAAGGTTTTTGCTGTTTTGCAGTGAAAGAGAAGGCTGTGTGCTCTCAGTGTTGACTCAGAATCATGGAAGTGCCCGTAGACCAGTGGCATATTTCTCACCTACTTTAGATCCAGATGATTCAGTGCTGTCTGGATGTGTCAAATCTGCTGCTGCAACAGGTGTTAGTATTGAAAGATGCAAAATCATTGTGATGAGTCACCCTTTAACGTTATACGTACCTCAATCCATTCACATTTTGTTGATCAGAACTTGTACTCAACACCTCACAAAACGTAGGCACACTAGGTATAAGCAGACTATTTTTGCTGCTGAGAATATGACCTTAAGGAGATGCTCCGTACTGAATCCCCTAACATTGCTTCCACTAACTGATTGTGATGAAGATGAGATCGAAATAGAGCATGATTGTCTCGAGGTCACAGAACTGTGCAACAAGCCACATCTTGACATTGCTGAAAAGCTATTGCCTGAATCTGATTACACCCTATTTGTGGATCGCTCTTGTCTATGAGACACTGAGGGAAATTTAAGGGCTGCCTATGCTGTCTGTACTGTTTCAGGGGTAGTAGAAGCTGCCTGGCTTAAAGGTGAATTCTCCGCACAGGTAGCAGAACTGATTGCCCTCACTAGGCATGCTGTGTTTCAGACCATCTGAAGCTGACACTCCTCACTGATAGCAGTATGGTTTAGGTGTAGCTCATTATTTCGGAACGTTTTGGTCTCAACAATGTAAGAAAACTACTGGAAGCACTGCAACAGCCAGTGCAAATTGCGGTCGTCAAATTTTCTGCCCATTGCAAGTGAAGCGATTTACTCACAGTAGGAAATCACTATGCCGACGAAGTTGCAAGCTACTGTGCACTGAACGCTTGTACTTTTAAAGGGGAATATACAAATGAAGGTACTGATTAAACCAATTTCAACCTTTTGATGTCACTTGCTGATACATGGGAGGAAGTAAAAAGGATGCAGGAGGAAGTTACTGAGGAGGGACAGCAAGATGGATCAAAGCAGGATGTGTGAAATGAAGTGACGATATTTGTGTTTCAGAAGATGAGAGACCAGTTCTGGGTCTATGCATGTGGGAAGAGATGCCATGGTGCGATTGTTTAGATACCTGTTTACATACCTGTTTACATACCTGTTTGTTTATTGATTTTGACATAGACTTCTGTCCATAATACATGAATTTGAGTTGTGTGCTGAGCTATTTTTGTTCTTAGCATTTTTTGGGTCACACCAAATACTAGGGACGCATGAAGGTCGCGTCCCTGGCTCTTTGCACCACATTTTTGTTTATTCACATTATTATACTAGCTTGATTGGTGCAGGTTTCCTAGTGCCCTGATCTTCTTTCTGCTGTTTTGTATTATGTAAACTTGGGCCACCTTGCACAGTCAAATTTACAGTTACTATTTCAAACATAATGAATTTTGAAGACAATAGGGAGGAATTAATAGGGGATCTTTTTAATATTGTAAGAAATGAGACCACGGCTATGAATTGTATGCTGTACTTTTAAATCAGAAAAACTTGAACAACAAAATAAAGAAAAATTCATCATCAAGACACTGAAGTTTATCGTGAATCTTTTGGGATATATTACATACCTGTTTGTTTATTGATTTTGACATATACTTCTGTCCATAATACATGAATTTGAGTTGTGTGCTGAGCTATTTTTGTTCTTTGCATTTTTTGGGTCACACAAAATACTAGGGGCGCATGAAGGTCACGTCCCTGGCTCTTTGCACCACATTTTTGTTTATTCACATTATTATACTAGCTTGATTGGTGCAGGTTTCCTAGTGCCCCGATCTTCTTTCTGCTGTTTTGTATTACAGATTTGTTATTAACCCGTAATTCCGAGAAATAGTGGAGGCTTTGTGTTACCAATGTGTGATTTGTCAGCAAATGAAAGTGGGAAAAAGAACTGCTGTTACACTGACTCACATAGGAAGATAAGGAGGTTCTTTTAACAGGATGCAGCTGGACTTTGTTTAAATGCAGCATGCAATAGATTGAGGTACATTTTAGTAGTGGGGCGCATCTTTTCACATTGGGTTGAACCCTACCAGACTAGGAGATGTGATTGCCTTATTGTAGCAAAACTGCTGCTGAGGGAACTCATTCCAAGATTCCGATTTCCAACCTCTTTAGAGTCAGACCGAGGAACTCATTTTAATAATGAGATTTTGAGAATGTTGTGTGCAGCACTGCAAGTGGAACAGAAATTACACTGCAGTTATCGGCCAGAGGCTTTAGGTATCGTGGAACAAGTCAACGGCACTTTGAAATCAAGGTTGACTAAAGTGTGTGCCTCGACATCTCTGAAATGACCTGATGCTTTGCCCCTTGTGCTCATGAGTCTTCACAGTGTTCCCGATCGAAAGACAGGATTGTCTCCACATGAGATACTCACGGGGCGAAGAAAGATCCCTTCAGCTGGCACCAAACTCTGCTTTCAAGCCGCTTTCTGCCGAGCTCCTCTGGCCTGCACGCTGCTGCCGGGCCTGCCTGGCGTTGTGCGGCCAGAGGTGGTTTTGGGACACCATGGTGCTGGGAACTTCCTGCGTGGCTTCGCTGGATCTGTGGCTGCCCGTTGCTGTTCCCTGAAGTCAAGCTGTCTACCCGGTCCGGTAAGGCGGCTCTGCGGGTGGGGTGGCTTGGGGTGGGGTTCGGGCGTGCAGGCCGTACCGCGGAGCCCGGGCTGCCTTTCATGCTGCTGTGCGCCTCCTGGCGCTCAATCGTCCCGCTCAGCCTGCTCTACCCTAAGTACATATTTGGGCCCCGCGGCATGGGTGGCGCACTCCCCGCGGTTCCCTGTCACTCGCTGCTCCTCCGGTCGAGGGCCTCCCGCGTTGACCCCGCCATCTTGCTCCTCCAGCTTGGTGCTGTGCGCCGGCCGGCCCTGGGATTGCCGCTTCTGCTGCCTGAACTGCTGCACCACCCCAGCCTACTTCCGTGGTCTGACCGGTCTGCTGAGCTGCCTCTGTGCCCCATTCTATACTGCACCCCTCGCATTCACTAGGCCCGCTACACAATGGGAGGCCCTGCCAGTGATTGCCCACTGCCTCACTGTCTGGCCCGTGCTCAGACTGTAGCACACTTTGCATTCTCTGGGTCTACTGCACATTGGGTGGCCCTGCTAGCAATTGTCCACTGCCTCACCATCTGGCTCACATTGTGACTATTCCCGGCGGTGGGGTCGGCGCAGCCCCCTACCTTCGCATGCCAGTGCCATAGACCTGCTCCTTCCCTGTTCCACCTTCTTCTGGGGCACGTGCCAGCTTCATCGTCCACCATGCGGCTTGTGGTTGCCGCGTCGCCCTTTGGTCCCCGCCTCCCCTCAGGCCGTCCCACCACACCTGCTTCCTTGGGGTGCTGGTGGTGTGTTTTGGGAGCCTGTGGCGGCTTAATTATGGGGAAAGCTGACCCCAAACAGCCCATGCTGGCTTTCGACCAGTGCAGCCTAACGCGACAGGCTGGATCTCCCCCGGATACGGGCAACCCTGTCACACAGACTGAGACTGGCCCAACCTGAGAGGATGATCTAAAAGCCATCATGTTGGATGTTAAGACCACCATATCTGGCATCGCTACCCAACTTGACCAATTGTCTGCTCGCCTGGACACTGTTAAGGCTCGGGTGGACACACATGACTCGCGGCTTGCCCAGGCGGAGGCGAGGGTTTCTGATGTTGAGGACGCTGCGACAGATGACCGCCAAAAGCTTCTCCAAATAGACAAAGTGCTGGAAATTATTAGGAACAAGAATGAGGATTTGGAGGCACGCTCTCGGCGGAGCAACCTCCGCATTACGGGCGTGCCGAAATCCTCCAACATTTCCAAAATGAAGGACTTTGTTGAGCAACTCCTGCGCGACCTATTTGGCGATGGGCTATCCCGTCTTCATTTTCGAGCGGGCCCACCGCTCCCTAGGTCTGCGACCCGCACCTGGCTTACCCACATGCCAAATAATCACCAAACTGCTAAACTTTCGGGACCATGACGCAGTTCTCCGTGCTGCCAGCTAGAAGGGCGTGATCCGCCAACAAGGTAACTCCCTTGCCTTTTATCCTGATTACACGCTGGCAGTGCAGGCTGCCAGACATGAGTTCCTCCCGGCTAAACGGCTGCTCCAGAAGCACGACGTCTCCTATTCCCTGGCCGACCTGGCCAAGCTGCGTGTCAAGCAAGGCTCCCACATGCACGTCTTTACTGAGCCTAAGGATGCCCTGGCCTACGCTAAGAAACTTGATAAACGGCACCGCTCTACCCCACCCAGTTCCCAGCCAGTTGACGATGGTGGTTTGAGCGAAAATGACTGATATCAGCCCTCATTGCCAGGACTTTGCCTTTCTGGTTGCTTGCCTTGTTGTTATCTGCTCCCACTGTCCGCTCGCCCACTGTTATAATTGCACCTGATGTTTACTCTAGACGTGACTCATATGTTACTGTGTTATTGGATATCTGTTCCCCTGTGGTAGATCACCTCTGATCCATTCTATTCTCGCTTTGCCTCGTTCTCCCTAACACCAGCGCCACAATTGATGCTTGTTTCTTATCTGTATTGCTATGTTGCACCCTCGTTGCGGGGATGTTCCATGGTCTCTATGGTTCTTGCTCCTGATAACCACCATCATATGTGGCTTGGTCACCCTGTCCTAGTGGATGGGGTGTACGCCTGGTAGAGCCAAGCCTCCTTGGGAGGATTCCCTTCTTTAATCATGACTGTTCCCCTCCCAGTTGGGGTGGCACCAGGGGGTGGGAAGGGTTGCTCAACCTAATTGGGGGGTTGGAGGGGTTGGGGGTGGTTATGGCACAGGATGTTGCCTCCTCGTATGTTACCTCCTTTCCGAGGCCTGTTGTTTGGTTTGTTTTATGACTTTTTTTGTGACATTTCATTTGCCACATCGACTTCTGGACTGCGCATCCCTTCCCAATCACATCTGGCTCCTACTTCGCATCTGTCCTCATCTGCCACTCACTTTCATGACACAGTGAATTGACGGACACCACGCTCTGGACCCGGAATGTCCGCGGTCTTAACGACCATCGAAAGGCCCGCCTAGTACATGCCCACCTCATCCGTCACAAGGTGGACATTTGTTTCCTTCAGGAGACCCACCTGCTATCCGCCACGTCCACCAGGCTTCTCTCTAGACATTGGGACGAAATTCATTCCTACTTCTACTCTGGCTACTCTCGTGGGGTATCCATCCTGATGTGCAGAAGGCTTCCATGGCACACATCTCGGGTCATTGCGGATCCTGGGGGTGCTTCGTCATTCTGCGTGGCACTCTCCTGGCCCAACCCCTGATCCTTGCAGCGATATACGGTCCCAATTCTGATGACCCTGACTTCTTTGCGCAAGTGTGGCAACACATTTCTTCCCTGGGCCCTGCCGCGCTGCTTTGGGAGGCGATTTCAACATTACACCTTCTGACACCCTTGACCGCTCTGGGCCCCACTCTCTACACCCGCTGCGCTACCACCCTCCTACACTCCATACTACCCGACAACTCACTGCATGATGCGTGGCGGCACACCCACCCGGAAGCACGTGAAGGCAAATGCATGATGGGCTGTCGGGGCTGTTGGTCCCGCCTGGACCTCTGGGTCACCACCCAGGATGCCTTTGCGAGGGTCACTTCCGTAGAGCACATGGCACGTACCCTTTCGGACCATGCTCCCGTCCGCCTTAGTCTGCTCCCCCGGTATTCCTCCCAGCGCACATTTGCCTGGCGGCTGCCCCCCGCTGCGCTCCGGGATTCGCTGTTCTGAGACGAGATTCAAACCGCCATCGCGAACTATTTCGACCTCAACGCCGGCTCAGTCAACTCCCCTCCACCCATTGGGAAGGCATTAAAGTGGTGATTTGAGGCAAATGTATCTCCAAGCAGGCTGCCGTACTGCGCTCTATTCGCGGTGCTCTTGCGTGGTTGGAGGGGGTAATCAAGGCTCTTGACTCTTCGCACTCTCTCAGCCCTAGCCCGACCTCCTTGCGCGGCTTAGGGGTAAACTCTCTGAATTTAATGATGAGATCAACAGGGAACTCTCCTTTCTTGGTAGGGAGGCGAGGGAGCGTCGTTTTGGTGAAGGGTATCGCCCGGGCAAGACTCTTGCCAATCTTCTACGGCAGCCTCCTATATCACGATACCAAAGGGGATGATGGACGGAGCGTTTGAGCTAATCAAACACTCACCCCCAGTCAACTGATCTGGGTTTAATCCATCATCATTCATTAGCTCACTCCACCACCCCAGTTCAGACATGGCCATATGCAAATCAGTCTGACCCTGTACCTCATGGGATTAGTCCAGCCCGAACTGCCAAGCCATGTCTTCCCTGGACCGGAAACAAGCATCCTGGGACCGGTTTCAGGTTCATAACCCTCATCAGCCAGGCTATCTTGAATCCAGTGGCAAAGTGAGCAAGGGACCCATGTCTGGGCATACCCTGCCAACTTAGGGCGAACAAAGCGATACCAAAGGGGATGATGGACGGAGCGTTTGAGCTAATCAAACACTCACCCCCAGTCAACTGATCTGGGTTTAATCCATCATCATTCTTTAGCTCACTCCACCACCCCAGTTCAGACATGGCCATATGCAAATCAGTCTGACCTTGTGCCTCATGAGAACAGTTCAGCCCGAACTGCAAAGCCATGTCTTCCCTGTACCGGAAACAAGCATCCAGGGATCGGTTTCGGGTTCATAACCCTCATCAGCCAGGCTATCTTGAATCCAGTGGCAAAGTGAGCAAGGGACCCACGTCTGGGCATACCCTGCCAACTTAGGGCGAACAAAGCGATACCAAAGGGGATGATGGACGGAGCGTTTGAGCTAATCAAACACTCACCCCCAGTCAACTGATCTGGGTTTAATCCCTCATCATTCTTTAGCTCACTCCACCACCCCAGTTCAGACATGGCCATATAAAAATCAGTCTGACCCTGTGCCTCATGGGAACAGTCCAGCCCGATCTACCAAGCCATGTCTTCCCTTGACCGGAAAAAAGCATCCTGGGACCGGTTTCGGGTTCATAACGCTCATCGGCCATGCTATCTTAACTCCAGTGGCAAAGTGAGCAAGGGACCCACGTCTGGGCATACCCTGCCAACTTAGGGAGAACAAAGCGATACCAAAGGGGATGATGGATGGAGCATTTGAGCTAATCAAACACTCACCCCTAGTCAACTGATCTGGGTTTATTCCATCATCATTCTTTAGCTCACTCCACCACCCCAGTTCAGACATGGCCATATGCAAATCAGTCTGACCCTGTGCCTCATGGGAACAGTCCAGCCCGAACTGCCAAGCCATGTCTTCCCTGGACCGGAAACAAGCATCCAGGGACCGATTTCGGGTTCATAACCCTCATCAGCCAGGCTATCTTTAATCCAGTGGCAAAGTGATCAAGTGACCCACGTCTGTGCATACCCTGCCAACTTAGGGCGAACAAAGCGATACCAAAGGGGATGATGGACAGAGCGTTTGAGCTAATTAAGCACTCACCCCCAGTCAACTGATCTGGGTTTAATCCATCATCATTCTTTAGCTCACTCCACCACCCCAGTTCAGACATGACCATCTGCAAATCAGTCTGACCCTGTGCCTCATGGGAACAGTCCAGCCCGAACTGCTAAGCCGTGTCTTCCCTGGACGGGAAACAAGCATCCTGGGATCGGTTTCGGGTTCATAACCCTCATTAGCCAGGCTATCTTGAATCCAGTGGCAAAGTGAGCAAGGGACCCACGTCTGGGCATACCCTGCCAACTTAGGGCGAACAAAGCGCTACCAAAGGGGATGATGGACGGAGCGTTTGAGCTAATCAAACACTCACCCCCAGTCAACTGATCTGGGTTTAATCCATCATCATTCTTTAGCTCACTCCACCACCACAATTCAGACATGGCCATATGCAAATCAGTCTGACCCTGTGCCTCATGGGAACAGTCCAGCCCGAACTGCCAAGCCATGTCTTCCCTGGACAGGAAACAAGCATCCTGGGACCGGTTTCGGGTTCATAACCCTCATCAGCCAGGCTATCTTGAATCCAGTAGCAAAGTGAGCAAGGGACCCACATCTGGGCATACCCTGCCAATTTAGGGCGAACAAAGCGATACCAAAGGGGATGACGGACGGAGCGTTTGAGCTAATCAAACACTCACCCCCAGTCAACTGATCTGGGTTTAATCCATCATCATTCTTTAGCTCACTCCATCACCCCAGTTCAGACATGGCCATATGCAAATCAGTCTGATCCTGTGCCTCATGGGAACAGTCCAGCCCGAACTGCCAAGCCATGTCTTCCCTGGACCGAAAACAAGCATCCTGGGACTGGGTTCGGGTTCATAACCCTCATCAGCCAGGCTATCTTGAATCCAGTGGCAAAGTGAGCAAGGGACCCAAGTCTGGGCATACCCTGCCAACTTAGGGCGAACAAAGCGATACCAAAGGGGATGATGGATGGAGCGTTTGAGCTAATCAAACACTCACCCCCAGTCAACTGATCTGGGTTTAATCCATCATCATTCTTTAGCTCACTCCACCGCCCCAGTTCAGACATGGCCATATGCAAATCAGTCTGACCTTGTGCCTCATGGGAACAGGTCAGCCCGAACTGCCAAGCCATGTCTTCCCTGTACCGGAAACAAGCATCCTGGGATCGGTTTCGGGTTCATAACCCTCATCAGCCAGGCTATCTTGAATCCAGTGGCAAAGTGAGCAAGGGACCCACGTCTGGCCATACCCTGCCAACTTAGGGCGAACAAAGCGATACCAAAGGGGATGATGGACGGAGCCTTTGAGCTAATCAAACACTCACCCCCAGTCAACTGATCTGGGTTTAATCCATCATCATTCTTTGGCTCACCTCACCACCACAGTTCAGATATGGCCATATGCAAATCAGTGTGACCCTGTGCCTCATGGGAACAGCCCAGCCCGAACTGCCAAGCCATGTCTTCCCTGGACCGGAAACAAGCATCCTGGGACTGGTTTCGAGTTCTTAACCCTCATCAGCCAGGCTATCTCGAATCCAGGGGCAAAGTGAGCAAGGGACCCACGTCTGGGCATATCCTGCCAACTTAGGGCAAACAAAGCGATACCAAAGGGGATGATGGACAGAGCGTTTGAGCTAATAAAACCCTTACCCCCAGTCAACTGATCTGGGTTTAATCCATCATCATTCTTTAGCTCACTCCACCACCCCAGTACAGACATGGCCATATGCAAATCAGTCTGACCCTGTTCCTCATGGGAATAGTCCAGCCCGATCTGCCAAGCCATGTCTTCCCTGGACCAGAAAAAAACATCCTGGGACCGGTTTCGGGTTCATAACCCTCATCAGCCAGGCTATCTTAAATCCAGTAGCAAAGTGAGCATGGGACCCACGTCTGGGCATACCCTGCCAACTTAGGGAGAACAAAGCGATACCAAAGGGGATGATGGATGGAGCATTTGAGCTAATCAAACACTCACCCCCAGTCAACTGATCTGGGTTTAATCCATCATCATTCTTTAGCTCACTCCACCACCCCAGTTCAGACATGGCCATATGCAAATCAGTCTGACCCTGTGCCTCATGGGAACAGTCCAGCCCGAACTGCCAAGCCATGTCTTCCCTGGACCGGAAACAAGCATCCAGGGACCGGTTTCGGGTTCATAACCCTCATCAGCCAGGCTATCTTTAATCCAGTGGCAAAGTGAGAAAGTGACCCACGTCTGGGCATACCCTGCCAACTTAGGGCGAACAAAGCGATACCAAAGGGGATGATGGACGGAGCGTTTGAGCTAATCAAGCACTTACCCCCAGTCAACTGATCTGGGTTTAATCCATCATCATTCTTTAGCTCACTCCACCACCCCAGTTCAGACATGACCATATGCAAATCAGTCTGACCCTGTGCCTCATGGGAACAGTCCAGCCCGAACTGCTAAGCTGTGTCTTCCCTGGACGGGAAACAAGCATCCTGGGATCGGTTTCGGGTTCATAACCCTCAACAGCCAGGCTATCTTGAATCCAGTGGCAAAGTGAGCAAGGGACCCACGTCTGGGCATACCCTGCCAACTTAGGGCGAACAAAGCGCTACCAAAGGGGATGATGGACGGAGCGTTTCAGCTAATCAAACACTCACCCCCAGTCAACTGATCTGGGTTTAATCCATCATCATTCTTTAGGTCACTCCACCACCACAGTTCAGACATTGCCATATGCAAATCAGTCTGACCCTGTGCCTCATGGGAACAGTCCAGCCCGAACTGCCAAGCCATGTCTTCCCTGGACCGGAAACAAGCATCCTGGGACCGGTTTCGGGTTCATAACCCTCATCAGCCAGGCTATCTTGAATCCAGTGGCAAAGTGAGCAAGGGACCCACGTCTGGGCATACCCTGCCAATTTAGGGCGAACAAAGCGATACCAAAGGCGATGATGGACGGAGCGTTTGAGCTAATCAAACACTCACCCCCAGTCAACTGATCTGGGTTTAATCCATCATCATTCTTTAGCTCACTCCATCACCCCAGTTCAGACATGGCCATATGCAAATCAGTCTGACCCTGTGCCTCATGGGAACAGTCCAGCCCGAACTGCCAAGCCATGTCTTCCCTGAACCGGAAACAAGCATCCTGGGACCGGTTTCGGGTTCATAACCCTCATCAGCCAGGCTATCTTGAATCCAGTGGCAAAGTGAGCAAGGGACCCACGTCTGGGCATACCCTGCCAACTTAGGGAGAACAAAGCGATACCAAAGGGGATGATGGACGGAGCATTTGAGCTAATTAATAACTCACCCGAGTCAACTGATCTGGGTTTAATCCATCATCATTCTTTATCTCACTCCACCACCCCAGTTCAGACATGGCCATATGCAAATCGGTCTGACCCTGTGCCTCATGGGAACAGTCCAGCCCGAACTGCCAAGCCATGTCTTCCCTGGACTGGAATCAAGCTATCCTGGCTGAAGAGGGGTGAAATCCCGAAACCGGTCTTAGGATGCTTGTTTCCAGTCCAGGGAGGACCTGGCTTGACAGTTCGGGCTGGACTGTACCCATGAGGCACAGGGTCAAGACTGATTTGCATATGGCTGGGTTCAAACTGGAACGGCATGGTGAGCAAAAAAACGATGGATTTAGGCCCAGATCTCTGTACTGGGGTGAATGTATGACATTGTTCTGCATTCTGTCCATCAACTGTTGTTTTTGCATTTGTCACCCCGAGCGGGAAGGGTATGCCCAGACGTGGTTCCCGTGCACTCCATGCCACTGGAATCAAGCTATCCTGGCTGAAGAGGGGTGAAACCCCGAAACCAGTCCTAGGATGCTTGTTTCCAGTCCAGGGAGAACCTGGCTTGGCAGTTCGGGCTGGACTGTACCCATGAGGCACAGGGTCAAGACTGATTTGCATATGGCTGGGTTCAAACTGGAACGGCATGGTGAGCAAAAAAATGATGGATTTAGGCCCAGATCTCTGTACTGGGGTGAATGTATGACATTGTTCTGCATTCTGTCCATCAACTGTTGTTTTTGCCTCCTATATCACAGCACTCCAGGACGGCGGCCCAGATAGAACAACCTCTCCCGAGGAGGTGGTGGCTAGATTCACTGCCTTATACTTTCAACTCTACACCGCTGGAGTTGTGCCCTTGCGCGACATCCTCGACCAATACTTTGACACTCTTGACCTCCTCTGGCTGGACAACAGCCACCGGGAGTACCTCGACGAACCCTTTTTCAGGGAGGAGATCCTGGCGGCTATAAATAGTCTGCCTGGCGACAAGGCCCCGGGCATCCAGTCCTGCACCTTGCTGCTATGTACAACGACTCCTTTGAGTGTGCCCATTTCCCCCCTTCGCTCTGTGAGGCCCTGTTGTTAGCCTCCCGCCTTCTCCCGCTCATGGCCCTGATAGCTCACCCAGACCAGTCCGGCTTCATCCCTGGCCGTGCCACATCGCATAATCTTCTGACTATTTTCGCCGTTCTCCATCAAATCAGCCACGCACTCCCAGCCATGGCTGCCCTCTTGGACGCCACCAAAGCTTTCGATACTCTTGAGTGGCCTTTCCTCTTTTACCTCCTCCCGCGCTTAGGTTTTAGCCCGGTTTTTCTGTCCAGCTTCTTTACACTCATCCCACGGATCGCCTTCAGGTCAACGGTCAGATTACGGAGCCCATCCCTGTTGCTAGGGGCACGAGGCAGGGGTGCCCACTCTCACCCATGCTCTTCGCTGTAGCTATGGAGCCCCTCACTGCCAGGCTCCGGCAGCATCACACTCAGAAAGGTCTCGGCTTTGCGGCTCGAGTCCTGGTCATCTCCATGTACGCGGACGCCGTCACAATCTATGTCCGCAAGCCCCAAGAAAATCTCGGCCCCATTGTCCGTGTGGTGGTGCGCTTTAGGGGCTTGTCTGGCATCAAGGTCAACTGGAGTAAGTTCATTCTTTTTCCACTGATGGACGACACTGTCCCCTTCACTCCGGATTATCCATTTGTATGGGCATCGGGGCCCACTAGATACCTGGGCATCTGGCTTAGCAGGGACGTGGATGAACTTTGGAGGGTGAATTTCGGCCGGGCAGTCACCTGGCTTGAATCTAAAATCCACCTCTGGCGGCGACTGCCCTTGTCCCTGGCAGGGCGCATAGCCATCACCAAGATGTTGGTGCTCCCAAAGTTTCTGTACCTGTTCTTGAACATCCCCATCCCCATCCCCCTCATGGCTCATTTCTTTCGCAAACTTGGCTCCCTTATAATCTCTCTTGTCTGGGCTGGGCGTCAGCCAAGAATTGCATATAACATTCTCACACTTCCTTTATCATGTGGCGGACTGGGTGCCCCAGATTTTAAATGATATGCCCTCAGTGCCCAAGCCAGCTTCCTTCACTTCACCTGACGGCTTTTCAGCCTTACGTGGCAGTGGAGGCTGACCTCACGGCCCCCCTACCGCTCCTGACCACCATCTTTGCCCCCGCGAGACCTCCACGCAGAGAGATCGACACTATGGAGACCATACGCTGGGCCTGGGACGGCCTCCGGAAATACTCTGGCTCTAGCATGCTCTCCGCAAATGCCATGCCCATCGCACACAATCCGACATTCCGGGATGGTTAAACGCGCGACGCGACTTGGGCTGTCCACATTGTCGGACCTTTACCCTGACAGTGGCTTCTTTTCCCTTCCAGATGAGTCCAGCACCCATGGACACCCTGCTGTATTACCAACTTACAGCTTCTTGCAGGCAGATGCACCCCACGTTTCCTCAACCCCCTCCTTCGTTGGCTGCCCTCGACTTCGCATACACATCCGCCTCCCCCCGCAAGATTGTCTCCAGACTTTATGCCCTCACGTTGGCGGCATCTCTGCTTTCCGCTGACTGTGCCGCGCTGCCTGGAGTGAGGACCTAGGCACCGACCTCTCCCAGGAGGTCTGGATGTACTGTTGCAAGCAGACCAAACATCTGTCCCCTAACTACCACCTGCACCTCATACATTTTAAATACCTGCATAGACTGTATCGCTCCCCTGCCCAGCTGCATAAAATGGGCCTCACCCCCAGCGATAGATGCCTCCGATGCTCTGCCCCCGCTGCCGACTTCTCCTATCTCGCCTGGCTGTGCCCTAAGGTCTCTGCATATTGGCGCGAAGTGTGCACCGCCATCACTGAGATCACCTCCTCGCCTGTTGCGCCAGACCCATTAATTTGCCTCTTACTCTTTGTGAAACATTGTCCAGATGTCTCCCGCCGGCTAACAGCTATGCTGCTCGTTCTTGCACGGTGTAGGGTCGCCATGTATTGTGGACGGAGGCCCAGGGTCAGCGCTTGGCTTGAGGATGCTGCGCGCTGTCAGATGCTTCTGTCCGAATTCTGGGATCTGATGCCATCAACTGGCCGCCTGATTGACAATTGGGCTCCCTTGTTTCCTACCTCCAGCACGAGAGCGCTTTGCCCTCCTCGGCCTCTCCCGCGCCCCCTGCCGGCTCCTTGCCTGCGGCAGCCTCCGATAATGGCTTGTAGTGTGCAGCTCCCATATTTATGCACCCCGGTGGTTTCCTGGCTGCCTCTTTCACCTGCACCTGGCCTCCCCAGGGCGCTCCTCTATGTCCATCTTGCTCCAACTGCTGTCGCTCCCCTCCAGGCACTGCAAAGGGCTGCTTAAATACAATTGTTCTTATGGTGCATGTATCAGATGTGGTTTTTCCTCTTTAAACGCGGATCTCCGGCCTTCATACATTGTAACTTGATGTGCAAGTTTCTCAATAAAGGTTTTTGAAAAAAAAAAAAAGGATTGGCTGATGTGGTTCATTCTGTGTCTCACCAGGTTGAAGCGGCAACAGCACCACCAGATCAGGAGCAGTGCCATGACCTTAGTCCGCACACAAACACGCCATTGAGCTCTGGGACCTGCTCAACACAACATTCCTGGACGTTGCCTTCCTGACAGAGACCTGGCTGAACGACTCCTCTGCATCCGACATCGCCATAGCCATCCCAGATGGCTACAAGATCAACCACAGAGACCGCACCAACGGATTCGGAGGAGGAATCGCCCACAAGAACAGCATCAGGATCTCGACTAGCACCGACGCGCTCAGCAACGCCGAACACATGCACTTCCAGATCCACACAGACCCTAACTCCACCCTCAGAGGCACCCTCGTCTACCGAACCCCCGGACCCCATCCCCAGTTCAGCGACTTCATCGCCGACTTCACCAGCACGCACGCCCTGACCTCCACCGTCAACATCCTCCTCGGAGACCTGAACTTTCACCTTGAAAACAACAACAACTCCACAACCCTGATCGATAACCTCGTCAACCTCAGACTGAAGCAACTCGTCACAACGCCCACCCACTCCGCCGGCCACACGCCCGACCCCGTCTTTTCCTCAAGCCCGCACGTCTACGTCAGCCACACCACCAAACTCCTCTGGACTGACCACCGCTGCATCCACTTCGCCTTCCAGAAACCCACCACACACCACCGCACCCAACAGATCCCCCACCGCTGCTAGAGCAAAATCATCGAAGACCAACTCCATGCAAACCTCGCTCTCAGCCCACCCACCGAACCCTCCAACACCGACGACGCTGCCCACAGCCTCAGACGCTGGATCGAGGACTGCGCCAACACCCTCACCCTGCTGAAGAAACCCCGCTACAGAGACACCAGCAAGAGGGCCAGCTGGTTCACCCGAGAACTCCTTGCCTCCAAGCAAGCCTGCCGGAAACTAGAGAAGGAATGGCACAGTGAACAAACTCCGGACAGCCACGCAGCACACAAGGACGCCATCCGCAACCACCACCACCTCATCAGGGCGGCCAAGAGGACCTCCTTCAAAGACCGTCTCGACAGCAACGCACACAATAGCAAGGAGCTCTTCAACATCGTGAAGGAACTCTCCAACCCCAGCTCCAACACCAACAACATCCCGCCGTCGCAAGCCCTGTGTGACTCCCTCGCGACCTCCTTCCACCGCAAGATAGCAGACATCCACGACAGCTTCAACACCCAGACAGCCCCAACAGACAGCAACACAACAGACCCTCTGCACACCATCGACCACGTTTTCAACAAAGCAAGCAGCTCCATCACACCCCACCTACGCAACGTCATCAACCTCTCCCTCGAGACCGCGACCTTCCCAGAGAGCTGGAAACACGCCAAGATAAACGCCCTACTCAAAAAACCTAAGGCAGACACAAGAGACCTCAAGAACTTCCGGCCCATCTCTCTGCTCCCCTTCCCGTTCAAGGTCATCGAGAAAATCGTCAACAGACAGCTAACCCGATACCTAAAAAAAAACAGAATCCTGGACCCTTCCCAGTCAGGGTTCCGCAGCAACCACAGCACCGAGACTGCCCTCATTGCTGCCACCGACGACATCAGGACCCTGCTGGACAACGGTGAGACTGCAGCACTCATCCTCCTAGACCTCTCTGCCGCCTTCGACACTGTCTACCACCACACACTACGTGCACACCTCCACGCCGCAGGGATCCAAGACAAGGCTCTGGAATGGACCACCTCCTTCCTCTCTGGCAGAACCCAGAGCGTCCGCCTCCCCCCATTCCGTTCCAAAGCCTCCGAGATCATTTGCGGCGTACCCCAGGGATCCTCCCTCAGCCCGACACTGTTCAACATTTACATGGCCCCGCTCACACACGTCACCCGACAACACAACCTCAACATAATCTCCTACGCAGACGACTCTCAACTGATCCTCTCCCTCACCAAGGACGCCATCACCGCCAAAGCCAACCTCCACGAAGGAATGAAGGCCCTCGCCGACTGGATGAAGATCAGCCGTCTGAAGCTGAACTCGGACAAGACGGAGGTCCTCATCCTCGGCTCCAACCCTTCAGCCTGGGACGACTCCTGGTGGCCGACGGCACTGGGGGCAGCCCCGACACCCACCAACCACGCACGCAACCTGGGAATCATCCTCGACTCAACGCTCTTAATGACCAAGCAAGTCAACGCCGTCTCCTCCTCCTACTTCAACACCCTCCGCATGCTCCGCAAGATCTACAGATGGATCCGACAGATACAAGAAAGACAGTCACCCAGGCCCTCATCAGCAGCAGACTCGACTACGGAAACGCCCTCTACGCGGTAGACCCGGCCAAGCTCATCAAACGACTACAACGCATCCAAAACGCCTTGGCACGACTGATCCTCGTCGTGCCACGACACGGCCACATCACCCCCCACTTGAGAAACCTGCACTGGCTTCCCGTCTACAAGAGGATATCCTTCAAGCTCCTCATCCAAGCACACAAAGCACTCCACAAGACCGGCCCAGCCTACCCCAACAGACGTCTCTCTCGACCTCTCACTCGCCACCGTCCCACGCATCCGAAGAACAACCACCAGTGGGAGATCCTTCTCCTACCTCGCCACCAAGACATGGAACACCCTCCCACTGAGCCTACGACAGACCCAAGACCTGCTGACCTTCAGGAGGATACTCAAGACCTGGCTGTTCGATCAGTAGTGCCCCCCCACAGCGCCTTGAGACCCTCAAGGGTAAGTAGTGCGCTTTACAAATGATTGATTGATTGATTGTCCATACCAGGTGATCTTAGTGACTATGACTGCTGTGAAGTGTGGTGGCTTGCTGAATTGAGTGCATGCATTCCACGCTCATAGAGTCCCCTGTCCCCTTGAACAAGAAATAGCAACTCTCCCAGGAGAAAGGCCATCTGTGGTCAAAAGGACCCAGGAAGAGGTAAGCCAAGCTGTCAGAGCTTGAGACAGCACTCGCACGATTTGAAAGGGGTATTGAGGAGCAGTAGCGGTCCGTGGAGGGAGTTCGGTGGGGCAGTGAGGCGGGGCGGGGGAGGGGCAGGGTGGGGAAATGTAAACACCGGAATATGGATGAACCGAGGTAAGTACATATTTAAATAAATAAAACGAATTGGTTCAGCGCGCTGCATCGCATTTTGCGATGTAGCGCGCACAAAGGAATTCGTTTTATTAGAAGAAAGACATTGTTATGTCTGAATGCAGTTGCCTGCATCAGTAGCGGAGGGAATTACTTACCATCACTTACCACTGACATACGGTATCACTTGTAGTTTGTTGCTGAGTATTTTCTACGGGAAAGTTCATTTTGAGTATTATTTTTCAAGTTATGATTTGTTTTTTTCAGAAGTGCTGTTATTCAGACATTTGACTAGGCATTCATATGCCCAGATAGCTAAAAGAGTTAGTAGGTATTTTGCTCCCGTCAAAATACTGGCAGGAAACACAGGAGCACTAACATTAGATTGTCAGCACCAAGGGAAATTGTTTATACACAATATTAATATTACAGCATTATTTTAGGAGAAAGTGAGTACTTTTGAAGTTTTGAGGAACTTGGAATTGATTTCTTGATAGAACTGATCATGTGATTCCTAGAGTCTATTTTGTTTGTGGAAAGAATGCTTACTTAAGGTTGCCTAATAAATGGCATGGTACATATTGTTTAAGAGCAGTTTTTCCAAAGATTTATCATGTAAAGAATTTTGATCATTCTGTCTGGGAGAAGAGCTCAAGGTCAAAACGTGGTGTTAGTGCAGGAGAGATTGTCGGGGGATATCTATGGAGCTATCATACAAAATATAGGGGTGATACTGAATGACATCAAGGTTAGAAAGCTTTCTACGGTAGTTGATAAGTTATCTACTAGTACAGATGGATCGTTGTAGCGTGTAAATACTGAAATGGTCGCTATTAGGGCTATGATTTGCACAACAGCCTTGCGTTAGACGTTTTGATCGCAAAACAGGGCGGAGTCAGTCAGATGTTAAATGCCCAACAATGTTGTACTTACATCCCAAACAAAAGTAAGGTTTAAAGAATATTATTGAAATTCACAATGAGTTGAGTGGATTGACAGCAGAAGGTGTTTGGGATTCAGCTGGACATGAACTTAGTGCTGTTGGAAGATGGTTTGCGAGTTTAGGAAGTGGTGTAATTGGTTCTATCTTGAGACCACTGCTGATTATTGTACTTTGAGTAATAATATTCATTGTAGGTGTGACGGTTTACAATAGATATAAGGCAAGGAAAGGAGTCACTCGAAATAGAGGAGACATACTGATAGTGAGAAAACATTATAATGAGATAAGGCGTTTGGAGGCGTTTAAGAGAAAAACAATTGTCACAACATGGGTTTAACTTGGCTCAGTCAGATAAGATTGAGAGATTGTGTGATGGCTTGATATGCCATCAGTGGGGGATTGGACACGCATACATTTGATCTTACAATGAAACACAGTTGGAGTGCACCATATTTATGAGTAGTCAGTGCTCAAATATATTTTGTGTGATTAATGTACTAACAAGTAAAGATGGAGTACCGTATGTATAAACTGCTTCACGTAGAACAGATGCTGCTTATAAATGTAGTTAGAATTGCGACCAATAGAGAAATCTAATGTATTTATTTACTACTGATTAAGGGAAATCTATTGTTGTGATTAGTAGAGAAAGTGATAAAGATGAAAGTGCGCACTAATGCTTAGGAGATTCAGATGAAAATGACATGTTCACTTAAGAGAAAATGCATTAATAATTCATGGTTTTACATTATTCGTCTGTTGAAGGATTTATTTGCGGTCAAATTCCCATTTTGTCAATTTTTGTGTACTTATTTGTAACCCAGTGCACTTGTTAATGTTAGCCATTAATTTGAGGCCCTAACGTGTGTTTTAGTTTGCTTCATGTGTTATTTTACTCTAGCCTAACGTAATGTTCCAGTGCTCGCTCACATTGGAGTTTGACGTTCCGATTGTGTTTAACCTTCACTGCGGAATGTTTTGTTGCATTTTGTTTCTACTGCAGGTGTGGACAAGGCCTCATTTGTTAGCATAAGGGAGTTTTGTTTTAAAAGATAGCAAGGCATGAGAATAAGGTGTCGGCAGAGATAATCACATTAACGGACGAGAAGAAGGGTTCTCATGGAGGAGAAGAAGAATGGGCAAGGATGAATGAAGTTGTGGCTTGTTAATGTGGAAAAGGAGGTGATAGTGTCCAATTTATGCTGGGAGATGGGAAAAACACTGACGGGTTTATCTACAAGTCCATTGCTGTGCCTGCAGCATGCATAGAAAGAGAAAAATGCCTTTAATGATTGTTTTTGTGCAAGATGCAAATTAACTCACAATTCTTTATCTTCATTTTCAGTTTGGCTATTATTGAATTAGTAGCATTTTTCCTTCTGTATAGAGTAAGTCTTTTTAGGAGATTTAGTCACGTTTTTTTGTCCTGTACTTCTATACGCTCATGCTAAGATTGGTCCATGTAAACTTATTTTTGGAATTTATGAGTATAATCTTTCCAATCCCAATTTCAGTTGTGGTCTGGTTTATTGTGTGACCTGATGGTTACACTGTATTTGGAAATCTCATGATTAGTAGTATTCTCCCTTTACCTCTCATGCTACTAATAAAAGACCACATCATCTTGGTAAGAGTGTAAATGGGCCGGAGCTTTCACAACTGGTACCATTGCTACAACAACAGGTAGCAGTAGGTGAGCTCTTGCACTGCTATATAGCAGAGATAATGTATTATTTGGACTGGGATTGACCAAATAGCAAACTAACATAACCACTCACCTGACCCCTAATAAGATAGCATAAATGTTGTACTATTTAGCCATTAGTCGGACAAACAGAAAATAAAGATCCATATTTACCTAGCACCTAGTTAAATTAGATAATCTAAGCTATTTGACTTTTTCAGGCCTAGATATAGACATGGCATCGACATTTCACCATTTACCCTGCAGTCAACTACAAAGCAGCAACTCTGTAATATTTAGCTTGCAGGCAGGCACGCAGAAAACATCCTCCATGGTGGCAGCTATTTAGCCAATCAACAAGAAAATATTGATGTTCCTCTCCTATGTATGTGGTTTTGTACCACTCGTGTTACTGGTTCCACTGTCCCAGCAAATGTCGTACCCCACACACCGCCTTTATTAAAGTACCAGCATGTCCTCATTGTTCCCACCTGTGTCCTGGCCACGGTCCCCACCCCCACAGGTGGGGCAGGGAAGTATCAATTTCCCCTCACTTCGCAAGCCATCCCTACCCAAATTTCTTCTCATAATATGCCCTCCCCCCCATATATGATGTGTGCCTTGCGAATGATGTCCATGTGATTAAATAGGGATACTACTGCTCTGGATATTTCTTGCAATATACACTTGTGAAAATGAGAAAGGCAGTCCGTCCAGTTCTCTAGTTTCGTAAGCACCTTATGCCTTCTAGACAATTCAATTTCCTCCTGTTTTGAACCCTCCTTAACCCGCAATTCTCTGTGGAGGAGCTTCACCATCTCCACATATTCCTCCTTCCATATATTTTCCTTTGTTGCTAGCATGAAATGCACACACAGTGGCTTGTTGCCCCCATATACTGCAATCTTTGGATCTTTATTTTCCTTCGTCTTTATGTCCTCCCCCCTGCCTTCTCATGTTTGTCTGTCCCCTACCCTTTTCCCTGCTGCGTCTCCTGCCCTCCCTTCGCTGCTGTCTCCACCTTCTTCACTTATTGGCCTTCTGTCTGTACCTTCCCCAGCCCAGTGTGGCATCGTCAACCTGTGCCTTCGGGCCTATCCCTGCCTCTTTACGTATTGTCCTTTCTGTAAATGAACGTCCCCCTTTCTTCGTTACCCCCGCCACCAGCCATACGGACACTGTGACCTGTTGCCATGTATTGTCCCGTTTATCACCAACACCCTGACCTGGTGTCAAGGTCGGCCTCCTCCATGGATCTAGCTGCCCAACCAGTTGTGAAGGGGCTCCACCAGCTTAGTCCATCCTACAAGTCCCTGGCATGTCGTGAAGCTCCTGTAATGAACTATGAACAAGTGTATTATGTGATCCCCCATGAGCACCCCTTGGCCACCACCTGTCTGCATCTTCCTCAGTATTCCCCTCCTCTAGCCTCACTTCATCATAATACAGTTGTTCCTGCTCCTCATCTTACTCTTTTGGCCCTATGGGCCCCATATCCTGCCTGTCAAACCTCTAATTCATGCTAAGTTGAACTCCAGGTGATCTTAGTGACTATGACTGCTGTGAAGTGTGGTGGCTTGCTGAATTGAGTGCATGCATTCCACGCTCATAGAGTCCCCTGTCCCCTTGAACAAGAAATAGCAACTCTCCCAGGAGAAAGGCCATCTGTGGTCAAAAGGACCCAGGAAGAGGTAAGCCAAGCTGTCAGAGCTTGAGACAGCACTCGCACGATTTGAAAGGGGTATTGAGGAGCAGTAGCGGTCCGTGGAGGGAGTTCGGTGGGGCAGTGAGGCGGGGCGGGGGAGGGGCAGGGTGGGGAAATGTAAACACCGGAATATGGATGAACCGAGGTAAGTACATATTTAAATAAATAAAACGAATTGGTTCAGCGCGCTGCATCGCATTTTGCGATGCAGCGCGCACAAAGGAATTCGTTTTATTAGAAGAAAGACATTGTTATGTCTGAATGCAGTTGCCTGCATCAGTAGCGGAGGGAATTACTTACCATCACTTACCACTGACATACGGTATCACTTGTAGTTTGTTGCTGAGTATTTTCTACGGGAAAGTTCATTTTGAGTATTATTTTTCAAGTTATGATTTGTTTTTTTCAGAAGTGCTGTTATTCAGACATTTGACTAGGCATTCATATGCCCAGATAGCTAAAAGAGTTAGTAGGTATTTTGCTCCCGTCAAAATACTGGCAGGAAACACAGGAGCACTAACATTAGATTGTCAGCACCAAGGGAAATTGTTTATACACAATATTAATATTACAGCATTATTTTAGGAGAAAGTGAGTACTTTTGAAGTTTTGAGGAACTTGGAATTGATTTCTTGATAGAACTGATCATGTGATTCCTAGAGTCTATTTTGTTTGTGGAAAGAATGCTTACTTAAGGTTGCCTAATAAATGGCATGGTACATATTGTTTAAGAGCAGTTTTTCCAAAGATTTATCATGTAAAGAATTTTGATCATTCTGTCTGGGAGAAGAGCTCAAGGTCAAAACGTGGTGTTAGTGCAGGAGAGATTGTCGGGGGATATCTATGGAGCTATCATACAAAATATAGGGGTGATACTGAATGACATCAAGGTTAGAAAGCTTTCTACGGTAGTTGATAAGTTATCTACTAGTACAGATGGATCGTTGTAGCGTGTAAATACTGAAATGGTCGCTATTAGGGCTATGATTTGCACAACAGCCTTGCGTTAGACGTTTTGATCGCAAAACAGGGCGGAGTCAGTCAGATGTTAAATGCCCAACAATGTTGTACTTACATCCCAAACAAAAGTAAGGTTTAAAGAATATTATTGAAATTCACAATGAGTTGAGTGGATTGACAGCAGAAGGTGTTTGGGATTCAGCTGGACATGAACTTAGTGCTGTTGGAAGATGGTTTGCGAGTTTAGGAAGTGGTGTAATTGGTTCTATCTTGAGACCACTGCTGATTATTGTACTTTGAGTAATAATATTCATTGTAGGTGTGACGGTTTACAATAGATATAAGGCAAGGAAAGGAGTCACTCGAAATAGAGGAGACATACTGATAGTGAGAAAACATTATAATGAGATAAGGCGTTTGGAGGCGTTTAAGAGAAAAACAATTGTCACAACATGGGTTTAACTTGGCTCAGTCAGATAAGATTGAGAGATTGTGTGATGGCTTGATATGCCATCAGTGGGGGATTGGACACGCATACATTTGATCTTACAATGAAACACAGTTGGAGTGCACCATATTTATGAGTAGTCAGTGCTCAAATATATTTTGTGTGATTAATGTACTAACAAGTAAAGATGGAGTACCGTATGTATAAACTGCTTCACGTAGAACAGATGCTGCTTATAAATGTAGTTAGAATTGCGACCAATAGAGAAATCTAATGTATTTATTTACTACTGATTAAGGGAAATCTATTGTTGTGATTAGTAGAGAAAGTGATAAAGATGAAAGTGCGCACTAATGCTTAGGAGATTCAGATGAAAATGACATGTTCACTTAAGAGAAAATGCATTAATAATTCATGGTTTTACATTATTCGTCTGTTGAAGGATTTATTTGCGGTCAAATTCCCATTTTGTCAATTTTTGTGTACTTATTTGTAACCCAGTGCACTTGTTAATGTTAGCCATTAATTTGAGGCCCTAACGTGTGTTTTAGTTTGCTTCATGTGTTATTTTACTCTAGCCTAACGTAATGTTCCAGTGCTCGCTCACATTGGAGTTTGACGTTCCGATTGTGTTTAACCTTCACTGCGGAATGTTTTGTTGCATTTTGTTTCTACTGCAGGTGTGGACAAGGCCTCATTTGTTAGCATAAGGGAGTTTTGTTTTAAAAGATAGCAAGGCATGAGAATAAGGTGTCGGCAGAGATAATCACATTAACGGACGAGAAGAAGGGTTCTCATGGAGGAGAAGAAGAATGGGCAAGGACGAATGAAGTTGTGGCTTGTTAATGTGGAAAAGGAGGTGATAGTGTCCAATTTATGCTGGGAGATGGGAAAAACACTGACGGGTTTATCTACAAGTCCATTGCTGTGCCTGCAGCATGCATAGAAAGAGAAAAATGCCTTTAATGATTGTTTTTGTGCAAGATGCAAATTAACTCACAATTCTTTATCTTCATTTTCAGTTTGGCTATTATTGAATTAGTAGCATTTTTCCTTCTGTATAGAGTAAGTCTTTTTAGGAGATTTAGTCACGTTTTTTGTCCTGTACTTCTATACGCTCATGCTAAGATTGGTCCATGTAAACTTATTTTTGGAATTTATGAGTATAATCTTTCCAATCCCAATTTCAGTTGTGGTCTGGTTTATTGTGTGACCTGATGGTTACACTGTATTTGGAAATCTCATGATTAGTAGTATTCTCCCTTTACCTCTCATGCTACTAATAAAAGACCACATCATCTTGGTAAGAGTGTAAATGGGCCGGAGCTTTCACAACTGGTACCATTGCTACAACAACAGGTAGCAGTAGGTGAGCTCTTGCACTGCTATATAGCAGAGATAATGTATTATTTGGACTGGGATTGACCAAATAGCAAACTAACATAACCACTCACCTGACCCCTAATAAGATAGCATAAATGTTGTACTATTTAGCCATTAGTCGGACAAACAGAAAATAAAGATCCATATTTACCTAGCACCTAGTTAAATTAGATAATCTAAGATATTTGACTTTTTCAGGCCTAGATATAGACATGGCATCGACATTTCACCATTTACCCTGCAGTCAACTACAAAGCAGCAACTCTGTAATATTTAGCTTGCAGGCAGGCACGCAGAAAACATCCTCCATGGTGGCAGCTATTTAGCCAATCAACAAGAAAATATTGATGTTCCTCTCCTATGTATGTGGTTTTGTACCACTCGTGTTACTGGTTCCACTGTCCCAGCAAATGTCGTACCCCACACACCGCCTTTATTAAAGTACCAGCATGTCCTCATTGTTCCCACCTGTGTCCTGGCCACGGTCCCCACCCCCACAGGTGGGGCAGGGAAGTATCAATTTCCCCTCACTTCGCAAGCCATCCCTACCCAAATTTCTTCTCATAATATGCCCTCCCCCCCATATATGATGTGTGCCTTGCGAATGATGTCCATGTGATTAAATAGGGATACTACTGCTCTGGATATTTCTTGCAATATACACTTGTGAAAATGAGAAAGGCAGTCCGTCCAGTTCTCTAGTTTCGTAAGCACCTTATGCCTTCTAGACAATTCAATTTCCTCCTGTTTTGAACCCTCCTTAACCCGCAATTCTCTGTGGAGGAGCTTCACCATCTCCACATATTCCTCCTTCCATATATTTTCCTTTGTTGCTAGCATGAAATGCACACACAGTGGCTTGTTGCCCCCATATACTGCAATCTTTGGATCTTTATTTTCCTTCGTCTTTATGTCCTCCCCCCTGCCTTCTCATGTTTGTCTGTCCCCTACCCTTTTCCCTGCTGCGTCTCCTGCCCTCCCTTCGCTGCTGTCTCCACCTTCTTCACTTATTGGCCTTCTGTCTGTACCTTCCCCAGCCCAGTGTGGCATCGTCAACCTGTGCCTTCGGGCCTATCCCTGCCTCTTTACGTATTGTCCTTTCTGTAAATGAACGTCCCCCTTTCTTCGTTACCCCCGCCACCAGCCATACGGACACTGTGACCTGTTGCCATGTATTGTCCCGTTTATCACCAACACCCTGACCTGGTGTCAAGGTCGGCCTCCTCCATGGATCTAGCTGCCCAACCAGTTGTGAAGGGGCTCCACCAGCTTAGTCCATCCTACAAGTCCCTGGCATGTCGTGAAGCTCCTGTAATGAACTATGAACAAGTGTATTATGTGATCCCCCATGAGCACCCCTTGGCCACCACCTGTCTGCATCTTCCTCAGTATTCCCCTCCTCTAGCCTCACTTCATCATAATACAGTTGTTCCTGCTCCTCATCTTACTCTTTTGGCCCTATGGGCCCCATATCCTGCCTGTCAAACCTCTAATTCATGCTAAGTTGAACTCCAGGTGATCTTAGTGACTATGACTGCTGTGAAGTGTGGTGGCTTGCTGAATTGAGTGCATGCATTCCACGCTCATAGAGTCCCCTGTCCCCTTGAACAAGAAATAGCAACTCTCCCAGGAGAAAGGCCATCTGTGGTCAAAAGGACCCAGGAAGAGGTAAGCCAAGCTGTCAGAGCTTGAGACAGCACTCGCACGATTTGAAAGGGGTATTGAGGAGCAGTAGCGGTCCGTGGAGGGAGTTCGGTGGGGCAGTGAGGCGGGGCGGGGGAGGGGCAGGGTGGGGAAATGTAAACACCGGAATATGGATGAACCGAGGTAAGTACATATTTAAATAAATAAAACGAATTGGTTCAGCGCGCTGCATCGCATTTTGCGATGCAGCGCGCACAAAGGAATTCGTTTTATTAGAAGAAAGACATTGTTATGTCTGAATGCAGTTGCCTGCATCAGTAGCGGAGGGAATTACTTACCATCACTTACCACTGACATACGGTATCACTTGTAGTTTGTTGCTGAGTATTTTCTACGGGAAAGTTCATTTTGAGTATTATTTTTCAAGTTATGATTTGTTTTTTTCAGAAGTGCTGTTATTCAGACATTTGACTAGGCATTCATATGCCCAGATAGCTAAAAGAGTTAGTAGGTATTTTGCTCCCGTCAAAATACTGGCAGGAAACACAGGAGCACTAACATTAGATTGTCAGCACCAAGGGAAATTGTTTATACACAATATTAATATTACAGCATTATTTTAGGAGAAAGTGAGTACTTTTGAAGTTTTGAGGAACTTGGAATTGATTTCTTGATAGAACTGATCATGTGATTCCTAGAGTCTATTTTGTTTGTGGAAAGAATGCTTACTTAAGGTTGCCTAATAAATGGCATGGTACATATTGTTTAAGAGCAGTTTTTCCAAAGATTTATCATGTAAAGAATTTTGATCATTCTGTCTGGGAGAAGAGCTCAAGGTCAAAACGTGGTGTTAGTGCAGGAGAGATTGTCGGGGGATATCTATGGAGCTATCATACAAAATATAGGGGTGATACTGAATGACATCAAGGTTAGAAAGCTTTCTACGGTAGTTGATAAGTTATCTACTAGTACAGATGGATCGTTGTAGCGTGTAAATACTGAAATGGTCGCTATTAGGGCTATGATTTGCACAACAGCCTTGCGTTAGACGTTTTGATCGCAAAACAGGGCGGAGTCAGTCAGATGTTAAATGCCCAACAATGTTGTACTTACATCCCAAACAAAAGTAAGGTTTAAAGAATATTATTGAAATTCACAATGAGTTGAGTGGATTGACAGCAGAAGGTGTTTGGGATTCAGCTGGACATGAACTTAGTGCTGTTGGAAATGGTTTGCGAGTTTAGGAAGTGGTGTAATTGGTTCTATCTTGAGACCACTGTTGATTATTGTACTTTGAGTAATAATATTCATTGTAGGTGTGACGGTTTACAATAGATATAAGGCAAGGAAAGGAGTCACTCGAAATAGAGGAGACATACTGATAGTGAGAAAACATTATAATGAGATAAGGCGTTTGGAGGCGTTTAAGAGAAAAACAATTGTCACAACATGGGTTTAACTTGGCTCAGTCAGATAAGATTGAGAGATTGTGTGATGGCTTGATATGCCATCAGTGGGGGATTGGACACGCATACATTTGATCTTACAATGAAACACAGTTGGAGTGCACCATATTTATGAGTAGTCAGTGCTCAAATATATTTTGTGTGATTAATGTACTAACAAGTAAAGATGGAGTACCGTATGTATAAACTGCTTCACGTAGAACAGATGCTGCTTATAAATGTAGTTAGAATTGCGACCAATAGAGAAATCTAATGTATTTATTTACTACTGATTAAGGGAAATCTATTGTTGTGATTAGTAGAGAAAGTGATAAAGATGAAAGTGCGCACTAATGCTTAGGAGATTCAGATGAAAATGACATGTTCACTTAAGAGAAAATGCATTAATAATTCATGGTTTTACATTATTCGTCTGTTGAAGGATTTATTTGCGGTCAAATTCCCATTTTGTCAATTTTTGTGTACTTATTTGTAACCCAGTGCACTTGTTAATGTTAGCCATTAATTTGAGGCCCTAACGTGTGTTTTAGTTTGCTTCATGTGTTATTTTACTCTAGCCTAACGTAATGTTCCAGTGCTCGCTCACATTGGAGTTTGACGTTCCGATTGTGTTTAACCTTCACTGCGGAATGTTTTGTTGCATTTTGTTTCTACTGCAGGTGTGGACAAGGCCTCATTTGTTAGCATAAGGGAGTTTTGTTTTAAAAGATAGCAAGGCATGAGAATAAGGTGTCGGCAGAGATAATCACATTAACGGACGAGAAGAAGGGTTCTCATGGAGGAGAAGAAGAATGGGCAAGGACGAATGAAGTTGTGGCTTGTTAATGTGGAAAAGGAGGTGATAGTGTCCAATTTATGCTGGGAGATGGGAAAAACACTGACGGGTTTATCTACAAGTCCATTGCTGTGCCTGCAGCATGCATAGAAAGAGAAAAATGCCTTTAATGATTGTTTTTGTGCAAGATGCAAATTAACTCACAATTCTTTATCTTCATTTTCAGTTTGGCTATTATTGAATTAGTAGCATTTTTCCTTCTGTATAGAGTAAGTCTTTTTAGGAGATTTAGTCACGTTTTTTGTCCTGTACTTCTATACGCTCATGCTAAGATTGGTCCATGTAAACTTATTTTTGGAATTTATGAGTATAATCTTTCCAATCCCAATTTCAGTTGTGGTCTGGTTTATTGTGTGACCTGATGGTTACACTGTATTTGGAAATCTCATGATTAGTAGTATTCTCCCTTTACCTCTCATGCTACTAATAAAAGACCACATCATCTTGGTAAGAGTGTAAATGGGCCGGAGCTTTCACAACTGGTACCATTGCTACAACAACAGGTAGCAGTAGGTGAGCTCTTGCACTGCTATATAGCAGAGATAATGTATTATTTGGACTGGGATTGACCAAATAGCAAACTAACATAACCACTCACCTGACCCCTAATAAGATAGCATAAATGTTGTACTATTTAGCCATTAGTCGGACAAACAGAAAATAAAGATCCATATTTACCTAGCACCTAGTTAAATTAGATAATCTAAGATATTTGACTTTTTCAGGCCTAGATATAGACATGGCATCGACATTTCACCATTTACCCTGCAGTCAACTACAAAGCAGCAACTCTGTAATATTTAGCTTGCAGGCAGGCACGCAGAAAACATCCTCCATGGTGGCAGCTATTTAGCCAATCAACAAGAAAATATTGATGTTCCTCTCCTATGTATGTGGTTTTGTACCACTCGTGTTACTGGTTCCACTGTCCCAGCAAATGTCGTACCCCACACACCGCCTTTATTAAAGTACCAGCATGTCCTCATTGTTCCCACCTGTGTCCTGGCCACGGTCCCCACCCCCACAGGTGGGGCAGGGAAGTATCAATTTCCCCTCACTTCGCAAGCCATCCCTACCCAAATTTCTTCTCATAATATGCCCTCCCCCCCATATATGATGTGTGCCTTGCGAATGATGTCCATGTGATTAAATAGGGATACTACTGCTCTGGATATTTCTTGCAATATACACTTGTGAAAATGAGAAAGGCAGTCCGTCCAGTTCTCTAGTTTCGTAAGCACCTTATGCCTTCTAGACAATTCAATTTCCTCCTGTTTTGAACCCTCCTTAACCCGCAATTCTCTGTGGAGGAGCTTCACCATCTCCACATATTCCTCCTTCCATATATTTTCCTTTGTTGCTAGCATGAAATGCACACACAGTGGCTTGTTGCCCCCATATACTGCAATCTTTGGATCTTTATTTTCCTTCGTCTTTATGTCCTCCCCCCTGCCTTCTCATGTTTGTCTGTCCCCTACCCTTTTCCCTGCTGCGTCTCCTGCCCTCCCTTCGCTGCTGTCTCCACCTTCTTCACTTATTGGCCTTCTGTCTGTACCTTCCCCAGCCCAGTGTGGCATCGTCAACCTGTGCCTTCGGGCCTATCCCTGCCTCTTTACGTATTGTCCTTTCTGTAAATGAACGTCCCCCTTTCTTCGTTACCCCCGCCACCAGCCATACGGACACTGTGACCTGTTGCCATGTATTGTCCCGTTTATCACCAACACCCTGACCTGGTGTCAAGGTCGGCCTCCTCCATGGATCTAGCTGCCCAACCAGTTGTGAAGGGGCTCCACCAGCTTAGTCCATCCTACAAGTCCCTGGCATGTCGTGAAGCTCCTGTAATGAACTATGAACAAGTGTATTATGTGATCCCCCATGAGCACCCCTTGGCCACCACCTGTCTGCATCTTCCTCAGTATTCCCCTCCTCTAGCCTCACTTCATCATAATACAGTTGTTCCTGCTCCTCATCTTACTCTTTTGGCCCTATGGGCCCCATATCCTGCCTGTCAAACCTCTAATTCATGCTAAGTTGAACTCCAGGTGATCTTAGTGACTATGACTGCTGTGAAGTGTGGTGGCTTGCTGAATTGAGTGCATGCATTCCACGCTCATAGAGTCCCCTGTCCCCTTGAACAAGAAATAGCAACTCTCCCAGGAGAAAGGCCATCTGTGGTCAAAAGGACCCAGGAAGAGGTAAGCCAAGCTGTCAGAGCTTGAGACAGCACTCGCACGATTTGAAAGGGGTATTGAGGAGCAGTAGCGGTCCGTGGAGGGAGTTCGGTGGGGCAGTGAGGCGGGGCGGGGGAGGGGCAGGGTGGGGAAATGTAAACACCGGAATATGGATGAACCGAGGTAAGTACATATTTAAATAAATAAAACGAATTGGTTCAGCGCGCTGCATCGCATTTTGCGATGCAGCGCGCACAAAGGAATTCGTTTTATTAGAAGAAAGACATTGTTATGTCTGAATGCAGTTGCCTGCATCAGTAGCGGAGGGAATTACTTACCATCACTTACCACTGACATACGGTATCACTTGTAGTTTGTTGCTGAGTATTTTCTACGGGAAAGTTCATTTTGAGTATTATTTTTCAAGTTATGATTTGTTTTTTTCAGAAGTGCTGTTATTCAGACATTTGACTAGGCATTCATATGCCCAGATAGCTAAAAGAGTTAGTAGGTATTTTGCTCCCGTCAAAATACTGGCAGGAAACACAGGAGCACTAACATTAGATTGTCAGCACCAAGGGAAATTGTTTATACACAATATTAATATTACAGCATTATTTTAGGAGAAAGTGAGTACTTTTGAAGTTTTGAGGAACTTGGAATTGATTTCTTGATAGAACTGATCATGTGATTCCTAGAGTCTATTTTGTTTGTGGAAAGAATGCTTACTTAAGGTTGCCTAATAAATGGCATGGTACATATTGTTTAAGAGCAGTTTTTCCAAAGATTTATCATGTAAAGAATTTTGATCATTCTGTCTGGGAGAAGAGCTCAAGGTCAAAACGTGGTGTTAGTGCAGGAGAGATTGTCGGGGGATATCTATGGAGCTATCATACAAAATATAGGGGTGATACTGAATGACATCAAGGTTAGAAAGCTTTCTACGGTAGTTGATAAGTTATCTACTAGTACAGATGGATCGTTGTAGCGTGTAAATACTGAAATGGTCGCTATTAGGGCTATGATTTGCACAACAGCCTTGCGTTAGACGTTTTGATCGCAAAACAGGGCGGAGTCAGTCAGATGTTAAATGCCCAACAATGTTGTACTTACATCCCAAACAAAAGTAAGGTTTAAAGAATATTATTGAAATTCACAATGAGTTGAGTGGATTGACAGCAGAAGGTGTTTGGGATTCAGCTGGACATGAACTTAGTGCTGTTGGAAATGGTTTGCGAGTTTAGGAAGTGGTGTAATTGGTTCTATCTTGAGACCACTGCTGATTATTGTACTTTGAGTAATAATATTCATTGTAGGTGTGACGGTTTACAATAGATATAAGGCAAGGAAAGGAGTCACTCGAAATAGAGGAGACATACTGATAGTGAGAAAACATTATAATGAGATAAGGCGTTTGGAGGCGTTTAAGAGAAAAACAATTGTCACAACATGGGTTTAACTTGGCTCAGTCAGATAAGATTGAGAGATTGTGTGATGGCTTGATATGCCATCAGTGGGGGATTGGACGCGCATACATTTGATCTTACAATGAAACACAGTTGGAGTGCACCATATTTATGAGTAGTCAGTGCTCAAATATATTTTGTGTGATTAATGTACTAACAAGTAAAGATGGAGTACCGTATGTATAAACTGCTTCACGTAGAACAGATGCTGCTTATAAATGTAGTTAGAATTGCGACCAATAGAGAAATCTAATGTATTTATTTACTACTGATTAAGGGAAATCTATTGTTGTGATTAGTAGAGAAAGTGATAAAGATGAAAGTGCGCACTAATGCTTAGGAGATTCAGATGAAAATGACATGTTCACTTAAGAGAAAATGCATTAATAATTCATGGTTTTACATTATTCGTCTGTTGAAGGATTTATTTGCGGTCAAATTCCCATTTTGTCAATTTTTGTGTACTTATTTGTAACCCAGTGCACTTGTTAATGTTAGCCATTAATTTGAGGCCCTAACGTGTGTTTTAGTTTGCTTCATGTGTTATTTTACTCTAGCCTAACGTAATGTTCCAGTGCTCGCTCACATTGGAGTTTGACGTTCCGATTGTGTTTAACCTTCACTGCGGAATGTTTTGTTGCATTTTGTTTCTACTGCAGGTGTGGACAAGGCCTCATTTGTTAGCATAAGGGAGTTTTGTTTTAAAAGATAGCAAGGCATGAGAATAAGGTGTCGGCAGAGATAATCACATTAACGGACGAGAAGAAGGGTTCTCATGGAGGAGAAGAAGAATGGGCAAGGACGAATGAAGTTGTGGCTTGTTAATGTGGAAAAGGAGGTGATAGTGTCCAATTTATGCTGGGAGATGGGAAAAACACTGACGGGTTTATCTACAAGTCCATTGCTGTGCCTGCAGCATGCATAGAAAGAGAAAAATGCCTTTAATGATTGTTTTTGTGCAAGATGCAAATTAACTCACAATTCTTTATCTTCATTTTCAGTTTGGCTATTATTGAATTAGTAGCATTTTTCCTTCTGTATAGAGTAAGTCTTTTTAGGAGATTTAGTCACGTTTTTTTGTCCTGTACTTCTATACGCTCATGCTAAGATTGGTCCATGTAAACTTATTTTTGGAATTTATGAGTATAATCTTTCCAATCCCAATTTCAGTTGTGGTCTGGTTTATTGTGTGACCTGATGGTTACACTGTATTTGGAAATCTCATGATTAGTAGTATTCTCCCTTTACCTCTCATGCTACTAATAAAAGACCACATCATCTTGGTAAGAGTGTAAATGGGCCGGAGCTTTCACAACTGGTACCATTGCTACAACAACAGGTAGCAGTAGGTGAGCTCTTGCACTGCTATATAGCAGAGATAATGTATTATTTGGACTGGGATTGACCAAATAGCAAACTAACATAACCACTCACCTGACCCCTAATAAGATAGCATAAATGTTGTACTATTTAGCCATTAGTCGGACAAACAGAAAATAAAGATCCATATTTACCTAGCACCTAGTTAAATTAGATAATCTAAGCTATTTGACTTTTTCAGGCCTAGATATAGACATGGCATCGACATTTCACCATTTACCCTGCAGTCAACTACAAAGCAGCAACTCTGTAATATTTAGCTTGCAGGCAGGCACGCAGAAAACATCCTCCATGGTGGCAGCTATTTAGCCAATCAACAAGAAAATATTGATGTTCCTCTCCTATGTATGTGGTTTTGTACCACTCGTGTTACTGGTTCCACTGTCCCAGCAAATGTCGTACCCCACACACCGCCTTTATTAAAGTACCAGCATGTCCTCATTGTTCCCACCTGTGTCCTGGCCACGGTCCCCACCCCCACAGGTGGGGCAGGGAAGTATCAATTTCCCCTCACTTCGCAAGCCATCCCTACCCAAATTTCTTCTCATAATATGCCCTCCCCCCCATATATGATGTGTGCCTTGCGAATGATGTCCATGTGATTAAATAGGGATACTACTGCTCTGGATATTTCTTGCAATATACACTTGTGAAAATGAGAAAGGCAGTCCGTCCAGTTCTCTAGTGTCGTAAGCACCTTATGCCTTCTTGACAATTCAATTTCCTCCTGTTTTGAACCCTCCTTAACCCGCAATTCTCTGTGGAGGAGCTTCACCATCTCCACATATTCCTCCTTCCATATATTTTCCTTTGTTGCTAGCATGAAATGCACACACAGTGGCTTGTTGCCCCCATATACTGCAATCTTTGGATCTTTATTTTCCTTCGTCTTTATGTCCTCCCCCCTGCCTTCTCATGTTTGTCTGTCCCCTACCCTTTTCCCTGCTGCGTCTCCTGCCCTCCCTTCGCTGCTGTCTCCACCTTCTTCACTTATTGGCCTTCTGTCTGTACCTTCCCCAGCCCAGTGTGGCATCGTCAACCTGTGCCTTCGGGCCTATCCCTGCCTCTTTACGTATTGTCCTTTCTGTAAATGAACGTCCCCCTTTCTTCGTTACCCCCGCCACCAGCCATACGGACACTGTGACCTGTTGCCATGTATTGTCCCGTTTATCACCAACACCCTGACCTGGTGTCAAGGTCGGCCTCCTCCATGGATCTAGCTGCCCAACCAGTTGTGAAGGGGCTCCACCAGCTTAGTCCATCCTACAAGTCCCTGGCATGTCGTGAAGCTCCTGTAATGAACTATGAACAAGTGTATTATGTGATCCCCCATGAGCACCCCTTGGCCACCACCTGTCTGCATCTTCCTCAGTATTCCCCTCCTCTAGCCTCACTTCATCATAATACAGTTGTTCCTGCTCCTCATCTTACTCTTTTGGCCCTATGGGCCCCATATCCTGCCTGTCAAACCTCTAATTCATGCTAAGTTGAACTCCAGGTGATCTTAGTGACTATGACTGCTGTGAAGTGTGGTGGCTTGCTGAATTGAGTGCATGCATTCCACGCTCATAGAGTCCCCTGTCCCCTTGAACAAGAAATAGCAACTCTCCCAGGAGAAAGGCCATCTGTGGTCAAAAGGACCCAGGAAGAGGTAAGCCAAGCTGTCAGAGCTTGAGACAGCACTCGCACGATTTGAAAGGGGTATTGAGGAGCAGTAGCGGTCCGTGGAGGGAGTTCGGTGGGGCAGTGAGGCGGGGCGGGGGAGGGGCAGGGTGGGGAAATGTAAACACCGGAATATGGATGAACCGAGGTAAGTACATATTTAAATAAATAAAACGAATTGGTTCAGCGCGCTGCATCGCATTTTGCGATGCAGCGCGCACAAAGGAATTCGTTTTATTAGAAGAAAGACATTGTTATGTCTGAATGCAGTTGCCTGCATCAGTAGCGGAGGGAATTACTTACCATCACTTACCACTGACATACGGTATCACTTGTAGTTTGTTGCTGAGTATTTTCTACGGGAAAGTTCATTTTGAGTATTATTTTTCAAGTTATGATTTGTTTTTTCCAGAAGTGCTGTTATTCAGACATTTGACTAGGCATTCATATGCCCAGATAGCTAAAAGAGTTAGTAGGTATTTTGCTCCCGTCAAAATACTGGCAGGAAACACAGGAGCACTTTTATCACAAACAGAGAGGGAGAGAATAAACAACGTGGTTGCGTTCTCCCCGAATAACTTTTTATCACAAAGAGCAACCACTGTTGAATAGGCAAAATACCATATTCAGAGTAGTGTTAGAATGTTGTTCAATTATCTACTTTACAGGTGGAATATCAAAGATATTGAAGTAAAAGCCTCACTCACATAATAGTGACATGCTTCATCATAGGCAGTTACTCCACACCCAGAGAAGATGGTACTCTCTGGGCGGACTCAACCAAAGATATACTGGGAGTTCTTAGATAAATGAACCACTGGTTAAGCAGGGAACCAGATCAAATTAAAAATACCTATGAGTGTACCCTGTTTTGAATCCTTTATTCCTGGGCACTCATGATATCAATAAAAACTTATCGGGGTTCTTTTGAACTCAATTCGTTCAATTGTACCCTCAACCATGTGCCAACATGTTTCGGCCCGTCTTGTAGCCCTATCGGGTCTGGGGGCCTTCGTCAGGGCAATATCTTTCTGTTCCTTATACTATAAGGTCCCTGCGATTTAGCCGTACATGTGATTACATGCAACCTATTAGTGCGTGAGGCCTAATGCACTCACCTGTCCGTATGTACCATCCGACTTCAGTAGAATTTTTCTATTGGATATGGAACAAAAAAATTTAGCATGTATTTCTTTGACGCCACAACAACAGAATCTGTCTACAGCCCGTTTTGTGCTCGTAGTCTTTGATTTCTAGTTGTAGTGATGGTGTACCACCTGTCTATGTGCTCTCTATTTTAGGGCTTGGTGCAATACATTAATCATTTCAGTCTACTCACCGCCACATCACACCCACATCTATTCACCACACAACGTGATCATCATACTACTTGTGTTTGACTATGAGTGCAAAGGATTGTGGCTAGGTTGTTTCTCTCAGTCACCGATCCTATTGGTCACTAATTTCGCACCCATTTCCTTGTCGTGTGATATATTCGTTCTTATATCTACCACCATGCGTTGGAATCGCGTATATCACTTTCATCCAGTATTTTTGAACCTACAGGCACTCACCTACTGCCCTATGCCTATTGGCATCATGCGGATCTCGTGTGTTCAGGTGCAGTCCTGTAGTCAAACACTGCGAGGGAGGTAAATGAAGGCATATATTGTATGGCCATCACGCTATAACCCGATCTATTGAGGTAAACCTAATTCTCTACACGATCATTGTTTTAGGACCATTATTCCCATATTAATTCTTTGTTTGGATTAAGTATAGAAAAGAAGATCTTCATTCTTATATCGCCTAAACGCATTCGTTTCTGCTTAAGCCTTCATATCGTGCGTAATAGGGTGAATTCCCCCCCTCTTATATGTATAATGTTTGGAGGACCCTTTTATTTTCACTGCAGCCAGTAATTTTTAATTAATTAAAACAAGACGGAACCTTTAAGAGACTCTAAAAACGACCCTGTCTTATTAACAGTTAGTTCGGGACAACAAACGTCAGAACTTTAAGTAGTGTACCCTCGCGCTCACTTACTTCATCAAGGACATTGCACCGCCGTTGCACCTAGTCAACCACACCGTCCGCCGTCGGGGATGTGAGTACGGTAGTGTCGGCTTTTAAAAGACGTTACACGAACCTAATTGGAGGGCTGTTCTACCCCGGTTCCAATTCTCTATCGTTAGGTAACGTTATCACAGCTGTTCGAACGTGTATGCGGCCGAACTACAAGAATTGTGGGGAATGTAGTTCTATTGTGTCCGTGACGCGGTGTACGATCCTACTTGGAGCGGGGGATTCGTTTTTTTACAATTTGAAGGTATATTTTGTTAATCCCTCATGTAGCTGTTTTGGGGCAAATAACTCGTATGGTGTAAGGCTACCGTTTCACCGTTTTGTTCGGACGTGTATGCGGCCGAACTACAAGAATTATGGGCAATGTAGTTTTATTATGTCCGATCCGCGGTGTTCGATCCCCCTCGAAGCGGGTGGTTCAGTTTATACACTTTGAAGGCATGTTTGTAAATCCCTCGTGTAGCTGTTTTGAGGACAATAGCTTGTATGGTGTAAGGCTGCCGTATTACCGTTTTACGTATACTTTCATGTTTCACCTATTGACCCGTGATCGGGGGTAGGATGTTGGCAACCCCACTGCAACTTTTGTATATCTTTTTAACCGTGGGTCATTTTTATCAGTAGATAAATCTGTTATTTAGATTATCTGAACGTTGTTATATGTCGCCCGACCTTATTGGTGTTATACCCCTATGTTCCTCAATTCTCTATAGCATGGTCTGATATTACACCCCAATCTTCTTATTTAATATACAGGACGCTTTATTTTCTTTAGAGTACTTTCTTTTACTCTCGACCCCAAGGTTTAATCGTATTTATATCTTGGAGGTACAACTCTTTTCTCTAGTTATTCATACAGCTGGTCGCAACGGGATTTTTTGCCATGTTCAAGGGATATATGCTCTGTGGCAGAATTAAGTCATAGAACCCCACGGAATTTCCTCGTTAAGGCCTGATGTTGTACTTGACAGGCGATAGATCCATCTTTGCTCTAATTTCAGTAATTGTTTTTCGTTGCAGCTGTCTGGTAGTCTCTCAATTACAGTCCAAGTAAAGTCATTTTCACTGTGTCTCTGTGTTTGAAAGTGTCTCATCATTTTTGTGATTGTTTTTCCGCATCTGAATGTACTGCGGTGCTCATTGATTCTGATCTTGACTTTACGTGTGGTCATCCCAATATATATTTTCTTGCAGACGCACGTCATTAGGTAAACCACATTGTGGCTGTTGCAATTGCTGAAGGATCTTTGTTCCCACGGTGTTTTAAGGCCAACGTCGATTGTTTTGCTCGGTTTTGTTAGTTTGCATACACTACATGATCCGCACGGGTAGTGTCCAATTACCTCTGGTAGATTCCAGAGTGTGCTCTGTTGGCCTGTTCTGCATTGTTTCTTTTTTGGTCGGGTATGCACAACAGAATCTTTAATTGATTTCCCTCTCTTAAATGCAAACAACGGTTTCTCTAGTTTTAGTCCCCCAGAATTCAGTGTTCTCCAATGTCGTAGGACTATGTTCTTTACATTATTGGAATCTGTTCCGTAGGCGGTCACGCATACTAGTTTTTTATCGTCCGATTTCTTTTTTGGTTCCAAAAGCCCTTCTCTGTTGCAGTTTTTTGCCCTTTTATATGCCTGTTTAATCAGTTTGATAGGATAACATTTTTTCTTCAATTTCTGTGTTAATTTCTTGGCGTGAGTTTCATAGTTTGCTTTTTCAGTACAATTTCTCCTTAGTCGTAGGAATTGGCCTACTGGCAAGTTGTCTCGCAACGCTTTGGGGTGGAAGCTGTCATATCTGAGGAGGTTGTTAGCATCTGTAGGTTTGTAGAACACTTCAGTTTTTAATGTCCCCTCCGCTGGCCAGATTTTTAAATCCAAAAACGTGATAGAATCTTTTGTCAGAGTCATCGTGAACTTTAGAAATTCGTCCCTGTTATTTAGCCATATCAGAAATTCTTTTGCTTTGTTGGCATCTCCTTTCCAGATTATGAAAATGTCATCTATAAATCTTTTCCATACTCCCAAGTTGGGTTGGTACGGGTTGGTATCACTATAGATGAAGCGTGTTTCAAAGTCATGCACATACAGGCACGCTACACTGGGGGCGCAGGTCATCCCCATTGAAGTGCCATGGGTTTGTAGGAAATACTCCCCTTCAAATTCAAAGTAATTCCTTGTTAGGGCTAATCGTACACATTGAACCACAAACTTTATCGGTGTTATTGATGACCAGTTTTCCAGACCCAGCAGATGTTCAATCACCGTGAGTGAGGCCTCTTGTGGAATACTGGTATATAATGCTTCCACGTCTAATGTCATTAGGTAATCGGTGGTGGGATTGAAGCTCAGAGTTTGAAGTTTCAATAAGATGTCTTGCGTGTCCTTAAGGTATGAGGGCATTCTCTGTACCATTGGTCGTAAGAAATGGTCGGCAAATCTTGACAGTGGTTCGAGTGCCGAACCAATGCCTGACACAATCGGTCTGCCTGGCGGTGGATGTATGTTTTTGTGTACTTTCGGGAGGATGTAAAAGTATGGAGTTTTTGGGTCTAGTTCTTGTAGAAAGTTTTCTTCCGCCTTGGTAATCCATCCCTCTTGTACTGCTTCCGCAACCATCTCTTGTATTTCCAGTTTCAGGCTCCCAGTTGGATCTCTCTGTAATCGTAAATAGTTCCGTTGGTCATTGAGTAGTTTCATACATTCATCTCTGTACATCTCGATGGGTAGTATCACCGTTGCTCCTCCCTTGTCTGCTGGTTTAATTATGACATCCTGCATTTCGTCAAACTCTGCCAGTGTCTGCCGTTCGATCAATGTGAAGTTGTTAAATCTTTGGTTGTTATTATCTTTTAATCCATCGATATCAAATGTTACTGCCTTCTCAAAGGCTAGTAATGCTGGTGGCATAGTGTGATTTGGGGGGATGAATTTGGATTTTTTACGCAGGCCTGTATTTTTATCTGTCAAATCACTCAGGTCCTCCGGTCCTTCTGTTTCTGCAAAAAACACCGACAGGCGGAGTCTGCGAAAAAATTCGGCTAGTTCAATTCTTAAATCAAAGAAATTTGACTGATTCGTCGGGACGAAGCCTAGTCCTTTTTTTAGGACATTTTCTTGTTGTTGGGAGAGGATTCTCTTGCTCAGGTTCAGTATTCCCGTGCGTTCTTGCTCGTGCTGGGTCCCGGGTCCTGTGCTGTCAGGTCTTCTCTGTTTGTGTCCCATTGAACCCGTTGCCCTCTCCGGTTGCCTCCTCCTCGTCTCCGGCCTCTCCCTAAAAAAGGTTGTTGATAGGGTTGCCATGGGTATCCAAATTGTGGTGGTTGGAAGGGTGCTTGCATGAAGGGGTTCCATCCAAACGGTGGTTGTTGTTGCATTCCTCCTTGCATGTATGGACCTCTGTTCCTTCTTGGATAATTGCCTCTACGCCTGTAGTTGCCTTTCCGGCCTTCAGATGATGTATCGCTGGAGTAATTGCCAGAGCCTGTGCTTCCTGCGTCTGAGAAGTCTGAGTTGTCTTTGTCTGTTGGGGTATAATCCTCTCTCGAGTATGGAAAAACACTCTCAAATTTAAATTTTTTCAAATCTTTCTGGAACTTTGTAATTTTAGCTTGAGTAAGATATTCTTTATACTCATTAATTACTTTGTTATTCTCATCCAGTTTCTTTTTGAATTGCGCAATTGTAATTTGGGTTTTCAAACCATTTTCCAATGTTTTTATTTCAATAAGAAGGGCATCTGAGAGTCTTTTGGCAGTCTTAATAATTAAGACCAGCCAGTCCCTGCTGCATTTCCATGCGATCAAGGACCAGCTTCGTCTAAATTCAGGGTCACTCAGGAAAATTCGTGGGGAGTTTGCCACAATCAGACCGTTGGGTGCTATATTACCCCTCAAATATTCGGTCATGATGGCTCCGTGGAGTAAAGTTTTGAGTTGGGTCCTTTTCAATTCCGTTAGGGAATCCCAATCGCCATTGTTTTGGTTTACATGTGTGAGAGTAGTGTCGGAGATCAGTGGTGGCATGGCTAAAATGGATGATATTTCATCTTCATCATAGGCTAGTCCCTCAGCCATATTGGTAGGGTGATTATGAGTCTGTAGGGTCAATGTACCCTTGGCTCTTTATTTGGGTGACCTGATACAAACTATGTCAGGTGTCCTACACCTCTTCTAGAGAGGTGTATTTCAGAAAACCTCTCAGGGCTATGGAGGCCCCTCTGAACTCTTTTATCACAAACAGAGAGGGAGAGAATAAACAACGTGGTTGCGTTCTCCCCGAATAACTTTTTATCACAAAGAGCAACCACTGTTGAATAGGCAAAATACCATATTCAGAGTAGTGTTAGAATGTTGTTCAATTATCTACTTTACAGGTGGAATATCAAAGATATTGAAGTAAAAGCCTCACTCACATAATAGTGACATGCTTCATCATAGGCAGTTACTCCACACCCAGAGAAGATGGTACTCTCTGGGCGGACTCAACCAAAGATATACTGGGAGTTCTTAGATAAATGAACCACTGGTTAAGCAGGGAACCAGATCAAATTAAAAATACCTATGAGTGTACCCTGTTTTGAATCCTTTATTCCTGGGCACTCATGATATCAATAAAAACTTATCGGGGTTCTTTTGAACTCAATTCGTTCAATTGTACCCTCAACCATGTGCCAACATGTTTCGGCCCGTCTTGTAGCCCTATCGGGTCTGGGGGCCTTCGTCAGGGCAATATCTTTCTGTTCCTTATACTATAAGGTCCCTGCGATTTAGCCGTACATGTGATTACATGCAACCTATTAGTGCGTGAGGCCTAATGCACTCACCTGTCCGTATGTACCATCCGACTTCAGTAGAATTTTTCTATTGGATTTGGAACAAAAAAATGTAGCATGTATTTCTTTGACGCCACAACAACAGAATCTGTCTACAGCCCGTTTTGTGCTCGTAGTCTTTGATTTCTAGTTGTAGTGATGGTGTACCACCTGTCTATGTGCTCTCTATTTTAGGGCTTGGTGCAATACATTAATCATTTCAGTCTACTCACCGCCACATCACACCCACATCTATTCACCACACAACGTGATCATCATACTACTTGTGTTTGACTATGAGTGCAAAGGATTGTGGCTAGGTTGTTTCTCTCAGTCACCGATCCTATTGGTCACTAATTTCGCACCCATTTCCTTGTCGTGTGATATATTCGTTCTTATATCTACCACCATGCGTTGGAATCGCGTATATCACTTTCATCCAGTATTTTTGAACCTACAGGCACTCACCTACTGCCCTATGCCTATTGGCATCATGCGGATCTCGTGTGTTCAGGTGCAGTCCTGTAGTCAAACACTGCGAGGGAGGTAAATGAAGGCATATATTGTATGGCCATCACGCTATAACCCGATCTATTGAGGTAAACCTAATTCTCTACACGATCATTGTTTTAGGACCATTATTCCCATATTAATTCTTTGTTTGGATTAAGTATAGAAAAGAAGATCTTCATTCTTATATCGCCTAAACGCATTCGTTTCTGCTTAAGCCTTCATATCGTGCGTAATAGGGTGAATTCCCCCCCTCTTATATGTATAATGTTTGGAGGACCCTTTTATTTTCACTGCAGCCAGTAATTTTTAATTAATTAAAACAAGACGGAACCTTCAAGAGACTCTAAAAACGACCCTGTCTTATTAACAGTTAGTTCGGGACAACAAACGTCAGAACTTTAAGTAGTGTACCCTCGCGCTCACTTACTTCATCAAGGACATTGCACCGCCGTTGCACCTAGTCAACCACACCGTCCGCCGTCGGGGATGTGAGTACGGTAGTGTCGGCTTTTAAAAGACGTTACACGAACCTAATTGGAGGGCTGTTCTACCCCGGTTCCAATTCTCTATCGTTAGGTAACGTTATCACAGCTGTTCGAACGTGTATGCGACCGAACTACAAGAATTGTGGGGAATGTAGTTCTATTGTGTCCGTGACGCGGTGTACGATCCTACTTGGAGCGGGGGATTCGTTTTTTTACAATTTGAAGGTATATTTTGTTAATCCCTCATGTAGCTGTTTTGGGGCAAATAACTCGTATGGTGTAAGGCTACCGTTTCACCGTTTTGTTCGGACGTGTATGCGGCCGAACTACAAGAATTATGGGCAATGTAGTTTTATTATGTCCGATCCGCGGTGTTCGATCCCCCTCGAAGCGGGTGGTTCAGTTTATACACTTTGAAGGCATGTTTGTAAATCCCTCGTGTAGCTGTTTTGAGGACAATAGCTTGTATGGTGTAAGGCTGCCGTATTACCGTTTTACGTATACTTTCATGTTTCACCTATTGACCCGTGATCGGGGGTAGGATGTTGGCAACCCCACTGCAACTTTTGTATATCTTTTTAACCGTGGGTCATTTTTATCAGTAGATAAATCTGTTATTTAGATTATCTGAACGTTGTTATATGTCGCCCGACCTTATTGGTGTTATACCCCTATGTTCCTCAATTCTCTATAGCATGGTCTGATATTACACCCCAATCTTCTTATTTAATATACAGGACGCTTTATTTTCTTTAGAGTACTTTCTTTTACTCTCGACCCCAAGGTTTAATCGTATTTATATCTTGGAGGTACAACTCTTTTCTCTAGTTATTCATACAGCTGGTCGCAACGGGATTTTTTGCCATGTTCAAGGGATATATGCTCTGTGGCAGAATTAAGTCATAGAACCCCACGGAATTTCCTCGTTAAGGCCTGATGTTGTACTTGACAGGCGATAGATCCATCTTTGCTCTAATTTCAGTAATTGTTTTTCGTTGCAGCTGTCTGGTAGTCTCTCAATTACAGTCCAAGTAAAGTCATTTTCACTGTGTCTCTGTGTTTGAAAGTGTCTCATCATTTTTGTGATTGTTTTTCCGCATCTGAATGTACTGCGGTGCTCATTGATTCTGATCTTGACTTTACGTGTGGTCATCCCAATATATATTTTCTTGCAGACGCACGTCATTAGGTAAACCACATTGTGGCTGTTGCAATTGCTGAAGGATCTTTGTTCCCACGGTGTTTTAAGGCCAACGTCGATTGTTTTGCTCGGTTTTGTTAGTTTGCATACACTACATGATCCGCACGGGTAGTGTCCAATTACCTCTGGTAGATTCCAGAGTGTGCTCTGTTGGCCTGTTCTGCATTGTTTCTTTTTTGGTCGGGTATGCACAACAGAATCTTTAATTGATTTCCCTCTCTTAAATGCAAACAACGGTTTCTCTAGTTTTAGTCCCCCAGAATTCAGTGTTCTCCAATGTCGTAGGACTATGTTCTTTACATTATTGGAATCTGTTCCGTAGGTGGTCACGCATACTAGTTTTTTATCGTCCGATTTCTTTTTTGGTTCCAAAAGCCCTTCTCTGTTGCAGTTTTTTGCCCTTTTCTATGCCTGTTTAATCAGTTTGATAGGATAACATTTTTTCTTCAATTTCTGTGTTAATTTCTTGGCGTGAGTTTCATAGTTTGCTTTTTCAGTACAATTTCTCCTTAGTCGTAGGAATTGGCCTACTGGCAAGTTGTCTCGCAACGCTTTGGGGTGGAAGCTGTCATATCTGAGGAGGTTGTTAGCATCTGTAGGTTTGTAGAACACTTCAGTTTTTAATGTCCCCTCCGCTGGCCAGATTTTTAAATCCAAAAACGTGATAGAATCTTTTGTCAGAGTCATCGTGAACTTTAGAAATTCGTCCCTGTTATTTAGCCATATCAGAAATTCTTTTGCTTTGTTGGCATCTCCTTTCCAGATTATGAAAATGTCATCTATAAATCTTTTCCATACTCCCAAGTTGGGTTGGTACGGGTTGGTATCACTATAGATGAAGCGTGTTTCAAAGTCATGCACATACAGGCACGCTACACTGGGGGCGCAGGTCATCCCCATTGAAGTGCCATGGGTTTGTAGGAAATACTCCCCTTCAAATTCAAAGTAATTCCTTGTTAGGGCTAATCGTACACATTGAACCACAAACTTTATCGGTGTTATTGATGACCAGTTTTCCAGACCCAGCAGATGTTCAATCACCGTGAGTGAGGCCTCTTGTGGAATACTGGTATATAATGCTTCCACGTCTAATGTCATTAGGTAATCGGTGGTGGGATTGAAGCTCAGAGTTTGAAGTTTCAATAAGATGTCTTGCGTGTCCTTAAGGTATGAGGGCATTCTCTGTACCATTGGTCGTAAGAAATGGTCGGCAAATCTTGACAGTGGTTCGAGTGCTGAACCAATGCCTGACACAATCGGTCTGCCTGGCGGTGGATGTATGTTTTTGTGTACTTTCGGGAGGATGTAAAAGTATGGAGTTTTTGGGTCTAGTTCTTGTAGAAAGTTTTCTTCCGCCTTGGTAATCCATCCCTCTTGTACTGCTTCCGCAACCATCTCTTGTATTTCCAGTTTCAGGCTCCCAGTTGGATCTCTCTGTAATCGTAAATAGTTCCGTTGGTCATTGAGTAGTTTCATACATTCATCTCTGTACATCTCGATGGGTAGTATCACCGTTGCTCCTCCCTTGTCTGCTGGTTTAATTATGACATCCTGCATTTCGTCAAACTCTGCCAGTGTCTGCCGTTCGATCAATGTGAAGTTGTTAAATCTTTGGTTGTTATTATCTTTTAATCCATCGATATCAAATGTTACTGCCTTCTCAAAGGCTAGTAATGCTGGTGGCATAGTGTGATTTGGGGGGATGAATTTGGATTTTTTACGCAGGCCTGTATTTTTATCTGTCAAATCACTCAGGTCCTCCGGTCCTTCTGTTTGTGCAAAAAACACCGACAGGCGGAGTCTGCGAAAAAATTCGGCTAGTTCAATTCTTAAATCAAAGAAATTTGACTGATTCGTCGGGACGAAGCCTAGTCCTTTTTTTAGGACATTTTCTTGTTGTTGGGAGAGGATTCTCTTGCTCAGGTTCAGTATTCCCGTGCGTTCTTGCTCGTGCTGGGTCCCGGGTCCTGTGCTGTCAGGTCTTCTCTGTTTGTGTCCCATTGAACCCGTTGCCCTCTCCGGTTGCCTCCTCCTCGTCTCCGGCCTCTCCCTAAAAAAGGTTGTTGATAGGGTTGCCATGGGTATCCAAATTGTGGTGGTTGGAAGGGTGCTTGCATGAAGGGGTTCCATCCAAACGGTGGTTGTTGTTGCATTCCTCCTTGCATGTATGGACCTCTGTTCCTTCTTGGATAATTGCCTCTACGCCTGTAGTTGCCTTTCCGGCCTTCAGATGATGTATCGCTGGAGTAATTGCCAGAGCCTGTGCTTCCTGCGTCTGAGAAGTCTGAGTTGTCTTTGTCTGTTGGGGTATAATCCTCTCTCGAGTATGGAAAAACACTCTCAAATTTAAATTTTTTCAAATCTTTCTGGAACTTTGTAATTTTAGCTTGAGTAAGATATTCTTTATACTCATTAATTACTTTGTTATTCTCATCCAGTTTCTTTTTGAATTGCGCAATTGTAATTTGGGTTTTCAAACCATTTTCCAATGTTTTTATTTCAATAAGAAGGGCATCTGAGAGTCTTTTGGCAGTCTTAATAATTAAGACCAGCCAGTCCCTGCTGCATTTCCATGCGATCAAGGACCAGCTTCGTCTAAATTCAGCTGTGATAACGTTACCTAACGATAGAGAATTGGAACCGGGGTAGAACAGCCCTCCAATTAGGTTCGTGTAACGTCTTTTAAAAGCCGACACTACCGTACTCACATCCCCGACGGCGGACGGTGTGGTTGACTAGGTGCAACGGCGGTGCAATGTCCTTGATGAAGTAAGTGAGCGCGAGGGTACACTACTTAAAGTTCTGACGTTTGTTGTCCCGAACTAACTGTTAATAAGACAGGGTCGTTTTTAGAGTCTCTTGAAGGTTCCGTCTTGTTTTAATTAATTAAAAATTACTGGCTGCAGTGAAAATAAAAGGGTCCTCCAAACATTATACATATAAGAGGGGGGGAATTCACCCTATTACGCACGATATGAAGGCTTAAGCAGAAACGAATGCGTTTAGGCGATATAAGAATGAAGATCTTCTTTTCTATACTTAATCCAAACAAAGAATTAATATGGGAATAATGGTCCTAAAACAATGATCGTGTAGAGAATTAGGTTTACCTCAATAGATCGGGTTATAGCGTGATGGCCATACAATATATGCCTTCATTTACCTCCCTCGCAGTGTTTGACTACAGGACTGCACCTGAACACACGAGATCCGCATGATGCCAATAGGCATAGGGCAGTAGGTGAGTGCCTGTAGGTTCAAAAATACTGGATGAAAGTGATATACGCGATTCCAACGCATGGTGGTAGATATAAGAACGAATATATCACACGACAAGGAAATGGGTGCGAAATTAGTGACCAATAGGATCGGTGACTGAGAGAAACAACCTAGCCACAATCCTTTGCACTCATAGTCAAACACAAGTAGTATGATGATCACGTTGTGTGGTGAATAGATGTGGGTGTGATGTGGCGGTGAGTAGACTGAAATGATTAATGTATTGCACCAAGCCCTAAAATAGAGAGCACATAGACAGGTGGTACACCATCACTACAACTAGAAATCAAAGACTACGAGCACAAAACGGGCTGTAGACAGATTCTGTTGTTGTGGCGTCAAAGAAATACATGCTAAATTTTTTTGTTCCATATCCAATAGAAAAATTCTACTGAAGTCGGATGGTACATACGGACAGGTGAGTGCATTAGGCCTCACGCACTAATAGGTTGCATGTAATCACATGTACGGCTAAATCGCAGGGACCTTATAGTATAAGGAACAGAAAGATATTGCCCTGACGAAGGCCCCCAGACCCGATAGGGCTACAAGACGGGCCGAAACATGTTGGCACATGGTTGAGGGTACAATTGAACGAATTGAGTTCAAAAGAACCCCGATAAGTTTTTATTGATATCATGAGTGCCCAGGAATAAAGGATTCAAAACAGGGTACACTCATAGGTATTTTTAATTTGATCTGGTTCCCTGCTTAACCAGTGGTTCATTTATCTAAGAACTCCCAGTATATCTTTGGTTGAGTCCGCCCAGAGAGTACCATCTTCTCTGGGTGTGGAGTAACTGCCTATGATGAAGCATGTCACTATTATGTGAGTGAGGCTTTTACTTCAATATCTTTGATATTCCACCTGTAAAGTAGATAATTGAACAACATTCTAACACTACTCTGAATATGGTATTTTGCCTATTCAACAGTGGTTGCTCTTTGTGATAAAAAACACAGGAGCACTAACATTAGATTGTCAGCACCAAGGGAAATTGTTTATACACAATATTAATATTACAGTATTTTTTTAGGAGAAAGTGAGTACTTTTGAAGTTTTGAGGAACTTGGAATTGATTTCTTGATAGAACTGATCATGTGATTCCTGGAGTCTATTTTGTTTGTGGAAAGAATGCTTACTTAAGGTTGCCGAATAAATGGCATGGTACATATTGTTTAAGAGCAGTTTTTCCAAAGATTTATCATGTAGAGAATTTTGATCATTCTGTCTGGGAGAAGAGCTCAAGGTCAAAACGTGGTGTTAGTGCAGGAGAGATTGTCGGGGGATATCTATGGAGCTATCATACAAAATATAGGGGTGATACTGAATGACATCAAGGTTAGAAAGCTTTCTACGGTAGTTGATAAGTTATCTACTAGTACAGATGGATCGTTGTAGCGTGTAAATACTGAAATGATCTGAGGCGGAGAGGGTGCTGTGGTAAGCCCTCCCGTCTCGACCCCCAACTTACACTACTTTACGACTGTGCTTCTAGTCTGAGAGGCTGCATTGACTGTTGCACTATCGTGGCCACTCCAGACCTTCATGTGGCAGTGTTATTGCTGGCCCACGTTGCATGGTGGCCGGCCCCCCCAGACCCTTCCATCTCTTCTCCTAGCTGTTTGTGAGCCGCATAAGACTTTTCCTTAGTCCGCATGTTCCCCGTGGCATTGTACCTGAAAAAAAAAATGTAGTTTTGGTGTGCCGTCGTAAGGGTCCCTCACTCCCTGTCCTTCACCCTGATCTGGCACCCATCGCCAACTCCCCCGTGCCCTGACCCAACTAACCTCACTACTCTGCACCCTGTCCTGCTGAGGCCACCCATTGCCGAATGCCACCTGCTCCCTCCTACTCTCTCCCCCGGAGTGGCCTCCCCTCCTCGTCAGAGACCCCCGCCATTGAACAGCACCAGGCATAAGTCTTCACTGGGGGCTTCACCCCCCCCCCATCCCCATCGTCCTTTACTCCCCCCTACCCCGTCCTCCAGGCCCTCCTCACCACTCCCCTCCAGGGCTGCTGCAATTAAGGCTGATGTCGAACCCGCTACATATTGCTGAGCCCCCTCTCCTGGCAAAAGTGCCCCGCACTCTAACTGTTCTCTACAGCCCTTAGCTATCCCCTACCCCACCAATCCGTAAACCCTGCAGTGCTCTGAGTGCACACCACACTGCAGTCAGCCCCCTTCTTCCTCCACACCCACGCCCCCGCTCCCTGAGTGCTTAATTTGTAAAATATTAAGTTCAGGTGCTCATTTTTTTGTAGGAGGCCACACCCACTCCCCCACCTCCACCCACATCCACATCCTCGACGGGCTTCACCCTCTTACCTTATCAGTCGCTAACAATTAATATTACTCGGTAGCCCAGAAACTGGGATTGTACTGCAGGTCATTTACATAAAAACAAACGTGGGCAACAAATGAGAGGTGCTCTTTTCCAGGCATGTACCTCAACCATTAAACAACATACTTCGCTTCACACTATAGTACTAGCATGTATTAAAATGAAATCATTATTTACTTTGCCTTTTGGTTTTAATTAGACACTTGCTGCTGCGTGAGTCAGTGCGACACACGCTGCTTGCTTCCTGAGTTGACTTGAATGACTAGCACTGCTGCAGCTGCGCAGTACTCTTGAGCGGGTGAAAAGTGGGGACATTGGTCTGATCTGCATTGGTCCAACTCCTCAAGAGGAAAGATAATTTAACACCAAGGAGGAATGGACGGTGCCGCGTGCTCCCATTCCCTACCAGAGAAGCTGCTAATCTTCCGTGGGTAGGGTGGCACCAAAGATGCGGATTCCAGTTTTGTGTTAATCCCTGGAAATACATTTTAAAATCCTGGTGACCTGAGCCTCTCCCCTCGCTCTAGCAAGCTACCTTAGTCAAGCCCAAGCCTATCTTTGGCTTACCTATGCCAAGGCTAGTCAGGTAGTTATCACTTTCCTTGTTTGCTTAGAAGTTGACAATACTTGCATCTTCTGGGCTAAATGACCATATGTTGCTATTTGGCAAGCAACACCTGCGGCATACATAAGATTTATAAGAGATGAATAATAGCCCTAAGCTTTCCTAACTCGAATGGGACATAACTATGTGCCCATCCCAAAACTGCCCCAAAATTATTGTCATAGATTAATTATTATGTTATTTGCCTTCATCTAGCCCACACACCTGTTGATGCAAATTTATTTAACACATCAGCAAAATTGTTTCCGATAAATGCTAACCAATTGGTTATAAAGCCGAATCCTTTTGTGACAAAATAAATCTGTGTGGAAAAACAAATCTAAACACTGCCATGAAAATTGAATTGCAATAATGCCCAAATAATTTGCAATGAACAACAATCAAGACATGAAAAAAAATCAATTATGAGCAAAACACAGATTTGTAGCAAGAGTACATCATTTACTGGCAAAAAAGACACTTTGCTCCCTGACTCACTCGGTTTTGGGACAAATATATTTTGGCTTGTATCCAAAACGAAAAGCCTTTTGACATAAAATGAACATGCAACCTGTAAATCAGAATATGGAAAAGATTACAGCCAAATTATTACGACAAATTGACAATTAATGATCGGACAACATAGATTTATACTTTTGTGAGGCACCAAAACTTTCGCCATGAACTCCCTACTAGATTATGGCTGAATTAGGCCTGCGTAGCCAAGGTACTGACCCACTCATACTGACTGATCACAGTCGGCCACAGACCAGCTTGGAGCAATGCTGCATGTGTACGAAGGCTTCAGATGGACCAAAACTGCAAGAATGTGGGGACTAATATCAATATTATTTTGGGGAAACATAGTTTATAAAATAAAAAAAATACTTAGCATATGAAGGATGCGGAAATAACACTAAAAGCTCACATTGGCATTCTGGCGAAATAATGTTTTTTTACATATACCCAGTGCAGCGTACGCTCTCCGTGTTTGCCACTGTGATGTGCAGAGGAGTTAGGTCCACAATCAACTCTTGCCTGGGCTACTTTACAAATTAAGCACTGGCAAACACACATTAATATTACTTGAGTAGCCCGGCAATCAGGATTGTACGGTAGGTCCAGGGGCGTAGGAGACACTAAAATTCTGGGGGGGACAGGGACAACCTTGTGCACTTTCCAGTGACCCTATACAAATCACCGCCCGTTAAACAAATACAATTGCATACTTTCGAAGTTAAATATTGAGAAAATCAGGCATGTAGTCACAGTTTGCATGTATGCTTTATTGTTATTTACATTCATATATTAATGAGACCAAATGTTTAAAAAAACATATATATGAATCTTGCATCTTAATGCACAAAGCAAACAAAGGCCGCTGACTTAGGGTGGGGGCGTCGTGTTTGCAAGTGCATTATGGTTTGAAAAGTACCTGCTGCTGCATTCCTGGTCTCCAGCAATTTTCAGGCAACAATAAAAATGTGAAGATAACTTTGGTGATTAATGTTCTTTTTTTGAGAGAGATCGAAGGCTTGTCTAGTGAAAGTTTTAATTCAAAAGGTCAGTGAGTTACTGCTTTTGTCTGAGATATTCTTTTGGTATTTGAAGTTTATAAGTTAACATCCTAACATTGAACAGTGAGCTATTAACCGTCATCAAAGAGCTGCATAAAAACTTCAATGTAAAGATTAGAACGTTATGATTTTTCCCCAGTCTTTCCCTATCCCAATGTTGGAAAATGGGTTCATTAGGATAGAAATCAATTCTGATTATTGAAGAGAACCCCCCAACCATGGTGTTATGTTTTACATTCTGAGTTTGTGTTTCTCTAGCGTTGCAAAGCCGCCCTAGGCACTCCCCAACTTTTTGCTGACTGGTACTGGTGGTACCTGACTGACTGACCCTGGCCTCTGCGTAAACAGCCAATGCTATTCTGAAGGAGGCACTTAAAAATACAGTGAAAACACCTACATACACTAGGGTGCACTATGGGTTAGGGTACCCCTATGATTGGCATGACCTCTCCTATTAGGCCCTAGTACATAATAGGGCAGGTGGATTAGAACTACTTTTAAGTCCCTAGAATATAATAAGGCATGGCAGTTTAGAGGCCAGCAGCCCTTTCTGCGCTTGCATGTGTGCACTGCTGAAGCCTGAGGTCAGTTTAAAAGTAGCCCTGTGTTATAGGGCTGCTTTTAAAATGCAAATTGTGCCCAAACTCGACTTTTAGGTTTGGGGAACTTACAAATTGATCAATTACAATATTGGGGCAAAATTAAGTGGAAAAATGTTTTCCACTTAACTATGGCTGTATCATATTTGCCACATAATACATCATCTGCTGCATAATCTAACGATTTCCTCCAAAACAATTTTGTAGCTCAAACGGATCCCAAATTACTAAAAGAAATGTGACTTGTGTTGCTGTGAAGTTTAGGGCCCTTTGCAAAGGTTAGTAAAGAAAACAATTCCTAAGAAAACAATTGGTCCCAGACACTCCTAATGACACTCAAATTAATACCTGTAGGAGGGTGTAGTATGCAATCAATTCATACAACCGAAAATGTATAATGTAAAGGCACATTCAACAGGGAAATCTCATAGATAAGAGGCCAACCAAAGTCAATTAAATTGCAAACATAAATTTATTTCCAGCTGAATCATATTCATAAAATGCAAACTTAGGGGCTGACTACGATGGCAGGCGGACTTCAGTACCACCGCCATCGAATCGGGGAATGGGACCGCTAGCCTTCAAGGTGGAGGCCCCACGATAGGCATTACAATGCGACTGCCACTACGGTGTTCGCAGTGCCTATCTTTTACATTGCAGCAGGTGCTGCTGGCTGCATCATCCGCCGCAAAGTTAAAAAAAAAGGTACATGTTAAATATATCGGTGCCTGCCATATGGTGCAGTGATATGTTGTGGGGCATCATAGATGCCCCCCAGGACCCATGTCTAGGGGCCAGGGGTAAAGGGGCCTGCTACGGGCCCCCAATGTCCCTTTCGCCAGCCTTTCCATGGCAGGTGAACCGCCATTGATAAGCTGGCGGGTAAGGGACATCGTAATCCCTGCTGCGGTGCATGGTAGGCACCACCAGCATTGTAGGAACCACGAGCCTCTCCACCACACCGGCAGGCTCAAGAAGCCCGTCGGGTGCATGGTGGTTGGTCTTTCGACCGCCAGGTAACCACCCGCCATTGTAATATGGCGGGCTGTGATGCTGTCACCAATGGCGGTGGGACCGCCACCGACGGGGTGACGTGGCGGTCCCACTGCCATTATAATCACCCCCTAAGTTTGGTGTGCATGCAAATCCTACATTGCCAACCCCTGGCAAGTTGCACTGCTAGTGTTGGAAAATGGCCAATGGAGGTACCAATGGGTGAGGTGGACTGGCCTCAAGGGTCTTGTGACCTCAGTGACAGATTCACTGTCGATCTAGGATGTGCTTCTTCATATGCCTGCCCGTAAGACTGGAAGTGAACTGCAGTATGGATTGTGGTGGACAGGTCCACCTGCGGGTGCTAAGACACCTGGGCTTCTAAGGTCTATGGGGCCTTCTAAGGTGTAGCATCGGAATAAGCTCTGTCAGGGAGTGTGGTATGGTGAACTGGTCATGAAGGTCTGAACATGGTTCTCCAGTTCCAAATTCAGCAGCTCTGGCCAGAGTGCCACATTCTCTCCCACACTGAACACCATACTGCCCCACTGAGAGAAAATCGCACTGCCTTCAGCACAACTCAATTGTGCTGCGACTAAATTCAAATTATGCACTAGACAACAGTAAAATGCTGCCTGAAAAAAATGAATAACACCCTGGAAAAAGCAAACACTCATAGGGAATGCAAGAATAAGCAAAGCATGTGAACTGTAATCAGAAAAAAACTTAGTTACCTTAACGGTTTTAAACTCATTATTCAGAAATCAGTAAGTGATTTTGCCTGAAAAGTTCAAGACATGGCTACAGGACCAGGAAGGGACCCCTTTCAATGTCCATTGCTTATATCCTTTCAAAATGTATGCAGTTTGCTTTAAAAAAGACCACATTCCCAAACACAGAGCCGCATTTTATAAGCTAAAATAATTAAAAAGTTGAAAACGATCATATTAAACGTTTCCACACTACCCATCAACCAGGTATTGCAGTCCCTTTAGGAATGGCGCACTTAACCAACTTGGGAAAACAATGTTGTTCAAAGAAAGAAGATAAAAAGAACGTAGCGCTTTCACTGGCAAACTCTGTAAAGTGGCACTAATATGTGTGGGTGTAAATAACAGTCTGGCCTGTCTGCTGTCCACTCTGTATTGCTTTATTTAGGTATTTAACTATTTTTTCTCTCCATTCCGAGGTTTTTCTTTTCAATAGAAAACGGTCAGAAAATGAGGACACTTACAGCCAAAGTGTTCAGCCTTTTTTGGATCAATTTCTTTTTTTTTTTTTTTCTTTTTTTTTTCTCCTTTTTTTTTATTGAAACATATCTAGAGATACATAATGCAGATCCATACGGTTTCAAAAACATGAACAAAAGACACAGAGAGCAATAAAGCAACCAACTTAAAAATTAAAGACAATGAAGAATTGCATTATTATTTTGGATCAATTTCACAGGGGAACAAATAAAGAAAAGGAGAGGCAAGAGAGAGTACCTTAAGAGCTTCCTCTTGAAATCAGCACGTAAGCAGGAGCGAGACAGAGACAGAAAGAGATGGAGGAATAAAGAGAGGAGGGCAGCCGCCATAGGCAGATCAGGAGTAGTGGACACGGTCCTTGCCATGAAGGAAAAGAGACAGCGTTTATTTTTTCTCCGTTCTCTGCCCTTCTCAGAACGGCTGAGCCTTCCTGCAGCATAACAAAAGGCAGAGGGCGGGTGGCCTCTGACTCCAGGCAGGTCAAGTGCAGGGCCATTAGGTAGCGCTTTCGCGTGCTAATGGCCCTGCGATAACAGAAGGGAGAGGGGAAATTCCTTTGTCCCCCCCACCCTTGTCCCCCGTGTCCCCCCCACTCCAAAATCTGGGGGGGGGGGGGATATATCCCTCACGTCCCCCACACTTCCTACGCCCATGGGCAGGTCATTAACATGAAGACAAAAGCGCGTAACAAATGAAAGGTGCCCTTTTCCGAGCATCCTGCTTCATACTACAGTACTCGCGCATGTTACAATGAAAACAGTACTTACTTTGCCTTTTGGTTTTATTAAGAAGCCTGCTGCTTATTAGAGTCATCGGACACATGCTGCTTACTTCTTGAGATGACAACTGATTAGCCTGCTGCAGCTGCGCAGTACGCTTTGGCGGGCGAAAAGTGAAGACATTTGTGTGAGCTGTGTTCGTACGACTCCGAGAGGAAAGACGATTCAATGCTAAGGAGCCATGGAAGGGGCCTCACCCAGGCATTTTAAAGTGGGAGGACGCGATTTCAAATTTAAATATTTTAGGCAGAAATCCATATTGCATGTAGACCCGGCCCTATGAAATAAGTGCCGGTGCTAAGCACCGGAAAGCACCGGCACAAATTAAGCCTCCAGCTCCCCAAAAATGTTGGAGGCAGGCTTACACAGCCGCGGCCCGTGCAGGTAAGAGCGGTGGGGTGGGGGAAGGGGAGAGAATCGACAGACGACCATGAGGGAAAATTAAATGAATAATCAATTTTCCCTCCTCGTCGTCTGTCGAAATCCCTCCACCCCCATGCAACGCCTCCCGGGCACAGAGTAATGCAACACAGTGCTGCCTTACTTTATTCCAGATTTATGAAGTCACCCAGGGTCACGCAAGGTGACCTTGCGTGGCTTCTTAAATCTCAATTTTCATTTGCGAAGCTCTTGCACCACATTGCGTGGTGCAAGAGCTACGCAAAGGGGTCCATAAATATGCCCCACTATGTACTGCCTGGCCAACATCTCAGCACAAAGCGGAGAAAAAATCCATATTTAAACAAGCGTCCACAAGGTAACCACTACCTTGTGGACACTTTTTCTCCACTAGGTGCCCAGAGACGTGGCTGCTGGCTGCATAGTACAGAAACTCCGCTATGTACCTATTAGCTAAACAGTACAGAATCATGGCTCTTAATCTGGCCGTTGGGTCACAAGTAAATAGCACATGGTCTGTACCATTTAGCCAGCAGCTTTTTAAACAGCATAGGTTCTATTCAATCAGCAGACACGTAAACAACAAATGTTCTGTATTAATTAGCCAACAGGTGAACACACAACTTATAAAACTTTCAGTGGGTAAATAATATGGAGTCTGTATTGTGTAAGAAAAAAATTGTTCAATAGCAAAGGTGTGTTCCCATTAAACCAGAGAAACATCACTATTTAAATAGTACTATCAAACCGAGGCTATATTAGGCAGTGAGCAGATGAAGATTTTCTACTATCTGACTTGCCAGCAGCTACTTAGTATATCATCATCTCTGCGAGTTTGCCAAAGCTGTGCAAATCATGAATTTCTTTGCACAGAATGACTAAGGTGGCATGCACATAACCAATAATATCATCACTAGCTATTGAACCAATAATCTGCAACAATAGTAACCAGCACTATTTCAAATATCTTTTATTTTCATTATTAATACTGGAATCACAAATGCAAGCAAATGGACAAATATCATGACCAAGAATACAGTTTGTGTACGTTTAGACTCATGACCCGAGTGCAAAGGTTCTGAGACTATTTACAAAGAATTTTGTGCATACTCATCGACAAAGAGATGCACAAAAGGAGGTGTGTTGAAAAAAGGAACGTCCATATCCTGAGTCTCAGAAATAGAATTAGTTGAATTTTAGTGTACATATGCCTGTGGAATTTCTGCTTGTGATGCAGCAGGTAAAGCAGAATTTTGTATAACTCCTCTATTTTTGCATGAAATATTAATTACATAATCATTCTAAATATTAACTTGTACTAATTGTGTGGAGTGGTATAATTAATCAACAAAGTGCACCTTAATAAACACGAGATACACGTGGGACTAAAAAGCGAATTGCATGGCAACTAATTAAATGATTAACTGTGGTACGCAAACTAACTTTAGGATGCGTTGAAATAGAGAATTGCATGATTCATGTTGCTTTTGTGATGGTTTGTGCTTCCAGTGCTGCAGAGTTGTGAGTATTATTGCTTTGAATGTTGCTACAAGCTAGGAAAATACTAATATATATTGGGATTAGTGTGGGTTTAACATTAGAATCTTCATTTCCATATATTAATTACTGTTATGTTTGTTTTTGCTTAAATTGGCATTCGGGCCTACTAGGCCGCAGTACTTAATGAGCGTGATGTCTACTGCGCAGACTCGGATGGCTCTGAAGATCTCCAAGCGACCTCCGACGAGAACCGAGATGTTCTGTGTCAAGGATAGGAACATGGAGGACTGCCAAGATAAGAACTAGTGTGAATGACCAATGGACAATGAGAGACTTGTACAAGAAAGCTCACATGTTGTTACTTCGGAACTTTTGCCTGTGAAACTACCAAAAAGAATACAATTGAGAAATGTCATGCCCGGTCTCATGGGAAACAGGCAAACATGGGAATATGAAGAGACTTGCAATTTTCAGAGGGTTTAGCCAATCAGAACACTTTTCTACCCCTAAATTGTTGCGCATCATCCTAAAAGTAAGGAGGAAAAGGGTATAAAAAGAGTGGGATTTGGAAGAGGGGGTGGTATTATCATTTTCGCTGGCGGAGGCGGTTGCTGTGGAGAGTCGATTTGCGGGATTATCGGTTTGTTGGCGCGATCGCCTGGTCCCTTGGCTTAATCGTGGGGACTGCGTCGTGCTGAAGGAGATTACCTGGATTTACCTGGGTTTTCTTTGATTATAAAAGGACAATACCATCTGAAGGGATTTTGATTATTGCTGTGGGTTGACTGGTTCTTCTGGAGGTGGTCGCCAATATTCAAATTTAGGTAAATATAAGTGGTATGTCAATTTTTCAAGATCAAAGATTGGAAATCGCTCAATAGAAACAAGGTTTGAACTGTAATCCTGAATATGCCAACACAGAGTGAACTAATTTAGATAAACTAAACTTTGATTAATAAGAAATAAGTTTGTGATTTTTTTATTAGGCATTGAGAGTTAACAGAAGGGTTCCGAAGCTTTAAATGTGTTTTAGCTGGTTCTAAATCACCATCAACCAGTCCAACTAATTAGTCCATTGACCAAGTGGTGGAGTGCCTTGATGCTAAAGTTAGGATTCTATAGGTGCAGGTGTATATAATGTATATAATGTAAAGAATTTTCTGCCGATAGGTAACAAGGTACCCCACATGTCCAGCGCCTTTTTCCTCCTGTGTGCAGACTCAAGTGAGAAGTGTGAGTGTTGGTGTTATGGGCCCCACCAATGAATGCATGCGTGAATGAGTAAGTGTGATGACGGGTCTGTGACGCAGGGAGGATATGTAAATTTTCCCTTGTCCGCTGGATCAGTTTTCTGGTAGCAGAGTTATGGTTATTCTTGGCTAGTTTGGTGATTAGTAATGGTTTTATTGAATTGGTTTGGTGATTATTGATTTATGTTCTAACATTCTATGTCGAGTCCTGTTGCGTTTTATGTTGTCAATTGGTTTGAAGACTTCCGGGACGTAGGAAGTTGGTTGCCCTGTATGTAGACGGGGAAACGTGTGACAAGTGAAGTCGCACGGGGTATTGTCTGGTTGCCATGTATGTACACGGGGAAATGTGTGGCAAGTGAAGTCGCAGAACACATTGTCTGGTTTCGAGTTGGTAACATCGTCGTGTGTTATCGGTAGGGACATTTCTGTGTGAACGTGCGTGAGTGCAATAGCAGCAGGTTCTCTCGTAAAACTCTGGCCTTAATTCTCAGGAGCAGTGTAGTCTCCACATGTGTTTTATCCCCAGAGAAACGGTTAGCCTTTTTGCTTGTTAGAAGGGTAAGGTAGAGGGAAGTGCTACTTTATCGGCGAAACTGAATAATTCTGTGGTAGGGTAGAGGTAAGCGCTGCCTACCAGAAATACGGAATTCTTGTGTAAATGAACAAAACTATCTCTTTGGTTTAGCGAAACAGGCAATGGTGGTGTTTTTATGTTGTTACTAACAGATTCTGATTAAAGAAAACATAAGAAAAGATTGCTGATAAAATTTGTAAAGGAAGGGGTCAGCAGAAGCAGGAGCAGCAAGAAACGCTGACGTCAGAAAGACCGTGCTGGGATTGGCCAGCAGTAGAGAGACGAAGCTTTCACGGATTGGTGCGTTGGTGTGAGCCGCGCTAGGAGTGGAGAATTTGCCAGTGTGACGTAGATGCCCCGGATTGGTGCATTAGTGTGAGTCGCGCTGGGATTGGAGAACTTCAGGAGTGACTTAGACGCACAGGATTGGTGCGTTAGTGTGAGTCGCGCTGGGATTGGAGAGCATACGGAATATTCGCAAGGGAAGTGATTTGAAAAGTCTAGTGATACAGAACTAGGAAAGACAAAATGATGTACTAAGATCCACCTGAGAAAGAGAAAAATCATGGTTTTGAAAAATTAAAAGTCTATTTAAAAAGGATAAGCCGATTGTGACTAGGGAAGGACAGATACTTCCTCCACCGAAATCGCCTGCATCTTTCATTGTAGCGAAATATGGATACCATACATGTATTTGGCTGGAAAATTGGGCAAAGTATACAAAAGAGGATGGTGTCATAGCGTTTCCAGAAAGTGGCTCGTTTAGTTTAGCTGTATTAAGAAACTTAAGAGAAAGAATGATGAGGTTAGAACCGAGACCTAGGCCTACTCAGTTCGAGGCTTTGACCGAGTGGGAAGAAGAGATGTATGAAAGGAAAGGAATCGTAGTGGAAGAAGGTATAATTACATGTTTGGTAGACGGTGTGGGCAGGAAAGTCATGAGGACCGGATGAGAAGATGGCGGAATGTAAACATGACTGATGGTATGTTTCCGTTGAGAAATGCTGAAGAGACAAGTGGCAGAAAGTGTACAGAAAAGAGAAACAATACAGGGTCAGAAGGTTATAAGTACGGTGTGAATGAATCGGAGGATGAAGTGCTAGAGGACATGTTTTATAAAAGTCCTCTCCCGTATCAACCAAATTCTACATTGCTGACGCCGAGTGCGCCGGTAAAAGAAACCATGTTAAATAAAAGTCTTGACCAAACGCCACCTGATGTGGGGAAAAATAATCCATTTAGAGACTCTGAAATGTCACACCCTGTTAGGACTGGAAATGAAAATTCGGTTGAACTAGCTAGAACTACTCTGGAATTAACTGAGAAAATTAGAGAATTAACCAAAAATATGGAAGCAGTAACTGTACCTGTAACTATAGGACCGGTGATGCCTGTCTTTGATAAACAAAAAGATAGTGAGCATTGTTTAACAGTTCCCTACAATAGTAGTAAACAAATTGAGACAGAAAGAAATGGATCTGGAGGAAATGCATGGGGAAAAATGGCAGGAACATCAGGTTTAAATACTCCTAAAAATCTGACTATAAATCAAAGTCCAGCAAGTAAGACGCTGATGACCACAGAATCAGCACCCGAAACCCCAGAGAGAAATGCGGAGAGAATAAGTGAAACAATCCCTGTAGGTCCCACTTCTGAAGAATTAAGTGATTGGTTAAGGAGTTTACAGCGAAAAGATACAAAACCTCAACCTTTAGATGTGGCAAAATTAAAAGTAACCTTGGAAGAATTAATAGTAGGGACTATTCCAACTGAAAAATTAAAAGCATATCAGGACGAGGAGCTAATGTTTCTCTGCAAAAGTATAACTTGGAGAGCGAGGAGTTTGCATGAGAAACTTGAAGAGACAGCGAGTGAAATGGGTATTGACTTTGAGAAAATAAGGTCATTACAGAAACCATATAGAGTAGATTGTTCTGAGAAAGATATTGAAAATCTGAATACTGGAGGGAGATTGACTCAAATTAAAGAACTGATTGCCTTGTTAAGGAAATGGGGTGATGTAGATAGATGGAAAAGTAGGTGGTTTCGAAAGAGAGAGAATATGACAGATAAGACTTTTTCGGCATTTCCGGTAAGAGAAAAAGAGCCAGTAGTAACTGAATGTCCCATGAGGGAGATCCAAGGAGGGGGCTATGTACATGTTCCCTGGACTAGGCAGGATATTTTGTCATTTACCAATGATTTCCCGAGGTTAAGAGAAAAACCAGTTGAATGGTACCGACAGGTGGAAAGGTTTGTTAAATTATCGAAAGTGTTGTGGATAGATCTGAATGGTCTTTTTGATATAATTGTACCTGCAGATTTATGGGCAGAGTGTAAAATTAATAAAGTTTTGGGCACGCACCACCACTTGGTCAATCAATGTTTAAACAGTTCAAACAGTTCTATTCAAACCACTTTGTACAGAAAAACAACTGACCGCAATAGTACTTTGCACTATCATAGTTTTCACAGACAGAACTTGAAGAACAACTTGCCCTTATCGCAACTAATGAGGGTTAAACGGATCGTCTCTGATCCTAATGAACGTCAGAAACACATGAGGGAAATGTGCCAAAGATTTCATGAGCGCCGATACATACCCAGTGGAGGGGGTGACGGCTGCTGAACAGAAATGTGAAACACTGAAAAGGGAAGAACTGTTGATAACTAGAACAAAAACGGATAACAAGCGCATGATCGTTGTTTCTAAATATTCCATCATCAGCAAAGCTTACAAAAAAATTGTACTTCGACATTGGCATCTACTCAGTAAGGAACCTGACTTCAAAGGTCTGTTTGAAAAAACTCCCATCTTTGCACACACTAGAGGGCCCAACTTAAAAGAACTACTAACCAAGCCCAAACAGGGCAGTGCTGTCACCAGATACCGTGGTATGCAACCGTGTTTCAACTGTAGTAACTGTAACAACACAATCAAAGAAAACTCTTTACATCACCCCATGAGGGTCAACGCCACATGTAACAGTATGAATGTTATCTATTTACTCAAGTGTCCATGTGGCCTCTGCTATGTTGGACACACTGAACGCAAGTTAAGAATAAGAATCTTGGAGCATAAGAGTAATATTCGCACTGCAAACATGAGATCCACTGTGGCTGCCCATTTTTGTGATCGTAGACACAATGTTGCTCAACTGCAATTTACTGTTCTGGAGAATGTGAACATCGTTGAGGGGGTGAACCCCAAAAACAGACCGCTGCAGCGTGAAAACTTCTGGATCAGATTCCTCAGCACGATGCAGCCTACAGGGCTTAATGACCGCATGGAATTTCTGTGCTATCTCTAAACTTTTGACTTTGAGTCTCATGGAACATTATGGGTGTCATTCATCACTGTTTGATTCATATTTTCTGTATGATGTTTTGTCTTGATTAGTTTTGCTCATTACATTATGTCTACCATCACAATCTACTTTACTTTACTGTTTAGCCTCATGACTTATCCAAAATGGCGCTCCGCGTCAGCACGTTCAGTCCATCTTTTGTTTCTACTATCACTGTGATTTTGTTCGAGGAGCATTGAGTGAAAGTTGCACATGTTTTCGGAACGCGTGTTCGTATGCGTCCTGTGGTTGATCGATCTAATTGTAAGTACTCGGAGCGTGGGTACTCTCACATCATGCCCGCATGTTTTGAATACTTAGGTCGATAAATTGCGTGTAATTCACGGTGATGTCGTGTAGAACTATTACACGTTTTTTCTCTAACGGTCGCATTTCGGCGAGGCGAACATGTTATGGTTTCTTGTATGTTCTGTTTGTAATCGGACATTGTTGTCTTGGTTAATTGGGACTATTTTCTTTGGTTATTTGGGACTATCCTTTCACACGCTATGAAGATATTATCAGTAGAGGCATTCTCACATTTCCTTTCTCGTTTTATATAACTCCGATGTAGACACACTTGACATGTTATCCTAATTAGCCCATATTTTTACATTTCCGCAGAATGTTCCCCTGCCGAAGGGCAAGTTATGCCCGAAATGCATAGGGATATGTTGCATTAATCCTTTGGATGGAATGAAAAAATAAGTTGAATACATTTTCAATGAACTTAAATTGAAATGGAGTACTAAAGATTTTCTTCAAAATTTCGTTTGGAGTTTGTATTTATTTGGATATACCGACGGGTAATACCATGTGGTGCGCAGGGGGACAACTCCCAACGGGAATTGCAGTATTGATGTTCAGAGTGTAAAATTACCATAGGTTGGCCAACTCAAGAGTACCCTAGCGATCTCAAGACGGGAGCCCCTGATCAAGAGGTAATGAGGAAATATGAACAGGTAATTACGTTTTTGAAAAACAAAGTGCCGCCAAAGGAAACTGATTGGGTAAAAATTGAAAGAACTCACCAAGAGGTTAAAGAATCTGTTCACGCCTATTATGAAAGGTTGCTGGTTGCTTTTAAGCAATACAGTGGTAATGAGAAATTGAGCGAGAAGGATTTAAGTTATTTTGTATATCGATTTGTTTATGGTTTAAGACCTGAGGTAAGCGAAATGATTAAACAGCATACAGTGGATTGGCAGAATAAAAAGATAGATGAAGTGTTATGACATGCCAAATATTTTAGTGATGAAATCGAAGCAAAGCAACGCAAACTGAAAGAGAAGGCAATGTGGGCACACGTTAAGGTAGCGGAGAGACAAGAAGCCTAGCTGATTGAACAAGCTAATGGCATGGGCCAAGTTTGACAAAAACATAATCTTGGAAAAGGAAAGGGACAAATCAGCTTAGAGGAAGCAAAAAAGAAATGGCCATGTCATAATTGCGGAAAATTAGGGCATTGGAAATCAGAGTGTAAATTGCCCCCGATTGCTAATGGTGATAATACATCATTGAATCCACAGGTGCAGAATGAGGTGAGTTGTCAACCGCCGTGACAGCAGCAGGTTGTTACCCAACAGTGTCTGGTGTCAAAGCCACTTTTTCCACAGAGCGTAAATCCTCAGAGATACAGTAATGAGACACGATTCTACACCGAGGAACAGGTAACGAAGCTACAGCGTGCTAGTGCTGTTTTGCAGTATTGGCTGCAGCGCGATGAGAGTGAGTCAGAAGAGAGTTATTGATGGGGCCTAGGAGAGGAAGAGGAGTGCATACTTGGCGCAACTCTAGAGGTAGACCAGATGGGACCCTTTGTGGATGAAAAGGTAAATGATGAAAATATTACTTTCCTAGTAGATACTGGTGCTACTCGTTCAACTGTTAGATCAGCTGACGTTAAAAATCTTCCTCTCTCTGGTGACACAATCCAAGTAGTAGGAGTCTTGAATAGACAGATAAAGACTTATCTTACTGATCCTGTTAAAGTTAAAATAGGAAAATTCACCGACATGCATCGATTTGTCGTGTGTGACACTAGCCCTGTGAATTTGTGAGGGAGAGATTTGTTATACAAAATGAATTGTACTATCTTCTGTACCCCTGATGGCATATCTTTTGAAACTCATGATGAAGATGTACTATATAGAATGACAATGCCAAATTCGGAACTTGAAACTACTGAGGCATTTGTTGTATTTGATCCGGAGGAATCGCCTCAGGAATTGAAGAAGACAGTGAAACCCGAGGTATGGGATTTCACGGGAGAAGATATGGGATTGATGAAAAGAGTAGATCCTGTGAAAATAACTGTAAAAGAAGGAGTAAGTTACCTGAATATTCCCCAGTATAAATTGACACCAGAAATAATTTCAGGAGTGACGCCAAGATGATTGAACAGGGAATTTTGCGAGAAATAATGAGTAGTCCATGTAATTCTCCGATCATGGGTTTAAAGAAGCCTAACGGAACTTTCAGGGTAGTACAAGATTTGAGAAAAGTGAATAAAATTGTTGTACCCTGCTGTCCCATTGTACCGAACCCTTCGATAATCCTGTATCAGATTCCCCATGATGCGGAATGGTACACAGTCATCGACCTGTGTCATGCTGTCTTTTCTATCCCATTGCACCCCGATAGCCAACAGATTTTTGCGTTCCGGTTCGGCGAACATACTTTGGCATGGTGCCGTATCTCACAGGGGTATACAGAAAGTTCATCGATATTTAATCAAATTCTAAAGAAGTCCTTAGAAGATCTGAAAATGCCCGAAAGTTCAGTGCTAGTGCAATACATCGATGACCTATTGGTGGCATCGAAGTCGCAAGAGGCATGCGTAGTGGACACAGTTGCATTGTTGAATCATTTGGCGGATGGAGGACTTAAGGTATCCCCATCAAAATTACAATTTTGTAAGAAGGAAGTACAATACTTAGGTTATAAGATTGAGAAAGGCCTGAGGAAAGTGACTGCAGACAGGATCCGAATAATAAAAGGAATGAGAACACCAATGACTCAGAGAGAAGTTGAGAATGTTTCTTGGAATGGTGGGATATTGTCGCCAGTGGATCAGCAACTTTTCACTGATTGCGAAACCTTTGGTACGCTTGACAAAAAGCAATGTGAAAGACCCCCTTGAACTGAATAAAGAGGAAATGAAGGCTTTTAGACAACTGAGAGACAGCTTGTGTGAAGCACCAGCTCTTGGAATGCCTGATTACGAAAAGTAATTCGAGCTTTATTGCTCTCTGTGTCAGTACAGAGGCATGGAAAATTAAGACGACCGGTTGCATACTTTTCAGCTGTACTAGATCCTGTAGCTGTAGCTTTGCCTGGTTGTTTGAAAGCAGTGGCTGCTACCTGTAAGAGTCTGGAGCAGAGTGAAGGAATTGTGATGGGATATCCTGTGAGAGTGTTTGTTCCCCATGATGTCGCAATCCTTTTGACAAGAAGCCGCACACAATTTATGACGCATAGTTGTCTAACTAAATATGAGAAGGTCATTCTGGGTGCTACAAATGTGAGCCTTGTAAGGTGTCTTAATGTAATTTCATCAACATTGCTACCTGATGCTGTGAATGTGGAGGTGAAGGATGATGTGGATCATGACTGTTTGGAAGTGCTAGATTTTTGCACTAAGCCGCGTCCGGACATAAAGGATGTGCCTCTGAAAGAAAGTGACTATGTGATGTTTGTGGATGGGTCATGTCTGAGAACTGAAGAGGGAATTCTGAGTGCTGCATATGTAGTATGTACTGTAGCGGCTGTGTTAGAAGCGTCTTGCCTGAAAAGAGTAAAATCAGCTCAGGTTGCTAAATTGTTTGCACTGACCCGAGCATGCAAGTTGGGAAGGAATCTGCGAGTAACTGTGGTTACTGATAGTCAGTATGGGTTTGGAGTGGTGCATGATTTTGGACAGATTTGGTCTCAAAGAAGGTTCTTGACGTCGAGTGGAAGTCCGATCAGGAATGCTGAAGTGGTTGGAAAATTGCTTGAGGTGATACAGCTGCCTAAGCAAATTGCAGTTGTAAAATGTGCAGCCCATTCCAAGGGTACAGACTATGTGTCTGCGGGCAACGAATTTGCGAATGACATAGCGCAGTATTGTGTGCAAATCCAAAACTCCTTGAATCGGAATCGGGAAAAGGAAATGAAGTCATGTCCCTTGCTTTCTACTAACAATGTGAGTACCTGGGATGAGGAGGTGAGGCAGCAATAACAAAAACTCCAAGGCAATATCAATAAAGTAAACAAATTACACAATATATATGACAATAAGAAGACCAAGGAAGATGGAAAAAATATGTTCAAAGTTGTTACTATTTTAATAATTTCTTCTCATATTATTTAAACAGATGATATTTATACAAAACATTTAAAAAATGAAACACAATATTTAACACATTACATTTAATCAATGTGTATAAATAAAGGTTAAAAAGGCAAAATCTTTATTAACTCGACGCGCGTTTCGGCGCATACACCGCCTTCTTCAGGAAAGCCACACAATTATAGATCCTGTTTCAATGTGATGAGTTCCTAGTGATTAAAACCTGCAACTCCATAGTTGGTGGATGTCTTTAATTCTAATAAATGGCTGATTAAAATGCAACGCACCGGATGTGCAATGAGGTCTTATTAATTTTGAAATCAACAGTTTCACGAAAAGGTCTGATGTCTGGTTGTCAAACAAGCTTCGTATAGGTATATTGGAAAAGCGGCCTGGTCCTACTAAAATGTTAAAATCAGTAAAATGATATTCTGGAAAACCTCTTGCAATAGAAGAAATTCAACGAAGAAACTGGAACAAGCACTGGATATGTGATAGTGTTCCAAATATGTAGCTCAATAAGCATAAACAGTAAAGGACTTATCTGATAAAAGGAGGCTTCAAGTAGGACCAGGCTAAGGATAGCTGCCGGTGACATCGTTGCACATCCGGTGCATTGCATTTTAATCAGCCATTTATTAGAATTAAAGACATCCACCAACTATGGAGTTGCAGGTTTTAATCACTAGGATTTCATCACATTGAAACAGGATCTATAATTGTATGGCTTTCCCGAAGAAGGCGTAGTATACGCCGAAACGCGCGTCGAGTTAATAAAGATTTTGCCACTTTTTAACCTTTTATTTATACACCTTGATTAAATGTAATGTGTTAAATATTGTGTTTCATTTTTTAAATGTTTTGTATAAATATCATTTATTTAAATAATATGAGAAGAAATTATTAAAATAGTAACAACTTTGAACATATTTTTTCCGTCTTCCTTGGTCTTCTTATTGTCATATATATTGTGTAATTTGTTTACTTTATTGATATTGCCTAGGAGTTTTTGTCATTAACATTCAAGTCCCTGTCCTAGGAATTGAACTATCCATTGTTCAGGGGGTCCTTGTTTTTTCTCATGAGGTGAGGCAGCTACAGGAAGAGACAGGAGAGGAAGAAAAGAAACAGTGGATAAAGTCAGGATGTGCACCACGCGAGGTAGACAAGGTTTGGGTTTATCGTGATGGAAGACCAGTAATGCCTGATAGCATGATGTCTACCATGGCACGGATGTACCATGGACAGGCACACATAGGTAGGGATGCCATGATTAGACTTTTTAAACAGACCTGGTATAATGCCAAATTCCGACTTGTAGCTGAGAGCCTGTGTCAAAGATGACTTATATGTCAGCAGTATAATCCTGGAAGAAAAACAGTGGTGAGTTTGGAAACTATAGCACATGAGGGAGGTTCTTTCACCAGAATGCAGATTGATTTCATTGAAATGCCCCCATGTAATCGGCTAAGATATGTTCTAGTAGTTATCTGCTTGTTTTCACGTTGGGTGGAAGCTTACCCGACTAGACAGAGCGATAGAGTTACTGTAGCAAAACTCCTATTGAGAGAGTTCATTCCTAGATTTGGTTTTCCAGTAACAATTGAATCAGATAGAGGAAAGCATTTTCAGAATGAAATTATAAAATTGATTTGTGAAGCATTGAATGTACAACAGAAACTACATTGTGCCTATCGTCCAGAGGCTTCTGGATTAGTGGAACAAATGAATGGCACCATTAAAAACAGATTGGGAAAAATGTGTTTGGCCACAGGTCTAAAATGGCCAGATGTCTTGCCTCTGGTGTTCATGACTATTAGGTCGATTCCTGATAGGAACACTGGCCTGAGCCCCCATGAAATTATCATGGGAAGCGCGATGAGGCATGTTTTCATTCCTGTCAACAAACTACTGCCTATATCTGATGACTTCGTTTTGGATTATTGCAAGGGGTTGGCTGATTCTGTTCATTCTGTGTTTCATCAGGTTGGACCGGATGCAACCACCCTTGAAAAGAAGCCAGCTCATGTTTTGAGTCCTGGAGACTGGGTGCGAATCAAAGTGCATAGAAGGAGAAATTGTCTGGCCCCACTCTGGGGGAAACCACGTCAAGTGATTCTGACAACGACGATTGCTGTGAAGTGTGCCAAGGTAAAGAATTGGATTCATGCTAGTCATACTCTTCGAATCCCTGGTCCTATAAATCGATCTGAGGAAGAGTATTTGGAAGAGTCTGATACCAGTTCTGAGTCAGAATCAGAGGAAACAAGAACAAGACAAACTCCAACAACGGGAGAAGCGGAGTTGAGCCAAGTTGCAGAGCCGGAGAACATACCACTGAGGAGACGACTGGAAATATCTGACACCAGCTCTGAATCAGAGACTGAACAGGTGGAACTACAAGAAAGATTAAAAGAGAATATTGAAGAAACTGAGCAAGAAATTCTTGATAAAGAAGCACCAAGTGCAAGCACGAGAGAAATTCTGCCTGAAGTAATAGAAATAGAAGGTGAGGAATTAGATACAGAGAGTGAGGGTAAGATTATTGCGGAAGACCCCCGAGGAGGTGTAGGGACAACACACATCCAGGTAGAAGAAGGGACAGTTAGTCAGCAGGAAGATTGCTTGGAAGAAACATGAGGAGGGAAAAACATAGATAGTGAACCTGAGGTCCTGAAAACAAAATCCAAAGAAAGTAAAAGTCAAACTGAAAAGAAAGTGAAGGAGAAGGCCAGGAAGGACGAGTCTTGAGGAAAAGAGCTTGGAAAACAGAGCGAGGTGAGAAGGGAAATGGGTTAAAGAGACCGTCGAAAGAGGAAATTTGGCCTAGCAAACTTAAAAGTATGAGATACCGGCTAACAAGAGTAAAATCTTATAATGCTGAACAAGTGAATGAAGTGTCTAGTCAAGAGAAATCAGAAGACATTGATCAGGCACACTTGAGAAGAGCAAAGAGAGTAAAGAAACCCAACCAGAAGTACAAGTCACCAGGGTGGACGTATGTAGCACTTCCTGATATACAAGAGGAAGCCGACAGCCAAGGAAGTCTAGGAGTTACCGTACCGGAAGTGGTTGAAGAAGAAGGAGATTCGAAAATCCTGAGGGTTATCTTATCTGACATCAGAGAAGAGACGGATGATCAGGAAGTTCTGAACCAAGATTGTGAAAACGGTGACAAAGACGATCCATGCACAGATTGAAGTGACAGAGAAAGACGCAGAGAATTTAAAACACTGGACGAGACAAGTAACTGAAAGAACCAAGTAGGCCCCAAAGCCTTAGGTTTAGACAAAATTAAGTTTTGAATGAAAGAGGCTAAGTCAAAAGACACTGATCATTTCCGAAATGGCAAACACAGAAGGTAGAAAACCTACATGTTGGTTTCTCCAAAGATGGTGCAAAGTGTGTTGTTGTTGTACAGGATTACTAATGCTTCTATGGATCAGATTAGCAATAACGATTTCATTTAAGGTGACATTTGGAAGGGTAGAAAATCACACTGAGAACAGGACGAATAAAGGGGAGGTTTATGATACTCATGTTACTAAACTGGTAGACAGAACAGATTTCCATAAGGACAGGTCTATAAATGATTTTTCTAACAATGTTTTTTTCAAAATTGTTGTATGAATATGTAAAGACTATGGAAGTTAGAGATTGCTATGTTTGTATGCAGTTACCTGCATCGGTGTCAGAAGGTGCCACCTATCATCACCTTCCTTTGACATATGGGATAACTTGTAGTGTATTAGCGAACTTGTTCTATAGAACAGGAAAACTAGAATATTATTATACTGATGTAGAAAATGTTTACCTGTAGTCCCGGAATTAAACAAGGTGATTCCTGATAAAATTGTAGGTGAATTTTTCTTAGAAACTAGAGAATTAACTTTAGAAGAAGTGTTTAAGAATAATCTTACTTGTAGTCTGAGGAAAGAAGAAAATACCTTCTTGAACATGGTAGAGGAGAGGAGGATTAAGATGCAAAGAAAAAGATGGAAACAACATTTTGGGATGCTGAAAAGGAAAACCATTTAAAGGGAGAAATCAATCCCGCAATGGCTTTGGATTGGCCTCAGAAAGGGAAATTGTTCATCAGTAGAGATAACACTGTTTATGATAATTACTTTGTAGGTGCAAGTGAATGCCATGACTTATATAAAATCATGGGAGGATGGGGATTTAAAGGAGGAAATGATCCAGCATTCCCTGGAATATATTACATCTGTGGGAACAAGGCTTATTATATATAACCGGACCACTGGTATGGTACATGCTCCCTAGGCCTGGCCTTCCCAAAAATATTTCATGTGGGAAGGAAAGAGGACGGTTTGCACGAAATAGGTAGACAACTAACATGTAGAAAGAGGGAGAGTTGGTCATAAATTATAGGGGATGTCTTTGGAGCACTGATACCAGCCATTGGAATAGCTCTGAATGCACATAAAAGTTGAAAATTATCTACAGTTGTGGATCGCTTATTGACAAGCACAGCTGGAGGGTTCTTAATGGTAAATACTGAAATGGTTGCCATGAGGGACATGATTATGCAAAATCGACTTGCCCTTGATATTATATTAGCCAAAGAGGAAGGAGTCTGTGGAATGCTGAAGGTACAACATTGATGTACTCACAATCCTGGCGAGAGCCAAAAATTAAAGAAATACATTAGGAATATAACTGATTTGCATGAGGAAATTGTTCCATTGGAGGTTGAAAGTGTTTGGGAGAAGTTGGGTAAAGGTGTTTCTACTATAAAAGGTTTATTAACAAAATTGGGTAGTTCATTTATAGGTAAAATACTGATACCAGTGACTTGTGTGGTAATACTGATACTGATCTTAAGATTAGGGTGTGTATGTATAAAAAGAAGAAAATTACAAAATAGAATAAAAAGAGAAATTGTGAAAAGAAAGGAGAAGGAAATAAGAGAAAGGGAGGTAGGAGATATAGAACTAGAAGAATGGAAAGAAAATATGTACAAGAAAACAAGAGAAGATGAGATGGGAGATACTATGCTGTAACGTAACAAAAATGTAAGGGAACTGAGTAATCATTTCCACAAAAATGGTGACATTTATTGGGATTTGTGGTGATGTTAAAAATCACCGAAGGGGTGATTGATGGAGCAGGTAAAGCAAAATTTTGTATACCTCCTCTATTTTTGCATGAGATATTAATTACGTAATCATTCTAAATATTAACTTGTACTAATTGTGTGGAGTGGTATAATTAATCAACAAAGTGCGCCTTAATAAACACGGGAAACACGTGGGACTAAAAAGCGAATTGCATGGCAACTAATTAAATGAGTAACTGTGGTACGCAAACTAACTTTAGGATGCGTTGAAATAGTGAATTGCATGATTCATGTTGCTTTTGTGATGGTTTGTGCTTCCAGTGCTGCAGAGTGGTGAGTATTATTGCTTTGAATGTTGCTACAAGCTAGAAAAATACTAATATATATTGGAATTAGTGTGGGTTTAACATTAGAATCTTCATTTCCATATATTAATTACTGTTCTGTTTGTTTTTGCTTAAGTTGGCATTCGGGCCTACTAGGCAGCAGTACTTAAAATGGAGTTCGGAAGTGGCCACCATCATGTGAGTGCGATGTCTACTGCGCAGACTCGGATGGCTCTGAAGATCTCCAAGCGACCTCTGACGAGAACCGAGATGTTCCTTGTCATGGATAGGAACATGGAGGACTGCCAAGATAAGAACTAGTGTGAATGACCGATGGACAATGAGAGACCTGTACAAGAAAGCTTACATGTTGGTACTTCAGAACTTTTGCCTGTGAAACTACCAAAAAGAATACAATTGAGAAAAGTCATGCCCGGTCTCATGGCAAACAGGCAAACATGGGAATATTGAAGAGACTTGCAATTTTCAGAGGGTTTAGCCAATCAGAACACTTTTCTACCCCTAAATTGTTGCACATCATCCTAAAAGTAAGGAGGAAAAGGGTATAAAAAGAGAGGGATTTGGAAGCGGGATTATCATTTTCGCTGTCGGAGGCGGTTTGTGTGGAGAGTCGATTTGCGGGATTATTGGTTCGTTGGCGCGATCGCCTGGTTCCTTGGCTTAATCGTGGGGACTGCCTCGTGCTGAAGGAGATTTCCTGGACTTACCTGGGTTTTCTTTGATTATAAAAGGACGATACCATCTGAAGGGATTTTGATTATTGCTGTGGGTTGACGGGTTCTTCTGGCGGTGGTCGCCAATATTCAAACTTAGGTAAATATAAGTGTCTGTGACGCAGGGAGGATATGTAAATTTGCCCTTGTCCGCTGGATCACTTGCATAATGAGTTAGCAGCAGTCACACATTTAGAAATAAGGGAGGATGACCACCTGATTCCCAGGTCATTAGGGACACTGCCTCCAGTCCTAAACTTTTCAGCTACAAATCTTTGATTTCAGGTGTGTTAATTAATTAGGTTAATGAAAGGTTAATGAAAGCAATACAAGACTACAATACCCAGAATGCTTTAGGCTATCACGCAAAAGTCCAGGACTGGAAACAGGGAGGTGGTAATCCTAGAATAAGGGCAAGATTGACTTGTTTATGATTGGGGCAAACTGTGGTAGGTGAATAGATAATCCCATTCTGTGTCCTGGATCAGATTTTTCCACAGATAACCTGATGAAGCCTGGACTGGGACAAGGAAACAAAATGGGATTACACTTGTCAACAGCAGATTGATAGAACAAACTAACAAATATAAGCCAGAGTTTGCAAAAAGGGGACTAACATCACAAACAAATATGACTAAAACGTTCTTAGCAAGGTGAACCATAAACTGGTTGTGCTTTATAGAAGATCCTGGTTCTGATGAAGGCCTCAAGCATTCATGTCCTGGGCTTTGGATGTCTAAACACAGCACATTGCCAAAATGACCAAATAAGAGTGCACAAAGTATCGGGAACAGATTACTCTAGCATCACCCCAAATCTATGAACTGTACAAATTGAAAGAGGATATCTGTACATTCAGTTTGGTCTAAGGGACGTTTTTAAACTTAGGGTGTTCACTGAAAATATCTGAAAAGACCTCATGCACTTTTTTTTGGTGTAACAATCTTTATTGAGGTTTTTCTGAATGAACACCTCTCATATACACTACTGGAATGTGTTGACTAATTGAAGATTTATTCATAGTAAAAGGGAACTAAGCACTATGGGCATATTCTCAAGGAGCTATCGCCGAGGTAACGGCACTTTATCGCAGCCAAAGTCGCGATAAATTTATCACCCCATTCACAAGCCGGTGCTAACAGCCCACAGCACCAGTTTACCTGCGATAGCAGCTGCAAAAAACATCGCCACAGATGACCCCGGCAGCTATCGCTCATGAGATGCTGAGTAGGCGTTCCCGAGCAAAATGTCGCGACAACACCACTCCACAACATTCTCAACGACCAGCCACATCGGCGAAAAGAACATGAAACATACGATAAGGCACGTAAGCTGCAGGAAATTAACACCTGCTCTGACTTGGTGCAAAGTCGGACGACAACCTGCACCAGAAAAGGGAGCCCAGACCAGAGCAGGCGTGTTGTTCCTGCCTCCGAGGTGTCGGTCATCTGGAGCCCTGCCGGCCCTTTTCATCTTTCACCTTACGCAGCTGAGGGGTGTTCCGGTGCTGTGCTGCCTGCTCCTGCTGACACCCTGCCCTGACTGGAGGACGCAATCCGTTGATCCACCAAGACGGGAGCCGCAGACTTGTTCTTTCCCGTTTGTATCAGCAGAGCTGTTGCGGTGTCGGGACAACCCGTGCCAGAAACATGGGTCGAAACATGGGTCGATGTGAGGAGCGGACATTGACCGACGGTGAGTCCCCTTCTCCCTCTGACTCGAGCTGCCTGGCGACCGCGCACGCAATCAGGGAAGCTCCGGAGTCGCAAGGACCCAGATAAGATGGCAGCTGCGGTAAAATCCAGCGGCGACGTTCCCCAGTGCAGTTGAGGCTCTCAAGTGGACTTGCAGCTGGTGAGAGGCACTAACGGGGAACGTGAGGGGCGCACAGGAGCGGGAGGCTCTATTTGATCCCGGTCGGCTGTTTTGATGCGATAGGTGACCACGGCAGCCCACAAGACAATACTGCCTTCCCCATGTAGCCCCCAAGGTGACCAGAGAGAGACCATATTTTAAGGAGACAGACCCCAGGGGGTGCATCCGCAAACACAATACCTCCGGTGTTGGGTGGGGTCCCCCTGATTTACCCACAACGGTTGCAGAAGCCCTGGGACCAGACTGCCTGACTTTAAAAGGGCGTTGGTCAGGAGATTTCTGGCTTAGGCGTGTAGCCTCGGGCCTAGGCCACAGAACAGGCCCCTACGTCTCCCCCAGCCTAGGCGGGCTACTCATTGCCCCGTGCGCCATCCAGTGCCAGTCTTCGGAGGTCAGATGAGTTACGGGACGTAACACGGCTCCTGACCTCACGGTGTGCAAACTTGGGCATACAGCTGGTTGGGATCAGCAGCAGGAGCATTATCAGGAATGGTCAGCCCGCCTCAGGCAAGCAACAGCAGCAAAACAGATCCACGCCTGACCCCAAGATGGCGGCCGACACGCTGCCAAGGATCTTCTAATTGAAGGGGGTGCCGCATTAAAGTGTCTCTGCGGCATCTAGCTCCACAGTACAACATGAGGGATGTAAAGAAGGAGGGGACCGTTGCCTTCCACATAGGCCATCAAACACTGATGGCGCTCAGCATTGGACTAACGCTTTTGGGAGCGAGCCCCCTGAGGGCTGATAATCTGTCTCTTCCACCTCTCCTCTCATGGGGCTTGCGAGAGGATGAGGCGGAGGGTGTTTCCCAATTACACCGGGACCGATGCCTTTGATTGAACTATGATGATGCCCCATGGGCGAAAACCAAATCTGTTTGTACTTACCGCTGAACCCGAGTACCATTGGCTGTTGCCCGGTGGAGCTGTCTTATGCAGCTATAGAGGAGTCTGGCTCTGGTTCACCTCCTCGGCTGTCACCTACCAAGCCGGCCATCGGACATTGTTTTTAATGGTGCTTCACGGTTTTGTCTGTCATTCACTTTGACTGCTGTTTCCCCTGAAGTCCCTTCCCCCCTCTAGTCTGCCTGACGCTATCTGCATTCCTTTCCCCTGTTTACTTTTCCCCCTCTACCTTCCATTCCACATAAGACGTTTTGTCTTTGCTGTGCAACGCACAAATAACTTATGTTATTGTGTAAGCTCATGTTTTTCTACTGTCCGATCTCACCGCGGAATCCGAGCAACCTTGGCCGATGCCCAGTGGAGCTGTCCTATGCAGCTATAGAGGAGTTTGGCCCTGGTTCACCCCCTCGGCCGACACCTACCCAGCCTGACATCTGACATTGTTTTCCTCGTCTCCCTGTTATGTTACCTTCCCTCTACCATTCTCCTATGTCTATACTTTGAACCTGTAACTGAAGTAATTATGTAACCTGTAACTTGCAGATCCTCATGTAAAGCGCTCTGATACCTTAGGGTCTAGCAAGCGCTATTTAAAACTTTGAAAATAAATAAGTAATTAAAGAGCCACACCTGAAGAACAATAGATGCCATGGAGCCACTGAACATGAGTGCCGGACACCCAAGAGGGCCACTGCCACCACCCACAGGACCACACCCCACTCCTGCCCGGGCCCCACCCTGGGCACCCTCCACCTCCCCCGGACCAAGACACTGCACATCAACAGCACAAAAACATGAACAACAGCACCCGCCTGATGTCGCACAATCGCAACAATCAACAAACATGTGAGCACTGAAACCCTGATCCATCCATTCACCATTGAAAGACCAAACAAAATGTCACATCCTAATTTGTCACCAAACAACTATTTTGAAGAGTCATGGGGGGGCATCCCTGGAAAATCTGTGACTCACAGCCTGCAAGACAATATCCAAGATAAGAAGGTGTGTCAGGCACTCATCAAAGGTCAGAGAGAGAGAAAGAAAGAGAGAGAAAGAGAGAGACTGAACAAGGAGCACAAGGCCAATCGGGCCCTTGGCTCATGCAAACATGCCAACAGGTGCGTGTATCTCGAAACCTGTGCACCCCAAATCACAGGCCTGGCATCACAGTCAGCGCGAAGTCCACATCACATTTAAGAAATGCAAGCAGTAGCCAGACTGAAATCAGGAATCAAAGCCCCCTTTGTCTCAACACACAAGGCTGAAGGCCAACCGATCCCCCGACCTTGGTCCTGAATGTGGCTGGCACACCCTGCCGAGCAACCATACCAGCCTCCAACGGCTCCCACACCACGAACTGCGCTAACGAAACACCAACGTCCCCACACACACTTGTCCCTGCACGACCTACACCTGCAAGGGATGCCCTTGACACATTGGCTAAAAACTACCCATACGTCCAAATGTTGCACACACATATGACTCATTGCCCAGAGCTGTGGCATATCGACCACCGAACTGCCGCTGGTCTGAGGAGTGCCGTTGCCACGAGACCAACAAACGCAATGGCAGGCATTCCCGGGGACATGCACAACCCCTGTCACGTGGAACTGTACTGTGCACGAATGCTGCATCTATTGGGATCCCTGCCATTGGCAGTGTTGCGAATCAGTTTCCGTCTGAGTTTCCGTCTTGCCCACGTCACCTGCGTCTAGCCCTGGTTCCAATGTCGATCCTGCACATTCGAGTGGCCCATGGAGGTCTGCCTATCCAATGCAGCGGTAGCTGAATTGGATTGTGACCTGACAGTGCGCCCCCTGTTGGCCCACGATCAGGAGTGTCACCGGGATAGCCGTGCATGGGATACACTGGTCTTTAGCATATGTGCTGGCAGTTGCGCATGGAGATTGCACAACGCCTCGTGTGCAGTGACCACATCGAGGTGCTCCCCTATTGGGCTGTGTTGCGGATTGGGGAAACAGCGTGGACTGAGCACATCTGCCCAGACCAGTTAATGGAGTGTCTCACCCTGGTGTTCCTTGAACCCGACAACAACGTACTATTGGAACACATTGCACATGAAGCTGCGCTGGCATTAATGAACGAGTAGCTATGTTCCTGCAGCCACATCCGATTGTTACCCACAGCACAGGTCCCAAAACCTTGTTGCATCATGGGGAATGCTCACATATCCCACCACAACAGGGGACATGTCTGCCTTCGTCTGGACTCTGAATGCATGTGCGTGGGACTACGCGTGTGGTCACACACCTGTGCAAGGTGATGCAGTTCCATGGTCGGAGCAGCACAGCGTCGTTTGGCAACATTACTAATTCGGACATACTGCTGGGTGGAGAGCACACACATGGCAATGTAGCACGACATGTGACCTTGTCGGACCCTTTCACCTGATCAATGTCAGCAAAGCAGACAGTCGGCGCCGTCCAGTGGCAGAGCACTATGCAGACCCCATGGGCTGTAAGTTATGCCCTCTCACACGGGGCAATGGGCAGACGCCAAACAACACATGACTCGTCCAGCAAGGCAAGGTGGGCTGAGACTGTTGCCATCCATAATGATTGGTGTTCATTTCTACCTCCCCATTTCCTGCACCTCGACATGTTCCCATGCTGCGTGTAAGTGTCTTAAGCATGTCCCTGCATGTTGTGGCCGTAGCCTTGTCCATACTGACTCGCACATGCCAATAAAGTCTACGCAACTTCACTGGTGTCTAACTGTGATGAGTGTTGATTAGATTGACCACTCGTGTGCCACAATGAGCATCGTCCCTACACAGGGAGGGTCAGACTGACACATGTACAATGGGGGTGGATCCCTTTTGACAGCTCCACCTCTGTGAGCCAGACATTGTCTCGGGATAGTTTCTGGCAGACCTGTGCATTTACGTGTCTACAGCAATGTGAGTATGGTGTCCAACCTCTGACTATGTGGAGCAATGTCATAAATCATAACAGAAGGTGTCCACACAGATGTGTGTGAGTAGGTATGCGACATGAAGTTCTGTTGTCACATGTGATGTTGGACACCACTCCTGGCCTGCTACCGATTTGGTCATTCCTACACACAGCCCTATTCAATACAAGGATGTGTGCCTATGTTGGGGGGTTGTGAGATTGTTGTTAATGTGCAATGGAGACACAGCTAGTTCTCACCTTCACAGTCATCCAATTGGCCATGTGTCTCAGGGATAAACATACGCATTGATGTCATTCACCAGGGTGGACCTTCTTGTGCAAACACAGTCCCTACATCCAGCCATACTTTCATACGTGAGTGAACATAGTCATGACACATCTGTGTGATTTCAAATGTTTTATTCACATTCTGGTGAATGACGGAGCTTGAGCTGTACATGGCCATCCACGCACATATAACATGGAAGCCCAGTGGTGGGCCAACCAGAGTCCTTTGGGGATTGGCAAGTGATTTGGAAGTGGGAGAGTGCAGTCGGCAGCAGGATTGCTGTGTAATTGTCAAGCAGTGAAGATGTGGCAGTCCATGCCGGGGTCCGGGTGGATGTCGCAGAGTGTTCCGGGGGTCAGTGGAAGGTGCTGTCCCAGGGCATGATGCATAGGGCAGAACCAGGCAGGGACAGGCATCTGGCGGTGATGGATGCTACTACCTCCTTACTCACCAAGTAATTACCATCCACATCTTACTCCTCTGATACTTCTTCTGTGTCCGGTGTGTGTGGCGGCATAATGGCTGCATCACTGTGTGCCACTGACACATCAGGGTGCGAAGGTGATGGGGCTGCATCACTGTGTGCCTCTGACACATCAGGGGTCGGAGAAGTGGGTGTTGAAGTTCCCACTGCAGTTATCTGGGACTGGCTCAGTGGCAGCAATGGCAAGATGATGAACTGCAGGGCATGTAAGATCAAAGCTACATCTCGCTGGGGTTCAGCCGTGGCAGCCATACTTCCAGCCTTCATCTGCCCCATGGTCTCCATTGTCCTCTGCATCTGTGCCAACTCTGTGCTGTCATCGCTGGCGACTGTCTGACTAGACAGTTCCTGTATCCGAATAATGGCCCCAGCGAGGTCAGCCAAGGATTGTCGGTGAGCATGGCGCGGACAGGGGGTGTCCGTTAGGGACTGTACGTGGTCCCTGATGGGACTCAGACACCCACATATGGCATTGAGTTTGGCTGCCACGAGCTTGAAACCCACTCGCAGCTGATCTGCCAACTCCACCTGGCAACCCAACATGGCGCTGGAATTCCATGTATTGTTCGTGGGGGTCCTGGGAGACAGCCGTGGTGGTGTGTGTTTCCTGCTGTGTGGACTTTGCAGGTGGTGGGGTCACCTCGAGGCAGCTGGCCTTCCCTGCTCCTGGGGGTGGGGTGCGGAGGCTGTCCATTATCCGTTGGAGGGTGTCTTGACATATGTGCAGGTTGTCCTCTACATCATCAATGATGGGTTTTGTGGTCTGCTCTGCAGTAAGTGTTGATTGTCCCTCTGCAATGTTAAGTGGAGATGCAGGTTAACAGTGTGTTCCATGTATGTTGACACTTTGCAGATGTTTACATACAGACTGCATAACAAGGCACATTGTGACTGTTTTGGTGGAGCTGGCTATTTGATGGCAGACAGTGGGATTTTCGACTACATGATGAATGTGTGGTAGTTCCTGTACATTATCATCACACAGTGTCAGGCAATGCCAGATGTGAGTGGACAGTTACTACGCACAAGCGGAACCTGTTGTGTCCTCTGTCCTGTGGTGTAGGTGTTGCACTTTGTACCACATTGCCGTCATTGCTGATGTTCTGTGATTGCTATGTGTGTGTGCTGCATTGTGGGGGATTTGTCCCTGCAGCTCTGATCTCGTGTACCCTTATCCCTTTGAGGCGGCGTGCTTTTGAATTGTGTGCTTTTCGGGGGCTGAAATGTTTGCGACTTGGGTCATAAGTGCTCTTGGACAGATTTTGTGGCCTTGTGCATTGTTCGTCTCCTGCGTGTATTGGACGACATGGGTTGTGGGTGCACGTGGATATGTCAGAGTGTGACCTGCTCCTTTACGGATGTGATCCGCACTGGGCCACCTCCATGTTGAATCGTGCACCATGTCATGTATTTTGGCTGCTGCCATGCTATCGGTCATGCAGTGTCACTTGCATAGTCAGTGTTGCTCACTCTGCCGCTGCTTTTCTGGATTCATCACATGTGCATGGCTCGGTTGTGTCGGCGATTTGGAGGGGGCCCATATCTGCACATGGTGGACGGGGGCCTACTTGGTGTTTGTATTTGTGCTGCAGTGTATCAGGGACATGTTCCACAGTCATTGTGTGTGTGCAGTGTGCTACACATGATTGTGCATGTGTGCCATTGTGCCCAACTCCCCCTGCCCCCCAGTCCCTGGTGGTTACTCACCCTGTTGCTGTTGGGTCAGGTAATTTCGAGCTGTGTCCATGCCCCTTACTCCTGCCACCGTCTCCACACTGATGACTGTGGCCACCATTTCCTCCAGCTCATCCAGCTCCTCCTGTGGCGCAGGACTCCCACCTCCAGTCACCCTTGCTGCCTTCCTGTTGGTGGCTAGCTTCTCCTTGGTTTGGCTGTGCACTTCGTGCCAGCGCCTCTTCACCTCCTCCATTGACCTCCTCGACACTCCGACTCCATTGACGTTGGTGACGATGGACTGCCATATTTCCGTTTGGGTTGCCAGTGCTGCAGTGGAGGTGACAAACAGTTGTTGATGGTGTTCTATCACCTCCGTGATGCTGATCCGGTCTTCCTGAGGACTGAACCCCGTCTTCCTCTTCCTCTTCTCTTTGCCCATCCCCGAACATGGGGTTTCTGGCTGGTCCTCCGTGGGGCTCGAGGAGTTCAGGTTGTCCTCTGCACTCGGTCCGGGTGCATCCATGGTGCTACCCAGTTTGAATTGGTTTTGGTGTTTTTGAATATTTCGCTTTTATAGTGCATTTTTCCCGCATGACGTGTGGGAATTGCAGGCCTGTCGCTGCTTTTCGCTAATCTTGGTATAGCGCTTTGGGGCATTGCAGCTTTTTTAGCGTTCGCGTTTCGCATTATTGCGGTGTGGCGTTGATTTTATCGCGGTCAGTTGATGCTTTATCTGGAGACTAACGCATGGTACCGCCGTGTTGTGAATACTTGGTTAACACGGCGTAAATTTCCCATGATGGATTGCGATGTTGAGAGTTGCGTTAAGTTACTTTTGCGATGGTTATCACACGTTCTTGAGAATATACCCCTATGTTGATGAGACGCAAATTTGGTGGTGTAAAAAGGTTTTAACTGTTCATTAATAGACAATGCAATATCACTCATGCTAAATCGTTAATGAACTTTGATTTAATTGATATTGTGCATAATAATCTGAGTATTAAATCAAATAGGTTGCTGTATATACAGCTAATTGTATGGTTGTATCTGTAATAAAAAATATATAATTTCTCAATACTTTTTTTCAACATAAGAAAAGCGTGTTTGTGCTGAAACATTAATTTGAATGACTGCTGACCAATTGTGGGAGTGTTTTTGTATTATAAATTTATATTACACCATCCCCAACAGTTCTAAAAGGGAAACCTCACCCCTTCTTACAAATATACCTAGCACATGACTTGATTTGATTTTCATATCATGGAAGAATGTCTGGGTGAATGGTATGAAAAGTCTTGCAGGCAGGTAAATAGACACAGTCATGATTAAAATGTGTAATCTGCTGGTTACGCATTGTACTCTCTTTAGTGGGTGCTTTAACACACTGCACTATCTCACCAGCACACATTTAACCAATACAGAATATTTATTCCACTAATTATGAAGACGTTCCAAAGAAGTTGTATGATAAATAAATGTCCTCACATCACTTGCAGAAGCTGTAACTCATGCGTCTTTGCTCATTGTAGATTGATGTTGACTAACTACCAGTATTCCTTTTCTGAAATAACCTTCAATTAAAAGTCATCTTGAGGACTCCCGGTACTTAGTTCAATAGCATTAGCACCTCTTCAAATTGGGTTCCAGACCCTGCCTTTCCCGCACCCATGGATTTAACTGCTGAGGAGTTTTTACTTGGACATGATATGACTTGCAAAATGTACTATTTTTTTGCACAATGCATACCTGTCATTTTTAGATGTAAATCCCTGTCTATTAAAGTCAGTAGAAAGAGATTTGTGTCAAACCCCATGGGTTGTTGCATGGGAAGGCCTAGTAGCTTCGACCTGAACGGATGAAAACTGTGACAATGACCAGTCAATATGGTCTTTGAATAGCTCATGGTTTCATGTGTTCCTGTCATGGGTGCTAAGACAACAACCCAAGTGGTGTACTGTTTTTATTGATAGGGGTTTTGGAATGCTAGGTGGTAGGAATTTTGTTCTCTCCTGTAGATTACAGATCTTCCGCTCACAGACATTTTAGAAAAATGTGTTATTTTAGCACAGTTTGAGGTTTACAGTGCATGCTGGGTGAAAAAACATAGTGGGATACACAGACTTCTTGGGGTGCCTTCGCATTGTGTTTTGCATCCTTTCCTGTAATGGACACTAGGCTGGGATTCTGTTTTTTTTGGAAGAGGTTTGGGAAGGCAGAGTGATAGGAATTTTGTGACTCTCGCAGATTCTGGAACTTTCATTAATGTAAATGTCAGCAAAATGTGTGATTTCAGCCTAAGTTTGAAGTTTGCAGGGCACAGTGGGTAAGAAAACATAGTGGGATCCACACAAGTCAATTCACTCTGTTCTCCGTATGGTGCCTCATTTGTCTGTTCCATTGGTGGTGCTGTGTCTAGGCCCAAATTCTTCTCCTCCCCACATCACCATAATGGATTTATTTTGATAGAGAAAATGTGATGCCTCCATGTTGCGTATTAGGGCATTTCCAGTAGTAGGTGGTAGGCCCAGCCACAAAATTGGGGTACCTTTTTTAATCTGATAAAGTGTGGAAACAGAGAATAGTAAATTATTTATTATTAGCAATAGCATTTCTCTCCATTGCTGGCTTTCAAATGTAAGCCAGTTTGCAAGAAAGGACACATTTTGCAAAATGACCTCTGAATCACGTGATTATATGGGCAACCCCAAATTCAGAGTTGTACAAATCACCTGTATTCCTAAACTCAGTTTACCGGGACATTTAAAGTATGCATATCTTTCCTTTATACCCATTTGTCATCTACTAGATTTTACCATATGATTTGAAGCATAGTCGTACCCAATGAAAAATCATCATAAGCTATAGCTTAGTTGTTGGTTCTGGGTTACTGGAATTTTTGGGTAACCAACAAATATCCCTGTAATTGGAAAGGTCTGCTGAGTGTAACAGTGTATTACTTTTGTAAATCGGCTATCTGGGCAAATAATTACAAATGAAAATGTCACCTATTTATATTTTTCCTACTTGTTGTCATTATTTTTTATTTAAGGGATGAAGGGCCATATTATCAAGGAACGGCGATAACATTATCGCCGCTTTAGCGGCAGGAAACTGCCGCTAAAGCGGCGATAATGGGCTTGATAATATGCCCTTGAGAATTCCCATAGAAGCCCAGGCTCACACCAAAACATGGGCTTCTATGGGAATTCACAAGGGCATATTATCAAGACCATTATCGCCGCTTTAGCGGCAGTTTCCTGCCGCTAAAGCGGCGATAATGTTATTGCCGTTCCTTGATAAGATGGCCCGAATTTCTTTGGAAAAACACAAATGACCCCTTGTTAAGTTTACAATTTAGCAATGACGGCTGGTGGGTTATAGCAGTGGAAGGGGCCCATAAGCAGTATTCAGCACTCTGCCTCTGACCTTTCCAACCCTCAGCCATACTTTCAGATCGCACATAGACATGTATACACACAGAAATGCAGGCATGCACCCAAAGACATTCACACATACATACACATGCACTCCCAGCGCACAGACTTTTAAACACAAAAACGTACCTAGTGCAGGGACACGATTACCGACTACCTGTCTATCTCCAGCAGCCTGAGGCAGACCCACGAACTTCCACCCAATCAAAAACTGGAATAGGGTTGAACGTATATGGGTAGACCATTTGTCTCTATTCCAGTTTTGATAGGGGAGGAGGGCATGTGATTGACAAGCCCTGAATCTCCATTATCTATTAGGGTGGCAGGGAATTGGAGTCGTACATACGACAGCAAGGAGTAAAGGGGCATATTAACAAGCCAGGCGATAAAATTATCGCTGCTTTAGCGGCAGAAAACTGCCGCTAAAACGGCGATAATGGGCTTGATAATATGCTCTATGGAATTCCAATTGAATCCCATGTTAGATGTCCTTCACATTTAACATGGGCTTCAATTAGAATTCCATAGAGCATATTATCAAGCCCATTATCGCCGTTTTAGCGGCGATAATTTTATCTCCTGGCTTGTTAATATGCCCCAAAGTTAGTAAATAAATAAATAAAACAATTTACTGTGCGCTTGCTGCATCTGCAACTCGGCGATTCAGCGTGTGCAAAGTAAATATTTGTATTTATTTATTTACTTTACTCCTTGCCGTCGTATGTCCGACTCCACTACCCCTCACCCTGCCCCTCACCCACCCACCCCACCCCCGCAGCACTCCCTCTGCGAGCCGCCACTGCTCAGTTCCCTTTAGGGGAATCCACAAACCTGGGTGTCTGGGTATCTTTAGAATCTCCAACATGTCCACAAAGAGGATGCAAATTTGGCCTATATTTCATGAAAAACAGATTTTGTGAAAAATAGTTCAAAAGGCTTAACCACAAAGAAGCCCAAACAAACTAGGTGTCAGCTCTGGGAGTGGAAAAAGCATCAGCAGTTAAGGGGTTAATGCAGTGTTCAGCCAAGCTAAAGAACGAACAAGTTCTGTGAAAGCAGCTCACAACTTTTTTCCCTGCACTCTGAGTCAGTGCCTGTTTACTTGACAAAAGCCTGCTGATTCTTGCTCACATGATAGATAATGTATTGCATCTGTTGCAAGCTGCCCGGGCTCCCAGATTCAAGTTCTATTTTTGTCTGCTGATTACACAGCTTTCATTGGCTGGCATTCATGACTGACCTTTCCCCCAGTTTCAGAAGACTACGATTGCTCCGACTACAGAAAAGCCAGCTTCCCCAACAAGCGCCCAATTTACGGATAGAAAGAGGTTGGGCAAAACAAACCGACTTCACTTATACTCAAAGCCACTCTTCCTCTCACAAGCGAAGAAACATGTGACTGCTGCTGTCCCATGTCTATGTGGGAGAGGGAAAGACCGAGAACAAAATATTGTGCGCCACAAAATAGAATATATGCAGACAAACACATTTTTTCAGCCATAGCTAAATACACAGGGGTAGATTTACAAGAAAGTGCCGCAGCACAGTAACGCAAGCACTTTGGCTGCGCCACGCTGCGGCACTTTCAGAGCACAGGAATGTGACATATTTCCAATAATATGTCGCATTCCTGTGCTCACCCCTGCGCTCAGTGCTTTAAATGGAAAAAAATAAGTGCAGGTACTCATTAATATGAGCTAGAGGGTGGTGAGTGGGCGGGACTTATGGCGACATATAATGATACATAATGACTTCTATATCCCTGCAGCAACTATGAAAAACACATGAGAAATGTGTTTATGTAAACGAAACAGGTTAACTCATTACACAAAATGAAACCCAAATAGGATGACATGTCAACAGTTCCTCGTTTTGTAATATTTGCTGCTTCTTAATGCCATACTGTTATTTGTTGGTGTTTGGCACAATACTATATACACTTAAGCGTGCGCGCGCGCGCACGCGCGCACACAAACACACACACACACACACACACACATTCTACGCATTCCCTCTAAAATCTACTGAGTGTCCTGATTCTCTCCCTTTTCTCTCACAGAAAAACATGCACACACACAAGTCGAAAAGCGCACAGACATAAGCAAACACTCGCAAAAAGTCTCGGTGGGAACAAAACAATTTTAAACTCCTTACCTCCCATGATTTTCTACATTGCCGCAGTCCATGTGCTACCTCCATAACTGTGTTTGTACAAATTCACACAATAGTGTGAATGTGATTAACAGCACACCAGATTTATGACTTTACAGAAATGTTCCTTGGCTGCAGCTGGCATGCTTCTCCTATTAAATTCGTTATGAAAGCCTGCGCACTTTGATTCCACAAACCTGCTGCAAAGTAGATCTAAAGGCATTGGGGAGCAGGCTGAGGCTTATGCGCCGGGTGTTCTGTATGTTTAAAAAATGACTTATCACACCATTACATCTATCACCCCTCCCTGTCACGCCTTATATTTCTTTAAATCATATGCTCCAAGAATCTTCTGATGATCTCCCACACTTTCACCTCCCTCCCTGGTTGCTGCACTTCTTAACGATTACTCCTCAGCTGCCCTCACACCCGATGGATCGCCAGACAGTTGTTTAAATACATTTTTTTTTTTTGAAAACCTTTATTTCAGAATTCAGGACACAGCTATTCAGCCGACAGCCCGGAGGTTCGGCAGCATTAAGAGTTGGATACAGTAATGTGTCCCCAATACAATTCAAAAAGAATGCAAAGGTCCAATTTTAAGTAAATACAGAAAAACTCACAACAAACCCCAGCGAGGCAAGAACATTGAAAGCCCATGGCGAATGCCCCCAGGGGAGGCAGGACCCAACTCGTCTACTAGTTACAAAAACTGTGTACGGAGGAAGAAGGGGGACAGCAGAGGCCCAAAACGATTCCTAGAACCCAACTGTGCTGGAAAATAGGTCAGGGGGAAAGCTGTTCCTCGGGAGGTTCCAGATCCGGGGCAAGACATATTCCCCCCCTGTATTGGTTCCACCGCCCCCAGATGGCATGCCACTTCCGGGGGCGACCTCTAGAGCAGTAGACCGTCTTCTCCCTAAACATGCTCCAGTCCATGTTCTCCTTCCACGCGGTCAGTGTAGGGGGTCCCGAGGAGCCCCACAATCGCGCGATATCCCTTTTTGCCACCATGTTACCCAGAGTCACCCATTGGGTCTGCGCCTCATCGAGGTCAGTGGGCCCCCAGACGTTCAGGAGGCAACACCGCGCCTCCGGCTGTACCGCAGTGCCCGTCACCTCCCCCATAACTGCATGGACTCTCCTCCAGAACTCCACAATGGCACTACATTCCCAAATGATGTGCAGGAAAGTACCCACCATACCACATCCCCTTCTGCACAGGCCGTCCTCCGAGAATCCCATGTGGACCAGCCTTGGCCCCGTCACGTACACCCGGTGCAGTATTTTAAGCTGCACCAGCCTCAGACGCGACGGGATCGCAACCTCCTTAGGAGAAGAAACCGCTGACTGCCAGTCCTCATTATCCAACTCAAGGCCATCCCTAGTCCACTGTTCTCTCAGCCCCAAAAGCATGTCTGCCCGAACATTAATCAACTTCTTATATATAAGCGGGCATATGACCATCAAGGACTCGGTCCTCAAGGGGAGAGGACTCCGGCACCTTCTCACCCTCAACAAGGACTGATCGGAGGGCGTGACGCAGCTGGATATACCGGAAATACTCTGAGGGCCCTAGCTCATACTCAGTCTGCAGCTCCTCGAAGGACTTCACCCTCCCTTTATGCAGCACATCTCCCACCTTGGATATACCTATCAGGTCCCACTTATCAAAGCCCTTCGTATGCCAGAGTCTTCCCAATCTTTCCGATTCAAACAGTGGGGTGGCGAGGGTAAGCCTACCCTTCCAGCCCAACGAATCAGTCGCCATCTTCCATACACGCACCGCCACGCCTGTGGGCCCCGTAAGGGACGAGTCTAAGGACCGCGAATATAACGCCCTGTTGTAGTTGCCGCCACGCAGCAGCCACCTATCCATGGCATATCCAGGGCTGAGGGCAGGGCCATAAAGCCCATGGTTGATCGCGCTCAGCTGCGTGGCCCAATAGTACCGTCGGATATCTGGGAGCGCGATGCCCCCATCGTACCATGGGAGCGTCAACTTTGAAATAGCTATTCGCGGCCGCCCATCCCACAGCAACATCCGTTGGAGGCCTTCGACCTCCCGAAAGTATTTGGCCGGTACCCAGTCCAAGGTGTTCTGGAGGGCGTAAAGGAAGCGGGGAAGAGACATCATTTTGAACAAGGCCGCACGCCCAACAAGGGAGAGCGGCAGCCTCCGCCAACCTTCAACATCTCGCCTCAAGCGCGCCAAGGGGGGGAGCAGATTCCTCTCATAGCGCACAGCAGGATCCATGGATGTAAAAATCCCCAAATACACGAAACCCTGCTGGGCAACCTGTATCGAACATGTTCTAGGGATCGGTGGGACCTCGCCACTAAGAACGTACAAGTACGATTTGCCCCAATTAATCACAAGCCCCGAGTTCCTACCGAACGAGGCGAGTACGTCACAGACCACTATAAGTGACTTCTTAGGTGAGGCAAGATACAGCAGGATATCATCGGCATAAAGCGAAATACGGTCCTCATGATCAGGCAACCACCGAAGGCCCCGTATATCGGGGTGCCAACGTATCCACGCAGCCAACGGTTCAAGGGCGAGGGCGAACAGCAGAGGCGACAGGGGACAACCCTGCCGAGTACCCCTACCAAGCTGAAACGGAGTAGATGCCCGACCATTCACCACAACATTCGCTAGTGGCCCCTCGTACAGCAACCGAACCCAACTCACAAAACCGCGACCGAAACCAAACTTGGCCAGCACGGCCCATAAGTATGCCCACTCCACCGTGTCAAAGGCCATCATGGCATCAAGAGATGCCACAATGGCCGGTTCCCGCAGCGTGCCCGCCCTGGCGATGACGCCATGAAGACGCCTAAGGTTTAGTGCTGTGTTTCGGTGCGGGATGAAGCCAGATTGATCCGGGTGTACCAAATCGCCAAGTACCCTAATCAAACGAGTAGCCAGGAGTTTGGCCAGAATTTTCGGCTCAGCGTTGAGGAGTGAAATGGGCCGATAGGAAGCGCACCTATCTTGGGGTTTACCCTCTTTATGTATGACCACGATCGACGCCAGCCGCTGATCCAACGGAAGGATCCCATCCCCCCGCGCCTCCAAGAACATGGCGCGCAGGTGAGGGGCGACCCTATCCGGGAACAGTTTGTACAGGTCGATCGGCAGTCCATTCGGTCCAGAGGCCTTACCCGGGTTTAAAGCGCGAATCGCCCCCGCCACCTCGTCCACCGTGATGTCACCATCCAAATCGTCCCTATCTATGTCAGAGAGGCAGGGCAACTCGATATCGCGGAGGAGATCAGACGAGTCCTCAGGCGGTCTGTCCGACACCGAGGAATAAACCCTACGAAAATACTCCGCGAAACACTTCACAATCCCCTCAGGTTCCACAATCGCCTCTCCCCGCTCCCCCGTCAACTCTGGCACCACTCTATTGACCCGTTCCTTCCTGTCTAACCACGCCAGGAGTTTCCCGGCCTTATCACCAACGTCATACAGGCGGCCCTGTTGTTCCCTACTGAGGGTCTTAGCGGCGTTCGTCACCAGGTCCCTATACTCCGCCTGCTTCAAGCAAAGCTCGTGTAGTGAGGACTCTGTAACCTCATCCTCCATAGCCCCCTCAAGGGCCGCGATCTCCTCCTCCACTTGCCGCACCTCGCCATCCCTCCGATTCTTGGCAGCCACCACCAGGGAGAGGGCTTCCCCCCGAAGGACGGTCTTAAAAGCTTCCCACAGCGACACCGCCGAGTCCACGGTTCCCAGATTGTCCTTAAAGTAATTATCTACCTTCTTTACCAGGGCGCTGCGCATCTTGGGGTCTCGGAAATACCATGGGTTGATGGGGGCCACCCTCCCTCCTCCCTCCCGATCTAGATCCAGCCGGATCCACACTGGGGAATGGTCAGAAATGCCGCGTGCCATGTGCCTCGCCTCGGATATCAACGAGGCATGTGCGGCCAGAATGAGCAGGTAATCAATCCTGGAGAGGCTACCATGCGCCCCGGAGTGAAACGTGTATTGACTCTGTGTGGGGTGCCGGAGCCTCCAGCAGTCTATCAGACCAAACGTATCCAGGAAGTCTGGAAGCCATTTCTGAGCCCCCCCTGTGTCCCTGGGCGGGTATCTATCCAACAGTCCGGAGCCCACAGCGTTGAAATCCCCTCCCACCACCAGCATTCCCCCCGGGAGAGTCAGCAAAGCCCTGCCCAGTTCAGCAAATGTGGAGGCCTGCAGGGCCGGCGGGACATAAACCGAAACCAAAACCAAAGTCCTTCCTTCCCACTGCCCCGCCACCGCCACAAATCTCCCCCTATCATCAACAATGGTGGAGTCCACCTCAAAAGGCAACGATGCTCTAACGAGGATGCCCACACCCCTAGACCCAGAAGAGAATCCCGAGTGTGCAATGAATTTATACCCCTTCCTATTCAGGGCATAGCACGTATTACCTATGAGATGCGTCTCCTGCAGCAGGACAACATCTGGCATTGAACGTTTCAAAAATTGCAAAACAATCCCCCTCTTGATGCGATCCCCCAAACCATTAACATTCCAGCTTATAACACTTAAGCCCCTACCCCCCATCCTCAAACGGAAAGAGGCCCACCCCACACCCGAGGAGCCACCATGGAACAGCCCTGAGGATAATCATCATGCCTTGCAGAAATAAACCCCCCAACAACAAACTCAAAATCCCCAAAACTCCCCCCACCCTGCACCCCTGCTGCAGCTTACAAAGCCCCCCCAACTTGCAGTGTGCCTGTCGCCCTACAAAAACAAAAAATCTACAAAAAGTACCCTAAGGGAGGAAAAGAGCACCCCTCGTCCTCCCGCAACCCTCCACAGTTACTGCACTCCGTTCAAATCTTCAAGTATGGTCAAATCAAGTCAGGCCGGCTCTGAAATATCAGCCCTGTCCATCCCGGCCACTGTCTCCATGCTCGGCTGTGTCGTCCCCGGTCCGTCGCCAGGGCAAAGCGTCCAGCCATTCGTCGGCCATAACAGGAGAGTCAAAAAAAAATGTCCGATCTTCATGCACCACCCGTAGTCTGGCAGGGAAAAGCATGGCATACTTCAGATCCAGTTCCCGAAGTCTCCGCTTCACCCCCAGGAAGCTCTGTCTCTGTCTCTGCACCTGCTGGGTGAAGTCCGGATAAAAATTCACCGACGCATTCTGGAAGGGGACTGGGCCCGCAACCCTCGAAGCTTGCAGGATAGCGTCCCGATCTCGAAAATGAAAGAGCCGGGCGACAATCGGCCGCGGCGGGGCACCCGCCTTGGGCCGCCCGCCCGGCACCCTATGGGCCCTTTCCACCGCAAAAAACTTCCCAAGGCCCTTAGGCTTCAGATGATTAAGGACCAAATCCTCCACCAGCAGGTCCGCCGAGGCCTCATCCGAGGACTCCGGGACCCCGATGACGCGCACATTGTTGCGCCTGGCCCGGCTCTCGAAGTCCTCCAGCCGGCGGGCGGCGAGGTCACTCTCGGCCCTCAACTTCCGAACCTCGATCTGCAGATCCGCTACATCATCAGTGAGACCCGTGGTCTTGTGGTCCAGGTTCTTGACGCGTTCGTTCGTCTTGCCCAGATCCGAGCGGATCAGATTGACATCTACCAGGATGGCATCCACCTTATGCGCCAGGGCCTCGAACTGTCTCCCCATCGAGGACTGCATCCCGTCGAGCGCGCCCATGACATCCTGGAGGGAGAGCTCCGGTGTCCCAGGCGAGTCCTCCTTCTGAGCATCCGGCGCCTGGCTCGACCCACTCGGCGATGCTTTCAGGAGGGCGTAGCGGTCCATACTGTTGACTTGGGAATACGTTCCCCGCCTGGTGGACTTAGTCTTCAGCCGATCCCCTTCTGCTTTGCCCGACATAATGGACTCCAGGCAGTTAAGACTGTTCCCTCTCAGAGTGAGGAATAAGGAGTGAGCAGGTCCGCCGTGCGCCGCTAGAGCAGCCCGCCGAGTGTCCCTGGGTAATAAAGCCACCCAAAGCTCTACAGTGTCCGGGCAAACAAAGGGAACGAAACCGAAAGCGAAAGAGCGAGGACCTCCGTCCGACAGTTCACACCTCGCCAGGCCGTTGTTGATCAACTAGGAGTCGGGCATCCTGCCAACTCTAGCCCCTGGCATCCCCGGGAGTTAGGCCACAATCTTCCGCCAGTCGTAAGTCCGGTTCCCGATGGGCGATCCGACCGTGGGTGGCATCAATCGCCTCCCTGACAACTCAGCAACACGGTGCCATGCATACCATCAGGATTGGAAACAGGATAGTCGACGGAGGGCGCGAGGGTCTCGGGAGCTCTAAGCTCACGCGGCCATCTTAGTCAAGCGCTAGGCTCCTCCCCGTTGTTTAAATACATTTTAAACAATTGCCAGGATCTTAAAGGAAACTGCTTTCATTGCATGTTTAGTTCCAGATAAAGTAATGCAAAGTACTGGCTCTGCAGCCTGAGTTTTGCTGCTAATAGCTCAGACTGTAAGACAGGCGTTCCTCTGTGTATGCTGAGCATATAGTGCTCAGAAATGAACTGATAAAGTCTACGCGCTTTGAGTGGTGATTAATGTGGGTTATAGTCACTTAAGCCAATTATCGACCTCGGAAAGATTAAAACACCTGACTGACAGTGGAGGGTCTGTCTAGACCCTGCACTGTTAATCACAGCGTGACACAGGGCAAGCCCTCTTAGACCCCTGCAGTCTCAGGCCATTCACATGGAAGCTGCTGGAATCTCCAGCAGCGACTCTGCAAGAGGCTTGGCGCGCTTACCAGCTCTAGAGGAGATAAACAACGGGAGCCTGCAGTGCTCTATTAGGGTACCGGTACTCTCCCTGGCTAATGAGAAGTGCCGGTACTGAGGGCCAGAAAATTCAGAAGTGCCGGTACTCAGTACCGGTGAGTACCGGCCCATTTAAAGCACTGCCTGCGCTGGCGCACAAACAGCTGCCATGCGCCTGCGCAGGCACGCTTGCACATGGTGCAAGGATGCCTTCGTCATGGGGAGATTGTTTTTGTGCAGGAAGGGGCACCTTCCTGCACAAAAACAATCACTACAGGCATTTTCTTCTTTCAATGCGTGCTTTAGAATGCAGTACGCATTGAAAGAGGAAAAAACTAGGAGAAATAAAAAAAATTCTCCTCATTTCGCCTCGGTGGCGTAGAATTCTGACGCATTTCCAGGTTTATGACTCCTCGTAAATCTGGAAATGCGTCTGGTTCCATGGGTGTTGCGTGGGAACACCCACAGCAACACCCATGGAACGCCCCTTTCACGCAAAGTGTTGCTTGTGAAGGGGTTGTATTTACAAGGGCAGGAAAAGTCATGAAGGGTGTCCTTTCCTGTCCTTGCAAATATGGGGCAGTGAAATGCGCCGACGTGACGCACTGGTGGTGCATGAGGCTTGTAAATTTGCCCCACTATTTAGACAGTTTAGGCAGATAGGACCTGAGCATGTTCTCAACAAATACTTTATTAATAGGCAGAATTAAGCACATGAACCTTTTCTTGACTAAAGGTTGTTTTGTTTTGAGAGAATGTGATCAAACTAGTAAAACCTGCACGTCATTATGCAGCATTATTTAATCCACCTTCTAGTCAATTGTTCCGGGGGAGTTTGAAAAGATGTCTTGCCTCTTGCTCGCACATGACCTTCTTTGCTTGTTACATTGTCTAAAAATTAAGGGTTTATATACATTTTTTTAGCTCAGCACAGCAAGTAAAGTTGCTGCGCCAAGTGTTGCGCAGGTTAAAAGTTTATCTAGTGTGTGTGATGTTTAGCATAGGTTTTGCTCCGGAGGATACCCTTCAAGTCCAAAATACTCTGGTTAGACTAGCTTTAAACCATAGCTGCCAAGGTTTCAGATTGCTATGTGTGACATTTTCATAATTTTTGTGAAATTATCGTGACAATTTAATGACTGTGAGTGACACTTTCTTACGAGTAAATCCAAGCAATAAAGATGAGGAAACATATAGGGGCAGGGCGGGAAGCTCAGACTGAAGCAAATTTTAGCATCCATAGCAAGCTAGCAACTACTATATGCCGGACTCTGAGTCAGGCACACTTACTTTTTCCGGTGGCCAGCGGGCGAGCCGGAGCCACAGCAATTGGCTGGCTCCATGGCTGGATTGACTCCGGGGACCAAGTGACTCCTGTGGCAATTCGAGCTCAGCCCCGAGCTCTCAGCTGCACACACAATGCCTCAGCTGCCGGCACTGCCTGGGGTTGGGTCCTCCTGTGGCGGCTCAGGTTTACAACGAGCCGCGGGGATCCGCCGGTCACGGTGGCGAGTCGGGTACCTCAGCGTCGCTGGAATCGCCAGAATCATGATAGTGGTGTGGGTGGCAAACTGCGCTGCCATTTGTCCAGCAACTGCACTGTGCAGAAGCAGCAAAACATTTAAAAACTGTGTTGCCGTTGGGCACTGACACTCCGACCATCCTGACGTCAGTGATTGGCATTACTAATGCTGCACCAGTGTTGAATATAGAGGGGCTTATTTACAAGCCCCTAGCGCCGGAAATATATCACTTTTTGTGACGCACTTGCGGCGCATTTTGCTGCCCCATATTTACATGGACTAGAAAAGCCATCCTGCCTGGCTTTTCCTGTCCTTGTAAATACGACCCCTTTACACACAGTACTTGCGTGAAAGAGGCGTTCCATGAGCGTTGCTGTGGGTGTTCCCACGCAGCACCCATGGAACCTGACACATTTTCAGCTTTACGAGAAATTGTAAACCTGGAAATGTGTCTGCATTCTACGTCTCCCCAGGGGAGATGTATTCATTTCTCCGTGTTATTTTCCTCTTTCTATGCGTGCTGCATTCTGCAGCACACATAGAAAGGCAAAATCACCTCTTATGATTGTTTATGTGCGGGAAGGTATCCCTTCCTGCACATACACAATTATTACACAAAATGACGTTTTGCAAGTTCTATATGTGCTAATGCAGCACACATAGGAGTTGAAAAATGCCATTTCAGATTGTTTATGTGCAAGAATGGACACCTTCCTGCACATAAACAATCATCCACGTGACTCAGGCATCCTTGCACCATGGTGCAAGGGTGCCTGAGTCAGCACATGGCAGCCAATTATGCGCCAGCACAGGTATCCAACATATTATTGTAAATATGTTGCATCCCTGTGCTTTGAAAATGCTGTAGTGTGACGCAGCCAAAGGGCTTGCGGTGCTGCGCTGTGGCACTTTCTTGTAACTTAGGCTCAGAGAGTGTCACATTGTAGCACTGTGAAGGCTGAACTCTAGCAGCTAAGCCTGAGCCCCCAAGCCTGCAGGGAGCAGGACGCACCACAAGCTGCCACTGCAGCTACCGTATGGTGCTTTATAGCAACCTCCGGCGCTTGACAGTTGAGGCGCTATAATGCGTGACACTACATTTCAGTGCGGTGATGCGGACCACCACAGTGAAATCCGTATGTCTAACGCCTGATGCGTGGTACTTGGCAGGGCTTCTTTATGTTCCCTCATAGATATGGCTCTGCAGTGTGCACCGCCAGAACGTAATTAAAAGTGATGTCTCAGCGGCACACAGGGCTTTGTAAATGAGCCCCTAATTTTCCCTGCTTGCTATGTTCCTTCGCCAAAGTTCCAGGATCTGGCATAATAGGCCTCTCTCGTCTCATACATCTCATCAAGCGCAGGGCCAAAATCTATAGCTTATGTTATCTGAAAACAGAGACCCTTAACTGTAAACGAGAATGCTAAGATGAAGAGCTTCATCGTATAGCAAGACAGGTGTCAAATCTTCTGTACTGCAAACGAATACCAGAACATAGTTGCAAATGAAAGACACACACTAATTATACAATCTATTATTCACAGAGATCTCTCTCTCTCTCTCTCTCTCTGCCTCTGTATCTCTCCTCTCTACATAAGCCCTGCCTGATGGCACCATTGATCTATAACCAATGCTCCTTCCCTCTGCTGTTAGCAAACGAGAATATATTTTTTTCCAGACTTGCACTTTAAAATAATGAATGTCTTTTCTGCTACAAATGCGTTTTTATTAAGTAGTTTTGTTTTACTTGATAGCTTCCTTGACTGCTGGGCCTGGAGCTGTTTACTCTGCCACTGGCGCTGTGGTGGCCTGTGTGAGTCATTTCTGAGCACGAGAATCTAATGTTTTTAAATGCTCACGAGGGACTTGTTTTGCCCGTGAGAGCTTGGGAGCGCACGAGCGAGCCTGCTTTAACCACACAGCGTTTCCTTGCTCTTCCCTACTGATGCGCGTGCCTTTCACCATTGTCAGAGCCACAGAGCTTTACGTAGGGCCGGACTGGGAACCAGTGGCAATTTTATTGGCCCGGCCCCCAGCACTGCTACTTTTGTTACTGGGGTCCGATGTTGCAGTATCCCTGCAAAACCGCCCCCCAGTAACAAAACCGGTCCCCACCGCCCCAAAACCGACCCCCTCCTTTCCAGCCCACCGGATAAACGCACCATGGGGCAGATTTACAAGAAAGTGACGCATCTGTAGAGATGCATCACTTTCCCTGCGCCAACATGCCAAATCCTTGAGTCACCGTGGATGCGCCGTATTTAAAATACGGCGCACCATGGCGCAAAGATTGACAGAGGCGTCAGAAATTCTGACGCATCTGTTGACGGAAAAGTCCCGCATTGCTGGAGTAGTGTCGCAAGCACGACGCAACTCCAGCAATGCTCAGGGGCGACCTATGTCTAACATGTTGCGTCACTCCTTACACCTGCTTCAAGCAGGCGCAGGGTTTTGACGCAGCATGGATGTAAAAGTGACTCAGTGAAATCTTGTAGATTTCACTGCGTCACGTTTACGGGGCTTCCTGCGACGGCACGCCCACCCTGCATACATTAAACCTCATGCAGGTTTAATGTGGTGCAGGGCTTCACAACGTGAAGCATCTCCCGAGATGCGTCGCGTTGTAAATGGGCCGCCACTTTTACGCTGCCGCTGTGTCACAAAAGTGACGCAATGACAGTGCAAAAGTGACGCAAGGGGCTTGTAAATCTGCCCCCATGTCCGTCCCATTCATCTTGAGGTTCCAGCAAAGTCTCAAATCTCCATCTCGTGGGATGTGTTAAAGAGGTTTTACCTTCACGTTTTCAATCAATCTGAAGCAACTGTCAGCCAAACAAATTTTTCTTTTGTCTGATATTCTTTCGAAAGGTGTGGGGTGTGAACACTCTGGATGTGAATACAGAAATTGCAATACCACTAGACACACTAACACTTTTCTGACTCCTGTGTTTTACTCGAGTTATGCTAATGATGGCAAATTATGGGTTGTTAAATCCCTTAGACCCTACGAAGCCCACCCAGACTGCTTTCAGACATCTTTCAGTCTCTCAATCTTAACTTCTTTGAAGAAGCTCTGTACACCTACTTCTACATCCACCTTTGCAAGTCGGTTCAGATTATTAATGCTAGGGTGTATCTGGGTTAGGTGCTATTCCAACTGGAGGGTTGGGGGGTTATGACATCAAAAGCAATTGTGACTAGTGGTAGCGTGCAGAATGTTATGAAAGCAGCAGACTGGTCTTATGAATGTCCTTTTAGACCTTTCGATTAAAAGCCTATTATTTATGTATTACAGGACATGAATGACTGGCTTGGAACCTAATTAAACTATTGGTGCCTCTGGTCTGCCTTCCAATGCAAACTCTCCCTCACACATGGGACAGGAGGCTTAGATTTTATATAAAGCCAGTTTGGCGAAGATTATCCTTCCCTCCTTTGCCTTAATAGTTTCCTTCTTCTTTTGTAGTTTGGTGTCAAGGAAAGAAGATTGCTGTGGGACACTAGAGTGTATCTAGTGCACTAGTGCACCAGTCTCCAAAGGGTCGCCCAGAAACAATGAGGCAATTTTAAATAAAAAATAATTTTTTCTCTTGTCATCGTCTGTCGAGTCCCCCCCACTCCGCCTCATAGCATCACCGCTCTTACCTGCACGGGCCGCTCCTTTAAAAAAACACAATGGTGTGCTGCTTCCAGAAACTGAAGAAATAGCGTTTGTAAATCTTTACCATGAAAAAATGGTGCTTCAATTACCTTAGTACGCTTCTGAGGAAGAGTGTCAAACAAAAGTTTATTTCAAGAAAGTAAAAGTCAGAAACATATTTGGAGGGTTATTAGACTACATCCAAACATTTGTTTTTGAGAATATTACTGCACTGACCTGACACTGACCTGACACCTGGTAGCTGGTGAGCAGTATTCCGGAGGAGCGGAGGAGCGGGGAAGCGGGAAGTGAGACCGCCAACACAGGAGCTCTCCCGGCGGAGGAGGGAGACTACAGCTCCCATCACCACTGTCATGCAGGTCGCGTTGAAAAGTGAAGTGCTGACCCACGGTGCGGGACACACGCAGGGACGTGCCTATCAAAGCCCGGGCCAAGGGCAGGCCCGTCCACGCCCATCGGAGCCCAGAAGAGGCTGGGCTGGGCCCCCCTCTGACATTTAAAGAACTACTAAGGTTAAGTGCTTCGCCCTGTGCCTGTGTTTGTGTTCATCGGATATTAATAGTATCAATAGTAGCAATACGGGGCCCACGTTACTAACATTATACATCGGTACCACAGACTGTACTGAGGTCTAAAAAACAGGATGAGCAAACGAGAAGGCCAGAACGCCCGAGCGGGCGCAAGTATAGCGGGGACACTTGACTCTTTCATAACTAGGGCAACATCAGTCCTGGCGCTTGAGATTGAACGGACGGAACAACACCTATTGTTGGAGCCCTTCAATCATAAAAGATCATCATTGGGCGGATATCGTCTTACAACACCTCAGATAAACTTTCGTTAATCGAAATGGCCACAGAAGGAGTCACAATTACAGGACCCACAGCCCATGAATCGGAACTGATTGGCACCTCACAAAGGGCTTCCACAAGGGTGGCAGCTATGAAAAGACTCCTGGGGAATAGTACTGATACTGCGGTAAAGCCCCAAGACCAAATAAAAACAAGGGGGAGGTAGTATTAGAATCAGCTCAGCAAGAACCAAGTGGTTCGGACAGTAAATACCGCCCCATGTTCTCTGATGACTGATACTATGTGGCAGAGATTAGAAATACTGGTTTCCACTATGCTAAACCCCATCTCACTAAAACTAAGCCAGATGGAGGAGAAATTAACTGGCCTAAAATCCCAGGCCAAAGATAATTCCTGTGCACTAGAGGCACTACTAACAAAGGTTGGCCCAATGATGGCTGGACAGCCTCAAATACTCCAGGAGAGACCTAGAACTGATTCTAGTATAATGGCCCCAAACACGTTTTCCGTTATAACAAACAGGGTCCAATAGTTAAGTGATAATCGGGAGGGAATAACCCCCAATGTAACACCAGGTACACTCAGTAATTCTGCTTGTAGTAACATAAGGTTTCTTAGTTCCAATAACCCAAAAGAAACGGGTGACAAAACAAATGAGGAAGTGGATAATTTTAGTACAGCATCAATAGGTCAAAATAGAATACCAATAGGACGGGGCAGCCAAGATGGTTTTCAGAACGAAGCAAACTTGGCCCTGAGTAATCAGATGAATGGAGCACAGTCCTTACACCTCCCTCAGTAGCTGCCCCCTTGGTTCTAGTGTTGGGAAATGTGCCACCATTGCGGGAGGGACAAGTAGAATCAACATCCCAATTAATGTCCAACGCTCTCCATTGGCTAACTCAAAATTTGAACAGGGTGGGGGCCATAGGTAGGAACATTTCAAGTCAGATGATCATGGCAAGAAGAGTATCATGGGTGGGCTCAGCTAGGAAACAAGTGCCGGGAGATTGTGTGGTTTTACATTTTAAAAGTGAATTTGTTGTTGGTTTTCTCCTGGCACAATTGGGCAATGTTTATATTAGAAGCTCACATATCAGGGTCCTACCATTGGGTTTCTTCTATAGACCTCCCACACCATTGAGATCTGAGGGCCACTTACAGTTTAAGGAAGGACAGACAGGGGGTGCATCTTGGGGAAATTCTGGGTTATTAGATTGGAGGCTCGAGAACAGATTTGTGCCTCTGTCAGACCTTGATGCTTGTGACTGACTACAGCCAGTACATATAATCTCTCAGATGAATCGTGAAAGGCAATCCCCCTTGACTATGGTCAATAGTGAGAGCGTACAGTCATCTTTTATACAGCAGGAGACACAAAGAAAGGCATTAAAAATAGCCTCATGGAATGTGGCTGGTATTGCCCACAAAGTGAGCGACACTAACTGGCTAAAGATACGGCAGGAGCATGAATTAGTATGTTTCCAGGAAACATGGGCTACTGAGCCAGTATTTATTAATGGTTACCGATCCTTTCAGACCCAAGCAAATCCATCTACCTCGGGGAAGGCGAAGGGGGGTATCTTGACCCTAATTCGGAACGATTTATTAGTAAAAGTAGAGATGAATCCACAATCAAATCAAATTTTCACATCTTGGTAATGTAGATGCATCAGGAAGGAACATGGGTACTAATACATTTTTACAACAATAGATTTGGCCCAAAGATGCACACAATTGTGGGGGAAGTTGCCAAAGCAATTGCTGACATTGTATGTAACATTAAGATTTCGAATATGAATGTCATATGGTTAGGTGACTTCAATATACACCCCTGTAACTACAATACATTGCCTGTTTGTGGGTTAGAGGACATGGGAGGAAATCCTATACACCATTTCACACACAGTGAGTGTGGTAACTGCTTAAACAAGCTATTAGCCTCCCTAAATATGGAAATAATTTGTGATCCAGACCTCATAACAGACACTTTGCCGGAAACCTTTCACAGAAATGGGGTGGAGTCAACGATAGCCTACATACTTTTGACCGCCCCTCTCAATGCAAGGGTTATCAAGGTAGGCAATTCCTTCACGACTTTTAGTGATCATGCCATAGTTTCAATAGAGCTGAAGATATTAACACTGGAGAAACAACAGCGTAGCAATGTTGAAACACCAATTGTAGCTAGGAAAAATGTGGTCCAGTTAAAATGGGCACACATTGATAAAATTAAGTTGGTTCCAGAAATCATACTAAACACACAAGATAATATACAACTTTGCTTAGACCCAGAAGCTGATGCAGGGGAAGTTGTGCTAGCTTTTTGTAATATCTTAGAAAATATAAACTTGGCCCTTACAAGCACAAAAGCGCCAAATAGAGAAAAAGGCAGGGGCTGTACAAAAACTAGGAAGGCTTTGCTGTATGCTCTATAGGCTAAGTCTAGAAATCACGAACAAATAATAACTTTGCGGGCCTCATACAAATTAGCATGGAAAACCAGAGAAAAGGAAATCAGGGAGGAATTATGGGCTGACCTGGATAAGGCAGCCAGCTCGGGAAACAGTTGCGATTTCTAGAAGTTAGTGAACGCACCATATTTTAAAAGCCCTAGTGATCCAACATTGGACATAAATGTCGATGAGGAGGCATGGGTCTCCACTTCGAGAACATTTTTGCTCTATACCCTGATATTACACCCCACTATGTGGCAACGCAGGAAATGCATCATGTGCCTATATCGTTTTCTTTTATCGAAGTTAAAGTGGGGCTGGATTCATGTAGTCTGGAAAAGGGCCCAGGACCGAACGGTGTCCCAATAGATTTTTTTCAAGCCAACTCAGATCTATGGATACCACTCCTAACTAATGTCCTGAATAGTATAGCTTTGGCAGACCCTTCCCCCTCATGGTCATCGGGGGTCATTGTACCTATCAACAAAAAAGGAGACAGGGCCAACCCAAAGAATTACAGACCGATTTCCCTGCTGGATACAACATCAAAGCTCAAGGGCCTCCTTCTCCTCTCTAGGTTAGAGGGATGGGCAAGAGAGAATAAGATCCTAACCCAGTCTCAGTATGGTATCCAGCAGGGAAGGGGTACTGTGGATCAGTGTCTGAATTTAGCATTGACCATAGAAAAATATACTATAATGAAGGACGGAAAAATATACCATCATCATCAAATATCTTTATTTCGGTCATTAAGACCATAAAAGAATACATCATAATACAAAACACATTACAATATAAAAACAATGCACAGTGTAGTAAAGATATTAGCTCAATAAAACATCATTGCTTGTTTTTTAGAAGGCCATATCGTGTAAACCACATGGACGTTAAAAATTTGGCAACTGCAAATGCGATTGGGGGCGAAATGTCGGACTTGAGTAATCTAAAAGCGGGGGAATACTGATTAAATCCCATGTTCCTAAGTAGCGGACAAAGCCAGTACTTTCTTGCTCTTCTGTATACCGGGCAAAAAAATATGACATGCAAGTCAGTCTCCTGTGTGTGCTTGCAAAAGGGGCATGAGGCCGTATGTTCAGAATGTGGCCAAAGAGCAGTAAATGCCCTCAGGGGGAGAGTATTATAGCGCCATTGCATATAAAGCTTTCTTGTGAGAGTGGGACCCATATCATTATAAGTCGACTCTAAATGGTAAAAGTCTTTAAAAGCCAGGAAGTAGGCAGTATGAGAGCCCTCCTTCGCATTCCTTATGTCAACTTGCAAATAATGCTCACGAAAAGCCTTCGTGATAAGTTTGCGTGGGACTCTGGGTCATGCGGCCTCAGGGTCAAGCCATAAGTCTGGTCGATTCAGTGTCTCACAAGTATGCTTTATATAGCTTAGCCAAGGTATTTGTGTATTATTGCGGAGGCGCAGAATCTCTTGCAACTCTGATCTATATTTAGATAGTTCAGGGGAAGACCATATCTTACACCAGAAAGTTAGGGGTTTTAAGCCCAGCTCCACTGAAATCGGTCTTAAGCCCAAATCCAGTCTAAGGGGCAAAGGAGGGGTGCTAACAGGTAACGCTGTCAGCTGCCTGAGAAAAGTATTCTCCGTCACCTGGAGCTTCTGTGAGGACGTGTGTCCCCAAATTTCTGCACCATAAGTAATTGCCCCCCTAGCCTGGACCTTATATATTTGTATACGTGGGCCTATAGGCCTATATGTTAGGCCTTTTGTCAGCCTTCCAATTCCTCCCACCAACTGAGTCAGTTTCATGTTAGCCCTTAATTTGTGGGACTCCCAAGTCATGCGCTCGTTGATAACTATGCCCAGGTATTCAAAGGTAAAGACCCTCTCCAGCCTAGAGGACCCAATACTAGGACACGCACGGGTTAACGGGGGGGGTTGAAGATCATGTATTTCGTTTTAGCAGCATTGATCTCCAACCCACGTTCCTCACAAAAACCTATGAAACCATCCAAAACCCGTTGGAGTCCCATGGGGGATTTGGAAAGCAGCAGGGTATCATCCGCAAACAAGATTGCAGGAACCCTGCTGCCATCCAACTTAGGGGCGTCAATGTCATTCAGGGTGCAGAGATGATCTACGACCCCATTAACAAAAAGACAAAAAAGGGTCGGGGCGAGGACACATCCCTGCCTGACCCCCCTGTCGACAGGGAAAGCGTCGGACAGAGTACCATCCCGTCCACACCTTACTTTGGCGAAGTTCCCCTGGTGGAGCCTTCTCAAAATTGAGAGAATGTCCACAGGGACCCCCATCTTCATTAACACCGACCATAACTTATCTCTAGGCACCAGATCGAAGGCGGCACGAAGATCCACAAAAACTGTGTAAAGGCTGCCACCCTCGATCAGCACCGTCTTCCAATATAAAAGAGTTAAGCGGAAGATTTGGTCGGTGGTGGAAATACCACATTGAAATCCCGCTTGGTAGGGGCTCATAATCGCCGTTTCTTCGATCCAATCCTGGAGGCGATTTAGAATGAGCCTGCCAAAAATCTTCTGCGGTACATCTATTAGGCTAATGGGTCTATAATTGGCTGGGAGCAGAGACGAACCCTTTTTAAAAATTGGGACAATCTCTGCTCCCAGCCAAGTACCCGGAATAGCCATGCCCTCTAGAATGGCGTTATAGAGGGTCAAGAAATAGGGGGTCCAGACATCTGGCTCCTGCTTAAACAGATCACCCGGAAGACCATCTAAGCCAGGTGCCTTTCCTGTGGCGAGACCGGTCAAAGCGGCTCGTACCTCCTTTAATGTGAATGGTTCACCGGTCTCGGTGGGGCAGTGGGGGAAGCTAAAACTTTCCTCAGCATCCGCTGGTAGTTTATAAAGAGACTGGAAATGGTCCTCCCACACCTTAGCTGAGATATTTGGTTCTAAGGCAGGTAGCAATTCCTCAGCACCCGTGTTGACACAGCGCCAAAATTTGCGCGAGTCTGCATTGGCCAGGAAATTAGTGAGTTTAGTCCATTTGTCTTGTTCCCATTCACTTTTAGCATTTAAGATCAAGGACTTATAGACACTCCGTCTGTTCCTAATATCCACGGCACCCCTCCCTTCCTTGATTGATTCCAGAAGGTCCGCTTTTGCCTTTCGGTAAGCGCCATTGTACCAGGATGGACCAGGATTTTTCCTATTAGTCCTGGTTATTGGTTTGGTTAAAATTTCAGAGACTATTTTTAGGAGATCGGCATGTATCTGTCCCAGATCGGAGTGGGTATCCTCGCTGGTGGCTTTCTCGGCTAGCACCTGAAGCTTCTCGAGAAGAGGCAATGTTTGAGCATAAAGATTATAAATCTTATCCGGATGAAAGGATAAATGCTCCCACTTTATTTTGCGTCTATTAGACTCGAGTCCCCGGCAATCCATAGGATCGGCTGTTTGATTTCCCCTGACTGGGGCGCCGGGATGACTGTAGCTTAATTCAAGGGCATTGTGGTCGCTATCGTTCCTGGGTGTAACCCAAAAATCTTCGACAAAAAGCCAAGAAGACACCGGGACTAATACATAGTCCAGTCTAGACTCACTGCCCATTCTGTTAAAAGTGCATCTTGCCGTGGTATCAGACTTAGACCTGCCATTACAGGCACGTAGTCCGTGTTTCAGCAAGAGGGAATTAATTTGGAGAGCCAGGGGGGACCAACTCTTTGGGGCCGGAGCCTGTGTGGGAGGAATGTGCCAAAGGAGATCCTCCTCCGTGGCCAAGCCTTCCATAAAGCCAGGGAGGGGCTCATAGTGGCAGTTAAAATCCCCGCCTATAAGATAAGCGGTGCCCTGTGGTATATCCTTCACAACCAAAGCGAGCTCTGTTATAGTGGAAGACTCCTGAGTGATATTTGTTGGCCGTGAATAGATATTAATCAGCAAAAGGCTGCCGGTATTCGGCCACTCCAGCAGCACAGCGAGAATATCTGCTGAATTAGTGGGTAATACATCCGCCCTGCAGCCTAGGTCGGTGGCCACCCATGTTGTAAGACCGCCTGAGGGGCGCCCTCTACCCCCCCAGAGTGCGTGTGTGGAAAAAGATGCATACCCCTTATAAGTAATATTTTCTCTAGCCCAAGTCTCTTGTAAGAGACAGATGTCTTTCTGCTCAATAAAGGAACACCAGGATGGAGTATTCAATTTGTTGGAAAGACCCGCAATATTCCAAGATAATATCTTGAGGGGGGGAAGAGTTGGTACCACAGAGAGTGGGGTTGGAGAGGGAACCACTTCCAGCTCCAGCCTCTGGGGGGGAGTTTGGCCACAGTCAATTCCCTGGATAGCCCTCTGGGGTGGGGTGCTCCCAGGGAGAAGGGCCCCCATCAAACCCCCCTCTTCTGTAACTTGGGTATGACGAAGATGTTCTTTCTTTTTGGGAGGTACTGGTTGATTACTCGTACTTTTATTCGAGACACCACCACCCACCAACCCAAACGGTCAATCCACCATATCTAGGATAGAGAAACGGTTATGAGTTGGGACTTGGTTGCGACTGGGGCATCCTTTCTGCCATTGATCCCTGTCCACCAAAGAAGCTCTTGTCCCATTTCTCCTAGCCACTAGTTCCCATCCATCCTCAGCTTGCGGAAATATTATGGGAGGGTAAAAAAAGGAGAGTGGAAGGGATTGGATAGAAGATCCCGGTGTTGAATATGGCCAACTACATATATAAGAAACTGTACGGGGATCCCTAAAATTGATCAATACACAGTCACCCATGGTGTTTTTTTTGGTGTTTCCCAGCCACGGGAGTCTCCTGACCATAAGAACTTCACTATTAACACCCTCAGGTAGAGGCCTGTTCTTGGAAAGCCAATGAATGACTTTGTTTTTTAAAGCCCCCAGTGGTTCACTGGTCGATGATTTTAATTCCGGGATACCCGTTAGGATGACTGTGTAAGGGGCTGACTCAGGTGGTAGATTAACTAATCTGTGTCTACTATCCTGTCCCTGCACCCGTAATGGAGAAGGTGGTAAAATATCTGAGGGGTTAGGAATAATTTTCCGTGGGGAGGTCTTGGGCCCAGATATTGAGGAATCAATCAATCTGGGCAGATGTGAATGGGGAAGGAGTTGTGGGCCAGGGCTGTCCCTAGATAATGGTGCGTCTGCGGGCTTTGCAACTACTTTGGTTGATTTAGATGTGTCCCCTAGCTTGTCCAGTCCATATTTTAAATTTTGTATGGATGATTCCAATTTTGCAAGGCGATCCATTATGGGGGTGAGCATTTCACTCATGAGAGATTTTATGTCGGCAAGTGAGAAGCCCTCCTTTCGCACAGCAATTTTTGGACTCACAGGTATATTAGTCTGGCTTGGGGGTATAGCCACTTCCCCACGCCCCGCTGTCAGAGGAGTTGTTTTTCCCCTAGAAACGTGCTTTGGGATATTCTGCCTGCGCCCCCCTATAGTTTGAGCCCTTCCCTTCTTCTTAGGTATTGCTCCCTCACGGTTCCCCTGGATGATGTGTGAAGTAGGGGTAGTACTAATGCTCGTAAGTGTCTCAGGGGGTAAATCTGATTTGTGTGTTAACGAGACAATAGAAAACCTAGGTGGCGGGAGGGATAGTGCGGTAAAATCTAGTGAGGTAGAAATATCACTGTCTATGTTAGACGTATTGTTTGGGTTCACCAATATCGAGGAGCCAGGGAGCCCCTCCGTAGCAGGTTCCGCATGTTCTGACGTTTGTGGCGGAGAGGCAGCATGTCTGAGGGGGCCTAGAGACGATCTTCTAATCCAGTCTATTTCAAGGGATATACGCTTCTCTAGAGTAGTTATATCGTCAACCAATAGAGAGCCTGCCTTTGCAAAGTATAAGTCCAGAGTACCTGTGGGCGTGTCAGCAGCCTGCGTTGTTTTGCTCCGAGTTTCTCTCGCAGGCGCCATAAGTACAGTGGAGGTGAGGACCTAGGAAAGTGGGCCCTGTCCCTGTCTCTCCTGTCCTCGAACGGCCTCAAACGGCCCGCTCTTAGCCCGGTCTTCGCTCCGGGCGCGTTCCGCTGGCGCGTAAGGGCGGGACTCTTAAGCAGCACGGTTGATGGAAAAAGGGGGAGGGGCCGGGAAGAGGACACAGGTTTGCTGGCACAAGGCAACACCGAGCAACCTGGTCCTCGCAGTCCCGGAGCAGCGATGTGGCACAACAGCCTCCCAAAGTTCAAGATCCGTAGGTTCAGCAGCCCCGGGCATGGGGGAGACAGCAGCTTCAAAGTATCCAGCAGGTTAGTCCGACGAGCGGCTCCCGCGAAGCGGGGGCCGCGAGAGGTTATGAACTGGATGGGGGAGGGGCCGGGTAGAGGACACAGGTGTGCTGGCTTAAGGCAACAGCGAGCACCCTGGTCCTCGCAGTCCCGGAGCAGCGATGTGGCACAACAGCCTCCCAAAGTTCAAGATCCGTAGGTTCAGCAGCCCCGGGCGTGGGGGAGACAGCAGCTTCAAAGTATCCAGCAGGTTAGTCCGACGAGCGGCGAACAAATAATAACTTTGCGGGCCTCATACAAATTAGCATGGAAAACCAGAGAAAAGGAAATCAGGGAGGAATTATGGGCTGACCTGGATAAGGCAGCCAGCTCGGGAAACAGTTGCGATTTCTAGAAGTTAGTGAACGCACCATATTTTAAAAGCCCTAGTGATCCAACATTGGACATAAATGTCGATGAGGAGGCATGGGTCTCCACTTCGAGAACATTTTTGCTCTATACCCTGATATTACACCCCACTATGTGGCAACGCAGGAAATGCATCATGTGCCTATATCGTTTTCTTTTATCGAAGTTAAAGTGGGGCTGGATTCATGTAGTCTGGAAAAGGGCCCAGGACCGAACGGTGTCCCAATAGATTTTTTTCAAGCCAACTCAGATCTATGGATACCACTCCTAACTAATGTCCTGAATAGTATAGCTTTGGCAGACCCTTCCCCCTCATGGTCATCGGGGGTCATTGTACCTATCAACAAAAAAGGAGACAGGGCCAACCCAAAGAATTACAGACCGATTTCCCTGCTGGATACAACATCAAAGCTCAAGGGCCTCCTTCTCCTCTCTAGGTTAGAGGGATGGGCAAGAGAGAATAAGATCCTAACCCAGTCTCAGTATGGTATCCAGCAGAGAAGGGGTACTGTGGATCAGTGTCTGAATTTAGCATTGACCATAGAAAAATATACTATAATGAAGGACGGAAAAATATACATGGCATTCATGGACCTGAGCGCGGCGTTCGACTGGGTGGTCCATGATAAGCTATGGACTATAATGGAAACGATGGGGGTCGAACCAGCTATATTAAATTTTATCAGGCAATCATACGCAAATGCGATGGCATCAGTGCGTTATACCAAAACTGGAGATTGTGCACGTTCTTTTAAAATCTCCCGGGGAGTAAGGCAGAGAGGGCTGTGTATTGGCCCCATTTCTCTTTCCCTTATACACAAATGGAGTTGAAAAAGCACTCATAGTGGCCACTTGGGATGTCCCCCTCTTTGAAAATCAAATGCTACCAATATTGGCTTATGCGGATGACGCGGTGCTGATTACCAGAACAGGGACTGGGTTACAAAGGTTGAGAACCGCGTATGTCTCTTTTATGGATTCACTACAGTTGAAAGTGAACCAAACCAAGTCCTTTGTAATATAAGCTGGGGCTAAACCCTTATTACCGATAAAGTAGCCAGAGTAACAGCAGCAGCGACCTATGGCGCTGGGGTCTGGGGTATGGTAGCACCGACACCACTGCAAATGATTGAGAATACATTTTTTACATCCGTAGTGGGTCTCCCTCCCTCTTTTACAAACGGTATCTTACATATGGAATTGGGCCCGCCCTATATATCAGATTATACACAACAAGCCCAACTTCTCCTCTGGCATTCAATCTGGAGGAGAGACACTGTGCCACTTACTCAATCAATAATCAGGAGTTGCCTAGCTATGGATAAGTGGAAGAGGTCTAGGTGGCTTAGTTATGTAGAGTCAGTATTAAGGGAGATTGGTCTCCACAAACTTTATAAAGATCCTCTGGATTGTAAGAAGGTCTCAAAACAGAAGGTTAGTGACATGTTTATGCTGATGTCTGAGTACAAGCGTAAGGAACACTATAAAGAGAAACATGCTGCCCGGGCATATTGCCTTAACCCCCTATTAACAGAGGGGCGGTTCTCTTACTTAGTAAATGTAAATAGGTTGCAACACAGATTCATATTACTGAGGTTTCGCACTAACCTGATTCCCCTCATGTTAGGTTATCCTGAAAAAACATATAATTTATCAACACAAACTGAATTGCACCTAGTTCTATTCTGCAGGCTATATGAGAATGAAAGGAATTTCCACCTCAAACCAATCTTAAAGAAAAGGAATTTTAAGCAGTGCCGGGTAGCACTATATTTCCTAAAAACACTACCTGACACTTTGGTTTGTTATTCAGTTGCGTTGAGGAAGAGGAAGGGGATGGCGTAAAGTCCAATGAGATCACTAAATAACAACACAAGTACCTAGACCCAGCATGTGAAATGATTTTATATTTTTTAATGCATTCTTGTCTTTATTCTAGAATTGCGCTGAAATATTTGTAATTTTAAAAATAGAATTCTGTAATAATTTTATGAAGATGTTTTTATGTGTTTTAAAATAGACACAAAGGTGCACCACTAAGCACAACAGAGAATAGACACATAGCAAAAGATCAGGTCTGTGTCCAACATATTTGTTCTTCAATTTTCTTCTTTTTATTCAGTTTGTATTAAAAACATTGGAGGCAAACAGCTGACGCGTTTCATCCAGTAAATGGACTTCTTCAGGGCGATTAGATAAAGTTGGCACTTCCAAGCAAGGATTTCGTAGGAGTAACCATAACAAACGCAAGTGGGACAATAAGATAAAAGTAATTTCACCAGGGTTTGATAGAAAAGATGAGATTTGATTCCAATAGATTATAGGGAAGTCACTGGGTATATGTACCCGATTAAGCTGAGTCAACAGTCTCACCAGAATAAGGCAAGCCGGAAGTATTATACATGTTCACCGTCTCATACCTTCAGTATGGGCACACGGCGACCTGGTAGCATCCCGAGCAGAGTGGAGGCGCTGCCACTCTAATTGCCCTGAAGAAGTCCATTAACTGGACGAAACGCGTCGGCTGTTTTCCTCCAATGTTCTTTATACAAACTGAATAAAAAGAAGAAAATTGAAGAACGAATATTTTGGACACAGACCTGATCTTTTGTTATGTATCTACTCTCTGTTGTGTTTAGTGGTGCACGTTTGTGTCTATTTTAAAACTGTTATTATCCTCAATTGGATAGCACCAGGACGGTGGGTGCATTAACAGTGTGCACACTCTTTCTGGTGGGCGATTTCCACTATATGTATATCCGTTTGGGGAAAGCAGGTCAGGTGCTGGTCTCTTTACAGAGTTCACTGTAATCCGCTGTTTGATATGTTTTTATGTGTGCTTTTATGATCATTTTTAACTTGATCGAATAAAGATGAATTGAATAGAATTGAATACTACATTTTCTATTTTCTTTCTTTTGTTTTTTTGTTTTTACCTGTCCTTTCTTTCTTCCCTTCCTGCCTTAATTTCTTTTTCTTCATTCTTTCTTGCTCTCTCTCTCAACTTCTTCCTGTTTCTCCTCCCTTCTATCTCCCCTGCTTAGTTGTTTCTTTAGCTCTTCTCTCATCTTTCTTTCTCATCTCAGTCTTTTCTCCACTCCTTTCCATATTTGTTTCTCTCCTTCACTCCTTCTCTCCTTCCTTCCCTATTCTCTTTCTTCCTTTCCTGCTTACTTACTTTCTGTGCTTCTTCCTTTCCTTCTCTACTTCTTTCCTGTGTCGCTTCTTTCCTTTCCTTTTCTCTCTCCTTCTTTCCATCCCATCCCTTCCCTTCCTTATTTCTTTTTCCTTTTCTTATCTTCTTGTATCATTTTGTGTCGGTCTTGCCTGTGTTCCTTCTTTCATTTACTCCATCACTGCTTTGTTCTTACTTTCAGTCCATTGCTCCTTATTTCCTTATTGCCTTCTCTCCTTTGTCCTTTCTTTCCTTCTCTTTTGTGTTCCTTTACCTTACCTCCTTTGTCTTTTCTTTCCTTCTTTTTTTTATTCCTTACCTTCCTCCTCCAGCCCATTTTTCCTTTCCTTTCCTTCTCTTCTTTCTTTCTATTAGTTGTCACCTTTGATCCTGCTTTCATGCTATACTTTGCTTTTCTCCTTTGTTTCCGTTTTTTTTCTTTCTTTGGTCCTTCTTTTCTGCCCTTTGGTCCTTCCTTCCATTCTTCTTTTGATTCATCTTTCTTTTCTTTCATTCCTTAGTTACATCTTTTTCCTTCCTTCCTTTCCTTTCTTCCGATGAAGCGCAAGTACCTAAACTTCAATCTCATTGGTCGTATGAGGCTTGTATCGCTGTAAGGGAGCTAAAATCAGAAACATATTTTCCTCTTTGTGAAGCCAATATGACTCCACAATCAATTATTTCACCCATAAAGGTTTATTTTAAAACATTTAGCCAACCAGCATATATGCAAAGTGAAAAAATGTAAAAGATATAACAATACGGTCTGGAGACCAAAGTATGCCAGTAAATTAAGTTGTAATAAAATGAGGTACAAAATAGTAACAGCTACAATGCAAAGAAAACAGCAATCGGGTGTGCCATAAAGTAACCTTCTCTTTCTAATCTTACCATAACATAAGTTGGATAAAATAAAGGGGATTTCTAAATGGGAAGGATAGAAGGTGTCAGCATAAATTTGTACTTCAGTAGAAGTTTGGAGGAAAAGAAAGAGCGCTCAGCATTAAGCTTTGCACTCAGGGAAACCCAGGTTTGTTCCCTCTCAATGTTGGGATGAAGTCTGCCAAACTAACTATAAAACACCAATACAAAGTACAACTAACAGTTGCTGAAACATCCGTATCTTGTTCCCACCATTGAGAGTCAATTCCATAATCGCGTTTGAGGGGAATCAACATACTCTTTAAGTTCCCATCTCCACACAGAGAGGTACACATCTGTTGTCCTTGGGTGTTGCATCCTCCTAGAACACAGTGAACAGGAGGTTTTTCCCCACTACCATTTCTCCACATTAATTGCCAACTTGTATCTCTCAGGCCTCACTATCAGCAGTCTAATAACAATAAGCCTTTCTCTAGCTAACGAGAATCCCAATATCAGACCTGCAGCAAAGAGAAAACCGCATAGTGGTAGCATTAAAACAAACATTTGTAGCTAAGGCCTAATGTCAAGCTAAGTTAACTCAAGAATCCAAATGGATGCACATTACAGTATTATGAATCAGTGGAAACCAAACAATCAAATGTTAAGCAGGAATATATGATGAACATAGTTACATCACTCTATGAATTAGCCGAATACAGTTATGTGTAAACTCTAGGCAATCACAAGGGTTACATACTATTAATTTAAATGGGCAACACATGTTTATAAAGTTAGACCATACTTTGAATATAAATATTGTATATAGATGCATAAATGTATATACATGAAGGCATGGAGCCAAAATTATGCTTCTCTACTTCTGCCCTTCCTCTCTTTTCTTGTTTCCTTCTTTTCATTCCATCTTTCCACCTCCTCCTCCTTACTTCTTATCTCACTACCTCTCTTTTCCTACATTACTTCTCTTTCTTTCCTTCCATTCGTTCCTTTGTTCCTTCTTGGTTTCCTTTGATTCTTTTGCTCCTTCTTTCTCACATACTTGCTTTCTTTTTCTATTTTATCTTTCTGTCTCCCTTTATTTTCTACCTCTCTGTTCTTCCTTACTTTAAGAGTATTTAACGTCTTACAACAACTTCCCCATTCTTTAATTTGTCTTTCATCTTTGCCTCACATGTATACACATGGGCATGGGATGGCTGCAGGGATATTAAATGTAAGTGTATGTTAAAAAATTCATTTTTTATTTGTGTATGTTAAGGGAAACCTGGGCATTTTTCACTCAGGGCAGCTAAAACCCTAGGGCTGGTATTGTCGCTAACCCTTGTACCATTCCTGCCACTAGTAAACACCATTCTAAATCTTAAATCATTAAGACTATTCAAGTTTTTGGACATCAACAAATCGACTTTAGGGTAATTAGGCGGATAAAGGAAGCCATTCGGACCCTAGAGCGTATAATGAAAGCAGTGCCATTTCATGTATTGTGTGTAAAAGAGACTACAAACTGCAAACCACAGTGAGGCACTCACCTCTCAGAGGTAATTTACAAACAAGAGTAAAGGAACAAAAGTGGCCCTGGGGTCCCCACAAACAAACCTTTCCCAATACAGCTCTTGTGCCATTAATGATTGTAGTTTTCATTAATGAGAAGTTGCTTTCATTATTGAAACAGTTTGAAATCCCTGGGCCACAACATGGACTGGGGAACTAAGTGGGAACTTAGATAAATTCCACTGACACATGTAATCAAGTAGAGGTAACAAATGATTACAATTGAAAATTGTTGGAAATGGCCCTTTTTGCTGGGTTATCCACAAACATTTTGCTTCTTCCTCCTATTTTTCCTGACCTGTTTTTGTTGGCTTTAGGACTCTGGGCACTTTACCATTGCTAATCAATGCTACAGTGATCTCTGTGTAAATTGTTATTATGATTGGTTGGCCATGATTGGCATGTTTGATTTACTGGTAAGTCCCTAGTAAAGTGCACTGAGTGTGCCAGGGCCTGTAAATCAAAAGCTATTAGTGGGCCTACAGCACTGATTATGCCACCCACCTGAGTAGCCTTGTAAATGTATCTCAGACCTGCCAATGAAGTTGCTGCACACACAGTTTTAAACTGCCATGTCGACCTGGCAAGTGCAACCACTTGCCAGGCCCTAACCTTCCCTTTTCTTATATGTAAGGCACCCCTCAGGTAGGCTTAAGGTACCCCATGAGTAGGGTTCAGTGTATGTAAAAGGTAGGACATGTACTGGTGTGTTTTACATGCACTGATAGTGAAATACTGCCAATTTCGTTTACACTATCAAAAAGCTGTCTGTCCCATAGGCTAACATGGGGTTTGCTTGCAACATTTCACAAGTATACATTTCCATTGGGACAAAATAGAGAAATGGAGTTTAGGCTCTCTGAATCCAGAATTCAATAACACATCTTTTTAGGAACATGTTTTTTAAATGTCTGTCCGAAAATGCCACTTTTAGAAAGTAGAAAATAGGCATTTTCTTGTTTAACCATTCTGTGTGCCTCTGCTAGTTTGTGTATTGACTGTCTGGCTTTGGAGTGAAAGACACCAGGGGAAGTGCATTCACTTTAGACAGCCACAAGGGGGGTTGAGGTGTGTCCTGCCTTTCCTGGGTGACTCATAGTTGGGCCAAATAGAACATAGCTGCATTTAGAGTGGTGAGAGGAGTTTCACTTGCACCTGAATAGGCTGTGTCTCGTTTACACAATGCTTTCTCCACCTCCTATGGTCATGCTGCACCAGAGAGGATAGAACTGGTTTGGACTGGGCTCAGAGACCCCTGCCACCAAGAGTACAAAGAGAAATAAGTATTGTTCTTTATACCCCAGAGAATTAGATCACTTCTGGACCGTGTGCTTAGCTGGGCTGGCCTGCAGTTGCTGCTTCTGCCAAGGAGAGGACAAAGACTGGAACTTTGCGGTGAACCTGCCTGAAGAAGACTCTCAAAGGGCCTGTGTGTGCTGGCCTCCTGTTCTGAAGTCTCACGGCCACAAAAACTTTACCTGCAACCCACTGGACCTGGCACCTGGACACCTCTTTGACTCCTGCATTCGAAGGGTGCCAATTCCAGTTCTTGGGCCCTGAGAATTGTGTGGTTGGTGCTGCAAAGCAAGAAAAACAACTCCGACACCGAGTACAAATATTTAACATATTGCCTTTGGGATAAGCCTGTCTGCTCATGCCAAGCTACCAGGAGGGTGAGCAGGTGTTAACTAAAGTGTGTAACTCCCTTATCCTGACTAGAAGCAAGGATTCCTACTGGGACAAAGGTGCTTACCTTTGCCAACTAGAGACCCCCATGTCTAACAAGAATGCATAGTGATGGAGCCCCTTTACCTATCTCTTTCTGGGCTAACAAAGATGCCTTACATTCAATTCAACATATTAAACATGATTAGACTTAAAGTGGATGTAATTAGGTAGCAAAATCAGAATCCTTCGACACATCTCGGTAGATGTTGCGAGTTTTATACATTCTTGTAAGATAAAATCCAAAATGGAGTAATGGAATACAATACTTAACATTTGTTATATGCCCCTAAATAAGAACCTTTAGAGAATTTATATTCAATCATACATTACCCATCTTGCTTTGGTAGTAAGAGATCTAGAGTCTTCTGAACATACTGTGAATGCATCGCTATTTCATTCCAGAAGTAACCGAGACATAAAAAATAAAGATGCCAAAGAACTTAGGAATAGCAAGCCAAAGAATTACGTGGATAAGTGTGAACCCTGTAAATGACTGAGCAGCTTTCCTCCTATAATACTTGATCAATCATTTTTTCTCCTAAAGAACTATGGTCACTATGAGTAAAAGATGACAATGTAATAAGATAAATTAATCCCCAAACCTTGAATTTCAAAACATAGAAGATAATGGGAAGTTGAAAACGAGACTTCCTATCCCACATTTCTATTTATTATGATATAGATTCAATAGCCCTGTATTAAAAAATTGACAAATATTACCCTCATTAAGGGTTTTACCATGTGTACGAGGACATGTTAACTACCAGAGTTTCATTGTAAGCTTCAACGATGGATAGAAGAAAAAAGTGACAGAACATAAAACTGTTAAACTGGTAGATTATGTCTACATAAACCTGGGGATACTTTTCAATATGATTTGAAAAATGTTCTATCTCATTTTCCAAAATGTACATAGTACCTTCTTTCAATTCTAAGTTCGGGTTCCTTTAATTTTCCTACCCTGACACTTAATATAGTCATCGCAAGTATAACTGTGAATCTATTGGCAGGACATATATGGGAAAATGAGGAGTTATACCAATGTCATAGTGGCATATCGCGGAAGGGTAAATATGCCAACAAGGGATTTTGTTTAGAATGAACACATTATTTAGACATTTTAGCGAACTAAATCAATGAAAGTGTTAAAATAAAATAACACCACTATGAAATCAATCAACTGATCTAAACATCAGTAATATATAATAACAACACACACGGGGGTTCGTTTTGTGATTTAAGCACAATGATTTTTATATTTTCATCAAAGTAAAAGGAGTACAAAAGAGACATAAATTGGAGCAATATATCATGAAAACAGGGGACGAGATTAAGTCCTCATTTCATCAAACAAACACATCTATTCCTAATTGGTTTGAACAGAGACAGAACTCTTTGTTGAGCATATGGTCTACTGTACATAACAAATAAACTGGAAATAGATGGTAAAGTCGACGTTTCGGTCTTGGGTGGTGTCAATCCGTCCGACCATCTTCAGGACAATAATTGCGTAAACAAGACTCTTTGAAATCTCATTAGTGTTCTCACGTGACTTTGATTAAAATCGTGAAGGTATTTATACAGGTAGTGCTTGGCGCCTGCAACTGCCAATTCGTATTTATATAGGAGTCAATCCTGCCGTAATTTCACAGATTTCTGACGTTAGTTTCCAGAATACAAATGGGGGTCCGCCTGAGTCGAAACAGCCTGGCTAAATAAATACGAATTGGCAGTTGCAGGTGCCAAGCACTACCTGTATAAATACCTTCACGATTTTAATCAAAGTCACGTGAGAACACTAATGAGATTTCAAAGAGTCTTGTTTACGCAATTATTGTCCTGAAGATGGTCTGACGGATTGACACCACCCAAGACCGAAACGTCGACTTTACCATCTATTTCCAGTTTATTTGTTATGTACAGTAGACCATATGCTCAACAAAGAGTTCTGTCTCTGTTCAAACCAATTAGGAATAGATGTGTTTGTTTGATGAAATGAGGACTTAATCTCGTCCCCTGTTTTCATGATATATTGCTCCAATTTATGTCTCTTTTGTACTCCTTTTACTTTTGATGAAAATATAAAAATCATTGTGCTTAAATCACAAAACGAACCCCCGTGTGTGTTGTTATTATATATTACTGATGTTTAGATCAGTTGATTGATTTCATAGTGGTGTTATTTTATTTTAACACTTTCATTGATTTAGTTCGCTGAAATTTCTAAATAATGTGTTCATTCTAAACAAAATCCCTTGTTGGCATATTTACCCTTCCGCATTTATCTGCCCAAGCCCTCAAGGGTATATTGGGTCTGACCCTCACTTAATCTCATAGTGGCATATCAGCAACAACCGGCGAAAATTATCGCTAAGCGCTCTTAGCGCTAGGATAATTATCGCCGGCTATCGCTGGATTCTATCGCGGAGATAGCGTGCTATCATCAACACTTATCTCCAAAGCCTTAGAAATCCATGCGTTAGCTACAAAATCCAGCGATAATCGCACTGTGACATGCGATACCTTGCTGATAGGGCAGGGTGGACTTAGCCATGTAATCCACCTCCCATTGGATTACATGGCTAAATCAGATTGAAAACAGGCGTACAGGAACCTGCGTTAAGCGCGGTTAGCGTTTCATTTCCAATCGCTAAGCAGGTTAGCGATTCCCTTGTTAATTGGAGAAATGTCGTTTAGCGACATTTCTCCAGTTATTTTGGGAAGGAACGCCCACTTTGCATCTCATTAGAGATGCATAGCTGGGCGTTGGGAAGAAGGGCGCTAGGGAAGGATTCACGCGACAGCGTGACCTTGCTGATACTGCGATAAAATTATCGCCGCTTTTCGCCCGAAAACGGACGCTAAAGTGGAGATAATTTTATTGCGCCGGGTTGATGATGTATATGCCCCATTATGTCTCAAACAGGTGTTAAGCATCGGGGAAAGCCCTCTATTTTACTCAGTATTTGAAAGCAGATCTATCTGATAATGATACCAAAGCTTAATGCATCAGGTAGCAGTGTTATGCAGTAGTAAGGCCATAAAAGCAATCAGCAAAGATTATGCTACAATCTATAATTGAGTGATTAAATAAATGCCACAGCACTAGAATGCTCCCTCTGCAACAAAATAAATGATGCCATAACTATTAATGTGTTCCCATAACTGCATTAATTACCACTTAAGCAACAGGTTGAAATATGTTCTAACTGTGCTTGTAAGTGGAAAGAAATCAGCCTATTATTTTCAGTAAATAAACCAATTTTTTCCCCTACAGAAACATTAGCTTGTTCTGAATATACACTCAGGGCTCGAATTAGAGGTGTCCAATGTTATTTTCGCAGCCTGAGAGTTTCTGTGTACTGAGTTGTCAGATGTCTTTGTTGGGCCAGAGTCATTAATGTCATGTCATGCCCTTGCACTGGCCTTACTGACTTCATCCCAGCCTGTGCCGAGGTGGGAGAGAGTGAAGGGATAATGCAAGAAAATGAAAGCAGGAGTTTGCATGTCGCTGCACAGACTTCATTTTTCACTTTCCTCATAGCTGCCAAGGTGTCAGATTGTTTATGTGTGACATTTTCATAATTTCATTGTAAGTATGAGTGACATTCAACGACTATGAGTGACACTTAGTCGCGAGCAAAAATCAAGCAATGAAGACGCGGGAAACATAAATATCAGAAATGACACTCATTTGAGCAACAAGAAAATCTAAGATCTTGATAACCTACTCACATTCTGCATTATTTTACAGTTCTTTTGACAACTGCAGCTGAGCTGACTCAGAAGGTCTAAGCACCCGATGAAGGATAAGTCTGGAGCTCAGTGAATAATCAGGCGGGCAGGCAGCTAAGTTCCAACCATCGCTAGCGACCCTTGGATCGTGGGCAAGAGAACACATTACTTGTGCCTAAGTTTAAAACCAATTCCTGCATCAGTGTTCGAGGCAGAACTTGCAGAGGCAGCTCCTGCGCTATGGCGGCGGAGCGTCACCCCGACCCCCCCAGGCCAGCACTTCAAAAAATTGAAAAAAAGGAAACAATTGTAAAACGGGTTTAAACCCCCTTTTATTATTGTTTTATCTAGCTTGTGCGGGGTTTGGGGCTGGCCAGGGTTATGATAGACTGGAGGGAGAGTGGTGGGCTCTACCTACACTGCACATGTGGTTTTTGTCCAGCCTCGCATGTGGTTTTTGCACGGCGGTCACAGGCCAAAAACTACATGCGCAGTGACTCCTCTCCAACCCCAGCTGCATTGCTGGGACTGTAGAGAGCAGGCACAGACTTCCAGTCTGTCCTGGAGCGCACATCATCGGCGCTCAGACCAATCCTAAAGCCGCTCTCATGCGAGAGCAGCTTCAGGATTGGCCGCAGGGCAGGCTGGGAGCCTGTGCCTGCCTGCAGCTGCGGAGAGGAGCGGAAGAGCCCGACGCGATGCTAGAGGGCAACAGGTAAAAAGCTTTCTATTTTTCTTTTTTGTCTTCCTTGTCCCCCGTCCCATCACCTCCTCGGTATAAAATGTTTTTATTACCGTGGTCCGACGCCCACCACCCTCCCTGTCCCCCTTCCCCACCCCACCTCCTTTCCCCAATATCAGCCGCTCCTGGGCAGAAGGACGCTGTGTCCCTGCCCCAAGAGTCTACTCAGCACCAGTAATGAGGTAGACCAGTGAAAGCAACTGAAGGTAAGAAATAAACAACATTGAAATTCTGTGTGCATGCGTGTATGAGAGCTGGAGAGAGTGAAAATGTGACAGCTCATGAACGAGGAAGATTAAATTAGAGTGAGAGTTATGAGGAAATTCGATTTTCGATCCCGCTTGTATTCAGCCACCATTTTGTGTTCCACCGCCATTTTGTGTTGCCCTCACTCAGGCAGCACAATGAACGAAGTTTTTCTGCTGATCTTTCTGCGACGTGTCAAATAACCTTCTGCCTCTGTTTACGAGACTGATGTCAGGGACTGGCTGAGTCCACTAATCCTCGTCTGGTTTGACTAAACCCTGTCTCAACTGTCCGTCGGTTCACACCATTCTTTCCTGACTTTATCTTATCTTCTGGCCTTCGCTATTCTCTACTTGTATTCTCTCATTTCACAACTGTCCTCCAAAGCATACAAATATGTCCTGCCACCTGCAAGTTGAGTTGTAGACACTACCACTGATTAACTTGTGGGGAGGGGTGACAAAAACAGTTGGAAGAGAGGTTTATTTGGGTTACTTGATATCTTGTTTTCAAACTTTTCTCATTGGTTATATCTTGTTTTCAAACTCTTCTCATTGGATAACCATGTATGCATTGGGAGTGTTCTTGGTGAATCTATGTGCTATAAAAGATTGTGCGCCACAGAGTAAAGGGGCAGTCTCCTAAGAACATACTGAGTGTACTTCTGGGACAACTGTACTTAGCTGCAGCTAATAAACCTGATCTTCTACGCTCAACAGAATGTCCTGTGTCTCTGTTCAACAAAGCAGGTGAACTCAGGAGATTAAGGCGTGCCCTGCGCCGACAGGCCCATAAGGCCCTGGTTCTTCAATTGGTGCCCTCTGTGAGGCGGCTTCAGAGGTAGCGATTTTGCCTGAGGGTCGTGAGGAACCCCGCACGAAAATTCTGGAGGCATCGCGAACCACGTCAAGCGACCCCTGTATGTCGAAGTGGTCCGAAGGTCTTTTTCAGCGCGGTTTCTCGTTCCTGACGGCTGCTGACGACTGCTGCCCTGACTGCCGCCTTGCTTTGGCCCCTTTTGGTGATGTATGGTATCGCGAGACGTTAGACGGGCCTCTGTTGGCGTAAGAAGACACTTAGTTAAGTATTGGTGGGTAGCTCCCACTATTTTGTTTTGATTTGGGTCTTTGATTCGGCTATTGCAAAAGCCGAAGCCGAGGGGTGAGTACGTTTGTGCTATATTATTTGATTTAACCCCTTGATGTTTGTGAACAGTCCAGTGAAATAACGATGCCTGGTCTGAGTAAGTTTAGAAAGTTTTGTTGTTTTGGTTGTGATAGGGATTCCCGGCTGGAGGACTCTTGTCCAATTCTTCCGGTTGGAACTCCCACTTATGAGCTTTATTCTAAACATGGTGTTGGCCCCATTGCCTTTAATGAGGCATGGATCCGATACACAAAGAACGATGGTGTTCTACAGTGACCATGGAATGGTAGCTTTGAGCCTGATATATTAGATAATTTGGAAGCAATTTTGTTTAAAAGAAAAGCCCGGCCGGCAATGTTTGACTCTTTCCGCCCCTGGCGTAAGGAAGCCAAACAGAGAGAAATGAAACAGGCAAAACGAGATAAGAAAACACAAAGTATGACGATTATACAGGCTGCCCAGCAGTTTAAAGATAATGAGATTAATCATGAAATGGAAATTTCAGAGAGACAGCATCATATGGCGATAGATAAATGCTATCCGGTGTTGCCTATTTCCCTTTCTGATAAAAGTAAGGATCCGGAGGAAGACCCTTTGATGTCTTACTTATTGAGATTGCCTCCTCCCTATGTACAAGGTGCTAATGCACCCCCATTGATACAACCATTTCAGCCATTAGTTGCGCCTCCGCCTGCTCCGGCTCTTCCGCATTTGCCCCTTCCGGTAGTGCCACCCCACCTCTTCCGCCACCGACTTCTTTGCCTCCGTTTCCTGAACATCAATCTCCTTTGCCTTCGGCTCCCCTTATAACTGTTCATTCTTCTGTTAGTTCACCTAATACCTTGTCCCCTGTTCTTATGTCTATTTCTCCTACTGTGCGCAAACGAATCACAGATACTGTCTCTGGGTTTCTGTCTCCTTTTTTGAGACTTTGAATATGTCTCCGGCTTTGTCTCGAAGACAGTCTCGTAGTCAACTCCCAGGTTCCGACGAATGGGTGGTATTGGACTCTCTCGCTCGCAAATGGATCGAGAAGGGTCCCCAGTATAGTGTGAAGATACCTTTCATCAGTGGGAGGCGCCCACGCAGAGATATGTATTTAATGTTATGTGTGACACTCTCGCTAAAGAATGGGAGGATATGGATTTGGGTTTACTTCCTCAGGGTTTGTTAGATGTTCAGGCTAATTTCGATAAGGGACTCATTGTGGGTTCTAAGGTTGAGGATGCCGTAAGGACACTTGTCACTTTTAGGTCCTTATTTTCCTCACAGACTTTTTTTGATTCCGATCCTGCTGTTAGGCTGACATACAAACATTATCCCATGAGAGAGGTTCCTCCAGTGTGGAGAGAAGAGGTTGCACAAGCAGGTGCTAATCCAGCTGTTCCCGCACACTTCCAGCGTATATGGGTACATGTCCCCTGGAAGAGATCTGAAGTTTTGGCTCTTAAACAGTCTCTACCGGATCCCCGTAAAAACCCTGCTGGCTATTATAAGGAGTTGTCCCAGACTGTTGATGCCTGTATTATGAATTTAGCCAATATTGATATGTTGATGGGAAATGTAGTCCCACAAGCATTATGTGCTCGGATTCGTAGAGAGGATCACGCCCAAGCATTGGGTGGCGATTGGGCTGCTATAACTGCCGCGGATGCAGCCCAAGTGGGTGGTGCTAAGCCTGATGTTTTGATTTCAGAACTCCCTGGTAGGATTATTACTTTAATGAAAACAATGATGCCCGCCTTGCGAGTTAATTGGGATAAATTAGCTGCATGTAAGCAGAAGAAAGATGAGAGTGTCTCTGATTTATTCACTCGTTTTGAGGAGACGTTTATTGATCACAGTGGTCAGGATATGACTACGGAGGGTGGACAGCGATTATTTGTAGATAAATTCGTATTTAATTTGCTTCCCGAACTGTCACATAAGTTGAAAGACTCAGAGAGTTCATGGGCTGTTTCTTCTTCTGCCCAGATATTGGCTACTACTCAATATTATGAGAACAGGGATAAAGAGGAGAAAGATAAGCAAGAGAAGAAGACGAAAGAATTAAAAACGAAGGTTCTTCTGCAACAAGCTTATCCTCCTCGTTATACTCAGCGCCAGTTTCAACAGCCTCCACAGTTTCAGAGGGTGTATCAAAAGCTTGAGCCCTTTATTCCGCGACCTTTATTAGGTCCTAACCAATGTGCCTATTGTAGAGAGGAAGGTCATTTCAAGAATAGCTGCCCGGTTTTATTGCAACGTAAGGGAGAACTATCTGCTCCACGAGGCCGTGGTGGTTCCCAGATAATATACAGGGGTAGAGGTAGAGGTGTGATGCCTCAAGAACAGCGTTCCTTACCCCCTCCAAATTGTACGAACTACTTCGATCAGCAGAATACTCAGTCTACACAGTATTACAATGATGATTATCATGTTGAAGGTGAAAATGAAAGCCTTCACACTAACTAGGACAGCCATAGACAAAGTGAGGGAGTTGTATCGATTCCAGTAAATCAGGATGGGCCTTATGTCAATGCCACTACAATGGGTGTTTCAGAGCCATTTCTTTTAGATACTGGTGCGATGAGAAGTTCTATCATTCATTCTAAACTCCCTGGGGCACCTTTGTCTGGCTTAACAAATGTATCGGTAGGATTTTCTGGCGCCCCAGTTCGTAACCCGGTCTCCTGTCCTTTGCCTATTTTAATTGGCCCTTATGATATGGAAGCTCCTCTTCTTTTAACGACTGGTTGCGGTGAGAATCTGTTGGGTTTGGATCTATTGAAAAGAATGCATGCAACGATATATTGTTCTCCTTTTGGTGTGCATCTTACTTTAGGGCAGAAATTGACTTCTTCAATGTATTTGACTAAAGATCAATTCCCACCTGAATTGCTCTCTCTTCCTGCAACGCTCTGGGCTACGGGTCCAAATGATGTTGGTTTTATGTTGTTACTCTCAAGCCCAATGCTAAATTGCCACGCATTCCTCAATACAGAATTTCCAATGAAGGTGAAAGAGCGCTTTTGGATATCATTTATGATTTGGTTCAGAAGGGTGTGATTGAGGAAACGAGAGGAAATGTATGTAATAGTCCTATTCTTCCTGTTCTTAAACGCACTGATCCTTCTAAGCCTCCTGTTTATCGTTTTGTGATTGATCTTCGGGAGGTCAATAAAATTGTTGTACCACAGTTTCCTGTTGTTCCAGATAACACTGCCCTGTTAACTATGATACCTGCCTCAGCGGCTTGGTTTTCTGTTATTGATCTGAAAAATGCTTTCTTCAGCATTCCCATTGCCAAAGAGAGTAGGGATATTTTTAGTTTCTCTCTAGGAGGCCGAAGTTTCCGGTTCAAGCGCGCACCCCAAGGCTCTTGTGAAAGCCCCTCCATATATGGTCAAGCTCTGAAATGTCATATCGATGTTTTTCCTTTGCCCCCAGGTGCTACTCACTTGTCTGATCTTAATCATAAGGTTTCGCCTTCTAAACTACAATATGTCCGTCGAGAGGTTACCTATTTGGGTCATCTCTTATCAAAGGAGGGAAGGCGATTAACCCCAGAACGAATTCAAGCAATTGCGCAAATGTCTGTGCCATCTACACAAAGAGAGGTGCGCGCCTTTCTGGGCATCACTTCTTATTGTAGACAATGGATTCCGAATTTTTCTTTGTTAGCCAAACCTTTGTTAGCACTCACTTTGAAAGACACACCCCAACCCCTTCCTTGGACTGACGAATGTCAGAAAAGTTTTTCTGATTTACGAACTGCTCTGTGTTCTGCTCCTGTGTTGGGTACTCCAGATTACAGTAAGCCCTTCACGCTCTATGTCCATGAAAGAGAGGGTTGTGCGTTGTCAGTCTTAACACAACGATTTGGAGACAAACAGCGGCCATGTGCCTATTTTTCAGCTACGTTAGACCCAGTAGCCAAGGCATTGCCTAGTTGTCTTAAAGCGACAGCATCAGCAGCGATTTCTATTCGTCAGTCTGCTGGAGTGGTGCTAGATAATACTCTCATTGTTATGGTACCACATGCAGTGGATACCTTGCTAAATAGGACGAAAACACAACATCTTACAAGTGCTCGATTGTCTGGATATGAGCTGACGCTCTTGGCTAGTCATGTGCACATCAAACGATGTAATATTTTAAATCCAGTCACACTGTTACCTCTTCCAGAAGAGAAGGATATTCGGAAACAACATGATTGTTTTCTCCATACTGAGGAGGAGACAAAAGGCAGGATTGATTTGAAAGATACACCGTTAGTGGATCCAGATGGGATCCTATGGGTGGATGGGTCTTGTTTCAAACTCCCAAATGGTGAGACAACTTCAGCTTATGCTGTTACCACCTTGTATACAATCGTGGAGACAGCACGCATCAGACATAATTCAGCTCAGGCAGCTGAACTGATAGCTTTGACCAGAGCGTGTGTGTTATCTAAAGGAAAGAGAGTGAATGTGTATACCGACAGCCAGTATGCGTTCGGTGTGGCGCATAGCTTCGGTCGTTTGTGGAAGGAAAGAGGATTCCTTACCTCCCACGGTACTAAAATACAGCATGGTCAATTGGTAACTGATCTTCTTGAGTCACTTGTTTTGCCTACCCAGATAGCAATTGTGAAATGTAGTGCGCATAAGAAGATTACTGATGGTGTTGGTCGCAGAAATGCTTTTGCAGATGAGGTAGCAAAAAGGACAGCCAGAGATGCTACAAGTCGCATGTCTGTTGCGGGCCCTGCGAATTGGATCAGGGAAAGAGGGATGTGTGAGGACACAATAGAAAGTGTGAGATCGATTCAGGGAGATGCTACAGAGAAAGAGTTGAGAAAGTGGAAAGAGAGTACAGGAATGTTAGACGCAACAGGATGTTGGATAGAATTGTCAGAACACCAGCGTTGGCTGTTACCAGACGCCTACGTACTGCCTGTAGTTACTATGGTGCATGGTCCAGCCCACATCAGTGCAAAAGGAATATGTAAACTTCTGGCTCCAGTGTGGCTGAACGAAGGGATTCCAAAATGTGCAGATAATGTGGTGAAGCATTGTATAATTTGCTTGATGTACAATCCGGGAAAGGGAACCCCAACTCCGGCAGGTCATTTTGCTCCCCCAACATATCCTTTTGAGATGTTGCAAATCGACTACATTCACATGGATCGATGTAACAATCTTAAATATTTTCTGGTAGTGGTATGTGCCTTTTCCAGATGGATAGAGGCTTACCCCCTGAAAGACAACACTGCTTTGTCCACTGCCAAGGTTCTTCTAAAAGAGTTCTTCCCTAGGTTTGGTTTGCTGCGCATTGTCTGGAGTGACAATGGAAGTGAATTTGTAGGCCAAATTGTGCTAAAGGTGTGTACCGGTCTTGGTATAAGCAGAAGTTTCATGCGGCAAATCTTCCTCAGTCCACGGGTTTGGTAGAGTGCTATAACGGCACTCTCAAACTTAAGCTTGCAAAAGTACAAGCCAGCACAGGTCTTAATTGGCCCGATGCTTTACCTTTGGCTCTCCTGTCCACTAGAACAGCTGTACATTCTCGTTTGTGACTCAGCCCATATGAGGTTGTTTTTGGGTGCCCAGCTAATGTATGGGGGGTCCCTCGCCCTAGAAAGTATTCTGATATACAGTATCCAATGCTGATTGACTATTTACATGACCTCACCACTAAATTACGTGTTCTTCACCAACAGGTTCAAAACGCTTTACCGGAAGCCTCCACAGACCCAGGTCATTCTATTCAACCTGGAGACTGGGTCTGTGTGAAAAATTTTCAGAGGACAAAGAATTCGGAACTTCGCTGGAGGGCGCCTCGACAAGTTCTCCTGACAACTCGCACAGCAGTTAAAGTCAAAGGGAAAAAGAACTGGATCCACGGCGTGCACTGCAAGAAAGTGCTCTTACCCTTGCCATTTGATCAGTGGGTTCGTAAGGGTATAGGTGATTCTGAAGGAGAAAAAGTCCCCCAATTCATACCTTTCAGTAGTGCACACATGGATGGAACTCGATCGGAGAAAGAAGATGACGGCATTCTACAAGAAGCCGTACCTTCCCATCTCCGATTAAACACTACAGAGCCACAGACCCTATTTCAAGACCAAACTGTACCAACAAGGACTAGATACAATTTAAGACCTAGATTGGTCAAGGACACCTGAGATTTCCATCTCTTCTGCTACATTTATTATCTGTCCAGGTTGCAGGGTCACCGTAGGAGTCTTGGTTTGTGACCTGTATAGTGGCTAGGCCCCCAGGACTTGCAGTGTCATAGGACGGCTAATAATCACAGCCAAGTGAGTAAGGAAGATTGCCGTGAGCAACAATTTTAGAGGATGGATGTTAAATTAGGAAAGAAGGATAATAAGGAAGAGATGAGAAAGAAATATTGTAAAATATTGTACAGTCGATGTGGCGTAACATTGTGTGTTTCTATATTTTTGTGTATCTTATTGGCTTATTCATGCTATGCAGCAAAAAGTTGTCCCTAATTATATCTCCTTGCCTCTTCATTCTACTATCTCCCCACATCAATTATATACACTTCCCCAACATGAACTAATCAGAACAGAATATTTTAATAATTCATTTATCCAATTGTTGCACCAACACCAATTGGTATTCAACACAACCGACTGTTGGGTGTGTGGACTTATGCCTCATACCACAGAAAAAGGGATGCCATATTTAGCCCTTCCATTTTCTTATGAAGGTTCCGCTTGGGCCTATTTTGTAATATTTTCAAATGCATATCAGAGCCGATTTAGACGTCCAGTTGGTTCCTATGGTAGTAAGCCAGATTTTAGTCATAATTCTCTGATAAAGGGAATGGTGGCTATGACTAAAATTGTGGAGAATAATAAGGTTCCTGTTGACGAGAGACAAACATATACTAATTGGAACGTGACTCATTACATTACTAGCCTTACAGATAAAACTAAACAGGGAAAATCTCCACCAATTTGGACTGTCCCTCATCAAGGTAATTTCTGTTTACAAATGAATGGCCAGACTACTGACACTGGACAAAGAAAAAGCTTTTGTTCCCATACATACATCTACACATCTCAGAATACACCGCCGTTAGTGCCATCCCAGGGCACATATTTTGTCTGCCACGATAGAGCTTATACGTGGCTACCAACGGATTTTTCAGGAACATGCTATATAGCTTTTCTTCTCCCTCCTACATACACTGCTCCTTCAGGCCATCATAGAAACAGATATGGCAGAGGGATTATTGATTCTAAAGACACAGCAGGACAAGAGGGAAGTGATTTCCTCAAAGGATTTCTTCCTTTTTGGGGCCCAATGGCCAACAGCAGAAACATGAGACAGCTGGTTCGTGTTGTTGAGACTACCATAGATGTCACTGTGCGAGCCTTAAGTAATCTCACAGCTGAACTTCAGGCGGATCGTCTCATGACTTTGCAGAACCGGATTGCACTAGATGTTATTCTTGCAGATCGTGGTGGAGTCTGTAAATTGATCGTATCTAGCTGTTGTATTTATATTCCTGACGATGCCCCTACGGTATACCAAGCCATCTCCAAATTACACATGATCTTCGAATCGATTCATCAAGACGAAGGAGATTGGTCTTTATTAGGATGGTTTTGGGGATTACTATCTAAATGGGGATGGAAGGTACTAACCTTCCTTGGAGTGGTTTTGGCCATCATTTTTTCCTGTTGTCTCTGTATGCAGTGTGGCCCCGCCATCTGCAGTCTTTGTGCCACTCTGTGTGTTCCAAGAACTGAGTCACAGAAAACAGAGAACATTAAAATGATGTTGCAGCAACAGTTTGACGACCTCATGGCTATTGACATTGATTCAGATTAACGTGAATCTGTGTGTTTTGCCTGAGTTATGGCAAAAGGAGGGTCTGAGGAAATTCGATTTTCGATCTTGCTTGTATTCAGCCACCATTTTGTGTTCCACCGCCATTTTGTGTTGCCCTCACTCAGGCAGCACAATGTCGACGTTTTTCTGCTGATCTTACTGCGACGTGTCAAATAACCTTCTGCCTCTGTTTACGAGACTGATGTCAGGGACTGGCTGAGTCCACTAATCCTCGTCTGGTTTGACTAAACCCTGTCTCAACTGTCCGTCGGTTCACACCATTCTTTCCTAACTTTATCTTATCTTCTGGCCTTCGCTATTCTCTACTTGTATTCTCTCATTTCACAACTGTACTCCAAAGCATACAAATATGTCCTGCCACCTGCAAGTTGAGTTGTAGACACTACCACTGATTAACTTGTGGGGAGGGGTGACAAAAACAGTTGGAAGAGAGGTTTATTTGGGTTACTTGATAGCTTGTTTTCAAACTTTTCTCATTGGTTATATCTTGTTTTCAAACTCTTCTCATTGGATAACCATGTATGCATTGGGAGTGTTCTTGGTGAATCTATGTGCTATAAAAGATTATGCGCCACGGAGTAAAGTGGCAGTCTCCTAAGAACATACTGAGTGTACTTCTGGGACAACTGTACTTAGCTGCAGCTAATAAACCTGATCTTCTACGCTCAACAGAATGTCCTGTGTCTCTGTTCAACAAAGCAGGTGAACTCAGGAGATTAAGGCGTGCCCTGCGCCGCCAGGCCCATAAGGCCCTGGTTCTTCAGTTATTGAGTAAGACTGTGAGAGAGAAAGAATGAGGGTGAGGGAGTGTAAGTGAAAATGAGTGAATGATTGTAAGTGAGCCTACATGAGTGAGAGAGTATGCATGTGTACGTTAGTGAAAGTGAGTGAGAGTGACAGAGAATGAGTTAGAATAAGTGAGAGGGCCCGATTCACAGAACTAACTGGACAAAATCCTAAACTTACTACCATTTTGGTATTCACAGAAGGCACTTACTCATTTTGGTATTCACAGAAGGCACTTACTCATTTTGGTATTCACAGAAGTTAGGAGTCCTAACTTTAGGACTCCTAAATGCCTTTTGTGATTACCGAAAGTCTTAAAGTTAGCATTTTTCTCAGTTTAGGAGTAGTAAAGTTAGGACTCCTAACTTTAGGACTCCTAAATGCCTTCTGCGAATACCAAAAGTCTTAAAGTTAGGATTTTTCTCAGTTTAGGAGTCGTAAAGTTAGGACTCCTAACTTTAGGACTCCTAAACTGAGAAAAATCCTAACTTTAAGACTTTCGGTATTCACAGAAGGCATTTAGGAGTCCTAAATTTAGGACTCCTAACTTCTGTTAATACCGAAATGAGTAAGCGCCTTCTGTGAATACCAAAATGAGTAAGTGCCTTCTGTGAATACCAAAATGGTAGTAAGTTTAGGATTTTGTCTTAAGTTAGTTTTGTGAATCGGGCCCAGAGTGTGTAAATGTGAGAGAATAAATTAGTGAAAATGAGACTAAATGAGGCTGAATGAGAATAAGAGAATGAGACAGAGTGATTGAGCATTACAGAGTGACAGAGTGTAGAAGAGTAAGAGTGAGGGAGTGTGAGCTGCTCGAACCCCCACCTCCCCCCAGCGCCTTGAGACCCTCACGGGTGAGTAGTGCGCTTCACAAATCCCTGATTGATTAATTGATTGAGTGAGTGAGTGAGTGAGTGAGTGTGAGTATGAGTGCAAGTTAGAATCAATGTGAGTGAGAAATTTTAGCGGGCATGAGTGAGTGAGAGTGTGCATTTGGGTGTATGACAAAGGGGATACCCATGGCAAAATGCATAGATTGGCAAAACTAGATGTAATTATTCACCTGAGAAAAAATTCTGGTGCTGGAATCCTGGGCATAATTCATGGCATATGGGCCACCCAAGGCAAAATGTTGGCACTGGCACAGTAGAGGTAATTCTTGACTTTTGGGACAGCTATGGCTAAATGCTGGTGCTCACATACTGCAGATAATTTGGTGGATTAGAGAGGACAACCATGGCATACAGTGAGGGGTTCCAGCAACCATAACAAAATGATGACCGTGACATATTAGTTCTGGAGGTAATTTTGGACATGAGGGTCATCCATGCTAAATGGATGCAGTAAATGGCAACATTCTGGCTCGTACATAGTGTATGTACTTTGTGGCATAGCAGGAAACCCATGTTATTTGGGGGCATCTATGACAAAATGCTGGAGCTAGCACAATGGAGGTAATTACTGACATGCCAGGGCACCCACTGCACATTTCGAAAAACTATGGGGTGAACTCCTGAGGAGTGTACAGCTTCATTTGTCTGGAACACCATAAAAGCACTGCAATGTTTAATGATTGCCCATTCAGAGCCTACAGTTTGTGAGCAATGGTATGTAAATATTGTGTTCTAATATACACCATTTTTTGTATACATTGTTTTTATTAAACAATTTCAAGGGGATCAAGAGTCACAGCAGTGCAAGTCCCCTGCATTAAGGGTGACAGTGGTAAATGGTTACATCATTTGTTCTGTTGACAATGCATTACCCATCAAGCAATGACACACTAGCAATCTTGCAGGTAGGGCCTGTATGTTCTGGAGGGTGAAAGTGGTGTGGTTGTGTGTTCATCTTATGTAATTGAGGTTTCCTTCATGTCTGGGGAGAATGTCCCTTGAACTGGGGGAAAACTAGTGGAAGGATTGGAAGAAGGGTCAGGTGCGAAAAGTGGAGTATGCGTATAGGACAGACCACCACAGGTGGGCTCCGGGGTAAGGTGCTGACTGTAGCTCTGCCTCTAGAACTGGGCCGGTGGAGGAACGAGCCCATATGGAGGTACCAGTGGGGTAGTGGGTGTGTGGGCCAGCTGCGGCTGGTGGGAAGAGTGGGAGCCACTGGGATTCCGGGGGTGAAGTTGGGCTGTGAGAAGGTTGGGACTGCTAGAATGAGGTAGGGAATTTATGGGCCCCTTTTATGTGGTGGGGTAGTCACTAGTGAGCCGTGTGAGCTGACGGAGCTGATTGAATAGGGTGCCCCAGGCTGCGGAGATGGGAAATTTTGTGCAGTCGGAGAACCTCTTTATAACAAAGAGCTTCCCCTTTAGCCTTCCCCCATTTGAACATTGCCCCCCATTTGCACATTGCCCCATGTCACACCGCCACCGGCGGTGCCAATGCCGCCCTCCAATGCATGGCCAAGGTCCTCTTTGGCAGCAGAAGAGACATACCGCCAAAGTGGGTGCATACCTTGCAGCCTATCTCGCGCTTCAGTATGCCCAGGGAACAAGCCTCTGATGAGTGGATATCGGGCAGCTCTGTAAAGTCTTGCAGGGCCTCAAGTATAGAAAGCCAATATGTGGAGAGGGAAGGGCACGGCCAAAGCATTTGACGCAGATCGACTGAGGCCAATTGGCAGCGGGGACACCACGAGCACTTGTGAGAGAAGTAGCGATTAAGCTGATCAGGGGTGAGATAGGCCTGGTGTAGGATGGAGAATTGATTGTTTTTAAACCATGAATTTGGAGTGTCCTTCTGGGGGAACTCTCAGGCTTGCTTCCATTCCTTGGCATGCAGTACCCTCCTGATATTATCCTTCCACCTGCTATGTAGCTCCGTCAGTGGAAACCCAATATGTTCTCTGATCCCTTTATAGATTCAAGTGATTAGGTGTCGCCATGTCCCCATTTGGAGAACGGCATGGACTGGGGGTTCATCGTCTAATGTGGACTACAGAATACGGCATGTATTGCTGAGTTGTCTGCATGTTAGGAATTGGGCTGGTGGCCTTTCGAAGGTGAAGGTGAGTAGGTGTCCATCAGCAAAGAGATCGCCTACCATGGCTAAAGAGCGCTCATGCCAGTGCCTCAGGTCTGCCGCGGAGTATATCCCCGGGTGGTGTGGAAGGCCCTGCAGCGGGGGTGCTGGGGCATATGATGAAATGTGGCATGCAAAAAAATTAACCTTAGCCATGCATTTTCAGACTGTAAAGACCACGGAGATGGGGGCGTCTTCCCGGGAAGCAGAAAACACCAAACTGTGGCCAGTGTGAAGGGGCCTGCTGCCTGACACTTCTTGCCTACGTCCTGCCAGCCTGCCAGCGGAACAGCCACTGCAGCTGAGTTGCCAGGTAGTGGGCCTCGATAGAGGGGCACCCAGTATTTCCATGCAGACTGGCAACTGCAGCTTAACAAGCGCTATGTGGTTGTGTTTGTCACCCCATATAAACTCTCTCAGAAGGGTGTCTTACTCCCGAAAAAGGGATCGGGGTGAACAATGGGAAAATATGCGAAATAAGACAAGAGTTGGGTGAGAACAACCATTTTCAACAGGGCTATTCTCCCCGGCATGGCTAAGGGAAGCTGTTTCCAGAACTGCACTCTCGGTTTCACACAGGACAGGGCTTTTCTCAGGTTACCATCGAATAGATCGGCTGAGAGTGATAAAGATGCACCTTGACATATCAGAGCGGGGTGCCTCACCAGCTGAGCGCGGAGCCCTCAAACAGCACCTCCTACAAGGGAGCGTTGGAGTGCAGCGGATAAATGCTGGATTTGACCCAGTTGTGGGGAGCAGCATGCAAATGCTCTAATGTGGCGTTGTAATATTCGAGCATACGTCAAGGAGATAGAGCAGCAGATCGTACAAATATACGATAATGCATGCATTCCATCATCCAGAGGGATTCCCCAATCTTGCCCCTCTCTGTGAAGATGGATAACTAGAGACTCCATTGCCATAGCAAAGAGCAGAAAAGACATGGGGCATCCCTCTCTAGTCCCCCTGTCTACCAAGATGGGCTGTCAGATGAGCCGCCCAAGGGGCATCCGGTATGTAGGTTTTGTATAAAGTAATTTGGTATATTTTAGGAGGTGGTTGCCCACTCTTATGCACGGAAATATTCAGGGGATTGAAATGTGAAAGAGGCGTCTAATATTTTGGGATGTGGTCCAGCCAGGAATGAAGCCGTTTTGGTCAGGATATATGATCTCAGGGAGAATACATGCGTATCTGTCTGCTAGGATCTATCCCAATATCTTATGGTCTGCGCCTAGATTGCCGATTGGCTGATAGAAGGAGAAACTGGTTGGATCCCCGCTGGGTTTTGGGAGAGAGACCACGAGGGACTTGCAGAGTGAAGGAGGCAGTCCCCCTATATTTAGGTCTTCGTTGTACATTTCAAATAAGCAGGGTGCGAGGCTCGAAGCGAAAGTGGTATAATACTCAATGGGCTGGCCATAGAGGCTCAGGGTTTTGCTTCTAACCAAGTCACGGATGGCTTGTTTACCATCTGCAATCAAGATCAGCACATGTAAGCCTTCTCAGGCTGCCACTGCGGTGCAGGGAATAGGAAGCCCACACAGAAAAGTATCAACCACACATTCAGCATGGAGGGGAGGATCTTTGTATTCAGAGGAGTAGTATTCGAAGACGTGCTCAAAATGGCAGTTTACGTGTAAAGGGTGCCTCTGGCAGGCGAAGAGATTTCTTGTATAGGGCTCAAGTGGGTGTCTTGGTGAATTAGCCAGGCGAGAAGTTGGCCGGACTTGTTACACCTGTGATGTGTCCTGCTTGCGTAGGCATTGAAGATAAAACACCATAGTCGCTTTAAAAGAACGGTGTGTTGCTTCTTAGCCTCAGCTAGTGTGGGCCTCCTAGAAGCATTGCTATCCACCTCTTTCTCCAGCGCCGGCAGCAGCCGTTCAGCGGTCTTGATCTCCCATCTAAGGTTCTCCACACCCTGTTACCTCCTGCAAAAACATCCCCCTCGTGACCACCTTGAAAGCATCCCATTCTATTACGCTAGAGGATGTTGAGGCGTGGCTCTATGTGAAGTATTGGTAAATATGAGCCTCTTGGGAATCACAAAATTAAGGATCCTCCAGGTAATCTCTGGGGCGATGCCATGTGGGTTTTGGTGGGAGCAAGCTATTCCATTGCACATCTATCAAGTGGGCCTCGTGGTCAGATACTATGTGCCCAAGGTTGTCCATATGTTGTACCAATCCCAGATTAATGTGACAGCAGAGGATACGGTCCAGCCATGCATACAGATTATGTAATGTGGAATTAAATGAGTGGACTCGGGTGTTATGGTGTATAGCCCTCCAGACATCTGCAAATGACCATTGTCAGTCCCCCCCCTATGAAGTGCTATGCTTGGTTATGTTGGGGAATTCAGGAGAGCGGTGAGTGTGAGTGGTCCAAATGCAGGTCAAGCATGGAATTATAATCCCCTCCCAAGACCCACGTAATATGGGATTTGTGATCTAGAATGTCTGAGAGTGTGGTCCAGAAGGATCCTTGGTCCACGCTCGGGGCATAGATACTCCTCAACAGAACCCAGAAGCCATCCAGCTGTCCCTACACCAGGGCGAACCTGCCCTCCTTGTCTATGACTGTATTGAGGACTTGAAAAGGAACTGCTTAGAGGATACAGACTATCACTTCTCAGGTGTAGGCAGAGTAGGCAATAGCATAAATCATCCCTCTCCTTCGTTTTTGCAGCCACTGCAGTCCTGGGGCTATAGTGTTGGTCTCTTGGAGGAAGATAATGTGCTCATGTTGACACTTAAGGTAACAGTATACAGCTTATCGTTTTTGTGCCATGTGCATGCAGCTCACATTCAGGGGAGGAATCTAGTGAGTGCGGACAGAGTTGTGGTAAATATAGTAAGTTTTGTGATTCTCTGTTGCATGGTGTGTGTCGTGGGCTTGCTCTCCCTGTCCGTGCATCACCACCCCTGGCCTCCCGAAGGAGTGGTGCATGTCTACATGGCCCAAGTGTGGGGAGAGAAAAACAGGCATCATAATAACAGGTATGAACAACGACTGTAGGAGCCTACCACATAAGGCAGCCCAAATGGATAGATTACAGTTTACCATCAAGTAAGGAGAGGTCATGGCTGTGTGAGTGCAGGTGATGTCCACATGTGGGGTTGCTCAGATTTATCTAATCATTATAGAGCTGGGCATGGCCATAGGTGTGAGCAGAGCATGGGAGTAGAGGAGAAATGAGGGAAGATGTGTAGACTGTAATCCCACAAGAGTAGGAGTCCATAGTATCTCAGCTCCTGAGAAGTGGCCAAATGGGGGTTGAAGCCTAATATTGAAGTCAAGGCTTAGCACCCCTGGTGCCTGCATTTACCTGCAGGCGCTGGAGATCATATCAAGCTGTCTGCCATCGGTGGAGTCACCAGTGGTGCTGATTGTAGCTGCCTGAAGTGTCAGATCCTCGTCAGTGGTGAAGATATGCGGTCCCCCCCTCCCCATCTGTTGTCCCTGCTCCATCGCTGAGGGATGCCGCTATCTGGAAGGCTGGGCATCTGTCTTCGATGAAGCCGGGGCCTTTGCGGGTGGGGAGTTCGGGGAGGGTCCCCTCTTCGCCGATTCCTCCTGTTGTGTCTTGGCCAAGGAGAACAAGGATCCACCTCCATTGAGCCGGAACTTGTTTTTTGTGGTGCTTGTCAGCCCAGTCCCAGGTCTCCCCGAGGTCAGAGAAGAAGAGATAAGTTCAGTCAATGAAGACCCTGAGGCGGGATGGAAACAGTAGGAAGTACTGGAAGGCCAGCTGTCGGAGCCGCTTCTTAACTTCCGAGAAGGAAGTTCTCTGACTTTGTACCACCTGGGTGTTATTCAGGAAGAGCATGATGGTTTTGTCTTCAAGTTTCAGCAGGCCAATTTCCTCAGCTGCTTCCAAGATGGCGTCTCGGGCTTTGAAATGGAGGAGCTTTGCTAACATTAGGCGTTCTGTGGCTCCTGGAGGGGGTCGGCAGACTGGAACCCAGTTGGCTCTTTCCAATGAGTAGAAGGTGGTGAGATCGGGAAACATCCTGAACAACGACTCCGGAAGAACGAGTTCCGTAATCATGCAAGCCGAACAACGACTTTTTAAGGGGTGGGAGGGATTCCGTTTCCCATGCATTCCTTTACCACGAAAATTCTCGGTAGAGGAATGCGTGGTAAAACAAATTGAGATTAAGACGCGGTCGTTGTAGAGACCGCATTGTTGAGGTAGTCTTTGTTAAGGAACTCGTTGTTCCAACATACAACAGATGGGATCTGAGAGGTCGACGAAGGATCGGAACTAGTTCTCTAAAAATGACAGATTGTCTCAAGCCCTCGATTCCCTTGGGCATTCCAAGGATCCGGACGTCACTTCTCCCGGAGTGGCCCTCAAGGACACGTACTTGCTTTTGCAGATCCTGGATGGCGCATTGATTTTCGGTGGTTTGTGGTTGCAGTGAAGCCAGTGCCCCTTTTCTCCATCTGCTACCTTGTCTGCTAGTTTTCGGTGATCATCCCAGAGGAAAGTAGTACAGCTGATTGTGGTGGCTTCTTGGGCTGGGCAGACTCCCCTTTTTGTGCTTGCTGTGTTTGATGTTCAAAAAGCCCAGCTGGGCAAAAGTGATGTGTGCCAGCCTGTGGGAGGGTCGATCTGTGGCTCCCCTCTGCTTTCTCAGTTGTTGTGGGCTGATTTCCAGTTGTGAGGTGAGTGTCCCGCAGCATGCGGAGAGCGTACCGGGGTAAGAGTGTCCAGCTGGGGATAGGGGTTAGGGTCAACTAGCCCTCTGAAGTATGGGGTGCAGTGTCTGTATGTGTTGCAGTTTGCGGGGGAGGGAGAAAGAATGAAGGGGTGTTGTCTCACCCCACTGCTGTTTGTTTGTGGTGGACCCTCAGTAGGCATTTCCCACAATTGTCTTTTCCGTCCCGGGGCAACATGCACTGACCCTTTCTGGGGATGCTCTGGCAGGGGTCGTCAGCCACAGAGTACCACCCCCAGCCCGAGCACCAGCAAGTCCTCAATGTCCAGTGATAGTGAGGCAGGGGTGACTCTCCCCCTTTGCTGCCGATCTCTGCTGTGATAGATGTCTTGGGGTGAGCAGGTTTAATCAGGTGGGTGGGGAAAATGGAGGAGAGAAACTCTGCCAACTGCCCAGGGTAAAAGCCATCTTTTAGCAAGAGGACTACTGGTGCGGGTCTTCTGGCTTAGGCAGGCCCTCTCTCCACTTCCCAGTGGCTCACCACAGGTGTCCGATGCCTGCCTGGGTGAGTTAGGCAAGCAGGTGCATCCCTGCCATCTTTCAGGTGTGGCGGGCTGTCTCTGCTGTAGTGAGGATATGGACACACCTGCGGACATTACTAAATTAGCATAAGTTAGTATATGCTTGTCCGCCATTTTGCCACTTTTGCTCACGTTACTACATGCCACATTTCTCTTAAATACTTTGCTTGCTCGCCTTTACATGAGAACTGTCTGCATTTCACATATTTAGTTGAACACTCTGCTCCTCGTCTGTATAGCGTATTCAAGGTCGAAAAACAATGAGCTCTGTTGATTTGCTTTGGTCAGTCTCACGTCCCTAGCCATAACATAGAACACAGCTGCACACCTGGAAATCTGGTACTTTTAATATTGCCTTGCATGAATGTTAAGACACTTGGAGAAACGCTTTCCAAGATACCAGAGCTGTGCTTGTCCGGAGATGTAAATTCCTGCATCTGAACTCGGAGGTATGGGGTCCCCCTGACAAAGCCTGGAAGTCTTCTATAATTATAATAAACTAGCTTATAGCACGGGGAAGGTGACATGGCACTATAGTCCTGTTTCCACCATCATTATAATATGATTTCCCCTTTTGTTCTATATGGAATTGTAACAATGCTGATTTGTTTGATCTTATGCATATTGTTGCTAGTGTTGGCGCGAGTACTGCATTATAGAGCACGTTAGTTAAAATAAACATTTTAAACTATTCCTTGGCTCTATTTACTCATGTTGTGGACAAGTACGAGAGTTTGAACGAAAGAGCGTTCTTGTTCCCACGTATCCTGAGTGGGACGGAGTAGCATGTTCTAGGATGTCTAATCATTGTTAGCTTCGCTGTAGCACAGAGAACGAATGAGACACTATAGCTAGTCGGATTGGAGGTCTAGGCACCGAGGTGGGTATTTTTGTACACCACTACACACTGAGGTCCTGGTTTCCTGCACATAGTTCTGTGTACCTGCAGAATCCCTGCAACACTGCTTTGTTGGAGGCTCCACGCGCTAATCAGGGCACGGGAGGCCCAGCAGCTAATTCAGTGGTGAGAGGTTTCGAAGGCCGGTGGTATCAGGCCCGGTATGTCATCTAGGCCGCTGCTGTAGGGGAGGGGCTCTGCCCGCTAGCCAAATTGCGGACCCCTCTTCAGTGGTGCCATGGCATGAGGCCTACTGGTGCTGTTGTCCTGCTCTGGCAGGCCCTCTCACCGCTCTCTGGGGGCCCACCTCAGGAGTCAAATGCTGGCCTGGGTAGGATGGGAAAGTGGGTGCACCTCCGCTGTCTTTTGTGGGTGGTAGGCTGCCTCTATCATGCAGGAGGGCCCACGGGCTCATTAGGGCTCGGAGGCCCAGTGGCCAACTCCCCAGTGCAAGATCCCTGAGGTTTACCATGGCCTCAGCAGGTGATATCAGACCCAGTGTGCTGTTTGGACTGCATCTAGAGGCAACGTCAGTGTGCCCCAAGAGGACAGTAGATGAGGTGAGGCCGAATGGTTTCTGTGGCTAAGCCCAATCAGCAGATTAGGGCGAATCAGCTGGCTAAATAAAGCTCTACCAATGGCTAGCTCCTAAAGTACACCATTTTAAACCAATTTCTTCTAAAATTTCTTCCCCAAACCCAAACCATTCCTTGCTTGCTCACTGGAATTTAGGGCAAGTATTTCATCCGACCACTTTTAAAGATTGCCTTCTGCCACTGGTGTGTATTGCTAAGAGCACATGATTAAATATTGAGGTATTGCCTAGTCCTGTAGCATATAAAATAGGGTCAAATTAATTATATGCAAAGAAATACTTAAGTCTGTGTTTACTGAAGAACTGGGTCAGTTTCAGACTCTGGTCTAAATAATCTTGTCTGCAATTACGGCCAAATGATTAACCTTTACTCAATAGATCAATTTTTCTGCACGTCAGTATGACTTCATAAATTGAGATTTGGGACAAGTGCACTATCAGCAGTTATTCATGATGTTTTAGTAGTGGTTGCATGCATTGTTGGCACTTGGGTGATGGGTGTTTTTAACAGTATAGTAAATTTATGATGGGCCAATGTACATGTACTCCAGTATTTTTCAATGTACAGCAGTGGCACAATGCAAAATGATGGGCCCCTATGCAGAATGTCATGAGGGGCCCCTGAGTCTCACATATGTAACAGATATTCATTGGCCTTGGGCTGAATGGGCCCCCACCCACCAAATGGTTGGGGACTCCCCTAGCACCACAGGGGATGCAGGGGTCTGAGTTATGCCCCTGATGTACAGTAGTTGTCATGACCATCAGACTCTGATCAGATATTTTTTGTATACAGTGTAGGAGAAATATGTACCTTGATGTGTTTGTGAATTTGTCCCATAGAAATATGGACCATTTTATTGAGTTCCCTGATTGAAGCACAATGTGAACAGTGATCAAGGCTTCTATTCAACAAGATTTTGTATCCTCACTTTGGTACTGTTGGTATTTTAAAATGTATTTGTACATTTTTTAACATACTGACAAGATATAATGAATTGAAATAATGGAAAGAGGAAGTAACACGGAGAAATAAACATTTAGGGGCTTATTTACAAGTCCCTTATGCCACTTTTGCGACATTTTTAAAATGGGAAAAGTGACGTACGGGTGGCGCAAGGGGCTTGTAAATAAGCCCCTAAGTTTCTGTTGGATAGCACCATTTTTGGACAAACCCAGGATTAACATTCTTTGTAAATCTGGCTTTGTGTCAAAATACATGCTAGACCCATTTAACGCCTACCCATGGCAAAGTAACAGAAGGCAGCCCTACGTGCATTGCGTTACTTTGCATTTACAACTCATGCCAAACAAAGTAAAATGGCTTTGCATGACTTAGTAAATGCAAAAAATTATTTTGGGTCATGCTGAGCCACAAAAGTGACACAACCCATACTCAATCTCATAGTAAATCTTGTCTCTGGTCGTCATTCTGTGAGGGAAAGTTGGTCTACCAAGCTCACCTGTCTCTCATGGTAGACAAGGGGCAAGCATTCAAGATTTAACTCATGAAATAACAGCACAAAACAATACAATGCAGGTATTGTAAATCAGCAGAATAGGTCCTAGTATGGTCACAAACATATCGCTCACAATTGCCACCTGATCACAAATCCGGCAATACAAAATTGCTGAGTGCGATACTACTGCCACAACATGGTCATTTTCCAGTTATTACGATGGTAAAACACATGATTTATGAAATATGGGACAATGATAAACAGTGGCACCCTACGGAAGTAAGGATGTCACATCAAGGGGTAAGGTACTGGATAATCTTTTATTTAAGAACCATATAAACACCCTAACCAGCTTGACCACCTATCTCTCCCGAGTCGGCTCATCAACCACCGACAGTTCTCCCCACATGTTCTCAGAACCACCCAGGTATCTAGGCACCCCCATTCTGATTCTGATTACCCATGATGCACACTTTCCCCTTTTACTAAAACACAACCTGCACAACAAATCTACATTCCTGGAATACAAATTATTCACAAAGTCGTTCAGATATGATGGTTTGACAATGGATCTTGCACTCCTTCTCGGGCCTCCACCCTCTTTTCCATTCTTTCAGCTTTCTGTACGTGTTTCATCTTTCCCTTCCAATTGCATCATGTGAAACTTAACAACTCTGTTCAAGTTCCATATCTTATGTTCATCAGTCTTCTCCGCATTAGAGAACGATTTGACAACCCTCATGGGTTTGCTAAACTTGGATAGGCCCGTACTTGCTGCAGGTAGCTTAATTCTCACACAGTCACCAAATCACAATTGTGGTCAATTTTACCTTCTTTCGGTTGTCAAATTCTACCTTCATTCTTTGCCTTCTTCTCACACTCTCTCCTCTTCCACATGGCCTCATCAACATCCTCTTTCATTCCACCTTCCAACCTCATCTTGTTTACCCAACTGGGACACATCACACTATTGGACTTCCTTCCTCTGAAAAGTTACAACGGGTCAAACCTGCCGTAGAATGAGGGTTAAGCCTATATATTCTCCTATTATCCTGAATTTCTTTTATCCATGATTTATCAATCATCTTTGAGCGCTATATGGCCTCTTTCATCACTTTGTTGAACCTTTCAATCATACCATTATATTCTGGGCTATAAATGGCAGATTTCTTATGGGTTACCTCTTTTTTCCTCTGAAATTCTTCCATTTCTTTTGAGATCAACTGTACCCCATTATCAGTCAACAGAACTGTGGGACAACCATCACAATCAAATAATCTCTCCAGAAATCTCATCACCACCTTTGTTTCCACAGAATTTACGACCACCACTTCTGGCCAATGAGAGTACCAATCAATACAACTCACAATATACCAATCCTAACTTCCGGATCAGATGGGACCAATAATGTCAAAATAAATGTCCTTCCATGGCGCAGAAGGCAATTTTCTCACCATCATCGGTTGAGTTCTACACTTTAAAATCCTGTCACTCACCAGACACTCAACACAATCACTCACACTTCTTTCAATTATTACATCCATTCCAGGCCACCAATAATCAGCTTTGATCCTTATTTAGGTCTTATAAATTCCCGAGTGACTTTTATGTCCCAAGGCCATAATTCTATTTCTTAGAACAGGGGGAGGAATCAATTCTTCCCATCTCAGAAGCAAGTCACCACAAACTGCCAATTCCTTCCTAACATACCAAAAGGCACACAAGTCAGAACCTCAAACCTCTTTCCTTAGCTAACCAGTCAGAATACATTGTTTCACCAACTGCATCAAATGACCATTATTCATCTCATTTACCCATTTTTCTTCAATAATGGACCCATCAGTGACCTCACAAACCTTAATTTCATCCACAAGCCACACAACTTCCACAATCTTACTGTCATTATGTCTACAATTACACGCAATCTGCCAGAATATTCTTAGCACTAGGCACAGACTAGACTTTGCAGTCAAATTCCTGCAGAGCGATGACCCATTTGCAAATCCTAGAAGATACTGCACAAATATCTTTAGACATGAAAATTTCCTTTAAAGGTTTATGATATGTTTTAATCAGAAACTTACTTCCGAACAAAAATCTGTACATCTTTCCTCACTGCCTAAAACACAATTAACACCTATTTTTGAATAACCAAATAGTTTCTTTCTGCACCTCTCAAAGTCCTAGACAAGATCAAAAGGGTCCTTTCTTTTCCATTTGCCACCTGCAACAATACAACGCCCAACCCTTTCGGGCTGACATCTATCATCAAAATTGCACCCGCCACGGTTCAAAACTTGCCAAACTAGTTGCCTCCTTCAACTTAAACTTTAACCTTTCAAAAATACTTTGGGCAATCCTCACTCCAAGTGAATTCAACTTCTTTTTTCAACAATTCTCTCATGCGAGAACATCATTCTGCAAAACCGGCCACAAATTTACCATAATATTCTGCCATCCTGAGGAGCTCCATCAACTCCTCTTTGTTCTCTGGAGTAGGCAGATCACTGATGGTAGTCACCAGTTCCTCTCTGGGACTAATCCTATAGGAGGATATTTTATGACTCAAATACTCTAAGCTTTCCTTGTTAAACTTACATTTCATTAATTTAAGCGTAAGGCCACATGCATCCAACTTGGCCAGAACAGTGTGCAGTCTCTGATCATGCCCTGCATTCGTACTACCAAACACCATCAAATCATTCTGATAAATCGTGATGCCCTTTACTATCTTTAATCACCCTCTGAAACACCGCAGATGCAGACCTAGAAGGCATCCATACGAACTTAAATGTGCCAAATGGGGACACAAAAGACATCAAATCCCGAGACCAGGGATGTAATTTGATTGAGTGATAAGCGGAAGTTAAATCTAGAGAAGAGAATTACCTGGCATCACCGATAGAACTTAACATTTCTGTTATATTGGTCAAGAGATATCTGTCCACAACAGCACACCAATTAAGCTCCTGCAAATCCACACACAATATAACCTGCCCACTGGCCTTCCTAGCAATGATCATTAGGGACAGCCACTCTGCACCTTCCAACTTTACAATTATCCCATCTTCCTCCAACCTTTCCAATCCCTTCCTCAAGTCTTCACTTACTTTCAAAGGAACATTACACACCTCACTCACTTTGGATACGGAACCTAGTTTAATTTTGATTAAGTGCAGATACATTTTCAAACAACCCAACCCTGCTCTGAACACATTGGGATATAAATGCTCACACTCTTGGTTGCATTGTATAACATACACACAGTCCCACAGATTTACTGCAGGAAATTCCTTTGGATCCAAATAAACACCAAGTTCTATTTGATGAATCCAACTTATGAGAGAATCACCCCTCAAAGTCACATAAATCTTCCCCAGAGTAATTTTATTGGCATACTCAATATCACCTAAGAAGAACCCAAGACGTTTTATTGACTCTCCACCATATCCTCTAAGACAAATGTCTGGTTTACACAGTTTAACACTCCCTTTCAACTCTTTGTCAAAGAACTCTTTAGGTAGAAGAGTAATTCTTGCAAACAGCTTTCCACCCAGGACAATTCTTGCAATAAGCAAGATGGGACACACTGTTGCCACGGAAACAACTGATTTAATTTTTCTCACTTCCTTAAAACTAGTGTTACCCTCTTTAATCTTTGGGAAAATATGCTTGCACACTGCTTTTTTTTTATCACCATCACCCTTTTCATGTGCACACTTTTCATACAAGTTTAATTCCTTCTTAATGGTATCAACATATGCCATAGAATTATCCAGTTTTTTTCACCGTTAACAATACTTCACTTAAAATAAGATTGTCTCTTTGCCATAAGGCCTTTCTATTTTTCTCAATTAAACACCCAAGAATGAATTGATCACGTAGGCGCTCCGCACATGAAGCACCAAAATTACATGAAGAGGCAAACTTACGTAATGAGGTAATATATTCTACCACCGACTCATCTGACCTTTGCATACGCTTTCCAAAGTGGTACCGTTCTGACACAGTACTCACCTTTGGGGAATAATGCGAATCACATTTTTTACACTGATTTCAAATTGATTCAAGTCAGCAGAATCCAGGTCACTTAACTCAGGAAGAGGCTCATAAACCTCTTTCCCCACAGTCACCATACAGTGCATCAAAAGGGAATTCTTACGTCCTGCACTTACGTTTGTTCCACAAACCTTGCTATCATAGAGAAATACTTTCTTCTATTTAGCCCCAGGTAATACAGGTTCACCAGGTAAGGACAAAAAGAACGGAAGAGGACTTACATTCTGCATGTTTGCGCTCCATTAATTAGCACACAAAACTTTAAATACACAGCAAGAGTTTTCCACAATACCAATATTTTGACACAATAAACTGCAAGCCAAGTTATAAATACAATAGGAATATAGTAAAGACCGGTATATGATTTATACACGAGGAACCCCCGATGGGAAAAAAATTGTTAAAGACAATACTGATGAATAAGCAAAGTAGCATAAAATACAAGAGTTACATTGCCCACAGAATGTATGAATCATCAATAACAGCAGCCACAAAGAAGAAATCCACTCTGTAAATGCTGTCAAGTACTTAAAAATGAAGGTTACTGAGCTGAGTCACACTTCCTATTAAAAAAACTAAAAAAAACTAAAGTAAAGATGTGTGAGTCACCAAGCAGCCTGCAAATGCCCACAGCTGATTGATAACACAAGGCAATACAATGACAAGAATCAGCTCTTCCAGGAAACTGCAGACTGACAGAATCATGTTGCTCTACAGAACCAGGAAAGCTCTTTCACTACAGATGTCGCTGCATCCTCAGGGCGTTAACTCAAAGGTGCAATGCCAGTATCCTCTGTGAAAAGCTTCACCCAATATGGCCTGCGAATGTACCATGCGTGGTAACGCAGCAAGGAAGACGCAGAGGTTAGCACTCTATTGCATCAACGGTAAAGTTCTTTCAATATAGCAGCTGACACATAACATACGCAGTGACGCATTAAGGGATCGCCGCAAATAGAGGGAGGTGAGCGCTTCAGTGACAAACAAGAGCTGTGAGCACGCACGTAACGGTGGCACACTGAATGTAGTAGGGCATGCAACCTACTACATATTCCAGGTCCACGAAACCGGGAGAAAAATGGCTGAATACCACTGCTCACACTGCCCAGCAGCCGTCGGAACTCTCAATGAAGACACAGTAGTCAGTATCAGCTGTTAAGGTGTACTAGAAGTCTCAATTACTGCTCTTCACCAGTGTGAGAGTAGGGACATCACACCAAGAAGTAAGTTACTGGATAATCCTTTTTAAGTGGAGCCTAGAGTCAGCACACATACGCTGCTCTGCAAGACTTGCTTTAACTGGAGTATGGAATAGAAGCTCTGCCCACTTTCCGCCTATATTTGTCATTGGTTTCTGTGTTTGTCCTTCGTAAATGTAGGCTTTTGATTCAGTGATTGGCTTGTTGGTCTCTCCTTAGTACCGCCTTGTCTTCATTTGTAATCTCCCATGGCTTCTGACCCTTTTACTTTAGTTGTTACACGGTACATGTTAATTAGTCTGTAAGCTTTATATTCTTTATTGAGTTTCTCTTTCTGTAGGCAGGACGTGCGCTGCTTCAGGTGGAACCGCTTATTTAATGTGCAGGTAATTAGTTTCTTCCCTCGAGAAATCCTCCCAGCATATTTTATAGCAGATGTGCGTGCATTAAGTCATGGGTGTGTAGTTTGCGGTGTACCTTCAGTTTGCACGAGACAGGGCACCCCGCACACACGCATGCGCACCGACACTCAGCACTTTATTAGGTCTCGCCTGAGCCAGCGCATGCGCTGCTCTTTAGGTCTCGCCTGAGCCAGCGCATGCGCTGGCACTGGCGAGACATTTAGTAACTGGGTTTTAAAAGTGCTAAACACACAAGATGATGGACGGAATGTTGCACATTGGCAAAACATTCACCCCCAGTCACAGATCTGGGTTTAATCCATCCTTATTTTGCTCACCATGCCACCCCAGTTTTAAAATTGCTACCCACAGCCGGCCACCAGCTTGCTGTTGTGCGCACAAGCGCACGCGACGTGCACAGCTATGCCTCTCCTTCTTTCGCAGGCACCACTCGCGTTTCTTTTAGCGCACGCGCACACAACTCCCGGGCTCTGTTCCTCACGCGCAGTCAATGCTTGTTCTTCAAGAATGTGCGTTTACTTAAAACCACCTCACCTTTGGAGTGAAAAAAGACGCATTCTTTTAAACAATTTACTCTGGGTGTGCCCCGTATGGGAAAAAATGACTTTCTTGAGACTAGAAATTCCTTTTTAGGTGAATCAGCAGGTTTTCAGCAATTCAGTGGGTCTCAAGGGTGTCGCGGAGCGCGACCACTGAAGTGTTTACTTGTTCAGTCTGCGCATCGTTGGTATGTAATTAAGACCACCCAGTTCAACAACTAGACCGCGCAACAGACTACAAAGCCACGTCATTTATGGCGTGGTTACGTCACTGGAACATTCTGTTGCAAAGTGATGTACCCCACTAGCCCTCGCTTAACAGATGCCCATGGCTCCACCAAGGAACGCACCAACAGATGGAAGGCGGGTGTGTCTTACAGAGACTATTGCAGACGCTTCAATATTAAAGATAGAAGGCAGCTAACTACTGAGCTCATTAACCTATATGTGCAAAACGTGCACAGTTCTGAACATATTAGCTATGGCTGCACGTTAGACAAGCTGAAAAATTCAAATATCAAAACCGATTCCGAGGGTCCTTGAGCACGCCCACTTACCACCTTCCGACATACAGACCTGACGTGTCCTCGGCATGGTAGTCTTTAGTTTTTACCCTTCAATTTCCGTCGGAGCAGCATTGCAGGCTCTGATTAGCCCACGCTTTTTCTGCTGCCATTGGTCGCAGCTGAAATAGTACTTTCATTGGGCAGTTCAGTCTAAGAGTGGCTGCACTTCTGTCAGCTGAGCCCGTACATTATGCTGCTAAGCAAACAAATCGTGTGTCTTTTGCTTTCTTGTACATCATGCTGGCAGCCATGGGGCATTGGAGAAGCTCAAGAGACCACTGGAGCTTTTTCGTTTGGAAAAAGTGCTTCAATGGAGCTCTTAATGCTACGCGTTACGTAGCACCCGTGGATAGCATACGGAGAAAGGCGCCTACACGGAGGCATACCTGCCAGCTCACACGGGAAAATGAGCTGAAAACGAATGTAACAAGCATTAGCATAGCCAATAGGTCTTGTCTTTGGGACCTTATAAGTGTTTAGCTATGCAACACTTGATGTTGTTGCACCAAGAATATTGTGCTGGATAACTAAACACTTATAAGGTCCCAAAGGCGAGACCTATTGGCTATGCCAATGCTTATTGTTACTGCCTCTTGTCACAGTGCCCTTATGCAGCCCCTCCGGGACAATACGCGGTGACCAGACATTTTGCGTTTAATAAAATGGTGCCCTTTGCTGGCTGAAAGGCCTCTTAAGATGGCCTTTCTGTTCGAGAGATAAAATGGTGTGTTATCTGCTCGTGACAATACTGCGTGAAGTGGGAGCGTACCTAGAGCCGACTGTGACCGTATGGATACCAAGCAGTCAAGTGTTGTGCGCAGTGTAAATGTTGTTCTTTGTAATTTCATGTCACACTCAAGAGCATTCCTGCGATGCGCATTGTGTTGAGAGGGTCATTCGTATTGTCCCCTCTCCCACGCCACCTCGGTTTCACCCTGGCTGTAAAGCAGGTTCGTGGGGTTTGAGCTGCAGAACCCCACCAGATGGGATGCAGCTGGATAAAGAGTTGCTGGGTGCCCTTCATGTGCGGTGCGGCAGGGAAGTGACCCTGCTGTCTGTGGCAGATGTTAGGCTGGCAGATGTTGCTTGTAGCCCGACATTCATCTCTGATGGCGCTCCTGGGGTAAAGGAAGGGCCACAGGTCAAAAGAACTGGTTCGACTTAAACTTTTCTTTCTTTTGTAGATATACTTTAACAATTTGCCCATATGATGTCATTGTGTAAGCAGTAGCGGACCCATGTCCTGCTTAAGAAAGAGAAGTTTAAGATTGTTAGGAATTTGAATTTGGAGGCTACACAATTAATTGGCATCATAAGGTTGATTTGTGGGGCCAGAAGAAGTATGGGAAACACTAGCAAGGATGCTAGGTGGCCTCAATTGAAGCTCTAGAATATGCTGATAAAAAGAGAAATGCATAAGAAGCCACACATTTCCTACTACTCTGCTAGACGAGTCAAGCATATTGCTTTGTATTTTAGAAATCAACGCACATTTTGAAACCTTTTCTTTAAAGTCGACATATTTTTGTATTTTTCTTTGTGAATTTCAAAAAATCTCAATTTGAGTATTTGTCTGGTGTGTACTTGTTCCTTTAGTTTAATGTATTGTTTAGAAGCTCAGAAATTGAAGAGATTGCTTAGGCAAGGGTTCTCCATTTTCAGAAGTCATTCAGTGGGAGTCCACAGAAGTCAAATGTTTAAGACCTGCTGCTGTGCAGAGTTCATCTCCTACATGAAGGACATAAATGAAGAGCATGTGGCGCTGAAAGGATGTAACAGTACACAGGTATGTGTTTGGAAGGCACAGGACACTTTGCAGAAGCATGGCTGTCAGGTGATTCAGCAAATAGTGAAAAGATGGCTGGGGTAGACTCCCAGTAACCAAAAGAAACTGTTCAGAGTTTTGTATTTCCACCAGGAACAAAATGACGGCTGCCATTCATGGGTAGAGACGCCATTATTAATACAGAAAAGCTTATATGTAGAATCAGATTATTCACATTTTAAGTAACCAGCTCAATTACATCCAAAAACAGTTACAACTTCAGATTCGTAATTAAAATATAAAGGCGCCGTCTAGTGTTTACGAATATTAATATTTAAGGCTGGTTGCGCCACTAACAAATGAGTCCGCTTCCCGTTGGTTCCTCCATTCACTTCCGGTGCGAAGCTGCAAAAATGGAGTACTGTTAGCGGAGAATGAGACTTGATTCTTGACTGCGACATCATGAGGGGGATTAGGAAAAACGACCTATCGCAGGCTGTTAAACACTTCGGGGCATATTATCAAGAAACGGCGTTAACCTTATCGCCGCTTTAGCGGCAGAAAACTGCCGCTAATGCGGCGATAATGGGCTTGATAATATGCCCTGGAGAATTCCCATAGAAGCTCATGTTCACACCAGAACATGGGCTTCTATGTGAATTCTCAAGGGCATATTATCAAGCCCATTATCGCCACTTTAGCGGCAGTTTTTTGCCGCTAGAGCGGCGATGATTTTAACACCGTTTCTTGATAATATGGCCCATAGTATTTAGCCGTTAGTTGGGTAGCATTCCTATATGCCACAGTGTGCCTGTCATTCTCTTGCCAATGTGCTGAGCTCAGAGAACACTTCTGTGCCATCTCTTTGCACACCGTTAACCATTCTCTCCCTCTCTTAGGTCACTACTCACCATCTGCAAATTATACCCTTTCATTGCTCATAATGCCATCCTCGCGTCTTTTCACTTAATTGTATTCCCACTTGCCTGACTACTGAAAATTCATATCTCATTCGAGAAAATGAGCGAACCTTTACCAATCAAACTCTGGGGCATATCAGCAACAACCGGCGATAATTATCGCTAAGCGCACTTAGAGCTAGGATAATTATCGCCGGCTAACGTGGATTTTTACCGCTGAGATAGCGTGCTATTAGCAACCCTTATCCCAAAAGCGATAAAAATCCTAGCGCTAACTGCCTAACGTGAGATTATTGCTGGAAACCCAGCGATAATCTCACGAAATGTGTCCTGAAGCAGGCGTAAGGAAAGTAGCGATGATAGGGTTTATCGCTACTTTTCCTGCCGCTATGCTTCATAGCGTGGGGCTTGATGATAGGAGAAATGTCGCTTAGCGACATTTCTCCTGTCATGTCAGGTCAGGAACGCCCACTTTGCATCTCATTAGAGATGCAAAGCTGGGCGTTAAGCATACGGGCGCTAATGCAAGGTTTCACACATTAGCGTGACCTTGCTAATTAGGCGATAAAATTATCGCCACTTTTCGGCCAAAAACGGCAATAATTTTCTATCGCCGCCTTGTAAATATATCCCTCTGTTCGTGGCGTCTCACATCAGGACTTTATCTCCTCATATGTCCAACTGGCTGGCTAAATCCATTTCAGACGTGAATTCACAAAATTCGCGCCCTCGTATTCACTCTCATAGTGGTCAAAATCATTCCCACCAACAGATGTATAAATAAATGGGTTACGCAACTCTGTTTGCACAGTTTTAGTTCTTTAGTTGTGTTGCTGTGGTTTATGCACCTAATAATTAGATTGTGCTCATGTCTTCTGTTGTGATTACTGCTGGGGCTTGTAGTACATTTTTCTTAAGTTACAGCATATTATACTAAATTCTTTCTACTTGAGATTATAGAAAAAAATCATGCATTGCTATTTTACGATCTTGTCAATTAGGAACAACAAATATTATGTGCACTCTTTGTTTAAAAATATAATCTGTGCGTCTTTGTTATGGTCATTGTTATCCTTTTTCACCATCAAGTCTTACTATCCCATATTAGCATTCTTAAACTAAGGGACTTGTGTCTGTGTATGAGTGAAGTTTGTACTCCTGGTGCCTGTATTGTACCTGGCATGTGTTGACAGGAAAATGGATGCAGCTACTTCCCATGATATGTCTGTTTTGTATAAGTGTGACTATTGCTGCACTTGATTTGTATGTGTGAAGAAAGAGTTCACTGTTGTAGTCCCTCTTTATGTGTGTGGGAATCTTGCACTGTTGTGCTTGTGATGTAAGTGCAAATATGTGTGTGTGATGAAAGCTTGCACTGATGTCTTTGCTGTTTCTCTTCTTTGCCCAAATGAACTTGCACTGCTTCTCGCCTGATCGTTGATGAACTTGCCAATGAAGGTGGCCATTTTGGCATCAATTTTTGGAGTACACGCAACTTTACTCGGCAGGGATGACAGGGACATTCCCTTTTAGACGACCCCAGACCTACAGATCCATAGGCTTCGGAATCCGGCTGGCCACATATGATGCCACTAGTCCGCATAGCGGTGGTGGTATATGTCTTCCAGGTTAAGCATACCCGAGATATCTATACAGTCCTTGGTTTGAGGTACCTCCAACCGGGGTTTCTTTGCGCCCCCTTCCGGGTTGCAGGGTCTGCTTGGACCCGGGTTATTATCTGATTCCCCGTTAGGGGCGTCTGTGTCTTCCCCGGTATCCCCATCTGCCCCAGCGTGGGGATAGGAATCGTCATTGGGGGTCCCCTCTGGTTGGGAATCCTCTTGCCTTTTTAGGCCATCCAGGCGTCTCTTGAGGAAGGCCTGGCGCAGCCTTTCAAAGGCATTGGATGAGGCAGAACCACTGGTAGCCTTGGTCAGGGCTTTGGCCTTGCCCTTACCTTTAGGGGGCTCCCTTGCGTTGGGAGGCAAGGTCTCAGACCAGTCACCTTCAGTAGAGGAGACCACCCTGCGCCGGACCATAAGCTCAATGATAAAGTGGCTCAGAGGTTCAAGGGCCGAGGAAACCACCCTTTCTAATGATGCGTCTATTGCATCCACCAACCCCAAATGAATGGGCAGAAGTGACTGATCCTCCTCCTCAGGCACCCAAGCATTAAATTCACCCGCCATTATAGAATTCTTTATAGGAGGAATAATTTAGCCAATGGAGAGATGATCTGGAACAAATAGAAACGTTAGATTGTCCCAACACAGGTCACTAGGGGTAATCGGTTGTGCCAAGGCTTGTTGCCCAAACACAATCGGTAGTTGATGCTCCGCATAAGACCCGAACTGCTGGAGCTCGTGACTGGGATATAAGAACTGCCTAAAGCCTTTTTTAGACCTGGCATCATTGGAGTGATTCTCCCTTCCATTTTGTCGGATTGCCTCCTCTGTTTTTGATATGTTTTTGCTGGTTATATGCTTTGAGCACTGTGCCACTGCTATTTAGTGCCACAGTGCAAGTGCTCCCTATGTTAAATTGATGTATTGATTAGTGACTCCATGATTGGGTTATTTGATTTACTTGTCAGACGCTAGTACAGTGCACCATGTGTGCCCGGGGCTTGTAAATCAAATACTGCTGGTGGGCTTGCAGCACTGGTTGTGCCACCCACAGAAGCAGCTTGTAAAGTGTGTCTCACGTCTGCCATTGCAGAACCTATGTGCAGTCCGGTACGGCCATGCTGACTGACCAAGTGCACCCACTTGCTAGTCCCTAAACCTTCCCTCTTCTTCATATCAGACACCCCTATGGTAGGCCCAAGGTCAGGGTGCATTGTAAGTATAAGGTAGGACATCCCCTATTGTGTGTAGCATGTTCTAATAGTGAATTACAGCCATTTTCGTTTTTCACTATTGCAAGGCTACCTGTTCTCCATTGGCCAGAATGGGCAGTTAGATTATAACATCTTATAATCCTAACTGACTCAGGGAACATGGTAGAAATTCGAATTTAGTATGCCTGAACTCAGAATGAAAAAATACATATTTTAGTGAAGTTGGTTTTAACATTCTGTGTTTGAAAATACCACTTTTAGAAAGTAGGTATTTTCTTGTCTAACTATCCAAAGCCTGCCTCTGCTAGGTTGTGTATTCCTGGTCTGGAGTTTGAGGGACAGGGCTGGGGAATTCCATGAGACAGAATGAGTCAGCCCAGTGGTGAATAGGGAGATCTGCATCTAGATGGGAGGGAGGAGTTGCACCTGGGACCTGAATAGGGCTGGGCGTTCCCTCCACAATGCTGGCTCCACTCCCTGAGGTGCGGCCGATGTCTCTGCCATTCACTGTGAAAGAAGAAAAGGAATCATGTCAACAAAGTGCTCCAGGGCTGTGCTTTCCTTGCACAATGCTGGCTCCACCTCCTGTGGGGCATCTGATGTTTCTGCCCTGCACTGTGAAAGGAAAGAAGGAATCCTGTAAACAAAGTGCTCAAGAACTGGTTTGGACTAGGCAGAGGCCTCTCTGCCTTCAGAGAACAAAGGATTTTGGGGTATAAATATTGGAACCCAGACCCAAGAACTTTAGATCACTTCTGGGAACAAGACAAACCTTTTGCCAAGGAGAAGAACCAAGGAAGTTGCAGGAGTTTGGACTGCCCCTCTGCCAGTGTGCTGTTTGCTGGATTGGCCTGCAGTGGTGTCTTCATTGCCAAGGAAAGGAGAAGGAACTTTTCAAAGGACTTTCATCATCTTACAGCATATTTCTCCAAGGGCTTGAATTTGTGCTTGCCTCCTGCTGAAGTCTCAGGGACAAAAGACTTCACCACCAGCTCCCCTCTGAATTTCCTTGCTGGGAATTCTATCTGCAGAAGCCTGCGTGTCGCTGGGAGCTGGAAGCGCGACGCAACGAGAAGAAGCGCGTCGCCGCCGCAGCTGTAGTCGTCGCACTGCTGGAGAAGCGTGCTGCCACCGCATCTCCCAGGAAGCGTGTCTTCATCGACGCTGTCTGCTGTCGTATCGCCGGAGAAACGTGTCGCAGGGCTTGTCGCGGCTCGAAAGTACAGAGTCGTTGCAAGGCTGCCAGGGCGTGAACGCATCGCCGTCGCATCGTCGCATCAAGTGCACCATCTTCTCGCATCACACCAGGATTGTTGCATCGCATCAAGGCGCCATCTTGCACATCGCAACCGGGCCGCAGGCCGAGAACCTACGCATCACCCCCGCACCGGTAAGGATCACGACGCATCCCCTACTCTGCGCAAGCATTGAGGCGCAATGCATCATCTCCCCCAGAGCACGGAACCGACACATCTCCCTCGGCGGATGATTTCCTAATTTGTCACGATTCCTGACATAAAATATTTGTAGAAACAGTTGAGCATGAAGATAAGAGATGGTTTCCATGAGCTCTCCTAAAAGCTGTATTTTGGAATTTTTTTCTGGCAATTCTTGTATCTAGAATCTTATGCAAAAAGAACAATAGATGGACAGAATGGTTAAACAATGTCAAACATTCACCCCAGTACAGAGATCTGGGCCTAAATCTATGTTTGTTTGCTCCCCATGCCACTCCAATTTAAATCCAGCCATATGCGAATCAGTCTTGTCCATGTTCCCCTTGGCAATACTCCAGCCCGAACTGCCAGGCCAGGTCTTCCCTGGACTGGAAACAAACCTCCTGGGACCGGGTTCGGGGTTTCACCCCTCATCAGAATGGCTAGATTGACTCCAGTGGCAGTGGCATGCACCTCACATTCTATTTCATGTAAATGAAACAAAGAGGAACCCAAGAGCCTATAGGCACCCGGGGACATCATTATTAGGCAAGACAGTGGTGTGAATAAAGAAAAAACATTGATAAATGTAAACACTTTGGGCAAGATTTAGTAAGTGCTTGCATTGCCCTTGGGTCACACAAAGCGACGCAAGCCCTTAATTGGGATTTACTAAGCCATGCAAAACTACCTTGTGCAGCTCTACTAGGTTTAGTGAATCTAAGTTAACGGAAGGCAGCCATTTTGCGGTAGGGCGGCATTCCATAGGTGAAGTGTAGACATTCCTTTGCATCCACCCATGGATTTTTGCACATTCCCAGATTTATAAAGAGTTGTAAACCTGGAATGCGTCAAAATTGTAAAGATATTTCTTCTAGTTTCTTCCTTTATCTATGTGTGATGCAGCCAACATCACACCAACAAATAGAAAAATGCATTTAAGGATTTTTTTATGTACAGTAAGATGTGCCTTGCACCACAGTGCAGGGTGCCTGTGTTGGCTCTAGGCAGCATTTGCTACACCAACACAGGTAGGCAACGGAAATGAGTCATATCTTTGTAAATATGGTGCATTTCTGATGTCTCCCTTTCACACAATGCAGCAAGTTGCCTTGCTTCTCTGCGTTGCTTGAAATATTAGTATATCTGCTCCCAAATGTGGAAAGAAAAGATTTCAGAAATATTTTATATTCGTTTTAAATATTTCTTAGCCATGATTCAATAACTGAAGGTGGAATCAAAGTGCTCAGTGCTCAAAACGTGGTACACACTGTGATAAAGTTATTTTAAGTGCCTAGAAATCAGTGCTTTTACCGACGACCATAACAACATAAAATAGTATTCATCAAAAGGCTCGTAAAAGTGTAGTCAATTACATTTCATGCCTTCTAGATATGGGTTCATCATCACGACTGGGCAAATAGAGAGGAGAGCCCAAAGGCGAGTATGTAGTATAGCTCTAAATGATTTAAAACAAGAAAGGAGATTTAGAAAATGGACAGCAATGGTCATGATGGTGACAACATGATGGTATGTGACTCGCCCTGCAGTACTCATATGGAGGTCTTTTCAGTGAAGCGGAAGAATCCGAAAAATAAATGCAATACAAATGCGTAGCAACTGGAAAAATATGAGGCACATATAAATAAACATTTAAGGCTCAAATAAATAAACATTTGCGGACCACAGGAGTAGGCATTGCAGATGTCCAGGGGTCAGTGCACCACAGGTAAAGTTGGAAGGAGATGGACAGTTATGGATCAGATCTCACACCCAGATTCTAAGATTGTGCACAGAGACCCCTCCCAGAGTAAAAAAACTGCATGAATGGTACCATCTCTTCCTTGTTGTCATCACCACTCGGCACCTTTGTTTTGGATCTATGAATGGGCAGCACTAACGTTCATGAAAATTGCAGTCCAAATATTTTGTAATGTGTGTCTGGGTCCCTGGCTTGCTTTCCTATCGGCGGTGGAGCTGGGTGTTTTCTGCATACATGTGGATGTGCACTTGATGCATTTTGATCTTCTGTGCAGGAAGCCGTTTGTAATATGGCCTGTTATTTCCATTCAAAATATCATTCACAATTAAACAATTTTTTTAGGAGGATTTGTACAGCACTTGACTGTTACTCGGGTGCCATTATGGCCCTATCAACAGAAGTGTGCAAGTAAAAGAGATGGTTCTGGGGAAAGAGCGCAGTATCAGCAAATGTTTGGAGTTTCTGGAGAAAGTGGTTCAAAGGGAGAAAGGATGACAAGTACTCGGAGTGATCACAGCGACTTCACCGTCTTTGACTAATTCAGAAAATAACTGGACTATCTTGATCTTCATTGTCCAAAGGTTATTTCAGTAATTAAGAAAAACAATGCCCTATAGATCCAAGTGGTTTCTGAACCTTTGATGTCTCCTGTAAATTTGGGAACTCTGGGTTATATTAGTTGACAGTAAGATGAGCACTGGATACCATGAGCATGTAAAGTTGTTAAAATAAACAACATTGCAACAGTTGTGCTTCCTCACATAGATTGGGCAATTAGAATTCTCCCATTTGCTGAATGTTGTTTTCTACAACAACACTTGTATGGGGTAAGCAGGAAGGTGTAACAAGAATAACTATGAATCTGAGGATGTGTTATTGCACCCGTTTTCTTTCCCTTTACCATGAAAGTATTTGGAACTAGGCAATAATACCCAGAAAAGTAGTGCCTTCCGTGTTACAGTCCTGACGTTCTTGGATGAAGACCAACCTCATTTTGTCAGGGCTCTGGCAAGGAAGTTGGATAAGGTGAGAATGTGGTTTTTCGGCATTACTATTGTTACATGTTATAATCAGTTTTCTACACATCCACATTGATATATTAGGCTGTATTTGAAATAAAATGTATGATATATCAATGCTTTATCACATAGAAAGTCTCTAGAATCTACATCGAATACAAAACTCCATGCTATTGACAAAATCCGTTTAGACAACAATCCACCCCAACTCCCACAACATCACATCGCCAGCCACACTCTGACTACACAAATAAACTATCCTGGGCATGAGGCATCACTCAAAAAGATCATTAATATTGTTAATATGATAGAGACAAGGATCACCCACAGGAAATTTCACAGTTAACTTAACGTCCAAAAACAGGAAACATTCCAGAGGAATATGCCATAATAATTTCTCCTCGCTAACATGGGCAGAGAATAACCCCTCTTCTGAAGTCTCAGCAATTACCAATCTGTGGGAGCAAACAGATCCACAATACTCCAGTGTTTTCCCAGCAGGGAAGTTTATTTCGACAAATCCTAAGCAGCACCAGGAACCAACTGCCACTCTACTCAAACAACAAATTCTATAACAGAGCACAGAACATTCTAACACCCAAGCATCATTACCACAACACCCCCTCCCCCCCTTTTCATATATCCCATGAATGTAGGTAACGTTATCCAAACACTTGCACATGATAAACAAAGGAATAATTCAAAATATACTGAGTACACATGCAGCTAAACTTTGGTAATAAGCTTCTCATAATGTGATTACAAATAACAAAATGGGAAACCTTGCTGGATTCCTTATCACTCTTTTCACTCTGATAAAACCTTGAATATTTTCCGGACGGTTCAGTGAAGCAATACTCCTGTCAAGTTTACCTTGGAAACCATCATTGCTTACATCTGGCGTGTGGTAGTATTCTATGGCACTCTCACAATTCACCTTCACTACCCCACTCAAATTCCACTATTCATGACCCCATACTCTAACAGTACATTCACTTACTGCTTCAACCTTGATAGGTTTTCTGAACTTTGACTGCCCTTTTGGCACATGGGTTGGGTCCTTAGGGGCTTATTTACAAGCCTCTTGTGCTGCCACTGCGTCACGTTGCATGATGCACCGGCAGCGCAACCTGCTGCGTGATATTTACAAGGACACGTAAAGTCATCCTGCGTGCCTTTACTTGTGCTTGTAAATATCGCCCCTTTTCACTCAACACTTTGCGTGTTAGGAGCATAACATGGGTGTTGCTGTGGGTGTTCCCACACAACACCCATGTCCACTGATGCATTTCCAGATTTACAAGCAATTGTAAACCCGGAAATGCACCAGAATGCTACACCACCCTACGTAGAAAGTTGCAACGAGGAGAAATGTTTCGTTTCTCTTCGTTTTTTTTCCTGTTTCAATGCATGCTGCATTCTACATCACGGATTGGAAGAGGAAATAACCTCAATTGATTGTTTTCGTGCAAGAAGGTGCTCCTTCCTGCACAAAAACAATCTCCACACGACACAGGCATTCTTGCACCATGGTGCAAGGGTGCCGGAGCCGGCGCATGGCAGCAGTTTGTGCACCAGCGCAGAGAAAAGCGAAGAGATGCAACACATTGTTATAAATATGTTGCATCCCTGTGCTTCGAAACTAACGCAGCGCAAAAAAATGACTTGCGGCACCAATATGCGTTAGTTTCTCATAAATAGGGCCCTTAAGGCGTATCCAATCTCCAACTTGAATATTATGCACAGGGTGGGTCTTTTTGTCCATGCTCACCAACCCCATGTCTTCCATCAAATCATTATTCCATCTTCATCTTAGAAGTTTCAAGTTTTGGATGAATATTCATATCCATGGTTATTTCATGCTTTGAGCGAATTTGCTATTTTTTCAACCATACGGAGCACATTTCAAATGCTGGTAATCGACCTCTCATAATTTCAAAAGGGGTCTTACCCGTAACACCATTAGGACTTGTGCGATGAGAAAATAATTTACTGTCCACAGCCATGCTTACATCCAATTTGTTTTTAACTGTCCATTGTACACACTCGGCTAATATTCGATTCATTTTCTCCCACCAAACGATTTGCTTGGGGATGTTATAAAGCGACCCTTCTATGAATGACACTACATTTTGCCAATAACTCTTTCATCTCATTTGATACAAATTTGACACCATTGTCAGACACCAACTCTTTAGGAAAACTTTCTCTAAGAAGAATCTTGTTGTAAAATGTGTTCACCGAGTTAGTATTTGGTTCATCAATAAATTTAACTTTCCACCACCATAATTGTGAACTACGACAGGCGCATACTTGAACCTGTCGGGAAGAGCACCAAATGAACCAATGAAATAAACCGCCAATTTTGACCATGGTTCCCCAGGCAACTCCAGTGGATAAAGAGGTTGTGATGTCATTTTTAAGGATTTGTCACTGGTCGAGAAAATAACACACTCCCTGACAGCTTGAATAATGTTTGCATCCATTCTGGGCCACCAGTATACAGAGTGTGTTTTCCTCTTGGTTTCAGTCTGACCCAAATTACCTTCATGCCCGGCATGAATGATTCTAGCTCTCAGCAATGTGGGAGGTACAAACTTGTCACCCCTCATAACCATATTTTTTTTTCCAGGGTTAACTCATCCGCAATCTAAAAATAAGGTCCAATACTCAGATGCACACAATTTTCTTATGGCCACCTTTCCATGACATATTTTTTTTGTGTAGTAATTTTTTAATGCAACAACTTTGTCTGACAATTGCACAGTATGGTATAACGGTTCAAGAGCATCAAGCAATATAATGAAAGTCAATCAGGGAGAAGGGGAAGGGAGAGGAAGAGGGTACGGAGGGGAGGTATGGTACCCATGGAACATAGAAAGCCCCCTCCTGATGTTGTGGTGCATCCCTCTAGGTGTGAAGGGATGATGAGTCATCAGCCTGGGCCTGCTAGGATGGGGAGAGGGGCGATGGGAGCTGGGGTGCCGAGTCTGGGTAGGGGTAGAGATGAGAGGGACGTGTTCCTAGTGGTTAAAGAATGGAGCTAAAGAGGGTGGGAAGGAGATATACGCTAGTAAGGGTGTGCTAAGGGAGGGTGGACCAAGTTTGCTGGACTGGAAGGTTCCCCTACTTTCTGGCAGGAGAGATATGATAGACTCTTCTTTGCACGGTAGCGCAGAGGTTGGCGAGGGTTGCGTTGTTGGTTCTCCCTGAGAAGGAGTGGTTTGCGTATTCGCATCTGCATGCCCGGCAGAGTATAGAGAATCACGGTGGGGGTATGGGAAATTTAAGGGGGAGAAGGGCCGTGATGAGGAGGAAAGGTGGGTGGGAGACGTAAACGGGAGGACAACAAGACATGAACTAGTAGGCAGCGGGGGAGGGGCGGCGAGCCTCCCGTGAGTGAGTTTAGGATTGGCTGCTCGGTGTGCAAGGACGCCTGTTGCGGGGCACTGGGAGGATGCAAAATGGGGGGGGGGGGAAGAGGGGTCGTGGTAGTGATATCCTATGCTTCAGGCATGACATACTTTTGAACCAACTACAAATCCTCATCCTTCTTTAGGCAATTAGCCTAATCATCTTCATCAAAAGCACCTTCATTGCATACGTCAACAGCAGCACTAGGACACTCCTCATCATCTTCATCCTTCTGTGCACACCACAAGTTCATGGATAAGGGTTACTTTGACAGGTAATCTGCTCTAATGTTCCCTCCTCTTGGAAGATGCTGGATACCAAAGTTGTATTGCAACAATTTTGAACTCAATCTGGCAATCCTAGACGTATGATCCTTGGTTACACATCCTCTCAAGCTACTCCCCAATGGCGTGTGACCTGTTAACAGAGTAAATGTCCTCCCCCACACAAAACACTTGAACCATTCTACTGCCCAGCAGCATGCCAGCAGCTCCTTTCAGTTTAATTCTCACACAATGCCATAGATGCAAAACTCTCTGTTCTCTCAACCTGATTGCTCATTTGGGGCAAGGTTGCCGCAACCCACTATTGCCAGCATCTACAGTGATTTAACACTGACAGACAAAATCAAACGATGCCAAGAACTTAGCAGATCCAATCTCTTCCATCATGACAAATTCTGTTTGACATTTCTTATCCAACTAAAAACGTTGTTTTTTGTTAACATTGCCCTCAGACTTTCTGTCTTGCTGGAGATCTCTTTTGTGAACTTTGCATAAAATTCACTAATCCCCCAAAACCTGTTCCTTGTTTTCAGGAATGAGAGTGTTTCTAATCGCATGCACCACCCTAGGTGTGGTTCCACTCCATGTTCGGAAATGACATGACCTAAATACTCCATGCTTGTTCTGGCAAACTCACATGTTTTTAAGTTTGCTAAAATACCAGCCTGTTGAAGTCTTTCTAATATCAACTGCATTACATCATCATGTTCTTCAACGTTCTTTGCCACTACAAGAATATCATCTTGAAATGATTGTTCTAGTTCAACTTGGTGGCATGCAGACGCCAAGTCAATTTTACTGAAAATACGTGCTCCTGCAAAACATGTCACAATATCATCAATGCTAGGCAAAGGGTGGGAATACACCCAAATTGCCTTGTTCAAACTTTTCAGATCAACACAGACCTCCAAATCTCCATCTTTCTCCCCATCAATGACCAAAGGAGAAAAACACAGTGAAGATTATACAGGTTCAATAACTCCTTCAATCTATATTTTCTCAAGCATGTCTGCCAACTGCTCCCAAATGCTGAAAGGCACATTTCTCACCTTGTGTTTGACAGGCACAATCCGACCTCATGGACCCATATGTTATGTTTGAAGCCTTTGACCTTTCCAAGACTGCCATCAAAAACTTCATTAAATCTATCAGTCCAGTCATTGATAACAACTGAGTTCATTTGGAAATTAGTTTGGATGTCCTCCCTCACCAGTGAGACTTGTATTTTCTTCCCTGGTCTCGAAGATATACGAAATAAACCTTGGTGGTGCTACCCCAAGATATTTAACCCTTTCTTGGCCATGTAAACCTTGCCAAAAATGGCCTTATCATTGGACTGCAAGGAGCTCGCAAATTACCCTACCAAATCAAATTGTATTTCCTTCGTATGACACTGGACACCTATCAGGTAGCATCAACTCTTTGGGCCTGATTACGATCTTAGTGGATGGGTTACTCCATCACAAGGGGTACTGCCATAATATAAATTCCATTATATCCTATGGGATTTATATTTCAGTGAACGGGATATCCATCAACATTCTCTTTTTTGGTTAAATCCTTGGATGCCTTGTGTGAGATCTCAATGCTTTTGACAATGCCAATAGTTTCTACTAATGACAGGTTCTTCAATGTAAATCATTTTTTTCTGGACTTTTTTTAAATCTCATCCTCAATATTCCAGTGTTTTCCCAGCAGGGAAGTTTATTACTTCCAGTCCTAAGCAGCACCAGGAACCAACTGCTGCTTTCCTCAAACAATACATTCAATAACAGAACATAGAACATTCTATGACCCAAGCATTACCACACAATCTAAAGTATATTATACTAACTTGTACCTCTAAGATGTTCTGACAGTCAACAAATAAAGATAGAGTGAAATACCTAGCTCACTCAAGTTCCATCCCGTACAGGCAAACATGCAATGCCTACTTCAAACTAACCCCTTTCAGTACATAAGGATCCACACATCTCATAGATATTGCTGGTAAGTCCTATTGTCATCCCAGTCACAAACCTGACCAGAATCTCTCCATAAAATTAGGCCTCGTCAACACATAATCCCCCAAACACCATGCCTTGGATACTCACAAACTACTAACTGTGCCGCATACTTGTGATCACTCAGACCTGGCTCAAGGATCCCTAGTATGCCATTTTACATGAACAGTTCCTTAACCACAGCAGTAGTTTATCACCTTTTTTCTAGTTGAACTACTCAAACTGGCATTTCATCTGCAATCTATTTCCCAGAAAAATATATCATGGGACATTTTAATCTGTGGGTGGACATCCTAGAGAGTAAGCTTCCTTCTGAACTGATCGAGAACATGAACACACTTGATTCACAAAAGTGGCACTAATACTTGCATAAATCTAATGTAGATGTCCATGATAAAATGTTCTAAGTGTATCTCTGACAGTGTCCAACAATAATGGAAAGGATAAAAAGCCATGTGCCATCTACTGAGCTTCACTGTCTTAAAAGTGTCAGGTACCATCCGTATCTCCAGGAGATGTTTCCTGAAGATACAGATGGTACCTGACACTTAACCACAGTCTTAGTGCCTACCTTGACTCAGAGCTTAACAGTTTGAAGTGAGCTCCCGCATTGGGATTATTCAGGCTTCATTTCCTTGAAACACTGTCCCTAATTGTAAAACTTGGAGCAGTGAATGTTAGATTGTTTCCCTGCCAACGTTTGGATTTTAAATTGATCATCTATGCTCGAGTATTTGGTGGTTTCACCGAAATGCCCGTCAGCAGGCATGGACTCAATATGGATTAAAAATTCAACAACAACCATGGGTTAATCATAACATACCAGGGTAATGCATAATGTATACGTTTACAACAAATGAGGGATTTCCCATATTGTTTGAATGAATAATTACTATCAATGTAGGTGCTACATGCTCTAGAACAAAGAAGAAAAAAAAACGTTCTCTGTACAATTCCGTGGTTTGACATTTTTCACATATAAAGATATTTATCTGATTTTAGTAAGGTTTGAGTGGAGTATATTTGGTATATGTGGTATGATTGTTGTTGGCAGAGTATGAATTTAATTTTCAATATTGAATGTTGGATAACTGGTAAATAATGTGATACTGTAAATTGATTTCTTCGAAATATGGTGAAAAAACGTACAAATAAATGATAAAAAGTAGGAATGATTAGGTGATAATATTTGATTTTCTGCATTCTTGAGGGGAGGTGGGTTGTCAGTAATTGTATCAATTATGTCATGCTGCAGCCGATTGTGCATCTTGTTTTCATCTTGCTTTTGTATGTTATACGGAATCCCTTTGCACTGTTGCGTGACTGGCTGTATTGACTGATCAATCTGCAGTTTGATCGGGTTTCCTTTGAATTTTCTAAGACCCTGAGAATGTTTTGAGAACAGTTTTTCTGTGCCTCCTCCAGTTGCTTGTGACACAAGGGATAGTAGTCGGTCTATGACGCATAGGATTTCCACTTTCATGGCAGACTATTGGATCAATAGATATCCGTGTCTAAATTTACTAAGCCCTTATGTTGCCATTGCCTTGCTCAGGGCAACACAAGGCTATTCAAGGGCTTAAGTCATATTTACTCAGCCACGCAAAGCAACCTTGCGTGGCTATATGTGGCTTAGTAAATCCAGAGAAACGTAAGGCAGTGCAAATCGCTGCATTGCTTTACTCTGCATTGGGAAGGCATCACATGGGTGAAGTGTAGACATTCCCACTCATCCACCCATGTATTTTGGCACATTCCTAGATTTACTAAGGGCGGTAAGCCTGGGAATGCATCCACATTTTCTACCATTCCACCAGAGGCATAAAGAGGAGACATATATCTATTTCTCTTTGCTATTTCCTCTTTCTATGTGTGATGCGTTCTGCAACATGCATAGAAAAGGGGAAAATACCTCTGAGGATTGTTTTTGTGCAGTAAGTCGTGCCTTCATCACAAAAGCAATCCTGCCTGTAATGCAGGCCCCTTTGTACCACAGCACAAGGGTGCCTGCATTGGCTTCTAGGCAGCACTTAGTGCCTCATTACATAGAGAGAGCAGGAATGTGCCACATGTTAATAAATATGGCACATTACTGCTCTGTCCATTTGAAGCAGCGCAGCAAGTTGTCTTGCTACATTGTGTTGCATCAAAAGTTAGTAATCCTGGGCTCCTGTGTCCTTTCCAGCTTCAGTGAAAAAACATCAAAGTCTCTTTATGATCCTTGTGAGTTAGGATTGCATGACAGCAGCCTATGCAATGAAGCAGAACACTTGAGCCGTAGGCAGGGACGTATCTTGATCAGTAAGATTGGGGGAATCAGAGCATCAAATTTCATAACAATCACTCTGGAATATCATGGAAAAAGGACGAAAGAGAAGAAGAAAATGGACAGTGTCCAAAAAGGACACTGCTTCCTAGACATGCCAAGGTATCCATAGTTATTGAATTAGACACCTCACTCACTTTATCGTGACATGCTTCATCATAGGCACTTATCCACACAATGGTAGGATAGTACCACCAGGGCGACTCAACCAAAAGGTTTGGAGTTCTTAGATAATGTCTTGCTGGATAAACAGAGATCCAGATAAAGAGGGAGAGTTAAAAATACCTCACAGTATACACAAATGATTTTTTTCTTTGTAGGGTAAGGTAGGTATGAATAAAAATTGTAATAGGGTTTTTAATGATCTTTACTCTTTCCAGTAATCCTAGTATGTTTATGCCAATATGTTTCGGCCCACACTAAGATCCCAACTGGGTCTGGGGCCTTTGTCAGGGCTAAATTATGTATCCCTGCCTAGCTACGAGGCCTATGGCTCTCACCTGAGTCAGTATTCTGTCAGTGGAGGGTACTCTCTTTTTGGGTTGTTCAAAGGTCATGTGTGTCTGGTGCCTGGTGCTGTCCTATAGTCACACTTGCATCAAGGATAAAGCCCTGCTGTTGCACCTATGTGTCATCACTGCTCAGACCGCTGCCGGTATTCTTCTCTTTCGTCCAGTTGCCGAATTGTGATAATACTGATTATTTGGGACAATGCAACTGGGTATGTAATCTCTCACTCTCCTTATGTGAGAATAATATCATGTAAAATACATTGTTTGAGAAACAGAGCATGAGGGAGCTTAAGGGACATTAAGAAGGGATAGCAGAGCGGATTGTTAGGGTTCCTTAAGAGACAATATGTTGTAAAAAAAAAAAAAGGATTTAAGGGCTTCAAAACAGAGTTGAGAGAAACAGCGTGTGCTTATGTTTTTGTCTGTTGTGTGTGAATGCAAAAATCTCCAGTGAATTATGACAGCCACCTCACCATAACTGACTGAAAGCTCCTGTACCCAACTATTTACTAGAGAATACATTTATTAGGGGGAGTGTAACACCCCAAACACCCCTGGCCATAGGCGTAGATCTGCATTCTTCTACTTGATGAACATTTGTGATTAAACTCAATTAAAGTAGCTTTTTTGACCTCCAGTTCTGTTCTGGTGTCTGTTTTAGCCTGCTCCTCTGACTGGCACGGGTGCCGAAGGATGAGTCCAGTCTCCTTACCTCCACAGCTCTGACCTCAGAAATTGATGGGACACAGTGCTGCAGCGACAGCGCTCAGAGGCTTTTAGCCTCTGGGCCAGCAGGTATGAAGGAGTGATCTCATGCAGCCATTGACAATTCTTACCTCATGGAACTAGAGGGAAAAGGCAGCCTATGTTACATCTCTGGTTTTTACTTTTTAGTCTTTATGGCTTAAAATTACTTACTCTTGTTAGACATCAGTAAACATCAGTATCTATGTAATTCTAGCAATAAACATTTATTTTACAAAGGTATAAATAGAGACACTCACAGTTGTTTCATGTAAGAACCAGGGCAGCTTCATGTTTTTCATTGAGGTGCACATTTGGTGTATGAATCATATATTTTATTTACTGCTCGCAACTGCAATGTCTCACTGGCGCAGCATGCATTAACATTTAGCTTTTCCACAAAATTCCTTAGGGGTAACCCATTTACCCATAGCTACAAAGCATATTTTGTTTTGATCAATGTTACTTGCCCACACTTTAAAAAAAAAACTTCATTAGTCATTCATGCTTCCTAAAGTTCCTGAGGGGAACTATGCGTACAAATGATTTAAATACTCTTAGGTTTTGACCAGTGACACTGCAGTAGCTATTGAAGAATATGTAATGGATGGTTGACAACATGTTAGCAGACAACCGAGAATCAGACTTTGCAATTCGTCTGTCACCAGGGCTCCACAAACCCTCCTGACTAGTCTGCAATGTGGAGGGATACAAATTGAGTAGGAAAGGTGATGTTATGACACCCATTATCCATTCGCAAGCAGAATGTGTCACAACAAGTCACTACAAATAAAGACAGAGAATGCAAACCCCCATTAGAAGGTAGTTTAAAGTCAGACAGAAAAATGGGTTCTAGGCATGGCCACAGGTCGACCCACTGGATTTATGATGTAACAACACATGCCTTTCCCACGCAATGCTTTTACCATGCATTGCCTTTACCATTCAAGCAAGTCTTTAGCGCGCATATGTCTTTACCACACATGCCTTTACAACGAAAATGTAAGTATATAATAGGTAAGTGAAACCACCTTTTTTATCTAAGAAATGGGTGGAATCTAATAATCAAAGCTCTCATAACATGATGAAGATAATAATCAAGTATGCAGCATTAGAAAGGACAATGCTACTAGACCAGATAAAAGTACTAAATGAATCAATCGACAAAGAAGGAACTAAAGAAAAAATACACAAATTTAAAGAGGACATGAATGTGTGGATGAAAAAACATGAAGAAGGAGTTAAACAATGGAAATCACACAAGTTTGTAAGAGGCAAACTAGATTACCAAAAAGGACAGACATTCACATTGGCAAGACGTTTTGAAACAATGCGGAGACAACGCTGCAATGAAATGAATCAAATAAGGAAGGAAGCCTCCCTAAGTGATTTCAGTTCGGACACAGGGTCAGAATGGGAATGAGATAGACCTGGAATTGGAGAAAGCGATAAGGCAGGTACATCCTTGCCAGAGGAGTTCTGTTTTTTAGGGCTCGCGCCTGCGTTGCAGTGCGTAGCACTGCTCGATCAGCGAGAGCCCTTTTGTATGTGCGTGTGATCAGCTTTCGCCGTCAGGCATTGGCTTTCGCGTGTTTTTTGTTACAAAAAAAGGCACGCGATTGGGCAAAGGCGGGCGCATGTCCCGCCTTTGCTACGCCCATTCCCGACAGTGGCTAGCACGCGGAGCAGCGCGCGTTCCCCTTGCTGTCGCTGCCGCGCTCCCTCCCCCCCGCTCCTCTGTGGTGCGCTCGCACTACTAGTTGTTGACAATAGCGATCGCAACGCGATCGCTTTCAGTGCCCCTTGTTTTCTTTACTTTTGGTATAATCGCGGCACCTGCGCTTTACTTTTGATGTTATAAGTAAAGCGCGGGTGCCGCGATTGTACCAAAAGTAAAAAAATAGAAAAAAAATCTATTTCTTTACTTTTGCTAAAGAAAAGTAAAGAAATAGATATTTTTTTCTATTTCTTTACATTTGGTATAATTGCGGCACCCGCGCTTTACTTTTAACATTAAAAGTAAAGCGTTGGTGCCTCGATGCTTGTTTAGAAGGGTGTGTGAATTTTAATGCTCCCGGGAGGCTGAGCGTAATTAGTTGCTATTGGCTGTAAGCCTGACAGGTCCCTTCTGATTCGCTGTAACACTGTGGGGGATAGCAGCCAGGGTGTCTGTTCCAAAGGGCCAAGGGAGATGTGGTTGGGAGGGGCGGTGGGGTGGGGAAAGGAAACCCGGCTGAGATGGAATCATATTTCTTAGACATAGTTCAGCACTAATTATGCACATATGGGTTCCATTGGAGTACCTCTCTGCTTATTTCAAGCTGGATCTTCGTGCCTCGGATTATTTTACTTTCACACAATGTACAGTTCAGATCATGAAGACTTAAACCATATCACAAATTCTTAGGAAATTCCTCGCTGTCTCTAACACTCACAGAAAACGACAAAGCTGAAACCCAATAGTGGCATTTACGCACTAGGCTGCCCCTGTTTATAGATTCTATACGCAGGGACGTGCTAATGCAGACTTTTAAAACTGAGTAGCATTTTTGTCGTTAATTTGCAGTGATTTCTGACCTAGTTTCCACAAAAATTAAAGCTTATATTCTTTCTGTAATTTTGCACAGTGCATCACTGTGTTGACCATATATGAAAAACGCATACATACAGTTGTGTTCCATAGTCTGGGCAAGAGATGTGTGGTTGCTAGAAATCTAAGTTTTCTATAATCCTTAAAAACACATGCACCAGCAGTGCCAAATTTGTAAGAGAGGTACCAGAAGTCATTTTTGACCCAGAGGAAGAAAGAAGGGCAAACAAGCATTTACAATGCAATAGGTCTTGCATTACTGAAAGCTTGTGCTCTTGGCATTGCATTATAATGTGCAACGCCAATAGCTAAAACTTTTATTAATGCGAGACCTATTGCATTGCAAATGCTTGTTATGCAAGGATCGAACGACAAATCACAAACCCCGGAAACAAAACCACCATCAAAAAAAGCAGAAAACTCAGATGAGGGGGCCAAGGGAAAAAGAATGGAAAGCAAAGGAAGATCAACACGCAGCAGCAAGAAATAATGCAGCAACGGAATACGGAAATTAAGCTTACTATTATTCCATTAACAAAGAGGGATGAAGAAATCCTAGCCCTTGATCTCTCCTTTTGTCCTGTCTCGGGTGCTGATTATGCCCAAGCCAGGGTAGACTTGTTTTCATTTGTATGCAAAGACTTAAAATGTTTTTTTATAATAGATCAAACCCTAGACCAGTAAGGACAAATGAGTCTGGCAACCATGAAATATTACAAGTTTCCGATGTCGATTGTCTAATCAATTAGGTGACTCTTGAATAAATAGAGACTTATTCAGAATTTGACATTACCCAAATACTTGATCTTGCTGGCATAAATATAACTGAAGGGAGGATTGCGAAATTTAATGCAAAATCTAAATTTATCTCGCCTACCATACATGACAGTATTGAAGTGTTATAAATTTCACAAAAAGAGAAGGAACAAAAAAAATTGCTGTATAAAACAGACTTCTAAAGAACGAATAGTATTCACATAAAAAGAGGTATTATATTTGAATTTGTTTACATCCTAGGGGCGGTGGTTTACATGCTAGGGGCGGAGAAAACCAGGTGAGGGTGAAATGTTAATACAAACCAGAATCTTCAGAACAAGCCAACAGGTTTGTTGAAGACTGCCCTCACTCACTATGTAGAGGCATGCTTCAACATTGGGCCGCTACAGACATCCTGGGTCAGACCAACACTCAGGGTGTAGCGCTGATTTTTTAGAAAGAAGAGAGGAAAGAGGAGATAGTACTCCAAATGAGGTTTCCTAAAATACTGAAAAAGAAAGTGATAAAACTGCATAAGTGGATACCAATATGCTCATTTTGCACATGGGAAGAAGGGATGGTAATGATGATACAAGATGTAACATCGCTTTACACTAGTATTAGACACAGAGATGATTTGTTAGCCACAAGACACTTTTTGAGAGCAAGAAAAATCCAGTTCTATGAACATAACAACATTATTTTGAAAATGATGGAATTGTGTTTAACTGGAAATATTTTCTTGTTTAATGGTGAACTGTTTCAACAGTTAAGAGAGAGGTACTTTGATGGGCACCTGCTTAGCCCCCAGCTTTCCGAATCGCCACATGAGCTGGTGGTAGGAGCAGGTGCTCAATTGATCTGGTTTGAGTAAGTGGTCAGAGAGTATAATTTTGTGGGTTTGTTACATTGCTATTTTTCCACTGTGGAAAGATGATGAAGAGAGCGAGAGTATTTGTGGAAGAACTCAATCAGAACTGCCTCAACTTGAACTTCACATGTGTAATACGCAAACAACAAATTGACTTTTTAGATGTAAAGATTGAGATAAGAAAGTCTAAACTCACTACTACAGTTTTCAAAAAACCTACAGCAGGTAACAGTATACTACATGCAGACAGTTTTTACCCACAATCACTCAAAAACAATATACCGTTCGGTGAACATTCAAGAGCAAAACGCATTTGCAGTAAGGAAGATCAGTTCAAGCAAACACAGACTAACAAGGTATCTAGATTAAAAGAAAGGGGGTACACGGAGGACATGTTAGAGAAGGCACAAAAAAGAGTGATGGCCGTCAAAAGGGAGAATCTACTGTTTGACAAAAAAAACAACCATCAAATATCCCAAAAAGGAGCAAACAGTCTGGTTTATTACTACTCTCCATACTAAGCATTTACAATTGAGAAAAGCATTAAATAAGCACTGGCACCTTGTTAGAGAGGATCCTATAATAGGAAAAGATATGACAACCAAACCACAAATAACATTTAGAAGCGCCAGATCAATCACAGATGTCTTAGTCAAAAGTAATGTCACAGCCAGCTGCCAAACATGGTTACGGCCAAGTTCAGTTTATAAACAAAGTGCACTAGGTGTAAAGCCTGTGCAAATGGAAAAAAATGTATCCAAGCTAGTCACCCCTTCAGGGAAAAGAATCAAGATAAAGAAAACACTCCAATGCAAAACTGAATATGCGATATAGGCCTTATCGTGCCCATGCTAAAAATGGCCCATTGGCAGTACTAAATTACAGGTGCACAAACATATTCTTCAACATCTACGAGCTATAAAAATGCAGACAACACATATCCAGAAAAAAGACACTTTCAGATAATACATTAAGAAATCATACACTTCTGACTTACAGTGTGATGGACACTGTCCCAAAAAAACCAAGAGGAGGAAATAAAGAAAGAGACAGTTAGAATCCAAATATATAAATTGGATAGAGACAGTATGGAACCAAATGGATTAAATATGGATGAAGAGCTCTTTGTACCCCTATCACCTCACAGTTTTACATCTATTCCTTGCAATTAGTTCTAGAAGATTGCAGAAATAGGTATTTTTTTAGAAAAGGCTTTAATTTTTTATAATTGTGCTCTTTTATAGGAATACAAGAAGGGAGGCTGGCTTTTGGGAGTCACAGAGAGCAACAACAGCTGAGTTAGACTTCACATCCTAATCAAGTAATTTGAAATTAGAAAGTAGTCAGTTGGGACTTTATTAACTTTATTATTTAAAAATTATTAATCACTGCTTTATAAGTGGACTGTAAAGGAACCTATGGGAGGCCAAGCGCATAGAATCATTGACCATTATCAGTTTTTATGAGAGAATAGTAGTTAATTAAAATCCCACTGGGGAATGAAACAAGGAATTCAAGAATTCAAGATTTGTAATCAGTATGCCCACTTGGGCGGAATAGTCACTGTTTAATTAACCCCTTCAGCGCGGCGCGGATTCCTGCGCCACGCTGAAGGTTCGTTGCGCGGGCGGGCTCATGACGGAACGGTTCCGTCATGAGCACAGCCCAACCGATGCTCATGACGGAACCGTTCCGTCATGAGCGTCGAAGGGGTTAAATGATCTAATGATTAGGAGCTAAAAGGCTACATTGGAGTTAACAAATGTGTATTCTTATAAAACTGTATAGACAAATGTCAGATTCTCTACTTTAAATGAAATTCGAGGAATGTTGAAAAGTAAGTAATATATTGTGAAATAATACACTCCAAGATAGAGCTGCCATGCATTGTTAGTACTATGTTTATGTCAATGCCAAAGCGAAGCACATGAGTTGTTTAAATAACCATTTACGCAATGCAATCAGCGTGGTGACCAAGGTGTTTAGACACTGAACATGGTTGATGTGTCTCCTGCATTTTTGAGTAAATAAACCAAGAGGATTATACTCAGCATTGGAGTGCCATGGTATTCTTGAAGTGTGTAAACTGACTAAGTGATTGAAATTGCAGCGCACTGCAAAGAGCTGCTAGCAGGCACCATCGGCGATCTGGAAGCCTGGTAGACAACACACCAAATCCAGACAGCATAAATATATATATGAGAGACGCACCGAGAGGCACCACCCACGATCAGGCACTGACAGGCAAAGCCGCGCTGGAACGGAAGCGGAAAGCAGCCTGTCAGCTCCTGCACAGAAACCGCAGCACCAAAGGCAAGAGGACCTGCAGGGTGGTCGGAGGACCGCCCAGAACGGAGCACCATTGTCCTGAGGTGAGTGACTCTCTTGTATTGAGCGAGTCTGGATTGCTGAGTGAGGTGCGGCTCCAAGAGTGCATATTTCTGCAAATGAATGGCGAATGCGAGGAAACAAACTCAAGTAAACCTTGACAGATCGCACAACATCGGTATTTGCTGCAAGGCAATTAAGGTATGCCACTATTTTTACCAGCCCACCAGGGCACAATACCAGTTTAAGCACAACAAGACCAGACATTCCAACCTTACTATGAAGGACAGGAACATTTTAAAACGTTTAGCCAATAACACCAGCATCATGCGCGCCAATGCAGATAAAGGAGGTGCACTGGTAATAATGGACTCATCTTACTATAATCAAAAAATCGATGAACATGAACACGACTCAACAACATACTCTACTATTGAGTACAACCCCACCAAGGTCTTTCAACGTGCACTTAAAACAACACTCGTCAAAGCGGTCAGTGACGGCACCATTGGAAAAACAGACCGCAGATACTTGATTCAGGAATTTCCTGTATGTCCAACTATACTGATGCTACCCAAAATTCATAAAGATCTTTTGAACCCACCAATGAGACCTATTGTTTCAACTCGAGGATCCATTCACGAACCGGAGGGTAAATATTTAGATAAACACCTACAGGTCTTTGTACAAGAAATGTCAACGTACATTAAGGACACCACTGCATTTTTGATAAAAATTCAGAATCTTGCAAGAGAGTGGAAGAACATTTTTTTTGTACCATCGATGTGATGGTGTTATATACCTCAATACCTCATAATCTAGGTATTGAAGACAGAGTTTTTCTTGTTACAGGCTGATCTCAATCAAGACTTGAAGATCTTCTTGTTGGAACTTCTTCAATTCACTTTGTACCACAGTTACTTTATTCACAAAGATCAATTTTTCCTACAATTAACTGGCACATCCATGGGGAATTGTGCTGCCCCAAGTTATGCGAATCTTTTCATGTACAAATTCGATTTGGATAACATTCTAAACAACACGACTTGGAAAGAATATTTGGTGTCATATTTTCGGCATATGGATGATATATTTGTAATTTGGCATGGTCCTAAAGAGTTACTTATCACAGCCATTGGCCATTTAAACTCAGTGAATGACCGATTGAAGTTTACAGATAACATCGATAACACTCAGATAAGCTTCATGGACGTTTTGGTGTACATTAAAGATAAAAAATTAGAAACTACAATATACAGAAAAAACACAGATCAAAACAATTTACTACACTTCAATAGTTTTCATCAACCAGCCCTCAAAGCACACTTACCTTACTCTCAATTATTGAGGATCAAGAGAATAGTATTTGACCATGAACAACTTTCAATAAGTATATCTGACATGAAGAACCGATTCTGTAATCGGGGTTACCCTAAAGAAATCCTAACCAAGGCAAAGAACAGAGCAGCCTCAGTATCCCGATCTCAACTTTTGACCACTCAAAAACAACCCACAGAAACCTCTAGAGTCGTGATTGTGACCACATTTTCAACGAAGAGCAGAAACATTAAAAACATCATATTGAAACATTGGCCTATGCTTCAAGTTGAAGCAGATTTTAGAAACACATGTTTAGAGAATCCCCTGTTTGCGTATGAGAGTAGCAAAAATTTGGTTGAGTGTCTCAGAGCATCAAAATCAAGAGAACTAAACACGTCATACAAAGGTACTATACCATGCCACAACTGTGGTAATTGTAACAATACCATTAAAGGGAACACCCCCCGCCATCCAACTCGAGGTTACAATAGTAAACTATACACCACTGCCACATGTGACTCCAAAAACCTTGTATAACTACTTAAATGCCCCTGTGGGCTGGTTTACATTGGTAAAACCAAAAGAAAAATTAAGACCAGGTTAAAAGAACATTAAACAAAATTAAATTAAACATCAGAAACAAAAATCCAAAATCTGTTGTGGTTGCACATTTCATGAACCATAACCACAACATCAGTCAATTGTGATTTTTAGTATGTGAAGTAGTGGACATCAAAGAAGGAAGATACAACCGGAAATTTCTGCTACAACGTGAGACATTCTGGATCAAAAAAATGAACTCATTGGTGCCGCATGGCCTCAATGATCGCATCGAATATAGCTGTTTCTTGTGACTAACTAGATTGCTTTTTGTTTTGTTCCCACATACAGTAATTAGCCTTGTTCTTCTACGCTCACACATTTTAGGTCAATAACGTGTTCTTTCACATCTGTTGAATCCACTCTTTCTATGTTTTCTTCATTCCTTATATTTTTCCTATTTTCTAAGATTTTCTTCACTGAACTTACAAAGTGGTGGGAAGGTGAGTCCCTACAGAAATACCTGGATGTGGGGAGGGTCTAAGAATTCTAACTATGCCAAGCTATGAAAACCCTAACCTTAAGATGCCGAAGGAGTGGGCAGAATGCAATGCCAATAGCTCATCCGGCATGATAAGGATCTTGATTAAATATCCTAAAATTGACAGAGAAAGAATCCTGGGTGGAATCAAGGACTTAGAAGAGAAAAAAGAGAAATAGGAAAATCATGATTTTTTTCAATCTTTAACCAAATCCATGGGAGATAGACTCATTGGAGTCGAAGACGGAATAGTCCAGAAAAAGGCATGCAAGTTTACATGTGACAGAATTGATTATGAGGCAGGGCAAATTTACACATTTGCAAGGTTCTTTGATAATTTGCAGAGACAAAAGGCTCAAGGGAGAAATGAGAATACAACAGGACCCCCTTCCCAGTAATGCCAGTACCTCAGACACCGACCACGAGGAAGGGAGAAGAGTTAGAGGTCACGCTACATTGCATGATGAGTTTAATTTTTTAAAGATGAACAGGAAAACAAACCACAGACCCTGGTGGGGCAACACAAGGCAAAAAGGCAGGGGAAGAGGAAGAATGGAAAAGGCGGCCAAGGAAAAAGAAAGCACAGAAGACAACAGTGGGAAAGTGACAAACAGCAACAGGAGATACTAAAGGATACAACAAAGCCGGTGAGAAATGTATCCGATATGGTACTTACAGAGGAAGACCACAAAAATTTGACTTTGGAACTATCTTACTGTGAAACAAAAACTTTTGACTATACAGGAATGAGAATTGATCTCTTTAAATTTGTTAGGAAACTGATGTTGGCCAATCTACACAAAATGAATACCCCGAACAGCTCAGGAGTAGACATCATGGACACAGGTCCAATAGAGAGAAATTTAGTAGTTGGTGACATACATGTTATGCAAGAAATATGGGAATTGGAAGGTGCTGATTCCGGTACCACCGAACAGTAGGTGGTAGAAGAGAGATTAGAGAGAGAAGAAATAGGGGTCTCGGAGGAGGGTGGACAAGCTCTGAGACCTAGATCTAAAACCTTACCACCCACTACCAATGATGTTGACAAATTTGCTGAAAGGGTTACTATTGAAATCAGACGAGTGAGGGACACTAAAATTGACAGAGTATACAATACTGATTCCGGACTCAGAGAAACCATACAAAAAATATCTAAGACTAAAGATGTAGTGGTAAGGAGCCCAGACAAAGGGGGGAATATAGTACTCTGGTCCAAAAAAGCCTACATGGCAGAGGCATACAACCATCTGAGAGATCGCTCTTGTTGCAAAAAAGTAACAAAGAGTTGGAGAAAGGCTTCAGCAATCTCCTTTTAAAGTGAAGAAGCGAAAGACTGATTAGCAGTGAAGAACACCGTTTTCTCAAAGATGTAGAACTGAAACTTCCTGTGTTTTACCTCATCCCTAAAATACATAAAGAAGCGGTGAAACCCCCTGGCAGGCCTAATACTGCAGCACAGGACAGCCTGTTTGAAAATGTATCCAAATACATTAACGCCTTTCTCAGATTATTTGTAGAAAGACTACCGTCACATATTAAGAACACTACAGATTTTTTAAGACACCTACAGATTATACAATGGCAGGAAGACATGTTCTTTATGACACTTGACATCCAATCATTGTATACCAGTATAAATCATAAAGATGGCCTTAGAGGAACTGAATATTTTCTGAAGGAGAGGCATATAAGGTTTTATAAACTCAATCTGATGGTAATTGAAATGATGAGTTGGTGTCTGAGACACAATATTTTTTTTTTCATCCATGACATATGATCAGCAACGAGGTAGAGCCATTGGTACTTGCTTTGCCCTTAGTTTCCCTAATTTGTACGTGGGGTGGTGGGAAGACCAGGTCTTGAACAACTAACAGTTGGAGAAATGGAACAGCAGGAGAGTGACATGGCTCAGATTTATCAACTATATTTTCGTCATCTGGAGAGGAGACATTAAAAGTGCAGAGTGCTTTGTGACCGAAATCAATGAGAATACTTTGAACCTCAAGTTCACAAGTCAGATCAGTACCACTACAGCCGGATTCCTTGACGTAAAACTAGAAGTGAGGGATAAGGAAGTCATCACATCCCTTTATGGAAAACCCAATGCAGGAAATAGCATATTACATGGCTGAAATTTTCACCCCATGAGTCAGATCTGGGGGGATTCCATATGGTGAATATTTGAGAGCCAGAAGAATATGCAATACAGAGGAGGGTTTCAAACAAGTGAAAGAAGACATGACACAGAGATTTCAGTAACAAGGGTATATTAAAAGAACTTTGGCCTTAGCTGGTGACAGCATATAAAAAATACAGAGAGAATATCTTATCTTCAGAAGCAAATGCAAAATATAAAATAAAGCTGAGCATTGTTTCATTACCACCTACAACACTGCACATGAAACCCTTAGGACAATATTACAGAATCATTGGCTCCTCCTTAGGAGTGACCCAGTAATAGGACAAGACATCCCTAAGAAACCTCTCATAAGTCACAAGAGAGCAGACTCAATCCGACAAGTTGGTCCGTAGTGATGTAAGAGTAGACAAAACCATACGGTTGCAGTAAATGTAAAACCTGTCAAAATGGAGAGAACCGTACGGAGGTAGTCATAAACAAGAGGTTAAACCAAATAAAAGGGCACTACTCATGCAAAAGTGAATACGTGGTGTACATGTTGAGATGTGGATGTGATAAAGTGTATGTGGGCAGTACCAATCTACAGGTACACAAAAGAATATTACAACACCTAAGGACAAGAAAGAATATGACACAAGTTATGCAGTATATAATCTCACAAAAGGGTTAAGGAGGAATTATGACCATCCACGGTACTACTCCACTAGTATAATACACACAAAAAGTAACCGGATGGGATATTAGGTACAATGTAAATGTGGGTGTGAGCAATGCTAATTAAAAAGGGCTATTGCTTTTTAAAGACGAGAACCCTCACTCACCCGAAGGTTACATGCTTCATCATCGGGTTCCCTCTTGCACACTGTGCCCACAAGGTGCACAGTGTGGGCTTCCACTCTCCCTCAGGAGAGGAGCGTGAGGTGTTTTATACTCCAATGTTTCTGTGAGTGAGGGGCAGAGTGCAAAAATAATATCAAAAGTGAGTTAAAACTATCTCATACGGGGAGAGAAATTTTTTCATGAGTTTCCCCTATGGACAGAATTAAAAAAACAGTGTGAACGATAGGGATATGGATGTTCCCTATCAGACTAGGTCAACATGTTTCTGCCCTCATGACTAGAGGTTTGTGGCATTCTTCAGGACCATCGTTATTTTACACTGCTAACAATGTGAGAAAAGAAAAACCATACTTATTTGTATGGGTGATCATACAGCCAGCTTTAGTCTGGTCCGTTTCTGTAACATAAAAATACATTACGGTATCACAGATGTCGTCACAACCCATATACTTTGAATAGGAGCCAGGTGTATGTGAAACACAGTGACAAAACACCACACTACACACATGAAGAAAGGGGTGAATTGTAAATCATCTCATCAGTTACAGACCAATTGTCTGCCTCTACCTTTAGCCGGTCCTCTATGTATAGGTCTCGGAAATCTAAAGGCAACATCAAAATGATTTGAATAACCATTATATAGCAGTATATCTAAAGTCCTTTGAGCTTCACATCTTATAGGTATGCTAACAAAAAATCTTACATCCATATTACTAAATGTATTATTGATATGTTATTATTCTGTCATCCTCTTCATTCTCTACTTGTGGCCTATATTAGTGCTGTCAAAGCACATGTACTAGAGCAATAATATCCAATACTTTGTCGTATTAGGGGGATGTGGTATAGTTCTTAAATCACCCGCCTATTTATGTGGCTCACCTCACAGCCAAAAAAGTATGCTTTGCATAACACTGCCATTCAAGTTATTGTTAGACTCAATATCGTGTCTACCTCAAACAGCCCGAAACTGCCGAAAAGATCTTATCTAATACGGGACAAACGCGGCATGCGAAAGGCATCATCCACACGTCTAGATTGTTTAGTGGCTATACCAAGGTGGTAATCTTATCAATTTGTCCCGGCTCCTGCAGCTGATCAATAGAGGCCAAAGGGAGACCGATCAGCTAACCGTTTCCGCGATTTCTGCATTTCCGAACATGACCCAAAAGTAGCAAAAACGACTTCCGGTTTGCGGATTGTTACAAGTATAGAATATAGGACCTTCAGGGGTTTACCAATAAAGATATGTACCATAATATCAATGTTTCTATTAATGTGCAGAATGAGTTTGTAGAAACGCTATTGTTAATTTGTATATTGCTTCCTCACTCTCGCAAACTACGAGGCTGGTGGGATATGTAGTTTATCAGGCATGTAATAGGCAAGGAAAATCAGGGAGGCTCAACCTATTATGTGTATGAGTGAAACACGACCACACCATCCCAATAATACAAGCCAACAAGGCTATAATCAATGACATGTATCTCAAAAATACCCAACTATATTGTATCATAAGGGTGTATATCAAGATTTGGACTGATTCCACTGATGGAGAAGAGTTGGACTACAGTTACCAGCATGCTCACATGCAGCACATATAGAAATAGGAAAAAGCCTCTTGTGATTATTTTTGTACAGGAAGGTTTCCCTTCCTGTACAAAAATTATCACCCCTGCAAAGCAGGCACCCTTGCACTATGGTGCAAAGGTGCCTGCGTTGGCACATGGCAGCCCATTGCGCCCCTGGGCAGGGGAAAAGGACAGGAATACATCGTATCTGATAGATACGGTGCATTCTTGCCCTTTTCCTTTGCCATAGGGCGGCGCAGCCCTTGGGGCCTCATTTATGATGCCCTACCGGCAGTATTGCACCACCAGAACGTAACTTTTTGACGTTCCAGTGGTGGAAGTTGCCATTCAATTTTATAAGGCCATGTAAAGCCACTTTACGTGGCTTATCATAGCCTTATAAATATGTGCCCCGTTCACGCAAAAAACTGAGTGAAAGGGGCGTTCCATGGGTGTTGCTGTGGGTGTTCCCACGCAACACCCATGGAACCTGACACATTTCAAGATTTACGAGAGGGAGGCACAACCAAGAGAAATGAAATCATTTCTCCTTGTGCTTTCATTGTTATATGTGTGCTGCATTCTGCAGCACACATAGAAAAAGGAAAGCGCCTGAATGGATTGATTTTGTGCAGGAAGAGTCCCGTCATGCACAAAATCAATCAGCCAGCAACGCAGGCACCCTTGCACCATAGTGCAAAGGTGCCTGCGTTGGTGCACAGCAGCCCATTGTACGCTGGCGCAGGGGAAAGGGACAGGAACGCGCCTGTAATGACGCCGATGTAACAGTGCCCGATGACCAAACAGGTCAGGCACTAGGACCGGCCTGAGTGGGGACCAGGGCGGGTGGAAAGGGAGGAGCGGTGGGCTAGGGATGGCAGTTAGCCGTTAGCCCTGGAAGAGGATAGACGCAATAAAGGAGCTGACCAGCAAGAACCCTGTGTCCGTGTCTCCGTTGTCCACAGGGATACTACAACTGGCGACGATGGTTTCGAGCTTTCCACGTGTGCGTGAAGCTATACACGAGACACGTCAGCTCGCCCCGCGTGTGGGGCTGGGAGCGCGACGACAGAAGTGCCCACCGGGAGTCCACCCCGGTGGCAACAAATCCGGAGCTCGCCCCGTGTGTCGAGGCTAGAGTGTGAAGCCCAAAGAGCCAACCGGGAGCCCACCCCGGCGGCGACTGGCCCGGAGCTGCTCGCCCTGCGTGTGGGGCTGGAGCGTGATAACTGAAGAGCCTACCGGGAGCCCACCCCGGCGGCGACTGACCCGGAGCTGCTCGCCCTGCGTGTGGGGCTGGAGCGCGATAACTGAAGAGCCTACCGGGAGCCCACCCTGGCAGCAATAGTGAAAAGTGCCCATGAAAGAAGAAAATAACCTCACCTGGCGGTGCCCAAAAGCGGAGCCCCGGTGAGTGAAGTCAAGCGCTGATGAGCGCGGTGTCTCCGGCGATTCAAAAGGCAAAATCTCGCTGCCCACGAGATTCTCGCGGCGGCCATTTTGAGGTCAGGCGCGAGATTTGCCCGATCCCCTGTCAAGAACCATCGGCGGCCATTTTTAAGTCAGGCAGCTGAGCAAAAAAGCAAACAAACAGTGATAAAGGACACGGAAGTAACAAACAAGCATTGGTAAATGCAATAGAAGCAACAATCAAACCTTGGTAAATGCAACCGAAATGACAAATAAGCATTGGCAAAGGAAACAAAAGCAACAAAAAAACATTGGTAAATGCAACAGAATCAACAAACAAGCATTGGCAAATGCAATAGAAGTAGCAAACAAGCATTGGCGAATGCAACAGGAGTAACAAACAAGCACTGGCGAGTACAACAAAACTAACAAACAAACACTGGCGAGTGTAACGGAGAGCAAACAAAGTCTGTAAAAGCAATCATCAATAACAAGCGAACAATGCCTGACCCAGCTCCCACAAGCATGTTTGGAGCCTCATTCCTGCGCCACCCCGAGCCCTCGTTCTTGAATCTGGTGGGGGCATGGGTCCGCGATGGCAAGAATGGATAGAAGATTTCGAGGACTTCATGAAAGAGTCCAAGGTGACGGACCTTGAAGAACGACTGTTTGCTCTCAAGAACCTGATTGGCAAGGAAGTTGGATGAATCATAAAGGAACTGCCTGCTGAGTCCTCTGGTGACTTTGACAAAGTCTGCGAAGCACTAAATCGCAAGTTCCTACACAAAAGGAATGTTGACTACGAGCGGTACACATTCAACCTGGCCGCGCAGGAGAAAGGTGTGCAAATGGGGGCATTCGTCACACGTCTGAGACGACTGCCGAGATACTGTGATTTTGACAAGTTCTCAACCGAAGACGCCCTTCGGCTGAGAGTCATAGAAGGTTGTCTCTCGGAACCACTGAGACGCAAATTGCTCAAGAGAAGCTACTCGCTAGAAGAGATTGAAGAGATGACGAGAGTAGATGAACAAGCCGATGAACATGCGAAGAAAATAGAAGCCGGGAAGGGTGAGAGACGGGAACAAGCATTCAGGATGCAGTCTCGGAAAATGCATGGAAGATCCCCACCACAGGTGCGTTCCTCCAGATCCAAGAAACATCACCACCAGTCAAACAAAGGACACAAAGGCAGAACCCACACCAGGGAACGATCAGACAGACAACTCAAATGCTACAGATGCGGCTACGACTTCCCACATGCCGACGCATGCCCAGCACTAGGAAAACAATGCCAGAAGTGTGGTAGAGACAACCACTTTAAAAATATGTGTGGGGCGATACCCAAAGGTGATCAACAGAGGAGGCACCGGCAACATCAGCCCTCAAGCCGTCGTCACCATGTCAGAGCAGTCCAGGATAGACGAGACTCATCCACTGGGTCGTCACAATCCAGCTGCCACTCTTGCAGGACATATCAATCTCGACGGTCGTCATCAAGAGAATCCCGATCCACATCACCCATCTCTCAAGACCGAAAGGAATATATCTATTGTGTAGCCGACCCAGATCGGCTGAAAGAGTACCCGTGATTGGACATCAGAATTGGTACTCACCCCACAAAGTTCGTGCTAGACAGTGGGGCATCACTAAACTACTTGCCCGTAACGGAATACCAACGAATGAAGTCACCCCCCAAGCTAGATAACGCACATGCACGAGTATACACGTGGATGTCCAAAAAGCCACTAACGTGTCTTGGGAAATTTGCAACCGAACTGTCGTACCAAGATCGCACAATATCAGCCTACATCCATGTCATCGAGGGGCCTGAGGCCGACTGCCTCCTGAGCCTGGCCACCGCAGAACGACTGAGACTAGTTGACATCTTATACCGAGTGGCTGACAAACCAGCTATCATCCAAAAATTCCCCAAGCTCTTTCAAGGCCTGGGAAAAATGAAGGACTGTCAAATAAGACTACACATAAACGAACAAGTCACACCGGTAGCACAGCATCACCGGAAAATCCCGTTTCACCTGCAAGAAGCCATGGAGAAGGAGCTCCAAGATCTACTGGAAGCAGATATCATAGAAAGAACAGATGGACCAACGCCATGGGTCTCCCCGGTGGTGGTAGTCCCGAAGAAAGGGGAAACCATCCGAGTCCGCCTATGTGTGGATATGAGGGCGCCCAACATGGCGATAGATAGAGAGAGACATCCAGGCCCTCACATCAGTGACATGATCACGTCACTCAACGGAGCCAAGATATTTTCAAAACTAGACCTCAACAAAGGATACCACCAGCTAGAATTGCATGAAAGGTCAATATATATCACGACATTCTCGACACACCTCGGGCTATTCAGGTATAAAAGACTACGTTTCGGAGTGCCATCAACAGCGGAAATATTCCAAGAGGCAATCAGGAGAACAATACATCACATTCCACATGTCCTAAACTACAGCGATGACATCCTCGTATATGGAGCAACTACTCAAGAACACGACAAAGCACTAGATCAGGTCTGTCATGCACTCATGGAAGCCAATCTCACATTCAACAGAGACAAGTGTGAATTTCACAAACCGACGCTGACATTTTTCGGCCACATATTCTCTGGAAGTGGCATGAAACCAGACCCAGACAAGGTAGCAGCGCTAAACGACACACCAAGCCCTGACGACGTGGGCGATGTACGATCATTCCTAGGCATGGCCAGCTACTGCTCCAGATATATACTTGACTACGCCACGTTAAGTTACCCTCTGAGGATGCTCACCAAGCAAGGACAACCTTTTCAATGGTCCACCCAATGTGAAGGGGCGTTCAGAGAGATCAAAAGAACTGTAGAGTCGGACAAAAATTTGGCTTACTTCAACCTGAAAAAGAAAACAGAGATAACAGTGGACGCCAGCCCGTAGGACTAGGAGCCATCCTAGCACAATTTGAGAGAGAAGAAGATCAGCGACACATAGTAGCGTACGCCAGCAGAAGTCTAACAGACACGGAGAGAGCGTATTCACAGCCAGAAAAAGAAAGCCTGGCCGTTGTCTGGGCGTGTGAACACTTTCACATCTTCATCTTTGGGAAACACTTTACACTAGTGACTGACCATCAAGCCCTGACCACAATTTTTGGAAACCTGCGAGCAAAAATGCCACCAAGAATAGAGCGATGGGGCCTCCGACTCCAGGAATACACCTACACCATCATTCACAAGCCAGGAAAAGCTGCAAACCCCGCAGACTACATGTCCCGGCACCCCATCAGATCCAACAAATCAGAACAATCAATCGCGGACGAATGCATTCACTTCGTAGTAGACCAAGCGAGACCTCCGGCTGTTCCACTGGAAGCCATTTGTGAAGCGACGCAAACAGATGCCACCCTGCAAGAGGTGAAACGTCGGATTCAAACCAACAGCTGGAGACACACGCAAAGCAGTGAACAAAATGACCAAGAAATGGCGGCATTCAAACATGTCCACGACGAACTGTCAATAGCAACAAATGGTCTCGTCTTATGAGACACCAGAATGTCAACTCAGACAAGGGGTTATCAATTTAGCGCATGAAGGGAACCGGGGCATAGTAGCCACAAAAAGAGCACTCTGTGAAAGAGTCTGGTTTCCAACACTAGACCTGATGGTAGAGACAACCCTGAAAGATTGCCCGCAATGTCAACTGGTGAGCCGTCCGGATCCTCCTGCACCGCTACAAATGTCTCCACTACCGGAGGGTGTCTGGCAACACATTGCCATTGACTTCTTTGGGCCAATAAAATCGGGCCAATATGTCCTGGTCATCATGGACGAGTACTCCAGATTCCCCATCGCACAACTGTGCTCATCCACGAAAGCATTGAGTACCATACCGATACTAGAGGAGGTCTTTGCCGCATGGGGCATTCCCCTAGTGCGGAAGTCAGATAACGGGCCACCATTCAACAGCCATAACTTTGCCGCATTTGCCCAACACCTCAACTTCAAGCACCGCAAGATCACACCATTATGGCCACAGGCCAACGGAATGGTTGAACGCTTCATGTCCACAATCAAGAAAGCCATTCAGCAAGCAGAACTCACCGGAAAGAGCTTTCAGATGGCACTCAACGAGGTACTGCGAGCATACCGAAACACGCCCCATTCCACCACAGGCAAATGTCCCGCCACTCTCATGCTGGGATGCCCAGTGCGCACCAGACTATCGATGATGACGATGACAGCGAACGAACAGTATCCAGACTCTGACCATGAAGAGATGGCAGCCAGAGACAAGATAAAGAAAGAAAAGATGAAGGACTATGCGGATGAACGGCGACGTGCCACGTCCCCTCAAATACAAGAAGGAGACTGGGTGCTGGCACGACAAGAGCAGCCCCGGAAGACTGATAGCAAGTATCATGAGGTTCCGCTGAAAGTGATACAACAAAAAGGAACTATGATCACTGCAGAGACCGACGGAAGAAGACTCACCAGGAACGTGACGTATTTTAAAAAGTGCGGACCCAACATTAAGGAACTATTGACTGAACTGAAAATAGAGAAGAGAGAACCAGAGACACTGCCGCATCACAGTCAGGCATTGATGGAAATGGCCGACGAGAACGAGCGTGACAATCCTGAACTCCAGGCACGCCCCAGACGGGTCATCACAAAACCGTCTCGCCTTATTGAGGAACTTTAAAGAGACAGCTGCTGTGGTGGTCATATTCTGTTTTTCTTATTTACAGAGGGGGGAGATGTAATGACGCCGATGTAACAGTGCCCGATGACCAAACAGGTCAGGCACATAGGACCGGCCTGAGTGGGGACCAGGGCGGGCGGAAAGGGAGGAGCGGAGGGCTAGGGACGGCAGTTAGCTGTTAGCCCTGGAAGAGGATAGACGCAATAAAGGAGCTGACCAGCAAGAACCCTGTGTCTGTGTCTCCTTTGTCCACAGGGATACTACAGCGCCGTATCATATAGATACAGCGCATTCCTCCCTTTCCTTTACCATAGGGCAGCGAAACAGGGAGGCCTGAGGCGCTGCCCTACGGCAAAAGCCCATAAATAAGGCCCTTGATATTTTTCTTGTTTCCTACACTCTAGAAGTGTGTTTTTTCCCTTCTGTACCATCATGTCTGTGAGTGACTACTCTGACTTGAATTTTATTTATGTCTCGTCTGCTTTACTACATTAAGAATCTGGGCAAACCAAATTACCTACCTGTGCCTCGATTTCCTTATCTTGGAAAAATGTGGAGCTTACTGAAGCGCTATTTATTACCTTATCTGCGAATACTTCGAGAGAGGTGCTCCTTACTGGTCTCAGAAACAAACTGAAAAGGGGAGTGTAGCACATGAGTTGAGGATAAAACATGAAACAAACTGCTCAAGTAAATACTACAGCTGCCAAACGTGCTAGTAAAACCCAAGGACAAAACACATACCTTCTGTTTGCCCCTGTATACATATGGTTTACTTTAGGGTGCTATATATGTCTTTGACTACAATAATGAGCATAAGCAGTCGTTCTGTCCCTGAGAAATGTTTAATGGGACAAACGTTCAGTTCTTGTCAATCATCGATTTGCAGATAGGGATGTTTTCAGCTATCTGGGTTGCAGCGGTGTCTCTGCAACGGGCAGTGTGTTCGCAAAGACAGAAAAGAGGACCTAGGCAGAATGTGGTAGAACCTTCTTATGTGCTCCTTCAATATACGAGGCCTTGTGGCTATAAACCGCCCCTTTGCCAAAATGTAAACACAGAATGAACTACGCAAATAGGTGTTTTTGTAATGGCTAGGAAAGAAAGAAAATGGTCACCCTCAAGATTTTTACTCAAACTTGTTTTTTATTGTTTTGCAGTCAAGGCATAAGTGAAAAAATAAATACAGAATAGGGTGAAGGGCGCCTGCACACTACAAGATAAGAGAACACAGCGAAAGAATAAGTACATTTTGGGTCAGATGCGAAGATTGCCTTCTAAACAATGAAGAAAACCATTGCAAAGGTTCTATGAGCAAAGTAGCCCTGCCATGAAGGCCATGCGATCTGGAGAGTAGGCATACATTTGTGGAGTTAAGAGCAGGTAGAAACAGGCCTAATGACACGTCAGCATTGTACAACGCTGAGACTATTGTACTTGCAAGAATGTTATCGAGGTAGTAATTGTAAAATAGATTCTAGAACATAAATTGTAAAGTAGTTGTAATTGTAAAGAGAGAAGGTTATGTGTCCAAGAACGTGAAAAAGAAGAAATATCAGAGAGGGGTAGAGGGTGGGGGGAGGCAGGAGTCATCCCTTGGTTTGTGGTTACCACTTTGTGTGACACAGATGCAGCATGTCTGCAAGGCACAGCATTGATGTATGAGATGTTTGTTTATGGGGGGTCCAGTTTTTGCGTGGTCCAGAGGCCTATTGAGGTATTGTGATATTGTCGGCTCCTCTGGTGGAGCATAAGGTGTTCCCCATTTCTCACAAGAGGATTCTGTGGTTGCTTTCCAGTCTGTCAGAATCGTTTTGCTGCCGAGTGCGGTCGAATAGGAAGACATCTTGCTGACAGAGCGATGTGTGGGTGGTGTGCGTTAATGCCGAGCGTTGCTGTGAGTAAAGATTTCTACTCTTGAATCTAAAATGTTCATGAAAGAAGTTGAGACAGATTTTTAGCTTATTGATTTATGCAGCGCTTTTTTCCTATGAAGTTATCTCAAGCATTTTAAAGCGCTTTATAAATCTCCAGAGTACACGCTGTTTTACAGTATAGCCAGATTAATGTTATCAGTAGAGTGTCCTTGTTAATGCTTTGTTGTGTTTAGGTGCCTTGGAACTAGTGGTTCGCCAGGCTGCACACGAGGGAGGCAGATGATGGCTCCAGTCTTATCTTTACGAGGCTCTGCTCCACAATTCGGGTGCGAAGCCTGAGAAGGAAGGTGAAAATGTGGAGGATTCGTGTACAGCTGGGTTTGAAGGTGAAGCTTGTTTGAGCTGCACAGTGGTTTCTTTGTTGCTGTTCGCATGGGTTTCCTATGTAGATAGTGGTGTGTGTTTAGTTTCAGGACTTTGAAGATAACACAGACAGATCTCAGGATGCATCTTTCTTGTCATGGGAGTTATGGTTATTTAGGCTGGATCATAACAGATGCGATGTGATCAGATTTTTTAGTGTTCGAGATTAGTCTAGCAAAGAAAATATAAAGTGGGTCTGGCTAAATTAATCGAGGTAACTTGAATAATCAGAAGGGTAAGGGCAAAGGTCATCATCTCTTGAAGGGCATCAGTCTAATCAGGAATGATTCAAACACACAAAAATCACAACTTCTGTATCCATTTGTGAAATATATATTGTACATCAGTTATAGTCACTACGTAAGAAATATAACATTATAGGGGGCTCCGTGTGCAGTGAAAAAAGTACTTGTGCTGAAAGTGTGTGTGTGTGTATTAATATATATACAATGCTGATTACATTGGTCGTTCATTTGTTCTAGTAAGGATAAAACTCTTAATTGATTTAATGACTTTCAGCTGAGGGAAGGCTGACTTAGCAAGCACATTGATGTTGAATTAAGGTTTTGTTTGTCTTCAGTGAGGAACCATGAGATTTGGCATTGGGGCATGTTTTGAGTTGACCCCTGCTTGTGATAAGGTAGTCTGCCAATTATTTGCAGTATTGCTATTTCAGATTGTCACAATCTGGGTGTCCCCACCAGAGCTGCAGGGGTCAGATTTCTAACCCCAGTTGCAAGGAATTATTTCAATGCACCAATACAAATTAGAAATCCAGTTGGACTGTGGCCCATACAAAACCCACTGAGCAATACTGTGTGAGCAGTGTTTAATGGTCATGATAAGTCCCACTAGAGGAATTGAAGCACAAAGTGGGACTCCAAACCTTCTTTCGTAAATAGATAACACACTCAAAAGAGCACTAAGAAACACAGTATAAAACTTTAAAAAGTTTAAAAAGTTATCTACCTGCCAAGTCTACAGAATAGGAATGGTAACCACACAGAATGAGAAAATAAATGCAGCAATGCAGGAGATGGCCAGCGAAAGCAATATAAATGTTACTAGCATAGTTAGTACGTTCCTAGCATCCTAACACCCTATTGCTATCTCTGTGCGCTAAGCTAAAACTTAGCAGACGCATAAAATAGCAATCCTATAAACTGAGCTTCTTAAAATAGCTGTTGAGCTGTTCTCTATCACAGCCCTTACCTGTGAATGATAAGCAGTGCTAGGCGGAAGGCCACCTCTCTGCACTGCTCCTAGGGCAGCCCCTAACTGAGGCTGGCTGTCACAGCGAAACAGTGTGACCCCTGGCTGGATAGTTTTATCATGAAGACTCTCCAATTAATGGTCAACTAACTGAGTTTTTACAGTACGTGATCACTGGTTTTATCTCAAGTTTATAAATAGACACTGAAGTCCCAACAAGTCAAAATGAGTATGGCAATAAATGATTCATATCGATTAACATGTAGATAAATTGCCCCATAACTAAAACAATGGAAACATGCCAGCTGTCACTGTGAGCGCCCATAGTGTTATGGAAGCAACCATACTATAAACAACAACAATATAGCAGCCTAGATAGGAGGCGGACATGATGGTAACACTTCTGCACCTGTCTAAAGCTTCACGCTTTCTAATAGAAAGAGATAGAAGAATCTGCAAGAAAGCACATAATACAAATATAAGAGGTTTACACAGGCCCTGTCACAATGTTCACAATAGGTTATTGCTAATAATGAAGAACTTCATGTTGTTTTGGTTCATCTTCAGTTGATGCTCACTCACCCAATCATGAATTTTAGGTGGCGTTTTCTTAATATAGTCTGGCAATAAATTACTGCTGAGTTTTATGTAGATCTGGGTGCCATCAGTATATTGATAGTATGATAAGCCCAGCATATTCTGAAAACCCCATAGAGGTCCCACATATAGTTTGAAAAGGAGTGGAGCTATCAAGGGCATCACAACCGACCCCCCCCCCCCCCTCGCCCCCTCCCGCTTTAGCAGCTAAAACAGGGGTTGGGTTTTTATGGGCCTCTTTGTCTGCAATTTGGAAGACAAAAGCTCTTCATTAATGCTGGAATACAGAGTCCAAAGAAGAGAAAGCAGGAGCATGGAAAAATGACACTGGGTAAATAGAAGAGGGCAGGATAGAAGGAATATTGTAAGGAAGGAAGTTTGGATGAATGAGTGTGTGGATGAATAAGTATGTGGATGAATGAGTGGATGAAAGGATGACTGAATGATAGGTAGATGGGTGGTGAATGATAGGTGGAATAGGTGGTGAAAAGGATGGCAAAGCAAAGGGATGGATGAGTGAGTGAATAGATAGAGAGATGGACAGGTGAAAGGATGGCAGAGTAAAGAGATGGATGGATAGGTAAAAGGATGGCAGATTAATGGGATGGATGGATTGATGAATGGAAGTCAATGGATGCGTGGATGGACAGACAAAATGATGGAAGAGTGAATGGATAGACGACAGAGTAAATGGATGGATGGCAGAGCGGATTGATGCTTGGTAGCGTGGATAAATGGATGGTTGGATAGGAGAGTGGATAGATGGAAGAGTTGATGGATGGCAGTAAGGATGGATGGATGAGTAAATGGATGGATGGATGGATGGATGGATGGAAGGCAGAGAGAATTGATGGACGGCAGAATGGGTGGATTGCTGAATGGCAGAGTGGATGAATGTTAGAGTGGATGGGTGGCTGGATGGCAGAGTTGACGAGTGGATAGATGATAAAGTGGATGGCTGAATTGATGGATGAACTGCAGAGGTGAACTGTAGATTGCTGAGTGGATGGATGGTTGGTTGTGTGGATGGCAGAGTGGATGGATGGATGGAAGAATGGACTGATGGATGGATGGCAGAGTGGATGGATGAATGGCAGAATTTATTGATGGATGGATGGCATAATGTAGGGATGCATGGCTGAGTGTCTAGCTGAATGGATGGCACAGTGGAGGGATGGATTGAAGAGAGGATGGATTAATGGCAAAGTGAATGGATGGCAGTGTGGATGGATAGATGATTGGTAGAGTGGATAGATTGATAGTAGAGTGAGTGGATTGATGGATGCAGAAGTATGGATGGCAGTGTATGGAGAGATGAATGGGTGGGTCGATGGATGGATGGATGGCAGACTTGATGGATGGATTGCAGATTGAATGGATGGCAGACTGGGTGGATGAATTGATGGAATAGGGAAAGATTGAATGATGGATGAAATAATGAATGGATGACAGAATGTAATGGTGAAATAGTGGATATTAGCAGGTGGAGGAAGGGTGAAAGAATGAATGGATAGATGCATGGATGGAAGAGAAAATGAAGTTGTTCTAGGGAGAGTTCTGCTCACTTGCTTGTTTGCATCAGTGCTTTAGTTCAAAGTGGGAGCTATTTTAACTTTCTCGCTCATACCCTGGGAGCTATAATAGATCCTTGGGGTACCCACAAACAGTAGTTATAGAGGTTGTATAATTGTCACCAATCTTGACCATCTGACAATAATTATCTGAATACGATCAGAACTATTCTAGAACATTTCTTCCAACACCAAAGCGGGTGAATAGTGCATGTAGTAGGAGATCATGGCCAGCACTATCTAATACTGCTTAGAGGTTGAATAGTATCAGCAAGCAAGCATACCCTGATTCACTATCTGATATATGTAATCAGTAATAATGAGAAACACATTTTCAGTGCTAAGTGCGGGCCTGAAACCAGATTGAGAGTGATCTAGTAGACCTTTCTTAGTAATATATTGGTCAAGTTGTTCAGCAACACATTTCTCCATGATTGTAACAAGGATACATAGACTTCTGATTGCACAGTAGTTCTCTTTGTTGTTTGGGTCCGTCTGTTGGTTTTTAGAATGTGATGCCTTCTTTGAGTGAGGTGTGGATTATCCCTTCTGCGAGGGATGCATTGAATATGGCAATTATAGATGAACTAGTTGATTTTACTAGTTATGCAGTAGAGCGTATAGTGTACAGGTGGAGGGTTTTGTGCGGAGATCATTTTCTCAAGGGATTCTAATGAGACATATTCAAAGGAGGCCCAGGAGTATTTGGTCATTTTTGGAGTAATCCTAGTGGGGTTTTATTTATTTTGTTAGGTTAGCTTATAGGCAATTTCATTGCAGACTTTTCCTTTTTAATTAGCAAAGAAGTTTGCCAGCCCTTGCTTTTTTTGCCGGTATACCTGAGTGCACAGCAAAATTAGTGGTTTGTGCTCTTACTAAATTGGAGAGTGCACTAGAACAGTTCTTTGCTAAGTGGATGTGGTTATTCAGCTGTATCGATTTGGTCTATTTAGGAGATTAGTTTTATAATTATTTCTTTGTTATTTTAGGTACTTGATAAATGAGGGTCGTGCATACTTCTTCCATCAGTGTTCAAGAGAGAGAATGTTTTATTTCTGGGAATTTAGATAAAATGTCAAGCGTCCTTTTAAGACACTGTTTTTGGTGCATTTTGGGATAATAGAGCTATGGTGTTGTTAATTTTAGGATAGTTGTGTTGTACTGTTCAACGAGAGTAGAACCATTGTCCTAGTTTCCATCCCTGACCGTTTAAGCCCCACCTATTCTCACACAGTGAGATTAATCTAAAAGTTGGAAGGTCTGAGATACATACATACAGCACTTTTCGAAGGATTCTGCTTGTCACTCTTTGTGAATTTGTTAATAATAATGTCGATGTATGCAATGATACGTGTATGTACAAAAACCAAATTGAATCACTGTCGTTGAAATCTCCCGATATGACCTCTCCATCAACCCCTAGTCAGAAATGCGACCCCCAGTCAGGCCCTGCGCACTAGGCCTGAGGCTGCTGATTGACAGATTCCAGTTAGGGTGGCATGTAACCAGCCGGACAAACGCGCGAACAGGAAAAACCCAGATAGGTCCCACAGATGGGCAGCGACACCACAATGGTCCTGGGAGATTGTCCCCAATAAAAAAACACAAATCCACGGCTGGATGGGCGTGCGTTTCCAAAACACCATAAAGTTAGATACTACATGAAGATAGAAACACTCAGCCAATCCGGACACAGCACACACTACACATGCAGTGATCACACGCTCCCCATGCCGGACATCTGGACACATTTTTCACTAGCCCTCATTGTGCCCACACAATGTTGAAACAGACCTGCATTTGTCATCAGGTAGGAGTAATTTATGGCCTCAGGACAAGAGCAACATTCCACTCCCAAAACAGGATCTATGAATTGTTTTATGAGGCTTCAAGAAATGTATAAAAAGACATTCAAAACGATTGTACTTTGAGTCAGTCCACAGACCTGTTTCTGTAAGCTGCACTCCCGGCCATAGTGTTTGATTAAACCAACTGTTCCTGTTTTGCCAAATGCCTCTGGTCTTTGTTTTTTGAAGGTAAATTCATACTAAACAAATGTTTAGTTATGTATGATAAATAGAAGAATACACCTTTCTCTGTACGGGCTCATTTAACTGCAGCACCAATTTAATGGTTGTATGCTAATGCTATATGAAACACCTTATGACATGAATCATAGTTGCCATCAACCAAAGGCTAATGATTTTGAGCTGATTAATATGTGAATGAGCATTTATAAAAGCCAGTGGCTGAGGGTGCCAAAACTAACAACACATGATTATTTTATCATTATTTTTGATATCATAAAATCAAAAAAAACCTTGACATTAATAAATTACACTTTGAGTATGGTATAGAACCAGTAAATCTATATCATCGTTGGGATACCTTGTTTCAAGAGAAGGAATCCAAGTCTAAAATGCAGCAGAAAGATGTCTACACCCATTAAGATAATGTATTTGAATGTTTCTACAGGAATAACGACGAGGGTCTTCACCAGCTGGAAAAAACAACACCTCTCTGCTCATTTAATATTGTTGCATACTCACTCTCCAGCTTAATCAAAGATGCAATTGTCCTTTCATTTTTATTAATTTTGAATAAGTCAAATAAAATCAATAGAGTATAAATGAGTACCAAATTTCTGAAAAGCTAATCATTGTTAATTATTATGCTAACTTCTTTCTATATTGAAGTCATCATGTTAATGTAAATAATTTTAGTCCTATCTTTATCATTCCCACCTAGTTTACCCTCTTCCAAGCCAAGAGATGGGGGACACATTTTGATAAAATAAGAAAAGTAACAATAGATACATAATCTACTTATCTGCCAGTTTGTCAACAGGGTCTGCTGCTTAAGTTCAAAACACCACTATAAATCTTTTGTTTACAGAGAGTAGACTTTGTCTTCGGCGTATGTATTGTACCGTAGACAGAGTGACATTCAGGGCAGAGATCTCTCTATGGTAAATTAGAAGGGAAAAAAGTTGATTACACATATAGGGGTCGATTCCGATCCGTTAAAAAAATTCCCCGTACGAATCGTATCCGGATTTTTTTACGTACGAATCGTACAAGTCCCGTACAAACTGGCAAGTACGATTCGTATGTGAAAAAATCCATACGAATCGCATTGGGAAAATTCCCCGACACGTCCTCGGGTCGGAAAAAGTGTCCGACACGTCCCCGGACAGTTTTACGTACGAATCGGGAAACTGAAGTCCGAGCGCGCAAGTACGATCCGTCCCGTCCGTCCGAATGCACAATCGTATGGAAAAAACACAGTACGGAGCGAACTCCCATAGCAACCATGGAGACGTCCAAACATGTGCCCGCATACGCGCCGAACACCCCCCAGCCCACCCCCCCAAGTACGCGCAGTACCCCCAGCCCCCCATGTACATGCCACACCCCCACCCCACCCCCGTAGGCACGGAGCGTACCCCCACCACGTAGATACGGAGCGTACCCCCACCCTGTGTAGGTACGGAGCGTACCCCGCCCCACCCCGTAGGTACGGAGCGTACCCCCACCCCTGTATGTACTGTGCGGACCCCCAGCGTGGCGCTGGGGGTCCGCACCGTACCTACGGGGGTGGGGGTACGCTCCATACCTACGGGGTGGGGGTACGCACCGTCCATACGGGGGCTGGGGTTATGGCGCGTACATACGGGGGGGCTGGGGGTACGCTCCATACCTATGGGGGTGGGGGTCCGCACCATACCTACGGGGGTGGGGGTAGGCTCCATACCTATGGGGTGGGGGTACGCACCGTCCATACGGGGGCTGGGGGTACGGCGTGTACATATGGGGGGCTGGGGGTATGCTCCATACCTACGGGGGTGGGGGTCCGCACCGTACCTACGGGGGTGGGGGTAGGCTCCATACCTACGGGGTGGGGGTACGCACCGTCCATACGGGGGCTGGGGGTACGGCGTGTACATACGGGGGGCTGGGGGTATGCTCCAGACCTACGGGGGTGGGGGTCCACACCGTACCTACGGGGGCGGGGGTACGCTCCATACCTACAGGGTGGGGGTACGTGCCATCCATAGGGGGGGCTGGGGGTACGGCGCGCACATACGGGGGCTGGGGGTACTGCGCGTACATACGGGGGGCTGGGGGTATGTGCTGGGGGACAGTGCTTACATACGGGGCTGGGGGTACGCACCGTCCTTACGGAGGTGGGGGTACACACCGTCCATACGGGGGTGGGGGTACACACCGTACCCCCAGCACCCCGTATGTACGCGCCGTACCCCCAGCACCCCCCCACATGTACGCGCCGTACCCTCGGTTCCCATATGTATGGCATGTACCCCCAGGCCCCTACACCCTGCCCGTGCCTGTACGTACCCTACCCCAGGCACCTACACCAGCACCCTCACCCAGCATTGCGCATGTACGAGTCGTACCAAGCCATAGCAAATGGGAGCACTGTACAACAACAGGGCCGATGTGCGCACCGTACAGACGCGAAAAACACACGTACAGAACCAGGACACTGCAAAACACCACAAGGAGAGTCAATGCGAATCGCACAACACCACAAAACACGTCCAACAAGCCCAAATACATCCAATACACTGACCTGCAACAGCCAAACCGGTAAACAGAGGCCCAAAACACAACCACTCCTTATAACACACCCACCCAAAGTGCAAACACAGCCACACCCACAAATGGACCAATAAAAAGGGCCCACACACACAAACCATGAGCCTTTGCAACAGACCCACTGCTGCCAGACCCCACAGACAACCCACAGCACCATACTTGAACCTTCACTACACCTTATACTTGCACACCTTCACACAACCACCTTCACAAACACCCCCTCATCATATTCTCACACACACCTTCACAACCACACACACACACAACCATCCACACCCACACCCCACACCATGCCCACAGACAAGAATCCAAAGTTCACAACAGCGGAGCTGGAGATCCTTGTCAACCAAATCATCAGAGTCGAGCCACAGCTCTTTGGAACATTGGTCAGACAGACCAGCATAGCTGAAAAATCAGCCATGTGACAGAGGATCGTCGACAGGGTGAATGCTGTTGCGGCCATCAGAAGGACCAGGCATGAATGCCAAGCCAGGTGGTACGATCTGCGGAGGACGGTCCGCCGCAAAATGTCTGACGAATACAACCAGGGGAACATCACTGGAGGTGGCCCGCCCCGCAGACCGGTACACTACCATCCCTGGGAGGAGAAGGTGATGCGCACGCTGCCGCCGGTGGGAGTACACGGAGTAGAAGGAGTCGCTGAGCCTGGTGAGTACACAAACAACCCACCTCACATGGGGGGAACCGCATCAACAACCCAACTCCCAATTATGCACGCAACTACCCCAAAGCTATCACCGGACACAACCACACTCCAAAAACACGCACATGCCACTAGCGGCTCCATGCCCCATGCCCCAAGCAAGGCCATGCCAAGTCACAGGCCACACAAAACACCAACACAAGACAGGATGTCCGTGACGCCGGGAGGGTGGGCCTCCAAAAAAACATTGTGCAACTCAGAAGCAGACAACAATGCCCTCAGCCCATATGGCCTAGGGCAGAACTATACAAACAGTGTGTCCCAACACTGTACTGTGTCGCCTGCAAATGGTGGCCGCGTCGCAGGATGACATGAGTCTGAAGGGCCAATTTGCACATAACAGCAGCTAATGAAGAGGCATCACTGTGAAAGAGTGTCAGCACACACCGCCACAGCAGCACAGACTCAGAGACACTCTGCCCAATGGGGGCCGGGAGATTCTAAACAAAGCCACATGAACAAGCCAATGGCCTGTGAAAGACCTGCAAAGTGTGTGTGCCCTGGAAGCTGGGCTGAGGTGACAGAGGGTGACAGACAGACGGAGGGAGAGGGAGAGAGGGAGAGAGACAGAGGGCGACAGAGGCCGACAGAGGGAGACAGACAGAGGGAGGAGGGTGACAGAGGGAGGGAGAGAGGGAGACAGAGGGAGACTAAATCACCCTTGGGTGGTGTGGGCATGTCCACTCGTCAGCAGGTGGACTGTGTGCATGTTGACAAAGTCTGGCAGTGCGTGAAACACCCCGTTTTCGTTAGGAAATCACTGGGTCATGTGTCAAACTGTGTACGAGTAGATCCTTGCTGCAGGCACAAACCTAACCTTACACCCAGTATACCCACTCACTGTGTTTGTTAGAACCCAGTCACAAATGCATAAGTTACCTACTGCATTCTCCAATAGATATGAAAAAGCACCATTTGCCCACGTACAGTGCAACACGAAAGCCGGTTCTGCATCGCTCGCTAAGCACGCTCGCTACACTGCTCACTGTGTTCAAAATTGATGCAACAACAAAGAGTGTGTCACACATAGGAAAAGTGTTGAAAGCTGTGGCCAAGGGACATACCCATGCACCATGCACAATGCACAGGGACTTGCCAAGTACAGACAAGGTAGATGACACTTGGCCCCGCTGTAGACAGCACAAGGCAATCCTGTGACCACTGTACACTCAAACACCAACTCCACATGCCACCTACCTACCACAGGAACTCACATTCACTGTCATGCCAGCATGCACCATCAGGGGATAGACACATCACCTGGTAGACCCAATGACAAATCACACCACACACAACAGCATGCCCGGTCACACACCCCCCCTTACACAAGCACACACCCCCGGGGCAGCCAACGCAAATTGGCACTCCCACAATGGATATGTGACACAACAAGACCAATCCATAGCCAAATAAGCATCCCAACACTCATGAGACAGGCCAAATAACCAGGAGTACATACCAACCTGTCCCCCGCAACATACCCATCCACAAGTGCACTGTGAGAGGAATGCTAGACATATCCAACTACCCAGAGGAAGTGTGCCAACTTGAGTATGTATGAAACATGGATGTCGCATGAAACACCATTAACATTGTCTCTCTCTCACACACAGGGCAACGTCGTCGATCTCCCCCCAACACTGGGGGGGAAGAATCACAGGACCAGGCTCGGCGTGACGATGATCCCACCGGCAGCGATGACTCTCACCACACCGTGGATGACCCCGACCAACCTGGCCCCTCTGGTGCCCAAGCACCTGCAGCACCTGCGTCAGGTGCAACTGTGCCAACCACCACCCCCATTCCTGCCACATCCCAGGATACACACAGGAGCCCTGCTCGCACACAACGCAGCCAGTCTGACCAGGAGGGACAAGGTACTCCGGGCACCCAGGAGGAGGCAGGCGACCCCGCAAATGCCATCCCTCAGGGGTCCCGGAGACCCGATGTGCCCACAACGGCAGGCCAGGCTCAAGTGGGCAGGTGTGGTGGGAGTGGAGGACGGCGGAGGCGCGAACCTGACCAGACAACTGAGGAACCGGTTATGTCACACCAGGGGCATCAGCCAGGCCGTGGAGGCCCTCAATGAGATTAAGAACCTGCAGGCCGAGCAATATGCCAGTCAACAGCAACACCAAGGACGGATGGAGGCAAGACTGGCTGAGCTCGTGGCGGTGCAAACGGACATGACCCGTGTACTCCGTCGGATTGCCGAAAACATGGGCAACCCTCCCTGTGCCACCAGGCGTAGATCACCACCAGCCACAGGGAGGGATCAGGAGGAGGACGATTCGTCCGACGGAGCATCACAGACATCGTCACGGCCTGCTTCTGAGGGTCCCCGGAGGAAGGTGGGTCATCCACGCAAAAGACCGTGAGAGTCAGCGGACCATCACCATCTCCCAGGTCACCTGGCCTGGCACCTGGCCCTCTGGCGCAACAGCAGCACCTCATCCAATGACATTCTCTGCCACATGGACTTGCTGGTCACTGTCTGACCAATGTTGACAAAGACTGTGGCATGGACTCTGATGACTTCCAATGGCAAGGATCCCAACTCCCCCTGTGAACTTTGGATTACAGACACCCAGCGAGCACCACTTTACATCCCCCCAAACACGTACCCCACCACTAATAAAAATCATAGAAATCACGAGATGATGCCGTCATTTTGCATTATTCCATAACATGTGTGTGTTGGAAAGTCAAACCATGCCTGAGTTTTGAAGTAACTCCAACCATGCATACCCTGGGGCCTGAGTCTGGCACAGGACACACATGGGTCACAATGTATCATCCAATACAGACATGGAGCACCATACTCACCCGTGATGGGCCCAACCAGCTGAAGGGGTGCCTGCACAACTGTGCGGACAGACCTATTTCGAAGAGCAACAGTCATGCGCAGAGGTCAGGGATCATGTGGAGTGTCCTGGGGTGGGAGTCCCAGGTATGTGTAGCCAGGTGAGAGAACTATGTCCTGCATGCAGGAGTCAGGTGGATGTGGAGAATGGTGGCCAGGCCAAGGTTGGATGCATGGAGATGGCACAATGGGGTCTTGGATGACAGTGCCACAAGGTTGTGTTGGGGTCTTGGTCGTGGGCTGCATCCTGAGTGTGGGCATGGATTGTGAAGGTCATCCTGCAGCTGACAGTGATCCATTGCAGCTATCTCTGTTGGACGGTGATGTGGCTGGGTCACCGGATGTTGAAGCAGAGCTGTGCAGATGCACCCTGGATGTGGACAAGTCTCATGGGAGTTGTAATGTACTTCTCCGTAGAGTGCAGGGTAGGATTAGACACGGATGTTGTAGTTGACCTGGGGGATGGTCTGGCTTGCCTTGAGGTGGATCGAACTGTGGATCTTGTGCATAATGCAGAGTGTGCTGAAGCCTGAGGTACAGATGCTGGTGATCAGCATAGCACATGTGAGCAAGCAATCCATGATGCACACTAGCTTGTGTGCGTGGACACTCTGTGCCTGTACAGGGCCCTTGCGGGTGGGACACAAGCAGTTGACCCAGCTGTAAGGGGACAATCCACAGATGAACACCTCAGTCGTGTACAAGTCCAGCATCAGGTGGCCGACGTTCAGCCATCTGCCAATGGATACCATGCATTATTCAATATGAGAACTGGCAAGGACTGCGTCTTTGGGGAGGGTGAGGAGCACCTGGCTGTCAATGGGACACCAGATGATGATGAGATGCAGTGCGCATGTCATGGTGTAGAGGAGGATCCTGGACACATTGTAGACTGACACGCTGAGACAGGATACCTGTGCCATGTGTCCCACAACGACACCATACTACATGCAGAGGCCTGGAGTACCACTCACATGGGCATGTTGGGGTACAGAGCCGGTGGGGAGTAGGAGGAACATGACCTGGTTGGTGTGACAAGGCCTGGAAGGCGTGACAGCGCTGTGTAGGCAGTTGGAGTTGCACACTCATTATGCAAAGGTGTTGTGTGGGCGATGAGTGCATGCCTGAGTGCATGCAACAGATGTATTGGATGGACATTGCTTGGTGGGTGGCCTCAACATTATGGTGTAGCGTGATGTGGCACATGCAAGGACATGAGGCACGTGCAATGTGCACGTAGCATGTGCAGACGGTCCAGCCTTTGCCACCGCAACTGTGTCACACACAAGCAGATTGCACCAAAATGAATGGGTGGAGGAAGGAAGGGGGGTGTGTCTTAGAGGCGTGTGTGTGAGGCCAAATATAGAAACTGCAGCAGCATGCGCCATGTCCTGAAAACCATGCCACAAGTTGCACACAAACACAAGCATGTCAGAAAGGACTACTGCAAAAGGTGTATGATAAGGAAGGAGTGTCTGGTTCAACATGGCACACACACAGACAATGGATGCACATGCAGCAAAGTGGCCGTTGTGGGGACTGAGATGCCAAAATACCTACACAGCCATGTACATCATGCACAATACATATCATAATCCCGGACAAAAAGCTTGCATCTTGCTACTCTGCACATAGACTCATATGCACAATCTGTGAAAACTATGCCAGACATGCCGCATGCACAGTGGCAAGAGACCTGCATTGACAGAGATGAGGCACCTTGGAGGCTGAGGGACACCATTATTAGTCATGTTTGCCGGAAGGCAAATGCATCTATATTAACAGGTGCACAGGTCATGTGGATGAACATGTGGGACCTACACTGGCACCCCCCTTTGCACCACAGATGCAGGAAATCCATAGAACTGGCACACAAGTGAGGGGTTTGAGGCAAGCACCCCGTGCTGCTCACGGAGAGGCTGCTATTCACCATTGAGCCTCTAATGGGGATGTCCCACACTATGTCAACCGGGTGCATCCCGTATGTTTCCGAGGGCAGTGTTACACACATTGATGCCTTCATCACAATCCACAATCACATTACAGATGACTGTCACCAAGTGTGACTATCAATTTAGGTGAATCCAGCTCCATGTCATGTGCCCCATGGTAATTCTACATGTATGCAAAGTAACCAAACATGAACAGGAGCAGTGCGCACACATTCAAAACAAATAGCACACCCAAAAAGCCGTGCTGCATCCCTTACCCTAAGGTGAATTTTCGACATGTCCGTGCATGTTACGCTGATTCAGCACACGTTGCTGTATTCATGAGGAATAGCAGGAGCACAACAATGCCACCAGCAGACAGCATGCGCAAATACCTGGGGATGAGAGACACACAAGAAGTGAGCCAAAAGAAGCACATCTGCATGCATGGGCATGTACTCGACACGTATTAGGTTGTCAACATGCTAGGTGAAAATAGTGTCTCAGGAAAGACATTCTTTTATTACACCATCACTCGAGTGATACATCCAAACACACCTCTGACTCACTTGCCATACATGCAGATGGACCCACACATTGCAACACATGCCACACAAGGCTTAATGCGTGCACACTCAGACACTGCAACTCACCACTAAGCAAAGAAGTTGCGTATGAGCCGACTCCAGATGTCCTCTTCCTCCTCCTCCTCAACATCACTTGCCTTGTCACCAAGCCCCTCATCCTCCACGGGTGGATGTTCCTGCTCATCCGGATCCATGATGAGTGGCACAGCTTTCTCCACTGCCATGTTTTGCAGCATGCAGCACACGATGAAGATTTAGCAGACCTTCACCTGTGCATATGGGAGTGCGCCGCCGGTCTTGTGGAGGCACCGGAATCGGCTCTTCACTTGCCTGGTCTGCCCATGGGCGTTGTTGTACCGGTGATTGGCAGCCGTTCTGGGGTTGCGGAGAGGCGTGATCAGCCATTGCATGTTGAGATAGCCAGAGTCCCCTACATGGAAACATCATGGACAGAAGTGGGTCAGGAGAAGCAGTAAGACAGAAAGATGAAGCTAAATACAGGACTAACAGAATATACCCACCAACAAGACATGCTCGTTCGTTGCGCAGCTGCAGCATAATTTCAGGCACCCTGCTACGCCTCATGATGTAGGCATCGTGTGCTGATTCTGGAAAACGAGCACAGACATGGGAAATCACCATGTTAACAAGACACACCACAAGGGCATTAATGGAGTGGTAATGTTTGCGATTACGAAAGGCTACCTCCTGTGCCTGTGGTGGTACCAAAGCCACATGTGTCCCATCAATAGACCCAATGACATGGGGCATCCCTCCCAGGGCATAGAAGTCCCCCTTGACACCTGTCAACTGCTGTTGGGAAATGAATAAACTCATCCAGGTGAACCAACATGGCCTCTAAAAAATCATGCAGGACACAGCTGAACATGGTCTGGGACATGCCACCAACATGAGCTATGGTATATTGAAACGTACCCGTGGCAAAGAAATGTAGGGCTGCCATCACCTTCATCATGGGTGTCAGTGCAGTAGGATACCTGTGTAGCGGTTGCAGGTGTGGTGCCAGCCTTGCGGTCAAGTTCGCAATCAACCGTTGGGTGAAGCGGTAACGGCGTATACAGTCACGTTCCCTCAGGGCAGCCAAGTCTGGCATTGGTCGGGGGAGAGGCGGAGCCCTGCAGTAATTTGGAAGGGACAACGAAGAGTGAGTACAGTACAACAACGATGTCAATGTACTGAGCACATGTTAAACAGCCAATACACATATGCTACATACAGAGTCAGGTCTGTGCAATATATCCTGGACACGTATGCCAGGCAGGTGACACTCCTACCAAGAGCCAGCTACAAACGTGGATTCTCAAGCTCAACATGACATGGCATGAAACTAGCTGTAGGCCAGTGTAAGTGAACAGGCAGACGCATTACAGGAGTGACAGACATCCACATATGTGCAGAAGAAGGATGTTTATTATACAGACAGGTTGCGGAACACTAGAGGCACAGGTCACATGTCCCTGATAAAAGGACAGACCACACACCTTGCCATGAAGGGGTACATGTCAAGACTGATCACACATACATTGATACTACGCAGACATGTCCTTGTCTCGCAAGTCCATGTTCGATGCATACATACACATGTTACGTCTGATTCCACATGTGTCCTGGTGTGCACAATAGTGTGCCATGCCCATCTACACACAGGCACATGTTGGATGCAGCAACTGCAGATGCATTTGACGGCACACCAACAGAAAGCTTATGGGAACACATGACACACACATGACATACTCACATCGTGCAACGCCGGTAGTCACATGTCAGGTGCAATAATCCATGTACCTGGCATCAGGGGACAGTTGCGGGTGTTGGCGACTGTGCCATGCCAGTGACGCATTGCTCAACAAGTCTGTACTACATGCACACATGTCAAAGGTGTGAAGGGGATGTGTGGCACATAGTGCACCATCACACATGACATGTGTACACAGCTCATCACACATCTATTGGGTTCAAACATGAGGAGATATGTGCCACATCACAGCCTGACACACCTTGGCCCGAGACATGTAGGACTGCACTGACAATGACTTGATGTCCAGCCTTGGCCAAGTATGACAGCTCAATTCCTTTCTGTGTGCCGCCTGTCACCAGTGTAAGGTGTGAAACGCACCGTACACACGCTATGAGGGCGTGTGTAGGGTCCGTATCACTATGGTAGTGTAGCCGTACGCCATGGTGATACGGTCCATACACGCGTGTGTAGGGTCCGTATCACTATGGTAGTGTAGCCGTACGCATACGCCATGGTGATACGGTCCGTACACGCATGTGTAGGGTCCGTATCACTATGGTAGTGTAGCCGTAGGCGTACGCCATGGTGATATGGTCCGGACACGCGTGTGTAGGGTGGGTATCACTATGGTAGTGTAGCCGTAGGCGTACGCCATGGTGATACGGTCCGTACACGCATGTGTAGGGTCCTTATCACTATGGTAGTGTAGCCGTACGCGTACGCCATAGGGATACGGTCCGTACACGCGTGTGTAGGGTCCGTATCACTATGGTAGGGTTGCCGTAGGCGTACGCCATAGGGATACACAGTACCCCAGCCTGTATGGGAGACCAGGGGAGCAGGTGAGTGCTGACTCCACTAGCTAAGACTGTGCCCCTTTTTTGTGACTGTCACTTCTGGCATTGTGTCCAGGTGTGACAGACATGCAATGTTCTTTAGAGTGGGTCCCAGGGGGGAGAATGGCTCATGTCTCCCATGCAGAGCATGCTGTAGCGCATGTCTGCACTCCTCACTTGCATAGTGCTTACGGTGACAATCACTGCATGGTGCATGCCACATTCAGCCTGGCTAATCCTCTTGGGAATGTTGTTTCTCCAGTCCTGATGTGATTCTGTGTCCCCCCCAGTGTGACAGGTGACTGTACCCACAGATGTGTGTGAGTTGAGTGTACCTGTGGTGAGAGTCTCCAAATGATGTGTTCGTCCCCTGGACATTGGTGTGTGTGTGTAAGTCCCCTGTCATGTGGGTGACTGTCTATGTGGAGTGTTGCAGCCCAGATGCATGAGTGATGCATATACCCTACCCATCTGATGTGAGCAGGGAGCAGTGCTGTGTGTCTGACGTGCTGGGCTAGCCCAACACCTGTGACACCCCCCAGTCAAGTGGCACATGTGCAGAGTGAGGTTTGTACCCGCAGTTGCCAATGACAGGTGATTGTCCTGTGCCTGTGTGTTTCTGTGTACTCTGCTGAGGTTGCGTCAGTGGCCTGGGGCATGTGACTTCTGTGAGGTGCTGCACATAATCCTGGTGTAGCTTGTGATGCACAGTGTGAGCCATGATCATTGATTGTGTCGCACCCCTCATTCCACCTGTGTACTTTCAATGCCACGCAGTGCATTTGGCCTTCCCCAGAGGATAATGTCCCTGTGACAAAGGTGCAATGAGTTGGCTGCATACTATGCCCTGTTCACACCAGCCAAATTGTTCAAATGTGTGTCTCTGTGATATGTAGCAGGTGTATTGATGTTGTCTCACTTTGTCATCCTCACAGGTAGGCGCCTATGCCAAGGGGGAGATCTGAAAGGAGGCCGTCAGGGCCGTGGGGTCGGTGGAGGGATGAAAGCGGCGCCTGGCCCAGGTGAGGAAACGCTGGCAGGATATCCGGTGCTGGACCAGGAGGATCGCCCGGGTCCTGCTGGGGGACTCACCAGAAGGTCATAAGAACCGTGGGCGCCGCCGCCTCACCCACATAATGAAGCGTGTCCTGGCGGTGGTCTTCCCAGAGATGGATAGGCGCTTACAGGAGAAGCAGCAGCAGGAAGGGGGTAGGTACATGTGTGTTTGTTGTGTGTCACCAGCTGTTGGAAGTGCCCAGTCGCATGGATACACAGCCAGGGTTTATATGTGCAGTGCATATCCTGTTCCCCCAAGTCTACCCGTGCTGTTCTTCCTCCTTTCCCCTCCTTGACATGTGTACCCTGGTCTGTGTGTAGTCACTCTTGCACAAGGTTATCTAGGCTGCCAGTTAATCCACGTGCCCAATGCTTGCAGCGTCATGTGTGGGGGTGGTGTGTGACATGTGTTGGGACCTTGCCTGTGCCCTGGCCAGTTCAGTCATTGTAGGGTCCATGTTAGTTGCCACTGATGCTGAGTCCCGACATAGGAGTGTGTCTTACAAGTGTACTGCCTTACAGCATGCAGGACCAATGTTGTGCCCTCAGACAATATGTGCATGAGTGGGAGTTGTGCATAGTGCAGGGACGGTCGCTTCTGTTGCTGTCATATCCATACAGGACCATGGAGGAGTGTGGCCACTACAGTCCCCTGGGGCACCTTTTCCTAGGTATCATGTGTGTCATCCAACAATGTGGACATTCTCAGTGTCTTCGGCATAGGTTGGTCTCTGTGGCATTTTACCCTGGCCTAATTTGTCTTTCCGTAAAGTTTGCTACATGTGTCCACTGTACAGGGTGACCCAATTTGGCTTGTGCATACTCACAGTGGCCAGTGCCTGTGTGTCTTGGTACAACTATCTGATTATGGTTGTTTGTCAATTATATGTGTGGACAGGCTCACGAGGAGTACTTTGTGTACACTCAGGATTTATTGAAGGGCATGTTTGTAATCCCCGTGTAGGAGGTGTAAGTACTTCCTCTGTCTCAATCACATTGTCTCAGGTAGGGGGGGGGGTTAGTGCGGGAAAGGCCTACATGTCCAAACCTTATGTCTCCTTGCCAGGTCTGGCCTGTGTGTGATGCTTGTCTGAACATACACTCAACATGCAGTGACCCAGTCATGTTGGGCATGGTTTAATGTATGCCACAAGTTAGGAGACATGGTTCCTGCTCATCCCTTTTTTGGAAATGGTGTGTGGTCCAGATGCTGTGCTCGACTGTCCCCAGAGACTGGCTCCTCTGTCTAATTTGATATCTAGTTATTTGCTGTTGTGTCATGCTCTCCATTGTTTCCCAGTGGCATGGTGGGTCAACCAACTGTGTGGTGCAGGGCCTACATATGTGCGTAGTATTGTAGATGTTACTCATGTTGTTTTTCATGCTATGCACTGTGACCTATGTAGTTTTGAATCATGTGTCATATGTATACAGGTGTCTGATTTTTCCTGTCTCTTCACCTTGCCCACAGCATCGTCGGGGGAAACCGAGGGAGACACTGGCCCGGACCTTGAGGAGGGATCGAGCACCGGTGCCACCAGTGCTTGGGAGTCTGGCGCAGCGAGTGGCACGAAGGCCGAGGGGAGTGAGGCGGAGGACCTGTCCAGTCCCACCACCGACTATGACGCTGACGGGTCCGAGGCTAAGCTCCCAGAGGGGGCGGAGGCTGCTCCCAGAGCTGAAAGCAGCACTCCATCTGTCGCCGCCCCCTCCATTCCCATCACCGGCCTCCCACTTGCTCGGGTCCCTTCCCTCCGTGCTAGGCGACAACATGTCTCCTTCGTGCCAGGCACCGCACCCCCTGCCCCTGTCTCCCCTGCTGCCGTCAATGCCGAGTCTGTGGACATTCTGCGGCAGTTGCAGGTTGGTCAGACATCACTGCTTAATGTCCTCCATGGCCACACCAGACTGCTGACACAGATGGTGTCGTACATGGAGGGCATGTCAGCAGCAATGTCTGATCAACGGATGTTGCTGAAGTCCATAGACTCATCACTGACTGCAGCAGTGGATCTCCAGCAGCGCTCCGTCCCCCCCTACCCCTGCACCATCCACACTTCCCACTCCCATGCCTGTCCCACGCACACCCAGACGTCCCCATGCACGCACCCCACCAGACACAGGCAGCACACCACCAGGGAAGGCCAACCGCACTCCTCCAGTCACGCACACACAGGGAGAAGTAGGCACACCCACTGAGTCGGGGGGCAAACGGCAGCCACGCAGCCACAGTGGGAGTCCGCAGTCCTCAAGACCCACTTCCTCCAAAACCACTCCCCTTAGCTCTCCTGGCCAACTGTCAGATAAAGAGTCCTTTGTGGCCAGTGTGTCCCTCAGCCCCAGTGTGGCACCACCCCGCAAGCGGTGGAGGCAGTGCCCGGCCAGGGTAGTTGAGTCCCCCCCCTGTCCACACCCTCCCCCAGTAGCGCTGCAACCCATCCCTCCGACCCCCCCCCCTCCTTGGGGCCTGTGGTTGATTCGGGTGCAGGGGAGACACTGGAAGATCTTGCAACTGTGTGCAGCGCCCTGCTAACCACCACCTTTGGCGCTGCCCCACCCCCTGTGGTGGAGTTGTCCGTCCCTGCACCCACAACACCTACCCTTGCCCCTCCTGTCCCTGCGGTGCCTGGTCCTTCCCCCCACATGATGCCCCCCCTTCTGTGGATGATATGGTAGAGTGAACTGTGCAGGCAAGCTAGGGGAGACGCGTCCCAAAGTGTCCCCCACCAGGACTTCGCACATGGCCTGGCCTATGGGCCCTGTATATAGTGGACATTTCTTTTGCTATTATTTTTTATGCTGAATAAAGCATTTTGTTTTTCATTTGCACACAAATGCTTTACTGGTCTTGCTGTTGGTGGTGCTGCTCCATGATTTGGGGTGGAGATAATGTGTTAGGTGTCTGGGAAATGTTGTAGTGTGCTGCTCATGGGGTGGACCCTGGTATCTGTGTGCCATCACAAGGTATCTGCAAATAATCTTTGGTCATGGAAGGTCTTACTGCATGGTGACATTGTCCCAAGGTGTGTTCCTTCCTCCGTGGACCCTGACATCTTCCCTGCAGAGTGTTTCCCAATTGTTGTGCTGAGCTCTGTCTACATTTCCTGGGTGTGTGACGGATCACTTCAACTTTGGCCATGCATGCTCAGCAATGTCTCCACCTGCATCATTTGTGGCATCCTTGATGGTCACTGTACTTGTGTATGGAGTATATTGACATGACTTCATGTGGACATGTTCCCTTTTCCGCACTATGCATGTGTGTACTCCCAGCCTCGCACACATGTGTTACGTGTTCTGCAGGGTCTTTGGGCACCTGTCTGACAATTGTGGGCATTGTATCTGTGGGTACTCCACACTTTTCCTTCCATGGGAGGCAACAACTTGTTGGCTGCCCCAGCACCTGTACATTCCTATCAGTCCTGGAATGTGCGTGACAGTGTGTGCTCCCTTTGGGTCTCTTAGTTTAGTAGGGTGGCACATGAATATACAGTCTTGTTGCATGCTCTCAGTGTGTGTATTGTGCTGCCAGCGCCAGGGGTGGGTAAGCATGTGTCATTTGTCATCACACCCACATGTGGTGTGTCATGCAGTGGGGGATGGACATCCACCCTCATGGGAGTAGGACACTGCTGTCAGTGATGTGTTGGCATGACACTCTCAATATAGTCGCACTTTGTGTATGCCTTAATGCACCCATGGAGTTTTGCTAATTGTAGGATGGTGTACACACCACCATGTCTCTGACCACTGCTGGGAGGACTCTGCACTCACCCCTCCTGTGTCTGGGCACTGCTGGGAGTCCTCTGCACCCACCCCTCCTGTGTCTGGGCACTGCTGGGAGTCCTCTGCACCCACCCCTCCTGTGTCTGGGCACTGCTGGGAGGACTCTGCACCCACCCCTCCTGTGTCTGGGCACTGCTGGCAGTGATAGGCACCCACCCCTCCTGTGTCTGGGCACTGCTGGGAGTCCTCTGCACCCACCCCTCCTGTGTCTGGGCACTGCTGGGAGGACTCTGCACCCACCCCTCCTGTGTCTGGGCACTGCTGGGAGGACTCTGCACCCACCCCTCCTGTGTCTGGGCACTGCTGGGAGTCCTCCGCACCCACCCCTCCTGTGTCTGGGCACTGCTGGGAGTGATAGGCACCCACCCCTCCTGTGTCTGGGCACTGCTGGGAGGACTCTGCACCCACCCCTCCTGTGTCTGGGCACTGCTGGGAGGACTCTGCACCCACCCCTCCTGTGTCTGGGCACTTCCGGGAGTGATAGGCACCCACCCCTCCTGTGTCTGGGCACTGCTGGGAGTCCCCTGCACCCACCCCTCCTGCGTCTGGGCACTGCTGGGAGGACTCTGCACCCACCCCTCCTGTGTCTGGGCACTGCTGGGAGGACTCTGCACCCACCCCTCCTGTGTCTGGGCACTGCTGGGAGTGATAGGCACCCACCCCTCCTATGTCTGGGCACTGCTGGGGCTAATGGCCACACACCCCTATGTGTCTGTCCACTGGTGTGGTACGAACCGTACCCACTACGTCACCCCAACAATGGCGGTACGGCCCATACCCATGCCTTTGGGATGTGGGTACGGGCCGTACCGCCATTGTTGGGGTGACGTAGGGGTGGGCGTGGTACGACTCGTACCCACGCTCTCAAGGCGTGGGTACGGGCCGTACCCCTACGGCACCCAACAATGGCGGTACGGCCCGTACCCACGTCCCATAGGCATGGGTACGGGCCGTAACGCCATTGTTGGGGTGACATAGGGGTGGGCGTGGTACGACCCGTATCCATGCCTTTGAGACGTGGGTACGGGCCGTATCGCCATTGTTGGGGTGACGTAGGGGTGGGCGTGGTACGACCCGTACCCACGCTCTTAAGGCGTGGGTACGGTGCATACCACAATTGTTGTGTTGCCGGTTCGCGTCCATGTCGACTTCCGTTGTGGCAGACGCAGGCCTTGGTGGAGACGCCCCCACCCCCCCGAAGAGACCAGGCCCTGGGGGTCAGGTATGTACAGGGCATGTATGATTTTTAACTTGAGTGGGGGTAATGTTTCCTGCCCCCCCCTTTGCCCCTGTGTATTGTCCTGACCTTCTGCGGCATCTGCGTCGGTTCCTGTACACCAGGTGGACTGCTATGAGGGCCGGGATGACACGTAGGTTGGGGCCCATGGCTGTCCATCGCATACAGGTGCTCCTTCTGCGCGTCGTCCTGATTTCCCGGCAGTTTTTGGCTGCCGTAAAATATAATCCGTGGGCACGGATCGTACTTGCTGGTTCGCGAAACGCTGCCTGACTCCGTCCGGACGTCACGTCGCGGTGTCCCGGATCCGATTTGTATGTATTTTTTGCCGGTCGGTGTTTTTTACGATTCGTACGGAAATGGTGTTTCTGTACGAATCGTACTAGCGGGTTTGTAAGGTGTTTTTCCCGGGTACGAGTCGGACGGAGAAAAAGCTCCGTCCGACGGTTCGTACCTGGGTTTTACAGGATCGGAATCGGCACAATAATAATTAGTAAAAATGTTTTTATGTTACATATTATTGTAAGTTAAGTTTTATATAATTATTTTAAATGTATAACAAAAGAAAAAAAGCCACAGCACTATATAATTAATTTAGAAATACATCTTTAATTTAAAATATTAAATTGAAATAATTTTTTCCGATGTTTAAATTAAAAAGTTAATTCCCACACAAAGTATAAAAAGGAAAATGCAGTATGTTTTAATAATTATTAAAAGTGATGTATAGAATTAATTAAAAGTATTTTAATTATATTTAAATTAACATGTATGTTACATTCATTTAAAAATTCATAACAGTTTGTTAAAATATTTATAATTAACTAATACATATGTTTTAATTTTATACATCTTTTCTAACATGAACTTATAGTTATTTATATTTTAATCTATTTAAATGAATGTAACATTATTTCCTTTGGTGTTTTATTTTAAGTCACTGTCTCCATTATTTTCTGTGGGAGGGTGATGCAGTATCAGTGGCGGGTTATGAGTGGTGCTGGGCTGAGTACTGTTCCTTATGGCAATGGTAACTTACACTCATAAACGTGACTCCACACCCTTTACTAGGAAGTAGAGAGTGGAGACATGTAATTCTACATTTTTAAGTAACTTTACACACAGAATTTGTGAATAGCCATAAGTAGTAAAGCTACTAAAAAGAGTATATTACACATGTACATTTCTCAAACATGAATATTAACTTTGTAAATAGCTTCATCATTTTTGACAAAATGTAACACATATTAAATAAAAACAAAAATGTTAGAGAGAGTGGAATGTGTTATTTTAAAATTATTATTTATAAATTAAATGAATATATTTAAATTAAATAATTATTTAATACACATTGAATGTGATGAGTTCATCCACTGGAGGTGAATTGTAAGATTATTATGAATGATTATGAAGGTATGTAAGACTATATGTTTGGTACTGGCTTCCCTACAAACGTGACTGAATTGAATAAAAGAAAGGAAGAAAAGCATGGATAAAAAGCAATACAGAAACATAAAAGAAATATAGTTACCAATAATCATGACTATTATGATTGTAATCAATACATACACACATATTTCCATGATTACATACATACATACATACATACATGCATTTCCCAAAAAAGCTTGGCATGAGGATTTATTTTTTATTTGTGAAGTTCAAATATGACCAGTTGTAGACAGACTGACACTTGGTGGATGTTGCACAAATGGAATACGAATGTTTAGAAGTCTACTATTTAGGAAAAGCTTGTCTTTCAAACCCCAATGAATGTTGAAGCTAACAGGCACTTCAGCATGCCTATGGAACTAATCAGCCAATATTGAATTGACAAAAGAAGCCTCTTGCGAAAGCCAGTGAAAGTATCCTTCTTTTGCACTGTGTTTGTCAGTACATCACTTAGGGCCTTATTACGAGTCTGGTGTTCTTCCAATGGGACAGCCACTGTGGCGGCCCCAAGAAGACCAACAACCCAAATTATGACTTTAATCCAGGGTGGGCGGGCAGTGCAGTGGCTGTCTCACAGCAGTGGGTGTGTTAGGCTCATTGCAGAGCCTCAACAGCACACCGCCACCATGAGAGTGTCTGCAGCACGTTCCTGCACAGTTTACTATGCACCATGTTGTGCATGTCAAACTGTGCAGGAACGAGGGTCCAATTCCAGAGGGACACAACATGTGCCTCCAGGCTCGCACCCCCAGGCCCATATTCAGCCGGGGGCCCTGATAGATCCCCCTTACCTGCATGGCGGCGGATATGCAGGTCATATTATGCTCGGCGGAGCCTGCTTCAGCACTGCCAGCATATTTAGGCCTTTTGCAGACTACCACCGCAACTGGGTCCCTGATCCTGGCGGAGGCAGAGGTCTTGTGGCCACACTCATAATACGGCGAACGACTGGTGGTGGTCGGACCGCCACCTCCAGGATTGCCATACTCATTATAGGTCTTTAGTAGCCAATAGGTGTACTGAATAATTGACACTATTTGTATCAATGTCCTTCTATTTTCTGGGTTTCTGATAGCCCCATAACACGGGTGATAGCTTGAGTGCCTAAAACGGCTATTCACTAACCTAAGATAGAGTGACTCATTTTTCATTGCAGTTGTGCCACTAATGAACAATGCTGCAAATACTTACCAGTAATCTTCACTACTCATAGTTCTAGTCCCACTTGTTACCACCCTTACTCATGAGCTAAATCACATCTATGGGAGAGAAAATTCCAGTTGAAAGTTTAGAATCCCATTGCTGGATGCTATAAATGGGGCTGGCAATCCTAGCACTATCTTCATGCACTATCCAAGGCAATCATGAGTGTAGAACAGCAGAATGTAGGTGGGTGGTTCATAAGCATAGAACGAGTAAGAGTAGGAATATGAGAAAAGAAGATGGCGGTCAAGTCCCTGTCTCACTTGTGAGGAATAGAAAAGCAGCCAAGATGACCTGTCTAGTTATGAAAAACATCAAGACACAGACACCACGAAGAACTTGACCCTAATGTGGTTAAAACAAAAGGAAGAGCTGAAGTTTAGAGGCCATGAGTTAGTACAAGACCTAAAAGGGAGATTCTGCAACTACTACCAAGAGGTTAAGCATAGCAAAGAGCCACTCATGCCCATCCATGCTGGGGAATGCTAGCAGGCACACACCAGGGCCAGATACACTAGTAAAACGAGAGAGGCAGACACCACAGAAGGAGGAAAAGGCAAGAGGATACTGAGAATGGCACATTCTTTTACTGCACCCACCTAGGGTGTGTGGGGCTTTGCATTCTCAGTTTTCAACTGAAATTTTTGGTTGGGTGGGGGGGTAGGGGAAGGCTCATAGCTCGCAAGTAAGGACTGGGTCGAGGAAGGAGGGTAATTCACCCATGTGGATATAATACGATTGTCAATCACAGCACAAGTGCAATGCCTGGCTATCTCTCATAGGGATGTGATAACCTAGGCGCAACAGACAGGAAATATCACGAACACCAGTTCAATATTATACTCAGAAAGTATTTTGTTATCTCAATAGACCTTTAAACCTTATACGGAGCCTGTCTTGGTACTAACCGAAGGGGTCATCAAGTACAAACTGCTGCTAATCTTTCTATGAGTTCAGGAATCAATAATGCTCAGAAGTGACTCGTTTTATGAGCGCACTCTTCTATCCAGCAGTACGATTCTTGGCTGCAAGGCAATGCAGATTGCTAAACCCAGAGGTTTATGATTGACAGGAGCGTCAGACTGTCCATTTTGCCACCTTGGCATTTTCCTATAGGCCTCAGGGCTGCTTTTGGAGCTGCATAGGCTGCCATGACCCTACCGTAGCTTCCACATGCGCTGTGGGGTTGGTTTGAAAATATTTGCCTTGGCTTATGGTTCCAAGTGCGGCCCTGACTGACAGACTGAGCCCTCAAACTATACACGCAATTATTGTAATAATATAAGTATTTACGCTTAACGTTGGACGAAACTTTAACATGCAAAATAGGGGAGAGAGGGCAGGGTCTGGCTCTGCCTCATATTATAATGTAGATGCCAATGCCTATACACTCCGTTGGGTTGTACTAAGAAGTAAAAAACCTAAATAAAGATTTTTTTTTTAAAGTTCAAAAAGAGTACATTTATTGAGGAAAAGCAAAATAGTAATACAAAAGATATTATAGCAGTAAAAAAATTCATACAGTAAAGCAACCTAAAATTGAAGAAAGAAAATAAATAAATAAATAAATAAATATGTTAGCATAGCATACAAGGGAGAATAACAATGATATACAACTAGTCGGCGAACAAAAGAGAGTTACATTCTATGTCAAAATCATAATATGAAATGAAATATGACCTTAAAATTTAATATTAATATGAGGGGAGTCATGGGGGTTTAGACACTTCTTGCTGTAAAGGGTCCAGAGACAAAGAGCGTCGGGCGCTAGCATCAATATACAATGTAACAGGTAGCCATAAATCTGAACATTTCTATGCCATATGTATGGGACATACAAAAGTTGTGTCCAGTCTACAGACAGCATACCTCCATGCTTTATAAGACAGTTTTGTACAATCTTTCCAATTTTTGGTTATCTGTTGAAAGGCAACTGCTAGCAACAAATCTATTATCTTAACATTAAACTCGCACCCCGCCCAAACAGGGGATAAACTTCCTAAAAAGACATGAGAATCAGAAAAAAGGGCATTTGGAATCAAAGATCAAGTTAATTTGAGACCATACACTTTTCCAAAAGCTATGAACAGGTACACATGTAAAAAGTAAGTGATATAGATCCGCATGTGGCAAGGAGCAGGTCCAGCAAACGTCTGAGAGGTCAGCATGTCTTGTATTTAGAGTAAGTGGGGAAAGTAGAAGTCTGTTATACATAAAAAAGAGTGTCTGTATAGTGTTTGCTGCTCTAGAAGACTTCCTAATTTTAATCCAAATCTTGTTCCATAGTTTTACAGACCAACAGACTTCCAAATCATTTTCCCAAGAGAGCTCTACTTTAGTCTTTTCTCTTGGGGTGAGCGAACTGTGTAAGTACTTATATAGGACAGAGGCCTCAGGATTATTAATTAGAAGAGCAAGTAGTTTATTAGCAGGAGGGACCACAGAGTCCATGGGAGGACATGAGGTTGTGTAACTTGTGCAGGCGTTCTGAATGGCTTGTGTTAAGAGGGTATATTTAGATTGGAAAGATGCAGGTGGGAGAAAAGAACTACTAGCTTGCAAGAAAGACATAATCTCATTTTGTACATATAATTGATATACCCAAATTAAACCTTGGTGCTGCCAGGATTTCCAATATAAAGGTTTATTGCGTATTAATATGGTGGAGTTGAGAAAAGAGTTCCAGTCCATGAGGTCTGAAGACGAGACAGGTGGTAAGATTTTGGGAGTATGTTTAATCATAGGACTGGATAGAGTTTGCAGTTTACGTGTGAAGGATAAGTATTCTTGAAATGAGAAAGGGGAAATGAAAGATTGTTCAAGTCTAGCCCAGAGAGGACAATCCGCAAGAGACTCGGAGAGCCATCTCGATGCTTGACAAAGTAAAAAAGACTTATGCTAAGTAGGGAAGTCAGGGAAATTAACACCACCCTCCGATTTTGGACGAATCAGTTTTGATATAGACATACGTGATTTTTTATTACTCCATAAAAAAAAGGGACAAAATAGAGTTAAACTTCCTAAAAAAATTTAAGGGGATAGAGAGTGGAATGTTGGAGATTGTATAAAGAATTATGGGGGATAACATCATCTTTATGGTGTCCAAGCGACCCCACCAGAACAGGTATAGAGGGTGCCACTTCGTAGTTTGAGAGGACAATCTCTGTATACAGTTTTCCATACAACGTGATATTGTTCCTGAAATAGAGGGAGTAAACTGTAAGCCTAAATACTTAATATGTTTGGGACTCCATGCGAAACCTGAGATGGAAAAGTCAGCTTTGAAAGTAAATTTTGTAAGATATAACATTTGTCTTTATTCAATTTATAACCAGAGATGATTGCAAAAGAATCAACCTCTTGCAGAAAGGCAGGGAGAGAGGATTGAGGTTGTGAGAGAAATAATAGGACGTCATCAGCATAAGCTGCCATTTTGATTTGAGTTTCCTTGAAATCAAAACCATGGATGTTCTCATTTTGACGGATTTTCAACCAAAAAGGTACCAAAGCTAGGTTAAAAAGAAACGGAGATAATGGACAACTTTGTCTGACACCCCTACCTAAATTGAAATAAGAAGATATACCACCATTTGCACACATGGCCGCACGTGGATTAGAGTACAGAATGGATATTAAAGAAATAATTTTTGGACCAAAACCAAACCATTTAAGTGTGTGAAAAAGGTAGGGCCTTTCCACTCTATCAAATGCTTTTTCTGCGTCCAAAGCTATTGCTGCTAGGGAGTCTTGGACGTTTGAAACTTTGGATAGGATATCAAAAACCACCGAGTGTTATCTGTGATAAGGTGTCCTTTGACAAAATCAGATTGTTCCTTCCCTAATATATCAGGCAAGTGGGATTCCAATCGAAAGCTAGGGCGTTTGAAAAAATGTTGTAATCAATATTAACTAGAGAGATAGGTCGATAATTTTTACAAAAGTTTGGATCTTTACCATCCTTGGGAATAAGACAAATTAGGGCATCTGAAAAGGAGCCAAAAGATTCACCTGATTGTAAAAAAGTGCTTATGAGAATATGTAACTTGGGAAGTAGTAAATGTGCAAAATGAGTGAAAAATTCAACAGTAAAACTGTCTGGACCAGGAGCTTTATCTTTCTTTAGAATTTGTAAAGCAGTGAGAAGCTCCTGTTGTGTTAAGTCAGATTCTAAGAGTGTAAGGTCTAGTCGTGTATCAGAAGGTTGCTGAATTTTTGATAGATATTGAGAGATATAATGGTCTGAGGAAGGGAATTCTGACGTATACAATGTTTTATAAAAGTGGAGAAATTCCTTTAAACTATCTTTATCTTTAAATTTCAGCATATGATTGTCATCCAAAATAGACTCTATATTAAGTTTGTTTTGCTTAACCTTGAAATAGTTAGCTAATACTTTCCCGGCTTTATTCTGGCCACCATAAAATTTTGCGCTAGATTTTAATAAATAAGTGGAAGCATTGTAAGTTGTTTCCTTATTAAACTGAAATTTAGCGTCCATAAGTTCCGACAAACAAGCTTTGGACTTGGAAGAGTAATAAGAATGCTCCAATCTCTTTATCCTGGCCAGAAGGGAATTGGTGAGTTCCTGTGCCTTTTTACGTTTTTTAAAAACTTATCTGATAACAAAATCCCTAGCTGTTGCTTTAAAAGCATCTCAAATCACATGAAAACGCAAAGTATCAGATTGATTCAGGAGAAAATATTCATGGAAAAAAGAAACAAAGAAGGACATAAATATTGAGTCTAATAGGAGAGCATTATTGAAACGCCACTTCCGAGTTAAATTGGGTGTCTGTATGATGTCTAATTGCATAGTAATGGGAGCATGATTGGATATTAGAATAGATCCAATATCTGCCGACACCAGCAATTGAGATATGTTATGTGATATTTTTAAAATAATCTAGTCGTGATTGGGTGTGATGTGCCGGAGAATAATAAGTATCCTCTCTTAATGTGGGATTACAGAGTCTCCAAGCATCTATAAGTTTGTGTTGCTTGATGGAATGTGTGAAAAGTTTATGAGTTTTATGGGGAACAAAGGAGATCGCTGAGTTGCGGTCTAAAAAAGGGATTGCAATCACCTGTGAGGATAAAGTTATCATCAAAACAATGTGTAATTTGTTGAGCCAAGGATGTCCAAAAAGAGGAGTCCCCAGCGGTGGGTGCATAAACATTAAGTAAAGAGACCGGAGCATTCCCCAACTTCAATTTAACAAACAACCATCTACCATCTTTATCAGCACATTGCCATAACATTTTAACAGGAAGTGATTTATGAAAAAGAGTGATAACGCTGTTCCGTTTGCCATCACCTGGAGAAAAAAAGACCTCCCCCACCCAACCTCTTTTTTAATTTTAGAGACTCCTCAGCCATCAAATGAGATTCATGTACACATGCTATATCTGCCCCCAATTTAATTTGTCAGAACTCTCTGTCTTTTAATGGACGAATGTAAACCCCTGACATTCCACAAAACGAGTTTTAAAGACATAGGACAAAGATGTAGAAAAATAACGGATACCAATCAAAGCAAATCATTGGACAACATAAAGTGTACCAAATAACAAACCGACTATATGTAAGTTGAAACAAATGAACTGAGAGGGAAAAGAAAAAGAAGTAAGAATCTAAATGATTAAGCAACGTTTGAAATACAGAAAAGCTACAGAAAAGAAGAGTTGGTATTTGGAAGAGAAAATAGTAGAAGAAAGCTGTAAGAAAGGAAGATAGATGAGAGAAAATAGAACAATGCAAAAGTGAAGAAAAGAAAACAAATCTAGAGACTTACAAGTAATCCTAGACATATGCAAGGTGTTGGGAGGTGAGGCCACACGGAACAATGACGTGTCGAGACCCCATGCGGGAAGGCGGGAAGGAGAGCAGAACCGACGGGTATTGAAACACTGTGGAAGTGTAACACAGAGACATAAACTGTAGGGAAGAAAAAAGGAGATTAATACTAGAATCAAAAATACTAATGAAAACAAACAGTGTTATCAACTATTTGTAAACAAATAAAGATTTTAACGACTCTAAGACATCTATCTGGTGTGTGATGAAGAAGTATCCATAGAATCAGCGTGGTGAGAATTCAGGAACTTTTCAGTCTCACAGGGTCCTCATATGTAGTAGTCTTGTTCTTGATGGTCACCTTAAACAAGCAAGGATGAAAGAGGCCATAACGTGCACCTATTAAACGAAGTTGCGGTCTCATTGCTAAGAACTCTTTACGTCTACCCGCAGTTGGTTTGGAGTAATCCTGAGAGAAGAATAAGGAATTGCCTGACCGAGCAATGCGGTTGATTACCCAGCAACTGATAAAATCTTGATCAGGTCTGTGTATTCCAAAAAATATAGGATCACTCCTCTCGGTTTTCTCGCTGCGAGAGAAGACAACGAAGGAGCTGGACCCAATCGATTAGCCCTCTGGATATTGAGAAGAGTATCATCTGGTAATTTTAGGATTCTTGGAATGAAGGATTTGAAGAAAGTGATTGGGTCTGCTCCCTCTACTGCTTTGGATAGTCCATAAATGCGGAGGTTGTTTCTTCCATTCCTATTTTGCAAATTTTCAACTTGCTTTTGTAACGCTGATACTTGAGATTGTAAGGATTCCATTTTGCTTGTAGAAAGAGAAACACTATTCTGTTCCATTACAGTGACTCTGTCTTCCAGGCTAGACCATCTATCTGTGAGGAGTTGTAGCTTAGAATTAGTTTCCTCAACAAAGGGACACAAAGCCCTAATTTCTTCTAGCAATAAGTCCATCGAGACTGAGGAAGGTTGTTTAGGGGAAGAAGGAGGGTCCTTCTTCAAACGTTTGCTCTGCGCCTTATTAACACCAGAGGATATAGTGGTGATAGATGTTGTGGTGCCCTTGGGCGAAGCATTCGTTGAGTCATCCATGGAGAGACAATTAAAATGAGAGTTGGAGCGGAGTAAGAACTTGCGTGTCGATGTTTTTGAATGAGAGAAATCTTTAGTTAATTTGCCCATGCACCTGAGCACAATTGTCTTTAGAAGGTTAGTAGCACCAGTATAACTAGAAGGTGCGTATATGACTTGATCTTCCTCAATACTCAAAAATATATCCCCTCAACACTAAAATATATGAAAATATATTTAGAGAAAATGCAGTGCCTCAAATGCGTCGGGGGAGGTTGAAAAAAAAATGTACACCATGACAAGCAGTTTTCATTTGGTGCAATTTCTTAATACGTCACAAAAATAGCAAAGAAGCAAGACATGAAGTGACAGCTTTGTTGAGGCATATGAGGAGAGCTGGTATAAGCTATACAAGGCAAGCTTTGTTGTTTAAAGGAAAGCTGGTGAAAAAATGCAATGCATATTGAATTGCCATTCTTATATGTCAACATGCCAAGGAGAATTTCATTTTCAAAATAAAAAGCAGAACGATGCAGAACGCTTATTTGGAAAAAGAGCGCGACAGCAATGCAATACAGCCTCAAGTAATAAAACAGTTGATAGGCTCGTTTCTTTTCGATCGGCGTTCAGAAATGTTTCTCCTCAGACGAGAAAACAAAATGGTGGCTGTTCCATCAACAAAGCCGCTCCGCACCGCAATAAAAGAAAAATGTAGCTTACGGGTCACCGCAGGCAGAATGGAGCGTTTCCTGTGATGCCTGAAGGTTTCCGATGTTTAGCCCTTCATTTCAGTGTCCATGTACGCGCTAATTAATGTTTCAGGGCCGCCGCCGTCACCGCAGTCCCGGGAGAGTCAGGGACGAGCCACCATCTTCTTTGGGCGCTAACCACGCCCATCTAAATAAAGATTTAAATGTGCATGTACATGTTGTGTTGAGGCGTGTGTGTTCTCCTATGTTGAGTTGTGAAAAACCTCAAGATTTAAAATGTATAATCACCAGAGGTCAGCATGCACATAAGTAAGTGTTGAATGTTTATTTAACTTTGTAAAGTTACTGGTAGCAGCATTATCATAAATTGTTTATTTAATGCATGGGTGTGAACACTTAACGTGAAGTAATCACACAATACAGGCAGTGATAAATGGAATTGTAAGACACTTTTCAGCTAACGTTAGCAAAGCCAATTGATCTCACCTGTGAAACCTATTGGCTTTGTCAATGCTTGTTTAACAAATTTTTAATCCTTAAAACATACGAAAAACTATTCAAAGACAACAACTTAAAATGTGTGTGAACTCCTGGTAGCCATTCTCAATTACATTTTCGTATGGATTAAGACATTTAATTTAAAGGTGGCAGCTGCGGAAGGCCTGCATTCACTGTGGAGATCTTTAAGTGGATCTCAAACTAGATGCAAAACAATTGCTGTAAGCTGAATGGTGATAAAACCAAAGTAAGACTGTTTGACAAAACGAACGTCATCTTATTGAGCTAAACGCTAGTCTCCCTCAGAGCGAGGGGACACCCCTCGTTCCACCAACACCACAAACAATCTGGAAATGTACTAGACAAGAATCTGTCCATGAGTGACCAAATAAATTCAGTCTCTGCATCTTATTTTGACAATCTGAAAATGCTTTGCAAAGTCTTGGATCCCCATCGAATCACGTAAAACTGTACTTCAGGCCCTTGTCACCAGCAGACTTGATTACAGTAATGTCTCTTTGCCACGCTCACAAGGCAATTCGTAACACAGGCTCACGGTACCCTTCTAAAACACTCTCTTTTCATTAACAACTCTATTTCTCCACTCATACCATAATCACCTGACCCCTGCTCCTCACATTCATCTCGTGAGGTTCAGAGGACATTTTCTTTCCTATCTGGCAGCCACCAGCTGGAACATTCACCCCTTTGTGTTTTCAAATACAAGCTAAACCCCAGGATATTCTAGCCCTGTCTTTCCCTTAGTTGCAGTCTGGCATCCATATCTGTGCTAGCAAACCCCATTAGTGTGAGTGAATGAGTTACAAATTCAGTTAGCATAACATAACATCCAATATGTGCATGCACATCTACACATATGGATGGGCACTGATAGATGTCGCTGATATGCTGAATGTCAGTGCAAATGGGGCCTGGGTTGCAAGCCGGTGCTGGGGTAGATTTAAAAAAACCAGAGAGGAGTTGGGGAGCAGGGGAAAGCAGGGAGAGAGAGAAAAGGAGTTAAATGTGTCCCTTACATGCACTGCAGTGCAATTTTTGGTTTCAGCTGTGGAAGGCTACATGTACCCAATCAAGAAGTGTGAAAATTGAGTGTGAAAACACTCAGGCATCCCTATGTTGTATAGTGATGTAGGGGAAATAATTTCTCCACCTGGAAAAATCTTTTAGGAGTGGAGAATATATAAATGAATGAAGACACGTTTATACTTTGAAGCTAACTGTTAAGTGTCAGATTTTCCACTGATCTCAAATCTGCCACTTCAGGTGCCAAAGAAAATCTACTTTTTTCATAACTGCCAATGCATAGACTCTGATATTTCTGTGAAAGTCATTAAATATGTGTCTTTACAAAATCCGTAACGCTCATATAGAAGAACTGGAAACAAATAATGCTCATCTAGAAGAATTGGAAACAAATTAATAAAATGTAAGCATCATTACAAAAATACGTGGTCGAAACGCGTCGTCTTTCTCTGCTGAACCAAAAATAAACTGCTGAACTGATCGAGTGGGCTCGTGTGGATCTTTTTCCCTTTGGATTTTCATTTCTTGGAATGGAATATATATATATATATATATATATATATATATATATATATATATATATATATATATATATATATATATATATATATATGTGCTGCTCGTGGGGAGAATCCAACGTTTTAAATTGCACTCGGACACAGGTGAGCTTTATCCCCAAAAGCTTTATTTTAAAGGTACAGGCAGTCTTATTCACCGGTTAATTATGCATAGTCCACATTCCCAACATGTTTCGAGTTTACCTCTTCTTCCTGGGGCCGTCCTGCAGCTGAATTGCACCACCCCAAGAAAGGAGGGGGCCAGCTATAGCCCCAGATCCAACACAGCAGGGCAGGGATCTACAGAGGCCACTTCCTAGGAACCAAGAGGGGTTGGTTAACATCTCTCAAGGCATGGCCGGGACAGGGACTGAAAACACTGCGAAAGAGGGACTGAGAATTATTTCTTGGAACATAGCAGGTCTTGCAGGTAAATTCGATAACGAGGATTGGCGGCAATATATGGCCCACTTCCACATAATTTGCCTGCAAGAAACCTGGGTAACGGAAAACACCCACTTTCACATGGCCGGATATAAATGCTTTTTTATCCCAGCACAAAAAACCACCTCAGGCAGAGCCAAGGGAGGATTGTCCATGTATGTAGACTTAAAAATACAAGGTAAATGATCCAGTGTGGACTGGTTCGCATGGAACATCCAGGCCCTGAAGTTTAGGAACAAAGGGTTTAGGCTTGTGTTGTTTAACGTGTATAACACTGGTCTTCCAGGAAATGATACCCCCATTCTGAGGGAACTTGATTCCAGATTGAGCCAAGAACTTGTGCCTGTTAACGGTGCCCCGACCCCATCGACACTAGTAGTGGGTGATTTGAACTGCCACTTATGCCCCCTGTTGTTTCCGATTAATGTGAACTGGTCACAATGCCCAGTGGAAAAAGGTCCCCATTTTAGCCACTCATTGAGCGGTACAGAACTGGGAAAGCTCCTTCAATCTTATGATCTGGAACACACGGTGAATATGATCCCACTGGGATCAGATGGCACACTCCCCCTCCACTTTTAAAGGGAGAGGGTGCTCCTCCTACATAGATTATATTTTTGCTTCTAGATGTCTAAAGAACCGGATCACTGACGTAGGAATTGAGTGGAGCCCCTTCAGTGACCACAATCCCTTGGTCATGGAGTTTTTGTACCTGGCGAAACAAAAGAACAGCCCAGCTGGGGGCATCTCTGAAAGAGTGACGGACCAAGGTAGAAGACTTAGGTGGGCAAAATTAGACGGGGAAAGATTTTACCGGTCCTTAATGGAAAAAGGTAAACCACTCATTGATGAGTGTTTAGATCTCTCTGTTGCAGTGGCTCATTTAATAAATGCATTTGGCCAAATAACTCGCCTGGTGGAAGGGCTATTGTGGACCAAGGCCCCAAAGAAAACCAACTCTAATTCTCCGAGCTGGTTTGACGGGGACTGCACACGAGCCTTGAGGGAGTTTAAAAAAGCCCTTAGCAGTAAACCTAGGGACTCAATAAAAGTGAACATGTGCAGATTAAAATACAGGAAGGAGCAAAAAAGAAGGAAAGCAGCACTGCAGGGTGAAGCGTGGGCGGCCTTGAGGGAGGCCTCCGAAAAAAGGGATATCACAGAATTTTGGAGACTAATAAACACCCCTTGTTTTCAAGATAAAAACGCCCCTGTGGTTGCCACAAATATCCTTCCGGAACAATGGACAGCCCACTTTGAGGGCCTGTACAACCATGGGGAGGAAGACAGGACAGAGGAGATGCGGGTGGTTGCGCAGGGACAGGCACTGGAGTTTTCCCTAGAAGAAATTGTCTTGGGTATTGAGGGACTGACTAAAAATAAAGCCCCAGGCCCGGATGGGACCCCTCCGGACCTGTTTCTGAGTAATGTGGAGTTGTGGGCCCCCATTTTAACCAGAGTAATAAATGCAGCCATTATGGTTGGTCTGCCCCGGTCCTGGTCGTTGGCTATTATAGTTCCTATTTTTAAAAAGGGCAACAGAGATAACCCCCAATGTTATCGCCCAATCTCTCTGATAGACGTCACAGCTAAAATCCTAGGAAGAGTAATCCTGAATCGCCTGACCGTATGGGCCGAGGATAATAATATCATCTCGGACGTTCAATACGGTTTTCGGACCGGCAGGTCTACCAGTGGCCAATGTTTGAACCGCTACATGCTGCTTGCAAAGTATATTAAAACCAGCAATGAAGCCATTTACCTGGGGTTCATGGATTTGGCCGCTGCATTCAACCATGTTAATAGGAACAAGCTTTGGGCGATGATGAATCACCTGGGAATTGACCCAGGTATAATCCGTACTCTGAGGGAATTGCATAGAGAGACCTCTGCTAGAGTACGCTACAATATGGAAGGGGGGTTGACTGACTCTTTTAGATGTACTAGCGGTGTGAGGCAGGGTTGCATATTAGCCCCTTTTTTATTTACGTTATACATTAACAATTTAGAACAGTCCCTGACCAACTTAAAAACAGATTGTCCAAGGGTGGGTACACGTAACATCCCAGTGCTGCTGTATGCAGACGATGCGGTTCTCTTGGCGCGAACCCCCAAAAGCTTGCAGATTTTAATTGATGGGTTTGTCAAATTTATGGACGCGCTAGACCTGTCTGTCAATTTAAAAAAATCTTATGTAATGACAGCAGGTCACAAACCACGGACTAGCTTCCCATATAGAATTGGAAATCACACACTAGAAAGGGTGCAATCTTTCTCGTACCTAGGTGTGCTCTTTGATGAGTCACTGAAATTTGCCCCTCTGGTACAGGAAAGGTGTGGCAAATTGGTGGCATCAACTGGGGCTATAGCAGGTTACGGGAGGAGAGTTGGCCGTTGGTGTCCGGAACAAACAATGAACCTTTATGGTTCAATGTGTTGTTCCAAAACCATGTACGGCGCAGAAGTGTGGGGTTTTATAAATCTTGATTCACTGCAAAGGGAGGAAAATTAACTTTTTCGTTCAATACTGAAAGTCCCTAACTGCACACCAGCTGTCATAGCTCACAGAGAATTAGGAAGACCCTACCTAGAGGACTTGATTAAATTTAGACCAATTCTGGCCTGGCTCAAAATTTGGATAAACCCGGAAGCCGCGCTGAGTAGGCAGATCCTAAAGCCTGAACATCCCATGGCTTAACTATGTCAAAACTAGCTTGGAAAACATGGGTTGCAAGGAGTTTTACTCAAACCCTTCAGTGATCATCTCACAGGATAAGCTTCACCTCAAGAGAATTTTCCTGGACCTCAGATCATCTGTTAGATCCACACTGGAAGGGGTTAAACCATCAGTGAGTGCTCACGGCAAGCTTGAAACCACTGAGGGGATGGAACCGTATCTTTGTGTTTTGTATAATGCTCAAGAAAGGTTTTTAATGTCACGTTTTAGGCTCAACTTTTTATCACACTTGCTAGCCGACCCAGCTGGTTTTAGTCATTCAATTGAGCAGAAGGGTGCCTGCGGCTGCGACAATAGGTCTCCGCAGGACACCCTTCATTTTGTACTCTTATGTCCTCTATACGCAATACCAAGACGAAGATTTTTAAAGGAAATTTTAAAAAAGGCCAGGTTTACTCGAGCCAAAGAGGCACTGACTTTTCTACAAAGGGCTAGTGACCCACTAACACTGTGTTCTGTTATAAGTTTTTTGAAATTTGCACTAATATTAAGGGTAACCAGAGGTCAGTACCATTCGTGAATCCTGCAGGTTCCCCTACTCGTTATCCTGATCATGCCACCAAGGTGGATTCACTGTAAATAATGAATTATTTTATGTATAGAGATTCAGTCAATGTTCTTGTATAATGATTTAATACTATTTTAATTGTATATATGTATACTCTTTTATGATGGTTTTTATCCACCGAATAAAGAATTATTGATTGATTGATTGATTGATTGATTGAGTAATTAAAAGTGTCTCACTTAATACATGGATTAGTAACTAAACTATGTGAATGTGTGCATCACTGTCTCTGTTGTTGTAACATGCTGCATCAGTTGGTCACTAACTACATGAGTGTGTATATTAGTTATTGATTAGTTGGGTGAGTATTTGTATGGGACACTGAGTTTGTGTGTGGTTGGATGGTGTGTGTGTAACTCCATGCATAGATGTGTGAATGGTTGATTGACTAGGTGTATAGGTTTAAGAGTGCATGTGGAAACAGTTGTTTGGATGAATGAGTGTATTTATTTGTGTGTTGGTGAGTGAATATATGTTTTAGTTGTACATCTTCAACAAAGTAAAAAAATAAAAGGCATTGTATGTGAGAGTTGGTGTATATAAATAAGTATGTGAAAGAGTCAGTGATTGTGAGAGTAACTATATGAATGAGTGTATAATTGTAATGGTGATTTTTTTTACATATTAACTATGAGTTACTATGTGTTTGAATAAATGAGCTGTTGTTGGATAATTGTGTAAGTGAGTAAATGTAAGTGTGATAAAAAAAAATCATGAGTGAGTAGGATGTCTGCATAGCCGACTAAGATGACTGCTGATGTGTCAATGTCTATATATGTGTATAAGTGCATTTGATAGTGTTCTATTAATTAGTGACTGCATGTATGAATGATTCTGTTGTTGAATGGGTAGTTGTGTGTGTAGACTTAGGAATCAGTGAGTCGGTATGTAGTAACTGGTATTGGTGTGTCAATGGTTTCAAATATGGTACAATGTATTTTACAGTGAGTGATGAAAGGTTATACTAGTGTATGATGAGGTGTATTAGATTGTCACGTGAATGATGTCATCAGTGATATCATTTGAGATGTCATCAGTGATGTCATCAGTGATGTCACTGACCATGTCATGAACGCTGCAATATGTGACATCATAAGCATAAGCAGTGCATTGCGGGCGCGTAAGTTATAGTTAGCAGAACTAACTATAACGGAGGACTTTCTATGGTTTTGTACGAATGAAATGGCCAGCTAACTATAACACCCCTGAACACCCCTGAAACCTATGAACCTATGGTTTTTTCTGTGAATTTCTAAGCTTTTTTAAATGCTAATTTCTAACTAAAACATCTCTGAAACCTATGTTTTTTTCAGTGAATTTCAAAGGTTTTTTAAATGCTAATTTATAAGTGTGATAGTAGTTATACCTATTTTTTGTACTGATTTTCTACAGTTTCTTAACTTTTTATTTATACATTTTTTATTCATTAAATAACAGAATATATTTTTCAAAAAATTGCAAAAAACAATTAAAAAAATTCAAACTGAAATATTGATTAATATTCGTTTTTTCATCTTTTATTTTAATATATTTATATTATTTTCTTTAAAAAAAAAATCCACTCCGTCGCGCACTCAAAGCGTACACATCACGGTGGGTGCGCGCATTCTTGCCGCCATTTTAGAAAAGTTGTGAAGGATCCGCGTACGGAGTGCGACGGCTGCGTGTTTTTCAGTTACATCATATGCATTTAATATTATGTGATGTGCGCGATTGGTATGCGACCAGTCCGCGACTCCTGCTCCCGTGCATTCGCGACACATGCGCATTACGGTACAAGATGCTTGAGCGGTTGCGGGTCCCGCGTGACGTCCTATACGTGTTGGGGCGCGCCGGGTGCGCAACTCCCGCAAAAAAAAATTATGTTCCAAAATGATATGCATGTGTCTTAAATATACATATTAGGGCAAGAGATTATCTAAGATATTGATAAAAATAATATATTTGTAGTTATAATAAACTTGTATTATTTTTAAATATATTTTTGCGAAGTCGGGAGCGTGCATCGTGAGTGCTGTAGAGCCAGAGAAACCAGGTCAGCAGAGCCGTTGTAGAGCCAGAGAACCAGGTCAGCAGAGCTGCTCTAGAGCCAGAGACCCAGGTCAGCAGAGCTGCTCTAGAGGCCGAGAACCAGGTCAGCAGAGCTGCTGTAGAGCCAGAGAAACCAGGTCAGCAGAGCTGCTTTAGAGGGAGAGAACCAGGTCAGCAGAACTGCTTTAGAGCCAGAGAACCAGGTCAGCAGAGCTGCTCTAGAGCCAGAGAACCAAGTCAGCAGAGCTGCTCTAGAGGCAGAGAACCAGGTCAGCAGAACTGCTTTAGAACCAGAGAACCAGGTCAGCAGAGCTCTTTAGAGGGAGAGAACCAGGTCAGCAGAGCTGCTTTATAGCCAGAGAACCAGGTCAGCAGAGCTGCTCTAGAGCCAGAGAACCAGGTCAGCAGAGCTGTTTTAGAGCCAGAGAACCAGGTCAGCAGAGCTGCTTTAGAGCCATAGAACCAGGTCAGCAGAGCTGCTTTGGAGCCAGAGAACCAGGTCAGCAGAGCTGCTTTAGAGGGAGAGAACCAGGTCAGAAGAGCTACTTTAGAGCCAGAGAACCAGGTCAGCAGAGCTGCTCCAGAGCCAGAGAAACCAGGTCAGCAGAGCGGCTTTAGAGGGAGAGAACCAGGTCAGCAGAGCTGCTTTAGAGCCAGAGAACCAGGTCAGCAGAGCTGCTCTAGAGCCAGAGAACCAGGTCAGTAGAGCTGCTTTAGAGCCATAGAACCAGGTCAGCAGAGCTGCTTTAGAGCCAGAGAACTAGGTCAGCAGAGCTGCTCTAGAGCCTAAGAACCGGGTCAGCAGAGCTGCTCTGGAGCCAGAGACCCAGGTCAGCAGAGCTGCTGTAGAGCCAGAGAACCTGGTCAGTAGAGCTGCTTTAGAGCGAGAGAACCAGGTCAGCAGAGCTGCTTTAGAGGGAGAGAACCAGGTCAGCAGAGCTGCTTTAGAGCCAAGGAACCAGGTCAGCAGAGCTGCTCTAGAGCCAGAGAACCAAGTCAGCAGAACTGCTTTAGACCCATAGAACCGGGTCAGCAGAGCTGCTTTAGAGCCAGAGAACCAAGTAAGTAGAGCTGTTGTAGAGCCAGAAAACCAGGTCAGCAGAGATGCTCTAGAGCCTAAGAACTAGGTCAGCAGAGCTGCTTTAGAGGGAGAGAACCAGGTCAGCAGAGCTGCTTTAGAGCCAGAGAACCAGGTCAGCAGAGCTGCTCTAGAGCCAGAGAACCAAGTCAGCAGAGCTGCTTTAGAGCCATAGAACCAGGTCAGCAGAGCTGCTTTAGAGCCAGAGAACCAGGTCAACAGAGCTGCTCTAGGGCCTGAGAACCAGGTCAGCATCGCTGCTCTAGAGCCAGAGAACCAGGTCAGCAGAGTTGCTGTAGAGCCAGAGAAACCAGGTCAGTAGAGCTGCTTTAGAGGGAGAGAACCAGGTCAGCAGAGCTGCTCTAGAGGGAGAGAACCAGGTCAGCAGAGCTGCTCTAGAGCCAGAGAACCATGTCAGCAGAACTGCTTTAGAGCCAGAGAACCAGATCAGGAGTGCTGCTCTGTAGCCTAAGAACTAGGTCTGCAGAACTGCTCTAGAGCCAGAGACCCAGGTCAGCAGACCTGCTGTAGAGCCAGAGAAACCAGGTCAGGAGAGCTGCTCTAGAGGGAGAGAACCAGGTCAGCAGAGCTGCTTTAGAGCCAGAGAACCAGGTCAGCAGAGCTGCTCTAGCTGACACTGACTGACTGACACTGACTGATTGACACTGACTGACACTGATTGACTGACACTGACACTGACTTAAACTGACACTGACTGACACTGACACTGATTGACTGAAACTGACTGACTGACAATGACTGACACTTACTGACTGACACTGACTGACTGACTGACACTGACTGACACTGATTAGCTTACACTGACTGACTGACGGACACTGATTGACTGACACTGACTGACACTGACTGACTGACACTGACTGACCCTGACTGACTACTCTCTACTACTCTACTACTCAATCTCTACTACTCTCTCTCTACTACTCTCTACTACTCACTCTCTATTACTCACTCTCTACTACTCACTCTCTACTATTCACTCTCTACTACTCTCGTCTATCACTCTTCTACTCTTTACCACTCACTCTCTACTACTCATTCTCTACTACTCTCTACTACTCCACTACTCTCTACTACTCACTCTCTACTACTCTACTACTCTCTCTCTACTACTCACTCTCTACTACTCACTCTCTACTACTCACTCTCTATTCACTCTCTTCTACTCACTCTCTACTACTCTCTACTACTCACTCTCTACTACTCACTCTACTACTCACTCTCTAATACTCTCTCTCTGCTACTCACTCTCTACTACTCTCTACTCCTCACTCTCTACTACTCTCTACTACTCACTCAACTACTCACTCTCTACTACTCTCTACTACTCACTCTCTACTGACTGACACTGACTGATTGACACTGACTGACACTGATTGACTGACACTGACACTGACTGAAACTGACACTGATTGACACTGACACTGATTGACTGAAACTGACTGACTGACAATGACTGACACTGACTGACTGACACTGACTGACTTACACTGACTGACACTGATTGACTGACACTGACTGACTGACGGACACTGATTGACTGACACTGACTGACACTGACTGACTGACACTGACTGACCCTGACTGACTACTCTCTACTACTCTACTACTCACTCTCTACTACTCTCTCTCTACTACTCACTCTCTACTAATCTAATACTCTCTACTACTCACTCTCTACTACTCACTCTCTACTACTCTCTACTAACTCTCTACTACTCACTCGCTACTACTCTTGACTACTCTCTACTATTCACTCTCTACTACTCACTCTCTACTACTCTCTACTACTCACTCTACTACTCTCTACCACTCACTCTCTACTACTCTACTACTCACTCTCTACTACTCTCTCTCTACTACTCACTCTCTACTACACACTCTCTACTACTTGCTCTCTACTACTCGCTCTCTACTACTCTCTAGTACTCACTCTCTACTACTCTCTACTACTCCACTACTCTCTACTACTCACTCTCTACTACTCTACTACTCTCTCTCTACTACTCACTCTCTACTACTCACTCTCTACTACTCACTCTCTATTCACTCTCTACTACTCACTCTCTACTACTCTCTACTACTCACTCTCTACTGCTCACTCTACTACTCACTCTCTACTACTCTCTAATACTCTCTCTCTGCTACTCACTCTCTACTACTCTCTACTCCTCACTCTCTACTACTCTCTACTACTCACTCAACTACTCACTCTCTACTACTCTCTACTACTCACTCTCTACTGACTGACACTGACTGATTGACACTGACTGACACTGATTGACTGACACTGACTGAAACTGACACTGATTGACACTGACACTGATTGACTGAAACTGACTGACTGACAATGACTGACACTGACTGACTGACACTGACTGACTTACACTGACTGACACTGATTGACTGACCCTGACTGACTACTCTCTACTACTCACTCTCTACTACTCTCTCTCTACTACTCACTCTCTACTACTCACTCTCTACTATTCACTCTCTACTACTCTCTACTACTCACTCTACTACTCTCTACTACTCTCTACCACTCACTACTACTCTACTACTCACTCTCTACTACTCTCTACTACTCTCTCTCTACTACTCACTCTCTACTACTCACTCCCTACTACTCTCTACTACTCACTCTCTACTACTCACTCGCTACTACTCTACTACTCTCTACTATTCACTCTCTACTACTCACTCTCTACTACTCTCTACTACTCACTCTACTACTCTCTACTACTCTCTACCACTCACTCTCTACTACTCTACTACTCACTCTCTACTACTCTCTAATACTCTCTCTCTACTACTCACTCTCTACTACTCTCTACTACTCACTCTCTACTACTCTCTCTCTACTACTCACTTTCTACTATTCACTCTACTACTCACTCTCTACTACTCACTCTCTACTACTCGCTCTCTACTACTCTCTACTACTCACTCTCCACTACTCGCTCTCTACTACTCTCTACTACTTACTCTCTACTACTCTACTATTCTCTACTACTCTCTCTACTACTCACTCTCTACTACTCTACTACTCTCTACTACTCTCTCTACTACTCACTCTACTATTCTCTACTACTCTCTACTACTCTCTACCACTCACTCTCTACTACTCACTCTCTACTACTCCCTACTACTCACTCTCTACTACTCACTCTACTACTCACTCTACTACTCACTCTCTACTACTCACTATACTACTACTCTCGAATACTCTCTCTCTGCTACTCACTCTCTACTACTCTCTACTCCTCACTCTCTACTACTCTCTACTACTCACTCTACTACTCACTCTCTACTACTCTCTACTACTCTCTACTACTCACTCTCTACTGACTGACACTGACTGATTGACACTGACTGACACTGATTGACTGACACTGACACTGACTGAAACTGACACTGATTGACACTGACACTGATTGACACTGACACTGATTAACTGAAACTGACTGACAATGACTGACACTGACTGACTGACACTGACTGACACTGATTGACTGACACTGACTGACTGACGGACACTGATTGACTGACACTGACTGACACTGACTGACTGACACTGACTGACCCTGACTGACTACTCTCTACTACTCTACTACTCACTCTCTACTACTCTCTCTCTACTACTTACTCTCTACTACTCTCTAAAACTCACTCTCTACTACTCACTCTCTACTACTCACTCTCTACTATTCACTCTCTACTACTCTCTACTACTCACTCTACTACTCTCTACTACTCTCTACCACTCACTCTCTACTACTCTACTACTCACTCTCTACTGCTCTCTACTACTCTCTCTCTACTACTCACTCTCTACTACTCACTCCCTACTACTCTCTACTACTCACTCTCTACTACTCACTCGCTACTACTCTCTACTACTCTCTACTATTCACTCTCTACTACTCTCTCTCTACTACTCTCTACTACTCACTCTACTACTCTCTACTACTCTCTACCACTCACTCTCTACTACTCTACTACTCACTCTCTACTACTCTCTACTACTCTCTCTCTACTACTCACTCTCTACTACTCTCTACTACTCACTCTCTACTACTCACTTTCTACTATTCACTCTACTACTCACTCTCTACTACTCACTCTCTACAACTCACTCTCTACTACTCTCTACTACTCACTCTCCACTACTCGCTCTCTACCACTTACTCTCTACTACTCTACTATTCTCTACTACTCTCTCTACTACTCACTCTCTACTACTCTACTACTCTCTACTACTCTCTCTACTACTCACTCTACTATTCTCTACTACTCTCTACTACTCTCTACCACTCACTCTCTACTACTCACTCTCTACTACTCTCTCTCTACTACTCACTCTCTACTACTCACTCTCTACTACTCTCTCTCTACTACTCACTCTCTACTACGTTCTACTACTCACTCTCCACTACTCACTCTCTACTACTCTCTACTGCTCACTCTCCACTACTCACTCTCTACTACTCGCTCTCAACTACTCTCAACTACTCACTCTACTACTCACTCTCTACTACTCTACTACTCTCTCTTACTCTCTCTACTTCTCACTCTCTACTACTCTCTCTACTACTCACTCTCTATTACTCTCTACTACTCACTCTACTACACACTCTCTACTACTTGCTCTCTACTACTCGCTCTCTACTACTCTCTAGTACTCACTCTCTTCTACTCTCTACTATTCACTCTCTACTACTCCACTACTTTCTACTACTCACTCTCTACTACTCTACTACTCTCTCTCTACTACTCTCTGCTACTCACTCTCTACTACTCTCTACTACTCACTCTCTACTCTCTCTACTACTCTCTACTACTCTCTACTACTCACTCTCTACTACTCACTCTCTACTACTCACCCTACTACTCACTCTACTACTCACTCTCTACTACTCACTCTACTACTCACTCTCTACTGCTCTCTAAAACTCTCTCTCTGCTACTCACTCTCTACTACTCTCTACTACTCACTCTCTACTACTCACTCTCTGCTACTCTCTCTACTACTCTCTACCTCTCTACCTCTTCCTCTCTACCTCTACCTCTCTACCTCTATACCTCTACCTCTACACCTCTACACCTCTACACCTCTCTCTACCTCTCTCTACACGCACACATATGCACATATATATGGGGACGTGTTTACAGAGAGGAGCCTGCCCTAATACGCCGTGAGGGGAACGGCCACAGCCACAGCGGAGAACTAAAACCGGGAGCAGAGAAGCTGCTAAATTGTTCCCTGGTGTCACTAACATCGCCGTGAGGGAAACGGCACACGGGGGAACAAAACTCCATTTCCCAGCTGGCTTAGACCCAGGCGCTTGCCGGTATCGTCATCAGGCAGCGCCTGGGCCCTTTATCTCCGTTGCCGGTGCCACGCAGTGCAGGACGTGTTTACAGAGAGGAGCCTGCCCTAATACGCCGTGAGGGGAACGGCCACAGCCACAGCGGAGAACTAAAACCGGGAGCAGAGAAGCTGCTAAATTGTTCCCTGGTGTTACTAACATCGCCGTGAGGGAAACGGCACACGGGGGAACAAAACTCCATTTCCCAGCTGGCTTAGACCCAGGCGCTTGCCGCTATCGTCATCAGGCAGCGCCTGGGCCCTTTATCTCTATTGCCGGTGCCCCGCAGCGCGAGACGCGTGCGGGCGGCGCCCGGGCGAAGCCCGGGCCAAGGGCGGGCCCGTCCTTGCCCGTCGAGGACCGTTTGAGGCCGGGCTGGGCATTCCCTCTGACATCCGCTGTAGATCATCAGAACTGTAAGTGTTGTTAGTGCCTGTCTGGTCCTGCTATTCAGTCTTGTGTATTAGTCTTTATTTTTCTTACTCTGTGCCACTTGACCTACTTAGATCTGGCCATACCATCAGCAATTGACTTCTACGATATACGTTGTTACTCCCTGTGGGCTGCCAGGGGCTGGAGATAGGCCTGTTGTGGGCCAGTGACTCTGATCGGGACCTTTCTGAATTATTCTATTTTGTGTCCTTCTTCATCTGTGCTGAGCACCATTGCTCCATTATCCTCCCGTCATCGCTTCTCTGAACATCTTTGCAGCTGCTATGTGGAGGACTCCATTTCTATAGGCACCGAAGTCCCTGAAGGCGGTCCCTGAGACTCTTGTCGGCATACTTGGAAGCACGCTAAAACTTTGCCTGTCTCTCGCAAAGTGGGTAGCAGGCAAAGGGTTATTTACACACCCGGAGGCGTTTTAAATACGAGTATATCTCCTGCTTCGCGACAGAGGGCAAAGGGCGGTTACTTTGTGGGCCTCAGAGGAGGTTGGCCTGGGGCCACTGTCCTCCCTTTGTGAAGTACAGTAATTGTTTATTTGTCCATTAACTTATTATGGCTGAGAGCCATGAACATTTGTCTTTTGTAAAGGTTGGTGGTTTTACTAAAGGCACATTAGACCGTTACTTTAGTAAGGTTTCCATGGATCTAGAGAGGGAGGATACACTAGCTGAGCGCCGGGCCGAGCGCCGCCAGTCAGTCGAGTGTATGAAGAATACGCCTCTTATTGATCTATCACAACAAGGTATCTTGCCGGTTGTAAGCCCCTCTACTGAAAACAATGATTTGCTTTCTTTAGATAGTGTTCCCTCACTTTTGCGGGAGTTATCCCCTTCACTTTCCCTATCTAATTCATTTAATAGTTCACACGTAAACACCATTTCTCGCTCTTGTGATTCCTCGTTAGGAGTAGAAGTGCTATCTAACCCTTCCCTGCTAGATAAGGAGATTACGAAAAGGAAGATTAGAAAACCACTGCTGCCCAAAGTTCTCAGCCCACCTTTAAAGAAAAGGAGAAAGAAGGGCGGAGACTTATGTAGACCCGGGATCAGTCACTCTGATTTCGGGAAAAGTGCTAACACTGCCAAACCAGCTGTACCTATCCCCAAAGCCCCCACATTGCTTGTACCAACCCCAAAGGTTGTTTCAGACACCGTATTAACCCTAGTGGAAGCAGGCACCCCCTTATACGGTCCTCCTAAGGAAATGCAGTTTGCTGATCCTTTGGAAAGCATTGAACACCTCATAAGGGGCCCGATTCACAGAACTAACTTAAGACAAAATCTTAAACTTACTACCATTTTGGTATTCACAGAAGGCACTTACTCATTTTGGTATTCACAGAAGGCACTTACTCATTTCGGTATTCACAGAAGTTAGGAGTCCTAACTTTAGGACTCCTAAATGCCTTCTGTGAATACCGAAAGTCTTAAAATTAGGATTTTTCTCAGTTTAGTAGTAGTATAGTTAGGACTCCTAACTTTAGGACTCCTAAATGCCTTCTGTGAATACCGAAAGGCTTAAAATTAGGATTTTTCTCAATTTAGTAGTCCTAAGTCTAAATTTAGGACTACTAAATTGAGAATAATCCTAATTTTAAGACTTTCGGTATTCACAGAAGGCAATTAGGAGTCCTGAAGTTAGGAGTCCTAACTATACTACTACTAAACTGAGAAAAATCCTAATTTTAAGGCTTTCGGTATTCACAGAAGGCATTTAGGAGTCCTAAAGTTAGGAGTCCTAAATTTAGGACTACTAAATTGAGAAAAATCCTAATTTTAAGACTTTCGGTATTCACAGAAGGCATTTAGGAGTCCTAAAGTTAGGAGTCCTAACTATACTACTACTAAACTGAGAAAAATCCTAATGTTAAGACTTTCGGTATTCACAGAAGGCATTTAGGAGTCCTAAAGTTAGGACACCTAACTTCTGTGAATACCGAAATGAGTAAGTGCCTTCTGTGAATACCAAAATGAGTAAGTGCCTTCTGTGAATACCAAAATGGTAGTAAGTTTAGGATTTTGTCTTAAGTTAGTTCTGTGAATCGGGCCCAGAGTCTTTTATTTTACCAATTATTGAAAGGTTAAAGAGGGTTGAGGAAAGGCTAGGGAATATAGAGTTGGTCATTAGTAATAAAGCGGGGCAGATCAGGGACCAAGCGACTCTGGACCGTCCTCCTGTTGTAATCATCCCATCTTCTCGTCCTGTTGTGGGTGAAGGTCCAGTTAAAGCTAGCATGACTACTGATCCCAACGAACAGAGACAAATACCCTTTAAACCTGCAAGGCAATCGGCTCTGCTTGTTCCTAATGAAACCCAGAGGGTCGGGGATAAACGGGGTGTAGGAAATATGGGTGTTGATGAGTGTAGGAGTTCCAGCATTGTTAGGGGTGCAAAATGTAAGGAGCCTCAGGTTGAACTACGGCCAGAAGCTGATCCCTATGTGGTAGTGTTAGCGGGAGTTCCAACGCTGCCAGATGGCAAGAGGGAGGGGTTCTTTCCGCATAAAAACAAGATTGTACATTGGCTGAGTCAAAATCGTCCACTCCCTTATAACATTAATGGTGAGATCCTTCATGTTCGCCGACTCCCCTGGTTGGGAAGTAGGGTGAAGGACTTTAAGGGGGATTTAATTGTCATTAATTTTAGAGACCGCGCGGCCGTTAGGCATATTCTTAACTGGCCAGTAGGGAATTCTGGTACTTCTATTGCTCCTTTGGAGCTGACTTTCTTCTATCCCAGAATCCAAGGGAACAGAGCTAGGCACCCTGGGGCTCCTGCCTTCTTACAGATCAATTTACGTGTATTTTGTAACAATGGGCATACAATGTTTGAATCTAACTCCAAATTAACGACTTTTGATAACATCTTAAGGTGGGACACTGTATTGCCAAGGAGTTATGGGAACCGAAATGGGAGGATGGACCACCTGGTTCCATTTATGCCACTTGATGTCTCAAACCGATACGAGGCCCTTTCTAGCCTCGACGGTTGCGATTGACAGATGAGGCCATTGACTAAACCATCCCTCCCTGCAACACAGTCTGACCCAATCAATAATCTTGGATTATTGCATATTGGTAAATTTGATCTATTTGAGGGACCTAGACCATTAGAGGGAATCTTGATATCAGAACTAACTGCTTCTCCCTTTATTCCTCGCTCTTTTTCAAATTGTGTATCCAAGCAGGGGGCGGGTGCCGGGTCCTTTATCTTGAGCGATTCCCTTGGTCCATTGGATCTTTCAACATCTAAGCACGCCCCTAATGCTGAATGTGTTAAAATCGTCTCGTGGAATGTGGCAGGTCTTAAAAATAAACTCCCCATTCCCGAGTGGGGTGCGTTTATTGCTTCTTTTGACATTTGTATGCAGCAAGAAACCTGGATGCTTAAAGAGAGTGGGGCTCCGGGCTTTGCAACCTATGATATTTTGGCAAGTATGAGTAGCAGGGGTAGGCCCTCGGGGGGCTGTCCATATGGGTTGGCAGCCATCTGGGAGTAAAGGCATTAGACATTCCAACTAACTCTCGGGATGTGCAACTTGTTCTACTGGATGTAGTGAATGGCCCAAGTATTGTTTTGATAAATGTCTATTCAAGACCAATTAAGAGGGGCCTTGAATCGGAGGCTATTACTGTATTGCTTAAACTTATACAGTCACTCGACTCCTCCACTGTGCTAATCTTGGGTGGGGATTTTAATTGCAATTTTGAGCCCCTTTGGGACCCAAATAAAGGAGACCCAGATGAAGTGGATTCACTATGGAACATTCCTGACCCGCTGACCTCTTTGGTCAAGGTCTGGACTCCCCTTGTCTTGCAACTGCAATCACTCTCCTTAGCTGCATCATTGCGAGCATGTAACGGAAGGGTGAAGCCAGATAGACCTGGTAAAGTACCGTTCAATAGAGTAAACCATACCTCGATAATCGACTAGATTTTTATCGAAGCAAGGCATTGGGACAGGCTCTATGAATTTGTGGTCATTGAGAGGTTTGACAGTGACCACAATGCTCTAGCCTTGACTCTCAAACCGGGGAGTTTTGGACTTTAAAAAAACCTGCCCCGGAGGATAACCTCGTCACTGACCCACTGATAATCACAAATTGTAGAAGGAGAGTTAAGTGGCCTGAACTCCAAATGTCCGATAGTAAACTTGCGGAACTTTATGAAATAACAATACCATTTATTGAAGAGATGGGGAGAGTTGGTCCTTTGGGCAGCCCAACTGATATTCATGGTCAACTGGTTGTTGCCCTAAAGGATATCTTGTACCCAGTAAAAAGGGTAACATAGTCTCGGACTGTAACAGCTCGGTGGTTTAATACGAGCTGCCGTACAGCCAAAAAGGCTCTGTTGCTGGTATTAAAAACCAACGACAGAGAAGCCATTAGGGTAAATCGCTCCCTGTATAAAAAAGCAATCAGTGATGCTAAGAAGGAAGGGGAGGCCGCAGTGTGGGAGGAGTTGGCCCTTGCGCTCAGCTGCAATGATGCTAAATTATTTTGGTCTATCGTAGCAACTGGAGTTAGTGGGCATTCTCATGCTCCTGCCCCTAATATTGCCTCCTCAAGTTGGGAAAATCACTTTGGTGATCTTTATGGCACATGTAATTCTGATAGTCTGTCTGTTGGTACCCCTGAACCTTTACCAGCTCTTGTATGCTGTGCTCCATCTGAACTTTTTACTTTGGTTGAGGTGGAAACAGCGATATGAAAAATGCTCCCTAATAAGGCTCCCGGCCTAGATAAACTGCCTGGGGACCTGTTTAGGGCTCAACCAAAGATATGGGCCCCCTATCTGGTTGTTCTATTTAATTGTATCTTGCAGGGGGGTGATGTACCTTACACCTGGCTAGGGGCAGAAATCGTGCCCGTTCTTAAAAAGGGCTGTCCACTAACTCCCTCTAATTATAGGCCTATCAGCCTTATTGATACTTCGCAAAAATTAATGGGGAGGGTCCTTTTGGACAGGGTCCTGGGATGGATTGAGGAGAATGGGATTCTGTCCACATTTCAGGCAGGCTTTAGGGCTGGTACCTCTACTCTAGATCAGATTTTTCGCCTGCAGGTCTTGTATTGGAAAACAGCTATGGTGGAGGGTGGCAGCCTCTACCTAGTGTTTGTGGACCTGTGGGCAGCTTTTGATCTAGTTCCACGAGCTAAATTGTGGCAAGTTCTAGCAGATTTGGGTCTTCCGCCTTATCTATTGGCCGTTTTATCTAGGCTCCATGATAACAACTTTGCCCAGGTAAGGTGTGTTAAATATGGCGACCTTACTGACCGATTTCCTGTCCAAAAAGGTGTTCGCCAAGGGTGTGTGTTGGCTCCCACACTGTTCAGCCTTTATATTAATGGTCTTGTCGACCATCTGAATTGTGTGGTAAACAATGATGCCCCTAAATTGGTTACAGGTCGAGTGCCCGCTCTGATGTTTGCAGACGATACTCTGTTACTGTCTAGAACATCATCGGGCATTCAAAACATACTGAATGGCTTCGTGAAGTTTTGTGAGCTAAGGGGACTGGAAATCAACCTGGGGAAAACAAAATATATGATCTTCAACCTCCCGAAGCGGGTGCGCCCAAATCCAGTACTATCTGGTATTCCCCTTGAAAGGTTTAAAACCTTTGTTTATTTGGGCGTCACCTTAACTGAGAATTTTAGTTAGAATACACAGATTGCTAAGTCGACGCTTAAGCTTGTCCAGCTGGTAGGGGGTTTAAATAAAGTTTTTAAAAAATCAACTTTTAAACCAGTGTCTCCTGCCTTGGAAATCTATTGTCGGCAGGCAAGAGTGGCTGAAATCTATGGGGCTGAACTCTGGGGACATAAGCAGATAGGGCCCCTTATAAAGGCTGAGCAGTCCTTTTTAAGAACTCTTCTAGGGCTTCCTCCCAGTACGCCTTTGATCCCCCTCAGGTTTGATCTTGGTTTAGTTTCAATAGAGGAGATCATTAGTGATGACCAATTTTGTACTGGAAGAGGTTATGGTCAGTGCCTGAACTGGCATCATATAGAGCAGAATTCGCCGAGATTTGGCCTGCCCTTAAATATAAAAAGATCCCCTGGCTCCTGTACATCAATACAGCCATTATTCGTCTAGGACTGCCGGAATTGTGGGCAAATCCGGAAGCATATTGTCCCAGGTTACCAAAGAAAGAACTTCTCTCTCTGATATCCACACATAATTCTTTATCTCTTTTGAGCTCCTCAGCGGTGGGTAGGTTGACCTTAGAGTTCCTCATAGTCAAACCAGATTCTAAACTAGAGGAATTTATGGACCAAATTGAACCCCCACTTGCCCGAAAATTATATATTCAGTTAAGATATGGTACCCTACCGGTTAGGTCCTTTTCATCTAAGTGGCAGACCCAGAATCAGGAAAATTGTCCTGCATGTAATTATAAAACGGAGACTGTTGCACATGTGCTGTTTTTCTGTCCTGCCTACTATGTAATCAGAAAATGTTGGTTGACTCCCATCTGCAGGAACTTGGGATTTCGTTATTTTATGCAGGCTTGTAGGTCTTTAACTTATGATACCCATCCCCATATTGTTTTTGCAGTATCTCGTTATTTACACAGTATGTGGCGCAGGAGACAAACCTTTTTAAACTAATCATTTTCTCACTGATAACTTGTAGTTTAATTCTTATAAACTTTTAACCTTTTATGCTTATTTATTGTCTTATTGTAATTGTTGATGTACTTATGTGTACTTTTATGGTCTCATGACCGAAATAAAGTTATCACTGACTAGCATATGCATTTATATATATGTATGTATATATATATACATACATATATAAACATATATATATATATTCTGCATATCTATATAAATACAAATATAAATGCATGCATACATATACATATATGCATACATATGCATGTTATGTACATGAAAGTTTGAAAAACACTAATACAAGCAAAGCTAAAAAGCCACCTAATTACAAATAGAATTGCTTTAACTTAAACGAGGGCAAAACCTATTGCATTTTCAATGCTTGTTTACTTTGGTTCCATCAAGAAGGCATTCAGATGTGTCACACATTTGCCATAAATTCTGAATGGTAGCACTCTAGTTGCTCATTAGATCACTGTAGTAAAGCTACTGCTCACCAAGGAAGTCTGCTGCTGGTATTCAAAGTGCATGTTTCAGTCTGCATGTCAGAATTTTTTAATGAAATAGAAGAGGATTTGAGAAGTCAAAATGTGCCCTAATTTTTCTTTCTGCAGCACTAATCATAATTTCTATGGCAAAATGAACCCCCTCATTTTGTTCCGTTGCAAATTAAATGTTTTAAATGTTACCACTTTAGCCCAATCAAGATGGCTTCAGGTGTGCCATACCTTTGTCATAAGTAAGACTGTTAGCGCTCTAGTTGTTCTTTAGAACACTCTGGGACATTCTGTCATTGGGCTATACTTGGGCTACATTTGGGTGATATTTGTGCTACATTTGGGCTCTTTTGTCTCCGGTGGCCATCTTGGAAGTCTTATTTGTTATGAAGTTTCCTAATTTCCTCATTTACTACAGTCGCCTCAGTAGGAATACTTTCAGTTTTTTGATTTGATTCCATCAAGAAGGCATTCAGATGTGTCACACATTTGCCATAAATTCAGAATGTTAGCACTCTAGTTGCTCATTAGATCGCTGTAGTAAAGGTACTGCTCACCAGGGAAGTCTGCTGCTGGTATTGAAAGTAGGGGTGGGCGGAATTTGCGAAATTCACTTTCCCAAATTATCGCGAAAATGTTAAAAATCTCCGCAAACACGCGGAAATATCGCAAAGATGCAGAAGATGCAGAAGTTTTTTCCCCGCCCGTTCGCGGTATTTTCTGCATGGTCGCGGCTCGCCAACTTACCCATGCGGTTGCTCACGGGCGCGGCCATCTTGTTTTCACTTGTCTCGCGGTGCATGATCGCGAGAAGAAAGACGTGATCGCGCGATGAATGACGTTACTGCGGGCTCGAACTGTTGCGAGACAGCGCAAATGGCTACCAACAATCCAACATCTTGTGGAGAACGCGACCGGATCAGGAAAACTTGTTGGCGAACGCGGGGATTCAGGTAAGGCGTATTATTTTACAGCGCGAGCAAGCAAAAAATTTCCGGTAAAATGCGGAACGATAATTTGACATTTTCCCGTTCAGCACTTCATCCAAGAAGTGTTAGCAGCCATCTTGGGACCAATATACATGATAGCACCTCATTAAAAAGCATTGCAGTTAATAGAAGGTTTTAAGACTTTAGTTACATTATAAATCATTTGTTGATGATACCATACTCATTTTAGGAATTGTGGTATGTTCTAAGGCAGGGGTCTTCAAACTGTGGGGCGCGACCCCCAGGGGGGCTGTGGAGTGATGCAAAGGGGGTCGCGCCTTCCCAGTCACACTTCTGTCCAGGCCCAAGGGCTTCAGCCCCCCCCCCACACTTCCCCCGTCCTGTGTCTCAGCCCGGGCTGCTGCAGTGAAACTTGAGCTGCTGGGGGCTCAGCTGGGCAGTGTCTGGATTCCTATCTCCGGCACCCCCGTGTTTTTTCACAGGTCTTTAAAGACCATTTGCATTTTAACATGCCTTTGTAAACTGGTTACAGAGGCTTAGGTTTTTTTGCTGGTTCCAGTACCCCCTGGGTCCCCACTGTGCCTATTCCTTACATTTGGATTTTACATTCACTGCCGTAGTGTGAGAATGCATTTCATGGAAAGGAATACAAAGTTGGCTTCCTGGGGGCGCCGTGTGTGAAAGTTTATTGTGCTTTTGAAGCACCTGCTGCAGCGTTTCTTTCCCCGACAATTAGCAGGCCTCACATAAATGTCAAGATAACTCGTGTGATTAATTATCTTCCTGGAGAGAGATCAGAATTTTGTATAGTTGAGGTTTTGACTTAGGTGAAGTTAGTGCAGAGGGTTAATATGCCTGCTGCAAAGAACGTGTACCAAGTAGATTACAGAGTGCGTATGATGTAAACAGATCAGCAGGTTACTGCTTTCAAAAGAGACATCCTTTTGTTACTTGCAATTTATAACTTAAAGTCCTAATATAGAATAGTGAGCTATTAACTTTCATCCTAGAACAGCATGCACACTACAAAGAATACATTATTAGACCATTGATTAATGTTGCAAAAAGGGTTAATTTGGCTAGAAATCAATTCTTATTATTAAAGGAAACTCCCAACTATGCTGTTTCTTTTTCGACTCTGAGTTTGTGCTTCTCCACACCAAGTACTCTTGAACTATACTGCCTACCAGTATGGATGACATGTGACTCCTACACTTTTAATCCTTTGGCTTATGTAACATTTCCTATACACTGATTTACACACTTATGATTGATTGTCTCTGTGTAATGTGTGTGTGATGCAAAGTGCTCTGACACCCTACACTGGTATGAGTGGCACTATATAACTAATTCAATGCATCTGAGAGTGTGGGGTTATGGAGACTTGGTCACTGTTAAAGGGTGCTAGTGAGAGAATCCGTGGTGGGGGTGGTCATTGGGGGGGCACCAACAAACATTGTCGCACAGGGCACCACCAGCACTAAAGCCGGCCCTGGGAAGTATGCACAGATAAGCGCTGAAAATACCGCTTTAGGTGAATGCTTTTTTTTGTACCGACTGGGCCATCAAAATAATCTGCTGGTTACCCTAACCATAGGACTGGAAGTTTGTTGCAGGATCAGCACATTATTTATTTCCTTCACCCTCGATCCCCGATTAATGCCACAATAGTTTAACTTAGATCTTAAAGTCTACGCCCCCGTCAATAACATGCTGAGTTACTTCATGGGTCTGGGAATGCACCCTGCATTCAGTCAACTCATTCCTCATTCTCGCCCTTTATTGTCACGCTCACCTTGCACTCACAGTGATCACAATGCACTCACACTGATCACCATGCACTTGCACCATTCACCCGCTCACCTTGCACTCACAGTGATCACTCTGCACTCAAAACACACTTGTCCTGCTCACACTATACCTCAACCTGCAGTCACACGAGTACACTACTCATCCTGCACTCATGTGACACTTCACTCACCTGTCCCCCTCACTACTCAATATGCAACTCACTCAAACAAGCCCATCAGTAATCATACATTCATTCATCCCATTCTGAACTTGCATCCGCACCCAAAATGAGAGAGGACAGCAAGGGAGTGAGAGAATTTGATTGAAGAGGTCAGGGATGAGGAGAAATGTGAATTGCCGAAGAGAAGTGTGGACACGCAAGAAGTGAGTGTGATCCAAAGGTGAGGGCTTCTGTTAGAACAAAGGGGAGATGTGAAAGAGGAATGGGTGGACTGGAGAGGTGTAAGATACAAATAGACAAAAATTTGAATGAAGAGACGAGGTGAATGAGAAGTGCTGAGGGGCACGGGAGGTGACAGGGCCAGAGAGGCCATGAGATAAATGTGAGAGACTGTTAGAGATGAGGGCAGTGAAAGGACAGAATGGCAAGAGGTGATTAAAGGTGAAGTGAGAGGTTGAATGGGGAGAGTTCAGAAGTTGTAAAAAGGGGTGAAAGAAAATGACCTGCAAAGTGAGAGAGGGATCCGGGGTTAGGAGAGGAGAGAGGGATGGAAGGGAGGGGGTGAGAGGAAAGCTGCATGGGTAAACGGCTTAACTCTACACAAAACCGCCAGGGTTTTAAGGGACCCCTGCTTCTTCCGGTCAGGGCCAGGTGAGCTTCTAATGTGGCAGCACGTATTGCTGCAGAGTGGAAGGCCCTTCACAAAGGTTGACTTGAAATCTTTCTGATGATAATTGCTGTATTTTGGTTATAAATGGGTACTGATTGGGTGAAATCTTCCCTCAGCGTTACTGTGTGTAACAAATATCAAAATAATGAAGCAATGCTATCCCAAAATACGCGGCATCAAATAACCTCATTTACATTTTCATCCCACGCAATTTAGTCAACAGGTTTAGACATTTTTGTCAGGAGGGGGTCCTTACGCCTCAAAATGTTGACAGGGGGGTCTCGGCATCCAAAAGTTTGAAGACCTCTGTTCTAAGGTGATTTTACCATGTGAAAAAGCCTTCTGATCATGAATCATGTTTGAGAGTAAACTATTTTCTCATGCTTTTCCCACAGAGGTTTGGAAGGTGATCTATAAGCTAAACTGAGAGCATATTTTCTGTAAATTCACATTATCTTTCTCAGTCATGTGAGAATGAAGTCTGACATTCTCAGTAAAACATGTACATCCAACAAGGGCAGAGACTGTCAGTTGATTCCTTTGTGTTCTACTGCAGCTTCCCAGAGTGTTCCAAAGAACAACTAGAGCGCTAACAGTCCTACTTATGATAAACGTATGGCACACCTGAAGCCATCTTGCTTGGATTAAAGTGGTAACTCTTAAAACATTTAATTTAAAAAGGAACAAAATGAGGGGGTTCATTTTTCCATAACAAGTATGATTAGTGCTGCAGAAAGAAAAACTAGGGCACATTTTGACTTCTGAAATCCTCTTTTATTTCATTAAAAAATTCTGACATGCAGACTGAAACATGCACTTTCAATACCAGCAGCAGTTTTCCCTGGTGAGCAGTAGCTTTACTACAGTGATCTAATGAGAAAAAAGAGTGCTAACATTCTGAATTTATGGCAAATGTCTGACACATCTGAATGCCTTCTTGATGGAATCGAAGTAAAAAACTGAAAGTATTTCCTACTGAGGAGACTGCAGTAAATGAGAAAATTAGGAAACTTCATAACAAATAAGTCTCCCAAGATGGCCACCAGAGACAAAAGAGCCCAAATGTAGCCCAAATATCACCCAGATGTAGCCCAAGTATAGCCAGATGACAGAATGTCCCAGAGTGTTCTTAAAAACAACTAGAGCGCTTACTGTCTTCATTATGACAAAAGTATGGCACACCTGAAGCCATCTTGATTGGAATAAACTGGTAACACTTAAAACATTTAATTTAAAAAGGACCACAATGAGGGGGTTCATTTTGCCATAGAAATTATGATTAATGCTGAAGAAAGAAAATGAGGGCACATTTTGAGTGACTTCTCAAATCCTATTCTATTTCATTAAAAAATTCTGACATGCAGACTGAAACATGCACTTTTAATACCAGGAGCAGACTTCCATGGTGAACAGTAGTTTTACTACAGTGATCTAATGACCAACTAGAGTGCTAACTTTCAGAATTTATGGCAAATGTGTGACATATCTGAATACCTTCATGATGGAATCAAAGTAAAAAACTGAAAGCATTTCCTACTGAGGAGACTGCAGTACATGAGGAAATTAGGAAACTTCCTAACAAATAAGTCTCCCAAGATGGCCACCGGAGACAAAAGAGCCCAAATGTAGCCCAAAATCACCCAGATGTAGCCCAAATATAGCCCAATGACAGAAGTGTGCAAAACACTTATTATTTTGTGTTTTTGCAGTGTTATATAGTGCAGACTTGTCAGGTATTGGAGTGCTTTACATGAGCATTGGTTACATCACACAAGAACAAATTCATTTTGGTTGTAGACGTGGGGAGACTAAGTGATTTGACCAGAATCACAGAATGTCGAGCTGAAGCAGAAACTCCAACCTGGTTCCCCAGTTGCAAAGTCTGCAGTTCTGGAAGTAACACCACATCCTCTCCCCTAAGTGCAACATTTAATCAAGTGGTCAACTGGATAAAAAAACATAAAGATAACAAATAATTTAAAAGTGCTTTGTCGCTATTTGAAAACTCATAAAATATGTCCTTATTTTAGTCTTTTAGAGCACTAACCATAATTTTGATGCCAATAAGATCCTCTCATATATGTAATTTCTAAAGGAAATGCTCTAGGTATTACAGTTTTGATTACATCAAGATGACGTCAGGCGTTCCACACTTTTGTAATAAATATAGAATGTTAGCAATCTAGTTGTTCATTAGGTTGAGAGGCAGAGGCCAGGGGCACAGACTCTGAAAATTGAAGGCAGGTAGGAGGGTGCAAAGGCAACAATTTAACCACACTGAGCAGGCAGGAAGGGCCGTGGCAGCACAACAGACTATGGAGGGCAGTGGAAAGGGGGGCAGGGGCAACAAACCAACAATACAGGACTTGCAAGAGAGGCTGTGGCAATGTAATAGAGCATTGTGGGCAGAAGGAAGAGGCAATGGTAGTACAACCATACATGCCAACAGACCCGATTCAGCCAGGAAACGTCCAATGTTTTTAAGCTCAAATGGGCTTTATTTGATCTGTCTCCTGTCTACAATCTCCTCTTTTTCAATGTAACTCAAAGGGGAAAATCAATACCCCAGTTTTTTTTCAAAATCTCCCTCTTACCAAATTCAAAATGTTCGCAAGTATGGTACATTGGATCGTGGAAGGAAATGGGGTAGGGACATGGACTTGGATAACAGAGGACAGGAGGGACATGGAGAGGTGCACCAAACTCTCCCTGCAGGGCAGGCATCAGGGTTTGCAGCAGCACAATACACCACACAGGGCATGCGGGACGGGAGTGCAGCACAACAATCCATAGAAAGCAAGAGGGAGGGGACAGGACCATGCACATGGACAACAGAGAACAGAGGGGCAAGAGGCAATGGTAGCTAGATGACCATAATGGACAGACCGGAGAGAAAGCTGCAGCATAACAGACCATAAAGGGCAGGAGGGACGGATCAGGGGCATTACAATGGAACAGACAAGCCAGGAGGGAGAGAGTAGGGGTCTGCACATGTAAACAGAGGGCTGGGGGCAAGGGGGCAGGGCAGGAGCAGCAAGATAGCCATGGAGGTCAGGCAGGATGGGCACTAGAAGCAAGACACACCATGAAGAGCAACAGTGAGACTGTGATGGCATACACACAGACCATGGAGGGAAGGTGGGAGGGGGTCAGGGGCAGCTAACTGACCACACAGGGAAGGTGGGAGGGGCCATGGCAGCACAGAAGACCATGCATGGCAAGTGGGAGGGTTAGTGGCAGCACAATGGCTATGATGGGCAAGAAGGAGGGTGCAGGGGCATGCACAAAGGACGATGGAGGATAGAAGGGAGGGTCAGGACCTGTGCACAGACAAGAAAGTTCAGGGGAAGGGGCCTCACAACAGACCGCACGGGGCAGGCAGGAGGAGCAGTTGCAGCACAACAGACCAGGGAGGGCAGAAGGGTGTGGCAGTACAATGGACCATGTAGGACAGCATGTAGGACAGGAGGAAGAGGATAGGGGCATGGCATTTGGACAGGCAGGGTGGAGGTGGCAGGGACAGGTTACAGTCATCTGACAATGCTAGGCAGGTGGGAGGGGAGTGGCAGCTCAACAGAACACTCAGAGCAGTTAGGAGTGGCAGGTCCATGGAACATGGTGGGAAAAAAGGATGGAGCAGGGGCATGCACAAAGACATCGGAGGGCAGGGGGAAGGAGAATAGGGGCAGCAAGCTAAGCACAGAGTTTAAGCAGGAGGTCAATGATGGGGCATAGAATTGGGCAATGGAGGGCAGGAGGAGGGGACTGGTACATCATACTAAATTGAGGGCAGTGGCAGCACATCAGACCATGCATGGCAGGAGGGAGGAGGCTAGTCCATGGATTCACACAACAGAGGATAGGGAGGAGGGGGATGGGGCAGCAAGCTAACTGTTCAGAGAAGGCGGGTATTAGGAACTTTATTGTTTTTAAAACGTGTGCCTGTGCGAACTACTTAAAATATGAACAAGTATGCAGCATAATCTCACTTTTATTCAGGAAGAAGAGGACGTTTGTGACTGTGACTCCGGGCTCACTTGGCAGAAACACCCCCTGACCCTCCACCCCCATCGCAAAATGTAATGCCCGTGAAAAGGGTAGGTGAACACAGTGTTATATAGAACATAGTCCTGAGAGCACGATTGAAAATGAAAACTAGATATAGTGTATGGTATAAACTATGCACCAAAAAGTGTGATATAAGATGAACCGGGCGTGAAATATAATATGCAATACATTGTGCGCAATGACAGATTCATTGGAGAGCGCGAGATAGCACAGGCACTAGCGCGTGCTATGCGATGTGCGCCTTGGAGTTTAATATGCACAGGGCAGTGTTGTGTAACCTAACTAGTCTCTAAAGTTGAAATATAAAATATGTGCTGGGGAGTGTAACGTTGCATATGCACTGTGACAAAGATATGGATCCCAGATTGTAATATGTATGGCATAGCACTGTGCGTTATAACATAGGCATCGAGGAAGGCACGTTAGATGGGGCAATATAACCCGTGCGAAGACAAGTGTGGCATGACATATTCACGGGGTGGTGTTACAGTGCACATGGGCTAGAGAGTGTCATAGCATATGCACTAGCTGGTGGAATACAACACAGAGGTGTGTGGCACTCGGCAGGCAATGGTGGGTGTAACACAGCATTGGGCTCTGCCAGGAGCGCGCTGTGACTCTCAAGTGATGTTCGTCCCCTTTCCAGAGAGTAAAATAAAAAGTATTACACATCCGGAAGTGGATGTGTGTTTTATTAACCGTGAGGGGGGTTTCTTACATAGTTTTGGTCGAATTTTTGCCGAATCCCCTTTGAATGGCTTGGTGTGCATGTGTATTAAATGTGCCCGTCAATAGCTACCCATGTTTGTATAAATAAATGACAAGGGTGTCTACCGGGATTAGGCACGGTAGGGCATCAGACATGTCAGAGCTTTACTAGTGGTGTAAATACATTCCACGTGGATTCATTGTATGCATAGTCGCCTTTTAATGAATATAACTCAAATCGTCATGGTGATAGGTACGTACGGTTTGTCCAGCATGTCCTAGGTGTGTCTATAAATATATATTTTTTAAAAATAATAAAAAAACAGTGGCCGGCCCTGGGGATTGGGGTCAAAAAAATATAATTAGGAGACAGGCCCTGGGGGATGGGGTCATCAGGGCCAATAAATTAGAATAAGAACGGGAACCACACAGCCCCCCTTCTTAAAAAATTCAAATAAATAAAAGACTGGCATCGTGCCGGAGGCCACGCCCCCTCCTTGCAGCACTCTGCAAACGCGCCCCCTGGCGAGTTGTAAGTTGGGGAATTAATTCCTCTTCAATACTGAGGGTCCCTGAGGGCCAACTAGCCCAACAGGCATCTCCAGTATGCGCCAGGGAGCTGCACTGCAGACAGGTGTTCTGAGGCCAAGCCCCGTTTTACACCTCTCTGCAACGCAGCTCTGTGGCGCTTACTGGAGGTACCTAGTGGTCTAGTTTGACCCTAGGGACCCTTAGGATTCAAGGGGACTTAATCTCTCAACTTAGAACAGCCACAGGGCGCGTTTACACAGTGGTGAAGGGAGGGGACGGGGCCTGAGTTGACGTGTGCAAACACGCACTATGGCACGTTTTAAATTGGGGATATAATTTCCCTTCAATACTGAGGGCCCCTGGGGGCTAACTAGCCCACCAAGTGCTTCCAGTAAGCGCCACTGTGCTGCATTGCAGAGAGCTGGTCCAGGCTGTGCCACTTTTTACACCTCTCTGCAACGCAGCTCTGTGGCACTTACTGGAGGTACCTAGTGGGCTAGTTGGACCCTAGGGACCCTCAGGATTCAAATGAACTTAATCTCCCAACTAAAAACGGACACAGGGCGTGTTTACACAGTGGTGAAGGGAGGGGACGGGGCCTGAGTTAACGTGTGCAAAAACGCCCTGTGGCCTGTTTTAAGAGGTAGTTTTAATCCCCCTGCCCTATTATATACTAGGGGCTTACAGAGGAGGTCATGCTAATCACAAGGGGACCCCAACGCATAATGTTCCCTAGTGTATGTAGGTGTTTTCACTGTATTCTAAGTGTCTTTTAACATAGCACTGGCTCTAGGACTGGTTAGTCAGACTCAGTTACCACCAGTATCCGTCTGAAAAAGTTGAGGGTACAGGATGATCTTGCAACAAGGATTCTTTCTGCTCTTCTTTTTGTTCTTTCTGCACGTTATCCTTCTTCCTGCACTTTTCTTCGTCTTTGAGGACTTCTGTTGCTTCTTTCTGCACTTCTTTTTTTTCTTTCTGTGCATTTTTTCTTCTTTCTTCACATGTCCTATCTCTGTAGGCATAGTTAGAAATTAGCATTTAAAAAACCTTTGAAATTCACAGAAAAAACCATAGGTTTCAGGCACGTTATAGTTAGGAATTAGCATTTAAAAAACCTCAGAAATTCACTGAAAAAACCATAGGTTTCAGGGGTGTTATAGTTAGCTGGACTTTTCACTTGTACAAAACCATTGAAATTCCCCCGTTATAGTTAGTTCAGCTAACTATAACTCGCGCGCCCGCAATGCACCGCTGATGACGTCACATATTACATCACTCATGACATGGTCAGTGACATCACTCATGACATCACTGATGACATCTCAAATGACATCACTGATGACATCACTCATGACATCATCCTTGTGATAGAGTGGCAGACCTCCTCTCACCCTAATATAAACTTTGATACACACATTCAAAAATAGACTAAAATTTTCAAAACAATGGACATACCAATACCAGTTACAACAACCTCTTCAGTAATTCTAAGATCCACATACACATCCACTCATTCACCAACAGTCCTATACAGTCACTCATACATGTACTCACTCATCATATGTACTCATACACCTATACATCCTGTTACACAATGCCACTCATCCATAGAGTTACTCACACACATAGTCACTCATGCTAATAAAGAATCAAACATACATTTACTTGCATATACAGTTATACACACACCACCACACTTACTTCACTTACCACACTTACTTCTACGGAAACTTACACATACTTACACATACTTAGTCTTTTAAACAATCACTTATAGAAACACATACTTATTCATATAGGGACTCTTTCAATCTCTCACTCTTACATATACTCACTTATATACACCAATAGTCACATCTACTAGTTTAAAACATATGTAGCTACTCATAAAGAGACTATTGAGACAGTCATTCACTCACTAACACACCCATACACACACTCATCCACCCATACAGTCCTGCACACATGCTGTCTTCAACACATACAAACAGTGAGTCACTCATTCATGCAACTATGCACTACGTAATACCCCCCACCGAACCATGCAGACACTCAGACTGATACTCAAAAAACCAACTAATAACCTATATAGACACCCATGTAGCTACTCACCAACCCATGCAGCCACTTATACACAAAGTGAGAGACTGATACAGATATTTACACATTTAAACATTACTCACTAAGCCATGTATTCACTATGATACACTTAATCAGTCAGTTATACAATCAATTTTACAAAACCAAATCATCCATTTAGACACTTATATACCCATTTATTCTTAATAGGGTATACAACATGCTGTGTTTTTAACCAGTGGGATAGACTCCTAATTGAAATAAATAAGAGAGTAATTGTGAGTCTAACCCCTTCTTCGTCTCTGTTGGTACATTTTTTCTTTTGTTTTCACATTTATTTGTTGTGTTCGTTTTTCTCTTTGCACTGGACACATCACTCTTTTTTCTCATGAGAAAGTTATCAATGATGAAATATACGTGGGCAAGCTGGTGAGAACCTACCAGTAGCTCCTCTGGTGGTGCGCACGTGAGATACTTTCTCTTTCTTTACACATTTTTTCACCTATTTTTTAAAGAATATGGGTGTGTGTAGAGTGAGTTTAGTTGTTGAATTACTTTGAGGACTGACTTTTCACTTTCTTGTTTCTACCTTTTCTGTCGTTCTGAAATTTTAAGTATTGGTAGCACACTGGATGGGGTTATACCATATGATTTAATGGGTGTTGGAGGCTTTTTGATCAACTTGTCTTTCCTCCACCCAGTCCAGATTACACAAAATAATATGTGCTACGCGGTGCCAGTTCTTGTATGTTTAAGTCAGGTTTCCCACAACCAAGGGGTAGGCGAGGTTCACAATAACCCAGACAGGTCCCAGTATAGGGGGGGGGGGGGATAGAAAGTTCTGTGTCCTTCCTCAGAGTAGAGGGAGAGGTGGGGTGGGCAGAGGCCCAGGGTGCATTATTCCCCGACCTTGAGCTTGGGATATTCCCAAAGGAAGCACAAGAATGGGAGCTTAGTCTGTACCGAGAGACCATCCACTGAGGGGAACCCCACAGTGTCAGGAGAACTTGGGGGCAGCGACTGCCACAAGCGTCCAACCAGTTCTGGGAAGCTCCATGCTCTGTCACGTGGAGAAGGGTCGGGAGGCCTGCACCAGCAAGACTCTAGCACAACACATGTAGAGTGTGTTGACCTTGGGCCGGTAGGGGTACTCCTCTGGAATTCCTGGCTTGCCAGGCACATGTTCTGCCTACGGCTACAGACCCTGGACTGGAGGACCAGTTGTGGGATATCACCCTTGAACTGGTAGGAGAACTGGGCAGAGCGGCTGCCACAAGCGCCCTGACAGTTCAGGTTTCTGGCAGTACAACTCCTAAACGGAGGGTACAGAACCCCAGAGAGACGGGCAGAGGGAGGAAGGACTCACCCCTGACTCCTGTACAGCCCAAGGGCACAGACCCCGAGTTTGGAGGACCAGTTGCAGGATACTACCCCTGAACTGGTGGGAGGTGGAATGGAGAAAGGATGCAAGGCACTTGGGGCTACAGCTACACACTCTGAGAAACCACAGGGGACAGAGACCTCTGGATGGCCTGGAGCCTGGCTCTTGACACTGACAGCTTGCAGTGGCCTCTGTTGGTTGCTGTCCTTGTGGGAGAGCTTTTCTTGGGATGTGGACAGAAGTCAGACCCAAGGGGTGGAATGGGCCACACCACTTTGTTGGCCATGGTTGTGTTAGCTGCCTACTGGGATGCATCTGTGAGCAAGTTAAAGTTAGGTGCTGCACTGATGGGGTCCACAGGTAAGGAAAAAGATTCCCCATGGTTTAGCTCATTGGCCCCTGAGAGCACAGACAGAGGGACCTAACTGGGTTCAAGAAGGCATAGGACGGGCATGTAACCCTGCATCAGTGAGCCAATGTCCGGGTTCTATAGCCCTAAGCAGGGAAGTCCATCAAGGCATTGATTAGTCTACCCTAGTTTTAGGCTGGGGGGTTGTGTTTGAAAATGGCCTTCTCTGAAGGACCACCCCAAACATTTTGCCTTCCTCCTCCTCTTTTCTTTTTCTGACCTTTGTGTTGGCTTTAGGACTCTGGGCACTTTACTACTGCTAACCAGTGCTAAAGTGCATGTGCTTTCTCCTCTTAACATGGTACAATTGCTTTACATCGGTTTGGAATGTTTGATTTAACATTACTGTTTTAGGTATGCTACTTTTAGAAAGTGGGCATTTCTCTGCACTTACTGCTCTTTGTGTTTTACAGCCTGTCTCTAACACACGTCTGGTTTAGAAGACAGCTACACTTTGTGCATGTATGGACAGCCACAAACACAGGAAGGTGAGGCTCATCTGCATTCTGAGCACTCATCTGCATTCTGATGGGTTCCTGGGCAGGGAGGAATGGGAAGGGTTGACACGCCTCAATAGGTAGTGTCCTGTCCACACACAAAGCACTGATTTACTCACACAGATAGCCTAGCAGACAGGTCTGGGTTGAAAGGAGTCGTTACACACTTCGGAGAGCTGCTTTGAAGTCACCCCTTACATCAAAGGCACTTTGGGATATAAATACTGGGTCTCTGACCCCCTAACAATCAGACGCTTCTGGATCTTGAACTAAACCTCGGACCAAAGGATTGCTGTGCTGCTTAAAGGACTCAACTGGACTGCGTTTCTGGAATGACTGCTTTTCTGATTGTTTCCCTGCTGCTTCCTGAATCTACTAAAGAAGAGCTGGACTCTGCCTTCCCTCCAAGTAATCTCCAAGGGATTGCTGGCATGCCTCCTGTTTCCTGAAGTCTCAGGGACACAAAAGACGTGCTGAAATTCTGCTGGTGCTACCGGACTCTGCCTTCTGTGACTCCTACCCTGGACTGTGGTGCCCTCTCCAAGTTCTGGTATTCAGAAGTGGGTTCTGCAACTGTTTTGCTACAAACCCGAGGCATTGTCACCACTGCACCAATCATAACTGACTCATCTGCCTTGGACGCTAATGCAGAGGCTGTTTGATGGCAGCGGTTCTACAGCCTGTGCGGCCCGACGACGCTCTGCGTGGCTCAATGACAACGCATTGCCTTCATCTCAGCGAAGCTCGCCGGCGATGCAGTGACCCGACTGCATGGAAAAGATCGATGCATCGTGCCCTCAGAACCAACACTTGGCCTCATCCAGGGTGCTTTCTCAGCGGGTCTTGCGTGGGTTGTGTAGACGGCCTTCCCTCCATCGTGGTCGGCCTGAACTTTGAATTTGCACCGGTCACTCGCGACCTCTTAGTAACCTTTTGACCGCTAGTGGCTTCTAAGCACTGTTTTTGCATGTAATCTTTAAAAAGGCATATCTCGAATTTTACTGATAGGATTTTTGTCTTTTTGGTGTTATTTTTCTCAGATAAATATGTTCTATGTATCACTGAAATGCGACTGAGTCCACCTGTAGAACTAACCACGGAACTACTGCCCCATCCAGGTTCCAAGGGTGTGACAGAGAACAGAGCTCGGGGTCTGCTAATGCGTGACTAACTAGTGGACTCATTTTCCACCTGAGCTGCTACTTTGGTTGCTGTATGAACGTGGCTGGAGAGTGCTCAGTCAATGATGAATGGTTCAACTATGACACCATCCACATATAACATCGTAAGACATCATGATGTCACCATCAAAGTCGCAATTCTCATTGTAATATGTTATGTTATTGGAGCTTGTAGCGCGCATGGATGCTCCGAGGAGTGTCCTGGCGCTGACCTTAAGGAGTGAGGGGGGAACTGGTTAAATGAAAAGAAACTTCTTCAGATTTTTTTTTAAAGAGTGGGGTCCTGGATGCTACAGAGAGCAAAAAGAAGCAAATTCCAGGCCAAAGCAGCCCTAAAAGCAAGGGAACTGCCACCCTTCCTTTGCAAGCGAAAGCAAGGTACATAGGCTAGGAGATGAGAGGCAGAGTGTAGCTGTCTAGTTGGAGTGTAGAACATAAAATGTTTCTGCAAAAAGACTGGACCGGAGGCGTGCAAGGCACTGTGCGCCAGGACCAGGGCTTTAAACTTAACTCGTTCGGCCACAGGCAACCAGTGGAGTATACGCAGATGCTGTCTTACACTGCTTCTTATTGGGATGTTAAAAAGAAGCCTGGCCGCCGCATTCTGGACTACCTGTAGTCTGTTAAGCAAGTAGCCCGGTAGGCCAACATACAAGGCATTGGCATAATCAATATGCGAAAGTATAAGGGCTCATGTAAGCGTTTCTTTTGCTGCCCTAGGGAGGAGTGGTAGAAATTTGAGGGATTTGAGTATCCCGAAACTGTTCCCAGTAAGCCTCTTGATCTGGGTGGAGAAAGAGAGGTTCTCTTCAAACCAGATCCCTAGATTCTTGGCGGATTGCCCCGCTGAGGCCGGCGAAGGAAAATTAGCCGGCCAAAGTGCATCTCTAAACTGAGGAGGGAAGCGTCCATAGAGGAGGATTCATGATTTGTCCTTGTTGCCTTTTAGTTGAGCAGAGGACAGCCAATGAAAAACTGCTGGTAGACAGTTTTTTGCAGAGGAGGTGGAACACTCGGATTTTCCCCAAGTAAACAAAAGCTGAGTATCATCGTTGTATGCAATAATTGTGGCCCCCAGATCCTCCGCCAATTGAACCAAGGGAGTAACATAAATGTTAAAAAGAAGGGGGCTCAAAGAGGACCCCTACGGGACCCCCGTAGACACCCTCTGTGGCGGGGAAGCAAACGGTGGGAGCCATACCTGTTTTGTCCGACCCTCCAAAAATGATTTCAGACAGCTTCAGGCAGTGCCTGAGATACCTATGTGAGCAAGTCGGGTAAGCAGCAGAGAGTGGAGAACAGTATCAAATGCTGCCGAGAGGTCCAGCAAAATCAGAGCTGCCCCTCCGCCAGAATCCAAGCATTCCCGAATGGCTTCCGAAACTTCCACTAGAGCTGACTCGGTACTGTAAGAGGCTCTGAACCCAGATTGGGCCGCATGTATAGGCCCAAGCTTTCGATGAAGTCAGTAAGCTACTTTATTAACAACTTTTTCACAGACTTTCGCCACACTGGGTAAAAGGGAAATTGGACGATAGCTCACTGGGTTCAGCGGATGTAACAACATTTTTTTTAACAGTGGCAAAATCTTGGCCTGTTTCCACGCGGCCGGAACAAGAGCTTTCTGGACAAAAACATTGATGAGTCTCTTAACTTCTGGGTTAACTGTCTCTACGACCAAAGCCAGAAGTCTAGCGGCACAGGGGTCAGACGGAGAGCCTGATTTCAAAGCTTTGGGGACCCTAAGTGAGTCAGGCAGATCGATAGGTGTAAAGGCCACCAGGGAAGGAGATGAAGCAGGCAGAACCTCCGAAGGCAAGGTCACAGCCGTGAACGACGCCTGTATAGTGCGGATTTTATCAATAAAGAAACCCGACAGTTCCTCGCACCAAGCGTTCGAGGAAGGGAGCGTAATCAATTCAGCTTTTGGGGCCCGAAAACTCTGAACAATGGAAAAGATTTCCTTGGAATTATTTCTAGCAAGATCAATGTGGGCCGTATAGTAAAAGGCTTTTAGCATGGCTTATATCGGTATAATAGATTTTCTGGGTTTTCCTAAGCATCAGCTTCGCCAAAGGACAGAAATCCTTACGCCAACACCGCTCCAATTTCTTACATTGCTGCTTTCGTTCTTTGAATTCAAGCATGAACTAAGGTTTGAGGGAGAATCTCTGGACCACCTGTGGTGGGACGTAAGAGAAAGGAGACCCACCGCTTGCGAGATTCAACTGGAAAATCTAGCAAGCGCCCCCTCTACGTCCTTAGAAAGAGCTGGCCTTGACCCAACCAGAGCATGGCTAAAAATAAGAGGGTCAATTTTGGAAGAGGCAGGGCCTTGACCTGCCCGGCCCGCTTTATTAATGCCATCGGCCAGCCAGACAAAATAAGACCTGAAATGATCAGACCAAGGCACCGGAAGGGGATCTTCCACCACAATGGGGAAGTTGGAACAAATGGGGTCAAGAATATGACCACCAAGATGAGTCGGTAGGCTAACCCATTGAGCAAGCTGGGCAAGGTTCAGTAAATCCAAGAGTTCCTGGGTATCCCCAGCATCTCCCTGGTCTAAGTGGATATGAAGATCCCCAAGTAGAAAATAGTGGGTGAACCGTAGAGCGAGAGGGACAATAACCTCCTCCAGTGCTTTAAGAAAAGCCCCTGCCAGCCCCGGGGGCCTAAATACCAATGTGTCACCCAGTGAAAAATGTGAAGAAATGCAGGTGCTAAAGTCCAAAGCTTCACACTCTCCCAACAATAGAGCCTCGCCGCGATGTATGTCCCAATTATCCTTATATATAACTGCCACCCCCCACCTCTACCGACTATGCAGTCAACTCGAGAGATCTTATATCCTTCTGGAATGGCCATCGTAACTATAGTATTGGAAAATTCATTCAGCCAGGTCCCGGAAATGAACAAGAGGTCAACTGGCTTGTCAGAGAGGAGGTCAAATATGTCATGGTGGTGTCTCCTTAGTGAGCGGGTGTTACTCATTGCTGCACGAATTAAGGGCCCCTTCTTACCAATGCTAGGAGAGGTACTGGGCCGGGAGGAGCCAACTAAGCCAGAACCCAGACAGTAGTCGCATCTTGGGTAGGCAGTAGAAGGGTGCACGCCAACAGCACGTCCGCGCAGCATGCATCCTTCTGGGGAAGTCCCTTTGACAACTAGATAGCGCACTGCCCAAAATGGCGTCTCTAGCTGCCGACCGGGAAAAAGCAGGAAGTGGTAGCCAGCCCGGAGTACCCTAACTCAAGTGAGTGTGTGTGGTGACTGAAACAGAGCCCCCCTAATAGAATTATAAGCATCAAATTCATACAGTGCAAATGCGCAATAGTACATTTCCAACACTATGGTAAAATGATTTAAAATAGTTTAAAAACACTAGCAGCAATATTAGCGTGTAAAATAAGCAAAGATTCAGCGTGCAAATGAGCAATGCAATACGAAGAGCAATCCCCTCAAATATGCATTCACTAATTCTTCGTTCACTCACTACATAATGTATTTATAGATTGCATGTGATGATTATATACATCATTTACATACACTAACATTATTGTGCCACATCAAAACACTTCACATGTAGTGTATGCATTTAAAAGTAAAGTTAAATTACATACACACATCTGCAGGTCTTCTAAATACATTTACAACATTTCATTTAATTTACTTTTCATATAACAGTAGATAAACTTGTAATTCTATGGGTATTTTCCTTTTAATTTTAGAGCAGGTTTATCAAAAATTCACGCAACACAGCAAGCCACTTTGCTGTGCTGCGCTGCATGTAAGGGAGAGGGCAGGAATGCACCATCTTTAACATTAAATGTTGCATTCCTGCTCTCTGCCTGCACTGGTACACAAACTGCTGCCTAGCATCAACTGCTTTGCATGTAGGATTGTTATTGTGCAGAAAGAGACACCTTCCTGTACAAATAAAAATCCTATGAGGCTTTTTCCTCTTTCTACTGCAGACTTGGGAGGTCGAAACCCTGTGGAGATAGGAGGCTCTTATCACCTTACAGAAAAGAAACATGATTTCAAGCATTTTGCAAATCCATCTACCATGGGTAAAACTGGTGGGAAAAAAGGCTGAGATCCCCTTTGATGATTGATCTGATCAAGAGAAAATGTGAACAGAAAGGCTCATATTTGGATGGTCAGCAAATAGCGATCACTTCTGCCTTGATTTAATGAATCCCATCATTGGGATGTACCTAGGAATAATGAATAAGGATGAAGGCCAACCGACTATTCTAAAAGGGATGTTCACTGTTAAATCTGTGTTCCCTTCAGAGCCAAATCAGCCCACTTGGAGAGTGGAAGATGGTGATATAATTTTTTAACAAAGTAGGAAATTGTAGGGGCTGAAAGAAGAGGTTTCCCAGGCGAGCATAGTAACATGAGGCATCCTCCAAATTGGAGGAACATTTCAAGTTATAAACATTCCTGGGCTTCCGTGAAATAATCAATTAACACATTACACAAGGTGGATGCATGAGAGACTGATGAACAAAGAGAGATGCTGAGAAATTTCAGGGAACCTTTTCCAAAGACTCATTTGACTGTGGGTATAGAGACATCAAAGGACCCAAATCTGGAGCCTCTCTCAGTAGCATTGAAAACATTTCTATCAGAGATTATCAATAACCGGGTGACATGGGGAGTTACTCAACCAAGGCAGAGCACATTTACTAAACCGATTATAGTGATGATCACACCAAATGGGATGTGGAGATTGCACGCTGATCTACGAGAACCAGTATAAGAGGGCTCACTTGCCAATGGCCATTACCCTATATTGACCAAAGGCTGGACCAACTGAAGGAAGTCAAATTATTATCTGCAGTAGACTGATGAGTGGTACTGGCAAGTAGATGTGAAGCCCCATGATGAATGTTTCAGACACAACAGTTTCACTGGCAAAGAATGTAAATTAGGTATATAGATACTACAGGAGGAGCAAATTCAACATATTCTGCGTAAGATCCCACCCCAATCGGAAACACAAATACTTAAATGTATATAGATAACAACCTAATCACGTGTCAGTCTACAGAGTAGTATGTGAAGAAAATAGAACATCTGATAACCCAACTTCAGAATGCTGGAGCTGAGATATCCTTTCAGAAAGCTGTTTGAAGAAAATGTGGCGTAGAATGCTTGGGCGATATTTTTTTTCTGAGCTGGGATTAAAGCCACACAAGATACAGGTAAAACACTATTGAAATTAATTGATCCTATATCATTGAAAGAATTATGAAGTCTATTGGAAATTACACATTTCTCCAGAACATTTATAACATAATGTAGCAAACTAGTGGCTCATTTGGTCAAACTAATTTCCCTTGGGGGACATACCCCCCCTTTGCTTTTTTTTCTTTTCGCACCCACAGTTGGCCTGTTGCCTCCCCACCAATAGCCCTGCTTGAACATCGTGATGACCCCCCTTGCGGCTGTTCACCGTGGGAGTAGTGGGAACTTCTCATGCCTCCCGGCTATGGCACTGTGGACTCTGCTGTGGCCTGGGACAAGGCGGGTTCCCCACACCGCATCCATCATCTGGAGAACTGGACCAACAACTCTTGTACGTTGCAAAATCTCTATATTGGTAAAGCAAAAAACAGACAGCTCTTTCTCTCCACCCACCCCTCAGTCGCATGAGAGGCTCCGTCTGATCACATGCCCATTGCACTGGACATTCCAATGTCAATGTGCGCCCACGAATGCAATCCCCCAATGTCAAAAAAAGACCGGATTCTTTAGGCAATAGCTGAAATACGCTGGGCCCTGTAAAACAAAGTAGATACCATAGGTCTGGGCCTTGGCCTACTTCACGATGACCATAGGAAACTCACAGAGAGGGTGTGGAAAAAAAACTTGCTCTTCAAGACCTACAGCCATAGTTTGAGAAACTCTCTAGGTAAATGCAAGACCAGGGGCAGAGAGCACAGACCCTGTGTCGTTCATAGAAATTTGGCTGTCCAGCCTGATTGCAGCCACAAGCCTGTTCCCCTTTTTCGATTTGGAGCAAGCCCACTGAGTGCTTGCCCCCAAGCCCCCTCTCAATCAATGGTGGCTAGGCTGCTGAACGTCAAGGACAAAGATGTGTTCCTACGTGCGGCGATACTATTGGACAGACTGTTCTATTACAACACCCATATAATTCTCTTCCCAGACTACATGATCGCTGTTCAAAGCCGCCGTTTTTCCTTCCTGAGTGTAAAGCACTGCTTGTGAGAGACTGGCAACAAATATCACTATTGTTCTATGCCATACTCACATATTTCTTCACAGATCCAGCAGACACTTGGGACTGGGTACAACACCGGGTTGGTCAGCCCACACCCTCGGAGGCGGACGGCGACCAACTGCAGGTCGTGCCAAGAAGGTATCCAAAGACATGGCAAATACCCCACAGGCAAACCCATCCCTGATGCTCTCTCGTTGCACCAATTACCACTGGAGAGACCTATTGGATTTGTCTACCAAATCTTGCCTTCGTGACTGAGGCCACATCCCGATGCCAGAAGAATCTCTTGGTGATGCCTCAGACAAAGACTCCCACATCTCATAAACAAGCTCTCTCTCAATGATACTGCTTTCAATCACACCCCAAACAGCTGATGATAAAATATATAATTATCAAGACTGCTTTCCAAGACCTTGGTGGACATTTGAGCTCCACATGTTAGCGCGCCACTACACTGCCTGATTTGTTGACCCCTCACTCCACAGCAGGTGACCCTGCCCAACAGAAGGCTACTTGAATGTTGCCTCACCACAGCACACGTTCCTCCAGCCAGAGGATATAGGAACACCTTCCCAGATACATATCCAGTGCCTGCTGATGCTGCCAGCCCCAGGGGTGTGCTGTCCTTTGTTCTCTAAGGGGGGCTGATAAGACCACGAGCGCAAACAGCCTACCAATAGAATTCTACAAAACGTACATCGATCTGTTAGCACCGAATGTTGTTGACCTCTATAACACGACATTAGAGGCAGGACTTCTTGCCTGCCCTCCATCCATGAATCTCTATTGGTTTCCCTGCCAACAAAGGCCACGGCCCTCGATGTCACGTCCTAAAGACCCTTGGTGATGCTCGGAAGTAACTACAATATTTTTTGCAAAATTCTAGCTACTCGCCTACTAAATGTCATGCTCTTACCGGCCACTCAGATCAGAATGGATTTATCCCCGACTGGTTCACCTTCTCCCAATATTTGTTGACTGCACAGACTCCTGGATGAGGTGCTTCAAAACTGTCTATATTCTGCTTGCATGGTACTAGACCTCGAAAAAGCATTTGACATGCGTGACTGGAAGTACTTGTTTGTTGTCTGGCACAAACAAAGACTGGATACCAAGAGGCAGTGACTGATTTACCTTCTCTATTCCGAATCATACACCAGGGTCAAAATCAGTGGCCTCATCTTCGATCCCCTCCCCATGAGCTGCCCGCTTTCGCCACTACTCTTTGCTTTAGCACTTGAGCAACTGCCCTTTCCAAGTGGCAAACAGGGAACGCCCGGAGCATACGAATTGGTGGTGGGACACACAATGTGTCACTTTATATGGACGACGTCCTGCTATATTCGAAGGTTATCCACGAGGGAGTCAACGCATACTTTTAAGATAGCTTCTAGTCTGGGTGTCAAATGGGCGAAGACATGTCTATTCCCTCTGAGCCCTACTTGCCCTGCACAGGCTGTAACTGTTGATGATCGTCTCGTGGCATGGAGCACCACTATGTTTCAAAACTTTGGCATCAACATCTATCGACAGGAACTTGATGAAGGCTGTATCTTCCTTGTGCACACAGGTCATGCTCTGGGGCTTCCTCCCACTAACTGTACAGGGGTGTGTGGCACTGGTAAAAATTATAATGCTGTCACAATTGCTCTACTATTTCACATACTTGCCCATCCCAGGTTCTAAGATCGAGCAAAGCTAAAGCTACTAAAGTACCTGGCTGGCCTTGGGGCACCAGATTGTGAGCACTACTATATGGCAGCACAACTCCTATGGTCTGCCCATTGGTTCGCAGGCCGGCACCTCCGTAAAGTGGGCCATGCAGAAAATGGAGACCCTCAGAACCTTGTCAGAGAGTTCTTTTTCTTCAAAGAAAACAGGCCTCAGCCCCCAATAAATTGCTGTACACTGCTCACAACAGCTATGTCAAGGCCCTGAAAGTCACACCCTCCTTAACACCCTATGTGCCAGAAATACCAGTGCGTAGCATACACAGCTTTCAGCAAGCAACACTGGTGTGGGAAAATGCAGGGATCATGTGCAAATGCGACCTATTTCAAGATGGTGCACTGATTCCTCCTGACTACTTGATGGAGATATTTGGCCCATCAGTGAGTCAGTTCCTAAACTACAGACATATTCTGGCTAAAGTGTCGCACATCTTGAATATCACCAACTCAGTACTGCCTCCACAACCCCTGACTCAATCTCTATATTATATTGGCTCTGGGAAAAGTCTGATCACCTGGTTGGCCTGGGTCATGCCAGACCGCACACTACCTCCCTAGCCCACTTGCAGGCACCGTGGTAGATTGTCCTGGAACATCCCTTCACACGTAAGGAATAGGACAGGGCCCCACCCTCCCTTACTAAATTTCCCAAAACACCAGTTTCCATTATATACAACATAAAATGTTACACTGAGGCATATCTTACCCAAGAGCAGCTGAGCAGGATCTACACAACCACCACCTCATCCTGACTTTGCTGTCATGTCTCACTGGCAGGCTTCAAACACATGTTTTTTAATTGCCCCAACATCCAGACTTTCTGGAATACAGTTTAAACCACCCTCACAGTGTCCATGGGTCGCCATGACCAGCACAAACTAGAATGCTGCCTGCTTGGACTCTATTGCTGCCCCAAGACAAAGAGTTACAAGAATATTTCTCGACCTGGCTCTCCTCATTGCCCGGTGCTTGCTCACGATGCGCTTGAAGCCCCTCAAATTAGCAGTACTGACACTTTGGGAGTGGAGACCATTCTATGAGCTAATGCAGAGTCCACAGCCTTATGGCGCGAGGAGGCTATGCAAACATCTCATCGCACTATCTTGGGCTTAACAAGACACACGACATATAAGGGGAAAAGGGAGATCTGAGTGCTAGAATTGGTTAACTGGCTTCACCAGAGACAACTTGATCACAGGTTCATCCACCAGAGGAAGGAATCTTGCAAAGGAAGTTGGCTTAAAATCTCTTAAAAATCAACTGAAGTTAAGTGGCTCTTACGTGTCCACGATCAAGCAATAATTTTGCGCAGTGATGCGAAGCTGAGGGTTTATGAAAATCTTGGCCAAGTACATAAATTAATGGAATATTACTGCTAACATGTAAACATGAACAGTGAATTAAAGACATGAAAGTGGAGCTAGTTAACATGTTTTTTTTCATTAACCGAAGTGACAGTATTGTTAGAGGCCTAATGTGCTGCACTAGGGCCTGGTACTTAGTATTACTTTGAACATATATGAAACCAAAGAGAGAGAAAAGTTTTATATGAGAATCTAGTTTAACATAGTTTATTTTTTCGCTGATAAAATAGTCTGTAGTGCATTTATAAGTGGACATTATATGTAGAGATTTATAGATGGTGAACGCTCAGGCATTTTAAATTTACAGTGGAAGCGGATGTAAGGAACTGAGCCAAGAACAGTGTTTGAACAGCAAACCACACTTTTCTAGCATGTATTGAGGGTATAATATTCTGGGCGCCAGGATACGGAGCCCCAGGCTTGCAAAGTGAAATTCAAAAGAGCTATTGTCTGTTTTGTAGAATGTGGACTAAATTCAGCTTGTTCAATGGTTTATCAGGCTGCTGCCTCGCCAGTCTTTACTTTCTCGTAATACTTGCTCATGGAAATGAGCACTATTGATGAGCTGGCTGTAAGATTGCTACATAGGCGTGGGACCACGGACAAAAGGTGCACAAGGTGGATTTATGAGATAAAAGCATCAAATGTGGCCAGTGGGAGCCCCATTATAATTCAAATACCTTGCTCATAATGATTGTATTACTAAATATAGAAAACCAAAAATATCATAGAATAGAAATATTGATACTATAACACTGACATAATATCGACAACCTTCTACTTACAATTAAGATGACCGAAATATCAAATCCAAAAAACCATTATGTTAAAATATCTAAAGTTTGAAAATGATTGAAATCCAAATTATAGATTACAACAACAGAGACGGTTTAAAATAACACTAAGATTCCCTAAATATCAAAATATAAAATATAGACTTCAAAAAGATAGATTTTTTAAATATTAAATGTATTACATTAAAATGCATTTTAAACACCTAAAATTTCAAAACATATTTGTATAATATATAATACAACATGAAAAGAAATAAATAACGTAATTATTAGCTAATAGTTATATATATTTATATATAAAAACAAATATAGTTAAATTTACAGAAAATATAATACATAGAAAATGTTATTAAAATAGTTACAAATATCTATATATTTATATATGTTTCATTTTCAATAATTATCCCACCACAGACACTGAAGAACCCTTTTTTAAAGTTTAGAAGTACATTATATTTGGTAAATATGCAAACACAATAGTATAGGACAAGGGATAATCAATAAGTATATAATGATAATGTTAAAGTATAAGAAATAATTAAATGGGTAAGAGAGAGAGAGAAAGAAAAAAAAGAAGGAAGGGGAAAGAAAATTAGCATTTATATACCATCAAGCAAAACCGAACAACTGTATAACATTATTATTATGTAAATAAATATAGAAACTGGCAGATATAGTAAAATTATAGAATAACAAGTATGAATAAATTCACAGAGGTTTAGGTACTTCTTCATTACGAGGATTATGTAAACATGTACTGATGGCAGAAACGTTTTAAAAGTTTGTTATGGGCAACCAGATAAAATCTCATTTAATTACAAGAATAACTGGATGTACATATACTCTACATAATCTGTGATTATAACAGACTCCATACCACCATGCATGAAAAGATACAGAAGAAGCATCCTTCCATGATTTGGTAATCTGTGGAAAGGCAACAGCAAGAAGTAAGTCAATTATACAAAAATTGCTAGATTGAGATGACCAACCCTCAGAAACGCTTTCCAGGAAAATATTAACTAAAGAAAATAGGACTTGTGTGTGAAAAATAGTATTTATCCGTATTTCAAATTTGTATCCAAAGGTTATGACTGGAAGGACAATCAGATACCATGTGTTTAAGATCTGCTGAAGTGAAGGTGCATGACCAACAAGTAGAGGGAATATCGGAATCAATTTTATGTAATTTAGCAGGAGTTCATTTATATAGTTTGAGTTGTGTGCGCTGTTTCCTTATTTTAGTCCAAATTTTATTCCATACTTGAATTGGAAAAGATATTTGTAAATCAGACTCCCAATAACATTCCAACTCTGTTTTATCTTGAGTATCTGGAAATGAAATGAAGTGTTTGTAAATTTGAGACGGAGACGCAGAAGGAGAATTACAGAAAATCAACTTTAAACTAGATGTTGGAGAGCTAGAAATATGATTGGGGGAAATCGATTATATGAGGATTGAACCACAGAAATTTAAGATAAGTATTTTGTTTCATATGAAGAGGGAAAGGAAAAATGTGCTTCAGCTATCGAAAAAGGAATGCAAACATCACCTTGAAAAAGTTAATAAGTCCACCTAAGTCCTTTAACAAACCAGTCTTTCCAAAAAATGGTTGTATTATGTATCTTAATCTGTTTATTATACCAAATTGATTAATTTAAAATTTTAGTTTTAATACTTTGATAAGAAATGAAAATAGGATAGAGAATTTTACAAGCATTTTTAAAAATAAGAAGAGATAGTTATAAGGGTTTATGAGAAAAGGAGAGATACTCCTCCAAAGAGGAAGGATGAAAAAAGGATTTCTCAAGATCCACCCACAAGAGATAGGTTGCAGAATCATTATCAGAAAACAAAAAAGAAGACTCTTAAAGAAAGAAAGCTGTATGGTAAGAGTGAAAATCTGGGAATAAACACCCCGTGTGTTTAGGTCTTTTGAGTTTACAAATAGAAATGTTAGCTTTTTTGCTGTGCCATAAAAACTTTGATAAAGTATTGTATGGTTTCTTATAATGAGAGTTAGAAATATTTATAGGAATATTAGATAGATAAAACAATATTATAGGACCTAACATCATTTTTATAGTATTTAAACAACCCCACCATGATAAGAATAAGGGATGCCATCGACATGTAGACGAAAGTAATAGCACCTGTAATTCTTTCAGATTTAAGGTGACAGTCGATTTAATAGAAGCATTGAACCATAGTCCAAGATATTTAATTTTATCTGAATTCCAGTGGAAAAAAGATGTAAAATCTGCATGAAAACATAATTTATTTAGAAGAAGTATTTCACATTTATCAGCATTTAATTTATAACCTGAGACAAAAGCAAATGTATTTACCTCTGTTAAAAAGGCTAGTAGGGAAGCCTTTGGTTGTGAAATAAAGAGTAAAATGTCATCCACATATACTGATAGTTGTTCGTCACCATAGGAAAAACCTTCAATATGTGAGTTCATCTGAATTCTAATTGAGAAGGGTTCTACGGCAAGAATAAGCAATAGGGGAGATAAGGGGCAACATTGTCTGACACCCCTGTAAAGGGAAAATGACCCGAATATACGTCCATTAGCTAAAATAGAGGATTTAGGAGAAGAATATAGCAAAGAAACATAATAAATAAATTTAGAACCAAAACCAAACCAAGAATGTGCGGAAAAAATAAAAGACCAGCTAACTGGATCAAAAACCTTCTCAGCACCTAAAGAAACAGCTGCCAAAGAATATTTCTATGCCTTAGATTTACTTAACTTTCTCAACTGGGGTGGCATGGTGAGCAAAAGAATGATGGATTTAACCCAGATCTCTTGACTGGGGGTGAATGTTTTGATTTGTTCTGCATTCCGTCCATCTATTGTGTTTCTTTTGCTTTCTTGCCCTAAGTGTGCCAGGTATGCCCAGACGTGGTTCCTGGGCTCACTGTGCCACTGGAATCAAGCTATCCTGGCTGAAGAGGGGTGAAACCCCGAAACCAGTCCTAGGATGCTTGTTTCCGGTCCAGGGAGGACCTGGCTTGGCAGTTCGGGCTCGACTGTTCCCATGAGGCACAGGGTCAAGACTGATTTGCATATGGCCAGGTCTAAACTGGGGTGGCATGGTGAGCAAAAGAATGATTTATTTAACCCAGATCTCTTGACTGGGGGTGAATGTTTTGATTTGTTCTGCATTCCGTCCATCAATTGTGTGTCTTTTGCTTAGATTTACTTAGGACATTAAAAAATAATCTAGTATTATCTGATATATGTCTACCTTTAATGAAACCAATTAATTGAGATAATAAAGTATCTATGCAAAGGGCAAGTATTTTCACAAATATCTTATAATCTAAATTGATGAAAGAAATGGGCCTATAGTTTTTGCACAATATATGGTCTTTGTTTTCTTTAGGAAGTAGACATATTAAAGCATCTTGAAAAGACCCACCAGATTTCTGGGAAGATATAAAGTAAAGAAACAATTGATGTAATTTAGGAATGCAAATTTTGGAGAAATTAGCATACAACTCAACAGTGAAGCCATCAGCCCCTGGAGCTTTATCTCTTTTAATAATATTTATAGCAGTAAGAATATCATGAATCTGAATATCCACATCTAGAGAGGAGAGATTCACATTAAGAGAAGAGAGAGGAATGATAGAGGACAAATACTGGAAAACATCTTCTTGATGAGAATGAGATTTGGGAGTATAAAGAGTCTGAAAGAAAAGAGTAAATTCTTAGAATATATCTTCATTTTTATGAACAATGCCATTAGTAGAGGTTAGAAGAGAATCAATCTTTTTAATCGTAAGGTAATTAGAAAGACGTTTTCCTGCCTTATGTAGATCACCATGATATTTAGCACTAGATTTAAGTAAATACAAGTTAGAGATTTCTGTGGAAAGTTTATTAAATGCAAATGTAGCCTTGATTAATCCTCAAGACAAGATTTCTAATTTGTAGAGTAAAAATAATGTTCTCATTGTTTAATACGCAAGTTAAGTGATTGTATATTATTGAAAGAAGATTTCTTTTTAATTAGCTCTGTGAGAGGCTGGCCTGGTATATGATGTTCACTAATGTAAGTGGGCACCTTGCACCGGTCCAGACAACCTTTATGGTGTTTTAAGAGGTCTTAGACAACCTTAGAAAGCTCTCTAAGTGGTGGCTGTGGAGAGCAGCCTTCAGGAGTACCAGAATGCAATATTTTAGTATAGATTAAGGGAAAAGAACCACACCAAGAATTTATAAAAATATGTATTTATTATATAATACTCTCTGGAATGTTCAAGTATCTCCTACACGGAGATAAACAAAATGCACACAATACTTTAGCAAAGAAACACAGTAAATAGCACAAAATAGACAGTGGCCTCAAGGGGGACCAAACCATATACTCAAGAGGACGTAGAATTGCTGGGGACCCACAAAACCACCCAAGGTAAGTAGATAGGGACCCCATCGGGAGCGTGTGCAGTGTGAGAATGCGACCCTGTGCTCCGTACAAGATTCTGTGCAATACGCAGTTGGATTTTTAATGATTAAGGACCCTTCCCAGTGGACCCTGAATAAACCGCGTGGAAGACAGGTTGGAGAGCCACCCCACTCATGGATAGCCTAGTACCCAAGTTACCTACACCAGGGATGCCGGGTGCATACGTGTGAAGTGGTGTCAGAAACCGCAACCGAACCCAATGGAGGACTTCGAGAAAGTGTCGCTACTGGAAGAAGAGAAAGTGTCCTTGGGAATCCAAACATGGATTCTGGAAGAGGAGTACCTTAAAGCAGAGGGGACAGAGTCTATGTCTCTCAGGGGTGGCCAGGTAACTTGGAGGACGAATGCCCTCCGATGTCAGGTGCTTCAGGATGGATGACGAGGACCTTGACTCTGCAGCTGTGAGGACCAAGCGACACTAAGGAAGACCGTGACCCGGATACGAGCTGTCCCACAAAGGATGTTGAGTGCTGAGGGGTCGGTGTCCGGCGGGAGCACCAACAAGCCTTGGCAAAGGCAAGCCATGCAGGAATGGAAGAAGGAACAACGTCGGGATCAGCAAGGTAGAGGGGACCCACCAAAGGCAGGGGAGTCAGGCCAGGCACCGAGCAATCAGGGGAGCCCAAAAGAAACAAGTGTGACCCTCAAGTGGACCCACAGGCTGGAGGCACTGGAGTCGCGAGAGGACCTCAAGCAGCTCACCAAAAGATGCAGGCCACGGTGCACACAATGCAGTGTGGTTGAAGATTCTGATGACAGAAGATGCTCGAGGTTGGGGCTACTTGGAATCTGAAGACCTTTTTGCGAAGAAGCCAACAGTCTTTGCAACTGCAAGTTGGACACAGTACCCAGGGGTTTGGTTATTGCAAACCCCACCAGGGATGCTGGCCTCAAACTTGGTGAGAGGGTAGAGCAGGCCTTGGAAGCTGTGGAAAAACACCACCTGTGTTGCAGAGCCCACGGAGTCCAGAGGAGCTCAGGATCTGCAGACCGGTTGACTTAGTTGCAGGGCCTGCAAATGCAGGGGAGTGACTCCTTCACTTCAAGGGCGATTACTTTGGTTGTCTTTGATGCTTCACAGGCCTTGGAGGGTCCTGTATGATGCACAGGCACATACGATGCAGCAGTCTATAAGGGAGATGAAGTCAGGCCCAAACGAAGTCCAGGGAAGTCTAGAGTGCCCAGACGGTAGAAGTGCAGTGGTATCTGATCTGAATCTTATCCCACGATGAATCTAGGGACCTACACCCAGGTAAGCCATTAAGTGCCCTAGGGAAAGGGTTGGGTAGATTCAGGGGACCCTCCCAGGGGAGGGTCTGGACAGGGGAGAGGTTACTCCCATGTCCTTTGTCCAGTTTCACATCAGAGCGGGAGCCAAATGCTCCCAGAACTGGTTTGAACTGGACTATGCACAGGGACACCAAATGTGCCCCTCATGCAGACTTTCAGGTGCCAGCAAGCACACCCACCTGGTCCCAATACACTAAATCATGTCTGGGAGGTGGTCACACCTCCCTGTGACAGGATGCCTATTGTTCCACCTTCCTCTGCTCAAGCTTGGCTCAGCAGCAGGAGGGCAGAAATGTGTCTCTGGTCGGCAGCAACCATTTTGTGCTGTCCGGGACTTGAAGGTTGGCACCGGGAACAGTGAGAGCCTAATGGAGGGCTCTTCCAGTGCTTTGAATCAACGGTGTAGGGGTATGATTCCAACATGTTTGATACCAAACATGATAGGGTTTGTTGCAGCCGTTGAGATGGTCATCGCGTAATTATGCTGTGCCCCTCTCTATAGTATATGGCTGCTTCACTGACAAACCCAGGAGAATGGAATCCGTAGGCTGCAGGGGTGTCCTGCTCATGCAGGGGCACCCTCTCACGTTGAATCAAGTACCCTTCTTTCAGAATTGCAAAGGCCTACTGTAGTGCTGACTTATATGTTTTAAGTGCAGTGGCCCTTAGATATAGTAAACCTATATCTTTATTAAGTGGTCAATGCACCAACTTACACAGGCTGCAATGGCAGGCCTGTGGTTCCATTTTGAATGGTCTCTCATGGGTGGTATAATACATGCTTCAATCCATGGGAGACTTCTGGGGTACCTATGCCCTGGGTACATGGGTACTAGGAACTTATAAGTGTACCCCAGTATCCAATCTGGGGTGTACCTAAGTATTGAACTAACCAATTTAGGGAGAAAGCAGATAGACTGGGGTCCCAGTCAGACTAGTCAAAAACGGCATCACATCAAGAAAAACGTGGGGGTAACCATAGAAGTAGATTCTACTTTCCTACAAACTACGAAATAAATAATGAAATCTCTAGAGGCAGCTTTAAAAGTGTACCAAATAATCTGAGGAGAACTACCTGGAATTTCATTTTCTAGAAAAAATGTGTTGACAAATCTTTAAAAACCTTGAGGAAATTGGGATCTAAAAGAAGAGAGTTATTGAATCCCCATCTCCTAATTCCCTGAGAGGGTGGAAGTAGATCTAAATCTAGCGTGACAGGAGCACGGTCTGAAATTAATATGGAGCCTATATCAGAGTGAGACACATGTTGTGCAAGTGATTTAGAAATGAACAAATAATCAATCTGAGATTGAGAAGAATGTACTTGAGCGAAAAAAAGCATAATCTTGAAGGGTAGGGTTACATAATCTCTAGGAATCAACAAGGGACCTTTGATGTATAGTAGATGTAAATTGAGAATGAACATGTGAAGGAATGAATTTAGTTTTAGAACATCTTGTGTTGGACTTGTTGCATGGTCATCCCTGAACTTTCTGCCTTCCTCCTAGCCTTTTTTCTGACATGGTGTTGGTGGTTTTAGGTCTCTGTGCACTTTAGCACTGCTGTCCAGTGTGAAGTGCGTGTGCTCTCTGTGGTAAATATGGTAAGATTGGTCTACACCTGTTTGACGTATTCAATTTACCTATCAGTCCCTTGTAAAGTGGTATCTCAGATTCCAAGGGCCAGTAAATGAAATGCTACTGGTGGGCTTGCAGCGCTGCTTGCACCACCCACCAAAGTAGCCTTTCAAATCTGTCTCAGGTCTCTGCAATTGCAGGGCCTGTGCGCAAAGTGTTACTGCTGCTGTGATGTGGCACCTAAAGTGTGTGCCATGTCTGTGACCCCCCTTTTACTGCATGTCAGTCACCCCTAAGGTAGGCCCTAGCTAGCCCTATAGGCAGGGTGCATTGTAGGTAGAAGGTAGGACATGTACCTTAAGTGTGTGACATGTCCTGGTAGTGACAAACAGCCATTTTGGTTTCTCACTGCTGTGATGCTGCCCTGATAAGTGTTTCAATGGTAATTCTAGATATGAGAGGAGCAGCGTGGTCAAGTTTGGTATGTTTGGAATAGTAATAATAAATGCTGTGCAATAGTGTGCGCAGTTTTATTATCACTATTTTAAAAATGCCACTTTTATAAGTTGGCATTTCTGTGTGCTATGTGTCTGCTTGCCTATTACGTATCTGGCTCTGGAGTGACAGGGGCTGGTGACGTGTGTGGCTCCAGGGAGGGCAGGGTGAGTCAGCGCTCGGCTGAATAGGAGATCTGCATTTGAAGTAGTGGGAGGAGTAGTCCCCTAACCCTGAATAGGTGTGTGCCTGCCTAGGTGAATGTTGGCTCCGCCCCCCTGTGGTGTGTCTGAGGACCGAGCCCCATCTGACAAAGGAGGGTGGAAGCCTGGTAAACAGAGTGCTTCAACACCCCCCAGAACCAGTTGAGACTGGTACCCCCAAGCCCTGTGCCAGGGCACACAAAGAGAAATGCTGTATAAGTGTGCTTCCTTGTGATTAGGGACTTGCTGCTGCTGGGCCCCACGAGGAACCGCCACAAGGGGCTGCCTCCCTGCTGGAGGGCCCTGTGAGCTGGCCTGCCTGGTTCCAGCCTTTTGCCCTGAAACCTTTTGAGGGCTTAGTGGCTTGAGGAGCCCTGCGACTATCTTCTTCATTCTCCCAGGACAGGAGAAACTTTGGTGGCAGGCAGCGTTCGGCGAATCCCAGCATGGGGACCCCCCCATATTGCAGGAAAGAAGCGGGAGCCTAACCCACATCCTGTGCCTCCAAGAGTCAAGCAAGAGCCTACCCCGCATGTTGTGCCCTCCGGGGTGAAGCATTTTTGAAGAGCAGAAGCCCACTCCACACTTCTGGTGAAGCGAAAGCCCACCCCGCACTGCGGATGCCAGGTGGAGCGGGAGCCCACCTCGCATTTGTGTTATTTGAAGGGGGGAGCCTACCCGGCACTTTTGCAGCGGATAAGAAGAGCGCAGCCGGTCTGGAAGTCAGGCATCTTGCCTGGTTGTGGGCGGGGCCGGAAGAGGCGTGTCATGGAAGCAGGAAGGGAGCCGGGTCGATGGAGTCCTTGCTCCGTGTGCGCTCCAGGTCGGGCCGGGTCAAGTGGTATGCGGGAGCCTACCCCGCGTTGCAGGACACACAAAGCCCAGAGAGGGAGCCCAGGAACAGGAGACGTTGCTCTAGGTGCCGGTCGGCCTAGGCACGGTCCGGAAGTCAGGCAAGTCGGCCTGATCTGGGGCAGAGCTGACACAACGAAGACGGAGCCTGCCAGCCACATTGCCGTGCTGGGAACATGCGCAGCCTCAGCCCGGTGATTGGGACCGGAATTACACAGTGTGGTGCAGAGAGAAGGCCCTGGTAGAGCCCCGGTAAAGGGGGCTCACGAGGCATGGTTGGTGCCAAGGCTAATTTGTAAAGCTGCACCGCGAGCTGCAGCAAGAGGGCACTTTTCCTTTTGAGAGTCTCAGAGTGGGGCTCTCCAGGCACTGTGGTGCGAGTCCAATTTGCATCAGCTTCACTGCAAAAGCGCGGGCAGCGGCAACTTTGGGGCAATTTTGGTTCCCTGAGTGGGACCTGAGAGGCACAGTGGTGCCAGGTCTAATTTCCTCAGCTGCCCTGCGGGAGAGCGGGCAGCTGCAATGTGGGGGCAGTTGGTATTTTCTTGATGAGGAAGGGGTGAGTGGCACACCCCCACCTCAGTGCGCTACGAACATTGCTTTTGCTGCATTGGCAGCCAGAGGGCCAGTGGAAGGTCCTGCAGCTAAGACCCCTGACATTTGGGACAAAGGGCATTTGAGCCCCACAGAAGGCCAGTTGGCCAGGGGACAGTGTTGGTAGGGTGCAAGGCCCTAATGTGATACCTACTGCATAATGTGTTTATGCCTACAGAGATTGCATAATGTGTTTATGCAGATGATGTTTATGCACAATGTGTTTTATGCCTTATGTGATGCAGACTTTATGCGTTTATGTTGCAGGGTTGCAGGTGATAATGCTAAGTACAGTATTGTACCAGTAGTTACTGGTGGTGTTTTATATTTGCTACTTGAGTTTTGTGATGGTTCTTGCGCAAGCCCTAGCCAACCAGAAATCTAATTTCTAACATCTATCAATAATTGGATCAAGAACCATGTTACAGTCTCTACTAACTAATAAATAATCATCATGATATGTCATTAATTTAGACACAATCTGGAGCCAGAACGACGTATAGGAATTGGTGGGGGCATATATATTAAAAATAGTCATAGGTATTTTATTAACTAATAAGGAAGCAGAAACCCATCTGCCCTCTCCCTGAACCTGTAGAAGTGAAAATAAGTCCAACCCATTGACGTTTGAGTTTAGATATTTCCTTCTGAGTTATGTGAAAAGCCATCTATACTACAAATAACAAGTTTAAAGCTTTAAACAAAGAACAACTTTCAGCAAAATGCATTAATATCATATGTGTAATAAGATTTAGCAAAAAGGAAACAACAATACACCAATAGAAAGGGATAGTGTATGAGAGAAGAAAATATATTCATGAGCAATAAGAAATGCTTACTAAATAGAGAAAAACGAAAATGAAAGAAAAAGAAGGAAGACAGAACGACAGATGAGCAATATTCAATATAAGTGTGGAAATTCCAGGATAAAAGCCATATGAAGAGAAGGAAAGTTGAGAGAGAAGATAGAAAAGATAGAGACAGAAACCAAGTAAAACATAAGCAAAAAGACATACCAAAAACATACACGGAAATTGAGGGAGGTGAAGCCACATAGGGAAGATGACATAACCAACAGGAAACTTCAAGACGAAAATGCGAAAGAGAAAACACCAGCCAGACAGATTACAAATCACACTGAGTAACCATGAAGACTGCACCTTACATGAGAAAAAGAAAATATAATATATAAAAACACAATAACACAACAATAAAACATGACAAGAAAAGGAAGGTATACTTAAAGACAATTTTAACAAAATAATCAAGTAGTAGATAATAAGGCAATTCACATTTCTTCTACTTTACAATTATCCAAGAAATGCTTTAATAGATCAGGATACTCATAGTTTGTACTTTTGTTTTTATAAGTCACCTTAAAGAGGCAAGGATGAAAAGGCCATATCTGGCATACAGACTTCGAAGCGTAGGTCTCATGTCCAAAGACGTTTTCCTTCTTTCCGCTATTGCCTTAGCATAGTAAATCCTTGCCATGAGATGTTGCCTTTAAATGTCGCTGCCTGTAACATTTTTAGTAGATCAGTATATTCTAAGAAATAAAGAATGACGCCTCTTGGTTTGTCTGATGAAGATGCAGTTCATGGGTTATGACCAAGATGATGTGCTTTTTGGATATTGAATGCTGGATGTTTAGGAAAACAAAGAATCTTTGGAAGAAAAGATTGAAAAAAAGTAGAGAGGGTTAGAGCCTTTGAGTGCCCCCGCCAGACCATAAATACACAAATTATTACGTCTGTTATGATTCTCAAAGTTCTCAACTTGTTTTCTGAGATGCAAAATGTTCACATGTATTCACAACAGTTTGAAAAGAGTACCCTCGTACTCTATTTGGGAAACCTGGTGTTCCATATTTGACCATTTGTCATCAAGATTTTGAAGACGCACGTTCGCTTCTTCCATATATGGTTTAAGCGCTCGTATCTCCTCAATAATTAATTCCATAGATATTGGTGGTAGAGATATAGCGGGCAAAGGTGGATCTTTTTTAACTTGTTTGCCTGACGAAAGCGTCGAGGAGGAGGTGGGCAATTTAGATATGAGCTTAGAATTAGGAAGTGGAGTATTAGATGGGGCTACTCCTAATGGAAGAGATGACTCACCTTGCTCTGACTCCTCCATATTGTCTTGGAGAATACTAAAAGGATTGTAGTCCACCAACGTTGGAGAAGCAGGAGGACTATTAACAATACGTCAAACAGACCTTGTTTTCCCCATAAACAAAGTAGCACAAGCAGCAAATTGCATGAATTAAGGAAGTATAATTTGAAGAAGGAATAGACAATAAGGAAAAACCTCAAAAAACAAGGGAAAACAGTTTGAGAGGAAACCTGAACAACTGGATAATCTTGCACTTGTCAAGTTCCAAAATATTCAATGAAAAAAATATTCCCCCAAAAAATGTGTAAACATTCCACATGGAAAATGAAAAAGAGTCTTGAAATAACAGCAATAGAGACTCAAAGTAAAAATATGCAGTCACTAATTGAGCTTCATAGACCAAAACTGCATTTTGCAGATTGCAAAAACAAAAATATGCTGTATCTAAAAGATTTCTCATAAATAATCATTGCTTAATAGATGTGGCAATGAGCATTCCCACAGGAGTGCCCTAAAATGAACCAGTAACCGGTGCAACACCCATACCTACGCCATACCAACTAATCAGTATCCTAGTGCAAGACCCATCCCCGCACCCTAAAAACATATTTAGTAACCCATTACATAGCCCATATCTGTGCCCTACAAACTAATCAGTAACATGGTGCAATACACATTCTTACACCCTAAAAAGAATGACTAATACTGTGCATCACCAATCCTGTGCCCTAAAAACTAATTACGAACCCAATGCAACACACATCCATGCATCCTAAAAAATAACTATTGAATACATCCATGAACAAACCCCTATAAAACATAAAAACAAAAGAAAAAACAAACATATTTAATGTTTTAAAAGTAAGGATATAAATGTCATGTTTTAATAATACACTTTAGTACACTACTCCAAAAAAATCTACAACTCAATATCCAACGAAGAAACAACATAAATAACAGATAAAAAAGATATTCAAAACATACATTAAATTAAAATTACTAAAGCAAATTTTAAAATATAAATGAAAAACAATATCATACACTACCCACCCAAACCTCAATAATCTCAAAAACCCAAACTATAAATGGTATAGTTACATTTTTACATTATAAAATTATAACATTAAAAAAATATATATATATATAACATTTAAATATAAAGTTTTAAAAATACAATGTAATAAATTACCCACCCAAACAACCCAAATAATAAACATCAGTGAATAATTACAAATAAAGAATTCAACATAAAAAATTGAAATTTCTAATAAACTAATTAGTAATGAAATACATTATCAACCCAAAACAACAAAAAAACTCAAAAGCATGACCAATAGTTAGCATAATTACTTTGTCTTATATTAAACAAAATCATTAAAATAAATGAATTCAAAAAGATTGTATTAAACAAACTACCCAGCCAATCCAAAATGACCCATAACTCAAATAATAAATAGCAAACATAAAGAAAAAAATATTGCAACTAAATTAAATTCTAACATTCAAAGATATATATATTTAGGTGACAAGACTAACAGGCTTCAAGGGATGGAAATTAATTGAGATTGACTATTTGGGCGATGCATGGAAAGGGAATGCCCCTAGATCCTTTGACTACCTTAAAAAAGAGTATGAACTACATGACTCACAACACTATCACTATCTGCGCCTTACACACGCCCTGCGCTCTCACATACACAGAAACACTTCGATTCCAGAATATTCTCCCATGGAAGACAGGCTCCTCCTCAATCCCATTCTCAGGCAAACCCACGTCCACTATCTACCGCAAGCTCATAAATAACATGCCTGACCCATTGGTTTCCCTGCGGGAGAGATGGGAGGGAGACATTGGAGACCTGGAAGATGAGGATTGGTAGGATGCCCTGCAAAGCCCCCGCGAAACTGCATTCCGGACAAGGTTCCGCCTCGTACAATTATCATAACTTGGTCCAAAGGATACTGTTCTCTTACCACTTCAATATTAAGGGTGCACACCTTTATAACTAGGTAAAGAGGGGAGGTGTCTGGTAATTTAGGGCTTATTATGATGCAGGTTGGACTGGTTTCTGCGGTCTTGTTGGAGGCAGTAGGACCACCGCGTCTCGTTGGAATTGGTTGGTCCAACTGCTGGGTTATGATGCATGCATCGTGTACTTCAACCGATCGCTGACAGCCTGCCGACTCTGACAGCCTTTCTTTGAACACTGAGATGGCAGTCAGAAGCAGCAGCCATAGAGCTGTACAGGGAGTTCGGTCCTCTGTTTGTATTATGATGTGCATTTCCGCCGAGACAACCGTGGTGGTACGACCAGCTTGCTCGACTCGTCGGAAACAAAGGGTTTGGGATGCATACTCACCCAAATCAGCTTCTCCCCCACATCCTCCAGTGTGGATCCCTTTCTCCAGGTACCCCCTACACCACGGCAGCTGAACCCTGAAGACTACGACCCTGTTGCCGCTAAAAATCAATTAAGTCCATAGGTGGCATGTATCTCCATTGACTAAACTGTGCATAGATCATCATACTTCAGCAATGGGGTACATGCAGCACAAGTCATATCCCCACATCTGTCATGCATTTGTGTACATATCACCTTTCCTGTGAGTTTGTATGCACATGCAGCAACATATGAGACTGCCGCTGTAGCAGCGGTTGCATTGTAACACTCCAGTGATCGGAATCGGATGACGGTCGTGGCAGTCAGACGGTCGGTCCGACTGCCATCGTAATGAGGCCCTAAGTCTCTTGAGCTGCTGTAGTGACATGTGTGAGTGTACCGACCACAGGAAGGAATTCCACTGTGTACCCTGGACTAACAGAACAGTTGGCAATACAACATGACAAGAACAAGCAGAAAGGGTTAAATGAGAGTAAGTTAGATTGCAGAAAGTGTCTTAATATAGTAGTTTGTGAGTTATTTTATTATCAAAACTCACAGAAACAAACAATCTTGAGTTTTCTCTTAAGTGAACATAAACTAGATAGCCCCAGTCACTGCTTTCTGACTCCGCATATTAAGTCAAGTCTGAGCTAGTACCAAATGAAAAATGCAGTACTCTAATTCATGTTCCAAAGGATAGGCAATTATTCCTGCGAGTGATATGTGAAGGGAGTATTTTGATAAAATATGTGTTTGGGAGAGTGAGACTTAGTATCCGAGTGAGCGAGGCAGTTTTTAGCCTTCAGAGGAAACTGAGGGGCCTATTTACAACTAAAGTGGCGGAGCGCGGTGTTAAGCCAAGAAGGCTAACGACATGCTCCTTCACTGTAGAAACGCAGGGCTGCACCGTTTTTACAACATTATGGTGCAGCCGTGCGTTTCTCCTTGTGCTGGTGCTAAATTTAGCTGCTTAGCACCAACGCAGGCACGCTTGCACCATAGTGCAAGGGTGACTGCGTTGAGGGAAATGATTGTTTATGTGCAGGAAGGTGACCCTTCCAGCACATAAACAATCATAAATGACGATTTGTATCTTCTATGTGTGCTGCATGTGCAGCACACATAGAAGTTGCATCTTGTAATTTTTTAAATTATTGTTTATGTGCAGGAAGGTGTCCCTTCATGCACATAAACAATCATACATGTTGTTTTGCTGTTTCTATGTGTGCTGCACAATGCAGCACACATAGAAACAGCAAAAACATGTAGAAATAAAGCATTTCTCCTCGTTTTGCCAGTTTAAGACCAGGTTTTCCCTTGTCTTCATTTTGGCGTTGTCCCATATGTATGCCACCCTTGAAAATATGGGTCAGCGTCAAAATCAATGGGTGTGGCGGTGGAACGCCCACCGCAACACCCATTGCCCACCCCTTACCCGCTAAGTATAGTGTGAAAGGGTGCCTTAGTCACAAGGCGGCATTAAGCCACGTTAAGTGGCTTAACGATGACTTGTGAATAAGGTGAAGCACCCATCGCCACAGGAACATCGATAAAAGTGACATTGTGGTGGCGATAGGGGCTTGTAAATCTGCCCCTGAGTTCGAAACCTGTGTGTACGTGGAAGACCATAGCTAGCTTGAACTTCAGTCCTTTGTTTCCCTTATAAACAAATTCTCTGCCAGCAGAGTTGTCAGCGTCCGAGGTGGAGAGATCTCACCCTTTCTTTAACGTGGAGACTTATAGAATTAAACACAAACTTCCATACATTGATCTCACACCCCACACATACTGGCATACACATTAGTTTCAGCTAAATGCATAAATCTGCACGATTTTTCTCAAGCACAGAAGGACCACAGTGTTCTGCTATTCAATTCTGAAAAGGGAGATCTCAGTTTAGAAAAAATATTTTGTAATCTGATGAAATATCATTGTAACCATATGAGATAGTCTGGTTGCCAAGAACTATTGCAAAGGTTTGGAGGTTAGTTCAACAGAACATGTTTAGTGTGGGATGAGGACTGTGAACAGAAAGACTTGTATTCAGTTGTTTTCAAATAATTCACGGTAAATGGTAGAGGCCTATATTGTGCATGAAACGGGCATTGAGAGATGCTTCTTATAGCAATTTCCAGATTTATTTCCCAATAAATCAGCAGTTTATCATGGAAACTATCCTCAGCAAGTGTTTTCTTTTCTCTTGTTGCCTGTTTATTGTAACACAGATAGTTAGTATGAATAGTGTGCATTGTTTAAGGTAAAGAGTGTGGTTTTTGGCAAAAAGAGGCAATGAATGGTTGTCTGAATTCTAAAATATTTCGATGGTAGATAGTTATTCCATTTCTTAGATGTATTAGAGCCAGACCCACACATTAAGCAAGTTGGGAGCTGCATTTGGGCGTGGCCACATGAATCCCTTCAGGGATAAAGAAGAGAAAAATACATGTTAATAAACAATCGAAGTTGCCTACAGACGTCTGAAGACAGAAGCCCTTCCTTTAATATTCCATATCCCAGGGTATAGACAGGGCACTGCAAATTAGAATTCCTTACAAAGCGAGTGACCAACCTCTGTAAGGATTTAGTCTGCCCCAGATATCTAGACAAGGGAATGTTGTGAGCTGAGACCAGTAGGAAGGTCCCGTTGCGCTGGATCCTATCAGCCGTCCTACTGCCCCAGGTTTAGGGTCCATAGGCTCACTATATAAGGTACCCACTTGCCATTAGACCTTGAAGGACCCACTGGTGTCTCAATTTGCCTGCGCTCCTGCCTATTGCCAAAGGCCTTGAAGAGTGGAACACTCATTCTCCGCCTTGCAGTAGTCTGCCAGTGAGGGTCCTTTTGCAGCATGTAACACCCTCACTAAGACAGTTCTCAGAGGGCAGACACATCTTCTACCTCAAACTCAGGGTTCTTCCTCTCAAGGCTCGATAGAACAGTTGAGGTCCGTTTTAGGTGTGAGTTGCTGTGTTCGTAGGCGTATAGGGTGGGAAGTCAAGTAAGAATTAACAATTAATTATTAATTGTTAATCAATTATTAACTTTATTATCAATTATGTATATTGTGCTATACTTCTTTATTTTAGGTGTGAGCTGCTAGGTTTGTAAGGGTATAGGGCGGGAAGTTAATTAAGTTATACTTAACAATTAATCATTAATTATTTAATTAATTAGTAATTATATAAATTGTCTAATACTTATACATTCTAATTATATTTACCTTTTCATTAAAAATTAATTATTTAATTGATTATTAATTATGTAAATAGTTGTAGTGTTTTTTAATATATATTTTTTATGTTAATTAAGAGTTAAATATCTTTTCAAAATTAATAGGGTATTCAACTATGTGATGTGTTTGAAGGGCAATGCTATCCTAACTGTTGCTCAGACTGAAGTGGGAATAGTAAATGTACCCATCTGAAGTTCAACATTTTCCTTACTGTTGCACAGACTGGAGTGGGAATCGTAAATCTTACTCCTCCGAAGCCCAGCACTTTCCCTATTATTCGCTGTTTGTAGTGAGATTAGTAAATTCAATCTCTCTGAGGTCCAACACTTTCCCTACTGTTGCGATGTTTGGAGTGAGAATCATAAATGTAACCTTTCCGAAGTCCAACACTTTTCCTACCCTTGCAGTGACTGGAGGAGCAATAGTAAATGTAGCCCCTCCAAAGATTTACCCTACTGTTGCTTAACTGGAGTGGGAATGCATGGTTTGTAGGGGTATAGAGCCCAAAGTACAATGCTTTCCCTACTGTTGCACAGGCTGAAGTAGGAATAGTAAATCAAACCCCTCCAAAGTCCTACATTTTCTCCACTATTGCATTGACACAAATAGAAATAGTAAATTTAACTCCTCCATAGTTTAACACTTTCCCTACAGTTTGTTGTGTGGAATGGGAATAGTTAATCTAACCCCTCCGAAGTCCTGTACATTCCCCACTGTTGCATAAACTTTTGTGGGAATAGTATATCTAATGTTCCCAGTCTTCAATACCTTTCCAAATATTCGTTACGTATATTTTCTATTATTATTTGTTTAATTTTTAATTTGATATATGTTGTTATATTTTTAATACATTTCTCAATTTTTGTACATTTCTATATTATTTTTTATAATTGTGATTTTTTGGGTTTTTACATTTTTTATATTTTATTTATTTGGTGATATACTTAATATTTTTAAGTGAATCGCAAACATGTTAAAGTTCTAATTAAATATATATTTATATACATATTATACATATATATATATTTCACAAAATCCAAAGTACGTACGCTCTCAGGCTAACAAACGACAAATCCAAATGTGATTGTGACCAGGTTTATTCCACAACGCGTTTCGACTGCGTCCGCAGCCTTGCTCACGTGAAAGCCGTGCAAATACAAAACACCGTGCACCTATATGCAGCGGCCATGACATCTAACGCAACAGAGTCGAAACAGGAATGCATACGTGAATACAGCCGCCATCTTGTGAGTACCAACATGTAGTGACACAAATGGAAATAACATAGTGAAACTCAGGGGCAGTGTAAGTTAACCTGGAGACAGAGTACTTCTCTACAAACAGAATGTAAAATACCTATATACATAGCAGAGCAAGCTGATAATTATAATGTTTGCTGCCTTCCTGAAAGCACTGCTATGCCAGAATGCAAGATTCCAATCCACAAAATAAATATAAAAAACATATATACATAGCACAAGGGCTAATAATTGAGGTATTGTCTTCCTGAAAATGTTGCTGGCGCATGACGTGATTAAATATGCTTGTATAGGCATCTACATGACAGTAGCGCAAAATTCTCTAATGTCAATGTATATAGGTCAGTGCAAATGCAGCGCATGAACTAATAACCATGCTCCCACAATATAAATCTGCCAATCTAATACGTTAATCGCGAGAATTAGAGATACCTAAAAATGTATCTGCAGTTTTAGCTCAACATGATAAACAAGCATGGATTGTCACAGAGGACATGTTGGAATAGAAAGGTATAGGCATAGTGCTCAATATTAACCAGTTACAACATGCAAACTGTAAAGAAAATTAAGGATCCATATGTCCACTCATAGCGGACAACCAACAACACACTTATCCTGTTACTTTCTGTTCCCAATCTCAAAGGTGTCCAGTCCAATATTAAGTGCCCAATAATATCTTAGTGGTGATAGAGTGACATCGAAGAAAAGGTTAGGCGACCTGTGTAGTGCGTAGGTACCTTCCTTCTCTCCTGCAAAAGAAACATAATACATAAAATTAGAATTTAAAATGATTGACAATTTCCAATACAGCTAATAATTGAGGAAAGACTTATCAACATTTGAATTAAGAACATTCAAGAACATATCAAGGGTCAAAAATGTACTATAGAAAATCTAGGCATTCGAACAGAAAACTAGACATTCAAACAGGAAATGAGAGGGGAACCTCACAAGAGAGTTACTGGATCTCTTGTCTCAAGAGCTATTCTTTTTTCAAATGTATTGAGAGTTCCTCATCCTGATTCATGCCCCCAGGTGCCTTGGTTTGTAAATCAACAATATATTTGGACTCTCTTTGTCTCAGTTTGAGTGTCCTGTTGCCCCCTCTATGGTCTATCCAGACCTGTTCCAATATAAAATATTTCAGTAGAGAGGAATCTGAATAATGTTTCTCATGAAAATGACGCGCCACAGGGTACTTGGGGTCTTTGTTGGTAATGGCCCGCTTATGTTCTAGTATCCTCTTCTTGGCCATCAGGGTGGTGCTGCCTATATAGTATAGCCCACACGGACATTCTATCGCATATATAGCGAAAGTGGTACTGCATGTAAGAAATTGGGTTATTTCTCTACGGTTAAAGCCTTGTTTATATTCCTTGCGAAATGTGCTAGCAGAGCACGCTTTGCAATGACCGCATGGAAAGAATCCCTTGAGGTTCTGAATACCTCTATCTTGTGTCAATGTGATATCGCTATGTACAAGTATATCTCTTAAGTTTCTTCCTCGCCTATAGGTGATATTAGGTCTGTCCTTGAAGGTGTGGCCTATACTGTTATCATTCTTGAGTGTGTTCCAATTTTTGGAAAGAATGTGTCTGATACTATCGAATTCAGAGTTATAGGTCATAATCACCCTGGTTTCTGCATCGTTGATTTGCTCTGTGTTAGTTGTGCTCTCTCTGTTGTGCTCTCTCTGAGTGTATCTTTTCTATCTACAGATTCTGCTCTGCCAATTGTTTTTTTTGAGGACCCAAGTAGGGTATCCTTAAAGCTTGAATCTCGCGATCATCTCCGCACTTTCTTTGTCATATGCTGCGGCACTGCTGCAATTCCTTTATGCCCTCAGCAGTTCACCAAATGGAATACTCCATTTGAGAGTGTCCAGATGACTGCTGAGGGCATGTAGGATGCTGTTGCCCGCCGTGAGTTTGCGGAACAAAGAAGTATGTAACATATTAGACCTGACCTCAACTTTCACGTCTAGATATTCAACCATGTTGTCACTGTCTCCTGTGAGGTGTATGTTGCGATCATTACTATTCAGTTCCTCAATGAATTCCTGGGCCTCTATGCGACTACCTTTCCTTATAATGAAAAGGTCGTCTATGTACCTGAGCCAAAGTTCTACCTTACGGAGGTTCCTAATGGTGATTTTATCAGAGAATATCTCTTCCTCCCAAAGGCCCATAAAAAGATTCGCAAAACTTGGGGCGAGACACAAACCCATCGCCGTTCCAATCAACTGTTTGTAGATGGTGCCATTGAAAATAAAGATGTTATTAGTGAGACAAAATTCTGTCATTTCAATGATCATGCAGTTATGTTCCCAGTATTTTATAAGTCTTTGTTTGAGAAAATGGTTACAAGCGGCTAATCCCTGTTGGTGGTCAATTATGGTGTACAACGAGTGTACATCTAAAGTAATCAAAAGGAAGTCATTTTCCCATTCAATCGTTTCCAGTTTGCAAAGAAAATCCTTAGTATCCCTAACATAGCTGGGGAGTTTGGTGACGTATTCTCACCAAAATGGTCCACATATTTAGATATGTGTTCCGCTACACTACCTATAGATGACACTATGGGGCGTCCTGGTGGTATCTCAGCATTTTTGTGGACCTTGGGTAGAAGGTATAGCACTGGTATCTTAGGAAAATCCTTTTTCAGATAGCAGTACTCCTCCCACTCAAGGATGCCCTTATCCCTCCAAGTGGTAAGTTTGTCCCATATAGTGATGACACTGTCATTATAGATTTCTCTAGTGATTTGCATATAGGAATTGGTATCTCCTAATTGTCTAAGGGCCTCAGTGATATATTGATCCCTGTCTTGAATGACTACATTCCCGCCCTTATCTGCAGGTCGAATGATAATGTCTTTGTCTTCAGCTAGTGATTTCAAAATCTGTCTTTGATTGAAGGACAGGTTGTTGGATTTATTTTTATAGTGTGATTTGTGTCTTAAGTCAATAAGGGCCTTGGTAACATTATCATGGAATGTATCTATTCCATCTTGTGGTAAAATGGGTAAAAATGTCGAAGGAGGTCTAAAGCCTGTTGATGTGGCTGAGTTATGAGTGATGCCAATTTCCTCCAAAATGCCTGCTTCTTCCGTAGTCAGGGTATCGTTATCGGTGTCATTGTTCAGTTCAAACAGGGTAGTCAGTGTATCTATGTCTCCTATTGCCAGGTTATCTCTATACTCTCCCTGTGTAACTGTGTTGGTTTCTACTCTGGGCCGTTGGTGGTGTAGTATGTGCCATTTCCTTAGTTTTAATTTCCTCACATACTTAAAAAGGTCTATCCTAGTTTCAACGTAGTTGAAATTGGATGAGGGACAGAAAGATAAGCCTAAACATAATGTGTGTTTCTCCACATCGTTCAATTGTCTTTCAGAAAGATTAATGATAGTCTTATTAACCATGTTCATATCCATCAGTATGTTAGTTTGGAGCGCGTCTTGTTGCTTCCCATGCGGCCCCTTCCTCTGCCTCTTCTGCCACTGTTGTCTGGTTCGCTGGCGTCTATTTCTCCGTCCCCTCGACCTCTGCCTCCGTCGCCTTCACGTGGCCTTGGCTCACCGCCATCGCTTACCTCCATAGCTCAACCTCCTGCTCGCTGATTTCGAAAAAGCTTTCGACTCGGTTGGGTGGGCCTACTTGTTTGACGTCCTGACCCACATGGGTTTCGGCCCCAAGTTCGTGGGAATGGTACAGGTCCTTTACACACGCCCCCGCGCCAGAGTGTTGGTTAACGGGGCGCTGTAGGGGCCATTCCGGATCGGCCGGGGGACGCGGCAGGGGTGCCCGCTATCGCCCCTTCTCTTCGCGCTTGCGATGGAACCCCTTGCTGCCCTGATCAGAACTGACCCTTTCCTTCAGGGCTGGGAGTGGCCAGGCCTGGAGGCGGACAAAATCGCCCTCTACGCGGACGACGTCCTGTTGTACCTTGGTAATCCGGCGCGCTCGGGACCGCGCGCACTACACATCTTGGGCCGCTTTGGCCGCGCATCTGGCCTCTACTTACACCCGCGAAAATCAGTCCTTGTGCCTCTGCACCCCTCCCGGGAATGTTTCGACTGGCAGGACACTATTCCCCTTCGCCGGTTGTCCTTCAAATATCTGGGCATCTGGGTCTCCCTTCTCCCGGAATTGAGCTGGGCGCTTAACGTAACCCCCCTGGTCAAGAAAGCCAAGGTAGATCTGGCGAGATGGCAATCACTCCCGCTCAATCCGCTGGGGAGGGTGGCCCTATACAAAATGATGATTTCCCCCGGTTCCTATATGTGTTGCAAAACACTCCCCTGTCCTTTCCAAGGCCTTGGTTTCGCGAGGTGGACGGGATGGTGACAAGATTTCTTTGGGGTGGTGGGAGACCACGGTTGGCCCTGTCGGTATGTCGCCTGCCCACCTTTGATGGGGGTCTGGGCATGACCAATCTCTACCTCTACTACCTGGCCACCCGCCTCCTGGTCGTCCATGATTGGTTTGGGGGGGATGGTCCGACCCGGGCTACAGAGTGGAATTAGAGGACCTGGGTTTCTCACGTATTCAGGACCGCCTGTACGGCGCCCCCGTCCCCGCCTCCTGCCCAGACATCACCAAAGCGATCTTCCTGGCTTGGCGAGTGGCGCTTCGCCACACCCGGTGGACCGGGAAGCTGACTCGCGCCACCCCCCTCTGGCACGGGACATGGTTGCGGGAAGTTGCGGAACAAGAAGGTTTTAAATCATGGGATCTACTCGGCATTTCCCAGCTGGGAGATGTCTGGCGGGGGGGACGCATGTGCTCATACCCAGAATTGCAAGCACGCTTCTCCCTCCACTCATCCCAATTTTATAAATACCTCCAACTGCGCCACGCCATACGCACTTACACCCCACTGGACATTAGGCTGCCGGACCACAGCCCCCCGGAGGCTCAGGTCATGCTGGGCAACCTGGGGAGGGGGGGTATTTCCAGCATCTACCGTTCTCTTATCAACAATACCCCCATGTCCCGGGAAGGCCTAAAGGAACGATGGGAGGGGTGGGTGGGTCCCCTGGACGAGGCCGACTGGCGGGATGCCCTTATGGCCCCCAGGCTGGTGACGGCCTCCGCCAAACTGAGGCTTATTCAAATCTACTACCTCCACACTGCCTACCTCACACCGGCTCGACTGCACCGTGCGGGCCTCTCCGCTGACGCAGCTTGCCCCCGTTGTGGCTTTGAGCCGGCCGGCTTCATCCACATGGTGTGGTCTTGTACGGAACTGGGGGGGTACTGGAGGGGCATAGAAACCGAACTCACGGAGGTCTTAGGGTGGGAGGTGCCACATGACCCTAGACACACCGTACTGGGCGTCACTGAGGGCCTGGATGGCACACGCCCGGAGAAGTTATTCCTCACGACAGCGTTAATGGTAGCGAAACGTGACATTGCAGCGGCATGGAAGCAACCGCAGCCGCCTAGCTTGGCCAAATGGAGCACCGGAGTGGACTGGTGTGCGACACAGGAACGGACTCTCTGCCAGGCAAGGGGCTGCCCCAAGAAATACCGAAGGGTCTGGGGGAAATGGTTGGGCAATGTACCATAGGCGTGCTGTTTGGGGGGGAGGGGACGGGGGGGAGGGTTTCGGGGGGGGGCGGGAATGTGGCGTGTTCTCATGCTATGCTATTGTATGATGGTGGTTCGAAAGGCTCAAAGTTTTTATGTTGTATCACTCAAAACAATAAAAACTTGTTTATCAAAAAAACAATATTTTTGTATGTTTTGGACAATTTTAGTGTTCATTTTTATTGATGTTATTTTTTTTGCGGGGGGAAATCTTTTTATTTATTATTATTATTTTTTATGATTAAACCACAGCCAGCATTACATCGTCATCATCATACTGTTAGGATAGAGTACATACTTCCAATAGCGTTCACAATCAAATCCTTATAATTTTGCAATATAGTGCGACCCCCCACCCCGGATCCTTCCCCTCTTAATTTGCCAGCCCCTCCCCTAATCCCCTGTAATCAGCCCACTTCTGCCGTATCTTACTCCATTTCGTGGGGCAACCTCGGCTTTCATAAATTGTTCTTTCTGCAGCACAGCACCAGTCCATATCTTTCTTCCACTGGGAAACCAGTGGCGGTTGGGCCGCCCCCCATGTTCTAGCCACATTTCTTTTTGCAACCATTGCTGCTACTTGCAGCCATATTTTGGAGTATTTAGGCCAGGTCAGTTCTCCGGTCACACACAATATATGCCATCTAGCATCTACGGGGACCTGCTGTTCAAGCACTTCAGTTAGAATATGAACTATTTTGGTCCAGTATCTCTGTATTATCGGACATTCACATAAAATGTGAAAAATCATCCCTTTCTGATTACACCCTCTTTGACACTCTTCTGTTGTGATCTTACCCATTCGAAACAGCAGTGTACTAGTATAGTAGGATCTATGCAGGATCCATAACTGTACTAATCTGAATCTAGCTCTAATTGCCACTTCTCTTGGGCTTTGTAGAGCTTCGGCCCAATCGTCATCTTCTAATAATCCCACGTCTGATTCCAATACCTCTCTCACCTTGAGCAGTAAATCTGGAGAATTGTTTACAATTTCCTTATAGGTAGCTGATAGTGGCTTTCCAGAATGGGGTCCAATAAGAATCTATCCTCTAGTGGGCTAGATTCTGGGATCTGCTCCCCATCTTTGATATGCCTATCTATGGTGTGTTTTAGTTGTATATAATTGTAATGTTCCTTGAGTGTTAATTGGTATTCCTTCTGTAATTCTGTTAATGGTAATACTGCCTGCTTCCTTCTCACATCTCCCAGCCGCACAATATCTCTCAATTTCGATTTTGCAAAGCCCTGCAAACGCCCTACTTCTCTAAGCATTGCACTAGACCACAGAGGAGTCTGTTCTGTCAGTCGCCCCATCCAACCCAGGAAATTAGTTGCTTTAATCCAAGCCATCCGCACTAGCCGTGTATGTATGGGCAGTCCATCCTGTTTCCTCGGTCCATATAGAACTCTCAAGTAACTCTTGTCCCCCATTGCCCAGTGGTTAACCCTATAGGCCGGATCATTCCGATCTGCAAGAGCCCACCTGAGAGGCCTGCACTGGCTCCCCGTCAACAAAAGGATCACCTTCCAGCTCCTGATCCACGCACACAAAGCACTGCACAACACCGGACCCACCTACCTCAACAACCGACTCAGCTTCCACACCCCCACCCGAAGCCTCCGCTCAGCCAACCTCGCCCTCGCCACAGTCCCTTGCATCCGAAAAACCACCGACGGTGGCAGATCCTTCTCCTACCTCTCCGCCAAGACCTGGAACACTCTCCCCACCATCATACGACAGACCCAGGAACTGCTGGCCTTCAGAAGACTCCTCAAGACCTGGCTCTTCGACCAGTAGCACCCCCCCTCCGCAGCGCCTTGAGACCCTCTCGGGTATGTAGCGCGCTTTACAAATGCAGTGATTGATTGATTGATTGATGATCATAGGTTGGGATGCCCAATAGTATTTTTGAATATCCGGGACCGCCAACCCTCCCTCGTAGACTCCTTTCTGTAATTTCGCAAGTGCTATCCATGCACTCCCTCCATCCAACAATAACGTCCTGAGTTGGCTATCTACTTCTCTAAAGAATTTGTCCGGTACTGGACAGGGCGTATTTTGTAGTATATATAACAACCGGGGTAAGGTCATCATTTTGAAGAGCACTGCCCTTCCCATCAAGGAGATTGGCAGCTTCCTCCAGTGTGTAACGTCACCCTTAAGACGATCTAGTTGTGGCTTGAGATTCCCGAGCACAAATGCGCTATGCGTTTTTTCAATCTGTACCCATAGGTATTTGAAGCTGGTCCTGATCTGGAGCTTGGAGTCGGCTCCAAAGTCTGGTGGTGGCCCATCTGTTAACATATAAAGGAGGGACTTGTCCCAGTTAATCTGATACCCTGAATAACCTTCAAATAGCTTAAAAATATGTAGCAACCTACTGATGGTAAACCGAGGCCGTGTTGCGTACAGGAGGACGTCATTTGCATACAGCGATATTCTTTCTTCCCATTGGTCACCCCCTCCTATCCCTGATATTATGGGACCCCTGATCCATACCGCTAGCAGTTCAGATGCTAGTGCGAACAAAAGCGGGGAGATGGGGCATCCCTGCCTGGTGCCCTTCCGCAGCATGAAAGGACGAGATAACGAACCATTGACCCTAACTCTTGCCATGGGTTGTGTGTATAACAGTTGTATCCACAAGATAAACCTGGGTCCAAAGCCAAACCTCCGTAAGACTTTAAACAAGTAGTTCCATTCAATACTATCAAACGCCATACAGGCGTCGAGCGATAGATGGGCCGCCTTTACTTCCGGATTGCACTTGACCAAGTGTGTAACCCCATACAGTCGGCGCAGGTTAAGTCTGGTACTTCGATTGGGCATAAAGCCCGAGTGGTCTGGGTGAATCAGCGTCAGAATGGGCACCAGAAGTCTATTTACCAAGACTTTCGCCAAAATTTTAACCTCAATATTGAGTAGAGAAATCGGTCGATATGACCCGGATTTCTCCGCTGGCTTACTTGCCTTGGTTGTCATGACTATCTGACTATCGTTGCTGTACGTTGGTCAATCGGCAATGACCCTCGCTTCATTGAACATAGCTAAGAGGTGTGGGGCCACCGTAGTGGCAGTATATTGATGATATTTTTGATACAATATTTATGTGAAATTATATTGTTTACCTCAACATTGTGTCACTGATCTAGTAGGTCATTTGTGGTGTGGGATGCGTATACTGAAACTAACAAAGGTGTGATCTGTCCATGCCATAGATACTGGCTTGTTGAGTGTGATGCTGCTGGTTGAGATCTGGAAATCGAGTCTAATAGGTGTCTGGCAGTGTGGACGTGCTGGGTAAGACCAAGATTCGCAAAGTTTTCTAGAAGGGCCATAGAAGATGGGTTGGTAAGGTGTTTTAGGTGAAAGTTAAGGTCTCTGAGGAGGATCAAGGTACTGGTATTGATGATGAGGAGTGTGACAAAGTCTGTGATGTTACTTACGAAATTGCTGCAGGTTCCTGGTGGTCTGTATATAAGGGTTTCTTGAACGTGAGGTGTTCCATGTAGCTGGTGAGGTTGTCTATGTAGGTGGTGCACCTGATGTCATCTTTGAATATGATGGCAACTCCACCTCTGGGCTTGTGCTGTTTTGCCTGACAATCTTGTAGCCAGAGGGAATGGCTGTAGCGATGTCCAGTGCAGAGGTTGTGTTCAGTCATGTTTTCATGAGGAACAGCAGATCTGGAGAGTGGCCATGCAACAGGTCCCATATCTCCGTAGCGTGTTTGGTGATTTAAAGGATGCTGAGGCGCATGCATGAGAGTGTGGAGTGTTGCATGGGTGGTGTTTTCTTTGTGTGAATGTGAGCGGGTGGCTGGTTTGTGTGAGTATGAGCAAGTGGAGTGCTGGGTACTGTTGACACAGTAGTGCTGGGTCGGGTTTGTGGGAGAGTGCATGAGAACTTGTATGAGGCACATGTGAATGCCCCTACTGAGTTTTGTGGTGTGGCAGTAGTGCGGGAAGCTGGGGCTGAGAGCACGGAGGAGTGTAGCAGTGGGTAAGGGGAGAACCAGAATTACTGTCACTGGGCGTGGTCCAAGCACTGACGGCGCAAACAGACTTGCCACTGCTGCACCACAGTAGCATCCGATGTTCATCCGCGTTGAAGTTGCCATTAAGTAGCCCCTGGGAAGGAGGAGGAGCGCACCACGCCTTGGATGAAAAACCAGTGATGTTACTTCCTATGCAATCAGATGATGGGAAATCCAGTGATGTCAATTCCTGTGCTGATAGGTGATGGAAAATCAAGTTCTCTTCTTTTAATGATGGTTTTGGTGGAAATACAATGATTTGTCTTAAACACGGTGCCAATGGCAAAGATAGCGAAAATGAATCAAGCCATCTTTAAAATCTAAACTGGTCCAGAGACCCACAAGCTTTGCATGTACAGGACGTCTACTGACCAAATGATATTAATCCTAGCACTCGTAAAAAAGATGAGGAAATTCAGGGCAGTCTCTGGGTTTAGTTACAACCTCCAGAAATGTATAGTCCTTAATAGAAATACTCCACAAGAGCAGCGAGATCTTCTCCAAGAATAATATCCATTTCAAATGGGCTCCCAAGGTAGACCCACGTCTGGGAATCAAACTGCTAACAACGCCCATAACAGAGGCTAAAATCAATTATAAGGAGCTGCTCTCTCAAATCAGAAAGGTAACCAATCCTGGCATAGCACTGGCATTTCATGGCTGGACTGCACTGCATGGTTAAAATGAACACCTGGCTAAAGATACTCTTTATCTTTCAGACCCTCCCACTCCAGCCACAACCATGCACCCTCAAGAAAATCCAGAATACCACAGATCTTTTCATTTGGGCAGGGACGAAACCTAGATTGGGCAAGAAAGAGCACATAGATACCCTGGCGAGGGGGCTTGGGATACATGATGTAAATAGATACTAGAAGGCCGCACAGCTTTGATATATGCATGAGCTGCATAGATCAGAATCAAAAAAGCCCTGGTGCTTCACCAACCAACATATTGCAATCACCTACATCTGTAAAGTGGTCTGGTTAAACAAAAAGCATTGGGCATGGAGGCTTTACTTCTCTCTAATGACCAAAGCTCACTCGTGTTCTGGGGTGCGAGGGTGGTGAGGCTGACTAATTTCCCCTCGCCGCTCACACAAATTCTTTCAAACTCTGAAATTTCCCCATACACTGCAGGAGAGTGCTGTGCAATCTGGGAAGAGAGAGGTTTCAAAAGAATTCCTTACCTGTTTGACATTGCTGTAGTTTATCTCTAAAAAAAAGAGGATGAATGTGGGATTCTCAAGAGAGAAAGAATGCATTATCTGCAAATCAGACATTAAGGAGGTGATTAGGATGGTGGGCAGACTTACGTTCGTCTGCCACCCTATCGGACAACGGGACCGCCCAACTTGCTGTCTGTGGTTCCGTCAACCTTATTACAATGCGACCACCTCCAGGGTGGTCACGGTGCCTATCTCTTATATTGCGGCAGGTGATGTGTGCTACAGCACACGCCGCAGTACAAGAAATAGACAGGGATCATATCCCTGCATTCTGCGGTGCCTGCCATATTGTGCAGGGATATGTAGGGGGGGCACACTAGGTGCTCCCCTAAACTCAAAATCAAGGGCCATGGGGAAGCCCAATGTCCCTTTCCGCCAGCCTTTCCATGGCGGGTGAACCGCCATGAAATGGCTGGCGGGGAGGGACATCGTAATCCCTACAGCGGTGCCTGGTAGGCACCACCCCCATTGCAGGGATTGCGAGTGCCCTCCGCTTCATTGGCGGGCTCAAGGAGCCTGTCGGATGCGTGGCGGTCGGAACGTGGCGGTTGTTTTTTCCGACCGCCATCACACCGCCCGCTATTGTAATATGGCAGGTGGGAAATCTGTCTATGATGGTGGTCAGACCGTCAGCCCCTAAGTTCTCCAGAACTCAGTTAAACCTGTCACAGCTAACTTAATCTGAAAAATGGTTACTGATGAAAGATGGGAATAAACAGCTCCTGTCTGAAATGTATGCACTCTTCCTGCATTTGCAGACACTAAGTAAGCTGCTGAGTCAAGGGCAATGGAATAGAGACAAAGAATGTGGAGATTTATACAAAAGATCTAAAAAAATAACTGAATGCATTTGTGATAGGGAACTCCTCATGTAAATTGTTATATATTCGTTTGACCAGGAAGAGATACAAAGGGGCTCAGATCATGGTCAAGATGGCGTGGGATTAGGCTAGATGGCTGGACCTTAAACAGGCTTGCTCTCAAAAGGACTCCTCGAGTTTCTAGACCATTGTTAAATAAGGAAAGGATATACCTGTGGATCCCATGCACATCAATATAGCCCCGCAATCATGGAACGAGCATTTCTCTAGTCTCTATTCTGGCAACGTAATACCAACAGAAATGAGTTTTCTAAAAGGGATAGGGCAACCCAAGATAATATTGATATAAATGACTGATTGTTCATCATGAGTGACGTTATGTCAGCCCTTAGTTCTATAACCAGAGGTAGAGCCCCTGGTTTGGACCACATACCAGCTGAATTTTTTTTGTATGAAACAGATATATGGGCACAATACTTTCTTTTGTTGGCAAATGTAATCCCACATTGCCCCGATCCCTGATTCATGGAAGGGAGCTGAGATCATCCCAATATATAAAAAGGATAATTAGTTTGATCGACTGTATACAGAAGATTTTTGCTCGGTTGGTCTTAAGCAAAATCGAGACATGGATCGAGGAAAAAGCCATTATTTCCCCTTTTCAGGCGGGTTTCAGGAAGATGGTGTCTACAATTGATCAAATCTTCCACTTTCTTTTACTTTATTGGAAAGTTGTGACAGTCGGCCGAGGAACATTATATGCTGCCTTTGTCAACCTTAAGTCAGCCTTCGATCTAGTCCCACGTGACCAGCTCTGCCGAGTCTTAGATAGCCTGGTCCTATCTGACAAACTCTTGTTACTCCTGATTCGTCTTCACAAGAGGAATTTTGCACAGGTCCGCTGGGGTTGTCAAGGACAGGTGACAGCCTGAGTCCCTATTACAAAGGGTGATCGCAAGGGATGTGTGCTGGCACCCACATTGTTTTTGCTTTATCTCAACCATGTTGTTTCCTACCTGTGCTCCATACATACTGATGCTTCAACTCTGGCAGGAATCAAGGCACCAATTTTTCTTTTTCACGGATCACACCCTGTTGATTTCCAAAAACCCCAACTTGCTTTAGATCTCTTCTCGGAATTCTGCTCCCTTTAAGGTTTGAAAATCAATTGCGCAAAGACTAAGATAATGATTTTTACTAAGCATATGTCTTTTAAAGGGAAACTTGAGTTAGGAGGCGAGCTACTTGATAGTGTAAAGATTTTTAGCTATTTGGGAGTTATCATCTTCCTGAATCTTTCATGGAAACCTCAGCTAGATTTGCGAACTCTTAAGCACAGGCAAATAACAGGAGCCTTAATTAGAGAGTACAATTGCTTCTTAACAAAACCCATTGTCTTGACTATTGGTGCCTGTTTTTATGGCACAGAGCTATGGGGCCTGTCTGACCTTTCCCCGCTGCCAAGAACAGAAAATTGCTTTTTGAGGAAATTGGTCAATTTACTGCAAAACACTCCTCTTAAACCTCTGATGTTGGACATGGGTCAATGATCATTGGCAAATAGAGCCAAATTGTGGCCCTTGTTATTCTGGAGGAGGTTGTGGTTTCAGCCTGAGCTGGCACACTATGGTGACGCATTAAGGGGTGTGATGACTGCAGACAAGTTTTATAAAATACCATATCTGAGACAGGTCCGCAAGTTGCTTATAGCCATTGGTCTCGGGAACTGTTGGCTCAATCCACTTTTAAGTCCACCCCTGACACCAAGGCTGTTGAAAGCCCATTATTGGCACTGGGTAGACGAAAATGCAGTTAGATCAAGCATTGGTCACCCGCTGATTGGAGGCTTCTATGATTTTAAATCCACATTTCATTAGGCTCCATATTGGGATTTAATAACTGTTCCCCTAGATAGAAAATTATGTTTCCAATTTAGGTTAGGTACACTGCCCCTAAAAGCTTTTACTGCAAGAAGGGCCCATGATAAAGTTGACTTTTGTCCAATGTGTACTGCTGCCTCAGAATCTGTTGCCCACGTATTCTTTGCCTGCTCCGGATATGACGGCATTCACCGATCATGGATTAAATCGATATGCAGGCTGTTGGCGACTTGCTGTACCCAAACAGCCCTTAAGATGCTTGAATCAGACCCGAACCAGGCATCTGTATGTGCTGTTGCAAAGTTTTTGTGTAAAATGTGGATTATTCACTCAAAGGTATTGATAAGGACTGCTTGATTACACTGACATCCTTTGTATTGCTCAAGCAGTCATCACATCGTCTGTCCATGTTTTCTTATTGTGAATACATGAATGGTGATCACCCTTACAACTCCACATATGCCCCTTGAACTGTAAAAGAACTTGTTTTATTCTGTTGTATTCCTTCCGATCTCTGTATGTAAATAGATGATCAGGGTGTTAAATCGACCTCTTAACACATTTTTATTTATTTATTGATGATATTTTGCAATGCATGGTTTTATTCTATTTTATACTGTTTTGTTATGTTCTATATAAGGTTGCATATGTATGAGTACTCCTGTATTTAATATATGCTTTTATGACTTGTATTGCCGAATAAAGAATTGATTGATTAATATATATTCCTACTACACTCTGGAAGTGATAAGTAAATGGAACCCCAATATATCAGAGCTCTGCTGGAAGACTGGAAGTCCATAGGCGCCCTTCTTCATCTTCCTTGGGAGTGATGCAAGCTCACTCGTCATTGGGATGATGCATTGAACAATGAAATTATTTGGGGTCCAAAATTCATGATTCCCCGCCTTCATTTTACTAGGCCTGCACAATAGCATTGTACTACTGAATATTATAGAATATCGTGTTTCAAAAATATTGAGGTACAAAATACCGAAATGTAGGTTCATATAGGGAAGTATAGATTTACTATTTCTAACTCCACAGCAACAAACCTCGAAGACATATGTACAGAGTGGGTACATATATGTGAAGTTAGGTGTATAAAATCCCTCTCGATTTCTTTCAATATTTTGTTCTCTATATTGTGACTCATTGATACTCTGGGGTCGTTATTCAGGGCACATACCTTCAATAAGCTAACATACCCACTACATTTAATCAGGTGCAGGGAGATGACAATGGCTCTCTGTGCAACACTACAGATGTAGTGGGACTGTGGGGCGGAGACATGGCCCCAGAACACAGGAATTTGATCTTTCGACTATGGGAGCTCCTGGGTATGAAATAATGTACATGAGCATTGGGCAAACAAATTCTTTATTTTAACATTTTAAATAGTAAAAGTGTGGAGTGATGACCAACACACCCAGCTGTAAGGCTCGCAGACACAAGCTGGAGAATCAACCAAGGGCCCTGGAGTCAGCTTGGAGCTGTACAAGCTAAGCAAGGCTGGATGAGACCCCTCGGGGAGGTGTGGATGTTATATCTAAGTGAGCGTCTCACTTTATGTGTCCAACAGATTGTCTACTCACATGCTTGGCCCTACTGGGGGACAGAGGGTTTATGTTGTTGTTTTGCCTGTTTCCTACTTTCTTCTTCTTTCGCCTTCATTGCTACTTCCTTGCTGGCTAATGGATGTAGGTGAGTGTATGTGTTCAATTTAAGACTATCTAACAACATTAAAGCATCTAACATGTTTTCTTTTTTTTTGCTAGGATACACATAGATGGGCTATCCCACTGAGGGCCCAAAACTTACAGTGTCTCCACGCTGTTCTAAAAGAAGTGCCAGAGCTAGGTTTTCCAACAGTACGATGTGCTCAATACTTGACCCATAAAACCCATCAAAGGAATATTTTGCACTGTCAATTTTCAGTTTCACCATCAACCACCTGCCTCCCATTCCTATCAACCGAGGAAATGTACTCCTGTTTCTTGTCCTGGAAAATACATCAACTGTACAAAACACAATAACTTCCTTTTTCACATATACAAAGGGGGACACAAACACCCAGCCTACTCAACCTATTTTAAATGTTTTTCCTGCCTCATGGACATGTAAGCTCTCATTGTGAGTGGCCCGTTAATCCTCCCTGAGAACTCTAGCCACCTGGAGTTACGGATACCAGGGTACCAGTAACTCTATGGGATAGAGTTACCAGGGAATTAAAAGTGAGACCCTGAAGGTCACCGTAGAAGTGAGGAGTTACTGGAGAAACCACAATTTTGGATCCAATTCCCTCAATATTTCCTCTTTTTCCCCACAGCTTTCAGCAGCTGAAATCTCCTGATAAAGTAAAAAGTTCTGTGGTAATCCCACAGGGCATACTCACTACTACGTGGGAGGGATTTACAGAGAAGTAAGGTGGAGTTTATGGAATGTTAGGGAGGGGTTTCGAGAGGGACATGAACCCTCCCAAAAAAAGAGTAAGCCCTTTGCTATTCACAAACCGCACTTCTAAAGTTTCTACAGCTAGAAAGGACCCAAACAATAGTAAATGCACTGAAGCTCAGAGCAGGAGTAAGTCCAGCACCCCACATGGCCAAACTCTGGTACTGCAACTCTCTCCCACAGAAAATAATGGAGGAAGGGACTTAAAATAAAACTTTAAATTAAATTAAATGATTTAAACCAGTTAAAATCTAAAATGAAAGTTAATAGTTAAAGTTGAAGGTTAAAATAGAAATAATTTTTAATTTAATTTGACAAAATTGTCTAAAAGTTAAATAGATGTATTATTTTAGTTTAAAATATTTTACATTTTTGATGTATAAGAAATAGAGTGAGGTGATTTTTTTTATTAAACTAGAATTTAAATATGTTTAATAAACTCAATACATCATGTCCTGTTTAATACATAACATAAAATATCATTTTTTACTTTAGACAGGATTTCTTTTTTTCTTTTAAATTTATGGTATAGGAAAAAGTAAAAAAATGTATTAAACTTGAAAACAATGTTTACAAATGTTTATGCTATCGTTGAAAATTAGTTTGATATATTTTAACTTAATTTTGTATTAAATTTAATTATTTTAAATATATTAAATAAAATAACATTATTTTCTGTACTTTAAAATTAAAAAAAATCCCATATAAAGTAAAAAAATATATTTCTTAGCCATTATTAATAAGTAATAAAAGTGATGTTTAGAATTAATTAGTGTTACAGTAATTTTTGTATTGAAAAAAGGTTATTAAAATATGTTAAATAAAATAAAACATGATTTATTTCTTAACAAAAAATTCAATAGATTTTTTAAAAATATTTGTAACTATTTTATATAATTTAATTTCATTTAACATTATTTCCTATGGGTTTTATGTTAAGTCCCTTCCTCCTTTATTTGCTATGGGAGGGTGTTGCCATATCAGCGGTTGGCCTTGTATGTTGCTGAACTTACTACTGCTCTATTTTGGCAGTAGTAACTTTACACTCGTAAGTTTGGCTCCACCCCATTTCAGGGAATGGAAGCAAATGAGTCGACACTTCGGAGTAAAAGTGTAAGACTAAATGTACTAGATGTAAAACTATCCATACCTTTGTGATTAGGCCCGATTGCATGCAGTGCACTACACCTGCTTCTGTTCAGACCATATTGATCAGTTGCACCAAAACCTGACCTTCTCAAATTGGGCTTCAATTTACTTTCATTAACCAACCACATCACTCCTTCTGCACACAAAAATATTTGCCTTCTATTTATTACAACTAGTATGTTTGGGTAGAGAAGGAAAAACAGGCAGACTTAGGGCCTGATTACGATTTTGGCAGTCCTACAGTGGCGGCTGTCCTCCACTGTCCGCTGTAGGACCACCAAACCCGTGGTGCGACCACCTGCCAGATCAGGAGTTAAATCCAGGTCTTGTGGCCGGTGTTGTGGCGGTCTGACTGCGGCGATCTGCATGGCTCATAGAGGAGCCTGTAATGTAGACCGCCGCAGTCAGACCACCGACTGCACCTTCCTGCACGGTGTGGCATACATGCCACACCGTGCAAGAAATGGGGGTGTAAATACAAGGTGGCGCTAAATGTGTCATGTTATGTTAATATATTTATTAAGCGCACGAATACCCAAAGGTGTCTTGGCGCTGAGCCCCGCTCTGCATGCACCCCCTGGCCCAGATCCAGCAGAGGACTCTGTTAGTGCCCCCTTTGTTGCCTTCCCGCCACCCTTTTTATGGCGGGATTACTGCCATGAAAAGGGCGACGAAAATGCAATACGCAATTTGCTCAGCTGTGCCGGTAGTGGCACCGCCAGCATATTACAGCTGGTTGCATACCGCCAGCCCAGGGGGATCCTTGATCCTGGCGGTGCCAGCGATCTCCAGGAAGTCCTAGTACTGCGGGCAGTCCCGCAGTGTGCCTCCACCATAATAAGGCCTTAAGTGTAGCAAATTGAAACTTTTCCAGTTTTATTGTCTATTACGAAATAATGAATCTGCCTGTGCTACAATATATAGTGTACATCTTGTTTTGAACATAGTTTAAAAAAAATTATCCCTCTGATCTTATCTGCACCAAGGCCCCATTTGTCTGATCTCCTCACTGATCGCTGACAGAATATCAGAAACACAAATATTGTGTGGACAGAATATCATGTAAAATATTTTGAGGACAAAAATATTGAGAAGGTAAGTGCAAATAGGTAAGTATAGATTTATTATTCTTAACTCAACATCTATGTAACTTGAAGATATATATATCGTCACGGTACATATATTTGGAGTGATATATAGTAAAATGTTGCTTACCTATAGAAACTTACCTTCACCATATTTTTGTCCTTGATGTTATTAACATAATATTTTGGCCACACAATATGTTTTCTTTGATATTTTTTATCTGCACCTCCCCCCCCCCCCCACAGACCCAATGCCCACGGTCTCTCTTCTGCTAGTTTACAAATATCGATATACACCGTGTAACAGTAGCTATCTGCAGGCACCAACAGACAGAGGGCCTTATTATGGATACGGACCACCGAACCTGTGGTGGCAGGCCGACCACCTCCACACTGCGGGTATTACGACTGCTGCGGTGGTCGGCCCACCACAAGACCGCTGGCACTGCTGGGATCAAGGATACCGTTGGGCCAGCGGTCTGCAACCGACTGTAATATGCAGTCTGTGCCACTGCTGGCACTGCCGAGCATATTGCAAGTTGCATTTTCGTCGCTCTTTACATGGCGGTGATCCCGCCATGAAAAGATTTGCGAAAAGGCAACAAAGAGGGCCCTAACAGGGCCCCCTGTCGGATTTGGGCCAGGAGGTGCATTCGGGGACCCCCCCTGTATTTGTACCCCCACTTCCTTCATAGTGTGGCACGTATGCCACACAGTGGAAGAAGGTGCAGTCGACGGTCTGACTGTGGCGGTCTGCATTGTAGGCTCTTCTATGAGCCTTGCAGATCGCCACGATCAGACAGCCGCAACACCGCCAGCCATACCAGGATTTAGCGCCTGATCTGGCAGACGGTGACACCATGAGTTTGGTGACCCTACAGCAGATGCCAAACTCATAATCAGGCCCAAAATGCCCTGTGTACGAAATATTTCTTTACCTGTTTAACTTAAAGAATCACTAGGATCCTCCTACACCTCTAACATTTAGGGTTTAGGCAAAATGGTTCATAGGAACTGTTAAACATCAGCCTGTAAACCCGATGAGTATCCTGACATATAGAATGCAGGGGAATTTACATGAAGCAGCAATTGTTATGAATTAATGTATATATATATCACATAATATCATTATGGGTTTTAGTCTTATAGTTTACTTTAAAGCTATGTGATGATCAATTTTTGGTGTATATATATTTTTTTATTCTAGTGTTATTTTTATTCCCTGACGTATTTATTGTTATAATGATAATGCATAATCACAAAGTTTAGAGACGATTAGAACATCATAAATTCAAAACTATTCTAAAATACATATTTTGTGTCTAGCCTGATTTGTGGGATTCAGAGCGAGGCTCTACTATATCACCTGCAGTGCAGATCTGGTGATTCTGACAGGGTTGTCACCAGACCCCTTCCCCAGGACATTACAGGGTACATAGCCAAATTTTGTAGCACAAAATGTTAGTTTGGCAGCAAAGAACTCCACTTTTTGGAGCATTTTTACGGCATATTACTTTACTCACACTCACTCCATTTCAGCCTTAAAACAACAGAATATAATCCGCCCGAGTATTTCTCTTTAAAATCGACATGTTTAAAGTAATTAGGTGTGATTTTGTGCAATACGTCCTGTAGTGCTAACATTCCAAAGCATAGGTCAAGCGAAGCACTACAAGATCTGGCTCCTAGCCATCCTAGCCTTCCCCAGAGGCACACATCCCTGCCAGGGTGGGGAGTGGGGACAGGTGTCTGACAGGAATGCTGCTTCTGTCACTATCGGCCTATTTCATAAAGGTATTTTTAGTCATAAATGCTTGTGTACGGCCAAAAATACCTACATGTATTACTCTCTGAAATGTAGAAAGTGATTCCTGGCAAGTATAAATGGATTTACTACTAATGTCATTTTTTTTGCCACAAGTGTGGAAAAATACGCAGTAGTAAATCCAATGCATATGCTGGGAATTGGGTGGGAAAATGTGATTTTTTGGGCCTTCCCCTTCTCACCCCGGAATTCTCCTTCCAGGGTGGGAGAAAGAACAGTCCACCTGCAGATTTAGTATTGGTGTCGGGGAAGGCTGTCTCCAAAGGGACATGTTTTTCTCGCTGGGAAATAAAAATGTGCATTTGCATAGTGGGCTCGAGTCCCTTTGTGTATGTTATGTTATGTTATCCTCCATTTAAAACGCGCACGGCTACTCGGAAGTGTCCCAGCACGATAGCCACATGGTGGAGGCAAAATGGGCAGACCCCACTGAGGATTACTTAAATAACAAAGTTTTCAAGTGTTTTTTGAACAGCCGGAGGTCGCCGGTGTTACAGAGCTCAAAGGGCAAGGCATTCCAAGCCATGGCTGCTCTAACAGAGAGGGAGCTACCTCCCTCTGTGCAGAATTCTGAACAGGAGGCCATGGGAGCCCAAGGAGCTTCTATATGACATTGAAGATGCGCTGGAGACCTGCTCCTGGTGCACCTTTTCAAGCACAGTACAGGAAATGAATGTGAAGCAACACATCTGCACCAGTACATAGTCTTACTTTTACAGGTCCAGAATTACTACTTTTTTAAGGAATTTTCCCAATAATCTGTTGCCCTTTCTGGAGCCGTAGGATATATATGTTGTACATCAATTATGCAGAAGATATGTTATTTTGCTTATGAAAAATGCTTACTTATCTAAATAAACATGTATTATTTCGTGAAAAAATACAGGTTTCTATTCTCTTGTTGGTAAATATATACATTTCTTTCGTTTGGTAATCATTTTTCTATTAAAAATATGTGTGCAGTTTTTCACGTTAATGAACATATTTGCTTCGTGCATTTCCCACAAAATATGAGTTCTGTCATTTTCTTAGAATAATATGTTTTTGTGGGAATATGTACGCAACATAACAATTCTTTGAAAATTAAAAAATTTTGGTAAAAACGTGAAGAAAAAATTTGCATTCTGAGACATTTTTTCTTAAATGTTTTCTATGGAAAACACAGCCATATTTACATTGTTTGCAGAAACGTATATTAAATGTTGATTCATTTGAGAAAAAAAAAGTATCTTTTGGGGGCCTGGCCAAGCAGCATTACATGGCGGCTGCTGGTTAGACAAGCTCCGTCCTAAGGCCCCTTCACCACATCTATCCAGCACAATTATCCGGTCTTAATGCTCCTCATCTGACACCGGAGCTTCCGCTGACTCCGCCACTACCCTAATTGCGGCCGTGCGCCCTCGCAATCCGGAGACTCAGCAATGACTATCTGCGGCCTCCGCGAGCTCTGAGGCCGGGCGGTGGAGTTGTGGGAGCGGCAGACGACGTATTGACGCATGGCGGCGTCGACCGGGCCCCATCAGGGGACCTCGACCGACGGGTCGGTCCCGCCAGCTGGAACTCCGCACATGGCGAAGGCGTTCGCTCACCATCTCGCAAGTGAGTGAAGCGCACTGTACTAGCGCTACATCCTGCACCCCGAGGCGCTCACATCTGTGCCGGGGACGTGCAGCCCATATCGGCCCATCCGGGCACGTCTTCCTAACATGGCACCCGGTCTTCGTGACTGCTCTGGACTGCCACTTCACTCCCACCCATCGTGGTGGTTGGTGCGGACTTCAAACTGAGCACAATACACGCGTGGGCAAGTGGAGCTGTGGGGGGAAGCGCCGGTGCTCAATTGTAAGGAGTGAAAGACCCCCAGCAGCTTGATTCAGTCCGTGGCCAAGAACTGCGTGCTCTGAGGGGCCTAAAAGTGCAGACTACAAACCTGTCTCAACTGGCAGTGTCAACTTGTTGCGACTGGTAGCTGAGACCCCTGTCTCCCAGATGCACTGGTGACGAAGGCCCGGGTGAGGGTTGGGACCCCCACTGACAGAGCACTGCCAAGTGGGCCCGAAGACCGCGAGGGGTACCGCTTGTATCCGCATCTGGGACAACGCCGATCCCATCCAACATGTCGGGCTCGAAGGGATCCAGATTGGTCCAACAGAATAAAATGGACCGATACACGTGTCCGAAGGCCTCACCCCAAGACCAGCGGACCAGAGACAAGATGGGCAGTGGAACTGAAGATAACCCCACGGAACTCACGCTTAAAGACGTAATGTAGGCCATCTCTGGAGTGCGGTCGTCCCTGGAACAGAGGATGGACGTGATCTCCACAGACGTCACGCTGATACGAGCAGACCTGTCGAAGATAAACGAAAAGGTCAAACAACTGGAGATCACCGCAACAAGCCTGGTAGACGACACCTCCCAGCTGCAGACCGAGATACGTGAGTTGCAATCCTTTCGTAACTTTGCTGAGAGTAAACTCGATGACTACGAGGGACGCACCCGTCGCAATAACGTGCCCATTTTGGGGGTGCCGGAGCGCACGGAGGGGCAGGCCCCAGACTTATTTGTTGAGGACCTCATACTCACCCACCTCCAGCCAAAAGGCCTTTCTAAATTCTTCATGATAGAAAGGGCGCACAGAGTCCCTGGGGGACGGACAAAACCTGGAGCTCCCCCGCGACCGATGCTGGCACGAGTATTGAACTACCGCGACAGAGACATAATACTCCAGAACGCCAGGGCAGGCCCACCACTCAAGTACGAAAATGCCATGATCTCCTTTTTCCCGGACTTTACACAGACAGTCCAGCGGCAACGCAGATACTTCCTGGGGGTAAAGAAGACGCTCAGAAAAAGAGGATTGAAATACACCATGCTGTTCCCCGCGTGCCTACGGGTGGAGAACGATGGGTAAACCTGGTTCTTTGACACCCCGGAATTGGCATCAGACTGGCTGGAGAACTGGCGGGGGTCAGGGAGCGTGACCTCGGCTCTGCTGACTAGCGAGCTATCCTGGACATAAAATGGCCGAAAGACTGGGGAACTATGAACTTTCCTGTGCAACTCTATGGCACCCAGCATCGGCGGGGGCTTCAGGTATCAGGACAAGGGGGTGGTCGTTGTTTTAAGGGGCTCAACAGTGATTGGAGAGGCATGACGCTTGAGATTCGCCATTTTGAAGAGCAGAAGAGACATCATCTGTCTTTTGGGGGGTGAAGGGGGAGGGATGTAGCGACTCTTTCACACCCAAATTTCTACTTTTAGATTTAAGTTGGGCGACAGGCACTCTGCAAGCTAGGAACATGGGCAGTTTAAGGCCTAAAGTGCAGGGGGGCAGGGAGGGGGGTGTTGGGATCGGGGTAATGTTCTTCGTATTGTTTGTTCTACATCAGCACGCAAAAGTATCTTTATGTGGGAGGAGATGTTGGCTTTGTACCACTTGAATACGTATGCACGGGGATGGCGATCTTATGATTTTGAGCTGGAACGTAAATGGGTTGCGGGACTAGATTAAGCGCTGTGTGGTATTACAATATATCAGGAGGCAAGCACCGGATGTAGTTCTCCTCCAGGAGACCCTCCTGGTGAGCAATACTTGCAAAGCGCTAAACAGATGGGGCTACAAATTAGTAGCGCATGCAGGCTTAACTACTGGTTCTCGAGGGGTGGGTATAATGGCGGGAAATTCCCTTCCCTTTATGATCCAATCCACATGGGCGGATGATCTAGGGTGCTACGTAGGTATTGTACCAAAAATGTAGAGAGGGGGGGGGACCAGAAGCTGGTTAATGGTCCAGTGCCTATGCTCCGAATAGACAATGGGGTAATCACTAGAAGGCACTGTTCCAGGGTCGGTATGGTTGAAAGTCAACCGAGACCAAACCACAACAAGGAGAAAGAAAAAAGAAACAAGGTAGATCTATGGGTCTATGGTCAAGGGTGAGGTACTTCGGATGGGGGGAGACAGCAAAGGTGTCTCTTGTTGCCCTCACACACCCCGAGGGATGTCATGCTTCATCATCGGGCTGTGCTCCTCGTCGGGCTGGCGGTGCAATGCCCTACGGGTCCCCCGAAGGGTCTCTTTAGCGGAGATCTTTTAGAGAGCTGCCGATGGGTGCATGCGGGTATGTGGAGGGAGAGTACCTAGTTCTGTGGTGAGGGAAGTGTGTGCAAGGATAAAAATACCTAAGGGTTACCTAGGAGGGTATTTTAATAAAGAGGTACCCTTGGTACAATAAAAACGTGAATAGATTGTTACTTTCCAAGACGTAATGTGTCTGCGGTAACTAGAGAAAAAGGTCAAATGGTCGACATGTTTCGCGCCTTTAAGTGGTCAAAAAGATCCCTGGCGTTTCATCAGGACCAGTAGAGGTGAAAAGCGTGGGAGAGGTGCCCAGACTATGTGTAGTGGGAGGGGTAATAATCACCCTCACACTAGGCAACAGGGGGGGGAGGTAAAGTGTCTCCTAAACAGGTAGGGGCAGATCTATGTCGGAGATGCGCCACTTTTACGCCGCCGTTGCGTCACTTTTGTGACGCAGCGGCGGTGTAAACCCTGCGCCACGTTGCGCCATATTTACATCGTGACGCATCTATGGAGATGCGTCACGATGTAAAGCCCTGCGCCACGTAAAACCTGCGTCAGGTTTCACGTGGGCGTGTCGACATAGGGGGGGGGCGTTCCGTCGCAGGAACGCCCCTGAAAAGTGACTCAGTCAAATCTATAAGATTTGACTGAGTCACTTTCCCAACGTTGATGCGCCAAAACCCTGCGCCTGCTTGAAGCAGGCGTAAGGCTTGACGCACCATGTTAGGGATAGGGTTGGTTGGAACAGTGCTGGAGTTGCGTCGCGCTTGCGACGCAACTGAAGCACTGCGCCAACCTTACGCCATTGGATGCGTCACGCATCTGTTTATTCCTGCGCCATGATGCGCCGCATTATAAATGCGGCGCATCATGTGTGGCGCAAGGGTAAACTTGCGTGACGCATCATTCCTGGCGCATCCTTGCTGATTCGCAGGGATGCGCCAGGAAACATAAATCTGCCCCTTAGTGTGTGACAAGGAGTTTGTTGTGCCCCCTTTGCACTAGACCTAGACCAAAAAAGAAATAATAAACATAACACGAGAGAGGGGTTAAAATACATATGCAGCGATGCCATGTCATCCGGTATATGTAAGCAGCAATGAGAAAGATCACATACTGCTTGGAGACAGTCATATTCTCATATATCAAAAGCCCAGACTACTCTTGAGTTCAGAGGAGCGGGCAGCTGTGGGTGTAGTCCCATGCCAAGCCAAGGCGGTCGGTATCGGGGCCCGGTGGTAGTCACACAACCCAGCAAGGAAGTTGCGCTGGATAACTGCTGAATCCCACGGGCCCCAACAACCTCCACCAGGCCGAGCAGAAGGCTCACCGAAAGTGTGGTCAAATGGGGGGGGTAAGTAAGCGAGACACGTGTATCGCTACGGTAGAATCACAAACAAATCCGCAAGTTTATCGCGGGTAGAATACACAGTTACTGTTCTTACCTAAAAAGAGTTGGGATTACTCCTTGAGTTAAAAGCGGCGTAGGAGGCCCACACCATCTAGGGCTGACAGCCGGTAATGACAGGTATCAGCAGGGAGTACCCGGTGGGTAAAGGAGAACAAAGTGGAGCATTAGACTTACTTACATAGTTGTTACAGTTGCGCAGGGTAAAAACTTACGTTTTGGGCTGCATGGTTTGGTTGCGTCGAGATATACTCACGGGTTGCTCAGGTGACGGCACTGGAAACCTGCCCTGTCCAGACGCCAGCTCGAAGGTAGGAGGAATAACCTAACCCGTGTTATTTAAAGGGTGGGGCTCATTAACGAGGGAGGTACCTATTTCCGGTAGTGGGGGAACGTACAATCAATGGACCCGGTGCTGCACATGCGTGGAAAGACACCAGATCTCGATATTCTATCGCGCATGCGTATTAGAATTCTTGCGCATGCGTGATGTGAGTGGTGTGCAATGCTACGCGCATGCGGGTCGTGACGGAGTCCCGGTGTGTTATTTGCGACTAGGAGACAAAGCGAAAGTTATCTAGATAGTATGTGGTGTGGGTGTGCCTCAGTTGTAATCGTGTGTCACTGTAAACACATTACGGGCATACCCGGCTAAAAATCAAAGAAGAGGGTGTGTGAACAATGTGGCGGACAAGAGTGCCCTGGGGGTGGTGTTACGATGGCCGAACACTAGCGGACCCCTACTGTGTGTAGGTGAAATAACACCATAGTCGATCGGTTGATATAAAAATATAAAAATAATCAACATCAGATGTAAAGTAGTACGAGTTCAGCGGACCGACCGGTGGGTGTCTAAGTCGGGTCAAATGAGGAAATGTTCAGGGCTGTATAAGCGGTGGTTGGTATACCAATCGTTGTCTGCTGGTTCGGTCGAGTCCCTCGAAGGAATTATGGTTGTGAAATGGACAGGCCATGCACATTACGAATGTCTTCAGAAATTGTTTACTCATAGTTCGCACCATGGAATATCGTCATTGAGTCCCTGGGTGTCCGTGTGTAGGCGGTACACCCAGCGTTGTTCACGCCTGAAGAGGGACTCACTGGTCCAGTTGGTATTTGATTCCAGAATGGTCCATTGGATCGCCTCACAAGGATGGCCCTTATCCAGGAAGTGGTTCGTCAACTTAGTGGCCGATCGGGCTCGCCTGATGGTACTTTTGTGTTCACTGATCCTCATCTTAATGGGTCTGGTGGTCATTCCGACATATTGAAGTTCGCAGGGACACGAGATCAAGTATATGCAATTAGTAGTATTGCAGTTTGTGTGTTTACGTTGTTCCCATCTGAGATTACCAAGTTGCAAGAATTTTGTGTGTCGTGTTGAGGCGCATGCACTGCATGTGCCGCACGGGTAATGTCCCTTCACTGCTGGGAGGTCCCAGAGGGTGTTCTCCTTCCTCACCTGTTTAGGACGTGGTCGTGTGTTGATCAGTTGGTCTCTTAGATTCGTGGTTCTTTTAAAGGCAAAACGAGGTGTGGGGATGTTCAGTGCATCGCTGTTTAGAATAGTCCAGTTTCGATTAATGATTTTTTTGATTTTGTTAGATAGAGGGGTGAAGGTGGTCACGCAGGTGATCAGGTTATTAGTATTGGGCTCTTTTATTTCAAGGAGGCCCTCACGAGTGTTGTTCCTCGCCCGTTTTCTGGCCTGCTTGATCACTTTTTCCGGGTAGTGCCTCTCTGTCAGGTTCTCAGTTAAGGTATTGGCTTGTTTTTCAAAATCCTGTAGCTTGCTGCAATTGCGTCTGATCCTGAGAAACTGGCCATATGGTAGATTTTCCCTTAAAGCTTTTGGGTGGTGGCTCTTGAAACTCAGGAGACTGTTGCAGTCAGTCTCTTTTTTGTAAGTACTGGTGTGTAGTATCCCGTTTTCCAGCTGGATAGATAGATCCAAGAAAGGGATCGTCTCCTTACTGGAGGTCATAGTGAAGCGTAAATGGGGGTCCTGGTTATTTATCCACTCAAAGAATTCCAGTGTCTCAGATGCCTGACCTCTCCATAAGATCAACACATCATCGATGTACCGTTTCCAAGTGACAAGGTGTTGGTGGAATGGGTTGGAGTCTGTGAAGATATGGTTGGTCTCGAAGTGTGACATGTACAGCCCGGCCAGGCTCGGCGCAAAGGTGCTAGGTTGCTGGGTTGTGTGACTACCACCGGGCCCCGATACCGACCGCCTTGGCTTGGCATGGGACTACACCCACAGCTGCCCGCTCCTCTGAACTCAAGAGTAGTCTGGGCTTTTGATATATGAGAATATGACTGTCTCCAAGCAGTATGTGATCTTTCTCATTGCTGCTTACATATACCGGATGACATGGCATCGCTGCATATGTATTTTAACCCCTCTCTCGTGTTATGTTTATTATTTCTTTTTTGGTCTAGGTCTAGTGCAAAGGGGGCACAACAAACTCCTTGTCACACACTACCTGTTTAGGAGACACTTTACCTCCCCCCCCTGTTGCCTAGTGTGAGGGTGATTATTACCCCTCCCACTACACATAGTCTGGGCACCTCTCCCACGCTTTTCACCTCTACTGGTCCTGATGAAACGCCAGGGATCTTTTTGACCACTTAAAGGCGCGAAACATGTCGACCATTTGACCTTTTTCTCTAGTTACCGCAGACACATTACGTCTTGGAAAGTAACAATCTATTCACGTTTTTATTGTACCAAGGGTACCTCTTTATTAAAATACCCTCCTAGGTAACCCTTAGGTATTTTTATCCTTGCACACACTTCCCTCACCACAGAACTTGGTACTCTCCCTCCACATACCCGCATGCACCCATCGGCAGCTCTCTAAAAGATCTCCGCTAAAGAGACCCTTCGGGGGACCCGTAGGGCATTGCACCGCCGGCCCGACGAGGAGCACAGCCCGATGATGAAGCATGACATCCCTCGGGGTGTGTGAGGGCAACAAGAGACACCTTTGCTGTCTCCCCCCATCCGAAGTACCTCACCCTTGACCATAGACCCATAGATCTACCTTGTTTCTTTTTTCTTTCTCCTTGTTGTGGTTTGGTCTCGGTTGACTTTCAACCATACCGACCCTGGAACAGTGCCTTCTAGTGATTACCCCATTGTCTTTTCGGAGCATAGGCACTGGACCATTAACCAGCTCCTGGTCCCCCCCCCCTCTCTACATTTTTGGTACAGTATTAAGCACGGCGGCTCAGCCGAGGGACCCTCCTTTCCCCCTTTTTTCCTTTTTCCCTTTCTCACTCTCAATACCACCTTGTCCCATATTGTGGGCTTTTTCTACCTTCCCTGAGACATGTCATTATCCACCATGGGGGACAACCTAGGCCTCAGCTACGGCGAGGACATAGTGGCCGAAATCTTGAGAACCCCATCACTCCTAGATGTCGATGGCAACACAGCAGGGACCAGTGCACAAGGCGACTGGAACACCCTTACTTCTCTTAAAAAACTTCAGGTCAAAACCGCTCTCCACGGCTCTATCATGACCGAATATCTCAGAGCAAACTCGGCACCAAACGGACTGCTGGTCCGTACAGCACCTAGGATCTTTCTGGAAGACCTTATCTTCAGACGCGAATGGAGCCAAATTGCATGGAAATGCACTCGGGATTGGATTGTTCTTATCATTAGTACCGCGAAGCGCTTATCGGATGCTTTAATTATTAAGATCAACATAGCAGAGAACGGTCTCAAAACCAGCATTAGTCTCTCTGCATATAAAACTCGCCTAGCAGAAATCAACTCTGAAATCTCTGACCATCGAGACTACCTTCTAACCCAGAAGATAACCAAACTACAGAAGGATCTGAAGAGATTTGACAGGGAAAAGATCTATCCCTATACAAAAGAGGACTTCCAACCCACAGAGAATGACACGATCTCTGACGATGGATCGTCAACGTCTAACCAGTCAGGCCGTTCCTCAGGTAGTAACTCGAGTAATCAGAGCTGGGGCCGTCTTCCCAACCAACAGGGTCTTTTACCACCACCACCCGGGTTGCCACCATTCTACGGATTTCCACCCCAACCATTCCCACAACAGGGACCCATGTGGTACCCTCCATATAACCCACTACAACAGGGTTTCCAACAACCATTCCTCCATACCCCTCCCCCTCCTTTTCAGAACAGAGGCAGGGGCAGAGGCAGAGGAAGAAGAAGAGGGAACAAGCAGGTCCACTGGCAAGATCCGGACAACCAACAGAGAACAACAAGGAGCATGGCACAACAAAAAAACTGATCGTCAACCTGTCTTCGAGACCATTGAACCCCGATGAAACCACAGCCTTGGAATTGGGACTGGGTTTTGTCCCTACTCCACAAGAGGACAATTTCAGGACTAATGAGGAACTACACCAACTCTTTCGCAAAGTGAGACTTAGGGCCTTTTTCAAAAACAATCAAACACAGACCGAGGACGACACTGGTCTGAGACCCCCGTCGAAATTCACACCAACGGCTGGTATGGTCCCACACGAGGTCCTCACTTTCGAAAAAGCAGTTCTAAGGGAGGTCAACCGACTAGAACCTCCAAGCTCCTACAACAATTTCCCTAAAAAACTACGTAGAGCGGTAACCACTCTTCAAAATGACGAGACCATTATAATAAAACCGGCAGACAAAGGGGGTGCCACAGTGATCCTCAACATACAGGACTACGAACAGGAGTGCTTACGCCAACTTAACAACACCGATTACTATGAGATTCTCGAGACTGATCCAACTTCAAGGCTACTAGGTCAGATCAGAGTTATGGTCAATGAAGCGGCGACAGAAGGATGGATCACGTCTAAAGAGGCAGCCTTTTTGGTAAATCCTACACCAAGGATGCCCTACTTTTATCTCCTGCCTAAAATCCATAAGGGGGTGACCCCGTGCCCAGGTCGCCCTATCGTATCTGGGATTGGCTCCCTTCTGGAACCTCTGAGCCAGTTTAGTGACTTCTTTTTACGTCCTCTGGTTCAGGCCACACCAGCTTACCTTCAAGACACCCGTGATGTCCTCAACCTCATCAGGACTATCAATGATGAAAATACCGAGGAAATTAACCTACTACTCACACTGGACGTGGAAGCGCTCTATACGAATATACCGCAGGAGGCAACCATTGAAGTGGTTAGCAACCTGCTACGAAATTCGGAACTCCCAACACAGACACCGGCCAGTTTCATCTCGGCGCTCATTGCTCTTGCCCTGACCAATAACTATTTTATGTATAAAACAACCATCTACCACCAGGTACAAGGTACCAGCATGGGCAGCACCTTTGCGCCGAGCCTGGCCGGGCTGTACATGTCACACTTCGAGACCAACCATATCTTCACAGACTCCAACCCATTCCACCAACACCTTGTCACTTGGAAACGGTACATCGATGATGTGTTGATCTTATGGAGAGGTCAGGCATCTGAGACACTGGAATTCTTTGAGTGGATAAATAACCAGGACCCCCATTTACGCTTCACTATGACCTCCAGTAAGGAGACGATCCCTTTCTTGGATCTATCTATCCAGCTGGAAAACGGGATACTACACACCAGTACTTACAAAAAAGAGACTGACTGCAACAGTCTCCTGAGTTTCAAGAGCCACCACCCAAAAGCTTTAAGGGAAAATCTACCATATGGCCAGTTTCTCAGGATCAGACGCAATTGCAGCAAGCTACAGGATTTTGAAAAACAAGCCAATACCTTAACTGAGAACCTGACAGAGAGGCACTACCCGGAAAAAGTGATCAAGCAGGCCAGAAAACGGGCGAGGAACAACACTCGTGAGGGCCTCCTTGAAATAAAAGAGCCCAATACTAATAACCTGATCACCTGCGTGACCACCTTCACCCCTCTATCTAACAAAATCAAAAAAATCATTAATCGAAACTGGACTATTCTAAACAGCGATGCACTGAACATCCCCACACCTCGTTTTGCCTTTAAAAGAACCACGAATCTAAGAGACCAACTGATCAACACACGACCACGTCCTAAACAGGTGAGGAAGGAGAACACCCTCTGGGACCTCCCAGCAGTGAAGGGACATTACCCGTGCGGCACATGCAGTGCATGCGCCTCAACACGACACACAAAATTCTTGCAACTTGGTAATCTCAGATGGGAACAACGTAAACACACAAACTGCAATACTACTAATTGCATATACTTGATCTCGTGTCCCTGCGAACTTCAATATGTCGGAATGACCACCAGACCCATTAAGATGAGGATCAGTGAACACAAAAGTACCATCAGGCGAGCCCGATCGACCACTAAGTTGACTAACCACTTCCTGGATAAGGGCCATCCTTGTGAGGCGATCCAATGGACCATTCTGGAATCAAATACCAACTGGACCAGTGAGTCCCTCTTCAGGCGTGAACAACGCTGGGTGTACCGCCTACACACGGACACCCAGGGACTCAATGACGATATTCCATGGTGCGAACTATGAGTAAACAATTTCTGAAGACATTCGTAATGTGCATGGCCTGTCCATTTCACAACCATAATTCCTTCGAGGGACTCGACCGAACCAGCAGACAACGATTGGTATACCAACCACCGCTTATACAGCCCTGAACATTTCCTCATTTGACCCGACTTAGACACCCACCGGTCGGTCCGCTGAACTCGTACTACTTTACATCTGATGTTGATTATTTTTATATTTTTATATCAACCGATCGACTATGGTGTTATTTCACCTACACACAGTAGGGGTCCGCTAGTGTTCGGCCATCGTAACACCACCCCCAGGGCACTCTTGTCCGCCACATTGTTCACACACCCTCTTCTTTGATTTTTAGCCGGGTATGCCCGTAATGTGTTTACAGTGACACACGATTACAACTGAGGCACACCCACACCACATACTATCTAGATAACTTTCGCTTTGTCTCCTAGTCGCAAATAACACACCAGGACTCCGTCACGACCCGCATGCGCGTAGCATTGCACACCACTCACATCACGCATGCGCAAGAATTCTAATACGCATGCGCGATAGAATATCGAGATCTGGTGTCTTTCCACGCATGTGCAGCACCGGGTCCATTGATTGTACGTTCCCCCACTACCGGAAATAGGTACCTCCCTCGTTAATGAACCCCACCCTTTAAATAACACGGGTTAGGTTATTCCTCCTACCTTCGAGCTGGCGTCTGGACAGGGCAGGTTTCCAGTGCCGTCACCTGAGCAACCCGTGAGTATATCTCGACGCAACCAAACCATGCAGCCCAAAACGTAAGTTTTTACCCTGCGCAACTGTAACAACTATGTAAGTAAGTCTAATGCTCCACTTTGTTCTCCTTTACCCACCGGGTACTCCCTGCTGATACCTGTCATTACCGGCTGTCAGCCCTAGATGGTGTGGGCCTCCTACGCCGCTTTTAACTCAAGGAGTAATCCCAACTCTTTTTAGGTAAGAACAGTAACTGTGTATTCTACCCGCGATAAACTTGCGGATTTGTTTGTGATTCTACCGTAGCGATACACGTGTCTCGCTTACTTACCCCCCCATTTGACCACACTTTCGGTGAGCCTTCTGCTCGGCCTGGTGGAGGTTGTTGGGGCCCGTGGGATTCAGCAGTCATCCAGCGCAACTTCCTTGCTGGGTTGTGTGACTACCACCGGGCCCCGATACCGACCGCCTTGGCTTGGCATGGGACTACACCCACAGCTGCCCGCTCCTCTGAACTCAAGAGTAGTCTGGGCTTTTGATATATGAGAATTTGACTGTCTCCAAGCAGTATGTGATCTTTCTCATTGCTGCTTACATATACCGGATGACATGGCATCGCTGCATATGTATTTTAACCCCTCTCTCGTGTTATGTTTATTATTTCTTTTTTGGTCTAGGTCTAGTGCAAAGGGGGCACAACAAACTCCTTGTCACACACTACCTGTTTAGGAGACACTTTACCTCCCCCCCCTGTTGCCTAGTGTGAGGGTGATTATTACCCCTCCCACTACACATAGTCTGGGCACCTCTCCCACGCTTTTCACCTCTACTGGTCCTGATGAAACGCCAGGGATCTTTTTGACCACTTAAAGGCGCGAAACATGTCGACCATTTGACCTTTTTCTCTAGTTACCGCAGACACATTACGTCTTGGAAAGTAACAATCTATTCACGTTTTTATTGTACCAAGGGTACCTCTTTATTAAAATACCCTCCTAGGTAACCCTTAGGTATTTTTATCCTTGCACACACTTCCCTCACCACAGAACTTGGTACTCTCCCTCCACATACCCGCATGCACCCATCGGCAGCTCTCTAAAAGATCTCCGCTAAAGAGACCCTTCGGGGGACCCGTAGGGCATTGCACCGCCGGCCCGACGAGGAGCACAGCCCGATGATGAAGCATGACATCCCTCGGGGTGTGTGAGGGCAACAAGAGACACCTTTGCTGTCTCCCCCCATCCGAAGTACCTCACCCTTGACCATAGACCCATAGATCTACCTTGTTTCTTTTTTCTTTCTCCTTGTTGTGGTTTGGTCTCGGTTGACTTTCAACCATACCGACCCTGGAACAGTGCTACGTAGGTATAACAGAACAATGGGAGGGCGCATAGTCACTTGCTTGTCAATCTACATCCCACCTGGCCTGCAGGCTTGCAGATTCAAAGACCTTGGGACAGTGCTGCTCTCGCTGCTGGAAAGCCTACTGCTGGTGGGAGGGGACTTTAATTTTTAATTTGGTGGTCTCTGGAAGATTACACAGATATCCCCCGGGGATACTGGTACAGTTGCGAGATGGCTACCGGACTTTCTGGAGGCACTTGGATTAGCTGATGCATGGAGAGCATTTCACCCAGACAGTGTCCAACACACGTTTCATTCGGGGGCACATAATAGTTTTTCACGAATCAACTATGTCGTCGCCCCAGCCACACAACTAACATTTATCTGTGAAATAAGACATCTGGCAAGAGGTATATCCGACCATTCCCCTGTATAGACCCATGTGGCGCTGGGGCGGGGGGGAAGGTAGAGTATCTCCCATCAACCCATGGCACCTCTGAGACCCTGCAATACGCAAGGCCCTCATGTTGGCTATGAATCAATACTTCCAGGAAAATGAGGGCACAGTTGACTCCTCTCAGACGTTGTGGGAAGCGTTTAAAACAGTGATCCGAGGGCAGGCGCTCTCCCTCATAGTGGGTAAGCGGAAAGATAGAATGAAAGACCTGGTGGAAGTCGAGAGTGCAGTCCTCGGTCTAGAAAAGGAGTTAGAGGTGGGGGTGACGCCGGAAAAGACGCATGCCTTGCAACTTAAAAGGGTTGAATACAAGGTGATAGCCACGGAGAGGGAGAAATTCTTGGCGAGGGAATCGGCGGGCAGGGTATATGACCTAGGTGATAAAGCCGGGAAACTCCTGGCATGGTTGGACAAAAAAGAGAGGGCATCCAGATTGGTGCCGGAAATAATCAAGAAAGACGGTCAATTACTCACAGACCCACGAGCAATAGCTAACACCTTCGCAGCACACTATAGTAGCATATACGACACACATACTCAGTACTCGGAGGAACATTCCCAATCACTACTCAGAGATATTGCCCTTCCCCTCCTGTCATCCGAGGAGCGAGCACTCTTAGACAGTGACTTGACAAATTATGAAATTGTGGCGGCAATTTGATGCCTCCAGGCAGGCAAAGCGTCGGGCCCTAACGGCCTTCCAATTGAACTGTACAAACTGGCGCCGGACAAAGTGGCCCCTTGACTGAGGGCTATGTTTTCTGAGAGTAGGGAGCGAAGGGAGTTGCCATTAGATCAGCGTATTGCCACAATTGTCACAATCCACAAAGAGGGCAAACCCAGATCCAACTGTACGTCCTATAGACCCATCTCCCTCCTAAACGCGTAGCCCAAAATTCTTGCTAAGCTGCTGGCCAATCATCTGGTCAAAGTGATCGGTGACCTGGTGCACCCAGACCAATCGGGCTTCATGCCCCACCGTAATACAGCTTTGAACCTCAGGAGGTTGCATGGAGTAATGGGGCGGTTAGATACGTTACGGGAGTCAGCAATCGTAGTCTCACTTGACGCCACAATGGCGTTCGACACTATAGAATGGCCTTACCTTTTTGATTTGCTGGTGAAGGTGGGATTTGGGGAGGGGTTTATCCGATGGAACAGGCTCCTTTATTCCAAACCCTTAGCGCAGGTTGTGGTAAACAATAGAAGAACTGCGCTTTTCGCGTTGGGGCGTGGTACCACACAGGGATGTCCCCTCTCCCCTCTCCTTTTTGCCCTAGCGCTCGAACCCCTAGCGGCATGGATCCGGAGGGACCCGGTCATACGTGGATTGAGATGGGCTCTGTCATGGGAGGACCGCATCTCACTGAATGCTGATGATATCCTATTGTTCCTAGCCGCCCCCGCAAAGTCTTTGATCGCAGTGTTGGATATATTCGCAATTATTGGGAGATTCTCCGGCTACTCCATCAACTGGGGTAAATCCCTCTTACATGTACTGAATGGGGACAGCCCCACTGTCCCAATAGACTGCCCAATCCAAGTCACTACGGAGGGCTTTCAATACTTGGGTATATATGTAACGTCCGATCCCCAGGTCCGTTATAACCGTAACCTACTTCCGCCTCTACAAAGATTGAAACGAGACACAGCAGCGTGGTGGGCGCTCCCCCTCTCGCTGTTGGGAAGAGCGGCACTCTTCAAGATGATGTTCCTACCTCGCTTCCTATATTTACTACAAAATTGCTCAGACCCGGTACCTGCCAGCTATTTCAAAGAACTCGAGGGTATGCAGAGAGATTTATTATGGGGTGGGAAGCCTAGGATAGCACTCCACAAACTCGCCCTTAATTGGTACACTGGTGGTATCAGTCTCCCCGACCTCAAGAAATACTATTGGGCAGTACACCTCGTGGCTATTAATCACTGTACATACCAAAGTATGGACGACCCGGGCTATGCAATGGACCGGTGGCTGCTCCCGGGTGGGAATTACTACAGAGCACTGTACTCCAGACCAAAGCGCTTTTCCCTGACTGGGCCGTCGAAGCACTCAGTACAGGTCTGGCACACTGCCACCAAAAGTTTGGGTTGGGAACGGAAACTGACAGCAGCCACCCCTCTCTGGGACTCCGAGATCCTCGGTGATCTTTGGAAAGTCAAGGGGATTCGACAAGTGGGACCTTATCGGGATCTCAACCATTGGGGATGTGAGGATTAAGGGGGCGGTGGTGCCTTTTACCTATTTGTAGCAGAAGTATGAACTTGCCGACACAGAATATTTCCGTTACCTCCAGATCTGCCATGCATTACAGACACACATACCCGCAGTCTCCTCACTCCCAGAGTATACTCCACTCGAGGACAGACTGCTTGACGGTTACCAACCAGTTAAAATGATATCCCTCACCTATAAAAAACTCATCAACAACGTAGCTGAACCCCTACAGGGATTCACGGTAAAGTGGGAGAGGGATGGCCTAGAGCTGGATGACGAAGAGTGGCAAGATGCCTTATCCTCCGCAAAGGAAGTGGCCATATCGGTCAGTTTGAGACTTGTCCAGCTTAAAGTCCTCCCCAGAGTGTATGTCACTGGACCCTGTCTGGTCCAAATGGGGAGGGCTGAGGGGAGTGAATGCAGACGTCAGTCCGGCTCGGAGGGAACGTTCATGCATATAATATGTGACCTCATTCAGAGATACTGGTGACAAATTCACACTGTACTGAGCGAAGTAATGAAACTAGATATCCGTCTCGAGGCGAAGAGATGTTTGTTGAATGTGTGGGAACCTACAGATTTGGGAAGGATGGGCAAGACCTGGGTGACATTGGGGCTGATGGTGGCAAAAAGAAATATAGCTCAACAATGGGGTGCCATTAACCCCCCTACGCTCACAGAATGGAAGAAAAACATGGACTGGTGCATGTTCCGGGAAAAGACAGTCTATGTGGCAAGGGGGTGCCCAAAGAAGTGGTCGTTAATTTGGGGGGCCTGGAACGAATACCGCGGAGAGATTTGTAGTCCGCCTCGTGGCAGACCTGGATGACCAGGCCACACCTTGATTTGTTAAAACCGTGCTCTGGGGCTCTATTTTGATTGCTACTCTGATTTATCAAAATGTAATTGTATGAACTCCTCCTACTTATAATTTGTGAATATGCTTTGCGTACGGTGCTGATTTTTGTTTTGTTTTGTTTACCACAAACCCTAATTCTTGGAGCAGTGAGATTGTCCATCTTAAGTGTGTGAGAAGAGAAGGAGGTTCCGATCCTGTGCCAGAATCAACATGTTGTCGAGATAGATGATCATGCGATCCCCCATCTCTCGCAGGCGGGTGACCACCGGTTTTAGCAGTCTGGTAAACACCCAGGGGGCTGAGGACAGGCGGAAAGGGAGGGACAGGTATCGATACCATTGCCATTTCCAGGAGAATTGGAGAAATTTCTGATGAGAAGGGCAAATGGGAACCGTGAAGTAAGCATCTTTTAGATCCAAACGGACCATCCAGTGTTTTTCCAAAAGCAGATCTCTTAACAGATGGAAGCCCTCCATCTTGAAGTGCCTGTAAACCACAAAGGGGTTGAACTCCCTTAGATTTAAAACTAATCTCTGGCCACCTCCTTTCTTTTGTACCAGGAAAACGTTGCTGCAAAACCCTCCGGGAATGAAGGGTCCCACGGCAATAGCTTGCTTGGCCAAAAGTTCCTGAAGTTGGAGTCAATAAAAGATTGCTCTTGTAGGGAAAAAAGGAGAGGGAGAGGAGGGGTCGCCTGACAAGGGGAATCTGTTAATTCTATCTGATACCCTTGTACAGTGTGGAGAATCCATGCATCTGTGGTCAATTGTGTCCACTTCATCACAAAATGTAACAACCTGCCCCCAAGAGGAATCATTGGAAAGAGTGGTGTACATACCTGGTGACTGGGCGTCTAAGTTCTTGTAGCCTCTGTTGACGCCTCTGTTAAAATGGCCACGGAAGCCTCAGGACCTGGAGGGGTAGAACCCCGCTTGTTCCGGCTCCTGGGTATAGCCCCTGCACCTAGGGGCGAATCTTTGTTGGGGACTGGGGTTGGAGTAGCGGCCGGTCGGGCGTCCCCTGCCACGACCGGCCCTGCCAGAGACTGAATGAAAAACCCTCTTGAGTGAGGACTGGGACTTGTCAAGAGAGGCAAAAGTGCTGACAAACTTAGCTATGTCCTTGACAAAGCGTTCACCAAAAAGCTTACCTTCCGCCAGGGGGCCTGGATCGGCGGTTGCCAACTTCACCAGCTGTGGATTAATGCGTAAAAGGACAGATTTACGCCTGTCAGACGAGAGAGTGCAATTGGCGTTGCCAAGGAGGCAAATCTCCCTCTGGGTCCACCCTGCCAGGACCTCCGGATGGATCGCTGCTCCGGTCTCTTGAGCTTGAAGGGCTAATTCAAGGAACTTTGCCAGTGGACCAGCCACGTCCAACAATTTATCCCAGCAAGCCCTAAGGGCGCGATCTATGCCCTTTTTAGGGTTTTTCTTATATTTTTTTCAAAAACGTAGTCACGGATGAGTCAATGCCAGGGGTAACAGCCACCTTGTGTGCCAGATCAGGGCGGGACATTCGACTTAAGGCGGGCCCGAACTTCTTTGTCGAAGCTCTTGCGCAAGTGGGTTTGCATAGAATCAGCCACAGCCGGGGCGGGGGCCCAGTTCGAGGAACGGGGGTGTACTATGTCAGAAGGGTCAAAAGAAAAGGGGGAGGGTTGAACGGGCAAGGAGGAATGTTTGCGCTTCTTGGTGCGTTTGCGGGGTCAGGGTTCGTGGGAAGAGTCCATGTCAGTGTCAGTAACACGAGTGGTGGCCAGTGTAGGAATGGGGGAAGAAGGGGCAGGAATGTCACCCTGGGCCTGTTCTTTAGCACAGTGCAGTTTGGAATAAACCTTCACATGAGGCCACGGAAGCCCAGCCGGTTCCGGGGAAGGGAGGGGGGCGGGGGCCAGAGAACCATAGGGGGGGGTTATTACCAACTAACTATTTCAGACGGTGGAAAATAGGTAGGAGGGCAGAGGAGAGGACCTTGTCTAACTTAGAGTCAAGTCTCTTGTCAATGAGACCCTCAATAGAGTCCTCATAATAGCAATCATCTTCCTCATCCTGGTCAAACGCAGCCACTTCCTCTTCATAGACATCATAGTCTGACATGGTGAAAATATATAGGATATATATATCTCTGTCTCTCAATTCTCCAGGGAGAAGCCAAATTCTACAGCCCACACTCCAGCAAGAGTGGCCGTGGGTCGGGAGCACAGCTGGGGCAGAGGGGGAATAAACCCTGACTGCCAACTCGGCCTCAGGGTATCCAAAAATTAAATATCTCCCAGTTTGGGATAGCAGGGGTTAATCAAATTCCAAAGCACCCATGAATAAAGGAATGCTGCCTGAAATCAAAGGCCCGGTACCAGCTCCTCCGTCTGCCTGCTGCGTAATTCCCTGAAACTAGCCCGGGATAGGCATCACACCAGCTTGTGGGTCAGCGGCCGCTTGTGTGCAGGCTCCCGAGATGCACGCAGGATTCCCTGCTGGGCTCCGGCGTGCGCCTCGCTCCTTGGAAGGGGAGGCCAGTCCCCAGCAGCGCACGAAGCGCGAGGACACGGCACCCACGTCGCGATCAGTGTTAAGGGTCGTGCCTTAAAGGGGGGAAACCAAACTAAAAGAAAAAGCAGACCAAAGGTAGAAAGACAGCGCAATTATTTTGTATGCTTATCTCTGTTACTATTGGTTGATTACGGAGGCGTGGTTCAAAGCCTCTTCGGTAATGTGGTTTATTACTGTGTTTACTTTTTTCTCATTGGCTGCTGTGAGTAGTAAAAGAAATTGAGAAAGTATAATCTGAGCCTCCGGTCCTGCTGTAGAATCAAGTGACTGCCATGGCAAGACTCTGCCTTCAAAGGCATATGATAGGCTGTGCTGCTGTGGAGCCAACTGTTAGTCAGCAGTTTAAAGGAAACCAAATGTAAACAAATCTAAAATCCCTCGGTGCACGAAACTTTCTTTCGCAGCTGTGAGATCTTTTTTTCCTCGTTTTTGCAAGCATGTTCATTATCGAGGGCATCAAGCTCTTTAGATGATTAAATTATGGAATCACAAAATGCCGGACGTTCAGTTGAAACCTAAAGTAAAAGAGTATAATAACCCTCAAGAGGGGTGAGGCACATGCCAATTTTCATATTCTCCGAAAATGAGATAGGATATTTTCGGGGCTCCAGAAATGTAATGGGTGTTACCCCAAAATTAATCAGGTATCACAATAGTATTCCCCTCTGACTTTTCGGCTAGCTTAATTGGGTTGACTTGCTCCTCATGCTGACCTAAGACACCGTTTTCTTTTTATAAGTTTTAAAAAGAATTTTATTAGGTAATGAAAAATGAGAATGTAATACAGAATATCCGCTAGGAAGGGGAGAGAAGAGGGAAAGGGAAGGAAAGGGAAGGAAGGGGAATGCAAAATATAATAGGTAAGAGAGAGTGTACAACTAAAGAATAATCATGGGCATTTGGAAAGAAGCGAAAAAATTGCATCAATCATATTTTAAACAACTAAGTACAAAAAGAGTGAAAACAAAACAATATGTTGGAAAATTATGGATGTGGGAAGGGTATCACGGGGGTTTAGGAACTTCTTGTTGAGCAAGCGATGGACGAGAGGAACGGGCAACACAATTATCTAAATATAGCGTAATGGGGAGCCATAAGTCCGCACGTTTAGTTGCTGCTTGAATAGGAAAAACAAAGGCATTATCAAGTCTATGATTGTGACAGACATTGTACCACCACGCTTTGAAAGAAATATTAGACGTATTTTTCCAATTAACAGTAATCTGTTGAAAGGCAACGGCCAATAACAAATCAACAATGCGAACATACATATCTACATTATCCCAACTAGAAGATAAACTTCCCAAGAAAAGGTGAGTGAGAGAAAAAGGGATACAGGTATGAAAAATAACATTGACTTGAGCCCACACCTGTAACCAAAAAGCATGCACATGCTTACAAAGAAATATCATGTGAAGTAATGTAGCATTGGGAGAGCCACACGACCAGCATTTGTCTGAGGTATTGGGAAATCGCTTGTGTAGTGTAGAAGGAGTGTGAAGTAGTCTGTTATAAATAAAAAATAAGGATTGTGTCAAGGAAGCCGCTCTAGAAGTTTTACGCAGTTTTGTCCAAACTTTGTCCCATAGAGATATCGGCCAATCTATTTCGAGATCGATTTCCCACTGAGATTCAACCTTGGACTTAGGTCTGAGCAGTTCATGCATGTGAAGGTATTTATAAATAAGAGACGCTGTGGGAGTGGTACGCAGGAGAGAATGAAGTTGAGAAATAGGGGTGTGCGAAACAGGGAAAAGAGGAGAAACCGAGAGTCGTTCATGAACCTCCAGAACCGCAGCTTTAAGTAAAAGATATTTGGAGAGAAAGGATAGGGGTAGACCAAAAGAAGAACGGAGATCAGGAAAAGAGAAGAAGGTGGAGCCAGAGAAGAGCTGCGAGATCCAAATCAATCCTCGAATTCTCCAAGATTTCCAATAAAAGGGCTTATGGCCAATTAAGAGATATTTATTATGCCAGATAGTGGAAGAAAGGAAATCAGCAACGGTCTGAGGGAGACCAGGGGCAGCAGACAATAAAAGTTTAAGGGTGTACTTGTGAATAGAAGTAGGAAGCAAAGAGGGTTTGCGAGAAAAAGCAAGATACTCTGCAAAAGAAAACGGAGAAAGGAGAGCGCGCTCAACCTTAATCCATAGAGGACAAGGCGGAAGTGGAGTCTTGTAGCCAGAGGGAAGCTTGACGTAATAAAAAGGCCTTCTGGTACGCAGGGAAGTCAGGAAAGTTGACACCACCCTCAGAGGCAGGACGGATAAGTCTGGCAAGAGACATTCTGGGTTTTTTGGAGTTCCACAAAAATGAAGATAACGTTGAGTTGACCTTTGTAAAGAATTTCGTTGGAATGGGTACAGGAATATTGGAAAGCGTATAGAGAATGATAGGGGAGATCATCATTTTAATAGTGTTGAGACGACCCCACCAGGATAGGTATAAAGGATGCCACCTTGCAGTGAGGTCAGCAATCTTTTGCACGCATTTGGACATGCATAAAGAGACAGTGTCCGAAATGGAGGGGGTGATATATAAACCCAGATACTTAATATGAGAAGGACACCAAGTAAACTGAGAATAATGAAATTCTTGCTTGAAAGTGAATTTGGTCAGGGGAAGGATCTCGCATTTGTCATGGTTAAGTTTATATCCAGAGATAGAGGAATAATTTCGGACTTCATTCAAAAAGGCAGGGATAGATTCTGCAGGGTTGGAAAGAAAGAGTAAAATATCATCTGCGTAAGCAGCAAGTTTAATATGAGAGTCTGCAATCTGGAAACCATGAATGGCAGGATTCTGACGCAACCTGGATAAAAAGGGCTCTAAAGCGAGGTTAAAGAGAAAGGGGGACAAAGGGCAACCCTGGCGAACGCCTCGGCCTAGATCGAAATAAGAGGAAATTTGACCATTCGCAAAAACTGCAGCTCTGGGATGCGAGTATAGCAGGGAGACTAAAGAGATAAATCTAGGGACAAAACCAAACCAAGTAAGGGTGTGAAAGAGATAATGCCATTCAACCCGGTCGAACGCCTTTTCAGCGTCGAGGGCAATCGCTGCAAGCGAGTGTTGACAACGGGAGGATTTCGACAGGATGTTAAATAAAAGTCTAGTGTTATCCGTGATATACCGACCCTTGACAAACCCGGATTGCTCTTCGCCTAGAAGATCGGGGAGAAGGTGATCCAATCGGATCGCCAATGCTTTAGCAAAGAGTTTGTAGTCAATATTGACTAAAGATATGGGCCTGTAGTTTTTGCAGTGTTTTATATCTTTCCCAGGCTTAGGTATCAGGCAGATATGGGCATCGGAAAACGTCCCCGAGGAAGCACCGTGGGCAATAAAAGTATGAAGAAGGGAGTGCAGTTGTGGAATCAACAATTTAGAAAAGTGAAGGTAAAATTCGACGGTGAAACCGTCAGGGCCAGGAGCCTTATTGGGTTTGAGATGTTGCAATGCAGTGAATAATTCCTTTTGTCTGACGTCAGATTCTAAAGAGGAAAGATCAAGGGGGAAATTGGATGGTGTGTGAATGGTGGAGAAAAAACGAGCAAGGGAGCTGGGAGAGGATTGAGTTTCAGGTGTATACAAAGTCTCATAAAAACGTGAAAATTCAGCAAGAATATCAACATCCGTATGCTTCAAGGTATCATCAGAGTCATATACAGATTCTATATTTAACTTATTATGCTTGATCTTCAAATAATTAGCTAAGAGCTTTCCTGCTTTGTTCCTACCCCCATAGAATTTAGCAGTAGACTTCAGCAAGTACAAGGAGGCGTCCTCCGTAGACTTCTCATTAAATTTCATTTTTGCAGCAACAAGGGCAGTCAAGCTATCAGCAGAATGAGAGGTAAAATATGCATGTTCCAATTTCTTAATGTCAGAAAGGAGGTTTTTGGTGAACCTTCGCGCAGTCTTGCGTTTGTCTGCAACGTAACTAATAATGAAGTCACGTGCAGCTGATTTGAAAGCATCCCAGATTATATGGTCAGGGAGAGTGACGTCATCATTGATCAGAAAAAATTCATCAAAAAAAGAGGTGAAAGTGGTTGTAAACTTGGGATCGGCAAGGAGGGAGTTGTTGAACCGCCAATTTCTAGGGCCAGTAGTTTTAGGGAATGCATCAACACTTGTAAGGACAGGAGCATGATCAGAAAGCAGTATTGGGCCTATCTCAGAGTGTAGAAGTGATTGGGCGAGATTGTGGGAGACAAAGATGTAGTCGAGTCGTGACTGGGAATGGTGACAGGGGGAATAAAAAGTGTACTCCCGTAATTTTGGATTACAAAGGCGCCAAGAGTCTACTAACTTATGCTGCGAAATAGCATGGCTGAACAACTTATGAGGTCTGTTGGGAATGTGGGGAGCCCTAGACATCCTATCGATAAAGGGATCAAGAGGTTGATTACAATCCCCTGCCAGAACAAAATTGTGATCCATAAATTTGGTTAAGAGTGGAGAGAAATCAGCCCAAAAAGAAGGTTCACCCGTGGTTGGGCCATAGACATTGAGCAGAGAAATTGGAACACCTCTGAGTGATAGCTTGGCAAAAGCCCATCGACCAGAAGCATCCGATTCGTGGGTAAGGACCTGAAAGGGGAGAGACTTGCGACACAGGATTGCCACACCATTTCGTTTGCCATCACCCTGTGAGTAAAACAGTTCACCCACCCATCCACGTTTAAGCTTAACAGATTCTACATCAGTTAAATGCGTTTCTTGGAGGAATGCAATATCAACATTCAATTTAGCTAGGTGTGATAAAATCCGTTGACGCTTAATTGGAGAATTGATACCCTTCACATTCCATGACAATAAATTCAATGACATAACAGTAACTTAGCCATAGAAAATGTGGAAAACATGATTAAAGAAAGAAAGACTCCTGAAAAGGAGTGAAGACAGAAAAAGAGAAGAGAAACCAATGGAGATATGCTGAAGTAAAAGAAAAGAAATAAGTAATCGAAAACATGAGCACTAGTAAGAAAGGGAGAATAAAAGGCAACAGTATCAAGATTGAAATAGAGAGTCAGAAATAAAGAAGAGGTTGAGAAACAAATGCACTGAGAAAAACAGAAAATATAACTCTTACACAAGCAAAGGGTTCCAACCAGAGGTAGGAAGACAAGATATAAACATGTGAACAAAAATGAGAGCAAGGAAAAGGGAGAGGGGGAGGAATCGAAGGAAGGAGCAACGGATGCATAGGGAAGACAGATAAGGAAATAGAGAAGGGACATACCTACAAAGGAAGGGTGCAAGAAAGGGTGGAGGAGGGAAGGAGCCACTTTGGTGAGGCGACACATCCAGGAGCAACGAGGCAAGGACCGGGAGACATCATCAAAACACGAAAACAAAAGTACCTGTAGAACGAAAAAGGAGAAAAAAGGATTAAGACAAATTAGGAAATTATGATGAGACCATGAGAAACATGTAAAACAAGGGACAACCAGCAAGCATAAAACAGTGAGGACTGGCAAAGTGAATATCCGGAGAGTCAGAAAAACTCAGGTTAATTACAGCAAGAAAATCATAAAATCACTAGTCAACCAGGAGCAGAGGAGAATGGTCCAGAGGCATCCATAGCAGATGATTTGTGCGCATTGATGAAGCTTTGCAAGCGCACTGGATCTTCATAAGTGGTAGTATGATTGTTATAAGTAACTTTGAAGAGACATGGATGATAGAGGCCATATCGCGCTCCCATCGCACGTAGATCATTTTGAAAGCTCAGGAAGACCTTATGACGATTGGCAGTAGCCTTAGCATAGTCCTGTGCGAAGAACAGGGACGAACCAGACCAAGTCAGATTTGGAGAAGACTTAGCCGCTGTCAATACCATCAGGAGATCTGTATATTCCAGAAAGTAGAGGATGACCCCTCTAGGTCTTTGTGAGGAAGATGCAGAAGAGGGTGGTCGACCCAGTCTATGAGCACGTTGGATGTTGAGGGCTTTGCCCTGTGGCAAATGCAGGATCTTGGGGAGGAACGACTTAAAGAAAGTGATTGGGTCAGACCCCTCAACCCCTTCGACTAGACCGTAAATACGAAGATTATTGCGCCTACTCCTGTTTTCCAACTGCTCGACGTGTTGCTGAAGATCCTAAACTTGAGATTTCAGGTTTGAGACAGCAGAGGATGTCTCTTGGAATGACTGAACAGATTTTTCAATTGAAGTAACCCTTGTTTCCATTTGTGACCAATTATCTGTAAGGACCTGGAGCTTAATATTAGTCTCTTCCATAAAAGGACGCAGGGATCTTATTTCTTCTAACAATAATTCCATAGATACTGGCCCCGGATGCTTTGGGGGTGAGAGGGAGTTCGACTTGAGCCGCTTCGTATTAGATTTAGAATTATCCTGCGTAGGTCTGGAAGGATCCATTGGTGTATCTGAAGCAGATGTGTTAAGGGAGTATTCCAATTGCGAGAAAGCAGAAAAAACCTTGGAATTCTTCACAATATGAAGTTTGGTCGAACGGGGCAAATGCGACATTGACTTGAGCCTACCCATGTAACAAGGCCGTAGAATTATTAGCCCAACCGAAGTGCAAAAGGTCAAAACGTGGACAACACAAGACGTGGCACAGCAGGCGTATGAGGGTAATTGAGTACGTTATGAAGGGGGACGCAGCCAACTCCATACAACTCAAATGTGTATAGTCACCAGGGCGCTCTCGAAATGAATATATTCTGGCCAGTGCTGTCTCGAATTGCTAGCTTACAAGGACCGAGTGACTGTTGGTATTGTTCATTAATGACAGAAGACACTGTTTGGTTACTGTTACAAAAGTTCAGTGGTCAGTCACCTCGTACCATCCTGCGCAATACCTTTTCCCTTCAAACTTCTTTGAAGCCCCCGGAGGTCTCTAGAACAACCAAGTGAAACCTTGTTAGACTGTTTCTTTAGCTTCAGAGTGCTTGAGGTGGCTACCTTACGTTATCAAAAAGCCCCCAGAATGCAACTCCCCGCGCTCTCCTAGGGTTTCAGTTACAGACTGGAAGGTGACAATGTAATTTGGAAGCAAGTGCGAGTCGCAGTTTTTTCATAGTAGCCCTCAATACAAGATGTACCGCTGTAGTGTAGGTGTAGCGTGGTCACAGCAGGTAGGGCCCTGCAACCCAAAGCACCTAGCCAAATTTGTGTTTTAACAGAAAAAAGTCCTCGTACGTGTTGTATCACTGGTCTAGCTAAGGGTCCGTGAGGAAATGTCTCATTTGAAATATCGTATATATTACATGCTGGGTCTCAGACGTGGATATAACAGTCTCTGGGGCCACACCTTCGGTTATGCTGAAATATGGGAATCCTGCACTGCCATTTAAGAGCTGACGGCGCGGTATCCGCAATGTAACGCACGTCGTTCGAGGAATCTAAGATGGCGGTCATCACCATGAAAAAGCCTGTCAGAACTTACTGGCGGCAGTTGTAGCGTCACGGAGGCAAAAGAAGGCTGCCATCGATATTAATTAGATTCAGGGCATATTCCGACGCATCTTCAGCTGTTTTCCTCCATGGTTGAGAAGCAGGAACCAGCTTGTCTCTTGGTGCCGTCCCGGAGCCTCACTCGAGCGCCGCCATCACTCGCGGGCGCCAAGACACCGTTTTCTAATCTCCTTCTGATAGCTTGACAGAGTTGGATAATGGCGCTTATGATATGCGCCCCTCCCTACTTTCAGTCCATCTGTATTAGGGGAGTATGGTTTCTGCTCCTGCATCGCACTTCTAAATTGTTCAAGGATTTGTTTTTGTAACTGTGCATGGCGTATCTGTGAATACCTTTACTTACACATGTAGGAAAGTGGCTCTGTATATACTGTTCCCAAATAGGCACAGTGTGTACAGAGTCCACAGCCCCCAGAGGTTTGGCAGAGGCTAAAGTTAGATATAACCTTACTCTCTAAAGTGGTAGCTTAGTCGAGCAGTAAAGCAGTATCAGAGGACAGTGTAAAGCATTTGTTGTACACACTCAGTCAGCAAATGGTCTCATACACTCAAGAACTGAACTCTAGGCCAATGGTTTGTATATAAAACTATATGGTTGTTTTATTTTAGAACCAACAATAGGTATCAAAATATACTTTCTCAGAATGAGATGCTTTAGTTAAATACTTTGCAAAAGGCAATTGACTTGGAATGCAATAGTTACAGTCTTCTGCAATGGACAACACAATTTCAAACACAATAATACATTGAGCTCAATGGGATTTTTAAGTTATATGCAATTGATTACTTTCAGGATTACTTTTCTAACTCCAGGACTGGATCCTAGATTAAGTCCTGGGACAGTTCTTGGAAACAAGTGAGTAAATACGTTTTAGTTACTGTTGTGATTTTTAAGCAATATTTTGATATTTTAACCACATCGATGCTCAGGACGGCTCCCGGCCGTCATGAGTCACGGTAGTCGTGTGCTCATGACGGCCGGGAGCCGTCAAACCGTTGCCGCTCCGCCCACGCGCGGCTAATTCCCCCCCTGTGCGGGCGAATTAATTGGTGGGCGGAGTTCGGAGGACTCTCGGCCGTCATGAGCACACGCCCACCGTGATTTATGACGGCCGGGAGCCGTCCTGGGTACCTGAGCGCCACGCCCAGTCCCGCCCCCCCTCGCGGCGGAATTTGCCACCCGTGGAAGGGGTTAAAAGTTGACACTTAGAAACTTTTTCTAATCAAATTACCAATGTTATCCTATGGGAGGAAATTCACTTAGCAGGTAAGTAGGGTTATGGTTCCTTTTTCTAGGTCAAGGTTGGATCCTGGATCCAGCACGAGTGTACCACCTGTAAGCAGTTGAGAAACTGCGTTTAAGTAATACAGGTGATTTTTAATGAATATTTATAAGTTTGCAAAATCGACACAAGAAATTTCACAGAAAAACAGTCAATGGTTTCCTATGAAAGAAAATTTAAGTTACGCGTAAAGTATGTTCTCGTTATTGTAATCCAGTGCTGGGCTCCTAGGCTAGGTACTGGGACATCTATCTAAAACAGGTAAGTAATTACGTTTTCACAGTTGGTACGATTGTTAAAGAATATTTGTAGTTTGCAAAAATCGACACAAGAAATTTCACAGAAAAACAGTCAATGGTTTCCCATGGGAGAAAATTGATTTAGTGGTAAGTATGGTCGTAAGTACTTTTCAGGGTCAGTGCTGGGCACCAAGATCCAGCACTGGGATCTCTAATAATAGCAGGTGAGTATTTCCGTTTTCGTTACTCGGTTGATTTTAGGTGAATATTTTAAAGATTAGAAACTCCACACTTAGAAGTAATTTCAAGAGAAACCAGTCAATGTTACCCTATGGAAGAAAAGTGAGTTATCAGCTTTTGGGTAAGTACTCGACTGGCAGAGTTAAGGTTCTGGGCATAGACTCAGGGGTCTCCCAGGGTCAGGTAAGTACAGTTGTTACACCCTCAGCGGCACAAAGGCAGCCGGGTGCAGAGTGAGTTAGGCCCAATGTTATCCTAAGGGAGGCAGGGGTCCCTTGGTTGGTGGCTGTTGACTAGCAGGCCACGTAGCTGTGGGAGCTGGGCTCCTGGTTACTTGCTCAGGGCAAATGGGAATGTAGGTAGGAGTAGAAGTTGCACTGTCAGGGCCACTCGGACGGCTGGGTGCAGGGTGCTTTTGAGCCTTCGGGCGCTCAATGGATTGCAATGGAAAAGCTCAAGGACGAACAAAGGCTGCAAGTTCGGGGGCGAGATTCTTCGGGTGTGACCACCACTTCGAGAGGTAAGTTGGGTAGTTGGAGGATAGGTAGGTACCCAGGAGTCGGGCACAGGGGGCCACAGGGCGCCGGGTGCAGGGGTGCCTTTTGGTGTCGGGAAATCTTGCCCTCTGTTGATCGCAGTTCGGGGGATCCATGGTTCTGAGGCTGCAGGCGTCGTCAGGAGCGTCGAGGTGAGTCCTTGGGTTCTGGATTCGGGGTCACAGTCGCCGGGGGGACATCCTCGGGGTCTTTGTCCACTCCAGCACAGGCCAGGCTTGGTGGGTGCAGAGTGTGCAGGGTTTGCGGTTCCTGGCTGATGCCAGGGATTAGATACTTGCTTTGAGCAGAGCCACTGGTCGTGGGAGTCCCAGATGCTCAGAGTCACAAGGTAGCCAGGTCCTCCGGGGTTTGTGAGGTTGCTGGCCACAGGAGGTGCCGGAATTTAGCAGGAGCAGGTTCGAGGGTCGACAGGCCGGTAGGGCTAGGGCCAAAGCAGTTGGTGTCTTCCTCTTCTTAGCAGCTGCACGGCAGGTCTTCTGTCTTCTTGATCATCTTTGCTATTTTGGAATCTGAGGAAGGAAGGTTCAGGGTGCCCCTAAATACTAAATTTAGGAGCGTTACAGGTAGGTAAAGGGCAGGGACCACTGGGTCCCTGTCCTGGGATGAGTACACCCCCTATCCTGCCACTCTCCTGTGGGAGGGGGGCAGTGGCATAGTCCTGATTGGGCAGGGCTCCCCATCTTCAAGATGACGGGAGCCCCGGGATGTGTTTCACCTCGCCTCCCCCACCTGAGGGGTGGGGTTGGCAGAGGCTGGCACACCCCCTGTCCTTCCTTGGGGTTTCTGGCTAGTCTTCCCGCCAGAGTGGGGGTTTAGAACCAGTAGGGGCTAGTTGCTGAGTACAGCAAGTGGCCTGGAGAAGTTTACAAAGGCGGCATGCCTTTGAAGCTTCCCCTGCCCATCCTGGGGGAGGAGACATAGTACCTCGCCCAGAATGTGCATTGTTGCAGGCCCCGGAGAACGGGTGGCTCACTACCCAGGGGTCCAGCAACATGTCTGCTGTGTGGCAGCCTAGGCAGCCCCTCAGACCAGACGTTGATTGTAGGCTAGGTTCATGGGGCATCTCAAAGATGCCCTCTGTCGTGCATTGTACATTAAATCCTGCACTGGCATCAGTGCGGGTTTAATGTGCTGAGAAGTTTGATAACAAACTTCTCGGTCTTCAGTGGAGCCATCATGGTGCTGTGGAGTTCGTGTTTGACGAGCTCCCAGCCCCATATACTCTTAAATGGCAGCACTGCACTTACAGTGCCCAGGAATGGACCTGGGTACTGTAGGGGCACAGGGCTCATGCTCCTGTGCCCACACCACTGGCATAGGGCACCCAGCTAGAGGGGTGGCTGATGTATGCTAGGGCAGTGTATGTTGTGGGCATAGCACACAGGGATGTGTGCCATGTCGACTCTCTGTTTTGTCCTGTACCCAGACACTCAGCCTGCAAGGGCAGTGTGTTTGTGTTAGGGTATAGGGCCTCTAAGGGTGGCACAATAAGTGCTGCAGCCCTTAGAGGCCTTCCCTGGTCACAAGGCCCTGGGTACCTAGGGAACCATTTACCAGGGGCTGACATGTGGCCAGGGATTGCCAATTTGGGTTTTAGGTTTTAGGGAAGGAACATAGACCCTGGGCACCTGATTGGCAGGAGTCCAGGGCACACTCAGTCAAAGTACATTCAGCAATTCAGCAAAAAGTGGGGGCATACCGTGCAAGAAAGATGGCACTTTCTCACAACATATGCCACCCAAAGGATTCTATAGTACCCCCGTTAGATTTCCCTTAGCACTATAGAGAGTGAATTCACAGAGAATGGAAAACAGAAGGGGGTCTCTCTCTCCACGGCCTAGTTCACAATGATAGGCTAGTATGGAGACAGCCTGGGACGCACCAGAGACTCTTTAAGATACATTTAGACATTTAGGATTCTCAGTTATCTCTGAGAAATCAAAGTCAACCTCAAATGCATATATATTTTACAATTCACTATTTCACTCTAATCTAGATCAGAAAGGATGTGAATCATTCATGGTGAATATTGGAAATAAATTAGCACAGTCAAATGTAAAAAACTTAAAAAGCAAAAGATATTCAACATCTTATCAGGTACTAATAAGAGGCAGTATTTGACTTTCGGAGGATTTGCTGCAAATGTTTCCTCATTACCCCTCCTTTGGTGAGAAGGAGTGCACCCTTTGTGGAGTCAATGTTCAGAGTTCATGGGGGATACACCCAGGAAACTGGCACAGATCTCCCCATAATCCAGAATGTCCTCTCCGTGTAACTAAAACATGGGATTTTATATATATTGTTTTGCTGTAAAATGTAAGACTGTCTTGGCAATGCCCTCATCAGACATCAGGCCACAGTGTGATAGGTAACTTGCAAGAGGTTACAAGAACAATGGCACACAAGCTCTGGACATGAATAGGCACAGTAGCAGGCTTTCAGATAATATTGCTGAATGTAAGCAATGCCGAACATGTATAAGGTTAATTTATATTCATATATTGATTCTGTATGTAAATCTAAGTCATCATGAATCCACACAAATCTTTCACAGAATGGATGCACTACTACATAACCATTTCATGTTACCCCATCAGGAAGAAGGTGTCGCAGTTCCTGGGTCATGAACTTTGATGACTGGTGACTTCTGCGAACCTGTATGGAGAGAATGAACTAAAATCTAATTCATGCATATGTATTTCCTACTGCAGGAGTTTCCAATAAATGTTCTTCTAGTGACTTAGATCCCGGATGTACAAAGCCCTTTGTGACTGCAAAAGGATTTTTTCAATCTCCAAAAACCCTTTTACCAGTCAGAAAATGATTTCTGACTTGGTAACGGTCTGTTGAGACCCCTTACCAATCACAACTAAGAGGTGGTGTAAAAGGGGTGTCCACCTTCTATCTGTGATTCAGAAAGGGATTATTACTCATTTGTGATTACATAAGTGTGGTTGCAATACCAACACCTCAAAAAGGGTGGCATCTGATTTGCAGAGGGGAGGTGCCCACACGGGGCCGATTCACCTTTGGAAATTGCTTTGGTGTCCTCAGGGAGAGAAGACCCACTGCCTGCTCTTCCTGATGTCTTCCCAAATGGTAAACTAGCTTTAATTGAGACAGGCTGCTTTCCAAGCAAGGTTTCCCACTTGGAAATGGTTGTATGACGGTACAACGCATGCTTTTACCCCGCATGCAGTTATAATGCAATTTTTTACCCCGACTTGCTATCGGGGGTGCGCTGGAGTTTTGAATAGTATAATTTACTATTCCAACTCCAGTGTTTACGACAGTAGGGAAGGTGTTGGAGTTAAATCCAACACCTTATACCCCCTACAGCAAGCCCTTTTCATTGTAATGGCATGCGGGGTAAAAGCACGAGTTGTAATGCATGCGTTGTAACCTATGTTTCGCCTTGGAAATGCAAATGCATTTGCAGCCAAGCACAGGCAATCGTAACGAGTAACCTGCCTTATTCATATTTATTAGGCAGGTTCTTTTACAACTACCTGCAAATAGACAATTGACAATGCTAACTATTAGTACACAGAGCTCATCGCAAAGTGCATTCCTATTCACAAACTAGTCAGTGGGCAAGCTGCAAAACCCTGGTATTAAAATGTGACTACTACATCACGCCCTAGATCAGTGGTTCTTTACCCTTTTGACTTCTGTGGACCACCACTTAATTGTTACTAGAACCCAAGGACCCCCAGTGAATCATTATTGTGATACCGCGAGCTACACTGGACCATTACTGTAAGCCGGCCTAAGCATTTCGATGGTTTGAACTGCAGAACAATACAAAAAATACAGAAACAAGAATTTATCAAACAAATAGATAAATGATTACATATTTGATTTATTTCACACACAAAAATTTGAATGGGAAGGCTGAAGCTTTTCTAAATTCAATTGAGGACACTCATCGTCCATAGTATAGTCTGCTTGATGCACTTGCACTGCTCCCACAAATCAATCAGAGGGTTCTAACTTAGGCCCTCATTATGATGTCGGTGGGACAGCCACCGATAGGATAGGGTGTCCATGCAGTTCCACTGACATGTAGGGAAGCGGTCCGACTGTCGAATTTAAATACCAACAGTCGGAGCACAGTGGTCGGGGGGAAAGACTATCGCCTCCGGGTGGCGGTGGGACAATAATCAATACAATGGAGGTGATGCCTGCGCAGGCACTGCCATAAGGATTAGGATGTCCGTTTTCAACTGCCTTTTCAAGGCAGTCCCATGCCATGAAAAAGTAGTCAGAAAGGGACTTCGGGGACCCCAAGCACGGAGGACGGGGGTGCTTGGGGCCCCTGTGAGCCACTGCTAAGTGGCCAGGGGGCATATGCGGTGCCCCCCAAATATCCATGCAACCTGTGTCAGGCACCACATGGTGCCTGACACACGGTGCATGGATGTTTAAGATCCTGGCACACTGTGCATGAATGTTACAAAGTGCCTTTTACTACAGCGGCTTGTGCTGTGGCCCTTTTGCATGCCGCAGCAGAAGCCGCAGTCGAAAAAGGCATTTTCTGCTTGCCTGTACGGCAGTCGTATCGTGATAGGGCAGGTGGGACGGTGACTCCTTGTCAGGCGGTCACCGGCCCATAGCGATGCCAGTCTGACGGCCGTCCGACCGCCGTCATAACGAGACCCTTAATTTTCGAGCCTTCAAATTCAAATTCTCCTCCACCTGCTGCTGCTCTAAAAACCCAAAAGCTGCAGAAGTAGTAAAAGCCCTTTCTCGATCTGCCTTCCGGACCGTTTTTAAGGACACTTTCAGTGCACTAAAATAAAAATAACTTTCCCTGTGCAGAAATCCTGTCCAATACAGCACCAGAAATTTTGGAGCTGTTTCATTCCCACTTTGGAAATGGATTTTCTTCTACCCTTGGCAAGACTGGCCGTTCCCAGCACAGGAATGGGCAGCCTCAGAGGAGGCTGAGAAGATCCACAAATGCGGGTGTTCCCAAACTTTCAAGTAACCGGTCATCGCATAGATAGATCCTAAAACTATGATAAGCCTGACATTATTTTTCATGTAAGTATTTTATAGGCTTTTTAATGTCTCCTCTATGAATTACGTAGCAATGCCCCAATCACGCATATCACAAAGGCATGCCACGTCTGTGACCTAGAAATCCCCATGTATGGTTACTGAAAACTCCCTGATTAAGTAAAGTTGGGAATACTTCACCCCAAAGTGCAATAGAAACTGGAAGCCGGACCCTTGAAGGTTCCATCCTTTCTAAGAAATGCGCTCGCGGCAGAGACGGGCTTTCTTATCTCTTCGCTTTTGTCCTGGAAGCGTGAGCATTAATTCCCAGCTCGTTTTTATTACACGTTTTAATAGCTTCTGCAGTAGGTTTGCTTAATGAGTAGCTTTATCAGGACAGTAAAAAACGGTTTATGTTAATATTTCCCTCCTTGTTGACCATTAACCTGCAGTGCATTGCTTCAGAGATGGTGATGACAATGTTCTGTGACGATGGAAGGTTTTTGGAGGGAATGTACCTCGTGATCTCTCCTCTTATTACATTATCAATATCTTACTGATATGTTACCGGGAAAGTAAACAGTCTGTCATAAACCAATAAAGTAATCTTAGGTGTAGAGTTTTGGCTTTGTAATTGCAAGTGGCCCGGTATAGCAGATGACTATTACACACACATTAACGTAGATGAAAATTAACCTTACCAACATCCTTGGCTGTATGTATGCACAGTGTTAGAGTCATTGCTAAGTTCATGTATCTCAAAACAAAAAATGACTGAATAATCTTGTCCTTTTTGTTGCTAAAGTCTGAAGAGGCAAAATAAACAAGGATTTGCAATGCAATAGGTCTCGCATTTACGAGAGTTTGAGCTATTGGCATTGTAAATGACAATGCCTTTTATTCATGTGTTGTTTTAAAAACAGCTCAATAAAAGGCAGTGTCGTTTACAGTGCCAATAGCTTATACTCTCTAAAATGCGAGACCTAGTACATTGGGTTTGGTGTTAGGAGAGAGGGTGTCCTGCCTACAAGAACAGGCAGGACAAAGTTATTTCAGAAAATAGTGCTCGGAGGCTGTAAATAAAGCCAACCGAGCAACAACACACATAACAGGGGTGTCCTCAATGAAGGTTACAAAATGAGACAAGGCAGTACTGAGGAGGGACTACTAAGCCTACTGACCAATGAGAAGGCACAGGTTACAAAGGACAATGACACAAGCTAATGAAAAATAAGGGTGGAGAGTGGGTGGGGCTTCAAGGCCATAACTGAATACAGCATGCCTAGCAGAGCAGCGCATACGCTGCCCAGGCTCGACCTAATCATCAAAATTAATTACAATTTTCATTACCTCTTCATCCGTCCTCCTCCTCCTACTGGTCCTTACTGAAACGAGCTGGTGAGAAAGAATAGGTTTTTGGGAAAGGAACACTCCTGATGAACAGGCTTTGTGGATAGAGCTGATTTCCAGAGAGCAAGCAAAGCTCACAATATATTACAACATTCAGCTTTATCAGCACAGACTAATTGTCCCTAACCAATTTTAACTGAATCAAAAACACTCTGGAATGGAAAGAATAAATACATAAAAAGTTGAAAAACACCATGCAATTAACTACCCATAAGGATTTTACTTTAAGAGCCCTGTTGAAAAGGCTTTTGTCCAATAAGGGCAAAATGCCACTCCTGTGGTTCTCGAATACCCTTGCATGTCAGAGGACAGCTGCTTCTGATTCTCAATGGAGCAGGCGCATTAGAAAAACGTCACCCGCTTAGGCCCATGTGAAATAATGAATTTGTCATGTGATTCTCACATCCATACGGGTGCTCTTGACTTAGAAAAAACGAATGCACGTGTGCATCATCAAAAGAATGGGTGATTTGTGCTCACTCTTGCATTTTCGAGAATCATGATCATATAATGTGTATGCACATTCAAGAATGGTATGTGATTCTCAGATGTATATGTTCATTGTACATACGCAGGAACCTTGCTTGAACACAGTTCTCAAAAGTTTCAAAACCATGACAAAAAGTATTGGAGAAAACAAATATCTGTAATTAAATCAAAGAAAACATTTGAACATATCAGGATTAAAATGTGTTTTCTGGTGCAGAGGTGATAGTAGTGATGAGCCAAACCACTCCTACACTATAGCCCAGTAATCACCGCAATCTGAAGCTTGAAAGTAATCTATAGGGAGGGATGTGGCCGGCATTAGCCCGCTGCATTTAAACATCACTAATACCATTGCAACAGTTCCTGGAGAGGCAGGAGGGATCACAAGTTAATGGAGGTGATGCGCTTAAGCCTCAGATTTCTACCTCAATGGCCTTTGAAGGAGAAGATGGAAAACCCCTGGCTGCGGCCATGAGAAGATGAACTGCACAGAGGTTTAATCCCACGTTAATCTATGTCATCTTCTGCAATTACTTCAGACTTGCAGTCCTTAATAGGGAACAATTTCCTGAAGACTATTTGTATGTGATCGATGATCATGACCAACACTTCTATCTCAATCTTTTTTGGAGGGGAGCAGAAATGTAGTGTTTCCATCAACCAGTTTAAAAACTGAATTTATGGATTGAAAATACTCAGGATTCCAGTCTTTCAGATTAAAACAAATTTGCTAAAACTACCAATAAAGGGATTGTCTATACCGCTAGAACTTTTAATTTTTATTCTGCTCTTCCATTAGTTTATAATTTATTAAACAGACTTTACTCCCTAACTCAATGATGCCACAACTTTCTGTGTATGGCAGTCGGCCGAAAGACATGTGCAAGCAGGTTTTGATGACATGAAGGCTGGCTGCATGATGTGACCAGAGGCCATGCCTTGAACCCAAAGCCTGTTGTGCAGGTTAAAGACCAGTGAGTTCTGTGGTTATGACAACTGGCTAGAGGCCACGACCTACACTCACAGCCTACTGGCTGAGACCATTGTAAAACAGATTTTGGGGACTGTGGTGCCAGGCACAGATTGTGGTTGGAGGCTACGCAAGATAATCAGAAAATGAAGCACATTGCCAATGGACATGCACAACAAAATCTAGTTGTACTCGGTCTGAGCATGGGGGCTGGAGATGCCAAAGGTCATAGGCAGTGAGTATAAATCATGAGGTGCTTGAACACTGGGTATTCACTTTCACCTGCTTTGCTCAACTCATCAGTACAGTTGGGGTGCGCCAATGCTGCAGCCATACTGCTTGGACATTTTGATACTGATTGAAGAAAGCCCTGCATGTAGGGGACACTCATCCTCTTCCCAGAACCCAAAGACTATTAAATCCTCTTACAGTTGGGCTTCAGTAAACAAGCCACATTTCCCCTGGAAACCTGGTCAAAAAGCTGTTTTTTGGGTCTATATGTTCGTAATAGAATCTACCTCTTTAAAAATGTCTACCACCCCCCTCCCCCCATAATTTAATCAGAAGCTAGCACCTACAGGGTTTTATCCTCAACCCTCTTTGGCTTTCATCCAAAGAGGGCTCTTACGTGATGGTACAAATCAGTCTTGTGGGTGCCCCCAGCCAATCATTCAAGCATCTTCATCCCACAGTAGATAGTCTGATTGTCGGTGTCAAGGCACTGCTTTCTCAATAGAATCACATTTTCTGCCGTTTTCACTCATTCCTCTTTTTGCCTTTTTGATCTTTCGGCCTTTAACTCTTTGCTATTGTGTGCCTTTTCGCCTTTTTTCTGACTTTTGCCTCTTGTCCCTTTCCTGTGCCACTTTGCCATCTCTAGTGCCCCTTTCCCGCACTATGTTCCCCACCTCCCGCGCCGCCTCTATCCTCCCAAAGCTCATTACCTGCTCCCTCTCAAGCCTCCGCTCCTTCCTGCGCACCCACTAAGTTTCGCTCACCACCCCCTGCAATCCTTCCCACTCCAAGGACCTACTTTATAGTGGTGCAGCATGGATGTTTCACTGGAGCCCCAAAGGCAAATTCATCTGCGCCGGTCTGTGTTTTGACCACACTCAGCACCATGAACCATAGACCTTCTGCCCTCTACATTACTCTGCGGTGTTCCTCTGGTCACTCAACCTGGGAAGGATCCTTCGCTTGCACCCACTGTCACTTTGCGTGCAGCAACCCACCCACCACACAAAAACCACCACCACTCACCCAACCTACAAATAGCACAACACCCACTCCCACCAGTAAACACAAACCTGAATATAAACTATCATGCATGTTCGTCAAAACCCACACACGCAGCAAAGATGCCACAGAAATCTGAGATATCCTGCACAATGACGCTCCAGACCTCCTCTTCCTTATGGAAATGTGGCTGACCGCAGATCGGTATCCAAGATCGCCACAGCCATCCCGGCAGGATACAAGATCGCATGACAGGACTGCCAATGTAAACAGGGAGGAGAAATTGTGATAACCTTTAAAAAACGTTACTTGCACCACAGCCATAGAGAACATAGCCCCTTTACCATCCACTGGAGCAACTCGTCGGAATCTAACTGGTCCCACACCCTGTGAATGAACCAGCCCAACCCCATCGGTGACCTAAACAACAACATCAAAGGGGTCGACGAGTGGATCACAGAATGTGTCAATTCCCTGCCCCTTCCAGTTAACCGAAGAATCAAAAGATGAACCCAGAAGCAGACCAGCTGGTACACTGAGGAACTCCGCTTAACCCAACAACACTGCAAAGAACTGGAAAGAAAATGGAGAACGGACTATCAAGAAACTGACAAGGACACGTAGAAAGCAGCACTAAGAAGTTACCACCAGCAGATCAGAGAAATCAAGAAGAAGGCTGTAGCTGAGCGCATTGATAACAGCTCCAACAGCTGTAAAGGAATCTTCATAATCGTCAAAGACTTCACCACATCAGCTTCCACTTCAAACAGCATCACTCCCTTCCACTTCAAACAGCATCACCCCCTTACAAGACCTATGTGATAACCTATCTAAATATTTCAGCAACAAAATCAAAACCATCTACAGCTACCTCGACCTGCCACCAGGCCCCTGCAGCATCGCCTCCAGCCTACCCCCTAAAAACCTCAGAAACATGCTGACAACATAGGAAACAATCACCACGGAATTAACAGCCAACATCATTGTAACCAAGCACTGTGGCACCTATGGACCCCTGTCCCTACCACATCTACAACATGGAAACCTCCTCAATCAGCAAAGTACTCACCAGCATCCTGAACACCTACATCACCACCACGATGTTCCTAGAGGCCTGGAAACACGCAGCAGTCAACACACTTCTTTTTTTTTTTTTTTTTTTTTTTTTTTGAAAACCTTTATTGATATTTTAATCAATTACACATATGGGCCTACAACCCCCGGGGCCGGCCGCTAAACAGTCAGAATAACAGAAAGCAGGTCCATCACAGTCAGTACCTCGGGGAGCAAAATCTCGACGCTAGCATACTCTCAGTCTCTGAACAGCCCAAGTAGGAGACCAGGATAATAAAGGTTTACATTTTATAATAGAAGAGAATGGAAGGATCAGGTGCCAAACAGTTTCCCAGCAGCGAAAAATGGCAGGCAGAACGATGAACGTAAACAATAAACCGCAGTCTATCTAAGCAATGGCGCTGAAACAGGAAGTTCAGGATGTGGAGGAATGACACGGCCATTTGCGCCTGCAACCCCCTGCCCCAAGACCCAGGAAACTCCACGGAAATTATGGCAATCCGGAAACAGCCGTGATTAACAACAAAGGAGTTCTACCATGCTGATCCCAGAAAAAGACAAAGAAGAATAAGAGAAGAAAAGGAGGCCATAGAAAAAGGAGGTGAAAGACTAAAGAATCCCCCCCCCAACCCCCCACCCTGCACCTCTGCAGATGAGTACGGCCCCCCCCCCCCAGCAGTGTGCCTGTCGCCCCGGAACCAGACCCGAAATATAGAAGAAACAGAGTAAAGGAGTGGGAAAAGAGCCCCCACCAGACGGGGGGGTAGAGAGAGTATTAATAAACTGGAGGAGGGCCTGCAAAACACGCCCCCGGCTTCTCCCTCCCGCACCATACGTTTTCCCATAAAGCATACAATAAAGAACACAAAATCGACCCTGTCAAAGAGGAGTAAGGAGCATTACGCACTTGGTACACTAACAGTTATGCCGTGAGAGCACACAACTCCCGAGCCCGCCCGCCTAGTAGGTGACCACCTCTGAAGGGTCAGCCTCATCCTTGGCCACTCTTTGCAAACCCACCCATGCATACCCCTCGTCCCAATGCCATGTCCAATGTTACCAGGAAGAGAAGCGTCCAATAAAACTCAGGAAGCGACACACACAGGTAGGGTAGAGGGCTCTGAAGATCGACACAGTCAGCTCTATGGAGGATCATCTTTCCCAGTGCCGAGCCAGGATTTACACTGCACACCAGGCTCAGGAAGGCGGAATCAGCCAGAGCGGGCGACCGTTGCTTGGATGTTGCCTGGGTCGTCGGAGGCCGCGCACGGGACAAGGCCACCACCCCCCACTCAGGTCCGAAACCTCCGGAACAGACCAGATCCACAGCCAGCTGATCGCACGTTAATATACTGTCCGGAGAGTCCAGGCGTGCACTATTCACAGGGGCGGCCGCGACACTGTCCCCCCGTGCGCGGTGTAAGAAGTCCCAGTGTACCTGAGGATAGGCAGGCGGCAACCGTTCCGACGCTGATGTCACTCCATCGAGCTTGCTCCCCAACACCCAGGCGCCGTGAATCAAGGTGGAATGAAGGGCACCGAGAGCCTCGAGAAGGTCACCGTACCCCAGTACAGCTCCCGGCGCTCGCTCCGCTACGCTCCTCAGAGTCGCACCCTCCCAATCCTGCTGCAACCCAGTGTACAGGATGGTGGACTCTGGCATACCAAAATGGCCGCTGGGTAGGTCCATCCCAGATCGGGACCGGGACTCAGACACAAGCGCCTCGGGTTCCATGGCACTGGTAACAGGGTTCCGAGGGCAGGCAAACAATGTGTCCGGTGTGTGGTCACGGGCCACAGTCGTCCCCACCACGGACCAGCGCCCGCACAAATACGGGAGCAGCCCGCAAGAATCGGGGCAAGTTACGGGCGGCGTCCGGGCAGCTCACCGGCGAAGGCTGAAGCAATCACCAGAGAGTCTTGGAGTTGCCACCTCGGGCACGCACTCGTTCAGCTACGCTTCGTGGCAGGAGCGACCACGGCGAAGCGCAGTCCGACATTCGCACCACTCCGGCAGTCCGACCCCACCCAGTCACCAAAGGCCGCTGTTGTTGCACTGCCGCCCGGCCACGGCGTCCACTCGAGGTCCCGGCTCCAGGGCTGCACAGGCCGCAAACTTCAGACGGACATTTCTCCGGCGGTACCGCTGCCAGAAACTTCGGGGTCACACGGCCGGTTGCCGCTCGCGTTCACCAACACGGGTAGATAGCGCAGGCTAAGGATCTCGTGCAGGATATCTGTGCGGGGTGCGGAGGTTCACGGAGCCGGGAGCCTACGCTGCCGTCCCGGTCGCCATCTTGGCTCCTCCCCCAACACACTTCTAAAGAAACCTTCGGCAGACCTCTCACCGCTATCAAAGTACCACCCAATCTCCCTTCTACTCTACCCAGTCACGGTCATGGATAAAGCCATCAACAAGCAATTCACCCAATACCTTGGCACACACCAACTCCTAGACATCACACAATCAGGTTTCACACCCAATCACAGCACCAAGACTGCCCTCATCGCAGCAACACAAGACTTCATGATCATCTTAGACCAAGGAGAAACAGCAGCACTCATCCTGCTCAATCTCTCAATGGCCTTCAACACGGTCTCCCACTCCACCCTGATCAGAAGACTACATGAATTAGGCATCCAAGGTTCCACCCTCCACTGTATCTGCTCCTTTATCACACGAAGAACACAAATGTCTGTATGCCATCCTACACATAGGAAGCCAAGAACCTCAACTGTGGCGTCCCCCCAAGGATCATGTTTCAGACCGGCCTTTTCAACATAAACAGGACCCCACTGGCCAACCTCATCAGATCACACGGCATCAACATAATTTCCAACATAGACGACACCCAACTGATACTCTCCCTGACAGACACCTGCATGACGATGGTAGCCAACTAGATGAGATTCATCTGCTTCAACCTCAACTCAGACAAAACTGAAGTGGTGATCTTGGGAAGGATAACCTCTGCTTGGGATTCCACCTGATGGCCATCAAATCTCGGCTCCACACCAACCCGCACTGCCCATACCAGAAACTTAGGAAACATCCTAGATGACAAGCTCAACATGACAGCCCAGGGAAACGCGGTGACCTCCAATTGCTTCCACATTCTGAGGATGCTGCAAAAAATCTTCAAGTGACTACCAGAGAATACTAGGAAAAAAGTAACATGTGACCTGATAACCAGCAGACTTGACTACGATAACACACTCTATGCAGGAATAACTAAACAGCTTCAAAAAAGCTCCAAACCATCCAAAAACGTTGCAGCAAGACTCATCCTCAAATTACCTCTCCACACCCACATCACCCCACTTCTGAAGGAACTTCACTGGCACCCTACATAAATGATCTTGGTTCAAATTCCTCACACACAAATACAAAGTACTACACAACATTGCCCCTGCCTACCTCAACAGCTGCATTCTCTTCCACCAACCTCCCAGGCACCTCTGCTCAGCCAGACTCTCACTAGCACATGTACCCGGCATACACAACGTCGGAGGTCGCGTCTTCTCGTACATCTCCCCCAAAGCATGAAACAACATCCCACATCACATCAGAGTCTTCTCACCACTTCTTGAGCTCTGCAAGAAGCGGAAGACCTGGCTTTTAAAAAATTCTCATTTGAGAGAACAGCCGCCTAAGCACCTGTGATTTGCCTGGATATCCTCACGGGTGATTAGCGCACAATACAAATAAACATAACATAACCAATCTGCCCCTTGTTGATCATTGCTTCACCAGAACCATCCCACATTCACATTAGAGAACAATAATACACGGTTGCTTATAATCTATCCTCTCTGTGCACAGGCATAAATATCTGAGTCCTGCAATGGTGCTATTCCCATTAAGATGTGAGTACACACTCCCAAAGGAATTCAAAATCTATTTTAGGGTATTCATTTTGGAAATTTTAACCAGAGTTTACCAAACAGCCCCCTTTGGTCTTATGATTTTACAGATAGTAAAGTTTATGAATATTGATCAAGGTTTAAAGATGCTTTTGCAAAGTGAGATTTTCCATATTATAAATGCTAAAAACTGATGCAACCATTTGCATAAAGAACCTGAAACATATTCAGGACTTGTCTGTAGTTTGGGCGTGCAAAGAAATAAATTCAACATGATGAGAGCAAGACTCCAAGTGCAATTTCTGCGGGGTTGGTCACTATCTGAGATACAAACAAATAATTTTTATACTTCAGTACTTTTGAGATTTGTTCTATTTTTAACCTTGCCTAGACGCATGAGTTGTCTCTTCGAGACCTTTTGTTTTGTATCAGTGGGCTAAGAGTCCATCCTTTACTTATCATTGGTTGGATTCATTTTCACTCATTTGCTTGCTTCTTATTGGTCATATGCCGTAGGCTTTCTTCCTCTTCCTATGTTTGTCCCTCGCCTGGGGCATGAACGCGTTACTTGTGTTCTTCTTTTGCTCCTTTTTTTAGGTGCTACTTTTTTATTTGGATTTAAGAACTCTATCAGAGTACATCTTTTTGGGCATGCTCTCTCATGCAATTCTGCCCCCTCTGTGTTTCTCCCTTATCTGTGTTGGCTTGCTCCCAACCACCTCCCTCCGTACGTTGTTCGCGTTTGCATGCCTTAACTCTCTCTCCCTCCATTGTCTGTGTTGGCTTTTCACCAATGTCTCAGTTGGCTTGCCCCCAACCCACTACCTCCATTCTTTATCTGTGTTGGCTTGCCTCCACCCTTCCGCCCTCCATTGTTTGTGTTGGCTTTCTACCAATATCCGGGTTGGTTTGCTCCCAACGCCCTACCTCCTTTATTTGTCTGTGTTGGCTTGCCTCCACCTTTCCCACCCTCCATTGTCCGTGTTGGATTGCACACCACCCTCGCTCCCTCACTTCATTTGTTGCCCGTGTTGGTTAGCCCCAACCCTCCCTCTGTTCATTGTCCTTGTTGCTTGTCCCCACTCTCCCTCCCTTCCTCCATTTGTTGTCCATGTTGACTTGCCCTGTCCCCACTCGTCCTCCCTCCTTCCATTGTCCATGTTGCCCTGACCACCACTACCTCCATTGTCCGTGTTGTCCTCCTATAACAAAAAAAAGCGATAGCCATTTCATAGTGCTTTTTTAAAAAACGTTCAGTAATGCTGCACAGCAGTCGCAGTGCTGTACAGCATGGCTAATAAACATTAACAAAAACAATGCCTAGTGTGGGCGAGACCTATTGGCTTTTTCAATGCTACATTTTTTAAAGGTTTCGCATTAGCCAAGAATTTTTGATTTTACCAAAATTATATGTATTATATAATTACTTAGAGGGGGTTTTAGCCAGCCATCTTCATCCATTGGTCTGCTGTTGTGTCATGTAATTTTTTTTCCGCCCAGTGAAAGACAACATGGGGCAATGGGTCAGCCATTGGCTAACTTCACCACTGTGAGGGATGGCCTTCTTCCTTTTCACAAGGAGCCAATCCACACACAAAGTAGCTCCCTTAGGTGCCAAGAACTACTATGGCATTAGCAAATTAATAGTACTTTTTGAGCAATTAGAGGGCCATCAGCAGGACCAGATTATTGACTGGATGCATGGGAATCTTAATCTAAAAACGCCACAAAAAATAAAAAGAGCAAAAAAGACGTTTAAGAAAGGAGTAGGCCAAAGGAAAGCGTTGCAGAACTATTTAGGTAGGTGGACCAAAGCAGGGGAGAGGGTGAGCCAGGTCCCAGTGGATTACCATCATCTTCTTTCAGGTAAAGCTTGGATATTGAGAAAACGTTCTATTTCTTTTTCATTTGCACCCTTTCGGAGATATGATATATTAGGTTCTGCAAGAGGTTTCATTTTACATCTTAAACCTTAGACAAGCATTGGCACTATGTCTGGTCTTGGCAAGCTCCTGCAAAATTTAGTTTTTGGTTTTTTTGCAAGCAAAAATAAGAAAAGAAAATAGGCCGTCACCTAAACTGTATGCTTGCAATAAAAATGATAAATTAGGAAACATTAATAATTACATATCATTTTAATAGAACAATAAAGGTGCTTCATATTAGGGAGGTGTACTTAGAACGAGCATTTAAAGCCTTTTTAGTTTTAATGCAAATCACAGGTTCTTATTGGCTCAAAAAATGCTTATTACACAACTGCAAATCAGCAGCCAAACATGCCACAGACATTGCCAAAGCCATTCTCTATCATGAGCTTGACCTGATGATCAATCAATCAATCAATTCAGTATTCATATAGAGCGTGACTACTCACCCGTGAGGGTCTCAAGGCACTTGGTGGGTGGGGGAGTAGGGGGGAGGGCTGGGTCTGTGATGTAGTTGAAGAGCCAGGTCTTGAGGTCCTTCCTGAATTGCGGCAGCGAGGGTGATTGCCTGAGGTGCAGAGGCAGGGAGTTCCAGGTCTTCGCAGCGAGGTAGAAGAAGGATCTTCCTCCAGCCGTGGTCTTGCAGATCTGTGCGATGGTGGCCAGGGCCAGTTAGGAGGAGCGGAGATGTCTGGTGGGAGTGTAGAAGAAGAGGCAGTGGTTGAGGTATATAGGTCCGGCGTTGTGGAGGGATTTATTGGTGTGTGTGAGACGCTTGAAAGTGATTCTCTTGTTGACAGGTAGTTAGTGAATGTCTCACAGGTGGCCGGGAAGTGGTTGCTGTGTGGGATTTTCAGGATGAGTCTGGAAGAGGCATTCTGCATGGTCTGCAGTTTTTTGGGGAGTTTCTGGTGGTGCTGGTGTAGAGTGTGTTGCTGCTGTGGAGTCTGCTGCTGAGGAGCGCATGGGTGACCGTTTTTTCTGGATTCGGTGGGGATCCACTTGAAGATCTTATGAAGGAGGTGGAGTGTGTGGAAGCAGGTGGATGACTTTGGCGATGATTTGGCGTTTCATTGAGAGTCTAGGATAATGCTGAGGTTTTGTACGTGGTCCGTGGGTGTGGGGAGTGTTCTGAGCACTGCGGGCTACCAAGAGTCATCCCAGGCGCAGGGGGAGGAGCCCAGGATGGGGACTTCGGTCTTGTCTGAGTTTAGCTTCAGGCAACTGTCCTTCATCCAGGTACAACTGCTTTCATCCCTTCATGGAAATTGCTCTTGGCGTCTGTGGGTTCGTCTGTGAGGGAGAGAATCAGCTAGGTGTTGTTAGCATAGGAGATGATGTTGAGTCTGTGGCTTCTGATGATGTCTGCAAGCAGGGCCATGTAGATGTTGAAGAGGGTGGGGCTCAGGGAGGAACACTGAGGCACTCTGCAGCTGATCTCTGTTGGTTCTGAGTTGAACAGTGGAAGTCTGACTCTCTGCATTTGGTTGGTGAGGAAGGAGCGTATCTATTCTAGGGCTTTTTTGCAGATTCCGGCGTCATGGAGTCTTGCGCAGAGGGTGTGGTGGGAGATGGTGTTAAAGGTGGCTGAGAGGTCCAGGAGGATGAGATCTGCAGTCTCTCCTCGGTTGAGGAGGGTGCGGATGTCGTCTGTAGTGGAAAGGAGAGCGGTCTCTGTGCTGTGGTTACTTCTAAATCCTGATTGGGAGAGGTCCAGGATGTTGTTCATTTTGATTAATTCCAAGAGTTGGGCGTTGATGGCTTTCTCGATTACTTTGGCTGAGAAGGGGAGCAGAGAGATGGGTCTGCAGTTCTTGAGGTCCATCGGGTCAGCAGAAGGTTTCTTCTGCAGGTGGTTGATCTCTGCATGCTTCCAGTCTTCCGGGAAGGTTGCAGACTCAATGGAGCAGTTGATGGTGTGGCAGAATTCGGGTGCGATGTAGGTGCTGGCTTTGTTGAAGATGTAGTGAGGGCAGGGATCAGAGGGGGCTCAGGAGTGGATGCTCTTCATGATCCTGAAGGTGTCTTCAGTGGTGAGGGTAGTCCAGTTGGTCATGGTCTGCTAGGGGCTGGTACTATTGGGTGTGGTGGATGCAGGTGGGGTGGGTGAGTCTTGGGTTGTGAAGCTGTCATAGATCTCCTTGATCTTGCTGTGGAAGAAGGAGGTGAGGTTGTCGCAGAGGTCTTAGAACGGGGGATGTCGGTTGTCTCTGTGCTGGGTTTCGTGAATTCTTTGATCACTGCGAAGAGTTCTTTGATGTTGTGTGCGTTGGTGTTGATGCGTTCCTCAATGACTGCTTTCTTTGTTTTTCTGATGAGGTTGTGGTGTGTGGTGATGGCAGATTTTAAGGCTTCGTGGTCTGTCGTGATCTTGCTGTACACCCATCTTTTCTCGAGCCCTCTGCAGGGGCGCCTGGACTCTTGGAGAGCAGGGAGAACCAGCTTATATTCTTGGAGGGCTGCTTGCCTGAGGGTTTCTTGAGGGGGGCCAGTGTGTTGGTGCAGTTGGAGATCCAGCAGTGGAGGTTGATTGCTGAGGTGTTTGCATCCGTGGATGTCTGTGGTGGGGTCTTGCTGAGGGCGGTGGTGAGCTGGTCTTTGGGGACCTTGTTTCAGCTTCTGCTAGGATTGTGGTGGGCATGGTGGCGTACCATGTGTTTGGTGAAGGTGAAGTGGACGTAGTGGGGGTTGGTCCAGTGTGCCTCGGACGTGTGGCTGATGGAGATGTTGCTCGCGGAGAAGATGGGGTCGAGCGTGTGTCCTGCTGAGTGGGATGGCATTGTGGCCAGTCATTTGAGTCTGATGGTGGCAAAGTACTTCAGTAAGGATGAGGTGTTGCGGTCTTCGAGGTTGTCCAGGTGGAAATTGATGTCACTGAGGAGGATGTAGTCCATTGAGGTGAGAGCGTGGGGTGTGATGAATTTGGTTATGGCTTTGCTGAAGGGGGAGCAGACTGTAGATGAGGGTGCCGCAGAGGTTGGCATTTGGGTTGGTCTGGATCTGGAAGTGGAGTTGCTCCATGTCAGGTGAGTGGTCGTCAGATATGGTTGCAAGGCAGAGTGTGTCTTTGTGGACGATGGCGATGCCTCCTCCTGGTCGGTGGACATGGTCCTTGTGGATGATTTTTTATCCCTCGGGGATGGCAGTTGCGATGTCTCGGGCTGAGCTGGAGTTCATCCAGGTTTCTGTAAAGAAGACAATGTCTTCGGAGATGGAGTCAAGCAGGTCCCAGATCTCCATGGCGTGTCTTTGAGGGAGCGGGTATTGAGCAGGATACATCTGAGGTGGTAGGGTCTGCTTCTAGAGGGTCGTGTAGTTGGTGGGTCTAGTGTGCGGAGGCCGGCAAAGGTGCAGTTGCAGGTGCGGCAAGTGAACAGGCCTTAGGTCTTTTTTGGCGACATGAGGTGGCATGTGGAGTGGCGGCTGGGGTTGAGGGCGTGCATGGTGCTGGAGTCGTAGTGGGGGATGGTCCGAGGACCAGGGCCTGTGGCAGTGGGCCTGGTCCAGGTGCGTACGGTGCAGACGGTCTTGCCTTTGGTGCACCCGCTGTGTGGCAGCGCAACGGCCGACATTAAGTAGTTTGAGGGGAGGGCTGGTCAGCTGAGAGGTGGTAAACGGGAAAGTGGTGCTGGAGGGGCATGGGGCCGAGGGAAAGAGCAACAGCAGGGACACGGAGTGAGAAAAAGCTCAAAAAGTGGAAAAGTGACAAAAGAGGAAGAAAGTGACAAAAAGCTGAAAGTGACAGAGAAGCAGAAAAGATTAAAGTAGTGTGAAAAGGAGATCGGATGAGAAAAGGCAGAAAGCAGAAAGGTAAAGGGCAGAGCAGCTGCAGAGCAGAGAAGCCCCCACTAGACCACCAGGGAGGGCCTCAAACTTGCAGACCTGCGAGAGTCAGGGGCAGCAGCTACCAGGCAGAGCTGTACAGGAAGGGAAGCAGTTCACTGACAAGGTCAGTGAGATTGCTCCCTTCACTGTGCAGCCGCCGCCATTAGGTAGTGTGAGGGGGAGGACTGGTCAGCTGGGAGGTTGTAAGGGGGTAAAGCAAAAACACAGAAAAGAGGCGGCACTGGAGGGGGGCAGGCTATGGGGGACGAGCAGCGGTGGGGACATGGAGGGAGAAAAGGTGCAAAAAGCGGAAAGTGCCGAAAGAGGAAAAAAGTTACAAAAAGCAGAAAGTGACAGAAAAGATGAAAAGATGACAGTAGTGTGAAAACGAGATCAGAGGAGAAAAGGCAGAAAGCAGAGAGACAGAGGGCAGAGCAACAGCAGAGCAGAGCAGAGAAGCTCCTCAATAGACCACCAGGCAGGGCCTGAACTTCCAGACCTGCGAGTGTCAGGGGCAGCAGCTACCAGACAGAGCTGTGTAGGAAGGGAAGCAGTTCACTGACAGAAACATGGCTAAACCAATCCTACACCCCCTCTTAGATATACTTGTTACCCCAAACCTCACCATCAAACATCTAGACTGTCAGCTGAAGTAGAGAGGAGGGATTGCAGTCATCAACCAAAACGTATTACACACAAAACCCTTCCAGGTAGATGACCTGTCCTCCTTTGAATGCATTGGAGTAGGAATCTTCTCAACAAGTAGATCAATAGCTAAATTGCAGTGGTCTACCATCCCCCAGAGACAACCAGTTGTTCCTTGAACAAATAATGTAAACCACCATAGGACACTCCTTGCAACACCACAACCCCATGTTTCTAGACTATTTCAACCTACACTGGAATGATGGGGACTACTCACTGGTATCCACTCTATCCAACTTCATCACCAATCATCACCGACTAAAGCCTCGTGCAAGCCTGCACAGTCCTGACGCATGCTAAAGGTGCCACACTTGATTTAATCATATCCAAGAAAGTAACCATAAACATTGAGTCTATTATCCCATCTGACAGGTCAACTCATCATCAAATGTTTTCTCAGATCACAACAAAGGCACAGAAGTCCAGAAGCCAAGGTCTCAAACCTAAATACTGGACTACGGACATCAGAAAATTAAACAAAGATGACCTTGCCTCCCTTTGCCAAAGGATTCTCATGAACAACAATAGCCACCATGAATGCACTGGCCCTACTTCAAATCAAAAGACCCAAATGAAAAAAAGCAATCCCCTGGAACAACCAAAACTTAAAGAAAGAAAGGAGGGTTCTAATACTTACGAAGAGATTAAGGAGACACAATCCATCAACGACGCATCTAAAATGACTACGGGAGAGGAGAAACAACTACAAAAAGAACATATGAAATGCCAAAACAGCCTTTTCAGACCTCAACTAGACAATGCTAAAAGCAGACCATAAAAAATCTTCAAGATTGTCAAGCAACACACCGGAACTGTGAATCCCACCATGAACATGAACACACAGGAAGAATCTTGTCATTCTTTCTCATCCTTCTTCGAAGAGAAGATAACAAAAATCGAAGAGTCAATTACTTCTATATGTACATGTATAAGGAGCTGAATTCTTACAAAAATCCATCCAAGGGAAAAAAGAGTCAACCAATGAGAAGGTTGATACCCCACACCACCAGTAAAGATCATATCAATGATATCATAGTGTCAATGAAACCTACAACACACTTCAATGACCCTCATCTCTTCTACGATCATTAAGGGCCGTAGACAACTGTTTAATCCCCTTGAGACGCAGATTAGTAATGCCTCACTACCTTAAGGAGAAATCCCTAACTGCTTGAAGATTGGGCAAGTAACTCTGATCCTGAAAAAGCCAGGTGCTGACCCAGCTAATACCACATGAATCTTCTGAGCAACACCCCTCGTTCAGGCCATCAGGGGATCCATTGTCTTTTCTATTCTCATGTTGTGAGCTGCAACATTTGCGGATTCGACCAGACCAGTCCTGTGAACGATATCGACCTTGGGTACCTGCAAGTCCTCTATACATTACTGAATAGGAATTGTCAGTTAACGCTCTGGCTGTCCATGTTCTTTGTCAAGGTCCTCTTCTCAGACTCTCTGTCACTAGTACAGTGTTACATCTATTCTTAAACTTACATACCATGTGAACGTGCCTAAAAGGAAAAGACATGCAAGCAAAAATGGGAAAACAGTAGTTTGTGCCGAAAGAAATACAGGCCTACTTATGTCAAGTTTAAACATTTTATTTATTTATTTATTTTATTTAAGTATTTATATGTTAAGGGCATGTTTAGCTGTTGTGTGTTTGGGTAATCCAAAAAGCAGTCTTGCAGCGGAGTTCTGAAGACCGACCGGAAGCCCATTGCAGTAATCAAGTTTTGATAGCACCAGGGCTGACACCGCAGTTTTCTGTCGTTTTGTTGGGATGAAAGGGAGCACTTTTCTTAGGATTTTCAAGGTGTAATAGATAGATGTAGTAAGCATTTTTCATATGCTGGGAGAAGGAGAGGGTGGGGTCCATAATGACTCCTAGATTTTAAGCCTTGGCGGCTGGGACAGGGACAGCTCCCAATTCTAATGTTCACCAGTCTGCGGACCAGAATGTTGTATCCTTGCCAAAAAGCAAAACCTCTGTTTTATTTGAGTTTAACTTAAGGCAGTTTTCGGCCATCCATTTGCTGACATTTCTCATGCAATCCTTACATTTTAGTGCATAATCTGTGTGGCATCTGCGTATGATACCAGTTCAAAACCATGAGTTTTGATCATACGAGCCAGGGGAGCAACAGAAATGTTGAACAGGGTGGGGCTCAAGGATGAGCCCTGGGGCACCCCACATGGGAGCCTAAAGCATTTTGATTAAAAAACTCCTATTTCAACAAATTGTTCCATACAATGCAGGAATGACTTAAGGAGTGTGAGGGCCAAGCCGCCAACTCCTGCCTCACACAGTCGATCAATTAAAATGCTGTGGTCTACCGTGTCAAAGGCAGCTGACAGATCTAATAGTATCAGAGCTGCCGATCCTCCTTTGTCAACTGCCAGTCTAATTTCCTCTGTGGCGGTAAGCAAGGCAAGTCTGGTACTGTGCTGGCGTCTAAAACCACACTGGGTAGGATCTAGGATCTGATTTTTCTCAAGAAAGGCACCTAGTTCCTGATTCATATGTTTTTCCAGAATCTTAGCCGGTAGAGGTAGGCGGGAGATGGGACGATAGTTTCCTACATCAGTTTTGTCTAAATTGGGCTTTTTTAATAAAGGTAGAATGGATGTCTTTTTTCCATAGTAAGGGCAAAGTTGCAGTTTTAATGGTGGTATTTAGAACTTCCATGAGAGGGCAGGCGAGTGTCTCAACTAACATGTGGCTTATTTTCGGAGGACAGGGGTCCAGTGGGGATCCTGACCTAGTTGCTACCAGAATCTTGGCGGTTGGTTCATGAGACATTAGTGTAAAGTTTAAAAGACAGGGTGGAGTGCGATCGAGGGTTAAGGGGGGCACGTCTGAAAATGAATTTTCAATATCAGTTCGTGGGGCCTGAACAGTTAGTGTGTTGACAGATTGGGCCGTAAATGTATTATAAATAGCATAGACTTTATCACAAAAGTATGAAGCCAAATTGTCACAGGAAGCTTGATCTGTTGTGTTTTGACTGGTCTCCTGCAGATGACTAAGATTCAAGACTGTAGCAAATAGCTCCTTAGAATTGATTTGTGTCCCTTCTATTTTTTCTGAGTAATATCTGATTTTAGTATTTTTAATCAGTTCTTTATATTGTGCCAATCTTGATTTGTATTTTACTTTTTCCTTAGGGTCATAATGATTGCGCCAGCATCTTTCTTGGCTGCGGCAGAGTCTCCTTAGTGATCTTAATTCTTCGGAGAACCACGGTTCCGTGGGTGCAGTCCTGCTAGCTTTACCAGTTCTCTGTGTGATAGTTATATAAGCTGCTGCTGAAATCCAGATATGATATTGTAAAGATGCTGCTTCTGAATCTGTGGAAAGGCATGGTTTGCTTTGATTCAGTTGATCAGTAAAAGCATTTTTATCGAACCGCTGCCACGAGTAGCTTTTAAAGCTGCTTGCTTGCCCATGTTTACAGCATGTTGAAGGTGGTAAATCGAGGGTTAGCATAACTGCCGAATGGTCTGACCACGGCAGTTGCAAGTTACTGTTGAATTTAAGCTGAGAACAATCGGAAAAAACAGCGTCCAAGAGATGGCCAGCAGTATGAGTATGTCCTACTACCATCTGTTCTAGACCTGCACCTGTCACTAAGTCCATCCAGGCCTGTGAGTCTTTGTCAGACACAATATCTAAATGAAAATTAAAATCCCCTAAAATGGTGAAGTTTTGAGAATTTACTTTATATTCCAAGAGCTCGCCCATGGTTTGCAGAAAATTATTTCTGGACACCGGCGGCCTGTAAACTAATAGCCCGTTGAACGAGAAGACATGACTGGCTGCACATTTAATTCAAAGGTGCACATTTAATATGTGTCATTTGTGCACATACAACTGCAAATAACTGAAAATGTTAGGACTTCAATTCAAGTTAGATTCATGTTGCAGTTTGAATAAATATAATGTAACTTTGAATTCATGAGTATAAATGTAACTGAGAACTACATTATAGATTCAATTGTGAAAACATTAGTTCACGCATTTACATAAATCTTGTTTCGAAGTGAATACATTTTAATCGTGTGAGGATGGTTTTATCCAATCTCCAAAGACTATATTCCATTTAATAAGGTTAAGGTATACAGCGTATATGAATCGCTAGTTCCACAGTGAATGCACTTCAGTACTGAGTTCAAGTGCAACAGTTTACATTAATAACGTTAGGACACAGAGTATGTAGTGCTTAATGCACGTATATATTGTGCATTTGTGACGTGTAAGAGTGAGTCAAAATTAGGCTGGTCCAATCCCCCCCTCTGATGGCGAATCAAATCATCACATCAAGCTTTAGATGTCTTATCAGATGAACCAGTTAAAACCTCATAGGCTTCTTCATTAATGCTCGTCTAACTCATCCAGATGCTTCATGTCATCATAGTATATGCTCTGTCTGCCTTCTAATTCTATGTCTGCTCTTTTTCTCTTTACACTCTTCTTCACTTGTGCACATTTGTATTCCATATAGATTGCACACAGGAATAATACACAAACATCAATAGGGATCTCAAGATGCTTCCAACAATTCCACTCCCTAAGTTTCCAAACCATCTACCTACAGCAGAAAATCCATTTACTATTGCTTTCCATGGACCTGTTGCTTTCACATCTTTATTCAGAGCAGTAATGTTCATAATATATTTCTTCAAGTTCTTACTCTTATCAGGAATGTAAGGACAGCACTGCTGAACTTTCAACATCCTGCAGACTCAGCCCTCCTTGGCAAGCGAACATCTAATGTAAGTCTACCATAGATCTAATGGCTACTTTCTCAGTGTCTACCACTAAACATGCTCCAGCTGTATTAAACCTCCCTGACAAAACCACTCAGCCCGGTACTCCAAATTTATAATAGCAAAGTGGTAAGTTCGTCCCTTTATGCTGCTGAGCTATGGGACTTAGAGAATATGTCACAGCTAACTATCGCTGAGAACAAGTTCCTGCGTGCGATAACCAGTCTACCACAAAGTACACCTACTGTCCCCTTAAGGAGTGATCTGGGTAGGAATGCTATGGCGGACCATGCCAGGTTACGACCCATCCTATACTGGCGCACGATATGGTCCTCACCGGACCTGGTTGTGTATGCTGAGGGCTTAAGGGTCACAAAATTAGCTGGCTGCGAAATTTAAAGGGCCTCTTTAACAGACTGGGCCTCGCACACCTGTGGGATAGTCCCTCTAGTTCTCTGTTCCCGCTGAAAGACACACTCAAAGATAAGTACTGGGAGATGATTACACATGAAGAGTGTAGGCGCCATGACCCCTCTTCACACCCGAACCTCGAGCCATTTTGGGACGCTATCACAAAGCCCCTTGATCGGAAATTTTATTTCCAATTTAGAACAGGAACTTTACCCCTAAAGAGTTTTAAATGTATAACATGTGCAGATCACGTAGAAACCCTAGCACACTTGCTGTTTGTCTGACCTGCCTATTCGGGTCCACACAAAGTTTGGTTGGCAAATATGCAGAAATATGGGCACTAGATTATGCAGCACAGCTCTCTGAATTCTCTGTACAGACCCATCACCCAGGTACGCTAGTCCAATGGCAAAATTCTTAAGGTGGATGTGGTGTATCCGCTCGCAGCAAATTACTGCTAAAAAATTAACTGAAACCCTCTTCCAATCATTAATGAGTATCCGGTATAAAATGATATGTGGGTTCCAATAAAATCTTATATGTTTTTCTGAGATTAATTGAGATCATCTGAAACGTATACTTATATGTTTGTTTTACCACAAACCAATGTATTGGTATTATGTCAGGATATTTTGAAGCCTATCTTGCTATTTTGCACAAAGCGTTTTTACCTAAGCTTTTAACTTTTTTGATCTATTTTAACCTTTTATATGTAACGCTTTTATGACATATACTGTCGAATAAAGCATCCTTTGACTTTGTATTAGTAGGCAACTCATCAACTACTGTAGACAGCTTTCTAATCTTATGAGAAATCAGTATCACTTCTACAGATGTAATAATTGCACCAGAAATGTCTCCATTCATTTTGCTGGCACTGGCATCTCTTTTTGTTCTAGCATGTCCTTCCCCCGTTGGGTCATCAAGATGAACCACATGATACATTTTCAGAAAAACTATCCCCATATAGCATGATCCATACCATCTTTTGGGTAACGTGTTATAAGCGTTTTTCCCACAGATGTAGTAAACTCCAGGAATAACAGAATCTTCTCCATCTAAATACAATCCCCTATTGCCATGGGTTTCAAAAGTGTGATCACATTCATGCCTGCCCACAAAATGTGTGTCTAATTTGGATTTTCTAGTATATACCATGAGGTTGCAAATCTAATGCTAAAGCTGCTATGTTTCCTGCTACTTTATGCTCAAGCTCTTCCATTGCCCAGTTTCTTACACTTGTATGAATTGATGCCCTAGCCATTATATTTCTTATCCTGTTACAAGTCAAGTTGTGTCTATGAGCATAAGCTGTGTCCGATGTCATAGCAGGTTTAAAGAAGTGTCCAACTGTTTCTAGTGTTTTAGCATCAGGTTGGCGATTCTAATGTTTCAGCAAAGGAATTACTGAGAAAACTAAATCATAGTTAGAATAGGAATATTGGAGATGTCCCTTTCCATATAAAAGGCTCATCAACAAACAGGACACACCATAAGTTAAAGGAAAATGGTGATACATGATACCCTCTACAGCAGAGGCAGTTAATTGCATACACACATAAAAATTCCTGGTATCCATAGTATCAACATACTTATAAAGCAATTTAGAATAAACATTCAGTGAATAATCTCCTCTAGATGTATCTACATGTAAATCTTTCTCATCAAATAAAGGCAAACTACTATCAGTAGGAAATGGTATTTTAGGGACACCTGTAGATTTAATGTCCTCTACATTACAATGTGTGGGTAAGCTCAACCCTACAAGCAAAGCAATTAATACTATAGTTATTACAACGAACACTCCGGCATAATATATCTACGTCTACCACTATTGTTACTAACCTCCAAGACTTTTCTGAACTCAGACCGTTTGGCTGAAATGCAACTGCAGCAAAGTCTCCTCCATTGCTTTCCACTTGTGCAAGAGTGACAAAATATTGTCCATGCAACGAAATGCAATTATGGTATTTACAAGGTCTTCATGAGTCTTCCTTAGCCCTACTCTGTGTTCTTCTAAATGACAACCTTATGCTCCTTCAGTAGACTCGGAACTAGGTATTCTTCTTTCTTTCCTACAAAATCTATTTAGATGTCTCTAATAAATGCACCGTTCAAATTCACTTAAGATCACATCTAGGATAAAGTTTCTTAGTCTGTTTAGTGGCAATACAATTTCAAAGCACAGTTCAGCAACAAAGTTCAGTTTAGGGAGGCTTATTTGAATTCGAATTGTTATAACAAAATGTCCAAAATTCTCTCCCCCCGTCATTGGCAGGAAGGTATGTCCATTCAGGTGAGGAGTACTTCCAACAGGGTAATCTTGTTCTCTTTGATCTCGCTACTACTGGCCCTTCATCATCACTGCCATTTAGGCCAGTTTCCTTGGTGTCTTCTGGGATAGTGTGTGGCACTCACATTTCAGGCAAACTCTGTCTCCTTCTCTCCTGTCCTCTTAGCCACTGGTCTCCAGGCACTCCTCGAGTTACTGCGGCACTAGGACCTTCGCTAGGGCCTGAATCTGGTGTAGTCAACATTACAAGATGCGACCCCCTTGTTCCAACTTCAACTGTTGAGTCATTCAGGCCTCCCCTCAGGCCAAACATGTGCTGTCCCAGCTGTTTCCCCAACAGCTTGACTAACCCCTTTACCTCACTGTAACCACTGGGAGTTCATAGAGAGTTGATGTTACATCATAAAGGGGACATGGGACTCTGCATGCACCTAGTTGGGGAGACCTCCGCACGTCACAGCTGTTGTAGTGACGAAGATGACTTGGCAGAGTCCTCGCCACCTACTCTCCAAGCACGTTTTGCGCACATGCTTCTTCACCATAACTCAGTCGCCGGGACTGAGGTCATTGCACTGCTTCTGCTGAGATGGGGCTGTAGCCCCTCCAACCTGATGAGACACAGAACACATCATATCAGCCAGTCCATTGCAGTAATCAAGAACTATGGCATCTGTAATGTTCAGGGCCGGCTTTAGCACTGGTGGCGCCCTGTGCGACTGTGTTTGTTGGCGCCCCCCGTAGACTCCTCACTACTACCCTTTAACAGTGCCCCCTCAAGTCTCCATAAACACTCTCTCTGCGCTTCCTATACCAGACAATCAATCAGATGTGTTTAAAATAGGTTATAGGAAATGTTACATAAGCCAGAAGACTACAAAGTGAGTCACATGTCTTCCATACTGGTAGACAGTATAGTTTAAGAGTGCTTAGGCTGGAAAAGCACAGACTCAGAATTTAAAACATAACCCCATGGTTGGGAGTTACATTTAATAATAAGTTTTTTTTAAAAACCAAAATGAATCCTTTTTAAAACATTATAATAATGAAAGCCCGAGGAAAAAAATCATAATTCTTTAATCTATATCTTGCAGTTTGCATGCAGCTCTTTGATGACAGTTATTAGCTTACTGTTCCATGTTAGGATTTTAGGAGTAACAAAAGGATCTCTGACAAAAGCACTAACCTATTTAAAATATATGCACTTTGTGATCTGCATAATTCTTTGCAGCAGGCATCTTAAACGTATGTGCTAACATAAAATGAGTTAAATCCTCCACTAGACAAACCTCCTTCTCTTTCCAGGAAGAACATTAATCACTGTGTTATCTTGGCATGTTTATTTTTGCATGAAAATTTCGGAGGCCAGCAATGCAGCAGCAGGTGCTTTTAACACCATAAAATACTTCCAAACAGGTGCCCCCTCGAAGAGTCAGCACCTGGTGCGGTGGCACCGGTCGCACCGCCCTAGAGCCGGCCCTGGTAATGTTCACAAGTGCATTTGCAGGCACAGCTGGCATGACTCTGCCCATGATTATCTCCTGAGGGGTCATAATCCTGTCCTCCAATCGGGAGTACTGCATAGACTCATCAACACAAGGGGTAACGCATCAGGCCACTTCAGAGATATTGAAGCACACACATTAGCAAATCTGGATTTTAGCGTCCCATTGACATGCACTGCGATCCCTGAAGCCTCAAGTCGGTAACTGCAATGTAGCCTCTGCTTCACTAGTAATGCTTCACACAACATCATTAGGATCTCAATAATAAAATGAGCTCCTCGGTCTGATTCTAGAGAAGTCGGGAATCTAAATCTTGGCATTAACTCCCTGAGCAACAATTTAGTTACTGTGAGACTTTCATTTCTCCTGGTCGGGTAGGCTTCAATGCGAGAAAATGCACACAATCACTGGGACATATCTCAGTCCACTGCCCACAGTCATCTCGATAAATTCTGCAGTTTTTCTTCCTACATTAATCTGCTGACAAACTATATACCTGTGTCACAACCCTTCAGCCATTAATCTGAACCTAGAAGTAAACCTCGTCTGTGAAACAAACGCACTATAGCATCTCTACCTACATGAGCAGGTCCATGAGCAGGTCCATGATAGTGTCTCGCCCTTCGGGGTAATAAGCTGTCTGGCAACACAGGTATTTTATCTCTGGAAACCCAAATGTCAGCTTTACCTCTTGACACAACGTGCTCTAAGCCAGCCTTGCTGTTCTGCTTCTGACACTTCCTCCTGCAGTCTCTTAACTTCCTTCCATGTACTAGCTATGGTTAACAAGAGATTGCAATTGGTCTCATCTGTTCCCTCATTTTGATATTCACCATTGAAAGTCCAAGCATTTAAGGCACAATATCTGGCAATCTTATCAGCATAGATAACACAGCATACCTGTTGCCTACAGTTACTTACAGTTACATAATCACCCCCTTTGCAGTGTGCAGAGCATTTCACAACCACGATCTGTGCAGGTTGCTGTAGTGTCGTCAACAAATTATGCACACTGTCCCCATTCCTTATATGGGACCCTGAAGAGAAAAATCACTGTTGTGACCATAACGGTCCAAAGTCATGGACAACATTAAAGCCAAACTGACTATTAGTGAAAATGTTCACTTTCAACTAGTCTGAAACACAGCATGCTCTAGTAAGAGCAATCAATTCGGCCACATGTGCAAATAACACTCTTTGAAGCTAGGGAGCTTTAACCATACCTGAGACTGCGTAGGCAGCTCTCAGGCTTCTTTCATGGTCTTGTAAACAGGAGCCACCCACAAACATTACATAATCTGATTGAGGTAGTAGCACATCTTATATGTCAGGTCTTTACTTAGTGTAAAATTTAGTAACATCAAGACAGCCACGCTCAACTTCACCTTCAATAACATAATTTCCAGGAATGGGCAAGAAGTTAGCAGGATTTAAGGTAAGTCTTTTGAGAGTGATATTGCTTGCAGCAAAGATGACTTGTTCATACTTAACCAAACGGCTATTGGTAAGATGTTGAGTTCTCATGTGGGTTAACAATATTTCCACAGAATGGGGAACAAAAACATTCAAAGGATTACCCATAATAATGCTTTCACGCTGCTCAATGCTGACACCATTTGAGGCCACAGCTTTGAGACAGCCGTGCAAAGCAGCAGCTACTGGGTCAAGTGTAGCTGAAAAATAAGCAATGGGTCTGCAAGCATTCCCGTGCATCATCAGGGTAGGCACTTAGAGAACACAACCCTCCCTCTCACTGCAAAAGAAAGTGAAACATTTATTGCAATCATGTATTCCCTGTATGACAGAGACCAAGTACTACAGATTAGGGGTGGGCGGAAATTTTACTCAGTGGGATTCCGCAGTTACATAAAAACTCTGCGCAATTCCACGGAGTTCCACTCACCCCTATAGACAAGCAGCAGAAATGCAAGCGCCCACCTCAAAGCACCCGTCCTCATACGAACTAATGGAATTAGCCCAACACATGCAGCATATATCACTTAGAAAAATACGGGGAGAGGATTAAGAAAAAGGGTTGGTATATTTGAGGCTTAGAAGAATTTGAGGAAAGCAGGCTCATTTGGCCATAAAGTATTCACCTCAGAACTTTTGCCTCTGTACAGCCAGACCAGTGCTGGTAGAACAGCTGCAAAGTGCCCCACCATGTAACATCGCCTCTGGAATTACATATCAAAAGGAATGCTTTGTTCAGCCGGTAGGATTGCCCCCCTAGTGAGGGGAGAGGTAAAAATGCTCCACACTTGTTGTTGGATGCAAGCCTCGTATGTATGCAGGAATGGCAGGGTAAGTGTTCCTGTTACAGAAGACAGTCATCACCCCCTGCATACAACATGGAAAGCCCAACTTTATACTGGCTAGCCCCACCACCACCCTCCGAGGAACCCTCATCTACCGACCCCCTGGACCCCACAGACCTTTTGCCGAATCCATCACAGACATCATCTCCCCCCAGGCCATCGCAGCCACCAACTACACCCTGCTGGGAGACCTCAACTTCCACCTCGACAACCAACTGGACCCCATCACCACATCTCTCCTGGACAACCTCCACAACATTAGACTCCGCCAGATTGTGACCAAACCCACGCACTCAGCAGGACATACCCTCTACCCCGTCTTCACAACAGGAAACTTCATCACCTTCAGCCACACCACTGAAATCCTATGGACCGACCATCGATGCGTCCACTTCACCTTCAGAACACCCACCATCTACAGGCACCTGCTCCCACAAAGAAATTGGACTAGAGTCCCCAAAGACCAGCTAACGTCATCACTCAGCAACTCCACCCCCACCGTCGCGGAAAACGACGACCCAAACGCCGCAGCCCAAAACTCTGCACAGATGGATCACTGACAGCGCCAACACCTTAGCCCCCCCTTAAGAAAAACAACAACACCCACGCCAAGAAAGCTAGATGGTTTACCACCGAACTTCGAGAGTCCAGACGCACTTGCCGCCACCTCGAAAAGGACTGGAGGAACACCAAATTCACAGAAGCCCACAACAACTTCAGAGCCGCCACCAAAGTCCACCACCAACTCATCAGAAAAACGAGAAAAAAGCGATCGAAGACAGAATCTCCACCCACGCACACAACAGCAAAGAACTCTTCAACATCATCAGGGAGTTTGCCCAACCTGCCAGAGAGTCCACCGACATCCCACCCTCACAAGACCTCTGCGACAAACTCTGCACCTTTTTCCACCACAAAATCAAGAGCATCTACGACAACTTCGACGAAGACAACCAACACACTGAACCCTCACCAACCACCCCGACAACATGAAGCCAACGATCGACAACTGGACAGCCCTCACCGCCGAAGACACACTGAAGACAATTAACTCAATCCACTCGGGGACCCCCATGGTCCCCTGCCCCACCACATTTTCAACAGAGCCGCCGACACCATCGCACCCATGCTCCGCCACACCATCAACTGCTCCCTGGCAACCGCATCGTTCCCCGACGACTGGAAAACCGCCGAGATCAACCCCCTCCTCAAGAAACCCTCGGCAGACCCCACCAACCTCAAAAACTACAGACCCATCTCCCTGCTCCCGTTACCAGCGAAATTCATCGAGAAAGCCATCAACAGCCAACTCACCACATTCATCAAAGAGCACTACATCCTCGACTCCTTCCAATCTGGCTTCAGAAAAAAAACACAGCACGGAAACAGCCCTCCTCGCCGCAACAGACGACATCTGCGCCCTACTGGACAAAGGAGAATCAGCAGCCCTCATCCTCCTCGACCTCTCAGCGGCGTTCTACACAGTCTCTCACTGCACCCTAATAGGCAGACTCCACGACGCAGGGATAAAAGACAAGACCCTCGACTGGATCCTCTCCTTCCTCACCGACAGAATGCAGAGGGTCAGACTCCCCCGTTTCCTCTCCGGCCCTACATCAACCACCTGTGGAGTCCCCCAGGGGTCATCCTTCAGCCCTACGCTCTTCAACGTCTACATGGCTCCGCTCGCCCCCATCGTAAGAAGTTACGGACTCAACATTGTGTCATACGCAGACATCACCCAACTCATCCTCTCATTATCCAACGAACCCAACACCGCCAGACACAATTTTCGAGAAGGCATGGAAGCCGTCGCCAAATGGATGAAAAACAGCTGCCTTCAACTAAACATCAACAAAACAGAAGTACTCATCATAGGCCCACACCCCGATGCCTGGAACGACACCTGGTGGCCCCCTGCCCTCGGAAGCCCGCCCACCCTCACGGACCACGCACGCAACTTGGGAATCATCCTGGACTCCAAACTCAAAATGGAATGCCAGATCAATGCCGTCTCGTTCTCCTGCTTCCACACCCTCCGCCTCCTATGCAAGACCTTCAAATGGATCCCCCTCAAACACAAAAAGACCGTCACTCACACCCTGGTCACCAGCAGACTCGACTACCGCAACGCACTCTACGCCGCAATAAACCAAAACCTCACACGCAAGCTACAAAACATCCAGAACGCCACCGCAAGACTGGACCTCAACCTGCCACTGGCTCCCCATCGAAGCTAGAGTCACCTTCAAGATGCTCACCCACGCTCACAAGACCCTCCACGACACGGACCAGCATACCTCAACAGCCGACTCAAATTCCATGCATCACAAAGGACCCTAAAATCAGCCTAGCTCTCCTATGCCGTGGTCCCCCGTATCAGAAAGACCAGATCAGGCAGGCGATCCTTCTCCTTCCTCGAGGCCAGAGCCTGGAAAGCCCTCCCTCACCACCTCAGACAGACAACATCTCTCCCCATCTTCACAAGAAACCTCAAAACCTGGCTCTTCGACAGACCCTCTCCTTGATGGACTGGAACCTGCGAAACCCCTCCTCCCCCAGCGCCTTGAGACCCTCACGGGTGAGTAGTAGCGCTTGACAAACGCGTGATTGATTGATTTTATTGAACTTTCACATGCTCTAATAAAAAGTATGGAATACCATCCACAGGTCAAGAACAGACCATGTAAACACATCCTACTATAACCTAATACACTGCTTTGCAACTACAAGCGGAAAATAAAACACATTCCTCTGTGAAGTCCTTTACAGAAGAACAATGCACTTCTCCTGACTGAAAATATGAACACAACCTACTACACGGTCCACAATGAAACCCACAGCTCTGAAGTGGCAGTACAAGTCCAGAGGAGAGGTTAGTTTTATAAGGAGCACACTGCTGATCCTCCTCTACCTTAGAACTAGTTAGACATCTCGACAAAGTGGCTGCAGGCTGCAAGATACACGACCCCCAGGACCAAGGCACAAGCTGGGCGGGGGTTAGGGGCCCCATCCTGAAGTCCCAGCACCGCTGCACTCAGGTCCGACCCTTGCCTCCCACTAGCCAGTTGGTTGAGAGTGCAGATAGTCGTTGTTTGTCCCATTCTCAGAATAGAGAGCAGTGAAGTCTTCGACATGCCTCCCTCCCAGGGAATGAATGGGAACAAGAACTCCCAGGCGGAAACTTCAGCACACTTCAGAGCCCTACTTGACCTGATGCAGAGTCTCCCGGGTCCTAAAGACACCAGTTCCAGCCACTAGCCCTGGTGATGCAAAGGTTCACTCTAGAAGTGTGAGCTATTACTAAACTATCCACTGCTTAATATTTTCTTTTTGCAGGAATCACTCGAGGGTGGAAAGTGGGTAGTAGTAATTGCTTTGAGCAGCATACTAGTACAGGATTTATCTATGTGAGGGACATGGATTATTGAAGGTTCTTTGTTTTTCATCCACCGTTGTTCAAGGGTTGGAACGGCTAGATTTCTGTCCCATTGTGCATTCAAGGGTTCCCCAATCATTTGTGTGGCATTTTGATGACAATTGTAGGAAGAATAAAGGTCGGGAGAATGACTGGCTCGTCGGAACTCACACGGGAGCTGACATCTTATTCGGGCTCCAGACCACGCCCCTGCTTTCATAGTGCTCCTTAATAAAAGCAATGGTCCAGGGAAGGTTTGGTCTGTTTTGCCATGCTCTAATAACCTCTACAGGCAATATTAAGCGTTTGTAATTGTTTACCTCTTACGTTTAATTGATTTTCGGCGGCTGTTAGATCTCGAACTTCTGCTTTCTCACATGCAGTTGGGCTGCTTCCAAACGAAAGTCTGACAGGAAAGTTGTGTATGCATGACCAAAATTCTTTGGGGGCTCCTGTACTGCATGGGGTTTGTGTGTCATGCGTCTGTGACAGAGCCAATGGGAATGGAGGTGAATGAAGTTGAAGGTAGAATGGGAATTGCCGCTCTATTGTTGCCAGATTCAAGTTGGCACAAGTGAATGGGCTTTGATTAGTGCTGATTAATTGAATTCCGTCAGCGAAACAGTGGAATTTAATAATAATTCCACGTTACAAGAGTAACGCTGTCGTACTTTAGAATTTGGGACCGCGTAGGAGGCAGGGCCCTACCCCTGTCTATCCCAGTATTAGTGAACCGCGAATGGTTAATGCGTTATGTACAAGTGCTTTTTGTAACATTTTAGCTATGAATGCACTGTGTATACGCTATTTCACATCACTACGTGGGTTCCATTTTGTAGCGGTGGCCATCTTATGGTTGCCCTCACATAGGCTATATAGCATGAAGCGAATACGGGCCTTTTAGAGCACATGTGCCTTTCTTTGACTTTTCTGTGACCTGGGCAGCTTGGCTCCGCTGCCCCAGGTCAAACTGGTCCCACGAGTTCCCCATCCTCTGGCCACCTGTGATTAGCATCAGGGCTTGACACACCATAAAGTCTTTTCATCCTACACGAGCCTCCAGCTAATCTCTTTCGCACCTGACTGTTCCTGCTTTATGGCTTGTTTGCCAAACAGGAGATGCTCATGTTTATTGGGGCCTATCGATATCTGATGTGGGATCTGAGCCTTGCTGTGTAAATAATTGCGGGCTGGCTTAACTGGAATGTGGGATGGTCATCATGACTCTGCCTTTTCGTTTGAAATGTATACATGTAATGGCCATATCGTAAACTAAGGAATGTATGCCTGAGGCAGGATATTCTGTATTTAAGAAGAAGCCCGTTTCTGTGATTTTCAGCAGTCTCCTGAGAACATACACGTTGTTGTACTTCTAGGATACCTGTAATTGGTCTGCAGCCAATAAACTGATCTTTGACTTCACCCAGAAGACTCTGTGTTTCTGTAGGTCTGAAACAGGAAGAACCCCGAAGTCATAGGGTGTGTTCCCCTGCACCGCTGGGCTTAAAATACCCAGTACTTCAGTTGGCGCCCAACTCGGCGCAATTTCAGCGGTACCGGTCCAAGCCAGAGGTTCGTGAGGAGCTTCGTGTGGAAATCCTGGAGGAAGGCCGCCACTTCATCGACCCCTGCATGTCGACGTGGTCCGAAAGTCTTTTCTGCGAGGTTCTCCGTGTCCCGACGGTTACGAAGGACTGCTGCCCTGATTAATCGCCCTGTTTTGGACCCTTGACGATTTTTTGGTAGAGCGAAACAATCGAGAGAGTCTTCTGGTGACGCCATCGATCATCAATATTCAGTTAAGTATAAGTGGAGCGTCTCCTAGTTTGAATTTGGTATCCTTCGGGATCATTTTGATTTGGTGCTTGCAAGTCCCAAAGCCAGAGGACTCGTGGATTCACGAGACTATCGTATTCGATAATCCTTTGACGTTTGAAACTAGACTAGTGAGCGAAGATGCCTGGTTCTAGTGTATTTTGTAGATTGTTTTGTTTGGGTTGTGGAAGGGATTTCCAGTTAGAGGATTCATGTCCGGTTCCTCCAATTGGAACTCCAACTTATGAGCTTTATGTAAAACATGGCGTGGGCCCCATTGCATATAATGAAATATGGATCCGATACACCAGAAAGGACGGTGTTTTAAAATGGCCCCAAAATGGTAGTTTCGATACAGATATCTTAGATAATTTGGAAGTTAAATTGTTTAAAAAGAAAGCCCGGCCGGCGATGTTTGATTCTTTCCGCCTATGGCGAAAGGAAGCCAAACAGAAGGAAATTAAGCTAGCGAAAAGAAATAAGAGAGAGAGAGGTATGTCAGTGATGCAAGCAGCTGTGCAATTTAAAGATAATGAGGAGGAACAAATGAAGGAACAGTTACATAGACAGCGCAAACTAGGGATTGATAAATGTTACCCTGTTTTGTCACCCCTTGTGCAAGATGAGACAAAAGAGAAAGAGAAAGGTTCCCTAATGTCCCATTTGTTAAGTTCGCCACCCCCATATGCGCAAAATGCCACCGCACCTCCACAGCTTGTAAATGCGCAACCTCCAGTAAATATGCCGCAAGCCTTCCCACAGGCGCCAGCTCCTCCTCAGCCGGCTCCTATCCCTGCAGTGCAGCCCTCTCAAGGACCGCCAGTTTTACTACCTGTTGCCCCTGCGCTTCCTGCGACTTTGCCTAGCACGCCAGCGGCCTCCTCTGGCGCTCCTTCTTGCACTACCCCGGTACCTGTATCTGAATCCGTTTTTCTTCCCTCTGTCTATCCCCCTGTTTTCGCCTCAACTTCTCCTTCGGCACGACAACGACTAGCTAATGTAGTTACTAGTTTGATGTAGCCTCTCTTTGGGTCATCTAATGCGACTCCTGCCTTACAGCGTAAGCAATTGCGCAGTCAGCTCCCTGATCCTGAAGAGAAAAAGACATTAGATCATATGGCGCGTAGGTGGATTATTTTTTCATCAATCTATGACGTGGAATCAGTTGTTGACGTGTTTCATCAATGGGATGCCCCGAAACAGAGGTATGTGTTCGAGAAAATGTGTGAAATCCTCTGTGAGGAATTGGATGATCATGGTAGAGATCCAAGCCCGCAGGAGTTGTGTCGAGTGAGATTCGATTTTGGAAAAGGTACGATTGTGGGCCCCGATGTCAATAGAGCAGTTGCGATCTTATTATCCTTGAGGAATGATGATTGTCAACAGCCGTTGTTTACACAAGATTTCCCTGTGGGGAGAAAGGGAAAAGCGCGACAATACCCTATGAGAGAAGTCCCTCCGGTATGGAAGGAAGCCGTTGCGGCTGATGCCGCTCAAGGTATTGCTGCTGCTCCAGCACATTTTCAGCGTGTTTAGGTACATGTCCCATGGAAGCGATCTGAGGTGTTAGCACTTAAACAGACATTGCCTGATCCCCGTAAAAACCCTGCAGGATATTATAAGGAGTTGTCACAAACTGCAGAATCTTGTGTAATGAATCTGTCTGACATAGATATGCTGTTTGGGAATGTGGTTCCACAGCCTTTATGGGGATCCATTCGTAATGTAGATCGCGCTGCAGAATTGGGTGACACATGGGCTAATATCGTTGCTGCAGACGCTAGACAAGTTGGTGGCGCGAAGCCTGACCCTTTGGTAGCAGAACTCCCTGGTAGAATTATTACCTACATGAAAACTATAATGCCTGCGATGCGCGTAAATTGGGATAAACTATCTGCATGTAAGCAGAAGAAAGATGAGACAGTGTCTGATTTCTTTACTAGGTTTGAAGAAACGTTTATCGACCACAGTGGTCAAGACATGAGTACTGAAGGTGGCCAACGCTTATTTGTTGATAAATTTGTGCAGAATCTACTTCCCGAGTTGTGTAAGAAATTAAAAGACTCAGAAAGTTCTTGGGCTGTTTCCTCTTCAGCGCAAATACTGGCTACTGCACAGTATTATGAAAATAGAGACAAAGATGAGAAGGATAGAACAGATAAGAAAACGAAAGAACTAAAAACAAAGGTCCTCTTGCAGCAGGCTTATCCACCACGTGGAGGACAGGGTAATTATAGGCAAACACAAGGTATCTATCAGCAACCCCAACAATTTCAGAATAATCAGCAAATGAATGGGTATTATCAACCACGAATCCCTGTAGGTCCCAACCAATGTTCATATTGCAAAGAGGAAGGTCATTTTAAATATAGTTGCCCTAAATTAATGCAGCGTAACAGTAATGCGTATGGCGCAAGAGGTAGAGGTGGTCAGCAAGCTCCTAGAGGTAGGGGGCGTGGAAATGCTCCTCAGAACGCGCGTCCTCTTCCGCCTCAAAATACCATAAATAGCTTTGATCAGCAAGCCAACGCGACTGGTAATACAGCTCAGTACTACAATAATGATTATTATGCGGAAGATGACAATGTAGAAGATAATGATTACTAGGACAGCCGTAGACAGAGAGAGGGAGTTGTTTCAGTGCCAGTGGATCAGAGCGGACCTTATGTTAAAGTAACTACAGCAAATGTAACGGAGCCCTTTCTGCTGGATACTGGTGCTGCGAAGAGTTCAATCATGCATTCAAAACTCCTTGGCGCGCCTTTGTCTGGCGAAATGAATGTCTCAGTAGGTTTTTCTGGCGCCCCAGTTAGGAACCCGATTTCTAGTCCTATGTCACTTTCTGTTGGACCTTGTGAGCTAAAAGCACCCCTCATTCTAACGACAGGTTGTGGTGAAAATTTGCTAGGCTTAGATTTGCTAAAAAGATTGCATGCAACACTATATTGTTCTCCCTCAGGAGTACAACTTACATTAGGCAAGAAAGTGATTTCCCTGATGTATTTGTCTAAAAATGCAATGCCACCTGAATTGTCATCCCTTCCGGATGCCCTTTGGGCTACTGGTCCTAATGATGTGGGTCTTTTGGAAATACCGCCATATGTGGTCACTTTAAAAGCCAATGTCAGATTGCCACGTATTCCCCAGTACAAGATTTCCAATGAAGGTCAGAAAGCATTGTTAGCAATTGTCAGTGATTTGATTAAAAAGGGTGTAATTGAAGAGACAAGAGGCAACGTTTGCAATAGTCCTGTGTTACCTGTCTTAAAACGAACGGACCTTTCACAGCCACCTGTTTACAGATTTGTGATTGATCTTAGAGAGGTTAATAAGATTGTTGTACCACAGTTTCCAGTTGTCCCTGATATAACTGCCTTGTTAACTATGATTCCAGCCTCCGCTGCATGGTTCTCAGTAATCGATTTAAAGAATGCTTTCTTTAGCATCCCAATTGCAGAGGAGAGCAGAGACGTTTTTGGCTTTAGTTTAGGAGGTCACAGCTTCCGCTTTAAACGCGCTCCCCAGGGCTACTGTGAAAGTCCATCAATATACAGTCAGGCTTTAAAAGCGCAGCTTGATGCACTGGTTTTACCCAGTGGCGCTATCCTTATTCAGTACATTGACGATTTACTAATCGCCGCGGATACCGAAAAGATTTGCAAAAACGCTACCTTGTCATTGTTGCGTCATTTGTCTGCCTCCCATCACAAAGTGTCTCTCTCAAAGCTGCAATATTGTCAACAAGAAGTGACCTACTTAGGTCATCTCTTATCGAAGGAGGGAAGGAAACTGACCCCAGAAAGAATTCAAGCTATTGCACAGTTGAGTGTGCCAAGAACACAGAGAGAAGTGCGTGATTTCTTGGGATTACTTCATACTGTAGGCATTGGATTCCTAATTTTTGCTTGTTGGCAAAACCTTTGTTAGCATTAACATGTAAAGACACACCGAATCCTATTCCATGGTCTGAAGAGTGTCAGAAAAGTTTTTGGGAATTGCGTAATGCATTATGTTCAGCTCCTGTGTTGGGTACCCCTGACTACAGCAAGCCTTTTACATTGTATGTTCATGAGAAAGATGGTTGCGCATTATCAGTGTTAACACAGCCTTTTGGCGACAGACCGCGTCCATGCGCATATTTTTCGTCAACCTTGGATCCGGTAGCGAGGGCATTGCCAAGTTGTCTGAGAGCCACAGCCGCCGCAGCTATGTCTATTCGACAGTCTGCTGGCCTAGTAATGGATCATACATTGATTGTTATGGTTCCACATGCTGTGGACACATTGTTAAACAGGACCAAGACACAACACTTAACTAGTGCGCGATTATCTGGTTATGAGCTGACACTGTTAGCAAACCATATACACATAAAGAGATGCAACACGTTGAATCCAGCTACACTATTACCAATCCCAGCAGACCTAGATGAGATTGAGCAACATGATTGTCTGTTCAGAACAGAAGAAGAGACGAAAGGAAGAGTAGATCTTAAAGATACTCCCCTGACTGAGTGTGATGGTACTTTATGGGTGGATGGTTCGTGTTTCAAGCTTCCGAATGGTGATACGACTGCTGCATGTGCTATCACGACTTTGCACACGATTGTGGAAACTGCACGTGTGCCACAAAATTCGGCTCAAGCAGCAGAATTGATTGCCCTTACGAGAGCATGCGTGTTGTCTGAAGGAATGAAAGTGAACATATATACGGATAGCCAGTATGCCTTTGGCGTGGCTCATAGTTTTGGGCGATTGTGGAAGGAACGTGGGTTCCTGACTTCGCATGGAGCTAAGATTCAGAATGGCAAGTTGGTGAATGATCTCCTTGAGTCGCTGACCCTACCGTTGCAAGTTGCGATTATGAAATGCAGTGCGCACAAGAAAATCACTGATGATGTTGGTCGTGGTAATGCGTTTGCTGATGAAGTCGCGAAAGAAACAGCAAAAGATGTGAAGACTCGAATGTATGTTGCAGGCCCTGCCAGATGGGTTGGTGATGTTGGAATGTGTGAAAACGCAATAGAGAGTGTAAAGTCCCTTCAAGCTGAAGCCACAGAGAAAGAGTTAAGCAAGTGGAGAGAAAGTATGGGTAAGTTGGATGAGAATTGTTGTTGGATTGATTTGTCAGAACATAGGCGATGGTTGTTACCTGATGCATATGTGCTTCCAGTGGTTACTATGGCACATGGAAGGGCACACATCAGTACGAAAGGAATCTGTAAGTTGTTGGCTCCAGTATGGCAGAATGCTGGAATTCCTAAGTGTGCAGAGAATGTGGTCAAGAATTGTATGGTATGCTTGAAGTACAACCCTGGGAGGGGAACCCCAACTCCAGCTCGTCATTTTGCGCCTCCATCATATCCATTTGAAGTTTTGCAGTTGGATTTTATCCACATGGAAAGGTGCAACAACCTGAAATATGTATTGGTGGTTGTTTGCGCTTTCTCAAAATGGATAGAGGCCTATCCTCTAAAAGATAACACTGCTCTATCCACAGCCAAAGCCCTTGTGAAGGAATTTTTCCCTAGGTTTGGAATGCCAAGAATGGTGTGGAGTGATAATGGGAGTGAGTTTGTGGGCCAAGTGATGAAGAATGTGTGTGAGGGACTAGGTATTAAGCAGAAATTTCACGCTGCGAATCACCCCCAATCAGCTGGATTAGTAGAACGCTACAATGGCGCTCTAAAACTCAAACTGGCCAAAATCCAAGCGAGCTCAGGTCTTAAATGGCCTGACGCTCTGCCTCTAGCACTCCTGTCCACCAGAATGACCGTGCATTCACGGGTGGGACTTAGTCCCTACGAGGTCGTTTTTGGCCGCCCGGCCAATGTATGGGGTGTGCCAAGACCGACGAAATTCAGTGAAATCGAACACCCAGTACTGCTTGATTACTTGTATGATTTGACGGTTAAACTGCGTGTTTTACACCAACAGGTGCACGATACTCTCCCCCCGGCCTCTGAGGCTCCAGGACACCCCATTAACCCTGGCACGTGGGTGCTCATCAAAAACTTCCAGCGGAAAAGCAACGATGAGCCCCGCTGGATTGGCCCTCACCTCGTACTACTGTCTACAAGATCAGCTGTTCGAGTGAAGGGGAAGAAGAACTGGATCCACAGCGTCCACGTGAAGAGGATCCCTTTGCCTCTGCCGTATGACCAGTGGGTCCAGGAGGGTATCGCAGACTCTGAAACAGACACTGTACCTCGTTTTGTGCCGTTCAGTGATGCACGCATAAAAGGCACAACTTCAGCACAGGAAAGTGACGATATTTTGCAAGAAGCTGTGCCACCGTCAATTCGATTGGACACCACAGAGCCTGAACTCTTGTTCCAAGATCAAACAGTACCTGGCCGTCTCCATTACAATCTAAGACCAAGGCCTATGGACAAATAAATATTCTTTTTCTTTTACCCTTTTTGTTTTTGATAACCAGAGCTCTCCCATCTGAAGGACTTTCTTGATTTTTTTGTTTTTCGAACCACCATCCGGGTTCAGCCGCAGGGTCGTGGTGCCAAGACTTTGGGGTACAGGCCAAAGACGTTAGGTCGACGGTTCTGGTTGGTCTAGGGCGTTCCCTGGACTGACAGGCGTACTCCTTAGCAGAAGATACTCACCCGCCGCGAGCGGCACTCTTAGAGGATGGAGTTTTTCAAGATGGAGAGACCCGCTGAGGAAATGAACTTTAAAACAAGAATGTGTAAAATAATGAAGCGCAAACGTTTTGTATTTTTATGTCTGTTTGTATTATGTAGTATGGTAGTGTTTACTGTAGGATTTGTATTCTTCTCCTCTCAAGAGCCCATTGCACCCACTGTACAGCCTATACCTCCTCCTACTATCTCCTCACACTCTTTTCACCCTCTGCCTGAACACGAACAAGCTAGACGGGCAGAGTTTGTGAATTACTCGTTTATTCAGCTCCTGCACCAGCACCAACTAGTCATGAATACAACCAATTGTTGGGTGTGTGGTTTAATGCCACATACCATTAATAAGGGTATTCCCTATCTAGTGCTACCGTATAGTTACAATGGATCGTCATGGGCATTCCAGACCATGTTTCTCTATGCACTAGATGCGTACTCCCCGCGAGAACCGCGCTCCATCAGACCTAGCACCAATAATAAAGCTTTAATGAAAGGAGTTGCCGATATGAGCAGAGATATCGATGCATACTCATCTATTCCCAAAGAAGAGTTGAGAGCTTATGTAGGGTGGAACGCGACGGGGTATAGTATTAGTCTAGGTGAAAGACAGCGGAAAATTTCATCCCCAATCTGGGTCGTACCCCACATAGGTCGGTTCTGTTTGCAAGGTAATGGTCAGAATCCTAGGGCTCAACTGGGAAGAAGTGACTGTACTGAAACGTACACTTTTCCGTCACAGTTTTCCCCTGCGTTTTTGGCTGCCAAGGGTACATATTTTATCTGCAATGACCGAGCATATACATGGTTGCCCCCTGACTTCTCGGGCACATGTTATATTGCAAATCTGCTACCGCCAACATTTACTGCCGCCTCTGACTATCACAAGACCAGAGTTGTGAGAGGCGTGATTAGTAAGGAGGATACTGCCGGTCAGGAAGCGGGAGATTTCTTTTTGGGTTTCCTGCCGTTTTGGGGACCTATGGTTAATAGTAGGAACCTGAGACAGCTGACTCGTGTGGTTGAATCCACTGTTAATGTTACGGCTGGTGCCCTTGGTAATTTGACAGCTGAGCTCCAAGCGGATCGCCTCATGACTCTGCAGAACCGCATGGTTCTAGACGTCATACTTGCAGACCGCGGTGGGGTATGTAAGGTTATCCAATCCAGTTGTTGCATTCTCATACCAGACAACGCTCCAACAGTTTATCAAGCCATCTCCAAACTGCATAAAATATCTGAGTCCATACACGTGGACAAAGGAGATTGGTCACTGGTGGGATGGTTCTGGGAACTGATATCTGCCTGGGGTTGGAAAGTTCTGATGGTCATTGGAATGATCTTAGCCATCCTTTTCCTGTTCTGTCTGTGCATACAGTGTGCTCCTGCGATATGTGGCCTCTGTGCTACATTATGTGTAAGGAAACCTGTATCGAGGGACGAGCTAAGTAATAGGATGATGCTACAGCAACATCTCCATGACTTCGTGAATATTGACCTAGACTCGGATTGAAATGAGTATAGTTATTGCCTATGTAAGGGCAAAAGGAGGGTCTGTCGTACTTTAGAATTTGGGACCGCGTAGGAGGCAGGGCCCTACCCCTGTCTATCCCAGTATTAGTGAACCGCGAATGGTTAATGCGGTATGTACAAGTGCTTTTTGTAACATTTTAGCTATGAATGCACTGTGTATACGCTATTTCACATCACTACGTGGGTTCCATTTTGTAGCGGTGGCCATCTTATGGTTGCCCTCACATAGGCTATATAGCATGAAGCGAATACGGGCCTTTTAGAGCACATGTGCCTTTCTTTGACTTTTCTGTGACCTGGGCAGCTTGGCTCCGCTGCCCCAGGTCAAACTGGTCCCACGAGTTCCCCGTCCTCTGGCCACCTGTGATTAGCATCAGGGCTTGACACACCATAAAGTCTTTTCATCCTACACGAGCCTCCAGCTAATCTCTTTCGCACCTGACTGTTCCTGCTTTATGGCTTGTTTCCCAAACAGGAGATGCTCATGTTTATTGGGGCCTATCGATATCTGATGTGGGATCTGAGCCTTGCTGTGTATATAATTTCGGGCTGGCTTAACTGGAATGTGGGATGGTCATCATGACTCTGCCTTTTCGTTTGAAATGTATACATGTAATGGCCATATCGTAAACTAAGGAATGTATGCCTGAGGCAGGATATTCTGTATTTAAGAAGAAGCCCGTTTCTGTGATTTTCAGCAGTCTCCTGAGAACATACACGTTGTTGTACTTCTAGGATACCTGTAATTGGTCTGCAGCCAATAAACTGATCTTTAACTTCACCAAGAAGACTCTGTGTTTCTGTAGGTCTGAAACAGGAAGAACCCCGAAGTCATAGGGTGTGTTCCCCTGCACCGCTGGGCTTAAAATACCCAGTACTTCAACGCGGAATTACTCAATTCCTCTAATTTTGCTGGGGGAATTAAAAATGCCGCCCACCCCTACTCCAGATTCTTTTTAAGGATCTGGTTGAAGATGCCAAGAAGATGAAGAAGTGACTCTCCTTGTGCAATGGTATGGAAAAAAATGGTTGACGAAGGTCAATGACAGTGAACCACTCAGACTCACATGGAATTTGAAGTAAAATCACTGCTGGATTTGGTACCACAAGACAACAGGGAACTACAAACTCATTGATCTCCTTCTGACTATACTGCCTAAACGCCTACAGCAGTCTCTCATAATTGGAGTGTATTGACTCTTTGGACTCTTGGGTCATTCTGTCAATCTTGACCCAATCAATGTCTTTAGGAGATACCTTTGAATTCAAGAATGTAATCACCTAATGATACTTTCTCATAACCACAGTGACAGACCCTTCGATACTGGATGTCTTATAGGTTCCTCCTCAGGCCATTCCACAGCTATTTTGCATTCAACCCACAAGTTACTTGGGACCACAATCACAATCTCAAACAAGGTATTCAAATCTATTCACTAGACGTCTGATGTTTTCACAAACCAGTCAACCTGTCTATACTATTCTGCTGGTTTTTCCCTCAATCTTGGAAAATTATTCAGGAATGACGCAAGATCATGTCTGTTCAAGGGTACATGAACATAGCTTCTACCAGGCACTTCTCTCATTGAGAAAATTTGTATATCCTCCTCTTCTTTCTGTGCTCAAACCAGAAGCAACTCTAGTCTTACTGTCTTTGGTTCTTTACCCTCTTGCCTTCCTATCTATCCAGCTACTACCACTTTCAGATATAACCAATTAATTCCTTGATCTGTAATTTCGTTCCTGATGGTCTCATGTTAAGGACATCATGGTCATCAAAATTTAAACAGTAACTTCTCTGTAAAGCTTTGGATCTATTCAAATCAATTTCGTATTTATGAGCTAATTTGGCCATCCTTTCATGAGCCTGTGCAGAATGCCTGGTGATATCTTTACACATGAACAAGAGCTCATTGTATTAGTATATATCTAATTGGGGCATGTCAACATTTCCAAGTATCATTTCATTTAATTCTAATTTTAATGTAGCCCCATCTACTGTCGTCTCCCTCACTGGGATTTGAACAGTCCTTCCACTTGTTCGCGAACTTTCACCTTCACTTGAGATGTCTATACCTTTGAACCAATAATCTAATTCTTGGGCACTAAGATGAGGTTGCTCTGAAGGGGTATTAATTATTATCTCTTCTCTAGAAGTACTGATTTGCATTGGCTGGTGAATTCCAAATTAACATGTCAGAATTTGGCGAACCCAAGTTTATTCCTGTCCAAAGGGTACTGCTATTAGTACCTAAGAGGTATATGTTGGGTATGAAAAAGGGGGGCGATCTTTGGGGAAATATTCCACTTGGGGAAAACCTTTTCTGATTTAATGTTGGATCTGCACTTGCAGCATGTGGAGTATTCACTTGTGTCGGGATAAAGGGTTTCGAGGGACTTTTCTCATTGTTGAGCCCACAGGATTTTTACCTGATGTACCCATCTCAGTAGGAATAGCTAAAGTATGTGTAGTATTTCCTGCCAATCCAGGTTTATACAAAAGAACAACAGGACCAATTGTGGAGTAACAGTCAGTGCATCTGGGGTATTTAAGACAGATACATTTGGAGGGACTTTCATTCCTGAACCCTCTCCCATCAAATGAGAACTTCCATCTACTGGTGCCGTAGGCACATCAGAATTCCCACTGGTATTTGCATTACTCACTCCTCCAGTTTGGGCCACATTGTGTGGGGTGGACGATTTAATAATAGTTAATTCAGGAAATCCTCTTTCAGACTACTATCACTGTCCTCACCTCCATTCTCTGTGTCATCTACCTTTTCCTTCTTTTTCTTTTCGTTTACCTTTCCCATCCTCCTCACTCGTCAATGCTGGGTCCAGTCTAGCTCCCTCGATCATATCAGTATTCCATGTCTTCTATTCTGCGACTCACCTAGCATCCGCTGAAGTCTTTATTGCCTTCTTGACCCTCCCTCCATTTCTTTCCTTGCGTTTATCGTGAGCTATGTCTTCCTAAGCATTAAGTGCTTCACATTGTGCAGGTCTAGAAGCGGTTTCAGGTCATACAGCATCCTCCTTAAATATCCAATAATTCTCAAATGATGTGTGGTATAGCGGGGAAACGTCAGTGCAGACTCTTTCTCAGTGATCTTATGCCATAGTTCAAGCCATATACACATGTGAAGACCCACGTGTATGGCCATATAATAAACAGTGTAACTTCGTGCTGTGCTTCTTCTCCCTTTCTTACAGGTATAGTCACATGTCCCTTCCTTAGACTTTGTAGTGCTTCAAAGAATGTCAATTTCAGTCAAAGTATACAAAACTCACAAATTAATTTTCGTTTAAACCATGGAAATTATTCTTCACCTACAGTTCTCTGTCCAGTGTCCACAATCAATACCAACACAATACTCTATGACAAAGCCAACCAATAGCAGCGCGGCTCTACACCAACTGACCACCTTTACAATTCTTCACGAACACACTCAACAATTTACGCGCAAAACAATCACAAAGCAACTTCAACAACTAACTTTGTCCACTTCCCTAAAGAAATTAAGGTATTCATACACACAAGAAATGGTTCAAAACAATACTTTCTGACCTACCCTGTAGCACACTCGAATGAAACCTCGACCAGTGGGGTCTCACTCGGATTGCTACAGTTCCTCCCTGCGCACTGAGATTCACTGTACCAAACCACACCTCACAATCACGCAAAGATAAAGCACCTATCTCACATGGGCTGTCGATGACTTCTCATGACACCACAACACAGCAGAAAACTGCAATATAGTGTATTCTACACTTTTTAATTTCTTCCCAGGGTCTTAGGCCATGTAGGACCCGATAACCACTTCAACTTCTCTGCATCAAGAGTCACATTCACAGAACAACTGAAAACATCTCTGCAGAACACTACACAATGACTGCAAAACACTGCAAGCTAAACATAAGCAACGCGCAACCCTATTAATACTCACACCTCTGCTGCACAACCCGTTCCTGAACTGCTGGAACTCCATCAATCCTCCAAACGAACCATGGGCTTTAGAGGTTTGGAATGGGTTTCTGAAATTTATGAATGGGACACCCTAACTCCCTCTTGCCATTGTTTACACAATGGTTTTTTTCTTTGTCGACTGAGAGGTGGAAGGGAGTTAGCAGTAATAAAACAAATCTAATTAACAGTGTAACTCATTTGACTATACAATGAGTACTAGGAATCAGAGAATAAAGTTAAGACATTTTATCATATGGTTAGGTTAATGTAAATAAATCTCAAACCCATGCTGTAAAGATACAAGATAACAACAGGAAAGCCAAACCTTTTAAAGACGTTCAGGCACATCAGCATGAGACAAACAAGAATTTTAGTCACAGCAACACAGAAAATTAATAATAGGATCTGGTGCTCAGAAAAGTCTCCGAACCTCTTATCTAAACTTGAGTAGTGTCTAAAGTCATCTAATTTAGGGTCTAAACCATCAAAGGATGATTAAATCTATAATGGTCTCTAAAAAATTGTGAAAATGCAGAAAAGAGAAAAATATATGCAGGAAGGTGTCAGCATTGCAGAAGCTCGGTCAAGAGTCTTCTAGAGATAAGGAAATAAGTGTTCACCTAAGCCACACTCAGCAAAGAGTCAAAGGGGATAGCATAGAGGTCAGCACCTCTCAACGTCCAAAGGAATAGTGGCCAACATCAACCTGTGGGAACACCAGTTAATACTACACAAATCTTCTTAGTGACACCCCTCATTCACGCCATCAGGGGCTCCATTGTCCTTTCCATTCTCACGTTGTGAGCTGCAACATTTGCGGATTCTCCTAGACCCGTCCTTTGAAAAATATCCACTTGGGGACCTGCAACTCTTCAATATATTATTGAATAGGGACTGTTCGTTAATGCTCTGGCTCTCCATGTTCTTTGTCAAGGTCCTCTTCTCAGGCTTCTCTATCACTAGTACAGTGTTACATCTATTCTCACACTATGTGAATGTACCTTCAGGGAAAACAAGCATTTAAAATGCAATAGGTCTCGCCTTTTATTACGTTAAAGCCATTTGCTTTGCTATTTAATACCATTAGCAAAGCAAATGGCTTTAACTTAATCAAAGGCAAGACTTATTGCATTTTCAATGCTTGTTTTTTTTTACTTTTCAGTATGCACTCTTGGAGAAAGCATGCCTCTGCAGTCCCTCTCCTTCACTTCTACCCTCTGTGGTGTTAGTCTTACCCCTCCTGCCGCCCTCCTGCTCTCCGTTGGGTCATTCTTCCCCTCTGCCCTCTGTGCTGTCAATCCTCCGCCCTCACGATTTCAAGCTGAAGGAAACAATTGATGACGGAGTAGTTTGTTCTAGCTGCACGAAGAAATCTGGTCAGGGTGAAGGCTCTAATTTATGTTCACAGAAGCACTTCATAATTTGCTGTTGCAGTGAAATGCCTCTGCAGTGCCTCTCCTTCACCTCCGCCCTCAGTGGTGTTAACCTTAACCCCCCGCCCTCCTTTTGCTTTCCATTGTGTCACTCTCCTACCCTACCCTCTGCCCACCATCTGATCGTTTTATCCTACCCTCCTCCCATCATCCCTTTATCCCTTTTTAGGTCTTGCCTGAGCCAGCGCATGCGCTGTCTGGCCAGACTTTTAGTAAGTGGGATTCAAAAATCCTACCACACGCTTTTGCTTGTGGCCTAAAGCTTGCAGTTATGCGCACAGTTACGCGCTGCGCCATATGGATTTCCTCTCTGTCATGGCTCATTAAGCGCATCGCTCGAGGGCACCCTTACAGTGCGCGATCACTTTCACTTTCACGGCGGCGTCACTTTCACGGCCGCGCAGCCAATGCTTGTTATACTTGTTTTAAGTTTCTTCTCTTGTTTTTTATAATTCACGCAATGACGTGGCGACAGCTTGTTCCACGGTGTGTTCCGTTTGTACATGGAGAGATAAACATTAACGGCGCGAAGTTTCCTTTTATCGCGCGCGCACACCACTCGTTTTAAAGTCTCACTCAGATGCACCGTGCAACATGCGCCATGCTCTTGTGTGCTGCTGCCAGCTGATGGAGCGCCAGTGCTCACATGGCTTAGCGGCGCAGACATGAGCATGCAGCAGTGGCTCAGTCTGTGCCAGAAGGCGCTGGAGATCGTCTCCGAGCTTTGCCTGGGAGGCCAAGTGGACTGGGAGAAATGCTCGGGTATCCTCCCTCTGGCCAGCCTGGCGAGCCGGCCTTGGGGTGGCAGCAGCACAGGTTGGAGCAACCCGGCGGCTTCTCTCAACGCTCAGCTTTGTTTTTAAACATAAAAAAAGGCATAGTCATTACAATGCCAATAGCTTAAAGTCGCGTAAATGCAAGAGCTATTGCATTGCAAATGCTTGTTTGTTAAAACATCCTCAGCAGTTCACTTCAACCCACGCCGCTGTCTCCCAGTGCACAATCTTTGTTTCCTACCCTCTAGTTGCTTTCTCACCCCCCAACTCCACCATACTGTTTTAAGGCCTATTGCACAGCAATGCAGGTTGCTGCGCAACACGGCTTAAAGTAAACAAAAGCAAAGCACCATGGTGCGTTCAGTGCTATCTGCTCCATAGTGCTATTTTTACATTTACCTTAAGCCATGTTGCACAGCAGCCCATGTTGCTGTGGAATATCTTTAAAAAACGTTTACAAAGCCAAATAGCTTTCGCAGAGCTATTTGCCGTTGGTAAAGAGGTTGCACAGCAGTGCGGTCTGCTGCGCAACATGGCTAAAAGTAGATTTAAAAAGTGCTATGACATGCTCAGCGCTGGACGCGCCATAGCGCTTTGTTTTTATTTACTTTGCGCAATGTTGCACAGCAGCCTGCTCTGCTTTGCAACATCTTTAAACAAAACATTGACAATGCCAATAGGTCTCGCATAGGTGAAACCTCTTGGCGTTGCCAGTGCTTGTTTTGCTTTGTACCTCGAGCATGTTCCTTATGTGCTGGAGGGCTTCCATGTGTCATGAGCATAAAGCCACCATCATCTTCCGGTATTACCCTTTTTAACCCTTGCCAGCTACAATGTGCTCACTTGCCCAAATCTAGCTCTTGCATATCTCTAATTCTGCATGTCTCCTTCCGGTCCTCCACACTCTGCACTGTTCCTGCACAGTACACCCCCATGTACTGCAGCGTGTGCACGTGCCCCACTACAGCCCTATACTATCTCTTTGTTTCTTCATGGACCCTTTCTGTAGTCCTCCATGCCCTGCAATGCTCCCACGCAGCCCAGTAGCCCCTCTTGTGCTGCAGCGTCCCTATAAACCTGCTCGGTACAAACCATCGCGTGCTGCAGTATGCTGGGGAGTCTTAATTTTACACCCGGAGCCCCATTATATATAATTGCCTCTGCATTCATACCCATTAAGATGCTTAATGCTTTGCAGTGTATATGCATGCTGCGGTATAGCAATCTTGAAACCCCATTACCTCTGCATGCCGTGCCGTACCCTTACATACTGCAGTGTGGTCATGCCCCCAGTATAGCCGTCTTCATAACCTAAAGATTCTATATTCTCTAATGTAAACCCTAATGTGCAGTGTTAGACCTGGCACAATTAGCGTGAGTCTCCCTTCCATTTTTTTTGCTGTGCCTCCTCTGTTTTCATGGTAATAGATGCTCTGGGCGCTGCGCCACTGCCATTCAGTGCCGCAGCGCGGATGCTCCCTGTATAAAGATGACATATGAATTGGTGTACCCCTGATTGGCTTATTTGGAATACCTGTTAGTCCCTAGTAATGTGGCCTGTGTGTGCCCAGGGCTGGTAAACCAAATGCTGCTGGTGGGCCTGAAGCGCTGATTTGCGCCACCCACAGAGGCAGCCTGTAAAGTGTGTCTCAGACCTGCCACTGCAGTGTCTGTGTGCAGTCTAGAGCTGCCATCTTGGCTGTGAAGTGCACCCACTTCCCAGCCCCTGAACCTTCCCTTGGCATCATGTAAGCCAACCCTATGGTAGGGTGCATTGTATGTGTAAGGTAGGACATGCTCTGCTGTGTGTAACATGTCCTGGTAGTGAATTACACCCAATTTCGTTTTTCACTACTGTAAGGCTACCTGTTCTCCATAAGCCAGAATGGGAGGTTTGGCTATTACATTCTATAGTCCTAGCTGACCCATAGAACATGGCCTCTGAGTCTGGTCAAGGAAGGCTGGGAGCAATCTCCCATGAAACCTCCCCAAGACGTATTTAGCTACATCTTGGCCTTCAGGAACCAGACTTGGCGTTTCAGAAAGATTGCTGAGGCAAATCTGGAAGCCAGCCAGGAGGAGATGAAACGTTGGCACGACCAGAATGCCACTCTGGTCGAGTTTCAACCTGGCCAGAAGGTTTGGGTACTGGCCCCAGTGGAGCCCTGTGCGCTCCAAGATAAGTGGACTGGTCCATTTGAGGTGGTGGAGCGCAAAAGTCAAGTTACCTACTTGGTGGACTTTCAGTCGCCCCGGAACCCCCTGTGGGTCCTGCATGTGAACCGCCTGAAGCCCCACTTTGCGAGGTCTGAAGTGGGCATGTTGCTGGCCACAGATGCTGGAATGGAGGAGGAGAGTGAGCCTCTTCCTGACCTCCTGTGCGCAGAATAGAAGGATGGGTCAGTGGAGGGTGTGGTCCTCTCCACCACACTGACCCCTGAGCAGCAGAGAGATTGTTATCAGCTGTTGGGACAATTCTCAGATTTGTTTTCCCTAGTGCCCGGCGTCACTGACTGGTGTGTCCATGAGGTAGACACTGGGGACAGCCCCCCTGTTAAGCATAAGGCTTACCGGGTGTCTGACAGGGTCAGGCCCTGCATTAAGGAGGAGGTCTCCAAAATGTTTGCCCTAGGGGTGATTGAGTCCTCTAGCAGCCCTTGGTCCAGCCCAGTGGTCTTGGTACCAGAGGCTGCCGCACCTGATGAGGCCCCTGAACTAAGGTTCTGTGTGAACTACCGAGGTCTCAATTCGGTCACAAGGACTGACGCGCACCCCATCCCCAGAGCAGATGAGCTCATTGATCGGCTAGGGGCTGCCCGCACCTCAGCACGTTTGATCTAACATCTGGGTACTGACAGATCGCCCTGACTGGTGGGGCAAAGGAGAGGTCAGCATTCTCCACACCCGATGGGCACTACCAGTTCCGTGTGATGCCCTTTGGGATGAAGAATGCCCCTGCCACCTTTCAGAGGTTGGTCAACCAGGTGTTGGCTGGACTGGAGGATTTCAGTGCCGCCTACCTGGACGACATTGCAGTGTTCAGTTCTTCCTGGGAGGATCACTTGCGCCACCTCTGGGAAGTGTTGATGGCATCGCGCAGAGCAGACCTCACAATCAAGGCCAGTAAGTGCCAGATTGGGCAAGGTTCTGTGGTGTACCTAGGACACCAAGTGGGGAGTGGCCAGGTGGCACCCCTACAGCCCAAGATTGACACCATCCTGACTTGGGAGCCCCCAAGGACCCAGACGCAGGTGAGGGCCTTCTTAGGACTCACGGGGTACTACAGAAGGTTTGTCAAGGAGTATGGCAACATTGTTGCACCCTTGACTGAGCTGACTTCCAAGAAGCAGCCAAAGATTGTGAACTGGACTGACACCTGCCAAAAAGCTTTTGATGCCCTCAAGACTGCCATGTGTACAGCGCCCGTACTCCAGGCACCCAACTTTGCTGAAGAATTTATTGTCCAGACAGACGCTTCAGAGCATGGGGTGGTGGCTGTTCTGTCGCAGATCAATGAGGAGGGACTAGACCAACCTGTAGCCTTCATCAGTAGGAGGCTACTGCCACGGGAACAGAGGTGGAGTGCAATTGAGCGAGAAGCATTTGCTGTGGTCTGGGCGTTGAAGAAGCTGAGACCATACCTGTTTGGGACTCACTTCCGGGTTCAGACAGACCACAGGCCCCTCAGATGGTTGATGCAAATGAGGGGTAAGAATCCCAAGTTGTTGAGGTGGTCCATTTCCCTACAGGGGATGGACTTTACGGTGGAACACCGCCCTGGTACAGAGCACGCCAATGCTGACGGTCTGTCCAGGTTTTTCCGCCTTAGTGATGAGAACTTCCGAGGGAATGGGTATTCTCCCCACATTTCAGCTGGGGGGGACACGTGTTAGACCAGGCACCATTGGCGTGAGTCTCCCTTCCATTTTTTTCGCTGTGCCTCCTCTGTTTTTATGGTGATAGATGCTCTGGGCGCTGCGCCACTCCCATTCAGTGCCGCAGCGCAGATGCTCCCTGTATAAAGATTACATATGAATTGGTGTACCCCTGATTGGCTTATTTGGTCTACCTGTTAGTCCCTAATAATGTGGCCTGTGTGTGCCCAGGGCTGGTAAACCAAATGCTGCTGGTGGGCCTGCAGCGCTGATTTGCGCCACCCACATAGGCAGCCTGTAAAGTGTGTCTCAGACCTGCCACTGCAGTGTCTGTGTGCAGTCTAGAACTGCCATGTTGGCTGTGAAGTGCACCCACTTCCCAGACCGACCCTGAACCTTCCCTTGGCATCATGTAATCCAGCCAACACTATGGTAGGGTGCATTGTATGTGTAAGGTAGGACATGCTCTGCTGTGTGAAACATGTCCTGGTAGTGAATTACACCCAATTTCGTTTTTCACTACTGTAAGGCTACCTGTTCTCCATAGGCCAGAATGGGAGGTTTGGCTATTACATTCTATAGTCCTAGCTGACCCATAGAACATGGTAGAAAAACGAATTTAGTATGCCTGAGCTCAGAATATTAAAATACATCTTTTAGTGAAGTTTATTTTTATATTCTGTGTTTGAAAATACCACTTTTAGAAAGTAGGTATTTTCTTGCCTAAGCCTTCCAGTGTGCTCTGCTGTTATGTGTATTGGCTGTCTGGTTTTGGAGGGACAGGGCAGGCTGAGTCAGACCTGGGTTGAATAGAGAGATCTGCCTTGGAGTGAGGGGAGGGGTAGCTCCTGCACTTGAATAGGGCTGTGCCTGGCATGGTGAATGCTGGCTCCACCTCCCACTGGGTGTCTGAGGGCAGACCCCCTCTTTCTGAAAGGAAGGATGCAGCCTGGTAAACAAAGTGCTCCAGGGCTGGGCAGAACTGGTTCTGGCTGGGTTCAGTGACTTGTAGCTTCTGAGAACAAAGACTTTTGGGGTATAAATATCTGTGCTGAAACCCCTACAATTGGTATTGCTCCTGGATCTCAAGACCAACCTCTGTCCGTGGAACTGAGGAAAGCTGCAGGAGAGGACTGTTCTGGTGTTGTGTGCTGTTCCCTGGATTGGCCTGCAGTAGTTTTCATTGGACTGGAAAAAGGAGGGAAAAGGATCTGTAAGAGAACTTTTTAATCTTGAACCTGCAATCACCCAAGGGCTAGAGAGAGAACTAGCCCCCCGACTGAAGTCTCAGGACCAGTAGACTTCATTTTTGTCGCTAAGGCCTGTTAGCGAGCCGCCGCAGCCGAGGAGCATCAAGAAAATCATTGCATCGCTGCCGCTGAGAGCTCGCTGGCCTGATCATCTCCCCGCACGTTTGCGGGCCTAAAAAGTATCGCTACAGCTACGGAGCATCAAGAAAATCACCGCATCGCTGCCGCTGAGGGCTCGCTGGCCTGATCATCGCCCCGCACGTTTGCGGCCCGAAAATCATCACTACAGCCGTGGAGCGCCAGGAAAATCGTCACAGCGCTGCCGCTGAGGGCTCGCTGACCTGATCATCGCCTTGCCCGGTTGCGGGCCCCAAAATTGTCGCTAACCCCCGTTAGCGAGCGGCCGCGACCAAGAGCGTGAGGAAAAACATCGCTAACCTGCCGGTGCGGCATTTTTTTATGGATTATTTGACAACATCTCAGAACTGTGAGTAAAAAGGGTCGCAGAGACCATTGCCCTGAACTGAGCTTTGCATTCCCCAGTGGAACTATTTTTGCAGCATCCAGAGAGAATTATTTTTGTACAGTATTGTGGTTTCCTCATTATTTGGTCTTGTGATAAGCCTCTATATAAAGATAACTATTTTTTGATACCTACCTGTGTTGTTTCCTTTTGTAGTGTTCCTCACTGTATTACTGTAAATGGTCATAAACGCTTAACACACTGCCTCTGAGATTTGCCTAACTGCTCGTGCTACGTTACCACAGGGTGGAGCAGGGGTTGTCAAAGGGGTGCAGCCCTACACTCTGACTTAGAAAGAAGGGTCCCTGCTTGGTCAGTGGCCAACCACTGCCAACCAGAGACCCCCCATTTCTAACATGCAGCATGTGCACGTGCCTCTAGTATAGCCATACTCGTCCCTCCGTACTCCAATATAAACCCTAGTGCACAGCAGTGCATGGGCATGCCTTCAGCACAGCCATCCTCGTGCACTATGACTATCGCCCTTCCGTACTCCAGTATAAACAAACCCTAGTGTGTAGCCGTGAGCCGTGCTTGCGCATGCGTCCAGCACACCCATCCTCACGCACTATCACCCCTCCATACTCTAGTTTAAACCCTTATGCATCGTGCCTGCGCATGACTCCCAACACACACATCCTCGTGCACTATCACCCCTCCGTACTCCAGTATAAACACTTATGCATCCGTGCCAGCGTATGACTCCAACACACCTAATCTCGCGCACTATCACCCCAACCGTACTCCAGTATAAACCCTTATGCATCCGTGCCAGCGCATGACTCCAACACACCCATCCTCGCGCACTATCCCCCCTCCGTACTCCAGTATAATCCCTAGTGCCCAGCCGTGCGCGTGCATGCCTCCCTCCCACACAGCCATCCTCGTGCACTATCGTCCCTCCATACTCCAGCACTAACCCTAAAGAGCAGCTATGCACACATGCCTCCAGCACAGCCATCCTTGCACACTATAGTCCTTCCGTACTCCAGCTTCAACCCTAATGTGCAGTGATGTGTGCATGGCACTAGTATGGCCGCTTTCATGCACTATTGTCCCTGTATACATTCTGCAAACCTCTGATAGTCCTGTGCATAATTTTTGTCCCTCTTGCTTTACTGTGCACATCCCCAGGTGCAGCCGCCATCTGCCCTGTTGTCCTTGCCTCCTGCAACCCTAATGTCATGCAGTGTGTGTGCATGGCCCGGTAATGCCATCCTCGGGCCCTATTTTCCTTGCGTGCCCAGTATAAACCATAAGGCACTGCAGTGTAAATGTCTGCAGTGCCCCTCCATGTGCTGTAGTGAGTCCACGGCAGCCATTATAGCCCCTCGTATTCTGGGATTCTTGTGTGCCCCCACTTTAACCCCTCTGCCCTGCCAACTCTGCTGGTGGCACGCACCAGACTTGGCTCCCAGCCTTGGATTTTGTGGGTCTCTAGTCTGGGCTGGGGTCAAACTAGGAACTCACGATGGGGCAACTCTGTGTTTACCTTGATTGGTCATCCCATGAGAAATAAATTGCATGTGTCCGTAACGTCGACCGCACCAAGTCCCCTCTTTCCCCTCTGACGTGTGATGGATGCCAACTCTGCTGACAAAGGGTCTTGTGGGCCGGTGGGGAATGACGATGATGAAATGTACCAAACCTCACAGCATTAAGAAAACGTTGCTGTGAAGTGGCTCTTAACCATGTCCCGGGATTCCGTCTCCGAAAATGGCCTCACTCACCATATCTGAAAGTTTCTCGGGCAGTCTCAGACTGTTGCTGATTGCACGCTTACACAGCTGTATGACCAGTAGCCTAAGATTAGATTAACTATGGTGAAGAAAGGGGTAGAGATTATAACATATGGAATAACCGCATCAGCGAAACCCACACAAGCTTTTTATCGCCAAAACATTCTGAACTGCGGCTCACAAGAACACGGACTGCGCATACACGTGGCCAAGACACTATTCACCTGACTCCCTGCATCACAAAACTGACGTGTTTCCGCGTATCATAAGAGGATCGGGTTCCAAATGGATGGCAGAGGATATGGGATCAACATATGTTAATCATAGCTGCCAAAGTTTTAGATTGCTATGTGCGACATTCTCATCATTTCCGTGTAATGACCCTGTCACCAGGCAGGTCGCTCCACCCAACCACCACGCAGCCCCCTGTGTGATTGGACCCGCTACCCGCTGCCTACACCTGTGTCAGCCGCCTGCATCCCGGCTGTGTGCGGTGTTGCCTGTCACCTCCGTTTCGCCGTTTTTGCCTACTTGACTGTATTTTTATTCCCTTTTCATTTCTGTACCCCTTTGCTCTCACCCTTCCTTGTGCCCCCTTTTTCTTCTGTTATACCCCCCTCCCTCCGTGACCTTCGCCGCTTCTCCTGCCGTCTTTTTCCTGCCGCTTTTCTCCTGCCGCTGAGCCCCTGCGGCCCCGCCCCCTCACTCTCATTGGCCGCCCCGCTCCCACCTCCCAGCTGCTCCTCCCTCCCTCTGCCCCTCATATGGAGGCCGCGAAGCGGTGGTAGAGAGCGACCTTTGACCCTGTCACCAGGCAGGCTGCTCCCCCCAACCGCCACGCAGCCCCCTGTGTGATTGGACCCGCTGCCTACACCCGTGTCAGCCGCCTGCATCCCGGCTGTGTGCGATGTTGCCTGTCACCTCCGTTTTGCCGTTTTTGCCTACTTGACTGTATTTTCATTCCCTTTTTAGTTCTGTACCCCTGTGCTCTCATCCTTCCTTGTGCCGCCTTTTTCTTCTGTTATCCCCAGCCCTCCCTCCGTGACCCTCGCCGCTTCTCCCGCCGTCTTTTTCCCGCCGCTTTTCTCCCGCCGCTGAGCCCCTGCGGCCCCGCCCCCTCACTCCCATTGGCCGCCCCGCTCCCACCTCCCAGCTGCTCCTCCGTCCCTCTGCCCCTCATATGGAGGCCGCGAAGTGGTGGTAGAGAGCGACCTTTGACCCTGTCACCAGGCAGGTCACTCCCCCCAACCGCCACGCAGCCCCCTGTGTGATTGGACCCGCTGCCCGCTGCCTACACCCGTGTCAGCCGCCTGCATCCCGGCTGTGTGCGGTGTTGCCTGTCACCTCCGTTTTGCCGTTTTTGCCTACTTGACTGTATTTTTATTCCCTTTTTATTTCTGTACCCCTGTGCTCTCACCCTTCCTTGTGCCCCCTTTTTCTTCTGTTATCCCCCTCCTCCGTGACCCTCGCCGCTTCTCCCGCCGTCTTTTTCCCGCCGCTTTTCTCCTGCCGCTGAGCCCCTGCGGCCCCACCCCCTCACTCCCATTGGCCGCCCCGCTCCCACCTCCCAGCTGCTCCTCCCTTCCTCTGCCCCTCATATGGAGGCTGCGAAGCGGCCGCGCAGCGGCCGTGCGCAGCGGGCGCATGTGAGACCGGCCTCGTGGCGTGGGCCCTCCCGACCAGCAAGTTACACTACAACCACGCCGAACCTCGTGGACACGGCCTTCCGGCTCCCGTGGGCCAACATCCCGAGGGCCGACCAGATCCCCAACACGCATGCCTGGCCGAGGGAGAGCGAAACCCCCAACCCAGACCAGACCGAGAGGCGCCGACCCTGTCACACCTTTGGTCTCTTCCCCGAGGGAGGTTTAGATCGACCACCAGGCCCCCGGTGAGCGGGCGCCTCGCCTGCTGGGCGTCTGGAGTCCCTCCCGGACACACCTGAACAGATCAAAGGGCCGAGCGACAGGAAACCCCATCACACCGCCCCCCAGGCACCAGACCCCTCTCTGCGAGGACTCCGGACTTCAAAGAGGAGGGGGAGTATAACAAGGGGTGCTGAAGGGACGGGAGGCAGAGAAGACCTGGACTGACGAGAGCCTGCTGACTTGGTCGCGGCTCGATCGCTCCCCGAACAGAAGAACGCTACCCGAACTCTGAACCACCGGAGCCCTGCTGACGCTGTCGCGGCTCCCCGAACTCTGAACCATCTGAGCCCTGCTGACGCCGTCGTGGCTCCCTGAACTAAGACCCTCCGGTGCCTGCTGAGTGACTCGCGGCCCGCTCCTCCAAGAGAATCGGCAGAGATTGCCGAGAGAAGCAACATCCCCTCAGCTCGAGGATTGAGAGCTGGGCGCCGGATACCTCGCAGAGACACTGATTGAAAGACTGTCCCGCTACCCCTTTTCCCCTCATCACAAGATCGCTGCCGCTTGTGGCATTAATTCTGCACCTGCCTGCCGGATCATAAAGATCCCTGATAACCACCGATAAAAGCCTAATATCTTACAACGAATTACTGTGTGGTGTCCCTCTATCCGAAGAAGAGAGTAAGCGTAGCGTGTGCGATCCGTGGTACGAGACCCTTCCAGGAAGGGCCTCCCTGCTTTTGCTCGGCCTAACTCTGGGTAAGGTGGGCCTCAGGGTGGTCAGGAACACATTCCGCAGCCTCCCCGGGGAACGCCTTCCAACATTTGGTGGCAGGCGACGGGATACGAGCCAACACCTAGAGATCGTACAGTAGACGGCTGACGCACTACCAAGAAGAATGGAAGGAGAAACTTCCCTAGGTGCCGCAGGCACCAACCCGAGCACGGCATTCCAAAAGGACCAGTTAGAATCTTATACGCACCGAGAACTGAAACAATTTTGCAAAGACTTTGGAATCGCTACCACCGGACTAAGCACGAAAGAGGACTTCCAGGGGGCATTGAAAATCTGGGTCGAGGCGGAAACTCCCCGGACGGAAACAGAAGGAGAGCCTCCCAAAGAACCACGAAGCACCCCGGGGAGGAACGGCGCCCCCGAGAGGGGCCTATCCCCAGAGGAACTAGCGGACCGAGAAAGAGATCGCAACCACGAACTAGAACTAGCAAAATTAAAAATCGAAGGAGAGCTAAAACTGGCTGAGAAAAAACTGGCGGTTTAACAGTTTCGCCTACAAGGAGAACTAGAGGAAAAGAAACGACAGAGAGAACACGAAGAGAAAAAACTCCAACTAGAGCACAAACGTAGCCTAAAAGAAATCGAGCTCAAGGCTAGGAAGGAGGAGGCCCGACCCTCGAGAACACAACCCATCTCCTCCACCGTGGAACCAAAGGTCCACATCCCCAAAGATGTGGTGAAAGAATACTATAAGAACGACGATATTCAGCAATGGTTCAAGGCCTACGAAGTCGCCATGACCTCCCACCGGGTCCCGCAGAAGGACTGGGGAGCTGGGCTGTGGGGCCGGTTCCTGAGCGAGGGGAGAGATACCCTGCTGGACCTGCCCTCCACGGTGATGAACTCCTACAGTCACATGAAAGAGGCCCTAGTAGCCAGATATGGGCTCACCCCTGAAATGTACCGACAACGGTTTAGAGACTGCAAAAAGATACCCGGTACCACCTGGGTGGAGTACGTGAACTTCTACAGCCGGGCCTTGGACGGATGGATCAAGGGCAGCAAGGTCTCCACCTTTGAGGAGCTGTTCGACCTAATCGCATGGGAACACTTGTCCGCTAATTGCTTCGTAGAGCTGCGCCAGCACCTCCTGGACAGCAAACTCACAGACCCTCGAAAACTGGCCGTCGAGGCTGACCGATGGGTGAACACCCGGGCCTCCCGGGGCCCCGTGGGAGACTACGGTCACCACAGTCAGGGACCCCCCTGCCAGAGGGGCGGAGGGAATCAAGGCCAGCAAAGGGAGCTCCCGGGGGGACCCCCGCTCAGCCCTCCCAGAGGACCATCTCCGCCCTTTCCAGCTCCACCTCCGGCCAGCACCGGGCCACCAGGGAGGCCGGGGCCCCGAGTGAGGATCACCTGTTTTCGCTGCCAACAGACCGGACACTATGCCAGCGACCCTCAGTGTCCCCTGTACCAGCGGACCACCACAACAACCCCGCCGGCTCGACAGATGGCCTCCGTAGCCCTGGGGGAAGAGATAGAAGACTCCGAAGAATGGGAACCAGCCGCCATGGCCTTGGTCTCCCTAGGGGACCGGGAGATGGTCCCCGGAACGTCCCTGCCCGCCAACACGAAGAAGTACCGACAGCAGGTGACGGTCAACGGTCACCGCATCGAGGGCCTCCGGGACACGGGGGCGAGTGTCACGGCGGTTCATTGTCACCTGATCTCTGAAGATCAGATCCTGCCTGGCGCCTTTTGCCCCGTCATATCCTCACACAATTCCGAGAGCCTCTGCCGGATGGCCCTAGTCCCCTTCGAATGGGGGGGGAGTCACCGGCAAGTTAAAGGTGGCGGTCCGAACCTCCCAGCCCGTGGACTGCCTCCTGGGCAACGACCTTGAGAACTCCCCGTGGGGACAAGTGGAACGAAGAGCCCACCTCGAGATGATGGGCCTACCCGAGTGGGTATGCGCCACCACGCGCTCAATGACTCTCAGGGCGCCTTCCTCCGAGGGTGGAGAGGCCATGCCGCTAGACACCGCCACCACCCCCGAGACCCAGAATACACCACCAGAGGCCAACGACCCCCTTCTGGACGAACCGACCGCTCCCGACGAAGGGTCGGTGCCGTCCGACCCCGAAACCCTGACCCACCTCGAGGACTTGCCAGAACTGGCCCAGTGGCCCTGCGAAGGGGGCCCCTCCCGTGAAGAGTTCTGCCAAGAACAATCCACCTGCCCGTCCCTCATCGGACCCCGACAACAGGCCGAGGCCCAAGCAGCAGGCGACCAGACTGGCACCCACTGGGTATACTGGGAGGACGGCCTCCTGTACAGCGAACAAAAGTCGGCAGAGTTGGGATCGGCCCGGGTACTAGTGGTACCCCTACGCTTCCGAAGTCTCCTCCTGGGCCTGGCCCATGATGTACTCCTGGCCGGACACTTAGGCCAAGATAAGACCTACCAACGACTCGTCACCCACTTCTATTGGCCCAAGATGCGAGCAAATGTGGAGGCCCACTGCAAGTCCTGCCCCACGTGCCAGGCCAGCGGAAAGAGTGGGGGCAAGCGCAAAGCTCCGCTACAGCCCTTCCCCGTCGTCAGTACCCCTTTTGAGCGGGTAGGAATCGACATTGTGGGACCGCTGGACCCCAAGACCGCCCAGGGCCACCGGTTCATCCTCGTCCTAGTGGATCATGCCACCCGTTACCCCGAAGCCATCCCTCTCCGCACCGTGACGGCCCCCGTGGTAGGCCGGGCCTTGATGGGGGATCTTCTCCCGCATGGGGTTCCCCCGCGAAGTCGTGAGTGACCGGGGTACGAACTTTATCTCCCGATATATGAAGTCCCTCTGGCAGCAGTGCGGAGTATCGTACAAATTCACCACCCCGTACCACCCCAAAGGAAACGGACTAGTCGAGCGCTTTAACAAAACGCTGAAAGGAATGATCATGGGCCTCGAGGAACCCCTACGCCGAAGGTGGGACGTCCTCCTCCCATGTCTCCTGTTCGCCTACCGGGAGGTTCCCCAAAAATCCCTGGGATTCAGCCCATTCGAACTACTATATGGACACCCCGTCCGAGGACCCCTGAGCCTGGTCAAGGAGGGGTGGGAATCAACCCCCCGGGGGACCCCTCCGGATGTGTTCCGATACATCTTGGCGCTCCGCAACCAGACCTGAAAATTCAGAGAACTCGCAGAAGCGAACCTCGAGGCCAGTCAGGAAGAAATGAAGCGCTGGTATGACCAGAATGCTAGGCTGGTCGAGTTTCAGCCAGGCCAACAAGTCTGGGTCATGGCCCCGGTGAGACCCTGCGCTCTCCAAGATAAATGGACTGGGCCCTTCAAGGTGGTCGAGCGGAAGAGCCAAGTCACCTATCTCATCGATGTGCAGTCCCCGCGGAACCCCCTCCGGTTTCTCCACGTGAACCGCCTCAAACCTCACTTTGTACGGACCAAATTAAGTTTACTCCTGGCCACCGACGATGGGGCCAAAGAAGACACCGAGCCCCTTCCAGACCCCCTGGGGGCGAAAGAAACCGATGGGTCCGTGGAGGGAGTGAGACTGTCAACCGCCCTCACAGCCCAACAGACAGACGACTGCCGCCAGCTACTAGGGCAGTTCGCGGACCTCTTCTCCCTGACCCCTGGGATCGCCAACTGGTGTGTCCACGACGTGAACACCGGCGACAGCCCGCCAGTGAGACATCGGGCCTACCGGGTCCCTGATCGGGTCCGAACCTGCATCCAGACCGAGGTGGCAAAGATGCTCGACCTTGGGGTGATTGAACCCTCCGACAGCCCCTGGGCCAGCCCGGTAGTCCTGGTTCCGAAAGCGACTACCCCGGGGGTTGCCCCCGAGCTGAGGTTTTGCGTGGACTACCGAGGACTCAATGCGGTCACCTGAGCGGACGCTCACCCTATCCCCCGTGCCGACGAACTCATTGACCGCCTTGGGGCCGCTCGCTACCTCAGCACCTTCGACCTGACCAGTGGGTACTGGCAGATTGCCCTCACCGAGGGAGCCAAGGAGCGCTCCGCCTTCTCCACCCCGGATGGGCACTACCGCTTTAGGGTGATGCCGTTCGGAATGAAGAATGCCCCGGCTACCTTCCAGCGGCTGGTGAACAGGGTCCTGTCCGGACTAGAGGGGTTCAGCGCAGCATATCTCGACGACATAGCGGTCTTCAGCTCCCAAAGGGCCGAGCACCTCCAGCACCTCCGTCAAGTCCTGCTGGCTCTGCGCCGGGCCGGCCTCACCATCAAAGCCAGCAAATGTCAAATTGGGCACGGCTCCGTAACCTATCTGGGGCACCAGGTGGGAAGTGGGCAGGTCGCCCCCCTCCAGCCAAAGATCGACGCCATCTTGTCCTGGGAACCCCCCGCAACCCAAACGGAAGTCCGAGCCTTCCTGGGCCTCACCGGCTACTACCGAAGGTGTATTAAGAACTATGGCAGCATCGCAGGCCCTCTCACAGAACTAACCTCCAAAAAACACCCCTAGAAAGTACACTGGACTCCCTCCTGCCAGAAGGCGTTCGACACCCTAAAGGCCGCCATGTGCGCGGCTCCGGTGCTCAAAGCACCCGACTACGCCCAGGAGTTTGTGGTACAGACGGACGCCTCGGAACACGGCATCGGGGCAGTCCTCTCCCAGTTCAACGACAAAGGCATAGATCGGCCCATAGCCTTCATCAGCCGTAGGTTGCTGCCCCGGGAACAGCGGTGGAGCACAATTGAAAGAGAGACCTTCGCAGTAGTCTGGGCCCTCAAAAAGCTACGGCCCTACCTGTTCGGAACACACTTCCGAGTACAAACAGATCATCGACCCCTGTGGTGGTTGATGCAGATGCGAGGGGAAAACCCCAAGCTGCTACGCTGGTCCATCTCTCTCCAGGGGATGGATTTCACTGTGGAACATCGCCCCGGGACGGACCACGCCAACGCGGACGGCCTGTCCCGATTCTTCCGCTTCAGCGAGGAGAACCCCCAAATGTATGGGTAGTTCTCCCCGCCTTTCAGCTGGGGGGGGCACGTGTGAGACCGGCCTCGTGGCGTGGGCCCTCCCGACCAGCAAGTTACACTACAACCACGCCGAACCTCGTGGACACGGCCTTCCGGCTCCCGTGGGCCAACATCCCGAGGGCCGACCAGATCCCCAACACGCATGCCTGGCCGAGGGAGAGCGAAACCCCCCATCCCAGACCAGACCAAGAGGCGCCGACCCTGTCACACCTCTGGTCTCTTCCCCGAGGGAGGTTTCGATCGACCACCAGGCCCCCGGTGAGCGGGCGCCTCGCCTGCTGGGCGTCTGGAGTCCCTCCCGGACACACCTGAACAGATCAAAGGGCCGAGCGACAGGAAACCCCATCACACCGCCCCCCAGGCACCAGACCCCTCTCTGCGAGGACTCCGGACTTCAAAGAGGAGGGGGAGTATAACAAGGGGTGCTGAAGGGACGGGAGGCAGAGAAGACCTGGACTGACGAGAGCCTGCTGACTTGGTCGCGGCTCGATCGCTCCCCGAACAGAAGAACGCTACCCGAACTCTGAACCACCGGAGCCCTGCTGACGCTGTCGCGGCTCCCCGAACTCTGAACCATCTGAGCCCTGCTGACGCCGTCGCGGCTCCCTGAACTAAGACCCTTCGGTCCCTGCTGAGTGACTCGCGGCCCGCTCCTCCAAGAGAATCGGCAGAGATTGCCGAGAGAAGCAACATCCCCTCAGCTCGAGGATTGAGAGCTGGGCGCCGGATACCTCGCAGAGACACTGATTGAAAGACTGTCCCGCTACCCCTTTTCCCCTCATCACAAGATCGCTGCCGCTTGTGGCATTAATTCTGCACCTGCCTGCCGGATCATAAAGATCCCTGATAACCACCGATAAAAGCCTAATATCTTACAACGAATTACTGTGTGGTGTCCCTCTATCCGAAGAAGAGAGTAAGCGTAGCGTGTGCGATCCTAGGTACGAGACCCTTCCAGGAAGGGCCTCCCTGCTCTTGCTCGGCCTAACTCTGGGTAAGGTGGGCCTCAGGGTGGTCAGGAACACATTCCGCAGCCTCCCCGGGGAACGCCTTCCAACAGCGCACCGCTGGTGAAGGCGCGCCTAAGGCAAGCCCGTCTGCGCCCCTCCGTGCCTGGACCGCGCCCAGCGCCAGAACCCCTGGACCCCGCACCCCCGCAACGCCAGACTGCACTACGACGCAAGTGCCCTCCACACACTCAACACCGAACGAGACCACCCCTGCTACCGGGCCACCCCAAAGCGCACCCAAGGGCCCTTCACCTGCCGGAACTGCAGATTCACCAGCATCCAACCCTCCAAACCGCCAGCCAGAGAACCCAACCACCTCCGCTGCATCCTCCTCAACACCCGCTCTGCTCGCAAGCACGCCATCGAACTCTGGGACCTCCTAGACTCCACCGCCCCCGACGTCGCCTTCCTGATGGAGACCTGGCTGAACGCCACCTCAGCACCAGACATCGCAATAGCCATCCCACCGGGCTACAAGATCTCCCGCAGAGACCGTATCAACGGAGTGGGAGGAGGAATCGCCATCATCCACAAAGACTCCATCAAAATCTCAACTAACACCGACGACACCCTCACCACCGCCGAGCACATGCACTTCCAGATCCACACCGACCCCAACACCACCCTCAGAGGAACACTCATCTACAGACCCCCCCGGACCCCGCCCACAGTTCAGCAACACCATCGCCGACCTCATCAGCACCCACGCCCTCGCTTCCACTGACTACATCCTCCTCGGGGACCTGAACTTCCACCTCGAGAACAACAACGATGCCAACTCCACCGCCCTGATTGACAACCTCGTCAACCTCGGACTCAAACAGCTCGTAATGACACCTACTCACGCCGCTGGACACACACTCGACCCCATCTTCTCCGCAAGCCCCCACGTCTCCTTCAACCACACCACCGAACCCCACTGGACCGACCACAGATGCGTCCACTTCACCTTCAGGAAACCCACCACACACCACCGCACCCAACAGCTACCGCGCCGCTGCGGGGGCAAGGTCACCGAGGACCAACTGACTACCGCCCTCGCCCTAAGACCACCCACCGACCCCACCGACCCAGACAACGCCACGACCAACCTCACACAGTGGATCAACAACTGCGCCAACACCCTCACCCCTCTGAAGACCCCCACAACCAACCACACCAACAAGAAAGCCGCCTGGTTCACTGAGGACCTCCGGATCTCCAAGCACACCTGTCGGAAGCTGGAGAAGAAATGGCTCCATGACCGAACACCAGACAACCACACAGCCCTCAAGAGCGTTACCCGCAGACACCACCAACTCATCAGGACCGCCAAGAAGACCGCCTTCAAGGACCACCTTCAAGGACCGCCTAGACAACAATGCACACAACACCAAAGAGCTCTTCAGCATCGTGAAAGAACTCTCCAACCCCAGCTCCAACACCAACGACATCCCGCCATCACAAGACCTGTGCGACTCCCTGGCCACCTTCTTCCACCGCAAGATCACCGACATCAACGACAGCTTCAACTCCGACCCCCCCGCACCCACCACCGAGTCCACCACCCCTGCGACTACCACCCGCACCAGTCGCCTGACCATCTGGTCCAACGTCAGCAACGAAGACACCATCAAAACCATGAACTCCATCCACTCCGGATCCCCATCGGACCCCTGCCCTCACCCCGTCTTCAACAAAGCCAGCACAACCATCGCGCCCCACCTCCGGAAAATAATCAACTGCTCCTTCAAGACAGCAACCTTCCCAGAAAGCTGGAAGCACGCCGAGATCAACGCCCTTCTGAAGAAGCCCAAGGCGGACCCCAAGGACCTCAAGAACTTCCGGCCCACCTCCCTGCTCCCATTCCCGGCAAAAGTGACTGAGAAGATCGTCAACAAACAGCTGACCCGCTACCTTGAAGACAACAACATCCTGGACCCTTCCCAATCCGGTTTTCGCAGCAACCACAGCACCGAGACCGCCCTCAGCGCCGCCACTGACAACATCAGGACCCTGATGGACAAAGGAGAAACAGCCGCCCTCATCCTCCTGGACCTATCAGCAGCCTTTGACACGGTCTGCCACCGCACCCTATCAGCACGCCTCCACGACGCCGGTATCCAAGAGAAGGCCCTGGCCTGGACCACATCCTTCCTCTCTGGCAGAACCCAGAGCGTCCGCCTCCCACCCTTCCGCTCCAAAACCACCGAGATCATCTGCGACGTCCCACAGGGATCCTCCCTCAGCCCGACGCTGTTCAATATCTACATGGCACCTCTCGCCCACGTCGCACGACAACATAACCTCAACATCATCTCCTACGCAAACGACACCCAGCTGATCATATCCCTCACCGAAGACCCCCACATCGCCAAAGCCAAACTCCACAGAGGAATGAAGGCCGTAGCCGACTGGATGAAGGACAGCAGACTGAAGCTGAACTCAGACAAGACGGAGGTCCTCATTCTCGGACCCACCCCATCAGCCTGGGACGACTCTTGGTGGCCCACATCGCTAGGCACAGCCCCGGAACCCACGAATCACGCACGCAACCTGGGGGTCATCCTCGACTCCACTCTCTCCATGACCAGGCAAGTCAATGCCGTCTCCGCGTCCTGCTTCAACACCCTCCGCATGCTCCACAGGATCTTCAAATGGATCCCCCTCGACACGAGAAAAACCATCACCCAGGCCCTCATCACCAACATACTAGACTACGGGAACGCCCTCTACTCAGGAACAACAAACAAGCTCCTGAGACGACTCCAACGAATCCAGAACGCCTCGGCCCGACTCATCCTCCACGTCCCCCACCACAGCCACATCACACCCCACCTGAGAGGCCTGCACTGGCTCCCCGTCAACAAAAGGATCACCTTCAAGCTCCTCATCCACGCACCACAAAGCACTACACAACACCGGACCCACCTACCTCAACAACCGACTCAGCTTCCACACCCCCACCCGAAGCCTCCGCTCAGCCAACCTCGCCCTCGCCACAGTCCCCCGCATCTGGAAAACTACCGCCGGCGGCAGATCCTTCTCCTACCTCGCCGCCAAGACCTGGAACACTCTCACCACCATCCTACGACAGACCCACGACCTGCTGACCTTCAGAAGACTCCTCACGACCTGGCTCTTCGATCAGTAGCGCCCCCCCCCCCCTCCCAAGCGCCTTGAGACCCTCTCGGGTATGTAGCGCGCTTTACAAATGCAATGATTGATTGATTGATTGATATTTCACCAGCTAGGAGTGACCCCTTTTCGGAAAGGTACGCCCGCTGCCAGGCCCCTCGTGCTCCAGCCCATAATAACGCCACGCACCCAGTCACAGGCACTGAGACCCATACGGGCCCCAGGCGGACTGAAACCAGCAGTCCAGGGGCCAGTCTGTGACGAGGTAACTCACCTCGCGATCTACCAAACGACGGCATTTTCCAACCAACGACCCTCACGACGGCATGGCCGGCGCGCAAAAGAGAAAGAAAAGCAGAAAACGGAGACGAAAAAGACTGGAAAACTGACGAGGGGAGAAAGCAGGGATGGAAAAGAACCTGCAATAGCGAGATAAAGGCCCCGGAAGAGTAGACTACTGAGAAAACAAGCTGTCCGCCTTGTGTGATGACTTTGCCAAAGCTGAGTGAGAAGAAAAAAGTGCGTGGGGACTAATGAAGGAGAGAGTGTCACGCCGCCGGTAAAAGATCAAATCCCAGTGGACAGGGCCAAAAGGAGACAAGGCGGCAACAAGGAGGGACTAAGAAGCCTCCTTTACAATGAGAAACCAGCGTTTTGCATGTAAGATGACGCGAACCAATTAAAAAGATGGGCGGGGCTTCAACTGCGCCTCCGAGAGCTTTGGAATCTGTATGGATTCCAAGATGCTCTCGAATGACGAGAGCAGCGCATGCGCCCTGCTTTCGCCAGCCGAAACCTAAAAAAACATGCGGGCTGAAATAACAAGCAGTATTTTGTGCCAAAAGAAATGCACACATTTACATAGATCTTTCTTGTTTCTGAAGTAAATACATTTTAATAGTGTGAGGTTGTTTTTATCCAATCTCGAAAGACTACATTTCATTTAATATGGTTAAGGCATGTATATGAATCTCTAGTTCTATAGTGAATGCACCTCAGTACTGAGTTTCAGTGCAACACTTTACATTAATAACGTTAGAACACACAGAGTATGTAGTGATGAGTGCACATATATATTGTGTATTTGTGATGTGTTTTAGTGGAGTCAAAATTACGCTGCTCCAGAAGATATCATCTGACTCAACGACACCCTAATTAAAGCCTAAACTGGCTAGCATTAAATCACCTCAAATTAAACTCCCTGAAAATGTAACCCATTCTCATCTCACCACCACACCCATATCTGAGTGGATCAAATGACTTGATGCCCTCAACTGCAAACCAGCCATTATTTAAACAACTAAATCCCTCAGAATAACCCTGGACAAACACCTTGACATGCAAGCTCACATTGATGCTTCCACTCGCGGTGCTGCCTACCTACTCAAAAAGGTGAAACCATTCATCCTGCCCTCAGACTTCAAGACTGCAATGCAGTCACTAGTTGTATTCAGACTGGACTATGGGAGTGCAAGCCTGGCAGGTTTACCAACATCACACACAGCTCCACTCAAGACAACCCTTAATGTTGCGACAAGATTGATAACAGGGACATGAAGCTTTGACCATATCACTTCTTCTCTCATGACTCTCCTCTGGCTTGCTTTTGAAGCAAGGATCCAGGTAAAAATTGTATGCCTCACACACAAAGCCCTATACTATGATACTCATCGATACCGCAAACCAAAGCTCACAATATCAGGAGTTAGCTGATCCCTGAGGAGTGCACAGTCCCTATGATTTGAACCCCTTAGATTCAGAAACGTAAAGTTCTACTCTCGCACTTCCTCCAGGTCCCCCATGATAAAAGGGAAGTCTCTTGGACCTGAGATTCATATAAACCCTTCCATCATAACCTTCAAGAAAAAAGTTTAAAAACCTCTACATGACAGATCCCTAAAGGTCCATGACCAAGGATGACCTTTGGACCAATTGAATCCCTTCTACTATAAAGCAGGAGTGTGAGTCTCTCAAACAAAACTCATGTAATATCCCTGGGCCACAAACTTTGCTCCATGCCCATTGTTATTGAGGCTACATGAAGGGTTGGAGGCTCCGGAACAGGAGAAATGCTTTTTAACTTTGATGGAGGAGCATGACCCACTCACGTGCCCAGCCCATTTGGGAGAGGCTACAAATGAGAAATTATGAGCGCGTGTGGAAGGGATTCGGGGGGGAGAACATCCCGCTTCGATCGTGCTGGAGGTGAAGGTTTGTAAGGACACCAGTAGAATTACAGCACTACGCAATTTTTAACTCACCTGACTGGTGGTTAATTTTCCACACTTACATCAGTGCTTGTGCCGAGTGAAGGATTAATGATGGCATAAATATGAGGACTTCCAGAGTATGATTGGAATTTACTAAAGCACTATGGGAAATGTATCTTCTAATACGTAGTCACGTGATGTTGGACTTAAATAGGCACACATGAGTGCACTTTGCAATCTGACTTCCCTTTTGTGAGCAAGGCAAAACGCCAAAACGTTAGATAAAGGGAAAGCATGCTGTGTCGTTTGGATGCCAAATAAATACTTCACTACCAGCAACGAGCCTCAAAGTGTTTCTGTGGTGTTTGAGGGATGGGCTGCTCCGTGCCCATTGTTATTGAGGCTGCCCTGAAGGGTTGGAGGCTCCAGAACAGGAGAAATGCTTTTGAACTTTGACGGAGGAGCATGACCCACTCACGCGCCCAGGCCATTTGGGAGAGGCTACGAATGCGAAATTATGAGCGCGTGTGGAAGGGATTCGGGTGGGGGGGAGGGGGGGAGAACATCCTGTTTCTATCGTGCTGAAGGTGAAGGTTTTTAAGGACACCAGTAGAATTACAGCACTACGCAATTTTAACTCACCTGGCTGGTCGTTAATTTTCCACACTTACATCAGTGCTTGTGCCGAGTGAAGGATTATTGATTTTATTGGTTCTGTAACGGGGTGGGTTGTTATTTGTACAATGCTGTAATACACTTGGGTAATGTTTGCGCTCACTTTGTATATAAAAACAAAAATTAAAAAGGGTACTTTGGGCTTTGATTTACTGGAACCTGAAGACATAGTTTAAATGCACAAGACTGAATGAAATCATAAAATAGCACAACAAATGGAAAGAGAAATGCATTGGCAAAGTAAGATATTCTTTTTAGAGGGGTGTCCACATGTAATTTGGGTAAAATCCAATACTCAAAATGGAACAGACTTAATGGATCAAGTAGGGTGATCCATTGACCTATGTTGTAAGCTGTGTGGGTGTAATTACAAATTACAGAAGAACAGATCAATTGAGGAACAGGGCTTACCCAATGGCCCTTTATGTATTATGGCCCCCTTTGTGTATGCACTTTTTCATTCAGATCTTTTGTGATTACATGAGGCTTGTAAAATAATGAAGCTGAATCTAGGCCAGACCTAAAAAGGATGAGGCTGGGACTCCTTCCAATTACTGAATTGCAGCCTTGCCGGACGGAGATGGACAGCACTACATTAGATAATTGTGGGAGCACTAGAATCTTGGGTACAGGAAAATAAAATAAATTAATCCCAAACTGATGTAGAGACAAAACTGTGCTACTAATGACAACTTACTGGTCCCATTAATGATAATACTTTACACCATGCATATAAGGAAAGCACAGTTGTATGCTTGCATTTTATGGTCTGGCTTGACAGCGCAGCTGTTGCCAGACAATTATGGGAGCTTCCCTTGAGAGTACATGTTTAGATAGGGAAGAAGTTGTGTGCTTCCACAAAAAAAATGCTTGTCATCAATGCAGCTGGGATCATTTTTATTTATCTAGCTGCCTGAACTTGAACTTTCAGGGGAACACACAAGAAATTGTGAAGCTATTAAAGTGTCTTAGATAACTGGATAAACTATGGTGTTTTTCTATTGCAGCATCACAGGTGGGAGGAGGGCAGTCATTAACCTACATAGATATTTAGGTCTGGCTTGACAGTGCAACTGTTACCTGACCATTTAACCTACACCAGTATTATTCCACAGTTCTTTGCCTCCACACAAAAACATATCCATTCCCATGCTATCTGCTTATAATGCTTCACATTACCATACAACATGCCTTTAAAGCCAGATCTATTGGGATTGCCAAAGCTTATTAAACTATTGAGCAGCATTAAACCTTGTTGATAGGGGAGGTTGTTAAATGGGGAATCCCATCAAATCATTTAAGAGAAATCCAAGAGTTGTATACAGAAAAGTGGGTCACTGTGAATTTTGGCCAAAATATTCTGTTGGGGGTCTGTAATCGGCCCGTAGACCGGAACTTCCAAGCTGATGTCAATGGTGTGATTTGTCTAGTGGGAGGTGTGTGGCTCTGCTGGGACTGATCCTCCACCCAATTGTATGTAAACATGCTAACATACTTCCAACTCCCATCCCTTATCCTCATGTGTACCTCAAGGTTCAGCTCTCAGCCTGACCCTTTTTAACATTTATGTGGCTGACGTAGTGGAAAGCTATGGTCTCATGCTATTCTCGTGCACAGACGATACCCAGATTATTTTCTTTCTTTCTCTCAACGAAGGTTGCAGCTCGGACACTCTAAACATCTGCCTTATGAAAGTTGCTGCTTGGATGAATAACAACTTCCTTAAACTAAATGGAGATAAGACTAAAGCGGTGCTGGTGGGCAATCAGAATCATCTCTGAGTACCACATTTCTGGCCTGACGTTCTCGATACTCCTCCGATCCCTGTCTCAGTAGGTAAGAACATAGGTTTCTGGCTTGATTAAAATCTTTTGATGAATCATCATATCACTAAGGTGGCCTCCACCTGTTTTGGCGTTTTAAGATGGCTAAGGAAAATTCCTTGGCTGCTGCCAGTCTCCACTCAAACAATGGTAATACAAGTATTAATTATCTCTAGGTTGGCCTACGGTAGCATTCTTTATTTAGGGTCCTCTAAGGCCTCACTCAGGCATCTTCAATTAGCCCAGAATGCAGCCACCAGGCTACAATTCCACCTCCCGAAGCACTCCTCTACCACTAATCTTCCAAAACCAAAGATTCTTCTCATAGCAAAAACCATATATTTAACAGAAACATAAGGTACCCACAATAATTATATGAAAAAAACATTTATAATTGAAAATTATTGAAAAACAAACTCCTGTACAACATTGGACTAGTGCTCATACAGTTGCACAATACATATAACATGCAAAAGATTACTGTGTAAACAAAAATCACAATGGCAGAGGGAGAATGTAACACAAAACAAATTCAGTCAAATGATAGAAAAGAATACAATATATGCTTCCTCCTAATACACCAAAGGAATGCATCAACAGTGTTTCAGCCTCCATTAATTCAAATAGTCATCGTCAGGACAGGGACAATAGGCGCAACCATCAGAATCAATTTCAAAATACAAAAACTGGACCCACCAAACAAGTGAATCCTCAATGCAATAGTCAAGGAACCCAGTTAAGGATTAACTCAGTTACACCTGGTATATGACATCCGGCCAACAATGTAACAAAAACTTCTCCAATTTGCAGTCAACTCCTAACAAAACAACAAAAAAACTGTATGTTTAAATGCTTATATCAGGCAAAAATACTAAAGAAATAAATCATCGAGTAAGCCAGGCGGCATGAATCAGCCCTGCTGTCCCGAAGGATCAGTCATTCTATCTCATACGCGTCTCCAAATAAAAACAAGGTCTATTGTATTCGAGAGTACTGCTGGCTAAGGTACAAATGTACATGATGTAACGGAAAACACCTAGTCACCCACTGTAGAGTGCTGGCAAGTGCAGAATCAATAACCCGGAGGGGACAGAATGCAGCTTCCATGTAACGAGGGGCAGGCACAGGAAGGCCCTCTTCTGCTGGGGGGATGGCACATACACTAATTAAATTGGATAGGTTGTAGGTTTGGCTGTAGCAATATGGGAAGAGAGAGGAGGCTAAGAGATTGTGGCAGGGATTTACCAGGGTTTTTAGACTCCAGTACAGTGGTACAAAGGAGCCCCGGTGGGTGGAGAACCTGCATTTGGCAAAGGCACTATCTGAAGTTATAAAGTATGAGCAAAACTGATGAAAACGGTACATGAACAACGGGAATGGTCTTTGCAGAATCTCATATTTTGTCTAATAGGACTGGACCCTAAAAAACGAAAAAGGTGAATACAGGTTGAGACTAGATTTGTCCAAGGTCTGTCATGGCAAGAGGGCAGTTCTATCAACGATCACATATCAAAGGAGCTAACAAAGGTGTTTTATGCATCTATTGATATTTCTTTCACATAGGTGGCTCAGGCAGGAGGAGTGAGAGTATATCTGGCCAATTCAGACATCAAGTCTGCATTCAGGTTAATACCAGTGCATCCAGAGAACTTCCATCTTTTAGGAATTCAATGTCAAGGCTTTTTCTTTGTACATAAAGCATTGCCCATGGGTTGTTCCATTTTTTGTGCTCTGTTTGAGAAGTTTAGTTGCTTTTTGCAGTAGGAAATTGAGCATTATTCAGCGGGGGTTGAATGCTTTAGTCTCTACTGGCAAAGATGATTGTGTGCCAAGAAGTGGTTGGACAGTATGAAATACGGAGGGTGGGGGGCAACACATCACGTTACTTGAATTCTTCCCACAGGTGGTGGCAGTTACATTGTGGGGTGGCCATTTTCAGAATAAGAAGGTATCTTTTGATGTGGATAACAAGACAGTGGTTGACAAAGTGAACAGGCAGTCCACAAGGTACGTCAAGGTTCTTCAACTTATGCTAGACTTTATGCTAGGATGTTTGACACATAATGTTACCTTTCGGGGGAGGCACATTCCCGGAGTTGACAATGACATTGCAGATTCTTTATCTCATTCAGAGTGGAGGAGATTTTGTGAAATCGCAACAAAGGCAGACAGCAAGAAAACTCACATGCCAGCAGAGCTTTGGACAATAGGAGATGCAGATTGATGAGAATGGTGGAAGGGTCACTGACTGCATCCACAAAGAACGTGTACTATCAAGCTTGGATTGAATTCTCAAATTTAGGATGATGGGCTAAATGACGTGGTTAACTTCATCCTAGGCCTGATAGATAGAGATTTGTCTTTGGTGCCTATAGCTGGAAAAACTGTCTTAGTTGGCTTTCTATGGCAGGATGTTCTGGGATTACGAGCCTTCTGTGGATGAGTTAGGCACAAGGATGCTGGAAGGGTGGGCTAGAGAGCACAGGGCAGCAAGAAGGATAAGGAGGCCAATTACACTTGTGTTGTTGAAGAATGTTGTTCTGTTTTTGGGAGTGGTGTGTAGAACTTATGACAGACCAATCTTGTTTACAGGTATGATTGTTTGGTTGTTTTTTGGAGCCTTTCATATTTTAGAGTTAATAGGAGGCAAAGGAGGTGAAGCGTTGCAACTTAGTGATGTGGTAGAGCGAGTTGACTGGATTAATGTGAGCATCAAGAATGGGAAAACGGACAAGAGGGAGAGGGTTGTTAGGTAAGTGGGATTGAGGAGATATCCAGTGAAGAAGGTCTGTCCGGTAATAGTTTGAGAGGCGTTAAAGAACAGAGCGAGAGCAGGGGGCTTATTCTGACAGGGATGATTCTAGACTGAAGAGTGGGCAGCTTTTGGAAGTGCTGAGGAAGGCTCTGAGCAAACACAAGGAGATGATGGACGGAGTGCTGAAACTTTTCAGACACTCACCCCCAGTCACAGATCTGGGATGAATCCATCATCATTCTTTACCTCACTTCACCACCCCAATTCAGACCCAGCCATATGCAAATCAGACTTGACCCTGTTCCTCATGGAAACAGTCCAGCCCTGAACTGCCAAGCCAGGTCTTCCCTGGACCGGAAACAAGCATCCTGTGACCAGTTTTGGAATAACATCCCTCATCAGCCAGGCTAGCTTAAATCCAGTGGCAAAGTGAGAAAGGGACCCACATCTGGGCATACCCTGTCAACGTAGGGGAAACAAAGTATACACAAGGAGATAATGGACGGAGACGTTGAAACTTTTCAGACACTCACCCCCAGTCACAGATCTGGGCTGACTCCATCATTGCTCTTTACCTCACTTCGTCACCCCAGTTCAGACCCAGCCATATGCAAATCAGACTTGACCCTGTTCCTCATGGGAACAGTCCAGCCCGAAGTGCCAAGCGAGGTCTTCCCTGGACTGGAAACAAGCATCCTGCGACCAGTTTCAGGGTAACATCCCTCATTAGCTAGGCTAGCTTAAATCCAGTGGCAAAGTGTGCAAGGGACCCACGTCTGGGCATACCCTGCCAATTTAGGGCAACAAAGCAAACACAAGGAGATGAAGGCTGTGAGGGCATTGAACATGCCAGAACATGAGTTTGGAACAAACTCATTTAGATCAGGCATGACACAGAAGCGGATGCATGGGGCTGCGGATGAAGGAGATTGGGGGTGGGGCTCGGATGGCTTTAAAAGGTATGTTTTGGGTTTTGCACTAGTTAAACCTATTGTTAATATTTGTTTTTGCTGGCTGTTTGCAGGTTGTGTAGAAGGTCCTCAGAGAGGTTTCATCTTCGTATTGATCTGTGGACACTTCTTAAATTGGCGGCAAGACAGGCTTTGCAGAAGCATTACAGCCATCAATTGGGTTTCAATGATCTAAAAGTTCAGCTGGAATGATTTGGTAAAGGGAACATGCACTAGGGTGAACTGTTAATCACTTTAAATAACTTGCAAAGAGTCTAGGGTTGCCATGCCGTACTGATCACTCATTTAGGTGAAAACGATCTGGTCAAGATGAAGGGTCTAGACTTATCGAAGGAGTTAAAAAAGGACTTAAAATAAATTTGAATATGCTGGTTGGGGATCACAGCAATGGTTATGGAGTTGATGCCTAGATGGAAGTGGCATGGGACTTAGAGGCAGTGTGCTATTGACAAGTCTTGCAGAAAAATAAATGGGGAATTGTGACATTTTGGCCAAAAGAAAAAAATAGAGAGGATAGCTCATTATGACATTACGTTTGAAGTTAAACTGTTTTTTAAAGATGATGGGGTACACCTGTTAGAGGTGGCCATGGAGTAGTGCTTGTTTCAGTTAAGGGAAAGCCTCCAGTCCGAGGTGGGTAAGGGGATCAGGTGGAAGGGGCCAGAAAAATTCTGTGAGAGGATTTTTCTGGTGGCAGGTTTTACACCATAGGTAAGTTTAGAATCAGGGTTGTTTGGCTGCGGTAAAGGCAGATCCACTAAGGAGGAGGTGGTGGGGGCGCTGGTTGTACAGTAATTTACAAGAAAAGGGGTCATGTTAGCCAAAAGAGTTGGGGAAAGACAAAGAGAACATGGTGTCACTAAGGAAACATTTGAGATAAACAAGAAGGAGAGCTTTACGGGAGGTGTGAGGGGCAGGGTTATGCACGAGTACAATGTACTAGTGAAGTCTAAATTCTACTTTGTATGGCTTTGGAAATGTTTTTATATGTGATGTGCACCTGTCTCATGAAAGCAGCCTTTTGAACACACTTCTGTGTCAGTAGTCATTTAGTATGCACCATCTCCCCCGATGGGGCTTTTGGGGGTGAGGCATCTACCCCAGCTCTAGAGCACGTAAATGAAAACACTACACACAGAGCTATGTAATATACATCTTTATTCTTCGGCATGCAACTGTTAACTGAATGAACTGTGTCATAGACGTTATTGACCACACCCAGACACACCTAAATGCCTCCCAACTGATTATGTAACTTTGGATGGAGTCCGCTTAGGACCACAAGGATCCTACTGCACATGATCACACAACACTACATCTCCCACTTTGTTAAATAAAAACGTATAGGCAACATAAATAAATTAGCGTTCCTCAAGGAGTCGTTGATGTGCTCGCACCAATCGTCCAGATCAAATCGTACAATGTGAAGGAGTGCACCGTCATCTAACATCATAGATGTAGACTCAGATGCTTGACTTGGGCCCTCAGGTGAACTTGTCTCACTCGTAAGGTCTGGAACCCATGAACATCGAGGCAGGTGCTTGAAATGTGAGGAGTCTCTGGTATTGGACTTTCCGAGTCTTTGAGCATTCATCATATGTCCTTTACTTGTTATGACTCTCAATGGTTCAGCATCACATGGAGCATCAGTCTTGAGTTTCCATTTTTGATTCTCGTTCTCCTATCTTGAAAACTGTATCCCGACCCTATCAACACTTTTCTACACAGACCTTCATCTTACTTTTGCGAGAAGTGTCCATGACACGAATCTCTACATTGTCTATTACTTGGCTTGTGGTCCCTTGTGGTAGCTTTGTCCCAGTGGCTCTCGCAAACAGCAAGGTGGCAGGGCTTTCATCTGTTGTAGATTGGAAAGTTGACTGATAGGCGTGGAGAGCTGGACATAGGGCTGATTTGAGATAGATTCCTTCCAGAGTAGCGCGCTAAACCACTTTCTTCAGGGTGCCTATAAATCGTTCAACAAGGCCATTTGCCTGAGGCCAGAGAAGTGTGCTTTTCTGATGCTTGACGTTTAAGCAACTAAGAAAGTCCTTAAACTCTCTGCTAGAACACCCCATGCTGCAAAAATATAATCCGGCCTCTTGATGACTTTGTCATGTGTGCTCGATGATAAATCTTCCACTATGGGAATATGCGAGTACTCATCAATAACTACCATAAGATGATGGCTATTGTTTAAAGGTCCAAATAAATCAACTGCATTTTCTCCCACGCTCATTTGGGAAGGTCATACACATTTAGTGATCGCTCTGTTGTTTTGGGAGATAAGCAGTCGCATAGGTGACATGCTTTCAATTCCTTCTCGACTTGTTTGTCAAGGTGAGGAAACCACACTCGGTCTCTGGGGGCTCTCTTGGTGGCTACAGTGCTATGATATCCTCTTAGCATAATACTTTCTTGAGTGACAGAAAGTTCTTCCTGCGCATTTTTGATATTCATATTCAACATCATCTTTGAGAGGTCGAGTATACTTTCTCCATATTTGCGTTGCAATGATATTCTTGGGTGTAAGCATGTCTCAGTCTGTGTTGGTAGCAGCAATGATCTGGTCAAAGGATAGAGCTGCAGACTTTGCTATGAAATTGATATATGCTTCAGTTGCTTTAGACGTTGCATTGTGACACTGTAACAGAACTCATGAGAAATAATCTAAAGGATTTTGATCCTTCTCCGGCTTATGCACAATAGTGTAATCAAACTCTTGCAATCTCAACCCCCATCTCTCGCTGCCAGGGGGCATGTTGACTTTCGGATTTTTGAAAATGGTTAGCAATGCCTGGTGGTCAGTGACATGGGTGAAATGTTTTCTGTACAGAAATATGTGAAAATGTTGACAACCCCCTGTCTACAACCAGGTTCTCTTTTTTTCTGGCTGAGAATAGGCAGATTCAGTTTGAGATAGACATCTATTAGCTTAGGCCACTGTGTGTCTCTTAGCATTTAGATGTCCATTGTGTTGAGCAAGGATTGCTTCCAACCCCATACGGCTTGCGTCTACTATGATCTCAGTATGAAATTCTGAATTAAAATAGGCCATTTATGTTGCAGTTTTAATTTCGTGCTTGAATTTCTTGATGCTTCGTTCACATTCAAAGGACCATTGGAAGGGAACATTCTTCTTTGTCAACTCTCTTAATGGGGCACTCACCGTGGTAAAGTCATAAATGTACCTGGAGCAATAGCTGGCCATGGCTAAGAAGGAATGCAGCATGGTCACATCTTGTGGGGAACAAGTGGATGGCAATGTTTGCACTTTTCCAGGGTTAGGAGTCACTTCTCCTTTAGAGAAAATATGCCCAAAGAATTTGAGTTCCGTTATGTGAAACTATTTAACGTATGACCGGTATCTTATTTGTATAAGAGCTTTGTCATGTTCCTATCATGTGGCCTCAAACATTAGCATATCATCACTGTAGTTAAAAGCAAGTGTGACAGATAGAAATACTCTGCAAATGATATCCTGAAAGATTTCTGGAGCCGACGACAAACCAAAACTGAGTCTTTTGTATCTGAACAAACGAACACGAGTTGAAAAAGTAGTAATGTACCTACAGTTCTCTTCCAGCTTGAGTTGATAGCATCCTTTGTTCAAATCAAGACGGGTGAAGACTTCGGCTCCATTCAGCTGTGTAAACATGTCCGCTATGTGTGGACCTGGATGTCTTTCTCTCTAGATTACTTTGTTGGCCTGGTGCATATCAACACAAATGTGCTCTGTATCTCGACTCTCCTTTTTTGGCACTACCACTATGAGCAAAACCCATGGTGTCTGACCAGTAGAGCGTTCGGTGATGTCATGCTTTAATATTTCGAGTTCTTTCTTAACAGCCTCTTGCAAATGAAAAGCAATTTGACGGCGTCGCTGAGCAACAGGATGAATGTCCTCATTAATGTGAAGTTGCACCTTGTTAGTAATTAGGTTTCTGATTGTCAGAGTATGTACTCTGTACAAGCAGAAACCCTCACTCTAGTCAGGGTAAGCTGGATACACACTTAAAGATGACTTGTGCTCACCCTCTGATAGCTTGGCACAGAGCAGTCAGACTTATCTAAAGAAGCAATGGTAAAGTATTTGTGCAACACACACACACACACACAATAACACAATGTATACACCACACGAATACTCCACACAGGGTTAGAAAAATAGTTCATATTATTATGAGAGAAACAAGACCAAAAAGACAAAATTATGTTAAGTAGAACCAGAGTTATGAATTTATAAAGAATACATCAAAAAGTAGTGCTTAGAAGCAAATAGCGCTTAGAGGTTATGCTGGGCCGGGGTGAAGTCAAAGTTCAGGCCGACCCCGATGGAGGGCAGGCCGGCTACAGGACTCAAACAGGTCCTGCTGAAAAAGTACCTTAGATGGAGCAAGCGTTGACGTCAAAGTCTCGATGCGTCGGTTCAAATCCATGCAGGTGATGAAGGCTTCGTAGACAATCTCCTTTACTATGCAGGCGCCACATCGTTGTCAAGTTGCGCTGTCCATCCTCGTCCAACTGTGCAGTCCATCAAGGTGATGTCTGCTCCTACGTCTGCGTCGAAGGGCAATGTGCCAGTTCCGATCAGTGCTAAGCCATCAGTGCATCGATTTTGATCAATCAGGAGAGCAGAAATCACCTTGCAAGGGTCCAGGCCTGTATTGGCACCACTTGGCGTGCCAGCGCTCATAGCTGGCAGCGTCCATGTGCTGTTGCAGAGTTGAGGGAAGTCTTTGATGGCCCTGAGACCTCAGAACAGGGGGGAGGGAGCCAGCAAGTCATTGGTGTCACTCTGCGTTCACCTGAGATGGCGCCAGTTCTGGTCCTCAGCAGAGCAGAGATCAGAAAGCACTAGGGCAGCAGGGCAGCATAGCAAGGCAGAAAAGCAGTTCTTCGAGAGCAGCAGTGAAACAGAGCGACAATCCTTGTAGCAAAGCAGCCTTTACTCCTGGCCCAGTTCTTCACAGGTCCAGTAGTGTACTGCCTTTGTAGGGTCAGAGGCAGTACACTACTGGCCGTTTGTGTCTGAAGTGGGGATAACTTCAAAGCAGGCCCTTGTATGGCAAACAGGACACTGCCTATTCAGGAGTGTAGCTCCCCCTCCCCCTTCCTGCCCAGGAAGAGCTATCAGAATGCAGATGAATGCAGAGGAGTTCTCTGTTACACTCACCCATCCTGAGTTTGTGGCTGTCTAGAGGGAATGCACAAAGTGGAGCTATTACCCATCTCAGATGTGTATTGGAGACAGACTTCAGGCACACAGAGCAGTAAGAGCAGAGAAATGCCCACTTCCTAGAAGTGGAATTTCTAAAATAGTAATATTAAATCCAACTTTACTAATAAAGAGGATTTATCATTACCATTCCAAAGATATAAAACATGATGCAGCGCCTCCTCTCTGAGCAGGAATTACAGCTTAAAAGTGTATTAAGGAATTCCCAATGTTAGCTGATGAGAGGAGTAGGCCTTACAGTAGTGAAAATCTAATTTAGCTGTTTGTCCTTACCAGGACAGAAAATATCAAACATGTGCTCAGACAACTTACATTTCCCTAGTTCATGAAATAACGACAGGATTTGACTTACTATTTCGGAATGTGCATTGAGGTGGTAGTTGATGGATACCAGTCCCATGTGAGGAGCAGTGCACGCGCCAAAGTACATTGGAGTGCATGGATTGGTGTGGGTTTGTAATTTTCTTATGCATCATTGCAAGCTAAGAATGACCCTTGACTTTGCAATGGCGTAGAAGCAGCCCATGTGTGTGCCCTTGTTTTCTATTGTGTTAGATGTGGCACTGGAGACAGTTCATTGTATTTTTCTGTCGGCATGATACTGATCGATGCACGACTGCCTATAATAAAAGTTATAGGGCAGCCATTGACCTTTAGCGTGATGTTGGGGCATTGGCCAAAGGACTTTGGTCGCTTCACGTGATGATCTCTGTTTCACTTGTGTTCTTTGCAAGCAGCCAATCCTACTTGTGCATAAAGTTCTGGGGTCGACATCACCATTACACATCCATCTTCTTCACTGTGGCTCGATGACGATGTTGAAAAACCTTTGGAGGATGAATTTGATGACTATCGAATTTGTTTAGTCTCTACTTGCCATCACATGAATGCTCCAGTCCGTGTTTTCACTGTAACCGCGACCTGCTGTTCGAGGACGAAGAAGACACCGCTCTCGCTCCCACTGCCGGCATTGTTCTCCAGCTTCAGCTTCACCTCAGCTTCGGCCCCCCACTCTCATTAGCGATTGGCGGGGCAGGCAGAGGCAGAGGCAGATTGTGGATTGCGGCGGATTGCGGCGAATTGCAGCAAATTGCGGTCGGCAGCAGTGTGCTGCGGCCGCGACTCCCTTGTGACTCCCGTGACTCCTTTGTGGCCTGGGGGCGTAGTGGCAGTCAGACCACCGTTTCCCTTTGCCCTTCGCCCTTGTCTCCTCACCTTGTGACCCCAGTTGCAGCTACACGCGGAGCTACGGAGCTGCGAGCAGGGCGGTGGTGGAGGTGAGGGGAGCTGAGGATGAGCCACGGACGAGCTGCTCGGGCCAAGAGCTAAGTTGAGACCCGGCTGAGAATCGGAGGCGAGAGACTTCGGACACGAGTGGAAGTGGTGGTGGCAGTGGAGAGCCATTGCCACAAGAGCGGTCCAGGGAAGCGTGTGAGCTAAAGGCCCCAGGAAAGCCAGGAAAGCCGCGGATTGAGGAAGAGCTGAGGTGAGCAAAGATCAAATAGCGCAAAGCGAGCTGGGGTCAGAAAGTAACTATAAATAACAGTAGTAAACAGTAGTAAACAACAGTAGAAGCCGCGTCACACCGTGGGGTCGTCCTAGATCCTTCAGTCGCCCCTAGTCGCACGTTCGCATCCAAGCAAAAATTAGTCATCTTAACCCTCAATTCCTTAATGCGCTCAAGCTCATAAAAGCTCATAACAACCCTAAACATCAAACCTGGTGGTCTCTCTCCTCAAAGCACAAATTCAACGTAATACTCCGCTCTGTTCTAAATAAAAACTCAAAATTGTTCATTGCAGCCGGCCAGACTGTACTGTCGGTCAGAGTGTCAGAGTGTCGACAAATATAACCAACAATTTATGCAGTCAGGGAAAACAAGAGGAGGAGATAAGAAAGAAGTACAACCTCCACCTCCAGCCAAAGATGGAAAAGACGAGGACAAGGAAGGAACTCTGACCAATATCCCAGCTCAAACGTGTAACGTATCATCGAAGCAGGAGGAACACGGCATGATTGCGGACCAACAACTGACGTACCAAACCCAATGGCAATAACCTTGGAGACAATAGAAACAATCTCCACAGAGGCAGCCCTACAAGCAAAGTGTACCAACAGCAAGAAGATAAACCGCACGACCCTTAATAGGCATAATTCCTGTCCGAATAGCAGTAAACGAGCATTAATAACGGACTTCCTAAAAGTAGCAACTAAAACATCGGAGGAAATTTGGAGTCGTCAAGCCTTGAAAGTAACCAATCACACAAATTTAAATTTAATAAAAACCGACAAAGCATCACAAATCACCAAAGAATCAAACCTGACCCCACCTGGGGATAGCAACATAATAAATATTGAGATAGAATGGAAAGAAGAGAAAGATGTGGGCCCAGTTATCCTGGGTGCTGAAAATCAAGAAAACTAGAGTCTTCAATTTAAACTCGCTCCCCTGGAGATTTATCAAAGGAAAAATTCCGAGGTAACTGAGGTTCTAATTCACCACCATCAATCCCAATTTCACCTGGATAATTCACTTCTGTCCCAAGAACATCAAACCCCACCAGGACACAGTGTTCACAACGGTCACAGTGACAAAGTCAATCACCACAGCAAAAGCAACTCAAAACATTTTAAAAACACAGCACAATAAAATCACCTTTAGTCCCACGGGCATGACCGTTCCACAGAAGGGGGGGGTGACAACTCCACCAGTCAGGCAACAGCCAATTTAAGTGTTGACAATCAAGTCCTTGCTGATCTATTCCCCCTTACGTCGGAAATGATAGATCACCCATGGCAGGACATACAAAATGATACAACAAATTGCCTTTCAAACTACACAGATCCAGCCCTCAAGAAATCACAAAACCAAAATAAGGCTTCACCCATCAATTCCCCAGTTCACTTAGGCGAATGGCCTCACTCGATTCACAGTGCTAACCCAGCCTCATCAACATTCACTGTATGGCTCCAGTTGCTAAGTATAATGGATACAATTGGCAAAGCAATGATTTTACACGCAGACAAATTAGACACTCAAGTAGACCTTTTAAATATCCTTGCAATCCACGTTCAAGGGGTCGAACAAAAACTGCAAAGTTTCAACGAGATGATCCTAAAGGTACAGCAAGATCAGGAAACTACCTTCCAAACGTGCCATTGCCATTGCACGAGAATAATTGACAAACTAGCCTCAGTTCCAACCTTACTCACTGAACTTCTGAACTCAACAAGGGAAGTCGCAACCAAGCCTATAATTCCAATTAAGAATGATGTAATAAAAAAATCAGAGCAAGTAAACGAAGCGCTCAAGGATTCTAATCCAGAACGCCCCAATCCTTCCGTAGGCCAAAAAAGTAGTGCAATAGAATCAACTCCCAAACAGATTAAACTCACTGAGTCAACAGTACCCATACATAAGCCAAGAAGTGCTCTCGAAAACCTAAGTATCCAGGATTCTCCACCTCAAGATCAACTTAATATAACACTGGAAAGACAGCCAAAAATCCCCACGTTCCTATCGAAGCGGGAACGCAAACGACTGAGAAAATCTAGAAAGCGCAAACAAACAAGCAAGGTATCAGACCAGTCCCTGGCAACATCAATCCAAAATATAACACAGCAAGAAGTAATAACAATCCACAGCAGTACGGATGCACTAACCCCCAAGGAGCAATCAACCTTTTCCCTAAATACACCAACCATGCTTAACACATCGAACCAAAATCTAAGGGACTCGCCTCCGCCAAGGGAATTATACAGCTTATTCAAAAATGGAGCTGGGAAGGAAAAAAATAATCTTAGAACTCAGGCTACACAAGCATCAGTGAGTTGTCTTAAGTTGGCAGAAAGGAAAACCAACCAGGGCGCGTCCACCTCGGTAGAAGTAACTGGCACAGATGTAAGGCGACTAGTGGCAACAAAGGGGGGAGGCGTAAACAACCAACAAAAAAATAGACCAGAAACCCGAGATCCATCTCAGACCCCACTAGAGCCAACGGTGGTGAAATATACTGAAAAGATCTTGGATAATGAATCGGAGTACGATCCCCCAGTCAATAACAAAGTCGTCTTCAACCCACAATATGTCTCAAGGGGAATGCATGACGTACTAAATAGAAATGTCTTGCTAAAATTATTTAAAGCTCTCCCATCCTTAAATAACATAAACACCAACGACATCGAAAGTATTGAATTTTAAAAAAACCTGTCTCTTACCGGTCAAGAAGCCACAATAGCTACATTTTCTAATAAAATGCATGTCGACCTCATCTGGCAGCAGATGGCCACATTCGCCAAATGGGGAATAGAGTTAAAAAAGGTAATTCCCCCGCGTTATCCCAGCCCATTACAACCACCCTCCTACACCACGAGTCTCCTAAAAGGGGCAAAAGGCCCAGATAATCAAAACCAAACGAGGGATCAAGAACATCAGGCCAGGAAAATAACTATCACTCTCGAGTACCCCGAAGCTGTTAAACCTCCGACACCCTGGGTATTAAAAAGAGAATGCATATCCTCGGGAAAGGCATGAACATCTTCAATACAAGCCTCCCAATTGCACCAAGGATGTGCCGTTTACTCCTGGAACATGCATGGTCTGCATTTAAAACTAGAAGACCCAGATTTCATGCACACAATACAACATCCTCCTTTTTCAAGAATCCTGGCAGACAACCTCATCCCCCATAACAGGTTTTAAGGAATTTCTGAATCCAGCTAAGAGAGTCACCAAATACGGAAGAGCCAAAGGAGGTCTCTCTATTTTCATTTCCACAGAAATTCCATGGCAGGCTTCCAGTGTAGACCTAGACTGCTCTTGGATGTTGTGCGTCAAAATAGACGTTCCGGAGACCTATACCCTACTCATCCTTAACATCTATATTTACCCTGCATCTAAAGCAAAGAAGTTAAAAATTTAACAACTAATCACTTCAATAAAAACATTAAAACTCGCCTACCTGGATGCTAAAATTATTCTGTCGGGCGACTTCTATATGAACTTATTATACGAAAAGAGTAAGGAAATAAAGGGGCCCATACAAGCCCCCAACCGGCAGGACACTTCTGGCAAGAAATGCGCATTTCGTTTGAAAGACCTCTCAATGTGCATACTTAATGGACAAGGTCCGGCCGACAAGCCCGCAGCATATACTAGGGTTACACAAAAAACACGTTCCATCATAGACTATACCTTTATAGATCACAACCTTCTTCCGCACATTGCGAACTTTCAGATTAAAGATCGGGCCAAAAGCGACCATCAGCCTCAATCCTTTACATTATTGCTAACCTTTAAAACCTCAGCGAAAGTAAAGGCGCTATCATCTTTAACACAATGCTATAATTTAAAACGCCTTCGCTGGAATAAAAACAACATTACGGCCATCGGAAACATCTATACCAGCCTTTTGGAAAAATTCAATCCTGAAACACTAACCATAAATGCTTGGGAGTCGTTTATTATTGAAATTAACAATACATTTTCTAAAAACACCTATGTCCGCCAAGCCGGAAATTCAAAAGGGGCGGTTTGGTACAATAAAAACCTGAGGAAACAAAAACAACAACTAAATAAATACCTCAGACAATTACGAACTCGGGGCCCAAAATGCCACCAGGAACTTCTGTCGTCAATTGCAAAAACTAGAAAACAGTTAAAAAATTATATAAAACGTACAAAAAGAGAGCATCAAGAACATATCTGGGCTAAACTCCATCACGCTTGTAAATTGGGGGATTCCAGGCTCTTCTGGGAACAAATAAACCGACTAATCAATGGCCGGAATCAACACCATCATTCGGACATACTGGAGACCACATGGAGAGCCCACATCGAACTCCTTTACAATGAAGCAGTACCTCGATCGGCTCCAAACTGTGAAGCACTAACAGTGAAGGTGGCAGGAGGCCGAGACCAAATTAACGGTATCAATAACCCCGAACCATCTGGGGATTTAGTGCTGCTCACAGAAACTCAAGTGCTAAAAACTATAAAAGACCTAAAATTGGAGGGAGCACCAGGACCAAACGGCCTACCAAACGCCCTGTTTCGACATGACCCACCATTCTGGTCTCAAGTCCTGACCCCTCTTTTTTTCAAAGTAATAGCAGACCGTCTGATCCCTGAGTCCTGGAGAGGAAGTCCCTAAATCCAATCTACAAGTCGGGTCCACGTTCGGACCCCTCTAACTATAGACTGATTGCATTAATAGATGTAGAGGCGAACATTTACGCATCTTTACCTCTTGGTAGAACTAGAGGCCTGGGTTAGTCTAAAAAACCAAATACCTCCCACGCAAACAGGATTTCGGGTGGGGATGGGCACCTTAACGAACATCTCTGCCCTCGCTCTCTTGGCCAATCAGGCCTTCGAAAAATCAAGGCCCCTGTATGCCTGCTTTGTGGACCTTAAGGCGGCCTTCGACAAAGTTTCGAGAGCCTCCCTATGGGCTAAGATGCAGGCCTGGGGGGTTCCGTCCAGACTCCTGGAGGCCATCATCAATCTGTACACTGACACCTGGGTGCAAATTAAGAAAGGAGACGGGCTAAAACAAGGCTGCGTTTTAGCACCCTGCTTGTTCAATATTTACACGTCAGATCTCGACAAATACCTCCAGTCAATTCCAGCTGATCCCCCAAAATTGGGCAAAATACCAACGCCATGCCTTCAGTACGCAGACGACATAGTACTGTTAGCACAAACACCAGCTGGCCTGCAGAAACTGATCACGGGACTAGGAGTCTATACCACCTTAACCCTTTCGCTGCCAGGCCTTTTCCCCCTCCTGTGCCAAGCCTTTTTTTGGCTATTTGGGGTAGTGCGCGCTTAGGCCCCTGTAACTTTTTGACCACACTAGGTATCCACGCCAAATTTGCGTCCTTTTCTTCCAACATCATGGGGATTCTAAAGGTACTCAGGGTTTGTGGATTCCCCTGCAGGGGTCACAGAAATGAACCAAAATACAGCAAAATGTTGTTTTTTTTCGGAAGAATTGGAGAAACAGGCTGCAAATGAAACCATCTGGGTTTTTCCCTGCAAATGTTATCAAAAAAGGGTTTGTGGGGTTGAAATCACCATTTTCCCAGCTTTTCGGGGATAGCAGACTTTTGTCAGAAACCCAACATTTTTTACACAGTTTTGGCATTTTTCTGGGACATAGCCTATTTTTGCTATTTTTTGTGCTTTTGACCTCCTTCCAGTTAATGGCAGAAATGGGTACAAAAGCAATAATGGATCCTGGAAAGCTATACATTTACGAGAAGAAGATGAAATTCTGAATTCAGCAAGGGGTCATTTGTGTAGATCCATCAAGGTTTTTTTATAGAAACAAACAGTTAAATATAGGATAAATTGAAAATTAGTTGAAAAAAACTGCCTTTTAAATCAAGGTTTTCACGTGTAACTTCTTCTAATTATGACAGCTCTTTGAAAGCAATATACCGTTGCATCCGCTGGACATTACTGGTTGTGGGGATATATAGGACTTGTAGGTTCACCAAGAACCCGACGAGCCCAGAGTCAAAAACTGAGCAGCAACTTGCAATGTTTTTTTATTATGTACCGGGTATATAGTAATTATTCTGTAAAAATGTGTACATGGAAAAATCGGTATGAAAGACACCTATGTATTTCTGAAATGGGAACAAAATATAGAGTTTAGAAACAGTAGATATTTGCACATTTCAGAAATTGGGAATACTCATACTAGCATGAGAATTATCAGTCATTTTTTAGAATGACTTATTTTTTACACAATGTCTTTAATTTGGAAGGCAGAAATGCATCGAAAGTCAATAGATAATAACAGTTCCTTTACAAACCTGAATTACCCTAAGTCTCCCGATAAAAAGGGTACCTCACTTGTGTGGGTAGGCATAGTGCCCGCGACAGGAAACGGCGCAAAATGCAACGTGGTCACAAATCAATATCGCAGTGAAAATTTACCCTTTTTTGGCAAAGTGCCTAGCTCTAGTTTTTGAACCCTAGCTCTGCGGGCACCTTGGGAACCCTAGCAAACCTATACATTTTTGAAAACTAGACAACCAGGAGAATCCAGGATGGGGTGACTTGACTGCCTCCCACCAAGGTCTGTTACCCAGAATCCCTTGCAAACCTAAACAATTGTAAAAAAAACAAATTTTCCCCACATTTCTGTCGTGGAAAGTTCCGGAATCTGCGTGGATCCACAAATTTCCACACACCCCGCGTTCCCCAAAGTATTACAAGAAAAACGGTACTGCACTTGTGTGGGTCGGCCTAGTGCCCGCGACAGGAAACAGCGCAAAACGCAACGTTGTCACACCTCAATTTCGCAAAGAAAAATGACCCTTTTTTGGCAAAATGACTAGCTGTAGTTTTTTAACCCTAGCTCTGCGGGCACCTTGGGAAACCTAACAAACCTATACATATTTGAAAACTAGACACCTAGGGGAATCCAGGATGGGGTGACTTGACTGCCTCCCCCCAGGGTCTGTTACCCAGAATCCCTTGCAAATCTAAAAGATTGTAAAAAAAAAAACACATTTTCCCCACATTTCTGTCGTGTAAAGTTCCGGAATCTGCGTGGATCCACAAATTTCCACCCACCCCACGTTCCCCAAAGTCTTACGAGAAAAACGGTACCTCACTTGTGTGGGTCGGCCTAGTGCCCGCGACAGGAAACGGCGCAAAACGCAACGTGGTCACACCTCAATTTCGCAGTGAAAAATGACCCTTTTTTGGCAAAATGACTAGCTGTAGTTTTTGAACCCTAGCTCTGCGGGCACCTTAGGAAACCTAGCAAACCTATACATTTTTGAAAACTAGACACCCAGGGGAATCCAGGATGGGGTGACTTGACTGCCTCCCACCAGGGTCTGTTACCCAGAATCCCTTGCAAACCTAAAAAATTGTCAAAAAAAACAAATTTTCCCCACATTTCTGTCGTGGAAAGTTTTGGAATCTACGTGGATCCACAAATTTCCACCCACCCCACGTTCCCCAAAGTCTTACGAGAAAAACGGTACATCACTTGTGTGGGTCGGCCTAGTGCCCGCGACAGGAAACGGCGCAAAACGCAACGTGGTCACACCTCAATTTCGCAGTGAAAAATGACCCTTTTTTGGCAAAATGACTAGCTGTAGTTTTTTAACCCTAGCTCTGCGGGCACCTTGGGAAACCTAGCAAACCTATACATTTTTGAAAACTAGACACCCAGGGGAATCCAGGATGGGGTGACTTGACTGCCTCCCACCAGGGTCTGTTACCCAGAATCCCTTGCAAACCTAAAAAATTGTCCAAAAAAACAAATTTTCCCCACATTTCTGTCGTGGAAAGTTCCTGAATCTGTGTGGATCCACAAATTTCCACCCACCCCACGTTCCCCAAAGTCTTACGAGAAAAACGGTACCTCACTTGGGTGGGTCGGCCTAGTGCCCGCGACAGGAAACGGCACAAAACGCAACGTGGTCACACCTCAATTTCGCAGTGAAAAATGACCCTTTTTTGGCAAAATGACTAGCTGTAGTTTTTGAACCCTAGCTCTGCGGACACCTTAGGAAACCTAGCAAACCTATACATTTTTGAAAACTAGACACCCAGGGGAATCCAGGATGGGGTGACTTGACTGCCTCCCACCAGGGTCTGTTACCCAGAATCCCTTGCAAACCTAAAACATTGTCAAAAAAAAACATTTTCCCCACATTTCTGTCGTGGAAAGTTCCGGAATCTGCGTGGATCCACACATTTCTACCCACCCCACGTTCCCCAAAGTCTTACGAGAAAAACAGTACCTCACTTCTGTCAGTCGGCCTAGTGCCCGTGACAGGAAACGGCGCAAAACGCAATGTGGTCACACCTCAATTTCGCAGTGAAAAATGACCCTTTTTTGGCAAAATGACTAGCTGTAGTTTTTGAACCCTACCTCTGCGGGCACATTGGGAAACCTAGCAAACCTATACATTTTTGAAAACTAGACACCCAGGGGAATCCAGGATGGGGTGACTTGACTGCACCCCACCAGGGTCTGTTACCCAGAATCCCTTGCAAACTTAAAAAATTGTACAAAAAAAACATTTTCCCCACATTTCTGTCGTGGATAGTTCCGGAATCTGCGTGGATCCACAAATTTCCACCCACCCCACGTTCCCCAAAGTCTTACGAGAAAAACGGTACCTCACTTGTGTGGGTCGGCCTAGTGCCCGCGACAGGAAACGGCGCAAAACGCAACGTGGTCACACCTCAATTTCGCAGTGAAAAATGACCCTTTTTTGGCAAAATGACTAGCTGTAGTTTTTTAACCCTAGCTCTGCGGGCACCTTGGGAAACCTAGCAAACCTATACATTTTTGAAAACTAGACACCCAGGGGAATCCAGGATGGGGTGACTTGACAGCTTCCCACCAGGGTCTGTTACCCAGAATCCCTTGCAAACCTAAAAAATTGTCCAAAAAAACAAATTTTCCCCACATTTCTGTCGTGGAAAGTTCCTGAATCTGCGTGGATCCACAAATTTCCACCCACCCCACGTTCCCCAAAGTCTTAAGAGAAAAACGGTACCTCACTTGTGTGGGTCGGCCTAGTGCCCGCAACAGGAAACGGCGCAAAACGCAACGTGGTCACACCTCAATTTCGCAGTGAAAAATGACCCTTTTTTGGCAAAATGACTAGCTGTAGTTTTTGAACCCTAGCTCTGCGGACACCTTAGGAAACCTAGCAAACCTATACATTTTTGAAAACTAGACACCCAGGGGAATCCAGGATGGGGTGACTTGACTGCCTCCCACCAGGGTCTGTTACCCAGAATCCCTTGTAAACCTAAAACATTGTCAAAAAAAACAAATTTTCCCCACATTTCTGTCGTGGAAAGTTCCGGAATCTGCGTGGATCCACAAATTTCCACCCACCCCACGTTCCCCAAAGTCTTACGAGAAAAACGGTACCTCACTTCTGTCGGTCGGCCTAGTGCCCGTGACAGGAAACGGCGCAAAACGCAACGTGTTCACACCTCAATTTCGCAGTGAAAAATTACCCTTTTTTGGCAAAATGACTAGCTGTAGTTTTTGAACCCTAGCTCTGCGGGCACCTTGGGAAACCTAGCAAACCTATACATTTTTGAAAACTAGACACCCAGGGGAATCCAGGATGGGGTGACTTGACTGCACCCCACCAGGGTCTGTTACCCAGAATCCCTTGCAAACCTAAAAAATTGTACAAAAAAAACATTTTCCCCACATTTCTGTCGTGGATAGTTCCGGAATCTGCGTGGATCCACAAATTTCCACCCACCCCACGTTCCCCAAAGTCTTATGAGAAAAACGGTACCTCACTTGTGTGGGTCGGCCTAGTGCCCGCGACAGGAAACGGCGCAAAACGCAACGTGGTCACACCTCAATTTCGCAGTGAAAAATGACCCTTTTTTGGCAAAATGACTAGCTGTAGTTTTTTAACCCTAGCTCTGCGGGCACCTTGGGAAACCTAGCAAACCTATACATTTTTGAAAACTAGACACCCAGGGGAATCCAGGATGGGGTGACTTGACTGCCTCCCACCAGGGTCTGCTACGCAGAATCCCTTGCAAACCTAAAAAATTGTCCAAAAAAACAAATTTTCCCCACATTTCTGTCGTGGAAAGTTCCGGAATCTGCGTGGATCCACAAATTTCCACCCACCCCACGTTCCCCAAAGTCTTACGAGAAAAACGGTACCTCACTTGTGTGGGTCGGCCTAGTGCCCGCGACAGGAAACGGCGCAAAACGCAACGTGGTCACACCTCAATTTCGCAGTGAAAAATGACCCTTTTTTGGCAAAATGACTAGCTGTAGTTTTTGAACCCTAGCTCTGCGGACACCTTAGGAAACCTAGCAAACCTATACATTTTTGAAAACTAGACACCCAGGGGAATCCAGGATGGGGTGACTTGACTGCCTCCCACCAGGGTCTGTTACCCAGAATCCCTTGCAAACCTAAAACATTGTCAAAAAAAAAACAATTCCCCACATTTCTGTCGTGGAAAGTTCCGGAATCTGCGTGGATCCACAAATTTCCACCCACCCCACGTTCCCCAAAGTCTTACGAGAAAAACGGTACCTCACTTCTGTCGGTCGGCCTAGTGCCCGTGACAGGAAACGGCGCAAAACGCAATGTGGTCACACCTCAATTTCGCAGTGAAAAATGACCCTTTTTTGGCAAAATGACTAGCTGTAGTTTTTGAACCCTAGCTCTGCGGGCACATTGGGAAACCTAGCAAACCTATACATTTTTGAAAACTAGACACCCAGGGGAATCCAGGATGGGGTGACTTGACTGCACCCCACCAGGGTCTGTTACCCAGAATCCCTTGCAAACCTAAAAAATTGTACAAAAAAAACATTTTCCCCACATTTCTGTCGTGGATAGTTCCGGAATCTGCGTGGATCCACAAATTTCCACCCACCCCACATTCCCCAAAGTCTTACGAGAAAAACGGTACCTCACTTGTGTGGGTCGGCCTAGTGCCCGCGACAGGAAACGGCGCAAAACGCAACGTGGTCACACCTCAATTTCGCAGTGAAAAATGACCCTTTTTTGGCAAAATGACTAGCTGTAGTTTTTTAACCCTAGCTCTGCGGGCACCTTGGGAAACCTAGCAAACCTATACATTTTTGAAAACTAGACACCCAGGGGAATCCAGTATGGGGTGACTTGACTGCCTCCCACCAGGGTCTGTTACCCAGAATCCCTTGCAAACCTAAAAAATTGTCCAAAAAAACAAATTTTCCCCACATTTCTGTCGTGGAAAGTTCCTGAATCTGCGTGGATCCACAAATTTCCACCCACCCCACGTTCCCCAAAGTCTTAAGAGAAAAACGGTACCTCACTTGTGTGGGTCGGCCTAGTGCCCGCGACAGGAAACGCCGCAAAACGCAACGTGGTCACACCTCAATTTCGCAGTGAAAAATGACCCTTTTTTGGCAAAATGACTAGCTGTAGTTTTTGAACCCTAGCTCTGCGGACACCTTAGGAAACCTAGCAAACCTATACATTTTTGAAAACTAGACACCCAGGGGAATCCAGGATGGGGTGACTTGACTGCCTCCCACCAGGGTCTGTTACCCAGAATCCCTTGTAAACCTAAAACATTGTCAAAAAAAACAAATTTTCCCCACATTTCTGTCGTGGAAAGTTCCGGAATCTGCGTGGATCCACAAATTTCCACCCACCCCGCGTTCCCCAAAGTCTTACGAGAAAAACGGTACCTCACTTCTGTCGGTCGGCCTAGTGCCCGTGACAGGAAACAGCGCAAAACGCAACGTGTTCACACCTCAATTTCGCAGTGAAAAATTACCCTTTTTTGGCAAAATGACTAGCTGTAGTTTTTGAACCCTAGCTCTGCGGGCACCTTGGGAAACCTAGCAAACCTATACATTTTTTAAAACTAGACACCCAGGGGAATCCAGGATGGGGTGACTTGACTGCACCCCACCAGGGTCTGTTACCCAGAATCCCTTGCAAACCTAAAAAATTGTACAAAAAAAACATTTTCCCCACATTTCTGTCGTGGATAGTTCCGGAATCTGCGTGATCCACAAACTTCCACCCACCCCACGTTCCCCAAAGTCTTATGAGAAAAACGGTACCTCACTTGTGTGGGTCGGCCTAGTGCCCGCGACAGGAAACGGCGCAAAACGCAACGTGGTCACACCTCAATTTCGCAGTGAAAAATGACCCTTTTTTGGCAAAATGACTAGCTGTAGTTTTTTAACCCTAGCTCTGTGGGCACCTTGGGAAACCTAGCAAACCTATACATTTTTGAAAACTAGACACCCAGGGGAATCCAGGATGGGGTGACTTGACTGCCTCCCACCAGGGTCTGCTACCCAGAATCCCTTGCAAACCTAAACAATTGTCCAAAAAAACACATTTTCCCCACATTTCTGTTGTGGATAGTTCCGGAATCTGCGTGGATCCACAAATTTCCACCCACCCCACGTTCCCCAAAGTCTTACGAGAAAAACGGTACCTCACTTCTGTCGGTCGGCCTAGTGCCCGCGACAGGAAGCGGCGCAAAACGCAACGTGGTCACACCTCAATTTCGCAGTGAAAAATGACCCTTTTTTGGCAAACTGACTAGCTGTAGTTTTTGAACCCTAGCTCTGCGGGCACCTTGGGAAACCTAGCAAACCTATACATTTTTGAAAACTAGACACCCAGGGGAATCCAGGATGGGGTGACTTGACTGCCTCCCACCAGGTTCTGTTACCCAGAATCCCTTGCAAACCTAAAGAATTGTCCAAAAAAACACATTTTCCCCACATTTCTGTGGTGGAAAGTTCCGGAATCTGCATGGATCCACAAATTTCCACCCACTCCGCGTTCCCCACAGTCTTACGAGAAAAACGGTACCTCACTTGTGTGGGTCGGCCTAGTGCCCGCGACAGGAAACAGCGCAAAACATAGTGAGGTAACATCAAAATTGCCTATCTCAAAACCACCTGGTTTTGCAAGGGGGGTCACTTGTGTTTTTGGCCCGGTGCTCGGCGGCCATCTAGGGTAACCTACCAAACCCATACATTTCTGAAAACTAGACACCCGGGGGCTTCCAGGGAGGTATGGCTTGCGTGGATCCCCCAACGTTTCCTTACCCAGAATCCCCTGCAAACCTCAATTTTAGCTGAAAAAAATCACTTTTTTCACACATTTTTGTGTGGGAAAGTTGTGGCATCACCGGGCTCACTCAAATTTCCCACCTCCCAGCGTTCCCCTGGGTCTCCCGGTAAAAATGGTGCCTCACTTGTGTGGGAGGCCCAAGTACCCGCGACAGGCAAGGGCCCAAAACGTAGTGAGGTGACATCAAAATTGCCTATCTCAAAACCACCTGGTTTTGCAAGGGGGGTCACCTGGGTTTTTGGCCCGGTGCTCGGCGGCCATGTAGGGAAACCTACCAAACCCATACATTTCTGAAAACTAGACACCCGGGGGCTTCCAGGGAGGTATGGCTTGTGTGGATCCCCCAACGTTTCCTTACCCAGAATCCCCTGCAAACCTCAATTTTAGCTGAAAAAAATCACTTTTTTCACACATTTTTGTGTGGGAAAGTTGTGGCATCACCGGGCTCACTCAAATTTCCCACCTCCCAGCGTTCCCCTGGGTCTCTCGGTAAAAATGGTGCCTCACTTGTGTGGGAGGCCCAAGTACCCGCGACAGGCAAGGACCCAAAACGTAGTGAGGTGACATCAACATTGCCTATCTCAAAACCACCTGGTTTTGCAAGGGGGGTCACCTGGGTTTTTGGCCTGGTGCTCGGCGGCCATCTAGGGAAACCTACCAAACCCATACATTTCTGAAAACTAGACACCCGGGGGCTTCCAGGGAGGTATGGCTTGTGTGGATCCCCCAACGTTTCCTTACCCAGAATCCCCTGCAAACCTCAATTTTAGCCGAAAACATCACTTTTTTCACACATTTTTGTGTGGGAAAGTTTTGGCATCACCGGGCTCACTCAAATTTCCCACCTCCCAGCGTTCCCCTGGGTCTCCCAGTAAAAATGGTGCCTCACTTGTGTGGGAGGCCCAAGTACCCGCGACAGGCAAGGGCCTAAAACGTAGTGAGGTGACATCAAAATTGCCTATCTCAAAACCACCTGGTTTTGCAAGGGGGGTCACCTGGGTTTTTGGCCCGGTGCTCGGCGGCCATCTAGAGAAACCTACCAAACCCATACATTTCTGAAAACTAGACACCCGGAGGCTTCCAGGGAGGTATGGCTTGCGTGGATCCCCCAATGTTTACTTACCCAGAATCCCCTGCAAACCTCAATTTTAGCCGAAAACATCACTTTTTTCACATATTTTTGTGTGGGAAAGTTGTGGCATCACCGGTCTCACTCAAATTTCCCACCTCCCAGCGTTCCCCTGGGTCTCCCGGTAAAAATGGTGCCTCACTTGTGTGGGAGGCCCAAGTACCCGCGACAGGCAAGAGCCCAAAACGTAGTGAGGTGACATCAAAATTGCCTATCTCAAAACCACCTGGTTTTGCAAGGGGGGGTCACCTGGGTTTTTGGCCCGGTGCTCGGCGGCCATCTAGGGAAACCTACCAAACCCATAAATTTCTGAAAACTAGACACCCGGGGGCTTCCAGGGAGGTATGGCTTGCGTGGATCCCCCAACGTTTCCTTACCCAGAATCCCCTGCAAGCTTCAATTTTAGCCGAAAAAATCCCTTTTTTCACACATTTTTGTGTGGGAAAGTTGTGGCATCACCGGGCTCACTCAAATCTCCCACCTCCCAGCGTTCCCCTGGGTCTCCCGGTAAAAATGGTGCCTCACTTGTGTGGGAGGCCCAAGTACCCGCGACAGGCAAGGGCCCAAAACGTAGTGAGGTGACATCAAAATTGCCTATCTCAAAACCACCTGGTTTCGCAAGGGGGGTCACCTGGGTTTTTGGCCCGGTGCTCGGCGGCCATCTAGGGAAACCTACCAAACCCATATATTTCTGAAAACTAGACACCCGGGGGATTCCAGGGAGGTATGGCTTGTGTGGATCCCCCAACGTTTCCTTACCCAGAATCCCCTGCAAACCTCAATTTTAGCCGAAAAAATCACTTTTTTCACATATTTTTGTGTGGGAAAGTTGTGGCATCACCGGGCTCAATCAAATTTCCCACCTCCCAGCGTTCCCCTGGGTCTCCCGGTAAAAATGGTGCCTCACTTGTGTGGGAGGCCCAAGTACCCGCGACAGCCAAGGGCCCAAAACAAAGTGAGGCGACATAAACATTGCCTATCCAAAAACATGTTTGGGCCCTTGCCTGTCGCGGGTACTTGGGCCTCCCACACAAGTACAAGTACACACAAATCGCAAATAGATACAAATCTACAAACACAAAATCAAAAACTAAATACATTGCACTAATGCCAACCTTGAAACAGAATAACATTTTTCAAAGAATACAGACTAGGCAGTTCACTTTACCACTCATGAATGCTCCCAAAAATTATTTTGCGTGTGGTACGCTCTAAAACAAGCAGGGACACACAGCCCAGGTTTAGAAGGACAGTCGGGGCAAACCAACAGACTCTGCATCTCCTAGTGGGAATATCTTTTGCTGGTGTGGGGGGGATGAAATCAGGAAAGTGGCGATCTTTCAATCGAACCACATCCTCCACCACTCCAAATCTAGGAACACTTGCCTGTTCCACAACAACAAGGCTAGCTATCACAGAGTGCTGAAACTGAAGAAATGTCAAGTTTGACGCAGGAGAACACTCCTTGAACACAATAAAAGCATTGAAATTTGCTAATTCGAAGAAATGGATGGCCAACTTCTTATACCAAACATAAGCCTTCCGAATAGCAGAGTAAGGTTCCAACCTCTGATCTACCCTGTCAACATCACCCATCTGCTTATTGTAGTCTAGAATGCACACAGGTTTGCGCACTTCAGCAACCTGACCCCAAACAGCCACAGGTGAAGTACTCTCATCATGGATGGTAGTCAGCATGTACACATCCCTCCTGTCCACAAATTTTACAGCTAGTAGTTCATCACTACGCAAGGAACTGCACTGCCCCCTCTGAAGTTTTTTGCAAACAAGCTCTTTCGGATAACCTTTACGGTTAGAGCGGATTGTGCCACATGCAAAAGTGTCCACTTTATACAATTCCTTAAATAATTGCACAGCAGTATAGAAGTTATCATGGTACAAATGGTGGCCTCTGTTAAACAGTCTTCTAGCAAGATCCCACACAATTTTCTCTGAAACTCCAAAAGTGGACGGACAACCTGGGGGGTCAATAGTAGAATCTCCACCAGTGTACACACGAAAATTAAAAACATATCCTGTCCTACTCTCAGACAACATATACAGCTTAATTCCATAGTGTGCCCTCTTGCTAGGGATGTACTGCCTAAAAACCAAACGGCCCTTGAACAAGACCAAAGACTCATCAATAGATATTTCTTTCCCTGGAGTATAGATCTCAGAAAATCGATCTACAAAGTGATCAAGAACGGGCCGAATCTTAAAAAGACGGTCACAGTCAGGGTGATCTTGTGGCAACGCCATAGAATTATCAACAAAATGCAGCATACGTAGAAAAAGTAAATACCGATTACGAGTCATTACTGCAGGAAATATGGCAGTTGCCAACAAGGGGCTAGTAGACCAATATGAAGCCAAGGTTGGCTTCCTTACCACACCCATCAATAAAGTCAAACTCAAAAACTTCTTAATCTCTTCCAGATATGTGGGAGTCCACCGGGTAGCTCTAGACTAGGGCCTAAGTTTGTCGCTGTTGTCCCTCAAAAACTGTTCAGCATACAAATTCGTCTGCTCAACAATCTCACCCAAAAATACATCATCCATAAACAACTGAAAAAACTGTATAGGCAAAAAGTTTTCACAAAGCATTGTACACCCTGCATCACCGCTAAAGGCAGGCAACACCGGCTGCACCATGTTTGGATCAACCCAAAGTCCAGCACTTCCAGTAGGAAGCCTAGCAGCCTCAGACTGCAATCCAGATGCCTCTTGCACCATCAGCACAGCAGTTTCCTCCTCTAAGACAGGCACTTCATCCGCACTGAGAGTTGCTTCATCCACACCAAGTGTACCTTCATCTGCACTGAGAGTACCTTCATCATCCGAAGATTCCCTATGGAGAGAAAACTCACTGCCAGAATCTTCACCTCCCTCCTCTCCCTCCGACGCACTGTCAGTCTCATAATCATGCTCAGAGGAAGATTCAAGAAGCATACCAACCACCTGCTGAGCAGTCATTCTACGGCTAGCCATAATGCTTACTGATAAAGGTAACTTGTCAAACAAGTCAACAACAACAAACACTTTGTAAAATAAGTAATAAACAAAAAGCACCTTTATCAAAAACTCATATATACTCCAAAACAATACCACTCACTTGCCAGAGGCAGCTAAACTACTCACCACCACCTACTCTGTACAGACACAGTATGGATCAACAATATCCCACTAAAAAAGAAAGAGAAAAGCAATTACACATAAGACTATGCAAAACACATTGCAAAGAATTTCATGCTCAAACCACTAACTAAATATGCCGCCATTATGACATCACTTACAAAAAAATTCATTCAGACATTACAATATTACTCATTTGGAGTAAATACAACAAAAAAACAATTCTTACCAAAACAATGCAACTACACAAAACTGCAGAACAACCACTGTCGAAACTGGAATCAAAAGCTTTAGACTAGAATAAAAAGGAGAAAAAAACTTTATTGTCACATATGCATATAATGCTGTAGACCATCACGTACTGCGCAACATTTTTAACTTTATCCTCCCACTTTCAAGAAGGAAAGATCAATGGCCCAATCCTTTACAAGCAACGCAGCGAGAATCTGGAACTCCACCTCAGCTCCGGAACACCCGCTCCCTCTTCCCAGTCCTTCAAAACAGACCTCAAAGTTCTCCTCCTGCAAAGACACTTCCAAACTTAATTCACACCCTCTCTATTGTCTGAAGGAAGTCTTTACATTATAGGAATTTCTGTTCTCCATGCCCGTAGAAGGGCCTTCCCAGTGTGTTCCTGTGTTTTGAGTGCCTGCCACTTATTGCACTTTTATACCTCTACTTGTACTTTGTACTCTTTTGTAACTTGCACACATGTCACTTTTCCTCTTGTAACGTATTGTTTGCTACCTCTTGTATTTTGTTTGCTTTTCATACATGCACAATTACCACCATTGCCTCATGTAACGTAACGTTTGCTCTTGTTTTCAGAGTGTCTGCCATTTATTGCAGTATTTTACCGCATGTGACATCCATCAGAGAGCTGCGTGAATAATTACCTGGTAATCCCCTCAGCACAATGCAAACATGCACATACATGACACTGTTCAGGGATCTATCATCTACAGCTGACATTAAATGACCATTCATCATGGTCCCCCCATTAAAGCAGTGCACTTTGTGATCTGCATGGTACATGTCCTTTGCAGCAGGCACATTAACCCTCTGTGCTACCTTTCCAGGAGTCAACCCTTCCACTACACAAAACTCCATCTCTCTCTAGGAAGAACATTAATCACCAAAGTTATCATGACATTTTAATTGTTTCTAAAAATTGCTGGAGGCCAGGAAGGAGGCAGCAAGTTTTTTTCAAACCATAATATACTTGCAAACACTACCCACCCACTCGAAATAGGTACCCAGTGAGGTCACACCGTTCGCATCGCCCTAACCTGCTCAAGGTTCATGTGACCTCAGTGACAGAGTCACAGCGACTGGATCACTGTTGCTCTAGGGTGTGCTGCTTCGTAGGCCTGCCCGCAAGACTGGAGATGAACTTCAGTATGGATTGTGGTGGACAGGCCTTCAAGGTTAACCCACAATTGACACCACTAGGGTACACCTGCTTGTGCGAAGACATCAAGCCTTCTAAGGTCTAGTGGGGCCTTCTATGGTCTAGCATGGGAATGTGCTCCCTCAGTACAGCAGTGTGGTGGACTGGTCATGAATGTGGAACCCGGTTCCCCAGTTCCAAATTCCACAGCTCTGGCCATAGTGCCACATCCCCACTGAACACCATACTTGCCCACTGAGAGAAACTCGCACTTACTTCATCTATAACCTAATTGTGCCCTTGGATGTGGCTCAATTCAAATTATGCATTTGATAAGAGTAATATGCTCCCTAAAAAAAAAAAAGCAACCACTCAAAGGGAATGCAAAGCATGTGAAATGTAAGCAGAAACAACATGCAGCCTCATGCATCAAGCCAAAATCCAGTCGGTAAAATACCGATTCGCTAATAGCTCCCGGTATTGAGTTAAAAATACCCAATCCCAATGCATCAACCCAAAAGCAAAAATCGCTATTTAAGGAATCCTTAAATAGCGATTCCTTAAATTGCGATTGCATTTAAGGAATCCCAAATTGAGATTCCTTAATTCAAGGAATCTCAATTTGGGATTCCTTAAATGCAATGCATGAAAGTTAAAAAATTAGCGAAATCGCTAATAGGGGGAGCAAATTACCATGAAGATGAACTGCATGGTAATTTGCTAAAAGTTTGAAAAATGCACTTTTGTGCATTTTTCAAAGTTTCATGTTGCGCACACACATGCCCTTAGAGCATGTGTGTGTGCAACGTATGTGCACATATCAATTTCAGGGGTGCAATAGGGTGTCATTTTGACACCCTTGCACCCTTGAAATTGCATGAGCAATTTGCGAGAACCTACTGGTACTCGCTATTTGCTCATGCAATCTCCAATTCATTCCTATGGGCCTGGAGGCCCATAGGAATGATTGGGATGGCATTCCTTAATTGCTACTCGCAATTTGCTAGTAGCAATTAAGGAAAGTTAAGGAATCGCTATTTGAATAGCGATTCCTACATGCATAGCCTTTTGCTATTCCTTATTAGCGAATCCTTATTTTTCGCTAATAAGGAATAGCAAATTCCAATGTTGATGCATATGCCCCATGGTTACCTAAACGATCTCTCACTAACTATTCAGAAATCAGCAAGTGGTTTCACCTGAAAAGTTATGGACATGACTAGAGGGCCCTGAAGGGAACCGTTTCACTGTCCATTGCTTACATCCTTACAAAACGTAAGCAGTAAGGTATAAAAAGACCACATCCATAAACACAGAGCCATGGTACACATTGTGTTTTCCAATCCACCCATCAACCAGGTATTGCAGTACCTCCAGGAATGGTACACTCTCCCAACCTGAAAACAACAATGCTTTTCAAAGAAAGACGAGAAAATGAAAGTAGCACTTCACTGGCAAACTCTGTAAAGTGATGCTGGTGTATTTGGATGTAAAAAAAACAATCTGGCCACTTTGCAACCCCTCTGTCTTGCTATTAGTTAGGTATTTAATTCTCATATAAGAAATTCTATTTCTCTACATGCTGCTGCACTTTGGATTTGAAAAAGTAAAAAGAAGGGCATTTCTCGGCATTTTTGGATCCATTTCACAGGGAAGCAACTAGAAAGACGAGCGTTTTTCAAATTTGGATCCATTTCACAGAGAAGCAACAACAGACACACACGAACGAAGCCGAGCCTCGTGGCATGCCAAAGTGCCCCCAGCACCCACCGATGCAAAAATCATGCTGCTGCACTTTGGATTTGATAAATTAAAAAGAAGGGCATTTCTCGGCATTTTTAGATCCATTTCACAGGGAAGCAACTTGAAAGACGAGCGTTTTTCAACTTTGGAAACCATTTACACGGAAGCAACAACAGGCACACACGAACGAAGCCGAGCCTCGTGGCATGCCTTAGCATACCAAAGTCCCCCCACCCTAACCCAAACCCACCGATGCAAGAAACCCCCCTCCCCAGCCCCAAAACTCACCTTTACTCTCCGTTTGCTTCCTGCGCCTCGGAGAGCAAAGGGAAACCTCCAATGACGTCAGCGCGGCTCGCGCGCTGACGTCATTGATGACGCGGGGGCGGGGGGAGGCAGGGGAAGGTCTTCCCCTGCCTTCCCAGTAAAAAAAAAAAGATCGACCACTCACGGGGGGAGCGCCAGCGCTTCCCCCGTGGGTGGGTGTCATGACGAGATGGTCTCGTCATGGGCACAGCGCGACTGTGCTCCATGACGAGACCATCTCGTCATGGGCACAGAAGGGGTTAAACCAACTTATGATTAACCATCAAAAGACTAAAGTAATGCGTTTTGCAAAACACAACAAAACATCGTCCAGGTATACCTCCTCCTGGAAATTGGGCGAACAACGGTTGGCCAGCGTTACCTCCTATAAATATCTAGGCTTCTTGCTAGATAGCAAGTTAAACTTCAAACAACACATGGAACAAGGAAGTACAAAAGCAAAACAACTGTTGTTCGCCTTCAAAGTCTTGAAAAAAAGCTCATAGGCTGCTCTACCAGCCACCTGCTTCAAGTGATAGCTACAAAATTTTTGCCCTCCATCTCGTATGGATCAGAACTCTCGAATATCAAAGACGCAACCACCCTAAATACAACACAATCCGTATTTTTCAAAAAATTGTTTACAATTCCGCTACACATCCCACAAGACCAAATCCGTCTAGAATTTGGACTAAAAAATCAGATCATGGCCAGACAAGGTGCTTTAGTGAAGTACTATTTGAGGATGAGGGAGGCAGAAGATAACACTCTAGCCCATCGCTGTTGGGCTGAGATAGAAAGTCAAGCTCGACAAGCTAACTCGAGGACGAGAATACTGCAGGAATGCTTGTCGGCGTTACAGCTAAAGGAGGTCTGGTTAACACCTGTAACGTATTCTAGATTTAAAAACGCAGCGAATTCCGCAATCAAGAGGAACTCCCTATTAACCGACAAAAAGAGTTTTTCTAAAAAACATCACGCCTGGGCCGTGATTCAGTCATATCAGAGGTTAAAACCGCAACGATATTTGACTGAACACACCTCCTACTATAAAAGGCATTACTTGATGTTATTACGACTGGGTTCATTCCCCTCAAAAGATTTAACCCCGCAATGGAAACACGTATGGGCATCGAAGGAATGTCGCCTTTGTTGTCAAGGGGAGGAGTCACTATTACATTTATTATGTATATGCCCTACTTTATTGAAAATATGTAAATCCATTCTCCGGGAGATTTTAAGGAAAGAACAGATCAGAACATGTAGAGCTGCGGTCATCAGGTGTCTTGGATGGCGCTCAATCCCACTCTCCTGTAGTGCCATAAAACTCTGGAAAATAGCGGCAAAAGAATTGGACAAAATTTCTTCATGATAAACAATTACACAACACCTTGATTGACTTTTTACTGTGATAATGGTTTTCTTTCCCCAAGGATCTTTTCCAGATTAATGTTTCAAAATAATACAAAAAACAAATAATAATAACTTTTTAATCTTTTTTAACAAGAATATCTTTTATAATACATATGCTTATTCAATGTTCAGAATCTGTATTTTATGATGGTTTGCCATCCTTTTATGATTTTTAAAGAATTGATAAAAGTATTATTGACTGACTACTTGCCTTAATTGATGTTTCCGTTTGGCCTTGAGGACGTTCTAAACTGCTTGTGGAACTTTCTGGCGCCAATTTTCTCTTCTTGTTGTGACGCACTTAGTTTCTCTTTCGCTTTGCAGACTGTTATGAAAAGTTTTTCTTCTCCCCAACCTTTGCATATCTTTCCCATGGTGGGACATTTACCTTCATGTGGGAACAAGAATTCACATGAGAAACACAATTTCTTTCTCTTCTGAGACATCATCTTTTGGTCCTCCACTTTGTGTTTCTGCTTACTTTTAATGATCAACGCTGATTCATTCTGGACTGTTCCAGCTTACATGTTGGCAGCCTGTCGATCTGCCTGTTCCTCAGCTCTAGCAGCCATGAGTACTTTTTTTAGACTGAGTGTCTCTCTCAGTATGCGTCGTCTGAAAGAATCGGATAGGCAACTATCAATGACTCTTGAGACGCATGGCCTCTTCGTCATTGAATTTACTGAATTTACAGTGCTTGATGAGGGTATCAAGTCTTTTGATAAACTAATCCATGGTTTCACTAGCCTTGCCTGGTTAAAAAAGTATCTTTCAGAGTTGACATTTGGCATTGGATTGAACTTGGCTTCTAATGTTTCTTTGATTTGACAGTACACAACTTCATCAGCTGGTGATATTTTCTTTATCACATCTTTCACTCTATAACCTGCATGCTTCCTTAAGTACTTGAGGATCTTTTTGTCATCTACTTCTTGTAGAGCATCTAAGAAGAAAGCAAACGTTTTAATCCATGCAGTCAATCCGGCACCTATATTCAGCTTTTTAGCTGTCGAATGGTGGTGGTGGTTTCAGGAACGCGGCTGCGCTGTACTTTGCACTTCTTTCAGCAGCCATTGAAAAATTAAAAAAATCTGAAGGCTTTTTGTTGTATTGGATGACACTTGCTACTTTGCACCCCTCGGTGACTCACCCGGGCTTGGTTGTCACACCTGATTCGATTTTGCATGGCTCTTCCCTCGCCCATGCTGGTAAGTACACTTGCACCTGCCGAAAAGCGCTTCAACACCTCATCAGGGGCAGCAAGTGCTATATAAATGCAAACCCTTCCCTTTCCTTTTCTATCCCTCCACTATCCTTTTTCAATCCAAATAACGGACTAACATGTCCACTGCTCAAAGCAAATTAACTTCATATTTCCCTATACTAATCCATCACAAATCCTTTTTGGGTTTTGGGTTCTGGAGTAGCCTGCTACTCGCCACAAAGCGCTTCAACACCTCATCAGGAGTAGCAAGCGCTATATAAATGAAAACCTTTCCCTCTTCCATCCCTCCACTATGCTTTTCAATCCAAATAACATCTCCACTGCTCAAATTAATTTAATATTTTCCCGTACTGACTCACCACCAATCCTTTTTGGGTTCCAGAGTAGCGTGCTACTCGCCGAAAAAGCACTTTGACGCCTCGTCAGGGGCCGTAAGCACTATATAAATGCAATTACTCTCTCTACCTGGTTGTTTCTGCCTTTAGGGTTTCTTTGCGCCTGTTCAGCTCTGCCTTTAGCACTATCTTTCACCTGGTTGTTGCTGCCTTCAGCACTTTTTCATACCTGGCTGTCGTGGTCTTTAGCCTTTCCACTTTATACAGATGATACCTCTGTGTTACACTATGGCGCAGTATCTCTTCTTTCGGCACTTACCAGTAGGCTTCTGGCGGACTAACTGTGCTCCTCTGTAGGGCCTTCACCTTCTTCGATGGCCTTGTACCAGCTAGAGTGGCGCTTTGACTCCACATACATCAATCATAGAATGCTTCTTGGGGCGCACGTGGCACGCATGAGCAGTTTCCTAGAGCTTGGCAAACTCTCAGGGAGAGTAGTCTTATTTCTTCGAGGTATGTATCCCCTACTCGTTGCCAGTTTCAGCATCCACCTCAGCTCTAGAGCACCTAAATGAACACACCACACACGGAGCTCTGTAATAATCATCTTTATTCTTCGGCATACAACCGTTAACTGAACGCACTGAGTCATAGACTTTATTGACCACACCCAGGCACACCCAAATACCTCCCAACTGATTACGCAACTTTGTAAGGAGTCCTCCTAGGTACACAAGGGTCCAACTGCACATGATTACATGGCACTACAAGGGGCAAGCGGCTGAAAGACTTGTCTACTGGGGTCTTCAGGCAAGTGGTACAGGCCAGGGGACTGCTAGATGGGGTGGCTGAAGGGTCAAGTGGGCAGAGCTTAAGGGGTGAAAAGATATAATGTGTTGGGGTGGCTTTTGTGGTACGTAGAAGATGGCCACAGGAGTTAGGTAGGACAAGAGCAGTCTTTAGGCCAGGCCACCACCCACCCTTTATCAAGGGTGTTGGGGTTGGTTTTTTAACAAAAACGGTGAACTGTGAGAAGTACGGTGTTGGAAAATGGCCCTCTCTGAAGGGTCACATCAAACTTTTGGCCTTTCTCCTCCTATTTTTATGACATTGTTTTTGTTGGCTTTAGGACTCCGGGCACTTTACCACTGCAGTGCAAAGTTCATGTGCTCTCTCTAAATATGGTATAATTGATTCACACCTGTTTGGCATATTTGATTTACTTGTAAGTCCCTTATAAAGAGGTATACCAATACCCAGGGCCTGTAAATTAAATGTTACTAGGGGGCCTGCAGCACTGATTGTGTCACTCACAGAAGTAGCCTTTCCAACCTGTTTCAGTCCTGCCACTGCAGTGCCTGTGTGTGTGCAGTTTACTTCCACTTCTACTTGGCATTTAACTACTTTCCAAGCTTGAAACTCCCCTTTTATTAAACATGTCACTCCTAAGGAAGTCCCTAGGTAGCCCTAAGGGCAGGGTACTGTGTAAATGAAAGGTAGGACATGCACCTTTATGTTTTGCATGTCCTGGTAGTGACAAACAGCTACATTTGTTTTTCTCTACTGTGAGGCATACTCCTCTCATAGGCTAGCATTGGGAGTTCCTTACAATACTTCTAAGCTGTAATTCCTGATTAGAAAGTCAGACACTTCTAAATCTTGAATTGAACTTCTGTCAGAAAGACTGCTGTGCTGCTTAAAGGACTCAACTGGTCTGCTTTTCTGGAAGGACTGTATTTCTGCTTGTTGCCCTGCTGTCTGCTGCTCCCTGATTCTGCTGAAGGTGAGCTGGACTCTGCCTTCCCTCCAAGTGTTCTCCAAGGGCTTGCTGGCTTGCATCCTGTTTTCTGAAGTCTCAGGGACACAAAAGACTTCCTGCAATTCTGCGGGTGCTGCTGGATTCTGCCTTCCACGGGTCCTGCCCTTGCCTAAGGTGCCCTCTCCAAGTTCTAGGCCTCAAAAGTGATATCTGCAGCTGTTTTGCTACAAAACTGACGGTTTGTCACCACTGCATTGATCAGAACTGAGGAAGGGCCCTTCGACGTTAACGCTGTGCCGATCAGGAGAAAGCCCTGCGCAGCTCGACAACGATTTGGGACCTGACTGCGAGGATCGATGATGAGGTAGCGCCAATCCGAGGTCCCGACTGCGAGGTTCGACAACAACGCAGTGCCGATCCGAGGTCCCAATTGTGAGAAGTTGGCCTGGTATATGCTGTCCACTAGTTATAGTGGGCACCTTGTACCAGTCCAAACAACCCTTATTGATGAATAGGTTTAAAGACAACCTTTATTGGAAGCTATCCTAGTAGTAGCTATGGAGAGCAGCCTTCAGGCTAAGTCTTAAAGGAGTGTAAAGCAGCTTGGTTTACCAGATTATAACCTCTTGAATTACTAAATGAAAGGAGAACCAAACAAGGTATATATAAAATATATGTATTTATTTCTAAACACTCACTACTAATCTCCTTATGAGATTAGAGTCCAAAATACACAATAATACAGTTCTAAAACGAAAGTAAATAGCACAATATACAATGGGCCCCGGGGGGACCAAACCATATATTAAGAAAGTGATATAAGAACCACGACTTGACTAGACACAGTGCCTAGAGCACGTAGAATATCTGGGACCCCAAGAAACCACCCAAGGTAGTGACACAGGAGACCCACGGGGGACGCGTGCAGTGTGAGAACACAGACGCGAGCCCCATACTATTCTATGGGAAAGTCGCGGTTGGAATTTTAGAAGTTAAGGACACTTAGGAGAGGACTTTGAACAAACCCCTTTAGACTTAGGGATTCTAGGGCCAACACCCACGGGAGCACCGGAGTACTCGAGTTACCTCACCCAGGAAAGCCGGGTGCACAGGTGTCAAATGGTGTCGGGAATCGTCGTTGATTTCAATGGCGATCTGCTGCAAAGTGCTGCTGCCGGGAAGAAGAAAAGTGTCCGGAGTGATCCAAGCCTGGATCGAAGATCAGAAAAACCTCAAAGCAGAGGGGACAGAGTCTGGGTCACTTGCCAGTGATCAGGGGAACGATAAACGAATGCCCACTGATGTCGGGTGTTTCAGGTGCGAAGAGGTGAAGCTTGACTCTGCAGCCACAAGGACCAGGAGGTGTCGATGATTACCAGGAGCTGGATTCGAGCTGTCCCACAAAGGTTGTCGAGTGCTGCGGTGTCGGTGCTCGGATTGAACCCAACAAGCCTTGGCAACAGCAACCCACGTAGGAAGAGAAAAGATGCTTCGGTGCGGACCAGCAAGGTCCTGGGGACTCCCCAAGCGATGGAGAGTCAGGGAACGTCTGGAGCAACCAGGTAAGCCCAAAACAAGTTAGAGTTGCCTTCACAGGGACCTACCAGTGAACGGACCAGGGATCGCGAAGGGACCTTGAGAGGAATCACACAATACCAGCCCATGGGACACTCGGTGAGTGTAGGACAGTAATCTTCGTTGGAGACACTGCTCGGGGTGTGGACTACAAGTAGCCCAAAGCACGGCCTCAAGGATCGACGAGAAGCATATGCACTTGCAAATGTGCATGGTGTCCAGGGGTTCTGGTTCCATGGTCCCCACGAGGACTACAGGTCTCAGCTTTGCTGGGAGCTCGGGTCGGCCTCTGGAAAGTCTGGGAACCCACCTCCTGTGTTGCAAATTCTTCTGAGTCCGGCAGGAGCTTCAGAGATGCAAACTGGTCAGATGCGTCTTAGGTGCCTGCCTTGCAGAGGAGTAACTGCTTTACTCCAAGGGAGATTCTTCAGTCATCTAGCACCTTGTAGATCGTTAAAGTTCCAGGATTGTGTATAAGAGTTTCGTCCAGGTAAATCTAAAGTCCTGTAGCCAGGGGTTCCTATCTTATATTCAAGGAAGGGGTGGGACAAACTCTAGGGACCCAATATGGGAGGGTCAGGAAAGAGGGGTGGCTACACCCATTTCCTGTGTCCAGTTTTGTGCCAGAGCAGGGGCTGATAGCCCCTGCAACCGGTTTGAGCTGAACTATGCACAGGGACACCAAATGTGTCCCCAGTGCAGACATCAACACACTCTTGGAGTGCACCCACCTAGTCCCAATACACTAAAGCCTGTCTGGGAGGTGGTTACACCTCCCTGTGACAGGAAACCTATTGTCCAGGCCTCCCCTGCCAGAGTTTCGTCCAGCAGCAGGAGGGCAGACTCGTGTCTCTGGCTGGCAGCATCGATTTTGTGATGCCAGGGTCTGTTAAACTGGTACCGGGAAACCCGGGGCTGTCATGTTTCTCCCTCTATTAGGGTGGAATCATACCTCCCACACTGGTGTGGGGGTATGATTCCAAGGTGTTTGACACCAAACATGACATGTTTCCATGCAGCCATTCCAAAGTTAGCATTTACCGCGAGGTTATAATGCACTTAAAAGTATATGGTTTGGCTGCATCACAAACAACCCTGGAATAAAGGTTCCGAAAGCTGCAGAGGGGCTCTGTTCATGCATGGGCACCATCTCTCACCCTGCCTTAAGGATTGTTAAGGCCTAGGTTTACATGTGCAGTGATATGGAGAGATATAGGTAACCTATATCTCAGTAAGGGGTGCATACACCACCTTACCCAGGCTGCAGTAGCAGACCTGTGGTGTTATTTTGGAAGGCTTCCCAGGGGTGGCATAATACATGCCGCAGCCCCTGGCAGGCCTCTGGGGTACCTATGCCCTGGGTACATAGTATACCATATACTAGGGACTTACAAGGGTACCCCAGAATCTAATCTGGAGTGCACCTAAAGTACTTGTAATCAAATTAAAGGGGAAAGCAGATAGGTTGGGGTCCTGAATAGCAGAATCCCAGCCAAACTAAGTCGAAAACTAGCAAAACACCAGGAAAAAAGTGGGGGCAACCATGCAGTCAGATTCCACCTTCCTACACCAACCACGAGGCTTGACTTTGATGCATCGACCCGACAGCCTGAATTGAAACTGACGCATTCTTCACAGCGTGTAGAGGATTGACGCATTCCGTTGTTTGCGACCAGGAAAGAAACTTTGTTCACCAGGGACTGTGTGGGTCTCGTAGTCGGCCTGTGCTCTCTTGCAGTAGGACCAAACTTTGACTTTGCTCTGGTCCAGCATGACCTAAAGTAACCTTCTTTTGACACTACGTGCTTCTAAGCGCTTTACTACATTTCTTTTTCTTTAAAATTCAATATCTATGCTTTAGATTTTGGTCTTGTTTACTTCAGAATATAATAATCTATTTTTCTAAACCTGTGTGGAGTAATTTTTTGGTGTATTCATTGTATTTCTCTGGGTGTGTGTTACACAAATACTTTACAAATTGCCTCTTTACATAAGTCTGACTGCTCTGGATCAAGCTACCAGAGAGTGAGCACAGGTTATCTTTTAGTGTGCATCTAGCTTACCCTCACTAGAGTGGTGGCTCCTGCCTGGCCTCGATACATACCCCAGCGAACCAGGAATCCCGTTTCTAACATTGGTGATCAGCAGTGAGGATAGGACTTGTGTTTGTGCAATACCATATAATAACTCATTGTTCACTACAACTCTATACAAAGGCCATTATGAGTTTCAAATTCTCCTTTTCTCTCAATTGGTCGTTTTTCTAAATGTAACTCTTGCTTCACCTTCATCAATTTGGGACTCTTTTTGTTGTTTCATTTGTGATACCTTTCCAGGATGTCCATGGATCTCAATTACCTAGCGTACTTCACTGGGAGTGAGCTGAGAGAGTTCTGCAAGGTGAGGGGGCTGAATGTGGGCAGGAAACCTTCCACAACAGGCCTACAGATAACCCTCAGAGCCTATGAGGAAGTCAGGAGGCTGCAAGCAACAACAGAGGATGTGAACCCAGAGCTGAGGGGAGAGTGCAGTGTATATACCAGGGACCTGACACATATGGTCTTGGACATCAACAACTTTGAGAGCAACAGCAAGGCTGAGATGAGAAGGTTGTGCAGAGAGAGGGGACTGAAAATCCCAGAGGGGGAACCCAAGTTGGAGTATCAGTCGCCCTTGGAGCCCGGGAGGACGTCCACAGGATGCTATTTGCACCACCAGAAGAGTCTGAAAAGGATTTCTTCAGCATTTTTGAGAATGTTGAACTCTGGATGTACCGCAGAATAAGGAACCCTAAGGGGGCAGTGGCCTTAAGAAGAAGGGAGAGGAGCTGAAAAATGATTGGGCAAAGGCTCCAAAAGAGAGAGGGAAGCACACAGATAGGGAGTCCCCTACTGGATCCTATGCGGGAGCAGTGTCTCCTACCTCCCTTGAGGAGCTCAAGGACAGACAGGATGAGAGGGACCTGAAGATGCAGCTGGTTGCAGAGGAGAGAAAAGCTGAGGATGAGAGAGCCTTGGAAGAGAAAAATTCTGAAAAACAGAGCCCTGCAGATAGGGTCCAGCAACAACAATATTGGTGGCAGAAAAACGTCCAGTGCTAAAGATACAGTCCACACACCCAGATCCTTGGTACCTTACTTCAAGGAGGAGGAGGGAATACACAAGTGGTTTCAGGTATATGAGGTAGCTCTAGAGAGCACAGGATTCCTGAGGAGAATTGGTAAGCTGACATATGGAGTCCTATTCCTGGTGGTGGGAAGGACGCCCTACTGGCCCTTGAAAAGGGGGACAGGTTGAGACATATTCCCATGAAGGATACCCTGGTAATGAAGTATCGTTTCACCCCACAAGAGTGTAGGTTGAGATTCAGGCGCAGTCAGAAACTGTCTCACCAGTTCTGAGAGGATTTTGTGGGGTACTTTTCCAGAACACTGGATGTGAAGGGTGAAGGGTAGCATGGTAAACACTTTTGAACAGATATACAATTTGATTATACCAACACAAAAAGATGATGGGCGGAATGCTGAACATTGTCAAACATTCACCTCCAGTCACAGATCTGGATTAAAATCCATTGTTCTTTTACTTACTATGCCACCCTAGTTTTGACTCAGCCATATGCAAATCAGTCTTGACCCAGCACCCCGTGGGAAGAGTTCAGCTGAACTACCAAGCCAGGTTCCCACTGGACAGGAAAATTAGCATCCTCTGACCGGTTTCAGGGTATCACCCCCAATCAGCCAGGCTAGCTTCAATCCAGTGGCACAGTGAACACGGGACTCACGTCTGGGCATTCCCTTCCTACTTAGGCCGACCACAGCAACACAAATAGTTGATGCACGGATTGATGAACACTGTCAAATGTTCACCCCCGTCACAGATCTGGGTTAAGTCCATTGTTCATTTGCTCACCATGACACCCAGTTTAGACCCACCCATATGCAAATCATTATTTACCCCTTCTCCCCATCGGAACAGTCCAGTCTGAACTGCCAAGCCAGGTCCTCCCTGGACTGGAAAACAAGCATCCTGGTACTGGTTTTAGGGTATCACCCCTCATCAGCTAGGCTAGCGTGAATCCAGTGGCACAGTGAACCCAGGACCCACATATAGGCATACCCTTTCCACTTAGGGTGACTACAGCAACACAAAAATATGATGGACGGAATGCTGAACATTGTCAAACATTCACGCCAGTCACAGATCTGGGTTAAATCCTGGATTGTCAATGTTGAGCAAAGAAATGTTGTATTTAGACCCAGAAATCTGTACTGGGGTGAATGTTTGACAATGTTCAGCAGTCTGTCCATCATCTTTTTGTGTTGCTATAGTCGCCCCAAGTGGGAAGGGTATGCCCAGATGTGGGTCCCATTCTCACTATGACATTACATTCAAGCTAGCCTGGGTAATGAGGGGGTGATACCCCGAAACTGGTCCCAGGATGCTTGTTACGAGTCCAGGGAGGACCTGGCCTGGGAGTTTGGGCTGGACTTTTCCCATGGGTAGCAGGGTCAATGCTTATTAGCATATGGCTGGGTTCAAATTGGAATGGCATGGTGAGCAATTAAACAATGGATTGAGGCCCATATCTCTGTAGTGGAGGTGAATGTTTCACAATGTTCAGCATTCGGTCCATTATCTTTTTGTGTTGCTATAGTCACCTGTCGGAAAGTAGGATCTGTTTTCATGGTCACCCCCACTTTTTTCTGGTGTCATTATGTGTTTCTGACTAGTCTGACTGGGATCCTGCTAATCAGGACCCCAGTCTCTGTGCTTCTTCCTTAAATTGGACATGGTGAGTACTTAGGGACTCCCCAGATTGGCTACTGATGTATGCTTACAAGTCCCTAGTATATGATACTAAGGTACCCAGGGCATAGGTACACCAGGTGTCCCCCATGGGCTGAAGCATGTATAATGCCACCCATGGTAGACCACTCAAGTTGTGGCTACAGGCCTGCCATTGCAGCCTGTGTAAGCTGGTGCTAGCACCACTTACTTGGATTGACAAGGAGTCCCCCTAAAAAATACTTGAAAGGTCAGGGAAAAGGGGGAAAGAAACAACCAATAATACAAAAATACATTCCCTCTAGACCTAAATTTCTTTTATATCGGTTCTACTGAGCTCAATTTTGGGGCATAGAAAATATTCTTCTCCACGCAAAGTAATTAGATACTATTCTGTATTTTATTATAATATTTTCCTTTTTTTCTTTTTTATATTTCACATTTTAAATATCATCATTTTATTGATTTTCACAAAATTTTACATGAATATAGCTGTCATCATTGATTGAATAGTAATACTGAACATACAGTGCAATTAATCTTAACACCTATATGGTAACAGCTGACTAATTACAATAAAATCAATAGACACAACACCCCCACACAGACTCACACCTCTCTCATCTCTACTAACATGTCCTAGGATGCTTGTTTCCAGTCCAAGGAGAACCTGGCTAGGCAGTTTGGGCTGGACTGTTACCATTGGGTGCAGGGTCAAGACTGATTTGCATATGGCTGGGTCCAAACTGGAATGGCATGGTGAGCAAACAATGGATTTAGGCCCAGATCTCTGTACTGGGGTGAATGTATGACATTGTTCTGCATTCTGTCCATCAATAGTTCTTTTTGCATTTGTCACCCCGAGTGGGACGGGTATGCTCAGATGTGGGTCCCGTGCTCTAAATGCCACTGGAATCAAGCTATCCTGGCTGAAGAGGGGTGAAACCCTGAAACCGGTTCTAGAATGCTTGTTTCCAGTCCAGGGAGGACCTGGCTTGGCAGTTCGGGCTGGACTGTTCCCATTGGGCGCAGGGTCAAGACTGATTTGCATATGGCTGGGTCCAAACTGGAATGGCATGGTGAGCCAAAAAACGATGGATTTAGGCCCAGATCTCTGTACTGGGGTGAATGTATGACATTGTTCTGCATTCTGTCCATCAATAGTTCTTTTTGCATTTGTCACCCCGAGTGGGACGGGTATGCTCAGACGTGGGTCCCATACTCTCCATGCCACTGGAATCAAGCAATCCTGGCTGAAGAGGGGTGAAAGCCCGAAACCGGTCCTAGGATGCTTGTTTCCTGTCCAGGGAGGACCTGGCTTGGCAGATCGGGCTGGACTGTTACCATTGGGCACAGGGTCAAGACTGATTTGCATATGGCTGGGTCCAAACTGGAATGGCATGGTGAGCAAAACAACGATGGATTTAGGCCCAGATCTCTGTACTGGGGTGAATGTATGACATTGTTCTGCATTCTTTCCATCAATAGCTCTTTTTGCATTTGTCACCCCGAGTGGGACGGGTATGCTCAGACGTGGGTCCCGTGCTCTCCATGCCACTGGAATCAAGCTATCCTGGCTGAAGAGGGGTGAAACCCTGAAACCGATTCTAGAATGCTTGTTTCCAGTCCAGGGAGGACCTGGCTTGGCAGTTCGGGCTGGACTGTTCCCATTGGGCGCAGGGTCAAGACTTATTTGCATATGGCTGGGTCCAAACTGGAATGGCATGGTGAGCAAAAAAACAATGGATTTAGGCCTAGATCTCTGTACTGGGGTGAATGTATGATATTGTTCTGCATTCTGTCCATCAATAGTTCTTTTTGCATTTGTCACCCCGAGTGGGACGGGTATGCTCAGACTTGGGTCCCGTGCTCTCCATGCCACTGGAATCAAGCTATCCTGGCTGAAGAGGGGTGAAAGCCCGAAACCGGTCCTAGGATGCTTGTTTCCAGTCCAGGGAGAACCTGGCTTGGCAGTTTGGGCTGGACTGTTACCATTGGGCGCAGGGTCAAGACTGATTTGCATATGGCTGGGTCCAAACTGGAATGGCATGGTGAGCAAACAATGAATTTAGGCCCAGATCTCTGTACTGGGGTGAATGTATGACATTGTTCTGCATTCTGTCCATCAATAGTTCTTTTTGCATTTGTTACCCGGAGTGGGACGGGTATACTCAGACGTGGGTCCCGTGCTCTAAATGCCACTGGAATCAAGCTATCCTGGCTGAAGAGGGGTGAAACCCTGAAACCGGTTCTAGAATGCTTGTTTCCAGTCCAGGGAGGACCTGGCTTGGCAGTTCGGGCTGGACTGTTCCCATTGGGCGCAGGGTCAAGACTGATTTGCATATGGCTGGGTCCAAACTGGAATGGCATGGTGAGTAAAAAAACGATGGATTTAGGCCCAGATCTCTGTACTGGGGTGAATGTATGACATTGTTCTGCATTCTGTCCATCAATACTTCTTTTTGCATTTGTCACCCCGAGTGGGACGGGTATGCTCAGACGTGGGTCCCGTGCTCTCCATGCCACTGGAATCAAGCAATCCTGGCTGAAGAGGGGTGAAAGCCCGAAACCGGTCCTAGGATGCTTGTTTCCAGTCCAGGGAGGACCTGGCTTGGCAGTTCGGGCTGGACTGTTACCATTGGGCGCAGGGTCAAGACTGATTTGCATATGGCTGGGTTCAAACTGGAATGGCATGGTGAGCAAAACAACTATGGATTTAGGCCCAGATCTCTGTACTGGGATGAATGTATGACATTGTTCTGCATTCTTTCCATCAATAGCTCTTTTTGCATTTGTCACCCCGAGTGGGACGGGTATGCTCAGACGTGGGTCCCGTGCTCTCCATGCCACTGGAATCAAGCTATCCTGGCTGAAGAGGGGTGAAAGCCCGAAACCGGTCCTAGGATGCTTGTTTCCAGTCCAGGGAGAACCAGGCTTGGCAGTTTGGGCTGGACTGTTACCATTGGGCGCAGGGTCAAGACTGATTTGCATATGGCTGGGTCCAAACAGGAATGGCATGGTGAGCAAAAAAACGATAGATTTAGGCCTAGATCTCTGTACTGGGGTGAATGTATGACATTGTTCTGCATTCTGTCCATCAATAGTTCTTTTTGCATTTGTCACCCCGAGTGGGACGGGTATGCTCAGACTTGGGTCCCGTGCTCTCCATGCCACTGGAATCAAGCTATCCTGGCTGAAGAGGGGTGAAACCCCGAAGCCGGTCCTAGGATGCTTATTTCCAGTCCAGGGAGGACCTGGCTTGGCAGTTCGGGCTGGACTGTTCCCATTGAGCGCAGAGTCAAGACTGATTTGCATATGGCTGGGTCCAAACTGGAATGGCATGGTGAGCAAAATAACGATGGATATAGGCCCAGATCTCTGTACTGGGGTGAATGTATGACATTGTTCTGCATTCTGTCCATCAATAGTTCTTTATGCATTTGTCCCCCTGAGTGGGACGGCTATGCTCAGACGTGGGTCCCGCGCTCTTCATGCCACTGGAATTAAGCTATCCTGGCTGAAGAGGGGTGAAACCCCGAAACCGGTCCTAGGATGCTTCTTTCAAGTCCAGGGAGGATCTGGCTTGGCAGTTCAGGCTGGACTGTTCCCATTGGGCGCAGGGTCAAGACTGATTTGCATATGGCTGGGTCCAAACTGGAATGGCATGGTGAGCAAAAAACGATGGATTTAGGCCCAGATCTCTGTACTGGGGTGAATGTATGACATTGTTCTGCATTCTGTCCATCAATAGATCTTTTTGCATTTAAAACTACTTGCCAAGCTTGAAACTCCCCTTTTATTATATATGCCAACCCAAATGTAGACTCTATGTAGCCCTAAAGACAGGTTGCTGTGTAAATGAAAGGTAGGACATGCACCTTTATGTTTTGCATATCCCGGTAGTGACAAACAGATACATTTGTTTTTCACTATGGTGAGGCATATTCCTCTCATAAGTTAGCATTGGGAATTCCTTAAAACACATCTAAGCTGTAATTACTGATTAGAAAGGAGTAGCTAAATCATGTTTGATATGTTTCCAATGGAAACGACAAATCCCCCTTACTGGTAAAGTTGGATTTGGCATTACTATTTTTGAAATGCCACTTTTAGAAAGTGGACATTTCTCTGTGATTATAATTCAGAGTGCTTTGCAGTCTATATCCAAAACATGTCTGGGTTGGGTGACAGCTACACTTTGTGCATTCCCTCTAGATAGTCACAATAGTCACAAACACAGGAAGGTGAAGCTCATCTGCATCCTGAACACCCATCAGCATTCTGATGAGACTTCCTGGGCAGGGAGGAATGGGAGGGGCTGACACACTTCAATAGGTCCTGTCCACACAAAAAGCACTGATTAACCCCCACAGATACCCTGGTAGACAGGAATGGGTTGAAAGGGATCTGTGTGCACCTCAGAGAGATACTTTGAAGTCACCCCCAATATCAAAGGCACGTTTGGGTATAAGCCCTGGGCTCTGACCCCATCAAATTAGACACTTATGGACCTTGAACTGAACCTTTGTCAAAAAGACTGCTGTGCTAATTAAAGGACTCCACTGGGTTGCTTTTCTGGAAGGACTGTTTTTCTGCGTATTGCCCTGCTACCCCCTGCTCCCTTACTCTGCTGACGGGGAGCTGGACTCTGCCTTCCCTCCAAGAGATCTCCAAGGGCTTGTTCGGCTTGCCTCCTGTTTTCTGAAGGCTCAGGGACATAAAAGACTTCCTGCAATTCTGCTGTACTCTGCCTTCTGTGAGTCCTGCCCGTGCCTGAGGTGCCCTCTCCAGGTTCTGGGCCTCAAAACTGGGTTCTGTAGCTGTTTTACTACAAAATGGATAAATCGTCACCACTGTGCCGATCGGAATCGATGAAGGGCTCTTCGATGCCGACTCAGTACCAATTCGGAGACAGCCCTGCTCAGCGAAAACGTAGTACTGGGCTGCGAGGTTTGATGACAAAGCAGCACTGATCCAAAGTCTCGACTGCACGGTTCGCCAACGACGCAGCACTGATCCGAGGTCCGACCGTTGGGTCACTGCCTTCACTGCATGGAGAAGATCAACGCATTTCATTGTTTGCGACCAGGAAAAGTACTTTGTGCACTGGGGACTGTTCGGGTCCTGTAGCCAGCCTGCGCTCAATCGGCCCAAACTATGACTTTGCCCCAGTCGAGCGCGACCTAAAGTAACCTTTTTTAGAGCTACTTACTTCTAAGCACTTTACTGGATTTTGTTCCTTTAAAATAACTTCTATACGCTGGATTTTTGTTGTTTGGATCTTGTTTTCTTTAGAATATAATAAACTACTTTTCTAAACCTGTTTGGAGTCTTTTTGTGGTGTATTTACTGTGTTACTGTGGGTGTGTGTTGCACAAATACTTTACACATTGACTCTTTAGATAAGCTCGACTGCTCTGCGCCAAGCTATCAGAGGGTGTGCACAGGTTATCTTTTAGTGTGTATCTAGCTTACCATGAGTAGAGTGGTGGTTCATACCTGGTCTGGGTGCAGACCTCAGCCAACCAGTAATCCCATTTCTAACATGTGGTTGTGGGGCAACAGCTGCATTGTTGTTATCTTATTTATGTATGAGATAGAGTTTAAGTTCTTCACTAGTGAACAGGTGATGGCAGGTTTTACACTGCAGGTTAGGTAAGAAATGGGGTTGGTTGTGCTGCAGGACAGGTGGATTAGCTTGGGGGATGGGGGAACTGAGTTTATTTGTTAACAAGGAAAGAGATCACGTTAACCACAAGAGCTGGGGAAAGACAAAGACAAAATGGTGTCACTGTGTGGGATATTTGAGATAAACAAAGAAGACCTTTAGGGGATGTAAGAGGCAGGGTTGTTAGGGTGACCAACCATCCGTAAATTTCACGGACTGTCCGTAATTTGGACCTCACGTCCGTTGTCCGTGAGGATCCTTTTTACGGACACCTTTTGGCCGTAATTATGGCCATTACAGGGAGCAGCACTGCTCCCCTTGCGAGAAGCCTTAGCCCCCTGATGGGGCCGCATCGCACTCCTCCTCAAGCACAAGAGCAGCCCCACCCCGCCCATTGCCATTCTGTATGCCGGCTAATTGCCACATACAGAATACCAATGGGGCAATCTGGGCTGTTAAAGCATGTGGTGGCTTACTCCTGCCTCAGTGGACAGCAGGGCATTCTGTTGGATGGATAAAAGGTAAAACTCCCATGATGCAACATGAGAATACAGTTTATCTAAAGAAGCCTGTAAAAAAAGAACAGGTTATAGTTCTTTCATTGTCTCATCATTTTAGAACTGCCGCATTTTCAATATTATATTCAACAAAGCCATGGTTGCTGCTTTTTTATTTTAAGCAACTAACAACCATTGACAAAGCCAATAGTCCTGGCTTGTTGTTGGTGTAATGATACTTGCTTATTATTTTTCTGGATGCAATGACAGAAACAACATAATATCAGTTGGGTGGAACACTATTCTAAGCACAGATTTTTTGCGTAGGTGTTTTAAGCCACGCCCTTAATTACATCGAACAGCCCCTTTGAAGAGATCCCCCAGTTTGTATACCCCACTTAAGGCCCTAGCAACAACACCATGTCACAGTCACCTCACGTCCTGGCACTGTATATCATGCATGAGTCATGACTTCTAAGTTTTCAGATTGCCTATGTGCATGGGCATAGTGGACCCTCCCCCACCCCATCCAAGCTCTTGCTTTAGGAACTAAAGCGAGGTAAAGTTATTGATGGGCTTCTTCTGTCCGCAACTCTGCAGACAAAGGATCAGCTCATAATGTGAAAAGGTGGGTGAGTAAATAAGTGGAGGAATGTGTGAATGGCTGCATGGATTAGTGAAAGGATGAATGGATGAATGAAAGGGTGAATGGATAGATAATGAAAGAAAGGATGGATGAGTGAGTGAGTGGAAGGATGGATGAGAGAAAGTGTAAATAGATGGATGTATGGGTGGAAGGGTAGATGGATGGGTAAAAGGGTGGATGGGTGAGTGAAAGGATGGATGGATTGACAAATTGATAAGTCAAAGGGTGAATGGATGGATGAGTGAAAGGGTTTATGGGTGGAAGGATAAGTGACTCAGTGGGTGGATGACTAAGTGAAAGGATGGCTGGATGGGTGAAAGGGTAAATGGCTGGATGGATGAGTGAATAGATGGATGGGTTGAAGAGTGGATGGATGAGTGTATGGATGGCTGGGGTGAAAGGGTTGATGGATGAATAATGTATGGATGAGTGAAAGTGTGGATGGAGGGATGGATGAGTGAAATGATTGATGGAGGAATACATGGTGGATAGGTTTGCAAATGGTTGAATATGTTTGGATATAGATGAACACACAGATGGAAGGACAGAATGAACGTTTAAAGACTGAATGATAAAAGAATGATCACACCTTGTAGCACCCATTATCTAAAGTAACATTTCCTATACATTGACTTTCACGTTTATATGAGTCATTGCCTCTATATGATGTGTGTGTGATGTAACACACTCCGACACCCTGCCCTACATACTTGGGATGAGTAGCACTATAAAAGAAATTAAATACACATGAGAGACAGTCTATGTGAAGATGTTGGGCACCATTGGAGGGTGGTAGCAAGGCCGGAGTGGCTGGACCGGGCATCGGGTGTTTCCCTGGGAGGCTGGAAAGAGGGGGTGGGGCGGTTTTGATACTGCGGGATGGCACTGCAAAGTTTATTGTATATTCAGCAGTTTTCAACCAACAATAAAAGCAGCCCCACTTGTATTCAGGTGTGGTTCACCATTGTCTGGTGACTAATACCTGCTGGAACGAGATGCGAGTTTTGAATCGTCTAAGGTAGCACGGTGCGGGCATACTGAAAACACGTGAAGTGCACGATTGTCTCAACCCCATATAAACTTATTTTGACTTGTACTTAAGTGGTTGTCTATTTACTTACTTTTATACTACTGCCCGACCTCCTCTGACGTGTCTGTAAAACTTACCTTTTGTCTCGAAGTTATGTTCTGAATTTTGACCTCCTGTCCTGAATTTTTCCCCTTTGTCCTGAATTTTTACACTCACCGTCCTGAATTTGCACCCATGCCAGTTGGTCACTGTTAGAAATGGGGGTCTCTGGTTGGCAGTGGATGGCCACTGTCCAAGCAGGGACCCTTCTTTCTTAGTCAGAGTGAAGGGCTGCACCCACTTGACAACCCCTGCTCCACCCTGTGGTAACGTAGCACAAGCAGTTAGGCTAATCTCAGAGGCAGTGTGTAAAGCGTTGATGATCATACACAGTAAATACAGTGACGAACACTACAAAGGGACACAACACAGGTAGTTATCAAAGAAAATAGTTATATTTATAGAGACATATCACAAGACCAAATAACGAGGAAATCACAATACTGTACAAAAATAGTTCTCTCTGGATGCTGCAAAAATAGTTCCAATGGGTAAGGTAAAGTTCAGTTCAGGACAGTGGTCTCTGCGACCCCTCTACTCACAGTTCTGAGATGTTGACAAATAATCCACAAGAAATGTCGCTCCGGCGGGTTAGCGATGTTTTTCCTCACGCTCTGGTCACGGCCGCTCGCTAACGGGGGTTAGCGACGATTTTCCGGACGCTCATCAGCTGTCGCGATGATTTTCGGGCCGCAAACGTGTGCGGGGCTATGATCAGGCCAGCGAGCCTTCAGCTGCAGGGATGCGACGATTTTCTTTACGCTCAGCAGCTGTAGCGATGATTTTCTGGCCGCAAACGTGCGGGGCTATGTTCAGTCCAGCGAGCCTTCAGCGGTTGCGATGGGACAATTTTCTTTACGCTCAGCATTGTAGCGAAGATTTTCTTCATGCTCCGCGGCTGCGGAGACTCGCTAACAGGCCTTAGCGACGAAAATGAAGTCTACTGGTCCTGAGACTTCAGTCAGGAGGCTAGTTCTCTCTCTAGCCCTTGGGTGATTGCAGGGTCAAGATTAAAAAGTTCTCTTACAGCTACTTTTCCCTCCTTTTTCCAGTCCAATGAAAACTACTGCAGGCCAATCCAGGGAACAGCACACAACACCAGGACAGTCCTCTCCTGCAGCTTTCTTCAGTTCCACGGACAGAGGTTGGTCTTGTAATCCAGGGGCAATACCAATTGTAGGGGTTTCAGCACAGATATTTATACCCCAAAAGTCTTTGTTCTAAAGAGTCATAAGTCACTGAACCCAGCCAGAACCAGTTGTGCCCAGCCCTGGAGCACTTTGTTTACCTGGCTGCATCCTTCCTTTAGGAAAGAGGGGGTCTGCCCTCAGACGCACAGTGGGAGGTGGAGCCAGCATTCACCTTGCCAGGCACAGCCCTATTCAAGTGCAGGAGCTACCCCTCCCCTCACTCCAAGGCAGATCTCTCTATTCAACCCAGGTCTGCCTCAGCCTGCCCTGTCCCTCCAAAACCAGACAGCCAATACACATAACAGCAGAGCACACTGAAAGGCTTAGGCAAGAAAATACCTACTTTCTAAAAGTGGTATTTTCAAACACAGAATATAAAAATAAACTTCACTAAAAGATGTATTTTAATATTCTGAGCTCAGGCATACTAAATTCGTTTTTCTACCATGTTCTATGGGTCAGTTAGGACTATAGAATGTAATAGCCAAACCTCCCATTCTGGCCTATGGAGAACAGGTAGCCTTACAGTAGTGAAAAACGAAATTGGGTGTAATTCACTACCAGGACATGCTACACACATCAGCGCATGTCCTACCTTACACATACAATGCACCCTACCATAGCAGTGGCGTCACTAGGGTTGGTGTCACCCAGTGTGGGTAAATCATGGTGTCACCCCCTCACGACTTACCGCATGGACCGAGTCCGCCCCGAGTCCGCCAGTGGACACAGTTGGCAAATAACGGGACCATACAGAATCCTTAGTAACGTTTGTAAATGTAGGTCCTATATTTACAAAATGTGCCTGTTAACAACAGTGTGATAATGACTCATTAATCAGGGGGGGCCTGAAATAGCACTCACCTGACGCCGCCGATACCGGTCGCCTCTTGCTGCACTCTTCCTGGGCTGCTCACGCTGTTGGTCTCTCCCGCCGCCACCGTTACCGCTGGCCGCTGTGGGGGGAGACTACAGCTCCCAGAGTTCCCGGTACCACTTCCTGGTGGCAACGAGCTGCGCGCCCGGAGGCGCATAAATTGCTGAGGCTCCCTCGGTGGAGCTGGGGGCCTGAAATAGCACTCACCTGACGCCGCCGATACCGGTCACCTCTTGCTGCACTCTTCCTGGGCTGCTCACGCTGTTGGTCTCTCCCGCCGCCACCGTTACCGCTGGCCGCTGTGGGGGGAGACTACAGCTCCCAGAGTTCCCGGTACCACTTCCTGGTGGCAACGAGCTGCGCGCCCGGAGGCGCATAAATTGCTGAGGCTCCCTCGGTGGAGTTGGGGCCTGAAATAGCACTCACCTGACGCCGCCGATACCGGTCACCTCTTGCTGCACTCTTCCTGGGCTGCTCACGCTGTTGGTCTCTCCCGCCGCCACCGTTACCGCTGGCCGCTGTGGGGAAAGACTACAGCTCCCAGAGTTCCCGGTACCACTTCCTGGTGGCAACGAGCTGCGCGCCCGGAGGCGCATAAATTGCTGAGGCTCCCTCGGTGGAGCTGGGGGCCTGAAATAGCACTCACCTGACGCCGCCGATACCGGTCACCTCTTGCTGCACTCTTCCTGGGCTGCTCACGCTGTTGGTCTCTCCCGCCGCCACCGTTACCGCTGGCCGCTGTGGGGGGAGACTACAGCTCCCAGAGTTCCCGGTACCACTTCCTGGTGGCAACGAGCTGCGCGCCCGGAGGCGCATAAATTGCTGAGGCTCCCTCGGTGGAGCTGGGGGCCTGAAATAGCACTCACCTGACGCCGCCGATACCGGTCACCTCTTGCTGCACTCTTCCTGGGCTGCTCACGCTGTTGGTCTCTCCCGCCGCCACCGTTACCGCTGGCCGCTGTGGGGGGAGACTACAGCTCCCAGAGTTCCCGGTACCACTTCCTGGTGGCAACGAGCTGCGCGCCCGGAGGCGCATAAATTGCTGAGGCTCCCTCGGTGGAGCTGGGGGCCTGAAATAGCACTCACCTGACGCCGCCGATACCGGTCACCTCTTGCTGCACTCTTCCTGGGCTGCTCACGCTGTTGGTCTCTGCCGCCGCCACCGTTACCGCTGGCCGCTGTGGGGGGAGACTACAGCTCCCAGAGTTCCCGGTACCACTTCCTGGTGGCAACGAGCTGCGCGCCCGGAGGCGCATAAATTGCTGAGGCTCCCTCCGCGTCGCGGGACGCGCGCGGGCGACGCCGGGCTGAGCCCGGGCAGAGGGCGGGCCGTCTGTGGCCGTCCGGGGCCGGTGGAGGCCGGGCCGGGCCAAGACTCTTGGTCTTCGAGTCAAGTTTCGGACATCTCCACATTGGTCAGAGGACAGTCGAGATAAGTCACGGGGGGGCCTGTGGGTTATTCGTTGTTTGCTTGTACATTGGACAATACCCACTGATTTGTGTTTGTAATTGGGTAGTCACAAGTGGTCTACTAAGGGATAAAAGCATCTTAAAGTGGTTGTTATACGATATTACAAACCCGCTAGGCCAAAAGTTTTGCCATGGGGAAAACTAAAAAAACCCCCAGTAGAATAGGGGGAGGAGTAAAGGGAACCCTAGACGCATTTATCACTCGTGCAGAATCTTTGTTAACACACGAAATATTACTGACGGAGCGTAGGTTATCCCTCGACTCCCTCCTGGCACATAAACGATCATCGCTGGGGACAATCGCTGAGTGTGTCACACCCGGGGTGAGTATCCCTGAAGGTCAGGGCACCTCCGCCCTTAGTAATACCCAGCATGTTACCACAGTACAAGTTCACACAAAGACGTTAGTAGATGGGGAACAAGAGTTAATAATATTGGAGGGGTCTTTAACTCCCTCTCGCCAACATCACACTTCACCCCCGAGACTGAATGTAACTGCGTCAGGAGATTTTGAGTCAGATACACCGGGCAATAGGGAAAATGGAGATGCAGTACAAAATGGGATCACTACTGGGGGGGAGAGGGAACCTGACACCTCAATAGGGAGGGAAAGAGAAGTGATTACCCGCTCTAAAAAGGCGTTATTGGTGCCAGACCCCACCCTAGTTTCCGGCCCCGGTTTGAATGCAAGGTCTCCGGTTATCTCATACCGCAAAGGAACGGAAAAAACTAGAAATGTAAATAAACAGAAAAAAGGAGCCTCTAGGAAAGAACCGTTAGTCACTGAGGACATTAGAACTCGGCCAACTTGTACACAATGTGAAACCTGCTCCCCGGTAAATAGGAAGGAATGGTCACAGGAGATATTGAAAGTATTAGAGCACAATATAGAAGTCCTTCTCCTTAAACATTTGGCCCCCTTAGCAGAACACATTAAGAAAATTGAGGAGAAAGTAAATAGGATGCTAGAAACACATAATGGGGAACACCCAGTAGCCCAATTAATTACGAGTCAGGAAGGGTTGGGGAGCGTTTCATGTCATGCCAGCGCCGGCTCAAATAATAGTAGGTTGGCAGGGAGCAACCTGAGAGTTGCTCCTATAGCGAGCAAGGACAAAGACACACTCCCCAACATTGTACCCCCTAGCACACAAGAGGAGGGTAAGAATAAAGGGCTGGCAATAGCTCATAGTCTCTCAGACGCACAGGTGCAGAGTACGCCGGGTTTGCAGACACTGGACTTGCCTCCAGCCTCTTGCCCTTATACAATAGTCCTGGCGGGAGTCCCAGCCCAAAATTGTGACAGAGAAGAGTCCACAAGTTCCCTTATCAATAAGACTAATCATTGGTTGTATAACAACGTGAAGGGAGTCAAGCTGAGTAATAGCCAAATTCTCATGACAAGGAGGGTAGCTTGGGTTGGACCCTCAGAGAAAAAATTCCCAGGGGACTGCGTTATTGTTAACTTCAGAGACCCGCAATTGGTAAAAGAATTACTTGCTTCTAGTTATGGGTTTTTTGATAGAGGGTCGGCAATAAAAATGCTTCCACTTAATTTCTTCTATAGGGACCACTTAACCGAGTCACGACAAACGACTTGGAGAAGAAGGGTAATACCCATTACAAGAACTATTAGCCCGTGGTTCGGCCCAAACCGGCTCACCCCACTATGTGAGGCAGCAGTGATGGACGAACTTGATTGACTGGTCCATGATGAGTACTTAGAGCCCCCATCCCCTTCGGCTAACTCAATGCAAAAGGAGATCGCGGATATCACGGGAAATACTCCTGTACTTACCACCAGGCAAAACGAAATTACACCAAATCCCTTAGTTAATAGCTTGGTTTTGGGAGGGACTTGTCCTGTAGGATTCCCCGATCAAAAACAGTCTACCCTAGCCAGGAGCACGATAAATCATGAGGCTGAGGAACTCAGGGTGGTATCATGGAATATTGCAGGAATCTCAACCAAGCTAAAAAACAAGGAATGGTTGGATTTCAGTCAGAAATTCCATATTATTTGCCTACAAGAAACGTGGGAGACGGATAGTAGTGCTGCACACCTAGAGGGATATAAAATGTTTTTCGTATCTGCTCAGAAATATAGTATGGGAAGAGCAAAAGGGGGACTAATAACGTATGTGTCTCTTGCGCTACAAGGGACCTGGGAGGTTTTGGGCTGGAGCTCGGATAATTTACAGGGTATCAGTTACTGTGGGAAGGGCTTAAGATTTGTTTTGATAAATTTTTATAATGCGGCCCAGCCAACGCAGAGGCTGAATGAGCTTGAGGATAGATTGTCAGATCTACATTCCAGGGGAAATAACCCCCCAACCCTGATTTTGGTGGGCGACTTTAATTGCCATCAATGCCCACATTTAAAATGGGAAGGGGCTAAATGGGATTTTTGCCCATCTACTAAGGATTGGCACTTAGAACATACACTGGAAGGTGGTAGCAAACTGGGAAACATTCTGGGCACATATGATCTAACCCCTACGATGGACTTAATCAAGCCCAGGAATTCTAATATCATTAACCCAACGTTTAAAGGCAGGGGCAGGGACACAATTATTGATTTTATCTTTGTATCACATTGTCTTAAATGTAGGATCGTAGATTTTAGTATACAGATTAGCATTTTTAGTGACCACAACCCCTTGGTGTTGTCATTGATGGATGAGGTTTCTGCCACCCAGGCAAGGGCCAGGATGACGAGGGGCAAATTGGAAGCTACCGACCAAGGCAGGCGTATACGTTGGTCAAATATAGATGGGGAAGCATTTTACAAAAAACTTATTGCATCCCCCGATAGTGGGATCTGGATGTGTTTAGACCAGGAAGTCAAAGGTAAAAAACTGATAAGTGTCTTTGTAAATATGGCAAGGGATATTGACAAGCTACTCAGGGCCAAATCATCACCTACGTCCAATCTTCAACCAAAATGGTTTGACAAAGCATGCTCCAGTGCTCAAAAAGAATTAAAACGGGCACTTAAAAAGGTACCGAAAGATAGGAGTAGGATAGTGGAATGTAGGGCCCAATATAAATCGGCCATAAAGAAGAGGAAACATACTATCCAATCTGAGGCCTGGGAGAATTTAAAGGAGGCAGCGGAGTCGCGAGACATGTCCAAATTCTGGAAGGTGATAAATGACCCAATTTTCCAGCCACTGAATAACGAGAAGATGGCTTGTAATATCCTCCCAGAAGAATGGGTTTCTCATTTCAGTAAGTTGTATAACCATGGTAGTGCAACTGCCCAACAAGTCACAGATATGGGTACTCTTCCAAACTCATGGGTGGAGTTCACAGTGGACAAGGTTAAAAATGGAATACTTGCCCTGACAAGAAACAAGGCCCCGGGGCCAGATGGGATTCCTCCAGATCTATTTTTATCACAGGTTGAGCTGTGGACCCCTATACTAGCGAGAATTTTTAATACAGCAGTGGAAGAGGGACTGCCCAGGTCCTGGCCAACCGCCAATATTGTCCCCATATTTAAAAAGGGAAACAAGAGCAATCCTCAATGTTACCGCCCGATTTCTTTAATCGACGTGTCGGCAAAGGTGTTAGGGAAGGTGATTCTAAATCGTTTAATGGACTTGGCGGAGGAAAAGGAAATCATCACAGACACCCAGTACGGTTTTAGAATGGGCCGCTCAACATCAGACCAATGCCTCAACTTATATAACCTGGTCGCAAAATATACTGTGGCTGGTGATGGCACAGTTTTTTTAGCCTTCATGGACCTGACAGCAGCCTTCGACCGGGTTAACCGAGGAAAATTATGGGAGATCTTAGAGTTGCTAGGGGTAGACTTAAGTTTGATATTCATTTTAAAAACATTGCACATGAATACTACAGCCCAGGTTAGGTATAGCAATGAGGGGAATCTCACCGACCACTTTTCTTGCACAGGGGGTGTGAGACAAGGCTGCATTTTGGCGCCTTTTTTATTCACACTATACATAAATGGTTTGGATAAAGCTCTAAGAACATTGGGAGTTGATTGCCCGAGAGTGGCAAATAGAAGTATACCTGTCTTATTATACGCAGATGACGCAGTACTCCTCTCGCGTACAGGGAGGGGACTGCAGTCTCTTATCAATGGCTTCGGTGAGTTTATGGCAAACCTAGATTTATCACAATCAAACGAAGGAAAAATAAAAACGGGTGGGCTATATTTAACGAGGTCCAGTATACAGGCCCTGAAGTAGTTATGCGAGAAGGGTATACCGTTCCTCTAGGTGTACAGTAGTGTGAAGAGTACACTAGTCCTTGGGATTGAGACAAAGTGGGGAATAATGTCTAGTTAGCCTGGGAGCTAATAGCATGTGATGGATGGGGGAACCCACATTGGTGGAACTAAAACCCTCACACACCCAGCAAGCTAGGTGTCATGCTTCATCATCTGGGTTTTGCTCCTCGTCGGGTCGGCGCTGCAATTCCCGACGGGCACCCAAAGATGGGGCTCTTTAGCGGAGATCTTTTGTTCCTTGCCGAAGGTGAGTGCAAGTGAGGGCCAGGTAGGTGTAGACGTTGGTGAGTGTATTTTAAAACAGGGTTGGTTAGTCTGAATAATAAATTTTATTCGGTCAGTAAACCACCCTATTAAAAACGAAAATGAGAGGCGGTGGTCTGGACACAATGGGTCAAGGACTACTCTGCTCTACTCAGATGGTCAACATGTTTCTTGCCTCAAGGTCAGGGGGATCCAGCGGCAATTCATCAGGACCGGTGAAAGGTGAACTATCTACAAATTGTGAGGGTGTGCAAAAAGATTATTATGGTAGCGTCTGAATAAAACTACCCTAGGGAAGTGTCAGGAAGACTAAACACTTCCGTATTGGAATGGCCTAGAGGAAAAGGAGAGAGGAAGCAAAACAGGCCAACACAGCACATTAAAAATACTTTGTCATATATATACAATTCGTAGTCAGGAGCCAAGGACTCCTCATATGCATGTCCAATATATGCAGCAATTGCGCTAAACAAGAGTGATCATGCATAAGTGGATGCAGTGTGAAGGTACGTGTCAGGTGATAAAAATCCAATCCACTCAGAATCTCACGTTATAAGGTCTGACAATGCTCACCTAACGTTATAGAAAGTGCCGCTCCAGTCGGTACATGGCGAGCCTCTTGGGATGGCGTGTTAGCCTACTGTGGATAGTAGTATAAACAAAAGGCTCAAACAGGTAGGTGTATATGAATAACACACCTGCTCTTGCTAGGTGTAATCTGGTACAGGTAAGCAAGGACCCCCGGTACCACGGTAACCGGAAACCGCCGCCCGAGGAGCGCTCCGACCCCCAGCCCCGAGTGCCAACCAAGAGAGAGCACAAGGCAGCCTGAGGATCGGTCCGCCACACCAGCCGAGGTCAGCCGTCCACCGGAACAGAGGGAGTCCCTGACCGTTCAGTCTAAAAGATGTTGATCGGGAGGTAATTACTTACAGTTATGTCGCCCAAGGGTGGTCTGCAAACCTACCCCGCTCCGCCGAAACCGGGAAGTGTGGTTCGCTTTCCACTGCTCAGTTAAGAACCAATCCGGTTAGGTGTAAGCGAGTTCTGATTGGGCGTCTGCAATCTGACGAATTAGTTTCGGAGAAAACCCCGCCTACGTAGAGTGACTACGGGCGCCATCTTGGAATGGGGTGTCAGGGCAGCCGCGGATCATGTTAGTGCATCTCAGAGGCCAGGAGAGGTTCCCCGGGAATGGTAATGAACTTCATTGAGTCCTAGTCTTGTGTCCCAATGTCTATACGGGAAGAAAAAGAGCTAGTTGTGTGCATCATGCACTGAATCAGGAAATATGATTGGGTAGTGAGGGATGAATCAGGCCATTACGGGATCACTTATTGTGTCAGTTGGCAGTCAGTGAGATCCTGAGAGGGCTGAAGGGTATGTAGAATCGCTGTCATTACTGTAAGTCTAAGTCCATCCCTTGTAACCCCCATTAGGTCAGGTTTGTTGATAATACTCGGGGGGTATCAGGATATCAATGTGTTAAGGTACCCCATGGTATATCGTCATTCAGACCTCTCGTGTCAGATGCCAATCTGTGTACCCATCTTTGTTCTAATCTGAACAAGGCTTGTGATGTAATGCCTGGATGTGACTCAAGGACGACCCATCTTAAGGAGTCTGGCGTATGATGGAGACTTTTAAAATGGCAGTATAGTTTTGTGGTCTCCTTTAAGCATCTGATGTTGCTTTTGTGCTCCGTGATACGTGTTTTGATGGGCCGTGTCGTCATCCCTATGTAATTCAATGTACAAGGGCACTGCAACAGATAGATACAATTGGTGGAGTTGCAATTTGTATGACGTAACAATGTCCAGGTTAGGGTGTCGGACAGGACCAATTCCTTGGTAGTCATCGTCTGTTTGCAGGATGTGCAATTGCCACAGGGGAAATGTCCAGTGACAGGTGGAAGCCCCCATAGAGTGCCCTGAGGGTTCTGAGCTACTTTTTTAGGTCTGGTGTGAATTAAGATATCTTTCAGATTTTGAGTTCTTTTGAAGGCAAATCTGGGTTGAGGTAAAGAGAGGTTTCCTGCAGCTAGTATGCCCCAATGTTTCTTAATTACTTTTTTCATGTTATTAGAGGAGGGGGTGAACGAGGTAACACAGGTCAAGATGTCGGTTTTTTCCCGGGTTTTGGTCTCGAGCAATACCTCTCTGGGGTTATTCCTAGCACGTTTCATGGCTTTTGTGATCGTGATGGTCGGATACCCTCTCTCTTTTAAATTGTTCGCTAGAATATCAGCCTCTTTTTTGTAGTCCGACACTGAGCTACAATTTCTTCTCACACGGAGAAACTGACCGAAAGGTAAGTTGTCCCTCAGTGCCTTGGGGTGGTGACTACTATACAGCAGAAGGCTGTTCCTGTCTGTTGGTTTTTTGTAGAGGCTAGTTGTTAATGCCCCAGACGCTAATCTGATGTCTAGGTCCAAGAAGGCAATGTGAGACGGAGAGATGTGGTTGGTAAATTTTAAATAGGGGTTCTGGATATTGATCCATTGACAGAACTCTTCACATCTACTCAATGAACCCTTCCAAAGGATGAGGACATCATCTATAAAGCGCCTCCATATAATCAGATTTTCGCCAAAGGGATTGGTGGGGTTCTGAATGACCTCTTCCTCGAAAGCTGCCATATAGAGGCAGGCCAGACTAGGGGCAAATGTACTGCCCATAGAAGTCCCTTGGCATTGGTGGAACAGTTCGTTCCTGAATTCAAAGAAATTCTCCGTTAATGCTAGGGATGCTAGGTCCATAATGAAAGACACAGGAGTGGGTGATGTCCAGTCTTCCTTACGGAGGGCCTCTTCGATCACTGTTAGAGTTGCTTGTTGTGGGATATTGGTGTATAACGCCTCCACATCTAAGGTGACCAGAAGGCTGATCTCCCCATTAGGTTCAAACCCTTCTACTGTTCTAAGGATGTCACTGGTGTCTTTGATGTAGGACGGTATTCTTTGGACCAAGGGTTGTAAAAAATGATCTACAAACCTGGACAGTGGCTCTAAAACAGAGCCGATCCCGGACACAATGGGCCTGCCTGGGGTTGGTAAAGTTCCTTTATGGACTTTAGGCAAGTGTAAAAGTGTGGTGTTACAGGATTACGTGTATTAAGGTAATCGGCCTCTTTCTTCGTGATCCACCCATTCGTCTCTGCCTCCAGGATAAGGCTATTAATAGCATTCTTCAACCTTGGTGTGGGGTCTAATGTGATAGGTGTTTAGTATTTCCGATCACCTAGTTGCCTCCGACATTCTCTCTCATAGTCGAGGGTGGACTGGATGACTGTAGCACCACCCTTGTCTGCTTGTTTAATTGTGATCGAGTGGTCGTCAGCCAGGGCCCTGGCTGCATTCATTTCCTCTTTAGAGAGGTTGTGAAAAGTATTGGACCTATCTCGTGTCAAGGCCAGATCTTTGAGTATCGCTTTTTCAAAGGTTAGGACTTCTGGGGGAACCATGCCCGCGCTGGGGGTGAAGGTTGATGGATTATGTAGCCCAGTATCTGTGTTTTCTGCATCTATAGAAGATTCGTTATGAAAAAAGGCTTTTAAGCGAATCTTTCTGAAGAAACTGTGCAGTTCGCATGCTTCCCTGAATTTGTCTACCCTTGGTGTGGGTACAAAACCCAGTCCTTTTCGAATCACTCGCAGCTCAACATTGTTGAGTGGTCTGTCGGACAGGTTGATTACTAGGTCCTTCTGCCCCTGCGTTGGCTCCGGGTCTCCATCGGGGGCTGGACTTGGTCCTGCCACTGGACATGCTGTGTTCCTCGCCTTCGCCCTCTTCCTCTGCCCCAGCCTCTGCCTAAAAAAGGTTGGGGGTTGGTTCCTGGGTAGAATTGGGGAGGGCACGGGGGAAACATAGGATATTGCCAATATTGAGTTTGTGGTGGACCTGGGAACATTGATTCCCCTCGATTATAGAAAGTTCGATTGTTCTTTCTTCTCTGGTTCGGGGTGTCCCAACTGCCAGAGCTCTAGTTGCTATTATTGGAGTCCCTCCTGCTATTGTTACTCGATTCCTCATCACTGGAGTAATTATTCCTATTAGGTGTGAAATCTGGTTTCAGGTAGGGGAAGATCTTTTCTTTGTCAAATCTCGAGATATCCTTTTGCAGTTTGGCTATCTTTTGTTTGAGAAGATACTCTCTATTCTCTGTTATTTCTGAGTTAATCTCAGTCAACTTGGTTTTGAAGGTGCTGTTAGGTACTGTCGATTTCATAGTAGACTCAGCGGCTTGTATCCGTATTAGCAAGGCATCAGCGAGTCTTTTGGCAGTATTGATTATAAGGACTAGGAGATCACGGGTACATTTCCAAGAGACTGAGGACCAATCCTTCTTGAATGGGGGATCCTCCAGAAATAATCTGGGGAAGATATTGACGATCAGTCCATTAGGGGCGATATTAGCCCTCAAATACTCAGTCATAACTGCTCCGTGCATCGTTATTCTGAGCCATTCTTTTTTGAGGGAGACTAAGTTAGACCAGTCATCCGAGTGGGACACGCTTGCTGTTGTGCCGTCTGCTCCTAGGAGTGACGGTGTTCTAAGGATATCAGTGACTGCATCCTCGCCATAACTAATCCCTAATTCTCCATCCATTGTGTGGAGTATGGGGAACAATGGCCACTAACCCGACGTGAAGGATTAGTATGCTGTGGAGTGGGCCTATCAGCGTTAGTTGACACTGTAGGTAACCTCAATACGTTCCTGCGGTTTGTCAACCGCGCAAGAAATCACAATCAAACGAAGGAAAAATAAAAACGGGTGGGCTATATTTAACGAGGTCCAGTATACAGGCCCTGAAGTAGTTATGCGAGAAGGGTATACCGTTCCTCTAGGTGTACAGTAGTGTGAAGAGTACACTAGTCCTTGGGATTGAGACAAAGTGGGGAATAATGTCTAGTTAGCCTGGGAGCTAATAGCATGTGATGGATGGGGGAACCCACATTGGTGGAACTAAAACCCTCACACACCCAGCAAGCTAGGTGTCATGCTTCATCATCTGGGTTTTGCTCCTCGTCGGGTCGGCGCTGCAATTCCCGACGGGCACCCAAAGATGGGGCTCTTTAGCGGAGATCTTTTGTTCCTTGCCGAAGGTGAGTGCAAGGGGTAGACTTAAGTTTGATATTCATTTTAAAAACATTGCACATGAATACTACAGCCCAGGTTAGGTATAGCAATGAGGGGAATCTCACCGACCACTTTTCTTGCACAGGGGGTGTGAGACAAGGCTGCATTTTGGCGCCTTTTTTATTCACACTATACATAAATGGTTTGGATAAAGCTCTAAGAACATTGGGAGTTGTTTGCCCGAGAGTGGCAAATAGAAGTATACCTGTCTTATTATACGCGGATGACGCAGTACTCCTCTCGCGTACAGGGAGGGGACTGCAGTCTCTTATCGATGGCTTCGGTGAGTTTATGGCAAACCTAGATTTATCCCCTAACCTAACAAAATCCTACATCATGGAAGTAGGAAAAAGACCAACTAAGAATTTTGTTTTTAACATTGGGGGTCACAAACTAGAGAAGGTCGAGGTTTTCAATTATTTAGGGATCATCTTCGATAAACACCTCAATTTTACCACACTAATTACAGAAAAATGCAAGCAGCATGTGAGTATAATGGGCTCAATCATGAACCGAGCCACGAGACTAGGTCGTTGGTCAGTGATGGAAATATTGAACTTATACAATTCAATCTGTTGTTCCAAAATCACGTATGGGAGTGAGGTTTGGGGATTTAGAAACATTTCCACTATACAACTGGAGGAAAATAAGTTTCTTAGGAGGATTTTGCAAGTTCCTCAATGCACCCCGGCCCACATTATCCACGAGGAGCTAGGGCTCCCCTATATCTCCGACAGATTAAGTCTTAAGCCATTATTGTGTTGGATTAAAATTTGGACCAACCCTGAAGCTAGTCTAAGTAGAGAAATATTAATAGACTGTATCAACAGGGACAAAGGTCATAAGATACCATGGCTTGAATACGTAAAGGATAAACTGGAGTGGCTGGGTTTTGCAAGATACTTTAAGGAACCTACGTCCCTAACGCCGCAGCTAAAAGTCACGATAAAAGCAGAATACATGAGGCGGATAGCCTGCGCCCGGGAAGATAGCGAAATACTGAAAGGGTCAGTGCGATCACATATATTAACAAAATCTGTTGTAGGATTAGAACCCTACCTGGCACAGATCTATAACAAAAACGATAGATTTTTAATGACCAGATTTAGACTGGATCTTTTACATCACATTTTAGCTGTTCCTGCAGGGTTCACGGAAGATATTGGTTCAAAGGGTCCCTGTGGCTGCGATCTGGGATCTCCACAGGATACCCTCCATTTCGTATTCTTTTGTCCATTATATGAATACCCGCGGGCTCTTTTTTTAAAAACCATCCTAAGAGTGAATAAATTCACCCAAGTTAGAGTAGCACTCTTATACTTAAAACTCTCCGCGGATCCTTTTACCTTGTTCTGTACTGTAAATTTTTTAAGATTAGCAGCTAAATTGAGGAAATCTAGAAGGGAGGCGTAAGTCATTCTGTTTGCTGGATACTGCAGTCGAGGCATATGGATTAAAGCTCCTCTGCAAGATTGTTATACGTTGTACACAGTATAGGAGATAATACGTGGATTTCTTGCAATTGTTGTATTGCAACGTTTAGAGTACTTGGGATGTTATAAGAAGTTCTTTTTTATTTAGGCCACGGCTTATTTTAAAATGGATTGTTTTTATGTAAACTACGATCATGCATTTTAATTAATGTTAATGTGTTGGTATCCCATATTTTTATAGTTGTTAGCACCCTGCACTTTATAAAAACCATGAATTTGTAATCTTGTCCGAAGCTCAGGCCCAACCCTGCTACTGTGATCTTGGAATGGTCTATTAGATATGTTTTATTTTAACGTTTTATGATGAACTGCTCATATTATTGTATATGATATGTGTAAATATATTGTTCTTTTCCTGGATGTTTTAATATCCGAATAAAGATACTTTTGATTGATTGATTGACTCATTAATCAGGTTGTACAGTGGGCTACCTGCTAGTCAAAAGTTTATTGTAATTTATAATATCATAGGTATGGTACTTTTTACTGGTGTGGTGTTCCCACTATCCAGCAACGATATATCAGTGGTCGAAGTGGGGGGAAAAAAGTAGGGGAACTGTGGGCGGAGAATCAGAGGGCAGGAATGACCCAAGGATTGGATCAGTGGGCAGAGCCAGAGGCGTGGCCAGAATGCGCAAACATCCCAATTTTTTCTATTTGTTTGGTTTCACTGCCCAGTTTTATCAACCAATGGATACACATGATTATTTAAGGTTATAATGAGTTATTGACAGTAAAATGTGTTCACAAAGTGGGATATGCTTCTAATCACAGAATGTCCCCAAATATGATAACATGTGGAAGCACAAGCCATTTGTCTCCGAGCCATGGAGTTTCTGTCATCAGCACTTCTCCCTTTTCCAAAACAGCAGTTCAAACATGAATGGCTAAAAATCCTAGTTTGCAAATGTTTTCTAAATAATAATGGCTCTGCCATATTTGCCTCATAATGCAAGATCTGTAGCATGATCTGACCATTTAAACTAATAAATTGTTTGTAGCTCAAACGTATCAAAAGTTAATAAAAAATGTGACTTGTGTTGCTACGGAGTAGATGACAGTTAATAGCTCACTGTTCTATGCTAGGATTTTAACTTCTAAACTGCAAGTAACAAGAGGATCTCTCTGACAAAAGCAGTAGCCCACTGGCCTATTTACATTATGTGCACTTTGTGATCTGCATGGTACATGTTCTTTGCAGCAGGTACATTAACCCTCTGAGCTACCTTTCCATGAGTCAAATCTTCCATTAGACAAAATTCCGATCTCTCTCTAGGAAGAACATTAATCACCAGTCATCATGACATTTTTATTTTTACCGAAAATTACTGGAGGCCAGGAAGGAGGCAGCAAGCGCTTTTAACCTCTTCTATGCCCATGACGAGATAGTTTCGTCATGGAGCGCGGTTGCGCTGTGCCCATGACGAGACTATCTCGTCATGGACCCCGCCCGCTAATACAATGCCCGGCACAGGAGGGGGAAAGGGCGTGGCACTGAAGGGGTTAAAACCATAATATACTTGCAAAAATGATGCCTCCACCTAAAGTGAGCACCTGGTGCGGTCACACCGGTTGCACCGCCCTAGAGCTGGCCCTTCTCAAGGGTCCTGTGATCTCAGTGACAGGGTCATTGTTCTAGGGTGTACTGCTTCATAGGCCTGCCCGCAAGACTGGAGATGAACTTCAGTATGAATAGTGGTGGACAAGCCTTGAAGGTTAACCTACACTTGTCATGCTAGGGTCCACCTGCTGGTGCTACGACACCGGGGCTTCTAATGTCTTGCGAAGCCTTCTAAGGTCTAGCATGAGATAGTGCTCTCTCAGGAGAGTGGTCTGGCGGACTGGTTATTAAGGCTGAACCTGGTTCCCCAGTTCCAAATTCAGCAGCTCTGGCCATAGTGCCACATCCTCTCCCCCACTGAACACCATACTGCCCCACTGAGAAAAACTCAGGCTGCCTTCAACTACAACCCAATTGTTGCCAGCTATAAACCTGGATGCGGCTCAATTTAAATTACGCACTGGGCAAGAGCAATATGTGGCCTACAAAAAAAAGTGACAGCATCCTGGAAAAAGCAAACTATCATAGGGAATGCAAAATTTTGCAAACCATGTGAAATGTAAGCAGGAACAACATGGTTACCTTAACGCTTTTACACTCACTGTACAGAAATCAGTGAGTGCTTTTGCCTGAAAAGTTAAGGACATGACAACAGGGCCCTGAATGGACCCATTTCAATGGCCATTGCTTATATCCTTACAAAACATAAGCAGTATGGTAAAAAAATACAACATCCCTAGATACAGAGCAGCAGTACAAATTTTGTTTTTCAATCCTCACATTGCAGTACCTCCAGGATTGGTGCACTAGTTCCAAGCCCAGGGAAAACAAAGCCAAGACAACAAAAATAGCGCTTCACTGGCAAACTCTGTAAAAGTGGCGCTAATGTGTTTGGGTGTGAATAAAATCAATCTGGCCAGTTTGCTACCACTCTGCCTTACTTTATTTAGTTATTTCTTTTTCATATTTTTAAACTTTTATTCTCGATACTGCACTTTGGAATTAAATGTCAGAAAAATAGACATTGATTACCAGCAAAAGTGATTTTCTTTTTTGGATCCATTTCACAGGGAAGCAAATAAAAGAAAGGAGGGGAGACGGTGCGCACTGCGCACAGGCTCCTCCTCCTAAAAGGTTAGGTTGCTCTGCGCACACCGGCCCTGTTGGTGTCACCCCATGTGAGGGTGTCACCCGGTGCGGTCCGCACCCCCCGCACCCCCATAGTGACGCCGCTGTACCATAGAGGTGGCTTACATGATGCCAAGGGAAGGTTCAGGGCCTGGGAAGTGGGTGCACTTCACAGCCAAGATGGCAGTTCTAGAATGCACATGCACACTGCAGTGGCAGGCCTGAGACATACTTTACAAGCTGCTTCTGTGGGTGGCGCAAATCAGCGCTGCAGGTCCACCAGCAGCACTTGGGTTACCAGCCCTGGGCACAAACAGGCCACATTACTAGGGACTAACAGGTAGACCAAATAAGCCAATCAGGGCTACACCAATCTATATGTCATCTATATAAAGGGAGCATCCGCGCTGCGGCACTGAATGGCAGTGGCGCAGCGCCCAGAGCATCTATTACCAGAAAAAACAGAGGAGGCACAGTGATAAAACGGAAGGGAGACTCACGCCAATGGTGCCATGTCTAACAGTCACCCTAAGCCCTAAGGGTTGTGCAGGAGTGCAATGTACTAGTGAGGTCCAAATTCTACTTTGTATAGCTTTGATAAGGTTTTTATATGTGATGCATATCTGCCTCGTGACAGTGGTCTTTTTTGCACACGCTTCTGTGTCAGTAGTATTTAGTCTTGCCAAATACCACCCGCCATTGCTATAACATTTCCTCCAAAGGCCTCAAACGCACCTCCCCTCCCACACCAGAGCGGGGTTTGTGCCATGGCGCAAACATTATTCTTATTTTAATTCTAAAACTTTCAACCGATAGTCCTCACAAAAGCGATCTTTATTAGAACCAGCAACGCGTAGCGGGTAGAACATTTGTACAAATAATGTCCCAGTAAACCTAGACCATACACCGGCGCCGCTAGAGACCTCCACCGCCGCCCCACCCCCACGGTGTTTATCTCCACCAGTTTTCGGGGTGTGTTGGCGACGCCTACTTCTTCTCTGTTGATGTGTTGCAACTGGAGCCTCGGTACAGGGCATTCCCCAGTCTCTGGCATCGTGCCGGAGGGCAGGAGCGGGGCGGAGCCTGAGTAACTGACACGCGCTCCCCGCCCCGCCACCTTTCCCCTAGTTTCCAGGCTAGCGGTTCACCGAGTTCAGCCCCACTCTACTTGCAGACTCAGCCGCCCGCCTCGACAGTGACGTCGTTTCTGGTGCACGCTCCAGGCTTCCTGCAACCACGCTGTATTCACGCCTGGAGCACGCGCCAGTCAGCTCTCTCATTGGTTAGCGACTGGAAGATAGGCGCTCTCATTGGTGGAATATCTCCGACCGGTCAATGCAGTGATGTGTGTTTTGTTTTCCCTCTCCGACCGCTTTCTCCTCCTCTCTGCGCCTTAGCCTCGCCTCCTCGGGTTTCTTGGTACAGGGAGGAGGTCCAACCCTGCATGCTGAGGGCACGGTTGTTATTGCTGATGTTCAGCCTGGCTGGGGCGGGCAACTCCTTTGTTTCTTTGTGCTGTGCGCGACCCCCTCTGCAGCCATGGACGATTCGCCTTCTGTGAGTACCGAGCCACCATCCCACCTGCCAACCCCAGAGACGCTGTATCTCCATCCTAGACATCCTTCCACCGCCCTAGCTCACCCTGTGCTCCCATTCACACACCATTCATCCCACAGTCCAGTGCCCCTTCCTCCCCTACATTTCTTTTATATCAGCACTCAGTGCAACCACTACCACACACACCCTACAGTGCCATCACTACCACACGCCCGACAGATCCACAATCACTGGCACAGCGCATCTCGCTGAGCATTGCCATCGTACAGCGAAGTGCCACCTTGTATGTCACAGCCAAGTGCCTCAATGCATTCATGGACCTGACAACCCAGTGTCCCGTCCATATTATAAGCGGATGACATCTCAGACTTGCATCACACCAACAAGTGCCTCTTTGTATTTTAGAGCCCATTGCCACCTTTGAAACAAAATCCTAGTCTATCACAGCCCAATGCCAACCGCCCCGAAAAACGACACTTCAACTAGTAACCTAATTTCATATCTGCATGTAGCAGACCGTAGCGCCGCATTTAACCCATTGACACCAGGCATGACAGTGACACCACACCAGTTCATCCTCACTATGCATGTCTCAGCTCTATTATCGCCTACCTTGTGTACGAGAACGTGTGTCTTGCTGTGTTTATTTTCTGAACATGGGAGTATTGTTTAAAGATATCGAGTGGTGCATAGGATGTGGTGGTAGCATCATTGCAGCAGTGGGTGTTGGGTCGTGGCAACAGGTTACATTAGAAATGAGAACACAACAGGCGTTATGTAAGATGTGTACATGGCCTGCATTAAAGTATTCTTATGCATGGTGGTACCCTCTACTGCCATCGTTATCTGAAAATAGTCTTAAACTAACTGAGCCATAATATTGAGTCTCCACCCTGTGGTTGTGTTTTATCCCGCTTACATAGTTACCTGTGCCCAGTACGTTTGCATAAATGATACGATTGGGGGATGCCAAGTTTCCCCAAGGCGGCTCATGAAGCGAAGGGTGGTTGGCGCGTGCTCACTGCATATTCAGCGTGGGAACTCCAGGAAAACACTTTTGAACAGCTTAAAAACTCTCAACTGTAGTGTTCCATCTCGCGCGCAAACCGCCTGTCATACTACAATGATTTTGTTACTGTACCGTTTAATGCAAATGACGCTAGCGCTTTTTTGTGAGTCTTGTTGGCGGTGCAGGTGCTGTTGTGTCACTGGGGCAGCGCCCTCTCCATTCGCCCCGTCGCCGCAGCGCACGCGCTCCTCGCGTGGCTATTTTCATACGTGACGTCGTGCTTGAGCTATATTTGGAGTGGGCGGTAGCTGCACGCCCTCTTCCTATTCGAGACCCCGTAGGATTGCTGCAATAGGCTGGGTCCTGAGGGGAAAGAGTCGCGGGTGGACAGTGACCCTAGATGTAGTTTGCACGAATAGGTTTAGTAATAAGAGGGCAGGGCTTTGTTGAGCAGAACTGGGTCAAAGTAGGTGGAGATGTTACGACGCAAGCGGGGGGCGGGGTGAGGCAAGATGTAGGCAATTAGGGTACCTACGGTTGGTATAATATGTAGATATCATCCTCCATCTAAAAGATCTTTTTTTGGACATTGCAGTTAAAATTCAAGGTTTGATCCTTTCAATTGTATAGCACAATTATGGGTAGCCTCTGTTAACCCTGACTTGCAACCCCTGGTCTCATGGTGATAAATGCAGGAGCAACATAGAGTAACAAGCAGGACTCTTCATTGCCCTCTTACTGTAATTTCTATTCTTTCATTAGCAAATAGGAGGCTGCTGAGGAGTTCAGGGTGGGCAAGGTGGACAGTTCTGTGATGTCACTGGTGGTAAAAGAGTGTGTGATGTCACTTCCTCTTCACCAGACAGTGTGCAGTTTGGCGTCCTTGTGAGTTATCCTCATCATAGTTTTGCATGTTCAAGTGGGTAATAGAAGCGAACCGATTTGTTTTCATCCTTAGAGTGATTTCCATTTATATAATCCAAACAGCAAGCATTAACGTCCAATACAAAATCAGTCGAAACTACACTTCAATTAAGAGCGTCCGACATCACCTTTGGCAGTTGTTTTTGAATGGAGAAGTTGTAGGCCCATGCTTACATAGGGAAAGTGAATCTACAAGTGGAGGTGAATCACTGTTGTTTAAAAACTACTCAGTCCTTGAGCATGCAAATGAGCCTAAACATAGCATGGTTGTGATTTTTTGTATCATTTTCCGAGCATAATCCATTAGATGTTGCTGTGTGCATCCATCCCGTAAGTGGAACATTCCTGCAAAAGCTGTACTGGGCAGAACTAGGTTCCCAGTGCTATTAATCTGTGCACAACCACACATTTCATAACTTTTGATTGACTATGGAGAAAGTCATCCCTGTCTGGCCCACCAGGATGTGAGACACAGAGGCTTCTGTGAAATTAATCATACCTCAGATAACTTGATCAATTCAGCCTAAATCTGATACTCAGGGCTGACAAAGGATTACTCAGGTCCCAAATACCCTTGAGAACTCCGTCTAAATGAAAGATGGAGAGATATCTGAAAATTGCTGAGGCCTCAAATACTCTGACCAGGTCCACCCAGATGGGAGATTTAGAGAGAGACGAGAATACCTACACCTCAGAAGTCCTATCAGAAGCTCCCAGGTGTGAGATGCACTAGTATCTAGGAATTAAATTCCCTCATCAGGACTTTTCAGAAGTGAGATGCTGGGGCAGGTGATAATTACTCATGCCTTGAATATCCATCAGGTTTACCCTGGTAAGAATGACCAATTACATGTATTTTTCCCCAACACGCCCCCATTATGGCCCTCATCAGAAATGGCCCATTATTTCTGTTGGATCCTGGTACTGAGTGCAGTTACTTGTCCCATTAGAAATTATACGTTTAACTGGATCAACCATAGCGAGTGGTAACACGCTGGAGATTTCACCTGCTACCAGTGGGCAGTCTCCGGTTGGATTATTGGAGAAATGTGGGTCTCAGCATGGTGTATCCAATTTCCACGTTATTACTTAAAAACTTGTAATTCTTGTTATTTTCCTGCCCTTTGAATTATCGGGGCCCCCGGTCATGGTGATTCTAGGGTAGGGAAATAATTGGAATTACTCTGCTCCACTCGTAATGAGGGCTTTGAAGTATTGAACTCACGCTGGTAAGTGCTGGTCCCGCAAACTAGGCTGCTAAACCAGACTGTTTGTGTCTCTTATCCGTTGGGCCAGCAGTCCAAGCTGTGCGCTTATGCAGCTTCCCGTCTCACTTGTCCTAATAATGCTGTAAACGCGCCAGTTCATCCGAGGACATGAACCGCTGCCCAGGTTCCTAATGCGGTACAGGCACAATCCGGCTGAAGAATGGCGTCGGCGCTCCAGCACTGTGGACTATGCTGGCCTGACCTGAACGCGCTGCAACACGTTTTAAAATCGTACATAGGAAACCTTTCGATTTATTCTTATAGCGAAAGACATCTCGTGCATATTGTTATCTCTGATCTATACTGTGCCGTGTTATTGCTTCTAGTGGCGGCTTCCTTAAGGTTGTGACGTTTCTTTCGCAGAGTCCATTGCCCGACGATTGGCTAGTGTGTGAGTTTGGTGTTGCTGGTTATGTGACGTGTTCTATATAATGTGACACTTGAGCCTGACTCTTATTTATGAGAGGCTAAAGAGCGTGGAGTAAACTTTGAAATACGTTGTGGGAGCTGCTTCATTTGGAAAAAAACGTGACATAAATCCTGTGTCATGGTGGCATAGGCCATAGGGTAAGTTCTGTCATCTATGCGATTCCTGTCGCCAGACTCCCAGCCCATTCCATTCGTCCATCTTCCAAAGCTCACATAACCAGTGATCATCCACTTGTCTACCAGAAAATGTGGCACATTTTTGCTGGCTGTGTCTGTCCATTATTTCAGGGCGGTCCCTTAAAGAAGTGTGGAAGAGTGCAGAAGGATATCCCCTGATTTTTTGTTAGATGTGGTGTGGTCACCCACCTCTAATAAGCCCCAATCACACTGTTAATTGTCATTGTGGTATTAAAACATATGTGGTATTGATATCTGTTCATAACTAAGTTATTTGCTTCTCCAAAGGTTGAACTCATGGATATTTGTGAATCTATAATGGAAAGAAAGCGTCATGACAGCGAGAGGTCTACGTGTAGCACCTTGGAGCAAAATGACTTTGAAGCAGTTGAAGCGCTGGTTTGCATGAGCTCCTGGGGCCAAAGGTCACATAAAGGTGACATTTTAAAGATGAGACCACTAACACCTGCTTCGGATTCAAGTGACATAACAATACATAGTGAAAATGCATCAGAACATCTGAAGGATTTTCATTCGCTATCTACACTGGTAAGAGATCTGTTTTTAAGATAACCCTTTAAATATATGATGTCTGTATACATTGTATTACATTTTATATATCATTGTATTCCAGGACTACTTTCTCATTCAGTAAAGATGTGTGCAGATAGCATGTACAATTGAGTAAGGTTTGTTGCCAACAAGGGAGATGTTGAACTATGCTCTTACACCATGAGAATGCATTACAATGTGCAAGGCTCGACTTACCTATGATGTGTGGATCACCCATGGAAAACACTTGTTTGTTAATGGCGATTCATCCACATTTTTATGCTATGTATCGCGCCCTGCCCCTTTATTCCTCCCTCACACAGTGATCATAAACATGCAGATCAAGCAGCAAGGAAGGGGGTCTTTAGGGATCCTATATAACATGTCTTCACCTGGTTTATGCTCACACCTTCTCTATTCCATGTCATTTCCCTCTTCATCTTCCTTCAGCAGAATAAAATGGCTAGCATTTTTTCTTCCCTGGCACAGTGATACAACCTTTTTTTTATTTACATCTAATGGGCCACCACAACTGTCTGCCAGGTATACTATTACCAATTATTTGAAATGCACATAAAATGGGCTTTGGTTGCACCTACAGGAGTATTTCCCTCGCTCTTCATCCTGTTAGCTATTTGGTGTATCATTCCACATTACAGTAAGTGCTTCCATTGGAATGCACGAGGGACTATTTTACATCTGAAAAGTACGCTCCATTATCATGCTTGTTGTCAGAAACAATCCTTTTTTGGTATGTTTGCCCCTGCACTGGAAAAGCCAATAGGGCACGCTTCAGTGTGTTAATGAGCATTTATCGATGCAACATGAGGAAGTTGCATGTGTGAATTGTTTACAAGCCGTGGCACATTCAAGCCTTGTACTTCATTTGAGGGATTGAACCATGAACAAAAAGCAAGCTTCTACAGAATCTTTAGATTGTCATCCAAGAAGTATATAACTTCCGAGTGCAAGGATGGCAATCTGCCAACCAAATTCGAACTATACTCCTAACATGTGCCTTCTTGAGGTTCAAGTTGTTTTTCTTCTCCTAAACACAATTTCAAACTAACTTTTTAAATAAAACTTAGGGCTCTAGTACCTTGCACAATTTAAAATTATAAGAAATTCTTATTCTGATGCACGTGCCACTTTATAACAACTTAGCTGAAAGCTATGGGCCACAATCGAAAGGAAATGAAATAATAATTTGTTTGAGATGCCAAAGGTTTTAATATCTCATATCCTTGAAATCTCAACATACACGTCAAAGAAACTGATAAATAAGAAAAGCGACGTATTTTATTGCAAAATGTTTTATTACCCTGTATTTGTTGTAAAATATTGTGATGGTTATTATTAACTTATAACAATGAACATGGAAATGTCAAACTATCTTAGAACCATGTAACCTCTAGTAATTCAAACAAGCCCATAACACATGCGCCCTTGAATCCTCAGTCTTTTCTCCACACTAAAACCCTTCCCTTGCTAAACTAAGCAGTGACTACCACCACAATGTAAGTATAATTAATTGTAAATATGCTTGATGAGCTACTGTCGGCATGCATGTCTCCTACCCAAACTATTATTGACCATCAACTCGTGTTTATGTAACCCCTTTCTGTAAATGTTGATAGATACGATCTAAAAAGTTATATGCAACGTTCTTTGATAAGCAACACTAATAAATGCAGAAACCAGATAAAAAGCAATACCTCAGTTCTGGTACGTTTCCTTCCAAAACAAAATTAGGTACAATTTTTAAATGAAAAAAAGCATGTTACACTCTGTTCCCGTTTTCACATTGTCCCTCTTCTTACTAACCCTGATTTTTTTAGGCAATATTCTTGTGATGTGTCACACAATCCTCGGGTCTTCAATCTAACAATGCTTTAGTGTTGTTGATGTTTCTTCTCCAGGGGCCTGATTCACTAAGAGCCAGATGTAGGTAAATTCAATTTAGTGAGTCCTTAATAGCGATTTTTACCGAATCGCTATTAAGGACTCGCTAAATTGAATGTAGGTAGGAATCGCAAAAATATTTGCGATTCCTTAATTGCAAATCGCAAATTGAGATTCGCAATCAAGGAATACCACCCCATTCATTCCTATGGGCCAAGAGGCCCATAGGAATGAATGGGATGGTATTCCTTGAGGAATAGGATTTGTGCCCGCAATTTGGGAGTAACCAAGAGGCACTCGCAAATTCTGGGCGTAATTTCAAGGGTGCAAGGGTTCCAAAAGGACACCCTGTTGCACCCCTGAAATGTGCATGTGTGCACATGTGGTGCACATACATGCCCTAAGGGCATGAATGTGTGCCACATGGCACTTTAAAAAAAGCAAAAAAGTGCTTTTTTAAAGGAAATCGCTAATTACCACCAATTTGAAGTTGGTGGTAATTAGCGATTCCTTAAGGCCAAAGTGCACTTTCTTTTGTGCTACTTACATTGCAAATAAGGAATCGCAATTTGCAATTCCTTAAATGCAATCGCAAAATAAGGAATCGCAATTTTTGTGATTCCTTATTTTGCGAGTAGGGTTTAATCTTACCTACGTTGCTCAAAGCCAAATTGCAATCGCAAAGGCTGAAATTCTGCGAATTTCGGCGCTTGCGGTCGCTGTTTGACTTCCTACATCTGGCCCAAAGTGTTTTTATAACTAGAGGTGGCTTAGTCCTGCAAATTAAAGCCTTAACAGGCACATGCATCAAGCACAAAACCGGTCGCAAACGGGCAGATTCTCAGAATCTGCCCCTTTGCGACCGGTATTTTTGCATTTGGGATGCATCATCCCAAATGCACAAATCGCTATTTAAGGAATCTCAAAATAGCGATTCCTTAAATAGCGATTGCATTTAAGGAATCCCTAATTGAGATTCCTTAAATGCAATGCATTACAGTTTTAAAAATAGCGATTTCGCTATTAGCGTGAGCAAATTACCATGAAGCTGGACTTCATGGTAATTTGCGAAAACTTAGAAAAATGCACTTATTTGCATTTTTCTAAGTTTCATGTTGCACACACACATGCCCTTAGAGCATGTGTGTATGCAACATATGTGCAGTTAACATACATGGGTGCAATGGGGTGTCATTTTGACACCCTTGCACCATCGAAATTGCGGGAGCAATTTGCGAGTACCTACTGGTACTCGCAAATTGCTCCCGCAATCTCCAATTCATTCCTATGGGCCTGGAGGCCCATAGGAATGAATGGGAAGACGTTCCTTAATTGCGACTCGCAATTTGCTAGTCGCAATTAAGGAATTTGTGGGAATCGCTATTTCTTTAGCGATTCCTACATGCATAGGGTTTTGCTATTCCTTAATTGCGATTCCTTAATAATCGCAATTAAGGAATCGCAAAACCCTATGATGATGCATGTGCCTGTAAGGGTCTTATTTAGAGTTTGGCGGCGGTACTCCACCACAAATGCAGAGGGGGGGGGAGTACTCTTTCCACCAAACTCCTGGTTCACTGGTTCAATTTGGAGTCTTGCAAACCATCATGCTGGTGGAGATGCCGTTGGCTGAACCAGTGGACATTTTTGACCACTGGACTGACTGACGTTGGTCAGTTGGTCAAAATACTTCAATTGTTTCCTGTTTGAAACAATGGGGAAAGACTGGCAGTCCAGTAGAGGAAAACTAATAAATAACCCCACCAGCTGCGAGAAAGCTCTCAGCATGTCAGAGACAGTTTAAAAAAAAAATCCACTTTGGGAGTTTGTTTATGGAAAACAAAAACTTTTCTGCGTGGGTAGACTGAACATGGAATCTGCACAGCAAAGATTGTGTTCAGAGGAGCTGTCGTGGTGGCAGCTCCTCTGAAGGCACAGAGATCTTCACCATGTAGTCAAAGATCTTTACATACGGAGGACTGTAGTCCTCCAGGGCAGTGGGGTACATCCTTCTACCTCCCCGTCCCATTGAAGTATAGTCTGCCAAAGCCTCAAAGCGCCCGTAAGCCAGGTCTATTCACGGACAATTCTTGACAGTAGGGCTACAGGAGTGTTAGAAGTACTAAGGACTTACAGTAGTTGAGTCCTGTCCCCAAAAAATCAAGATGGGGTTAGAAACAAATGTAACATTAAGATGATACCATCTATTTCGTGGCTCCCTGTTCTTTTGACATGGATCAGGTTAATTCTGCGCATTGAGCAAAGATGGGGTTTCTGCATAATTTAATTTCCTTCATGTTGTTCTTTCACTATAGTGTTTAGTGCTTTGAAGTTAGTTTAGTAACCATGGAGCTATTTACAATCCGGTGTGCAGAAAAAAAAACATTTCTCTACTGTGACTAAACACATTTTATTGCAGAGTTTTATAACATTCTGAAAGTGGGCTGTTGTGCAGCTGCATCGCTATGAAATATTATGTAAGCCATCCTTAAGATACACAAAGCAGATTCTCAATCTCAGCTTTGATGAGAAAAGGTTTTATGAGGCAATGTGCGAATAATCTGTGGCAGCTTTGTAGACAACAATGTCGCTTCTGATAGAGTAAATTACGCTGTTTTATAGCATTTGCGACTGGTAGATCAGGCATTGTTGTGAAAAGCCTTACTCTGGGTCCTTGGAAAGTCAGCAATTACTGGGCGGTATCCGTCATTGGGGCTGTCCTTTACCACAGGTGTACCAGTACACTGAGTATTAATTCACTTCAGTGTGATTGACCAAGTACTTGGTAGATCAGACTCAAAGTGTAGCCTGGTTGGCAGTAAGGCTTACTCTGGAAGGTGACAGTAGGTTTGGAATTGAAACTCAGTTACAGTAGGCACAGTATTCATACATAGTGTTCAATGCCGGCTCAGAACCATGTTTATTTATTATTTATAAATAACAAGTTAATATTTACTAAAGGTAAAAGTATGTTCGAGGCATATGAGCTGCAGATTGTACACTTAGCATAGATCGCCATCTGGTGTTGGGCCCGGATGTTTGCAGTTTGTTTTTCTTCTTGGACAGTCTTTGGAAGTCACGAGTTTGGTGACTCCTCCTTCGGTCCGTACTGCGCATGGGCTTCGGCTCCATCCTCAGATTGTTTTTTTCCGCCATTGGGCTCGGATGTGATACTTCGTGCTCCGGCTTCGAACTTCTACGGTTCCAGCCTCGACGGAAAATCCTCGTTTCTTCGAGTTTCTTCATCATCATCTTCATCTCTCGAAGCGGCACTTTTCTCCATCCCGTACATCGGCACCGGCCTTCGGGCCCTCCTCGACTCCGGTCCCGGCCGATGGAAAGGACTCCGTTCAAAAAGTGCCCAAAATGTGGGTCTAAATTTCCCCACACCGACCTCCATCAGGTGTGTAATCTTTGCCTCTCTCCAGAACACGAGGCCAGAGACTGCCCCGCCTGTAAGTCTTTTCGATCGAAGAAAACCACCCGGGATCGAAAAGCTCGACGCACCATGGCGCACTCATCGTCTGCAGCTCCACCGGACATCTTCGGAGACGGCGCCGAAGCTTCGGGGCAAACACACACCGAGCAGGAAGAAGACGTCGTCAGCGCTTCCGAGGCCGACGACTCCGACGTGGAGGACATCACACCGGCGCAGCGGGCCGTGAGTACTGTGCCCCCTCCCACCCCCACGCCCAAAACCAAAGAGACTCAGGTTACTCCCTCGCCTGCCGGCCTGGGCAAAACCAAGACCAAAGCTTCGATCACCCCACCTTCGGGCCCGGTGTCGAAGCCTCCAAAGTCTCACGGCAGCTCGGGATCGAGCCAGCCGACGCCCGGTGCCGAGAAACAGCATCCGGCACCGAAGAAAGCAATATCCAGCTCGACTCCGAAGCCACCGGTGCCGAAGCCTGGACTCTCGGTGCCGACCAAACACAAATCTGTCGGCACCGACGCTCCGGCGCCGAAAACTCTTTCGACGCCGAAAAAACCGGAGGCCCCAAAAAAGCATGGCGCACACAAACCATCGAAATCCTCGGTTCCGAAATCACTGGTGCCGACGGACGATTCGGCGCCATTGGCTCGGTTTACACCAGACCCTTTACAAAAGACTCTGTCCAAAGATCCAAAGACTGGGCTATTGACTTTAATTATCAAGAAAAGACGCCTTGATACTCCGGCTCCTCCTCCACCACCCAAACGGAAGGACTCTGCTACTTCTCCCCTCAGAGTGCCCTCCCCACTACCACCTCCCCTACCTCCTCCACCTCCTCCACCCCCTCCCCCTCCCAGGTCTCCGCCACCTTTACCTCACTACTCTCCGGCCCCGTCCCCAGATCCGGATGACGGGGACCCGGACAATTATCCGGCGGACGCCCCAATGGATCCCACTCCGCCAGGGACCCCAGACCCGTGGGAGGATTACAATAACCCTGATGTACCCGATATTCCTCAGGACGACCTATACCCATCCAGGCCGTCTCCTCCAGAGGACTCCTGAGGGTTCCATCATTTAGTGCAGAGAGCAGCACACTACCATGGGGTGGACATGCACACTGAACCAGTGGAAGACGACTTCTTACTGGATACATTCGACATACAGGACAAATCCACCTCTATCTTACCCATGCTTAAGGGTGTCACCAAGCATGCCGCAGAGGTGTTCAAAGACCCTGTCAGGGCCAGGGTACTAAACCCTAGAATAGAGAAAAAGTATAAGGCGGCACCCACAGACCCCGCATACATTAAGGGCCCTGCTCCCTTAGATTCCCTAGTTGTCTCTACAGCTAGAAAGCGGGCTAACTCCCAGTCCTCAGGAGAAGCCCCACCGCCAGACAAGGAATCCAAACTCCTAGACGCGTCTGGCAAGCGCACCGCCTCTCAAGCTGCAAACATGTGGCGCATTGCAAACACACAAGCGCTACTTGCGCGCTATGACAGAGCACACTACGACGAACTTGAGGCTCTTATGCAGCACCTCCCCAAGAAACACAAGCGTAGGGCTCATGAGCTAATACAGGAGGGTAAACTCATTACAAACACCTCCATTAAATGTGCCCTCGATGCAGCCAACACTGCTTCTAGAGCCATAAATACCAGTGTCCTGCTTCGTCGCCATGCCTGGCTCAGGATCTCAGGGTTTAAGCCTGAAGTCCAGGCGTCCATACTCAATCACCCCTTTGACCAACAAACTCTCTTTGGGCCCAAGGTAGACGAAGCGTTGGAAAAGATGAAAAAGGACACAGACACAGCAAAGTCTATGGGGGCACTCCAAACACAAGCCTCTAAACGTTCCTTTCGACGCTCCTCCTTTCGTGGCACAGGCAGAGGCTTCTCCACCGATAGCACCTCTACCTCCTACAAATCCCCTCCTCAAAATACCTTTTCAAAGGGCAACCAAAGAGGTGGTTACAGAGGTAACAACAATAAGGGCAGGGGCAAAACTAACAACACCCGTTCTGCCACCCCGCCCACACAATGACTTCCCTCCGCTCCCCCCAGACCATTCCACTCCGGTCGGGGGCAGACTACAAAACTTTACCCACGCATGGGAGTCCATAACATCGGACAAATGGGTGACCCAAATCATTCGGTCAGGGTACTGTCTCGAGCTAACATCTACCCCGCCCAATATCCCACCAAGGCACCGTCCAATGTCTCAAGAACATTCCACACTGCTCAAACAGGAGGTACTCTCCCTCCTCCAAAAACACGCTATAGAGCAGGTCCCCATCAATCAGCAAAATCTAGGGGTTTACTCCCTATATTTCCTAATACCAAAGAAAGACGGTACCCTCAGGCCCATTCTGGACCTCCGGCCTCTAAATGCCTACATACATTCAGACCATTTCCATATGGTCACCCTACAACAAGTCCTCCCGCTCCTCTGTCAGGGAGACTTTCTCACAACCTTGGATCTGAAAGACGCATACTTTCACATTCCAATACACCCCTCTCACAGGAAATACCTCAGGTTCGTGGTGGACGGGCAACATTACCAATTCACGGTTCTCCCCTTCGGGGTCACCACCGCACCACGGGTGTTTACCAAATGCCTAGCGGTAGTAGCAGCACACCTCAGACGTCAACACATTCACGTCTTCCCTTACTTAGACGACTGGCTGATAAAAGCCGCGTCTTACCACCAATGCGTGCAGCATACAAACAGCACCATCCAACTGCTCCACCAGCTAGGCTTCACGGTGAACTACCAAAAGTCCCACCTCATACCATCTCACACAAAGCAATATCTCGGGGCCACTATAGACACCTCCAAAGGTATTGCCTATCCAAACACAGCCAGAATCACAAGCATTCAAGCCTTACGCAAAACATTCCTTCCCCAACACTCTCTTCCAGCAAGAGTGTTCATGAAGCTCATAGGAATGATGGCGTCTTGCATCTTCATAGTGCCCCATGCAAGACTACACATGCGTCCACTTCAAGAGTGCCTAGCACAACAGTGGAACCAGGCCCAGGGTCAGCTGACGGATCTGGTGTTGGTGGACGGCCGCACACATCACTCTCTGCAGTGGTGGAACACCACAAACCTTTCCAAAGGGCGGCCGTTCCTGGACCCGGTTCCTCAGGTGATTCTAACAGCGGACGCATCGCTCTCCGGCTGGGGAGCGCACCTCCTACACCTCACAATGCAAGGTCTATGGACGCCACAGCAAAAATTGCTCCACATCAACCATCTGGAGCTCTTGGCGATCTTTCTAGCCCTAAAATCTTTCCAAAAACAGATTTCGGGCAAAGCAGTCCTCATTCGCACAGACAACATGACTGCAATGTATTATATCCAAAAACAGGGGGGGGGGACACTCTCCCCAGCTCTCCCGCTTAGCCCAGAGCATATGGAGATGGGCAATTCCCCAAAACATCTTTCTCCTGGCACAACACGTTCCAGGCGTACAAAACACCATGGCAGATCTGCTCAGCAGACAAACGCAACAACTACACGAATGGGAACTGCATCCGCAAGTTCTTCAGCCATTCTTCCAACAGTGGGGGCATCCTCAGATAGACCTCTTCGCCACCCACGAAAACAAAAAATGCCCAAGCTTCGCCGCCAGATACCCACACCCATTGTCCAAGGGCAATGCGATATGGATGAACTGGTCAGGCAGATTTGCATACGCCTTTCCACCTCTCCCACTAATTCCATTAGTGGTCAGGAAGCTACAACAGCACTCCCTCACACTCATTCTGGTAGCTCCGACGTGGGCCAGGCAGCCGTGGTACACCACGCTACTACAACTATCAGTGGTACCACATCAAAAACTGCACCTATCCCCATGCCTCCTAACCCAGAACCATGGAGAAATCAGGCACCCGGACCCAGCTCAGCTCAACCTGGCAATCTGGCTCCTGAAATCCTAGAATTCGGATACCTTAACCTTCCCCCTGATTGCATGAACATCATCATGGAAGCCAGACGTCCTACCACTAGAGCATGTTATGCCGCAAAGTGGAAAAGATTTGTTATTTACTGCCGTAACAATACAATCAACCCTTTAGATGCATCCATACAGCACATCATATGCTATCTGCTCCATCTTCACAGGTGTAACCTGGCATATTCATCCATACGCCTACACCTAGCAGCGATCGCTGCTTATCTACAAAACAGACAGCATTTATCTCTCTTCAGAGTGCCCGCTATTAAAGCCTTCATGGAAGGCCTTAAACGAGTAATTCCTCCCAGGGCACCACCTTCCCCTGTATGGAATCTAAATTTAGTTCTTACACGACTAATGGGTCCGCCCTTCGAACCAATGCATAAATGCGAGCTACAGTTCCTCACCTGGAAAACAGCTTTTCTCGTAGCTATCACTTCCCTTAGAAGGGTTGGTGAAATACAAGCGTTCACTATACAGGAACCCTTCATACAAATACATCACAGCAAGGTCATACTTCGCACAAATCCGAAGTTCCTGCCCAAGGTCATTTCCCCCTTCCATCTCAATCAATCGGTGGAATTACCTGTCTTCTTCTCGCAACCTCAATCTGTTGCAGAAAGAGCCTTACACACACTCGATGTAAAAAGGGCCTTGCTATACTACATACAAAGAACGCAACCCTTCAGGAAGACTAAACAATTGTTCGTCTCCTTCTCTCCACCACATAAAGGCAACCCCATTTCTAAATCAGGGATAGCTAGGTGGATTGTAAAATGCATACAGATTTGCTACCAAAAGGCTAAAAGAACATTATCTGTTCCGCCTAAAGCCCATTCTACAAGAAAGTTAGGGGCTTCTATGGCCTTTCTAGGGAATATACCCTTAGATGACATCTGCAAAGCAGCCACATGGTCTACACCGCACACCTTCACAAAACATTACTGTGTAGATGTGCATTCCAAGCAGCAAGCTAGAGTGGGCCAGGCTGTACTAAAGACACTATTTCAAACCACTGCAACGGATACCGGTGGTCGCCGCTAGGGTTGGGTACTGCTATATAATCTATGCTAAGTGTACAATCTGCAGCTCATATGCCTCGAACGGAATATGCTACTTACCAGTATGCATCTGTTCTTGGCATGTAGAGCTGCAGAGTTGTACACGCCCACCCGCCTCCCCGGCTACCTGTATCCGTTCCAGTACATCTTATTTAGATACTACACACATGGGTTTCTCACTGTGATTACCAAGCTCCATCATTTCCCTGTTGGCGAAAAACAATCTGAGGATGGAGCCGAAGCCCATGTGCAGTACGGACCGAAGGAGGAGTCACCAAACTCGTGACTTCCAAACACTGTCCAAGAAGAAAAACAAACTGCAAACATCCGGGCCCAACACCAGATGGCGATCTATGCTAAGTGTACAACTCTGCAGCTCTACATGCCAAGAACAGATGCATACTGGTAAGTATGCCGCTCCCTCCCCAAACATGCTACCGAAGTAAATCTTTTGGTCCAAAATCAGGATCTTGACCTACTGTTCCTAACGGAAACATGGCTATCCGACAATACCGACCCGGATGTCGTCGCGGCCCTCCCCACAGGGTATCAGTGCCAAGCCCTAAATAGACCTAAAGGGAGAGGAGGCGGGATAGCTATAATTCACAGGGAACAATTCATTTGTAGGACAACTAACGCCTGTATCGAGGACTGTGAGAGTGGCCAATTTTCCATCCAAATCTCCCCAGCTCTCACCCTGGCAGGGCTACTGATTTATCGCCCCCCAGGTGCGCCTGGCAACTTCATCAATTCAACATTTGAATTTGTATCACAACTAGCTTCCTCCACCTCCAACTTCCTTATGCTAGGTGATTTGAATTTTCACTTCCTGGACCCCACGGACCGAGGAGCCTCGGACATTAAACACGACCTAACATCTCTAAAGATCCATCTAGTGAACAACGAGCCTACCCATGAGAAGGGCCACCTATTGGACCCTATTCTCACCAATATAGCAACAGTTACCACCAAATCACCCGTGACCCTCCCATGGACGGACCATTACCTGGTCCCTTTTTCCTGGGAAATCAACACACCTACCCTCCCAACCCCTAAAACTAAGGTCACCGACCGTCAATGGCGCACATTGTCATCTGAGAAATGGGCTGCCTCCCTTGCAGCCTCCATTCCCGAACTTTCCTCTGACTCCAATACGGCTGACAAGCAATTTAGTGATTGGATTACTTCGTCTCTAGATACGATACTCCCGGAAACCACCACCTTCAAACAGCCCAAAAGATTATCCCCCGCTTTATGGTATACTCCAGAGCTTAAAGCTCTGCGCCAAGAGTGTAAGAAAACCGAACGCTCTTGGAGACGCGACAAATCAGGTACCAACAAAAACAGCTACTCTATTTCTCTTCTAACCTATAAAAACGCTATTCGCAAAACCAAAAGCGTGTTTTATCAGGAGAGAATAGAGAAAGCGGGATGCTCCAGTAAGGAATCATACGTCATCCTGAAAGAGCTTTTAAAACCTTCAGAACAAGGACTGGGTCTTTCCTCCGACCCCAAAGCCGACCAGGAGAAATGCCAACAATTGGCTAATTTCTTCCACGACAAAATACGTCTAATTCTGGACTCTATCCCGCCCTCGAGCCCGGGGGAAGAAACCGCTTTCTCACACATGACATCCGCCTCGTGTCTGTCCACCTGGGGCCAGGTCACGATAGACGAAGTGAGAAACACGTTCAATTCCATGAAGAGCGGCTCCCCTAGCGACCCTGCGCCTCTGTGGATCCTTAGGGAGGTAGCCCCCACTATCATCCCCTCCCTTACTCATCTGATCAATACTTCATTCCAACAAGGAGTTGTACCTTTGAGCTGGAAGAAGGCTGTTGTAAAAGCCCTACTGAAGAAGCCTTCTCTCGACCCTGAGAATCTGGCGAACTACAGGCCCATTTCCTTACTCCCAGGAGTCAGCAAGATCGCGGAAAAATTAGTTAATAGGAAACTCTCGCAGTTCCTAGAGGCCAATAACAAACTTAAAAATTCTCAGACGGGCTTCCGACCAGGGCAGGGCACCGACATCGCCCTCCTGGCAGCGGTAGAGGAGGCCAGAGCGCTATTGGACGGGGGAGGATCAGTGGCAGTGATCCTCCTCGACCTTAGCGCGGCGTTCGACACCGTTGACCACCAACTCCTTATTGAAAGACTCTCGGGAGTTGGAGTGGAAGGCACAGCCTTATCTTGGCTTGCATCTTTCCTGACCCTACGGTCCTATCAGATTTGGGAGAAGAACGCCCGCTCATCCGAAATGCCCCTCCAATGTGGTGTGCCTCAGGGCTCTTCCCTGAGCCCTACATTATTTAATATCTATATGTCCACATTGGAGGAGGTTATCACCCCATTCGGAGTGAGCGTCGTCAGCTATGCTGACGACACACAACTAGTGGTGTCCCTGTCCCATCCCAAACAACAGAAAGCTGATCTCTTCAACTGCCTTACGCAGGTCCATCGCTGGATGAATAGTTCAGCCCTAAAGCTAAATGGGACAAAAACCGAGGTCCTTATACTTGGCCCGAAAGGAACCGCACTCCCCCTGGACAGCTGGCCAGCCTGTCTAGGTCCTCCCCCTGATCCAAAAACAGAGGTGAAAAGTCTGGGTGTATGGATCGATTCTGATCTCTCATTCACCTCGCAAGCAAAGAAGGTAGCAGGGACCTGCTTTGGCCTTCTAAAATCTTTGAGGAAAGTCCTGCCCCTTCTTCCCCCTAAATCCCAGAAATTACTAATCCAAGGTCTCGTAATATCGAGACTAGACTACAGTAATGTGATTTATCTCGGTGCTCCCGAAGCGACCCTGAATAAACTTCAAAGAATTCAGAACACCGCTGCCCGGATCATCACAAACACCCCGGCCAGATCATCTGCTAAACCCGCTCTCAAACTTCTTCATTGGCTCCCCATAGGGGAGCGAGTCAAATTCAAAGCCTTGTGCCTCGTCCACAAAACGTTGCATAACCAAGGCCCCCCAGTTCTTAGCAACTTCATCACCCCTTACACAACCACCAGATCCCTCCGTTCTAACACAGAAAACCTCATTAATACCCCAAGATTCAGGAAAGCCCGACCAGGAGGACGACGCTTTTCGGTACAAACTGCTCGTCTTTGGAATTTACTCCCCCGCGACCTACGTCTTGAACCTCGATATCTGCGCTTCAGGAAGTTGCTAAAGACGCATCTCTTTCCCTAGTTCTCATACTCCCCCGTGTTCTATTCCTTACCCCTCCCCTCCTCTGCTCTCAGCTCCCGTTCCTCAGGTCTGCTGAACTAGGGTTTCACTAGCGCTGGGATACTTCCGGGTGACTACGCGCTTTATAAAAATAAATAATAATAATAATAATAATAATAATAATAATAATAAGTAGCATATTCCTTCATTTAAAGTAAGATACTCCAAATAAAACCTGAAGGTCCTAGTGTCATCTCTTCCTGAGACCTCAAATATTGTTTTAATACTTAAACACTGAGGTGCTATAGCCAGTTTATCATTGGAGTTTCTTGGCAATAAATTGTAGAAAGACAGCAGCAAGGTTTTGGCATATTTCACATTTCTTGAGGTCTCTTTGTTACTACTATTAGTTTCAGTTTGCAAGTTCTAGCCGATGACGTTTTTTGTCTGGGTTTGTGGGCTTTATTACTTTCTGTGGATGTCCACACATACAGAAAGTATAATGTGCCTTTTTTCCACCTGAAGTGTGTCAGACAGTAGCAAGGAGGGAGCAAGATGGCAGCTGACAAGTGTTAATTTTCAGCTGTTAAAGTTGGCAATGCAAGAATTCACATCAAAATCTCAGATTAGACAACCAAGTGCAGAAACCAGCTAAACAGATTATATTATACAAAATAACATAAAAGGGACTTGCAAATCTATTCGAAGATACCAGCATACTGAAAATCATAAAACTGCATGTCAGTCTCTCACACTTCATCATGCAACACACTGCTAAGGGCTGCGTCCCATAACACAATCCCCGCACCTCAGTGGTCATCACACACAACTTGGAAATACTCCCCACATAGGATGAAAACAAAAAAGAACAGCTCCGGTTCCACTAAACGAACAGAATTGGTCCACACTGTGGAACTCGGTCTCACACAATAAGATCTCCCCGGTCCTCTCCCAAACCAAATACTGGCTACTGCACAAAGCATATTGGACTCCGGCCCGGTTATTCTCCTTAGGTCTCCGTAGTGATGCAACATGTTGGAACTGTAATAAAGAAACGGGGATTTAGCCCATCTTATCTTTCAGTGTGCATCAGTAAAACCTTTTCGGGGGAAAGTGTTTGCCTTCTTAACTGACATGTTTAACTGTACCTTGACCCATGAATTTTCCACCCTACCAATGGCCTTCTTGAACGCTGACCTAAGATCTGACGCTGACAAATCTCTACTTGACCTTTTATTAACATCCGCTGTGAAAATAGTTCTTGCCAACTGGAAGGACACAAGCAAGGCATCCTATAAGGGATGGATAAACTGGATCACTCATCTCAGAGGGGCAGATAACATCTCCTTGCAGAACTCTCCGTGGAAACCCGCATCCAGGTTGATGTGGAACTCTATAGACACTTATCTCGACTCCTACAAACCTCCATGAACACTACTGTATGTCGCTGAACCACATCTCATGCCTTAACGCTTCACCCCTTGTACTCTGTATCCTTTTACCTAATTGTTATTACCGGTACTACGCTGTTATGTGTTAGGTCTATTAATTTCAAACTGCTCTTGTGCCCACAACTGCAAAGAGGCCAGGATGTATAGTATACCGCCAGTCTAATCGTTGTTTTCCTTTTCCTTCTCCTCTTTCTTCTTTCCTTTTTCTTCTTTCAGTTCCTTTTCTTCTCTCTCTACTGATCACTTGGGTTAGCATCTTGATACCCTCATAGGAATAATAACCTTTTGTATGCTTTTGGACACGTTATATTTTTGCTTTATATATATATGTGCTAACCCCGAAACAGTATTACTCTATGTATCTTTGTTATGGAAAATCAATAAAGTACTTTGAAATGGCAAAAAAAAAAGAACAGCCTTCCAACCACACACCATACACGGTGTAGCATGCTACTTCATGTAGGCAAATGCTTCACGCCTCACATAGGGATAGTCAACACTAAATAAATGCTGAAATACAATACAATTGGAAAAAAATTTAATGACTTGATGATTCAAGGATTTTGTATTGTGTGACTATCAATGGGGAAAAAACTTATTGGGTGGAACTTACCTTTTAGTTGTGAATAAACATCTTCTGTAGATAAACATCTGGCTTCACTGTGCTCTCTGTGCAACAACGTTATACACTGCTGCCCTATAGAATGGAATGTAGAGGCACGCATTTAAACTTTGGTTCATTTTTTTGATCTGCTGCAATGATCCTTTACCTCATCGCATTCTGTAAAGGTTACAATACAGTGTATCTAGCCAGGATGAAAACTCTTTGCTTCTTTAGTTTTACATAGCGTTTAATTCTGTGAAATGTGTTTCTTTACAGTGTATGACTCCACCACACAGCCCTGAATTTGTGGAACCCTCTGCAACAATGCTGCCATCCTCACAAGTCACGTACTGCAAGCCAGCAGCCGTTAAAGCACACTCGACGGTGTGTGCCGCCATATCTGCCGATAGAGCCAAAGCACCTGCCAAATGTATGGAGACACAGACTTCCTGCAAGCTTGGTACCACTGAGCAACTTGCTTCTCACTCTTGCAGAGCCATGGCAACAAGCGTGATCCGTCACACCGCAGACAGTTCTGCCTGCACTCACCATCACATTCCCACGCCGCAGGTGGAAACCAGAGTTTCTTTGGGCAACCATAATTCCACCCAACATTGTGAAGGACAATATCTGAATCATTCCAAATATTTAAAAGATGTGCCTAGCACGGAAAGTTCGTTTAGTGACAGTTTTCCAGAATGCCAGCCTTGTTTGCACAATTCCCCTATTCATCCTTCTGTTAAAACCCAGGAACCCAGCTGTCCTGTTCAAGAACAGGGTTTAAAGAACTTTGAACATGATCAACAAAGTAGGGTCTCCCATCTGGTTTCCGTGCCTGTTTCGAGCCCCCCACTTCTCTGCCAAATGATTCCTGTTGGTGGACAGGCAGGGATGATTTCTGCCTTCTTTAAGCCACCTGCACAGACGACCTGCACAAATAGCAAACCAGTCATACCCAGACCAGCTGCATCCTCTCAGCCAATCCTCATGGGAACGTCGGTGCCTCAGGGAACTGTGATGTTTGTACTTCCTCAAGCCTCTGTCACGCAACCGCCTCACTGCCAGCCACCTTTAATGGCAGTTGGGCACACAAAGTTATTGCCTCTAGCACCAGCGCCTGTTTTCATTGCCTCTGGTCAAAGTTGTGCCCCCCAAATAGATTTCTCCAGGCGGCGAAATTATGTCTGCAACTTTCCAGGCTGCAGAAAGACTTATTTTAAAAGTTCACATTTGAAAGCTCATCTCCGCACTCACACTGGTTAGTATATCAAACGTTTGTACCGAAACCTACTGTTATCTAGTATTAGATTTCTATGGGGTTACACAGTTAGTACAGGATGGCGGTAGAGGGCATTGTTGTCGCACAAGATTTCTTCATGCTATTGTTTAAGTGGCAGAGAAACCGAGTGTTGTTTATTTTACAGTGTATTTCATTAGATTACATCAGGGCTGAGTCATAATCTGTGAAAGAACCTTGCTGTGCCCTTACAGGTATCTGGTGTGTCATCTGGCAAAAATACAGTATCCCTCGTGTTGTTGGTCACTGTGTTGTTCGATTAATACTTTCGCCACTTTTTTCCTGTTTCTGTTGTTAGGTTAGCTTTTTATTTATATTGCCGTTTAGCTACTATTTCTCACTCACTGCTGCTATGTTTAGTTTCTATTTATTTACACCAAGTTGGCTTTTAAAACTAGGCTAGCATCACATTTTCTGACTCACCACTTTTAAGTCAAAATGTGCCTTACTTTGGAGTTGATGCCATGTATGTGTTAACATTTAAAGCATTACATAAGAGCCTGGCAATAACATTTACCAAGTTCTCTGTGGTCCTTTTCCTAATGTTGTTTTTACGAGGTAGTTCCATTACATGTACCAAAGCACTGAGACAAACAAGACAGAAAGGATTGAGAATGTACTTCTTCCAGTCTTCTAAACACATTACTTAATTATCCATTTATTTTGTGTACCAATTTTTGAGCTCAGTCTTCTCAATGCCGTCTATAGCTGTAAGAAAATTAGATGTAATGTATGGTGTAAGTATGTTACTTTAGAAACGGGTATTGCAACACTATTCAGGTGTAGCTGTGCACACCAGGCTGCTTATTAAAGCCCTGCATTGGTGACTGAGCGATTTTTGCACTAGTCTCTCTGTGCAAACGCTAGTACAAAATTGGCTGGTCACCAGTGCAAAATTCCTCAGTCTACGGCGAAATGCACAGCGGCAACCTGAGGAGGAACTCCCCACCTTGCAGAAATCCTTAGGGCTCTACTGCATGGCCTGCATCTCTGCAGTGGTTTATTTCGGCGAAAAAATATTGAAGGCTGTTTTTAGTAACAATTGTTCTGGAGAAATAAACACTCACAAAAAGTCTTTAAAAACAGAAGAGGCTGTTCAGGCCTGTTCAGGTATTCTGTGGGCTGGGGCGGGTGGGTCAAAGAGGTTGCGGCAGGCTACCCCATTCGGCAATCCTATCTTCCACCCTGGCCCACTGACCAAGTGTTTGTGTGTAGTAGTCGGACGGTTTGGTGACCTAATGGTTTGGGGGAACATGTGGTTTGTCAGTAGGGTTGGAAGTTGCTTGTTAACAATTGCTTCGCTCGCTAAAAAGCCATTGGTTGACCTCGTAGACCAACAAACGAATGACCTTTAGCGGGCCCCCAATTGCCAAGATCATGGAGAAAGTTATAACGTAACAACTCTCGTGGCACCTAGCACAAAATATTCCTTCGAAAGGACGGAGCCATCTCTAGGCGACCAGAGGAAATATCTGCTGTGGGCAATAGACAAGTGCTCAGTTGCTGGGGTGACCTTTCCTCTGACAGTGGCATCCTGTTACATAGGATGCAGGAGTGGGTAGGTCAGGAGAGTGATACTACTGGGTGGTTTAGGTAATTGTCCAAGTCATACATAGGATGAAATATCCAATGTGGTGGATTCATTGCACCCAAATCCAAAGTGAGCTCTGCAACCCCACAGGTTACCCTTTATCCCCTATTTTCTCTTCCATCTGTGGGAACCCCCTCCACTATCTACTAGCAGAGTACACCGAGGTTTCATTTTTATGTGAATGATACTAACCCGCTCTTTACCATCATGGGCGGCTTCGACAGGGAGACTGTGGATTTCAACAATTTAATTGAGGTTATTAAGAACTGAGTAGATGAAAACCGTTGTGTCCTTGATGCTAATGGGACCTAGTTTGAACAAGTCTGGTCCCAATGTTCTGTTGTCCAATTGGGCCCTGCCTGCATGCAGTTGTGGTTTGACATGATTCATATTAATGGTTCTAGGAAAGTTAATATCATTGGCTTTGTCTTTGATTAGCATTAAACATAGTACTACCAGGGAAGCCTGTTGAGACAGAATTATGGGTTTTGTATTTCGATTTTGACGAAACTCCATCGCCCACATGAAGAAACAGGAATGTGCTATTGCACAAGTTATTGTGGGGCCCTGCAGCCTCAGCCTGTTCATTAACAGACTAAAGGGATTCATTAGCAATCTACAAGGATTGGAGGGGTGTTTCTAGCGATCGAAATATCTCGGTTATCCAGCAGAGATTACACTGTCTCTGAATTTAGACATGAATACAATTTAGGGTTCTGCCATATGTTTTCAGATCCCTACAACATCACCTCCTGAACCATTGGGAAGACCATATTAATTCATCACAGCAGGTCCCTGAGGTCAGACTTTTGGTGTTTTTAATAGAAACCGCTGGATGCTAAGACAATTTAGGCAGTGCCATCGCTACTTTTGAATGAGCCACCATTACTTTAATATTTGATACATTTTTATTACGTTTGTCCAGCATCAAGACCTACAACACCAACTTTGATTTCAAAGGCAGTAAGAGGTTATACACATTTAGCAGAACTCAACCTCAGTATTTGAACTGTATTCCAGTCCATTTTGTTTGCTCACTGTGCTCCGGTAGTTCCATTACATGTACCAAAGCACTGAGACAAACAAGACAGAAAGGATTGAGAATGTACTTCTTCCAGTCTTCTAGACACATTACTTAATTATCCATTTATTTTGTGTACCAATTTTTGAGCTCAGTCTTCTCAATGCCGTCTATAGCTGTAAGAAAATTAACCTTATGCAAACCGGCCTTGGTCCGTCTTCAAAGAGTCCAGCACTAACTGCCAGGCAATGTGCCTTTTGAATGACGACAGAAGTAGTTCCAGACCAATTTCAGCCTTGCAGGGCCTCTGCGGGTAGCAGCAGCTTCAGTCATAGGCATATTGAGAGCCTGGATGTGCGTCTAGTCATACCGATCTCCACTTAAAGCATCTCAATGAGAAAAAAATATAAAGTGATGGCTGGGATGTTGGTCCCCCCCGGGTCATCTTCCAGCTCATTGTTTTTGCTCACTTGGCCATTACAGACTGGGATCAGCTCGGTACTCACCAGGCTTGGCCATACTTCACAAATTGCCAGGCCTCAACTCCTCTGAATGGGAACACAAGCAACCTCAGACTGGTTTCAGCTGTATGTGGTCTCCTCAGTGCGAAGCAGCTTAAGTCATATGCACTGTGGTTTTTCCTTGCTAATTTGAGAGTCTCGGGATTGAAAGTGTTTCAAAAAGAGTCTAAAATTGTTCTATTTGGTTTTGAAACAATCTGCCGTTATGGGCTTTTGAAGTTGGTTTAGACAATCTAACTAAAAAGAATGATGAAGTTAGTGAACTTTACTTAATTTAGAATAATGTATGTGTACCAGGCACCACAGTAGTAGACCATTCAAACTACCCACAATGTTAATTGCGGTTTAACACCAAGGACTTACAGGACGTGTAAAGGGCATTGTGGGGTAATCGTGTGGAAATGCACAGCCACTGGACAAACATGGAAATCTCTGCTGGTGCTGGCCAGTTAACATCCTCAGGCGCAACTTTCTTAGATGCAGGAGTGTCTTGTGTTCCTCGACCACCAATGCAGCCTTTTCACCCTACAGGTTCACATTGGTGTAATTCTCCTCTCACTGCATCAAGAGGCCTAAGGTCAATGTACTTCTAGAACGCCTGGTCAACCAAGCTTATTGCAGTCTCTGACTGCAGAACTGCTTTGTTATTGCCAAATCAAGCCTCCTCACACGTATGACATCATAATTGGAAGCATATTCTGAACTCACGTTGCACCTCATTCCACGACTCGTCATGGCTTTCTACATCATGACCTTGGCTAAACATCAGTCTTCTTAAGCAGTCGCTCAGAACATTTCACTGCCCTGTGTAGGCAGGACTCCTCAAGGTTAGGTGCTGCATAGGTTGGATGGGTGATGGCATGGCCCATAAACAGAACGCTATATCATCCACTGCATTCAAGGGATGGGTAATACACCTAGTGCTTGTCGGCAACATAGTGGGTCTTTTTGCTAAAATGCTAAAATAATCTTAGTATTGTAAGAGCTGCCCCAGACATATAAACCAACAGCGGGTAAAATTGGGTCAGGTATAAACAGTGCAATGAGCAGGGCAGTGTATAGCATTGAAAACAGTGAGCAAGCCAAGTTGTTAAACCAATGAAGAAAAGCCAGTCTAGAACAACCATTAACAGTAAGAATACTGGAGAGGTGGATCATGAGAATCTATGGTGGTTACGCAAACTAATGCAGTAATCAGTGACCACTTTTACTGTAGCTGCAAAAAATGTGGGAAACGGCTGCTTGAGTAGCAGTTAACACCTCCAGTATTGCATACAAGTTGTTCACATCTATATGGGACCTACTGCTAAGCAAATAATCCAGAAAGCATTATAATACTGAACAAAATGGTGTGTGACAAAGCGTCCAGGTAGAGAGCTGCATTTTCTGCACCTCCTCAAAATATTGTATTTAGTAAAAATATAGAATCCTTGTGGCAGATTTTGGAATAGGCAGTTATTGAGGATTTGCTGAAACTTGAGTCTACTGCGGCAACTTTCACTGTCTTTTAAAAAAATCTTTACGGTAGGGGGTACTTTATGTTTTTTAAATAATACATGGTCACAGTATCACCCTCTCCTTAACCCAACATTCAATCATCGGTCTCGTGCTCCTAATACTCAAATAGCTCTTTTAGTTGCAAATAATTTGACACTGCTTTATACGCAGGTTTCAGGATTCTATTTATTGTTCCGAGTACTTTATTGAAAAATTTAACAGGCTATATCAGGTATAACAAGTAAATCATGTAGGAGAATTTGGGCCACACGAGTCCTCGTAAGTTACAGCTCTAAAATGCAGCATCAGAGGGAACTGCTCACTGGTTCTAGAACCATTCCTAGTTTATACATTTCTTCTGCACTCCTGTTCCACCCTGGTCTTTCGCGACAGTGGCATAGAAAGAAAGGAGAAAAGGGAGGTACACATCAACAGCAATTTTGGCACTCTCCTCCTCACCAGTGAGTGCACAGACCTATGGTGATCCAGTACTAATATTTCCAATGTAATATTTATGGAGCGCAGATATTGGTGTCACTAGGCGGAGAGGTAGGTGGTCAGGGGTCATGTCCAACCTTTTCTAGTCATAGACTGGCACTCACAACCTTCCTCCCCTCTATTACTACAGAAAGGAGGTTATACAGCACCGACACGTCACTCCGTACTCCTGCAAATAGGGCAAGGGTCAGGGTCATAATAGCTCACCCTTTGCACCAAAGTATACCCCTGTGGTGCATTGCAAAGGATACCCAGTTTATATAATCCACAGAGAGGCTACCATTCCTATATGGTCACAATGACAAAATTATTAAACACTTTAACGTACAGTTTTAGTAAGCCAAGCTTTCATTTGAGGGTTCGCCCTATTACAAAAATTACTTATTAAACAATCAAGTGGCGTGTTTGAAATGAGATTATGGTCACAGGAGACAGTCTCAGGTTTTTAAAACATTTCTACTGAACACAGGCCATAAAAGGTGCACTATGCTATCCATAATATACCCAGTCGTGTCTGTACTAATATTGTTTCTCCCTCGCTGGGCGTCAATCCCGAGCATGCGCTGCTACAGAAATATCCTCTACTCTAATTGGACATCAAATGAAGCATGATGGGGCTAATTGCATGTCCTGTTCCTGGACTCTGGTTGGTCGCCTATACTACATACCTTAGAAACTCATACTATAGTACCAGTAGGGGCCAGTTTCCTTAAAGCATCACCACATAATATTAAATGGTCTTTGCTTCTCTTCAAAATAAGCTTCTTCCTCCATGCACTAGTTCAATCGGAGATTATTCAGGAAACCAAACCATAAAATGGAGCTCTATTGCAACAATTTTCAGATTCCCTCTTTGATCTTCCAAAAATGCATTAGTGGCAGGAGACAGAGGAGTCCTGAAGTAATACTTAGGGTGTTAGTAATGTCCAGAGTTAACAGTTGCTGTTGGGGAGACCAGTACCCTCAGGAAGAACCTCTGACCCTTTTTCCAATGGCTGGTGAATGTGGCCGAGGTGAAATGACCCAGAAGTGCCTGTGTACACTGCTGTGCCATTCTATTTTTCCTCAATAACTGGCTGGTATATAGTCAGCCTTACTGATTGTTAGCCAGGCACCACTGGAGGGCCATTGGTGATGCTGTACTGTGTATGCCAAATCACCCACGGTGTCCAGCACACAGCATTTACACTGTAGGTCCATAGTTCCTCAAAGAGCTTTCACTGCCAATTCCCTGTCGAACATACTATGTTTTTGTAATCGGATTCCCTGTTGAACAACTTGATTAAGATGGCTTGATTCCAGGTCTGTCCCCACAACAATATTTCCTCTTCCAGTCGCTTCTATATTATAACAGTATTAAGTCCCAGTATTTCTTCCCTTGGCCTGAACTGAATATATGACTGATGGTGTGGACTCCCTGCGGTACTGTATGGTGAACTCACTAAAGCTCCATTGCTGGAGGAGTGCCATGATGTCTGCTGTAGTACTGAGCATCCATAGCAGTGACACAAATTGCCCCTCTGTAGATCTCTGTCCATGGTACCAAAGTCTGGTAACATTCCGCCCTCCGTGCTTGCATGGAAGCATCGCAGCCCGACCACGGCTACAGTAGCTTCAGCATTTTGATAGGTGCACCTCAAGCAGGATTAGTATGACAATCGGTGGTAGGCAAAGGTACAGTGTGACTGCTCCAGTAGGTTGCTGCTGCATTATCTCAGCAAACATACTCTTGTTAAGAGATGTGTAACATTCATCCTATCCCTGTGTCCGCCTGTATAAATATATCCACAGCTGATAATAAGTAGAGACATAATCGTATCAAGCGAAGCACAATTATTCTAGACACCTGGTCCAGTCTTAGTTGTGTTGGTGTTGCACAAGAACAAATGCCATTGATGAAGTTGCTGGAAACGTTTGAAGAAAAAATAAATGAGTACTGTACATCTAAGTTCTTGACCATTAACCCAGCGTGAGTCAATGGAAAGCCATTGCAATACCTTTGCCTACGTAAATATAAACACTGTTCTAGTTACTGAATTAACTCACCGAATTTCGTTGATTCCTTTCAGGTGAAAAGCCTTTCAGCTGTAACTGGGAAGGCTGTGATAAGAAGTTTGCACGCTCAGATGAACTGTCCCGCCATCGCAGAACGCACACCGGGGAAAAGAAGTTTGCCTGTCCCGTGTGCGACCGCCGTTTCATGCGCAGTGACCACCTGACGAAACATGCTCGGAGGCACATGTCCACCAAGAAGATCCCCAGCTGGCAGACAGAGGTTGGCAAATTGAACAGAATTGCTACTTCCGACAAACTCAAGTGCAATGGGAGTCCTGTGAGCATGCTCATTCCCATGCCGTCCTCAGTGTGAAGGAGAGCAAGGGAGGAACAATACCGTGTATGAACTTCAACACATATTGCAAATCTGCAGCGACTCAGCAGGAGCCGAACAAGGGATTGTTTTAAAAGCTTTACTCTGTTTTAAAAATTATATTTATGACTTTATCTGTCCTGCCGGTTGGGGCCCTATTCAGTGAGTTTCTTCTTGGGCGAATTGCCATGTTTTTATTCACATTCGTACTTCAGCATTGAAACCACCACTGTTGCACATAACTCACAAGAAAACGTTGTAGACCAACATATCAAGTTAACCCATTGGAGCCTGAACTGAGTTAAGAGAAAAGGGGCATTTTTTTATTCAAGGAGTTTTGGAAAAGCGGTGATCAACTTTGTTTTCAAAGTAGCTCTGCTAACTTGAAAATAGCTTTTCATTATTTAGCCCTCTGTAGGTATTATCTTGTCATTGATCAGGAACTCTATATTAAAATTTATTTTCAAGTTTTTAAGTCTTTCGTCATGTTTTTTTTTATATGTTAAATGCTTTAGAGTAGGAAGCTCTGGTAAAATACAACTAAGGCCCGTTAAAGAAGAAAACTCACTGACAATTTATAGGGACTTGGAGCTATAAGCCCTGGATGTATGTTGCACTATTCCTATTTCACTGTATAGAAACTGATTTTGTTGTATAATACACTTCTTAATTTGTACATCTTTTGGAAATAATGATTGGCACCTTGGCCTTCAAAGGTCTAGGCATAGTTGAAATACTGGCACTGGACTGTAACGTGGTATATAACATTGTGTGCCCTCTTGCTTTGTGACTCGGTATACATTATAATGTGGATCTGCATGCATTGTTAGATGTTGAGGCTAAGGTTGAGTGCTTTGGTTGTCTTTTAAGTGGTTAAACAGGCTTGTGATGCACCATTTAAAGAGCAGTAGAAGTGTGACCCAGAAGGGTTCCAACATGCCACATTTCTTCCCCCTACTGTCATTTTGTACAGCGAGCACATTGGCCCTTTCAGTTAACCGCAAGCATGATTAAAAGTTATGGTGCAAGTAGATTTAAAGGGATACATGTGATAATAATGTCTGTAGAATGTGGTCGCATTGTGGCAGTGGCCCATTATATGTCCAGAGGGAGACAAGTCTATAATAAAACAGACAGGAATTTGCCATCCTTCTTTTCATTTGACAAATACTAGACTTTTTCGAGAGGTGAATTACCATTTGTAACATCAGGTGGCCATTATACGTTTCTAGTAGCACCTGGCCCGAGATACAAAAACAAAATCTATGTTTACAAGACGAATGCTAATTTTCAGAATTGTGGTTTCAATATAAAAAGTTTTGGAAGCATATTTTCAGTGAAATTCGTTTGGCGGGGGGCTCATCCATCCACATTCAGTTTGTTACCAGCAAGAGCTCCTAGTCTAATGTTTACAATGGCAGTCTTTCACTGGTTAAATTTGACTGATAGCCATCTATCTGGAGTGTGGTATACACATTTTTCTGACAGGGTACAGTGGTTGTAGTACATTAACTCTTATATTATCAAATAGTGCATAGCGTGGCTTTTTGTTCGAGATACCATTTAATTTACAGCATGTGATAAAAGAGTATGCTTCTCATTTAGTGTGTGGAACACTTACTATAAATTATTACATGGATATCCCCGAAATTTGTTCATATGAAAGTATGTGTAAACGGAGCAACTGTTATCTCTAGTTGTTTCTGCTCATAATCCAGTTAGTGACATAAATGTCCTATCACTGGCTACATAAAGGGCCTGCAACTAAGATCAGTACAAAATTGTGTCGTAGCCTTCAAACTTGGAAAAAGGAGTCACAATACATATCCCCCCATACAGATCTGAAAGAGCAAACACCTGAAAAACAACTGACTTTACGTAGCATGCTCTGCAAACTAAATTGCCTTCAGAAAGCTCTTGAGTAATAGACATGACAATTACCCAGATCCATGCTGCTTACAGTAATGAAAAGAGAAAGCTGAGTCCAGTCAGTTAGGATTAGGCCTGGGCAGAGTTCATTGAGTTTTACTCCACGAAACACCGCAAAGTGACAGAAGAACTCTGCCTCGCTCTGTGGAGTTCCTCTAGTGGCAGAGAATTTTAAGATGTGCTTTTCGCACCGATTTTAAGCACCAGGACTTTGTCCCATGCTGTAAAATCAGCACGAACCGCACTCCGCATCACACCGGAGGGCGCTGCTATTTTCTGCCGCTCGATTAGACACTCTACTCAAGCAGCAGCTTCCTCAACGCGCTCGGCAGATTTCTCAACTCGAATGGATGCCACCACACGCATTGAGAAATCTTACAGAGAGGAGGTCCAGCGCGATTTTTGTCTCGCGAGCAATCGCCAACTTATCGCTGGAAAGCCGCGCAAGACAAAAAACTCCACTCTGCGTTGCTTCGCGGAGTATTTCGGGACCCCGATTCCGCATGGAGCGTGAAGTAGGCAAAACTCCGCAGACCCTGCTGACGGAGTGGAATTCTTCACACATCCCTAGCTAGGATTCAGTCAGTGACTTGCAGATCTCTGTGTTGGTGCACAATCCACTGCACTATCTTAAATTCGGCTGAAGGTTTTCAAGAACATACCGAGTGCTTTGTTGTGAAGCTCTCTTTATAAACATTTTCAACATCAAAATGTTCCCTTGTTAAATAGTAATGGTTTAACAATGAAACATAGTTCAAAAGTAACTACTTTTCAGCTGCTGAATGGCTGAGTTATACTGGTGAAAGAATAAGTCAAAGATTTGTTTGTTACACTTGCTTTGAAAAAGTACAGGAGTGCCATATTAATAACAGATTGCAGATTACACAAATGCAATAAACCAACTAGATTGCTCACTGAATTAAATCCTCAATTCAGACATCTGTTGCGAGCTACTGACTACAATTTAAATCATGTCACAGCCAACTCAGCTTCTATCCTTTCCGAGTCTGGTTAATAGAGTACCATCAAATTAGGTTATAGTAACACCTAATATTTGCAGTGCTTAAAAAAGGCAATATGAAGGTCTACGTAAAAAATAAAGTTATTGTTTATGTAAATGCATACATACTTTCATTTAACATATACAAATACCACTTTATACAGATTCTTTTACCCAATCATGAGCCATCTTTTTTTCTCGACCGTGGCATAAAATTTAGATATGTATCCAGAATACCATAGTCACAAATTGTTTGAAATAACTATCGTTTACAGAACTTTTTCCCCTTAAGAGTTAATAATGGAAAATCTGCAACTAATGAGACAGTTATTTAGAACACAAAAAATCTGCAACTAATGAGACAATTATTTAGAACACAAAATGTGTCGGATGATATTTCTGACTCCAGTATTCAGTCATACCTCCATTATTTATGTGCAGTATCATTTCTCAATAGATCTGATATTTCACCTATTTCCAGCCTGTCAGATGGAGTAGAACAACTAGGTGTGTTCTCTTCAGAAAGAGCATCAGTGGGCAACGTTGTGCCACCAACTCTAAAATGTTGCTAAATGTACAAGGTATAGACTGAATGCCCATTAGAAATCAATGTGACCTCCACTGGCTACATGCACAATAAACGTGTGCAGCTACCTGCACCTTTTATGATCAGGGCACACTATATTCCTTTTACTCAAAGTGAACGATGTTTGTACTTAGAATTATTATGGCTGAATGATGTGTTCCACGCAATAACTAGAGGTGAAACTCTTTATTGTAGCCCGGGGTTTTCTTTTGTGTTGGGGAGCAGTGCCATACTTACCAGTGCAGACAGATAATGAAAACAGGACCTTTTAATTTTTCATCTTTTTCATGGTTTTTCAATGTATATGGATTAAGCATGATCAGACAAACTTTCCTAGTGCACTTTAAAGCCTGAGCAATTTTGCTTAATGTCTATACTTTGAGCCTTCATTATAAGTATTGATGGAATTTACAAATGTTTCATAATTGTGTTGTATTTTTTAACTGAATTTTAAAACTTGTATTTAATAAATAAAAAATAAAAAAATAAACTGCAAAACTAACTTTGTTTGACAATATTTTTTATATTCAGTGTAAAAATGCTCTAAACATACCTAAATGAAATCTACCACAGTTACTAAAAAAGTTTGGGCATTTTCCCATCACACTTAACTCAAGTCACTTTGGGGGTCATTCCGTACTGCAATACTGAATAGAACATAAAAGTAAACTTTATATTGCATTATGTAATATAGAGTGTATCCTCCATAAGTAGTGATGCCGATGCCTTTATAGTGTGAGCTTTTATGTTGTTTATATTATTTTTCAATTCATTCCTCCCCTCACTCCCTAAAAGTTCCTGCTGGGTCTGTCAAAGTGCTGATGATGCAGAAATCATTTCGAAAGGCGCCAGTAGTGGTTGTCTACTATCAAGCACTAGGCAGAGATAGAAGATCCGTTCATGCCAGGCTATGACAGTCCCCATTCCTAGTGGCCGGTTATAATTCCAGTTAGACTCCTGCCACGCATTACCATGTGGACCAGTAATTGCGGGGAAGGAAAAATAACGTATTTGTTTGGGAAGACTAACATTCGGGAATTGGAGTTTCTACACCGATTCCCGCATGTCTTTCCCTTGAGTTTCACAAGGAGATTTGTGCAGATTTCACCAGCTAAAATCTCATTGGGACAAAAAATATTTTTTAGGTCTCGCGAGCCAAAGGCTCGAAGAGACATTTTATAACTGGGCTTTTCAAAGTGCTGCCGTGGCCTAAAGCTACAGTGCACGTGAACGTGCACGCGCGCAGCGCCATGTGTCTTTCCTCCGTAGCGATCGTAATCACGATCACTTTCACTTTCGCGGGCTCCTCTGTTGCTGGTTTGTTGTTGTTAAACTAAGCTGTTTACACCAAAGGCATCACCCCCGTTCTGTGCTACTTTAGCAGTCAAGCGCTTTTAAAACCTCTAGGATTTTTCTTTTGCCCTTTTATGCAACTGCTTTTTATTATTGCTAGGATTTCACGCAAAGCCACGTTGTGCTAGGTTAGTAGATCTGCCTCTGCATGTAAACGCTGTTCCCGCCCTGATATGCCCCCACTGCATTACATTAAGAGGGGGCTTGCTGCTATGCAATACAGAGCCAGACATTTTGCTTCAAATTATCAGCGCAAAACCTCTCTTTTGTTTGACAATTGGTGTTTGTTCTGCTTTGTGTCGCGCTAGAGTACTCCTAAAAGAATAGTCAATCTGAGCCTACCATTATGGGGTTTAAAAGTTTGGAGCCAACGTCGGTTTGCCAAAGTGAGGAGTTTTGCCCACAATACACGTGTTGCTCTGCAGTGATGAGACAGCACGTCACGTCAGCTGCACGGCTCGAGCCAACAACAGGCAGTCTCTCCTCACGACTGCAACAGCCAAGTTGCGATAGGAGGGGCGCTGCTTACGAGCCCTGAGACAGCCGTGCGCGTGCACATCGCCTGTCCGGGCGCATGCCATCTCCTGTCCTGTCAGAACCCCTCGATCTCAGATGAGATTGCTGCACAGAAATCCATAGAAAACCAAGTTTCTCAAGCCCAGCAAATACCAATCCCCGAGCCTCCATACTCTCTCTCAAAATTTAACTTGACTTTGCGGCTTACTTGTAGTTTGCAAATGCATATAGGAATTACTAGGACGGCCCTAACAAATCTTTGTCTAGAATGCACTTTTTGAAATCCTTACCATGAGGCAGCTGGCACTGTGATCGGCTAAATGACTGTGTACAGAAATTCTGGGAACAGACCTATTGTTTAGCTTCCATTTCTGTGTCACTTCAAAATTGGTAGTATTTCTGCTTTCACTTTTTCTCTAACAAGACGGATGGCAACAAGAAATAATGCCTCTTAGGGTCCAACTACAAATCTCCATAAGCCTGAAGAGACAAAGTGTGAGTGTATGCCACATGCTTGGCCATGATGTGGTGGAGTACACAATGACCACCTTCCCTGAGAGTAATGAGTGGTGAAGGCAATGGCCATTCCTGAAGTTTCACCTAACTATGAATACTGTACTTTTAGAGAATATGCAGTGTGGCACCCTAGATGCATTTTTTAGGCTTGTTTTGATGCAGATTGGAGTCTTAGGACTCAACTACCAGAAACCGTCAGAGTGACTTTATAATCCCGCCGGGATTCCAGCACCCCCCTCTCCTAATACAACGAAGAACGAATGTGTATTTTACGTTCCTTCGCTATGCCGTACTTTATAATCATTTTTCAAAGGGAGCGATTCGTGTCCGTTGGTAGCGCCTATTACCGCAGCGCTACAAAACCGAATACAGGAGCTGCTGGTTTACGCAGAAAACAAGATATTGATATTTCACCCATGTGTTTTCTTCGTGTGAGTTGTATAAAGTAGGTCTCTGTGGCATTAAATGGGTCTTGCACAGCTTGTCTGGTCTGCCACCGTGTGCGATCTCTTAGTCTTCGTAGTTGGGCTTGTTCGATTCACTGGCCCTATACCTTCATCCCACCCCTCCCAGTCTATACTTTAAACATGAGCATATTTCCACTTCAGTGCACAACATATAATTCCACATCATGCCACATACTATGCCACATAATTTCACTCCCTACAACATAATTCCTCTCTGTGTCACATAATGCCTCTTCCCTTTCGCGCCACATAATTCAGCTCAACATATTTCCACTCAACTCAACACAATTCCTTGCCATGCGACACAATTGCACATCACATAAATCCATGCCACATAATTCTACTATATGCCACACACTTTCACTCCACACCACATAATTCCACACCACGTCACATAATTCCACTCCACATCACTTAATCCCTCTCCACACAATTGCACACCACGTCACATAATTGTAGTTCACGCCACACAGTAACATGTCTATCTCAGTGAATGCAAAATAATTCCACTCCGCATAATTCCATGCCACATAAAGTGCTCTCCACTTCTCATAAATCCACACCACATAATTCCATTCCATGGCACACAATTCCATGCCACATAATTCCATACCACGCCCCATAATTCCACACCACATCACATAATTCCACTCCATCCCCATACTTCCTCTCCGCAGAATTGCACTCCATGTCACACAATTGCATACCACGCCACACAATTCCATGTCTCACAATTTCCCTCAACACCCGACAAATCTAGGCCACACCACACAAATCCACACCAATTAATTCAACTCTATACCACATAATTCCACTCCATGGCACGTAATTCCATGCCACATAATTCCACTCCACTATTAATGAATCCACTCAATAACATAATTCCACTAAGCAGCACATAATTCTACTCCACCACATAATTTCATTCCATGCCACATATTTCCACTCCATTCCATGACACATACTTCCATTCCTCTCAACACAATTCCATGCCACACAATTCCATGCCACACAATTCCACTCCACACAATTCCACACCACACCATATAATCCTACTCCACGCCATGCCAACTAATTCCACACCACATCCCTTAATTCCACACCATGCTACATAATTTAACTCCAGGTAACATAATTCATTTCCATACAATTGCAGTCTATGCCACACCACGCCAATCAATTCCACATCTCACAATTCAGCTCCATGCCACACAGTTCCAAGCCACTCAACATACTTTCATGCCAAATAATTTCACCCCACACATCATAATTTCACTCTGCATATTTCCACTCTACTTGACACCACGTAATTCTACTCCCCTCTACATTTGCAGAACAAGCATTTGCAATGCAATAGGTCTCGCATTTACGCAAGTTTGAGCTATTCACATTACAAATAACAATGCCTTTAATTTTTGTTTTCTTTTTTAAAATTAAAATAAAAGGCAGTGTCATTTACAATGCCAATAGCTTAAACTCGCGTAAATGCGAGACCTATTGCATTGCAAATGCTTGTTTTAATTCTGATGGATCAACAGCCAAATACTCGGTGTGAAAAATCAAAACTTGTAATTCCAATGGACATGGGATTTCCTGCTCTTGTGCTCAGTGGATTTCATAGGCCACTCGCAAGTGGTCCAAAGTGGCAATCGCCTGAACGAACAAGACATCATTTTACAATTGTTGAAAGGTTGAAGGCTTTGGGGGTCTTGATTGCTATAACTTTAGGACAAAGGATGCCAATGAGCCTTTATTTTGGTGCAGGCCTCCAGGGCAATGGGGGAGACAGATCACAGGCTGTGTATAAACTGTGACTGAGCTCCCACGCTACCCAAACAAGAACCACAAAGGACCCCTGGTTTCAAAGACCGTAACCTATGTTCTCTGCGTACTAAGGCATGAGCAGACAGTCCTCTCCATAGGAAGTGCATTAGGTGTTGTGGGTCACAAAAACAGTATAGTCAAAGACACAAATATCTAAAACAGGTTTGCTAAAAAATGTAATAAGTTACACGACATAATAAAGTTGGGGAACTGGTTTGGTGGGGGAGGGGTCCAAGGTTAAGCAGGGGTTACCGGGCTCGAATTGTAACAACTGGAGTAGTTTACCTCTGTTGTCCGATGTCACCTTAGTAATGGATCTAAAAACGGAATACCAAGTACAGTCCTCTAGCACATGACCCCTCAGGCTAGCTAATCAGAATGGTCCTAGACTTACTCAGGTAGGTGTGGGTTGGAGACTCCGAACTAATTTCAGCCCAGAACAGAAGGCAGTAGAGTCAGTGTCCAACCAGTGATTTCAGAATAGGCATTAGCAATGTTGATAGTTCTGGCTTGTAACAAAAAATGACCTTTCAGTCAATAGCGAGTTTAAGCGCTCATTACGTCATCATACATGCACTCCGTCACTATTCCTTGCCCTCATACATGCAATCATCGGCACACTTATTCTTGCATTTGCCAACTTACCTACCCACAGTAAAACAGACACACAAACTCAGCTATCATATGGAAAGTAAATCAAAATACTAGTAGAAAAAGAAAACATGTCACCATCTAACCTTGGCAGGAATATACTTGCAATACAAAGATAAAGCTAAACATAGTAGTGGACATTTCACATAGTGCATTGTTGTGTTAAAGTTCCAATATAGCTGCCACGTTTAGAAGCAACTTGTTCAGCATCTTGGTAAAAACAATTACACATTATGCACCCTACCATTCCAAGGTAGTCACTGATAAAACATTGCACTGGACCGCCATATTCGCATGCTAAAGTGTACAGTGTGTCTCAGCTGTAGTGATTGAAGGTGACCAAAATAATGTTTCTAAACACGATGCCCATCTTGAAATGGTAAAACAGAGATACACTATGAACAACACTAGTCCAAGATGACAACCGAGTTTAGAATAATAGGTGGCACAGAATGAAGCACACTATAGGAAAGGAGTGGCAAGCGAGGGTCTTGGTTAGACCATTAGGGGAGTTGCACGGCTCTCTTGGAAAGAAATGAATAGGGACCTGTAAAGGAAAAAATGGAAAACTAAAGAATGGGTCACCAGTCTAGACACTGATGCACATTCATTTTCAGGCAAATGTGCACATATGGTCAGACGAAATGTTGTTACTTACAGGACAATAGAGCCAATGGCAGAAATTGGCTAACGCATTGCCCTGTCATGGGAAGAACCTGAATTTGAGTGACACTTGAACAGAAAGAAGAGGCCTGATCCCAAGACTCACTATGTATTTGTGTGTCAAGTTTTTTGTTTTGGTAAAGGGTCTTCGTCAAAAATGTTTTCCAACGCCAAGTCCTTGACTATTTGGTAATTTGTGATATTCCGCGGCGTAACAAAATACCTGTCTTTCTACAGATTTCAATACACTATATTCCACCCTTGAGACCTCTTGGCTATTTAATTTTAACTTACTGCTTTTGTCATTAACTTTCATCGTAAACAGATCAGATCTATGGCATCTGATATAACTTTTCACTGTAAACCAGTGAGGACTATCGCCTTTACTGTTGGCTTGTCATCTTAAAATAAATCATGTCTACTATATTGACCACAAGATTTGCCACATAACAACGCCGGCATACAGTCAAAAAATTACAAATAAATACATTTCCATTTGTAAACTTTATTTCGATCAAAAGATCATAAAAGTTGCATAAAATACATATAAAAAGCACATTTGAGCATAATAAAAAACATTAAGAAATTGATTTTAAAATAGACCATGGAAAATATACATAGCAGCATACGATTATTTAGTACTTAAGACGCTTAATCCACATTGCATGTAAAAAACGTGAAACAGCAAACACTACAACAGTACTTGTATCGCTGGCTAAGATGCGATAGGCTTCAGTACATCTTGTAAATCCTAGGCTCCTACATAGAGGAATGAGCCAATATTTCCTGGGGGCTCTATATGCAACGCAAAGAAACAATACATGGATTATTGTCTCAGGCGACCTTCCACAGGCTGGGCAGGTTGTTTCTCTTTGTTTGGACCAGTTCTTAGTAAAGTCCCTAAGAGGTAAGGTGCCCAGCCTAAATTGGATATATAGTTTCCTTGCCAGAGATGGGTGCACTTCATTCAGGAATGATTCAAAGATATACTGGTCTTTATTTAATAAAAACTGTCTCGAAAGACTGCCAAGAGTTGTGTTTCGTTGTAATACACTTAGCTTATACTGCCTATATACCTGGACCAGTTTGACACGAGGGAGCGTCAAACAGAATACCCCAGGACTAGTCCAGAGTTCAGGCAAACCAATCCTGTAGCACATCTCCTTAATATAGACAAGCCAGGGAAACTTCTTAGAAGTGCTAACTGCAATTATTGAACTAAGATCACGACAATAGGACCCTAGCTCATCTGTGAGCCAAAGTCTTCGCCAGTATGTTAAAGGACGTAAGCCAGCTTCTTCATCTATTGGTCGTATTGTCAGATCAAGACGTAGTGGTATTAAAGGGGTGCTTTGCGGTAGGCCCAATAAAAGTCTAATAAACTTGTTCTCTATTAGAGAAAGACCTTTCAACTGAGAATGGCCCCACAACTCTGCCCCATATAAAGCTGCATTTCTTGCTTGCACTTTGTAGATTTCTGCAGCGGGGCCAGGGGCCCTATGTGTGGTGTATTTAGCCAATGGCCGTCTAAAATCAGACCAGCCAGGGAAACCTACCTTTAAAAGGGACAATTATTCCTCCCTAATAGACTATATTCTGGTGGAGGTATCTTCTTGGAATAGCATTGTAGACTTTTCTGTCATTTCTAGATTTGACAGCGACCACGATGCGTTGTTGCTTGAGTTATTAATTCCTGTCTCTCAAGCATCTTCTACTACTGGCCCTACGGCCGACCGGAACCTTTTTCTGGACAATAATAAAAGAAGAATTAGATGGGATTCAGTTAAACGCACTCCGGACAAAATCTTAGAACTTTATGGGCTGATCCTCCCAGCGCTTCTTGAAACCGAAAGGTTATTTACCCCACTTCCTAGCGATTGGGACTTACAAGCGGTAGAATCAACTTACCTGCACCTTACTTTGGCTCTCAAAACTTTTTTTAATCCTCCATCAACTAAGTCCAGGCAAAATCACTTCTCTAACTCCTGGTATACTAAAGAATGTAGGCAGGCAAAATCTGCTCTTATTAATGCAATTAAAACAAAAAATAAGGCTATATTGAAGCCTTCCAGGAAGCTTTATAATGAGACTATTAAAAATGTAAAAAAGTCATGGGAATTTGAAAAATGGGAGGCCCTCAAAATTGCTCTTTTTAACAAGGACATGAGGGGATTTTGGAAAATTATCTCCAACATAGGTAATAAGGACGAACGATCCCCGATTTTACCGAATATTGCAGCATCTGCCTGGGAAGCTCATTTTAAGTCATTGTACTCAACTGGAGATGATCTGATTCCTACGGAGGGTCCTCTTCAGCTAGCACAATTTGACTCTTTAAATGAAATAACGGCCTCAGAAGTCGAGGGTGCTATCAAAACTCTCTCTACATCCAAAGCACCTGGCCTAGATAAAATCCCTGGGGACCTATATAAAGAAGAACCCTTGATCTGGGTTCCTTATTTATGGACCTTATTTAATGCCATCATGAAAGGTATGAGTATCCCAGATACATGGCTAGGAGCCGAAATATTTCCCATTTTTAAAAAGGATCACCGTTGCTTCCTGTAAATTATAGGCCAATTAGCCTAATAGATGTAGCACAAAAGCTGTTTGCTAGAATTTTACTTAATCGTCTGCATTTTTGGATGGAAGAGATGAATATCTTGAGTGATTTACAGGCAGGATTTAGGAAAAGGGTGTCAACTGTTGATCAGCTTTTAAGGCTGCAATTATTATTCTGGAAGACAGTATCAGTGGAGGGTGGCAGCCTCTATCTGATATTTGTCGACCTGAAAGCAGCTTTTGATATGGTCCCAAGGGCTAAGCTCTGGGCGGTATTGCACAAGCTGGGAGTCCCCTTGGACCTACTAGCTATGATCATAAGATTGCACACTGGCAACTATGCGCAGGTCCGATATGGTAAGGCAGGCCAACTAACCGCGCGCTTTCCAGTCAACAGAGGAGTCAGGCAGGGATGCGTGCTAGCCCCTACCCTGTTCTGTCTTTATGTTAACGCTTTGGTTAATCATATTAATAAGACGGACCGTGGTGACTCCCCTAGACTCAATGGTAGAAAGGTTCCAGTCATGCTATTTGCAGATGACACCCTTCTGCTATCCAAATCCCCGATGGGCGTTCAACGTGTCTTAGATAGTTTTTTAGCATTTTGCATTGACCATGGGCTCGAAATCAATATTTCGAAAACTAAATACATGGTTTTTAACCCAGCTAACACAACTCGGCCTAATCCCACACTTAATGGAACAACTCTAGAAAGGGTCTCACTATTCGAATACCTAGGGATCACACTTTCTGAGTCTTTTTCCTGGGCTCCCCAACTAGACAAAGCAGCTATGCGGCTTGCCCAACTATCTGGTGCGATATTAAGAATGGCTAAATACAAATAAATACAAATTTACTGTTGACAAAACAAAATACATCCTTTCCTAAAAATGATTCTACAAACCTCTATGGTTTCTCACAGGTAGCAACTAATATCAAAACCCTTGCCCCCTACAGTGATCAGTAAGATTTTCTGTAACAAAATACCAGTATACCATCTTTAGCACAGTGTAATGACAATCCACCCTTAAAGACCTATTGGCTTTAACATATGCTTGTCACACTAAAGACAATGATACTGCCTTAGTCATGACTTTTCAAAATAAGCAGATTAGGCCTAGAGCCTTGATATAGGCTTGTCACCATAACCATTTTACTCCTGCTGTATTGTGTATAAGGTTTCCCACAAGCAAAGTGCAAATCTTCCACACCACGGGTTAACCCAACACCAAACCCTTTGCCTACTATGGTAGCCTGGGAGACACCTGTAACAAAATACCTGTCTACAAGCTTTAGCACAGTGTAACGACAACCCACCCTTAAAGGTTGATTGGCTTTAACATATGCATTTCACAAGAAATAAGTCAAGCCTTCGGCCTTTGTTGTAACTTTTATTAATGCACAGTTCAAGCTTATAGCCTTGATCAATGTCTTGTCACCATGACCAACTCAGTCTCTAATGAGTACAAGCTTTCTCACATGGCAAAAAGAGCAGTACAAGAACTCCTTTTCAGTGGAAGCACATAGCCTCTGCTCAATAAAAATCTGTACTCAAGGTCACCAATATGTGGGTGGGCCAAAACCCTTTCTTATTAGTGCTTCTTAAAACTCTTTTTCTGTTGATCATACAAGGTCTGGTGATGAGCTGAAATCGTATAAAAGGAGTCTCGCACAGAAAAGTCAATCTATTAAAGTTCCTACATTAGCAATGTCTGATCTCTCCACTCGGGCAGCTGCACATGGACAGCATAGCTTTAACAACAACTCTCCTGAGTTGTTCGGGGAGATCCTACTTCTCACATCTGATGAAGTGTACATGACCTCACTCAAATGGCAGTGAGCCTGCATTACACACAGGAGACCAGATGTGTGTTCCTCAAGCCCCCCTCGGGTTCTCAGTGAGGTTTGTTCCATGTGCCTGAATCCTGTGACACTTGCTGAACCCTACCCCCACAACACCCCAAACAAAGTCACAAACCCACCCTGGCACCGCAGTCACTGGCCACAAATGGACAGAAGAGGTAGTCTCAAAGCAGAATTCCATGGGAGTAGAATAGCACCAATACGACCACGCACCGAGTTCCCAGATGGGATCTCACTAAAAGTTGTTGTAAAGCTGATCCTACTCCTGGGTCTAACAGCATTGTTGTAAGTTATTTCCTTGAATCCCTCTGCACAGCATCTTTAGATCTGAAGTTCCTGTACTGTGAATCGTTATGCTGAATGGGTTTGGTAGGGAGGGGAGCAAGCCAAAAGGAGACCAATTTTTGTGTGTGTAAAAGGCAGCTTTATTGAAACAGGTGCATATCACAATTTATCACCGCTGGCAACTGCCTTACAAAACTAAGACCTCACTATACATGAGTTACCTGACCCCCTGTCCACCCCCACCCCTACGATCCCCACATCAAAATTCCCTACCCTGCCGGATACAACATAACATTACATAACAACCCTATTACACAATCTTACACAATATTGCATTTACAAATCCTGTCCTCCAATGACCCAAACCCCTACCTACCTTTGTGCAACTGTAACTAACAAACATCTAGTCTAAACTTAGCCTACCTGGTTACCCTTTACCTGCCCCTGCTCACAAACTACCAACACTTAACTAAAAACGTAAGCCAATCTGGGCCAACTTTCAACAACCCCGCCAGCCCCTGTTCCAAGCGACGAGTATACAACTTAGCCAAAACCTCTATGTACCTGTTCCAATAACCGCCTATGGGAAAAAACCCAAACCCCAAAGAAAACACCCACAAAACCCCTAAAAACGAGGGTGGGTGGGAGGGGAAACGCTAAAAACCCTACAGCGCTCCCAGCCACCAGGTCACCAACTTAAAATGGTGGCTGGGTAAGCGCGAAACCGGCACTTAAACCCTTGAGCTATCTGTCATAATTGGGCTACAATTGGGCTATTCCCAATGTAGCCCCAAATCCCTAAAATGGCCGCTATTCGGCTCGCCCCACCCCCTCCCAATCTTCCCGGGGGCAGACCTCACTGGGTTCGGCTGCCCGCCAAACCCCTCTTGGGAGGGAGGGGGGCAAGCCAAAACAAGACCAATTTTTGTGTGTGTAAAAGGCCGCTTTATTGAAACAGGTGCATATCACAATTTATCACAACTGGAAACTGCCGTACAAAACTAAGACCTCACTATACATGAGTTACCTGACCCCCTGTCCACCCCCACCCCTACAATCCCCACATCAAAATTCCCCACCCTGCCAGATACAACATAACATTACATAACAACCCTATTACACAATCTTTCACAATATTGCATTTACAAATCCTGTCCTCCAATGACCCAAACCCCTACCTACCTTTGTGCAACTGTAACTAACACACATCTAGTCTAAACTTAGCCTACCTGGTTACCCTTTACCTGCCCCTGCTCACAAACTACCAACACTTAACTAAAAACTTCAGCCAATCCTGGCCAACTTTCAACAACCCCGCCACCCAGGAAAAGGCGGGAGAGTAGGCGGGAACACTGCCTCCCCATTTTCCTGCCCCCCCCTGCCACCTAGGACTGACCCATTAGTGTCGCTGCACATTCAACATCCTGGCCAGGACCTCCCTGATGCCCAGCAGGTACCAATCCATGCCCGTCCTAGATAGATGAACTCCACCTCCCCTGAAAATTCACGGTGTATCCTACTTGATGTCCCTATAAGACATCCTAGAAAACCCAGATGCCTGCAAAATTGCACCATTCTGGTGTTCACCTTTCTCCGGGCCTTGTCTACCACCCCTGGATTGATCGCTCCTCTCCAAAACCCTACGGGGAACAACTTTGTCCGAATGACCTCATCACCCGACCACTGCTGCTTAATCAAAGACAAATCCCGCTACAAGCTCCGCATTAAAGTCCAAACCCGTTTCTTTTAGTATATCATTCTACCCCAGATGTATTACCAGCACGTCGGGGCACCTACCAGCCACCAAGACGCCATTCAGAAACCTTCAACAACTCCTATCCAACGCATGCCCCCTTTTCCCCTCCAACAAACTTTGAACAAATCTTTATTAAACCTAAATTTTTCACAGAGTAACTGGCGCGGGCCTGGACCTGTACCCACTTTACAAAGGAATGTCCCAGAATACAGATAGTCATTTCCCTGGCGAGGGGCCCATCACCGCACCTGAAACGAAAAATGGAATGAGCAGGAGAAACAACAGAACCGCGCTACATCCCCCTCGAGGCGCTGTGCACATATCGCTGCTAGCCATCTGCAGACCATCCCAACAACCTCATGATGTTACCTCGCCCCCAGTTGTATTGGAGCTCCATGGAGTGACAGCCCCCACCAGTGGAAAGAATTCCAAAAATGCTATACTCCTACCCCCCTCCCCCGGCCCACTCTGCCGGCCACTGTGCTGCACCATTGTTCCTGCCTGTAGAGGCCAAAACCCTTGCTCCCCGCGGCAGTAGAAAAATAATCTGGACCTCCCACGCCCTGTCACTCCCCCCCAGAATCCCCTTGAAATTCAGCAATACAATTTTTGCCACATTTGTCAGTCCTCTCTCACCTGCCGACACCCGCACATGATGATGTGAAGGTCTCTGTCCTGCTAGTGTCCTGCTCAGTCGCCTGCAAAGCGTCCGCCCTACTCGCACCACCCGCAAGTTGAGATGCCCCAAAAACACCTGAATCTCTTTCATAGTGACCTTGCCTTTCAACAACATTGTTGCCAACAGCCCTAACATTTGCCGCTTTCCATCCTCCAGAAAGCATGACCCCATTACCTTAGAATCCAGCTCAATGCCCAAAAAGGGGGCAGAGCCGTGCAGGGCCCATAGTCATTTTCGGTTCCCATGGCACCCCCATGTCCCTCATGATCTCTTGAACTGTCCATCGCCATCTGGCAGTCCGTTGAGTCTTATATACCCACAAAGAAAGTCATCCAGGTAGTGTGTTACACCATGGTGAGCCGTGCAGGGCACCATAGTCTTTTCCGGTGACCATGGCACCCCCATTTCCCTCATGATCTCATTGACTGTCCAGCACCATCTGGCAGTCCGCGGAGTCTGAGGTGCCCACAAAGAAAGTCATCCAGGTAGTGTGTCACCCCTTGGTGACCCGTCTGTTCCGAGAACAACCATTGAATGAACGTTCTGCAACACTCAAACAATTTGGTGCCCATTGCACCCCCGTGTCCCTCATGATCTCATGTAACTGTCCAGCGCAATCTGGCAGTTTGTGGCGTCTCAGGTGTCCACAACGAAAGTCCTCCATGTATTGTGTTACACCGTGGTGAGCCGTGCAGGGTCCCATAGTCTTTTCCGGTGCCCATGTCACTCCCATTTCCTTCATGATCTCATTGAAATGTCAAGCGCCATCTGGCAGTCCGTGGAGTCTGAGGTGCCCACAAAGAAAGTCATCCAGGCAGCGTGTTACCCCTTGGTGACCCGTCCGTTCCGAGAACAACCATTGAAGTAACATTCTGATTCTTTCAAAAAGTGCGCAAGCCCTAGAAACAACCCATCGGCCATGCCTTGTCCACGTACCATTTACCATTGAAATGGATGCCCAGAAGATCCCCATCATCCGGGTGACTGGAGCAACCAAAAAGCTGACTTTATATCGCCCTTTGACATCATCGCCGTTGCGCCCGCAGTCACTACCAGTGACATGGCCACATCAACTGATGAATAAGACACAGTAGCCTCACTTTTGTCAATAAAATGTTCAATGAGCCACCTTCTGGCCATGACACGTTATATCAAATGGAACTGCCATTGCTCTTTTTCCGGCACCACTCCTATGAGTGACACAGTCCCTTTTTCCCAGTGGCCAAGCCACAGAGGGTCCCGCCATGTGGCCCTCACACACCTCATTATCACACCATCAAATTTCCAGTGACCAGTCCTCAAAGGGTTCCGCCATGCGGCCTTCGTGCACCTCTTGCCCAATTTTTCTTGCACTGTTTCTGGATGTGCTGTTGCTGCTTGTACCTTGTCTGCCCACCTTCTCGTCTTAGGACCCCTCCAACCCTGTCTGAAGCCCTCTTGAAAGATAGTCCACAAGCGTTCTGCAGCCTCCCGGTACCATATTCCCATAGGGCTGCCATCCATTTATCTGGTCTAACCGGGGTATGAGTCCTTTGGCCCAGGCCCCTTAGCTCCTCGCCCGCCCGTGAAGGGTTGTTGCTGCTGTCCCCCCATCCTAACCCCTCCTGACTGCCACCATTTACATTCCTGTTGTCGCTCCTGCCAGCCCCCGAAGCAAGTAACCAAGGTGTCTCTGCCCCTGCAATTCGAGCAGTCCTGCCAAAAGCTGCAGTACTCCTGTGTGGACCGTCTCTTGTTAAAAACTCAACAGGCCCCTTTTGCTCCTGCCTGTCCACTACCTGTGCCCCCCCCTCCACGAATGGGGCGCCCCTGAAAGGGCCTATACCCTAGCAGTAGACCGCTGGGCGTGAATATAGTCTTGTCTGCTCCGGACAGCCCCATCGTATGTTGCCATAAGTCTGTATCCAATTCACCCCATTTTGCCTCCGCGTCCCACGCCATGCGTGCTCTAACTTCCTCGTCATATTGGGCCCCTGTGTCCCCACACCCTGTGATCTGGGCCTTATCTGGACCTTCTGTATCACCTCCATGTCCCAGAACATGGCCACACACCTCTCTGGGTATTTTTCCCCGGATACACTCGCATCTATCAAGAACGCCGCTGTCCAATTCCCAATTGTGAGAGGCACCTTCGGCCTCTTGGCCAGTTCGCCTCTTCCTCTTTCGACCCCTCCTTTGCCCTAACTTTCCTGTGCAAAAGCGTAAGCCACTCCACATATTCACCCTTCCAAATCCGCTCCTCAGATGTCAACATTAAGTGCGCGCCCAACGGCTTTGTTACGCCCATGTAGGGTAACCGCTGTATTTTGTCCTCCTTACTCTCCAATTTGTTGTCAGCTTCCACTGCCGTGCTTACCGCTATATCTGTCTGGTTATTATACAGACCCCTGCCTCACCTGCGTCTTCAGTGCCCCCTCCCCCAGTCATAGCCCCGTCTCCCAAGCGAGCTGACACCTTACCTGCGTCATCTCTGCCCACTCCCACATTCCGCACATATGTTCCTCCTCACCACCTGCCCCACTGCTTTCCCTCCTTATCCCCCCCACACCCACTGACACCATTAAGGTGCGTGCCCCCCCCTTGTTTACCTGGCTCTAAGGAGTCTGCCCGTTGTCCTGCAGTCCGCCTTGCCGAGGGGGCTGACTGGTCGCCCCAACGAGATGTCAGACCTGTGTGGTCTGCCGGGTGTCGTGACACCTGTAACATACTAGACAAAGCATTACTCGCCCCCCCATGCCCTCGTCCTCAACGCCCCTCAACTCTCCCTCCTCCATGCTGTCTTCCCCATAAACGAGCTCCTCCTGCTCTCTCAAACTGCATGCCCTCTCAACCGGAGGTACACACTGCACCCTCCTGTCTCCATTCAAATGGGTTTCGCCGAAGTTCCTCCGACCAGGCTGTCCCCTGAACTGTTGTGGCCCAGTGGGTGTTGGGGCTGGCGAGCCCGTCCGGGGCCTACTTATGCCGCCGCGCCGTGATCCCTCGCCTTCAGCCCCGCACCTCTGGGACCACAAACACCCTCCCGCCCACCTGCTACGCGGCAATCACCGCAGGGGCCGCACTCGAAACGCTTGTGCGGCCCCCAACACTCAACTTCTCTCTTTGGGTCTGCAGGAGGGGCGAGCAGGCCACCGCCGCCCCCCTCAGATGCGCGCCTCATCGGGCGCGTGCTCTCCGAGGCCTCCGGCCTGGGGAGATCCGGCTGGCCTCGCTTAAGAAGCAGAGCGCTTCAAGTATGCTGTAGTCTTCAGCCGCCGTAATGCCACAAACCCAGACAACTCTCTATCCCCTACACACAGAAAGGCCTAACTGCCTGCTCTACTGCCGACTCTACCACTACAGAAACGCTAAAAACCCTACAGCGCTTCCAGCCACCAAGTCACCAACTTAAAATGGTGGCTGGGTGAGCGCGAAACCGGCACTTAAACCCTTGGGCTATCTGTCATAATTCCTATTCCCAATGTAGCCCAAAATCCCTAAAATGGCCACTATTCGGCTCGCCCCGCCCCCTCCCAATCTGCCCCGGGGGCAGACCTCACTGGGTTTGGCTGCCCCCCAAACCCCCCTTCATCTCTGGCACCTGCAGCGCTTCTCATTACAGTACCTCAAAAACAGAGTTGACCAGCACTGCTAGCAAATATTCTGGATTCTCAAGTCTCTTCCTGCACTCAGCTGCTTCAACTGTGAAGCTCATAAGATAACTGATATCGCCCATCGCCTCTGTTCAAGAATTGGAGTTCCTTCCTGTGACTCACTTCCGCTGCCCCGGGAGTGTTGCAGAATCTGCATTTTGGCGTTTGGCATTCGGAGCTTGGAGCACGGCTTGGCGCGGGGCGTTTTGGTGCGGCCACCGACCGGGCTGAGCGTGGGGCTGAGCAGCAGGGAGGCCCCTTTCTGTCCCATTCTGCCTGCTTGCTTACCTGCTTCCCCGTGGTGCCTGAGAAGCCTGGAGGTGCCGGGAGTTGCCAGGAGGCGCCTATGGGTGTGGGTGTGGGAAGGTGACACAAGCTGCGACCTACTGTTGACATCATGAGGGGCCACGGATCAGCGGGTCAGCTCCCGATATCACCGACTCACCGAGACCCACACATCTGAGCTCATCCTGCATGTGCAACTCGTGAAGACCCGGAGAAACCCTGCCGACGCCTCCCTCGCCCTGCCACTTTCACTGCTACCACCACTTTCTACCACCATCTACCACTACTGACCTGCCAGTTGAACGTAAACAGCTCTGCCCAGCTCTGCCCTCCCCTGGTCTGTCGCCCTCCATTTCGTCTCCACCAGACTGTACCGGATTTTCCCCTGAAACTCCACCTACAACTTCCAGGGGGCAAAGTTAGCTGCAGCGGGCAGTAAGGCGGTAAGGAGAGGAGGGCTGGAGTTGGGGGGACCGAACAAAACACTAAAACACAAAAACTACGCGGTGACTGTGATTGCGGCCACAATTCCGACAAAGTCCCCAAGGCCCACAAGCCATAGGGCTATATGACCGCAGGGGTGAGGAGCACAAAGGTATAAGGCAGAAGGCACTAAAGGAGGCACCTCTTGAGCGAGCACTTACAGCACTCGCTGTATGCACTATATCCACCTGACCTGATCCGAGCAGCTTGTATAAAAGCGTGCCAGTTCACGCAAACTCCAAGCTCACACAGGCAACATCTAAGCACCAAAGAACCAACCCAATCTAATCCAGACCCAGCCTAGACCCAACCCAGACCCGTCGAGGAAGCAAGGACAGGGTACTCAAGAACAGGCAAGGTTGTCCAAGGAAACTGTGTGGAACTGCATGGAAGACAACTTAAACGGGCAAATATAGGGGAAAGAAAAAGGAAAAAAGAATCAGATGAAGAAGAAGGAGGAGGAGGAAATCCTCCTGATCTCACCACTCTTCACCAGCCCGCAGGCACAACCAACTACCAAAGCAAGTGGTGCAACCACCCAGACTATTCCGACCAAATCAAGCCATCAACCAAAAATACACACCAAATTCTTCTTCATAAAAGATGCTGGGCTGGTTTTGTGCCTGAGCAGCGACAAAGAAAGTAATCTCCCGACTCCCTACTCCTTTCCAACCAATTAAAACACACCAGATAGCGCAACAGCAGTCGAAGGTAGACTGCGGAGTAGACTGCGGAGAGTTGGCAGTGTCCAGGGAAAAGTTGTGTGCAGCAAGACTATGGGATGCAAGCAAAGAAGAAAAGAAGATAGATTAAAGGGAAAGAGGAACTCGGGGGAAAAAAAGCAATGACATACGGAACCAACCAGAGCTGATTGCTCCAAAAAACATCGATAAACTCAATGGGAGGGAGAAACACGGCCAAGGACAGGCCATAAGGTATGCAACGCTAATGGAAGATGAAGGAAATGAAAGCACTAACAATCATATCCCTCCCAGTCACATCAAGGAAGAAAATCCGGATAAATAGGTATCCCACCAACTGGGAAAAGAGGAGGTGGAAACCCCACCAATATTAACACCATCATAAGGGGAGAAACAGGACCTCCCAAACTCCCCAACAACATACTGAGAAGAAGACCCCAATGAAGAAAAGCAACTCAGACTCTCATCCCTATTTGCGCCTGAGTCCACAGAGGCCACGATGAGTAGCAAAGACCCCTCACAGACGCCAACCAAAATGGCAGCTGCAAAAATTCAACTCACTTCTCAAACGACAATCCCAGAATGGCCGGACCAACCAACCCAGGAACAACTGCATGGCCAACTCCTGGAAGGCACTGCACAATCGAACCAAACAATAAAACACACAAGGGGCGTACATTTCAATACCTCAGGAAACTGAACCAGAATCATCTTATCTCACACCAGAGGAATTGGAGGAACTGGTTGCCTCATACTCTCTCGCCCCCAAGTTGAACCCCAAGGAAGAATTAGTTATCCAAAGCTTAACACCAAAGAGGACAAACTGCAGGAAAAAGAAGATATTTGGACCACACTGCTGCACACAATGCAAATGTTGGTAATTGCCATGCAGTACCAGTCCAACAAAATGGACATCCAACTGTCAGTCCTCAATTCGTTCTCGATATTCGTCACAAACATCGACGACAAATTGGCAGATCTCAACAATTTGATCAGAAGGGCACAATCGGAGACACAAATTGTACAGACCAGCTGCACCTGCGTAACAATCATAGATAAGCTGGCAACTCTACCAACAGTTATGGACAATCTCCTTTCTGACATAAGAGACGCTGTGACACATAAACCAGCAAAAAAACAAGCCCCCACGAGAAAGGTCGAGCAATAAATAACAAATTTAACAACTCAGTGTACTCCGGATCTGACATCAGAAGCAAGGCCACCCGAGGAGGGCTTGGACTCGACAAGAACAGACGCAAAAAATCTAACAAGTCAAGGATCCCCGACATCCTCAAAGAGCAACACAGTACTCAAAAGTAATCCCACTGGACAAATTGTTTTAACAACTAGCTAGCAAACCAACAAACATCGGAGGAAACAGAGGAGGAAGGGGCGAAACCAAAAACTAGCATAGACTATATCATCTTGCAGGGGCAAGAGCTAAGGTTCTGGAAAAGATCCAAAGGAAGATCTTCAAGACACTTCAATGCAAGTGGGTGATGCGACAGAACCTGACCAAAAGTCATCAGAATGTCCGACTCGGAAAGAAGGGACAGAAGCAAGAGGAAGCATCTCCCTTAATATACCCACAAGCGGTGGCACTGACCTCAAGAGCGAATCCTGGAAAGTCAGAGGAGGCACACAAGGGGACTCAATTATAACAGGCCTTCGCACCGAGATAGTTCCGACATGTGGAAGGTGTCCGCACGGTACGGCAACAACAATATCAAGCGAATGCCCTGAGTCAGCAGATATACTAATAGTCAAACAGGACTCACCTATCGATCAAACATCGCATCTGGACCCCCCAACAATTGTGTTCCATAACCGAGTACAAATCAAGGGACGGGTTGACATAGTAAATAGGAGAAACATTCTACGCCTACTAAAGTCCACCAGCAGATTGAAGAACCTAAAAACCCATGACCTAGATTTAATTGAATTTGGGGAGTCTCCAGACCAACTGGTAGTGGAAGCAACTAAAACAGTTTGGGCCATACCAGGCCTAGCCGATAAAGTTTTAAAAGAACATATTAAACTCAATGCCCGGGGCATTAAGGTACGGCCCTCCACCAAACCAAGATACCCGGAGCCCTTTACTGCCAATATAGAAAATAAAAAAGAACCAGGGCAGGTTCAACCGAGTTTACGTTCATACTCAGTGCTGCAAGGAGCCCGTAGCAAAAGTCCTGAGAGCAAAGATTCCAGAGACCAGCAGACTTACAGAACAAATATAACCAAAGCACAGCCCCACAGGAGTGGAGTTGGTTATCTAGGACTATAAACACCAAAAGCCAAAATCTGTGACATACTAAATTTCCCGCACTCAAAACAAAAAAAACCCGGAAACTTTGTTCCTGTAACATCAATGGCATGGGAGATCAGACTCTGGACCCAGAACTGCAATCTTACCTCCAAAACTTTGATATAGTCTCACTCCAAGAAACTTGGGGGCATATTATCAAGAACGGTGTTAAAATTATCGCCGCTTTAGCGGCAGGAAACTGACGTGAAGCGTTGATAATGGGCTTGATAATATGCCATTGAGAATTCCAATAGAAGCCCAGGTTCACACCAGAACATGGGCTTCTATTGGAATTCTCAAGGGCATATTATCAAGCCCATTATTGCCGCTTTAGCGGCAGTTTCCTGCCGCTAAAGCGGCGATAATTTTAACGCCGTTCTTGATAATATGCCCCTGGGTGCGAATCCCCAACAGCACTGCAGGGATTCAACTTGCACTCCCTTGCAGCCATAAAGAGCGCCAAATCTGGCCATTGTAAGGGAGGCCTTGCCACATACGGCTCTATAAAGAGCATTTATGCAATGGAGCCAATAATGCATAGCTTAGCACCCCCAAATGCCATGCAAGCGCTTAGAATCACCTTACAGGGAGAGGTTAAAAATGAGCAGATAATTCTTATAAACCTCTATTTACAACCGCGCGGCAGAACTAAAGGCAGCCAGTAGCTGAAGGAGGAACTAGAGAAAATTTGAACGGAAAAGCAAACACACAGCTTGATCATCACTGGGGACTTCAATTCAAATATGTTCAGGAACACACCTGAAGACACCCACATGGAGGAGGACCCATTCGCATGGGATGCAGCAACACAAGACAACAACTCCGGTGGAAGACACACAAAAATAGCTCAGAAGACCCTAGAGCAGCTGGGCTTTCGAGCATTAAATGGAAGATTTCCAGGAGACCATCCACAGATAGCAACATTCCATAATGCAGTAAATGCAGTAGTAAGCACAACAATAGATTATACATTTACCTCTTTTTGCATGTTCCCAAAAGTAATGGATTATCACATCGGAACCTCAGACTACAGTGATCATTTACCATAGGAAATTACAATAGAAGTATCATCCATACCTCAATCCCTGTCAGCAAATGCACATGGCCTGGAATATACATCTAATGAGAAGAGAATAAAATGCAAAACAAATGACCCGGAAGGCCTCCTCTCCTTCGCAAAGCAACCTGTTGAAGAAGCCAAAGCTGCAGAGCCTGATAGAATAGGAAGCTGGGAGGCGTTTACAAAAAATCTAGGAAATAAATATGGGGTAAAAAAGGGAAACCATCTAAATAAGAGATCAGCCTACCCTCAAAACAAACGCCCCTATTCCAATATTGGAAATAATACACAACTGAAAAAGCTCAAGGCTCTGACAAATCGTGTGCTTCGGAGACTGAAGAAAGGTGATCTAGATCCCACGGACTTGCAAGAACTGAGGCAATTGGAAGCTAAGCGCAGGAAATATATCTGGCGCCTCAAAAAAGATACTGATGAGGCTTTCTGGGCTAAACTCTTGCATGACATTAAAAGCAATAACAGCTCGCAATTTTGGCAAAAGTTCAACATTCTCACCAACCCGTTGAATCTAGGCATCAATTTGCACGTAACAGAAGAGGCATGGACAGTCTTCCTCCAAACCGATTTTAACAAAGACCGGATAACTCAACCCTGCACCAACAACCTCTCGCCCGAATGGGAAGTATCAACATCTCAAATGGTTTCCAATACAATACTGGAACAGCTCTTTACAATCACGACCACACAAATTTGCTAAAGAATTTCCAAAGGTAGGTGCGAGGGAGCTCCAGGACCAAATGGGATCCCGCCTATATTGTTCAAACAAGACCCGGAATACTGGGCCTTAGTATTCAAACCAATTTTCGAAACAATCCTACGAACATCGACGATACCATCATCATGGAGGGGCTCGATCATCTCACCCATTTACAAAAAAGGCAATAGGAATAACCCAAAAAGCTACCGGTTGGTAGCTTTATTAGATAACGAAGCCAAATATTATGCAGGATTACTCCTACAAGAACTAATGTCCTGAGCAGCAGAAAATTCAGCAATCCTGCTAAACCAAACAGGCTTCTGCAAGAATATGGGGACTATTACCAACATCTCAATCCTTTCATTACTGATAGACGCCGCACTTGCTATAAAATAGCCCCTGTATCTGTGTTTTATTGACTACAGTTCAGCGTTCGACCATATAAACAGAAACTTACTGTGGCACAAATTAAAAAGGCTGAATATTTTATCGCTACTTCTAAAACAGTTAATCCTTTTACACAGCAACACCTGGGTGCAAGTAAAACTGGGCGCAGGAGACCACATAACAAAGAAGATCCCTACAACCTCTGGACTGAAACAAGGCTGCGTGCTTGCCCCAATACTTTTTAATCTTTTTATGGTGGAGCTATCGGCCACTCTCAATGGAAGCAACTCACATGCTCCCAAGTTAGGAGGCCTCCAGTTATCTAACTTATTCTACGTGGACAACTTGGTGTTTATTAGCCGGATACCTGTAGGTCTACAGCGCCTGCTCAATATTACATTTCGGTACTCGGAGGAGAACAAACTCAGCATTAACAGACAAAAATCAAAAATCATGAGCGTGAACATCCGCAAAAAAAAGTAAAAACACCACTGGCATCTGGCATCATGTAAGCTGGAAGCTGTACGAAACTACAAGTATTTGGGAAATATCATCGATAATAAAGGGAACTATATAGCACAACGTGAGGCTATACAAAAAAAGGGGAAGAATGACTGCAGTGGCATTAAAAAAACTAAAAAATAACATCTCTGGCTCAGATCTGCTCCCCTTAACCAGTGTAATCCAGGCAAAACGTATACCATCTATCACTTATGGAAGCAAAGCCATGAGAGGGAGGGATGCTGAAACTTTGGATAGCACAATAGCACGAGCAATCCAAATGATTTATGCGTTACCAGGATATACATCCCCCGCACAACTGAGGCTGGAGTTCGGGATACAAAGACAAGAGCTCGCCCGTAAAGGAGCATTCTTTAAAAGTTGGTACAAAATCAAAAGGGGGCCGCCAGATTCGCATAACGCCTATGTGTGGAAAGAACTACAAGCCAAAGAGGCATGCTCAGCCAGACACTACTTAGACAGCTCACTTGACCAACTGGGGCTGCGGAATCTTTGGGAGCTATCAGGGACCTTCGCAAGCTTCAAAAAAATAGTAAAAAATACTGTCAAAAAAGAATCACTCATACAGGACAAAGCAGTTCTGACAGAGCGCGCTCATGGCTGGTTCACCATACAGTCCTACAGCAAGGCATCACCTCAAGCTTATTTCCACACTAGCTTATCTAGAATCATCAAAGAGAAGTTCTTGAAACATCGCCTAGGCATGTTACGATCTGCACATCATATGCTGCCGTGGCTACGCCCTCTGAAGCCAGCAATCTGCCCACTCTGCGGAGAGGGAGAGGAGGACATAGTGCAACTGCTAACTATATGCAGGATTCTAACATGGGAGCGTGGGACGCTTCTTAGACCACTCTTTAACAAGAAACATATTCGGACCCGCAGACAAGCAGTGTTAGCAAGCTTTTCCGGCGAGGATGTGCAATTGAGCTGCTGCTTGGTAAAATTCCTAACCGCCGCTGAACTGAGTATTAAAAGACAAGCCAACCAGTTAGCAGACAGTAATGCAGCTGAGTGGAACATGGTAATCTGACCCAATCTTCATAAGACGCTGATTGCACTGCCGCATTAATGAGAACTGTAGCACAGCTAAATATTGGTACACCACGCACGTTAAATGGATTAATGACTCCTGAGTGGCTGAGGGGGTGGCTGCCTCACACTCTAAAGGCCCACCAAACTTGCCTCGGAGCCACACGCACTGTACTCGAAAAAAACACCCGCTCTGGATTGATCGCTCCATAGAAACTATTTTTATCTAGATCAATTAGTCTCTTCCAAGCATTTAACGATTTTAATGAATGCATTGTTTTACCTTTTAGGCAATTATGCACTCAATAAAGGAAGGCAGTCTGAGGTGGTCTAAGTCTAATATCCGACGCAACAGTGGGTTAACCCCCTGCTGCTTTGCACATTGCACTTTCCTCTGTTGTAAGTTAGGCGGAACACTTATGACATTTATCAAAATCCTGCAGAGGTTAAAATTGCTGCTCTTGCACTTCGCACTTTTCCTTGCATACACAGGCTCTTTGATATCTATTATTTCATTTACTCTGCTGCTAAGTATTTGACTAACTTGGGCAGCTTCCTTCACTCTGCTGCTAAGTTTATACCTGCAGGGAACGACTGTCTGCTCAAAATGAATGCCATTTGGAACACGCATGAAATTCACTATAATCCCTATAGAGGTTAAATTGTTGTCTTGCACACTGCACTTTCCCTTGCATGCCCCAGCACTTTCTCTTTTGCTGCTTCATCTAGCCTGTTGTAAAGTGTCGGATTAACGAGGAGAGCTTGTTCTGCCCAGACGTTTAGTTTATAATTATAAAAAACATAGACTCTTCGTACTTTTTCTCTCGAAGGTTTTCAGCAACTCCCTAGGGAGTACCGGGGTTACATTTTATCTCAATTTTAATGTGTTTTTTAACTGTGACTTGCATCCTATTCAAACTGTTGCTTTGAAAATACGACATGAGATGCACGTTTGTAAAGGTTTTAGTTAACTGTACAATAAATTCAATTTCAATTGTTTACGCTGATGTGTAACTGTCTTTGTAAAAAAGTTTATCCGTCATTATTCTAGTAAAGACTAGGCTTTTACTCTGTATTCATGCTCCGTTTTGTTTTCGTTACATCTAGTTTTGAGGGTGTTGATCGGGGTCCACACTGGCTGAGATGGCTCTCAAGTGTGATCTACAGAATCAGCAGGAAAGGGGGTAGAGTTGGGTGTGCCCATGGAGGAGATGGCAACAAAGGCATGATGTGACCCCAGCCAGGCGCCACATAATTCTGTCTGCAGAGACATTCCTGGTAAAGAACAACCTGGAAGATACCAAGAGGCAGGATCTGCACTTTATAAAGCCTGCAGCCACCCTACACTCTGCAGCTACAGGGGCCGTTGCTCACTTCAATGGGGTGCAATAACGTTTTCAGACTTACCCTCAAGCAATAATGAACCAGGTGAGGCTTATCATCATTTTCTATTTTGTGAATCATACAGGAGCTCAAAGATGGATTCCTATCTACATAATGTCAAGCACAACAGATATCTTGCTCCCCCAACCATATATATGTAGGGAAAACAAGCACAGCCGGCCTTGTCCCACCTGGGAGGAGCAAAAGATCCAGTTGAGAGGGACAAGACAGAACGTTTATTAGAAGAGGCCAGTAGGCACCAGTCAATAAGGGACCTGTCCCTACTCCATAAGCATCCTACCACCACTGCAAATCTTTGCAGCCTGGTGAAAGAACTCTAGTCACTTAGAAAAAAGAAGGCATTTTTAGGGGTCCCTCCTGACCGCAGAGCAACATTCTGTGACCTCATGTCATTACAGGAGATATCCTTTGCAAACATGCATGATTGCTGTGTTTGCAGAGATGACAAATGTAAAACACGCCGAGTTCTGTTTAGAGGGTCTCAGAGCCACTTAGGTGCATTGCTGAACCAACAGTCAGAGATGATGGATCAAAAGTTGCAAAGAAAATGAAAATAGTTTTATGATAAACAATAGGAAAGTCAAATGTAATATATATCTATAGGACACACTAGCCCTCGTTCTAGAGGTACTTTTGGGCTTACCTGTGAGAGTACACAATTGACGTAAATTTGGTGGAATTAACTTGTCAAAGTTTTCCCTTCAGAATTTGAAAGGCCTGTGAATTAAACATAATTGCAACATGATACCTGTGATGACATGTCAGAAAAAGGCTCAAGAGGTTGAGTATGCGGATAGGATGGTCAGATATGCGGATATGATGGTCCAAAGGGAGCCCCAAGCTTGACACCAGAAATGCCTCCGATAGACAAGGTCAACTCCGTAGGTAAGGTCTCAGAACAGAGTAATTGCATCAAAACTTTTACAAGTCAGTGGAAGGAGAAACATACTGTCAGGTTCGTGTTGGGAGACAAGTTCATCTTTCTGCCAAGATTACAGAGACAGTATGGACCCTTAAATCTCTCGTGTCCACACGACCCCCACAGGAATTGTAGACATGGGATTGATTGAATAAGCCCAAGAGGAAGGGGGTTAAGAGAATTAAGAAACTAAAACAAGAAATTAAATTATATAAGAAATACGTTGCATATCTCCCTCAGGAAGAAGAGGTAGTATCACTTCACTCTTACAGCCAATCGTTTTTGTTGATTAATCCGTTACTTGTGCTAACTCTTTCCCTATCTGGGGGTGGGTTATTCTAAGACCAAGTAAGTACAAGCCTCCATCCTGTATTCTTTACATTTAGGCTAGATCATTACCTGTTTAAACAACAATATCCAGATTGCTTATCACTTGGTTTACCATTGACAGCATCTCTTATTTTCCCTCATAGAATGTCTACTCATCTACGGATATGTTGTGAGCCATTTTTATAGGTTTATATTTTTGTGCATCATTAACAATATATATATATATATTTTCTCACTCAATTACACATGTACACACTGATATAGTACTATTGAGTTTGAGACACATTCTCTCTAATGTTTAGAAAATCAGTTTTCTAATATGTGTTAACTAGGCCTCAATGTAGGTAACACAGCATTCTTCCCAAGATGCAAGTCACCCTTTCACTCCTGTGCCCCCCCCTCCTTCTCTCCTTGCACATTCTGCAGCACACCGGCAGGCTGGAACCTTCACCAGCTCAGTAACAATCAGCAACTTTAATTCCAAGGTCCCTCCACTGGTTCACTGTGCCTTGTTGATTCGTATAACACGTTATTGTCAATTTATCTAGTTTGTTCTAGCATCTCTGGAAAACATTAGCCCAGAGGGTGCAGAATAATTATTCACATAGGGGGAAAGTGTTTAGGTGTTAAGGCAATATGATATTTATTTTTCATGTGCTCTGATTTGCTGATGAAATGGTACATTTGCTCACACCACAGTGATTCGGAAGTTTCTGTAATTTCATATGCAAAAAAAATACATAAAAACCCTTGATATTTGGGTGAGCCAAAATGCTTTTCCGTTCTACTAGGGGTACTGTCCGTTATTCTCCCAATTTCACTGCCCACTTGGGATTCTGAATAACTTACAATTTTGCATATCTCTGTATTGTCCTTTCTTTGAGAGCATTCATGGCATTAACTCTTTGTCTCGCTTATTTTTTGATTTATGTAATAAAACCCTTTAACTTTTTATTGATCTAGAACTCAGTTATTGAGAGAACCCATTTACTGAATAAATCGTTTTTCTGGTTTTTGATGCCTTGGGAGGTGCCTTAACGAGGGGACACACTGGTTCATGAAAATGCAGTTTAACACCATCTCTGATATATTGAATGTGGGCATTCTGATAGAGGTAACATTTTGTGGTATGTAAAACGTTGGGGTACTTCGTGGCCACATTGGCGATGGTGTTCCAAGAACAAATCCCTCAATCTCTTTGTTGTTTGCACTTTCTGCCTTTTCTCTTCCCCGGATGTTTCTTCACTCCACAGGTTAAAGATTGCATAGAGGAATATTATAATAGTATACAATTACAATTTGCCTTTTTTTGGAGGTAAACTAAAACGGTTTTATGCTTAATATTGTGCTTTTACATTTCCCAAAACCATACAGCCACTGTTTGTCATATAAACCTCACATGCAAGTTCACCTATCACTTCACACTATAATCTCGGGTCAGTCTTTTGCAATCACAGGTTAGCAGTTTTCAGGGTTACTGTTGTCTCAGAGTCATCACCAGTGTAAATCCCTGGATGCCAATTCTGGACACATATTACACACTGTGAGGGACGCAAGAGACCAGATTGGCCTTGCTTGAAGTGCTGCTAGAGAATAGATTCAGTTGGAACCAGTCCACAAATTCATTAAAAAAATCTACAATATATTGGTGAACTCAGATTCTTGGCAGGCAACAGCTGTCTAATCTCATGATCTGCTTATCTTCAAAAAGGATGTGCAGGTGTGCCTAAGAATCAGGCTGGCGGTTGAGACAATCTCCAAGTTTTTCTCAGCAGGCAATTTGAGGAACCTTCTTTAAGAAAGCAGGGAATCTTCAGTTTTAAGTTTTCCAAACAAGTTCTGAAGAAAAGTGAGCTCTGCATAGGCTTCAAATTTTCTCTAATATCTTAGTCATGGACACGCACCACTGACCCAACCCCTAAGTAGTTACTCAAGTTCCCAATCCCACATCAGACATGTGCAGTCACTCAAATCTATAGAGGTACTGTTGGAAGTAGCCCTTTTTAGGGTGCTTTCCCTTAACATTTTGCTTTTGTCCCTCCTGGTTTTCTACTGATGTGTGTACTAACCTTAGGACTTTGAGCGCCTTTTAACACTTCCATTCAGTGCCAAAGCGGTGTGCTTGTCATATACATACTGGTGATTGGTGAATACAAGATTGGCTGATTTGAGTTAGCTGTAAGTCTCTTGTCTAGGGTTAAGATATGTACCTAGGGCATGTAACGTAAATTCTCCTCCGTGGGCCAGCAACACTGGTTGTGCCACCCACAGAGGTAGCTCTTCAAATGTGCCATAGGTTTGCTTTGGCGGGGCCAGTGTGTGCGGGTTACTGTTACTCGGCTTGGAATTTAAAAATCTACTTGCCAAGGTTCTGCATGTGTTAAATGGTAGCGGCAGTTTCAGTCGATAACCCTTCAAGTATTGCCCGGTGTTAATCGCCTCTCATACCATTCGATAATTTACCAATGAAAGAGGCAGGCGCCGGAGACTGGAAGGCAGGAAACAAAGTTTTATTCCGTCGGAGCAGAACACATCAGATCAGACAGCAAGGTATCGTCACGAGGTGCTCTAACTGCATCTCTGAGGCCTGGCCTCTTATACACAGGTTTATGTCTTTATTGCAGGTTTATTGTACATGGCACATTCTTGAGATTACTTTGATGTATAAAAGAACGTCTTCGGAATCCCCACTTCGAACTCGTTCCCACACATATCTACAGTGGAAGTCCCCACCCCATCTACAGTAGGAGATGGCTATCACGCAGCTGGACATTCCGCCAATTCCCGGGGGTGTGTGCAACCGGCCGGGTCTCAGGGGGTAGGGGCTTTGATCCACTGTAATCCCTTTGATGTGGGGTGTTTCCCTTACAGTAGGGGCAATAAACTGCATCCGCAGGGCTAGGTGAAGGCCTGGGATCGGTTCGGACAATGGGGCGCAGAGGAAGGGGGTTATCAAAGAGAGGCATGACCATGTATGGGATGTCGGTCAGGCGTGGGATGTGGTTCCATGACAGGGTCGCGCAGAATGAGGGGGTTTATGGCCCGTGTATGAGAGAGCGGGGGTGGCCGGCGCGCGGGGGATGCTCGCAGCGCCAGGGGAAAGCGCTGGCGATCGAGAATGAGCGGGGAGAGAGTGGGGTGCCTAAAATGGCGGCCGTGCATTCGCTGTGCGTGGCGCTGGGGAGAGGCAAGATGGCGCAGATAATGTTCAGTTACAAGCTAAATTTCCACAGCCCTCCCTTTTAACATATCTCGCCAGCTTGTCTAGTTCGGATCTATCCCCATAATACTACGAATTTCCACCTCATACAGAGCTTTCATTCGCTCTGTTTCAAAGTCCAAAGTCTTAGGGCAGATGCAGTTCATAAAAAGCGAACATAAAGGTGGCAGACACTGAATCCCCAAGCAACATCCACATAGTATCACAATCGGTATTAGGATAAATGAAAACAGCCTCCATCCCCAACTTTTAATAGTGTCCCAAAACCAACTCCCCAGTGACCATTCTTCTTGCTCTTGATGGACCTCTGCGGATAGTCTGTGGAGGTGTTCAATTGCTTTGTAGACTGAGGGTGAGTTATCCGGTACGTAGGTACAACAGCTGGACCCAATGATGCGGCATGCTCCTCCACGATCAGCCAGAACCACATCTAGAACGAGGCGGTTCTGAAGGGCCACTAAGCGGACGGCCTGGAGCTCGGCGGTGTTGTTGGCGAGGGCGCCAGCCGTAATGTTCATCGCCGTTTCGACTGCCTGGGTTAAGTGGCGGATGGCACGGCTGTTTGCCATTGGACCCCAGAGTGGAACAAGGCCTTTTACTGCGTCCATGAACTGTGCTCCGGCGGAGTCGGCTTGCACAATGTCTTTGGCCCGTTTCTGTCGGTGATGGTTTGCTGGAGCCACATATGTCGGAGGAAGGACAAAGGCGATGTAGCAGGTGCCTCCCCAACCTTTCGGAAGCCAGGTGTAGGCCTTAGTACCACAGACGAAGTACATATTCGGGGAGGCAACAAAGGAGGGTGGGTCAACTGAGTCCAATGTTCGGGTGATGAGGCAGGAGCTGTGGCCCACCAGCTGCGCCCCCAGGCCTTCGAGGCACACAAATCCAGTGATGTTGATGACGGACAGGGCCACTGTTAGGGTGGCGGCCGTCCGTTTCCGGAGGTAAGAGAAGGTGGGTCTGGCTGGGTTGTTGAACACTTGCATTTCAACTCGTTCTTTGGCAGGGATGTCCATGTGAAAGGAAGCGTTCGATCTCAGAGGGCAGAAGAGGGCAGAAGTTCTTCCAGTTTTGTTCAGCCAGAACCCATGGAAGAAGTGTGACATGGTTCTGCCGGAAGTGGCATTGTCCTTGTAGCTTTCTTGCAGGAGGATTAGCCAGGCGAGGCAGGAACCATGGACAGAAAAAGGTGAAGGGATGAAAGGGATAGAGTGTCCAGTAGCATGTGGTAGCAACCCACAGATCCAGCAATTAGTGCCGTTGGCGGCAAGATTGTGTTGGTGGAGCAGCTGCACAAAAGAGTTATTCCAGAACTCCTTACGCCTTTCTCGGAGTTGGGGTGAAAGTGAGATCAGATGGTGTTCTTTCATGGTGGTAGGTTGAACGGTGGTCAGCAATGTCTTATGAGCGGGTGTGCTCTCCTCCATGATCCAGAAGGTGACCACGAGGAGAAGGCAAAAGAGAAGGGTAATGAAAAGTGCAATAGTCTTTAAGCTGTGCATTCGGTCAGTCTTTGGGTTTTTGTAGTGGATCTTCGGACGTCCGGTTGCTTCCATCATCTTCATGTCGGGCGCTTCCATCACCTTCAAGAGACTCGGTAGCGGGCAGAACCACAGACTTTGTTTAGTTTCTCTCCTGGTGGCCTTTGAGGTGACTAGGCTACCGCTCTGAGATTTCCACTTAGCCTGTGGTCTGCTTAGCCGAAGTTCTCTAATTTCGTCGCAAGTTATACCCTTCCTTGGATGGCACGGTGGGATCAGGATATCTTACTAACTCAAGTGTCTCTGTATCTGGGCAGCGGCTCAGGGATGGTCGGTCTTTGTCCAGAAGTTCTTCTTGGGCGGTGATGTTGTCCGTGGTTGTCAGGGTCGGTGATACCTTCTTGCAGTGGTGTGCATGCAGCCAATTGCGTTTCCCCTCCACTCGAAGAGCTGTTCGGGTGGTGATCAGGACTTGCAGGGGGCCCGTCCACCGGGGCTCCAGACTCTTGGTGCGCTGGAAGTTACGCACTAAGACGAAGTCACCGGGTTGGATGTCGTGTCCGGGGCCCCTGGAAACATCGGGAATGGCGTGCAGCACCTGCTGATGGATAACAGACAACGTTTTAGTTAGGTTATACAAATAGTCAGACATGAGGACGTCCGGGACGTCGTGGATGGATGTTGGCTTTGGAGCAGCCCAAAGGTTCATGGGCCGCCCGAAAACGACCTCGTAGGGGGTTAAGTGGTGTTTAGTGGGGGTGGAACGCATTGATAGCAATGCTAGCGGGAGAGCGTCTGGCCATCTCAGTCCTGTGGTGGCAACTATTTTTGCTATCTTAAGCTTCAATGTGGCGTTGTGTCGCTCAACCAAGCCTGCAGATTGGGGATGGAAGACCGCATGGAATTTCTGTTTTACACCCAACCCTTTTAAGATGAGTTGGATAACTTCGGCTACGAAGTGGGGGCCGTTGTCGCTCCACAAAATTCGACAAAGGCCGCATCGGGGGAAGAATTCCTTCAGTAGTACTTTTGCGGTAGTCATAGCGGTGTTGTCATGGGTTGGGTAGGCTTCCACCCACTTGCTGAAGGCACATACAACGACAAGTACGTACTTCAAACCTTGGCACCTTTCTAACTGGATATAGTCCATTTGTAGGACTTCAAAGGGGTGATTGGGGACCCCAAACCCTCCCCGGGGTACAGCAGTTCCTTTCCCAGGGTTGTGTTGGAGGCATACTAGGCATTGTTGGACCAGACGTTTGGCTGAGTCTGGGATTTTGTCGTTGTGCCAGACTTTGGAGATGAGCTCGATCATGGGGGCAGACCCTATGTGTGCGGGGGAGTGTGCCATGGTCAGCATGGGGATCAAGTATGAGTCTGGTAGCAACCATTTGTTCAAGTCTTTAGTTCGCCAGCAACCGTCATCGTCCTTCAATCCCACCCGGGACCATTCAGTTAATTCGTGTGGTGTGCTGGCTAGTTGGATATCCCTAATCGTTTCCCTAGCATCCTTCCATTTCTCAGTTTGTGACCTGGTCACGTACATACGTGTCGTGGACCTATTCTCGGCTGTGGTTCGGGCAGTAATGTCAGCCTGTGCATTTCCCTGTCCTATAATGTCTGTCACCTTCTTGTGTGCCTGGCATTTGATCACAGCTAACCGTGTGGGGAGGAGGACTGCTTTGGTCAGGGCAGAGACTAGATCTCCATGCAGGATGGGTGTGCCATGAGAAGTCAAGAATCCCCTCTCTTTCCATAAGAGCCCAAAGTGGTGAACTACCCCGAAGGCGTACGGACTGTCTGTGTAAATGTTTGCGGTTGTCCCTGCTGCCAGGATGCAGGCTCGTGTGAGAGCAATTAGTTCCGCCGCCTGTGCGGATCGCTGTGTGATGCGGGCTGTCTCAACAACTGTTCGGGCTGTGGTGACTGCATAGGCAGCTGAGGTGGTGCCATCGGGGAGCTTGATGCATGAGCCATCCACCCACAGTTCTCCGTCAGGGTCCGGGAAGGCAGTATCCCGGAGGTCAACCCTACTCTTGGTTTGTTCGTCGGTGAGGGTCACGCAATCATGTATAGGGGACGCATTGGGGTCAGCGTCAGGGAGAGGTAGTAGAGTAGCTGGATTCAGAGTGGTGCATCGTTTCAATGTGATGTGGGGTGCAAGCAGAGTCAGTTCATAACCAGTCAGTCGTGCGCTAGTCAGGTGTTGAGTCTTGGTTTGGTTCAGGAGGGTGTCAACCGCATGGGGTACCAATACTGTGAGGGGGTTTGAGAGCACGATCCCCTCGCTTTGCCGGATAGAGATAGCCGCGGCGGCTACTGCTCGAAGGCAGGCGGGCAAAGCTCTGGCTACAGGGTCAAGAGTGGCAGAGAAGTAGGCACAAGGGCGTTGCTTAGGGCCTATGGACTGGGTTAGGACAGACAACGCACATCCCTCCCTTTCGTGGGTGTAGAGGGAGAAAGGTTTAGTGTAGTCTGGGGTTCCTAGGACTGGGGCCGAGCAGAGGGCGTCTCGTAATTCTTTGAAGGAGGATTGACATTCGGGTGTCCAGGGGAGGGGGAAGGGGACATCTTTAGCCAGCAGGGAAAGCAGAGGTTTTATGATAAGACTGAAATTTGGCAACCATTGTCGACAAAAGGAGGTGAGGCCTACTAGGGACCGTACTTGCTTCTGAGTCTTGGGAACAGGGGTTTCTAGGATGGTCTGAATTCGGTCAGGGGTAAGTTTTCTCCCGTCTTTGGATAGCAGGTGGCCTAGATATGTTACTTGTGGTTGGCAGAATTGCAATTTCTTCCTGGAGACCTTGTGACCGTTCTCCGCGAGGAAGCGGAGGAGGTGAATGGTGGCTGTGACGGCAAGTGGAGTGGTGTCGGCCGCCAAAAGAATGTCATCGACGTACTGTATCAACACCACTCCATCGGGTAGTTGGACTGCATCTAGTTGCCTCTTGAGGGCTTGGCTATAAATACTGGGACTTTCAGTGTAGCCTTGGGGTGCCCTGCAGAATCTGTACGAACGGGCTTTTAAAGTGAAGCCGAACAGGTAGCGGCTGTCTGGGTGGATGGGGATGGAAAAGAATGCGTTCTTGAGATCAATAACAGTAAAGGTGGTGGCAGTGGATGGAATCAGGGTGAGGATGGTGGTGATGTCTGAGACCACGGGGTACTGGGGTATGACTACTTTGTTAACCTCGCGCAAATCAACAATGAAACGGTAGGCTTTCTCATCTCCCTCGCCTTGCTTCTTTACAATGGGTAGGATAGGGCTGTTGCAAACATTACTGACTACTTCTTCTACCACTCCTGCCTCGACTAGGGACTCGATGATTTCCACCAATGCCTTCTCGCCTTCGGGTGATATCCGATACTGTGGAAGCTTTGGGAGCACTGCGTCCGGTCGGACGGTTATGTGTACCGGGTCGATCACCATGCGCCCTACATCTGAGTCGGTTTTAGCCCATAGATGTGAAGGTAATGTGTCGAGTAGGGACATGTCAGCATCGGTTATAGAGAGCATACGCCGTGTGTGACAGGGTCTGGACAGATCTGGGTTATCGTGTAGGATGACTCGAACTCCGTCTGGGGAGCATCTGATGGTAGCTCGAAAATGTTTTAGCAAATCAAGTCCCATAATAGCATCGGGGGTGTTGGAGGAGAGCAGAAAGGTCGTGTCAGTGGTGTTATCTTCTAAGTCAAAGGAGATTGGTGCTGATAAGGGGTTAGTGGAGGGCGTTCCATCGAAGCCTATTGAGGTTACATGTGAGCCAGACAAGGGGGCCCTAGGAATCAGTCGTTTGGATAACGCACTACGTGTCGCCCCAGTGTCTACCAGGAATGGAGATTTTGTGCCCAAGACCTTAGCAGTGACGTAAGGACCTTGCTGGTCAACACGGAGTTCGACTGGATCCCTCCCTTGCCCCTGGCGGTCCTATGCGAAGTCATGGGTGCTTTCACAGTCGGACTGTTGTCGGGGGCGATCAAAGGTGTTTGGTCTGCCTGGCCTGTCGTTGATGGCGTCGTTCGTGTACCCTCGTCCCTGTCCTCTATTTCTGGGGTCATATGCTGTGTCTCTGGGGTCCCTATTTTTGTTCATTTCCAGAAGGACCGGGCACTGGGATTTCCAGTGTCCGAACCCTCTACAGAACGCACATTGATTCCCATCTAAGTCTCTCCGTCCGTTGTAGGGTGCAGGGGTATGGTCTCTAGGGGGTAGCTTTCTAGGGGCGGTTGGTTGGTAATTCCCTTTCGGGGGTTCTCTTCCTATGGTCACCCCTTGCAACTGTGCTATCATTACCCTCTCCTTTAGTTCCTTTTTCTTCCTTTCTGACGCCCTATCGTTCTCATTCTTTTGGTTTTCGTAGTATTGGGCCATCTGGAGGATAGCTGCGGGTTTGGAGGCTGCCCAACTACTCTCGCTGGTCTGCAGCTTCTGAGAAACTTCTTGTGATAGACCCTTCACATAATTCTGGACAAAGAGGTGATGTCCGGTTGCAGTGGTCATGTCCTGGCCACTATAATCGGAAAACACAGTCTCGAACCGAGAGAAGTATTCAGACACATCCTCCTGGGGTTTCTGGCGACAAGCCGTCACTATTGACCAATCTACCTTTCTTTCTGGGATTAGAGTCTTCAACTTAAGTACAATCTTGTCTGGGAGCTCTAATATGGCTTTCGGGGGTTTCTGTCCCGGTTCTCGCTGTTTATCTATGGTATCGAGTTGTACCCAGGTATATCCGAACGGCTCAGCGTGGTCAACTTTCCGGATTTGTTTCCACACATCAGCCGGCAGACATAATCCGAAGAACAAGTCGATATCTGCTAAAGTCATTATTGTTGAGCCTAAGGCTGTACCTAGTTCGGTGTAGAAGGCAGTCGGGTTCTTTCTTAAGTCGGGTAGAGTTTTTCTAAAGGTCAAAATATCTTGTCGGTCCCATGGCTGGTAGACCCAATTATATACAACCCTCCCCTTCGCATCTTGGTGGTTGATGTCGTCATGTGTTCCCTGACCTCGTGGGGGGACCCAGTAGGGGGCGGCCTCTTTGATGGGCATCATGGTATCAGTCCTTCCTTCCTGGGGCTTAGCCGCTATGGGGGTTTCTGTTTTGGTTGTCTGCCTGTGTTCTTTAAGGTGTCGATAGACCTCGAGTGTACGAGTGAAGAGGTTCGTCACATCGCCCTCTCCTTCTTCCCCAATGTCTACCTTCCTATATAGGGCCGCTAAGCCTTCGGGACCTTTATCGCGGTACCTATCCTCATATGCATTCAGGGCGTGGTAACAAAGTCGTATGACAAAGTGTCGTCTACGGCTGTCGGCATACGAGTTATACACGTCTGTTATATACTCCTCACTTTCCTTTCGCTCCACCAGTGTCCCTACTATCTTGTTGATTCCTGCTCGTTCATCCTTTGTTAGTCGATTCATTCTGGTGGAATCTTTCTTTCTTATCTCAGGGTCATCCAACGTCGTTGCCGACGTTGTGTTCAGTACAAGAGGCTCGGCCGGCGCGGAGGCCGTGAGGACCGAGGCCCCTTTACTGCTTTCGCTCGTGTTTGGGGGTTGTGGGTGTTGCACTACCGATTGGGAGGGTGCGTATGGAGGGGGCATGTAAATGATTGGGGGACCTAAAAGTAATTCGTCATTCATTCGTTGCTTAGAGGACAACTCAGGGTAGAGCATAGAGGGGGTCCTAACAGCGTACTGGCCTGAGGTTTCGGGCTCCTGTCTTAGTTTAGTTTCCCTTCTCTCCTTTATTTCTTCTTCTAACTTTCTAGCGGCAAGGTGAGCTGCCTTTCGTAATTCCTTTTCTGCCTTTACTTCTTCCCTCTTTTTCCGTTGCGTTGCTTCTTTGCGCCACATGCCGATACTGTCAAGCATAGTAGGCGTCGTCTTATTGCTACGCAGAGCCATTTCTAGCACTTCTATCTTATGGTCGTCGAAGGATCCCATCAGTGGCCACTGACTCTCGGGGTCCTTCCTGGTATATTTATGCCATAGCTTGCTATAAGCTACGGCGACTAGTCCATATTAAGTGAACATGTCCTTATTAGGGGTGCCTTCCAGTGGAGCCGGATGGTCCACCTCTAATGAGCGGTCCGGGCAGAACCAACTACCAATCAGTGGGGAGAAGATAGGCATGACGGGTTTCAATGGGGACAAAAGTCAGCACTACCTATCTTTTCACTGCTTGCAAAGACTAGACAGAATATCTCTATTCCTCGTTATTTGTAAGCAGAGAATACCTCCAAAGAACCAATATCGAACAACTAGTGTTCGGACAATCAATCAATCAATCAATGGGGAGATAAAGATAGGCACGACGGGTTACAACGGGGACAAAAGTCTGCGTTACCTACCCTTCACTATTTGCAAAGACTAGACAGAATATTTCTATTCTACGTTATTTGCAAACAGAGAATATCTCAAAGAGCACTATTCTTCATAACAATCAATGTTCGGACAATCAATCAGTGGGGAGATAAAGATAGGCACGACGGGTTTCAACGGGGACAAAAGTCTGCGTTACCTACCCATCACTATCTGCAAAGGGAGAGAGAGAGAGTATTTCTACTCCTCCCCGTTTGTAGACAGCGAATATCTCAAAGAGAACAATCAATGAGCAATACTAGTATTTTCAAAACTTCAAACAATCAATCAATTATTTCGCAATTTGTCGTGTATCACGACCTTACCCGGACCGCATGGACAGTTTCTCGTCTTCCGCCTCCAGCGCCCGATCGTCCTCTACTCTCCGTTATTGCTGCGGCACTCCTGATGGTTCCCAGTCAGGACCGTAGATCACTCGAGAGAGGTCTGCTCGGAACCAGTGAAGTTCGGATGATCGGCTGCCAGACGAGGGTCTATTGGGCAGGAGCTCTCCCGATCGTTGCAGTCGTTCACTCTGTCGTCAGGACCTCTCCCACTGGATCCACGTGTCTCTGATGGGCCCCACGCTTGGGACGCCAATTGTTAAATGGTAGCGGCAGTTTCAGTCGATAACCCTTCAAGTATTGCCCGGCGGTAATCGCCTCTCATACCATTCGATAATTTACCAATGAAAGAGGCAGGCGCCGGAGACTGGAAGGCAGGAAACAAAGTTTTATTCCGTCGGAGCAGAACACATCAGATCAGACAGCAAGGTATCGTCACGATGTGCTCTAACTGCATCTCTGAGGCCTGGCCTCTTATACACAGGTTTATGTCTTTATTGCAGGTTTATTGTACATGGCACATTCTTGAGATTACTTTGATGTATAAAAGAACGTCTTCGGAATCCCCACTTCGAACTCGTTCCCACACATATCTACAGTGGAAGTCCCCACCCCATCTACAGTAGGAGATGGCTATCACGCAGCTGGACATTCCGCCAATTCCCGGGGGTGTGTGCAACCGGCCGGGTCTCAGGGGGTAGGGGCTTTGATCCACTGTAATCCCTTTGATGTGGGGTGTTTCCCTTACAGTAGGGGCAATAAACTGCATCCGCAGGGCTAGGTGATGGCCTGGGATCGGTTCGGACAATGGGGCGCAGAGGAAGGGGGTTATCAAAGAGAGGCATGACCATGTATGGGATGTCGGTCAGGCGTGGGATGTGGTTCCATGACAGGGTCGCGCAGAATGAGGGGGTTTATGGCCCGTGTATGAGAGAGCGGGGGTGGCCAGCGCGCGGGGGATGCTCGCAGCGCCAGGGGAAAGCGCTGGCGATCGAGAATGAGCGGGGAGAGAGTGGGGTGCCTAAAATGGCGGCCGTGCATTCGCTGTGCGTGGCGCTGGGGAGAGGCAAGATGGCGCAGATAATGTTCAGTTACAAGCTAAATTTCCACACATGTCTCTCGCGACATCAGAGTACTCCGTTGGGGCAGGGTGCGGTGTTGGACAGAGACAGAGCATGTATGCGTGTGCGCTACATGCATTGGTTGTGAATGGCACCGGATGGTGTGTTCGGTACAGTGGGGCCTGCATTTCACAATGATCAACATGGGGGATCAGTGGAAAGGCTATTGAGGAGTATTTTCTATGTGCAGAAGGGTAACAGTATAGTGTTTGATTTGGACGAGTTAGTAATGGCAAAACCCCTCTAGTAGTGCGAGTGGATTCGACATTACTAATGTAGAAATGCCACTGTGGGAAAGTGTACAAAATAAACAATTGGTTCTGTCGGGTATGGACTATTTCTTAAAACATTAGAACAATCATAGGTTGATTCACATAGAAAGCAATTTATCAAAAACAACACACATAGAGACCAAAATAGGGGGTATTTGAAAAGTTTTATAAATTACGTCATTTATAAATCCCCACGTTCAATTTGCATGGCTGTCACGACAAAAGGTAAACTATAATTTGTGACAAGGTGACATGTGGTGCTCAGTGCTGTGGTGAGGGTGCGTACTATATACAAAGTGACTTTTGTGACATTTCTTTTAAAAGGGCCAGAACGCAACAGCTAATTGAATAGTTCTGTAGAATGAATAAGTAAGTCTTAATACAGAATCTTCCAGCTGGTCCAAGAGATATGTTGACGTTTCAACCCAAGGTGGCATTACTGTTTTAGTCAATGCGGGTCTTCATCAGGACAGGGACAATGGGGACAGCCAAAAGGGGCCCAGAGCGATTCAAGGGGCGAGTTATTTCTCTTTGTCTTGTGTCGGTATGCACGCACTAACAAGGGTGTAGTGCACTGCAAGATTTCTTCCCAGTGTAGTCTCCCTGTGAAGGGGATCGACTCCTGTCTTCAAATTAATCTGGGATGGTAAGTTGTGGTGGAGGATCACAGGCGATCGTCCTGTCTCCTGTGATCATGAAGATCACTGTGCGATTCTCTTAAGGAACAACCAGGAAAAAACAAATTATTCCGGTTAGCGGGCGCAGGCAAACGTCCTGTCTACTCCAGCTCCATGACTGGAGTAGACAGGACGTTTGCCTGCGCCCGCTAACCGGAATCATTTGTTTTTTCCTGGTTGTTCCAATAATCAAAAACGATTGGCTGTAAGAGTGAAGTGATACTACCTCTTCTTCCTGAAGGAGATATGCAACGTATTTCTTATATACTTTAATTTCTTGTTTTAGTTTCTTAATTTTCTTAACCCCCCTTTCTCTTGGGCTTATTCAATCAATCCCATGTCTACAATTCCTGTGGGGGTCGTGTGGACACGAGAGATTTAAGGGTCTATACTGTCTCTGTAATCTTGGCAGAAAGATGAACTTGTCTCCCAACACGAACCTGACAGTATGTTTCTCCTTCCACTGACTTGTAAAAGTTTTGAAGCAATTACTCTTTTCTGAGACCTTACCTACGGAGTTGATCTTGTCCATCGGAGGCATTTCTGGTGTCAAGTTTGGGGCTCCCTTTGGATCATCCTATCAGCATATCTGACCATCCTATCCGCATACTCAACCTCCTGAGCCTTTTTCTGACATCGTCATCACAGGTATCATGTTGCAATTATGTTTTATTCAGAAGCCTTTCAAATTCTGAAGGGAAAAAGTTTGACAACTTCATTCCACCAAATTTACGTCAATTGTGTACTCTCACAGGTAAGCCCAAAAGTACCTTTAGAACGAGGGCTAGTGTGTCCTATAGACATATATTAAATTTGACTTTCCTATTGTTTATCATAAAACTATCACATTTAATTACATTTTTACATCCAGAGACGGTCCCTTAGGGCTGCAGCCTGTATTGTACCACCTTAAAGGACCCCACACCAAACACATACACACTGCCATTGCAGGCTTTGTGTGGTGGTGTAACTAAACCAAAAGAGTCAACATGCCACACCTTCCTGGGTGCCATGCCCACACACCACTGCCTGAGGCATAGGTAAGTCACCCCTCTGGCACGGCTAAGGCAGGGTGCCCTATACCAGAGGTGAGGGCATAGCTGCATGAGCAATATGCCCCTACAATGCCTTAGTCCATTAGTGGACACTGTAAGTGCAGTGAAGCCATTTTGAGTACATATGCTGGGAGTTTGCCAACACAAACTCCACAGCTCCATGATGGCTTTACTTCAGACTGAGACGTTTGGTATCAAACTTCTCAGCCTAATAACCCACACTGATACCAGTGATGGATGTATTAAAAAATACACTCTTAGAGATGCCCTGTGAGAAACGACCAATTTCTAGTGTATTGGCTGACCGGTCCCTGCCAGCCAGCCACCATCAGACAGGTTTCTGACCTCATGAGGTGAGAGCCTTTGTGCTCACAGAGGTCAGAAACGAAGCCTGCTCTGGGTGGAAGTGCTTCTCACCTCCCCCTAACAGGAACAGCAACACTTGGTAGTGAGCCTTAAAGGCTCTCTGCTTGTGTTATGTTGATTTGGGCAGCTCCAACTAGTGGAAATGCCTGTCCCCCTGTCCTACCCTCACTTTTTGGCGGCACGACAGGCAGGAAAATTTGTAAGCAGAGTAGGAGTAACCGCCTTGACCAGGCACACCCTTAGGGTCACCAGGAGCTAAGGTGATCCCCTCTCTTGAAAATACTTCATCTTGGTTTGGAGAATTAGGCTCAATAGGAATAGGGATGTGCCCCTCTTCCCAAAGGGAGGGGGCACCCAAAGGGTGTCCCACAACAGGGAACAGTAGACATTGGCTACTGCCACCGACCTCAGTAACGCCCTTAAATCTAATATTTAAGGACTTCCTTGAACCTTGTTCCTCAGATTCAACGACCTAAGAAGAAGAAGGACCGAAGAACCGTGCAGCTGCGAAGGGGGAAGACACAAACTGACTTGGCCCCAGTCCTACCGACCCACTTCAAGGACCCTTCACACATAAAACCTGCATGCCCCACAGCCAGCAACCTCCAAGAAGCACGGAGACCTGGGCTGCCTTCAATAAAGACTCCTTTCTCCCGTGGATACCGGATTTGTCTAACAAGAAACAACCCCAAGAACTCTGGATCCAGGTGGGTCAGTGACACTTGCACCCAACCCTCGTGGCCCAAGTGCAGGTGGCATAATGATCCAGTGACGTCTCCCCATTGATCCTGACCTAGTATCCAGCACTGGACGACCTCTCCTGAACTTCTCCACCACACCTGCAGCCTCAACCTGAAGGATCCCAGTTGCAGTCCCTCCTGCCTCAATGGTTCCTCTTGTCGATTTCATAAGGTTGAACTCAGGCAAACGTCCTGTCTACTCCAGCTCCATGACTGGAGTAGACAGGACGTTTGCCTGCGCCCGCTAACCGGAATAATTTGTTTTTTCCTGGTTGTTCCTTAAGAGAATCGCACAGTGATCTTCATGATCACAGGAGACAGGACGATCGCCTGTGATCCTCCACCACAACTTACCATCCCAGATTAATTTGAAGACAGGAGTCGATCCCCTTCACAGGGAGACTACACTGGGAAGAAATCTTGCAGTGCACTACACCCTTGTTAGTGCGTGCATACCGACACAAGACAAAGAGAAATAACTCGCCCCTTGAATCGCTCTGGGCCCCTTTTGGCTGTCCCCATTGTCCCTGTCCTGATGAAGACCCGCATTGACTAAAACAGTAATGCCACCTTGGGTTGAAACGTCGACATATCTCTTGGACCAGCTGGAAGATTCTGTATTAAGACTTACTTATTCATTCTACAGAACTATTCAATTAGCTGTTGCGTTCTGGCCCTTTTAAAAGAAATGTCACAAAAGTCACTTGTATATAGTACGCACCCTCACCACAGCACTGAGCACCACATGTCACCTTGTCACAAATTATAGTTTACCTTTTGTCGTGACAGCCATGCAAATTGAACGTGGGGATTTATAAATGACGTAATTTATAAAACTTTTCAAATACCCCCTATTTTGGTCTCTATGTGTGTTGTTTTTGATAAATTGCTTTCTATGTGAATCAACCTATGATTGTTCTAATGTTTTAAGAAATAGTCCATACCCGACAGAACCAATTGTTTATTTTGTATATGACCGCCCAGGTTCTGAGGGATACTGGGTTACCCCATTGCTATTATAACTGTGGGAAAGTGGGCATTTCTGTGCTCATGGTTCTGTGTGTCTGTCACCCTGCCTCCAATCCACATCTGGATGCAGGAGGGCAGCTACATCTGTGCATTCCTGATAGACAGCCATAAAATAGGGGCTCAAGGGAAACTGCAGACCTTTTACTCTGAGGAGCCTTCCAGGGACAGGTAAGAGGAAGTGGAATGGCACCTGCATACCAAGGGGCAGGATCCTGCCCCCAATAAAGATATGGATTAATTCTCCCAGGGTAGGATGGCAGACAGGACAAAATTTAGAGCGAGCATGTGCATTTCAAAGGTGGCCTTTTGAACTAATCTCATCTTCAAATGCCATTTTGGGTATGGCTATTGGGGCTCTGCCCTCAGGAGGTAGAGGCGCTTTAGGGACTGGATCCATACTACCCTGGTTCAACCTTATGAAATCGACAAGAGGAACCATTGAGGCAGGAGGGACTGCAACTGGGATCCTTCAGGTTGAGGCTGCAGGTGTGGTGGAGAAGTTCAGGAGAGGTCGTCCAGTGCTGGATACTAGGTCAGGATCAATGGGGAGACGTCACTGGATCATTGTGCCACCTGCACTTGGGCCACGAGGGTTGGGTGCAAGTGTCACTGACCCACCTGGATCCAGAGTTCTTGGGGTTGTTTCTTGTTAGACAAATCCGGTATCCACGGGAGAAAGGAGTCTTTATTGAAGGCAGCCCAGGTCTCCGTGCTTCTTGGAGGTTGCTGGCTGTGGGGCATGCAGGTTTTATGTGTGAAGGGTCCTTGAAGTGGGTCGGTAGGACTGGGGCCAAGTCAGTTTGTGTCTTCCTCCTTCGCAGCTGCACGGTTCTTCAGTCCTTCTTCTTCTTCTTAGGTCGTTGAATCTGAGGAACAAGGTTCAAGGAAGTCCTTAAATATTAGATTTAAGGGCGTTACTGAGGTCGGTGGCAGTAGCCAATGGCTACTGTTCCCTGTTGTGGGACACCCTTTGGGTGCCCCCTCCCTTTGGGAAGAGGGGCACATCCCTATTCCTATTGAGCCTAATTCTCCAAACCAAGATGAAGTATTTTCAAGAGAGGGGATCACCTTAGCTCCTGGTGACCCTAAGGGTGTGCCTGGTCAAGGCGGTTACTCCTACTCTGCTTACAAATTTTCCTGCCTGTCGTGCCGCCAAAATGTGAGGCTAGGACAGGGGGACAGGCATTTCCACTAGTTGGAGCTGCCCAAATCAACATAACACAAGCAGAGAGCCTTTAAGGCTCACTACCAAGTGTTGCTGTTCCTGTTAGGCGGAGGTGAGAAGCACTTCCACCCAGAGCAGGCTTCGTTTCTGACCTCTGTGAGCACAAAGGCTCTCACCTCATGAGGTCAGAAACCTGTCTGATGGTGGCTGGCTGGCAGGGACCGGTCAGCCAATACACTAGAAATTGGTCGTTTCTCACAGGGCATCTCTAAGAGTGTATTTTTTAATACATCCATCACTGGTATCAGTGTGGGTTATTAGGCTGAGAAGTTTGATACCAAACGTCTCAGTCTGAAGTAAAGCCATCATGGAGCTGTGGAGTTTGTGTTGGCAAACTCCCAGCATATGTACTCAAAATGGCTTCACTGCACTTACAGTGTCCACTAATGGACTAAGGCACTGTAGGGGCATATTGCTCATGCAGCTATGCCCTCACCTCTGGTATAGGGCACCCTGCCTTAGCCGTGCCAGAGGGGTGACTTACCTATGCCTCAGGCAGTGGTGTGTGGGCATGGCACCCAGGAAGGTGTGGCATGTTGACTCTTTTGGTTTAGTTACACCACCACACAACCTGCAATGGCAGTGTGTATGTGTTTGGTGTGGGGTCCTTTAAGGTGGTACAATACAGGCTGCAGCCCTAAGGGACCGTCTCTGGATGTAAAAATGTAATTAAATGTGAAGTACTGTTATAACCTGATATTAAATAGAAAATATCAACAAAGAACTGCATCTTGTCGTCAGAGATATTGTTTAATCTTTTTTGTTATTTATTCCCTAGCTCTCCCAGTATCTTGTCTAACAGTGGCCGCAAATCGATTTGTTTTCGACCCCAGTCAGAGCTCAAGACTAGACTAGATTTGGAAGACACCCAACTGCCCTCCTAAAAAGTCCATGAGGATGGTATCCCTACAGCTATGGCAATGCCATGGCTCTGCAGTAGCAGCACTGTTGAAACAACTGGTTATGGTACAGCCTTTTTAATACTGACCCCCTCTTTGTAAAAGTTCACTACAGTCCACCCATACCTAAGCCATTCAACCCAGCCCCCCACTCCTGTATGGGATGGACAAGTTGTGAGTATTGCAGAGTACCCCTTGCACAATAGATTGATGTGTGTGCTAGACTAATGCATCCATTCAATGGTTTCTTGTTCTGTGCAGGCTAGACCCTCAAACGACAAGCTCTTTGCTTGATTCCCCTCTTCCACCAGTGGTGCTGCCGCTGCCTGGCTCACGGCTCTCAAGACATAACCAGGTGGTAGAAACCTACATATACTTACTTGACCTCATCTCTTGTTCAGAAAGCCTGCAGGGTTGTTCAGGAATATGTCTTTTACCCTGACAGACTGATTCTTTTCAATGTGAAGTATGCCCTGCTCTTGATTGGGTGCGGAGCCCCTGCCCAGTTCCCTGGACTTTGGCATACACACTGACCCCTCCAACTACAACATTGGTTGCCTCCTTAATTACTTACACATTGGATGATGCTAGCGGCTTATTGCCATAGGTTTCCTAAAAAATTTTGAGGAATTACACCTGTTACACTCAGCAGGGGCCCATGTTACAGTTGATTTTCGTTATAGTAGCCATGCCTCTGAAATACAGAAAGGGTTACGGAGAAAGTTCGCAAATGTTTTACTGAAATAGTTAGAGAATACAATCTAGGTATACCAACCCACCACGTCACCATATCCACTGGGTAATACTCTGCTACCCTACAAACAACACAAACCCTTCCACAATGCATTTTGCATGCTACTGAAAAGCTACTAGTTTTAACTTACTGGTTACTAAATTATAAACAGGTTAGTAGACTGGAACCTGTAGATGGTTTACCGTAAGGCACGCTTTAGAAATGTGCTCTCTCACGCACTCATGTTTAAAAAATGTATGTTAGAACTAGGGTGCTGTTGCTGTTCACGTGCCACTGGGACCAAGCCTCGAAATAACTCTGAATTTGCTATAACCCAATAGTTCCCTGATGATTGGAAGGCACTACCAAGAGCACAGTAAGACACTGTGAAGCTAAGACTGCAGGAAGGGTGACCAGGCCAGGAAGGACATTGTCCGCAGTGGGGCTTTAATCCCTTTCCACAGGCCCACTGCATGTGGCATCACTGTGGGGAGTGATCGGGTCCAACCTTATCAGGGTGGTCGAGTCCGTGCCTGTTCTGGTGGGCTGTGGAGATGTCGGAGGACACATATAAGCTCCCTGGTTTCCTAGACTTCAGTAGTTTTAGCCCTTTTAGTGGCATGGTTTGCTCCTGATACCTTGTCCCAATCTCGAAAGCTTCACGATGCCTCTAGGACCCATGGGTGAAAGGGTTTTATCCACTACTCATGACTCTTGATCCATCAGACTGAGACGTGTCCCTATCAAGTATTACACATTCCAAGTGACCTATGTTTGAATACAATCTGCCTAGTAAGAGCCCGTGGGAATTCAGTACCCCAGGGCACGAAGAAATTACAACTGTAACCAACCAGTTGCAGGATAAAGGAACTCTAAACGATATCTGGTAGTCCTCGATTCATCAATGAGAGCTTAACAATGTTTTGATGCAACTGAAGGTCTGTTTTTGAGACAGGTTAATACACACCAGATTCCCATTGCCTGTTGATTTCATAGATTCTGAGGACAACCAGAACTCTTTTATGGTAGTGGTTATATGCCCATGGCAAAGCGCTGCCCCACTATAAATATATTATTGACTATCATTGACTTTACTATGTGTGAGTAGCTGTGTATTCCAAATTGTATCTGCTTTACGGGTCCAACCCTATGTTTGAAGTATATTTCAAACATATTAGTAGCCTCAGCTGTGACAATGGGCCTGCTAAATTAGATTTAGTTCCAAGGGAGAGGTCATGTAGTCTAGAAGCCTAGTAGAGACCTCCTTTAGCTCGGCTAGTGCCTGGGAAAGGCCTTTGACATCCTGAGTCACTCCTCTTCAAAACCTGAAAACTCTTGCCGCACAGAAGTCAGAGCACCTAGACAAGGAAAGGGAAGAATACCAGTACCTCCAGCTTTACCCACCACCATCTCCCTTTTCAACTGCTGGGACACACAGTTATATTTATCAAATCATAAAGAAGTAGTTGACTGTCACTATGGTCTACTACTAAGGGACAGTGAGAGAGACAGTGCTGTGCTGTGGGGAAGGAAGAATTCTAAATGAAGACCCTTGCCTGATTTGCTCTAAGATATCACAAATTGAGGACTGCGAGGTGATGGTGAGTGAGCAAGTGACTGAGGAAAAGACTGACTGCTCAGCAGAATGGCACAGTACTGTCTAGTACCATACAAAATAGCACAAAAAGGCTCCAGATAGCCTCTCTCTGTCAAACCTGTTGTTACACAGACAGTGCAGGAAATGAGGAGATCCCGGTTCCAGCAGCTATTTCTGAGCCAGAGACTCAATGGACTATGCTGATTTGTCCAGGTGTCAGTTTCCAAAATGGAACACATTTCATCAATGCCACACATTGTCTGCTACTGTACGGAGCAGCTACTTGCAGGCAGTGAGGGGTTTTCAGATGTTGTCTCCCAGCTGGGCCCATAATAAAGGCATGATTTAAAAGGTCATCAGTCCTCATTTTGTTGGAGCCATCTGGAGCTAAACAACTAGACACCAGTGCAATGAAAGGAAACGGATAACACAGCTTGTCATCACAGCACAAGTACTTAGTGAAACTATGATTTGGAAGCAGGTTTCTAACTTTGTTCACACCCCTATGTAAGAGAAGCTCTTGCACTGTAAGAATGCTACATGTATCTGTGTGTATGAGCAATTACACAAATATGCTAAACAGCACTTACTCATTTTTTTAATCTTTTACAACACTACTCGTCCCATTGTGTGCTATCAGAGTTCTTTACATCACACACACACACACACACTCTCTCTCTCTCTCTGTCTCCCTCTCTCTAAATAATACAAGTGTGTAAATCAAAATACGGGAAATGTTACTTAAGACAAAGATGGTTATAAGGTGCAGAAGTTGCATATCGTCCATACTTGTAGATGTTGTATGTTAAGTGCATGGTTGGGAGAAACACAAAGTCAGCTCTTAAACGTAACACAATGGTTGGGGTTGACTGTACTAAAAACACTACACTACTATTCAAAGGAACCCCTCTTTTCAAATTTAAAATAATAACAGATTGTGGAAAAAGACCAATACGGATCTAAACCCATGACTTGCAATTTGCATGTAGCTCCTTGACAGCACACTGTGTAAAGTGAGAGGGATGGCAACTTATTAATTGGAAGTAACAAAAGGATCTCAGTGTCAAAAGCAGTAACTCACTTACCTAGCAACATAAAATCCAAATCAGCGATCTACATTTTACAGGATCTGCTTGGCAGCAGGCACATTAACCCTATACGCTAATTCACAAAACTGTGACTAGATAAAACACAGATCTCTCTCCCAGTGGCGTAGCTAGGGGAGTGCGGGGGGTGGAGGAAGGTCCGCCCCGGGCGGCATGAGTTTTTGGGGCGGTGGCCTCCCCCCGCTATGACCTGCTGTCTTGTGGCGGCAAAGGCAAGCCCCCTTTTCTCCCCCCTTTTCACTGTGGCCGTCGCAGGGCGGCAAACGCAGAGACCACCACGGGGGCCCATAGGGATAGCTACACCACTGCTCTCTTCATCAAGTGCATTAACCAGCAGAGTTATCTTACCATTATTATTATCCACTGAAATTTGCAGATCTGTGCGGCAGATGTCTTATCCCTCAAGATGTTTTAAAATGCAACCTCTTTGAGACCAACTAATGAAGCAGCACATGTTTATTAACACATGTTTCCTTGTTGCCAATTTCTTTGCAGCATATTTAAAAAAACATAAATGAATAAGTTGACTGACGCACTCTGCTTTTCATGACTCCGCACCTCATCACTCCACCCCTTACCTCTACCACACCTTGACCCCCGATATATGGGTACCCAGAGTAATTTTATTTCCAATTCCAGTACTGCCTAAAGGTGTTGAGAACCCAGGCTGCTGAGACAAACATGTTACCCGCAGACAAAAGAAATCCAGGCCCCAGATACGTCACTTTTACCCATGTTATCATACAGATACACCCAATCTAGATCCCAGACAGTTTGCCCTCCTAGTCATAGCAATATTGTGGTACATTAAACCCAGGATCAAGACTGTTCATCACATGAATATTGCATTCCCAGATACATCCAATCCTGGTCCCAGACAGTTCTTTTAATCGGTGAATATAAAAATACTTAACTATATTTAAATGAAGGAATGTCTCCTTCCACAATTTCACAACTTCCTTCCGCGTCGGTATGCAATTAAATGTACAGCGTGAAACACAAGTTTTTGTACACCATATAGAAGAAGAACAGGGTTTCATACAATGTTTCCCTTACCCTGTATTTTACCAACTTTGGTGATATTTTTATTTCAAGACTGGAAATAAATAGGAAAATGAGTAAAAGTTGGTATTTTTCCACTTTGAAATGCTATCTGAACTCAGCAAATCCAAAAACAAATCCATTTGAACCTGTTAGAGCTAGCTAAACTATTACCAAACCAGTATGCCATTGTTATTGCCATGTTAGAAAAGTATTTAACACAAATTCAAATTTAACTACCAGCTCCAGGCTCTTCCAGATTTTCAAAATATGTCCCCTTAATCTATTTTAGCTAACAGTGTCAGATACTTGGTGTTAGTGTTAGACCAGTATTGCCTACATTCTGAGGCATCCAGAACCTCCTGGACCTTCACCCACCTATTCTCACAATCATTACATTAAATCCCTGCAGATAGAGCCTACAATCGATAAAGGCAGAGCATTCTATACTAAGGGAAGAAGAAGGCTTTCAACCAAATTCCGCAAGCAGGCGCATCTGTTTTGTATGTATGTATGTATATAATATTTATTAAGCGCAACAAACACCCCACGGGTACCCTGGAGCTGCAATACGTAATTTGGAGAACCAATATTAATCAGAGAGACAACAGAGAAAGTGGACAATAATCAGAGGACAGAATCAATTTCTAGGAAACAGCCATGTCTTAATCCTTTTTCTAAACAAAAGCAGGGAAATACACTGTCTGATATCCTGGAGGCAGCTCATCCCACAGCCTTGCTGCAGCAGTGCTGAAAGCACATCCACCCAGTCTGACCCTATTAAACCTAGGAACTTTTGCCAGACCGGCCAGTGAGGAGCGGAGATGTCGAGTGGAGATATACCACTGTAGTTTTTCTTGCAGAGGTTTCGGTCCCAAGCCATGCAAGGCCTTGAACACTATAAACAAGGACTTAAACTGTACTCTTTGCAACACTGGTAGCCAGTGTAGCTCGGCCAAGCATTTGATGCAGAAGAGTCTCGCGGTTTAGCCAAAGCTAATCTTGCCGCCATGTTTTGAACCCATTGCAAACGTTGGATCAAATATTCAGGAGAGTCCAGCAACAGGTCATTACAATAGTCAAGGCGACTTAGAATTGCGCCCTGCACTACTAATGCTCTGGCCGAGGCAGGCAGCAATGGAAGAATCTTTCTCAAGGCTCTAATCAGCCCAAAACAGCATCCCGCCGTTTTGTTCACCTGTGCCTCCAGGGTCAGATTACCACTAAACAGAACTCCCAAATTACGGACCGTATTGGCCGGGACCAAAGGAGAGGAAGTACCTGGTGGCCAGAAATTATGGGGGAGAGGTAGAGGCACCTTCCCTACTGCGCAATGCACTATTTCATTTTTTTCAGAATTGAATTGTAAAAAATTCAGCCGTAGCCATTGCGCAGTATCACGCATACAAGCATGAAAATCCTCCAACGCCGAAGGTTGGGTACCATCCAAAGATAAAATGATCTGGGTATCATAAGCATAATTTATCAGCTTCACCTTATGAGCCTGAATTATATCAATCAGAGGACTGAGATATACATTAAACATAATCGGGCTGATAGCAGACCCCTGTGGGACACCATGGCCGATGTTGATAAAGGTAGATTGAAACGGCGGAAGAGCCACCGCCTGACGCCTACCCGAAAGATAAGAGCAGTACCAGGCCAAAGCAGTACCTGCCTCCTCAAGGCGGGTCAGCAAAATACTGTGGCTGACCGTGTCGAAAGCGGTAGACAAGTCAAACAATATTAATATTGCTGATTGTCCCTTGTCTGCCAATAACCGAAGGCCGTCCATCACGGTCACCAAAGCAGACTCCGTCCCGTGCTCTGGACGAAAGCCAAATTGGACATCCCCCAACTTGTTATTACTCTCTAGAAACACAGACAGATCTGCTGACCCAGCGTTAAGGATCTTCACGGGGTATGGTAAGAGGGAGATTGGTCGATAGCTTTCAGGGCGTGCTGGATCAAGAGTAGCCTTCTTCAGGAGAGGAGTAACCACCGCCTGTTTCCAGCTAGATGGCACCTCCCCACTGGAAAGTGAATGGTTACAGATCTGTCTAAGACTAGGAAATAGATCTGAAGCATATTCCTTCCAGATTTTATGAGGAAGAGGGTCCAGTGGGGAGCCAGAAGAGACCCCCATAGCCAGCCCGCCGAACTCCTCCTCTGGTAACAATTCAAAATGCTCCAGAGTACTCAAGTTCGCAGTCCCAGCTTCCACCTCTACACATGACGTCTTCCCTGCATCAGTAGACGAGATGATTATCAATCTACTAATATGGCTTGCTGCTACCGCTGGAATAGTAGTTTTAAGTCCATTTATGATGGTACTAAGCTTTTCCTCAATAAAGATTGCCAATCTATCGCAGAGATCCTGAGATGGCAGAATCTCATTTTGCAAGCACTTAGGATTGGCAATCTCATCGACCAATCTAAAAACACATTTAGATTTATTAGATGATTTCAGAATGGTTTCTGCAAAATATTCCGATTTGGCCGAGAAGATTGCCTTTTTATAGATGGATATAGCTGTTTTCCATGCAGTCTTATCCTCATCTACATAGTGTTTTCGCCATTTCCTTTCAGCCTGTTTACAATTCAATTTCAAATTTTTTAGATTTTCATTAAACCATCTGGCTGAAGGTCTATCTCTACTTTTGCATACTTTCAGAGGAGCAATTAGATTAACAGTCGCCATAATCTCACTACAAAATTCTACATAGTTCTCCTCCAATGATCTGGCAACATCTAAAGCCCTATTGATGGCAAACGTTGAGGAGGATGATACCTTCTTTAATGCTCTCTTCCAATCCCTATGTAAAAAGCTCCTAACTTCCCCATTAGAAGGAGCTTCTCGACTAGGGATAAATGTCAAGAATTTAACCAAAAAATGGTCAGTCCATTCCATCGGAAGTACTTTTATATGCCCGGTAGCATTTTCCTCACTAAAAACTAAATCCAGCATGTGCCCCCCTATATGTGTAGACTCCGTCACCCTTGACAGAGTCCAAGGTTCTCACAGGATTGGATAAGAGTAGAATATCCCGTGTCCAACTTGCCGTTGAGCTACATGTTAAAATCTCCAAATATAAGCAATCTTGAATGCGTAAGGGACAAATTTTATGGCAAGACCGGAGGCTCCTATTATGCTTTCTTTTCTTGCCTTTATTCAAATAGCAGCAAGATAAGTGAAAAACTACACTCCCCAGAAGGCTGCAGGAGAAAACTACTGGCCAATGGGGAGAACGATAACACAGAATAATCCAATCAGGTCAGGCCAACCATATAAGGACCTATCTGACCGCAAGCAGTCCTCTTTTCTTGCTGCTCGCAGTCAGATAAGTCGCTTATTTTATTCTCCTTTACATAATTAAGTGTTTCTAGATGGTTTATGAAGTTTGAATACAAGACTGCCGCTAGCGTTGCGCTCTGCTTGCGTGCCATCTCTGTTGTCAGTGCTTTCTGAATGGTTGTGCATTTAGCTTTCCCCCCTCAGCTCTAAGGTTCAGCGCGTCTGCTCTTGCGCGCGCCTTTGTTTACTTTACCGGCGCTTCCCTCACGCTCGCTTCCTCAGCTGACGCCTGGCTTTTTTGCCGCTTGTCAGCGCTGCCTGCTGCCTCTCACTTGTCGCTTCGCCCACAAGGTCTCCTCAGCGTTCGACTGCCTACAACCTCGTCACGCCTCCTCTCACGCTCGTTTTCCACCGCCAGGCTAGTTTGTACACGCCCCCTTTTGTTTTTCTGGCTTTGTTAACCCCTTGCTTCCCGGTTCCTCAGCAGTCTGTGAAAATTGATATTTCCAGCTCTCCTGAGCTTGATAATGACGAAAGCGCTAATTTTAAATCTGATTTGAGCCAGTTTATAAATTCTTCAGTGGAAACTGCTGTGGAAAACTCCATGCAGAGAGTTTCTAGAAATATGGAAAATTCCTTACTCAGTATTATGACCAAAGCTTTGGCCCAGTCTGCGGGGGAAAGCAGAAAACGTAAACTGGTTCCTGCCACTGTCTTAACCAAAAAAGTGTCACATGTGGTTAGCGAGGGTTCCTCGCGCAAGAATGAGGATTCTATTCCTCCCAGGCCTCAGTCAAAGGAGGGGTCTACTTTGACATTTGGCAAAAGCAAAGCCAAAATTAAAAACGTGGAGGTTCCTAAGAAGCTGGTCATTAATACCATCCATGATACGGATGATGATTTGGGTGACACGGACGATGACAATCTCTTTGATCTACTTGGGGTTAGCGATTCTTCGCCCAAGAAGCAAAAATTGTCTCCTTTTGAATCCGAGCCTATCCTGGACTCGGAAGGGGTGCCTATGTTTGACCCTGCATTGATTCGGCATCCGAATTCCACTGAATGGTTTCCCATTCCCCATGTGGAAGAGTACATCTCTTCCAAGCTCAGACAACTTCTGGATAAGTCCGTCAGAGCAAAGTAAAAATCTGAATGTCCCAAACCTTCTTTGGCCTCTCACATTACGGTTAACCCTGCTATTGACCAACCGCTTCTCACCTTTTTCTCAAAGTTCGGCAAGGACCCTCGCAAGGGGGTTGACAGAGCATGGTCCTCTTGCCAGGACAAACTTCTAGATATGGTGGGCCCCCTTGCCCGCATTCTGGATCTGGCGGAGACGGCGCGTTCAGAGGATTTAATCTTAAATCCTGAAGATATTTCTCTTTGGGCCCAACGTACCTTTTGTTTATTGGGCAACGCCAATGCCGCCATCACCCATGAAAGGCGAAAAGGTCTCCTTATCAAGTTAGACCCTAAATTAGCCAATTTGGCGACTCAGGACCCCGGAGCCAAGGGGGACGGTCTACTCTTTGGTGACACGTTGGTAAAAGATCTTTCCAAGTTTGTTTCAACTTTCGCCTCACTAGACAAGACACATCTTTCCATCAAAAAAGTCTTCGCCCCTCGGGTTTTTGGCAGGGCCGGCAGAGGCAGGAGCCGCTTTTCCGGCCGTTTCTCCTCCTACCAAGGTTCCAGAGGAGCTTCCAACACCGGCTATCAAGAGTTCAAGCCACAATTCTATCCCCAATGTGGCCGTGGCTTCCGGGGTCGTGGACAGAGGGGCCACAGAGGCAACAACTCCAACTATCCCCAACAAGGTAAGCCTGTCTTCTGGCCCTCCCGTGGGAGGGCGTTTAGCTCTCTTTCTAAGCAAATGGCAAACTTTAACTTCCGACCCTTGGGTTCTCAGTTCTGTCCAAGGCTATCTCATAGAGTTTAACACTCCTCCTTTCCAGGATACTTTGCCTCCACCTCTGGTTTTTTCCGCCGACGTTTCTCTCTTGATCTCTCAAGAAATTCTTTCCCTGTTGGCAAAGAAAGCTGTCCAAAAGCTCCCTTTCGATCCCTCGGGTTTTCTGAGCAATTTGTTTCTTGTTCGCAAAAAGAACAAAAAGATGCGACCGGTTATCAACCTCAAGGTATTCAATCAGTTTGTCGTTTACAGACATTTCAAAATGGAGACCATTATCCATTTAAGAGACACTCTGCGAGCCAACGATTGGATGGTTCGCTTGGATCTTCAGGATGCTTATCTTACAGTTCCTATCCATCCCTCTCATTCCAAGTTCCTCCAGTTTCAATGGCTGGGCGTCACTTATCGGTTTTGTTCGCTCCCTTTCGGTCTTTCTTCAGCTCCTTGGTGTTTCACCAAAATCATGATGCCTGTAGTGGCTTATCTTCGAGCCTTGGGAATTCGTCTGATCATCTACCTGGACGATATTCTTCTTATGAATGCGAGCAAACCAGGTCTTTTACAGGACCTTCAAGTGGCCCAATCCCTTCTTCTCGATCTGGGTTTTCTGATCAATCCGGAGAAGTCCATGTTGCTTCCCTCTCAAAGTGTAGAGTTTCTGGGGTTTCGCATAGATTCTCCCTCCGTGTCTCTCTTCCTTCCGACCGAAAAGATCGCATCTATTCGTTCAGAATTTTCTCAAGTTCTTTCTCTCTCCCGAATTTCCCTTCGCTCCCTCGCAAGGATAGTGGGGCTTCTCTCCGCCTCCATTCAAGCCATCTTTCCAGGCCCTCTACATTATCGGGCCCGTCAGCACTTAAAGATAAGACATCTGCGTCAGGGCCTGGCTTACTCAGATCTTATCCTGCTGGACCAAGACTCGCGTTCCGAACTGCAATGGTGGATAGACCATTTAGATGCGTGGAACGGAAGGACTATCTTCGCCACGGACCCAGATCTTGTATTAGAATCAGATGCCAGTCTGGCGGGTTGGGGCGCCCGTTGTGGACCAATCTCGACTGGAGGTACATGGTCTCTAGAGGAGTCGTCATTGCACATCAACTGTTTAGAGATGCTTGCAGGCTCCTTTGCAATCCGCAGCCTCGCAAAGAACAAGGTAAGTTGTTCCATTCTTCTCAGGATGGACAATGTTTCTGCGGTCCGTTACATCAACCGTCTCGGTGGCACAAGATCCAAACCCCTTGCGGAACTCGCCAAGAGTCTGTGGCATTATTGTCTCCTTCACAATCTCTCTCTCCAAGCCGAATATCTCCCCGGCGAGCTCAATTCCATCGCGGACTGGCACTCTCGGTATCTCTGGGATTCCAGCGACTGGAGATTACTTCCCTCCGTGTTTCATTCTCTCTCTCTCAAGTGGGGTCCTTTCTTCATCGATCTATTTGCGTCTCGTCTCAACTCCCAATTACCTCGTTTCTACAGTTGGCGCCCGGATCCGCTAGCATTAGCGACCGATGCGTTCCTTCAGGATTGGTCACTTCATCTCAATTACGCTTTTCCTCCCTTTCTTATGATCAACAGGGTCCTTTCCCAGATTCGTCGTCAACAGACGTCTCTGGTCATGGGGGTGCCCTTTTGGCAATCCCAGATATGGTTTCCTTCTCTTTTGGAACTAGCAGTGGACTTTCCGGTCCTTCTCCCTCATTCCAAGGACCTACTCCTGGACCCTCGAGGTTCCCCTCACACCCTCATTCTGGTTCGGTCTCTGACTCTTTCGGCCTGGAAGCTGTCCGATCTCTATCTTCTGACCAGCTCCTTTCTCAGGAGGCTTCAATCTTTATCAGCCGGGCCTGGGCTCCCGGTACTTCCAGGGCATACAAATCCGCTTGGTCTCTTTGGTCAAGCTGGTGTTTAGAACGGTCTATCGATCCCTTTTCAGCCTCTGTGACTTTTGTGGTTAATTTTCTGGCCTCGGAGGCCAGCGCTGGTAAGTCTTATCGTACAGTGAACCTGTACAGATCAGCTATTTCACTTAATCACTGCCCCATCGACAATAAACCGGTTGGATCTCATCTGCTGGTTTGTCTGCAAAGCTTACTATGTTGTTATGTTTAATATCCATTAAACGTGTTTCTGATGTCAGGGCTTTAGATCTTTCCTCAAGACAGTTTTCTCCTACTGGGGTGTTGTTTCAAGTGCAGAGACGTACAAAAACAAATTTACAATCAGTGTTTTATCCTTATTTTCCAGCTCAACCAAAGTTATGTGTAGGTCGTTGCTTAAAAGCCTACGAACAAAAATCTGCTGACATTAGGTCTTCTTCCCATACGCAATTGCTCATTTCTTTCCGTAAACCTCATCTCCCCGTTTCTTCTGCTACCTTGGTCCGTTGAGTCATGTCTCTTGCGGGCATTAACGCTTCTGTGTTTGGTGCTCACTCTACCAGGGGTGCCATGGCTTCTAAAGCCTTTTGGACAAGCTCGCGTCTGGAAGATATCCTTAAGTCAGCAGATTGGTCTAATGACAATGTGTTTAAGACCTTTTATTGTAAACCTGTGATTACTGCTTCTTCTCTGGTTGTTGATATGCTTTGAACCAGCATAATAGGAGCCTCCGGTCTTGCCATAAAATGTAGATTTTCCTAATAAGTTATGACGGACAGTCTTAATTTTATTAAAGACTCGGAGGAGAGTATTATCCCTCCACAACAGCTCTAATTCGTTCTGTTCTTTCCCCCCCTTTTAGGTACTCCAGCACTACCACCGACTTCCTCGTGAGAATTGTTCTGCCTCACCGGAGTTCTTCGCTTCGACATCCATCTATCTTCCAACATGGTTTCCTCAGGATGTTTCGTCCATGGTGTTCCTGGGTCAAGAACTGTTTACCTGGATTTTGACTGTTTGCATACTATTATTTTTAGTTCCTTTGTTTTCGACTTCTTCCTAACTCGCACAAGAAAAGAGGACTGCTTGCGGTCAGATAGGTCCTTATATGGTTGGCCTGACCTGATTGGATTATTCTGTGTTATCGTTCTCCCCATTGGCCAGTAGTTTTCTCCTGCAGCCTTCTGGGGAGTGTAGTTTTTCACTTATCTTGCTGCTATTTGAATAAAGGCAAGAAAAGAAAGCATAATACTCGCCTCCGAGTCTTTAATAAAATTAAGACTTTCCGTCATAACTTATTAGAAAAATCTACATTATCAATCACAGCAATCAATGCCTGCAGGTGAAGCATATTAACAGGGCCAGGGGGTATATAACATACTATACCATCTAGCAGGTGTCTCTTGGTGTCTTTTAAGGAAAAACCCAAGAGCTCGAATCCCTCCACCATATCAACCTCCATAGGGGCAAAATTCCAACTGTCTTTAAACACTATGCCGACCCCCCCTCCTTTACCAAAGCCTCTAGGTTTGTGGAAGGCCTTATATCCAAGAGGACACGCCTGCCCTAAATCAACCACCGAATCAGGGTAAGTCCAAGTTTCAGTCATAAACACAGCATCTAAATGGTGTGCCTCAAAAAGTAGTTGGATCTCTGTAAAATGTTTAGGGAGGGAATGAACATTCAATAGTCCACAACTCAAAGCGTCCCTCCTACAGATGTCAGCATTCAGGCTAGTAGTTCCCTCAAATCTCAGTACTCCTACCTCACTGCTCATGGTTTCGCCAATCTTCCGCAGGGTCTCACTTGAATAGCACCAAGTCCCTGCATTGGAAGCAGCATGGCCGGCGCTGAGCGCGGGCCGAGCGCGGACAGGCGCAGACAGGCTTGCATTTGGCGCCTTTGGCGCGTCCGCTGCGCGTCCACGCCAGCACGGCGATTAAATAGGCGAAAAGAGAAAAAAAAAACTAGAGCGCTGACCCCGGAAACAGGCGTGTCCGTGCTAACAAACGGACAACGCCGGGTATAGTGCCTGAAAAGTGCCAAGTGTAAAAGAAAGTAAAATCAGAACCAAAGTCCCCAATAAAAAATTAAAAAGTATTCAATTTTTAATCATTCCGTTTTTCTTAAAAACAAATTTCTATGCCCCCCACAGTAGCTCAACATTGATGCCTCGCGATCACGTCCGCTAAGCGCCCACGCCAGCACGGCGTTTAAATAGGCGAAAAGAGAAAAAAACTAGAAGGCTGACCCCGGAAACAGACGTGCCCGTGCTAACAAACGGACAACGCCGGGTCTAGTGCCTGAAAAGTGCCAAATGCAAAAGAAAGTAAAATCAGAACCAAAGTCCCCAATAAAAAATTAAAAAGCATTCAATTTTTAATCATTCCATTTTTCTTAAAAACAAATTTCTATGCCCCCACAGTAGCTCAACAATGATGCCTCGCGATCACGTCCGTATTTTGACTAAATACTTTGAGGTGGTGTAACAAACGTAGATCAAATAGAATCCTCAAGGTCCCAGAAACTACTTGTCATCAATGCACTGAGGAGATCCCATTGTTATCTCTGTGCTTTGATGTGTGGTAAATCAGGTGGCAGAGGATGTTCTCATTAACTGCTTGCTAAAAAAAAAAATGCAAAATGAGATTTGGTTTCTCTGGTACTTTTCATGCCTCACTCTTTTTCTGAGCAGAGAAAGAGGGACTGGTCAACCCGAGACCTTCCTCCATTAAGCACAGACTCCGTGGAGTTCTTCACAAGAAAAGGGTGCTTTGGAAAACTCTACCACGGAAAGACCAAGAGTGTGGTGTAAAAGAATCCTTGCCTCGCATCATTCTTTTCCCCCCCAAATCCTCTCCTGATTTACCCTTCCCTCACATTAACTCTTGCTCCCTCGTAACACACCCTAATCTCCCTTGAATCCTGCTTCTCTCTCACATAAACCATTACCCTCTTGCTTTCACAGACACACATACATGCACGTCACATATACTTGTGATTCTTCAGCTTCAAATGTATTTGTTAATTAAACAGCTGTAGACCAGTGCTTTAAATGGGCCGGTACTGTCCGGTACTGAGTACCGTCACTTTTTATTTTGAGAGGGAGAGTACATGCACTTCTCAAGAAAAAACTATGGGGCATATTATCAAACACGGTGTTAAAATTATCGCCGCTTTGGCGGCAGAAAACTGCTGCTAAATCGGTGATAATGAGCTTGATAATATGCCGCAGAGAATTCCAATAGAAGCCCATGTTGACACCAGAACATGGGCTTCTATTGTAATTCTCCAGGGCATATTATCACGTCCATTATCGCGGCTATAGCGGCAGTTTTTTGGCGATAAATTTAACGCCTTTCTTGATACTATGCCCCTTAATACTTTTAATTGGAGAGTGTTGGCACTGCTCAGAAACAAGCATGTATTCTCATACAGAGTACCTGCACTTCTATTTTTCCATTTCAAGCACTACTGTAGAGTCAATTATTTGTAACAGCCAAGTCAATTAATCAGGCTCAAGTTCTGCATTCTGGCGATGTCCTAGCTCCTGGTTTGGAGCTGTCTGCCGCGGTTACTATGACACACACTACAGAGTATATTGGGCCCTATTTACGAGAAACAAGCGCAGCGGGGTGCCACAAGTCATTTTGCTGTGCCGTGCTGCGTTAGTTTCGAACACAGGGATGCAACATATTTACAACAATATGTCGCATTTCTGTGCTTTTCCCTGCGCTGGCGCACAAACTGCTGCCTTGCGTCGGTGCAGGCACCATTGCACCATGGTGCAAGGATGCCTGCTTCCTGGGGAGATTGTTTCTGTGCAGGAAGGGGCACCTTCCTGCCCAAAAACAATCAATTGCGGTAATTTCCTCTTCCAATGTGTGCTGTAGAAAGCAGCACGCATTGAAAGAGGAAAAAAACGAGGAGAAATTAAAACATTTCTCCTCGAAATGCCTAACTACGTCACGCGTAGCATTCGGATGCATTTCAAGGTTTACAATTGCTTGTAAATCTGGAAATGCATCACTGGACATGGGTGGTGCTTGGGTACACCCACAGCAACACTAATGTCATGCCCCTAATACGCAAAGGGTTGCGTGAAAAGGGGCAATATTTACAAGCACAGGTAGAGCCACGCAGGGTGGCTTTACGTGTGCTTGTAAATATCACGCAGCAGGTTGCGCCGCCAGTGTGTCAATCAACTTGACGCACCTGTGGCGCAAGAGGCTTGTAAATAAGCCCCATTGTACTTTGTCTCTTTTCTTATTAAATGTAATCACCAAACTTGGTATTACTCATTTTAGCATCTTGGAAGCGTGAAAAGCAAATTCTGCTTAGGCACAATTTGAAAGGGTGTTGTGCAGGTAACAAATATTTTGGTGGTAAAAAGAAATCGCGCGCTACCTTGATTGCAGCAAAAGAGTTAAACTATTGATAACCAAGGGGTTACTAGGCCCACCGTTTTGAGGAATAACATGACGCACAGAAGCCTGCCTAGGCAGAAACTATCTCTGCTACTATTAATTTAACTGAAGACCTAAGTATACTGTAACAAACTAGTCAACTCACCAGCATTTGGAAGGAGTCGGCCTCTTTTGACTTCATACACCATTCAGACAAACCCAATCCCTGCATGGACTTGAAGGAATCCACTCAAAAAAAGTGTTAGTTCTCACTAAGGTGCGTAGTGTTGGAAAATTGAAGTTTTAAGAGATTGCGGAAATAATAATTTCCCTTTAGATGGAAAGCATTCGACAGACCATCACATACCTGCAACTGAACGCATGTCGCGAGTGACACTTCTAAATAATTCTGGCCTTTTAGTCGCCACCACTTTGCATTCGGGGATTTGTAGTTCCATGTGCCCCATTGCATGTAAGGCCCTACTAGCGGCATCACGCAAAATATAATTGGCCAAAAAATATTGGCTGAAAATGTGCCCCTTGATAGCTACGAGATTATGAGGAAGTTACGAGACGACTTTGTCAGGATATGAATAATTGTTCTAATTTCTCTTCGTTAGGTCTTTCTAATTTCAAAACAAACGGAATGTTTCACGATTTCCTCGATGTGCACAGAAACATAGCCTTGTTCAACTTCATATGGGCAACATATGTACCGCCTAAATATGGCTATATCGTGTCCTTGTTTTATCGTGGTTACTTTGCCATTCACTTGTCATAGAAAGTAATCGATTCTACCAATTCAATTCAGAGCAGCAGAGGCAAACAACACAAAATAATAATGTTTCCACGGTCATCTTTCTGCAATTGTAATGCGTAATAACCAGCATAATGCACGAGTAACAGCTTTAGAGCACCACCTTCCTTTCCAAGATGGCCGCCACATCTTCTTTTGATAAAGCACACGCCTGAGCCTTGCCCTTATTTGCATACCCATAAGACCTCGCGAAGTACTAGGGTCCTACTACGAGGCTCCTATCTATAGATAGAGTTTATTAACTTCCTACTTTAAGATGGAAACGAACCTGTTGTAAATCACTACATTAGTACTTTAATACTTAAATATAATCCTACAGTAAGTTACAGAGATAACAAGATCTGATCATTTATATACGGATTGTTTTTCTTATTGAAGTGTGCTCGCTTCGGCAGCACATATACTAAAATTGGAACGATACAGAGAAGATTAGCATGGCCCCTGCGCAAGGATGACACGCAAATTCGTGAAGCGTTCCATATTTTGCATCTCATCCTTTAGGTGTCATTGTTTTTCATTTAATGCGCTGATGCATGGTTGTGTTTTACAAGAACCTACCCTACTTGAACGCATATGGCTAGCTCTGAGCTTTTACTTAATTTTGTTTTCCTCAAATGGACTTAAAAGCCTCACAAGCGTCCTGCCAAATGTATTAATGTAAAGTAATTCTACCCAGTATGGTATGAGCATGTATATAGTGGTTCTGCCTACGGTAGCACGCTACTCTATGGGAGCCCAGTTTTAATGGTTTAGTCAAGCATGTTAGTCACCCGGGTTCATATTTATGAGCCCCTTGTGCCTTCGGACCAGGGCACAAGTCCTAAACAAGCATTGGTATAGCCAATAGGTCTCGCCTTTGGGACCGTATAAGTGGTTAATCATCATTCGGCACATTATTCTGGGCGCTTTGCAGAAATAGCATGAAGAAATGCCGTTAAGCAGAAGATAAAATTGTCGCCTGTGCTGGAGGAAGAGGGTTGTTTTAAGAGATTTTATTCACCTGGCCTCGTTTTCTTACAAAAAGATGCATTGTATTATGTTCTGCTTGATTCTTTCATGTTAAAATGTGCTTTAATTAAAAGGTAGAAACAATTAACAGGTTGGTGTGTTTGCACATATTTTATTTAAAGACTGGCTAAAAATGTATTTTTTTACTTCTGGTGTTGTTACCGTGATTACTACTGCTCCAGCTATAACCAGCAACACGAGGGAGGGGGAAGGAATGTTGATAGGAATTAACCCCTTCCATGCTGCGCAAATTCCGCCGCTGTGCTGACGGAAACTTGCGCGGGCGTGGTCATGACGGAACGGTTCCGTCATGAGCACAGCTCAACCGTGGCTCATGACGGAACCGTTCCGTCATGAGCACCGAAGGGGTTAAAGCTGGAGGGGGTGGTCTGGGAAAGCAAGCGGAAACAGCTGGGATGAGGCCAGGGGAAGCCCACATAAACACCAGAGCAGCAACGGCAGGAGCAGGCGCGCAACACCCATTGGGCTCATCGGGCTTCAGCCCCCCCCGTCGTGTGTGACAGCCCGGCTGAGACAGCCTCGCGGGCTGGCGTCCGCCTAATTACAGCCGCACCAGAGTACTTCACGGGTCTTTAAAAGACCATTTACTCGTTAATGAGGCTTTTGTTGTGTTTTCACCCATTCTTACAGCCACTCTGCCTATGGCTGGAAGACTTAGCCCCCCCCCCCCGAAACTTTTTCAGCCCCCCCCGAAATTTGGCTCTAGTTGCCCGCCTGGGCAGGGGTGAATTAGGGATTGCAGAGACATGTTAAAGGAAAATAACATGAACATGCCTCGTGAAAGAAGCATCATTTTAAATGGTTTTGGCCTCTGCAAAACAAAAACCACTGGTGTAGGTATTTACCAAATGTACTGGAAATGCTTATTAACCGTTTACTATGGGATGTAAATGGTCACTGAGCCCACAGTAGTGAAACAGTAGTAAGAGGGGGATGGGGCGTGTCCTAGAAACTGCATTAGCCTAGGCTGAGACACACGTGGGGGCTGATAAAGCCTGCCATGGGGACATATCATACTCCCAAACAGTGGCGGCTGGTGACATTTGAAAGTGGTGTGGCATAAAATGATTGTCGTAGTGAATTGTGGATTCCCAAACTCAGGCAGTTGGGTCTCTGCCTCAGCCATACCCCACACTATCATGGTGTTTCACGGGTTGGTGTTACAGTACCAGTGGATCCATCACTGCAAGGCCTCTTTAGTTATGATTGAAGTGACTAAGGGATAGTGACACCATGTACAAAGACATGAAGGCTACTTCTGCCCACCAGTGTACTGTTCTAAATATGTGCTGGTTTCAAGAAATAAGTGTCTTGCTGAGCACCGGCAAACTCTAGCACTAATTAAGCCTTACTTGCATTGAAATATGTAGGGAAACTTGAATATTAGATACACATCTGTTGCCACTGGTCAACTAGTGTGTACTGCAATCTTCACATATCAGTAGGGATAGTAAGCGCTATAGAAAGGCAATTACAATACAATCTTCACACTTGGGGCTGGGAAAAAAGGATGTGGCATTCACTAATCCAGTGGTAATGGTAAGGAGGTGCTGCAAATTACTGCCATTTTGAATGTCATTTAGAGGATGGGGACATTAACAGACCTTACTATAGGGGGCTGAGTGGATGGAAGAAGTAGACAAGCCTCCATTGTGAGCGCAAGGTTAAAAGGAGGATGCATAAAGCACCTTCCATATCACAGCCCACTTGATCAAGTGATTGAATTATTAGGAAGAGTCAATCTACGATAAAACCGCGAGAGATGTCAATCAAAAGTAAGACTTTTTTTTTTATGGAATTTTTTTTTTTTTTTCACATGTGCTCCAATTTAGTACAATAGATTATATCACTGCAATAGTTCTTAGATATAATAGTTGCTACACATTAGCTTGAAGGCATACAAGAAACACCCCCATACCAAAAGGGACACACCATTAGAAAAACAAGAGACAAGTCAGCCTGTCATACCACTCTTTTTATGTTCAATAATAGTGTTTCATATATGGAATAAGTCTACTGTACATTAAACTGTATGTGAATATACCACACATCCTAAACTTGAATTTCTTCTAAGTGCTCACCAACTTGGCAATCAAGGAAAATGTGAAAGAAATCGGTCATGTCGAAAAACGTATACATGAAAAACAGAAGTTCCTTAATAAAATGAGCATTCTTTTGGTGTACACATCAAACTACAGAAATAAGCTCCCTTTCGTTCCTGTCGGGGATTTCCTACAATTCCCTACAGCAGGCACATTAACCTGCTTATCTATCAGGCAATGAAATTATACAGCAAAACACTAAAGAATGGACAAATTACCCATCTGAGGGATAGTTTCTCAAAACTTTGAAAAAAGCTAAGCGAAGGCTACTCTACAAGCATACCCGCCCTTTGCCTCGTTGACATGCAGTTCTCAGAGATAGACAAATAAGGTGATAATATGATATGTATCGTGTCTTAAGGACAACGCATGCCTAAGGTTTGTTAAAGAATTTTCCCGGCATCCTTATGAATCAAAGAGGTGAGGAAGGGATTGCTACCCGACACACTATGTTTGTGTATCGTGTCTTAAGGACAACGCATGCCTAAGGTTTGTTAAAGAATTTTCCCGGCATCCTTATGAATCAAAGAGGTGAGGAAGGGATTGCTATACAACCCTCATGGCATAAGCAGAGGTTTCAGTGACACAATAAACTTCAAAGAGATCAACACAGACAAAGATTTTATGGGGTTACGCTCAGTCGCGGCTCGCGCGGGGGGGGGTGGCGCACGGGGGGGGAAATGAAATATTTCAATAAAAAAATAAAAAATTTACCTCACAGCCGGTCCCGTCCACGCCTCCTCGCTCTCAGACCTCTGATCCCCTGGGCGCCTTCACTGGTAACGGTACTGGAGGAGGGGCCTGCCAACCCCTCTCAGCCAATCCTGGCGCTGCCAGCAGCGCCAGGATTGGCTGACGGCACAGCTTACGCTACGCTCGCCGGCTGCCCAGTAGGAGACCGAGGGGCTCCTAATGGGCATGCGCAAGGCAGTAAAATCACAAGTACGCATGACTGGGCACGGAGTAAAAATTAATCTCCATGCCCACTCATGCGCACTTGTGCTGCCTTTCCCTGGCTTGTGACAATGCATGTCAGTCAACATGACGCCGGACCACCCACGGTCTGACGTCATGCTGACTGACATGCATTATCAGTTAGTTCTCCCCCACCCTCGGCGTCTCTGAACTTAAGTAAACTAAGTTCAGAGACACCGAGGGAGCTGCAGGCGCGGGCGTGGGGGCTATGCCCCAACGCCCCAAATGTACGATCCGCGCCTGCTCCCAAAAGGACATCAAGACTACAAACGGCCGGAGACGGGAGCAGTGGCTCTTAGCACGTGAAATATTAGTGCTACGGAGAGTACAATTAGATTGATATATGAAGTTTTTGTAAGCACCACTAGCGAATCTCTGGTAGAAGGCAACAGGTTTCATGTGTGCAGGACATGTCATAATGACAGGTGCAATAACTCAAAACTGTTGATTTTTAAATGTTCTTTTCTTTTGAAATCAGCATAGCATACTTTTTCCAAATGAGCACTAGGAAAGGTGTACCAGTCGCCGGCTAATAGTGAAGTATTAAAATTGAATGTTTTTTGCTGGAAATGCACAAAACCTTCGATCCCACCCCTCTGGAAACATTATAAGAATATAAGGTAATATAAAGGCGACCCACAAAGCGCAGTATGTTTGAAAGAGGACTTTATTGCACAAGAGGAACGCCCACGAAGCGACACGTCCTGCCAGTAGGGCTCCGTAACTGCTGTCTGGAATCCCCACTGACGGCTCGTGCAGTGCGTGCGCCCACTTAAATAACCACACTGCACGTATACCCAGGCGTGCACAGAATGTAATGAAACCATGCACAACAAGTGAACAATGCTTTTTCACAAAGGCGCTGCTTCCCACTAACACTCCCTTTGTTTGCACTGTACTGTACTGTACTGTACAGTTACGTACCCAATAAAGTGGCGGTGTCGTGCAGGTTAACTGGCTCCAAGGGAAGAGCTGACATGCTCCTTCAGGAGAACGGTTGTAATTGTCCAGGTTTGTTGAAAGCTTCTTGTGTATTCCACTAGATGGTCTAGCCCAGGGAACCATACTTTCTCTCTCAGCAGTTTCTTGGTTGCAACGATGCCTCTGTGCGATTCATGTGCAATGTTGACTACCAGGCGCCGTAGTGAATACGGTATCACTATCCTGGTGCCTCGCATTATTATGCCCTGACTTGCTTCCGACAGTTCTTCACTTATTTTCTGCAATGCAAGCATCTCTTCTTTGTTCACTCCCCTTCTCCACGTCGAGTTGTTGTTCTCATGTCTCCACCGTTGTTGTCTCATTGTCTCTTTGGCCATTTGTAGCGTGGCGTCTTCCTCAGTCTCCTTTCCTATCTCCGCTAGTGTTATGGGTGCTGGAGCGCTTTGTTTTAGCACGAAGTTGTGGTATTCCTCTGCTACTGACGCTTTCTCTTCTCCATTCGGTAATGGGTGTCTCGACATGTAGTCTGCTGGATTGTGCTCTTTCCCCGGTTTGTGGACAATCGTGAAATCATAGTCCATTAACCTGATTCCCCAGCGCTCTATTCGCGGCGGCATCTTTGCTGACGGGTTGCCATATATTGTTACCAGTGCTTGGTGATCCGTGATGATCGTGAATTGTTTCCCATATATGAACATGTGATAATGCTCACATGCCCATACCACCGCTAAGCTTTCTTTTTCTGGCTGCGAATACGCCCTTTCAATGTCCGCAAGGCTTTTGCTGGCGTAGGCAACAATTCTCCTTGGTGAGTCCCTCCCTGGTTGGTGTTGCGCTAGTATCGCCCCTAGTCCTACTGGGCTTGCATCCACCGTCAGTTCAGTGAAGAGCAGAGGGTCGAAATATGCTAGATGTTCCACTGTCATCACTGCCTTCCTGATCTCCTCAAACGTCTTGTTGCATTGCTGAGACCAGATGAACTTTTGGCCCTGTTTGGTCAGTTCTCTCAGCGGGGTGCTCACCATTGCAAAGTCTTGTATGTATCTGGCGCAGTAGCTGGCCAGTCCTAAAAATGACCTTATTTCTGCTGCATCTTTTGGTGGTTTCGTGTTCTTCAGCGTCTCCAATTTGCTGGGATCTGGCCTCATCCCTTTTTTTGAAAATATGTGTCCGAAAAATACCAGTTCTTTTCTTCCTAATTCACATTTTTCTCCATTTAATGTCAACCCTGTTTGTTCCAGCTGCTTGCATACTTGACGTAGAGCGCTGTTGTGCTCCTCATCAGACTTCCCAAATACTAGAATGTCATCGCTATAGTTGAAACTGTTTTGTACTGGCCGTATTACTTGCCGTATCGTCTCCTGGAATATCTCAGCAGCCGATGATATTCCAAAACTTAGTCTTTTGTACCTGAATAGGCCTAGGTGCGTGGAGAAAGTTGTTATGTATCTTGATTGGGGGTCCAGTTCCAGTTGATGATACCCTTTACACAAATCTAGCTTCGAGAACCTGCACGCCCCTGTTAGACGGCTGATCATGTCATTCAAATGTGGTCCCGGATGGCGTTCTCTCGAGATGGCTGTGTTAGGTATTCTCATGTCCACACAGATCCGTATTTTGGAGGTGTTCTTCTTCCGAACTGCCACTATTGGTGATACCCACGGTGTTGGTCCTTCCGCCGGTTCAATTATGTCTTGCGCCAGTAAGTTTTTTAGTTCTTCTTCTACTTGTGGTTGTAGATGTATCGGGGCCCTCCTGTGGTGTTGGGCCACCGGCCGGACTGCTTCATTGATGTGCAGCGTTATCTGCTTCCCTTTCAGTTTTCCCAAACCTTCTAGTATTTTCGGGTATTCTTGCAATATTGTCTCTTTTTCTGACATGTGATAAGTCATGGCAAGTAGCCCCATGATCTGTGCCGTTACATTGCTCAGCAGGCAAGGTGCTGGGATGTCACCTTTCAGTACGTGTATGTCTTCTTGGTATGCCCTATCCTTGTATGTTAAAGTCTCTGTGAATTTTCCCATGTTTTCCACCGGTTTCATTGAACCCCAGGTGAACACATCTACTGTCGATGGTCGTAATGTTGGCTTGACTCCCATTTTCATGTATTCAGACATGCACATGATGTTGCATGTCGCTCCACTGTCAAGCACAAACTTCGCTAGGTGGTTCCCGACCTCGATGTCCACAGTGGCAGTCTTCTTTATTGTCTGCTTCTCTACCAGCTGAATGTGTTCTTGCCGTCTTTCTTCTTTGGGCACATCGGACATTAGATAGAGCCGAGCTTCTCTCTCAGGTGCTGTAGTGCCGTCCGACTCGTCGGACGAGCTTCTCTCCACCGTCTCTATGTGTCTGGCATGTCTAGTGCTGGTCATCCTTGTTCCGGCTGCACGTCCCCTCTCACTTCTGAACTGTCTGCTCATCCACGTACTTGAGAAATGATTGTCTCTGTTGCATTTTCTGCACTTCTGGCCCATTGCTGGGCCGGAAGTACCGTGATAGTGAAAGAAGGTTCGGAATGGAGGCGGGAGAGAAACACAAGGAAGGCTGGACAGGATGGGGGGGCACTCACTGCAGGTCTGCGAGTAGTAGATCAGGGTAGGAAGGCAGGGAACAAGGAACCCAGGAAGGTGCAAGAAAGAAAGCTCGAGATGAGGGAACAAGGGAAAAAATGTGCTAAAGGAGAGATGGGTGGCGTGAAAAAGAGAGAGAACGAACAGGCGAACCAAGGCACGAGAGAAGAGGAAGGAAAGCTGGAGAGGAACGTGGGTAAGTAAGTAGAGGCAAGGGGCACATAAAGGGGGGGAGGCAAGAGGTACGGAATGAGCAGAATGGCTAGGAAGGAAGACAAGAAAGAAAGAAAGCAAAGAGGAGAGAGGGTGGGAAAGAATGAACGCAGACCAGGAGGATGAGGACAGGACCGCACACGTGGCAATGAAGAGTAACGGAAGACAAAAGAGGTAAAGAAAGGTAAGAAGGCAGGAGCAGAGGAATAAGCAACACAGGAACACAAGAGGAATCTGAATAAATTTAGGAATACTGCTGAGGGAGAAAAAGGGGAAAATGCAGGAGAAGAAAGTAATGCAAGAGAAGAAAAATAGCAAAGGAGTAGAAGTAAAACCAATGAAGTAGTAGGAAGAAGGAAAACGCAGAAATTAAGGAAGGATGCAATATGCAGAATCCATGAATGAATGTATAGCTACCTACTTAATGGCGGGGTTGATGCATTCAACTCAAATACATTACAATTCAAAACAAGCATTAGCCGTGCGCACGAGAACAAGCATCGCGGCACCCGCGCTTTACTTTGAACATTAAAAGTAAAGCGCGGGTGCCGCGATTATAGCAAAAGTAAAGAAATAGATGTGTTTTTCTATTTCTATACTTTTGCGAAAGTGAAAGTCATCAGGGTTCTAATGACCCGTGAAAAGACTGCTGGCGGCCGGCTGCGCGCGTGCACGCTCGCGTGAACGCAAGGTTGCCTTTTGTCAGCGTAAACTTCCTCTACTCATAGTGCTTTTAAAAAAAAAACATTATTTCAATGCCTCCTCAGGGGTAGTAAGCACTATATAAATTAAATTTATTTTGTGTAAATACAGGGAAAGACCAATGATCTGACTTCTTACAGTGCATGCATATCTCCTAAACAGGGATTGAACAAAGTGAAAAGCTTCCTCTCTTCTGTATGTGTGAAGTGCTAACAATGTGTGAGCATTTGTTTCCCCTCCGCTTCATTGGCATCTAGGTGTGAGGCTCCTGACTGCTGCCAGCCAGGAGACTCGAACAAAAGGAGGCCTGATGACCCCTCAGATTTGGCCCAGCAGGAGTCTGAACTCTGAAATAGGAAAGCCCCCTCCCGCCTGCACATGGTTGTGATCGAAAGCAGACAACAACATGCAGGCGCTGCTGAATGTGTCCTGGTGTTTGCAAATTACACTGGGACAAATTCAGCCTATTTTTCAGTGGGGCCCAACTTCTTGGCAGGGTGGATGGCGTCCACGCTGTGAAAAAAGTGGGTGGACGCCATCCACCCGCGTGTACCCCTGACTCGTGCCCTGCTTCGGATCGTCACTTTTTGTGATGCTCCAATGGCGCAAACTACAAAATCATATCTATGAAGTCACGCAAAGACACTTTGAGTAGCTTTGATTGATCTCATAGATATAGAGTAAGGCAAGGTAGTGCAAATCGCTGCGTTGCCTTACTCTGCGCCCGGGAGACATTCCATGGGCGTTGCAGTGGGTGTTTCGAACGCAGCACCTATTGATTATGACGCTTGCCCAGATTTACAAGACCATGTAAACTTGGTGAAGTGCCAAAACCTTACGCCTCCCGAGGTGAGGCATAAGGAGGAGAAATAACTTTATTTCTCCTTGTTTATTCCTATTTCCATGTGTGTTGCATTCTGCAACACGCATAGAAAGAGGAAAACGCCTCTTAGGATTGTTTTTATGCAGGAAAGTGCACCTTCCTGCACAAAAATTCTGCAGACAACACAGGCACCCTTGCACCATGGTGAAAGGGTGCCTGCATTGGCTCTAGGCTGCCAAAACGGCACCAGCGCTGCGGGAAAAGACGGAATGCACTGTATTAGATAAATACGGTGCATTCCTTTCACTTTGACGTAGGGCAGCGCAGCAAGGTGCCTTGTTGCACTGCTCTTTCTCAAATCCCTATGCATGAGGCCCCCCGTTTCAATTTGGTTTTATACATTTTCTAAAGTCGATTTTATGCAACGTTTTTGTGTAATTTCCATTTGTGAATGTTAGTTTTCATGTACTCCAGTTAGTGGGACTCCTCACACTATTAGAAAACTTGGCTTGCGTACGCATGGCCCCAGTTGGCCTGCAATTTATAGTCTATTTGTTAAGCCATCCGGGTAAAGTTCTTCCTGCCATTATTACTGTGGAAGAGGTGTGGAAGAGGTGTGGCACCGCGGCCAGGGCGACTGACTCCGGAATCTGGGGATCACGGTTCAGCGCCGGGGGCAGATTAGCCCAGCACCATGTGACTCTGGGCAACAGCTTGCTTAATCTTCCCGACGGCCCCCAGTGCCTAGAGACCCTTACGGGTGATTGTTCGCGCTTTACAAATGTGTATTATTATTGTTATTATTACTGGTGATTTTTTGTATTATGATAGGAGCCGCATAGTGAGGTTTATCCTGCAGAGTGTCATTTAAGGCTTTAGAAGAGATTTTTCAATTCGAAAGGTACGTTGCTGAGATTATGAAAATGCATTCATTCATTTTTAGGTCTTGCCTACCAGAAAGTGCATGCTATCTGGTTGTGAAAGAATTACTGTGGGGATTACCAAGTATTCACAATGGGTTCACCGCCCACCCATTGCTTCCTATTGGTTGACTTAATTGTCAATCTCATTTTCTTGCTTTTTAATTAATGGCTTGTCTTTGTCCTCTCGTGTTTGCCTATCCCTCACAGCATAGGTTCTTTACCATCTCTTTGATTGCCTTACTTGTAACCTTCCAGTGCTCACTTTCAGGGAACTGCTTTTCTTTTTTGATTAAGTACTCCATGAGAGTGCATGTGGTTTCCAGTTCTGGCCCTTGTGTTTTCTCCCACGACAAATATCCACCCTGCACTGCTCTATCCTTTGTGTGCTGCTCTTTCTCGCTTGTTTGGTCTCACTTCCAAGCTCTTAATTACTGTCTCCCTTGCGTTCTTCTCTCCCCATTTCCCATATTGCTGTCTTCCCTGTGTGCTGCTTTTGCCATCCCTCCCCTCACCTGGTTTTATATTTCTGGTTCCCACCACCCATGTTCCATTGTTTCTCCCTTCCAGCTACTCCATTGGCGCCCACCTCCGCTGTAGTTTTATAAAAAATACATTTCATGTTTTTGGTGGGCCAAGCATCAAATTGCTGCCAGCCAATCTTCCATTAAAAAGCAGTTTTGTGCTAATCAAATTTCTTTTTTTCCAAATTTACTGATCCTTTTGGGATTGCTAAAGGAAAAAAAAGTGCTTGTGTCATTTTATAGACCGTGTGAGTGCTGACTCATACACACGCTTGCATGATAACGCATATGCGCTCATCTGTCATCACGTATGAGCCCAACTATGAAATGACACGACCAGTACGCACGTCATCACCTTTTTCCTTTATTTTAAAATTGTGTCTGATGCTGCAGCGTATCAGCAAACAGCATTTGCAAAGACAATAGGTCAAAAAGGCAAGACCTATTAGCTTTGAAGGTGATTGTACTATTTGGTTTCTAAAGAATTTACTGTTTGAGATTGACCTTTAGTTGTTAGGGTCTGTTTTCCAAAGAATTGAACGTTCAAGATTGATCTTTAGTTGTTAGAAAGTGCGTGGGACAGGTTATTTTTCTTAACAAGTGGTCATGTATGCGAAGTCTTGAGGTCTGTTGGAAAGTTGACTGTGGTAGATGAGTTGTTATTTCTATTAATTGGTAGAATTGCAGGCAGCAGCGGCAGGCACAGGTATGCGCGGTGGGGCGGGGCAGGACAGGACACGGCGGGGGGAAGCCGGGGGATGATGGAACAGGTGTTATTTATTTATTTATTTATACCTATTCTGTTGTCTGTTGACTCGCCCCCACACCCCGCCCGCCTCACCATGTTTACCTGTGCAGGCTGCCACTGATTGCCGATGAAGTTGCCTGCAGTATATTCCTGATGTTTGTGTTGGGCGTGGGCCTGACAGTGAGCCAGAATCCCCACTTGATTTCCACTGGTTGTAAAACTCCAGAAGGGTGAGTTGCTTGAAAGACGTTAGTGTAAGGGACTTTTCCTTTCAAGTGCTTCCTTTTTACTGCTGGGGTGAGGGTTGATTATTGTGTTTGTTACATATAGTGTTAATCTTTTTGTTTTGCTGAAAGTGATCTGTCATTTGGTCTGCCTGGTTCAGATTATTTTTCTTAATGAGTGTCAAGTCAAGTCAAAAATAAAGTTTATTTAGACCAATTGATCTAAAAACCACAATACATATTTTATCATTTAAAATCATCATAACACAAATTCTTTCCATTTACTATAAAAATTCTACTGTCATAAAACTGCATTTACACAATTAAAACCAAAATTCATTAGAATTAAAAAGCTTTGGCCTTTTCATGGGTCTCTACTCAGTTTATACATTTATAAACCCCCTGCATAAATTTCCCAATGGCTATCGCAACGTCAAGATTTTCCATTTCCACTAAAAGATCACGTGCTTGCGAGCGCTCATTGACATCATATTTTAAAAATATCGGGCGAAGGAACACTTTACGTAGATTTAAAAACTGATGACAATCCAATAAAAGGTGCAAAATATCACACTTCATTCCTATTTTACACACGCATTTACCATCCGGATGTGAAAGTGATGAGTGATCATATGCATCATGTTTTCAGATCTGTAAAAGGTGCCTGTGGTCAATGTGTTTATTGATTCTGTTAATTGGTGGAATTGCAGCTGAAGTTAACTGCAGTATATTCTTGAATGTTTGTGTTGGACATGGGCCTGACAGTGAGGCATCTGGCCCACTGGGTTTCATCTGGTCATAAAACTCCAGAAGGGTGAGTTGCTGGAAAGTTGTTAGTGTAGGAGACTTTCCCTTTCAAGTACTTCCTTTGTAGTGTTTAAGTAGGGGATTGCTTGTTTTATTTGTTAGATATAGTTCTAATGTTTTGGTTTTGTAACAAAGGGTCTGATTTAGATCTTGGCGGATCGAGTCCCACCGTTGTATTTTTGGCGGTCTTCCCACCAGCCGCCTTTGGCGGTCCACCCACCCTATTTAGATGTTAGCAGGTCCACAGACGAAAGACAGCTGCAGTCCCACCCTCATCGGCAAGAAACAACGACCGCATTGATGTCGGGATAGCAAAAGTGGCTGTCGGAGGTAGGACCACCAGTTTCCTCCCTGGCCCAATCACGATGTGCCTTCCTGCTAATGTGATTGTAGTGGTAAAACCTCCACACTTGAGTTGACAGAATGGAAGGGCTATAAGGCAGAACCTCAACTTTTCTCACTTTCACACTTCCTGTTCCGTCATGGATCCGATCCTCCAAGTCCTGCCACTGCTGCTGCTTCTTGATGATGAACAAAACCAACAGTTGTGGACGCAATCGACGGTAAGTTCTTTTACCTGTTACATATTGACTTGTCTGTTAACATTTGCACAGAACTTGTGCATTTATAAATCCCTCTGACAAGCAATATCATACCAATGTGCAATGCATATGTCTACAATGTTGACATTTACATTTGGTGCAAGCTGCCTTAAAAACATGGAAACTTGCACAAAAAAGGATATCCAAATAAAAATCAAAAAGTCACCATACAGGTTTGCTTAAAGACATTTCTAAAATGTCCCCTTTAAAAACATATGCAAAGCACATCATAGGGATAAGCACAATGTAACATTATGTAGAAATTGCACTAGACAAGGTATAACCTTTACCATAGAAATTAACAGTAACATCAATATCAATCACAAATTAGAAGTATTCAACATATACATCCATGTAACATTTCCCCTTGTCTAAAGCAAGTCCTGTACTGTATCCAATTTCAACAGTCACAAAATTGTTCATACTGATCAGTAATCAAGGTGAAACAAACATTCCTGTAGTAACACATTCTCAAACAATTTGTAACATCAATTAGTTGGTGAAAGTGGCCATTACTGTGTTGAATGCCTGCACCTAAATTCAAATGACCATCACAAACTATGTTAACCAGTGTATACACTTAACAAAGTAGACATTAAATACATCAGTTGTATTACCTTTCCTAATGGTAAAGGAAAATAAGTACTTCATATTTTACTCAGAAACATTGCTAGGAATCAAACAATTGCCAAGGAAAATTAATGCCAGAACTAATTTGGTGAAATCAAAAGTATGGATTTATCCCACAAAATGAGATAAGCATCTCAGAAATAAAATTCAAGCCGAATGGCAGTCTATAAAGTCCAAATTCCTGAACTGCTGTGCAGAGGCACAAAGCTTGCCTCCTAATCTACTGCCAAGGGGATACTCCCTAGGAAAGGGTATCTAGTGGGCAGAGCAGGTAACTCAAGAATCTTACATGTAAGGGGAGGGGTGCCCATGGGTTTGGGAAGGGTGAGGTGTGGTTTTGGGAGAGGGGCTCTTGCATGTGGTAGGGGTGGGTTGGGATGTGGAAGAGGTGGGTTGTGGTGTGGAAGGGGTAGATTTGCATTTGGTAGGGGTGAGTGGGGATGTGCAAGGGGTGGGTTGGTATGTGGAAGGGGTACATTTGCCTTTGCTAGGGGTGGATTGGGGTTTGGAAGGGGTTAGGGCAAAGGTAAAAAGGACATCTTCTTTGGCAAAATGGGTAAGGTGTTCTGCAGGGAGTTGGGTTTGGAAGGTAGAGTGAGTGGCAGTGACTTATGGGCATGTGTCTGTAGACCATGCAAGTGTCTGTGGGTCTAGTGTATGTCTGCACAGTTGGGTGTGTCTTACTTACTAGGTGTTTACTTGAGTTTGGCCATTTGAGTTTTTTGGAGTGTATTCTAAGGTGTGTGTGTGTGTGTGTGTTTGGATGTCCTGTGGATATGCTGGGAAAAGTTGTGGTGCATGTGGATGTGGTGGTGTATCTGGGGGTGATGGTGGGTGCAGTGTCTGTGGGTGTGCTGGTGGTCGGTGTGGTGCATGTGGGTGTGGTGGTGGGTGCGTGTCTGTGGTTGTGCTGGTGGATACAGTGTCTATGGGTGTGTTGGGGTGGTACACATGTGTGTGGTAGTGGGTGCAGTGGGTGTGCTGGTGCTGGAGATGATGCACATGGGTGTGAATGTGGGTTCGGTGTCTTTGGGTGTGCTGGTGCATGTGGGTGTGATGGTGGGTATGGTGTCTGTGGGTGTGCTGGTGGTGGGTGTGGAACATGTGTGTGTGGTGGTGAATGGGGTCTCTATAGGTATGGTGGTGCAAGCCGGTGTGGTGCCTGTATATTTGGATCTGCACCTGTGTTTTTGTGGTGTTTGTGTTTCTTTGTGGGTGTGCTGCTTGTGTCTGTTTGAGTGGGTGCCTGCAAAGGTGTGAGTGTGTTTGGGACAAGTCTGGGAATAGGGAATTTCGATGAGGAAGGGGCAGGAGGTGGGGCACAAGGTTGGGATAGTTTGGTGGCAACTAGGCCTGGGCAGAGTTTGGGGAGTTTAACTAGGCGGAACACCGCAAAGTGACTCAAAAAATCCGCCGAGCTATGCAGAGTTCCGTAAGCGTCGGAGTGCGATATTTCATGTTACTTATGTTGATTTTTAGCGCCAGGTGTTTGTCCAGCACTGTAAAATCAGTGCGAACAGCACCATGCGCAGTGCAGGAGTGCTCTGCTTCTTTTTGCCACTCGAGTAGATGTTCTACTCAAACGGCAGCTTCCTCAATGTGAGCAGAAGTTTTCTTAACGCGAGCAGTAGCGGTCAGCTGCGACTGCCCACGTTGAGAAATCTTACAGGGAGGCGGTCTGGAGTAAGATTTTCCTAGCTCACGCTCACCAACTTAACGTTGGCAAGCCGCAGGGGAGGAAAAACTCTGGTCCACGCCACTATGTGGCATTCTCGCTCCACGCAGAGCACGGAGGGAGAACAATTCTGCAAACTCCCCAAGCGAAGCTGAATTTTATGCCCATTTATACAATAAAGGGGTAGACCCAGAGGCGTCACTAGGACCTGGGTGAAATGCGGTACAATAAGGGGGGTGGTCCCAGTGGGACTAAAGTATCAAATAAACATCAACATCACCTGATTGATAATAAACAATATTTACACATATTGAAGATATTTAATCACATTGAACATATAATGCATCATGTTCAAGCATGCAAAAAGAAAAATTGATGGACAGAATGCAGAACAATGTCATACATTCACCCCAGAAGAAAGATCTAGGCCTAAATCCATCGTTTGTTTGCTCACCGTGCCGTTCCAGTTTGGACCCAGCCATATGCAAATCAGTCTTGACCCTGCGCCCAATGGGAACAGTCCAGCCCGAACAGCGGGGCCAGGTCCTCCCTGGACTGGAAACAAGCATCCTAGGACCGGTTTCGGGCTTTCAGCCCTCATCAGCCAGGATAGCTTGAATCCAGTGGCATGGAGAGCACAGGACCCAGACGTGGGTCCCTGGCTCACTGTATTCAAGCTAGCCTGGCTGATAAAGGGTAATACCCAGAAACCGGTCCCAGGATGCTTGTTTCCGGTCCAGGGAGGACCTGGCTTTGCAGTTCGGTCTGGACTGTTCCCATGAGGCACAGGGTCATGACTGATTTGCCTATGGCTGGGTCTAAACTGGGGTGGCATGGTGAGCAAAAAGAACATGGATTTAACCCAGATCTCTTGACTGGGGGGAATGTATGATTTATTCAGCATTCCGTCCATCGTTTGTTTGCGTAGCTCATGTTCATGCATAGCACATTTGACACATGGGTTTTGCATTGGTGCCCCAGAAGGGGAAGGAGGGGACTAAGTGCATCAGTGTGCAAAAGTGGGGGTGAATGATGGAGGAAGGGAAGGCAGTTAACAGTATATACATCAAAACGCATGAAAAAAGGCCTAACCAGCCTTACCTAAGGCTAAATTATTTACAAAAACAGAATGTAAAAAGCAGGAGACGGTGAATCTATCACTGTTGTACACATTCAGTATAAAGAACATAGAGCTGTCGACGTTTTGACCCAGAATTGGTGTAGGCAATTTCGCTCCTTACAAGTGGGTCTTCATCAGGACCAAGGGGGCACCTACAGGTAATCGGGAAAGGGACTTAAAATACATTTGGGTGATGGGATGGGCTTAAATACAACAAATTCAATTACTAGAAAGGTGGGGCAAAATAATTACTCCACCCAGAATATATTATTTACGCTTTTTTTTATTTTACATTTACTTTAGGCTATAAATGTAATTTGTGAAGAAACAAGGACAAGAAGCAAATGTTTGATTAAAATATGTAATCAAACCATGTATATTTTGTAGAACTATATGACTTTAGTGTCAATTATCAAATATGTTGCTGTGGAAAATGTGAAAAATTTCAATGCAGACATATGAACCTTGGGAGTATGAGGATAGGACAGCCTCATGTATACCACCCATTTCCAGACCTTGCCACCATGGAATAATAGGGATATAATCAAGAAGCTCAGAGTGAATAGAGCAAACTATACTGGATTTATGTCATCAGCTGGAGTTAGATCTTCAGCCTCACAACAGTAATCCCACATCTATTACACCAATTATCAAACTCATGGCAGTACTTCATTTTGAGTCCACAGGCCAATACACTGTGGCAGTATCTGGTGGAATGTCACAACCAACTTTCAGTGGTATGTTACAAGAAGTTATATCTTCACTGATGAGACACAGCAACAACTTCATCCAGTTTCCACATCAGCAGGATTTAGCCAATGTGAAGGGGAACTTTTATGGTTTGGGTCGCCTACTACATGTGGTTGGAGCAATTGATGGCACACATATTGTCTTAGTGTCACCACATTCCAGCGCACAAGTCTACTGGAAACGGAAACACTTCCATTCAATCAATGTGCAAGTTATCTGCTTACTGGATTTGTGCATCACAAGTGCCTGTCCACATTTCCCTGGCTCTGTCCATGATACCTTTATACTACGGAGCAGCTCCATACCCCTGCAAATGTCACAACTTGGACCTGGGAGGGCTTGGCTTGTTGGTCAGTGTAATCTTTCATAATATCATTTGGGGAATTTCTAGTTGAATAATCAGAAATTGTGTTATAATTTTTGGCACTTTTTTATCTTCTAACTAGGAGACTCAGCTTATCCCAAACAACCATGGTTGCTGGTACCACTGAGGAATCCAACAATGCCAGGTGAAGTGTGCCTCAATGAGGCCCATGGAAGAACACTGCAGCCAGTGAAGCAGGCCTTTGTACACCTAAAGACAAGATTTTGTTGTCTGGACAGAACTGGTATAGCCCTCCTCTACTCACCAATAAGGTTTGCAATATCAATGTGGCCAGCTTTAGAACATAGCCCTACGACGGAACATCCCTTACGTCGCAGAGGATAGGGACCATGAAGAGCCCCCAGGTGAGGATCCTGAAATGGCAAATGAAAATGATAGTGGTGAAGAGGAAGGAGATGACTTATGTCAAGATGCCATTGACAACTTCTTCTCATGAGTGTAAGTATATCTTTACATGTTATTACTTTCACCGCTACACCAACTATTGATGTTATGATAAGAGAGTATGTACTGGTAATTTGTTAGGACGGGCTAGTTCAGAGAAAGTTAGGCAAAGGGTGTTTGTTGATCAAAGATTTGACACATTGACTACTGTGTTCAATAATATTGTTTATCTCTGATTGTTTTGTGAAACTGTGTCCTACAAAAGTTAACTTTGTAATGTGTCTATTATGTTATGTTTGATTGGTAGTCATTCTGTTTTGATCTGTTTTAGGTTCCTTCATCATGTCACCTTCATTTGGACATTTCAGGGTTGTGACATATGCAGGTACATGGTGCTGTTTCGAAGTACAAATGGAGCATGGGTTGATCCGGGTAAAGGAACACAAGGGAACCATATTTCGATCCCCATGAAACTGCACAGTCAGTCTCAAAACGAGTCCAATGAATTAAATTCATGTTAAACTCTTCACTTTATACCACAATTTGTTCCATTATTAATCATCATTTTTCTTCTGTTTTCTTCAATTCATTTTACTCATTTTCTTATCAATTAAAGTGTATTCATGTTGACACAGGAGTATAGCATGATTCCACGTCACGCTAATGCATTTCGGGATAAACCCTTCCTCAGGGGTCTCTCCTCTGATGCTGGCTGGGTCACTTTCTTCTTCCCCATTCTCCTGATATTCGAGAGGCAGGATGTTAGAGGGGGGCCCAGCCCAGCCTCCTCCTGGCTCTGATGGGCGTAGGACGGGCCCGCCCTTGGGCCGGGCTTTGCCACCTCGCATTGTTACTGATTGATCCGGGTAAAGACAGACATAGACTTTGGGTGTAGAAATCTTGTACCAAGGCAACTTGCATTGTGATTGGATGGAAGATTTGAAGATTACATTGGAGTTGTTTGCTGTTGTGTGTTGGTACTAAGGCAATATGTGTGCCATCATTAGCCCAAACCACATGTGGTAATGGAGCCAAATCATGCTAATTTCCCTCCATATTGGCAAAATCCTCATTGTGTGTAAAATGTATGTAGCTAATGATGTGCCTCATCGCTGCAGGACATACGTCTTGTGACACTCCACTGAAACCTGGTTGTGGCATTTCATCAGATACTGGAACAGTGGATTGAAATTATCCTGTGTGTACAATTGTAGTACTTCTATGTTTTTGTCTATTAATGTTATTGATGTGGAATTCCTTATGTGAGCCAGAAGATGTGACTCCAGCTGATGGCATGAGTAAATGATACTTTGCTATTCAATCTGATTGTTTTGGATACATCTCTTTCTTCCATGTTGGCATGGTCTGGAACTGGAAATGTAAAAACCAGCACTGAGTATTAGTGTTGTGCCACGTATGGATTGTTATGTTAGTGAAAATGTTGACAGACAATTATTGGTCAAATGGAATAAACATAGTAGTAGATGATTTAATGGTATGTTTTTTCGTGAGTCATGGTTGGAAACTTGAGAAAAACATTACCTACTTGCAAATTATCTATGTTTACACAATCATTTGATTTTTGTCATTGTAAAGTTATGATGGAAGGAAGCAAAAGCATTGATAGAGTTTAGATATACAACACCAGTTTATACGTTTTTGAGTTGTGAATGTATTGAACTAAACATTAAGGGGCAGATTTATGAGCCCCTTGCGCCACTTTTGCGTCACTTTTCCCATGTTAAAAGTGACGCAAAAGTGGCGAATGGGGCTCATAAATCTGCCCCTAAGTCTGGGCAGAGCTAGCGTAGTGGTACTCCACGGAATTTCACGGAGTTACTGGAAAATTCTGTGAAATTCCGCAAAGTTCCGTGGCCTGGCGGAGTCACTCATTGCCTCCCCATCCCCCTGCACCGTTCTGCTAAACCCCCGGCCCCCACCCCACCTCCCGCTAAACCCCCAGCCCCCCAAACCCACCCGCTAAACCCCTGGCACCCGCCCCTCTCCCGCGTACTAAGGCCTGCTGGCTGAGAGACTTACCTTCCTCCCAAATCGGTATCCTGCTGCTGGCTCCACTAGGCTTCTGCTGCTACGGTTCAATTAACAGGACCAAGGCATGCCTGACCCTATGAAATTCCATGATAGGGTCAGGCATGCCTTGACACAGTATGCCATGCGCACTACAGCTGTTCCTGTTAATTGAACCGGAGAGCGGAAGCCAAGTGGAGCCAGCAGCAGGAGTAGGACACCCATTTGGGAGGAAGGTAAGTCTCCCAGTAGCACCGATAAACTCCACTCCACCGCGATTGCAGAGGTTTGGAAAACTTCGCACTCCAAACGGTGTGCGGAGTTCTAAAATCCCACAAACTTCGCTGACAGAGCAGAGTTAACCACCCAGCCTTACTAAACATGAAGAAATGAAACAGGGTATAAATGAAAAAGCAAACCAAAAAGTGAAGAAGTCAGTCATGGTGAGTGATACCATAGCTGAAGGCCCAAAATTGTTTGAAGTCCAATGTCCAAAATATGACTGGCATCAGAAAGGTAAATGTGTCCAGAAATAGTCCACAGAGTGAAGGGTAGCCACACACTGGAGGAAATTAGTGTTGGGGTTTCTTGCTGGTGGTGGTAGAGGTCTTTCCATAGTCACCTCCTGATAATCTGGGCAGACATCCCCTCTTGTGGGGGAGGACTAATCTACAGTTGCAGGGCCTGGGATGGCTGCAGGTGGTATTTCCTGTGGCATGGCATCCTTTCCTGTGGCTGTGGCAGATGTTTATGGGCCAGATGTTTAGGACCACAGAAGGGTGTAGATGGAGCTGGTATAGCCTTTCACATTTGGATGTAAATGTCCAGCAGTACTCCAGTCAGGGAGCCCATTTTGGAGTTGTGAGCCTCCATCTGATAAGTGAGCGCCCTCTATAACTGCTTCAGCTCCTGGAGCTTGGTGAGTACCTGGCCCATCATGTCATGGGATTGATGATAAGCTCCCAAGACTTGGTCGATGATAGTCTGGCTGAGAGTGACCTCAGTGGCCATACTATGCAGGCCCACAGAATCCCTCCCATTACCCCTACCCCCACTGCCCTGTGCACTTGGCCCAGTGTGCCTCATCCCACTGGGTCCTGGCTGAGCTGGAGATAGTGGTACTGTGATCTCACCATTATCCAGGATTGGTGCGCACACAACCGGTGATACAGTGGAAGAAACACAATAAGTTGAGGCTTCTGTTAGCTGAGGTGTTACAGCTGGGGTGGGAGATGTCAGTGTGGGCCCAGTGAGACTCATTGGAGCTGTCTGCCCAGGATGACCAGATAGGCCGGGATACTTGTCATCATCCAGATTACCAGGAGTCTTGTTCTCACTGAAGGCTTGATCCTGGGCGGAAGTGGAGGTCTCTTGAGTGGCAGATTCCTGGCCACGTGCTCTGGCAGTTGGACCTATTGAGAAACTGAGAACATTTTTATTAGTAAAAGTGTGGATTATACATCCAAATCTTTTGAGACAAACAATGTAGACACCTAGGAGCAAAAAAAGATAGAGATTGTTATGATTATAGTTTTCATATTACCCTAACGTTTTGCAATTTCAAACAGTACAACTTCAAATGAGCAGGTAATAAGATGTCCTGAAATGTTTATGACATGATTAGGAAGTATACCTAACATCTCCCAACCTTTCAACCCACTGCAGTGGAGAGGTGAAATGTGTAATTGACAAGTACAAGGCCTAGCTGACTTCACAACAGATATTTTCACAACTTGGATGGATGTTTGCCATTAGTCGTCATGTAAACAGCGCATAGTCAATTTTTGCAATTACCACTTATATTCAGCATAGTCTTTTTCATACCTTACAATTTTTGGGTCAACACAGTTTGATTTGTGAAACTAAACACATCAATTCAGTTCCTGAATTCTGCCTTCCTGGGCGCGAAGTGGAGTTTTTTCCGTTCGCAAGCTCAAGATTTGTTTTGGAGCTTGCAAGCGAGTGCCATGACAATCTCAAGCTACTAGTGATACTTCATGCTCCCTTGCACAGCTTCTGGTAGTGACGGCACCAATGTAGTACCGATCACAAACGCACCAGTTGAACAGCTTTTGTGCTCGAGAAGCAGCTGAGAGGCTTTTTGAGTGGATTTTCTTCTCCAACGGGCCGATGGAGTTGTTTTTTTGCGAGAAGCATTCTTTTTCTTTTTTTTCCAGCTGGAAGGAAGTGCCCCAGAGACTCCATCTTCTTGTTCCTGTCCAGCAGGCTCTTTCCAGTGCTTTGTCCATCTCTTGGTCATTGATTATTTGGAGTTGGAGCTGGAAGGATCACTCTCCTTGTCTACTGTATGTATACAATTGGATTCAAAGACTTTGTATTAGAGATTTCACAAGTATGTTCAAAAAAATGTTGTATAAGGGTGTTGTTTATTTGATTGGGGGCATGCACCTGGATGTACTTGTACTTGTATTCGATTTTTAAAATTTATTGTGGCGGGTGGACTGCAGTTTTAGTAGGGGCCTAGTAATTTTTTTGCATGCAAGTTTTCTTCTTTTGTAAAGTAAAATGTTGCACAGTTTACTAAATTTTCTCAATATTTTCTAAATAAATTTGCAATATTAATTTAATTCACTTTGTGGCCGAGTCTGCCAATGGGCCTTCCAGCCAGTACGTCCAGTACTAGTTATAGGTGCATGAAAAAACTGTTTCTGTGGTGTCTGTTGAATTGAAACATCTGTTAGGCCATGGAGGGCATTGGATTATGTTACAAAATGTTTTTTTTGGAGGGGTGTTTCATGTTTTTTTCTGTAAACTATGTATAGGTGGGGTGATATATTTGATGCCTTTGGAGGATGTATGTTGTAAACTTTTTTAGCCAAGTTAATTTTCATATTGGCATTGCTGAATTAATGCTGTTTTCTCCTGTTTTACCATGCCTCCTTTGTCTGGCCAGTGTGTGAGTGTGTTTGCCATAGGCCACCGTTTGTCTATGTGCCCCATGCCATTTGGCCAAGGGTCATTTTTAGGTCTCCCCTGACCCAGCGCATGCGCTGGTCTGGCGAGGCTTATTGAGAGGGCTCCAAAAAGTGCTATCAGGCCAGCCTAGAGCTACAGTGCATGTGCGCGGGCGCGCGCCCCGCGCTTTACCGCAATTACTTTCACTTTCGCGGTCGCACGGCCACTTTGATGTTTGATCCTCGCGATCACTTTCGCAGCCGCACGGCCACTTGGCATAGCCAACAGGTCTCGCTTTTGGGACCTTATAAGTATTTAGTTATGCAACTGTTGCATGGCTAAACACTTATAAGGTCCCAAAGGAGAGACCTATTGGCTATGCCAATGCTTGTTTTGTATAGTCAATGTCCATGTATGTATTCTTTGTTTTTCATGCCTTCTGCTGGTGGTTTGACTATGTGGCTGGCGGCCATTTTGTGTAGCCAGCCAGTGTGCTTTTGCCATCAGCCTGCATGTGTTCTTTGTTCTGGCCATGCCTCTTTGCTGGTTGCTGTTGTTGTTTGACCATGTGGCTGGTGGCCATTTTGTGCAGCTAGCCAGTTTGCTTTTGCCATAACCCTGCATGTCTTCTTTGTTCCCCATGCCTCCTTGCTTGTCGTTGATATTTGACCATGTGGCACAGACTGACAGCCATTTTGTGAATCCAGCCAGTGTGCCTTTGCCATAGGCTTGCATGGATGGATGAGATATCAGCTTAATAATGTGCTTGAGGATCATTGTAGTATGTATATTAAGAATATGATTTTGATGAACAGTGCTTATATAATATTACATGCATTTTTTGCATTTTTTTTTATTTTGCACCTCCAATAGGTTTCTTCTCATCCTCTCATATGAACATCGATAATGATTGATTTTTTAAAAATGATAATATTTTATTTTATCTTTGTAATTTTCTATTTACATTTTTTATTCTTTATTTTATATTTTTATTTAACTTACATTTATATTTTCCTTTATTTTATTTTTTATGTAACAGTTTTTTATTTTTTTTACTTTTATTTTTTTCCAATTTTCTTTCAAGTTTTTTCCATTTTGCCTTGGTTAATACATCATCCATCCATCCATCCATCCATCCACTGTAGGCGCACAGCCATGCAACAGCATTCCGTTTTTTAACTATATAATTCCATACCCTCCTGGGCATCCTGGCTGCGGTGCACTTTAGACACATCAGCATCATTCATTTGTACTGACGATTATACCATATCCTCCTGGACACCCTGGCTGTGGTGAACTTCCGACACAACAGCATCATTAATTTGTGTACTGATGATTATTCCAGTTCCCCTGGACCACATTGCCTGCCATAGGTGCACACTAACCTCCCTTTTTTTAAAGATTACTATTCAATTTACCCATGCAGCTCCCTGAGTGCCACAGGCCTCTCCTTTAGAATACATTGACATGAAGGAAAGAGTTCTATCTTACTGTACATTGTGTATTATTCTGATGGGGAATTACATTTTATGGTATGGTGGTGTGGTTTGACTTTAAAGTGGGTATTATTACCTAAGTAAACAACCACACTAATATTGCCTTTGTGTGTACTAACTCAAACTTCAACAATGCCACGTTTCACTCTAAATGTTTTTTTTGCTTGTTTGCTTTTAGGTGCACAAGAGAAGAGACATCACCTGCAGTACTGCCAAACAGAAGGCCTTTGCCGTCACATGTGAGTCCTCCAATCACTTCCACTTGTGCCGCTTAGTGCCACTGCCAACTGAGAGCTTTGAGATGGTCTGAAACAAAGATGCTTACAAGAAAGTGGTCAGTGAAAAGAAGCAGCTTCCCCCCAGGTGCATGTCGCCCCAAACATTTTTTGGACCACCACGTTGTGTGCCTGCCGCACCGGCCTACAGGGAGCAAGTTCCTGAAAGTCATAGGGCCTTATTATGACTACGGTGGTGCATTGGACCGCGGTAGCCTCAGTGGCAGTGCGAGCTCGCCGGTCTGACTGCCCCATTACGACAAGGGTGGTCGGACCTCATTGGCACCACAGCATCCGCCAGGGATCAGAGACCCCTGGTGGTGTTGCAGCAGTCTTGAGGCTGCAATATGCTTGGTGGGGTCGCTCCAGCTCGCCAAGCACATTACGAATTTCCTCTCCACCATGGTTTTCATGGCTGTGAGCCCACCATCAAAAGTGTGGCGGAGAGAAAACAGTAGGGCCCCCTGTTGCCTCTGCGCCAGGGAATGCATGCAGGGGGGCACATGATGTGCCCCCGTCTGCATGCACCCAGTTCCTGCGGGGCATGGCCTTGACAGCCCATGCCCTGCAGGAACCTGCAATGATGTTCTCATTGCGGTGCCTGTCACGGCTCTCCTATGAGCCTTTAAACACGCACCGCAGGATTGCCGATCCTGGATTCCAGTCGGAATCTGGCGGGTGGTCTAATTATGGCTTTGGCGGTGCAGGAACGGGGCGCTGGCAATGGCAGCCTGCACTGCCAAAGTCATAATAAGGCCCTTTGACTTATGGAAGGGGATGATGAGGAGGATGACGACGACGAGGCAGTCATTGCCGAAGGTGACACAGAGGAGTCTGACATTGCTGTTCATTCTGTTTCAAGGGATATGGCACAGGCAGCACCGCCAGCTATCATATTTTCAAAGAGCCAGCGGAGACCTGGACTGGTAACCACTACCTCAGTAGAAGTATGTACAGCAGAGAGGCACCTCCAGTTCTTCTTCAGGCTTTGGCAGTGGCACAGTAAAAAAGTCAGTTTGGGACTTTTTTACGGTTAGCAAAGAGGGGGAACACATTGCAGTATGCAGCATTTGCCACACAAATGTTTGTTGAGGTAAGCCTGATACACATTATGGTGTTTGAGGCAAAACAACCCATATGAAAAAAAACACCATGCAATCAAGTTGGAGGAGCACCGTAAAACAATTGCTGAACCTACTTGTGGTGGTGAAGGTGAGGAGGAGAGCCTGGGAAAATCAGCTACAAGTGCAATCAAGGTGGTAGGTGATGATAATGAGGAACAAGATGGTGACATCCTCACACAAAGCAGCCTTGTCCCCAGCAGTGCACCAGCCGAATCTACCTCCTCAGTGACTTCTCAATGGCACAAGACTCGGAGTCAGCTGGAGACACCACGGCATACAGTTACTGCCCCACTATGACGAGCACAGAGTCTACCACCACCTACTTCGCAAAAGTCACCTGTGCCACTGGCCCCTGAAAAGAAGAAAAAAATACTGGCTACTATAATGGGCATATTCAGGCAGGAGGGGCCTATAATTGCAAACACCCAATGGCACATTTGTACAATGGGAGGCTGGCAACATTTTTGCGCTGAACCTCCTCCCTTTTTCTTTTGTGGAAGTAGTGGGATTCTTAAAAACTGGTGCTGTCAACTGCCCCAAATGGAAGGTTCCAAGTCGGACCCATTTTGCCAGAATTGTTGTTCCAGCGCTGCATCACCAAGTGCTGCAATTGAATGGAAAAGCTTTGCAGCAAAGTGTTTTTCACACTATTCACCTGATGACAGACATGTGGACCAGTTGTCAGGTGACTGGATCTCTTTTGTTGGGGTAAAGCAAAAGATATCTACAGTCTTGGCCCTGAAGAAAGTTTTACGAGTGTTTGGCGGCATGCAACAGTGCCCATGTTCACCATGGAGAAATCACATACAGCTCTCAACATCTTTAACAAATCTAATAGTAAGGTGTATGAATGGCTGCATTCCAGAGGTCTCAGAATTGGATTTGTTGGCATGGACAATGTCAATAACATAGTCAAGGTCATGTCAGATGCTGGCTAATTCAGGGTCCTGTGTTTAGCCCATTGCATCAACCTTGTGGTGCAAGACTTTCTAAAAAAAGAAGACATAGTCAGCAACATACTGACCACCTGCAGAAGAATCTGCACTAATTTCAGCCATTCTTTTAAAGCCCAGAAGCCATTGCGGATTATTCAGTGTGCTAATAGAGAAAAAGTTAAAGCCCTGATAAACAAAGTGCCAACATATTGGAACTCAACCTATTACATGATGCAACATCTGTTTGAGCAGTACAAACAGATCAATGAGCATATTATTCAAAGAGGGGGGGATACAGATGGGAAAGCTATGACCATGAATGGGGGCAGATGGGACCCAGTCAAATGCCTGAGATTGATGCTACTCCCTTTTGAGGTTTTCACATGGGAAGTTAGGAAGGAGGTTAGTACAATGGGTCAAGCTATCCTGTTGTTGCATCTGCTACAGGACTAACTAAAGAAGGTGTGAATGAAAAGACAGAAGCACATGTCTCGGTTGAGAGCTTGGCTTGTAATTCAAGGCTGTAGCATGACATAATCTCGTACAAACAGTATATCTGTGCCACACTACTTGATCCATGGTACAAAAACATTCTGCCCACTTTAATTCCTTTTTCTGAAGAGGATGTTTCCAAATACAAAAGGTGGATTGTTGAGCAAGCTGGAGACCTTGAAGAAGAATGCCGCCTTCAACTTCCAAGGAGTGCATCTTGTCTCAATACCATCAACCAGAACACCGGCAACAACAGCAACAGAAGGACTGAACCCAACCTCTGCATTGGTTTCAATCAGCATGCCTTAAGTCCAGTGCAGAGGCGATGGTAAAAAAAGATTGGATAGGTGGCAGCACCAATGACCATCCACAGGATGTTCCAGGAATATCTGGATGATCCAAAATAGGTCTATGTGGATCAAAACCCATTGATGTATTGGAATAGGAAGATATGTCAATGGCCAGAGCTCAGCAAGCTGGCAATAAAGTAACTGGCTTATCCGTTATCCTGTAGCCAGTATGTCTGCTGAGAATGTGTTCAGTGCAGCAGTAAGTTTAATTTGTAATTTGGGAACTTGCTTGAGATGATTTGCAATGTTTGGGACCTGAATGATAGGTGATCATTTTTTCCTGGATTTGATTGGCCCTTTCACACTTGGCCTGATTTACTAGCAGGGTCCTCTCCTTTTTTCCGGATCTTCAGAGATCAGAACAGTTACTTTAGTTAACAAACAAAAACCTTTACAAATTACTGCAATTCTGTATCTCTACTTGTTCTTCAACAGCAGTGCACTACACGTCTATCTTGCTTTGGTCTCTTATGACTGAGACAGAGTTACTCGGAGTCAGGAGGAGGATGGAAGAACTCAGGGCAGGACTACCTCTTCAACAGCTAGAAGCAAGAAGTTATCAGTGTCAAAGAGAAACAATGACTCTGAGGCCTAGTACTTAGCTATGTGGAATGGAGAGAGGTGCATACACTATTCCACTCTACGTTACTCAACTCTACGCCACTCCACTCTACGCCGCTCCAGTCTACACCATTCCATTTTACCCCACTCCACTCTATGCCCCTTCACTGTACACCACTCCACTCTTTGCCACTCCACTCTACACCCCTCCAGTCTACACAACTCCACTATCTACCATTCAACTCTACCCCACTCGACTCTACACCACTCCACTCAACCCCACTCCACTGTACCCTACTCGACTCTACCCCACTCCACGCTATTCTACTCTGCACCCCTCTACTGTACGACTCGCCACTCTATGGCACTGCACTCTACGCTATTCCACTCTACACCACTTAACTCCTGCCACTTCACTCTTCATTATACAATTTGAGGCCACACCACTCTATGCCAAACCATTCTATGCCATTCTACTGTATGCCACTCCACTGTATGCCACCCCACGCTATGCTATTAAACTCTAAGCCACTCCACTGTATGCCACTCCACTCTATGCTATTCCACTCTATTCTATGCCACTCTGCTGAATGCTACTCCACTCTATGCCACCCCACTCCACACCACTCCACTCTATGCTATTCCACTCTGTGTGACTTCACTGTAGACCATTTCACTCTCGCTATTCCACTTACACCACTCCACTCTATGTCTCTTCACATTATTCCACTCCACGCTACTCAGCTCTGTGCCACTTCACTCTATGCCAGTCCACTCTACGTCACTCTACTCTACGCTATTCCACTCTACACCCCTCCACTCTATGCCACTCCACTTCATTCTACACCAATCCACTCTACACCAACGCACTCTATGCTACTGCACTCTATGCTGCTGCACTCTATGCCTCTCTACTCTATGCCACTCCACGCTATGCTATTCCACTCTACGCTCCTCCACTCTACACCACTCCACTCAATGCCACTCCAGTCTATGGCATTTGACTGTACCCCACTACACTCTATACCACTCCTCTAATCACCACTCCACTCTACGCAACTCAACTCTATACTACGCTATTCCATTCTACGCCACTCAACTCTATGCCACTCTACTCTAAGCTATTCCCCTCTACATCACTCCACTCTCCACTATTTCACTCTATTCCACTCCACTCTATGCCACTCCAGTCTATGCAACTGCACTCTACGCTATTTCACCCTACGCCACTCTACTGTACACCTTTCCAGGCCATGCCACTCCATTCTCCACTATTCCTCTTTATGCCCCTCCACTGTAACACACTCTACGTCAATCCACTCTATGACACAACACTACCTTGTTTCCGAGGCCAACACGCTCTGTTTCACCTGACGGATTCCTAGGGGGCAGTATCGCCATCTTCGCCGTCTCCCTCCCGCCGCCGCCATTCTCAACGCGGCCGCCGTGCGGAGGGGGACTACCCTTCCCAGGACCCTTTGCAGCGGACGGGAAGCAGAACTAACACCCGCCTCCTGTAGTCTCGCGCCCGGAGGCGCTTAAAAACAACGTGAGCCCCTGGCAAAGCGGGCAATATCCTACCTTGTTTCCGAGGCCAACACGCTCTGTTTCACCTGACGGATTCCTGGGGTGCAGTATCGCCATCTTCGCCGTCTCCCTCCCGCCGCCGCCATTCTCAACGCGGCCGCCGTGCGGAGGGGGACTACCCTTCCCAGGACCCTTTGCAGCGGACGGGAAGCGGAACTAACACCCGCCTCCTGTAGTCCCGCGCCCGGAGGCGCTTAAAAACAACGTGAGCCCCCGCCCCGCGGGTCCGCGCGCGGGCAGCGCCGGGCTAAGCCCGGGCAAAGGGCGGGCCGTCTGTGGCCGTCCGGGGCAGGAGGAGGCAGGGCAGGGCCACGGAACTTTGATCGTCGACTAACCTGTAAGTGATCAGTTCTACATACATACTCGTTTTAAAGGTTACTGCATATGCCTTCACTCATGTCGAAATCCAAGTCGTCTAATCAATCTGGTGCAGGGGAAAAGAGGACTATGGACAATTACCTGGTAAAAGTTGTGAATAAGATCAATAAAGATCGGAGACTTTCACTGGGCAGATCTAACTCTGAAGCTTCCCTAGTGGACACATTAGCCTCTAATACCGAAATACTCGCTGAAAGCTGTATGGGTAACACTGGCAATGCCGATGGGATTGCTGATGTACTCCCTGATATGGATATTGTTGGAAGTATTGATGAACCCACTTCCCCATTGAATTCATCCATCTCATCGATTAGAGCATGCTCCAAAACCACCCCAACTCCCTCCCCGATGCAGAGGAAAATGCGGGCCTGCAGGAAAGTACAAGTAAAGAGAGTGGTGACCTATAAGCCAAAAAAGCAGGGTTCTTCTCAATTAGGCAGGGGGGTTTTACCGGATTCGTCAAAAGATATATTGGGGACTAACGACAATGCTGAGGGGGTCTTTCTGCATGCAGCCACAATAGGACATTTGGTGTCAATTTTTGAGACCAAATTAGAGTCTATCATTAGTCCCTTGTTGGCGAAATTAGAGGTAATTTCAGCAGAAGTAGATAGTTTAAAGGGCCTTTTGGCTTCTTATGAAAAACGATCCTCCCCTACGTTAACCCCCCCTGTCCATAAACCTATAGATGGTGCCATGGAACCTATTTTGCAGCCGTCTGGTATTCACAGTATGGGAGTCCCTTCGGTTTCGGGGGGCAGTTGTCAGTTAAGTCGGCCCATGGACGCGCCATCCACTGTAACATCAGTTGTTGTACCTCCTAAAATAGCCATTTCATCAGGAAAAGTAATTTCTGCACATACATGCCCAAGTAATAATCAGAAGCCTGTAGCCAAGGGAAATGATGGGCATATTAAGCATAAGAGAAACCATATCGTTAACCTCCCACCACAGTGTGCTCCCTACACAGTGGTATTGATTAATGTCCCGGAGGTAGACTCTAGTATGCTTAACTCTAGCCAGGAATCTCATGACTCCTTAAAAAACAAATCACTTGCCTGGCTTAACAAAAATTGCGGATTTCCGCTGGCATTAGCTAAAGATATTTTATCCACTCGCAGAGTCGGCTGGATAGGAGAAGGAAGGAAAACTACCATAGGGGACTGTATACTAGTTAACTTTAAATACCCACAACATGTGGCAACCGTCCTCTTAAGAGCCGCCTCCCTACCCAACCAAGTTAATTTGGTCTCTGCTAGGCCTTTAGGTTACTTTTATAGTTATCTAGATGGCCTACAATTGCCAAGGCCCCAACAGATCGAGATGCATGAACCTGGTTTAATCAGGGGTGGGGGTAGTTATCCTCCCTTTTTTCCACCAAGAGCCCCGCTGTATTTTAATAGAGGGAATATACAGGTTAATGAGGAATCAAGCTGGCAAAGGGATTATACCATCCCCCTTTTTAACCATTACTCTGCCCTGTCCTCATTGGAGGAAAACGACTGACTGTCCGATAATATTAGGAATACGAAAGAGATAGTGGTGATTGGCGACCTTACTGATAAAGTAGTGACTGTTCCCTTGCCACCTCCACCCGAACCTATCAGGGTGGATGTTGTCATGGAGAACATAGGAATTAAAGAGACTCAGAATTGTTGTACTATTGCAGACCCCCCTTTAAATCCTGATTTTTCCTTGGTAGACCCAGTAAATGTTCATACAGGGGCTAAGTGTGATCTTGATACAGGCTACCACGTTGTTACGTGGAATATTGCTGGGTTGAAAAGGAAATTAGATTCCCCTCTGTGGAAAGACTTTATCAATATAGGGTACGACATAATATGTCTTCAAGAAACGTGGTGTGAGGAACCCATCTTTATTGAGGGATATTTAGCACACAGCTTGAACGCAGTGGGTTCAAATGCTGGAAGAGCCAAAGGTGGTCTCTTGCTTTTAATATCCACTAAACTAAAATTTTGCAAAGTTAAAAGCTGTGTTTCAGTGGATGTCTATTCTCAGGTTTTATGTCTAGAGTTTGATAAAGGGAAAGATTTGTTGCTGATAAATTTTTATAATAATGTATTCACTGCAGACAGAGGTAAAATCCTGATTCAGCTTGAAAATGAAATTGAGAGGACACTGGCAGTTACAGGTCACCAATCTATAATCCTCTGGTTGGGCGATTTTAATATAAGTCCTTGTCCTTATGCCTCGAGTAATTCATGTGGCCTAAAAAGGGAAAGTGGTAACATGGAGGGAAATGATTGTTTACATTTCCCACACTGTATGTATGGCACTACCCTCAATATGATGTTAGCAAAGTTTGATTTGGATATGTTAAGTTGCACAAAGAATAGCACCAACGTTAACTGTCCAACATTCACTGGAAGAGGAGCTAATTCATATATTGACCACATTTTATTGTCTAACGATTGTGCATACTCCAACTTGTGTGTTAATGAACAGATTTTAAGTGATCATAACAGCATCTCTTTATCATTGCATTGTTGGGGCCCCAAAAATATGGATGCTAGCAATCGTATTAACTTTATCGAGGCTGTAAGACCTAATGGGTTTAGGATCAAATGGACTAAGGTTGTCCCACATGAGTTGCTGGAGGAGGTTTTAAGAAAATGTACCTTGGAGATAAACTATTGTATTAGCGATGAGGTACACCCGCAAGTTATATTAAACCACCTACGTACTATTAATGAAGCAATTGACAACCTACTTACCAAACCGCATAAGGGGAAAAGAGAAATTAACACTGGTTGGTTTGATAAAAGTTGCACACAGGCTCTTCACGCCCTAAAAAACGCAATGAGCTCTAAACCACGTGATTGTACTATAATTAAAATTTGTCGTTCTGCCTATAAAACATCACTTACCATAAGAAAAAAAGCTCTTCAAGAAGAGGCCTGGTACAATCTTAGTTGTGCGGCCGAAACAAATGATAGTAAGTTATATTGGCAGACTATAAATAGTCCTTTCTTAAAAAATGACTCAGTGCCTGAAATAACCTCCCATGTCGACTGTCAATCATGGATGCATCATTTTTCAAATATTTTTAATCCGGATAGGTTGATTTTAGAATCCCATATGGACAATGAGTATACCTGGCCCAGATTGCCTTTAGATATCGGCCTTGATGAGGTTTACGAGGGCATACGCAACAGCAAAGGCGGAAAGGCGCCGGGCCCTGATGGAGTCCCGCTGGACTTGTATAAATCCGAGTTAGATCTGTGGGCCCCCATCCTGACCAGGCTCTTTAATGCAACAGCGGAGGGTCAGATGCCAATTTCCTGGGGCCAGTCCATAATTATTCCTCTTTTTAAGAAGGGTTCCAGGTCTGAGGCAAGTAATTATCGTCCCATTTCTCTATTAGACGCATCGATAAAAATAATGAGTAGAATAATTCTAAATAGACTCGAGACTTGGGCCGAGGACAACATGATAATTTCAAGGGCACAATATGGATTTAGGAAAGGTCTGGGGACGTTGGAACAGTGTGTTAATTTAGACCTCCTCATACATAAATATACTGTCGCTAAGGAGGGGAATCTTTTCCTTTGTTTCGCAGACCTAAGTAGTGCCTTTTATCTTGTAGACCATAACATCCTTTGGGACACCCTGTTAGATCTCGGTGCCCCCAAAGAGTGTGTCTTCTTTCTGGCCCGGTTATATTCCGGCCTATCATGCAAAGTACGCTATGGTCCTATGGGAGAATGTACACCTTTTTTTAAAGTTGCACGAGGGATTCGTCAGGGGTGCGTTTTGGCCCCGTTTTTATTCTCATTATTTATAAATGAAATTGATACGATTTTAAGTAAATTACCCTCAGACGCCCCTTTGATTAATGGCAGCGTTACTCCTATTCTATTATACGCAGATGACGCAGTTCTTTTATCACGAACACAGAACGGTTTGCAACGCCTCATAGATAGATTTGTGTTATTTACCAAAGAGAGGAAATAGATTATTAATAAAAGCAAGACTTTTGTTATGACCTGCGGAAAGAGGGTGAAATTCAATTCTTCCTTCTTTATTGACAAAGTGAAAATAAAATCGGTCAATAGTTTCTGTTATTTGGGGATAACATTTTCAGGTGATGGGAAATGGACTAAAGAGGACGAGAATGTGAGGTTAAAGATGAACAGAAACACCAGTAGTATTTTTAGATTTGCGGCTAAGTTAGGGCAAAGAAGAGTGAAAGACATGCTGGCTATCTACAAAGCTAGGTGTATTTCATCCGCCTTGTATGGGGCAGGAGTTTGGGGCCACCATTCTGTTAATGGTTTACAGAATGACGAAAATAAGTTCTTGAAGAAACTGCTATGTGCCCCATCCTCGGTTCCCAATATTTTAACTCACATGGAAGCCGGTATTGACTTTATTGCGGACTTAGCCGCATTACGCCCACTGCTACTTTGGCGATCTATTTGGTCTAAACCCGAGACAGTATTTACACAATCAATTATCAAGGACTGTTTGAAACTTGATAATTTATCTCGTATACCTTGGCTGAGTTATATTTACTACTGGTTTAATCTTCTGTTTGAATGTAATATTCGTCTGAACCCTGAAGCAGCTGTACTGATACCAAAGAAAGACATAAAATCGAAGTTCCTAGCATTTAAGAATGCGGCTAGAGAAAATCAGTCCAAAAATCTAATAACAGTTGCTTCTTACCTTGATTTGAATTTTAGGAGAGGTTTTCAGACATATCTAGCGATCGTGACTTACAACCCACATAGATTTGTCCTTACTCGACTAAGGCTTGGGATCGTGCACCATCTAGTCTCATTCCCGGATATAAAGATCAAATCCAATATGCTGTGTCCCTGTGATAATATTTCAAAACAAAGCTGCTGTCACTTTTTATTGTTTTGTAGGTTTTATTGTCATTTTAGGAAATTTTATTTAAAACCTATCCTTTTAAAAAACAAGATACGCACTACTAAATCAGCAATGAAGTTCCTAACAACTCTAGAAAGTCCGGATACCTGTTTTTTTGTGGCATCCTATGTGCTTAAATGCATGAATATAAGGAAATCCATAGTCTGCGTTGACTAGTTTTATTTTGTTATGTACACTGCACATATAGGTACCGCTCAGACTCTGATATGAACCTTGTAGCATGAGCGAAACTCGGATGAATTTTGTAATTATGGGATTGTTACCATACTTATTATCTCCTGCATATTTGCACATATTAGATCACTTACCTGGAATTTGCACTTTGTTATAAATATAATGTGGATGCTTTGTTGGAAAATTAAGTTCAATATTGAATTATTCAAGGAAGCACTATGCACTTTAACAATGTGTTAAATATTGTTTTTTGTTGTGTCCTGTGTATAAGACATTCTAGTCTAATATGTATTTTTAATTGTTTGTTCTGCTTTTATGGTTGTATTTTTACATACCGAATAAAGCTTTTGAACTGAACTGACACAACACTCCACACTTTTGTACGACACACAACTCCACTCTACAAAATGCCACTCCACTCTATGCCATTCCACACTACGCTATTCTACTCTATTCCACTTCATTCTATGCCACTGCACTTTACCACACTCCACTCTACGCCACTCCACTTTATGGTAGTCCACTCTATGCCACTCGATTCTACACTACTCTACATCACTCAACTCTATGCCACTACACTCTATGCTATTCTGCTCTATGCCACTCCACTCTATGCTATTCCACTGTATGCCATTCACTCTATGCCACTGTACTCTATGCCATTTCACTTCACTCTACACCACTCCACTCTACACTATTGCACTCTACACCACATGACCCTACCCCACACAACTCTACGCCACTCCACTCTATGCTATTCCACTCTATGCCCCTTCACTCCATGCCAATCCGCTCTATTACACTCAACTCTTAGTGACTGCACTGTACGCCAGTTCACTCTACTCAATTCCACTTTACAGGACTCCACTCTACGCTTCTTGACTCTATGCCAGTCCACTCCATACTATTCCTCTCTATGCCACTACAGTCTATGATACTCCACTCTACGCTATTCCAATCTATGCCATGCTACTCTAGGCCACTCTACACCACTCCATTCTAAACCACTCCACTCTACACCACTCCACTCTATGCTATTCCACTTTACAGCACTCTACGCTATTCCACTGTATGCCATTCCACTTCAATGTATGCCAATCCACTCCATGCTATTGTACTCTACGCCACTCTATGCCACTACATTCTACAAATGATATATCAATAAGGACGGACTCAGAGCGCATAGTGGTCCGGCATACATGCTCCAGGTAACTAGTCAGGGTAAGAAGGGTATGCAGTTCCTAATAGGATGTGTTCTTCTACTTAGGCAGATACAGTTCCAAAGAGTCAGCTGGGAGTGCTACTCTTTAGGAACAAAAACCCTCACACACCTAGATAGGTGTCATGCTTCATCATTGTGCTTTTGCTCCATTTCGGTCCAGCGCTGAAATGCCCAACGGGCCCATTCAATGGGGGCTCTTTACCGGAGAACTTTTTATAACCTGTTTGTGAAGTGTGGGTGTGTGGGTCTTGGGTGTAGATTGGTGTAGTATGTGTATAGGTGTGAATGTTATGTTAAAAATAGGGCAGGGGGTTCTCCTCGGAAATAATTTTAATGATCAAGTCCTCCTGACTACATTAAAATACATGAAGCTACTCACTAGAATTAATTATCTAAGGTTGCTGTTAGGTCGACATGTTTCAAACCTAATTTAGTCATATAAATGACATAGTAGCTTTTTTTCAGGACCAGTGTTACCTAATCTACATAATGATTGGAGTTTCAATGGGTGGATTCCTCTATTTACTCCCAATCACACATACCTCTCGGGGCATCAATTACTCAGAGGCTGCCGGCGATGGAAGGTTATACAGCGAACTTGTCCACAGGATTCGCACACAAATTGGCATTCTACCACGCCTTACTCGAGGAGACGAGCAATACCCAAGGAGGGTCACTGCAAAAATAACCTTTTAATTCAGTGTATTCCTAACCTTCCCCCTTATATCTTTTTTTTTTAATTTCTTTTCAGGACAAGGGACTAAGTGCCTGGTGTCCTGTAATGGGTGCCGCAGCATTTTCTTTCTTGTTGCGGCCACCCAATCAGCACGCCATCCCAGTAGGAGCCTCACTCCTATAAGAGCAAGTTGGCCCAAGGCATAAAAAGTCCCCAGGCCAAGCAGAACACTCTATTTTATGAGGTTGAGCTTGCGGGACTCTCGTGTGAGCCCCTCTAGCCCAATCGTGCAGATAGACAAATATTTTTGTACCTCAATTTCTCAAAACCCACTGAATGGATATACACCAAATCACAACAAAATATGCGTTCTGGGCCAGCATCTAGCTGCCTGACAAATTTGATGTACTTCCTTTCAGCAGTTTTTGCAATAGCTCCGCTCAAAAAAGTCTATGGAAAATGTATGGGGATTTTGAATTTTTTGAGCCCCCTTTTTATCTGCCCCCGCATAATGGATCACCCCGAAACTTTCCATGAAGAAACTAGTCAAAAAACACTTTTTTTGGAAAGTATCATGAAGATTTGTTAAAGAGTGCCAAAGTTATTAGCAAACCAAAAATGGATTTCCCAAGGAAGCACAGACCTAACTATAACTACCCAGTAGTGACCGCCACTGGATAATATTTAAATATGTATATAGTTAGGGGTTTAACTTACCTTAACTATACTTACCTTGCATGGTAAAGGCATGCATGGCAAAGGCACATTGTGTGGTAAAGGCAACTGTGGTAAAGGCATAAGTGTTAAAGGATGTGTGGTAAAGGCATGTGTGGTAAATGTATTATTGTAAAGTCATCCATTTCTGCAGGAGTGAGTCTTGATCTCCAAGTTCTAATCCTGAGGTCCTCGAATGCCTGGCTGTGTCAAAATGTACTCCTTCTACCATCCTGAGGAACCTGTGATTTAATAACTTTTTGTCTCCAAAGATCCCCCTAGGACTGGGACAAACCTGCAAAGTCAATCCAATGAATGTGCATTGCTCCTTCACCAAAGATTTACTTTGCTCCTGCTCCAACCTTTTTCTGAGCAGCAAATGAGTTTATGTGGAACATCGCAGTGAGGGTGTCTGGCCTCATAGAGCCCTGTTTAGCTACAGCTTGCAACCTTGCCCCTATAGAGGATACTGAGCTCCAAAAAAGTGACTACGCCCGAAGGTGAAAATCTTCACTGGGTGTAGGTGCCAAACACATCAGACTGGTGAGGGACCTTCTTTGGGTGTGAATTTTTAATTTCTCCCACTCTTGGCTTTATTGCCAAAAGTGAACGGCATCACCGGGACCTCATCCAATGGTTATCCAGTCTCATGGCGCCCTTCTTGGCAACAGCCTTCTGCCTTGCCCCCTTCAATTTTTGACTCCCATTTCAAAGGCGTAGTTAGAAGGTAAAACGGCTGACCTGGACAAGCATGGTTTCTGTATCCGACCCATGCTCTATTGCGAGTGGTCTTTAGTTGTGCCTAGGTCCCAGTCAAGCACAACCAGGTTTCCGTTGTTGGCGTTAAAAGTTTTTTGGTGCTATTTTTATTTAAAACTTTAAACATTCATATCTAGTTCCCTTTATTGGACTGTTGTCATTTGGTGTCATTTTCTTTACTAGACTATTCTACATTTTTATAAACTGGAAAATTAAATTGGGGTTTCATTGTGTTGTATTTTTGACTTTTTAACTCTTTAGCTACTTCCAAATGATTACACATTTTCCTAAATTAAGCCAGTCTGCTCTGTGCCATAGCTACTAGAGATTTGAGTTCAGGGTTAAATTACTGAAACCTTTATTGGATCTAACAAGAATAGGGACCTTATTACTTGAGGTTAACTACCATTCTACCTCAACTAACAATACACTTTCTGACACACAGGATTGTGTTTCATCTGCTCACCACAGCAAGGGAAAATGACAAAATGGCAATGCAGAGCTGTGTTATGGCTTTCATTATGGTTGAGTGGTTATGTTGTACTACATGATTTGTCGTTTTTGTCTCATTATTCAGGTTCATTGTAGTTTATTGTTAGTTTGGAATCCAGCTAATGACTAACATAGTTGAAAGTGTAAAGCCTAATCCTTGCTTCATGTCCTTCATACAATTAAAACGTTCATACGCGAAAGCTAATGTTTTTGCATTTAAAGTATGGTCTGTGGAAGGTAAAGTTGATTGGTTGATTTCGAAGATGTTTGGGATCATCAGGCAGGGTGAAAGATGGAATGGAGCCTGGGAGTACAAGAGTACGTCATGTTGACGGGTAGTGCACTAAATTGGAGACTAGAGGAGTTTAATCCTGATGTAGTTAATTGGAGGTTGTGAAATGTGTAACACGATTGTGGTAAAAAAGGGAACCAAGTTAAGAGTTCATAACACAGAATTTTCCTATATGTGAGTGTGTTGAAACTAAGCAGCTGTCTGAGATGAGTGTTATAGTTGTTGTACCAATTCAGATTACAGCATAGCTGCGCTTATTACTGAAGTTGTAAACCAAGGGGCATATTATCAACGGCCAGCGATAATCATCGCTGGCCGTTCTTAGCGTGAGAATTGTTATCGCCGGCTATCACTGATAATTATCGCCATGCTAGCGCTGTATTAACAACGCATAGCGCAATGGCGATAATTATTCCAGCGATAGCGTTGTTTTCCATGGAACATCTCTGGTTTTCCAGTGATGTTCCATGTAAAACGGCGATAACCATGCTGATACGACCCTGTGGATGTATCAGCATAATCCACCTCCAATATAAAGTATAGGTAAGTCAGCATTTTTGCAGATGTTAGTTTTTGGCGAAAACCGCGGTTTTCGCCAAAAACTAACGTCTGCAAAAATGCCTGGGCCTCCTTGTAAATATCGCAGTGTGCACATCAGCGATATTTAGAAGGTTGTTCTGGCCAGTGACGCCCACTTTGCATCTCATTAGAGATGCAAAGGGAGGCGTCGGGTAAAAGGGTGCTAACATGCGCTAATGCTTGTTATCACCCTCTTGGTAATAGGGCGAAAACATTAGCTCCGCTTTTTTGGCTTTTAAAGCCAAAAAAGCGGAGATAAGGCCCTTGATAATATGCCCCCATATGCCTTGATTAGAATATATATCACTCTTAGGGATTTTAATAGCGTGATTTGAGTGAATCACTCTCGCTATAAATCAGTGACGTGGAAATGTTGAAGAAGGCAGCATTGTTCTGGATCTTTGCTTTATCTTTAGCCTGTCTCTAAGTAGAAGCAAACCAATTTCCATGCAATTTCATATTTTTTTTCTGACTCAGTATGGGGCTTTACTTTAGCAGTGTTTCAGTTATGATCAGGATTACAGAAGATTTAAGAAATTTCTGGCTGTTATTTTCAAGATGATGTATTGGCAAATAGCACTACGAAGGAGGAGTATGATATTCATGTCTTTTTGGTCCTTAATAAATTGCAAGCGTGTAGACTCAGCATCAAAAGGAAGAAGGTCAAAATTTGGGTTGAAAGTGTAACATATCTTGGTCATGTCAGTGAGAAGGGACGTAGTATCAGATCAAAAGTACAAGAATGTATTGCAAGGTTGAATTAAGGAATAAAGACCAGATACAATCATTATCGATTGTCACTAAAACATTTTTCATTTTTTATTATAAAATTAAGTTCACGAGGGAGATGAAGAAACAGGATGCATGTTTGTCTGAGATGGTGAACTTCAGACGACTTACACACCTGAGCTGTTATATAAAAATGCAGATGTTACACATGTTTTATTTCAAGGCTCAATCTTTCTCTCTGTAGATGCCTGTCGCCGTCGTGATAAGCCCGGGGCAAAAAGGTGATGGGATTGTGACTTAGGGCCTCTTTTAGGGTTTGGTGGAGTGGGAGGAACGGGACACGGAAAACCAATGGTTCTGCCACCCCCCAAACCCACAGGTCCTCTGCATTATTATAATTTTGGGGAATTGCTGGGCTACTGTTTGTTCTGCCAACTGTAAGTCTGACCCAGCAGTCCATCCACCCCAGAACCTCTGGGTCCTACTAATGATCACCCCCTCCCTATGGAGAGTGTGGCGGAGGTCACTTATTTTCCCTGCCCGGGCAGGTAAAATGTTAAATGACTCCTACCTACAGGGAAAAAAGCTCCCCACACGTCTGGGCCATTCCATTGACTGTTCAGAAAAAAAAAACTTCTGATTTGGAAAAATACTATCTCACAAGCATGGGAAAATATCTTACGTTTGAATGAGGAATAATCAACACAAATATTTAAGGCGCTATTTAGACTTTGGCAGGTGGAATAGTCTATAAAGAAAACTGTCCTGTTATCCTGTCTGCAGTATTACAAGTACCATAGGCTATGATGCACTTATAACACGGTGAACGGAACATCCACCACCTTTGTGATGGCGCATTCTTTTACCCAAACTCTAAATCTGACACTTACTCGCCTCAGTAATATAAGCACATATCTACTGTAGCTCCATGTAAAATCTACGGTGTTGAGAGAGTCCGTCGGGGCAGATTTACGTTTCCTGGCGCATCCCTGCAAATCAGCAGGGATGCGCCAGGAAAGATGCGTGATGCAAGTTTACCCTTGTGCCACCGCAGATGCGCCGCATTTACAATGCGGTGCATCATGGCGCATGGATAAACAGATGCATGTCGCATCTGCCGGCGTAAGGTTGGTGCCATGCTGGTGTTGTGTCGCGGGTGTGATGCAACCCCAGCACTGTTCCAACCTGGCCTATCCTCAACATGGTGCATCACGCCTTACGCCTGCTTCAAGCAGGCGCAAGGTTTTGACGCAGCGGCGTCGGAAAAGTGAGTGAGTGAAATCTTGTAGATTTCACTCAGGCACTTTTCCGAGGCATTCCTGCGACGGAACACCCCCCCCCCGCGCCAGAACACCCACATGAAACCTGACGCAGGTTTCATGTGGCGCAGGGCTTTACAACGTGACGCATCTCCCTAGATGCGTCACGTTGTAAATAGGGTGCAACGTGGCGCATGGTTTACACCGCCGCTGTGTCACAGAAGTGATGCAACAGCGGTGCAAATGTGGCGCACGGGGCTCGTAAATCTGCCCCTGAGTGTTTAGTATGATCATCACGTGCCAGCTTGTTCTAAACTCTGGACCACAGCCTGCTGTATTTTGAAATGTGCATTTTCTTTAATATGACCCTCACAGATTAAATGCTCGTTTAAAACACTACTTGCCACTTATAAGGTCCAGTGGAGTGGTTTCATAGTTTCATAAGTGATTAATCATTATTGCTTAACAGAGTAAACCTTGCTGCCTAACATTTCAGTGTCCTACATCTAAAATGCTTCTGAAGGACATATTTTTCATCATGATTTTTTTTAAATTAGATTTTAACTGGATTTTCGCATGGTATCAAAACATTTTACATCTGTCACATCAGCTTTCATATACATTTTCTCCAAACTTCTGAGATATGTTTTTTCCATATTGCGACCCTGTATACTTTTTAGGTTCCTTTATGAAACTCATCTTAACAACAAGGAATAAAAAACAAACCAAACATTCTCCCCACCATCCCCATTGTTGTGATAATTCGTGTGAAATAGGAGAAACATAACTTCCTTTCCATAATGTTATACCTATACTTGATTGTTTCTCTGTCAGTCCTGTCTCTATCAGTTGCTCATCTAGAATAATTTATTTTTTGCATCAACTATCATGAGGGACCAGGCCCGTGCATCCTCGTCTAACTTATCTCTTCTGACTTTTTTCATTCGAACTAGTTCTGCGGTTGCCCATTCATTCGGATCTTTTAACCATCCCTCAATTGTGGGAGAGTCCAGATTGAGCCATCTAATCGCTATCATACTCTTTGCCAGCACTAACCCTAATAGAACAAACTTTCTGCTTAGCTTTTTCGATTTTGTTGTGGGGAGCAGGCCCAGTAATACAGCTTTTATAGTAGGTGGTATTTTCCACCCCTTGGCTATTTGAATGAAATCTATTACCTTTCCACAAAATTGTGTCAATGTTGGACAGCCATATATCATATGACTGAAATGTGCATCTGTATGTCTGCATCTAGGGCATTGGTTTGTATGATCCGGGTATATTCTATGTAGGACTTGCAGGGTTAGAAATGTCTGGTGTATAATGTTATATTGTTGAGTTTAAACCACGCATTTGAACTTCCCCTTTGATTCCCTCGTGTAGTTTCTTCCATTCTTTCTCTGTTAAGGGTTCATCTATTGTACCGTCCCACCGCGCCTGGACTGGAAGGAATTTGTTGTGTAGGTCATCTCTTAGTGCTTTGTATATATTTGTGAGACTAATCTACGGCCTCCCGAAAGGCTAAGTATCGCCTGAAAGACCAATGTAATGGGCACCTCCTGCGGAAATGCAGGCCACTACTCCCGGGCCCCTGCAGATATTTTCAGGTATTGCAGATATTGCCTTTTCCCCAGCTCAAATATATTCTTGTTAATGTATAGGTCTCCCATTGTTGGACAGCCACCTTCCACCCATTTTTTTATGGACATTGTTTCTTCTATCTTCTTGAAGGGTTTCACCACCCATAGTGATGCATCAGGGGCATTGGGTGCATGTCTAACTACTGTCTGTATTGCTGTTTCCCAGAGTGCCACCACGTGCTGGATGATATATGGATAGGACCTGGGCACCCCAGACCCCATTATGAGGAGCTCCGGGAGAGTGACCCTTCCATAACTCGGATAAAACCGAGGTGATATTGTTTGGCAACAACATCAAATTCTGGACGCCCAACTGGTGGCCGGACACGATGGGCACTCTCCCCGTTCCCACTAAAAAGGTAAAATACCTGGGCGTAATACTTGATGACAAATTCACCTTAGAGCCCCAAGTGAATGCGTTGATATCAAAAACTATGTTCGTTATCAGAATGCTGAGGAAAGTGCTGCCTTCTTTGCCCCGGGAAAGCAGACAAACTGTGGTCATGGCTCTTGTAATGGCAAGACTGGACTACTGCAATGGGCTCTATCTAAACGTTCAACAAAGATCCTTGAATAAATGGCAGACGTTACAGAATGCTGCAGTAAGACTGCTTATAGGAACGTCGAGATTTTCCTCGGTTTCCAAATATATTAAGAAATTGCATTGGCTTCCAGTTAAAAGTCGAGTACGCTTTAAGGCTCTATGCCTGGTTTTTAAGGCCCTCCATGGCATAGGACCAGATTATCTAAAGCACAGACTCCAATGGTATATTCCTGAAAGAACACTATGGTCAAAAGGAGCCAAGCTGGTCTTGGTGCCGCGCATAAATAAAGCCCGATGGGGTGGCAAAAGCATCATTCAGGGTGCAGCATTTATTGAGTCTAAAAGCAACTCAGCCTTATCACTCCCACCTACGCGTTTCCACCAAACTGGTCTTGATCACAGTATACGATTCAGTCAATCATTGCTTTCCATCCTAAATACCTCTCTCCCACATTATCCATTAAGAGGCATTGTGGGAATGGTTGTCCACATAAAAGATAATATAATCCAATCACTTTATATAAATCCACAAATCAACTGTATCAAGTGGTGTATTGTAATTATACTATTTCCTAATTATTACACATTATTATATGTTTAGAATATAATTCAAATTACATGGTTGTTCATAACTCTGCATACAAGGTTTATCTAGTTCAAATTGAATGTCATGACTAAGTGTCAATGTAATGTAGCCATGATACTCTGTATTCTTAGAGGTCATCGTTATATACCACACTATTTATATCAATTACAAAACCATCCCATTGGATTGTATAGTAACCATCCAGATATTTATAACTCAGGATTCTCTGATATCTATAATCTATTAGGGCAACTGAGTGCTTGACCCCAACAGCCTGATAGATTTTCTGTATTCAGGGCTATACTACTTTGTATTTGCTATTTATGAAATTTTATGATCTTTTATATTTGAGGATAAGTGCCTTGGTAGTCCCATTACTATATTGTTAGTACCTTCATATGTGGTATATGGCTTTACCCTTAGTATGAACATTGTTTTTCACTTGGTAACCCGATATCGAAACATATATTTACTACTAGTTATGTTGCTTATAGTTTGCTTATTCAAGCCTGATACATATAATGTTTCTTACTAATAGGGTCAGAAGTGAGTTATAATATTGCATTACAAATGAATGTACATTTCCTCCTCCCTGTTTAAGCCTGAAGGGGTCTTTGTCTTAAATCTAATAATGAGTTGTGACTCCAACAGTCTCAATTTAACAGTTTTATTGCCACCCCTCTCATCTCTTGGAGCTGTGGCTATTCCAGAGTAGGTTATGTTGAGCCAGTTCATTCCTTCATGTGTTATCATATGTTTGGCGTTCGCATCATTTCCGTCTTTGTTCTCTAGAGCTCTTATATGTTCTATGTTCGTTGTTTCAATGGACATATCCTGCTGCCGATGTATCTTTTGCCACAGAAACACTCAATTAGGTAAACTACATATACTGAGTCGCAGGTGATTTTCTCATTGATGTTAAATATTTTACCTTTAGCTTTTAGCTCTTATGATGGGTTGGTGGAAAAAAGACCGTAGCTTGAAGAGAGGAAAATTAACAACACATAGCCAAAGTAGCCCTCTGGCTGAGATTCCTAGACAATCACTTTCTGATATGGAATGGGAGTGAAATTGAATTCATGGAATACTTTTCCATAGTCAATAATAAAGATGTAGGTCTGAAATTGACTTGCAATACAAGTACTAGAGAAATACAATTCTTGAACACAACCGTGTACATAGATGTAATGTAATGTAACCAGAATTACTAAAGCGCACTATCATCCCACGGGTATCCTGGCGCTGAAAATGACAGAGGTTCCTCTACAAGCACATGTTTTACCCACTGCATGAGTAGACTGCACTACATCCTAGGGAAGAGGTAAGTGTTAAGTTTTTTCCTAACTGAAGGAACTCCTCTATTTGTCTGATATTGGGTGGGAGAATGTTCCGCAGGTGTGCAGCCGCACAGCTGAATGCTCTCCCCCCATAACTGGAGGTTCTTATTCTGGCAGCGCAGAGCAGGTGAGCAGTGGAAGAATTAAGAATTTGTGATGGGGAGTGCCAGACAAATTTTTCTGCAGTGGCAGAGGTCCAAGTCCATGAAGGGCAATAAACACAATACATAATGCTTTGAACTGGATTCTCTGAGCTAGAGGGAGCCAGTGGAGATCATTGAGAGCCGCGGATGCAGAATCACCTCGCCTCCTCTTTAAAGCTAACTTTGCGGCTATTGTCTGTATTCTTTGTAGTTTCATAATGAGGAAATTGGGTGCACCAAGGAACAGGGCATTATAATAGTCCAGCCGGCTCAGGATAACACTTCTGACTACTAGAGCCCTGGCTGACAAAGGTAACATGGGGAGGATTTTCCGCAAGGGTTTGATGAAGGAGAAGCAGGTTCTAACTGTTTTTTTAACATTTTTCTCCATACTCAACTTGTTGTCGAAAACTACCCCCAGATTGCGCACAGCTACCGCTGGTGTAGAAGGTGTGTCTGCCTGAATCTGCCAGAAATTATCTGGAAGTGGACCAGGGGGAGCCGATTCACAGAACTCACTTAAGACGAAATCCTAAACTTACTACTTTTGGCATTCACAGAAGTTAGGATTTTGTCTTAAGTTTGTCTTAAGACAAACTTAAGACAGACTTAAGACAGTCTTAAAACAGACTTAAGACAGTCTTAAGACAGACTTAAGACAAACTTAAGACAGACTTAAGACAGACTTAAGACAGACTTAAGACAAACTTAAGACAAAATCCTAACTTAAGTCTGTCTTAAGTCTGTCTTAATTTTGTCTTAAGTTTGTCTTAAGACTGTCTTAAGTCTGTCTTAAGACTGTCTTAAGTTTGTCTTAAGTTTGTCTTAAGACAAACTTAAGACAAAATCCTAACTTCTGTGAATACCAAAAGTAGTAAGTTTAGGATTTTGTCTTAAGTTAGTTCTGTGAATCGGGCCCGGGATTTTTTTCACTGTGCAGTGTAAGATTTCCGTTTTCCCTCCATTAAACTGCAAGGAATTATCCATGAGCCATCTAGCAGTCTTCTGCATGCATTTGTGGAAGTTACTGAGGGACGTAGACTCTCTGGGGCCGATTCACAGAACTAACTTAAGACAAAATCCTAAACTAACTACTTTTGGTATTCACAGAAGTTAGGATTTTGTCTTAAGTTTTTTGTAAGACAAACTTAAGACAGACTTAAGACAGTCTTAAGACAGACTTAAGACAGTCTTAAAACAGACTTAAGACAAACTTAAGACAGACTTAAGACAGACTTAAGACAGACTTAAGACAAATTTAAGACAAAATCCTAACTTAAGTCTGTCTTACGTTTGTCTTAAGACTGTCTTAAGTCTGTCTTAAGACTGTCTTAAGTCTGTCTTAAGACTGTCTTAAGTCTGTCTTAAGTAAGCCTGGGCGAAGCACTACGCTACGCTCGCGTAGTTTGCGAAGTTCGCGCTACTTCGCACTACGCGAACTGCACGTAGCACAGTGCGAACACGCGTAGCGTAAAGTTGCGTAGTGCTGCGGTCATTTTTTTCTTGCTCGCGGTCCTCAACGTCAAGTTGGCGACCGCGAGCAAGCAAAATGACATCCCGGCGAGACTTTTTCCTTGTTCGCGATCAGCAACTTCAAGTTTGCGATCGCGAGCATGGAAAATAAACCTCCCGGCGAGATTCCCAACGCGAGGAGGTCAGGTTTCTCATTGCGAGTGGTCGCGTATGCTCGCGACCGCTCGCGATGAGAAACTACCAGTTCGCGTTGAGAAAGCTGAAGCTCGAGTAAAAATCTACTCGAGCAGCAGAAAACTACAGCTCGCACTGTGCAAGATGCCATTTTCAATGATTGCACAGTGCCGGTTGCTTGTCCGCACTGTGCAATCATTGAAAACGACATCTGGCACAGTGCGAACAAGGTACTACGCAGTTCGCGAAGTGCTACGCGTAGCTCACGTAGTGCAAACTTCACTTTGCGTAGCTTCGCGAAGTGCTACTTCGCGAACTGCGCCCAGGCCTAGTCTTAAGTTTGTCTTAAGACAAACTTAAGACAAAATCCTAACTTCTGTGAATACCAAAATTAGTAAGTTTAGGATTTTGTCTTAAATTAGTTCTGTGAATCGGGCCCATTGCCTTCAAGAGACAAGATGAGCTGCGTGTCGTATGCATAATTCACCAGCTTGATGCTATAGGATTTAATGATGGGAATCAGTGGTCTTAGATAGATATTAAAAAGGATCAGACTAATGGATGACCCTTGGGGACCCCATGCTGAACCGTTCTAAATTTAGATAGAAAAGGGGGAGGGCCACAGCTTGTTGCCTATTCTCCAGATAGGACTGAATCCTGTTAAGAGCCAGGCCCTCCAGCCCAATTTCAACAAGCCGCCTCAGTAATATTGTATGATTGACCATGTCGAATGCGGCAGACATGTCCACTAGAATCAAAACGGTCGACTTACCTCTGTCTGCCCGCAGTCTAAGTTCGTCCAAGACCATTACTAGTGCTGTCTCTGTCCCATGACCTGGTCGAAAGCCAAATTGCACATCTTCAAGTCTCAAATTGGTTTCCAGGAACAGAGAGAGAGTTCTGCTGACCAGGCGTTCAAGAATTTTTACTGGGTATGGGCGGAGGGAAATAGGACGATAATTATTTGGACACTGAGGGTCAAGGGTGGGTTTCTTCAGCAGAAGTGTCACCATGGCCTGTTTCCAGCAGGGAGGGGTGTCCCACTGCTCAAGGTTTGGCTGCAGATCCGATGGAGCTGTGGTAATAGCTCCCTGCAATACTCCTTCCAGACCTTGTGGGGGAGAGGGTTCATCGGGGACCCTGATTTGGTGCTCATAGCAAGTTTATAAAACTCTTCTTCCATGGGTGTAACAAACTGGCTTAGAGTTACAGGTCTATTCTCACCTGCCCCTTCCTCTAACTGATAGGCTAATGGCTGAGTTCAAGTCTCAGATACAGAGTCACACGAATTTTCCAAACTTTCTGATAACCCAGTAATTATTTTTGAGATTTTCTCCTCCAAAAAAGTAGCTAAGCTTTCGCATAGTTCTTGAGTTGCGATAGTTTTATTATTCAAGCAGTCAGGGTTGGACAATTCATCGACTATCTTAAAGACCCTAGGGGGTTTGTTGGGAGCCCCTAAAATTGAGTTGGCAAAAAACTCAGCTTTTGCTTTAGAAATCTCCTTTTTATAGTTATTCAGTGTGGCCTTCAAAGCTGCTTTATCAGCTGTATCATAGCATTTCCTCCATTTTATTTCTGCCAGTTTACAGCTCTTTTTAAGGTTTTTTAGATTCTTGTTAAACCAAGGGTCGGATTACTTACGCTTAGGGGCATATTCTCAAGGAGCTATCGCCGAGTTAACGGCACTTTATCGCAGCCAAAGTCGCGATAAATTTATCACCCCATTCACAAGCCGGTGCTAACAGCCCATAGCACCAGTTTACTCACGATAGCAGCCGCAAAAAACATCACCGCAGATGACCCCGGCAACTATCGCTAATGAGATGCAGAGTAAGCATTCCAGAGCAAAAACCCGCGACAACACCACACCACAACATTCTCAACGACCAGCCAGATCGTAGATAAGACCACGAAACAGGCGATAAGGCGCGTTAGCAGCAGGAAACTAACACCTGCTCTGACCTGGGTTAAAGTCGGATGGCACCCTGCACCACAAAAGGGAGCCCAGCCCAGAGCCACACCTGAAGAACAACAGATGCCATAGAGCCACTGATCATGTGGGCCGGACAGCCAAGAGGGCCACAACAACCACCGCCACCACCCCCAGGACCACCCCCCGGGCCCCACCCCAGGCATCCCTCAACTCTCCCAGACCAATACTGAAGACAGCGACCCTCTGAAAATGCACTAAACTCACAGACCCAATACCAGAGAATGTCATTGCCCACTACAAGCCCAAAGGGACAACCCTCCTCTGCATCCTGACCACCATTGCCCACAGGCTGATGGTACCAACACAGCATACAACCAACATCCCACCTCAGACAAAGCTGCTGGCCGTGCTGCAGGTGCTGGCCTCTGGTACTCTCCAACCAACATCCGCCTGAGACGGAGGAGTCACACAGCCAGGGCAATCCAAGACCCACACAACGGTAATGGATGACATCATCAGCTTGGTATCCCACTATCTATACTTCCCACACACTGCACAGGAACAGCCGAAGACCAAGCAAGGCGTGTATGCCACAGCTGGCTTCCCGCACGTGTTAGGGGGCAATTGACTGCACACATGTCCTACTTGTGCAGCCTGGCAACACTGCACACAATAAGCGCAACAGAAAGCGCACGCATCCCACCAATGTCCAGGCAATAGTGGACCACCTGGGAATCTCTGCCAACGCCGCCGCAAACCACCCAGGCAGTGTCCATGATTCCTAGACCTCCGACTGTCCATCATCAAGCTGCGCCACCAGGATGGCACCCACGTAAATACACTGCGTGTTGGCCAATACCAAATGCACACACCACACACCTCAACTCCACAATCATGCAAAACACAACACAGGAAATGCACACCTCACAAGCTCACATACAACATGCACACCCACCAGACACGACAGCACAACTCACTGTGGGCCAGCCATGTACATTAGCCATCAATGGGATGGCACCTCGGCCACACAATAGCAGAATGTCGGTTGAGGTGGGGGCCAGGCATGTGTGAAGGAGGCAAGGGACCGATGAATGAGACTGTACACAATGCCAAGTGTGGCGTGGATGTGCTGGACAGACTGCAGTATGCATACCTGTTAGAAATCAGATTTTTGGTAGGCTAGGGCGTGGGCCAAAGCCAGGCAAAAACCACCAGTCTAGTCAGGATAAGGGAGTTACACTTCTCAAATAACCCCTGCTCACCCCCTTGGTAGCTTGGCACCAGCAGCTATGCTTATCTTAGAGGCAGTGTGTAAAGCATTTGCACATAACCAACAGTAATACAGTGTACACACTACAAAAGGACACCACACCAGTTTAGAAAAATATCCAATATTATTATATAATTAAAACAAGACCAAAAACGATAAAAATCCACAATACTATACTTAAAAGCTCACAGTTCAAATATACGTTGATTAAAAAGAGTTCCTTGTGTGGATAGCTTCTTTCGGGCTACCACGGCGTCGTGAACACACAAATCCAAAAACAGTTCTGGCTGACCGCGGGGTCGCAGGCCATCTACGGTGTCGGAAAGACCTGCAAACAGTACCTTTCAGAGATGCAGGGTGATGGGGCCCTTGAAGTCACTCGCGTGCATACAGGTTGAGCTCCGTTCTGATGGGATCAGGAGCGTTGGCGCCAACATGTGTCAGGTGCTGTGGTGCGAAGCGCAGCGGCATGGTGTGCAGTGACCCCGGTGCGAACAGCGGCTCAGTGGCGGCATCAGCTGGTGTCGTCGGTGAGACCAGGGTTGCAGTGCGAGATGGAGGCGGTGCTCGTCACGGTGCTAGCAGGTCACGGTGCAAGCAGCAGCGTCGTCGTTGCTGAAGTGCTGTTGTCGGCTGTCGAACTGGAGTCGATGGTGCCGGCGTCGGTAGGCCAAGGCTGCAGTGCGGGATGAGGGCGGTGCGTCGTGTGACTTACGAGCAGTGCCCTTGAACCACGGTGCAAGCAGCGGCGTTGATTTCGGCTTGAAGTGGCGGCGTCAGGAAGGCCACGGCGTCGTCGTGTAGGGAGACGGTGTGGAGTGCGGTGCCCACAGGTTGTGGTGCAAGCAGCGGCTCGGTGGCAGCGTCAACAGGCATCGTCGGTGAGACCAGGGTCGTGGTGCTGCGTTGCGGCAGTGCTCTCTGCGGTGCCAAAGCTTCGGCGTGAAGCAAGGTGGTGAGGAGTGCAGTGCCCACAGGTCACGGTACAAGCCGCGGCTTGGTGGTGGCATCAACAGGCGTCGTCAGTGAGACCAAGGTTGCGGTGCAGAGTTGCGGCAGGGCTCTCTGCGGTGCCAAAGCTTCAGCGTGAAACAAGGAGGTGCAGAGTGCGGTGCCCACGGTCGCGGTGCAACATTGCGGTGGTGCCCTCTGCGGTGCCTTCATGACACGGGGTCGGCAGGGTCGTCGTAGGCGTCGTCGAGGTGGTGTTCTTCGGTTTGCAGTATGAAACACACAGTCCCCAGTGCTGCGAGTTGAAGAACCTGGAGTCTTTGATGTTCCTGAGACTCCGTGAACAGGGGGCAAGCTCTACCTCAAGCCCTTGGAGAGACTCACAAATTAGGTTGCAGAAAGTCCAGTCCAGGCCTTTCACTGCCCAAGACAGAAGCAGCCACTGCAGGTCAGCCCAGCAAAGCACCCAGCAAAGCAGTCGTTCCTTTTCTCAGCTTCCACGGCTCTCCTTCTTGGCAGTCTTCTTGTTCCAGATGAGTTCTGAAATTCAGGGGTCTGGGACCCAGTATTTGTAGCTAAAAATCCTTTGATCTTTCAGGTAGAGGGTGTCTGTGCCCAGCCATAACCAGTTCTGCCTTCTCTGGTGTAATTTCCTGGCAGGAGGTGGAGACAGCATTGTCCGAGGCAGACCAGGTCCTTTGAGGTGCAAGGAAATTCTTCCCCCTTCCCCCATCGCAGCTCAGGTCTAATCAGCCCTTTCCTGACCTATCCCGACCATCTGGAGCCCCTCCGGCCCCCCAGCCTTCTGTCCACCAAAACCCAGACAGGCAATCCACATTCTAGCAGAGGCATACGGGATGACTGAGCAAGAAAATACCCACTTTCTAAAAGTGGTATTTTCAAACACAGAATATAAAAACCACCTTCACTAAAAGAAGCATCTTTAGATTCTGAGTTCAGGCATACTAAATTCTATTTTCTTACCGAGTTCCATGGGCCAGTTATATTTATAAGATGTTATAAACAGACCTCCCATTCTATCCTATGGGGAACTGGTAGCCTTGCAATAGTGAAAAACGTAATTGGCTGTAATTCACTATTAGGACATGCCACACACACCAGGACATGTCCTACCTTTCACATACATTGCACCCTGCCCACAGGGGTACCTTGGGCCTACCTGAGGGATGTCTGACATGTATGAAAAGGGAAGGTTAGGGTCCGGCCAGTGTGTGCACTGGCCAAGTCGACATGGCAGTTACAAACTGCGCGCAGACTCTGCAATGGCAGGTCTAAGTTACCGTTTTCAGGGCTACTCACGGGGGTGGCACAACTAGTACTGCAGGCCCCCGGGTAGTATTTAATTCACTGGCCCTGGCACACGCAGTGCACTTTACTAGGGGCTAACAGGTAAATCAAATATCCAATCATGGAAACACCAATCTATAACACAATTTACACAGAGAGCAAATGCACTTTAGCACAGATCAGCAGTGGTAAAGCGCCCAGAGTCCTAAAACCAACACACACAGGTCAGGGAAAAATAGGAGGAAAAAGCAAAAAGTTTGGGGATAACCCTGCAAAAAGGGCCATTTCCAACAATACCACACACATATCCATGTCGTCACACACCGCTGGTGTTTGGAGTGTAGTGCACAGTGGACGCAACCATGTCACCCCAGCCAGTGGGGAAGATCGCGAAAATGTAGGTTGTTACATCCCCTCCGTAAGCGTGAGCGGAGTGGGCTGGCTCGGCGTACGCCAGGCCAGCATAGGGGTGTGAATAATAGGCAGGTAACTCTGGGCGTGGTCCTCTTCCGGAATGCCCAAAGTCTCTGCCAGGGCAGCGCCTCTCACCCCGCCACGAGGCCGACGCTGTGAGCGGAGTTGCCAGCGATCCTGTGCGCCTGCTGCATCCTGGGACGCTAGTCCCCGAACCAGTCCTGCCCACCACTGTGCACCCAGGCCTCAATGCGCAGATGCCGACACCGGCGTGTGTCAAAGAGGGCCCACCACGTGCCGGTGCAAGCTCCAAGCCCGAGGCCCCCGACCTTGCCAGACTCCTCGGACCATCACGGCCTCTGCAACACAGGCACGCGGAATTCCTTTCCCGTTGACGTACTCCACCGGCATACACAGCGGACAAGTAGGTCACACATTTGGAATTGAGTCTTGATTACACCATGGCAGAGTACATGATTTAAGGCTGAGTCCATGTCACTATACTCCCTCTGATGTGGTGCAGCCAAGTCTGTGCATAGGACTCCCACCAAACGTGTCTGTAGGCCTTTGCTGACTCCGGTCTTTGGCCTGCACTGTGGTCCTGTAGGCCTCACACCAATCCAATGCAGTCCGTCACAGGCAGGACACTTTACATTTTCATGAATGAATAAATAATAATACATAAATAAAAATATGGTTTGATCAGAAATACTATTAACAATGTACATTCGTTTTTACATAGGAAAAGTGCAACTTTTGAAAAATGCAAAGAAGAATGCGCGTTTAAATTACACAGTGCTGTTTATTTCTGTGCTTAGAAAGACACTTATTTTAAAAGTGCATGTAGGAATGTGCTCTCCCCCTCTATGAAAAAGAAGCGGGGAGAGACCAGAGTGGACCAAGGGCGGTTTATTTCTGGCAGGCTTGCTCTGGCACTTCGACCTTGGAAGACATTCCGAAGGAGGGGGCCTGAGCGTAGAGAGAGAGGGGAGGCTCTGCTTATGATTTTTGGCAAATGACCAGGCAGGTTCTATGAAGACATAAGAGAGAAAGAGGGGCAGCAGCGTCTGTGGGCCATTAGCAGCTCCTGACACAGCGAACAGCTTTGCCATGCATGCAGAATAATGGTTTCAATTTAAGGTTGCTGTGCCAGGGCCAGATGAGGAGACAATAAAATAAAGTTGGCATTAATGTGCCATCATGTTAAACAGCACAATAAGCTAAATGAATTGGTAGTTGGTCATTGGATTAATGTTTTCTAGTTATCTCAATGTGCTTGTACAGCAACATTTACAAAGTGGTACAGTCCAATAGTATTGGACATGGCCTCTTTGGTGTGGTTTCCCCTAGTTATTACCTCCTACAAGTCTGTTCATGCTCAGCTGCCAAAGGCGGTAAGTATTGTCGACAGGAGGTCACCTGCCTAGGTTACCTACTGTCAAAGGGGAGTAGGAGACTAGCTCCTGGGCAAATTAAGGGTAAGCAAAATTATGTAACACACTGTGTTTTTTTTATTTTTTATTGATCTGTATATTTATTATTGTGTCCTTTTTTCTTGCCTTTTATATGTATTATTGCGAGCTATTCTGCGTGGAAAGTACGCAGGGCAGCTTGTTGTTGTGTACTCTCTCTCTCTCTCTCTCTCGCTCTCTCTCTCTCTTTTAAGCCTGTCTGAGCTGTCTAGGAATGGCCATGAGACAATCAGTTGGGCTTGCTTTAGTCATTCACTTCACAGGATGCTGTGAATATGTTTTTGAATAAATAGAGACAAAGCACCTCACCAGTACACGTCTAATTGTCTATTAAGTAATACTGTTTGAACACATTTTTAGAATTAACAAAATGAATAAATAAATACACCATGTTACTACTCCTCCTTTCTGTAAACTGATGAAATTGGTATTGGATAAGGATGAAAGGATGGGTAGAATAGACTGATGTTCCCTTATTTGACCTTTAAGGGGAACTATATGTTGGTGGTTTTTGTTCCAAATTCCCAGGTTGCAACACCATTATTGTTGATGTTATTGCAGCACTACATAAGTCGCAGAGGCATCATGAGTCCCTCATCAGTTAGTCTATAAAATTGAGCTGACAGCCCTTGCTAGAGCTGGTGAATTGGTTTCACCCCTGAATATGATATTACATGGCCCGGATTGTGAAAAGTATTATGCATATGGTTCACAATGCTAGGAAAGATGCACATATGCCCTTAGCACACATTTTTAAGAACAACATGTTCTTTGCTTGTTTTCTTGCCTGCCACAATGTTCTGCTGGAGAATTCATGTTCCTATTAGGTTATGTTTAATTTAACAGTTATTCATGTAATATGGATCTCTGTTACATTCACAGTTTTAGAGTTTCCCGCTACACCTATAATATGAGAGCATGGTCATCAGAGTAAAACTTGGTTGTTCTTATGCAATGAAAATAATTTTAGAGGTGTCTGCAGTTTTGCACAATAGTAGAGGTTCACAAAGTAGAAGGTGTATTGTGATTCCTATGACTTATAAGTACAAGTTTGTTAAAAGAATAGTTGTTTTGAAATTGCTTTTTTTTTTAGTTTCCTCAGAAGAAGAATATAGGGGCGTTTCTGAAATTGAATATCCTCTTTTGATTGATTATTTGTATGTTGTGTCTAAAATTTCCGTTATGTTCACTAACAGATATCTTCTGCCCTACATCCATTGCCAGAGGAGCCAGGATATCAGATCCAACCAGGGGACTAAGTGCAAGTCTAATTTGGAGCCGAGGTGAAGGGACCCAGCCCAGGTGTTGATGGCCACTATAACAGTGGTGAAGGTGGAAGGCCAGAAGAAACGTGTACCCCTACCACTGTCGGATAATTCTTGGGTGAAAGACGGGGTCACAAATCAGGATGGAGAGCTGATTCCTTGCTTTGTTCTCTTTTTTTGATGCCTAGCTAGGAGAGGCACAGACCGATAACAAGAGCAAGGAGGTTTTGCCTGAGGGGACTCCCTCTGAAACAAGCGTTGCTTCAGATATTCAAAGTTTCTGTGCTTCAGGCCTCTGAGTCCCGGTCCCCAAGTGAGTGCAAGCCTGCACCTTTGTTGCTGATAAAGTGGTGCCTGGGCACACTAGGTACAATCTGTGGCCCCGACGAAAGTACAGTGCGCCAGCAGGGCAACACAGGAGTTAGGGAAGGACTCGAGTTTAGGTTACAGGTGCTGTTCCTTTGGTTCCTGTTAGATTAGAGTGAAAAATGGCCTGATGCCCTGCCCTTAGAATTGCTCTCCATTAGATCGATACCCCACACTCGATCTGGCCTTACACCTTATGAGGTTGTTTTTGGAAGACCCATGAATATTTGGGGGGTCCCAAAGCCACGCCCTATACATGATTTTCCCCAGGTGTTGATGAGTGACTACTTGTCACAGTTGACTGGCAGCTTGCTTTCTATTCTTCAACAGGTCTAAGAAGCTCTTCCTGACAGGTCGCAAGGTGATGGTCATGATCTGCGGCCTCGGTGACCAGGTGATGGTGAAGGTGTTCCAGGGGTCGAGCAGCCTAGAACCTCGTTGGCGTGGACCTGAGCAAGTTCTTCTGTTTACCAGAACTGCAGTCTGAGTGACCAATCGGAAGAACTGGGTCCATTCTACCCACTGCAAGAGGGTGCCGTCCGCCTTGGTGGAACCTGCTGCGCTGAAAGATCACCGCGATATCTTGGACACCGAGAAAGGCTGACCTGCGTCACCTGAAGGATCTGAGGAAGTCTTCCCGTACCACACGATTCCTGGTACATCTCGGTATCAGCTGCGACCCCGGAAGAAAGACACTTCGTTGCTGAAAAAAAACTGTTTGAGCCACTGTCCTGGGTTAGTGAAAGTCTGAGTAGCAAAGGGGGGACTCTTTTAGTGATACTCTTCTCAACCTCAGTGAAGAAACCAACGGCTGCCCAGGACCTTAGGGCCCCATCTGCTTTGTTGTTTAACGTCGAGATGAACATGCCTACTGAGAAGAAATCAACTGCTGCAAGAGTCTGTGATCAAAAGACTATGTTCATTATTGGACTCACTTCGATTATTGTTCTGATCACTGTAATAACATGGGTTGTAGAGGGAGTAGCTCCTGCTCAAAATCTACTGACTGCTACTAATCCTGTCCCCATTGAACACCACTACTTCACTCTTCCTTTTTATGAGAAAAAGCACCGAATGTCCTATCTCAACAATACGTTCATTCAAATGTTGCACCACACCCACAATGCTACGAACATTACCAACTGTTGGGTGTGTGGAATGATGCCAGCTCATCAGAAAAAGGGAGGAACTCCTTTTATTCCTTTGCTGTTTTCACACAATGGCTCTTGCAGGGCCTGGTTTGCGCTGCTGTGGGCTACTCATGTTGCTAACATTACTGACTTTGGTGTAGGAAGACTTAATGCCCAACTAAACAGAGCCTGTTACCCTGATGAAGAAGGAGATCCACAAGCTAAAGGAACTGTATGGGAAATGGAAGAGTATCGCCGAGGAAATTCCTCCACACACTATGTTTTCCCTAACACTCGAACTGCCAAGGGTAAAGGACCTCCTGTTATAGCTGTTACTAGAGCTCGAGCAGACTTTTGTGTGAACAGTATTGGCAGCATTCCTGTGGGGGAAAGTGATTGTACTCTGGTGTTAAATATTACTTGAGCGAACAATAGCAGTTTTTTGTCATCACAGAATACCTATTTTATTTGTGGAAATAAGAAATATTACCCTCTACCTATTGGTTGGTTGGGTACATGTTTTTTGTCCTTTTTGCTACCACCTGTGTTTTTGGCACATACATCCTATCATAAAGACTATAAACTGATTCAAAAGGACAATAAATCACGATGAGGTGGATCAAACTGATACTGCATTGCAGCAGTATGTTGACTTTAAATTGGGACTGTTTTTCTTTGTTGGTGTGGCCTTAAACAGCAGAAAGATAAGGCGCTTGACACGTGTTGTAGAGGCTGTAACCAATCAGACAGCCATGGCACTTGGAAATATCACAGAAGAACTACAAATTGTAAGAATTGTGGCGCTCCAAAACAGGATGGTCCTCGACGTAGTTCTGGCCGACCGTGGTGGAGCATGCCGCATCATCGGGAGCAGTTGTTGTGTCTACATCCCTGACCACGTCCCTTCATTTTTTGAAGCAATTTCTAAGCTTCACAAGATAGCCACTGAAATCCATCAGGATTCAGGGACATGGACTTTGACTGGATGGTTGTGGTCTTTGTTCACTACCTGGGGCTGGAAAATGTTAACAGTCCTATGTATATTTTTTGCGATCCTTTTTACCTGTTGCTTATGTATACAATGTGGCCCAATGCTCTGTTTCCTTTGTGCTTCTACCTGTACCTCATGTATACCAGCTAAACAAAATGCCAAGAATGTATATGCCCGACTAGTAACAGATCAAGAAATTAGTGAGTTAATGATGATTGACATCCATGATATCTTCCATGCTCTTTCTAAATCATAGAGATGTCTTCAGCTAATGCTAAAAGGGCCGTCTGTGGAAATCGAAAATAATTGCTGTTAGCATGAGCTGAAGCCATCATGTTTGTGGCATCCATTTTGTTAGCCATGTGGTTCTTCCGTCTTCACTGTTGCTTGCCTTCTATTCTGCTTGAGTCATCAGCTTTAGTTAACTCCTTCTATTCTAAGCTCAAGCAATGGATGAGCGCAGAAAGGCCTGTAGCTGCTAGAATGCACCTGTTTGAAAATGTAACTGTCCATCATGTCTTGCTGATGTAAGCAGTTCTGTTTCCCCACCCACTTTGCTGACTAAGTGATTTCCCATTTGTCCATGTTTGTCGGTAGTTATTCTTGTGTAGGCCTGTAACTTCTATTTGTAACTACATGCTTACCAGTGCAGAAAACTCTGTATATAAGCACCATGGTCTGTGTATTCAAGCCACTACCTCCTGGAACACTTGAGGGTGTTGTATGGACGTGGTCTCACTCATGAGTGAATAAACTTGTTCTTTGAATTCCAGCTTCAGTGCCAATCTCTTCTTTGTTGGTTTAAGGACCCGTGGACAGATAAGAGTGAACCCCTGAACCGGTGGGCCCCTAACAAGGTTCATTTCCCCATAGGAGTTGCTCCCTCGTGTACATCTGTCGTGGCGTAACAATGAGATACAAACTACAATGTTTCACAAACCAATAGCGACTAATAGCATTCATGGCTCAAGCTTCCATCCTAATTTATTGATCAGAAGTATTCCATATGGAGAATTCATAAGAATGTAAAGAATTTGCTCTGGCACAGATGAGATGGAATCCAAATTCATGGTTACAGAGAGGAGATTCCTACATAGAGGATATAAACACAGTGATATCAAACGTGGTGAAGCAAAAGTGAGATCTCTGACTCGGGCACAGACTCTTGTGAATAAAGGAAGAAAGAATACTAACAAAGAAGATGCAAGCGTTAGGATGATATTAACCTACAGTAAGGAGAGTTACAAAATCCAGAACAACTTGAATAAATATTGGAACGTGTTAATAAAGGATACAGACACTGGAGAAAAATTGAGAACAAGACCCAAAATAACATTTAGAAAGGCACCATCATTGGTGGACAACCTGGTAAAAAGTCACTTTACCGAGAATAAATCGAACAACTGGTTGCAGATACAACAAAGTGGCTTTGTCAAGTGTGGCAAATGTAAAGCATGTAAAGTTGGAACGAACATAAGAGCTCTTATAGATCCTACAGGCAAAATATTTACCATCAATGAGAAAATCACCTACGCCACAGTATATGTAGTTTACCTGATTGAGTGTTTCTTTAGCAAAAGATACATTGGCAGCATGATATGTCCATTGAAACAACGAATTTTAGAACATATAAGAGCTGTACAGAACAGAGATGGAAATTATGCCATTGCCAAACATATGATAACACATGAAGGAAAGAGCTGGCTCAACATAACCTACTCTGGAATCGCCACGGTTCCAAGAGATGAGAGGGGTGGCAATAGAACTCTGGGGAGGAGAAAATGTACATTCATTTATTTGTAATGCAATATTATAACTCGCTTCTGACCTTACTAGTAAGAAATGTTATATGTATCAGGTTTGAATAAGGAAAAAATAAGCAACATAACTAGCAGCAATTGTATGTTTAGATATTTGGTCAGCACAGAGCTTGCCAAACTCTGTGTCGCGTCACAGTGTTTTGTCGCCTGCCATGTTTGGGTGTGTCGCGCAACGGCGAGGAGACGCGCTCTAATCTTTGATTGAGCCGGACGGTACTGCACATGTCAGTGACGCAGTATGCAGAGGAAGGCGAGGGAGACCGTTAGGCGTGTGCGCGCGGCTTAGTTCCCTTTGCTGCGCGCGTCAAATGCATAGTCCAGTCCACAGAGCCCCCTCCGCTCCACATTCCCGGTGTTCGGTACATTTTGCCACGAATGGTAGCCCGGGGACAAGGAGAAACGGCAGGGAGTAGATGGTAAGTGTAATGGAGCATTAAGGATCCACGCAGAATATGCTCACTTGGGTATTATGGAAACTTCCAATGTGTGCTAAATAGAGGGTGGTGTGAAAGTACATATTTCCTGATAACACATTGCACAGTATAGTTGGGCTGAAAACTTTGCACTCATAAACAATGGTACCGTGTAGGAGCACCTCAATAGCGCTGTTGCAGATTATTCCAATAGAATGAGAATAGATGTGCATACTCAAGATTTTGGTTGACATGCCACATGGAATACCCTGTTTGGTGGGGATTAATGCTGCCACTTAGCACATGCCAAGAGGAGGTATTAAATAGAAGCAAGGAGATGGTGCAGGGCAAGTGTTGGGGGGAGTGGGGTAGGGATGGAATGAAGGCGCTAGTGGAGAATGTAGTAGGGCAAGTAACTCCCCCCATCCTTTCCCCCATGTGTTAGAAGGGGGTCAGGTTGCAGATGTCAGGCTAAACTAGATTTATAGCCCAGTCCCAAGCCAATTTTGATGGCTGGATATTCTGTTCAATAAAATAGGGTTCAGTGTTCCTGTACCCAAGAAATCCGGGTGCAGATATACCAGGCCGGGTATAATTTGGCAGAGCGTTATCAAACCCACAATACTACTTTCCTCAAGTTATAGGTCCAAAGTTTACTAAATTGGGCTACGCTGAGAACATTTTGAAAGTATGCTTTTATATTTTATAATATTAGGAGCAGCTTTCAGAATGCTGGTATCATAAACGTGAGTGTAGCTGAAGGGGTGGGTTGTTAGACAGACACGTATGGCTCACAAAAATGTCATGGGGAGCAAATAGACCCTGAATGGTTTTGGTAATTTGTGTATTCTTTACAGACGTTATTGCAAGCAAGTATGCTGCAAGCTTTTCCCTATTAATCGCATTTTTTCAATGGCACAAGGATGACAAATGATTGGATTTGTCCCTGTCCCACTGGTCTTTTGGCAGAACAAGTCTAATATGATTCTAACTCTTCTTCAGCCCACAATAATCGAGCACCGTGAGGTTGACGAGAAGGGACAGATACATACAAAAAGGGGACTTAATACATGGAGCTGATCATGGGGGAAGAGAGTGCAGAATTGAATGCATTGTGTTCACTGCAAAATAGCCTAGAATAGATAAAAGGAAGATACATGAAGATGGCACGTCAGAAGAGCAAGTAGCCGCAATGGTGCATGCCAGTAGTTAAACCCTATTTCCTCCCAATAAAAATGATGAAGATGTCTGACATGCTGCCTGGCTGTGTCCCTTTAAAAACAAAATTTGATTAATACTGTGACTTTCATTTTAAACGGGCAGGGCCTTCTCTCTATAGCCCCCCTTGCCCAGTTTTGGAACCTACTATTTTACAAATTTCATTTTAGCTAATCCTTCATAGGCTTAAAAAAGGAGCTTCAGACTTACTTATTTTAGGAGTATCACATTTTGTATGCCCCGCACCTAAAGACCCTTCAGAGTACTATGTGGGCCTGAGTAAAGCAGGCAGTCAGTCAACACTGACTGCACAAGAGCATTAGGTGGCAGAATGATTGCAATTAATTATGCATAGGGCGACAGTGGAGCAGTCAGTAAGCAGCCTGAAGTCTTTAACCAGCAGGACGTAATTACGAGGGTAAAGTAACATGTGGGACATTTTTTGGTACTTTACCAGACAGTACTTTACCAAGCAGGTATTTTTTCAAAGTCATAATATTTATTTTAAGCCATTAAAAAGGGGGCTGTTTAAGGGTTCAGGTGGTGGGACAAGTAAGGTTTCAGTGTGGTAAGGGTTATAAGGGGTGTTTAGGGTTCATGGTTGGGTGAGGGTAAAGGGTATTTAGGGGTTTTAAAAGGTTTAGGGATCAATAGGGGTATCCGACCTTCAGAAAGCTTTCATGTTTACAGTTTAAACAAGCCACAGGTGGTAGCTCAGCGTTCTAGTGTTAAATGTTAATAACCTGCATGCTGCACAACTGTCTGTTTTGTTTGCTCATTCTTAGAAAAGCAGACAACCAAAGGGCGGTTGGGTGTTTTTTTTAAGAATGGGGTTGCCAAATGTGGCATGTGGCCTGCGCAGTTTGCCTTATTGAAAAGAAGACAGCTGTTTTGTTTCTAGGATATGAGGAATCGTAATTTTATATTTCTGCTGTTTATCACATTTTAGGGCTCTGTAAACAAAGAAGCAGTCGCAGCTGCTGCCTGGAAGCAGAGGTGGGGCGGGTGGGGGAAAGGGGTGGATACCACCGGTTTAAATTAAGCACTGCTCTTCTCCCTATCTCCAGCCTCACTCATCTGTCCTCTTTCACCTGGTCTCCTTCCTATCGCTTCATGTCTCTTCCCCTCGTACCTTTCACTCATTCTTATCGCCTCCCTCCCTCTCATTTTTCCATCCTCGTTCGTCCTAAACCCTCTTCTTTGTTTTTCTTTCTGTTCATTCTATATCCTTCCTCTCATCATATCCATCACTAGCCTTCATGTTTCTCTCCATCTTCCACCATCTTCCACATGTTTGTTCTTTCCATGCCATCCTTATTTCTTTTTCTTCCGTATCTCCTTTACTAATTCTGATCTCCCTTTCTTTTTCTGACACTTTTTTCTGTTTTTTCAACCTGTCCTTTCACTAATTTGCTCTCATATGTAATTTTTGAGATATGAGAGCAAACTATCCTATAAATTGGTCTGTTTTCCAAAATGGGCTTTCCCCCTTCTAGTGTGAACTGGCTTGGGTGGGATCATCGTCACTTGCCACAATGTTGGCCTGGTAGATTTTTTTCCAAAGGTTTCTTTTGGTTCTTGGTCTGGTAGTGTACATTTCTAATCCAACTCGTTTAATACATTTTGTTTACCTTACTGGTGAGAGGCGGATTTAACTTGTACACTGGAGGATGGCATGATCCCTTGGCAAACCAGAGTAGATGGAACATAATTGAACATAGACATTAACAGGACAATTATGTTGTCAGCATATGTATTTGTCCTTATCTCTTATATGCAGTTAATTTTACCTCAAAGTGCTGAATGGAAAAACATATGACACATCTTATTTTCTGTTGTCTTTTGGAGCGCTGCGCTGAGGAGAGCGGTCCCACCTGAATTCAATGCGCAGAGACCGGCTGATAAGTTGCATGATTGTTTTACCACTCACAATTCCCCCTTCCTGAACGGATTTTTGTATAACTCATATTCAGCAAGGCAGCAGGTGGACTTTGTGCATGGTTGAAAGGGTTGGCAGTGCGTGCAACCGCCCTTTTTGTGCCGTAAATCACTGGGGCATGTGTCAATGTGTGCATGATTATATTCTTGTTTCAGGAACAAACCTAACCTTACACCCAGTTTTGCCAGTCACTGTCTTTGTTAGGACAGATTCTCAATTGCTTTATTAACCTTCCTGCTTTCTCAAATTTGCTTGAAAATGCACCATTTGCTCACTTTTTTTACGAAATTTTCTTGGGAGAGATCCCTCCAAACCTCCCTTAGGTGGTTCGGTCTCACTCGCTACGCTCACTCGCTTCACTGCCTTACCGTATCACAAAATTATACATGTCTTAAAAGTGTGTCACCAACATGAAAAGTTTGGAAAGCTGTGGGTTAGAAAGTGAAAAACAATGTTCATACAAAGGGTAAAGCCATATACCACATATGAAGGTACTAATGATATACTAATACTCGGAGACTACCAAGGCACTTAGCCTCAAATATAAAATTTCATAACATTTCATAGATAACAAATACCAAATACAAGGTAGTATAACTCTGAATACAGAAAATGTATCAGGCTGTTGGGGTCAAGCACTCAGTTGCCCTAATAGATTATTGATATCAGAGAATCCTGAGTTACAAATATTTGGATAGTTACTATACAATCCAATGGGATTGTGTCGTAATTGATATCAATAGTGTAGTACATAAAGATGACCTCTAAGAATACAGAGTTTCATGGCTACATTACATTGACACTTAGTCGTGACATTCCATTTGAACTAAAAACAACTATGTGATGTATGCAGGGTTATGAACAACCATGTAATTTGAATCAATTTGTTAACATTAAATAATGTGTAATAATTAGGAAATAGTATGATTACAATACACCACTTGATACAGTTCATTTGTGGATTTATATATAGTAATTGGATTGTACTATCTTTTATGTGGACTAACATTCCCACAATGCCTCCTAATGGATAATGTGGGAGAGAGGTATTTAAGATGGAAAGCAATGATGGACTGAATTGTATACCGTGATCAAGACCAGTTTGGTTGAAATGCGTAGGTGGGAGTGATAAGGCTGAGTTGCTTTTGGACTCAATAAACGATCTGGAAATTACTCTGGCAAGTGCAGCGTTATTTTCTTCCTGATGGATAATATATATATTGGCCCAGCGCAAGAAAATCTGAAATAAATACATTTTGCACAACAGAAAGAGGCGTCCGTTCCGTTTTTCCGATTCTGGAAACAGTGAATCACGAAGGAAAAAGGTTACCTGCAAAATATATATATATATATGGCGGCAAACTGCACGGAATAAAATAATTTGCACTAATTTGTTTGGTCAGTGTCCGTGTATGCTGTGAAGTGGCGAAGATTTAGCTGCTGCTCATCTGCGGAGTGCTATATATATATATCACTTAAAAAAACATAGGTTTCACACATGTTATAGTTAGATGGATATTTCACTCGTAAAAAACCAATGAAATTCCACCGTTATAGTTAGTTCAGATAACTATAACTCGCTCGCCCACAATCCTCTGCTCATGACATCACATATTACATCACTCATAACATGGTCAGTGGCATCACTCTTGACATCACTGATGACATCATCCTTGTGATAGAGTGGCGGTCACGCGAGTTATAGTTATCTGAACTAACTATAACGGTGGAATTTCATTGGTTTTTTACGAGTGAAATATCCACCTAACTATAACATGTGTGAAACCTATGTTTTTTTAAGTGAATTTGCAAGGTTTTTTAAATGCTAATTCCTAACTATAACGTGTGTGAAACCTATGTTTTTTTCAGTGAATTTGTACGTTTTTTAAATGCTAAGTTATGTATGTATTATTATTTTTTTTATATATTTATTTTTCTATAAACTACGTATTAATTTTTTTTTAATGGTTTTTCTCCGTGCGCGCACGGTGCGCGCACCCCGCTGTTTACAAAAAAAAAATTTCAATGTTTTTTTCTGCCTTCGGGGTCCTTCAGGGACCCCCTGACAAAGGCTAGGGGGTCAGGAACTCTCTACCCTGCCCCCTTTTCACGTTCGCCACCTTCCTTTTCCACTCTCGCACTGAAAACAAACAAAATGGCGGCCGACACTTCCTGATTTCGACCGATTCGAACGTTGACTGACATGTAACAACCAATCAGAATTACGCTCGCGCACGTTAGGGTACGCGCACAGTGCGTGGCAATAGATATGTATGTGCTTTTAAATGCAATTTTCTCAGGAACTACTGAACAGATTGACTCCATATATGCAAAAGGCACATCCCTGACCTGAGGACTACCTCTCTGCCAAATTTCAAGTAATTCTGTTCAGCCATTCGGGCTGTACCGTCGACTAAAGGTCCTATGGGAAAATGCATGGGGAAAACGTGTTTTGGGACCCCCCTTTTTTCTTGGCCCCCGCTTGACGAATCCCCCCGAGACTTTCAGGGTAGGAGCTGAGCGGAGCGCCCCATTAGTTTTGAAAATTTCGCGAAGATTCGTCAACCGGCGCCAAAGTTATTCAAAATAGAATTTTGAGATTTCCTATGGAAACACAGTCCTAACTATAACTATCTACTGTCGACCGCCAGTAGATTATATATATATTACCTACTGGCGGTCGCCAGTAGGTAGTTATAGTTAGGACCACGTTTCCATAGGAAATCCGCAACATTCTATTTTGAATAACTTTGGCGCCGGTCGACGAATCCTCGCAAAATAGGTGGGGCGCTACGCTCCGCTCCTACCCTGAAAGTCTCGGGGGGATTCGTCAAGCGGGGGCTGAGATAAAAGGAGGGTCCCAAAATGCATTTTTCCCATGCATTTTTCCATAGGACCTTTAGACAGGGCTACAGCCCGAACGGCTGAACAGAATTACTTGAAATTTGGCAGAGAGGTAGTCCTCAAGTCAAGGAAGTGCCTTTTGTAGGTTTGGTGTAAATCTGTTCAGTAGATTCTGAGAAAATAGCCTTTAAATCAATATATATATCTGAGCCAGCTTACGGTGCGCTTACGGTACGCTTACCATACGCGTACGGTGGCGTGCGCGAGCGCGATTCTGATTGGCTCTTAGATCTTAGTAAACATTCGAATCGGCCGAAACCAGGAAGCGGCGGCCGCCATTTTCTCTCTCGCACTGAGAGTGATGATGAAAATACAAAGCACAAAAACATGTAAAGGGGCTGTTTAGACAGCTCCCACACACATAGCCAAGGTGGGGGGGTCCCCAAAGATCCCCCAAGGCCAAAACCGGAATTTTTTTTTTTTTGCTAATTTCGCCGATTACGCTTACCGTACGTGTACGGTAAAAAATTATATATAAAAAAAAATTATCCACACTCTCCCCACCCCGTGTGCAATTGGTGGCCGAAGACCACCAAATGTGCATGGCTTATAAGAGAAGAGAAAAACTATAATATTTAAAAAAATAAAAATAAAAAAATAAATTATCCACACTCTGTCCACCCCGTGTGCAAATGGTGCCCGAAGGGCACCATTTGTGCATGGCTTATAAAAATTACGAAAAATTAAAATATTACCTTTCAAAACGAAGTGCATCATATGTCCTCCATGTGCGCACGGTGCGCGAAGCGCATCGTGCGTACATGGCCCATCTAGCGTAACGTGGGCACGCGGTGCGCGTAGCGCACCGCGTGCCCACCGTGCGTGCACGGCACTAACTGCGTAAAGTGGGCGTGCGGTGCGCGAAGCGCACCGCGTGCTTACTGTGCGCGCACGGTGCGCTTCGCGCACCGTGCGCGCACGGAACGAACTGCGTTAAGTGGGCGCGCACGCCACGAATGGCGTAAAGTAACTTAGCATTTAAAAAACCGTACAAATTCACTGAAAAAACCATAGGTTTCACACACGTTATAGTTAGGAATTAGCATTTAAAAAACCTTGCAAATTCACTGAAAAAACCATAGGTTTCACACATGTTATAGTTAGCGGAAATTTTACTGATAAAAAACCAATGAAATTCCCCCGTTATAGTTAGTGCAGGCAACTATAACTCACGCGACCGCAATCTTCTGCTGATGACATATGTGTCTTTATGAAAAAAAAATATTTGTAATATATGTATAGCTAAAAATGTATGGAAGAAGACATGGGCAAATAAGTGTCTAAATACAGTATTAGCATCAGCAAAGGATTGCGGTCGCGTGAGTTATAGTTGCCTGCACTAACTATAACGGGGGAATTTCATTGGTTTTTTATCAGTAAAATTTCCGCTAACTATAACATGTGTGAAACCTATGGTTTTTTCAGTGAATTTGCAAGGTTTTTTAAATGCTAATTCCTAACTATAACGTGTGTGAAACCTATGGTTTTTTCAGTGAATCTATATATATATAGATATATATATATATAGATATATATATATATATCGTATTTCTATAGCGTGAACCTAGCCAAAAGGCAGCACTGGAGCATTAAACTGCTTATTGCTGTTGACAAAGAGCGAAGGTGGAGAGAGCGTCAATCAATGGGCATTCTTCCACAAGTCTGTATCTTTTGTCACGCAGTCACTGGCATAGGTCCCTGCAGATTCAAAGTTAATTTATCTTTGTCGAACCAAAGCCGGTTTTATTTAGGATGTAAACCAGGGGCCTGGAAGTATAAGCTATAACCCGTGACCCGGAAGTGCTAACTCCACTTAATCTTGAAAGATTTATTGCTAGAGTGAAGTCTTCAACAGAGATCGTTCTGGGTAAATCAGTCCATATTCAAAACTTGACTGATCCCAATTGAACATTTGACAATTTTAAAGGGTCTTCCTTTTAAACAATCGACTGTACGTCCTGAAGATGATCTGACGGACAATTACGCCACAACAGACTGAAACGTCGACTTTCTCATCTAATCCCTAAGCATTTATTGTACTTGAGTAACTGTTCTCTGTGCCTTCAGATCTGTTACTTTGTAGATTATTTTGGTTGGGAATAGAAGTATACATTCATGACTTGTAGGTGGATCTGTACATCATCTTTCATGGTGTTTTGTGATATTTGATTGTACCCTTTCTGATTTTATCTAAATGTTGTATTTTCTTGAAAAAGATATTCCTATGTCTGAAATTTTCTTTGCATTCATTAGATGTGTATATCTCAAATAGTTTGACGTATGCATTGATTGTTCAAAGGTTCATGACCTGTTGGGATTGAACATCCAAGTGACTACATGTAAATTATATCAGAGTAAGAACAAAATCCCATGTATAATATGACCTCTGGGCACCTTTCAAAGGGTACACCCAGCGCAATCCAGGAAAATGCGTCCCATGTATAATATGGCCCCTGTTTGTAACCAATAAGAGTCTACTGGAACAGGCTCATTCAGCACAGGTTCAGGTGGCCTGGTGCCATGACAGATTTTTAGAAGAACTATTTTCTCTGTAAACAAACTCCTATCTAGATATCTTGTAGGTATACCTATCTTATGTGTCTCTCTTGAAAATGTGGAAAGACTTTGGTCCTCATAAACCTAACATCACAGAATCCTGAACTAGAAGTACATCAGCTCCATGAAAGAGTCTTGTGGGACTTCTCTACAGGACACCTGTTGGGAAGAATCCTGGGCCGGTTCCTCTTTTTTTCTCCATTACTTGCTTAAAGTAGAAAATTCCAATATGGCTTCTTTTGTTTGAATAATTGTCTTTCCCGCTGTAATGCAGGACTTTTTTTTTCAAAGTAAGAAGTCCATCCACTGATGGTTTACTAAGCCTGCCATATGTCCTTTGCTTCAAAAAGGGTCAAAGCAGAACAACAATGTTTGGGTATACCTAGCAAAGTAAAGAATTAGGGGAGGAGGAGCATGAGCAGGTAATCTCTTGATTATTTACTGGTAATCTCCATTACTCAGATTCTGTCTGCCTTGTCCCAAACAGTACGCCTATCCTTTTTTCTCAAGGGATCCCATCTGGCTTTAACAAAACCTGAGAGCTCTGTTAACAATATAAAAGGAACTGCAAGTTAGTTCACCATTTATGACTACACCCAGGCAACGGGAAGAGCCCATAGGCCAGGGATAGTTTTACTTTTCTGTAGGCATCTGAGACAAGGCCCTGGACTGGACCTCCTCCTTCCTCTCCAGCAGAACCCAGAGAGTCTGCCTCCCCCCATTCCGATCCGAAGCCTACGAGATCATCTGCAGCATCCCGCATGGAACCTCCCTCAGCCTGACGCTGTCCAACGTCTACATGGCGCCTCTCGCACGCATCACCCAACATCACGACCTCAACATAATCTCCTACACCGACGACACGCAACTGATCCTCTCCCTCACCAAGGACCCCCTCACTGCCAAATCTAACCTCCACCAGGGAATAAAGGCCGTCGCCGACTGGATGGAGGATAGCCGCCTTAAGCTGAACACAGACAAGACAGAGATCTTCATCCTCGGGCTCAACCCCTACGACTAACCGAAGACCTTCTAACCTTCAGGACACGACTCAAGACCTGGCTGTTTGACCAGTAGCAACAGCACCCCCCCCCTCACTCCCCACCCTCAGCGCCTTGAAACCGTTGTGGGTAAGTAGTGCGCTTTACAAATTATTTGATTGACTGATTGATTGATCAAGGTACCTATCTCAGAAGTAGTGATGAGATAGCTGGAGTAATGAAGGTTACCTGCAAGTAGGTGAGACCTTATCCTGTTAATACATGATTGTTACCATTGCGACTAGTTACAGTTACCTTTGACCATCGCTTCTTAGTTTTGGGGTATCTGCAGTTAGCATTAAATGAACCACTGCATAGTATCTACTATAGTAGGTCTTTTATTATGATGGTCCTATAAAGCTATATAAGAAACTCCATTTTCTGAAACACCCATCCTGCAGCAAACAACTAAATCTTTAAAAGTTGCAGCAACCAAACAAATTGCTGTGTTGCACACTTATAAAAATTTTGTACAATGTATAACTAGAGTGTGCTGCTTTTATGTGCGCCTGTGCTATAAATGGACTCAGTAGGAAAAATAAATATTCTTTTAAATTCCTCTTAGATGTAAGACTAAGGGGCATATTTATGAGAGCTTTGCGCCATGCTTGCACAACTCAGCGTGGTTCCAACGTGAACCAAACCTCTAAGTCAGATTTATGAAGCCAAGCAAAGCCACCTTGCGTGGCTTTGAATGGCTTAAAAAATCTGAAGTGAAGCAACGCAGCGCAACTCACTGCGTTGGTTTACTCTGCGCAACGGATGTGTTCCCTTAGCGTTGCGGTGGGTGTTCCCACGCAACTCCCCTGGTTTGCAGACTTGTAATCTAGGAATGCGTCAAAAAGATACGCCTCCACAGGAGAGACGTAACTAGGAGAAATATCTTTATTTCTCCTCGGTTTTTCCTCTTTCTATGTGTTCTAGGTGCCCCTTCCGGTACAAAAACAATCTTTCCTACAACACAGGCACCCTTGCACTTTGGTGCAAGAGTACCTGTGTTGGTGCTAGGCTGCCAAAATGGCGTCCGTGCAGGGGAAAGGGCAAGAATGCACTGTATTTGATAAATACGGCACATTCCTGCCTTTTCCCTGTGGCGCAGGGCAGCACAGCAAGGTGACTTGTTGTGCTGCCTGCGCCACACTTTTCATAAATATGTCCCTAAATAACAGAATGTAAGTATATGGGTGATTTTGATCTTCGATATTGCGCTAAGCTCTTGGAACACTTACTACATGTTAAAATGCAAGACAACAAAAGTGCAAAATTTCACAATACGTGTTCAACGTGCTTTGATCGAGCGTATAATTTAGCAGTTATATACAAGTAATAAGTATAAATGAGTCTTTAAATAGTGAATATAAAGTGCTATAAAAGTGTTCAGCAGAGCAGTCTCTTTGTCAACGCTTCAGTAAAATCCTTCTCCACCGCAAAGGCAGGGTGTGGCTGAAGATTGGACTGGCGAGTCAGTATTCACGTTCAATGCTCGCCATCAGCTCTTCTTCCGATAGGTCATACGAAATTGGCCCTTGTGAGCCGGAGGTAACATTTTTTCTGCTATGACACCTGCACAAAGAAAACAGAAGTACATTTTTGGTATGAGAACGTAAGGAGCCGAAACAAAATTACACAAAGTACAGTCATTCGCTTGTTAATGTCAAATCAAATACTTGAATAGTTATTTTATCACCAACTCCCTTAGCTTGGGAGAGTTGCGAAATGTAATGTGGCACTATTTACTTTATTCATTTGATTTAGAGCTCGACGGGGTCAGCTATGTGGAATAAATGTGTACAGTCGATCAAAGCCAAACACGTGCATCCATGTTACTTGAAAAAAATGTGTTTGCTCATTTGAAGGAGACAGCATAAAGCTGACAGTCTCATTTAAGAATTTGATATTATGTTTTAAAAAGAATGGACACAAAACATTTTGCGACTGGAACTTAATGCTCAACAGACCAGATATACACACTTGAGTAAAGAGGGCAAAGATACAAGTTGCAAGGCAGGCCCGCCCATCTCGCAGTTAATGTTCTTAATGAAAGATTTCCCAACTCTAAAGTAAGCATCATTCTCCGAGTACTATGATCTAATAAAATAAAACGAGCAATGGCTGTGTTTGTTTTACCAGTGCACTCTCGAAAACTGTTTTATATCTTTTTAGATTTGTACAATATTTACTGCTGAATTTAAACGTCAACAGAGGAATTATCCTTGTCAAAGCTTTTCACAACTGACTAAAGGAATAGGGATGTAATATGTCGATACAAAGTTCAAACAATTGTAATGCATGGTGGAATTTTCATATAAAAGAACCCTGATTACCAGCATTGGCGACAATTTCTCACTTAAGGAGATTCTTCAGGGATCAATCTGGAGGGTGAATTAAGCAAATACCCAAATGAAATGAACAACCACTACTAATGATTTAACGAAGTACTTGTCAAACCATGTTCAAGATACAATGCTTGAACCGGAATGGAAGGCCCCAGTGTACAGAACTTCCTCAAAACCTTCGTCTTTATCTAAGAAAGGCCTGTAAGAGAATGGAGTATATCTAGAGCATAAAGTAATATTCTAAGAACTTTGCAGGCATATTAACAAAGGCCAGCGATAATTATCGCTGGCCGTCCTTAGCGATAAATTTCTTATCGCAGGCTATCTCTGGTATTTATCGCCTTGGTAGCACGTTATTAACAACGCGTTACTCCAGGGCGATAAAAATTCCAGAGATAGCGAGGTTATTGCCATTTTGCAGGGAACATCGCTGGTTTTCCAGCGATGTTCCCTGCAAAAGGGCGATAACATTGCTGATACGACCCATAGGGTCGTATCAGCATAATCCACCCCCTATGTTAGGGATGGCTAAATCAGGATTTTAGCAGACGTTAGGTTTTGGCGAAAACGGCCATTTTCGCCAAAATCTAATGTGTGCTAAAATCATGTGGGCTGCCTTGTAAATATTGCGATGTAAACATCAGCGATATTTGCAAGGTAGTCCATCTTGGGTATGCCCAGTAACGCCCCCTTTGCATCTCATTGGAGATACAAAGTGAGGCATTGGGAAAAAGCGTGCTAACATGCGATTATGCATGTTAGCACCCTCTTGTAAATAGGGTGCTGGTTTTATCTCCGCTTTTTGGGCTTTTTAAGCCAAAAAAGCGGAGATAAAGCCCTTGTAAATATGTCCCTTGGTTTTTATAGGTCTCCAATAAATGTTTTCAATGTCTCCTCCAGAGAGACCCATACCATTGTTTGATGGCACCTGCTTGGGCCAGGGCATTACCCCCGTGCTGAGTAAAAAGATGCTGGTTACTTGTTATTCAGATCATAGAAAAAACCCTACATAAAGAAGGGCATGATTTTACTCTCTGAAGTATGTGCTGACCTAATACCCGGCTGTAAGTAAGGCTTTTTTCCTGGCCCCAGGGCTATCTTACTCTTTATCACATTCATCTTCAAAAAGTGATTTGTTGCAAAATGATTCAACTCAGTTACATCTTGTTGAAGGAGTATTGGTGTCAAGTCAAAAAGGACAACATCATAAGCGTGCATCAATACGTGTAAGAAAAGGAACCCTAATTTACACACATTTTTCTTGCAAGCCATGTAAATCCAATGAAGGGGCTAGGAGACTGAAATAAGATGAAATTAATGGAAGTAGACGAGGTGTAGCATAGGATGAATGCTTTATTGATCAGATGATAAGTCTCAAGGGGGGACCCCACCAGGAGCAGCTCACTTGGGGGCATATCAACAACAACCGGCGATAATTATCGCTCAGCGCTCTTAGCGTGAGGATAATTATCGCCGGCTAGCGTGAATTTTTATCGCTGAGATAGCGTGCTATTAGCAACGCTTATCTCAATAGCGATAAAAATCTACACGCTAACAGGCTAACGTGAGATTATCGCTGGAAACCCAGCGATAATCACACGTTACCTTGTTGATAGGGACAGGCAAACTTAGCCATGATATCCTCCTTCCATAGGATATCATGGCTAAGTCTGAAGATTAGCAGACGTAAAAAAGCAGCGTTAACCGCGGTTAGCGCTGCTTTTTTTGTCTCTAACAGGGTTAGCGACATTCTTGATAATAGGAGAAATGTTGCTTAGCGACATTTCTCCTATTATTTTACTCTGGAACGCCCCCTTTGCATCTCATTAGAGATGCAAGGGGAAGCGTAGAGTAAAAGGGTGCTAACATGCAAATTTGCGTGTTAGCACCCTGTTGTTGATAGGGTGCTAGTTTTATCTCTGCTTTTTTGGCTTTTAAAGCCAAAAAAGCAGAGATAAAGCCCTTGTTGATATGCCCCTTGCTGCTCAGCCCGTCCTCAACTGATTCCCACTCAGGCATTCCACCACTGTATTCCAACCATGCACCAACATTCCACTCTGGCTGAGCAGCAAGACCTACAATACTAGTCTACTACATCACCTTCCCCCTTTTAACAGAAACAAAAGAATTTTGTAATTACGGTACAATATGAATCCACATAGGGGTAAAATTGTTAATAAAGCATCTAAATGAAAAAAAAAAAACATGCAATAATTCATACAAGAAAATACATTGCATTAATTAAGAGCAAAAACATAGCATGCCTCATCCCCCTTAACGGAGCAAATGAAGGATAGAAGTAGCAAATGGTAGAAAAAAGCAAGGAAAGATCAAGCAATTCATAAGAATTTAAGAATTTAAGGAAAGACTGTGAAGAAAAAATATATTAAGAAGGGTGAAAACAGCACCCCGTTGAACTATAAAATAAGTCCAACGTGACAGAAAAAGGTGTGGAAACATGTACCAGAACCAACAAAAAGAAGAAGTGAAAACCACACACTGCCACAAAATTAAAGAAGCCGTAGATTCTACACACAGTGGATGAATAAATCCAGTAAAGTAGAGAAGTAGAAACACAGCAGGTGATATCTGCACGTACAAGTGAGTATCACAAAGCCAATAGGCTTACAAAATGTATACCTGAAAGTGACCTATCCACGCAAAAGTGGAAATCACCGAATACTTGACTAATTGGCAACCCCTTAACCAAACATGCAAAGATAACACTATGAGCGATACACAATAATAGTTGAGAAATCCACGTACCGGTGGAGAACCACGTAGCTGAAGGCTATTACAGTGTGTACCATCATAAATGAAAATTATAACCAAGCAGTTCAATAAAATAACGTACAGAAATAATTTATGTGACATTTCCACGTACAAGTGAAATAACACGGGCAATGTATGCGTACCATGAAAATCTTGTTACTGGCTGAATTTAGCAGGCTAGCTGTACTAAACTAATGAAAATTCCCATTAGCAAACTTGTAACAGATTAATTAGCTATGAAAAAGTGCATACTTCAATAATGAAAATGATTTCAGTGCGGATGAGTAAAATTCTATACCGTAATAACGTATGTGACGTATCCACGTACAAGTGAAACGACACGGGCAATGTATGCGTACCATGAAATTCTGTTACTGACTGTAGTAGGCTATATATCAGGGGTCTCCAACGAGTAGCTCGGGAGCTACTGGTAGCTCGCCAGTACCTTCAAAGTAGCTCTCTGAGGTGAAGTCAAGCCCAGTATCAATTTCAGAGTAGGTGTCTATTAAAGAAGGCAGCACTGATCATCTCAAGACCCTAAGAGTGACAGCCAGCCAAACTTATCACAGTAACTCATACTAACACTCAACCACACACTGTGCCAGCTTATAGGACCTGCTACATGACAGTCTGTATCCAATCTCAATATATTTTAAGCCACAAGCAGATTGACCATGTTGCAGTCCCTCCTTTATCAGTCACAACATGTGTGTGAACAGTGCACCATCAAAAAAGTATGGCAGCAGTAGCCTGAGCTGTAATCAGTGCTGACCCACCAAAGTGCGGGACTGCAGGAGTCAGAGTGAAAATGTGTCAGTTAGATGCATGATCAGCTCAAGACCTGAGGAGAACGGTATAATCCAGAGATTCATCAACATTTATGTGTGTGCCCATAATAAACACTATTGCTTCCTGAAACTATGCCTGATGTCAAGAACCGCCAAATATATATGCTAGCCCCTTCATAAGAGTGTTATATTTGGCATAATTGTGTCCATTCCTGACATAATAGTGCGAATGGCATAATTATGGTCATCCTTGACTATTTTAGTATTTTTGGTCTAGTTGTGGTATGCTGGCAGCCATCATAGACCTACTCTGAGCATGACTGGCCGATATGTACCTATTCCTGGCATATTAATGGTCATGACTGATATGTGCCTTATCCCTGATCCTTCTGATTTCCAGCCTTGGCACAACTGTGACCCTAGTATAATGGTGGGCATTACTGGCATAATCCAGGCATCCGTGGTGCTATGGTGAGCATCCATTATGATATAATGGGGTAACCCACAATTGTCCACGGACCTGGGTAACGTTTGGTAAAGGAAACAACGGTCCTAGACTTCTTTAAAGCTACAATTCAGTTATGAAAAACATTCATTAGTCGTGGTGCAATGAGGGTAATGTATCCCCTCTGGGGCTGTATCCCTACTGTACCCCACCCTAGGTTGCCTCCCCTCCCCCCGTCCTGAGGAATTACCCTCATTGCACCAGGGTCGAAACGTCGACACTCTCCCCCAGTGGGCCTGTACCTGATATCATCCCAGCCTGCCTTTTCACATATGAATGTTCTCTGTGCGTCATCAGGAAATCATGAAATGAATATTTGTAAATCCATAAGGGACAGGCCTATCTGTAAAACTGGTGCCACTATGAACCACGACCAGTTTTACTAAGGATACCAGAATGTGTAATTGATTGGTTATTGAATTTGCCTTTTGGATTCCTCTCCTTTATATCTATCCTACCTCACGAGCACTTTCCTTTTTCACACTCCCCTTGGAGCAACCTTTTTCTCTATTTGGAGCATTGAATATGGTGATCTGGTATAAAAGTAACTAAATAAAAAACAGTCAGTATTGGAGGGATATTTTGTGCCTTTGTGTCTTTTGAAGATATACTTGTTTGCATTGTAAAGAAAATGATGGTACAATAATGATGCAATGCTAATTCTATATGTACCGGATGCCCTTTGACTAATAAATGTTTTTCATAACTGAATTGTAGCTTTACAGAAGTCTAGGACCATTGTTTCCTATACCAATGGTGAGCATCCATGGCATATGACTGTAATACCTGGGAATTCTAAGCAGTCTGTCCATATGAGGCATTTGTACATGGGAGTACATGATGATAATGACAAGCTGATGTTTTGAGACTGTGCATTTCTCAGAAACTGAAAACTGATATTTTAAAGGCAGTTTTAGTTTTCACAAATGGGGTTTCTTCTGGAAAATTTAGTTTGTTTGCCCACAGTGGAAAGTAGTATTAGATAGAAAAATGTGCATTTTCCGAAACTGGTGAATGATAATTCAAGCTGAGCTGGGGAGACGTACTGCTGTGCTTATGTCCTTTGTGCCACTGGGCATGTCAAGATTTGAATGTTACTTCATAAGTCAAGGGGAGGCATTTAATATTGAAGAACTTTTTCCCAGCATTTCTGCTGGTAACCGCACTTGATATACTTGGGTGGTAACTACTGAAAATCTTGCTTTGGGTGGTCATAGTGTAGTCACTATTTTACAGGTATAACATTTTCTAGTAGCTCGGGAAGACTATCCTTGAGCAGAAGTAGCTCTCACTACAGAAAAGGTTGGAGACCCCTGCTATATATAAACCTAAACTAATGAACATTCCCAAATGGAACTTGTAACAGATAAATCGCCTAAGAGAAAAGAAACAAAATTACACATTGTGAACCAACAAACTTTGTTGGTAATGCATACCTCAAATAATGAAACATTTTGTTACGGACTGCAGGTTATTCACTCATATACCTAAACTAATAATAAAAAAAAATCTCCCATAAGGAAACCTGTAACCGATCAATATCTATACAAAAACCCTTGACCATAAAGACTGCTATGCTAACGAAATGGAACATACTGCAGTCATTTTAAAATAAATAACTTCTATTCTTTTTTCTTTTTTTTTTTTTTAAATAAAATAAATAAATATGTCACACGAATGAATGAATAGTTGAATACACTTTTTAGATGTGCCTGAGAGCTAACGATTATAACAACCCTAATACAAGAAAGAATAACATTTTTCCTTTGAGATTAGCCGATAACCAGTAAGTCAAGTTAATTCATTACAGGAGTACAAATTAGGCGTTCTTCTAAAGGGACGAAACGTTGCTCCAGATTAAAATATTTGCTTGTAGAAAATAAGCGAGACTGACCACATCCTGGATTTAGCGCTGGGTATCCCATGTGATTTATGAAATTGCTTCTCCTCCGTGCTGTGGCACAACTAGATCATGTCGCCAAAAAGGCGTAACTCACCAGAGCATTCGAGCAAGCAGGTCTTTGAACAGAGTACAATGTCCTAGTGCTGCACTGAAAAAAACTTTATTGTCCCCCAATACGGAAAACAATCGTGGTTGGCAAAAACAGCACTACTGGGTGAACACTTGAAGAAAACGTAGCCAAAATGTAGAGCTCCGGTGAAAATACAACATGGCGGCACGCCTCTTGACGCTGCCCCGGGTGGCTCACGGTGTGACAGAGCACACAGACGTCCAGAAGCAGCTCCGAACATCATGAAGGAAGACACGCCCCGCGAGGAGACGCAGGTGAGCTCGAGCGCACGGAGCATAGCTTGTGCTAAATTTAAACTGAGACGATGGTTTAACAGCCTTAGGGTGCTCCACAGCAATTAGTTAAAATAAAACAGCTGGCTAAAGTACTCACGGACAACGCTGCCAAAACAACTTCAACAATGTCCAAACAGCATACGCAGACGAACTATTCACCCGGGAGGTTAACCACAGCCAACTAAATTAGGCAGTCTCACTCCTCAAATCGATCAAACAGTACTTGTAAAAAGAAGTACGGGGATACATTTTCAGGCGAATTAAAGTTCTTTTTAAATCCAGTAGGTGGCAGCAACCATCTATTCACTCCTGCCAGTGACAAATCAAATACAAAGCCCTCAGACCTGTCTAAACGCAAAGATTGTTCTCATGCCTGCCAGTTCACTCTGTACCAGTTGAACTCTCCTAGCGCTCCGGTTTTCGAAATGTGCTGAATTCTCCTCAGACAGCTCTCACTTGACCTTGGCTTGACGGAGGAGTGAATGACAACCCAGGAACTGGCAAACTGGCACACTGCAGGTGAGGGATGGTTGCAGGAAGAATCACGAGTCCTGACACATTTCAGCGGGTGACCGATGTTGGTCACTGGTGGGGCCCCCTGGTGTCAGGCTTTTAAGATTGTAGATTTCCGTTTCAATATAGGTGCTTTACCTTAGATAATTTCAGTTTTCAGTTTCCGTCAGTTAAGGCAGCACAGGCAGGTTCTTCCGGATCGTCGCCAGATGAAATAAGATGAAATTAATGGAAGTATACGAGGTGTAGCATAGGATGAATGCTTTATTGATCAGATGATAAGTCTCAAGGGGGGACCCCACCAGGAGCAGCTCACTTGCTGCTCAGCCCGTCCTCAACTGATTCCCACTCAGGCATTCCACCACTGCATTCCAACCATGCACCAACATTCCACTCTGGCTGAGCAGCAAGACCTACAATACTAGTCTACTACAGAGACTTATTTGCTTGAAACTATTTTGAGTTTTAACCTTTGCTGGTAATCACCTATTGCCCCCATTAATACTTTATGCCATATTAATGGATATAATGAAATGAAATACCAGTATTTGTAAAGTGCACAGCTACATCCGAAGTGGTGTCCCTGCGCTGGGAGCCCACGGGAAGATTAAGCGAGCTATTGCCCAGAGTCACATGGTGCTGGGCTAACCTGCCGCCGGCGATCAAACCGTGAACCCCATAGTCCAGAGTCAGGCACCCTGGCCGCTGCCCCACAGAGGATTCATTGGAAAGGCCTTTGGTGTTAGCTTTGTCCAGAGTGCTGGCCTGTCTACACTGCCGAACTCTGTACACAAGTTTATAAAAGCTATCTGCCTCTAGAAACAACATACCTTTCAATGATAGATTGGACAGCAGCTACATTACCAGTTGCTGAACAGTTTGCTCTAAACCCATCTTGTTCACATGGTAAAATCGAATTCTCAAAAGCCCATGATGGAAGATGCTTTAATATCAATCAAAGACCTTCTGCATTCTGCTCAGATACACAATCTGCCTGTAACTTCTTGTGGTGTAACAAAAACTGTTCTTGTTAAGTTGAATTATAATACTTCCCACCAACCATGAAACAGATTTATAACAATAGTGTAAGAACTGGAACAGGAAATAACTACAAGGTTCCAGGTCCTTCTTCAACACTATTACTTGAGACTGATCTGAGTCAATTGTCCCCGAGAATCTTGCTATTTTTTTTAAAATTGTCAATTTAATGAGATGTTGGGGGAAGACGATTATAGGACCTGGATTTTCTTATACTTTAGTGAGATACCCATCAGATATTTTTATTTTATTTGGTCCTGATAACTCAAAGATATAATCAAACCAGCCCTGCTGTGGAACAGATATCACAGAAGTGTTTACTTTTGCCCTACAGGCCAGGTTTACAAGTTGACAGAACTGTGTTGAGCTGTTTTCCAGGCCCGCACTTTTAAAATCATGGCAGTTCAAATAAGACTCTCTTTTCTCTGAAGTCTGGTCTGCTTCTTCTTTAATATGGGAATCTTCCATAAACTGCTTACAAAGACGCCTGTGTACCTCAGCACACAATTTTAAATCCTGGAGGTTTCTCAGATGGGAAACAGCGATTACAATGAAGACCGAACCACGCGTTGCCTTTGCAACGTGGTCGAAACAACGAATGTGTCTTAACCACTTATTCCTTTACCACACATGTTGTTACAACATCATGCCTTAGGTAAAGCGCTGTTGGACTTTAAAGTCCAACGATTTCTCTACTGTTGCGCGGACTGGAGTTGGAATAGTAAAGTATACTGTTTCAAAGTCCAGCGCTTTCCTTAAGGCAAGTCGTTATAAAGACTTGCATGGTAAAGGAAGGCATGGTTAAGACACAGACACTGTTTCAACCAGATTGTTATGAAACGTGTGGTTTAGGCACTCATGGTTGTTTCATACAACACTCTCAGATGCCTCTTCTTTCCTGCCAGCATACCTGAACAGTCGACTCAAATTCCACACACCCCAAAGAACCCTCCGATCACCCCAAGTCTCCTACGCCGTGGTCCCCTGCACCAGAAAGACCAGATCGGGAGGCTGCTCCTTCTCCTTCCTCGTGGCCAGAGCCTGGAACGCCCTTCAGCTCCACCTCAGACAGACAACATCGCTCCCCAACTTCGTGAGAAACCTCAAAACCTTGCTCTTCGGCAGACCCCCTCCTTGATGGACTGGAACCTGCAGCCCCCCCCCCCCAGCACCTTGAGACCCTCACAGGTGAGTAGTCACGCTTAATAAACACCTGATTGATTGATTGATTTCCTTTCAGTACTTTATTCTTCTGTTCTATTGCCTTTCCCATTTTGTGTCTGCAGAGTTCAAAATCAGCAATAATATCGTTAGCAAGGATGTTAGCAGTTCATTAAACAAGACTGTTATAAAAGTGTTCCAATGTATCCAGCCCCCTGATATTTGGACATCAGCTTCACCTTGTTCCATATTCCAAAGCGGGGGATTTGAAGAGGAAGATGTAATCTAATTCACAGAATGGAAAGATCACCATAAACAGACTAGTATCTGCACTTCAGAAACGAAGTCAAATGTTTCATAGGTAGAGAAAATGTAGTCTATTATTGAGGCACCATAGCTTCCCTTTAGGAGTGTGGTGAGCAGTATCAGTCCACCCTACGATGGATCATCAAACCACCTGTTGCCCTTAGTTGTTCGAGCAAGAGAACTCCTTGATTATTTGATTTACAATATTGTGGTAAAGATATTTCAGGAATATTCCAGGCCTCTTGAAGGTTCTGAATTTCAGGACACATGAAGAGCTAAATTTGAACATTTTGCATTGAAATCTCCACAATTAAAACCTGCTGTCTACTCCCTTTCAAATGCATTAAATATAAAATCAAAAATTGAGAGCAAAGTGGGATTATGCTGCTGTCCAGGAGTAATACAAATATTGAATAGGAGAAGGGAGCATTTCTGAACATAAGCATGCGTCATAAAATCACGTGTTTTACATTGTATGGCAGTATTAGAGCAGGTAATAATCCCAAATTCCAAATAATAATCTACAGAGAGGAGTATGGCAATGCCAACACTAGCATGGCCTCACTATGAAAACTTAGCAGAGCTATTAGAAAATTATCAATTTATCAAGCTTGTTAAGATTGTGATTTAAGCAGAAATGGTCTTGCCAGGTTCCAAGAGAGGACTGAAATGTGTGGTTAATTTATAGGCTGAATATGATCATGTAGTTTACTTCTATTCAATGCTCCTGTGAACAAGGGCAGAGATTGAGATTCATCTTAACCCCTGTCAACCCAAAAGGAGTACAACTACTGAGGGGCACTAACTACTCTACCACATGCGTCAACTTGTCCCACCACAGAACAAGCTTCTTTCAGGAAGTCATGTGATAACGTGTGGGCCATATTAGATCAAGGTTCATACTTTGAAATTGTGGAAGAGTTGGTTCTAAATGGCTCCTTAAAAACATTGATTTGGACTGGCATCACATCACAACCATTTCTGTGGAAGAAGTTACAATCATTTAGAATTACTGTTGGAACTAGATACAAAGAAGACTTCCACCCTCGCTCTAGGCTGGTCAAAGTTATCTAGAAGCAAAACCAACTTGATGTCAGCTGAAGACAGTGATTACAGAAGAGGCTGTGCGGAAAGTAAACTAAAAAGTCTAGATCTCCTTAGCAGGCTACCCCATCACCAAAGGTTCTGCATGGTCAATAGTTGAAGATATGGTGGAATCCACGTCTAAATGTTTTGGTGAACAGGAGCCCTGTACTAAGTTAACATTCTTCCATGCAGCTTTTTGCAGGCTTGTAAATCTTTTTTTAAAACAGTAGAACTTTTATGGTCCTTAAATTAGCTAGTGGCTTGGGCCTTTGAGTAACATGAGGGACATTATATTCATCTTGAGATGGAATGGAAATTGAGAACATATTGATTCATTGTCAGGAAGGGGTAGCAATAACTGTTCCACTGGAAATATAAGGCGCCTCTTACGCTTTTTTGTTATTCTGCACTTATTTTATTTCCTTTTTCATTTTTGCTTTCCCTCTTTACCTGTAAAATAACACTTATAGTGCATTCTTTAGTTGTTTTAAAAAGATAGAAGAATACGCTAAGGGCATAACTTGTTCAACAGGCAGGAGGGAATCACCTGGCACCATTAGATCTTCAGAAAAAAGCTTTTGCAGGAAACATATTGCTCAATAGGCTTTCACCATTGTTTCACATTTTTCTCGAGCATTGGTTTCCCCGCCTGAGATGCCATGCTCCTTCTCCTCATATGTCCACCAGGGTTACCATACAGTTTAAGCCATTATCCATTAGCTCACGGTTTAGGAGTGGCTGATACAATTTGGCATTCAACATTTGTGTCCGGTTAACATATTGAAATATGTTTGATCCCTTAAGCTTTAGCACCACTAAAAGAGTCACTCATGCAGTCAAATGAGTTGCTTGTTGCATGAAGAAAGTCTGCTTCACCTGCGAGGTTTTCTGACCTAACTGGCACTAGAATTAGTGTTTATGCACACAGGAGCAGGCAGTGTTATGCTTATGGTAGTGGGTTGATCGCACTATGCTTCACCCATAAGGGGTGTTTTGTGGTGAGCCCTTCCATTTGAGTCCCGATAGCTACGGCCGTGACGTAGGGACGTGATATTAAAATTAACAGGCCTGGGGTATGACCTCATAGTCGAAATTTACCAAGGTTTAGACTAGGGATACTCGGACCCCATGCGGTCCTTCAGACCTTTAATTGCGGCCCCCTGGTGACCAGCAACTCTGGGCTGCTGTTCACTTGACAGATCAGGAACATTCAGACATCTATGAATCGGGCATACATAATGGTTTTCTGGTTTCATATTTACAATTCTGCCGTTTTACATTAAAAGTTAATCTTTTGACTTCTTGGTACCTGAGAATAGAGCGCTGGTGGCAGACAGAAGTCACTGGGCTCGGTTTGTTGTCCACACCAGGCATTTGCTTCACGTCCCCCTACACCCGCCTATCATTACCCGACTCTCGCCCTGCGGGTATAGGTCCGGCCCTCGGGCATGCCACAGACAGTACTGTGCGGCCCTCGGGAATTGTTTGCGAGTACCCATGGTGTAGAGTGTGCTATATTCCCATCGAGCAGCGGCTAAACAAATGTGGGCCACACCACAGATACACACCGCGACAGGCAGGAGTACGGGAGCAGGGTGGCCAGTGAAAAGCAGCCTGTATTAAGTAAATATCAACACAGTTTAAACACTGTGGGCTTATAAAGACATCTACAGTGGTTTTCTCACATGTATCATCCACACAACCAAACGTACACCAACAGTGAGTAGTGCAATAAGTGTAGGAAAGTGCACCATTATGCCCCATTTTCATAGCAGTGTGTGGGAAGAAAAGGCGTTTCAGGTAAAATCGTTTTACTTATGATGTAAAAAAAGGAATCTTTAAAAACATTTCCCCAAGTTCTTTTTGTTTGTATTCCCAAATAACAATAAAATACTTTGAACAAAAATAAATCACCCCGAAAACGTTTCTCCAAGTTCTAAACCATATACAGGTGGAGTTTATGCCAAATGAAGACTCCACACACACAGGGCTGGGGATGTTTGTGAAAAGCATACATTTGGCAATGTCTATTCTGAGAAAAAGCAGGAAATAAACTCGAACAACTTTTGAAATACTCATTCACCGGATTTATGACATCACTGTGAATCTTGCACTTTTGTGCTTGACTGTTGGAAAACGGTCAAAAAAGTACAACTCTAAGGGGCATATTATCAAGACAGGCGATAAAATTATCGCCGCTTTAGCGGCAGAGAACTGCCGCTAAAACGGCTATAATGGGCTTGATAATATGATCTATGGAATTCCAATTGAAGCCCAGGTTAGATGTCCTTCACATCTAACATGGGCTTCAATTGGAATTCCATAGAGCATATTATCAAGCCCATTATAGCCGTTTTAGCGGCAGTTTTCTGCCGCTAAAACTGCGATAATTTTATCGCCTGTCTTGATAATATGCCCCAAAGATTTTCAGTTTTACTCCAGCAAAGCTACGGCTGTTCCATTTTTCTGGGGAGCACACCTTTTAATCGTTGTAAATGCTATATAAGTAAACATATAGAGTTGTAAAGTCACTTATGATAAAATCTGAAAGCAAATGAAAATGCATTTTTTTCTCCAAGCGGAAATTATTGTTTTCCAATAGAGAAACACTTGCTCCTATAATTCACAAATTTTGGGGGTGTTCCATGCCCATTCCCACCCCTGAAACGTATTTTCTCCAGCCCTTGCTAAGCCTGCCTACTCAACAGTTTCCAGAATTATAATGGGCAAAGAAAAGGCTTATGAATGCCCAAAGTTACAAATATGTGCGGGTAAACAAATGTTCAAGGGCACCTCCACCGTATAACATCAATTCTCGGAGCAGATCTACCCCTTCTCTTAAACATTAGTTGACCAGCCAATCCGGATCCAAGTCCATTTTTTCATCTCTGTCCTAGTGTCCTGAACATTTTCATAATTTTAAGCATGTGTACCGGTTTTGAAAGAGATGGCCTGGTGAACATGTGCTCCACATTTAAAACGTTGATCACACATTTGGGTCCTATTTTTCTCTCTCTTTTGTAACATCTGCTCAGAGGTGGAGACCATGACTCGCTTTAAAAAACACACTGCTACTGCGATAACCCATCCCAGGTGGGCGAGCGACCCCTCAGGGCTTTACGCCGTCTACCTTACACCCTCCACGCCAGTCCATGAGTAATGGGTACGTAGACCTTTCTGGTGAGTAAATGGCCGTAGTTTATTGACATCATAAAGTTGGGTCATAAATCATCACAAATCAAGTCAGTAATATGATCCATACATCATGAAAATCATTAACATTCCATTTGAAACATCGTCTCCATCGGAGATCCTAAAAAACTTAAAAGTCCGTCCCTGATCGCGATGCCCCATCACAATAAGTCCTCAGATCACAGCTTTGACAGCACCTCCCGCATAGTACTTTACTCTGCAGTCCATTGGTGTAGTGCGCTGCAGCCTATAGGCTTCCCTTGCTACTGATGTCCTGCATAGGTGGCCCTCTGGCCTGGCATGGGCTGCAAGTGCTGTGTCCCCCTGGCACTAACCCTTTTGCTGGCCGTTGGCTCGCCCTTCAGTGTTCCTGCCATGGAGGCATCCCAAGGACCCTGTTCGAGCGTATCTTGCCCCTGTCCTACTGTACTGTTATTGGCAATTTGAGGTGCTGTCTCCACCATGCTGCAGGTGGTCCTACATATGTCGTCAGCTCCCCTTAACCGTGCCTTACCTATGCGCCACCCTGAGGTTTATGAAAATCCTAACTGCTCGAGGGCTCCCACAACGTTCAACAGGAACATGTGAAGGTGAAGGTCCATGCCTATCATGGAGAGGTGAGGCCCATCTTCCACGTAGTTGCCGTGGGACTTTAGGTTAATGAGACCATGCTTAACGAAACCCTAGACGTTGCCCCTACAGAAATTACTTACTTATTCGTGAAGATGTTAAGCTTACTCCTGGACCTCTCCACTGCCCTCTGGTCAATTGCTCCCCTTCATTCAAATCGTGCTATCAGCTCCGAACCGATGACCTCCCACGGGCGAACCAGTCTTGCCACTGCATAGAGATCTAATTTCATTGCCTTGAGGAGTCGCCTCTGCCGCAGGTCAGCCAAATTGTTGCCTTTTAGGTGAATCAGCACTGTGCCAGGCCTGTCCATTTTTTGCAAGGCCCTCTGCACCGTCTTTAGCAGCTGAGCCCACCCCATCACAGACCTGCCCATCCAGACTACGTCCGTGTTGCGTAACCAAACCCCCTGGTATGGCTTCTGGGGGGCTGCCAATTGCTGTGCCCTCATCATGTAGGAGTGGCCAAGCAAACATATGGTTCACCTGACATCGGAAGCTCCTGCAGTAAAAGACACATGACTTAGAGGTGTTTGGGTCTTATGCATGTCTTGAAGGTTCCAGAAGACCACCTGCCGAGGCGTTTAATGCACTTGTCGCTCAGGCCGTGGGCTGCCACAGTTGTTGCTACGCCTATGCATAATGAATGTGATCCAAATTCCCTGACTGGCAAATCGGCCTGACCTAGCGCAATCCACAGTCCGGCAGAGAATTGGAGTCTGGTGTTTTAACAAAGAGTGATCCCCTGAGGCCTGCTCCGAAATTACCCCCATGTTAGGCATACCAGGCAGCATTTGGAGTCTACTAGGCAGTACAGGCGCGTGTGTTTTCCTTTTTTCTCTTGGTCCTTTTTTGAACACCTAAGCCTCAGTATCATGTGATCCTCCCCCAGTTGAACATCCTCACGCTGTATGCATGCCTTGCCAAGGTAGGTCTTGGATGAGGCCACTAGCTCGATGACCCTGTTTGTCCCAAAGAAGTACAGGGCGAATGCAGCTTGAAATAGGACGACCTCGCCTGTTGTCCCGCATATGTCTGGCAGAACCTGCAATAATGACCGTAGTCTGGTGAAATCATTATGCCTGGTGTCTTCAGTCTTTGCTTGCACACACCCCCACCCTCACATTGCTGCCCAGCAGTAAAAAGATCCTGAAGGATCGGTGCCTGTGAGTAATTTAGAGAAATATGCCACTGTGCTAATATGCGCCTGGGCCCATGATTATATTTTTCCATTCAAGAATACTAACAGTATGAATTGCTCAACCTCTTGACTTGATATTTAGTAAGGGTACTAGGCCACTGTCTTAGGTGCTAGCGCCCGCTTCACCAATGCTGTTAGGTCAGGTCTGCCATGGCCCATTGGCCTGCTGGGACGGGTGTCATTTCCTGTTCCACTCACGGTGCCAACTTCCGTAACCTCTACCACTGAAAACAAGAAAAAGCGTTATTGCTACCAGACATGTGCCTGGCCTTGATCACCATGTTTGAGCTCAGTTGTTAGCTGACTACCTGTTGCAACAAGCCCAACACCATCGGGCAGTGCGCCACCCCCAGAATGTGTGCCTGCAGCATTGCATGGTTGATTGCCTGAACATAGTGTAATCTGTCAGTCAGTGAGTCTGTCCTTCCACACCGAAAAGGCTACCACGATGGTTCAGTGCTGGAGTTGTGATGTTCTTTGCAAGCTGCCTCTTGTGCCATGAAGCCAGCCTTCTTGCAGCCCAACATGCCATTCCTAGGATTGCCCCAAAACGTTCTTCCCATGCCGCGTCCGTGAACAGTTCTAATTGCCAAGTTGAGACCCAGTGTTCCCACAACACCAGAGTCCTTTTGAAGCCCAAGAGGCTGGTGTCCCACTGTTGCAAGTCCTCTTTCACACCATGTATTAGTCTGACCCTATGATTTTCTTGCCAAGTACTTTTGTCAGCCCTGGGTGGTGCTAGGGGGCAGGCTAACAAGATAGACGCACTGAAGTGAGGCTCTGTCTGCCCGGGGAAAACATCTGCAAATATCTTGTGTCTGGCTGTGGCTTACTCATGAAAAACGACGGGTGGAGATAACGGAAGGGGTGAGGCACCAGTGGAGCCACCCGACAGCTGCTGCATGAGCGGTACTGCCGAGAAATCCACTGCGACACGCTGCGGCACGCCAGAGGCTGGGAAGAGGGAATTGAGGTGCAGAGGTGCGGCGTGGTGCTGAAATTGCATCGACTGGATGCAAGAGCACAACTGCGGATGCTACGTTAAAACAAGTAAGGTGCGGAAGCAGAGGCCAGGGGAGCTCGGAACAGTGCCTTCACCACAAACAACGAGAACAAAATGGTTCACAAGCGTTGCACCCATTTCCCCAGAAACATAGAGTATTTATAGCAGGCAGCTGCGCCGCACATTCTGGGTCGCCATGCAAAAAAGACATTGCATAGCGCTAACGAGACACGCGCTGTGGGAAATATACAACTGCGTAGGATACGGCCATTCTGTTAAATAAAAATAAGGCCGTAGCGAGGCCTAATGAACAGTGTACTGTGCCAAAACAACAGAAAAGCAGTAAGAAGCGCCCAACACGCTGACTACGAAACTGCAAAGACGCATTAGTGCTGTGCTCAGAAAACGGCAGGATTGGCGGCCGTGAGACGGAGTTTGCAGCCATGCATAACCCTCAATTAACTGCAGAGAGCGCAACACATCGTGACAAATAGAGGGGCTGAAATAAGTGCTGTGGTAAGAACCACACCAACTAGGTCATTAAATTCAGACAGTTGTGCGACAATAATGTGACATACACACGCCATCGGAACTAACCACTGAATAAGTCAGGACCGGAGCTTGCTGAATCGGTATTGGTCACAAACTGCTCGAGAGGACCACAACTGGCGAAGCAGAGCACCGCAATCAACTATTGCTGCCCATTGCAACACTGTGCTCACACAGGTAATAATGGGCAAAACAGATGAGAAACAAGCTAAACTACAGTTTGAGGCCCGCAAAATGCAGAGAGGACAAGCACAAGAACCAGAAATAGATGCGACTGACCAAACTGCACAATACCCAGAGGATGTGGAGCTAAAATCTCTATTGATCAAGAAAAGAAGCCTCTCATCAATAGAAGCCAAAATGGATGGAATGTGCACCAGGATGGACTTCATAACGCAGAAATTAGATAAACAAGATGGACGCCTGGGAGAAGCAGAAAACAGAATATCGGCACTAGAAGATGATCACAACCAACGCAAAGGTCAAATCACGGAAATGGACAGGTTACTCAAGGTGATTGCTGCAAAGAATGAAGACCTGGAAGCAAGATCAAGAAGGAACAACATACGAATTCTTGAAATTCCAGAGTCCACCAACACGGGGAATATGGAGAAATACATAGAAAGGTTGCTCATCACCTGCTTTGGCAGAGAAGAATTTTCCCCCCGGCTGATCGTGGTGAGAGTGCTTAGAAGTTTGGCGCCAAAACCTCCGCTTGGTGCACCGCCAAGGCATAGGTGCAAAGATATCAAATTATAGAGATTGCGACACAGCCCTACATTTGGCCTGGGAGTTCAGAACACTAATATTTGAAAACAACACAATATCATTATATCCTGACTTCACATTGGCGGTCCAGGAGGCATGAGGAAAGTTACTGTCGAAAACTGCAGCAAGCGGAGGTGGACTACTCCATGCTGTATCCTGCTAGACTGCACCTCTCCTATAAAGCCAAACAGCACTTTTGCAACACGCCGCAGCAAGCAGAAGAATTCCTGGGAACGATCCAAAGATAAGCCAAGTGCGCAGAATACTCACCCTCAACTAGCAGAGGATCGTTGCCCCATCATAAAGAGGAGCAGTAACCACATATTGTTACGCATATCAGCTACATACAGACAGACGTGTGCGCAAAAAAAACCAACGCTTATACGTGACAATGGGTGACTTCGCTTCACATTGGTACTTGATGTAGTCATATATACAGTCCAAATGGAATCGTAGTGATCAAAGAAAAAGTATCCAGACACTAAGATGTTAAACTGCGGGCACCCACTTGTGTGGCACCAACTGTGCTGGAGGTTCAGCCTCACCCCCCAGAGAACACACCCCAAAGGGAGATCTCCCCTACCTCTACCAGTGTGGATGAAGAAACATGTGTGTTCTAACCACCCTCATGACGGGGGACTGTTGATTGTTTTGTTGGTTAACTATGCAACTGCTGTACATTTTGTAAACCATGCCAATAAGAAAGCTGCTGTCCCAAGTTACTATAACTACCAGTCAGCCAAAATATATAATGTGCATACAATGGAGGACAAAGGCTCTAAGATTGATGTAGAAAAAGCAACAAAGCAGTTAGTTTGAATATCTGTTAAGGGGTATTTGAGGTGGGAGGGCGCGCTACAGGAGGCTATTGTGGGAAGGGGTTATGGGATAGGTAGAGATAACAACAGACATAGAACAAGAAGGCATGTGATCCAACAGTAATGGGCTTAAGCGCATACACAATACCGGTACCAAAAGAACACACCATTACAGCACAATTGTCACGTAACAGTGATAACAAAGATTAATCAGCGGGTATAGGCTTACTGACCTGGAATGTAAGAGGCTTGGGAGATCCTCGAAAGAAACAGCTACTAGCCTACATGGATAGACATCATGTGAATATTGCTATGTTTCAAGAAACACACACATCCCCCTCCAACACGATTATGTTTCCCTCAAACTGGGCTTCACACAGATATGTTTCTTCATACTCATCATATTCAAGGGGAACTGCCATCCTCCTAAAAAAAATACACCAAATGTAGAAGAGGGGGCAGTAAGTGACCCACAAGGTTGGTATTGCATAGCTTGGGGCAGATTGGCTTCACAGTCCATAACTTTAATAAACTTTTATGGCCCCAATACTGACGATGAAGCTTTCTTCATCAAAATCTGGGGGCTAATTGTAAACATAGGCTCCACACATATAATATTGGGAAGTGACTTTAATCTCACGCTATGTCCCGCCGAAGACCGCTCACGTCCTCAGCCACATTACTATACTAAAGGCACAGCATCAAATAAAGCAGATTGTAGCTGAGCATCACTTGGTGGATGCATGGTGGCACAACCACCCAAACTTGACGGAAGGAACATTTCACTGTGCAGTGCATGGTACCTGGTCCAGGCTTGATGTCTGATTAATCTCCAAAGGGATGGCTGCACATATCACCACTACACAACACCTGGCACGCACATATTCAGACCACGCCCCAGTATATATGCGATTGACCCCTCCAGAAGACAGAAACAGATATATTGCATGGCGACTATCTACCACTTCACTGCCAAACTTGGCCTTTAAGACAGAACTTGAACAAGAAATAGAGGAGTTTCTCAGGAACCATATAGATTCGGTACCCTCATTAACCACGGTCTGGGAGGCACTATAAGTCACTATAAGAGGGATATGTTTAGCTAAGGCGGGTGGTATTTTAAGGGACATTAGGAAGACTCTATTCCAACTGGAAGCCAAACTAAAGGATCAGGAAAGACAGGCGCAGGCATCCAAGACAAACTCCACACTAGCAGGTATCAGGGAACCACTAACCGAGTATCAAGACATGGAGGAGTGAGAAAGCCTGTTCTGTGGGAAATACTACAAAGCTAGGATACGGCGAAGGGGAAAGGCCAGATAAAGCGTTAGCTGAGCTAACACGCCCTCCTAAAGCCACTAACTACAAATTAAAAATCATGGACGAGGATAGTAAAGTGCAAAGAGACACAACGGACATTATAAACACAATTGCTGCGCACTACACAACATTATATACCTCGCATAATTCCAAACAAGCAGAAACAGGGACATATCTCGAGAAAATGGAACTGGCCTGGCTAAGCAATGCGCATAGGGAATTCCTGGCCGCTGATCTCGAGGAAGAGGAAATCAGAGTATCCATAATGCCGATGGGTAACGGGAAGGCCCCAGGACCCGATGGCCTTACGACCGAATTTTACAAAACTACATAAAAATCTTTGCCCCATTCCTGAAAAAAATGTATGACGAGGCTGCGCAAACGGGTATACTGCCACAATCAATGTGAGAAGCTCTCATAGTGTCTCTTCTGATACCAGGAAAGGTCCACAACCGCACAGATTCGTACAGACCCCAATCCCTTATCAATTGCGATGCCAAAATCCTAGCCAAAGTTCTGGCTAATAGACTGAGCCTGTTAATGGAGAAATTGATTCACCCGGACCAAACAGAATTTGTGCTGGGTAGAGCTACATCTCATAACTTATGTACACTATTCTCTATTATTCAAGACATGGATCCAGATGAAAAGGCGGTGTTAGTCTTCTTAGATGCCACAAAAGCATTTGATTCTCTTGAATGGGAATATTTATTATCAGTCTTTACACACATGGGATTTCCACCTGGATATCTGGCATGGGTGAAGCTGTTATATCACAAGTCAAAGGCCAAGTTACTAATAAATGGGGGGCAATAGAGCCCTTGGCGGCCACGCTTCAACAATACCATAAAGCGCATGTGTTGGACTACCCAACCAGGCCAGTGCTAGTCTTGTTATATGCAGACGATGTCACACTGTATGTGCGAAACCCAGACATACGAATAAATGGCATTATTTGGGAATTCATCAAATTTGGAGCATACTCAGGCATAACAGTAACCTGGGGGTAATCCCAGATTTTCCCTCTTACCCTAAACACTCCGAACAGTCCACTGGAATACCCGTTACAGTGGTGTGACACAGAGCTCCGATATTTGGGTATCAATATTACCAAAGATTGGAAGGAACTGATGAGAGCTAACTACGGCAGAGTTCTTAACTCGGTAGAGGAGGCAATACCAAATAGATTACAATGCCGCTGTCGCTGGTTGGATGCATTGCTTTAATGAAGATTTTGATATATTACCCAAATTCCTATATTTATTCATAAACATCCCGTACCCATCAGGACAACCCTTCTTCGTAAGGCTAAAAAGTCAATTAATCAGATTAGCATGGGGAGGACATTAGCCTCGTATTAAATGGAGTACCCTCACGCTGCCCTTCGATCAGGGGGGATTTGAGGCACCAGATCCTGAACTATACTATCTCTTTGTGCAAGCTCAATATGCTATCTACTGGTTTAAGCCTCCACCATTTATGACACACCTAGCGGTCGAACAAGGCTATATGTCACCCACCCCCCTTGCAGGGCTTCTGGGGACAAAAATTCAGGCAGTGGGAGGCTAAAACTCAACGGTAACATGTACCAACTCTGCATGGAAAAAGTCCGCAAAGAAATCACAAACCCCTATGATATACTCTCTGTTACCCCCACTAACACACCAGTAGGCCCTCCCAGTTACGCATGAGGGAATATGCAGACATATGTTTTTAAAATATGGAATGCACACGTGGGGAGATATGTACGAGGAAGGGGAATTTAAACATGAGGACACCTTCTTTGGGGGGAAAAATCTTACCACAATGGACCGCTTCCTATACATTCGGCTTAGACAAGATGTCAAAGCAGCCACACCACTGTTCCCGGAAGAGCCTCCCATTTTGCTACCACTACACCTGTTATTACATAACGGGCCATCCCATGCAGTGTCGCGAATACATAAAGCAACTATTGGGATGGGAGCAGGGAACACTGGGCTGGCAAGGGCAGGCTGGGAAATGGATTAGGGATTCCCGTTAATAGACGAGATATGGACATACTGCTGACAGCAAACAGAAAGAATCACAGTGAGCAGCAGATTGACAATCATACATTTTAAATTTCTACACAGAATGTACTATTCGCCTGCAAGAGTATATAGATTTAAATTGAAGGAAAATGACGCTTGTGATAGGTGTGGACAAGAAGGTGCCAATTTCATGCATTTGGCCTGGTCATGTACTGCTATAGCTAACTACTGGGAGGAAGTGGGGAAGGCCTTAAATGAAATGGCAGAGACACAAATTTCACCATACTAATTCAACACTAATCCTTATGGGTTCCAGAGTAGCGTGCTACTCGCCAAAAAAGTGCTTTAAAACCCCATCAGGGGTAGCAAGCGCTATATAAATACAAACCTCTTTCCCTCTTCTATCCCGCCACCTACCCTTCTCTATCCAAATACCTGAATAACATATCCACCACTTAAATGACTTCATATTTCACTATACTAATTTTTCAACACTAATCCTTTATCGGTTCCGGAGTAGCATGCTACTCCCCAGAAAAGCGCTTCAACACCCATCAGGGGTAACAAGCGCTATATAAATAAAAAACTTTTTTCCTCTTCTATCCTTCTGCTATCCTTCCGAGTCCAAATAACTGACTGACCTATCGACCACTTAAAATTTACTTGCATGTTTCACTATACTAATTCAACACTAATCCTCTATGGGTCCCGGAGTTGCGTGCTACTCGACGAAAAAGCGCTTCGACACCTCGTCAGGGATAGTAAGCGCCATACAAATGCAATCACAATACAATAAAATGCAAATTGACCTGACCCCTGTGATGGGACTATTAGGCTACACAAATAAGATTGAAAGGCAGATCAAACGACTGATTGCGCTCGGATTGCTAATGGCGAAACGCAATGTAGCATGCAGATGGGGAAGAGGAAGGGCCCCTAAATTTAAGGAATTGCTTAGAGATATGACATACTGTCAGGAGCAAAACAGTATATATGCAGAATTACTCCCACCCAGTTCTAGGCCCCGAAATATATGGGAACTCTTCAAGAGTTACCTACAGCGTATAGGAAATGATGAGGAAGAGAGATAGGCACTCGACAATTTGACGATATTTAGAAATAGTAAATTGTGATCCGTGAACAAAGCCTCTGTGGCAGGACAGTGTTAAAAAATGACCCATGTACTATGTAGAGTGGTATCACAGAACTGCAGGATATATGGGTGAGAAGCTAAAGTGTGATGGGACAACTAGCATGCTATAATAATGTCATAGATATGTGATGTATGGAAAACAAAAGGTCTAATGTTTTTGTTTCTTTAAGACAAGAAGCTATGACACAATATGTAATCAACTGATGTCTGTAATGTATTACTGAAAATGTCAAAGTTAAAAAAAAAAAAAGTACCTTCGTCAGCCATGCCAGGTACCAGGCAAATGTTCTGCCCACGTGGATCACCCTACTAGCAAAGTTTAGTTTGCCCAGCAACTGTTGAATCTTGCTGATGGTCGTTTTCTTTTTGACTAGCAGATTTACAATAGTGTGCTTCAAGTCATTTACCTTTGGAAGTGGCAGCCCACAAACTCACTCCTCTGAGTCTAGCTCTAGACATAGGAACATTGGAAGGGTGATGGGGCCCTCTGTTTTGTCATGCACCAGAGGCACACCTAGCTGATATGCTACTGTGACAAAGTGACCCAGTAGGGTACTTCATGGCTCAGTATGTGAGTCCCCAATAAAGAGAACATCATCCAGAAAGTGAAGGTGCCACCCTGTTGGGCGCCTTTCACCCAATTTCCACTGCAGGAAGGTACTAATGGTTTCAAAGTAAGAACAGGAAATTGCATAACTCATGGGGAGACATTTGTTGTAGTAGAAAAGTCCATATTGCTGGAAACCCATTGGGTGGTAGCTGCTAGAGTGCACTGGGAGGAGCCGGAGGGCGCTTTCTATGTCTGCCTTGGCCATCAAAGCCCTGCCTCCCTGCTGTTCTCAGCATATTGACTGCATCATCTAGTGTGGTGTAAGATTCTTAGCACAGCTCCTGATCCAGCTCGCCATTGACTGATAAGCCTCTGGGGATTGAGATGTGGTGGATGAGCCGGAACTTATCAGCCTCCTTCTTTGGGACCATGCCAAGCAGAGAGATGACAAAATTCTTAAATGGTGGGTGTGCAAACGGGCCCTCCACCCAGCCCAGCTGAAGCGCCCTTGCCACTTTAATGCTTGCTATTTCTATATTTTCAGATACTGACGTAATGTTTCGATTAAAGCGATCCACTTGTGGACCCTATAAGGAATGATGAAGCTTTCCTTGAAACAAGTTACTAACATGTATGCATCCCAAAGCTTGTGATCTCTATCGAGCATAAGTGTAAGTTCTTTGACTCATATGGGGATGGGTGTCACCTCACCTGATCCTCCTGACGGTGACCCTCTGGTCAAATCCTCAGGTGCATCAGCTCCTTTGGGTCTCTTTTTTATTTTGGGCGCCCTTGCCTTTTTTACAATTCACCACTGGGAGGGAACCCTCGAAACTGCTACAAATATGTCTGAATTTGCAAGACTGGCCGTACTTACATTAATCTTTGTTGTATTTCCAGCATGCTGTTTCTCGCTCTAAGTGCGCCGGCTATGCCTAGACGTAGGTCCCGGGCTCACTTTGCCACTGGATTCAAGCTATCCTGGCTGAAGAGGGGTGAAACCCCGAAACCGGTCAAAGGATGCTTGTTTCCGGTCCATGGATTACCTGGCTTGGCAGTTCGAGCTGGACTGTTCCCATGAGGCACAGGGTCAAGACTGATTTGCATATGGCCAGGTCTAAACTGGGGTGGCATGGTGAGCTAAAGAATGAGGGATTTAACCCAGATCTCTTGACTGGGGGAGAATGTTTTGATTTGTTCTGCATTCCGTCCATCAATTGTGTGTCTTTTGCTTTCTCGCCCTAAGTGTGCCGGGTATGCCTAGACGTAGGTCCCGGGCTCACTTTGCCATTGGATTCAAGCTATCCTGGCTGAAGAGGGGTGAAACCCCAAAACCGTTCCTAGGATGCTTGTTTCCGGTCCAGGGAGGACCTGGCTTGGCAGTTCGGGCTGGACTGTTCCCATGAGGCACAGGGTCAAGACTGATTTGCATATGGCCAGGTCTAAACTGGGGTGGCATGGTGAGCAAAAGAATGATGGATTTAACTCAGTTCTCTTGACTGGGGGAGAATGTTTTGATTTGTTCTGCATTCCGTCCATCAATTGTGTGTCTTTTGGAAATCCTCAGGGGCATCAGCTCCTTTGGGTCTCTTTTTTATTTTGGGCGCCCTTGCCTTTTTTACAATTCACCACTGGGAGGGAACCCTCGCAACTGCTACAAATATGTCTGAATTTGCCAGACTGGCTGTACTTACATTAATCTTTGTTGTATTTCCAGCATGCTGTTGTATGGCTTTTCCCCAACCTTCCCCAGGGAGAGGTCTATTTCTGCTGCTTTGCTGATGGCCCTCCTGTTTACCTTTATAACCGCACACTTGAAAATTCGACTTCTGCGTGCTTAACCGTGGTCGCGCTGCCACCATGTGGGATGTAAAGCTGGTTACATCATGATGCTCCCAGTGTATGATGGGCCAGGTCGACATTTTTTCCCAAAAGCCGTCATTTTATCGCTGCCATGCCTAACCCTAATACTTATGCTGCAGTTCATGGACATTCTGCTCATATAGAAAAAAGGCAGCTGATCTCTGGGGGGAATATCTCTACAAATATGCATGCTAGTGTTCTGAGTGGTTGGAGCCAGTTATCAATGGACTTCTATATTCTGGATTTGCCCCTGTCTCTCTTTTCTTCGTCCTTCTTGTCCTGCGCTGTTAAGTCCAACGCATCTGCCGCACTTCTAATAATGACAAAATGTCAATAAATTCCTTACACCAAATCCTCTCCTTCACAGCTAGAAAAATAAGGCTAACCAACCCCATTACTCATGCAATGATAGGAGGGTCCCAGGGTGATGGCTGAAAATATTCACTGGCTGGTTTCTGGCTAACTCACCAGTCACCAGTCACTGCTCGGCCGGCCCAGGCTTTTGTGGGGTCCACGTTGCCCGTCCTTACTTACTTACCCTGTCTCTTTGTTTGGTTCCCTGCGCTGGCTACTAGTTGTAACCTGACTGCTAGTAATGCCCTGTCCACTGGCTTGGACTGGTCCCTTGAGGCTGCCCCAATATTGCTGGTTCCTTGACTGCTACCTCCCGTATCCTCAACAGATGTAGGGGGCTGTTAGACTTGCCATCTTTTGGCATGTTTCCCCTGTCTTTTTGCTTTCTGACCTCCTGATTTTTACTTTGTTTTTGCTGGTTTAATGTCTCTATGCACTTTCACACTGCTGCTGAGTGTTAAAGTGCAAGTGCTCCTATTGTAAATTGTGTTATGGATTGGTGTTTCCATGATTGGCATATTTAATTTACTAGCAAGTCAATAGTAAAGTGCACGAAGGGTGCCAGGTTCTGTACATCAAATGCTGCTAGTGGGCCTGCAGCACTGGTTGTGCCACCTACACAAGCAGCCCTGTAAAGGGTTCTCAGGCCTGCCACTGAGGTGTCTGCACGCAGTCCTGAACTACCATGTCTGCCTGGTAAGTGCACCCACTTGCCAGGCCCTAATCGTCCCTTTTCTGACATGTACGTCACCCCTAAGGCAGGCCCAAGGTACCCCTGTGGGCATGGTGCTATGTATATTAAGGTAGGACATGTACTGGTGTGTGTGACATGTTGTCCCTTAGGATAGAATGGGAGTGTACATATAACATCTTATGAGCATATCTTCCCATTGGGACAGGATAGGGAAACTGAGTTTAGTATCCCTGCACTCAGAATATAAAAATGCATCTTTTAGTAAAGATGATTTTTGTGTTCTGTGTTTGAAAATACCACTTTTAGAAAATAGGTATTTTCTTGCTTAGCCATCCTGTGTGCCACTGCTGGGTTTGTAGATTGACTGTCTTGCTTTGGAGTGACATGGTATGGGGATGTGCATTCTCTTCAGACAGCCACTGGGGGAGTTGAGGTGTGTCCTGCCTTTCCTGGATGAGTCAGGGCTGGGTTGAAGAGACCTGGGCTGCATTTAGAGTAGTGGGAGGAGACTTCCTTGCACCTGCATTGGCCTGGTCTGCCTTGGACAATGCTCTCTCCACCTGCTGCCAGGAAGCCGGGCCAGAGAGGAGAGAACTGGTTTGGGTTGGGCACAGACACTCTCTGCCCAAAAGAACAAAGTGACACTGAGTATACATATTGGGGCCCAGACCCCAGAATTTTAGAACTCACTGGAATCAAGGAACTTGCCAAGAAGAAGAGCTGGAAGAACTGCCAGGAAAAGTACTACCCCTTTGCTGTGTTGTTGCTTTGTTGGGTTGGCCTGCAGCAGCTGCTTCTGCCTTGGGCAGTGAAAGGACTGGACTGAACTTTCTCAACTTGTTGCTGAGTATCTCCAAGAGCTTGAAGTAGAGCTTGCCTCCTGTTCTGAAGTCTCAGGGACCGCAAAGACTACACCAACCTCTGGGAACCGCCTCTGGAACCATGGTTTCAGTTGCCACAGAGGGGGGAAAGCAACCGACTCCGTGGCCTGAAGGCACTGCAGATGGCACTGTTGCATCTCGCACCGCAAACCTGGTGTCACTGATGACGACGGCTGCAGCCGCCGCCACGAGCCACTGCTTGCACCGTGACCTGTGGGCACCACACTCCGCACCGCCTCACGTCTTTCGCCACCATCGTCTCACTGACCCCATTGCTGCCCGCTGACTCCGATACCCATGACAGCACCAGGGCTTGGGGGCAGCACTCGTAAGTCTCATGATGCACTGCCCCATCCCAAACCGCAGTCCGGACCCACTGACTCCAGCTCCCTGCAACCGCCTGCACCGTGATCTGTCAGCTATGCAACGAGCACCGCCTCACTCAGCACCGCAGCCCTGGTCTCACCGACGCCGCTGGACAAGCGTCACCGAGCCACTGCCTGCACCCTGCATTGAGGGTACTGCACGCCGCACCTCTACGCTTCGCAACCCTGACGGTTGCCTCGACCGGCCCGCACCAACGTGATTGGCTGCAACGAAAAGGCACTGTTTAGGAGTCTGCCGACACCACCACCGATGCAGTCGGATGAAACTGTTGGATTCTGTTGTTCTCAGCACAGGGGTAGCACTGGACAGAACTATAGACTACAAGGAACTGCATTTTTAAGGTTATTCTTGCAAAGTGCATATCCTTAAGTACTGTATGGTGGATTTTTTATCATTGTGGTCTTGTTTTCAATATATAAAGTATTGGATGTTTTTTTAAACTGGTGTGGTGTCCTTTTGTAGTGTTTATACTGTGTTACTGTTAGTTATGTGTGAATGCTTTACACACTACCTTTGAGATAAGCCTGAATCCTCGTGCCAAGCTACCAAGGGGGTGAGCAGGGGTTATTTCAGTACTGACTATGAAGAAGGGTCCCTACTTGGAGAAAAGTGCAAATCATTGCCAACTAGAAACCCCAATTTCTAACAGGGGCGTATCCAGCTCCTTGGTGTGCAGTCCTACCATTTCCTGAGAATGCTGCCTTGTTGCTCCTGTAGTACCTGTGGGCCCCTGATCTTGCAAGCACCCTAGGCCTGACCAGTCATACGGTGCACAGTTTAGGGGAGGAATGCCTCCTATTCCGTGCCAGGGCCACCATATCACACCTGTGTATGGGGGTAGCGGTCGGGGGCCTCCGTTCAGCTACCCAAACACATTGAGCCCACTGTGACAGGGCCAGCTGCCTTTGGCCCATGTATGCCACCTTTGATGCTGCTCAAGGGGACCTGTAATTCTGGGGTGCCCTGCTGTGCTGAATTGATGATGCTTACCAGCATGCCCTAGTTAACTATGCCGGGTACTGCCCCTTTATCCTCCTACCTTTACGTGCTTAGTGCCTGGGCACCTACTTCTCCCGCGCTACCACTCCCCTGATGCTTACTCATGGGATTCCTATCTGCTAGGTGCCGCTGTGCAGGCTCCTCCAGGAGCTGCCCACATGAGCCTCAAGGCCTTCATCATAGCTGCTGCTGTTGCTGGACAGTGATCCTTAGGTGGGATACTGTGCGGGCTGTATGCCCCTTTTTGCTTGGTTCCCACTCCATTGAGCTGCTGTTGCTCATTGAGTGCTTACAACCGTTAGCCGGTGGCCCCCTATTGCACGTGCTGCTTTTGCCTCTTTCGCAGTGCACTTGTTTGCTTTGCCCAGTCTGAGGTGGTCCCCTCACCTGTTCCAGGAACCACCCAGTTCTCCACCGACCCGCAACTTCACTGGATTGCTCAATAATCTGCTGCAGTTCTTTACTGGAAGGCCCCTGCCTTCCTCTCGCTAAGCCTGACGGTCGGCCATTCAACGAATAGTCCCATTGTGGCGCTTCCTCCTGCTCATTGTCACCGTGAGCTGCTTACTTCCTATAGCGAATGAGTTTGTGGCTATATCTCCCTGCTGCCCACTAGCTGACATTGTTAATTGCAGCCATTACTGGCCCCTCATACGTATGTGGGTTTGCCCTTCCTGCAACTGCCCGTAGTCAAACCGGGTCCTGTAAGGGAAACTCATGCGGCGGTTAAATCTCGATCGTAACACTCCGGTTACGCTAAGTCCTCATCAGCTCAACCAGTGGTGTAGCAAAGCTTTAGGGGGCTCCCCTTCAATGTACATGGAGGGGCCCCATAATGGACTTCCTCAGGAACTCTGAGACCAGGGTACTGCGCTGAGGGGGTTTCCTAGAGCTCGGGTCCCCCACAGCACTGTGGGGGCTGCAGGGGCCTTTGTTAGGCCACTGAGCTCAACTCTATGTTTCCAGTGATGATACTGTGAGGGTCTGCCGCTTTCACTCTTTTGGCTGTGTGTTGGCCCTTCCTTCTCTCCTATTGGTTTTACACCATGCCGGGCAATTTCGTCTTACCATTTTCACAGGCTTGCGGTTGCCCGTCCCTGATGGCTTCCACCCATTGGGAGGGTTAGAGACAGGGCCCCTCACTGGTCCGGTTGCACCTCCAAAGCCCACGGATCTTAATGGCATCAAATAAGATTTTCCTGCATGTATTATCTTAAACATAATTCACCCCAGCATTCCCTCCAAATATGTTATACTTAATTAATGTATTTACTTGTATGCTGTATTGTCGTCATCTAATTACGGCAAACGTATTCTTTGAGTTACTGCAGGCATTGTCGTATAAATAAACCATTATTTAGAACAGGAAGCATTGTACATAAGTACTGAATGGCAGAGCAGCAGTTGAGTGATAGTGAGGTGCGACTTGGGCACTGTGTTGTAACTTAGGACAGGCAGCCAGGAAGAGGATATAACACCCTGCCTTTTACATTTGGTCTACAACTACTCAAGGAGAGGATGAGATTGTTGTAAGAGATGATTTCCTGAGTTTAGCGTCAGGCTGTTTACTGTCAGAAAGAGGTGAGAGCAGTGTTGTGATCTCATTTTCTCTGCAACGTTCTTATACAGTGGGGGAGCAGTGAAGGATGAGGGGTCCTGAAATCCACGACTGGCTTAAATAATTTCCTGACAAGGTTGGAACCTCTGACATTTATGGAGGCGATATGGTAATGAGTTCGTAAGGTCTTCCACTCAAGCAGGCCTGTTAGTAGACTGGGGGGCATATTAACAAGGAACAGGGAAAATTAACGCTAAGGGCACTTAGCATTAATTTTTTTAACGCCCGCTATCGCTGGATAATATCGCCTGGTTATCGCGTTATTAACAACGCTATCTGCCTAGGTGATAAAAAATCCAGCGATAGCGGCATTTTGGGAGGTTATCGCTGGTAATGCAGTGATAAAACTACATGGATAGGGATATCCTTGTTGATAGCCCATGGTGGACTTAGCCATGCAATCCACCTCCCATACTGTTGCACTCATTTCATTTCAAAACTTTATTCGATTGTTTAAAAACAGTCATAAAAGCACATGGCATCAGTAATACAATACAATACATAAAATGATAAAATAACAATACATTCGATTAACGATAAGAAAAATGGGGCAGGAAGGGGGGGTGAGCCAGATGGACAACATCTACGAGTATCATTTCACATGTAATTTCAGTAGATCATACTTTTCCTGACGGACACAGATTGCAAAATGAAGGTCTCTGTAAAAAAGCATACATCCGGTTCGTCAAGTGCAAAAAGAAGGCTCATCGCAGATCCGACATTAGACACTGAATATTTTTTAAAAAGTGGTTTGAGGTAGGCAATTCGGAGATATAAATACAGAGGGCAAAGAAGCAAGAAGTGCTCGGTACTCTGCTTCGAAGTCCAATCACAGGGACAGGGCATTGCCGTGTAATTATTGATCAACGGAAAGGCCACTAAAATGTGGGCAATACCTAGACGTAGTCTGGTGAGGACAAACTGATGAGATTGTTTGGTGACCACTTTTAGGTACTTGGCGAAACCTAAACTTGCCTGGTTAAGGGAGTAGTAAAATTGGTGAGTAGCCATCGGGCGGGTTATGTCTCTACGCACTTTGGATTTAATCCCCAAGTAAATAAGTTTTAGCTCCTTTTTTGAGGAATCTACAGCCCTGGCAGGGTCCACCAAAACATTCATATCGAATATCTCTCTATAGGATATGATCACGTAATTAAGCCATGGGATCTGGTTATGTTTATCCAAACGGAGGCAGTCTTGGATAATTTTCCTAGTGAAGCCAGTTTCCTCCTTTGCCCAAATCGATCTCCAGGTCATTAGTGGGCCTAGCCCCGTAAGGTCAGTCAGGTATTCCAGCCCACCCTCAAGGAGGGACAGTCCAGTGGAGGCTGAAGTTGGAAGGCAAAGAAGCCTCTTTAAAAAGCTATTTTCCTCCACCTGGAGGTCTCCATGGCGACAATGACCCCAAACCCCTGATCCATAAAGGGCCACAGAAGCACATCTAAGGCGGTAAATGTGCAACATATCACAAAGACGCCGGCTTCCTAATTTTGAGGCGAATTTAAAAACACCAGAAATGGCTTTGCCCATCTTGGCCTTAACGTTACAAATCTCCTGTGCCCACATGCCATTACTACTAAGAGTGATGCCTAAATAGCAAAATGTATCCACCACTTGTATCTTTTGGTCCACAAACTGGAAAGATCTCAGGTTTTTTATTTTCTTGCCACAAGCCATAATAAACGTCTTGGAGTTATTAATTTTTAATTTCCTCCCCTGGATAAAACTAAAAAAACTATCCATTAATCTCTGCAGACCCACTGGAGTTCTAGACAATAAAACAGTATCGTCTGCGTAGAGCAGTACAGGAATGGCTTGGCCCTCGGCTTGTGGTGCATAAGCGGAGACCAATCTCAATTCAGAGTCCATGTCCTTAATAAAAAGAGAGAAGAGCAGTGGGGCAAGGACGCAGCCTTGTCTGATACCTGATTGGACCTCAATATCATCAGTGCATTCACCCGCTTGGCCATAACGAATCCTGGCCGATAATTTACTATATAGTCTGGCCAGAAAATAAATAATTGCGGGTGGGGCGCCCATATTTAATAACGTGGTCCACAGAAGGGCATGGTTCACCAAATCGAAAGCGCTGGACAAATCAGCAAAGCAGAGGAATAAGGAGCCCTGTTTGGCTCGGGTGTATTTACCTATGATAAGATCTAAATTAACACACTGCTCAACGGTACCAAGGCCCCTACGGAACCCAAATTGGGAGTCAGCCAAGATACCATTGACCTCTGCCCATTCCTCCAGACGCTGTAGGAGCACCCTACTCATAATTTTTAGGGAGGAGTCCAGAAGGGAGATAGGGCGGTAGTTCTTTGCCTCGCTCCTATCGCCCTTCTTGTAGATTGGTATAATAATTGATTTACCCCATGTAAGAGGGGTGCTTACCATAACTGCCGCGTTGAAGACTTTGGTCAGAAGGGGGCCCCACAAAAGAGTGTCAGCTTTGTAAAGGTCTATCGGCACCCCATCAGGCCCTGGGGCCTTTCCTCCCTTGCTGTTTTGGATGGCAGTAACTACCTCACCAGTTGTAATATTTAGGGGAAGGTTTGGACCAAGGGCTGCTGCTCTAGGACACGTACTAATTTCCCCCCTGGATTAAAAATGCTATTATAAAACACAACCCAGTTTTCTTCACTAATCTGGGCTGACAATACTGGGTAAGCCTCCTTCTGAAGCAAAAAAGGACTATTCACAGTGCTCCAGAAGAGTTTGCTGTCCCGCGATTCGGCTGCTTTGGAGAAATTATCCCAGGCTTCCTCCCGTAATTCATGCTTCCTACGGGACAACTGGTCCTTATAGTTTGCTCTGAGGGATTTAACAGCACACTTGTCCCTGGGGTGATTGCATAGGGCTTTCTTTAGTTCCTGCAAGGACTTCGTACAAGCCCTATCAAACCATCCCATGTTAGCCCTGGGCCTGTTGGGGGCAGTAAGTATTTTTTTAGTTATGGCATTAATTTCCTCGAAGTCAACGATAATGCTTGCCGCACTTGTATTATCATCTAAACAGCGCTGCAGCTCAGGGAGACTTACAGCCACAATTTTTGACATCAGCTTCTCAGAATTGTCACTGCACCATTTTATTCTACATCCATTAGGCCTATGAAGGATTAATTCAGCAACTGTCCTACGGGCAACTTGGACCTTCCTCCCCCAAATCAAGGTGGTAAAAGTAATTCCGTTATGATCACTAAGGGACAGGTCTACAATTTGCGGGACGGAACAGAGAGAGCTGATGTTCTCCGAAACCAACAGGTGGTCAATAACAGAGGCTGAGTTCCTCCCTACGAAAGTTGGGACCGGGTTGCCCTCCCTATCATTAGCGGGCACATGAACAAGTAAATCCAATTTTAACAATAAGGCATTTATTGACTCTCCGTAAGGTGTATGTACAAAATGAGCCCGGTCAGCCCCTCGGACCCCATCAAATCCGCAGGCATTAGAAAAAGAGAAAGTACATGTGGGAATAGTAATTTTGCACTCACTAACGTGGGAATAGTAATTTTTACCCCTACGCTATCCAACACATTCCCTACTGTTGCACTCCCTGGAGTGAGAATAGTAATTGTATCCCCTACGCCATCCAACACTTTCCCTACTGTTGCACTCACTGGAGTGGGAATAGTAATTTTTACCCCTACGCTATCCAACATTTTCCCTACTGTTACACTCCTTGGAGTGGGAATAGTAATTTTAATCCCTACACTATCCAACACTTTCCTTACTGTTGCACTCACTGGAGTGGGAGTGATAATTTTTACTCCTACGCTATCCAACACTTTTCCTTCTGTTGCACTCCCTGGAGAGGGAATAGTAATTTTAACTCCTACGCTATCCAACACTTTCCCTACTGTTGCACTCACTGGAGTGGGAATAGTAATTTTTACCCCTACGCTATCCAACACTTTCCCTACTGTTGCACTCCCTGGAGTGGGAATAGTAAGTTTTACCCCTACGTTATCCAATATTTCCCCTACTTTTGCACTGTTTGGAGTTGGAATAGTAATTTTATTACCTCCGTTATCTAATATTTTTGGTATTATTTTAGTTAATGTAGTATATAATTAATATTAAAAAGATTAAAAATAATTTTAATTGTTTTAATTTGTTACATATTTATTTACTTTTTGTTTATACTATTGTTTTATGTATATAGATGTATTTATAATTTATATGATATTTTAGAAAAATTATGTTATTAAAATAATTATTAAAAATTATTAGTAAGTATATATATTGTATATTTTATGTACATGTTTAATTTATTTTTACATTATATATATATATTACTTATCATTTTTAAACATTTTAAAATATTTTTAACTATATTTATTTTAATTATATGTATTATTTACTTTATTTTACATTATTTTTTTAACTTAAATAATAAACAATATTTTTAACAACGATATTTTTGACATCGATATTTTTTCTCTCGATATTTTTGTACTTACCATAATGTAGATGGGATGTCGATATTCTTGACTTCAATATTCTTGCTGCGATATTTTTGTAGGTCGATATTCTGACCTTCGATATTTTGTCAGTGATTCCTGCTAATTGCATCCTGGATGCAAATGAAACCAGGAGCAAACAAGGGACAAACAGATATCACGTGATATGCCTATGCATTACAGGTGCAATTATAGAGGAATTACACATTTCACATGGGTTGCCCATGGATATTATATCCATGGAGAATGTAACAGATGGTGCGCATGTTGTTGCTCGGTTGCCTTTGCGCCATATCGCAACACTTAGCGTAGCAGTAAAACTGTTTACTAAATATAGTGATGCACTCTTTTTTACCATTCACCCAACACAGCAATGCCACCTTTGGTGCAGAACTGTGCTCTGTAAATGTTAGTTAATCTGGACCTAAGCCTTTATATGAGAAGCACAGAGAGGTTTGATTATGAAGATAGGCAAAATGTTATGGTTGATTTTTTTAAGACTCTGTTAATCGTGTCTTGTCCGTGTTAAGTGGATGGTTTGTATCTCTGAGGAGACCAGAGGCAATGTCAAGCCTGGTTTCAAACAGTGGTATTCTGCTAATGGCCTTTTCAAAGGCACGGTCATGGAGATGAGCCACAGAATGATTTTGACTTTGGAATTTGAAGGAGAAACCCTTTTTGAGGTCCACACAGAGGTGAATTCTGTGTTGAGTAGGTGGAGGAGCGAGAACCAGACCTCGGTTAGAGGGTGTGAACCATCAAGATGTGAGGGCGTTGTAAAAGGAGGGAGAAGCAAAGGAAGAATTTGGAAGGTGAGTGGATGAAACTCTTGAGCTGGACCAAAAAGAGGAGGATATGAATTTCAACAATTAATTAATTAATTAATTGAAATTAATGTTTCCATTCATTATTCTGTATATGCTTTGAAAGTCACAGATCAGTAGAATAATGCATTGTTTTCATGTATGCTTATCTCTAATTTCTGGTGTATTGTTAACTGCCCCGCTGCACAGGTATTCATTTTACCAGCTTGATGGATTTATTCAGAGGAGCTTATATTGTTTGTAGGGGGATCCTTAACTTCTTGGTGCAGAAAGACTGCGAAAGATTGACTCCTATCTCCATGGTTGGTGAGCGGACCAGGCTCCTCTGTGCGATGGCTGCTACTCAGTTAACCTCCCCTTCCTCAGTGAGGTATGCAACAGGTTGTAATGTGTAGACAGGCTGACGCTATAGGAGGGGGCCGTTGGTGTAACAATGTCAAGGTCTTCAGTAGTAGTGGCACGAAGAAGAAGGCTCTTCTCTCTCTATTGTCCCAGGCAGGGCTGAAAGAAGTGAAGTGGAGCAAGAGGAATGGTTATGAGAATAGCACCCATAGGCAGCTTCCACATTAGATTTCACTGGTGATGCAAGAATCTCGGCTGTGCTGCCCGACCGGAGATCAAGTTGAGCGATGAAGAGGTGGCTATCAGCGGTGAGCTTAACCGGGGCTCACTTTGCTGGAGGTGGACGATCTTCAGAGTGCATTTTTAAGAACGGAACAGGGAGAGACAGCATTGCTGCAGCCTCAGTGATGAGGACACCTGGGTTGGTGGCAGGCAGCAAGTCAAGAAGTTCTTTACCATGGGTGGCTGTTAAAAGAAGACCTGATTTCTAGACCAAACCAAGCAACAGCAACTGGGCCCAAGTATGTCAAGTGTTTATTTATAGCAGGGCTCAAAGAGGGCAGACATTAGCGCGACAAACTTGCTAGCATCCACTCAGAATGGTGGTAGGATCTTTGTTGGTAGCTATTAAATCACTATGCCTTAGTGTTATTCTTTTCTTGCTTCTGCTAATATGTGGAAAGGGGTTGGACACAAAACTCAAACCAGATGGCTAGTTGAAGCCATTCTTGCAGGGTAGCAGATTAGAGATTAGGCTCTGGGTATTATTGATGGTCCGAGGGTAGAACTGTTCAGATTCAGGTCGTCACAACTTTGTAGTTAGGAGACAGAGGTTTCAAAGGAAGGATCGAGGAGCGGACGTCCACAGCCGCCATCTTCCTCAGAAGACATCTCATCAATTACAATCGTCTTGGCAATTGCAACAGTAATGGTAATGACAGGTCTATAACAGATAATCGCATAATCGCATAACTTGGCGTATAGCTAGAATTTCTATATTTAATCATTTCTGTTAATGAAGGCTTATGATGCAATCGAAATTTTAGCACAAAACGTTTCAAAGCAGTTTCAATTAACCTTACTGGAAGTTAAAAGAATAAGACAAACACCTTCAGTTCCATATGTACGTGTGATTATTTATATATATACTAAAAGGCAGGAATATGCTGACGTGCTCCCCAAGAATGAGGGACCTTACAGCTTTTAAAAAATGTTCACATTTATACTTCACAACAATGAAAGAGTGAAGCATCAGCATACAATATACTTACTTCTTGGAGAGATTATTATTCTGTTCATCCTTCGTGCTTCTTGAGAACAAGTCCTAAAAAATTGAGAAAATAACTTAGTTGAAACGTTGCATACGGATGCACGTTCTCTAGAAAGTGTTACTGTGCCAGCAACAGATAGCTCCCAATGTACTGGGTTATATAAGAAAAATTATCAGGGCTCCAAGGTTGCCAGTAAATCACTAATTTTGCATCTCTTACACTTCCTCCTTCTGCTCTTGCATGTTTCCTCATTAACACTACTCTCTACAAGCTACCTCTTTAATTGTCTTCTCCATGGCACAACTTTCTCCTGAAAAAGTGCTCTGATCAGCTTAGTAATAAAACATTTTTTTATTGGGAAAAAACTTGCAACATTTGATGTAAAAAAAAAAAATCGTATTTTTTCACCATATGTAGTTTTAATTGCGAATTGTGATGGAATCAAATTTCATTTTTAATGTAGTTGTTGGTATGTTTTATACACAAACCTGATAAAGTACGTCGACAATTATTTTTAATTAACGGTTTAACAATATATATTCCCTAACTGTAAACATGGGACATAATGGCAACTGGCTGTGTCTCCACAACTGTATTTGCATCTTCATTTCTCATGATAAAGGAAACTATACTACTCACAGATATACTTCTAGCGAGTTTTTAATTACAATTTTTTTCCCATATGGGATCTGACCACTGAATCTTTATAAATGCAAACTATGGGCTCTCTGTGTGCCACGAAAACCTTAACAACCCACGTTGATATTATCAGCAAAGGCTTTTTGGGGGGAAATAAACAGCGAAAACGAAATACAACAATATTTGATAAAAGTGTCTAAATCATTATTACTTCTATTGGTGCTCCACGTCGTATGCGCGCGCATTCCAGGGTATTCCTGACATTTCTATTCACCATTGAGCTCTTCATCTCCTTCCCGGAGTGGCATTTTATTAGCCCTTACAAAGCGCAGCATGTAGCTTCATTCTGAGTACCCCGTTAAAATAATACGGAAATAGTGCACTGAGGAATTTCCAATATCACAGGGTTTGGTTTCTCCTGGGTGCGGTTTTACCCATCATTACAAGATCTGCAGGTTAGAATGGGGGTGAAAGCAGTTATATGGCATGATTTTCACCGTTCTGAGTTGCAAAACATAAAATATTGTGTTTTTTCCCTGCACAAATTTCGTTAGGTTTGACCTAGAGAAATGTAGGCATGCAAACCGCTGAGTCTGTGCAGTTATTATCACACAAGCTGTTTTTCTGATTCAGGTGCAAACTCCTGTGTAAACCAAAATCAGAGTTACTGAGTGAGGCGCTTGGAATGAGGTCCTGAGTGGTCTGTGGTCACCACGGCAAGTACAGGAAATAAGTGTCCACAACAAGTGTCACGGCGAAAAATGCTAGGTTTTGGGGTCTTAAGTCAAAGTGACTCAAACACATAGGGGCCGATTCACAGAACTAACTTAAGACAAAGTCCTCAACTTACTACTTTTGGTATTCACAGAAGTTAGGATTTTGTCTTAAATTTGTCTTAAGACAAACTTAAGACAAACTTAAGACAAAATCCTAACTTTAATCTGTTTTAAGCATGTATTAAATCTGTCTTAAGTCTGTCTTAAGTTTGTCTTAAGTCTGTCTTAAGTCTGTCTTAAATTTGTCTTAAGTCTGTCTTAAGTCTGTCTTAAGTTTGTCTTAAAACAAACTTAAGACAAAATCCTAACTTCTGTGAATAACAAAGTAGTAAGTTTAGCATTTTGTCTTAAGTTAGTTCTGTGAATCAGGCCCATAGAATTTGAGTTACACAGACAGGAAGACAGTATTATAAAAGGGTGAACACTGGAGACGTCTTTGTGAAATGTGAGATTTAGGAGGAATACAGCTCTCATTGTCCTCAAAGAATTTGTTAGATGATAGCGAGGCAGATCTGATTAGGAATGGTGGACATGTCTTGAGTACAGTTATTGACCATCACAAGAATGTTTTACATTTACTTGTCTTGCCAAAAGGGGCCTGTGCACGGCTCTACTGGCTTGTGTGTGGTTCTAGAAAGATGTCCAAAGATGCTGTACTCCAGTGATCACGTGGCAGCTCTCTTATTACGTTGTCAGGGAGAGATGTCTGTCTAGATGCCCCACAAAGAGCTAGGGCGCTTTTTGCTCAGCATCCTCCCCCACCTGAAGTCCACACTCACACCTACACAGGATGATAACACTAGCATCCCTAGAGAACATCTTCCAAACTAGGCAGCTGCAGATCATGAAGGACAAAGAAGAAGCCAATCCCAACACATCTCTCTTCTTTATATTGACCCCACAAATGATACATGTAAGAATCAGAGCTCTACAAGTCCTTATGTCAGAAACAATCCAACAGACGAGCTGTAGATTTTTGCAGTTTTGTACATCATACAAAGTAGCCACAAGTAGTTCCAGACTGAGATGATCAGCATATACCACATGAGCGAATAGAACCGTAAAACTGTCTGTAATCTGCTGTAGCAAAGCCAGCAATGGTAAGATTCTTAAACGCATTTAAAGATCAAATGCACCGGCTCCCTTGACCAAGGCGATCAGTGGGTCCATGAAAGTGCCCTGGTTAATCAAGATTGTTCACAAAAGTAATGGTATGGGGTGTTTTTCTGTGTTTTTGGGCCACATTCTTGGCTCTGTGGTAACAAATGGGAACCACATTTTGAATGGATTCATTTTTCACTTGTTTGCCCACATGTGGACCCTAATTCACAAAACAAGTAGGAAATCTACACTCACAAATTTAGATTTTCATTTTCTGTGTAGATTTCCTACTTTTTGGAAATTCATAAACTCCTTGAAGAAGGTGAGCAATAAAAAGTAAAGCAGGCTCGGAGGCAGCGTATATATTCCAACATTTTTAGTTTTTTTATTGGCAATAAGGAGCCCTCGCCCCATGGATCCTCTCTGCATCAGTCCCCAACTCCAACTGGCATAGCTGGAGTTGGCAATCATGGAGAAGTAACACAGAACATAGATCCTAATCAAACATCAATAGATCATGCAATGCTAGATAACAGCTAGCATGCACATGCACATAAAATAGTAGAGAGGAAGGACAGACTACTTAACACTACACTATTTTAGGCACTGACATGAAAAGGTTGGCCAGGTGCAGGTTTCCATACAGATTCAATAGATGATCACTCTATTTTTTTCATTGGAATCCTTCCCATCGGCACAGAGTTCCCCTGGCAGAGAAGTCCACACACATGGAATGCATACCCATGCAAATGCAATTTTTCGGAAGGTGAACAAACTATGCACCAACATAGCAGAAAGGGTAACTCAAGTCAAAGAGAGAACTGCAACTTTGGACGAAGAGGTTGGAAAGCTCCAACATCACAGAGAGACACAGGACAAGCAAGCAGAGTATGTGCTCTGGAAATTAGAAGACTTTGAGAACCGGCAGCAGAGAAACAGTGTCAGACTGCTGGGTCTTGCGGAAAACATTGAAGGGGATAATATAAGGTCTTTCGTTGTGAATCTCCTGAAAGGAGCATTTCCCAATCTTTCCCACTGGAACTGGGATATCGAGGTCCAACGTGCACATCGCTTACCGATGACACAGAGAAGAAACAACGCTGCGGACCAATGGCCCAGGGCAGTTTTCGTTTTTATAGGCAACTTTCTCCTACGACAGGCAATAATGAACAGAGCAAGGTCGAATGCAAGCGTTCATTTGAGGGGCACACTTTCTTTGCACATCCAGACTTCTCCCATATCACGGTAGAAAGCAGATTGAGGCTTCGGCAAATGATAACTCTCTTTCAGGGGATCGGCTGTGAGGTATTTCTACTGTACCCAGCTCTGCTTAAAGTCATCTCGAAAGTAACCCCGGGCGTAGCACTCCGCTTCGCCCACGGAGTGTACGTAGCGCTGCCTGCTTCGCAGTCTTCGAAGTAGGCATAGCAGGCAGCGCTACGCACACGCCAGGGCGAAGCAGAGCTGCCTGCCGCCCGCCACCCGCCTCCCGCCCACCCTCCTTTTAAAATAATATAAAGTATGATAAAAAAATTAAATAGAATGACTTACCTGCAGCGCGGCGTCTCCGGGGCTCCCTCTTCCTCGTTCACAACTTCTTTTCACAAATGCGCATGCGCGGAGGCCCGCGCATGCGCATTTCTTGCATTTGTGAAAAGAAGTTGTGAACCAGGAAGAGGGAGCCCCGGAGATGCCACGCTGCAGGTAAGTCATTCTATTTAACTTTTTTATCATACTTTATATTATTTTAAAAGGAGGGCGGGCGGGAGGCGGGCGGTGCATAGTGGGGCTACATGGAGCGTGCGAGTGTGCGTAGATTTGGGCACACTACGCGCTGCTCCACGTAGCCCCACTACGCCCAGGCCTGCTCAAAAGGGAAAGTACAAATGTTTTCATCCGAGATTAAGGCACAGGAGTACCTGAAAGAGATGAGAGAAGCTAAAGGAAGGACTGGATCTGGATCTGGGCTGGCACGGCCTTTTCAGGGGGGCCCACTTTAGGCTGAGACTTCCTTATGTTTTCTACATGCAAGATTGTCATAATTTTCTAGAACAGTCTTTTGTTAAAAATGTATCAGCACTGATCTATAACTGGTGTATTTAAGGCATTGGGGTGGGAGCTCTTCGGCAACTCGAGCAGTGATATTCGGCCGCTACACATGGGTCATAGGTGACCTATTTGCTCGTAAGGGGTGCAGGGAAGGGGCGGGGGTTAGTGGGGGTGGAAGTGGGATGGTGGGAACAGGGAACGGTAAGAGGGGCAGCACAGCATTTGAGGAATATTTCGATAAATGGGGAAACTAAAGATAGCAGGTTGATTCATAAAATAACCAGTGTTGGACCTCAAAGATATATTAAAGGTATTATCATGGTAGGCAAATCACTTTCATGTAGTTAATGAGTATTCAAATTATCTCAATGAATATCTGTGGCCTGAAAGACCAGGGTAAGAGACAAAGGGGCATATTATCAAGGACAGCGTTTAAAATTATCTCCGGTTTAGCGGCAGAAAACTGGCGCTAAAGCGGCAATAATGGGCTTGATAATATGCCCTGGAGAATTCCAATAGAAGTCCATGTTCTGGTGTGAACAGGGCTTCTATTGGAATTCTCCAGGGCATATTATCAAGCCCGTTATCGCCGCTTTAGCTGCAGTTTTCTGCCGCTAAACCAGCGATAATTTTAATGCCGTCCTTGATAATATGCCCCCAAGAGCTGCAATAATCTTGAGGAATCTCAGAGCTGATATTATATGTCTCCAGGAGACTCACATAGAGGGCACTAGGGGGAGCATTATGGAACAACTGGGGTATAAGCTTATTGTCAATACTAAGCAGGGGGCTAGAACAAGAGGGGCTGCTATTCTTTCATGGCGGGGGGACATATTATTCAAGAAAAGCCATTCTGACAGGTGGGGCCAATGGGTGCTGGTTGAATGTACGTTTCAAGGTGCTACTTTTACTAATTGCTCAGTTTATGGCTCAACTGCGGATGACACCGAGCTCTTTGAATTCCTGTATACAGAGCTTGCACTATGGCCAATCCCCATAATTTTGTGCAGTGATTTTAACCTTAATGACTTGGGAGGACTTTGGGGGGAGACGGGTGGCGACAAATATTTGGGACAAAAGAGAAAGGTTTTCGTGGCTCTTACTAATTTAGTACAGAATAACGGTCTAACTGACGTATGGTCGCATCTAAGGCCAGCGGACCCGAGAAGTACGTTCTTTTCAGCCCCTCATAAGTCAGTCGTTCGACTAGACTATTTCTTTGTCTCTCACCAGTAAATATCAAGGAGTAAAATAGAGAAACACCCACTGATTATTTCGGACCACAACCCCCTAACACTAGTAGTAACGTTAACACTGGCAGAAAGATCAGAGAGGGGATGGACATTCGAAAGAAGACTTTTAAAAGATCAAGAATATGTGGCGCTATGAATGGCTGGATTAAGGGGTTTTGTGGTATTAATAGGGGGAGCACAAATTTGGGGGTGGTTTGGGACACGTTTAAAGCTGGTGTAAGGGGGAGACGCGTATGGGTCTATTAGGATTGCGGATGGATGGCCGCTGCCGGGCCTGCAGTGTCAACCGCCGGGCCGGTGGGGGACATCCGTCTACGATCGCAACCCGGAAAACCGCCGGTCACATTAGCATGGCGGTGATGACCGCGGCAGTGAGAAATTTCACCTGCCACTTTTCCGCCAGTAGCAGTCCGCACGCATGCCTGGTGGGCGGAGCTGGACCGCTAAAATGGGGCCGGTGCAGGGCCAGGCTCCGCCGGCATGATTATGATGCTAGCGGTAGCCAGCCTTTCCGCTGTGGTGGAACCGCCATGGAAAGGCATGCGGAGAATGTCTCCGGGGGCCCATTGCGGGCCCCCAATGTGTTGGGGGGTGTGGGTGCACTACGGGGGTACCCATGGTACCCCCCTACATGTCCCTGGACCAGGTGGCAGGCACTGTGCAGTGCCTACCACGCAGTGCAGGGATATGCAGGACATGCTCCTTTTGACATCGCGGCGGTGCTGCTGGCAGCAGCAACTGCCACAATGTTAAAGGCCGCGATCGTACCGCCGCGGTTGGATCTCGACTGCGGAGCATACTAATTGGACCGGCGGTTATGCCGTGGTCCTGGCGGGCGGTCTTTTCCCGCTACCATGGCCGTCGGGGTGATTTTCCGACCGCCATTCTAATAGACCCCTATGATTTAGCCTACATCGTTAAAAGAAAGAGGCACAGCGGGAAAAAACGCTTTATAAAGATTTAATGGAGGTAGGAGAGGAGCTTGCAGCTACCTGGGCGCTTGGTATCTCTCCAGATAACATACAACTTAAGTTGGCGAATGCCAAGACGTTGATAGGAGACATCACTGCAGCCAAGGCAGCTGAAAGATTCCTTGGTAGGAGGGAGCTATGTTACAAATTTAGTGAGCGGGTGGGCCACGTCTTGGCAGCGCGATTAGGACAAAAGAGCGCTGCAGGAGAGATCCTTGAAGTTTTAGATCCTAGCAGAAATTTGATCAGGGGCTCACCGGGGATTCGTGACGAATTTTGAAAATATTATAAAAATCTGTATTGCAAGGAACAGAGAGGGGACAAGAGCCAGATCTTAGAGTATCTGCGAGATATACCCATACAGCGCATAACCTCTGAAGACGCGGAGTCACTTGAAGCTTTATTGACGATGGAGGAGGTCTATAGCGCACTTAGTAGTCTCGCCTCTGGTAAGGCTGTAGGACCAGACCAGATTCCATTAGAATTCTCTAAAACCTTTCTCAATGTAATAGGGCTAGATCTAGTGGAACCTGTTCGACAAGCTCAGAAAGGGAATTTGATTCCTTAGTCTTGAGCCGGGGCAGTTATCACTATATTTTATAAAAAGGGCAAAACACCTAGAGAACTGGGCTCTTATAGACCAATAACGTTAATGAACAGTGATGCTAAAATATTGTCCAAGGCCTTGGCGACTCGCTTAAACTATGTCATCGGAAAAGTGATTCATCCACTCCAGCATGGGTTTATATCTGGGAGGGGTACAACTAACCATATCCGAAGGGTCATAACCTTGTTTGATGCAGCTGAAGTCTCAGGGTATCCTATGGCTTTAATACTACATGATGCCGAAAAAGCATTCAATAGGGTCTCCTGGGATTATCTGGGGATGGTTAGAAAATGATATGGCTTTGGGAATTCTTTTCTTGGGGCAGTACAGGCTCTATATAAAGCACCGATATGTCAGGTGAGACTGAACGGGGGGCTTACAGCACCAATATCGATCACATGGGGCACCAGGAAGGGTTGTCCGTGCTCACCCCTGCTATTTGCTTTATACATTGACCCTTTAATTTGGAAAATGGAGGGCAATAATGCAATTTGGCCAATGTGATTTCATGGGCTAGAAACAAAAATCCTGGCATAAGCAGATGACATCGCTGTGGTCACCCCCGATCCTCATACTGCCCTAGCTGTAATTGAGAAAGAAGCTCAAGCCTTTGGTTTAATTTCTGGATATGCACTAAATCGACAAACGACCCAGATAGTAAAGAATGGAAAGGTGAAACTAGAGGATTCCCAGGTTGCAAACTCAGCAATATATTTAGGCATTTCCATTACGTCGAACCTGGGACAACTGGTAGAAAGAAATATGGCCCCAGTAATTCTAAAGGCTAAAAAAGATATTGACAGAATGCATAACCTTCATATGTCCGTTGTTGGACGGTGCAACGTGATTAAGATGTTTTTTTTACCTACGGTCCTCTACCTTTTTTAGGGCTATCCCACTGGAAGTTGAGAAACAATGGTTTTCAATTCTGGAAAATATCTTGAACAGGTTCATATGGGCACACGGGAAAACAAGGAGAGCCTTAAGATATATCACACTACCAAGGGACAGTGGAGGCTGGGCAGTCCCAGTCCTGAGAATGTACTATTGGGCTGCTGCGTTTCAATATATGCGGGGACTACTAGGTGGGTCCGTTGAAGACCCATGGATTAAAACGGGTTCCCCAGATGTCTACAAGCTACTACTAGGGGAGGACACGCAGAACTGTTTACTGAAATATAGTGAGCCTGGTTACTATAAAAAACAAGATTTAAAACATTGGTGGCAGTATTTAAGATTTGGGCGGCTTTAACAAAAAAATTGGTTTAGGCAGAGTTAATTTTTACACTCAGATGTACAGAAATCCTATGTTTCCGGGAGTCTTTTCGGATAGTGCAATGTTAGAGTGGGAGGGGCACGGGCTACAAAAGGTGGGTGATCTCAAAGGGCCAGAGGGATTTCTAGCATTTGGAGACATTCAGGGTAAATTTGGACTGGGAAAAATAAACTTCTTTAAATATCTTCACGTACGGAGTTTCTTGGGAAGAAAAAAAGGTGGATTAACTGGTTTCAAAGTAGTTAAAACAATTGAGGCTGTAAGAGATACTGAGAAATGCACCATTAGGAAAATCTACGCAGAATTATCTCTTCTGAAGCAGGACGATATAGAGAAGCACAGGAAGAAATGGGTGGACAAATTCAGTAGAAATTAAGAGGTATTTCTCAAGTCCTTAGCCTTAGGTCAGACTGTTTTGTGCTCAGCAGGGCTTCAAGCCCAGCACTTTAAAACAATATTCTCATTGTATTATACACCGGCGAAGATAGCGCAGTGGGGGGGAAAGGAAGGGACTAGATGCAATAGTACTAATGCTGATATAATCCATATGTTCTCAACCTGCCCACAGCTCGAAACACTAGTAAAAGCAATTGGGAAATTTTTGGATCAAAGTCTGAATCTAAAAGTGGCATCAACATCTGAACTAAAGCTTCTGGGGCTTAATGGGGAGAATACGCAAGATCAGTCTCACTATTTTCTTTTCCTGGCCATGGCAGTGTTGAGACTCTATTGCCTCTGCTTGGCTCGATAAAATGGCCCCGTCATTCCAACAATGACTTGATAGGCTGCTTTTCATCGATAATCTGGAAAAGGGAATTTATGAGAGAAAGGGCAGAAGTGGAAGATAGTGTGGTAGGCGTATATGGGCACCAATTTACAAATGGAAGGAAAGAATGGGCTGAGAACCAACCTTCACTGATTGCTTGAATACTCTTTTAGGTTGTGTTAGATGATAGGGTAATTTTGGGGGCTCCATAGATTAGCTTGTACTTTTCTTTTCTTTTTAATTAATGGATTTAATGTTTATACTGTGAAGGTTCCCCTTTTTTTATCTTCTGAATGTAAAAAAGATGATTGATAATTGCTTATGTGCTAATTTGTAATGGTTAATATGGTGTTGCAAAATAAAATCATTTAAAATAAAAACCATTTAAATTTTTTTTTTTAAATGAATCCTTCCTTCCCATCAGCATGGAGGTCCCCTCTGGCAGAGAAGTCCACTCACATGGAATTCATACCCCCATGCAAATGCATTTTTTTGGGGGGTGGGGGGGGGGGGGGTGTTCGACCACAGAAATATTTTTCCCCACAGAGAAAACCTGTCAGCTACCGCCGCACCAAATTTGAGCCTGGTTTATTTCCATACCCATCATGGAAAGGGTATTTACACAGGCACTAGGCAGAAGTAAATACACAGGCTGAAAAGGGGAATGATAGTAGTTTCTTTGATATTCAAGTTTTATTGATTTTAAACACATACAAACAGTTCAGCAAAATCACGGATAGCAGATATTCATTTACATCATCAAAATCTATGTGACCCCAACTAAGCACCCCTCGGGGTGTACAACCACAGGAAGACTTAAAGTGTCATTCATTTTCTTCGACAGCGCCCGGCCATTTACCCCACACTCTTCGGTATTTCTTGGGGCATCCACTCGCCGCGTATAGAGCTTTCTCTTGTGTCGCGCACCAGTCCACCCCCTTGCGCCACTTTCCCAGAGCTGGTGGATCGGGACAAATCCATGCTGCCGCTATGTCGCGCTTGGCAACTATCATAGCTGTGTTAAAGAAGGTCTTATTGTTCCGGGACCCATCTAGCCCATCTGTTATCCCCAGTAATGAATGTCATGGGTAGTGAGGCACTGTACACCCAAAGAGCTCTGTAAGTTCCCCTTCAAAGGCTCTCCAATAATTTGCCAGCCGGGGACAGGTCCAGAACACATGAAAAAAATTTGCTGGGGCCTGGCCGCACCTAACGCCGGACGCATCAGAGCGTAGGCCTGCTCGGTGAAGGCGTACCGGAGTGAGGTAAGCAATGTGCAAGTAATATAATTGGATGAGTCTAAGTTTGGCGGAGGCGGTAATTGTTTTGGGTGCCATGAGCGCATCGCGCCAATCCACCTCATCCAGTGGCCCCACCCAATCTGCCCATTGGTCATTCAGTCTGTCCAACGAGGTGGGAGTGTTGTTGATTAAAGTGCGGTATATACGGGAGAAGCCCCCCCTGCCCAAGTCCCCCAGTAGTGTCTGGGCCTCCGTGGAGCTGTATTCCGGGAGCCAAGTGTTATCTATGATGTGTACGTGAAGGGCGTGTCTTAACTGCAAATATTTATAAAACTGAGAGGGGTGCAGGGAATAACGGGTGCGCATATCTTGGAAGGAAAGCATGTGATCCCCAACCCAGACGTCCCCAAGCTGTGACATGCCTATGAGGTCCCAGGCTTTGAAATCCCGTAGACCACTCACTTCCCGGAGCCGAGCCCCTTGCCAGAGGGGGGTGCATTAGGTCAATTTGCCGGTACGGCGCAGCGATGCCCGCCAAGCCAGGAATACTGAACGTGTCACGTCTGGCAGCTGGATCGGGACGGGTCCACCATACAACATGGCCTGTACTTTAGAAAATCCCAGCTCGCACAACTTTAGCCGGTAGGACGGTTCAGTCCATCCCCCGTTGAATCAATCGTCGACCACCAGCAAACGTGTGGCTATAGAGTAGAGGTACAGATGCGTCATGCCCATGCCCCCGTCGAAAGAAGGGATCCGACATGTGGAGAGAGCCAGACGCGACCTGCCGCCGCCCCATAAAAATTTGGTAAGTAATCCGTCCAACTCCTTAAACCAGGATCTGGGAAAACAGAACGGGGTGTTCTGGAGGACATAGAGGAACCTGGGGAGGATCAACATTTTAAACAAGGCGACATGACCCACAGGGTTCAGGGGCAGCGTCTTCCATTTCTGAAGGTGTTCTTTGGCCTTTTTGACCAGTGGGGTTACGTTGAGGGACCAGCCCAGTTCCGGGAGCAGAGTAATCCATATTTCCAGGTATTTAAAGGAGTTATGCCGGATTGGAATATTAGACTGCCAATCGTAACAGTCCCTTGACAGGTGAAGTGGGACCAGTACTGATTTCCCGGGGTTCAGCCGAAGACCTGACGCTCGCCCAAACGCCTGCAACAACCGGAGAAATGCGGCCCCGACGAGGCGAGCTCAGCCAGAAAGAGCAGGACGTTGTCCGCGTAGAGCGCGATCTTGTCCGTTTCGGTGCCTGGCCACTCCCATCCCTTAACATGGATGTCAGCCCGCACCAGGGCCCCCAGGGGTTCCATTGCCACGGCAAACAACAGGGGCGAAAGGGGGCAACCCTGCCACGTGCCCCTAGCAATGGGAAAGGCCTCGGACAGGACGCCATTCACCAACACCCGTACCCGTGGCTGCGCATAGAGTACTCGGACCAATGCCCGGAACCGGGGCCCGAATCCCATCTCGGTCAACACGTCTTGGAGATATACCCAATCCACCGAATCGAAAGCTTTTTCGAAATATATAAGCAGGAGGGCCAAATAAGGAGTGAGTAAGTGTCGGTGGGCCAAAGCCAGCTGTACCTTCCGGAGGCAATGCTGAGTCGCACGTGCGGGCATAAAGCCACATTGGTCCGTATGAACCAGCATGGTCAGGTACGGCTTTAGCCGTTGGGCCAGGATGGTGGCATAAAGTTTGATTTCGGTATTGAGGAGGGATATGGGACGGTAGTCCGCACAGTGATGGAAGGGAGGCTGGGATATCGGAACGACCACAATAGTGGCAATGTCTGTCTCCGGCGGGAAGGAGCCCTGATCAAGGGCTTCTTGAAAAAGGCCAGCCAAGTGGGGCACCAGTGTGTCGCAGTAAGCCACGTAGTATTCTTGGGGGAGACCATCTGGTTCCAAAGTCTTGCCCGGGGACGTGAGAGAAATGGCTTCCTCAATTGCTTTTCTAGAGATGGGGCGGTCTAGGTCTTCCTGGGCTGCCGTCTTCAACTGGGGGAGACTGACGTGGCTCCTTCCGAGGAAAACACGGAGCGATGGTTTGGGGGATAGTAGCTGGCGAACGTGTGTACCATCGCTGATGGGGCGTTGCATACCGATCCCTGGTCGTCCACCACTTCCGGAATTATACGGTTCGCCCTGGGAAAAGTAGCCAGCCTGTGTAAAATCGTGCCATTTTTGTCTCCCCAGCCATAGATTCTTGCCACAGAGGACCTCCATAGGAGCTTGGCCGCGTCTATAGATAGTTGTCTAATCTCGGACCGGAGAAGGGCTAGTTGTCAGCTTTGGGCAGCGTCATCAAGCAGGGAAAGGGACTGTTCCAAATGAAGCGCCTGCGCCTCTTTTGCGGTGATTTCCTGGTGTTGCTCCTGCCTCTGCTTCTTAAGTTGCTCTTTCGCAAAGCCCCGAATGGTTGCTTTCCCTGGATCCCATAGGGTCCCCGGGGAGGATATGGAGCCCTTGTTGGTGAGGAAGTAATGCTCAAGCTCCTTCCCTACGGTCTTATTAAATTCTTTGTCTCGGAGGAACCATGCATTCATCCTCCACGTTTGACGGGCCGAGGGAGGGGGAGTCCCCGTACTGAGGAGCACCGGTGAGTGGTCTGAAATTCCCCCGGGTAGGATACGAGTATCTACAACTGTCGAGCAGTCAGTGACAGGGAGAAAGATCATGTCTATGCGTGCCTGTGTGTGGTGGGCTGCGGAGGTATGAGTAAAATGGGTGCAACGCGGGTGCCACGTGCGCCACACATCGCAGAGGCCCAGTGACTCGGACCAAGACCTCAATTGTTTGGCTTGTGCAATGCGGACAGTGGAGGGAGGGCCCGTTGTGTCTACGGCTGGATTGGAGACCGCGTTGAAATTGCCACCCACAACCGTGACGCCCAGTGGCTAGGAGGGTGGTGGTCTGTGCCAGTGTAGAGGTGAGCAAAGAGGGAGGCGAATATAGGGACATAAGATGGCGAGGGGAGCCGGCCAAAGAGCCGCACACCATCACATATGTGACTTGAGGGTCGTGGAAGGGTAAGGTGCGTCTCATGAGGATGGCCACCCCTCGGGAACCGCTGGAGAAGCCGGAGTGCCACAGTCTGTCGTACCCGTAACGGGCAAGAAAGAGGCAGCAGTTACCCAATAGGTGTGTCTCCTGGAGGAAAAGGATGTCAATGTGGAGGCGTTGCGCATAGCGCAGGACAGCGGTGCGCTTCAGCCTGTCCAGGAGACCGTTAACGTTCCAGGACAGGACATGGAGGCAAGTCCTGGTCATGGTGTCGTCAGTCATGGCAGGTGGTGTCTGGGGCTAGGCCGCGCCACCCCATTGGGCGGTGTGAGTACAAGCTGGGGCCGATGTGTGTGCGGTTGGTCACGCGCGCTAAGAGATAGTGCAATCTTTGCAGAGGAGGCAAATACCTGTCCGTGGAAGCTGAAACAGCACAGGGGAAAAACCCAATCCCAAACTAGTCCCCATCCCCCTCCCCCACCCTACACTTCGAGAACGGAAGCATCTGTCGACCCCCCATTTAACTAAACCAAACTAAAACGCTTGGATCAGTAGCGTGGAGGACCCCTCCAGAAGAACGGATAACCAGAGCATCGGCATAAAGCAATGTAAATGAACATATAAGTCCATCAGAGTCTGGTGACCCCCCCTAATGAAGCGCTGTACCCCGATGGCGGTCCTGCGTCCAGAACTGAGCATATGGCTACTAAAGAGTGGGAGTGCAAGAAAGGACCGAGTCCATTTGAGCCCGCGGTAGGCACAAGCCCATTAAGTTCTCAGCGGAGCGGCGCCTGCTTCGCGGTGGAGGAGTCGTGGCGATCAGGGGCCGCCACACTGAGGGATCTGGTTGTCGAAGCACGTAACTGGCGCCCCTTTTCGAGACCTTGTGCGACACCATTGTTGGCGTCCCGGCGATCCTGGCCCCACAGGCTGCGACCCCGTGTGCTCTGATGAGTCTTCGCGTCGGGGGCGGAGGGGACGTTCCTCTGTCAGCCATGTCCATGCCGCTTGGGGAGATTAAAAAAATTGTGTTTTGCCCTTTAAAATGACTCGAAGGCGTGCCGGAAATTGGAGCTGATATTGCAGGCCCAGGGTGCGCAGCTTCTTCTTGACCTCCGTGTAGGAGCGCTGGAGGTCCTGAACTTCCCTGGTGTAGTCTGGGAATATCATAATGACGTGATTTTGGAACCTGAGGGGACCTCTCGCCCTGGGCGCCCGTAAGATGGCATCACGGTCTTTGAAGTTGAGGATTTTAAGGATGATGGGGCGGGGTGGGGCACCAGGAGGAGGCCGGGGCGCCAAGGACCTATGGGCTCTCTCTACAACAAACCAAGTCGACAGAGCATCTCCCAGCATCCAGGACTTAAATCATTGTTCAACGAAAGTGGCCGCTTGTCCCACTTCCACTCCCTCGGCAACCCCACCGGGCGAAGGTTGTTGCGACGTGCGCGGTTCTCAGCATCTTCGGCATGCCTGTGGAGCTCCCCGGTACGAGCACGAAGTTGGGCCACCTGATCCTAAGTTGGGAGATGTCTTCAGCCGTGGAGATACGGGATTCGGCCTCTGTCAGTCGGGCGGTGGTGTTGCGAAGGTCCTGTCTGAGGAGGGACACGTCTACCTTGATTTCCCCAATCTTTCCCTCTACGGATGCCTGAGAGGCACTGATAGCCTGGAGGATGGTGGCCAGATCCTTGTCTTGTGTGGGGGGGATCACCCCGCCGCCCCCCCAGGAGGCTCCGACTCGGAAGTAGTAAACCGGTCAATTTTGGTCTGTGTGGATGCCGGTGTAGGCTTGGGGCCCTTATCCTTCCCCATGGCAGGAGCCAGTCCCAATGTCACTGTGGCTGCAAGAGACATGGGGAGGATGAAAGATCAGTGTGGGGGAGGGGGCAAGGGACCTGCAGATGCGTGGAATGTCCTTGAGCCACACAAGGACCTCGTCAGATGGGATTAATCCGTGGACACCGTCAACTGTAGGGACACGGCACCAACAACGTTGGTCCCAGATCTTGGGGGGGCCCTGAGGCTCGGCGGATCCCAGGGGCATAACCACTAGCCCTCATCCAGATGCGGGTACCTCCGGTGCCTTCCCCGGGGTCCCACGAGTGACCAGTCAGTCCGGACGTTACCCGCTCCACAAACAGCTGGAGGACGCCGAGTTCCCCAGTGCCACCCGATATGGTGGCCGAAAATTCCCCTCACCTAGGGCCTGACCCACCGCTGAGAAAACGTGCCCGGACCGACCCCCACAACAGCCGGGGTCTGCCAACCACCGCCCGAGAGCACTGGCAGGCAGGGGCCCAAAGATGCCCAAAGGTCAAATAGATAGGGGGGGGCCACCCCGTCAAGGCCCGCCTGCAAGGGAGCATCCGTCACCACCCGGTAAGATGGCCGAGTATGCCCAGCACGGGACTGACCCAACCACCACCACAGCTCCCTGTGCAGGCTCACGCTGGTGGGGATTCAACAGTGCCAGTACAGGAGGGGGCACAGTTCTGCTGCCAGATAAATGTGTGTGTGAGGGGGGGCCACCCGTCGCTGCCCGATAATGTAGGCGATCCTCACCTCCGACGTGGGATGAGGGAGATGCAGCCAGGGACACGATCAGGCGTCAGGAGGCCTGACCCAGTGCCACCTCCTCTGTGTGGTCTAGACTGCCAGCTCCGCCGCCCCAGGACCTCCGATCTGGAGCCAGCCCTCGAGTCAAAGGCACAGAGTGAGGGGGCGAAGCAAGAGGTGGGAGGGGAGCCTCCCGCACTGCTGCCCGAATTGACAGCCGGACCCCCCCACTCACCACAAGGTCTGCCGCAGGTCCCGCTGCTGGAGGCCCGCCCGGCCTCGTGTCACCCAGGTCTCCGTCGCCGCCGCCACCTCTGCCCCTCCCACGCCAGCCGATGTACTGGCCGATCAGATGACGGGTGCCGTGGAGTGCAGCAAGGTCAGCTGGCCCCTGGAGTGCGGGCCACGCGCCGAACCAAAGCTGAGGGGGCAGCCCACCTCTCAAGCATCACGGGCCGCCTGGCCCACACCGGCGTCACTGCTCAGCGGGTGCCTCAACCCCACCGATAAAGGAGCCGCACCCACGGGGACAGGTGGGCCGCGACCGGCCGCAGCAGGCCGCCGCACTCAGGAGGCTGTAGACACCTTGTACCGGCACCAGAACACCAAAGGAGGAGCACCGCCGGTTTCGGAACAGACTGCGATCAGGTAGGGTTGCGGATGGGCGCCGATGTCCGTGGGATCCAAGGCGGATGACGGAGGGGTCCGGAGCACTCTTAGAGTGCGACCGCCATCTTGACGCCTTCGCGGTTCCTTTGATAGTAGTTTCTAATACCCACAAAAACCTATCCATGTCTTGGAACAACCAGAAATACCCTCAATCCCAAACAAGGAGTGAGATTTGTGGGTGTGGAGATCTCTCCCCTCCTGGCAGAGGCCTCTGCACCCTTAAAAGGGCTTATGTCTACCAGGAATCTCTTACTGAATTCCTGACAGGGGTAAATGAAGTAAAGTAAGTTGCATCGGTATTTTTACAGCAAATCTAATTTGGGAATTAGCATCACATCCTTTAATGGTGCACTTGGTGTTAAAAGTATTTGTAATTAGCAGTTGCTAGGTAGAACCATGTTGTGATCAGTATAACCAGCCTAATTGTATTACACATAGCCAAAGCAACTGATCGCACATGCCCAACTCGTTGGAGCACCGCATGTGGAAACCTAGAAGAGGGAATCGAAACTGCAAATAGTAACCATGAAGAGCGAGGAAAGACGTACTATCAGAATGCCAAAACGAGCTGATTGATTGTCTATCAAGATGGAGTGATAACCCCTAATGAATACAACAGAGTGAACAACTAATAATGCCTGGCTGTCAGGGCAGCACCTTTCAAGATCCCCTATTGATATCTTCCAAGAACGAGAGGATAAGTAATGCATTGTCTCTAGCATTCCTGCCTGGAGAGGATCTAATATGTGATTGTCCTCCATAAAGAGTAGCAACTACTCCCAAACTGCACTTTTGATTAGCTTTGCTGTGGAGGTAACGGTACAAACGGAAATACATTTGACAAATGTGTTCAATTCAAGGAGAGTGCTGTTGAGGAAGGCTACAACTAGTGAGTTCATGAAGATGGTCAAGGCTTTCCTAAATGCAGTGCTCTGAGCGAAATATAACATTTGTCTGCTGGACTGCACCATACCTTAGATTTAAAAATGACATTTTCAGGGGTTTTTTCAGTAACATTGCACCATTACTAGCACCAAGCGCCTGATGCCTTATCCTCACTTATGTCTATATATACTATGAGGATGTAAGTATGAAAAAATAGATATCTGTCTCTTTTCACTTTCTATTTTTCATTTCTCTATTTTTATCCAAGGTTGCCCTTTGCTTGTGCAGCCACTGGTATGCAGTTTTGTGAAGAGTGGAAATGAGGGCCCGGCAAACAAAGCAAGATGAAAAGTGGATTTATTCTAAAAGATATGCAAGCCCACGACAAGTCCAGGCTGTGCAGATACCAGCAGCTAACTGACTGCTGTCTGGAATCTCCGCAGTCCGTCTGTGCAGTGCGTGTAACAAGTCCAACAAAAATAACCAGACGTGCACAGAATGCACGAGGAACATTGAACAATGTACTGTACCACAAGTTTCCCCTTGGGAGACCTCTGATCATCACCAGCAGAGGAGTAGTTTCCTTCTCAAATCAGCAGAATCAAAAAGGTGGCACCTGTAAGCTAAACAGAAGACACCTGCATGGAACTCATAGTTGTTAGACCTGGTATTATTGGCGTGAGTCTCCCTTCCATTAATTTTTCTGATTGCCTCCTCTGTTTTTGACATGTTTTGCTGGTTTAGATGCTTTGGGCACCGTGCCACTGCTATTCAGTGCCACAGTGCACGTGCTCCCTATGTTAAATTGATATATTGATGAGTGACTCCATGATTGGGTTATTTGATTTACTTGTCAGACCCTAGTACAGTGCACCATGTGTGCCCAGGGCTTGTAAATCAAATGCTGCTGGTGGGCTTGCAGCACTGGTTGTGCCACCCACAGAAACAGCTTGTAAAGTGTGTCTCAGGCCTGCCATTGCAGAGCCTATGTGCAGTCTGGTACTGCCATGCTGACTGACCAAGTGCACCCACTTGCCAGTCCCTAAACCTTCCCTTATCTTCATATCAGACACCCCTATGGTAGGCCCAAGGGTAGTATGCATTGTAAGTATAAGGTAGGACATGCCCTGGGGTGTGTGGCATGTCCTAATAGTGAATTACAGGCATTTTCGTTTTTCACTATTGCAAGGCTACCTGTTCCCCATAGACCAAAATGGGCAGTTTGATTATTACATCTTATAATCCTAACTGACTCAGGGAACATGGTAGAAATTCGAATTTAGTATGCCTGAACTCAGAATTATAAAATACATCTTTTAGTAAAGTTGGTTTGAACATTCTGTGTTTGAAAATACCACTTTTAGAAAGTAGTTATTTTCTTGCTTAACTGTCCAAGCCTGCCTCTGCTAGGTTGTGTATTGTGTGTCTGGTTCTGTGAGAGACAGGGGCTGGGGATTCCAGAGGAGAGGGTGAGTCAGCCCAGGGCTAAATAGGAAGATCTGCATGCAGATGGGTGGGAGGAGTTGTACCTGGGACCTGAATAGGGCTGTGCCTTCCCTCCACAATGCTGGCTCCACCTCCTGTGGTGTATCTGATGTCTCTGCCCGGCACTCTGAAAGGAAAGAAGGAGTTGGGTAAACAAAGTGCTCCAGGACTGACCAGAACTGGTTTGGACTAAGCAAAGGCCTCTCTGCCTCCAGAGAACAAAGAGAAAAGTAATATAAATATGGGGACCCAAAGCCCAAGACTTTAGAACACTTCTGGAACAACAAGAAGAAACCTCTGCCAAGGCGAAGAACCAAAGGAAGCTGTAGTAGTTGGACTGACCCCCTGCCAGTGTGCTGTGTTGTTGGGTTGGCCTGCAGTGGTGTCGTCATTGCCAAGGAGAGGAGAAGGAACTTTTACAGAACTTTCATCATCTTGCAGAATATTTCTTCAAGGGCTTGAACTTGTGCTTGCCTCCTGCTGAAGTCTCTGGGACAACAGACTTCACCACCAGCTCCCCTCTGAATTTCTTTGCTGGGAATTCTATCTGCAGAAGCCTGCGTGTCACTGGGAGCTGGAAGCGCGACGCAACGAGAAGAAGCGTGTCGCCGCCGCAACTGTAGTCATTGCATCGCCGAAGAAGCGTGCCGCCGCCGCATCTCCCAGATAACACTAAGAAATACAGGCAGTGGGTGACCATCAATGGCCATAGAGTGGAGGCTCTTAGAGACACAGGAGCCAGCGTGACAGCTGTCAATTGTCACCTGGTGTCTCAAGAGCAGGTTGTCCCCAATGCCTTTTACCCAGTTGTTGCTGCTGACAACAAAGAGAGCCACTGCAAGGTGGCTCAGGTTCCCTTTGAGTGGGGTGGGGTCTCTTGTACTCTTCAGGTAGCTGTGAGGCCAGCCATGCCTGTAGATTGTCTGTTGGGCAATGATTTGGAGAGCTCCCCTTGGGCTAAGGTGGAGAAGAAGGGTCATTTGGAGATGTTGGGTCTGCCTGAGTGGGCGTGTGTTACCACTCGGTCTATGGCAGCCAGTAAGGATGTTGAAGAGGTCCTGGAGCCTGAACATATGGCCCAGGGACCTGCCTTAAAGAGAAGAGGTAGGGGGTGGAGGAAACCAGCCCCCATTGTTCCCACGGTCCAGGAGGAGGCAGGCCTTGAGGGGGATGCCCTGGAACCTACAGGGGAACAGGTTGCTGAACTGGGGGGCCTGCCTGAGCTGACCCAATGGCAGCAAGAGGGAGGACCCTCCAGGGAGGAATTTTGTGCAGAACAGAAGAAGTGCCCTTCTCTTGTGGGTTTGTGGCAACAGGTCACAAACCAGGCAGCAGGTGATCAGTCTGGATCACATTGGATCTACTGGGAGAACAACCTCCTGTATACAGAGCCTAAGGTTGCTGAGCCTGGGTCAGCTGGTGTGCTGGTGGTACCCCAGCGCTTCAGAGCCTTCCTACTGGGGTTGGCTCATGATTTACCTTTAGCTGGATATCTGGGGCAGGACAAGACCTTTGAGAGGCTTGTCACCCACTTTTATTGGCCCCAGATGCGGAAGAGTTCAGATACTCATTGTAGAACCTGTCAAAATTGCCAGGCAAGTGGGAAAAGTGGAAGGAAGCAAAAGGCTCCTCTCCAAACTTTCCCAGTAGTCAGTATCCCCTTTGAACAGGTGGGAATTGACATTGTGGGGCCACTGGACCCCAAGACAGCCATGGGCAAAAGCTTTATCCTGGTCTTGGTGGACCATTCTACCCGGTACCCTGAAGCCATCCCGCTCAGGACAGTGACGGTCCCCGTGGTGGGACGTTCACTGATGGGGATTTTCTCCCGTGTGGGGTTCCCCAGAGAGGTGGTGTCAGACCGTGATACCAATTTCATATCCAGTTATATGAAATCCCTGTGGAAGGAGTGTAGTGTTACCTACAAGTTCACCACTCCTTACCACCCCCAAGGTAATGGGCTGGTTGAAAGATTCAACCGGACCCTTAAAGGCATGATCATGGGTCTTGAAGAACCAATGAGGCATAAGTGGGACGTCCTCTTGCCATGCCTTCTGTTTGCTTACAGTGAGGTGCCACACAAAGTCCCTAGGGTTCAGTCCCTTTGAACTGTTGTATGTACACCCGGTAAGAGGACCTTTGAGTCTAGTCAACGAAGGCTGGGAGCAATCTCCCAGGAAACCTCCCCAGGATGTATACAGTTACATGCTGGCCTTCAGGAACCAGACTTGGCGATTCAGAGAGCTCGCTCAGGTGAATCTGGAAGCCAGCCAGGAGGAGATGAAGCGGTGGTATGATCAGAATGCCACTCTGATTGAGCTTCAACCTGGACAGAAAGTTTGGGTCATGGCCCCTGTAGAGCCTTGTGCGCTCCAGGACAGGTGGACCGGTCCATTTGAGGTGGTGGAGGGCAAGAGTGATGTCACCTACCTGGTGAACTTGCGGTCTCCAAGCAACCCTTTGCGGGTCCTACATGTTAACCGCCTGAAGCCCCACTTAGAAAGGTCCGAAGTGGGCATGCTCCTAGCAACGGATGATGGAATGGAGGAGGAGACAGAGCCTCTTCCTAACCTCCTGTCTGCAACAGATCAAGATGGGTCAGTGGATGGTGTCAGCCTCTCTGCCACACTGACCCCTGATCAGCAGCAAGGTTGTCGCCAACTGTTGGGACAATTCTCTGATATGTTTTCCTTGGTTCCTGGTGTCACTGAGTGGTGCGTCCATGATGTGGCCACTGGGGACAGTCCTCCTGTGAAGCACAAGGCTTACAGAGTGACTGACAAGGTCAGGACTTACATCAAGGAGGAAGTCTCCAAGATGTTTGCCTTAGGGATGATTGTGTCCTCCAACAGTCCTTGAGCCAGCCCAGTGGTCTTTGGTCCCAAAGGTTGCCTCGCCTGGTGCCACACCTGAACTCCGGTTCTGTGTGGACTACCGAGGACTCAATTCAGTCACCAGGACTGACGCGCACCCCATCCCCAGAGCTGATGAGCTCATTGATCGGTTAGGGGCTGCCCGGTTCCTCAGCGCGTTCGATTTAACGTCTGGGTACTGGCAGATCGCCTTAACTAATGGGGCCAAAGAGAGGTCAGCATTCTCCACACCAGATGGGCACTACCAATTCCGGGTTATGCCCTTTGGGATGAAGAATGCCCCTGCCACCTTTCAGAGGTTGGTCATCCAGGTGTTGGCTGGACTGGAAGATTTCAATGCCGCCTACCTGGATGACATTGCAGTGTTCAGCACCAGTTGGGAAGAACATCTGCGCCACCTCTGGGAAGTGTTGATGGCACTGCACAAGGCAGGCCTCACGATCAAGGCGAGTAAGTGCCAGATCGGGCAGGGTTCCGTGGTGTACTTGGGGCACCAGGTAGTGAGCGGCCAGGTGGCGTCCCTCCAACCCAAGATTGATACCATCCTGGCATGGGAACCTCCAAAGATTCAGACACAGGTTAGAGCCTTTTTAGGACTCACAGGGTACTACAGGAGGTTTGTCAAGGGGTATGGCAACATTGGTGCACCCTTGACTGAGCTGACTTCCAGGAAGCAGCCCAAGAAAGTGAACTGGACTGACACCTGTCAGAAGGCTTTTGATGCCCTGAAGACTGCCATGAGCACAGCACCTGAGCTTCAGGCGCCCAACTTCTCAAAAGAATTCATTGTTCAAATGGACGCTTCAGAGCATGGTGTGGGGGCTGTTCTATCACAGATTAATGAAGTGGGCCTAGACCAACCTGTAGTCTTCATCAGTAGGAGATTACTTCCACGGGAACAGAGGTGGAGTGCAATTGAGCGTGAGGCATTTGCTGTGGTCTGGGCACTGAAGAAGTTGAGACCATACCTGTTTGGGACTCACTTCCGGGCTCAGACAGACCACATGCCCCTCAGATGGTTGATGCAGATGAGGGGTAAGAACCCAAAGTTGTTGAGGTGGTCCATTTCCCTACAGGGCGTGGACTTTACGGTGGAACACCGCCCTGGTACAGAGCACGCCAACGCTGATGGTCTGTCCAAATGTTTCCGCCTTAGTGAACAGAACTCCGCAGGGGAAGTGTAGTTCTCCCCACATTTCAGCTGGCGTGGGTACGTGTTAGACCTGGTACCATTGGCGTGAATCTCCCTTCCATTTTTTCTGATTGCCTCCTCTGTTTTTGTTACTTGTCAGGCCCTAGTACTGTGCACCATGTGTGCCCAGGGCTTGTGAATCAAATGCTGCTGGTGGCCTTGTAGCACTGGTTGTGCCATTCACAGAAGCAGCTTGTAAATTGTGTCTCAGGCCTGCCACTGCAGAGCCTATGTGCAGTCTGGTACTGCCATCCTGACTGACCAAGTGCACCCACTTGCCAGTCCCTAAACCTTCCCTTGTCTTCATATCAAGCACCCCTATGGTAGGCCGAAGGGCAGGGTGCATTGTAATTTTAAGGTAGGACCTGCCCTGGGGTGTGTGGCATGTCCTAATAGTGAATTACAGCCATTTTCGTTTTTCACTATTGCAAGGCTACCTGTTCACCATAGGCCAGAATGGGCAGTTTGATTATTACATTTTATAATCCTAACTGACTCAGGGAACATGGTAGAAATTCAAATGTATTATGCCTAACTCAGATTGATAAAATCCATATTTTTAGTAAAGTTGGTTTTAACATTCTGTGTTTGAAAATACCACTTTTAGAAAGTCGGTATGTTCTTGCTTAACTGTCCAAGCCTGCCTCTGCTAGGTTGTGTATTGTGTGTCTGGTTCTGTGAGTGACAGGGGCTGGGGATTCCAGGGGAGAGGATGAGTCAGCACAGGGCCGAATAGGAAGATCTGCATGCAGATGGGTGGGAGGAGTTGCACCTGGGACCTGAATAGGGCTGTGCCTTCCCTCCACAATGCTGGCTCCACCTCCTGTGGTGTGTCTGATGTCTCTGCCCTGCACTCTGAAAGGAAAGAAGGAGTCAGATAAACAAAGGGCTCCAGGACTGACCAGAACTGGTTTGGACTAGGCAAAGGCCTCTCTGCCTTCAGAGAACAAAGAGAAAAGTAGTATAAATATGGGGACCCAAACCCCAAGACTTTAGAACACTTCTGGAACAACAAGAAGAAACCTCTGCCAAGGAGAAGAACCAAAGGAAGCTGTAGTAGTTGGACTGACCCCCTGCCAGTGTGCTGTGTTGTTGGGTTGGCCTGCAGTGGTGTCTTCATTTCCAAGGAGTTAGGAGAAGGAACTTTTACAGAACTTTCATCATCTTGCAAAATATTTCTCCAAGGGCTTGAACTTGTGCTTGCCTCCTGCTGAAGTCTCAGGGACAACAGACTTCACCACCAGCTCCCCTCTGAATTTCCTTGCTGAAAATTCTATCCGCAGAAGCCTGCATGTTGCTGGGAGCTGGAAGTGTGATGCAACGAGAAGAAGCGCGTCGCTGCCGCAGCTGTAGTCATCGCATCGCCGGAGAAGCGTGCCGCTGCCGCATCTCCCAGAAGCGTGCCTTCATCGTAGCTGTCTGCTGTCGCATCACCGGAGAAGCGCGTCGCAACCGTGAGTGTTTCCATCGCATCATCGGAGAAGCGTGTCGCGGCTCCAAATTACAGAGTCGCCGCAAGGCTTCCAGGGCGTGCCGCATCATCTCAACATCGTCGCATCAAGGGCGCCATCTTATCGCATCGCACCGGATTGTTGCATCGCATCGAGGCACCATCTTGCCGCATCGCAACCGGTCTGCAGCACGAGAATGTACGCATTACCTCCTCTCCGGTAAGGATCAAGACGCATCCCCTACTCTGCGCAAGCATTGAGGCGCGATGCATCGTCTCCCCCGAAGCAAGGAACCGACGCATCTCCAGCGCTGCGAGCCTTTTGTTTATTTTGCGTTACGCATGCAGGTACTTTTGTGAGAACTGTGTCGCATTTACCAACAACTTGAACTAAGCTAATTCTACCATCTTTAAGTCAATTTTGAGCACAGTATTGTGGATTTTTGTCGTTTGTGGTCTTGTGTTAAGTCTTTATAAAGAATACTTATTTTTATAAAACCTGTGTGGTGTCCATCTGTAGTGTTTTCACTGTATTACTGTATGTATTCACAAATGCTTAACACACTGCCTCTGAGATAAGCCTGTCTGCTCGTGCCAAGCTACCAAGGGGGTGAGCAGGGGTTATCCAGTAGTGTAATCCCCTTTCCCTGACTTAGAAGCAAGGGTCCCTATTTGGTCAAAGGTACCTACCTCTGCCAACTAGAGGCCCCCCAGTTCTAACAATAGTGTATTAAAAAGTTAGTGGTGGGTGGGTTATTGTGAGTGTATGTGTACACTTTTGTTTGGTCTGACTCTAACTAAACTAACACTTACACAGCCTCCATTTTGCCTTTGTTAAGGACAAGTAATCTTATCAGACTTATGATAAAGAGCAGGTGGATATATTTATTACAGCAAGCAGATATAAATTATCATATGATGGGGATTTAGTTCAAATGGAATAGTCTCAGTGGAAGCTGGCTGGTGAACTCTGAAAGCGGTGGCTCGTAAGCTCATGCTGTCAAGTGGATCGAACAAGACTGACTTCCTCTGGCAGCGAATGGTCCCCCACTAAGAATTTCTGAAAAAACAGGGATAACATTCCACATGACTTGGCAAAACAAAAACCAGCCGTCTGAAAGGGTGCTAATGAAGTGTTCCATTACTTTCATGGTGAGCCAGAAAAACCTTGACCCACCCTTTTTACCATGAAAAGTGGCTTCAGAAAGAATAGTGGGAAATAGTGCTTGTTCACAATTCCCCAACAAATTGGCTACCATGTTGCAGGTAATACAAAGCATTAAAATATGGTTATGCAATTTCATTAAGTATTTATTTTTAAAAATGTATCTCGTATATATTTCTTTACTTCTACATTCCACTGCCTTTCATATTCGTACCCTTCCCCTTCTAAGTAGATTTTCAGTCAAAGGTTTATGATTGGAATAGTTAGGGTGAAAAAGCACAGGCATGAGGAAATCTCACAGCACCATACTATAGACAAGAGACCTAAACAAAACTTACATTCTCAAACAGGAGTATTACTCTTCAATGTGGAAAAGCCTTACAGGTTCAGTTTGCAGACAGGTGATTGTAATCTTACATGCCGAGACCCCAGGCAGCATTATCACTATTCTAAAAAGCTTTATTAGCCCAAACAACATAAGGCTTATGCACAAATCAAAATATAAGAGCAAGATTCAAGGTCCGAGATAGGCACTATATATATCACTAAAAATACAGCTGTTCAAGTATAATTAAGCTTAAATACCCCAAATAAAAGGTTGTAATTTCTATGAACAAAATTGTATATTTAAAATACCACTGTTTTACTTCTTGTAAACACAAGTTTGAACCATCAAATTGCCATTTTCATAAAGTACGCTTAAGTACTAATGGCACACATGGAGGAAGATAGACTTTCAACCCCATTTAATATCGACAAATACCATGCCCATCATGTGGCTCCATTATGAAAGGGATAGCAAAATTCTGTCCACAATATGTCAAGGATGGGCACCTTTGTGGGAGGGACCAATCATATCTCTGATGGCCCCAATTATTTGAGGAACGCCTGCCATATGCCAGGCATAGGCACCATTAGGCCAAGACCATCACTGTGGAATGGATAGCACAAACATGTTAAATGCCCACAACATGTCAAGGAGGGCACCTTTATGCTAGGGATCAGTGGCAGCTGGGTTATGAGAGGGCAAATACACCACCCCACCAACACATCTCCTCACTCACACATCTGGTTGGTGATTGCCAACATATTACAGCTACTACATGAAAACAACTGATCTCATAAGGTTGATTGTTTCCATGTACCAGATGTAAAATGTTGGCAGCGAGAATGGCTACACTATCTCCTTTGATTGTACTGCATATACGCAAGAGGCATTTTGGGAAGTGCTCTACTTGCACAGCCACAAGACAAGGTAAAATGCTGTGCATGCCTGAGACAGTGCAGCAGTTCCTCTACCTCAGCTGTAGTGTGGCCTGTCCATCACCCCACCCATCCAATCAGAAGCAGAGCTAAAGTAGGGGTAAGATCAGGGAGAGAAGGAGGATCCACCTTAAACTGTTACCAAGGCACCTGACTAGGCAAAGACTTTCGACCTAGCTGGGACAAGCAGAGTCAGAGGGAGGGGCGAGGAGAACATGCTTCAAATACTTACTGGTAATTGCATTACTCTGTGTCCTACTCCCTCTGTTTAATTCTTTACTTCCATCCCTCCTACCTTGCCCTTTTAAAGTCAACTAGTTTTGGTTGCACCTTGTGATTTGTACGAATAGGACAGGTGGAGGGTACTTTTCAATTCGACTGCGCGTTGATTGGTGGCTGTGGAGGAAGAACTGCCTTGTGATGTGATGAATTAAAGTGAGGGAGTAGGACTCAGAGTATTGCAATTAGCAGTAAGAAATTTAAGTATTACTCTTGTTCTCCCCTCCTACTCCCAGTCTCTACCGGACCATGAATCACTTTAGCATTAATTGCATACATGCTATAGTAGTGACTCAGATATCACAAAACACAAAGAACTATCTTGGGTCTAAGAGTGAACAATGATCACAAGTGACAGAGGTTAGTTATGGTAAACTCCCACTAGGAAAAATCCCACTCAACGACCGTCTGGGGTACCGACGGAGAGAGTGGGCCCCCCTTCCCTGAGTTGTTACCAGGTTGAGGTGAGGGTGGATATCCAACTATTTGGATATACCCAGTAATACCAAAGACATATGAACTGATTACTGGTGTAGTATCAACATTTATTGTTTGTTTGTATGAGCACCAAATAGCAGCAGCTTATTGTTTACACACGGTCCTGAAGAAAGCCCGGATACTTCTCTACAGATCAATAGGGCTGAAACATGTTGACCTTTTACATCGAGCAATTTAAAGCTCTATACTGCTCTATTTGCACTGCTTTTTAACCCTGATGGTGAAACCTACAAAATAAAAATATTTTGGTTCTCACCACTCAGTTTTAACTTCACCACACTCTTTTTCCTAAATTAGCTTATTGTTTGCGCTGCTGTTTTCTCACTCCACTCACCGCATAAGGGAATAAAAAGGATCTCCTTTGTATACAGCCTCACCTTTACATATAACATCCCCGGACTCCTCCCTCACAGTGAGGGGGTTGTAGCCCTCGGTGGAACTAGGTTTTTCCATCGGGAGAAAGAACTCAATGATGAAGCATGTCACCTAGGGTGAGTGAGGGTTCCAGTCCTATAAAGGGATTTTTCCTAGTGGGAGTTTACCATAACTAACCTCTGTCACTTGTGATCATTGTTCACTCTTAGACCCAAGATAGTTCTTTGTGTTTTGTAGTAAACTTGATTGGGGTATTACTATCTTGCACGTCTATAAACTTTTCTCCCTTGGACCCTCCCCCATTGTTGTGTTTTCTATTTAGTGACTCAGATATCGCCAACAAGAGTGGGGAAGGGTTCTACTGAAAGAGGATGTGCTTTCTTCTTGTCTTCAACTTTTTTCAAGCAGTCGCAGCCAGAATTGCTCACAGGTGGGAGGGGGGGGGGCAGGTGTGAGGGGTTAGGGGTGGGGGGGCTCGCAGGGGTGTCACAGGAAAATTTAAAAAAATTAAATTAAATTAAACTTACCGTCCTCTCTGCCAGGTCCCGCATCTTCTCGTCTCCTGCTCCTGCTCTCCTGCCTCCAACAGAAATGGGAAGCAGGCAGCCAGGTTCCCTACGGACCTTCCCCTAAGCCAATCACAATGCTGCAAGCAGCGTTGTGATTGGTCGGGACGCCAACCAGCCAGGGGCTAATGGGGTGGCCATTTTCTCCATGGAGCCTGCTATGCAGCCTCCATGAACGAGGGCAGAGTGCGCAGGACTGGTTTGGGCAGCCCGAGAGGGCCGACCAAACAGTCTTGGTGCACTCAGGAGTGGGCAAACCACTCCTCTCCTTCCCTGCTCAAAAAGCAGAGCATCCCCACCCACCTGCCCGCCCGCAATGCTCAAAGCAAACATAAAATGGTAATAACTTTTAGTAATTATCATTTTATGTTTTGGCTTTTTCGCACTGCGAGAAAGCAGTGGAGCAATGGTTCTCTGCCCTAGAGGAGCCGCCCCTGTTTTGAGGGCTCAGACAAGAGAGGCGATTTTGACTAATGAAGTGGAGTGGTAAGTATTGCAAGTATTTCCAAGCAACTCCACCTAGGGCTGGGGACTAAACACAGTAGTTTTTACTAATTAAACATTCAGATGCAACGCGCTGAAATCTTTACAAGCAAATATTCTTCTTGTGCATTCACTGTTGAAAGCCTATACAACCTGACTGCATTATACCTCTCACACTGGGCTTGCGAGTCCAGTCTTAGTAAGTCTTTAGCAAGAGGTATTTTTGCAGGGAGCCTAAGGGTGCAACTCTGTATGTCCTTACAGCTGGTCCTGTACACAATATTTTGCTATTAAGTTTCAGAATAATGCTAGTCCTTCTGGGGAAAAATTGTTTCAAAATGCTTGTTTTGTAACTATGGGAAGATTGATGACCAGGACGGTCTGCTGCACAAACACCATGACAGTTCTGACTTTGACCTGTGGGTGGCACTATTACACTGGTGTCTGCTTTGTCTAATCCTCTGATTCTGACTGCAATCACATGCTCGTTTGTGTGCTGAATTTAAAAGCCCTACAGCGTACAGTGCAAACTGTGTATTATTAAACAACAACACACAATATCTGCCAATTAGCAGTGACCAAGGTTCTCTCTAATTTTTTTCCTCTGTGTGCGGCAGTATAAGGTCTCTGTGCGCTGCAACTAAGGCTATGTGCGTCAGAAACCAGACTGCGTATGTGGTGCAGCGCCAAATATCACTCCAAACCTTTGCTTAAAAAAGTGAAAAGAGAGTGCATTTCCACACATGTAGCGCCACATGAAGTGTCTTAAGGCAGGTTTTCAATTTAGATATACATGCAATGGCATGAGTTGGTTACACAGGCAAGTACACTTTGGGTTTAGAAAAGCATAGGACTCCAATGGTGGTATCATAATAATATGTTACTGAAGATCCTCAGCTCGAGGACTGTTCATAGGGTGGGGAATGTTGGGAGCCTATACAAGTTCACATATGTACACAATTACATAACATAACAGATTTACAATTAGACGTGCAAGCTACGGAGTAATGTCTGGATATCCCGTCAGAGATAGTTTGTCACCAGTCCAAAAGCGAGTCCCCTACAGCAAGTCGTCATAACAACTTTTGGGTTAAAATAACTTGTGGTAAAGTCGCAGTCGGGGTAGTGAATGCTTTGCAAAGGCTGGTCGTTGTTGAGACTGCGAGGTAAAGGAGGTTTCCCGTGATTAATATTTCTGCTGGAGAGAGATGTTTGTCTGGTTGCAGTTTTGACTCATCATAAAGTAGTACAGAGGGTTAATATGCCTGTTACAAAAATGTGTACCATACACATAACAGAACTGTATTTTGTGTGGATAGCTCATTAGGTAACTGCTTTTGTTGTAGAGAACCTTTTGTTACTTGCAGTTCATAAGTTACAATTATGATATAGGACAGTAATCTATGAAGTGTCAAAGAGCTGCTTGCAAACTGCATGGTATAGGTTAAAGAGTTATGTTTTTTACCTTATCTTTCACTATCTAATGATGGTAAAAAGGGTTGGTTTGGGTAGAAATACATTCTTATTAGTAAAGACTCCTAGCAGTAGGAAGTGAGGAGATGCAGGGGCGAAAAAACGACAAAGCTCATTAACATGCAAATGGTCTCAGAAAGCATTTATCAGAATGCCCAGTCACAGCTGTGTTCATTAAGTTTCAGATGTGGGACTTGACTGTGTGCGAGCTCCATACGTGTCTATGAGCGGCATCAAGAGACAAGGTAGGTGGCCGCGCACGTGGACAGGCGAGAGGGAGCTGTGGTGGGGAGACACCATCACTGAAAGTTGTCTAGTGGCTGTGTTTTAGCCATGGAACGAGGAGACTTGACATCTCATAGTGGGTTTACCATGTTAATGCTGGTTCTAAATATTGTATTAAAAATATCTCGCCATGCAGTGGTGTTTCCCTATGATGCATATTTTCTTGGCATTGCCATCAAAATCCTCCCACCCCAGGGCTGGCCTACATGGAAATTGTGGCTTCGGGAGATAGTTTTTATTTCTGACTTCTTCCTTTGGCTTAATACTGTGTACTTAGGTATTATTATTTTTTTAACCTTATTTTTCTTTGCCCATTTTTTGCTGAATTTAGGAGCACTTAGAATCAGACTTAAAGGTTCAAGTAAGTGATAGATTAAAACACTGGACTGGAACCAAACACGCTCTAGCCTAGACAATACTCACCGGGAAACAGTCCTGTCTCAAGGTCTCCAACAAAATGTCCTACAGTGGAAGTTGTAAAGCCTTTGGGGCAAACAGCACAGCCTTGCAGTCTCGGATCTCCTACTTTACAAAATGTTTTGACCTTGGTCAAATTATACTTGTCCTAATTATACTCGTCCTGCACCTCCAGCCCCTTATCTGTCAATGTGCAAGATCTTCAGAACAAGGGTAGTATCAAGATCTGTTCTTAACACTTAAATTACAATAAAGATGTGAGAAGATTAGAAATTTCAAACACTTCCCAGTGTTTGAAATGTATCCCAATGACTACTGATGTCATGAAGTTGCCACACACTGTAGAATTCATCCACCACATTCCTTTGCACTGTCTTGTCTGGCTAGTGTCTACAGAGGCTGGCTAGTAAGTCATTCAGGTTAATTCACGGCCTTGGGCTGCATTTAAACCTCGGAGGAGGCGCCCACACCCCAGTCAGTTTAGGGCTACTTAATTATAGTAACTCGCATTCATCTTGACACAAATTATTGCTGGCTGCTGAGAGGCAATTATTCACAGCCCATAATAGTCACAGCAAATGGGGCTGAAAGACAACTCAGGGACACGCAAGGTGGCCAGAGGAGACCAGCCTAGTCGCTCATGACTCCATATCCTCCTGCTTGCTACCTCTTCTTTGCTGTTCCATTCGTAACTGGCACGCAGCAGCTGGCTCTGGGGCAAGGGGCAGACAGGCCCAAAGTGGGGCAATGCCACAGATAGGATTTTTGGCCAAACAAAGAGTTACTCTGCCTCTCAAGACCAGCCTACAACACATAATAGCTTTTCACTGTAAAAAAACACAATTAGGCAGCGGATGTGCCCTCGGAGAGGCCCGTGGCATTTGTATTTGGCACCCAGAGTTCATAGGACTGCAGAACTTGTCTGCATTACTCGAGCAAACACAAACATGGTTCTAAAACATGCACATGGAGAGCGGCTGCCAGTCATTTGAGGGTGATTCAATTCTTCCAACAGTAGGAAGTGTGGAGATGCAGGGGCAAAAAAACGACAAAGCTCATTAACATGCAAATGGTCTTTTAAAGACCCGTGAAGTACTCAGTGCGGCTGTTATGTGCCCGTGAAGCTGTCTCAGCCCGGGCTGACACACGACGGGAGAGTGAGGGGCCGAAGTCCTTTAAGCACAATGGGCTTTGCGCGCCTGCAAGCACCATGTCTCTTCCTCTGCCTCCCGCCTGGATTTCGCGCCGCTCGCGTTTAAAAAGCGGCGGCGCGAACGGTCTTGTAGGGATGTCTCTGACAGTGTGCGTGCTAAACCCAGGACACTGCGCGCTCCGGGTGACCATTGTGCACGCGCGCCCGCGCGCGCATCTTAGTGGGAACAGTGGCAGTGACACTGGGCAGTTTTTTGCAAGAGGAACACTGCACGTTCAACAATAATAGCGCTAGTAAAAGGTGAACATTATTTGTGCTACAAAAGTGCAATGTGGCGCATCAATGGTACAAAATCCTCTAATTGCACCAGGTTTCAGAAAATATTTAGAGGCAAATACGAAGAAAAAATGGTGCGCCTCTGAAATGAGAAACAATGTAATACTTATGGTACTGTAGACAGTTTATACTTAAAAAACGGCAATGACTGGTATTCATAATATGATTTATTTTTAGAAAGCATATTTCTTTTCTATGTGTAATCTTGTGTTTATGTGTATGGGGAGTGTAATGGTGCTGGTCCCTTGGCCCTCATGCAGATATAGTGATGACACAGACACCGTTAGATACTAGGTAGAACTGGCCCAGGGCACGTGCGCCCGGCCCCTTTTATTGGCAGGGTCACATGTCCTGTGACACCTGTGTTGGATGGGTGTGGGGCGGGGTGTTAGCCAGCCCTCGGGGAGTGGCTGGTGCTGACAACAACTTGAACAGTTATCAGCAGGAGACTACATCCCTCCAAAACTTTGTTCAAAATAGAACAACAAAGTCCAATCTGTGGGAGAGAATAAAACAATAAATATGAACTTCCACTGAGTCTGTTCAGCTGCTTGCGGAAACAAGACGATGATGCAACTGCAGCTAGAATAACCAGTTCTGCTTGGCACAGTTCAGTGTTGCCCTATGGGTCCGGTACTCCTTAGATGCCAGACATGGAAGTTGACACCAATGTCTCTCTATGTCCAGTTCTCTGTGACGGTGGAGGTAGTGATGGTGAATCTGGAGGATGTCACGTTTTCACCAATCAGTCCTGGTTGTTGTTGCATCTTCACAAAAGCAGCTTTGTTCCTCGCTACGGAATTTATTTATTTATTGAGTTTTATATAGCGCTGGCTAGACCCGGAGGTATCAGAGCGCTTTACATGAGGATTTAACAGTGTTACAGTCTTAAATCAGTTACAGCTACATTCGTTACTAGTGCATTCACATAGAAAAACTAAACCGATGGAGTAAGGAGGGTAATAGGGGGAACAGTAAAGGGGATTGAGTGCAGATCAGGAATTAGCAGAAAGGTCATTGGGTGAAGAACAGTAGGGGACAGTAGATGGAGAGGGAGAGAAAGGAGCCTCATGGTGATCATGCAACTTGATGCGGGGGAGGGAAGGGAACACAACGGGGAGACGAGGAAAAACAATGTCCGATGTCTGGCTGGGTAGGTGCCGGCCGAGGGGGTGAATACCAGAGACAAACTCCTCTTTAGCCACATATGATAGCTCCACCGGGTATCGGTCAAAGGTTACTCTGGCTCCGCGATAAGTCCAAACCGTTGAAGATTCCGCCCAGAGGGCAACATCTTAGTTCCATTGAAAGCAGTTTTGAAGAGAGCTGGAAGTCCATAGGGAGGAGACAGCAGCGGAAAAAATGACGAGACCTATGTCCGAAGTCCGGCTGGGTAGGTGACAGCCCTAGTGGTGAGCCGGAGCCAATCTCCCCTATAGCTGTCGAAGCAGCTCCACCAGGAATCGGCCATGTTGCTCGGGCTCCGCCGGGTTAGAATGAAGATCATGAACTGTCCATAGGTCTCGAGTCCAGAAACGGGAGAATGGGGATGACGAGGATGGTAGGATAGGATATGGAGCTTGACTGCCATCTTAAAGTCAGGTAAGTTGAGTCGGTTGATCCCCGTGATTCTGCAGCTGGTCTTGCCTCTAGTTCTGTGTTTCTTTTACTCTGCTATGCCTTTTGTCCAGATTAAACTTGAGGACCCCTCGTCTTGAGGGACATCCTCCCTCTCTGGTGGCATTGCCATGGTGGGCGCCATTTTAGGGTCAGGCTCGGTGATTCTCGTTTCAAAAACAACAGCATAGCTTTCATAGGGGACCAATCTAGGCGCCAGCAGCCCCTCCAAACTCCCATTGGGATTGCTGGGGTCACACTCCGCTCCCCTACTCACCGCCTCCGAAGTGCGTCCGCTGTGGATCTGTGGATTACTGTGCTTGTGCGTTTAATTGGCCGTGGATCAACAGTACAATAATAAGCAGGCATGGTAAGCATGGGAGAAGCTCCCTTGCAGGACGATGTGCATGGTGAGCTGGGAGCTGTCACAGCACTGACAGCACGGGTGTGATAGCGGTCACCATCATAGGGTCAGGCAACATTGAGGTCCCGATCGGCGTGCAACATGAATTGGCTCAAATAGTAAATGGGTACCTTAAATGGTATCTGGTGAGTGGATGGATGGGTTTTCCCTCAAGGAACAGCTGCTTGAGTAGGGAAACCATTGTATCGCTACACTGGAAGCTCTGCTGTTCGGTGCGACTGGACCACCGCCATCTAATACACGCCGCGTGTATTACTGCCTGAGACATCCCGATTGCACTTTGCTGGAGTTAATGCATCCAGCTGATGATTGCCCAGTCTGAAAGACGCCACGTTACATTAGGTCCCTGAATTACGCTGCGGTAATTGATGCAGAGTGGGCCAAGTACTGAATTCACGGCTACTCAGGTGTTTATTTCGTGGCCGCCATTTTGGGATTGGCATCAGCTTTGGACAAGGTGCCGTTCTCGATCCAGCAGGCAATAGTGGAATGGTGGAGTACATGCAAACATCCCTCTCTCACTGGGATGCCCCTCTTGTGTGTATTTCCCTCTCACAGGAGGCCCTCTTCAAAAGGCTCCCACTGGAATGGGTGTACTATGCCGTGTCGCTCCAACGCCACCCTCTAGGTGTGTGGAGGAAGCGCTACAAGTCCCACCTTCAAGTCCCTAGCTCCACCTGAAGGGCAGTTGTTTACTCCTGCTACCTAGCACAAGATCTTCATCTTCCTGGGACCTGCGGAAGGGCGGCTGTAGACTGATCTCTTGTGGTGGGACCCGCTCTTACCGGCGACCCTGAGGACTTAGCCGTCACGGTCTGGTATGAAGTGTTTGGATCCTCTTATGCAGGACGTCTGAGCAGCCCCACCGTCCAGTCTCCTGTGCAACCCCAAAGGTGGATGTCACAAATGGTCCAGCCTGCTCGCCTCGGCAATCACCACGTTTGCTTGGTGTTCCGAAGTCTCATGGACAGCTATTTCTCCTGGTGCCACCGATGTTCTCCAGGTACTGTGCCCCATGCCAAATGTTCTTACCCTCTGTCACCTTTGTCTTCTGGTTTGCGAGTTGTCAGATCACATACTCCTCTCTTCTTCTTAAAATTTCTTCGAGTGGTGTCATGCCACTCAATTTCCTCCTTCTTGTTCTTTCGCTTCACAACGTGGTCTAGTCCCATCAGGTCTTGCACTTCTCTGACCAGGCCTCTCCGTGTGACGTGCACTTCACACGGGTCTCCCTGGTCCTGTCCTACTCCTGGGACAATGCATTCTCTTCCTTCGGTGACCAGACCTGTCGTCCCAACCTTCTTCCATTTATGAATTTTGACTTCAGGTCAATCTTGTCAGACCTCTCCTCAGTCCTCTTCAGGGACCTCTCCTCGGTCCTCTGGCCAGACCTCTTCTCAGGTCACCGCTTCTCCGACCTTTTCTCAGGTCGCTGCTACTCTGACCTCTTCTCAGGTCACTGCTTCTCTGACCTCTTCTCAGGTCATCTGTGCCAATCTCGTGCAGGTCATCTCCACTGTCCTCTTGCAGGTCATCTCTGCTGATCTCTTGCAGGTCATCTCTGCTGATCTCTTGCAGGTCATCTCCACCGACCTCTTGCAGGTCATCTCCGCCGACCTTTTGCAGCTCATCTCCACTGACCTCTTTCAGGTCCTCTTTAGTGACCTTTTGCAGGTCGTCCTCTCTGACTTGTCACTCTCTGGCTTCGGCCCATACCGTCCGTGTCCGGGGTACAACTTCGGCGCAGCTTCTCTCCTTATGCTCTTTCTTCACCTGATGGTACTCGTGCTTTGGGCGGCTTGCGCACTTACTTCTTTCACTTGCGGTGGCTTCCTTTCGCCACTGAGCACGCATGCCGTGCACTTTCCTCAGTCCTTCAGGGACTTGCTGCTTTCTCTCCTGGTGGCAAAACTTCCTGTGTCCTTGCTGCTGTAGTGACCACCTGTGGCCACTAGGCGTCACTCCACTCTCCTTCACAGGCCCTGGCAAACTTTCGGCTTAGGGTTCTTTCAGTGGTCACTTGCTGATGGAGATTCTGTCTGTTCAGCTTCCATGGCACTAACCGGTTTTGGGGGTGTCTATCATTCCAGTTTCTTGGGTTTTTTTGTTTTTTCACTCTCCCCTTCCTGTTTCCATTATCACTGGGCCTCAACAGCTTTCCTCATAGTGTCCGCTTCTTAAAAACATGGAGCAGTCTCTGCATTATCTGTGTGTTCTGGCAGTCTTCGCTGTGATCTCATCGTTTTGCACTTTCTTTTCTTTGGCGGGTGCAGTACTGCTACATGGCCACTAGATGGCAGTGCTTTTGTATCTCGAGGCCCTAAGAGCTTCCCAACGCTGCGGGTCTTGTGTGCAGCTACCGGGATCAGTGCACCGGCTGGTCACAGCATGCCCTGCTCCTCGCACCTCCTTCTGTGATGGGCTGCAGGCGTCCACGGCTTGAGTGCCTCTCGCCATGCTTTCATAACTTTCAGGGACGTTGCTGCCTTGCTCTCCCATGGTGAATCCAGCTACACAACTCTGTCTCTTGGGGGTGGGGGGGACAGTCCAATCGAGGCACGCTTCCCACGATGTCGCTGGTCCTGCATACAACTTGGGTTCACGCGGCACGCACGGGAGCCTCGCACTGCCCTGGTGCAGCAGGACTTCTTCACCCTGCTACCTCATCACCTCAAGACTCCCTGTGCTGTCGGTAGTACTCCTGCTGTCCTGGTGAGGGTCTGCTCTCCTTTCCTACCCATTGTGAGTGGTGCCCACATGCTGCATAGTGCTCTGCAGCCTCCTCACTTCAACCGCGCTGGCTACCAGATATGGCCGCACCCACCACAGGCCATTGTATGTCACCGTCACAGGGAATCTCCTCACACGGTCACCTACTCCATCCCGCCTCTTCTTTACCGGCTGCGTGCCAGTTCCTCTCTGCCATAACTTCCAGCCCTCCACAGCAGCCACTCCCCTCACAGGCTGTGCGGGGGCTGGATTGGCCGATTGGAATCTCCTGTGCCTTGCCTTGGCACTGCAGGCAACGGCCTCAGTTGACGATTGACGCCACCTCCTCTTGCCACTCGGTAAGGCCTTGGCACGAAGCACTCCTTCACATGCCTTGTGCACCCGCTAGTTTTCTGTCTTACTCTTCACTCTTCTGTGCGATGACAACCATGTCATTATCTGCTCCCGCTCCTCCGCAGCAGCCTCTCTTACCTGGGGACTGGAGCTGTCTACGGTGAGCCTCCATGATGTCCATTCACGCGGTGGGTGTCCCTGATGTCGAAAGCCACCTCATGCCGCTCTACTCACTTGGGGTCACTTCAGGTGCGGGGTGGGCTCCCGATCAACTCCTCCACTCAGGGGTCCCTTTTCTTTCTTCTTTTGATGGGGGCCTGTCACAGCCCCTCGGCAACTGTTACCCCGCAGGCTCACCACACGCCCAGCGGGACACCTGGCACTTTACCTGTTCAATGACGAACTCGCGACAGGCAGCCCACATGACCAGCTCGCCCCTCTGTGTTTCTAGGGGCACTCTTGGTGTGCCGACACCGGCGCCTTCCGTCTCAGTGGTAGCAGGGGTGCTCATGACACAGACAATGCCCTCTCCCCCTACACCACTACCAACAAGGAGGCTGCACACGCGAGCTCAGCCCGCTCGTCACCAATGTAATGGTGGCGGGCCCTCACGCAGATATAGTGATGACACTGAAACCGTTAGATACTGGGTAGAACTGGCCCAGGGCACGTGCGCCCTGCCCCTTTTATTGGCACGGTCACATGTCCTGTGACGCCTGTGTTGGATGTGTGTGGGGTGGGGTGTAAGCCAGGCCTCTACTAGTGGCTGGTGCTGACAACAACTAAAACAGTGACCAGCAGGTCACTACAGGGTGGAGGGGGGCGCGGGTCTTGATTTATTGTAACCTTGCCTCCAAGCATCCACCAATTGTCTGGTCATCAGTACAAATATCACCGGCAGTAATCTAATGATTTGGGCAGGAAAGAGGAAAAGGAAGGAGGCCATTATCTCAAATCAGATTAGTTCATAAGCAAGGGACTACTACTCTGGGGACTGTAGGGGTCTCAGGTTACAGCTCAAATACAATAATTGGCAATGACAACAGGTCATACTTATGAATGCAATGTCAAGCCAGACCTAAAAATCCATGTACTTTATAATGACTGTTCTCCGCGCATTTGGGCTGGTAAAAGAGAAAAACACCATAAATTATCTAGATATCTAAGACACCTTAATAGTAACATATGGTGATGGGGCCCCAATTTCCAATACCCCAACTGCCTTGCTGCTTCTGAGTATTTTATGTCTTTGCAGCTGCCCAGCCCAAGGGCCTCACCTATAAGTCCCCTTTCCCCTGCACCGCAGGGGTCCTCCGTTACACCCCTCAATAGCAGTACAGTGGCGTGCGTGCCCCTGAAAGTTCAACCTCAGCTAGCTGGATAAATAAACAAAATGATCACAGCTAAGGAGGGGGGTAGGGGGAGGGGAAGTTTGGTGTCTTGTGGAAGGAAGCACAGAACTTCTGCCTAATGAAAAACCTGTACTCCTGGCTCTTAACATGAGGGTGAAGCTAAAGCCCCTCTCTAGTAATGCTCACATGCTGTGCTGCATCAAGCCAGACCATAAAAAACATGCACTGGAAAGGGACATGGTGGCAAGGACAGACAATGTGAGTGCAGTGCTATGGCAGTCTAAGAGTTGTGACATAGTATCAAGTGTGAAATAATGTAGATTATTTGACGCTGCTACCTCATCAGTGGTTGAGGCCTGCTAGTCTCACACCCCGTTATCTTGTACCTTAAACAGAAGCATCACCTTTCAGGAGATGTGCTGCTGGAGTTACAGGGGGCACTTCCCATCAAACAAAATGTTTGATGCGAGTATGGGGCGGCACCTCCATCAGAAAAAAACCCAAAATGCAAAATAATCGACCACGACAGAGCTGAGCCACGGAAGCCGAACACAGCTTAATTTGAGGGGCATAGCCTGCCACACATCCGCCCTGCAAGAGACGTTGCCCATTCTTACCTGAGGGGGCGGAGGTTTTCCAAGGAAGGCGGGCATGTTGGCATTAAAAACAAGCACTGGCATAGCCAATAGGTCTCGCTTTTGGGACCTTAAAAGTATTTAGTTATGCAACTGTTGCATGGCTAAACACTTATAAGGTCCCAAGGGCAAGACCTTGGCTATGCCAATGCTTGTTTAAAGTTTCAACAGAGACAAAATACATTTCCAAATAAAGAAAAGTCCCTGAACGCTGAGGGACTTTACTCAATGTTCCTTCCGGGCACCGGCTTCATGTTATTTATAGAATTACTACAAAAGCACAGCCGGCTTCATATGTTAAATAAAGTCACTACAGAAATGCAGATGGTGTTTCATTCAATACATTAATGTGCTGAGGGGAAAAGGGCAAAACATTAGAACACAATATGTACAGTATGCAGCTAGTTTGTTCATACCCATGAATGTGTGCATCCATCCACCAAAGCATCAATTTGCGCATCCTTCCATGCACCTACCCAGACCCATCCATCCTTCCACTCAACCATCTGTCCATCCACTCATCCATGCACCCAGAAATATTCATCTCTCTTCTCAGCCAAGGCAGTCATCTACCTATTCATCTCCGACTTCTCAGTTAATTGAGATTTTTTCCATCAATCAATCCATCTATGGGCCCATCCATAAGTTTTTCAATCAATCAATCCCATCAATCTGTCTATCCACCCGTCCCAAACCAAAAAAAGATCAAAATAATAGACCATGCTCAACATAAATGAAAGCTTGCTGCGCGTGTGAAATACTCAGTGCCATTTACATGAGAGGAAAACAATTAAAAAATAAAATAAAAGTGGAAAACCATTACAACAAAAAGAAGGAAGAGAGTAGAGCAGGAAACTGAATCGAGCATTTCAAATCCCGTTTGGTTGAAGACAATGTCTCAAGTCTTTTGTCCATTACCCTATGCATTATATAACTATTTAGATTGAATACCCTAACTGTATGTTCGTGACACTGCTCCAACTAGAAAAAATGTAATAGGTATATTTTAATGTATATTTTATGGTGTAATGTATTTAGCTCAATTTAGTATATTGTTATGGTTTTAATTAACTAAACAATAAAATGTATTCTGATTCTGTTTGGCTGAAGACGTTTCTGTTCCCTTCGGTGTCTATCAACAGGAAGGGTGACGGTTTTATTTTGTCACAATGAATTGGGCAAAGGTGGGTGCCTTGTCCATTTTCCTCAAGGGCGAAGTTCTCGACTTCCCATGACTACCCAGCATAATAAAAATTTCTACCAGCCCAAGACAAAGTATGACATAAATGTTTTAGGAGGTGTAAACGTGAAGGCATGTTTGTTAGAATTTGAATTGTGTTGTTTGGAGTTAGGTATGCTTACACGTATTGTAGAGACGCTTTCATTGTGTGGATGCATGTGCACCTGGTTGTAGGCGTGGCTGGGTGAATGGCTGTGTGAGGGAGAATATTGACTATTACTTACATGGCAATGTTTATCTGGTGTAAGGCAAACTGCACAAAGAGAAAACATAACTTACTTGCAGTGGTAGTTTCACATAAAAACAATTAAAGAATTCCCTATAAGCGGTAATCAGACACTCCAGAGGTGCTCATGAACTTGGTTGCTGCTGAATCATCATACAAGGCCAGGCGAGACTGCTGCACAGGCCTGCTAATTCCCGGAGTGCCAAACTGAGAACTGGCAGAAGGCCTCTCATTGTCTGTGTGATTTTAGCGGTATACAACACAAGCCGGCCCGAGGACGTTGGTGCCCTTTACTTTGCACCAGATAACATTATACAAGGTGAGATTCACTGATATAGTTTTTAAAGAACGATTTAAGTGATTTGCCCAGAATTATAGGATGTTGAGCTGATGCCGTACTCGCACGTCTCCGATTATATACTGAAGAGACTCCAGATATCCAGAGAAGAGACTCCAGATATCCAGGGTGTTTGAGCCATCACGTGACTCAGAGTGCCCGACTCTGGGAAGTGGTTTGGGGCTGAAATTACAGACAAATGCTGACTCCTTTCCATAGAGGCGGACCATGGAGGCTTCGAAGCGGGCTTCGGACACGAACCTCCGGTGGCTCTTGTAAAGTACGTGCAAGAGTCAAACAAACAACAAGCGGGCGCAGAGTGATCGCGATCAAACATCAAAGCGGCCACAAAAGTGAAAGTAATCGCAGTCAAGCGCGGCGCGCGCGCCCGCGCACATGCACTGTAGCGCTAGGCTGGCCTGGTAGCACTTTTTGGAGCCCTCTCAAAAAGTCTCGCCAGACTAGCGCATGTGCTGGGTCAGGCGAGACCTAACAATTATACAAGGGGCTGGAGGAGCTCCTTATAATCACAAGACAGAATGTTGAGCAGAGTTTTCACGGCAGGGAGCTCATAGGCGGACTTCCTATGTTGTGAGTTCTTAGTGAAGTCCTAGAACTTAAAAAAGCACGTCAGCTACTTTACGTACTAACACTGGCTGTAGCAATTCCATATTGTTGCAAATAATAGGTATTACTCATACACAACCGACTGATATTCAATTTATCAATGGATCAGATTGCCAGGATTTTAATGTGTGGCCTGCAGATCTAAGACAAATCCCAGGAGCAAGTCCTTAACTCGCTGAGCTTTCTTATTAGCTTTGTACACAGACCCCTGGATCTGTTTTGTTGTTCACATTTTTACTATAAATTTCTTCCCAGTACTTTTTGCAGCCCTCGATTAACATCCTGCTCCGCAATCTTAGTCAATTTTCTGTTATTTTACAATGTCTTGTTTTCGTAAATGCACCCCAATAGGTGTTAAAGGTAACTGCAAAAAAACCTAATGGGGAAAGAATTGGGATAATCAGACTACCGCAGGCTGAAACTGGGTTTGCTGGATAGGGTTGTGTTCAGTACTTTCTTACAGATTACACTGCCCTCAATTTTTTTAACATCACAAATTATGGCCGGCTACTCTGAAAGCCGCCCCCGCGTCATCTTCTTCCAGTAACTATTTGTTAACTTCTGGTATGGGAAAGAGGATTTATTTAGCTAATGCCAGAGGTCGACTCTGTGTGAAAACTGATTCTTACCTTTATCTAAATCTACCTCTAATGGAAGGTTAACAGATACTAAGGGCCTTGCGCAGGTTGCACTACCCACTTAGAACCCGATTACGAATTTTGGCGGTTCGGGGGCTGGTGGCCCACAACTGCCATGCCCCCGCACCACCAAGAGTTGCTGCCACTTGCCCACCAGATTACAAGTAATTTTGTAGTCTGGCAGGTGGGCGGAGTGCTGTTCCCGCGGCAGTGCCTCTTTCAAAGACAGCGGTGCCTTTGAAAAAGGCATCGCAATGGGAACACCACACAGGTTCCTGCAAGGCATGGACGGTAAAGTCCATGCTGTGCAAAAAATGGGTCGCATGCACACAGGGGGACAACATGTTGTGCCCACCCCCAGCATGCATCCCCAGGCTGAGGGGGCACAGGGGCCCCTGTGGGACCCCCATTTTTTCAGTACCCCCAGCCTTTTAATGGAGGAAAGACCTCCATGAAAACACTGGCGGTCCTGAAACTTGTAATATGTATGGCAGTGGCACCACCTGCATTTTACAATGGCCCTTCCTTCCGTTTCCCTGGCGGTGCCAGCGGTCTAATTACAGTCTGACTCGTAATAGGGCGGTCGGACCACCGCTGTGCCACCATGAGTCTGGTGGTCCTCGGACCACCAGACTCGTAATTAGGCCCTCAGTCAGTAACCCATCTGGCTGACAAATAATAAGTTAAACATCATATATTCGTAGCGAGCTAAATAAAAAAATGATTTTCTTTTTCTTCACTAATTATTCATAAACCATTATTTCTATTTTCAGTCAGTTCTCTTATTGAAAAAATGTCTAAAAAGTCTTAGTTTCTGATTTTCTAGTGCAGTTAATTTGGCTGATAATTACATTGAGTCAAAGGATTGTGGATTCTTTTCAGAACGGTGTTACCACAACTCCTAAAATGGTACATGGGTTCACAGTACCTGTTTGGGAATTGCGGAACACAGATGCCCTTGTTGGTATAAAGCAGGAGTGGGTGAAATTTGCATAATTCACTTTCGCATAGTTACATGAAATTTCGGGAAAATTATGCAAAATGATACGTAACTACACAAAATGCATATCTGCCATTTAGAGCTATATCTTAGCACAAAAAATACATTTGTCGTGAACAACAGCTCGTGTTATAGCGCCACTATAATTTGTAGTAAACTGCGGTGTGATTACACAACATGGCATTATAGCATAATTTTGAGAATTTCATGTAACAAGCGTAACACAAATTTCTCAAGATTATTGGAATTATGCCAGCATAATTTAAATTTTATCTGGGCCTAGTATCAAGGCATAAAGGATCCAAAACGTGCCCAAATACGATGAATCCAAGATAAGTTTCACCAACCGATGTCTCACTATTTGGGGGTTTGTGGTCATGGCTTTGGAACTAGGGACAGCTGTAGGAGAGGCATGAATCAGAGAAGTTTACACTGGGTTTGCGGTCCCAGGACCAAAAGATCTGGATTAGACAAAAGCCACACTATGTAGGTGAACTCTTATGAGCAGTGAGAGTTGACCACCCACGGCTGGTTGGACATTGGGTCTAACAGCATGTAGATACATTATAGTTTGCCTTACTCTAATTAGAGTAGGAAAACATGGGAGTTTTGCAGAGATTTAGGCAATGTATACTGTCAAACACAACAAGATGATGGACAGAGTGCTAAAACTTTACAACCGGTTACAAGGTATTACCCCTCATTAGTCATCACATTGAAACCGGTCCCGGGATGCTTGTTTCCAGCCCAGGGAGGACCTGGCCTGGCAGTTCAGGCTGGACTGTTCCCATGAGGAACAGGGTCAAGATTGATTTGCATATGGCTGGGTCTAAACAGGGGTGGCATAGTGAGCAAAAGAACGATGGATTAAAACCAGATCTGTGACTGGGAGTGTGTGGTTGAAAAGTTATAGCGCTCCGTCCATCATCTTGTTGTGTTTCCTATGTTCCCCCTAAGTGGCCAATGGTATGCCCAGACGTGTGTTGCTTGCTCGCTGTGCCACTGGATTCAAGCTAGCATCGCTGATGAGGGGTACTATCCCGAAAACAGTCCTGGAATACTTGTTTCCAGTCCGGAGAGGACCTAGCATGGCAGTTCAGGCTGGACTGTTCCAATGAGGAACAGGGTCAAGGCTGATTTGCATATGGCTGGGTCCAAACTGGGGTGGCATAGTGAGCAAAAGAATGATTGATTAAACCCAGATCTGTGACTGGGGATGAGTGGTTGAAAAGTTTCAGCACTTCGTCCATCATTTTGCAGTGCATACTGTCTGCCAAAAATGTATGAATAGTAGTGTTATACTTGCGATATTCAGAAAGTTTCTTTTTCAAACGAAGTTACTACAATCCACAGCTTACAACTTGAAATCCATACAAATCACATCTAAGCTTACACTAGCAGATTGTTTGTCGCTGGAGGATGTTACAGCTTCCAATTCATAGGTTTTTTTAAATTAGCAAATATATATGCAGACTGAAATCTGTGAGGCAGCAAAATCTTTGGGCCTGATCCAGAGTTTGGTGGATGGTATTCCGTCCTTCAGGGTGGCAGAGGACATTACGCCAGCCACCCTGACATTCGACTGTTCCCTGCCCAGTGGCAATCTCTTGTTGATGGAAAAAAAGGACATCACACTAGCCACCTTAAATAGGGTGGGCCGTGTAATGCTCTTCCTATGGCTCCATCGCTCAGAGGGAGCTTACTGTCAACGAGCTTTCTGTCAACACTCTGTCATCAGAAAGCTGACGTTCTTTCCGACTCAACCCTAAATAGGACATGCAGAAGGTCCGTTTGGTGGACAGCTTTTGTGATGGAGTACCCTGTCTGCCAAAGTCAAAATCACTCTCTAAACTCTGTGAGTCAGGATTTGCAGTTGTGTCTTCAATAATTGGTGTTCGCGAGGAGAGGTAGGAAAATAAGAATTGAAGTGGGGTTCCCAGCTAAATAAAAAGATATAGTAAGAATGAGACTGATGATAAAGAAGTAAATGGATAGGTGGGGAACAAGGGTGAGAGGAAATGATGGATGGAATGAGGTGCCCTGTATGAGCTGGATGGACAGTGCATGAAGGCAGTTAACAAGAAACACATAGAAGAGAACAGAAAAAAAAATAGAATCAGAATTGATGGCGCATAACACTCTTTAGAGCAGGTGATGGGGCAATAAATGAGAGACAAAAGCTGAGCTCATGGAGGGGCACGTTGTTTTCACACTCCAGTGCAAAATTCTTAAAAAAAAAAAAAATGCTGCAACATTTCTAAACAAGTTTACCTTCTGAGCTTTTTCGCCCAAGACAAACAATATGCTTTTTGCCACAACCAGTTTGTTGGAGCAATCCCTGCAAAGATAGCTGTTTCCAAACTTAAGATGGAAATGGAAATGGCAAAAAGCGGGCTATTGCACACTTTTCTAGGGTAGCAAATATCAACTCAGGAAATAATAGGATTCTTTTGATTATGTACACCCCACTTCCTAATAGTCTGACAAGGATAGCTAGAGGAAAATGCCTACCTCCAGGAGTCTCATGGTAGCTGATCGACTTTTTTGGCATTGCCTGTCCAGGAATACTCACAATTTCTTTTTTTCAGCTTTCCAGTAAACAATATTTTTTTCTGTTTTCCTCACACACTTGCACACCCGTCAGTGGAGAAAATAGATCCACCTATGTGTTACACTTTGTGACAGGTTACTTGAGAGATGGTGTAACAGGCACCTGTAGGATTTCAAAAGGTTTGCCATCTCTAAAGGTACAAAAACAGCACCACACAAGGGATATTTGAACAGAAACTTTCAGTACAACTAGTTTCGGGCAAACCTCATTGATGGCAAAGAACGACCCCGGGCCACGAGAGAAATGTAGCAAAACAATTATGTGATCCTAAGAATCAATCAGTTGTGGAACAATTAGCCTTCTCATGACTGGCTGGCCATGGCACTCAGAGAATCATTGGTGCTAGAAGTAGAGGTGCTGCAGCGCCCCCACCATAACCATGCTGGAGTTCAGAAAATGTATGAGCAATAAAGACACCTTTCAATTTTGCTTTTATCTTGTCACATTTGCTATGCATTCATAGTCAAATGGTCACATATCAGCCTATGTTTTCTGAAAAATTGTTGCTTATTCATTTAACATGGGAACGGTGTTTCCGTTTCTTTCTCTCGCCGCAAAGTGGACTATCTGACAATATTGCTGCGGTACATGAAGTGTGAAAGGGAAGGCTGTACGATGTCAGTTTTTTCTAACACACAGCAACATTTAAATACCTATAAATGGACTTTACAAATATTTCAAACTAGATCAGTAGCTTAGAAAGGACATACGCTGCACATTTTTTTGTAATTTTGAAGTGTGAGAGGAACAAAAATGTTAAACGGATCAAAAAAATCAAAAGACAATACTTGGTGATGTGAAAATGATAAATATTTGTAAAAATCTGTATTCTGCAAATTATCATTTGTGAGCTATATAGTTGTATCAGTAAAACTGCATGTCAGAGTGAATTTTGGAACTATGTCAAAGGAAAAAGTGGTCTGTAAAGTACAGTGAGCTACCACACCATGTTTTAGTAATATATTTGCAACAGTGTACTCCAAAATACGCCCCGACCATCATACCACACCTTTACCACTCTCTCGCTGAATTGGTGTGGCTCATTGATATACTCGTTGTTTGTGAAACTCTTGGATTTTTCACATTCCCTATGACTTTAGTGATGCAACCGTGATGGCAGCGCCACCACTCTGAAAATTGCTCCAGCACCACTGCAGAGGATGCTACTTTTTTTACTGAAACTATTTAAAAACTACTCGAAAAGTGACATTTTAATTGTACCTCCTTCACACAAACATATTTCAACTGGAGACGTGGAGCCAAATATTTATGCAGGTGTCATCCACCAGACAGGCGCAGTTAATCAATATGACAGTAGGGGTATGCACATCAACAGAAACAGCTCAAGCATGTGATTTCTGATTTTGGAAAGGTTTGGAGGACACCTAGCTCAGCGACAGATATAAGCAAAACAGCTAAAGCATACAGAGCAAGGGAGCAGAGGAGGCGTAACATACATGCAGTGTACTTTTTCAAGGTGTCTCCTTGAAGAGGTGTCCACCATTACCGTGACACCATTACTTCAAATGACCATGACTTATTTGCCATCACTACCAACAAAACCATTACTCTAACTACCATTACAGAGAACGACCATCACTCTGAATTTGAAGGTACGTAAATAATGAAGTTGAAAAAGTAACTAACTAGTTGTAGAAATTTACAGTTATATATTTCCTTTCATTCAAATGCATATTATTTCAGAAATATAACATTTATTGAGCAGTTTTCCCTATTTCAAAGTAAATAATTGATGTAACTAAGCATCAATTATTTGCATTGAGCTATGGAACACTACAAACAGGTAGGAATCTATATTTATTTTAATTAAATAAAATTAATGTAAATACAAGTAAAAATTCAACATGTGTCAGGTTAAAGGTTCACTATTTCGGTAATGTAATTAGACGTAATTTAAACTGATCAATATTGATTTAATTAACTTTTTTGCAATTGATAGTTATTTTTCCTGGCTTTTAAAACGTAATTTAATGTAAATAATGTTATAAAATGTATTTAATATGTTTGAGGGTGTTTGTTACCTTCCCTTTCTAATTTGTTGTATTGAATAATACAATACTGATCCCTACTTTATAATTCCATAAAATAATGTTCACAGGCAGTTACCATAGCGAACTGGACCCGAGGCACCTCTCGGTTGGTATGGTATTATGTCTAAATGCCAATCATGAATGTATTAACCATCAGCATATGCCCTGCACTCCACAACCACTACACAAGCTGCTCTCCATCCAAGAAACAAGTCACCCCTTTCACTGATTTGATGACCTTTACACTCAAAATATATGATGACCATACCTGCAATACGTATGTTTGTCTCTATACTGAAAATGCATGCCACACTTCAGACCTAATATTCACAATGTCACTTAAACCCAGTGGTTCTGATGCTCTGTCCTAAATTCACTTGGTGCTGTACTAAATTCAGGTGGTGTTGACACCCTATCAACATGATGCAATCACCCCAATATGTGTTTTGAAATTCATGCAGAAGGTATGTGTTGATCATTACATGCAATATATGTAATTAGATTTTGAGGCTTCTATACTTGTTGCCCAATATATTATACCCATCGGCACTGTTAGTTTTGATACTCACTATACATATCAACCCTCAAAATCAACATGTGTATCACCATTTACAATAACTACGTGTTTTCTAGGCCTCGCCTACCAGGCAACTTTTAACTGTCTAGTTGTGTAAGACTGCCTGTGGTCTATACCAAAAAACCTACAGTGGGATTAGAACCCGCCCACTGTTTCTATTTGTTTTTTAATTGCGAATCTTGTTTGCTTGCTTTATATTCAATGACTTGCCTTCTTCTTCTTCTTGTGTTTGTCCCTCCCATGGAGCATGGCCTCGTTGCAATCCTTGTGATAGGCTGACTTATAGCCTTGCACTGCTCACATCTATGGAACTTATGTTTTTAATTTCAGCACTTCATAAAAGTGCATGTGTTTTCTTGCTCTGTCTTTGCATGCTGGTTCCTCCAAACCAAACAGCAGCCTTGCACTCCTGTTGCTCCCTCATCCCTCCCCACCAAGATTGATCATTGCTTTCCTCACGCCTCCCTCCTTTTCTTTTTTAATTAGAGTTCCTCCATTGCTTGGTAGCCTCTCCCACTCCACGTTGCTTGCCCGCCACGTGCTCGCCAACCACTCCCATGATGCTTGTGGTTCTCTCATTTTTTTCACATTTTTTAGGAAGGACCTGTCAGCTGCCATTTGCTGCTGACCAGCTGCACGAAGCAAAAAGTGCTTTTGTACAACTCAAATTACATTTTTTTTATTTATTACGTCAAATGGTACCAACTGTCTTTGGACTGGTAATTAAACAACCAGTAAAATGGGGCATACACCATGTTCTAGGTGCACGCATTCCTTGTAACGCACAAATCCACAGGTATGCGTATGTGCATACGTCATCCTGCATACAGCGCATACTTCATCAGGCATGTGTGTGCATATGTTATCAGGCATAATCATGCATACGTCATTTGGCGTGAACATGTATTTGTCATCAGGCATCTGCATGCACGTTATCACATATGAATGAATACCTCATCCTGCATGCATATGTCAACAAGCATGCATGCACCTTGGGAGTGACATGGCCGCCAGAAGCAGCCCCATAATCGCTTCTTTTTTTCATCCTTTTTTTTTAACCAATACTGCACAGAATCGGAAAAAAAACCATTTTGCTTCTTGCCGATGCTGCAAAGGATTGCCAAAAAGCATTGACAAACTCAGTAGGTGAAAAGGTGGCACATATTGGCTTTTCCAATCCATGTTTAGTTTTTCACATAACTTTTTAGCACATATGTTATGAACTGTCAGATGAAGTACCAATTGCCAGAATCTGGCAATGTTGACGGGGTATAGGGGAGAACAAAGGGGTTATTAAACACCTGGAATGTTGAAAGAGCTTCTTTGAAGATGACAACTGTGGGTTGTACACTGTTGTGGGTGTTTGAACTTGGTCCGAATATCAGCACTTGCAATGAAAATCGCCAGTCCCTTTGCCTAGTACATTCGGATGCAAGATTGTGGAGTCTCATGAGGTCTAAGTGGTTTCTTCGCTACACACAGTTTCTAGTGGGAAGAAGGGGTAGTATTGTCAAGACATAGGCACTTCAAGGGAAGTCTTGATTTAGCTGTGGAGGACTTTTTAGTCACGGGTGATGGGGTTTCTTTATTGGAGGATTGTGGTCAGTTTAGTGACCATGTTTGGATCATTTATAACTCAGTCAGTATTTGGGGAGGTCTTACATACAGCAATGGCACACTGTGGTGTACTGATAATAAATGAGAGTGGCGTGAAGGTGGGAGATTCAAGTAAGACACTCTGTAAATGTTACCTAAAAAGACACTTCTGGTTACAGAAGTGATTTAGGAATTCATGTTGATGCTGACGTCTAAGTTCAGACTGTTGCCTACATGCAGCTCAATAGATATGCACCATACCACACTTTTTTACTGTGTAGAAATAGGTAAATAATCTAAAGAAAAAAATAGGCAGTACACAATACACAGAACTCTATTCAAGTTTATACCAGTACTGCCATAGTACTTAGTTCAAATCACTGACCCCCTCAGTAGCATACTGTGTAGAAGGTGAAAAATATATATTTTCATTTATATAAATTTTAGCTACAAATGAAGCATCAGATTTATGCCTATGACATAAAATTGTAGCATATATATTTTTGTCAAATTATAACACTCTTTCTTCAGAATTAGAATTCATTATTTACACCCTAAATTATGCTGCTCCCAACTTTCAAAATAATGCAGTAAAAGTTCCAGGGACTGTAGTCCCTCTTCAAAAGCTTATCATGTTCCCTGCCTACATATCTAGAAGATTTTCCATGAGTGATGGGATGGTTGATAAATGAAGGTTTGGGATTTAAAGAACATACAAGAAAGGTGCCTGCGACTGTGAAGTCGTGGCAGGACTTACTTTACAGTTTTTAAGCAGTTGTATCCTATTCTATCTTCTGACCCTCAGTTACCCCCTTCTACGTAGTCCTATCTGAGAGTGCTACCCCAATAAAAGTAGTAAAGGCCTAGAATTCTCAGAGAGGGCAGAGAAGTGAGGTATTTCTGTAGAAGATGGCTAATCTACTTGAACATAGAAAAAGAAGGATGAAATATGAAGGCTAACTTAGTCTTCCCTGAGGATGGCATTCCCTTCCAGAGGACTATGCTGTCAATAGTCAGTTTCTTTAACTCTACTTTAACTGCAGGAAGTAGTTTCACCCTGGTGGTTGCCTATTACGCAACCAGAAATTCAAACCCAGGGTTCTTTTACTTCAAGAAGCATATGTGGTGGTCTACTTAGAACAAGCTTTAGTGAAACACTTTAGCTCTTTTGGAGCCAGCATGACCAATATAGAAAGTGAAACTGCTCAATATAATGATGGATCGCTGAGAAAGGGTGGTAACACAAGAGTGGGCCTGAGGATGTAACATGGGCTTGTGATAATCCCCTACGCATACTTGCACATGAGAGAAATGCTGAACACATAGGTGAAGGTGCACGGCGGAGCCATGTTACAGCGCTGTCGAGCTGCTGAGTGGTAGACGTCACACGTTGAAGACAAAACCACCAGAGAATGCAAAAGTATGTAGAAAACTACACTACAGCTGCTGGGTCCATGGCTATGTAGTTGGCATTGGGAGCATGTAGCAGAGATTGTGAAGACCATGGAGAAAAATCACCCCAGTCATCAATGTCCCTATACCCAATAATAAAAGCAGAGCTCTCATGAGAAGCAAGCATAGAACCCAGCATTGAGCTCTGGAGTTCTGTGGTAAACATGAATGAAGTATAGTTGAACATTTAGGACAATCCCTCATCAACAGGTGGGACAGTCATGATGTTTGACTGCCTTCATCTTTCCTCTGGATGAACAAGTCAATAGAGAAAGAGAACAAATGGCTTATAATGACAAGAAATACTTACTGTTGGCTCTTGCAGGTGTGCACTGGGGTACTGGAGTTTAGCGGAGTTCGTGTCCCATTCTGGGGATTTCCCCACCATCTCTGTCAACTTCCTTGATGGTAGTCTTTCTTGTACTTAAGTCTATGTTATTCTGTTGTGAACCCACAAACGTTCACACTAAAATCCTTGGAGAACATTAACCTCTTCAGCGCTGCGCGGATTCCCGCGCGGTGCTGAAAGTTCTGAGCGCGGGCGGGGCCATGACGGAACGGTTCCGTCATAAGCACAGCCCAACCGACGTGCATGACGGAACCGTTCCGTCATCGGCGTCGAAGAGGTTAAATCTTTTGCACTGCAGTGTTATCGATAGAGCCAACGACTCCCTTTTCTTAACAATACCCAGATAACCCAATGTGGCAAGCCAGTAGGGGACCTGTTACACTCTACCATCAAACTTACACCACCAGAAGACCTCTCAAAGTCATGGATCCATACGGACTATCATCCACTGCACCACTCTTTTTTCAAGTCATCTTAGCTCTTTTTCCCTGCACTGAATCCCAGCCCCAGGGCTGAGTCTATTTTTGTACCTTTGAGCTTCTCGTCCAACTTATACTGTGTTCTGTTTGTCCACCACAGCTCCATGAGATCTAAAGACTTTGCAGAAACAAGAATCATACCAAATGTAGTACAAAAGCTAGAATACTTTCAGCACATCCTGCCACCAATCCTCTGCTTCAATTCCCCCATCCTCAGTCTTCCTCAGTCTAAGATACAAAGTTAGATCCTTGACTTTTGGTAGACAGTAAGGCCCTTATTATGAGCATCCAGTTTTACGCAGCTGTGAATTTCCAGCTGCAGAAGTACTGATAACAAATTTCAAGCACTTTTCTCGCAGACAATTTACACCGGTTTTTAATTTTCACAATGTCTCCTAGGAAAAACCCAAAGGTGAGGCTTTTAAAGCATTACTTGTAATCCTGATTCACCGGTAATATCTACCATTCTGTGCAGGAAAAGCAAATGTTGCTGAAGGTGTTTATATAGAACTCAAAATTCAACTAAACATTTGGATGCGTTTTTCACACAGGCAAGCATAATTCGAGGAAGAACCAGAGGGCAATGTTTTCCTGAATCTCCAGTGGCTGAAAATCCCAACTCTAGACATGTTTTACAGGGGTTGTAGTCTGCACAGACCCTAATGTGAAATGTAGACATGCTAAAGAATGGTATACTCAATGACGACGACTAAAACTAAAATACCAAAGTAACCATAAGTAGCCAAGCTAAAAATGATAGCCCACTGAACACCCGTAATTATATTAGTCTGAGCTATTCTTTCGTGTTGAAAAACAATCCCAACTCCAGAAATTGGCTTAGTCATACACAATGTTAAAAAGTAATAGTAGCCTATTGTGAACCCCCTGAATATTGCAAAAGTGTTATATACATTGTCAGTGTCACCATTTTGAAACTATGGTTGACTTTGTTAAATATGGGATTTCTTTTTTTTTTCAATAAAGATTTTACAATGGGAGACATGGCCTGCAATGAAAGCTGCCGGGGACCGAGCCCTCTATCCCCTAATATCCGACACAAATTCCGACAACGCGGTACGGAGATAACGCTAATGATGTCCGATCAACGCAAATCAAACCTCCATAAATGGTCATCTATCCTCCGATTGTTGCGATCCGTAGACTTTGTGAGGCCTGCAAACATAAAAAGCCAGGACCCACAGTGACGGGCTGACCCGACATGCAAGAGAAGTAGGTGGGGCACAGTACGGGCGAGGAGGGCGCCCGTATGAGCAACTTATAAAATAGCACCATACAAGCATACAACCAGAAGTCCACACCAGCACCAGTAAAGAACAGGTAGAAACCTCCGACCGCTACACACACCTTGCAACTAGAACCAGAACTGATGAGAAGGAGCCGACTGCGGTGATGAAGCAATGCATCAGACGTGACGAAGATGCGAGTCCCCCACACCGGACGAGCGAAAGTGAGCCGGTGTCCCACAAGAGACTGTCGGGTAAGGGTGCAGCCGGTCCCCTATCAGGAAGGAAGTGACATCAGGGAAAGAAGGAGCAGGTCAGAGGGGCAAGAGCAGCAATACTTCATACAACACAGTGGAGGGCAAAGGACGAGAACTTAGGTAACACAGTGAGGAACAACTGGTGCCCTCCCCCGCATCTGATAATACAGACAGCAACGGGGCAGTCACCCAGCCTCCACGATGGCGCTGTTTTCTCTTCTTATTTCCCCCCTTGCCTCCCCCCACGGACATGTAAAGAGCGGTAGACGACACACACTGAAGGAGAGTGCTCTGGGGCCTAAGCGCTGCAAATAATGATGGAGACCTGCTCAAACGCCTGCAGAAGAATATATGCAGCGCTCCGTGGGCTAATCCTAGCATATACAGTGCCAAACGTGCACCACAACGAGACTATGTTACCGAAAAGTGACTGTGAAATACCTAACCGGCGAAAACCGACAGGCTGCAAGGTGGAATTCTCCAGGGTGGCGGCGCTGAGTACCCAGGGCAGGTGATCGAAACTACGCCACAAGAACCACAATCCATTCAGAAAATCACAACATGTTGGGCAGTAAAGGAGGGCATGGAACACACCAGACTAAATTAGAGAAGTATACCCTACAAAAAGGCAAGGAAGAAGGTGGCTGCACGACTGAACCAGGAGCGGGGAAGGATGAACTACACTTGAACGACATCATGGTCCCCATTATCAAAGTTCATAATTCCCTAGAAAAACAAATAGACTCGGTCTCTACAGAAGTCTCTCTCACAAAGGCGGACCTGCGCAAACTGGGCGACAGAGAATTGGAAGACATGGCAAAATCCCTTATGATAGACACTTCGATCCTTCAACAAGTGAAAGACTTGAAAAATATGACAAAAGCATTCAAAATAAAGTTGGATGAATAAGTGGGTGGATCCAAAAGAAAAAAACATACGTATTATTGGCGTACCCGAACAAGCAGATGGGACCAGCGAGGAATCTCTTTTGGGTAGGAATTAATTTTGAAACACCTACAACCCCGAGGATTGTTAAATTATTTCTCCATTGAGAGAGCCTACCGAGTTCTGGGAGTCAGACCCAGACCAGGGGCCACACTGAGACTGATTCTGGCCCGAGTCTTTGATTTCCAAGATCGTGACATCATATAAAGAACGGCGCGCAGTGCCCCGCAGGTCCAATATCAAAATAGTACAATTACATTCTTTCCTGGCTTCACCATAAATGTGCAAAGACAGAGACGCAGAGGTCAAAAGAGCACTCAGAGACAATGAAATGAAGTATGCAATGCTATTCCCCGCTAAGTTAAGGGTGGAGGCTGAGGGGAAGACCTGGTTCTTCTCCAACCCTGAGGACACTGGGAGTGGTTAGAAGGGTGGCGAACAGTAGATCATACGAGCACCCTCTGGAAAAGGAGCAAGACACCCCAAGAAGTGGCAGAAAACACACAGATACAATCCCGGACAAGAATTCACATATAAATGCGGAACTAGACAAGAGCGAATAACACGTTTTGAGAGGCCCTCCTAAAACACAAACTATGCCTAAGGCCTCGAGACAACCCAATGGCGTAAACACCAACAGGCATGGACAAAGTATGTGATTTAGATATATAACCACCAAAGTGGAAAGCGAACTCCACCTTCTGATATAGAAAACAATTGAGGTATCAGACACCAGAAGAAGGCAAGATAGAATGCATGCACCAGGCTGACACAGTAATTAGGGGATGGGGAGGGAGTGATTGGTCTTCGGGAGACCTTGATCTCCTTAGTTTTTGTTTGGGGAGAAAACAGGCACTCTGCAATGTTGGGAAGGCAGGCAGTTAGTAAACCATCATGCAAGGAGGCAGTGAGGGGGGAGTGGAATGTTCGAGTACTTTCTGGAATTACAACCTGCATTGATTATATAAGTTGGGGGAAGAATTTTGTTACTTCTGGTTTAATTATCTGGGAACACTATACACAGACATGACTAAACTAAAAACATTGGAAGCCGATCAAAGTGAGGTAACAGCCCGCAGACCGTTCTCATCTCTACTACCGTACAGTTTGCAGTATTCGGAAAAAAGAGAGCAGATATGCCCACAAACCAATCCCCACTGATACCTGATATTATGCAACCTTCCCTCCAGCTACTTTCCTGGAATGTCAATGGTTTAGGTGATAAGCTGAAGAGGGGGATAGTCCTTCAATTTATTTTACGGCATACACCTGATGTAGTATCACTACAGGAGACGCACCTTGTAGGTAACACATGTAAAGCGTTGAACAGATGAGGATACACATTAGTGACACATGCAGGCTTTACAACCGTATCCAGAGGGACAGGAATTCTTATATGCAACAACTTTCCCTTTATAATAGAAAGTTCTTATATAGACCCACTGGGTAGATTTGCTGCAATTATGGGTACACGGGAAGGTAAACCACTTAATATCCTTTCGGTTTATATCCCGCCAACACTGCAGAAGATTACCCTGCCTGAATTAAGTAAATTAATCCTTGACCTGCCAGAAGGGGACTTGATACTAGGGAGGGGACTTAAATAAGGTGCTATTCGGGCAAAAAGATCGTAGACCCTGAGACATGCACTAGGAAACATCTCTCACCTAGCAGACTATCTGAAGACAATGGTCCTAGCAGATGTCTGGAGAACACATAACCCGGACACTTCACAACTCACGCTTCATTCAGGCACTCAAAACAGCCAATCACGAATAGACTACATCCTAACATTAACTGACCAAGTGCCCTTCCTCAAGGACGTGCAACATCTCGCGCATGGAATATCGGACCACTCACCAATATCTGCCCATAATACACGCGGCACAATATCGATACGGAAGATGATTACCCTAAATCCCCGGTATCTCAGAATCTCTCACATACGCGACAACCTAATCCGAACCACAGAATACTATTTTATCGAAAATGAAGATTCTGTTAAATTCCCGTAAATCCAATGGGAAGCATATAAAACAGTTATCAAGGGGCAAGCACTATCCTTAACAGCTGGACACATAAAGGATAGGCAGATAGCGCTCACAAAATTGTAAAAAGTGATCCTAGAGAAAGAACACAGATAGCCCCTCAGAGAGAGTGAGGGGACTAACCACTCACTGGTTATCAAGCAACAGGAGTACAAAAACCTAGTAACAGAGGCGGCCACGAGTAGCCGTCTAGCAGTACACCATATAATATATGAAACAGGAGATCAAGCAGTGAAATTACTGGCATTGCAAGACAGGCACGAAAAGACAAATATATGGGTGGAATTTCTCAGGACCGAGGATGAAGAGACAGTAAGAGACCCACAAGAAATAGCTGAGGTATTTGCTATATATTTCACATGTTTGTATACTCCCTCAGTCACCAATGATAACTGATGATTCTAACGAACTTCTAGCAGAAATGCCTCTCACCTCATTAACCACAGAGGAAGTGGCCATAGTAGATAGCGTCATCACCTACAACGAAATCGTAAGTGCAATAAATAGTATACAATCAGGGAAAGCAATGGGACCAAGTGGCCTTCGAAAAGAACTATTCAAACTTATTGCATCAAAAATTGCACCTTACTTATGAGAAATGTATGAAGACAGTAGATGAAAGGGAAGCCTGCCTTTGGACCAGAGATTGGCCATCATCTCAGTTATGTACAGACAGGGGAAACAAGCAGAATTATGCAGCTCGCACCGCCCCATATCGCTGCTTAGCATGGAGGTCAAAATACTGGGCAAACTACTAGCAAATAGACTTTTACTGGTCATCACGAATTTAGTGCACTCAGACCAATCTGGCTTTATGTTGGCGGAGAAACACAGCCTTAAACCTGCGATGCCGACACGACTTGTTGGGCAGAAGAGAGACCATTAAGGGAAAGGCTGCAATAATATCACTAGATGCTCATATGCTGTTTAACAGTATCGAATGGCCATATCTCTTTGCAGTACTGGAACCACTAGGCTTTGGCCCCAGATACATCGCGTGGGTAAGGTTGCTATATGCAGAACCACTAGCACAAGTAGTAGTAAATAGACATACTGCACATAATTTGCCCCTCAAACGAGGAACACGGCAGGGATGTCCTTTATCACCACTGATTTTCGCATTAATGCTAGAGCCACTTGCTACCTGGATGAGAGGAGATCCTTTGATCTGAGGATTGCGGTGAACTACGGGATGGGAGGACAGAATCTCCTTATATGACGATGATATTCTGCTCTATGTAGCGTCGCCAAATTCATTCATTAACAGGATCATGCAAATTTTCACTAATTTTCTGGAAATACTCCGGATATACCATCAATTGGTCCAAGTTGGTACTTTTTATCCTTCATGGACCTATTCCCAAACTACCATCGGCCTGTACAGTGACAATGGCCAAGGAGGGTTTCCGTTATTTAGGAATCTATGCTGCAAGTGATCCTGCTCTTTCCTACACGCACAATCTACGAGGCCCCTTAAAACGACTGCAAAATGACACTCTACATTGGAGGACTTTACCACTATCCTTATTAGGGCACGCTGCTCTCTTTAAAATGATGGCATTGCCAAGATTCCTGTATGTCCTACAAAACACACCTTAACCTGTCCCAGACACATACTGCACTGATATTAAAAGTGAAAAACGATCACTACTGTGGGATGGGAAATCCCCACGAGTTGCTATGCACAAACTTGTAAAGGGATAGTATTACGGAGAGATAGCCTTTCCAGATATCCGAATGTACTACTGGGCTGGGCAATTGGCGGTGATCAATCAGTGGATATATGGCTCACAAACGTACCCCGCATTTGAGATGGATAACATACTTATGGACCCAAAGGCTATAGACATGCATTGCATAGGAAGCCAATAAAGCAGCCTCTAATGGGCCCAACGCAACAATCTTTGGCATACAGTGACAAAAATGCTAGGGTGGCAGAATAAAGTGAGCCAGTCTATGCCACTATGGGATGCAGAGAGATTAGGTACACAGATTAAATGTCCTGGATTTGATAAATGGGATATGATCTGCATCTCACGAATGGGTGACCTATGGTCAAAGTGTACAGTCAAACCATTTGTCGACATCCAAACAGAACACGGGATGGCAGAATCCGAGGCATATAGATATCTACAAATTAGGCACGCTCAAAGACGGCTGAATGACTGTATAGACAGCAAAGTGATTTCTATGACGTATAGAAAATTCCTCAATAACATGCCCGAACCTTTACTGAAGCTGTGTGAGAGATGGCAAGATAACATAGGAGAGCTGGAAGAAGACAACTGGCAGGAAGCTCTAGGCTCCCCTAGAGAAGTGGCCATAACCTCTAGCTTAAGACTAATCCAACTTAAAAGCGTTCACAGCACGTACTTTTACTGTACCACTCTTACAAAAATGAAAACAAAAGAAGATTCCACATGCAGAAGGCAGTGTAAAGAAGAGGGAACATTCTATCGTATTGTATAGGAGTGTCCTGCCATTCAGAAATATAGGGGGTCGGTGGCAACACAACCGCAAGTAGTTAGTGGAAAGGAACTCCAACACACACCCAAATTATGTCTACTAAATATATGGGGACAGACAGACCTCAACAGTTAGGAACAAACGTGGGTGACCATGGGATTTGCCATCACTAAATGGAATATAGCACGGAAATGGGGAGTAGGTGAATCACCCACACTAGTGGAATGGGAAAGAGACATGGACTGGTTGATGGTCGCAGAAGATACCATTTATGAGAATAGAGGATGCCCTAAAAAATGGGAGCAGATCTGGATTAGGTGGAATGCACATAGTGGCCAGGTGTGTGCCTCAGCAATACCAAGAAATAGAACGTTCTTTGGGAGAGATGTTAGAAAGGGAGATAATGTAAACTTGTAAGGGCAAGTTTTAGATTGCAACTTATGAATGCGGGCTTGGACTGTAAACTGTTTGCTATATTACTGTGATGTTTCTCACTGTATCATAAGACTGTGTATTGATGTAATCCAAATAAAAAAAGAGTAAAAAAAAAAAAAGATTTCACAAATGGTGGCCAAACTTGTATATTTATTTTTACGGTAAACCGTTTTTATACCGAAATGTGGATTACCAATTTCAAGCCTGCTTTTTTTCATGCATGCATGCATTTCCCTTGATGTAAACCCTATGTGCAGATCTGGCGCCCTGAGTCCCAGGCTTGAGAAAGGTGTATGTAATTCAAACAAAAGCCTATAAAACAATCTAGGGAGCTGCGCTCACCCGGGTAGATGAAGGACCAGGTGTGAACAAGAACTGTTGAAGCAGCAATAGAGAGCTCTTGGCCTAGATGAGGAACTGTATCACCCAAAAATAGAATGCAATACTAGACCACTTTCCCTGTTGGGCCCTTTTGAAAAATGACAGGAATTCTCGAAGATGGAGTTCCCAACCACGCCCTTCTTAGAGCTGGCCAATCAGGAATAATGAATGCATTGCCCATAGGGCGATCCAATCTGGAGATCTTCATTTTCCCAAGCTGATGATGAGCCGAATTTCATAGAAAGCCAATATTTAAGCATGGGCCAGGAAACAATGATTAAAGAACTGGAGGCTTGCCTCAGCAACCAGGGCACAAATCAAATCAGGAATGGAAGGAAGAATCCAATCTTCTGTAGATTCAACCCACGCTGGAGGAGCAGCTGGGAAGAAACATAATGACAACAGCATGCAGCAATGCTTTCCCGAGTGTGGCCACCTAGGCAGTGATCAATATGAGACAGTGGATGGGCAACACCATTCATTTTTGGCTACCAAGACCAATTTTTTACTCACTGACTTTGACCCAGAGCAAGCAGAAAATGAATAGATAGTCAGAAAGGGAGAAAGCAGTAATGAAAAAGAACCTGCAAGAATGAGATAAAGGGACATTAAGTGTAGGGAGGTTGAAGAGGGAGGTCTGAGGTGGAATCACGGTTAGGCACCACTGGAATTCTGCAAGCCCATCATTTGAAAATGTTGGGGCCCGTGCCTATTTTATTACAAACTAAGCAAAGCACCCAGGGCAGTGGTTCAAAATTAGGAACATTGTTTCTTTAAAAGAAAATACTTTAAGAGAATACATTGTTATATTTTAGACCCAAGGCTAGAAGCAAGACCCAACAGTCGACAGAAACGGCAAGAAGAAATAGCTTTAAAATGTAACTTTCTGATTAAGTGGTGAACAAGAACAGCTCAAGCCAATCACACATGGTCAATGCTTGAGCACATGTATGATTATGAATTTGCCTCATTTTCAACATAATCCACCATCTAATGCATAATTTGCTGATTTCACCCCAAAAAAGGATTCTTGATCAAAAGGATCAAATGTTTCTAAACAAATGGTGCTATGTTTGAATTTGTGCATTGGCAGATCCTTTGAATGGAAACCAGTCAACTTTAAGTTGCTGATTGCTGTATTCAGGTGCTAAAATGCCTAGAGAGTAGTATTAGTTTTTAAAAGGGCCAACTAAAGAAATTATACTGCTTGGGAGTGTGCTACATAATATGCCTTTCTTGGACATACTTTTGTCAACCCTGCGGCATAATTTAGTCCTCCACTGCTGCATAATTCCAGTGAATGCTTGTCACAGAATTCGAGACTGGCGAACAGGTACTGACACTCTCTGGTTTTCTGACACATGACAGGACCGTGCTGTGGGCATCCCCAGCTCTCATCCATAGAAAAACAAACAATACAACTACTTGTCTTGATGGCCATCTCTTATCCGTTAATGGCACCAGGACACTAAATGGGAACTGTGGAAGAGCTGGGAAGAAGCAAATGTTTTAGAAAATATTCTGTAATTTTACCGATGCCTTGCTGCCTTCTTCCTTCGTAAGGGAATTCATTATATGAATAATCTGCTCTTAAAACCTAGTTCTGCAGCCCATTTCCAAAATAGAGATACATTGTTCAAAATTCCCCCTCAGTTTTGTATTTGCTTGTTGTTGCATGAATACAAAACTGTATTATACCTTTACCAATCGTTTCTAAGAGAATGCCTTCTGAACTGGCCATGTTACAAACATTGCGGCCGCAGATGACGTCTGGATCCTGGACTGGGGAGACATGCTGGACCTCTGTACAGCTGTCTACATGGTTTGCCATCCCTCACCAACCCTATCCTCATTCGAGGGATAGATGCCATTGGAATCCAAGGATCTACCATCAGATGAATCTCCTTCTTCCTCACTGGCAGGACTCAGTCAGTTATCCTGGTCCCACAACCTCATCTGTGGCGTACCGCAAGGATCCTTCCTGAGCCTGACCCTCTTCAATGAATACATGATCCCACTTGCCAGCATCATCTGCACCCACAACGTCAACGTCCTTTCCTACGTCAATGACACCCAACTCATCGTCTACCTCTCAGACAAGACTCCCTACACCTGGAACAAGTTCACTGCCTGCATAAACTAATTCGCAGACTGGATGAAGATCAGCTGCCTCAAACTAAACACTGACAAGACAGAAGTTGTTATCTTCGGTCAGAACACCTCAACATGGGACTACACTTGGTGGTCAGTTGAACTTGGTCCCACACCATCTGCCACCACCCATGCCAAGAATCTCTGGATAGTCATCGACAGCCAACAACATAATCGTCCAAGTCTACACTGTCAACTTTCTGGTTCCATAACTTGAAGATGCTGTGAAAAATATTTAAGTAGCTACCTTTCTGCATCACACAACACCACAACTTGAGACCGAGATGACTCTCAACCTCAATTGCCACACACACATCACACCACACCACAAGCAGCTCCACTACCTCCCCATACACAAACGAGCACTATTCAAACTTCTCACCCACTCTTTCAAAACACTACACAACATGGGCCCAGCTTACATCAACAATCGCATCTCCTTTGACACACCCAGACAACTCCGCTCGGAAAAATTCCTAATTGTACACATCCAACAAATTCACTAAATCAGATCTGACAGATGGGAGTTATCCTACATAGCACCTAAAGCGCCGAATGACCAGAGCCTCCTCCTTGATTCTTGAGTTTTGCAAGAAGCTGAAGACCTGGAGTTTTTTAATATCTCCCCATCCGACATAGGAGTTGCTAGAGTCTCACCTGTTCAGCACCATGACACACTCCTGTGTTGGCATGCTTTACAAATCCTCATAACATTGTGCATAATATGTACATTTCGGGTTAAAAGTCACGTTTGATACAGCTGGACAGGACATTTTTACTGAAAAATAGGGTCAAATCATGGCTGAGCCCTCCAAATGAGGACCAATTGGCTCAGCATTAAGCATGTGTACGTCTGACATGAAATTGCTTGCAAACATTGCTCTGTGTCAGAGAAAGGGTCACAGTGTGTGCACAGAGCCAAGCCCAAGTCCTAATTGCTTCGGAAATAACATACTGCATTTCGGTGGAGTTTTCTAGAAGGGACAGTGTTCGTGCAGCAAAAGGTTTAGGGTAACATGTTGTGAAGGTGACAGAGGTTTTGAAGGAATAGATCATTAAAATGCATGGAGTAGGAAGAGTATAATTACTGATTACATGAGTTGGGTGGTGCAGGTGTCAGTGCTCTGTTTCTTGTTTGGCAGCATTGCCTCTTTACCCATTTATTGCCCGCTCTGTGCACACTGAAGTGACTCTGGCCACAGGCCCAAGTATCAGCAGGACTAGAACGGGAGGAAGGTCCTTCTCCTACCTCGCTGCCAAAGCCTGGAACACCCTCCCCCTCCACATCTGGCAATCTCCCACACTGCCCCAGTTCAGGAAGGGTCTTGCATTTCGGAGGACCCCAGCAGTCAACGGAGCCGCCCTCTTCCCCTGGGTGCCTTGAGACCCTCACGGGTGAGCAGTGGGGGCTCCTCCACTAAGGAGGAGGAGGAGTGTTACCCCCACAGAAAACTAAAATGATAATAACTAGTGTTATTATCATTTCAGTTTTCCTTTCCTGGTGCGGGCGAGGCAGGGCTGGGCTGCCAGAGCAGGGCAGGGAAGGAGCGGTTTTCCTACTCTAAAGTGTGCAATGACGCTCTGACCGGGCCTATCGGTCCAGCCAAACCATCATGACCACTTTGCAGTTTCTGCACCCAGGCTGCATTACAGCCTGGGTGCAGAATATGCCCCCGGCTACCATTCTCTGCCTGAGCGCCGATCCACTATGCTCAGACCAACCACAGTTCTGCATTGCAGCGCTGTGATTAACTATGGTAGTCAGGAGCTTTAGTGCTTCCTGTTCCTGCTTCTAGCGGCGAGAGGCGGTGGCGGTGAGCGGACGGAGAAGCGGCCGCCAGCCGGGTGACCGGCCTGTAGGTAAGTGTTTTTTTTTATTTAGGACTCTCCACATCCCCCCTCCCCACCACCTCGTAAATAGTGGATTCCACTGCGGGTGAGAAGTTGCGCTTTACCAACCCTGATTGATTGATTGATTGACTTACATTGCTCGGCTGTGCTTAAGGCTCCCTTTGAGGTTGCTACCGTACAGTGCCTTTAATACACAAATAGTTTGAGTGACTTAAAGTGCCTAGCCCCTCCCCCCCACAAACACACCCAAGCGTATGCGTGTTGCGATATTCAATTGGGTTCAGGTGTCCCTGTAAGTGTGCCGCGAGTGACTTACATTTCAGGCCCGGTTCTAGCAGGAGGGCCAAGCCCACCCAAACATGAGCCTAGCCCACTCAAACATGAACCTTGACCCTTGCAGTGACGTTAAGAAAGCCAACAGAAAATGGCGTCTGAAATTTAAAACTTTCCTCTGAACGTTCTTTTCCTTCTTCTTCTAGGAGTTGTGTGATTGGGCCTGGGCTCTTTCTCACAGGCACTCCCAGTCACGCATCTCCTTTTAGCAAGGTGGGCTGTATCCCTGCCCACTCGTGCAGGTAGAATAGGGGCATAGCAAAGGGGACAAATCCTTTCTTTGGCACCTGGTAACCTTTGCGTGCTGGATGGATATTTTCTTCTCTATTCAGCCAGGAGAAAAGAAGTTTGTGTATCCTAATTCACCTTTCCTGAGCCCTTTAGCTGCTTATCAGATCGGGCTGTGAGACAGAGTTCCAATGGAGCAGGTAAGAGAATGTGAGGCTATTCTGTTTTTTTTTTTTTAAACCTGCAAAGGCCCTGCAAGATACATACTTCGTGTATGCTTTGAGAATGTGTGGCTATTTGTTCGTATACATACTTGTATGTTGTGTATATTTCATTTAACCCCTTCTGTGCCACACCCTTTCCCCCTCCTGTGCCGGGCGTTACATTAGTGGGTGGGGTTCATGACGAGATAGTCTCGTCATGGGCACAGCGCGACCGTGCTCCATGACGAGACTATCTCGTCATGGGCACTGAAGAGGTTAAATCGTTTGTATTGTTTTCATGACTGGCTCTGCCACGAATGCAAGACAACAGTAAAAATGTCCAGATAACTGGTGATTAATGATCCTGCTGGAGAGCAATCCTTTGTCTGTTGGTAGTTTTGAAATGCAGATAAACTGTAGTTTACGTGGATAGCTCAGTGGGTTACTGCCTTTGTTATAGAGATCCTTTTGTTACTTGCAGTTTAGAAGTTACAATCCTAACTGGACAGTGACCTATGAACTGTCATCAAAGAGCCGCATACAAGCCTGAATGCTATAAATAGAACTTTTTTTGTGTGTTGCGATATAGTTAATATTTCCCAAGTATTTCATTATTCTGATGATGCTATAAAGAGTTTGACTGGACAAATATTCATTTTATTCAGTAAAGCCATTCCCCCTCCCCCCCCACCACTGGGTTTTTTTTTTAATCCTGTGTTTGTGCTTCTCCAGAGTCTAGACCAAACTCTCTTAAAAGATGCTGCCCACCAGTATGGATGCCATGTGATTCCTACACCTGGTAATCCTCATTGGCTAATGTGACATTCCCTTTAGGCTGATTTACATACTTGTATGATTCATATTCTCTGCATAATGTGTACATGATGTTAAGTACTGTGACACCCTACACTATGAGTAGCACTATACAACAAATGAAATGCATACGTGAGAGGGGCTATGGAGAGATCAATGACACTGTTGGAGGGTGGCAATTAGGAAATCCGAGGAGGAGGCCAATAGGGGATAGTCTATGGAGAGATGAGGGGCACTGTTGAAGGGTGGTAGTGAGGGAATCCGAGAAGGAGGTCATGGGGTGGAGGGAGGGTGGGAGCTACAGAGGGATGAGGGGCACTGGTGGAGGGTGGTAGTGTGGGAGTCGGAGGAGGGGGTTATGAGGGGGAGAGGCTATGGAGAGATGAAGGGCACTGTTGGAGGGTGGTAGTAAAGGTATCTACAGAGAAAGAGGTCAGTGGTGGGGCACCAATAAAGACTTTTGCACCAGCGCTAAAGCCGGCCCTGTCATGACCTTTCTGTTTTTGTTTATTTAATCAGCAGTCAGGTCCTTAGGGCCACTGTGGAATATATTTTAAAGTGTGTGTTGCTGTTATATTCAATGTTTTAGGTTTGAGGGTGATGATATTAATGTTCTTTACCGGGAATAATGAAAGTGGAGCTGGATGGTGGCTGATATGGGGCTGGGGCCCAAGGTCAGCTGTGAGATAAGGTGCATGGGAGATGGATGGTAGAAAATGTATACTCAGGCTTTGAAGGGAGTGTTCTGCAGAGTCCGGTGTCAGTTGGAGGTAGTAATGAATTAATATTATTAATTTTAAAAAACAGGAAGCAGCCAGCCAGTCACCCTCCCCTAAGTCACAGGAAGCAGTCAGCCAGGCTCCCTCCCCTAAGCCAATCACAGTGCTACAAGCAGCGTTGTGATTGGTTGGGACGTCCCCCAGCCAGGGGCTTATGTGTAGGCCATGTACATCATGTAGGCTGCAGGCCTGGAAGGGGGTGTGCTGCAGAGTCTGGGGTCAGGTGGAGGTAGTAATGAATTAATAATATTTTTTTTAAACAGGAAGCAGTCAGCCAGCCTCCCTCCCCTAAGCCAGTTACAATGCTGCAAACAGCGTTGTGATTGGTCGGGACGCCGCCCAGACAGGGGCTTATATGTAGGCCATGTACTTCATGCAGGCTGCAGTGCAGAGTGTGCATTACTGGTTTGGTGGCCTCAGAGGGCGGACCAAACCGTCCTTGTGCACTCAGGAGTTGGTACACCACTCCTCCCCTGCCCTTCTCGCTGAGCAGCCCTGCCCACCCTCAACCAAACATTGAATGTCAGTAACTGAAAGTTATTACCATTTTATGTTTGTGTTCAAGTGGCCCTGAAGTGTAAGTGGCGTACTTGCCTTTGCTCAAATCTCACGGTTAGTTTGTGTGACTCGCAGTGCCTGGCTGAAGTCCAGCGACTTAAAGCGCCTGTCTGTCCTCAGGCCTCCCTCTGACTCTATGGGTGGCTTACAGTGCCTGGCGGTGTCCCAGCAGACTTTGCATGGTTCGGCGAGTTACAGTGCCGTGGAGCAAGTATGTACTGTGCCCTTGTTTCGCTCTGCAGAGGTCAGTGCTCGCTGTACCGTGTACCCTCGGGTTAATCTTACACTGTGAACAGTGGCAAAGGAAGAGCGCATGGGGCCCTTATAGCCAGAAAGGAAAATACCCCCAAAGGCCCTGGTTGGTGGTAACGAATGTAACTGGAGGGGCATCGACCCCTCACTGGGACCCGGTGCGCCTGCATTTGCTGAACCGTTTGTAGCTACGCTCGTGCTTGTGCTGACTCTACTCTGTGAGCGGCTACAGTTTCCTTGCTTCTCTGTGCACAGGTCAGTACTGATAGCATAGGCACCCCGTTCAGGAGCAGTACTTACAGTGCCTGGGCGGCTCCCGCGCTGCTCCGGGAGGCAGGATGTGCTGCAGTGCCCCCATCCCCAGCTGGTCACCTCGTCGTCCCGCGGGAGTGGGTCCGGCAGTTCCCATCCTGGCGCTGCACTGGCAGCGGTGCCCTCCAGCTCCAGGCTGGGTATGAGGGTAGGGCTGGAGCCGGGCACTCGGTCGCACGTGCCGAAGGGTGGTTCTCGGCTGCTCCCTCTGCCTTCATCTGCCTGAGGCTGTCCACGCTGCGGTTCACACAGATCCTCAAACTCAGACAGCGCCTTGTCAAGTTCCCCATCCGTGTCATCCTCTTCCGTGCCTGGAGGGTGGCCCGAAGCCAAGCGGGGTCCGGGACAGTCCCGCGGTCCCACTGTCCAGCTGGGTGGTGGCTCTTCTGCCGGGACTCGACGACAGGGGTCGCTGCAGCTGCCCTGACTGGGGCTCCGACTCCTCGGGGCGGCCCCGGAGCTACGTCCGCGGTTCCTCCTAGTTGCGCTGATCCCACTGCCCATGCCACCTTGCTCAGCCACTGGTATCTGCAGAGCCCGGTGTGAGCTGCACCCCTTCACAGCGCCACCTCCATGAACCCCGGCGCTGCCGCCATTCCCAGACTCGGGAGCCTGCCGCTGCCGCACCCGCCTGGTCCGCCTCACAGACCGGCCGTGTCTGACCTGCAGTCCTGCACACACAGGAACACTGGAGCAGGGCACTCGGACTGGGGAGGGCGAGCGAGGGCTAGCCCCTGGCTCCAGTTCACCGCAGGCACCACGGGCGTGTCTTGTCTCCAGTGTTCATGTCCCTCCCGGAGGACCACTGCTGTCAGCTGTGGGGAGCAGGAGCGCTGGAACCAGCACACGCCCACCGTAACCAGAGGCTGCAGTTCTGCCTGCGCTGTCACACACTCACTCTCATAGCCATCTCATTCCTACTTCATTCAGATCTCCCTTCCCAGTCACGCCCCTCCATCACCACTTCTGTTCTAATGACACTGTTCTCCTTTATCCTTCTCCATTTCGACTCCGCTTTATTTTGTCCCTCAATTTTCCATTGTTGCTGCTGCCTTGTCAATAAGGTTACACATTTTTTAATAAAGCAAATGTGAAACGTCATTTGTCTTTGGGCTATCGTTTAGAGGGCACAACAGGAACACCAACACTCATTCACTGAGGGAGTGCAAATACCTACTGTTGGACCTATTCTTCTCTACAGGGTCAACCCCCAAAGGTTTTGCCTTTACCCTGCATCTTTTTTGCTGAATTCGTTTTGCTGGCTTTAGGACTCTGCACTTTACCACTGTTCACCAGTGCTAAAGTGATTGTGTTCTCTGCTCTAAACATGGTAGAATTGGCTTATGCCCAATTGGAATATTTCATTTACCTGTAAGTCCCTAGTAAAATGGTACTACATTCACACAGGGCCTTTACATTAAATTCTTTGTGGGCCTGCAAAACTTGTTGTGCAACCCACTTAAGAAGTCCTGCAAACCTGTTTCAGACCTGCTATTACAGCTTGTGTGTGCAGTTTGAAACTGTCATTTCGACCAGGCAAATGAAACCGTGTACCAGGCCCAAACCTTCCTTTTTAATGCATATACGTTAACCCTAGAATAGGCCCTGGACAGCCCAGAGGGTAGGGTGCAGTGTATTTAAAAGTTGGACATGTGCTTTTTAAGTTTTACATATCCTGATTGTGAAAAACTCTTAAATTCTTTTTTCACTATTGCAAGGCCTACCTCTCCTATAGGATAACATTGGGTTAACTTATTACATTTAATAAGTTGTCATTTCCAAATGAGAATGGGTTCTCAGTACATGTTTGGTGTCTTTGGAATTGTAATGAAAAATCCTCTCTTATGGTAAAGTCAGATTTTACATTAGGATTTTGAAAATGCCAGTTTTAGAAGGTTGACATTTTCCTGCCTTAGCCATTTAGTGCCTGCAGTCTATCTCAGGTCACATGACTGGTTGTAGCTTACAGTTGGGCTTTGTGTATTCTTCCTAGACAGCCACACACAACAGAGGGCTTAGGTGTGCCTGATGGGCCATCACTACAGGGTCGGAGGGTGGAGCTGTGAACAGCCCTATTTACAATTAAATAGGCTGTTTTCTGCCTCCACATAAATGGCTGCATACCCCCTATAGTTAGTCAGAAGCTAGGACAGGGAAGGTGAACTTCAAAGGAAAACCTCTAGGAGCTTCTCCCACTTCAAAGGAAGAATCAGGTGTATTCAATTCAATGTAAATAATCTTTATTGGGTCAATTGAGGCAACAAAAGACACATATCAATACAATACACCGAAAAGATCACAAAACAGGTTAAAACAGCATATCATCTCCTGCAAAGGAACATAGCATTAAAATAATGCGCTTATCCCTTATTTCAACAGGCAAAACATTCAGCAGAGTATAACAGCAGCTTATGAATCAGACTAACAGCATACATAAAAAGTGCATATGAAATGTAAATACTATATGATCAAAAATAATAAATATCTAAAACTGAGGTGCTATTACATAAATAACGCAGACATTGTTGACCTTCCATTGAATTTCTGGCTCGGATTGCAGCTTTAAGAAAACCACCCACCCTAAAATAGATAATTGGCGTATTCAGAGATTTCAACTTGTGCTGGGCCTGCTCACATCTACGGTACCCTAACATATTTAATTGGGGTTTAAGACAATGTCTTTGCAAATAACTAAAATAGTTGCAAAAGAACATATAATGCAATAGAGATTGCATAGAGACCCTGTCACAAGGACATGCCTAGGAAATTCCTCTCATGGCATCGGTAAGCTTTTCGAACCTCATGAGCCGCCACACTGAGCCAGATCTAATTCGGAAAAGGAGAGACCTTTCCCATTGCGTTAATACTAAAGAATGGTATAAAATGGGCTCTGGGCTAGAGAGAGTCTGAAATTACTCATGACAGTACTTTTCGCCAATTAATTTTTTCAGCACAAGATTCCAAAACAAGATCCTTACCTGTGTTGTATCTGCTTTCTTTAAATTTATGGGGGACAGGAACAAAGAAGAAAACCAGGCCTGGGCGGAGCTCGCAGAGTTTTACTCTGCAGAATTCCGCGGAGTTACCGAAAAACTCAGTGGAATTCCGCAGAGTTCTGCTAGCGGGTGGAGTACTTTATGCTTACTTGGTGATGCCATGAATCCAGATCCACTGAGGCATGTTAACCGAAATGGACAACATCTCAGGAAGAGTCCACATTACAACTCAATCATTGTGTGCCAGACCACGAACCACACATTTACCCCCCCTAAAACCGAGAGCCGGACACAGAAGCTTATTGTATCATAAACCGGGCAAGGGTACCCAGCACTTACCACACCTGATTGGCAGCCGCGGTCGGTAGTAGGAGTTCCTGCAGGGCGGTGACGTGGGGAGGGGGAGAGGCAGGGTGGGGGTAGTAAACTATGGATTACGGAGGTTTACAGGTAAGTAAACATATAAATTAATAAAACGAATTTCGTTGCGTGCACTGCATCGCCAAATGCGATGCAGTGCACGCAACGAAATTCGTTTTATTAATTTATATGTTTACTTACCTGTAAACCTCCGTAATCCATAGTTTACTACCCCCCACCCTGCCCCTTATGAAGTAACCAAAGACTACTACTGCCCTCGCCAAAACTCTCTCAAAAGTTTTGAAGTTCTTTGTAACGTTCCCACAAAGAACTCTGTGCTCTTCCCTCCACCACTTGGCACCGGGCGAGTCTCGTCAACCAGCAGCGCACACAGAAAAATAATTCCACTGGTGGGTGAACTCCACACTCTCACCTTAAAAAAAACCCACAGAGGCCCGGCATGTACCAAACTCCACCTCATCGCCAGACTCCACAATGCACAAGGAAACCTTTGCAAGCCCACAGCACGGGCAGCCATTACTTTGAAAACTTCCGCTCACACCCACCCTCACCCTGGCGGAGTCTAGGTTTCACAGGGTCACTTACATGCACACGTACCCCGGCTCCTAAACCCTGAGACCAGATGAGATCTGTTCGGGAGATGTGAGGTCCTGGGCCAACTCTCTAGCTGTACTGGCTCTTGTTGGAGGCCACAGGTGTTGTCTCAACAGAGCAGTCTGTCCTCTCCTTCTTTCTCTCTCACACCAAACCTCCCCTTGATGGCAGCTCTGTGAAGCGTCAGGGTTAACCCTTCCGCCCCAGGAGGTTGCTAAAATGTCCCTTTATCTATCCCGAGTTAGCATTCTAGAATACGGTGCCGTGTTTACCCACACCTAACATGGTAACCTCGACTGTAAGAATGCGCAGCTGCGCACTCAATTACTGAAGTGTTAAAGAAAAAGCCTAAAAAAGAAATATTTACAGACATGTGTTTCACTGTTTACTGAGTTTCACACAAGGCAACCTGCATAGCTATCCAGTCCCCTGTCCTTGGACTGCAGCAGGAAGAGAGGCGAGGACGTGGCAGGAGGCATAGGCTGGTACTGGTAGGCGCTCTTTGTTGGCTTGCTGTCTGAGATGAGGTACGCGCTGTGTGCTCTCCCTAGAGCAGGTTGGGAACTCAGGGGACACTCATATTAAAACTAAAAGCCTTTTGATTCAGCAAGGCTGCACGCCTATCCTAGTCCCCTGTGGGTGCCAGTAAACTCCGCTATGCCCCAGATGGCAGAGTTTTTCCAAACTCCACGATCTAAGCGGAGGGCGGAGTGGTTAAACTCCATGAATTCTGCCGGCAGAGTGGAGTTTACCGTACACCCCTAAAGAAAACTACAACTCCTGGAATGTCAAGGAAATATATTTCAGCCAGGAGATAGAGCTCCAATTATCCAGACTAAGACAATCTATGATGACGTCCCTACAGAACTTCGCTAGAGGGTTTGCCCAAATATTGACCCAGAGTAACAAAGGAGCCAATCGAACACTATCCTCACTATAGAGCAGGTTTAACTTTGCGTGTAAGATAAAGCCTAGGTGTGGCAGGGGGAAGCTGTAAAAACCTTCCTCATATGTGATTTTACTCAAGCTGAAGGAGGGAACATTTATGGAATCCTCACATCCCCGCCCCATATGTAACAGACAGGATGCATTGGGCATTGTACATTTTTGGAAGTGGAGTGATCATCCCCTTCCTTCTCAATTTAGCTAAATTGAGAATGGCTCCAGCAGTCCTGCCAAGTTTGAGGCATGAACTAGTCAGTTGGGACTGCCATGACCCTGAGGAGTTAAAGGTGATACATAGGTAACAGAAATATTGTACATTATGCAAGGCTGCCCCTTTATAATAATTCTACAGGTGTCAATTCTACCTGGTTCATAGGCTATAATGTGAGATTTGCCAGAGTTAGTGGCCAGGCCGACGCAATCCATGAACTGGACGAAGCGGTCCACTAGTACATGCAACGCTTTTGGGGTCCGAGCCAGTAGGACTGCATCATCCGCATACATGAGTGCAGGCACCTGTGTGTCAGCGACACTAGGGGTGTCAACCTGAACAGAAGTCAAGTGAGGACAAAGGTCATAATTGTATAAAATTAAATGCATGGGGGCTGAAATACATCCTTTGTGCACACCGCACTTGAGGCTAAATACCAGGGACATTTCACCTTCCGGGCTTAAACACACTTTTGCCACCAGATCAGCATGTAAATTATGCAAAAAAATTCACGGGGTTGCTTCAACACACATAGCCTTAGCCACAATCAGGTGTGAATATTGGACATCAGACATCAACTCTTCAGTGCACTCCTGGGCCTGTGGAGACTCTGACAGGAAGAAGGACTGCTGTCCTGCTGAAAGGATTGCTAACACTGCTGGACTGCTGCCCTGCTAAACTACTGCCTTACTGGAATGCTGCCCTGCTGCCCCACTGCCCACTTGTCTGAGTCAGAGGGATTGGACCTGCACCTGAACTCAGGACTCCCAGAGTAACTCCAAGGGCCAGTCTGGTGGCCTCCTGTTGAGAGCCACAGGGACATAACAGGCTCCCAACCACCTGAACTAGCACCCAGATCCATCCCCAAGTGGTGCTCCTCAGGTCCTGGAATCTTGGTATGAATTGAAGTTTTAGGGTTCTTAGTGACCACGAGCAGGCCCATTGGTGTTGATACCTTGTCACTTGCACTGCCCACCCACTTGCCATGACAACAGGATTTTTGCGCTCTAGTGATGATCTTCTGCAACACCAGGCCTGCTCTTTGCGTTACATCGACAACCTCCCACACTGCTTCTCTGCTCTTCCTGGCCCCCATCCACCACCAAAGGGACTCTTTGCAATGGACTGAGAAGGTAACTTTTCAGAAGGACTATCTAGGTCCCTGTAACCGGCCACGCTCCATCTCGGTTGGCCTGAACTTGTGACCTTCTCCCTGTATCGCACAACTCGATAGCCGCAATGGCACTTTGGACTTTTTGGCAATATTTTCACTTAAATCTTTAAAATTGCATATCTCTGGATCTACTAATTGGATTTTGTCATTTTGACCTCGTTTTATTAACGTCTACTCTATTTGTCCAACGTAGTATGGAATCCTTTTGTAGTGATTTTTATCTGTGTTACTGTTTGAAATGTTGCACAAATACGTTACACATTGTCTCTAAGTAAAGCCTGCCTGATCTGTGCCAAGTTACCAGAGGTTTGAACACAGGTTAATTTGGGGTTGGCTTGTGACTTCATCATGACAAGAATTGCGGCTACTGTTTGAGAAGAGTTGGACCCCCCTCAACCAGTAATACAATTTCTTACACCTGCCTTAAGAATTCATCGGTTCCTTTTGTCCAAGGTGTGTCATACATGGTCTGGCAGAGAGAACTGAGATACAGACAACATGTTATTTTGGGATTGCCAAGAGTTTCTCAGAGACCTAAAAGGTGTTATTCAGACTTTATTAAGTTTAGTTAATTTGTATATCTAATCTTGTTTGTATATATGTATGTACGTGGTATTTCTTTCTGTAGAGCTAACAGAGCCAAAAGGCAGTGGAGCGCTATACAGGGTCAAAGACTAGCATAAAGCCAACAAATAATCGGAGAGGTTTGCTGGCTTGTTGATGGTTAATGCATTGTTCTTTTAAGAGGTGAGTCAACTCTTTCCTAAAGTGCAACAGGATTGGTGAAGTCATGGAAAAGGCTTGCTGCCTTGTTTTTTTATGTTTTACACTTCTTAGTCTGTTTGGAGTCACATGGCATCCTAGCTGTGGCTGCTTCGCAAACCACAAGACATGGTGAGCTTGTCTGCAAGATAAGCGGGAGAGCTTCTCGATATGGCTTTGTTAATGATGCAGCTGTGTTGTAAGATGGTGCGGACCGGCAAGGGAAGCCAATAGAGTTACATCAGGATGTGGTTGAAGTGATCATATTTCTTCAGTCCCAGGATGAGATGTGCTGCAGTGTTTAGGATGGATGCCCAGTGTAGAGTCTGGGAGGCCAAGGAGTAGGTCTTTAACCAGTGCGTAATTGGTAATAGAATGAGCGTTGGGGCCCAAAGCTCTGCTCAGAAACCTGTTGCTGGGTCTTTTAAATGTTGGCACAACTAATACCAAGGCTGCATAGTTTTGAATCAACTTAATGGCTCTTCCATCTACTACCAGACACTCCCGTTCCTTTATCTCACTCATGCAGGTTCCTGCTTTCTCCCTTTCCAACGTTTATGTCTGTTTTCCTCTTTATATTTCTTTCCCCTTTGTTTTTCTCGGTCTTGCTCACAGTCAATGTCTAATGAGGGAAAATAAGTGCCAGTCCCCAAAAGTCAGTGCCAGTGAGCCCTATTAGCAACCACCTGCTCAAATAAATCCCCAGGCATTACTACCATCGAGATGCCAATTGTACCAAGGCTTAAACAGAAGTTATGAAGAAGTTTACTGGAAGAAAAGGCTTCACTCCCTTTAGAACAGAGAGATCTGGTAGCAAGTGGTCTTTGTGTTTTTTGTCAATGTGTTCCTTGAGGGCGAGTTTGGTGCCCAGGGTAAATCCAAGTGACTTGGCATTGGATGAAAGCTGGGGTTCACATTAGTTAAGGTTCATGTCATTGTGTCAGGTTTGTACTAAATCTTGTTTTGTTGTTCTTGGCAAATAACAGGAATTCTCTCTTGATTGGGTTGAGCTTCAGGTAGGGACTGGGCATCCAGGTATGGTTGATGTGCAGACAGTGTTTGAAGCATTGAATGTCGGATGCAGAGGAGGCTTCAAGATGAGTTGTGTATCATTAGCATGTTGGTGAGTCTTTATTCTGTTATCTGTGAGTAGAGCATCAAACGGCTCAATATAGAGTTTTGAAGATGACAGGAGACTGTATGGGACCCAGGTGCCTCTGCAGGTGATAAGGATATTTTGGGACCTGAAAGTGCCCATGTGAACAAACTGGTGTCAGTTTGAAAGAAAGGAGCAGAGAACCAATGAAGGACATTGCCATTAAATCATATTTGAGTCTCCAGGGTGTGTATGAGGGTTGGATGGTTGACTGTTGTAAAGGAATCTGAGCAGTCCAGTACTGTGTTCAGTGACAATGGCATGCATCTGTCTATGTATTTAAGAACACTCATACCTACAGCAAACTATACAAATTGATTTGTTTGCACCTAATAGTAAGTGTTTCATACTAGCCAATTGACCAATTTTATTAATCTCAATAATAGATTGAGGTGACATCTGCAAGGTTTCAAACTTATGCCTCGCAAGTTACGTGGAGCAGTTTGAGGTTGGTGTATTAGCTATTCAACTAATTTACGAATGTAATTAATTTATTTGCAACAGATCATTAACCCACTGAACTATCTTACAGAAAACACAAATCTGCAACATGTCATCCTATGTTCTGAAGCAAGCACATTAACCTCCATGATATTTTTGGTGCTTCAAACCTGTGGCTTGAGATAGCGCATATATTTTAGAGCTGAGACTGGCCCAACCTGCCAGACAAATTAGCAACGTAAATACATGTGGTAATGTAAACCTTTGGCTTAGAATGTCTAGATATTAGAATGTGTCATGAGGTCACTGTAGCTCTGCATTCCGATTGTAAGCAGTTGCTCCAGTGCCCCTTCTTGAGGAGACATGTCTTCTCAATTAAACCCACTGAAGTTTCACCAGAATGCCTGGAGGCTTCATTATCAAAATGCACTAAATGAATCTTATGGAATAACAGGTGAGCTTGTTCTCTGCATCATTAAGAAGGAAAGTATAGCTAGATCTGTTGACTACTGTCCCCTAATGGAGGCACCCCAGAAACAAATTGGGCCTTTGATCTTAAATGTGTGGATCAAATGTACTAAAACACTGAAACTCAATATATAAATATATTAATATTTTATTTATACTGGTGCAAGCATACAGAATGACCCTACATTGGTAAAAAATGTTAAATAAACGATCTCACTTCATTAACAAACTGATAATTGAACTTCATGTGGCACAAAAAATGTTGCACAACCACAGTCATGCCATATAGACACAAAAGTCTCAAGCAAATACATTAACCAGAAAAGTTAACTTACCAATATTGTACCTTGAAATGTGCTGGGTATTCATTGATCCCTACAGCAGTGCCTTGACTCCGTTTTCATTTTTTAGAGGGCCGGTCCTCCCGGTGAAGGAAAAAAAGAATGGCATGAGACAGGGTCCTAATGAGCTCTCGTTTTCTGTTTTCCGAACTCCCTTCCCCAGATAATATTTCCAACATAACGAAAAAAGTAGACATAACTTGAGTGACAAGCTGTGACAGGCTTGGAGACGGTACCTGGCTGACATGGGAGAGGAGAAGGATTTGGAGGAGGACAGAAGGAGGACCAGCAGGATCACCAGAAGGACTTCAAACGAGAGGACAAGGAGAGCAAACCCCCAGACGATTAAAAAGATAGGAGCAGGAGCACCAGGAAGAGAAAAACTAGGAAGACCAAAAGGTCCAGGAACAGGAGTACAAGGATCAGGTGACCAGGACCAGAAGATGAGGAAGACTAGGGTCAGTGCGACCAGGATACGTAAGGCCAGTTAGGCCAAAGACAAGAGGACTAACACCATGTGGAACCGGATTATGAGGATCAGGGCCATGAGGAACAGGACAATCAACGCATCAGGAGGACTAGAATGAAGTGCTGGGACATCAATCAGGTGTCGCCTCGGGTCGCAACTGTGACCCTTGCCTTGCCTCTTGCAACCCATGGTACTGCCTTTGCGACCCCTGGCCTCAGAGGTGGCAAAATCAGTGCCAGGAACACAGTGGCAGCTCATCCTTATAGACGTTGGTTGTGCCTCCACTATCTTTGTTTACTCTCAATTATTTTATTACACTAGTAGTGAATATTTAAAAATTAAAAATGGAGCACCATTAACTGGAGTAAGACATTTCTCGGCAGCTGAGGTTGATAAAAACAATGCTTTTAAATGTATGTTGTGTGCTTCCTTGTGAGTGAGTGTGTGTTTACATTAGAAAGAGAGTGTGTGAAGTGTGTGAGTGAAATTGAAGGTCAAAAGGCATGTGATGTCACTTCCGCTACCCTTGGCATTTTGGTTTATTGATGTTCATGATGGAGTGGATAAGGACAAGGAAAAAACGATTAGGCATAGGCATCTCAAGGACAGGATCAGGGCGATAAGGACTTTAAATGAGACAAGGACCAGTTGGAGAACAACAAGCAGGAGAATGAACGTCGGAAGGACCATGATCTGGAGGACTAAGAATCTGAGGAGCTGGGAAAACTAGAACCAGGAAGATCAGGAGGATCAGTGCCAGGTGGACCATGTCATGATGACAGTGACGTAGAGGTCCAAAACTAGGAACCCAAAAAGACCTAGAATCACAAGAACCAGGGTAAAGGACCATTCCAATGTATGCTTCTATATACTCATCTGAAACGTTTTCGCGTAAAATACCAGAAAATAAGGTAAGTTGTGTTTCTATGTTGGAGGCCTGTATTGACATCCAACACAGACTCATTCATTTCAATATTGAAGCCCGATATGTAATACAAACAAGATCTATTGTATGGATAGATTTTTACATAAGCTATTCAAAAAAGTGTTCAGGACATTTTTGTACTAAACATACGACGTTAAATGTGCTTCTGTTTATTATCTTTTGTAGAAAGATTTGATGAGATGTTTTCCTGATGAAGGCTACTCCATGAAACAAGTTTAGAGTCTTTTTGTATCATTCAAGCCAGAAAACTGATGCACCTATTGCTGATTAATAAGAGAGTATATACCCTAAATAAATAAAACACAACTTCTTTCGAAAATTCAACAAGATTTTAGAAAATGAACTCTACTAGATCATACGAATATACTGCTATTTAACCTAGGGTTAGTTTTCCTTTATTAGGTGGTCGCACTGCTGTGGTCTATAGCCCAGAATATTTTCACAGGATATTGCACTGTAGAGTAATTGGGGGCAAATGCCAAGCGTACTTGATATGTATACCTATGATTAATTGCTGTCAGCGATTCTGCATTGCAACATTATAAATTACAATAAAGTAAGATGTTTATAAACTGATATGCCCACACAAGCTACTTCTGTCCAGGTAGGTATTTCTCTCTCCCCCACCCAAGACGTTGTCCTCGTGTGTTACCTAGTCTTTTCCTGTTAGGTCAGAAGGATTTTTTGGGGGGAGGTGGTGTAATGAACGTGACTTCTCACCAATAAGCCATACCCAAACCCTGCACTCCAACTTTGGAGGCAAATATACCACTGTACCTTTAAACAATACACTTTGAGCAGCACTCCCTAAAGACGAGGAAAAGACGCAGCACTCCGTTTAGGCGAGGCAAGAAAACAAATCCAGGTGCATTTAAAATAACACACACAAGTTTATTAATGCAACATTTTAGAACGGTAGGCCAAATATATCAGTAAATGCAGATTCCCAATTGTCAAATGACTAAAATGTACAATTAGAATAAAATGCAGTATATACAAGTAGCAAAGAGTAGAAAATATATACAAAATGGTTAGGAATACCTCACCGATCGATTAAGCAACATCATTGCCAACTCAAGCTGGGGAAGCCCTTCACCAGCCCAGGAAGGAGTTCGATCAGGACTCAAATTCCATCACTTCCACAGCAATACATCTATTCTGTCGCGAGCTTCCACCTGGCCCTTGAAGGTTCCCAGCTGAAATACCATTACTGAACGTGAGGCGAAGCTTCTAAAAAACCTCGCCTCCTTCTCATTAGAAAAAAACGAGCTGGATGTACCAGTCTGCATCAAGGCCAAGACGGAGGCTGGCCAAGCTCCCGCATTTTGACTCCGAGACAGAGTTGTACATTCTCACATCTTCCAGCCTCTATCTTGACGAAGCTCCCACAAGGCCTTCCAGAGTACATTAAACAAAAGCAATCGCTCAGAAAAACAGAAAGACCTTGAATGTGAATAACCGAAACAACTTGCAAGCACTGCTGTGCACGCAGAAAAACTTGAAGCAAGGCAAAGTCAGAAAAAACAAGATGACATGAGGCCATATCAAAGCCAATAGTAAGAACTCATAATTCTCATAACTATACAACACAATACACATTTCTGCACAACTGCTTATAGCATCACATACTTTATCTCTCAATGTACAACACCGAGCACATGTGTGCACCACTACCCACAACACTGCACTTCAAGACCAAAAAGTACATTCCGCACCTCCTATTTTTGGCAAGACTATTCTACTCCGTGACAGCTCCCACTGAAAGACAACAAGATTACAAGAGAGGAGAGAAGCATGCATATGCAGGACCGTCTCATATATCCAGGCTAGGGTAAAATAACACACTAAAGTCAATTAAAATGATGGTAGTCGAAGGTCATCATAGGGTGCCAAATCACAAGAGTGCCTCAATCACTACAGGTGGCCCTATATATGTGTTTATTTGTGGCCCTTTCTACTCAAGTCACCGTAGCGTTTGAGGCTCTTCTTCTGTCTTGAGGATGGGCGACTCTCACAGGATGACAGCCTAGAAGATTTAGGAGGTGACACTCGCGACGTTTCATCATGATTCCCAAGGCACAGAGTGGAAACGATGCATTCTGAAAGTGCCATAATAGACCTTTGTGACTTGACACAGACTGTAGAATCTACTTTAGTGAGTGGACTTTCGAATTTCATTAATGACAGAGACGAATATTATTCCTTTCACTGTATCTAACACTTCGATCTCATTTCATTTAATTGTATTTTTCCGTATAAAAGAAAGCATATAAAGCACAAAGGGTTATGGAAAGGCAATTGTGCCAAAATAAAATGAAATTCGAACATTCTGCGTTTCTTTAAAATGAATGTAAATATTTAACGCATCCTCCTCGTCACATTGAGCCCGGTGCCAAGCATAGAATTAAGGTGCATTTCATTTAAAGGCACTACATTAAAATGTGTCTTATCTTTTCAGTTAAATCGGCCATAATCGACCCTGCATTCGTTCATTTTTACTCAGATGCATACCCAGCACCGTCTACATTTACGAAAATGTTCTCACAACATGCAGGGCTGATAAATGGCAATGAAGCGTTGTAGTTCGCGAGGAGTCCATTCTCACAATATGGGCCTCATTTACGGCATATTGGCATAGGGCAGCTCAGCAAGGCGCCTTGCTGCATTGCACTATGCTAAAGTGAAAGGGCAGGAATGCACCATATTTAAGCAATACGGTGCATTTCTGTTCTTTCTGCATGTGCTGGCACCGTTTTGGTGTTTGGCAGCCTAGCACTCCCGTAACGCTCATGGAACCCCTCCCGGGCGCAGAGTAAGGCGACACCGTAATTTGCGCTGCTTCTCCTGACTCATGATTTATGCGGCCACCCAAAGCCATGCAGGGTAGCTTTCCATGACTTCATAAATCTTCACAAGAGCCCTGCATCATGCGCGTACCACTTTACATGGTGCAAAAGAGACATAGGGCTCTCATAAATAAGCCCCTAAGTGTGGACATCCTCATAGAGCCCCCCTGACCTCTACTGTCAGCTTTTGCTTTCTCCACCCTCACTTTACCTGCCTGCTGTATTTTTATTTTGCCTTACCCTATTTTTTAAGTTTGTTCTGCCATTTATTTTGACTTTCTGTCTTGTTTCACAGTTTATTTGTACCATCTGTTACTATTTATTTTCACCTTCATGTCAATTTATTTTACTCCTTGGTTCTATTTTACCTGATGTCTTTTTATCTATCTTCTGTTTCTTTGCCCGTTTATCTTTTTATTTTTCCCTTTCATTCCACTTTGTCTCTTCTTTTTTACTGGCAAGTAATTCAATCTTTGTTGTCAGAACTCTAAATTGCAACAAAACATAAATATAACAGCATAGTTTTAATGTTGTTTTCTAATTAGAGGTGAGAACGTGTTGGAAATTGGGTTTCTGGTTGGCAGAGGTGTGCACTCTGTGCAAGAAAGAACCACAATCCTAGTCAGGGTAAGTTAGAAACACACCCTAAATTAACTTATGTTCACCCTCTGGTAGCTTGGCACAGAGCAGTCAGGCTGAACTTAAGAGACAATGAATAAAGCATTTGTGCAACACTTCAAACAGTAAAACAAATTAAAACACCACACAAAAAGATTCCATACCAAGTTAGAAACATCGCTCTTAATTAAAAAAATAAAATAATACCAAACTGACAAAACCCAATAAGCAGAACTTGAGATATGCATTTTTAAATAATAAACGGTGAAATAGTGCTTAGAAGCAATAAGCGCCTATTTGAGATATCTGGTTGTAATAGAGCGGGACAAAGTCAAAAGGTCAGGCCAACTGTGATGGAGAGCAGGCCGGCTTCAGGGATCACGCTTAGTCGACTGAGGAAGAACCTGGTTGCATCAACGTCAAGGACGAGATGCGGAGTGCAGATGAGGCGATGTATTGGGGGCGACCCACACAGCAAAGGCGATCGTTGGTTTTCTCCACGCAACGGTGGAGATGCATCGGTTCTGAGGGCAATGCGCTGGTTCCGTAAGGGATACGTAGACTCTGCTTTAACAGTAGCAGATGTGTCTGTTCCAAGGGCAATGCGCTGGTTCCGAAAGGCAATGCGTCAGTTTTCCCCATGCAACAGCAGAGATGCTTCGGTTCCTGGGGGTACGCTGGTGTCTCGACAGTAGAAGATGCGTCTATTCCAAGGGTAATGCGCTGGTTCCGAAAGGTGATTTGTCAGTTTGCTCCAAGCAACAGCGCCCATACGTAGGTTTTGAAAATGATGAACAGGCGAGCACAGCAAGAAAGCAGTTCTGCCAGAGGAGCAATCCAGCAGAGAGGCTGTCCTTCAGCAGCATAGCAGTTCTTTTTCTTGGTGGGGTATCCTAAGGTCCAGAAGTCTACTGAAGTGGTAGGATCAGAAGTCCAGTTCTTATACCCAGTGGTGTCTTTGAAGTGGGGAAGACTTCAAAGAAGGGTTTTGAAGTGCACAGAGGTCCTTCCTTCCTGCCCTGGCTGCAGACTCACTACAGGGGGGTATGCAGCCCTTTGTGTGGGGACAGGACACAGCCTATTTTGGTGTAAGTGTGAGGCTGTTCCCAGCTCCTCCCTCCCATCTTTTCAGGATGGCATATTAAGTCACATCTAAGCTCCTATTGTGTGTGACTGTCTAAAGGGAATGCACAAATTCCACTGTTACCCACCCCAGACGTGTATTGGAGACCGGCTGCAGGAACACAGGGCTAACAGCAGCAAAATGCCATCTTTCTACAAGTGCCATTTCTTCAATGGTAACGATAAACTTGACTTTACCAGTAGAGAGGATTTATCATCATCATTCGATAGGTACTAAACTTGACAGCTCTACCTCCTTACAATTGGGAATTACAGCTTATTAGATTTAACAAGGAATCCCCATTGTTAACCTATGGGAGAGGTAGGCCTTACAGTAGTGAAAAACAAATGTGGGAGTTTTTCTCTAACAGGACTTGCAAAATCTTAAAGTACATGTCCTTTCTCCTAATTACACAGTTATAGGGTTATATTAGGGCCTACCTTAGGGGTGCCTTACATGCAATAAAAGGGGAGTTTAAGGCATGGCAAGGAGTTTTAAATGCCAAGTCGAATTGGCAGTGTAAACTGCACACACATGCTCTGCAGTGGCAGACCTGAGACAGGTTTCAAAGGGCGACTTAAGTAGGGGGCACAATCAGGGCTGCAGGCCCACTAGTAGCATTTAATATACAGGCCCTGGGCACATGTAGTGCACTTTACTGGGGACTTATAGGTAAATTAAATATGCCAGTTGTGGATAAGTCAATTAAATCATGATTAGGGGAGTGAACACAAGCACTTTAGCACTGGTTAGCTGTGCTAAAGTGCCCAGAGTCCTAAGGCCAATAAAAAAGAATCAGCAAAAAGGGGAGGAGAAAGGCAAACAGTTTGGGGGTGACACAGCAGAAAGGGCCATTTCCTACAGAAGGGATGGCAGGTAGGTTGTAAAATAGTTACCCATTTTACACTAGTTGAAGGTAACAGGTTTTATACACACAGTCTTGCACAGCTGTGTGATTTTAGACACAGTTTTTTAGCAGTTGACTACTACATCAGAGCATTCCTGCTATCTTATAGTAGCTTCATATATGCAGTCTGTAAATAAGGATGACAAACGTTCACTTCCTTTTTCAGCATGCAAGGTCTGGGCTAAGCTTTAAAGTCCCCTTCAACCATTTCTCGGACCCAGGCACAAAGTTAAATGTAATGTCTCTTACATAAACCAAAACTTCTTTAAGACACAGATGCTCAACTACTGGTAGCTGAGCTAAACAGGAGGCTTCTATTCAGAAGAGTGAGAAGAGCAAGGTGTCAGGACTAGGGCGGTACGTGGTCTCGGGCCTGTCCCACTTAATACACGCATCCCTCTAGTGCGCCAGAAACATGTACCTATGCCACAATGAGCCAAATCATGATGTGGCAAAGCACATGAAGCCACCTCTGTTGCACAGTGGTGGGCTTGGTGCTCTCATTGTTGTTAATTGTCTGCATTTAATGTTATGCCTATTTGTTTTATTATGTCCCTGGACTTTGGGCTTCTCGTGGCTCTTCTTTTATTGTCTTATAGGGAGTTTTCCTCTTTGGGACTACATGTCCCGTCATGCCTGGGGTGAAGGCAGGTTGAGCGTGGCAACGTCTTTAAAAGCTGCCATGCCCTGTTCTCCGTGCTCACTGTTCATTGGAGGTTCGCACGGAAGGAGCTCTTCATTGTTGATCCTGCTCCGGTTTCCAGTGGGAGCCTTACCTGATCATTGTGAGTACACTCTCGGTTCTCAGCAGCATTCCGGTAGTCTGGTGACAGGTTCCCACCATTCTGGTGAGTTCTTGTCTTTGCCGCAACCCCTTCTTCATCGTGGCCTGCCCCCCCGCTGAAATTCCTTTGATCATGCAGCCTCTTGCCGGCTTCAGCAGGTTTCCCGACATCGCTGTTCCATGGGCATTATTTCAGAGTAGGCCGTACTCTGTAGAGTAAAAAAGACCTGTGTATAATTAAGAAGATCAATGAGGAGGCAACTTCCTTTTCTTGACAAGTTGTGCATATGACTGCTTTATCGAACGCATTCTCTTCTTAATTAGCATATCATAAAAAAGGGTGTTTATTTACAAAATTCATGATGTTAAGTGAGTAAAAGGCCTGAAACAAAATACTCGTTCGTGCAAAAGGCTATTGGCATGTCTAAGAATTCAGTTAAGTAAGAGCCACACATATTGATGATATTGTGAGTGATCTTAACTTGCATAGACTTTTACAGTGATCTTCTTAGTAAAAGAAAGACTTTGATACTGAAAACAGAACCTACAAAAAAAGCTGAGCTGCACAAAAGCATACTTTTAAGGTTCTTCTTTATTATAAGATTTTATGTTGTATTTGTTTTGTTTAACCTTTTCCTTTACAGATCTCCTTCCCAGCGGTTCCCATCCTAAATTCCCTTCCCCCACTTGATCACTCCAATACTCTGTTACTGTGAATCAGAGTTGGAGGTATCGAGAGGTGGGTCCATTGTGTCTTCACGTCCAGATCCTGAGGAAGAACGTTCGCTCTGACAGAATAGTGAGCCCACTGTTTTTATTCCTCCCGGTCTGTATGAGCGGATACAATGGCCACCTTAGACGATATTATGCAGAGGGATTTAGCAGAAGCTAAAAATGCTACAGCAGCGCTTTCCGATAAAGTAGACTAATTGCAGTAACAAGGTGCTGGCAGTCCTTTTCCCCAGAATACAGTACCATCGTCGAGATCAGATTCTCATCCCTCCACTAACATTGCTGTGAACATTCCTACGCAGATCCAGTTAGCTCCTCCTGAGCGTTTTTCTGTTGACCCTTCCAAGGTGCAAATATTTTTGACTCAGGTCGAGTTACATTTTACATGTAGACCTAGTGCATTTCCAGATCCGCAATCTAGAATTGCCTTTTTAATATCGTACCTGTCTGGAGATGCAATCACCTGGGCCGTTCCTTTGGTGCGGCAAGACTGAACTTTACTGTATAATTGGTGTAGGTTTGTGGAAGAGTTTGAGAAGGTGTCTGATCAGCTTGCAGTTACTCTGTCGGCTGACAGAGAATTACTAGAACTAAAGCAGGGTAATAAAGATCTGATCACATATTTATCACACTTCAATCGGTTAATAGCAGAGACTTCCTGGCCTGAAGAATACCACAGTTCATCAGTTACATGTGTTAGTGGATTCAGGGGCAACTGGTAACTTCGTTGATTTGGAAACAGCTCAAAAGTTACAGATATCATGTGTAAAAAAGGAAACACCAGAAATTGTACAAGCAGTGGATGGAAAGATGTTGTTTGGAGGTCCAGTGACTATGCAGACTACCATGATTCACATGCTTTGTAAAGATGCTATGGAACAGAAACATTCAGAATTTTTACATTTTGATAATATCCAAGCCCCACAAAATGGTTTCATTTTAGGGATGCCTTGGCTCTGTTTACATAATCCTTTGATTGATTGGCAAAAAAGAGAAATTAGTTTTCTTTCCCTGCAATGTCTAAACCATTGTCTCTCTAAAGCAACAAAAAACATCAACGAAATTATACATGGATATATCGCCACAGCAGAGGAAAAAGAAACCATATTGCCTGTACAATATTCACAATTCCATGATGTATTCAGTGAAACCAAGGCTGCCATTCTCCCACCACACCAGACATATGACTGTCAAATAGACTTGATACCTGGTTCTTGTGTACCGAATTGCCGAATTTATGCTTTATCAGAAACTGAAAACCATCACTTACGACTATATCTCGATCAATATTTGGAGAATGGCTTCATACGTCCATCTCGATCTCCAGCCGCTTCTCCACTTTTTTTTATCCCAAAAGCAAACGGTGAATTACGAACGTGCATCGATTACAGGGCATTGAATAAAATCAAAATTAAGAATAAATATCCCCTGCCACATATCCCTGTACTCTTGGATCAAGTGAAAACAGCAGTAATTTATACCAAACTGGATCTCAGAGGAGCATACCATTTAGTCCCCTTTAGAGAAGGGGACGAGTGGAAGACCGCCTTTAAAACACGATATGGTCCCTTTGAATATTTAGTCATGCCCTTTGGTCTTTGCAACGCACCTGCTGCGTTTCAATTCTTTTTAAATTATGTTTTACGTGAATATTTGGATTTACTTGTTATTGTGTACATTGATGACATTTGGATTTATTCAGAAACTGTGGAGATTCATGAAAGTCACGTAAAAAAGGTTCTGACCACCTTAAGAGACCACCATTTATATTGTAAGTTATCTAAATGCGACTTTCATGTTACACAAGTAGAATTTTTGGGAGTGATTTTGACCCCATCAGGAATGAAAATGACCGAAAGAAAAATACAAGCTGTTGCAGACTGGCCAATACCTAATTCCATCAGAGATGTGCAATGCTTTTTAGGGTTTGCAGATTTCTATCAGCGGTTTATCGATCACTTTTCATCCCTAGTAGCCCTTATCACAAGACTGTTACGTAGGAAAGTGAAGTTTGAATGGTCGTCAGAAGCCGACACTGCTTTTCAATCTCTAAAAAAGGCTTTCACAGCTGCTCCAATTTTAATGCACCCGGATGTAGACAAACCATTTATTATAGAAGCAGACACCTCTGATGTTGCAATTAGTGCCATTTTGTCACAAAGACATTCAAATACAGGACAGTTACACCCAGTGGCATATATGTGCAGAAAATTAAACTCTGCAGAGCAGAATTACACAATAGCAGAGAAGGAATTGCTTGCCATTCATGATGCCTTTAAAGAATGGCGACATTATCTTTTAGGAGCATGATTCACTGTCACTGTATATACTGATCATAGAAATGTTCCAAATCATGAGTTAAGCGAAGGTTTTAACACCACGTCAGCTGCGTTGGATGATGTTCTTTGCAGAATATGATTTCATTGTAACGTACCGACCTGGACTCGACAATAAATAGGCTGAGGCACTTTCTAGAAAAGATTCCTCTTTACGTAGACTAGAAGGAACACCACAATCCATCATTACCCCATCTAAGGTGTGATGTGTGTTATTAGCATAACAATTTGTAGCAGGACATCCGTGAACACTTTCCCTTCTTCTTGGTCAAATTGGATCAAACAAAACAGTAATGAAACAGTGAAAAAGGGGATACCCTTTCATGAAACACAAGTGTTTATGCCCACCAAAGAACTTCAAGAAACTGTTTTTCATTGGTTACACTCTCTTCCGTTGGCAGGTCATCCAGGATCTAAGCAAACTATAGAGAGAAGACAAAAAACCTTTTGGTGGCCAACAATGACTAAAGACATTATGAGAATGGTGCAGGAGTGTGAAATATGTGCAAGGAATAAATCCGATCATAGTAAACCAAAGGGGTTGTTGCAAGTTCTTCCTACCCCTTCTACGCCATGGGAACATGTATCAATGGATTTTATAACAGGATTACCTCCAGTACAACAACATTCAGTCATTTTAGTAGTCATAGACAGTTTGACAAAATATGCTCATTTTATTGCCTGTAAAAAGTTACCAACGTCCAGTCAATTGGCACAATTGTTTTTACAACAAATAGTGCGATTTCATGGATTGCCTGCAGTGATTTTGTCCGATCGTGATCTCAATTTTCATTTGAATTCTGGCAACAATGGTGTCAAACTTTGCATGTTACATCTAATATGTCAACAAGTTATCATCCTCAGACCGATGGTCAGACTGAGAGACTCAACCAAACTTTAAAACAATATTTGCGCTGCTATGCTTCAGAAGCAAAGCAATCCTGGTTGGATTTATTATGGATGGCAGAACTAACTTATAACACCTCACAGCATTCTTCCACTGATACATCACCTTTCGTTGGATTACACGGTTACTTCCCTAATACTATACCAGTCACATTACCTAAGGCAAGTTCAGATACGCCAGCTGTACAAGATACCATTTTCCATATGCGGCAAATACATCAGCGGATACAAAAGAATCTTACTAAAGCCAAACAGAACTATAAACAACAATACGATAAACACCTTAGAACAGGTCCAATATATCATCCAGGATAGAGGGTGTGGCTATCAACCAAATATTTTGCTTTTAAAGTTAAAATTCATTGGTCCATACAAAGTGGTGTGACAAGTTAATCCTGTCACCTATAAGTTGAAACTGCCTAGTTCATTGCAAATTCACCCAGTGTTTCACACCTCTCTTTTAAAGGCTGTCAGTGATACGTGTCCAGACTGACCAGCACCTCTTTTGGTTCAAGGTCATTGGGAGTATGAAGTGCAAGACATTTTGAATAAAAAATTCAGAGGATCTGCTTTGTGGTATTTGATATCCTGGAAGGGGTATAGACCTGAAAATGACTCATGGGAGCCTGCGAGAAATGTTCATGCTCCACATTTATTGAGACGCTGCCACCTCTGTAATCCTCAAAAGCCGGGCCCTAGACCGCGCTTGGGAGGGGGGAGTACTGTCAGGACTAGGGCGGTATGTGGTCTAGGTCCCTGTAGTGCGCCCAAAACGTGTACCTATGCCACTTTGTGCCAAATCGCGATGTAGCGAAGCACATGAAGCCGCCTCTGCTGCACAGTGGTGGGCTTGGTGCTCTCATTGTTGTTAATTGTCTGCATTTAATGTTATGCTTATCTGTTTTATTATGCCCCTGGTCTTTGGGCTTCACATGGCTCTTCATTTATTGTCTTATAGGGAGTTTCCCTCTTTGGGACTACATGTCGCATCATGCCTTGGGTGAAGGCAGGTTGAGCGTGGCAACGTCTTTAAAAGCAGCCATGCCCTTTTCTCCGTGCTCACTATTCATTGGAGGTTCACACGGAAGGTGCTTTTTATTGTTGATCCTGATCCGGTTTCCAGTGGGAGCCTTACCGGATCATTGTGAGTACCCTCTCAGTTCTCAGCAGCATTCCGGTAATCTGGTGACATGCTCCCACCATTCTGGTGAGTTCTTGTCTTCGCCGCAACGAGTTCTTCATCGTGGCCGGCCCCCGCTGGAATTCCTTTGATCACGCAGCCTCGTGCCGGCTCCCGCAGGTTTCCCCGACATTGCAGTTCCATGGGCATTATTTCAGAGTAAGCCGTACTCTGTAGGGTAAGAAAGACCTGTGTATAATTAAGAAGATCAATGAGGAGGTAACTTCATTTTCTTGACAAGTTGTGCATATTACTGCTTTATCGAACGCATTCTCTTCATAATTAGCATATCGTAAAAAAGGGAGTTTATTTAGAAAATTCATGATGTTAAGCGAGTAAAAGGCCTGAAACAAAATACTCGTTCGTGTAAAAGGCTATTGGCATGTCTAAGAATTCAGTTAATAAGTAAGAGCCACGCATATTGGTGATATTGTGAGTGATCTTAACTCGCATAGACTTTTACAGTGATCTTCTCAGTAAAAGAAAGACTTTGATACTGAAAACAGAACCTACAAAAAACACTGTGCTGCATAAAAGCATACTTTTATGGTTCTTCTTTATTATAAGATTTTAGGTTGTATATGTTTTGTTTAACCTTTTCCTTTACAGAGCTCCTTCCCAGCTGTTCCCATCCTAAATTCCCTTCCCCCCACTTGATCACTCCAATACTCTGTTACTGTGAATCAGAATTGGAGGTATCGAGAGGTGGGTCCATTGTGTCTTCATGTCCAGATCCTGAGGAAGAACGTTCGCACTGAAACAAGGATACATTTTGTGCATTACAATGAGCTGAAATAGAATGTTGGAAAAATTCGATATGTATAAATGCAATATAAATTTATAACGCTGTAAGGAAACATCGAGCAGCATATTGGATATTGGGCAATATGGGGACAGGCACCGATAAGAGAAATGCTAGATAAAACTACAGGTTACAAGAGATACTTAAAACTGCTCCATGTGGTCTGTCCAATTATTTCCTGAAGGAATTGTGTCCCCAAACCGTGTTTGTTCATCTATTCAAAATAAATACCTGCTTGACATCTCAGAAAAAAAGATTTGTGACAAAGTCTCGTTCAGCAGGCAACACACTATGAAAGCGGCTCAGCCGCCTCACAACACATTCTTGTTGTATCATGAAAGGGCATTGAAGTACATTGTTTTAAATATGTTTGCTGGCTGTGGACTTCCCACGAAGCACTATCCATATACAAGCTTTTAGTGAAGATGGTTACTTACCATGGCATTGGGGACAAGGAATTCCCAGATGGTATCTCCCTAACAAAACTTGAGCCTTAAAGATGGGTTTTTGGTAAAGCTTGTAATCTGCTTTTCTAGTCACAATGCTATACTAGTGAGTTGCAGTCTAACTCTAAAATGGAAGGCTTGGAGGACTCTCTTCATCAAACTGCTGACAGAAATGGCCATTTTCAGGGGGGCATATAGACGAACACTGTGGACTACAGAAAAGTCTGCAATGTAGTACATGGTTCTTTCTAAAGAAGATATTGGTTAGACAGAGATGGGACGAAGGTTAGAGATTTTATGTAATTTAGCTCCCAACAGCTGGATGCTAGTTTTTGAGAAATTAAAGTGGGCCATCGGCTTTGTTATTTATCCTTGGTTATCATGAGGGGATTTGGTCCACGTAAAGCTGCCATTGGTTGTGACAGATGCAGGAATAGACTATCACATTTCTAATGTGGTTCACAAATAAAACCTTAAGGCAAAGACAGAAAAAAATACATAAAAATACTAAAATGTATTAACTAGATATCCCTAAAGGCTCAAAGGTGAAAATGCTGCCCAAAATGGAAGAATTAAAAATATGTCTAATTGTTTACAAAACCAGGTAACAATTGCAGCATCAAACACTGTCCAACTGAGGTAAAAAAAAACATTTAACTGAACAGCTCAATAGGTAATTATAGGAACAGCCATACCAAGAATAATCTGTAAAAAATGTAAATATCTGTAGGAAAGTAGGATCTGCTTTCATGGTTATCCCCACTTTTTGCTGGTATCAGTATGTTTTTGTGACTAGTCTGCCTGGGATCCTGCTAATCATGACCCCTGTCACTGTGATTCCTCCCTAAATTTGACATGATAAGTAATTTTGTATCACCACAATTGGCGACTGGTGTCCCCCTATAAGTCCCTAGTATATGATACAGCGGTACCAAGGCATAGGTACACCAGGGGTCTCCAATGGGCTGCAGCATGTATTATGCCACCCATGAGAGACCACTCAAACTGTGACTACAGGCCTGCCATTGCAGCCTGTGTAAGCTGGTGCTAGCACCACTTACGACAGATATAAGTTTCTTATATATGAGGTCACTACACTTAAATCCTATGAGTCACCCTAAGGCAGGCCTTTCAATACTGAAGGGAGGGTGCTGGGTAATAAGTGTGTGGGTGTCCCTGAATGAGCAGGACACCCCTTCAAACCCTGGAGTCGATTCTCCAGGCTTTGTAAGTACGGTCAGCAATTTTGATACATACAGTTGGCCATCCATCATTACATGATGCCTAACTATATAGTAGCTGTGCCTAACCTGGGTATGTTTGGTATCAAACATGTTGGAATCATACTCCAACACCGTTACCAGTGTTGGGTTACTGGTGTTGGAGGTATGATTCCATACACTGGGGGCTCCTTTGGGAAGCTCCCAGTACGCCCGGTAACAGCCTTCCAGGATCTGCCAGCAAGCTAGTACTGTTGCCAACCCCAGACACAATTCTGCCCTCCTGCTGCAGAGCTGAGCTCCAGCAGGGGAAGATAGAACAATAGGCTTCCTGTAACAGGGAGGTATAATCACCTCCCAGGCTGGACTTAGTGTATTGGGCTGGGATGGGGGCCCTTGTCAGTGCCACCAGACTGCTTTGAAGGGCACACTTGATGCCCTCCTTGCATACTTCAGTTGGAACCAGTTCTGGGAGCCGATGGCTTCCGCTCTGGCGCCAAACTTGACAAAGGACATGGGAGTATCCTCCCCTTTGTCCAGCCCCTCCTCTGGGAGGGAGCCCTGAGTCATCCTAACCCATTTCTTAGGGTAAAAAAGGGCTTATCTGTGGGTGGGTCCTCAGATTCGTCGTGAGAGAAGACTCAGGCCTGAAACCACATCACTCTTCGACCGTCTGGACACCTGGACTTCACTTGGAACTGAGACTGCTTCAAGGAAGTCTCCTGCTGCCCCTGGTCTCGCTGTTCTGCAAGTATTCTTTGTTGTCTGTGCCTGTGCTTCTTCCAGTATATTCAACAGACCTGTGGGTATCAAGGACATGAAAAAGTAATCACTCTTGGAGTAAAGGAGTCCCTCCCCTGCATCTGCAGGCACCGCAACAAAGGTGACGGGTCGGTTGCTCCTGACTTCCCACGGACTTCAAAAGGCTCAGCAATACAGGTAGTGGTTCTGCAACTTTTCCGAGGCCTGATCCGTCCTCTGCAATTTTTAGGCCAGTATTCCTTTTGCAAACCGCTGGGATTGAACCCCTGTCACCGCGTCCACTTGCTGTTGCTAACGCTTCTGGTTTGGTACTCCAGAGATCTTGCTACAAGAAGCTCCAGCCTCCAGCATCTCTTCCTGCCAAGTACAGCATCTACACTGCATCCTTTGCACCATGGGCCTTCCTTCTTGGTGAGCGGTTCGAGGTCCTCTTTCGACTCGTGTGCCTTTGGCCTGTGGATCCTCTCAAGGGTCTTTTCTTGCTTCAGTCAGCCTCCCTGCTTGCGGGGCCTGCTCTGACTCTCCTGCTTGTGGTGAAGACCTAGGACCTTCCTGGTCCCAACATTACTCCTTCTTTGCTTCCCACGCCTGTTGAAGCTGCCAAGGCTTGTTGGTCCTCCCACCAGACACCAACCTCCTTGCTCTCGACCTCCAACGTGGGATAGCTTGTGTACGGCTCCTGGTCTTCCTGAGTGTCGCCTGATCCTCACAGCTGCAGCGGCAAGGTCACCATCATCACTCCTGCATCATCTGACATCAGTAGGCATTGATCTTCCATGCCTCCTGGTCAACTTAGAGTGGCATAGACTCCGTCCTCTCTGCTTGCAGGTTCTTCTCTTCAAGAATCCACCCTTGAATTCCACTGGACTCTTGCACAGTCTTCACCAGAGTCATCTTTACACGTTCCTAGGGTATCCATGGGTGGGGTGACTCTCCAACCTTCTGTCTTCCACGGGGATCTTCAGGGTCCACTGGGAAGGGTCCTTTTTCTGCAAAACTGCAACTGCAACTTTCTTTTTGACTTCTATTGAGTACGCCACTGTGTTTCCACTCTACACACAGCCTCCGTGGGGTTCCTGGGTACTTACCTTTGGTGATTCCTTGGGTCCCCAGCTATTTTGAGTCTCCTGGTCCAAGTCTCGACTTCGGTCACAGTTCGCATTCCTCTTTTTTAGTATATGGCTTGGTCTCCCCCTGGAGACCACTGTGTATTGTGCTTACTTACCTATTTGCAATTAAAGTATTGTGTGTATTTGTATTTATAACGAATATAGTTTTGGCTCATGCACAGCTGATTATGAATAGTTCACAAAAATGCGACTATTAAATCATAATGAAAGGTGCGCCTGGGGTATCGCTCTCCGAATTAGAGCGTGAGTAACATCAATGTTGCAATCCCCCCAAGGGGAATGTCGCCTAGGCTCCATACAGATCCTCACCCGAGGATTATGACTCCTTTTAAATCCTTTTCAGAAATAACATCAGTAGTTCAGATTCATCATTCATTCGTTGAATGTATTAATCATACTTCTTTTCATAAATTGACTTAATTCATGAAGCATACGATATATAAAATGCATTGTAATCATTATTTTGATCAATCGCGTAGATTTTCACACGTTTACTGCTCCCAATGCATTTCGGCCAAACTGCTCTTTATCAGGGGCTGTAATCTACAAATGTAATGTGAAAGCTAATTTACATAAGGAAATCAACACGGTCCTTAATGGTTAGGAAAGTGACTAATGGTAAATTAAATGAAGGTGAATAAGTGGAAGGGTTACCACCAGCGTAATGAATTGTTGAAAGAAAAGAACATAGTGTGCCCCAAAGGTTAAAAAACATTGTGTGCCACAAAGGTTAAACAATAAATAAAAAATAAACGTGCATCAGTAAAATTAATAAAATGTGAGGTCCTCAAAAAATAACTGTCTGTGAACACGATCGAAAACACAAACGTTTAAAATGTGTTAAGTGATGTCTTCGCAAGAAGTGAATGGTGCCGTCAACCGGTCCCGTGAATGCAATGCAATACACCCGCGTTCACAACTATACAAATCCGAATGGCGAGCTCCTTATGAATAGGTGCAGATTAAAGTGGTTAATAAAGTTAGCATGAACAGTTTGAGAAAAACACGGAGTGTATCAGAATTCAGCCGTAAATACGAAAGAGTGCTCGCTGTGATAGAACGTGCGGCTTGTGAGCAATATTCAAACACGAGTAAACTAAAATGCTCTCTGTGAAAGAAAATACAGGCTGTTGATTCATTAATAAGCATCAAAACAATGCACTTACTCGAGAGCTTGTGGAAGTTTAGCGACAAATGTCCTTCCAAGTAACCGGCGTGGTGAACGTGCAATTTTAATAAACGCAAAGCGGTGAATAGAGTAAAAGACGGACTCACAAAAAGTCAGGCCCAGTGATAGTGAAACTATGGCAGCCGTGTTGGTGCGGAGTAAAATGTAAGATTACCTGAGTTTGTTAAAACGAAAATAAATATAATATAAAGTTGATAAACTCGTGTGCAAATCTGAAATGCATAACAAAATACTAAAATGAAACCGTGTATGAACATGAAAAAGGTTAACTCTGCGCGATGTTCAATGGGTGTGGTGTAACAGATAAATCCATGCCAATTCAATGATAAAACATATCGCTATCAAGAGCATAATAAGATTACAAGAAAAAACACTGTGTGAAAACGACATGTTGTTCACTGTAAATTCACCCAAAAATAATAATACAGGACCAGCTCTGAAACGAAACTCATGAGGTATCATGAATTCTAATTGAAAAAATACATTTGTGTGATGTGTGTCCCAAAGGATAACATGTATACAGAAAATAACAATGAAAAGTCAAATAGTCAAATGACCAAGTAATGAGAACCTGCTCTGTAACGAAACTCATGCAGTGTCATAGAGTGAAAATAAAAAACGATGATTACCGAGCTGGGTTCAAGAAAAATTATGCATACATGACAAAACATTGTGTATACAAAACATGACAGAAGTGAAACACACAGTCAAGGAAACCATGACTGCGGATCTGTTTAAGAAAGTCTAGTAATCAGGTGATCACAAGTAACATGCATATTCCATACGTTCATTCATCCCATGTGGTTTGAGAGAGTTCAAGTGCTTTATCCAAAAAATTTCACGTTGTAGAAGATAGTTGTGATTGTCTCTGCCTTCTGTTTTGGTGAGGACTTCCAAAATCAAAAATTTGAGTTAACTGATATTGTGTTGTGCTGCCACAAAATGACTGGCAACGGTAGATTTTAATTGTTTTGTATGGATATTGCTTTTATGTTCATTTAATCTTACTTTGATTTTCCTCTCAGTCTTCTCTATGTACACTTTCCCACAGGGACATTTCAACATGTAAATTACTTTGGAGGTGTCACAGGTAGCTGTCACTCTGAGTATGATTTTGTGGCCCTTCATGGGGTGAGTGATGTTGGATCCAGTGATGATGTTGTGGCAATTATTGCAATTCCAACAAGGTATAGTCCCTTTGTATTCTTATGATGCTTCCCTGATCGGTGGATTTTTCAAGATTTCACCGAGATTCCTACCTCTCTTGTAGGCAAAAATTGGTGGCAAGTCAAACAGTCAGTTAAAATCCTTCTCTAACTTAAGAATTGACCAATGGCGTTTAATGATCTTTTTGTAGGATGCACTCATCGTAGAATACTTCGAAACAACCACCATCCGGTTGAGGTTAGACCTGAATTTGGTTTGTAACAATTCTTCTTGTGTACTTTGTTGACAACTGAATTTATGTGTCATCTCATTGAGTCTGATTGTGGCTGTTTCTGGATCTGATACAATTTGTTTTACCCTCAACAGTTGAGAGTATGGAAGATGACGTTTTAAGGTTTCCTGGTGGAAGCTGGTAAAGTGTAAGGTGTTATTTCTGTCTGTGGTTTTCCTGTAGATATCTGTTTCCAACCGAGTTCTAGTTTTGGTGATTCTGACATCCAAAAAGGTGATGGATTGTTCTTGAATCTCGTACATAAATTGGATTCTCTCATCCACTTCATTGAGTTCAGTTAATGAATTGTAAAGATCTCTTTTGGTGCCATTCCATAAGATGAAGATGTCATTGATATATCGTACAATGAGTTTTAAATGAGCCTTCCATGATATTTTTGATAAAATGTGTTCCTCTTGAAATCCGTTCATGAAAAGATTGGCATATGTGGGAGCAGCACAGTTTCCCCTGGACGTCCCTGTGAGTTGGGAGAACCATTGGTCTTTCCATCTAAAATAACTTTGGTATAATGTGAATTCCAATAATTCCATCAAAAACACTTTCAAATCAGAATCCAGATCAGATTGTAACAAAGTGTGCTCAATGGCTTCAATTACCAGATTGTGCGGAATTGATGTAATTAATGATTTTACATCTACAGTGCACATTATAATAGGTTCATTCTCAGTAAAAACTATTTGGTTGATTTTGTTCAGAAACTCTGTGGTGTCCCTTACATAGGTGCTCATCTTGATGACACTGGGTTGCAAATATTGGTCAATGAATTTTCCGACTGGCTCATTTAAACTGCCTTTGGTGGAAACAATGGGACGAAACGGTGGGTGAAGTGGATCCTTATGAATTTTAGGAAGCATGTATATGACAGGACTTTTGGGGTATGGATGTATCAGGATTTTTTTTTGTTTACTCATGCCATTGTCGGTAGCTCTATTGGCTATGGTCTTCAGGAGGTTCATGTATTGTTCCGTTGGGTTGACGTCTAATCTAGCATACGTTAATGGATCAGCGATGTGAGATTCCACTTGAGACTCGTAATATGTGGTGTTCATAACCGCCAAAGTTCCAACTTTATCTGCTTGTTGACAGGTAATCCTGTGATTTTGAGCAATGTTCAATAAGGTGCTGTACTCCTTCTGTGTTAGATTCCTTTCTTTGGATCGTCTCTTGAAGTTCAATATTTGAATGTCTTATTTGACCAATGATTCGAACATATGCAAACTTTTGTGGCTGACTGGCGCCGTATATGTACTTCTTAATTTCAATCCTTGCAAGGGATCTTCCTCTCTCTCTTGTTGGTCCATTATTATGTTCTCAAAGTTGAATTGGCATGGATTTATCTGTTACACCACACCCATTGAACATTGTTCAGAGTTAACTTTTTTTATGTTCATTCACGGTTTCATTTTAGTATTTTGTTGTGCATTTCAGATTTGCACACAAGTTTATCAACTTTATATTATATTTTTGTTTTAACAAGCTCAGGTAATGTTACATTTTACGGCGCACCAACATGGCTGCCATGGTTTCACCATCACTGGGCCTGACTTTTTGTGAGTCCGTCTTTTACTCTATTCACCGCTTTGCGTTTATTAAAATTGCACGTTCACCACGCCGGTTACTTGGAAGGAGATTTGTCGCTACACTTCCACAAGCTCTCGAGTAAGTGCATTGTTTTGATGCTTATTAATGAATCGACAGCCTGTATTTTCTTTCACAGAGAGCATTTTAGTTTACTCGTGTTTTGAATATTGCTCACAAGCCGCACGTTCTATCACAGCGAGCACTCTTTCGTATTTACGGCTGAATTCTGATACACTTCGTTTTTTTCTCAAACTGTTAATGCTAACTTTACTAACCACTTTTACCTGCACCTGTTCATAAGGATCTCACCATTTGGATTTGTATCATCGAGAACGTGGGTGTATTGCATTACGTTCACCGGACCGGATGACTGCACCATTCACTTCTTGCGAAGACATTACTTAATACGTTTTAAACGTTTGCGTTTTCGATCGTGTTCACAGACAGTTATTTTTTGAGGACCTCACATTTTTTTAATTTTACTGATGCACGTTTTATACGTTTTATTTTTTATTTATTGTTTAACCTTTGTGGCACACAACGTTTTTTAACCTTTGGGGCACAATATGTTCTTTTCTTTCAACACTTCATTACGCTGGTGGTCACCCTTCCACTTATTCACCTTCATTTAATTTACCATTAGTCACTTACCTAACCATTAAGGAGCACATTGGTTTCCTCATGTTAATTAGCTTTCACATTACATTTGTAGATTATAGTCCCTGATGAAGGGCAGTTTGCCCGAAATGCATTGGGAGCTGTAAAAGTGTGAAAATCTACACGATTGATCAAAATAACGATTACAATGCATTTTGGATATCGTATGCTTCATGAATGAAGTCAATTTATGAAAAGAAGTACGATTAGTACATTCAGCGAATGAATGATGAATCTGGACTACTGATGGTATTTCTGAAAAGGATTTAAAAGGAGTCATAATCCTCGGGCGAGGATCTGTGTGGTTTGTATTTATAACTCCAGGTAGGAGATATACCAATGTGTTAGTGAGTGTTGTGTAATAAATAGACATTTTTCTATATACACTGTGTAGTTCTTTTTCGTTTAACCTACACTACATGATTAGATCTGGTAAAACAAGCTACTTGACACTTCTTTAAGATAAGCCTGAAGGCTGCTCTCCACAGCTACCACTTAGAGAGCTTTCTAATGTTGTCTAAGACCACAAAAGCATCATAAGTGTTGTATGGATGAAGGCAAGGTGCTTCACTTAAATAAGTGTGCACCATATACTAAGCCAGCCTCCTACAATATCCAACAAAATGCATCACCTTGTCAGAGTCCTCTCACAGGCAGGTAGAGATGGTGAAATCTCAAACAGCATTCAATGCTGGGACTGCTGAACATGGGCAGCTGGGGAAAATCTCTGGGTTCTGTGTAATGACGAGCTCACTCAGATTTTACAGCAATAGCAAATAAATGAGCTTGAGGTACTGCAGTTATGAAGCACAAATGCAATGGAGGTTTCTAATATGTGTGAGTCTTGACTCCGACACAAGGCCCTTGTGCTCAGACCTGGAGATACTCCAGATCACTTCTCAGGTGGATGCAGGCAGTTATCCCAGGCTTAGGTCATGCACCGTTTCCTTTCGACCATAGCCTGATGGGGAGAGTTCTATGTCACAATATCGACTACTGAGATACTGACTTGCAAAAATATTGACTGCCACTGTGTTGTCATAGTAAGCATAAATTGAATTGAATATATTTACTATTCCAACTCCACATCTACTTACTTTGATAAAGTGGTGGTAGTGAATACTGCAAATTCGATATTATTGCAGATCAATAGTAAAACATCAATATTGCGACCAAACACTTTCTGGTACCTTTTTTCAAGAAAATGATGCAAAATATCCTCGTTCTAGAATTTCAAGGTGGTGGGGCACAACTTCATATTTCACATGAAATGTGTTCAATTGAGAATTCAGAATCCTACAATAACCACACACTTTTTGGCATGACACCGATTCACTTTCTGCAAAAGTGTAGGCATGATGAACTTTCATAGGGATTTCTTGAGGATTCCTAAATTTCAAGTCACAGACTATATAATTTCAAAATGGCTGCAATTCCCTTTCCTGGGGGAAATCTTTAGGAATGGTTTGCCCCCACCCATCAGCTTGTTTTAAAGGGAACTTCCACCTGGGTGGCAGAGCAGGAGGAAGGATCTCCCCACACTCCATGTCAAATCTGTGTCTGATTTGGAGACACAAGCTTACATCTATCCAGCTCCATTAGAGAGTTAAACCTTAATCTACAGGAGGCTAATTATTTGGGGATGCAGAATTGAAAAATAATGATGGAAACACATGGAATCAGCGTGGAGGTCTCCAGAATGCACAGATCTTTATAACATTTTTCATTTCGCTGGGTATAGGTAACCAGAATCCCAGAATTCATTTTCGGCCAACTTTAAAACTTTCTTGCAGAAAGCTAACTAGGATAGGCAAGGATGACATTCAAATAATAGTTCTGCTACGGGAAGAATTAATTTATTTAAGATGTTTATTCTCCTAATGAATTTGTTTTTGGGTCAGGCTAAACCTGCAGAAATACCATTAGTGCATCTAAAAAACACACACAAAGGGTTATTAATTGTTTTATAGGATCAAAGAGAACTCTTAGAACTGGGAACAAGAACTGACCAGACCAAGAGAACTCTCCTGTCTTTCAACATTCATCCATTTTTCTGACATTGTGCCACTGTAGATACCACCGCAAGCTGCCAAGACGGATCTCTGCCATCTCAAGGTTTATTGGGAGGATATACAGCTCTCTTTGGTCTTTTTGGGATATGCCACAGATGTAGAATGTCTGGTTTCAAGGCTCATTTTCAGGCTTCAGCTGTGATTTGCTACCGGTATGTTGTCAGAAGGCTGGGAGGAGGAGCTGGTTCTTCTGTTGTGTGTAGCTCCTCTGGTACATGGTCACTTCTTGTTTAGGGGTTTTTGGCATTATCTTATGAGATAGTAGAAGATGGCCTATAAGATAAAAGGAGTGCTCACTGCCCTTTGCCCTTTCGATAACCAGAACTACATATTTCAAAATGCCCTCTATCATACATACCCTCTGAAATCAGTGCTTAATTTGCACCGTGGTTGCAAGTGGTGGACACCAACATTCATTTTTGAAGGCCAGGACTTACTTTATATCATCAAGATGGGAAAATGAAAAAGAAGGAAGTCGAGATAGGAAAATAGTGAGAAATAGATAAAGTGGGGGTGAAAAACTCAATTGTTAGATAAAGAAACAGGAATTGTAGGGTGTTGGAAGAAAGAGGCATAAGGTGGAGTCAAAACTAGGCAGCTTTGTTATTCGTCAACCTATGTGTTCAGCAGTGCTGGAGAGCTGGCTTCAAAGCACGTTTGACCCCCCCCCCCCCCACACTTAATTTTTGTTTACGATTTAAGCACTGCCTAAAATATAGAATATGCTGCCACCACAGCAGAGGTGGTGCTTTGAACATAGGGCTATCTTGCTAGGAGTGAATCACTTTTGCCCACTTGCTAACCTCATTCACAGAAGAAGGTACGTGGCTGAACATGTCGCCTGGAGACATTGTTAATGTCCCAAGAGACGGAAGGAAATCAGTACATTCACCAGAGGAGGATTGTGAGGTAGCAGGAGGAGAAACTTCCAGGCCTCCCCACACCAAGAAGTGCTGTCATAGACGCCCTGGTTCTTTTTCACAGCCTATCCTGGGGGTGAATGTTTACGCCCTGTCAGTGCAACTGGGGGTTTCGCCTGCAGCGCAAGCAACACACAACATCCAATCCCTCGATAGGGAGAAGAGATCGTAAAGTCTGTAACTGAACCCACCCTGGTGGACCTACAGCACAGAGGGACAGAGAGATGGGCAAATCCATGCAGCAGCTCGCAGGGTCTGTGTGATCTTGCGCAGGGGACCGCGTGAACTTTTTCGTTTTCATTGCACCAGTATGCACACTTTGCTATTGCATTGCACATTCTCGTGCACAACACACAAGCGCTTTATAGATCCTTCCTTAATCTGGCCACCAGATTCTACTGGAAATTCTTTCTCATTAGAGAAAAAGAAAGGTTCTTGCCGTCTGCAAAAAATCTCTTAAGAATAACATGATATTTAAAACAACGCACTGCGTAAGAGATGTAAACGACTGATTAACACACAAGAAGTGGAATAGCAAATGTATCGTAGAAAGCTAAACAACGCTATACCATGTAATGTGGAATTCTAGAAAAAATAATGCTCCGCTCACTGCACACAAATGTGATATGTTTTGGAGCACGCCCTTCGGTTATTTCCGTTCCGTGTGATCTACATTCCAGATGTTCTGTCTGCTGAATATAGGCCACGCTGCCAAGAAGTCGAATGTTGGCACCAGACGGAATCATTACAGCTGCTATAAAAATACTTTCTCAAAATGCATTTGTGTTCGTTCCACTTTGCGAATTTCATCTGGAAAGTGGTGTTACTTATGCTTCAACTTTGGAACGTAGTTATTCAATTCATTACGTAGTTCCTTACAAATGTCTGTAACACGTGTGTGTGTGTGCGGGTTCGCGCGTGTGTGTGCGCGCGCGTGCGTGTGTCTCAGTACCGGTTTTTCGCACCCTTTTCTCAGTGTATTTCGATCTCCCAGGTTCTAGCCTCGCCAAGCACCACTGTAGTCCAGTGCATGATGAACAAGAGAAGACCAGACTTGATGGGTTTGTGATTTAAAACGAACTGCTGTGCTGCACGTGAATTACTATAACACCACTAGCCCTGCACTACTCTGTAATTTGGTATTCGTTAACATCATCTATTACAATCACACATTTTTTTCCTGGACATAATACATGTTTCCCGCTTCATTGCCATTCATACACCCTTTCTCAGCTTTCTACATGCATAGCACTTTAATAAACACATATGTAATACATAAACAAAACTTGATGACAATGAATGGAACTTGATCACAAAGAATGAGAAATAGACCCCTTATCCATTATGTCCTCTTCCAATCATAAACAGTGGATTTTAAATATTGATGCAACGTTTTGGTTGCATTTACAATTGTTGCTGTCTTCCTCAGGACAGAGAGACGTTATGAAAAATAAACATTACCTTCCTTTTAGAAGTAAATCTTGGAGAGTCATCTTTCTAATGAAATGGCATATAGTACGCCATGGGAAGTAAATAAGATCGCAAAACAAAACCATATCTGTTATCGCAATGGTGAAAGAAATTGTATCTCTATTCCCACTTTTCTTTTTTGTACTCACAGATATCGCCATAAATCTGAAATAACTAACTGTGATAGCTGTTGGGCACTTCCCCAGGTGCCCCTAACCACAATGAATGAGCAAGGTGGTCATGCTTCCCTCCTGTCTGTACATATTTAATGGTTGTCTGACCACTTATCCTGAAGATGCAAATACAAGGCTTTATGGTTTGTTGACAAAGATGGCGTGGAACAATTTTGAAAAACGGGTTGAATAGGGAGGTGGGGAATATGAAATATGAGGAAGGTGGCCTGGGCCTACCTGGCTATGGAACATCTGTAGGTAAAAATAAATCCTACTTCAGACCAGGTAATGGGTTTCTGTTTCTAAACCAAGGTTTGTAAAACATATAAAGAGGGCATTTTAAAATAGAGGGACATTTTGAGTACACTACAGCTTCGTGTGCTGGATCCTCAGGTGAGGGAGGTTCCTTTGAGGACCGGTGATGGTACAGGAGATTTGTGCGGCTATTAAAAGTATGGCCATTGGTAAAACCCCAGGCCCAGGTGGCCTCCCTGCAGAATTCTAATCTGTATATGCCTCGAAGTTGGCCCCCCAGTTGGAGACTCTGCATGCGGAGTCTTGGATACTTGGGCATCTCTCTGAGTCTACGCGAGATGCAGTCGTAATCCTGCTACCCAAGATAAGCGCTCAAGGGGCTCATGCTGTGGACTTCCACCCACTCTCCATGCTCAACTTGGATTTTAAACTGATTAGTAAGATCATGGCACTTTGCTTGCTTCCGCACATGCCTACCCTAATTCATACTGATTAGAATGGGTTTATCCCATCCCGGAACACCTCATTTAATCTATGCAGATTATACTCCATACTGTTCCAACCGTGGGTGTTGGCTCTTCCACAGGTGGCCATTTTGTCGATAGATCTGGAAAAGGCTTTTGACACAATACGGTGGGACTACCTGTATGGGGTCATGGAAAGCATGGGTCTTAGAGGTGGTTGGGTGAAGTGGGTGAAACTGCTTTATGAGAGCCCTAAAGCGCGCTTTAAGACTGATAAAACGGTGTCTTCACAATATGGCATTTTGCGTGGCACCAGATATGGCTGTCCTTTATCACAGCTCTTTTTCACTTTAGCAATCAAGCCTCTGGCCGAGTTGTTTAGACAGGGAGGTGAGGGTATGGGAATGACTGTGGGAGGGCATGAACATATTGGGCCCGATTCACAGAATTAACTTAAGACAAAATCCTAAACTTACTACTTTTGGTATTCACAGAATGCACTTACTACTTTTACTTACTACTTTTGGTATTCACAGAATGGATTTACGACTACTAACTTCACGTCCGCACTTGGGCCGGATATTCCGGCCCGGAGGCGGAGCTTCCGGCCCGGAGGTGGGGATTCCGGCCAGTGGCAGAGATTTAGCCATGGCCAAAATCTCCACCTCTGGGCCGGAAGCTCCGCCTCCGGGCCGGAAGCTCCGCCTCCGGGCCGGATTTTCCGGCCCGAGTGCGGACGTAAAGTTAGTAGTCGTAAATCCATTCTGTGAATACCAAAAGTTGTAAGTGCATTCTGTGAATACCAAAAGCAGTAAGTGCATTCTGTGAATACCAAAATGGTAGTAAGTTTAGGATTTTATCTTAAGTTAGTTCTGTGAATCGGGCCCATAATCTCCCTATACGTCGATGACCTCCTGATTTATTTGAGGGATGCTGTGGTGGGTTCCGCTATGGCCCTGGACCTCTTTGGAGATTTGAATACCTATCGGGTTTATGGGTTAATAGAAAAAAGATCAATTTATTCCTTGTATACCCAACACTTCTTCCCCTCCGGACCTTTCTGACGATCTTAACTGGGCACAGTCCACCTTTGGATACTTGGTGATACATATTTTTCACTCCCTCGAGGACCTCTGGGAAGGTAACCTCGGGAGGACCCCCAGATCTCTTAGATCCTGAGTCCCTTTCTGGTGTTCTTTACAGCTGGCGATTATGGCCCGAATCTCCCTTTTTAAAATGGTTATGCTCCTGCATCTACTGTATTTGTTTTAAATGAATCTCACGACTACAGTACCTGCCTGCTGGTTAAGTCAATTAGACCCTTTTCTAAGGGATCTCATATATGTCAAGGGACGGCGGAGGGTGTCTTTAGAAACACTGCAACACCCCATGATGGAGGGCAGCCTGGGAGTGCAAAACTTCGAGTTATACTTTCTGGCCTCCCAGATACAGTGGGTTGCACAGTGCTTGGATCGTTTGGGATTGGAGGAAGCGGACTTTGTGGAGGGGGGGCGCACTCCGCCTTATTGTTGGCTAAGCTGCTCAATTGGGCAGTGGAAATACCGCACCAGACTCTATTGTTGACCACAGCGTTACAGTGTTGGAAACACTACATGGCAAAGGCTGCAGAGATCCCTCTGTAATGCACCGGTCTTGCCCTTGATTCGTCTACTGCATGGGGACCCACTGACGATATTCACAGCTGAGCAGATGACTGCTTCTATGGATGAGGGATTGGAAATGGTAGGGGACTGCTACCATCAAAACACTCTTGCCCCTTTTGAGGATCTGGTCGAGTGCTCTGGCCCTCCTGGCTGGCCAGTTCCTCCGGGATGAGACCCTGGTCCATACGTTCAAGGGGCTGTGGGGAAGGGGCTGTGAGGAGCCCACAACACATGCAGTGCTACACTTTTTGCTTACCCTATGTACGGCGAAGCACTTTGTGAAATGGTTCTATAGCTCACTGTCTGAGATGACTCGCAACCCTTTATTAGAGCTCCATGGGCAGTGGGAAACAGTATTAGATATGGAACTCTCGAACTCAGACTGGAACAGAGTTCTAGGCTACCCTAAGACAGTCTTACGAAATACGAGGTTGCAATATACACAGTTTAATTATCTGCACATGACCTACTTGAAACGTCACAGACTCCAAGTCGCTTATGGTGGCAAAGTCTGTGGTTGCCCGAGGTGCAATTATAGCGATGCTGATTTTGTGCATATGACCTGGGCATGCACCACACTGCGTCAGTTTTGAGATAGAGTACTGGTGGTAGTAGGTGCGACACTGTGGCGCACGCTTGACTTCACTGTCAAGGTCTGTCTGATGGGGCTTTTTCTATGACCGCCCAAGCGGAAGGTTGGAAACAGGTTTATTGATCTCACCTTGGTCCTGGCCAGGAGGAGGATAGCAGTGGCCTTGAAGTCCGTTGGTGGCCCCATGGTGGGAATCTGGATACAAGATGTGACTCATTGGGTTGGGGCGGAGGGACTAGTCCTAGCTAGAGAGCAATTGAGGGGGCTCAGACAGCGCCCCATGATGGAACAATGGAAGGAACTCCTGGATGCCTGGGAACACCCGGAGCGTGATCACAGTGTCGTTGAGGGGAGTCAGGTTGGGACCCAGTCAGATGGGGAGCACACACCTGCAGCCAGGGAGACTAGTATGAGGGATGACCCCTGCTGAGAAGCCTGAGAGCAGGGAAGCTACAACAGAAGTGACATGGCATGCCTCTACATCTGCATGGAGTGTGAGTAGCATCCGCCCCTCTAGCCCCCCATGCTCAAACACGATCAAGATGGGAAAGCGCTAGCCTTATGACTTGATGGAGAGAGACCCCGAACCCTCGTCCGCCCCGTACACCGAGTTTATCCAGATCATTCCTAGATTATTGAATTCCTTCGACCACCCTGCACAAGTTAGTTGACAGATGAGTTAGTTATGTATTATACAGGAGGCAGCCCCTCAGAAGCTCCTTTCCAAACTGGGTTAGATTATCTTAAAATCAAAAATACATAAAGAGTAGATAACGCATTGCATTGACACAATTTCCAATGGTTGCACAACAGACAATGAGCGCTGCTTTTACTCCATGCATTGTTTCTGTTGTAGATCAATGGATATATACGAATAGGCTTGGAAAAATGGATATATATACGAATAGGCTTGAATCCGTCTCTTATTGGTGTACTAAGTTATTTTCAAAATGGCGATTAAAAAAAAGAGAGGGCATTTGAAATAAAGATTGCTACCAAGTCACTCCTATCCTAACCTCGTACCAGTTTCTCTTACAAGATAGGAAGCCACACACTAGAAAAGGTACAGTCCTTCTCGTATCTGGGCTTATTATTTGATGGCTCTTTAAAATTTAACCCGCTGGTGGAGGAACGTTGCTGTAAATTGATATCCTCCAATGGTGCTATTGCAGGCTATGGGCGGAGGGTGGGCCGATGGTCCCCTGAACAAACAATGAATCTTTATGGTTCCATCTGTTGTTCCAAGGCCATGTATGGTGCTGAAGTATGGGGCTTTGTGAACATCCAGCAATTACAGCGGGAGGAAAACAAATATTTACGATCAATCTTGAAAATACCGCAGAGTACCCCAGCTGTAATAGCCCATAGATAATTAGGGAGGCCATATTTAGAAGATTTGGTTAAACTCAGACCTATCTTGGCATGGTTAAAAATCTGGACAAATCCTGAGGCAACTTTGAGCAGGCAAATTCTAAGTGACTGCATGGGAAGGGATAAAAGCATGAGTGAGTAATGACTAGTTTGGAAAGCCTTGGTCACAAGGACCTTTTTACAAATCCCGCAACGATTGTATCTCAAGATAAGTTGTCCATCAAGAGATCTTTTCTGGCCCAGAGAACTACACATAGAACAGAGGTTGAAGGGACCAAATGTACTGTGAGTGCCCATAGCTTTGTAAAAAACACCGAGGGAATGGAGCCGTATCTTTATCTCATGTACAACGCCCAGGATAGGTTTTTAATGTCTCGTTTTAGGCTCAATTTTTTACCTTATTTACTGGCTGATCCACCAGGTTTTATATTTCCAATTGAGCAGAAGGGTGCCTGCGGCTGCGACAATAGGTCTCCGCAGGACACCCTTCATTTTGTATTTGTATGCTCTTTTTATTCAATGCCTAGGCGTAGATTTTTGGTAGGAATTTTAAAGCAAGCCAAATTAACACATGCTAAAGAGGCTCTAATTTTTTTGCAAAAAGCGGTCGACCCCCTGACATTATGTTGTATTATGAACGTTATCAAAGTCGCGGTACGATTGAGGGTAACTAGAGGGCAAGTCTGATTGTCACCATCACAAGGAATTGTTTTTCCTAGTCTTTTTTAACTTTGTATGTAATTTCAGTCAGGGTTTTGGTAATGATTTAATTGTATTTTAACTGTCTGTATATATGTGCTTTTATGGTGTTTTCTAATCATCGAATAAAGAATCACTGACTGACTGACACTCCTATCCTGAAAAAACTAACTGATAATCCTTCAGACCTCAACATCTTTAGAACAGTAACAAACATTCCCATGCTAGCCAAAGGTTTGAAGAAATGCGCACATCAACAACTGAGCCAACATATCTCTGAATTCAAACTGCTGAATGACTTCCAATCAGGATTTAGACCAAACAACAGCACTGAAACAGCAATTATGCACATCGTGGACGACGCTCTGCTTGCCCTTGGCTGCAACAAAACCTGTCTCCTAATCCTGCTTGACCTCTCATCGGCAGTCGATACTGTAAACCATGCCAAAATACTAGAACGCCTGAAAAAAAGGATGGGCCTTGAAGGTACAGTCCTAAAGTGGATTAGTTCATTCTTAGAGAACAGATCGCAAAAATTCATGGTGAACCAATCATTATCTGTTTCATCTAGAAATCTTATTGGAGTACCACAGGGCTCAACTCTATCCCCTGCTCTATTCAATCTTTACGTAGAACCACTAACAGAAATCTTACAACAGGTAAACATCTTCTTTCACATGTCTGCAGAAGATACACAAACTTTATATCAAGATCACGTCAATAGAAGAGATCGTTACCATGAACTAGGCACTATGCACTATGTACTCCAAGGCTTGTAGACTCAACCAAGTCCCTTGGAATTATGTTAGACAAAAACCTGAACATGTTAACACACATTAACACGATGGCAAAAAACGCCAGTTTCCATTTAAGCTACCTCAGAAAATTGAAACCTTTCATAAATAACTCAGACCTTAAAACAGCAGTACAGGCATTAGTCATATCGAGTACAGTTGCACAACTCTAGCCGGGCTTCCCAAGATCTCAACAGCACCTATAAAAGCTTGTCTCAATGCAGCCACAAGACTCATAATGGGCTCCAGAAAATTCGGCCACATCACCCCTCATTTGAAAGCGCTCAACTGACTGCCTTACGAAGCAAGAATACAACTAAAAATCGCATGTATTACTCACAAAGCAATACACCACAAAACACCAATGTACCTTGCGCAGAAAATCACGCTATCAGGAGGATGTCGAGTTTCCCAGAGTCAAGGAGACTTTTTACTGAAACTGGCCTGTAGGAAAGTGTGTTTTTGTTGCAGTTACCCCCCACTTTTTGCCAGACTACTGATGCACTTTTTCTTTGTGTGCCCTGGGTCCCTGCCGATCAGGTTGCCAGGGCCTGTGTTCTTTCCCCAAAACTAACCCAATTGGCATCTCTGGCCACAGGTCAGCCCCTGGTAAATGGTACCATAGGTACCCAGGGCACTGTGACCAGGGACGACCTCTAAGTGCTGAAGCACTTATTGTGCCACCCTTAGAAGTCCTGTACCCTGACACTCACACACTGCCTTTGCAGTCTGCGTGTCTTGGTGCAGAACAAAACAAAGAGTCAACATGGCACACATCCACTGCCTACATCAGTCACAACATGTCACCCCTCTAGCTGGGTGCCCTATGCCAGTGGTGAGGGTACAGGTGCATGAGCCCTGTACCCCTACAGTGCCCAAGTCCATTCCTGGGCCCTGTAAGTGCTGTGTTGCCATTAAGAGTATATGGTGCTGGGACTTTGTCATTATGAACTCCACAGCACCATGATGGCTACACTGAAGACTGGGAAGTTTGGTATCAAACTCCTCAGCACATTAAACCCACACTGATGCCGGTGTGGGGGATTTAATGTAAAATGCACGACAGTGGGCATCTTAGAGATGCCCTCTGAAATTCGACCAACTACTAGTGACCTGACTGAGTGGCTGCATAGGCTGCCACCACCAGACATGTTTCTGGACCCCTGGGTCGAGAGCCTGCTTCTCTCGGTGGTCTGAAACAATGCACATCCTGGGACGAGGTGCCAAGCCTCCTCCCCCAGGATGGGCAGGGTTCACGAAGGAGAGTCTTCAGAGGCCTTTGTGAGCCTCTCCAGACCATTTGCTGCTTTCAGCATCTGGTCCCCACTGGTTCTACCCCCCACTTTGAGCGGGAGAACCAGCGGGGAAAACAAGTGAGGAAGGGAGGTGTGCCCACCTCTGCCAGGTCCACCCATCAGGTGGGGGAGGCGAGGTGAAGCACAACCTTGAGTCCCCGCCATCTTGAGGATGGGGGGACCCAGCCAACCAGGGACAGGCTCCTGCCACCCTCCCACAGGAGAGTGGCAGAATAGGGGGTGTACCCACCCCAGGGAAGGGACCCATTGGTCCCTGCCCTCCACCTGTAATGCCCCTAAATTTAGTATTTAGGGGGCACCCTGAACCTTGCTTACTCAGATTAGAAACCACAAGAAAAGAAGATAAGAAGAAGGACCGAAGCTAACAAGAGGACGACGCCCACTGACGGGCCCCAGCCCTACAAGCCTGTCTCCCCTCGAACCTGCTCCTGCGAAATCCCGGCGTATCCTGCAACCAGCAACCTCACAAACCCCAGAGGAACTGCCTGCCTTCACTTCAAGGACTCTATCTCCCGAGAACACCGTACGTGTTTAAACTGCAGCTTCTGGTGGCAGCCAGGAACCGTGAATCCAGCACACTCTGCACCCGCCGACCCCGGCCTGAACTAGAGTGAACCAACAGCACGAGGAGGTCCCCCCGACCTCCCTCAAGCCCCCAGTCGACACCTGCAGCCTCAAACCAGAAGACCCCCCCTACCGCGACCAGAGCGGGAAAGAAAATCTGCCGCAAAAAGGCACCCCTGCACCTGACGCCCCACGGGCTTGTGTGCCCAAACCAGCGGTGCCTAGCCAACCCACGACATCCCAACTTACCCCTCGAAGTGGTGGTCTTCATCCCCGAGCCTGCAGCCTTTCTTCAAACCAGAGGATCTCCATAGAAAACCACAGGGCACCCGATATCGAAACAGCACTCTGTCGCTGAGGGTGCACTTTTGGTGCCTACTTGTTTCCCCCTTTGCCCTGACCTAAACCCTAGGAGCTTTGCTCCCACAGCCGTATGGCCTGCTAGCCAGTAGCCACCAACCGGAGACCCCCTATCCTCTATAGGATAACATTGGACATCAACACTCTGCACCCGGCCGCCCTAGTGCCGCTGAGGGTACAACAACAGTGCATCACTGACCCTGGGAGACACCTGAGTCTAACCCCAGAACCCCAACTCCAAAGACTGAGTACTTACCTCAAAACCGATAGCCTGTTTTTCCTCGTAGGATAACATTGACACTTTTTCACCCAAAAAGTTTCTAAGTGTCGACTTTTGAAAACTAAGAATATTCTTTAAAAATCGCACAAATAGCCAAAATGCATTTTCTAAACTGTTTTCAAGAAATGTCCAAGTGCTGAATCTAGGTATCCAGCACTGAGTAGGAAAAGTAACGTAAAAGTAACTTACCTGTGAATTGAATTTCCTTCCATAGGATAAAATTGGTGGTTCTCATAGAAAAAGTTTTTGTCAACTTTTGAAATACTAAAATATTCTTTAAAAATCGTACATCTAACTAAAAGGCATTTTCTCAACTGTTTTCAGGAAATGCCCCAGGGCTGAATCTAGGATCTAGCACTGTGTTAGAAAAAGTAATCCGAAAAGTAACTTACCTGCAATTTATTGAAAAAGCCTATTCATTCCAATGTACTGTATTTGCTAAGTGTTGCATACTACTGCTCCCCTGTAAATCAAACAAAGTACCATTCCTATTGCATTTTCAAACAGTTCTATATCCAGTAACTTATTACTGCAACGTATTTAATGCTTACCTGTTCCAGGCTTGCTTGGTTCTAAAAATAAACAACAGTATATTTTTTATAGAAAAACTATTGGCCTAGAGTTCAGTTCTTGAGTGTGTGAATTCATTTGCTGACTGAGTGTGTACATCAAATGCTTAACACTGTCCTCTGATACTGCCATACTGCTCGACCAAGCTACCACTTTAGAGAGTAAGGTTCTATCTAACTTTAACCTCCGCCTACCTCTGGGGACTCTTGGACTCTATACACACTGTGCCTCACTTTGGTGTAGTATATATAGAGCCAGTTTTTTACACGGCCCTTTTCCGAAAGAAAAGAACTTATGACCTAGCTTTCTCTGGTGCAGCACCAAGAATTTGGAAATCGCTCCCACGGAACATTTAAATATCGTCCATTTCTGCTTTAAAAAATGAAGCCAAATCCTTTCTTATGAGCAAATTCCTTCCATAATTTCAGCAGACTTGTTATTATCAGAGGGCCTTTTGTTCACACATATGGTAACTCACATTGTCCCCTAACCATTATGTTATTATGTTTGGACTTATATATATGAGTGTTTAAGCACAAATGTTTTTTCCTACAAATCAATGTATAGTTACTCAGGACCTGGTAGTATAACTCGCTGCTCACTGGTTATTTACTAAACTCACATGTCGTAAGTGTTATTCTAAGTTTAAAGATATGTAATTGTAAAGCGCTCTGATACCCTTTTTTAGGGTCATGTTCGCCCTATATAAAACACCAAAAAAATACCTGAGTCTTTGTACAGCCTGTCCTTGGGATGGGCACACCTCAAAATGAAAGTTGAAAAGTAATTCCTGGGACAAACTCCATGTAAACGCTATAGTTCTTTTTAACTGAAACAGAAAATGGGCTTGATTTTTGATTATGTACAGCAGGTTTTAAGGAAGTGGTACTAGAGGATTAACTTCCAGCTAAATGATTTAACAGTTGAAACATGTTGGCTGTGTTTCTGTGAAGCGGCACTAATCCTTACTCAATAATAAATTACCGGTGAAGTGGAGACTCCTTCTTCCTACAGGCGGAAGTCTACATACATAAATACATACATATATTAGACAGTGTTGGTACTACTGTGTACTTATGCTTCAGACACATATTCCATATAAAATGCTTTTATTAATTTGCCTATTACTTTTGACCCCTTGCATGGATTTGCTTGAAATTTGGTAGGTCGACTAAGGTCTGGATTGCCTATTTTTGTTCTGGTGGAAAAGTTAACTGGAGGGTGATAAAAGTATTTTCCCATTTTAGCTCCCATAGGAAATTTTGCACATGCTTACAGCCCGAAAGATGGAACAAACTCATATCAAAATTGGCAAGAAAGTAAATCTTCACTCAGAAATCAAGCATTTATTGGTTTAGTGAAAATCCATTCCGTAGTTTTTGAGATTGGAACGTTTAAAAAAGCAATTTTTAAAGGATTAAAACTTTAGTTTTTTTCTGTGATTGGGGATTCACTATTTATTCGCAAATTTAGTTATTTAAAAGAAAAAGGATCTCATTGGATGAGGTGACCTCTCCTCCCATCTTTCTTTTTGGATCTGGGATTCCAAAGTGTTAATTGCGGTACCAAGAGATTGAATTGGCTGCCACAGGAACAACATTTCTCTTGTGACAGCCATTACAGGACTTTAGCAGAGTCCTGCAGGTTGCAAAAAATGCTTAAAAGGCGCAGGGTAGGCACACCCTGACCCACAGGGCACACTGAGGAGGCCCTCAATAGGTTACCTTTAGTTTAAAATTAAAAAAAATGCTCAAAAAGTCATGTGATTTGCATGTCTATTTACTGACTCATGAATTCCTGACACCTACAATGTCAGCCTTGGTACCACAGTCTTTGGCCACCATTTTAGGCGTTGGTGATTCACCAGTTTAAAATTGGACTTGTAATTCTGTGGCAAGCTACAGGTGTAAAGCTTGCATTAGATTTATGAATCCTATTTAGGATCTGAGAACATGAAAAAAATGTTTTAAAAGAAAGTTCTGGCCTATAGAACAGTTGTTCCCATTGGCCAGAGGCCAGGCTCTGAGCCTGACTCACTTGCGCAGAACCAAAGGCCGTGCATATCCGCAGTTGGCAGTCACTGGCAGGTGGGCTGCAGGCTCTGGCCAAAGGCCAGGCTTTGCAGCTAACTCACACAGTGCATCGCAAAAGGTCATGCACAATGGAGGTTGTGGCCAAGTGCTGCAGCCAGCACCCTCTGTGTACGGCGAAAGGTCATGTGCAGCAAAGGTTGGCCTACAGCCACAGGCCTCACCTGTTGTGCATGGTCTTTCACCCTGCGTAGTGGGGTTGAAAAATACATCATAGAAAAACAGGGACATTCACTGAAAGAAACACAGTTAAAAACTAAATTATGGTGCCGCTCAAACACATAAAGCCACTGAAATTCACCAGGAATGGTTTCCAAAGCACACAACACACAACATAACCTGTTCAGCCTGTTTGATATTTTCCCCATGCAATTTTCATGGGAAAAGTAGGCACAGCTATAACCCAAACGGGAGAAGGGATTACACCAAACTTGTCAGAAAGCCCAGGGCCAAAAACATATATGGATATGCGGAGGATCTGTCGTACCATTTTAAAAAGAAAATAAGGGTGGCTCCTGCCTTTTTTATGTTTACGTAACCCGGATAGGCTAGGGCCCAGGTGGTTGATGCGCTGTAAATAAAAGGGGATGGGCATACTGCCCTCTCCCTGAGCCATTTAACGACCCGAGTGACCCCATCCCCCAGGATCTCTGTATTTATATATTTATTTATGTTCCCGGAGCCATCTAATGGCCCCTGGGAACCCTAACCTCCAGGCTCCAGCAACACATACATTTGGGGAGGAGAACAAGGTGACTCTTGCGGGCAGAGATCACAAGAATACTTTCTCTCTCCTCAAGCTGGCTCCACTGCACCTGGAATGGGTGCTGGCAGGGGAGCGGGCAGGGATACTGGGCCATGTACCTTTCTCCGCAGCTCCCAGCAAGTGAAATGCTGTGAGTTCCCCAGGATGGAATGAGGCACCCATAGAACAAAAATATAGGCCGACTCCAGCCAAACCTGGCATGAGTGCTGGTTGGGAAGCCGGCGGGCTGCATGGACCTGGTGCTCTCCCTCTAGCCGTCCTCCAAAACAAAATGAGCTGTGGGTGTCCTGGGTGGGACACACACAAAAATACATTAAAAAGAACACAAGAAGGAACCAGAAGCCGAGGCCGCTCATTTATTATTCACTGCTTCTGACAAGGAGCGCCCCATATGGCCTTATGGGCTTATTAACATTTATTACCATTTGTGGTGATGCCCCAGTCTGGCAGGGGCACAACCAACATGTTATTTAACTGATGTGGGGGGCTGCATGGAGTGCAGGGACCCCCCCAAATAATGTTAACCAATTAACCCTATGTACCCTTGGGCCTACAAAACATGATCCACTGAAAAGTTGATAATATTTGTAAACATTCCCAGAGCTGGAGTTTTTGCTGTTTAGCTCGGGAATGCAGGGATCTATTGTGCTTTGTCTTATGACTATGTTATATGGCTTGAGGGTGTTAAACAAAGAATCCAAAACATGTTTAATGTTGTTTTGATTACAAACGCTTCATTAATAAAAAAAAGAAATGACATATATTGCATTGATGTCCTGACTCTTTGACAAAGCCAATTGGCTTATCTTGTATTTTGATGTACTCAACCCTTAACAAAGTCAGTAGGCCTGACTTTTATATAGTGTGATAATTTTCAATAAAAAACAACCATTGCAATTCACTGAAAAAAGCGGAGGTTAAAGTGACAGCATAAGTATACTAAAAACAAAACTAGAAATTCATTGAAAAAAACAAAGGTTAAAGTGACTTTACATTCAAATGAAAGTGTCACTTACAACATAGCATTTTTAATCTTCAAACAAACACTGAAATGTACCAGTTATAGTCAACTGAAGTAACCATAACTTGCCCTATGAAGTAACTACCTCTTGAGCCCTAACCATACATTGCTTATATCCATACATATTACATCAATCATGACATGCTTAATGACAACATTGATATCCTCACAGATGATATCCAAAATTACATCATCTATGACAACACTGTGCAAGACAATGTATGCTTGATTAAGCACCTCCGCTACCATATGCACACGTCTCATTTTCCAATACGAACATGAAAGCTGCACTCCAGCTGAGTTTTCAAGTGATCAGTTTATTTTAAGGCACAACGACATTCTATGTATTTCGGTTGCCAGCCGCAACGTTGGTCACGATCTAGTGCCATATTGTTTTCACAATATATATAAAAAAATAGTATACCCAGAATGCATTGTGTGGACATCACAAGGTTTTACATTTTTGCTCAATAACATGGGCGCCAACTTATAAGGGGCAAATGGATGCCTATCTTCTCTGCATTATATGACGTGTCAATATTGAAAAAATACTATTGCATTACAATTCATTTGGCATTTGTTAGAAATGGGGGTCTCTAGTTGGCAGGTTGTTACCCTGTCCCAGTAGGGACCTTTCTTCCTAGTCAGGATAATAGTTACACTTCGAAAATTAACCCATGTTAACCCCCTTGGTAGCTTGGCATGAGCAGTCAGGATTATTTCAGAGGCAATATGTAAAGCATTTGCCCAAAACACACAGTAATACAGTGAAAATACTACAAAAGGACACCACACCAGTTTTAGAAAATAGCCAACATTTATCTGTGTAAAACAAGACCAAAACGATAAAAATACATCATGCAGTTATCAAGATGCGAATAATGCAAAAATAGACTTTAAATAAAGTTACCTGAAGTCGATAGCTCCTCCTGAGGCTATCATGGCTTTGTGACCAAACAAATCCAATGGTTCAGGCTGGCTACGGTGTTGGGACCCATAAAACAGTACCTTTAGAAATGCAGGGCGTCTGGACCTCGTGATGAGTTCAGAAGAGACGGCGTCAGCAGGCGTTGGTTCTGGAGAGAAGTGTAGAAGTCGTTGGGTCCTTGAAGTCACATGCGTGCAGGTCGAACTCCGTGAGGTTGAAGCTGCGAGCATCGACAGGCGTCAAGGCTGTGGTGTGAAGTGGAGCGGTGCTCGTAGCGGTGCTGGCAAGTCACGGTGCAAGCAACGGTGTTGTCGTTGCTGAAGCGCAGTGGTAGGTAGATCCAAGGCTGTGGTGCGAGACAGGGCAATGCAGTGTGCGGGACCACAGGTCGCGGTGCAAGCAGCGGCGTCGGTTGACAATCTGGAGTCGATGGTGCTGCCGCAGGTGGGCCAGTGCTGCAGTGTGTGACAGATAGTTGCGTCTGGCAACTTATGAGTGGTGCTCCAAAACCACGGCACAGGCAGCGGCGTCAATGTCAGCTCGAAGCCTCATCATCGGTGAGACCAGGGTGGCGGCATGAAGCAAGGCGGTGCAGAGTGCGGTTCCCACAGGTCGAGGTTCAAGCAGCGGCAAGGTGGTGGCATTGGACGGCGGCATCGGTGAGACCACGGTTGTGGTTCAAAGTTCGGCGGTGCCTTCAGGTCACAGAGGCATAATTGATGGTGTCAGGTTTCTTTTTTCCTCTGTGGCAGCTGAAACACATAGTTCCAGATGAAGGTACCCAGAGGAAGGTGAAGTCTTTGCTGTTCCTGAGACTTCTTGAACATGAACAGGATGCAAGCTCTACCTCAAGCCCCTGAAGATACTCCGAAAAAGAAGTTGTAGAAAGTTCAGTTCAATCTTTTCACTGCCCAAGACAGATCAGCCATTTGCAGGCCAACACAGCAAAGCACACAGCAAAGTGGCAGACTCTCATCACAGCTTCCCCAGCTCTTGTTCTTGGCAGGTTCCTTAATCCCAAAGACTTCTAAAGTCCCGGGGTCAGGGACCCAATATTTATACCACATTTCCCTTTGAAATTGGCACAAACAAAGTTCCTCTGGCATACATAAACCTGTTCCGCCTGTCTCAGGCCTGGCTCAGGCCAGGTTCACTCCAGGAAGGAGAGACAGCTTTGTGAGAGGCAGCCACAGTCCATTCAGGTGCAAGCGACAATTTCTCCCATTACTCTAAAAGCATCCTGGTCTATTCAGCCTGGCTATGAGTCACCCAGGAAAGGCAGGACACACCCCAACCTACCCCTTGTGTCTGTCTATTGTGAATGCACATCCCCTGTCCCTCTCAACCTAGGTGGTGCATACACAAATAGGCAGAGGCACACAGGATGGTTAAGCAAGGAAATGCTCACTTTCTAAAAGTGGCATTTTGAAAAACACAATATAAAAATCGTCTTTACTAAAAGATGTATTTTTAAATTCTGAGTTCAGGAAGCCTAAACTTCAATCCTCCATCTTGTCCCAATGGAAAGTTACGCTTGTAACATGTTACAGTGCAGCTCCCATGATAGCCTATGGGACAGACAGCCTTGCAATAGTGAAAAACTAAGTACCCAGTATTTCACTACCAGGACATGTAAATCACACCAGTACATGTCCTACCTTTCACATACACTGTACCCTGTCCAAGGGGGTACCTTAGGCCTACCTGAGGAGAGCCTTACATGTATGAAAAGGGAATGTTAGGGCCTGGCCGGTGGGTGTACTTGCCAGATCGACATAGCAGTAAAAACTGCATGCAGACACTGCAGTGGCAGGTCTGAGACACCTTTGAAAAGCTAGTTGTGTGGGTGGCACAATCAGTGCCACAAGCCCACTAGTAGCATTTGATTTACAGGCCCTAGGCACACACAGTGCACTGTACTAGAGACATACTAGTAAATCAAATAGCCAAATCATGGAAAACCAATCATAACACAATTTAAAGTAGGAGCACTTGCACCTTAGCACTGAATAGCAGTGAAAAAGTGTGCAGAGACAATAAACCAGCAAAAACGAAGTCCAGCATACAATCAGAACAGGAGGTCAGAAGGCAAAAAGACAGGGAAACCACCCTAAACGATGCCAGGTCTAACAACATTATTAATTCATGTAGTCAATGTTAGCGTCATCAAGGTTTTCAATTTTCAATTTGATATATTATATATTATAAACTGTTTGAACAAAAAAAATTCAAGGTAATCTGTAGCAGGCAAATGATTAATTAATGTCCCTCCTGTATCTAAACTTAACTCCTATGAGTAATTATTGCTCTAAGTAGGCGCTAATCATCTACATGTCAGCACCATAATGCCGTCCAAGTGGGTTCCCACATGAACAAATACACATAAAAGTAGTGCATGGCAGGGAAATGCATCCTATCCCGCTACTTGAATGGATAATGCCCCAGTGGGCCTTCATTATGACAGATTAATATGAAGGGTAAATATACCCTACCCCACTAATAAAAAAGATAATGCCCCAGTGGACTTCCAATGCAACAAATCAATAAAGAGGGTGAACAGGCACATATTCTTTAATCATTATTAGAGAGAATTCTCATTCAAACCGTAATCAGACATATATCTAATTCACTGTAGACACAAATAATCAAAATCCTTACACATGATTCCACATAGCCAAAGTGAACAGCGCCTCAATTTGAAGAACTGCTTCATACACTAAAATACCATTTTCAATTAAAAATAATAAACAAGCATACCCACCCCAAAAGTGCTATATTCAACTAAATTAAAAGTGTAATTAAAAACCCTGGTGCAGAATGCAAAGATAGCGAAAAAGAAGATCTATTTATGGCAAGCATGAGTGCAGTTCTTCATCTATGTTGAGGCCAGAGGGCTCCTTGTTGTCCATATTCATATGAACCTTGCCTCCAGTTGTCTAAGCTTTGTTTCCCATTCTCCACCTCTCTTGCTGTTTGGGATCTGCGTGATGCAGCTATATTTCAACAGTCTTACATTATCATTGTGATGTTTTTTTTAAATGTCTTGCAACTGGATAAGATCTATCCTTGTTGGTGGTGGCCCACATATGCTGTAATGTATGCTTGAGGGTGGGTAGCATGGTGCTACCTATGTACACTTTGGGACATGGGCACTTTAAGTTGTAAACTACATATTTACTTTTACATGTAAGCCTACTTCTTATTTGTATGATGGAATTGAAGGGTGTTCAGATCTGAGTTACATTTTCCCCATGCCACCCCAGTTTAGACCCAGCCATATGCAAATCAGTCTTGACCCTGCTCCTCATGGGATCAGTCCAGCCTGAATTGACAAGCCGGGTCCTCTCTGGACCGGAAACAAGCATCCTGGGACTGGTTTCAGGGTATATCACCCTCATCAGCCAGGCTAGCTTGAATCCAGTGGCAAAGTGAGCAAGGGACTCATGTCTGGCAATGCTCACCCCACCTAGGATGAAAAGTGCAGGAAAAACAAATGATAGAAGGAATGCTGAAGAATTCAAACATTGTCCCCCAGTCAAGAGATCTTGACTAAACCCATCGTTCTTTTGCTCACTACTCCACCCCAGTTGGGACCCAGCCATGTGCAGATCAGTCATGACCCTGCTCGTCATGGGAACAGTCCAGCCCGAACTGTCAAGCCGGGTCCTCCCAGGAAGGGAAACAAGCATCCTGGAACCGGTTTTGGGGTATTTCACCCCTCATCAGCCAGGCTAGCTTGAATCCAGTGGCACAGTGAGCAAGGGGTCAATGTCTGGAGCTGCTCATTTATTATTCACTGCTCCAGGAAGGAGAGCCCCATAATGTCCTGTGAGAGCTTATGAATTATATTTTTTGATTCAGGTGGTGCCCCTAGAAACAGATGGGGTACCACCAAGCATTTTTTATTGATATCCTGGGTCAGAGGGCTTACTAAATTTTTTAAAGAACTGTGAGCTGGGGCTGTATGCTATACAACTGGAGTGAAGAATTTCCTTGTGGTTAGTTCTATGACTGCATTTTGTGGCTTACAAATGTGAAAAAAGACTCAAAGACATGTTTATGGTTGCTATAAAAATGCTTTATTTGAAATATATTTTGGCAATAAGTATTAATAAACATCGCAATGTGTGTAATTATAAAATATACATTTAATCATAATAATTGGTGATTTTTTGATAAATTCAATAGGTTTGCTTTAAATATGTTGATGCCTCACCTCCTGATAAAGCCTATAGGCCTGCCTTTTATATTTATATGTTTAATACATTTGTTTTCATAAAGGGAGTTGGGCACAAGCAGAGGGGTTGGGCACCCGCTGGGGGTTGGGTGCAAGGCCTGACCACAGTCAAGCCCCAGCGCCCAACCCCACGCCGCGTACGACGATGGACATCTTACTTTACATTAAAAAAAATAGAAATCCACTGAAAAAAACAAAGGATAAAGAGAAAGTAACAATAAAGAATTGTAATAATATATCACTTTACATTAAAAAACATATAGAAATTGACTTTAAAAAACAAAGTTTAAAGGTACATTATGTTAGGTTAAAATATCAGTAAAAACATAGGGGCATATTATCAGGCCAGGCGATAAAATTATCGCCGCTTTAACGGCGATAATGGGCTTGATAATATGCTCTATGGAATTCCAATTGAAGCCCATGTTAGACGTCCTTCACCTTTAACATGGGCTTCAATTGGAATTCCATAGAGCATATTATCAAGCCCATTATCGCTGTTTTAGCGGCAGTTTTCTGCCGCTAAAGCAGCGATAATATTATCGCCTCGCTTGATAATATGCCCCATACTGTTTTAAATCAACAACATCACTGAAACCCACCAGATATAGTTATCTCAAGTGACTATAAGTCATGCCCTAAAGTAACTATAACTCCCGCCCTCATCATGCACTACTAATTACCTCACATATACCATGTTCTATGGCATCATTGGCAACATCACTGCAACATCTGAATTTGCATCATTGATGAGTTATGGCATGTACCCTCACTTAAGGGACAAAGGAATAAATCTTCAGAGTATGGTTTAATCCGTTCCCACAGTGACCCATCTGTAAGAGTTTTAGTTAGGAGTGCAAACGTCACAAGTTTTTTCTATAGTTGAATATACAGCAGGGTAACTTTTTCTACCTATGAGTTCTCCACCGTCAGATTCTTATAGTAAACAGCTTGTTAGACAACTGCCCATGCAGGGCTGTAAATGTTTGACTGTACCAAATCACCACTCTGAGCATTCCCATAGACAGAGCCAAAAAGAAAACACTGTCTAAATAGCTGCATCATCATGCACATGCCAAAAGAGACCCATTACCACTGAGAACCCTCTCTGACACACTTGCTTCTGTGCAACTTGTTTGGTGCTCCTGGTAAACACACACACGCACTGTTATCACAACCCTCCTCTATCCTACTACACATGGCAAGCAGTGTTAGGTAATTCGTAAATTCTGCATATACATTAAGGCATGGGTGCTTTCATCTACCTTAGAATGTTATTTTATTCTTCATTTCATAAATGATAAAATCAGCCAATGCAATTCATACCTTTATACTGAGGAAGCTTTCATGAATGAATCAAGAATGTGCATTATTAACAGTGTGCTGTGTAAGTAATCTACACTCAAGTTCACACATTTATATTGACATGAAGCTATTGCTTTTGGAATGACTTTGTTATGATTTGTTAAAGTGCATTTTCCTGACTTATGCTAAGTAGGTCTCAAGCTAGGCCTTCATGCCATTTTGTCCAAAACGGAAGTCACATTTACTGTTTATTATTTCAGCTGCACGAAATCAAGCAGATCATGTTTGTTTATTGCTGGATTACACTGTTCTCAAGGAAGAATCTTTACCAGGGGGTCACTATCGTAATGTTTTTACCAAAGATCTTCTGCTTGCATGCTGCATTACATTAATTCACAATGGTTCACTCTTGTATATGTAAATACTTTTTTCTGACACCTCAGAGGTGCCGAATCAATATTCATGTAATGGGTTAGTGCTTAGGTGATAGAGTTGTATGACGATTTAAAATTCTGTTTTTTGATTTGCTGAAAATGTAGTTCTCTGCTCACACCACTGTGATATGCACATTTTACACTCTTTTATCGGGACATTTCCTATATAAACACTCAGTGAGGAAATGGGGTGTATAAAATGGTGTAGTTGTGCGACCCCACTGTGTAATACACTTACCAACTCCTTTAGGACAAGTAGATTTCATTTGTGAAACCCAACCCTGAGTAGCTGTGGCTCTGAGCAGTCGGACTTACACAGAGGAACAAGTGCACTTAAATAACAGCAAAACAAATGAAGAAATACACTAGCTACTCATGAAATACAAAACCAATAAAAAAAATAGACTGTATTTTTATGCCTTTTTAGACACCACAGCAAAAAAGATCTACCAGAGGGTACCAGAGATATAGAAATTCAAAGGTATATTAAATATGCACTTTTTCACTTAATCACAAACAAGCATTGGCAAATTCAATGAAGTTGACACAGAAACCTTTTCAGGAAAAATGTAGGTAAGCAACAATTTGGTTACTTTTAGTTACTTTAAGTGACCAACTCAAGGAGGGAGCCACTTAAAGGGACCAGCAAGGTCCACAGAAACAGTTACCTCAGACAAGGAAGTAGTTTTCAGTAAGTTCCACACACTTTTATCCCTTTGCTATAGGTTCCTATAAAAGTGGTCCTTCAGGGGTCTTTCTGCTGCAACTTTTTGGTTCATGAACTAGGTGAGGTGGTCCTTGCCACAGGGATCGATGTCGCTTGAAGTCCTCTCGATCCAGGTAGAAGGCCAGTTGCCACTGTGCTATCGGTCGCCTGGTATCAGGGTGACAGCCAAATCCTTTCCTGGACAATAACTCGTCTTCTGGGTGACCAAGCTGCCCTCCCACAACTCAGTAGACTTATGTGCAACTTTTAAGCATTGGGTTCTGGTCTCTGGTGCTGCATGGCAGTGAGTGGCAGCAGTACGAAGATCTGGGCTATCAACTTGCCCCAGCAGGCTTCTTTAGCTGTTGTGGTGCTGTGCTGCGAACAGGAGGTCAGCCAAATACCCCTTTAAGTCTTTTGCTTCAGCTGGGCTCTGGAGACAACTTCTCCACAAGCAGGACAAAGGAGGTACAGTCCCTTCTCCTTTGCTAACCACTAGGTTCAGCAGGTGCACTCCATGCCAGTAAAGCCTCTCTTTGCCTGTTCCTCAGTGCAGTACGACAGTCCTTCTTCAGTCCTCTTCTCAAGCCCATTGAGATTTAAGTTCTGGGTGCTGGGTGCCCTTTTCCTCCTCAGAAAAAATCCTCAGGGTAGGATGTGGTTTATGCTACCAGGCTTCCTCCCTTCTGGTGATCAGTTCCTGCAAAGTGTGGCATCTGTCTATGCAAGGGTGCACCATTCTGTTCACTTCCAACATGACATAACCCCTCTCTTGGCGTCCAGAGCTCCCTAGCCCAACCCAGAGTTGTAGCTAACTATGGGGCTACATGCCCCTGGAAATACAGTATGGCAACTGGTTTCCCCTCTCCTATCCAAGTGCCAGCCTGTTTACCTAAACCCTCTCCCAAGTGTTCCAGATTTGCTCTTCAAAGGTGGTTTTTACTTAGAAGCTCGCCTTTTAGGGCAACTCTAACTTAAATGTCCTGGGTACCCTCGGTGCCTGTACTTTGGAGTTACAAGTAAGTTAGTTTAGGCCAATTGAGTATAAGCTAGTTCAACATACACCTTTTAGTCAGGGCACTGGCACTGAGGTCTGGTTAGTAGGCCTCAGTGCACTTTCAGAGTCTAAAAACCAGCAGCATCATTCCAAAAAGTTGAGGGTGGTGTTAGAAATGGGTGTCTCTAGTTGGCAATGGTTTGCACCTTTGTCCAAGTAGGGACCCTTCTTCCTAATCAGGGTAAGGGAGTTACACTCCTAAAATAACCCATTCTCACCCCCTTCGTAGCTTGGCATGATCAGTCAGGCTTATCTCAGAGGCAGTGTGTACAACGAAAACACTACAGATGGACACCGCACCAGTTTAGAAAAATATCCAATATTTTTATACATCCAAAACAAGATCAAAACGATAAGAATCCAACATACAGTACTTAAAAGTATATACTTTGCAAAATATCCTAAAAATTGCAGAAATATCTCAAAAACGCAGTTCTTACGAGTCGGTAGCTCCGTCTGGGGCTACAGTGATGCTGAAAACAACAGAGTCTAACAGTTCCAGCTGACCGTGTCAGTACAGGCCAGCAAAACCATGGACAGACTCGTGAACAGTACCTTTCTCGTTGCCATGGACACGTTGGTGTGAGACGGTCATGGCAACCATCGCGGTTACGTTGCAAAATGGAAGCGGTGCAGGCTGCGGTACCCTCATGATACGGTGCAGGCAGCGGCTTGGTGAGGATCGTCCAGACTGCGTCGGTGAGACCAAGGTTTACGGTGCAGGGCGAGGTGGTGCTCTATGCGGTGCTGGCAGGGTGCGGTGGAAGCGACAGAGTCAGTTAGCGGGAGCTGCGTCGGTCAGCCCAGACTGCTGCGAAGGGACGAGGCGGAGTGTTGTGAAACTTACTAGCAGTGCCCCCAGCCATGATGCGGACACGAGTGTCGAAGTCAGCAGCAGTGACGGCGTCAGTGAGACCAGGATGGCAAAGTGAAGTGAGGCAGTGCGGAGTGTGGTGCCCATAGGTCGCGGTACAAGCAGGGGCTCGGTGGCGTCATCGGTGAGAGCAGTGTTGCGATGCGAGATGCGGACGGTGCCCTCTGTGGTGCCATCAGGATACAGAGCCAGCGACAGAGTCGGTTCCGTTTCCCTTTGCTGTGGCAACTTAAACAGCGGTTCCAGAAGCGGTACTCAGAGGTTGGCAAAGTCTTTGCAGCACCTGAGACTTCAGAACCGGAGGCAAACTCTTCTTCAAGCCCATGGAGATACTGAGCACAAGTAAAGAAATTTCAGTCCAGTCCTTTCACTGCCCAAGGCAGAAGCAGCAACTGCAGGCTAACCCAACAGAGCAACAATACAGCAAAGGGGAAGTACACCTCCTGGTAGCTCCTCCAGCTCTTCTTCTTGGCAGGATCCTTGATTCCAGGGAGTTCTAAAGTTCTGGTGTCTGGGCCCCAATATTTATACTCAAAATCCCTTTGTTCTCTCAGGCACAATGGGCCAGATTCACAGAACAAACTTAAGACTAAATCATAAACTTACTACCATTTTCGTATTCACAGAATGCACCTACTACTACTGGTATTCACATAGTGAACTTACTACTTTTGCTATTCACAAAATGAACTTAGGACTTTTGCTATTCACAGAATCCATTTACGACCACTAAACTTACGTCCAAACTCGGGCCGGAATTTCCACACCCGGAGCGGAATTTCCGGGCCCGGAGCGGAAAGTCCGCTCCGGGTGCGGAAATTCCGCTCCCGGGCCGGAAATTCTGCCCTCGGGCCGGAAATCCCGCTCCCGGGCTGGAAAATCAGAATTGGGACCAGACTACATTAACTGTGGCCATTGATCATTTGAGCCAAGGGAAAACACCTGTTCAAGTCCCTACCATCCCCCACCATGCATCAGCTGACGCACTCCAGCCAATCCCAGCCAACAGCTCCAGTTAGCCATCATGTTGCTAGTGCCTACCATCCCCCACCATGATCCAGCTGAAGCCAATTAACACTGACTGACCAGCAGCAAAAAACATTTAAAAGCAGCACACAGTGAAGGAACAGGTTTGGCCACACAGAGTTTGTATTTGCAAGCAGAGACCGGCTAAGAAAAATGGACCTCCTGAAGAGAAAGAGGAACTACACAGCAGAGGAGACCACCATGCTTGTGGAGTTCATTGTCAGGCACCACAAACGCCTCTATGGACTCCCACCCTACTGCACCAGTGGGACACAGAAGGCAGCCCTGTGGCAGCAATTATCCACTGCTGTCACAGCATTGGGGGAGGAGAGGCGCACTGTCCAGGACCTAAAAAAAAAATGGCAGGATGAGCGGCTGAGGGTAAAGGAGAAATACTCCAGGATTGAATTACAATGGATCATCCCAGCTGCATACTCTGGACCACGCATCCGCCTCACCCCACTGGAGGAGGATATCCTGACAACCATACACCCCCACTTGGTCCATGGGCTGCCTGTCAGTGATGTCCGCTACGTGGTACTAGGTAAGTGGGATGAAAAGATAAAGTGCATGAATAGAATGTCTGTGTTGCACTGTCAGTGTGAATAAGGAAGTAGTCCAAAGTGTATAAATTAATCCGTCAGTCAGAGACTCCTGTATCCCCCTCTGTATGTAGCACTACAAGTCCCACAATCCTTAGCGATGGAAATGGCAAATCCCTCCCCCACTTCAGAAAACATGGCCACTGTCCGGTTGCAGTAATACACCAGCCCGCTAAGTAGCAATTGACAAATAACAGCAGAGATGCGCCAGTAACAATGCCACACCCAATCCAACTCTTGTGCAACCGCGGATGCGTCACATTTACAATGCGGTGCACTGTGGCGCTGGGATAGACAGATGGATGTCGCAACTGATGGCATTAGGGGGATGCTCTGCTGGAGTAGTGTCGCAAGTGTGACGCAACTCCAACAATGTCCATGGACCGCCTACACCTAACGTTCAGGGCAACTCATTACATGTGCCTCAAGCTGGTTTAAGTTAGCATGGCACCACCCTATGAAAAGTGACTACGTGAAATGCCGTCGATTACAATGCATCACTTGTATGAGGCATAACCAAATAAACACACACCCTGCCTACATCACAGCTGATGCATGTTTAATGTTGCGCAGGACCGCACACCGCGAGGCATCCCCATAGATGCATAACATTGTGAATAAGTCTAAATGTGTCACCTGTATTACCCCACCACTGTGTCACAGGAGTGACGCAACTGCGGTGTAAATGTATTACAAGGGGCGTGGAAACATGCCACTAAATCTCAAAGAAGTAAATCACCCCGTGCAAGCTTAAAGCACAAAGCAGAAGGTGAGAGAATCATCTGATCCAAAAGTCAGACACCTATTCTGTTGTACATTTCCCACCCTGCCACGCCATTACGACCCAATGCACCACTGCTCCTACCTGCCCAGTCAGCGGCAGTACTGCATAACACTGTTAGCATGCAGAAGAAATGGGGAAATCACAGAAATGTTCCACAAGCACATATTCCAGATGTTTTCTCTCTTCTCACCCATTGACACATTCAGCCAGAGCACAGACAACTGCCGCAGCAGAGGTCCCTGCATCGACTGGGAGGAATCGCCACCGTACACCCTCACCGACTGGTAAGTCAAAGTGGCCAGGAGATGGTCAAAATGCATTCATTGTCAGGAGTGACCGAGGGACATATAGTGCCCACATATGATAGTCAACCAGAGATGAACAAATAGCTGCATTACTATTGGAGTAGTCAATGGACATCCACTTTTAGCTAATTATAATTGTGAATAGCTGAAGACAATATATTACATGTCTTGGTTCATCAAACCTTCGTAATTGCGGAACATGACATGTTTTACAGCAACAGGCCCAGACCTGGGATTCCAATCCTGTTATCAAGTGCCACAACTACTCAAAAGGGTGCCCCCACTATGTTGTAATGGTGTCTGTAGACGTAATCAATCAAAGTAATTGACTGAAATATGGCAATGATGAACAAGTGAGATCCCAGGGTCATTAGTATTGACAATGCATATACTGTCCAACTTTGAATGTTTCCAATATAGATCAAATTCCCAGTCCACACAGCTGGTCATGTACCACTTACATTGTCTGGCGTTTGTGTTGCCCATCAACAAAACACGATAGTGGACCTCACATCAGGATCCGTAGACATGTCATTGTGATATTGGTTGCATCCAGGTAGTGGGCCCATTCGAAGTCATGTGGGAGCAATCATGAAATTACGTATAACACACTTCAGCGACGCTGGTGCCCACAACTGCTTGTGCTCATCCTTTGTGCCAGAAATCTAGTGCATCACATGTGGCTGCCGGAATGTTAAGTAGCAAAACACACTTATCATTGTAGGTACAACGAGGTCCTCCCAGAATCAAAGACACACACTGACTTCTGCTACAAGGTTGGCTGTGACATCTTTTCAGGGCCCACACACTGCTCCCGTGCTGGGCCAAGGGAGGGGAACCCAAGAATATATCAGGCTGACTGCTCATGAAATGTGCCTTTCACGTCCGCCGTATGTTGTATGTGTATTACAACACTGTTGTTCTGCATCACAATATGCTCACATATGGCATTTGAACCCATGCAAGATCAACCCCTGGTAGCTAATGAAAGGATGACACAAAATGTATGCCAAGTGAGTGCAGAATGGACATTCAATAGTACCATGAGTCATATGAAGTGACCAAAACACAACCGGCTTGCAATTCAATGATAGGAAACACCATGATGAAAATAGCATGGCTGAGGCCAACACTGATGTCAGTAGTGTACCTTTGAGATGAATGTAGGGGCTGCTAAGGTGAATCTTCATGCAGTTACACCTGCTAAATGACTAGGCAGAAGAGCAACACGCTAATCCAGTGCAGGCAGAAGGCATCAAAGCCTCTCAGCCTATCCGCAATGTGTGAGTATAAACCAAATGTTACATTCTGCTTGCCTCCTCTCCTACTGTATTCACATGTATAGGTGAGTGTTTGACATATGAGGTTTGGATGTCTGCTGTACAAGACACCAATCGTCGTCAGCTAAGTAGTACCATGATCTGGGAAATAGAGTACGCAAAGAGAGGACACTTAAAGGATGGACATAAGACATATGTGTTCTCTCATACAAATATGTGTGACTTCATGCGTGGGGAAGCACAAATGAGCAACATCATGTCCCTGACTATTGCAAATCTCCCACATGAAACCCTTTCTGACTTGACAACAAACAACATGAGACTCTGGAAATATGTAAGTCTGAATGGCAAAGGTGATAGCAGTGTAATGGGGAGGAATCCGGGTCATTTATCCCTTCCTATCAGTAATCTTCTCATACATGTGTGTCTGTTGATGTCTCATCTCATTGATGTCACTGCTGTGTGGAGGAAACGGCTGGCAACTGCTGCATGTGAGCAGGTGCCCAAATGGAAAGTTCAGGAGCTAAACATGCTGCACATAGTTCTGGATTACCCACAAATAGTCATTGGGAATGACATGTTGACTCAGAGCTACCATCTGTTGTTGCAAAATATAGACCTGTATGTCTTATCACAGCTGCTGACCGGATTACACCCCAGCAGCGTGCACCATCCCGGGGACTGAATGACATCCTGGCTGCAGCAGTTCAACCCTCTCGCAGCCGTCCTTCAGGTAATTCTAGCATGAGGTGTCTGTTGATGTGTCATCTTAAAGATGTCACTGCTGTGTGGAGGGAACGGCTGGCAACTGCTGCATGTGAGCAGGTGCCCAAATGTAAAGTTCAGGAGCTAAACATGCTGCACATAGTTCTGGATTACCCACAAATAGTCATTCAGAATGACATGTTGGCTCAGAGCTACCATCTGTGGTTGCAAAATATAGACCTGTATGTCTTATCACAGCTGCTGACCGGATTACACCCCAGCAGCGTGCACCATCCCGGGGACTGAATGACATCCTGGCTGCAGCTGTTCAACCCTCGCGCACCCGTCCTTCAGGTAATTCTGGCATGAGGTGTGTCACTGGCTTCGACTCCAAAGCCATGACAGAGATCCTGATTCCCCTCTGCATGTAATCAGCAGTCGTTGTGTACTAAGTGAAATACAAATCAGGAGTGTCATGTGCCTGTCTGACAATTGGTGATGCAGATAATTGAGAATGTTGTCACTTCCCTCTACAGCTGCTGGTTCAGGGACAGCTAGGCCTACGAAAGCCGTGAGGAGACAGGTCCAGCAGGTGACACTAGGGGGGAACACCAAGGGACAGAGAGTTGTGGCTGGAGCTGGTGAGTTTGCCTGTATCTGTGTAACACCTCAGTGCTATGGTGTGAGCTGTCATTTGTGGTGGTACCCTACACAGGTCACATGATCCTCATCTGTTGATGCAAAGTACAGTTAATACAAACCCTTGTGTTGCACCACATGTCATACCAGGTCAATCCCTAATACGGTTGCAACCTCTGTTCCAAGGGATGCTGAGGACGAGGATGACAGGCCTATGACCAGTGCGGGCCGACGTGGAATCAGAGGGGAGAATCCCCTGATCCTCCAAGCTGTGATGTCGGCTTCAAGCACTGCTCAGGAGGAGGAGGATGAATTTCCTGAGGACGTCTACTTGGTGGATGATGAGGACTACATGTCTGATGACGATGAAGATGCCAATGCGCGCTATCGTGCCAGATTGGCTAAATCGGTCAGGGCATCAACTCCTCTGCCAAGCAACGTTCGTCAGCCTCCTCCCAAGCATACCATGGCCTGTCCCCAGACTCGAGCAAACCAGCCACAGCACCCACGCATCACAACACAGGCATCACTCCCTCACAGTCCTCACGTCCAGGACCAACATGGTGGTTCCCCTACCCACTCTTCCCTAGACAGTGTATCCCTGCCATCCTCTCCACCATCTGGGGGTAGTACCAGCCCTGTTGTGCTGCCGGAATCCCCTGGGCACCATTCACCTGCCCACAGGCTCCCTCCTGCCACCCCACCCGCTGCTGTAGGACGTGCTCGTCCCATCCATGGCAGACAGCTGCAGAGAGGGCCTGCACCTGGCTGTGATGACCAGTGGGAGCAGGACTTCTTCCAACAGCAGGGCGATGTGAGGCAGGACATTAGTGCCATAGGGGCTACCCTGTCCGACATGTCGGACTCCCTGCAGGACATGGTCCACTTCCCTCAGGCGGTGGAGAGGCTGAGCCAAGTGTTGGATAGGATGGATAGGACTTGGCAGGACATGTCCAGAAATATGCGAGACATGCTATCCATCCAGAGGGAAGAGAGTGCAAGACACCATGCCTTGGCCATGAAGATGATGGAGGGCATATTGAGAGTGAGCCAACCTTTCCCTTCACGGTCAACGCAGGGAGGGGAGCCATCATATCTGCCCACAGGACAGCACATCCCCACACCTGTACCAACTGCACACCAACACAGCAAAGGGAGACATCCACACCAGCGGCCTGAACTGGCACTCCCAACACCAACCCCTGTTCAGGCACTGCCGCCACCTGCACAACCACCACCAACCCCTGTACAGGCACTCCCGCCACCTGCACAACCACCATCAACACCTGTACAGGCACTGCCCCCACCTGCACAACCACCAACAACCCCTGTACAGGCACTCCCACCACCTGCACAACCAAAACCACCCCCTGTACAGGCACTCCCACCACCTGCACAACCACCAACAACCCCTGTACAGGCACTCCCGCCACCTGCACAACCACCACCACCTGTACAGTCACTCCCGCCACCTGCCCAACCACCACCACCTGTACAGTCACTCCCGCCACCTGCACAACCACCACCACCACCTGTACAGGCACTCCCACCACGTGCACAACCACCAGCAACCCCTGTACAGGCACTCCCGCCACCTGCCCAACCAGCACCACCACCACCTGTACAGGCACTCCCACCACGTGCACAACCTGCCCTTGTCCAGGCACAACCATCAAGTGTGCATACACCATCTGCCCCAGCACATGTGGATGACCCTGGACAGTCCCTTGGACAGTACCCACCTCCACGTAGGCGGCGAGCCAGACCTGAGAACTCCGAGCGGTCATTCCCCCCAAATTGCGGCGTCGCACTCACCAGTGACAGGAACCCAGGACAATGTAACCACGTGATTGTGTGTGCACCAAATAAACACCTACCAAAAATAAAATTCTGTTGTGTATCATGTCCTGTGTAACGATGTAGGTGGCCTCGAGATGTGAGAAGGTATGTGTGTGTGTGACACAGTTACAAGTGTAACCCATCATTGCAACCAGCCATTATGTGCATAGCAGATGACTCACCAAATATGTGTCCATATTCAGAACCAGACATTCAGAATGAAGTCAAACAAGTGGAAGTTATTAGTATTCCTAATTGTATTTTAAGAAGGTACAAAAGAACAACCGTCCGTTGGGAAGGGAGAAAGGAAAACAAATGATGATCTTAATGCAGAGGGAGATGGGAACCTGGATCGGGGTGGGGCAACAAAAATATAACACGTCAGGGAGCGTCAGGGAAAACAGTCTATTTACAAGAATAAAATGAAATAATTGTTCACGTCAAAAGTCAAGTGTCCTTCTGGTCATCCTCTAGGACCACAATGTCCAGATCCTCAGAGTCCGATACAGGCACACGTCTGGCGGGTGCAGGAACAGGCACCACTTGGGTTCGTGCCACACGAGGAGTACGGGGGGAAACAGTGTGGGCCAACGGACAGGGGGAGACATTGACGGTGGTATGGGAAGGGATTGGGGAGACAACAGACGACATGGCTGCGGTCAGTGAATTGATGCTGGTGGTGAGGGTGGCCATAGTTCGGAGCATGTCCTCTCGCATCATGTGTACCTCAATACACACTTGTAGCATGATGCGAGCGGACATGTCTGGCTGACCCTCACACATCCACATCAAGTCCACTGGCACAGCCACAGGAGGAACAACACCGGGAGGGGCCTGGGGGGGACAGGAGGGATGTGGTGCCTGAGGTCCGGAGCCAATGATGTTGGGGAGCTGGCGGCTACGATGAGGGGGACTGGTTGCAGGGGATGCAGCTGGGTCCCCCGATGGAATGGGGAACTCTAGAGGTAGGGAGGGGCTGATGGCAGGCCCAGATTGTTTGTTGGCCTGCCCCGAGGACACCTTTTCAGGGACCACAGGTGAAGAGTCCTGAGGAGAGTAGCTCTCCAACACCTCATGGTCCGAGGTGTCGTGTTCACCCCCCCCCCCCCGATTCAATGTCTGCAGCCTCCACCCGGGATGTGGCACCAGCATCAGGGTGTCCCTTGTCAGTCCGGGTGGGCGCAATCCCCTTGCCTCGTGATGTTGAGGGTCCCTCCTCATCCTCTTCTTCCTCGCTGGTGGAAAGAGGGTGTAGCCGCCGCCGCACTGGTCCTGCTGCCCTTCTGTTTCGCCAGCTGTGCCTGCTGAAATGTAAGCAAAATCCGAATGTTATGTTTGTGTCATGCAGGACGAGACACATTCATAGAGGAGCCAAGGTCAGACTTATTTTCCTCTGATCATACTCAATAGTTGTCAGTGTCTATGAGCTGACATTACGTGTATGTTCACCGTCATTTACTGGATTGAGTCTGACATGGCCATCTCACGTGGATGTGTGTGGCTTACACAACTGTATTGGCCAACCCTCAACCTGGCATTCTGGTGATCTGTGTGTCCTGCCACAGCTACATGTGCAGGTTCCAAAAGCAGTCCACCAATGGAGAACATGAAGTCCAGAATCTCAGATTATGGCCATTCATAGGGAGTCGCAGCTATTTAAGGTCTGGACAAGTGTCATCTGCTTTGTAGCATTGTATGGGACACGACAAGTGGCAAATGTGGGTCACACATGCACTGAGGCTCTGGCCTATTTCTGTAGCTAAATTGTGAGTCTAGTCTTTGGCTGTCCCCACACATGTTCTGACAATCCAGTGGCACATATTGGCTTTGGTGACTGATATGGTAATGCAGTACACCGCTGAACACTGGGGGAATTTAGTGACAGCTACCTGTACATGTGAAATGTGAAACAGGCCACTGAGGCTGAGACGTCTGTCAGTGGACACCCCTTGCAAATTTAGAAGCGCTTAAGAGTGATGCAAGGATGTCAAAGTCTGTCTTGACTCCATGGCACATGATGTTTTGTCACAATTGGAACCCAAACTCTAAAAATGCAATGCAAGTCATAGCATCCAATACCCTTTGGCCTGCCATGCGCACACTGGACAGTGTCTGTACCATTGCTCATCCAATGCACACATAATTTCCTAGTGCCAATTGTAGTGGTGCAGGAAGAGCAGATTTCAGTACAAATGCACAATTATGGCTCATTTAGCCAGTTGTCATGACGAAACTCCAACTCCCAAAATGCACTCTGCCCTGTACAGTCCATATGCCACAGTGTGCCTTTTTAAGCTTGGTGACTGCTGCATGGACACGGAATCTGTGAATGGAGGCATCGGACACACAATGGTACAGCACTGTTTCACTCACATCATACTCCCAGACACATTTAGCATATGATGCACTTACCATGTCCCTGCTGCTCATGCTCCTCCAGCTGAGCATGGAGGGTCGGCCAAGCTGATCGCAGGACCCTCCTGTACAGTGGGGATAGGCGAGGACGATGCACATGGTGCTGGGAAGACTGGCCCACCAGCTCCTCAGCCTTGTGCCGGGCCCACCATTTTAGGTCCTCCCAGCGCTTGCGGCATGCCCTCGCACTCCTGGTGTGGACTCCCACTGCACTGCAGCACTCGGCGATGTTGGCCCATAGCCTGGCCCAGGCTGCATTGCTCAGCTGGTGTTCAGGGTCCCCATATAGCTGAGGAAATTTGGCCAGCACCCCCTCAGCCAAGATGTTTAACTCACTTTCAGTGAAAGGGGGCGCCTTCTCTTCGTAACCCTCAGCCATTATGGGGATAATAAGAAGGATGAGAGCAGCAGGATGTCAGAGGATCTGTCTGTGATAGAGGATGACTCAGAATGAACACAAAATGGCTGCCAACTATTTCCTGTGATGTATTTCCTGCCTCCCACTTCCTGTAAAACATTTCCTGAATGAAATTATGTGTTCCGGGTCATTTTCGGAGTTTACGGCCTGTAAGCGCAGTTTCCGGTTCCGGAGCGGGGGGTCCGCACACGGGCCTTACGCTCCGTAATCGGAGCGTCCGCACACGGGCCGTACGCTCCATAATCGGAGCTTCCGCTTTTTGGCCGTAAACTCCGAAAATGACCCGGAACATATAATTCCATACAGGAAATGTTTGACAGGGAGTGGGAGACAGGAAATACATCACAGGAAATAGTTGGCAGCCATTTTGTATTCATCCAGATCCATCCACAATCAGGAATCAAATCTACTGCCATCCTGCTGTTCTGTTGTGGATAAAAAAGAAAAGACAGTGCATGTGAGAATTATTTAAATGTGACAAGAGGGTGAAGAGACCATTTCAAGACATTTCTGCAGTTTCAGTTTCAGTTTCTCATGCTTTGCATTATGGTACATGTAGTCCATATTAGGTGCTCATTTGCAGATTTGTGTGATGTGTTACGGAACATTGTGTTGGAGAAGTGTGGATATATCACAGACACATGGGGGCAGAAGTACGGCTTCTGGCGCATCTCTGCTAATCAGCAGAGATGCGTCAGAAGAGTTGCGATGCATCTGCCCACCCGTGCGCCAACACAGATGCGCCGCATTGACAATGCGGTGCACCGTGGTGCTCGGATGTGCAGATGCGTGACGCATCCCCCGTTGGAAAGGCGGCGCATTGCTGGAGTTGCGTCGCAAGCGCAATGCAGCTCCAGCAAGGCTCGGGGGTGCTCTATCCCTATGATGCTGCGTCAATCCTTACGCCTGCTTCAAGCAGGCGCAGGGTTTTGACGCAGCATGGCCTTAAAAGTGACTGAGTGAAATATTGTAGATTTCACCAAGCCACTTTTATGAGGCGTTCCTGCGCCGGAAGGCCCCCCCTGCGCCAGAACGCCTACATGTGGCGCAGGCCTTTACAACATGACGCATCTCCCAGATGCGTCATATAGTACATACCCCGCAGCATGGCGCTGGCTTTGCACCGCCGCTGCGTCACAAAAGTGACGCAACGGCGGTGTGAAAGGGGTGCAAGTCCCACATTAATCTGCCCCATGGTGTCTGATTGACCCATTGCATCACTCACGTCGTGGGCGCATCATTTGTGGGGGAGTCACATCTGTTGTTGGCACAGGGCCAACAATGCTATGGTTATGGCCTTTTCTGATTAAGAGACCCATCCTCATGAGGTCCGGCAAGGTCTCTCAGTACATGTATCATCTTCCATCTGCGGCTATAGATTCTTTAGGGACATCCACTACACTGATCGCTGACATGGGCACATGTGCTGAAGCAGACTCAACCTTTTGACTACTGTCAAGAGCTGTGATTAACATGCAGTTAGTGTGGCTTGCAAAGTTGCCTCAGGAAGGAATTTATTGACACAGTCGTGTATATTTAAGTTTCATCATTGGCAACAGACAGCAATCCACATTTAGTCCATTCCACTACAGGTTGCTCATGTGAAAAACGTGGCAACGAGCTGCTCACGGACTTGCATGCCCTGACCTCGGTTATGTGCCATGGCCCGGTTTCCCAGATTCATAGGTAGCCGAGGTTCCAGCGGTATCTGTAAGCCATGCGTTAAGGCAATGTTGTGCAAGACACAACAGGCTAAAATGATCTTGCACACTACTTCTGGGGAGTCCTGCAGCACCCCCCCTGTACGGTCGAGACATCTGAATCGCGACTTCAACAGACCAAAAGTGCGCTCTATGATGGCTCGAGTCCGTATGTGTGCCCTATTGTACCTACGCTGTGGTACAGTGTCTGCACGCCTGTAAGGGGTGAGGAGATGTGGGGTGAGTGCATACCCAGCGTCACCTGAGTAGAGGGGAAAGGGCAGTTGGTTACATTTCCCTCTTTGAATTGCACAGGACATGATCTATACTGTATTACATGCATTGTCAGGTGGGCCCTGTATCTAGCTTTATGATTCTTATAGTACAATGGTTAATGTTGGGGGGCATTCAGACATTTCAAAAACACATATTCCTCCTTTCTAACGCTTGGTACTTACCCAGTAGCCACATGTTGCCAAATTCTCCCGCAGCCATCCGCCGGGCAAGAGGTGACAAGCGGAATATGAAGATGTCATGGGTACTGCCGGGGAACACCGCATGCACATCAATGAACCTCCCTCTGGCATCACAGACAGCTTGTACGTTGATGGAATGCCATCGGTGTCTGTTGCAGAAGATGTGTGCAATGTGGCGGGGTGGCTGAAGGGCCACATGGGTACAGTCAATTGCACCCAGCACACGTGGAAATTGTGCAATGAGAAAGAAATCTCGTGCTGCCCTTTGTCTCAGGGCCAGTGTCGGTGGCGTATGTATGTGGTGGTGGGATCTTGCAGTGCTGCATTGCAGTACCTGATGCAGGCACCGCGCCTGGGATATGCCCACATGGTCACTGGAGACCCTTTGGAATGAGCCAGTGGCAAAGAAATGGAGCGCAGATAGGATCTTTAGGTATGCTGGTATTGCATGTGAGCAGCAGGTCACGGAGTCAAGTTCCTGCTCCCACTCACATACCATATCCAAGATGATTTCTGGAGGGAAACGGTACTTGGTCCTTACATCTTGACTGGACATTCCAAATAAGTTGATCCTCTGTCTGAAGATCCTTTCTGCTCTGGCTCTCCTCCTCCTCCTCCTCAAGTCGTTTTGCCGCATGGCAAGGGGCAGTGCAACAAACACATTCAGTGACATGTTGAAAGGGTTTGTGTGTGTCTGCTCTGCAGTTATACATGCTGCCGAGCTAGGATTGGCTGGAGTGTGTCAGCTGATGCATGGTGGGGGATGGTAGGGACTTGGACAGGTGTTCACCCTTGGCTCACATGATCAATGGCCACCAAATCGGAAATTCCGGCCCGCAATCGGAACTTCCGGCCCGTAGCCGGACTTTCCGGCCGTAGGCGGAACTTCCGGCCTGTAAGCGGAACTTCCGGCCCGTAAGCGGACTTTCCGCTCCGGGTGCGGAAATTCCGGCCCGGGGGCGGAAATTCCGGCCCGGGTGCGGACGTAAATTTAGTAGTCGTAAATCCATTCTGTGAATAGCAAAAGTCCTAAGTTCATTCTGTGAATAGCAAAAGTTGTAAGTTCATTCTGTGAATACCAGAAGTACTAGGTGCATTCTGTGAATACCAGAATGGTACTAAGTTTAGGATTTAGTCTTAAGTTTGTTCTGTGAATCGGGCCCAGAGTGTCTTTGCTTAGTCCAAACTAGTTCCGTCCTCCCTGGTGCAGCTTCCTGGCAGGAGGTGGAGACAGCATGGTCCAAAGCAGACAGGGCCTATTCAGGTGCAAGGAAAATCTCCTCTCACCACTCTGAATGCAGACCAGTCTTGTTCAGATGCTAGTTAAAACTCGTCCTACTACTCTGAATGCAGCCCAGGTCTATTCAGCCCTGACCTGACTCATTCAGGAAAGGCAGGACAGACATCAACCCCCATACCGAGTAGCCGTCTGAGAGAATGCACATCCCCAACCCCTGTCACTCCAAAGCCAGACAGTCAATGCACAAACCAGCAAAGGCACACAGGATGTCTAAGCAAGAAAATACCCACTGAAAATTGTATTTTCAAACTCACAATATAAAAATCATCTTTACTAAAAGATGTATTATTATATTCTGAGTTCAGGCATACTAAACTCCATTTTTTTTTCTTGTCCCAATGTGAAGTTATATTTATAAGATGTTATAAGTAAAAATCCCATTCTTTCCTAAGGGCAGATAGCTTTGCAGTGCTGAAAAACAAAATACACTGTCATTCACCACTAGGACATGTCACATACACCAGTACATGTCCTATCTTTAGCATACACAGCACCCTGCCACAGGGGTACCTTGGGCCTACCTTAGGAGTGACTTATGTGTATGAAAAGGGAAGATTAGAGACTGGCAAGTGGGTGCACTTGCCAGGTCGACATGACAGTTACAAACTGCGCACAGACACTGCAGTGCCAGGTCTGAGATACCTTTTCAGGGCTACTCATGTGGGTGTCACAATCAGTACTGTGGGCCAACTAGTAGCATTCAATCTACAGGCCCCGGAACACTCAGTGTACTTTATTAGGGGCTTACCAGTAAATCAAATATGCCAATCATGGAAACACCAATCCCTAATAACAATTTACAACAGGGAGCATACGCACTTTAGCACTGATCAGCAGTGGTAAAGTGCCCAGAGTCCTAAAACCAACACAAACAAGTCAGGAAAAAAATAGGAGGAAGAAGCAAAATGTTATGGGATAACCCTGCAAAAAGGGCCATTTCCAACAGGTGGCCATACAAAAATTTGCCTTTCCTTACACCCTCGATTTTGGGGGTGAGCCAGAGACCTTTGTTACTAGGGCTACTGTCTGATTTCTTGCTAATTTTGCTGCATATTTGGGACTTATGGCCTGATTACGAGTTTAGCAGACAGGGTTACTCTGTTACAAATGTGATGGATATCTAATCCACAAAATTACAATTCCATTATATCCTATAGAACTTGTCATTTGGTGGACGGGATATCCATCTCGTTTGTGATGGAGTATCCCATCCGCCAAACTTGCTATCAGGCCCTTAGTCTATATTTTATTTTGCCTATTATTCTGTATTGTCATGTTACTGACAGCTTCCATGCAATCACTTTACACGTTTAAATGAGATTTGCTGCACCTGCATGTTACTATTTCTGAATTCCACCTTTGAATTCCTGTAGCAAACCTTCATACTTTTTCTAATTCTGTCCTAGAACTCACTTATTGAGCCAGTTCTTTTCTTATTTGACTGTATTTTGAAATGCTGATTTTTTCCTTGCCTCTGCGACACATTGCCCCATTAAATCAAGATGAACACAGTCCCCGATTCACCCAACCAGTGGACCTGTTTTTGAGATATAACATCAAGTGATACAGCATGTATCCATAATACATAGAAACATCTTCAAGGTTAATTATGTTGCCACAGGAGATAGTGTTCCCGTTAGCATGTTCTCCAGTCCATCAAAATCAAGTACACAGTCAGTATTCAAATGAAGCAACTCAGAGTCCTGTTCTCCTAAGTACACACCATAAATACAAATACAAGTAGATTTCCATTACATTTAATAGGTTGCTGCTCCCACCCATGTTCTTGTTATGAGTACCTTGTCCACTTCATAAAAACACACAAAGATACATCAAAGTAATTGCCACATAATTTTGGTGTCCATGATGCTGGTGGCTGAAGCAGGGTAGCAAAGGTGGGCAGCTGCCTGGTTTCACTCAAGGGTGCCAGCTGCTCACCTGCTGGAGCCTGCAGCCTCCTCTCTGAGGTATTTCTGTTTTCACAGACTCTGTTCCTGACTATCCTGTAGTCTATATTCCTAAGCATGCAGCCTCCTCTCTGAACTATGTCTGTTCTCATAGACTCAGGACAGTTATTCGCTCTACTGCAGCCTGCTCTTAGAATCCTGTGGTCTTTCCTCTGAGGTCTATTACTCTCCCTTGCAATGAATTCTGTTCTCCCTTCCTTAGGCTGCCCTAGGAAGTCTCATTGTGACTGAGGTTCTCCATGAACTAGGCTTCTTTCGCTGCAGCGTCATGGATTATTGCAGCTGTCTCAGATGCCACAACTGTTGATGGATCGTGATTACCTTGATCATATTGATCCTACCTCTAGCAGCTCCTGAGTTTTCCATTGCCCTTGTAGCACATGCCACAAGCACAAACTAAAGTACTTTTATGGCTCGGTAAAAGCCCTCAAGCCCTCAAGTCTACAGGCCTGTCAGCAGGTAATGGGATAACCTGACATCATGCAGGTGCCTCTGCACCTACATAAACCTGCAACTAGAGCTACAGTCAAGGTTGCCCCGGCAACATGGTGACCTTCACAGCGGCTTTCAGTGGAGCAAGTGAAACTGAAAGGCTTGTGGGTGAGTGGATGAGGAGAGGTAATAGGATGTGACACCTGCTACAAGTGGATGAGTAGAGTAGTATGGGTCCTATATCCCATCTGTGTGGTGGTTTGATGTAATGCCTCCTTACCAGCTGAAACAGATATACTAATCAGACACAATTATATGAAGGGAGTATCAAACGTAATGCAACAACATTCTTCATGGATGCAACCACCGCAGACTACCAAGCTAGTGAAGGATGCCTCCTACCGAAGGGATTGTTTTGGGATGCCTTACAGCTTACCCTGCTGTAGCGGCTCAAAAGCGATGGGTGGAAGTCCAAGGACAGTCACTGCCTGGCTGTCATTCTTCCATGCCACTCCCAAATTAGGGCCAAAGTATTTATTTATAGTTTTTCTATATCACCTCTGCACCAATCAGGATATAAGCGCTTTACAAGGAACAAGTAAAGACCTATGCAAGCATCTGTGTAGAAAAGCACAAACTGAAGTGGTGAGTAGAGAGAACCGTCAAGGTGGCGGATTAACGATGTAGGTACTGATCGTGAGGCAATCCATATCAGAGAGCACCTCAGATACACCATCAGTGAAGCTGCCATAAAGGTTTCTCACAAGTTCAAATAATGTGTGTGGCCTTATTGATGTTTACTCACTGCTTCAGCATTGCAGGGTAAGTGTGCTGTGTGCAGTGTTGGTGAGTGTAGAGGGACTTCTTAATGCATGCTTCTTTCCTTGTGATTAGGATTGAGCAAATAAATTCATGAAACTGCAACCCAAGGCAATGACTGGTGGATATCCTATGGTCTGAACCAACATTTCTTTGACATTCGAACATAGCAGTGGCTGAAGGGGGCCAACCGATAGCCCTTATTCTATGTATGTGTGTGTGTGTGATTATGTATTTATGTGTACCTTTTTTGATTACAAGAGGCTAGCAGACAGCTAAGGATTTATTTTATGTCAGACCTGAATAGGCACATAAGATGATACATCTGTTCATAGACTTGTTTCCTTCTAACGCTCATTTGCTAAGTTGTTTGTCAGAACAATTCTGGCTGAGCTGAGAAGAATGGCAACTGAGAAGAAGCTTTTTTTGTCAAGGCAAGCTGGTTTTCAGGTGGTCACTTGACTATGGCTCAGTGAGTGCTGCTCAACCACCCAATTTGTTAATCCACAAGAGTTTAGTACTTATTCTGTTTTAAGGTTTTCATCGTGGACTTTGGTAGAACAAATAGGGGAACATTCTAGGAACAACTAAAAACCTGGGTCCTGGATGATACCTTCTAAATATTGTTAAGCTCCAGATCATCTCTCAATATCCATTGCTTGCTACTGGGTGAGATTTGTTTTTTTGTTGATCCTACAGGTCTCGGTTATTGATATCCCGGGGACACAGGGAGGGGTTGGGTTCTCTATCGTTGGAGTGGAGTGCTGGTAATGTGCAGTGAGCCTAGTAGCCTTTTCCACATAGGTTTCATGTGTGAGTATCGGTAGTCTTCTCAAATGCTGTTGCAAGTGAGTAGAAACTGTATATCCCACCTTACATTGCAGATCAGAATCTGCATTTTCACTCCTACCAGTTACCAAGGGACAGTGCTGCAGGAAGGCTAATCAACAACCACTTACTAACAAAGTCTTAATTGAATTTCAGTGTCTGGATTTCCACCCACAGGAATGCAAGGAAAACACTTCCACTGCTAAGGAAACTTTACTCTGTCCTTCATCTTGTGCCACGTTAAACCAGAGGTATCAGTAAAGTTGCTTTACAATTAATACTGTGAGCCAAACACGAGAAGACACCCACTCCAACATTTGCAGAATCTCCTTACAAGGCTTTCCCCCAGCCAACATTATATATATATTAAGCATTATTTTAAGATTCAAGCCACTGAGTTGATCAGCTGTCCTTGCTGAATTGGTGGCCTAGTGGGAGCCTAGCTAGCCCCACATAGACTGATTGCCCGATTCTAGCGTCTATCAAAAGTAAAGAATATAGCACTATCATCACAAGGAAATAATGTTGCTTCTGTGAGGCTTGAATCCTTAAATTTCATGCTGCCTCAAAAAGCATCCTCTATATTCATAAAATCTGCCTTGTAAAACTGATCTTGACTTAAAATCCCTGATTGCCATCTCCTTTTTCCTTTCAAATGACCCTCTTCTGCCATTCACATCCTCTGCATGGATTTTCTCTCCGAGCACAACTTTTCTAAGCCACTTCCATGTTTGCCTTTAATTGCTCTTAATGTACTTCTGCAGTTTGAGCACAACTCATTTCAAAGATCAGAATCTGTCCATTTTGAAAGCTATACCCCTGAAATCTAACAATACCTAGCTCATCTATTAATCCCGTCAAACATTTGTATGTACTCACATACCACCCCCATTCCCCACTAATGATAACACCTAACTCCTATTAATTTAATCTTCCACAAAGAAGCTGCAGTGAATGAATGGAATTGTTTGCTTGCATGCACAAGACTAATCCCAATAACACTGGACTAAAAATTATCCTTGGGTTTTGCATCAGTGTGCTTCAACACTTCATCAGGAGTAGTCAGCGTGATATAAATGCAATTCCAATTACCATTGTTTCTTGTGTCATACAAAAATACTGCATTGGTAGTCTGGCAAATAAAATATTTCCAATAATGGAGTATGCTTAGGGTCTTTGGCTCACTGTTTTGCCACTTGATTATATTGGGTATTCATAAGAAGAACGAGGGCACAATTTTGATGAAGCATATTCTGTACGAAATAAGAGTGCAAAAGCTTCACTGTTCCAATCTCAGTGCTCTTTTGTCATATTTCACATTCTGAGATCTTGATAGACTTTTTTGTGGAATGTGCACACCAGTGCTTAATTTTAGCCGGTGGTTTCCGATGCCCAGCACTAGCACTTAATTGTCAACAACAACGCAGTGACAAGGTGGTGTTGTCTGGCTAATTTATAGATGACCACAACAAAAGGTAATTATTAAAACAATGTTCATTACAAATGACTGTTATCTAACGCCCGAGCCATTCTCACAGGTTTGGAGGCCTGAAATAGTCCGCTTTGTCACACTTGTAGGAGTGTGATGGTTAGTAGTTGTGCTGTTACTATCATTGGCAGCATGGCAGGGGCAACGTGTGATTCAAGCTGAAGTGGCCTCCCGACGAAAGTCCTGGCACTTATATTATTACAATTTAACCACTGTTATGCAGAGTGCACATGCCACTCGAACTTAAAGTTTAGTAAAACTAGCTGTGACGCAGATATTGCTGAAATTGAAAGAACCATCCTGCGTTGAGGTCAAACATTGGCAAATATTATAGGCTTCACCTTTCATATGTGTGATTTGTGTCGTTATTATTATGGAGTGTAATGTGATTTTAGATGTGTGAGCGTGTGTGTTTTTTAAAAGCCTTGTGAGTGTTAGTTTTAAAGGCCATTGCTCTGTGTGCCATTTAAACTGTCACATAAACGACCCTCCACGGCTGTGCCAAATTTGAGAGTTTACTCATTAGCGGGGCAAAAATTGATTTTTCTAGCTATGTTGATTACAGGTTCGCTGAGAAAGGCTGAGTTATAAATCAGTCCCCTTTCTCGGGCAGTTTGGGATAAAAAGATGCGTCATAGTCTTCAGGGGCAATATTGTTTTGCTGTTAGAAGTTGGACAGAGAGCTGTTTGTATCTGAGCATGTTTTGACGCATCTAATAGATTATGGCATCGTTCATTTTTGCATGAAATGTAATTACATTGTCACATGTATTTACGTGAAATTATGGAGCGGGAAAGGAGACTGGGTGGGGGCAAGTAGCAACATGGAGCCAAATGGGAAGGTGGGAGGAGGCAAGTAATGGAAAGGCAGAAGCACACGGGAGAAAGAGGGGAACACGAGTGTGTTGGGGTGTGTGTGGGGGGCAAAAGCATATGAGTGAGAGAGAGAGAATGACATGGAGGGGTGGACACATGAGGGATGGGAGAGTGGGGCAAGCAACAACATGGAGTACAGCAGGGTGGTAGCAAGCAACAACGCGGCGTGGGGTGGGGGAAAGCAACAACACAGAGCGGAACAGGAGGGTAGGTGGGGAAAAGAGGAAAGACAGAAGTACATGGGCGATAGAGGGGTACATGAGCAACTGCGGGGATCAAAACATACGGGTGAGAGAAAGCGATACGGAGCAATGGGCACATGAGGAAGACATGTTGCAAACATGTGCCCTCACAGCGAGTGTTTCAACAAAAAGACAAAAGTAGCTCTCACAAGGCAAGCTGGACAAAAGTTCTTGAGCCTTGCTCCAGGGGAGGGTCAAACAGCCACTAAGGAAGTGAAGCCGCATGCACTAACCAAAGAGGTGCAAGCAAATGAGAGTGACGATGAGGCAACCAATGGTAAGCACTTGGCAGGCTCTATGTCCACTGTAAGTTAAAAAAATTCTTACAAACTACAGCGCATGCACTAGCTAAGACATGACCTAACGAAAATAGTTCTGGTTGTCATGTCCAGCATCTATAACAATGACCAATTTTCAGACAAAATGGCAATATTTCCTGCTGCATGCCTGCTGCATGTTAGTAGCTGAAATGATGCACAACTATTAGCATTATAATCATATAGGACTGTGAGGCACATCATTTTTCTTTCCTTTTTGCTTTACGTTAACGGTTTCTATCGAAAATATTACATTACAGAAATATCAATGATCTGGAAGGAGACAAACTGGGGTACGTTTTCACATCATTTATACCCTACGGGGTTTATTCATGAACCCTTTGTGGTGCTGTTGCGTCACTTTTTGTGATGGCATGGTGGGCATTCCCCCGCAAAAAAGGCTTGTAGAAGTGTTGCAGTGAAATTTCTGAGATTTCACTGCAACACAAATCCTTGACTGACGCAGGCCCTTTCACATGGGGCTTACCCACACACCCCAGCAATGCGTCACTTTTGCACCTACAGATACGCCATTTCTGACGTATCCATGGGGGTAGATTTACAAGCCCCTTGCTCCACTTTTGCGTCACTTTTTCCATGTTAAAAGTGACGCAAAAGTGGCGCAAGGGGCTTGTAAATGTGCCCCATGGTGTTTTAAGGAGGGCCACTGAAAAGGGTTGCATCGCTGTTTACACGCAGCGATGTGATACTTTTCATAAATGAGGCACCCTTTAATTTGTACTGATGAATATGATGCAGGGGTTGGATGTCCCTAAAAACACTAGTACTAGAGAGCTTACTAGTAACTGAGGCTCACTTGACTCTCCCGCTTAAAATTAATGTCATTTTATCGCCACATAACTTGGTTCTGTTTCTTCTCTTAGCTCAATTTTCATAAGTAGATCTTCTGTCAGTGATTGATCTGTGGTTATGCAAATGTTCACACTGACGGAGATCAGATCACCCCGTTGCTTCGGAAACAGGTCACACTTTTCCTGCATGTGAACGGTTCCGCTCCAACCCGCCCTGTCTGCTTTGAAGGTGTTTCCTGGCTGCCTTTTGTTGCATGAGTCTGCCCTCTCTGTGCTTGCCCCGGCCTCGCAGCTGTTCAAAGAAGGCCTGACGCCCTGTGTCCAACCCTTCCCCTTAGTGGCTGAGCTGCATGATTAATGTTGTTTGCAGAGACGTTTGACCATTTTCTTTATGTCCTGCCGAAGATTTTTTTAAGTTCCACTTGTATTTATTCATACCATTCTAACTCTTATAAGCAATGTTTTTAATGTATAACTTTTGCGTAGTCTGCATCCCATTGAACAGTATGAAAACCAACCACAAACTTTACAAACAAGCATTTACAATGCAATAGGTCTCGCAATGGCATTATTTTGAGCTATTGGCATTGTAAATGACATTGTTTTTTGTTTGTTTTTCTTTTGTAAAACATAAAAGGCATTGTAATTTAAAATGCCAATAGCTAAATTTTTTTGTGAATGCGAAACCTATTGTATTGCATTCACACCAGTGTGAGCTAGTGGAAATGGTAAGGGCTTTTATTAATAATTGTTTTTTAGCAACATAAATATAATGCATTTCCATTGCTAACTTGGAATATCTGCGCCAGGAGTTGGCCAAAACATTGGTAAACTTGTGTACAGTTGTGTGTGCCGGTCTAGTAGTTGGAGGGGTGGAGTATCCGGGTGGGAGGAAAAGGAGGAGCGACGTTGGAGGCGGCAGATAGTGTAGGGACGGCGAAGGAGAAGGTGGTAATAATAAAGCACCAGAGAAACAGGAAACTGTGTCGGTCGTGATTGGGGGGGTAACACGACACGACAGCTGGCGACGAGGGTGGGATGAGCGGCATGCTCTCCTGAACCCCAAAGTGCGACGTGGTCTGCCCGAATACGAGGAGCAAAGAAAGAATTCAAAGGCAACGCTACGCGCGTTACACCCTGAGCCGGACCCAACGCCCCGAGCGAGCGGGGTAAACGTGAGACCTTGGGCGCCTGCGTGGTCCCTGTCGCGAGGACCAGAGTGCAGCGTCGACCGGAGGAAAGAGCGACTCGCCGCGTGTGCAAACTCCCCCCCCCCCACCATCAGCGCGAAGTGGAAGACGCGTGCGTATGCCAGGTGAAGCGGCAGCAGTGGAGCGCACCTACCCGGCGCTGGCTGAGATCCCACGGAGCTGGTGAGTGAGGCCCCCGGAGCAGCGTAGTTAATGAGGGAAGACCTGCTGAGCCTCGTGTTAAGCCCCATGTGCAGTGCCGGTCCGGCGGCCATCTTTAAACCAGGCAGCCACTTGGAGACTCCCCTCCGTAAATCGGATAGGCGGCCATCTTAAAGTCAGGCACCCAGGAGCCACCACGGGAAATAAAAACAAACACGAGCAAAAACAAGGGAAGAAGTAAACAAGCACGAGTAAAAGCAAGGCAATTTTGCAACAAACCCATGCAAATGCAAGAAAAGAGGTGAACAAGCACAGTGAAGGCAAGAGAATTTTGCAACAAACCCATGCAAAGGCAAGAAAAGAAGTAAACAAGCATAAGTAAAGGCAAGAGAATTTTTTGCAACAAACCCAAGCAAATTCAAACAAAAAAAAAAAAAGAACTAACCAAGCACGAGCAAGTGCAGGAAACACATCAAACAAGCCCAGGCAAAGACAAGTGAGCGGACAGGTAAAGAACGAGACGGGCACCCGTGAAGCACGATGTCAAACCAAGGATCGCCGGCACATCAAGAGGTGAAACCCATTGTCATGGGACTGTCACACCTGCGCCCTCCAGAGCCTCTGGCGCTCGTGGTCGGGGGTAGCATGGGCCCTCGCTGGGAGGAATGGATCAAAGATTTTGAAGACTACATCAAAGGCTCCAAGGTACTTGGTGATAAGGATCAACTAATCGCGCTCCGCAACCTTGTGGGAAAAGACATCAGCAAAATGATCAAGGAAATTCCAGCTGCGGACGCAGGGACATACGCCAAGGTACGGGAAGCCCTGGACAAGAAATTTCTACACAAAAAAAATGTAGACTACGAGAGGTATGTGTTCCTGCGGGGGCACCAAGAAAAAAATGAGATGATGAGTACGTACATAACTCGGTTACGCCGGCTGGCGCGACACTGCAACTTTGAAGCGTTCTCGACGGATGACGCCATACGATTGCGCGTCATTGACGGTTGTCAGTCCGAGACTCTCTGAAGAAAATTGCTGAAGAAAAGTCACACCCTCGACAAAATCGAAGAAATGACGAGAGTGCATGATCAGGCCGAGGAACAGGCCAAGACCATGGAAGCAGGGCGTACGGAACGCAGAGAGCAGATATGCCAGGTGCGGACCAGTCATCCTCGCCGAGGGTCCAGAGAGCATGGGCGACACGCCCGACCATCATCGCGCCGCCGTCATTCTGGACACCGTCGGCCGGACTCAGGGAGGAGGAGCAAGCGCCATGACCACGCGAGGAAGGCGCCAGCACGAAAATGCTACAGATGCTGGTATGATTTCCCACACACTGGAGCGTGCCCAGCTATGGGACAGCAATGCCGCAAGTGTGGTCGGAGCAATCACTTTGAGGCCATGTGCGGAGAGTATCGCCGCGAGAAGGAAAAGAATTCACCCGGGACGTCGCGGGGCGACACCCGTCGGCACCACGCGTGAGCAGTGCACGATCGCCCGAAGTCCTCGTCAAGATCTTCGCACTCCAGCAGGGAGTCGGGGACATCGCGATGGTCGAGGAGGTCACCATCTCGAGACTCCAGATCGACGTCAGGCGAACGAGAATATTCGGTTGAGTATGCGAACATGATTGCCGACCCAGATCAGCTTAAGAAATATCCCCGACTGGATATCAGTGTCGGTGAACATAACACAAAGTTTGTAATGGACAGTGGGGCGTCACTGAACTACATCCCAGTGACTGAGTACAAAAAAATGAACCCTCGCCCCCGACTGAGCCCTGCGCACGTCCGTGTCTACACCTGGATGTCCAGGAAGCCACTTCCTTGTCTCGGGAAGTTTTCAACCATGCTGAGACACGAAACAACATCTGTTCCCGCCGTGATACATGTCATAGAAGGACCGGAGGCTGACTGTCTTCTTAGTCTGCCGACGGCTGAACGATTACGGCTGGTGGAAATCCTGTACCGTGTCAGCAATGACAGTGACATCGTTCACAAGTTCCCGAAGTTGTTCATGGGACTTGGCAAAATGAACAGAGGCCAGATACGTCTACACATCAATGAACAGGTCCAGCCGGTTGCCCAGCATCCTCGGAAGGTGCCATTCCACCTCCAGCAGGCCGTGGAAGATGAACTGCAGGATCTGCTAGTTGCTGATATCATCGAACGAACGGAGGGTCCTACGCCATGGGTGTCACCAGTGGTAATTGTTCCAAAGAAAGGGACTCCTGGAAAGGTACGGTTGTGTGTGGACATGCGGATGCCCAACACCGCCATTGAGAGAGAGCGTCACCCAGGCCCCCACTTGAGTGACATGATAGCCGCGCTGAATGGCGCTCGAGTGTTTTCCAAGCTAGACCTCAACAAAGGGTACCACCAGCTGGAACTCCATGAGAGCTCTCGGTATATCACAACATTTGCAACGCACCTGGGGCTATTTAGATATAAAAGGCAGAACTTCGGCATCTCCTCAGCCGCTGAAATATTCCAGGAAGCTATTCGCCAAACCATCCACCACATCCCCAACACACTGAACTACAGTGACGACATTCTGGTGTATGGGGCAAATGTCCAGGACCATGACACGGCCCTAGACCGAGTCTGCCATGCGCTTCTGGAAGCGAACTTAACGCTCAACAAAGAGAAAAGTGAGTTTCATCAATCGAAGCTGAAGTTCTTCGGGCACATCTTCTCAGGGGCCGGGATGAAGCCCGACCCTGACAAAGTGAGCACGCTAAACGACACCAAGAGCCCACGAGACGTCAGCGATGTGCGATCCTTCCTGGGCATGGCGAGCTACTGCTCAAGGTACATTAAAGACTACGCCACGCTCAGCCACCCACTCCGAACACTGACCAAGCAAGGACAGACATTTGAGTGGACTTCCGAGTGTGAGCATGCCTTCCAGGAGATTAAACAAGCTGTAGGAGCAGCTGAAAGTCTGGCATACTTCAGCCCTGACCGCAAGACGGAAATTACAGTAGATGCAAGCCCTGTTGGTCTAGGTGCCATCCTAGCCCAATATGACAACGACACCGATCAACGCCACATAGTGGCTCATGCCAGCCAGAGTCTCTCCGACACGGAAAAAGCCTACTCACAACCCGAAAAGGAGAGTCTCGCGGTAGTGTGGGCCTGTGAGCACTTTCACGTGTTCATATATGGGAAGCACTTCACCATGGTGACAGACCACCAAGCGCTCGTCACCATTTTTGGAAATCCGCGCTCTAAAATGCCACCTCGCATTGAACGCTGGGGACTGCGTTTGCAAGAGTACACATACACCATTGTACATAAGCCGGGGAAATCAGCCAACCCAGCCGACTATATGTCGCGACACCCCGAAGCATCCCAACTCTCCAGACCGTCTGTTGCTGAGGAATATGTTCACTTTGTGGCGGACCAGGCGCGACCACCGGCTGTCCCTCTGGAAGTCATCCAACAAGTCGCCTCGCAGGATGAGATGCTACAAGGGGTGATTCGCAGGGTACAGACACACCGATGGCGGCACGAAGAGCCACGTGAAGGGAGTGATCCGACGATGCGTCAGGAACTGCAGGCGTTCAGGAACGTGAGCGAGGAGCTGTCTGTCACCGCAGAGGGTCTGCTATTAAGAGACCACCGAATCATCATTCCCAGTCAACTGCGTCAAGGAGTCATCAACCTGGCTCACGAAAGCCATCGAGGCGTGGTTGCGACCAAGAGGGCCCTCCGCGAGCGTGTCTAGTTCCCCTTTCTTGACAAAATGGTGGAACTCACCCTGAAGGACTGTCCGCAGTGCCAAGTGGTAGGGCATGGGGACCCTCCAGCCCCCCTTCAGATGACACCACTACCACCTGGAGTGTGGCACGAGCTAGCCATGGATTTCTACGGCCCCATGCAGTCAGGCAAATACGTTCTAGTAGTGATCGACGAATACTCGCGATTTCCCATTGCTCGGTTTGTGTCATCTACCAGCGCAGCCGCTACCATTACTGTGTTGGATGAGGTCTTCGCAGCCTGGGGTGTACCCAAGGAACTGAAAGCAGAAAATGGCCCACCTTTCAACGGGCAGGAATTCAGTGACTTCATGAAGTTAATGGATGTTCGACACCGGCGGATAACACCGCTATGGCCGCAAGCTAACGGCACCGTCGAAAGGTTTATGGCCACCCTCAAGAAGACGTTCCAGCAGGCCACGCTTGATAAAAGGGACCTGCAAACAGCCCTCAACGATGTGCTCCGATCGTACTGAACAACGCCTCATGCCACCACAGGCAAATGTCCAGCTACACTCATGTTGGGACGCCCCGTTCGAACACGAATACCTACCTGGGAGGGAGCCCTACGACCAGTGTCTCCAAGTCGCATCCATCAAGAAGTGATGGTTGCTGACAGAGCCAGCCAAGAAAACATGAAAGCGTATGCAGACTGCAGGAGACGAGCCCGGTCTCTCTTTTTTCGAGAAGGGGACTGTGTCGTGGTCAAGCAAGAACGAAGCAGAAAGACAGATAGTAGGTTTAGAGCGGAACCCTTGACAGTCACTCGACAAAAGGGCACCATGCTGACTGCGGAATCAGACAACAGGCGCATCACTCAGAATGTGTCTCACTTCCAAAAATGCAGTCCTGCCCTGCAGGAAGTCCTTGTGTCGCGGCTAACGACGCCGAGAACTGAGCGGACTGAGGAACGAGTTGAGAGTACCACAAATCAGGAATGGGATGATGGAGGCACCCCCAGAGCGGTGGCGGAAGGCCGGTCTCTCAGACCACGACAAACAATTCAACGGCCTAAACGGTTAATTGAAGAGATATAAACTTATGTTCTTTGTTTTGTTAACAAAGGGGGAGATGTACAGTTGTGTATGCCGGTCTAGTAGTTGGAGGGGTGGAGTATCCGGGTGGGAGCAAAAGGAGGAGCGACCTTGGAGGCGGCAGATAGAGTAGGGACGGCGAAGGAGAAGGTGGTAATAATAAAGCACCAGAGAAACAGGAAACTGTGTCGGTCGTGATTGGGGGGGTAACACGACACGACAACTTGGACCTAATCAAATTGAAAGTCCGAGTGTCTGGCAAAAATATCAAGAGTGCCTCCCTGCACGTACACCTTTTTTGTCCAGAAGCAGCCACCACACGCAGTCATTTGTAAACACTTGAGTATCCATGATGGACAGACGGGTCACGGAGCCTGCCCCCGAGATGTGGATGTAACCTGCAAGTCTCAATCATAGCGAACGTGGGGGCATATTAGCAAGGGCTGGCGATATAATTATCGCCGCTTTAGCGTCCGTTTTTGGGCAAAAAGCGGCGATAATTATATCGCAATATCATCAAGGACACGCTAGCGTGTGTTTTCTTGATGTAGAACCCGTTTTTTCACAGCCTCGCCTCGCATCTCTAATGATATGCCCCAAGGGCATATCATTAACGGCCAGCGATAATAGCGACAGAAATATTATCGCCAGCTATCGCTGAATATTATCGCCATGATAGCGCTATATTTACAACGCATAGCGCTATGGCGATAATATTTCAGCGATAGCGGTGTTTTCAATGGAACAGCGAAAACAGCGATAACATTGCTGATAGGACCCTGTGGTCCTATCAGCATAATCCATCTCCCATTACAAGTATGCCTTAGTCAGGAATTTAACAGACGTTAAATTCCTGAGTTAAGGCTGAGGTAGCACGATTTTTTTTATCGCTGCACCTCCTTGTTAATATCGCAAAGCTGCCTTCACGATATTAACATGTGTTTTTTTTCACAGCCACGCCTTCTTTGCATCTCATTAGAGATGCGAGGCGAGGCTGTGAAAAAACGGGCTCTACATCAAGGAAACACGCGCTAGCGTGTCCTTGATTATATTGCGATATAATTATCGCCGCTTTTTGCCCAAAAACGGACGCTAAAGCGGCGATAATTATATCGCCAGCCCTTGCTAATATGCCCCCACGTCAAGCCACCACCCGTTCCGCTTAGCCTTTCATCCTTCCAAGGATGACGAAATGAGATTCAACCATGAAAACAACCACGCTGCTTATAACTCGGTTTTAAATGTAAACCTTTTTTTACCTCCAACACACAATTCTGCAGTTTAGGCCAAGTGAACCACGAACAAATATTTTAAAGCAAAAGCTGTACTGTACTGGCGAACGCATAAGTACCTTCGGGGCATATTAACAAGCCAGGCGATAAAATTGGCAGAAAACTGCCGCTAAAACGGCGATAATGGGCTTGATAATATGCTCTATGGAATTCCAATTGAAGCCCTTGTTAGATGTGAAGGACGTCTAACATGGGCTTCAATTGGAATTCCATAGAGCATATTATCAAGCCCATTATCGCCGCTTTAGCGGCAGTTTTCTGCCGCTAAATCGGCGATAACTTTATCGCCTGGCTTGTTAATATGCCCCCAAATGTCTTACACGTATTGTTTCAAAGCGCTGTAATAAACCAAAACAATACATTCCACGAGCACTTTTATACATTGAAAACGGTTGCTCAGATGTCTAAGACAACATGGAACATTTATTCACACAATTAACCCCTTAACCCATTGTTATGATCCGCATTGGCAGTGCACATTACTAAAAATAACCACATGTTCCAGCACTGGAGCAGAACAAATGACAACCACTTCTCCATTAACTGCGTACGAGTGAGGCACAGAGATTAGAGTGAAGGCGTTTTGCAGCTGCAAATGGAAGGTTTTTTTTTTTAGGGATGGGAGCGTTTAAGGGGGAGCTCTTGAATTCTCCTGGCTTTAAACTGAACCAACGTGGGCCATAGTTTGTAAACGCGTATTTAGCCAGGCCCGGAACTAGTCAGGAGAGGGGGCGGAGGGCAGCGAGTGCATGGCGCCCGGAAGAGACCATTACCATAGAAGAGAAGGACTGACAAACAGGTGGGAATTCATAAAATACAACTAAACAATACAGCGATAGAGCAAAAATATATCCATTGAATTCCCAGGAAACAATTAAAGAAAAACGTAATCAAGTGGTAAAATGAATGTAAAAAACGTAGTAAACAATCTTATACTCACTTTCACTGGTGCCACCGAAAGCCAAAATACACAGGGTCAAAGAGACCACAAAGATTTTCAACTCCATCCTCCTGCGACTGTGGACCCCAAAACACTGTGGTAGGATATTGTGCCCAAAAACAGAGTCCTGGCGTGAACCGGTGCTCGAGAGAAGGCCGACCCCCCCCTCCCGAAGGTTTATGTCCAAAGTCCACGGCAGGGAGGTCAGGGGGCAAAAACCCGGTACTTGTTCTCCCCTAGGAACCAGGATCAAATGATGTGATCCTGGCTGCTAAAAAAACAAGCCGGAAGTCAGGCGCCCTTGCCCGGGATGTGGGCGTGGCCTGCTCCGGCAAAAACAGAAACCGGCATGCCGTGCTAACGCGGGGCCCCCATGCTGAAGGGAGAGCCCCGCGGTGGAGGCCGGAGTGGAGAGAAGCCACAGGTCCCAGGAGGGGGCCCGGGTGAAGAGTGCAGCGGCCGAGGCTGCCGACAGCAGCTCGGGGCTCCCAAGAGTGCAGGGAAGCCCCGCAAGAGAAGTGCTGCAGCCGCGAGGAGGAGACCCCCCAGAAGAGGAGCCCGGTGAGTGAAGAAGGGCTGGGGGGCTCCGTGTGGGCTATTGTTGGTGCAAAGTGTCCTTTTGGCATTCTGAGCGGCCCCGTCTCGCAGCGGGCTGCTCCAACGGTCGGAAGGGGGACAGGAGATGTGCACATCGCATGTGTGGACGTGCGTGTTCACGTGCCTGTACACAGGCTCAAATCCGCCAAAAGCCTTGCGCGTGCCCATCTCCTGTCCCACTTCCGAGGCAAGTCAGCAACAATAGATCTCGCTGCCGACAGCGCTTTCGCACTGTGTTCGCCAGGCGAGACCTAAAAAAGAATTTCTGATTATTCAACGCACCATAAATTACCTAAATTGATAAATATTCTACAAAATGTGGGTCATTTGAAACATAAACTATGAAAATCCAAGGATCACCGCACGTTTCTCTAAGACATGTCTCGGAAAACATTAACACTCAAAGAAAATATAATAAACAATATGTCTAGAATGACACTCTCATCAGCTTGTGCTTGTGAGAAAGAATAGCCATACACTTAGGGCTGTTATTAATATAGATTTCATATAATAAATTAAGTATATGCATTTTATCGAGAACCTATTCCCACAGACTTTTATTTAATCTTTATTGGACGGGTACAACAAGATTTGTTTTTTGTAAAGAAGCTGTGTATGTTTTTATACTGGATGAAAACACAAAGGCTGTGCAAATTCATGGTGTAGGCTATAAAATGTGAGGTAACTTTTTGAAAATGTCTGTAAAAGGTCTATGTGTTTACTCCTTTTGTTACGAAATATCTATAGTAGCTTGTCAACATATTTCTATGTAATGTTTTCTATGCAATGTGTTTTAATATCATTTAAAAATGTTCAGGAGGTGGTTAATGTATGCTGGTCCTTGTTTGTTTAGGGCTTTGTAGGTGTGGACCAGCATCTTGATTTGACATTTCTTCTGAATAGGGAGCCAGTGGAGTTTCTTCAGGTGGGAGGGATGATGTGGATTCGCTTTGGGAGATCAAGGATGAGTCTAGTTGCTGAATTCTGTATGGTTTGCAGTCTCTTCAGGAGTTGCGAGGCGATTCCTACGTATAGTGCTTTGGCATAATCCAGCCAGCTGGTGACTAGGGCTTGAGTGACGGTTCGTCTGGTGTTGATGGAGAGCCATTTGAATATCTTACAAAGCATGCGAAGAGTGAGAAAGTAGGCAGAGGAGACTTCGTTGATCTGGGTTTTTCATGATGAGCTTGCAGTCCAGCATGATGCCAAGGTTGCGGGCATGGTCTGTCAGAGTGGGTGAGGGCCCTCGTTTAGAAGGCCACCACTCGCAGCTCCACAGGGAGATTTTGTGCCTAAAGATGAGCACTTCCGTTTTGTCCGTGTTGAATTTTAGGCAGTTGTCTTTCATCCAGTCAGCGACGCTCGTTGTGCCCCTGCAGAAGTTGCCCATTGTGGTGGAGGGATCTTCTGATAGTGAGAGGATAAGCTTGGTGCCGTCAGCGTAGGATATGATGTTTAGTCCATGGATTCTGACCATGTTGGCCAAGGGGGTCATGTAAGTGTTGAACAGTGTAGGGCTGAGGGACGAGCCTTGAGGGATGCCGCAGGTTATGTTTTTATGTTCTGAGGTGAAAGGTGGAAGGCAGATTCTCCGGCTTCTTTTGGTGAAGAAGGAAGTGATCCATTTGAAGGCGTCTCTTTTAATTCCAATATGGTGAAGCCTCTTGATAAGTGTGTAGTGGGCTATGGTTTCAAAAGCTGCTAAGAGGTCGAGGGAAGATCAAGGCCGCTGTTTCTCCCAGGTCAAGAAAGGTACTGATGTCATCTGTAGCAGCGAACAGGGTGGTTTCGGTGCTGTGGTTGGTAGCAGAATCTGGATTCAACAGTGTCCAGAAGATTGTTGTTCGCCAGGTGTTCCGTGAGTTGGCGGTTGAAGGCAATTCGAGGACTCTGGTGGGAAAGGGGAGCAGAGAGATGGGACTTGAGTTCTCTGGTGTTCGGCAGATCGTTTTTTAGGGAAGGGTTTTTCTGTTTCCCACTGAACAGTTTACCAAGGTACCCGATAGTTGTGGGAAGAAGAGAGGTCCCTGTGCATGTTTATGTACTTTTTGAAGACTCAGACAGAGCACAGTGCGCTGTTGGTTCCCTTACCTGACATAATTCATGAGGTGAAGTCTATAGAATTCAGGACAGGTTTACAGATTCTATTTTTGAATTATGTTCTATGTTAGAGTAGGATATAGGGATCTGTTGCCGAGATATGTAAAAAATGGAAAATATAAGAAGTACATTAATAGAACTTGTTTAGAGATTTGTGATCTCCAACTCCTTGATAAATATTCAGGCAGATCCCACTAAAAAGAACAGTAGAGTAAAATAGGTAGTTTCCTTCTTTTCCACAGATGGGGGATTGGTTTCAGATCTGGAAAAGGACATTATGCTGATGTCGACTCAGCACTCAAAATCGAATGAATTCCGCTTGTGTGTAATACATGATTGTGAGTGGTGGACTCACAGGAGTGGCCATAGCCTCATATTAATTTTGCATGATTGAAAAATCTATTCCTTCATCCGGGCTTTTGTAGAATACCCACCAGAGTCCCGCTGCTTTTCCTCAATCACATCCTGTCTTAGTGCGAGTCAGGAAAGACCTTGTTGTAAACCACTCATTTGGTAAATTTGAATCTCTATAAGAGAAATCTCATTGCTGTGATTCCGCCCTGAGTGAGGCGACTCCCCCACAACTGCGGGGCCTCCCCCACAACTGCGGGGCCTCCACCACAAGTGCAGAGGCCTTTTGTGAGTCGGCTCTAAGTATTTAGGAAGTGTGGGCGAGATGGCCATTTTGGCAAGAATGCTAGGTTGTGGATGGTGAGACAGCGCAAACCAAAGAATACATAAAAGAAGGAATTGACATATTTGTGTTGCAGGTAAATAGTTTGACTAGGGAGGATAATGTGCTGGCCAAGCTGCCCAAGTGGAATTCAGTAAGACAAAAGATGTGCGAACACACTGGCAGACTCATGGCCACTTTATACTCTGATTAGTAGAGATATTGAGACATATAGGGCCATATGTACAAAAAATAGGAACTGTGATTCCCTAATAGTGATTCCCACCGTTGGGGACCCCTTTCCATTGGAAAATGTTTACCACCTCCTTTGAGGTTTCGGTAAAACATGAATGTTTTGCGATCGTAATTCGCTCACAAAATATTCATACATACCACTTCGATTCTGTATTTGGAAGGGACGTCGTAAACACGCTCCTTCCAAATACCGAGTAGCAAACACAAATTGTGATTTGAGAACATGTTGCCAAATTGCAATTTGTACATATGTAAAAGCATTTTTGCAAACGGAAACGGCCTGATCAGAAAAATGCTTTGTACATATGGCTCTTAATGAGGATAAACTGAATATGAAAGGGTCATAGAAGAAAGAGAAACAATCACTGTTTCTAGTGTCATGGATCTAATTCCTTTCGTTCCAGTGACCACTTTATATTTATGTAGATGTTTCAAGTAGGAATTTTAGCTGTTTGATGAAGCAAGTAGAGTCTCTCTTTTGCTTTATTCTCCCTCAATGAGTTTTATCAAAGCTGCAGAAGTATAAATTATATATAATAAATACCAGACAACAAACAACATTAACCAAACCAAATATACTCCAGACCGTGAGCATACTTTGTGGTTTGGTGCATTTAATAGCATTGAGTCTTGAGACAAAGGAATTTTGGTCTTGCTTGTTGTTTCTCATGCACTTTATATATAAATATCAAGCAGTATTTCTTTTTACAAAGAGTTATTGTACCTGTTTGTTCATGTGAAGAGGCTTGTATGCATATTATACTAGGAGTAATCCTTTCTGCATATAGAGCCCAGTTTGTTATGGAATTCAATTACTGTTCCCTATAACTAGCATACTATAGATATACCATATACATACATACATATACAAAGACATAACATGGAGGCCATGTTAGAATGAGGTGTCACAGTTCAATATGGTGCATCTCTAATGCACACGTTACTGGAAGAAAATTATGCATGGATAAGTGACTTTTTAGCAGTTGCTGTTCCCATTTGCCAGAACTAGGGGTGCACATGCATCGGTAGCTTGTGCTGTATATCAGAAGGCCCCTTACTTGCTTGTGTTAAGAGTGGGGAACCCATCATGATTACGATTTTCAGGAACATGAGGAAACACCTATGTCAGTTCTGTTTGAATGTATAGGACTTGTCTACAGCTAAATATCTGCCATGCTGGACTTGTTTCCTGTTTGAGAGTGTGCTCTACCGAGATTGTAAATTGTCTCTGAGTGATAAAGTCTTGTTGGACCTTTTGCTGGCTTTCAAACCCAAGAGGAGATTTGAGGTTGTATATTATTTGGAATTAGCAGAAAAGGAAACAACCGTATAGGTACAGCAGGCACACTTACAGCAATGTAATTATACCGTAACTGAATTGATAGCAGCAGTCATTTCATGATTAGCAGCACCAATATAAAAGCATTGGTGGTAACACATTATATTTGAACATTGTAATGTTGAAAGCTCAATTGAAGACAATGGAGGAGCTCTGGGCTTATAATGACTGGTATAAGTCCAGGGCTCCAACATTCCAAAATTTGTCTTCATGTTGCTCCCTTTTTAATTTACAACATTCTACCTGTAGTGGGTGGAATGCTCTAATAGCCTTATAGCGCTTCTGCCTCGGGTTAAACCGGTTGTTAAAGGACTTCTCCTTCGTTATAGGCCCTCACCGCGGCTCGGGCCTATAACTCGGGTTCAGGGCCTTTAACAACCAGTATAGCCCTCGACACCCGGGTATAAGGCATTTTCAGATGTTACATGAAGTCAGAGAATAAACAGTAATTAACATGGAAGTGCAGACAACACAGGTAAAGTTTCTTACATTCCTTGAAGTGATTCCGGAGACTCCTTGCTGTCTTTTGCTACCATTGGGGCAGATGATGAACAGTTTGTGCCATTCTACCGCTATACTGCTTGGAGAGTCTCATAGATGTCAAGAGTTACAACCTTTTATAGATAATAAGTTACCAATCATTTTAAATGACCCAATGAGTAGACTTTGACATAATCAGTTGGCCTCAAACTCCAGTGATGTGGCTGTTTGACAGTTTGAATCAGATGTTCAATATCCATTTATACTTAATGCATATCCCAATGCATTCTCCTCTTGTCTGGTGGAACCAGTTTAATGTTCCAAACTCCCTAATACAGGCTTCTGTCCTTATCAATGATGTATATATATATATATATCAATGTCAAATCTGGGTGCTCTGTTCGTCCAGGAATTTTTCCTGAACATGTGTAAATAGGGAAATCAATGCATTCATCGATAAAAATGAAATCTCTTCATTATTAACAGACTCGCCTGTTTAGTGAACTCCACATCAACCTGGACTCCCAAATGTGTAGTCAAGTATGCCCTGGGACCTAGGTCTGGGATTGATGATTGATAGGTAATAGGTGGGAGTTGGTAGCTTGCAGGCAAACACTTGGGCAGTAAACTCTTGATCAGTCCCCCAGATAGGCGCAGTGACATTACAATGGTCAAGGGAGATTGTCCCAATAAAGCACACATGGCCAGCGGGTGTACACGCGCTCCTAAAAACACCATAAAAAGACAGATGCCACATAAGATAGGAACACACAGCCAATCAAGACCTAGCACACAAATTGATTATGCGCCCCCCATGCCAAGCATCTGGACACGTTATCCACTGGCCACAGTGTGTCCACGTGAGGTCGAAACCCACTTGTGGTAACCCTTAGACAATTAATTTATGACTCCAAAGGCAGCAACCAACATTTCTCACCATATATGGTATGTCGGAAACATTTATAACCCATCATGTTTTTAATAAAAGAAGGACACATACCAATTGTAAATGGAGACAGTCCTCAGACCTTGTGCCTGTAACTCTTTTCCCAGCCTCAATGTTTAACTAAACAAACTGTTCATTTTGCCAAACGCTCTTTTTTTAAAAGTATTTGTAACTCAAGCAACATTTTGGTGAGCCACCTTGGAGAGATTTGGAATTCATACCCATCTGTAGCCGAAGGAAGGAGACCCCACCCTGATGGATTCACGATTGTGCAACATGAAAGGTGGGCAGACACCGCAATTGATTGGCACTTCTGCTGAATTCCCAGGGTTGAGGTCTGTCCTGAAGAAGCCGTCACTGAGGGTAAGAGATTACATCTGAACCTAAAACATAGTCTAAGGCATTTGGTGTATGGTAAACTAGGGAGAAGCGTAAAAAGATAACCTTCTGACATATTACCTATTTTATATGTTCTAACTTAATCAGTCGTAAGATGACCTTGGAGGCATTCCTGCATAACTCACCTTCGTTCGATAGCTGGGTACTCTTGCTAAGGTGAAGATAGCCCTTGATAACTTCCAGCATGCTGATTTTTGTAATATAGCTATCCTTATTGGGCGGAGTTGACACCACAGTCACATGGTTTTTTAGTTCAACGTTTTCTCAGTGCTAAGAGATTTCTTAATGCCATTATTATCTGGAAGGAGTGTGGGAGGTACATCTAGCCCTGGGCGTTTAACAGGGCGGAATACGGACATAGGGGAAAATTGGATCCAGGAAACTGGGCGTAACCTGTGTGTGGCCAAGATGGGAGGAGGAATCGAAGAAACCCATAATAGAAGGAGATTGGGTGGAAATCTACGGAGGAGTTCGTAAGGTGAGATGTAACTCCCGGTTCAAGCTAATTCAATATAATATAGTCCACCAAGTATATATGACTCCACACAGGTTGAGTAGAATTTACCCAGATAGACCGATACTTGCACTAGCTGTGGAAAACAGTTGCACTTTTTGTGCATATGATATGGAACAATGAGAAGCTGGACATGTTCTGGAGAGAAGTGCTGCAAATAATACTGGCAGCAACTGGATGGATTATCCCCATGATGATCAGTTCTGATCTTTTACATTTATTAACTACCCCAAAAAAGAAAACGTTGAGCAGAAAATTTGTGCTTTTGGGTCTAGTGCTTGCAAAAGAAGAATAGCAATGGGGTGGCTTAGTCCGAATCCTTCACTAACAACTAGGTGGTTCCAAGACTTAAAGGAATGGGCAACAGTGGAACTGATTCGAATGAAGCACATTAGGAAAGATGAGAGACTTGAGGAGGATGCACGGGCATGGTCAGCCATGATCGCAGACGTAAAGGAAATAAGGGGGGGGAATGGAGCTGTGGAGGGAGATTGGCAAGGCACCCTGGATCAGGATACTTGATAGAGAGCAGTAAGGATACCTGACAAGGTAACACATAGTAGGAATAGTATACAGATTAATGGAGAAATAAATTTAAAAATAAAAAAATGAACATTCAGACACGAGGGATGGGGGAAGGGAGTGGAAATTGTTGATAAGAAGAGAACACTTATATTGGTAACACATAATTAAAGCAAACTAATTCCTGTAAACAAAACAAGAGTATGATGTGGAGGGAATATCCTCTATAGCAGGGGTACTCCCACTTTCTCTCGGGGGCCAAATTTACAGTGTGGTTTGTGTCCGAGGGCCGCTCCGGTGGGGGCGGGGGCAGTGGGGGAGGGGGCGGGGCTAGAGCAAAAAAAAACCTGTGACCATGAGGTTGAACACAGGCCCCTGCAGAGGACGCCTTCGTCCACTGAGCCACCAGACCCGGCATTCACACACCTCTATCTATCTATCTATCTATCTATCTATCTATCTATCTATCTATCTATCTATCTATCTATCTATCTATCTATCTATCTATCTATCTATCTATCTATCTATCTATCTATCTATCTATCTATCTATCTATCTATCTATCTATCTATCTATCTATCTATCTATCTATCTATCTATCTATCTATCTATCTATCTATCTATCTATCTATCTATCTATCTATCTATCTATCTATCTATCTATCTATCTATCTATCTCTCTCTCTCCCTCTCTCTCCATCACTCTGTCTCCCTTTCTCTCTCCCTCCCTCTCTCTCTCTGTCTCCCTCCCTCTGTCTCTGTCTCCCTCTGTCTCACTCACTCTGTGTCTCCCTCCCTCTCTCTGTCTCCCTCCCTCTCTCTGTCTCCCTCCCTCTCTCTGTCTCAGTTACTCCCTCCCTCACTCTCCCTCCCTCTGTATGTCTCCCTCCCTCTTGTCTCCCTCCCTCTTGTCTCCCTCCCTCTTGTCTCCTTCCCTCTGTCTGTCTCCCTCCCTCTTGTCTCCCTCCCTCTGTCTCCCTCCCTCTCTGTTTCCCTCCCTCCCTCTGTCTCCCTCTGTCTCACTTACTCTGTTTGTCTCCCTCTCTCTCTGTCTCCCTCCCTCTCTCTGTCTCCCTCCCTCTCTCCTTCCCTCTCCCTGTCTCCCTCCCTCTCTCTCTCCCTTTCTCTCTGTCGTCCTCCCTCTCTCTCTCTGTCTCCCTCCCTGTCTCCCTTCCTCTGTCTCCGTCTCTGTCTGTCTCACTCACTCTGTGTCTCCCTCTCTCTCTGTCTCCCTCCCTCTCTCTCCCTCCCTCTCTCTGTCTCCCTCCCTCCCTCTCTCTGTCTCCCTCCCTCTTGTCTCCCTCCCTCTTGTCTCTCTCCCTCATTCTGTCTCCCTCCCTCTCTCTCTGTCTCCCTCCCTCTCTCTCTCTGTCTCCCTCCCTGTCTCCCTTCCTCTGTCTCCGTCTCGCTCTGTCTCACTCACTCTGTGTCTCCCTCTCTCTCTCTGTCTCCCTCCCTCTCTCTCCCTCCCTCGCTCTGTCTCCCTCCCTCCCTCTCTCTGTCTCCCTCCTTTCTCCCTCCCTCTTGTCTCCCTCCCTCTTGTCTCCCTCCCTCCCTCTGTCTCCCACCCTCTTGTCTCCCTCCCTCCCTCTGTCTCCCTCCCTCTGTCTCCCTCCCTCTCTCCCTGTCTCCCTCCCTCTCTCTCTCTCTCTCTCTCTCTCTCTCCCTTTCTCTCTGTCTCCCTCCCTCTCTCTCTCTGTCTCCCTCCCTGTCTCCCTTCCTTTGTCTCCGTCTCCCTCTGTCTCACTCACTCTGTGTCTCCCTCTCTCTCTGTCTCCCTCCCTCTCTCTCCTGTCTCCCTCCCTCTCTCTCTCTCTCTCTCTCTCTCTCTCTCTCTCTCTCTCTCTCCCTTTCTCTCTGTCTCCCTCCCTCTCTCTCTCTGTCTCCCTCCCTGTCTCCCTTCCTCTGTCTCCGTCTCCCTCTGTCTCACTCACTCTGTGTCTCCCTCTCCCTCTGTCTCACTCACTCTGTGTCTCCCTCTCTCTCTGTCTCCCTCCCTCCCTCTCTCTGTCTCCCTCCTGTCTCCCTCCCTCTTGTCTCCCTCCCTCTTGTCTCCCTCCCTCTGTCTCCCTCCCTCTCTCTCTGTCTCCCTACCTCCCTCTGTCTCCCTACCTCCCTCTGTTTGTCTCCCTCACTCTCTGTCTCCCTCACTCTCTGTCTCCCTCTCTCTGTCTCCCTCCCTCTCCCTCTCCTTCCCTCTCCCTCTCTCCGTCTCCCTCCCTCCCTCTCTCTCTCTCTCTCTCTCTCTCTCTCTCACTCTCTCTCTCTCCCTCCCTCTCTCTCTCTCTCTCTCTCTCTCCCCCTCCCTCTCCCCGTCTCCCTCCCTCTCTCTATCGCTCTCACTCAATCAGTTTCTCTCCCTTTCTCTCTGTCTCCGTCCCTCTCTGTCTCCCTTCCTCTCTCTCTCTGTCTCTCTCTCTCTGTCTCCCTCTGTCTCACTCACTCTGTTTGTCTCCCTTTCTCTGTGTCTCCCTTCTTCCCTCTCCCTCTGTTCTCCCTCTGTCTCCCTCCCTCCCTCTCCCTCTGTCTCCCTCCCTCTCCCTTCCTCTCCCTCTGTCTCCTTGTCTGTCTCCCTCTCTCTCTGTCTCTCCCTCTCTGTCTCCCACTCTCTGTCTTCCCCCTCTCCCTCGCTCTCTCCCTCCCTGTCGCACTCTGTCTTCCTTCCACTGTAAACTCACCCGCTGCTCTCACTAGCTGCTGCCCTCCCCTCTCCTCACCCTGCTGTCCCTGTCACCTCACCCCGCGCTGAGACAGCTTCCCTGGAACACACACAGCCGCCGCACCCAAGTACTTCACAGGTCTTTTAAAGACCATTCACTTGTTAATGAGGCTTTGTTGAATTTCACCTCTTCCTAGCACCCCTGCATCTCAACTCAAAAGCGCCCCTGCATCTCCACTCAATCAGAGTGGAGATGCAGGGGCGCTAAGAAGAGGTGAAATACAACAAAGCCTTATTAACAAGTGAATGGTTTTTAAAAGAATCGCCCGGCCCCCACAGCTCCGCGCTGCTGCAACCGGCGATATAAAAAAAACAGAGGTATGTTGCCTGCAAGGTCCGCGGGCCACCAAGGAAGGCTTGCCGGGCCGCTGACGGCCCGCGGGCCGTACTATGAGTACCCGTGCTCTATAGTGTATTGAACAATATTGTTATATGTGAAATGCCAATAAAGAGTGTTTGAAAAAAATAATAAAGCTTGTGTGTGGCCAAAAAGGGAAAGTGATTCCTGAGTTATTACGATATGGTTTCTATGATTATCACCTTTGTCTAGGAGCGGATATTGGCATACTATCCAGCTCACTTAGGAACGTGTTCCACGCTAGTCTTCTCTTGTTTCAGGATCACATGTGCAGAGAGTGTACAATTTTTGGGGGCAAAGTAATTTTTTTCTATCAACCATTATCAAACTGTGTTATGATGATGTTGCATTGATTGTTTATTGCAAACTGTATTGTGTGAAAAAACAGAGATCATGCACATTCTATTCTAACATATTGCATATTCGTCCTTTGTTGTAATACTACATATGCATTTCTGTCTTGTTTTTATTGAAATATTCAGACAAACTGTTTGATGCAAAAATTGTAAAGCATTAAGCTTCTAGGACGTAATTTGTAAGAGTGCACCATGTACGATTGCCCCACAATTAGACAACACAGACTCTTTTCAGTTGTATTTATCCAAATGACTAAAATTGCTATGGATTCCCCATTGAAGCATATGGAAACTAGGTTCCCCAAACAGATAAAGAGAATTAATGCGTTATGCCAAGAGTGGCATTTACACACAAAGGCACACACATTTCCATGGCCTGAGGAGGGAACATTTAACACAAATGTAATTGAACATGCTAAAACATATATAAAGACTAAATATGCAGGACAAAAGAAAGACAAAAAGGAATTAATGTTAGAATTATGGGCCATCTTTGAAGAAGCTAAAACCGATATCCCCATAATGCCGATAGCAAGCAAAGCATCTGCACCTCCCCCACCATATGCAGGTATGAATGTACTCAGATTCAGATTTTAAAGTCTTTATTTCGATAATAAAATCATAAAAGACAGCGGAATTTACACCAACAGTTGAGGCCATACATTACAAACGCCACATACTGACCAGTTTACAAATAGTTATACACACAATAAAAACTATACATTAAAAATAATCCTTGTTAAACATCCCATTTATGTTTAGACGATCCGTTTATGTATACAGTTTTTTTTAAAACATAAAATCAATAAATAAAACCATCCTAAAATACTGTGCAATATCCAACTTTGGATTGAAGCTTTTAAGTACGAATCGTATGATCAAACATTTCTAGCTATTTATGGGCTCTAATGATCCAAACCCAGCCCAAGAATTTCGCTGTGCTCACCGCAAACAACTCTGAGGTATTGGTCTTTAATGCCCGAATCGCCTCTGCGGACCTACCACAAGTAAGGCGTTGAAACAGAGGTTTTAACCATTTTTTACGAGGGTCGTGGTACTTGGGGCCGGCAAATAAGAGGTGGCCCTCTGACTCCTTGTGACCAGGACACCATTTACAAAATTCAGTTACTCCAGTGCCCCAATTTTTAATGAATGTATTCAGGGGCAAAGAACCCACCCGAAACTGATGGTAGAGTTTCTTATCTAGCGGCCTGGTGATAATGTCCCAGTAGTTCTCACGGGAAGGATCCAGCTTGTTAGCCAGGAACCTGCCTGTTAGACTAGTGGAGCTGGAAGCAGACACTAGGGTTTGTCGGACCGAGGCCCAGTACAATGCTTTGAATTCTTGTTTGGAGGGAAACACATTGGTTCCAGGAGACAACCACAGCTGTTCCAGACCCATTTGGACCAAAATGGTTCTAACCGTACGTAGCCATGGAATTCTCCCGGATCCCTCCAAGGACCTGACTTCGACAAGCTCATTAGCAAATAAGGCAAGGTCAGGGGAAGACCAAATCCGTCTCCAAAAGGCGACCAGTCTGAACCTCGCCATCTCGTTAATTGGATTGCACCCTAAGTCCAAACAAAGGGGTATAGATGGAGTTGATTGAGGAAGCCCCACTAGATTCCGCAAGAACTTACACTGTGCTTTAAACAGACTAGATAGATCCATGTACGCCCAAAGATCCGCTCCATATAAGATAGCAGCGTTAATCTTTGCGTCGTAGATTTTTAGCGCTGGGTGCACTCGTTTAGTAATGGATCTCTTTTGTTCCCTAAGGAGACAGCCAGTTAAGCGGGCCAGTTTAAGCTGCTGTTCGACTACCTGCTCCTTCCATCGCAGGCGAAAGTCTAGTGTAACCCCTAGGTAGGACATGTGATCTACTTGTTCCAAGTTAGCACCACCCATCATTACCGAGCTCCGAACCGAAGTATTTCTTGTGAATACCATGAACTTAGTTTTGCTCACGTTTACCTTCAAGTCATTGATGACACAAAACTCCTCAAAGCGGTTCAATGCCCGTTGTAGGCCGCTTCTGGTCTTAGAGAGGAGCAGAGTGTCATCAGCGAAGATGAGCATGGGGAACTTCTTCCCAGCCAGGGAGGGAGCGTCTGTTGGAAAGGTATTGAAAAAGTTTGCTACCTGGTCAATAAATAGCAGGAAGAGAGTGGGCGCCAGGACACAACCCTGACGAACCCCGCGTGTTACTGGGAAACTGTCCGTCACTTGTCCTTGACTGCCCCACCGAACCCTAGCAAAATTGTCCTCATGCAATTTAACAAATAAATCCAGAAGTTCCAAGGGTAAACCTAGGTCTCTCAAGACGCACCACAGTTTAGCCCTCGGGACCATGTCAAAAGCAGCCTTTAGATCAATGAAAGCGGCGAAAATTTTTCCCCCGCCTAGCAGCACCACCTTCCAGTATATCAGACAAAATCTAAACACCTGGTCGATGGTGCTGATACCAGCTCTAAAGCCTGCTTGCATGGGAGACAAAATGCACTCCGAAACCATCCATCCCTGAACTCTACCTAAGATCATTCGTGCAATGACCTTTTGGAGAGAATCAATAAGGCTGATCGGGCGATAATTGCCCGGGTTGGACCGATCCCCTTTTTTATGTATTGGGAGGATCTCAGCCCCCTTCCAGCTCATTGGGATTCTAGCTCCTTGGGCAATTGCATTGGCTAACCTAGTAATATACGGTATCCAAAGTTCTTGGTTGGATTTAAACAGATCAACGGGGATTAGGTCCATCCCTGGAGCCTTCCCCCGCTCAGTCAAACCCAATGCTAATTCTGTTTCTTGTTCAGAAAAGAACAGGACCCCACCGTGGTCCAACAGTGTGTGCTCGTAACTTAGCAAAGTGGAGGATACCGAGATCTCAGACCTAAATTGGGCAGCATAGAAATCCACCCAAGTTCCGGGGGGGACATGATTTGAAGGCATTTGCGAATCTGGGTCCCTGCCCCACTTGACCAGTTCCCAGAATTTCGTCTGGTTATTGGATGTCGATGCATCCAGAAGATCGGACCAATGCCTATCTTCCCACTCTCTTTTAGCCTCCCACTGGGTTTTTTTATACTGGACCCTGGCTAACTTGACATCTCTCATAACCCGTGACTTGACCGCCTTAACTAATTGGCTATAGGCCTCCCTACATTTCCCATTATACCATTTCTGACGGGAACCTAGTTTTTTTGGCGGGCCTGCCAGGTATGGACTGGATAAAAGAATTTTAAGCTGTTCAAAACAACCTTCGTTGGTCTTGGTAACATGATCGAGGCCAACCCCCTCGGGCACAGTGGCCATAAGTTCGTTCACCGTGTGGGTAACCAATTTTTTAATACTTTCATGGAGGGTGGCATCACCCACTATCCTAGACCATTTCAGCCTTCTTCTGTCATTGGTCAAGGTGAGATCTCCTGTCCTAAGAGTATCTGGGTTCTTCAATCTATCAGATCCCAGAAACCTTAAACTGAGCGACAGGGGGTTGTGGTCACTTTCTGGGCGGGATACCACTTCCATGTCGATCATATAATGCCAGAGTTCCAACTTTAGCAAAATATAATCTATACGGCTTTTCCTTAAACCATTATCATAGGTATTGCAGGCACGTTGATCTGATAAGGAGCGGCCATTAACTGCCCTTAAGCCCCTGTTCAAACATAGGGCCATCCAATTCAAAGCTGCCTCAGTCCCTTTGGCGATTTTATCTATTGATAGGTCAGGAATGTTCCAAACTGCATCCTCTGAGGACCCCCAACTGTCCCCAACTGCCTGGAGCGGCTCAAAGGTACAGTTCAAGTCGCCCGCAAGGACAAAAAGATTATCACTTCCTGAACTATCAAGATACCTATCAACTACATCGACAATACCAGGGCAGCGGCCTCCAGGTAGGCCTCGTGCATAGATGTTAATAATGAACAGGTCCCGGTGGGCAGCTTTGCTCAACTTGATGCCCATGAGGTCTTGATGTTCCAGAAAGATTTCCGTTAAATGGACTCCCAAGGATTGCTTCACCCAGATCAGTAGGCCCCCTGAAGCGCGCCCTTTGCTACCTCTGATTGCAGGTTTGGAAAAATTAATGAACCCAACCCTGTGTATTGGTGCCGTGGCCCAGGTTTCCTGGAATAATATAATATCAAAGGTATCTATAAATTCCAACCACTCCTCTGAGTGTAGCCGGCCCTTGATCCCAGCCACATTCCAGGAGGCTACCTTTAGAATGTCGTGGGGAGGTGTTACATTACTTTTATATGATTGGATCGTTGGCACAGTGGGGGCTGGGATCTCCACTACCTTCACAGGTTTAGCCCGTAACTCGAGTCTTGGGGTCATACAAGCACCAACCACCCCCATGATTTCCTCTGATATATCCTCAGTAGTTGCTTCAACCGACCCCTCCATAAGATTTAACAATGGGCCCCCCCCAACAACATGCCCCATAGAAGATTCTACCCTGCCGGGCACAGATATTACATTCCTATGGCTCTCCACAATACTGTACTCCTTACTTGGTAAATGTAGTCAATCGACAGCCTCAAGGTCAGAAAGAGGGCCGTAACGATTGAAAAGTTGAAGATGTTGGGAGTGATGAGGTGTTCTCACAATCGAACGCCTCCTATCTAATAATCGTTTTGGACGGGGGCCTGGTGTGAGTTTAGAATGTCTATCGGGGTAAAAATAAGCAAGATCCAGTGTTTGTACATCCCCCATTCTTGCAAACCTTGCTTCCCTTCGAATAAACTCTACCACCCAGGGATCCTTAAACGATACCAAAATGCAGTCACCCTCTAAATCTTTAGTCCCAAAACCCACCCAATCAACTCTCCTCACTAATAGGATTTCGGTTGAAATAGATGGCGGGAGAGGGCGATTTTTATTCAGCCAAAATACTACTTTATTACGTAGGTCCCTGTCTGTCTCTTTAACACCCTCCTTGACGGCTGCTGCCCCAGTTAACACAATGGTATATTGATTAGATTCTGGGGGTAGGTCAGTGCGGGGGTGAACACCCTTAACAATGTTTCCCCCGTTATGAATTGTGGGGTTACGGATAGTAGTTGGCTTTCCTAAAGGGGGCTGGGATGGGGTGCTATGTGCAACTTTTGCCCTGTCATCCACCCTACCAGTTTGAGCTCGTTGCACTGTTATCATAGAGGAGGTCTTACTAGATTCCTGCACCATGATGTCAGCACCGGCGGTGCTATCTATATCCTTGGAAACCACCTGTGCCATAGATGTTGTTTTTGCAACCCCCATTGTTTTACCAAGGCTCTCATTGTCTATGTTGTTAATTATGTTTGCCTGAAGGGTGGGGGCCCCCGCTACTAAGGGGGGGGCAGTTAGCTTGTGGAGTAGGCGCATGTTCATGTTCGCGACAGATTCCAAGGCTTCGATTTTGATGGACATCAACCTTGTTTGCTCCAAGACGGGGCGCAGGAGGGTTTTGAACATGGCCTCCATTTTTACCAGGAGGATTTCATCGCTGTTAAAGCAAGTGGGGCAAGGGTCTGATGAACCGATAGGGGTTAGAGTGGGGCACAATACATTGGGATGTATCAAGGGGGGGTGTGTAACATTGTGAAACTGTGGAGCAGCTGCATTGGTTTTATTAGAAGCATTTGATTTAGGCAGCTTCCGTACTCTCCCCCCATGTTTGCTTTGGGTATTTTTCCTTTTACAGGTTTTTTTTTTGACGGAGTCAGACACTTCTGGTGGCTTCGGCACCGAATTATTAATTGTGTCCCCTCTGTCTATGCCACTAACATTTGACCCATTGTACTGGGTAACATCAGAGCTCGAATCAAGATTGTCTGTCGAATGTAGAGAATCCACCCCATCTCCCACAGCATGCATCAGTGCCACTGTCGTTATTGGATGTAAATAATTAGACGGGGCTTGGGCTGCAGGACTAGAAATTGTAGCCAGGGCACCTATGGAGGAACGCTTACCGCTGACTAAATCTAGGGAGAGCCTTTTCTCGGTCATTGCTATTTCTTTTTCTAGGATCCCGGTAGCTCTGGTTATAAAGGCATCTAGTGGGCCAGAAACTATTCCCTTGGAGGTTTGCAGTTGGACTGTACGGTCTTTACCTGACCTTAGAGGCATATTAGAATGGAATAGAAACAAGCAATACCTATGTCAAGCCCCCAACTATAGTAATAGGTGGATGCCTGCGGTGATAAAGAACACAATAAAATGTGAGAGAAAGGCCAAAAGGTGTAGACAAACTCAGCCTTGTCCAAACACAGGCAGGCACAGGCCAGGCCCAGACTAAACCCGGGGTAATTACAAGTTCTCAGAATTGACCCTATTACACAATAGACAATGGACAAGGACTACACTGTCTGGGTAAAGACAAAATGAGCAAACTAGCATAGGGGGACCGACTGCCGCAGTGCTCAGCAGATGTATAGCAGGAAAGAACGGAGTTAACAACCTGGGATGGTGCCAAAGGATCGTTAGAAAGCAAAGTCCACAATACCTTGGGGAGACCAATGATGGTATGGCACAGCTTAGAGGGGTGGCCCCGCCCCGGCCAACTCCGGTCAGTGACGGGCAAGGCCGGGCCCGCCCTTGGCCCGGGCTTCGCCCGCGCGCGTCCCGCGCAGCGAGGCAGCTCACAGCCTCAAGTAGTGCCCCGGCGCTGCCTGATGACAGCAGCGGCAGGCGTCGGGCGTCGGGCGCTAGGGATGCTGGGAGTGGTAGTTTACCAGGCCGTTCCCCTCACGGCGGTGAAAAACGCTGGCGAAAATCGTTGCAGGTAAGGACCTGATGCTCCCCCAAGCGCTGGCCGTTCCCCTCACGGCGGGCTCAGATGAATGGCAAAGCGTGACAATGTCTAAAAGCGCGTCCCGCGCAGCGAGGCAGCTCACAGCCTCAAGTAGTGCCCCGGCGCTGCCTGATGACAGCAGCGGCAGGCGTCGGGCGTCGGGCGCTAGGGATGCTGGGAGTGGTAGTTTACCAGGCCGTTCCCCTCACGGCGGTGAAAAACGCTGGCGAAAATCGTTGCAGGTAAGGACCTGATGCTCCCCCAAGCGCTGGCCGTTCCCCTCACGGCGGGCTCAGATGAATGGCAAAGCGTGACAATGTCTAAAAGCGCGTCCTGCATTAGGATATTCAAATCCATGAACTTTAGAAGCTGACAAGCCTCCCCACCAAAAAAAGGACATTTAGGTCTAAGCCGGAGAAAACTAAAAGCAATAGAGCCCAGATGCCTCAAGTACAGTCCAAGTTCCTAGGGAAGGTCCCCAAAAGCTAAACTCCCTGTCCACCACTCTCAAGACATGACACCGCAAAGGCAAATAAAATACACAGTCCCTCTAGGTCAGGCAGGTGTACACAAGTGTCAGTAAGGTTTGTGGCAGTTTTCAATAGCGACTAAGCGATCTCAGGAGACGTTGGGAGCTCCAGTCCCACAGGAACTGATGACAAGAGTGGGGCTACAGGGATTGCCCAGGTAGCCAGGGAAGAAATGGAGAGTGAATTCGAAGGTGAAGCCAGGCTAACGAAAGTAGCGCGTAGCTCAGAGCAATAGACACAGGCCAGACGGTGCAAGGAAGAGAGGCGTGAGCTGATGCTCGAGAGAGAAAGGGCACGCAAGCTGTAGTTAGAGCGAGAGTACAGCACAGCACACTCTTTACATGAGGAAAGCGGGGCCTGGTACAGTGCGCAGCGCTGGGAAGAGTCGGAGGTAGATAACGGCTACTAGCAGGGCCCAGTGCCATGCCGTTCAGCCGACAAAGGAGAGGGGCTGACCAAGAAATAAAGGAACAAGGCAGCCTTGTACTCACACACCGGCGGTGCAGGAAAAACAAAATGGCACCTTTGCGTGCACACAAGAGAAGCAGCAACGAGGATACACACTGCTCCCCATGGGTGCACGACAAAGAGAAACTAACCCAAGAGAGATGATAGCCAAAAAGGAAGGCAAGACTTTTGCATACCCATTTTGTGACCTATTAGCAAATTGGACTGAGAAGAGAGTCCAATATGACAGGTCTTGGCTGAGGGAAGGATCGTTTGAGCCAGAGGACATGGCAGTGGCGGAAGATCGCATCAGACATGAAGAAGGAAACCCTAGTTGGAACTTCCTCTACTTCCTCCTCTCAAGATGGGAGCGCTATGTTGAACCCCGTAGAGTTACCTAGCATGAGAATGTACCCATTTCTGCAGAAGGGGCACTATGGAGATTGTATACAAGCCATAGGTCCAGATGATCAGAGTGGTTAAGGACAAAGTAACCATCATTGCTGGATATGGCAGGGAAATGCATTCCATCGCAAGTATCAACCTAGCGAAAGGTGAAATTAAGAGCCTGCTAAGCAGCCTTATTGGGGAGCAGACTAACATGATCTTCACCCAAGCTCACATTCCAGCATTCACGTTAACAAATACCCAGCATGACGGGCCGTGTTTAATATGCACAGCACCAGATATGGACCGCCCTTAGAGAAATATTCCCTGACCGCCCAGATGTAGTAAGGCTAATGACAGAGATTATGAAACCAGAGGAAAGGATAAACTATTTCCTATATGGAATAAGGGAAAGATGGGGACAGGAAACCGGACATCCGTGGACCAAAATGGGCCCACAAGTACCATTTTTCTATAATATATTGAAGAAAGGGACCCACCAAGATACGGAGCGGGCTGGACAGCGTAGTTGGTCTACATACCAAACCCTGGCAGGACATACAAGCTCATATACCATAAAAAAATCAAGAAAAGGATAGAGAGAAGCAGTAGAAGTTCCAAAGAGACACAGCAAAACAAGTGCAGCATAAGATGAAAAAGACAGCCCTCGGGTAGCAGTGATGGGCGCAGCTGTGCAGATGACACCAGTCACAATGGGGGCTCCACTACAAAACATTAGAGGGTTCCAAACAGGTAGTCCAGGAACACAAACAGGTTGTGGCGGGCAGTTTCCAAGCCAAAAGAACCCTATTTTTGGGCATCAAGCCCAAACTTCACATTTCTTTCATGGCGTATAGTACCCCCAAATGCTCGAGAAGCCTCCGAAAGAATGGAAGTCTCCCTTTTAGTTATAAATGAAGCCATCCTCGGTGACAGGAACAATGTTCTTCTTGCGCCTGGGATGATAAGACCCCATAACTCCACAGCCCTCCATACACGAGAGTCAACAAGCTAAGAGGCCTCACTGTAGGGTGACTAGACATACCGGATTTGCCCGAACAGGGCCGGGTTTTACGTCATATGACCGTGCAGATTACAGTAAATGAAGCATTTGTACCGGGTTTTTGGAGAAGCTCCACTAAATGAATTTTTATTAGTTTCAGTGCAGGAATAGGTGCCAGTCTTTTCCGAAATCCTTTTTATTAGTACCTATGAGAGTCTGTGTAATAGCTGGAATTAATTTATGTCCCTTAGTGCCTCGGGGTCTGTGTTTGCTATGCTGGTGAGCGCTTTCTTTCAAGTCATTCTGTGCCCCTCTGCAATGTGAAATTCTAGTCCTACTTCTACTTTTGTAAAAATATGGTAACCCTACCCCAGCGTGATGAGTTTAAGACTCCAGTTGGAGGTCCAATCAACCTTTTACTCTTCCAGAGATCGACAAGATGAACACCAGTTTCGTCAGGCAATTAACAACTGGATCTAATCTAATCGCATTTGGGGATGCAGTGCACGCAACAAAATTCGTTTTATTAATTTATATGTTAACTTACCTGTAAATCTCCATAATCCATAGTTTACTACCCCCACCCTGCCCCTCCCCCTCCCCACATCACCGCCCTGCAGTTACTCCTACTACCGACCGCGGCTGTGAAGCGGCCAAATCTTCAGTAGCCACGACTAGAGTAGCTGCGATTTCGCGTTCCATGACTAAGATTGACAATGAAATCTTGGCTGCTATAGCCACATGTCAGGAGGGAACAGCTTTTCCTCAAGGATTTCCTTCTAAATATACTTATAAGTTAACTAGTGGCAAGCCTCCCTTTGTAACAATTCCAGGGGTTGGTGATCATTTGATACGAAACCTCGACTGCAGACACCCTTTGATAATGGCTTGCTCATGAAGGCATATGTTCTGCACATGCTGGGGTGGCGGCCACTGTTGCTCTCTTACAGTAACAGTACTGGTGGCAGCTTCTATACCAACTGGCTCGCCGATATATCTTATGTTGTGACATTTGTCAGCAAATTAAATGTTATACTGTGTCCCGTCCATCTCAGACACAACTTTTTACTTCTAATCGGCCTTTTGGCTGTGTTTATCTTGTTCATTGTGGTCCCCTTGTTTCTGATAATGCATTAAAATATATTTTGGTGGCAGTAGAATCTTGCTCCAGGTTCCTCTGGCTCTGGCCATAGCGCTCGGCTGACGCTCAAACTGTTATTAAGGATTTTCGGGTCTTTGCAGGTACTTATGCCTGTGGCGCTTTCCATTCAGGCCAGGGTCCGGCTTTCGCCTCTAAGGAGTACCGTGAATCCCTGGCATCGATGGGTGTGCAGGTGCATTTCTCATCTCGATATAGGCCCAAGGACAATTCAGTTGTGGACAGATGAACGGTGACTTAAAGCAGTCTTTATCATCAACGGTATTAGGTATGGGCCGTGGCTGGTTAACTCATCTTTATGGGGTACAGCGAGCGCTTAATAACCTCCTTAAAAGATCTCTGGGTGGGTGGATCCCATACGAAATGCTCTTTGGCATCAAGAGGTATGTTCCAGACCTTAATGGTCTAGACGTTGTGATGGCAGCTGCAACCTTTGACGTTGATAACCACTGTGCTGTTTTACAGGATCTACAAAAAAGTTGTGATACTTTGGCTACAACTTAAGGCATTTGCCTTCTTCTCTCCAATCAGATTCAGCTGGCGGGATTCTTCAGTTTCACCTACCGGCACAGACGGGAGAGAGAGCTGTGCGCAGCGGTTCCATGGACTCCATCTCCCAGGCTCCTCTGCTCCCTGCCCAGCAGCCACCAGCGCCCGGAGGCACTTAAATTCCATGGCGGGCTCCCGCAGAGCGGGATTCTTCAGTTTCACCTACCGGCACAGACGGGGGAGAGAGCCGTGCGCAGCGGGCCCTGGACTCCATCTCCCAGGCTCCTCTGCTCTCTGCCCAGCAGCCACCAGCGCCCGGAGTTGCTTAAATTCCACGGCGGGCTCCTGCAGCGCGGGATTCTCCAGTTTCACCTACCGGCACAGACGGCAGAGAGAGCCGTGTGCAGCGGGTCCACAGAATCCATCTCACAGGCTCCTCTGCTCCCTGCCCAGCAGCCACCAGCGCCCGGAGGCGCTTAAATTTCACGGCGGGCTCCCGCAGCATGGGATTCTTCAGTTTCACCTACCGGCACAGACGGGGGAGAGAGCCGTGCGTAGCAGGTCCACGGACTCCATCTCCCAGGCTCCTCTGCTCTCTGCTCAGCAGACACCAGTGCCCGGAGGCGCTTAAATTCCACGGCGGGTTCCCGCAGCACGGGACGCGTGCGGGCACAGCAGGCCTGTCCTGCACCCGTCATCGACAGGGAGAGGCAGGGCAGGGCCCTTCCCCATGGCTGTTGGGACCCGTGTTTTGGAAGTATCGGCGGGTAAGACTTTCAGCTTCCTTTGTGTCCCTACTTACCTAGCCTTCCCTACAGAGGAACTATTGCCCTCACAAGTCGCCCGAACTGTGAACTGGGGAGTCCTAAGGAACAGCAGACTGCACTGACATTCTGAACAATTAGCAAACGGGCTGGTTATGTCAATGTGGGGGTGTTCTCGGGGTAGTTAGCATCTTGTTTTAGCTCATGACTTTTTGGTCTTCTTTCAAGTTGTTAAACTGATCATAGGTGCTACATGCCAGATGAGCGTCGTTGAGAATCAGGGTGGAGTGAGTTGGGGTGCTAGATTGGCAGGAGGCAACAAAATGGGGAGGAAGGCAGGCCCAGCTAGAGCCAAAACTACATGTGCATCCTCACTACCTCCAACATGAATAGACAAAATGTTAAAGAGGCCCATAGGGGTGGTGGATTCTGAAATTGAGCTAACGGAAAGGCGGTTATCACTCACCCCTGATTTATTTATCCCACCCTCTGATTTGATCACGCTGCCAAATGCACCCCAAACTTAGGTAGAGGCCCAGCCCCTGCCATCTTCTTTGGTTGTTCCTCACAAGAAAGCAGTGCGCAAGATTAGAAATATCTTGAGTATCCCAAAGAACGGAGAGCGCAAACAAACATCAGAGGTTGGCCCTAAAAAGAAGACATTTTGTGAGGACAGTATAGTCATCATAGAGGGGGGTGAAGAGCGAGAACAGACCCCAGGCCGACCACCAACAGCCAGCACAGACACGACGTATCTGTCGTGGGCTCTGAACCTGATGACAGATCTGCAGAACAATCTGAGGGCCACCATTATAGAAGAACTGGCCCCCCTTATCAGTCGTCTAGACAAACTGGAGAAAGCATTGGCAGTAAGGGAAGCCAGACTAACTGACTCACAAAATCACTCCAGACGCAAGCCTGGAAGAGGGATTGACATAGGCTGTCAGGCGGACAGTGTGGGCCTAACACACCCACCCGGGCTGGAGATGCCGGCTCATGAGTGTCCCTCTACTAGACATGAGATAGGGGATCAGAGTGTTCATATGCACCAGAGGGGCGGGAGTGGTAGCCTCGAGCCCAGAGCTAAAAACAGGTCATCCCCTTCCAGGCAGCGAGATAAACCTAGCCCCCTAGCCCAAGGTACCAATAGAAAAGTGAGTAGGCAACCAGTACAAGAATATAGTGAGGGGAGACATGCATGTCCAAGTTTAAACCTGTCTTACATAAATCGTCCTCCTGCCTCCTCCCTGTATGTAGCTATTCTGACAGGTGTCCCGCCAATTGAATCCAACTGAAAGGAAACCCATTTCGAGCTGAGAAACAAATGTCTGTTCTGGCTTTCCAGATATAAGCACTTTGATTATGCCAGAGCAGGGGAGATTATAATGGTTCGAAGGGTAGGGTGGGTAGGAAACCGTAGAAAAAGCGAATCAGGGGAGTGTGTAGTTATTAATTTAAAAAACCCTAACACTGTTACCAATCTATTTAAAACCACCCTTAACTGCCACTATGTCCCAACAGGCATGAGCCTCCACCCCTTGGACTTTTTTTATTTACAACAGCAAACATACCCTAGAAGCTGTGTACCACCATTAATTCCAGTAAATGGCCTAGGGCCCTTACATGAGGGAAGCAGGGCTGCCCACAACAGGCTCCCCCCATTTAATATCCCGGTGAACAACAGATACGACATTCTTGAGGAGGTAGATTGACTGGGGAGGGACCATCTAAGGATGGGGACTTAGAAACAGCAGGTCAAGACCCCACGGGTATAGTGGGGTCCGGCCTGAAACGTCCAACTAGGGGGAGTATTTCAAGTCCCCCCCAGTGGACTGATCCGGCAGGAGGAAGGACAAAATCAAGTGGGGTCCCTGACGTTATATCTCCCGCTTCACTGGGTGTTGTAAGAAGAGAAGGTGAACTGAGGAGGGTACTAGATAGCTAGTGTGCAGTCCATCCAGGTGACTCTCCATCTCGCAGTGCTAGTATTTCTGAGGTTGCGAGTGGGGAATGAGGACATGGCAGCGGGATGAGGATACTATCATGGAACCTGGCAGGTATCAAAAACAAACTGCCCTGCCCTGATTGTGGTGACTTTGTTGACAAATATGATATCTGTTTCTTTCAGGAGACCTGGGCGAGGGAAGACTTTCAGCGGGTGGGTTTTGCGTCATTTAACAACTTGGCAATCATGGGGGGGAGGGAGAGACCCTCTGGCGGCCTAGCCATCTGGGTGGGTGCCCACCTTGGCTGCACAGCAGAGCAGATGACAACATCCACATATGACATCAAATGTGTTCTGCTCTCATTTCCCACAAAGACGAAAATTGCCCTAATTAACGTGTATTCTCTTCCTGTTAACAACAGCCAAGAATCTGCCACCATCGACCATCTGGGACATTTTATTCCAACTCTGGACCCAGGGATATGGCTGATTGTAGGGGGTGATTTTAATTGCCACTTTGAACCCCTTACTAACTCACTCCATTCCCATTGAAGAAGATCTTTTTTGGTCTATACCCGACCCCCTGACCACCCCTATTAAAGTATGGTCACCATTGGTAATGCAGCTCAACTCACTCACTTTAGCTCTATCGCTAAGGGCATGCAATGGATGGACTAAATCCGATCAGCCAGGACAGCACACATTTAACAGAGCAGGCCAAGCCTCCTTAATTGACTACATCATGGAGGAAACAAGACTTTGGGGAAAGGTCCTTGATTTTTATATCAGGCAGAGGCAGAGGCAGGATAGTGACCATAATGCCCTGATTCTGATTTTAAAACCATGGGACCTTGGCATCTCCAAACCTCCTTCTACCCCGGCAAACGCAATAAGTCCAATACCAATAACAAACAATAGAAGAAATGTCAGATGGGGCCAAATACAACAGTCTCCCCTTAAGTTGGCTAAAGTTTGCCAGCTAGCAATCCCAATGATAACTGAAATGGGGGAGGTAGCACAGGTGGATGGTCCCAGACAAGGCAGGGTAAATACACGCAGATCTAACCACAAAACTAGCGGATGTATTCTTACCGGTTGTGCGTAGGAGGGAAAGCAATCGTAACAAATGTTCTTGGTTCAATGATAAGTGTCGCAAGGCCAAGCAGGACCTCCTGGATGCAGTGAAGGTGAAGGACAGGCCACAAATTAAACTTTCTAGGGCCATGTATAAATGGACCACCCAGCAGGAAAAACCAATTCGAGTCATTGTACTCCATTAGGGTTGGTGAGCCCGATAACACCGTTACCTCCAGTATGGCATCGGAGCTCCAGCAGGTGGGGGACATGGATCACTATGACCGAAGTGGGAAACGCTATTAATAAGCTTCACCGTAACAAAGCACCAGGGCTAGAAAAATTCCGGGGGATCTCTTCCGGGAAGAACCAAAAATATGGGTTCCATACCCGTGTGCTCTATGTAATGCCGTCCTGAAGGGCTCGGATCCCCCCCGGCACCTGGCGCGGGGCTGAAATAGTTCCCATATTAAAAAAAGGATGTCCTCTTTCACCCTCCAACTATAGGCCGATCAGCATAATCGATATTACCCAAAAACTCTTTGGCCAGGTGCTTTTGGACCGTCTTCAGGGTTGGATGGAAGAAGAACAAATATTAAGTCCCTACCAGGCCGGCTTCAGAACAAATATGTCAACCGTAGACCAGATATTCAGACTACAACTACTCTTCTGGAAAACGGTGACTATAGAGGGTGGCAGCCTCTATCTTACATTTGTTGAACTGAAGTCGGCTTTCGACCTTGTACCCCAGTAGAAACTCTGGAAGGTGCTGAGCGACCTGGGGATTCCCCCCTACCTTCTTAAGGTCATTGAGAGGCTCCACTTGGAAAATTTTGCCCAAGTACGATGTGGAAAATATGGGGAACTTTCTTCCCGTTTTCCTGTCCAAAAGGGGGTACGGCAGGGATGTGTTTTGGCTCCTACTTTATTTTGTCTTTTTATTAACGGTCTTATTGACCATCTTAAAATAATAAAGGACAATGATGCCCCCAAGTTAGTCTCCGGGAAGGTCCCTGCGCTGATGTTTGCCGATGACACCCTGCTACTTTCAAAAACACCAATGGGTATCCAGCGCATTCTTGATGGCTTTGCCAATTTTTGTAAGTTGCGAGGGCTGGAGATCAATTTAACAAAGACGAAATATATGGTCTTCAACCACCCTAACACGACTCGTTCAAATCCTTCACTAGATGCACTCCTTTGGAAAGAGTGAAGATATTTGACTATTTGGGAGTTACCCTGTCAGAGCACTTTGAATGGGGACCGCAGTTGGACAAAGCAAGACTCAGGCTAACCCAGACAGTAGGTGGTATAATGAAATTGCATAGAAGTTCAGTTTCTAAACCAGCCGCCCCTGTGGTGGAAATCTACAAAGCACAAGAAAGGGGTGCTACATTATATGGGGTGGAGTTATGGGGGCACTGCTCTACTACTAACTTGATGAAGGTGGAGAACAATTTCATGCGGCAGCTTGTAGGTCTACCCCGTAGAACCCCCCTTACACCCTTCCGTATGGATCTGGGTATTAGGCCCCTTGATGAAGAGATTGCCCTGAGACCTTTAACATTCTGGCGGAGAATATGGGTGACCCCAGAGCTGTCCGTATACAGAGCTGAGCTAAATGAGCTCCTGACCATCTGTGTTACCAAGAAAATTCCTTGGCTTTGTTACATAAGGGATCTCGCTTTTGAGTTAGGTAAGCCGGACCTCTGGAGAACACCTGAGACATCATGTGCCATGATTTCCAGGTGGAACTAGTTAAATGCTATAGACTATTTAAATTAATGTCCATACAAGAAAGTGCCTTATGTGGTCGTCTGACAGCAGAGTTTCTGCTAGTAAAAGATGTATATAGCAAGGAACATTTTCTGGATTTTATTCAACCCCCATTGGCCAGGAAATTGTATGTGCAATTCAGACTAGGGACCCTTCCATTATTAGCGAATATCAGCAAATGGGTGAAAGACCAAAAGGGTGATTGTCCTGCATGTAATTATAAGGTGGAGTCTGAAATACATGTTCTGCTCCTCTGCCCTGCCTACCGGCTGTCGCGCAAGTGTTGGCTAATCCAACTATGCAAGAATTTGGGCTTTGTGCGCTGTGTAGAGCCCTACAGAATTTTAAAGTACGACACCCATCCACCAATAGTCTTTGCTGTATCACAATTTTTAAATTGTATGTGGCATACCCGGAGGGCCAGTTTAAAGTAGACCCCATGGGGAAGAACGAATGCATTGAATTTGCTCAGGTACATTAATTGTGCATCCATGTCTGGGGTCTATATTTGTTTTAGTCCTATATTCTTATTTTTGTAAAATTTTAGAGTGAAGCTTATCTCTAGAGAGTTGCTTTTATTGTGTTTTTAACGGGTTGAAGACAGTATTAAGTATATTTTTATATCCCTGCTGTGACTCTTATTTCCTGTGTGTTCAGTGGATGATCTCTGTACAATATGATGAAATTGAGCGATCTCAATTTTTTAATCACAAGTGTATACTAGCTGTTTTATTGCTACTTGTACTTTTATAACCCTAGTGGCCGAAATAAAGTTATAACATGGAAATAGATGCAGCTGTTCAGATTCCTGTTACTGGCTAGCTTCCTAAAGTTGGTGATTTGGTTTGTAAAAAGGTGGCGATCAAGAAAGAATTCGGTCCCTCCTACCCAGCTCCTGGTCCAGTACTTGGTCTTCAGTGTACCCGAACTGTAATTCTGCCTCCACTTCCTGGATACAAGGTCAATCACTTGGTTTCCATTGAACATGTCAAGTTACACCAAATGGCCAATCATAAATAATATGCCTCAAGGTGTTCCTATGCAACATGTTGCTTTACAGCCCGTGAGCACCATCCATGCTGATTCTACCCAACTACAGGAGGGGGATACCGAGTCTTCAGTTGACCTGATACCTGTTGCACCTTCTACACCTTCAGTAATGGACATTGTTTATTCTGACCCACCAGTTGATGGCCCGTCTGTGGTAACAGAAACAATTATCCATCCAGAATCACAGCCTCCTCTATTTCAGCTGAGTTCTTCTGGTTATTTTATCGATCAAATTAACTTTTCTTACGATAGTTCTTCATTGTTTTCGGTTTTGTTGCACCCCCACCCCGGCTCGGATTTGTGTTTGCATCTCCTGGTTTAAACGCACCTATCTGGTTCCTCCTTGGATACATATTTGGATCGTACTTTCCATTATATTTTGGTTCATGTGCATTGGGTTCGTGACTGTTTTTTTTCTTTTGATCAACGGCCATTACCTCCCAGAACGTTCTGCTGCAGAACTGGTCGACAGGGTATTGGCCCAACATTCTTCTTCACATAAAATGAAAAGAGGCCAATCCCTTGTTAACATTTCAGCGGTCTCAGTTACTGATGGAATTTTAGGGGATAAAGTACTATTTGATGCATTTGGCCCTACAGAGTCTCTTCAAATACCATATGTGTTTCGTGTTTCCATGGATGATGTCATAGTACCTTAATGGCATTCACATGATTGGAATGTTGATCCTGTGAATTTTATGTTTTCTGAATTGCAATATTACACTGTCTTTGAGGAATTGTATTTAAATTCTACTAAGTATTCCGATTTGTTCTGTTATCAACCTTATGAACATCATTTTCTGCATAGGACTAGTGCATTGCCCAACTTCACCTCAGGGTAGTTTAAAAACGTAATAGATGCAGTACACATATTTTCCAGGCTATAACTCCTCAGACCCGAAATCATACTATTTTAAATAGGTCCCTATTACCACGAAGAAATATATGATTACACTAACCAAGCTAATCCATATATCTTCCTTTATTGAAGAATTAGCCTTAAAAGGCTATTATTATTGGAAGGACAATACAGACTTGAAATCAATTTGGGGCACTAAGTCCGGGCAGGCCCAAGGTACAGAATCTCTTTTTCATGCGTGTCTGATACCTGCACAAATAACTGTTCTTAATGACACAGTCCAACAGACTAGTTGTATGGGATTGGCTAAAATGTAAGATTTGAATGCTTCTACTATTCCCTCCGTTGCCCCTTTTGTTGATTGGCAATCTTATATAAAATTATACTGAAGGCCAACTGAATAGTATGATATATATGGTACCTTTAATTCTCCAGTTATTCCTCTGAGTGGGTGGTTAATATGGCCAGTAGGAACAAATGTTTGTCATGTTCATTTTTTAAACTCCACATCTGGGCTCAAATCAAATAGATCTGATCTCTGATATTTACAATCAATGCACAAGAACACTGCCACCACTTACTCCGTGGGTAAATGATCACAACAATGGTTAAAATGTTCCACATTGTCTGACGTAAAACAACATCTTTCTCTCCTGTCCAAAGACATGAATTTGTCTGATTTCCTTTTGGGTCCAAAATCCCCCTGTTCTAAACAATTTCTTTATGTTGCTTATAGTGAAATTTGGAAATTATCGCAAACGGAAGCTGCAGTACTTTTACGACAAATCGATCAAGATAATTTGGATAAGGTACTTGGTGTAGTGGACAACAGTATTAATACCCTGTCATCTCGCAGTTACACTTTAGATAATATTGTACCGTCTGTTATTGATATTGTGCACAATGATATATCTACGTTATGTCATGGCCAGAATCAACTTAGATCCATTATGCAATTTAGTTGGACTCTCCAAACACTTAAGAATAGGTGCGTTCCCTGGCACTGTCTTAATTCCACTGCATTGTTCTTCCTGTTTAATTTGACAAGTAGACAGCAATCAATGGCTATGAGAGATGCTGGTTATACCATGTTACATATAGAAAAACCTGAACAGCTTCAATTTTCCATACCAGAAACACCCTCCGCAGTCTGGTTACTACACAGGGTTATTTCATTGCCAATCTCTATGTTTCAGTTTACTGCCTGTATGAGACACTTCCCGGTAGGTAGATATGAACCCCTTAAGAGTAGTCATTTTCACAAATTGTGGTCCCAGCCATTTACATATCATTGCCAATGGGCTGAGAGATAAGTTGTTCTTACAAAGGAGGAATGTGACTCCACTGCGGGTCATTCCCTTGTTTGTCAACATGTAAAGATTAATGGCACCTGTAATCTGTCTGCCCCTAATTTGGCTTGTTATTTAAAAGGAACTCTTGTTCCCACTATTATTCCCACTCTCACATTGCTTTCGCACGGAAACTATCTTGTCCCAAATAATCAGGACTATTGCGGTCAGTGGTCAAGAATCCCGTATGTGGTGTCCATTTCCCAGTTAGTCACCTGTTGTAACAATGTCTTGTTTCCTCCTCCGTACAGTAGTATTAATAGTTCAATCTGGCCTTCCATTCCAACTCTGACAACAGATTTCAATAAGCTGAGCAGACTCAAAGCCTTACTGTTTCAACATGAAATGTCTCTTACTTCAGCTCATGAAACCTTTGAATTGCAGGTAGAGAGAACTTCCAGTGAAAAACAGTCATTGTTAAACACAAATGTCCCCCTTCATTTCGGTGAACTGATATATCAAATATTTAATACGACTGCTATCACTTTTTTTAAAAATATGTGGTGTCCCGCCTTGTGACCTTATTTCAAACTATTTTTGGAGTAATATCAGCTTTGATATATTCTGTTTTTTCCAGCATGTGTGTTGGGTTCCCACTGCTGCTCGTCTTGGTTTTGGACGTTATAGTGCTGTTACTACGATTCGGCAATAGATGTTCTCTTTATGGTCCTTCCCGGGCAGGCATTACTGCAGCTGTATTGCCGGCTCTTTGGAGGAATTGCTCTGGACGCTCTGGAGGCAAAGTTTTGTTTAACCTTCCTCTATGATTACTTCACCTGTGTGCAACCTGTGTTTCAATACATCCGGTGCCCCTTTTAATGGCTCTGGACGTCTGCCTGGCTACATCGCAAGCTGTCCTCGATTTCCAACTGTTGAAGAGTCCCTTAGTGGCCCATTACCAGGAATGTTCCGTGGGTGTGCTGCACGTTCATAACCTGGCGTTATGGCCATTGGCCATCATTGGACCCTGTGCAATGGCACAGCATCTTCTGGATCTCAGTTTCATCGAAATCAACAGAGGTTGATGTTCAAGCGCTTTGGCTCTGCTTACTACCTGATTTCTGTTGTCCTCTTGGTGCTACTATTCTGACCGGGGGGAAGGGTGTCATATCTTCCGTGCAGGACGATTGTCGTTTCCCCTTATGTTAGCCTGTGAATGTAGTAGGCTGCTCTCTGCTTTGCACACGTTGCTATACAAACGTATCTTGCTTCATGCCATGCTGTACTTTCACACAGAACCTGCTGTTGTTTTTGCATGTTGTTATTTCCTGAGATTTAGTTTGAACACCATAGACAAGGTCAAATAACAATGCGTCTTGTTATTCTGTTCTGGCCAGGCTTTAGCACCTAGACACAACATACAAGTGCAGCTGTTGTTTGGGAACATGTACTCTTTTGTCATATATGTATGCAGAGACATGAAGGGACACAGACAAAACTTTTTCTTTGCAGAGTTTTATATAGCGCGAACTTGACCCGAATCGGGTATCAGAGCGCTTTACATAGCACCAGTTACAATACATGAGGACACACATTAATTTTGGTTAGGCACAGGGAGATTAAGTGATTTGCCCAGAATCACAGGATGTTCATCATCATTGCCGAGACTCGAACCCAGTTCCCCAGATTCGAGGTCGAGCGCCCTAGCCGTTAGGCCAACTCCTCTCCCCCATTCATCTATGCATGCTAAGGTACGGGGTCTGCTGCAATAACCCAGAGATCTTTTGATATACAATCACTTTGCTTCTGTAGAAGGGGAGGCGGTTATCTTGTCTATCTTATATAATGACAGCTCCCTTTACAATTTGTGGATTTCTTACTAAGCTGACCGTATTTGTGTTAGGCATGTTCTTACTTATTGTGGCACATGTACTGCATACTAGAGCACAATAGTTAAAATAAACATTTTCAACTTTGCCAGGGTCTCAGTCAGGTCTTATAGTGGACAAGTACAAGTGTGAGAGCGAAAGGGTGTGCTCTGTTACTGCGATTCCTGAGAGGGTCAGGAGTGTCGTGTTCTGTGGTGTCTAATCGCTTGTTCCTCTGAGTGAGTAGGAGGGCAAGTGGGACACTATATTTAGTTGGTCCTGGGCTCATGGGTGCTAAGGTGGTAGGATAATTCAGTACCTGCCTACTAAGGTTGACACAATCGGCGAGCCAATTATTGAAGAGAGCTTAGTGTCGACATCGAGGTTCTCGGTGTGGTTGGGTGGGCTTTCCTGTAGGCTCTTGGTCAGTATTCTTTGGATATTTTGCCTGAGTGTCTTGATTGTACTTAGGGTTTTTCCGGTGGGGTGGCTTGGTGGGGGGGATATCTTGAAATGTATGATGAAGTGGTCAGACCATGTGAGCGGGGTTGTGAGTGGTGGTGATCCTGTTTTTGTAGGAGAAAATAGGACCTTCTGTGTGGGATGGTCCTTGGACGAGCTGGTTGTTTCCAAGGTTGCTGAGACTGTCAAGGAGGGCAATGAAGTTAAGGTCTGTGGTGTCTTCCACGTGGTTAATTTGTAAAAAAATAAGTGCTGGGCCTCTCGTCAGGAGGCAGCTTGCACCAGCCCATTGCTCCTGTTAGCACCACCTAAAACAGAACCAACTACTAACCATGAAAGTGGGGAGATGATGTGGCATAGTGGCCAGAGCGGCTGACTTCAGAGCTGGGGAACCAGGTTCGAGTCGTGCCGGCTGCTCAACATCCTGTGTTTCTGGGTAAATCACTTAATCACCGCGTGCCTACCATAAATGAATGTGAATGCGTCCTTAACTGGTGCTCATGAAAAGCAACGGTGTTGATGATTGTGTGCCAGTGCTGAGCACCGGAAACCACTGGCTCAAATTAAGCAATGGTCTTTGTAGTAATCAGGATAAATGAGTCCAATACAAGCTTGAGGTAACTTTATTGGAGTTACAAATATAGCTGCAACAACCTTCAGCATACAGTCTGATACTGGTTACATTTAGAATCTCAGCTGGGATGCAGTTCTATTACATCACAGCTACATCATAACATTCTAGATATTGCCACACATCTCCCCCCTTATAGAATACAAAAATAGAAAGAAGAACAAATTATAATCATGTTAAACTGTGAAATGTAGACATTGATAATAAAACTATTAACAATTTTGTATATCACAATTTAAAGAACAAAAGATCTCATTAATAGTATACATTACACACATCACTCAATTTTTCATAAATCAGAGACTCTACATAAATTTCGAAAACTCCAACTCTTTCCATCATCCAACTTGGCCACAGAACCTTTGACAGATATTACTTTATGTGGTTGAGAAAACTTACTCTCACTCTTCTTCACAAATCCAAATCTCTTTATCACAACCCAATCACCTTCCACAAATATTAACTCCTTAACACCTTTTCTAATGTCAAAGGTTATTTTATTGCGTTACTGGCACTCAGCAGCCCTTGACTTCATCTTATCTCTATCGACCCAAACCTGATTCTTTTCTTTCAACCACATGGGAGATTCCTTAGTGTCTGGTTCTCTATCCTTTAAAGCAATAAAAGGAGAAATCCCTGTCACTGAATGTGGCGTAATTCTGTGGGCCCACATCATTCTCCGTAACTCATCCTTCAAAGACAAACCATTGGATAGTGAAAGTTGGATACCCTCCATGACAATACGATTAAGCCTCTCCACAAGACCATTTGCTTGTGGACGGAATAAAGCAACCCTGTCATGAGAGATTCCGAGACTGTCAAGAAAATTACTAATTTCAGAAGAGATCAACTGAACTCCATTGTCTGTCACTAGTATTTTTGGTACACCTTCTTCCAGGAAGACCTCTTTGAGAAATGTTATCACATTAGCAGTTGTGACCTGTCCCATAGACTTACATGTAAACCACTTGCTGTGATAATCCACAAGTACAATTAAAAATCTATTACTACTACCTAGTTTTTCAATTGGACCTAACACATCTAGTGCCAATTTCTCCCATGGTCTCATTGGTAATTCTACACATTTCAAAGGTGGTTCTCTTGTAATCTTCACTTTATCACTATTGCTGCATGCATAGCAATCTTTCACCAAAACCTCAAAATTCCTATCCATTTCTGGCCACCAGAAAGATTCCCTCAATCTTCTCTTAGTCAGACTTCTCTCTAGGTGTCCTTCATGTACAATCCTCAACAACTTTCCCCTCAATAGCACAGGAGGAACTATCCTTTTCCTTCTCAAAACCTTATCTCCTTGCACACTAAGCTCATTTTTATCGACAAATAATTCTTATGCGATTTCACCGCAACAGAACTATCCCAACAATTCATAATGAGCTCCTTCAGCTTCTTATACTCATTATCTGTTTTTATTGCTTCCATCCATTCCTCCTGACTGATAGCAAGTTCACTATCAATATCTACAACTAAATCCTCTAAAATTTCCACACAAGAGTCATCCACAATTGACATCCTGGAAAGACAGTCAGTAATGACATTTTTCTTTCCCCGTACATACTCAACTACAAAGTTATAATCTAACACAGACAGTAACCACCTAGATATGCGAGGAGTCACACTTCCATCTAGTCCACGTCCACCTTTAAAGATATGGCCCAAAGGTTTATGATCTGTCTTGACCACAAAAGGTATCCCCCATAAGTAGTACCTAAAATGTGCCATCCCCCAACAACATGCCAGGGCTTCTTTTTTTATAGTAGAATACGTTTTCTCTGCCCCCCTATAATCTGCGTGAGGCAAATCCAATAATTGTTTCGTATCCATCAGACACTTGTAACAATACACCTCCTATTCCAACATTGCTCACATCTGTGACCAATACGGATTTCTTTTTAGTATTAAAGGACCTAATGACGGAGCACTGGAAAGACACATTTTCACCTTTTTAAATGTATTGTCACATTCAGAATCCCACTCAAATACAGCCCATTTCTTTAACAAAAGTCTCATTGGTTCTACTAAGTCTGCAAACTTAGGAACACATTTTGAACAGTACTATGCGAGACCTAAAAAGGACTTCAACTTGTCCTTATTAGTTGGACAAGGTGCGTCTTTGACAGCTTTCACAATACTACTTTTTGGTTTGATTCCATTTGCTGATATTCGATGACCCAAATAGTTAACTTCACTTAACCTCAATTGACATTTTTCTTTTTTGATTGTCAACCCACATTTAGAAATCCTTTCTAGAACTTCTTTTATAAGTTTGTCATGTTCATCAAAAGATCTCCCTACAATCATTATATCATCTTGAAAACACAATACTCTTTCCATTCCTTTGAACATATCCTGCATGACTCGCTGAAATACAGCAGAAGCCGATGCTAATCCAAAAGGCATTCTACAATACCTAAACGCACCTAACGGTGTCACAAATTAAGTTAAATGACGTGATTCCGGATGTAAAATTATCTGATGATAGGCTGAGGACATGTCTAATACACTAAAAACACCCCCCCACCCATCATACTAAACATTTCTCCAATGTTCTGTAAGGGTTGTCTATCCACCCAGATGTTTCTATTAAGATCTCTTAAATCGATGCATAGACGGATTTTATTATCATCCTTTGGAGCAACGACAATCGGAGATAACCACTCCGATGATTCTATCGGCTCTATGACCTTTGCTTCCAACAGTTTCTCTAATTACTTACGAAGTGGTTCTATCATCATATGCGGTATTGCTATGACTTTATGTACTATAGCTTTGGCAATTTTCTTCAGAATAATGCGATGAGCAAACCCTTTCCACATCCCTAAATCATCAGAGAAGGCTCGAGAATATTTCTCCATTAGTGCCTTTCCCCACCCCTTGTCCTGTAAACATTTTCTGATACATTTTCTACATTTGGTTCAACAACCATAACTTGTTCTACAGCATTAGGATTGAGTATAATTTTCAGATCTTTCTGGTGTCGCCACCCTAGTAGATCTGATCCCTCCTGTGTTACATATACTCTTCCGTAAACTCCGTTATTCTTTTTTTTGATAAACACATTTTTTTATTTTCAAATAGGCATCAAGATCAAAAAGGACATACAGCAAATTGAGCAATTTGATAGTAGTCAGACCCATCACATAGTAGTTAAAAAACAGCAGCCCAAGCAATCTCCCCCACCCCTCTCCCTCCGTTCCCGCCCCATGCATACCCCCCCTTAAACTAGGCCCCCGAGCCATTTCCCCCATACTTTACGGAACTTTTTGGGGCAGCCCCTCGCAGCGTACAGTGTCCGTTCCTGTGTAGCGCACCAATCCACCCCTCCCTTGGGTGGGTCAACCTGCTTCCAGGCGGCCGCTATATCTCTCTTGGCCACCACCAGGGCCGTGGTGAGGAAGTAGTGCTCGTTTCGGGAGCCATCCAGCCCATCCGTTATGCCCAGCAGCGCTAATCGAGGGTCATGGGGGACCTCCCATCCCAGGACGTCAGTTAAGTCAGTTTCAATCTCCCTCCAGAAGCCAGTCAGGCGAGGGCAAGACCAGACCATGTGAAAGAAATCTGCCGGGTCCACCCCGCACCGCCCGCACGAGGCTCCCTGGCACAGGCCTGCGCGAAACAGACGCTCCGGGGTCAGGTATGCAGTGTGAAGGTAATAAACCTGGACAAGCCGCAATCGAGCCGATGCGGTGATTGTCCTGGGCGCCATGAGGGCGTCCCTCCAATCATTGTCGTCCAGAGGACCCACCCAGGCCTCCCACCGCTGCTTCAGCCCACTCCAGTCCATCGGGGTATTATTAACCAAGGATCGGTAAATGCGGGAGATGCCCCCCTTCCCAAGATATCCCAGCATCACCTGGGCTTCAGGCGGGCTATGGTCAGGGAGTTTGGAGTCTAGAGGGACGTAAGATTGGAGCGCGTGGCGCAACTGGAGATAACGATAAAACTGCGAGGGATGCAGAGAAAACCGACTCCGGAGCTCTTGAAAGGAGCACATGTGGCTTCCCCGCTAGACGTCGCCCAGGCAGGAGACCCCAGGAGGTCCCAGCTACGAAAGCCACCGTGTCCCGCCACCTCCCGCATCCAAGTGCCGTGCCATAGCGGTGTCACCCGGGTTAGCACCCTTGACCACCGAGTGTGCCGTAGAGCCGCACGCCACGCCAGAAAGGGGGCCCGCACTACCTCTGGAAGTGATCCAGGGACCGTCTCGCCATAGAGCATACTCTGAATAGAGGAGAATCCGATGAGCCGCACCTCCAGTCTATAAGCCGGATCGTCCCACCCACCCGAAAACCAGTCGTGGACCACCAGCAGCCGCGCAGCAAGATAGTATAGGTAAAGATTCGTCATGCTCAGGCCACCGTCATAGGAAGGAACGCGACAGCGGTCCAAGGCCAACCGGGATCTACCTCCGCCCCAAAGAAATTTAGTCGCGGTCTTATCCAGGTCCCGAAACCAGGAGCGGGGGAAGGAGCAGGGCGTGTTCTGGAGCATATATAAAAACCGAGGGAGGATCATCATCTTATAAAGAGCGATCCTTCTCAACGGATTCAATGGGAGAGATTGCCACTTCGCCATATCTGATCTGGCCTTGTTAACCACGGGGGCCACGTTAAGAGCCCAGCACAGTTCCGGGAGAAAGGCAACCCAAATCCCCAGGTATTTAAAGGACAGCCGTCGAAGAGGAATGTCAGACTGCCAATCAAAACACTCCCGTGAAGGGTGGAGCGGAACCAGGACAGACTTCCCGGAGTTCAAACGGAGACAGATGCCTGCCCAAACCGGTGAAGAATTCGGCGCACCCGAGGACCCGAGACAGCCGGATCTGAGAGATAAATAAGAACGTCGTCCGCATACAACGCGATTTTATCAGGGACCATACCCGGCCAGTCCCAGCCACGGAGGACAGGATCCGCCCGGAGGAGCACAGCCAGGGGCTCCATCGCCAGGGCGAAGAGGAGGGGCGAAAGCGGGCAGCCTTGCCACGTCCCCCGCCCTATGGAAAACGCGCGGGACAAGGTCCCATTGACCAGTACCCGAGCTCGTGGATCCGCGTAAAGAAACTGAACCATGGCACGAAACTGGGAGCCGAACCCCATGAGTTCTAAGGTGTCCCCGAGATATTCCCACCCCACCGAATCGAAAGCCTTCTCGAAGTCCACCAGGAGAAGGGCCAGATAAGGAGAGAGGCGCTCACGGTGGGCCAGAGCAAGATGCAGGCGCCGCAGGCAGTGTCTGGTACCTCGATTTGGCATAAACCCGCATTGGTCCGGGTGAACCAGCGCGGCCAGAAACGGGCGCAGTCGTTGGGCAAGGACGGTAGCGTAGACTTTGAGCTCGGTATTGATAAGAGAGATCGGCCGGTAATCGGAGCAGGACTGCGATGGGGGCTGAGTTTTCGGCAAGACGACTATAGTGGCGGTATCTGTTTCCCGCGGGAAGGAACCCTTCTCCACCGCCTCTGCAAAGAGATCCCGAAGCCACGGGGCCAGGGCATCACGGAAATGGGCGTAATACTCCTCTGGAAAACCATCCGGTCCCGGGGTCTTCCCAGGTGCCAAATGGGAGATTGCCATTTCGACCTCCTGGAGGGTAATGGGCAGGTCCAGGGTCTCGCTATCCTCCTGCCCCAACCGCGCCAGGGCCGCCCCACCCTCCCCCATCAATCCCGCAAGGGAAAGCCCCTGCGCCCGCGCCCGATATAGCTGGGAATAGTAATCCGCAAAGGTTTGAGCTATTGCCACTGAGACCGTGTGTGTCTCCCCCGCGGCGTCCGCGATGGCCGGAATTACCCGGCCTGCATGAGGGTAGGTGGCCAGACGGTGCAAGAGGGTACCATTCATGTCCCCCCTCCCGTAGACCCGGGCTACCGAGGAGCGCCAAAGAGTCTTCGCCGCATCGAGAGAGTGCATGCGTATCTCCTCGCGGAGAAAGGCCAGCCGTCGCGCCCGTGCGGCGTCTCCCAACGCCTCCCGATCGTGTTCAAGCGCCAGGGCCTGCGCTTCACAAGCTGTAAGTTGCTGGATTTGGCGCCGGCGCTGCTGCTGTAGATGCCCCTTCGCAACCCCTCTAATAGTCGCCTTGCCGGCCTCCCAGAGGACAGCCGCAGAAGAGACAGAGCCCACGTTGTGGAAGTAGTATTCCGCAATCCCTTTTTCCACCACCCCTCGAAAGGCCTTGTCCTGAAGGAACCAGGCATTCAAGCGCCACGTCGGACGGGCCGTAAAGGGAGGTGGGCCAAGGGCCATAAGCACCGGCGAGTGATCAGAGAGGACTCGCGGAAGAATGCGGACATCACAAACCCCTGCACAGTCGGCGGAGGGAACAAAAACTAGATCAATACGGGCGTGGGAATGGTGCGCTGCCGAAGTATGGGTATACTGGTGCTCGCGTGGATGCCAAACCCTCCAGACGTCACAGAGGCCCTGGGCCTCAGCCCAACATGATAACTGTTTCGCGCGAGCGGTCCTGGTAGAGGAGATCGGACCCGTCGAGTCCATATGGGGTGTATAGACCGCGTTAAAGTCTCCACCGAGGACGAGAGACCCCGTCGGGAGCCTGGGGAGAAGGTCCGCTGTGTACGCAAGAGCGGACTGCAGCAGGGATGGCGCTGCGTAGAGGGACAGCAGAGTAAGCGGGCGGCCCTCGAGGGCGCCACAGACCGTAACGGCCATACCCTGGGGGTCCAAATGCACCTGGGTCATTACAAAGGGAAAGGAACGCTTAAGCAGGATAGCCACCCCCCGTGAGCCCCTAGCGAAGCCCGCATGCCAGACCCTGTCGTAGCCGTAGCAGGCGAGGAAGGGACATTTATTACCCATAAGGTGGGTCTCTTGAAGAAGGAGGACATCAATCTCCTCTCGCTGCGCATATTTGAGGACCGCCATGCGCTTGAAGCGATCTAGCAGACCGTTGACATTCCAGGATAAGACGCGCACCGCAGCTTTAGGCAGGGTTGTGTCCGCCATGGGAGCAAGCAGGGGCATGTAGGACAGGAGATAGACAAAGTGGCTGCGAAAGGGGACCGTGGGCGGGTCGGGAAGCGCGCAGGATGCCAATTCCCCGCGGGCACTGCGCCCACACAGGGGCCAATAAGCTCGTGGGCAGGAGAGCTCCCCGGAAGGAGGGACATGGAAAGATCGGACTGGAGAGCAGGTCGAATAGTACATGATGTCTTGGAACCATAACAACGAGGAGTACACCCTCTAACAACAAAAACCTCCCTAGGAGGAAGAAATAACCCCAAACCAAACCCCACCCCACACCCCCCACCCTATACTTCGAGAACAGAAGCATCTGTCGCCCTAACAGTGTGTAACCAAAACCAAGCTAAAACGCTCGCGCCTGAGTGCTAGTGGACCCCTTAATAAATCAGATCAGACCCAATTCATCCGCCCTGGCTGAGAGCAACAGATGTGTAGGAGCACCGAGGCCCGACTGCGAAGTCTAGCGACCAGGAAGCAGATCCCCATCTCCACCCCCCGGCAAATACATCACAAGCAGTAAGTGGAAGTCAAATGGTGGGGCTGCGGGAGAGGTCCGAAGTGTCTATTTGGGGGGCAGGCTGGGTCACAGAGCCCGCCCGCTGGGGGGACACGGCCCGCTGCCCGGTGGCGTCAGGACCAGTGGGTGCCACCGAAGAGGCCGATGAAGCCCCGGACGCCCGCCGCAGCCGCCCCCCGGAGCGCACGACAGTCACCTCCTCCCCCGCGCGCCTCCGGGGCAGCGTGCGCCGTCGCCGTCAGGACCTGGAAGAGCGGGGCGCTCACCAGAGATCCTCGACCAGCACACTGCAGGGGACACTCCTCCGCGAGCCAGGTCCAGGCCGCCTGCGGCGTATCAAAGAAGAAAGTCTTTTGCTGGAAGATGACCCGGAGACGGGCCGGGAACTGCAACTGATATTGGAGGCCCAGGGATCGCATCTTCTGCTTCACCTCCAGGTAGGAGCGCCGAAGCTCCTGGACCTCTCGGGTGTAGTCCGGGAATACCATTATAGTGTGGTTTTGGTAGCAGAGATTCGCGGAGCGTCTGGCCTCCCTGAGGATCGCATCTCTGTCCCTGAAGTTCAGGATCTTCAGGATAAAGGGACGGGGGGGCGCTCCCGGGGGCCTCGGCGCCAGGGAACGATGGGCCCTCTCCACCACGAAGCAGGCCGAGAGGCTGCCCACCGGCATCCACGATTGAAACCAATGCTCCAGGAAGTCATCCGCGCGACCTGCCTCCGCCCCCTCCGGGAACCCCACCAGGCGGAGGTTACAGGGGCGGGCACGATTTTCAGCATCCTCCACTCGGCGGTGCAGCTCTTTGGAGTGGGTGGTAAGCTCACGCACCTGGTCCTGCAGCTGGTGGATGTCGTCCTCGGCGGTGGAGATACGGGATTCAGCCTCAGATATGCGGGCAGTGGCGTTACGCAGGTCCTGCCGAAGAAGGGCCACGTCCACCTTCACCTCCCCCACCATGCCCTCCAGGGAGGAGCGGGACGCCGTGATGGCCTGTAGGATGGCAGCAAGGTCCGTGCCAGGGGCCGGGGCCCCGGCTCCAGCGGGGCCCGGCCCCTTCTCGGAGGTCGTGAACTTGTCCATCTTGGTCTGGGTAGCTGTGGGCGTCGACCGGGAAGCCCTGTCCTTGCCCATGGCGGCGGTAACTGCGGCCCCGGGGGGCGCCTCGCCCAGTCCACGGGCAACAGATCCGGCCGCGGCGATTCCAGAAGGCCGTGAAAGGAGAACAGCAGGAGGACACCTCGTCACTAGCCCCCTGGTGGATCTGCCCGCCAACCGCCCGATCCGGCAAATGATGAGCCTGGGGAAGCTGCAGCCCGCCTGCAGCCAAGGATCTCGCCCGGAGGGGCACCACTCCTCGTTACAGCCAAAGTCACCGGGCGCCCGTCCGCCCCGGAGAGCCCAGCACGTCCACCGCTCTTGCACAGCTCAGGGCCAGGGTCTCCAGGCGGCCCCCGCGGACAGGGCCCCAGAGGCGGATATGGAGGGAAAAAGGGGCGGGGGGGAGGTTAACGGAGGAGCGGGAGGCGAGGGACAACCATCCACCTCCCCCTGACCGCCGGCCTGCGGCCCGAACCCCCGACGTGGCGGCACTCCACCAGCTCGCCGCCGTAGGCCTCGGGACACCAGGGCAGTTCCAGCAACGTTGGTGGGGGGAGAGTGGGGGGAACCGGGCCCCGACCGTCGACACCCGGCCCGATGGGGAGGGCCCCCGCCACCTCCAGCCCCGCAGCCGCTCCGGTCGTCCCACCAGGGAGTGCCCCACTCACCGCCCGGCCGTCCGTCCGGCACCACAGCCTGGAATGGGCCCCACAGCACCTCGCCGCTAGCCACAGGATCTCAGGTCGGGGCCCCACCGAGGGGGGGGCCGCCACAGCCGCAGCGACGACCTCACCGGGCCTCCAGGACCTCCAGGCCCAGCCGCCTCGTGGGCGCCGCGGTCTCGAGTAGCCGCGCGCCCGCACCCAGCGTCCAGGATCAAAGCCGCCTCCCGCTGGGCGCCGATGACAAGCGGCAAGCGCAGCTCCGGGGGGGCGGTCGCGCCCCAAACTCGCACCAGTAACAGCCAGGCGGGCCCGGGCCCCAAAACTGTCGAAATCAGTCGGCCAGGGCAGGATCAGGCGAGGCAGAAAGGATCGGCGGGGTCCGGCAGCCGGAGCCTCACGGCAGAGCAGCCATGCCGGTCAGGCGCCACCTAGCGCTCTCAAACTCCGTTATTCTTAAAGATAATATTCATCCATTGCATTCCTAAAATATTAATTTTAGATCCACCATACCCAAATGCTCTTACATCAGCTTCTAGTAGTTCCTTCATTTTTCCCTCCATATTTCCTTGGAAAGTTTCCTTTGAAACAAGAGTAAATAGACTCCCAGAATCTGCCAACAATCTTACTGTTCTCTTTCCTAATCTTATCTCACAATGTGGTTTCTCCAACTTTTCTGTACTCTCTCTTTTTAGATTTATACAATTGCTATCCACATTCTCCACCAAGACAGAATCACCGTTTTCTAGAGTTTTCTTCCCTTGAGAATATGTAACTCCACTTCATCTACAGTTAGAAACAATTCATCACCCTCTTCATTGTTACTTTCTACTTCCTTGACACTAGTCATTTGATTACTACCTTTTGATCTACATGCTTTTGCTAGGTGACCTTTTTTTCCACAAGTTCTACACGTAGCATTCCTCGCTCCACAAGCAAAACTTGAACTCACATGGCCAGGGCAACCACACCTATAACAAATAACGGGTCGTCTTTCGCCAATTTTTATGGCTACATTCCCATTACTTTTATTTGTTGCTTTTTGGAATATTTCCCTCTTTACTTCTTTGACTTCCGTAGGAACTTCCTTCCCACTAACCACCATTGGACTTTCACTTGTACTCTTTCCTTTATCAATCTCTTTGATCCAATGATCAGTGTTCTCCATACTTCTAGCAATCTGAATGGCCTGTTCTAACGTTGGATCTTTAGATAATAACTTTTCTCTGATCCTTTTGTTGTTGGTGCATCTTACAATTTGATCCCTTATTAAAGAATCACATAACCCCTGAAATTCACAAGTAACAGACAGCTAAACCACGTAAGGATGCTACATATGACATAATTTTCTCATCTGTACTCTGCAAAAAAATGTATGTCTTTCAAAAACAATATTCACTTTTGGAGTGAAATGTTTCTCTAACATTTGTAAAGACATTTCATAAATATTCACTGGTTGACCATCCCCCATTCCCAAAGATATTTCAGGTAAGTCATCATATATCCTCCTTCCTTCCACTCCGAGATGATGCAATAGTATAGCTTGTCTCCTTACTGGACCATATTTGTCTCCTCCAATTGCTAACAAATATGTAAAAAATATATTTTCCCAACGTTTCTACGGAATAGAAGGTTCTCCTAAAATTTTAGAGGTGCAGGCATAGATTCATCAGCCATACCTGCAAATAAAACTCAAATAAAATACTAAAATACGAATTTAAAATAATTAATTAATACAACTAACTAATATAATAGACTGAAATACCAATCTAAAATAATTAGTTAAAATAATCAAATTCAGTTCTTTAGTAGATGGTTTTTCTTTTGAACAGTCTGTTTTTTATTTCTTAAGAGGAAGCTTGAGGTTGTTTTAATAGTCCTTCCCTTATTTCCTTAGGAAGTTTGAGGATACTTTAATAGTCCTTTCTCTATTTTCTTATCATCAGTCAGGTTGAGAATTCACCCAGTGAGTATCTTTGAGGAATATCGAGATGAAAGGTAAATAATTCTTGTCTTTCCTTAGAACAGTAAATAATAGGAGAATGAATCATTTATACTCCCAAACTGTGTTTACACTTTGAAAGATCTGTTTAGCCTTCAGGTTCGTGTAAAACAGGAAAAGTTAGTAAACAGAAAAAGCACTATTTATTTGTGTGAAAGTCCCCTTCAGTGCCTTGCTTTTATTGCTTTACTTCACTCGGATATGGTTTATTTATATTGAAAACTAAACATCAATTCCTTGTAGCCTTTAAAAGGGAAAGGGGTCCGCTGATTTTGTTTATTCTTCAGACAAACCGCTTGACTTCACGCGTGCATTGTTTATTTGTGAACCAGCAGGTTTCCTCTCGCTTGATCACACACGCGCTTCCCGTTTCGCTCGAGACGCGTTCAAAAGATAATATGCACACGCGCTCGGCAGGGTTACTTTATCGCACAATTTGCAATTGACTTAACACACGCATTGTTTATTTATGAAGCGGCAGCAAACCTCGCGCGCATTGTTTACTTTAGAGGAGGCAGAAACCTTTGCTTCCTGTTTCGCTCGAGACGGGTTCAAAAGATAATATGCACACGCGCTCAGCAGGGTTCCTATATTGAACAATTTGCAATTGACTTAACACACGCATTGTTTATTTACGAAACGGCAGCAATCTTCACGCGCATTGTTAACTTTAGAGGCGGCAGAAACCTTCGCTTCCCAACAAAAAAATGTCTACACGGACTGCCTTCGTTTTTAACGCGCTTAGCAAGGTTCTTTTATCCTTTAATTGCCATTAACAGATCATCTTGTCTTTGCGCTTTAACTCCATGCGTGCACTAGTACAATATTGTTGAGACAGCAGCAAACTTTCCTCAACACGCTTAGCAAATTATCTTTTCTTCGCGCTTGCCTTTGCGCTTGCCTTTGATGTAGCAGCAAACTTTCCTTAGCGCGCTCAGCACATTCAGAGGATGCCTCAAACAGTTGAAGTAATTCATCCACGCACTAGATTGAATATTGATCAAAATAAAATGGCTATTATATATAAATAATAGAAGGTAAACACTTACAGTTGGGAGTTGGATTGAAAAGAAACTTAGAAACTTCTTTCTATCTTCAATAGCGCTAATTTAGATTTAGCAACGTTCCAGAGGTGAAGGTTGTGCTCTCAGATGCCCTCTGAGCAATTTCTCGTCACCAAAATTTGTAGTAATCAGGAAAAATGAGTCCAATACAAGCTTGAGGTAACTTTATTGGAGTTACAAATATAGCTGCAACAACCTTCAGCATACAGTCTGATACTGGTTACATTTAGAATCTCAGCTGTGATGCAGTTCTATTAAATCACAGCTACATCATAACATTCCAGATATTGCCACAGTCTTCTAGGTGGAAATTGAGGTCCCTGAGGAGAATATAGTTGGTTGATCTAATGGAGAGGGGAGCGATGAAGTCTGTGATGTGGTTGCAAAATTCAGCTCATGTGTCCGAGGGACAGTATGCGAGGATTTCTTTAAGGGTGGTGTTTGTTTAAACAAACTTCTCATTCTAAATAACGCATGGCAAACACAGTTATAAGCAATCAGGAAGCAAAGTTTGGTCTCTTTAGCTCAAGCTGGAAAAGCCAGCGACCAACTTTACTGTTCTGCAGGGGGTTTGAAGGTCTCAAACAGGTAGTCCAGGAACATATATATTTCGAGCCACGTAGGAGAAGATTACACTGAAGACAGTTGGCATACAATAAATGATTCTGGTCAGGGGATAACCAGGAGGCAATACAGGAGGTACACCCAGGGTGTACCAAAACTGCCTGCAAGCACATTCCGAGAAAACCCACAAGCTAAAACCATCCTGCACTTGGTGTTTGCATGTCGTCAACAGCACGTGCACGATACTTTTACAATCTAGTCTTTGAAAGATTGTTCAACAATAATATGAGAATCAATCAATCTCTACATACATTAATTCCATTACCTATTGGTCTTGCTGAATCATGGTACTCAAAACAAGATTGTTGCTCGGTGGGGGTACACAGCTGAATACAGGCTTGACAGCAAACAAGGAGCCAACTCAGGCACAGGCAGACAACCAATATTGAAATAATGATAATCAATATGATCTTCAGTAAAGTCCAACCCCATGTACCAAACAGTGAAGAAATGTCATCAAATAAAGTATGTTCAGCAAAATTATGATACATTTAATTCTTTGTGATATACATTCATCATTTGTATAGCAACATTCCCATGATATTCTTGACTAGAATGAGAACAAATGGAATGCAGATCTTTCTCTTTAACATTGTCCTTATCCATCCAGGTCATTAGCTTTCAGTGCTCCTCCCCCCTGTTCCTTATTGTTCACCCTCACTAGACCAGTACTTCACAACTATGAACTTGATAGAAAGTCTACCATTGGTTGATTTCGAAAGATGGACTTGGAATTTTACTTAGGTACACTGATGGAGGGGAAAAAGATGCTAAATAAACAGTCTTTCTGGGGAGGGGATGGTACCTTTGTCTCTGCAGTGTCAAAGGTTCAGGAGGGGGTATATCCCTGTCTGATGTGTCAGTTTTGGATGTAGACACTAGTTAAAAAGTACAAACCACCACTAGAATATACCAACATTTGTTAATAGGTGTCATTTCAATGTAATCCATTTGGAGCTCCTCGAAGGACATCTGTGGAGGGGCAAAATGTCATGGTGGAACCTTTGTTCCTTTGCCTAAATTGTACTGAGCGCAGTTCATACAGTGTTGGCAAAACAGCTCAGCCATTCTCCGTATCTTGCTGTTTGCCCAAAACTGCAATATACTATTAGTCAACCTATTCCGACACAAATGAGTGGTGCCATGCATCCTCAAGCTCATTGACTATAACAGGGCATTGGGCAGGAGATATCTTTTTCTGTCCATGATCGTCCAACAACCCTGAACCTGTGTGCCCATTTTAGCCTATTTGTCCAATCGTCCTCATTAACTTGTTTCTGCATTTAAGTTATTCCTTCGTGGCTAAAGTCTTGCGGCCGCTTTGCCATTTCAGTGTCAGAGTGGGCTACATAAGTTAGGGCAGTGGGTAAGGAGGCAGTCCTCTTAGCTTGTTTTATCCACAAAATCATTTCCCCTCTTCACATCATCAGTTATTTTCTTATGAGCATTACAATTTATCACTGATACTTTGGCAGGTAAGGAAAGCATGTTCAGTACTCGTAATCAACACCTGATGTTGTATTTTAGTGCCTTGTAAAGTAATAAACCCTCTTTGCCCATAATCTTCCAAAATTGTGGGCGACATCAAAGGCATATTAACTGTCCGTAGAAATGTTCACGCTTTACCCCAAGGCTAGTTCACAAGCTCTGGCTTTTGCAATCAAGCCTGCTGCCTGGGTGGAGTTCTCAGGTATCTTGCATGCCCCCACGACTGTATTGAGAGTGTAGATAGCTTATGCTATCAATCAATCAGTAATTGCATAGCTCAACTTATCATCTCGGGGTATCCAGGTACAGTGCTGCTGGCCTCAGTCGAAGAGCCAGGTCTTGATTCCCTTTCTGAACTGGTTGAACAAGGGAGAGGTGCGGAGGTGTAGAGGGAGTGTGTTCTTGACTTTGGTGGCGAGGTGAGAGAAAGAGTGTCCTTCGGTGCAGCTGCGGTGGATGCATGCCATCTATGTGAGGGTGAGGTGAGCAGAGTGAAGGTTTCTGGATGGTTGGTGGAAGGTCAGGTGGCAGTTCATGTGGTGTGGTCCTAGGTTGTGGAGGGCTTTGTAGGTGTGAGTCAGGAGCTTGACCTGGCATCTCTTCTGGACGGGGAGCCAGGGGAGGTCCTTCAGGTGCTGGGTGATGTGTGTTCTCTTGGCCAGGATGAGGATCAGTCTGGCTGTTGCATTCTGGATTGTCTGGAGTCTTTGCATGAGTTCAAAGGCTGTGCTGGCATAGAGTGCGTTGCCATAGCCAAGCCGGCTGGTCACCATTTTTGTGATGCTGATGGGTAGCCACCTGAAGATTTTTCAGAGCATGTGGATCGTGTGGAAGCATGCCGAGGCCATGGCATTGACTTGGTGTTTCATGGGGAGTTCGTTGTCTAGTACGATGCTTAGGTTGCGGGTGTGGTCTTTTGGTATCGGGGAACATCTAAGCTTCATAGGCCACCAGGAGTCATTCCAGAGGGCGGTATGTCTGTCAAAGATCAGGACTTCCGTCTTGTTCATGTTCAGTTTGAGGCAGTTATCTCTCATCCATGTTGCTACATTTTTCATTAAGTTGTGTAACTTAGTCTTTGTCTGGGTGGGGTTCGAAGAGAGTGAGAGGACAAGTTGCGTGTCATCTGCATAACAGATAATGTTGGGTGATCTAACTATGTTTGAAAGTGGTGTCACTAGGGATGTTGAAGAGGGTGGGACTGAAGGATGAGCTTTGGGGTACTCTGCAGATGGTGTGTTTGGGGTACAAGGTGAAAGGGGAGACAGACTCTCTGGGTGCATCCTGTGAGAAAGGATGCCATCCATCTGAGCTTATTATCTGCGATTCTGATCTGGCAAAGTCGCTGGATGAGTGTGAGGTGGGAAATGGTGTTGAAGGCTGCGGAGAGGTCCAGGAGGATGAGGGCGGCCATTTCTGCTCTGTCAAGTAGGGCTTGGATGTCATCTGTTGCTGTGATAAGGGCTGTCTTGGTGCTGTGGTTGGTTCTGAATACCGATTGAGATGGGTCCAGTAGCTTGTTTCTTTACAGATGATCAGTGAGTTGGAGGTTGATGGCCTTCTCAAGGACTTTGGCGGGGAACGGAAGGAGGGAGATGGGATGGTAGTTATGGAGTTCTCTGGGGTCTGCTGATGGTCTTTTGAGGATTATGTAGTATTGCCATTCAGCAGTTTAAAACAGGACCCATCAACCCAGAGATCTCATTCCTGTCTGCCATAGGTACATCTGACAAGTCAATCCGACCTTTGTTTGATCGTCTGTCTGGAACACGCAATCATGTACCTCATCCATTACATCACACTCCGCAGTGCACACAACAGGCAACAAGGTAGCAAGATTAAGAGTCTTATATCAGTGAAAGGTTACATGTGGGCTAAAAAGACACAATTCATACTGAGTCATTCGAACATTGGTAAGATGTTGCGTCTTTGTCCCATTCCACAATAAATCCACAGTGTGAGGTGCATAGACATATCCAGTATGTCTCATAACGAAAGTCTTGGCTTGTTAAAGGGAGACTACAGCTGCTGAGGCCGCCCTTCGATTCAGGGGAAGGGCCTGAGCTACCTTGTCTAGTGTTGCAGAAGAATAGGTACATGGGTGCTTGTGATCACCCTACTGTTGGATGAAGACGGACAACACACAACCATTCATTTTGTGTATGATTGCTGCGCGTGGCCCAAATTCTGTGGTCTACCACCTTCAGATGATCAGGAGGAATGTGTAATATTCTGCATAACACAGATCTAGTTATCATGGTCACACTGTCTGAATAGTATTCCAAATAAATTCCATCTGCTGTACACCTGATGATGGCATTCAGTTTCATCCACAAATCTAGTCCTAAAAGTTTAAAGGCACATCTGTCCGAGATTATAAATTCATGTTTGTCTGTTATAAGACCAATCATATAGCGCAAGGGCTGGGAGATAGGACTGGTGACTGGCACACTGGCAAACCCCCAGACACATTTACTTTTGTGAAGAGTGGGACTTCTGGCAAGATCTGTTTCGTCAGTGAAGAGTTGGTGGTGCCTGTGTCTAGTAAAAATTTAACTGGGGAGTTCTCTATTGTCCCCATCACAGATGGGCTGCTTAAATCTAGAGGCAACACACTTCTATTCACCCACCATCTCGGGCCTCCCTAGTCCTCATCTTCCCCGTAGTATTTGTCGTAGCATGGTATTTCATGCATCATCGGTGTGGTCATTTGGGCTTGTGGTTGTCGCATGGTGTCAAAGCAATTATTATTCTGCCTAGGGTCATTTTCCCCTTGTTGCATATGACCATAAAAAGGTGGTTGGGATCTACCTTTGCCCCACTGCTACCTCTCCCTCTCTGTCTGCATGGGTGTGGACATTCTCGTACCCAATGGTCAGAGCCACCACCGTTATGGCATGTACCTAGAGGAAACGTGTTTCCTACTCAGGGATGGGCTGAACTGGTCCTCTTCAGAGCCCACCTCCCTCTTCCTCTTTCCCTATTTTGATATTGTTGCATCGTTGTATTAGTACTTTATGTTTTAACTATCTATGCTTCTTCTCCTTCATCTTATCCTACTCCTGCTCTAATTTCTCATAATACTGAACCAGGGTCAGCACCTCTGACAAAGTCTTATATCTCCACGTAGGTTCATAAGTCTGTATAGCCACTCTATATTGGTCCCTCAAGCCATTCACAAAACAGCTATTCAAGGCGAACTGTGCACTGTCCATGTCCATGTGTATTCCACTATGTCTCGTGAAAGCCTTTTGCTTCCTAGAAAAATAGGCTGACACCTTCTGCTCAGGCTCCTGTTTGCATGCTATAAGGCTATGCCAATCCATCTTTCTGCAGGGCACAATTGTTTCTAGTCCCTTTACTAAGCGACTAGCCAGTTTCTGAAAATCCTCATGGGTTTCAGTCACGGTCTTCCTGTCCTTTTCTTTCTGTACCAAGGAGTTCCAATCATCTCAAATTCTGTGCCATCTTCCTTCCTCAATTTTGAGCATAAATCGGTAGGTAAAATGATACTAAACATCTGTTCTATATCATCCAATGTCATGGGATGACCCTCAATGTGTGTTCTGTCTGGGAATACCATTCCACCGTGTTTTCTCATATATTGGGGTACTGAGTGGCAAAAGTGAGTGAGTTCAGGGCGTGACCATGGGACATGTACATACATAGTAGGATTTGCCAGCTCCAAGCCTCATACTTCTCTCAGTGGCAGGGGTTCACCACGCATACTGAACAAGGAGGCTCCTGTTTATTTTACATTATCTTGGGAGGATGATTGTTCCTTATCCTTTTGCTGTTGCAATTCCTGGGCATGGCACTCATATTAATCTACTTTATCCAAGATTTTGTCTTACCGCTTTGGTAAACATTGATAGAAAGGCCGTCTAGGCCGAGAGGGGTAAATGTGTAACTTTTAAACGCTCCTCAGTGTCTTTAGCATCTTGGAGTAGGGATAATTGAGGATATGCCTGACTTGGAAGGGGTAAGTTATAAACCAATCCTTACACATATAAAATATTTGGTCAGAGACCCTTCGCAGTAGGTGGTGCTTTATCATAAAGTTAAAATTGGTAGGGACACTATTACCATAGGCCTTTGAACTCTCTTTCATTATGGCATGATAGATGTGTTCTACCCTATTCTGTTCTTCTTTGGTCAGCTGAGTATCTTATCTAAGTCTTCTTGTTTCATTGTCATCTCCTTCTACCTCCAATAATGGCTGATCAGTGGGTGCAGCTTCTAGGGTCAGGGCAGTATCACAAGGATGTTGTTCTTGTTGCAACACTGATCCTGCAGGGGTATAAGGAGGAGGAGAGGGACTATTAGTTAGTATATGTTCTATCAGGGAGTCCTCGTCACCGCTGGGAGCTGAGGGGGGTCACTGAGGTATGATCTATGGGTTTATGAACAAAAGTTCTATGAGTCGACATTTCTGTTTCTAGTCAAATCTATACCAGGGGACCCCATTGTTCCTGGCCTGTGCATATTTATCCCAACAATGTAAGGCATCACACTGCAATGATCAATTTTTCCTTGTCATTTCCTAGCCATTAAACATTGTCACAAATAATCCAACTTTGCTTTGTCAAAGGATCCTCTTTCTGCCCTTTGCAAATCTGGATTGTCTTTAGAATCATAATGCCACTGCTTTAGAAATAGGCCTGCCTGGAGACCCTTTGTGTTCATTACATACCATGCCGAACTACCAGGTGGAGGTGTGGACTGTGCCACTTCGAAATACTTCTCGCAACAACAAGTTCCTATACAGGCACAATTTGTACTAACACAACAACCCATGGGAAGGCGGAACAAAATCAATACTGATATAACAAGGTAGGGGACTCAAACCACCTGTAACTATATATGAGGTCTCAATCTGGTCGGGAGACTCGAACCACCCGCAAGCAACCACTCAAGGGGGACTTGAACTACCTGTAACTGTATATGAGGCCTAAATCCGGTCAGGGTACTCGAACCACCTGCAAATAACCACTCAAGGGGGACTTGAACCACCCAAAATGTAAAACTTGACGTCTCCTTAGTTGGTCCATGACAACTGTATTTTACTGTGTCAAGGCAACACAGGCCTGGTTAGATGGGATTCAACCAAGTGGGGAACTTGTCGTAGGGTGACCTAGGAGATTCTATTGGCTGTGACTGTGGGAAACAGGGCTCCCCTCTGCAGGCGCAAGCTTCTGAATCATGAGGATCTCCTGGCCCTCCAACCTTGGCAGTTACTCCAACTGGGCTCCAACTTGGCGAATCCTGGTTTTCGGTACCATTTGTTAAAGCAAACTTCACATTCTAAATAAAGCACGGACAAACATAGTTGTAAGCAGTCAGGAAGCAACGTTTATTTGCATTAGTTCGAATGAGAACAGCCAGCGACAAACTGCACTGTTCTGCTGAGGGTTACAATCAACAACCTTTTATACATTTCAAATCATGTAGGAAACAATTAGACTGAAGAAAGTTGGCAAACAATAACTCATCGTGGTCAGGCGATAATCAGGATGCTAATTCAGGGGGTGCAACCAGGATGCCCTGAAACTGCTAGCAAGCACATTCCAAGACAAACCACAAGCTAAAAACATCCTGCACCTGTTGTTGGTACGCCATCAACAGCAAGTACATGGTCTCAGTCTCTGCACAGACGAAGAGCAAAAGAGCAATGTAATAACATGAACTACAAAATTAGATCCAGCTTATTAAATGGATTAACTATTGTTCACACTTTGCAGTCCGTTCGTATTTTGAAATAGAGGTTTTCCATTAGGTTAGTGTCTGAGTCTGTGAATGTGGTGCAGTCAATCATGTTTTTGTAGATGATTGAAAGTCCTTCGCCTGGTTTGTGGATTCTGTTCTGGTGTATGATTTTGTAGGTAGGTGAGATGGCTGCAGCAATGTCTGGGTTGGAGGCTGGGTTGAGCCATGCTTCGGTCAGGAAGATGAGACCAGGTGTGTTGCTGTTAAGGAGGCCTCAGATTTCGGTGGAATCTTTTCCAAGGGATAGGATATTGAGGAGCATGGCGGACAGTTTGTTCTGGGTGGTGGCGTGCATTGGTCATTTGGAGCTGGTGGTGTCGGCGTCATAGGTAAAATTGCAATAGATGCAGGAGAAAGGTTGTACTGTGGTGCTGGAGTAAGCATGGCAGTAGCTTGTTTGCAGGTGTATATTGTTTAGGTTGCGGAGGATAGCGGAGGAGTAGTGGTAGCATTTGTTGGCTCTGGTTGCAGCTGTGGTTGTGGTATTGTGTTGGTGGTCGTGGCGCCAGGGTTCTTGGCGCTGGGCGCGGTCCAGCCACGGACACGCGCAGATGGGCTTGCCTTTGGTGTGCCAGTGGCAGGCCCACTGCGCACATCTACTGTGCTATAGCGGCCTGCATTAAGTAGGTCATGGGGTGGGTGGGGCTTCTGTTGGCAGGAAGAACAGAGAGTGGGAAAAACCGGGGCAGGAAAACCCAGGCAGCGGCGGTGTCACTTGGTCAAAAGACGGCAACTGGATCAGCCTGGAACAAGCTGGAACTGGAGGCCACTAGCAAGTGGCAAGCTAGGTGCACAGGGGCCTACTGATGCGGATGAGCTGCCGCCTGCATTAAGTAGGTGGTTGGGGCTTCTGTTGGCAGGAAGAACAGTGAGTTGGAAAAACCCAGGTGGAAAAATCCGGGCAGCAGCTATGTCACTTGGTCAAAAAGCGGAACAAGCAGAAACAAGCAGAAACTGGAGTCCACTGTATTGTAATTAAAGTCAGGTAGCTGAGGTGTTGTTTAAAGATGATTTATTAATCTTAGTTGCACATCAGACTATTCATAGTAAGCACTAGGTTTAGTCAATAGTATATCCATGAAAATAGCCCTACCAGGAGCAACAGACACTTCTCACCTCACAGGCACCCACGCATTCCATTGCTTCTTCACCACACCAATATTCCACGCAGCACACTCACATAGGCTGAACATCAAGGGCCAAAGCAACAGGGAAGATTCATAGATAAATACATAAGATATAACATATCCTTCCCCGTATAAAACAAATAAAAAGACACAAATGCAAGATTTGAAAAAGCATAACATGTGGGAACATGAATAGAGAAAATAGGGAAGATGTATAAATAAATACACAAGATGTCACATAGCCTCCCCCTTTATAGAACACATACAATATTGCAGAAGGAAACTGGTCACAAAGCATTTTCTTTAAAATCACAAGATGCTGAACAGCAGACAGAGGAAGAATTAGTCTTACCTCACCATACAACATACAAAAATGCTACTTTTATCACCACCAACCACACCTTCTGGCCAGACAAGCATGACAGGTGTCATAATTCAGCACGGCACACCAACCAACTGTAGCAAACATTCACACACAAGAAAAAAAAACTACAAGTTAAATGCTAAATCAAAGAACACTTGTCCTCACACAGAAGAAATGAGTGGGATTCACTCCACACAAACATCCCCGAGAAAGGCCAAATAAAGAAAAAAAGAAATGGGTGACCTCTACCCTAAACCGTCATTCTTCATGTAAGACATCTAGTGAAAATTGTAAAGCTGGGCGACTTCCACCCCATCCAGTCATCCCTCAAGTAAGTGCAAGTAGTATACAATGTAGAAATGGGTGACTTCCACCCATACAGCCATCCCTCATGTAAGGGCATGTAGTCTAAAATGTAGAAATGGGTGACTTCCACCCATACAGTAATCCCTTGTGCAAGGGCATGTAGTCTAAAATGTAGAAATGGGTGACTTCCACCCATACAGTAATCCCTTGTGTACGGGCATGTAGTCTAAAATGTAGAAATGGGTGACTTCCACCCATACAGTAATCCCTTGTGTAAGGGCATGTAGTCTAAAATGTAGAAATGGGTGACTTCCACCCATACAGTAATCCCTTGTGTAAGGGCATGTAGTCTAAAATGTAGAAATGGGTGACTTCCACCCATACAGTAATCCCTTGTGCAAGGGCATGTAGTCTAAAATGTAGAAATGGGTGACTTCCACCCATACAGTAATCCCTTGTGCAAGGGCATGTAGTCTAAAATGTAGAAATGGGTGACTTCCACCCATACAGTAATCCCTTGTGCAAGGGCATGTAGTCTATATAAATGTAGCAATCCAACATGACAGTAAAATAAGTAGTGACTCTTCTTACCTTACACACCCGAAAGTGAAGGAAACTTGTGTACTGTAGGAAATGACCCACACACTGTAATTAATAAATCAAAGCAGAACCGCCATCAAGATACCCATGCACAGGAAACTTGCGCACCAGTAGGAACTCAAAGGTACACAGGAACTTAGCACTCATAACGTCAACGCAAAAGAGAGCATGCTATTAAGGAAAACAATAAAATAAGGAGAAGGCAGCAAAAAGGAAGAGCATGTAATGTCCTGGACATCATTGCATGTAATGAGCAAAGCATTGGGCAGCAATATGGGTTTGAGGAAGACAACTTGAAAATGAAAAACATCATACATGAAATGCAAAAGCATATACTTATGCCCAACCATACTGCAAACCAGCTATAAAAGAAACAACATAACAAATGAGAAACATAAAATATAAAAGCAGCAAATTCGAAAAAAACATATTGTCGAAAGCATCCTGGAAATAAAGGCATAAAGAGAAAAGAAAGCCTACAATTGAAATTAGAAAGAACAGCATAATGGCAGGAAACTAAGAACACAGGATAATGTCACTAGTGAGGGACATCTCACCCCAAACTGCACACAATATTAGGTAACGAACAGGCTGGAAAACCAGACCATATGTCAAGTGTAATGAAGTTTCCAACCACAGAACACTGAGGGCCTGTTCTAGGGCTCTCACATCGCACCAACAGCGAAATATACACTAGTCAGTTATCTCATTGAACACTCAGTATGAAGTGGCTGCTGCTCCGTAGACCTTGAGGCTCAGGCAAAATACTATTGCTTGCCCAGAACATTGAAGTTCCAGTCATGGGCCACCGTGACGCTGTACAGGGGCTCAGATGCCACTCCATCTGCAAAATGTACTCTTGTCTGTTGCCACAACGAAACTCCGCTGAAAAGGGGCAGCACCATAAATAACATTGCACAGCACAGTACTCGGCAAGAATGTGAAGCACCGGCAAGCAAAGCAAGACAAAGATGACGGCACTAAGAATGAACAGTGCCAGTTGGCACCCAGGGCCGGACTGGCCTCAGCAGGCACAGGGCATTTCCCCCGTGGGCCATCATGGTGGGGGGGCGTTTTTGTTACAGAGCCGTTTTTGCAGCATAGCTGCAATATCGGCCCCTGTAACAAAATCGGCTGAAACCGGCCCTGTCATAAAAAACAGTTCGGCCGCACTCCCACCCCCCAGGGGGACCGGCCAAGCTCTTTGCCAGGGCTGGTTTTGGTTCCCAGTCCAACCCTGGTGTGGTGCATGCACAAACATTGTTGCACAGCACACGTTCCTGAACTGCAATGAAGAGATGTCACTGTTTGTCCCGCTGAACCTTATCGCAGCCACATGGAAACAGTAAGGGGACGCGCGCTATAGCTCCACAGAAACTAACAGCATCCTCACATGTATATTAAAATGCCACCAAGACCTCATTCAGCAACAGCAAACAATGTTGTATGTCGCATATGGAAAATGTAAAAACACACCTACCAAAGTTACTTCTATTTTTCCGAATGATGGCCCCTTACGGCCACCGGTTCGGTAACCAGATATCCCAAAGCATGGTGCAAGTCCCAATTCCCAACGCACACATAATGTAAACTGCACACCTACAGAGTGCACATGAGCATAGTCCAACTACATGAAACAAAAGCTGCTGTTTTCCTCGATCCAAGCACTAACAGAAACTTTAAAAACATCATGTTGCTTGAAATGTTCACCGCACTGCAGGTGTCAACAACATGAACCCTGACTGGGGCCATCCGATGTAGAGGACCCTGGTGGGCTGACAGGCAGTTAGTTGCTTATTTCAAGCTCTTGAAATTTTCCTTTTGAAGTTTCTTCCGACCAGTGTCTTGAATGATTTCTTCAAATTGGTCCTCATGCATAGTTTCTGTAATTCTTGCTCCAAATCGTCACCAAAAATGTTATGACGAAATGTCCAGTAGCTGAGGTAAGGTTACAGATGAAGGTTCATTGGACTTGGTTGCAGGTAAGTGTATTTATAGGTTCTTAGCTTAGATTTTAGGATAGCCATGAAAATAGCTCTATCAGGAGCAGCCTCCATGCTGCTCAGCGCATACTACAACCAACACTCATCACAGGCACCCACACATTCCATTGCATCATCACCACTCCGACATGCCCACAGCACATTCACAAAGGCTGAACAGCAAGGGCCAAAGCAGCAGGGAAGATGCATAGGAAAATACATAAGATACAACACATTGGCAAGGGGCAAGCTAACTGTCCAGGTTCCTACTGATGCTGTTGTGCTGCAGCCTGCATTAAGTAGGTCCTGGGGTGGGTGGGACTTCTGTTGGCGGGAAGAGTGGCGAATGGGAAAAACCTGGGCTGGTAAACCCAGGCAGTGCCATTGTCACTTGGTCAAAAGGTGGCAACTGGATCAGGCTGGAACAAGCAGGAACTGGAGGCCACTGGCAAGTGGCAAGCTAGTTGCCCAGGTGCCTACTAATGCAGTCACGCTACGGCCTGCATTAAGTAGGTCCTGGGTTGGGCGGGAAGAACGTTGAGTGGGAAAAACCCGGATGGGAAAACCCGGGCGGTAGTGGTGTCTCTTGGTCAAAAGGGGACAGCTCGATCAGGCTGGAATAAGCAGGAACTGAAGGCCACTGGCAAGCTATGTGCCCAGATGCCTACTGATGGGGTCACACTATGGCCTGCATTAAGTCGGTCTTGGGGTGAGCGGGGCGTCTGTTGGAGGGAAGAACGGTGAGTGGGGAAACCCCAGACAGGAAAACCCAGGCAGCAGTGGTGCTACTTGGTCAAAAGCCAGCAAACGGATCACGCTGGAACAACCAGGAACTGGAGGCCACTGGCAAGTGGTAGTTAGGTGCCCAGGTGCTTACAATCACCACTAAAACACACAAGATGATGGACGTAATGTTGCAGATTGGCAAAACATTCACCCCCAGTCACAGATCTGGGTTTAATCCATCGTTATTTTGCCTACCACGCCACCCCAGTTCAGACATGGCCATATGCAAATCAGTCTTGACCCTGTGCCTCATGGGAACAGTCCAGCCCGAACTGCCAAGCCATGCCTTCCCTGGACCGGAATCAAGCATCCTAGGACCGGTTTTGGGGTTTCACCCCTCTTCAGCCAAGATAGCTTGACTCCAATGGCGTAGTGAGCACGGGACCCACGTCTGGGCATACTCTTCCCACATAGGGCGAACAGCAAAACACACAAGATGATGGACGGAATGTTGCACATTGGCAAAACATTCACCCCCAGAGGACCTGGCTTGGCAGTTCGGGCTGGACTGTTCCCATGAGGCACAGGGTCAAGACTGATTTGCATATGGCTGGGTTCAAACTGGAATGGCATGGTGAGAAAAAAAACGATGGATTTAGGCCCAGATCTCTGTACTGGGGTGAATGTATGACATTGTTCTCAATTCTGTTCATCAACTGTTGTTTTTGCATTTGTCACCCCGAGTGGGACGGGTATGCTCAGACGTGAGTCCCGTGCTCTCCATGCCACTGGAATCAAGCTATCCTGGCTGAAGAGGGGTGAATCCCCGAAACCGGTCCTAGGATGCTTGGTTCCAGTCCAGGGAGGACCTGGCTTGGCAGTTCGGGCTGGACTGTTCCCATGAGGCACAGGGTCAAGACTGATTTGCATATGGCTGGGTGACCAAAAAAACGATGGATTTAGGCCCAGATCTCTGTATTGGGGTGAATGTATGACATTGTTCTGCATTCTGTCCATCAACTGTTGTTTTTGCATACTATCACCACTGGCAAGGGAATACCTGTGACAGAACTGCACCATGTCCAATGAAGATGGGGGACATGGATTCTGGGAACAGAAAGAGGAAGTATCACATAGCTGGAGCGGCATCCTGTTTCTGTATCGGACGCACAGCTTAATCCTTTAGAAAGTCAAAGGTATTGCAAGGTTTTCATGTTCAATGATTTTTATTGTTGGTTGATCAATGATTCCATACTGCACAATTCTAATTTAACCTCTCACACAGGAGACGTAAAATGTATTAAAAAAGTTTCTAATACTGCAGATGTGCCGATCCAGGCCTCTTTCTGTAGTACGACATATACATCAAACAACCTCAGTGGTTGCATTTCGGACTTTTCATCGCCCTTCGTCAGGGGTTCACTACAAGTTTAAAAACACTAATGTTAAATTGTGTAATCGGACCATGGTGCTGGCAAACTATCAACAATGCCTCAACAGTTTTTAGGTCTCGCGAGCCAAAGGCTCGAAGAGACATTTTATATGTGGGCTTCTCAAAGTGCTGCCGTGGCCTAAAGCTACAGTGCACGTGAACGTGCACGCGCGCAGCGCCATGTGTCTTTCTGCTTGCTTGATCGCACATCGCACACCACTCGCCTGCCAGCCTGCTTTCGCTTTTGCGCCTCAGTCACTCAGCCTCTATCCCTTGTGTGTGCTGCGTCCCCTTCGCATCCCTCTTCCTTGCTCTCTGTATTGCCCCAGGTTCATTTACTCCAGCCCCCACCCTTACCTGTCCTGCTTAGCTTTTTTTAAGCCCCCCTCCCCCCTGGCTCCTCCCTTTCTCTCTTGTCTCTCACTGCTTCCTATCTATCGGCAACGTTCACTTGATCTTCCATCAGGTCCCTCCGTTCCTCATCTGCCCCTGGAAGTCGACGCTGTCTCGCTGCACTGCGCGATTCCCCTACACAGCCTTCCTGAGGAGAGTCCGATCCACCCACGCACACTGCCCCCCCTCCAGCTCGATCGTCCTCCCACGCAGCCCCTTCGTGGCTTGTTCTCTCTGATACACAAACACAGGGACTCGGTGTATCTTTGTTACGTTCTCTCTTACCTATCTTTCTCTCTAACGCACACACACGTCCTCACTCTCATTTTCTGACTTTTTCTTTCTGACACATACTCTGTCTTTTCTTTCTCTCCTTGTTGACAGTGGAGCGTAGCATTATGGGACAGGTAGTTTTACTGTTTTTTTTAACGGCATGTTGTGCCCCGTCCCAGAATGAAAATTGTTAATTGAGTAAAAGGCTGCTATAACAGTGGGTGTCACACTTTCAAACAAGGAAATGGTTTTACTGGCAAAAAGCATGTGGCTCTTTTAGAAACATTTCTTTTTTTTTTTTTTTTACAATAGCGATTGCGAAACGATCGCTTTCAGTGCCGCTTGTTGTGTGTTTGCTAAGTAGACCGACCTCAGTCACAATTAATTCCTTTTTAGCAGGGATGGGGGAGTGCGGCAGTCACTGGGTGCCCATGGCTCCTCAGTGAGGGGAGGTGGGCACAGCGTCGATGCTCAGGAAGCTGATTGTGTACGTCTTATCCTTCCTGTCTGCGCCTGACTGACTTCATGCCTCGGCCGCCTGTTCACAGTGGCAGGACTATCTCCTCTAACTAGCGCTTTGGCCCGAACTTCAGCTCAGGTACCCCCAGCCCTGCTTAAAGGTATTGTGATTGAGGTCGGTTTGAAAACACGGAAAATGTAATTCCTAGAGGCTGGTTTCAGTATTATTATTTTTTAATAGCACGAACTTCACCCGAAGGTATCAGGTATCAGAGCGCTATACATCAGCACCAGTTGCGCTTCACAAGGACACATTCTAATTTGCCTTCCTCTTTGAAGTCTGTTTCTGTGTCTTGACTTACCTATGCAGGATGTTGGTTCTGCGTCTTGCAGCCTCACATAGCGCCACCCTAGGCTCTCACTGTGCTTGCTAGTTTTACCAGCTAGAAGAGGCTGTCTATCACTAAGTATATGCACACAGGTCGGTAGCACAATGGCAGACAAGTTAAAGTCAGGCAATGCGTTGCTTTAGTTCCTTATTAACACTTATGGTCGGCACCTATTTTAGTTTTGGTTGCCAACTTGCTGGCTTCAGTTTTGGGCATGCAATAATTGTGTTGTTTTGTTGCATGCTCGTAATTCTTAAGCTGGTCCCCATTTGAAATCCGAGCTAAAGGCGCAGTTGGCTCTCTGGGTGCATGTATGGGAAGTGTGGAGAGTTATCAAAGCGTGCCAATCACAGACAGAAATGCTTGCCTTGTTAACAGTACGATGGTAAATCAAGATTCGTGAGTTACCACTAGAAATTATCACATTGCATATGCCACAATTCTACCACTACTATCCCATGTGCAGTAACACCCCATGTGTTAGTTTGCCTAGTTTAAATCTGTCCAACGAACCCTAAAACTGACTAAAGTACCACTTAAACACGACCGAAAAGCAGGTGGTGAACACTTGCATTATTAAAACCAACAGACACTGCCCACGTCACATGCAGCAACATTTTGCCAATTAGGAAGTTCAGGATAAGTGAGAAGTCACAATTGTCTCTCTAGCGACGCAGTGTATATTCTCACAAGATTATAATGTATGATAATGCAGACACTGTATGCTAAAGCATGTAGTAAAACGGCTGCAGTGTTACCACTTCTTTCCACTCACATTTTATAACGTCCCTTGCAGACCTTATAAATACAGCAGCACCTGAATGCTCCAGTGTTATCACCTTGTGGGGTCTTTCTTTCCAGAATGATCAGTTTCTATATGCAAGGGTCCACTGACCACGTTGTGTGTCATGCTTCATACAAAACACCACATCGCCACACCTGCCCACCGTTCGCTTTCTGGGAGCTCATTTAGCCTCTTTCCTGCTTCCGAGGAACTGCGTGCAGACCCCCTCCCCCATTTGATCCCCGCATCCCAAACACATATAACCAAAGCTTTAAACACCATCCGAAATGCCCTCTTAAATATCAGAAATTGCAACGGTCGACATTTGAATACAAGTGTATATGTGAGATAGGATGCATGTAACAGCAATGCAATAAATTCTTTTTAAAGCCGTTTTTACCACAAGCCATTTTACATATGAAATTCCAAACATGATCCTTGATATCTTGAGGTCTCAGCTGTTGGAATATTATATGTCGATGTGTACATTCCAGTCATTCATAGCAGCATTCAAAATGTACTTCACGAGAAATAGCTAGATAAAAAAAATATACATATTCCTTCTTTAGCCAAGAAGCACTTCCTCTGGTTCCCACGTGCTGTGTTTAAACTCGATTGCTTCGCAGTGACGTAACAAGAGGCACCTGAGCAGTAATGCAGGCAAGGTTCGATGGTAGCAGGGGTGTGATGCAGGCCCTTATGGTGCCAACACCATTCAGAAGGCCCTTTCAACACAAGGCCTGGGAATATACATGACATATGAGAGGCAGGGAGTCCCCGACATTTTGTTTTACGCCAGTGGCTGGTAGAGCCCCCACAAGCAGTTCCAAAGCAGGCAGTTCTGGCCATTCATTACGCCATCTCTTCGTCTGTCCCCGGCGATTTAACCCAATTTCTGTCCCTTAATCATCGCTTCTTTCCTCTTATGTATATCACAACCTATTTTTTTTTGTGGCTCAATCTGTTCTCGTCTGTCCCTACCTGGTCCTATGCACACTGTTTTTTTCCCATCCGTGCCTGAGACTGTTTCCCTCACAGGCTAACCACTTCTACACATCACCGCCGCTCTCCTTTTCTAAAACGTCTCGCTCCCCGGAACTTTTTCACTGACTGTCAAAAGGAAAAGAAATTGAAAGTGTCTGGTAGAATAAGGCAATGGACTAGATTACGTATGAGGAGAGCATGCCCCTCGTCACCCTGTCTCTCTGGCATTATATCCCATCGAGACTGTCAGCTGTCACTCCCCCACGACACCCCTCAGCTTATCTGTTTATAAAAGCGTCTGCGAGAAGGGACAGCAGGTGCGTGCGTCTGTGTAATCGCGCGCACTTTACCCATGATCACCCGCGGAGGGCGCGCGCGACTCGCTCAAACAAAACGGCTTGATGTATTAACTTTTCCATTGTGTGTGACTACTGACCGCGGCGCAGGTTCAAATCCCAGGATAGTTTTAGGCAATGAGCCCTGTCTGCTAGGGGTGGCTGCTTGGTGGGTCTGATGGAAAATGTTGGCCACTCGTAAAAATGTAGGTCACAGGGTCGAAATGAGAGCACAAGTTAATATTTACCGATCTGCTGCATACTGCTGCATTACTCACTGCTGCATGCTGCACAACACTGCTGCACGCCGCACACTGCTGCACGCCGCTGCACGCCACACAGTGCTGCATGCCTCACACTGCTACACGAAACACTGCTGCACGCCACACGCTGCTGCACGCCGCACACTGCTGCACGCCGCACACTGCTGTACGTCACACACTGCTGCACACCGCACACTGCTGCACGCCGCACACTGCTGCATGCCTCACACTGCTGCATGCCTCACACTGCTGCACGCCGCACACTGCTGCACGCCGCACACTGCTGCACGCCGCACGCTGCTGCACGCCGCACGCTGCTGCACTCCACACACTGCTTTTATGCGAGTTTATGCTACTGACATTGTAAATGACAATGCCTTTTATTTGTTTTAAAACCAAAACATAAATAAAAGGCATTGTAATTTTACAATGCCAATAGCTCAAACTCTTATAAATGCGAGACCTATTGCATTGCAAATGCTTGTTAGCCTTGCTTTTAAAACAGACCCCATATTCCACGTTTTCCCTCTAAATTACGTGACTTCCCACTAACAGCAGTACCCTAAAGAAACCTCTCCTAAATGATAAGAACCTCACATGTTCTTCGTTCCCTATTTGCATATAGAGCCCCCAATAAGCCGTTCCCCATCTTCTCGAATGTTAACACAACCCTTTACCCACAAACAATATGAGTGTACTCACATACCTGCATGTAATCTCCTTCCCGCCAAACGAACATTTCCAACTGCTAGGAGAATAACCACTGCATAACTAACATTTCACCCAGATGAAAACCTTTCACTCCCCACCTCTCTTTCTTTTCAATTAACGAATTGTGCCTCCTCCCCCTTGATTCAACCAATAAATCTGATTCATAAACCATCATTTCTACGGATCCCAGAATGCACTCTCACAAACTGCTTGTGGGAATACACTGATGTTTAGTCAATATGCTGCCCAGTACTCTTTGGTGAAATTACCCAAGGCACCTCAACTGATTAAAATACCCGCCCACCCTCAGATGTTAACCACACGTGAATTATGAAATACGACTAATTGCATGGTATTACAAACATGTTTGCTTAAGAAACGATAAACGATTTTTAACATTCGTGATTAAAAAGTCCAACTCCCGAATCGTCCGTGTTGTTTTCCAAAACAGCGATCTTAAAAAGAGTGTTTCAACGTCTTACATGTGACAATTAACTGTTCTATCGATGATCCATGGGTGCAACATGTCGTTATTTTAAACAAAACGGATAGAATTCCAACCAAGAGTGACAAAATGCACACCAGTTTCTTCCGACGTTATGTTGTGAAGTTTCTTAATTGTTAATACTTTTGTGTGCAGCCCAGATTTATCGTGGTTTGCCTAACAACTACTCACTTGAAAACGTATCACATAGCTGGAGCGTCATCCAGCTCCTGTATCGGACGCACAGCATAATCCTTTAGAAAGTCAAAGGTATCGCAAGTTTTTCATGTTCAATGATTTTTAATGTTGGTTGATCAGTGAGTCCATACTGCTCAATCCAAATTTAACCTGTCACACAGGAGACGTAAAATGTATTCAAAAAGTTTCTAATACTGAAGATATGCCGATCCAGGCCTCTTTCTGTAGTTGACGTATACATCAAACAACCTCAGTGGTATTTCCCAATGCATTTTGGGCTTTTCATCGCCCTTCGTCAGGGGTTCACTAACGTTTAAAAATAACAACGTTAAGCTGTGTAATCGGACCACGGTGCTGGCAAACTGTCAACAACGCATCAACGGTTTTTAGCCTTGCTTTTAAAACAGATCCCATATTCCACGTCTTACCTCTAAATTACGTGACTTCATGCTAACAGCAGTACCCTAAAGCAACCTCTCCCAAATGATACGAACCTCACATGTTCTTCGTTCCCTATTTGCATATAGAGCCCCCAATAAGCCGTTCCCCATCTTCTCGAATGTTAACACAACCCTGTACCCACAAACAATATGAGCATGCTCACATACCTGCATGTAATCTCCTTCCCGCCAGACGAACATTTCCAACTGCTAGGAGAATAACCACTGCATAACTAACAGACTTTGTAGATGGTGCTGATGGACAATACCAAAGCAAGGACACAGCAGCATCTGTGGGCAGGACATACAGACAGCGTAGAGGCCAACCAGCAACAGGGCACAATGAGAATGTGTCAAACAACATGGCAGAGATTTCTCCTGTGATTAGTGGCCTGGAGAAGTCCATCATCTATGTACAGTGCCTGCAACCAAACAAATTAGGACTGTCAGTAGGCATCTGCTAAGAATGTCAAGCTTGATGCAGCAATTGCAGAAAGGGCAAGACCGGTGGATTGCTGCCATGGAGAAGGAGCACCATGTGCACAGACAGAGGCACAGGCAGTACCTGGCACACTTTTATGCCTTGACCCATTTCATAAACCGATTGGCAGTAGCCACAACTCTAGCAAGAAGAACTGCAAGCATACAGACTGACAAGGGGCACTGATGTCAGCATGTAGCATATGGGCTAGTTCAAGTGACCACAGCCCTTGAAAATATACAGACCCACAATCTTTATGTCCCCAAACGTCTGCCCCCACCTGAGAGTGAAGAGGGCTCTAGCCTCAGTGGCACATCTATGCAGGAGGCATGCAGTACCAGGCGCACATGCCGAAAAACTTCTGGGTCTGACATGTCCACACTTCCACAGGCCAGTGTTGCTGACAAGACACCCAACCGCAAAGGCCAGAAGAAGTAAATCCACTGAACACTCAGAGGCATGAGTGTAGGAGAGTAGGATCTGCTTCACATGAGTACCCCCACTTTTTGCTGGTGTTTCACTGTTTTTCGACCTTAGTCTGGCTGTGGCCCTGCTAATCAGGACCACAGCCTAGCTGCTTCCTCTCTAAAATGGTTTCCATATACATTAGGTACATATCTAATTGGATTCTGGAGTGCCTTATAAGCCCCTAGTATATGGTATACTATGTACCTAGGGCATAGGTACCTCAGAGGCCTACCAGGGGTTGCAGCATATATTATGCCACCCCTGGGAAGCACTCCAAAATGGCACCACAGGTCTGCTACTGCAGCCTGGGTAAGGGTGTGCTTGCACCTCTTACAGTGGTATTGGCTACCTATATCCACACATATATACAGACACATATGTTAGATATAAACCTATAAGCCACTCCTATGGCAGGCCTTGACAATCCTGAAGGCAGAGTACTTGGTATTATGTGAGAGGGTGCCCAAGCATGAGCTGAGCCCCTCTGCAGCATTCGGAAATACTTCCTTATGGCTGTTCTGTGATACAGCCATATCATATACTCTTAAGTGCATTATAACCTCGCGGTAAATGCTAACTTTGGGATGGCTGCATCAAAACATGTCGTGTTTGGTGTCAAACGCTTTGGAATACTACCCCCCCCCCGTTCTGGCTGCGGGGGTAGCATTCCACCCATCTAGAGGGAGAGACATGTTCACACTGGTCAAACCCGGTAGGACTTTCCTGAGCCCTGGCATCACAAAATGGATGCCTCTGCCACAGATACGGGTCTGGCCTCCTGCTGCTGACCGAAACTGCAGCAGGGGAGGCCTGGACAATAGGTTTCCTGTCGAAGGGAGGTGTAACCACCTCCCCAGACAGGCAGATGTGTATTGGGGCTGGGCGGGAGCACTCTCTGGTGCTTTGAAGTCCTGCACTGGGGACACGTTTGCTGTCCCTGTGCATAGCCCATTTCAAACCAGTTGCAGGGGCTACCTGCCCCTGCTCTGGCGCGGAACTGGACAAAGGAAATGGGTGTAACCACCCCTCTTTCCAAGCCCACCCATAGGTGTGGCCTTAGAGTTAGTCCATCCCCTAAACTTGGTATATGTATAGGAATCCAGTCCCTAGGACTTTAGATTACCCTGGACGAAATTCTGCAACATATATCCTGGACCTTCGACGTTCTATCCTGACTAGAAGACTGAAGAAATCTCCCTTGGGGTCAAGGAGTGACTCCTCTGCTTGGCAGGCACCAAAGAAGCAACTGACCGGTCTGCATCACTGAAGCTCCCGCCGGACGCCAAAGTCTTTGCATCACCAGAGGTGGATTTCCAGACTTCCCCGAGGCTACCCTGAGTCTACAGCAAAACTGATGCCCGTCGCTATCGTGGGTGACGTGGAACCATGACCCCTGGACACCGTGAACTTTTGCAGCAACACTATCTTTCTGGTCCTCCTCAAAGTTGTGCTTTGGGCTCTGAGTAGCCCCAGCCTTAAGCACCTCCTGCACCGAAGATTGTTGGCCTCCACTCCACGAGTGACCCGTGGGCCAGCTTCAAGTGTGACTGCTCAAGGCTCCTTCGCAATCACTAGCCTGTTGGCTAGCAGGTCCCCACTAAGGCAACTCCTTTTCTAATTGGGCTTTCCTGGTTGCACCAGACATGCCCTGACTCACCTTTGCTGGGTGAGTCCCTCAGACCTTGCAGGTCTGCACCGCAGTCCTTTCTCTGAGTTCCAGTGACTTGCGTTGCCAAGACCGCAGCACTCGACAGACTATGTGGGACAGCTCGAATCCGGCTCATGGACTTCGTCGACACCTCCTGGACCTCGTGGCTGAAGAGTCAAGACACCCATCAACTCACCTGAAGCACCCGACATCTGTGGGCATTGGTCCATTCTGCCCTTGGTCACTGGCTAGTGATCCAGACTCTGTCCCCTCTGCTTTCATGTTCCTTCCATCCTAGATCCAGGCTTGGATCTCTTTGGACACTTCTCTTCCCGGCAGCAGCAGTTCTTTGCAGGCTCCCATTGAAATCGACGACGCGACCCGACACCAAAAGACACCTATGCACCCGGCTTCCCTGGGTGAGGTAACTCGAGTACTCCGGTGCTCCAGTGGGTGCTAGCCCTAGAACTTCCTAAGTTCAAAAGGGTTTGGTCCTGACTCGATTAGAAGTGTCCCTAATCTTTAAATTTCCAACCGCGTCATTGCACATAGAAGATAACGGGAACCCGCGGTTGTGTTTACACACTGCATACAGTCCCTTTGGGTCCCCTGTGTCACTACCCTGGGTGGTTCCTTGGGGTCCCAGCGATTCTACAGGCTGTAGGCCTTGTGTCTATCCCAGTCGTGGTTCTTATACCATTTTTTTGGTATATGGTTTGGTACGCCCCTAGGGCCCAAACGTGTATTTGTGCTATTAATGATAATTGCTAACTTGTAAACAAAGTACTTCGAACTCCAGTCTCATAAAGAGACTAGAGGGGTGTGTTTTATCTTAAATACATATATTTTGAATATATACCTGGTGTGGTTGTCTTTTCATTTGATCATTCAAGAGATTATAGTCTGGCAAAACAAGCTGCCTTACATTCCTTCAAGACTTAGCCTGAAGGCAGCTCGCCATAGCTACCACTAGGATAGCTTTCAATAAAGGTTGTCTTTAACCATTCACCATAAGGGGTTGTTTGGACTGATACAAGGTGCCCACTAGAACTAGTGAACAGCATATATCAGGCCACCTTCTCACAATGAGCCTACTGTTTTTTTGTTTGTGATTACATACTTTGTTGCCTAGTTGATACACTGTATCATTCGCAATGGATAGTTGATACACTGTATCATCCGCAATGGATAGTGTTGTTTTAGGAGTGGTACATTATTGTCAAAACCTTATTAAAAGGTAATCTTTTAGTTATGCACCATGCATCACCATCATGTGTGATGTCCATTTCTTAGATTTTGTAATCACTCTTACTTCAAAAATAGTTGTTGATGATCTCTGTGCGTCGTGCATGACCCTCTGCTGCACGTGTCCCATCCTGCTGCACCTGTAGTGGTTGTAATCTATCATCTGAGTCAGATTTGCCCTGATTGGTGATGTAGTACAGACCCTTCCTCATGGTGATATTGTATAGTATGACATGTGTCAATGATCTTAGAGCACGTCTCTGGTCTGTACAGTAGTGCTCCTCCAGTCTTGTGGAGGCAGCGGAACCTGAACTTTAGATTCCAAAAGGTCCTCTTAATGACAGAGCGCACTGTTCTGTGTGAATTGTTCTGCTGGCTTTCACTTCTTGTCTTTGGAGTTGGGTATGGTGTGAGTATCTAGGGACGCAAGGCATATGCTCTGTCTTCTTAAGAGCATGAGAAGGAAAACCATTAGGTTACATTACATGCTAATCATTTTGTCCATAAACCTGCAAAAGCAGCTGGAAAAGGTACTTTGTGACCCTCCCCACTGCTCTGGCCCCTGGGTAACTACCAGAAGCAAATAGGTATAGGCAACACAATACCTGTACATTTGGTGGGATTGCATTGCTACTGAGTTTTGGGGTATGAAGCAGAGGTTGCAATTCAGCAATTAAGTCCAGGATTACCACGCTACTGAGTCTGTACTTCTCAAAAAACTCCTCTGTCTGTTAAAATAGGATGACCCTCATCATAAATATCCTCACCTGTCGCCTCCTCCTTCTCTGCCTGAAGTCAAAATCCTCATCCTTGTCACCAAAACATAGAGGGCCGCCATTCTGAAAGAGCCAGATGCATTTTCGGTGCCTTTTTATAGTTTGCTCCTGGTTACCAACTGATCCAGATTGATGGTAATTGCACTTCCTAAATGGCCATTTGGCGACTATTTGCAATTAGGAAATTCTTTGAACATGCGGTTTGCTATTTGGAAATCCCTATTAGCGATTTCCTATTTAGCGATTTTTGAAATTCTATTTCTACTAGATAGAAATCACATTTTACACCACAACAAGTGCCTTTCATACATACCAAAATGGTATTTTGTATTTCCTAACGGGCCGAAATACTATTCTCACCATTAGGAAATGCAAAATGCCTTCGTACATATGGCCCAGAGTCCCTATAGACAAGCCCACAAAATCTATTTTCTCTGTGGAAGGCCCTGGCTGAGAAAACGTTGGTACAAATCAAAATATGAACACTGTAGCTTAGATTTAGGACCAACTAGAAAAATAATTCAACCAATCTTTAATATTTATGAAAATCCCAGTTCAAAGGAGAAGTTGGATTTTTAATAAATAGCTAGGAAATGTAACTTTTAGAAAATTACTTTTTCCCTGCCTGAACTCCTAGAGGCTAATTTGCAATAGCTCCTAAGAAGCGGTCAATCAAGTGGTTGACCTTTATGAGGCGTGAAAACTGCTTCAAGAACATGGAAAATGGCCTGGAAGTGGGTAGGTGTTTTCTTCCCCTGACGGGAAGACCAGCTGAGGTGGGGCCATAAACCTAAATAACTGCCCTGTCACATGTAAATGTCAGGTGACACCAGGAAAGGCCAAGCCTTTGTCTTAGCATAGTTAGGCTGGACCCAGACCCAGCAGGAGCAATGATACTCACAGAACCGGTTTTGAGTGGCCAAAGAGGAGGGAGCTGCTAATTACCCTGGCCACATGTCTATGTGAGCTTACAGGCTCGGCACAAGGAAAGAAGGGTTTCCCATTTTGGATTTTTTTAATAAGATGCACTGTGTGATTGTTTGCAGAAGGGCCAATAGGAAATGCTGCAAAAGTGGGTAGAGTTGCCCCTGGCACATTTACTCCACTGATTAGGGAAGACCCAGAAGTCTCCCCTAGGGGGGGCAGAGTTCGTGGAGTCCTACTGCGTAGGATTCCCCAGAGTCGCAAAAAAACTCTGCCACTTTACGCGGAGTTCCGCGTTCGGACAGAGTTTGCTGATGTGCCCATTTGCATTGCGCTGGGAACAGAGAGTGCGGGAATGTCACTAATCAGTCCAGAAGTGTGTACGCTTTCTAAATCATGTGTGAACAGCACTAAGCGGTACACATGGGTGCGGCCATCTTGTTTTTCTGCTCTCTGTTATGGTGCTGGGCCTAATTTTTCATCTCTTGTTAATCTTTAACTTTTTACAATGGTGTGCGTCTTTGTGTATTTTATGTGTTTTTTTTAAATTGTGTTTTTGAGACTTTTATTTCCCATTCTTTCTTCTTTACTTTCCCTTCCTTTCCCTTCTTAATTTATTGTTTCTCCACAGAGCACCATGGCAGAGGGGCGGCTTCCATGCGGGCAGAACAGATGCCCAGGTGTGCAGCCCCGGGCGGTATTTGGAGAGGAGGAGGTGGCAGCAAGTTTTTTTTTGTGCAGCACCACCTCCCCTCAATGATGGAAGCAGGTGGCAGGCCCGGTAGCAGCTCCTCCCTGCAGGAGCATCGGCGGCACTGGGGGGTTTGTGTGCCAGTGTGTACGGCGCATCAGTGTGGTTCGGCACACCTCCCAGCAGCTGAGGCACCGCTGGGCCGACATTATCGACTGGGAGCAGGACCTGCTTGACCTGCCAGGCGTCAAAATTGATGGGCTCAGTGAGTATTAATTATTTGTTGTGTTTGTGTTCTACAATGCTAAAAGAAAATTCCAAATAGCATGCTGCTCACGCTCAGAGGTAAGTTATGTTTAGTAAAGTTTACGCTGGTATATTATTGTGTGCTACCTAATTGCATTCATCAGGCACTTGCTTCGGCCGATTAATTAAGAAGCCATTTCAGACTGTTTCTTCTGTTACTATAGTAAATCACTAAGTAGTGCATCCTCTCTGTGGCTTTGTTTATATAGCTTGTACAGTTCCAGGTTATTTAATTGAATTCACGGTGATGATGAGAAATATTCATGTATTAATTGCAAAAAAGGGAGACTGGGTTGGGTCATCAAGGGTGTTGAGTAATGGGAATAGATTAAAATCAAAGATCATTAACTGCAATACATTAGTTACAAATGTAGTTTTGGTTCAGGAGATTTGGAATATGGATTTAATGACAGTCGATGGACTTGAGTCGAAAGAAACTAGTAGAACTAAAGGTGATCTCTTCTAGTGACTGCGTTTGCTTTTCATGAAAGATCATGTGGAGATTATTAACAGAATTACTAATCTATTTTTATTCAATCTATTTTTATTTATCGTCTTAATTTCTTTCATCAGCACCCAAGGGAAAGAAGAGGGACGATTCCGAGGGTCCGGGGCAAGCTGACTAATCACCGACCATCGCGGACCACTAGCGTCGCTGCAGAGGGCTCTGCAGATCCCAGTAAGTCCTTTTATGATATAGTATGATGTAGAACTGTAGAATCTTGGGGTGTTTATTTTTCTATTGGAATGTTGGTTCTATCTATCATGATTTGTGAGGATTCAGATAGCAAGCCCAAGTAAGCTAGTATTTTAAATTTAAAAATCACCATGTATGTTTGTTAAGAAAAGCTTTCCTTTTCCTGCTTATGCCTAGTTCTAACACAGTTCAGTTCACAAGACAGAGGCCATGGTCATCATGGACCATCCCCCATGTAGTGTGCTGCAGACCCATTCTTTTATAGTTACAGTACACCACCAGTTTCCAATGACAGTGCAGCAAGGCTGGAAAAAAAAGAATGAAGTCCCACTCGCATTGCATTTGCCACCCAGCGCAATATATTTTTCATTGTTCTGCGCCTGGCTTGTCTAACTTTGTGAACCAACCAATCATATGCCCAGAGTGATATTTAAAAGGTCCTTGCTAACTGAGCTGTAGTGCTCCATTGCTGTTGTATTTGGGGTTGCGTATCTGGGATCTAAATTGTGTGTAATGTTTTATTTTCTAGCCACACAGAAGATTGGTAATGCCGACTCTAGTGCCGCTGCAGGAGGAGACAGCGACGGTTCAGTTGCAGGGGGAGAAGGGTCCGCAGGGACAGGCATTGATAAGGCACATATTTCTTGCAATTATTATGTTCACTAGCTATTGGCATGGGATCGCTTGTCGTTGAACCTCAAAAATGACTGTGAGGTGAACTCCCCAGCTTAACTAGCGGCAGCGGTGGTTGAGTTATTATGGACTCTTCTACGTGCATTGCAACAAAATCTGACATAATGAGCTTTGATGGCATGAGGGAGACATTAAAGAATGGAAGGTAACTTAGAAGAAAAGAAATGGTATATGAGTGAAAGGGTGGGTGGGCCATTCTTGGCATGTGCCACATTTAATCATGCGATACCCATGTGAAGCGATTCCAGAACATATATCATGGTTTCCCATAACAGACTTGTTGAGATTTTTCCCTTTTGAATTGAACAGAGACTGAATAAGCCAAAGATGATGAATTGATGATCAGCGTACTGGCCCCTCTATGATATATATAAATAAATTCTACCCTACCTGTCTTATCCCTCTACCCTAACATCAGAAGAAGAGAAAATCAAGTTTCCTTTCCTTGGTTCTTGCCCAGCAAATTAATTTGTTGGAAATTGTGGTGGCGGGCAAGCCCACAGAGTAAAATGGGAGTAAGTGCATGATTTGTTTGACATATGGGATACACAGTGATGAATGTGCCAAATAAAATCTATATAATCCGTTCCTTTACCTGTAGTGCAGTCCATTAGATTCATTTTCCTCAACGTCTACTTTCGTCAGACAGGATAACATATTAATATCCACATTTCAATAATGACGTGTGTGACTGGGATAGTATCTTATTTATTATTCTTCAGTCTCTTTGGAGACAGAGTAGAAAGAGAAATGCATTTGGCGAAGAGCAACGCCATTGGAAATAGATAATTGTCAACTAAAGCTGCAGCCAGTAGCAAACTAGCAGAGGTGCTGGCAAACAATGAGCATGGCTTCATTATTTTATCACCACACACAACTTGAACTCCATAATAGTGCATAATGCCATACTCATCAATGAGAAGAAATTTATTTTTCAACTCAAAGTATCTGATTTTGTTTATAGTTACTTGAAAAGCCTTTAGAAGAAAAAAGTAATACAATCACTGTTTTTTTAAATCCTGTGATGTTATTCTCTTCCAGTCTGCCTGTTACTTTTCTGTCACACAGTCGCAGTTTTTTTTAGGTTTGGCAACATGGGTTGGTAAAAAAAGCTTAAAATTTGCTCTTGTGATTCTCCTAATCATCCCATCAAATACATTCAAATGGCCTTAGGGGACCATCAATGTACTGCTACTAAGCCATGCTGTTATTTAAAACAAGTGTCTGCACAGAGCATTATTTACAAAGTGTCTTTTTTGATTTTCTCAATATAGCTGCTCCTGCTGGTCCAGTCGGACCACCCGACAGGCAGGAGAGAGCGGCACGTTTGAGGTGGCAGAGGCTGGAACGTATCCAGCAGGAATACCAGTGGCGGGTGGTCCTGGAAGAAGAGGAGGAGGAAATCAACGCACAGCTCCCGGGCCCCAGTGCAGCAGGCCCCCATCAGCATTCAGCCTCCCAGCCATCCCATCACTGGCGCTGTTGCCAGCCAACTGCTGCCCCCCCCCCCCCCACCAGAATGGCAACAGGCCATTGAAGCGCCGCATCCTGCGGTGGCTGGACACTCTCAAGGGCCAGATGACCTCGATGGAGCAGAGCATGGACCAGCTCCGAAACGACGTCCATAATGCCCACTTTTAACCCTTGCTTTGGTGGGAGGGATTTGTTGTTTGTTAGGGCTGGGTGGAGAGGGTGGGAAGGGAGTTGGGAGTGGGACTTGAGAGACTTTCTTGCACATGTTGAGTTTTGGGTCTTGTGTCAGTTTTGTGTGGGAGAGGGGTGGGCTGTTGTTTGGGTGGAGAGGGTGGGTTACTTTTACATAAATAAAGGGGGAAACTATTTTTTATAATCTAAATGTATTAGAGTAGTTTATTTTACTTTTACTTTGCACTGCTGCCTTCAAGTACGTTTACGCAGCCTGTTTATGTGCATGTAATTTAAGACTAGAGATAGCGTAGCACTTAGTTATTGAGTTTAGTCTTATCATTCTCTAACTATAATGACTATTATGAGGAATACTGCCATGATGAGATGACCTAGGCTATATTGTGTCGAGGGTCTGAACTATCTAGATAAAAAACAGTAGCAGTTAATTTATTTCTTACTAACTTAAATTACACCCATACTAGTTGTCTTACCTGAATATATATAGGCAGCAATAACAGGGGAGGCATCACAACTTCACAAGCAAGGTCCCACTTCCAGTTCCACTCGGTGAGTTCTAACTGTATGATTGATCTGAATGATTGATTGATTATCCTTCATAGGCAACTAAATGGAAGTAGAAAGACTGAGTAAGTGGGTTATATATTTATCAAAGATTTACAAAGAATTGACACCACCTGAGATGATGACACTATGAGAATTCCTGGTTGTGCTAAAATAGGAAAAATAGCAATGCTAGTAAGTTTTAGCTAATGTAAAGCTAGCAGTAATATTTGTGAAATCCACAAGTTATCAAAAATGGACTCAAAGTCTGGAGTCAACAAGCTTAGGCTAGGCATTTATGGTTAGGCAACACAAGGCCTAAATAATGATGATGCTGATAGCTGATGTTCTTCATTCTATATCTAAAACACTCTGGATATTTTTTAATGCGCAGGGTGTTAATGGGCTGGTGTGGGCCACTGCTTTGAAGATTCTACAATATGTTGCTGTTGCTTTCACCACATCTTTTCCACTAAGTGTGTGAACCATTGATGGTGTAATTTAAGCCACACTTCGATAAATCACACAGCTCGGTGGAAGAGGCTTAGGGGTTTGATGAATGGAAGCGCAATGGGATTTGGGGAAAGGTTTGACAAAGACAAACACTACAACACAAGGCCAACATTCATCTGGGCTAAGGGCAACAGCACATCATTCTCCATCAATCTGTAGTTAGAAGGAAACAAAGGAATGAGTATGACAGAGTACAGATACATGGATTTCAAACGGTCCTTCTGCCCCGAATCCCAATTTACCATTTATCTAAATGTTCTGTCTTCTAGGTTAGGGAGTGAACCCGGCCGCCCACTTCTTTTAGCTAATATGATTGTGAAAATATATTTTTTTTTATTGCATCTGCATTATCCTAGGGAATGTCCACTCTTTGTGGCCTTTCTGCACTGGTCCGGTAGGTAAGCAGGAGTGTTGTTGAGCTCAGTTAGCTTTCACCTTTAATCATAAAGGAGACTAGAAGAAGGCCTGTGGGTTGTAAAAGAGAAACTGTATTTTAAAGTCAAGGAGAAGGACAGGAGAAAGGTAAGCTTCATGCGGAGTGTATCAAGATAAGAAGAGGCAGAGCAAAAAAACCAAGAGGGGGACTCGCAGTTTCACTTTTGCCACAAGTCCAACAGACAAACACAGAGAGCAGCATTTCACAAGCACACCTCTCTCTATTCTAAATAGCTGAGTAGTACTAGGCCTCAGACTCTTGGTTTACCTTCGAAATGAAGTTGATACTCAATAACTTCTTGCTTCTTGCTGTTGATGAGGTAGTCCTGCAGCTCCCAGTCCTGCCCTGAGTTCTTCAATGATACTCCTCCAGTCCTGAGTGACTCTGGGCAACCCCGTACCAGACCAGTCCTCATCATCATCATGAATCGCGAGGACCCGAGCAAGATAAACATGGAGTGTTGAAGAACAAGCAGAGAATGAAACAGAATTGCAGTATTTTGCATAGGTTTTTGTTTGATAACTAAAGTGACTGTTCCGGTGTCTGAAAAACATGAAAATAAAGGAGAACACCCTTGCAATTAATTAAATCTGGCTAAGGGCTGAACATCTCCTATAGGGAATAAAATAAGCACCCATCACTGAAGCCCCAAACAATGTAAATCAACAATCATCTCAAGAAATGTCCCATATTACAGTTCAACACACACCCTCCCTGAGTGTCTGCCACCACATGAATCATCAACCAACTTAAATCATCACTCACACAATCAGTCACAAACCGTTGCAATAGTTGGAGTTACCTCATCCAATCCAAGGCAAGCACGGGTAGTTCAGGTATTGGGTATTCGATCATCTTTGATGCAGGCAACACATTGGCAGTCCTGTATAAAATAAATGATTTTATGGGGCAGCCGTTCTAGTACTAAGTAATGCAAAAAGGTGTAGGCATTAGGCAATAGGCATGCGAGGGGGACAGGCATTGTTCCTAATGTCATGAAGGAATTGTGGAGGCTTCTTTAATGCACACTGGTACAACAGCAATCCGGCAATATATGTTTGACTAATAAAAGAAATATGAGGCAGCATAAAGTGACACAAAAATAATAATGTTCCTTGTCAGACCTGGCCTTTTTGACAGGTTTATCCCCAAACTTTCTCCCTTTTTTACCTCCTATTTTTCCACCCCTGATTTTGTGGGCTATGGAATTCTGAGCCCTTTACTACCAGTGCTAAAGTACATATGCTCTCCGTATAAATGTTGGAAATGATTGGTTACCCATGATTGGCACATTTGATTTACTGGTAAGTCCTTAATAGTGCCAGGGTCTGTGAATCAAATGCTACTAGTTAGCTTGCAGTGCGGATTGTGCCACCCACATGAGTAGCCCTGTAAATGTATCTCAGACCTACCACTGTAGTGTCTGCGTGCGCAGTTGTAAACTGCCATGCCCAAACCTTCCCTTTCCTTACATGTAGGGCACCCCTAAAGAAGGCCCAAGGTACCCCCATGGGTAGGGTGCAGTCTTTGTGAAAGGTAGGAAATGGACTGGTGTGTCTGAAATGTCCTGAAAGTGAAATACTGTGTAATTCATGTTCACTGTTGAAAGGGTATCTGTCCCATAGGCTTATCATTGGGGCTGCACTGTAACATTTTAATGTGTAGCTTGCAATAAGGAGAAAATGGAAAAATGAAGTTTAGATTCTCTGGAACTCAGAATTTCTTAACACACCTTTTGGTAAAGGTGTTTTTTAAATCCGGTGTTTGAAAATGACACTTTTAGAAAGTGCAAAAAGAACAATTGATGGACAGAATGCAGAACAATGTCATACATTCACCCCAGTACAGAGATCTGGGCCTAAATCCATCATTTTCTTGCTCACCATGCCATTCCAGTTTGGATCCAGCCAAATGCAAATCAGTCTTGACCCTGCGCCCAATGGGAACAGTCCAGCCTGACCTGCTAGGCCAATTCCTCCCTGGACTTGAAACAAGCATCCTAGGACCAGTTTCGGGCTTTCAGCCCTCATCAGCCAGGATAGCTTGACTCCAGTGGCATGGAGATCACAGGACCCACGTCTGGACATACCCGTCCCACTCGGGGTGACAAATGCAAAAAGAACAATTGATGGACATAATTCAGAACAATATCATACATTCACCCCAGTACAGAGATCTGGGCCTAAATCCATCGTTTCTTTGCTCACCATGCCATTCCAGTTTGGACCCAGCCATATACAAAGCAGTCTTGCCCTGCTCCCAATGGGAACAGTCCAGCCCGAACTGCTAGGCCAAGTCCTCCCTGGACTGGAAAAGTGCGCCGGGTATGCCCAGACGTGGGTCCCGGGCTCACTGTGCCACTGGAATCAAGCTATCCTGGCTGATATGGGGTGAAACCCCGAAACCGGTCCTAGGATGCTTGTTTCCGGTCAAGGGAGGACCTGGCTTGGCAGTTCGGGCTGGACTGTTCCCATGAGGCACATGGTTAAGATTGATTTGCATATGGCCAGGTCTAAACTGGGGTGGCATGGTGAGCAAAAGAATGGTGGATTTAACCCAGATCTCTTGATTGGGGTGAAAGTTTTGATTTGTTCTGCATTCCGTCCATCAATTGTGTGTCTTTTGCTTCCTCGCCCTAAGTGCGCTGGGTACGCCCAGACGTGGGTCCCGGGCTCACTGTGCCACTGGAATCAAGCTATCCTGACTGATGAGGGGTAAAACCCCGACACCGGTCCTAGGATGCTTGTTTCCGGTCCAGGGAGGACCTGGCTTGGCAGTTCGGGCTGGACTTTCCCATGAGGCACAGGGTCAATACTGATTTGCATATGGCCAGGTCTAAACTGGAGTGGCATGGTGAACAAAAGAATGATGGATTTAACCCAGATCTCTTGACTGGGGGTGAATGTTTTGATTTGTTCTGCATTCCGTCCATCAAGTGTGTCTTTTACTTTTAGAAAGTGGGCATTTTCTTACTTTACCTTTCTGTGTGCCTCTGGCTGTTTGTGTAATCATCATCTGGTGTGTGAGTGACAGGAGCTGAGATGTTCATTTACTTTAGACAGTTACTGGGGGGGGGTGTAGGTGTGCCCTGTCTTGCCTAGGTGACTCATCATAGGGCTGAATAGACCTGGTTTGCATTTACAGTGGTAGGAGGAGTTGTACTTATACCTGAATAGGCTGTATATCCTTTCGCACAATGCTTTCTCCTCTCTCTGTGGTCATGCTGCACCAGGGAGGACAGGAGTGGTTCGGATTGGGTTCCAGGACCCATGTCACAAAAAGAACAAAGACATTTTGGGGTATAAGTATTACACCTACAACCCCAGACTTTTAGATTACTTCCAGGAACAAGAGGACCCTGTCAAGAAGAAAAGCTGGAGAGCTGTAAGGAGGAGTACTGCTCCATTGCTGTGTGAGGTTGGCCTGCAGTTGCTGTTTCTGTCTGTGGTAGAGAAAAAGGACTGACTCTTTTTGCCTTGCTGTAGTATCCTGCTTGGGAAGAATCTCCGAGGGCTTGTGTGTGCTGGCCTCCTGTTTTGGAAGACTCAGGAACATCAAAGTCTTCCTGGTACTTTAAGTGTGGGAAGTTTCCTTGTGCTGGGCTTACTTGAAGCTTCTGCATGCTTTACTTATTGTAACTTCTGGGTTTTACCTACTGGAAGTTCCTTGTGTGTGTTGGAACTCCCTTAGGCTTTACGGTCTCCCTGGGAGCTTTCGACTGCTGTTACCCTGGGCTATTCATTGCCAGAGCCCCGTGTGCTCCTGGGAGCTCTGTGGGTATTTCAATACTGCACCACTGTGGGCCAAGTTCTGTGCTGTGCCCAATAAAGCATGAAGAAGCAGGGAGAGGCTGCTCCTGCATGAAGTGGAGGGCGGCCCACCCGATTCCTGAAGTGTGGGCCACGCTGTCTGGGAAGCCTGAAGAGTCACCACCATTGCCAGGTGACCTAACGTCACTGCCAAGAAGTAGTACAGGGTACAGAGGTGTAGCTCCTCCAGCCCCCGAGGCAGGGGGGAGAACTTTGCATGTGGCCTGACTGGAGGGAGGCCCGAGAGCATTGTTAGTGAGCGGCATCACCAGGGCGAAGCAGCCCTGGTGCAGGCAGAAGCGGCCTTCCTCCTGACCCCGCCCATCTCGGAGTCCCAGCAGGGAAGGAGGCCGAAGCCGGAAGGTGATACCTGAACTTTGTGAGGGCTCAGGACCGGCAAAGGCAGCCACAAGTAGGGCCGGGCTGCCCGACTTTGTTCTGGCTGCGCCGCGTTCTAGCAGGCAGACTTGTGATGCTGCTGAAGGGAGAGGGGGCCCAGGGTGGCCTCCCCATGGGGTTCCGAAACCAGGACGGCCCATACCCGATTCACTTACCGAGGCTGGGGAAGGTCTCTGCTTGTGGTCTCACCTCAGCTGCCCCTCAGTGCCACTGCGGGCAGCTGCTAGATCATCTACCTTGGGGGCATTTGCTTCAGATGACCATCTTTGCCATTCCAGGCGCTCACAGGCATTGAGACATACTGCACCTTGATGCATGCCCGGATGTGGTGACTAGATGCCTGGTGACAGGGTAGAAAGTCCAGTGACAATGATCTTCTGATGGTTCATGACATGGGCAATGAGTATTTACTATAATAAAAAGTGATTGATGATCTAGTTTATGATCATGACATGTGCAAGTATTAGTGGTTGCTGTATGCCACTTTGTGGTTTATATACATTATTACTACAACTGCCTAGTGGGAGTGATTTATGTGCTTATGGCCTAATCTAATGAACAGGGATTTGTGGTTAATGTAACGTTATGACAAAAGCCTAGTGACACAAGTCAATTGTGTAATTGTGGTCTGACGTGTTTTGACCTACTACCAAGTGATTTATGACCTCATGTGCTCCTTTATGACAAGCGCCTAGTGGCGCAGCGATTTATGTTATGTGGTCTAATGTATTTTACATGCTACACAGTGATTTATGGTCTAATGTGTGTTATATTTGTATAATACAAAGGATATTTTTGATATAACCTTGTGTGCAGTCTCTTTTGTGGTGTGCCTAGTGTGTCACTTGTGTGTGTGTTGTGCAAACACTTTACACATTGCCTCTGGGATAAGCCTGACTACTCTGCCAAGCTACCAAGGGTTTGAGCAGGGGTTATTCTCAGTGTGTAACTCCCTTACCCTAACCAGAGTGGTGGGTTCTGCCTGGCTTAGGCGCATATCCTAGCCAACCAGAATCCACGTTTCTAACAGGCATTGTCCCTAATGTCATCAAGGAATTGTGGAGGCTTCTTCAATGCACACTAGTTCAACTGCAATCCGACAATATATATGTGGCTAATAAATAAAATGTGGGGCAGAATAAATCTGATACAAAAATAATAATGCTCCTCAAGCAAAAAATATTTTTCAAGGAAAGAACTCAGTTCAATGAGAATTTTAAAAAAGTTCTATGGGGGCACTGGCATGCTTAGTCCTGGAAGTAGAGTTCATCCTCAACTCAGGTGGTTCACCCAGAAGCTGGTCAGCTAACACATTTGATTTAATTTCGGACCAATCACCCACTTCCTCCTCCTGTGCTGCTGTTTCAGGAACAGTGTAATTGTGTGGTATAAATTGTTGGTTCATTTTGATCATAGTCAATCTCTCCACATCTTAAGGCGGGAGACTGGTTCTTCTCACTGTGAAGACCACATCAGCTGTACTGAATACACGTTAAGCCAGGACACTTGCCAGCCGGCTGAGCTCTGGCCATTGGCGCGTCTTCCCATACCAATACATCAATGGATTTTAATTCACATAGACCTCTTTTGGATCATCCAGATACTCCTGGAACATCCTGTGGATGGTCATTGGTGATACCACTTGCTCTTCCTGTTTTGCCATTGGTTCTGCACTGGACTTGCGCCCTGCCAGTTGAAACCAATACAATGCAGAGGTTGGGTCCAGTCCTTCTTTTGCTGTTGTTGCTAGTGTTCTGGTTGATCGTGTTGTTGGCTGCTGTGAGACAAAACTGCCCTCTCTTGAAGTTGAAGGTGGTACCCCAGAACTGCAGAGTGAGACTCGAAGTTTCAGTCGCTCTTCTTCCAAGTCTCTGGCTTGCTTTACAATCCACCACTTGTATTTTAAAACATCCCATGCAGAAAAAGGGATGAAAGTGGGAAGAATATTTTTGTACCGTGGATCAAGTAGTGTGGCACATATGTACTCTTTGGACTCAATGATGTCATGTTGCAGCCTTATATTAAAAGCCAAGCGCAGGACTTAGCTATCAACCAAGGCATGTGCTTCTGAGTTTTCATTCACACCTGTAGGGGCGAACCTTTCAGACGCCTTCTTAACCTGGTCTTATAGGAGATGCAGCAATGGGATAGCCTAGCCCATCGTACTGTCCTCCTTGCTAACTTCGAGTATGAAAACCTCAAAAGGGACTAGCATCTTTGCCAGGCATTTGACTGGGCCCCATTTGTCCGCATCCATGGTCATAGCTTTCCCATCTGCATCCCCTTTTCTTTGAGTAGCATAGTCATTGATCTGTTTGTACTGCTCAAACAGACATTGCAGCATGTAAAAAGAGGAGTTCCGAAGTGTTGGCACCTCCTGTCACAGGGCTTTAACTGGTGCTTCATTATTACACTAAATAATCCGCAGCTGCTTTTGGGCTTTATAAAAATTACTGAAATTGGTGCAGATTCATCTGCAGGTGGTCAGTATGTTGCTAACTATGTCTTCCATTTTGAGGAAGTCTTGCACCCCCAGGTTGATAAAATGGGCCAAACACGGAACCCTGAAATAGCCTCCGTCTGACATGGCCTTGACTATGTTACTTCCATTGTCCATGGCAACAAATTCAATTGTAAGACCTCTGGGTTGCAGCCATTCATACACCATGCTGTAAAATTCCTCCAAGATTTTTACAGCTGTATGTGATTTCTCCATGCCGAACATGGATACTGCTGCATTCCGCCGAATGCTCTGTGAACTTTCTTCAGGGCCAAAACCTGAAGATTTCTTTTGCTTGACCCCTGCACATGCAATCAGTCGCCTGCCAACTGGTTCACATGTCTGTCGTCAGGTGGATGGTGTGAACAGCACTTTGCTGTAAAGCTTGTCCAACTAACTGCAGCACATTGTGATGCAGCGCTGCAACAGCCACTCTGGCAAAATAGGTCCTACTTGGTACCTTCCATTTTGGACAGATGGCTGCCACAAATTCTAAAGATTCCACTCCTTCCACAAAAGAAGAAGGGAGGAGGTCTAGCGCTAACATTTTTGCCAACGTCCCATTGTAAAAATGTGTGAATGGGTGTTTTCGCTTATAGGGCCCATCCTGCCTATACATGCCCATATTAGTAGCCTGGATTTTCTTCTTTTCTTGACACAAGCGGCTTTTGAGAAGTAGATGCTAGTAGTAGACTCAATGTGTGTTGTGGTGGCGTGTCAGCCACTGTTTGCCGTGGTGTCTCCATCATCTTACTCTTAATCTTCTTGTGCTATTGTGAAGTCGTTGAGGTGGGTGAATCTGCTGGCACACTGCTGGGTACAGGGCTGCAATGCGTGAAGAAGGTGTCACCCTCTTCTTCCTCATCATCACCTTCCCCAGTGATTGGACTTGTAGATCATGCTTCTGGTTTTTCCTACCACCACCACTACTTTCAGCAATTTTTTTAAGTGCTCCTCTCACTTGATTGTGTGGTGTTTTGTCATATGGGTCGTCTGGCCTCCAGTACCATAATGTGTACCAGGCTTACCTCAATGAACATTTGAGTGGCAAATGGTGCATACTGCAATGTGCTACCCCTCTTTGCTAACTTTAACAAAAGTTCCTAACTGGGGAGGAGTACTTTTTTCCCGGACCACTTCCATTGCCTAAAGATGAACTGGAGGTAGGTGGGCATGTCGTTGATTGCCTCACTGCTTCTCCTGAGCCAGGGGTTGGTGCTTGTCTCAGCTGGGGCTTTGCAAATATGAGAGCTGGTGGCGGTGCTGCCTGTGCCATATCGCTCGGGCTGGTTGAACAACAATGTGAGATTCCTCTTTGTCACCTTCCACCATGACTACCTCCTCACGTTATCCTCCTCTTCATCCCCTTCCAAACGTCTAAGTCTTTCTGGAACTTTTCTTTTCCCTTGCTTCTCGTGTTGTCTCCTGTTCTCTGTTGGGATCCACTACATGTTGTCTCCTGTTCTCTGTTGGGGTCCACTCCATGTTTCTATCATCATCAGAAGTGGTGCTTGGAGAAGATGGTGCTGTAGTACCCTTCCTTTTCCTTGCTGGAGAAGTGGTAGATGTGGGAGACAGTGATTCTAAAAGAGGAGGTTCAACGTCTTGCTCTGAAGGAAGTGTAACCTCCTGTTCTGCTCCAACATCAGACAAATCCATTGTTGACTGCAGCTGCTGTTCACTTTGCTGTGTTTCCTGAAAAGATTTTGTACTACTTTGCCAAAGGGTCGAATCCAATTCAACATCACTTCTCGTCAGTGTCAACATTATTGCACTGAGAGACATGGTCCTGTGCTTAGGTTGGGGGGTGGTGCTGTTGATGCAGGAGTGCTGCTCTCAGCTTGCTCGCCAGAGGCTGGTGCGGCATGCACATCTTTCCTGAAAAAGGTGCGGTCGGCACTCCAGTGGTGGAAATCTGCTTCTTCTGCTCGTCACTAGCCACTTTCTTGGCAGCACCTTTCTTTGGGGCTATCTTGAAGCTGTCAGTTGGCAATGGCACTCAGCTTCACATCAAGCTGAAGAGATGACCGTGTTGCGTAGTCATTCACGCTTCACAACGTGTAGAGGCCTTCTGTCTGTCAGTACTGTGGGTGAAGTCTCTTCTCTTGTGAACCTTAAAGCAAACAATCAAGAAAAACATCAGTGAAATGTAGCATTGTTGCAGTTCAAGTAGTAGTACAAACAAGCAACATCATTTAGTGTGGTTATTAAAATTAATTAACAATAGTATACTGTGTTCATTCATAAAACAGAAAACTACACCAACATAAACTTTCATGGTGGCTGTACACTGAGGAAGGATTAGAAAGAGCAACAACAACAACAAAACAATTCAGCTGTAACTGTTTGCTTTATGTTTAATGCACCACGTGGGATGTGGAACTCAGGGAGGTGCAGCTGACAATTGCAAATCGAATAATCCTTACACAATGATTGCTGTTGTGCACCTATATTATACATGGGGTTGATTCATTGGGATTGTAGAAGTGCTGAACAATATAAACAATTTGAAACCACTGAAAGTTTTGAAATCAATCCTGTAGGCATCTATTATAGAAGAGAATAGAGAAGCCGCCTCGTATCCTACCATGAGGGCGTCCCAATAGGAGCATTCTATGCCCTACTAGGGACTATCACATTGAAGATAGCCCAGTAGGGAGGTCAAGCCTTTCTCCCACAAGAATCGGTGTGTATTGTAGAGAGCTTGACATAGCGGCTCCTATTATTCTAAGGAACTATTAAAAGGAATCCCTTTGAATTCATAAGAGATGATAGCTCACCTAGCAGGATTGTTTTCAAAACCGCCACTGGTTTCAAATTGTTTATATTGTTCAGTGCTTCTACAATCCCTACCAACCCCAGGCAATCTCAGTCCTGATGAGACCCTCTTTTCTTTCTAAGGGTCGAAACGCTGTAGACACATTTAGAGAGACAGACAGCGTTTCCGAAACTGTGATACAATGATTTATTCTCTGCACTCTAGAATATAATGAATAGTAACTGCGGTCTCTTTAACGAATCAACCAATACACCTTCAATGTTTATTTCTTACTTCATCTTTTCCTTTTTTATTTTGGTTTTGGTTTTGGTTACACGCCTGGAGTCTGTTTATTCTTTACTTAGTGTCCTGAAAGACACTCACAATATTGTTTGTTTAAATAATTCTTGTTGAATAAAACTCGGTTCGGCTGAACTGCAGTTTCTTACAAAAATACTATTATTGTTCTCGCAGAACGTTATTGAATAATACTGGTCTATATTGATTAATTCCACACAGAAGGACCTGTGACACTTAAAATTTGCCTAGAAATGAGTTCTATGTGAACGCCTTCTCCAAGGATTACTTGATACCCCTGTTCTTATGGACATACAAGTTTCTCTTGTTTTTGTGTAAATATAACGTTCTACAACATGCACCTGGAATAGCCAGCACTAAATACCTTTCCACTTTATAAAAAGTACGTAAAATACATAACCAAAACCTATGGGAAATTATTAAAAGTATATGGCATATAAGAATATGCTGTGTAACACAAACAAAGGACAACAGTAGTTCTCTCAGAATAATGTTTACTTCCAATAATACTCACTTCATAGGAACCAGGATCTCTTATTTTACCATAATGTTTTCAGAGTGCTCAATTCTTTTGGCGAGGTCAACAGCAGGGTCGGTTAGTGCATGTGGGTAAAAGAGGCGGTGACCTGCCACACAGAAGAAGAGGAGAGGAAGAGGAGGAGAGGAAGAGGAGAAGAATGAACCACACAAGCAGCCCAGTAAAAGGGCTGTCTACTCCATCAGGATCGAGATGTGTGTGTTTTTTTTGTTATAGGGCATGTAACTGCGCCAGTGCCGAATAAGATCTCACTCGCCCCTGAGTCACAAGCGAGAGTGCTTGTATCATTGAAGAGGTGTGGCCTCTTGTTAGTGCCAGTGGTTAGATCAACACTAGGGTGATTTGTTGGTGGCTCTGCGCGTGGCCAACTCTCTGCCATTGGTTTCAATGGTTGGGGGCAGGGCAGGCAAGCACAATCAAGGCAGTAGTGGGTGGTGCAGGCTTGGAGGAAAGTTGTGGGCTCCACCCTCCTTTTGCTTTCTCCTCACTGTTGGTTGGGCTTTGTAAGGGGCTGGGGAGTATTCAAGGAAGGAGATTGACTGACCGGCAGGCATTCCTAATATCCAATCAACAGTAAGTAGATGCTCGCCAGAAGAAGGAATTAGCAGTACTCACTTCTTCTGTGAGTGTCTCGCAAGTGAAGTGCACTTAAGAGAATCACTCTCTCATGGAGTGAGTGCTCCAGTCCTGGCTGCAAGGCCTACTGCTGTATACTAGCTCTTCACACAAAGCTAATTACGTCAGCAGCATGCAGCGTGTATGAGAGTTAAGCAGCTTTAACAACCCTACCTTCAGTTCTGATGGAGAACACAGCTGGCAGCAAGAAGCAATACCAGCAGGCTGTCTCTCAGCCGTGCTTGAGCAATGCCACTGCAAACCTTCCTGTCGGCTCTGTACTGCAGCCTCTTCACCCTCCTTCATTCAGGTTAGTGGTTAGAGATGGGAGGGTTTGTTTATTTATGTTTATATGGTAGCAACTGTCCCCATCCCCTGAAATGAATGTGTGACGTTACTACGCCATCCATTACCACGCAGTAAGTTACACCGCGGACGTTTCATCGTCCGTGTTGTTACCACGCATGGCTTTACATCGCAAGTCATTTCTACGACTTGCGCTAGATGGCGCACTGGATTTAGGAATAGCATAAATTACTATTCCTACTCCAGTTGGTTCAACAGCAGGGAATGTGTTGAATTTAAAATCCAACACATTCCCTGGTGTTGTGCGCCATCTAGCACAAGTCGCTGAAAGACTTGTGATGTAATGCCATGCGTGATAACAACACGGACGATGTAACGTCTGCGTTGTAACCTACCCGCGTGGTATTACCAGCGCTGTAAACGCTGTTTCCCCCTTAGAACATTAACTGCACACATTCAAAATCGATGAGGTAATTTAACCTAACCATTTTATAATTTTACCAGCCACCACTGATCAACAGGTGCCTCAAGAGCGAATGTAGGAGTGGCTCATAACCTCTCTCAGATATTCCTATTATTTGATCTCATCAGAACTTGATCCCTTAATACCTAGTCACAGTTTATAGCTGCAAACTGGCAGTTTGCTGCTAGTGTCCATGATACCGCTACACAGTCCTTGATACTCGCCCCAATTTCCAGTTACCATGAATAAAACATATAGCGTTCCATCACTTTATACATTTCTTGCCATTTCTAAGTTATATTTGTTTCATAACATAGTCAAAGGAATTTAAGCTGTAAGCATTGTGCAAAGCAAGTAACAATTATGGACGAGGTGAGCTCACTCATCTTACGTGACATGCTTCATCATAGGCCACCTTGTCCCACCCTGGTAAGGTGATTCTACTAGGGCGGACTCAACCTCGCATTGGGCTATCCCGAGAGAGTTCTTAGATATTCTTATCTTTTTCTGGATAACATGGGTCCGGTTGCAACTAAATATACCTCAGGGTATTCCACAAAAGCATCCTTTTATTTACATGGTACTCTGGTTAGGATTAAAAAATACCTTTGGGAAATAGCGGGGTATGGAGGTGGATACTATGGGGCACATGCATCAAGCATTTTACCTGTCACAAACGGGCCGATTCGCAGAACCAGTAAAATGCCTTTTTCCAATGCTTCAAAGGCATTGCTTTAGCAAAATAGGTAATCACAATTTTTGCGATTACCTAATATGTGAATGCATTTAGGGAATCACAATTTGCGATTCTCTAAATGCGATGCATGTAGCATGACCAAAATGCGACTTTGCATTTAGGAATGGCAAATTACCATCAACTTCAAATTGATGGTAATTTGCGAATCCTTTGAAAAATACATAAAAGAGCATTTTTCAAAGTGCCATGTTACGCACACACACGTCCTAAGGGCTTGTATGTGCACCACATATACAGTCTCACCTTTTTGGGGGTGCATCAGGGGGCACATAGGCCCCCTAGTACCCTTGCAATTGCATTTTCAATTTGTGATTACCATTTGGTAATCCCAAATTGCAAATGCATTTCCATTCATTCCTATAGGCGTTTAGTCCTATAGGAATTAATGGGAATGCATCCCTTAATAACGAATCGCAGTTTGCGATTCGCTATTAGGGAATGTTAAGGATTCACAAAAATATTTGCAAATCCTTCATGCATGGGCATTTGCGTTTACCAAATAGCAAATCCTTAAAATTCGCTATTTGGTAATTGCAAATGATTACCTTGATGCATGTGCCCCAAAGATTCTTGCATACCCGTGGTTTCAACCAACATGTTTCTGCCCTTTCCTAAAAGCCTAACAGGCCTTGGGCGTTCATCAGAGGTAGTAACTACCTACCTGATCCTAACAGGAAGTAAGGGTAAGAAGGTCGTTAGTAAAAACAGAGAGGACCTACCTCTCTAAGAGTAAACATCTGGATTAGATAACTATTTTCTGTTGGCATTTTGCCTCATAGTCTGTTCAGATGGATCCTCTCTTTTAGTCATACATTGGTCAAGAAGAAATGCCCACTTGGATCCTACCCGTACACTCCCAACAGCTGACTGGTAGGATGGTAGACATTTGTTCGCGGAGGTCACCAAAACACTTGTCTCATTCACGGCTGCTGCCTGGAAGCAGCAGTTGGGCGGGTGAGGGGATATCATTAAAATAAAAAGACTTACCTTCCGGCTGGCAGCCGCCACCGCCCCTCCGGCGTCCTCTTCCTGGCTTCTTGTGAAAAACTGGAAGCAGGAAGCACCAGGGCTTACACACTCCCCACAGCCAATCCCAACACTGAAATGCAGCGTTGTGATTGAGTGCTGTGTCAGGGGCTGTAGGGTTGGGCATGTTCTCCATGCAGGCTGTAATGCAGCCTGCATGGAGATTATAGAAAGTGTGCATGACTGTTTTGGGCAGCCCGAGAGTGACGACCAAACAGTCATTACACACTAAGGAGAGTTGTACCACTCCTCCGCTGGCTCTTCAGCCCTGCCCCCTCACGCAAGCTCCCGCAGCAGGAGAACTAAATAAAATGATAATAAGATTTGTTATTATCTTTTTATTTTTTCCGTTCTTTTGCTGCTTCAAGGCAGTGGGGCGACGCTCCTCTGCCTTAGCGGAGGAGACGTCACTGACTTGCCTACTATGGTAATCGGTGAGGTTCCTTGTAACAAAATACTAAGCCCAGGCAAAATGCAAGTTACACCAATGTAATTAGTATGATTTTGCTAATGTAGCATAACACTTCTTATGTGAAATTCCCGAATTACGCCATTAGCCCACTTCGATTAATGATCCTGCCCTTCATGGGGAAATTATAACGCAGGAACACCGGCAACAGATAGATACAAGCAGATGTTGTTCGTTGAAATTGTGTTTTTTGCGCTATTTTTTTGTTTGCGAAAGGCGTCCTTGCCCAAAAATTGACGCAAGAACGTATTTTGCACTGATACATGGTGCTAAATAATGGATTAGCATTTCTTTTCCTTTTTGTCTGAAATTTCTTCTAAATACATGAAAGGAAATTACGCACATTTTGTACAACCCTACAAATACCTACTTATACATTTGAGAACAATTTAATAGAAAACCACCCTCAAAAACCTTACAAATCTATTGCCTATAACAAATGTTTTTCACAAAACGTCAGGACTACTTGCTTTGTCATAACTGTAATTGTAAACAGGTCACTCCTAAGGAATCTGACACAACTTCTCCCAGTGAACCAATAAGGCCTATATAATTTATCATTGGCTTGACACTATATCCATCACAGGCCTACTGAAGTGTAAATAAGATGACAACCATCATGCATGCAGGTATAAAATTACAAATATGTACACAATTACTGTAGGCAAAACAATGTACAACCCCTCTCGATATCCCCTAACAAGAATCATCACAGTAAAAATCTTCTACTCCCAGGGTCCATCAGATTGGGTAATCAAGACCCAAACCCTTGCCTTCCATGGTAATCAGTGAGACTACTTGCAACCAAACACCTGTCAACACCTTGTACCACAGCATGAAAGAAGTTCAATGTTAGAGGCCTATTGGCTTTAACAAATGATTTTCATAATAAATACGCCAAGCCTAATGCCTTCCTCATAACTTTTCATAACAAACAGACCAGACCTATGGCATCTGGCATGACTTTTCCTGCACACCAATCGGGCCTATAGGTTGGCTTGTCACTATAAAAAACTCAAACACACTATACTGAGCATAAACTTTCCCACAAGACAACCATAAGACATACAGTCATAAAATGACAAATGTATACAAAATCACAGTTGACAAATCAAATTAGTATTTCTCCTAAAAGGGCTTAGCAAGGATTCTCGGAGTGGAAATCTTCTAAACCCATGATTTGTCAGATGGGTAACCAACACTAAAACCCTTACCTGATATGGTAATATGTGAGATTCCTTGTAAGAAAATACTTATCTGTAAGCTTTATCACAGAGCAATAGCAATCTACCCTTCAATTCCCACTGATTTCAACATATGCTTTTCACAATAAATACATCAGGTTTACTGCCTTTTGCATAAAATTTCATAACAAAAAAGATCAGGCCTATAGCCATGTTCATTGGATTGCCACCGTAACCAACTCTGTCCCACTCTATTGAGTATAAGCTTTACCACATACCAAAAAGCACAAGCACCCTTTTCAGTAGAAGCGCACACACAACTTCAGCCCAATCAAATCCTCTACCAGGGAAGTTAAAAGGCTGGTGGAGCTGAAGCTCTGTCAGTAGTTTTCTGAAATCTCTTTTTTGTTGATCACATAAGGTCAGATGGCCGATGCGTTATAAAGGCAGACACAACAAGCATTTGCAATGCAACATGTCTCTCATTTACACGAGTTTGAGCTATTGGCATTGTAAAAGAAAATGCCTTTTATTTATGTTTTGGTTTTTGAAACATAATAAGTATTGTCATTTACAATACCAATAGATTAAACTCGCGCAAATGCTAAACATATTGCATTGCAAATGCTTGTTTGTACTTGCAGGTGAAGAACGAGGGGGGAGGCGCTTTGTAGCTGCCAGGCAGGGCACCTTGAATAGCCTGCCAGACTATAACTCACACTATTCCCGCTGCCTTATAGATTTTAAGACAGGTGCGTATCAGTGACAAAGGGAAAACCTGATGCATAAGAGGATTCTGCACAACGCAGCATGTTCAATTGTAATAATGAAAAAACAGAATGCCAGCACCTGCCGTAAAACAGCCCTAAATGTGTGAATTAAAACCATCATGGGGTAACGTACACGAAATATGCCTTTGGTGTATATTTTGTCCATTAAGCCCGTTTCAGGGTGCTTGCATATTGTCGGGTTAGCGGCCAGTGAAATAATGATTTGCAGAAGCTTAAAGTTTGCTACAGTAGGAGACCTTACCCAGCAACACACTAATACTTACTGCAAACCTTACACATCTTAACGATATATTTACCACCACATTGCCTTTTGGTCAATAAGCCATTTTATTGGCCACAGTCCACCTCAGGGTAATAGCAAGTCCAGTTTTTGTTTATCCACATGCTTATTAGTAGCCTTAAAACATTCCAATTTAAATAACCCTCGTCTTGACAAAAAGGGAGCACAGACAAATTAGAAAGTGATGGCTCAAAAGCACACAATGCCCAGTGGAGAGTCCAGGTTACGATGCCTCTTGGTTTCGGTTTCTAACTAGCCTCCTAAATCACAATTGTTGTGAAAGGGATTCTGACGGCAAGCTTAAGGGACTACCCGCGACAGATAAAATGAAATCGGGTTGTTCACCTGCCTAGCTCTAGAAGAGTGTTCAATTCCTGCATAGTACGTGCAGTTGTAAAACTGAGATTTATAGTTCCGTAGTTAAAACACACCCACTGGACTACATCCAATTCTATGGTCTCCTTGCAAGTAGGCCAGTCAATATTCTATTGATGCGGTCACCCTGTATAGAACACGTTTCTAAGTTCCACCAATGTTTTCAAATTAGTAAAAGTCCTGAGTAAGTTTCATGAACGTTCTCCTTTGGATTTTATGGCAGTATGTAGTTACAGTGCAGTATCTATGAACTGACCTTTTCCATTAGTGTTTCAGAATGTATGACTATTTTGCTCCCAAGTGAATAACCGAGTTGTTCCCTCTGTAAACTTATTTCGAAAATAGCAACGAGCAGTCGTGAATTACTTCATGTGGTAAACATACGGAAGCCAAACGCAGTATGACTCGATACTCATTAGCGATATGAGTAATCTATCCGAGTTACATTCTAAGATTACTTGTTTTAGAAAACGTGTTTAATGAATTCAATCCAAAAATTTACCCAGCAACTCAACCCATAGCTCCCTAACAAATGTCTAGTGTCTCCACGCGCCCTGCGAAGTCATTAGTAAGTTGCAGACACCGGAAGCCCCGCCCACACCGTCCCGCCATATTTACATTTTAACAAAAGAAGTGCTCTTGCTGACCACCTACGACAGATGCAATTTCAACACAAGCATTGGCATAGCCAATAGGTCTCGCCTTTAGGACCTGATAAGTGTTTAGCCATGCAACAGTTGCATAACTAAATACTTATAAGGTCCCAAAAGCGAGACCTATTGGCTATGCCAAGTGGCCCTGCGTGGCAAAAGTGATCGCGATCAAACATCAAAGCGGCCGTGCGGCCCCGAAAGTGAAAATAATCGCGGTAAAGGGTGACGCGCGCGCCCGCGCACATGCACTGTAGCTCTAGGCTGGCCGGGTAGCACTTTTTGGAGCCCTCTCAATAAGTCTCGCCAGACCAGCGCATGCGCTGGGTCAGGCGAGACCTAAAAATGCATGCACCCAACTGCTCTCTGAAGTCTAACATTAATGATGGAACCGGTAAGGAATATGTGTTTCTGCCAGAGAAAAAAACAAACATCTACTTATCCAAGACACTTTAACAGTGCCATGTGCACCCCTCTGAAAGTTCAAGTTCCAGCTCGGTGTAAGCTTGAGAGTTTATGCTTCTGTTAGTGAGCCTTCTCTAGGCAGCCATGTTGCTGCTGACTCATGCAACTGGATAAACAAACAAAATAAACCCAGCTGTGTGAAGAAAAAGCACTTTTTCTGTGGAAGCACACAATTTCCGCCCAATCAAAAGATGTACTCCAGCCTACCAAAATGTGGGCAGAGCCAAAGCTCCTCTCTGTAGTGTTCCTGGAATTTCTTTGTAGGTTGACCACATACGGTCTGGAGACAGCTGTGCTATCAAGCTGGACCTAAAAAGTAGCTCCCTAAAAGTGAGCAGCAGAAGGATAGAAGCCTGACAATCAGGAAGGTGGTAAGGAGATTACACTCCAGTGAAGAGACAAACACGAGAAGGGCAAATTGGGACAAAGAACACCTTTGAATTAAACACGAGCAAATGATAGTGGCAGTACAGCTCCTGTACATTTATATGAAAAGCCCACAAAAAGTCTTTTGCAACCAGACAGCGTGTGCTGTCTAGTAGACTAGACCTAAAAAGGAAAGGCCAACCTAATCACTACACCACACTAGCTTCCCTCAGTGTTCCGAAACGATACACATCTTAATACTCACACCTAAAAACTGTTCATTATAAACAAAAATCAGACAGGCTGTTGTTCTGGTACTTACTATTCTCAACCTATATCTGCTTCCTTTCTCTCATTGCTTTCCCTGGTGTAGTCTGAAGTTGGGACTAGAACAGGGTTCTCCAATGTCGGTCCTGGAGGGCCTGATCCATGCAGGAGTTTTAAGATGACTACATTTATCTAAATGTGAATATGCTAAAAATCTGGCACGGATCCGACCCCTGGGACTGACATTGGAGAACCCTGAGAAGAACTCCAGTTACCCCTGTCAAACCAAGCCACACTTCTCGTTCAAAGAACTGCACTAGTTATCACGTGTAGTTAGTTGTCTGAGGCTTTGTGTGTGAGCATCGACCATTGGCAAATACGAGAGGTGTTCTTTATTCATGAGAAGTTAATGTTAGAGGGGAGATTAATAAATAACCTTGTGATCACTCAGCGATGGAAAGAGCTTCAGTTCATACAAAGGCAGCTGTGTTTCTGGTCAGCTGGGAGATCTCGGAAGGAGCTGAGCCTTTCAAACCAACCACAGATTAATGGATAAACCTGCACGAAAAGCCAGTAAATGATTTTCAGATGTTCATGTTCAGTGCACTTCTGGCTTCAAAGGTCCTGATTCACCAGTCTCTTTTAAAATCACAAAACTTGTGACTGTGGGATTCCTTTTAAGATTTGAGTATAGTTTTCACTTTTAGAGATTCCCAATCTGCAACTCTACCCTTCATTTGCAATAAGAACAGATGTGCACATTTGTTGTGAAAAACCATTGGGAAAGGCTGTGAGTATTCATAAATGTGTGAGTGTTCACATTCTTACCAAAGGCATCCTTCCACCCATCTGTGTATTACTATGGAAGATGCACAGTACTGTTAGATGCTTCAAGGTACTAAGCTGCAGACATTAATGCCCGCGGATCCTGATTCTACACATCACGATATGTAAGTTGACCTCAGTATGGCATTTTTGTACATATGAAATTATTGTGACTGAATAGTTATCACGTACCTCTAGAAAAAAGCCCATAGGGCAGGTCATAGGGTTTTTTTGGAGTGCAGGTCTATAGGAAGTGTAAGATGGTGGGAAAGTACAATGTTATTGGGGTTAATTTATGGTCAGTCAGTAAAATGGCAGCCGCCTAGTGTTGAAGTGCATCTGCCTTAGTGTGTATGATGCAATAAGTGATTGGTGACATATAATATTTAAAGTGGCGTTAGCAAAATGATGGAATTCAATGGTAAGTCGTCAAAATAGGGAGTTTCACACACACACACACACGTGAATGTATGTATATATATATATATATATACATTAGCTAAGGAGATACGAATTAGATCCTGTGCTTGCAGGAATGCACCAACTCTCATAATAATTAATTAATGAATGAAACACCAGTCTATTCACAGAGCCTCGCACAGCTTATCTGATCTTCCCATGAACCTGTGAGCTACCACCATCATAGCAGTTCCGGCCTCGCTTAAAGTAGCCTCACACATTTGTTTCAGTGTGACATGACGTATAGACGCATCACACTCATCTCTATTTTAGACACAAATCAAACATCCAAACTAAGGGGTTCATTACGATGGTCCGCCCGCCAACGCAAGGGAGCCAGGGACCGACCGCCGAAGTTGCGGCGGTCCCGCCAGTGGCATTAGGATGCACCCACCACACTGGGGGCGCATCCCACATTTTTTACATTGTGGCGGGTGGTGCTGCAAGCAGCACCCTCCGCAATGTAAAAAATGCATGTTGTGCATTTGAATGTGTACCATGGGTACCCCCAAGTGCATCCCCCACCCCCCCAACTCCGCAGGGGTCCGCAACGGGCCCCCAACACAAAAGACCACATGCCTTTCCATGGCGGCATCACAGCCATGGAAAGGCCAATTGCCGCCTGCATCCTAATATGGATGGCGGTGTCTTGCAGACACCGCCACCATATTGAAGCCCTTTTCCACACGGTCGCCTGTCTGACCGGCGGAAAACCGGCGTACGGGTCCCCACCGCCATCATATTATGGAGGGGGGAAATGGTAGGCGGGCGGTGAAATATGGTGGGCGGATCACCCCCGCCAGATGGGCGGTGGCGATCCGTCCGCCATCCTAATGCCCCCCTTAGTCCCTGTTGTCAATGGATATAATTATGTAATCGAAAATACCTTTGGAGTGACAGCTAAGGTCATTTTCAGAGGTGTGTCCTCAGACCAGGGCAGTTCACACCTTGGACAGTGGGAGTCTATGTCAGTTTCGGAATGAGACCGTGGGACTATTAGCTCTTTCTGAAGAGAGTGTGTGGAAGAAGAACTCGGGCCTCACGGACCACCTTCTATTTTATGAGTTGGTCTCAGCTGCGGCTGACCAGTGGTGGCTGGTGACTTTTAAAAAAGGTGGGGGGTAAAAGTTGTTCATGAGTTACTGGTGGCGAGTGAGCATAGTGAGTTAGTCTAACTGCCAAAAGAGGGGTTCAGGTATTTTCCCTCCTGAAAAAATATAGAAAAAAAGTGGGCAAATGGTGCATTTTCAAGCAAATTTGAGAAAGCAAGTTGGTTCATGAAGCAACTGTGAAAGTATAGTTAGGCCATCAATAAATAGAATTCATGTGATAATGACATAGGTAGCTGCTTATTCAGTATATCTACAGAACTTCATAACAGACTTTGTGAAAACACCTCTGAATATGCCAGACATCTGATGCTGTGATGGCAGCACTTGAGCAGTGCCTCGTTACAAGAGCAGGACTTACTAACTGTAATGAGGTTGCTTGTTTTATTAGTTATATGCAATTCTTTTTACTGTATTTGTTTTCAACCTTTTAATGTTTTAAGAGCTGTACCAGAAATAAGCTTAATTTGAAATCACATTTATACCACCAGTTCCCTTTCAGATAATTAAACTCTTGGTAGTTTAAAAATACAACAGATTCTATTTGTGAATCGTGTTGGCGGTCAATCCCCCTTCAACCGAATTACTGACTCTTCAAGCAATAATGTTGCTATTATGGGTGCTATGAGTCTGGACACTAGGGCAGACCTCGATTAATCTGCAAACACCAGTGGTCAAACCACTTGCATGTGCATAACCTTGTATGTGCGTCTTTGATGCAGTCACAACCAGTGTGCCATAGCGCTTCAGCTCCTTATATTTCTAGCAGCGCTACCTACCTGTAAATAACATTCTGTGTTTTCTAGCGCAATCACTGTCCCATGTTGTAATTCCTTTGTATGTGATTTTCATTAACCAAGTGCAACCATGTTTTCTTCGCGGACTTCGAGGTGATTACTTAATGGAGTGCGCAGGCTAGGCAGATGTAAACAAAATGTGATGTAGCTGTTTGCATGCAGTAACGGGGCTAGCGGTGACTATTTCTCACAATATTTGGCAGTGACATAGATTATATTTCTGCAGCAAGGTCAATAAAACTTTCCGCTGCTGAAGTAACTTTTGTAAATTTGGAACCGTGTATGTTTTACACAGCAATTCCTTCTTTGTTCTACCGGCTTTGCCTACTCTCCACCACGCTGGAAAAACTCCTCAGTGGCGAGAAACGCTGACAAATCAAATTAGTTGCCAATGTGCAGATTATCTCGCCTTGACACAGTTCATCTGGGGACCTCATTAGTTATTTTTTTTTACTTTAAGAGTGGGGCCAGAGTGGCTATAGGGCTTCTTTAGAAACAATTTGCACCGGCACCCTGCAGCGTTCGTGCACTGCAATTGTTTAACTATACCGTGTACCAGTTCCTTCCATTATTAGGAAACTTGTTCAAAGCAAAAGGTGAAATATTCTGGGGCGGCTGCATAGGAATAAGAAATGCTTCCTCACAAAGGCTGCCTCTCATGGAAGAATTAAACAAAAATAACTTTGAATTACCACTAATGCACGAGAAACGTGGCTTCATTCTTACTCGAATGATGGATGCCAGCCCCGGGGTGCTCCCGCAGCTCCCATTTTACGTGAGGCCCATGGTGTGCCCCGGGGGAAGCAAAGTCGCAGACTAGTCTTCCCTCGGGGTCGTTTGCGCAGGAAGTACTAGGCTGGGGTTAGGGGGTGGGCAGGGCTTGACTTGGGGTACCACGCTGATGGACGCCGTCCCCCCACTTATTTTACCGGGAGCTCGATAATTAGAGCAAATGGAGCCACACATTCACCCTTTGGCCTCTCTGGGGCGAGTTCAGAGCTCCTTCAGAACGCTGCTCACGCACTGGCTTCTCTGATGCAATCGCATCTAAGGGGTGAGCGAGGGGAGGCAATGAGTCTGATGGTGCAAGCCACCTTTCGTGACGTCACTTCCTGTCGTGACGTCAGCGTCCCCCCACTTCTTTTTTTAGGACTTGTGCCCTGGGGTGGGGTTAGGGAGGGGTATAAGAATACAGGGGAGGAAGGCAACTTCCTCTTCCTGTATTCCGGCACCATCGGGAGGGTTTAGGAATTTTTGTAGGAGTGTTGGGAAGGGTTACTGTATGTTGGTGGGTTTCTGGGCAGCGTCAGACGGCGATTTCAGGCCTGTGTTACCGCTGGTCTGAGCGAGGGCGTGTTGCTGGTCCGCGGAGGCGGGTTTCTGACGTGATGTCGGAGGTATCAGTGGAGGCGGTGAGGGAGCCCTTGTGCGTGTTGGGCTGCGCCGGCCCAGAGGACCTACTTCGATCCAGCGTCCTTGAGCAAGCGTGGGTGGGGAGGTCCAGGGCCCCGTGGGCAGCATTGGCAGGTGTGGCAGCGGCGGTGGTGGCTTGTATGGATGAGCCACCACCGGTTAGTAAAGGTACGTCTGGGAGGGGGCAGGGTGGGGTAAAAAAGGAGGCATCCCAGCCTGCCTCCGCGCTTGAGCGGCAGCGCTGTTGACCTGGAGGGTGGCAGGCCTGGCGGGCTCCATGGGCTGAGGCGGGACACAACACTACTGGCAGGGAGGCGGCGGGACGGGGGACCAGGACCCTATTCAGGTGGATGGGGGATTCCCGAGAGGCCCGGTGTGCTGGGGCTGGGGGGGGCGGGGCGAGCCTGGAGGGTGCAGAGGCCTCTATGGGATTGGAGCAAGGCAGCGAGGAGGGGCGATGGGTGGACGCTCCCATTGACCTCTCCAGAGGACCTCGGACAGTCCTAGTCAGGCGCGGAGGAGGCCCAGGGAAGAGGCAGACAGGCGAGCTGGAGGCGGGGCGGGGGGGCCGCAGGGGCAGGGCCACGTTGTGGCAGCGCATGGGGAGCTGGGGTGTGGGGCAGGAGATGGGCGATGTCCTTCCCCTGTTCTCCCCAGATGGGAGGGCATGTCCCTTGAGGAGAGGATCAGGGACCAACGCCTCATCATAAAGGAGTCAGAGATGTGGTTGGCGGCACTGTGCGAGGCCAAGGGCGAGGAGGGCTGGAATTATGGGGTGGAGGGGCCCCCTACACCCACGTCTGAAGAAGAAAGATGGGCTGAGCAGGAGGAGCAGGAGAGGGAGTCCAAGGGCATGTGGGTGTGGGTGGAGGAGGATGGGCGTCACCGGTCAGGGACAGGGACGGCCAGGGTGGCTCTGAGGCCCGATGGTGCTAGGGCCCGCCCAGGTTGGAGTGACCTGGGGGGTGGGGGGATCCATGCCGGCGGAGGTCAGCAGAGTCCTGGGGGGCCCGGCGGGGCACAAGACGGCCCCGGGGCGCCAGCTGGAAGCAGCAAGGGGGTCGCGGCTGCCTTCCCTCAATCGCGGGAGCGGGCAACAGCGGCGTGTGTGACAGGTGGAAGTCGAGTGCAGGTGAAAAAAGGCAAAGGTGTTAAGAGAGCGGTGCATGAGCTGCTGTGGACGCCTGTGAAGGTGGAGCCTGTGGTGGAGTTGGATTATGGTGCGAAGAGTGATGAGTTGGAAGAATGGGAGGTGCGGGATGACATGGACGGGACAAGCAGACCTGGGGGGGCTGGGGAGAAGAGCAACGGCAGACTTGGTGTTTTGCAGGCCGCTAAAACGACGAGAGGCAGGGCGAAGATGGACAACCCGAAGACGAGCACCGTCAGAGGACGGATGGGAGAGACGCCGACGGCCTTGACAGGTGAGGGGGCATGGTGGACAGCATGGGATGGCGGGCCCAAAGAAGGGAGGAATAAGGCTTGTTGGTCGGTAGGCGTGGGAGATGGGTCAGTGAGGAATGCCATAGTGCCACCGCAGGGCGCGTCAGCGTGGTGGGCTAAAGCGGCGGAGGACAAGCAGATGGTGGTGGCGGGCATACAGACTGACAAGACAGACGGGGCTGAGGAGAAGGGCGACAAGGGGGAAGACAAGCATCACAAGAAGTTGCCTTACATGGGCTTGGCTATGCCGCTGGGGTCGCACCTGTCGGATAAAACAAGGAATAGAATCTGGAAACACGAATATGTGGACATGTTTAAACTCCTGCACAGGGAGATACAGGTGAAAGAGGGTTCGAAAGAGGAGGAGTGGTAACTCACGAGGTGGCCCAGGGTCCCCGTGAACATGGAGAATTGGACATCAGCCTTTCTCATTTACGCCAGTATCTATTGCGAGAAGCATTTGGACAGGGCTATAGCAGTGTTGAAGTACATGGATATCATTAGGAAAGCCCAGATGCATTTTGGGGGATTTGCCTGGTTGAGCTACAATGAGGAGTTTAGGGAGAGGATTAGTGTGAACCCGAATAAACCTTGGGGGGAAGTTGACCAGGAATTGTGGATGCAGTGGATGTAGTCCACGCAATCCTCCGCATCCACACACACAGCCAGTGGTTTGCCAGTCACGTACCGGTCTTTTCCGCCGCATCCTGCCCACGGCGGGGCAGGGGGAAGTAATCCCAGTTCTGGGGGCGGGGGAGCACCGTCCAAGCCTGGGAGAAACACTACCGGGGCCTGTTGGAGCTACAACAGGGGCTATTGCTCGCGATACCCCTGTAAGTTTAAACATGAATGCTCCAAATGCGGGGCACGACATGCGGTCACACAATGCTTTACCTTGGCCATGCCCTCTGTGCAATGGCGGGCTACGAAGGGGAGGGGACAGACTGGGCAAAAGGGTGCCTACACCAGTTAAGATTGAGGCAATGGGTCCTTGGCTCTACAGTTACCCCGACAGGGAGATGGCATTGAATATTCAGTGGGGGTTTACGGAGGGCTTTCAGGTGGGGTATCAGAGACCTAGGGAAAGGAGATGGGCAGACAATCTGAAATTGGCCAAGGAATTGCCAGAGGTGGAGGCAGACAAATTGAGGAAGGAGGTAGAAGCAGGCAGGATAGCGGGCCCGTTTCTCGACTGACCTGTAGATGACTTGATCATTTCACCGCTGGGGGTGGTCCCTAAGAAGGAGCCGGGAGTGTTCAGGATGATACATTACCTCTTGTGGCCGGAAGGGACGTCAGTCAATGATTTCATTGCTGAAGCACATTTGAGGGTGCTGTATGCCTCGGTGGATGATGCGATCCGCCTTGTTCGGATGTGCGGGCAGGGAGCGGAATTGGCAAAGTGTAATGTGAAGTCGGACTTTCGCGTACTGCCCATACGCCCTGCGGATTTCTCGTTACTGGCGATGTAGTTTGCGGGAGCTATTTTCATGGACAAGGTCTTGCCCATGGGATCTGCGATTTCCTGCACGCTGTTCGAGATGTTCAGCACATTTTTGCAATGGGCCTTTACACAGATCAGTGGGCATCGGGAGATCTCACACTACCTGGATGATTTTCTATTCCTGGGGAGGGCACGATCAGGGGACTGTGGCCGGGCGTTGGTGCAATTTCAGGAGATGGCGCACTGCTTCGGGGTCCCATTGGCGCCGGAGAAAACAGCTGGGCCCAATTGTCAATTGAAATTTTTGGGAATAGAACTAGACTCAGTTCAGTGGATGGCCCGGCTGCCGGCAGCAATAGTGATGGAGATAAAGGCATGCTTGTTGTGGGCGATCGGGGAGAAGAGGATCAAGTTGAGGGCGGCGCAGCAATTTCTGGGTTTCCTGAATTTTGTGCACAGGGTGGTGCGGGCAGGACGGATGTTCTGCAGGTGGCTCGGCATGGCCATGTTGGGGACAGTCTTACTGCACCACAGGTTCCGGAATTCGATAGGGGTTCGGGCGGATTTGAGAACCTGGCTGACTTTCTTGACTGATTTCAATGGGGTGTCTCTGGATTTTGTGGAGGACAGAACGATTTGGCAAGTGCAGATTTTTTCAGATGCTGCTGGGGCAGCCGGTTTTGGGATCTTTTGAGACGGCAGGTGGTGTGCGGAGGAATGGCCAGCCCATCGGGTGAAACAGGGCAAACGTATTGCATTCCTGGAGTTTTCCCTTTGTTGGTGGCTCTGGAGGTGTGGGGTTCTGAATTTCAGAATTGGTCGGTGCTGTTTCATGTGGACAACATGACTGTACTCGATCTGGTCAACCGACAAAAAGCAAGAGATCTGAGGGTTCTGCGACTTTTATGTAGCTTCATGCTGAAATGCTTGCGATTGAATGTGGAGTTTCGGGCAAAACACGTCCCGGGGTGAATAATGACATTGAGGATGCCTTGTCTCGTTTGCGGTGGCGACGGGTCCGGCGACTGCCACCTAGAGCGAAACAGTGCAAGACCAAGCTGCCAGAGGGCATCTGGGCCTGGGGGGAGTGAGGGTGATAGACTTGGTGGAGAAGTCTATAGCCGATACCACGAGACGCAGCTACAGGCTGGTCTGGGCAAAGTTTGGATCCTTTATGGGCTGGAGAGGGGACACGTTAACTGGATCTCGTCCGGCTGTGGAGCAGGGAGTGTTACAATTTGTTTCACAGTGCATGGATAGGGGCTTGTCTTCAACAACGATAGCAGGGAAGTTGGCGGGTATATCCTTTTATGGCAGTTTGTTCATGGGGTTTGATCCGGCAAAAGATGTTATCATTAGCAGGGTGCTCAAGGGCTGGGGCCGGGAGAGGGGAGGTGGGAGGAAGGGAGCGCCGAGGGAGACGATTACTTTTGACTTGTTGGTTAGGCTGGTTGGGGCGTTGCCTTTGTGTTGTTATGACGGTTCTGAAGTTGCGGTTTTTCGTTTATGTATGGTGTGGATGTTTTTTGGGCCGTTTAGAGTGTCTGAGCTGCTGGGCACGAGGGGGGGGAGGTGGGGGGAGGAGATATGAGGAGGTCAGATTGGATGGGGACTGCCTGGGGATTTGGCTTGGACATTCAAAGACGGATCAGGCAGGGCGTGGCAAATGGGTCTGGCTGAATGAGAGTGGCTGTGCGGAAGCATGCCCGGTGGCGGAATGGCAGAGCTTTTCGCACAGGTCTAGTTTTCTGTCATGTCTCTAGGGTGACGGTGGCCCAGCTGTTGGCAGTTTTACGCATGGCTTTGAGGCGACTGGGAATTAATCCGGCTGGATTTGGTACTCACTCTTTCCACATTGGGGTGGCGACGGCGGCAGCGCGTCCTGGATGTTCATGGGACAGAATTAGGCAGATTGGGAGGTGGAGGTCTAGATGCTACGAGTGCTATGTGTGGCAGTAAGGCGCTTTGGGGATAGGGTCCGGGCAGCTTGGGTGGAGTGGAGACGATGGTGGGTGTGTGGTGTACTAATGCTTTTCTCTCGCCGTAGGTTGTGTGGGTGGCCCGGGGACCAAGACGGTCACCTGGATTGTCGGACACTCATTCGTTCATTGGGCATCAAAGTATGCTGAGCAGCAGGTATACGGCCCTAACCTGGGACTCTAAGGAAATCAACATGAGGTGCATTGGTGGGGAAAAAGAGGGATGCGATGGGGGGCACTCTTGCCCTGGCTCACAAAGATGGTTTCTCAAAGAGGTTGTCTGGACTTGATAATCCTGCATTTGGGCGAAAAAGATCTGATTCGGCAGTTGGGTTTGGCGCTCTTACAGCTGATGCAAAGAGACTTGGAGGACATGAAACAAAGTATGGCGGGGACATGCATTGCATGGACAGAATTAATTCCCCGGAAAGTCTGGAGAGGAGCATTGCAACATGAGGCTGTGGAGAAAGCCCGCAGGAAACTTAACAGAGCTATGAGGGTTTTTTGTGTGGAGAAGGACATTAAAATGATTGCTCGTACAGGACTACAACTGGAGGAAACGCTACTGTTCAGGGACGACGGTGTGCACCTTTTGCAACTGGGAAACGCATATTATATAATGGAGATGCGGGATGTGATCAGCAAATTGTGGAATGAGGCTATTTGGTGTCGGAGGAATGTGTGATGAAGCGGGAAAAAGGTGCACAGTATGACCCGGGGGGGGCAGGTAACCGCCCTAATGGGGGTTTCCTGGTTGGCGGTACTTTGGAGGGGTGGGGGAGTCACTGACGGGCCCACCCATCCCTCAGGGGGGGAAGAATGAATGATGGGGGGATCGGATGCATGAGTGCAATGGCAGGTGATACAGGGGAGGATGCTCGAAGAGAAGTGAAGAAGTGGATGAAGAACTGAAAGGGTCATGGAGTGGAATGAGAGGTGAGTTGGATCTACGTGAAGGGAGTGAGTGGATGAAAAGGTTGATGTTGGGCATTGTTATGGTTAATTGATGTCTATTGGTTATGTATTTTGAGTTGTGCAGCCTGGTCCTAATAAATGGCCTTTTACGCTTAACAACAGCGTGAAGTGGTTATTGTGCGAAGTACAGAACCCCACGCAGTCAGTAGCTCCTCTGCTTTCTCGCTGCCCGGTGCCCTGTGGGTTTGGTAGAATAGGGTGATGCAGTGAGACCCGTTAGTAGACTAGTCTCACTTCACTCTGTTCTGCCTATGCGAAACCAGGGAGCACTCCTCTTCCAGGGCATGTTTGTCTATGGTTAACACACACATTTTCACCACGACTGCAGCAGTGTAATGTCACCCGAGAGGAGAGGCTTTGTCAGGTCTCCTCGATGCGCACAAAGGTCAGGCCTGCCAGAAGTGTGTGAGAATAATAACACACAGCGGAGCACACTGAAGGCATGTGTGCAGTTAGCAAGGCAATAGAAAGAGAATTTAAGTTTAATCTAAAACTTACTAATGAGCCAGCCCAGCTAATGGACGACGAGGAGCAGCTCTGCTACGACAACCGAGCACATGCACTGCAGCACTCATTTACTTCGGAAGTTCGGATCTAAAGCTGCTGGACTCCACCCCACAGGACTCCTCAGCCAATGCGAGACACACAAGTATTAGAGGAGGCGAAGGCTATGTTCCATGGTCGACACCCACTCCAACATCAATCCCATTAGCCTGCCCCGCCCTCTTCCATTATATGAATAGAGCTTTCCAGACCTCACCCTGGGCCAGATCAGTATACGCCCCAAATAAAGTCCATTCATCGCCACTTAACTTCACAACACCATCCACAGTAATGTCACTGCCCTGGTTTGTGCCTGCAGGGCAAAAATCATTCATGATCGCTGGGCACATGTGTTGTTTGGTTTTCCTGCAAACAAAAACAAACAAAAATTCCTTCTGAAAGAGCACTTTGCTCTACCATCACAGGGGAGGGGGAGAAAAACATACGAGTACGAGCAGCTATAGTCAAAAGCAACCATTAGCTTTTTGACAAGAGCTGATCATAGGTTTTTCTCCCCCTCCCCCATGGTGGCAGAGCTCTATCTGTTGTTCCCACTGCCCATCACTCTTCCCTCACTGGAGTATGTGGATAGTATTTTTAGGTCGCGCTAGACAGTGCATGCACTGTCTCTTCGAGACCTGCTGTAATCAGTATGTGTGCATCAAGTTCATCTCCTTTTTTGCCAGTGCTTTTCATTTGTCTAGGTCACTGTCCTTTAAAAATCTCTGCTTGCTAGTGGTCAGTCCTGCCTCTTTGTCCCTCCTTTGTCTATGCTGTTCCTCCCACAGAGCAGGGGCTTAGTACTGTCTCATTCCGCTATGGTTCTTTATCTGTTCTCTGGGGGACTCTTTCTTTCTTGGTTTCCTGCTCTGTTACTGTTTGTCTGTGTTCAGCTTCAGTGCCCTAGCTGCTTACATTTAAATATAGCATTCTTCCTCCCATCGCCTCTTAATGCCACCGTTATGTTACTGCTGCCTCTCCTGCCATGCCTCCTACTCTGTTGCTTGTTCAAGTAGCACTCAAGATGTACTTCTCCATGCCTTTCCTGCTTCTGTATACAGTAGAGGTTGAAACCAGCGTGCGTTGCCATCCCCTTCCCTACTTGCATATTCAATTTGCACAAATGCACTGCAAAATATAAGTTTTAAAATACAATCAGATACTCTGACTCTTTACATTCAACAATGTGTTTGTGCCTTTGCTAAAAGTATCTGCTTATTTATAAACATTTACAATAAACATGCATCATGTTTTCATTCTACTGCACAAATTCACTGAATGTTCCCAAACAAGACCCAAATGCAGTTCCAGAGGGCGATAGAAATCTTTACAGCTATGCCTCTCCTTTCACTAGACAGCTATAAACTATTCAGCCCCCTTCCGCCACCCCTCCCTCCTGCTGGTAGTGTGTCTCTCTTCCCCCACAAGAAACAAATTAGCTAAACAACATGCCTATACATTTCTCCCAACAGAAACCTACCACCCTGAAGCATGGAGTGGTTCAATGCAAGCCACAAATTTAGCTCTATTCCCTTCTTTGTGCATACCTATGCAGATAGCACTTCAAAGAAATCTTTGTAGCCAGCCTGACATAAATCTCATATGAAACACTGCATATAGGAAAGAACATTGCCAAAGTAAATTTTGTTAATGCAAAAGATACTTGTTTGACGTAACTGCAGGGTACATTACGTATATTTTTTTTTCTTAAGGGAATGGATTGAATCAGCTATTTGCCCGCTATCCTGGGAAGCTTAAATAAACATAAACCAAGTCACACACCCAGGCTCTTGTTCTCAAGAGGTCTTGTCATGACCCTTTGGCCGCCATGGAAGAGGCCTGCTGTCATTAGCATCCTGCCTCGCCTTTGGACATCTGTGTATGTTTGTGTGTGCCTGTTTCTGTGTGTGTGTGTGTTTGTGCACATGCTTGATTCTGACATTATGTCTTTTTTTGGTATGTTGTGCAATTGCCTGATCGGTTATGTGCTCTTGACCAATTAATTCCGATGGGGGATATTCTCAGGTACGTGTAACAATCATTGCCAAATTAGCTTAATGCAACTTTCAACATCGCAGTCTATCGCGGGAAAATAACGCTGTGTCAACGTGGTATTCTCAACATGGCGGTACCATGCGATAGTCTCACGATAACGCATCAAATGACAGCGTTAAAAGTAACGCGACGCCTAAAAAATGCGAAACACGATACACAATTCAACGATAACCAGCGACAGCCCTGGAATTCCCATGCATCATGCGGGAAAATGCACCAGAAAAGTAGAGAAAAAAAATGTGAGATGACAATGTACGAGTACAACATCACATCTGTGATGCAGTACAAATGTCCACTGTCCCTCATCATAAAGGCATCTCCTCACAAACAGCCACAATGTGCATTGTCATGCAGTCTGTATGTAAACCTTGCCAATGCGTAAACATACATGGAACACACTGTGAAACTGCATCTCCCCTTTAAATTGCAGAGGGACAATCAACACCTCCTGCAGAGCAGACCCTACATCACATCAGTGATGATGGAGACGACCCCCAGGACTACGACGAACTCCAACGGTTCATGGACAACCTCCAAACCCCACCTCCAGTAGCAGGGCAGCCCAGCACCATCGAGGTGAGCCCACCCCCTGCCCAGACCACACAGCAGGAAGCACCTACCACCACGTCTGGCTCCCAGCACCTCACCTAAGAACACATGGTGTTCCAACGCCGTGTGTTAGACCGCCAGAAGGAGCTGGCTGGACAGGTGCGGGTGGGGTTCGGCCTCATGGCAGCCAAACTAGATGCCATGCCTGGGTTACTAAGTCACATCAGGGACCACTTACACTCCCTAACGGACACCCACAGTCAATCAATCAATCAATCAAGTAACTTGTAAAGCGCACTACATACCCGGGCGGGTTTCAAGGCGCTGGGGGGGGGGAAGCTGTTACTGTTCGAAGAGCCAGGTCTTGAGTTGTCTCCCGAAGGTCAGCAGGTCTTCGGTTTGGCGTAGGTGGAGGGGGAGTGTGTTCCAGGTCTTGGCGGCGCGGTGGGAGAAGGATCTGCCTCCGGAAATAGTTCTCCGGATGTGTGGGACCGTGGCCAGGGCGTGGTCAGCGGAGCGGAGTTTTCTGTTGGGTACGTAGAAGGAGAGTCGCTGTTCAGATAGGCTGGGCCGGTTTTGTGGAGTGCCTTGTGTGCGTGGACCAGGAGCTTGAAGGAGATTCTTTTGTCAACGGGGAGCCAGTGCTGGTTCTTCAGGTGGGGGGTGATGTGGTCGCGGCACGTAACGTCGAGGATCGGGCGTGCAGAGGCATTCTGGATTCTCTGTAGTCTGCTGATGAGCTTGGACGAGGATCCGGGGTAGAGGGCGTTTCCGTAGTCGAGCCTGCTGCTGACCAGGGCCTGGGTGACTGTTTTCCTCGTGTTTGTCGGGATCCATCTGAAGATCTTGCGGGGTATGCGTAGGGTGTTGAAACAGGTGGAGGAGACTGCGTTGACTTGTTTGGTCATGGAGAGTTTCAAGTCGAGGATGACTCCCAGGTTGCGTGCGTGGTCGGTGGGGGCCGGGGTGGACCCCAGTGATGTGGGCCACCAAGAGTCGTCCCAAGCGGAGGGGTTGGACCCGAGGATGAGGATTTCCGTTTTGTCTGTGTTCAGTTTGAGTCGGCTGTCTTCCATCCAGTCAGCGACGGCCTTCATTCCCTGGTGGAGGTTGGATTTGGCGGTGAGGGGGTCCTTGGTGAGGGAGGGGATCAGCTGAGTGTTGTCAGCATAGGAGATTATGTTGAGGTTGTGTTGTCGGGCGATGCGTGCTAATGGTGCCATGTAGATGTTGAACAGCGTCGGGCTGAGGGAGGATCCCTGTGGGACGACGCAGATGATCTTGGAGGCCTCGGAGCGGAACGGGAGGAGGCGGACTCTCTGATTTCTGCCAGAGAGGAAGGAGGTGGTCCAGTCCAGGGCCTTGTTGCGGATCCCTGCGTCATGGAGGCGCGTGCGTAGTGTGTGGTGGCAGTCGGTGTTGAAGGCGGCGGAGAGGTCTAGGAGGATGAGGGTCGTCCCATGCCCTCCAAAAATCCACGGCTGGCATCGCTGGAGTCATGACTCGGAGACAACAACAACTGTCCAGTCAGAGTGGCCACAGCGATGTCACTCGTGATTTGGGAAGCATAAGGAGGGTCATGGAAAACATGGAGCGGACGCATGCGTCAAGGATGGCTACCACGCCTGCACATGAGAAAGCTGTACATGGGACCTGCCATGCCCTGCAGATCCTCATCATGGGAGTGATGCCACAAGACATTGCACAGAGGAATGCTGCTGCTACGTCTACATCCACATCTCTGGCCCCTGATGTGTCAGTGTCACACACTGCTGCAGACCAAACACCACCACCCACATGTGAGACACATGAAACCTCACAGGACGAAGATGAGGGTGAATCTGCCTAAGTGGTAAGAAGGAGGCAGTAGCACTCATCTCTGCCACATGGCTTTTTTATGCTTGGTTCTGCCCTCTGCATCATGCCCTGGCAGTACACCTTCCACCGTCCCCTCATACACTCTGCAACACTAACCTTGGACCTCGACATGGACTGCCATATTTTGTGACTTAACAATGACACAGCAATCAGCCTGTGGACTGCACTCTTCCCCTTCCGAGTAACTTGTCAATCCCAAAGGACTCTGGCTGGCCCTCCACGGGGCAACATTGCGAAGTGTTGTCTGCATGGCCCAGTACTAAGACAGCTTCAACACTCCACTGAACGTGAATAACACATACTAATACACACAGATGTGTCATGTCTATGATTAATCAAGAATGAAAGCATGGACGAATGTAGGGGCAGTGATTCCTCCTTAAGTCCATGTTGCTCATGTTGTGGGAATTGAGTCCCAGGGTACATCCATGCATCATGTTGGTACATATCTGACCCTAAAAGAAGGCCTGTTGTCAACTGTAGGTCACAAATGACAGCCTATGTGTAATGATTTTGGACACATGTGAAACGCTGATGAGTGGGATTCCGTACTATCTTTGACACACTGAAATGGCATTTTGAAAACGTGACACCCCAAACAGCCTCTCTGTACAGAGGTGACACACCCACCATCTATTTTCAAATCATGAGACTGTTAGCACTACATGTTGCACTTACACTTGTCAGAGTGACGTGCCTGCACAGAGGAGTAACATGCACTCAGGGAATGTGTGTTGGAATGAATTTATTTGCACATGCTGTGCCTGTGGTCATTTTGAAGACTGTCCCATGATTGCTAAGGACTCTGACAATGTGACGTGCTCATGTGAAGAAATTGGCAATGATGATGTTCCTGCGGGCTATTCCTGCTGTGGCTGCAGTGCGGTGTGTTCCACCTGTCTCATCTTCCTCATCATCATCCGGTGCATCTGGCATTTGTATCCATGGGGCATTGGTGCGTAAACATATGTTGTGCAACACACAACATGTAACGATCATCTTGCACAAGATGTCTGGGCTGTACAGGAGCCTTACACCTGTGATGTCCAGGCACCTGAAACGTGACTTCAACATACTAAATGTGCATTCCACGGTGACCCTGGTGCGTTTGTGGGCCGAATTGTACTGCCTCTAGGCCTGTGTGTTCGGGGCTTGGAGGAGTGTCATCATCCAAGAGCAGAGTGCATATCCTTGATCACCTGTGACAGTGCAGAGAGACATGAGTCAATAGTTAGTTCTGCATGATGTGTTGGCAGGCTCACTGGTTCATCGGTGTGTGATATGTGTGACTTAGTGATTCCTGTTTGCCATGTACTGCTTGTAGCAAATGAGCGGCAGCAATGTGTATTATGTAGCCTCACTGCTGCTCCTCCCTCCCCCGAGCCTATTTACTAGTGTGTGCAGCGCGGTTGCAATACTTGCACTCCTATGACACATCATTGCCCTGCCTGTCAGCGCAGGTCCACAAGCCTGACAACGATACTGTGATGTTGTACATTGAAGGTGGGCGGCCACGTGTGTGTCGGCCTATGGTAAGGATAGGGCGGACACAGATGTAGAGTTCATGGCTGGCTGAACTCGCGATGCGGTTGGGTGTAGACCTTTGGCTCATGCTGCGGTAATAGCGCCACACACAGCGGTTGGCATGAATGATCCCTGACCCCGAGCGGGCTTGCGCTCCCTCATTTACTCCTTTGTCCGAACCCGCACTCCAGGTGCATGCTACATTGCAACATTGTCCATTGCGGGACAGGTGGCAAGGACACTACAACAGAGACACGCGCATTAGTCACTTTCTTCGCAAGGCCTAGTCCTATTTTATTTAATTTAAATATTAAACCCTTGGCAATAATAGCAGAGAACTCAGGATTGAGTCTGTTCTTGTATGCCGATGACACCCAGATTATTTTTTCCCTTTCTTCGGGACAGCTGGGTGACCCTTCGGTGCTTCCGATTGGCTTAAACAACATCCCATCATGGATGAAAGCCAATCTCCTCAAACTCAACGGCGATAAGACCGAAGTTCTCATCTTGGGGAAGAACAAGGACCTTTGGGGCCCTCGGCATTGGCCATGTGAGATGGGCCCTCTCCCTCAGCCTTCCACTTGTGTCCGCAACCTGGGAGTCTTGATCGATGTTAATCTATCTATGAGGCTGCAGGCTGTAAAGGTGGCTGTCACTTGTTTTGCCATCTTAAAGTGGCTTAAGAAAATCACTTGGATGCTTCCCGTTTCCACCCAGAAAACCGTAGTCCAGGCATTGGTTACCTCGAGACTGGACTATGGAAACATCCTTTATTTGGGTTCCATTAAGGATGTTATACGGAAATTGCAAGTAGTGCAAAATTCCGCCGCCAGGTTGCTGTGCCACCTCCCAAAAAATTCCTCTACTTCCAATGCTCTCCATAAACTTCACTGGCTCAGGATCGAAAACCGAGTGAAATTTAAAGCCATATGCTACATACATAAAATTAAATTTGGCTCTTCCCCAAAGTACTTACAAACTTTGGTTCATCCCTACTTACCTTCTCACCTACATCGCTCAGCCACCCAAGGAAAATTTGTGGTGCCCAATGTTAAATTTAACAGAATTGGTGGTCGCTCCTTTGCCTACTTTGGTCTGGTGCTCTGGAACTCTCTCCCTATTGCAATCCGTAATGAAACCTCATCTTTGGCTTTTCGAAAATCTCTAAAAACCTGGCTGTTTAATCAATAATCTGCTCTCTCCTGTTCTGCTCTCTGTCAGTTTTTACCGCTGGGAAACCCTAGGAGGGTAGCTGTGCGCTCTACAAAATTACTCTAACATAACATAACATAACAAGGCCAAGACTTAACCACGCCCAGAGCCCCTGGTTGATTGACCACACATCTACGCTGGACTGTTATACGTCGGAGCCCCTCCGCTTATGCTTACAGGGGTGTACGACACAGCTACATGTCCAAGGTCGACCCCACTGCCTGAGTTGAAATGGTTGCATCCGCTGTACACAGCGCAATGTTATGTGGTAGGACCTGGTACCCTCATCCATACATAATGACCACACAGACACACTTAGATAGTTTGTGGAACTGGCTACGGGCACCTGTGCCCGGCCGCTTTTATTGCCAGGGTCACATGTCCAGTGACGCCTGTGCTGGATGGGTGTGGGGTGAGTGTAAGCCAGCCCTCAGAGAGTGGGTGGTGCTGGCAACAACCACAACAGTGAGAAGACAATCAGAAGTTTAAAGTTCAAACAGCAAGGGTCCCTGACTTGAGCGGCACAGAGTTAGTGGCCCTGGAGACACTGCGGCAGGCACAGGCACACCACCATGGGACGGTGACTTGTGGTGCACTGTGGTCGAGCCATGGGAGCTGAGTGGGTCCTCGTCGATGTCCAAGGTGAATGTCGCGGAGTGTTCCCTGGGACAGTGGAAGGTGTTCTTCCAGGGCATGATGCAGAGGGCAGAACCAAGCAGAAACAGGCAAAATGGAGGAGATGAATTCTATAGACTCGTTCTTAACACCAAGTCAGTATCAGCTACATGATGACGAAGACAACCCCCAGGCCATATACTCAGATGTCACCAAAGTTCAAACAGAGAGTGTCCATGAGTTTCGGGGAACAGAGTTAGTGGCACCAGAGCTGGAAGAGGATGCAGTCTGCGATGAGGCCTGTGCACTGATGTAAACTCTGCCATGACTAAATCAAGGCTAAGGTCCAAATGTTTGACCTACTTGACCATATTGTAGGTCGGAAGCAGCGGGGGCCCACAGACACGTGTCGATGGGATACTATGCACAGAGTTGCTGGCCCCAGATCGAAGGGAGTACAGTGAAATAAAGGCTGCCATAAAAATATGACCTCGGACATCATGAAATCAAGACTTAGTTCAAAATGTAAGACCTACTGGACCGCAGGGAAGGCCAGAGTCAGCGGTCAGCAAGGGCCAACCGCGGTCCAGCCAGCGCCTCCTGGAACTCTCACACACGATGTTGGAATGGCATGTGTTGATGATTTGTGGTTGACGGAGGAAGAGGCACCAGAGCTGAGCATGTGTGCAGCCTGCGACAATGCCGTGTCCTGCCTGGTCCAGACAGGATTGGATTAGTGTGAGACCTGCTGGACCGCTGTGTAGGTCGAAGGCAGTAGTCTGCAAAGCCCACAGCCACGTGGTGTTGGCTTGCGATGCACAGAGTTAGTGGCAGCAGAGCAGTTGTTGGTAGTGTTCGATCACCTCCGTAACGATGATCCTTTTTTCCTCTGGACTGAACCGCGTCTTCCTCTTACTCCTCTCCTTGCGTACCATGATATGACCTCTGCCATGAAGAAATCAAGACTCAGTTCCAAATGTATTACCTATTCAACCTCAACCGCAGTGTAGGCCGTAGGCAGTAGTCAGCAAGGGACCACAGACAGGTGTCGTTCGAATGCCATGCACAGAGTTGGTGGCACTACATTGAAGGGAGTATAGTGATTTAAACTCTGCCTTAAAATGTGTACTCGGCAATCGTATAATCAAGACTCAGTTCCAAATGTGTGACCTACTTGACAGCAACGTAGGTGGAGTACGTCAACTAGAAAGGAGTGCCGGGGGCCTGTGTCGCAGAGGTCGTGATGGTCTGAGGAGGCTGCCAAGGTCGCAGGCCTCGGGCTTGGAGCTTGCACTGGCACGTGGTGGGCCCTCTTTGACACACACCGGTGTCGGCAGGTGGGTGGTGTGGCCTGGTTGAGCAGGGCCGGAGAAGACGGGTCTGGGGACCTGCGGCCTGGGGTGCAGCAGGCGCACATAGTCGCAGGCACCGCCGCTCACGGCGTCTGCCTCGTTGCGGGCTGTGAGGCACCACCCTGGCAGACACGTTGGCTGTTGCGGAAGAGAACCACACCCAGAGCAATGGGCTTTTTATTCACACCCCTACGCTGGCCTGGCTTACAGGGGGGACGTAACAAGCTGAATTTCAATGATCATCCCCACTGCCTGGGGTAACATGGTTGCATCCACTGTTCACTACACTCCAGACACCAGCAGTATATGTCGACATGGGCATGTCTATGGTTTGCATACTGCAGTCTGGCCAGCACATCCACGCCACACTTGTCATTGTGTACATTCTCCTTCGTGTGTCACTTGCCTCCTTCGCACATGCCTGTTTCCCATCTCTCCACACATTCAGCTATTGTGTGGCTGAGGTGCCATTCCGTTGATGGCTTGTGTACATTGCTAGCCAAGTTTACCACAGTAAGTTGTGCTGTCGTGTCTGGTAGGTGGGCATGTTGTTTGGCATGTGTATGTGAGTTTGGAACGTGTGCATTCCCAGAGTTGTGAGTTGCATGATTGTGGAGTTGAAGTGTGTGGTGTGTTCATTTGGTACTTACCACGAGCAATGCATTTGCATAGTTGCCAGCCTCAAAGCGCTGGTTGATGATGGACTGTCTGGGTAGTTGGCGACGACATTGGTGAAGAGTCTCCGGTGGTCCACTATTGCCTGCATATTGATGGAATGTGTGTGCTTTCTGTTGCGGTAATTGTGTGCAGTGTCGGCAGGGGGCACAAGTAGGACATGTGTGCAGTCAATTGCCCCCAACACGTGAGGGAAGCCTGCTATGGCGTAGAAGCCTTGCTTGGTCTCCAGCTGTTCCTGCGCAGTGTGGGGGAAGTTAAGGTACTGGGGTACCAAGCTGATGATGGCATCCAAGACAGGTGTGAGGAACTTGGATAGGGCTGGCTGTGAGACTCCTCTGACGGTTGTTGGTTGGAAGGTACCAGAGGCCAACAGGTGCAGCACAGCCAGCAGCTTTGTCTGAGGGGGGAGGTTGATTGTCCGCTGTGTTGGTACCGTCAGCCTGTGGGCAATGATGGTCAGGATGTGGAGGATGGTTGTCCTTTTGAGCCTGTAGTGGGCAATGACATTCTCTGGTGTTAAGTCTGTGAGGCTGGTGCATTTTCTGAAGGTGCGCTGCCTTTGTCTGCGCTGCCGTTGTGGTAGTCCGGGGGCAGGGGGCTGGGGGAAGGGGTCAGTGGAGGGCCTGGGGGTGTTGGTGGGGGGTGTTGTGGCCCTCTTGGGGCTCTGAGCTGCATGATCAGTAGCTCCATGGCATCTGTTGATCATCAGGTGTGGCTCTGGGCTGGGCTACCTTTTATGGTGCAGGTTGTTGTCCGACTTTACACCAGGTAAGAGCAGGTGTTAAATCCCTGCTGCGAATGCGCCTTATCACCTGTTTTGTGATCTTATTGCCGATCTGGCTGGTCGTTGAGAATGATGCGAAGTGGTGTTGTCGCGGCTTTTTGCACAGGAACGCCCACTCTGCATCTCATTAGCGTTAATTGCCGGTGTCATCTGTGGCGATATTTTTTGCGGCTGCTAACGCAGGCAAACTGGTGATATCGGCTGTTAGCACCAGCTTGTGAATAGGGCGATGAATTTATTGCCACTTTGGCTGCGATAAAGTGCCGCTAACTCGGCGATAAGTCCTTGAGAATATGCCCCGATATGTCTTGATCATGTTCTGCTTAACACGCATGCAACTGTGTAATTGCATGTATCATGTGGCGAATGGTATGTCACTATGATCCAAGCATCCTAGGTCCGTACTTTATTTAGTCAGTTGCAGTTATGTATTTGACTTTATGTACAGCACAATGTTGACCCTATTGAAGGGTGCTCGTGCACCTGAAATAGGCAGTAGAAAAGTCAGCAGGCAGGTAAAGTGGCAGTTTGAATTGGAGCTTCAGATGTGCTTTTTGCTTTTTATTTCCATGTATTTTGGGGGGATTTGGTTTCTGTTGTCACATATTTATGAGATTGTTAATTGAAATGTCCTGACGATAGCAAGTCGAAATGATCAGAAACTCTATTCTACCACTTTTAGTTTTACTGTTAAATAGTTAACCTCGCATCTTATAATTTTTGTTATATTTTCGTAGCCTTTCTTTTTTGCTGTTTTTGCATACCTCTTCTGTATTACACACCATCGGCTGTGCATTACTTATCTACCGGATGATAACTAAAGCTGTCGGGTCTGCAGAGCTCTGCTATGCTATGGTGGCTTTGTTGAGACACCTCAGTGCACAGCAGACACCCCCCTCTCTTCACACCCTTTTGACAATGCAGATCACAGGATGAGCACCGTGTGTGTGTCCAAATCAATGCCACAGCAGAAGTCTGCTGCCACTGTGACTGCCCCTCGTTTTCTGTTTTCACAAGTCCTTTTCACATAGCTTAAAGACCTTGTTTATCCTTGAATTTCCTTCTTGCCTTCATTGTGGGCATAAACCACCTCCTCGCCCCTCAGAATCAAGAAAGCCACAATTCCTTTTCCTACATTTCCACTCGCCCACCCTTTTTGATCAATCAGTGAGGGAATTTAATCTGATTAAAATTCGGTTCTCAGTTATATCTGCTCCGGCGAGCGCCTGGCCCACACACCACAGACGTGCAATAATATAACTGTACCTAGATCTGTAATACTGTATTGTGGTCCTGTTTGATTACTCTGTAAATAGTGTATCTTTTTTCATGTAACACTCGTTTTAAAATATCACTCACATGAGTTAACAGTAATGTTAAGTTACAGTTTGTATTGCATGCAAGCCTTTTGCGTTTCAACAGTAGATACCTCAGAGGGTTAATGAGCAGACAGACAATCACCTGTGATATGCAGTTGACATGCTGGAGCCCCCTTGGGCCAACTCAGCTTTTCATTTTTTTGTGGTCAATAAAAGACACGCAGGAAAGTCGAGAAATGTTCCGCTCGCTTTCATAAACCTCTGCAAAGTCATGATGTATGGGCCCTGAATCTCACTGACCAAGCTAGGCCCCTGATGCAACATAGCCCGCTGTTGACTATCTGTGAAGCTGTAGCATAAAGATAGCTATGGAGGTGACTTAGGAAGGAAAATAAAAGATAGCATCGGACAAAATGCACAAGAATCCACCTTACAGTGAATATGCTGCGGTCCTGCAGAATGTATCTCCACATCTCTCCACTAAATTCCAAAACACATAACTAGGCTCCACAAAATAAATTCAAATTCACAACATGCCACATAATTGCACACCCTATAATGCTACTCCACACCGTTCCACATAATACCACTCCAAATCATACCACATAATTCCACAACCAAACACACAATTCAAAAACACACAACATAATTACACTCCACATAATACCACTCTACTCAATACAAAATAAAACACTCCTCATAAATCTACTCTATGCCACATACCAGCAATCCACATAAATGCACTGCTATTCACCATTACACAGAATTCCAATAAGCATCATGCAAAGTCACACAGTTCCATGCCACACAAATGCATCTGTGGCCTGCTCTCCCATTCTTTCTCTCTTTCTTGCGCACTCTTTCTGCTCCTCTGTCTAGAGTTCATTTGCCATTTCGTGCACAAACAATCTATCCCTCTCTATCTTCCTTTCCGTCTATTCTGTGCAACTCTCACACCTTTCTATTCACCATCCCATATAATTCCACTTCACAAATACACTACACACCACACAATTCTACCCCACACAATTCCTCAACCAACAATTCCAATTCAACACACATAATCCCACTCCAAACAACATACATTCACTCCACTCCAAAACAAAACACATGGGTAAAAGACATTGTCATTTCCAATGCCAATAGCTCTAACTCTCGCAAATGTGAGACCGATTGCATTGCAAATGCTTGTTTTTATAAAGGAGGCATTACATATGCCATCAGTTGATCATCTATATCTTCTATGCGAGGCATCCCATCCTTTCAATTAGTTCCTTGGAAACGGTTTTTCACAACAAGCCGAGTTACCAATGAGGGGTTCTATTCTGTTTTAGGACAGAGTACCTCATTTGCAGTTGGTTCGGCCTGCTTTTTACTTTCTTCTCATGCTTCTCTTTCTTCATTCCTTCTGAGCTGCTGACTGGTCGAATGGTCTGGCACCCAGCAAAGTGTTTCACTTCCCGAGAAGTTCCGCTGAGGTAGCTGCTGCCTCTGACCCCTGCTGATCAGAGTTCGAAGCCCTTCTCCACCAGCAGGCACATGCCTGCGCCTTATCCCTGGTGGTCCAGTGGGGAGCTTCTCTGCTCTGCCTCTGCCTACTGATCTCTTTTTCTTTTTTCCTTCTCTTTTTCGTTTCTCTTTTACTTTTCCCTTTTTTCACTTTTTCTGCTACTGCTCTGTTTCCTCTATTGCCTCTTTTTGTGCCTTTTTGACCCTGTGCCCCTGCCGCTGCTTGCCCCCCGCAGTCCCGCCCTCCTTCAGTGCTCATTTCCGCTTCCTGCTTTCCCGCCTCCCAGCTGTCCAGCCCTCCCCCACACACTACATATGGCAGCTGCTGCACAGCCAGCGTGTGTGCCAAAGGTGAGCCCATCTGTGTCTGGCCGTGCCTGGACCGTGCCCTGCGGCACGGACCCTGGTTTTGGGACCATCCACAGTTATGACACCAGCACCCTCCATGCCCTCAACACCGGAAGCCACACCGCCTGCCGCCAGGCATCGCCGAACGACACCCAGGGCCTGCAGCTGCACCTTTGACTGCCACCAAACACCAACCCCCCTCACCCCAAGACCACTAGATAACGGACTCAACCACCTCAACTGCATCCTGCTCAACACGCGCACCATCCACAAACACGCCATAGAGATCAGGGACCTGCCCGATGCCATCGACCACGACATCTCCTTCCTCACGGAAACCTGGATGAACTCTACTTCAGAACCAGACATCCCCACCTCCATCCCGGATAGCTACAAGATCATCCACAAGTTCTACATCAACAAACCGGGGGGAGGCATCGCCATCATACACAAAAGCACCCTCCACCTTACCACCCATGTGGACGACCACTCGACCAACATCGAGCACCTCCACTTCCAGGTCCAGACCAGCCCCAACACTGCCCTCCGTGGCACCCACATCTATAGGCCCCCTGGACCCAGTCCACCCTTCAGCGACCCCATCATCGACTTCATGGCTCCCTAAGCTCTCACCTCCATAGACTACATCCTCCTCAGTGACCTCAACTTCCACCTGGACAACTCCAATGACAAAAACACCTAGTCCCTGCTGGAGAACCTCGCCATCATCGCACTCAAACAACGGGTCACTGCCCTAACCCACTCAACCAGACACATGCTCAACCTCATCTTATCTGCCAGGGACAACATCATCTTCAGTTACACCATCGAGATTCTGTGAACCGACCATCGCTGCGCCCACTTCTCCTTCATCAAACTCACCATACACCACCATGCCCACCGATACTCTTGAAGATGTTGGAAAAAGGTCACCGAAGAACAGCTCACCACCTGCCTCAGCAAAAAACCCCACCAACATCCACAGAAGCCAAAACCTCAGCATGCAGCCTCCACTGATGGATCTACAATTGCGCTGACACCCTGGCTCCCATGAAGAAAGCCTCAGGCAAGCGGCACTCCAATAAAGCCAGCTGGTTCTCTCCCACCCTTCACACGTTCAGATGTACCTGTAGACAGCTCAAGAAGAGATGGAGGATCATCAAAACGCTGGAAGACCACTCAGCCTTCAAAACTGCTGTCACCGCACACCACCACCTCAGCAGAACATCAAAGAACGCAGCCCTATAAGAAAGGATCAACGCCAGCTCACTTAACAGTAAAGAACTCTTTGCCGCAGTCAAAGAATTTGCCAGACCGAACCCAGAGACAGCAGATATCCCTTCAGCCCAAAACCTATGCAACAACCTAAGCACCTTCTTCTACCACAAGATTAAGTAGATATACAACAGCCTTGATACCCAGAACCCTCCCACAACACCCACAAACACTGCACCCATCAACACCGGACCCCAGCACACCCTCCTCAGCTGGACTCCCCTCACCGCAGATGACACCCTCAAGATCATGAAGAGCATCCATTCCAGAGTACCCTCGCACCCCTGCCCGTACCACATCTTTAACAGAGCTGGCACCACCATCGCCCCTGAACTCGGTCACACCATCAACTGCTCCATCACCTCTGCCACCTTCCCGGAAGACTGGAAACACTCAGAGATCAAACTCTTGCTAAAGAAGCCTTCTGCGAACCCGATGGACCTCAAGAACTTCAGACTCATCTCTCTTCTCTCCTTCCCAGCCAAGGTCATCGAAAAGGCCATGAACACCCAACTCTCTGAGTTCATTGAAGCAAATCACATCCCAGACCTCTCCCAATCCGGCTTCTGAAGCAATCACAGCACCGAGACCGCCCTCCTCGCCACCACAGACGATGACCGCACCCTCCTTGAATGAGGTGAAACTGTAGCCTCGTCCTCCTGGACCTCTCGGCTGCCTCCAATACCATCTCTCACGGCACCCTATGCGCAAGACTCCACAATGCCGGCATCCGCAACAAAGACCTGGAATAGATCTGCTCCTTCCTCACCAGCTGTTTAGTGCTTACTTTCCCTCCATGTTAAAGAACAGTAGATGTTTCAGCACCCAGGCTAATGTGCTGCATAGCTAAATACATAAAAGGTCCCAAAGGCGAAACCAATTGCATTGCAAATACTTTTTATGGTCTAGTGGCTCTGATTTTACTGTTCATCGTCTGATATTATCATGAAGGTTGCCTACAGCAAGCACAAATGCATACAGTGTCCCATACTTTGCAAAACGCCTACACAGCATGTCTTTACAACTTTAAAGCTGCCCCGATTTGCAAATGTGGATGACTTTTTTTTAAGGCATGTGATTCGCTAATGGGGTGTCAGTCTTACTTTGGTACAGGAACTGTGATCACCCACTTATGTTGTTCTTCATTTTGTTGTTTTTCTAGTATCCATTCTCACATCAAAACGGAATGATGAAGTGCAAATATTGCCCTCTAATCATGTCTCGCAAATCCATGTTTACACAGTCTAATTTCTTGGCGAAATTCCTCCAAACATGCATTTATCGCTTACAATAAATGTCCACTTTAAACAATTTAGCTCGGCCATCAAGATTTCAATCTGGTTTTACATTTTTATAAGCGGTTTTTGAATGCTTTATTAGCAAGTTCATGATACTGTAACAAGTTGTTACCAGATTATCTTCCCTTCCTTTCAGCAGATCCTCACTGCAGCGCATTATACTCAATGCTTATAATTTGAGCCAGTGGTTTCCAGTGCTGGCACTGGCACTTTATTGTCAACATCAGCACTTATGACAGTGTCGCATGGTGGCACTGTTTGTCTGATTTAGAGATGAGCACAAGAACAGTTGGTAATTAATTCAATATACATTAAAATTAACTAATATTTGCTGCCCAAGCCACTCATATCTTTCGGGCCGGGAATAGTCTGAACTGATACACTTGTAGGAGTGTGATGGTCGTAGTTGTGTTGGTACTGTCATTGGTGGTCATTGTGGTGCAAGCTCCAGTGGCCTCCTGATTTGTTACAAAGTAAGCACTGATTATCCTGGAATGGTCAAGCTTCTCAGTCCATGAAACATCTATTTAACTTGTAGATAGTTGTATGGGACGCAAGGCTGCAAGTTACTGGTGGTGACAGGAGGGCTTATCACACTCAAGGACCCTTGGGAAGCAAGGAGTCTTCATCACCCAACCAGCAGCCCCCAAGGAGGCAGAGTGGTGGAGAAAGGGGGCATGGCCTCTGACAACTTCTCAGCAATCCTGCTGTGTGGGACTTACTGGAGGTAACAGTTACCTCCAGTAAGTCCCACACAGTGGGATTGCTAAGAGGTTTTCGGAGGCCACGCTCCCTTTCTCCACCACTCTGCAAACGCGGCTCCTGGCGCACTACTGGTTGGGGGATGAAGTCCACTTTACTCCTAAGTGACCTATGGGGGGCTAAGAAGCCCTCCTGGTACCTCCTGTATGTCCTACACAGCGGAATTCATGAGAGCTGGTCGGAAACCCCGCCCCCTTTTTCCACCACTCTGCAAACGTGACTACTACTTTAAAAACATAGAAATTCACTGAAAAAAACAAAGGTGACAGTGATGTTGTAATTAGAAATTAGCATTTAAAAAACCTTTGAGATTCACTGAAAAAAACAAAGATTACAGGGACGTTATAGTTAGGAAATAGAATTATTTTTAAACGGAGAATTTCACTGAAAAAACAAAGGTTACAGGGACTTTATAAATAGACTAACATTTCATTTGTGCAATGCAATGCTGATGACTTCACATGTTACATCACTCATGACATGGTCAGTGACATCCCTGATGACATCACTGATAACATTTCAAATGACATCACTGATGACATCATCCACAGAATCTCTGATGCACCCACTCAGACCCCAATATAACTTTTCATACACCCACTCCAACTTTCGCACTACCATTCTCAAAACCATTGACACACCCATACCCATACTCCTCACACACCCACTCACTGATTCATAGGTCTACACACACATCCACTCAGTCACCCATACAGCCACATATACACCAGCTCACTCACTAATACAGCTACTGATATATCCACTCATACCCCCATACAGCCACTCACACACTGTCAGTTACCCATAGAGTTACTCACACACCTACCTACCCACCCATGAAGTCAGTCACACAGCCACTTACTCACTATACAGTTATACACACACACATTCACTTATTCATGCAGACACTAACACAGACTCACTCACCTATACAGTCACTGACACAAGCATACACTCACCCATACAGCCACTTATAACCAACTCACTGACCAATACAGCCACTGATATATCCACCCATACAGCCACTCACACACTGTCAGTCACCCATAGAGCTAATCACACACCAGCTCACTCACCCATAAAGTCAATCACATAGCCACGTACTCACCTATACAGTTATAAAACACACCCACTTACTTATTCATGCAGGTACTACCACATACTCACCTATACAGTCACTGACACAAGCACACACTCACCCATACGGCCACTCTTGCAATCACTCAGTCACACATACAATCACTCATATACTCCAACACTCACCTATACTACCTTTCACATATGCAGTTACTCACCCATATACCACTGATACATCCATTCACTCACCGACACATCCATACACACACTCGGTCACCCATACAGCCCCTCACAGACACACTCACTAACACATTGTAAGAGGGATGGGTGGATGTATAGACGAGGAGGCCGCTGTTTAGTCTCAATGATGATTTATGGAGATACTGTCTTATAAAAGAAATGAGAAAGACTGATTTCCACAGATTGTCAGTGTTAAACTGAGTAGGGTGTAGTGATTTTGGATTCACTTTCTTCTCCTTTTAGGATCTCTCAGCGAGGTGGTACAGGGCCCGGAGTCTCGGAGGAAGGGAAAGAGTAGCGGTATGTATGTTGTTTGGTTTTCCCTGGGTTGTCTATCACCTCACCCTTTTCTAGTGGGCAAAAAGATTTAGGAGGCGTAAGAGCCATTCTTTCTAGTGTTAAATGTTCCCAAAAAATAGGAATACCTTTTCTTCCTAGAAAGGTTCACTCCCTTCTTTGCATCTTTTCTAGACAAAGATACCACTGTGGGAACCATGGACAAAGTAAGCTAAAGAAAAAAAAGAAAGTCTCGTTATATAAGAGGTACCTGTCTGGGTTTATCTCTGCCTTTATTCTGTTGTGGAAGATCAAAACTGTTGCATGCATTCGGTTAATGTTTTCTTTATTTGCAATTTATTTGGGGGGGAGTGATAGGAGGTGAGGAGTGGTGGGGAGTTCCAGATGATTTGTGGTACATCCAAAAGAAAACAAAAACCTTCTATCGTGATCCCTCCAGTGCCCTTCCCTCGAAAATCCCTCCCTGCGGTCCGTAGTTCCCCTCCCTCCCAAACACGGTTAACCAAACTTACCAGTGATGCGGGCAGGCTCGTCAGCGTCCTCCGGGGGCAGCCACCAGTCTTCACTCCACTCCTCTGTGTCCTCCTCCGACTCCCGGACGACGTCCTGGCTCGTAGTGTACTGGCATTCCACAACGTCTCCCTCAGCTACGGTGCTCCAAAGATCAGGTAGGCTTCTTAGTTCTTCCGGACTTCCGCTTCTCGAATCGCACGCCTCCAATCTGATGATGGGAACTTTTTCTCCCTCTCTCTGCCTCAATGATTTGTCCTTCTTCATGGATGAATTGTTTTCCTGTTTAAAGAAACATCCCCTGATTAAGGTCTGATGCATCCTTGAGGGGTTGTTTGAACCTTTTTTCCCAGGTTTTTTTACGGTTACACGCTGGAGGTAAGGGGTGTAGAGGTGTGTACCGAGATCGGTCTTGGTCTGCCACATTCCTCTTCCCTTAGATTCTTACTGGTAAGAACACTGTCTTGGGGATACCTGCACAGATAATCAGCATTCGCTTGATCAACCCCTTTTCTGTGTAAGGTATAAAAACGAAAAGGCTCCAAGACCAAAAACCATCTCATTACACGCTCATTGTTACATTTGTTTTGGGCCATCCACTCTAAGGGGGGCATGATCGGTAAAGAGTGTGAATTCACTTCCTTCCAGATAATAGCGGAGGCGGAGGGTATCAATGGCCCATTTAATAGCAAGAGCTTCTTATTTCACAACCGCATAGTTTCTCTCTCTAGGGAAAAATTTCTGGCAAATAAACGCAATTGGTTGTCTATTCCTTTGTTGTCAACCTGGGAGAGGACAGCTCCAAGGCCCAAGTCTGAGGTGTCTATCTGTACTATGAAGGGTTTTTGTAATCCTGACTAATCAGTACAGATTCTGTGGTTAGGGCTTGTTTTAGCTGATGAAAGGCTTCTAGGATCTCAGGATTTGTTTGTTTTTAGCACTTTTCTTGTTTTCGGGACGGGTACTCCAGAAATGGCCCCTACTTTTTTGGGTTTTGGGTTTAATACATCCCACCTCTAAGAAAAATCCCAGGTATTTTACCTTGCGTGCAGCTAAATGGCTGTTTGTGGGATTATTCTTAAGACCACAGGAACTTAAGGCTTGTATAACCACTTATAGGGACGGCCGGACTAGCTACCGGGCTTTCCTTAATATGTAATGAAAAACAAATGTTTAAAAAAATACTTTTTAAAGCTATTTGTTTTGCATTGTTCATTTAGAAGCACCGGCAGCTCCCCAGCAACAAAATCAGCCCCTCAGCAGTGAACCTGGACCCCACCCTGCCACCCCAGCAAGAAACACCCCATAGCCAGTCCGGCCCTGCTTGTAGGTGCTGTAAATGTTGTTTCCAGGTAGGGCTATAGATAATTATGTCATCTGAATAGGATGATGCGTAATGTTCATGTGTTTGAAGTATGAAGTTCATCATACACTGAAATGTCGCTGGTGCCCCATGAAGTTCAATAGGGAGGACCTAAAACTGATATAATCCTCTTGGGGTTGAGAACGCTGTCTTTTCTCTGTCAGTTTTTCCTAAGGGAATTTGTCAGTACCCTTTACATAGGTCTACAGTACTGATATACTGGGTTTCACCTAGTAGTTCTACCATCTCATCCACTCAAGGGAGTGGATAAGTATCGAACTGGGAGATCTTGTTGACTTCACGGAAATCAATACAAAATTGGACAACAGGGAACCAACAGGATCCTGGAGTTCCACTCACTACAGGAAGTCTCGATAACTCACATTTGTAGCATGTGATCCACGTCCTGCACTATAGTAGCTTTCCTAGCTTCGGGTATACGGTAAGGCCATAACCTGACTTTTTTTACTGGTAGGGTATAGATAGGGTGTTCTACGATATCAGTTTTCCAGGGGGGTAATGAGAACACCTCCTGGCAGGTGTGGAGTTGTTGTAACAGCTCCTGTTTAAGAGAGTTTGCGAGTTCAGAATCAATACTCTGTAGACATAAAGGCACATTCTCATTAGAGATGCTCACCATTATGGGTATTGGAGCTTCCTATTTTTTAAAAAGGTTAACATGATATATTTGGTTGGTCTGTTTTTTCGGGTCTAACTCAATACAGTAAGTAACTGGGGTAACCTTTTCCAGTACTTGATAGGGGCTTTGCCACTGACCCAGAAGTTTGTGGTGTGATGAGGGTAACATTAGTAATACATGGTCTCTGTTGGACCTGGCCCTTTTTGCAGGGTCATCCCTAAACATTTTGCCTTCCTCCTGTATTTTTTCTGACCTGGTGTTGGCTGTTTTATAACTCTGGGCACCTTACCACTGTTGACCAGTGCTAAGGTGCATATGCTCTCCCTATGGTAAAATGTATTATGTGAATTGACTTCCATGTTTGGCTTATTTGGTTTACTATCAGTCCCTAGTAGAGTGCACCAGGGGTGCCAAGGGCTTGTATATCCAAAGGCTGCTAGTGGGCTTGCAGCACTGGTTGTGCCACCCACAGAAGCAGCCTGGTAAACTGTGTCTAAGGCCTGCCATTGCAGAACCTCCATGCAGTCTGGTACTGTCGTGCTGACTGGACAAGTGTCCCCACTTGCCAGTCCCTAAACCTTCCCTTACCTTCATATTAGTCACCCCTATGGTAGGCCCGAGGGCAGGGTGCATTGTAAGGATAAGGTAGGACATGCCCTGAGGTGTGTGGCATGTCCTAATAGTGAATTACAGCCATTTTCGTTTTTCACTATTGTAAGGCTACCTGCTCTCCATAGGCCAGAATGGGCTGCTAGATTATAACACTCTATAATCCTAGCAGGATCAGGAAGCATGGTAGAAGTTCATGTTTAGTATGCCTGAACTCAGAATAATAAAGTACATCTCTTAGTAAAGGTTATTTTAATATCCTGGGTTTGCAAATGCTACTTTTAGAAAGTTAGCATTTGCTTGCCTAACCATTTCAGTCCGCCTCTGCTGAGAGGGGTTATCTTCTTTGTGTGTAGCTTGAGTGACAGGGCTGGGAAGTTCCAGGAGACAGGCTTGGGCTGCCAGGTGGTGAATAGAAAGATTACACCAGGATGGGTGGGAGGAGTGCACCTTGATTCTGAATAGGGCAGTGCTCTGCCTCCACAATGCTGGCTCCACCCCCTGGGGAGCGTCTGATGTCTCTGCCTTGCCTGCTGAAAGAAGAAGCCAGAGTCCCAACAACAAAGTGCTGAAAAGAACTGGACTGGGATTATGCAAAGGCCCCCCTGGCCTGTAAAGACAAAAGAAACTTGGTATAAATGTAGGAGCCCTGCTCCTAAGAAATCAGATCCTGATTGAACCACGAAGGAACTCTGTCTGACCAGAAGGACCTGGAAGAAGCTGAAGGAGGAGTAACTTTCCCTGACCTGGGGGATTGGCCTGCAGTTGGTGCCTTGCTGAGAAAGGAGAGGAAAAGACTGAAAGAGACTTTGCACTTTGTTTTTCAACTATCTCCAAGGGCTTGGAAGAAGAGCTTGCCCCCTGAACTGAGTCCCAGGACCATTGGACTCATCTGCCTTCTAAAATTGAGTTGCCTGGACGATCTGTGCTTGTTTCCCGCTGGATTTGGCCCCAGTACGCCTCGTACTACATCCGCCGCGAAGCCGTGTCTTTGCCGCCCGGCACCGTACGTCTACGCTGATCCAAAAGCATTAGTACGCACCGTATCCCTCCCGGCTGCATTGCACCCAACCTTCCCCGCCGATTCGAGACGTACATCCCTGGCTGCCGAACCCTGTACGCCGGACCCAAGCTCCATCGTCTTGCAGGTACGGTCCGTACGCTGCTAACGTACTGGACCGTGCCGTACTCAGAGTCGAGAAGCCGCAGTACGCTGATCCTCCCCGTATGCTGTACGGCGCCGAGAAGTGTCGCCGCCGATCCGCACCGAAGGTACGGCCCGAACGCCGACGCCACGGACTCTGCAAGCTGATCCGGATTATCCGCACGTATCCCTGAAGGTCCCGTGCCAACGCCGCGTCCCGACGACGCGACCGGACCAGACCGAGTACGCTGCCGAACTACGACCCGGACCCATCAACTTGTCCCGCACTGTCCGTCGCGGACCCCACGAACTTAAGGTACTTTGTTCTGTTCACACCGCAGTGTACACGTCCCGGACCCCGGAGTCCGCACCGATTGTTTGACTCGTACTTTCTTTGTTTTTAATGCGGACGAGTCGTACACCCAGGTACGAACCGTACAAAGCCTGAAAAGAAGCAGAATTGAGTAAAAGAAGCCTATTTTTGCATTTTAAGCCTTTTTGCAAGAACATTGAACTTTAAAATAATACTGTGGTCATTTTAATTGTTATTCTGGTCTTGTGCTAAGCCTTATATAAAGAAACCTATTTTTGATATAACCTTGACTGGTGTCCATTTGTGGTGTGTCATTGCATTACTGTATGTGTTCACAAATGCTTAACCTATGACGCCCTGAGAATAGTCTTGACTGCTTGTGCCACACTACCTAAAGGGTGAGCAGGGGTTATTTGAAAGGGTGATCCCCTTACTCTGACTTAGAATTGAGAGTCCCTGCTTGCCGCAAGTGCATACCTGTGCCAACTAGAGATTCCCAATTCTAACAGTCTCCTATTTAAAACAACCTTTCTTTCGCTATTTTATCTTATTGGACTTTCTGAGCCATTTGTACTTGTTTCTAGGTTATTCTTAACTATTTCACTGATCTGCCCTAAATAGGTTTTAAGATTATTTATGTATTACAGTAAGGGTTAAGTGCCATCCTTCTCCTGTCCACATCCTTCCTTAGCTGTACCTAGGAGGGACCTGGGCTGTCTTCCATAAAGTCATTCAAAAGGGGAATACCCTGTACTACTTTGTACTTTACATCAGATAGCGAATAAAGCAAGGGGTAACATGTCTTCCCATTTCCGTGTCTCCAGGTCAAGCAATTTTTTTAGGGTGAGTTTTAAGGTGGCATTGTATTGTTCTACCATTCCATCACTTTGTGGGTGATAGGCGGAGGTTCGAATTTGCTTAACCCCTAATTGTAGACATACTTGTCTCATCAGTTTGGACACAAAGGGTGTGCCTTGATCTGTCAGTATTTCTTAAGGAAATCCTACCCTAGAAAAATTTTTTATCATTAATCATTGCCTTTGCTATGTTGGTTGCATTGGGTTGTCGTAAAGCTACTGCTTCTGGGAATCTACGTGTGATCTTGGACAGCAGCAGTGCATGGTCACTTGCAGGTGCACTTTCGAGGAGGTCATGGTGGTACCGTGGCTGCTAATTAGCATAAAAGCGTCTTTAATGTTTTTCCTGTTTCTACATTATAACTGTCCACTTTCTATAGCACCATGACTACTGCAACTACTATCACACATCACTACTACTGATACAGCCAACACTATTGCCATCAGCATACACTACTACCACCCTTACACTGCTAACACCAGTGCCGCCACCACTACCACCACTATTACCACCAGAACTATCCCCATCACTACTACTACCAGCAAGACTATGACCACTATGACCGCTGGTAGCACCATCACCTCTACTACCACCATCATCACCACTACTACCACCACAACACCCTCGCAACCATCATCTTCACCGCTATTATCAGCACTATTATCACTGCCACTATCACCACTATCACCACCATCAATACTACTACCAACACCAGCAATACCACTGCTAGCACAATCACTACAATTACGACTACCAACACTACTACTACCACATCACAACTACCATCAACATTACTAGCACCATCATCACCATTTCAGCTAGTGCTACTACCATTACCATCACTAATACCATGGTCACCTTCTCCATCAACACAACTACCACTACTACAACCATAATTTCTGCTACTGCGATCACCACCACTACTACCACTATCATGTCTACTACCAATACCACCAAGACCAATACCTTCACTACTGCAAACACCACTACAACCACCACTGCCACCATTACTAATATGTAATAGACGCGTCATCACTATCAACACTACTGCCACACTCATCACTACTACCAAACCACTCTTACCACCACCATCACAAAAACGAATACAATTACTACCATTCTTACCGCAACTACTATGATGATCACTACTAGGATCATTACTGCTTCCACCACCTCTACTACCACTAATATCAATATAACCGCCCTCACCACCTCTAGTACCACCTTCAACATTACCATTAACAACACTATCATTTTCATTGTTATCACCATCAATACTGCTATCACTACTGCCTTTACTACATCACCACTACCAATATTACAACCATCACCATGTCTACTACCGTCATCATAGCTATCATCACTATCATTTCCATTATCACCATCTGGTACTACATCACCACAACGGCTACTATTACTAAAAGTACCACAACCACTACTTCCACTGCCACGACTACCACCAATACAACCTCTGCAGCCTCCATTACACACTACCACTGATACAGCCACCATGACTACACTTTTACTCCAACCACAATCACATGTTTATGTGTCTGAGAAACAGCATTATGTGTTTGACAGTGCGTAAGTGCGTAAGAGAAATGGCGATGGAACACATCTGTGAGAAACACAGTGTGTGCTTTCAGTAATAGAAAATGGCCAAACTAATTAGCTGTGCCAATGCGTGTTTCTTTATGACTTCTGGGGCCAGATTTATAACCTGTCACACAACAGCGAGCAGCACCCAAAGTTGCTGCGTTGCATGAGAGGTAGAAAGGAGGAAAGCTCTATATTTACAGAGATATGGCCCTCACCTCCCCTCTCCCTAGTGCCAGAGCACAATCAGGCTGCCTAGCACCACGCACACATCATTGCAACATAATGCAACATTGTCTGCATGAGTCTACAACAAGTTTGTACTGGAAGGGTACTCTTCCAGTACATAATACTATGTCTAGAGAAACTGTAAAACTTTTCCCACTTCGGATGTGTGCTGTACAATGCAGCACAAATGCAAAGTCAGAAAAGAAAAGAGAAATAAAAGTATTTCTCCTTTTAAAGCCTGGTTCAAAGTGGAGTTATTTTTGGGGGCAAATCCCAGTCTACTATTGTTAGTTGATAGAATTGTGCTTCAAAAAGCATGAGTGTTTGCATGGAACGCCAATGTTCCACCCATGGAAAGCCTCTCTGACACGGAGTAACGGAAAGCAATGTTTTGCGTTACTTTCGTGCAATTTTCCAGTGCCAAATAGGTTTGGCACTGGAAAATAAGTCATTTGGGGGAGGGTGCTGAAGACAGGTCTTAGTGAGCCATGTTGACCAGATCTCCCCTTATGGGCCTTGCCTTATTTAGAAGCGATTGCACACTGGCAACATTACTATGTTACCTGAATGAATAATTGTTTTTTAAAACGTGCCTGAATTTCTATTTACATTTTTTTTTAAACGTGCCTCAATTTGCATTTTGCACATACCTGGTCACTCTTGACTTGAGTGGGAGGGCGCTAAACTGCTCTCGAGGTACAACGCAAATCGGAATTCCCAAAGTAGCTGCAGGAGGGGCAGCGGTCTAGTTGCCATCAAGGGAGACTACAAAAACGGGGCCACTGTGCGGCCACGTGCCAAAGGCAAGCCCATCTGCACCTGTCCACGCCCGAACTGGACCAGGGTCAGGAACCCTGCCCCTTTTATACCAGGCCCTACTAGCCACCACCAATTCTCCAGGGAGACACTTCTCAAACTCGCCAAGCCCCTGCAACATAACAAGGGGCTTTGCGTGAAAGCTTCCCCAAGAGACACAGGTGGACCATTCTCATGCCTCCACTGTAAATGGGGCAGCCAGGCGCGGCTGGAGCAGCACTCTAGGAAAACTATTAGCCAGACTGGGCTTCAGCTGAAGTGCATTTACTTCAACTCTAGGTCACTGCCCAAACACTGCCTAGAGATCCGGGATACCCTAGCGGACACAAAACCCGTTCCAGCATTCATTACAGAAACCTGGCTGGACGACAATAATTTCCCCGATGTCACTGCTGCCCTACCTTCTGGATATAAACTACTAAAACGGGACTGAAGAGAACGAATGGGAGGAGGAGTAGCCATACTATTTAAAGACTGTTTTACCTGTCTCCCCGAGTCAGTGGCTCCATTAGGTGAGCACAAGATCTTAGCATTTTCAGTGTCTAGTGGTGACGACAACATTCTTGGGGGAGCAGTGCTGTACAATCCCCCAGGATACTAACTGGATTTTAGTACTAAATTGCTGTCTCAACTATTTCCCTCCTGTCTAAAACACAAGCATTATCTAGCTACAGGCGATTTTAAAGTTCACTTTGAAAATTCTGACGATCCTGTAGATAAACATTTGGGGGCAGAGCTACAGGAACTGGCACATCTCTACATATTAGCAGTGATGCACCAGTTAGTTTGCGATACGTAAAACAATCCTTGCGCCACCATGGATGCGTCGCATTTACAAGGCGGCGCACCATGGCGCAAGGATAGACTGTTGCGTGACGCATCTTTTGGCGTACGGGCAGCGCATTGCTGGAGTAGTATCGCAAGCACGACGCAACTCCAGCAATGGTCAGGAATGCCTATTCCTATCATGCTGCGTCACTCCTTATGCCTGCTACAAGCAGGCTCAAGGTTTTGAAGCAGTGGCGTCATAAAAGTGACTCCGTGAAATCTTGCAGATTTCACTGCATCACTTTTATAAGGCTTTCTTGCATCAGAATGCCCACGCTGCATATATTACACCTGACTCAGGTATAATGTAGCGCAATGCTTTACAACGTGACGCATCTCCCTAGATGAGTCACGTTGTAAATGTGTCGCAACGTGGCGCATTGTTTACGATGCCGCTGCCTCACAGAAGTGATGCAACAGAGGCGTAAAGTTGATGCAAGGGGCTTGTAAATCTGCCCCTTGGAGACTGATATGCAGATACTGCAGGTAAAACAATGGATTAAAGGGCCAATTCACATTGCTGGTCATACACTTGACCTGTTGTTTTCTAACATAGAATCCATTAACGTGTTGGAGGTTGCACCCCTGCCCTGGACCGATCACTCTTTAATTTCCTTCTCCTTTTGTTTGCCTACTAAGCTTACCTGCCTGACCACACCCTTATAAGCAGCGAAAAGGACATGGAATCTTATCACACCTGACTCGTTCGCTTCTCACTTCTTTTTAAGTGGCCCACATACCTCAAGGGCACCTTCTATTCAGACAGAGACTGAACATTTACACTCTGAAATTATCAGCACACTGGACCTGTGTGCTCCAGGTTAGTAAGCAAACCAAATAGGAAAATACCATCGGAAAAATGGTATTCACTAGAACTTAGACTACTAAAAAGGGAATGCAAATCACTGGTACACAAGTGAGACTGTCTAAAGAAAACAGCGATAGACAGCTCTGCAAAGGGGAGCTGAGGATCTATCACAACGCCCTCAAACATGCTAAGAAGAACTAGTATGCAAAATGCATTGAGGACAACAGTAATTCACCTAAAGAGCTTTACAAAATAGTGTAGGAGCTCTGCAAGCCAACCAGCATGTCGCAACCAATGATCCTTTCAATAGACAATTGCGAGATAATCAGTAATTTCTTTATGGACAAAATCTCTAAAATGTACTCCTCTTTCAAGAACCAATCCACCGCCGGTGAACCGGATTGGGAAACCATGGTTCCCCACCCGAAGCACACTCTCACTTAAGCAACCTGGCCCCCTTTTCTTAAGAGCAGGTAGCAAAAACAATGACTGAGGTCAAGTCAGGATCTCCTCTTTTAATAAATCCCCGGAATCTGCAGTATTCCCGGATTTCTGGAAGGAAACCATTGTGTTCACATTATTAAAAAAAGCTGGCACAGAAGTCCACAACCCTGCAAAACTACTGACCAATCTCCCAACTTACTTACTTGTCCAAGGTTTTGGAGAGACTGGTCAACAACAATTGGTTCTTAGAAACCAACAAACTCCTAGACCCATCTCAGACTGGCTTTAGAGCTTCAAACATCACAGAAGCCACCCTACTCGCGGTTTTGGACAACATCAGATCCTTGGTGGACCAAGGCAAAGCTGCCACCCTGATCCTTGTGGACTTATCAGCAGCGGTTGATACTATATCTCACAACCTCATGCTGAGCATCTTGCACAAAAAGGGACTTCACTTGAAAGCCCTTCAGTGGTTCAACTCCATTCTACGCTATAGAACACAGAGAGTTCAAATGGGCCCCTTTTCCACTAGCTCAAAAACCATTATCTATGGTGTTCCACAGGGAGCCTGTCTGAGCCCCACCCTTTTCAATGCCTATGTATCCTCTTTGGCCAAGATTGGCAAGAAATGGGGATTTAACATCTGCTCCTACGCTAATGATACTTAGCTTATAATCGCGTTCGAAGGAAGGCATGAGGACACTAGGAACAACCTAATCAACTGTCTCTCGGAAACAGCAACTTGGATGACAGAACACCGTCTGAAATTAAATGCTGAGAAATCCGATATTCTGCTTTTTGGAGGGGCTCACCTATTCTGGGACAATACCTAGTGGCCTCGGACACTAGGGACTGCCCCGGAACCAAAACATGTTGTAAAAAATCTGGGCATCCTTATTGGCAACGCACTAACCATGCAGGACCAAGTCCGAGCATTGTGCGGAAAAAGCTTTGCAACGCTAAAGCTAGTAAGAAGACTTTTTTCATGGATCCCCCTAAACTGTAGAAAGACTATCACTCAGGCTCTAGTCTCTAGTAAACTGGATTATGGGAATATGCTCTATGTGGGCATACCAGACTATATTTTCTTCTGACTGCAGGTGATTCAGAACGCAGCTGCCAAGCTTATTTGTAATAAAACCAAATACAGCTCGCTGTTTGAGGGAGCTCCACTGGCTGCCTGTGCGCCAAAGAGCCAAGTTTAAACTCCTGTGCTATGCACACAGAGCACTACACAAGCTTGACCCTCGAATTCTGCAGGACAAAATTGAATTCTACACTCCCACACAAAAACTGAGGTCTTGCAATCGCGCTTTGGCCAAAATCAAATGTATTAAGAAAGTCAGAGTAGGAGGCCGCTCCTTCTCTAATTTGGCGGCCATTCACTGGAAGGAACTTCCCTTAGACCTTCGCCTTACGGACGATTACTTGGTATTCTGAAAGAAGCTGAAAACATCACTTTTCTCTAGGCTGTGACCGATGACACTTGCTGCTTTTGCCTTGACTCCCTAGCTCAGATATCCGGGTTGTTACTCACTTTCACATCAGGATCTAGCTTTTCTAGGGCCGTGATATCCCTCGGGATGACTGTCGTACTTAATAAATACAAAACACAAATACAAATACTAGCAGGCAGGTCACTGGGTTACCCACATGGGTGACCTTCACTTTAGGATCACTTCGTATTTCTTCAAAAGGGTGGGAAGAATTACAGATTTCTGCTAGCCACATTTTCCTACCAAGCTAAATGGTTGAGTAGCTTGTGCAGCCCGTAGATGGGAATGCAAAAAACAATACCCCATGAAGAATTTCAGATGTTGTCTGACTTAGTTTATGAGTTCAAGGTCATCACTTTTATTTATTGCTCATCACCATACATGTTGTGTTCTGCATTATCCCTGCTGAGATAGAAATAGGTCGGTGACATAGGACAAGACCTCTCTAATTAGGGACAAGAGACAATACTTGTGTTTCCCTGAAATATATGATGTAACACCCCATTTAAATATATTGAGTGCAACTCCTTACACAGTGTCTATTTAACACCTGCATGCATTTGTGAAATATATTGGAAGGGAAACATCCTTTACCACGCAACCATTACAACGCGGTATGGTTACATCGTGGTTTTAACAACGCAAGTCGTTACACCGACTTGCACTGGAGGGCGCTGTAGGATAAGGAATAGTGTGAATTACTTTCCAACACCTTCCCTACTGTACGTAGACTGGAGTTGGAATAGTAATTCACACTATTCCTATGTCCAGCGCCCTCCAACGCAAGTCGATGTAACGACTTGCGTTGTTAAAACCGCGATGTAACATACCGCGTTGTAATGGTACGCGTTGTTACATCATACATCCATATTGGAACCTACTGGGCAGTTGCCCAAGAGATTGCAAGCACAAACTATCCTTATTCACATGGGCAAATACAGTCCTTTTATAATAAAGTGCCCTCTTTACTCGCTGATATAAGTCAGCAAGCAAATGTGTGTATATTGACAACATATATATTTATATTTATATAGATATTTATTCTGCAACATAAAGAGAATTACCTAATTAATTTATTCTACCATGCACAGTTGTTGGCTAAATATAAATGGCATGTGCCAGTCCCTAGCACAGTGTCCATGTGACAACCTGCTCCTCATCTGGCAGATTTGGTATGTTTTCTGGTACAAGAGACACATGTCACGAGACTCTTGCCCAGTGTTGGAGCGGGAATCACTTTAAATATATATATGGTTTAGCATCTATATCGCACACCATTTGCTTTGACAAGCGCTCAGGTGCTTGTCTCTTACTTCTCTGTGACAGACCTTTGCTGTCGTTCATGAGAAGATCAGGAGCTAAGGATCACAAAATCACTATACTTTTTCTAAGTTCAGTCAATAACGAGAGTTAGGTGTAAGGTTTATGGGTTTTATTTTCATTAAATGTTTAGTAAGTTCTCTTGCTTTTTATTCAATTAGTTAAATGCATCACTCAAATTACAGAACTGATCATAAAATGTATGGTTAGAACAAATCATAACATATAATGCATTCAGCGTATTCCATAACAGGATGGCCCATCAGGATGTGGATTGCCCATCAAGTCACATCTAAGCTCCCTTTGTGTGTGGCTGTCTAGAGGGAATGCACAGAGCCCATATGTTAGCCACCCTAGGCGTGTATTCAGAAACATAGCAGGTGCCAAATGGCTAAAGTAAGAAAATACCAACTTTCTAAAAGTAAACAGAACAATTGATGGACGGAATACTGAACAATGTCAATCATTCACCCACAGTACAGAGATTTGGGTCTAAATCCATAACATTTTTATTCACCATCCCACTCTAGTTTGGATCCAGCCATATGCAAATCAGTCTTGACCCTGCTTCCCATGGGAACAGTCTAGCCCGAACTGCTAGGCCAGGTCGTCCCCAGACTGGAAACAAGAATTTTGGGACCAGTTTTGGGGTATCACTCCTCGGCAGCAAGGCTAGCTTGACTCCAGTGGCATGGTGAGCAAGGGACCCACGTCTGGGCATGCCCATCCCGCTAGAGGTGACAAATGCAAAAATAAAATTTGATGGACAGAATGCTGTACAATGCAAACATTCACCCCCAGTCACAGATTTCGGTTTAATCCATCGTTTTTTTTGCTCACCATGCTACCCCAGTTGGAACCCAGCCATATGCAAATCAATCTTGACCCTGCTCCTCATGGGAACAGTCCAGCCCGAATTGCCAAGCAGGTCCTCTCTGGACCAAAAACAAGCATCTTGGGACCAATTTTGGGGTATTACCCTTCATCAGCCAAGCTAGCTGGACTCTAGTTGCACAGTGAGCACAGCACATACGTCTGGGCATACCCTTAACACTTAGGGCAACAATAGCAAAAAGAGCAGATGATGGACAGAATGCTGAAAAATGCAAACATTCCCTGGAAGGAAAACATATGGCCCAGATGAGAAAAAGTGTCTGTATTTTAAGAAAGAAAATTATTTCTTTCCCCAGGGCTCACGTATTGGTACTCTAAACCAAGCCTTTCTAGGTGACCTCTGCCCTACATGCAGAAGTTTTCTTTCTTTTTTTAAAATCACTCTGTGCAATTTGGTAAAGCGAAAACAAAAACACCATCTGAATAGGTATTCAGTTTAAATTCTGTGAAGCAACATTGCAGGACTCACCCAGGAATGCCACAGCCCTCGTGGACTGTGGCAGAATGAATGGCACTTGCCATTGACGTCCACCACTCTTCTGACCATCCGTATTCTTCTTACTCATCCCCGACGCCTTCCTCAGTTTCCTCTCTGCTTCAGGATCTGTTGATTTGAGGAATCCTCTGACATTTCATTCTGTCACTCTGTTTCCTTTCTCCTCACTCTCTTATTTGCATTGGTCTCTGTCTTCCTCCTCCTTCTCACTGCCTTTTCTGTTCCTCTCCCCTTCTGGGTTCCTCTCCGTATTTTCTAATTGAAGCCCCGCTGTGCTCCTATCAAGATGATTCCTTTTTAACACTTTGTAATCCTCTATGCTCTTGTCTCCTCCTCACTTCTTCTGATTCGTTTTTTTTGTTTATCTATTCACTCATTCTTCTATTCTTTTTAAGGTGCCTCCTTTTATGAAGAAAGACACCGTGGGATTGACAGCATTCTTGCCAGGTAAGTTTTCCTATTCTTTTTTCTGTTGTTCCTCACACTTGCAAATCATAGACAATGCCCTCATGATGACAAGATGAAGATGACCTCTGACTCCTGATATTGCTGGACCTCTGCTGCTTTTGCTACAGTTGACAATTCCACCCTCATATGCACCTTGGATTCTTTACTATATTTCCAACTGACATCAGTTTGTTCACATGGACATCCGCTGGTCCTAAAATAAGATCTTTCTTTGGGCCAATGCCTCTCACAACATTAGGCCTATCTACCCCAACAACTGCATAAGCTTCCAAACTTCGAGCAGACACCTTCGCTCAGCTGGACTCCTATTTGCACATATCTCACACATAACCCTGCATGTGCAGAACCAGATCCGACTGACGTGCCTACTTCTAACTTGTTTCCTAATCCTGGAATGACCTGCTAAAGCATATTAAAGCCACATCCTCAGTTCTTCAATTCCAAAAGAATCACCTGGCTCATCCCAATGCCTTGGCCTTAATTCAGCACACACAGCTCCTGCTTCAGTTCCAGGATACACTCCTGGGAGAGTTGCTTGCTAAACAAATAAACATAACATAGCAGAACCATGTTCAGAGGGCCACAGTGAGCAGGGGTTTCTGGGACCAATGTGGGAGTTGAGGTCGTTTACTCCTGATGTCCCAGGGACCGACCTACTATGGATACTGAGCAAGTGGGCCAAGAACCCCTTCAGCACTTGGCTCTCAGGAATACCATCGATGAGCAGTCCAAGGCTCCCTCAGGGGAGGTGGATAAAAGGGGTGTACAAAGGCTTACAACTTAAAACACATGCACAGTAGCAGCAATCGATGATTGTCCAGCCAAAAACTCACTTTCATGGTTAAAGAAGAATTTTCTTTTATTGCTAAGAACACAAAGGCAAATACGACATTTACAAACAACTACACATTACCCCTGAGTGTTTCATAGGCAGTTCCATGTGTCCCATTATCTCCTCACTCTAGCGATAGTGCTTGGTCCCCATTCACTATAGGCAAAATCCAGGGAAAGACACTTGGACTCTATTTTAAAGTCAAAAGTGTTCCATAGCCGAAGCACTTTCTACAAGCAAGTTCCCCCAGGGCCGACAGGCCCGAATTTAGTCTTACCCTCACCTGCAGGATCAGAGCACCTTAAGTCCCTGAGCTCGCCCCCTCTGCGGGAACTGAAGCGGCTAGGTCAGGTGAGTTTTCTGCAAGTGGCCCAGGTGGGCTGCACTCAATGATCCCTGAATTCCTCACATGCAGTTACACACCGGCAGTGACAAGAGCTTCGTGGGGCCGCCTACTCGCAAGTCTTTGGTCTATCCCATGGTGGGGCGGAGGTGGTGCAAAGATCCTGATCCTTGTCCCAGAGTAGGTGCATAGTGATTCCCACGGTGGCCTCATTCCTCGAGCCACACTTCGGATCAAGTCACACTTCTTACTAGTTCCAGGGACGCCCTCAGGCATACGGGGGTCACCGTAGCGCTACTGTACATGGGAACACAGCAGATGCCTACAGGATGCTCCTCCTGGCATAGGTGGTCTCCAGCTCTTCACCTCGCAAGGTCTACGGCCCACTCCACACAGCAATCCATCTACGGTGACCCCTTCTGGTATACCAGGTTGCTGCTCCCTCACTGCACATAGGCTCTACCCTGATCGGTACAGCAATGAGTACAATTTACTTAGCAGCGGTGTCTCCTGGCATACTGCAACAGCAGCTGTTTCCTCACACCTCACTCAGGGAGTCCACTCGACAGGATTCCCCAATGGACATTATCCCCTCCAACGCCCTCCTCTTCCTCACAGGGCACACTGAGCTTGGCAGGCAAGCGCCGGTGCTCCAGGCTCCAGGGCAGGTGGTCTTTGATTCCCTGTGTGATGCCCCTCACCCAGCTAAGAGACTAGCATGCCTTCGCCCCCAGTCCTGTCACAGGCATAACTCTTAAAGAGCTTCGCTCCCTCATACAGCCCGACTGGCGGCTTGACAGTTGACAATTTTTTGAGTTTCAAGCTTTCTTTATCATAGTCTATTTCCAGACACCAAATGTGATTTGAGCAGCAGGATCATGGCTGACTGCGCAGCCTTAAAGACCGCCATCAACGCACACCACCACCTCATCCGAACAACAAAAAAAGCAGCCATCCAGGATTGCCTCAATGCCAACGCACACAACAGCAAAGAACTCTCCATTGTGGTCAGGAGGGGGTCACACGTAGGGTCTGTGTCATGCAGTTTAAAAGTAGGAGGAGCAGACAAGACACATTAGACTGACAGAGTCAACAGTCAGAATACAAAAAGAGAACACATGGAGATCGTGTATATATGGTGTACGTGAGGAAGGTTGTGCAGAAAATGGTGCAAAGGGGACACAGGAAGTTTGTTTTCAAAAGATGTAGTGAGGGGCCTTGAGAACATCCACTGAAGAGAGTTAGACTGATGTGTCTTGGACCTGATGCAAGGGGAGTGAGCAATCCAAGAAGATAAAGAATAAATCCTCCTTCTCCCACTAATTGTTCCCCATCCATCTCCATGGAGCTTCTACTTGAAGAAATATGCTCACTCAAACCATACATGACCAAAACAAATGCCCGTCTCCAAAGTCTTGAAGATAATTGGTCCCATACCGAACAACAAGTTGAGGACCTCGAGAGAAGAGTGAACTCAGCGCAGGTAGTCTCAGACCAGGTTCCAGGCATGCATAAAGAAATACAGTTTCTTAAACAACAGGTTGAAAATTTGCAACAGGTGCAACAACCTACGTATTTACGGCCTTGCGGAAGGTCTCGGAGGACCTAATCCTATATCCTTCTTTCAATCCTTTCTGCCAACACTTCTTGGTCTCCCAAGTTCTCCTACATTAAATATTCAGCGAGCTCATTGTTTAGGTCAAATTTCTCGCTCCTCCAACTTCTCATCATCGTCAACGAAACCTAGAGGTGTTATCCTTTATTTTCTAGAGTTCACGGATCTGGTCAAAGTTATTCAAGCGGCCAAACAGAAGGGGAAACTTACCTGAATGGTTCCAATCTCTTTTTTGCGCAAGATTATGCCAAAGTTACCGCAGACCATCGTAAACAGTTTCTGGACATGAGACCTGCTCTCCGTTCCCTGAATGCACGATATGGACTGTTTCATCCTTGTCTCTTCAAAGTAACTTACAATAATAAGATGCCAAATTATGAAGATCCTGCGCTTCTTCAACAATTCCTGAACTCCTGCAGAGATGACTCCATGGACATTCCCCATTTATAATTGTCTTGAGTGCCCTTTTAATGTGTGCCATTAATTGTATTGATCTTTCCTTCCTGCTGTATCTGGTTACGTTCTGACATACTCTCCTAATGTTTTCCTTTTCTTTTTATCAGGTGCGGTCATGTGATCCTTTGTTTTATGACTTCTTCGTCGTCTTCCTGGAGGTTGTTTTCTACCTTTGCTGCAACCTCTTTGAGTCTTCCGTCCGTTGTGCTACCTCCCTTATGTGGTTCCTCCATCCCCATTCTCATTGTCTTTTTGTGGTATGTCTTTTTGACTTTTTTATGCACCATCAATTGTTGTTTGATCTGTTTTGTATTCATGTTCAGTGTTTTCTCTCTTCATATCCTTTTTTCTTTCTCTTTCTTCTTCTTTTTCTTTCTTTTCTTTCCTTTCTGTCCTTCCTTCCTTCTCCCTTTTTCCTTTTTATTTCCATAGATAATTATTTCATTTCTCTCTCTCTTCTTTTTCCAATCTGGATTCTCTTCTATTTCACTTCTTTTCGTTTTATCTTTTATCTTTCTTCAGGTAATGAATTCAGCATTCTTATTCTTTGCTTAATAACTGTTCATGTTAAATTTAACTGGTTACAGTTTCGTTCTACTTTTTATCACTTTTTCAGGAATAAATTTAATGTATTTATTGTATGCATAAAAACTGTTCAAATTAACTTGGATTGGTTATATTTAGAGTAATTACATGGAATGTTAAGGGATTAAATAATACTATAAAAAGGCAGCGGGTATTATTCCATTTAGCTAAATTAAATGCTGACACAGCACTAATTCAAGAGACACATTTATCTGATGCTGAAGCGTCTAAATTGAAACGATGTTGGGTTGGTAATGTTTTTCTTCCCACGCTTTAGGTAAAAAAAATTGAGTCTCTTTTCTATGTCATAAAAAATACCAGGTCTCAGTTATTCATCAAGAATGTGAATCGGAAGGTTGTTGGATAGTAGTCAAACTTCTTTTAGATCAAATACCTTTAGTCCTATTCAACATTTATGCCCCTGTTACTGTTGACAATGTTTTTTGGACTCATATCTCTGAGAAGCTCCTTTTATTTGATGATGAATATATTATTTTCGGTGGCGATTGTAATCAGGTTTTTGACCCCATAATGGCTAGGTGTTCTTCTGTTAGATTTTCTAATACTAAGATGCATTCCCAATTTACTTCTACCATACGAAGTAAATCCTTAGTTGACATTTGGAGACTCTGTAATCCTGATATTCGTGTATACAGCTTTTACTCCCCCTCTCATCACTCACAATCTCGAATACATTACCTCTATTTTAGCAAATCCTTGTCTCAACAGGTTTCCCAATCTGAAATAGGATCCATCTTAATTTCAGACCATGCTCCTGTTTTTGTTGATTTTCATTTGTTACCCTTTACTCCTCATTCACGAAGATGGCGTTTCAACAATTCCTTATTATCTGATCCAAAGTTCTCAAGCCAATTCACCTCCTTTACTTCCGAATTTTTACTCCTCAATTCTACTCTGGATTCTTCTCCTGTTATGATCTGGGATTCCTTTAAAGCTGCAGCCAGGGGATTTATTATAAATTTTGTTTCCCAGAAGAAAAAAGTTTTTGAAGCTAAAAATTCCCAATTACTTGCTGAGATCAAACAACTTGTGTATTCTTATTACCACTCAAACTCTGAATCTTCATTAAAAACAATTTATTGACGCAAAATTTTTATTCAATTAATCTTCCACTGAAGCTGCTTCTTCATATCTTTTAAAGAGCAGCGCTCGTTAATATAGAGGTCAAAATAAAATGGGGAAATTACTAGCAAATTATTTGAAAATACGGCGCGATCGGACTGCTGAAATTGAGTCTATATGGAATTCTGCGGGTATTTCCTTATTCAAAGATAATGACATTTTAAAAGAATTTGTTTCTTTTCATAAAACTTTATACACTCCCGAACATCAACCGACTTCAACTGATCTCTCTGCTTATTTTCAATCTATTGATCAACCTCCACCTCATAATACTGATTTTACATCTTTAGAAAAAGATATCACGCTTTCTGAAATTACTCATGCAGTTTCTCTTTTAAAAAGGGGGAAGCTCCGGGTCCAGACGGATTTACTATTGAATTTTATGCACATTTTGCTAGTCTCCTTCTCCCACGTCTTCTATTACTTTTTAACTCGTTTATTACAGCAGGCGCCTCCTCTGGTACCTTTCAGGAAGCCATGATCTGTTTAATACCCAAAGATAACAAAGACCCTTCGCTCTGCAAAAATTATCGCCCAATCTCCTTAGTCAATCTTGACTATAAGATATTTGCAAACATTCTTGCTCTTCGTATTGATCCCATTTTACCTAATCTTATTGGTCCCAAACAATCGGGTTTTGTAAAAGGGCGTTTATCATACGATAATTCCAGAGTCTTTTTTAATATTCTTAGTAAAGCTTCCTCTCTTGATTATTCCATTGCAGCTATAGCATTGGACGCTGAAAAAGCATTTGATGGAATTGGATGGAACTTCATGTTTCAGGCGCTAAAATGGATAGGGTTTCCCTCTAAATTAATATATCTCTTATTTCGTTATTATATTCAGGTCCTAAAGCTTCTATCTGTGTTAACGGGAAAATCTCTGATTATTTTCCGCTACTTAGGGGAGTACGTCAAGGTTGCCCCCTCTCTCCTCTTTTATTTATTATAGCATTAGAAAACTTTTTAACTAAAATTAGACAGGACGCTCAAATTACTGGTTTTCGACTTGATACTTCCCATGTAAAAATGTCTGTCTATGCAGATGATATTCTTTTATTTTGCTCTAATCCTTCTACGTCCATTCCTGCTTTTATGAAACAGGTTGATATATTTTCTCAAATATCTGGTTATCGTCTCAACTCAGACAAGTGTGATGTTCTTCCTCTCAACGTGCTTTGCCTTCAACAGGATTTCATTTCTACCAGTTTTTCTTGGAAAACCTCTAAGATAAAATATCTAGGCCTGTGGTTTTCTTCTAACATTCTCGAAACACTAAAATAAAATTTTGCCCATGTAACCAAAACTTTATCTGACTCTATTGATCGATGACACCCGCTTTTTCTCTCTTGGTGGGGACGATTAGACTCCATTAAGATGATGCTTTCTCCTCTACTTCTATATATTATTTCCATGCTTCCCGTACATATTTCTGGATTTTATTTAAAAAAAATAGATTCTCTTTTTACAAAATATCTCTATCCACTCTGAAGGCGGACAAGACTTCTGGTGGTCTTAAATTTCCTGATTTCATAAAATATCACTATACATTCTCTTTAAAACAATCTTCCCATTGGCTTTCTCTCAATCAGTGTGTACACCCTCCAGTTTGGTCGACTACAGAAAATTATTTTATATCTCCCTTCAATTTTAAGGAATCTTTAGCCTTTACCAACAATATTTCTTCCTTTCGAACTCCAATCATCTCTCACACCCGTAAAATCCTTGCGCCATTATTACCCTCCTCCTATCCTTCATATTCTTCATTAGATCAGCAACCCATCTGGCACTATAATTTATCACGCGTCAAGAATCGCACTATTTATTGGAAATCCTGGAGAGTTAAGGGACTACTTTGGATTTCACAACTATTACTTAATAATATTCCTTTATCCTTTTTGGATCATCAAACACAATTTTCTCTACCATCCACCTGTAAGGTTCAATATGATCTTTTATATCCTTCACTGTCCCATTATCGTTCTCTATCCAACAGCTTCTCCTCCCTCCAATTGCTCCATGCTATTTTCCTTAATAACTACTTCTTCCTCAGCTTCATCACTTTATAAATGCTTATTTCTTTCTTCTGACAGGAACAAAACAAAAGTTGAATTGGCATGGGAAAAGAATCTTACGGAATGTTGGACAACCCACTTTTGGGATAAATTGTGGCTCAAAATCCATAAGACCTCCAGAGCTGCTAACACTTCTCAAACCCTTTATTTTGTTTCTCAACGACTTTTATTTACTCCCGCAAAATTAACCTCCTTTTCTACAAACTCTAATTCTGCTTGTTGGTCCTGCCCTTGCACAAATGCTGATTTTAAACACATGCTTTTTGATTGTGCTCCCATACAATACTTTTGGCAACTAGTCTGGTCCCAGATTATTAAAATGTTTTGAACACAAATCCCCTTCTCCCCTTCTAACATTTTTCTAGGCTCTTTATCACCTAGCTGGCCCCAATCTCCTTCTAATTTTAAAATAGTAGATTTGGAATTGGCAATAGCTCTCCACTTAATAACTTCTAATTGGAAACAAGCCGACAAAGTCACTTTTAGAGCCTGGTGGAATGCTGTTTGTTTCCATCACAGACTTGATACCAGTTATATTTCCCCTATTTCTGTGTCCATTAAAAGAGATCTTTTATGGCTTCCATTACTATCCTACATTGCCTCACATAGGAATCCATCTGTCTGAAATTCAGATGAGGTTCGGAAACCCCCTTGATACGCCTGTTGTCTTTTATCCCTCCATTTTAATGCGTTCACATTAATAATCCCTTAGATGCTTTTTTCTTAAAACAATAGTTGTTTTTTGCTTCTCAAATTGTTTCTTATGCATACAGAAATTATTTCCATGTGCTATTTTCCTTTCAAGTTTACAAAAGTGTGAAGATTATAATAGTATATCTATTTTCCCTTTCCATTGTTCCCCCCATCCTTTTTCTCCCTCCACCCCTCTTTTTCTTTCCCTTTCTTTTCATAGAATGTTTCTTGATAAATTACTTCTTTTATGTAATGTAATTTAAGGTACTTATTTTTTCTTGTATTTTATTGGTCTTTGATGAATAAACTCAAACTTAAAAAAGAAGAGAGATGTGCTGTAGGATTTTAAAGGGTTAGGCTAGGCCAAAGGGCAAAAAGAAAAAGGACAGTTATAGATCATTATCAGTGAAAATCCTAAGGTAGTTGCTCACTCTTTAGAGTTCAATCTGCCACTATGTTCAATGGAGAGTTTCAGGTCTGTAAAATGGTATGGATTAAGTGATTGCGAGTGTTGCACACAGGGGAAGTAGTGGTAGAACATGTGGTGAGGTTATCAATAGGGAAAATTAGGGTAGATCTAAAGGAGAATGGCATGAAGGAGTGAGGACAAGATGGACAACAGGTGACTGTTTCATGTCCTGGTGATCGTGACTCATTTTACAAAAACTTCAGGCCTGAAGAACTGGGAAGGTGGAGGTCTTTAGTGTTTAGGGTTTGGAACAATTTTGAGTTAAGTTGTATCCTCTTAGGAAAGTATTATAAAAGGGGATACATTTGCATTGTTAGTGGTTCATAAAAGCCAATCAAAGTAAAATATTGTATAGAAGTTAGTTTTGGCACAGGGACAGTATTTTCTTTGCATCCTAAAGAAAGCCTATATTAATGATTGAGTAAGGGCCATCTTATGATAACGTCAGAGTGCACAACTTCAGTGGAACTGGGAAGGTGGAGGTCTTCTCTGCTTAGGTCCCTCGAAAGAGCAGACTAGTGATTAGCTGTTACAATATTTTCAGGTCTATCTGACTGATATGTGTTTTTTATTAGGTCTTGCCTACAGACCGGTCTTAGCAGTCTGTGTATGATACCAGTACTTAGAGTGGGCTTTGGTTCAGCTTCTTGTCAATCTCATTTGTTTTGGTCAACCTCATTTCCTTGCTTCTTATTAGATGACCAGTTGCAGCTCCTCCGCCAAGGTGGAGGAGCGTCGCCCCACTGCTTTTCAGCAGTGTAAGGAAAAATAAATGTATGTGGACGCAGCAGCTTTGCCAGGCAGTGTGGGCTGCTCTGCTGACAGAGCAGGGGTGGGGAGGAGTGATTTTCACTCCCTATGTGTGCATGAATGTTTGACTGGCCCTCTAGGGCTGGCCAAACATTCATGCACACTTTTCCTGTTCTCCAAGCAGGCTGCATTTTAGCCTGTGTGGAGAACATGCCCAGTCCCCCATTCCCTGGCTGAGAGCCGACCATCGTTGCTCAGAGTAATCACAATGCTGCATTGCAGCGTTGTGATTGGTCAGGGAAGCCAGGGTGCTTACCAATCACAACACTGGATCGCAGCGTTGTGATTGACTATGGGAAGCCTCAGCGCTTCCTGTTGTCCTGGCCTGCCCGACAAGGAGGACCGAGCGAGAAAGACACAGCAAGGAGGTAAGTTACATTTTATCTTTTATTTACCCATTGAATTTTGAATAATGGACTTATTCTGGCAGGACAAGATTTGTCTATCCTCTCTAGGGACACCGAGGTATCTAATGAACATCATGGAAATATTGGAATTGTTTTTTAAATTTAGGGAAACGACTGACACTACCTGAGAAGGATTATTTCTGAATGGCGGAAAACAGAGAAATCATCCAGGAATCGTTGAGCAAGGGGCAATTAAGCTGTTGAAATTCAAGGTTTCAAGTAAATCAGGGGTGCACAAGGGAGGCAACACTGGGCTAAGAAGAGGGCAAGTTGGCTGAAGAAACAAAAAAGGTGCAACTAATGATAATACAGCACAAGTTAAGAGCTGAAAAAAAGCATGTAGAAGGAGATCCAGGACTGCCACCAGTTCAAGAAAAAGCTTTTAAATACAAGGGATAAGATAGTGATTGAATTGAAAAATGAATAACTGACACTTGTATTTGGTAATAAGATAAAAAGTTTGAACATGATTTCTGTTAGGCCCTGTACTGCCTCAACATAAAAAGGATTAGCAAAGGCAAGCTTGACAGGCTTTTTTTGAGAGGAAACGATTTGTTGTAGTTGGGTGACTTTGTGTATCTTGCCCCCATCTGTCCCAGAAAGAAAATCCAATAATGAAACATCTTGGGCTACAATAATATGAAATATGGGAGTATGACCCTATTGCTAAGTTGTACTCTTAAAGAATAGTATTATCAAAAAGAATCAGAAACAGGGGTTCAGAGAGTAGATACTTTTAATAAGGGTCACATTTATTTGCATCTTTAAGGAAACATATATCTGTGCACATCTTTACTGTGGCAATAAAAATGCTTTAAAAGATACAGGCTATAATGCCAGTACAAGTACACAGAAATAAATGGTCGTGCAAGGATGGTTAGTGAACAGAACTGTACCTTAACTAGAGGGAAAGGCACCCAAAAAGCCATAAATTAGTAATTAAAATGTTGCTGTGTGATCAGAGAATATGTATAACATATCACACTTCAAGCTACATGTCTTATCTACAGTTTAAGGCTGCTCAATGCCCCTATCACTAAACCCTAATAGGAACAAGCATGGCACAATGCAACTATCTTGATGGGCAGTATATCCAAATCAAGGGAAACTATGAACAGCACATGAAAGTAGAAGGAGGCGAAATCCTGCTTTCCGTCTTTAATTCCTCCATTTGTTCTTGAAGAATTCATAACATGAGGTTTTTGCAGGGATAAAGCTGTCTGTACCCTGGGCCGAGTGACTTTAGCGACTTTGCCAAACAGAAATAAATGGGCTTGGTGCTGCCCAACATGCATTTTGATAGGTTGCTGAGGCAAGCTCCTTTTCTTCATCCTTCTCTTTCCCCTGGTGTTCTTACAATGTTCTAGGCAAAACCAAGGAAACACGATTGATATTTAGATTAGCTCCAAAAACAGCTGATTCCGCCTTTATAATGTGCGAGCTCTAAGAGCAGGGTCTTTTACTTGTAACGCCTCGACATTCGTCAATTATATTTACTTAACACTTGCAACATTCTTTATTTTTTCCATTGCCTCCTCTAGGTTAAAACTGTTCCATTCGTTCAAAATGTATTATCCGCTACCATTTAGTAAAAGGCGTTTGCACATACCGGCGCTGGCTGCCAAATGGCTCTGGCCATTCGAACACTTTTATCACCATAGCGATCGAGTCATTATTCACCCTAATACTCAGAGCTGTTTAAATAACACTATTTGGGTAAGAACTCTCCCAGGATGCTTGTAAAATGGGCAAGTCACATTTTCCTGCCATCAAACGACAATGCATTATTCAGTATAATAATGGACTGGGATATTGATCGAGGCAGTCGCTCTTGCTCTACACATTAGCAATTTTATTAAGCCTTTAAAATGAGCCTCTGCAAATGAGTTTCATGTCATCAGCTGTCCGGCTCGGCAGGGCCTGCAAACGGATTGCTGCTGAGCACACACTGGCTCTTTTCGCAGTACACAGCCTCCCTCTTTTAAAGAAGCATGCCTGCCTCCTACTGGGAGTCCCTAGTGACAATGGACATCTCGAAACACATTTTTACGAAGACTACAATTATTTTTGATGAGGATCAGAAAAAGACAAAAGGAGTTTTTGGATGACGGACCATACCATTTGAACACTGACGGGGTTATTTAGACAAAGCATTTGTGGAATAAAGGGAGGAAAACACATGTTGGTGTATATTTCCCGTAATGTTAAAGCGAGATGTTACCTGCACTGGTCTGTTTTTAAATATTGCACGTTGCTCTGTCCTTGATTATAATAGACTTGAAACTGAACCGTTTTTAAATTGAAACATGCACTGTTTTGTTTTTAAATATTGCACGTTGCTCTGTCATTGACTACACTGAATTTGAAATTAAATCTTTTAAATGGAAAGTTAATCTTTTAAAATCGATGTGCTCACCGTAGCGCTGCTCGTGCTACTAGCACGTCAGTGTCCAGCGGGGCTTGCAAAACGGTGATTGGCTGTTGGGGGTCCAATCAGCTTCCTGATTGGTGAGGGGCTGGGGAGAGGGCAGGCTGGACGGGGCCAGGGGCCAGCCACCATGCCCAATTTATTTCCTATGATAGGAAAGCTCTACTGGGTATAGGAAGGGGGACTCATAGTATCCCTAGTACCCTCCGGTCCTTCATGAAGGAAGTAGGGCTATGGAGCTCACCCAGAAATGTAGACTTAGAGGAGGGTTGCCAGGTTAGCCCTAACAAGAAGCTCCGGGTAAGGAGTGTCAACTCATCGGCGGAAGGGAGTGAGAGGGCTGAAACCAAGGTTATCTACCTTAACACCATTCTTTGGCTAAATATCAAGATGAAATATTTCATCTTCTTGAGTCAGGTGCCCCAGATCTGCTGTTACTTACAGATAAATCTTCCCCTGACATTCTGGCAGCGCTCCCTAGTGAGTACTACATCTTATATGCCAACAGGGAGAAAAAGGGGTGATGGGTATCAGCCATAATCAATAGATCCATCCAATTTGCCACACTACCCTCGCTGGGTTTACTAGCGGTAGAGACCTTAGTGATCCGGTTTGTGTGTGTTTTAGTTTACAGGCCTCCGAACTATATGCAGGAGTTTGCTCAGGCGCTTGCGGAAGCAATAGCTCCACTAGTAGTAGACCATGCTAATGTTCTCCTGGTTGGAGATTTAAATTACTGGGTCAATGATGAAGATGGGGGACCTCAAACCATGGACCTTACCGCTACTTTACATGAATTGAACCTGGAACAGGTGGTGAACTCACCTACCCATATCAAAGGCCACATATTAGACCAAATCTAGACCTCAAAACTACCCGTGAAGAACCTGAGCATTGTTCCTTGCGGATGGTCTGACCATCATCTTATCTCCTTTTCGGTGACCAGACCAAAGGAGCTAAGCCCCCCTAGGGGACCACTGGTCTCATTTAGGAACTGGGCCCGGGTTAACCTCACAGAGTTCTTCGACTACTTGGGGAAATCTCCTCCAGTTCCTAGGGAAGACATCGATGACTATGAGCAAAACGTGTCTAACTGGCTGAAGGGGACTAGTGAAACCCATGCCCGCAGGCATAGCTCTAACAAGACAAGAAACCACAAGGCTGACAAATGGTTCTCCATAGATCTGAGAACTGAATCGCCAACGTGCAGAAAGAAAATGGCGCACAGAGTATTCACCAGCTCTGAGAACCAGTTATGTCCAACTACTTAAAATGGATAAGGTTCTAGTAAAGCAAACTAAAATTAGCTATTTTACGAATAAAATCCTTAAGGCATCTAATAAATCCAAAGAAATGTTCAGAATCGTCAACAAAATATCTAATCAAGAAAAGAAAGGGTGACCTGATAGTACTTATGACGAAAGTTAAATCAGGGTCACCTAATGACATCTGTCCTCCGAGTCCTTACAGAGGTGGCACCCTCTGGTGGGGACAGTCTCTGACAATTTCTTAACTATTCTATCAGCTCGGGCCTGGTACCTAAATCCTTCAAAAAAGCAGTCTTCATACCCCTCCTGAAGAAAGAGGGGGTAGACCCCTCAGATATGAAGAACTTTTGCCCAGTGTCCCATCTACCATATTTAGCCAAGATTGTGAAAGCCTACTTGGCTCACCATCTCTGTAATTTCTTGGAGAAATCAGAATTTGTGGACCAGTGTCAGGCGGGGTTTCACCCAGCACACTCCACGGAAGCAGTGGTTACTTCAGTGTTGGACGAATTGCGCAGGAAGGTAGATAAAGGGAACACACAGGCTTTAGTGCTGCTTGACTTATCGGTGGCCTTTAACATAGTGAATCACACTCTGTTGGCTGACCGTGTCTGGGCCACGGGGCTACAGGGCTCTGCATTGAGTTGGATGAAATCGTTCCTGGAGGATAGATCCCAATCAGTGCAACTTGCTCCTTACTCATCTAAAGAGGTTAAGGTGAGCTGTGGGGTGCCCCTAGGGTCCTCTCTCTGCCCCCACTTATTCAACATCTATATCCAACCTTTGGTCAGATCCCTCAAGAAGATGGAAGTAAACATCTTTAACTACGTGGATGATATGCGACTGCTGTTCGCGATTGACGACAGTGATGCAGCTAGTCTGCACTTCCAAAACACCATGCGATTCGTCAGGGGATGTATGAATGAGAACCAACGGAAACTTAACTCAGATAAAACTGAGATAGTCCTCACTAAGAGTAGAACTTTATGTTGGAACCCAGGGTGGTGGTCTAGTGAGATGGGCACCCCTCCCTCTCCGAAAAGGGCAGTAAAAAGCTTGGATGTGATTATCGACGAGGATCTATCATGTAAACAGCAGGTCAGTGCAGTAACCTCAGCTTGTTTCCTTCACCTACGCCGGATAAAAAAGACTAGGAAATTCCTGACGAGAGAGGCCCTGTTCCAAGTTATCCTGGCACTGGTTATGTCCAGACTGGAATACGCAAATTCTCTCTATCTGGACCTCCCGAAATCCCTCTTGCGAAAGCTTCAATTAATTCAAAACCAGGCTGCTAGGCTGATAGTTCAGCTTCCAAGAGGGGGTGCTATCACGTGGGTGACTAGGGACCTACATTGGCTGCTGGTGGAAGAGAAATGCAGATTTAAGGCAGGATGCACAGTGTTCAAGGCGCTGCACTTGAGATGCCCGGGCTTTGTGAAAGCTTGCATTGTAAAATAATGTCTGACGAGAGAACTGCGATCAAGTCACCTTCACTATTTGGTCACCCCCACCTTCAAGAAACTCAGGATTGGAGGTCGTAGGTTCTCTATCGCAGCCCCTCACTTCTGGAATACACTTCCATTGGAAATGAGGCAGGCATCTGTCTACACCAAATTTAGGTAACTTCTAAAGACGTGGTTGTTTACACAGGCGTATAAATAGTAGGGATCCCTGACTTTTCATTACCTAGTGCCAAGAGACCTAACCGGTGAATGTGCGCTCTATAAATAACCAATAACATAACATTGTGTTTTTACATCAAGATGAGAATCAGGCACAAAACACAATTGTTACCCAAATGCTATTTATGAGTCGGTGTTTTCTCTCCCGCCATTAACATGTTGATCCAAGTAGCCGTGTAAGAGCCTTACTACGAGTTGCTTGGAATAATCGCTGTTAATTTCCCAGGCACTTGTACGGAGGCCCTCAAGGCAGGGCTTTAAGTGGGATGAAAAAACTGAGGGGTCTCTCAAAGGGGCATGGCCAATGTCATTAAGGGCGTGGCTTACAAACACTTAAGCAAAAATTCTGTGTTAAGCATAGTGTGTTGCGCGACTGGTATTTTGCGGTTTCTGTCATTGCATCCAGATATATGCTACAACAAGTAAAATTACACCTACAACAAGTCAGGACTATTTGCTTTGTCAATGGTTCTTAGTTGCATAAGATAAATAAGCAGCAACTATGGCTTGTATATAATATTAAAAAGCTTCCACTTAAAGCCCTGGTGACCCCATGACAATGTTGCTGCTCCTGAGTTTCAAAATGGGAAGGGAAATCCAGAGAGAAAATGACTCTCTTTAAAAAATTTTCCTTCCCCTACAACCCTCACCTGGCATGATGTTATGCCGTAACTTCTCCACTAGTGAGAAGTGAGTAGTGTGAGCAGCGCACATGGATGTGCCTGCTGTCACTGCCGTGCGGAAAAAAATGGACCGCCTGTGCCAGGGCACAATACAGAGCCAGATAGAGACCCGTTTCGAGGCCCCCTTTAAAAAAAACTGCCGTAGCTCAGACCCGGTGCGACTCGACCCACCTAAAGCCCTGCCTTTAGGGAACAATACTCACATGCCTCAGAGTTCAAAACTGCAGTCTATAAAGTCCCAAACAACCTTGTTGAAAAACTTTCTTCATAAAAGATCACATTTCCTGACAATCAATTAGTAAAAATCCTACACAAATGCATTGTTTTCTCTCCCTACTCTAGATTTCTTTGACACCTGATACCAACGTGATTAAGATCAGGGGGTGGAGGAAAAGGAGAAGTGGGTGGGCGGTTATAGGCAGTGTTGCGGATCTGAGCATAACCTCTCACTTTAAATGTTTGAGATAACGTTGGGCTAAAAATAGTTCAGTAGAGGGACTTAAATTAGTGTTTTAAAGACTCCATCTAAAAACTTCACTAATTGGATCTCAAATGGCCTTTGGGCTTTCCAAGCTGCTGGACACAAATATATTTTATTTTATTATACTCCCCTGATCCCTATGTATAGTTCATCCCCTTCCTGTCGCTATAGAGGGGACATAACCCCAACCCAACTGTGCCTGTGGTTTATCCTTACAGAGTCAGCGAGATAGAATCAAGGATTTCGACAAGGAGGGCTGGTGGGGTAATTTATTCTCCAGAGGCCAGCCTGCAAGGCTGCTGGGTCTCTTAAACCCCAACAGTGGACCACCTGCCAAATTCAGAGATCCCCGCATGTTCGCGGTGGCTCCACCAGTGGTCAGTCACCAATTCTGCACTTCTAAATGAGGTAGAAGAACATCACGTTTGCTGTGGCAGAGAACTCCCGATTCATTGAGAGTCTCCTAGCAAGGAGTAAGGCCGAGCTTAAGGATGAGGCATGGATTATGCTCACCGAGGCCTATACCTCGAAAAATAGCACCCGTTTTTTGAGTGTTGTCAATAGTCCTTTTTTGGTAGGTGAATACGCACAGACCCTGGATGCACACATCACTGAAGAGGAATGGGTGACCCATTTCCAGGATATGTTTAGAAGCCCATCTGAATCCAACATTTCCAGTGGTGGAGGGAGGTCGGTCCTTGTTATTACAGCAGAGGAAGTCAGCAAAGGTATCGCAGGCTTATCTAGGAATAAGGCATCAGGTCCGATGGTATCCACCTGGACCTTTTTACATCTAACCCGCAATTGTGGGTACCCGTCCTTGCTTCTGTCATAAATGCAGCAATCAGGAATGTTCCACCCAGTACTTGGTCCATATCTACCATCGTCCCAGTTTTCAAAAAGGGAAACAGGGACAACACCCTCTGTTACAGGCCTATATCGCTGCTTGACTCTTTTGTTAAAGTGGTGGGACGCATCTTATTGGATAGGTAATCTAGCTGGGCGGATGCTAACAACATTTTAACTGATATCCAATATGGTTTTCGTCCAGGGAGGTCGACAGTCGACCAAGGTTTGACTTTATACATGATTGTCAGTAAATATTCCATTGCTCGATCAGGTAGGATATATTTGGCCTTCGTGGACTTGTCCTCTGCTTTTGATCGTGTAATTAGAAACAAGTTATGGGAGACCCTATTGGCTATGGGCGTAGATAAAGAGATTGTCTTATCTATACGTGAGCCTCATAGGGATACCAAAGCGGAGGTACGGTACACAAGAGATTGTAAGGTTACTCGGCAATTTCCAATCGAGAGAGGGGTCCGACAGGGATGCATTTTGGCCCCTTTTTAATTTAATTTATATATCAATAGTTTGTAGAAAGTTTTAGTTGACACACAGGCAGATTTCCCCCAAGTGGGACGGCGGGGTTTGCCTGTATTAATATATGCAGATGACGTGGTCCTTATGGCCCGGACTGTGAGGGGTTAGCAAACTTTACTTAACTCCTTTGTGAAGTTTATGGTGGACCGGGACATGTTGGTCAATAACGCCAAGTCATACGTAATACAGGTGGGGCCAAGTTTAAAAAAGGATTTTAATTTCAGGGTTGGGGCTTTCCCAGTCCCTACAGCACCTTTTCGTATTTAGGTTATGTTGGACGCCAAACTTAACTGGGGCTCCTTGAGAGGTAAAAAGAAAGGAGATTTTTTAAGGAGTAATGCAGCAATTTTTAAGTTTGCCTCACGGTTAGGCAATAAACCCATAGGTGCACTTTTGGAGATCTATAGGGCAAAATGTCTAACTCAGGTATCTCATGGTAGCGAAATGTGGGGCTATATCTCACTGGAGGAGCTACAACGAGTTGAAAATAGGTTTATAAAACATCTCCTATGTGTCCCACAGGGAACCCCCGCATTCATCGTACATGAGGAGCTGGGTATGCCTCACCTGACTGACATGTTGTTGTTTCGCCCACTTTCTCATTGGCTCAAAGTTTGTTTGAGCAAGGGGATCGCTCTAAATAGAGAGATCTTAAGGGATTGTATGGCCCTGGACGATGCCCACTACATTCCTTCGTTAAAATACATCCAGGATATATAAAGGACTCTTGGTAGGGCGGATCTCTATACTAATCAGAATTCTATAGAAAGAAAAGATCTTGTTTGGGCCAATGAGACTTTTTTTAGACAGCGGTTGGTGAATAGGGAAGAGTGTGAGCTAATGAAGCCGGTGTTCGTAAATATATATTTTTCTTAAGACTGTACCCACAGTAGAACCGTATCTCCTAGGGCTTCCCAAACCGCATGACTGTTTTTATTAACAAGATTTTGTTTTGATTTATTCCACCGTCTCCTCGCCAACCAATTTGGGAGTATAAAAGGTGAGATTTTGTTGCCATGTGTGTGTGATGGCAAATCCCCTCAGGATATGATAAATTTTTTAATGTTCTGTAGGAAAATGTTTGTAATCCCTGTTTTAAAAGAAGCAAACTTTACGCAAGTGCGCCCTGCTTTTACATTTTTAGCCAGGCTTTCAGGGTCCACTTTATGGCATGTTCTTAGTTTTTTAATGGTTGCGGTTAGGCTCAGATCTAGCTGCGACTAAATTTCATTTATAATGTAGTCCTGAAAGTGTGATCATTCACGTTTTTTATATATATTATGAGGATATGTTTTTATGTCCTTTTTTTCCGTATTTTATAATAAATTGTAACCATTGATCAATGATATTCATGGATAAGATCCTTCCGCTACAATTTGGACTTTTAGGGTTTTTATACAAAAGCCGAAAAAAGTATTTTGATTGAGTCTCCTGCAAATCAAAAAATTGTAGTTGGAATGAGGGAGAGTAATTGGGGTGTTTCCTTCTTGGGTGTCTACTTCATCACAATTTTTACTACTTGATGATGAACCAATCAACCACAGGTACCAAGAAGAACACACTAAAGGTAGCATGCAGCAACACCAAGTGACTATTTTGTACAAAGAAGAAAACACTTCAGCATGACATCGGAGCAAGGCGGCATGGTAGCAGAGTGCCAAAAGGTTCACACTATAGAAATACCATATGCATACATACATAAATACTAAATAACCACTCACCACTGAGAGAGTCCAACCCACTGTTAATTTGAGATGGTAAATGGAGGTATGTGAAGAGGCATTGCAGATATTCCTCAAGGAGATTTCTTTAAATTTCACCCATGAGATAGCCATTTCATTCTGTGGCCCATCCTGACTCAGACTTGTAAGGATTTTATGCAAATTCTAGCACATAAGACACATTGTAAACTGGATCCACTGACCTGACAAAGCAGGGATGAGTGATGTATTATCATCAATGATTAAAAACCTGATTGCTCATGAATATTAGTTAGGTTGCATTTGCTTTAAAGTTTCACATTCTTCCGTATTGTCCTCAGGTGTAACCCTTTAGTTATTGCTTACTTTTTTAAGGTCCTTTCTTGGACTGCCAACTGGTTTAAAAGTAGATGAAAAAAAGGTATTTTTTTCAGTTTTTGAAATCTGCATACCATGAAATGGTCATGAATATTACTGGTATTTTTAAAAAGTAGGAACATTTCAAATATTTCAAAATATGAAGAAAAGGATAGCTGTTCAAAGAACCATAGAATGTTATGGAGTGTTGCTAATGGAAATTATTAAATGTCAATCAAGCAATCAATCAGGGACTTGTAAAGCATGGCTACTCACCCATGAGGGTCTCAAGGTGCTGAGGTTGGGGGGCTGTTGGTCCCTCTGGATGTAGGATCATTCGAAGAGCCAGATCTTGAGGACCTTCTTGAGTCAGCGATGCAGATTGCCTGAGGTGGAGGGGCAGGGTGTTCCAGGTTTTGGCAGCGGGGTAGGAGATTGAAGTTCCACCGGTTGTGGTCTTGTGGATCCTAAGGACTGAGGTTTGGGTGAGTTGGGTGGAGCGGAGTTCACTGGCGGACACATGGAAAGCGAGGCAGTGGTTCAGGTATGCTAGTCCTTCATCGTGGAGGACTTTGTAGGCATGTGTGAGGAGCTTGAAGGTGATTATCTTGTTGACTGGGAGCCAGTGGAGTTGTTGGAGGTGTTGCGTGATGTTGTTGCGGCAGGGGATGTTGAGGACCAGTCTGGCTACAGCGTTCTGTAGTTTTTGTTAGCTGTTTCTGGGTGAAGCCTTCGTAGAGTGCGTTGCCATAGTCGAGTCAGCTGGTGCTGAGTGCATGGGTGACCACTTTTCTGGAATCTGTGGTGATCCATTTGAATGTCTTTTGGAGCAGGCGGAGAGTGTTGAAGCAGGCTGAGGAAACTGCATTGATTTGGCTGTTCATTGTGAGTGAAGAGTTCAGTATGATGGCAAGGTTGCGTGCGTGGTCTATCTGGATGGGGGAGTTCTCAGAGCGGCTGGCCATCAGGAGTCGCCCCAGGCTGACGGGGTAGGTTCCGGGACGAGAACTCCTGTCTTGTCCGAGTTGAGCTTGAGGCATCTGTCTTTCATCCAGGTGGCAACGGGCTTAATTCCACTGTGGAAGTTGATTCTGGCAATTGTGGGTTCATTGGTGAGTGAGAAGATCAGCTGGGTGTCGTCAGCGTAAGAGACAATGTTGAGTCCGTGGCTTCTGACGATGGCTGCGAGGAGGGCCATGTAGATGTTGAAGAGGGTGGGGCTCAGAGAGGAGCCCTGGGGTACTTCGCAGCTCATCTCTATAGGCTCTGAGAGGAACAGGGGTAGTCTGACTTGCTGAGTCCGGCTAGTGAGGAAGGAATGGATCCAGTCCAGTGCCTTGTTGTGGATGCCAGCGTCATGGAGTCTCATAATTTGGGTGCGGTGGGAGACAGTGTCGAAGGCGGCCTAGAGGTCCAGTAGGATGAGGGCTGAGGTCTCACCTCCGTCGAGGAAGGAGCGGATATCGTCGGTCGCGGCGAGGAGTGGGGTCTCCATGCTGTGGTTGCTTCAGAAACTGGATTGGGAGGTGTCCAGGACGTGGTTCACTTCTATGAATGCGGAGAGTTGGGCGTCGATGGCCTTCTTGATGACCTTGGCAGGGAAGGGGAGGATGGAGAGCGGTCTGAAGTGTGATGTAAAGTGCTCCAACACTCTCTACACTGGTATGAGTAGCACTACAAATCAAATGAAATGCATAGAGAGGCTGTGGAGAGATGAGGGGCCCTGGTGGAGGGTCGTGGTGAGGAAATCCGTGGAGAGAGAAGTTCTTGGGGGTGTGGGGGCAAAAAAGCCGGTTGCAATGGGCCCCACCAGCACTAAAGCCGTCCCTGAGATTGATTAAAATTAAAAACATCAACTTCCAGAGTCATCGGAAGGCTATTCTGAATCTCTTGTATTTTGGTGCACATGGCAGAAGGAGCCTTGCTTCGTTCGTATGCAGCTGGATCCGAAAACTCTTCAACACTTAAAAATCTCTCTAGATTTATTTCCTGCCCTTTCTATCCTTCCTTAATAGTACTCTATCTTAGTAGAGTTTATCAGAGCTGCATAATTCTTCAGCACTTTTTTATGTAGTGCTTTAGTCTCTATACTATAGCCTTATAGCCCGCCATAGCGGGCTATACCGGCTATTAAAGGCCCGCTCCAGCGTTAAAGGCCTGAGCCAAAGGCAAGGGACTTTAACAAGGGAGCGGGACTTTAATAGCTGGTATAGCGCAGCTACGAAGGGCTATAAGGCTATTAGAACATTCTGCCACTAGAGAGCAGAATGTTCCAACAAATAAAACAAAGGCTTCTCGGAGTTCAAGGGGTTTAAATTCCCTCGGGCTCAGAGAGGCATTTGAAAACAACATTGAAATGTTGTTTTGCGGGCCTTTACCGGCCCGTAAAAGCATGGAGCACTCCATTGTCTTCAATGGAGCTCCTAACATTCCAATGTTCTAATATAGTTTTTTCTCCAGGCCCTTTCAGTCTTCTTACATATTTTTTCCTCGTGTTAGAGCATCACAAATCCAAGGACTAGAAATCCTATTTCTGCTGGGTGCCTGACTTGACAAAGGGGCTAGTTTTTCCAAAGAGGTACGCAGCCAGTTGTCATATCCCTTCATGTTAGATTCAAAAGAACTTGAAAGGGCCGGCTTGTTATTGTCTAGGGAAAGCAGCAGGTTATTTTGCGTAATCTTAGAAAATGGTCTGGCGAGGCGAGGAGCAATATGCTCATTTAGATTGACCTGATTAGAAATGAGCCAATTAAATTGGGTCCAATAATGATCCATCGATGCTAGAGGAATAGTCTCCATCAGGGACAAGCTAAGCTTTGAAAATACCAGGTCAATTATATGACCTCCCACATGGGTGGTGTTCATAACCCATTAAGAAAAGCCTAGCAGGGACACAATATCATTTCAGAGACAGGAGTCTTTATTGGACTGAAGGTCCCAATGAATGTTAAAGTCCCCAAGAATAATACAATGGGAGAAGCGCAGAAGAACATGCGAGATAGCTTCATTAAGAGAGTTTAAGAAAGTCCCCGTCTATAAATCACCAGATCTCCCTACCGACTGCTGACCATTCAACAAGATGCAATATTCTAATGCCTCACCTTTCATGAGTTCTGTGACCAGGGAAAAGGAACAAATGTAGGCATCTTCATAAATAATGGCAATGCCCCCTCCTCTTCCAGTATCTCAGTCAAGATTCTGCATTTTATACCCGGGCAGAATACCCAGGTCTAACAATGGTTTAGATGAGGCAGACATCCGAGTTTCATTTAAAAAAGTATATCAGGTCTCTCATCTACAAGTAGATCATGGATGAATACTGCATACTTCCAGGAGGAGCTTACATTAACAAGCCATAATTTGATTGAACCCCTCTTTTAGTAACTGCAATGGAGCTGCAACAGTTGCTTAAGATAGTTGGAGGATTTGATTCCAACCTGAACCCTCAGTGGCAGCACAAGGAGCCACTAGCTAACACATCTGGGTGCATATTTAGGGGGCACTATATACTGGTGTTCAAAGCCATTAAATTTGCTTTCAAGTAAGACTTTCTTAACACCATTTCCCTAACAGAATGGACATAGGGCTTGTGCTGGATGCTTCCGAGACGCTGACGGGCACAGACGGATTTGCCTTTGGTGCACTCTTGCTTTGCCAGCGGTGCGTCTGCGCACTGGCCAACATTAAATAACTAAGCTTACGGTGGTGCTTCAAGATAGAGAGCAGCCCGCCCACTTTACCACTAGAGCGGTGAAAAGAACAGCGAGGCAGTGCTATGCTGCTACCATTAAAAATGTGATATAGCACTGCACAGAAGCCTCCCCCCACAGTCTCCCTGAAGATCCGAATGATTTCAAAACTATGGCCAACAAAAAAATAAGTAAAATCAGCAGTAAAACACATTAAAACGGAAAGTGGCAACATAACCTCAGTTTGGACCAAGCCTTTCAGTGGGAGCTGGTGCTTACCTATCACAATCATGTGCACTAAACGCACCTCGTCCGTACACCGGCCAGCATTAAATAGCTGAGGTTATGGAGGCACTTCAAGACAGAGAGAGGCCCGTCCACTTAACTTTAGATCCTCCCTTCTGTGGGAAAACGATAGTCCAGTCTGTACAGCTGAGCAAGCCAACAAGTTAACAGGGTGAACTGAGCCAGTGTCGAGTTAATGGTCTGGATTGGTTCTAACAGCTCATGCACGAGCTGAGCCCTGAAAATGGTCCCATGTAAAGCATGAAACAAACCTCCCGTGATATATGATAAAGTCTCTTCAAAATCCTAACAACTGTATTTCTTTAACATGTGGAAGCGTTGACATTAATTTGTCACTTATATCACTGCACTGATGGGTACTTATTAAAATTGATGGGGCATATCAGCAAGGCGGCGATAGAAAATTATCGCTGTTTTTGTGGCCGTTTTTCATTTTTCATTTTATCGCCTAATTAGCAAGGTCACGCTAACGCGTGATGCCTTGCATTAGCGCACAAAATCTTAACGCCCAGCTTTGCATCTCTAACGAGATGCAAAGTCGGCGTTCCTGACCTAACATGACAGGAGAAATGTCGCTAAGCGACATTTCTCCTATCATCAAGCCCCACGCTATGAAGCGTAGCGGCAAGAAAAGTAGCGATAACCCCTGTTATCGCTACTTTCCTTACGCCTGCTTCAGGACTGACTTAGCCATGATATCCTATGGAAGGTGGATATCATGGCTAAATTTGTGAGGCCCTATCAACAAGCTAACGCCACATTTCGTGAGATTATCTCTGGGTTTCCAGTGATAATCTCACGTTAGGCAGTTAGCGCTAGGATTTTTATCGCTTTTGAGATAAGCGTTGCCAATAGCACGCTATCTCAGCGATAAAAATCCACGCTAGCCGGTGATAATTATCCTAGCGTTAAGTGCGCTTAGTGATAATTATCGCCGGTTGTTGCTGATATGCCCCTAAGTCCCTCTGTTACATGTTTAACACCAAATGGGGCCCCGCTACACCTTATATTCAAAGCTTACTCACACTCCACGCTCCAGTTCGCCAATTGCATTCTTCCCGTCTTTCATTATTTTCAGTTCCTATGTTTCGGCTGACCCGTATGAGGGGTCGCTCCTTCTCTTGTCTCGGCCCCAGGCTTTGGAATGCCCTCCCGCTTGATCTTAGAAATTGTCAGTCCTTGCTGTCCTTCTGTAAAAATTTAAAGACGGTGTTGTTTAGTGACTCTGTTTGACCCCCTTCTTTCTTTCTTCTTCTCTTTTTCTATTTTCTTTCTGTATTCCTGCTATTTCTCTGCTGAGTTGTGGCGGCTCTCACATGTCTAGCGCTGGGGGACCCTCTTGGGTAGCTGTGAGCTTTATAAATGTAAATACATACATACATCTCATCCAGTGCCGAGTTTAACAGTGCGCTTTAGAAATTAACTAAAAAAAAACAGAAGTTGGAAATTCGAGCTAAAAACAAATCTGCAAACTATAATTTCATTTTGTAACCAGGAAGCTGTACATGATTTAATGACTCCTCATTTTATTATTGTTAATGTATTGAAATGACAGATTTATTGAATATAGTCTTTACTGAGCCACAGTTTAACACTGGTAGTAGATGCATATAGTGTATGTTGTACTTACAGACAATGCACTTCCTGTTTTTCTAAAGAAAGGCCCTTCATCTACCACAAATCGGCACTAAATTCCGATCCATTCATGGATTTAGCTATTTTACGTCCGAACAAAGTGCCTTCCTGCCTTTTCCTTTTCTCCAGGATGCCATGCTTTCACATTGTATTTTATTCTGCTGCTTAAGTACTATTATACCTGAGAGACAAAGATATACTGATTTGGGTCACCAGCTAGGAAACCGAGAGTCATAACTAAAGCGCTGAATGTGTCCTTTTGATAATCATGAGGTAATGTGTCTTTACTGTAGGAACCCTCATTAGATGCCTTTTAAAATATGATGTGATTGTTAGACCTGGCACCTTGGCGTGGGTCTCCCTTCCATTTTTGCTGTTGCCTCATGTGTTTTTGCTGGTGTTAGATGCTCATGGCACTGTGCCACTGCTGTCCAGTGCCACAGTGCAAGTGCTCCCTATTGTAAATTGATGTATGAATTTGTGATTCCATGTTTGGTTGGTTTGGTTTACCTGTCAGACCCTAGTGCTGTGCACCAGGAGTGCCCAGGGCTTGTAAATCCAAATGCTGCTGGTGGACTTGCAGCACTGGTTGTGCCACCCACAGAAGCAGCCTGTAAAACTGTGTCTAAGGTCTGCCATTACAGAGCCTGCGGGCAGTCTGGTACTGTCATGCTGACTCGGCAAGTACACCCACTTGCCAGTCCCTAAACCTTCCCTTTTCTTCATATCAGACACTCCTATGGTAGTCCCAAGGGCAGGGTGCAGTGAAAGGATAAGGTAGGACATGCCCTGGTGTGTGTGGCATGTTCTAATAGTGAATTACAGCCATTTTCGTTTTTCACTATTGCAAGGCTACCTGGTTCTCCATAGGCCAGAATGGGCGGTTTGGTTATTACATCTTATAATTCTAACTGACTCAGGGAACATGGTAGAAATTCGAATTTAGTATGTATGAACTCAGAATGATAAAATACATCTTTTAGTGAAGTTGGTTTTAACATTCTGTGTTTGAAAATACCACTTTTAGAAAGTAGGTATTTTCTTGTCTAACCATTCAAACCTGCCTCTGCTAGGCTGTGTATTCCTTTTCTGGAGTTTCAGTGACAGGGTTGGGGAATTCCAGGAGACAGGGTGAGGTGGCCCAGTAGTGAATAGAGATTTCTGCATCTAGATGGGATGGAGAAGTTGCACCTGGGACCTGAATAGGGCTGTGCCTTCCTTCCACAATGCTGGCTCCACCTCCTGTGGTGCGTCTGATGTCTCTTCCCTGCACTCAGAAAGGAAGGAAGGAGTCAGGTAAACAAAGTGCTCCAGGACTGACCAGAGCTGGTTTGGACGAGGCAAAGGCCCCTCTGCCCTCAGAGGACAAAGGATTTTGGGGTATAAGTATTGGGACCCTGATCCCAAGAATTTAGATCACTTTGGGAAACAAGAAGAAACCTTTGCTGAGGAGAGGAGCCAAGAAGAAACTGAGGAGAGACTATCCCTGAAACTGGGGGATTGGCCTGCAGGGGTTGCCTACTGCCAAAGAGAGGGGAAAGGAACTTTGTGTGTACTTTTGCTCAACTTGTGAAGGATCTCTAAGGGCTTGGAAAAGAGCTTGCCTCCTGCTGAAGTCTCAGGGACAACAGACTTCAACCCCCAGCTCCCCAGAGTTCTTTGGAAGTGCCGGCTGCTGTTGTTGGGCCTTCTGAGGAACTGCGTGTCGCAAGGAGCTGGAAGCGCGACTCATGGAGAAGAAGCGTGTTGCCGTTGCAGCCGCTGCCATGGCATCACTGAACAAGAGTGTCGCCGCTGTAGATGTCGCATTACACCGCATCACAAGAAGCGCCCCGCAACACCGAAGAAGCGTGTCACAGCCATCGTAGCTGACGCATTGCACCGCATCAAGAGAAGAGTCTTGCATCGAGGAAGAAGTGTGTCGCCATCACAGCCGCTGCGTCGCATCTTGGATGACGCCGCTGTAGCTGTCGCATTGCACCGCATCAAGAAAAGCACCTCGCATCCACGGAGAAGCGTGCCGCCGTTGGAACTGCTGCAGTTATCGCATCAAGCGGAAGCGTCTCGTATCGCTGGAGAAGAGTGTCGCCGCCAAAGCCGCTGTCATCGCATCACTGGACAAGGGTGTCGCCGCTGCAGCTGACGCATCGAGCCGAGATCTCTCGCAACATCGGAGAAGCGAGCCGCATCAGTAAAATCTTCACGTCTTTATTTCTTTGCACCAAACGTTCATCGCATCAACATCGTTGCAACACTTTTGTTGCCCTGCGTGTCGCATCTACAGGTATATTAAACTAAAAGTGTCTCATTTAATTCTAACATTTTACAGTAACAGTATTGTGGATTTTTGTTGCTTATTGTCTTGTGGTAAATCAATATAAATAATACTTATTTTTGATATAAAACCTGTGTGGTGTCCATCTGTAGTGTTGTCACTTGATTACTGTATGTGTTCACAAATGCTTTACACACTGCCTCTGAGATAAGCCTGTCTGCTCGTGCCAAGCTACCAATGGGGTGAGGAGGGGTTATTTTAGGAGTGTACTCCCTTACCCTGACTAGAGGCGAGGCTCCCTATTTGTCACAAGTGCATACCTGTGCCAACTAGAAACCCCCAAGTCTAACAGTGATGCTGCTTCCCAAGATGTTATCTGAGTCAGACGTCATGTGATGTCACTTCCTGTGATGTCAGACAAACAGGTGAAGCTTGATGTAACTTCCAATAATCTTGACATTTCGGTTAATCAACATCCATATCTCCCCATGGTCTCTGGTCACATTTTTACCCTTGCATCTCTAAATCACCTTAAGGCACTAGAATAGATAGCTTGTGTAGGTTGTTATTGTAGTACAAATCAGGACCTATAACCAGCTTATTAATTATGGCCAAATTGGACTACGTTAGAAATGCACCGCATCAGTTTTGAAATAATAAAGTGGCGCTATTATAAGGTTATTCATCTTGTCGTCTATTATACGGGTTGATAAATGAACCATATCCAGGACTCTGCCCACAATTCCAGACTGAAAGAGAAAGGTAAAAAAAATGGAATTTTTGTGGCTGGGTTTGGAGAGCACAGAGAGTAGCCTTATTTTGTCAATCTACAGTCTTGATCAGTTCTGTGAGAGTTTCTCATGGGCCCTTTCTAAACCGCCTTGAATTTTTTATGGCAATTTCCAATGTTGACATCTGTTGAGTTTGAAACTATTTGCTTTAGTATGAAACTTCACACCAAGGCGTCATGACTTGCCACATAACGGCTGTGCATAAGCATAAGAAAACAGTGGCAGATAACAGATCAAAGTGGCACAAATGAGCACCAAAATATAGAGGCCAGGATCTCACTCCCAAGCACAAATCTGGTGTAATATGAGCTTAGAAAGCACCAGAGTTAGTATTTGACCAGCTCCAAGGCGTCCCTTACCATGACAGCAGAATTCAATGGTCAAGGGTTTGAGGGGCATAGAGATATATAGGAGCTTCAATAAGGCTGTTCAATTTCAATTTCCAATTAATAATAATCACAGTAACAGTTGAGAAGCAGTCAGACAAATGCTTTTTGTAAGGATGGACATCCATGAAAACTGTGCAGGAAGCATCTGCTCAAATTCAAATTCAAATTTATTTATTATGTTTTGGCTCTCAAGAGGGCCACATAAACATATACAATACACAGCAACAAATACACAGAAAATACAAAAATTTAAAAACAAAATTCAATCCGCAATAGCTATACATCAGAAAATCAATCTAACAAGGCCGGACAGACAAAATATCACCAGGGATATTAATAAATAGCTAAAAATCCTTTAAAAAAGTTAAAAATATAAGAACAGAACATTTCGTTCGGAGGACAATAAAGTGCATGAAGGAAATCCTTTAAAGTGACAATGCTAAGGCGGATACAAATTACTTTTAGCCATCGATTGCGCAAATTACGTAACATAGGACAAATCAATAATACATGCATACAGTCCTGGGTGTTCAGTTTACATAAATTGCACAAAGCAGAAGTGCCATGCCATTTAGATAACAGTAAATTAAGTGGAATTAAATCATAGCGTAACAAAAACAAAAACCTACGTATCCCATGCGGTAGATTCCATAGGGCATAGGGTTGTGGCTGTTTCAACCTATAGGAGGAGATGAGAGGTTCCACATTCCTTTTATCACCAACTGATTTTTTATCGGAGAGGAAACAAAACTCCCACGAAGCCTCCTTGAGGACACGTTTTAACTGCGTGGAGGAGTAGGAGAATAGAACACTTTCATCAAGTTTCAGTATCTTTACAGCCCTTCTAAAGTTGCTTACGAGTTTAGAGAACTCTTTAAAATTGCCCAAAAGTTCATTTTTGAGGAGAACTCGCAGGGTGCCATCTCCCGCTCTAGCCAAACTGGCCACCCATCTTATTAGGGCGCATAGACCCTGAACCCAGGAACTCCTGAGTCCAAAGTCAAGCCTACAGGCGGCTAGTGGGCAAGCATTGTTTAGAGTCGAGAGGGATCTTAAGAGTTTCCCCTCAATCTTATGGCAGAAGTCCCAGTTTTTCACCTCTATTAATTCAATACCATACAAGATAGTTGCGGGGATTTTTACTCTAAAAACTTCTAGAAGACTGGAAAAATGTCTTTTCCCCGTTGCCTGGTATAAGGACTTTAACCCATTGCCATGGGCAAGAGCTTTGTGGGAGCAGTGCTCTATATGGAGTTTCTCACTCATATTGGCCGAAAATATTTTTCCCAAAAAAGTATAGGAAGTTACGACCTCCAATCTATGCCCTCCAATAGCCCAACCGTAATTTGTCGAGCGGCACTTCTTCTTACCAGCTATACACATCACTTTACTTTTGGTAATATTAATCTTCATGTAATGCTCACCCGCAAAGGCCAGTAGAGCCTGTAGCCGATTTGCAAGACCAATTGGAGTCAAGTCAAGAATCAGAACATCATCGGCATACATCAGGCAGGATATTGGAGTCCCTCCAATCATCGGGGCAATCCCCTCACTGGCAGACACGGCAGCAGGGAGGTCAGCCGTATATAAGGAGAACAAAAGGGGTGCCAATAAGCAGCCTTGTTTAAGGCCATTCCGAGATGGTATTTTGGCCGAAAGCCCCCTTTCGCCCCCCATTAAGACCCTGCACCAGGTCTCAGTGTGCAGAGCCCGCACCAGTTCCAACAGGGGGGTAGGGACACCAAGCGTCGCCAGTTTTCTCCACAGCGTTCCACGATCTACTTTATCGAACGCTGTGGAGAAATCAATAAAGGCGGCATATACCACTCCTCCTCTCACCTGGACATATTTATCTGTGATCACCTGAAGGGCGGTCAGGTTATCTAGCGTGCCATGCTCCCTTCGGAAACCAGTCTGTTCAAACGGCAAAATATTGCCGTCCTCGACCCAATCAGAAAGAGATCTAAGGAGACATTTCGCAAAGACCTTTCCGATGGAGTCGAGGAGTGCAATCAGGCGGTAATTACTAGGGCTATCCCTTATACCCTTTTTAAAGATAGGGACCAAAATACTTCCTCTCCAAGACGCAGGAACAAATTTGGAGAGATGGCACGCCTTAAACAAGGGGTACAAAATTTTGCTCCAACTTAAGGGATCTTGTTTGAGGACCGTCATAGGAAGCTCATCCGGTCCCATGGCCCCGGAGGGCCGCATATTTTTTATAGCCGTCTCGATTTCTTTCTCTGAGGGATGGAAAACCAGGTCTTCAGGGGCAGCATATATGGAATTATCAATACCTGTGGTCCCGTTCCCTGCATAGAGCTCTCGGATATGAGAGGACCATACCTCTTCTGGTATAGGAATGGGGGTGGGGGTATGGCGCGTACCACATCCCTTCCCAATTATTGCCCAAAAGTCTTTAATATTACCATGTACAGCAGATTCCCTTAGTTTAATCCAAACTTCATCCTCCCTTTCCTTTTTAATTTTTTGCTTGAGTCTGCTTCTCTTTCTTTTTAACCTGGCAATTTCTTTCCCACGTTCCAGAACCCTTTCTAAATACTGTTCGCGAACTAGTTTATTTATTTCCCTATTCAGGGTACGCAATGTATTGGGGACTACCTCTCCTTTCCTAGGGGGAACAGTTTTTTTTGCGTACAATAGAATCTTTCGCATAAATTCTTCAAAATAAACAAATTCGCTACCATTCCACTCGTTTATTACCATTAGGGTATCGGCCAATAGGTCCTGCACCCCATTAATGGCGGCAAAGTTCCAGAAGCACCTTCCAGAAGAGGCATGGAAGGTAGCCTCATTGCCATTAAGCGACCAAGACACCGTATTCAAAGAAATTAAAGACATTGTTAAAAACAATATACTATGATCGCTGAGTGACGTAGGTATAATCTTTAGGTCCAGAATATGGGGAAACAGGCCATAGTCTGCAATAGCATAGTCCAAAATTGACGACCCAAAGGGGGATTTATGAGTATAATTAGCGGGGACGTCAGATGGAAATCTTCCATTTAAAATAATACCATCCCCAATCGCTAATTCTTTTAACAAAATCTTCCCTCTTTTATTTGTCACCAAGTTCTCAGGGAAAAGCGTCTGGGGAATAAAATGAACCTCTTCCTTAACTTTATTCCTGAAGAGTTTCAGACTAGCATTTGAAATTTTGCAGTTTAGATCACCTACAAGCAAAATTACAGGGGAAGATGGGGAATTTTTTATCTGTTCAATATATCGGAGAACCTGCTGCAAACTATCATTAAAACGCTCCTCAGGGGGTATATACACATTAAAAATTACCATAGGATATTTTTCACCATTATGGAACAGATTTTCTAGAGTTATTGTGTGGAAAAGTCTACTAGGATCAATATAATGGGAGAATCTCCATTGCAATTTATTTGACAATAAGCAGGCAATCCCCCCCCTGGCATGCCCTTTCTTAGAGGGCGCAGCTGGTACTTCCAGGACATAAAAATCTTTTGATGGAGTTAGCATATCAATGCACCATGTTTCCTGAATGCACAATACATCCGCACCCAGAGAAGATAAAAAAGCAAGTTTCTCTGGGCAACTGTGGAATCCAGCCGCATTCCATGAAATTATTTTTAATGCGGTGTTAAAGATGGTGAAACAATTTGGGGTTATCCTTTGTTTTTGTTGATAATGCACTATGGAGCCAATTCCACCGGTTATTATCATCTATGAGTGAAGAGTTCTCAGTTTGTGGAAGTGGCTTCACGTGCGAAACTGCGCGTTTTCCCCTAGAAACCCAGATTTTTAGGTCTCTAAGGGGAGAGATTACCCCGTTTTGCTCACCACCCCCAAACCCCTGGTTACATAAAAGATTTGGCTTGCCTGGGTTGGAGATAGGGAGAATGTCAATGCCTAGGCGCTGAAAATTTTCGGCTTGTTCTAGTATCAAGTTTGTTATAATAGGCGAATAAAATTTCACCCGTATACTCAATACCCTACTTCCACCCAACAGAGACACCAATTCTATGTCTCTAGATTGAATAAGGTAGAGACTTTCAACCTTACTAAAACGTTTGAGAAGCCAAGCTCTATTTAACAAAAGGTCAGTATCAAATAAAGGTACAAAATCTAGTACACGTACGTCCACCGGGGCCTTAGTGATATTTACAGATCGGGCCGGAGGACAGTAATTTTCCGACTCTAGTGTTACAGCAAAGGGGGGGGCCAAAGGGTTAAGAGCCCCAGATGGATAAGAAATTGGCACTCCTAATGCGCTCCATGAAGGAGAGCATGGGGGAGGACCCCCTACTTGCGGTGTAGCTTCCTGAGTAAACAAACTACGTTGTTCGTTTTCCCCCTCTACAGAGGTTAAAGTAGTTAAGTTCAAATCAATGTCCACCTTTAAGGAAGTAGAAGAGGGCTCCACATTGATTTCATCATTCTCCCTTGCCGCTGAAATATTTTGGAAAATAATCCTCCGCTGCTTTTTCTTTCTGTATTTTCGAGTTGGTTTCCTCTTGTTACCTTTATTAATTTTTTGTTTACCATTTTTTCCCCTTTCTTCTTTTACCTCCGGTTTATCGTCCAGGGATTCTTTTCCGCACTCAGGCACAAAAATAGGAAACAACTCCTGGATCGCTTTAGGGCCAGGCAAAGGTTTATCCTCCTCCTCTATCTCCAGAACTGTGTTTTTGATGCAGTTGGGAGCTGCAGTAAGAGGCATATCCTTGTGAGGTTCCAGAGTAGGCGATTCAACCTTCCTATCCAGTTCCCCTCTAGTATCTCCGGTTTTCCCCTCAGACAAGTAATGCTCAGACTTGGGTGGAGAGGCCTTCCTCATATCAGGCGATTTCTGCAGCAATGTCTTTAAAATTTGAGTGACTGATTCAAGAATACAGTCCGAGCTGCCTACAAATTTCCCCAAAAGCAGTAAGATTGAAGCAAGGAGTTGTTCCAGAGCGATCATGAACTCAGAGATCGGCTTTTCTCGTACTTCCGCAGTGCAGCAATTATCCAAGAGATTAAGGACGGGGCTCCTGGAAATATTTAACAAGTCGGATATTTCATGGCCATTTAACGAAGGGGTGCTACTATACAACAGTAACCCAGATGGGGTGGCACCCCCTGAGGCTTTAAACTGCTCCAAAGACTCCACTTTAGCTGGGCTTACGTAGCATCCCCAAAGTTCCAGGTCATTAGATAGTGCAGACAAGTCACCCCCCGGCCTATCATTCATAGGTGACTGAGGGATCGGTGGTATATGCACTGGATCACCTACGGTCGTCATTTTCCCCTCTGTGGAGTCCCGTGAGAGAGACCCCCCTACCATTGATTGTGGGGCCCCATGCTGTACCAGAGGCGGTTGGGGGTCTATGATGGCTGGTGAATGAAATTCCAGAGCTTTAGTATCTGATCTTTCTGGCGTAACAAGTTTGGATTTTTTTAGACCAGCTAGATCCCAAAGTTCAGATAGTTGGCATTGACCTTTCAACGGTGGGTTATTCACTGATTTGTTTCTTGTGCGGGTGGTAGTTAATTTTCGGCCAGGTTTTACTCCCACTACCCTTCCTGAGCGTAGTATTTTAGACATTTTCCACACTATTTTCCACAGTAATAGACTTAATCAAAAATATAAATAAGTAAAACTGGTAAAAAACTGAAGTGACGTCAATCCCTGACCGGCCAAGTAAGTCCGAGATACAGTATAGCTATAACAGTACACAAATCATTCACAAACCTACGAAAGTGGACACAAGTTCAATGAGGCAGTAAGAAAATGTAAATGACCGGGCCCAGCCCAGCCTACCTCGGTCACTGAGGGCCACAGAGGGCCCGCCCTTTGCCCGGGCTTTGCCCGGCGTCGCCCGCGCGCGTCCCGCGATGCGCGGTCTTCCAGCGATAATGAAGGCAGGTGAGGGGGGCGTGGCGGCGAGATGTAGCTGGCCCCGCTGACTTGTGGGCAATGTGGTTTTCCTCACACTCGTGCCGCCGACTGCCTCACCCAGCGAGTGTTTCCCGCGGAGCGGGAAACGCGAGCAGTAAATCCCTATGCGCTGCCAGATAGCGCTTGCACGGTACAGGCGCTTAGAGTTCTTTCCAGAGCGTTGTTTCTTCACACCAGCAATGGACACGCTTTCAGACAGCACAGCAGCACTTGGAAAGTGCTCCGCTCCTCAGCGGACTTCCAGCGATAATGAAGGCAGGTGAGGGGGGCGTGGCGGCGAGATGTAGCTGGCCCCGCTGACTTGTGGGCAATGTGGTTTTCCTCACACTCGTGCCGCCGACTGCCTCACCCAGCGAGTGTTTCCCGCGGAGCGGGAAACGCGAGCAGTAAATCCCTATGCGCTGCCAGATAGCGCTTGCACGGTACAGGCGCTTAGAGTTCTTTCCAGAGCGTTGTTTCTTCACACCAGCAATGGACACGCTTTCAGACAGCACAGCAGCACTTGGAAAGTGCTCCGCTCCTCAGCGGACTTCCAGCGATAATGAAGGCAGGTGAGGGGGGCGTGGCGGCGAGATGTAGCTGGCCCCGCTGACTTGTGGGCAATGTGGTTTTCCTCACACTCGTGCCGCCGACTGCCTCACCCAGCGAGTGTTTCCCGCGGAGCGGGAAACGCGAGCAGTAAATCCCTATGCGCTGCCAGATAGCGCTTGCACGGTACAGGCGCTTAGAGTTCTTTCCAGAGCGTTGTTTCTTCACACCAGCAATGGACACGCTTTCAGACAGCACAGCAGCACTTGGAAAGCATCTGCTCCATTTTTCTTTTATTCACAAAGTTACCCCTGCATTTTTTAATGTATAACAACAGCTTGGGGGCGGGGTTAATTTCCAGTGAACTCCAAAACGACAGATTACTGCTGCTCACAGGCACCTCTAGGAGGAACCCTGGGTGAGGGAGACCTCTATTGGTTTCCTCACCCTGAGTACTGATGAAATTCAACTAGCTCCCCTTGCTGGCCTGCAACATCTTCAGATCAAGCTGCATCATTTACAAAGCCATCAAGGCCTGCACCGTCGCCTACTAGGCTGACAAGCTTACAATCTCTGGTGATTCCTGACATTCAAGGAACCAAGTCACCATCAGACTGCAGACAAAGTGTAAAAAAGAAAAAAAACAAGCCAAAAGGCCTTTTCCATCTATGCACCCAAGATCTGGAACAAAATTCCTGTATCCAGTGGGACCCCCACAACGCTGCTCCAATTCAAGAAAAAGTTGAAGATGCACCTCTTTAAACAACACTGAATCACAATGCACCATCAGTACACAAACCAGCTACCTCTTAATTCACTTGACTACATCTATGCCTTTGATTCTATACAGAAACCGCTGCGTTTGGCTCGATTCACACTATATGTACCCCACATACATACATGTATGTATACATACTAAGTGGGAGCTCCCGTACTCCCCATGGAGCCTTAAGTGATGGCAGATGATCAGCAGTTATTGGTGAGTGAGCACACATAATGGGGATACATGCTAGTATCCCAATGTAAAGGGACATCCTGGGGCTCAGGCAGTAAATAATGAGCCCTTACCAGTATATATTTTTAATTAATGTATTTTTAAACATTGCATGCAGTTCTCTTAAGGGTGGAGTGTTCTGTAAAGCAAATGCAGCCACTCTGAACATTCTCTCCCATATTTACCCAGCTTGGAATTTGGAGGTATTAATTTGGGGTTTGATGTTGAGTAGACATTACGGCCAGATTGTTAAAACTGAAAACTGTCGTTTAAATATCTTGGGCCAAGCCATGGCGCTTTTTACACCGGTAGCCAGCATCTTTCACTAGTAGCCAACCTAAACTCATGCAATGTTTAGCCAAATGATCACATTTATTTAGATGACATACAAAACTGATTTCACTATTTTGGGCTGCTTGCAGCTTGTCTACATTGTGGCGACTAATGTTTAATGCACTTGTCCAATGTAAAGACGATTTGGTTTATTAGAACAATAAGATGAGCAGTTTGAAAGAATGGCGAACTTTTGAACAAATTTGATAACTGGAAGTGAGTTGCCTTAGTGGTTGTGCTTATCGGGGCATCAACGATTCGGTAGAATATACAATTAATAATTATTAATTGTCTTACAGAAGACACCGGTTTAAATGAAGTTCCAAGCTTGCTAGGCCAAAACTGAGCATTTACTTTATATTTTCCTGATAACAGGATCTCGGTTTTGCGTGTGTTAAAGATGTGTGGTACTTCTCTTCACAGGTCCATCTGCAATGGTGTCTATTTGAGCTGGGGGTCTCTAGTTGGCTGAGGTAAGTACCTTAGGGCAAATAGGGACCCTTGCTTCTAAGTCAGGGAAAGGAAGGACACCTTCTCAGATAGCCCCTGCTCACCCCCTCGGTAGCTTGGCACGAGCAGCCAGGCTTATCTCCAAGGTAAATGTGTAAAGTATTTGCAACCACGCTCTCAGTAACACAGTGATAACACCACAAATGGACTCCACACGAGTTTCATAAAACAATTATATGTTTATATAAAAAAAATATATACGATGAGACCAAACGATAACAAATCCAACATATGCGTATTTGTAATATTTCACCTTGCCGGTTATTAGGCCCGCAAGCACTGGTAGGTTGTTGCAGTATTAAAGAGCCATTCTCGATGATCGAAAGCAGTCCTAATGCAATGGTCTGCAGTTCGTAATGAAAGAATCAGTCAATTCATAATGCACCATTCAGGCAGTTTGTAATGCGAAAATAATGTAATTCGTAATGCAACAATCAGGCAATTTGTAATGCTAAAATAAGGCACTTTGTAATGCAACAATCATACAGTTTGTAATGCAAAAATAAGGCACTTTGCAATGCAACAATCAGGCAGTTCGTAATGCAAAAATAAGATACTTCTGCACCGATCGCGGAGCTCTGGATGGTCTTAATGCCACTCTTACTGACTCACGGTCAACTACTGAGAAAACATGCCCCCAACACTGGTATGATGGAAAACAAACTGCGATTCCACACTCCGGCCCCGGAACTGCCACTCCTCGGCACGTACGGGCCCCAATACGGAGTTGAGCGGAGGCTCGCGCTGCAAAGATGGGAAAGACCGAGAGTGTTTCTCTCAGGGCCCACACCCCGCCCCAGGTGGCGACACAAGCTCGGTCCGGGCCGGTGGCAATGACGATCGCAGCACTTCTGGTTAGGCTGTCGATCGAAGCAGAAAACAAGACTGCTCCGGGACACACAGTCACAGGGCAATCCTCGCGAAGGTCTCAGGCAGCACGAAGCACATGCAGACAGCGTCGCTGAGACTCACTTGGACTCCGGGTGCACACGATCACAGGGTAATCCTAACGAAGGTCTCAGGCTGCACGAAGCACACGCACACAGCTTCGCTGAGACTCACTTGGATTCCGTGTGCACACGATCACAGGGCAATCCTCACGAAGAACTCAGGCCGCACGAAGCGCACGCACACAGCGTCGCTGAGATTCACATGGACTCCGGGTGCACATGATCACAGGGCAATCCTCACGAAGGTCTCAGGCTGCAAAAAGCACACGTACACAGCATCGCAGAGACTCACTTGGACTCCGGGTGCACACGATCACAGGGCAGGTGTTACGAAGTTCTCAGGCTGCAAAAAGCACACACACACAGCATCGCTGAGACACACTTGGAAACTTTTATCTTCCTGAGTTTCCACAACAGGGAGCCAGCTCCAGTTATTTCAGGACACAGCACACAGCAAAGTCCTTTAGCCTCTGCTTAGTTAAATCAGTAAACTGCAGGCCAGCGCCAGAACACACAGCAAGGGACAGTACTTTCCTTCAGACTCTTTAGCTGTTTCTTCCTTGGCAGAGGTTCCTCTTGACCACGAAGTAGTTTCAATCATTTTCAGTCTTGATCAGTCCAACGTTCAGGGGTTTCAGCTCTCATAGTCATACCCCTAAATGTCTTTGAAGTCTTTGTGTTCAGGGGGCACTGATCCCTGTCTAAATCAGTTCTGGGAGTATCGCTGCCAGTGACACCTTCTTCCTTTGACAGTGGGGGTCTGGGTCCTAAATCACTCAGCAGGAGATGGAGCCATTGTTTTATGGTGGCAGCAGAAGCCTCTTTACCTCCAAGGGCTACTCCTCCCCCCTATACTCCAGATGCAGGTCAGCTGTGGCTTTCTCACCTACTCCTCCCCTGGGTCCAGAAATTCCCCAGATCCTACCACATTCAAATCCAGACAGTCAATCCACAACCAGGCACAGGTACACAGAATTGTTAGAACAAAAAACCAGCCACTTCTAAAAGCGTGGTTTCTAAACTCACAATTCAAAAACTACCTTCACAAAAAGATGTGTTATTACATTGTGAGTTCAGGCACACTAAACTTCACCTCACTATCTTAAACCTACGGGAAGATAGGCTGGAAACATATTACACAGCCTCCCCCATTCTGTCCAATGGGCAAGATGGCCTTGCACCAGTGAAAAACAAAATGGAGTGTATTTCACTGTCAAGACATGGTACACCTCTCAGTACATTTCCTACCTTTCACAGACATTGCACCCTGCCTAGGGGGGTACCTTGAGCCTACCATAGGGGATGTCTGATGTGCATGAAAAGGGAAGGGTAAGGCCTGGCAAGTGGGTGTACTTGTCAGGACAACATGGCAGTTGGCAAACTGCGCGCAGGCACTGCAGTGGCAGGCCTGAGTTCTCTCTTTAGGGTTACTTGTGTAGGTGGCACAATTAGTGCTGCAGGCACACGAGTAGCATTTGTGTTACTAGCCCTGGCACACAAAGTGCACCTTACTAGGGACTTTACTAGTAAGACAAACATACCAATTATGGACAACCAGTTACCATAACAATTTACACAGAGAGCATAAGCTGTTAAGCACTTATCAGCAGTAGTAAAGTGCCCAGAGTCCTAAAACCCAAAAAACAGGTCAGAAAAAATACAGGAGGAAGGCAAAAAGTTCAGGGATGACCCTGCTAAAGGGCCAAGTCCAACACAACCCCCTTCCGGCCAAAACACAGGGTAGACCAATCACTACCTTGATGGGCTTCCCTGCTTTGGGCGATAGAACACAGGCCCTGGCCTGCAACTGCAGGGGCATACTCCACTTCTACACCAATCTGAACCCAGTTGGATCCCTCTGTCCATACTCTCAGGGCACCCTAAGCTAACCCAGGGGGACCCATCTTCTCACCTGGGGACCCCATCTGTGCAGCGCCTAAACTTACTTTGCTCACAGATGTGTCCACACTGGTAGACAGTACCCACATGGCCAACACAGTGGTGTGGCCCAGTCCACCCTGGAGGTGTGACTCCAGCCCCCCTCCCAGGGGCAACTCTGTCCACCAGGACAACCAACCACAGTGACCACTGACAGCTGTCAGCGATGAGAGCCAGGCCTCATGCCTTTCAGGCCTCTCTAACCTCTGTGGCGTCAGAAAGCAGGGGGCAGTAGCCCCAGGTGCCTGGCACCTTTTCTCCACTCTCCCTCCTGCCAAGTCAGGTATGGCATCCTGACACTGGCCCGCCAGCCCAGGGTCTGTACCCTCCGGCTGGACAAGAGACTGGGGTGGGCTTTCCCACACCCTGCCTTCCTCTCTGGACCCATGCACCCTCCCCACTGGAGCAGTGCTACCAGACACCAGAACTGGTGGAAGGCTGGTTACAGCAGTCCCCCTCAGTTCACCTGACACTTTGGGATCCCCCCCAGGAAGTGGCCTCCCGGTACAGACTGGGCTCCCCTCCTGGTGTTCCCTTATGGAATCAACCAGGTCCTGGGACTGGGTATAGGGCACCTTGGGACACAGCCCCTTCCCACTCCTTCTCCTCTGAGACAGGACGTGGGACCCTACACCCCTCCCACTACATTGGGACCTATCTGGGCTACCACAATCCTCCCCTACCTCACTTGGTTGGGGTAAACCTGAACCACCCCATTCTGGGTCACTCCCAAAAGCTTCCTCAGACCCTCGGGAATTCACCCAAAGGTTTGCCCTCTGCGCAAGCTCCCTGGAATGAGAGAACTCGCACCCCACTGGGTGTTGGCATAGCTCTGGAAAACAGGGACTTAAAATATGCTCTCCAACCAATGAATCACACAGCCTCACACAGTTGTTAACTAAGCTATCCTTTGTCTCACTCTCCAGTGCCTCACACAAGTACCCCATACCACTCTCCTGAGATTGGCAAGACAATGTCTGACTGTCTCCGTCACTCAACCTACACTCTCCTCTGCGGTCTCCACACTCACACACCAAGGTTTCTACCATGGGGGAACCCCTCTCACTGCACCTCTCATCTAGGGTCAGTAGAGTGTCCCTCCCACCACTAGGAATATGATCCCCTGTGTCAGTTCCCCAATCTACTTCAGGGACACTGCACACCACTGGAGCTACATCATAAACCTGAACCCCCTGGTGTATGTTAACCCCCTCCCTCAAGTCAGGTGCCACATCTCTGGGTGTATGTACTTTCCTCTCAGTACTAGACACTACCTTTTTGCTGCCACCATCTGACCTGGACTCCACCTCCAATCCAGCAGAGCTCACTTCCTGAGCTACACACATCTCTTTTTGCTTGGCTGAGACACTCATGGCCCTTCGAGCTCCAAATCAAGCTCCCTCATTCTTAACTTTTGGGCCAAAAACAATTTCTTTTCCTCCAAAGCGAGAGCGTTCTTGCTCTCCTATGCCCACCTTTTGCTCTCAATGAGCAACTTCTTCTCATCCGCCTGAGCCTTTAGTTTCAAAACCTCCAACTCACGCTCTCTGACCCTTCCTCAACATCACCTGTCTCCTGAGCCTCTTTGGCTTCCCACCAGGCCCTCAAGGCCGTTTGCAGCTCCTCCTTCTTGGCCCTACTTTTCATGGGACATCCCAAAGCTCTACAGAATTGCCTCAAATGATCATCTTTGTAGGTAGGCAATGCCTCAATGTCGAATTCCAATTCTGCAGCCTCACTGGCTTCTTGAATCCTTTGAGACATGATGTGTGGCTTAAAGGTCACTGAAAAATAGAACCAAAAATCAAAACACAATATGTGGTTGCATCATGGTCTGCGCTAAACTAGTGATGTACACCAATCACTGTGAGTGTATTTGCAAATACACGTTCAAATCCCCAACCGCTGACCACCAATGTTAGAACTGGGTGTCTCTAGTTGGCTGAGGTAGGTATCTTAGGCCAAATAGGGCCCCTTGCTTCTGCTCCGGCCCAATTTCTTGTTTTCCATTAGTCTACAAGAACCCACTCAGGTCGACTAGACCTTTTTACTTGCCCAATAGCGTGGAGGGAGCAAACACAATTATCAGAGAATATCTTCCACAATTTGACATAATTAAGGACTCGAAACTCAGTCTCTATTGCTCTCGGGATTTTATTATCAACATAAACATCTGCAGATATAGGCACCTTAGTACCAGGCACAACAGGTAAATAGGCACTAACACAAATGCTACTCTACGAAGAATCCGCATTCGACTAAATATGAACAAGAGTACAACTTCTAAAAGCATGAGGTAGATAACTACCAAGCCAATGTCGATATTAGGAATCATTAATCCTGAGCATCTCTAGCTATGCTAGATGACATCCCTACTTGGCATTTCCTTAAGACCCAAGAAATCGCGAAAAGGTGTCAGAAGTGAAACTCCCTAAGAAGTCTTCACTTAGAGAGCTTGATCTACCATGTTCCCTCTAGCTCCTCGCCCACCTCTTCTCTCTGCTCCTCTGCTCTCTCTACTCTGCTCTCTACCCTCGGGGCACTGTCCCTAATACGAAACCCCAAAACATAGAATACGCCCTCCGACACACCTCCTCGACCAGGTCTTCTCCCAGTAACTTTCCATTCAGCGCTGTCCATCCGCCATCGTCCATCAGCTTGGCCTTGAGTCCCAGACACCGTCCGCGCTAGGAGTTGCGATTGGCGCATTCCAAAGTACTCCCATGTCTGGCTTCCTCCATAATTCAATTCTTAGACAAAGACCTTTTCTACTAACGAACAAACTGTCCTTGCACCTGCGGTGAGATCATGGGATGGAGAAATACTTCGCATCTTTTAACTTTACAATTTACTGCAGCCCAAAACCTCTACTAGAATAAATCATTGCGGCCTACCGCATTCAGCTAACATAAGAAAATACCAGGCCTATCTCCTCAACAATATATATGGACATTCAGGCCTCTACTCGGTTAAACACACTATTAAATCACATTCTAAACATTAGTGCTTTTACTTTCACATACATGAGTAAGCGACCTACACGAATAAACTTAATCATGTCACACGTTTACCTAATACATTGCATTGAACAAAAGCTAATCATCATGCATTTTACTAAATACATTCGCATTACGTTTCACATCTCTAACATTTCTATGTTGCGATATAGCTGATACATTTCTTAATACATTTCACACGACACATCTAAGTATACATTGATTATATGCGGGTGCCAGCTAACAGTGAATATAATGCACCTATACAAATTTCAAAATCTTTAAGCGCTACATCAGTTCTGAGCCAGGGAAAGGAAGGACACCTTGTTAGATAGCCCCTGCTCTCCCCCTCGGTAGCTTGGCACGAGCAGCCAGGCTTATCTCCAAGGGAAATGGGTGAAGTATTTGCAACCACGCTCTCAGTAACACAGTGATAACACCACAAATGGACTCCACACGAGTTTCATAAAACAATTATATGTTTATATTAAAAAAAAGATATACGATGAGACCACACGATAAAAATCCAACATATGCGTACTTGTAATATTTCACCTTGCCGGTTATTAGGTCAGCAAGCACTGGTAGGTTCTTGCAGTATTAATGAGCCATTCTCGATGATCTAATGCAGTCCCAATGCAATGCTATGCAGTTCGTAATGCAAGAATCAGGCAATTCGTAATGCACCAATGAGGCAGTTCATAATGCAATAATAATGCAATTCGTAATGCAACAATCAGGCAGCTCGTAATGCAAGAATAAGGCACTTCGTAATGCAACAATAAGGCAGTTCATAATGCAAAAATAAGATACTTCGGCACCGATCGCGGTGCTCTGGACGGTCTCTATGCCACTTTTACTGACTCGCAGTCAGCTACTGGCAAAACATGCCCCCAACACTAGTACGATGAAAAACAAATTGCGGTTCCATACTCCGGCCCCAGTACTGCCACTCCTCGGCACGTACATTCCTCGATACGGACTTGAGCGGAGGCACATGCTGCAAAGATGGGAAAGGCTAAGAGCGTTTTTCTCATATCCCACACCCCGCCCCAGGAGGCGACACAAGCACGCTCGCTCAGCGTTACCTGGGGGGTGTGATCTCACTCTCCTCTCCTCACGGCTTGGGCCTGTGGTGCGCCTTTGTTGATCTTGGTCAGTGGAACTCAGGCCCCCCCCACCCGACGAGGATGGTTCGAGGTCTCTCTTTGGCAAAGGCAGGCTCGGGCGGTGGCACAGCTCCTCTGGGGTTGCTGGTCCGGGCCGATGGCAATGACGATCGCAGCACTTTTGGTCACGCTGTCGATCGAAGCGGAGAACAAGACTGCTCCGGGACACACAGTCACTGGGCAATTCTCACGAAGGTCTCAGGCTGCAACAGGGCACACTCACACAGTGTCGCTGAGACTCCCTTGAGCTCCGGGTGTACGAGATCTCAGGACAATCCTTGCGAAGGTCTCAGGCTGCACGAAGCACACGCACACAGCGTTGCTGAGACTCACTTGGACTCCGGGTGCACACGATCACAGGGCAATCCTCACGAAGGTCTCAGGCTGCATGAAGCACACGCACACAGCGTCGCTGAGACTCACTTGATCTCTGGGAACACACGATCACAGGGAATCCTCGCGAAGGTCTCAGGCTGCACATAGCACATGCACACAGCGTCGCTGAGACTCACTTGGACTCCGGGTGCACACGATCACAGGGTAATCCTCACGAAGGTCTCAGGGTGCACGAAGCACACGCACTCAGTGTTGCTGAGACTCACTTGGACTCCGGGTGCACACGATCACAGGGCAGTCCTCACAAAGGTCTCAGGCTGCACAAAGTACACGCACACAGCGTCGTTGAGACTCACTTGGACTCTGAGTGCACACGATCACAGGGCAATCCTCACGAAGGTCTCAGGCTGCACGAAGCACACGCACACAGCGTCGCTGAGACTCACGTGGACTCCGGGTGCACACGATCATGGTTTAGTTCTAACGACGGTCTTTCGGCTGCAAAAAGCACACGCACACAGCGTCGCTGGGACACACTTGTGTTCCTGAGTTTCCACAACAGGGATCCAGCTCTCCTCGGGCCCTTGGGGACAAGTTACTTCAGGACACAGCACACAGCAAAGTCCTTTCAAGTAGGGGGACTCAGCACACAGCAAAGTCCCTTAGCCTCTCCTTAGTTAAATCAGCAAACTGCAGGCCAGCCCCAGAACACACAGCAAGGGTCAGTATTTTCCTTCAGTCTCTTCAGCTGTTTCTTCCTTGGCAGAGATTACTCTTGACCACGAAGTATTTTCAATCCTTTTCAGATTTGATCAGTCCAACGTTCAGCGGTTTCAGCTCTCATAGTTATACCACTAAATGTCTTTGAAGTCTTTGTGTTCAGGGGGCACTGCCCCTGTCTAAATCAGTTATGGGAGTCTCCCTGCCAGTGACACCTTCTTCCTTTGATCGTGGAGGTCTGGCTCCTCAATCACTCAGCAGGAGATGGAGCAATTGTTTTAATGGCGGCAGCCCAGGCCTCTTCACCTCCAGGGGCTACTCCTCCCCCCTACACTCCAGATGCAGGTAAGACTTGGCTATCTCACCTACTCCTCCCCTGGGTGAAGACATTCCCCAGATCCTATCACATTCAATGCACAACCAGGCAGAGACACACAGAATTGTTAGAAGACAAAATCAGCCACTTCTAAAAGCGTGATTTCTAAACACACAATTCAAAAACCACCTTCACAAAAAGATGTGTTATTACATTGTGAGTTCAGGCACACTAAACTTCACCTCTCCATCTGAAACCTATGGGAGGATATGCTGGAAACATAATACAGAGCCTCCCCCATTCTGCCTTATGGGCAAGATGGCCTTGCAACAGTGAAAAATGAAATGGAGAGTATTTCACTGTCCGGACATGGTACACCTCTCAGTACATGTCCTACCTTTCACAGACACTGCACCCTGCCTATGGGGGGTATGTTGGGCCTACCATAGGGGATGTCTGATGTGCATGAAAAGGGAAGGGTAAGGCCTGGCAAGTGGGTGCACGTGTCAGGACAACATGGCAGTTGACAAACTGTGCGCAGGCACTGCAGTGACAGGCCTGAGTTCTCTCTTTAGTGCTACTTGTGTGGGTGGCACAATTAGTGCTGCAGGCCCACGAGTAGCATTTGTGTTACTAGCCCTGGCACACAAAGTGCACCTTAGTAGGGACTTTACTAGTAAGACAAACATACCAATTATGGACAACCAGTTAGCATAACAATTTACACAGAGAGCATATGCACTTTAGCACTAATCAGCAGTAGTAAAGTGCCCAGAGTCCTAAAACCAACAAAAACAGGTCAGAAACAATACAGGAGGAAAGCAAAAAGTTCAGGGATGACCCTGCTAAAAGGGCCATGTCTATTGACTAATCAAGGAAATCCATGGACCTCAGTGTGACTTCGAACTGAATCAACCAGATGTTGTAAAACAATGAAGAGCCTGGGGAAGGCTTTAGTACAGAGGAAAGCCCAGCTAAGAAGACTGCAAACAACTTGACAAATAAGCTCCCATGAAACCCTGGGCTCCGTTGTGTATGCTTACTGTGGATGCCAATGTCTTACACAACAGGCTATTGATCGTGGCATAAGTTGCCATGGGCAGTTCAAGTAATATTTGGCAATTCTGGAATAGACAAAGCATTTTTCTCTTTTAATGCTTTGCCTGACTGCCTGGCTGCTGGCCTTGTCCAGCATGGCAGCCAGCAATCAACCCAGGGACTCTTGCTTCACGAAAAACCCGCTGTACCCCTCACTATGAGACAGAGGTGAGATGCCGAAGAACAAACGCCACTGCTGCTAATTATTCACAAACATACATTACCCCAGATCAAGTGGCCTTTCTGGTCAGTTGTGAGCCATGTGTGCTCCTGAGCATATGAGCCCTTTTGCTTTTTCGAAATCCTAAGGTTGTCTGCTTGGATGTCCTCATCTGTACTCACAAACGAGGACACTATCCCTTTCCTTTACAGGTACTGTAGACACTTTACCATGTACTGTCTTGTGATTTCTCTGGGCTGTGTTACTTTAATTGTTGACGAACCCCTCGAGTCACAAGTGTTAACATTAACTGTTACAATGTAGCCTGCGTGTAGGTGGAAAAACTGTGATCCTCGTGTTGATTAAATATAGGTTTGGTGTTGGCAAAGAGCAGTCATTTGCTAACACTTCATCTCTAGACTACAAGATCGGTACTGCATGTGTACTCTTTTGTCGTATGCGCTTTGTGACCTCTGTGGACTATGAGCATTTGTAACATTGCATAGTTTTTCGCTAGGGGCCCCGGATCTTGTACTCCATGGTGTCTCAACATATGCTTTAACTGCTGCCCAGTACTCACACAAGGTCACTGTTCTCATTGAATGAATAACTGCTCTTTGCAATTTATTGGGTTACATTGGTGTTTTGTGTTTAGTATTGTGGTTTGTGCCTTCCATTGATTTGAACTGATCATATTGTAAAAGGTTTTCCAAAATAAATGAAATGGATACAATTAGAAGTCTTGTGACACCCAGTACTTTTTTCTTTAATATTTTTTTTATTAAAGCAGTAAAACACAAATACAGAGAATAGAATATACAATAATATCAACATACCTATTATAACATCTTATTATGATGTTCAACGAATTAAATGTTGCTTTTTGCTTGAATATTACAAGAACTTTCTTACAGAGCATCGCTCTCATCTCACCTTATAGGATTTCACTAGATACACGACAAAAAACATGTCTTCCATCATCAGGGGCGCATTAAGATTATAAACTCAGGAAGTATTTTGAGGCAAACTTTAAAGAACACAAAAAGTTCCAGAAAAAGTCCGCTGCCACTGAAATGTGGGTTACAAATTGGCTAATAAAGATGGATAGCCTTTTCTTGATAACAAAAAGCTAAGTTTTACAAGCTTGCTTCCTGCAGAGTAGTAGCCTAGTAAAGTGAAAAACAACATTCTTTCTCACGGACAGTAACTCACAAAGAGCACCTTGCAATTTCCCCTTGGAACATAAAGTTACATTATAATTGAAGTTTACAATCTGCACATAGTTGCATTGACCTTCCAAGCTAAGATGATCTACCCTCTTCCTAGTGCCATATTGTCAAGACGTAGTGAATTGCATTTTATTCAATGGAGTGTCCCATGGTGAAACATTGAGAAGACAGGAAGGCGGCTAAGCGAATATTATTTCCCAGAAACGGCCAATGGGTGGTCAAAGCGATGCTCTGATTTTTTATGCTTAGGTTCTTTGTATAGCTAAAAGAGTTACTGGTATTTCATTAAGTAAATGGTGAACGATTTGGTGTACATAAAAGTGAGTGATTAACTGCTGCAATTGACCATCAACACATTGACTGCCTTTGTGCACACCAGACAAATGCAAACACCATCTCCGGTAACTCTGTAATGTGGGCAGGAAATCTGCACATATGTACATAGGCCCAGATGTGCGTCAGTTTTTAGGGGTCGCAAACGGGAAATCGGGCCATTTGTGACTGCTTAAAAAGGATAGAGCATGTACCTAACCTATTTCAGGTTACCGACTCTCAAAATAGGTTTTGCGAGTCGCTATTTGGAAAGGGCGTGCCAAGGTTGTCCCTTCTTAATAGCGAGACGCAGGCATATGTAAGATTATTTTGCGGCCGCATCACAATCACAGTTTACCACCTTCTTCAAGTAGATGGTGAGTCAGTTGCAAACGGGAAGGGGTCGTCTTGGGACCCCTTTCCCTTTGTGATTAGCAGCAAAAATGTTTTTAAAAGCAGGGAATGGTCCTACAGACCACTGCCTGCTCTTACAAAATGAAACTGAAACGTTTCATTTTTTTTTAGAAAAACATGTCATTTTCCTTTAAGGAAAATGGGCTGCATTTCAACAAAAAAAATGTTTGCTTTTTTTAAAAGCAGTCACAGACATGGTGGTCTGCTGACCCCAGCAGGCCACCATGGGTGTCAAAATGTGACCTGCCTCAGGAACATTAAGGAGGCAGGTCCTTTGCGACCCATTTGGGAATTGTAAACAGTGTTTTAGACACTGCTGTACATTAGAGATTCCGACTCGCAATTTGCGATTCACTAAAATTCTCAAACTGCGAGTCGCAATTTCTAATGGTCGCACATCTTGCCCATAGAGCGGTGTCAGCACCGTGAGTTAACAATACACTTTCCTAGTGGAAATCAAATTCTGGGAAGACCAACGTGGTGTATGTTAAATTTAGAAGTAACAACTATTGGCAAAGCAAATAGATCTGGGATATATTAGGTGAATTGATTTCTTAGATGTAATAATAGTTTAGCTCTCAATATAAGAAGGGTCGGTGTATATTGCCATGCAGATTACAGAAGACCCAAACACAAAGAAACAGAATTGCAAAAAATAGTTAGCCCCAAAAACCAGTACGTCATTGGTTACAAACAGGAAGAGGCAAATACTAAGAGCTGGGATACACCGTCACAAACGTGAATGATACATTATGTGCCATATTACAAGTGCATTATGTCTTATGATGCCTGTAATACGGGGAATGGGATATCCGTCATGCCTGTAAAGGAGTGTCCCATCCACCAAACTCCAAATAAGGCCCAAAGTAAGGGCGTCTAGGTGGTGGAAAAAGTAGAAAAAAACTACTAAATATATACTTGGTCATTCTTTTCTGCCATTAAACACAAAACTGATGGAACATAGAGTATGGAGTGTAGGAAGCTGTTGGGACATGCACTGTCTCATTAACGGAACCATAGAAAGTAAGCACTTTCTTGTGTATACCTCTTGGCTCTGCTTCATACCCAATGAGGAGGACTTGGCTGTTCATTGAAATAGCCATAAAGGTTGCGACTTAGCACAAAAGGAGTGCAGTAATGATTGATATGACATTGAGGATAAATCAAATTCTTCAGCTCGATTCTCAAAGATAGATTTATGGGTAGGATTAAGATATACATCTATTCCTATGAGTACAACTGCACCTACAATCAATTCAGTAACTCCATGAGAGATTTATGACTAATAGTAGGATTACCTGTACCCTCCCCTTTACTTGAGGGAGTGAGGCCTCAAAAAGTGCCTCATATGTAATTGTACATAACATAGGCGGACATCTCTAGCACACTATGTAGAACTAAGAACTGGAAAGATAAAGGAAAAAGCCAATGCCTGAGCAAAATATTACACATCTCACAAACCTAACTACAGGGAGCACATAACGAAAGCCAACACCCTGTTTTAAACACCACACATGCACAGCAATGTGCTATGATGTCCCTTTGAGTGTATGTAGAGGTATGTGAAGAAGCGCATTTGTTTTTTAATAACTTTTTAACAATTTGCATAGTTGTAATTTTGTACGTATGTACATCCTTTCTATTTACATTTTTTTCTTATAATGTGATTTAGTTGGGCATTTTCAAGGTTCAGTCATATGCCTATATTTTTACATTTTATCATTGTATTAATGTTTATAATTTAGTGTATATTTGGGTATACGGTGCATTGGAATGGGCCTTGTTTGGTGAACTGGCATGTACTCCTGTCCTGAATGACAGACTGGTTCTGAAACCAGTACCCTGACTTTATATCACACAAATCTAGCATGTGCACAGAGGCCTAGGCCTGTCCCTGGACATGCGAGGTCATATAAAGTTATGGTGTTCTGTGAACCCAGAACCTTGTGTTGACATTCTTTGGGTGATTGAGTGTTTGCATGTGCAGTCAGTGTGTAGCACATGAGTAGTAGATGGACCTTGCATGTGGCGAGAGTCTGAGTTCTGGGACCTAAGGGATCCATTTTTCACAGCCAAAGATTGGGGGGAGGTATAGCTTGACTAGTAGAAGTGTATTGAGTGTAGTCCTGTGGCTGGAGGGTGGAGACCCAGATACTGAAGGGAAGGAAGATGGCAGTATGGCTCTCTTTGAAATTAATTGAAAACCTTTTCAGCAAAGGGCTGATGATTAGTTCTTCCTGAGCACTGCCATTTGATACATAGTAGCGGGAGAAGGAGGGACTGCACTGTCTGTTGTCTAAAGCGAGGACATTTCTAGACAGGGCCTGTCCTCTTGTCTGTCCTTAATTACTGCTTTAGGAAGGCCGATGAGAGCACACTTCATTGTGCCCTTGTTGTGGATACACCTGCTTGGGCTAGCACCACTGCTTCCTGCTGTAAGCGTCATCATCTTGCACAAAGACTCTCTCTCAGGAACAGCCTGAAAATTACATTTTGCAGAAAAACGCCGAACACTATTTATGAAACTATAGACATATACTTAGTCAGGGAAAAGTGCATAAAAATGTGCTCTTAGCCATCCCACTTTTTCCAGTTCAAAGTTTTTCATGACCAAGAAAGAAAGTGCTACTCAAAGTACTTGAAGCACAGCTGTATGACAAGAGCTGGCATCTGCATGACAGCCAGTTTTTCAGAGGTGACAGGCATGACCAGAAGTCTGTACTTTCTGCTGGAAGAGCTGAGGATCTGCCTAGAGCCTAGAAGCTGCTCCGTCTACTGAGAGAGGAAAGGAGTGTGCCCAGCCTTGCAGCAGGAGAGGCTCTCTAGAAGGATAAATACGGCTTATTCCTGGTGTTGGGAATAGCCAGACAGAGCAAGCATCTGCAGGGCAGTGAAGACAGGAGCAACCAGGCGCGCAACACCCATTGGACTCACAGGGCTTCAGCCCCCCCTGTCGCGTGTGGCAGCCCGGGATGAGACAGCTTCCCGGCGCAACACAGCCGCACCCGAGCACTTCACAGGTCTTTAAAAGACCATTTGCATGTTGATGAGGCCTCGCTGTTGTTTCACCCCTTCTAAGAGCCCCTGCAGCTCCACTCTGCCTATGGCTGAAAAGATTCAGCCCCCCCCCCCCGAAATTTTTTCTTAGCCCCCCCCCGAAATTTGGCTCTAGTTGCGCCTCTGGGAGCAACCCATGTGAGAAAGGGTCCCCTGGTCTCCCTGAACCATTCCTGTCCTGACCCGCATCTAGACTTTTAGAAATTTCAAATGCTATGTTGATCTGCATGCCACCGGGACAGAGAGATTGGTGCTGCTGCTGCCAAAGTTGAGTCACAATGCTCCATCAACCAATCCCGAATTGGGAGTCCTGATTGGCCAAGGCCTCCTTTTACTGAATACCTCCAGAAGATCAAGATCGCTCCGGAGGCCCGACCTGCCATCAGGGCACAAGTCCTAAAAAAAGAAGTGGGGGGACGCTCCAAGTTAGGTGGTGTCACCGGAAGTGACCTCACAGCCGGAAGTGACGTCACGAGATGGAGTCCCCACTAATTAACAAAGGTTAGAAGGCGATGGGGGCAGGTTCAACGGGAAAAGGAGAATGTTTACGTTGGAATTAGTCACCGTATTGACACTCAAAAGAGCGGGGAAATTAAAGATGCGCTTGTTCGGTGCGTATTTATTGCCCACAGTAAATTTGCCGGTCTCTGTCTGAAATGCATAAACACATACTGACCTTTTCTAATATACGGTCACGAGCGCCCGTCTGTCATACTGAACGGCTCCATCAACGTGAAACAACTTAAAGAGCTCTGTTCGCCCTCTCTCGACAATAGAAGGTTAGGTTTGGTGAGTGCTGAGTGCGCGCAGGGTGGACGGCGTCCACCCGGTAAAAACCCGGTAAAATAAGTGGGGGAACGCCGTCCACCCGCGTGGTACCCCGACTCGAGCCCTGCCTGCCATACTATCTTCTTGTCTGCATTCGGCTATGGGAGGCCGCAACTGCTGGCAATGAGAGCTGCTATGAGAGAAACAGCAGTGAGACCTTCAAGTCAACAAGTTCGAGACACAGCCACAGTTATGGTCCGGGCAGCCCATGTGATGCTGTCGCAGGTGCAGGACTGCTGCATTGGTCCAACCCGCACTATCCCAGGCTGTAGCAAGAGCACACAGGTAACCACAGGGCTTGAGAACAGTGAAAGAACAAGAGACTGCGTTACAGACCGCATTCTGCAAAACCAATTTAAGACAGTTTGTGAATAACCATAAAGACATGATGTGACTTGAACTGCTGGGTCTTAGGGCTATTTGAGAATGCTGCACCTATTCCTAATCGATGCCTTGTCCCCAATTATACAATAGAGATTACTGATGCTGGGGAGCTCCGTCAGTGGGGAGGTGGTACTCAAGGAAGATCACAAACAGGATATCAGTCCTGCATCAGATTCCCATTATTGCACAGTATAGTATTACATTATCCTCTGTGAACAGAGTATTTTCCTTTAATTCATGATATAAGCACTGAGCCAGACACTCCATTATTGTTTCTGTGAGTTTATAATTGAGTTCTGAGTATTTATTGCCCAATATATCCCTGAGAAGCCTTTGCTTTCTCTCTCTCTTTTCACTCAAAGTCAAGTGCAGCTTGAATTGCAGAGCCATAGTAGGATGAATCCCACAGACTCATTGGAAATAACCTCAACCACCACGGCTGGATCCCAGTGTCATAGTTTGTCCTATGCCACCCAAAAGAGGTCTGACAGTGTATGCAATGTCTGTGGTTGCACGCTGATTTTAAATTTCGTTTTAGGTTTAGCACAGCTGCCAAATAGATTGATTGATAACAATATACATAGAGTGGCCATTAGGCCTGCCCCTTTCAGCCATTGTTTTTTCCACCAAACTCTTTCAGCCTGTGGCTTAGAGCTTTGTCAAAAACATCAAGGCTTAGACCAGTGGAATATTCAAGTCTTATCTAATCCTGGCTGTGTGGGTACATTCTTCTGCTTCCACTCGAGCTCTTGTATAGAACTGCATAAGATACTACGTCACAACTTTAGCCCTCTCTGGCCTCTCCTGCTGGTTCCCTCCTGTGTGTCTCACACTAATGTGATAACACTGGTTGTGTTAGCACATTAAACCCAGACCTACTGGCTTTGTCATATCTTGCTTTATGTGTTGTGCTTTGAGCTTCCAGTATTATTCCGTGCTTCCACTGATTTCTATGTCATTCCCCTGCAGAACCTGTGAGGGGAAGTGTGTGATGTGCAATTTACTCCAAAACTTGTCTAGAGTATATTTCAGCCTGCTTGGGCTGTAATTCTACTAGAATATATGTATGGAGGTGTAGCTTCTGTGAATTACAACTGACTACGGCCCTTATTATGAGTTCAGCTGTGCAATGTACCACCGAACCAGTGGTAGCAGTACGAGGATGGCCAGACTGGCGGTACGCCTGCCGCATTAGGACTGTGGCGGTTGGACTGCCACGAGACCGCTGCTGCCACCAAAAATCCACAATCCCTGGTGGTGGTGCAGCAGTCTGAGGCCCCTAATATGCTGGTGGTGCCGCTTCAGCACTGCCAAGCATATTAGGAGTTTCCTCACTGCCACACTTTGCATGGCGGTGCGACTGCCATGAAAAGTGTGACAGTGATAAAACAAAGGGGGCCCTACAGGGACCCCTGTTGCCTCTGTGCCATGGGATGCATGGAAGGGGGCACATGTTGTGCCTCCCTGTGTGCATGCCCACCCAGTTCTTGCAGGCCATGGACTTCACAGTCCATGCCCTGCATGAACTGCCTTTGACGCTCCCATTGCGGTGCCTTTTTGAATGGCACCGCAGTGGGAGCGCCAAAGAACCACCTGCCAGAGTAAAAATAAGTTGTACTCTGGCGGGTGGTCTTTAATGGCTTTGGCCGTCTCGGAGCGGGGCGGCAGTGTAGCGGCCCCACTTCGAGACCGCCAAAGTCATTATAAGGCCCTAACTATTTCTTAGATGTATTTTCTCTTTTTAAGCACCTTTCCGTGCCACACCTTAGCTTTCCCTTTCCTTTCCTCCTCCAACTTTGTACCAGATATTCTCAATTACCCAGCCACTCCCCCTTGCCACTTGCACATTTCCACTTAAAACATAGGCCCTACATATGCCAAATTCATCCCACTCTTAGCGTAAAACTGCACATAAAAGAATTGCATTGTTGAGTTTTTGAAGTAGTACTAATTCATGAATGGCTGACCCAAAGCCTACCTCTATGTACATTATGCATTACTTTCAAAAGCTCTTAGAAAAACTTTCGTTTTTAGGCCGGACCTAAAAATCATGTGCACAGACTCCGAAACATAATGAAATATAGGAAATTGGTCCAACCTTAGAGTTCAAAATTTTCAAATTTCAAATATATTTTCATTACAGTTCCTCAAATGAGCGAGTAAGTAGATGTTACTTGTTTTGTAGCACAAAAAAAACATTCTTTCAAGGTACTACAAAAAGTGAAAATGCCACTATAAAGAGGCCTTGAGTGTTTTACATAATAAGAAGTGGTTAATTTACTAAACAATAGAGCTGTCATTGGCATTTATCCAAATTGGTGCCTCAGAAACATTTTGAGCAACTACTGCCAAAGTGCTCCCTAAGGAAGTACTCGTATATTCCCTAATGGTCACCTATAGAGCCAGGGCTGGACTGGGGAGCCAAATTCAACCCTGGCAAAAATGTTTAAACCAACCCTGCTCCCTTCATCTATTCATTGTCTCTCTCTTTCGATCCATCCATTCTCTCTCTCCCCATTTTTTTGTAAACTTTTTAGTAAACAAAGCTAATCATACAATGCAGTATGGAAAAAGACACTGTAAAAAAGAGAATCTGGCACAATACAGAGGTTCAATTTTGTGGCCGGGGTTTCAATCACCTGGACTCAAGCATGTACTGCTTTAATGATATACATCATTTTTCATAAAGTAAACCATATTTAAATGAACTGTTCAACTGTGTGTTTACCACAATTGAGCATGCAAAGCTGATATTGTGTTTTATTGAGAGGTTTTGCCCCTGACGAAAGGACTTTTCGTCCCAAAATGCATTGGGTGAAGATTTACAAGCACTAATATATTGGCTGTTAAATAGGGAATGCTTTGTAACTGTTTGTTAAATTGAAATGATTATGATTTTTGTGAATAGTATAAAAATAAATACTGTTGAACAGTTCATTTATATATGGTTTACTTAATGAAAAATGATGTCTATCATTAAAAAAGTGCATGCTTGAGTCCAGGTGATTGAAAACCCGGCCACAACATTGATTAGTAACACATGCTAGGCAGGCATATGTCAAGCATAGCACGTAAACAGGTTCAAACTTGGTTAACTGAGATATAACCAGCTGATAAACAAGAGAGCTAAATATCCCCTACTCTACACAGTACTAAAGTTGGCACATAGTACAGGGAACAAGAACTGGACATTAAACAGTGAGTCTTTCTCTGGCGCTTTTACGGCCTTGCAACCTGATCTCGCCAACCCCATATTACATCAGTCACCCAACCTGGCTTCATTGCTTCACTGCACCACCATGTTGGTGCTCGGGTATTCTCAGTTGGCAGAGGACTCAGAGCACAGTCTCTCTTGAGAAGTAGTTGGAGAGTTTCTTGGAACAGACAGTCTTTAGGCTGAGGTCTTCTACAATTAGATCTGTAGACTGTCCTCTAGGGAACCCCCTACCATATGGATTTTGTTGCGCCTGGCTCAGCCCTACTGGTCCTCCAACCGGGCCGTGATGGTGTTGTTTTGTTTAGTTAGTTTAGCAACCTGTTCTTCCAGCCTTTTCAGTTTGGAAAATAGCCCCCCTATCTGTGGTTACCTTTTCAGACAACTTGCAGACATCTGCCCGCAACAGACAGATGTTCACTGTGACAGCATCCAGCTTGGGCTTGAGCGTGCCCATAGGATCCTTTATAGCCACCATGATTTCTCTCAGGGATGGCTCAGGTGCCGAACTAGTTTCGCATTCAGCACCTGTGTTCGTACCTCCCTCCCCCAGTATCTCCAGCCAGTGTAATGGTGACGGTGCATCTATCAATGTGGTTGGATTGTGCAGGCTAGGGGCCCTAATTTCTCACCATGTTGTCAGCCCCTCCCCCAAACCCCCTGCAGGCCATAGTAGCGAGTGAAGGCAATTCAGGTGCTGGCATATGTCACATTTTTCTCCCCAGCTCCATCTGGGGACAGGAAATTACTGGGATCCGACCTCCAGAGGCAGTCCAGGCTCAGACCAGCTACTCCCCAAGCAGTGTCTTCAAGGAAGCAGGCCAGAGCAGCACCCCAGATCCACTGGAGCACAGCACAGCATTCACGGTGATCAGCCCTCACAGAGACTCAGTATTTCGCTCTGATGTCAGGCTAGCGGGGTGAATTTGCTTGTAAGGCGGACCAACTCCTGAGCCAAGTAGGGCACTACCAAAGGCCCTGTAGAGCAAAGTAGGCTCCTCACCCAGGTGTAATGGCACAATCAATTTTCCAACAAGAGGTGGCGAGGGTTTTTCAAGTCAGCTTAGGCGACCGTGCAGGGCAGCACCCAAGGCACCTCAGGGTGAGATGCACAGTCCAAGGAGGATATTCTGTATTAAGGAGCAGTTCACAGACAAGCGCCAGGCCCATGGGGTCAGGAAGTTAACAGGATGGTGCCCCCCCCCCCACTATGTGCTAGCCTGTGAGAAGGATGTCCATGAGTAGCAAGTCCTTGGCCCCCGTCTACCGATCTTTTCCACTACCTCTTTAATCCCTCGGATGGGCAAAAGCAGGACATGCGGCCCTATCCTGCCCCTGGTCAAGGCCCCAGCTTCACGGCCTCTGCAGGCTGGTCTGATCCAATCCTCGTGCAAGGTCGTGGCTCCACGACCTCAGCAGGCCTCCTCGTCTCTGTGCCAAGGTAGTGGTATCTTTTCCATCTCAGTCGGCAGTACACTGGGCCCCGCGCTGTCGTCCTCAGGGCTACCGTCAGCCCACAACAGAGGCCCGGCATTTTGCTCTTCCACCTCCATTGCTGTATTTAGCCGGCGTGGCTTGGCCCCAGGCACAGATCCGGTCATCGCTAGTCTCTGCCGGCGGTCTCACGATATCGGCCTCCTCACCGTGCTCGGAATACTGTGTTTTTCAGCTCCTCAGGAGACGGTCGCCGGCACGCTGTCTATTTGTGGGTAGGGTGACCAACTGGCATGGGTGCAAATTCAGGACGGTGGGTGTAAAAATTCAGGACAAAGGGTCAAAATTCAGGACAAAAATTCAGGACAGGAGGTCAAAATTCGGGACAAAACGTCCGGACAAAAGGTACGTTTTACAGACACGTCAGAGGAGGTCGCACAATAGTATAAAAGTAAGCAAATAGACAACCACTTAAGTACAAGTCAAAATAAGTTTATATTAGGTTGAGACAATCGTGCACTTCACGTTTTTTCAGTACGCCCGCAGCTTGCTACCTTAGACGATTCAAAACTTGCATCTCGCTCCACCAAGTATTATTCACCAGACAATGGTGAGCCACACCTGAATACAAGTGGGGCAGCTTTTACTGTTGATTGAAAACTACTGGATATACAAGGAATTTTGCAGTGCCAGCCACCAGTCACAAAACTGCCCCCCCCCCCCCCCATTTCCAGCCTCCCAGGGAATCACCTGATGCCCGGTCTGGCCTTGCTACCACCCTCCAATGGTGACCCTCATCTTCACATAGACCGTCTCTCATGTGTATTTAATTTCTTTTATAGTGCTACTCATCCCAAGTATGTAGGGCAGGGTGTCGGAGTGCGTTACATCACACACACATCATATAGAGACAATGACTCATATAAACGTGAAAGTCAATGTTTAGGAAATGTTACTTAAGATAATGGGTGCTACAAGGTGTAATTATTCTTTTATCTATCATTCAGTCTTTCACCATTCATTCTGTCCTTCCATCCGTGTGCCCATCTATATCCGAACATATTCAACCATTTGCAAACCTATCCACCATGTATCCTTACATCCATCATTTCACTCATCCATCCTTTCACTCATCCATCCATTATTTATCCATCCACCCTTTTACCCCATCCATCCGTACACTCATCCATCCACTCTTCCACCCATCCATCTATTCACTCATTCATCCAGCCATTTACCCTTTCACCCATCCAGCCACCCTTTCCCTTATTCATCCATTCACCCAGTCACTCATCCTTCCACCCATTCACCCTTTCAGTCATTCATCCTCCCTTTCTCTCTCTCCATCCCCCTTTCACTTATCCATCCATCCTTCCACCCACCCACCCACCCATCTACTCATCCATTCATGCATCCATCCATTGACCCTATTGACCCTATTACTCATCCATCCTATCACTCATCCATCCATCCGTTCTCTCATCCATCCACCCTTTCACTTCTTCACTCATCTACCCATCCTTTTGTTCATCTACCCCCTTTCACTCACTCATCAATCCTTACATCCACCCTTTCACTCATCCATCCATTCACCCTTTCACTTATCAATTCATCAATCCATCCATCCTTTCACTCATCCATCCACCAATTCACTCGCCCATCATCTACCCTTTCACTCATCCATCCATCCTTTCACTCAACCATCAACCCTTTTACCCATCCATCTAACCATCCAACCATACATCCATACATCCATCTATTTACCTTTTCTCTCATCCATCCTTCCGCTCACTCATCCTTCCTTTCATTATCTATCCATTCACCCTTTCATTCATCCATTCCTCCTTTCACTAAACCATCCGGCCAATGACACATTCCTTCACTTATTTACTTACCCACCTTTTCACATTATGAGCTGAGCCTTTGTCTGCAGAGTTGCAGATAGAAAAGGCCCATCAAGAAATTCACCTCGCTGTAGTTCCTAAAGCAAGGGGTGGGGTGGGGGTAGGGTTCACTATGCCACTGCACGTAGGTAATCTAAAAACTTAGAAGTCATGAGTCATGCAATATGCACAGTGCCAGGACGTGAGGTGACGGTGACATGGTGTTGTTTCCAGGGCCTTAAGTGGGGTAAAAAAACTGGGGGGTCTCTTCAAAGGGGGTCTTCGATGTAATTAAGGGTGTGGCTTAAAACACCTAGGCTAAACATATGTGCTTAGCATAGTGTTCTGCCTGACTGGTATTATGTTGTTTCTGTCATTGCATCCAGATATATAATACAGCAAGTATCATTACACCAAAAACAAGCCAGGACTATAGGCTTTGTCAATGGTTGTTAGTTGCTTAAAATAAAAAAGCAGCAACCATGGCTTTGTTGAATATAATATTGAAAACGCTTCAGTTCTAAAATGATTAGACAACATAACCCGTTCTTTTTAACTTTTTTCACAGGCGTCTTTATATAAACTGTTTTCTCACGTTGCAGCATGGGCGTTTTACCTTTCATCCATCTAACAGAATGCCCTGCTGTACAGTGAGGCAGGAGGAAGCCACCACATGACTCATTTTACCGACCTTAGCAGGATGATAGGCTGAGTCAATGGACGTGGTGGGGCTGCTCTTGTTTCTGGGGAGGAGTGCTCGGTGGCCCGTCAAGGGGCTAAGGCTTTTTGCAGGGGAGCAGTGCTGCTCCCAGTAATGGCCATAATTACGGACAAAAGGCGTTCTTAAAAGGGATCCTCACGGACAACGGACGTGAGGTCCAAATTATGGACAGTCCGTGAAATTTACGGATGGTTGGTTACCCTATTTGTCGGCTTGAAACAGGGTGCCGCCATGTTTGTTGTACCTCGCAGCGCAGCCTCCCTCTGCCAGTTTCTCTGTGTCTGGCTCGACCAGAATAGTACAAACATGAATCAGGTCGATTTGGGCAGAGGCCCTTGCTGATTGTGTCGGATGGCAGTGGATTATTCACTGATGGCTACAGGAGCCCATTCAGTGTGCGACCATCTTGGTTGGCAGCTAGTCATGCTCCCTCCCCTCTCTGCCTTTCTGGTCGCTTTCCCTGTACCTTCCTCCTCCATCCCTCTCTTTCTCGCTCTCTTGAAACCTCCTGGTGCCTACTGCAATAAAACTCGTGGAGCTGTGGAAAGTGAATAAGGCACCAGGAGCGGCGCTTTCAAAACCGGCCAACATGGGCCCCAGCCCACTGGGGAAACGGCCAGTGGATTAAAAGACCTGTTCGTCCCTATGTAAAGCAAACATTAATTGCTCTATTTTTGTATTTGAACTATGTAATTCCAGCAGCACATACATACAAGCATAAAAAACTAGAACAAAAATTCAAATTTGCATTACTTCTCTGTGAATTTTATTTGGTTTAAATCTAGTTTTGAATGATTATCGTGCACTTTATCCACCTCTGAACCGCTCAAACTTATGTAATAACTATAATACATGAGATGAGTCTCATCTTTAATGAGGGCGCCCATCCATTATTGATTTCTCATTATATCGTTAATTATTCTCTGTGATGTTCAAAAAGTATTTACATATTTCATTACTATAGTGCTTTATTCGAGGTTTCTTTTAGACATCAGTTTATGATTCATTTTCCCAATGCATTGGGGACTTCAAGTAATCTCACTAGGGGAACACATTGCATTTGGCAAAACACTAGAAATTGTGTTCACATATAGCATTAGTGCTACTAATCTCCATGTATATAGATTTAATAAATCACAAGGTTTCATTAATGTACTGACAGCGCTTCTGAAATGTCTCAATCCTCACGTGCATTTATGAAGACACCATCTTTTGTCTAAAGCAATGAATCAATCCTCTCTCCACTACTAAATATGCATACGAAAACACCAGTGCAAAAAAAGGACTCCACCACGTCTGTCTCATCATTGGCTGGTGAATAAGATCTGTGGAATGTAAAGAGTACCTCCAAAACAAACCTTATTCTAAGTGTTCTGCGTTTCAGAGAATGCAGCTTAATTTCAACTGATTGTGAAGACAGTTGTGAATTGATATACTCGAACATATATATATGTACCTCAATTACCTTATTCATTTAATTGTGAACATATTAATATGGTCACTAAGCATTTGATGATTCAAGCTCATACTCTTCAACAACATGACTTAGGGGCTGATTTATATAATGGTGATGAGGAGACTCCATTGCAACTGTGACCAAGTATCCTTTCCTCCAACCTAGGGGTTCGCCTGCCCTCTTTGTATGTGGGTAGACCTTTGGTTTAACCATGGAGGAGACTACTATGTCTCTGCCATGGCTACACCTCTCCAACAGCCCGACGGAGTAAGGGCCTTCGGAGGCTGACCTCTGTGTCTGTCCAGCTAATGTATATGGGCGGACATACAGGTCACTTTTCACTGCCCATCACTGCCAGGAAAACCCTGGTGGGAAAGGGCAGTGAAAACGAAGTTTCTTACCTGTAGGTGTAGTTTTGCAGCTTGAAGAATTTTCTAAATTCACATGCTGTACATTCTTCCTCCAGCTAGTGGTTAGGTCCAGAACTATCCATTTTTTTGTAATTCTTCTATTTTTAGGTCTCTACTACGCAGCGCGCATGTGCTGCGTAGGAGACCTTTAGCCGTCGTTCAGCTCTTTTTCGAAGCACATACTCGTGCTTGTGGCGGCATACACCTTGCGGGACCATGAAGGGGCGCGCCACATGCACAAGTATGTGCTTCCAAAAAGAGTAAACAGCTGCTGCTTCATGCGCGCACGTTTGGAAGCATTCCCAGGGCGTCTGCAACGTTTTTGTAATATCAATACGTTGGCTTGAATTTGCTGTCTTGCAATGCACACCTCTACTCCTCTCATATAAACCATTGGGACCCTTTTTGGATGATGTCAGAATTAAAGCAGACTGACACCACTTTTGGTGGCATGTTGGCACGTAATGATTACCCTTAAACAGTAATCTTCAATGGGCGTGCGCTGGGGAGGGAGGCAGCCTGAAGGAAAAGCAGTCGGGTTTTGTCATAAGTTGCTGTGAAGCGTAAGAAATCGTTTTGTTCATTAAGCCATACATGGAAATCCAAAAGAGAGGTAACAGATCCATGCCACACTACCAGAATGTCATCAATGTACCTTCTCCATATCTTTATCTGCTCTCTGAATGGATTTGACTCACTTAGTACATTGTGCTGTTCAAAAAGATGGACATACAGATTGGCTAAGCTCGGCGCGAAAATGCTGCCCATGGATGTTCCTGAGACCTGCAGATAAATTGTCTCCTCGAACCTGAAAATATTTTCCATCATAGCCAACCTGGCGCATTCCATGATGAAGTGAATTGGTGTGATGGTGTCAGGGGTTCTCATCTCCAGAAGACTCTCTATGGCTGAAAGGGTCTCTATTTGTGGAATAGAGGTATATAAGGATTCCACATCAAAGCTCACCAATATGTCAGGTAACTCCCTCGTCCGGTCCGCCACCTCCCCTTCCAGCTCAGCTTCTAGCGTGGGGTACCGACGGAGAGGTGAGTCCTGACATTTCGATATTCGACTTCTGTTCTGATGTTCTGTTTTCTAGTGCGGTATACCTTACACAGGATTTACAGATGGGTCATGAGTCTCTCAGCATACGATGACACACTGCTATGTTCTTGTTGTCTCAGCCGTAGTTTATACTTTCTTTACTGCCCTAGTCACTGAGACTTGTGCTTATTTATTGGCCGGCTTCTCATCATGCGCAGCGTTACAGCGCACTTATAAATATGTAAGCATATTATTAATGTGTGCCAGCGCTACAGCGCACTTTTAAAGATATAAGCGTTCAGTGCCTTCAGCGTTCGCTTTCCCCTTACTAGACTGTTTGATTCTGCCTTATTTCGTAATTGCACTCACAAACGACACATTGTGAAAGTTTTTCTCCCCCCCTTTCCCCCACTATAACACGATGGGATTAACTACCATGGGGCTAATTTTTGTAATTTTTGTATGCATTGATGCTCTCTTCCTTATAGAGCGGTGCCTCCTGTCCTGAGCGGATGCCAGGCGAGGCGAGGTACATACCCGAATATTGACGGGTGAGTACTTAACCAACAAAAAATTCTGTTGAAATTTACTTGATGCTTCTACCATTTTGTGTTTACAATACTCACATTTGTATTGTGCTCATGACTGTTAGTACACTGTATCTAGCGTTTTCTGTGTTGGATATTGATAATTTTTAGAAATGATTGACTTTTCTCTTCCATTATAACTAGGTTTCTGATTTCCCCTCCTAAAAATTCCAGGGAAACGGACTAACATAAAAGGTCGTATTGGGATTTCATCCCAACTACTAATTCACATAAGTTTCCTTTGTTCACGTTTTTGCAGTAGCGAAAGGTCCTGATGAGAGCTTGGACTTCATAGTCCGATAGCCGAAACATGTAGACCACCACTCTGACAGTCATTTGTTACACTGTCCACGCACTGTTTTTAAAGTGGCATCAAGATAGCACCAGAATAAAATTGTTTGTGTCTTGGTAGCCATTTTTAATAGCACTTTTTCCTTTTATATTCTTGGCACTGCAAACCATCACCCTACTTTTGGTCACCCACGACTGGGACTACCATACAACCTCCACTATTATCCAAGTGGCTGGTTTTTATGGTTTAGTTCAGAGCTCCCAAATGATGAATAGCCACCTTTGTGGGTGATGGGAACTCAACCTCTTTGGGTACACCTCAGATGGTTTTCACTTTTCTGAATATATCAGGTATCCACACAGATTATATTTTTTAGACCCACAGTATTTTTTGGTATAATGCTTTTGTAATGGTACCAATTTGAGACTAGATGAAGCACAACCGGCCGCAGGGAGGGGACGCCTAATAGAGATATGTATATTAAGTATGGTCTTTCTTCTATAATGTACAGCGCATTATGGAATAAATACACTTGTAAGGATCCTGAGTTGCGTGGGCCTATGTATGGGTCATTTGATTTACGAAAGATTGAGTATGTGGAACAATGTATGTTTAAGCGAAAGACTAGGCAAGAGATGTTTGATTGTGTACGAATGTGGGAGAAAGAAGTGCGTGAACGAATGGAGCGTGAGCAAGCCTTGATTGAAAAAGAACAGCGAAAGAACATTTATGTGAAAGCATTAGAGCTGAAGAACAAAGCAGTTAATTGTAAGCAAATGCGTGATGGTCTTTTTGTTTTCCCCCAGGTGAATTTATGAATGTGTTGCTTTCTTGGATGTACCATTTTTAAACTTGTATATAATTAGCCGGCTCCCTTAGAGGGGGTACTTAACTAGGTTTAGGTATAAAAAAGTATTTCTTCTTTGGTGACTAGTACCCCGAGGAACTAAATATGTACATAGAAAGGATCCTGGTCTGTGCACTTAGTAACATTCATACGTGGTGATATGCAGAGCGTTTTTTTTCTTGGTGTTCTGCCAGCCAAATCTAGTGAATATGACTTACAACTAGTATTTACAAATGGTTTGGTTTAAGTACAGTCTGTGGGCTGTCTTTTGTTTCTGTCCTAAGTGTTGATCTGTGGGTTAAATGTGTGTTTAAATGTCTGTGGTTTGTCATTAGTGGTGCTTGTGTGAGTAAGTAGCGATTGCGCTCTTGGTGCAAGAATGGCTAGCCTTAAGTGCCCTGTATTATCTGTATGACACCGTTTTGAAAATGTCTGGAATGAGCTCAATGTTTTTTTTTGTCATCATTCTGTTATGCCAAATATAATTAAAATAAAATACATTTTAAAAGAATCCAGCAATGAATTATATAATATATGCTAAACAGCTGCACGCTATCATTAAATTGACAGAGTAAGACACTATACATGTGTGCAAATTGCCACAATGTTAAAGATAAAATTAGAATCCACATTTAATAGGAATAAAAAGCTTCAAAAAACGAAATTGTGTGTTTTGCAATAGATAAAAATTAAGATACAAAATGTCACAGTATTTATCCTTCTGTATTAGGTATTAACAGGCATTCACATTATCTGAGTGAGTTGGTTGTTGCAGACCTGAATACACATTACAGAATGACAAAATTTGTGGAAAGGCTGACTTAAAAGGCGTGTGAATTCGACGCCTTTACGTGTCAAGCAGCTGTGTCAGCAAGTGGGTATTTCTGACTCTGGCCACAGAAAACAGCTGACGTCACTACCCCTTAAGTCAGTGCAAGCACGGTGCAAAATCCTGCATTTCAGACTGCTGTTTTAAAAGTTAGAAATATAGTTTCATTATTTTTGATAATCAGAGGACAGATTGACAGTAGGGATTTCTTTTCTTAATGCCTTTTTAAATAAGGATAAGAGTGGTTTTTGATGTTAAATAATAATGACTGTCCTTTAAAAGTGGCGCAGACTTTCAAGTTAAGTTTCTGTGCTTAGGGCTAAGAATGAATGTGTTTAAATATGATAGGCAAAGGGATGCAGCTTGCTTTTCATATGTGGACTCATCAAAACGATTAGATTTATTAAATTTTTTTAAAAAATTTGATTATATAAAAAATGTTATTTAAAATAGGTGCATTAAATTCGTTTTTTAATGTTCATAATGCCTAATAATGATGCTGTGACCTCCTAGCATCCAAATTGAATTTAAGCCGTGCTATACAGCAATAGGGGGTCACTTACATGTGAAATGTCACTTTACCCAGGCGTACAAAACGTATTTTTATAAGGGTATACATTATCCATTTCTGATGCCACATCTCTGGGATATGTAGAGGACATTCTGGGGATGACTATTATGCAAAAACATTGTAGGATATTCATTTTTAAGTGCCCCAAAAATCAAAGTCGAAATTGAGTAAAATTCACTATTTAAATGAGGTTATTCCAATCAGAGCAGCTTTTAAACTGCCTTAGGCTCCAGTAAATGCACATATGTAAGTATAGAATGAATAGCTGACATCTATACTGCTAGACAAGCACTCGGCACACTGCTTACAAATATAAATATGTACAAAAAATCTGGCAGAAGTTATTAAGCTTACCTCTTAATTGCTGGTAGACAGGAATGGAGTGGGTTTTGCTGTTGAGCTCTCAGTCTCCAGGGTCACTGTGAATTTGTATAACTGCATGAAAACCTTGCACTCAAGATGGAACAGCTGCGAATAGGTTAAAGGTCGAAGTTCTACATTTAGAAGCAGGGCTCAGCGCAACATTTGCTTTGACATTTCGACATTTGAAAGACGAAATGGCAGGGCAGGGACAGAAAGAGGTTTTGCTTACTTTTTTTGGCAAAAGCAAGGTTTTGTTCACTCACCTGAATAGATTTCATAATAATAATGGTATATGTGAGCTTTTATTAAGACAATGGCTCTGCCATATATGTAGCACTAATGCTTTTAGGGCTGAATTAAGGAAGCAATGGGATTTAGTTTGAATTCATGTGCCCTCGTGTTACACTTGTACATTTGCTAAAGGAATATGTTCTTTAGCTAGCTGAATGTGCTATTTAGCTCCTCAGATTTTGTTTCTGTCCAGTTGCTACAAATTGGGGTTGATAGTGTTGACAGAATGAAACCTGTTACAGGTTTCCTACTGTCAAAAATGGGGGGAGGAGGCTAGCTCCTCTACAAATTAAGGGTAGGCAAATTTATGTGTTCTCTCTCTTTTTTTCAATTTCTTTTGAGCCTGTCTAAACTGTCTGTGAAATAGCCATGAGACATTTAATTGGCTATTCAGTAATATTGTTTTAAGCATTATTAGCATTAATAAAATGAATAAATACATTTGCTATGTTACTGCCCATCCTGTCTGATGAAATTCTGAAAGGATGAGTAGTCTAGATTGTGGTTTCCGTATTTGTTCTTTAAGGGGAACTAGCTGTGGGTAGTTTTTGTTCTAAAATTCTCAGGTGATATCACCACTATTGTTTGTTATTCTCATGCTACATACAGTTTTGCAAGGGCATTGCTAGTTTTTATTAGCTAGTCTGTGTAAATGAGCTGACGGTCCTTACTAGAACTGATGTTGCATAGTTTGGATTGTGAAAAGTAGAATGCAGGGAAGATGCCTATGTGATCCTTAGCAAACATTTTTGAGGAAAATATTGTTTTATAGGAGTCTGTGTGTCACAAGATGTTCTGCTGGAGAAAATGTACCCATTATGTTGAAGTTTTTTAGTTATTTATGTAATAGGAATCCCTGTTAAATTAGCAGTTTTAGATTTTCCTGTTGCTCCTATAACATGAGAGTGATACAGATCAGGGTATCAGAAATATGCCCGCTACCACAGATAGAGTAATCTCCACAGTTACACGCACATGCATTCATCATACACTAGGGCCCATTTCACTAACATACGCTCCGATACTCTACCAGCAGTAAACCTGTGGAAAGAAAACTCCTGAAGCACCCTGCATCTATATCTAGGCGATAGGACCAGTTTAGTGGCTGTCTAACATAACATGAACAATCTATAAACAATAATCAAATAGTATTCAATAAATGACAAGGAAAGAAACAACCAACACCATGTTGAAAATTATATTGCTTTATCTAAAATTAGTCAGAATTAAATCAGAATAAATCATTTCTCATAGTTACCTATTCTAACTAGTGTCAGAACGGGTCAGGACCAGTCTCTTGAAAAGTTTTTTCAGGATAAAGTCCTCTGCATCGGTCCTCTGCAACGCAAGTTCACGCGGCAAGGCAACGAAAGAAAGAGTGGGGAGAGCCCTCCCTAAGCTAACATTTTTATAATGTAAAATACAATGAAAACCCACATGAATTAATTGTATCACTGAGCAGAACGAGAAGGAAGGGATATATCTTGACAACATCCTGAAATCTCCGCTCAAGAAAAGTCATAATACACAATCCTCGGAAAAAGAATCAAGTTTTGCAACTGTTTAAGTTCACTTCCTTCGACAAACCAGCCTTTGCACAGAGTTCTTTCTTAGGCTTCATTGTTCCCCAAGGACGAACATTTCTTTTGGAGATCCTCCAAACTTGCTGATGTCCTCCCGGAAACTTCCTTATAAGGACTACCGTCAGTTTTTCTGTTAACTGAACTCCAGCAGGGGTCTCCCTTGATACACCATAGATTTTGTTTCGCCTGCACCACAGCTCAGCCAGGCTTCAAATTATTTTCAGATATTTTCATAAAGGCCTCCATAGGCCACAATAGACCATCTTTAATTAAAGAGACAAGATAAAGATTACTACATCATAATGATTAGACAGTGTTAACCCCACTAATACCCTTATGTGTATGCATTTATCTAGCTTTGCGACATATAGAGCATTAATTCAGACAGCGTTTTGTGCTCAAAATAAATAGCACACAGCAACATTTAAACATGGAAAACTTGCACGTTATTGTAAATACAAATACAGCACAAATAAGCTAACCCTTGTGTAACCTTCTCTTATGTTAAGACAAACAGATTGGTTAGTGTGACTCACTTGCACAAGACAAATAATTAGTTATTAATTATTAATTAATTAATATGACGCATAGACATGCCAGAGCTTCAAAAGCCCCAGAATTTTCTAACAGAAAACTCTGCTCCAGCAATCCCCCCTTTGGTGATTTTATCACCAAATAAACCCAAAAAAAAAAAAAAAATTAGTGAAAATTTTAGTCCCATTTTAGGAGAAATCAGAAATGTCTTTTCCCCTTACACAACATTAAACACCAGTCTCTCTTTCATCATCTCTCTTAGTCTCCAAATAAACACTCTCCCTCAATTCTTCTAATTCAATTTCTTCTGGTTCTCGTTCCCTTTTCAAATTCCTGTTTTTCTTTTCATTTTTCAATCTCTTTCCCTTCTCTTTCCCTCTTCTGTTTTTACAACACACACACACTAATCTTAGTATCAGTAAAGCAACAATCACACAAGACAGCGGAAACAATATTCTACCTACAATAGTACTACCTATCTTTGTAATAAAATCCTTAACAACTATCATCTTATTAGCTAGTTTAGTCCATAAACTCCCAGTTTCAAGTGGTACTAAATCTTCATGCAAATCCGTAATATTTTTGATATAGACCTTCAGGTCTCTGCTTTCATCAGGAATGTAAGTGCAACAATGTTGAACTTTCAAAATTCCACAAACTCCACCCTCCTTAGCCAAAAGAATATCAAGGGCAAGTCGATTTTGCATAGACATGGCACGTACGGCACTCAACTCCGTATTTACCAAAAGAAATCCTCCTGCGGTATTTGTCGATAAACGATCAACCACTGTGGACAATTTCCGAATTCCATAAGCATTTAAAGAAATTCCCACTGCTGGAATCAAAACCCCAAAAATGTCACCCACTATTTCAGACCAAGTTTCTCTCTTAAAACGTTTTAGTAGATTAATATCTTCTACATCACTTATTTTATCCGTATGAAAAATCTTAGGGAAAACTAAACCCACATAACATGTGCCATACCAATGGTCAGGCAACCTGTAATAAGCTTTGTTCCCACACACATAGTACACTCCTGGAAAAATAGTATCTTCTCCACCTCTGAAACCCCAACCAGTCGCAATGAAGTATGTATCATGGCACTCACTCGTTCCCACAAAGTATGTATCATATTGGGATTTCCTTCTGGTAATGCATAGTTTACCCTTCTGCGGTGCATCCAAAGCTAAAGTTGGACTAACCCCATTCTTCAACTCCTTTCCCATTTCAATGTCCCAAATTGTCTCACTCACTTCATATTTTCCCGCTTTCTCATGCCTGTTCACTCTCCTTTCCTCTACCATATCCAGGAAAGCTTTCTCCTCTTCTTTCAAACTGCAAGTTAAATTATTCTTAAAAATGTAATCTAATGTTAGTCCTTCTTCTTCAATAAAAATCTCACCAAAAGTGTTAGCTTCTTTAGCTGGATTCAGCTCTCTGTTCATTGGCAAGTGCCCAAAAATACTATCTCTGTTAGACATCTTATAATCTACTTTCCCTAACAAATAAAAAACACTACTTAAAATACTACAAGAAATACCATATGTAGCTGGTAAATGGTGATAAGTAACACCTTCCGAAACAGATGCAGGTAACTGCATGCAGACATAGCAATCCCTCACTTCCATTGTTTTCACATATTCATATAACAGTTTAGAAAAAACATTACTAGAAAAATTGTTAATTGACCTATCTTTGTGTATGTAACTACCACTTCTAATTGGGACTACTTTTTGTGAATTCTTCTCTATATTAGTCATGTTTTCTGTGTCCATTCCAAATTCAACCTTAAAAGTAATTAATAAAACTAAAACACCCCATAGAAGCATTAATATTCCAGTACAACAGCAGCACATCTTGCACCACCTTTTAAGGAAGGCACATCTATTTGGGTTATTCTCTATGTTAGCCATTTTGCTTTCACTTCTACTCCACTACAGTAATTAAAACTTCAAATCTCCAACGTTTGTTCCAAACTTTCAGCTTTTCAAAGATCTTTCTGTTTACTCAGTCCAAGTGAATTCTTCTTTCACTCAGTTTGGATACTCATCATTTTTCACTCCAATTTCTTCAACATCAAATTGTATCAGATCTCCAACACTTGAATCCTCAGTATCTGACTCTTCTCTGATGTCAGTCAAGAGTACTTTCAGGATTTCACCAATATCTTCCTCCACCACTTCTCGTACGGTCTCCTCTGGATTTCCTTGACTTTCCACCTCTTCACCTTCAGGCAGTGTCACATACGTCCATTCCGGCGACCTATACTTTTGGTTTGGTCTTTTAACTCTTTTTATTTCTACTGGTTCTTTTGTTTTCTTTGATTCTTCTTCAGCTTTAGAAGTTTGACTGGATACCTCATTCACTTGTTCTGCTTCCGATGTATTTGCTCTTATTATCTTGTACCTCAGTCTTTTTACTCTGTTGTTAGGCCAACGATCTCCTCTCACAACCTTTTTCGGCTTCACTTCTTTAACACTCTTCTCTCCAATCGAAGTTCTCTTTCTCAGAACTCGACCCTCTGTCTGTTCATTTTCATCATCCGATTCTGTTTCAATTGCCTCTTGCTTTCGTTTCTTAGCAGTTTTCACAGATTCTTTCACCACTGTTTGAGACTTCCCTACTTCTGTCCCTCCTCGGGTCTCCGACACGCAATCTTCTTGCTGTCTATTTGTCCCTTTACCTAGCTCCTCATCAATGTTCCCTACACCTCCTCGGGGTTCTTCCGCAATCTGTCCCTCTCTATCTTCTTCTGACCCTGCTTCTCCAAGAATAATCTCAAGTGGTTCTTCAATCTCCTCCTCTTCTGATTCAGGAGTAGTCTCTATGTGTTTTCTCTTTTCTTTTCTTTTTCCTCCACTGCTACTTGAAACTTCAGGCTCTTTCACAGAAACAGAATCTGATCTTCCTTCTGATACTCGCAGTGAATCCCTTGAAGCTCTCTCTGCTTCTCTTCTCACTGATTCTGTATCTTCAGGATCCTCACCATCACTGGAATCTGACTCTTCATAATACTCTTCGCCAGTTCCCTCTCTTGGACTTGGAATTCTCAGAGTATGACTTGCATGTACCCAGTGTCTTACTCCAGCACACTTCACTGCAGTCGTTGTAGTCAGAATAACTTGTCTCGGCCTTCCCCACCTTGGAATCAAGCAATTTCTTCTTCTGTGCACCTTAATCCTCACCCAGTCTCCTGGACTTAGATCATGGGCTTGCTTCTTCTCAAGTGTGGTAGCTTCTTCTCCAACCTGGTGAAACACAGAATGAACTGCGTCAGCCAGGCCTTTACAGTAATCCAAAATCATGTCATCAGTTATTGCCATCAATTTATTCACAGGCACGAATGCATGTCGCATTGCACGTCCCATAATCATTTCATGCGGACTCAAACCTGTAGTTCTATCTGGAGTAGATCTCATAGTCATCAAGACTAGAGGAAGAACGTCTGGCCATTTCATGCCAGTGGCTAAGCACATCTTCCCAATTCTGTTCTTGATTGTGCCATTAATCTGCTCAACCACACCATAAGCCTCTGGTCGGTATGCACAATGTAGCTTCTGTTGTATTTTTAATGCTTCACAAATCAAACCAATGAGTTCATTTTGAAAGTGCCTACCTCTGTCAGATTCAACTGTGACTGGAAACCCAAACCTAGGAATCAACTCCCTCAACAGTAATTTTGCCACTGTTAATCCATCATTCCTCCTTGTCGGATAGGCTTCCACCCACCTTGAAAACAAACAGACTACTACTAGGACATACCTCAGTCTGTTCACTTGGGGCATTTCAATGAAATCAATTTGCATTCTTGTGAAAGGACCTCCTTCTCTGCCAATTGTCCCTAGACTCACCACTGTCTTTTTCCCAGTGTTAAACTGCTGACAAATCAAACACCTTTGACAGATGCTCTCCGCAATTGCCCTAAACTTTGCATTGTACCAGGTTTGCTTAAAGGACCTAATCATCGCGTCCCTCCCCAGATGTCCCTGGCCATGATACATCCTTGCCATTGACGACAAAATTGAGTTTGGCATTACTGGTCTGCCATCTCTGTAGACCCAAACATGGTCTGTTTCTCTTGGAGCACATCCTGCCTTAATCCAATCTTGTTTTTCTTCCTCCCCTGCCTCATCTTGTAACTGTTTCACTTCATCCCATGTTTCTAGGACATTAGTAAACATCACAAAAGGGAAAGACATTTCCTTATTTTCTCTGTCCCTATTTATTGACTGATTTAGCTTCGCACAATACTGTGCCACATCGTTAGCATATCTATTGCCAACAGTGATAAAATCCTCTCCTGAAACATGTGCTGCACATTTTACAACTGCTAACTCCTTAGGCAGCTGTATCGCCTCAAGCAATTTTCCAATCAGCTCAGCATTCTTTATCGGAGTTCCACCCGATGTCAAGAAACCTCTTTGTAGCCATAACTGGCCAAAATCATGCACCACTCCAAACCCATACTGACTATCTGTCAACACAGTTGTTCTCAAATCTTTCCCAATCTCACAAGCTCTTGTCAATGCCACTAATTCAGCAACCTGTGCAGATTTTACTCCTTTCAATGGTGATGCTTCCATAACTTCTGAAACTTTGCACACTGCATATGCTGCACATAGCACACCATTATCATTTCTCAAGCATGATCCATCCACAAACAGCACATGATCATTCTCTGACAAAGGAACGTCCTTGATATCTGGTCTTGGTTTCGTACAGTACTCAAGCACATCCAAACAATCATGATCATCTTCCATTTTTATACCCACATTCTCAATATCTGGCAAGAGTGTCGCTGGATTCACATTCGTACATCTTTCAAGAGTCACATTTGATGCTCCCAAAATCACTTTCTCGTATTTAGTCAGCCGACTATTTGACATATGCTGAGTTCTGCTTCTTGTCAAAAGAATTGCCACATTGTGAGGTACGAATACCCTTACAGGATACCCCATTATGATTCCCTCACTTTGTTCCAGACTTCTGCATGTTGCAGCCACAGATTTTAGACAACCTGGTAAACCCACAGCTACAGGGTCAAGTGTCGATGAGAAGTACGCAATAGGTCTCCTCAATTGTCCATGTTTCTGGATTAACACTGAAAGTGCACATCCATTTCTCTCACTGCAATACAGTTCAAACTCTTTTTCATAGTCTGGCATACCCAGAGCTGGAGCTTCACACATTTTTGTTTTAAGCTCTTCAAATGCTGCCAATTGTTCTGCATCCAGATCCAATGGATCTGTCATGTCACTTTTTGTCAATTTAATCAATGGCTTTGCTATCAGGGAAAAATTAATTATCCACTGACGACAATATCCCACCATACCCAGGAACATTCTCACCTCTCTCTGGGTTTTTGGAGCTTTCATTTCTCTGATTATTTTGATCCTGTCAGTAGTCACTTTTCTCAGACCTTTCTCAATATTATGTCCAAGATAATGCACCTCTTTCTTGCAAAACTGCAATTTAGCTGGAGATACCTTTAACCCTCCATCTCCCAGATGATTCAGTAAAGCTATGGTATCTACTTCACAAGCTTCACGTGTCTTTGATGCCACAAGTAGGTCATCAATATATTGTACTAGTACTGAGTTCTCAGGCATGACCAAACTTTCCAACGATTTTTTCAATAACTGATTGAATATCGAAGGACTCTCTGTATACCCCTGTGGGATACGACACCATGCTAAAATACGCTGGCCAAACCTAAATGCAAAAATCGGCTGGCTGTCATGATGCAATGGAATTGAAAAGAATGCATGACACAAATCAATCACTGTGTACCACTCAGCATCATGTGGAATTTGATACAGAATCACTGATGGATTTGGCACGATGGGACAACATGCCACCACAATCTGATTAATTTTTCTCAGGTCCTGCACGATCCTGAACTTGCCATTAGGTTTCTTTAGCCCCATTATCGGTGAATTACACGAACTACTCAGTAATTCCCTCAGAACTCCTTGCTGAATCATTTTCTCAATTATAGGAGTTATCCCTTCAATAATTTCTGGCGTCATTTTGTACTGAGGAATGTTAGGATATGTAATTCCCTCTTTCACTGCAATCTTTACTGGATCTACATTATTCATCAATCCCACATCCTCTCCAGTAAAATCCCAAACTATTCTTTTCACTGTGTCTCTCAACTCTTGAGGCAAATCCTCCGGATTAAACACTGGAAATGCACCAATTAATTCATTTTCTCTATTTTCTAGAGTCATTCGGTAGAGAACATCATCATCTTGTGTCTCAAAAGCTATTCCATCTGGTGTACAGAAAATCGTGCAGTTCATTTTACACAATAGGTCCCTACCTAACAGGTTCACTGGACTCGTGTCACAGACAATAAATCTGTGCATGTCTGAAAATTTCCCTATCTGTACTTTCACTGGTTCAGTAAGACGTGTTCTGATTTGTGTATTGGCTACACCAACTACTTGGATTGCTTCATCCGAGAGAGGAAGATTTCTAACATCTGTTGACCTGACAGTTGATCTTGTCGCACCTGTGTCTACTAAAAAAGTAACACCCTCTTCATTTATTTTTCCATCCACAAATGGTCCTGCCTGGTCTATTTCTAGAGTTGCACCAAGTATGCACTCTTCTTCCTCTCCTCGGCACCGTCAGTAATCACTTTCAGACTCACTCCCTTCACTCTTTAACAAGTACTGCTGTACCTTGTTAGTACGTCTTGGTTTGTTTACCTGCTCATCATTGAAGAATCCCGAATCCTGACTGTACTTTTGTACCCCTCTATTCTGCGGTAAAGGTGGTTTTGGCTCTTGACTCTGCTGCTGTCTCACAACTTTCTGCTGTTGTTGCTGTTGCTGCTGGTTATTCCCTTCATTCTGCACCTGTTGATTTAAGGATTTACCCTCATTTAATGGTGGATTAGGACATTCAGATCTCCAGTGTCCCAGTTGACCACAGTTGTGACACGGGAACTTCTTCTTGGCTTCCTCAAGACTTCCCCTTCCTTTTCCTGCAAATCTTGGTCTATTCCCTGTATTATTTCCTGGATTATTTGCCTGTTCCACTAACTGTGCTTCTTGTCTTTCTGCAACTTTCACTTGTGCCCACATTGCTTTTTCCTTCAGCTTTCTTTGTTTTGCTTCAATTTCATCACTGAAATATTTTGCATGTCTCAGAATCTCATCCACTTTCTTACTCTGCCAATCCACTGTGTGTTCACGAATTCTCTCACCAATTTCAGGTCTCAGGCCATATACAAATCGGTATACAAAATGACTCAAATCCTTGTCACCCAGGTGTTCATCTCCACTGAATTGTTTAAAAGCCAGTATCAGCCTTTCGTAAAAAGCATGAACTGATTCTTTTGCTTCCTGTTGTGTTCGATCTATTTTAACCCAGTCTGTCTCTTTTGGAGGAACTTTACTCTTCAGGTAAACCATCACCTGCTCATACTTCCTCATCACTTCTGGATCTGGTGCCCCTGTTCTCGGATCTCTTGGATATTCTTCACTAGGCCAACTCACAACTATTTTACACTCAGTCCACAAGTCTGCTGGAACAATTATATCAAACAGACTATTCAGGTCAACCCACAGCACTTTTGACAATTTCACAAACCTGTCTACCTGCCTATACCACTCGACGGGCTTTTCTCTCAATCGAGGGAAATCATTTGTAAATGATAAAATATCCTGTCTGGTCCAAGGAACATGTACATATCCTCCTCCAGGTATTTCTCTCATAGGAAACTGCTCCACTGGTTTCTCTTTTTCTCTTACTGGAAATGCTGAGTAAGTTGTTCTATCTTCAGATTCATCTCTCTTCTTATACCACCTATCCTTCCACTTTTCTACATCACCCCATCTACGCAATAATGCCACCATTTCCTTAATCTGTCCTGTTCTACCAGAAGTATTCAAATTTTCTATGTCCTTTTCCGTAAAATCCATCTTGTATGTTTTCTGTAAAGCCTTTACTTTATCAATGTCAACTCCTTGCTCATTTGCTATCGCTCTCAATCTATCGTGTGTATTTCTTGCTCTCCATGTTATGCTCTTGCACATGAACAATAATTCACCATCATGATGACTCTTCAGGATTTCTGTTGGAACTGTTCCTGTCACAAGCTCTTCTAATTCTATACGTAATTTAACCACATCAATAACTTGTGAATCTTTATCCTTTTTCTGTAGAACTTTCATCCAGTCGTTTAAATCGTCAACTGTTATTTCTGCCGTTTTTCTTACTGGAACCACTTTTCTCTGCGGTTCTAAAATTGGCATTTGTGAACAACTAGGTTCACTAACATCCATTAATTCACTACCTGTGTCATGTCTTGTTTGTCTCAGGTCATTTCTCCCTGTTCTTTTATCTGAATCTCCTGAAGATCCAGCTGAATTTGTCAAGTCATTTGCAATATATGGAACTACCAGTCCATTTTCACCTGCTCTCTGTCTATCAAACCTAGGAATAACCGGACCTATAGTTACAGGTACCGTAACAGCTTCCAGATTCATCGTTAACTCCCTAATTTTCTCAGTCAGTTCTGTTGTCGTCTTCGCTAATTGTCTAGCATTTTCCCTAGTACCTTGACTGAAAGACCCACTACCTCTTGATTCAGGTGTCATCTTTTCCTTCTCAACTGCATCTCTTATCGGAGAAACAACTGGTGTACTCTCATCTGGTTCTGATCTATATGGAGGTGGTCTCTTGTAAATCATGTCATTTAAGACCTCATCTTCATACTCTCCATATCTTCTCCTATCTGACTCAGAAACCCTTTCTTCTGAGGGAGCAGAAGCTTCAACTGTTCTCATAGGATATAATCCTTCTGACATATTAGCATCCCGCCACCTTTTCATTCGATCATGATGTGTTTCACGATCATGTCTCCTCCCAAACATATATCTGTACTGACCTCCAGTTCTCTGTCTTTCTCGACTAATTACTTCATCTTCCCATTCCACTAAAGCCTCAAACTGTGTAGGTCTTGGCTTCGGGTCCAGATGTGCCATCTTTTCCCGTAAATTTCTCAACACGGCCAGATTAAATGAACCATGTTCTGGAAATGCTAGAACACCATCTTCTTTAGTATAGCCAACCCAATTCTGCAACCATATACAGGTATGTAATCCATATTTTGCAACCATAAAGGATGCAGGTGTTTTCGCTGGAGGTAGCAACTCACCCTCTCTTGTCTTAACCTCTTTATCTTTACTAAACCACTTCTTAACCTTTCCAAAGAATGTCTTTTTCTTTTTCTCTTCTTGATAATACATTTTAGCTAACTTTTATTAAACTCTCTACTTTTAAAAGGTTTGCAAACTTAATTCTCGTTAACGCACCAGTCCTGGAGCGTCTACGTCACTAAACAGTTCTACCAATCCCTGCGCGACTCACACTAACGCACCAATCCTAGCGCGAACCCTACTCTGAGTCACTATCCAATCAGTGCGCGAACTTTCTGACGTCAGCAGCCGCTGCAGTCTCTGTCTCCTGTCACTGTCACTCGTCTACCCCTCCTTTACAAAACTCTCAGTAGACTTCGTGTGTCAAAATTTCTACAAAATCTGTTAGTTACCACATAAAAACATTTCCATTGTCTGCTTCGCTAACTACAGAATAGAAAAGAGAGTCTATTTCTCAAGAGTCAACAACTTTACATACATCTCATAACTGTTTCCTCTAGGACGTATCCAAAGAGTCTTACAATCAATAAATGTATATGCATTGACGCACATTCATACGAGAAAAAAATATAGTACATACACACAGAATTCTGCTTCTTGAGAACAGCGCACAATCTGCCTCTGCACAGAATTATAACTCACAACAACTAAGCAGCTTACCTCTGCCCAGTTCTGCAAACAAGCTCAGAGAATACCTATTACTCCTCCCGCAATAAGCTTTAACGGCAATCCTTACAGATCCCTGGGACTTAAAACCAGAGTTTCACAGATAACCTTCACTACGATACACACTCCTTATATACCAGAAATGTTCTAATAGTAACATACAATGTCACTGATTCTGAACCCAGACAATGAACAAACGCGCAACTTCTATTGTCACACGTAATTCCTTACAATCCCGTCTTTCCCGAGAGCAGCATATACAACTTCCTCTGCCCTACTACGGAACTGTTTCCAGCTTCCAAATTCCAGAAGCACTACATATAACTCGACATTACGACTCCAACATATAATATTAGTACATATACCAACAACATCAAAATAAATCAATAATCAATAAGCTAGTTTACAAGCAATCTTATCTTATCTTATCAGATCAAGACAACCATCTAAACCATCCTCTGCTACCAGAGAAATTGATACAGATCAGGGTATCAGAAATATGCCCGCTACCACAGATAGAGTAATCTCCACAGTTACACGCACATGCATTCATCATACACTAGGGCCCATTTCACTAACATACGCTCCGATACTCTACCAGCAGTAAACCTGTGGAAAGAAAACTCCTGAAGCACCCTGCATCTATATCTAGGCGATAGGACCAGTTTAGTGGCTGTCTAACATAACATGAACAATCTATAAACAATAATCAAATAGTATTCAATAAATGACAAGGAAAGAAACAACCAACACCATGTTGAAAATTATATTGCTTTATCTAAAATTAGTCAGAATTAAATCAGAATAAATCATTTCTCATAGTTACCTATTCTAACTAGTGTCAGAACGGGTCAGGACCAGTCTCTTGAAAAGTTTTTTCAGGATAAAGTCCTCTGCATCGGTCCTCTGCAACGCAAGTTCACGCGGCAAGGCAACGAAAGAAAGAGTGGGGAGAGCCCTCCCTAAGCTAACATTTTTATAATGTAAAATACAATGAAAACCCACATGAATTAATTGTATCACTGAGCAGAACGAGAAGGAAGGGATATATCTTGACAACATCCTGAAATCTCCGCTCAAGAAAAGTCATAATACACAATCCTCGGAAAAAGAATCAAGTTTTGCAACTGTTTAAGTTCACTTCCTTCGACAAACCAGCCTTTGCACAGAGTTCTTTCTTAGGCTTCATTGTTCCCCAAGGACGAACATTTCTTTTGGAGATCCTCCAAACTTGCTGATGTCCTCCCGGAAACTTCCTTATAAGGACTACCGTCAGTTTTTCTGTTAACTGAACTCCAGCAGGGGTCTCCCTTGATACACCATAGATTTTGTTTCGCCTGCACCACAGCTCAGCCAGGCTTCAAATTATTTTCAGATATTTTCATAAAGGCCTCCATAGGCCACAATAGACCATCTTTAATTAAAGAGACAAAATAAAGATTACTACATCATAATGATTAGACAGTGTTAACCCCACTAATACCCTTATGTGTATGCATTTATCTAGCTTTGCGACATATAGAGCATTAATTCAGACAGCGTTTTGTGCTCAAAATAAATAGCACACAGCAACATTTAAACATGGAAAACTTGCACGTTATTGTAAATACAAATACAGCACAAATAAGCTAACCCTTGTGTAACCTTCTCTTATGTTAAGACAAACAGATTGGTTAGTGTGACTCACTTGCACAAGACAAATAATTAGTTATTAATTATTAATTAATTAATATGACGCATAGACATGCCAGAGCTTCAAAAGCCCCAGAATTTTCTAACAGAAAACTCTGCTCCAGCAAGAGCATGGTCCTAAGCATACAATGTAGGTACTTTTATTAAGAGAAATCATTTTTAGAAGTGTCTGCAGTCCTGTACAAGTAATGCAAAGTCTATGAGTAAAAGTGTAGAACATTTCCTTTTTTCTTGAGGGTCTTTAGATGATTAAGATAGGAATATACAGATGTAAGGATTTGGAGTATGTCTGTATTGTTTTTTTCTTTTCCTCAGAATTTAGTAAATGAACACAGACTTCCTTGGCTGCTTGGGATTGGGTGACGTATTACTCTTGTCAGTTCACCAAAGAGTTCCTTTTATACTTGCCAATAGGTCGAGGCTGTTGTTTTTTTACTCTCACATAGATGAAAGTGGTTCTTGGGTGCCTTGCTAATATATGGGGCGTCCCTAGACTAGGCAGTATTCTGAGACTATCCTCTCTGTTGATAGATTATTTCTGTACCTTGTCTAAAGACCTTTTGTTCTGTCCACCAATAGATATTCGCTGCTTTACAACCATTGCCAGAGGGGCGCGGACATCAGATCTAGCTTGAGGAGTCAGCACCAGTCCAGCTTGAAGTCAAAGTGAAGGTAACCAGCACAGGCATTGCTGGCAACCAGGACCTCAGTGAAGGTAGATGGCCGGAAGCACTGGGATGTGAAGTGTGTACCCCTGCCACTGTCTTGGGCGCAAGACGGGGTCACAAATCAGAAAGGAGAAATCGTGGATCAAGTTTTTGATGCCCAGCCGAGAGTCACAGACCAACCAGGAAGGCGAGAAAGTTTTTGCTTGAGGTAACCCCCTTTGAAACAAGGGTTGCTTCAGAGATCCTAGCATTAGGCCTCTGAATCCTGGTCCGAAAGTGCCTGTAAAGTTTTCACCTTTGTTGGTAAAGAGATACCTGGGCACACTGAATGCAATCTATGGCCCCAACGAAAGAACAGTGTGCCAGCAGAGCAATACAGGAGTTAGGGAAGGACTTGAGTTCAGGGTACAGGTGCTGTGTCTCTGGTGCCTGTTAGATTGAAATGAAGAAAACTGGTGCACTGCCTGAGACACTGGACAGGATCGCTGAGAGCATTAGCCCTGGTGGGTGATTGCCCTATCCTGAAAGAAGAAACTTTTCCCTTGAAACTGGGCCGTGATTCCTGAGTTGCGAGTTGTGCAGCTCCCCCGTGGGAACAACAAGAGCCTGCCTGTGAGGATCAAACGGACACAGGGAGAAGACTCCCCTCTGGTTGGTTGTACAGCGGCTTTAATTTCCCAAGGACTTCCTTTTCTTTTTTGTTGAAAATGTACCCCATTGGTAGTCCCATTTTTGAGGAGGAGCAACCCTTTGCAGCTCTTCGTCCTAATTCTCATGGTACTGTGTGGTCCTCCTGGTCCCCTGGATCCAGGATCATTTTTGTAATAATATATTTCTGACTGCTTTCATAATTGTATTGGGAATAATGTTTATTCTGCGAGAGAAAAGTTCATCTGAGCAGTTGACAAATGTTCCTTTACCCTTTCCTTGATTAATACTCTAGCCCTCATAAAGGAAACACTGGAAAAGTCTAGTGAAAATGTTTTTATTAGATATGTACTGTTGGCTATTTTGATATTAAAATTGATGGTCACTGAAATGCATAGGAGCCTTGAAAATGTTTTTACTGGATGGTTCTAGGATTTGCTTAGGACTAGAAAGCTAATAGTTCTGTTTCTGATAATAGTAATTACTCTCTCCTGCTCTCTGTATGACCCAATTCTCTGTTCCCTTTGTACTCCTGCTTATACCTTATACATACCAGCCTAACAATATTTAGAATGAGAAATGCCCACCTAGCAATGAATTAGGATATTGATAAATTTGTGAAAAAATTAATGTGCATATTTTTTGTTTTCCTACTGGATTATGGGAAATGTCTTTAGCTCATGCTAAAAGGACCGTCTGTTGAAGATTGCATTCATCTCTTAGCATGAGCTGAAAGCCATTTTGTACTTAGCAGCCATTTTAGTTAGCTATGTGCTGGCCATTTGCTGTTTTCCTCTCGCAGAGTCTTGCACATGCTCAGATGGGCCTAGCTAGTAGAATGCACCTGTTCCTAGTATAGAACTGTCAGGCTGTTCTAACTGATGTCAGCAACTTATTACTCCTCCTACTTGTTGACTGTGCAGTTTCTGTATGACCATCTATGTGCATAACTCTTCTCATGTGTACTTGTACCGCCTTTTTCAGCCCCTGTGTGGGTATAAAAGGACCATGCATCTTCTGTTCAGTGTGCTACTTCACTCAACACCGAAGGGTGCTGTGTGAATGTAGTTCCACCTCATGAGGTTTATTAAACTATGTATTTTCTATTCCAGTTTCTGTGCCAACTTCTTCCTATTGGTCTGAGGACTCTGTGCAGAGCAGGGCGAACCCCTTGCACTGGTAGGCCTAGCTGAGGTCACCATCAACACGGCTGCTCCCTGCTCTTCACCTGAGGTGCACTGCACTGATCGTACCGTTTACCTACTGTTTCTCCCAGGAGGAATGCGCGTGCCCCTTCCGCTCGAGGACCCGTGACAGCTCGAGGAGCACAGGAGTCCGCGGAGCCTGTTAATCTGTCAAAAACTGAAGCAGATGCCTTTGGCAAAGCTCTTTTAAATCAAAATAGAATCTTCAGCCCTTCGCCTGTCTTGGCAGCCCAGTAAAGAGAGGGAGGTCGGCACGTAAACATGCATTGGCAATGTCATTAAGTTTGAAGCTCTCTCTCAAGCGCTGACGAAAGCAGAAACAAGCATTTGCAATGCAATAGGTCTCGCATTTGCGAGACTTTGAGCTACTGGCATTGTAAATGACTATGCCTTTTATCTATGTGTTGGTTTTGAAAACATATAAATAAAAGGCATTGTCATTTACAATGCCAGTATCTTAAACTGTTGTTTTATGTTGTTGGGCATCAACAGATTAGTGACCCAAGATGGGAGAAATTTATTGAGGGGTTTGACCTATGTTTCCTGCACAAAGCCTAGTCTTGAGCGCCGTTGCATTGATCAGGATATATATATATTTTTTAAAATATCTTTTTATTAACAGTCATCGACATACACGCGATCATAGCAGTAAATCAATATCAGCATAGGCATGACAAAATAAGCCAGAAATCCCTCACACTATACACAGTAAGGACAGATCATAGAGGGAGCATGTCGTCCAAGGTAACACTCTGTGGGGGAGCACAAATGTCCCCACGATACGAGTTCCAAGGCATCCAAATTCGGGACCACTTTTCAGGGCATCCTCGAGCAACATATATTGTCTTTTCCTGGAACATGCACCAGTCCATGCTTGACTCCCATGCCTCCAGCGTGGGTGGTGTTGTCGCCCCCAGGCCTAAGCGATGTTTCTTTTTGCCAGCATAAACCCCAGAGTGGCCCACTGTGTTTGGTGTGTGTTCCAATCAGTTGGTTCCCATATGTTCAGTAGACACTTACGTGCTTCCGGGCGAATAGCGATTGCGAGTACAGCCCCATCACCTCATGTATCTCCCTCCAATATGACTGGATGTGTGCGCTTTCCCAGATGATGTGCATAAAAGTGCCCATTTGCCCACATCGCCTACGACAGTCCCCTGTTCCCACTTTTCCCATCTGCATCAGTCGAGGCCCGGTCATATATATCCTATGCAGGATTTCAAGCTGTACTAGTCTTAGTCGTGCTGGGATTGCCACTACCCGGGGGGGGGGAGGACACCGCCTCCTGCCATTCCTCATCATCCATTTCAATACCATATGCCACCCATTTATGCCATAGTAAGGAACGAGGATCTTCCATATTGTATATTAGTTTGTTATAAATTAGTGAAATGGTCTTCTCTGGGAGGTGGCCATCCAGTATCCTATCCTCCAACGGGGAGGACTCCGGAGGGGAGGAACCCTTCGGAAGGAGTGAGTGTAGTGCATGGCGAACCTGCGCGTAACGAAAACGCTAAGTGTCAGCCAGCTCATGTTGGCTTTGAAGAGCAGCAAATGTTTTTACTCCTCCCTTCTCCCACATATCTTTAATTTGTGAGATACCGATCATGTCCCACTTGTCAAATCCCTTTGATATCCACAGATTACCCAATTGCGCAGAGTCCCACAGGGGGGTGGCTAACGTCAGTCTATGCTCCCAACCTGGGGATCTGTTTGCGGCATGCCATACACTTACCGAATGACCAGTAGGGCCCGTCAGGTGAAGCCGGCCAGGTTTCGAGTAGAGCGATCTATTATAGTTCTCTCCCGGAAGAAGCCACCTATCCATATGGTAGCCTGGGTCATCAGGGCTACCGTAGGTGCCATGATTGATAGCTGCCAAATGCGCCGCCCATTAATATTTCTTTATATCAGGGAGGCTAATGCCTCCGTCATACCATTTTAATGTGAGTTTCTGTAGGGCTATACGTGGTGTTCCAATACACAATATTTCTCTCTGGAGGCGTTCAATTTCTTTAAAATATGTAGAGGAACAGGGTTGAGTGAATTTTGTAGGACATAAAGGAAGCAGGGGAGGGACATCATTTTAAAAAGGGCAGCCTTACTCAGGAGGGAAAGGGGGAGCAATTTCCAACTGGCTATGTCTCGTCTTAACCGTAATATCGGGGGAAGCAGGTTGTTATCTTAGTGGAGTGTGGAGTCTAAGGAGAGAAATATCCCCAAATATTTGAATCCCGTAGTACTGACCTGGATCGGGCAATTACGAGGTAAGGTCGGTAGGCTTCCCTGGAGAGCATATAAGTGGCACTTAGTCCAGTTGATCATGAATCCAGAATATCTTCCGAATACTGCCAACATGTCTAGAACTGCAATTAGGGATTTTTTAGGGTTGGTGAAATAGAGTAATATATCATCTGCGTAAAGCGAGATGTGGTCTTCCCATTCAGGTGACCAACACAAACCACGGATAACTGGGTCCCATCGGATCCATGCTGCCAGCGGTTCCAAGGCTAAGGCAAACAGGAGGGGGGAAAGCGGGCATCCCTGGCGGGTACCCCGGCTCAAGGCAAATGTGTCTGACTTTTTAATATTAACCACCACCTGCACTAATGGCATTGAGTATAGGAGGCGTGTCCACTGGATAAATTCCGGACCGAACCCCATTTTCCAGAGCACAGCGAAGAGATAAGGTCATTCGACCGTATCGAACGCTATAGTGGCGTCCAAGGATACCAGAATAGCTGGTTCCAGTATCGTGCCTGCCCTACCTAGAACCCCATGGACTCGGCGCAGGTTCAGTGCCGTATTCCGGTGCGGAATCAAACCGGATTGGTCAGGGTGCACAAGGCTCGATATTATTTTAACTAGACAGTTATCCAGTACCTTAGCAAGGATTTTAGGTTCAGCATTAAGGAGGGAGATTGGTCGATACGTATTACAGTCTGTTTTGGTTTTGCCTTCCTTATGTATAGTTACAATATTAGCTATTCGTTGATCCATCGGTAGCTCCCCTCTCTCCCTGCTTTCCTCAAACATGGCTTTAAGGTAGGTGGCCAATTTATCATGGTTGAGTTGATATAATTAGATGGGAATGCCGTTAGGGCCAGAGGCCTTCCCTGAGTTGAGTGATCTGATTGCCTGTGCTACTTTGTCGGCTGTCAAAGAGCTATCTAATAGTTGCTGTTCTGTCAGGGAAAGGGTGGGAAGTGCTATGTCCCTCAACAGTTCGACAGAGTCTTCTTCAGTGTAGGGTGCCACCACTGTATACACCGCAGTAAAATGTCTAGCAAAGTGATTTGCAATTTCTTGAGGGTCAGTGATGCTGATATTATTAGCGTCGTGGAGAACCGGGACCAGTCTACTTGCCCATTCCCGTTTATCAAGCCAAGCTATCAGTTTCCCAGCTTTATCTCATAGATCGTAGATTTTACTGAGTTTCTCTCTTCCCATTGTTTTAGCTTTTTCTGTAACTAATGCCTTATATTCGTCCTGTTTAAGAGGCAACAAGTGGAGCGACTCTGGCGTGGTCTGTATTTCCATTTCCCTCTCTAGCCGATATATTTCGTCCTCTATGGTAGATACCTCATTTTGTTGTTCCTTCTTATGACCTGATATTAGGGACAAAGCCTCTCCCCTAATTACTGGTTTAAAAGCCTCCCAGAGTTTCTGAAAGGAGTCCACTGTGGCCGCATTTTCACTGAAATAAGTGTCCATCGCGTTGATAAGATCCTGACGGATTTTGGGATTACGGAGATACCAGGGATTGATGGGGACAACTCTGCCCACCTTTACCTGGTCCAGGAGAATATGTACCAATAACGGTGAGTGATCGGATATGCCCCTAGCTAGGTGTCTGATTTCGTGAATTTGCCAGATTTGGGAGCTAGGGACCAAAATATAATCCAATCTGGAAAGGCTTTGGTGGGTTCCGGAATGGAAAGTGTGTTGTACTTTCTCAGAGTTGTATGTACGCCAGCTGTCCACTAACCCCATGGTCTCAAGGAAGTCAGGCAGTCATCTAGTAGCGGCCCCATGTCACGTGACGGGTGGCGGTCCAATCTACCCGAGCCTACTGAGTTAAAGTCACCTCCCAGTAATAACAGTCCCTCCTGCAGTGAGAGGAGAGTAGTGCACAGGTTCTGAAATGTAGTAGTTTGGAGGCCAGGTGGTACATAAACAGACATCAAGGTACTAGTGCGCCCCTCCCAGGACCCAGTAATACCTATATATCGACCCCTGTTGTCGGCCCAAGTGGAATCTACACTGAGGGGGAATGTGTTTTTTACCATATTACCTACACCTCTCGAACCTGTTGTGAACCCTGCATGCGCCACTAGTTTGTATCCCCATCTGCACATCACTTTACAGGAGTGACCTATCAAATGTGTCTCCTGGAGAAGGACGACGTCAGGGGCCAATTTCCTGATATGTTGAAGAACTATACTACGTTTAACCTTGTCCCCAAGCCCATTGACATTCCAGCTTAGAATTTTGGCACTCTTATCCCACTGCGTATGCATTAAGACTAGTGGAAAACTTCGGAGCCTCAGTCACTCCCTTCACATTGCTTGTCAATGTAAAAACTAAAACAGAAAACGAATCAAAACCAGTGAAAGATTTCAAAGCATCAGTCACGCCTATCACATTGCTTGTCGATGTAAAAACTATAACAAAAAACAAATTCAAATTCCCTTCCCAACAACCCCCCTCCCTGCTTCCCTGCCCTTTGGACTTGAAACTGCCCATACTAAACTGTCAGAGTGCCTGTCGCCCAACTTCAGTACTAATCAAAGAAAAGTGGGATGCGTGGTGCCCCAGCCCTCCCCCCCCGCCCCACCTAAAGCAAGTTATACAACTCTGAGAGGAAAAGGAGTGTCATTGAGTGTTCTGGCTTTCAGGCCAAATGCGCCCTCGTTACCAGTCTCATAATGTTCCATCTGGTCCATTGATGGCTCCACCCTGGTCACTCGCGTCTCTCGCGGAAGTCTGGTGCATCCCGAGTTACTGCCTGCCTCCCCCATAGTACTGGAACTCCTACCTCATGCTTTACGGGTCTCCAACCAGTTCGCCGCTATCTCTGGGTGATCGAAGAACCAGGCCTTCCCATCTGCTTCCACGCGGAGTTTAGCCGGAAAGAGCATTGCATACTTGAGGCCCTTGTCTCTAAGCATTCTCTTGACTCCCAGAAAGGATCTCGCTGCTTCTGTACCATCTGGGTGAAGTCAGGGAAGAAGCTGATATCGGTATTCTCAAGCCTGAGCAGAGGACCCCCTCTGGCGCGTTGGAGTATTGCGTCGCGGTCCCGGTAGTTGAGGATCCTGGCCAGGATCGGGCACGGGGGGCCCTGGTTTCGGGTGACCCCCGGGGACTCTATGGGCTCTTTCAATGACGAAAAGGTTGCTAAGGCCTTTGGGTTTGAGATGTTGAAGAATGAGCTCCTCCACAAATAGATCTACTGACTCCTCCTCCGCCTTTTCGGGAACCCCTAGTATACGCACGTTATTGCGTCTATGGCGCCCTTCATAATCGTCCAGTTTAGTTTCTGTGAACTTTCGGAAAGACTGCAGTTCGTTAATATCTGTTTGTAGTTGCGAGGTGTCCTCCACCAAGCTGTTAGTCTTGAGTTCCACCTGTTTAAGACGTTCATTGTTTTTATTGAGATCCGTACGAATGAGGTTCACCTCAAGAGTTATGGTGTCCATTTTGTGTTCAAGTGAGGTTTTGATCTCAGCTATAGCCGCCATAACATCCTTAAGGGCCGGTTCTTTGCTCGGGCTCCATTGCTCTCCTGCATTCTTATGCTTAGGTGAAGGCTCCGGCATGCTCTCCTTTGAGAATTTGTATTTGTCCAATTTATTAGATTGTACTGTCTTGAGGCCCCGTGTAGATGCCATTTTAGATTCTTTCGGTGCCTCACTGCACTGCCTGGCGAGGCCCCTTATCTGGTTTGTGGATGTGGGAACTCAGCACTATGTCCCAGTTAATCAACCACTGCAGGTGCTGGGTGATCCTCGGGTGCAATACCTACCGGTCAGGGATACGGAACACCCGAGCGGTCAGCGATCGTTCTATCTTGAGGATGCTACACCAATCGATGCTGGCGGGGCACCCCCACCACTATTCGCACTCTGGAATGTCACTCGCTGGGGGCCTCAACCACCCGCTCTCAGAGCTGAGCCTCCGCTCATCTCAGGGAGGTCCTGCCCAGTTAGTCCTGCGTCACCTTGGTGTTTAAGTCGTAATCCACGGAGTGTCCGTCTCAGCGCCACCCCCAGTGGTCACCGCTGCGTTCGAAGTAGTACTGACGAATGTGGGGGGGGGATCATCCGCTGCACTGCGCTCGGGATCCCTGTCACCACTGCGCCCGCCACAGATCTCAGCGCTGGACCCTCCACCCTTGCCGTACAGGCTCACCGGTCCGCTGTGCAAAAGTCACTGGCCCTGGCTCCTTACTTCGGCCCCACAGCCTCGCCGATGAGCATCCCTTCCGGTTGTTGCTGCAATTGAATGTCACTGTGGGGGTTGATTTGGGGCGATCGACCCAGAGCTAGGCTCAGAGTCCTGCCGCAGGCGTCATCACGCACGTCTCATCTCTGAGCACTCGGGGTCCCGGAGCTCTTCGCTCCGCAGGCCGCGTGTTGCCGAGGGGGATAAATCAGCACAGATTTCAGCTACAGGCTCCGTTCTTTCAGCCATGAACTCCGAGCATCTTCCGATCACTGATTTCCTTTGCAGATGTATCGGATAAGTGATTCGGATATGTGGGTTAGGGTTGGAGGCTCCGGAGCTCTACAAAACAGCGGCCATTTCGCTACGCTGCGTAGCCACGCCCCGATCAGGATATGTTACATATTATTTGCCTGCCATTCCAGCACGAAGGAGTTGGCCATCTGGGTCAAACTGGCCCTAGATGTTAATATATTACAGTTGCCGTTTATCTCCATTGAAATTCTGGGCATATCAATATCCAGGGCAGGCTTTGGCACTCATTATATATACAATGTTTACACCCAGGTCCCCGGAGGAGGGGGAGGATTCAGACAATTCGAGATTTGACCCTTCATAGGGCCTCCCTCAAACTGCAGGATTGTTTGATTATTGGTGGTGATTTTAACCCTTTCGATGCGCATGACGGAGCGTTTCCGTCATGCGCATCGGTCGCGCAACGAACCTTCAGCACGGCGCAGTAATCCGTGCCGCGCTGAAGGGGTTAATGCAACGTATGAACCGATGGACTTGGAGTGTGGCTTTACTGTCAGTGAGGAGGATGAGGTCTGGGGAATCTCTATACTTCAATCAATCAATCAAAGCATTTATAGAGCGCACTACTCACCCGGAGGGTCTCAAGGCGCAAGGGGAGGGGGGTCAGCTACTGCTCGAACAGCCAGGTCTTGAGCTACTTCCTGAAGGCGAGGTGGTCCTGGGTCAGGCGGAGGTGGGTCGGGAGGGAGTTCCAAGTCTTGGCGGCGAGGTAGGAGAAGGACCTTCCCCCTGTGGTGGCTCTTCGGATGCGGGGGACGGCGGCGAGGGCATGGCCGGTCGATCAAAGCTGGCGTTTGGGATCGTAGAAGTTGAGGCGGCTGTTGAGGCATCCTGGGCCTTGGTTGTGTAGGGCTCTGTGTGCGTGGGTGAGGAGACGGAAGGTGATTCTTTTGTTGACCGGGAGCCAGTGCAGGTCTCTCAGGTGTCCGGAGATGTGGTTGCGATGGGGGATGTCCAGGATGAGTCGTGCTGAGGCGTTCTGGATCCGCTGGAGCCTCTTCTGGAGTTTGGCGGTGGTTCCGGCGTAGAGGGAGTTGCCGTAGTCCAGGCGGCTGGTGACGAGGGCCTGGGTGACCGTCTTCCTGGTCTCGGTGGGGATCCACCGGAAGATCTTTCGTAGCATGCGCAGGATGTTGAAGCACGTCGAGGAGACGGTGTTGACTTGTCTGGTCATGGAGAGGGTGGAATCCAGGATGACGCCCAGGTTGCGTGCGTGGTCTGTCGGTTTGGGTGCGCTGCCTAGGGCGGGGGGCCACCAGGAGTCATCCCAGGCGGAGGGTGAAGATCCCAGAATGAGGACTTCCGTCTTGTCCGAGTTCAGTTTCAGGCGTCTGTTCCTCATCCATTCGGCTACCTCTTTCATCCCTTCGTGTAGGTTGGCTCTGGCGGTGACGGGGTCGTTGGTGAGGGAGAGGATCAGCTGGGTGTCGTCAGCGTAGGAGATGATGTTGAGGTTGTGCTGGCGTGCGATGGCTGCGAGGGGGCTCATGTAGACGTTGAAGAGGATAGAGCTGAGCGAGGAGCCTTGAGGAATGCCGCAGATGACTTCGGTGGCTTCTGATCTGAACGGGGGGAGGCGGACTCTCTGTGTCCTTCCGGCGAGGAAGGAGATGATCCACTCCAGTGCCTTCTCCTGGATTCCGACGTTGCTGAGGCGCTGTACTAGGGTGCGGTGGCAGACAGTGTCGAAAGCCGCGGAGAGGTCTAGGAGGATGAGGGCCGCTGTTTCTCCGTTGTCGAGCAGGGATCGGATGTCATCGGTGGCTGCGATCAGGGCGGTCTCGGTGCTGTGGTTGGCCCGGAAGCCAGACTGCGAGAGGTCAAGGGATCCGTTTGTCTCGAGGAAGGCGGCCAGCTGCTTGTTGACGGTCTTCTCGGTGACTTTTGCAGGAAACGGAAGCAGCGAGATGGGGCGGTAGTTCTTGAGGTCGGTGGGGTCGGCTGATGGTTTCTTAAGTAGAGCGCTGAGTTCGGCGTGCTTCCAGCTCTCCGGGAAGGTAGCGGTGTTGAAGGAGGTGTTGATGATGTCCCGCAGGTAGGGTGCGATGACAGTGTCGGCCTTGTTGAAGACGTGGTGAGGGCAGGGGTCGGACGGAGATCCGGAGTGGATGGAGTTCATCGTGCGGACGGTGTCTTCGGTGCTGATCGGGGTCCAGGCGCGGAGGTTGGAGGTGGGGGGCGCTGGTTCGGTCGTGGCGTGCGTCGGTTGAGTGCTGAAGCTGTTGTGTATGTCCACGATCTTGTTGTGGAAGTAGGAGGCGAGGGAGTTGCAGAGGTCTTGCGAAGGGGTGATGTCGTTGTTTCCGGCGTTGGGGTTGGAGGGCTCTTTAACGATGTTGAAAAGTTCCTTGCTGTTGTGTGCGTTGTTGTCCAAGCGTTCCTTGAATGCAGTATTCTTGGTGGCGTGGATCAGTTGGTGGTGTTTTCGGGTGGCGAGCTTGAGGGCAATCATGTTGTCCGGTGTTGGGTCTTTGCGCCAGGCTTTCTCGAGGGCTCTGCAGTTCTTCTTGGAGCTCTTGAATTCGTCGGTGAACCAAGGGGCTTTCTTGCTGCCGGGTCTGCTAGGCGGGGTCCTCAGAGGGGCGAGGTCGTCTGCGCAGTTGCTGATCCACTTCGTGAGGTTGGTGGCCGCTTCGCTGGGGTTCGTTGCGCTGGTGGGTGGGTTCATGTTCAGGGAAGTCGCGAGCTGGTCGGCTGTGATCTTGTTCCAGCTTCTGCGTGCAACCTGTTGCTGGTGGATCGTGGTCCTTCTGAAGCTGAAGTGGACGCAGCTGTGGTCCGTCCAGTGGAGTCCGGTGGCGTGGCTGAAGGTGATGTCCTTGCTGGATGAGAAGACAGGGTCGAGTGTGTGTCCGGCGTAGTGGGTGGGGGTGGTCACCAGCTGCTTGAGTCCGAGGTTTGCGAGGTTGTCCAGCAGGGTGGTGGTGTTGCGGTCGTTGTTCTTCTCCAGGTGGAAGTTGTGGTCCCCGAGGAGGATGTAGTCAGCGGAGGGGAGGGCGTGCGGGCTGACGAAGTCGGCGATGTCTTCGCTGAATTGTGTGCGTGGTCCCGGGGGTCTGTAGATGAGGGTGCCTCTGAGGGTCGTCTTTAGGTCGGTGTGGATCTGGAAGTGGAGGTGCTCTGCGGGTGCGAGGGTGTCGTCGGTGTTGGTCGTGATGCGGATGGTGTTCTTGTGGACGATGGCGATGCCTCCTCCAGTCTGGTTGACGCGGTCCCTCCGGATGATCTTGTAGCCGTCCGGGATGGCGATGGCGATGTCGGGCGCTGAGGAGGCGTTCATCCAGGTTTCCGTGAGGAAGGCGACGTCTGGGGCTGTGATGTCGAGCAGGTTCCAGAGCTCGACGGCGTGTCTGTGGACGGAGCGGGTGTTGAGCAGGATGCACTTGAGGTGGCTGCTGCTGTTGCGCGTCGTGGTCTTGGTCAGGGCTGGAGTAGTGCAGGTCCTGATGCAGGCGAACTTGCAGGTGTGGCAGCAGAAGGGTACGTGGGTGCGTCTCGGGGTGGCTCGGTAGCAACCCGGGGTTCGGCCGGCGTTGAGTGCGTGGAGTGCGGTGGCGTCGTAGGTCAGGCGGGTGGGCTGGCGTCTGCGGGGGCCAGGGGGTCTGGCGCTGGGCGCGGTCCAGGCGCGGACGGGTGCAGACGGGCTTACCTTTGGCGCACCTTCGGCGCTCAATTGGCGCTCCCGCTGCGCGCGTCCGCTGCGCGGTCGCTGAGGGGGCGTCATAAGAAGGGAGCCGGGAGGGCGGGTCAGCTGGGAGGTGGGAGCGTGGGATCCAATCGGCTGGTGGGGGGGCGGGGCCGCAGGCAGGCAGCGGCGGGAAGCGAGTGCGGGCTTGGCGGGCGGCCCTGCGGCAGCAGGGGCGCTCGCTGACGGCAAAGGCGAGCTCGCTGACGGCAAGGACGAGCAGGCAGGCAGGCACAGCAGCAGAAGGCAGGAGGCAGGAGCAGGAGGTACCGGGAGCGTTGGGGTGACCAGGCCGAGGAATACTATCCCAGTCAAACGTTGGACAAGTGCTGCCTATCAGCTCATGTCTTTTACTTTATCATACGGCCTGAGGGCCTGCAATGGTGTACTCATGGGGATCTGTCTGCTGCTCATACCTTTAACCCCCCAGGTTCCACTAGCAGAATTGATTACTGCCTGATTTCGCTGATTTCGCTGCAGGCAGTCTGATCGATTTTAAGGTAATAGATAGGGAGGACAGTGATCATAATGCTCTACACTGTACCTTACGGGACCTGCGTACCCTCAGGATAAATGTCTCGACCTCATTAAGCACAAAGGTGACCCCATCAAATGACAGAAGAAGATTAAAATGGTACAAAGTAACAAAAAATGTAGAGTCCAGAGCCATTATGACTAAGGCACTAGGGGATACTGTACTTGAATTTGAAGATATGTCCCTAGCCCAGCTCAGTGACGACCTATGGCATGCCAAGGCCATGAAGCTCAAAGAAGGCCTTTTCAAGCTGCTCAGTGAGTGTTTTGTGTGTCGCTCTTGCCTAGGCCGGGCCACATCAAAGGTAGAGCACACCTTTTATAATAAAGCATGCAGCAATGAGAAGGATGAGCTGCATCTTGCCTTGACTTCTGTCACCTGTAACTTGATTTGTGCCAAATGCCAAGAGCATAAACCAATTTGGATAAAAGCACGCAGGGATTGGGACTCTCAGATATGGGAGAATCTTTATGAAGCTGCTGCCCAAAGGATAGCAGGTCGTTTTGGAAGTTAGTGGCCCATGGTAATAACCAACCTGCAAATTGCCAGGTCAACTGTATCTCTCCTGAGATATGGCATTCTTATTTTCTGGATCTCTACTAACAGGGTCCTAATAACGATAGGCCATCTAACTTTAGCACGAATGACCTAGTTCATTCAGGGCTTTACAAATTGGAGGTTAGCGAGACAGCTTCTGCAATCAAAGCCATAGCAAGGGACAAGGCACCAGGGCCAGATGTCATGCCGGGTGACATTTTCTTAACAGTCATTGATGGCTGGTCTGTATATTTTAATAGACTGTTTAATAGAATTCTTCAAGGGGCCAGACTTCCCTCCAGTTAGGAGGCACTCAAAATCATGACCATTCATAAGAAGGGAGCGCAGGATTCTCCTCTCAACTCCAGGCGGAGCAGCCTTGTTGATGTTGCTTAAGAAGTTTTTACAAGACAAATCCTAGGGACCTTGGAAGGTTGGACTGAGGCGCATCATGCCCTCTTTCCCCAACAGGAAGGCATTTGAAAAGGCGTTAGCATGATTGATCAGGTTTTTAGATTTCTATTGATATATTGGAAGACAATTTTCCCACAAAAAGCACATCTTTACATGGTCTTTGTTAACTTAAAGTATGCATTCGACCATGTCACACGTGGAAAGCTGTGGGATGTGCTTAAAAACAATGGAGTACCACATGATCTCTTGGAGGTTTTGGTTCGTTTACATGAGGAAACAAATGTCCAAGTCAGATGAAGAAGGGGCGGTAACCTCACACATCAGATACCTATCCAAAAGGAAGTACGCTAGGGATGTATGCTTGCCCGACCCTACTCTTTTAGTATTTAAATGATGTTGCATCCTATCTTGAAAACTATTTGAATGATGCACCCCGACTAGCTGGTTGCAAGATTCCCCTCTTGTTATTTGCTGATAATACCTTTCTGATATCAAAAACCCTGAGTGGCCTTCAATGTTTAGCGGACAAGTTTGCTGCTTTTAGTGACAAGCGAGGGCTGGTGAGTACCCACTTGAAGACAAAGGTTATGGCCATCAACCTGCACAAGTCTTTTAGAAGTTCCTAATTTTTGAAAGGTAGACCATTAGAAAGGGTCAGCGAGTTTGCTTACTTGGGGATCAACCTCACTAAATCAATGCTGTGGGTGTCTCAGGTTAAGAGGAGTCTGAAACTCACTCAACATACAGGAGCCATTCTTGAATTGAATTAAGCCCCATGAGCGAAACAGATATCCCCCGCTTTGAAAGCGTTTAGAGCAAAGGCCGAAGGCGGTGCTTTGTATGGGGCGGAAGTGTAGGGCAATGTTGATCTAGCCCCTCTGGGAGTGACCGAGAACACCTACATAAAAGCCCTCACACATCTCTCCAAAAATACCCCACTGATTGTACTCAGGCGTGACCTGGAACTTAAGCCGATCTGTTGTAAAGCTTAACTCAGACCGTTCCTGTTTTGGCGCAGGCTTAAGTATTCAGTAGCGCTTGGGGATTACTAACATTGCTTTCAGAACATAGCTACCCAGGACAGGGCTGATAACATCAAATGGTTTTCTTTATTAGGAACATGCTACACAAGATTGGCCTAGGCGAAGTTTGGCCCTCCTGACCTACTCTAAAGCACCCTTCCAAAGGTATCCTTAAAGAAAGCTTTTTGGGAGTATATTTGGGCTGAAGAAATTTGGCATGTCCCAGAGGGGTCTCTTGCTGATAAATGTTTGGTTTTAAGATTGATATGGCCTTTGAGCCTTTTTTAGATCATATAACTATAGCATATGTCTTAGATTTCGATATGGTACTTTGCTGTTACAGTCATTCCAATCTAAATGGAATCCTGTTGGTGCTGTGAGCACTACATACCCATCATGCCAGCAGGCAAAATAATTACTTGCACACTATCTTTTGTCCATCATATGTGTGCCCTGAAAATCTTGGATCACCTCTATATTCATGTGGTTGGGATGCTGACAGCACCTAGATGCTCTTTGGCTGCTGCGCACCGAGTCCAGCCTGCCAATAGTTTGCACAGTGTCCAAATATTTACACAGGAGTTGGTGCATTAGATCTAAAGTGCTGGCCTGAAATCTTATTCCCTAAACTTTGGATGGTATAGAGCTCCGTACTTAAGTGTCCACTTGTTATGCGCTGCCACTGTGCCGAACCTGTAATATGTGATGATATTGGACATAAAGTTTTTTTCATCTATATTATTTTTTTAACTCTGCACTTTTAACTTTGTGAATTGCATATTTATATGTTTATTTGTCTTGTACTTTTATGGTTAGAAAATACAGAATAAAGTATTTTGATGATGAATTGTTTTTTACCTGTAGGTGTAGTTCTGCAGCTTGAAGAATTTTCTGAATTCACATGCTGTGCATTATTCCGCCATCTAGTGGTTGGGCCTGGAATTCTCCACTTTTTTTGTAGTCATTTTTCTATTTTAGTTTTTTGTTGTTGTTTGGCTTTACCAGAATCCCCATTTGGTTCTTCCTGTGACGTCATACGCCTTCCCCCGGAAACTTCCACTCTTGGTCGCCATCTTCAGATTTTTTTTCTGTCTTTGTTTTCTCCTTCCATCTTCTTGGTGGAGTTGGGTGGGTCTCATGTAAATCCCGAAAATTCTTCAAGCTGTAAAACGACACCTGCAGGTAAGAAACTATTTGTTTTGCTGTGTGAATCTTTTCTGGATTCTCATGCTGCGAATAGATTTTGTAGCAGTTATGTTAACCGTGCGGTGGTAGGGTTGAAGAAGAGCTTAGATTTGAAAACAGATGTTTTTGTACCACTTGCGCTTCCTTGTTCATTTAAATGTCTATGCAGTAGTGTTTTGTGAACGTGTACATATGACCACATTGCTGCCATACATATATTCGGTAAAGGTATATTTGCTAGAAAGGCAATGGTTGCTCCGTTTTTCTTTGTTGAGTGTGCCTTAGGGGTTGAGTTTAGTTTCGCCCCAGCATCTATGTGGTACAGTTGAGTGGCTTGTGTGATCCATCTAGCGATTTTGCCCTTAGTTACAGGTTTTCCTATATTGTCTGCAACCGAGACAAATAGTTGCTTTGCCTTCCTGCTTGTCTTTGTCTTTTCAATATAGCACATTATGGCGCGCCTTGCGTCCAGCGTGTGTAACACTCTCTCCGATTAATATTTTAGCTATTGGAAAAAACTTGGAATCTGTATTGTTTGATTTATGTGGAAGTGTGAAACTAACTTACGTAAGAACTGTGGATCTGTCCTCATGACGGTTTTGTCCTTGTGAACCTGTAAATATGGTTCTTGAATTGTGAATGCTTGTATTTTACTCACCGCGCGAAGAGATGTTATGACCACCAGGAATCCAGTCTTTAGCATGAGCATCTTTAATGTTGCTTGTGTAAAGGCTCAAACGGTGCCTTCATTAATTGAGTGAGTACCACATTTAGATTCCATGTGGGTATAGGTATTTTTCTTGGTGGTGCAATTCTCATTGCCCCTTCTAAGAAACCATTTATTACCAGAGCTGTGAAGAAACATCTTTCTATGTGACCTCTTGTGTAGGCCACAATGGCAGCCAAGTGTACTTTTAAAGATATATAAGTTAATTTTAAGTCTAGTAGGTGTGTAAGATATTTTAGCACCTTTCCATTCCTAGTGTTTTTTCTTAATCAGCCCTTTTAAAACACCAGAAAGAGTATATTTTCCTTTTAGCACTGTAGCACTTCTTTGTTGTTGGCTTTCTTGCTTCGGTAAGACTAGCCATTATGTTCTCTGGTAGATCTTGATGACCGAATTCTAAGTCTTCAGGAGCCAAGCCGCCAGACTCAAAGACTCTGGTTTTGGTTGTAGCACCCTTCTGTTTTCTATTGACCACAGGTCCTGTTGTATTGATAGTTTCAGAATGTTCCCCTGTGCTATTTTTATTAGCTCAGAAAACCATGTTTGCCTCGCAAATTGAGGGACAATTAGTATTGGAGTCATTTTGCCCCTCTTGCATTTGTTGATCACTCTGTAACAGTGGTATCGTGGGAAAAGAGTATGTAAATATCCCCGACCAGTCTATCGACAGAGCATTCCATAAGGATTGGTGGTATGGTTGTCTGGGGGCAAAGTTTAGGCATTTTGCGTTCCTTGAGGTTGTGAATAGGTCTATCTTTAGTGTTCCCCAACTCCAGAAGATCTTTTTGAGTACCTTCTGGTAGAGTTTTCATTTGTGAGTGCATGATGCTTGTCTGCTCAGTTTGTCCACTTCTACAGTGTACTTCCCTGGTAGATGAACTGCTGTTATATCTAATTGTCTCTGTTTTGCCCACTTTTAGATTTCTTTGGCTAGCTTTGAGAGTGCTTGGTTGTTGATGTAAAATATTGTAATTGTATTTTTTGTTTGGATCAATATTGTCTTTCCTAATAACTCTTTCTGAAGGCTAGGGGCACAGTCTTTAGTTCCAAGATATTAACAAGCCGAACTGCATTGTGTTCCTTCCAGACTCCTCAGACTTTGAGTGAACCCATGTGAGCTACGCAGCCCATATAAGAGGCATATGTTGTAATGGTTCCTGTTGGAGTTGGTTGTGCAAATTTCCTTCCTTGTGTTACATGTGATCTGTTCCACCACACCATCTCCTCCTGTAGCTTCTGCGTGACAAACAATAGATCTTTCTAAATCCCTCTTGCTTGTGACCATTGTTGTGTAGCCACTCCTGAACGGGTCTTGTGTAATCTTGCATACGTTATCAACAGGCTGCATGAAGTCCGCTGCACTAATTATTTCTCCACAGTCCTCACTGTCAGAGCTTGTCCCTGTTGGAAAGTGGCTCCTTTTGATATGGTCACCCCCACTTTTTGCCCTAGCACTAATGCTTTTTGCCTGATAGTGAACTGGGTCCCTCATAACCAGGGCCCAGTGTCACTGCTCTTTCCCTTAAAACAAGGTAAAGGGTGGTAAATCACAGATGAGGGTTTGTGTGGACTATAGAGATCTTAGTGCTGTCCCTCAGACGGATGCACACCATATTCCAAGAGCTGATGAATTAATCGGCAGGTTGGGTGGTAACAAATTTCTCAGTACTTTTGATTTGACATAAGGGTACTGCCAGATTGATCTAACTCCTGGAGCAAAAGAGAAATCAGCATTCTCAACCCCAGATAGGAATTAACAGTTAACTGTGGCCAAAGAATTCCCCAAAGAATGCCCCTGCCGCCTTCCAAAGGTTAGTGAACAAAGTCCTTGCTGGGTTGGAGTGCTTTAGTGCAGCATATCTTGATGATATTGCTGTCTATAGCTCCACCTAGCAGGATCACTTGATTCACCTTGGAAAAGTCCTTGAGGTTCTGAAACATGCAGGAATCACTATCAAGTCGGCAAGTGGCAGATAGGGCCCGGTTCTGATGTGCACTTGGTCCACCTTGTAGGCGGAGACCAAGTTCAACCCTTACAGCCCAAAATCCAGATTATTGTGGTCTGGGAAGCTCCAACCACTCAGACTTAAGTTAGAATATTCATTGGCTTGACTTGGGACTATAGGAGGTTTGTGAAGGGGTATGGTACCATTGTGGCACCCCTCACTGAACTGACCTCAAAGAAGCAACTGAAGAAAGTAAACTGGACAGTGAGCTCTCAAAAGGTTTTTGACACTGTGAATGAACCCAAGTACTCAGGATCCATTCTAAAAGCTCCAGAATATACAAAGTAATTCATTGTGCAAACTGATGCCTCTGAGCATGGGATAGGAGGAGTCCTATCACAGGCCAATGATTATGGCCAGGACCAGCCTGTTTCTTTTATTAGCGGGTTACTCCGCAGGGAACAGCGTTGGAGTGTAATTGAGAGGGAAGCCTTTGCTGTGGTTTGGTCCCTGAAGAAGCTGAGACCATACCTGTTTGGGAATCATTTCCCTGTGCATGCTGACCATAGGCCTCTCAAATGTTTGATACAAATGAAGGCGGGAAACTCCTAGACTATTTAAGTGGTCCATCTTCCTACAGGGAATGGACTTTACAGTGCAACACAGACCTGGAACTGACCATGACAATGCAGATGGCCTTTCCAGGTTCTTCCACTCAGACAATGAAAGCTCTCTTGAGAAGGGGTATTCTCATTCCCTTTCATTTGGGAGGGGTGTGATGGTGGGGGAGGAGCAACATGCCTCTTTTTGACATGATCACCCCCACTTTTTGCTCTAGAACTGATGCTTTTCGACTGAAAGTCCACTGGGGCCCTGCTAACCAGTCCCCAGTGCCACACTGCATATACTATATGTAAGTCACCGCTACAGCAGGCCTTAAAGCCCTAAGGCAGGGTGCATTACATTATATGTGAGGACATATCTGCATCAGCAGATATGCCCCTGTGATGTCTGGTTTCATTGCCATAACATTGCAAGTGTTCAGGAAGCCATGTTAAGTATATGTATTGGGCACTGGTCATTACAAGTTACCAAACCACATGATGGCTTCACTGAATATAATGATGTTTGGAATCAAACCTTAGACGTGCCCCCTGAATCCTACTAGTCTCTTAATGTGCTGGCTGACTGGTATCATCCAGCCTGCCACCACAGACACGTTTCGGATCCCCTGCAGGTGACAGCCCACGCTCTCTGAGGTCAGAAGCAATGCCTGCTCCAGAGGAAGGTGTTTAGATCTCCTCCAGCAGGATGGCAAGTGTTTTAGCATATCAAGGCCAGAGGTTTCAAAGCCTCTACCACCTTTGATATGAGACTCGGGATTCACCAGACCTGAGAGATGTCACCCTCTGCCCTGAGACCCATTTGTCACCAGGGCAGGCGGGAAAATTAGCTATTCATAGGCAGGGTCACTCTCAGGCTAGTCACACCCCTAAGGTGGACTACCTGAAGTGTACAGCGAAAGAAGGGTTCCACCATCTTGTTTTTAGTGGAACTAGGAACTCTGGGTCAGGTTTATACCTAGTCTCCATAGGAAGTGGTCATATAGGGGGGATTAGGCAACCCAGGGGTAAGTAGCCCATTGGCTACTTACCACCTTACTCTCCCCTTAACGCCCCTAAGTACTGTATTTAGGTGGTCCCCTGACACCAGGATCTCAGATCCATCTACTGGGAACAGAAGAAGGGCCAAGAAGCACCAAAAAAAATTGAGAACTGTGGACCAGCCTGACAATTGTAAAGATCCGATTCATCCTGCAGCTGCGCATCCTCCTAAAGCCTTGGAGGGCTGCCAGCACTTCGCCAACCAGCCAGCATCTCCCTTGAAGTGGAAGAGCCACTTCCCTGCAGTCTACATGCACCAACCGCATCTTTCCCGGTACACCGTTCTGCTGACCACCAGGCCCACTGAGGACGCAACACCCCAGGAGAAGGACTTTGTCACTCCCAGAGGTCAGCCCTGTTTCCCCAGTGACCCCTCTAGGAGCCCCCCAGCATCAATACCCTGGGAACCGGAGCCCTTGCAGCAGCCAAGGCTTGTTAATTGTCCCATCGGACACAAACCATGCCAAGATGAGAGACATCAGCACCACCGAGGTCAGCACTAACAGTGGCCCTGCTGTCCTGTTTGCCCCCATCACCAGGTCAAACCCAAGAAGTGAGCGTCTCCAACACAAGCGGCCCGATGGGCAAAACACCTCTGCACCCGAGCCCTACTGCCTGAGTCTGAGCCAATGAACGGTGCTCCTTGCTCCAGAGACGCTCAAAAGTTGAACCCCCCCTTAGGGTTTTGCCAGGCTTATCCCCAATTCCCCAATTGCAGCCTTTTTCGTGTAAAAGGTTTCTCCATTGACTTTAATGGGTAACGTTCGAGGCTACTATCGCGACCAGTACATCTGCACCCAGACACACCAGGTCAGGTAAATCTGACCTGCTGGTGGTTCTCTGGACCTTAGTGTCAGGCTCACCTGAGGTCTCTGCGGGGGCAGGAGGCAGGAGCCAGGTGCCAGATGATAATTCCCAACGTCCCTCCGCCACTCGCCCGCCCAACAAAGTCAAAGCAGAACAAGTTAGCGGGGGGAAGAGGGGAGACAAAGGAGAGGAGAGACAGGGCCGGTCCAGCGCACCTTCAGCACCAAAAAAGCCTCACTGAGATCCAAAAGACGTCCTGCAAACAGAAAGGCTATGTTAGCAACAGAGAAGCTTAACAGATAGTGAAGCGAGGTCTTACATAACTGAGCTAATGATAGATTCTATGTTCTACCTGAGTATCTCCCCTCTTCCACGTGTGTCCACAAAATAGGAAAATGAATGACAGGTGTGGTGTTCCTAAACATAGGAAAAGAATGTAAATATCTAAGCGCTCTATATCACAATAACAATTGTATATAGTATAGAAATGGTTATCTTACCCTCTCCAACAGATGTAGCACCTGTAAAATATGATGATTACAGAAATTGTATAGGTTGTTAACCGCACAACCACTCAGTGAACAAAGGGACATATAATATCCGTGAACACTATATCATGTAGGTTGTTTTTTCTCAGCACAACCTTTCAATCTCCACAGAGCTGTAGTTCACAAAATAACCGCTATATATAGGTTCAAGGACTACTAGTCCAGTATCTGACTCAAAATAAGACATACGAGACAGTACAACATAAAATATGTGCGAGAAGAGGGGGTAGTGTCTTGTTGATTAAGGCACAACATATAATGAAGATGCAGATGCCAGAGCGTCTTTACAATGAGCCCCTACATAGCCAGCAATGGAGGGTTTTTAGAAAATACAGGTCGAGGCGCCGCTAATTTGAGCACCTATGTAATCAGCAACTAAACTTTTCAGGAAGACACAGGCCAGAGAACCTCTGAACGGAGCCCCAACATCATTGGCAACAGGAGCCTTGAAAAAGGAGAGAGAACCACCTGACCACCGCTAGCGCGTTACCGCCATACTGAGGGAAAATCCTCTGGAGAGAAGAATGTCACTGTCGGTACCCGTGCCACCATAAGCGGCATCAAATCAGCACTAGTGAGAGGCTCTCGGTAGTTCTGGAGGAGAAGCAGGCAGGAACCAGGCGCGACGCGTCACCGCTGCGAGGTGACTCCAGGAAGCGGAAGGGCCGACCCGGAAATGACGTTACCGTACTCGAAACAACTAGAACGCGAAGCGCTCGATGATTGAGCGCCTCGCTATTTATCCTAGCAAAGACCTCCTCTCTTCTTCTGCGACAACTCAGACTTGGGCACAGGTATGACAGTATATCCCCCCTACGGAACCCCCCACTGGTTTGGGTTTCCAAGGATATTTACGATGGAACAAGCGAATTAATCGGGGAGCGTGTACATGACCTACAGGCTCCCAGGTTCGATCTGCAGATCCATATCCTTTCCAATGAATGAGATATTGCAGTTTCCCTCATACTCTCCGAGAGTCTACTATAGCCCCAACTTCATCCTCTTCTTCATTGTCTACTTCTAGAGGAGCTGGGAGAGTTGGTAGTTCAGTGCCAGGTGCAACAGGTTTCAACAAAGATACATGGAATACTGGATGTATTTTTAGAGTTTCAGGGAGTTCTAACCTCATGGCCACCGGATTGATTACTTCTGTAATATGATAAGGACCTATATATCGAGGTTTAAATTTGCTAGCGCCTATGATTTGTATATGCGTGTTGATAGCCACACTTTGTCTCCCACAACGTATTCGGGGCTGGATCGGCGATGAGCATCTGCACTCTTCTTATATGCCACCTTGGCTCTTTCAAGATTCGCGACTGCTGCTTTTTGTACGTTCTGCAATTGAGTAATAAACTCCTTAGCAGCAGGGACAGGTACGGAAGGTGTGATATGTGACAGCAGAAAGCGAGGATGGAAACCATACGTAGTGAAAAATGGGGAATACTTAATGGAGGCATGTACACTGTTATTAATGGAGAACTCAGCTGCCCATAAATACCTGTCCCAATCTACTGGGGTCTGTAGCAGTTGACACCTTAAATACTGTCCTAAACACTGGTTCATTCTTTCAGTCTGTCCATCTGTTTGTGGATGATGCCCTGAAGAAAACCTCATGTCTATGTGTAGGAGTTTACCCAACCCTTTCCAGAAGTTAGACACAAACTGGGGCCCTCGGTCAGAAACCAAAACTGTGGGCAAGCCATGGAACCGAACCACATGCTGCACAAATAACCATGCTAATTCTTGTGAAGTGGGAAGTGATTTTAAAGGAGTGAAATGAGTTAACTTGGTCAACATGTCAACTACCACCCACACTACTGTATGTCCTTTTGCTGTTCTTGGAAGGTCTACTATAAAATCCATTGAAATAGTGTGCCAGGGGCTAGGAGTTGTAGGCATGGGTAGTAAAAGACCAGTTGGGGCTTGATGTGAACTCTTGCCTTGTGCACACACGTGACAATGTTGAACATAGGAATGAACGTGAGTCACCAGAGAGGGCCACCAAAAATACCAACGCACTATGTCCAGTGTTTTTTTGCAACCAGGATGACCTACTAAGATATGGGCATGACACCATTTCAGAGCTTGTTCTTGCAAGTCAGGAGTAGGGACTGCAATCTTTCCTTCAATTCTATTCCCATGGTATTTCTTTTCCCAATCCTTGAGCTCCTCTATTTCTTGCATTCCCTTTACTTTCTGTAAATATTCCTCTTCCAGTGTCAAGGCCCCTATAATGCGTTCTGTAGCGATGATAGGTGGTGAGTCGGGTGCTTGTTCATAAATGTCATAACCCAAGCGGGACAGTGCATCTGCTTTTCCATGTTTTCTCCCAGGCTGATACTGAATGACAAAGTCATATTCACTAAAAAAGGAAGTCCACCGTAACTGTCTAGCGGACAAAGCTCTCGCAGATTTCAGGAACAGTAAGTTTCTATGATCCGTAAGAACAGTAACTTTATGTAAGGCCCCTAACAAGTACTGTCTCCATTCTTCGAAAGCTCTTTTAATGGCCAGAAGTTCTCGATCTCCCACTGAATAATTCTGTTCAGAGGCAGAAAGTTTGTGGGAAAAGAAAGCAACGGGATGTAAATATCCAGAGGAGGCACCCCTTTGCGATAGAATGCCTCCTATTGCTATCTGGGAGGCATCAGTTTCTACTAAGAAAGGACGAGAGGGATCTGGATGTTTCAAGACAGGTGCCTTAATGAAAGCTTGTTTCAGGGTTTCAAAGGCAGCGTCAGCTGTAGGGGACCACGCAAATTCCACATTTTTCTTTAGTAATTTAGTGATAGGGGACGTCAGTTCAGAAAATTTGTCAAAAAATCGTCTATAGAAATTGGCGAACCCCAAGAAGGTTTGGATGTCCTTTACATTTTTGGGGAGGGCCATTGTGTTATTGCTTCTACTTTCTGTGGATCCATGCTGACTCCTGTAGGTGTTAAAATGAAACCCAAAAAAGCTACCCTAGTTGTATGGAATTCACACTTATCGAGTGTAACAAACAAATGGTTGTCTCGGAGTCTTTGTAATACTGACTGCACATGACCTATGTGCTCCTCCATGGAAGAGGAATACACAAGAATATCGTCTATGTATGCGATGACATAGACATCTAACATGTCTCTTAACACCTCATTGATAAAGTATTGAAACGCGGCTGGAGCGTTACAAAGCCCGAAGGGCATAACTAAATATTCGTAAAGTCCAAACTTAGTGCGGAAAGCTGTCTTCCACTCATCACCTTGTTGGACTCGCACTAAGTGGTATGCCCCTCGTAAATCCGGCTTTGTAAAGATCTTGGCCTCCTTAACCTGATCCAATAAGGATAATATTAAAGGCAATGGGTATCGGTTTTTTATAGTGTTGTTATTCAGGCTGCGGTAGTCAATACAGCATCTGAGGCCTCCCTCTCGTATAGGAATGAAAAAGAGAGGAGAGGAAGCAGGCGATCTGGAAGGACGAATAAAACCTATGCGTAGCATTTCATCCAAATACTCACTCAGATAAAGGTTCTCTTTTTCGGTAAGCGCGTATATACGACTGCAAGGGATCTGAGCCCCCGGTATTAGATCTATTCTACAATCGTAGGGACGATGGGGCGGAAGAGTCGTGGCCTTTTGTTTGTCAAACACGTCCTTCCAATCCAGATAACAGGAAGGGAGTTCAGGTTCCGTTTATTTAAAGGATCCCGACAACGGAGCTGCAACTCTGGGTTGAAAAGGCAATGTATACTACAATAGTCCGAGGCAAATGAGACAGTTCTCTGACTCCAATCTATGGTTGGATTATGCTGTGATAACCAAGACACCCCCAATACAACCGGGAACTGGGGAGATTTAATCAAATCAAAAGTTATTGTTTCTTTCTTCAATGCACATTTGTAAGGGAATTGTGGTGTGTGTAACTGGGCCTGATTTAATAGTGCTCCCATCTATGGTTCTGACTTCCTCTATTACCGCCTTTGTCTCACAGGGTATTTTTTTATTAATGGCCCACTGGCTGGCCATAAAATTACCAGTAGCACCAGAATCAACCATAGCGCAAACTTTAACATGTTGACCCCCCCACTCTAACCAGGTATCTACAAGGAAATGGGAGAGCATAGCACAGGAATGTTCTGTAACTACAGGTTGGGAGACTTTTAGACCTGAACCGCCTGAAATTCTTGTCCCCGTAGATCCCAGGCTACCTAGTTTCCCTGTTCTTTTTGTTTCTTTGGCTTGATGGGACAATCCTTCAAGAAATGCCCCTGTTTACCACAATAAAGGCATAATTTCTGATCACGACGTCGCTGTCTTTCCTCACTACTAATAGGTCCTTTTATGCTCCCTATCTGCATTGGTTCCCCCTCTGTAGCAGGCCTTTCGGTCTCAGTGCGCCTTTCTCTATAGGTCAGAAGCCGCGCCTCAGTCCGTCCCCTCTCTCTCCTCCGTTCATGTAATCGATGGTCAAGCTTCACTGTTAGATCCATAAGGGCCTTACACTCTTGGGGGGGGGGTCTACCACCTGGGCTAACAAATCTTTCAATTCATCTTTAAGCCCCCTGTAAAATAAAGCACTTCTCTTTTCTTCTGGCCATCTCGCTTCTACCACCAGATGATTAAATTCTGCAATATACGTAACTAACTCTTTTGAGCCTTGTTTCAGATTTAGTAGTTCTGAGTCTACAGATTGTATAAAGGAATGTCTACCAAATAACCTCTTAATTCTTCCTTGAGTAGATTGTAATTGTATAACAGAGGATAATTCCTTTCCACCCAGGGGATTGACCAGGTAGCTGCGACTCCTCCCAAATACATTATTACAAAAGCCACTTTGGCTTGTTCAGTGGGGAAACAAGCAGCCTTACACATAAAGTGTAACTGACATTGATTAATAAAGGCTGCGAAACGAGAGGGGTCTCCTGTAAATCTCTTAGGGGGAGCCAATGGTGTAGTGGGAGGGGTGGTAACCTGAATTACTGGATTACTGACACCTGGGGACGTAAAAGAGGAGGGAAGACCTTCTTCAGCCCCTTTTGTGGTCTCTTGGGCATGCTTCTTTGTAACGTATCTACTCTTAGGGAAAGGGCTTGTGTTTCTTTCTGCAAGTTCCCTAACATGTGAGCTAAATCTACTAATGTTATCTTGTTCTCCTCCATCCCGACCAGGCAGAGAGTCCACGTGGGCTTCACGTTCTGTCAGGCTCACCTGAGGTCTCTGCGGGGGCAGGAGGCAGGAGACAGATGATAATTCCCAACGTCCCTCCGCCACTCGCCCGCCCAACAAAGTCAAAGCAGAACAAGTGAGCGGGGGGAAGAGGGGAGACAAAGGAGAGGAGAGACAGGGCCGGTCCAGCGCACCTTCAGCACCAAAAAAGCCTCACTGAGATCCAAAAGACGTCCTGCAAACAGAAAGGCTATGTTAGCAGCAGAGAAGCTTAACAGATAGTGAAGCGAGGTCTTACATAACTGAGCTAATGATAGATTCTATGTTCTACCTGAGTATCTCCCCTCTTCCACGTGTGTCCACAAATTAGGAAAATGAATGACAGGTGTGGTGTTCCTAAACATAGGAAAAGAATGCAAATATCTAAGCGCTCTATATCACAATAAGAATTTTATATAGTATAGAAATGGCTATCTTACCCTCTCCAACAGATGTAGCACCTGTAAAATATGATGATTACAGAAATAGTATAGGTTGTTAACCGCACAACCTCTCAGTGAACAAAGGAACATATAATATGTGTGAACACTATATCATGTAGGTTGCTTTTTCTCAGCACATCCTTTCAATCTCCACAGAGCTGTAGTTCACAAAATAACCGCTATATATAGGTTCAAGGACTACTAGTCCAGTATCTGACTCAAAATAAGACATACGAGACAATTCAACATAAAATATGTGCGAGAAGAGGGGGTAGTGTCTTGTTGATTAAGGCACAACATATAATGAAGATGCAGATGCCAGAGCGCCTTTACAATGAGCCCCTACAATAGCCAGCAATGGAGGGTTTTTAGAAAGTACAGGTCGAGGCGCCGCTAATTTGAGCCCCTATGTAATCAGCAACTAAACTTTTCAGGAAGACACAGGCCAGAGAACCTCTGAACGGAGCCCCAACATCATTGGCAACAGGAGCCTTGAAAAAGGAGAGAGAACCACCTGACCACCGCTAGCGCGTTACCGCCATACTGAGGGAAAATCCTCTGGAGAGAAGAATGTCACTGTCGGAACCCGTGCCACCAATAAGCGGCATCAAATCAGCACTAGTGAGAGGCTCTCGGTAGTTCCGGAGGAGAAGCAGGCAGGAACCAGGCGCGACGCGTCACCGCTGCGAGGCGACTCCAGGAAGCGGAAGGGCCGACCCAGGAAATGACGTCACCGTACTCGAAACAACTAGAACGCGAAGCGCTCGATGATTGAGCGCCTCGCTATTTATACTAGCGAAGACCTCCTCTCTTCTTCCGTGACGACTCGGACTTGGGCACAGGTATGACACTTAGCCCCTAAGAACCTAAAGTCCAGGACAGTAAACCTGAGAACCGTTTGCAAGTGTACCTATGCAGTGAATATTTCTCTAATAGGATAACATTACCACATTCGAGGCTCATGCCTCAAATCTGACATCTGTGATTTTCTACTGTTTTACCTGTAAAAATCCATAACGACTAAAGTACTTACTTGATTTAGATTATCTTGGTGTCTAAAATTATATAAAAATCTGTTATTTTTCTAAATTGGTCTCAAATTTCTTCTTGAGTGTGTGTCTCATTTATTGACTCTCTGTGTACAACAAATGCTTAACACTATTCTCTGATAAGCCAAAACTGCACACCCACACAACCACAAATAGAGCATTCGAGATTATTAATTTAAGACCTGCAAACCAACAAGGGTCTCCTTGACTTTCTGCATGGTGTACCTCATTTTGGTACACTATATAGAAAGCCAGCTTCCTACTGCCCCTTCTGGCAAAGGTGAATTTCCAGCAATAGTGACTGTACTTCCCCTTTCTCGCAGAGATATACCTTCCCTAGGATTGAGTTGATTCTTGCTCCTAGTAACACTTTTTATTGTTCTGGTGTTGGTGATGACCTCTCTATGTTTGCCACCACCAGACATGTTTCTGACCTTGTGGGGTGAGAGCAAGCGCTCTCAGAGGACAGAAACAATACCTGCTCTGGGCGGGGGGGTTTCATACCACCTCCAAGACATGATTGCCTTCCCAGGTGGGAAGCTTTAAAGGCAATCTCATCTTTGAAATCCAACCCAGGAACCTTCAGATAGTGGGAGAGGCCAAGATCCCTTTCCTGCTAGACCTTTGGCAGGAGGAAAAGGCGGTAAAATTAGTTAGAGTAGGAGGAGGGTCCCCCCTTGAGCCTGCTCCACCGCTAGGGGGGGAAGGCAAGGCGAACCCCTCTTCTGAAATTCCATCATCTTGAGATGGTGAGAAAACCTCCAATCAGGTCTAGGGTAGTGCCTCTTCCCACAGGAAGTGGTCACTAGAGGGTGCAGACACCCTGAAAGTAAGCAGCCCATTGGCTACTACCTATCTCCCCTTGTAACACCCCTAAATTCAGTATTTCGGTGGCTTCCCAAAACCTGAACCTCAGATTCATCAGATCAAAGCAGATCAGGACAAAAGAAGACCTGCTACACGAGAACAGAAGTGCTGCTGTAGAAAGTAAATGCAAAAACAACAGCTGATGGACAGAATGCAGAACAATGTCATACATTCACCCCAGTACAGAGATCTGGGCCTAAATCCATCGTTTTTTTGCTCACCATGCCATTCCAGTTTGAACCCAGCCATATGCAAATCAGTTTTGACCCTGTGCCTCATGGGAACAGTCCAGCCCGAACTGCCGAGCCAGGTCCTCCCTGGACTGGAACCAAGCATCCTAGGACCGGTTTCGGGATTTCACCCCTCTTCAGCCAGGATAGCTTGATTCCAGTGGCATGGAGAGCACGGGACTCACGTCTGAGCATACCCGTCCCGCTCGGGTGACAAATGCAAAAACAACAGTTGATGGACAGAATGCAGAACAATGTCATACATTCACCCCAGTACAGAGATCTGGGCCTAAATCCATCGTTGTTTTGCTCACCCAGCCATATGCAAATCAGTCTTGACCCTGTGCCTCATGGGAACAGTCCAGCCCGAACTGCCAAGCCAGGTCCTCCCTGGACTGGAGCCAAGCATCCTAGGACCGGTTTCGGGGTTTCACCCCTCTTCAGCCAGGATAGCTTGATTCCAGTGGCATGGAGAGCACGGGACTCACGTCTGAGCATACCCGTCCCACTCGGGGTGACAAATGCAAAAACAACAGTCGATGGACAGATTGCAGAACAATGTCATACAATCACCTCAGTACAGAGATCTGGGCCTAAATCCATCGTTTTTTTGCTCACCTTGCCATTCCAGTGTGAACCCAGCCATATGCAAATCAGTCTTGACCCTGTGCCTTATGGGAACAGTCCAGCCCGAACTGCAAAGCCAGGTCCTTCCTGGACTGGAAACAGCATCCTAGGACCGGTTTCGGGGTTTCACCCCTCTTCAGCCAGGATAGCTTGATTCCAGTGGCATGGGTGGAGAAGTGTGGCTCACTGGTTAGAGTAGGCAGACCTGGAAGCAGAGGTCAGCCCGGGACCAGGGTTCAATTCCCGGCTCGGCTGGGTCTTGAGTCCATAAATTGTCCATGGACTCGATAATTCTCGCTCCAGTGCATACTTGATTCATGGGTTCACACTCTGCGACTCTGGGCAATAGCTTGCTTAATCTCCACAATGGCCCCTCGTGGCGGGATGCCTGGCTTTCACCTTGTGGATGCCCTGCTGGGTTATCTCACAGGGGAATACCAGGACGGGTTCCCTAAGCAAGCGCTTAGAGACCGGTTGGTGATTTGCGCTATATAAATATCTGCACATTTACATTTACATTTACATATGCAAATCAGTCTTGACCCTGTGCCTCATGGGAACAGTCTAGCCCGAACTGCCAAGCCAGGTCCTCCCTGGACTGGAACCAAGCATCCTAGGACCGGTTTCGGGGTTTCACCCCTCTTCAGCCAGGATAGCTTGATTCCAGTGGCATGGAGAGCACGGGTCTCACGTCTGAGCATACCTGTCCCACTCGGGTTGACAAATGCAAAAACATCAGTTGATGGACAGAATGCAGAACAATGTCATACAAGGCATCAAGCCCTACCAACTGCAAGAAGGAAACATCAATCACTGCTGCTGGGTCATCCTGAACCCTGAAAGGACTACAAGAACCCCGGAGCACCTCCAGCTTTCGAGGAATTACTGCGAAGCTCCCTTGGAGTGAAGGTATCACTCCCCTGCACACCATAGGCACCGATCCTGTGAAGTCTGGTTTGTCGACTTGCTGCTCCCCGACAACCTCGACGCAGCACTGAAGCAAGAAGAGGTATAATAACTCCAAAGGGTCAGCTCTGCCTCTACACCAAGTTTGGAGGCACCAGGACCTACCGGAGCCACGGCATACAAATACCCTGGGTACCAAAAACCCAATGGTAAAAACCAAGAAGAACAGTCCATTGCAGACTCCCAAAGCACCAGAAGCAAGAACCCATCCAGGGACATCAAGACGCCTGAGACCCACTTCCTGAGTGACCCAGCTGTCCCGGGGTCACCTCTCCAAGTTGTCTGCTCCTGACCTCGAGGACCCTAAAGACACATGCCGCCCAGCTGACCTGTTCGCTCTGCACCCGGCCCCACCAGCCCCAGCACCGATGAACCAGCTCTGCTTCCACTGTACCCAGGCCCGTGCGACCTCCTGCCTCCATGAAGACCCATCAGACTTACCTGTAAGTCCGCCTGTGCAGTGCATTTTCAAGTGTCCCCCTTTGTCTTTGCGCACTAGTTTGCAAGTCCCTCAGCACTCTGATCATGCCTGATACGGGAAACGCCTGAACTTCTTCTGCTGGAACTTTGAACCTACTCCCGAGATCGACCCAAAAAGAGAAAGTGAACTTCGTGAAAGCATTGCCTGATTTTATATGCATTTTTTCTCTTTTTCCCCCTTGATTCCTATGGTGAGTAATTGCGCACAAAAGTGATATGTTTTCCAAACTTTGAAAAATCGTTCTTCCGAAAGTACTTACCTTCGAACTGTGTTCTTGGTCTTTAAAATACATTAAAATGTACTTTTTTGTTTTACAAATTGTCCTCGGATTTATTCTTATGTGTGTCTCATTTATTGCCTCTGTGAATACAACAAAAGCTTAGCACTACCCTCTCATAAGCCTAACTGCTCGCCCACACTACTACGAAAAGAGCATTAGAATGATCTCCGTTAAAAGGGATATTTATGATATTGGCTTATACCTCTGGCTTGAACCCTGAGATTCATAGTGTAATACCTGTCATAATTTGCTGGCTTGGTGTGTCCGTTGCATCTAATGCCGATTTCAGGTTTGTATTTGCAATATTCTTGCCCTCTTCAGTAAGGTTTACACCTCTCTTCTTATATTTCTCTGCCAGGTGCTTCATGAACTCCGCCATCTCCTCCCAGTGCTGGTAAGCATGCTTGTTTAGGAGGGCGTTTGAAACTGTAGTATGCCATTGACAGGCTGGGCTTCTTTCAAATTTTATGCCCATGATGTCCATCTTTTTACTCTCCTTGTCAGGAGGTGGCCCAGATGTCGATAGGATGTTGGCCCTCTTCTTTCACGCAGAGGTGATGATAGAACCAGCAGACACTGTAACCTTGATGTAGGACGGATCTTTTGAGGTGTATTTGCATTTTTTTAGTCCTTGGAGTCATGTGGCAGGCTCCTTAAATGCCTCCCTTCCTTAGTCCAGGACACTAGGCAACATTGGTAGGAATTGATTTCTTGCCTGGAATGGTATCGGAGTTTCCAGGAGGAAACATCACTGTGATTTTCTCTCCTCAAGCTGCACTCCATACTTGTCTGCACCCTTTTTTATGACAAGATTGTACATTCCAATGTCATCCAGTGGCGAAGGCCTTGACGGGTAACAGTCTCCAACTAATGCAACTGAGTTTCTGCATACTCAGAGTCTTTGACCCCTGAAACATACCCAGTCCTTCTTGTTCTCCTTCTTCAAAGAAGGTTTCCTCTTCCTCCTCCTAAGGTTCCGCTGTCATAGGAGGTTCTATGTCTTTGACACAATATGTCTTAAAGTGTTCATTGTAATCCTTAGTGATTAATCCTCAGTTTCAATAGTTCAAAATTGGTTTAGGTTCAAAGTTAAATTTTATTAACAATACAAATGTGGGATGCTTTGCTGTGTTCTACTCATCTCTACATACAAACCTCCACAGGCAACTGGTCTCATGAAAGGGAAACTGGAAACTGGAATCCAGTAGCAAGTCTTGGTTGTAGCAACACTGTAGCACAACTGCCTAGCAAAGATGCTGTCAAACATTAGGCAAGTTATACCAGTAATCAAAGATGGCTCTTTACTCTCTGGAACATGTAGGAATTCGGCCTGCTGGGAATTGTAGTCCACATCTTGTGCACTGTCAAGCTCTGGTGGGCTGGTAAACAAATTTCACATTTATTGTGCTGCTCGGGTTGCAATTTAGAGGGGTTTTTTTTAAAGCAATTTTTTTGCACATAAACATGCTGAGATGCAGGAATTCTTTTACAATCAGCACAAAACATGTAATCCTCTTTAGCTTTTCCCAAAACTTATTTATGCAAATTTTTGAATATCAATTAATTCAGTTACATGTTCTTGCACAGAGGGTACCGAGGCAGATACCAACTGACTGATAGAAAGTATATGGGAATGATTGCTATACATAAAAAGACAACATGCCAATAGATGATTGCTCTTTGTTCTACGTTTACAGTGCTAACCACGTATGGCTCCAGTCCTCTTCTTGCAGTAACGTTTGGTATCTCAAATACTGTTCAACACATTGATTCACTCTTTCTATCTGTTCATATATCTGAGAATGATAGGAAGTGGACTTAAGAACCTCCATGTCTAATTCCTTACAGAGATAAGACCAGAGCTTTCAAATAAACTAAGACCCTTTATTAGTAATCTGGACCTGGGAAATAAAATGCAGATGAACATGTGAAAAAGTCTGTGTTAACTCTTAATATTAAGGTAAACCACGCACACGTGAAATACCCAATTTTAGTCAAATGGTATATAACCACCAAAAATCAAATGCAACTTTGGCTTTTGGGTAACTCAACAATAAAACCTAACAGCTCCGTATGCCAAGAAATTGTCAGACTCACAGTTCCTCTGCGGGTAGATTTGGATGTTGATGCTGCTCCATCTGGTCCACTTTTTACTCTGACTTGGCTAAGAAGGTATCCAGAGAACACAGGGGGGACGAGGAATTGTGAAAGACACATATCACTGCATAGCACCCTCTCTTGAACCTGTATTGGAAGTGTCTATTATACTCAATCCCTGAAGAGAATAAACATTTAACCTTATTACATAGTCTTCTGAACAGAACTATCTCACACTATTCAAAATACTGTGTTTTTTAGAGTTGGGCAACAATCTGCAGTTGTGGGTGCTTGTGAATATAAATGGATTGTCTACATCATATAATACGAAATGTTAATGTAAAATCTAACTCTTGTGCACTGTGATGATATATGCATGTAGAACCTAATCCCTTAACTACCTGTAATAATATTGAATGCAGATTAGAATAATTTCAAAAAACCATATCAAGTTCATGATTCAAATTCTTTAGAAACAATGGGAGATTTCACTACACAGACAACACTTAATTTTAGTTCAACAGAATAAGTCAGGTAATAACACTGCCTTTGAATTTTTTTTCAAATCCATACAGACACAGCTGGCGGCACTGCAACATCAATCAGTTCCACAGCAGAAATTCAGCCGATACCACAAAGAGTATTTTCAAGATATGATTGTAGTATAATTCGGTCTTCAAACTGGACTTATTGTCTTTATCTAAATACCTTCTTCCATAATCAACACTTTTCGACAACTCTTGCCTTTCTGTGTGTGATGTTAACAATGCTTGATTCTTAGATATTCTGGGTTTAATCTGATCAACCAATCAGAGGGTTCTCTTGTAGAGTGCAGCAAGTCAGCCCGGGGGGTCTCCAGGTGTTAAGTCCTTGATCGAAGAGCCATGTCTTGAGCCTTTTACTGAATTCCATAAGCGAAGGGCAGGTGGAGGGGGAGGTCGTTTCAGGACTTGGCAGCGATGTAGAAGAAGGAACGACCTACGCAGCGGTTCTGGCAGATTCAGGAGGTGTGGGCCAGGGCAAGGGAGGAGGAGCAGAGCTCCCTGGCAGGACAATGGAGCGCCAGGCGGTGGTAAAGGTAGGCGGGTTAGAAGTTGTGGATGGCCTTGTAGGCGTGAATGAGGAGCTTGAAGAGGCATCTTTTCTATAAAGGGGCCAGTGGAGGGTGCTGAGGTGGGGTGAGGTGCTGGTTCTTCTAGGAAGGTTGAGGATGAGTCTTGCTGTGGTGTTCTGGATTGTCTGGAGGCAGTTGAGTAGTTGCTTGGTGGTACCGGCGTAGAGTGCGTTGCCACAGTCGAGATGGCTGGTGATGAGGACCTGGGTCACTAATCTTTCACAAAATTACCAGCTCTTCCACAATACAAACACAATTTCAGAGTGCATCTTTTTTCTCTTTTGATATAAGGCCTCTGACACTGCCTACTTGCATAGGTTCAGTATCAATGCAAATTTGCTAATTCAAAGACAAACGGTTTAAAGTTGTCATGAAGCGAATCGAGCAGGCTCAGCTTTTCATGAAGGAAAGTTACCTAATATATATAGCTAAGAGTTGGTACTTTGGGGAGAAGCCAAGCAGAAGATGTCAGCAAGTGAAGCCTCTAAAAAGCAGAATCAAATGAAGATTCAGTCAGGTAAGTGAGAAAATGGATTTCTCAGGAGTTTAACTCTTTGCGCAGGAGCAGAAAAAGTGTATCTTTATAAGAGAGTTGAAATGGCATCTGAAGCTCACTAGGTTAGCAAGGCAAAATTAAAAGTACAGATCTTCAGTAAACACCATCTCCCCACAGTTCCCATGAAGATAACCAATCTTGATCGAATATTCTTTGATAATACAGTTTTGGCTTTATTCCGAGCTATAGCACAAGGGTAGTCTCCACTGCATGACCTTCAAAAGATATCTCAATCTATGGCATTGTATGACAATGCATTTTGGTCAGTGTGTTCTATATTCAGGTGCAAGGATCCTTATTCAGCTCTCCATGGAACATATACACATAAACATTCAAACAAAAAGAAAACAATCCCAGTTCAGTTTTAATTTGCTCCTGAAATGAAACAAAGAAATGCTGCAGATAGAGAGCATTTCATTTTAGCATGAGTCATTTAAACTGAGGCTTAAAGTACCAAGTCACCTATAAAAATGCTGTCAAATATGAGGCAAATTATGACCAGTCATCCATGATGACTGCCAACTCGCTGGAGCATGAAAGAGTTTGGCCAGCTGGGAATTGTAATTCACATCGACTGCTTTGCCACAGAGCACATTCTCCATGTGTATGACACCTCAGTCGCTGATCTCTCTTTGACCGCAAGATATCCAGTGCATGTGGGCCTGACACACCGGTTCAGTGCGCATAAATCTACCAAAGCAGTAAACAGCATGTCCAGTACCGCTTCCTCGCTCTTTACAAAATTCATTTTCTATTGACCTCCACTCGATCACCAATTATTTAGCTTTTTGGAAATGTCTGAAAACCCATCTTTGCAATGCCTACTCTGCTTCGATGTGCTGCTCCTAGAATGTAGGACACCTTTTGTAACTGCTTTAGCACCATCAATTCATCATCGCAATGGTTTTAATGAACATTTGTTCCATTAGAAACCTCCACCTGTGGCATGGTGAATGACATTGCTTAGACTAGTTGTAAGTGAATAATTTCCTAGCTATTATAATGGAAAGTGTAAGTTCTATTAAGGACTCGGAGTTGAGGATTTCTTTGCTTTATTATTCACAACAGCCATTTTACAATACCATCACAAAAACTATCTTATGGAAAGAGAAATTACAGAACATTGTCCAATCAACACCAAAAAAGTCCCTTCATAGTTATTTTACTGTGGTCACGCTCCCTCTTTCTTCACATGAGCATGGTCCAGTCTTCCTCCACAGTTATTCCTGCTTGCCTGACTCGCTCCCTGGAAAAAATCAAATATCCCGAAATGAAACTGATCTCTGAGATATCCCATTGCATGTAAAACAAAATAATTAACCGGTATCAGTTTAGATCCTCAATATTTTTGATAATAGTATATTAGAAACAACTGATTACAAAATCCAGCCAAAAAATGTATACTTACTACCATACGTTGTGGAAACAAAAAATGTTTACATGCCCCCATACCGAGTGGGAGTTGGACTAACTCCTGGGTGGGATAATCCTTGCCTCCAAATCCTTAATAGAATTTAAACTTTCCATTAAGATAGCTAGGACATTTGTAATTCTATGTCAGGACTGGAGGCAAGGATTATTTTTGTTCAAAGCTTCTGACCACAAGGGAGGCCATATCTACCACAGGTTTAAAATAAAAGCCTTTTGAAGGTAGAATCTGAGGACCAGTCTGCCTCTTTCAAAAAGTTATTTAATCTAGCCCCTAGAGAGAAGGCTTTCAGTGCCTTGGCCCCTTGAGCAGAATGAGTGAAAAATTTGGAAATATCATTTCCAGCCTCCTGCATCACGCATCAAACCAATCTAGTGATGGTAGGGGAGGAGACTGCATGGAATGGCTTTCACAAGGCAATGAGAAATTGTCGTTCACCAGCAGGCCTGAACTCTTTTGTCATGGCCTTGTATGCCTTAATTCACCTCACAACACACAACTTTGAGTGAATCAACAAATTCCAGGTAAGAGATTAGCCGTGAGTTACACTTCGTGCATCTAGACACTTGAAAAGTAACACCTTCCATGGTAAACACTCTACCTGTAATGTCAAGTGCTTTTACGTCTGAAACTCTCCTACAGGAAACAGGTCACAGCAAGATAGCCAGCTTCCCCAAAAGTTCCTTCCTGGAATGGTATTTATTAATTTTCCACGAGATGAAAAGTTTGAGGACAACATTCACATCCTAAAGAACTGAATAACTTGGTTCTGGCGGAAGGGTGAGGCGAAAGCCTCTCATCAGTTTACAGACTAAGGGGATGTTCTCCAACCTGATAGCCATCAATAGGGGGTGTCCAGCAGATATAGCTGAAGGAAAAGTGTTCACAGATCTATAAGCCATACCTTTTGATGCCAGTGATAAGAAATTTTCAATAGAAACGACTCCTAATCTCATGGGATCCAGGTGCCTCTGGAGACACCAACCCAGCTATTTCAACCATAGTGAGCGATATCTCTTGGTGGTGCCATCTGCCCATGCCTTTGATAAGAGGCATTGAGCTCACTGTGAAGGTCCTGGGACTTTCCATCGTTTCTGGTAATCTGCCAAGCCATAAGAGACAACTGACCCACCAATACCAGAGGATGAGGGTTCCCTTGGGGATCCACAAGACGATGTGGGACTAGGGGAAGAAGGACTGAATAACTTCAAGAAAGGTCCAGAAGAATTGGATACCAGACTGGTAATGAAAAGATCAGGGTTATTACCATAAGATCATCACTTAGCACCTCTCCTGCTTCCAGTCCTGGCGAAACACTTTAGTTGCCCCCGCCATGTGACTGGTCTCAAGCTGAAGAATCTCCCCAACTGGCGATCCCGCCGCGAGGTAAACAGATCCACCGAAAAAGGTCCCCATCTCTGGTTGATGACTTTGAAAATTTGAGAATGAGGTTTCCATAGGCTTGCACTTTGAAGATACCTGGAATCCAGTCTGCCACTACATTCGCCTCACCGGGGAGGTGTTCCTCAACTAATGAGATGCTCTGATATAGGCAAAAGTGCCAATAGCTTTTGGCCGGTTCCGCCAAAGCCCTCGAGCGTGTCCCGCCAAGATGATTGATATAACGGACAGCAGACACATTGTCCATCTCCTGCAACATGCAGCATTATGTCTTATCTTTGGTCCAACAGCGTACTGGAGTTTGAGACAGTTCATGTGTAAGTGTCGTTCTTGAGAGGACTACAGGGAAGCAAACTCATAAGCTTGTCCTGCCAAGATAAATTTAAGGAATCGCCTGTGCTTCGGAAAGATCGGGACTGTGAGATATGCCTTTTTTAGATCTAGCCTGCCCATCCAATCTGAATGGCAGAGGATGTCTCCCAGAAGGTGAATACCTTCCATTTTGAAGTGGCAGTAAACCAGCCACTCTTTGAATTAACACATATCGATAACTGGGTGCCCCCATCCCTCTTGTCCACTAGGAATATGTAGCTCACAAATCCCCTGGGATGAAGAAAGGTGCGGGTAATCGCCCTTATGGATAGCAGTTCCTTCATCTCCTGGGATTTCAGAACGGAGTCCTGTTGCGACATCCCGTGAGGCCGAGTAAGCTGCCGCTGTAAGGGGGTGCCGTAGAACTCGATATGGAAACCAACAATGGTTTGTAGGACCCATGCTTCTGATGTAAGGGTTTTCCAATTGTCTGCAAAGTGAGTCAAATGCCCTCCCACTCTTAGTTGCGAAGAAGGGAGAACTCTTATAGTGAAGTTGCCACAAGATTCTCCTTTACCAACCCTGTGGCAAGGTACTCTGGATGGGTATAAAGCACCATACTTGGATTGGTCTTTCCATTGACCATGTCGAGAGCCTTGAACCCTGTAAGGGTAGGTGGAGAATGTAAGGCTGGTAGAGCTTCCTCTACCTTGAATGGCCCCGGAGAAAACACAAAGGTGGGAAATTTGCTTCAGTAAAACTTGTGCCTTCTCCAGAGACATAAAGGTTGACATAACTTTGCCTAGTTCCTTCACAAAGGGGTCTCTGAAGAGCTCTCCTTGTGCAAGTGGGCCTGCTTCAGAGGAAGCATGATCGTCCAGCTTGGGATCAACTTTTAATAAGAGAGAACTCCGTCATGTGTACAGGGCCAGTTAGCATTACCTAACAATATTATTGCCCGTTGTGCCCATCCTGAGAGATTGTCAGGGGAAATGAGGGACCCAGACTGCTTTGTTTCCTCTTCCATAACGAGGATCTTAGTAATAGGGCCCCCCACATCCAACAACTTGTCCTGACATAATACCCTTTTTAGGATCTCTGATATATTTGCCTTAGAAGGTAGCCATGCTATGCGTCTATTTCTGGTGTTAAGGCTACTTTGCCCTCCAGAGAAGGGCAGGGACATTCCACCTTCATATGGGCTCAGGTCTCTTTTTCTAACAGCTTTCTTAGCCATTCTGTGACATAGGTCGCCACTTTGTGCGTAGGAGCCCACTCAGATAAATGAGGATACATCGACTCGTCGGAGTCCAGCATATCGGAAGTGTACGTAGGGTGGGATGGTAGGGTGGATGCTTCTGGTTCTGGGGACATACCGCCACAGTCTTAGGGACCTGGTTCGCCATTCTAATCCCCATGGGAATCCTCTGCCTGGGATTTATCTCCATAAAGGGGCAGTGAAAATGCCATTGCAGACTGGGATGTGGCAACCCTGGAAGACCCTCGGGAGGAGTCGTGGCTTGTTATTCTGGCAAGTCAGAGATCTGTGGCTGGGTTAAGAAATGCCTTTTTCAGGCCCCATGCAAATAAGGGAATTCCTTTACCTCTGCGCCAGCGCTGTATTACAGATGTGGACACAGAGGCAAAGAGGCTGCCAGGAGCCGCACTGTCAGTGCGTTCCCTGATGGCAATCCTCTGGAGCATGGGTACTCACAAACTTTCTCTCGGGGGCCAAATTTACAGTGTGGTTTGCGGCAGAGGGCCAAACCGGTGGGGGCGGGGTCAGAGGGGGAGGGGCGGGGCTAAAGCAAAAAAAAATTGTGACCATGAGGTTGAACACAGGTCTCCGCAGAAGACGCCTTCGTCCACTGAGCCACCAGACCCGGCATACACACATCTCTCTCTCTCCCTCCCCATCCCCCTCCCTCCCCTCTCCCTCCCCCTAACCCCTCCCTCCCCTCTCCCTCTCCCTCTCCCTCCCCCTCCCTCCCCCTCCCTCTCCCCCCTCTCTCCCCCTCACTTCCTCCACCTCCCTCTCCCTCCCTCCCTCTCTCTCTTCCCCTGTCTCTCTCTCCCCCTGTCTCTCTCTCTCCCCATCTCTCTCTCCCCATCTCTCTCTCTCCGTCTCTCTCTCTCCGTCTCTATCTCCCCGTCTCTCTCCCTGTCTCCCTCCCTCCGTCGCCCTCCCTCCGTCGCCCTCCCTCTCTCTCCCTCCTCCCTCTGTCTCCCTCCTCCCTCTGTCTCCCTCCTCCTTTTCTGTCTTCCTCCTCCCTCTCTGTCTCCCTCCCAGTCTCTCTCCCTCCCTCTGTCTCCCTCCCTCTCCCTCTGTCTCTCTCCCTCTGTCTCCCTCCCTCTCCCTCTGTCTCCCTCCCTGTCTCCCTCCCTGTCTCCCTCTGTCTCTCTCCCTCTGTCTCTCTCCCTCGGTCTCTCTCCCTCTGTCTCTCTCCCTCTGTCTCTCTCCCGCTCCATCCCTCTCCCTCCCTCTCGCCGTCTCCTTCCGTCTCCCTCCCTCCCTCTGTCTCCCTCCCACCCTGTCTCCCTCTGTCTCCCTCCCTCCCTGTCTCCCTCCATCTCCCTCCTTCCCTCTACCTCCCTCCGTCTCCTTCCCTCCCTCTGTCTCCCTCCATCTCCCTCCCTCTGTCTCTCTCCCTCCATCTCCCTCCCTCTGTCTCCCTCCCTCTCCCTCTGTCTCTCTCCCTTTGTCTCTCTCCCTCTGTCTCACACCCTCCCTGTCTCCCTCCGTCTCCCTCCCTGCCTCCCTCCCTCTCCCTCCCTGTCTCCCTCCCTCTCACACCATCTCCCTCCCTCTTCCTCTGTCTCCCTCCATTTACCTCCCTCCCTCTCTCTCCCTCCCTCCCTCTCTCTCCCTCACTCCATCTCCCTCCCTCCCACTCCCTCCGTTTCCCTCCCTCCATCTCCCTCCCTCCCTCCCTCTCCCTCCATCTCCGTCTGTCTCCCTCCCTCCGTCTCTCTCTCTGTCCCTCTATCTCTCCCTGTCTCTCTCCCTGTCTCTCTCCCTCCCTCCCTCTGTCTCCCTCCCTCTCCCTCTGTCTCTCTCCCTCTGTCTCTCTCCCTCTGTCTCCCTCCCTGTCTCCCTCTCCCTCCCTCTGTCTCCCTCCCTTCCTCTGTCACCCTCTGTCTCCCTCCCTCTGTCACCCTCCGTCTCCCTCCCTGTCTCCCTCCCTCTCCCTCTGTCTCTCTCCCGCCATCTCCCTCCCTCTCCCTCTGTCTCTCTCCCTCGGTCTCCCACCCTCCCCCTCCCTCTCCCTCGCTCTCCCTCCCTCTCCCTCCGTCTCCCTCCATCTCCCTCCCTCCCTCCGTCTCCCTCCCTCCATCTCCCTCCCTCTGTCTCCCTCCCTCCATCTCCCTCCCTCTGTATCCCTCCCTCCGCCTCTCTCTCTCTGTCTCCCTCCCTCCCTCTCCCTGTCTCTCTCCCTGTCTTTCTCTCTCTCTGTCTCTCTCCCTCCCGCTGTCTCCCTCCCTCTCCCTCTGTCTCCCTCCCTGTCTCCCTCTGTCTCCCTCCCTCTGTCACCCTCTGTATCCCTCCCTGTCTCCCTCCCTCTCCCTCTGTCTCTCTCCCTCCCTCTGTCTCCCTCCCTCTCCCTCTGTCTCCCTCCCTGTCTCCCTCTCCCTCCCTCTGTCTCCCTCCCTCTGTCACCCTCTGTCTCCCTCCGTCTTCCTCCTTATCCCTCTGTCTCTCTCTCTCCGTCTCCCTCCCTCTCCCTCTGTCTCCCTCCCTCTGTCTCTCTCTCTGTCTCCCTCCCTCTCTCTCCCTGTCTCTCTCTCTCCCTGTCTCTCTCTCTCTCTCCCTGTCTCTCTCCCTCCCTCTGTCTCCCTCCCTCTCCCTCTGTCTCCCTCCCTGTCTCCCTCTCCCTCCCTCTGTCTCCCTCCCTCTGTCACCCTCTGTCTTCCTCCCTCTCCCTCTGTTTCTCTCCCTCTGTCTCTCTCCCTCCCTCTCCCTCTGTCTCCCTCCCTGTCCTCCTCCCTCTGTCTCCCTCCCTCTGTTACCCTCTGTCTCCCTCCCTGTCTCCCTCCCTCTCCCTCTGTCTCTCTCTCTCCATCTCCCTCCCTCTCCCTCTGTCTCCCTCCCTCTGTCTCTCTCTCTGTCTCTCTCCCTGTCTTTCTCCTTCCCTCTGTCTCCCTCCCTCTCCCTCTGTTTCCCTCCCTGTCTCCATCTCCCTCCCTCTGTCTCCCTCCCTCTGTCTCTCTCTCTCTGTCTTCCTCCCCCTCTCTCCCTGTCTCTCTCCCTGTCTCTCTCTCTCCCTCCCTCTGTCTCCCTCCCTCTCCCTCTGTCTCCCTCCCTGTCTCCCTCTCCCTCCCTCTCTCTCCCTGTCTCTCTCCCTATTTCTCTCTCTCCCTGTCTCTCTCCCTCCCTCTGTCTCCCTCCCTCTCCCTCTGTCTCCCTCCCTGTCTCCCTCTCCCTCCCTCTGTCTCCCTCCCTCTGTCACCCTCTGTCTCCCTCCCTGTCTCCCTCGCTCTCCCTCTGTCTCTCTCTCTCCGTCTCCCTCCCTCTCCCTCTGTCTCCCTCCCTCTGTCTCCCTCTCTCTGTCTCCCTCCCTCTCTCTTCCTGTCTCTCTCCCTGTCTCTCTCTCTCTCCCTGTCTCTCTCCCTCCCTCTGTCCCCTCCCTCGCCCTCTGTCTCCCTCCCTGTCTCCCTCTCCCTCCCTCTGTCTCCCTCCCTCTGTCACCCTCTGTCTCCCTCCCTGTCTCCCTCCCTCTCCCTCTGTCTCTCTCTCTCCATCTCCCTCCCTCTCCCTCTGTCTCTCTCTCTCCGTCTCCCTCCCTCTGTCTCCCTCCGTCTTCCTCCCTTCCTCTGTCTCCCTCCCTCTGTCTCTCTCTCTCCGTCTCCCTCCCTCTGTCTCCCTCCGTCTCCCTCCCTTCCTCTGTCTCCCTCCCTCTATCTCTCCCTGTCTCTCTCCCTCCCTTTGTCTCCCTCCGTCTCCCTCCCTCCATCTCCGCCTCTCTGTCTCTCTCTGTCTCCCTTCCTCTGCCTCCCTCCCTCTCCCTCTGTCTCTCTTCCTCTGTCTCCCCAGACTGCGCCTCTCTGTCTCCCTCTCTCTGTCACCCTCTGTCAACCTCTGTCTCCTTCCCTCTCCCTCTGTCTTCCTCTCCCTCCCTCCATCACCCTCTGTCATCTCACCCCGTGTGTGTGTGTCAGCCCTCAGCCCGGGCTGAGACAGCTTCCCAGCGCGCGCACACAGCCGCACTGAGACGGCTTCCCAGCGCACACACACAGCCGCACCCGAGTACTTCACAGGTCTTTTAAAGACCATTTACATGTTAATAAAGCTTTGTTGTATTTCACCTCTTAGGCCCCTGCATCTCCACTTTGACAATCACTGGAATCCCCCGGCCCCCAAAGAGCAGAGTCTCAGAGTCCGGGCTGCTGCACCCGGCAGTGTTTGCAAATTATTATTTTTTTACAACACAGGTAGGATGTCTGCAAGGTCCGCGGGCCGCCAAAGAAGGCTTGCCGGTCGCTGGCGGTCCGCGGGCCGTACAATGAGTAACCGTGCTCTGGAGGGTGGAAGGGGGTCCCATGGACCCCACAGAAATCCCCTTGCAGGTGGGTGCAGTCACTCATGGCACCCGCCTGCAAGGGAATCTTTAATGCCCCTTTACAGTGCAGGCGAGTTGCCATCTTCACTGTGAAACACGGAGTGGCTTCAAAGCAGCCGCTACATTTTTCACATTAATGAGCTGCCCACAGGGCAGTGCGAGCTTGCGGCTGCCCTGGGGCAGCGCTTTCATCCGAATACGGCACATTTTACTTGTTCGCGTCAAGTGCACTTTTTAAAAGGTGCGCCCGGTAACAAGGAAAATGCGTCGTAATAATGATACGGCCCCATATCTACTAGAATGCTAATATATGGAGCAGGCTGTCATTTGGACACTGAAACCAGGGTATTTTGCACAATGGCACTTGTGGAGTATTCAGTAACATTATATTGTTATTCTGCAGTTCCTCTCATGGCAAGAAAAGATGGATGGATGATTTATGTAGGGAACAATGAGGTGCTATGCTTATTTCTTTATTACAATGCCTTTAAATTACAGGTATGCCAGCTTTTTGCAGGTTGTACAACACAAGAGTTACCCTGTCGTCACTAGGGACCTGGGGATTCAATTATATAATAGACTATTAAAGTGGATCCACTTTTCAATACATTTATTTTATTAGTGCTTTGTGGGCCGTGGCTTCATGACTAGAAGACACATATATTAAAAGGGGGAAAAAATTAGGGCCCAAAGTGGGTCTGTCTGTTTATTGAGAAGGCCGACCCCCTGACAATTTCGTAATTTAAAAAAAAAAAAATGTTTTATTTCACTTCCCCAGGGGGCGCTATTGGGCCCTCCCCTGCCCCAGGAAAAAACCCAGAGGGACTAACTCTTAAACACAGTAAAGTGTGGCCTAGTAGCTTTCCTGACTGAGGATTCTGTGAGGCCCCTGCCCTTTGCTTAAAAAAATAGAAAAAAAGGAATCCTCTGATGCAAACACCTGAGGATCCTTTTTAGGCCGACACCCACACCAAAGGCGTCAAATGTCCCATAATGCTGTGCAGAAGGACTGAGGCTTGGCTGGAGTGATGATCTGACACCCTTGGGCAATGGCAAAAGAATGCCTAGCTGGAAGGAGAAGTCACCTGACCCTACTGAGAAGATGGACTAAACGACTTTAACTCCAACTGTCACCTAGGACTAAGATGGGTCTCTCCATGGCCACTGGCATCCTAGCTCCCCCTTGAAGAACAGGTAGGAGAACTGACCGGCTGTGGGACCTGGATCGTTCCCCAGGGACTTCTGTGGACTGACCCTTGATTCTCCAGACACACAGGTGCCCTCCAAGTAGCCAAGAACCTGTGGAACTTGGGGAGTGCGTCAATGGGGGTGTTCTACTTGTTGCCTGTAGAAGGACTGTGGAAGATGCCCTCTAATCAGGAGAAAGCATCAGGAGGCAGAGGACTGCTCTGGTGAGGGAGCACAAAAAACACAGGCTCCCCATGGAAAAGCACATTAGAGCCCTGAAAATATTTTCTGGGGCGAGAGCTGGTCCCCAGGGGCAAATTGAGACTACAAAGTTGAAAATTAGTCCTACAGGGTCTGAGAAAATGAGGCGAGAGCCCCAGCGGGACTGAATGGAACACTGAGAGCATAGCGCTCTGCTGGAATCTCAAAGTCCCTGGGGGTTGGCACAACCTCTTTATTCATTTATAATGGGGTGGGGGCATGTGTGCAGCCCCCTCAACTGAGATACCTGGAGCTCAGGGATCCCCGTCTCCCAGGGCCCAACGCAAAGAAATTGCCCAGGGGGACCTCATCCCTGGGGCACAAAGCAGAGGAGTGCTACCATGCGCTCACATTGCTGGGTTCCCTTCTGCACAGTAATCTCTTCTTGATATGAGTAAAAACTGAGAAATGGACGCTTTATAGCTCTCTCAGGTTCTAAGCATGTTTGACAGCAAAAATATTGTTGGGTACTATTGGCTGCGAACCTGTTAAATCCCTAGGATACCCCTGATTAAAAGCGGGGGGGAAAAGAAAAGAACAATGCTGTTACACAATTAAGTGTCAGCCAGGGATGTATTTCCCTTTGCTAGATATTCTGCATGCTGTGCATCCTGCTGGGCCGAGGAGGCTCGGGCAAGCCCCCGGCGTTTTTTTATAAAGGGTTTTACCTTCCGATAGGGAAATGATGTCATCAAGACATAGCACAGGAATGCTGGGAAATGCAGTACCCAACTCTCTTTAATGCCCGGTCAGGAATGGGATGAGAAGCGGGCCGAGGGCAAGAAATCATTAACAGTACACGGTTATCAAACAAGGATAATTGTAGACCATGACAAGAAACATAGTTTATAATTTTTTTTTAAACTTCACTTGTGACGGCAAATCTAATGTGCATGTGATGATTATTTGAAAAGTTATATTCATTACTAAAAATATATATATTCCACCTCGAGTATAACAAAGAAACGTATTTTTCTTTTTTGTCCCATAGGATGCAACCTAGCTAGTCACAACATCATAGACCTATAACGCATGGTCACCCCTAAATGTGTTGAATAAATATAGAGAGGTTACTCTGCAAATAGGAATGAAGCAAAAAACTGAATGCTGCTCCACATTCCAATTAATTTAGGTTCAATCAAAGCAATGCTCTTCAAAAAATATCTACAATAGGTCGGGCATTCAAAATCGTTTCAGATAATGAATGTTGTTAGGGTGTAGGGGATAAACACAGATTGGTCCAAGAAAATTCAACTTTCAATCCCCTTAAATAAGTACGCAATTTGAAAATCCACCTTCGTTCTTTCAGAAATAGGAATTCAGAAAGACCCTTGGACGGGAATGATGGTTGTGGTATATCAATCACAGTCCAATTCTTCATGCCCTCATTATGTCCCTTCTCTATACAGTGGTTAGCTAATTTTGTAGATGTTTGTTTGGCAATGTTTGGTGCTCCTGTGTTGACTTTGCGGGTTTTCGTCCAATGTAGCTTAAGCCACAAGGGTACACGATCCAGTAAATCACCCCTTCACTATTACAGTTTGTGTGTTGATATTGAAAGGACTTTTTATTCAAATATAAAATTAATATAGTAAAAGAGGCATATGTAATATTAACGTGCAATTATTTTGTACTCACTCAACATTAAAATGTTCAATGTCATAGCACACAGTTATACCTTTTGATGCAAGGCCTCACAACGTTTAAGAAGTCTTTATTATTTTAACAGCAAAAACTGATTGTGCTGAGATGTGCACAAAATGCTTTATAGTTGACCATGTTCTGACATGTAATATTTTTGGGAGTATATTTGATTAACAATAATGCGATGAAATGTTTTTGCTAGAAACACTTTATCATTGAATAGAATCAATTCATGTTCTTTCACACGTTTAAAACAAAGTATAAATAGAAAATGTTAATAGTTTAACCTATTTCCTTTCCGATTTATAATGAAGAAACGTGGTGCTGAATAATATTCATTGCTGAAAATGTATTGTTTAGCTTTATGAGAAGGTTAGAATGTGCTCATGCCCATGGGAAAGGAGGTCTTAGAATTGAAAGACCTCATACATAGATCTAGCTTAAAAGTGTGTATTACGTTTTTTTACAGCGTTTTATGTAGCTCGAACTTGACCCAAATCGGTATCAGAGTGCTTTACATAGCACCGGTTGTATTACACCAGGACACTTCTTTTTTTTTTAGGCAAGGGGAGATTAAGTGATTTGCCCGGAATCACAGAATTTTCAGCATCATTGCCCAGACTCGAACCGAGGTCCACAGATTCAAGGTCGACAGCCCTAGCTGTTAGGCTAACTCCACTCCCCAGTTCAAGGGAACATTTGTAAGACTGATGAGAATGGATGTGGGCAAGAACAGAACGAGATGGTTCTTGACAAGAGTCATCACCCTATTGGCCTGAGAAAATAAGAAGACACAGAAGGATTTCAACATTATTTTCAGCTGTTAATATTAATGTGTGTTCCTAGAATAGGTGTACACATTACTTACAGCCAGAACCAGACCCTTATGCCTATTTGCCACTGTCCCTTCCTTGATGCTTTACCATTTGCACACATTGACGCTGAATGGTAATGGCTTTATGCTGATGCTGAATGCTGATCTGCAACTCTACCTGACCTGATGTTGATTGCAGTCGCTACTGCTGCTGTATGGTTATTTTGCTTTGTGAACCTCTCTTTATTGGAAGTTCAGCTGATTTTGACTTATTGATCTTGAGCTTTATGCTCACTCTCACCCCGAACTCCCGAAGTTGAACTCTTCATGGGTTCTTGCTAACACCCATTTCCCCCCATTCTTTAGAATAGGGATTTCTTTCCTATATGGAACGCACTTTATTGCATATTGATTACTTGTTCTAAACAATATTTTTACTATCAATACTGTAATTTGATTGATCCCTTTAACTAATGAAATAAAAAGTAAAGTAAAACGTACTAAACTCTTAATGAGAATATAACCCTTAAAACTTACCAAAACCTCTCTTTATAGACTGAACTGTAAGTATAATTATGATTGTTGAATTTGTGACGTATAGCTCCTGATCTTCTCATAAACTACTGCAAATATCCGTCGCGGAGAACTCAGAGGGAACTCACACGTGTAAATCTGGAGTGGGAATCTGTTTTGGTGTGAGACAGAGATGCTTTCCCATTTTATTTAAAGTAGATTTCTACTCTAGCAGTATAGTTCACATGGGGTCTTCAGTTTCAGGTATATATAGGTCCTGCGAGTTGTCAAATGACATATGCCACATGGGAAGCGTCCTTTTACTCTTGGTAATGACCAGAGTGCATCCGGAGTATCAAAAATCAATTTTGTGGGTCTGGTGTGTCCCTTAAATTGTTGCTACGTTTGAAAGCAAACATAGGTTCTGTAATCCCATATTTGCTGTATTAAAAATAGTCAAAATTTTTACAAACCGCTTTCTTAATGATTGATGACAAAATACAAAATGTGCTGACATATACTATTTTTTCTGTGATAGGACATTGGCATGTTTCCAAAATGGCGGCACGGTTATTGTTCTTAGCTCATTTTGCTGCCCTACGTACCGGTTTTGGAGGGTATTGCCTGTTTATGCATGACCACCCCCAAAGTTTTGGACTTCCTTTTTAATATATATAAGTCACACCTAAGCTAAGTCTATCAACCCCTAAGGCAGGGTCCTGCATATTAAAAAGTACGACAAGTGTTTTTATGTGTCCTAAAAGTAAAAACCTCAAACTCTTGTGAAAGAAGTTGTAGTCCAGTTGAAATAAATAGATTTATTGTACAAAATTTGCAGCACAGCAACAGGAACAACTGATGCCTAGACAGCTCCAGTGCAACTGGCTCAGTCTCAGCTCAGGTTCCACCAGATGGTTCCAAATGGAACTAGAATGTATAACAAATGATAACTTATGTGGCACACAGTAAAAAGTGAGAATGTAACATATCCCCTTTATATACAGAAAAGAAAACATGAAATGAACCTAGAAATAACAAAGACTTGTAAGCTAGATCTATCTAACAAAGTTTAACAACTTCATGGGAAAACATCTTGAACGAGTTGAATCTTTAACTCTAAGAGCAACAGAATCATTGTGTGAGCCTGTGGTATCCAGACCATTGGAAGGTACCTGTTGGGAGCCATCGGAAACATCAACATTAGAAGATGAAGGATGCGTATCACTATAACCAAATTCAGGCCCGGACCTAAAATTTGTAGGACACCTAGAAACCCGTCTAATATTCCAAAGCTTACCATCCTGAGTAATAAGGGAATTCTTGAATACTTTGGTGATCTTAATGGGTTTAGAAAACTTACTCATGCATTTCCCTAGGAAACCAGGTTTTTTTATTCTCACCCATTCCCCTACCTTAAAATTGTGTTCCTTAACATTCCATTTCCGGTCATACCATTCTTTGTATTTTTTCTGTTTTTCCTTAACTCTAATACTGGTACCTCTTATATCATGAACATTCCTTATTTTATTGTCACACTTTTCTTTAAGCCACCATGGACAAATATAAAAGGCTGGATCTCTGCCCTTCAAAAGACAAAATGGACTAACTTCCGTAACCGAAGGTGGAGTAATTCTATACATCCATAACCTCTCCCTTAATGCACCCTTCCAATCCTGAGAATGTTTAAGAACCTCCGAAATGTAACCCTTTAAAACACGATTGAAACGTTCAACCTGACCATTTTCATGTGGTGCATACAATGCTGTGGTAACATGTTTGATATGGTGACATTTAAGATATTCCTCCATATCTTTCGAAGTCAATTGCACACCATTATCCGTCACAATGATCGAAGGACAACCTTCCCTTGCAAAAATTTCTTTAAAGAAATCCAAAACTCTAGTGGTGGTGGCCATTGATACAAACTTGACCTCTGGCCATTTTGAATGGTAATCTACCAAAACAAGAGCATACCGTGAATCCAACGGTAGATTTAAGAAAGGGCCAGAAATATCAAAGGCCAGTTTCTTCCAGCGTGCCTCTGGCCAAACTGTACTTTTAAGAGGAGGAATATTGATCTTAAGCATTTTCTCATTTGAGATGCAAACATCACATTCTCTAACCGCCCTATCTGCCATGCGGTCCATCCCTGGCCACCAAAAATAAGATCTAATTAAGCGCTTCATAGCAGACATTCCTGGATGTGATTTGTGAGCTAACTTAAGAATCACCTCTCGAACTCCAAAGGGTGGTACACATTTACCAGCTTTATAAACAAAATCCCCTTCTAATTCCAAATCATCCGCCACATTATACAGTGGCATGAGTTCTTCTGAAATATCTTTCCTCTTTGGCCATCCTTCCACAATAAATTTCTTCACTAATTCCCATAAGGAATCATTCTCCTCACTTGATTTCCATGACCCTCTGAAATATCAGCAAATGTGCATACTACAACATCCTGAATGGTTGTGACAATATCTACTTCATCATTTTTTTTTTCAGGATATGAGTCTCATGGATGACGTGACATAAAATAAGCTGTTACATTTTTTTTCCCCGGTACAAATTCTGTCTTAAAACAATATTCCTGCAATCTAGAGGTTAACCTCGCAATCCTGGCCGTGGAATTCCATCCTCCTCCTGGTGAAAGTATATTAACCAAGGGTTTGTGATCTGTCCTCAACGTGAACCTTCCACCCCAAATGTAGTTTCTATAATGCTCAATAGCCCATACACATGCCAACAACTCCTTTTCTATAACTGCATATCGCCTTTCAGTTTCATTTAGGGTTCTAGACGCAAAACATACATTCCATTCTTCATTACCTGATTTTTGCGATAGGACACCCCCAATTCCATACAAGCTAGCATCCACCGTAATAACACAATGTTTGTTAATGCAAAACGGTCTTAAAATAGGAGCATTGACAATATCGTGCTTGATCACATTAAAAGCATGTTGTTGCTCTTCTGACCATTCAAAGATGGCCTTTTGACGCAATAACCTCCTTAAAGGCTCCATTTTATTCGCAAAATTTGATACAAACTTTGAATAATACTCGCACATTCCTGCGAAAGACAATAATTGTTCCTTAGTCTTGGGAGAGGGAGCATTTAAAACTCCATCTACATTGGATTTTTTCGGAATTACCCCATCACCCGTTAGGGTATGACCCAAATACTCCACACTTTTTTGAAACATTTTACATTTATGAGCTTTAAGGGTTAAACCATTTCTTTTTAATCTAAGACAAACCTCCTCCAGATGTTTTAAGTGCTCTTCATTATTGTGTGAAAAAATTAAAATGTCATCCTGAAAGCACTTCATGAAGTCATCAATGTCCTTGAAGATGTTAAACATGATTCTTTGGAATACCGATGCCGCAGAGTCCAAGCCAAACGGCATTCTGTTATATTGGTGTAAACCCTGTGGAGTTATAAATGCTGTTAGCATTTTTGAATCCTCAGTAAGAGGGACTTGGTGATATGCCGACCTTAAGTCGAAGGTAGAGAAAACTTTTGCACCTTCCAATAATGACACCACTTCATTTATATTTGGTAATAGGTGACAATCCACAATAATTTCCTAATTCAAAGCTCTCAAATCCACACACAATCTCAAATTTTTATCTGGTTTTCAGACCAAAACAATGGGAGAAACCCACTCAGATGAGTTAATGGGCTCAATTATACCTTCTGATACCAGATCTTTTAACATTTCTTTTAACTCATCTCTTACATTTATGGGTACTGGTCTAATCCTTTGTCTAACCGGTGTGGCATTACTCTTAAATTTAATCTGATGAGAATAATCCTTAAGTTTTCCCAACTAGTCAGAAAAAACTTCTTTGTACGATTCTTTTATGAATTTTTCCATACTCTCACATCCTGTAAATGAGATGTAATTATTGTTTATAGATTCATCCAAAACCACCGGTTCCTTAAGTCTTGAATTCAACATTATTCCAAGCTTCCATTGATCCTTCCAACCCAATACGTTTATGCCCTTGACTGCAATATATAGACGTATGTCAGCCGACCTGTTTTTAAAAGTCACTGATGTTTTAAAATACCCCACCATGTCTATACGTGAACCATCATAACTCACTGGGTTTATATCTGGTGGCAACATCTCATTGACATCAAAGACCCTAGCAAGCTTTACTTCAAAATACTGTTTACCAATAATAGTCCATGGTGATCCTGAATCAGCCATAAGATCTAAATCCACATCGGAAATGTGAACCACACACATGGGAGGATTTTTAATAGGAATGTCCTCATTCTCCTCAAGATTAGCCATGCCACCCAGGACCGACACCACAAATCCTGAATTTTGTGGCATGTCGAGATTACTTCCCTCATTTAAATCTTGTGCAGGTCCCTGTAATGTACATGATATTCTGGGGCGATATTGAGTGGAAAATCTTCTCAGATCCTTGCACATCTTAGCGAAATGACCAATCCTACCACAATTCTTAAACTCTTTCTTTATGGCTGGACAACCAGCAAATGATGCCATGTGGTTCCTGTTCCCACATCTGTAACAAGCCACATTCTTCCCCATTCTCCTGAAATTAGTATTATGGGCTGATAATGAATTAAAATTATGCGGTTCATTCTTAACTTCATCTTGCCGTTTCACAGCAGCAATCTCTTCCGCTTTATCAACCTTGCTATTATTCTTTACCACATGCATCCATTTTTCAGTTTGTTCAAAAGCTTTAGCTGTCGAAATAGCTTCTGATAATTTGGGATCCCCCATCACCCACAGTTGTTTTTGTGTTTCTTTACATCTCACATGGACTATGATCTGGTCCCTTATCATTTCATCTGAAATGTTACCAAAACTGCAATGTAAACTTAAATTGCGTAAAGCTGTTAAAAAATCATCAAACGACTTAACTTCTTCTTGTACCCTAGTATAAAACTTAAACCTATTCAATGCTATATTACTTCTAGGTTTAAATCTTTTTTCTATTCTAAGCAACGCTTCATTGTACACATTTGTTGCTTCTCCATTTTCTGCAATTGTTATTTGTGGTAACGCTCTAAAAACCATTTGTCCCTCAGAGCCTAAACAGTGTAGTAAAATACTTTTCTTTTGTTCTGCTCCCATCCTCTCTCCATCGATGGCTTTCATGTAATTTATAAACTCTTCCTTCCATCTGGCCCATGGAAGAGGTGGATCACCTTTCATTTGCAAAAACTTTGCTGGTGGTTCAAACTGCATTGTTTTTTTATTTTTTTTTACTAAAACCTTCTGAACACTGTTAGTTAGCCTTTTGAACCCCTCTTGACCAGCACTTATTCTACCACTCCTTTTTTTTATTATTTCCTTCTTTGCAACTCTACCTGCAAATAAACTTGAACTTAACCTAAACAAACACAAGCAACATCATACGTAAGTATCTCCTTGTCTTGGTCTTGAACCAAAAACAACTTTCTATAAAAGGGGCACCGAGTCTAAAGATATAAAGTTTCTCCCCTTTAACCTTTCCAGTATTTTCTTATCTTGTGCTTGTCAAAAATTAGTCCCAAAAAAAACAGCAATTATAAAGTTATAAAGTCTCTCCTCCTTAAATCTTTAAATTTCTTCTCCACAAACGAAGTCCTCCCCAAAAAAAAAATTTCTTCCACTTACAAGTGTCCATTCCTTGTAATCGCCATGAGCTGACTCCCAACGTTGAATTCGTTGTTCAGCGCTGTCACCTTACCGGTGAATCAAGGTCCGTGGTGGTTTTCTCTTTCTTTCAACGCATTATTTCGTTAAAACTGTACCAATCCCGATCCAAAATGGCCGCCACGTAATCCGCGTTCATCACGCAGACGTACGCTCCCAGAATTCAGTCCGGTTCCCAGCATACCGTGCGCACTCACCAGGAGAAGAAAGTATGTTTGTAGATCGTTCAGCGGAGACCATGCGCCACCATTCCAAGAAGACTCGCGAAGTCCATGCGCCCGCTTTCAAAAGATGCAGGGAGCGTTGCAACCTCCAATCTCGTAGGTAGATAACGCTCGCAATTACCTTTTTTTTGCTGTATGACAGGAAACTTTCAGCGCTGAACGTCGGCCTTACATTTACCTCATTGATACAGTTGACTTGCGATCTTTTCACGGCTAAAATCCTTGTTTAAGTTAATTTTGCTCATTCTTTTTCCAATATCTCGGTGAATGATTTTCTTCAAAAATAAAAGGCCTTGAAGTTTTCTTGGCAAGGTTATGATTTCGTTGTTCCCTCTTTCTTTTTGGTTCAAGTAACAATTTTCTCCTTAGTTAATCGTATAAATCCTTAAAGTAGGGTTCAGGAACATCAATCTTCTGTGCTGTCTTATTGTTGAGATGAATGTTCCTCCACTCGTCGCCATTGAAAGAAGTTGTAGTCCAGTTGAAATAAATAGATTTATTGTACAAAATTTGCAGCACAGCAACAGGAACAACTGATGCCTAGACAGCTCCAGTGCAACTGGCTCAGTCTCAGCTCAGGTTCTACCAGATGGTTCCAAATGGAACTAGAATGTATAACAAATGATAAATTATGTGGCACACAGTAAAAAGTGAGAATGTAACATTCTCGTTTTTGCTGTTGAAAGGCTAGTTGTCCCGTTGGCAAGATCACATTTACACGCTGACAACTCAGCTGTGCTCACTTCGCAATGTGACTACTAAAGTTGGTACATCAAGGTATCAAAAGAATCATTACATTAAACCCGACCTAATGCCCGAGTCGAGTTTAATGTAACTTTTAAGTAAATTGCAACGTAAATGGCAACTTAAGAAAGTTGACACTCTGTTGCCCAAGTTTTCTTTTTTTTTTTTTTAAACAAATCTTTATTAAGTTTTTGACATATCTTACATTACCCAACCCCCCCCCCCCCCTCCCCCCCCCCACCACCCACCAGCTTACAGGCATTACAATTGATTTGTATATATACATTTTACAGAACGAAAGGCTAGGCCTTTCTTTTTCTTATTCAAGCCTTTACGTCTATATATGGCTGTTTCAAAGCTATAAGTTGCAAATAAGCATGATCGCCATTGTTGAAATGAAGGTGGATATAAATCCAACCAGGCCGACGGTAAACAAATTCTAAAAATTGCCATTGCAATAAAAATTAATCCCCTTATTTGAATTGGTCGAGAATCCCCTTCTACCCCCAAAACAATTTCTGCTGTTGTTATTACAATATCGGTTTTGAGGATTTTAGAAAGAAAGATAGAAATATCCCGTCTAATGGTATAGAGTTCCTTGCAAGTAGCAAACATATGCGTTAAATCCACTTCGGGAAGTGCGCATCTTGGACATCTCGTCCCCTTGCCATTGCTCCATTTTGCTATTTTTGTAGGAGTGTAGTATAACTGAAAAAAGGTCTTGTAAAATTGTGCTTGTAGTTTGGTTGCTAATAAAATTGATTGCGATAGATTGAATGCATTTTGAACAGAATTTTCGGAAATTTCTAATTTGTCCTGTCATATCTGAAAGTGTTTATCAAGGTCATCAGGAAAGTTAGTGATTAAATTATTGTAGATTTCACCAATTTTAATTGTTTTATCTTTTCTAATCATATCTATTATCTGTATTTTCTGAAAGGCTCTGTTACCACCCCCTTTTTTCAGTATAAAGTCTCTTACTTGCAAATACTTGTAAAAATCACGATGTTCTAGTGTAAATTTTTTCTTTAGAGATTCAAATGTATTAAACCCGGTTTGATTGAAAAATACACCAAGTTTTGTGATTCCTAACGTAACCCAGCGTTTCATGCATGAATCTGAAAAGATTGCGGGGAGATTTTGATTGCTATGGATAGTCGTGTAGTATGAAAATCTACCAATCCCCAGTAGTTTGCGGACATTTCCCCAGACGTTGTAAATTCCTTTAAGGGTTTTAAACCGGACTTTTTTAAAATGACAATCATAGATCAAGCGCCAAAGATGATCTCCCGTTGCTGCCCAAGTTTTCTGGTGATCATTTACAGATGTTGGCCATGAGATAGCTTTCTGCTTCCTGGGGAGATGTGTGAACAACTCCCAGGAAGGAACACAAAGGGCCTGCGACTCTAAGAGGTGTTACCTCTCCCTGGCAGGAAGGCCAAACAGGGTGGGAGCCCAAAAGAAGAGCTTCAAAGGGAAATGAGCCTTTGAAAAGCAAATGCTGTACACACATGAGAGGGGCTGCTTTTTTGTTCTGGTAGATGGGTTGGCATTGGTGACAGAGAGGGGAAACAGTAGCCCTCAGGTAGCCACACCTCTAGGGTGTTCTACCAAGCTCCATACACCGAGATAGGGATTTGGCCATCTTGGGGGTGGGCAGAACATTGCACTCTGGGATAGCTAGATGCCACAGATGTCATCAAGCTGGAGGGGACTGAACTGGTAGCTCATTGGCTATTAGTCACTGCATCCCCGAGGGCAAGTTATGGGCATTAAAGTTGGACCGCTGATACCCAGGTCTCAGATCATGCCTGCACTGGAGACAGGACTGAAGATGGACTCCCCTGCTGTTCCTTGACCCGGAAAGGAGAGGCTGCACCAAAGACAAGACTGCACCTGGGCTAGCAAGGAGAGGACTGTGTCTGTGATGTAGTACTCAATTGTTTGTTTCTACCGGGTTCGCACCAGCCAAATACTTGACTCAAAAATGCAGGTGAACTTATATGTTTAAGAGGGTGAATGCAGAATTAACACATTTTTAGAGGATGTTATATGTTTGAAAAGCAGGTAACCCCATTAAAGTCTATGGAGGTATTTTGGCTGTCAAGCGATTGAATGCATGCAAAAGAGGGTGACGGCTGCCAAATGCGGGTGAGTTGACAGACATGGGGTCTATTTTTCTGATTTGTAGTGCTTAACATATGAGAAATTAAGTTCATGCTAACTTAAGGCAGCTTTGCGCTTTCCTTCCATTGTGGATATCACATTGTAACATGTCACATGATCACGTGTTGTTGTTTCTCACTGCAATAAAGACCTTTGGGCATTACACAGAGAATCCTAGCTCTCCCTATGTCACATTGAACACAATGTACCTAATCAAGGACAACCTAACAATAAACATAATATGGAACAAGCCATGTTGCACGAATAGTCTGGGAACGCCTGAGATTAAGGTAGAATCCTCAAATGTATTCTGAAGTAAAATGTTTTTACTTGCTTGATTCCCATTGGTGCACATCCTGATAACCAAGTGCTTGTGTGGTAAAAGTATGAAATCCTTTGTCTAAAGTCCTATAAAAGGACCTGCTTTTCTCTGTTGGGGGCTTATCTTTTACCTTTATTAGAAGGCAAATCTATGATGGATGTTCTATGGAATTTTACTGAGTTCTCCATTTATTTCCAATTATATGCTGATGGTCCAGCTAATGTTTTTCCATGCTTGTATTCTTTGAGTAAAATTTCAAACTTCAGTCCTTGCTCTCATTCTTCCTGAAAACACCTCTCCCTTTCCAAGTCATTGGAGCACATTGGCAAGTAAATGAGATACGGGTTTGTGCTCTGACAGATCTATGAAGCAGAGCTGATGTTTCTGATTAGATCTGTCCAATACTGATTGGACCTACTCAGATGAGGTCAATTGACTATAGAACCGATTATTGCACCTTTATGGTTCAGGCGGTTTTGCCCCAAGACCAAAATTGACCCAGCCCAAACCCGATCCTGATTCCCAAAGTCGAGGAGGCTGTCATGGTAATCAAGAAAGAAGGAGTGGAATATCAAAAGGGATTTATGTGCATGCGAAGGATGAATCAGAAGTGAGGAGCAAAGAGGTGTATGTTGGAAATTGTAGTCTAGACTGCGGCAGTGGGATGCAGTAGACGGATTTTGAATTCAGCTGTTATGTGGCATTAGTCTTTGGACTTGTGGGGACGGCAATTATTATTAAAATATGCATTTTATTATTATAAAACTATGTTTTTCAGTTTTTGAAGACAACAGTATACCATTTTTTTCAGCTGGAAGACACGCATGGTCTAAAGTGTAGAGAGGTACCACAGTTAGATTTGTCAAGTAGTGAAAATTGTCTGCTAAGGTGAGGTGTATTGTGAGGCGCTATCACTCAGACCAGGATAGGGACATAACATTTCAGTTGTAGGAATGTATTACAGTATATACTAACAGCTGGTTCTGTTGAGAAGAGTACCATTGCTTCAAAGAGTTTACATTTATCCTGATCACCTAGGAGAACCAATCAATGGTACACCATTAATTGGTTCTCCTAGTTGAGCAGGATAAATGTAAACTCTTTGAAGCAATGGTACTCTTCTCGACAGAACCAGCTGTTAGTAAATACTGTTATATTTTCCCAGGTTCTATGATATACTGGGATACCCTATTAATATTTATGGTATGAATGTATTAAGCAAGCTCAGTGGTTGTTCATTCCTCGGTGCACAGGAGTGAGCACGCTAGGTACAGTAGATTTCCGCAGGTCGAGAGTTTACTACTGTGTGAAAGCAGATCGTATTCTCTGTAGTCTAGAGATTTCTGTTTAGAAGCAGACAAACAATAACAGGAAGAGTTTGGAAAAAACTGGCAGTTTAAGGGGGCTTACATCTTAAGGTGTGGCACAGGGATTGGTTGGAGGATAATGAAGTTGCTCTGTGATTGGCTAACCTTTGACTGAGATGCGCTGGTAGTGGTAGATGAACCGTGAACACGGTAGAGTGGAGGGTGTGTGAGATTGGAACAAGAAATTAATGGTAAATTACTTTTCGAAAAAGCAGAAAAATGCAAACAAGGAAGAGAAATTTCCACGCAAAGGCATACCAGCTAGGGAAATGGCTGCAAAGAGAGGGTTTCACATGTGCATGTGGCTCAGCCAGAGGCACGATATACAGCAAAGGATAGGGAATTACAGTTCACATTAAGTTGCACTTTCCACATAAGGAGAATATAAATCTTGAGATGGAGAATGTACGAACTATCACCCCAGCCTAAACTCACACAATTTGAGGCCCAAAATTTTTGGGAGCAGGTTGCAAATGAAAAAGAAGAGAAATACATTTGCATTAAAGGTCCGTGATAAGGCTTATTCCTGGATATGCGCACAGGACCATGAAAGGCAGAAGAGGTGGAGGGGGAAAGTGATTCAAATGATAGGAGCTTACCCGTTCATAGAGTATGGGGACACAGAGGAGAAAAAGCTTAATGGTAAAAAAGGAATCTAGGGAAGATGCTGAGAGTGATGCGGATGAATCCTTCATAGATGAACTCCTCAGAATAAGACCACCCCCACATAATGCAGCACAGGCACCAGGTGCCACAGCTCAGGCAATCACTGGGAATGGAGAGGCCTCCATGACCCCTACGTAAGTTAGCACACCTCCCGAGTTACACTGAGATGACTGTTCCACCTCCCGTTCAGATTTCAACACCTGCCGCTTTGGTTGAGCCACCACCTTCAGGTGGCCCAAAAACTTCTCCCACTACAACAATCACTAGTACGTCCCAGAGTAATAGCATTTCGAGTATTCCTCTAAAATTGCTTCATGTATCCAGTTCATTTTATTCTAAATTGTCACTGAGTGAGACCTTAGGAATCTCCTCTACAGGAGGTACCATTTTCACCTGACTCCACCAACTACCCCAGAACCCAAAGAACAAATCCCTCAGAGACTCAAAGTGGCCCAACTAAAGATCGAGTTTGAAGAGTTTGTGAAGGGAGAAGGTAGGATCGGACTTCCTGGGATAATATAACGAGAGTGAGTTGCTTTACACGAATAAGGAAGTTGACAGGGTGGTGTGAGAGGCACATGTGAAAATGGAGAAAGTGGCAGAGGAATGTGGATTTGATATAATGCAAAGAAAGAAATTGGGAATGAATGTCAGAATGATGATGAGTGACAAGGAATTGAGACTGTTAAACTGAGGGGATTGAAGATGCATGTGAGGGAATTGATCGAGAGCATTAATGAGTGGAGCAATGTGGAAACATTTAAGGAGTTATGGTCTAAGAAAGAAAGGTTGAAAGTGAAATGGAAGAAAGAATTTACAGGGGAGCATGTGGAGAAGCCACAGAGAGAGTAGCAAAGGAATTCCTCCTGAGGGATGTTCAGAGAGGAGCATATGTACATGTCCCCTGGTCTAGACACACAGAACTCTTCCATTTAAACAATTCTCTCCTCAGACAGAGGGAGCATCAGGACAAATGGTATGCTCAGATAGAGCAAATCGTGACCATCTCAAAGGTCCTGTCAGAGGATTTGGATGTGCTGTTTGAAGTGGCGTCCCAAAAGGTTTGATGGCAGAATGTAAGAGAGCTGCGGATTGGCCCACACTGCAACCCCCTAGACTAGCAAACACAAATGCTTCTTCACAATTGGTTAAAACCAAATATGACACAGTCATTGCTCACTTTAAGACTAAGCTTCCTCAAAAGGAGATTAATTTGCCCAAGATTTTCTGAACATCCCAAGAGCCCAAAGAATCAAAAAATGCATATTTTGAAAGATTAATACAGGTGTATAGGAACCGTAGTGGTCTGAGTGACTTACTTTGGGACAACATTGTAGGGTTTTTCACCTCCTTTGTTCAAGGGCTGCTTCTGGAGATTAGCAATCAGATAATGCAAGGCGTTCTCTGCTGGCAAAGCAAGTCCAGAGACCAAATACTGCAGTATGCAAAATATTGCAGTGACATGCTGGATGTTAAAAGAGAAATTCAAGGTAGCACAGACCTACCTAGCACAAAATGTAGGTGGAAGGGAACAAAGGTGCCTTGTCTATGGATAGACCTTGAACCCAGTGTAGAATTAACTATGCAGGGAGGCTCCATGTCACATGGAGGAAATGCCCAAGTAATGGGAAGGTGCGGGGAGGTTTGCAGGAAATAGTATGAGCGCTTTGAAGAAGATCACCCTTGTCACATTTGTAAAAAAGTCAGTCATTGGAAGAGGGAGTGCCAATACAATCCTAATTGAGCAATGATTGACGCTCAAGCCTCAAATTTTATGACATAGGGAGAACTTCCCCTGGACCCAGCCCCCCTATGTCAACTTTGAAAATCCCCTTATGCCCATAGAGATGCAGCACAGCCCATTTACATCTCAGACTGCCCCGATTCCCATAATGTTTGAGCGCTCCACAGAATCTGAACAGGCCCATTGAGGGTCCCTGGAGTGGGAGGAGGAGTGTGCACTTGGCACCGTCCTAGAAGTGGATCAGATGGGCCCATATGTTGATAGAGAGGTTAATGGACATCCCATATCCTTTCTGATAGACACAGGAGCCACTTATTCAACTTTTAGAACAGTTGAGGTCCCGAACCTACCCCTCTCGGTAAAGGAAGTCCAAGTTGTTAGCATCACAAATCAGCAGCGTAGAAATCAGGTTATGGCCAAGTCCAGTAAAAATTGGGAACATTAAAGAGCATCACCACTTTGTTATATCTGATTTGAGTCCCGTGAATTTGAAGGGAAATGACCTACTCTGCAAGCTTAATTGCATCATATTTTGTACACCGGAGTCAGACAACATCCGGTTCCTAGCAAAGAAGACTTACATCCTGACTTAACAGAATCAGTCAGAGAAGATGTGTGGGATTTTACAGTGAATAAGATAGTGTTGATCAAGGGTGCTCATCCCCTAAAGGTAAACCTTAGGGTGGATGCTGTGTTCCCTAAAACTTGTCCTTACAAATTGACCCTGGAAGCTATTGCAGGAATAACACCTGTCATCAAAAGTATGCTAGAACAGGGCATTCAGAAAGAGGTCCTTTTGAGTTCATGTTATGGCCTTGCAAAAAGCAAATAAAAAGTGGCGGAGAGTTCGGGGTTCAAGAAAAATAATCCAAATAGTTGTTCCATGCTATCCTGTGGTACTGAATCGTGCCATAATCTTATTCCAAATTCCCGAGAAGCGGAATGGTTCAGGGTCATTGACGCTTTTCGATTCCAAGAGAAGACTGTCATGTGGTGTCTTGCTCCTCAGGGGTACACAGAGAGCCCCACATATTTCAATCAGATACTAAAAAAGAATTTAGAAACCTTGCAGTTACCATGCAGTTGTACCCTGATCTAATACATCAATGACCCACTCGTTGCACTGATGAGAAAAGAAGCTTCCAGGAAAGACACTATTGCCTTGCTCAACCATTTAGTTGAGAATGGGCACAAGGTTTTCCCAGAAAACATTGCAGTACTATCAAAAAGAAGTATCTGGGGCATCAGATCAAGAAGGGAGTTCCATGAGTGCATTGAAATGATCCTTAAAATGAACTTTCGAACCACAGTGACCGAAGTACGAATGTTTTACGGGCATTGATGGCTACTGCCGACAGTGGAACCCAAACTTTTCTCTCTTGGCGAAGCATTGCTGAGGTTGAGCACACCGATGTCAATAACAAGTACCAAGGGATAATGAGAGCATGGAAGCCTTCCAGAAGCTTAAAAACCTATTTTGCAGGGCACTTGCTCTTAGAATGCCAAACTACACCAAGGAGTTCATACTCTTCTACCATGAGTGCAATGAGTGTGCTTTATCTGTGTTGACAGAGACTATAAGAAGGCCAAACACAAGCTGCTTATTCTCTGGCAACTCTTGATCCAGTAGCCTCAACCTTACCTGGTTGTCTCAAAACAGTTGCAGAGATCAGTCTTAAGTATTCAGCAAACAGATGGAACTGTGATCACCCACTTATTGTCATGGTACCTCATTCAAATGAAATTGATGTCCCCCTTCTTGAATCTGACCACACCATGTTTGTCGATGGCTCTTGTTTGAGGAACAGACGCAGCATTTTGAGAGCCGCAGTCTGTACCCTGAGTGGGCTCATGGAACCATCCTACTTGTGCCATGTAACCTCTGCACAAGTGCTGAACTAATTGCCCTTACTCAAGCCAGCTAGTCGTCAGAAGGCTCACAAGTTACCAGTTATACAATAGCCAGTATGGAATCGCCATTGTGCACGACTTTGGACATTGTGGTCACAGAGAGGATTTAAGACCTCTGCTGGATCCCCTATTAGAAATGAGTTGCATGTTTTGAATTTGTTGGAAACACTTCAGTTACCATAAGGAATTGCCGTAGTGAAGTGTTCTGCACGAGGGTGTCATTGACTTCATCACTAAGAGCTACCGCTATGTGGACAAGATTGTTCAATATTGTGATCTTTAATCCAGCACCTTTCACATGGATGAGACATGCAGTGCTGAGGGAGAAACACTTTCAAACATTTTACTGAACACTGTGAAAACTTTCAATGAGTTGACGGAATTGCAGCTTACAGCCACAGAGATTATATAGGCAAAATGGGATGTGTGAAGGATGCTAGTGGAACCTGGGTATCCAGTGATGGAAAGCCTGTGTTTCCAGACGAAGGTGAGACACATGCATGGAGCAACACATGTGGGACGAGATGGGATAGTGATGACATTCAGGCAGTACTGGAATAATCCACACTTTCGTGTGATGGCAGAGAACCTGTGCAAGCACTCCGCAATTTGCCAAAAGCAAAATGTGGGCAAAAAGGTTGTAGTGATCATGAATCATAGAGGGAAGTCTGATGGTCCTGTCAACCATCTCCAGATTGCTTTTGTGGAGATACCCCGTTCTGATTAGTTGAAGTATATCCTATTCATTGTATGCTTATTCGCTCATTGTGTGGAGGCATATCCCACCAGTAGATAAGACAGCCTGACAAGTGCCAAACTACTACTGCAGGAGTTGATCCCACGATTTGGAATGCCTGTTCCTCATGCATCAGATCAAGGAAGCCATTTCAAGAAAGAAGTGATGCAGTTGATCTGTACGACGTTAGCGATAGACCAAAGATTCCACTTTAGTACAGACCAGAAGCTTCAAGCACAGTCAGAGGGCTAAATGGAATGACTAAAGCAAAACTGGTCAAAATTTGTGTGTCAGAATCTCTCAAATGGCCTGATGCACTTCCTCTGGTACTGATGAGCATTTGAAGTACACAGTGCAAGCAAACAGGACTATTCCTTAATGAAGTGTTGATGGTGAGAGCCATGAGAAATCCCTCTGTTCCAGCTGATGCTCTTCCGAAAATCACAGATGATCTGGTACTCGAATACTGCAAGGGATTAGCTGATGTGGTACATTCTATCTTTCATCAGGTCGACGCCGCTACTTCAGTTGGCGAGAGACTCCATCTCATGACCTGAGCCCCAGTGATTGGTTATGTGAAGAAGCATGTTCACAAGTAGTGTGTGGAGGAATGCTTGAGAGGCTCATAATAGGGGACCCTGGTCACCAACACTGCTGTGACGTGTGTTGCACTGCCGAACTGGATAAATGCCTCCCATACCAAGAGGGGGAGACAAGAAGAGGAAACATTTGAGCCAACATCCACTAGCTCCTCAAGTCCGCCTAGGTTTGAGGTTTCTGAGGCATCAGAAAATGACGGCCAGCCTAAAAAGTCTCCATTTTTCATAGCAGAACATCATCATCGGTGACAGCTGAATGACAGTACCACTATTCTTGTTGTGGCAGACACTTCAGACTCCGGATTAAAACTACACATTTGCAGAGACAGTGGGCACTCATGGATAGATCAATCAAATCTATTTGGAATTAATTCTCCTGAATTAGAGAGAGTGGTTTGACAGAGAAAGTTCGACCTCTAAAAGCGATCCAGTTTCAACTGAGACATAAATCACAATTACCTCAAGGAAATGGGCCCAAATGGAGGCATTGGCCAAAGACTAAGTCTGGACAAAAGAGAATGTTGAAAACCACTAAGAGACCAGAGACGATAAGAGAAGTTAGCAAGTTAGAAGAACCAGAATATCAAGAAGACTCTGGCAATGAGAATCTAGACTTGGTGATCGCTAAAAGATCCAGAAGGGAGAGAAAGATAAATAGAAAATATTCTGGTCCTGATTGGATGTACTTCGTCAGTACTGATATTGAATCTGATGAATGTCTGACAGACATTGTCAAACCTCCTTGAGTCAAAGACAACCTAGAAAGGGCTCATGTCTCGTAAACTGTTGACAAAGTCAGAAAGGATGAATAGTTAGTTTGGGTAATGGTCTGAGGACTAAAGAGCCTTATCACTATAGATTCAGAGAAAGGGTAGTGACTTTAGGGTAGTTATAAAAGGACTTATCTCTTCAGTCAAAAATAACATTATTCACTTGATCTGATTTAAGTAAGCATTGCTCACCAATGCTGCAAAATTGTGCGTGTAGTTTTGGTAGTCGCCAGTTCTGTTTCTATAGTTGGGTGGATTTAGATATCCATCTGCTGAAGGGAAATTTTTCCTGTGTGCCAATGAATCAAACAATTAAACCTGTTGCTAGTAAGCAAATGCATGAAGGAAGAATTTCACATGCCCCTTCGTTCTGAAGGTGTTTATAGTTATAATGTCTATTTCCGAATGTTAGCTGAATACATTAGAATCATGGAGATAGGGGATTGCTTTGCGTGTTCCTATCTCCCAGCTTCTGCAGCAGATTGCTCGGCCTATTTCCATTTGCCCCGTCCTACTCCTTCTCTTCTAGCGTCTTTCTTAACTTGTTCTATCAACAGCACTCTACTAAACTGTTTTATACTGATTATGAAAATCCTTTATAAAATGCGCCATTTGTGAAAGGATCAAATATGTATTTGAGGTCAACTGAATATGTTTATCATGTCTTGAAATCCTTTAAGCGGGGGGACCAGCGTGAGTATTTGATGACATTCTGTACCCCTGTGACTAACACAAGTGTTACTAATCAAACCATGTATGACCTAAATTGCAAAATTAGCAAAAATTGGAGAACTTGCTTAGATGAACGGAACAAAATAATAATGCAAGATGAAGAGAGGGAGAGCAAGAGATTTAAAGCAGAACCTACTAGGGCAAAAAGTAAGGAGAATCTAGAAGATCCGCCCCCAAGGCTGAGAGTTGATGTTGCCAAGAAGGGAACTTTATGCATAATAAGAAGACAAGAAGGGAATAAGACTGTCAAAGAGATGGCTTGGAGTGAATGTGAACATAGTTATTTAGTTAGGGGAAGAGTCTTTGTCGAATTAGAGGTATATAATATGTATGTGGTAAGTCAAACAACTTCCAGTTGCCACACAATTGGCTATGTAGTTGCCATGCGACTTTAGTTTTCCCCATGATTTATTACACGAATGATGTCGATTGGCGACTCCATAGTTATGTAAAATGAAGCAGGCATAACTGTAAACAGACACTCAGGGGCTGATTTACAAAGGGCCTCCGCACTCATGGTGGCAGCCCCACAGTTGTAGCGGGGGGCCTGAACTCGTAGCGGGGGCACCCGCAATGGGTAACTGCAGTATGGAGGTCCCACCACGACTGCGGGCCTCCACCAGGAGTGCAAAGGGCCATTGTGAATCGGTCCCTCAGTGATTATTTTGGGGCGCTAATACTCTCAGTAGTGGTAGGGCTGAATGATGTTAAGATTAGGAACCTTTAACAGTAGTGGACAAGCTTGCGACTACCACAGCAGGTGCCCTAACAATTATTAATAAGGAATTGCTTGAGATGAGAGCTATGATAATCCCAAACCAGCTTGCTTTAGATATGCTTCTTCCTAAGGAAGCCGGAGTCTGTAAGGTAATTCATGCTAAAGAATGCTGTGCGTACATTCCTAAAACAGATAACCAACTTAATATTTATGTTGCAAATATCACTAATTACTAACATAAACTAACTGAACTGGAAGAAGCCGGCCCTTCAGAAGGAACAGGCCTCATATTTGGGTCTATTGTGAAAGGATTTACCAAGACAAGAGAATGGCTAGGGAACATAGGTGGAGGAATACTGAAATTGCTTTTGACTCCACTTTTGGTCATACTTAACAGCAATGCATGTGTGCTTTTCTTCGTGAAACTTGGCAAAGGAATTTAATCAAATGGTGGGTTACAATGTGTGATAAATAAGCTGTGAGCAGGGAGAGGAAGAAAGAGAAAGAAAGTCACTGTAAAGTTTGAAGAGATGCAGTGCAAATTGCATGATACCATTAAGGAATTGGAAGGACCAAACCAGAAGAATCCTAAAATGATGAATGCTGTATTGTAATAAATACATAGATATGGCGATTTACAAAGCTCAGGCTAACTTCGGGGTTGTGGGATCTGTTTTTTTTATTTGTAGTGCTTAACGTGCAAAAATTTAAGGTCATGCTAACTTTAGGCAACTTTGTGCTGTTCCATTTTGGATGTAACATCGTAACATTTTAAGTGATCACTGTCGTTGTTTCCCGCTGCAATAATGAATTGTGTACTTTACACTGGGAAACCGAGATCTTCCATGTCACTCTGAATGCGATTTACCTGCTCAAGGACAACCTAACTGTCTCATAGCAAGTAGCAGACTATGTAACAAGTCATGTTGCACGAATAGACTCTGGGAATGCCTGACTGTAATGTATTAGAATTATGAGAGAATCCCGCATGTATTCTATATTAATATTTTCTACTTGGTTGATTCCCATTGGGCCATGTCCTGAGAGCGATGTGCTTGTGTAGTAAATGTATGAAGGCCTTTGTCTGAAGTCATATAAAAGGGCCTGCTTTTCTCTGTTGGGGGGGCTCAGAGAAGTCGAGTATATGCTGGATTTTCTATGGATCTTTATGGAGTTCCCCATGTATTTCCGATTATATGCTTATAGGCTTAACTGATTGATGGTCCAGCTATGTATTAAAATGCTTGTATTCTTTGAGTAAACTTTTAAACTTCAGTCCTTGTCTGTCATTTTTACTGAGAATGTTTACAGCCTTATCCAAATGTATTGATTCAATCAAGTAGAGACTAGTGCATCGGGGAGCACCAAAGTCTGTACAGGGACTACACTGCTCCAGGTCCAAGCTGTTGGAGAGCATTGGGCAAGTCTATGAGATTCGGATTTACGCTTCAACACAGATATGTGAGTTCATATTGAACACCTGCTAGATCATGGGTACTCGCAAACATTTTCCCTGGGGCCACAAAGTAAGGACAGTGGTGTGACTGAGGGCCGTATTGATGCCAACACGTGGCAGCTGGACTTTTTTTTGTTAAGGTGTATCTAAGTCGCAATCTCTCTACCGCACATTGCGGTAAGCCTTCTCTGTTTACTATTACTACAATGGGAGAGTCAAGTGTTAAAATGAAGTAACTTAATTATTGAATTGGAATTACAATAATTTTGACATATAAGAAAGAGCACCTTGAAACACTTGTGGGCAAAATCTATGCTGTATAAAACTTTCTTTTGTGTTTAATTTATTAAACTATAATGTTGCCAATCTATAATAACAACCAAGATGACGCTGAGGGTTCCTCGTGATTTCTGACTTGCCTCTTAGTTCGGTTTTGGCATTGTTGTCAGGTTGGGAGGATGCATGGCTATTTCTATATTCATTTTGAAAACTGTCACTTTTAAAAAATACATTTCAAAGCACTGATATAATCTGATGTACTTAAGTGAAATGCATGTTAATGAAATACACTTTTTCTAATTTTGAAAAGACTTAACTTTTACAATTTTGATGACAGATTTCTTAAAAACTAATGTGTTCCTAAAGTTAAATGGTGCAGGACACCTTATTTGCTTCTTTTATTTTATTTCAGTTAGTGTAAATAAAAACTTGACCGTTTCATTAACATCTTTATGAACATTGGTGCTCTAAGCAGCCCAGTGCTGTCTTCAACTAGGGGCCGCATGTGATGTCCGGGCCATACTTTGAGTATCACTATGCTAGATGCTTGCTACAGTCTCATTACATCTGGCATTGACCAACACCTTCACATTTAATAAAAAATGTATATATATATATATCGCTTTCTCCGCAGGCTTTTCAGCTCCCTCTTGCCACACACGGACACCGACCACAAAGTTGGTGCAAATTTAAATATTTATTGAATATATATATATATATATATCAATAATGACGATACACAAATTAACGACACGCAAGAATTGGCGGCGGCAGAAGACATTAACATATCTAAAGCAGGCCAAAGCCCTTTTAAGCCCATCTCCACGTTTTGTCCTAATATGCCACGTGATGCCATAGACATTTATCATGACCGTTTAATTGAGGAATTGAAAAAATTACAACATAAATCCAAAACCCAACAAAGGATACCCAATGAGCAAATGAAACGATATTCAACATTGATGAATAAACTTAAAAGTAACAACACCATTATCATCAACAAATCCGATAAGGGTGGGAATATCGTGCTGTGGGACAAGAAAGATTACATCAAAGAAGCTTACCGCCACCTCAATGACGAAGCTTGTTACAAAAAAATCAACATGACATCAGTAAAAGCAATTCAAAAAAACTATAAGGATGAACTCAATGAATGGAGAAGGGAAGGGCTTATTTCTAAAGATGAATTTTTGTTTCTCAACAAAGAATTTCCTTCTTTACCACACATCTATTTTATACCTAAGGTGCATAAAAAGGAAACACCTGTCCCGGGGAGACCCATTGTGGCATCGATCAACAGCACCTTTGAGAACACTTCTAAGTACATTGATCATTACCTTCAAGAATTGGTGATCAACTTACCTGCATATATCAAAGACACCACTGATTTTTTGTACCAATTGAATATCTGCGAATGGTCTAGTGAGTACCTGTTTTTAACTATGGACATATCATCCTTATACACAAGCATTGCCCATCTGGATGGTATTAGAGCAGTAGAATTTTATTTGGGCAAGAGACCCATAGAAATGTACCGTCATAATCAAATGCTAATTAGAATGATTCATTGGTGTTTACACAACAACGTTTTTAGCTTTGATAACACGGTTTTCCAACAACTAAGAGGTGTAGCTATGGGGGCATGCTTCTCTCCCAGCTACGCGGGGCTCCACGTGGGCTGGTGGGAGGAGCATGTCCTCAAGGCACAACACGCCACTATGTGGTCTAAACATATCGTCAAATATTGGCGTTACATCGATGATGTGTTTATTATATGGCACGGCACTAAAGATCAAGCCAAACATTTTGTAGACACCATCAATGATAATGAATTGAATCTACATTTCACAGCCAATATTGATTGTACTGTCACCAATTTTCTAGACATTCAAGTGCAAATATCAGAGGGTAAGATAGAAACATGCCTATACAGAAAGCCTACATCAGGTAACATGGTTTTACATGCAGGGAGTTTCCATCCATCCCATACCATAGACAGCATCCCATACGGTGAGTTCATTCGCATTCATAGAGCATGTAGCACTCCTGAAATTAGAGAACAACATCAGTTGGAAGCCAAGAAACGGTTGGAAGCTAGAGGCTATTCCCCTAACAGACTAGATACGGCCATGAGGAAAGCAAATGCCCTCAACCGTACAGCCCTGTTAGACCCCAACAGGAATCTCCAACAAAAGGGTGTGCAGGCTATCGATCAAAGGGACAATGAGCTTGCAGAAATCAGACTAATTACAGGATACAGCAGACAGGCCAAAAGCATTAAAAAAATCATAAAAAAAGAATGGCCGATCATCCTCACTGATCCTGTTTTGAAAGAGGTTGTCCCCAGCACACCGACTATAACTTTCAGGCGTGCATACTCTATGCGCAATGAATTAGTGAAAAATAGCCCTGAAACTGACATCACCACCAGTTGGTTATCTCCCCGAAAGGGTTTTTTTAGATGTAGCTCATGTCGAGCATGTAAGTTCGGCATTAATACCACCTCCTATGTAACACCTTTTTCTGACACTCCTATAGCTCTGAAGGCCCACTACACATGTAGAACGGAATTTGCTATCTACATACTTAAATGTAGCTGCAATCTCTGCTATGTGGGCAGTACCAAACTTCAGGTGTATGTGCGAATTCTGCAACATCTCAGGGCTATAGTGAACTCTGACCAATCCTATCCAGTGGCCCGACACTTTAAAACTGTACATAATAACAATCTTAGTTGTTTGCAGTATTTTGTAATCAATGCCGTGGCACCAAATAAAAAGGGAGGTAACAGAGAAAAAACACTACGTCAGTTAGAGTCACGCTACATAGTAAATCTTGATAGCAAATCCCCTGCCGGTTTGAACATAGGTGAAGATCTTTATAATTTCCTATGATCCAATGTCACAGACACTGAACACATCTTATCAGACATTGAGTCCCGGAGAATTAATCTTCTTACTCTGTTTAAATATACAAGTATTGCATTTTAGATATTATTTAATTGAATGACTCGGAGTATATTGTTCCCGGGTAATATCTACCCGGTAGGGGGTATTTCTCATAGGAATGGGTTTGCTGTCCATTGTTTGTAATGTCCTGATGGTTCTTAGATGACTTGATCTCTTTGTCCTCTTATTTATGTGTTTCTTCTTTTCTCCCCCTTTTGTGCATTCTTCTCATTTTCATTGCAACTATGTGTTTTTACTTTCTCCTTTTTCTTCTTCTTCTTTTGTATATTCTATTCGACTAGGTTAATATTTGGATTAATTATCTATGCTTCATTCTCATATATAAACAGGTTTAAGTTTAAGCCTTCATATTAAATATAGATTGTAGCTTTTATTACACGTCGAGTGAACAAGATGGTTCCTTTTTTTTCTTTTTTTTCTTTTTTTTTTCTTTTTCTCTATCCCCTTTTTAAACTTTAGGCTATATGGGGATACTATTAAGGTATATAATGCATGACTATGGCTGCTAATCTCCCAATTAGTTAACTTAAGGCTAGCATAAGTTATTATGCTACAGCACGAAAGCACTTTTAGGCACTGTTGTAATTGTAGGCACATTTTTCACTTTAAACAGTACTGTTTTGCTTTTATTGCTGTACATTTTTTTCCCCCATTATATCATATTATAAGTACATAGGTACAGGTTGTTATTATTTGAAATACCCGATTTAGATTATTTACATAGTAAGTTGAATATATTCGTACTCAGAAGGTTTTGAACTTCAGAAATGTAGGGGTATTTGTACCTGAAAGTCACCAATTGCACTAGAATATGACGGTTTTTTATTAATGCATTTTGTTACCTTATGTATACTAGCTGGTATTTGAACCCGTTTTTACTTCATCCTATGCTGTTTTTTGCACTTCATTTGCCAGTTTGCACATATGCGCTCCTTTGCACAAATAGTAGGAATTGTTATTGCATCACATTTGTAAAGCTTCATGTCTTGCATAACATTGATGCATTGTAAATAACAAAAAAATGTGGACGCATTATTATTTGTGCTCTTTGGCTGAGAAACACTGTGAAACGAGCGTGTATCGGCACTTTTGATAATATGAATTGATACAGTTTAATGATACATAATCGTGATGGATAAATGCACCTCCACGTTTCTGACGAAGAAATGTAGAAAGAATATAATGCTTAGGCAGTACTGTTTCTATGTTTGTGGCTATGACGATGCACGTCACGCATTTGTGCCCACACTGTGCCTTTAAATTCTGTTTAAGCCTCCCCGTTTTTTAAGTGAACAAGGACACAGCCCAGTGTCCGAAACGCGTCTGAGGCAGCACCTTTTTGTATATATGAAATAAATAAAATCCTGGCAACAGCAAAGCAAAGTGTTCGTGTTCCTATCTTCGGTGCGATGATGCACTAGGGAAAAGCGGAATCGATTTATCACAGGAAGTTGGTTTGGTTCCTGAATTCACGGACCCCTCACCCGGAAGTAGGCTGACTGCTGATCAAACCAGTTGGAGTTCCATGTTCAGTGACGAGCAAATGGCAGTCGGCCCCCTGTGATCGGACAAACGGAGAAAGCAGTGCGGATTTAGAGGTAATTAGCATAAGTCGGAGGACTCGTATAATTGCCTTCTATACGCGGTTTGCCATAATTTACGAGTATATCACAGGTGGGGAGGTGCTATATGAGCCAGAACGGGCGTTATAATATTTTACTGCCCACAGGTTATAACTTTGAACAATTTCATTGGGTGCAATGTCTAACGAACGGGAACGGGAGATGGCAGCAGAAGAATTGTTTCTCAATTTGCCTAAAGTTCCACAGGGAGGAGCTGTGGGGAATATTATCGACACAAGCCACAATAAAGATGTGAAGACACTATTGAAGGCATTAGAGAAAAACAGCCGTAGCGAGCTCACCAAATGGTGGGAGATAAGATCGCTAGAGAAGTACCACGAAGTGGGAAGAATTCCTAGAGGCCTTAGGATAATGTTGGCGCCAAGCTTCGACAGCCCTAATCCATTACTTCTAAAAGAATGGGCTGAGAGTAATTTAGAGGCATCTATGCGCTTGGTGTGTCTGTTGGTCAAATATGCCAGGATCGACCGTGACAAAAACTTGGAAGAAATAACCAAGATTAACAATGAGCTTAACAAACCAGAGCACCTTGATAGTAAAGACTTGATTGACAAAAGTATAAAAGAGATGAATGACCGTTTACGTAAGCAAGAAGAAGTAATTAAAACTAGGAAGGCATTCAAATTTGCCCGTGATAAGCAGGATTATGAGGCGGGACAAATCTTCACATTCGCGCGCAAATTTGACAACTTGCGCAAACAGAAAAGTAATGTTAACAACAAAGCCGTGGCCAGTTCTAATCAACCTGACATGGTGACCAGCGACTCCAATATGTCCTCGGATGCTAGTTTAGCTCCTAGTGAAGAAGAATCTGATGACAGTAACCCTGGTGCAAAACGAGGGGATCTAGGGCAATTAACACTGGCAGAGGAGCTGGACTACATCAGGATGGAGCGCAAACAGTCATTACGTCTGCGCAAACAAAATGCCTCAACAAGCAAAGGCGAAATGCAAGGAGGCGCGAACGGCGTAAATGCCTCAGGAACAAGAGGAAGACGGCAATTTTGGAAAAAGAACAAAAAATAGATGACAAAACCATCGTCAATCTTACAAACATTAACCTTGATCAAGCTGAGAGACAATTATTATCATTAGGTCTGTCCTTCTGCCCTGAGAGCAATTTTGGTTACTGCAATACTCGCATTGATGTCTTCAAATTTATCAGGAAGATCAAGTTAAGGAAATATTTTACCATCAAGAATAACTTGGAACAGAAGAAGATCTGCGAGAGTAAGATCAACACCACGCATTCAGGACTACAGGCTAAAGACTTATCGTTGGTTAGAACACTACATGAACTCAATAATGACGATACACAAATTAACGACACGCAAGAATTGGCGGCGGCAGAAGACATTAACATATCTAAAGCAGGCCAAAGCCCTTTTAAGCCCATCTCCACGTTTTGTCCTAATATGCCACGTGATGCCATAGACATTTATCATGACCGTTTAATTGAGGAATTGAAAAAATTACAACATAAATCCAAAACCCAACAAAGGATACCCAATGAGCAAATGAAACGATATTCAACATTGATGAATAAACTTAAAAGTAACAACACCATTATCATCAACAAATCCGATAAGGGTGGGAATATCGTGCTGAGGGACAAGAAAGATTACATCAAAGAAGCTTACCGCCACCTCAATGACGAAGCTTGTTACAAAAAAATCAACATGACATCAGTAAAAGCAATTCAAAAAAACTATAAGGATGAACTCAATGAATGGAGAAGGGAAGGGCTTATTTCTAAAGATGAATTTTTGTTTCTCAACAAAGAATTTCCTTCTTTACCACACATCTATTTTATACCTAAGGTGCATAAAAAGGAAACACCTGTCCCGGGGAGACCCATTGTGGCATCGATCAACAGCACCTTTGAGAACACTTCTAAGTACATTGATCATTACCTTCAAGAATTGGTGATCAACTTACCTGCATATATCAAAGACACCACTGATTTTTTGTACCAATTGAATATCTGTGAATGGTCTAGTGAGTACCTGTTTTTAACTATGGACACATCATCCTTATACACAAGCATTGCCCATCTGGATGGTATTAGAGCAGTAGAATTTTATTTGGGCAAGAGACCCATAGAAATGTACCGTCATAATCAAATGCTAATTAGAATGATTCATTGGTGTTTACACAACAACGTTTTTAGCTTTGATAACACGGTTTTCCAACAACTAAGAGGTGTAGCTATGGGGGCATGCTTCTCTCCCAGCTACGCGGGGCTCCACGTGGGCTGGTGGGAGGAGCATGTCCTCAAGGCACAACACGCCACTATGTGGTCTAAACATATCGTCAAATATTGGCGTTACATCGATGATGTGTTTATTATATGGCACGGCACTAAAGATCAAGCCAAACATTTTGTAGACACCATCAATGATAATGAATTGAATCTACATTTCACAGCCAATATTGATTGTACTGTCACCAATTTTCTAGACATTCAAGTGCAAATATCAGAGGGTAAGATAGAAACATGCCTATACAGAAAGCCTACATCAGGTAACATGGTTTTACATGCAGGGAGTTTCCATCCATCCCATACCATAGACAGCATCCCATACGGTGAGTTCATTCGCATTCATAGAGCATGTAGCACTCCTGAAATTAGAGAACAACATCAGTTGGAAGCCAAGAAACGGTTGGAAGCTAGAGGCTATTCCCCTAACAGACTAGATACGGCCATGAGGAAAGCAAATGCCCTCAACCGTACAGCCCTGTTAGACCCCAACAGGAATCTCCAACAAAAGGGTGTGCAGGCTATCGATCAAAGGGACAATGAGCTTGCAGAAATCAGACTAATTACAGGATACAGCAGACAGGCCAAAAGCATTAAAAAAATCATAAAAAAAGAATGGCCGATCATCCTCACTGATCCTGTTTTGAAAGTGGTTGTCCCCAGCACACCGACTATAACTTTCAGGCGTGCATACTCTATGCGCAATGAATTAGTGAAAAATAGCCCTGAAACTGACATCACCACCAGTTGGTTATCTCCCCGAAAGGGTTTTTTTAGATGTAGCTCATGTCGAGCATGTAAGTTCGGCATTAATACCACCTCCTATGTAACACCTTTTTCTGACACTCCTATAGCTCTGAAGGCCCACTACACATGTAGAACGGAATTTGCTATCTACATACTTAAATGTAGCTGCAATCTCTGCTATGTGGGCAGTACCAAACTTCAGATGTATGTGCGAATTCTGCAACATCTCAGGGCTATAGTGAACTCTGACCAATCCTATCCAGTGGCCCGACACTTTAAAACTGTACATAATAACAATCTTAGTTGTTTGCAGTATTTTGTAATCGATGCCGTGGCACCAAATAAAAAGGGAGGTAACAGAGAAAAAACACTACGTCAGTTAGAGTCACGCTACATAGTAAATCTTGATAGCAAATCCCCTGCCGGTTTGAACATAGGTGAAGATCTTTATAATTTCCTATGATCCAATGTCACAGACACTGAACACATCTTATCAGACATTGAGTCCCGGAGAATTAATCTTCTTACTCTGTTTAAATATACAAGTATTGCATTTTAGATATTATTTAATTGAATGACTCGGAGTATATTGTTCCCGGGTAATATCTACCCGGTAGGGGGTATTTCTCATAGGAATGGGTTTGCTGTCCATTGTTTGTAATGTCCTGATGGTTCTTAGATGACTTGATCTCTTTGTCCTCTTATTTATGTGTTTCTTCTTTTCTCCCCCTTTTGTGCATTCTTCTCATTTTCATTGCAACTATGTGTTTTTACTTTCTCCTTTTTCTTCTTCTTCTTTTGTATATTCTATTCGACTAGGTTAATATTTGGATTAATTATCTATGCTTCATTCTCATATATAAACAGGTTTAAGTTTAAGCCTTCATATTAAATATAGATTGTAGCTTTTATTACACGTCGAGTGAACAAGATGGTTCCTTTTTTTTCTTTTTTTTCTTTTTTTTTTTCTTTTTCTCTATCCCCTTTTTAAACTTTAGGCTATATGGGGATACTATTAAGGTATATAATGCATGACTATGGCTGCTAATCTCCCAATTAGTTAACTTAAGGCTAGCATAAGTTATTATGCTACAGCACGAAAGCACTTTTAGGCACTGTTGTAATTGTAGGCACATTTTTCACTTTAAACAGTACTGTTTTGCTTTTATTGATGTACATTTTTTTCCCCCATTATATCATATTATAAGTACATAGGTACAGGTTGTTATTATTTGAAATACCCGATTTAGATTATTTACATAGTAAGTTGAATATATTCGTACTCAGAAGGTTTTGAACTTCAGAAATGTAGGGGTATTTGTACCTGAAAGTCACCAATTGCACTAGAATATGACGGTTTTTTATTAATGCATTTTGTTACCTTATGTATACTAGCTGGTATTTGAACCCGTTTTTACTTCATCCTATGCTGTTTTTTGCACTTCATTTGCCAGTTTGCACATATGCGCTCCTTTGCACAAAAAGTAGGAATTGTTATTGCATCACATTTGTAAAGCTTCATGTCTTGCATAACATTGATGCATTGTAAATAACAAAAAAATGTCGACGCATTATTATTTGTGCTCTTTGGCTGAGAAACACTGTGAAACGAGCGTGTATCGGCACTTTTGATAATATGAATTGATACAGTTTAATGATACATAATCGTGATGGATAAATGCACCTCCACGTTTCTGACGAAGAAATGTAGAAAGAATATAATGCTTAGGCAGTACTGTTTCTATGTTTGTGGCTATGACGATGCACGTCACGCATTTGTGCCCACACTGTGCCTTTAAATTCAGTTTAAGCCTCCCCGTTTTTTAAGTGAACAAGGACACAGCCCAGTGTCCGAAACGCGTCTGAGGCAGCACCTTTTTGTATATATGAAATAAATAAAATCCTGGCAACAGCAAAGCAAAGTGTTCGTGTTCCTATCTTCGGTGCGATGATGCACTAGGGAAAAGCGGAATCGATATATATATATATATATATATATCCACCACCAATGCTCACTTTACATAAAAGCAAGCAGGACACAGCTCCGGATGTCGACAAAAGCAATTTATTGAGCTTAACAGCGCTGGCTTACAGTCCGTGAAACGCTATGGCAGACGCGTTTCTGGCCGGAATGGCCGTCTTCAGTGCCGGTCTCAACGGCTGATAGCTTTGCCTTTGAGTGAGAGACCACTCCTTAAAACCAGTCTCTCAGCTCCTCCTTCTAAACCAGGTGGAAATCGTTAGTACCGCTGAACTCAGGTAAGCTGCATGATGGTACTTGCAGTCCAACGAGGTGCCTAATACAGTGGTGTAGGCTCCCAAAACATCAAGTGATGCCCCAAAGTTCTTGGCGCTGAAATGCACATTAGCACAGCCTTCCTGGATAAGTTGATACTGCTCACACTAATGTCTTTATCCTTATCAGGCAGCCTCTCGCTGCCTCCTCTCTCCCCTCGCGCACATCACAGCCTGGTGGCAGTAGTTTTCGCTCGGGGGGGCACCGCGTTTTGCACTCCTCGTGCTGCACCAAAAGTTTTGCTGAAAGCGACGCGGTGCACCTGACCGGGAGGGCGTGTCCTGTGCCGGGATCAGCAAACCGGCTATATATCCACCACCAATGCTCACTTTGAATAAAAGCAAGCAGGACACAGCTCCGGATGTCGACAAAAGCAATTTATTGAGCTTAACAGCGCTGGCTTACAGTCCGTGAAACGCTATGGCAGACGCGTTTCTGGCCGGAATGGCCGTCTTCAGTGCCGGTCTCAACGGCTGATAGCTTTGCCTTTGAGTGAGAGACCACTCCTTAAAACCAGTCTCTCAGCTCCTCCTTATAAACCAGGTGGAAATTGTTAGTACCGCTGAACTCAGGTAAGCTGCATGATGGTACTTGCAGTCCAACGAGGTGCCTAATACAGTGGTGTAGGCTCCCAAAACATCAAGTGATGCCCCAAAGTTCTTGGCGCTGAAATGCACATTAGCACAGCCTTCCTGGATAAGTTGATACTGCTCACACTAATGTCTTTATCCTTATCAGGCATATAATATATATATATCCAAAAGCAAAACAGCTCCTACTGGAACGCTGGGACCCTCGAAGGGTGGCGTATGCTCCGGTGGAGCGATCCGGAAAGGCAATCCAAAGATACAAAAGTCTCGTAAATACGCTCTCAGGAAGGAAAGGCAGACACAGTAGTCCCAGTAACCAGTTTAATGCACACGACGCGTTTCGGCAAAAGCCTTGTTCACGTGTGAGGTGCTGTCAGTATCACACACTGATAAAGTTTATCACGATCCAAATGAGAAACAAACATAGGACAATTTACACAATGTAGAATACAAGCACGGCGGCCATTATTGAATGGGTAAAATACCCTTCTATATATAAGGAAACAAAACCATCCCCTTGCATACGGTTCAGATATATTCAAATAATGTTCATATACACAGAGACCGAACCAACTATGTGTGGCCTGAGGAAGGAAAAACCAAATTAAATATGTCAGAAACAATGAATATACACTTGTGTTGGAAGCATTTAATTTCAACTAATAAAGCCCAGGTAGGTATACAAGGCTGGACGTGGTGATCACATAGTGTGCCTTCATTAATAAACATATAACCTCTGTACAATGTTCTGCAAAATAACGAAGTAGGAACATGAGTGTACCACTTAAACCAGATTAGGCAAATGTACGTGGCAGAACATGACAGAAGTGATAACAAATTAGATACAAGGTATGTATAGTTATCAATTACAGTCCATGACTTATGTGGTAAAGTACATAGTTATGCAAAAGTAGACACCTAGTGTGTACAAGTGTGACAGGGCCAGTCCATGTTTAGGAAGAAAACAGGAGAAGGTCTTTCAAGCACAAAATTGAAAAAGAAGGACATACTTGTCAGATAGATGTTTCCACAATATAGAACTACATGGCCAACCTGGAACATGTAAATATTAGTGGACATTACTGGTGACAGCATAGAATAAAGATGTGCCAAGCGTGTTATCATTCCGGATGAAAAGGGTAGGTTGCCCGTGCTGGTGAATACGTGAAATTGGGCCCCTTCCTTTTCTCCTGTGAAAAAGTAGATACAAAAGACAGTTAAAAGTACGAAATGTTAAAAACAAATAACATTTGTTGCACATCCTAACAAGGAGTTGAGGAAGCAAGAAGGAATATATATACATAATGTAACAACAGTTAGACAGGTACTGAAAAGCCTGTCCCTACCCCAAAATAGCCTGTAAGAGAAAGGAGACATAAGACTACTTATAGTCATACAGACTAATATATACATCACATGGGATAAGGCAATGCCCTGTACCTGGTGTCACAAAGGTAAACACTGTTTATGAACTTTCTTTAAGGTGAATCGATAACTCCTCATCCATATTCAGACCCCATGGAGTTTTTGTCTGAAAATCTATGATATATCTAGACTCCCGTTGTCGTAAAGAAAGTACCCTGTCACCACCTCTAGGATTTCTGGGGACATGTTCAAGGATGGTGAAACTTACATTAGAAACATTGGAATAATGCAATTCTTCAAAATGGCGTGCTACGGGGTACTTAGGGTCGTGATTGGTGATGGCTCTCAAATGTTCCAAGACCCTCTTTTTAGCTGGACAGGTGGTACTACCATTGACCATAATTTGCAAGGACATTCTATTGCGTAAATTACAAAGCTGGTACTACATGTTAGAAATTGTGTGATCTTTTTAGTTATGCCATTATAAGATAGAGTACCTCTGAACTTACTATACTTGCACGCCTTACAGTGGCCACATGGATAAAATCCAATTAGACCATGAGTTGTGGTGGTGGGAGATTGAGTTATATCGTTTCTGACAACCAGATCACGGATATTTTTGTTACGTCTGTAAGTGATGGTAGGTCTATTGGGAGTGCTGCTTCCCAGGACACTGTCATTTTTCAGAATATCCCAGTGTTTGATAAGTATGTGTTTGATTTTTTGTGAGTCGGAATTAAATGTAAGAATCATCCTAGTGTTGTCCGAATCTTTATCAATGAGGGGCTCTATAGGATCAGATAGAGTCTCTTTTCTCTCAATAAGTTCTGCCCGATCTTTGGCTTTTTTGAGAACCCAATTGGGATAACCCCTATATTTGAATCTTTCAATGATGTTATCCCTTTCTTCTACATACGAGTTATCATTGTTACAGTTTCTTTTAGCCCTGAGCAGTTCCCCATAGGGTATGCTCCATTTCAACGCTTCCGGGTGGCTACTAAGAGCATGTAAAACACTGTTGCCCGCAGTAGCCTTCCGAAAAAGGGAAGTGCAGATCTGGCCCTGTTTGATTTCCAAGCAAACATCAAGGAAGTCCGTCCGTTCTGCACTGATGTTGCCTGTAAGTAAGATGTTATATTTGTTTGTATTGAGTTGCTTAATGAACCTTTCAGCATCCCCCTTAGTGCCATTCCAGATAATGAACAGGTCATCTATGTAGCGAAGCCACATGATGACCTGTTGGAAATCTTTTTTCAATGTGGTACTACCAAAGATCTCTTGTTCCCAAAAACCCATAAACAGATTGGCAAAGCTCGGCGCAAAGCACGAGCCCATAGTAGTACCATTGATCTGCCTGTAGAGGGCGCCATAGAATGAAAAAATGTTATTGTTAAGACAAAAATGTATCATTTCCATGAGCATCTTACTATGTTCTCGATATCTGAGCGGTCTTTGTTGTAAAAAATGCTCACATGCCTCCATCCCATGTTGATTGTCTATGATGGTGTAAAGTGAGTGTACGTCAAGAACAATGAACAAAAAGTTAGTGTTCCAACTCAGCTTGCAAAGAAAATCTTTAGTGTCTCTAAGATAGCTGGGCAGCTCAATAACAAAATCTCTCAGAAAATGATCAACGTATTTGGATATATGTTCGCTGACACTGCCAATGGAGGAAACTATGGGGCGCCCAGGTGGTTTCGTGCTGTCTTTATGTAATTTGGGAAGTAGGTAGAGTATGGGAAATTTGGGATGATCATTTTTTAAGTAGCAAAATTCTTCCCACACTAACAGTCCCTTATCTTTCCAGGAGACAAGTTTTTCCCATAAGTTGGTAATGCTAAGATCATAAATGTCTTGAGGGATGGGTGTATAGAGTTTGATGTCATTCAACTGGCGTAAGGCTTCCTGTATGTAATCCTCTCTATCCAAAATCACAATGTTGCCCCCTTTGTCAGCAGGGCGGATCACAATGCTAGTGTCATCATAAAGGGCTTTAAGTGCTTGTCTTTGACTAAATGACAAATTATTAAAGTTATCCCTAGAATGTTTCTTGTTTTTTCGTCTTAACTCCATGAGTGCCTGAGTGGTGCAGTTGTGGAAGGTATCTATGTTATCGTGGGGTAACGTGGGTATGAAAGTAGATTTGACCCTGAATTCTGTCCTAGCCGATGCCCCTTGTTCCAGTTCCATATTCTCAAGGATTTGGGAAGTGGTGATATCATCATTAGGGATCTCATTGCTATTGTCTAATGTGGCTAAGGCAATGAGAGTATCCACATCTCCAATGGTGAGATTATCATCAAACCTGATGGTATGTTGTTTGGCCGGAGTGTGATTAAGCCTTTTGAGTTTGTGCCATTTTTTTAATTTTAATTTTCTGATAAATTTGAACAGATCTATTCTAGCATCCGTATAGCTGAAGGGAGAAGAAGGACAAAAGGAAAGGCCAAGACATAGAGTTCTTTTATCCAAGTCACTAATGGGCCTACTAGACAGGTTAACCACTGTTTTGTTTACCATGTTCTTATCCATTAGTATTTTCTGTTGGAGCGTGTTCTCCGATTTCCCATGGCGCTCCTTCCTCTGTCTGTGTTCCCATCGTTGCTTGAGTCTCTTTTTTCTATTGCGTTGTTTCCTTGTACTCTTCCCCGGCCCCGTCCTCGTCCTCTCGCTCTCGTGGGTGGATTGTCTCTCATTTTCTATCGATCTTTTCTCATCACCCGAAACTCGTCTAAAAAATTGATCTGTTTCTGAATGTGCTCTTCACTTGATGTATTTCCTTCTGACACGTCCGATTCTGTATCACTGATGACGGAATTATTTGTTGTTTTGTTGGTAGTCCCTGTCTGTATAGTCGAAGATGCCTCAGATCTGTAAAGGTGATCATATTTCTTACTAAAAGTCAGAATCCTGCCGCTTTCATAATCCGCATAATCGCGGTTCATTTTTCTTTGTTTTCTTGCCTTTATTTCTTCCTCATATTTCGTGAGGCGTTCTTTCATAGACTCCAGTGCTTTGTTTAGCATGCTGTTATCCATTAGTTGCGACAATTCAGAAAGAGTTTCTTTGATCAATTTCAAGGTTTCTTCTCTATCCTGCCAGGCATATTTTATTAGAATTTCCATCATAATCCTAGAACTGACTGCCGAATGTTCTGACCATTCTTGTAACATCTTGGGGTTGGGTGCTTCATATGTCGGGGTGATGAAGATGCGTAAGCCCCTCGGTGCCATAGAATGGTCCACATAATTTTGGAGTGAGATCGCTTCCCACCATTTAGATGTTTCAGTTCTTTTAAGCTTCTCAAGTCTTTTAAGTTTCTCCTCAACCAGTTGAATTTTGGGGTTAGTCTTCTCAGTATTGCCCTGTTGGCTAGTGTTTCCTGGTTTTCTGCTAAATAGAGTTAGAGCAGCTGCTCTTCTTTCTGCCTCTTCCTCCATGTCGTATATTAAACTGGCAATGAATATTCTCCTGTGTTTGCCTGGCTTCCCCTCTCAGAGAATTGAGAGTTCCCTTTGGCAAACAATCGCAGTTGCTTTCAAACACCAATGTGAATTGCATAGCGAGAGAACGACATACTTTTAAGCAATCGTACTGTAAGCGGGAGAGACAAGACACATGTTCATGTAGACAGCGATATCAAAGCTGCTAGAGTGACTGGTCTTGTACAGATAGTTCCTCCACGTATGTCAGTGAGTGGTGCTAAGATGTTTCAATGCTTCGCAGTTCATCCGCATGCACGAAAAGTAAGAATGAAAGTCACAGAGATATTCGAATACCCACACTCGGCAGCTCCCACCGCTCCCGCCGTAATCCCAAGGAAAACGCCACGTTACGGATCCGCCGATCCAGCCCCGCGACCCTCCCTACGAGACCCGAACTGGAGTTAGGTGGGCTTACCTACGTGTGGTGGGTAGATGTATTCCAATCTCCAATTGCTGATGCGATCCAAAATGTTTGGCCGGTCCAATGCGTTCCTCCTTCAATATCCAAAAGCAAAACAGCTCCTACTGGAACGCTGGGACCCTCGAAGGGTGGCGTATGCTCCAGTGGAGCGATCCGGAAAGGCAATCCAAAGATACAAAAGTCTCGTAAATACGCTCTCAGGAAGGAAAGGCAGACACAGTAGTCCCAGTAACCAGTTTAATGCACACGACGCGTTTCGGCAAAAGCCTTGTTCACGTGTGAGGTGCTGTCAGTATCACACACTGATAAAGTTTGTCACGATCCAAATGAGAAACAAACATAGGACAATTTACACAATGTAGAATACAAGCACGGCGGCCATTATTGAATGGGTAAAATACCCTTCTATATATAAGGAAACAAAACCATCCCCTTGCATACGGTTCAGATATATTCAAATAATGTTCATATACACAGAGACCGAACCAACTATGTGTGGCCTGAGGAAGGAAAAACCAAATTAAATATGTCAGAAACAATGAATATACACTTGTGTTGGAAGCATTCAATTTCAACTAATAAAGCCCAGGTAGGTATACAAGGCTGGACGTGGTGATCACATAGTGTGCCTTCATTAATAAACATATAACCTCTGTACAATGTTCTGCAAAATAACGAAGTAGGAACATGAGTGTACCACTTAAACCAGATTAGGCAAATGTACGTGGCAGAACATGACAGAAGTGATAACAAATTAGATACAAGGTATGTATAGTTATCAATTACAGTCCATGACTTATGTGGTAAAGTACATAGTTATGCAAAAGTTCTACTTTTACATAGTTATGCAAAAGTTCTACTTTTGCATAACTATGTACTTTACCACATAAGTCATGGACTGTAATTGATAACTATACATACCTTGTATCTAATTTGTTATCACTTCTGTCATGTTCTGCCACGTACATTTGCCTAATCTGGTTTAAGTGGTACACTCATGTTCCTACTTCGTTATTTTGCAGAACATTGTACAGAGGTTATATGTTTATTAATGAAGGCACACTATGTGATCATCACGTCCAGCCTTGTATACCTACCTGGGCTTTATTAGTTGAAATTGAATGCTTCCAACACAAGTGTATATTCATTGTTTCTGACATATTTAATTTGGTTTTTCCTTCCTCAGGCCACACATAGTTGGTTCGGTCTCTGTGTATATGAACATTATTTGAATATATCTGAACCGTATGCAAGGGGATGGTTTTGTTTCCTTATATATAGAAGGGTATTTTACCCATTCAATAATGGCCGCCGTGCTTCTATTCTACATTGTGTAAATTGTCCTATGTTTGTTTCTCATTTGGATCGTGACAAACTTTATCAGTGTGTGATACTGACAGCACCTCACACGTGAACCAGGCTTTTGCCGAAACGCGTCGTGTGCATTAAACTGGTTACTGGGACTACTGTGTCTGCCTTTCCTTCCTGAGAGCGTATTTACGAGACTTTTGTATCTTTGGATTGCCTTTCCGGATCGCTCCACCGGAGCATACGCCACCCTTCGAGGGTCCCAGCGTTCCAGTAGGATATTGAAGGAGGAACGCATTGGACAGGCCAAACATTTTGGATCGCATCAGCAATTGGAGATTGGAATACATCTACCCACCACACGTAGGTAAGCCCACCTAACTCCAGTTCGGGTCTCGTAGGGAGGGTCGCGGGGCTGGATCGGCGGATCCGTAACGTGGCGTTTTCCTTGGGATTACGGCGGGAGCGGTGGGAGCTGCCGAGTGTGGGTATTCGAATATCTTTGTGACTTTCATTCTTACTTTTCGTGCATGCGGATGAACTGCGAAGCATTGAAACATCTTAGCACCACTCACTGACATACGTGGAGGAACTATCTGTACAAGACCAGTCACTCTAGCAGCTTTGATATCGCTGTCTACATGAACATGTGTCTTGTCTCTCCCGCTTACAGTACGATTGCTTAAAAGTATGTCGTTCTCTCGCTATGCAATTCACATTGGTGTTTGAAAGCAACTGCGATTGTTTGCCAAAGGGAAACTCTCAATTCTCTGAGAGGGGAAGCCAGGCAAACACAGTAGAATATTCATTGCCAGTTTAATATACGACATGGAGGAAGAGGCAGAAAGAAGAGCAGCTGCTCTAACTCTATTTAGCAGAAAACCAGGAAACACTAGCCAACAGGGCAATACTGAGAGACTAACCCCAAAATTCAACCGGTTGAGGAGAAACTTAAAAGACTTGAGAAGCTTAAAAGAACTGAAACATCTAAATGGTGGGAAGAGATCTCACTCCAAAATTATGTGGACCAATCTATGGCACCGAGGGGTTTACGCATCTTCATCACCCCGACATATGAAGCACCCAACCCCAAGATGTTACAAGAATGGTTAGAACATTCGGCAGCCAGTTCTAGGATTATGATGGAAATTCTAATAAAATATGCCTGGCAGGATAGAGAAGAAACCTTGAAATTGATCAAAGAAACTCTTTCTGAATTGTCGCAACTAATGGATAACAGCATGCTAAACAAAGCACTGGAGTCTATGAAAGAACGCCTCATGAAATATGAGGAAGAAATAAAGGCAAGAAAACAAAGAAAAATCAACCGCGATTATGCGGACTATGAAAGCGGCAGGATTCTGACTTTTAGTAAGAAATATGATCACCTTTACAGATCTGAGGCATCTTCGACTATACAGACAGGGACTAACAACAAAACAACAGATAATTCCGACATCAGTTATAAAGAATAGGACGTGTCAGAAGGAAATACATCAAGTGAAGAGCACATTCAGAAACAGATCAATTTTTTAGACGAGTTTCGGGTGATGAGAAAAGATCGACAGAAAATGAGAGACAATCCACCCACAAGAGCGAGAGGACGAGGACGGGGCCTGGGAAGAGGACAAGGAAACGACGCAATAGAAAAAAGAGACTCAAGCAACGATGGGAGCACAGACAGAGGAAGGGGCGCCATGGGAAATCGGAGAACACGCTCCAACAGAAAATACTAATGGATAAGAACATGGTAAACAAAACAGTGGTTAACCTGTCTAGTAGGCCCATTAGTGACTTGGATAAAAGAACTCTATGTCTTGGCCTTTCCTTTTGTCGTTCTTCTCCCTTCAGCTATACGGATGCTAGAATAGATCTGTTCAAATTTATCAGAAAATTAAAACTAAAAAAATGGCACAAACTCAAAAGGCTTAATCACACTCCGGCCAAACAACATACCATCAGGTTTGATGATAATCTCACCATTGGAGATGTGGATACTCTCATTGCCTTAGCCACATTACACAATACCAATGAGATCCCTAATGATGATATCACCACTTCCCAAATCCTTGAGAATATGGAACTGGAACAAGGGGCATCGGCTAGGACAGAATTCAGGGTCAAATCTACTTTCATACCCACGTTACCCCACGATAACATAGATATCTTCCACGACTGCACCACTCAGGCACTCATGGAGTTAAGACGAAAAAACAAGAAACATTCTAGGGATAACTTTAATAATTTGTCATTTAGTCAAAGACAAGCACTTAAAGCCCTTTATGATGACACTAGCATTGTGATCCGCCCTGCTGACAAAGGGGGCAACATTGTGATTTTGAATAGAGAGGATTACATACAGGAAGCCTTACGCCAGTTGAATGACATCAAAATCTATACACCCATCACTCAAGACATTTACTTTCTTAGCATTACCAACTTATGGGAAAAACTTGTCACCTGGAAAGATAAGGGACTGTTAGTGTGGGAAGAATTTTGCTACTTAAAAAATGATCATCCCAAACTTCCCATACTCTACCTACTTCCCAAATTACATAAAGACAGCACGAAACCACGTGGGCGCCCCATAGTTTCCTCCATTGGCAGTGTCAGCGAACATATATGCAAACACGTTGATCATTTTCTGAGAGAATTTGTTATTGAGCTGCCCAGCTATCTTAGAGACACTAAAGATTTTCTTTGCAAAATTGACAAGCTGAGTTGGAACACTAACTTTTTGTTCATTGTTCTTGACGTACACTCACTTTACACCATCATAGACAATCAACATGGGATGGAGGCATGTGAGCATTTTTTACAACAAAGACCGCTCAGATATCGAGAACATAGTAAGATGCTCATGGAAATGATACATTTTTGTCTTAACAATAACATTTTTTCATTCAATGGCACCCCGTACAGGCAGATCAATGGTACTGCTATGGGCTCGTGCTTTGCGCCGAGCTTTGCCAATCTGTTTATGGGTTTTTGGGAACAAGAGATCTTTGGTAGTACCACATTGAAAAAAGATTTCCAACAGGTCATCATGTGGCTTCGCTACATAGATGACCTGTTCATTATCTGGAATGGCACTAAGGGGGATGCTGAAAGGTTCATTAAGCAACTCAATACAAACAAATATAACATCTTACTTACAGGCAACATCAGCGCAGAACGGACGGACTTCCTTGATGTTTGCTTGGAAATCAAACAGGGCCAGATCTGCACTTCCCTTTTTCGGAAGGCTACTGCGGGCAACAGTGTTTTACATGCTCTTAGTAGCCACCCGGAAGCGTTGAAATGGAGTATACCCTATGGGGAACTGCTCAGGGCTAAAAGAAACTGTAAAAATGATAACTCGTATGTAGAAGAAAGGGATAACATCATTGAAAGATTCAAATATAGGGGTTATCCCAATTGGGTTCTCAAAAAAGCCAAAGATCGGGCAGAACTTATTGAGAGAAAAGAGACTCTATCTGATCCTATAGAGCCCCTCATTGATAAAGATTCGGACAACACTAGGATGATTCTTACATTCAATTCCGACTCACAAAAAATCAAACACAAACTTGTCAAACACTGGGATATTCTGAAAAATGACAGTGTCCTGGGAAGCAGCACTCCCAATAGACCTACCATCACTTACAGACGTAACAAAAATATCCGTGATCTGGTTGTCAGAAACGATATAACTCAATCTCCCACCACCACAAGTCATGGTCTAATTGGATTTTATCCATGTGGCCACTGTAAGGCGTGCAAGTATAGTAAGTTCAGAGGTACTCTATCTTATAATGGCATAACTAAAAAGATCACACAATTTCTAACATGTAGTACCAGCTTTGTAATTTACGCAATAGAATGTCCTTGCAAATTGTAGTACATTGGTAGTACCACCTGTCCAGCTAAAAAGAGGGTCTTGAAACATTTGAGAGCCATCACCAATCACGACCCTAAGTACCTCGTAGCACGCCATTTTGAAGAATTGCATTATTCCAATGTTTCTAATGTAAGTTTCACCATCCTTGAACATGTCCCCAGAAATCCTAGAGGTGGTGACAGGGTACTTTCTTTACGACAACGGGAGTCTAGATATATCATAGATTTTCAGACAAAAACTCCATGGGGTCTGAATATGGATGAGGAGTTATCGATTCACCTTAAAGAAAGTTCATAAACAGTGTTTACCTTTGTGACACCGGGTACAGGGCATTGCCTTATCCCATGTGATGTATATATTAGTATGTATGACTATAACTAGTCTTATGTCTCCTTTCTCTTACAGGCTATTTTGGGGTAGGGACAGGCTTTTCAGTACCTGTCTAACTGTTGTTACCTTATGTATATATATTCCTTCATGTGATTTCCTTTTATCAGCGCGGGCCGAAAAACGAACTGTGCAATTAGGCTGACTTCATTTCTGTGCTCAGGGACTGGCATATCAATTATAAGAAGTTTTGGGTGCAACATGGTTATGAACATTTAAAAAACATTTAAATAACAGCACCTGTTACCTTTAAAAGCCATTACAATGTTCCCTGTGCGCACTCTGTGTGGATATACGGCCCACGCTGATAAAAGGAAATCACATGGGCTGTTGGAAAATCAGAGAGACTGCCTCCCGTGATCAAGGCTCCTAGAGCAGAAACGTTGGGAATAGGAAGCCTCTTGCCTTCGTGTCTTTTCACCATTAAAGTGTTCGACTGGCAACCCAATCAGTGTTGGTGTACCTTCTTTCAAGGAAAAGGAGGATTGGTTGGAATTTTTACTGCAAGCCTCGCAGCAGATGCACTGGCCGCCCTCTTAAGGTTCGGGTTTTGTGCGTGGCAATTGTGGTGGATTGAAATTGTTTGGAGCCCGACCTGCTTGCCCCCTGGGATTGTGTTCCTTCAGTGTGGCGAGTTTGGGAGCAACAGGATGAATTCCGAAGTTGCAGATTGGAGTTGCTCGTCTTTCAAGTGAGTGAAAAAAGAAAAACGAACTGTGCAATTAGGCTGACTTCATTTCTGTGCTCAGGGACTGGCATATCAATTATAAGAAGTTTTGGGTGCAACATGGTTATGACTATTTAAAAAACATTTAAATAACAGCACCTGTTACCTTTAAAAGCCGTTACAATGTTCCCTGTGCGCACTCTGTGTGGATATACGGCCCGCGCTGATAAAAGGAAATCACATGGGCTGCTGGAAAATCAGAGAGACTGCCTCCCGTGATCAAGGCTCCTAGAGCAGAAACGTTGGGAATAGGAAGCCTCTTGCCTTCGTGTCTTTTCACCATTAAAGTGTTCGACTGGCAACCCAATCAGTGTTGGTGTACCTTCTTTCAAGGAAAAAGAGGAATGGTTGGAATTTTTACTGCAAGCCTCGCAGCAGATGCACTGGCCGCCCTCTTAAGGTTCGGGTTTTGTGCGTGGCAATTGTGGTGGATATATATATATATATATATATATATATATATATATATATATATATATATATATATATATATATATATATATATATATATAGATATAGATATATATTACAACAAAATACCTCTGCTCCCAAAGGTTTCTTTGAAGAACGCACTCACACGGGATCTCTGCTTTAGTTTCTTTATTCAGTGAAAACGGCAGCAGCCATGCCCAACGCATTTCGGTTCGTACCTCGAACCTTGTTCACGGGTAGTTTTTTCTCTCAAAGACAAACAGGCACCATTTATTCCTACTTTCACAAGTATTTCCTGTTTGCATAATCGCATAGCATTGTGGTCTCTGTAGCGCAGTGCATTACTTTTTTTGTATATATATGCTTTTTTGTTTTTAAAACAATTGATAGAAAGTGACTCAGTGCTTTAGTGCAATTTCTGTAAAGTGCTGACATATGTTCAAACAGTACAGTGATTGTTTTAAAAACAAGGGATTGTTTCGAATGGAACCAATTGTTTCAAATCTTCCTTTAAGGTTTTGAGACAAAATGGTTTTAGAGTACATTGTAATTTGTAAAGTTAAACATGAAGGTCACATGTCGATGATTTGTTCTCTCTAGTGAGGTACATTTTTATTTATACATGTATATATATATATATATATATCTTCGTCAATATACATTATCATCAATATGTCATGCTACTTTGTGGGAGTTCAACAAGGTGTCTCAGTTTGCTTATTCCTTGTTGTTATTTAGTAACTGGTACTCTCTTGTCGTTCACGAGTTTTCAGGCTCTCTAGTGAGCAATTCAATTCTGAGACACCATCTAATTTCATCATCAAAGTTTTACCAGAGATTGGTTCACCCTTTTAGAGATGTACATATGATTCCTCGTCCTGATTCAATCCCCGGTGTGTTAATGTCCTGAACGATACAATATGTTTTGATTCTTTCTGTCTGAGTAGTCTTTCTCTATTTCCACCTCTCTCAAGATTTGGTACTTGTTCAATCACATAAAATTTTAAGATTTCCCATTTACTCTCATGCATCTTCTCCATATGTTTGGCTATTGCGTTGAACCGGTCATTATTAACTGTAGCTCTGATGTGTTCCAGGATGCGTTTTTTAATCTCACATGTCGTGCTGCCAATATATTTTAATTTGCATGGGCATTCCACTGTATAGATCACATATTTGTTTTTACAGGTGATATGTTGCTTGATTTTCCACTTTACTCCTTTCTTGAGTTCCACTTCTTTTCTGTGTTCTGCAAATTTACATGCTTTACAGCTTTTACATGGCCAGAAACCTTCTATTTGTGTCCAAGCTTTAGTTTGTTTAGCTTTGAAGTGGCTGTGTATTAGTTTGTCACCAGATTTGGAACTCTCCTGTAGGTGATGTTGGGATGGTTTCCTATCAAGCCAGATATAGTTTAATCCAATTTTAATATCCCCCAATGTTTTTCAATGATTCTTGAGAGTTGACTTGCTTCTGCCGTGTAAGTTGTTAATCTGATCTTTGATGTATCAGCTATAACCGATTGTTTGGAACTTTTTAAAATCTCAGTCCGGTTTTTAGCTTTTGCCCTCTGTAAACTTTTTTCGATGACTTTAGTTGGGTAATTCCTATTTCTGAATCTTGATTATGCCGCATTACTGTGTTTTTCAAATTCATTATCGGATGAGCAGTTTCTCCTTAGCCTTAAGAATTCCCCATAGGGTATATTCCATTTTTGATTTGTAGGATGGAAGCTGTTTGCATGGAGAATTGCATTCGTAGTTGTTGCTTTCCGATATAATGTAGTTTGTAAAGAATTACCATTCACATAGATTTCAGTATCTAAGAAAGTTATTTTGGTGGAGCTGATTTCATATGTGAATTTTAAAGTAGCTTCATTGTTATTCAGTATCTGAAAAAAGGCAGCATAATCTTCCTCTGACCCATCTCAAATGATAAAAAGGTCACCGATAAACCTGAGCCATAAGATAATTTTGTCTACATGTACATCATTTTCCGATTTCCAGGCAATTTTTTGTTCGAACCATTCCATGACCAAATTAGTAACGTTTGGAGAAAATGAAAAGCCCATGGCTGTTCCTTTGGTTTGTCTAAAGAACTTCTTGTTGAATGTAAATATGTTATTATGGAGACATAGAGAGATCATGTCAATTAGCATAATGTTGTGTTGTTGGTATTGAATATTTTTTTTTCCCAGAAAAAAGTTACATGTATTGACTCCTGTTTGATGCTCATTATTAGTATACAACAAAACCACATCCATTGCTACTAGCTTATATTCTGGATGTCATTATATTCCCTCCAGTAATTGTAGGAGGTCTGTTGTGTCTCTCAAATAGGAATTCAAATCTTTTACCAGTGGGGCAGGAAGAAATCTATATATTTTGACATTGGTTCTCCTATAGATCCATTTGCAGACACTATTGGTCTTCCCGGTGGGTTTTGTAAGCTTTTATGTATTTTCGGTAGAAAATATATCGTTGCCACTGTTGGATTTTTGACTGTTGGGTAGTTCTTTTCATCCTCATCAATTAATCCCTGGGTTAGCCAGGTTTGTAGATATTTGTCTAATATGTCTTGAATTTCTTTTTTTGGATTGCTCTCTAGGATTTTCTAGCATATGGCGTCCTTTAATTGTCTATTAGCTTTCTGTATGTAATCCTGTTTGTTTTGGATCACAATATTACCGCCTTTATCAGCAGGCTTTATCTCTATGGAATCATTCTGCTGAAGATCTTTTAATGCATTCCTTTCTGATTTTGACAAATTATCTTTTAGTTGTTTGGTTGAGTTGATATAAGTCGTGTATGATTGCCTCATGAAACACATCAATTTTATTGCCTGGTGACAAGATTGGGTAGAAAAACGATTTAGGTTTCTTTCCACTACTTCCATCGCCGAGGGGGGGAAATAGATCATCTAGATTTTCCAAATTGCTTTCCATTTCATCATCCCCCATCGTTATTAGTGTTTCTAGGGCTTGTTTATCCAAAACCAAGAGTTCGCTTTCAAGATTTATTGTTGATTTTCCCTTGGTTGGTGTTGTCTTTTCTGCAAATATTTTCGTCAATTTAAATTTTCTAATATATTTAAACAGATCGATGCGTGTTTGTGCGATATCCAGGTGTGTGTTAGGGCAGTAATTGAGACCTTTCTTTAGTAAGTTTTGTTCCATTTCCGTGAGTTTTCTGTCCGATAAGTTGATGACATTCAGTTCCTGGGTGTCTATCGCATCTATTTCTTGGTCTGCTTTGTCTTGCCTCTGATTAACATTCCGGAGTTTCCTCCTTCCTTGACCCCTTTGGCCTCTCCTTATTTTCCTGCCCCGCCTCTGCCCCGTCCTCTTCCTCTGCCCATTGGTTTGATTTTTTCCCAAGTCTGTTGTTGAAGGGCCATGCCCATTTCTGTTACAAAAGTAATTTTCTTGTTGCTGTTTGTTGTTATTGGTGCACTCGCCCTCTCATTTTCGCTCACATCATTAGTTGTTAAAGATTCATAACTTGAGAATTCCCTGCTAATTGTTTCTAACTGTTCCTTACTTCTTTGTTGCTCAAACTTTCTGGCAAAAGTAAAAATTTGCCCCTCCTCATAATCTATTTTGTCCCTCTGGAACTTAGATTGTTTACGTAGTTTAACTCTTTCTTCATGCTTTTCTAGATGTGTTGCCGTTTCCTCTTTTAGTTTTTAATGTTCCTCAGAAAGATCTGTTTTATCCAGGGTCTCTTCTATTTTGTTTAGACCCTTCTGGATATCCGTGAGTGCTTTTTCTGTGTGTTTTATTAGTATCAGTATTAGACCCATTGAGGATCCTAGAAGGTGCTCTCCCTATTCTTGCAGCAATTCACCATTTGTTTCTTGGTGGCTCGGCATAAGTATCAGGCGTAGGCCTCGAGGAATCCGTTTGACTTCAGCAAATTTTTTAAGGGTTATTAATTCCCACCATTTGTTGATCTCTCTCTCTCTGCCGTTTTCACTGAATAACGAAACTAAAGCAGACATCACGAGTGAGTGCGTTCTTCAAAGGAACCTTTGGGAGCAGAGGTATTTCGTTGTAATATTTGACCGGCCACCCTGCCGGAGGAGACACGCACTGCCCCACATGAAGAGCGCCGGCGTTCTAACCAAGGGCGTTGGAGGTAAGATATATATATATATATATATATATACATATATATATTCACTGAAAAAACCATAGGTTTCAGACACGTTATAGTTAGGAATAAGCATTTAAAAAACCTTAGAAATTCACTGAAAAAACAATAGGTTTCAGAAACGTTATAGTTAGGAATTAGCATTTAAAAAACATTAGAAATTCACTGAAAAAACCATAGGTTTTAGGGAAAGTTATAGTTAGTTGGACATTTCAAAATTTACAAAACCTGTGAAATTCCCCCGTTATAGTTAGTTCAGCTAACTATAACTCGCGCCCCCGCAATGCACTGCTGATGACGTCAAATATTACATCACTCATGACATGGTCAGTGACATTACTGATGACATCACTGATGACATCTCAAATGACATCACTGATGACATCACTGATGACATCATCCAGTGACTGTGTGTTTCTGTAAAGTTTAAATATTTTTAATATATATAGGGAAAGGCGTATTGAAGAATGAGTGGGTGTATAAGTGTCTGAATGGATGATTTAGTAGGTGCGTGACTGACTCTATAAGTGAGTAATTAAACTTATCTTACTGACTGCATGGGTTAGTGAGTAAACTGTGTGAATGTCTGTATCCGTCTGTCTGTTGGTGTGTAAGTGGCTGCATGGGTTTGCAAATAGCTACATGAGTGTCTATATGGGTTATTGATTGGTTGTCTGAGTATCTGTATGGGTGCCTGAGTGTTTGTGTGGGTGGGGTGTGCGTGACTCTAAATAGATGTGTGAGTGGGTGATTAACTGGGTGCATGATTTCAAGAGTGCATCTGTGATGGACTGTATGGGTGGGTCAGTGTGTGTATGGGTGTGTTAGTGAGTGAATGTATATCTCAGTTGTATATGTGTAAGTACATATGTGAAAGGCAGTATATATGTGTGTTGGAGTATATAAATGGCTATAACACAGAGTGTGTGATTGTGAGAGTGGCTGTATGGATGAGTCTGTGCTTGTATCATTGATTTTATAAGAGTGTAAGTATGTGCTAGTATTTGTATGAGTAAGTGAGCTGGTGTGTGTATAACTGTATAGGTGAGTAAATGGAAGTGTGATTATTTTTTTACATCACTGACTAGGTGTGTGAGTACCTCCATGGATGAGTGGCAGTGTGTGAGTGTCTATATGGGTGTAAGAGTACATATGATAGTCCTGTACTGAGTATGAGTGACTGTACGTGTGAGTGAGTGGATGTGTGTGTAGACCTAAGAACCAGTGAGTGGGTAACTAGTTGTTGGTCTTGGAGTGTCTCTGGTTTTGAGAATGGCAGTCTGTAATTTAGAGTGGGTGTATCAAAAGTTATATTAGGGTGTGAGAAGAGGCATGAAATTATCACATGGATGATGTCATCAGTGATGTCATCAGTGATGTCATTTGAGATGTCATCAGTGATGTCGTCAGTGATGTCACTGACCATGTCATGTGTGATGTAATATGTGACGTCATCAACAGTGCATTGTGGGAGCGCGAGTTATAGTTAGATGAACTAACTATAACGGGGGAATTTCACAGGCTTTGTACGAGTGAAATGTCCAACTAACTATAAATTTCCCTAAAACCTATGTTTTTTTCAGTGAATTTCTAAGGTTTTTTAAATGCTAATTCCTAACTATAACGTGTCTGAAACCTATGGTTTTTTCAGTAAATTTCAAAGGTTTTTTAAATGCTAATTTCTAATTATAAAAGTAGTTATACCTATGTTTTTGGTACAGAATTTGAAGATTTTTTAAAACTGTTAATTTGTTAATATATTATTTATTAAACAATATTATATACTTTTCTGAAAATTGTTTAAAAAACTTTTTTTTACAAAAATTAAAACTGAAATATACTGTAATTTGTATTTTTTATTTTTTAATTTTAATATATTTATATTATTATTATTATTATTTTTTTTTATTTTGAGTCGCGCACCCTAAGCGTACCTAACGCTATGGGTGTGCGTATTACAGCCGCCATATTGGAAAAGTTGTGAAGGATCCGCGTATGGTGTGCAACGGGTGCGTGTTTTCCAGTTACGTGATATACGTATAATATTACGTGTTGTGCGCGATAGGTATGCAACTGATGCGCGACTCCTTCTCCCGCTAATTCGTGACACATGCGCATTACGGTACCCAACGCTTGCACGGTGGCGGGCCCCGCGTGATGTCATATGTGGGGTGCACTGGGTGTGCAACTCCCGCGAAATAATATATTTCTATTTGTAATAAAGTTATATTACTTTTAAATATATTTTTGCGAAGTCGCGTTGGGTGCGTGCTTCGTAAGCGCTGGGTGCGCGGATCCCATGTGACCTAAAAAAAAGATTTTATTGGTTAATAACATTTCCCATTGTAACTATTGAAGGACCCCACCCATTTCAATCATTCTTCTTTGAGCATCTTTGGAGAGTGATCTCTGTGCTTTGAGGAACCCTTTATTCACAATTTTTTGGGGTGTTTTTAAAAAAAAAAAGAAGATCATGGCTTCAGGACAGCAGCAAGAGGAGGAAGAACATTCTTCAGAAGAAGAATTTTTGCCGGAGCCTTCACGTCCTAAAAGGCCAGAATCAGTGGTGTGGAAATTCTTCACTTTTCCACCAGGGCAGAAGAAGGTGAATGCCACAAAGGTCACCTGCCGGATTTGTGAGAGAGTACTATCTAGAGGCAGTAGTGAAAAGAAGTATTCCTGCGGTACTGCTTCGATGTATAAACATCTGAAGACCATTCATCCGGTTAATCTGGCTCGGGAGGAGTGTAGACGAGCAGAAAGGAACCCTCCAGCTGCAGTTGCAAGTACTTCTGTGACATCAACTTCTACATCTGCACCAGCCATACGCCCTGAGTTTGCTTTCCTAGAGCAGCACTACGTGAAGTGCAAAAAACTCATTTGTTTTGGGGAGCAGTCTATAGAAGCAGTTTGTGCTGCGCAACGGAGCCATCACTGCTAGTTTTTTGTTTGCTTTGTTTTTTGGAATGCAAAATAATTCCTGAAGTTTCCTGTTTTTTTCATTCTTTTTTTTTTTTTTGGAAAAAAAAATATATATAAAATCGTTCAGAAAAATATATAAAAGAAAAAAGAAAAAAAGAAAATCTTATCAGAACTAACTTTTCTGGTTAAAGAAAGAACTATATTTGTATGATAATGTGTGAAAGTTTGGTGGAATATATGTGTAGAGTATGAATGACTGAAAGAATGTATTAGTAGTGTATGGTGAATTTATAAGTGAATATTTATGAGGAAGTACTGCAAGGTTACAGTGCAAGCTCTTTTGCTGCACCGCGCTGCTGCACTTCCGAAGCACAGAGATGTGACATATTTACATAAATATGTTGCAACTCTGTGCTTCTTCCTACACTAGTGCACAAACAGCTGCCACGTGCTACTACAGACATGCATAGTGTCTGGATACTTACACTGCTGGTAGTTGACTGCAGGGAGACTTTTTAAGTGCTTCTGTGTTGGCACAGAGATTAGATAAGGACATCCTTCTGACAGTATGATTGCAGGAGTAGACAGAGACTGTCAATCTAATTGGGGCACTGCATGAATACTACCTGGGTTATACCAAGGGTGAATTAGTACTCCACTAGGGGTTAGAGGCCTGCATAGATTGTGCACATTTGATTGCAGCACTGCGTGTCTTAATACCTGAGTCATTCTACAAATGCATGCATAGTGGCTGGATACTTACACTGCTGGTAGTTGACTGCAGGGACAGTTTATAAATGCTTCTGTGTTGGCACAGAAATTACATAAGGACATCCTTCTGACAGTATGATTGCAGGACTGGACAGAGACAATCTAATTGGGGCAGTGCATGAATACTACCTGGCTTATAGCAAGGGTGAATCAGTACTCTGCTGGGGGTTAGAGGTCTGCATAAATTGTGCACAATTGACTGGACCACTTTGTATCTTAATAACAGAGTCATTTTGCGTATTTAGAATTAGGATCTGTGAAAGAGAAGAAAAAATAAAGTTATAATATATAATATTATAATTTTTACAACACAACATAATTTTACCATTATATAAATTATTTAGTTTGCCTCTTTTGCTGTTCTCAGAATATATTGAATTTCACTATTAATAGTGATTACAAAGTTACTCATCACATAACAGCGGGCAAAAAAAACAACAATCAATAAGATTGTTTAAAAAAAAACAAATCTGGAGCCGATTCCGATAGCCGATCGGACAGCTGTACGTAACCTTACCGTGCGACGGACATGTACCCGGAGCTGGTCCGTCCTGTAGAGTAAGTACGATGCGCATAACTGCCAAAAACACGACCGACACGTAGGCTGTGATTCAAGCTCCATTCTCCATCTTAGCCGTAATGCCTAACGATGAACCGAGTTGCCCGGAAGCAGTATCCATAGTAGTTTCCGGCATGACAAGTACGATGCGTACTTCCTACGCCCCGGACAGGTCACCACGTACAGCACGTCACAGCATCCGGAAAACAAGCATATCAGCTACGATTCGCGCCACAACTCAATACACGGCTACGAGACGGAGCAGCTTTCAGCAGGTACGAGACGGAGCAACAAGCAGCGTGTACGACATGAACACATCATGAATCCCATCGCGCAGGTCATACCAGTACTCTACATCTATGACCAGATCAAGAACCGACGCCAACGCCGACGGCGCCGGCGGTAAGTCAGACACCTACCACATAAACAAACGACACGTAGCCGCAAAATGGCACACACACACACAGGGGATCCTCATCCTGGCCACTAACAACAGCCAGCACCACTAACACCCCCACCCATAGGGCTTAATTTGCCCATCACCCCTGCCACCCCCAGCCATAGGGACTATGTTGCCTATCACTACTGCCACCCCCAGCCATAGGGCCTATGTTGCCCATCACCCCTGCCACCCACACCCAGAGGGCATATGTTGCCCATCACTACTGCCACCCCCAGCCATAGGGCTATGTTGCCCATCACCACTGCCACCCACACCCAGAGGGCATATGTTGCCCATCACTACTGCCACCCCCAGCCATAGGGCGTATGTTGCCCATCACTACTGCCACCCACACCCATAGGGCTCATGTTGCCCATCACTCCTGCCACCCCCACCCATAGGGACTATGTTGCCCAGCACTACTGCCACCCCCAGCCATAGGGCTTATGTTGCCCATCACTACTGCCACCCCCAGCCATAGGGCTTATGTTGCCCATCACTACTGCCACCCACACCCATAGGGCTGATGTTGCCCACCACTCCTGCCACCCGCACCCATAGGGACTATGTTGCCCATCACTACTGCCACCCCCAGCCATAGGGCTTATGTTGCCCATCACCCCTGCCACCCCCAGCCATAGGGCTTATGTTGCCCATCACTACTGCCACCCCCAGCCATAGGGACTATGTTGCCAATCACTACTGCCACCCCCAGCCATCGGGCCTATGTTGCCCATCAGCCCTGCCACCCACACCCAGAGGGCATATGTTGCCCATCACTACTGCCACCCCCAGCCATAGGGCCTATGTTGCCCATCACCCCTGCCACCCCCAGCCATAGGGACTATGTTGCCCATCACTACTGCCACCCCCAGCCATAGGGACTATGTTGCCCATCACTATTGCCACCCCCACCCATAGGGAACCTGTTGCCCATCACCCCTGCCACCCCCAGCCAAAGGGCTGATGTTGCCCATCACCCCTGCCACCCCCAGCCATAGGATGGGTGATGCGCCGCACATCCAGCATACTCCAACATCAGGTATGTCCGCAAAATACATCCCCTCTAACATCATGTCAACAGTGTGTAGTCTGTGACAAATGCCCACAACAGTGATTATGGCTATGAACATACAATGTAAGTAACAGCACATGTGTGACCAACGCATGAGTGTGACATACACAAGGCAAGCATCACCATAGCACTGTGGCAATGTAAAAAGAACACCCCCTCACAGTGTGGTGAACAGAAGTTAAGTGTGGGCTTCCAAAATGCAGCAGATGTTGAGCATTCTGGTGATGGGGACTAAACCCCCCTCATCACAGTGACCAAAAGGTAAGTGTCATCATGGTCAAAGCTGCAAATAACAAACAGCATGTATGATCCCTGCTCCCAACACATCAAACACTTCTGGGGCAAACTAGTGGTTGTGTCCCATACACACAGAGATGTGGTGAGGCTAACAGTGCTGTGAAAACATAACACACTCTCGGCCATGTGCAGACAAGCACCACACATGGGGGCTGACAATGCATACAGTGTACAATGACACAACAGCAGAAGTGACCATCACCAAGCATGCACACATCTCGAAAATAGACACACCAATCACAACAACATGTGTAGACTGTAGGTGTCAGCTCACAAACTCACATTCCATGCCAGCAATGGCACCTAACAACCAAGATGAATGTGCACAATGATGTGATATGACTCACAGGGACAGCATGCAAAATCACAGAAACAGCATCCAGACAAAGGCCCACAACAGCAATACCAATGCACTGGTGCAGATGCACAAACACAAACAGGCAAACTCACACTGCACATCTGACACAGCATGTGTGTGTGTGTGTGTCACAGTATCCCCAGGCAACTACACAACACATGGAGGGGGCTGAACCACAGTGACACAGATGTGGACACAGTGCCATACAAACGTAAACCATCATTGGGACACCCTCAGTGGGCAATCAGGCATTGAGAGATGAGAGGGAGCACAACAGACACATGTGACACAACCTGGAATGAACACCAACTAACACAGCAAGAGACTGACACACAACACCACTACCCCCAGGGAACAGACTTTGGGGTGACACAAGCATGCATGACACCTCCTCTGTGATGCTAAAGGCAGATGTTGTACAAACTGGGAAACCCAGACATGTGTCCTGTGCCACAAACGTATATCACACATACACAAACACAAATCACTCAGCATGGTCCCTCATCCATGGACAAACGGGAGCTAGGGGACCATCCATGCAAACATTCACATCATTCCACCCTCAACACCACACACCCTGAACTGCAACAATGTGTATCTGTGAAGCCCACATGGACAGGTGAAATTGCACATGCACCCATGACAAACACAGGAATGTTGGGAGGAACTAAGGTACACAGACACATCACACAAGGACAGTTTACAACCCTGGGGAATGACAGACATACTGCACAGTATGCGGTACATGGCCATGACCTCAAAGCTCACGTAACCTTCAGAATCCCTGCCACAGTCCCAGGACAATGCAGATGCCAAGGAGAACCACAAGGCACACATGCTGACACCTGCCAGCATCACAGCCATGAACCCGACAAGTGGGAGCAGTCACACACACATACAAATGTCACAATCACTGAAAACTACCACCTAGGGACACCTGAATGATTTAGCAAATAAACAGGTGCCTTGAGGAACCCTGACTGTGTCCCATCTGTGTCTGACAACATCATCACCATTCAGAACTGACAAATCCCAATGATGAAACACCAATTAATAGTAGTGTGTCATGCACCCACACATCTGGTAGCCCATTGGAAAAGTAGTGGGATGAACCCAGTACCACTCAGCAAGCATCAACAACAGGAACATATCAAGGGAACACTGTCTGTGTATGAACAGGGATGTGGATACACACACATGTTCATACAACACACACCATGGGCCCAGGCCATGTCACTGGACAACACACTTTCTTTAGGGGACCCAACTCCTGTGGGAGCCCAGCTGTGCCAAACATATTCACCGCAAGTCCCACTCATGTCTGCAGAACACTTAGTCAGTCAGCCATCAGTTACCACACAATGAAGGCTCTGGTCACAACAGCCTGGGTACATGAGGCTCCCCTAAGTCATCTGCACATACCCAAAACATATGTCTAGCAAGTTGCACGGAGGACCTAGTTGCTCCTATTACAATGATACCCACACCTGTAGGTCCAGTGTTGATGAGCACAAAGTATGTGGAAGTGACAAATTGGACAATGGGAAGAACATCATATGTGCAGGGGTGCAAGCCAGAGATGTGACCATGCAAATGAAATGCTCACAGAGAGATGTCCACAAATAGCTGATCCTGACACACCCAGGTAGCAGCAAAGGATGACATGGATACCCACCAGAATAGAATACATATCTCATGGACCACAGGGAGTACCTCACAGCAACACATCAGAATTCAACATTGTAAACAAAGCATCACAGGTTCAAGGGCATGTTAAACATCATCAACATAATGTACAGCTAAATCTAGTTCACAGGGAGAAAGAAAAAAGCTTTATTCAGCATTTTAAAAGTGAAATGTCCGTGCAAACAAAAGGCCAATGGTCAGTCCATGTCCAAATGCCAAGGAGTGAATTAGAGTGACAACTGTCACACTTTGCTTGCCTGCACTGCTAAGGACCGGGGTCATCTCCTCGGAGGGGCATACATGGGGGCAGGCCAGGCACCGCAGGGACAGGATCAGGGTGCAGCAGAAGGAGGCAGTGAAGAGGTGGGGGATGCAGGCGAAACACTTGCAACTGCAGTGGAGCTGACTGAAGTGGTGGGTGCTGTCACAACTGTGGGGCACAAGTCAGATGGTGGGGGTGCCAGCACAACTCCAGTGGGCAGGTCAGATGGAGTGGATTGGCTCAACACTGCAGTGCCCAAGTCAGCTTGCTTGTGTGCACGTCTAGACCTTGGTTTGGGGGTTTCTGTGCTTGGGACAGGTAGGGTGCTAGCAATCGTGGGTGGTGCAGGGGTAGGAGGGGTGCGGGACTGTTGGAGGAGGGACACTGCTGCCGTCAGGGAGGAGGCCACGGACTGATTGGTCCTCTGTAGGGCAGACATGCCCGAGGAAATGCCCTCCATGAATGAGACCAGTTGTGTCAACAGACCTGTGTGTGCATGGAGGACCTTCAGCATCGACGGCTGCCCTACATGGATCTGTCAAAGTAAGTCCACAGACTCCTCACTCAGGGCAGTAGGGGACACAGGGGCAGGGGGCGCGGTGCCTGGCACAAAGGAGACATGCTCACAAACAGGGGAGCCTCCACGGACATCTGGGATGGGAGCCGATGGAAGGGGGAGGGGGTGGTGGTGGTGGTGGCGGTGGTGGGGACAGCCTCACTAGCTGGGGTTTGGTGGCTGCTGACACCCGCCTCCACAAGGGAGTCATCCTCAGAGCTGCTGTGGCCCTCAGCTGGGGGGGATGGTGCTGACGACTCTGTGTGGCTTAACTCGCCCTCCGTGCCACTGGGTCCACCCGACTCCTCTCCTTCTGTCCCTGTAAGGCTCTGTGGCTCCTCCTGGTCCGTGGAGCTGTCCCCTCCTGTGGCCGTGGATGTATCTGGATAGGAATAGGAAGTAAGAGAACAACATCAATCACCTGCACAGACTGCACTCACCACAGTGAGTACATCACATCACAGGGCAAGCCCTGGCATCATCAGCTGAACATAGCTCAAAGTGCCAACACTGTTTAGGATAAGACAATTGTCATTCTTAACATCAGCCATGGCACACATATCCCTCCTTGACTTTCACACATGTCTGTTGCATGTTGGATGCTAACACCCCAATGTGCCAACATGCACCACTTACACATTAGTTGTACATGCAAGTGAACATGTAGGAGTATGTCACTATACACACAGCACATCTCTTGCTACTGACTCAGTACAGGTGTCCGGATGAAGGGATGGGCAGAGACTCGTTTCACATGCTTGGAATGCATGCCAGCAACACACACTATGATGTACTCATGTCCTGATGGGCAATGCCACAATGGGGTGCATGGGGCACACTTGAACACAGTGCAGGCTCACTCATAGCAAGTTAAATGCCATGGCACTGGGATGCCCTGAAAGTCACTCAACACTGTCTCCTGTCACAGGGGCAGGGCATCCAGACAACAACAATATGCACTGACTCACATTCCTAGCTCAGGGGTAAAGCTAACTCTGCAGATGACCGGCGTACTTGCCCATCCCATGCAAACAACATATCCAGGACCCAGAAGACCCCACATCATGCAAATCAGACATATGAGTCTCTACAAACACAAATCCCTGTACATTAACACATCACAGTCTGCCATGCATGTAACCCAGCTGCATGAAGGACACAGTTGCATACACCATTGTGCGCTGTCAGATGATCACACACCTATATCTTACACAGGTCTTGTCTCTCACAGTCACATCGCAGATGTCATGCTGACCCTCTGAATCATGGACACCCCAGTTGTACGTAACAACAAGCCACACCCTAATGACACAGAGGCAGACACCTGAGGGCACATGTCACTAAGCACAACCTGCAACTTCATACACAGGAGTGGGATTACAGAGTGTTTCTAAATGCCCTTGAGCAGGCATGACTTCCCAGGTCTACGTGAAACAGTTTTTGGCCCTGGTTAGTAGTCAGGTGGCTAAGCAAGTGTGACATACTTGATATACATACTCCTGAGGCCCAAAAATTGGAGTCCTCTGCTGCATGGGTTTGTTTGGAATACCCCAGACACATGTTGCGAGTCAGACCTGCAATTTGTACACATCTCAAGGGCACACACAGATCACATGTCAAAACTCAGGCATTGTGTAAACAATTGACCCACCCATGAAACACACAACAGAGTCACGGGAACTGATGCTGACCGGTAGCTGATGCATAGCTGACTGCAGGGACACAGTGCCTTGGTGACACAAGCAACAGACTGGAGGGGCAACACCTGTGGAACAGATGAGGAGGGTGCATCACACAATTGAGGGACCTGAGTTTTGGACTGCAAGAGCTACGTAATGTGGAAGTGTGACCAGGACAAAAGACTGCTATTAGTATGTCAGACATAGTACACAAATCAGACATGGACTCACCCCCTTCCTGCTGCTGTCTGGCCTTCAGCTGCCTATCCAGGTCCGGGAAGACCCCCGCCAGGATACAAAGCATGTGGGGAGTCACGGTCCGGTGTCCACCCCTCCTACGTGGAGGTGACAGCTTCAGCTGGACTCTAGCTATCCTCCGGGTCCAGCCCCGAACGTCCTGCCACCTCTTCTGGCAGTTGCGGATCCGGTGCTTGTAGACCCCCACAGAACGAACAGCCCAGGCGATGGTCAGCCAGATCTCCTGCTTCTGGTGGGCATCAACCTGTGAGGAGGACAAAGTGAAAAGTACATTAGCACACACATGCCCCAGATTTGTGCAGCACACATTTGGATATACCTGTCATCATCACAAAGGAAAATGAGTTACACAGGTAGTGCAACCATGGGGAAGGAAAAATCACCTGCATGTCTGACATGTTAACAATGTCTGGATAGTTTAAGCTTGCAATAATGCACTTTAGCAGCAGGAAAACTATTAATTACATGTACCTACACACTTTGGGGGATGAAAGTAGTCAGTGATAATGCTTGCCACTGGTGTACGCACTGCTAGTGCTGCTAGTCAGACAACATGCATAATTAGGAAGGCAGTGGACTGCACACTCACCTGCTCCCCTGGTTTCCCATAGAGCTTGCTGTCCTGTGGAAGGAGCCCGTCCAGCAGGGCCTGGTTCTCCTCCTCAGTGAAGGCTGGGGCCCTCTCCAGAGTACGTGCCATAGCAGGAGCCAGAGGATGCATAGACAGCAGCAGTGGTAGCAGGGATGGCGTCCAGTAGCATGTAGTGCAGGCAAGTGAGCTCCCTGGGGGCCAGCCAGCCTTATATCTGTGCTGCAGAGGCAGACTCTGTGCCATGTGTCCCAAGTGATAGGTCCAACACGGTTGCATTCTATGAATCTGGCCAATCCATTTAAAAGTACGACTCGTACACGCCTTCCGCATCGTTCAAATCTTCACCTTCATGGAACACTTGAAATTGCAACAGTGTTGTAGGCATCCAACTGAATTTCCAGTGCACAACTCATACAAGTTTTGAATCCGCATCCGTCTCCATGACAGTCCGGAGCCAATGGGTGCGCCCGGCTCGTTCAACTAACTGTACAACGCGTATTTTGAATATACACATGCACCCGTCTCCATACGATTCAATGGTCAAGGCGTACGCCTGTCTCGGACCATGCCTGTCCGACGCGTATGCATGACAGTCACCCGCGTCGGACCTCATTGCATTCAATGACAAAGCATACGCACGGCTTGGTCATGAACCGTGCAATGCGTACGTATTGTCACCCACGTCGGACCTCATTGCATTCAATGACAAAGCGTACGCACAGTTCGGACATGACCCGTGCAATGCGTACGCATTGTCACCCGCGTCAGACCTCATTAGTGTGACTATTATACGGATGCAAAGCACAAATACTGGCCAGGGACACCTGTGCACACCTACCACACTACAGCATTGGCCACACAGTGTCCCGTGGCATGTAAGGCTGCATTCCCTGGGTGTTTGAGGTGGCCACATCTGGGTTTTTGGCTGGCACTTCGTGCAGCCACTCCCGGGCTGTGCACGTGTACATGGGGGCAGAATCCTTTGTGTGTTGTGCACATTACCACTGTGATGTGCAGTTGGACAGTAATGGGCATTAGTCACGGCCACAGTGTCAGGTTGGATATGTTTAGGACAGGTCACATACACCCTGAGTCCTGGGGGTGATGGCATGTACGTCACAGTGAGACCTGTAGCCACAATACTGATGTGCACACACAGTCTGTGTGCATGTTGTGTCTCAGATGTGTCTGATCAAATGTTCTCAATGGGTGACAGTCTCCACATCCATGTTGCATAGGCATCAACTTGATGGGGTGTGTGTCTAAGAGACGTACATGTAGGGCCGGCAGGAACAACAGTGGCCAGACCTTGAAACCATGCAGGAACGCGACTGCATCAGACGGTACCGCCTCACCAGACCAGTGATTGCGGAGTTGGTGGAGCAGTTGTCGACACATCTGCTACCTGGCCGGACATACCCTACAGCACTGACCCCAGAGGTGAAGGTGATGGCAGCCCTGCACTTCTTTGCTACAGGTACCTTCCAGTACACTATAGCTACTGCTGGTGGGATGTCCCAAACAATGTTTAGTCGGGTGCTACGCGATGTCTTGGAGGGGATGTTGCAATTCCTCGACCTGTATATCAAGTTCCCGAGCCCAGCTGAACTCCCTGAAATAAAGGATGCCTTTTATAAACTGGGGAGGATGCCGAACGTCATCGGATCTATTGATGGGACACATGTTGCCCTGATACCACCACAGGCACATGAGCAGGCATACCGGAACAGGAAGCACTACCATTCGATCAATGCTCCGGTGGTCTGTCTTGCTGACAAGTTGATCACACATGTGTGTGCACGGTTCCCTGGTTCTGCGCATGATGCCTACATTATGAGGAGTAGTCGCGTTGCAACGCTGATGTCACAGATGGCAGCTCAGCATGCATGGCTTGTCGGTGTGTACTGACTGTTTCTCATTGTGTGTGTTTGTCAATGTTGTATTCCGCACTCCTACAAAACTCAGCTACTTGTTAATTTGTGTGTGTGTAGGTGACTCCGGATACCCCAACATGCCGTGGTTGCTGACACCCCTCAGGAACCCTGTGACACCAGCCGAGATGCGCTACAATGAGGCATATGGTCGGAGCAGGAGGGCGATTGAGCGGACATTCGGCCTCCTGAAAAGCCGCTTTCGCTGCCTGGACAAGACCGCAGGGGTCCTCCCATACGAGCCTGCAAACGTGTGCAAAATAATCCTTGTCTGCTGCATGCTACACAACATGGCGGTGCGGAAGGAGGTTCCCCTCATCCAGGATGACGATGACCAACGTCCGGCACCTGTGGAGGATCCCGGCCTGGGCCAAGATGCCAGTGATGATGAAGATGATGGTGACGTCCGCTCACAGCTCATAAACAACTTCTTCACCTGAATGTGAGTTTCCAGGGTTGTTATGTGAATGTATTGAGGTACCCTGGAATCTGTTGTACCTGCTCTGTTGCTGTTTGAGTGTGTCTGTGTGCCACTTGACTGGATGCGTGCTGTGATGTGTCCAGTCAGCTGGTGTGTACTCCACAATAGGGTAGTACTGCTAACTAGTGTTTGTGTAGGTGTCTTGCAACATGTTTTGTGCATGTGTATTGCATTTCTCCTCTGTTCTTCTTTGCTTTTGACTGTATCTTGTCTGTCCTTCCCAGGGTACTTTGCCTGTTGTGTGGTCAACACTGAACCCCAACACCCAGAAGCCAACACCAGTGTGGAAGTTGACAATTCCCATCAACTGATGTACCACACATCCCTGGACTTCCATTCTCCAACACATTGAGAGCGTCTGTCCACTGTTACATAGAATTACCGTGCAACTATTGTGGAATAAACGTGTTGCTAATGTGTAATGAACCTGTGCTACACTTTGTTATGTGCGTTTTCTGTCTTCCGACATCTGAGTGACATCTGCTTACCTCACCTGTGGACTTGTTACCACTGACTGGGGTTGGTGTTGTGTCAATGCGTTTCAGGTCAACATCATTGTGTGTGATGAGTAACATGGCCATGGTGAGTATGTTTTGTGTTGCCATAGTGGTGTGTCTCCTTCATATGTGTCACATCCCCATGACTCACCTTACTTTGGTCACATTGTTGCAGTATTTGGCAGTATTTGGCATGCACTGTGTTGTGTAGCAGATCGACATCTCCCTGAACATGACAAGTTGGAATCACAACAGAGGCAAGTATGGTGTACTGGTGAGTTTATTTACAAACATGTGTGAGGGAAGTGCACAGGATGGTGGGTGCTGTACATTGGTTTGGTAATCCAAAGTTCACATTGGAGTTGGAAGTGCTGGTAGATGAAATGTCCAGATTAAAGTCCACAGTCATCTGATACATTGGCCCAACATGAACCCTCCATATCATGTGGGCGAGTTGTGTGCAATTGGACAAGGTGAACGGGTTGCGCACAAAGAACATTGTCCAGAACAGGTTCGTTTAGAGGCCCTGGGGGATGTGCTGGGACATCTGCCTCTCACATGTCCTTCTTCGGATGACCCCACTTGTTCCGGGGGGGGGGGATCCTCATGTGCAGGCCTCTGCGGTGCAGGGGACTCTCCGCCAGAGTCCTCCTCCCTCCCTGTGGCGCTGGCAGATGGTGTTGCGACAGATGTTGTGGGCACACAGGGGGGTGTGGACAGGTTGGTGTTGATCTGGCGGAGGCATTGTAGTATGTCTCGATGCACCGCAGTAATGTCATCCCACTTGGCCTCCATGCGGGCATGGTGGGCGACCTGCTCGTGTTGCATGTCCTTGAGGATCCCCACTACCTGGCCAAATCCTCCGGTGCTATCCTGGTATGCATCTAAGATGCGTGCCAGGTGGGGGTCATCATGCAGTCCAGACCCCTCTGCAAGGTGCGCCCTGTGCCTCCCACCCCTCCCAGCACCCCTCTACACACGGGCAGGACCAGCGGCGGGACACACAGGTGACACTGGGACCCCTTGGGTGGTGTTGCTGGTGGTGTTTGTTGTAGCTTCTGGGGGGTTCTGTGTCCCTGTGCTGTGGGGTGTTGATTGGCCATGGTCTGTCCGTGTTGGCGGGGGTGCCCTGTCGGTGTCCAGATGCTGGAGGCGTGGGTACAGGGGGGCAGATGTTGATGCTGCTGGTGCTGCATGATGGCTCACACAGGAGGGGCCAGGTTGGTCGTCGTCATCCAAAGAGGACAGCGAGAGAGTCAGACCAGAGAGCTCAGTGTCCACCAGAGTCTGCGACTGGGTATCCTCATCATTTGGTGCTGGGTGCCCAGCACCACCTGTGTTTGGAAGAGACACACAATGTGATTTATGTTTCTACATGCATCGTTTGTTCACAAACATGACATTTTCTACTTTTCGAACAGATGCCTGCCTGTACACTGCTTTTTCCCAGCTTGTCACGGACAGAGTTTGATAATATTGTTGGCCATTTCCCAGCATGGCCTTGTGCTCCCCACAACAGAGCCCAGTGTCAGACATCTTGTCAGTCCATACCCACTCCCTGTGAGGCAAGTATGGTTCAGTTTGATCTTGCTGGGCCATGTGGTTGGGTGTAGGTTGTCTGTGACTGCGAGTCCCATCATACTCTTGGCTACACCCCCCTTCCCAGCATGCCCATACTTCCTCCCTCTTGACTCTGCTTCCCTGTGAGGGGGTGTGACAGCAATGGCAAGATGGCTGACTGTGAAGTCCTGATGTTTGTTGTTGGCCATTTCCCAGCATGGTCTTGTGCTCCCCACAACAGAGCCCAGTGTCAGACATCTTGTCAGTCCCTACCCACTTCCTGTGAGGCAAGTATGGTTCAGTTTGATCTTGCTGGGCCATGTGGGTGGGTGTAGGTTGTCTGTGACTGTGAGTCCCATCATACTCTTGGCTACACCCCCCTTCCCAGCATGCCCATACTTCCACCCTCTTGACTCTGCTTCCCTGTGAGGGGGTGTGACAGCAATGGCAAGATGGCTGACTGTGACATCCTGGTATTTGTTTGGCTACAAGTCCAAAGTGAGCCCCTGTGCTGTGCTGTGAGTTGTGTTGAGTTTGAGTTGAGGGGGGTCTCCCCATGCTGATTAGTATGGTCAGGGCTGTCAGTCCTGCTTCCCACCATGAAACGTGCTTCCATTGTAGGGCATGCAAGTTGTCTTTCAGGATGTCAGTCAGTGGTGTCCTGCTTCTGATTTGCACACAAGCCCTAGCAGGGCCTTGTGCTCCCCACAGCAGGAGCCAGTGTCAGCCATCTTGTCAGTCATTTTCCACTCCCTGTGGTGTGGGCATGTTTCTGAGAGGTCTTGATCGGCCAATCAGGGGGAGCATTATCTGTGACTACAGGCCCCATCATGCTTTTGGCTACATTCACTTCACCTGCATCCCCACTATTCCTTCCTGACAGTCAGCTGCACTGTGAGGTGGTGTGTTTGTGGTGGCAAACTGTCTGGCAGGGTCTATTTGGCTTAGTGCCACTGGCTTGCTCTATTTGTTTGTATGTTGATGCATGTCATGACACAGTTCCCAGTCACTATGAGATGGCAGGTATTGTGTTTGTCTGACTGGCATACACATCTTGGGTTGATTATCTATTGGTTAGTGTAGCATTGCTTGCGGTGCATGGTTTCACTGTCCCCTTGCCACACAATCTTGGGTATGTTGTTTGTGTACTCACCAGGCTCTGGGATGTCTGTGAGGCCATGGACGCTCTCTGGTGGTAGGATGTCCCGCACCTCCTCCTCCCAGGTCCTGAAGTAGACTGGTTTGGCAGGAGGGCCACCGCCAGTGCACTGACTCAGGGCGTGATCTTTTTCGATGATTTTCTTGACCCTCCTGCGCACCACCTGTTCTGGATGTCGTCCTTTGTGCGCCTTGCTGGTGCTTGGGTGTTCACCTTGTCCACAATCCTCACCCACATCTTTGTTTTCTGTGAGATGGGGTCCTTTGGACCAATGTGCCAAACAAATGTGGCTCTACTCTGATGATCTCGTCTACCAGCACTTCTAACTCACTATCTGTGAACTTTTGATTCTTCTTTGGAGGCATGGTGATGAGTGGTGGCGGTGAGGGATGTGTCTGTGAGGGTGCAAGTGATGGTGGGTTGGTGTTGTTTTTGCTGGGTGTATGTGTGTGAGCTTTTGTATGAGGTGCTGATGGTGTGTGAGTTGTGTGATGGGTGAGTTGTGAGTGTGTCTGTGGTTGCCGTGTACTGGTGTTTGCTGCTGGCTGTGTCTCCTGTTTGCAAGGGATGATGGTAGTGATTGTAGTCCTTTATATAGTTGGAGTGGTGGGTGTGTCTTTGTCCCATGTTTTTTTTTTTGGTATTTATTGGCTTTGTCATTGCTTGTTTGGTCCATTTTTTGTCTTTTTCCTTTGTGTTTTGTAGGCATGAAGGAGACGTACATGTGACGGAAACGGACACCGCTGTTGTCTCATGCGGGCTTCTCCGCCTCGTTCACGCTGCCTATCTTCGCGGCGGTCTCTATTGCTTGTGTGCCGGGTTGTCTGTGCGTGCCGTTCGTGCGGCTTGTTCTCCGTGTGAGTCGGTCTGGACAACACGCATTGCATCGTACTGCGCAAATCGTACATCGTGGGTACGGGTCGGTCGGCTTCATTCCGGGTTCGTGTCGGTCGGTGATATTCGCGTCGGTTTTCCGGCCGGATCACTATTTTTCCTACGGCTCGGTCGTACGGCTTGTATTCCGTACGTGTCGGTTGTAATTCACACGCGTTGCATCGTACTGCACAGGTCGTACGGCACTGGTCTGTGTTGGTTGGTGTTCGGTCCGGGTCCGTGTCGGTCGGTTCATTTTGCGGCCAGAATCGGAATCAGCCCCTCTATGTCAAAAATATTTTAAACATAGTCAACTATCTCTCCACATTGCACATAAATAACATCCTGAATAACATAGTATATAATGCAACTCTTGTATCTATAAAATGCTTCTTTCTAACAGAATGTTCTCAATATAATATCAAGGAAGATAAACAATAACTCAATCAACAATTCTTTATAATTTCCATATACTCTAAATGATGTCATTTAAAATATTTGCTGACAGAATATCTCTAAAAAACTGCTTAATTTTTATTAATATCTTTTCCTGTAGGCCAAATGATATTACTAAAATTCTTCATACTGAAATTGACAAAAGTATTGGTATTAATACATATTAACATATTCCCAATAGGCCGAATTATGTTGTTAGAACTTTGGCTTTAAAAATATTAGGTATGAATTTGGTAATTCCTTAGGCAAACAATATTTAAAAACCAAATGAGCATCATTACAATATGTCCATCCTTTATTGCATTTTAAAATGTGTAATGTCCAGATGTTGTTCAAGGTCCATTGTGGAAAATAATTGCTACTGCTACAAAAGTGCTTCCTGATATTGATAGTTGACTTGCTACAAAATTTTTAATTAAAGTTTCCAATTTTCTTCTATCAGTTGTACAATGCTGTATCATTAAAATTATATATTCTCCAAATCTTTCTATAAATAATGTTGATAACATTTCTGATTTGCATTGGCTACACTCCATGTTTTTATTTGCTGCTTTAACTAATTTGTTGAAAGATACTGCTTTACAGTCCAGAATTGTTAAATATATGAATCTCAGTATGTTAGTGGTAGAAGTAAATATACAATTTTCACATTGATGTTCCCATTTATAACGAAGTCCAAATAGATTTTCAATTTCTATTCCTTCATCTTCCAATACTGCAAGCATATACATTAGAAATTCCTGAGCATCTTGTTGGACATTCTGTGAAAATTGTGTAGAACCACTACATATATCCAGAAGATTCCGAATATCAGAAACACTTTGGATTTTACTTTTATCAGTTTTCAACTTTTCAAATATAGAATGCAACAAAGAACAAAACTGTTTTTCTCGATGCTCCATAATTTGCTGTTGCAGATATTCTAAAGAAAATACAACATTTACCACTACATTTGCATAGCAGTTAATACCTGAACTATTTTCTAATTGATATCCAACAATCTCTTCAATAGTCTCCTTCTGCTTTTTGCTTGGAATCTCAACATTATCTTGATTTTTTTTCTTCTCTTTAACTTTACTACAGATATTCTCATATCTCCGTTTTCGACAAACTACACGCTTTTCATATACAGGATATTCACCTAAATTGGGAGCATATAGTCTTCTTAACCGATTATACTCTCTTACACAATTTGAATCTGCACCAATGTTTCTTTTATCAAAATCAATCAAATACAATCTAGATAACGACTCGTGACAAAGCAACATATGCCATACCCTCTTTAAATATGGTACTCCCAATGTTTACCAAAGCACTGTCTACACTTAAACCTTGAAACTTATGAATAGTCACTGCATATGCCAAGGAAAGAGGAAACTGTTTCCTACGAACATACAAATCTTTAACTAGCAAAAACGGAGCAGAACAACAACCAATTTGTTTACTTATTCAATCTGATCAAATTTGATTTTTAAAGATTCAATCCCATCTCTTTTTTGATAATTGACAAATGCAACCACTTTTCCCATTGCTCCATTTACTAAACCTTTTTCCACATTCAAATTACGCCTTAAAATGACCCGACAATTTACACATACATATAAAAAAAATTCTAAACCAGCAGTTTTAGATATAGATTTTTCTAAAGAATCCAATTTTTTTGTAATTTTTCTGTTAAAATAATAGTAACTCCTTCATGCTCTATTTTGTCAATGGCTTCCATTTTTATTATTTGTTCGTTTTCAAGCTTTAAAAGTTCTTCATTGAATGTAGAACACTCTCGTAGTGTCGGCATTAGGCAGATTAAAGATTTTTTTTCTGCAATTTTCTTGTATATTTTTTCAGGAACTATATTTTCATTTGCAAACAAGGTAGTAAGTAGCCGACTTTCCAAAGCTTGTTTGCCACGCTCTGTCAATACTCCAATACTTATATCTTGAAGAATAGTTCCATAATCTATATCATTTGCCTGTCTCATATTTTTAGTAAATTCTTTGTATTCAAAATATGACCAAATATTAACGTTTCCAATGCTTCCCAAAGACTTTCTGGTGTCTTCATGCTGAAGTGTTTTAAATACTGGTTGTCCTTTTACAGGAGTGAGTTGAAGTAGATCACCAAAAACTATGACATGTTTTCCTGCAAATAACACATCGTATTCTGTTTTTAAAATTTGCTGCATTCTTAAATGCACAAAGGCAAGCATTAAATTTGAGACCATGCTCACCTCATCAATAATTAGAAGTTTCATTTTCTTTAGCACTCTTGAAACTTCATAACAAGCTTCTCCAGATAGCTTGTGATATTCCAATTTATTTTCATGCGCTACAGGTAGCATAAGTAAACTATGCAATGTAATTCCTTTAATGTTGTGTGCTGCCAACCCAGTTGGAGCAGTTACAACACAAGACAAATCTGAGTCTGTTGTTTTCTGTAGATAACTGGTCAAAACTTTAATTAAGAAACTTTTTCCTGTACCAGCTTGACCACTGACATACATTCGGAAAGGTTGAAATGATGTGCATGTACATTCTTTCTTTTCATGAAGAAAACCATGGTTGATCTGTTTTTTCACTTGCTGGTATATTTCTTTCTGTTCAACATTTAGTTGTTCTTCCAAGATTCCCAAGTCCATCATATCTTCTTGAGCTTGATGCATTGCTGTTTCCACTTCACTCATGGTGATGGCTGCTTCATTTTCAAGAATTGGTTGTCCTAGAGCAGGGTTACTCATAGTACGGCCTGCGGGCCACTGGCGGCCCGCCTGGCCTTCATTGGCGGCCCGCAGACCTTGTTCAATTACATGCCGCAGTTCCTTCCTTGGAGTAAACAGGGAAGATGGCCGCAGGAGCAAAGGTTGTGAATACGCTTGAATACGGATTCACAAAGTTTCCTCCTGCGGCCATCGTCTCTGCTTACTGCTTGCCTCTGATTGGCCTGCCTGCCTCCGAGTCACACACAGAACCAGTGAGTTAGTGCAACGAAGAGACCCCAGAGCGAGGCTAGGAACGCACTGCCATTGAAAGTGAGAGAGGCGTGTAGTCCAGAAGGGGCGGAGCTAAAAGGATTCCTCGTAGTCGCCTGGAAGAGTGCCTGAGGAGAGGTGCGTGTGGATGGGGGTTGTTGGGGTTAAAGATGTTTATGGAGCGGTAAAAAGAGGCTGGGTTAAAACCCGAGCTTAGTCAAATCCGAGTAGACGCTGGAGCGCAGCCTCTTCTCTCCTGAAACTGAGTTGCTTTCGAGGTAGAGTTGGCATCTCTCAGTCAATTCATCCCCATTTGGAGGTTGTCACCTACTCATTGGACTCGGTGGCATACCTCAAATAATCAAAATGACCCCTTACACCTCCCCTACACGGGAGCATCTCCCTGTAAAATGCTTATTCTCCAGTGATTTCAACGGCATAACACCCCCAAACTGCTCAATGTCACCCTCGTCGCAGATTCAGCATGTTTCTTGTGTAGTTCATGCCTTCAAATAAAAATGTATTATCAAAATGTGGAAGTTTAGAGACTAAAGCAGCAGGGTTTTAAATGAGTGCACAGCCTGGACTTGTCACCTTATCAGTAATGAAAGTATTGCCCACCTCAAATGGTCAGCTGCTTAATTGACCACAAATATAACATTTATCCACAAATATGAGAGGCAACATCAAAACAAGAGTGTTAACTGGTTTCAAAACAAACAACTGAATGTCGAGTCCACACAGCAGTTGAATATTTGCTTGTATTCTTTTATTCCAAAATTCAGAGTGACCAGATCCGCAGCCAACGCGTTTCGCCCAAGTATGGGCTTTTTCAAGGCTGTTAAAAGATCATACAAATACAAACATTGTAAAAGACCATAAGTATATATGAAATGGTTATGCAACCACAGACCATGTGATGGGGGAACGAAAAAAAAAGTGCAGAAAGACCCAAGGGAGCTGTGAGAAACAGAGGAGAAGCATGAAGCGGCACAACACGTAAGTGACAGCCCAATTTACTAAGAAGTCACCATTGTGTCTAGGGAACGTAACTCAAAAAATGGGGATAAGTGTGTAGTCCCAGATCAGAAAAACTAGAGCACAAAATATGGAAATGATGTGTTTAAAAAAAAAGGCCAAGAGCAGAGAGAAGTCGCTTACCGAGTTTCAACAATATATAAGTACACGTCAAATGAGGGTAGTATGACGAAATCGGCTGGACCCAGAATTCAGTCTAAAAAGTAAAATCAGCACATTAATTCGTGCATCAAAATTAGACGATAACTTAAGAGGACCATGAATTGGAGCCCTCTTAGTCTCAACTCACCTAACTAGGTAAGAAGCCGATAACTGTCGAGCGTCCGTTTAGGTGTATACCATAGAGTAGTCTGTATAATCAATTTTTAACTGGTCAGTGCTGGTCAGGAAAAAAGAAAAAAGTTCAAAAGAAGAATAACGTAAAAGTCGACAACTATCTCAGTGTCCAGCAACCAATGGAAATTGCTGACATAGTCCTCCATTGCGAAAACAATTATTCAAGGCAAGAATTTCCATTAAGGAAGCCGTCGCCATGTCCTAAGTAGATGCTATCTTCTAGACTAACTACCGTGCCATACGGGCATTGAAATTGAAAACGGCCATGCAGTAAAACGGAAACCGGCAAGTATTACGGCGTGAAATTCTGTGCAAATGAATTCTATAAAACAGTTTAGTCACCCACAAGTAATCAAAGTTTACCAAATGACTAACAGCCGTCATTGACGGAACCCTTAGGCAAGAGGGGGCAGCCTAAGCAAACTGGCTAACGACCAAATATAAATACGAAAATACATGGCTTCCCCTCGTAACGGCATAACAAATACAAACTACACAAGTCTCCCGTCTAGCACTTACTATACAGAGAAAGTGCGAAGAGATCGGCCGAAGTCCGAGGCACGATAAAAACCGTCGTGTTGAAACGGATACCATCGTAATGGCAGCCACCCGAGCTTTTATGCTGATGATCTTAGCAAGTGTGATCCGGCGTGTAGTAGAGACGGTTCCCAAAAACAACTAGAGTGCAGTATTAGAAGAGAGACTCCATGTTGGAGTAGTTCCGGTAGATCGTAGGCGTGACCTAATTATCTATTCGAAGCGTAACTAAGGTTACCAATGTGACGGCGCCGCCCATGTGATACGTCTAGTGCGCCTGGTAGATTAAGTCCGGTATAAATTCCTATAAGGTACTTACAAAATAAATCACAACTAGTAAAATTTGAAGGGTGGACTGTAAAGCGTGTATCGTATACAAGCATTTAAAGAGACACAAACACAGCCGTGTTCGAAATATTAACATGGTAACGATGGCAACAGGAACGCCCATCAACCAAGCAGGTTAAGCTCGGTACATGAAAGCAACAGGTACCCAAGTAACGGGTCACACCGAAGACCAACCTTTGACTAGTTAAATGAGCTTGTTGGACATACCAAGATAGCGGATAAAAGGAAAACAGTGCAAGTAGTAATATGTCCTTGCCAAATCAGTCCTGCCATGTCCATTGCAAGTATCACGCATCCGGTTTCCAGTTCAATAGTTACGGAACTCAAAAAAGTCAAAACTTAACCTATGTGGCGCAGTCCGCGCATACAAAAAAGGAGAAATAATAAAAAATGAACGCACAAGGTAAGCGACTAATAAGAAAAAAGGTTAAAATTGGCCAATGAAAAACTCCCCATACGTATTAAACCTCAGGAGTACATTACAAGCAAATCGTCAGTAGAGAGACCCAGACTCTATTCAGAGAGAGAGAGAGGATACAAAACAAGAGTGTATTTTAGTATACAGCCAAGTGGCAAACATATCCAGAAGACAGAGGAAAGACATGTCTAGAGTCGGAACCAAAAATGTGGTTAACTGGTGTTATAAGAGTTAGAAAATTTGGGATCATTGCAGTGAGGAAGACAGTGATCGTAGCGTGCCAAGGGCCTACTGAGAACTAATTGTTACAACCGTGTCATAGTAATGCAATCTATAGTGTAAACATTCATTTTGCAAATACTAGATGTAATACATTGAATCCGTAACCATCAGTACATTGCGACCACAAGGAAAAATATTCACGACTGAGTTAAGAGCATGGTAAAGATACATCAATGACACATCCAAATAACGTAAGTTGTATCCTCTAAACTAGAGAGTAATGCAAAGTGGAACATAAAGATAAAAGCTCAGACGTAATGTATAAACATTGGACCATCTAGTTGCATTACATACGTATACATTGAGACTTTCAACAAATCAGGGGCAGAGCTCTAATATTCAAGATGGCAATGATGTTAATAAGATTCATTGCCCGGTTATAAGTAGTAGTGCAATTCATTGTCATTATTGAAGCCCATTGAAACTGCCCGCAGGGTACAGACCCATCTCGCCTCCAGTTGCCTTAATCTGAGTTCTCTGTCACCCCCACGGTTACCTGGTAGGGCTACATCAATGCCATGAAAGCGAAATTTGGACCTGTCCACATCCTCTCTGCAGGAGTGTGTAACTAGGGCATATGACGTGTCACCATGTATTGCGGCTCTACGATGCTCCTGTATGCGGGTTTTGAGTGGCCTAACCGTACTACCCACATAGATTCGGTTGCAACCACATATCAAAACATACACCACAAAGGTGGTGAGACAATTGATGAAATGCTGGATGGTGTGTTGTCTGCCTGAGTTGTATTTGAACGTAAGGGTTTTATTGCAGCCCAAGTCACAAATGTTGCAAGAACTGCAAGTATAGAACCCTAAAGGTTTCTTGAGCCAACTTGACTTAGAGGACTGTGGTAATGTGTAGCTCGGACATACACTGTCCCTGATGGTCCTACTTTTCCTGAATGTCATCGAGGGTCTAGGTGTGATCAGGCTGTTGATGCCTGGTGCTCCCTGAAGGATGGGCCAATGTTTATTAAGTATCTTAAAAACCTCATGATTGAGAGTGGAAAATGTCATGATGAAAGCAAGTCTATCCTGTTGCTTAGAGGTACTCTTGTGTGGCCCTTTGTTTCGCCTGTCTTAAGATGTCATGTCTGTAACCTCTCTTGTGTAGCCTGTCCATAGCTAGTGTAGTCTGGTGTTCGAAGTTGTCATCCTCACTACAATTCCTTCGGATGCGTATCATTTCCCCAAATGGAATGGCCTTTTTGGTAGAGGCTGGATGCGCACTGTTGTAGTGTAAAATGCTGTTGACTGCAGTGTCCTTCCTATGCAATGTACTCTGTATTTTATTGTTGCAAATGTAGAGTTCAAGGTCCAGGAAGTGAATGGATGTTTGTGACAGCTCCATAGTAAATGCAACGTTAAAGGTGTTGTGGTTGAGAAATGTGAAGTACTCAATGAATTCTAGCTCCGTTCCTGTCCATATAATGATAATGTCGTCGATGTACCGACCCCAGAACTGTATATGTCCCATCCATTTGGATGCCATACGTGACCAGGCGTGTACATTTTCAACCCACCCCATGAACAGGTTCGCATAGGAAGGCGCAAATTTGGAACCCATGGCCGTACCTTGCTCTTGTTTAAACCATGTGTTATTGAAAAGAAAGAAGTTATTGTCCAAGATGAGATTGATCATGGATCGGAGCATAATGTTGTGTTCTAACAGAGTTGCCGATCTTTTCCCAAGAAAGAAATCAATGGCCATGATGCCCAAATCCTTTTTGATGCATGTGTACAAAGATGTAACATCTAGGGTCGCAAACCACATGCCATCCTCCCATTCAAGATCTTCCAACTTGTTAAGAATATCCATACTGTCCCTGACATACGAGGGTAAATTGATGACAAGGGGCTGCAGGAAGGTGTCAACAAATTGGGCCAGGGCTTCCGTCATGGAGCCAATGCCCGAAATAATGGGGCGGCCAGGAGGAAACGGTTGTTTTTTGTGTACTTTGGGTAATAAGTATATACAAGGAAATCTTGGATTCTGTACAGTTAGGAATTTATGTTCTGTTTCTGATAGTAGGCCAATCTCTTTCCAATGTGCTAAATGGTCATTAATTAACGCAGAAGCTGGGGGACAAGGATTGCATGTCAGCCTAGTGTAGTTAGTGATGTCACTAAGTTGCCTATTGACTTCATTCTCATAGTCTGCTTTGTTCATGATCACTACATTCCCCCCTTTGTCTGCTTCCCTAATGATGATGGAATTATTGTTGCTAAGATTTTGTAAAGCAATTCTTTCAGCCTTGGTTAGATTGTCCTCTAGGGGTCTCTTGGAGCGTGTGAGTAGCTTATCCTCCAAACAATAGAGATCCCGAGAAACCATTTCGTAAAATGTGTCAATGCTAGAGAGGTGTGTGCCCTGTGGAATAAATTTGCTGCGAATGTGCAGGCCACTATCACAGGAGTAGTCCTGTCTGATGTTAAGATCTAGTAAAATGTCTTCTATTGTGGAGTCATTATCTTCATCTATTGAGAGCAATGTAGCAACATTATGAACATGAGAGACTGTAACATCAGTATTAGTTCTAGGCAAGTTAGTTGCAGGTTGTTGATAATCATTCAAAGAATAGTGACATTTCAATTTGGCATGGCGAACAAACTTAAACAGATCAACATGTAAATCCGAAAAAACACCTTTAGAAACAGGGCAGAATCCAAGACCTTTATTTAGCACATTCATTTCATGAGTTGACAGTTGATAGTCAGAAAGGTTGATAACTAAATTATCCGAAACCATTGTTGCATTTCCTCCTATAACAATTCTGTTAGTATCACAAATTAGCGTTTGTCTATTTGGCTCTTCTGATAGCGTGTCAGAACCCTGTCCTTTTCTTGCATTCTTCCTCCTCCCCCCTCTCCTGGTTTTTCATTTGTTTTTTTGCTCCCAATCCTGAAACGCAGGACCTCGTCTAAAAAAGTCGAAGAGCTAAGTCCCTGTGCTCCCGACTCTGTTGGTCCTTCTTTATTGCTCTCCTCAATGGACGATGCATCTGAACTAACACTAGAGATGCTCCCAATGCTATGTATGGCAGAGGCATTTACCTGAGGAATCTGTATATTGTCAAATTTGGCTGCAAACGTAAAGACACGACCATTTTCATAGTCACGATCGTCTCGTAATATCTTGTGCAATTTTCTATTTTTGACTACATTTTGGTGTAATTTGATTTGTTCTTTCAAAATTACATAGTTTTTAGCAGTAGCTTCAGCCAAATTAAGTTGTTTAATTTCATCCTCAAGAGTCTTAATTTCTGTCTGTAGCTTGATACATTTCCTCTCTGCATGAGTTATCAAAATCCTCATCATGTTAAATGATGAGTTGTGTAAATTATCCTCCCAATCTGAGAGTAGGTCCGGGTCAAGATCATCAAAGCTAGGGAACGTGAGAATTCTGAGGCCTCTGGGTACTTTTTTGTTCTCCAGATATCTTTTTAAAGTTACCCCGTCCCACCATTTGGACAGTTCGCTTTTTTTAAGCTTTTCTAGTCTCTGAAATTTAGACTTTAAACCCTCTTTAAGATTGCCGCCATCAGAAACTGCTTGTGCAATTTCTTTATTCTGTTTGAACAGATCCTTGGCTAGCTCTTCCCTGTTATCATCAAAGCTCATAGTTACACAGTGAGAGTGTCCGGCGTGCATTCAACCCAACAAGATTTAGGAAGTTTAGAGAATAAAGCAGCAGGGTTTTAAATGAGTGCACAGCCTGGACTTGTCACCTTATCAGTAATGAAAGTATTGCCCACCTCAAATGGTCAGCTGCTTAATTGACCACAAATATAACATTTATCCACAAATATGAGAGGCAACATCAAAACAAGAGTGTTAACTGGTTTCAAAACAAACAACTGAATGTCGAGTCCACACAGCAGTTGAATATTTGCTTGTATTCTTTTATTCCAAAATTCAGAGTGACCAGATCCGCAGCCAACGCGTTTCGCCCAAGCATGGGCTTTTTCAAGGCTGTTAAAAGATCATACAAATACAAACATTGTAAAAGACCATAAGTATATATCAAATGGTTATGCAACCACAGACCATGTGATGGGGGAACGAAAAAAAAAGTGCAGAAAGACCCAAGGGAGCTGTGAGAAACAGAGGAGAAGCATGAAGCGGCACAACACGTAAGTGACAGCCCAATTTACTAAGAAGTCACCATTGTGTCTAGGGAACGTAACTCAAAAAATGGGGATAAGTGTGTAGTCCCAGATCAGAAAAACTAGAGCACAAAATATGGAAATGATGTGTTTAAAAAAAAAGGCCAAGAGCAGAGAGAAGTCGCTTACCGAGTTTCAACAATATATAAGTACACGTCAAATGAGGGTAGTATGACGAAATCGGCTGGACCCAGAATTCAGTCTAAAAAGTAAAATCAGCACATTAATTCGTGCATCAAAATTAGACGATAACTTAAGAGGACCATGTATTGGAGCCATCTTAGTCTCAACTCACCTAACTAGGTAAGAAGCTGATAACTGTCGAGCGTCCGTTTAGGTGTATACCATAGAGTAGTCTGTATAATCAATTTTTAACTGGTCAGTGCTGGTCAGGAAAAAAGAAAAAAGTTCAAAAGAAGAATAACGTAAAAGTCGACAACTATCTCAGTGTCCAGCAACCAATGGAAATTGCTGACATAGTCCTCCATTGCGAAAACAATTATTCAAGGCAAGAATTTCCATTAAGGAAGCCGTCGCCATGTCCTAAGTAGATGCTATCTTCTAGACTAACTACCGTGCCATACGGGCATTGAAATTGAAAACGGCCATGCAGTAAAACGGAAACCGGCAAGTATTACGGCGTGAAATTCTGTGCAAATGAATTATTCTTCTTTTGAACTTTTTTCATTTTTTCTGACCTGCACTGACCAGTTAAAAATTGATTATACAGACTACTCTATGGTATACACCTAAACGGACGCTCGACAGTTATCGGCTTCTTACCTAGTTAGGTGAGTTGAGACTAAGATGGCTCCAATTCATGGTCCTCTTAAGTTATCGTCTAATTTTGATGCACAAATTAATGTGCTGATTTTACTTTTTAGACTGAATTCTGGGTCCAGCCGATTTCGTCATACTACCCTCATTTGACGTGTGCTTATATATTGTTGAAACTCGGTAAGCGACTTCTCTCTGCTCTTGGCCTTTTTTTTTAAACACATCATTTCCATATTTTGTGCTCTAGTTTTTCTGATCTGGGACTACACACTTATCCCCGTTTTTTGAGTTACATTCCCTAGACACAATGGTGACTTCTTAGTAAATTGGGCTGTCACTTACGTGTTGTGCCGCTTCATGCTTCTCCTCTGTTTCTCACAGCTCCCTTGGGTCTTTCTGCACTTTTTTTTTCGTTCCCCCATCACATGGTCTGTGGTTGCATAACCATTTGATATATACTTATGGTCTTTTACAATGTTTGTATTTGTATGATCTTTTAACAGCCTTGAAAAAGCCCATGCTTGGGCGAAACGCGTTGGCTGCGGATCTGGTCACTCTGAATTTTGGAATAAAAGAATACAAGCAAATATTCAACTGCTGTGTGGACTCGACATACTGGATATCCATATTAGCATTCCACATTGATAGAATAACTGGATTATAATCATTTATATACTTCGATCCTTCACTTCTTCTCAAATTGTACGTATTTTTGGGAGATTTTCTAGTGATGGTATATCTCACCGCTGACATGAAACTGTTCACTCTTCCTTTGGATATTACTGGACGTGGAATTCCAAAACGACATTTGGTATAAAACTTTTCCTTCGACTTGTATTTCCGTCGACAGTATTTCCCACATCGATGACTTTGGAATCGTAACACTTTTTGCCTTAAGGTGTTTTCTTCTGTTCTTTTAGATATAGCACATGTAACATAATCTTCAATAAAAGATAAAACAGTGTCATCCGAATCAGTTCCAAATTTGGGTGCATCCTTGATCCAGCGAAGCATATGAATATGAGGAGCACCTCTAGCTTGATACTCCTTTCTCCCAAAAATATTCATAACTTCTACAAGAGGAGGATTCTTTTTGTTGCAGAAAAAGACATCATACTATGATTGAAATGTCTGCATACATTTTGAATTCAATGTTTTGAATGTTTGAATTTGCTTCTCGAAGAAGTTGAAGTAAATCATTCCATGCGTATTCAGCACAGCTTAGGGTAAGAAACCACGTTGGAGTTCCTAAATTCCTTAACATGCATTTAAGTTCTCCATGACGATGATACCAATACTCGTTAGTACCACGCTGACATGCCATCAAATTAATCAGTTGAGATTCCAAATGATCATCTCTCTGATGTACTTTTTCCATAAATTTGCAGAAACATTTCGAAGATGTACCCCTGTTTTTAATAAGTGGTTGACTGCATATGAAAGTCCAGACAAGTCTCTCTCCAACAAAAGATGAAATATATATGGGATACATTGTCGAAATCTAGGATCTTCTGCATACAATCTTGTTGTCCGATATTCTGATGTAGGAATCTGTATTGATCGTTCGTCATATCGTCCACCTTTTCCAGTTGGGAACAGCTGGGGAAAACAACGAGCTTCCAAAGTCTTTTCCCAAACATTTCTTCATTTGGAATAATTCAATAGTATTCCCCAACACTTCTTTAGAATGTAAAGGATGTACACTATAATGTTCATAAATTTCTTCAGTTTTCAATCTGACCACTTAACTTTTTGCTATCATCTCCTAAAAGTATTTCTTCTTCTTCAACATACACATTCTTGTACAAATCATTGTTTTTTATAAGATACAATGTTGCCTTTGGCACTTTCCTGACATGCACTAATTCCTGCCAGATTTTCTTACTCTTAGGGGTCAATTCCGATCCGGATCGGACAGCTCTCCGAGAGCTGTCCGTAGCCTTACCTTGCGACCGACACGTACCCGTAGCCGGTCCGTCCTGTTGATGAAGTACGATGCGCATAACTGCCAAAAACCCGACCGACACGTAGGCTGTGATTCAAGCCGTAACTTCTAACGCCGAACCGAGTCACCCGGAAGCAGTATCCATAGCATTTTCCGCCCTGACAAATTTGATGCGTACTTCCTACGCGCCGGACGGGTCGCCACGTACGGCACGTCACAGCATACAGAAAAGAAGCATATCAGCTACGATTCGCGCCAGAACTCAATCCACGGCTACGAAACGGACCAGCTTGCAATGGGTACGAGGCGGAGCAACAAGCAGTGTGTAGGAGACAAACGCTTCATGAATCCCATCGCACAGGTCATACCAGTACTCTACATCTATGACCGGATCAGGAACAGACGCGGACGGCGCAGACGGTAAGTCAGACACCTACCACACAAACAAATGACACGTATATGCAAAATGGCACACACACACACACAGGGAATCCATATCCTGGCCACGAACAACAGGCCACCATAGGGGTTGTATGGCCAGCACCACTACTACCCCCACTCATAGGGGACCTGTTGCCCATCACCCCTGTCACCCCCACTCATAGGGGACCTGCTGCCCATCACCCCTGCCACCCCCACCCATAGGGGACCTGTTGCCCATTACCCCTGCCACCCCCACTCATAGGGGACCTGTTGCCCATCACCCCTGCCACCCCCACTCGTAGGGCTTATGTTGCACATCACCCCTGCCACCCCCGCTCATAGGGCTTATGTTGCACATCACCCCTGCCACCCCACCCATAGGGGACCAGTTGCCCATCACCCCTGCCACCCCCACTCATATGGGACCTGTTGCCCATCACCCCTGCCACCCCCACTCATAGGGGAACTGTTGCCCATCACCCCTGCCACCCCCACCCATAGGAAGGGCGATGCGCCACACATCCATCATACTCCAACATTAGGTATGTCAGCAAAATACATCCCCTCTAACATCATGACAACAGTGTGTAGTCTGTGACAAATGCCCACAACAGTGATTATGACTTCGAACATACAATGTAACTACCAGCACATGTGTGACCAAAAAATGAGTGTGTCCTACACAAGGCAAGCATCACTATAGCACCTTGTCAATGTAAAAATAACACCCCCTCACTGTGTAAAACAAAAGTTAAGTGTGGGGTTCCAAACTGCAGCAAATGTCGAGCATTGTGGTGATGGGGTCTAAATCCCCCCTCATCACAGTGACCAAAAGGTAAGTGTCATCATGGTCAAAGCTGCAAATGCCAAACAGCATGTATGATTCCCGGTCCCAACACATTAAACACATTTGGGGCAAACTAGCGGTTGTGTCCCATACCCACAGAGATGTGGTGAGGCTAACAGTGCTGTGAAAACAAAACATACTCTCGGCCATGTGCAGACAAGCACCACACATGAGGGCTGACAATTCATACAGTGTACAATGACACAAGAGCAGAAGTGACCATCACAAAGCATACACACATCTCGAAAATAGACACACTAATCAAAACAACCTGTGTAGACTGTATTTGTCAGGTCACAAACTCCCATTCCATGCCAGCAATGGCACCGAACAACCAGGATGAATGTGCAGAATGATGTGATATGACTCACAGGGACAGCAGAGAAAATCACAGAAACAGCATCCAGACAATGGCCCACAACAGCAATACCAATGCACTGATGCAGATGCACAAACACAAACAGACAACCGCACACTGCACATCTGACACAACATGTGTGTGTGTGTGTCTCAGTATCCCCAGGCAACTACACAACACATGAGGGGGGCTCAACCACAGTGACACAGATGTGGACACAGTGCCATACAAAAGTAAACCATCATTGGGACCCCCTTAGTGGGCAATCAGGCATTGTGAGATGAGAGGGAGCACAAAAGACACATGTGACACAAGCTGGAATGAACACAAACTAACACAGCAAGAGGCTGACACACAACAGCACTACACTCAGGGACTGTTTCAGGGATTCTGCTCATGCACAGAACTATGCGCAGGAAACCAGGACCGCAGTGAATTGCGGTGTACCAAAAACTCACCTCAGTACCCAGAACCCCTAACCGACCAGCATCAGTGTCTCATTCGCTCTTCATACCATATAGAAGCTACCAATGATTAGACAACCCAGAACATGCAACTTTAGAGTACTCTCAGGAAGGGTGGGAATCGGAAATAACTGTTCGTTATTATTCTTATATCAGTCCACAACAAGAGTAATCAGAGACACGGTAAAGTTTAAAATGTTTATTTTATAAACTACGTGTCCTAAGATGCAGTACTTTGGCTAACATGAGCAAACACATGATTAAAATCAAAACCATCAGCATTGTTACAATACCATAGAAAATGAAGGGAGAAATCATATTACAAAGGATAGTGGAATACAACCACCCTCCGTTCGCTAGTGAGCCAGTATTATTATACTAATAGAAAGTCCCTAGGTCTGAATGGGGAACCCCATACCATAAAGATCAGCTTAGGTGAATCACATTACAGGATCAGCTTTGCTCTGCGCCTGGAAAGGTTCTTCTCCAGAATGTGTGTCTAATGCCTGCAAACTGCAATATTAAAGGCTCTCGACTTTCAGATATTTGCAGCTGTGTGCGTGTTATGGCTAGAGCGTGGGCCGATCAACCTGAACTCAAAAACACACATTGTTTGGTGGCCCTGACTGTTTCTGCACACAATGTTCAGACCAAGGTCGCAGTGCACGTCTAGGGATGTGAACAACAGACAGTTCTCATGTGAAGAAAAGGCAAGAAAGCAGTTTTCAAATAATAGCATCTATCTGCAGTGTTGTGTGCAAAAGCAGCAAAAGTGGCAAGATGGTGTTTCTAACATCGAAGACGGTTATGCTAACATAGCAATGTATGTAAAACGCTGCCTCCACTACACCCTCCCTTGATCGGACCACAAACTATTTGGGATACAATTAAAGGAACGCAGAGTTCAAGTTCGACAGAGCGGAACCAAGTGTATGTATCAGAAATCCAAATAAAGGGGAGTGAAAGTTCGAAAAGAAAAAAAAATGCAAAAAGAAAAAATGAAGGGAAAGAAAGGAAATAAAAAAACATGTAACATCTTGCAAAGGCAAGGGTCCTACAAAGAAAGCTGGACGACATCCAAGTTAATCCATCAACGTGTAAGCACAGTAAGTAGCGACAGCCTCCAAGAGGAAGTCATTAGAATGTTCTGCAAAAGTTTCCGCCATCCAGTCTAACAAGGTAAACAAACATACATGTTCCTCGACAACTGGGGCCTCTAGCACAATCAGAGGACAATTGGCGTGTTCTTCAGGATAACTTCTTGCCAAGAAGTCATACGCTGCCGTGCCGATGTCCCAATTCCCTAGGACTCCATGTGCCGCTCCACAGGCCATAATCCTGATACCAGAACTGTCCAACTCATGAGCCACTAAGGGACTCATCAGTCGATCATAATCTGGGGCAGGAGACACCAAGTATGACAAGCACAAATCCAGAGCCCATTCGAATGGACAATCTAGGCAATGAAAAACAGGTTGCATGCATGTGAAGTAGGAAAACCGGAAGGACAATCCATAGGCTATGCTTAAGGTGGCCAGAGGTAATGTTCCATAATATTCAAGCACCCGGTTACGAAGATGGAGCAGCCGGGACAGGCTGTCGTGTGACACAAATTGTGCAGCCATAGCGCAGTAAGCAGACCAACAACAGCACACCAGCCGTGAGGGCGAGAATCAACGGGAGCCCGCCAAAGACGCTGGAAAAAATAGAATGAAAAAATGCCGGTATCACACCAAAAATAGTTTGGAAGGAGGTCACGAGGCCGGAGCCCACAATTTTGAAAAAATGCGCCAAGCCAGTTGTTGATGAGGCATTAAATATAGTTTGAATCAGGGAATCAAAATGAAGTGGGAGATCAGTATTTAAAAGCGCATGCACCTCGGTGCGGGTGTTTGCTACGTGAAGGAAAAATGTTTCACGGGATGAAATCAAAGCGACTTCTTTTTGAGACAATAGAGCCCTTATTCTGCTCATCTTGTTGAACTCTGCTTTCAAGGTTGGAATGGAAGGCCAGATGGATACATCCAGCCGCCCATGCGGGGGCAGGAAAAGGACATTTTTACAGCAGACTACTCTTTGTGATACAGTCACAATGTAGGGAATCCCCACTAGCATCCTGCAGCAAGCCTTGTGATTTAAAAGCAAATAACTACCGTTAGCTAACAACGTGAAAGAGGGTGTAATAGCTGGCACTGGAATCCCTTTCAGAACGCATGCCAAATTTGGTGCCTGAACGTTGCACACGCCATGCAATTGGATGTGCCTACAAACTACTGAGTGATCCGGTGTGGAAGTGCAGTCCTCACCTTTCAAATAAACTTCTTTACCTTCTCTCATGCACCTATATGTAAATGGGAGTGACCAAACTTCATGCAGGAAAGCAGTACCCAACGGTTCATATCTGCCTAGGGCATAATGTTTCATGCACAAACTGAACTTAAACAATGAAAATGGGAATGTGATTAACCCATGGATAAGCCACACAGCGGAGTTCAATTCGGCCACAGAATAAGGCAAAGGTTCTAACTTTTCAATATGCAGTAATGAGTATGGTGCATCTTTCATGGACATGAATTGTTGTCTCACAGTCCAATTAAAAGGAAGGAATAAAGACAAAGTATTCATGTAGTCCCTGGGGACTTTCCCAGCCTTTAACGTTTGCAAAGTCCATGCAAACTGCATTATGGAACGCAATTGATTTTGACCATGATATAAATCAGACATATCATCCTGCACAATATCAACAACAGATGAAACAATATTATCTAATGTGTAAATTCTGGAAGAAAGGGTGTTAATGCTATTATCGATAACAGCTAGTACTTTTTCCAAATTGGCTTGATCAATGACTCTCAACCTGGAAGCCGCTTCAATTTGCGATAATTTCCAAACGTCGTTATAAACAGCATACACCCATCTTTTGGACTTGCCACCTACAGGACCCTTAACAAAATCATTCAAATCTATCTTGTGATGTAATTTAGATAAATGAAGTTTAACAGATGCCAAGGTGGAATGTTGCAGCCAACATTGGCATAACTTCCCCACAGAGTAGGTAGTAACAGATTGAGAAGATTCAAAGCGGGGGTCTACGCGAACCTGCGTATACCCAGGTTGCAGACCCAGAAAACGCTGTTGACAGGAATCTGAGCACGTCTGCTACGTTAACCATCCTTCCGGATCTAATTTGGAAATATTGAAGGATGTATTAGTAACGTATGACTGCAACACATCAAGGGACAGATCTGTATGATTATCCCAATTAGGATAAGCACCCAGATCAGGAATTGAGGGGGAATTCAGCTTTTTAGAAGAAGATAATCCAAAGCAGGTGGTTTGAAAAATAGTAGAATTCAAAAACAACATGTGGTTTGGGATGAGGCAGGCACGATGCAGAGCTTCTGTTCCTTGTACCTGCCATGGCTTAGAACCCCAAACAGATTTAAGATCAATAGTAGCTTTCCACAGATCATAACCCTTGATAGCCAAATCATCCATAAAGGATTTGGAATACAACAATTTAGTGTGTGTCAGCCTAACCTTCGAGGCAGACTCCTCTGCCACTTTAAAATAAAAGGCAGCAGGTCTTGAAACACTGAAATCAGAAAAATATGCAAATTTGTTCACCAGTGTGTTGGAGCTGCCTAGCATTGGCGTTGGACAATGTTCCCATTGCGTATAATTTACAAAATTTCGAAACGTATTGGCCTTATGTAGGAAATGATTGCCATAATGTTGATAGCAAATCAGTTCCCCATGATTAGCAGTGTCTAAATACAAATCTTCAGCATCAAAGGCGGCATAATATTTTAAATCAGAAAATAATGCCTCTATGGCCTGAACGTCCCAATCATCAGAGCAGATGTTTTGTTTCACAACATCACCCATAGAAACACGAAGAACATTCGGAACATTAATAACCTCAGTGGGTCCATGAATTAGAAATTTAACAGCATCCCACACAATCCCATCTAACACAGGCCTGGCAGCAATATTCACAAAAGTCTGGTCCCTCTTCATGATGTGTCATGAGGAGTGGGTGCCAAAGTTCCATCAATTAGTCTAATTGTAGATCTTTCCTTCAGGTAGTGTCCAATTACAAGATGAAAAAATACCTCCACAAAGCCAATGGACATAAACAAAAAAATACATATGAGCACCAGCCAAATGTAAGTCCAAAGGGGAATCAAAAAATGTCTTTTAAACCAAACAGCAAAAATAGAAACTTTTGATGGAGCACTGGAAGTCATAGAGTTAGTGTCAAAGGAGAAACGTGACTGGTTAACTGCGGTTGATTGTAAAACAGGCAATGATACGTCTGTGGGATAAGCATACTCAGTATCTTCAGGTGGAGCAAAGGATTAGTAACTGTATGCATTTCGATGGCAACATCAGGCATGGTGGTAGAAGCCGGAGCCAAAACAGAATTTATCAGCATCGCAGGGCAAGAGACCGCTGGAGTCATACTAAGAAGAATTGGCCACTCGCTGTAGTTTGACATTGTCAATGGAGATGTACCTGTTATCCCTGCAACCAGGAAGTGGAGGTAAAATGACTGTTCTTGTACCCTGCACGCCAAGCACTGGAACCGGTGCACGATAAGAGGGGCCGAACTCCTTCTTGTTCTCCACCTTCTCACGGACCAGGTCACCGACTCGAGGTAGCCAGCCGATTAACGAAATCTGAAGCGCAGCATCAGATGTGGAGGGCAAGTGTTCTTTTGCAAGACTGTCTCTGGTCTCTTGTAGATTCTGTAATACAGCACAGTGATCATCTACGTCAAAGGGTGCGGCTGACGCTGCCATGTCTAGACCATCAAGGTCCGGGACAAACATTTTTATGCCAAAGAGCATCATGTATGGGGTCCGCCCACCCAGAGACCTTCTGGGGAGATTATTAAGTGCACGTTGAACGTTATACAGATGGGCTAACCAGTTCCGGCCAGTGCCTAAAACCCTAGCTGTCAGGGATTGCTTTAAGTCACGGTTCATTTGCTCCACAACACTATTGCCCTCAGGACGGTATGGAGACGAAAATTTGACTTGGACCCCCAAAGATCTCATGGCTTCTTTGTATGCCTTAGAGGCGAACGCAGGGCTCTGGTCAGAATGAAAGGTACCACATGCAAAAATTCCCACAAAGACACGCAAATCCCTGATGACAGTATGAGCATCAGCACTCCTTTGTGGCCATACCCAAAGAAAATGTGTGCACAAATCCACTGCAACTAAGATATACTTGTACGCAGTATCAGAGGAGAAAGGACCGCAGTGATCAAGATAAATACACCCATGTGGTTTATTAGATATGTACAACTGAGTTTGTGGTGGGCGTGCAGCAGTTGAAGGTTTAATCTGCTGGCAAATGTCACAATCAAGAACATAAGTGCGAGTCTGTTTATACAACCCGCGCCACCAGTAACGCTGTTGTAAGAGAGTAACAGTAGCTGAAACGCCAGCATGGGCAGAGGCCATACCCTCGTGAGCCGCTGTTATCAAGGAAGGTCTGCAGTCCGCTTTGGGAATCAATCTGTCACCAACGTCGTTAATTCTCACACAGGGGACTTTATCAGGACTTAAATGATAAAGTACCGAGAAGGGAAACCTCTCGGGTAATTACTTCCCTTCTCTGTAGCAGCAATAGCTGCCAAGATGTCATCATCGATCTTACTTTTGGATCTTGTAACTGCTGCTACTAGATATGTCACCACTGCTATTATCGCTGCTTCGTCAGCTAAGCTGTTGCCGACTGCGTGGACACCAACTCGCTGGTGACCAAGAGTGTGAATTACATTCACGAGTGGCAGATGCTGTTTAAGTTCTGCCACCCGAACCCAAAGCATTTTATGCTTGATTGTGCTACTTTCGGAATCGCGATATTCATTCTGAGACCAAAAGAATAGATTGTCATTAAAAGACTGAACACAGTAAAATCGTTCACTCACTATAAGAGTAGTTACCCGAGGATCAGCAAACTCCAGTGCAAATACCAGAGCACGGAGCTCTGCCAACTGTGCGGTACAATCACCCAATGACTGCGTATGCACGACATCGGACTTGAATTCTCCATTCATGAAAGTACCCGTTACAATTGCGCAGGCCGCTGAATAGGCATGCTTCGATCTCGTCGCCAGTTGCGCCGAACCGTCAGTGTAAATGACACAATGGTAATCTTCAAGCGGGCGCAAAGACAGAGGAGCCGGATGAACGAATTCATACTGCAAGTACTCCTGAGTCTGCAATGAGGCATCAAAGATGTAGGTGACATCTGGCGATGTCAAAGGATTGGCCCATTGTATCCAACGTGGATGCAAAGCTTTAGAATTAGGTACACTGGCTTTCGTCACTGCCTCTAGAGCAGGATATGGTGTAACCACCAACATGCGTTTCCCATGCGACAGCGCTCGTTCTTTAAGAATCGCCATCTGCACTGCAGTCAAAACTTTTTCGACTGTGGAAAAGCGCAGTTCAGCCGAAGTGTACAGGTGTGATTTGTAGGCAATAGGGACGGTGTCGCCCTCATTGAACGTTAAGTACGTGAAACCTACTGCGCCCGGCACAATTCTTATTACCAGGTTAGTGTGGTTATCACGCGTCAGTAAGTATTTCGAAGCAAGAAGATCAGCCTGCAAAGATTGCAAAATAGCTGAATGCTCTGGCAGCCAACTCGATTTGGAAAACGTAGGTTGTACCAAGGCATATAGCGGCTTGATACGCTGGGCATAATCGGGAATGTAAGTACGACCGAAATTCAGAAAGCCCAGCAAAGACTGTAATTTTTTCAGTGTTGTAGGAGCACGCAAGCATGCGCACTTCTCCAGAAAGTGAGGAGCTAACCCTCGACCCTCATTGTTGAGCTCGTAGCCCAAAAACAACATTGTATACTCTGTAATGTGAGACTTCGCAAAGTTGAATTTGTAACCGAAGTCTGCAAACATAACAATGATGCGATCAACGCGACACAGATGCGGGCATTACTCGTCGTCTGTGAGATAGATATCATCAACATACGAGTACGCATCAGGGTCAATGCTCTCTAACAGAGAGACAGCATGTGCGGCAAAGATGCCAGGGCTGTTTTTATAGCCCATGGCTAATCTCTTAAACTGTTTTTGTTTGCCGCCAGAAGTAAACGTTGTCCACTGACTACTAGTAGAGGACAGGTTATGGCTGTAAAAGCCATTGGATATCTCAAGTGTGGTCTTAAGCCTTTTTCTCACGAAACTATCAACGAGGACAGAACTGTGGGTATTCTGTAGAGCACACGTCCGACAATGAGAGTTCAAATACCGGTAATCCAAAACTAGGCGGTACGACCCATCAGGCTTCGTTACAGTGAATAAAGGATTATTCATTGGTGACACACATGTTTCAATAACACCCTGATATTCCAATTGGTCAAGGATTTCTGCGACGTGAGATATAGCTTCGCGGCGCATGGGATATTGGGGCTGTGGCTGGGGCATAGACCGTAAAGAAATCTCATGGCTTGGAGACAATTTATCCCACCCAACCTGAGTACGGTACAACGCCGGAGCAAGCACCTGAGCCCACTCATCGGCAAACCTTTCAGCGTGCTCCTTTGGCACAGTGTGCGCAAAGGACGGGAGGATTACCTCCTCCCCCCTTGGAGCATCCAAAATGAAAGCCGGGGGCCAGACCACCTCCGCTAAGAGAAAGTCATAGGAAGAGGTCAGATTATCCCAAAAAATCCCTTGTATTGTACGTTGTATGTCACCTTCAATTAAGAGGACTATGTCATATAGTCTGTCGGGGGGAGCCACTCTAGTATCAGCAGTTTCTACAGTTATGAACGTATCAGTTGCTGTCGCCTCCAGATATGGATGCAGTGCTTGCCGCACTACTGTAACCTTCGCTGCGCTGTCGAGCAGCGTTAGTGCCCATGTCAGTTTCCGAAGCTGCGTTCTCACTATCTGTGGCATACCTCGCTGTTAGCGCAGCAACTTTCTTCTTCTGAAACGGGGGACGTTGACATGCAAATTCGTCCTGCTTGCCTTTACCGTCAGGCTGACGGGGATGCTCACGTCCTTGTTGGGCACCCCGACCTTTGCCACGTTCTCCGCCACTGGACTGTGAGGCCGATGTTTCCTGTGAAGAACGAGGAGAACATTGTTCAGTAACCTGAAATCTATCAGGTGACCTAATACTAGTGCGGTCGCGCAAATCATATGTGCGTTCACCCGTCGTGTGCACCGGTGATGCAGGACGAGACCCCTGTTTCTGTTGTTGCTTTCCCTGTTTCTTTGTTCTCCAATTTTGTCTAGGAAAAGTTGGAGGATTGTCTTTAACAGACAAACTCACCTTAGTTTGCTGTTGTATGTCTGGAATGACAATAGTAGGCTTAATACCTAAACTACTGCGGCCAATAGTTCTATAAGCCTCCGCAATAATTTTAGGCGATTCTCGGGGCTTATTGAGTTCGCCAACGAGGGCTAAACCATTATCCACTTGAAAGTGTACCGCATCTCCCTTGAGGTTACCAAGGATGAGAGTGGCAACTACGTCGAACACACCAACAAGCCGCATTCTCAACTCGACCGTCGCCTCCAGACCGTGTTGATCTTGAACACGCTTGATGACGGAGGGAAGCACGGCCATAGATGGGGTGCCGAAGCACTTCAAGTAGACCGCTGCAAAAACCTTACCCCAGTTGTCACAATCGGACACCTCCGGGACTAAGTCTTTCTGCAAACTAATGGTGAGGATCCTGTGTTTCTCCATAGGAGTAGAGTGCGGAAATACTGCCTTCAGCTGGTCAAATTTCTCAGCAAGCCAATAAGGCAAATCGCCCTTATTCTGGGGGCGCTTGCCCATTACCGAATGAACCATGACGGGACTAATGACAATCCCACCTGGCCAGCTGGCTGTCCCGCAACAGCAGGTGCCCCCACCTGCACGTTGCGTGAAACGTATTGCACTAAAGCCCTATATACAGTAATCAGGGCTGTATGGAGGACACGCAACTCATCCACCGCAACATTCAAATAACGAGGATGAGGTGTAAATCCGGCTATTACCGGCCAAGTGGCCCCTGGAATTGATAAAGGGCCCATTCGAACCGGTGTAACCGTATGTGGAAGGGCGCCATTAAACCAAATGCGATGCTGCCAAGCTGAAATAGGAATTTCTTGCGTCCTATATGGTGTATAATTTGCCGGGATCCGCGTGGGAGTATAGGTGTGAAACGTATTATCATCCACATTCACCGCCGGCATAGTCACCCAAGAGTAAAAAAACTCGTAGGGATATGATGCATCGGCACTCACCACAAAAATAATGGCCATCCCATCGTCCGGCACACCAAACTGCGTCAAATGACGCCGCAGAGGTGTTCGGCTATGCGCTGCAATATCGACCGCCATAAGGACACAGAGAAGAACAACAATGGATATTACAGTAGCACAAGAGTTCAGAAATATAAAAACCTTTTTAATTAACAAGCTTGAGGGAACCTATCGTACAAACAGGTATCCAGAAACAAGAGTGAGGGTGTAGTGGACTAATATAAGCACTACTAAGGCGTTTCAAATCAGTAGACCAAACGTTAGGTGCACCATGTTGCAGGGATTCTGCTCATGCACAGACCTATGCGCAGGAAACCAGGACCTCAGTGAATTGCGGTGTACCAAAAACTCACCTCAGTACCCAGAACCCCTATCCGACCAGCATCAGTGTCTCATTCGCTCTTCATATCATATAGAAGCTACCAATGATTAGAAAACCCAGAACATGCGACTTTAGAGTACTCTCAGGAATGGTGGGAATCAGAAATACCTGTTCGTTATTATTCTCATATCAGTCCACAACGAGAGTAATCAGAGACACTGTAAAGTTTAAAATGTTTATTTTATAAACTACGTGTCCTAAGATGCAGTACTTTGGCTAACATAAGCAGACAAATGATTAAAATCAAAACCATCAGCATTGTTACAATACCATAGAAAATGAAGGGAGAAATCATATTACAAATGATAGTGGAATCCAACCACCCACCCTTCGCTAGTGAGCCAGTATTATTACACTAATAGAAGGTCTCTAGGTCTGAATGGGGAACCCCATACCGTAAAGATCAGCTTAGGTGAATCACATCACAGGATCAGCTTTGCTCTGCACCTGGAAAGGTTCTTCTCCAGAATGTGTGTCTAATGATTGCAAACTGCAATATTAAAGGCTCTCGACTTTCAGATATTTGCAGCTGTGTGCGTGTTATGGCTAGAGCGTGGGCCGATCAACCTGAACTCAAAAACATACATTGTTTGGGGGCTCAGACTATTTCTGCACACAATGTTCAGACCAAGGTCGCAGTGCACGTCTAGGGATGTGAACAACAGACAGTTCTCATGTGAAGAAAAGGCAAGAAAGCAGTTTTCAAATAATAGCATCTATCTGCAGTGTTGTGTGCAAAAGCAGCAAAAGTGGCAAGATGGTGTTTCTAACATCGAAGACGGTTATGCTAACATAGCAATGTATGTAAAACGCTGCCTCCACTACAGGACCAGACATTGGGGTGACACAAGCATGCATGACACCTCCACTGTGATGACAAAGGTAGATGTCTTACAAACTGTGAAAACCAGACATGTGTCCTGTGCCACAAACGTACATCACATCTACACAAACACAAATCACTCAGCATGGCCCGACATCCATGGACAAACGGGAGCTAGGGGCCCATCCATGCAAACCTTTACATCAGTCCACCCTCAACACCACACACCCTGAACTGCAACAATGTACATCTGTGAAGCCCACATGGACAGGTGACATTGCACATGCACCCATGACAAACACAGGAATGTTGGGAGGAACTAAGGTGCACAGACTCATCACACAAGGACAGTTTACAACCCTGGTGAATGACAGACATACTGCACAGTATGCAGTACCTGGCCATGATGTCAAAGCTCACGTAACCTTCAGAATACCTCCCACAGTCCCAGGACAATTAAGAAGCCAAGGAGAACCACAAGGCACACATGCTGACACCTGCAAACATTGCAGCCCTGAACCGGACAAGTGGGAGTAGTCACACACACATACACATGTCTCAATCACTGAAAGGTATCACCTAGGGACAACTACATGATATTGCGAACTAACAAGTGCCTTGGGGACCCCTGAATGTGTCCCATCTCCGTCTGACAACATCACCACAACTCAGAACTGAAAAATCCCAATGATGAAACACCAATTAACAGTAGTGTGTCATGCACCCACACATCTGGTAGCCCATGGCAAAGTTGTGGGATGAACACAGTACCACTCAGCAAGCATAAACAACAGGAACATATCAAGGGAACACTGCCTTTGTATGAAAAGGGATGTGGACACACACACACATGCTCACACAACACACACCATGGGCCCAGGCTATGTCACGGACCAACACACTTACTTGAGGGGAGCCAACTCCTGTGGAAGCCCAGCTGTGCCAAACATAGTCACAGCACGTCTCACTCATGTCAGCAGAACACTTGGTCAGTCAGCCATCAGTTACCACACAATGTAGGCTCTGGTCACAACAGCCTGGGTACGCGAGTCTCCCCTAAGTCATCTGCACATACTCAACACATATGTACAGCAAGTTGCACAGAGGACCCAGTTGCTCCTATACCAATGATGCCCACACCTGTAGGTCCAGTGGTGATGCGCCCAAAGTCAGGGAAATAGACAAATTGGACAATGGGAAGCACATCATATGTGCATGGGTGCAAGCCACAGATGTGACCATGCAAATCAAATGTTCACAGAGATGTCCACAAATTGTTGATCATGACACACCCAGTTAGCTGCAAAGGATGACATGGATACCGACCAGAATAGGATACATATCTCATGGACCACATGGAGTACCTCACATCAACACCTCAGTATTCAACATTGGAATCCAAGCATTACAGGTGCAAGGGCATGCTAAACATCATCAACCTAATGTACAGCTAAATCAAGTTCACAAGGATAAAGAAAAAAGCTTTATTCAGCAAATGAAAATTTAAACGTCCGTTCAAACAAAAGGCCAATGGCCAGTCCATTATCTGTCACACGTTGCTTGCCTGCACTGGTAAGGACAGGGGACATCCCCTCAGAGGGGCATACATGGGGGCAGGCCAGGCACCACAGGGACAGGATCAGGGCACAGCAGAAGGAGGCAGTGAAGGGGTGGTGGATGCAGGAGAGTCACTGGCAACTGCAGTGGAGCTGACTGAAGTGGTGGGTGCAGTCACAACTCTGAGGCACAAGTCAGATGGGGTGGGTGCAGGCACAACTTCAGTGGGCAGGTCAGATGGAGTGGATTGGGTCCCCACTGCAGTGCCTAAATTCATGTGAGCGGAATGGGGTGCAGGTGAGGTCGGCAAGACAGAGGGGGGACACGGTCCCCACATCAGTGGCACTAATCGTCCGACCAGGAGTGGAGGAGCAAGTGGTAGGGGGGGAGGGCCTCAGCATTTTGGGGATGGTGTATCTGTGGATGGGGGAACCCAGGGCAGGGTGTGGCAGGGGAACCTCTGGAGTGGTGGCCTGGGGTATGGAGGATGGAGACTTCGCCTTGGAGCTGCGTGGCGGCGGTGGGGTCTTGCTCTTCCGGCTCCGGGGGGACTTGCGGGTGAGGGCCTCTGTCTGACTGCGCCTGAGGGAGGGTGTCCGGGTGTGAGGGGCACTCCTCTCTGTGTGTGGGGACTTCCTCTTTCCCTTGTAATCTGGATCTGCTGCGTCGGTGGGGAAGAGGCCAAGGTCACAGAGGAAGAGCTTCTGTGGAGATGGGGTTGCAGGTGAGGCAAGGGAAGGGGGCTGGGAGGGAGTTATTTCAGAGGACTGCGGAGTGGTTGTGGATGACTGTGTGTGTGTCTGCAAACCATCCCCTGTGAGTGAGGTATCAGTCCCCTGCGCTTGCCTGTGTGCATGCCTAGCCCTTGGTTTGGGTGTTTGTGTGCTGCCCGTGTCTGTGGCTTTGTGAGAATGTGCAGGTGTGTGTGTGCTTGGGACTGGTAGGCTGCTAGGAATCGTGGGTGGTGCAGGGGTAGGAGGGGTGCGGGACTGTGGAGGAGGGACACTGCTGCCATTAGGGAGGAGGCCACGGACTGATTGGTCCTCTGTAGGGCAGACATGCCCAATGAAATGCCCTCCATGAACGACACTAGTTGCGTCAACAGACTGGTGTGTGCATGGAGGACACGCAGCATTGATGTCTGCTCTACATGTATCTGTCTACGTAAGTCCACAGACTCCTCACTCAGGGCAGCAGGGGACACAGGGACAGGGGGTGCGGTGCCTGGCACAAAGGAGACATGCTCCCGAACATGGGAGCCTCCACGGACCTCTGGGATGGGAGCCGATAGGAGGGTGGTGATGGTGGTGGTGGGGGCGGTGGCGGGGACAGCCTCACTAGCTGGGGTTTGGTGGCTGCTGACACCCGCCTCCACAAGGGAGTCATCCTCAGAGCTGCTGTGGCCCTCAGCTGGGGGGAATGGTGCTGACGACTCCTCTGTGTGGCTCAACTCGCCCTCTGTGCCACTGGGTCCACCCGACTCCTCTCCTTCTGTCCCTGTAAGGCTCTGTGGCTCCTCCTGGTCCGTGGAGCTGTCCCCTCCTGTGGCCGTGGATGTATCTGGATAGGAATAGGAAGAAAGAGAACAACATCAGTCACCTGCACTGACTGCACACACCACAGTGAGTACATCACATCACAGGGCAAGCCCTGGCATCATTAGCTGCACTGCTCAAAGTGCCAACACTGTTTAGAATAAGCCAATTGTCATTCTCAACATCAATCATGGCACACATATCCCTCCTTGACTTGCACCCATATGTCTGTTGCATGTTGGATGCTAATACCCCAATGTCTCGACATGAATCACCCACACATTAGTTGGACATGCAAGTGAACATGTAGGAGTATGTCACTATACACTCAGCACATCTCTTGCCACTGACTCAGTACAGGTGTCGGGATGAAGGGATGGGCAGAGACTCATTTCACATGCTTGTGATGCATGCCAGCAACACACACTATGATGTTCACATGTCCTGATAGTTAATGCCACAATGGGGTGCATGGTACACACTTGAACACAATGCAGGATCACTCATAGCAAGTTAAATGCCATGGCACTGGCATGCCTGGAAAGTCAGTCAACACTGTCTCCTGTCACAGGGGCAGGGCATCCAGAAAACAACAGTATGCACTGTGTCACAATCAAAGCTAACTTTGCAGATGACAATTGCACTTGCCCATCCCCTGCAAACAACATATCCAGGACCCAGAAGACCCCACATCATGCAAATCAGACATATGAGTCTCTGCAAACGCAACTCCCTGTACATTAGCACATCACAGTCTGCCGTGCATGTAACCCAGCTACCTGAAGTACACAGTTGCATACATCATTGTGCACTGTCAGATGATCACACACCTATATGTCACACAGGTCTTGTCTCTCACAGTCACATCTCAGATGTTCTGCTGACCCTCAAAATCATGGACACCCCAGTTGTAAGTAACACGAAGCCACACCATAACGACACAGAGGCAGACACCTGAAGGCACATGTCACTAAGCACAACCTGCAACTTCATACACAGGAGTGGGATTACAGAGTGTTTCTAAATGCCCTTGAGGAGGTATGACTGCCCAGGTCTATGTGAAACAGTGTTTGGCCCTGGACAGTAGTCATGTGGCTAAGCAAGTGTGACATACTTTATATACATACTCCTGAGGCTCACAAATTGGAGTCCTCTGCTGCATGGCTTTGTTTGAAATACCCCAGCCACATGTGGCGAGTCAGACCAGCAATTGGAACACATATCAATGGCACTCACAGATCACATGTCAGATCCCAAGCATTGGGTAAACAATTGAACCACCCATGAAACACACAACAGAGTCACGGGAACTGATGCTGTCAGGAAGCTCAAGCATAACTGACTGCAGGTACACAGTGCCCTAGTGACACAAGCAACAGACTGTCAGGGCCACACCTGTGGAACAGATGAGGAGGGTGCATCACACAATTGAGGGACCTGAGTATTGGACTACAAGACCTACGTAATGTGGAAGTGTGACCAGGACAAAAGACTGCAATTAGCATGTCAGACATAGTACAGAGATTAGGCATGGATTTACCCCCTCCTTGCTGCTGTTTGGCCTTCAGCTGCCTATCCAGGTCCGGGAAGACCACCGCCAGGATCCGGAGCATGTGGGGGGTCAGGGTCCAGTGTCCGCCCCTCCTGCGAGGAGGTGACAGCTTCAGCTGTACTCTTGCGATCCTCCGGGTCCAGCCCCGATGGTCCTGCCACTTGTAGACCCCCACCGAACGAACTGCCCGGGCGATGGTCAGCCATATCTCCTGCTTCTGGTGGGCATCAACCTGTGAGGATGACAAAGTTAAAAGTCCATTAACACACATGCCTCATATTTGTGCTGCACACATTTGGATATACATGTCATCATCACAAAGGAAAATGAGTTACACAGGTAGTGCAACCATGGAAAAGGACAAATAACCTGCATGTCTGACATGTTAACAATGCCTAGGAAGTTTAAGCTTGCACTAATGTAATTTAGCAGCAAAACACCTGTTCATTACATGTACCTACACACTTTGAGGGATGAAAGTACTCAGTGAGAATGCTTGCCACTGGTGCACACACTGCTAGTACTGCTAGTCAGACAACATGCATAATTAGGAAGGCAGTGGACTGCACACTCACCTGCTCCCCTGGTTTCCCATACAGCTTGCTGTACTGTGGAAGGAGCCCGTCCAGCAGGGCCTGGTTCTTATCCTCAATGAAGGCTGGGGCCCTCTCCAGAGTACGTGCCATAGCAGGAGCCAGAGGATGCAGAGACAGCAGCAGTGGTAGCAGGGATGTGGTCCAGTAGCATGTAGTGCAGGCACGTGAGCTCCCTGGGGGCCAGCCAGCCTTATTTCTGTGCTGCAGAGGCAGACTCTGTGCCATGTGTCCCCAGTGATAGGTCCAACACGGTTGCATTCTATGAATCTGGCCAATCCATGGAAATGTACGACTCATACACGTCTTCCACATCGTTCAAATCTTCACCTTCATGAAACCCTAGGAATTGCAACATTATTGAGGGCATCCAACTGAATTTCCAGTGCACAACTCGTGCAAGTTTTGAATCCGCATCCGTCTCCATGACAGTCCAGAGCCAATGGGTGCGCCCGGCTCGGTCAACTGACTGTACAACGCGTATTTTGAAAATACACATGCACCCGTCTCCATACGATTCAATGGCCAAGGCGTACGCCTGTCTTGGACCATGCCTGCCCGACGCGCATGCATGATAGTCACCCGCGTCGGACCTCATTGCAGTCAATGGCAAAGCGTACGCACGGCTCGGTCATGAACAGTGCAATGCGTACGCATTGTCACCCGCGTCGGACCTCATTGCAGTCAATGGCAAAGCGTACGCACGGCTCGGTCATGAACCGTGCAATGCGTACACATCGTCCCCTGCGTCGCACCTCATTGGTGTGATTATTTGACGGATTTAATTACTTGCCTGGGACACATGTGCACACCTACCACACTACAGCATTGGCCACACAGTTTCCCATGGCATGTAAGGCTGCATTCCCTGTGTGTTGGGGGGGGCAACATTTGGTTTGTTGTGTGTCACTTTTGTTCAGCTACTCCCAGGCTGTGCACGTGTTCATGGGGGCAGAATCCTTTGTGTGTTGTGCACATTACCACTGAGTCCTGGGGGTGATGGCATGTACATCACATTGAGACCTGTAGCCACAATTCAGATGTGCACCCACAGTCTGTGTGCATGTTGTGTCTCAGATGTGGATGATCAAATGTGCCCAATGGGAGACTGTCTCCACATCCATGTGGTATATGCAGCAACCTTGATGGTGTGTGTGTGTCTAAGAGACGTACATGTAGGGCCTGCAGGGACAACAGTGGCCACTACCTGTGGGACTCACGCTTGCCTTGTGGTGTGTATGTGATATGCCATGTCCATGCCAGTGTCGATGTGGCAATACAGGGACCCTGGGTATCTGCAGGGCAAAGATCTGTGATGCCTGGGAGACATCAGGCCTCACTTGTCACTGTGGTGTGTGTTTGTAATGTCACAGCAGTACATAGGTCGGGTGACACAGCCCAATGATTGGCCATTGCACTACATGGAACTTATGTGGACATGTGGAATTGAGATGTGAGGTGATGGTCATGTAGGTGACATATGTGTCCATGCCAAACAGCACACACCTCAGTACATTGTGTAATGTCATGATGTATCATGTGATATTGAGCCTGGTCATGGCCACATGGGTGGATGAACCGACAATCTTCCTTTGTTCATCTCTGTTCTGCAGGGCACCTGCCATCCATCGACCATTCCCAGACCTTCAAACCAACGTGACTGCATCCGACGGTACCAATTCACCAGGCCACTGATTGAGGAGTTGGCGGAGCAGTTGGCGCCACATCTGCTACCTGGCCGGACATACCCTACAGCACTGAACCCAGAGGTGAAGGTGATGGCAGACCTGCACTTCTTTGCTACTGGTACTGGTACCTTCCAGTACACTGTGACTACAGCAGGTGGGATGTCGCTAACTACGTGTGCTACGCGATGTCTTGGAGGGGATGTTGCATTTACTTGACCTGTACATCAAGTTCCCTAGCCCAGCTGAACTCCCTGAAATAAAGGATGCCTTTTATACACTGGGAAGGATGCCGAACGTCATCGGATCTATTGATGGGACACATGTGGCCCTGATACCACCACAGGCACATGAGCAGGCATACCGGAACAGGAAACATTTCCACTCGATCAATGCTATGGTGGTATGTCTTGCAGACATGTGTATCACACATGTGTGTGCACGGTTCCCTGGTTCTGTGCACGATGCCTACATAATGAGGAGTAGTCGCATTGCAACGCTGATGTCACAGATGCCAGATCAGCGTGCCTGGCTTGTCGGTGTGTACTGACTGTTTATCATTGTGTGTGTTTGGTAATGTTGTATTCTGCACTCCTACAAAACTCAGCTACTTGTTCATTTTTTTGTGTGTAGGTGACTCCGGATACCCCAACATGCCGTGGTTGCTGAAACCCCTCAGTAACCCTGTGACACCAGCCGAGATGCGCTACAATGAGGCACAGGATCGGAGCAGGAGGGTGATTGAGCGGACATTCGACAAGACCGGAGGGGCCCTCCCATATGAGCCTGCAAAGGTGTGCAAAATTATCCTTGTATGCTGCATGCTACACAACATGGCAGTGCGGAAGAAGGTACCTCTCATCCAGGATGACGATGACCAACCTCCTCCACCTGTGGAGGATCCCGACCTGGGCCATGATGCCAGTGATGCTGAGGATGAGGGTGATGTCCGCTCACAGCTCAGCAACAACTTCTTCACCTGAATGTGAGTTTCCAGGGTCGTTATGTCAATGTATGGAGTTAGCCTGGAATGTGTTGTGGCTGCTCTGTTGCTGTCTGAGTGTGTCTGTGTGCCACTTGACTGGATGTGTGCAGTGATGTGTGCATTCAGGTGGTGTGTACTCCACAATAGGGTAGTACTGCTAACTTGTTTCTGTGTAGGTTTCTTGTGACGTGTTTTCTGCATGTGTATTGCATTTCTCTCCTGTTCTGCTGTGCTTTTGACTTTGTCTTGTGTCTGTCCTTCACAGGGTAATTTGCCTGTTTTTTGGTCAACACTGACCCCCAACACCCAGAATCCGACACCAGTGTGGGAGTAGTCAATTGACGTCAAGTGATGTGCCACACACCCCTGGACTACAATTCTCAGACACTCTGTGACTGTGTGTCCACCGTAACGTACAATTGCCTTGCAACTATTTTTGAATAAACATGTTGCTGATGTGTAATGAACCTGTGCTATGCTTTGTTAGGTGCGTTGTCTGTCTTCCCACATCTGAGTGACATTTGCTTACCTCACCTGTGGACTTGTTACCAATGACTGTGGATAGGTGTTGTGTTTGGGCATACCTATGTGTTTCAGGTCAACATCATTGTGTGGGATGAGTAACATGGCCATGGTGAGTATGTGTTGTGTTGCCATAGTGGTGTGTCTCCCTCACATGTGTCACATCACCATGACTCACCTAACGTTGGTCACATTGTTGCATTATTTGGCATGCACTGTGTTGTGTAGCAGATCGACATCTCCAGGACACATGACAAGTTGGAATCGCAACAGAGGCAAGTATGGTGTACTGGTGAGTTTATTTTTGAACATGTGGGAGGAACGTGCACAGGATGGTGGGTGCTGTACATTGGGTTTGGAATCCAACGTTCACATTAGAGTTGGAAGTGCTGGTAGATGAAATGTCCAGAGTAAAGTCCAGAGTCATCTGCTACATTAGACCAACATGAACCTCCATATCATGTGGGCGAGTTATGTGCGATTGAACAAGGTGAACGGGTTGCGCACAAAGAACATTGTCCAGAACAGGTTCGTTTAGAGGCCCTGGGGGATGTGCTGGGACTTCTGCCTCTCACATGTACTTCTTTGGAGGACCCCTCTTCTTCTTGGGGGGGGGGATCCTCGGGTGCAGGCCTCTGCGGTGCAGGGGACTCTCCGCCAGAGTCCTCCTCCCTCCCTGTGGCGCTGGCAGATGGTGTTGCAACAGATGTTGTGGCCACACAGGGAGGTGTGGACAGGTTTGTGTTGATCTGGCGGAGGCATTGGGGTATGTCCCAATGCACCGCAGTAAGGGCATCCCACTTTGCCTCCATGCGGGCATGGTGGGCAGCCTGCTCCTGTTGTATGTCCTTGAGGATCCCCACTACCTAGCCAAATCCTACGGTGCTATCCTGCTATGCATCTATGATGCGTGCCAGTTGGTGGTCATCATGCAGTCCAGACCCCTCTGCAAGGCGCGCCCTCTACCTCCCACCCCTCCCAGCACCCCTATCCACACGGGCAGGATCAGCGGCAGGACGCAAAGGTGACACTGGGACCCCTTGGGTGGTGTTGCTGGTGGTGTTTGCTGTAGCTTCCGGGGGGTCCTGTTTCCCTGTGCTGTGGGTGTTCAGATGCCTTGGTCTGTCCGTGTTGGCAGGGGTGCCCTGTCGGTTTCCAGATGCTGGAGGCGTGGGTACAGGGGGTGCAGATGTTGATGCTGCTGGTGTTGCATGATGACTCACACCGGAGGTCCAGGTTGGTCGTCGTCATCCGAAGAGGACAGAGACAGAGTCAAACCAGAGAGCTCAGTGTCCACCAGAGTCTGGAACTGGGAATCCTCTTCATTTGGTGCTGGGTCCCCAGCACCACCTGTGTTTGGAAGAGACACACAATGTAAGTTATGTTTCTACAGGCATCAATGGTTCACAAACATGATATTTTCTACTGTACGAACGGATGCCTGTCTGTACATTGCTTTTTTCCGGCTCGTCACAAACAGAGTTTGATACTGTTGTTGCACATTGCCCAGCCATGAAGAAACATTTCAATGTGCATGTCGAAGTGTGTGCATGCCCAGCTCATGGATAGATTTGTCTGTACATGACCATTACTACTCAAGGGCCATCACGTTTCTGACACAGGTGTGTCATCCCTGTACACATGTGAGCTTTAACAAGGACATACGTGCTATTCCACTGGGGTTATGTTGTACTATTGGGAATGTGTGGTAGCAGAGTTTGCTAGTCTTTGTGTGCCACATTGGTGTATTGGTACGACATGGTCACAGTCCGGTATGCCTGTGATCTCTTTGGAGGAAGTGTTTTCTTCCAGTGTTCCTAGTTCCCATCTCATTTCATACAAGTGATGATGTCACCATTGTTAATGATTCTGGTGCTGAGTTTTGTACGAGCATATGTGATTTGACTTGTCAATGTTCCACTTGTTGACATGGATTGGGCAAGGTAGCACTCTGGCTTTTCAATGTTCATGACAGTGAGGGCCGTTGGTGTGTGTGTTGCAATTTGGCTGCTGTGAGTAGCATGTCTCCTACAATGCTGTCCATGTTTGACCTTGTGTCTACAGTGTCTATGTCAGTGAGTGGTGTGTTGTGTGAAGGATGCCTATGTTTCAGCATGATGTAGGGGTGGAATGCAGCTCACAACAGCACCAAGTGTGAATGTGACCATGCTATGGTGTCAGCTATATTGGTGTGTCCATTCCATTCACTGTCAGATGTCCCCTGTCAATGATGTATATGTGAATTCCTGTGTGTTTTGTAAAATGTACCATATATATGGCTCTCCACATTGGTCATCTGCAAGACACACCTCCCCTGCCCAGCCAGGGGGCACCCCTGGACACTGCATCCCCAGACAATGATTTTGAACATATGGTTGCAATGGCTGTGTGTGCAGCCGGGTTTTGTTTGGTCAGTGCATATGTGGGATTGTCAGCCACATCATTTCTCAGGTTTGTGGTTGCCCAGTTCCCAGCAGGGCCTTGTGCTCCCCACAACAGAGCCCAGTGTCAGACATCTTGTCAGTCCCTTCCCACTCCCTGTGAGGCGAGCATGGTTCAGTGTGAGCTTGCTGGGCCATGTGGGTGGGTGTGGATTGTCTGTGACTGTAACTCCCATCATACTCTTGGCTACAACCCCCTTCCCAGCTTGCCCATACTTCCTTCCTTTTGACTCTGCTTCCCTGTGAGGGAGTGTGACAGCAATGGGAAGATGGCTGACTGTGAAATCCTGGTGTTTGTTTGCCTACAAGTCCAAAGAGAGCCCCTGTGCTTCACACAGGAGCACCCAGTACGGGGTATCTTTTGCTGATATTTCACTGAGGTGTGGGTCTACCCGGTGAGTTGTGTGGAGTTTGTGTTGAGGGGGTTGGGGGGGTGTCTCCACATGCTGGTAAGTATGGTCAGAGCTGTCAGTCCTCCTTCCCACCCGACCAGACATCCCACCATGAAACGTGCTTCCATTGGAGGGCGTGCAAGTTGTCTTTCAGGATGTCAGTCAGTGGTTTCCTGCTTCTGATTTGCACACAACCCCTACCAGGGCCTTGTGCTCCCCACAGCAGGACCCAGTGTCAGCCATCTTGTCAGTCATTTTCTACTCCCTGTGATGTGGGCATGGTTCAGAGAGGTCTTGATGGGCCAATCAGGAGGTGGAGCATTATCTGTGATTACAAATCCCATCATGCTTTTGGATACATGCACTTCACCTGCATCCCCACTATTCCTTCCTGTCAGTCAGCTGCACTGTGAGGTAGTGTGTTTGTGGTGGCAAACTGTCTGGCGGTATTTATTTTGCTTTGTGCCACTGCCTTGCTCTATTTGTTTGTAGGTTGGTGCATGTCATGACACAGATCCAAGTCACTATGAGATGGCAGGTATTGTGTTTGTCTGACTGGCATACACATCTTGGGATGATTATCTATTGGTTACTGTGGCTTTGCTTGCGGTGCATGGTTTCACTGTCCCCTTGCCACAGAATATTTTGTATGTTGTTTGTGTACTCACCAGGCTCTGGTATGTCTGTTAGACCATGGACGCTCTCTGGTGGTAGGATGTCCCGCACCTTCTCCTCCCAGGTCCTGAAATAGACTGGTTTGGCAGGAGGGCCACTGCCGGTGCAGTGACTCAGGGTGTGATCTTTTTTTCAATGAGTTTCTTGGCCCTCTTGCGCACGTCATACCACCTGTTCTGGATATCGTCCTTTGTGCGCCTTGCTGGTGCTTGTGCATTCACCTTGTCCACAATCCTCGCCCACATCTTGGTTTTCTTTGACAAGGGGGTCCTTTGGACCAATGTACCAAACAAATGTAGCTCTACTCTGATGATCTCGTCTACCAGCACTTCTAACTCGCTATCTGTGAACTTTGGATTCTTCTTTGGGGGCATGGTGATGGGTGGTGGTGAGTGATGTGTGTGTGAGGGTGCAAGTGAGGGTGGGTTAGTGTTAGTTTTGCTAGCTGTATGTGTGTGCTTTTGGATGAGGTGCTGATGGTGTGTGAGTTGTGTGATGGGTGAGTTGTGAGAGTGTCTGTGGTTGCTGTGTGATGGTGTTTGCTGCTGGCTGTGGCTCCTATTTGCAAGGGATCATGGTAGTGTTTGCAGTCCTTTATATGGTTGGAGTTGTGGGTGTGTCTTTGTCCCAGGTTTTTTAAATTTGATACTTATTGGCTTTGTCATTGCTTGTTTGGTCCTTTTTTGTCTTTTTTCCTTTGGGTTTTGTAGGCATGAAGGAGACGTTCTTCTGACGGAAACAGACGCTGATGTTGGCTCGTGCGGGCTTCTCCAGGTCGTTCACGCTGACTATCTTCTGTGTTTCATACACGTCGGTCGCGGAGATCTCTATTACTTGTGGGCCCGGTTTTCTGTGTGTGTCGGTCGTGCGGCTTGGTCTCCGTGCGAGTCGGTCTGGTTTTACATGCATTGCATCGTACTGCGCGGGTCGGACATCGTGGCTACGTGTCGGTTGGGTTCATTCCGGGTTCGTGTCGGTCGGTGAAACTCACGTCGGTTTTCCGGCCGGATCACTATTTTCCCTACCGCTCGGTCGTACGGCTTGTATTCCGTACGTGTCGGTTGTAATTTACACACGTTGCATCGTACTGCACGGGTCGTACAGCGCTGGTCCGTGTCGGTCAGTTTCCAATCCGGGTCCGTGTCGGTCGGTACGATTTGCGGCCGGAATCGGAATCGACCCCTTAGTAGGAACACCATTCACTAGAATAATTAATGGTTCACTTTCTTCTTTCTCTACACCAATAGTTTCAATATTTTTCTTTAGATCTAGAGGTAAATATACAACTCTTCCTTTTAATCCTCTCTGTAAATCTGTGGGAGGCAGTTTACCTGTTTTAGGCTGAATACGAACAATAGCCTGAAACGGGTGCACCGACTGAATTAGAATACACCCATACGTGTTTAAATCCATCAGTTCATGAGGAATAGGTACCAACTCCAGATCATTATGGACAGCTCTTCTTGGCATTTTATTATCCTCTAATTTGTTATAACAATATTTACAAATACGTTGATTAGTACCCAAATCAAAGCAATCCTCTACCAACAAATAAGTTGCAAATTCCTTCCACTTATCATTATTTTCTTTTTCACTTTTTAAATACAGATCAACAGTTCTAGTTTGATTCTTATAGTGAGTTCGTCGACAACAAATACATGTATAATTTGGCCTTTCACACGAAATTACCTTAAACTTTGAAATTTCTCTGCAGTTATCTTCTCCACGTTTTCTTCAAAGCCTACTTCTATCAATGTCTCACTTTGTCTACTCAAAGGACCAAAGTAACGAAACTCTATTTTATCACAAACTTTTTTACATCTGAAACTGACCCATGCGCAAGTGCACTGTTTAATTCATTTAAAAATATTGCTGGACTTTTTGCGTAATACAATCTTCTGATTAACTTCCGCATTTGAGAATGATGCACTGCTAACATTCTAAAATGATGAAAAACACTTTGACATACTTTTCTAGAAAGACAAGCCAGAAAATGACCTTCCACCCAATATTTTTTCTCACTCTGCAAGGATCTAGACCTTGCAACATCTTAATCTTTTCTTTAAGACTTTTTTTACTATAAACTCGTAACAAATTCTGAAAAATATCAATAGATTCCTGACGTATACTTCATATGCTACTACAATCCCAAGTATACACTGGGGCTTTAGTACGTCTCCCTAGAACTTCATCAGCTACCAGTTCCTCTACATTTCTAGGAACTATTTTTTCTTTTTCAATTGGACAACCGTTTTTAACCTCATAAGCACGACCACTGGTATCAACTGCATGCAACAATCTATTGGTTTGAAAATAACTCTCTTCATTAAAAAAAGGCTCTGAACTTGAACTGTGTTTCCATTCACCCACAAAAAATCACAAAAGTTACTTCTGTTAATTAATCTCTTCCTTTTACTTTTGGCCTTCATAAAAGATATTGGCTTATCTAATGATCGAATTCTATTTAATACTAAAATGAATAATTTCCTTTTCAGTTCAAAAGCCTTTTCAACAATAGTTTCAATCTGTTTTTTCTTTTTATAAAATGCTGATCTTTTTTATATTTCCTCACATCTTTAAACAAATTAAAGATAACTCTATTATAAAACATTATTTTTCTTATTTCAGTAAATTGATTATTTCTCCTTTTACCATATATGTTTTCTTGAAAACTTAATTTCCCATTAATTTCTCCTTTTTTCTTATTATTGTTCTTTCTTCTTGAGGCATTGTTTCTACTTTCCACATTGTGCACACTGTTTCTAGGCTGTGAAACTCTTTTAATAAATTCTTTCGTTCTCTTACCGCAAGATTTCTTTTTTTCCCCAAATGTTGTTCTTCATCTTCAGAAAAATCCTAATTTTAAGACTTTCAGTATTCACAGAAGGCATTTAGGAGTCCTAAAGTTAGGACTCCTAACTTCTGTGAATACCGAAATGAGTAAGTGCCTTCTGTGAATACCAAAATGAGTAAGTGCCTTCTGTGAATACCAAAATGGTAGTAAGTTTAGGATTTTGTCTTAAGTTAGTTCTGTGAATCGGGCCCGTAGTGTTTATGTGTTCAGAGGACTGCATGAATACTTCATACGTGTTTGTAATATTGATGTATTACTACCAGGGTCATTGCATAAGTACATAAATACTGACTGAATGATGCTTCCCAAATGCAAAAATACCGGTCGCAAAGGGGCAGATTCTGAGAATCTGCCCGTTTGCGACCAGTTTTTGCTTTGATGTATGTGGGCCCAAGTGTCTTAATGCCTGAGGTATTCTACAGGTGTATGGACACTGACTAGATAGTGAGAGTGCTGTGAGTTGACAGAAGAGTGAGTTTTTAAGTGCTTGTGGGTTGGCACAGACCGTAAATAAGGACATGGTTTTGTCAGGATGATTGCAGGGCTGGATAGAGAGTGACAGTGTAATTGGGACACTCCTTGAATACTACCTGGCTTATAGCAAGGGTGAATCAGTACTCTGCTGGGGGTTAGGAGCCTGCATATATTGCGCACATTTAACTGTAGGGCTATGTGTCTTAATGCCTGAGGCATTCTACAGGTGTATGGACAGTGACTAGATAGTGAGAGTGCTGGTAGTTGATAGAAGAGTGAGGTTTTAAGTGCTTCTGTGTTGACACAGCGATTAGATAAGGACATGCTTCTGTCAGGATAATTGCAAGACTGGACAGAGACTGATAGGCTGATTGGGGCACTGCATGAATACTACCTAGTTATTGCATGGGTGAATCAGAAGTCTACTGGGGATTACAGGCCTGCATACATTGCACACATTTCACTGTACCACTATGTGTCTTTATGCCTGTGACATTCTATAAGTGCATGGATACTGAGTGGATAGTTTAAATGGTGGTAGTTGACAGCAGGGAGAGTTTATAAGTGCTTCTGTGTTATCACAGCGATTACATAAGGACATGCTTCTATCATGATAATTACAGGACTGGACATAGACTGATAGGCTGATTGTGGCACTGCATAAATACTACTGAGCTTATTGCAAGGGTGAATCACTAGTATGTTGGGGGTTACAGGCCTACATATATTGTGCACATTTCACTGTACCACTATGGGGCCGATTCCGATCCGGGTCGGAAGGGCACCAAACGCGATCCGGCCGGAAAAACTATGAGCTGTACACGTGTTTTCCGCCTGACTCGTACAGCTGTACGAGCGAGCAAGTACGACGCGAGCGACGGGAAATTCACCGACCGAGTCGTTTCCGGGTCCGAACCGCTCCGTACGTCTTGGTCGTAAGCTAACCGTGGCGTGCAATGGATGCGATTTACGACCGAGCCAGTAAGATGCACGCGTCGGACAGCCTGTGCGAGCTGTAGTGTCCGGCTCGCAAAATGTCTAGGGGGTTGCCTTTAGGGGACCGCATCGGACCCCCTGTCACCCGCAGCCCTACGACTCTGACACAGGGGGAGACCCAAGGGCCCCCCCTAACACAGGCATGTACGGTGCGGATGGCATCGATGCATACCCACTGTAGGGGGCGCCCTTGCGCAAGACGTACCCATTCAGTCAATGGGAGCCCATGTACGCGTCGTACGACCGGCTCCCATTGACTTCTATGGGAGTACGACCAAACCGAGTCCAGCAGCATATGGCCGCATCGTACTCGCTCGGTCAGACTGCAGGACTCCGGCTCGGTCGGAAAACACTCCGGATCCAGCTCGGTCGGAGTGCTTTCCAACCCGGATCGGAATCGGCACCTGAGTGTCTTAATGCCTGAGACATTCTACCGGTGTATGCACAGTGACTAGATACTGAGAGTGCTGGCAGTTGACAGGAGGGTGAGTTTTTAACTGCTTCTGTGTTCGCACAGAAATTATATAAGGACATGCTTTCTGTTAGGATGATTGCAGGAGTGGACAGAGACTGATACTCTGATTGGACACTGCATAAATACTATGTGGCTTATTATAAGGGTGAATCAATAGTCTGCTGGGGATTACAGGCCTGCATACATTGCACACATTTCACTATAGCACCATGTGTCTTAATGCCTGAGGCATCCAATAAGGTGTATGGACACTGACTAGATAGTGAGAGTGCTATGAGTTGACAGAAGAGTGAGTTTTTAATTGCTTGTGTGATGGCACAGACAGTAAATAAGGACATGGTTCTGTCAGGATGATTGCAGGACTGGATAGAGAATGACAGTCTAATTGGGGCACTACTTGAAAGAATCAGTACTCTGCTGGGGGTTAGGGGCCTGCATACATTGCGCACATTTCACTGTAGCAGTATGTGTCTTAATGCCTAAGGCATTCTACAGGTGTATGGAGACTGACTAGATAGTGAGAGTGCTGCTAGTTGACAGGAGAGTGAGTTTTTAAGTGCTTGTGTGTTAGCACAGCGATTAGATAAGGACATGCTTCTGTCAGGATAATTGCAGGAGTAGACAGAGACTGATAGGCTAATTGGGGCACTGCATAAATACTACCTGGTTATTGAAAGGGTGAATCAGAAGCCTACTAGGGGTTACAGGCCTGCATACATTGCGCACATTTCACTGTAGCACTATGTGTCTTAATGCCTGAGACATTCTACAGGTGTATGGACAGTGACTACATAGTTACAGTGCTGGTAGTTAACAGGAAAGTAAGTTTTCAAGTGCTTGTGTTTCAGCACAGAGAGTAGATACAGACATAGTGCTGGAGTGAATCACTAGTGTGCTGGAGGTAAAGGTAACGCATAAATTGTGCACATTTACTTATATACTAACTATGAAATTAGACATTATAGAATCACAAAATCACTTGTCATACACTTATAAAATCACATTTTCACCACGTGTGCCATCCTGTAATGTTTCAGATACCTCTCATTAATTCATACAAATATAAATATAATGTAAACAAATACCTGACTCATGACATACCAACTACTACATACCAGAAAGAATAAAATGTACTGACTTTCTTTGCAGCTACATATTGTCCTTTAAATCTACAAATATGCAACTTCATCAAACTGTACCTCTCAACAGACTTAATAAAGAAGAGAAATAAAGAACACTTTTTAAATAAGGATTTTTTAAACTGCACAAACTGTAGCAACTAATAACAGATTCATAATTATTAACAGCTTATATGATCATTTTACAAACAGCACAATTGTACCTCCTTTACCACACTATCTATAATAATGCAATATTTTAACTATACCTTTTTACACAGAAGAAATAATCATGCCTAATAAATTACACCTTATATGAATATTTTAGAAAATACACTTTCTTAGTAAATATTTAACCAATTAATAGTAAATAAGAGCCTTCATTCAACTATATCTTCCAACACACTTAAATATATATATATTCACTGAAAAAAACATAGGTTTCAGGGCGTTATAGTTAGCTGGACATTTCCCTCGTACAAAACCCTAGAAATTCCCCTGTTATAGTTAGTTCAGCTAACTATAACTCGCGCCCCCGCAATGCACTGCTGATGACGTCACATATTACATCACTCATGACATGGTCAGTGACATCACTGATGACATCACTGATGACATCTAAAATGACATCACTGATGACATCACTGATGACGTCATCCATTGAGTATGTGTTTCTGAACAGTTTTAATATGTTTAATATATATAGGGAAAGGCCTGTTGAAGAATAAGTGGGTGTACACGTGTGTGAATGGGTGATTTTCTAGGTGTGTAACTGACTCTATAAGTGAGTCATTAAATGTATCTTACTGCAGACTAGTGACTAAACTGTGTGAATGTCTGTATCTGTCTATCTGTTGGTGTATAAACGGCTGCATGGTTTTGTGAATAGCAATATGAGTGTCTCTATGGGTTATTGATTGGTTGTCTGAGTATCTGTATGGGTGCCTGAGTGTATGTGTTGGTGGGGTGTGTGTGACTCTGTGCATAGATGTGTGAGTGGGTGATTCTATGGGTGCATGGTTTTAAGAGTGCAACTGTGATGGACTGTATGGTTGGGTGAGTGTATGTAAGGGTGTGTTAGTGATTGAATGTATATCTCAGTTGTACATGTGACAGTAACTACATATGTGAAACACAGTGTATATGTGTATAAGAGTAAATAACTATCTATATGTGAGAGTGTGTGATTGCGGGACTGGCTGTATGGATGAGTGTGTGCTTGTACTAGTAATTGAATAAGAGTGTCAAAAAATTTTAGTATTTTTATGAGTAAGTGAACTTGAGTGTGTTTAACTGTATAGGTGAGTCAATTGGACTGTGTTTAATTATTTGCACAACTGACTAGGTGTGTCAGTACCTCAATGGATGATTGGCAGTGTGTGAGAGTCTATATATCTGTATAAATGCATATGATAGTCTTGTACGGAGTGACTGTAAGTATGAGTGACTGTACAGGTGAGTGAGTGGAGGTGCATGTAGACCTAAGAGTCAATGAGTGGGTATGTAGTTATTGGTATTGGAGTATCTATGGTCTTCAAAATGGCTGTCTGAAATTTTGAGTTGGTGTATCAAAAGTTATATTAGGGTGTGAGAAGGTGTACTCATTTATCACATAGATGACATCATCAGTGATGTCATTTGAGATGTCATCAGTGATGTCATCAGTGATGTCACTGACCATGTCATGAGTGATGTAATATGTGACGTCATCAGCAGTGCATTGCGGGGGCGCGAGTTATAGTTAGCTGAACTAACTATAACAGGGGAATTTCTAGGGTATTGTACGAGGGAAATGTCCAGCTAACTATAACGCCCCTGAAACCTATGGTTTTTTCAGTGAATTTCTAAGGTTTTTTAAATGCCAATTCCTAACTATAACATGCATGAAACCTATGGTTTTTTCAGTGAATTTCAAAGGTTTTTTAAATTCCAATTCCTAACTATAACGCCCCTGAAACCTTTGGTTTTTTCAGTGAATTTCAAAGGTTTTTTAAATGCCAATTCCTAACTATAACGTGCATGAAACCTATGGTTTTTTCAGTGAATTTCAAAGGTTTTTTAAATGCTAATTCCTATCTATAACTTATCTCTAAAGATATCATGTTTAATGATTTTGATTGGATTTCTATATTTTTCAAATTCAGTGTGCCAATTTCATTAATTATTATTTTTTTAAACGCTTTTTTATCACGATTTTTTAAACATATTTCTTCAATTAATTCTTTTAAAAATTAAAAAATATTATTTGAACTTAATGGGTTTTTCAAACATATTTTTTTATATTTTTCAAAATATTTTTTTAACTATAAGTGCAAAACTTTATTTTAGATAAATTTTTTTCAATGTTTTTGGATCCGCGCACCCTAAGCGCACCGTTCACGATCCGTACGCGATAGCATCCGCGCATGGTATGCGTTGGGTACGTGTTTAGTGCGCGATCGCTATGCGACCGGTACGCGACTCCCAGCCTATACGCGATACGTTCGATGTACGTAACGCGACGTCTACGCGCTTCTGCGATGCGTCATATGCGTCCGTGACGCGGTAGGTCCGCGGATCACGCGAAGTATTTAACATTTAAAAAAATATATTTAAGTATTGCATGTGAATATTAATTGAAGACAAACTCTAAACTAGTCTTAAAACTAATATATTTTGACATCTAATCCTATATTTCTTTTTAATTCAATCTCGTGGATGCGTGCTGGGTGCGTGCTGCGTAAGCGCACGGTGCGCGGATCCCATGTGACCTGCAAAAAAAGAGATTTGATTGGTTCATTACACTTCCTCTTCTAACTATTGAAAGACCCCACCCATTTCAATCATTCTTCTTTGAGCTTCTTTGGAGAACCATCTCTTTGGAGAGAAGAAGATTTTTTTAGACTGAGTATACACTTAGTTCTAACTTTTTGCAACCAAAAATGGCTTCAGGGCAGCAGGCATCACCTGCATCACCTCAAACCTCGGAGGATGAATTTTTGCCGGAGGAACCACAGAAAAAACGTTTTGCTTCAGTGGTGTGGAAATTTTTTACTTTTCCCGAAGGACAGAATAAGACCAATGCCACCTTGGTCACATGTAAGATTTGCAAAGAGTCTTATCGAGAGGGGATCCTACCAAGAAATACTCTTGCGGGACGGCAAGTATGATGAAGCACATGAGGAGCCTTCATCCAAACAATCTTGCACGTGAAGAGTGCCGACGGATGAGAGACACTCCTGCTCCTGCGCCATCCACCTCATCGCAGCCGAGCACGTCAAGAGTGCATCCCTCAGGCCAAACCTTGGACATCCGTCCTCAATTTCAATTTTTAAAAGTGCTCTGCACTAAGTGCAATAAGACTTTTTTCTATGGCGAGCAGTCAATCGACCTCATCTGCCGCCGGCAGGAAAGTCATATTTGCTAGGTTTTTTTTCTTTTTTTTTTACTGTTCCCTGAAGTTCATTGTTTGGTTTCCCATGTTTTTTTTTTTTTTTTTCAGAAAAAACAAAAAAATCACAAAATTGTTCAGAAAACCCCCAAAAAACATAAAAGAAGAAAGAAGAAAAAAAAAGTTCTTGTAAGAACTAACTTTCCTGGTTTATAAAAAGAGCTAAATTTCTTTGTTAGTGTGTGAATGTTTAGATGAATGTATGTGTAGTACGTAATTGACTGAATGAATGCATTAGTAGCGTATGGTGAATGTATAAGTTCAGAACTATAAGGAAGTGCTGCAGCATCACACAGTAACCTTTTTAATTGTAGTGTGCTGTAATACTTCCGAAGCACAGGGATGCAACATATGTACATAAATATGTTGCAAATCTATGCTTCTCTCTGCACGGCTGCTTAAACAGCAGCCATGTGGTGACACAGGCACCCTTGCACAATAGTGCAAGGATATCTGTGTCATGTGCTGTTTGTTTTTCTACAGGAAGACACACCTTCCTGTACAAAAACAATGAGAAAATGCATTTTTCTCCTTCAATGTATGCTGAACATTTCAGCATGCATTGAAGATATAAAAATGTGGAGAAATTAAAACAACTCTCTTTGTTGTGCTTTCCTACACCAATTGTAGAATGGTGCACCATTCACACACATATCGAGATTTACAATTTCTAATAAATCTAGACATGTGTCTTGTTCTATGAGTATTAAGTTTAATCATGCACAACAACACTTATAGAACACCCTTTCAACCGAAAGTGGTCTGCATGATGAGGTTATATTTTTATGGAGTATAAAAAGTGCACAGAGTGCCTTTTCGTCTCTTTGAAAATATGAAAGAGTATCTTACACAATAACTATGTTACAAAAATTGACATATTTCCGTTTTTAAATTTGACTGCAAAGATGTTCAAAGAAGAATGATTGAAATGATTGCGGTCCTTCAACAGCTAAAAAGATGAAATATTATGAACCCCTCAAATCTCTTTTTTTGCAGGTCACTTGATATCTGATTATGGTCAGATTTCAAAACTACATAAACAAAGTGTTTTAAGAAACGTGTTTCAACTTTGTAGATTCTTGCAGGCCTCTTCATTCTGCATATTGAGACTTAGTTAAACTTACCTTCACAGTAATAGGAATAAAAAATGTTATTCATTTTTGCCTATTTTTCATTAAAATATAAATTCTTAAAAATTGCTCATTTTAAAATTTGGATCTGTGAAAGAAAATAAAATAAAAATTATAACATATAATAATACATTTTTTACAACACAACATAATTTCCACAAAGTAATTTTTTTGCCTTTTTTGCTGTTCTCAGAATATATTGAATTTCACTCGAAATAGTGATTTCAATGGTACTCATCACTAAACAGCGGGCAAAAAAAAACAATCAGAAAGATTGTTAAAAAAAAACAACATACTATTCTCAGTAAAATACCAGAAAATACAAATCATACATATATGAAATGCTTACAGATTACGAAATTTTATAACTTTAACTTATAAAAACTGTAAATGTTGCCACATTAAAATAATCACCGAATAAATGACCACCAAAAAGTCCATAATTTAAAAATATACCTTTCCTTATATTTTTACTCTTCTTCTTTATGTAAACTGTCCAATGGCAGTTCTGTTAAATTATAATAATAAATTCCTCAGAGAGTGAATTAGCTTCCTAAAACTTTGGCTTCAAAAATATTAGGTAGGAATTTTGTAATTCCCTAGGCAAACGTTGTTTGAAAAACAACTGGGCATCATTACAAAGTGTCCAGCCTTTTTCACATTTTAGATAGGCAGTGTAATGTCCAGATGTGGTGGAAGGACCATCATGGAAAATTATTGCAATTGCTACAAAAGTCCTTCCTGATATTGATATTTGTGCTGCTACACATTGTTTTATTAAAGTATCCAATTTTCTTCCATCAGCTGTACAACCTTGCATCATTAAAATTATGTATTTTCCATATTTTGTTAACAATAATGTGGATAACATTTCTGATTTACATTGGCTACACTCCATGTTTTGAATTGCACCTTTCACTAATTTATTGAAAGCCACTGATTTACAGTCTGGTAATGTTAAATACAGAAATCTCTCAGTGTCTACATTGGTGCTACATGTATACGTGCAATGTTCACAATGATGTTCCCATTTGTAAGAAAGGCCAAAAATGTTTTCTATTTCTACACCTTCATTTTCAAAAATGGTAAGCATATACATTAAAAATTCCTGAGCATCTTGTTGGATATTTTGTGTAAATTGTGTAGAACCAGAACACACATCCAAAAGACTACGAACATCTGAAACAGATTGTATTTTACTTTTATCTGTTGTCAATTTTTCATAAACAGAGTGCAACTGAGAACAAAATCTTTTTTGCCGATTCTCCATAATTTGCTCTTGCAAATCTTCAAGATAAAAAACAACATTGACCACTACATTAGCATAGCAGTTGACACCAGAACTATTTTCAAACTGATAACCAACAATCTCTTCAACAGTGTCCAATTTCTTTTTACCTGCAATCACAACATTATCTTGTTCTTTTCTTTTCTTGATACCTTCAGAACAGATATTCTCTAACCTTCTTTTTCGACCAACCACACGCTTTTCAAATGCAGGATATTGACCTAAATTTGGAGCATACAGCCTTCTTAACCTATTATACTCTTTTACACAATTTGCATCTGCAGTAACCTTTGTCTCATCAAAATCAATCAAAAACAAACCAGATAATGTTCTGACTCGCGACAAAGCATCATATGCCATACCCTCTTTAAATACAGTAGATCCAATGTTCACCAATGCACTGTCTACACTTAATCCTTGAGATTTATGAATAGTCACTGCATATGCCAGAGAAAATGGAAATTGTTTCCTACGGACATATAAATCTTTAACAAGCAAAAAACAAACTGAACAACGGCCAATTTCTTTAACTTCATCAATCTGATCAAATTTAATTTTTAAAAATTCAATTCCTTCTTTTTTCTGATAATTCACAAAATCCACCACTTTGCCCAAATTACGCCTTAAAATTACCCGACAGTTTACTCACACATACAGTGTCTTTTCCAAACCAGCAGTTTTAGATATTTTTTTTCTAAACAATCTAGTTTTGATCTCAACTTACCCGTTAAAATAATAGTGATTCCTTCATGTAGTATTTTATCGATGGCTTCCATTTTGACAATTTCTTCATTTTCCAATTTTAATAATGCTTCGTTGAATATTGAACACTCATGCACTGTTGGCATTAAGCAAATCACTGACTTATTTTTAGCAATTTCCACGTACACTTTTGCAGCAACTGCATTTTCATTTGGAAAGACATTGCAAAGAAATCGACTCTCCAAAGCTTCTTTCCCTTTTTTTGAAAGAATTCCAATTCTTATATCTTGAAGAATACTTCCATATTCAGCATCATTTGCCTGTCGCATATTTGTTGTCAGTTCTTTGTATTCAAAATTACTCCAAATGTTCACATTACCAACACTGCCAAGAGACTTTCTAATATCTTCATGGGCAAGTGTTTTAAATACCGGTTGTCCTTTTACCGGTGTCAGTTGCAGTAGATCTCCAAAAACGATGACGTGTTTTCCTCCAAATAACACGTCATACTCTGTTTTAAGAATTTGCTGCATTCTTAAATGCACAAAGGCAAGCATCAAGTTTGAAACCATGCTCACCTCATCAATAATGAGAAGTTTCATTTTCTTCAGCACTCTTGAAACTTCACACCAAGCTTCTCCAGATAGCTTGTGGTATTCCAATTTGTTCTCATGCTCTACTGGCAGCATTAGTAAACGATGCAAAGTAATTCCTTTAATGTTATGTGCTGCCAGCCCAGTTGGAGCAGTGACAACACAAGACAAATGTGACTCAGTTGTTTTTTGCAGATAACTTGTAATTACTTTAATTAAGAAACTCTTTCCTGTTCCAGCTTGACCACTCACATACATTCCGATAGGTTGAAATGATGTACATGAGCACACTCTCTTTTCATGAAGTAATCCATGGTCAATCTGCTCTTTCACTTGCTGATATATTTGTTTCTGTTCAACATTTAGTTGCTCTTCCAAGTTTCCTAACTGTATTGCATCTTCTTGTGCTTGATACATTGCTGTTTCCACCTCATTCATGGCAATCGCTGCTTCATTTTCAACAATTGGTTGTCCAAGTGAATCTTGATTCAGTGCAGCAGAACTTTGACTGTCTTGAGAACTGTCTCTAGCAATCTCAGCAGCAATTGTAGCTTCTTGATCAATTTCATCATTCAATATTTTCACATAATTTGCGAAAGCACTGCATTGTATGCTATCTGTACAAGCATTAAATGAATCTTCATGGCTGGGAAAATCTCCAAGTAATTACAGTTCAGAACGCCATGGTTTGAACATTTTCAAAAGGGCTAAATAGTAAAATTCCCTTTTGTCAGCAGTGTCGCAACTCAGTTTTCTGTGATTAATTAAATTTCCTTTCCTTTGTTTCACCAGACATCCTTCAGAACCAATCACTCCATATTTTCCATCGTTGATGTTCTCTGTAATATTCCATTTAAAAGTGTAGTTTTGCAACACTTCATAGAGACACATGTTCTCAAGATGATGACTTCTCTTTGGATAGTATGTGTCCAACATATTGGTTTTCAAAATATCTGTACTTTCAGGGTCATTTTCTGCTAAATATTCAATTTCTTGAACAGATTTCAGTACCCGATTTCGCATTCCTGCAAGACCTAGACTCACCCAAATGATTCTTCTACTTTTGGAATATAGACTTGCAGATGATAACCGATCTGAACATTCATATGCTCCAATTTCACGATGCGATAACATTTTCAAACTGAAACTGTATAATTTCTTACTTAGACTCTTCTCGTGAGAAATCTCTTCCCACATTTCTTTCAATTCAGTCTTTTCTGATTTAGTAATGTAAGACATTACATATCGAGCAACAGCAATAGAATTGTCCGCAACATACTGAATATCCATATTAGCGTTCCACATGGATAAAATAACTGGGTTGTAGTCATTTATGTATTTTGATTCTTCGCTTCTTCTTAAGTTGTAGGTGTTTTTCGGAGACTTTCTTGTGATGGTATGTCGTACAGCTGACATGAAACTGTTCACTCTTCCTTTGGCTAATACAGGATGTGGAAATCCAAAACGACATTTGGTATAGAACTTATCCTTTGACTTGTAATTTCGTCGACAGTATTTTCCACACCTATGGCTTTGAAATCGTAAGACTTGTTCTTTTAAGTTTTTGTCTTCTCTGCTATTTGGTACAGCACATGTAGCATAATCTTCAATGAAAGACAAAACACTTTCATGTGAATCTGTTCCGAATTTGGGGGCATCCTTGACCCATAACAACATATGTATGTGAGGAGCACCTCTTGCTTGATACTACTTTCTCCAAAAGAAATCCACAACTTCTCCAAGAGGAGGATTCTTTTTTTTGCAGATGAAAGACATCATAGCTTCAAATCTATGATTGAAATATCTGCATACATTGACAGGATCCAAAGAGCACAATTCTCCAGGTGCCTTGTATTCAATATTATTTATATTGGAATTTCCCTCTCGGAGAAATTCAAGTAAATCATCCCAAGCATACTTAGCACAGCTTAGTGTAACAAACCATGTAGGAGTTGCCAAGTTCCGTAGCACGCATTTCAGTTCTCCATGTCGACGGTACCAATATTCATTAGTCCCACGCTGACATGCCATCAGATTAATCAACTGTGATTCTAAATGATCATCTCTCTGATGCACTTTATCCATAAAATCCTTTGCAGTGGCATTTTGCAGATGCATTGCAGTTTTTAAAATGTGATTTACTGCATATGAAAGTCCAGACAAGTCACTTTCAAACAGAAGATGAAACATATAAGTGATACATTGTCGAAATCTTGGATCTTCTGCATATAATCTTGTTGTCCGATATTCAGATGCAGGAATCTGCACAGGACGTTCATCATTTCATCCACCTTTTGCTGTTGGAAACAACTGCGGGAAACAACGAGCTTCCAAACTCTCTTCCCATACACTCATGGGACTTACTGTTGCTTTTTTCATTTGAAACAACTCAATTGTATTCCCCATCACCTCTTTGGAATGAAGTGGATGTACACTGTAAGGATGTATGATATTACAACGCGGGTTTTTACCACGCGTGCAGTTACATCGCATGCGTTACAACGCATGCGATGTTACCACGCTATGCCATTAGAATGAATGAATGAATGAAAGGTGAGCTTATATAGCGCAGCTGTCACTCCAGTCGGAGCCTCCTTTACATCGACTTGCGCTAGATGGCGTGCTGACATTAAAAAAGTGTAATTTACTATTCCAACTCCAGTCCACTTAACAGTAGGGAAGGTGTTGGGATAGTAAACTACACTATTTGTAATGTTAGCACGCCATCTAGCGCAAGTCGATGTACAGACTTGCGTTCTAATGGCATAGCGTTGTAACATCGCATGCGTTGTAACGCATGCGATGTAACTGCACAGCGTGGTAATAACCGCGTTGTAATGGCTGTTCCCCACACTGTAATGTTCATAGATCTCTTCACATCTGGACATGTCCACTTTTTCAATTTGTCCACTTAATGTTTCACTATCTTCTGCTAAATCTATTTCTTCTTTTCCAACAAACACATTTCTATAGTACTCATTATTTTTTATCAGATACAATGATGCCTTTTGCACTTTTCTAACATCCACTAACTCTTGCCAGATTTTCTTATTCTTAGTAGGAACACCATTAACTAGAATGACTAGTGGCTCATTTTCTACATGATCTACATCAATAGTTTCAACATTTTTCCTTAAATCTAATGGTAAATACACAACTCTTCCTTTCAATCCTCTTTGCAACTCTGATGGAGGTAATTTACTTGTTTTGGGCTCCATACGAACAATAGCCTGAAATGGGTGAACTCATTGTATCAGAATAGACTCATATGTATTTAAATCTATCAGCTCTGGAGGAATAGCAACCAACTCTAGATTATTATGAACAGCTCTAGCAGGCATTTTATTCTCATCTAATTTATTATAACAATATTTGCAAATACGCTGCTCACATCCCAAATCAAAACAATCCTGTACCAACAAATAAGTTGCAAATTCCATCCACTTATCATTATTTTCTATTTCACTTTTTAAATACAGATTGACACCCCTAGTCTGATTTTTATAGTTACTTCGCCGACAACAAATACAAGAAACATTTGGGGGCCGATTCCGATCCTGGAAAAACCGGGTCCGAATCGTCGGACGGAGCGTTTTCTCCGTCCGACTCGTACCCGGGAAAAATACCTTACAAACATGCAAGTACGATTTGTACGGAAACACCATTTCCGTACGAATCGTAAAAAACACCGACCGGCTAAAATATACCCGCAATTCCGATACGGGACACGGCGTACGCGACATTGGCACGGAGTCAGGCAGCGTTTTACGGACCAGCAAGTACGATTCGTACCCACGCACTTCGCACGGCAATATTTTTACGGGACCCAAAAAGTGCCAGAAAAGCTAAGTACGCCACAATGCACGGCGAAAAGGGGGCCTGGTACGCACCGTACCCCCATCCCAACACGTCTGCATCGTACCCCCAGCCCCCCCCATGTCCGCGCCGTACCCCCACCCCGTATGTACGGAGCGTACCCCCACCCCCCGTATGTACGGTGCGTACCCCCAGCGTACGCACCGTACATACGGGGGGTGGGGGTTCACTCCGTACCTACGGGGTGGGGGTACGCTCTGTACCTACGGGGTGGGGGTATGCTCCGTACCTACGGGGTGGGGGTATGCACCGTACATACGGGGGGTGGGGGTACGCTCCGTACCTACGGGGTGGGGGTACGCTCCGTACCTACGGGGTGGGGGTACGCTCTGTACATACGAGGGGTACGCACTGTACATACGGGGTGGGGGTACGCTCCGTACATACGAGGGGTACGCACTGTACCTACGGGGGGTGGGGTGGGGGTATGGCGCGTACATGGGGGAGCTGGGGGTAAGGCGCGTACTTGGGGAGGTGGGATGGGGGGTGTTCGGCGCGTATGCGGGCACATGTTTGGACGTCTCCATGGTTGCTATGCTCTATTAATTCTGTCTGTGACGCAACGAGCCATAAAGGAGCACATACCGCCCTAGGAGTACCTTATCTATATTCTACTCTTTTTGAAAGAGGTGAGATGCTAGTCGATATGTTGTAGATTGGGTCTGACACTAATCACTGTTTTGGTACCCGAGATATTGTATTATTCATCGCGTATAAATGAGGGTCACAATACCGAATGATATTTAAAACTTGGGTACAGTTCTTATTTATTCATATATATCCCCTTTTGATATAGTCTTGCACACTGTGACATTTGATTATTTAAATTTTATTTCCCACCTATATAGTTTTATGTGTATACTCTAATACATATAAACTTTCTCTTTACTTTTCTCCCACTCTTTCTGCTTCTTTCTTCGTTATATACCCTTTGCCAGTCATACATGATACTTGTATCATTTGCACCTATTTTGTTCTTCAATGGTGAATATTGTTCAGTTGTCCGAATTATATGTTTCTTATTATGTGTTATTGCAATGAATGTTCTGTTTTTAGTGTATATTATGTATTTGTATATATTCATATGTTTAGGGCTTTTTATATGTATGTCCCTTTTTCGTCTTTTTGTGTGCCATTCTCTCTAAAATTCGAGTAGTCATACATTACATGTTTGTTTTTATATTTGTCATATATAGATGTTTTTCTAAGTGTTACTTTTTGTGTTTGTAATAATTGCAGCCCTGATGAAGTTCCTGTACAGAACGAAACGCGTTGGCTGTACATTGCTCGTGTCTGAATGATCGTAAGGAAAAAAATCTCAAGAATAAAAAGAAGAGAGATCTTATACCGTTTGGACTATTTGATTTAATGTGTCCGGACACAATGAGTGCACCTTCCATCTTTGGTCTTATGTTTTGATTCATTTCACATCTCTGGATGACGGATGTAGGAAGTGGTTTTGCACCTATTTGACAGATTGTTTTCAATACTTGTGTATTGGTTAAGCTGGACCTAGGTCGGTCATTCTTGTTGCTTCTGTTTTGTAAATGGTTGCTATGGGAGTTCGCTCCGTACGGTGTTTTTTCCATACGGTTGTGCATTCGGACGGACGGGACGGATCGTACTTGCACGCTCGGACTTCATTTCCTCGATTCGTACGTAAAACTGTCCGGGGACGTGTCGGACACTTTTTCCGACCCGAGGACGTGTCGGGGAATTTTCCCAATGCGATTCGTATGGATTTTTTAACATATGAATCGTACTTGCCAGTTTGTACGGGACTTGTACGATTCGTACGTAAAAAAATCCGGATACGATTCGTACGGGGAATTTTTTTAACGGATCGGAATCGGCACCAAAGTCTTTCACCTGAAATTACCTTAAACTTTGTCATTTCATCCTCAAATGTTTCTGTAATTACAGGTTCTACATTGTCTTCAACATTTTGTTCTACTAATGTGTCAGCTTCTTCACTCTCTTGCTGAGGCCCAAAGTAACAAAACTCAATATCCTCACAGACCTGCTTCACATCTGAAACTGACCCACGCAAAAGAGCACTGTTCAACTCACTTAACTTTAGTGCTGGACTTTTTGCATAATACAACGTTCTCACTAACTTCTGCATTTGAGTATGATGTACTGCCAGCATTCTGAAATGGTGAAAAACACTTTCACAAACTTTCCTAGAAAGACAAGCCAGAGAATGACCTTGCAAACCAGTATGTTTTCTCACTCTGCAAGGGTCTAGTCCTTGCAACAGCTTAATCTTTTGTTTTACACTTTTTTTAGTATAGACTCGTAAAAAACTACATAATTTTTCAATAGATTCCTGTCGTACACTACAAACACTACTGCAATCCCAAGTGTACACAGGGTTTTTAACATGTCTCCCTAAAACTTCATCAGCTATCACTTCTTCTGCATTTCTTTCAACCATTTTCTCTTTCTCCATTGGACAACCATCACTAACCTCATAACCTCTACCACTGGTGTCAACTGCATACAATAATTTTTCACTTACAGGCACATGCATCATCATAGGGTTTTGCGATTCCTTAATAGCGATTATTAAGGAATCGCAATTAAGGAATAGCAAAACCCTATGCATGTAGGAATCGCTAAAGAAATAGCGAGTCCCACAAATTCCTTAATTGCGACTAGCAAATTGCGAGTCGCAATTAAGGAATGTCTTCCCATTCATTCCTATGGGCCTCCGGGCCTATAGGAATGAATTGGAGATTGCGGGAGCAATTTGCGAGTACCAGTAGGTGCAATTTCGATGGTGCAAGGGTGTCAAAATGACACCCTATTGCACCCATGTATGTTCACTCTGCACAAATGTTGCATACACACATGCTCTAAGGGCATGTGTGTGGGCAACATGAAACTTTAAAAAATGCAAATAAGTGCATTTTTCTAAGTTTTCGCAAATTACCATGAGGTCCAGCCTCATGGTAATTTGCTCACGCTAATAGCGAAATCGCTATCTTTTAAACTGTAATGCATTGCATTTAAGGAATCTCAATTAGGGATTCCTTAAATGCAATCGCTATTTAAGGAATCCTTATTTTGAGATTCCTTAAATAGCGATTTTTGCATTTGGGATGATGCATCCCAAATGCAAAAATACCGGTCGCAAAGGGGCAGATTCTGAGAATCTGCCCGTTTGCGACCGGTTTTGTGCTTGATGCATGTGCCTGTTAGTGAATAACTCTCTTCATTAAAAAAAGGCTCTGAACTAGAACTGTGTTTCCATTCTCCCAAAAAAATCACAATTTTTTTTTTTATTAATAACTCTTTTCCTCCTACTTTTGGCCTTCATTACATATATTGATTTATCTAGTGATCGAATTCTGTTTAACACTAAAATAACCTAAACAGTTTCCTTTTTACTTCAAAAGCCTTTTCCACAATGCTTTCAGTATGCTTATTCTTTTTATAAAATAAAGCTCTCTTTTTATATTTCTTTACATCTTTCAGCAAATTATGCACTACTCTCTTGTAAAATATTTTTTTGCGTAATTCCTTATACTGATTTTGTCTTCTTTTACCATACTTTATCTCCCTTGACTGAACATTTGCTTTTTTACTTTTCCTCTTATTTTGATTTTTTTTCTTACTTAAAAAAGTATTTGAAGTTGCAGCATTCTCTACATTCTGTTTGCTCCTACAAACATTTTTAATATATTGCTTTGTGATCTTACCAGAAGATTTTTTCCTTTTAGCCACATTATCTTTTTCATTCAATACTTGTGGTTGATGTTTCTTCAAATAATCCTCCCGTCTCTGTTCTTTTCTTTTTCTTTTTTTTTCTGGCATACTTTCTCGATTTTAACGTTGAAAAACAGTATCTGCAAAAAAGAGTCACAAATAAATGTATATTAATAACTTTCAAATTTACAATATTCCATTACTGTACAAACACATTTTATATAAAAACAGACTAAAAAACTATAGCCCTGAACCACAAGTGTGACGATGATTAAAACACTACATACATAATGCATACTACTTTGAAGCAGTTCATGCCCTAAAGCCTACTTCACTAAAAGACTTCATGTTAACTAACTGAATGATTACAGTACTAAAACAAGACACACTGGATGAGTAACAGGGTGTTTGCTAGAAGTGTATGAATACTAACTGGGAAATTGAAGCTGCGAAAGACAACTGTGTAGCTCATTAGAGAACTGAATGCATACTGTCTAGGCATTTAAAGCAGTTCATGTGCTAAGGCCCGGCTCACTGCATGAGTACTTGGGTACTGACTAAATGATTAGACTACAGCAAGGAGACTGCCTGGATGAATTTATAACTGGTAGACTTTTCGCACAGGGAATGAATTAGTACTTGGTACTAAAAAGGTCACTAAAAGACTGCAAAGGGAGTGACAAGATGTTTGCTGGACTATATGGATATTGACTAGGGAATTGAAAGTATAAAAGACAAATCTCTAGGTGGTTAAAAGACTGCATGCATAGTGCATAGGGGTTTGAAGCAGTCCATGTGCTAAGTCCTGGCTCAGTGCATGAATACTTAGACAGTAACTGAATCATTAGAGTACTGGAAAGAGAGTGTCTTGGTGAATTTATGAATGTTTGGGTTTTGGCACAGTGAATGAATTACTACATGGTGCTGAATGGGTCACTAGAAGACTACAAAGAGAGTGATAGGGTGTTTCCTGGAAGTGTATGGAAACTGTCTAGAGAATTGAAGGTGTGAAAAACAACTGTGTAGGTGGTTAGAGAACTACATGCATACTGCATGGACATTTGAAGCAGTCTATTTGGTAATGAATGGTTCACAACATAAGTACTTAGAAACTGACTAAATCATCAGACTACTTCTAGGACAGTGCCTGGGTAAAAATATTAAATTTTCAGTTCTGAGGCAGTAAAGACAATACTACATGGTACTGTACTTTAGTGTCAAGCATGACTCATTTTATCAACGCATAAGCAAAGACTGGCTTCTAATGCTACTAAAACTTGACAACATGACAGGTTTCAAAACAGTTTTCTGTCAGCAAATGCACAATGTTACCAAACGCTTCTCTGACAGTGGTTCCCAAGTGCACACGGACTCACAGTGTGATTCTAGACAAGCACCACTATCCCTAGGAGTTTACCAAAACTCATTCACTACAGTGGAAGTGATAAGGGAACTGCACACAATCTACATATTTCACGACTACACTTTAGTGTCAATGCCTGACTCATTTAATCAACACATAAGCAAAGACTGGCTTCTAATGCTACTAAAACTTGACAACATGACAGGTTTCAAAACAGTTTTCTGTCAGCAAATGCACGATGTTACCAAACGTTTCTCTGACAGTGGTTCCCAAATGCACACAGACTCACAGTGTGATTCTAGACAAGCACCACTATCCCTAGGAGTTTACCAAAACTCATTCACTACAGTGGAAGAGGTAAGGGAACTACACACAATCTACATATTTCACGACTACACTTTAGTGTCAATGCCTGACTCATTTAATCAACACATAAGCAAACACTGGCTTCTAATGCTACTAAAACTTGACAACATGACAAGTTTTAAAACAGTTATCTGTCAGTAAATAAACAATGTTACCAAATGCTTCTCTCACAATCCTTACCCAAATGCAAACTGACTCACAGTGTGATTTTAGACAATCAACACTATCCTAGGACTTTACCAAAACTCATTCACTACTGTGGAAGGGGTAAGGGGACTGCACACAATCTACATATTTAAGTACAGCACATCAGTGACAAGGCATGACTCATTTAATCAACATATAAGCAAAGACTGGCTTCTAATGCTACTAAAACTTCACAACATGACAGATTTCAAAACAGTTTTCTGTCAGCAAAAGCACGATGTTACCAAACGCTTCTCTGACAGTGGTTCCCAAATGCACACAGACTCACAGTGTGATTCTAGACAAGCACCACTATCCCAAGGAGTTTACCAATACTCATTCACTACACTGGAACTGGTAAAGGAACTGCACACAATCTACATATTTCACGACTACACTTTAGTGTCAATGCCTGACTCATTTAATCAACACATAAGCAAAGACTGGCTTCTAATGCTACTAAAACTTGACAACATGACAGGTTTTAAAACAGTTATCTGTAAGTAAATAAACGATGTTACCAAATGCTTCTCTCACAATCCTTACCCAAATGCACACAGACTCACAGTGTAATTTTAGACAAGCAACACTATCCTAGGAGTTTACCAAAACTCATTCACTACTCTGGAAGAGTTAATGGTACTGCACACAATCTACATATTTAAGTACACCACATCAGTGTCAAAGCATGACTCATTTAATCAACGCATAAGCAAAGACTGGCTTCTAATGCTACTAGAACTTGACAACATGACAGGTTTTAAAACAGTTATCTGTCAGCAAATACACAATGTTACCAAATGCTTCTCTCACAGTGGTTCCCAAATGCACACAGACTCACAGAGTGATTCTAGACAACAACCACTATCCCTAGGAGTTTACCAAAACTCATTCACTACTGTGGAAGTGGTAAGGAAACTGCACACAATCTACATATTTCAGGACTGCACTTTTGTGTCAAAGCCTAACTCATTTAATCAACGCACAAGCAAAGACTGGCTTCTAATGCTACTAAAACTTGACAACATGACAAGTTTTAAAACAGTTTTCTGTCAGAAAATACACGATGTTACCAAACGCTTCTTTCACAGTGGTTCCCAAATGCACAAAGACTCACAGTGTGATTCTAGACAAGCACCACTATCCCTAGGAGTTTACCAAAACTCATTCACTACAGTGGAAGAGGTAAGAGAACTGCACACAATCTACATATTTCACGACTGCACTTTAATGTCAACGCCTGACTAATTTAATCAACACATAAGCAAACACTGGATTCTGATGGTACTAAAACTTGACAACATGACAGATTTTAAAACAGTTTTCTGTCAGCAAATACAAGATGTTACCAAACGCTTCTCTCACAGTGGTTCCCAAATGCACACAGACTCACAGTGTGATTCTAGACAATCACCAGTATTCCTAGGAGTTTACCAAAACTCATTCACTACACTGGAAGTGATAAGGGAACTACACACAATCTGCATATTTCACGACTGCACTTTAGTGTCAATGCCTGACTCATTTAATCAACACATAAGCAAAGACTGGCTTCTAATGCTACTAGAACTTGACAACATGACATGTTTTAAAACAGTTATCTGCCAGCAAATGCACGACGTTACCAAACGCTTCTCTCACAGTGGTTCCCAAATGTACACAGACTCACAGTGTGATTCTAGACAAGCACCAGTATTCCTAGGAGTTTACCAAAACTCATTCACTACACTGGAAGTGATAAGGGAACTGCACACAATCTACATATTTCACGACTGCTCTTTCGTGTCAATGCCTGACTCATTTAATCAACACATAAGCAAAGACTGGCTTCTGATGCTACTAAAACTTGACAACATGACAGGTTTCAAAACAGTTATCTGTCAGCAAATGCACGATGTTACCAAACGCTTCTCCACAGTGGTTCCCAAATGCACACAGGCTCTCTGTGTGATTCTAGACAAACAACACTATCCCTTGCACTATACCAAAACACATTTCTTCATCTACAAGGAGTACTACATTTTACTGCAGAAACGTAACTCATTTCACAAATTCATAAACAATAAGTGGTTTCTAAATCTACCAAAATATAAGAACTGCATAGTTATCTGTCTACAAACACATGAAAAAACACAAATCCTATCACAAAATGGATGGTTTCCACATGCACACACACTGTCAATAAGATTGTAGGGAAAAAAATACTCCCTACACTTTAGCAGAAAAAATACATTAGTCTGATTAAAATAAAAATAGTCTACATACATCCCCTCACAATTAAATAACTCACCTTTCAAGATGTTTTGTAGATTAAGAAGTATATCAGTCACACACCAGATATCAGTCACACACCAGATTTTCTTATACAGAATCTCTGCACTGTGCACCTGTCAGCAGAACCAAAGAATGGCAAAGTTTCCCTCTCGTTTTCCATACATATACATGTAAACATCAAATCACATTCCTTCCCACATAAATTCAAAAGCAAACACACATTTCTATTGGTTAAACATTTCAACCCTTGCCAAATGACATAAACTTCAACCCTTCCCCCAATCTGCCTTCTGGCCGTTACCATAGAAACAGGTCATAGAACACTGTACTGAGCACACAGGTCACAAGTTCAGCACACACAATGTTGCTAATCAAAACAGCAAGTGTGCTTGACTTCTCAACATATCAGCTTATCATATATAATGTTCCTTTCACGCACTTTTTGTTAACCAATAAGAATCATGCGTTTAAAAAACAGAAACATGCACCCTACCTTTCAGTGTAGAAGGTTGTTAAACAACCAATGATTTCTTGTCTTTTTTCAAACACATCTTACTTTCCAAACTGCCATTTCATTTACAGAGACCATCTGAGTGCATCCAGACCTCCTTACAAGATGCTTACAGTGTGGATTGTGGGACACAGCTACATTTTCTGGAGCCAAAGGTATGCAGAAAACAAAGGCATTCACAAAGACCTAGGTTTGCCAAATGTAGACATTAAATGGATTGGACAGAGAGGGTTAAAGTGGCACCAATTGATGCCATTGGTGAAATCCTTCATGCAAATCCAACACCCTGACCTCATAATAGTGCACTGTGGTGGCAATAACCTAGGCACTTTGACTGGGGTAGGTCTGGAAATGCTTATGAAGGACACCTTTGCACAACTGAATTCAGTTTTCCCTAAAACTGCCTTTGTGTATTCTAACATATGCCAAAGACAGAAATGGAACTGGTCTGATCATTTTTGTCCACAGATTGAGAAATCTAGGAAACATGTGAATAAATCTGTTTCTGCTTTTCTCCGAGACTACAGAATGGGGTCCATTTACAATAACAATCTGCGCTTTCATATGCAAGAGATGTATAGGATGGAGTACACTTTACAGATGAAGGAAACAGAGTCTTCCTCAACAACTTTAGACTCTGTATAGGTACTTACATATAAGTACCAAAAACTCTGAATGAACACAACGGCTCTTTTTAGAGCCACTCAAGAACAAAACACTTAAGCTTAATCTTTATCTCCCAACAATTTCATTTTTTTCCCCTTGGATCCGCGAACCCACCGCGAGAGAATCCGTGCATCCAACGCGATAGAATGCGCGCACCGTGCGCGCATTTCGCCGCTTTTTTTTTTTTTTAAAGGAGGGCCACAGGGGGTCCTTCTGGGACCCCCTAGGCAGATCTAGAGGGTCAGAGTATTTCCACTCTGCCCCCTTTATATCTTTTACACACTTATTCCCCTTCCATCTTCAGCCTCGCTTCTACCGAGGCAGAAAATGGCCGCCAACAGTTCCTGGTTTCGAATGTAGAGAGACACTCGACAGCCAATTAGCATTCAGCGCGCGATCAGGAGGGTGCGCGCTCCGTTCGGGGAGGGTGCGCTTACGGTGCGGGTACGGTCCGCGGATCCTCCGCGGCCATGGATATCACTAACTTTTTTACCCTAATTTTCTCAGGAACTACTGAACAGATTCACACCAAATATGCAAAAGGCATGAGTCCAAACTGAGGACTACCTCTTTGCCAAATTTGGTGTCATTCCGTTCAGCGGTTCGGGCTGTAGCTGCGACAACAGATCCTATAGGAAATTGCATGGGGAAAACGCGTTTTGGGACCCCCCTTTTTTCTCGGCCTCTGCTTCACGGATCACCGCAAAACTTTCAGGGTAGGAGCGGAGCGGAGCTGGCCAAAAGTTTTGAGAATTTTGCGAAGATTCGTCAATCGGCGCCAAAGATATTCCCAATAGAATGTTGCGGATTTCCTATGGAAAATAGGTCCTAACTATAACTATCTACTGGCGACCGCCAGTAGATAATATATATAAAACTGTACATACTGTTTTTTAAACAAACTTCAAATACAATTAAAATAATCCCAATATACATCTCTGCATTAAATAATATATTTCAAGCAACACAGTTTCATAAAAAATATCAAATCACTTTTACATAAACCTCAAAAATATGTAACTCGCCTATTTAAAAAAATCTGTTGAATGCAAAATCTCACACACTCAGTCAGGATTTTCTTTTTCACACAGAGAATGTAGATCAACAGACTCTGCAAGGTTGAACAAGTATTGGCAAACTTTCCCTCAATTTTTCAACACATATAGACATAAGCAACAAATGGCATTGCTTCCCAGTGTTTTTCAAATTGGAAAACGATTTTCCATTGGTCACAGAGAATAATACTTCTCAACTGACATCTTCACCCCTTGTCCTTAATGTCACCAAGTGATGCCATTGGTTAAATTCTTTTTGCATCTCCAACCACCTGACCTCATGATTTTGCACTGTGGTGGCAATGACCTAGGCACATTGACTGGGTTAGCTCTGGAAATGCTAATGAAGGACACCTTTGCAGAATTGCTGTTGCTTTTCCCCCAAACTGCCTTTGTGTACTCTACCATAGGCAAAAGACAGAAATGGAACAGGTCCAATCAATTTTGTCCACAGATTGAGAAAGCAAGAAAAATGTCAATACAGCTGTTTCTGCGTATCTCAGAGACCACAGTATGGGGTCCATATACAACAACAATCTGCGTTTTAATATGGATGGCATATACAGAAGACATGGTGTACATTTCACAGATGAGGGAAACAGTCTTTGTCAACAACTTAAGACTGTGCATTGGCACTTACATGTAGCTACAAAAATCTCGTAATAAACACAAGGGCTCTTTTTAGAGCCACCCAATATCCTAACATATAATCTAGGTTTTTATTTAAAAAATGTTTTATATTTTTCCTTGGAGTCGCGCACCCAGCGCGAATTAGAGTCGCGTGCACACTAGGGACCGCGCTAGGTACGCGGCTCCGTATTTTCCCGTAAAAAAAAAACATGGCTCTTACCATTAATTTCTATTCGCCCCGGGAACCCCATCCCCCGGGGCCCACATAACACGTTGGCGACCGTGGGGGGAGCCCCAATGCCCCCATGGTCCCGCCGGCTCCCCGCAACCTTCGGGAGCCGGCATAGCTTTTCACGCTAGGAGTCACGTACCCCTTGTGTGCACACTAGGGGCCGCGCTGAGCGCCGCGTTAGGTACGTGACTCCGTATTTTCCCGTAAAGAAAAACATGGCTCTTACCATTAATTTCTATTTGCCCCGGGGACCCCATCCCCCGGGGCCCACATAACACGATGGGGACCGGGGGGGGAGCCGCAATGCCCCCACGGTCCCGCGACCTTCGGAAGCCGTCATAACTTTTCGCACTAGGAGTCACGTACCTCTTGTGTGCACGCTAGGGGCTGCGCTGAGCGCCACACTAGGTACGCGACTCGGTATTTTCCCGTAAAAAAAAACCATGGCTCTTATCATTAATTTCTATTCGCCCCGTGGACCCCATCCCCCAGGGCCCACAGAACACGTTGGGGACCGTGGGGTGAGCCCCAATGCCCCCACGGACCCGCCGGCTCCCCGCATCCTACGGGAGCAGGCATTGCTTTTCCACATGAGGAGCTGCTAACATGCAGCTCCCCATGACGAAAAGCAATCTGCTTTGCTTCATTGAAGCCAGAGCAGGTTTCCCTGCTCTCGCTTCAATGAAGCAAAGCAGTTTGCAATGACAGGTCGGGAGCCGCGAGGCTCCCGACCTGTCATTGCAAACAACAGTGTCCTGGAGGTGGGCACCCCGGGACACTGCCGGAGCCAGCCCAGGGGGGTGGTGGTCCCCAGGGCCACCACAGGCTCCAGGAGGGGGGCCACCCGGCCCACCTCTAAAATCTGTAGAAAGCCCTGGGGTTGGCGGTCCCCCGGGCTGTGGGGGTCCCCCTGGGCCCCCGCAAAAAAAAGTTTCAAATGCCCCCGGGACTTGCCCACCCGGGGGCAAATTAATAACGAAGCGCGGTAGTCCGCACTTCGTTTTTTTCATTTTCACGGCTGGATCCGTGCACCCTGCGTGTATTCGGCTGATTTTTTTTTTTTTTATTTCTTTTTTTTGCCTGGGGGTCCCTGTGGGACCCCCTAAGCACACCTAGGGCATCAGGGTGTTTCTATCCTGCCCCCTTTTCCTGATTTCCACATTTGTTTTTCAGTTTTCTTCTGCCTCTGTTCTACCGAGGCACAAAATGGCTGCCAACAGTTCCTGGTTTGGAGTGTTGACAGCCAATTAACATGAAGCTCGTGATCGGGAGGGTGCGCGCATGGTGCTCGCAGGGTGCGCGGATCCTCCGCGGCCATAGATATCACTATGTTTATTTCTCAATTTCTCAAAAACTACTGAACGGATTAAAAAGGTTGCTTTCTGGGCCAAGCAGTACCTTTTTGCCAACTTTGGTGTAATTCCATTCAGCAGTTTTTGCTATAACAGTGTCTAAAGTTTTTATGGGAAAATGATTTTTTCACCACTATTTTTTGAATTTCTCAGGAACTACTGAACGGATTTACACCATTTAGAAAAGGTGCGCTTTCTGAACTAAGGGCTACCTTTTTGCAAAATTTGGTGTAATTCCATTCAGCAGTTCGGGCTGTAGCCGTGTCTAAAATTTCCTATGGGAAATAACATGGGTAAAACGAGTTTTAGGACCCCCCTTTTTTCTCTGCCCCCGCTAGACGAATCACCCCCACACTTTCAGGATAAGAGCTGACCAGAACGGGCCATCAGTTTTGCAAAGTTTGCAAAGATGCGGCAAATGGCGCCAAAGTTATTGGCAATAGAATGTTACGATTTTCCTATGGATAATAGGTCCTAACTATATAAATAAATTTATATATTTATATATGGGACTTCAGCAAGCCCTACTAATATGGGATTTCAGCCAGCCCTCTTTATCCATTAGCCTGCTGTTCTATCATTCACATATGTTTGTTCCACCTGCCACATCATAAACAATGTGAGAGCTGTTTTTCCTTTTGCTCATCGAAATACATTATAATGAGCTTATGCAAACTTAAACTACTTTACACCAGTGCTTGAAATGGAAAAATAGAAGTACCTGCTTGTTTCCGAGAAGTGCCGGTACTCTCCAATTGAAAGTATTGCATTTCTCTTGAGAAGTGCCGGTACTCTCCCTTTCAAAACAAAAAAGTTCTGGTACTCAGTACCAGATAGTACCGGCCCATTTAAAGCACTGGTTTACACTAATCTCCATCTTGCATCAATGTCACAATACATCACATGACAAGTACTACTGTTGTTTCTTGATCTAAATAAAGAATTGAGAGCTTTACACTATTAAACAGAGAGTGTCCCCAGAGACCTTTCCTGCACTGTCAATATCTAAGGACATCACAACTGTCGCAGGCTATCATTGTACAATGTATCAACTAGTAGGCTCGAATAAACTGTGAGAACGACTGAAATCCAATGTAATACTACCATGAGGGAATCTTTAAATATATTATGTAGCAAAATGTTTCTTCTTGCTTGCTCCTCATTGGGGCATATCCTGAGAACCATGTACTTGTGTATAGTGTGGAAAAGTCTTGGCCTAAAGTCCTATAAAAGGATGTGTATTTCTTTGTACCCTGGAACCCCTTGTTCCCCATATATGCTTATAGAACTGACCTGAGTTCTTTATACTTATAATTTTACGCATTGCTGCTAAACTTACTGGTGGCATATTTCATGTATCCTGCCTATTAACTCTTGATATAAAATGTCAAACTATAACCGGTGTTTGTCATTCTTATAAGAATGTTTCAGTATTGATTATTGAATTTGATCATAATTGTTTTAGTGACGGGTCCAATCAGGGAGCATGAAAGTCTGTATCGGGACTACTCTGCTCCCGGTCGTAGCCGATGGAGCGCCTTGTATGATCATTGAGGACAAGTTTGCGCGCTGACAGATGTAGCAGCAGAAGCGACGTTTCTGATTGGATCCAAACAGTAACTGACAAACAAATTGGCTATAGAACCGATTACTGTACCTTCATTGTCCAGACGGATTTTCCCCGAGATTTAAACTGACACCTTACCATCCCAATCCTTATTCCGGGAGACAAGGTGGCCGAAGAAGAACAATGTGAGTATCAATAGAGATTTGCACGTGTGCAAAAAATGAATACATTGCAGAGTAGTGCTTGCTTGGAGTTGCAGTAGGTATAGGGTGATTGAATACAGTGGACAGATTTTGAGAGTAATCATTATAAGGCTTTGATCTTTGGATTTGTGGGAGCTATAGTTATTGCATTCTTGATGATGTTCTTTCACTTTTTTTTACTTGATAAATGATGAACTGTTATACATACGGTATAGAGCTAAAGACAGATACCTCAAGTTAGAGTATTGAACTTGGCTACTAAGGTGTGGTGTGCTGTGAGGCACTATCAGCTACACCAAGATAGGGATGTAATCTTTGCTTGCATGATTATACTAATTGAACTCGATGGAAGCTCAGTCCTTAGTGCACAGGAGTGAATGCACTGAGTACAGTGACTTTCGCAGGTCAAGGGCACAAGGTTGGATGAAAGTAGGTAAGATTATTGCTGTTGTAGAGGTTTTCTGTTTAGTTGAAGCAGACAAACGAGAAACATTTGTGGAAAGTGGTTCAGAAAATTCTGACGATATTAAGTGTTACATCTTCAAGGTGCCGCACAGGAATTGGGTGGCAGACGCCATAGCTGCGCTGTGATAGAGTGACCTTGGACAGAGATGAGCTAGTATTGGTGGACCCATTAGTGTGGAGTAAGTGAGTGATTGGAATAGAGAGTGACCAAGAGCTTATCATAATAGGAAATCCCTTCACAAAGAAGGAGGAGGATGTGAACAAAGACTAAAAAATCCTCCCTGAAGGTACCCAAGCTAGGGAAATGGCAGCCAAGAAAGTGTTACACATGTGCGTGCCAATAGCATGAACATACATCTAAAGACGGGGAGTTATGATTCCCATTGAGTGGGACCTTCCATATCCCTCGAACACAGAACGTGAGGAGAAGAATGTTGACTTAAACCCACAGCTGAGGCCCATACAAATAGAAGCCTTATATCGTTGGGAGCAAATGGCAAACAAAAAGAAAAGAAAGAAATTTGAATAAAATATCTGGAGGAGGGCTCTTGCATGCACAAGAAAACAGGATGAGGAAAGGCAGAGGAAGTGGAGGGAGGAAGTCATCGAGAACATTTGGGTCTATCCCTTAATAGAGAACTGTTAGACCTAGCACCCTTGGCATGGTTTTCCCCAGGGCCTGGCTACCAGGCTTTCCTTAATAAACAATGCAAAACGCATGTTTTAAAAAGTATGCTTTAAAGCTATTTGTTTTGCGTTGTTCATTTGGAAGTGCCTGCAGCTCCCCAGCAACAAAAGTGTTCCCTCTGCAGTGAACCTGGGCCCCACTCTGCCACCCCAGCAAAAAATGCCCGGTAGCCAGTCCAGCCCTGGTTTTCCCTGACGTTTTGCCTTTAGACCTTCTGTTTTGCTGACTTTGTTTTTGCTGGCAATATGACTCTGGACACTTTACCTCTGCTAACTAGTGCCACAGTGCATGTGCTCTCTGCATTAAACATGGTAATATTGGCATATCCACAATTGGCATATTTAATGTACTTATATGTCCCTAATAAGTGCACTACCTGTGCCCAGGGCTTGTAAATGAAATGCTACTAATGAGCCTGTACCAATGATTGTGCCACCCACTTAATTAGCCCTTTAAACATGTCTGAGGCTTGCCATTGTAGGGTCTGTGTGTGAGGTTTAAAACTGTTGTTTCAACCTGGCAGGTTAAACCTCTTGCCTGGCTCAAATTGACCTTTTCAATACATATACGTCACCCCTAGGGTAGGCCCTGGACAGCCCAGAGGACAGGGTGCGCTATATTTAAAAAGAGAGATGTGTACTTTTAAGCTTTACATATCCTCGTAGTGAAAAACTCTTAAATTCGTTTTTAACTACTGCAGGGTCTAAATTGCCCATAGTCTAACATTGGGATTACTTTATTTCATTTTATAATCGTCATTTCCAAATGGAAAGATATGACTGGTTCATGTTTGGTGTCTCTGGCTGACAGGGCATCTGTGCACTTCAAAGGCAAGCCTCTAGTAGTTCCTCCCCACTTCAAAGGCACAGCGGTGTATAAAAGAAGGACTTCAGACACAACCACTTCAGTACACTTCTGGACCTATGCATACTCTGCCAGGAAGAAGGACTGCTGTGCTGTTGAAATGACTGCACCTCTGCTGGACTGCTAATTTTCTGGACTCCTGCTTTGCTGTGCTGACCTGCTGTCCTCTTGCCTGAGTGAGAAGGATTGGACCTTCATCCCTTGCACCCAGAACTCAGAGAGACTTCAAGGGCTAGCTGGCTGGCCTCCTGATCTGAAGCCTCAGGGACATAACAGTCTTGCAGCAACCTTGCATCTGCACCTGGACTCTGCCATCTGTGAGTCTACGCTGCCAAGTGGTGCTACCCCAATCCTGGATCCTTAGAAGTGCGCCTAAGGTGCTTACCAGCAGAACCGACCCATCTTATCTGCTGAGTGGAGCATTCTCTAGCCAAACTGACACATCTCCTCGGCCGAGCAACGCATCCTTGAGCAGAACCGATGCATCGCTGCTGTTGCGTGGATTGGGCCCGATGCAGAAGATCCACATCCCCCTTGCATCTTTGGAACAGACACATCGCTGACAGAGCACCACTTCTCCCACTAAGGTCCTCGCATCTCGGGTCGATAGCAGCTCAGTGTTGCTGCCAAACTCCACATCACAACCGATGCATCGCCCCAGGTGCACATCGCATCCTCAAACGCCCGGACTTCACATCACAAGCCCCACTGGCGGGATTTTCGATGACGACACATCAGGACCTTGCACGCCAGCTTCACATCATCTCGGAAATGACACATCGCTTCGACTGTGCGATGCTTCTTTGCCTTGGATCCTCACAATGCTCTGCAACCAGGATTTAAGATACTTTGTTTAGTAGGCCTAACCTGGTCCCTGTAGCCGTCCCGCACTCCATTGCAGTTGACCTGAACTTGTGACTTTGCCCCCAATATCCCTTTTTGGCACTTTCTGCTTTTTGGAGCTATTTTTCCATAAAACTTTAAAATTCAGTATCTCTGGTTGATTGTATTTTTGTAGTTTGGGTCCTGTTTTATTTATTAAATTCTTCTCTGGTTTTCTAAACCTGCCGTGGGTGCTTTTTGTGTGGTGTTTTCACTGTTTGAAGTGTTGCACAAATACTTTACACAATGCCTCCCAGTTATACAGCCTGACTGCTCTGCGCCAAGCTACCAGAGGGTGAGCACAGGTTAATTTGGGGTTTGCTTGTGCCTTTCGCTGACTAGGATTGTCGTTGCTGCTTGACCAGGGCTCATACAACCGCCAACCAACAACCCAGTTTCGAACATTGGTGATCAGCGGTGGGATAGGACTTGTGTTTGTGCAGTGCTATACAGTAATCTGGTGTACATTATCATTCCATATCTCAGACTAATTCAAGTAAATTCTATCTGATTGGCCTTTTTGCTTTTTCTAAATGTATTCTCTCTGTACCTGGCTACTGTGTCTGTGACCTCACCCGCAAATTAGGAGTTTGAGCTGATGAGCTACCCCGGGGCCTAGCTCAAGGGTTTTGTCGGAAGAGGGGGTTGCCCAAAAAGAGGAGCACTGAGAAGGCAGAGTGCCAGAAAGCTTTAAGGGCATGGGCAGAGGCCCATAAATTCCCAAATTAAGCAGATATCTAGGAGGATGAGGAAGGGTCAGAAGAAGACCCACAGGAGGGTCTTGCACTGCGACCTGTGGAGGAGGGTGGTAACATAATCCCACAATTGGAGATCCCTCTTTGTGCAGGGAGCAGTGTGTCTTGCCAGGTCCTGACCACAGAAGAGTTGATGGACAGGAGGTAAGAAAGAAAGAAAGCTCAAGTAGGAGCTGGCCAAATTGAAATTGAAGAAAGAAAGAGCCTTGGAGGAAAAGAAACTGGCAATGGAAACAGAGCAAAAGAAATTGGCTATGGAGGAGAGGATTACCTTGGAGCATTTGGCTTATGAGAGGAGCCTTAAGTAGCTGGACATCAAGGCCAGACAAGCAGAGTCAAGTGGTGATGGTGGCAGCATTTCTTCAGTGCCCTCTGGAGACAAGAGGGTCCACATTCCCAAAAGTCTGGTGCCTACTTTTATTGTGAGAGACGATATTGATAGATGGTGTGAGGATATGAGATTGCCTTACAGATGCAATAGATCCTTAAGGAGGATTAGGGGGCTAGTCTGTGGAGGCTGATATCTAGCGAGGGCTAAAAAGGAGGACAGGATTAGGTATCTCCCCCATGAAGGAAACCCTTATTAGAAAGTATGGTCTGACCCCACATAAGTGTAGGCTCAAGTTCAGGGACAGCCAGAAGCTGTCGATTCCTTTTGCAAGGCACTGCATGGCTGGGTGAAGGGCAGTGAGGTGAATGATTACAAAGGGCTGTATGATCTGTTGACAAGAGAGCACATTCTCGGTAATTGTTTTTCAGAACTGCACCAGCACTTCTTGATTGATAGTAAGCTCACCGACCCTTAGGGGGCTTGTCAAGGAGGTGGACTGCTGACTCATAGTAAGGCATCTTGGGAAAAACTTCACAAGGGTGGGCAGGGCCCCCATCGGAAGAATGAAGGGAGGGATAAAACTAAAAGCAAGGAGTTCTCTAAAGGACTAAAACTAGTTCCTTGGACCAAGACTCCCATCCCCCAACTGAAAACAAAGGAGATCATTCCCCGATAGCAGGTCTGCAGGAAAAGCACCCCCTAGGTTTTAGGAGTGCCAACAGGAATGGCACTTCAAGGTGGATGCCAAGTGTCCCAGGTGTGCACATCACCCCACTGGTGGGCAGTCACTGAAGCTGGCAAGTGTAGCGCTTGGGGAGGAGATTGTCTCAGACAGTGTGGGGGACAGAGTAGAGGTTACCTTAGTGTCCCTGGGTGATGGAGAGATGGTGCAGAGAACTCACATGCCTAGTAATACTAGGAAATACAGGCAGTGGGTCACCATCAATGAGAGAGGGTGGAGGCTCTGACAGACACTGGAGCCAGCATGACAACTGTCAGATTTCATCTGGTGACCTTAGAGCAGGTAGTTCCTAATATGTTCCACCAAGTTGTTGCAGCTGACAACCACGAGAGCCACTACTATCCAGTGTTTCTGCCTCCCTTTGAATAGGGGCATGTCCCAGGTTCCTTGAGGTAGCTGCGAGTCTGTCCATTCCAGTGGATTATCTGCTTGGCAATGATCTGGAGCATTCCGCCTGGAAGGAAGTGGAGTTCAGGTCCCACTTGGAGATGTTGGGGTTGTCTGAGTAGATGTGCCTGACAACACAGTCCATGTGTAGGAAGGTGGATATCTGACTATGGTTACCCCCAAATTTTTGCCTAGTGTCTAGCTGGTTTTTCGACTTAGTTGGCCTGAGATCCTGCCATTCAGGACCTCAGCCCATCTGCTCTCTCTTTAAAATGGACTCCATGTACCCTAGGTGCATAACCCATTGGAACTAGATCACCCTGTGAGCCCCTGTACCAGTGTACACTAGGTACCCAGGGCATTGGTGTATCTAAGGCCACCAAGGGCTGAAGCATGTATTGTGCCACCCCTGGCCTGGCCTAACAAATTTGACACAACTGGCTGATCACTCAGCTGGGGTAAGTTGGTGTAACCACCTCTTACTTAGGTGTAGTATACCTATACCTAACCTTAAATGGGACACATGTTAACCTATAAGTCACTCCTATGGCAGGCCTTAACAATCCTGAAGGCAGAGTGCTTGGTTCCATGTGAGATGGTGCTCTGGCATGAGCTGAGCCTGTCTGCAGTGGTCGGAACAACTTCCTTCTACTGTTTCCAGATATCGTCATACCATATACTCTTAAGTGCATTATGAACCTCGCGGTTAAATGCTATCTTTGGTTTGGCTTTATCAAAACATGTCGAGTAAGGTGTCATACGAATTGGAGTACTAACCCCTCGCCAATTCTGGCGACGGGGTTAGCATTCCACCCTTCTAGAGGGACACGACATGTACAGTACCTGAAACCCGGGTAAAATCAGACATAGCCTCAGCTCCACAAAATGGATGCTGCCACCACAGACACAAGTCTGCCCTCCTGCTGCTGGGAGTCCTTCCAGCTTGGGAGACGTGGTCAAAGGGTTTCCTGCCAGGGGAGGTGCGAGCACCACCCCAGACAGGATTTTGTGTATTGGTCAGGTAGGGCTTGAAAGAAACCATACATGCCTGAGGCTCACAAGGAGCCTCGGTGCATATGCCAGTTCAATCCGGTCCTGGGGCACACCAGTCCCGGGCCTGGGGCGAGCTGGACAAAGGATTGGGGGTGTAACCACCCCCCTTCCTGGTCCCACCCTTAGGGAGGGACCTAGCAGGTAGTCCGGCCCCTAGAATCCGCTTAAAGGTAGGAGCTGTGTCCTAAGACTTCAGACATCCTGGAATCAACTTGAAACTAAGAAGAAGACGGGAACTTCGACGCTCTGCCGCACAGAGGACTGAAGCCAATCTCCCCTGTGGTCAGGGAGTGACCACCTTACTAACGCAAGCACCATCCAGCGAATCAACGTCTGCTTTGCCGCCGCCTCCCGCCGGAGCCCGAGCCCAGAGACTGACAAGACCTGGACCTCCAGACCTCTCACCGCTCGATCCACAGTCCCTGAAAAGAAGAGACCCGTGGAGGCACCGAGACACGTGGAGCCAGCCATCTTGAAAAGACCACGACAAGCTGCAAGCGCAACAACCGAGGCTCCCTCCAAGTTGTGCTTTGGGATCTGAGAAGCCCAACACCCGAGCAGCATCTGCACCAAAGGTGAGCCCTCCAGCATCTCCACGATCTGCGTGGGGCCCTTCTGCATTTTGCCACTCGACGCGCCTAACCGGTTGCTGGCCCGCTGGCTAGTGGCCATCTTGGCGACGAACTTCAAGAAATACACCGCTGGTCTGGTTGCTCCAGACTGGCCCTTGCTCCCCTCCAAAGGAGCAATCCCTCTGACCTTGCTGGTCAGAACCATCAGCTTATTTTCGTTTCCACAACAATTGCTTTTGCCAAGGCCTGTTTGCTTCGATCAAGTCGCCAACACCGCCGACAGCGAGAGCCTGCGTGGGACAGCTCGTGAACCGACTCCTGGACGTCGTCGACCTTCAGGGACCACGTGGCTGCAGAGACAAGCTACACCTTCCTTCCTGTTTGCACCCGACATCGCCTGGTACCCACCTGGTGCCACGCTGGTCACTGGCTAGTGACTGTGAACACTGTCCCCTCTGCTTACAGGTCTTCTACAACTCCGATCCACCCTTGGATCCACCGCATCCCTTCCGGACCGACCGCCTGCAACATCTTTGTCCACAGGCTCCATTGAACAAATAGAAGAAACCCCACGCACTTCGACACCTACGCACCCGCTTCCTGTGGGTGAGGTAAAGCTGGCACTCCGGTGCCCAAGTGTAGAGTATCATCTCTAGTGTCTGTGTTTCCAATCTTGAGTTCATAGTCCATCCGGAAGATTCCTTTTGCAGTAACTTTGTACTTTTTACGCACCCATTGAAAACCTATGGGAGCTCGCGTGTGACTATTTGCTCTGCACACGCAACCCGTGGACCTCCTGGTCACTAACTGAAGTTAGCTCCTTGTAGGCCCAGCGATTCTAGAGGCCCTAGGCCTTTTCCCTTTTCTGTTTGTGGTACTTATACCACTATTTTAGTATATGGTTTGAGCGGCCACCAGGGCCTATCCATATAAAGTGCAACTTCTGTGTATTCTACTGTAATCTTGTTTGACGATTTGTGCTCCTGTGCTCATAAAGAGACTAGGGGTTACTTTGAGAAATAAATACATATATATTTTGAATATATATCTGTGTGGTGTCCTTTCATTGGTATAAAAGGGGGTTGCATTTGGTAAAACAGCTTGCTTAACACGTTTCACGAGTTTAGCCTCAAAGACTGCTTAGCCTACGCTACCACTAGGGCAGCTAGTCCGAAAAGGTTGACTTACAACCACACCATAAGGGTTGCTTGGCATGGTACAAGGTGGTCACTTTAACTAGTGAACATCATATACCAGGCCAACTTCTCACATTGGTGAGCAGCGGTTGGATTTGAGCTTGCTGTGTTTTACCATTGTAATCTCTTGGTTACCAATTGAAAGATCACATAGATACCTGTAGGTACATATAAAACAAGATTAGATATACTTAAGTTCTACTGAACTTAGTTGTTGTAGAGCAAAGGGAGTAGCACACCCTGACTACAACTACTAGATAGGTTTAGTAGGTAAACCCAAGTGTAGGTAGATTGCAACACATCCACCCACACTTAAGAGCAATGGCTGGGGCAGAGGGGTCCAATGTACCCATCTCTGTTGAGAGTGACCCCCAGAGGGCACCATCCATCTTTGCTACCCTAAACCAAAATGAGCTCAGGCAGTTGGCAAATATCAGGGGCCTTAAACAGCCCAAGAATCCTACTTCTGCTGAACTCAGAGAGCTTTTACAGGCTGATGAAGATCAGAAAGCTCTCAGGAAAGCCTCCCAGTTAGGCCCCTTAGGGACAGGAACAGGAGGCCCCCCTTCTGAAGATGCTACTGAAGTACCCCTTTCCAATGGTCATCCCTTAGAGGAGAATCATACTACGGAGGAAGAAAGTGGTGGGGATACAGAAGGTAGTGAGGATGAAGGGAGAACTAGCCCAGTGCCAAGTGTTATACGTGGCCCAGCTAACTTAAGGCTATTGGGGACTGACAATGGGATCACCCCATTGGATCTCCCCAGAGGACTTAACCAGGGGCTTGGGAGGCAAAGGAATCACTCAGGTGAATCTAATGCTTCTCATACCTCTAGAGGCTCTCAAGGTCACTCCAGGAGAAGGATGACCACCCCTCAGAGGAGGGAGTATGAGGCCAGAATGCAGGAAGCCCAGCTGAGGATCAGGAAGCAGGAGCTAGAAGTAGCCCTGATGGAAGAGAAACTGAACAAGGCTAGGCAACCTAGAGAGAGTGGGTCTATACCCACTGGTGGCAGCACTGTCCCTAGGGACAAAGATAGGGTCTTTGACAATAGGAACCTGTCCAAGGTTGTGCCCCCCTACAAAAGTGGGGATGATATCCACAAGTGGATGACTGCTCTTGAGAGAGCCTGCAAAGTACAGCAGGTTCCTGAAGACCAGTGGGCAGCAATCTTATGGCTCTCCTTTGAAGGTAGAGGCAGAGATAGACTCCTCACTGTTAGGGAGGAGGATGTCAGAAACTACAGAGCCCTGAAGAGTGTCCTGGTTGATGGGTTAGGCTTAACCACTGAACAGTACAGGTTAATGTTCAGAGATACCCAGAAGACACAGACTCAGGACTGGTCTGAATATGTGGAATGTGCCACTAAGGCTTTGGTGGGTTGGTTGCTGGGAAGTAAGGTGTCTGATTATACAGGATTGTACAATTTGATGATGAGAGAGCAGATTTTAAGTAATTGTCAAAACCAGCTTCTCCATCAACACCTGGTAGACTCAGATTTGACCTCTCCCCAAGAATTGGGAAAGAGGGCAGATAAATGGGTCAGGACCAGGATCAGGCCTAAAAACCAGGGTGGTGACCAAAAGAAAGATACCACCAAGCCTCAAGAGAAGGGTGGGGATAAAGCAAAAGAGAAATCTTCCTCAGGGCCCCAAAACTCCACACAGGGTGGTGGGTCCCAAGCTCCCTCCTCTACCACAGCTAAAAAGCCTTACTGCCATGAATGTAAAATTCCTGGGCATTGGAAAACTGACAGCAGTTGCCCAAAGGCTAAAAACAAAACTGTTCCTCCAATTACTCCTGTCACACCACCTATTACTGTCAGCAGTAATCCCCCAGGTGGTGGGAGTGCCCCCAGAAATTTGGGTGGGTTTACTTGGGGAACCCAGGGGGACCCTGGCTTAGCCAATTCCCCTACAGCAACTACTCTTGTCTGTGATGGTGGCATGGGGTTTGCCAACTTCACTGCCTGTCCCAACACTTTGGGTAGGTACAGACAGGAGCCCTACATCAATGGTACAAAAGCTGAGGCCTACAGAGACACTGGAGCTAGCATCACGATGGAGGCCCATTGGCTAGTTCCCTCTGAGCAGCTTTTGCCTGGTTTCTCCTACCAGGTAACAAACATTGATGGCAAACAAAACAGTCATCCCATGGCAGAGGTATGTCTCAGCTGGGGAGGTGTCACTGGCCCTAAAAGGGTGGCAGTGTCCCCAACCTTGCCTGTAGACTGCTTACTGGGGAATGACTTAGAACTCTCAGCTTGGGCTGGAGTTGAACAAGACACCCATTCTAAAATGGTAGGCCTTCCACAAAAGGGTAGTGGGGTTGTGCCATTCACAACCCCTGTCCAAATAGATTTCCTCCCTGGAAAGGTTGGAAGGGCAGTGGTAGCCACAGCCCAGGCACAGACAGACTTCCCTGTAGAGACTGGCAGAGCTGTGACAGTCACAGCTCAAACACAAACTGAGTGCCCCCCTGAAAAGGTTGGCAAGGCTGTAATGGTCTCAGCCTATACTCAGACTGACATAGGTGTAGTGAAGCCTGAAACAATGGATCACTCCACACAAACAGAGAGTAGTGGGGAGGAAGAAAAGTCTCCCTCTCCCCAGACATTAGGAAAAGGTCAGCCTCCTCAGGGATCTGACCTCACCCCTTGTGAAGGAACTGCCCCAGAGGTAGCCAGGCCTGGCCTGGCAGAGCCTCTGATGTCAGTGGCCCCTTCCAAGGTGGGACCCAGTCTGGTGCAGGTAGCCTGCCTCTCTCTACCCTGCCTCAGTCAGCCCAGGGCTGCAGAGGTCAGGGAGGCCAGTGGACCCCAAGAGGGCCCCTGTCCACAAGAACCCCCCCATCAAAAGAATGAGGATTGCCTGGCTAGTAGCCCTAGTCAGGTGATGGGTAAAAACATTCCTGAGGGATCTCCTTTACAGGTAGTTAGGGACCTCCCCCAGAGGGATTCTGTTGGGCACAGCCAAACATGGGACCTTAGGGCCCCAAACCTGACCTGTCCCTCCAGTAAGCCCACAAAAGGGACCCAGCCTCCAGCTTTAGGTAGCCAGAGGCTGACCCTGAGAGCACAGTGCAACTCAGTTAAGGAAAGAAAGGCATCCATGGTGGAGGATGATTGGAGGAAGCTGAGGCCTCACTTTGAGGACACTCACTTCAGTACTCCATCTCAACACCAGCCTTTTACTTTGCCAAGACACACCAAAGGTAGAGATTCCCTATGGTGGAGACCCTCCGATACCCTTAGGGTGAGGGATTGCTTAGTGGACCATGAGACAGGGGGTAACCATGCCAGTGCTGGTTCCTCCTTATATGGCCACTTGGGCAATATAGGCTTACCTGGTCAAGGTCAGCCTTATCTCCCTTCGTTTGGGGGGGGGGGGGGTTGTGTAGGAAGGTGGATATCTGACTATGGTTACCCCAAAATTTTTGCCTAGTGTCTAGCTGGTTTTTCGACTTAGTTGGCCTGAGATCCTGCCATTCAGGACCTCAGCCCATCTGCTCTCGCTTTAAAATGGACTCCATGTACCCTAGGTGCATAACCCATTGGAACTAGATCACCCTGTGAGCCCCTGTACCAGTGTACACTAGGTACCCAGGGCATTGGTGTATCTAAGGCCACCAAGGGCTGAAGCATGTATTGTGCCACCCCTGGCCTGGCCTAACAAATTTGACACAACTGGCTGATCACTCAGCTGGGGTAAGTTGGTGTAACCACCTCTTACTTAGGTGTAGTATACCTATACCTAACCTTAAATGGGACACATGTTAACCTATAAGTCACTCCTATGGCAGGCCTTAACAATCCTGAAGGCAGAGTGCTTGGTTCCATGTGAGATGGTGCTCTGGCATGAGCTGAGCCTGTCTGCAGTGGTCGGAACAACTTCCTTCTACTGTTTCCAGATATCGTCATACCATATACTCTTAAGTGCATTATGAACCTCGCGGTTAAATGCTATCTTTGGTTTGGCTTTATCAAAACATGTCGAGTAAGGTGTCATACGAATTGGAGTACTAACCCCTCGCCAATTCTGGCGACGGGGTTAGCATTCCACCCTTCTAGAGGGACACGACATGTACAGTACCTGAAACCCGGGTAAAATCAGACATAGCCTCAGCTCCACAAAATGGATGCTGCCACCACAGACACAAGTCTGCCCTCCTGCTGCTGGGAGTCCTTCCAGCTTGGGAGACGTGGACAAAGGGTTTCCTGCCAGGGGAGGTGCGAGCACCACCCCAGACAGGATTTTGTGTATTGGTCAGGTAGGGCTTGAAAGAAACCAGACATGCCTGAGGCTCACAAGGAGCCTCGGTGCATATGCCAGTTCAATCCGGTCCTAGGGCACACCAGTCCCGGGCCTGGGGCGAGCTGGACAAAGGATTGGGGGTGTAACCACCCCTCTTCCTGGTCCCACCCTTAGGGAGGGACCTAGCAGGTAGTCCGGCCCCTAGAATCCGCTTAAAGGTAGGAGCTGTGTCCTAAGACTTCAGACATCCTGGAATCAACTTGAAACTAAGAAGAAGACGGGAACTTCGACGCTCTGCCGCACAGAGGACTGAAGCCAATCTCTCCTGTGGTCAGGGAGTGACCACCTTGCTAACGTAAGCACCATCCAGCGAATCAACGTCTGCTTTGCCGCCGCCTCCCGACGGAGCCCGAGCCCAGAGACTGACAAGACCTGGACCTCCAGACCTCTCACCGCCCGATCCACAGTCCCTGAAAAGAGGAGACCCGTGGAGGCACCGAGACACGTGGAGCCAGCCATCTTGAAAAGACCATGACAAGCTGCAAGCGCAACAACCGAGGCTCCCTCCAAGTTGTGCTTTGGGATCTGAGAAGCCCAACTACCGAGCAGCATCTGCACCAAAGGTGAGCCCTCCAGCATCTCCACGATCTGCGTGGGGCCCTTCTGCATTTTGCCACTCGACGCGCCTAACCGGTTGCTGGCCCGCTGGCTAGTGGCCATCTTGGCGACGAACTTCAAGAAATACACCGCTGGTCTGGTTGCTCCAGACTGGCCCTTGCTCCCCTCCAAAGGAGCAATCCCTCTGACCTTGCTGGTCAGAACCATCAGCTTATTTTCGTTTCCACAACAATTGCTTTTGCCAAGGCCTGTTTGCTTCGATCAAGTCGCCGACACCGCCGACAGTGAGAGCCTGCGTGGGACAGCTCGTGAACCGACTCCTGGACGTCGTCGACCTTCAGGGACCACGTGGCTGCAGAGACAAGCTACACCTTCCTTCCTGTTTGCACCCGACATCGCCTGGTACCCACCTGGTGCCACGCTGGTCACTGGCTAGTGACTGTGAACACTGTCCCCTCTGCTTACAGGTCTTCTACAACTCCGATCCACCCTTGGATCCACCGCATCCCTTCCGGACCGACCGCCTGCAACATCTTTGTCCACAGGCTCCATTGAACAAATAGAAGAAACCCCACGCACTTCGACACCTACGCACCCGCTTCCTGTGGGTGAGGTAAAGCTGGCACTCCGGTGCCCAAGTGTAGAGTATCATCTCTAGTGTCTGTGTTTCCAATCTTGAGTTCATAGTCCATCTGGAAGATTCCTTTTGCAGTAACTTTGTACTTTTTACGCACCCATTGAAAACCTATGGGAGCTCGCGTGTGACTATTTGCTCTGCACACGCAACCCGTGGACCTCCTGGTCACTAACTGAAGTTAGCTCCTTGTAGGCCCAGCGATTCTAGAGTCCCTAGGCCTTTTCCCTTTTCTGTTCGTGGTACTTATACCACTATTTTAGTATATGGTTTGAGCGGCCACCAGGGCCTATCCATATAAAGTGCAACTTCTGTGTATTCTACTGTAATCTTGTTTGACGAGTTGTGCTCCTGTGCTCATAAAGAGACTAGGGGTTACTTTGAGAAATAAATACATATATATTTTGAATATATATCTGTGCGGTGTCCTTTCATTGGTATAAAAGGGGGTTGCATTTGGTAAAACAGCTTGCTTAACACGTTTCACGAGTTTAGCCTCAAAGACTGCTTAGCCTACGCTACCACTAGGGCAGCTAGTCCGAAAAGGTTGACTTACAACCACACCATAAGGGTTGCTTGGCATGGTACAAGGTGGTCACTTTAACTAGTGAACATCATATACCAGGCCAACTTCTCACAGTCCATGGCAGCTAGAGAGAGGTAGTCAGGGGAACCTGTATCCTGGAAGAATAGCCCAGGTGACTGCCAATAATAGGAAGGGCAAGGGAAGCAGGATACTCGCTCCTGAAACTCCCATGGTCCAGGTGGAGTCTGGCCTTGAGGGGGACACCTGAGAACATAGAGGGGAGGATGTGGCCGAACTATGGAACGAGCCTGAGCTGGCCAACTGGCAGCAGGAAGGATGTCCCACCAGGGAGGAGTTCTGCAAAGGCTCAGAGGGAGTGTCCTACTCTTGTGGGTCTACAGCAGCAGGCCGAGACCCAGGCAGCTGGTGACACTTCTGGTAATCACTTGCTTTAATGGGAGACTAGTCTCCTGTATAGTGAGCCTAAGGCTCCTGAGCTTGGTGCATCCCGTGTGCTGGTGGTCCCTCCGTGCTGCAGGGCCTTCCTTCTGGGGATGGCTCATGATGTACCCCTGGCAGGTCATTTGGAGCAGAACAAGACTTTTTTGTTACCAATTTTTACTGGCCTCAAATAAGGAGGACCTCAGATGCGTTCTGCAAGTCCTGTCCTACCTGGCAGGCCAGTGGCAAGTCAGGGGGAAAGTGCAAGCCTCACCTGCAACCATTTGCTGTTGTTGGCACCCCTTTTGGAAGGGTGGGAATCGGTATTGTTGGGCCTGTGGACCTCATGACAGCCATGGGCAACAGGTTTGTCCTAGTCTTGGTGGACAATGCCACCCAGTACCCGGAGGCTATCCTTCTATGGACAGTAACTTAGGCTGCAGTGGGCAGGACACTGATGGGGATCTTTACCTATGTGGACTTCCCCAAGGAGGTGGTGTTGGACCGTGGTACCAACTTCATGTCAGGGTAAATAAAGTCCATGTGGAAGGAGAGTGGGGTGACCTACAAGTTCTCCACTTCTTACCACTCACAAACCAATGGACTTGTTGAAAACTTTAAGAGGACCAGAAAGTGAATGATTATGGGCCTGTAAGAACCCATGAGGCGGAAGTGGGACGTCCTACTACCATGCTTTTTTTTGTCTACAGGGAGGTACCGACAAGGGTGGTTGGCTTTAGCCTCTTTGTACTTCTGTAAGGGGCACCCTGTGAGGGGAAATCTCAGTTTGGTGAAGGAGGGCTGGGAACAGGCTCCAAGGAAGGCCCTCCCAGGATGTGGTCAGCTACATGCTAACACTCCACAACCAGATAGCGCACTTACCGAAACTCAAAAGGAGAATCTAGAATCCAGTCAGGAGGACATGCAACAGCATTATGACTAGAATGCCACTCTGGTCGAGTTTTAGAGTGGTCAAAAAAAGTGGGTGATGGAGCCTGTGGAGCCCAGGGCCCTGCATGACTGCTGGCCTGTGCCTTATGAGGTGATTGAGCACAAGAGTGATGTCACCTCCTTGGTGGACTTCAAGACTCTAAGGCCCCCTTAAAGGGTCCTTCATGTCAATCGTCTTAAGCCCCACTTTGAGAGGTCTGAGCTAACCATGCTCCTAGTCACTGATGAGGGGATGGAAGAGGAAATTGAACCTCTACCCGACCTCCTTTCTTCTAAGGAGCAGAATGGGTCAGTGAAGGGTATCAGCCTCACCCCTACACTGACCCTGGACCAACAGGGAGACTGACGCCAGTTGGTGGGGCAGTTTGCCTATTCATTCTCCCTTACCCCAGGACTCACCACATGGTGTACCCATGATATTGATATTGGGGACAGCTTGCCTGTGAAGAATAAAATATACAGATTGTCTGACAAGATGAGACAATCTGTGCATTTTATTCTTCATAGGCATGCTGCCGCCAATATCAATATCATAGTGAGTCCTGGGGTAATCTGTAGTCTGACAATCTCCACATGATAAATCTCTAATTCTCATCTCGCCTATTCGTTATGGCCGAGCCACTGCATCCCTGTCATTTACCTAGCTTCCAATCCAAGGGACATCCCTGTCATATTATTAATACACAACTGGTTTGTTTGCGTTTAGATAGATTCGCAAGAGCGCTATTCAAATATTTTATATTTAATGTTGTACACCTTTGCGGATTGTCACCAACACAACAGTGTTCACCTTATACCAGGATCCTGTCACTTTTTCCCTTTCTTGTTTTAAACTTACTTGCACTCCACGGAATCACTGAATTATTGTGTTTTTAAACTCTCACAGTCGTTCTCCTCACTTCTCACTTAGGGTTTCCACGTTATGGCGATGTTGTTTCTCCACATGACCGGCTGGTCATGTTGGATCCTCCTGTCATCCATTAACGTTAGATTTTCCAGTATTCCATGTTCATTCAATTGTTTGTATCCTCCCCAGCCCTGAAGAAGTCGCAGGAATACTCCCCTATGTGATGAAAAAACGTGTCGGCTGCTTGCTTTTTCGTTGTTTCATTTATTAAATACATTCAAAATCATATTTCTGGTGTGGACTCCAGATTCTGTCTCGATACTAGATTACCCATTACTGGATATTGACCCCAATTACGTGTGCCCAGGACATTGCCTCTCACTGTAAAGATGAGTGTGTGTTAACTGAGCACAAATATTTCTGTATCTGCTGACACAGCCATTTTCGAACAAAGGGCTGTCACCCCCTACTGGGTTAGACTATGGGTTTGGAGCACAGATGCTGCCGAATTCCGAAACCATTGCAGTCAACTTTATTGAGGTGCAAGTTAAATTGCTCATATATGCTCATGGTTCAGCTGGTCATTAGTTTGCACTCTCTAGTTGGGACCTGTCAAGTAGGGTCTGGGGTGAACCATGGTAACCAACCCCCAAAGGTATTTGCATATCCTTGCACACTGGGCTCAACTATCATAGCACACAGGACTGTGTTTGCGAAGTAGAGCAGTAGTTGATTATGCACTTGGAGTCCCATCTCCTGTTGGCACTGCGCTCCCGCAAGATCGAAGGTCTAATCCAAGCGAGCAGCAAAGGTTATTTTGACAGTGAGGAGGTGCACTTGTCACATGTGGGCATGGACCTGTTCCTATCGAATATGCAGGAGGCCCTGGAAATAGCAGGTTGCAGGTGATAAAGGAGCTGTTTTGGTGGGGTGTGTTGCCAATAATGGCTATGCACACTGAAAACCCTGAGGTAATGGGTCAGTCTACTTCAGCCAGGCGCGCAACACCCATTGGACTCAAAGGTCTTCAGCTCCCCCCCCCCCCCCCCCCCCCCCCTCGTGTGTGGCAGCCCGGACTGAGACAGCTTCCGGGCACACAAACAGCCGCACCCGAGCACTTCACAGGTCTTTAAAAGACCATTTGTATGTTAATGAGACCTCGCTGTTGTTTCACCCCTTTGTAAGAGCCCCTGCAGCTCCACTCTGCCTATTGCTTAAAGTTTCAGCCCCCCCCGAAATTTTTTCTTAGCCCCCCCCCGAAATTTGGCTCTAGTTGCGCCTCTGACTTCAGCCTTTGTTTTACCTTTGCGAGTGGCTGCATTCTGTTCTCGCTCAATTTACCCGTACACACAAAAAGGACTCTGCTGTGTTCAATTTTAGACAAAGAAGTCACAAACAACACAAACATTGTCAAAGCCAGGAGCAGGCAGCCAATGCAAAACTTATTGGCTTTACCAATGATTGTATGAGGACGGGGCGAGGAACGGCAGATAGCGTAATGAAGAATACTGGTAAATAATTATAGATCCACTTGTTGCATAAAGACATATTACAAAACCATACATTTTTGGAAATCGTGTGTTAATTGCGCTCGGTGACGTTCAATTGGTTCCAAAAAATAATCAGAGTTGTTGTTCTACAAAAATAAAATATATCAATAAAAATACTAACACTGCACCATTATTTTTAGACCTGTTTCATTGTTTTGCAATATGGAAAGGCGGTGCCACACTAAAATGAACAGGAACACACTTTGTATCCTAGAGCCGTAAACAACGCATAAAAGACTAGAGCGTGCACAAAAAAAAGGCAATGATGAAACCGCCGCCACCACCTTCGTCCTCCAAGAGATCGCGATCTGCCCCAGCCCATTCATGCAAATAGACGCTTGGAATTTTTTTGACCAATTTGAGACGCCGTCGAAGCAGGCCACAGCGCGCTGTTTATAGTGTGCGAATTTAAACTGCACATGCGCACTTTGTCAGACTGAACCAAGGAGCGTTCATTGTAAAAGGAGAAGAGAAAGGAATTCAAAACCGGAAAAGGATGGGTTTGTGGGTTCCACTGGTGTTGCCTCCCATACCTTTGTTCGGTTTTATCCTGGCGCCAAAATAGAAGGGCTTTAAGTCAATGCAGCTCCTTAAAAAAAAAAGTGTTCTTGCTTGCCGTATCGAGACTGTTGAGCCTCTATTATTAAGACTGGTGGACTATACAAAAGCAGCAGCTGCAATACCAAACAGTGGGGGAGGGGTGTCGCGCAGCCTGAAGGACCCGCCAAAAGCAGCTGTGTTTGCCTTTTAAATCGCATGCAGATTTCAGCTGCTTATTGGAGGTTATACTGCGTGGCTTTATTATTTGTCCACGAGTGGGAAAAGAATAGTGTAAGGCGCTTTTCTGGACATATTAACTATTGAAAATAATATGTGTGTCGGTGCAGTGCACTGAATACCTCAATGTTTTTACCAGTTGTGGGTTCAGTCCAGTTTTTATAATCGGTTATATGTTTATGCCAATGTGCAAGAAATGTTCTTTGTTTCATCGGAGAGAAAATAGAAATCAAACTATTACATTGCAATGATACATTTCTAAAGAAACTGATCACTACAGAGCTCCCACCTTCTGTTTAAAGAGAGTGCCCGTGATGTACTTGGGGATTCGCATCTTTAGAGATTTCGGCCGCTGCAGTCTACAATACTCGGAAATCTGCCAGGATTGTTTTTTTTTCTTCTGGGAAAACCGGTTCCAAGATGGTTGTTCATACATAATGGCACTACAATGAGAGTGCAATGGGGTAGGGGATGTGGCCAGAGGAGTCTATAACTACTGGTTTCATAATCATAATGCACATCGGACCACCCTATTGAAATAAAATAACGTGTCACTTATAACAAGCGAGGTTTCGGTAGCATGAAAAAAGTTAACGAAAAGGGGAACCGCAAAAGCACGTCTACGGTGAAGGCGGACGGTTTTACTGGATTGTTACATAACAATGGCGGAATTATTTCGCTACTCAATGCTAAACACCAAAGTTTCAAATTAAATATGAGAATGAGCTAAGGCGAGTGACCCACAATGTGACCTTCAAAGTAAAGCAGACATGCCTATGAAGTTAAAATAAGTTGATTTGTCGCGATGAAGCCGTGTTATTGCGATCTTATTTGTGAAATAACTGATAATATGAGCCAAGTAAAATATGAAGCCACATGTATATCACAAAAACAATTACAACACGAATCTTTGCAGGTTGCTTTGTTAATTGTGTTCGTCTTTCCCTAATTGCTCTTTAGATGCTATTCTATAATTTGGTAGTGTTGTGTAGGTGAATATACTCAGAAGTCTTTTGTGACATGCAGTTAGCGTGCAGTCTTTCCCTACACAATGGAATAACCTTAACATCTTTATGCCCTTCATTGTGCAGTGTTTCTGCTATGAGGCGGTTGTCTAGTCAAAGAGGTTGGTTGTGTCGTGGTCCGAGTATACACCCTGACTTACTCAGCCTGGCTATATAATGAGTGTGTATCAGGGCTGCTTTCGTTATGTGAATCTGTAGCATACTTGTCAAGCAATGACATTCACTGCGCAATCCATTTTGACCATGTAGTAATTGGCATAGCCAGGGTAAAAGACGAAACATATAGGCTTGCTCTTCTACAGTGTGTGTAGTATGTGCGTGCATGATGATAACATTTATATTACGCACTCCTATGTAAAGCATTTTAGATGCCATGTTGTGTGTACCAGGCCTGTACCAGGTAGTATTGTGTAACTTTAAGGTGGCCGGGCGTCCTGGATTTGTCAAGACACTCCCGGTTTTCCTCCACTGTCCCGGCAGATTTAAACAAATGTAGCTCATGTCCTAGTTTTTGACTGTAAATGGAGTTAGGTTGTTTTTTAGATGCTCAAAGTCAGGACGAATTCGCAGCTCTTATCAGAACACAATTGAACTAATACCAGTGAGGCTGTGTTTATAAGTTGCTTTTAATTTGGTTCCTTAGTGCCTCATTGTCCGCGTTTCTATGTTGAGGCGCACTGTCATGTAAGTCATTTTCTGCCCCATGGCTGATGTAAAAGCTTAGTCCTTCTTCTCTGTCACCTAAAATGTCCCCGGTTTTGTTTTTCAAAATGTGGTCACCTTGAGTGGGCAGTTGCTCGTTACAAATTAGCGATTGCACAGCTGGGTATGTCATACATTGTGTGTAGCATGTCAATGCCAAGGGTTTCAACCTTTAATATGCGCGCGTTATGGCAGTGTTCCTTGTAACCTGCACCAGCCTATGCCCTGCATTTGCGTGCTACACCCCACCCAAACAAGCTAAATGCCCCACAGACTTGCACGGCCGATTGACCGCTTTCCAAACTTTATGCAATATTTTTGCTGAGACGTTTATGTCTCGTGAAGTTTGTATTTCATACTATGGCCGACAGAGCGGGATTTTTTTCAAATAAAGCTGCCGATTGTGTAACAAGAATTCGCGCGGGCTTTTCGGGTTCTGATGACAGTCTGGCAGACTCATATTTCCCGCGAAGCGTCTGATTGGCCACGAGCGATTTCTTGCAGCTGTCTTCCTAGCGGTCAGGTGGTGCACCCATTTCAACCAATCACTACGGAGGACCTGCTTCCTTTTGTTCGTTCGTAGGAGTCCAATTGGCTGACGTAGTCCGGGTCTCGTTGCTTGTTGGCTGCTTCTCTTCTGGCGCCAAGTGTGAATATCATATAAAGCCCGGCGAGCACTCTAGAGTTTCTGTCCGTTCGCAGTCTTCTTACTCGGCGTGTCTGCTGCGTTCTCGTGTTTTATATATTTTTATTTACTGCACTCGCTTCTCATCCTAAAATTCTTCTCAATATGCTTTCCGCCCGCAACCCGTTGGCTGCTAAAAACGAGAACCTGGGGCTCTCTCCTCTCAAGGGTTTGGCCCTGACTGATAAGGAAAACACGGTAAGGTGACGTTCCTCTTCCCTGCCTTTATTATTAATAGGGTGTTCATGCTATCTCATTCCATATCTTATTTTCTGTCTCCCGTACAGCCGCCGACACTCAGCAGCACCCGGGTATTGGCCACCAAGACTGCACGGAACATCTTCAATGAAGCCGAGAAGGAAACGGTGAGTGGTTTGGCTGCTTGGAGGGGTTAAGACAAGGGTACGGTTCCTTATCCCGGTCTATAGGGTGATGTGAGGTGATATGGTGGATTAAGCCGAGCAAGCGTAAAGTGGCGGCAGCCCGTCTAACGGCTTGTTTCTTTTTGACCGGATTTATTGTAGCATTGGAATATGCGTGTCGTGTTGCTGGGTACAGAATTAGCTGCCGTTTTTAAGCGTCAAATGTGTTTATCTCCACACCATAACTCATTTTTGTATGTATATCTCTACATGTGCAATATTGCCGAGTAACATCGATTGACGGCAACCTGAATTCCCGCGCCATCTTGTGCGATCTCTTATTTCTCCAATAGCACGCCTACACAGGACGGGGTGGGGGCGAATGAAATTGTTCGTACAGTATATCTGAATTCAAGTACATAGGCTTGAAAGAACGGCTTGTATGAATGTTTATACTTGACGGTAGTGTTAAGGAAGGGTGTCTATCTTAACGATCGACAAGTGAGTTTTGTGCTGTGGATTTAGGGGTTCGGGAGCATCTAGATAACCGTAAGGCCCGTCCGCATTGGGGGAGCGTCAATGTATGTCGTCGATTCTTGACACTTGTGCCTGGACTTCTTCAGGGGGTAGTCTAGCAGCTGGTGACTTCCTTTTTAATCATTTAGGTGAAGAGTAAAGTGAGCCGGCTGTCGGGGGTGCAGGATGAGCCTCTGCTTAGAGATAACCCTCAACGTTTTGTCATCTTCCCCATCAAGTATCACGACATTTGGCAGATGTACAAAAAAGCCGAAGCCTCATTTTGGACGGCAGAGGAGGTGAGTGAAAGCCTGGCTAGAGACTGCTGCCAATGTTGGGCGCGCCTTCAGAGGGAGGCTGTTTGACGTAGAAAAGAGCTGTGGAACATATATTACAGGGCTCAAACTCTGCTACCAAAGATTCTCATGCCCCGCCCCAACAAGACAAATTCTGGCAACAGAAGTGTATAAACTCATGGGGGCATCTTACCAAGAACGGCGTTAACCTTTTCGCTGCTTTAGCAGCCGGAAACTGCCGTTCTTGATGACATGCCCCATGGCCTCCAATACTATGTTAATAGTGTAGTTTCATGAAGGGGGGGGTGTTGTGCTGCCGATTTTAAGGCTTAGATTTAGGCTACCCATCCTATCGCGTTTACTTAAGTTATTCTGGTGTCGCCAACCTTTTTAGTAGTGAAGTAGCTAACAGTAGTTCTGCTCATGTTATTACTGTCAAAATAGTGGCCACGTGTTAACATTACGTTATTGACCACCTAAGCATTAAAGGAAAGTCCAGAGAACAGCTGATCCATATTAAATGCCCTCAATCTGACTAATCAAATAGCTGGATCATTTTTGAAATTTTATATATACACACCTCCCGTGGGTGCCACGGCCTGTGTAAGTAGCTTCCTACTCTATAAATTAGCATATTCTTATGTAAATGTACCATTGGCATTCTTCATGTTGGGAGTATTTTGTATGCTGCCTCTGTTAGGAGAATGAAATGCCACGTGATACCTCAATTAATACTAAGAAAGGTTACTCACTTCGTGCAGGTTATTCAGTGGCAGTGTGGATTGTCTAGGTCCATACAAGATATTTGCCTAATAATCATGTTGGGACTTTCGTGTAGTGTGATGTCTAACCACTGGCCGCCTTTGTCCATTTTGGATTGGGAGGTCAATTGTGTGGGACTCAATGCAAACATAGACCACCTCTTCCTTTAGTTCTGAATTTACTAGTCCATTGTTTCTAGCTAAAGTCTGATTCAAAGTTTTTTTTTTTTTTTTTTTTTTTTTTTTAATGCTAGTCTTGTATTTAGTTTGCTGCATAACTAAAACCCAAGATGGCTGCCCTCTTGCAATCTTTAAATCTGCTCATAGACCATGTTGAGTGTGGCAGTCTTACTATCTGTGTGCAGTTGAGAATTGGTTATTTGGGCTTCTGGGTTTGCCTCAGGTTATTTTGCCTGGCATTAGGAATGTGGGCGTCCCGATACCCTCTTCTGGATCAGTGCATGACCTATTTGACAACTTGTACCTTATAGCTGGTTTCGACAAGTTAGTCAACTAAATGTAGGGTTCTCTTGGGTAGTCATCCACCTTCATGATATGAAGGTGGAGCTTGCTGTCAAAGTAGTGCTCCGCACAGCTAGGACTATTCCAACAGTCTCCTCTAAAGAAGCTGGGACGTGATGCTTTTAGATTTGGGTAAAAGAGCTGTGTTCCTTACTATAATCTGTCCACGTGTCCTGGCTGTGGTAGATACTCTGAAAATACACTGGCTGTCTGGGCCAAATACTGCTGTGAACAATATCTGTGATCATGCAGCACACTGGAGGCAAGTGACTTTTTTTAAAAAATTTCATTTATAGAGCGCGCAGCTACCTATCTGGTTTTCCAGTGCTAGGCATGGGCATGATCTGTAATCACCAGCCATGTTTTTAGAGTTTACAAAACTACAATAGAGGTGCAGTGTCTTAGGAATTGTGGTAGGGCATTCCAAAGCTTAGGACCTAGGTATGAAAATGAGCGTCCTCCGGAATGAGCCTGGTGGATTCTAGGCGCACAGTAAAGGTACTGACTTGCTGATCTTACTTTTGAACAGGGTTGGTAAAGTGACTAGGTCCTGTACATATCTAGGGCCAAGCTGCATTCTTGCCCAGAATCATACCTTCCGTTTTATCACTTAAGTTTGAGTTGCCTTCCATCTAGGAGGGAGGCAGTCTGAGACCATGGTTGAGTCTGTCCCTGTGAAGATGACGGAAAGTAATTTGAGTGTCGGCATAGGAAAATGGTGTCGGACTACAGATCACCGCGTCTGCAAGAGGGTGCATGTAAAGATTGTACCCACGGCTCTGCCTGAGCCCTTTGTTTAGAGTTCAAGTCTCAGACGAGAAGACTTGACATTTTTTTAACTTTCAAGGAAAAGGTCAGCCAAACTAGGGCTGTTCCGCAAGGCCAGCTGACCTTGGTCTGTCCACAAGGATGTGATGGGACACTATCGCAGGCTGTGCTGAGATCCAACGGAATCAGATTGGCTGTGCTGCCATCATCCAAGAGATGTTTTAGGTGTTCTGTGCCACCCAGGAGTGTGGTCTCCTTACTGTCCTGCTCTGAACCCAGATTGACAAGGTTGGAGAAGTTGCCTGGATTCCGCAAAGGTGGTAATGCATAAATTTGTTTACAAATTTTGAAAAGGCGGGGCAGCAACGAGATGGCTCTAAAGTTAGCCTATTTAGTAGGATCAAGACTGGAACACAGCATTCATGGAGTAGTTGAGCAGATCTACCACTACTTGTAGCAGATCAGAATCTAAAATCCCCAGCTAATCTGGAGGAAGCGTGTGTAGGGAGAACCAAATTTGGGGGTGTCAAGCACGGCATTAAAATCGGCAGAAAACTGCAGCTAAAGCGGCGATAATGGTCTTGATCTGCCGCAGAGAATTCCCATAGACACCCATGTTGACACCAGAACATGGGCTTCTATGGGAATTCTCTGTGGCATATTATCAAGATAATTTTAGCGCCATTTCTTGATAATATGCCCCTTAATCTACCATAGGATGGACCAAAATCCAGCTGGGGCCAGGTCTCCATTTTTGGATCCAAGCTTTGCATGTGATGAGCGGATGAAAGTTAAATGGAGGAGACCACTCTATTGAGCTATCAGAGTCCTCTTGTAAACCTGTCCTAGTATTAGCTGCTAATTGCAATTGGGTAATGTATACCTTATTCACAAAAGAACCACACCAGTTCTCTACACTGAGACTATATAGGGGACAAACTATATAGGGGACAATTTACTGGGGTCATACAATTCTTTAACTACATTGAAAAGTCTTAGGACAGTTCTGAGCCATAGAAATTGAGTAGTAAGATACTCGTGCGGATCTACAGATCATGATATTTATCAATAGCAGTTTTGCATTTGGCCTCTGGCTTGTAGGTTTTGCTCCAGTCTTTAGAGGCTTAGAATATTTTTCCTAGGTGAAGCATATTAAACCAAGGTGCTGGCAGGTGCAGCCTCACTGTGACCCTAGCTGTTAAACAGAGTGGACTCCGGCATTTCCAATTCAGAGGTCTGAGGCTGATAAGCTCAACCTTCTGTATAGGATCTGATTTGGAGCTACGAAGTGTGTTCAGCACTCGGGCATCTAATTGGTGCTAGTTCCTGGACGTAGTTGTAGATTTAAGTGAGCCTGTCCAAGGTTGGGGTGGCATTCTAATTAGAAAAGTAACAGCCAGATGGTCTGACCAAGAATGGGATTAGGTGCTGCTGTAAAGAGAGCTCCTCGCCCCCCGCCCCCTCCTATTAAAAAAGATGGGGTCCAAAAGATGCCCTGCCGTAGTAGTATTAGAGGGCCTATTTTAGTACACTAACTTCAATGAGTGGTGCCCTGACATCAAATCTTGTCCTCTTAAGTGAATATTCAATTTGCCCAACAGGGTATAATTGACACACCTCCGGACTAGAGGAGAGGTGGTACACCAGCTACCAGCATGTTTTGGGGGACGGTAGATTCGAGCTCCCGAAACAAATTATGTGGAAGATTGGGGGGGTGCTTTATAATAGGGATATCTTCAAATTTACATTTGAATTTATCCTTCAAGATAATAGCTATTCCTCCTCCTATGTTGTATTGTCTCTTCTTACAATCATGAAGCTTGATAGAAGGCCAGCAATTATATCCGGTGCAGGAGACTCTTTAAGCGGTCTCTGAATTAAAGCTCTTCTAGGAAATCAAACCAATATTGTCTCTAGGGCGAGAACGGCAGTTGGTGCTACAGAAGTGGAGAGCATGCTAAATAGAGCCGGGTGTGTAACAACGGGACAGCTGAGTGAGGGCTCCACAAAATGGCTGCCAGTCAGTTGAAGCAGGCACTTAACTCGTGCTCCAAGCTTCACACCAAATAAATAGTTAGAAAAGTCCCAGGCAGAACCATAAACATTTAGGAAGAGTAGGTCATCACTAAACAGCCCCCGTGTTCTGTGTAGGTTCAGGATGTCACCGTACCTATGTGGAGACTTTGATCTCCTACCACACATGTAAACATGCGTGGTATGCCAGGAAGCATCATTCTAAGGTCTTCACTAGGCTGTCAAGACTGAGTCATGCAAAATGCATATTTTTAAGCACTCTAGCAGGAGGCCGCTCCCATCTTTTGGTGGGGCTACATTTGCGCTAAACTTAAGGTGGATAAGTTAAAGTTGTCGCTCAAAGTCCCTAGCTAGATTTAGCTGTACTGTCATGGATAACCGCTACGTAAGTCCTCCAGTCAGCAGTTCTCTAAATAGCTTGCACTACATCCTGGACACCAGGCAACAATTGTGAACGGTTTATGAATTTGGTGGCTGCGCCACAGGCTTCCCATGAGCAGTCTCCAAGTTGACTTGAGTGATATCTGCTACCTACACTGCTTCGCATGAGGCACGATTTCCCCCCCACAACATAAAACAAATGTCTTCGAACTGCGGATCAGTAAGAGGCACAACTCCATATGGTAGCCTCCGCTGCTGCCAACAATTTCCCTTGTGCCGAGGAGTACTGGCCCTTTGCATACGTAGTGAAATATTGCATGCATTGTATACATTGCACTCCATCAAAGCCTTGCTCTATATAATGCATGAGTACATCCAGTGACCCACACAGTCCACTTCAGGTAACAAACATGGGTAACATCTGTTCAAGTCCCAAACATTGTCTTTTGCCCTACATGGTCCTTGTGCATATGGTCTCCCATTGACCTTTCAAACCAGCGTGTAGATGTTTTGTATGTTCATGGCTTTACAAGTCTGTTGGCAAAGGGTTGTCCAACTGCTGGAATGTATGCAGAAGCAAATAGTCTTTGAGCCCTAGGTATTGTACTGCACTCTAGTGTATTGACACCTATGGTTTTTAATCACACACCTGCTTCCGACTTGGTGTGTTGCTCTCCGATTCTGCAGCTTTACTACTCCGAATAGTACACGTCTGACTGTGCAGAGTTCACTGGGGTCTTGGTCTCCTTATAGTGGCACTGCTTTCCTCACATTGGTGTTTACTTTCTTTCTAGGTTGATCTTTCCAAAGACATGCAGCACTGGGAATCTCTGAAGGCCGACGAGCGGTACTTCATCTCGCATGTCCTGGCGTTCTTTGCGGCCAGCGATGGCATTGTGAACGAGAACCTGGTAAGCGGCGCAGCAGTTCGGTCTACTTGCAATGCGCTTGTTTTGGGGTGGTTCGGCTGCGTCCATGAGTGGCTCTTGATGCACTAAATACATCCATGTTTAATTTCCCAGGTTGAACGTTTTAGTAAAGAAGTGCAAGTCACAGAAGCCCGTTGTTTTTATGGTTTCCAAATTGCTATGGAGAACATACACTCCGAAATGTACAGTCTCCTCATCGATACCTACATTAAGGATTCCAAAGAAAGGTGAGTGCAAAGCGTGTGTACTTTAGACTAAAGTGCAAACACCCCTAATGCTACTTGTGTATAGGTAAGCCATCATTGACTCGTCAGCCGTCCTAAAGCTTGGTTAATGTCGTGATGCAGGGCGTATGAGTGATATCCCAACACACTGGCCGTGCTAATCGGATATTTGTAGAATGGGTCTATGGGTTTACGGCCCTGCAGTGGTTTTCTTGGCCGTCTGAATTTGGGATGTGTGCTCTAGCATAGCTCGTCTGATGTTTTCTGATCGTCCAAGCAAAGGTTGCTTGGCGTTAGACTGATTTACTGCCAATTACGTTGCTTATTGTTAATGTTGCTGCATTAATTTTCTAGGGAGTTTCTCTTCAACGCCATTGAAACCCTACCTTGTGTTAAAAAGAAGGCCGACTGGGCCATGCGTTGGATTGGTGACAGACAAGCTACATTTGGTAAGTGTATAGGGACTTTTTTGTAATGCACTATGATGTATGTTGTAATCATTAAAACCACATTTTAATTGCGACTTGACAGCACTGCTGTCAGCAGACCGATTATTTTTCAAAGTTTATAGTGGGCTCTAGCCATGCTTTGCTCTAACATTGCATCTTTTAGCAGTTCGAGTGCAGTGCTTGATCTGAAAATTACACTATTGCCTTCTATACAGAATGCATTTTTGTAGTAATCAAATTGCAAAGCAGAAAGGTGAATGATACGCATGTGCTAGCAATTTTTTTTCCTTTTATATTTTGGGGTCAGCACGTGTCTGCTTGGCAAGATTGGGCTTTTGACATCTGCATGTGAGCAATGCATGCAGGTTGGTAAGCTTGGTGCACCTAACCGTTGCGGAGTGTCCAAGCTTGAGGTCTCTTCAGCCTCGGAGGTAGGGACCAAGGGGCATATCAAGGACGGCGTTAAAAATTATCGCCGGTTTAGCGGCAGAAAACGGCCGCTTAAACGGCGATAATGAGCTTGATAATATGCTCTATGGAATTCCAATTGAAGCCCATGTTCTGGTGTGAACCTGGGCTTCTATGGGAATTCTCCAGAGCATATTATTAAGCCCATTATCGCCGGTTTAGCGGCAGTTTTCTGCCGCTAAAGCGGCGATAATAACGCCGTCCTTGATAATAATGCCCCAAGTCCTGATAACAAAATAGGTAGTTCGGCTAGGAAACTGAAGTAAGCAGTGTGCCTGACTTCATAAGCGTTGTCAAACCTATGCGCCTTTTAGTCATGGGTGAGGTAAAAAAATTAATGTACCCTGGGCACTTTCTATACAAGTCGTATGCAGTTATATTGTGATGGTCCTGATGCACTGAACGCTTTTCTAGCCTAGCGCCATAGAAAATCTAAATATTTCAAATGGAAATGTGAAAATGGTAATCCACATGCTCCAGGTATGGAGTCAACCATATAAATGAGAACAGGAGTTCACTTGCTTGGTGCTTCTAAGGTGGGCCAGTAAACGATGTGCACAGTCCTAGCACGACCCATGGGCACTTGTACATTATTGATGGGGCCGAGTCCCACAGGCTCGAATGGGTAACTGCAGGTCGTATTTCTGCTTGTGACCGGCTCCTCAACCAGTGTGTCTATTCTGTCCGCAGGTGAGCGCGTGGTGGCCTTTGCGGCAGTAGAGGGAATCTTCTTCTCTGGCTCATTCGCATCTATATTCTGGCTCAAGAAACGAGGACTGATGCCCGGACTTACATTTTCTAACGAGCTGATCAGCAGAGATGAGGTAAGTGGAACGCTGAATAGACCTTGCTGCCTCAGGATTGCTACACCCATCTCTTGTGAAGTGTGCGTCCTTTTCTCCATTCGTCTGTTCCGCCATCTTGCACTCCTTTCCTTAAAACACTTCTCACCATCAATTCATCTCTGCATCGATCGTCTATTCCCCGCCTTCCCTTCCACTGCAGGGGTCTATGGTCATTGTCAAAAGCCGTGCTCGATATTGTAAAGTGTTTTATTACACAGGTGGCAGTTAATGACCCCGCTGACCTGTGCCGTTTCACTATATTAACTTGAACGGTCGCAGCAGGGGGCTCGCACCGTTGGAGGTGCGTGGGTAAAGAGACTGTACTTGGATGTCTGACCGTGCGTTTTATTTGCAGGGTTTGCATTGTGATTTTGCGTGCCTCATGTTCAAACACCTGGTAAACAAGCCATCCGAGAAACAAGTTGTGGACCTCATTACCGATGCTGTCCGGATAGAGCAGGTAAACCTCGACCACTCTGCTGGCTCCTTCCCATGGGAGTGGAATGCTGCGGCGTCTCCACATCTTTATCTACTTGTAATATGGAACCATGTTCTAATGCACTGTTACACTGGGGGGGGGGGGAGGGGGGCAGGGTAGTGTGCGCTGTACCCCATGCCCGCTTGACCAGCTCCAGAGGGTTTCCTTGTCTGCAACTTGGCAGATACAAACTTAAAATTCGCAGAAGGAAGCTTTGATGAGGATAGAAGTATGAAAGTTCAAAAGGAAGGGTGCCTGGGAGGATGCACGGGTGAGAGGATGGCGAAATAGTGGATGGGTTCAAGATAAGGGGGTGGATTGAATGGTTTGTAGGATGTAACAGTGAAATGGTGGATAAATGACTCCGTTTAGATTGAAGATTTTGGAGCTCATAGGCAGTTTCGCTCTCTTTAGCCTTCTTGGTTTCATCAATGCTTAGGCTCAAGGTGGGTGTGTTTTCTGGCTACACTTGAGCAAATGCTGCCATCATGTGGCTATTGTAGTAGATTGCATGTTTAACACTTGAGCGTTAATTCTCGCGTTCTGATTCGACATATTGCAGCGTTACAAGTCTTTCCCTCTTTCTTTTAGGAGTTTTTAACGGAAGCCTTGCCTGTAAACCTGATTGGCATGAATTGCACTTTAATGAAGCAGTACATTGAATTTGTAGCAGATCGACTGCTGATGGAGCTGGGTTTTAGCAAGGTAATTTATAGTCCGATGACCATCCTTTCCAGGATTTGACAGGTCTCTCTTCTGAGCCTCATAAATAAAGATCTGTGTTGTAGTAATCCACTAAGCATGGGAGTATCGCTTATTCTTGCATCTGGCAGTCTTACCCTGTCTTGCTCATTTCTTTACTATTGTCTTTATTTTTCAGGTATTCAAAGCGGAGAATCCGTTTGACTTTATGGAGAATATATCCCTTGAAGGAAAAACGAACTTTTTTGAGAAGCGAGTGGGCGAATACCAAAAAATGGGCGTAATGTCCAAGCCAACAGATAATTCCTTCACGCTTGATGCGGACTTCTAAATTATGAGACTCGCAACAATTACCTCTCCGAGAACACAAGCCCAGCCCTTGGTGATTAGCATGCACTACTGCCATGAAATGCAGCATTGTCTGACTGGGGGTTTCCGGTGTTGTGCTGGGCTTGGTGCATTTCAAAGACTTTCTGTACAAAATCGGTAACTGCAACTTGGACCACTTCATGTCTGCCATTAGAGACCAGTTTGCAGGGTAACTGGTAAAGCTATGAGTATTGGTAATGATGAGTTTTAAACTTGCAAGTCGTCGTTTTGTTTACAATGTCGCTGACTGTTTCTTAAACCCAATCTCTGCATTGCAGATTTTAAGTTTTATATTTTACTTTTTTTAAACTGTTTGTACATAAACGTGGCACTTTATTTAATAAAATAATCCTGACTTGCAGTGCTATTTCTTGACTTTTTGCACCAGGCATCCCATTTGAAACACATTGCATGCCCCCTAGCTGTATTCGATGGCTCCCGTACCAGTACTCTGCCCTCTTCTCAACACTGCGCCTTTCAAACCAACCATGGCAAACTGCGTGCATGCCTGTCACTCGGGCCTCTTGGCTTTGCTGCTTGTTTCGTCAGTGTATGTTTGGTTGCTCAAGCAGGGAAAATGTGAGTTCCGCATGTAAAAAAAAGTGCTACAGTGAATGAACCTAGTAATACATTGTTTTTAAACTGTTCACTTTTTTTTTTTTTTTTTTATTTAGACTCCTTTTTAATTCTGAGATCTTAAAATGTTTCCCCTGTTCGAGGCATGTGGGCTGCTGAATTCATATCTGTGCATAGATCGCCGCCTAGTGTTGGGTCCGGATGTTTGCACGTTGTTGTCCTGGAAGAGTCTTCGAAGTATCCTTGGATAGGTGACTCCTCCCATGGACTACAGTGCGCATGGGCATCCTCTCCATCCTCAGATTGTTTTTTTCCGCCATTGGGTTCGGACGTGCTATCTTAGCTCAAGTTAGGAAAAACTTTTGTCGAGGCCACAAGGCCTTTAGTTCGCGTCGGTACTGTTTATCGATCGGGTTTCGATACTTTTTGTTAGTTTACTAACTTTCAGCACCGACTTTGTTCGCATTTGCCTGTCCATCGACTCTACTTCGACGATGGAATCCAGGACGCCATTCAAAAGGTGTCCGGTATGCAATGCGAAGTACCCACACATCGACGTCCATCCGGTGTGCAACAAATGCCTTTCGCCGGACCACGACGAATCGACATGTATGGCCTGTGCCCGGTTCCGTTCAAAGAAGACTCTGCGGAATCGTCGAGCGGCGAGGCTCGAAGCGCAGCACGCGGCACCGGCCCCAGCTGACATCTTCGACGAGGCTGACGACGTCGAAGAAGTAGAAGTCTTACCCTCCAGTCCCGTTTCCGAACACGAACACGAACCCGGATCGGACGAGGCCGACGAGTCACTCTTCCACAGAGGTGAAGACGACACCGAGGTAGGAGACGACGAGGAGGCCTTAGGAGCCGAAGAGAGTAGCTCCGATGATGAACAAGGCCTACCTGTTCAGACCGAAATTTCACCAGCGCCACAGACTATGGCTCCGGTCGAGGGATCGCCTTCGGGCCTTACCCGAGACCTATCACGCAGTCCTTCGGCCCCGCCCTCGGGCCCGGCCTCGGACGTTCAGCGGCAGCCATTACCGCTTAAGCCAGCTGTTTTCCCTTCCACGAAACCGAAACCGAAAGCTGCTCAGGTTCCTACGAAACCGAAACTGAAAGTGGCGCTAGTCGGATCGAGGCCTTCAACACCTTCGACGCCAGCGCACCGGGTCGGCACCGACCGCACCAAGAGAGACTTCGGTGCCGAACTCGAGACGGGCGACATGGGAGTCGACAAACGGAAGAAGGTCATCGGCGCCGACAAACCTGCCCGGTTACCGGCGTCGACGCCACCGACACCGAGGGCCGTCCCGCCTGCTACGCCTCGCAGCACTCCCTCGACGACACCAAAACCTCACGTGTCGAAGACGTCGACGGTGATCTCCGCACCTCGACTCGATGCGCCACGGGCGCAGAAGATATCTGCAGCCGCCTCGACGACCCTGGCGGGGGCCACGACCTCTAAGGCGCCCCGAGTACGGCCTGGCGCGATGCCAGGCTGCAGATCCAAGGACGCCCTCCAGGACCCGTCGGGTTCCGGTTCGGCTCCGGCGGTTTCGTCGGTGCCGACCAGCATTACCTTCGGCTTGCCTCCACCCACAATCCCGAAGGCGTTTCAACTCAGGACACAGGTCACCAAAACTGCGGTTACACCTGTCGAGCCGTCTCCGTCACACGTCATCGACGCCGACACTGGCAGGATGATTCTCCACGGCCGAAGGATAACTTCGGAACCGCCATTGGAGCCTTTCAGGATCCCGCTAAAGAGGAAGCTGCCTGTGGACTCAGAACCTCTCCTGTATGAACCCTTCTATTCACCCTACCAGGATCCACACCGGGCCTCCCCCACACGCTCCGACACGGATGCATTGGGGGACTACTTGGATGAACAAGTCCCCTACCATGTGGACACGGACCCTGATGACCAGCAGGACCCTGACCAAACTTGGGGCGACCCTGCAGACCCCAGTGCACCTCTTGATGCACAGGACACACAACTATATGGGCCAAAAACATCACCCACAGAGGATACTGCGGCGTTCAACGCTCTGATTGAACGTGCGGCAAACAACCATGATGTACAGCTTCACTCTGATATCATCGAAGATGACTTTCTAATGGACACCTTTGCATCCTCAGAAAGACATGTAAAGACTCTGCCAATGTTGAAGGGGGTCCTCAAGCCAGCCACTGACATTTTCAAGGAACCCACCAGGGCACGAGTGATAAACCCCAGGATCGATAAAAAATACAGATCAGCACCTGGGGATCCTACTTACATCAGAGGCCAATTACCACTCGACTCCATCGTTGTGGCGAATGCCCGCAAGAGGGCACACTCGCAGACAACGGGTGACGCTCCTCCCCCGGACAAAGAGTCCAAGGTGCTAGAGACCTCCGGCAAGCGAGTTGCCGCACAAGCTGCAAACATATGGCGCATAGCTAACACTCAAGCGCTCCTCGCTCGCTACGATAGAGCGCACTATGACACACTGGAGCAACTTCTTCAGCACCTCCCTGACCCCTACAAAGAAGGTGCAGAAATCCTTATCAGAGAGGGACAGCTACTCACAAATGCTGCCATTAAATGTGCACTAGACGCTGCAGACACGGCTGCCAGGGCCATCAACACTAGCGTCATCCTACGACGTCACGCCTGGCTACGTATCTCAGGATTCAAGCCTGAGGTACAAAACAATATACTTAATCAGCCCGTCAACCCCGACTTTTTGTTCGGACCTGAGGTTGACACCACCCTCGAAGATAAAAAAGGACACGGACACTGCAAAGTCCATGGGCGCCCTACAAACTCAGTCCTTTCGGAGCGGCTCCTTTCGTCGCCCCGGAAACAAGGGGGCAGGTAGAGGACAGGGGTCACAACAAACATATAACAAGGGTAATACGCAGACCACCTACGATAAGAACACCCGAGGTGGCTATCGTGGCTCCAGTACCAAGGGCAGAGGACGTGGCTACGGCAACACCAGGTCCTCCCCCAAGAACAAGCAGTGACGCCCTCTCCCTTCCTCCCGACCACATAACACCTGTCGGGGGAAGGCTACAACGGTTCCTGTCCACGTGGAACTCCATCACCACGGACAGGTGGGTCAAAGATATTATAAAACACGGTTACTGTCTGGAGTTAACTTCCACTCCACCCACAATACCACCAAGAAACCGTCCTATGTCCTCAGAGCACTTAACGCTCTTACAGCAAGAGGTAGAAAGTATGCTTCTAAAAGGCGCTATCGAGCTCGTACCCATCCACGAGCAGGGCACGGGGGTTTACTCCCTCTACTTCTTAATTCCAAAAAAGGACGGGTCGCTCAGGCCTATATTAGACCTGAGACCCCTGAACCAGTACATTCTTTCAGAGCACTTTCACATGCTCACTCTACAGCAAGTCCTTCCGCTTCTCAAGCAGGGAGACTTCCTAGCATCACTGGACCTCAAGGATGCGTACTTCCACATACCCATCCACCCCTCACACAAAAAATACCTCAGGTTTACTGTTCAGGGGCAGCACTATCAGTTCAAAGTCCTTCCCTTCGGCGTGACAACAGCGCCCAGGGTTTTCACGAAGTGCCTAGCTACGGTGGCAGCACACTTACGGAGGCAGCATATACACGTCTACCCCTACCTAGACGACTGGCTCGTTCAAGCGAAGTCGGCCCAGCAATGTGCAAGCCATATGTCCCGCACCATTCACCTTCTTCACAGTCTGGGATTCTCACTAAATTACCCAAAGTCCCATCTCCAGCCCGCACACGTACAACAGTACCTGGGCGCGACTATAGACACTCTGGCGGCCTCAGCTCAGCCAAGTTTAGTGAGGATCAACAGCATACAACTGCTGATCTCCAAGTTCAAACACAATCACTCGCTTCCAGCGCGAGTGTTTATGCAGTTGATAGGCATGATGGCCTCCTGCATCTTCATAGTCCCGCACGCGAGATTACATATGCGCCCACTTCAGGAGTGCCTAGCACGTCAGTGGAATCAGGCTCAAGGACAGTTGAAAGACCTAGTGTTGGTGAGCGGTCGGGCATACAACTCTCTGCATTGGTGGAATCCACAAAACCTTTGCAAGGGGCGACCGTTCCAAGAGCCTGTTCCACAAATAGTACTGACAGCGGACGCGTCTCTCCAGGGATGGGGAGCTCATGTACTACACTACACAGTGCAGGGACTATGGACGACACAACAGAAGAAGATGCACATCAACCTTCTGGAACTGATGGCAATCTTCCTGGCCATGAAGGCTTTCAAAGTACATCTGTGCAACAAGGTCGTGTTGATCCGGACGGACAACATGACCGCAATGTACTACATACAGAAACAGGGAGGGACACACTCTCCACAGTTGTCTCATCTGGCTCAGAGCATGTGGAAGTGGGCCATTCAGAGGAACATGTTCCTCATGGCAGAACACCTCCCCGGCAAGGACAACCAGATGGCGGATCTGCTCAGCAGACACAGCCACCAGATGCACGAGTGGGAGTTACACCCATCAGTACTCCAACCGTACTTCCAGCAGTGGGGTCACCCAGAGATAGACCTATTCGCGACAAGCGAAAACGCAAAATGCCAAAGCTTCGCCGCCAGATTCCCACATCCGCAGTCGCAGGGCAATGCGATATGGATGAACTGGTCCGGCAGATTTGCGTACGCTTTTCCCCCAGCACCGTTGATACCGCTGGTGGCTCGCAAACTCCGACAACACTCCCTGACACTCGTCCTAGTTGCTCCCACGTGGGCACGCCAGCCGTGGTACACCACCTTCCTCGAACTTTCCGTGGTACCGCATCAAAGGCTGCGGATCAAACCCGCGCATTTGACGCAGAACCATGGAGAGGTTCAGCACCCAGATCCGCAACAGCTGAACCTGGCGATCTGGCTCCTGAAGTCCTAGAGTTTGGCTATCTCAATCTGCCACCTGACTGCATGGACATCATCAAGGAGGCCAGGAGACCCACTACAAGACCTTGCTATGCAGCCAAATGGAAAAGGTTCGTCATTTATTGCGGTAATAATGACATTAACCCGCTGGACGCATCCATCCACGACATCATATGTTACCTCCTACACCTATACCGATGCAATCTGGCGTACACCTCTATACGTGTCCATTTGACCGCAATATCAGCCTATCTGCAAACCAGGCAGCACCTCTCTCTATTCAGAGTGCCTGCCATCAAAGCATTCTTGGAAGGACTCAAACGAGTCATTCCACCTAGTCACCCACCGGCTCCAATGTGGAACCTCAACTTGGTCCTCACACGCCTGATGGGTCCACCCTTTGAACCTCTACACTCATGCGAGATTCAATTCCTTACCTGGAAAGTAGCCTTCCTGGTAGCGATCACTTCCCTAAGAAGAGTTAGTGAACTCCAGGCACTAACCGTTCAAGAGCCATTTATTCAGGTTCACGCCAACAGGGTCGTACTACGTACCAACCCCAAATTCATGCCCAAAGTAATATCGCAGTTCCACATGAACCAGACTATTGAACTGCCCGTTTTCTTCCAAAACCCACAAACTGTTGCAGAGCGGGCATTACATACACTAGATGTACGGAGGGCCCTCATGTACTACATCGACAGGACTAAACCCTTCAGGAAGACAAAACAACTATTCGTTGCCTTTGCCCCACACCACAAAGGTAACGCCATCTCCAAAGCAGGGATAGCCAGATGGATAGTTAAGTGTATTCAAATCTGTTATCAAAAGGCAAAACGCACATTAACTATTCCACCACGAGCCCACTCAACACGCAAGTTGGGGGCTTCCATGGCCTTCCTAGGAAATATTCCCCTGCATGATATATGCAGAGCAGCCACATGGTCCACTACACACACATTTACAAAACACTATTGCGTAGATGTGCAGTCAAAACAGCAGGCAGCTGTAGGACAGGCTGTTCTCAAAACACTTTTTCAGACCGCTGCAGCTGGCACGGGTAGCCGCCGCCAATAGAGGGCACTGCTATGTATTCTATGCACAGATATGAATTCAGCAGCCCACATGCCTCGAACTGAATATGCTACTTACCAGTATGCATCTGTTCTTGGCATGTAGGGCTGCTGACATTCATATCGCCCTCCCTCCTCCCCGGCGCCTGTCGCAGCTGCAGCTCTCAGAATTATTGCAAGCATGGTCATCACTTTCTGTATCTACTCCATCACTGCCACAATGGCGAAAAACAATCTGAGGATGGAGAGGATGCCCATGCGCACTGTAGTCCATGGGAGGAGTCACCTATCCAAGGATACTTCGAAGACTCTTCCAGGACAACAACGTGCAAACATCCGGACCCAACACTAGGCGGCGATCTATGCACAGATATGAATGTCAGCAGCCCTACATGCCAAGAACAGATGCATACTGGTAAGTAGCATATTCATTACTGCTAGTACTCCGTAGGAGACATGATCTAACGAGTTGAAAGCATGAGGTGAGCATGGTTGCTCAGTGAGCAAATCTACTCTGTAAACTATGTAGAGCTTCAGGTGGCAAACTTGCGCAGCATTTGTGATTGGTTGGGTGTGAAGCATCTCTTCTATAGTGCTTTGACTGGATTTAGTGCATGCCTATTCGTTCTCCCTGTGCCTAGATCGGTGCACATATCATTTATCCAAGCAGCTTTAAGATGCGATTAGTAATTTGTCCAACGTGCTGATGTGCATGGATGGAGAGGCTAGACTTCATGACGGCTACTTCTGGGTGCCAATGAAGCACATCAAGATCCAATGTGAAAAGAGGCTAGTCAAAGGTATTACCGTCTCTTCACTGCCTCTTGCTTCATTCGTTACACCTAGGATTATTAGTTGATGGTAGCAGTGCCTAGTACAATCTGGCATCCTTAGGACAATGGTTCATAAGCAACTCTAATGCAGGTTTAATTTTGCTAAATTAATGTTGCGTTCATTCAAATCTTAGGTTTCTAGTTAAGGTGGGTACTCTTGGACTTATTGTCAGCTGAAATGGTTGAGCTTTGCTTCTGCATACCTGGTGCCACTCTGTTAATCAACGCTGCCGTGAGGGGAACGGCGTGCAGGAGGGAATCATCCCGGAACTTGTGTCTTGGCCGTGAGGGGAACGGACGTGGGAGAACCACATTACCCAGAATTCCCTGGTCCGGGCGCCTGCTGTAGTGTCATCAGGCAGCACCCGGCCTACATTTAAGGGCTGAGATCTTAACGCTCCGCAATGTGCCCGGGCCAAGGGCGGGCCCGTCCTAGCCTGTCAGAGCCAGGAGGAGGCAGGGCCTGCCTGCTAAGCTGTATCCAGTGGCAGAAGGTGGGCGGTGCAGCTTTGTGACTTTGAACTCATTACTCCCAGTCTATTGTACTGTTGCTGCGCATTGCCTTGGGTTATTGTGTTGCTATAGGGGAAGGTGGGCCGCTTTCAGAGAAGGCTGGTGTTCTTTAGTCCTTCTCTAACCTGACCAAAAGGAGGGCTGTTGATCACGTGGGGGGGACATTAGATGACTATCTAATTTGAGCTGAGTCAGCACTGAACCTTGATCTTAGCTGGGGAACGCAGACTCTCCCTAGATCCTGCCTCTTCCTCCCTTGTGCCCAGTTACAGAATGACTCGCCCGTGTCTGGTCACCCCAGTGTAGTGGATGGAACCACCATCCCCCCCATTGCCCATTCTCTCTCTTCCGGGGTCACTGGATACCTCAGGCCTGCGTTATTATCCAGAGCCCACCCCCCTAGGGTTACTACAAGAGGGAGGTTGGCTCATAAAGACAAAAAAAAGAGGTTTCTAGTAAAAATAGGAGAGGTCAAGGGACCAGTAAGTCTACTGCTGTGTCGATTTTCCCCGAGTCTAGTGGGACCACTGCTTAAGGGAATTGTCCTGACCATAATACTATTCCCCTGACTCTGGACCTGATCCAGCCCCTTCTGGATTCCCTACTTGTTAGTCTTAAAGACCATCTAGCTTGCCTCTTAGACCCCGTTCTCCACAAACTGGATCTTGTAGCTGGTAGGTTGGATATGTTTGACTCGCTGGTGATAAGATCCCAGTAATAGGGCATCCCACATTGTCAAATGGGGTGACGCCAGTTGGTGCGACCAATGAGGTTGGTAATGCTAGACCACAAAGGTCAGTGGGGGTCTTGCCAGCTCTTCCTTCTATAGGGGAAGAGAAGGGTTACGACCCAGGTTTAGAAATGGTTACTGTTAGGGGTAATAACTTTTGTGATGAGCAAAGCCGCCCCCCCTGAGCAATAGGGCTGGTAACGAGGGGGAAGGAGCAGGGGCCCTTTCAACCCCTCCCAATTTACATCTTCCCGCCATTTCCCCCCCCCCCCCACCAAGCCACCCCTTATTCCATTGTTTTGGCTAATGTTCCACCACTTTTGGAAGGAACTTGCAAACATTGGTCAAACCTTAAGAATAAATCCCTGCATTATCTGAGCTCTAAAATTGGTAATAGCAAGGCCCTCTGACTAATGTGGTTAGGCGTATCAACTGGATTGGTCAGTCTTATAAGTCCCTTCCTGGGGATTGTGTGGTGAGTTTTGTCCGCGGCTTTGGTCAAATATATATTGGAAGCCGCTTTCCACCAACCTCCAGCATTTAATTCGATTAAAAATTCTCCCATTGGGCTTCTTTTATAGGCCAGGCTCCACTCAGCCTATGCGGGATAATCGTGCTATTTCAAGACTTCCAGTAAGGTCTAACCTGCCCATTGTGACCTCCAACCGCTTTGATATCCTCAGCACTGGAGGATAATGATGGACGCACGGCTAGTTCTGCTGGTCCCTTACTGATAGATCCTGGGACTCCGGGTTTTTATTGTCATCAGAGCCCGGATATTAAGTTACCATCTCCTAGTGTTACTACTTGCATGTCTAACCCCTCTGGTTCTATACAGCCTTTACTTGCTAAAATGACTGACCTCCTGGTTGTCCCAGGACCAAGTGGTGGGAACTGGTCTTGTAAATTTGTCACTGAAATTGGGTTCATGGAATATCGCAGGGCTGGGGTCTAGGCTTGATATTCCTGATTGGGCCACTTTTATCGACTATTTCGAGATATGGGCATTTCAAGAGATGTGGGCATTGGTTCCCCACTTCCATACAGGTTGTTTGAATTTTTAAACCTGCTGTTAAGGGCCATAGGGGTAGACCGATGGGTGGGTTAACCACTTGGGTTCGTCAATGTGAGGGTGTCACTGTGACAGAGGTCCCAATAGATAGTCAAGACATTTTGATCCGGGTCCAATCTCTCACTGGCCTTAATCTCCTTATAATAAACATCTATGTAAGGGGTCTCCCGGGAGGTAAATGCTTTCCTACTTGTCTCCTTTTGGAGAACTACTTGGGGTCCAAATTAAAATCCATCAATAAGATTGTGGCTGGAGACTTTGTCTGTTTTGAGCCCCTGGGTGTTGATTGCGGGGATTTTACTGAGGATGAAGATTCTCTTTGGGGTGTTCCCCCTCCCCAACTGGAGCTGGCACCAGTAAATAAGTGGACACAAGCTGCCCTGTTCATGAAAGGCTTGTCTAAACCAGTGTATGAGAGCAGTTAATGGGCGAACAAAGTCGGATAGGTTGGGGAGGATGACCTTTGATAATGGTAGAACTGGGAGCCAAATTGACTATTTTAGTCAATCTGGAGTTGTGGTCGCTCATTTACGATATGGTGGTGAGTAGAGTTAAGAGTGATCATAATCCTCTTGTTCTCTGTATCAATGACAATAGTTTTATTGACCCTCCTACTATTCTTGATGGCCGTACCTCTATGGATGTTATACTCACAAATGATTTAAGAAGGGTGAGATGGCCGAAAATCGCCGCTTGTGAAACTTCCCGGGCGGCCATTAGAAATTTGGTCACCAATACCATGGTTACACTCAACCAGTTGAAGTCTCAAGATTTGATCACGGATATTATACGGGATATTCATAACATGCTCTTTGCAGAACTTAAATCTTTTTTTTTTAGAACCCCTCCTTCCATCGGTAAAGGCAAAGTGTTGAGATCCTGTATGTGGTTCAACAAGGACTGTAGACTGGCCCAAAGTGCCTTGATACAGGCCATCAAATCTAGTTCACCCACCACCATTCAAAAATGTAGGTGTGCGTATAAAACTGCCCAACTTAAGGCCAAACAAAATTGGGATGAGGACCGCTGGAGGCATTTATATCCGGCTTGTCATGACCGTAACATGGTCCATTTTTGGCATCTTCTTAAATGGGGTAACTGCTCCTCGGATACTCGGCCCTCTAACCACGTTGAGCCACAACAGTGGGTAGTGTATTTCGAGGAACAGTTTAAGGTTGGTGATAGGGTGATTAACCATAACATTTGTCCACTTGTTGTCAAACCCCTTGAACTTCTCTCCTTGTGAAGTTAAGTCTGTTTTAAAATGTATTGAGTGGTAAGGCCCCGGGTCCTGACTGTATCCCTGCCGACTTAATCATCCAGGAGCAAGATGTATGGATCCCGTACCTGACTGTGCTGGCAAACGCCCTCGCGGGTGGTGGTGCTGTCCCTGACTCGTGGCAGAGATATTGCCGATTTACAAGAAAGGCGATCGCTCTGCCCCGGCCAATTATAAACCAATTAGTCTTATTTTTGCAGTACAAAAAATTATAGCCCGTCTTGTACTGGGTCGTATACAAACCTGGATGACTGATTTTAATGTGCTGTCCCCTCTTCAGGTGGGGTTTCGTACACCTATTGGGACCCTGGACCAAGTATTTAGGGTTGTACTCCTTTATTGGAAGGAAGTCTTTTTGGGGGGTGGTAAGCTGTATGCGGCTTTCGTGGACCTAAGGTCCGCGTTTGACCTTGTGCCGAGGGTCAAGTTATGGGAAGCACTTTTGGAGATGGGCATGCCAAAAGAACTGGTATCCTTCCTGGTTGTTCATGATAATACGTATGCCCGAGTTTGTTGGGGCAAACCAGGGGAGGTGACGGACAGATTTAACGTGTCCAAAGGAGTTCACCAAGGGTGTGTGCTCGCTTCCACTTTGTTCTCACTATTTATTAATAGGGTTATAAATTACTTTTCCAACAACCCTACCGATGCACCCTCTCTGGTTGGAGTGAAGATCCCCCTACTCATGTTCGCAGACGATACCCTTTTGATCTCTAAGACGAGACAGGGCTTGCAGTTAGCCCTGTCTCGCTTTGAGGTTTTTTGTCGCGAACATGAGTTGGAAATAAATGTTGGGAAGACCAAGTTCATGGTTTTTTGAGGCCCTAGGCGCATTAAGGCGCAGGTATGTCTGGGTGGTGTCAGTTTGGATCAAACGGCTGTGTTTACCTATCTAGGGGTCACCTTCAGCGAGACATGCAGCTGGTCTTACCAGCTGGATCTTCTCGCTCTTAAACATGCCCAACTAGGTGGAGCTTTGTTAAGAGCATAAACATTCTTTAACAAAACCAATAGCTCCCCTTATGAAGATTTATGGCTCCAAGATTCTGCCTGCCATTTTATATGGTGCTGAGATCTGGGGCTTCAGTAACATGTCCAAATTGATGACTGCCCAGAACAAATTTCTCCGAACAGCAATAGGGCTTCCGCACTCTACCCCGTGCATCCCTTTATTATATGATCTGGGAATCCAGCCTCTAGAGGACTTGGCAGGGTATAGACCCCTGGCGTTTTGGCGTCGCTTGTGGACTACACCTGAATTATCGATTTATGCCAAAGCCCTCTTGGAGGTTAAAGGGCTGGAGGGTTCGCACAGGATACCTTGGTTGTCTGGTATTAAATCCCTGTTGACTGACCTCTGGATGGCTGACCTTTGGGCTAACCCAGATACTGTAGTTTTCCCCCCGAAAAATGTCCTAAAGGATGCCTATTGGTGTTTTATTAAGAACAGGATTTGCTTCCCTTATGGGTACCTCGATGACTGCCACATTCTTTGCTCTTAAGGATGAGTCTGTTTATGAGGGTTACTGGGATAACATTCTGAAACATTTTGATCGCAAACTGTATCACCAGTTTAGAGTGGGCGCCCTACCACTGCGAGGACTCACTAAAAGTTGGAGTCCTCTTGGTAGTGATAAGTGCCCCTTCTGTGTAGATACAATCGAATCTATGGACCATTTCCTTTTCTGTTGTCCAACTTATCAACTTCCTCGACGTGTTTGGCTTCGACCCGTCTGCAGATTAATGAGCACTCGTTCTGCACAGGTTGCTAGTAGAATCCTGAAAACACACATCAAAACCTGTAGTAATAGGTGTTGCCAAATTCATTAGTTGGGCATGGATTCTTAGGGCACGGAAACTTAAGTCGTGATGTGTCCCATAAGGTTTCAGCCGTTTTTAATTAGCATCATTATTATGGACTATTAGGTTAGATTGGCGCGTCCTTCACTGTATTTTAGTATGTTTGACATTATGTCTTAATGATTTGTTCACTATGAAATATTTTACATGACTTTAGAACTTTTATCTTGTATTGTAATATGAATTGTTCTGTTTATGAACCGATTTTATTTGTATAGAATGTCTTTTATGATCGAATAAAGACTTACTGACTGGCTTCTGATATTCATAACTTCAGGGCATCATCTATCCTTGCTCACAACTTCAGTTGGTATACACCAGTCGTGCCTGAGGTATCATTTTACTCTTTACAAGCAATGCAGGGTATATTTATACTTGGTTACATGATTCTGGCCCAGTATTGGGCCAACCACTCCCCAGTGTTAGTTTACAACAGCATTGTATTCGTGTTGTACCAACAGTTGCAAAAGCCTTTACTACCAAAGGCAAATGTACCCTTAGACCTGTGTAATTGAGTCTTTGTGGCATACTCTATGTAGTGTAATGTACACCACCCCTACGGTAGGCCCAAAACTTTAAGGCAGGATGTTGTATCTTCAGTGGAAAATGTATTTTAACCGGTTCCAGCTGTAAAAACCATAACTAGTAAAAAAAAAACATTACTGGTCAAACTAGTAGCTCCATTCAAAAGGACTTCGGGGCATATCATCAAGGAGGCGATATAAAATTATCTCCGCTTTTGCGTATGAAAATCGCCTAATCAGCAAGGTCACGCTATCTCGTGTTATCGCCCTTTCCCCTCCAACGCCCATCTTTGCAAAGTGGGCGTTCCTGCCCTGACATAACTGGAGAAATGTCGCTAAGCGACATTTCTCCAATTATCAATGGGCACACTAACCTGCAGAGCGACAAGCAAAGTGGCGATAACCGCTATCGCTACTTTCCTTACGCCTGCTTCAAAACTGACTTAACCATGATATCCTATGTAAGGTGGATATCTTGGCTAAGTTTGCCCTATCAACAAGATATTGCCAAACTTTGTGATTATCGCTGGATTTCTAGCGATAATCTCACATTTGGCAGTTAGCGCTTGGCATTTTATTGCTTTTGAGATAAGCGTTGCTAATAGCACGCTATCTTAGCAATAAAATTCCACGTTACCCTGCAATAATTATCCTAGCGCTAAGTGCGCTTAGCGATAAGTATTGCCGGTCCTTTGATATGCCCCTTGGTTACAGGCTTGCTACCAAGCCCTGCTAATTTAATGGGATTACTAAGGTTGGTACTGTTTGGTATCAAAAGAATCTGTATTGAGTCAGACTTGTGGTTGCATTGAATTCCAGGTCACTGGTGGGCAAAGTGACTTTAGGAGTTGCCATTTTTGTTTCCAGTGGTTTGGCAGACTTTTTGCTGATGGGCGGGCTAGTACTGCAGATTGCTTTCTGCCCTCCTGTGGAGATATAACTCCCAGGAAAGGCCCACTCCTTCAGGGGAGGGATGAAGTGCTTGAGAGGTCTTTATGTTGGAGTGGGTGCAATGGTGCATCCTGGGATTCCCTAGAAGTAGTCTTCAGCAGGGAGGAACCCTGGTAGTCCATGGGCTAACAGCAGCGTCCTTCCCTTAAGGGATTTTCTGACTTGGAGCATCTCCTTCATCCGGAACTCTGATCTTGACTGGCTTGGACGGAGGACATCCCTGCTGCACCAAGGGCCCAGCAAAGAGTCAACGCAGTTTGTATTTGTATTTGTATTGTATTTGTATGTCGATTTGTAGAGCGCGATTGCTGCCCGGGGGCGTCCAAGCGCTAAGAAACCAACAGAACAAGAGGAGGTAGCCTGGTGTTATTGGGCAGCAGTGAAGAGGAATGTTTTTAGCTGTTTCCTGAATGAGGTGAGATTGGAATTTTTCCTTAGGTGGGGGGGTAGGGTGTTCCATAGCTTGGAAACGTTGTAGGTGAAAGTCCTACCGCCAGTTCTGGACTTTTTTATTTTGGGAATTGTGGCCGTGAAGGTCTGGTTGGATCGCAAATTCCTAGTGGGGAGGTAGTGTGACACTAGGTTGCGAGTGATGAGAGGACCCGTTTTCCAGAACGCCTGGTGCGCAATGCATAAGGCTTTGAATTGTATTCTTTGGGGAATGGGTAGCCAATGCAGTTTTTTCAGTCCATTTTTGACTGATTGACGTCGAGGGATCTGAAGCAAAGTGCGCGCGGCACAGTTCTGCACCGTCTGTAATCTCCGTATCGTGTACTCCGGGGCGGCGAGGTAGAGGGCGTTGTTATAATCCAGTCGTGACTGGATAAGGCCCTGAATGGCTACTTGTTTTGCCTCCATCGGTAGATGGAGTACCTTTCTTAGCACTCTGAGGAGGCCAAAGCAGGTGGCTGCCAGTTTAGTGGATTGGGTGCCGAAGGACAGAGATCTGTCTAGCCACACCCCAAGGCTCTTGATGCTGTCCTTTGGGGCCGGAGGGGTGCCCAGGCAGGGTGGCCATAGAGTGCTGAGGGAGTTAGGGTTGGCAGGGCCCAGGAGCATAAGCTCTGTCTTGTCTCCATTCATTTTTAATGAGGAGGAGGACATCCAGTCCTTGACTTCCTCTAGGCATTTCCTCAGCCCTCCTTTTGAGGTCTGGTTAACTTCCTGTGCCAGTGAGACCACTAGCTGAGTGTCGTCAGCATATGAAATGATCTTAATTCCATACTGACGAACAACTTCAGCCAGTGGCCTCATATATATGTTGAAGAGCGCCGGGCTCAATGAGGAGCCCTGCGGGACTCCACATTTTGATGGTCTGCTGGAAGAGGAGGAAGTTCCATCAAATACCCGAAAGGATCTGTCCTGTAAGAAGGATTCAAACCAAGACAAGGCTTTGTCCTTTATGCCGATGTTTGCCATGCGGTCCAGCAGAGTGTCATGGCTGACCGTGTCGAAAGCCGCGCTTAAGTCAAGGAGGATCACTGCCACTGATCCTCCCTGGTCCAGGATGTTTCTGGATTCCTCGGTGACCATGAGGAGCGCGGTTTCGGTGCCATGTCTTGGTCTGAAGCCCGTTTGAGTAGGATCAAGAAGCTGGTGGTTTTCGAGATATTTGATCAACTGGCTGTTGATGTGTCTCTCTAAGATTTTACCAAGCCAGGGAAGGAGAGAGATTGGCCGGTAGTTACTGAGGTTCGAGGGATCCAAAGTGGGCTTCTTTAATAGTGCTCGGACCATGGCTTGTTTCCATTGTGGCGGGACTACGCCAGTAATAATGGAGGAGTTAAGGAGGTCCATGATGACGGGCAGGGTGATAGCCGAGGCTGACATAATGATGTCTGGCGGGGCTGGGTCCCCCGGAGACCCGGATTTGACTTTTTTTGCCAAGGACTCAAGAGTCGAGAGGTTAAGAAGAGCAAAGTGGTCCAAGGTGGGGGTGGAGTTCAGGTCAGAATGGCTTGCGATGGAGGGGGTGCTGGGAGGAGCAGGGAATGATTCATAAATGGTAGTAATTTTTTGCAGGAAAAAAACTGCCATGTTGTTGCAGTGTTCTGCGGTCTTAGACTCATCTAGACTGGGTGGTAATTTGGTGAGGCTTTTCACGATGCGGAAAATTTCCCTGGGTTTAGATTTCGCCAGGATAATTTTGTTGGCGAAATAGGCTGTTTTGCTGGCCTTGATTTGTTCTTTATATATTTTGAGTAGTTTTTGGTATTGGATTTTGTTTTCTGGCAGAGAGTCCAGGCGCCATTTCCTTTCTGCTTGTCTACACTGACGTTTTGTAGTTCTGAGGGATTCAGAGTACCATGGAGCTGATTTGTGGCAGCGTTTTGTGGTGGTTTTCCGTTTAGGTAGGGAAAGGTCGAGTGACTTGGTGATCCATTCCTCATAAGAAAGGTTTGCGAGGCATGGGTCCTCATTAAGCGGGGGTGTGTTACTGGACAGTTTTTTGGTCCATGTCTCGATAGGGAGGCGGGACCACGGTCTAGCTATTCTTATAGTGGGTTTGGTGGCTGGGGGTCTGGTGGTGTGCCATAGAAAAGGGACCAGTAGATGGTCAGTCCAGGGGAGAGGGAGGGGTGGACTAGTTATCAAATTAGTACAATTACTGAAAACTGGGTCAAGCAGGTGTCCTTGATCGTGGGTAGGGGAGCTGACCAGTTGGTGTAATTGTAACGCGGCAAGGTCGTCGGTAAGAAGAGCTGCTGTGTGATCTGGTTTGGCATCGAAGTGAAAGTTAAGGTCACCCAACAATGTGAAATTGGCGGAACTGCTGACACGATCTGCCACAATCCGTGCTAGTTGGATGTGGAATTGTTTTGGGGGGCCGGGAGATCTGTATATGAGGGTGCCTGAGAAGCAGTTGTTCGGCGAGAGCTCCAGACTAAACGCTAGGCTTTCGCAGTCTGGGATGCTTTCTGCGATGATTCGGCAGAGGAACTGCTCTTTGTGAACAATTGCTAATCCTCCTCCTCTGCCTTTTGGGCGGTCTTGGCGGGAGATTTTAAAGCCAGGGGGAATGGCTGTGACCAAGGCTGGGTCCGAGTCTAAGGTGAGCCAGGTTTCCGTTAGGAAAACAATGTCGGGCTTGTGCACCTCCATCAAGAGTGCAAATTCGTTCTTATGCTTGGGCAGAGACCTACAGTTAAGCAAGAACATGCGGTACTCGTGGCACTGGTCCGAGGGTGGGGGGGGCTTGAGGGTGCATTTGCAGAGGTTGCATATATACGGAAGACATTCAACGTGGTAAGGATGCTGGATACAGTTCATTTGTAGGAGTCTTAGCTCTAAGAGTTTTTCGGAGCTGTACTGCCTGGGTTTCGTAGTAAAGGGTGTTAGGGGGGTGGCCCTAGGCCCGGACTCGGCGCGGACGAGCGCAGACGAGCTTGCCTTATGCGCGCCTTATGCAGTTGAACCAGTGAGTGTTTGAACCTGAGTGCCATCAGTTGCTGGGGCCCTCAGAAGGTATCGGACCCACCCCCCATGTAAGGTAGTGCCTCTGACACGGTGTCGACCTTGGTCAGACAGGAGAGGACCTTGTGGGGCATCACCTTTCTAACCAGGCCCCCCTCCATCTTAATATACCAAGGACCCCCTGCAAGAATTGTGGCTTGCAATACTTGGCTGTAACTTTCTCGTGTAGGAAAAGGCACTGGCAGGGTAATGTCGTTAAAACTACAGATTTGATAAGATATAGACTTTCCAGTTTGTTGGAATCCATGTTTCTAAGGTATAATTGAGGCTGAACCTTGCTGGTTCAAAGCTTGCTCCCATCCGGGTAAATAACTCGCTGTTCCTGACCTGGAAGCTTTTCTAGGTCCTTTCTTTACCTGCTATTTAACATTGTAAGGCTTGTGTGAAAGGCCCCCCTAACTGGCTGCTTTTGCGACTCGTAGCGTATTGCATGATTTTAACTATTCACTGTCATGCTGACAGTGTTGCTGCCCTGTTCAGTGCCCCTTGTCCATGTCTGAGAAAAGCCTGGTAACTAGTGCTCCTATGATAAAACCTATCCAAACCCATCTCGGATAGGTAGACCGTTTTATGGATAGCATCTTGCAAATTGATCAGACCATGTTGAGAATGCCCACTTGTGCGCATACAGTATTTAGCCATGGCCACGCTAAACGTTCTCCTTGACTTTAGAACTACGCTAGCTCCTTTGTGCAGCTCTATTCAAATGTAGTTAGGATTTCAGATCAGACATTAAGGGGACCACATCCTGGCCATTATAATATACTGCAACATGTCAGTCAAGTTGTCTGGATAATGTTGCACCCAAGATGGCACCACCAGGTTAGGCTAGGTATATCTGCTAGCCATGTCCTTTTGAGGCATTCTTGTCACCTGGTTGCAAAAAGGGGCAGAGGGGAGACCACCATTCTTACCTTATGGTCTTCCTATCGGCACAAACTGCATACTCTACACCGGTTTTTCTCTTGTGTATTTGATTCCTTTCCACCCACCATTGTTTTTCTACAGCCTGAGTTGAGCTGCTTTTGTGGTGGTTCCTATCGTGTCAAAAGAAGGCTCCAAAATGTGAAATGGATTTGTATTGCTGGGGTTAGTCCTAGCGAATTGCCATTGATTTACTTGCTTGATGATTGAGGGCAGGCCTGAGAGGGGAGCATTGCAGGAGAAAAAGACTAACGGGTGCTTAGACTAGACCACAAAATGAGACCTATGATTGTGGGTGGGAAGTATGCTGCACAAACTGGGAGGGACTCTAAACTCTGAAGCACAAAGACTGAGTGTGACCCGGAGGCCTCCTTGGCTGGAGACACTACAGGAGGCAGAGATGCTGAAAACACATTCAGGAGGGGGGGGGGGGGTGGAATATTGTGATACCACTTGCCCCTTTCCTGGAACTAGGTGAGTGAAGCAAGTATGAGATACCAGTCTGCAAGTACATGGTTGCTATGTTGTGAGATTTGTGGAGTTTGTTACCATATACAATTTGCCCACCCCTTTCAATTTCATAGAATTATTGCCATGAGACTGGATTTTTTCTGTTATTTGTTGCTGTAACAGAAAATGGGGTGGAAAAAAGTTTAAATAGCAAAGTAATGCGTGCTGCTGGGAGGTCACCCTGTGGAGTGCCTTCTGCATGACCCTAGTGAAATGTTATCTGCTGAGGGAAGCCCCATTCTCATGAATTAACCACGGGGGCCCTCCTGCTAGCCTGTGATGTATACCTGCTGAGGTCCCACCAGTCCGATCCCCAGTAATGAGCTTGCTGATATGCCAAATCTTCAGTGTGCTTTCTCCAATTTTTTTTTTTTTTGGAGGGGGGTGGAAGAAGGTTGCTGCTATTCTACCCCCGCCTTAGGTGAAAAATGAGGACATTAGTAGACCAGTCTTTACAGGTGGTCAAGGAACAGGGGTTCCACCTGCTCACAATGCAGCAAGAATAGAACATTTTCGAGCTCTTGCAACAAGATTTGTAGTTTTCTATTAAGGAAACTGAGGCGAGGCTTATGCTGATCCATCTTTACTGATCCAAATCAGCAGCCAATCAAACAGTAAACCATAAACGCTGCATTTCACATGAGGCTTTGAAACATGCTTCTGAACCCCACTAAATCAAGTGCCCATCATATAAAAAACATAGAGGCACCATCTTTCTCTGAGTAAGCAGTCACTAAAAGAACCAAGTCCAAACGAGAACAAGCATGCAGTTCTGACTCAACAGAGAGTTTACCAGGACCCAAGAGGTAAATCAAATAGACGTGCAACGACCATAGGGAAAGAACTGCTGGTAGTAACTGCCAAGCCACGATCGATCGTTCGGTTTTCCCCAGGAACAGGTAAACCAATCTTAAGTTTGAGTCCCCACATATGCTAATCATGAATAGAAGGGAGAAACAATGCCATAAATAAACCATATTCTACCATTCCAGCATAAAGATTTCAATTTTACCTGTTCCAAAGGGTGGGGGATAATCCTTGCTCCAAAATTCTTGTTGCAAGAGCTGGAACATTTTTATTATATGGCAGGACTGGAGGCTCTGGTTTATGCTGGTGCAAAGTTTACCAACAATAGAAGCATACACAATAGGTTTATAGTAAAAGATCTTAAACTTAGAGTCCGATGACCAATCTGGCACTCAACTCTTCTAATCTAGAACCCCATAGCAAAAGCTTTGTAAGTCATGACTCCTCTAGCCGAATGAGCCCCATACATTCCAATGTTAATACTGGCTACAGACCTGACCCAATGGGACATGATCGTCGCTGACACTTGGCAAAAGGCTTTCTGGAGGGCCAGAAGTAAGGGACCTAGAGGACCGGTTCTATGAGACTTTATGTTCTTCATAAACCTTTAACCATTTGGCTACACATTTTAGCATTGTGTTAAAAAGAAGGATAAACGATAGAGCATGACATAATCTTTGTATGTTTAGAGATAACAAACCCCTTCAGGAGACAACCTACCTGCAAGGTCCAGAGTAAATCCATGAAGCACTTGGCATGAAATTAAGCATAAGTCAATTTGGAAGAAATTTGTCAAATCGGGCCAAGACTAAAAGATACAATATTCGTTACTTCCCATAATTTAGTGTGGAGTTGAGCTACTCTAATACCTTTCAACAATTTGCATACCATAGGATGGAGACCCACATGTTTGCCCTCTGTAAGGTTGTGGCCAGCTGACAATGCTGACCTAAAGCTATTTACTGACCTGTAACAAAGTTCAGATTCAGAACACCTGGGAAGGAAATTCAGAATGTCTTTTAACACTGCTCATTGAAGGCACAAACCCACCCAACGTTTCCATGCAGATGAATATCATTTACAGGTGGAAAGAGCCCAAACTTGTATAAATTTGTCAGCTGTCGCTGAAATGCCTTCATTCTGGTTGTCTCCTAAAATTTTCCAGACCATGAGGGTCAATTGGATTTAGAGGATGAGTCGATCCAACAGTAATTGAGGAAAAACCTGGAGGAGGATGAGAAGAGCCCCAGACCATTCCAGAAGAGTTGGGAACCACGATTCACACAAAGGTAATTAACACGAGTTGCTGATTGCTGTTGCACCTGAGCTGCCACCCATAGGATCATGGCAAAGAGAGGGAAGGTGTAATTCGTCTGAGCCCCCCAAAATTGAAGGAAGGCATCTGTTCCCAAAGCCATCGGATCCGGTCTCCAACTGTAGAATTGTGCAAGTTGAGCCGGGAGGCAAACGGGTCCACATGACACTGGCTCCGGATTGACATCTGCTGTAAAATAGAGGGATGGAGTTTCCAATCGCTGTAGTCCCTCTGTAATTCCAGTCCGCTACCAGATTGTATTTGCCCAAAAGATGTTCCGCCAAGACCGTGATCTTCTGAGGGAGCCAGAAATGCCAAAAGTCTTGAGCTACGTTGGCCATGCTTTTAACGCTGTTTTACTTTTTAACTTCACTGAGCAATACAGAGCTTTTAAATTAGTGTTTAGCTGCTGCACACTGTATTTGAATCTGAATTTGACAGTCTCTACCATGGGGACGGTGGCCAGGCTAGTCAAGTGCTGATTGGCTGTGGCAGAACCAATCGGGCACTCGGTTGTAGGCAGGGGAGGGGGTCTTCACCATGCATATTTAAGGAGCAGGATGGTGCGCCAGTCCGTGTCTGACTGGTCCAGCGGCCAGTTATTAAGCCCCATTTGTTACTTCCACACTCTAGTAATGAATTGCTGGGTTATATTCATGGGAGGCACAACCTCTCCCCCTCCAATCTTAAAGGAATTATGGATCCTGACACCCCCACAACATGGGGCCCAGGAAGCTAAGCAGTATTTTTACCCCCTCAGACTTTGACAGCACCAAACACTATCCCCCAAAATATCATATTGACCTTGGGTGTTGTATTTGAACACCCACTCCCTAGTGAAGCACCAGGACGAGTTCTTCTGGAGTCTGAAGCCCTGGACATGCTGTTACTTACAGAGACCTGGCTTACGGAGGAGTTCTCTCCTGACGTACTTGCGGCTCTCCCTTTCAACTGTACAGGAACTTGGGAGAGGAGGGGTGGTGACTTTCATCAAGAAAGCACCAGTTTGTAAAAATGACTTGTCAAGAGCTCCATTCAGTGAAAAATCTTGTCATCCACTTGGAGTCTCCATCCTCGCCTCTTACTTGTGTGCTTTTATATCGGCCCCCCATATACATGCCAGACATCTCTCAGGTTTTAACCGAATCCTTGGCTCCCTTAATTGTTGATCACGCTAGTGTTCTTACAGTTGGTGATTTCCACTATTGGGCAAATGAGGTAGATGGGGGGGGGGGGGGCAGCAAGCCAAGGAACTGACGGCTGTCCTGACTGACTTAAACCTGAAACAATTAGTGTATTGTCCTCCTCACATCAAAGGGCACACCCTGGACCACAAAATTCCCTGTACGGAATTTGAGGATAGTCCGATCATTACATGATGTCCTTCGTAGTATCTTTGCCTAAATGGTATAAGTCCCCCACTGGCCCCACTATCTATTCTAGGAATTGAGCTAAGGCTATCATAACAGCTTTTTTGCAAGGATGTAAGTAACTCTCCTCCCGCTCCAAAGGAGGACATAGATGCCTTTGCGCAGGACATCACAAGCTGGCTGACAGTGGCTAGCAATGATCATGCACCCTTCCTAGGTGCCATGAGGCCAATAAATGGCTCTCAGACGATCTGAAAATTGCCAAGCTGAGCCTTTGGCAAGCAGAAAGAAAATAGAGGGCGAGATATGCGCCAGAACTGAAAAAAGAGTACACCAAACAACTTAGAAAATATAAAAATCTTTTGCGGCTAACTAAAGTAAACTTTTTCACAGGCAGAATCATGAATGCCACTAATCAGTCTAAAGCAATCTTCAGGATTGTCTCTGATCTCTCTAACCCTGACTGAGTTACTTTGCCGATTCTATCCACTCAAGATCTGTGCGACTCTTTGAATGACTTCTTTGTAAATAAGATTGAGGCCATTATGAACAGTATCCCTCCCTATTCACCAATTAACAATCTGTTCACGGATGTGGTGAATAGTCAAACTCTTACCTGCTTTCCCAACTTAATGCAAGAAGACCTGGCACTCGTATTGACAAAGGTATAGTCCGGTTCTCCAGCTGACATCTACCCCGGAAGGTATTGAAAGCAGTATGTGCTTGGATGCCTGACCGTATAGTGACAGTTCTTAATTAATCTGTCAATATGGGGGAGGTCCTTTGGTCCTTTAAGAAAACCATTATTGCGCCAATTATAAAGAAAGCTGGTGTTGATCCTACGGATAAGAAAAACTTTAACCTTTTTTTGCCAAACTACTCGAGGCCCACATAGCACATCATCCATGTCTATTTATTGAAGTCAGGCCTCTTGGTTCCTGCTCAAGCAGGATTTCGACCTGCACACACTACAGAAGCAGCGATTATGTCTGTTGTTGATGACATGCTAAAAGAGGTAGATAATGGCAACGTTCAAGTCCTTGTGCTATTGGACTTGTCTGTGGCTGTTGATACGGTCGACCATAGTATTTTGGCCGACTGGATCAGGACCGCGGGTTTCTGAGATTCAGCATTGAACTTGCTTCTTTCCCAGTTCAATATTGAATCTCAGAAACCCGCGGCCCTGATCCGGTCGGCCAAAATACTATGGTCGACACGCATCTGAGAAGGATGACACCCTCTGGAAGATCACGGACTTGGAGAATCGCCTGCGGCGCAATAATCTCTGTGTATTGGACATTCTGGGGGAGGGGGGGGGGCAGGATGTACGGAAATTTGTTATCGAACTGTTCTCTGAGGCTTTTCCTGAGTTAACCCAATGGGATTGGAAGCGGGTGATCCAGCGAGCACATAGATTCCCCTTCACACAGTGCAATAGAGCAGGTCAGAATACTCGTAGACCAAGGGCGATCTTAATATCAGTCAACAACTTTTTGGCGAGAGAGGCAGTGTGTGACTTGGCGCAACCGGATCGAAAGAAATGTGGGAAGGGGATAGTTTTTTGTGCAACCTGATTATTAACCCCTTACTGTAGAAAAGAGATGGCAATTGTGTCAGCTTATTACTCCATTTCTAGATAAAAACGCGCAAGCTTTTCTGTTGAACCCCACCAAGCTCAAGGTTATCTATAAGGAGCAAGTGCGGTTCTTTACAAGAGTCCGCGGTTAAGGAGTACCTCCATTCACTGTAAAAGTGATAAGGGGAGAAACCCAGGTAAAGCGGTGTGGGTTTCAGATTATTCACTTGATTAAATGTGTTAGATATGTATAGATCAGACTAAGATTGCAGATTTAGTGGTGGTGTTTATTTTTTTGTCTTTTTTTTTTGGTTGATCTTGTGTGATGTAGTGATTCAATTGGAAAGCATGGTTTTTGTAAGTGGTATTTGTAGGTGGTGGGGCAGTGGGATCCGGGGGGGGGCTAAGCTCGTTCTCGGAGGCCTTGTGTCTCCTAGCCTCTTTTTTGGGGAAAGGTGGGGGGAGGGCACAGCTTCGGCTGAAGACGTGTAGGGACGGGTGGGGGGGGGGGGTTAGGCGAGCGGGGAGTCACGGGTAAAAACAATCCATGACGGTGCAGTGAGATTAACTAAGAAATTCAGTGGTTTTAGACATGTGGTCCTTATGCTTAAATTTGTTGGGAATATAGATGGGGGATAGGTGTAAAAATGTTGGCATTAAGCTCTGCTCCCTGAATGTTTGTGGATTGAACAATTATAACAAAAGACAACGGGTCTCGGCAGAATTGCGGTTGCTTTAACCAGATCTGGTTCAAGAAACCCACATCCCCTGGGGCAAAAGAAAATTATTTGCGGAATTGGGGTTTAATGTATTGGTATCCACAGAGCAATCCACTACTATAAGAGGGGTAGCGATATTGGTAAGAAATCATATACAGGTGACCGGAAGAGTACTACCAGATAGAGTGGGAGGTGGTCAATTGCGGAATGTATGATTGGTAACTTAAAATACACTACTTGTTCAATATATGGGTCAACCTTTGATGAGGCTTCAGTATTAGAAGGGCTTAATGTGGAATTAGCATTATGGCCCACCCCACTGATTCTATGTGGAGACTTAAACATACATCTTGAGACAGGGCTGCTACATGATGACAGTAAATCCTATAATGGGAGGAAACCGAAAATTTTTAAAGCACTGCAGTCTTTAGTGGCAGATCATGGCCTGGTGGATGCATGGGCAGCACTGTGGGGGGTCAGACCCTGGGTACACCTTTTATTCACATCCGCACCAGAAATTGGTAAGACTAGACAACTTTTTCCTATCCGGGCTGTTACTGTCAGGTGCTAATATGCAGGTCCACCCACGGATCCCTTCTGAGCACGGCCCTCTAGTATTGAATCTTGGTATGCTCAAGACTGGCATTAGGCCTCAAACGTTCTAATTCGATAGAAAACTGCTTCTTGATAGTAAATATGTGGCACATATGAAGGTGTGGATTGAGCAATTTTTGGCTATAAACCATAACATGGCTCGGATTGGGTCAGTGTGTGGGATGCTTTAAAGGCGGGTTTTAGGGGTGAAACTCTTAGTTTTGGGCTACATAAGCAGAAGCAGATACAAGCAGCTGTACAGGAACTATGTGGCAACCTGTCAATAGCGGAAGAAAAACTTATGCAGGGGATTCAGGCTGGACTTGAGATCTCTGATATGCAGATGCATGTAGCCAGGTGTAAGGTTAAAATAAATTTACACTGGAGTAAAGAAATAGCCAGGAAACACTCTATCAACAGGAACCAAAGTTATGAATATGGGGAGGCAACTGGCCGCTGTTTGGCGCAAAGGTTGCGATCAAGGGAGGCGGCCCAAAGAATCGGACCAGTAACAGATGCTAGGGGGAATATGGTAGATACTGATGAAGAGATCTTAATGGTGTTCCATGGTTACTATGAGGAACTTTATACTGGGGATTGTAAAAAAGTAGACCCGCTAGATACAGAAAGACTGGAGGAACCTATTACAATCAAAGAACTAGAAGGAGCTATTAACAGTCTAGCCTCTGGCAAGCAGCAGGGCCCGATAAGCTACAGCTGGAAATATATAAAACTTTTTTCAGTGAACTCAAAACCGATATGCACACCACTTTTCTACAGGCACAAGCAGGAGCCGGCCCCCCTGTCTTGGGATGAGGCTAGCATAATAGTTTTTAAAAAGAAAGATAAGCCTGCTGAACAACCAGGTTCGTATCGCCCAATATCATTATTAAATGCAGATGGCAACCTTTATGCCAAAATCCTCGCGACCTGGTTGGCTGACGTAATTACCCCGTTAGTGTCAACTCTGCAACATGGGTTTATACCTAAGAGGGGGACGACTAATCACATTAGTCGGGTGGCATCCTTGTTGGATATAGCTAACACTATGGGGAATAAATTCAGTTTGATTTTATTAGACGCCGAAAAAGCGTTCGACCGAATCGCGTGGGAATTTTTATGGGCAGTATTACAACAGGCAGGCTTTCAGCAAACTTTCTTTTAAGCCATTCAAGTCTTATACAGACACCCAACTGCTAAGATATGTATCATGGGTCTTGAGTCAGACTCGGTATATATAACGCGGGGTACAAGACAGGGGTGTCCTTGCCCTCCTTTGTTGTTTTCATTATATATTAACCCCTTTTTAATGATGTTGGAGCAAAGCGCAGGAAAAGAACTGGCTATTTTGAAACAAGAGCATTATCGAGTTTTTGCATATACTGACGACGTGGCAGTGGTCACCCCTAACCCTAAGGAAGCTATTTCCAAGATAGAACAGCTAGCACTAGAATTTGGAGCCACTTCAGGATATAAGCGGAATGTGTCTAAGACACAAATCTTAAGTTTAAACCAAGTCGGCTTCAATGATCAACGGGTCTTAAGTGAGGTATCATACTTAGGGGTTACAATAAGGACATGTTTAAAATCATTGGTTGAGGTCAATTGGTGCAATATTCTAACTTCGGCACGGAAGCAGTTAGAGAGGTGTGAATGTTTACATCTGACACTTGTTGGACGGTGCAATGTTCTTAAAATGTTAATTTTACCCAAAGTTTTATATTTTTTTAGATCAGTTCCGCTAGAAATCTCTTGTGTTCAACTGGCTGCATTACAGGCGATATGTGCTAGGTTTCTATGGGCACAAGGGAAACCCAGAAGAGCAATGCGCTATATGATTTTACCTTGGGAGAAAGGAGGATGGGCAGTGCCTGATTTTACTTTATATTATCTGGTGTGTATGCTGCGGCGTATGAATATTTTAATAACAGGGGTAGAACCGCTTAGTGTTTCCGAAGCACCCTCGATATATCGAATGTTGTCGGGTAGTGATGCAAAAAATCGGTTGTTTGTACACCTGGAGCCCAGCTACTACAAAAAAACCAGGTTCATGGTTTTAAATGCTGCCTATAAGGTGTGGAAAGTGGTGCAAAAATGTTACAGATTTGAGAGGGTTTCTCAGTATACCCCGTTTGTTGCCACCACACTTTTGCCCCCGATATTTTGGGATAGGACCGTAGACAGATGGCGGACAAGAGGTATTCAATACATCGGGGACTTATATGATAATGAGGGCTTGATGCCCTTTGAGATGTTGGTCGAGAAATATAACCTCCCTAGAGCCAATTTTTTTTAAATATATACAAATCCGTGATTACCTATGTAAAAGCCAATGGAAGGTTGATCTAAATCCTGTAGTTGAAGCTGTAAGGAGAGATGTATGCATTGGTTCGTTATATAATATATTATTAGAGACTAAGGGTGGGGATTTAGAAAGACACAATACCAAGTGGGACAACAGGCTTGGGTGTCAAGGTACATGGGTGGAATACTCTATTGAATTGGCGGGGAGGTTATTGATGTCTGCTAATCTTCGTGCACAGCATTACAAGACCGTTTTAAATCTTTATTGCACCCCAGCTAGGTTGTTAAAATGGGGTGGAGTTAATGACAGCAAGTGTTTTCGCTGTGGAGTTGATGATGCGGATATTGTGTACATTTTCTTTTCATGTGGACACGTAAACAAATTTTGGGGGCACCGAGAAAAGTTTCTAGCGGTATCGCTTGGGGGTACAATAAAATTTGCTGCATCTCATGTGTTGTTGGGGGTAGTGGAGGGCGATGGATATGACCAGCTGGCATATTGATATTTGATCTTTGTGGCCACTGCTATAGCTAGGCTGTGTGTTGCCTCAATGTGGCTACATAAAGATGCCCCGACGTTTGAGCTATGGAGGGCAAGATTTTTTTACCATCTTTAACCTAGAACACAGTCTATATGCACTAAAGGGTGCTCGAAAGAGGAAATTAGGTAGGGAAATCTGGGGGCCGGTGATCTCCTTTATGGATGAGTGATGTGTCATTTGGCAAATTAAGTATTTGCACTTTATGGAACTATGATATGCTGTGTACGTGGCACTTTACAGGTTTGGGCTAAAACAATATTTGATATATTTTGCATGCTGCACCTTGCACTTTAGAGCTGCAATAATATTGGATAAACTGTGAGTGATGAACATGCTAACCATTATGTCTGTTTTTTAACAAATTTCTGCTTTTAAGGATCATGTGGATGTTTTTTTTCAAAAGTGATGTCTATTTGATACCATTGATTATCTAACTGTAATGTATTAAATGCATTGTAACTTTTACTTTCATGGATTAATAAAAAAATTAAAAAAATTAAAAAAAGAACTTGCTTCATTTCTTTTTGAGGGACAGATCTAAATCAGTTAGGCTACCTCTTTATTCACCTTCAGAGTTGCAACTGTATAGCGGGGTTCCTCAAGGTTCATCGCTGTCTCCCCACCATATCAACATCTATATTTGTCCCCTGCTCAATGCCCTCAAACACAAAGAAATCAGCATCTTTAATTAAGCATATGACATGCAACTATTATTTATGCTTTGTGATTGCCCTTCATCTCGCTATTTGTTTCAGGATACCATGTGGTCCATCTGAGACTTGATCAACAGCAATCATTTAAAGCTAAACCCCGATAAAACGGACATAATGCTTACTAAAAGTAAGGAGAAATATTGGTGTCCCTCATTCTGGCCTAGCGAGATGGGCTCACCCAAAAAGGCTGTAAAAAGCCTGGGTGTCATAATAGATGTGGAACTTTCTTTTAAGCAGCAAGTAGGAGCTGTGACTTATGCCTGCTTCTGCCAGCTACGTCACATAAAAAAGATTTAAAAAATACTTATTAAGGAGGCTTTGATCCAAGTAATTATAGCCCTAGTCGTGTCTAGATTAGACTATGCTAACGCAAGTTACCTAAAATCGTCCAGCGGAGGCTCCAGCTTATTCAAAATCAGGCTGCTTGGCTGATTCACAACCGGCCCAAACGTTGCCACATCTCCCATGTAAAGATGGACCTTCACTGGCTGCCAGTTGTACAGAAATCAATGTTTAAAGCATGTTGCATGGTTTTTAAGTACCCTGCCTTTGTGCAGTCTAGTATTATTGAATACTGTCCAACTTGAACTTTAAGATCTAGCAACTCGCACCTCTTGACAATTCCCCTTTGGAAATCGTTCTCACCCCTCGTGTATGGACCTAATGGCTTCAATGTACCTTGCCATATTTCGGAAACTCTTGAAAACACTGCTGTTTAGATGGACTAGTTACCTAACGCCAAGAGACCGTTTGGTGGATGTGCGCTTTTCAAATGGACAGTAACATAACAAGAGGCGGGATCTCGTGCCCCCCAAGTGGTTGATGTAGTGAACTGCTGACACGTCAATCCGCAAAAGGATGCAGCAATTGCTTTTGATGAGAGATATTGACCTTGTGGCAAAGGAACCTGCCAGAAGCTCCAGACAATTGATAGGAAGTCGTAATTCTTCGGCTGACCAACAACCGCCTGTAGAAAATTCTCCGCATCATGCGCCCCAGCCCCAATGACTGGCGTCAGACTCGGTGACTACGTCTGGTGAGACTCCGAAAATGGCCTTGCCATTTCAGGCTTCCATATGAAGAAGCCACCATTGGAGTTCTTCCTGGGCTTTCCACGTCAGCGGAATTTGATGTAGTAGCTGAATCCTTTCTGTGAATAATGAATTTTGAGTCATTGAAGAGCCCTGTAGTGCAATGGGCCTGGGAAGATTGATTGAATTGAAGTCGCAAGCAACCGCACAATCCTGGCTAGGGATCTCAAAGATACCATCTGTTTCGACAGAGTCAATCTCAGTTCTCCCTTGATGGATTTCACCTTCACTGAAGGAAGTAGCAATTGTACTGAGAGGGAGTCTATCTGAAAACCCAGGAAGTCCACCTGGTGTGCTCGAACCATCATGGATTTCTTGGCGTTTATCACTCATTCTGGAGGAGGGACACTGTCTAAGACAGGTGCAGTAAAAGAAGGGACCGATCCCGAGTAAGGAGAAGCATGCCTGCCAGATAGATGATCATGTGAACCCCCATCTCCCATAACCAGACCACCACAGGTTTCAATTGTTTAGTGAACACCCAGGGGGCAGAGGAGAGGCCAAACGGAAGGGAGTGGTACTGGAACCATTGATCTTTCTATAGGAAGTGAAGGCATCAGTGATGAGAGGGGTAAATGGGCACAGACAGATAGGCATCTTTGAGGTCTAGGTGAACCATCCAATCTTTTTCTTGAAGATCTCTAAAAAATGGATGCCTTTCATCTTGAAGTGACAATAGATCACAAAGGGATTGAAGAGTCTGAGCTTCAGCACTAACCTTTGACCTCCATCCATCTTTTGCACCAAGAACACATTGCTGCAAAAACCTTCGGGTGTGGAGAGGTGTTGGACTTGGCCCTTCTGGCATTTTCACCCCTGAACGTTTTGCTTTTACTGGTGACCTGGTGGTAGTGATTTTTGGTTTCTGCGCACTTTCCCTGTGTCCCAGAGTAAAGTGCGTGCGCACTCTGAGTGCATGTGGTGAGATAGGCCTGCCCTCCCATAGGAATGCATGGGGAATGTATGTGTCCCTGGTAGTTCCTGATGCGTGGGGTGTGCAGGCTCGAGTTTGGTATGTGCGGACTCGTGTGATCGAATGCTTCGCAATGATGTATAATGCGTGATTATGTCATGTGCGGAAGTGCCACTTCTAGGAGTTGGCATATTATTGTAAAATGTGTCTGGCGTGTGATTGGCTGAAGCTGGCTGGTGAGCCTGGCTCCAGGAGTCTGGGTGGGTCTGCCCCAGTGGTGAGTGTGAGATTAGCATGCTGATGGCTGGGGAGGAGTGCACCTTGGTCCTGAGTAGGGCAGGGCTTTCCCTACACAATGCTGGCTCCGCCCCCTGTGGTGCGACTGATGACCCTAGCCCTGCCAGTGAATAGAGTGAGGGGCTGAGCACATCAAGGGTGCTCCCCAACCAGCTGCGACTGGTTTTCCCCCTCACCCTGAACCCAGAACAAAGGGAAAAGGTGTATAAAAATGGGTCTGCGTCCCCACAGAGTTGTTCTCTTCCAGGATCCTACCTGAGGGGGGCTGCTGCTGGACCAGAGGACCGCCACTTGGACCACCTCCCTGCCTGGAGGCCAAGTGAGCTGGCTCTGGGTCCAGCCTTGCCCCCCCCCACCCCTGCCTTGCTGTATGCAGGAGAGAACTTTGCTGGACTTTGTTTTTATCCTCCTTTAAGCGCTGGGAGCGCTTTATTTCTCCCCTAGAGCCTGGAAGCGCTTTTATTTCACTTATAGCGCTAGGAGCGCTTTATGTGTGGCCAGCAGCGCGGAGCTGCAATTATTAGCGAGGGAACCCCGACGTAGGGATTCCCTGCTATTTTGCCGTGTTAACGCGGGTGCCCACCCCGCTTACTTCCTGATTGCCGTTGGCGGGTGCCCACCCCGCTTATTTGTTGTTATTCCTCGGCGGGTGCCCACCCCGCCGTATATTCCTGGTTACGAGGGAGCCTACCCCTTTTATTGCCGAAAACAAGAATCTCCGGAAATCAGGCAGCTGAGGACGGGACAGGGGCGTGGCCCAAACAGGAAGCAGCCGGGAGCCTACCCCGCACTCCTGTGCGGAAAAGAGAAAGCCGCGTTGTAAGCAAGGGAAGCGGACGGGAGCCTACCCCGCGCTTCCCCGGAGGGAGGAGATCCAGCGAGCCTACAAGCAGCAGCGTTGCTGCTGCCCTGCAGGAGGGCTACCGGCCACTGCCACAGAAGCGGAGACGACGCGGAAGTCCCCCGAGGACAGCCCGGTAAGTAAGAAGGGCTGGGGGACTCCGGGCGTGTACTGTAGGTGCCGGTCCCAGACCGGCTTATGCCTCGAGCGGCCCCCACCTCCAACGCGGGCACATTGTTGCTGAGAGCCTCGCTCTGCTCTCCAACGTAAGGGGCATAGTGGTGGCAATCAGAACGGCCCCAGAAGGCAGTTGGGCGCTCCAACGGTACCGGCAGCATTTCACTGTGCTGAGTCCCTGAGCAGGACTCCAGCGTCGGGGGGGGGGTGATTTTAGTTGCGAGAGCCCCAGAGAGGGGGCCCCCCACCTACTGGTGCCGGCGCATTGGTTGTTTAGAGCGCTGGTGTGCTCCAACGACGGGGGCAATATTTTAATACAGCCCTGACAGGCTCCAACCACGGGGCCAGCATTACTTGCACAGAGCCAGAGAGGCTCCAACGGGGGCATTTCTTTGTTGTTTACAGCCCGGAGGGGCTCAGGGGGCCACGAGTGTTGGGTATTCAGAGCCCTGGAAGGCTCCAACGTTGGCCCCAGCCTCATTGTCTTACAGCTGCCCAGCACTTCGTGGGCAGCTGCTCCGTTTAGGCCCCTGACTCTGCTGGACAGGGCGTCCTAGCCCCGACAAGGCCAGTTGGCCTAGGGACTGCCAGGTGGTGGCTAATGTGAGTTTTGCGCTATTGTTCCTAACCTGCACTTCTGAATGTTTTTATGCATCATGTGCCTTGTGTTTACACCTCTGAATGTGATGCATCATGTGTAATGTGCGTTTACCCCTACAGGTATTGTGATACTTAGGTGGTTGTTTTCTCCTAGTACAGGTGGTGCTAGTGAGGTCCTGGTTCCCTGCGCAATATTTTCCTAAGGTGGTTAGGGTTGCGTAGGTGGTACTTACCTGTTACCAGTAGTTACTGGTCGTGTGCTACATATGTTATTTAGTGCTACAGTGATTGTATGTGCTATGTTCTAAAGCATTATTCCTATGTTCTAAGTGCTAATTCCTACAAAGTGCTAATTCCTGACAGTGGGCCATGTGGCCCTGTCCCCTGTACATATAATCCCTTGTAAACTCTGCCCGTGCCTGTTGGCACATTGTAAAGTGTGTGTTTTTATCTAATGTGTTTTGGTAATACAAAGGCTATTTTTATATAATACCTTGTGTGGAGTTTCTTTTGTGGTGGGCCTTGGGTGTTGTTGCTGGGTGCGCGCGCAAACGCTTTACACATCGCCTCCGGGATAAGCCTGACTGCTCGTGCCAAGCTACCAAGGGGGTGAGCAGGGGTTATCTTTGGCGTGTAACTCCCCAGCCCTGGCTAGAGTGGTGGTTTCTGCCTGACTTTGGCGCAAGCCCTAGCCAACCAGAAATCCCATTTCTAACAAGAGGTCATGGCAATTGCATGTTTTGACAAAAGTTCTGAGTCTATAAAAGACTCTTCTTGAGAAAAACAGAGGGGGGGGATGAATCTTGATAAGGAGGGTGTGACAGTTCTATTTAGTACCCCTGAACTGTATTCAAAACCCACGTATTTGAAGTAATCTTTGTCCAATTGTTCACAAAATATCTCAGCCTGCCCCCCAGAGGAAGCTGTGGAAGGGTTGTGGGAATCATTACCTGTAGACTGGTTGTCATTCTTACGAGAAAAACCCTGTTGACTCCTCGATTGAAACAGCCCCGGAAGTCTCTGGACATGGTCGGGTAAAACCCCTCTTGGGTGATGCCAGGGAATATTCCTTATACAGTAAGAAAAACGACCATTACTCGAGGATTGATTACATCTTTATAGAACTTCTGGAACTAGGAAAAGTAAGGGTAATATAATATCTACCATCCACCTCTCTGATCATGGTGCAATAGCCCTGAATCTAGAGCTTCCCTCAGTGCTTACTGTCAGGAGATGGACCCTGAATAGGAGACTTCTCCTACAACCATTTATCCCAGATATGATAAAGAGGGAAACAGCTATCTTTTTTCAGCATAATTTGGATTCGGCCCCCCCTATATATAGTGTGGGATGCCTTTAAGGCTTGTCTAAGATGGATTTTAAAAGATGCCACTGCGGGCTGGGCTAGATCTGATAAAAGGGAGATGGCTGACTTGGAGGAACAGATAGCAGTGGCTGAGGCAGCTTTAATGGTTGGGCAGGCTTCTGACGCTGAGAAAGAAAGTTTACTAGGAAAGGTTGAAGATCTCCAGCTGAAGTTTAGACTTAAAACCGAAGAGATCATGCTTCAGAAGTGGCAAGTAAGCAAAATGAGGGACTTCGATCAGGGAGAGAATTGTGGTAAACTCCTTGCCATGATGAAGAGCAGAGTACACAGATCATGCAATTATATCAGTAGATCAGAGTGGGGAGCCAAGTTGTGGAGGACAAAGGGGATATTGAGCAGGCTTCCATCGAATGTTTTCAAAGTCTATACTGGGTGGATTTATTGGTTGAGGAAGACGCTATAGACCATTGGCTTGCTGGGAAACAGCTCCCAAAGCTGAATTTGGATAGCCAAAAAATACTTGCCCAAGATATAACAGAGAATGAAATACTTGCTGTCCTCAACAAAGCTAAGAAAGGGAATGCTGCCGGACCAGATGTGATTGCAATTGAGATCTACGTTTTACTGATCGACAAAATTATTCCGATCTGGTTGAAACTATTTAATGAAATTCTAAGGGGTACCTCTCCTTTTAACCACACGTGACGGTGGAGATCACTCCACCGGCCACAGGGGGTAAGAGAGGTTAGGATGTGGATACAGCCTCCCAACTAGACATTAATTACCGTAAGGTATCCAGAACTATCAAGCTCAAGAACTAAAATAAACTAAACCTTATGTGGCATACACCACTGAGTGCGGAAAGGAGGCAAGTCTTTTTTGTTATTTTACCCTCACACACCCTATTGGTGTCATGCTTCATCATCGGGTTCACCCTGACTCCTAAAGCTCAGGGTGGGCTTGACCGTGTTTCAGGGAGCACTTAGGAGATGTAGGTCAGGGGGGTTTAAAGATAAAATTCCTACTCCATTCCCCAGGTATCCCTTTATTCACGGGGACGTAGCGGATATTAAAAAAATTAAAAAAATTAAAAAATGGGTCTTTTTGGAGGTTATGGTCCTATGATCCTAAGAATCTGCCAACATGTTTCAGCCTGTAAAAATGGCCTGCTCGGTCCTGGGCTTTCTTCAGGGCACCATAAATATTCACTCCCTGCAATTGGTTGAGGATTTTCCTATGTATATTTCTGAAGGAACAGAAAGCTGTACCTTCGTGAAAGAATGGAGGGTATACTTATCTCTCCCTCTGGTATGTACGTAAAAATCCCTCCCAATTTGAGTCGAATAGTTGTTTCTCACAGATCACGGGAAAGGGGTAGCCTTGTAGTCAAACTTAATCCAAAGGTCCTGCCCCATTAGCAACCTATTTGGCTCCCTTATATCCAGGCATTTGCGCTTTTCCTGTTCCAAACGCCAGGGGTGTGGAAGAAAGCCCAGAACCGAGCAGGCCATTTTTACGGGCTGAAACATGTTAACAGATTCTTAGGGTCATAGGACCATAACCTCCAAAAAGACCCATTTTGTACCTCTCCTTTACCTTACTCGTGGAGTGAGGCTGTCATCTCACTGATTCTGAAGCCCGGGAAAGACCCGACCTAGTGTCAGTCTTACCGGCCAATATCATTATTAAATTGCGATTATAAGACCTTTGCAGGGATACTGAATGCCCAGCTTTGTAAGATCGTGGGGCCGATAATCCATGAAGATCAAAAGGGCTTCCTTCCGGGTAGGCAGATGTTGTATTTGATTTATACCTTAGTTGGCTCGATCGATCTCGCAACAGCACAGGGCGTCCCTCTTTCAATTATTACCATTGACGCAACAAAAGCCTTTGACCGAGTCAACTGACACTACCTGAATAGGGCTTTGAAGGCTTTTGGCTTTGGCAACATTTTTAGGGAGGTCTTTAAGAAAATATACAAAGCCCCCCGGGCCCAGATTTTGGTCAGTGGTAGCCTCACTGCGGCAGTCACAATAGAGCCCGGTACAAGGCAGGGGTGCCCGCTGTCTCCCATTCTTTTTGTTTTGTATTTTGAGCCTTTGGCCCAGAGATTAAGGCAAAATTAAAAGATCATCCCATTTGTTGCAAATGGGTTCACAAGGAAGCTAGCCCTGTATGCTGACGATTTGATTTTATTATCATCCAACGTCAATCTTACTTTATCCGAGCTACTTAGCGAAGTTCAGGCTTTTTGTAATCTGTCTGGCTATGAGGTTAACCACGATAAGACAGAAATCATGGCCTGGACATTGCAGCTCAAGGGGCTCAGCTCTCCAAGGAGTTAAGATACCTTGGAGTAACAATAACCCAGGATCTTAGAGACATTCCCAAAATAAACTTGGGGAGAGTCTCCAAGGAGGTGGATGTCCAATGAAAAGGTGGCAGAACATCCCGCCATCCCATTATGGGCGGGTCAATGTGCTTAAAATGTGTGTTCTTCCTAAGTATGCCTACCTAATAACATCCCTTTGGAATAAGATAAAGGTGGATTACTTAAAATACAGGGCAAGATTTCTTCATTTATCTGGGCAGGCAAAGGGATCAGGTTGTCCTGGAAGAAATTAAGGCGTAAACATTCATACGGTGGTATGAGCCTACCGGACCTCCAGCTGTACTGCTGGGCGTATCAATTAAATAATTGTTAGATGTTACTTCTTAGGCTAGATAGCTCGCTGATTGGCAGCATGTTTAAAGCTATGCTGCTGTATTTGGCTGAGGAAGGTTTTATGTATAAGTTTGGTGCTCCTAAATTTTGTATAAAAGTCTGGCTGAAGATTCTGTACGCAGCGGCCAAGCTGTGGTCGGACTGTCGGGTCTGTCTGGGATTGTCCTATTAAAGTGAATGGGCACCAGTGTGGGACTCCCCAGGAACACCAGAGTGCCTTTTAGACGCTTTAGTTCAGCCGTTAAAAGACGCGGGTGTTGCACACTGGAAGGACATTATGGACAGTAACAAATATTTTCTCTAGGATCTTTGGATGGGCACCAGTGTGAGACTCCCCAGGAACACCAGAGTGCCTTTTAGATGCTTTAGTTCAGCAGTTAAAAGACGCGGGTGTTGCACACTGGAAGGACATTGTGGACGGTAGCAAATATTTTCCCTGGGATCTTTGGAGGAATCTTAATAGCGGTGCACTCTCTAGGTTTAAGTACTATCAAATTTCGTCATGGTGTAAGAGGTAGCACTGGCTTTCCCCGGAGGACAATTCCACGGAAGACTAGTTACAAGATCTGAACCCAGAAAGGAATGAAGTAGCACAGTAGTATAATCATCTCCTTGCTGCAGCTGATAGGAAGCTGGAACATCCATATTTGCTCTGGGAGAAGCACTTGCCGAGCGAGGAGCTGAAAAATCTATGGCATGTACCTTTAGACACACTTTACCTGTTGATTAAATCTGCTGCACTAAGGAAAAAACACTTTTTTACGCTCCACAGGATATACTGGTCCCCACTCAAACTTTCCAAAATTAAGGGCAATGGAGAAGCAAAGTGTATGAGATGTGCTGCCCAGAAGGCAGATGAGATCCATGTGTTTGCTTACTGCCCCCTGACTCAGAAGGTCTGGGGCAACATGGGTAAGACTCAGTCGGACGTCCTGGGCATTGAGGTGGAGGTAAGCCCTTCTGTTATTTTGTTTGGCACTGTATTGATGGCCGAAGGGGCTTTAGGCCTTATGGGGATACAGAATAAATTGGGGTCCTTTGATCCAAGAAGGGGGATCTGTAAGTTATGGCGTCAGGCGGGACCCCCCCACATGGAGAGCCTGGTGGAACTCTGTGAGATACTTTAGGGATTTAAATCGGAAGGTTAATGTATACAGAGAAAGAACTGAACTTGGGTTATTTTGGAATCTGTTAGACCCTTTAGACCCTGATTAGATTGCTACATATTTTCCAATGATTATGCCTCTTGGTCAGCTCATGATGTGTCGTGCGAGTGGTTACCGCAAGAACATCAGCTGAGACTGGACCCCCAAGTAACGAGCAGCAGGGGTGGATCAGACTGAGAGGTTGCTTAAGCTACGGAGGTCATATGAGGACTGAAAAAAACCCAACCCTGATTGGATTGGATCTTGGTCATAACATCTATGCTTGGGGTTAAATCCACTTTGAGTACCTTGCTGGTTGAAGCAGCCGGCCGAGCGTCCTCTGCCACGACCGGCCCAGGCAGAAAGGTGGTTGAAGACTCTTGAGCGAAGTTTGAGACTTATCCAGAGAGGTGAAAGTATTAAAGAACTTGGCTATGTCTGACAAAATTGTTCCCAAACAATTGGCCTTCTGCCATGGGGCCCAGTTCTGCTGTGGCCCGTTTGACCAATTGAGGGTCAATTAGAAGCAGTACGGACATACAGCATTCTGAAGCTAGCGTGCAGTTAGCGTTGTCCAATAGGCGAATTGCTCTCTGGGTCCAACCTGCTGGCGCCTCTGGATGGATAGATGCCCCTGTCTTTTGGGATTGGAGGACCAATTCTAGAATTTTTGCTAAAGTGCCAGAATCATCAAGGAGTTATCAATACCTTTTTTGGGATCCTTATTATATTTCTTGAGGATAGTTTGCATTGAAGTGTCTGTATCCGGGGTGAGGGCAGTTTTGTGGGGCAAGTCTGCGCTTGGGCATTCGGAGTGTAAGCGGGATCTGACTTCTTTGTCAAAACTCTTGAGCAGATTTAACTGCATATACTCTGCAACTGAGGGAGCAGGGGCCAAGTCGGAAGATCTGGAGTTTACAATGCTTGAAGGATCAAAAGGGAAAGAGGACTCAGTAGAGGGGGAAATGGAACGTTTGCGCTTATGTGATCACTTGCAAGCTTGGGATTCATGGTAAGAGGATGTATCAGTATCCGTGGAAGGTGCCGGGGGCAAGGGCAGAGATGGTGTGCGGGCAGGTATGGAGCCCGTACTGTAGGCATGGTCAGGAAGAGCTCCTTCATTCACTTTGGCAATCACCTTCACATGTGGCTGTGACGGGGCAGAAGGAGAGGACGGGGTAAGGGGAGGCTGGTTACCAGATGAAGGAGGTGTACACACGCTCCCTACCAGCTTATCTAAGCACGGAGAAATGGGGAAGAGCACTGAAGACAAGGCTTTGTCTAAATTTCTCTGCACAGATTTATCAATTATGACTTCCATACTCTCATCATAGCAACAATCTTCATCTTCTTCTGGACCATAAGCAGCCAGATCATTCTCGAAAGTCTCGTAATCAGACATATCATAAAGAGGCAGGGGCACCATGAATGCAAAATCCCCAGAGGGATGCAACGGTCTACCAGATTAAAGAACTATAGCAGGAAGGGGGTGGAAGACCAGAGTCTTAAATATTGCAGTTCTGCGCAGCTTAGAAGCAGGACATAAAAAGGGAGCAGTCAGTTGGTGCAGGAATTCAGAGGTACCACCAAATCTTTATCAGTACTTAAGCAGGGAGATATGCAACCCTCGCAGCATGCAGGAGAATTCCTCAAGCAAATATTTATTATTTGAATTTTTTGAATGATTTATATCCAGCCCCGGTGCAAAAAACGATCCTGCAGTCCCCTGTTGTCACAGTCTGGGGAGAGGCGGCTCCAGCAATCTGTTTTAGAAGCTGCTCCCAGGACAAGAATGACGCGTAGGCAGTCTTCTCCCGAGGCGCACTTGTACACATGGGACCTCTCTCCCGGGAGGGGCTGGGGTCAAAGTGCAGTTGCGCAGGTGCGCAATGGCAGAACCGCAGCAGGGAGTATGCCGCGGGAGAGAGAAAAGGGATTTTTGCAGGCTAAAAGAGGAGAGAGAGGCACAGAGTGAAGGCACAACACAAGCCTGGTAAAGACGTGAACTTTGACCGCACATCGGTCTCTAAGCCAATCGTGCGAGGAGCGCTGATCAGAACCTAGAAGGAAAAAAGAAATAGTGAAAACAGTACGGCAAAGCCGTCAGAGGTAGCCATTTGCATTATTACACTTTCCACATAAATCATTATAAAAAACTCTTATCGATATATACAAAGTAGAGAGGCCATTAACTTGACTGCGGAGCAGCTAAGAAAGAGGCAGAAAGATGGTGCCTCTCTATTTTGTATATGATGGACAGTGATGATGGGTGGTTTTCATAGAGGCGTGGTTCAAAGCCTCATGGAAAATGTAGTGATTATGGTTTACTTTTTTTTGTTTGGCTGCTGTTTATTTGGAGAAGTAAAGATTGAGAAGCATACTCAGAACCTCCAGAATCCCAAACAGTCCCTCTTCCTAAATTAGGAGTTAACTTCTTCACACCCAGTAGTCATGGTTTTCTTCCCCCTCTACATCAGCATCTCTCCCCTCTCTGTGACAGTGGAACCTGCTTGTACTTTTTTTATTTTATTACACCAGTCTAGCCATCTTCTGCAAAGGTACCCTAGCAATCGTCCTCTGGAAACCATGCCACAATTTTCTCTAGCAACTGTCGCTGTCCCAATTCACCAGTCTGATACAAATAATACCAGTGTTTGTTGTGCACGCTTTTATGCCCAGAAAGTCATCCCGAGTGTCGTGGAGAAGTCACTGGTGTCAACTGCACCAGTATTTTCCCGGCTCGCCTCTACAAAGGTCCACTGCTAGGTACCCAGTTGATTTGCACAGTTAGTGCAAATATTCTGGATTTTTAGAGTAATAATTAATTGTAACCTGGAGCACCTCTGACGTGCAGCCATCTTGAATTTTCTAATGGATACTCACAACCCTGCTTTCTTAGCCATGACTAGGATGTTAAAACAGGTGATTGAGCACTGGGCCCGAATCGTAATCTCTTAGTTAAGTTGTCAAAGATTCTTCCCCATCGATCAAATGGACTTTTAATAGCTGACGTGAAGCATCGAAAAAGGAGAAAACAAACAATGGGACCTCACAATAAGGACCAGAAATCACTGAATATAGTTAGTTTTATTTTGGTTTTCCAATCAGTCCGTATATATGCAAACCAAAAGTAAATTCAATAATACAAAATGTAACCTGAAGAATGTCAGTAAGTTAGGCATACCAAAATGACATATCGAATTGCAATACTCACAATTGTATAAACATGAAGCAAATAGAAGGTCTTCTATCATGGGTCTCTAAATTGGGAGAATAGAAGGTGTCAGCATGATCAGACTTCTTTAGGAGTCCAAAAAGAACAAGAAATAAGTGTTTAGCATAAAGTTTCACACAGCAATAGAACAGATCGTCCTAAATCTAAAAGGGGACCTGCGCTACTTTCAGCTGTGTGAACCCCAATTTAAAAGTAACGAGATTCAGAAGCATTCTTATCTCCGTCACACCACCAGGGACCAATCAGAACACTACTGGAGTGCATCTGCAACATGGCTTCAGGTTAACATTGCATCGGACTAAAGCTTCAGTTCTCAACCTTAAACAACTTACCATCCTGGTGCATGATGAACAAAAGGCCTCTTTCAACCATTGTTTCTCCACGTTCACATCCAAGTTTCTCAGGCCTCTCTATCATCTATCTAATTAGGGGTGGGCGGAATTTGCGTAGGCGAGGTACGCAAAGCTCCGCGAAACGGTAAAAATCTCCGCAAGCACGCAGAGTTCAGCGAACACGTGGAATTGCTTGTTCCACTCGTTTGTGATGCTTTTTTCCTGTTCGCGAACGCTGTTTGCGTACTCGGGGGGAAATATCTCACGAACACGCATTTTAAAAGTACGAAAAAGCAAAAAATTCCGCGAAGCCACAGATTGCGGAATGTTTTGCAATTCCGCATTTTCCGCGGAACACGAAATTACCCAAATTCCGCAAGCGGAACGGAATTTACCGGCCAGGCCTACATCTAATACAGACACTAAACATTTCTCTAGCTAACATCGATCATGATAAGAAAGCTGTATGAAAAAGAGAAAACATGCTGCCACAGCAAAAAGCATTTCAGCTGAGGCCTGCTGTCAGGCTAACTTTAGTTAAGCATTTAATGTGCACTTCGATTACATGCAGATGTGTAACTTTAAAATAACTACAAAAGATTACATGTTTACATATATAAGTGTAAAACATGAATACAAAATGTCTTCATGTTTAAACTAAGCATTAGTGCACATACGTATATGAATTTCTAGTTTCTACAGTTAATACATTTCAGTAATTGTAATTGCATTTATATAGCGCTTACTACCCCTGAAGAGGGATTTCGGTGAGTAGCACGTTACTCCAGAACCCAAAGAGGATTACTGGTGATTCAGTATAGAGAGATATGAAATTAATTTGAGCAGTAGGCGTGCAAGTTTGTTATTTGGATTGAGAAATGATAGTGGAGGAATAGAAGAGGGAAGGATTTGCATTTCCATAGCGCTTCTTTTTTTGTTGTTAAACTTTTTATTGAAAATTTCACAGTCTCACATAGCCTCACGCCTACAACCCTGGGGCCGGCAGCATGTCATTAAGGAGTAGTATACACAGCTAGTAAGCCAACAACTTAGGGGGCAGGCAGCGATCATGAACCAAAGAATTTATGGGACCATATGTACATAGCGATCTTGGTGCACAGTGAAGCAACAAACACAAATCATACACTGCTTACGGCGGTCAATAGATAACAAAGCATTTATAAAACATTTGAAGGTCATCTGTATAAAATTGTGCCGGTGAGGTGGGATACCCTTCAAGCGTACAGTCACTAGACCTGCATGCCCTCCCGTCCGAATATACTTTGCGCCCCGGGGGTCAAGACGTCCTATTGACGAGGCATCCAAGGTGGCACCGCGTAATATAAACTGCAAACATCAGATTAAGTGACTGAGGCGTGGCTATTGTCATCAGGTTCAGTGGGGGCATCACTACCAGTGTCCGAATATCTAGTGAGTAAATACGTCGTATAAAGCCTCCAGAAGTTCTTGGGTCTACTCCGGGGGGGGGAGCAATTCACTGAAATTCTCGGTTTATGTACTACAATAAAGCATGTTTTGCGACCATTGTGTCATTGTAGGTGTAGGGCCCCTAGACCAGCACATTGCAACCCTCTGTTTCGCCATGAGGAGACCCATGTCTACCAGCCTGCATATTGCCTTAGGCAACTGTTTAGAATACCCCAAAAGGGCCAGAGCCAGGTCTGGAGCGAGTTCTGTGTCAACAATTTTCCCCAATCCCAGAAAGACCTATTCCCAGTATTTATACATCCCGGGGCAATACCATGCTAGGTGGATACAATTTGAAGTTTGTGCATAACATCTGTCGCAAGCCGAGCTATCCCTTCAGACCATATTTGTGTAATCTCTCTGGGGTGTAGTACACTCTATTCACCTACTTGAAGTGGATCAGTCTATGTCTGCCATGTAAAGAAATACGTCGGGTGCTAGAACAACAATAGGTCCACATAGAGTCATCTATAGTATGTTGTAAATCTCGCTGCCAGGCCAGCCTGGCTTTAGTATAATGGTTTGCTCTATGTGACATTGCGAACTTATATATGTTAGAGGCCATCTTGTGAGGCGACTTAGTTTTAATGATATACGACAGTTCCAGCATCTCTGGGGTTTCCTGTAGGTCAGCTCCTAATATGTCATGTAGAGCCCTCCTCACTCTATGAAACTGAAACCGTTGCAGCAGAGTGCTAGCAACCGCAGAGTTCTCTGCCTCCTCCCAAGTTTTAACTGCGCCATCTTGAAATAGATCCCCCGCCATTAGTATATTCAATGTTTGTCTATCTCTACATGGGGCCAGCCAGAGAGTCTACTCTATAGGCATAACTGGGGAGTACAGCATTACCCCCGCTTGTAATTGCAGTAAATTATGCCAAGAGTGACGAGTCGAGTTAATGGAGTCTAGAAACACCCGTCCTGCGGTCAGCGGGTTCAAATATCGTGGCCGGAAGGGAGAGCGGATCTACGAAGAGTTTTTCCATAGGGAGAAATGGGATGTCTGACGAGCCATGTATCCAATAATTAGCTTGAGCGCCTTGCGCCGCTCTGTAATACAAATTTAAATCTGGCGTGCCCAACCCCCCGATATGGTATGGCAGAGTAAGTATCCGCCATTGCACCCTCGCTTGCTTACCCGCCCAGGCCAGTTTTATCAGTGATTTGTTGACTCGTTGAAAAAAGGAACATGGTAAAACAATGGGGATATTTGTGAAAATAAACAGGAATTGGGGCAGAATCACCATCTTCATAATAGAGATTCTGCCAAGTAGAGACAGCCTAATCCAGGCTTCTACGTCGTCTTCCAGTTTGTTGACGGTGCAGTAGTTTTCTCTAAACACGATCTCTGAGTCCATGTGAAGACGGATGCCCAAGTACCGTAGCGCCTTGGTGGACCAATGCAACAGAAAATCCGGCTCAAAATGTGTCGTGACATGGGTGAGTGGGAAAATGATGGACTTAGTCTAATTGACCCACAGGCCCGAGAGTGCCCCGAAGTGTACTACCTCCCTGAGGACAGAGGAGAGATTGCTTTCTGGATCGCGAACGTATAAAAGCGTGTCATCTGAGTATGTAGACACTATGATCTTATAATTCGGAAAACATATACCTTTATGACTATGGTACTCCCTTAATGCGCATGCTAGTGGTTCAGCGAATAGGGCGTATAAAAAGGGGTACAGCAGGCAGCCTTGTCTCGTCCCTCTGGATATAACAATAGAATCCGTCACCAAGTTACTTATTTTTATTCGGGCCGAGGGTGAATCGTACAGTACCCCGATCAGTTGGAGAAAGACTGGGCCCAGTCCCTTCCTAGACAGTACTTGTCGCATGAAGGGCCACTCGACAGAATTGAAGGCCTTCTCCATGTCGAAGAAGACCGTGACCGCTTCAGAATCCTGTTTGGTATGTTGAATGATCCCAAACACCGTGTGGAGATTGTAGGTAAGGTTCCTATCTGGAATGAACCCCGCCTTTTCAGGTGCTACCAATACCGGCGCCAGGGGGGCCAAATGGTTAGCAAGTATCTTAGCAAATAATTTGGTGTCAACATTGAGCAAAGAGAGTGGGCGATAAGATCCACACTCTTCCAATGGCTTGCCCGGTTTAGGTATGGCCACGATGACCGCCTCTCTCATCGTTGGTGGCATTGTGCCTGATATGCACATGTCATCAAAAAGCACTTAGAGGTGTGGGAGTAATAGATCAAGAAAAGCTTTAAAGAAACCGACTGTTAGGCCATCCGCCCCTGGGGCGCTGGAAGCTTTCATGCCCGACAAGGCCAATAAAAGTTCCTCTTTTTCTATGGGTCGCATGAGAAACTCCAGGTGGGTATTGGTGAGAAATGGTAATTTGATTAGCTCAAGATAGTCAAGGATTTCATACTCCGTGCCAGAAGAACGGGATGTGTATAATTCCGCGTAAAATAGTTTGAACCTATCCGCTATAGCCGCCTCGTCAGATAACATCTCATCCTCCGCTGATCTAATCTCAGTGACCAGCGTTTTGCCGCGTTTAGCTTTCAGCATCTGCGCTAGTACTGAACCAGGCCTGTCACCCTCCCCATAGACATGCGACATGGCATATTTGCCCAGATGCTTGATTTCGCTTACGGCGGCTTCCTGATAATCTCCCAACAAATCTTTGATCTCTCCGATATTGCCTCGTCGTCACACTCTAATTGGCGTTTTTCCAAGGCACCCAGCTTCCTTTCCAGATCAGTTAGTCTCTGTCGGATAGAGCGGACAACCCCCGAGTGCTTGGCCATGGCCACGCCACGAATATAAACATTGAAGGCCTCCCATACGACCTGGAAATTATCCACCGACCCCACATTAATGGTGAAAAAAGTTTCCATAGCTTCGGCTAGTTCTTCTTTAAATATAGGATCCAGCAATGAGTAAGGGGGGAACTGTGGCATGGTGAGAACCAGCAGAAGGGGTGGGTGATCCGATAGAGTACGAGGAAGTACCAAGCACTCCCGAGTGCACTCCATGAGTGACGAAGAGGCCAACCAGTAGTCTATACGAGTGTGCAAATTATGATAAGCAGAGTAGTGGGTGTAACCATTCTTGTCCGGGTATCGCGCTCGCCATACATCACAAAGATCCATGCCCACCATAGCACTCTCAAGTGCTCTGGCCGCTGCAGAGAGTCGCCTCATCGGACCCCCCGACCTATCCAAATTTGGGGGTCTGACCGGGTTAAAGTCCCCACCCCATAGGAACTGTGCTCCCGGGTACCTGTTGACAGCGCCTGCAAGTGTATTATAAAATTCCGGGCAATCATAGTTGGGGCCATAGACATTCACTATGATTAGGTCAGCGCCCCTCCCACGACATCTAGAGATCACAAAGCGACCATCCCTGTCTGAGTCTAATGGGACCATTGTGTAATCTGACCTAGGATTAACCCAGGTCAGCCCCCCTCGGGCATGTGTGGTGAAACCTGAGACGTTAATATTATCCAACAGGCCTCTACAGCGAAGTAATGCGCTATTCAGTGGGAGATGCGTCTCCTGATTTAGGGCTATATCAATGTTCTGCCTATTCAAATAGTTCAACACCTTGCGTAATTTACGGTGGTCGTTAAGCCCCCGGACATTCCACGTAAGCACGCGGAGGGTGTCAAGCGTCTTTAATGCATTAACATCACTGGGTCGCGCCATCGTGTGTATTAGAGCCCATAATGCATCCTGACCTATGCAGCAAATAATTGGTAAGCACACCATGTAGAGACCAACATAAAAGTTCAAACAACCAAAACAACAATACTGTTCCCTCCTCCCATCCTCCCCCCACCTACGACAGACCACTCCCAACTCGGCCGCGAATCATCCCCAAAAACTCCCAATCAGCCTCCCTCCACCCCCCCCCCCCCCAATGCAAAACGTCCCACTCTTGTGTTGCTCGTCCTGTCAAGGAGAACAATGAAAGCATTTAACAGACCCCCTTGCATCGTCAGCAGACAGGAATACAGCCTCACAAACTAAATAGTTCCAGGCCTCAGCAATCATATGAATCAAAGTGTAGCAGCTTCCCCTCCAGTACCGGGGCCTAATGCCTCAAGGACCAATTTCAATCTCCTTGCAATAGTTCCGGAGTAGTCTCAATGTGGCCCACGCATAGCTGCCCCACCAGGCCTTCTACCCAGTCGACCATCAACGACATGTCCGATGGCTCCCCCTTCTGAAATCTGAGATGAAGCTCGAGCTACACCAGCAATACCCCCACCTCCTATCCATTGTGAATAGGCAGCTCCAGGCCGCAATAGGCAATACCCGATCCACCCATAGGTCGACCCCCTCCCCCCGCTTTCAAACCCCAAGACCATACTTATCAGCTAGCTGCAGCCTGCCATCATTAGTGTTGTTCCTCCAGGGAACCCCCGTCCGCCTCATCAAGCAGGTGCCGTTCCGAGCTGTGGCGATGTTCCTTGGACCAATCCTTTAGGGCCTTCTGTAAGGACTTTGGGTCTGTAAAGATGTGAGAACATCCCTGTCTGTTGACCAGAAGTTTTGCAGGATACAACATGGCGTAGTCTATGCCCAGATCTCTTAGCTGTTTTTTCATGGGGACGAACTGTCGGCGCGCCTCCTGCACACAGATAGTGAAGTCCGGGAATAATGATATCTCGAAACCTTCGTAGGCCAATGGCTGCTTTTCCCTCGCCAATCTCAGGGCAGTGTCTCTGTCTCGGTAGTTAAGCAGTTTTGCGATGATCGGTCGTGGTGGTGCCCCCGGGGGTGGGCGTTCCCCCAGGGAGCGATGCGCTCTCTCCACCACAAACATAGTAGAGAAGACCCCCTCTCCCAGCAGCGTGACCAACAGTCTCTCAATAAACTGTTCCATGTTACCAGTCAGGGTGGACTCCGGAACGCCAGTGGTGTGCGCTTCCTCCACTTCCGTAATCCTCCGCTATGATATGTCCAACCATTCAGCATGTTTGTCTAAGCGCTCAACCATTCTGTCCATCCTGTAGGAGAGAGTGTCCATTTTCGTACCCAGGGAGGTAATACCACTTTGCAAGCTTTTCTCCATGGCTAGCAGCATGCACCAGATATCTGGGCTAGAGTCTTCAGTCGTGGGGGCCTGCATCCTGGCAGTTTCATCTGTAGAGGCATAGCTTCTGTTCAAAAGAGAGTTTGGGCTGTGCCCCGCTTTTATCTAGCCGACCTAGGGGTCAATACCCTGAGCAGAGTGGAGTTGGAGTCTTGTTCCCAAATGCCAGCACCAGTCGGTGGTCACACCCACTGGAGTGCAGGGCAGCGTGCTTGTGTGATGCGTCCGGCCTTGTGCATCCAGTCCAGGCCTCAAACACCAGCGAGAAGCTCCACCGGCGCAGCCCAAGCACCACCGTATTTCTACCCTCAGCCCTGCAAGATTCAGCTGGGGCTACTTGCTTCACCCCGCTCGAAACCACACACAGAGCAAGGGTACCACCACGGAGGACTGAGCAACAGGATTACAATAATATCCGCTCCAGCTTAAGAGCGCCTCTTAACTCTAAGCATACCTCTTGTGCGTGGACCGCGTCGGGGTGCACCGCAGTCCCAGGGGTCCCACACCACAACAGTCCCGTAGCAGCAAGTACCCCAGTCAGCACTCTCCTGGAGCCTTTTACGCCGCCCCAATCTATCCAAACTAGGGCTCAGCAATCACAGACCTTTTCTGCAGGATCTCTTCGCAGGGCAGGGCAAAGCGCGTTAGTTTCACGCGGCACAAGATGGCGGACCCAAAGGGTTGGCAAGCCTCCCAGACGCTTATGTCCTCAAAGCGCTTCTGCAAAAGGCACACACCGTGATACAATCGCCCCGTAGGACCTGCTCACTAGTCCGAATTCAGGAGTGTACCTTCTTAACCGGTGCTGCGTGCACTCAAATCAGTTTCGCCGCCCGCGCCGATTCATCCAGCTGTCCCCAAGTCACTTCAAGTCTTTGTATCTCCAGCCGCACGTCACTCAGTGCTCAATATGCACAACGGGCGTGCCTCGGCAAGCTGGAGCCCGCAAGCACTGCAATCACGGCAGGCCTCCCGGGCTTCTAAGGCGCCACTCGTGCTCCAAGCATCCCAGCGGCACGTCACTGGGCTAAGTCTGCCACTCCGCCCAACTCAAGCCCGGGGATCCAGGCCCAGCGAGACGGGTGTCGTTAAGGCTCCGTAGCTTCGTCGCTCCCGATCGCAGAGGAGCCGGAGTTCGACCCCTGGATTCCTAGTATGTTACGGTGAGCAAGCCTCGAAAGTATAAGTATTTCGGAATGCGAAGCTGTCGGATAAGTGCCGGTTGTTAGGACGATGTCACGGAGCTAAAGGCTCAAGCGGCCAACTTGGTCGCGAGCAAGCTCCACCCCCCTTCTATAGCGCTTGCTACCCTGGTGGGGTGTTGAAGCTCTTTTATACAGATAGCACGCTACTCTGGAACCCAAACAGGATTAGTGGGCAATACAGCAGAGCTAGTTTTTTCTTGTGATGAGATGAATTTGTTAGTGAAATTGTTAAAACTACCTCCAGGATATCCGCCTTTGAGGGATACATTTTACAATGGAGTCCTGGGGTAGAATTAAAATCAGTGGTGATGTGCTGTGAGAAATTAGTGGTCTCTCACATCCTGGTGCTTGGTCGAAATGTTTCAGCCAGTGGTGCGTGCAAATTGAGTCACAGTGGCTTTCTTCATGACCAAGGTGTTTAGGGCAAGAAAACGCATACTCAATATGAATGTGGGAGTGTGAGTGAATATTTAGGCTTATTTCATCATTCTGTAGAAGAAGATTCCAATATTGAACGGCCTGAGGCAGGGCTGTGTTTTAGCCCCTTTGTTATTTTCCCTGTTTTTATCTGACCTACCAACTACATTGAGTAAAGCAGGAGGTTTAAGCCCTAAGATGGGGGGAAACCATATTTCATGTATGCTATACGCGGATGACTTAGTGATAACAGACATGACAGAGTTAGGTTTACAAAAGAAACTAGATACCTTTTTAGAATACTGTAATAAGAAAAGCCTCACGGTTAATCTAGAAAAGACCAAAATAATGGTATTTGGAAAAAGAGAAAGTTCCTTCTGCTGGAGACTGGGAAATGTTTGAATTGGTATAGTAGATAAATATAAATATCTGGGCATGTGGTTTGATAGTAGATTAAATTGGAAAGACCACATTCAGACCTTAAAAGCGAGGTCCCTTTCCACAGTCTGGGGTCTTAACCCCTTTGATGCCACGCCCTTTCCCCCTCCTGTGCCGGGCGTTTCCTTAGTGGGAGGGTTTCATGACGAGATAGTCTCGTCATGGGCACAGCGTGACCGTGCTCCATGACGAGACTATCTCGTCATGGGCACAGAAGAGGTTAAACAATTTAAACAGAAGTATGGAGGCCCATCACTGCGACCAATACTCTCAGCCTTTACTGCATCGGTCCAATCACAATTTTTATATGGTGTCGAGGTTTTATTTATGGGGGGTAAATCAAATTGGAACCAAGAGGAGGGAAAATGTGTGAAACAGCTTCTCGCCCTCCCATCTTCAACTATGTTACAGGCTGTGCGAGTAGAATGTCATCTCACAGCCTGGAACTATCGGGGAATGCAAGCGGCATTTAATTTTTGGAAAAGATTGAATGGAGAAGGCCCCCCCAAAATAGCATATCTCTGTAAGAAAGAAATAGAGAATAGCGATCTTACTTGGGCGGTCCAAGCAAGGAATAAATTAGATAAGTTATGTGTTAAACTTACTCTAGAGCAAGATCTTAGGAAATCAATGCAGCTGATCCCTAAGCGGGAGTTACGGGCTATTGTTAACACGGAGGCACGAGAAGAAGACTTATGCAACTTGAAGAGCAAATCTTCGGCCCAGTTTTTGTTAAATGGATGGATCAATGATGATATGTTCTCCTATATAGAAGCTATGCCCAACCCAAAGCTCAGAAATGCAATATTGAAATTTAGAGTCGGCCTGAACCCAAGTAACATTAATGGGAAGATAAATTACTTATGTCGAACGACCAAGGCCTGTGCTCATGTGGCCTACAAGTAAAATGCAGTAGCGAACATATTTTGCTGGACTGTTTGTGCTTTTTAGAAGAACAGAAGTTTTTTTTAAAACCTATTTTTATTGTTTATGAAAGCTTCAGTAGAGACCAAGCACTTAGTTTACTGACAAATATGAGGTTTTTAAATGTGGCATGTGCAATAGGAAGATTTTTAATTGCTATACAGGAGTCAATGAGTGAAATGGCATAGGTTGAAAATTCAATCTTACCTATGATCTGGGGTCTATGCGAGATTTTGTATAAATGTATAGCTAATTTATAAGCAACTCCTTGCTGCCTTGGTGATGAACTAAGTGCCCTTATGCGTGAGCCTTTTATGATATATTTTAGCAGGCTTTTATTGTGTAGTATACTGTTTTATGGTAAAACCTTGGGACAAATCAATTATTAAGTATTTGTAAAGTGTAATTTTTTTATGGTTAAATATGCCAAATAATGATTATCCTGGAGCCCGGGAGTTCCGCATCTGACTACTTTTTCCTAGGGACGTGGTGAAATGCAGGAGCTGTTTTTTTCTGCTTTTCGATGCCATATATCCGTTGTGAGAGTGATTTACTTCCCTTGCATTGCCGCTGAAATTGTTTGCCTTTACCGTGCCCCTCCTAATGCCTTTGCCTCCGCCCCTTTCAAGAACCCCTGGCATGCATTACTATGGCGGGGCACTTGGGTGCCATCGTGGAGTTTAATGCTGGGATCGTTATGCACAGCGCATAATTACAGGCCTCTGCCTCACGCAGCATTCCATGTTATTGCGTTGTGCCAAACGATGCAATTTCCAAATGACATCCACTCTAGATATTAGCAGGCCTAGTAGTGATTCGAATTTTTGTGGTGTTATAAAACGCTTGCATTGTGGGAAGTTTACTTGTTCCTGTCACTCTAGCTGTCTAGCAATGTTTCGGAAGGTTCTGGCCCAAATGTTAGCCTCTTGGAGGTGATGTATGCGCTATTTCTATAGTGCAAAATCAGAGAGCAGGCGCATCAATCTTTTCTAAATGGTTCCCTGCCATTTTGTATCTGTTTAAAGATGATTAGTGGACTGAGCCAGGTCTGATGGAGCAGACTAATGCATCCCAGGCAATCCGGAGGTCAGAGGTTCGAATCCTAGCTCGTCACTTTGTTTCTGAACGGATGTAGGATTATCGAGGGGCTTTATGTAACGGGTAATGTCGCCTCTCGACAGCATTTTGTGGTAAGTGCCGGCTCACATAAGCAACTATGTTACATGAGGCTGACATAAAAAGGAAAGACGTTTTTAAAGCATACGCGCGCTTTTACTGTAAATGCGTAGGTACACTTGTAAAACACTCACATGCAGTTCCAGAGGGAGAAGAGTCCTCCTGCCGGTTCGAGGTGCTGGAATGCTCTTCAGCCTCGATACAAGAGGCACAGCTGTACTCTGCTTTCAGGGCTGTGGAAATGTGGATTTTCCTGATCAGTTATGTCCCCTATCTTGGACCCCAACGGTTCTATATGCATGTTACAAGTACATGTATGTTCCCTCCAGTTCCAGTTTCTAAGACGCAAACATATGTGTGTCTACCGTCAACATGTTCTCTGTCAGATCCGCCATCAATGGGCTGGATATTCGATTCCTAAGTATGAAAGGCCACCGACTTTATATGGCTAAGTTACTTCATTTTTACAGTTCAGGCGAGTAGGCCCGATTCTGTCCTCAAAGCCTTTCCCTGCTCTCTGTCTCTGACAGCTTCAGCTTGAGCTCGCATCTGTATCCATGAACTTTGTCCTACTCCCTGTGCAGCTAACGGTGCCTGCCTCGGCCAGTTTTCGCCTGTCTGCCAAGAAGTTGTATTTCACCTTCGAATTATCTATTTTGCTCTCCAGCCGATGCATTCCTGTCCAGTGATTTAGGTAAACATTTCCTTTAGCTCACAAGCAAGGGACTCAGCCTTTACGTCCTCCTGCAAGTGATTCATAGCCCTGTTGCCATGGAAAGTTTTCTATCCCTCGCATCTCATATAGACACTTAGACGCTTGTACACGTACACAGTCAGTATAGAATAGATTCTGTCCGAGAGTCTCTTCCTTGTGGATAACATAGTTCTTTAAACATAGGATGTTAGATATGATTTGGGATTAGGTTGACTTGACCCCAGACTTCTCGTCTCCACATGTAGAGCTAAATGTCAAGTCCCCTTCACCCCCTAGTTGCACGTCAATTACACGTCATGCTGCCGCGCGCGCATCTATGCCAAGTATTATCTTATAGATCCACCTATGTCTGATAAAGCAAACCAATCATGTTTCTTTTATTCCTTATTACGCCTAGTTTCGATTATGTCACTGTCACGTCACTTTTCTTATCAAATGTTACGCCTTCTACATTCGTTTCATTGTAATGTACTTATTATAAAAATACATGTCTGTTAATAAATTATTGTACTTCACTTCCTGAACCTTCGTGGTGACGGAACCTGAGGGCCGCGACTCGAGTCGGCCATTTTGAATGGAATAAAGCCCATTAGAAAACCTCTTATACCACGGATTCTGCCTCTTGTTATTTTGAGCTATTTACTTTATTTTAAGATTCCGTATGAAATTCAGTCCGGTAATATTTATTTTATTTACCACATAATGGCGCCCGAACAGGGACACTTTCTCATCTCACGCGCCGGCGGTACGTTGCAGGCCCGGTCTCCTGCCACAGCTGGACGGACCATAAACGCGTACCAGCAGGATTTCCTGTAAGCTCCCTCCGGTCAAGCGGGGGCGACTGAGGCTGCGATCAACCCAGACGAGGCGGTGAGAAGTGCGAAGTGTCCCGACCAGAGCCTAGCTGAGAGAGCAAGATCCGAGGTATACAGAGGCCCACCAGGTTTTCCGAAATCCCGACGTCCAGAGGGTCCGATGTCCGCAGTTATCGAGTCCTGTCCATTCTCTGAGGCCTTCCGTTTCAAGGAGCTACTCGGTGAGTACCATCGCCGGGGAGGCGTGTTGACGCGCACATAGGTTGTGCCGGTCAAGACGGATTTGGGTACACAAATCCGGTCTGCACTGTTTAGCAGTGTATATGTACTGTTTAGCAGTATATCAAGTATTCCGAAGTATTCAGTTATTGTCAAGAATTCAGCGTGGTGATTAGTTAGGCAGACTGTCATCATTGTCGATCATTGTTATAATGTTTAATGTTTAATGTTTAAAAGTATTCAGAAAATGTCTTACATATTGTGGTATGAATGACTGTTCATTGTTCACTGTTCATTATTGTGTTTCTCGTATTAAGTAAGTTCAAGAGTAAGTATCAGATCAGTTGTCAATATGCCGCTCTTCTCAAAGTTAAGACAAATTACTACCAGAAAAGGGGTGCTTGAAGAAGCAGTTCCTATTCCTCCTAGAGACACCCCAGGGCATTTCATGTACCATAAGCATGGCTTAGATGCCATATTGTTTCTTGATCTATGGGTAGATTATACCAAAGGATTACCGGAAAGTCAAGGGTGGCCCATAGCGGGAACCTGGGATGCAGAGTGCATCATGAAAGTGGAGGAAGAGTTATGGAAAAGAAAGGTCAGACAGTCACAGAAAGACGCTGTTGAGTTATGGCGTAAAGAATCTCATAGACGAACAGAAAAAGCACGTAGACAAGAAGAGAGGAGTAAAGAAAGTTCAAATAAAGTTCAAGAAAATCTATTAATTGAGGAAGGTATCCGAGTGAAATCAGAACAAGTGAATAGACAAAGAAATGCTCTTATGAATGGTATGTATCCCCTTCTAGCCGAAGGACTACCTAAGGCTGTTACGGAGGTGCCAAAAGACTTGCCACCCCCGTTATTTCCAATTAAGGTACATCCAAAGGGGCATCCCAGAACTGCAGAAGATGTTTTTCTTTCCTCATATCTAGACGATGCAGCCCCCGAGTATGCTAACGCCACACCACATAGACCGTCTGGCGGAGGGGTTCAACGTCAGGATCAGGTATCTGTCCCCGTGCAACAGCAAGTCCCGATACAAGCTTCGGCAAGCACATCTGTTTCCGCATCTGTTTCCGCAGTCGACTCTACAGGGGTATCGACACCCATAGTTGCTGTGTCACGTTCAACGAATCCATTCACACCCGACGCCCCAGATGGGGCCACGGGAGGTGCTAGCAGTACTTTTACACCACCTAGAATAAATAAACTTGTCTTTCAAGAGTCAACACATTCACGTACACCAAAATTCGTAAATGAGCGTACGCTTAAGGAACTCCTTGTAAATTGTAGATATGACCCGGTGGTTGGTAAAGAGGACGAAATGGTCCTGGCATCACTACGTATCAGACGAGCCGCAGAGTATTTAGTAAGGTTACCAGGAATGACTACGCATCTGGATAACATATATCATTTTGTTCAAACAGGACGAGATCCAGGATGTATTAACAGAGCTATGGAATTCCAGAAAGTAGAAATACAGGGGGAACTGTTACGTTTCCTCATAAACTGTGTGATCAGAAATCAAGATCGTCCGGGGGTAGACCGGAATGCAATGCTTATTCTTACAAGATGGAGTCAGAATATATCAGAAGGGAGACACGATAAGCAAAATTGTATAATAGCCATGTGCCGAAAAATACGTAAAGAAATAGAGCGTATTCATGAAGAGAGATTGGGAACAGACGAGTTTGAGCAAGATGAAGTGTCCGAATCAGGGAATTCCGCAAGACAGTCAGAGACAATAGCCTATGTAGGCAGAGGAAGATCTTGTGAAAATACTAGATGTTTTTCTGATCCCATACACTCTGTATGTCCAAATAATAGCAGAACGTATCCGACGCCTGTAATAAATCTGAAATCTCCTGAACATTCGTTTCAAGCCGCAGACAAAATACTACGAGAACGAAGAGGTTACCACCTCCTCGATTCCATGGATGAGCAAGAATTAGCCAGATCAGCCGTTCACTGGATTGACAGTCCTGAAAAATACGGTGATGAGACCGTAGCACACACGTTTTTTAACCTCAGTACAGATGAACAACGTTTAGCTGGAATATATATGATGCAGCAACTCCTCATATTATATAAGAGCCAACATGCTGACCCTGGTCCTTTACCTGATATATTAACGGAACTACTCACGTACAGATGGAGAGGTTCTAGTAACAAGCTAATTAAAGAGATATTAGTGTCACGTAAGCAGTACGTCCTTTTTGTAAATCCAGATTCTCTCTCCTTGCCCCCCAGAGAAAGAGCACCGTACTACATGGATAGACAAAATCCTTTACGGGAAGTGCACCCAATAAAAGGCGAAGACAATGAGTTTCACCGTGTATTTGTTTACACACCCATATCAAAAATGGAATTATTAGAAATGAAGAAAGTAGTACCTAGTCATGACAAAGACCCAGCGGGTTTCCACCGAGAAATTAAAGATATGTTACTGATGGGAGAGTACACCTTTCCTGATATTATGACGATATTAAAGGTGCTTTTGCCTGCTGGCATATATGAAAAACTGAAAGAAAAAGAGTGGGAAGTGGGAGACCAAAAGATAGACTGGACAGCATTAGCAGAGGAAGAAAGGGGCCGAGCTGCAGGTTCGGGGCTCGGGGATAAAGTTAAACTATTACCAGGTTTACTAGTACAGGTATTGCCACGTTTATTAACTACAAAAAAGGAAGATTGGGGTGCAATCACAGCCTGTAAACAAAAGCAAGATGAAGACACAAGCGATTATTATGCTCGATTTGAAAAATGTTTTGGTATAAATAGTGGTATAAAAGCAAGTAGTGACTCATATCCACATTTATTTGTGACAAAATTAGTGGAAAATGCATTGCCTCCAGTGAAGAATAGAATATTGAAATTCGAGAGTACCTGGCAAAGTAACACCCCGTCGCAAATGCTACAAATGTTACAGTATCATCACAATAGAATTAGGGATGAACAAGAACACGAGCATAGACGCATGAAGGATACAAAAATGAAAATGCTAGTTTCTCAGACAGTACCAGCAGATGGTCACAAAAAGGGTGTGACACATTCTGGTGATTCTGCAGTTCCTGTAAAAGGAACCTGCAATTACTGTAAACAACTAGGCCATTATGTACATGATTGTCAAGTCCTGAAACGTAATATAGCTACAGGTATTGCAAAAGAGAGACCACGATTAGTTAGACAAGATCAGAATGAAAAAGGAGCTATGCAGCATGGACAGTCCATGCCAGTTCAGCAACAGTCTATGCCAGCCTCACAGCAACCCATACAGTTTGTGCCAGCTGCACCACCGTTGCCTGCTACTGCCACACAAACCACAACACAACAAATGTATCAGACTGCACAGTATGAATACCCTGAGTATCAGCGTTACGCATGAACCAGCCTAGAGAGGGAAGTTGACTTACCGCTTATCGAGATTCCGGTAGATCAAGAAGGACCTTATGTACATAGTGAATTATTAGGTCAAGATAGAAAATTCTTACTCGATACAGGGGCAAGTCGAACAACCATAAAACGTAGTGAAGTTCCAGGGGCACCCCTCTCAGGCTCTCAAAATGTTTCCCTTGGTTTTTCAGGAAAACCTATTGTTAATGAAGTATCACAGCCTCTACCACTTACGATAGGACCTTTGACACGAACTACAGATTTATTGCTTACTAAATCATGCCCAGAAAATCTGTTAGGAATTAAAACTCTGAAAGCACTAGGAGCCATAATATGTTGTTCTCCGGAAGGAGTAAGGTTGTTTTTACGTGATTTTAAAGGTCACTATGTGTCTAGAGACATGGATCCCCGACTACAGATTTTACCAGTACATCTATGGGCACAAGGCCCTACGGATGTTGGCTGCATGAACATTACACCCTATCGAGTTACATTGAAAGCAGGAGTGGTACTACCACGAATGCGACAATACAAGTTACCGCATGATGCTGTAGTGGCTTTGTTGAAAATCATTGATGAGCTAATTGCCCAGGGAGTAGTTGTAGAAACAGACTCCAATGTATGTAATTCACCGATAATTCCGATTCTTAAACGAACTGATCCTACTGCTCCACCAGTGTACCGATTGGTTATTGATTTGCGTGAACTAAACAAGTGTATCGTACCACAATTCCCTGTGGTCCCTGATATATCATCATTGTTGACAGCAATTGATTCCGAAGCAACATTCTTTACTGTAATTGATCTCAAGAATGCCTTTTTCAGCGTCCCAATAGATCCGGAAAGCCAATACTTGTTCGGATTCAGTTTAAATGGGCGCAGCTTTAAATTCTCACGCGCTCCTCAAGGATTTACAGAAAGCCCCAGCATCTACAGCCAAGCACTGAAACGAGAACTTGACAGTATCCACATGCCAGTCAATACTGCACTGCTTCAATATGTCGATGATCTGCTGATCACCGCGAGAAGCGAGCCAGAATGTGAAAAAGCTTCTCTGACAGTTTTACATTTCCTAGCCGACAAGGGACACAAGGTGTCCCCTTCTAAGCTGCAATTCTGTGTTCAGCGAGTTATTTATCTTGGTCACTCGCTGTCCAAGGAGGGAAGGCAGCTTACACCAGATCGCATCCAGTTAATTGCTAACATGTCAATACCCCAGACACAAAAGGAGGTGCGGGCTTTCATAGGCCTCACTTCATATTGTAGGCAGTGGATCCCTCAGTACGCATTTCTAGCAAAACCACTCATTCAGTTAACCACACAGGAGGCAGCCACATCGACTGTTCTCCCTTGGACTCAGGAACATACACAAGCTTTTGAAAGCCTAAAAGAAGCTTTATGTCAAGCACCTGTTTTAGCAACACCATGTTATAGCAAACCTTTTACACTCTTTGTTACAGAACGCGAAGGTACTGCCTTGTCAGTACTCACTCAGGATCAAGCAGGATCACGCAAGCCATGTGCTTATTTTTCCAGTACATTAGATCCCGTAGCTCAGGCTTTGCCTGCATGTCTGAAATCAGTGGCAGCGACAGCTTTAGCAATCAGACAAAGCGATGCCATAGTATTAGGACACCCATTGACAGTACAAGTACCACATGCAGTAGAGGTTCTTGTGAACCGAACACAAACGCAACACTTGACCATAGCAAGACTTACCGGTTATGAACTGACATTGTTTCAACCACACATAGAGATCCGACGGTGTAATACATTGAATCCTGCTACACTATTACCTGTAATTGGAACAGACCCACTAGCTCATGATTGTGTTGAAATCATTGAAATAAAGACGAAACCTAGACAAGACTTGACAGACGTTCCATTGTTAGATCCAGACCTGACGTTGTATGTAGACGGATCATGCATGAGAGCAAGTACAGGAGATTTAGTGGCCGCGTATGCAGTCACAACAGACACTGAAGTTATTGAGACACATTGTATAGATACTCTGTCAGCCCAAGCAGCAGAACTTATTGCTCTAACGCAAGCCTGTATTCAAGCCACAAATAAGAAAGTTAATGTATACACTGACTCACGTTATGCATTCGGAGTTGTACACGACTTCGGTGTGCTGTGGCGAGAGAGAGGTTATCTAACGTCCCATGGTGCCCACATTCAGCACGGGCCCCTCATTCATGCTTTGTTAGACGCAATACATCTACCCACTGCTATATCGATTATGAAATGTAAAGCACACACGAAGGTTACTGATACCATTTCTCAAGGCAATGATTTAGCTGACAGAACAGCTAAACAGACTGCTCAGAATCGCACATTAGACATGACAAAGCCAATAGTTCAGACACCAACACAGTGTATGACAATTAAGGATCCCGCACTTGACGTAATTGACATACAGACACATGCCACAGCAGAAGAAATAAAGAAGTGGACTGAACTAGGAGGGATCCAGACAGATCAAGGATGGATGACGAAGGAGAAATCTGTATGGTTTCTCCCTGATTCCATGGTTCAAGCCATTATAGCTACAGTTCACAGTCCAGCACATTTAGGAGAGAAGGCTATGCTAGACAGCATTCAGCACATTTGGTTCAACAAACATTTACGAGCAGCAGCTAAACAAAAAGTTCGTACCTGTATGATATGTTGTCAGTTTAATCCAGGAAAGAGTGTTCCCGTAGAGCAGGGTGGATTTCAGCCTCCTGACCATCCTTTTGAAGTCCTCCAGATGGATTATATTCAGATGGAACGTTGTCGAGGATTCAAATATGTCCTCGTAGTTGTCTGCGCTCTCTCCCGTTGGACAGAGGCGTATCCCGTATCAGATTACACTGCCCCGACTACTGCCAAGCAGCTAGTTCGAGAATTCTTCCCACGGTACGGTTTACCACGTGTTGTATATTCAGATAACGGTCAGCCTTTCTCATCCGAATTAATGAAACATGTCTCACTCTTGTTGGGATATCAGTGGAAATTCCACTGTGTCCGACACCCCGAGGCAGCAGGTCTCGTAGAAAGACATAACCAGACACTGAAAATCAGACTGTCCAAAATATGTAGAGAGAAAGGTGTCGACTGGATAGTAGCATTACCAGTTGCACTCTTTTACATGAGAATGGTAGCACACTCTAGAACAGGGCTATCCCCGTATGAGGTGATCTTTGGTAGACCACCGAATATGTGGGGGACGCCTATACCACGTAAAATAACTGATGTTGACTGTAATATGCTGACAGATTACTTGGCTTCCTTGATGTCTGCACTACAATCTTCTCGTTCACAGGTAGCTGCAGCTTTTCCCGACAACACTGAGGCGAAACCCCATGACGTTGTTCCGGGTAATCTTGTCTTTGTGAGAAACTTCGACAGGAAAAGTCAATTGGAGCCCAGGTGGAAAGCACCCAAATTGGTCCTGTTGACCACAAGAACAGCCGTGAAGATCGAGGGACGAAAAGGGTGGATTCATTCAAGTCACGTCAAAAAATTTCATGGACTTCCTCCTGACACAGACAGTACTGCCCGTGTGTCTTCCCCCATTGACTCAAAGCTACCTTTGGCTGAGGCCAGTAGCACCGAACTCTATAAACAGAAACTCAGGTCCAGATCTAAACTGTCGGACGATTTGATTGTTTAAGTCCTCTCCAAGGTGAAGCGGTTGAATCTGTCCCGACATGTACCCCTTAGGTCTGAATCACGTAGAGTCCAGAATCATAATGAAACGACATGCGTATTGTAAATTACTGCGCAACCACTGTATTGTGACATTATTAATTTTGTTTTTATTGAGTATTTTAGTAATTATTACAAGTATGATTTTGCACATATATCATCCTATCTCTAGACATGTTTATAATGTTGCTGCAGAACATTCTTTTAGTGACCTACCGCCACATGAATTATCTTATAGACTTGCGCTGCGCAATAACACATTCATTAGTATGTTACATCATTCCCATCAGACTAGTAATGCGACCAATTGTTGGGTGTGTGGCCGACTTCCTCCCTATCAGAATAACAAAGGAGTTCTGCCTTTCTTTCCACATCCATTCACACACAATGGCTCCTGTGGAGCATGGTTTAGTTTATTAAATTCCATAGACCCAGACACAGCAGTTTATCAACAACATTGGATATGGGGAAATCTGAATCTAGTTTTATTCAAAGTCTGTCACCCTAATAAGGAGGGTCACCCCAGTAGAACAGGAACTGATTTAGAAAATGAAGTGTATAAATTAGGTAATTTTACACCTAATCTTATGATTTTGAATGTCAAATCCGAAGTTGAACTAATTCTGCCCACTATGTCAGTATTTCCAGTTAAGGGTGAATTATGTGTAAGAAAAGTTGGTTCCATACATATGGGCCATAGCCAATGCGTTACTATAGTAGAATATAGTGATCAAGGTAAATCTTCATTTAGAGCTTCTCGCCATTCTTACTTTATATGTGGTCAGACGGCATATATGCGTCTGCCTCTAGATTGGGATGGTACCTGTTACATCGCATTCCTTTTGCCACCTGTTTTCCTAGCTCCCCCTGATTATTATCGAAATGTTCATTTAGTACACAATAGAGAGCAAAGAGATCTCCCAGTTGTCGATTATACTGAGACAGCATGGGACAAGTATGTAGATTTCAATAAAGGTATCTTTCCCTATATAGGTACAATATCAAATAGTAAGCTGATACGCAGACTCACCAAGACTCTTGAAGCTGTAGTAAACGAGACTATAGCCGCCCTAGGCAATCTGACAGAGGAACAATCAGTGATGAGAATTGTTGTTCTCCAGAATCGTCTTGTCCTTGACGTCATCCTGGCCGATAGGGGCGGAGCTTGCAGGGTCATCGGATCCAGCTGCTGCATATTCATACCAGAAAATTCGCCATCTGTATATAAAGCTATAACACGCCTTCATAAGATTGTAAGCCAGATACACGAGAATCCAGGCACTTGGACGTGGTCCGGGTGGTTTTGGAGTGTGATATCAGCCTGGGGATGGAGAGTTCTATCCTTCCTAGGTATTGGCCTTCTTATGCTCTTCAGTTGTTGTCTATGCCTGCAATGTGGACCAGCGATTTGTGGTCTGTGTGCCACATCGTGTATTCCACATCAAGGTTTTCGTTCAGAATGCCGGAAGGAAGAAGAAATGATGCTCCATGAGCAAATCAATGGAATGATGAAGATTGATGTCTCGTGAAGGGCAAGAAGGGGACAAGGAGGGAATGTGGAAATGTGGATTTTCCTGATCAGTTATGTCCCCTATCTTGGACCCCAACGGTTCTATATGCATGTTACAAGTACATGTATGTTCCCTCCAGTTCCAGTTTCTAAGACGCAAACATATGTGTGTCTACCGTCAACATGTTCTCTGTCAGATCCGCCATCAATGGGCTGGATATTCGATTCCTAAGTATGAAAGGCCACCGACTTTATATGGCTAAGTTACTTCATTTTTACAGTTCAGGCGAGTAGGCCCGATTCTGTCCTCAAAGCCTTTCCCTGCTCTCTGTCTCTGACAGCTTCAGCTTGAGCTCGCATCTGTATCCATGAACTTTGTCCTACTCCCTGTGCAGCTAACGGTGCCTGCCTCGGCCAGTTTTCGCCTGTCTGCCAAGAAGTTGTATTTCACCTTCGAATTATCTATTTTGCTCTCCAGCCGATGCATTCCTGTCCAGTGATTTAGGTAAACATTTCCTTTAGCTCACAAGCAAGGGACTCAGCCTTTCCGTCCTCCTGCAAGTGATTCATAGCCCTGTTGCCATGGAAAGTTTTCTATCCCTCGCATCTCATATAGACACTTAGACGCTTGTACACGTACACAGTCAGTATAGAATAGATTCTGTCCGAGAGTCTCTTCCTTGTGGATAACATAGTTCTTTAAACATAGGATGTTAGATATGATTTGGGATTAGGTTGACTTGACCCCAGACTTCTCGTCTCCACATGTAGAGCTAAATGTCAAGTCCCCTTCACCCCCTAGTTGCACGTCAATTACACGTCATGCTGCCGCGCGCGCATCTATGCCAAGTATTATCTTATAGATCCACCTATGTCTGATAAAGCAAACCAATCATGTTTCTTTTATTCCTTATTACGCCTAGTTTCGATTATGTCACTGTCACGTCACTTTTCTTATCAAATGTTACGCCTTCTACATTCGTTTCATTGTAATGTACTTATTATAAAAATACATGTCTGTTAATAAATTATTGTACTTCACTTCCTGAACCTTCGTGGTGACGGAACCTGAGGGCCGCGACTCGAGTCGGCCATTTTGAATGGAATAAAGCCCATTAGAAAACCTCTTATACCACGGATTCTGCCTCTTGTTATTTTGAGCTATTTACTTTATTTTAAGATTCCGTATGAAATTCAGTCCGGTAATATTTATTTTATTTACCACAGGGCAACAGGGCACACATGGTAGTAAAATGCCCCGGTGCCGGCTGCAAACAGAAGCGGAAACGCACACACTGTGGGTGCGCAACTTCGGAGGACTAGCAGAAGCAAATAATAAAATAAGGCCAATCACCCTTCAGCTTGCTCTTAAGCTGAATGGTGATTGACCAGATTGTATTGTTGTGGTCTCGCCGTCCCTGCGCCAACATTCACGTTCTTGTGTGCTGTGAGGACGCATGGGTGTTTCGTTTTTCACTACGACGGCAGCCACTCGAGTCCAGCGGACCCCCTGGGAATGTCTCACGGACCCCTAGGGGTCCGCGGACCACAGTTTGGGACCGCTGAGTTAAAGGGTTTAATTTTTAAGTTCTTTTAGTTAGAATTATTTGATTCAATAAGAATTAGTCTTTTAAGCAGCAGCATTTGGAATTAACATAGTCCAATAATTGATATTTCAGTATAAGGTAAAATAATACATTAATCGAAACAATAGTAATTATTGTTATAATGCAGCAAGCCTGTTCCATAAAGGAAGTTCCCTATTCTAAATATTTTCGAATAAAGTTAAAATAAGGTGTCCATTCAGATACTCAATAAAGAGTTCTGATGAGAGAATCAATGCACAAGCTTGAAGCCCTTGCATAATAAGCTGGAGAGTATTCTCAGCTCAAAAATCAACACACAATCAATAAAACTAACTAAGGCAGCCTCTCATGAAGTAAGGTATCAGATACTCAAAAAAACTCAAAATGGAATTCCAGCAAACTCCTGGGAATAGGCAAACTCCCCATTTTCTCAGATTGGTACAATGTCTTTAGACATTAGAACTAGTTTGCATTCTGTGGTCCAGACTGTTCTTCTCATTACTCATTCTTCCTGTTTCCTCCTCTCCTCCTGGTGAGAATTTCACTATCAGTTGTCTAATACAAAACAAGTGCCTATTTACTTACTAACAGAAGGCTTCTGGAAAAGTACAACATCTGCAGAAAAGATAGAAAAACATCTTGTGCAAACAGCGAATAAACATGAAAACAGGCCTTTGAATATAATGTGTTATTTTTAGTTTACATGGCACAGTTAGGCTATCTTAAATCAGCACTTATTTGGTTCACTTACAGGCTTATTGTTAAGTAAAGTTGCCTACTACAAATCTTCTAGTTTAGTATATGTGCCATTTAAACTAAGACGTAGGCGTTTGCACATTATTAGTTAAAGCTTTTTGGTTAGTAAATTAAACTCGCTCTTGCAGTTTCCCCCTTCTGATGGCTGAAAAACCATAATCATTTCTTCTTCACAGATGAATCTTTTAGAGTGAACTCTCATTCTCTTCTGAGTCATTCTCTTTATATTTTCAAGGTTTCAACTTCCTTCAACTCCTTATATTTTCTGTTCCTTTTTTCTTCCATTTGTATTTCTTCTCTGTTTTCTCACTCTCTCTCTCTCTTTATTTTTCTTCCTTGTGATATAACATTTAAATCCTTTATACAAAGTATATGAGCATATTAAGCAAATACTAATGATTAGTACAGGTCTCAATATGACTCTAAAAAGTCCTCCATCAACTGTTGCAAACCAATTGCCAATGGCAAAAGCTCCTTTGCATGAACCGCCTCATACACTAGTGGTTTCTAATGGTTCGAATTCAGGTTTCAAGTCAGAAATGTTCTTTGCGGATTCTTCTATCCTTCTACTCTAATCAAGAATGTAAAAACAGCAATGTTGAGCTTTCAAAATATTTGCAGACTGCCTGTCTCACCTACTATTTCATTTAAAACTACTGCTACTGGTGGTATGATTGCTGCAAATGCAAACATTTCTCCTGCTAATTGTGTCCCATCATTAGTACTACAGGTGTGTCTATAGGGTGGTGCCATGGTCAAAGCATCTATGCTATTTACATGATACATTTTAGGAAACAACAAAGCTAAATAACATACACCCTTTCAATAAGCAGGTAACTGAACACAGCCATTCTGTCCACACAAAAAATAAACTCCAGAAATAACTGCCTCTTCCCCTGTTAAAATGTGTACAGGTCCTCCCAAAACTTCGAATGCGTGCTCACCATTACTTAAACCATTGTGTATTTTTCTAAACTGATTTCTCCTTTTTTTTAAACATAGGGGGATATGTACAATAGAAGTGGCAGAGTGAGGCGTTAGCAGTCATTTCTTAACGCCTCACTCCACCACTTCAGAAACGCAAGGCTGCACCATATTTACAACAATATGGTGCAGCCTTGCCTTTCCCCCTGCGCTGGCGCTACGTTTAGCAGCTTAGTGCAAACACAGGCGCCCATGCACCATAGTGCAAGGGTGTCTGCATGCAGGGGAAAGATTGTGTATGTACAGGAAGGGAACATTCCTGTACATAAACAGTCTTGAAATGCCATTTTGTCACTTCTATGTGTGCTGCTTAATGCAGCAAGCATGGAAGTTACAAAATGTAATTTTTTTAAAGATTGTTTTTTGTGCAGGAAGGGGTACCTTCCTGCACAAAATGTACTTCCATATCAAAGAGCATTGGAGATCTACACTTGCTGCCTGTCCAGGACAGGGTAAAATTTAAGGCCTTATGCATTGTACATCAGACTCTGCATCGGTTCCCGTATGTTAGAGTGGGACTGCCATTTTGGTTGCTGCTCTAATCTTTGTGGGAGGAGAGCATAAATACACACGCTGATGCGATTATGCAGTGGGCCTGCCGCTGGCGTGACAAAGGCAGGCCCGTCTGCGCCCATACGCTCCCGGAATGCGGCGTGCACCAGGATGCCTGGTCATTTTACCACCAAAGCTTATATGTGAGATGAGCTGTTACGTATTGGTAATACCAGTGAGTAAAGAGGCTGTGTACCCTTTGACTTGAATTGGATTGTTAAACAAACTTGTTGTCCAGTTTGTAAATATGCTCCTGACACTAACCAAATTGGGCGTCTGAGTCACAGGGCTATTTTGACACCTACTCAACCCTCACAGAAACCTGAACGAATGGATCAGGCACTTACCTGTGTGCTGCTAAATACTAGGTAACTCTTTAAACCTAAAAATGAATTTGCAGACTTTATGGTAGAGCATAATCCGGATTTTATATTCCTTACGAAAACTTGGACTGATAGCACATTGGATCCAGATTTGAAAATTGTCATCCCGGAAGGATATGAGAAGTCTAGAGTAGATAGAGATGGGAAAGTGGAGGAGGGATCACGATTATTTTTCGCAACCATATTAAAGCTGTATTTACTCCTATTTCTCATTTAGAGGGAGAAGCCATGATGTTTCTTTTTAAATTTAATAATGTCGCATTCAGTGGTGTCCTAATCTATCAACCACCAGGTCCTAGGATATAGTTTTATAAGACATTTATGTAGTCTTGCATGGAGTTTCCAATTTTTACCCTACTGGGTGATTTTAATTTTCATTTAGACGTTAAAGAAAACCTGGTTTACTGCCTTAGATGTTCCAATCTAAGACAGATAGTTACGGAGCAGACTCACATGGCTAGCCATACCCTTGTTTAGACTTTTACTAATAACTTAGAAATTAGTTTCAATAAGGTTCTACCTTTGATATGGACTGACCTTAGTGCAGTATTTTTTAAGCTAGCGATACCAGTAGAAGCATCACAAGCTTCTAACTTGGGTAAGTCAATTAAAGCGTGCCCTTTGCGGAAGATTAACACATTTGAGCTAGACCTTGTTTTACACAGTTATAGTTCAATTTTAGACACCAATATTGATTCTGCTGCCCACATCCTCTCAAGCTGAATTGCAGCTACTGAGGAGATTTGAATGCAGGTGATTAGGGGAGGGAAGGCAGCACTCATTTTCTTGGAACTTTGACACGGTCAAACATCAAATACTTGCCAACCTGGGGATTACGGGTACAGCTTTCAATCAATCAATCAATCATCGCATTTGTATAGCGCGCTACTCACCCAGAGGGTCTCAAGGCGCTGGGGGAGGGGGGAACGCTACTGCTCGAACAGCCAGGTCTTGAGTTGCTTCCTGAGGGCGAGGTGGTCCTGGGTCAGGCGGAGGTGGGTGGGGAGAGTGTTCCATGTCTTGGCGGCGAGGTAGGAGAAGGACCGTCCCCCTGTGGTGGCTCTTCGGATGCGAGGGACGGCGGCGAGGGCGTGGCTGGTCGATCGAAGCTGGCGTTTGGGAGAGTAGAAGTTGAGGTGGTTGTTGAGGTATCCTGGGCCTTGGTTGTGTAGTGCTTTGTGTGCGTGGGTGAGGAGACGGAAGGTGATTCTCTTGTTGACTGGGAGCCAGTGCAGGTCTCTCAGGTGACCGGAGATGTGGCTGCGGCGGGGGATGTCCAGGATGAGTCGTGCTGAGGCGTTCTGGATCCGCTGGAGTCTCTTCTGGAGTTTGGCAGTGGTTCCGGCGTAGAGGGCGTTGCCGTAGTCCAGACGGCTGGTGACGAGGGCCTGGGTGACCGTCTTCCTGGTCTCGGTGGGGATCCACCGGAAGATCTTACGTAGCATGCGAAGGATGTTGAAGCACGACGAGGAGACGGTGTTGACTTGTCTGGTCATGGAGAGGGAGGAGTCCAGGACGAAGCCCAGGTTGCGTGCGTGGTCTGTTGGTATGGGTGCGCTGCCTAGGGTGGGGGGCCACCAGGAGTCGTCCCAGGCGGTGGGTGAGGATCCCAGGATGAGGACTTCCGTCTTGTCTGAGTTCAGTTTCAGGCGGCTGTTCTTCATCCATTCGGCTACCTCTTTCATCCCTTCGTGAAGGTTGGCTCTGGCGGTGGCGGGGTCGTTGGTAAGGGAGAGGATCAGCTGGGTGTCGTCGGCGTAGGAGATGATGTTGTGGTTGTGCTGGCGTGCGATGTCTTCGAGGGGGCTCAGGTAGGGCTGAGCGAGGAGCCTTGAGGGACGCCGCAGATGACTTTGGTGGCTTCAGATCTGAACGGAGGGAGGCGGACACTCTGTGTCCTTCCGGCGAGGAAGGAGATGATCCACTCCAGTGCCTTCTCCTGGATTCCGACGTTGCTGAGTCGCTGCACTAGTGTACGGTGACAGACAGGGTCGAAGGCCGCGGAGAGGTCGAGGAGGATGAGGGCCGCTGTTTCTCCGTTGTCGAGCAGCGCTCGGATGTCATCGGTGGCTGCGATCAGCGCGGTCTCGATGCTGTGGTTGGCCCGGAAACCAGACTGCGAGGGGTCGAGGGATCCGTTCGTCTCGAGGAAGGCGGCCAGCTGCTTGTTGACGGTCTTCTCGATGACTTTTGCAGGAAAAGTGAGCAGCGAGATGGGGCGGTAGTTCTTGAGGTCGGTGGGGTCGGCCGATGGTTTCTTGAGTAGGGCGCTGAGTTCGGCGTGCTTCCAGCTCTCTGGGAAGGTGGCGGTGTCGAAGGAGGTGTTGATGATGTCCCGCAGGTGGGGTGCGATGACAGTGTCGGCCTTGTTGAAGACGTGGTGTGGGCAGGGGTCGGTCGGAGACCCGGAGTGGATGGAGGTCATCGTGCGGACGGTGTCCTCGGTGCTGATCGGAGTCCAGGTGCGGAGGGTGGTGGTGGGGGGCGGTGGTTCGGTCGTGGCGTTCGTCGGTTGAGTGCTGAAGCTGTTGTGTATGTCCGCGATCTTGTTGTGGAAGTAGGAGGCGAGGGAGTTGCAGAGGTCTTGTGAAGGGGTGATGTCGTTGTTTCAGGCGTTGGGGTTGGAGAGCTCTTTGACGATGTTGAAGAGTTCCTTGCTGTTGTGTGCGTTGTTGTCCAGTCGTTCCTTGAATGCAGTTTTCTTGGTGGCGTGGATGAGTTGGTGGTGTTTTCGGGTGGCACGCTTGAGGGCAGTCATGTTGTTTGGTGTTGGGTCTCTGCGCCAGGTTCTCTCGAGGGCTCGGCAGTTCTTCTTGGAGCTCTTGAGTTCGTCGGTGAACCATGGGGCTTTCTTGCTACCGGGTCTGCTGGGTGGGGTCCTCAGGGGGGCGAGCTCGTCTGCGCAAACGCTGATCCACTTCGTGAGGTTGGTGGCCGCCTGGCTAGGGTTCGTTGTGCTGGTGGGAGGGTTCATGTTCAGGGAGGTCGCGAGCTGGTCGGCTGTGATCTTCTTCCAGCTCCTGCGTGCAAGCTTTGAGCCTACTCAGGTATTTTTTGTTAAATAGAGAACAGACTGTGGTGCTTGGAGGGCATGCATCAAACTCTTTCTCTCTTCCTTGTGGGGTGCCTCAGGGATCATCATTCTCCCCAACATTATTCAACATCTATGTCACCCCATTGGCACAACTTATTCGATCTCACATTTTTTTCTGCAATATCATATGCTGATGATACACAGATAGTGGTATCAATTAAATCTGAGGTGGACGGTGTGGCCAAAGAATTTAACTGTTTGGCACACATTACAAGCTGGATGCAGGAAAACTGTCTCAAGTGGAAAACTGAGAAAACAGAGGTGATACTCTTTGGAAATAGTACCTCTTTTTGGAATGATTCTCGGTGGGTGGTTGCTATAGGGCCGTGTCCATCCCCAGTTTGAAAAGTAAAACATCTTGGAGTCATGTTCGATGACCAACTCTGTTTCTCAGAACAAATGAATCATATAACATCTTCATGTTTTTACCTTATGAAGATTTAAAAAAAGATCTTTCCATTCATCCCACAGGATATACAAAAAACTGAAATAGTTGCCTTTGTTCTGTCGAAGATAGACTACTGGAATGCACTCTATTTGGGAGCACAGAAGTGCCTGCAGTCAAAGCTTCAGTCTTTGCATAATGCGGCAGCCCACTTACTGCTAAAAGTTCCAAACATTACTTCCATTTCAAAGAGCATTAGCAATCTATACTGGCTGCCTGTCTGGGACAGGGTCAAATTTAAGGCCTTATGCATTGTACATCAGGCTCTGCATGGATCTGGTCCTTCCATGTTTCAAAAGTCCCTGAGATGGCATGTCCCTCGATGTAACTTGAGATCATCTACCACCCGGTTGGTGGCGATTCTCAAGGTAAAGAAGGTGAATTGGGGTGGCAGAAGTTTCTTCCATTTGGCCTTTAAGCTGTGGGATTCCAAGTCATTCTCACTGAGGTCTCAAACAAGCAGGCTGGGTTTTAGAAAATCCTTGAAGACCTGGCCCTTTGCCTCCAGTGTTTAAGTAAGTCTCTCTCTTTCTCAGCCGATGATAGCATTGTGAGCGCTAATATGCCTTGACATTCACGGGCTTTCAAAAAATATTACTTGCATATACACAAATCTTCATGAGACATCCCAAGCCCTACTCCATGTTCTTCTAAATGTGTTATCCCTACTCTTCTACTGCAACCTTGGTCCTAGAGAATTCTTCTTCTTTCTGTTTATTCACCTTTGTTATTTGTCTGTTGTCAAGTTCATTTATTTCAGTCTTTTATTTTTCTGTCTTAAACACAGTTCATCGCTTGCCTTATCAGTTCTTTCTATATCTGAGTAGTGCTTGTTAAGTTCTTCATTGTAATTCTTTATTTCAGAAATCTTATTTAATTAATGATGTTGAAGTGTGGCATATCATGGAGGTTCAAATGTCTCAGTTCATAGGATTTGACCTGGTGCATTTGGCACATTCTCTGAGTAATAAGTCCATTCATATGTAGAATGCCTGCGGCAAGATACTCTTGCTCTCTTGGATCTTGTGTCTGTTGATCTTCTGCTAAAATTACTTATACCATTAGATTATGTTTCCCTGATAATGGTTTGTGGTATATGTTCATCCGACACACTTTATCCCTATGGCCTCCTACCATTTGGCCATTCCAGTCTCCATAGGGTCTTTCTCTTCTCACACTTGTTCCTTTGCCTGGACCATTTGATTACTCTTGTGATGCTTCAACAATTCCTTTATCCTCAGCTGTCAATCCTTCTTCTTCAGTGGGTGTTCCCACACTACTTTGCAGGATTTCAAGAACTTGTACCAGTGTGAGATGTTGCTGTACTTCAACCCACTCTGGTCTTTCTGGACGTACGGACACAGGAGCTCTATTTCTTCATACGGAAACCTCACTCTCTGCGTGTATGAGGCATGCACCCAATTACGTATCCCAGTGCATTTTACAGCAGTGTTGATATTTTTTTTATTTTTTTTATTCTGTTTATTGAAGTCAAAAGAGACAGACACTGCCATCACCACGCAGGGCGGATTCTGAGTTAAATGATACAACTAAACATAACATCATATGCACTGTGATTTACATTGCATCTGGAAAATGGAAATCGTGCATTTTTGCCCAACAACCGTTGTGAAAATATACATATAAAGTGCACCCATCCACAGTGTCGGGGACCGCATCCTCTTGAGTCTGTGCAAGGAGGTATTCCCGTAGGGGTTCCCATATATCTTTAGATTTAGAAGCCGCAGGAAGCTCCTCAGCATATAATTCAAGATTATCTTTACAAAATATCATGTCTCGGGTCCAGTGTTTAATACGTGGGGTTAGCGTACCCTCCCAGGTGAGTGCTATGCGGCGCTTTGCCAGCAGTAGGGCAAGTTTCACAAATCTGCCTATCGTCCCCCTCAAGTTAGACACATAACTCAACAAGCAAACCACTGGTTTGCACCCCACTGTAGCTCCTGACATTTGTTGAATGCAATTTATTATTTCATCCCAATATTGAGCCACTGGTGGGCAGTACCATGCAGGATGCCAGAAATCTGCATCAAAGTGACCACATCTCTTACAGTTACTCATGTCTCTAAGGCCATAAGTGTCTAGTTTGAGAGGTGTGTGGTATACCTGATGAATATATTTAAAATGCATGAGTCTCAAATTTCCGTTGGATGTGAGTTTGCCTGTAAGGGCACACATATGTTCCCATTCCAGTGATGTCAGTGGAGGGTCAAGTCTCTCGTTCCAATGACCCATACTTCTTTCACTGTCTCTCACCCTTTCCTTTATCACTGCCCTGTACAATTTGGTAACCATCTGACGCCGTGTGGGCACTACTAATAAGAGCGGCAGGGCTTTTGATGTAGGAGGCTCGGCAGGGATTGTCGTGTAATGCCTTTTAAATGCGAGCTTCAAGCAGTGCATCGTGAACTGAAATAACAGTGGTTGATTGGTGATGTGTTGTGTGTCTTCAGCTGTTATGAACTGCCCACCAGGATATATGTCCTGCATACGATCCATGCCAACCTCCTCGAGTAACCTCATTGAGCCCCGCTCCTGTGTCACTGTGAGCGCCGCGTGATGCGCTATTGGCAAAGCCGGGGCATATAAGCGAAGTTTATCTGTAATTTTCCCAATTGCCTGCCAGGCACCTATGGTGGCATCTAAAGCATTGATTTCCGTTCTCGGCGTGCCTCTGCCTGTGTGTGTAAGTATGCCGGCTAGTGGGGCGGGTTGTGCGTCCCCATCTTCTAAAAGTGTTGATAATCTAGATGACCTGGTAGGGGTTTTCCACCTGGGCTCCAGGCAGGGTTTTCGCACATGCTTTGTACCAAAACCATGTCATGTGGATTACGGATGTGATGCTGTTCTTGATGTGGACTGGCAATAGCAGCTCCAACCTGGTGAGAAATAGACCACACCACATCAGCTGTTCCTTTGCAGTAATCGAGTATCATGTCATCTGTAATGTTTACAAGTGCATTTGCAGTCACAGCAGGCAGTCTCGTAGCACAACCATGAGAATTTTGTGTGGAGATAATCCAGTTCTCCTGTAAGGGGTGCTTTAAAGACTCATCAAAAACAACAGCAAAGCATCAGATAATTTCAGAGATGTAGATGTACAGGCTTTGGCCAATCAAGACTTCAGCATTCCATTTACCTGTTTGACTATCACCAAAGCCTCTGGACAATAGCTACAGAGCAATCTCTGTTCCACTTGATGAGGCAAACACAGCATTGTAATGACCTAATTATTAAAATGGCTCCCTCTGTCTGACTCCAGAGAAACCAGGAATCTGAAAAGTTGAATGAGTTTATTGAACAGCTGTTTAGCTACAGTGAGGCTGTCATTTCTCAGTGTTGGTGTAGGCTTCCTCTAATCGGGAGAAAATACACACTATGCCAAAGACAAATCTCAGCCCATTGCATTTTGATGAAGTTCAACTGCATCCTATTAAAAGGTCCGCCTGATCTTCTAATGTGGCTAAGTGTTTACAGGTGTTCTTTTACCTACATTCATTCACTGGCATGTAACACACCTATGGCATTGCTCATTAGCCTAAACTCTGAATAAGGGGTAATAAATTTATTTTTGACCAAACACCCTAACCATGGCATCCCTTCCAATGTGTGCAGCACCATGGAAATGTGTCATGGGAAACAACAGGCTATCTGGCAACACTGGTCTTCCATCATCTGGAACCCAAACACAATTTGCATTTTTTACACATCATGCTTTAATACATCCTTGCTGTTCTTCCTCTGAAACTTTTCCCTGCAGTCTTTTTATATTCTCCCATGAATCAGTCATTGACAGCAACATCGAAAAAATAGTGTCCTCATCAGATTCATTTGTATATTCTCCGCTGTATGTGCATGTCGCAAGTGCACAATAGTGTGCAACTTCATCAGCAGATTGTTTTCCATCCGTGACATAGTTATTGCCACTTCTGTGAGCTGCACATTTACAAACAGCAATCTCTTAGAGTAACTGCAAAGCCTCTAATAACTTCATCACATATTTCCAATTTCTGATCTGGGAGCCAGATGATGAAGTAAATCCCCTCTGTGACCATAACTGCCCAACATTATGGAACACATCAAAGCCATACTGACTATCTGTAAATATAGTCCCTCTCGATTGAGCTGAAAGACAGCATGCTCTTGTGAGGGCAATTAATTCTGCCAGTTGTACAGAGGTAACAATTCGAAGCCAAGAGGCTTTTACCACTTCTCTTGTTCCCTCATAGTTTTGTAATCATGAACCATTCACAAAAATTACCTAGTTGGGCTCATCAAGAGGTTCATCTTTCATGTCTGGTCTTGATTTTGTGCAATAATCAAGGTAAGAGGGTGTCTCATCACTATGTTCTCACATCTCTCAATACTGACACCAACTGTCACAACTGCGTTAAGGCAGTCAGGCAGCCATTCAGCAACAGAGTCAAGAGTAGTTAAAAAAATGCAACAGATCTTCAAGACTCTCCATGTAACTGAGTAAGCACTGACAGAGCACAGCTCTACCACTCACTACAAAACAATGTGAACATTTGACTGTTTTCAGGGTTTCCTAGGGCAGGCGCATGACAGAGACGTTCTCTCAGATCTAGGAATGCTTTCGAGCAATGGCTGTCCCATGGAAGCGGGCAGGCACATTCTTGTGCAGCAGCCTCAATAAAGGCTTGGCCACCAGGGAAATGTTTGATATCAACTGTCTACAATAGTCAACCATTACCAGGAGCATTCTGAGTTCTGGAAGTGCTCATCTTCAGTGTTGTCTCTTCTGTGACATCTTTCTTATTCCCATCTCAATGAGATTTCCAAAATATATGACTTCTTTTTGACAGTATTATAGTTTACTTGGAGACACCTTGTGCCCGTTATCAGTCAGATGATTTAAAAGAGCAATTGTCTTCTGTTTACTAGCTTCTTGCGTACTTGATGACACAAGCAGGTGCATCTATGTAATGCACAACAACTGAATTGCAAGGTATCTGTAGAGTCTCAAGATTTTCTTCAAGAGCTGATTAAAGATTGAAACACTCTCTGTATACATTTGTGGAACTCTGCACCATGCAAAAACTCTAACTCTAATACAATTGAGAACAAGAATTGACTGTCCTCATGAAATGGAATAGAGAAAAAGGCCTAACAGAAATCCACAACGGTACACCATTCTGCTGTGCAGGAAATTCAAAATAGTATTGTTGCTGGATACAGTAACACATTGGACAACATAGGACAACTATGTGGTTAATTTTTTGAAGATCCTGTACAGTTCTATATTTTTCATTGGGCTTCGGTAAACCCATAAAAGTTGAGTTGCAAGGAGTTCCAACGATTGTGTTTAAAAAACCCTTGTTTTAACATGTTTTCAATTACTGGTGTTATTCAAGCCACTGTCTTTGGTGTATATGGTAGTGTTCGCAGAAAAACTACATTTGATTTTATTGTGATTCAGACCAGTTCTGCATCTTTGATTATTCTGATGTCTTTCCCTGAAAAATCCAATACTTTTGTTTTGTTTCTCGTAAATTGAGATGTAAATCCTCTACCCTTCTCACGGGATACGATCCTACAGCTGTTCCTTGTCAGGCCATTTTAAATTCCACATCTTCATCATGCATTACAAATTCAACATTATCGGTGTGCACTAAATGGTGCAATTTAATTTGCACGAAAGAGTCGTTCATAACAGATTTACAGTACTTGAGTTGCATACCACAAATTCATGATCTTCCTCAAATGAACCTATTTTTACAGGCATCTTGTATGAAATAGGATTTGTTATGTGTTTATTTGTGACACGTACAACTTGGATCTTCTGTCCCGAGAGGGGTAGGTCTGGGACGTCCGTTGTTCTGTGGAAAGGGTAGCTCCTGTGTCAATGAGAAATGACACTTGGTGGCCATTAACCTCCTGTTCTAAAAATGGTCTACTTTGGTCTACCTCTAGGTCTGCACCAAGTACAAAGTCTTCCTCCCCCTACAAGCCCCGTCTTTGGGAATTGTCAGAGTCGAAACTCTCATCCTCCAACATGGGAACTGTAGAACCGGATTCTAATTTTGAAATGGATTTGAATTTGCTCTTGATACTTGAGTCATATAGAATCTGGGATTACCCATATTCTGTGGGGCCATTTGAATTGTGGGATCTGCATCATAGAAACTTGTGACTGCGCTGACATCTGCGTTCGTTAGACTGGAACCTGTACTGGAATATTTTGCATTTGTGTTTGATCTTCCCTTACATTTGCCCATCACCAGTAACACGATTTGGATTCTGTCTACACTCTCTCTTCCAATGCCTGAGCCTATTATAGTAGTGACAAGGAGTTGATCTCTTCAGTGTTGAAATGTCTACTCCTGATTTTGGATCAATCGGAACATCTTGACCTCTTCCCTGGGAGATATTTACTCCACCTTGAGTCTTCTATCTCATTACCCAATACCGCCACCCTAAATTCCACCACCATTTCCTACATGTGATTGATTCTGAAATCCCTTCTGAGCTAGTTTAGTTTGTGCCAACATAAACTTCTCTTACAGTCTCTTCTGCTTCATTTCTTGCTCATCACTATAGAATTTTGCATACCTCAGGATCTCATCTAAAGGGTTTTTCTGCCAACTAATCTCATTCTGTTGTATGTGCATACTGAATTCTGGTCCAAACCCAAGAAGGAACTGTGAACTAAAACTCCCCATATCTCCCTTTTCTGGATTTCCTGTCTGTTGTGCTGTTTAAACACCTGCAACAATTATTCAGAATAAGCATGCACTGGTTCTTTAGCTCTTAGGTAGTTCTGTTGATATTTAGCTAATTGATGTCCCTCACAGGAACTTTTCCTTTCTAAAAGGTTATCATCTAATCATACTTGGTCATTACCACAGGTGGAGGTGTACGAGTGCACACATCTCTTGCAGGCTCAGTATGTGGCCATTGCACAGCTATTTTACATTAAGCACACACATCACTTGTCACCACACTATCAAAAAAGGTATTCAAGTCTGTCCAGAAAACCGTTGACATTTTTACAAATCTGTCAAATTGTATGTACCACTGAGCAGGATTCTCTTTTAGCCTTGGAAAATTGTTCATAAATGTTGCAAGGTCACCTCTACTATATAATACTTGAATATAACCTCCACCTTGTATTTCCCTTATAGAAAAAGTTAAAGTCTCATCTGCATGTGGGGTACTGGTGGTGACTTAACATTCGCTTCTGTAGCATCTGATTGTTACTTTTTACTTCCCTGTTTCTTTGCCCACTTGCTTTCTAACCGATCAAAATTGCTCCATTTGAGGATGCACTTTACCAATTCCACAACGTGTAATCTCATCCCTGAAGATTGCATTGTCATAATAGCTTCCTGACATTTTCCTCTCAATTTAGTTAATTTGTCATGGGTGGCAGCCACACATCCTGTGATTTCTTTACTCAGCTATATCAATTCATTTTCCTGGTATTGTATCAAATGAGAAATATCAAGGCATCCTCAGACATTTTTTCAAATTCCACATTCAGTTTTGGTACACCTAAGGGCCTTAGCCTTTCCTGGCAAGTAGATGGTGTCTCTGTTTCTCCCACTCTTTTATTTTTAGACGTTTCTTCAAACCATGAGGGAAAAATCCCATTGTCAAATGGTCCTGTCTCTCCCTGTACAATAGGTGTCGTAAATACAATCCTTCTCCCTTCTCTTAATCATTGAACATTTTGAGGTGTGGTCCAGGCAACAATATGTGAGTTTTGCAAAAGTCGGGATAGACCATGTCACAGTTACTCCTCCTACAGCTCCTTCAACTACAGCGTTCAGAGCAATATTTATTGGTGCAGTTGCAACAGGCACCGCCAGTGTCTGAGCTGGTACAACTTGTGACACTGGGCAGGAACAGTCACAATAGAAGCAGTAACACCTGGAGCCGTTACAGTAGGGTCCACTTCAGCTGGTGCATTTGGAATAAGAAGCGCTGGAAGCGGTCTTTTGATCTGAATTGTATTCGGATCAAAAAGGGCTGTCTGTAGCCACTGCAGTATTAGAGGTTGTAAAACTCTCCATGTTTACTGTGAGAGTAACATATGGCGGTGGGCTTGAGGACAACAAAGTATCTAAAATGTCATCTCCTGAAACGCTTTCAGTGCCTGTTTTTCTTGCAGCTTGCTCATCATCATTTCCCCGCTTTCAACTTTTTATTTGCCTTATCTGTAGTTATTGCTGGGTGAATTTTAGCTCCCTTAACTATTAATCGAGCATCTACATAGTTTTGCACTGCTCTCGTTGCTCTATTCTGATATTTCTTCTTTCTCTTTGGCATGAGCAGCTCACTTTGAAGCATAAAATGCTTGATACTGTGTAGGTCTAGGAGATGGCTTTATTTCATATAATTTTCCTCTTTAATTGTCAATAATCTTTAACTCAAAAGTTCTGTATTATAGAAATTTGAATGAACCATCGTTTTCAGTGATTTTGCACTATTGACAGAGCCACAAACATGTATGAAGCCTCACATTTGTTGCCAAATAATGAGCTGCTGTACCTTTCGGTGGAAGCTCTTCACCTCCCAAAGTGGACTCATACATCATCCCTCATCAAATCTCTAAGAGCCTTAAAACATTTCTTGTTTGCAAATATTCAACAACACATGAACAATAACCAGATTCAGAAAACTTCAATCTTTTTGTTCAGTTTACAGTTCCATATACGCCAATAGTTTCCTCCAATCCTTTCACAATTTTCTTTCGCAAGCCTATTGCAGCTAAAATACTTGATGACTCGTCAACCAATCTCAACTCAGCACATCACACCAACTGACCTATCTCAGTGCAGCACACTCTGACATAGTTCTTCATTCCTTGTAACAGTTCAACTTCCTTTACAATTTTCTTGTACACAAATTCCAGAACTCTAAACAAACACAATAAACAAATAACCTTTGTATGCTCTGCTAAAGAAATCAAAGTAGTTCATTTGTTCATGCAAGAAACAAACGGAAATACTTTTTTAACATCCACCAAATTCCCTAAACACAACTATACACATGAATGAAATCTCGACTGGTGGGTAATCACCCAGACTGATTTAGCTTCCCCTATGCGCAATAGGTTCCACTAACACCAATCAATATTAGTACACTCATCACAAAGTGTTATGATCCCTATCTCAATTGTGCAGTTGATGGTGCCTCATGAATCTGCACCACAAAATTTAGCAGACAAATAACACTACAACTTCAACTTATCTTGGGATCTTGGACTACTTTGAGTCAGATACCTTTAACTGCTCAACATTTAAGCATAAACCTACCTATTTTATCGACTATACCATAACACGAAATGCACAACTTTAACATAATGACAATACTCTGCCTGGTTAGGTCTGCATGCTTATTGGTACAATGTATGATTATAGAGGCCATACTTGTATTTGGTAATGTACTCCTCATGGCTTTAATTGTTTGTTAATAGACCATCTTATTTATACTAAAAGAGCTGTCTGCCCAAATTTGGTTTTGCATATTTGCTGCTTTATATGTAAGGCATTTGGTTCATAAAGAGCTTGTATTTGCTTTGTCATTATATGAATTGTATATTGTTTCATGGTATTTTTATCAAACTACAATAAGAAATGTCACACTACAAAATATTCATGCTGAGTCCTATATCCTCCACAACATTGATGGAGCGGGGTGTTCTATACTTTAATCTTCTGGTGTAATCAAAAAATAACCACGTCATTGGGCGTATGGACCTTTGTTCATCGACAAGGAGAAACTAACAGAAGCAAACATCTATATCAATCCAATAACATGATAAATTGTAAATGACCTTTAGTGCAGTCAATAAAAAGAGTTTTGTATGAGTTAAAGGGTTTGATTTAAAGTTCAAGTTTTAATAATTTTACTGAATACAAATTAGTCTTTTACGCATTTGCATTAGAAATGAACATAGTCCAAAAATTGATATATCAGTAGGAGGTAAAATAATAGATTGGTCAAAACAATAGTAATCAGTGTCATAATGCAGCAAGGGTGTTCCATAAAGGAAGTTGCCTATTCTAATTATTTTAGAATAAAGTGAAAATAAGGTGTCAGTTCAAATACTTATAAAGAGTTCTGATGAGAGAAGCAATGTGCAAGCTTAAAGCCTTTGCATAATAAGCGGGAAAGTATTCTTAGCTCAAAAATCAACAGACAATTAATAAAACTATGCAAGGCAGCCTCTCATGAAAAAAGTTATGAGAAACTCTAAGATGAGTCTCCAGTCAGAGAGTCGGGGAAGGAATTTGGCCACTACTCTAGGAACATGCACTAATACAAACACACAATATTCTATGTTGCAACATTATTTTCTTTTGCCTCCTACATCCTCCAATTGAATTTCAGCTAACTCCTGGGAATAGGCACACTCCTAATTTCCTCAGAGTGGTACAATAGTCTTTATACATTAGACCTTAAAAATGTCCATGTTAACATTCTGTGGCCCAGACTGTTCTTATGACTCATTCTTTATTTCACCTCCTCTCCTTCCGGTGAGAGTCTCACTATTGTCTAATACAAAACAAGTGCCTATTTACTATCAGACGGGTTCTTGAAAATTACAACATCTGCAAAAAAGAGAAAAACATCTCTTGCAAACAATGGTTCAATATGAAAACAGGCCTTTTAATTTTAATTGAGTTTTTAATCATGCTTGATACTGGTAAGACAAGAAACACAGCGGCGTCGGCCTGGGGATATAACCAGGAATGTAACACAAACCCCTGCGGCGCTGAGTGTGGGGGCAAGCTTTCTAGGACCCGACCCTTCAGGAGGGCCCACACAGCCCAAGGCCAAGAAATGTTTTTGAGACATGTGAGACTCATGAGTCTGTCTTCACATTCTAAAAGGGGGCTCCATCATTTTGCGTTACGCCACTGACTGTAACCCAAGTGACAACTAATCGGATCCATGCACTGGCTAGAGACGTTTTAAGGCATGGGCAAAGTGGGCTCTGGCCCAGAGCCCCGGCCTTTCAGGGGGCCCCCTGATAGAGACAGCTCTGTTCTTGACCCTTAATAATTCTTAAGCAGATTACTTTAAATAACATTTTCCTTTCATTTATTTGTAATGGTGGATATGTGTGAGAGTCTATTACATACATTTTGCAGAGAAACGTTGTGTTTGTGTTTCATGCAACATCCATTAAAAAAAATTCTTTTAGGTCAAAACAGGGCCTCACATATGAGAAATGGAAGGGTGTCACGGAGATTATTTGCAGCAAGATAGGTGAACTGCTGCTGTGTTACAATATTGAAAACATCACTGTCCCTGAATATTAGATTTAAAATTTGGACCAGTATGTCTGTGCATTGTCAGTGACCTGGCCAAGGAAGGCATAAAAGAGCTGAAGTTGGATTAATAAATTCAAAGCTGTTCCAAACAGGGGCCCCCAAAATACGTTTGGCCCAGGTCCCCCAAAACCCTTAAGATGTCCCTGGCACCTGGATGCCACTGTGAAACATGTCGAACCCGTGAATGGAATAATTTCCACAGGATGAGAACCATATATAAATAGATTGCATCAATGGACATCCATGTGGCATATATTGAAAATCAATACAGTATATAAAAGGTAAACCTATATGTCTGCGTTTGTTGTTTCGCTAATTTCCTAACACGTTGATTGAGATAAAGTAAATTGGGACATCAACTGCCACTAGATGGCAGCGAGAGCCTGAAAAACAGAGAACACTTTCTTGTTTTCATTCCCTCCTCTCTCGCCTCCCTTGAACCGAAGAAGAGTTCAGTCAGCAGGTGAACGTCACAGTTATAATTCCTCCATCCTTTCTCTGAGATTGGAGACATCTGGACGCAGTAAAATAAAACCCCTGTTTCTTGAAAACGTTTGTAATTCGTATAATGCCACATAAAACGCGGTACATTGTTACCTGTGAGAGAAGCCTAGCTATGAGAAAAGAGAAGCAGCTCAAATAAAGAAAAAGCACAGGTTGTGTGCATGATCAAAACGTGTGCAATTAATAAATATAACAGAGAATAAACACAATGTTAATAACTACGCGAAAAGTAAAAGTGCTATATATCCTCAATCTAAAGAGAGGCACTGTGTAGCCATTAGTAAACTGTTTTGATAGTTGGGAAAACACGAGAATACAGTAAGAGACTTTAAACCACGCACAAGAATAAAGGTGGGTGCACATTTTTCACATATTTAAGACTACATTTTGACCTGCGAGAAAAATAGATAAAGACTCAAGAGATAAAAAGAGAGATTGACGTGAGAGGAAAAGTCACCAGCCCCCCATGAGAGGATTAACAAAATAAGGATGGAGGATTATTGTGCATCAGTCAATATCATTTTTTGGGTATTTTTGAAAAGTACTGATATTGCCAACACTAGGACGAATAGACTTGGAAATCTACCCTAGCGAGATCTATCCAAGCTATAGCTACACGGCGAAAGCATTAGGCGAACCCCGGTAGTCATCATATCCACAGAAGCAGTCTGAACCTGAAGAAAATATGTGACAGTCTGCGGCAGTATTTTCAAACCACTGCAGGAAAAAAAGGATAACATCTGTTTAGACGGTTAAAAATCTTTGTAATATTTCTTTTCTCAGTGCAAATCATAATGGGAAATAAACATCAAGCTGCATTCACTGGCTTGATGTCACTTTTGTACCACTTAAAGTAGTACTCCAGGGGCCCTATTACAGATGGGACACACTTTTACTGTTTTCTCCAAAGGTGTGCAGGGTGCAAACTGGGAACGTGCGCCCCATCAAGAGAAATAAGGAGCAGTTGTTTCTCTGTGCTGCCAGCAACCCACCTGCATTTTTAAGAGGGATTAGAGATCCCCCTGCAGGCAGAAGCAAGGGGATGTCTCGAGGTCCTTGGGACCCCCTTTCATCCCTCCAGAGAGCAGCCTTTAGGAGGTACACTAAAAATGCCCCACCTTCTCAGCCCACCTCCAAAAGGCGTGTGTGCCTCAGCTGCTACGTTAGTAACACAACGTGGGCACAGAGGAAAAGAGAGTCCCTTGTTTGCGTGGGACCACCCCCGCATGCAAATGAGGGAACAGCCTCTAATTATAGTGCTGACACTACATAAGCACCAGCACTCTCTGTATTACAGAAGAGGCTGCACAAGCATTTGCGGATCCTTCTGTAATACCAAAGTGCCCCTGAAGTACTACTTGTTTACTACAAAATGCATTTCACAAACCTACAGGAGAAGATTTCCACTTCTGCCTCACCTATCTTTTCTGTGCAGCGATCTCTTCCCTTCTGGTGGCAGAGATCTCCACAAATGTAAATACTATTTTGTAGTAAATGTACCAAGTGCAGGGGGAGTGGTGAGAAAATGGAAAATAATTACTAAAAAAACATTGGGTTAATAGAAAATTAAGGAGAGGTTTGATAGAGCCATGCTAATACAAATCATGTGCTCACAAAATACACTCCTAAAGATTCTAGAGCCCTAACGGTGTCTAAACAGCCTAAACGTACTCCAGCTCAACCTTGGAGTTAGTCAAGCACCACACATGACCAGCAACAAGTACTGCAGCACTGTCCCATAGAAACCAATAGAGGAAGGATTTTAAGCAAACATCCACAGGACAAAATTAGGATTAATGTTAAATTAAATTGATTAAATATGTTTTACATCAAAATATTATGAGAGCCTTATGGCAAGGGAGCTCTGAATGGATATGATTAAAGTTATTCATAAAACAGGTTAGCCTCCTGTGTCCTGCGCATCGTGCAGGCCTGTGTTTCTTCTGAATGTTCAAAACAAGATCTTGGCCAAGTTCTTGGCCACTAGGCTGACTCAGGGACCGCACCCAGTTCCAGGAACCCTGGTCTGATCAGTGCCCAGCGATAGTCTGAGGCACTCCTTATGCCGCTAGACCCCGGATGCCATTCCCACAACTGCTACCGTGCCCCATCTCACTCCTCGGTAGAAGCTTTCACCAGCACCCACTGCCGGTTCTCCAGCAGCCACCCACCCACACCCCCCACGCAAATACTAACAATGCCCACACACACCACACAAGCATCAACAGTGCCTACACTCCCACCATACACCACACGCCACATGAAACCTGCATGTCTACACCCACTATCATGCATTCTTTCCAACACACGAATACTCGGCAAACACACAATCAAAATATGGGATCTCTTCTGAACAGCGACACACCAGACATCCTCTTCATCACAGAGATCTGGGTCAACCCTTCATCGGCTCTCAACATCGCTATGGCAATCCCAGTAGGGTACAAGATCGCTCAACAGTACTGCCATCACAAGCCAGGAGAAGGACTCGCCTACCAACCACCTGGACCATGAGTCAATTTTACCAACCTCATCACCAACTCCATCACTCCACTCACCATCAAAGACGGAGCCTACATTCTCCTTGGTAACTTCAACTTTCACCTGGGAGATCAAAACAACCCCTGCTCTACAGCACTCCTTGAAAGCTTGAGCAACATCGCACTCACCCAGCTCATCACAGAATCAACACACACCGCAGGACACACACTGGACCCCATCTATCACACTAGACCCTATCTTCACCACAAGCAGCAGCATCAAATACAACTTCATCACACTACTCACATGGACCGACCAATCCATCATCCACTTCCAAATGAACACATATCAAGTCAACACCCCTACCAGGTTCAACACTCCAAGCCGCAGTTGGGGCTAAATCACAGAAGCAGGCTGTCTCAGCGCTATCAACCTACCCACACAGACACCTCAAGAAAGTTATTAACAACTTTAACAACTGGATCAAGAGCTGTGCAGCCTCCCTCGCACCCATCAAACACAACAAGCATATTAAATCAAATTGGCAGGCCAGTTAGTACACAGAAGACCTCCTGTACATCAGACAAAACTGTAAACATTGAGAACCAGCCATGACACCACCGACTGAACTACCTACAAGACTGCACTCAGACACTATCACTAGCAAATGAGAAACACCAAGAAAAAAACACCAGTGGACCACATTGAAGGAAGCTCCAACAGATGCAAGGAGATCTTCTAGATCGTCAAGGATTTCATCTCACCATCAGCTGCAACATTTCTGCTTCCCAACAACTCTGCCAAAACCTATCCAATTTGTTCCACAGCAATATTGCAGACATCTACAGCAACTTCACACACCAACTCAACCTCAGAGAACTAATTTCTAACCTACCCACCAACAACCAAGACGCATCCACCTGACCGAATGGACAACCCTCACCAGAAACAACAGCAGTAATCATGCAGACCAACCACTCAGGAGCCCCAGTGGACCCCTGTCCCCACCACATAAACAATTTGGGAACATCACCAATCAGCACCGCTCTGACCCACATCATTAGCACCTCCATCACGTCTGCCATTTTCCCAGACTAATGGAAACTTGCAGAAATCAATGCCCTCCTCAAGAAGCCCACAGCCGACCTGAATCAACTGAGCAAAGTCCTACCCATCTTCTTGCTGCCCTATCAAGCCTAATTGATTGAGACCATCCACAAGCAACTCAACCACCTCAAACTTCACCATCTTCTAGACAACACACAATCAGAATTCAGAAAGCACCACAGCATCCAAACAGCACTCATCACGGCTACCAACAACAATGAAACATCCTGGACCAAGGAGAAACAGCAGCCCTCATCCTGCTCAGCCTTCATGTGGCATGCGACACTGTCTCCCATAACATCCTCATCAGAAGACTCCACAAGATTGGCATGCAAGGATCCGCTCTCAAATGGATCTGTTCCGTCCTCATGGGAAGGATCCAAAGGGTCAGGCTGCCACACTTCACATCAGAGACCAAGAAACTGATATGTGGTGTCCCACAGGGATCTTCCCTGAGCCCCATACTTTTCAACATATACATGACACTACTCTCCAACATCATCCAATCACAAGACATCACAGTCATGTTCTACGCCGATGAAACCCAACTCATCATCTCCCTGACGGACAAGACAAACATCACCAAAACCAACTTCACCAACTGCATGACCATGGCAGCAGACTGGATGCGAACCAACTGACTGATTCAAAATCGACAAGACGGAAGTACTGGTCTTCGGCAACAAGACCTCCCCATGAGATTCCACCTGGTGGCCGTTTGAGCTAGGACCAACACCCACAGACCACGCAAATAATCTAGGGATTATCCTAGATGACAAACTCAATGTGCCAGTTCAAGTAAATGCAGTGTGTACCTCCTGCTTCCTCATCCTACAAAATATCTTCAAATGGTTGCCTCTGAACACCAGACTAACCGTCACGCACGCACTCATGACCAGCATGCTTCAGACTATCCAGAACACAGCTGCAAGACTCATATTGAACCTCGCATGTCTCACCCACATCACACCTCACCTCAGGAAGCTTCACTGGCTCCCCATTCACAAGTGCAGGCAAGTGAAACGTCTCACGCACATATTCAAAGCTCTACACAACACAGAACCAGAATACTTGAACAGCTGCATACACTTTCACCAATTTTACCAGACACCTACGATCTGTCTCACTCTCACTCGCACACACGCTTCGCATCCACAAAAGCAAAACTGTAGGTCGCTCTTTCTCCTACATTGCATCCAAGACTTGGAACGACCTCCCTAAACACTTCAGAGTCTCCTCCTCACTTCTTGAGTTCCGCAAGAAGCTGAAGACCTGGCTCTTCATACAAGGGCCTTGGTATCACACACCTACACACCTTGGCCAAGTGCCTGGGTACCTTCTCGGGTGATTTGTGTGCTATACAAATCAACATATAGTAGAACAATCACAGGAGTTATACCCGTAGACCCAACTGAGATTGGGTAAATACTGTGTAAATTCGACAATATCTCAGCAGGATATATTGGAATTATTTAAAAAGGTATGTACAAGACATTACAAAGAACAAAAGAGAGGAGACTTAAGGTTGTTCTTTCAAAGAGCCAATAGGCGTCATATATTTAGAAGATCAAAATAAATGCAGTGATAAGAGCACAACAGGGTATAAATACTCAGGCAACCCTTAGTGGAGAAGGTGTACAAAGTGCTCGTGCTAGTGAAACAACGGCGCTTGTGACAATGTGAACAAACCACAGCGGGCGGCGCAAAAGAAGCAATATATACAATGCAAGGTTCATATAACAATTTACTCAATAGTATAATTGGTATTTTTCATTATTTCAATGAACCAGGTTTGGGTGCGCCAAGGACGTTTAGGCTGGTGGATAGTGGTCGACGGCGTTTCGAGCCTGTCAATTTAGGATCATCATCAGGACCTGGGTCGCCTAAATTGGGAGTGCTCTGTAAAAAACAATTTCCGGATCAGAGCGGCGGACAGGAGGAGAGAGGAGAGGAGAGGGAGGGGAAATGAAAAGGAAAGATAGGGAAGGGGGGTGGGGGCGGTGTAGTGGGAAAAAGGGAAGAAGAAAGGGGGGGGGGGAGGGGAAAGGGGGAAAAAAGAAAAGGAGAAAAAGAGAAAAGGAGAAAGCGGGGAGGGGGTAGTGGTAGGGCAGGCAAGAACTGCAAGCCTACCTTGCGCATGGAGAGAAAGCACAGGTGAGAAAACGGGGTGTTCAGCTGTGGATGGATACCACAGTGACAGGTGAGAGGAGAATGTTTTCCCTCGGGGTTCTGTGGAAAACGAGGGAGGGAAAAGTGAGAGGTAGATATGGAAGGACACGAAGGCAATTGAAGGGCAAAAAGGTAATACGGAGACTCACCGAAGGGAAATGAATTTACGAAACATCACAGGAAGGGCAACCGATTCAAGGGGAGGAACGGAATACAGCCTAGGGAATGAAAAGGCAGGAGGTTACCGGCTGTGCAACGCGGGGTGAAAATGGAGCGCACAAGGATCAGACGAAGCTTACCCGAATGATAGTGAGGCTGGAATCAGAGCTGCGGTCGCGGAGTTGATGCGGGATCAGCAGCGGAAAGGAATGAATCCGGAGCGGGTCAGTTCCCGCGGGGACGAGAGGAGCCACAAACGTGTGCAACCCTTGGACGATTAGTGACAGTGTGGTGGACCACGGTGCCTGCTATATGAGGGAGGAGTTGGCGTAACGCGGAGAAGCCGTCTATAGGACGCAAGGCACGGAAGGGCGGAGTATGAAGCCACGTGGATGGTAACTAGAGTAGTGCAGCAGTGTGTTCCTCTCGGTTGGCTTCCGGTATAGTGATGTTCCAATCAAGCCTTCCTCAGCGTGTATAGTCAGATCTAAGAAGGGGAAGTCATTAGTTGTCTGTTCACATGTGAATTTCAGGTGGGTTTGGGATTTGTTCAACCAATTGACAAATGAATTCAAAGTTGCGGCACATCCTTTCCAGAGTAGAAGGACATCGTCGATGTATCTGCGCCACAAGGAAATTTGATGTCTGAATGGGTTGGTGGGTGAGAGTATAAGGGAAGTTTCGAGTCTGTGAACAAAGAGAATGGCAAAATTCGGGGCAAAGCAAGCTCCCATCGATACACCTTTGATTTGCATATAGAAGTCCTCTTTGTACAAAAAATAATTGGTTTCCCGCCTTCCTTCTATTTTTTCTCCCCCTGCCTTGACGCACTCTACTCCATGTCTCCCCCTTGTCTGACCTCTTTCCTGCCTTTCTCGCTTTTCCCCGATCTTCACTCTGCCGGTTCGATCCACGGCGGCCCCGTTCAACTCTTCCCTTTCCTTCCGTCCATTCCCGGATTGCCTAGCGTCCATATCAACCGGCTTGTCTTCCCACACCCCTAGTTACCGGATCGCTGACTCATACCCCGCCCTTCCGTGCCTTGCGTCCTATAGACGGCTTCTCCGCGATACGCCAACTCCTCCCTCATATAGCAGGCACCGTGGTCCACCACACTGTCACTAATCGTCCAAGGGTTGCACACGTTTGTGGCTCCTCTCGTCCCCGCGGGAACTGACCCGCTCCGGATTCATTCCTTTCCGCTGCTGATCCCGCATCAACTCCGCGACCGCAGCTCTGATTCCAGCCTCACTATCATTCGGGTAAGCTTCGTCTGATCCTTGTGCGCTCCATTTTCACCCCGCGTTGCACAGCCGGTAACCTCCTGCCTTTTCATTCCCTAGGCTGTATTCCGTTCCTCCCCTTGAATCGGTTGCCCTTCCTGTGATGTTTCGTAAATTCATTTCCCTTCGGTGAGTCTCCGTATTACCTTTTTGCCCTTCAATTGCCTTCGTGTCCTTCCATATCTACCTCTCACTTTTCCCTCCCTCGTTTTCCACAGAACCCCGAGGGAATACATTCTCCTCTCACCTGTCACTGTGGTATCCATCCACAGCTGAACACCCCGTTTTCTCACCTGTGCTTTCTCTCCATGCGCAAGGTAGGCTTCCAGTTCTTGCCTGCCCTACCACTACCCCCTCCCCGCTTTCTCCTTTTCTCTTTTTCTCCTTTTCTTTTTTCCCCCTTTCCCCTCCCCCCCCCTTTCTTCTTCCCTTTTTCCCACTACACCGCCCCCACCCCCCTTCCCTATCTTTCCTTTTCATTTCCCCTCCCTCTCCTCTCCTCTCTCCTCCTGTCCGACGCTCTGATCCGGAAATTGTTTTTTACAGAGCACTCCCAATTTAGGCGACCCAGGTCCTGATGATGATCCTAAATTGACAGGATCGAAACGCCGTCGACCACTATCCACCAGCCTAAACGTCCTTGGCGCACACAAACCTGGTTCATTGAAATAATGAAAAATACCAATTATACTATTGAGTAAATTGTTATATGAACCTTGCATTGTATATATTGCTTCTTTTGCGCCGCCCGCTGTGGTTTGTTCACGTTGTCACAAGCGCCGTTGTTTCACTAGCACGAGCACTTTGTACACCTTCTCCACTAAGGGTTGCCTGAGTATTTATACCCTGTTGTGCTCTTATCACTGCATTTCTTTTGATCTTCTAAATATATGACGCCTATTGGCGCTTTGAAAGAACAACCTTAAGTCTCCTCTCTATTGTTCTTTGTAATGTCTTGTACATACCTTTCTAAATAATTCCAATATATCCTGCTGAGATATTGTCGAATTTACACATACAAATCAACATAACATTACAGATTATATTGTCTATGGTACATCCAGACCAATCAAGCTTTATACTGGGCAGAAGTACAGACTGAACATTAGACAGCTATATGGTTGTTTGGCGCACATCGAAACATTGATGGAGTCAGCAGTGGTTGTATTAATGGATGCCTTGGATGCTTTTGACTCACTACAGTGGTCCTATATTTTCCAGGTGTTCCAATATATGAGCTTTGACTAAATATTCATCAAATGGGTCAAACTGTTATATAACGTGCCAATGGCTGATGTGAGAGTGACTGGCGGGCACTTGCAGCCATTCTGCCTCTTTTGGAGAACCAGACAGCGTTGCCCTTCCTTGCCCATGGTCTTCTCGCAGGTGATGTAACCCTCTGAATGTTTGGTGAGAGAGGATGCATAAGTGAGGGGACTAAAATGGGATACAGACAGGGAGGATAGAATTTCTTTGTATGCCGACTATATACTGCTGTACGATTCACAACCTGAGGTGTTTATTGATAGAATGATGTAAATGGTGCAGATCTTTGGGCAGTACAGTGGAATCCATATAAATTGGGTAAAGTGGTCTATCCCTTATTGAAGTGGACCTCTAATGCACTGATCAGAGGACAGCTGAAGGTGGATCGGTGATGACCTGATTAGAGTCACTTACATGCCTAGGTATTTAAAAAGGATTATCCTACAGACATGGGAGAAAGAGTTGGCCCAACTGAGACAGAAAGCTGTGTTAACAAGAGAAAGAGTTGGCCCAACTAAGACAGCAAGCAGTGTTAACAAGAGAAACCCCACTTTGGGATTCCCAGAGACACAGAGTAGCGAGTAAGCTGAAAGGTTTTAGAGGATAGGACCTGACAGGTATCTACTTGTTAAGAGATATATGGGATGCCACATCCTTCAAGCCATTACATATGCTTAGGGAGTTGTATGCAATGCTGGAGAGGGAGGGTTTCTGATATTTGCGTCTCCAACATGCACTGCAAGTGGATATCCCCAAAGACATAAGGGTGGAAGATATTAACCCACTAGAGGACAGAATATAAATAAAGCCACTGGTGAGAAAGGCAATTCTCACTTATTTAAAGGAAGATAGTTAATAACTTACCCGAGATGCTAGGGGGACTGCAAGAGAAATGGGAGCATGATCTTGTTAGACTGTCGAACGAGAAAAGGAGTGTGGAACTCCAGGGGCACAAAGAAGTTGCCATAAGGGCTGGGTTCCTTCTGATACAATTAAAGATTCTCCAGATATTATATTACACAAGAGAGTTATTGATGAAAACTGAACGGGCTGGCAGCAGTGACTGTCTTAAAGGATGTGGCCAGGTGAGCACCTAACATTTGGGAGTTCCCTGTAATTAGGAACTATTGGGAGGTGATGGTGAAAAGTCTGGCAGAAGTTATTGCCGTACAACTAAACCCAAATGAAAAACTGCATGTTCTGGGTTTTTGTGGAGAGGAAATGGTTACCAGATACCAACAACTGTTCTGTAATGTAGGCTTGGCAGTGGCTTGACATATTATAGGTAGGCATTGTGGGTCGCCTCTGTTACCATTATTTGAACAGTTGGGTAAAGACTGTGATGGTTGTCTGGGGGGAGCAGTTTGTATATGAAGGTAGAGATTGTCCCAGTAAATTCAAAAAGGTATGGGGTGTATGGAAAATTTCAGAGGATACAAATAAAACCCCTCTCAGATATTTGTAAAGAACGATGATGGATTCAACCCAGATCTGTGACTGGGGGCGAGTGTCTGAAAAGTTTCAGTGCTCAGTCCATCATCTCCTTGTGTTTGCTTTGTTTGCCCTAAGTTGGGAGGGTATGGCCAGATGTGGGTCCCTTGCTCACTTTGCCACTGGAATCAAGGTAGCCTGGCTGACGATGGGTGTTACCCCGAAACCAGTCCCAGGATGCTTGTTTCCGGTCCAGGGAAGACTTGGCTTGGAAGTTCGGGCTAGACTGTTCCCGTGAGGTATAGGGTCAAGACTGATTTGCAAATAGCTGGGTCTGAACTGGGCTGGTGAAGTGAGTTAAAGTACAATGATGGATTCAACCCAGATCTGTGACTGGGAGTAAGTGTCTGAAACGTTTCAGCTCACCGTCCATCATCTCCTTGTGTTTGCTTTGTTCGCCCTAAGTTGGCAGTGTATGCCCAGAGGTGGGTCCCTTGCTCACTTTGCCACTGGATTCAAGCTAGCCCGGCTGATGAGGGGTGTTACTCCGAAACCGGTCCCAGGATGCTGTTTCGGTCCAGGGAAGACCTGGCTTGGCAGTTCGGGCTAGACTGTTCCCATGAGGAACAGGGTCAAGACTGATTTGCATATGGCTGGGTCTGAACTGGGGTGGCGGAGTGAGCTAAAGAACGATGATGGATGCAACCCAGATCTTTGACTGGGGGTGAGTGTCTGAAATGTTTCAGCGCTCCTTCCATCATATTTCTTGTGTTTGATATGTGCTACCTGCCAACAGTAATGAAGTTTTAACTGTGCTATACTTCGAAAGAGTTTACTAGTTAAAGAACTGTTATATCTACTGTTGCAATTTAAGCAATATCGTCCTTTAGGAGAAATTGAATATATATAAAAGATTCTATCCAAATGATTTCCTCACAAACCCTTGAGTACGTAATCATCCACTCACAAATAAACACTTCAATTCACTCGATATTGGCACAAAAAAGATGTAAAACAACTATATTCACTTTTTAAATTTATTAAAAACCCGACATTTTCTCATACATTATATCATAAAACACTTTGGAAATAAAAAATATATCGATCTGAGAAGATCAATCTAAAAATATTAGATACTAGGTATCCATTGGTCTATGTCAACATAATTAAAGAACATAAATTCATCACAATCAATATTTTCTTATACGAGAGTATACAATAGACAATAAAACTTTGTCATTCACGGCCACAATTTTTAGCCCAACTTTTTGACATATACACCTTACAGCGTTATTCACATTGTACGTCTATGGTGATATGAAGGAAATAAATTTGTGGCTATATACAAATGCGTCGACGCGTTTCGAAGGTGTGTTTCACATAGAACCTTCTTTTTCAAGACAGTAATGTTCCTCCTCTCGTTCTCATTTATGATTTGGAAATCTAAAAGATGTAAATACAAACGTTATACTACATTGTTGTAAAAGTGCCTTACTAGCAATCAACCTCGTATTACTCTGAATGTAAATACAAACGTTATATTACATTGTTATGAAAATGCCTAACTAGCAGTAAACCTCGTATTCCTCTAATACATACAATACCAAAATGTGATCTACAATTTTTTATGCCAATATCGTGGATCCCCAAAGGATATGAATCGATTCAATCGCTGAAATGACCACACATACTGTCCTTTCGTTACTCCTCCAAACTATCCATACATATTCAATACTCTATCAACCTAGGTTCTTATATTAATATGCTACAGCTGACTTACTTGAGACAAATCGTACTGTATTTCCTCTGCGGTTCTACTAGTTCAATGAGGTGTGCAGTTTTACCGGTCTCTCTGTTTTCTCTTTCCTCTAGGTCCCGAGTCTATAATATGTATAAAACAAGACAGATCGGGAATTGCTCTCCTCCTCCGATTGCTCTCATGTATTCAAATGTAGCATCCCAATCCTAAGCAATATCTTTCTCTTTCTGTAAGAATTTACTTCCTGCCTCATATGTTCTTATTTTTTCTTTAATCGAGCCTCTGATTCTGCTCTGAGTTAAAAATCGCCGTACATCTTCTGTTTCAATGTTACGTTGCCTATCAACAAATCATTACATACATTGTTATAGCGGTTTTAATTTGATAAGTGAAAAAAGTTTTTTACGCAATTATTGAATGCATCACCTTTTTAAAGACTTTTTCCTTTATGTTCCATTTGGAACAGTCTTCCGTATATGTATGCAGATACACCGTATGGGGAGGTTCTCTAATGGTTCTAGCCTTCCTTCTCCTGGTATCTTTTTATTCAATGTTTCTAAAGGGGAAACAAACCAACCACCATGATTTTTATGCTCTTTCTTTTCGAAATAAATCTGGGTATACTATATTTCTTCTGGAGGGAAAAATTTCACCCACAGTCTGCCATTCGTCGATTTTAAATCATGTGTCGTAATTTTTTGTAATAACATCGTGTTTTTGGGTTACCAAGTGGTCCCTCTCTTCTTTCATTTATTCTTCTGTACAACCAAGTGGTTGGAGAGGTTGGTTTTTCATTTGAACTAGATAGTCAAGCATGTATTCTATTATATTAAAGACACGCAAAATGGAAACTTTGAAAACTTTTGGATTCTCAGAGGACCAATTTAATAAATTAATCAATCAAAATCCACGCTTAAACGGGAACACGAACATTAGCACAATAAATGGGGATCAATTTAAAAAAATCTTCAACTTAAAGAAAAAAATCATCAGGACAGAGCTCGATGCAGAGTTCCTTGTAGGATATTTAAAGTTAGGGGTTATCCCCATTGGTCTTAGGGTCAGGAATGAACCTGGTCTATTTATCGAAAATAGAAAATTCTTGGAAACATGGACGCATATTGCTAATCGTTGTTCTCGCGATTGGATTATTTTAATCATTGAAACAGCACAAGAAGTACTGATTATAGAACGCAAAGAAATTGAGGAACTAGAATCCCAAGTAAAGTCCAATACGAGCCTTGAAGAGGCTAAAAAGAAATTAGAAGAATTAGAACAAGAAGTGAATGGATATAGGGAATATCTGATCAACAAGAAAAGCAATAAATTGAAGAAAGATATAGAGAGATATAAAATTGAACAGGTATACCCCTACCTAGGTAAAGAATACTACAATCAGAAAAATCCAAGATGGGATAGACCATACCCCCAAAGACCAGTGTATTCTAGAGGAAGAAACCAAAGGGTCACTTTCTCAGAAACATCAGGAGAAAGTAGTGGAGAACATGACTATCATAAGGAACAACAAGGTAGAGAAACAGGTCCCTTGGAACATGAATCTTTTTTAGGGCAGAGACAAAGGAGAGGTCAAGGGAACTACCGGAATACACAGAGAGGAGACCAGGGGAGGACCTTCTTGCAACAGGATCAGGGCAGGAATTATCCGCAACAAGACTACTTAAAAACGCGGAACCAAAGATATTGGAGATAGATAAATTCCCAATAATTAACCTCTCGGGTAGAAACCTGACGGAGAGTGAAACTCGAATCTTAGAGAAGGGATTTAGTTTTGCCCCTAGTGCTATACTAAATAAGTTTGAATTTGAGAAAGATCTAAAAGCCTTGTTTAGAAAGATTCGCCTAAAAAGATTTTTTGAAAATAGAGATTACCAACCCAGTGAGAACATATCGGGTCTTAAAGCAAAATCCACATTTACTCCATCACTCAACTTGGTAAATAAAAATATCGAGATTTTTGAAAGAGTAATGGAAATTGAACTAAAAGAAATTCTAGACAATCCTAAAAATAAAAAACACTACAATAATAACCTATCCAAACAAGAAAGGGATGCACTGAAGTCGTTACAAGAAGATATAAACATCACGATAAAACCCGCCGATACAGGGGGAGGTGTCGTGGTTTTTGATACAAACGATTACAGAAAGAGGATGTTAGGCCTACTCATGATTCCAGAACATTATAAAAAAGCCCCCCATAGTAAAATTGAGAACTTAAAGAAGGACATTGACAATATATTGAATACAGCAAAAACAGAAGGCTTCATATATGAAGAGGAATATAAATTTTTACATACCAACTCCCCCATCACACCGGCGATATATGGACTGCCAAAAGTCCATAAAGACTTAAAAAATCCTCCAATGAGACCAATCGTTAGTAGTATTGGTTCTCTTTTAGAACCTCTGAGTAAGTTTGCGGATTGTTTTATTAAGCCCCTTGTACAACAACAAAAATCATACCTAAAGGATTCTTCTCATGCGATATCAGTATTTGAAGGAAGGGCTTTCAATAGGGTGACTCAATTTTTGGTCACCCTCGACATCGAGGCCCTATACACAAATATCCCTCAAGATGACACCATAAAAGTAGTAAGATCACTGTTGGAAAGAGCAGATCTCAATGGTGGGAATGTGGACTTTATCACACTATGTGTGACTATGGTTTTGAAAAACAATCTCTTTTTATTTGAAGAAGATTTATTCCAACAAGTGAAAGGTACCAGCATGGGAGCCACATGTGCTCCCAGTCTGGCATGTCTCTATGTGGGCGCCTTTGAAGAGATACATGTCTTCAATGAAGCGGCACCTTTTTTTGAGAACGTGAGTTCATGGTGCCGCTTCATTGATGACATTATCTTCATATGGGAGGGATGTCAAACAGAACTAGAATAATTCATAAGCTGGTTGAATCTGGGTGACCCTAACCTTAAATTCACCTCTGAGTACAGTAAAAACAGGGTCAATTTTTTAGACATTTGTATTAAAGATGAGGAGGGCCATCTAAAAATGAGTTATACAGTAAACCAATCGATAAGAATACTTTGTTACACTATGAAAGTTTTCATCCCAAATCACAAAAGGACAATATTCCATTCGGACAGTTCTTGCGATTGCGCAGGAATTGTTCCTCAATGGGTGATTTTAATAAACACTCGGAGATTCTAAAATCAAAATTAAAAAATAGAGGTTACCCGCGGAAATTAATAAATCAGTCCTACAAGAGAGCTAACTATTATGACAGGGAGTACATGTTAGATCAAAGTAGGGCTAAAACTGGGGACCAGAAAAAAGAGAAAATTGTATTCATTAGTCAGTTTAGTGATAGGAGTAACCAAATAAAAAACATACTAAATAAAAATTGGAAAATTCTCAATGATGGACAGGAACAAAAATTGGAAAAGCCGCTATTTGCCTATAGGAAAAATAAAAATATTAGGAATAGCCTAGTTAAAACCTACAGGAACGGTCACAGAGGAGAACAAAATACAATCTTTGGGACACGGGCAATTGGGAACCACAAATGTGGTACATGCTCGATCTGCGAACATTGTATTGTTGGCTAAAGTATTACCTTTAATGGTCAAGTGATCAAGTGTAGCGACTTAAATAACTGTTGCAGTAAAAACGTGACTTATCTCATAATCTGCCCATGTGGCTTAGGCTATGTGGGGGAGACAAGTAGGGAATTGAGGATAAGAATACAAGAACATAAATTGCACCCCTTACTGAGCACTTTTTTAATCATGGCCACAGCTGTAACGATCTACAGTGGTTTATCCTAGAGAAGATTTTTGGAAACAAGAGGGGAGGTGATTTAAACAAAAAACGGAAACTTAGGGAACAATGGTTCATATGTAAACTTAATACTGTAATAAAGGGCCTCAATTCCCGAGAAGATTGGATGTCCATCATATGTTAAAAATATTTTGATTAATGTGTATTTACAATGATAAGGGATCCACTTTGATAGTAACAAGATCTGTCAGTGGTAGTGTACAAACATCAAGTAGGTTTCAAGCGAAAAGATGGTGGAACAGTTAATCTCAAACTAAATAAGCATTAATTAGGGATTGAATAAACCTAATATATGAGATAGATGACATTAGAGAAATTAGATGTTGAAGAATTAGAGTAGAAATGGGATAGTTTCTTTGACCCTTTTCGCTGATATTATGAAATTTGAATAACAGAGAAAAAAAGTTCTTTAGGCACGATAGGACAGATTAAAGGGTCAAATTAAATTTAAGTGCACGTACCAAGAGATTACGGGGACCAATGTGTTTATTTAATTCCATTTGAGTGCGAGATTTCAGATTTGTGACGTGCCGGAATTAATGTATTCTTCTTATTCTTAGTAAATGCGGTAATTGACATCGGGGAACAATAAAGCTCTACGTTTTAAAAAAAAAAATACAAACACACAAAGCACGCCATTTCGATGTAAAAAATACGTCGCAAGTAGAGAAAAAATGAGACAGAGACATGAAATACGTGACGGTGGGACGCCGGAATCAAAACATTTAAAAATCACGCTACCGGAAGCCAGGGTCAAAGGAGCAAACGAGAACCGAACGGACATGCAGACATTGCGCTACATCTTGGAAATATCTAGGTGAGGAGGCTCTAAGTTACGTAGGAGTATAACGAGAGGTCCTTGTATTGACTTAATGGAGAGTTGGTAGGCTAACGGGTTGTCATTGGGGCTAAAACAAACGATGTCCTGCTGGGGTTAAAAACATGAGGTAGATTGGCCAACAACCAAAAAGACGATGTTATTACAAAAAATTATGACACATGATTTAAAATCGAAGAATGGCAGACTGTGGGTGAGATTTTTCCCTCCAGAAGAAATATAGTATATCCAGATTTATTTCGAAAAGAAAGAGCATAGAAATCATGGTTGTCGGTTTGGTTCCCCTTTAGAAACATTGAATAAAAAGATACCAGGAGAAGGAAGGCTAGAACCATTAGAGAACCTCCCCATACGGTGTATCCGCATACATATACGGAAGACTGTTCCAAATGGAACATAAAGGAAAAAGTCTTTAAAAAGGTGATGCATTCAATAATTGCGTAAAAACCTTTTTTCACTTATCAAATTAAAACCGCTATAACAATGTATGTAATGATTTGTTGATAGGCAACGTAACATTGAAACAGAAGATGTACGGCGATTTTTAACTCAGAGCAGAATCAGAGGCTCGATTAAAGAAAAAATAAGAACACATGAGGTAGGAAGTAAATTCTTACAGAAAGAGAAAGCTATTGCTTAGGATTGGGATGCTACATTTGAATACATGAGAGCAATCGGAGGAGGAGAGCAATTCCCGATCTGTCTTGTTTTATACATATTATAGACTTGGGACCTATAGGAAAGAGAAAATAGAGAGACCGGTAAAACTGCACACCTCATCGAACTAGTAGAACCGCAGAGGAAATACAGTACGATTTGTCTCAAGTAAGTCAGATGTAGCATATTAATATAAGAACCTAGGTTGATAGAGTATGGGATATGTATGGATAGTTTGGAGGATTAACGAAAGGATAGTATGTGTGGTCATTTCAGCGATTGAATCATATCCTTTGTGGATCCACGATATTGGCATAAAAAATTGTAGATTACATTTTGGTATTGTATGTATTAGAGGAATACGAGGTTTACTGCTAGTTAGGCATTTTCATAACAATGTAATATAACGTTTGTATTTACATTCAGAGTAATACGAGGTTGATTGCTAGTAAGGCACTTTTACAACAATGTAGTATAACGTTTGTATTTACATCTTTTAGATTTTCAAATCATAAATAAGAACGAGAGGAGGAACATTACTGTCTTGAAAAAGAAGGTTCTATGTGAAACACACCTTCGAAACGCGTCGACGCATTTGTATATAGCCACAAATTTATTTCCTTCATATCACCATAGACGTAAAATGTGAATAACGCAGTAAGGTGTATATGTTAAAAAGTTGGGCTAAAAATTGTGGCCGTGAATGACAAAGTTTTATTGTCTATTGTATACTCTCGTATAAGAAAATATTGATTGTGATGAATTTATGTTCTTTAATTATGTTGACATAGACCAATGGATACCTAGTATCTAATATTTTTAGATTGATCTTCTCAGATCGATATATTTTTTATTTCCAAAGTGTTTTATGATATAATGTATGAGAAAATGTCGGGTTTTTAATAAATTTAAAAAGTAAATATAGTTGTTACACATCTTTTTTGTGCCAATATCGAGTGAATTGAAGTGTTTATTTGTGAGTGGATGATTATGTACTCAAGGGTTTGTGAGGAAATCATTTGGATAGAATCTTTTATATATATTCAATTTCTCCTAAAAGACGATATTGCTTAAATTGCTCAGTTTTGAACCCTAGTCCTTTGGGTTACCAAGGGGTCCCTCTCTTCTTTCATTGATATCTACTGTTGCCACATCAGCAAATCAACAAAGATGTGTTGTGGACTCAGTCCCCTTTCCTGAAAAAAATAAGTAAAAAAATATATAGGGGTGCAGAGCAATGTTCCCCCCAATTTTATTTTCTTCCTGTGTGTCGCAGTTTAAGATCTCTGTGCGCTGCAACCAAGGCTATGTGCAAAAAGCAACTGATCATGCATTTGAGTGCTTCGCTCAGCAATATAAATCAGTGGCAATCACCACTCCAAAACTTTGTTTACAACAAGTACAAAACAGGTGCATTACACACACACATATAGCTCTATTTAATAAGGTCTTGAGACAGTTTTGCAATGTAGATACACACCCTCATTATATGAATGGTTTACCTACACCCTAGGTTTGGAAAAGGACAGGACACCGAAGGTGTTACTATTAGAAGTATTTACTGAACAGCAGGGTTGATGCAAGCAGTCAGTAGAATGAGGCAGATATTATTGAGCTCGAAACGGAATCTGGACTAAGTGAAATATGCGAAATTTTTTCCCCAGTGTAATTCGACAACAACGGAGCACAGTGAGCAGGGACCACAGGTTGTCTGCTTTTGGTTCTGAGCAGGAATCTGCAAGCAATAAAGGGGCTTTCTTATTTACAATTTAAGTTGGCCCAAAACAAAGGCCTGACTTTAAGGGCCAATAGCCCTACTTTTGTTCAAGAATGATCCTGGCTGGGAGCCACCTGGAGTCTAATACATACATTCAAACACAATGGAGGGCAAACAAAGGCACCCAGGTATCACTTTACAAGTCAAATACTTAAAGGAAACATTTGATGCAGGTTTTTGACTTTGTTTATCTCTTCCTATATAAGATACATCCATGACTGGGAGAAACAAAACGTATGGATTTAAAATTTAACAGTTCTGGGGCTGTCTGTATTAATAAAAATGTATTACCATGCAAAGGAATCTTTTTTAGCAGCACTATACTACAAATTGAGAAAGAAAACAGTAAGGTTTTAAACCAATGTCTTGCAGTTTGCAAGAGGCTTGTTAATCCTGGTTCATAGCTCACTGTGCCACATTAGGATTGTAATTTATGTATTGAAAGTAATAAAGGATATGTGTCAAAAGTAGCATACCACTTACCTATCTACAAAAAAAACCTTGTGTGATTTGCATGTTCCACAATGTCCTTTACAGGAGCTGCACTAACCCTCTATGCAGCATTACGAGTCAAAACTGGAACTAGACGGGGGGCGTGGTTTGCTGGCCGACATGGCGGATGCGTGATAGTCAGCTCCGTCCAGCCCATCACTTATCCGCCATCTATCCTGGCTCCCTCAGACCCGCGATTGGTCCTGGAGGGAGCGCTTCGGCACCTGCTCGGTGAACGGCGGCGGTGATCGGGGCAGCGGAGCGCGGATGCCGATGCGCTCGCGAGGTGCGGCCCAGTATTTGGAGGGGGAGCCGGGGAGTCAATTCCGGCATGGCTGAGAGGCGAGCCACGCGGCGGCCTCAGTGAGCCTGCGGCAGCAGCCTTTGGCTTCGATGGCCCGGTGGCGGCGGCGATTTTCGCGGGGCAGATCGGCCCCGGGAGCCTGCACTGTGGACACCGGTGAGGTGCTAGGAGGAGGCTGGGTGCCCCGGCCAGCAGAGAGACTCGATTGGGCCTGCCCACCGTGCCCGGGAGTGAGGCCGGTGCCTGGGGCCTCGGGAGCCGGGGTCCCTCCTCCCAGGCATTTTGCAGCGGTGGTGAGGTGGTAGCAGCAGGGCGAGCGGGGGGCCCTCCATCAACCCCCCTCTCCCCTCCCCCCCAATTCTCTTGCCGGACTGGTGACTGCGCTGGGGGATCGGCGGCTGCATAGGGCCGCGGTGGTGAGGCTGGGGGGGGCCCCCACAGGAGCTGCCTGGTTTTCCCCCGGAGTGGGGATCCTATGCTCTTCTAGTCTTGGGGGAGTCCGGGTCTGACGAGGAGAGTCGCCGGGTCGGGAGTGTGCTCCAGCGGGGGTGCTGACGGGCCAGTGGCCAGAGCAAGGCCAGGAGGGACAGCGCGGCCGCAGGGTGAGTCCGGTGGATCTTGCTGGACCGTCGCAGTCCTATGGGCCTTGGGTGTGCATGCAGGTTGATGGGTCAGCTTTGGTGAAGGCATCTCGGATTCGGCTGTGGTGGCGGGGCCCGTGATCGGCGGCCGCGCCGGGTCGCGCCCCTTGGGACGGCGGGAGAGCTGTTTGGGATCCGGAGGACGGCATCCCTGGTGGGGCCACATGGCCTTGGTGCCCGGCGATTTCGACGGGCAGATTGGTGCGGGGTCTGTTTGCGGACTGAGGCTCACATCGGTGGATTGCGGGCCCCGGGTCGGGGGTGCTTTCCCGCCTCTCTTCCTTCCCTTCTTCCTTCCCGCGGGCCGGGCGACTGATTCATCTGTGGTGTGCCTGCGTGGGGGAGGCCCTGGTGTCAGCGTCCTATCCATCGTGGTCTGAAGGTGCGAAGAGTCTGTCGAAAGCCGCCATAACGAGGGACAAGGGTGGTGGTGGCTCCACGAAGCATGGGTCTATCGACAAGTTCACGGGCCCGGGAGCGACGGGTGGAGCCGCCGGGGCGTCTCAGGATGCCATACCAGACAACGCGGCCCTGATGGCGGCAATCACCCAATCCCGGGATATGCTGGACGCAAAAATTGGCGCAGTGGGAGCGGATGTTCTGTTACTGCGCCAAGATCTTCGGAACGCAGTGTCCCGCATCACGAAGGCAGAGACACGCATTTCTGGGGTGGAAGATGTCGTCAGTGTTCTCAAGCAGAAGGTGGCGGGTCTGGAGAGCATCCAGAGGGGTTTGGCGCTTCGGGTCGAGGATGCTGAAGAGCGGGCCCGGAGGAACAACCTGCGCTTTGTTGGCTTCCCGGAGGGGTGTGAGAATGGCAATATGGAGCACTTTCTTACGCAGTGGTTGGAGAGTTGGCTCCCGCCGGATGCGCTATCCAGGTGCTTCGTCGTGGAGCGGGCCCACAGAGCGCTTCTACAGAAGCCCCCGGTGGGGGCTCGCCCAAGACCGGTGATTGCGAGACTGCTAAATTACCTTGACCGACACACTGTGCTGAAGCAGGCCTTCGCCAAAGAACCATTGCTCTATAACAACCAACGTATCCTAGTGTTCCTGGATTATACCCGACTCGTGCAGCAGCAACGCCAATTGTTCATGGCGGCAAAGGCCAGACTGAGAAACCTTAATCTCCCGTATGCTTTACTATTCCCTGCCCGCTTGCGAGTGGTCTTTCAATCCCGCACCCACTTCTTTGACTCTCCGGAAGAGGTCTTTAAGTGGACTGATGAAACCGTACGGGTGCGGGTGAATACGCCGCCTGGTCTGAAGCCAGACTCCTCATTGAGCGAGGGGCCAGCAAAGAATCCTCGTGGACAGCGCCGGAAGGGGCATAGGAGATCGCGATCCCGGAGGCGCTCTGTTTCCCGTGGAGCCCCGTCCCGGGAGGACCCAGCCTCCCAACTCCGGACATTAGATCCTTGATACTTGTGAATAGGGTGGTGCCGGGTGCTTCCTTCATTGGACTGTGTGACTGTTTGCCAGGTTCATGCCTCTGAGGGCAACGCGGCACAACATACTGCGGGCACACGTGGCACTGGCGGCGGTCCAGCAGACGGGGGAGCCGGCTGCGCTCCTACTGGCGGACAGGGCATTTGATTCCCTGAGCTGGGTTTATCTGTTCGCCCTCCTTCATCGGCTTAACCTCGGTCCTCGGTTCCTGTCGTATGTGATGCTCTTGTATACCGACTTGACAGCTTCGGTCCGCGCGGCGAGAGCAGTCTCGTCCAGCTTTCCTATTCGACGTGGTACCAGACAGGGTTGCCCCCTGTCGCCCTATCTTTTCGCCCTCGCCATGGAGCCGTTGGCAGCCTGGGTGCATATGGATGCACAGCTGAAGGGATTTGAGTGGGCCCCAGGCCTTTCGGACAGGATCTCATTATATGCGGATGATGTCCTATTCTTCTTAACGGCATTGGACAGGTCGGGGCCACGCATACTGGAGATAATGCAGATTTTTGGGGAAACGTCCGGGCTGTATATGAACCTCCGCAAGTCCACACTGTGGGTCTTGGGTCCTTGGGTGAGAGTGGGTACATGGGCGTCGGTGCTACAGGTGGCGGAGGGAGGACTTAAGTATCTGGGAGTCTTCCTGTCGGAGGTACCGACGCTATCCTGGGAGCGGAACTTGGCACCGGTGTGGGAGCACGTACGTGCAGATCTTACGACTTGGTCCCGTATGCCGCTGACTATCTACGGTAGATCGGCGATCTTTAAGATGGTTGCGCTCCCCCACTTGCTCTACCAATTACAGAGTCACCTGTACCCGATCGCACCTCGCTGGTTCCGACTGGTGAATTCGGTGCTGTGCCGGTTCCTGTGGGGGCAGGGGGCGGTGCGTGAGGCGTTGCGCACATGCTTTCTCTCCACTTATTGTGGAGGCCTGGCGACCTCAGATATCCTTTCATAATACCAGGCCTCACATCTGTTAGTACTCAATGAGTGGTGGTATGGGGACAGGGGGGACCCGGCTTATGCGTTGGAGCGGCACCTCATGGGGCGGTACACTCTACACACAATCCTTTATTTGGCAAAATTGCGGAGTGCGCTGCCGCCGGTGACGGGGGTAGTCTTCCAGGTCTGGCGGCAATCTCTAAGAAGAATGGGGTGGTGGAATACACTAATCGGAGAAACTCCTCTGTGGCACAACAGACGCCTGCCCGACCTGGCGGCCCTGCAAGGTTTTAGCTGATGGGATGCTATCGGCATCTCCACCCTGGGCGATGTGGTGCTGAATGGGTCCGTTAAATCATTTCGGGATCTGCAGGAAGAATTTTGTATGCCTCGGACACAGTTTTACCGGTTCCTCCAGCTCCGACATGCGCTTTCCCCCAGTCTAGAGGGCCTTGCTTCCATCCCTGAGTTTAGCCCGTTGGAGGCAAAGGTTTTCATGGGTGACCTTGCAACCAAAAAGATATCGTGGATATACCAGTCCCTGGTCAACCACAGTGTGCCTTCATTGGATAAGCTGCGGAAGGTGTGGGAGGAGGACATGGGTACACTGGAGGAAGAAGATTGAAGGGAGGCCCTGGCCTCCCCTCGGGGAGCTGCCATAGCGATGCGCCTCCGCCTTATCCAATTCAAGTACCTCCACCGGGTTTATTATACTCGGGTTCGGCTGTATCGGGAGGGCCTGGTTGCCTCCCCGGAATGTCTGCTGTGTGGTGGTGCGGAGGGCACAATCCTGCATATGGTCTGGCAATGCTCGTCGCTGGATCGTTTCTGGAGGGGAGTCTTTTCTTGTCTGTTTGAGGTCCTGGGGTGGATGCTCCCACGCACACCACAGCTAGCTCTGCTACATGTAATGGATGGTATCGGGGGCAATATTTATAAACGGCATCTTCTGCAGCTGGGCCTCACTTTGGCGAAACGTGATATTGCTAAAATTGGGAAGGACATGTGGGCTCCCTCGATGGCCGCCTGGAAAAACGGCCTGGAATTCTACATGGGGCTGGAGCAGCCCATCTTTGTGGCTCGGGGCTGTCCGCGTAAGCATTATAAAATATGGAAGCGGTGGGAGGACTATAGAGGCCTGTGGCTGGAGCCTCCGACTGCAACAAAAGATGTCCCAGTGGAATGAGGGTAGAGATGAGGTGGCTGGGTCTGATGCCTGGGGGGAGGGGGGGTTGCCTGGGTGGTGTGTGTGCTAGAATGGTCTGGTCTTTCCTCGGAGCGGGTAGTATGTCTGTTTCTTTCCTTTTTGGTCCTCGGTTATTGGCGGGTGGGCAGTCTTCAGTGGGAATTGACCAACTCGTGGGGAGGAGTTGGGGTGTTTGAAGTGGGTATCCGGAATGGCATTTTACGTCCAAGATTGTGTTGGTTTTTCTTATATTTTAAAAAAACAAAAACAAAACAGTCATTTGCGGTCATGCCACTGTATAACTTGATGCTGCAGCGGTCTCTGGGGTGCAGAGCCCTGCGTTTTTTGTGCAACTGACAATAAAATGTGTTTTTTTTTTAAACTGGAACTAGACAAATCACAGATCTCTCCAGCTATTGCATTAACCTCCTGAGTTATCTGTCCATTACTATTAGCCCGTAGGATTTCCTGGGCACAAAAAGATCTCTGCAGAGGGTGTCTTAACTCTATAAGATATTTTAAAATGCAGCCTTTGATATCAATTAAACCAGAACCGATTTCATTTACTGTCCTCGTTGCCAATTTCTTTGCTGCAGAGTTTAAAGTGACTGCACTCACTCTCTGTTGTCACACCTTCACCATCAATTTATGAGCTTGCACATCAATGGGGTCTCGGTAGTGGTTTCATGGTGAATTGGCATAAAAGTGCATGTGATTCTAAGATCAGCACCCACTGGTTAAAAGCCCAAAAGAGCTATTCATTTCCCTTACTCCCCAGATTCTAACAGCACCACATGTAAAGGGCTGAACTCTTATTTTTACAAGCTGACCATTAAAAATATTTGAAATGTAAAACATTCAACAAACATCATGTTAGAATATGATAAGGTTGCATTCAATATTCAAGAAAGCATATTTTAATATGCGGAAGTGTTTCCCTTTAATACGTCCAAATATTTTGAAAGCATTTATTCAAAGTGATTGGTTTTAAACATGAACTGAGAAACAGTCTATCGCATAGATGGGGAAGCTACACTTCTGTGGGTGAAATCCAGGCCAGTTCCACAATAAATAAATGTTTTTCATTGACTAATACATTTTTTTCTACTGGTACACAAAGACTCGTTAAGATTTATTTTTAAGATATGGGGAGGTTAAGTGATTTGCCCGGAGTCACTGTATATTTAAAATGCACAGCGTGGAAACATTTTCCCTTGGGGGTTAACACTGCCTCTCTTCCCTCTCAGTGTCAATGAGAGAGCAGGAAAAGTTGTACCTGCAGAGCGCAGTTTGGGCTAGCTCTATTATAATACAAGTCTTTCATTAAGAGGGGTGTGGGTGTGGGACTGGTGAACAGAGCCCCCACCCAGAACCCACGGGGTGTCTCGCCATTCAGTGACGGGCTTTTAGGGAAATGGACATTAGCTTCTCCCTCTCCTGTCAAGCCATGTACCAATAAAAAACATAATTCATGTCTGTCGTCCACAAGTTTAGCAATCCCAGCGAAATCTGTATAAATGTACAAACGCGGCCGCCTCTTCTTGTAAAACCTGTGCCAGTTATACCATAACCCCCTTTTACCTGCATACATTTGTACATTGTATAGGTTTTGCCCCCATGTAAAATTTGCACACTGTATAGGCTTCCTCGGCCTGTCACCCTAATCTTGCACAATGGTTCTTATCTGCCAACTACTGATAGGATGTGTAGTAAATTTGGCATTTGCTCCCCAAATAAGAAACAATAGTGTTTGACAACATTTTTTTAATTTGTAGGTACATGTCTTATTATGTATGTCCTTTGCAAGATCCATGATTTCAATTGACTATGTAGGCTTTCGATGCCTGTCTTCCTAATTTTTGCACATTGGCACTTTATCCGCAAATGACTTACAGGATGTGTATTCAATTTCATACCGGCACTCCAAATAAGAAACAACAAGGTTTCATCATGATGACTACAATTTTTAAAAAATGTAGGCTCATTTTATGTCATGTATGTCCTTCACATAGTGTATGGTTTATATTCACTAATACATTATTTTCTACTGGTACACAAAGACTCGTTAAGATTTATTTTTAAGATATGGGGAGATTAAGTGATTTGCCCGGAGTCACAGTATATTTAAAATGCACAGCTTGGAAACATATTCCCTTGGGGGTTAAGACTGCCTCTCTTCCCTCTCAGTATCAATGAGAGAGCAGGAAAGTTGTATGTGCAGAGCACAGTTTGGGATAGCTATATTATAATACAAGTCTCCCCCCCTCCACTTCTCCCATACCCTTTCCCCCTCTTGCACGCCCACACCCACAATCGCACTCATACCTGCACAACCATTACCGTGCTGCAGTGTGACCACAGGGCTTAATTACCATACAGTCACACCGCCATCGGACTTGTATTAGGTCAGAGTCCCCACGCCGGGATATATCGGCTACTCCCTCCCCCCCCTCATACTGTACTGGTCTTTCGGTTTGTCCCTCAAGAGGAAACGAGGCACCAACAAACCAAGACACGTTCTTCTATAAACAACCCGGGGGGTTAAGAGGAGGCGGGGCGCGAGCCTAGAGAGGGCTGCATTTCTCATCCAGCCCGGTTGCGGAGGAGGCAAGCAAACGGGCATGTGCAGGTATGCACGTACACAGACCCATACCCATGGGCGTCCACAGGGGGGGGGGCAAGGAGGGGTACTTGCCCCCCCCCCCCTCCGGAGCACCCCTCCTTGCCCCACCTGCGGACACCCATGCCTTTACGGACGCCTTTTGTCTGTAATTTTGGACCCTGCAGGGAGCAGAGCTGTTCCCTGCCAGAGGCCTCAACTCGCTGATGGGGCGCCTTGCACGCCTCCTCGCAGCCCCTCCCGCCCATTGTCATTCTGTCTGTGGCTGATTATCACATACAGAATGACAATGGCCAGTTTGAGCTGCGAAAGCATACATCCCACCCTGAACCAATGAGGCAGCTCAGCAGGTTGGGTAAGCGCTGCCGAGACCAGCGGACACAGAGCAGTGTTGTGTGTGCCATGATCGGGTTTTTCTCCCTAAGGCCATGAAACGGAACAGGCTCTGCCTCGATTGCCACTTGACATCACCACTGCTAGAGGTGGTGCGGAAATACACCCACCCCCTTCAAACTCCTGCTCAATGGCATTCTGGTACGTGCAGTCCTTTCCCTAATCATCCATAGGTGAAAGTGCAGGCTGCATCCTAAGGGGAAGTGGCAATCTAGGTCTGGACACCAAGACCTCCTTATAACATTGTGTAGCCTGAGAGCAAGGGGTCTTCTGAATGAAGTTCAGAGGGGGGGGGGGGCGGGGGGGGGGGGGGTCAATGCATTATCCTCCCAAGTCAAAAATTGAGGTTGCAGCATAGCCTGGATTTCAGATCCCACTAAAACGTACACAGTCACGTGTCAATAACATATCTATCTGCCAGTATGCACCCTATCATGTCTGGCAGGACGTCCCGACCCTGTGTTTCACTGCCTTATATCCCTCTGTACCCCACTCACCGCGCTCCCTGTCTAAAATCCCTATGTACCCCACACCTCTCGCTCACTGCCTTACATCCCTCTGTACCCCACACCTCACGCTCACTGCCACAACATATCCCTCTGTACCCCACAATTTGCGCTCACTGCCACAACATATCCCTCTGTACCCCACACCTCTCGCTCACTGCTTAATATCCCTCTGTACCCCACACCTTGCGCTCACTGCCTTACATCCCTCTGTACCCCACACCTCGCGCTCACTGCCACAACATATCCCTCTGTACCCCACACCTTGCGCTCACTGCAACAACATATCCCTCTGTACCCTACACCTCTTGCTCACTGCCTTATATCCCTCTGTACCCCACACCTTACGCTCACTGCCTTATATTCCTCTGTACCCCACACCTTGCGCACACTGCCACAACATATCCCTCTGTACCCCACACCTCTCGCTCACTGCCTTATATCCCTCTGTACCCCACACCTTGCGCTCATTGCCTTATATCCCTCTGTACCCCACACCTTGCGCTCACTGCCACAACATATCCCTCTGTACCCCACACATCTCACTCACTGCCTTATATCCCTCTGTACCCCACACCTCGCGCTCACTGCCACAACATATCCCTCTGTACCCCACACCTCGTGCTCACTGCCACATATCCCTCTGTATCACACTCCTCACACTCACTGCCTGATAGCTCACTTTACCCTGCCATTCATCTTCTACGTGTTCTCTCCCCTTTCACTCATTCTACCTCTGTTCACCCCCTTACTTCTTTTAGTACCTTACTCCTTTCTCAATACCTCTACTTCTTTTCCTCTTCAGTATCATCTCTCTGACACATCTCTGCACTTCCTTTATATCAACGCACCCCTCTACCTCACCTGTCTACCTCAGTCTTTATTATTCCCTCTTCCTCAGCTGTCTCTACCTGTCTCTGACACACCTCACCCTCTCTCTACCTGGCCCTCTCACGTTCTACGACTGCGTTATTCTCCCCTCCCCATCTTTGATTTACCTGTCTCTGCTCCTGAATCTTTTTCTTATACACCTCACTTCTTTGTCTACCCTTCACCCCTCGCTACCCTTCTGTTTGCCTCACTACGGTCTTTACCCGACCCACCTTTCAGTGCCTCTTCCCATTTCGCCTCCCTCGCTCACAGCACTCTCCTAGCATGCATCTGTTTCTCCCCTCACCACCATGCCTGCCTCTACTCCTCCTTACCTTTCTAACCAGCCTAACTTTCTACCTTCCTGTTATTCCTGGTAGTGAACCTTTCATTTCACGCCTTCGGTTGTATTACCTACGCATTCAAATTGAGTAGGTCATTGCTGTGCTCCCAACCCGACATCGAGACCCAGTCCCCTAGCCTCTCAACATGCCCAGATATAACAACAAGCATTGGCATAGCCAAAAGGTCCCGCCTTTGGGACCTGCTGCATAACTAAATACTTATAAGGTCCCAAAGGCGAGACCTATTGGCTATGCCAATGCTTGTTTTACTCAGCTTGGCCTGAGCATTACCCGATCCTGATTGTCTGCCATTTTAGCCCCGCCCCTATTGATTAACATTAGCCACGCCCCTTCATTTGCCAGGTTAGCCCCCCCTGGAAAAATTTCTGCGGACGCCCATGCATGACATACCCCCCTTGTTTCTGTTTATGGGTTACCCCCATACCCTTCCCTCTCACCGTCATAACTCTCATTTATAGACTGCAGTGGAGGATTGTTATGCATAGGTGTGTCAAAACTTTTTGGAGGCACGTCGCAAATCTGTATTGATCATGTATATGTAACCTCGACCAATGGATGTACGCCCCTACTTTATTTCTATGTTAAATTGTTTGAATATGCAATAAAGAAATACAACACAAAAAAATAATAATACAAGTCTTTCAATATGACCAGCCGCCCCTGGGTTTACTTTTCTGAATGCCCTCAAATTAGAGCGTCATTGCAGCCTCTCACCCAGAGGCATTAGGTTAAATACAGAATCACTGGATGCAAATCACTGTATATTATGATGCCATTTCAGAAGATTTTCCGGGGCGGAACCAAAAATATATATTTTTGCTTGTTTGGATTAAAACCTGACTTCTTCGTTCCAAAGTCGGCAGTGCTGCCATTACACTACATCGCCTCTGTAACTTTTTCCATGCTCCTGACTTTAAGATAGCAAGCACCAAGTGTAGATGCTGGTCTGTAATCTGCAGCATACAGACAGTGGCGTAGGAAGGGAGGTGCGGTGGATGCAGTCTGCCCCGGGTGTCATCACTGAGGGGGGTGATAAAATGGCAATAATATGTGTAACTATCTTTTTTTCCTTATTTCAATCATTTCTATGTTGGCGGGGGGGTGATAAGAAATTTTACGCACCGGGTACCACCTGACCTTGCTACGCCACTGCATATCCAGGGTTCCCATGGCAGAATAGCTGCTCTTCGGTCTGGACTTTTAGGGGCATTGGGCTCCCCCTGTGGCCTTCAACTTTGAAAATAAGATGTAGGTGCCCTGGGTGGTGGGGCACTAATAAAAATATACATATATAAAAAAGGAAGAATAAAATGAGTGGCAGGAGCCGTTCATTTATTATTCACTGCGTCTTGCAAGAAGCACCCCATAGTGCCATGTAAGGGCTTTTTTAAATTATATTTTTTATTCCTGATGGTGCCCCTTGAAGGGGCATGAGTATCATCAATCATTTATTTTATGTTGTAGAGGGCTGCAAGGAGCACAGCAGTTCCTCAAGAACTTAAAAAAAAACTGTAAGCCTCCTGATCAATTAAATCTATCACCAATCAATCAATCAATCAGGAAATTGTAAGCGCGCTACTCACCCGTGAGGGTCTCAAGGTGCTGAGGGGGGGGGAATAGGGGGGGAGGTCCGCAGATCTGTTTAGCCGAAGAGCCAGGTCTTGAGGGTCTTCCTGAAGGTGTTCAGGGAGGGGGCGCGTCTGATGTCTGCCGGTAGCTCGTTTCAGGTCTTCTCTGCAATGTGAGAGAAGGATCTTCCGCCTGCCCTGGCTCTGTGGATGCGCGGGGTTTCGGCCAGTGCGAGGTTGGAAGATCAGAGGATTCTTTTGGGTACGTGGAAGTTGATTCTGTCGTTGAGGTATTTGGGTTCGTTGTTGTGTAGGCATTTGTAGGCGTGAGTTGTGAGAAGTTGGCCTGGTATATGCTGTCCACTAGTTATAGTGGGCACCTTGCACCAGTCCAAACAACCCCTTAGAGATGATAGGTTAAAGACAAACTTATTTGAAAGCTATCCTAGTGGTAGCTATGGAGAGCAGCCTTCAGGCTAAGTCTTGAAGGAATGTAAAGCAGCTTGTTTTACCAGTCTATAATCTCTTGAATGACCAAATGAAAGGAGAACCACACCAGGTATATATATATATAACATATATGTATTTATTACTAAACACACCCTACTAGTCTCTTTATGAGGTTAGAGGTCAAATCACATATGTTACACTTAAGATATAACAGTAAATTAGCACACTATACGATAGGCCCTAGGGACAAACCAAACCATATATTAAGAAAGTGGAATAAAAACCATGACTTGACTAGACACAAGGCCTATAGCCTGTAGAATCGCTGGGACCCCAAGGAACCACCCAAGGTAGTGACACAGGGGACCCACGGGGGGCGTGTACAGTGTGAGAACACAGTCGTGAGCTCCGTTAGCTTTTATGGGGAAAGTCGCTGTTGGAATTTTAAAGTTTAAGGACACTTAGAGGTGGACTGGGAAAAAAACCTTTTGGACTTAGTTCTGGGTTCTAGTTCTGGTTCTAGGGCCAACACCCACGGGAGCACAGGAGTAGTCGTGTTACCTCACCCAAGGAAACCGGGAGCATAGTTGTCAAATGGTGTCGGGTCGCGTCGTCGTTTTCAGTGGCAGGATGCTGAAAAGTGCTGCTGCCGGGAAGAGGAGAAGTGTCCGAAGAGATCCAAGCCTGTAACTCCTTTACTCCAAGGGAGATTCTTCAGTCATCTAGTCGTGTAGATCGTCGAAGTTCCGAGATTTATGCATCAGAGTTTCGTCCAGGTGTAATCTAAAATCCTGTAGCCAGGGTTTCCTTTCTTAAACCCAAGGCAGGGGATGGACATACTCTGGGTACCCACCTATGGGAGGATCATGAAAGAGGGGTAGCTACACCCATTTCCTTTGTCCAGTTTCGCACCAGAGCAGGGGCTGGTAGCCCCTGCAACCGGTTTGAGCTGGACTATGCACAGGGACACCAAATGTGCCCCCAGTGCAGACTTCAAAGCACACTTGGAGTGCACCCACCCAGCCCTAATCCACTAAAGCCTGTCTGGGAGGTGATAACACCTCCCTGTGACAGGAAACCTATTGTCCAGGCCTCCTCTGCCGGAGTTTCGGTCAGCAGCAGGAGGCCAGACTTGTGTCTGTGGCTGGCAGCATCCATTTTGTGATGCCAGGGCTCTGTTAGCTGGTACCGGGTATACCGGTGCTGTCATGTCTCTCCCTCTAGAAGGGTGGGATCACTCCCACACCAGATACTGGTGTGGGGGTATGGTTCCAAGGTGTTTGACACCAAACACAACATGTTTCCGTGCAGCCATCCCAAAGTTAGCATTTACTGCGAGGTTATAATGCACTTAAGAGTATATGGTCAGGCTGCATCACAGACAACCCCAGAGAATAGATTCCGAAGGCTGCAGAGGGGCTCTGCTCATGCATAGGTACCCTCTCACATAAAACCAAGCACCCTGCCTTCAGGATTGATAAGGCCTGCCATAGGAGTGACTGATAGGTTTATATGTGCAGTGATAGGGTGAGATATAGTGAACCTATATCGCAGTAAGGGGTGCATGCACCACCTTACTCAGGCTGCTGTAGCAGACCTGTGGTGTCATTTTGGAGGGCTCCCAGGGGTGGCATAATACATGCTACAGCCCCTAGTAGGCCTCTGGGGTACCTATGCCCTGGGTACATAGTATACCATATACTAGGGACTTATAAGGGCACCCCAGAATCCAATCTGGGGTGTACCTAAGGTACAGAGAATCAATTTAGAGACGAAGCAGCCAGGCTGGGGTCCTGAATAGCAGGGCCCCAGCCAGACTAAAGTCGAAAAACAGTGAAACATCAGCAAAAAGTGGGGGTAACCATAAGAAGCAGATCCTACTCTCCTACATGAGTGAGGATTTTGAAAGTGACTCTTTTCTCCACAGGGAGCCAGTGGAGACTTCGTAGGTGTTTACTGATGTGTTCGTGTCAGGGGATGCCGAGGACGAGTCTGGCGGCGGTGTTATGTATTGTCTGGAGCTTGCGGAAGTCTGGAAGTTGAGTTTGGCAGTGGTGGGGTCTTTTGTGAGGGAGCGGATGAGCTGGGTGTCGTCGGCGTAGGATACGATGTTGAGGCCGTGTTGTTGGACGATGGCTGCGAGGAGGGCCATGTAGATGTTGAAGAGGGTGGGGCTCAGGGATGAACCCTGTGGGACTCCACAGGTGATTTTCGTGGGGTCGGAGAGGAAAGGTGGGAGTCTGATCCTTTGGCTTCTTCTGGTGAGGAATGATCGGATCCAGTCCAGGGCTGTTCCTTGTATGCCTGCGTCGTGTAGTCTGGTGACTAGTGTGCGGTGGGAGACGGTGTCAAAGGCCGCTGATAGGTCGAGTAGGATGAGGGCTGTGGAGTGGCTTTGGTCCAGGAGGGTGCGGATGTCGTCTGTGGAGGCGAGTAGGGTGGTCTCTGTGCTGTGGTTACTTCGGAATCCAGATTGGGACAGGTCGAGGATGGAGTTCTCTTCAATGAATTGTGTCAGTTTCCTGTTGGCTGTTTTCTCTGCAACTGTGGCTGCGAAGGGGAGGAGTGAGATGGGCCGATAGTTCTTGAGGTCGGTGGGGTCAGCTGTGGGCTTTTTGAGCAGAAGTCTGACTTCTGCGTGCTTCCAGTCATTTGGGAAGGTGCCTGTTTTGAAGGTGGTGTTGATGGTGCATTGTAGTTCGGGTGGGATGGCGGCTGCGGCTCTGTGGTAGATGTGAGTGGGGCAGGGGTCGTTGGGGGCTTCCGAGTGGATGCTTTCATGGTTGAGGCAGTGTCTTTGGCCGTGATCGGTGTCCATTTGGGGATGGTGGGCTGGCTGGTGTTTCTTGGTGGTGGGGGGCTGTCTGTGGCACCTGGTGGATTGTCGATTAAGTTGTCATAGAGGTTTTTGATCTTGAGGTGGAAATAGGTTCCAAGCTTGTCACAGCAGTCTTGGGATGGGGTGATCTCTGTGGCTTTGCTGCGTGGGTTGGTGAATTCTTGAATGACACTGAAAAGTTCCTTGGAGTTGGTGAAGTTGGCCAGGATTTTGTTGTGGATGAAGTTCCTCTTGGTGGCTCTGATCTGGTTGTGGTAGACTGTCATGGCGTCCTTGTAGGTGGTGTGGTTTTCGGTTGTCTTGGTGTTTCTCCAGTTCTTCTCCAGGCGTCCTGCAGGTGCGTCTGGCTTCTTGGAGAGTGGTGGTGAGCCAGGCGGCTTTCCTGGGGCATTGTCTGTTGGGGTTGCGCAGCGGGGCGAGCTCGCCTGCGCAGTCAGAGATCCAGGTGTGGAGTTCTCTAGCTGCGTCGTTTGTGTCGGGTGCCCAGGTGTGGTTGTCTCAGGTGAGGGTGAGGGTGGAGTTAAGTTGCTCGTCGTTAACCTTGCTCCAGTTCCTTCGTGGGGTGCGTGGGACTGGTTTGGGTGCCTTGGGTTTGTTGATGGCGAAGTGGTCGGTCCATGGCGGCTGCGTTGTGTGGCTGAATTGGATGCTGTTTCCTGCCGCGAAGATGGGGTTGAGGGTGTGTCCTACTCTGTGGGTCGGTGTGTTGACGAGTTGTTTAAGTCTGATGCTGGCGAGGTTGTCACGAAGGATAGTGGAGTTGGGGTTGTCGAGGAGGAAGTTCAGGTCTCCAATGAGTATGTAGTTTGTTGAGGCGATGGCGTGGGGTGCAATGAAGTCGGTGATGGTGGTGGCGAAGGGTGTTCGGGAGCCGGGGGGTCTGTAGACGAGGGTTCCTTGGAGTGTGGCTTTGAGGGTGGGCTGGATCTGGAAGTGCAGGTGTTCGGCGGAGGGTGCGGTTTCGCTGGAGGTGGTGAGGCGGAGGGTGCTCTTGTGGGCGATGGGGAGGCCCCCTCCTAGGTGGTTGGGGCGGTCTTTCCTCTGGATCTTGTATCCATCTGGGATGGCGGTGCTGATGTCGGGGCGGAGGATGCGTTGGTTCAGGTCTCTGTGAAGAAGGCGATGTCAGGCGAGAGAGAGTCAAGTAGGTTCCAGATTTCCATGGCGTGTTTGTGTACGGAGCGTACCTTGAGGAGGATGCATTTTAGGGTGTCGCCGGTGCTGGCGTCTGCGGTGTTGGAGGCCGGGGTGGTGGTGAGTGTCTGGTGGCAGTAGAGGCAAGAGAACTGGCCGTAGGTCATGTTCGGCGAGGCCTGTTGGCATTCTCTAAGTCTTCCAGGGTTGAGGGTGGTGGTTTCATAGAGATAGGTAGTGGGAGGTCCAGGGTTCCTGGCACTGGCCGCAGTCGGCTTACCATATTTTGTTACCATATTTTGTTTATGCAGTCCGAGCTGAAGCTGTATACTCATTGGCTAGAGTGCAAGGTCCCCTTGTGGATGATTATACAGATGCAATTTGTAACCTGGAAAATGTTCAAAAAATACTCTAAGACATGCTTAATGATTTCTTTTTTTTAAATAATGCTTTCTTGATAATATTTTGTGGCAATAGGTTTATTAAACATTGCAATATGGGACTTTATGAACAAAACATTTGATTGTGGTCATTAGTGATTTTTTGACAAAGCCAATATGTCTGTTTTATATATGTTGATGTGTTGACCCCTTGATAAATCCAATAGGCCTGCTTCTTTTTATATTTTGACAAACTCAGTAGGTCTGTCTTACTTAAAATGACACTCTTTATATTGTTCCTACACACACAAAAGTCCGTCTGTCTTTGCGTCAACGAGAAGGAAGGAAAAGGAAAATAAAGTCTGTATGGTGTTAAGGGAGAAGGAGGGAGAAATTCCCTTCAGGACAAGAACCCCCACTCACCGTTAGGTGACATGCTTCATCATATGGGTTCCCTCCTCACACGCGTAAGAGAGTACAGATGAATAAGGGGCAGAGTGCAGAGGAGTGAATAAGTGATTTAAAAATGTCTCTCTGGATCCACTGAATTTTTATTGGGTGGTCATAAGGACATGATTAAAAATGCAAGAGGTCTAGGGATTCAGCAGATACACCCTAGTTTATAAGGTCATCATGTTTCTGCTATTGGTTGGTCCTCTAGGGGGATCCAAAGGCATTCGTCAGGACCTAAATTGAATAGTCACTCTGCATATGTGATTAAAAATAAGGAAAAATATACTGGCCACCACTGGAACTAGGCGGTCAGTTGTTCACCGACCCTTTTCCCTTCAGAGGGATTTGTTTACTGTGAAAAAATAATCATGGTAATGTGGTGTAACCATATTCAATTGTTGTAAAACACTACACATTGTGAACTTTATTTAACTATGAACATAGTTAAATAGAGTACACAATGTATAATGTTTCACAATAATTCATCATTGTTAATGTGGTGTAACCATATTCAATTGTTGTGACATATTATACATTGTGTACTCTATTTAACTATGAACATTCGAGCCACCTGCAATATGAGGTCTCTGTACCTGTAGTTAAAGAGGTGTACCATGAAGGGACGAGGGGAGCCCCCCTTTAAGGGTGGATGAACAGGCCCTCTGTGGACCCTTTCTACATAAAATAATTTTGGTATCTGGCTCTACAGGACCTTGTTGCAAGCCAGTTTTCAATAAAGAGGTCTGGGGCAGGGCCCTCCTCTCGTTCTCGAACGCCCACTATTCGAATGTTATTGCGCCTGGACCTCCCTTCTGTGTCCTCCCTATGAAGTATTTAAGTATTTAAACCTCCTCTTGGAAATCCTATCCCGGTATCTGAAGTTCTTTGTGCCGTCTGGCGTAGGACTGTAAGTGCGGATTCTGCATCATCTTCTCTATTCGTCAGCGTCTGGTGATCTACCCTGAGGAGGATAATATCCAACACTACTGAGTCAATCTTATCTTCCAAGGGCATTTTGGCATCCTGTATGCAATATTGCATCAAATTTGCTAGTATGGGCATCCAAGATGGCCTCCATATTGCTCAGTGCGAAATCTGTGAGCCTCGGCAGCGATTCCCTTCTAATCTCAGGCAGACCAAGTTGCAGGAGCCCGACATGCTTAGTTTTGCCCATGGCCAGTCACTGTCCGGATATGTGCCAGCCGAGGTCATCATTAGTGGGCAAAACTTCCACAGGGCCCAAGAGCTGTTCAGTGTGAGGAGGGGGCAATACCTGCAATGCCCTGTCACATGTGTCTAGGAAAAGATAATGCAAGATAATCCAACACCGTCATGCCCTATAATATTAGCACTCACACCCAATGTCCGGCATGCTGAGTCTCTGCACAAATTTCCCCTCCACCTCAAACCTGTCCTTCCTGTGTGGGGGGGGACAGTATGCACTGTTGGCGATATTTCACTTTCATACAGGAGGGGTACAATAGTAGGCAGGTCTCCATGCTGCATTTACTTTTGACGTACGGAGGCAGCTCACATTGCTGGCGAAATCCAATTTTCATGCCATGAGTTATGATGGCAAACAAGTATTTGGGCTCCCAGATAGTGTCTGCCGCTTGTTTGTGTCATGGGCTGCTTACTCCTCCAATCCACAGGGAGGACAGGAGGCCATGCGGTGGTGCCACTCAGCCTGGGATCCATGTCTCTTCAGTCCGCTGGGCCAGGGAGGCTAAGCTGACAAGGTGGGTCCAGATGCAAAGGCCTCCTCCACCTCCTTGGCCCCTGCCTGATTCCTCTGGCTGCGATCCGGGCCGTGTTCCTATCCCTGCGCATCGCCATTCCTGCAAGCTCCTTCGGCATGGCCTCTTGGGTGGTGTGGCAGCTGGTGGCACACCCGCTACTCACCACACCGCAGTACCTCCAACTGTCCGGCGAGGGAATCCGGGACCTCGGGAAGGAAACCACAAATGCACTTTGCAGCAGGCAGCAACTGCACACGTGCCCTTCTCCACTCAAGCTGTATCCCCGTTCTGCACTGCACATCGTCTAAAGGGACACCGGTGGTTGTCCCCTAGGGCCCCTATTGCAATGGGGCATCCCGCCACTTTGATGGTTCAGTGTAGGGGGAGAACAGACAGATAATAATTTCAGGCCAGCCAGTTGCGGCGGAGCCTCAATGAAGCATGTCGTAACTTGCAGTAATCTTGGCCACGTCCATTTAACCAACATTTTCACCTAACTGTAACTATAATGTCCCATTAACATATATACAGTTTTAGTATTAGAGATAAAAATGTAAGTATAATTATTGATTTTTTTGATTGATTAGTTAGTGAGAATGGGTAATTTTTCTAAAAAGTTTTGTTTAAAAAGTAATAATTTTGTATTAAATGAATGCACTTAAATGATGTTATTATTTTATACACATTTAATTTGAGGAAGGTCTTTGCTGTATTTTTTGTTTTATTAGTTCACATTTAAAAATCTTTTTACATTTATTTTACTTCATATTTTACATAGAAACATATGAAATAGTTAAAAAATCAAAATAAACGTTATTACAATTCCCTATATTTTATAATAGAGAAGTTTCCACTCTGGTAGTGTAAAGATCCCCACAATATGGTGAAAAGTTACTACTAGTAATTATACACTCAAAAATTCAGTCTTAGAACTCTCTGACCCCTCATTGCAGCATGTGGAGACACGTAAGTCTACACCTCAGTGTAAATTTCTACTCAGAAATGGTGAATAGCATAAAGTTGGAGAGTTACATCTAGGTGCATGAGTAAACCTACACATGAGTATACACAGAGACTTTGAATCTTTCCCAATGTCTTTATTGTCAATATTTCCGAATGTTTAAAATAACAGGTAGTGTATTGGGTCGGGGTTCCTCTTGTGCATATCTCTCTTTAACTACAATTTAGGTGTCCTCATCCAGATATGAAAGAGTCAGGATCAATCGCAGATATCCCCCATACCGATCTTTCAGTAGCATTTGTGTGTCCTTATTCCAATGTAACTGTACCCTGCCTGCAGGGCCGGTCGCTCCACACACCGCACAGCTCCCTCCGTGATTGCCGGGACCCTTGACCCCCCCGCTGCTGCCTCGCACAGCCGTGCGATCGGATTGCCGTTCTGCAAACTGCTTGCCTGTCTGTGCCCCTGACTTTGTATTTCGTTGTGCCCACTGTGCCTGTGATTGTATTTTCGTGCCTTCTATTTTCGTGCCTGTGATTGTATTTTCGTGCCTTCTGTGCCCCTGAAGTTGTCGCCGTCCCATTGTCCTTTACCGCCGCTTTCCCCGTCCCCGATCCCCGCCACTGCTCCCCTGCGGCCCGCCCCCTTTTGCTTTCTGTAGCCCGCCCATTGGCCACCCCGCTCCCGCCTCCCAGCTGCTCCTCCCTCCCACTTCGCCATTTATGGAGGTCGCCGCGCGGGAGCGCAGCGGGCGCGCCGATTGTGCGCCGAAGGCGCGCCAAAGGCAAGCCCGTCTACGCCCGTCCGCGCCTGGACCGCGCCCAGTGCCAGGACCCCTGGCCCCTGCCGATGCAAGACGACCCGACAGACCTACGCCGCCCTCAACGCACTCAACGCCGGCCGGAACCCCGCCTGCTGCCGGGCCACCCCGAGACGCATCCACGGACCCTTCACCTGCAAGGCCTGCAAGTTCACCTGCCTCCGAACCGGCACCGCACCCGCCAAGCCGAACACCAGCAACAACCACCTCAAGTGCATCCTACTCAACACCCGCTCCGTCCACAGACACGCTGTGGAACTGTGGAACCTCCTCGACACAACATCACCAGACGTCGCCTTCCTCACGGAAACCTGGATGAACGTCTCCTCGGCCCCCGACATCACCATCGCCATCCCGGACGGGTACAAGATCATCAGGAGTGACCGCGTCCACAGGAACACCATCGGCATCACGACCAACTCCAACAACGCCTTCGCCGCCGCCGAGCACCTCCACTTCCAGATTCACACCGACCCAAAGACGACTCTCAGAGGCACCCTCGTCTACAGACCCCCGGGGCCACGCACACAATTCAGCGAAGACATCACGGACTTTATCAGCCCGCACGCCCTCTCCTCCGCCGACTACATCCTCCTAGGGGACCTCAACTTCCACCTGGAGAACAACAAGGACCGCAACACCGCCACCCTGCTGGACAACCTCGCCAACCTCGGACTCAAGCAACTGGTCAACACCCCCACCCACTACACCGGCCACACGCTTGATCCCGTCTTCTCATCCAGCAAGCACATCACCTTCAGCCACTCCACCGGACTCCACTGGACCGACCACAGCTGCGTCCACTTCAGCTTCAGAAGAACCACGACCCACCACCACCCGCAACAGGTTCCCCACAGAAGCTGGAGCAAGATCACCGCCGACCAGCTCACCACCTCCCTCAGCCAGAGCCCACCCGCCTGCACAAAGGACCCCAACGAAGCAGCCTGCAACTTCACGCAGTGGCTGACCACCTGCGCCGACGACCTCGCACCACTGAAGAACCCTCCCAGCAGACCCAGAAGCAAGAAGGCATCCTGGTTCACCGACGAACACAAGGACTCCAAAAAGACCTGCCGCACCCTCGAGAAAACCTGGCTCCTCGACCGGACCACTGACAACATGACCGCCCTCAAGCACGCCACCCGCAAGCACCACCAGCTTACCTGCACCACCAAGAAGAATTCACTGAAGGAACGACTGGACAACAACGCCCACGACAGCAAGGAACTCTTCACCATCGTCAAGGAGTTCTCCAACCCCAGCACCGGCAACAACGACATCACTCTGTCACAAGATCTCTGCGACTCCCTCGCCTCGTTCTTCCACCGCAAGATCGCCGACATCCACAACAGCTTCGGCGCACCATCCACGCACCCAACCGTCGAACCAACGCCCCCCACCACCACCCTCCGCACCTGGACCACGGTGACCACCGAAGACACAACCCGCACGATGAACACCATCCACTCCGGATCTCCAACTGACCCCTGCCCCCACCACGTCTTCAACAAGGCCGACTCCACCATCGCACCCCAACTCCGGAACATCATCAACACCTCCTTCAACACCGCCACCTTCCCGGAGAGCTGGAAGCATGCCAAGCTCAGCGCTCTACTGAAGAAACCAACAGCGGACCCCACCGACCTCAAAAACTTCCGCCCCATCTCGCTCCTCCCTTTTCCTGCTAAAGTCATCGAGAAGATCGCCGCCTTCCTCGAGACGAACGGATCCCTCGACCCCTCGCAGTCCGGTTTCAGAGCCAACCACAGCACCGAGACCGCCCTCATCACAGCCACCGACGACATCCGAGCCCTGCTCGACAACGGAGAAACAGCGGCACTCATCCTCCTGGACCTCTCTGCAGCGTTCGACACTGTCTGCCACTGCACCCTAGTCCAACGCCTCAGCAACATCGGCATCCAAGAGAAGGCACTGGCGTGGATCATCTCGTTCCTCGCCGGAAGAACACAGAGAGTCCGCCTCCCCCTGTTTCGATCCGAGGCCACCGAAGTCATCTGCGGCGTTCCGCAAGGATCTTCACTCAGCCCCACCCTCTTCAACGTCTACATGAGACCTCTTGCAGCCATCGCACACCAACACAACCTCAACATCATCTCCTACGCCGATGACACCCAGCTGATACTCTCCCTCACCAGAGACCCCGACACCGCCAGAACCAGCCTACACGAAGGGATAAAAGACGTCGCCGAGTGGATGTAGAACAGCCGCCTGAAACTGAACTCAGACAAGACGGAAGTCCTCATCCTGGGACCATCGCCCTCTGCCTGGGACGACTCCTGGTGGCCCCCCGCCCTGGGCACCACTCCCAAGCCGACAGACCACGCACGCAACCTGGGCTTCATCCTGGACTCCTCACTCTCGATGACCAGACAAGTCAACGCCGTCTCCTCATCATGCTTTCACACCCTACGCATGCTTCGCAAGATCTTCCGATGGATCCCGACCGAAACCAGGAAGACGGTCACCCAGGCACTCGTCACCAGCCGACTGGACTACGGAAACACCCTCTACGCCGGAACCACAGCCAAGCTACAGAAAAGACTCCAACGCATCCAGAATGCCTCTGCCCGACTCATCCTGGACATCCCCCGACACAGCCACATCTCCGGCCACCTTAGAGACCTACACTAGCTCCCCGTCAAGAAGAGGATCACGTTCCGGCTCCTCACCCACGCACACAAGTCTCTCCACGACCTGGGCCCCAAGTACCTCAACGACCGCCTGACCTTCTACACGCCCACCCGCCAGCTACGGTCTACTAGCCTTGCCCTCGCCGCCGTACCACGCATCCGAAGAGCCACCGCCGGAGGCAGATCCTTCTCCTACCTGGCGGCCAAGACATGGATCTCCCTCCCCATCCACCTTCGGCTGACCCAGGACCATCTCGCCTTCAGGAAACAACTCAAGACCTGGCTGTTCGAGCAGTAGCGGACCCTTCTTCCCCAAGCGCCTTGAGACCCTTCCGGGTGAGTAGTACGCTATATAAATGTTATGATTGATTGATTGATTGACTGTACTATCACACACTTTTCCTTAAGTCTGCCTTTTCATGTTAATACATACATCTGCGGACACCCTATATTTATCTAAAGTGTTTATGAGTCACTGGATGATTTTTTTCCTTGAAAAGGCTTACTATGCAGGTGCCCACTGCCTAATGAGCCTGTAACTCAGCTAATCTACTGTCAAAATTAACGCGAGGCTCACTTAGTGATTTCAGTGTTTCTACTCACTGCAGCTCTGTCTCCTTTCTCTCAGTAATCCCTCCACCTTTTCTTATGTTTAGATACATTTTCTCTCTCTGTTTTAATTCTGGCTGATACAAAATCTGTGTGTAATTTGCAAAATGTCTAACTTTAGCAAAGTATTTGAAAATTGTCCAAATCTGCAGGGAGCTAAGAAATCTGTCTGGTACTGAGAAATCACCAATGTACACAGGCAAACTTTCCACTGCCCCAACTCATGTCCTGTAGTCAGAGAAGATGAAGTGACCCTTTACGCAGAGGGGATAGCCAGGTGACTGCTGTGACTAGGTAACATGTGAATGTCACTATTAAAAGAGTGATTATACTTTGTGTGTATACTCCTATACACATGCATCTTGGGGCAAGCCACAAGCCACCAGAAGGTAATAGCATGATCACAGTATCTCCAGTGGAGCAAAAAAACGGGGTAAGCCCTAGTCACCCTTCAGCTCTAGGGCTAGTAAGTGGGAGAAGAAAACAAATGAGAAGCAGGGACGGATACAAATATTTTTAGTTCTAACGATTACATTAATTGATCATTGACACAGCTCGAATGTTTCGAGGTCTTTCTTTTATTGGATCTCTCAAGTATTCATATTTCATCCAGAATAAAATAGAGTTACTGCAAATCGTGATACATTAAACATAAAACATGCAATTTTGCTATGTACAAAGATTCAACAAAGTAGGACAAGACATTAGAAAACTCAAAATAGAACGAAATCTCATCCTTGTAGAGAAAACTCCTATCTTCCACGTATCTATTTGTGGAAGGTTGTGCATAAAATTCATGTACAATTACTCTAAATGATAGTCTCTGGGGTCAGTGTGAATTTTTACAAGCAAAATCTTTGGATATTAACAAGACACACCATGTGTTTAGTACATTCAACAATCCAGGTCTTCCAGAGACTTCAGATGTAGGGTGTCGATGCGTTTCGGTCTTTAGAATATAGGCCTCTTCAGGACGTAATGAAAGAAGGAGCACACAAGAATTTGCACCAGGTCAAACGCATGAATCCAAATCCACAGCTATAGTGAGGCCAGAATTAATTCTAAGGCCTATCTAGTGCAAAACAAGACTAGTATCGCCACATGTCCGATATGCCTAGTTCCACGCTAAGTTGTGGAAAAGCCTTTGCACGGCCCATGGTAAACCAACTCTGCCGTAGTCCAGAGCAATGGATGCAGGTCGGGCTGTGACGTGCACGAAGTGCATGCCCCTGAGGATATGCAGCCATCCCTGATTTACTGGCTGTCAGTGCTATCGGCAAGAGAGTCCGGTTTCGGCAAATTGGGTGCGATTTTGCTTGTAAAATACACACTGACCCCGGAGACTATCATTCTGAGTGATTGTACTGGTATTTTTTGCACAACCTCCCACAAATAGATACGTGGAAGATAGAAGTTTTCCCTATAAGGATGAGATTTGGTTCTATTTTGAGTTTTGTAATGTCTGGTCCTACTTTGTTGAATCTTTGTATATAGCAAAATTGTATGTTTCATGTTTAATGTATCACGATTTGGAGTAACTCTATTTTATTCTGGATGAAATATGAATACTTGAGAGATCCAATAAAAGAAAGTTCTCTAAACATTTGAGCTGTGTCAATGATTAATAAATGTAATCATTAGAGCTAAAAATATTTGTATCTGTCCCTGCTTTTCATTTGTTTTCTTCTCCCACAGTATCTCCAGTGATCAGCATCAGTTTCTTTCTTACTTCACTATTCTTTCATGACAAATGGATCAGGGCTTTGCATGACTTATTCGTGATCAATGGCCACACTGTTCTTTTTTAAAATTGTTATTGCAGGGAAACAGATTGTTAAGTTTGGGAAGAGGGCAGCAGTCATTGTCTTGATGTGAATTGTGGTAGAAATTTGACAAAGCTGAACAACCTAATAAATCATAGGAATACCATTGGTAGGTGGGCATTAGCCAGCGACAGGCTTCTTTTATAATAATGCCTGCGGCATAACTGCTGTATCAAGTGCAATGTTAAAGTTAACAAATAAGAGGGAGTGACTGAGGCATGCAAGATGGTGGTCGCTTTTGATCGGATTCCAGAGGACGGCAGAATAGTCTTGCACCATCTATACATTTATATTGCCATCACAGCTTTTGAGCCTTACCTGGTTTATCTTTGATGGTGCGTCAGTAGTGAGGCTTACCTTGGCAGACTGGAAATGGGGTGCTGTGAATCTGAGCCTGGGGCCAGGATTGCAAGGGGAACCACCAACCTGTGAAGTGGCCGGGCTCTCTGCTTTTGGTAGCATTCAATTCTCTTGTATTCCATTACTGAACAGAATCACAGGCTGTGGTCAAATCGAATCCTAGTCTGAAAATATCGTCTATCACTTCCATATCATATAATACAATTTGAATGTTTAATTTGACGATGTAATCTGAAGCATATTTTTAAACTGGATTGATGTAATCTGAAGCATATTTTTAAACTGGATTTCTTGTAAATATATAAACTTTGTCAGTTTTCTATTTTGTTATAATCATTGTCCAATTACTCAAGTTTGTCAATGTAGACACTTCTGAGATTTTGGAGAATTTGTTAAATTATGACACAATTGGGTACCTGGTGCCACCAGTTGTGAATCCTTATGCTGGGCCAAATTACCCTTGTGAGCAAATAGATTATTAGTTTGAGGGGATGTGAGTCCTCGCAAAATAATAATTTCACAATTCCGTAACTGTTCCATTTAGGTAATTTTAACCTGAGCTCAACCCTTGGTTACTGTAGCACAGAGAAAACTTGCTTAGCTTACGGGAAATGTGAAGCATTTATCAGTACCAGAATGGTTAAAGAGTAGAAAACATGACACAATAAAAATCCCACTCTAATTTCTAAAAGTATAGAGTAAAATTGAATGAACAAATAGCCTCCAAAACAGGGGAACATGAGATATAATTTCTGGAGGTTTTCACTCAAAATAGTATCTAAAAGTGCAAAGCACCAATCGCTGTTATCTGGTCATGCTACACTGGGTTCAAGTCAAAAGTTGAGGCCGACGATGAGCATCTGCTGGTCAGATACAGGGACCAGGTTTGTCACGGTGGGAAGTTCACCTTCTGACTTAGAAGATATTCTGGAGAAAAGTTCTTGAAGACCAGTTATTGGCATGTGAGGATGCAGGGTGGATCTGAAGGAATTCTCAATGACAGCAGGTGCTCGGTGTGAGCCTTGACTCTGGTGGGAAAACATGGCTCGATCATCATCGACAGCAGGAAAGCTCCGATGGGGTGAAGTCCGAAATCCATACCCAGGAAGGTCTCATAAACAGTCCGATGCTGTTTAATGTAGATTTTGGTGAAGCCCGTTAACATTTGGACTTCAAAAATTTTCTGGAAGTTGAAATCCTTTTAGTGGGAGAAACTGTCAAGTAGAATCTGACTAGTGATTCAACATCGTCAGCTGTGGCTTTGGCTTTGACTCCAGTCTTTGTTGGTTCTCTAGAGGAAAAGTTCTGAAAAAGTTGCTAAGTGTTCAGTCTTGCAGGTTGTATGGGCTAAGGAGTACATTCTGACACCAGCCAAGTGTCCAGGACCTTGTGGACACCACTTGGGAGTTAGGATTTCTTACCCCAGATGTGCACATCAGGGTACAGGACAACTCCAGTTGCAACTGATCAGCTGGGCTGTTTGAAAAAATTGGCTCCTTGCAGCTTTTATGGCCCTATAGCCTAACAGAAGGCCAGCCAACTGACATTTGTAGTCCATGACTCTCACCTGGGTACAAGTGGGAACAGGTCCAGCCTTTGGAGATTCTCTTTAAGGTTCAACAGCAGATGCAGTCTTTTTTCTGTCTTCCACAGGTCCAGGGGTGGTCTGAAGAGGCTACTGGGGGTGTCACATATGTGGCCAGTGCCAGGATGGGGGTTGGGGAACGCCTGCCACTCCATAAACAATGAGACAGAAGTTCCTAGGGGTGGCCCTAGCCACTTTTGCAGCACTTTCTGTGTGTTTTACTATAACTACCCTACAGTGCCCCTCTCTACCTAAAACAAACATGGCAGAACCTTTCTTCCCCAGAGGAGAACTCCCTATGCCCACATGGAGACTATGATAATGGGCAAACCCTCTCTTGTGGTGACTCAAAACCAGTTTTGTTGAAAGTCCCTCTTCCACTTGGATTGCTGCCTGGTAGCTAGCAGGAAAATAGAGTGGACAGGCCTAGGTGTGAGCTACATCTGCATGTGACAGGGTAGGCACCTTTGAAGTTAATTAAGTTCCTGGGCCTAACCTAGATGGTCATCCTGTCAGGGAGAAAATTAACTCCCCACACTCAAACCCTTTGTCCATTGACTGGGAGCAAGGCACATTTCACCCCGGGGAGTGTTGTACATGGCCTTCTTAGCGGAAATTATCCCAAAACATTTTGCTTTTTCCTTCTATTCTTTTCTGACTCGCGTGGATTGGGATGGGGGTGCAGATACAATGGGATTTTGTTGCCGTACCTCCGTGCGCCCTGTAAACAGGTACTCCACGTATCCGGGGAGGGTATGGCACAGGCTAAAAAGGGGACATAACACTGAGTGTGCCACCCACCGGAAAGCTGGCAACCCTACATCTGGTCTGCCACGACAGTCATACAAGGTACCATTGCTCTGTTGCATAAGTTGGCATCACTTAGGCCTTGGACAACCTGGAGTGGGTCGTTCCTTATCGTGAGGGCACCCCACCTAGGGGGTGATAGGATGAAGGCTGGTGGGCACATATGGCTGTTCCCTGCCCGGGTGGGGGGGAACACCCCAATGGGGCTTCCCCTGCCTTAAAGTTTGGCTCTCCCCATGGATACTCCTGTGGGATTACAGAATCTCTGGAGTGGCCTCACTGTCAAAGACATGGGGAAGTATATGTGTCTTCCTACACAGGTTAGGAAGAGGCGCTCAAGTGCTGTTCCGGAGCATGGGCTGCTCTGCCAATGCAGACCGAGGTGTGCACACCGGCCAGCCTTTATGCTGTTTCGAATACATGTCCTGCCTGTTGTGGCTGGAGTGGTGCCCCAGCACCTATGGCACAATGGATGGGTGCCCAGTATGCCATCGTAAGCGGATGAGAGCATTCCTGCAACTTCAGTGTTCTAACCTCTGGGTCAGGCCGGCTGGTGCAGGCCTGCGTCTGCGTGCTTGCATCCAAGGTAATAGCCACAAGGTGCCTGGTCCTCTGTTGCAGGCTGGGAGTGCGCAACCATACTAGTGAGGGGTTCCTCCCATGTCCGACTGGGTCGAGCAGGGTTGTGTGTGCTCACTAGCACCAAAGGTGATCAGGCCTGGGTAAGCCATGTGGCCGGGCTGTCCGTGCCACGTGAAAGTGCGTGCACCCTTTCTCTCCATGTTGGGGAATGGTGCTAATTTCATGTTCTGAAACACAGGTCAATCTGTCATTGCAGACCGGTGGGTGCACACTGGTAGCTATTGTGGTTAAGCTCATGAGCAGCTTCCCAGTGTAGGATGCTGTGAGTGCGTGTGTCTCCTGCCAACGCAGGTCAGTGAGTGTGCACAGGCACACGTATTGGTTAAACCTGTGTGCAGTCTGCTGTGCAGACTCAGGCGTGGGCACTGGTACCACTGGTGCTGGGAACTATGTGTCTGTCCTGCAATCATGGGTCGGGGTGCGAAACAGCGCGCGTGGGCCCAGGTAGTGAGGAATACGTATGTGCGTTTTCACTACCTATGAAGCCTGCTTTTCCCATAAGCTAACATGAGTAAATGGTTGACAATACTTTGTGCTGCAATGGCGGACTGCAGTGGAGCAGCCTCATGGATTGGTTTGGTGCAACCTGTATCATCGTGCATTGCTCAATGTGCCTCCTGACCAGGGAGGTGCGGAATTTGCAACTCATCATGTTTGAAATCTAAAGTGTCTGGTGCAACTCATCTCTACGCGCAACAGTTGCTGTGCCTGGATTGCTTGGGCATGACCCGGATTATTCAATCGGGATTTCTCACCTACAAAAAGGCTCCAGATCGGTTTGCACCACTGAAGAAGGGATGGGTGTTGTTACATGGTACTTGCTTGTGAGTGACTGTTGTCGGTATGAGTGTGGAACTTATTGCGTGGTGCCTAAAGAAGAACTCTGTTAACCCAAGGCACCTGCCTCAGATTGCCCTGAACGGACTATATGTGTTGCTAGCCCAATCACTTGCCAACTGTGTGCTGCGCAGACTATGCTGCCCAGAAAAAAAAGGCTGCTGCCTTCAGACACATTTTCCCATGTGCCAACGCACTTATTGGTTGCTCATGGCACTAGTGGCAGTTAATCTCAGAGCGCTCCATCAGACCCAGAAATTACTGCCAAAAGCAATTCAAAGCATGGGTATTGGTTCACCAAAATGCCATGGGTAGCAGAAGTAATATCAAATATCCTTTGACCTTAATGACATCACAGTGACATTTTATATGACGATTATTTTTCCAGAAAGGCTTGTCACATGAACATAACATCACCACAATTGACATCGCTGAAGTTCCATACTAACTGCATGATTAGTATAACACCATTACAAAATCATCCATTTTAGACATTATCTACTGGCGGTCGCCAGTAGATAGTTATAGTTAGGACCCTGTTTCCATAGGAAATCCGCAACATTCTATTTGGAATAACTTTGGCGCCGGTCGACGAATGCTCGCGAAATTTTCAAAACTAATGGGGCGCTACGCTCCGCCTCTACCCTGAAAGTCTCGGGGGGATTCGTCAAGCGGGGGCTGAGAAAAAAGGGGGTCCCAAAACGCATTTTCCCCATGCATTTTCCCATAGGACCTTTAGACACAGCTACAGCCCGAACGGCTGAACGGAATTACTTGAAATTTGGCAGAGAGGTAGTCCCCAGGTCAAGGAAGTGCCTTTTGTAGGTCTGGTGTAAATCTGTTCAGTATTTCCTGAGAAAATAGCATTTAAATCAATATATATATCTGTGGGCGCGCTCCGTGCGCTTACCGTGCGCTTACCGTACGCGCACGGTGCTGTGCGCGAGTGCGATTCTGATTGGTTGTTAGATCTTAGTAAACATTCGAATCGGTCGAAATCAGGAAGTGTCGGCCGCCATTTTGTCTCTCGCAGTCTGAGGGGGTGTAAAACAAAGGTGGATAATGTGAAAAGGGGGCAGGCTGGACAGTTCCTGACCCCCTAGCCTTTGTCAGGGGGTCTTAGAAGGACCCCCAAGGGGAAAAAATTAATTTAATTTATTTTTTAAAAAATCGCCGAATGCTCGCAGCGTACGCGCACGGCGTAAACGGAGAAATTCCGCACAATTCGCGTAATTACGCGTACCGTGCGCGCACGGTAAAAAAAAAATTGCAAAAAGGAAAGCTTAAAAAAAAAAAAAAAAATTGTGAGGTAAGGTTGGCTCTTAAAATCGCCGTTGGGTTCATAGAGGGATGGAGGAAAGAAAGAATGGGAATATTATGAGCGTCTACAAACGTGCTGGTCTATCTTATTGTTAATAAGGGGAACACTGGTCTCCCCAAAAACAATAAGACCAGAACACGTTATACACCTCATTACAACCCTCCCAAATCGAGGGTTAACATCCAGAGGAGCAGAAGAAGGTGATGCTCCCACCTCAGATGAAGGGCTCAGCTGAGCTGCCGATGATGTACTCGGCTGAGCTTCTGAGGCTGGGCTCTGGTGACTTACTGAAGAGTTTTCTCCAGTATGTCGATCAAAGGTCCTGGGATGTTTATCCCTAAGGTGTCTCATCATAGAGTGATTTCCAAAGGAATACTTTTCCTAGGATTTCCTCTTGATAAAACACGGTCACAAAGTGTGCAAGTGACCAGTGGAGCATTGACCTTTTTCTCCCCCTCTTGAAAAGTAAAATACTCCCATACAAAAGAAGTCTTCTGTTTCCTCCTTCTCTGGATGATGGTGGTGCTGCTAGCCTCACTCTCAGAAGAGGTCTGCTGTTCTGCCATTGTATCCCAAAGACAATTCAGCTCCTGCTCCTAGAGAATCACAAGCAGTAATGAAGGGAATGGGTGTGGTGTGGGAAGTTTCTGGAACTGAAAGTAGTTTCAACCAATGAAAAGTGTTCTTTCAAGCAGTAATGAGGGGAATGGGTGTGGTGTGGGAAGTTTCTGGAACTGAAAGTAATTTCAACCAATGAAAAGTGTTCTTTGTGGATCACATGACCTACCGTGCGCGCTCCGTAAGCTTACGGTACGCGCTCGGAAACAAGTACGCATGCGCGAACGTGACGCTTACGGAGCGCTTACGGAGCGCGTACGTAAGATGCACTCGCGCATGCGCATTACACGCCCCTGCGTAACCGCGACGTTGCTTCCGGGTGTACGCGTACGTCACGCACGTATCGCGTAAGCGCGCTGTACTTATGACGTGCGGAGCGCGTAGCATCAGCTTACCGTACGCGTATCCTATTACGTACGCGCACCGTACTTATGAAAACTTTCCATAATGCAGGATATAGTACATATATTATTTTATACATAGGTTTACAAAAAATCTCAAAAAAAAAATTGCATTTAAAAAACCGTACAAATTCACTGAAAAAACCATGGGTTTCACACACGTTATAGTTAGGAATTAGCATTTAAAAAACCTTGCAAATTCAGTGAAAAAACCATAGGTTTCACACATGTTATAGTTAGCTGTACATTTCACTCGTAAAAAACCAATGAAATTCCCGCGTTATAGTTAGTGCAGGCAACTATAACTCACGCGACTGCAATCCTCTGTTGATGCAAATACTGTATCTTTAGGTATACATATATTACAAATATTTATTTTTTATAAACACACATATGTCATCAGTGATGTAATATCTGACATCATCAGCAGAGGATTGCAGTCGCGTGAGTTATAGTTGCCTGCACTAACTATAACGCGGGAATTTCATTGGTTTTTTACGAGTGAAATGTACAGCTAACTATAACATGTGTGAAACCTATGGTTTTTTCACTGAATATATATATATATAACAATGGATTTTAAACATCTTGCTTCTTGGGGTTGCAGTTAAATTGATATGCAGCAAGAGGGCTGAATACAAATGAACTGAAGTTTGCCATTCGACGTCAAACATACTACAGTGTAGTTTTCTAGCGAAAAGTGATGTGAAAGCACGAAAATCAAAAGGGACTCTGAACTTTTAGAGGGCTAGTAGCCACTATATTTCGGCACACGACTAATGCATTCTAAAGATGAACTTTTATAATGCCTAGCTGGTATTTTTGTAACAAATTCTTGAAAGTATTTACTTTTGATACCTTTTATATTGTGAAAAGAATTTAATTATTTTGTAAGCATTTTAGAACTACCCCAAGTGTGAAAAACGATAGTTTCACGTTAATGTGCTGCTTGACAATGAACGTGGTCGTATTTTGTCTATGTTCATGCTTTTAATCAGTATAAATACTTTCTACAAAATGGCGCTATTCCGGTGATCAAGGCTGTTGCACAGCCGAAACGTGTCCTGTTTGTCAAGAGTGGCGTGATGGAATAAACCAATGCTTATTTACTTCTGTCATGGAGTGCTGTCTCTTTCACTAAAACGTGAAGGGGCAGATGTACAAGCCCCTTGCGTGACTTTTGGGCCTCAGTTGCAGCACTTTTGTGATGCAACCACGGTGTGCGATTATCCTCGCGATATTTGCCACTTTGACCGTGTTCGTTTTGAGCGCTGACATCGGACCTTATCATTAAGCGATCCGACCATCTTGGCTTTCTATCTTGAAAACGCCTCAGAAAACCTGACTCTGTTTATCCGTTGGAGTGTGCTCCACGGAAGGTCCTTTGGACCCAGGTTCTACGCGAACCGCTTTTGGAACCTTTCCTTGACGATTGTACCAGGAACATAAACGGGAGAAAAAGGGACAGAACTGTTTGTATCTAGCGGGTGAATGTTTTCCCGCTCTGTTTTCGGCTCCCTTGGAATTTAGGTTTCCCATCTGTCTATTTTTCTCCTCGGCTCAGATTTGGAGAGATCCGCTTTAGAGTATTACCGCTAGGAAACCTTTGGCCCTTTTCTTGTGCTTTTCACGCAGGTCCCAGCCTGTGGGGGTCTGTCTGTCACGCCCTGAAGAAGGTGGTACTCCTGGTTAGGAGTTGTTTCACCGAAACGCGCGTCGGCGTTGTTTATTGGGCCTGCCATACCCCCATCGAACCTTTTTGTATACTTTGATAAAAGTTTTCTCTGACCATCTTGATCAATTATCAAAGTCTCCTGGGATCACCTTTTGGGAATGGGTCCACGAAAGTCTTTTGGTCTTTGCTGAATGAATTTTGTGATGTTGTATGAATGCGAGCTGTTTGAATTTGAATGTATGTTTGTTTGATTAAAAACTGTCCCCTTATTCCTTTTTCCCCCCCGGTTTGGGAACCTGTTATTTATTCATACATGTGTTATATCCTTTTCTGTACTAATTTTTAGTATGTTTTGTATGTTATTGATGTATTGCAAAGTGACATAAACAAATGAATTAAATTTCCTAATTTATTCCCAAATAAAAGGAAATAATATTTTTTCTATTTTGATCGTTTTGCGTTTTGTTGTACTTATATCCATTTTTATGGTAACTTTATGTGTTTGGATGCCACATTTTCTTTTTCCTACCTGAGTGTCATCCTTTTTGGAGTTAGATACATGATACTTTGTACATTCTTCAATCATAGGGGTAGAGTATTCTGTGTTTTTTTGCGTATTTTGTCTATGTTCATGCTTTTAATCAGTATAAATACTTTCTACAAAATGGCGCTATTCAGGTGATCAAGGCTGTTGCGCAGCCGAAACGTGTCCTGTTTGTCCGGAGTGGCGTGATGGAATAAACCAATGCTTATTTACTTCTGTCATGGAGTGCTGTCTCTTTCACTAAAACGTGAAGGGGCAGATGTACAAGCCCCTTGCGTGACTTTTGGGCCGCAGTTGCAGCACTTTTGTGATGCAACCACGGTGTATATGTTGAGGCCCATTTACAACGTGACGTATCTAGGGAGATGCGTCACGATGTAAAGCTCTGCATCACATTATACCTGCGTCAGGTATAATGTATGCAGGGTGGGTGTTTCCACGCAAAAAGCCATGTAGAACTGACGCAGTGAAATCTACAAGATTTCACTGCATCACTCTACACCTTCACTGCGTCAAAATTCCTACGCCTGTAACCAGGCGTAAGGAATGACGCAGGGCTTTTTGAATGGGACTCACGCATCTGTTGTGGCGCATTGCTGGAGTTGCGTCACTTTCATGAGCAACTCCCTCAATGCGTCACTTTTGCGCCAACAGATGCGTCAGAATGTTAATCCTTGCGCCAAAGAGCACTGTATTGTAAATACAGCGCATCCATAGTGGCGCAAGAAAATTCTGCGCTAACGCAAGGAAACTGACACAACTATGCAAATGCGTCAGTTTCTTGTAAATCTGCTCCGAAGAATTTTGTGGTATTTGACCAACGCTGGTGGTAGCGCTTTAATGTGCACCACCAGCGTTTGATAGTACACTGACATAACCGCAACCATTTGAATATCGAGATTCTTTGGTGAGTAGGGTCCTAATGGGACAAAAACATAGAATTATATGTTGCGAATATGATCTCCATAGAGACTGTGCGTTTGCTTAATGCTTTCTCGCTGTCACTACTTCCAACCCTGCAAGCACGACCTCTTTATATATTTAGAGAGAGAGAGAGAGGTCGTGCTTGCAGGGTTGGAAGTAGTGACAGCGAGAAAGCATTAAGCAAACGCACAGTCTCTATGGAGATCATATGCGCAACATATAATTCTATGTTTTTGTCCCATTAGGACCCTACTCACCAAAGAATCTCGAGGTACAAAGATAAGAAACAAGGAAGCCTCTTGGTATACCAAGTCTTTTTGTTTGAGGAAATCATGATTCTTGATTGTTTACCATAAGACAGTTTGAAACTTAGAAAAGTATTTCTGAAATAAAGACTGTGTTTGAAGAAAAGGAACTTTGCTATTTTTTTAACATTTGATTTAACAAGTATAGACTTATAGAGACTGTTTTGCAAGAATTATGGATTGCTTCTAGTGAAGAAACATGAAGTATATTTGTCCAAAGAACCTCTAAATATTCCTGATACATACCATACATAAAATTTGATGCAAGGTACGAGGAGTATCTATCAATATATATGTCTGTGTTGCTAGATTGCTAAATATATGAATCATAGATTGATTTGATTGATTTATACATTTATAGAGCGCAGCGAATGCCCAAGGGCGTCTTGGCGCTACAGACAGGTGGGCCAAATAAGGTTGCCTATAAGGTGTACATATCACGTTAGTTGGAGAAGTGCTAGGTTTTTAGCACCTTTCAGAAGGATAGCAGCGTAGGGCTGCTCTTTATATCAACCGGGAGTACGTTTTTGCTGTCCCTAACAGAAAGCTTCTTCCTCCCCAGCGTGCTTTCTTGAACCTGGGTGTTTGCAGGAGTTTGCTATGATTGAGAAGCTAGCCTGGTATATGATGTACACTTATGTAAGTGGACACCTTGCACCAGGTGATTTAAGAGGTTTTAGACAACCATAGAAAGCTCTCTAAGTTGTAGCTGTGGAGAGCAGCCTTCAGGCTTAGTCTAGAAGGAGTGTAAAGCAGGTTTATTTACCAGAATGCAATCCTATAGTATAGACAGGTGAAAATTAACCACACAAGGATATGACTCTACAGTTGTGAGGACCAGGCGACGCTGAGGAAGACCAGGAGCTGGACACGAGCTGTCCCACAAAGGATGTTGAGTGCTGAGGGGGCGGTGTCTGGTGGGAGCACCAACAAGCCTTGGAAAATGCAACCAACGCAGGAGCCGAAGAAGGAGCAACATCGGGACCAGCAAGGTCCAGGGGACTCACCAAAAGCAGGGGAGTCAGGGCAGGCCCCGAGCAATCAAGGGAGCCCAAAAGAAACAAAGATGACCCTCAAATGGACCCACAGGCTTGAGGCACTGGAGTCGCGAGAGTACCTCAAGCAGCTCACCAAAAGATGCAGGCTACGATGCACATAATGCGGTGTGGCTGAAGATTCTGGTCACAGGAGATGCTCGAGGTTGGTGCTACTTGGAGCCTGATGATCTTCTTGGAGAGAAGTCAACAAGCCTTTGCAACTGCTAGTTGACCTGATGCACAGGGGTACGGTTATTGCAACCCCCATGATGGATACGGGCCTCAAATGTGCTGAGAGGACAGAGCAGGCAGGGAGCTGTGGAAAACCACCACATGTGCTGCAGTGCCATTTGGAGTCCGGAGGAGCTCAGGGTCAGCAGACCTGTCAACTTAGTTGTGGTGCCTGCAAATTCAGGGGAGTGACTCCTTCAATCCTTCCAAGGGAGATTCCTTCAAGTGTCTTTGATGCCCACTGGCATTGGAAAGTTCCTGTAAGGTGCACAGGCACAGACGATGCAGCAGACTGGAAGGGGGACAAAGAAGCTGAGCCCAAATGAAGAAGAAGAAGTGGTTTCTGATCTGAATCTTATCCCATGACAAATCTAGGGACCTACACCCAGGTAAGCCCTTAAGTACCCTAGGGAAAGGGTTTGGATGATTAAGGGGCCCTCCCAGGGGAGGGTCTGGACAGAGGAGAGGTTACTCTCATGTCCTTTGTACAGTTTCATGCCAGAGTGGGAGCCAACGGCTCCTAGGACTGGTTTGAACTGGACTATGCATGGGGACACCAAATGAGCCCCACATGCAGACTGAGTAGCACTGGAAAGCGCACCCACCCTGCCCTAATACATTAAATCCTGTCTGGGATGTGGTCACACCTCCCTGTGACAGGATGCCGATTGTTCTGCATTCCCCTGCTCGAGCTTGGCTCAGCAACAGGAGGGCAGAATCGTGTCTCTTGTCCGCAGCAACCATTTTGTGCTGTCCCGGTCTGGAAGACTGGTACTGGGGACATGGAGAGCCTAATGGAGGGCTCTTCTAGTGCTTGGAATCATACGGTGTGGGGGTATGATTCCAACATGTTTGATACCAAACATGATAGGATTCGTGGCAGCCAGTTTCGAGAGGGTTATCATGTAATTACGCGGTGCCCCTCTATATGGTATATGGCTGCTTCACTGACAACTTGGGAGAATGGACTCTGTAGGATGCAGGGGTGTCCTGCTCATGCAGGGGCGCCCTCTTGCTTAGAACCAAGCACACTGCCTTCAGGATTGCAAAGGCTTGCTTTAGGGGTGACTTATGGGTTTTAAGTGCAGTGACCCTAGATATAGGAAACCTAGGGGCATATCAACAACAACCGGCGATAATTATCTCTAAGCGCACTTAGCGCTAGGATAATTATCGCCGGCTAGCGTGAATTTTTATCGCTGAGATAGCGTGCTACTAGCAACGCTTATCTCAATAGCAATAAAAATCCTCACGCTAACAGGCTAACGTGAGATTATCGCTGGAAACCCAGCGATAATCTCACGTTACCTTGTTGATAGGGACAGGCAAACTTAGCCATGATATCCTCCTTCCATAGGATATCATGGCTAAGTCGGAAAAATACCAGACGTAAAAAAGCAGCGTTAACCGCGGTTAGTGCAGCTTTTTTTGTGTCTAACAGGGTTAGCGACATTCTTGATAATAGGAGAAATGTCGCTTAGCGACATTTCTCCTATTATTTTACTCTGGAACGCCCTCTTTGCATCTCATTAGAGATGCAAGGGGAAGCGTAGAGTAAAAGGGTGCTAACATGCAAATTTGCATGTTAGCACCCTGTTGTTGATAGGGCGCTAGTTTTATCTCTCCTTTTTTGGCTTTTAAAGCCAAAAAAGCAGAGATAAAGCTCTTGTTGATATGCCCCCTAAAGCTTTAGTAAGTGGTGCTAGCACCAGCTTACACAGGCTGCAATGGCAGGCATGTAGTTCCATTTTGATTGGTCTCCCATGGGTGGCATTATGCATGCTTCATCTCATGGAGGACCTCTGGGGTACCTATGCCCTGGGTAAGTTTGTACCATATACTAGGGACTTATAAGGGTACTCCAGTATCCAATCTGGGATGTACCTAAGTACTGAAAATAACCAATTTAGGGAGAAAGCAGATAGACTGGGCTCCTGATTAGCAGGACCCCAGTCAGAATAGTCAATAACAGTTTAGATCCAGGCAAAAAGTGGGGGTAACCATGCAGAAGGAGCCTACCTTCTTACAATAGAACACTGATGATTGTAACTTGCTTTGCAGCTGTACAATCTTGCAAGTTAGAATCCAACCCTGTCATCTCAAAAGACCTTATCAACAGAGGCGGAGGGTTGACCAGTGCTGAATCTTGCTTTGCTTCAGTTTCAGAAATATCAACTTAATTTCACGAACACAGTGTTGGTTAGTTGAGTAGAAATATGCTTAAGATATGTCTTAGCTGCTGTTTTGGCTAGATGTGGCATTTAAGGCCATCTTATTTATCTTTACATATTCACTTTTACCTGAAAACGTCAGTGCCCAGTTGAGTGAAAAGGCATAATGTTGATATCTGATGTCTCTGTTTTCTCTCTTGGCCCATTTTCTGTTCCCAGTTTTCACTATTAGCCTATATGTTCTTACTCTATGGGGTTGATGGTGGACGTGGTGATGGGTGGAAGAGTGGATTACATCCATTGGATCCAGAGGTTAGCACATACAAGTTTAACCCGACTTTTATGAACATCCTTGATAGACTGAAACTAGCACTGACTGATACCTCGTATACAGAAAACCTTAATGACCAAGAACATTATCGTTTGGAAAACTTTTTGGAGTCGTTATAGGCTTTTTTCCAAAACAGGAATAATCGAGGAATTCAATATTATTATTTTTCTTAATATTTACTCACCCAATAACAATGATTGCACCAAGTACTAAGTGATGTTATTGTGGCATTAACTAGAGAAACTGAGAATATTTATGTAAAACTTGTTTCTTCTTCCTCACTTGGAAGTGGTTACAAGAATTGAACTGTAAATACATGGAATGTATGCTGCAGGTGGATCTATTAGGTATAGTTTTAAAGTAGAAAGATAGTTTCCCGTTCAAATGAAAAAAACTCAGTACGAATGGTTAGTCTATTTTTATAAAACTCAAGAGAGATGAACTTGGGAGCATATGTATCACTCAGTAAGAAATTAGTTAATTCAAAAGCACCATTGGCCATACACACTTTCGGTATATGCAATTACACCCTGCAGTCTGAAACTGAGGTTCCTATGCATTTGCCCCGTTGCACACCTATAGTGTGCTTTCTACGATGTCATGCATCCCCATTGTTTAACAAAACTCCTGTGGCCATGTTCTCCTTATTGCCCATGAGTTTGGACTTCTTTCTGGAGGGACAGCTCTGAAATGTGAATAGTGGAATTCAGATCCGTGGAGTTGGTAGGGGATTGACTCCAAATTTTCTGTGTATGAATTCGACCACCAGAGGCACAAATAGCTTGAAAGCATCAGACAGCGCCATGCTCAATATAAACAAGAATCAGGGATCTTTGCGTTTTTCATTAGGTCTGATGTTAGCGAAGGCCTTTTGATTTTACTGGAATTATACGTTTAATATACTTACTCATAAGGGTTTTCAGCCACACCTCTTTAACCATTGGTCTGTTGCTGTGTCACTCACATTTTTCCAACCTATACAGCATACAGCCTGAGGAACTCTACTTTAGCCATTGGCTAACTTCACTATGAGCTGCGGCATTGTGTCTTTTCACAAGGAGCACATTCACAAACAAAGTAGTCCACTTCAGTGCCAGGAACTACTATGGGATTTTGTGGTTTTTGAGAGCCAAAAATATTTTTGCTTTTAGTCAGTGTTTTTTTTAAAAATAATTGATGAGCTCTTGCTAACCATACCAACAATAAAGTTTTGCACCACAACAAAAATAAAACAAATATTGACAAAGTCAAACAGCTGGCAGCTAATGCCAGACCTATTGGCTTTGACAAGATTGCACACTTGAAAATCCTGCCACACTCTTATCAATGGCCAAAATATCAAAAGGTTAATGCACACAATGAAGTATAGATTTCCTATTACATTCACGATCTATATATTGTCAAGGTGCATATATGTTTGGTTAGGTATAGAAAATATATACATACTCACCTTTTGAAATCTTGTCCCCCTATGTCCTGAACTCGATATTCAAGAGCTACATCCTTTGCCAATGCCAGTTTGAGGCTTGTATTCCCTTCACCCTGGAGGGCATGTTTTGCACTGTTGGTGTAACCATTTCCTCACTTTTTTTTGGGGGTGAAGGGGAGTTTTATAAGGTGCGAACTCGACCCAAAGGTATAAGAGCTCTTTACAAGAGCATCTGTTGCGTTACAGATGGTGAAGTACTGGGTTTTTAAAGCCCAGCGGTGCAGGGGAACACACCCTAAGACTTCGGGTTCTTCCTGTTTCAGACCTACAGAAACACAGAGTCTTCTGGGTGAAGTCAAAGATCGATTTATTGGCTGCAGACCAATTACAGGTATCCGAGAAGTACAACACAATCTATGTTCTCAGGAGACTGCTTAAACTTACAGAAACAGGCTTCTCCTTATATACAAAATATCATGCTTCAGGCACACATTCCTTGTTTTACGATATGGTCATTCATATGTATTCATTACAAACGAAAAGGCAGAGTCATGATGACCATCCCACATTCCAGTTAAGCCAGCCCACAATTATTTACCCAGCGAGGCTCAGATCCCACATCAGATACCAACAGACCCCAATAAACACGGGCATCTCCTGTTTGTAAAACAAGCCATAAAGCAGGAAGAGTCAGGTGTGAAAGAGATTAGCCGGAGGCTTGTGTGGGATGAAAAAGGCTTTATGGTGTGTCAAACCCTGATGCTAATCACAGGTGGCCGTAGGACGGGGAGCTCGTGAGACCGGACTGACCTGGGGCAGCGGAGCCAAGCTGCACAGGTCACAGAGAAGTCAAACAGAAAGCACATGTGTTCTAAAGGCCTGTGCTTGTTTGTAATGTGTAGCCTATGTGAGGGCAACCATAAGATGGCCACTGCTCCAAGATGGAACCCATGAAGTCAATGTGTAATATCGTATACAAAGTGCATTAATCGATAAAACGCTATACAAAGCACTTGTACATACCGCATTGGCCATTCGCGGTTCGCTGATACCGGGATAGGCAGGGGTAGGGCCCTGTCTCCTACGCGGTCCCAAATTTTAAAGTACCACAGACCCTCCTTTTGCCCTTACATAGGCAATAACTATACTCACATCAATCCGAGTCTAGGTCAATATTCATGAAGTCATGGAGATGTTGCTGTAGCATCATCCTATTACTTAGCTCGTCCCTCGATACAGGTTTCCTTACACATAATGTAGCACAGAGGCCACATATCGCAGGAGCACACCGTATACACAGACAGAACAGGAAAAGAATGGCTAAGATCATTCCAATGACCATCAGAATCTTCCAACCCCAGGCAGATATCAGTTCCCAGAACCACCCCACCAGTGACCAATCTCCTTTATCCACGTGTATGGATTCAGATATTTTATGCAGTTTGGAGATGGCTTGATAAACTGTTGGAGCGTTATCTGGTATGAAAATGCAACAGCTAGATTGGATGACCTTACATACCCCACCGCGGTCTGCAAGTATGACGTCTAGAACCATACGGTTCTGCAAAGTCATGAGGCGATCCGCTTGGAGCTCAGCTGTCAAATTACCAAGGGCACCAGCCGTAACATTAACAGTGGATTCAACCACACGAGTCAGTTGTCTCAGGTTCCTACTATTGACCATCGGTCCCCAAAATGGCAGGAAACCCCAAAAGAAGTCTCCTACTTCCTGACCGGCAGTATCCTCCTTACTAATCACGCCTCTTACAACTCTGGTCTTGTGATAATCAGAGGCAGCAGTAAATGTCGGCGGTAGCAAATTTGCAATATAACATGTGCCCGAGAAATCAGGGGGCAACCATGTATATGCTCGGTCATTGCAGACAAAATATGTACCCTTGGCAGCCAAAAACGCAGGGGAAAACTGTGATGGAAAAGTGTACGTTTCAGTACAGTCACTTTTCCCCAGTTGAGCTCTTGGATTCTGACCATTACCTTGTAAACAGAACCGACCTATGTGGGGTACGACCCAAATTGGGGATGAAATTTTCCGCTGCCTTTCACCCAGACTAATGCTATACCCTGTCGCGTTCCAACCTACATAAGCTCGCAATTCATCCTTGGGAAGAGATGAGTATGCGTCGATATCTCTGCTCATATCGGCAACTCCTTTCATTAAGGCCTTATTGTTTGTGCTAGGTCTGATGGAACGTGGTTGTCGCGGGGAGTAGGCATCTAATGCAAAAAGAAACATGGTCTGGGATGCCCATGACGATCCATTGTAGCTAAACGGCAGCACTAGATAAGGAATACCCTTGTTAATGGTGTGTGGCATTAAACTACACACCCAGCAATTGGTTGTATTCATGACTAGTTGGTGCTGGTGCAGGAGTTGAATGAATGAATTGTTTACAAACTCAGAACGTCTAGCTTGTTCGTGTTCAGGCAGAGGGTGGAAAGAGTGCAAGGAGACAGTAGGAGGAGGTATAGGCTGTACAGTGGGTGCAAATGGCACTTGAGAGGAGAAGAATACATAACCTACAGTAAACACCATCATACTAAATAATACAAACAGACATAATAATACAAAAAGTTTGCTCTTCATTATTCTACATATTTTCGTTTTAAAGTTCATTTCCTCAGCGGGTCTCTCCATCTTGAAAAACTCCATCCTCTAATCATGCCGCTCGCGGCGGGTGAGTATCTTCTGCTAAGGAGTACGCCTGTCAGTCCAGGGAACGCCCTAGACCAACCAGAACCGTTGACCTAACATCTTCGGCCTTTACCCCAAAGTCTTGGCACCGCGACCCTGCGGCTGAACCCGGATGGTGGTTCGAAAAACAAAAATCAAGAAAGTCTTTCAGATGGGAGAGCTATAATATCAAAAAATAGTAAGGGAAGGGAATTTTTATTTGTCCATAGGCCTTGGTCTCAAGTTATATCGGTTTCTGCCAGGTACTGTCTGGTCTTGAAACAAGAGTTCAGGCTCTGTGGTGTCCAATCGAATTGACGGTGGCACAGCTTCTTGCAAAATATCGTCACTTTCTTGTTCTGAAGTTGTGCCTCTTACGCGTGCATCACTAAATGGTACAAAATGGGGTACAGTGTCTGTTTCAGAATCAGCGATACCCTCCTGGACCCACTGGTCATATGGTAGGGGCAAAGGGATCCGTTTGCAGTGGGCGCCGTGAATCCAATTCTTTTTCCCTTTTACTCGAACCGCTGATCTTGTCGATAGAAGTACGAGGTGAGGGCCAATCCAACGGGGCTCATCGTTGTTCTTTCGCTGAAAGTTTTTCACGAGTATCCACGTGCCAGGGTCGATATGGTGTCCTGGAGCTTCAGAGGCCTGGGGGAGAGTATCGTGCACCTGTTGGTGTAAAACACGCAATTTAGCCGTCAATTCATACAGGTAGTCAAGCAGTACTGGATGTTCGATTTCGCTGAATTTTGTCAGTCTTGGCACACCCTATACATTGGCCGGGCGGCCAAAAATGATCTCATATGGGCTAAGTCCCACTCGTGAATGCACAGTCATTCTGGTGGATAGGAGTGCTAAAGGCAGAGCGTCAGGCCATTTAAGACCGGAGCTCCCCTGGATTTTGGCCAGTTTGAGCTTCAGAGTGCCGTTGTAGCACTCTACTAATCCAGCTGATTGGGGGTGATTTGCAGCGTGGAATTTTTGCTTTATCCCTAACCCCTCACACACATTCTTCATCACTCGACCCACAAACTCACTTCCATTATCACTCCACACCATTCTTGGCATTCCAAACCTAGGGAAAAATTATTTCACAAGAGCTTTGGCTGTGGATAAAGCAGTGTTGTCTTTTAGGGGATATGCTTCTATCCATTTTGAAATAGCGCAAACAACAACCAGTACATATTTCAAGTTGTTGCACCTTTCCATGTGGATAAAATCTAGCTGCAAAACCTCAAATGGATATGATGGAGGCGCAAAATGACCAGCTGGAGTCGGGGTTCCTCTACCAGGGTTGTATTTCAAACATACCATACAATTCTTGACCACATTCTCTGCACACTTGGGAATTCCAGCGTTCTGCCATACTGGAGCCAACAACTTACAGATTCCTTTCACACTGATATGTGCCATTCCATGTGCCATAGAAACCACTGGAAGCACATATGCATCAGGTAGCAACCATCGCCGATGTTCTGACAAATCAACCCAACAACCATTCTCATCCAATTTACCTGTACTTTCTCTCCACTTGCTCAACTCTTTCTCTGTGGCTTCAGCTTGAAGGGACTTCACACTCTCTATCGTGTCTTCACACATTCCAACATCACCAACCCATCTTGCAGGGCCTGCCACATACATTCGAGTCTTCACATCTTTTGCTGTTTCTTTCGCGATTTCGTCAGCAAATGCATTACCACGACCAACATCATCAGTGACTTTCTTGTGCGCACTGCATTTCATAATCACAACTCGTAACGGTAGGGTCAGTGACTCAAGGAGATCATTCACCAACTTGCCATTCTGAATTTTAGCTTCATGCGAAGTCAGGAATCCACGTTCTTTCCACAATCGCCCAAAACTATGAGCCACGCCAAAGGCGTACTGGCTATCAGTGTATATGTTCACTTTCATTCCTTCAGACAACACGCATGCTCTTGTAAGTGCAATTAATTCTGCTGCTTGAGCCGAATTATGTGGCACACGTGCAGTTTCAACAATCGTGTGCAAAGTCGTGATAGCATATGCAGCAGTCGTATCACCATTCGGAAGCTTGAAGCACGAACCATCCACCCATAAGGTACCATCACACTCAGTCAGGGGAGTGTTTTTAAGATCTATTCTCCCTTTTGTCTCTTCTTCTGTTCTGAACAGACAATCATGTTGCTCAATCTCATCTAGGTCTGCTGGAATCGGCAATAATGTAGCTGGATTCAACGTGTTGCATCTTTTTATATGTATGTGGTTTGCCAACAGTGTCAATTCATATCCTGACAATCGAGCACTAGTTAAGTGCTGTGTCTTGGTCCGGTTTAACAATGTGTCCACAGCATGTGGAACCATTACAATCAATGTGTTATCCATTACCAATCCAGCAGACTGTCGGATAGACATAGCTGCTGCGGCTGTAGCTCTCAAACAACTTGGCAATGCCCTCGCTACTGGGTCCAAGGTTGATGAAAAATATGCGCATGGACGCGGTCTGTCGCCAAAAGGCTGTGTTAACACTGATAATGCGCAACCGTTCTTTTCATGAACATACAATGTAAAAGGCTTACTGTAGTCGGGGGTACCCAACACAGGAGTTGCACATAATGCATCACGTAATTCCCAAAAACTTTTCTGACACTCTTCAGACCATGGGACAGGATTCGGTGTATTTTTACAGGTTAATGCTAACAAAGGTTTTGCCAGCAAAGAAAAATTTGGTATCCAGTGCCTACAGTATGAAGTAATGCCCAAGAAAGCACGCACTTCTCTCTGTGTTCTTGGCTCACTCAATTGTGCAATGGCTTGAATTCTTTCTGGGGTCAGTTTCCTTCCCTCCTTCGATAAGAGATGACCTAAGTAGGTCACTTCTTGTCGACAATATTGCAGTTTGGAGAGAGACACTTTATGATGCGAGGCAGACAAATGACGCAACAATGACAATGTAGCTTCAATGTAGCTTCTTTACAAATCTTTTCAGTATCCGCGGAGATTAGTAAATCGTCAACATACTGAATAAGGATAGCGCCACTAGGTAAAATCAAGCTGCGCTTTTAAAGCCTGACTGTATATTGATGGACTTTCACAGTAGCCCTGTGGAGCGCGTTTAAAGCGGAAGCTTCGACCTCCTAAACTGAAGCCAAAAATGTCCCTGCTCTCCTCTGCAATTGGGATGCTAAAGAAAGCATTCTTTAAATCGATCACTGAGAACCATGCAGCGGAGGCTGGAATCATAGTTAACAAGGCAGTTATATCAGGGACAACTGGAAACTGTGGCACAACAATCTTATTTACCTCTCTAAGATCAATCACAAATCTGTAAACAGGTGGCTGTGAAGGGTCCGTACGTTTTAAAACAGGTAAAACAGGACTATTGCAAACGTTGCCTCTTGTTTCTTCAATTACACCCTTTTTAATCAAATCACTGACAATTGCTAACAACGCTTTCTGACCTTCATTGGAGATCTTATACTGGGGAATGCGTGGCAATCTGACATTGGCTTTTAAAGTGACTACATATGGCGGTATTTCCAAGAGACCCATATCATTGGGACCAGTAGCCTAAAGGACATCCGGAAGGGATGACAATTCAGGCGGCAATGTATTTTTTGACAAATACATCGGGGAAATCACTTCCTTACCCAATGTAAGTTGTACTCCTGAGGGAGAACAATATAGTGTTGCATGCAATCTTTTTAACAAATCCAACCCTAACAGATTTTCACCACACCCTGTCGTTAGGATGAGGGGTGCTTTTAGCTCACAAGGTCCAACAGAAAGTGGCATAGGACTAGAAATCGGGTTCCTAACTGGGGCGCCAGAAAAACCTACTGAAACATTCATTTCGCCAGACAAAGGCGCGCCAGGGAGTTTTGAATGCATAATTGAACTCTTTGCAGCACCAGTGTCCAGCAGACAGGGCTCTGTTACACCCGCTGTAGTCACCTTAACACACGGTCCACTCTGATCCACTGGCACTGAAACAACTCCCTCTCTCTGTCTATGGCTGTCCTAGTAATCATTACCTTCTACATTGTCGTCTTCTGCATAATAATCATTATTATAGTACTGAGCTGTATTCCCAGTCGCGTTGGCTTGCTGATCAAAGCTATTTATCGTATTTTGAGGCGGAAGAGGACGCGTGTTCTGGGGAACATTTCCACGCCCTCTACCTCTAGGAGCTTGCTGACCACCTCTACCTCTTGCGCCATACGCATTATTAGTACGCTGCAACAATTTAGGACAACTATACTTAAAATGACCTTCCTCTCTGCAATATGAACATTGATTGGGACCTATAGGGATACGTGGTTGATAATACCCATTCATTTGCTGGTTATTCTGAAACTGTTGGGGTTACTGATAGATACCTTGGGTTTGCCTATAATTATTCTGTCCTCCACGTGGCGGATAAGCCTGCTGTAAAAGGACCTTTGTTTTCAATTCTTTCGTTTTCTTGTCTGTTCTATCCTTCTCGTCTTTATCTCTATTTTCGTAATACTGTGCAGTAGCCAGTATTTGCGCTGAAGAGGAAACGGCCCAAGAACTCTCTGAATCTTTGAATTTCTTACACAACTCGGGAAGTAGATTCTGCACAAATGTATCCACAAATAACCGTTGGCCACCTTCAGTACTCATGTCTTGACCACTGTGGTCGATAAACGTTTCCTCAAACCTTGTAAAGAAATCAGACACTGTTTCATCTTTCTTCTGCTTGCATGCGGATAGTTTATCCCAATTCACGCGCATCGCGGGCATTATAGTTTTCATGTATGTAATAATTCTACCAGGGAGTTCTGCTACCAAAGGGTCAGGGTTCGCGCCACCAACTTGTCTAGTGTCTGCAGCGATGATATTAGCCCATGTGCCCCCTAGTTCTGCAGCATGATCCGTATTACGAATGGATCCCCATAAAGGCTGTGGAACCACATTCCCGAATAACATATCTATGTCAGCTAGATTCATGACACACGATTCTGCAGTTTGTGATAACTCCTTATAATATCCTGTAGGGTTTTTACGGGGGTCAGGCAATGTCTGCTTAAGCGCTAACACCTCAGAACGCTTCCATGGGACATGTACCCAAACACGCTGAAAATGTGCTAAGACAGGTGGAACAGCATTTGGATCAGCAGGTCTCCAAACTGGGGGAACCTCACGCATCGGATATTGGCGCGCTTTTACCTTTTTCCCCACAGGGAATTCCTGTTCGAACAATGATTGTTGACAATCGCCATTCCTGAAGGACAGTAAAGTCGCAACTGCTTTATCTACATCGGGACCCACAATTGTACCTGTTCCAAAATCAAATCGCACTCGACACAATTCCTGCGGGATTGTGTTTGAACCATGATCCTCCAATTCCTCACAGAGGAATTCACACATTTTGTCAAACACATACCTCTGTTTTGGGGCATCCCATTGGTGAAAAACGTTAACAACTGATTCCACCTCATAGAGTGAAGGGAAAACAATCCACCTACGCGCCATATGATCTAATACCTCTTTCTCTTCAGGATTAGGCAGCTGACTACGCAACTGCTTACGTTGTAAACCAGGGGTCACACTAGATGACCCGAAGAGAGGCGACATTAAACTAGTAACTACATTAGCTAGTCGTTGTCGTGCTGAAGGAGAAGTTGAAGCGAAAACGGGGGGAAAGACAGAGGGAAGAAAAGCGGATGCAGATACAGGTACCTGGGTAGTGTAAGGAAAAGCGCCAGGGGAGGCAGCTGACGTACTAGGCAAAGTCACAGGAAGCGCAGGGCATCAGGTAACAAAACTGGCGGCCCTTGAGAGGGCTGCACTGTAGGGATAGGAGCCAGCTGAGGAGGAGCTGGTGGCTGTGGGAAGGCTTGCGACATATTAACTGCAGGCTGCACATTTACGAGCTGTGGAGGCGCTGTGGCATTTTGCGCATACGGGGGTGGCGAACTTAGCAAATGGGACATTAGGGAATCTTTTTCTTTCTCTTTCGTCTCATCTTGTGGAAGGGGTGAAAAAACTGGGTAACATTTATCGATCCCTAGTTTGCGCTGTCTATGTAGCTGCTCATTCATTTGTTCCTCCTCATTATCTTTAAATTGCACAGCTGCTTGCATCATTGACATACCTTTTTCTCTCTTATTCCTTTTCGCTAGCTTAATTTCCTCCTGTTTGGCTTCCTTTCGCCATAGGCGGAAAGAATCAAACATCGCCGGCCGGGCTTTCTTTTTAAACAATTTAACTTCCAAATTATCTAAGATATCTGTATCGAAACTACCATTTTGGGGCCATTTTAAAACACCGTCCTTTCTGGTGTATCGGATCCATACTTCATTATATGCAATGGGGCCCACGCCATGTTTTACATAAAGCTCATAAGTTGGAGTTCCAATTGGAGGAACCAGACACGAATCCTCCAATTGGGAATCCCTTCTACAACCCAAACAAAACAAACTTCCAAATACACTAAAACCAGGCATCTTCGCTCACTAGTCTACTTTCAAACTTCAAAGGATTATCGAATACGATAGTCTCGTGAATACACGAGTCCTCTGGCTTTGGCACTTGCAAGTTCCAAATCAAAACGATCCCGAAGGATACCAAAAATCCCGAAGGATACCAAACAAACTGGGAGACGCTCCACTTATACTTAACTGAATATCGATGATCGATGGCGTCACCAGAAGACTCTCTCAATTGTTTCGCTCTACCAAATCGTCAAGGGTCCAAAACAGGGCGATTAATCAGGGCAGCAGTCCTTCGTAGCCGTCGGGACGCGGAGAACCTCGCAGAAAAGACTTTCGGACCATGTCGACATGCAGGGGTCGATGAAGTGGCGGCCTTCCTCCGGAATTTCCACACGAAGCTCCTCATGAACCTCTGGCTTGGACCGGTACCACTGAAATCGCCCAACGTTGGGCGCCAACTGAAGTACTGGGTTTTTAAAGCCCAGCGGTGCAGGGGAACACACCCTAAGACTTCGGGTTCTTCCTGTTTCAGACCTACAGAAACACAGAGTCTTCTGGGTGAAGTCAAAGATCGATTTATTGGCTGCAGACCAATTACAGGTATCCGAGAAGTACAACACAATCTATGTTCTCAGGAGACTGCTTAAACTTACAGAAACGGGCTTCTCCTTATATACAAAATATCATGCTTCAGGCACACATTCCTTGTTTTACGATATGGTCATTCATATGTATTCATTACAAACGAAAAGGCAGAGTCATGATGACCATCCCACATTCCAGTTAAGCCAGCCCACAATTATTTACCCAGCGAGGCTCAGATCCCACATCAGATATCAACAGACCCCAATAAACACGGGCATCTCCTGTTTGTAAAACAAGCCATAAAGCAGGAAGAGTCAGGTGTGAAAGAGATTAGCCGGAGGCTTGTGTGGGATGAAAAAAGGCTTTATGGTGTGTCAAACCCTGATGCTAATCACAGGTGGCCGTAGGACGGGGAGCTCGTGAGACCGGACTGACCTGGGGCACCGGAGCCAAGCTGCACAGGTCACAGAGAAGTCAAACAGAAAGCACATGTGTTCTAAAGGCCTGTGCTTGTTTGTAATGTGTAGCCTATGTGAGGGCAACCATAAGATGGCCACTGCTCCAAGATGGAACCCACGAAGTCAATGTGTAATATTGTATACAAAGTGCATTAATCGATAAAACGCTATACAAAGCACTTGTACATACCGCATTGGCCATTCACGGTTCGCTGATACCGGGATAGGCAGGGGTAGGGCCCTGTCTCCTACGCGGTCCCAAATTTTAAAGTACCACAATGGACACATTGTTTTTTTTGTTAGGCATGGGGAAATTAAGTTATTTGCCCAGAATCATAGGATGTTGAGAGTTCCTGCCAAGACTGGAACCCAGCCAGAGCTTAATTTGTAAAATAATAAGTGCTAGGGCCCTGGTGAGGAGGCCACTGCAGCTTGTATCATCCATCACCTCTGTCATCGCTGCCAAAACAACCTAACTAACCAACCATCTAGCCTACAAGTGCGATGGTTCAGTTCAGATTATTCCAGGAGCCCAGAGGTAAAGGAATGGCTGGGGCGGCAGGTATTAGTAATTTTTAGATCTCGCCTAGTGTTGCAGCGCGAATGCGCTGCCATCGCTTTGCGAGGCATGCAGCATATACTATAGTGTGGAAGGTTCATGGAAGCTCCGCCCACTCTCTGCCCATTGGCTTTTGTCTTAAATGCTGCCTTCTGATTGGTTTGAGGCTTGTTAGTCCCTCCTCAGTCATCATTTGTCTCCTTCCACGGCTATTGGCCCCTTTACTCCAAACACTATTTTCTTCCCAGTCTCCCCACCCCACCGCCCCCTCCCTCAGTCTGTGACTTCTCACCCTCCCCCACCCCCCCCCACTCCCGTTCATGTTTTCTTGCCTGCTTGCACTTCCGTTTTCATCTTCCTTCTTGCCACCTTGAAATATGCAAGTTCAAGATGCGTGCTGTACAAAAACGTCTTGTGTTTAATGAACTAGATTTTAATGTTACTCTAAATATAATAAGACTCTAGGCAACATTCGGGGTATGCATGGCAACTGACGCCTCTTAGTTAACATATGGCATTGTTGTCGGGCGGGAGGAGCGGCAGTGTTTTAGCTCGTGCTTAAAACGAGCACTTTAAATAACTTCCTGTCAATTCAGTGCTATAATCTTGTGTACTGAGGTGACACGCTAAAGAAATGCACTTTTTTGAATTCTGAAGAGACATTATTGCACATTTATATCATGTTTACTGTATGATTAACATGCCGATCATTTTCACTACTACTGGCTCGTATACGCTTGGCTCGTCTCTGGCTGGCTCTATCTGTTAATTAATATATTGGCTCGCGCACCTCTAACATAGAGAGATGAATGGATACATGACAGTGAGCCTGGTAGATGGTTGAGAAATAGACTGGTGCAGACAAACAGACAAAGTCAGTCTCCATTGCCTCACGTCAGAATCATCACTTTCAATAACCTGGAAATCTGCCAGCAACTCCTGCATGCCCCAACCTCATCCCCCTCACCTATTCTTAGCAGAAGCGGCAGATTCTGAGCTGTGCCCCGCTGGTGCAGAAGAGCACGACAGAGTCTGTAGAAGCGCTGGGATCTCTAGCCTCTCCGGGCAGGCACCTAAGCCTTCCGGGTACCTTCACACTCAGGATAAATGAATACATTTTGTTCTGTGCTTTAGTCGCCCCTCTGTGAGCACTGTCTGTTAGATGAAGCTCTGTGTTAATAAACACATTCAGAGAGGTGATTGTGTACAAACAAACAACAGCCACAATACCGTACGTTTTGAACGTGTAGTTAAATACCTGCTCATCGAGTACCTCATTGGCTGATCATTCCATGGCACTACCAAAATTACATTTGGACACATTTGCTCAACTGTAAAACACTCCCTTCTATGGGTCATTTAACAACTCGGGGCTGTGGGGTTAGGTAACCTACTTTGGATGCTGTGTAAAAGAGTAAATACAAACATTAATGCAATGAAACTAAGCAACCAGTACTGTCTAAAACACTGTGAAAACTGACATGCATTCTGGCATTTTGTTTAATTAATGCCGATTTTCTCATGGATGCTTTACTCTTAATATCTTATTGAAATCTGCACACTTTTAACTAATAGCACTGGGTGACCTTTGACAAATAGGCAATGAATACATTTTCATGTATCCCCGAAGCCCCCCTGCTCCCCGCCCCCTTGGCAAACTTCATTGCCTCCCAGTGTTTGGGGGATGACCAATACGTAGGAGAGTGAGTCAAATAGTCTAGAAAAGGAAAGAGAAGCTGGCATTCGGATTCACATGCTCCGATCCCGATCACGTTGGTTAGTCTAGAAGCACTAATTTTATTAATGCGTTTTGCATTAGTAAAGCACCATGGTGTGCATGTGTGGCGACACTTCACCCATGAGGTACGTGCCAAGCAATTGTTGACACAATAAACACTTTGCATCTTTTTCAATATATTTATTACAAAGTGCAGGACTTTTCCAAGGGATTTTGCACACTACATACATTCACTTCAAAACTTATGACGTTCCTCTATACAGCCACCATTGAAATCGTGGCCTTTGAGGGATGGACCTTGGTAGATGAAGCATGCAGAGAGACCCAAGCGGCATGCCTCAATGTTTTCCATGTTCTCACTGCAGACATTACGATAACCCCCATGAGACCTCGAGCTGCCATCTCACAGGAGACTACTGTGCGAGCGGAACCCTCCCCAAGGGCTGTGACCGCTGCCAGATCGACAGGTCGAGGGGCGCGGGTGCAGGCAGCTTCAACTCCTGCTACAGAAAACGAACGGCTGTTCGTGATTAATTAATGATGCATGTCCATCATTAATGGGCGGAAGCCGCCATCGGTAAGAGGGTGGGATCGGATGAAGGCTTTTTGGGGCCTGCAGCCAATCAACAGTTTGGAATTCTGTGGCACGCTAGGATTGGTTACGGAAAGAAATAGAAAAAAAATCTATTTCTTTAATTTTGTTATAATCGCGGCACCCGCGCTTTACTTTTAACATTAAAAGTGAAGCGCGGGTGCCGCGATTATAGCAAAAGTAAAGGAATAGATGTTTTTTTCGATTTCTTTACTTTTGCTATAAGCGCGGCACCCGAGCTTTACTTTTAATGTGCAACGGCCTGTACCTCACTTAGCTGATGTCAGGATAAACAAACAAGCAAGCGAAAAAAAAAAGAAGACGTGAGTGGTGCTCGCGCACGCACGCACGCACGCAACGGCAAAAGCAGGCTGGCGAGTGGTGTGCGATGTGCGCGCAACATGAAAAGAGAGGAAAGCCATATGGCGCCTCTTCTCATCATTGTGCGCATAACCGCACGCTCAAGGCCAGCCAGCCTGGTAGGATTTTTAAAAGCCCGTTTACAAAATGTCTCGCTGAGCAGCGCATGCGCTGGCTCAGGCGAGACCTAAAAAAGGGGATGGTGTGCGTGTGGGCCTGTTTCAAGAAGTGCAAGTCCAGGTTAAAAGTTCTGTAAAAGTAAGGGACAGTGCTGTACTTAATTGATTTTTGCACAACCGTAATGGTGTTTTACTGTTGGGTGTTGTACTCCAGCTTGTGGTGTCGAGTCCTAATCATTCCCTTGTCCCAAGCGGCTGTGTCGGAGCCCCTATGTGAGGAGCATGAGGCTTAGAGGACCCAAGTGACCGGGGGGCCAGGCAACGTTCCCGGTTTTAAAGGGGGTCTGAAAGGTGTGCCGCTTGCTAATAGGGTTTGAGGAGGAAGGACCTTGGTCTAAGTGCTTATGGTTCACTGCACAGTGACACTGTGAGATTCTTTTTGGTGCAGTCATTGCTGGTCGCTTGTCCTCTGAATTTTCCCATGAATCGTATGAAGCAGAACATCTCCACCTCCAAGTTATGCCTTCATTGCTTGTTTGCAGGATCTTATCCCTTGTTTTTAGAGATGACTTTCAGTAGCAGTCGGTATTCAAGTTGCAGTTCCCCACAAATGCACAATAGGTGTAAGACACTCTCTTCCACTTTCCTACATAAGCGGCATTTAGTTCATGTCAGTAATCGTTTGCAAGGAGGGAGGAGCGGCAAGGTTGGTAAAATGCCCATTTGGAAGCAGAGATTTTTTTCTTTCATTCTCCTGCTGAATCCGGCACCTAAATAGGATTGTGGAAGTGGCCTTGCTTAGCTCTGCAGGAAAAACCATCCATGGGCCCTATCTTTGAGTGCTGCTTTGTATTCCACTATAGCCAGCCTTTTTACTGTCTTGTTTACAAGTTGCTTAAATCTGTTATGAGTCCCTGAGGCCACCCAGAGGTTCTCAAGGCCTAGACGATTTATTGATGCTGTCAGATATCCCATGGCTGCACATTCCTTCTTTCAGTGTATTTCGTTCCATAGGTGGGTGTTCAGTGTTCCTGGTTTGGATTTTGTAATCCTGTGCCATCGCTTGACATAGGCACCTTTACGAGCAATTTTCTGGGTCTGTAGGCTGAATTCCAGCCTTATTTGGGCGAGCGAGACATAATTGGGTAGGCTGAATATCATTCTTACCGATCTTGAGATTTTACTGTCTGGAATGTCCGCGTCTCTCCCACTCAGGCACTAACTACTTAAGTGATAGATGGAATGAGCTTTGCTTGGAAGATCTGTAACAGTGGGGCAAGGCTTGGACCGGCAGTTTTATGTTTGATGGATTTAAAAGCTACAGCAATTGAGTTACCTCTCCACTTGAGGGCTTCTTTTTGTGTTTTGAATGTACGTTTATTTATTTATCTAAGGTTTTATATAGGGCTAGCTAGACCCTTAGGCATCAGAACACTTTACAGTGTGATAGTAAGGCAAGAATCCTTGGTTCCAGGTTACAACCAATAATAAAACAGGGGAAGTGAAAAGTCAGTAGAGGAATATACAAAAATATAAACAAGGGCGTGGTCTCGCCGGGAATGGTGTGAGACGCGCGCCGTTGCTGCTCCGGGCCGCCGCTCCCTACATCCGCCTCAAACAGCAGTGTTGTGGCAGAAGCTGAGCCCGAATCGACTCGCCTGGAGCGTGGAGCACCGGGACCCGCGGACGGAGGGGTCGGCGATTGCCGAGGAAGCCATCCTGCGCCGCAAAGAAGGAGAGTCTGGCGACGGCCGCGCTGGCCGCCATTTTGTCTGCCCCCGACCTGCGCGCCCGGCGGTTGGCGATACCCGGGCTGAGAAAGAACCGTGCTGCCGACTGCTGGGGAGGCTTTGCCTGGAGGTTCCCGGTGGCTGCGGACCCCCGGCGGCAGGAGCTGTAGGGCCTGGAAGCCCCGAGAACAAAGCGGCGGCCGCCATCTTCTGCGACCAGACCTGGTAGGACGGGGCCCCTGGGGACGCTGGGAGGCCGCTGCGGGCCGGAGCGACGGCGCTGGCAGGTGGAGGCCGTGGACGGCGCTGGGTGGAGGAAGTGGCTCACAGTGGCAGGACGACTTACACAGTGACCCCCAGGGTGTTGCCTGGCTGGCGCGATCGGGTGCGGGGAGAACGAAGTGCACCCACAGACTCTTGGTACGCGGCAGCGAGTGGGGCCCGGCAGAGAGACTAGGCCCTGAGACGGCTTGGGGAGCGAGGCGACTGGGCGAGAACACTGCTCCTGGTAGGCCCGGGCCCCTGCGGACTGTTGCCTGTTGCCCACACTATACAGGCGGTTAGAGCTACTCTGCGAACCCCCCCCGCCTACGCCCCCTGGCCGCGAAGCAGCGAGTTGGTTCTTGGTTGGTGGGCTCCCTGCTGCTCCATACCCTGGCACTCTGCGGGGGACCTGCACCCACCAGTACCTGACCGGGAGCGGGGGCGGATGAGCGTGATGCTGGAGCGGTGGGTAGCGGCCCCGACGTCTCGAGTTGCTGCGGGCGGACGGAAGGCCATACTGCAGGAGGCGGCAGCCACTCCCTGCGCAGCGAACCGCCCCTGGGACTCGCCTTAGGGGCCCCTGAGCCAGCAGCAACATCGCCGTGCTGGCGGCCTGACTTGTGGCCTTGTGGGGGCTCTCAGAGGGGTGTGACCACCCTGGCCTCATCTCTGCAGCGCCTCTCTGGGGGACCTTCTGGAACACGGTGCCCTGGGCCCCTGGTTGATCAGCTGGGTCTCCATTGACACTCCTGGATTCCGGGACTGGGTGGCCCCGGCGCTGCGCTGCGGGGGTGACCGGGGGATCCAGGGCTATCGCCCCTCCGCCACGGGCATTTGCCCTCTGGTGCTTTGAACCATGACCCGCACGAAGCCAGGGAAAGAGCCGCCAGGGGCCTCGAAGGAGGCATCAGTTAAAGAATTATGGAGCAAACCGAGCACGGCACTAGTGGGTGCTGCGTCGGTGGGAGTTGGGGCCTCTGCAGAACCGGTCACGTAGTCCTTCATGGCGCTATTCATGCAGGAGCTTAAGACTGAAATCGGATCTCTCCGCACGGAAGTCCAGGCATGTGTGAAGGAGCTTCGGAGGGATGTGGGGGAATTGGGTGGCCGAGTGGACGACCTGGAGAAGACTTTAGATGCTCGCACAGAGGATCAGGAACACTTATGGCAGAGGCTTGCAACTTTGGAGGAACAACATGTCGAGCTCCAGATTAAACAGGAGGATTTGGAAAATAGGGGGCGCCGGAACAACATACGCATAAGGGGGGTGCCAATTGGAGCAGAAGGGGCGGATATAATGTCATTTGTGGCGGACCTGTTTCATGACATCCGAGGAGATGACGATACTTCACCACCCACTCTGGACCGTGCGCATAGGGTCTCGGGACCATCTGGGAGGCCAGGACTTATCCCTGACATCTTGACACGGGTCCATTTCTTCGTCGAAAAAGAAGCCATCCTTAAAGCGGCTAGAGATAAACCTGAAATACTCTGCGGGGGTAAGCCCATCCAGCTGTTTCAAGACCTGGCCCCCACGACTCTCCGGCGCCGGAGGGATTTCCGACCCATTACGGACAAGCTGCGGGAGCTCAACATCCATTATCAATGGGCCCACCCCTTCGCCCTCATGTTTCAGTGGGAATCCAAGCGCCGTGTGCTGAGGTCCTACCGAGAGGCGGCTCAACTGCTTCAGATCCCGGATACCCCGCCGGCTAGCCCCTCACGGCGCCCTGCCGGTCTTCGAGTCCCGCTGAAGCCGCAGTGGTCCACGGTGCGCCGTCCCAGGCACCCCTCCTCACCCGATGGAAGCAGATCCTCTCGAGACAAGCAGGATATTATAGAGCACATCAAATCTTTGGAGCGTGGCCCGTCGCCGTCTGGATCACAGGCGTCTACTCTGAAATGACCTCTCTTACTGTGGAGCGCTTTACCCGATGTTGGCTGTGGGGCTGGGATGGCTGTTGACACGGTCAGTCCGCGGCCGCCTTGCTCCCCCTCTCGACGCCCTCGACGCCTCCCTTAGGGGCACACCCTGGCCTACTCTTCGGCGTAACGCCTACACTGCTGCGGCGGTGGCCCGGAGCGGACCTTCGGCGTTCTGGACTCATAGATAAGCGATGACAAACCCCCACTCCTATTTCTGGGAGAGTGACATCTCCGGGACAGCCTGCGCCGTCGTGCCTGGCTACTCCCTAGTCTGGAATAGGACATGTTGGCCACGTTGGCTGTTTCAGTGTTTTAGCTGTTCTTCCTGCTCCTCCCCACTCCCCTCTCTTTCTCATCCCTCAGTACCCTCCTGGCGGGGGGGATTTGTACACAGGTGGAACAGCCACATGGGGGCAGCCCCACTAGTGATTCTGCCAAAATGACTGCTACCCCTTCCTGGAAGATCATCTCCCTCAACGTGAAAGGGCTTAACTCACCCAACAAGAGACGCCAAATATGGCGGTATCTGCTACTGCAGAGCCCTGATATAATCTTCCTCCAAGAGACCCACCTTCTCAAGTCCGATGTGGCTCGATTGGCGCACCCACGCTTCCCTCATCAGTTCTGGTCCTCGGCGGCCACCAAGACAGCGGGGGTAGCTTTCCTTTGCAGGGCAGGGATACCTCAAGGGGATACTAAAGTCCTTAGGGATGCTGAGGGTCGGTTTCTGCGGGTGGAGGTGTGGAGAGGGCACCGCACCCTTACTCTGTGTAACTTATACGCCCCCAACCAGAGTCAAGATGCCTCCCTGCGCAGGATAATCAGGGAACACCTTGAGCCGGTGAACTCAGACCTCATAGTCGGAGGCGACTTCAACTTGGTATGGAATGCGGAGATGGATCGCTGTGGGGGCGCTTTTCATGGGGTGGGGGCCATGTCTGCGGCCGTGAAGAAATCCCTAGTTGCCTTAAACCTGGTTGACATCTGGCGGTATCATTCTCCGGGGCAGCGAGACTACACCTTTTACTCCCATGTCCACCGCTCTTACTCTCGCATAGACCTTCTCCTGGTGTCGCACTCTTTGCTCAAAGATACCATTGCGGCGACCCACTCTAACATCTCGATCTCCGATCACGCCCATGTGGAACTGCTGCTGCGGGAATGTTCCACCCACCCGACGCGGTCGAGTCGATGGAGATTTCCGGACCACGTCCTTCGCGACCCAGTAGATAGAGAGGAACTTCAGGCGGCCATCCTGGTGTATTTCGAAGATAATGATTTGCCGGGGACTCCCCTCCCCCTCGTATGGGACGCTTTCAAACCACGATACGAGGTACTCTCACAGCTATAGCCGTTGCTAGGGCGTGTGAGGCCTAGCTATACGAGACCAAACTTGCACGCGAAGTTAAGACACTTGAGAGGATGGATCAGGAGCGCCCGCAGTTGGCGCACAAGCGACGCCTAGCCGTCCTTCGAGGCCAGCTCCGTGCGCATAGAACTAACAAAGATGAACGCGCCTTCCTTGCGCTCAAGCAGCGCCACTACGAGGGTGGCGACAAGGTAGGCACGGTCCTAGCGCGGCGCTTGCGAACACGGGCAGCAAAAGCCCATATCGCAAAACTGCAGAAGGCAGACGGGTCATGGGCTATTGCGGAAACAGCGAAGCTCCAAGCGTTTCGGGACTATTATGCAACTCTCTATGCGAGCGAGCCGCCCGCGGCAGATCTGATATCCGATGCCCTAGACGCTTGTGCTTGGGAGCCGCTGAGCGAGCACCACTCTGAGCTTCTGGAGGAATCTATTACCCTGGCAGAAATAGCTGGTGCCTTGCAAGATCTCCCGCTCGGCAAAACGCCTGGCCCGGACAAGCTCCCGGTGTCGTTCTATCGGGCCTTCCTGCCGCAACTACAGCCTTATCTCTTGCGCCTCTTTAATTCGTTCGCAGAATCGGTTGGGCCCTCCTTGGACATGGCCATGGCCGAAATAGCCCTCATCCCGAAACCCGGGAAGGATCCTACTCTTTGCTCCTCTTATCGGCCCATTGCCCTGTTAAATACAGACTTAAAACTCTACACTAAAATTCTTGCTACACGGCTTAATGCCCACTTACCCAACCTCATTGAACCCGACCAGGTGGGGTTCATACATCAACGCCAGGGCGCGGACAATGTGCGCCGAATAGCGCATATCGTTGGGAAGGCTAAACATTGGGGAATCCCGGCCTGCCTACTATCGCTCGATGCTGAAAAAGCATTCGATCGGGTGGACTGGACGTTCCTCCGGGCGGTCCTCCGGAAAGTGGGTTTGGGCCCTAAGATGGTGGCGCGTATTATGGCTCCCTATATTTCTCCGGTGGCTAGGGTGCGAGTCAACGGCCAGCTCACCCAGCCTCTCCCCATCTGCAGGGGCACTCGGCAGGGCTGCCCCCTATCGCCCTTACTGTTCGCCCTCGTGGTGGAACCCCTTGCTATTATGATACGTCGGTCCCCTGATGTCCGCGGTATCTCTCTCCGCGGCATAGAGCATAAGATCGCTCTCTTCGCGGACGATCTTCTTCTCACTCTCTCTGACCCCCTACGCTCGCTGCCGGCGGTGCACTCGTTGCTCCAAACCTATGAACGCGCCTCCGGGCTTAAAATCAACCACGCGAAGTCCTGGGCCCTCAATATCACGATCCCGGATGGGGAGCTTACGGCGATCCAAGCCTCAGTTCAGTATCAGTGGGCGAGCAGGTCGGTGCGATACCTCGGTCTTAATCTGACTTCCGACCTAGCCACCTGGACGCAGGCCAACTGGCAGGAATACAAACTCTCAGTTCTGGCTGACCTGCGCGCATGGAAGGCTCTGCCACTCTCCTGGCTCGGCCGCCTCAACACGGTGAAAATGTCTATATTACCAAAGATCCTCTATCTCTTTCAAACCTTGCCGACACCTATTCCTGAGCACCAAATTCAGGGGCTCCAACGCAAACTCGTCGCATTTGTATGGGGCGGGAAGAAACCACGCTTTTCTAATAAAATCCTGAAGCTCCACCGGGATAGGGGTGGCCTTGCCTGCCCTAATCTACTTGATTACTACTGGGCGTCGCACCTCCGCTTTGTACTGGAATGGGGTGCGTGGGAGAGTGAAAAAGTGTGGTTCCACATGGATAGGGCAGTCACTTGTCGCCCGCTCTGGGACCATGCTTGGCTACCCCGAGAGGCACGCCACCGCAGCGCTTACATGGCTGTCCCTACCAAAACGGTCCTCGAGATTTGGGACAAGGTGGCGGTCCGTAGGGGTCTGACCACTTTCCCATCCCCGCACACTCCAATCGCTCGCAACCCGCAGTTCCCACCGGCGTGTCGCCCACCCCACTTCGCGAACTGGACGGAAACAGGCTGTAGGACGATACGTGATCTCTTCCTAGGGGAACATCTCAAAACCTTTGCTCAATGCAAACAAGAGTTTGGGCTAACGGAGAAAGACAAGTTTCAGTATATACAGCTTCGCCACTGGATACAGGGGTTTTCCCTGACGCAGGCAGCTGCGCGGCCCTTCACCCCATTCGAACAGCTGGCACGCACCTTCGGCACCTATAAGGGGCTGATCTCCCGCATATATAAGGTACTCCAACACGCACAGCGCCCGGATCCTCACCCATCCCAACTGCGATGGCAAACCGTCTCCGGCTCAGGTGTTACACCTTCCCAATGGGCAAGGCTCTGGAGTGACATCCCCAAGATCTTACGTAGCATTCCCCAACAGGAGTCAGCTTACAAGGTGATGACCCAGTGGTATTACACCCCCACTAGGCTCCAAAAAATGTTTCCTAAGGCATCCCCCCTATGCTGGCGCTGCACCCAAGCGCTGGGGGACTTCATACACATTTGGTGGACATGCCCTCTTCTGGCTACCTATTGGAAGGAAGTCCTAAGTCATATGAAAAAGGTGTTAGGGTATCCCCTGCCGGAGGATCCACTTGTAGTTCTTTTGGGCCTTAGACCAGTCACCCTGCGAGCTATGACGGGCCGCGATCGACACCTTAGCCTCCACATGCTGGGTGCTGCAAAACAAATGGTGGCTCTTTATTGGAAGAAACCAGAAACGCCCTCCATAAATGTGTGGTTCTCCCGCTTGTGGCATGTGGAGGCGATGGAGTTACTCACGGCACGTCTTCACCTCCGAGATACAAAGTTCGGGAAGCTCTGGAAGCCTTTGGTGGATCACCTGGGGCGACTGGAGCATGTTCGATTCCAACCGCCACGACTCCGGGCCTTGAAGTTCTTTGACGATGTGGTGGATCCTGCGGACCCAGGGGGTTTCTGGAGACCTGCGGACGGTTTGCAGTATACGCCCCTCGCAGCCCGCCCCCCAGTAGAGAGGACTTTGCCCTTGGAAGATTAACATTCGCAGCCACCATCAGATGGTAATAGTGGGGCCCACAATCCTTTTCCCCCCCGCCATGCCTCTTTCCCCTGTACCTCTGCTCTCCCCCTTCCTTCTCCCCCGCTCAGACTCCCCCCCAGTTGGTTGGTTACCTTCTTGTCAACCCTCGTTGTAGGAAAAATAGCGGATAGTCCCAACGCTGCCATAGCGTAGTGAAGACGGAGCGCTCAGCACCCTGTTGTTATACTGTCATGCCCTGCCTGCTGCTTGCTGAGGCGTACAACGCCCTGTACATCACTGACGAACACTATTGTGCCTGCACGGAACAAAACCTAGCCAATATGGCCCATCTCAAGCGGTAACTCTTGAAAGACACGAATGGGGCACAGTAGAGGGATCACCTCTATGCTGCTCGTTCGGGACGGCATAGAACGTTGGGTCTTCCAGTATGTTCAAGTCAACTTGGCAATGATGCAACAGTATAAACTTGCCTGCAAGGCGGGTGGCTCGAACGAGTCATAGTGTCTGCAAGGCGGGGGGTCCTATCAATTGGTCACTGTGCATGGGCCTGCTTCTTGGGTTTCAGAGGGACCTCATTGTTCTCTTTCCTCCGCTTCCGTTTTTGGAAACTTGAGGGGTTCTTCGTTGCCGGCCTCTATGGTTGTAGGCTAACAAGCTGTGTAATGACTCTGGCAAGACCTTTAAAATCAATAAAAGTTGGTTACAAAAAATATAAACAATTAGACAAATATAGATATTGTAGGGGAGGAATTTCTGAATGGGGACCTAACGAAAAACATTGAGGGAACCAATAAAGCACTGGAAAGGCTGGTTCGTGAGGTATCCGAGCATTGTATAGAATCAAGAGCAGGGTTTTAATCATAGGTTCAAGATTAAATATATAGGATGAGGGAAGTAAAAGTAAGAGATGAGCATTTACTGCAGACATGTATAAAATTATAGGACTATGGAGGATGGAGAATAACAGAAATGAGCAACCAGGGACCTTGGAGAGAAGGACACAAGGGAAATAAAAGGCCAACGGGTCCAAGATGGCCGCTTGCAACTGAAGCTCCGCCGGTCCGGACAATCTTTCCGGCATTATCCGCCTCATGCCCGAAGACATTACTAAGTTACCGGCGGCGCTGTCCGGCGAAACCACTCCTGATGCCGTTGAGCCGCTTCTGGGGCTCGGAGAAGCCCTACATCTCTGTTTCTGTCGCCGATGCCTGGGGGGCGTGAGAGGAGACGAGCACGGTGATCTGGGCCCTGCCGCGGCTGCGAGAAGATCGAGGCGCCGCCTGGGCGGGAGGTGAGTGGGGGCTGTGGCTGCATGCGTCTGGCCGGTCGGGGGCCAATTGCGGTGACTCCCCCCCTGATGCGCCGCATATATGCTATTTGGTCGGCCGAGTCGACCGTGCCTGATCCGTACTGACCGTACTCGCCGTTGCCAAGAGGCTGTATGTGAGATAGGGCCAACTGCGTGCCTCATTAGGCGACAGGCGAGTGCGGAGGCGCATGAGACGGTGGGGGGAAGGCCTTCTGGTGCCTACCTCTGCACATGCAGCGGCCAGCCTGGCGGCCCTCCTGGTCCCCCCCCTCCCATCCCTGAGACTTACTTAACACCATTTGGGCCTCTGCTGCTTAGTGCCCGCTCACGCCTACTCCCGGACCTGCCGGAGGCCCACTCGCTCATGGTGTCCTGAAACAGGAAACCTTCCGCACAGTGCCCCCGTCCTGGAAGCCATGCATCACAAAGGGGATTTTCTCCCTGTCGATCAGTCCCACGGCGCCCCTTCATATATTTAAAACACCTACTGCGCACAGGGCCTGGTGCTCGCGTGACCCAATCGACCTCTGCTGGTCCCAGAACCGCACTCCCCTGATGTTTTATTGTTCTGCAAGATTGAGTCTACCTGCTGATCACACTAGGAACACAGCAGCGGTGGAAGACCCACGTTCATAAGTGGCTTTTGTTATGGGTGTCCGTCTGTGCGCTCTGCAGTTCACGCGACCCACGGTGCTCCATCTGATACATTAAATCTGCGGTAACCTGCGCCAAGCTCTTAGATTTCTCCTAAATCCGCCACTGAACCCATTCAGCTTGACTCCTGGTGGATGTTCGGTCACCTTGATTATGTCCGAGACCTAATCGTCACTCTGCATCAGTATTACATCTCTGCGTCGCGGCATGGGCCGCAAAGACCCTTAGCAGAGGACGTTGCCCTTTGGGAAAATAGCAGAAGGGACAATCGACAAGGCCCCCACCATGGCAGAAAGTGCCCAGAGTGCGGACCGCATAGACGATCTCCCTTCATTGTCTGCATCGATGCTCCAAGAGATGAGGCCCTAGTTGGGAGATTCGACGCACTAGACAAAAGCCTGGCAGACATGGGGGCCAAAGTCCAAGCACATGACCGATGCCTTGAAATCGCAGAAGCCCGCGTCTCGGACATTGAGGACAGCACGGCGCAGTGACTGAAACGCACGGACAGAGTAGAACGAATCCCAAAAGAGGTCGCAATCAAGAACGAGGGCCTGGAGGCACGCAGTCGGTGCAACAATGTGCGCTTTCTGGGCGTGCCGGAGACTGCTACTATGGGGAAGTTGGATCTCTTCGTAGAACACTTGCATTCTGATTTGTTTGGCAGAGAGTCCTTCACCCCGGGCTTTGTCAAAGGACGTGCACACCGGTCCCTGGGCCCCAGGCCTAACCCTGGCATCCCACGAGATCAAAAATAGCGAGGATCATGAATTTCCGAGATCAAGATTCGGTCCTAAGCCTTGCCCGGGAACGTGGAGACAACACTTGGCAGGGCTCCAAACTTTCCTTCTTTCCAGACTTCACTATAATGGTCCTGGATGCCCGCCGCAAGTTCAATGGGGTGAAGGCCACCCTTAGAAACCTGGGACTGAAATATGGCATGCTTTACCCTGCTAGGCTAAAAGTGGATGTGGGAGGCCGCTCCCGCATTTTTGACACTCCAACGGAAGCACTGGAATTTTGCCATTCTTACAAGAAAAGCACCAATGAGGCCAGAACCGGTGAGGGTGGCCCCTCTCCTCCGCACAGCGGATCTGACACCAGCATGGAATTCTTCTCCAATACAGGGACTGGTTGATGGGGCATTCATACAGGCACATGTATCAAAGCTTTTTGCGATCGCAAACGGTGCGAATCGCAAAAATTGGCCGTTTGCGATGCATCAAGGACCTCGCAGTTTGAGAATTGCGCAATTAATTGTAAGTTCTCAAATTCCGATTGCATTTAAGGAATCGCATTTTGTGATTCCTTAAATGGAATGCAAGAACCACTTTGAAGTAGCGATTTTGCTACTAGGGGGCGCAAATTACAATGAAGTTGAACTTCATGGTAATTTGCAAAAACTTTGAAAAATGCACTAAAGTGCATTTTTCAAAGTTGTAGGTTACACACACACACATGTCCTTGGGACATGTGTGTGCGCAACATTTGTGCACAGATCAATTTGAGGGCTTGTCCCTTATGTCGTGGAGCGTACGGGGCCTCAATAACACTCGCAAGCGGCGCCAGGTGCTCAATTATTTATTGCGACATAAGGTCGACATTGCCTGTCTTCAGGAAACACATTTATCCCAAACGGGCACTCCCCACGTGGCTGCCAGTTGGGGAGCGCACAGATATTTTGCTAATTACAGTAGCTACGCTAGAGGTGTTGCCCTCCTAATTCATAAGAGAGTTCCCTTCAGCCCTGGCAAAGTGATACAAGATAGCGAAGGCCGAATCCTGATTGTTACAGTCACACTCATGGGACACTTTGTCGCTTTGATAGGCGTTTATGGCCCGAACATTGATACGCCTGACTTTTTCCACTCCCTACATATACACTTATTGAAACTCATACCTAGCCTAATGATAATGGGAGGGGACTTCAATTTATTACTGGATTCCAATTTGGATCCAGCAGCCGTAATCTGCTCTGTGTACGGAGACTCAGGAAGGCTAGGATGGGTGGACAGGCATTTTCGTACCTAGCCCCCACTCACTGGAATACCTTGCGCGCTTGTACCAATTTCCGCTATTTTAAAAGCTTCTTAAGACCTGGCTATTCTAATGATTCCTCTGCAATAGTGTGCTCCTCTCTCAGGCACCGAGAGATCCCCTTGGAGATGATTCGCTGCGCCCTACAAATGAGTAAATAAATAAGTAAATAAATATAAATACTTGGACCAGGATAGAGAACTGGCTGGTTTCTCCGGGAATAGCTGGCTGGTTCCGAGCCCTGGAGACATTGCCACAAACATATTCTGACCACTCACCGGTGGTGCTTCGGCTAGGTGTCCCTCGCCCGAAGGCTTTGAGCGGCAGTGGCGATTCCCATGTAATGCACTACAGGATGAGGTCTTTAATGCTGAGGTACGGGAGCCATTGAGGACTATTTCCCCATTAATACTGGATCGGTTGACACTTGGGCGGTCCTGTGGGAGGGTTTTAATGCATACATAAGGGGTGTCTGTATGGCTTAGAGTGCTGGCGTGTTAAAAGACCTGTGTTCCACACTGGCTCGAGATGAACAGGACATATCGGCACTAGACACTGAGTTGCTTCGCAATGCCACAGCTGACACTGAAGTACGGCGTTTAGCCCTTTTAGTAGAATTTCGCAAAACTGCGGACAGGGAACTGTTATATCTAGGTAAATATCACTCTGCTAGAAGATATGGAGAGGGCGAGAGGCCTGGCAGAGTGCTGGCACAAATGCTTCGCCCCCCCATACGGTAGAGCATACATCACTGATATTCCCGCAAACCAGCTGATCTTCTCCACCCCGGCGATCCGTGACACTTTCCTGGATTATTTTAAGGCTTTATACAGATCTAAGAAAAATTATATGTCTGAAATTGCACAGGTATACATGGAAAAATGTATTATGGATTTCATGGCAGAATCAATAATCAAAACGGAGGAGGTGGGCGCGATAGAGGCACTCCGAGGTTCCTCAGCCCCATGCTTAGATGAATTTACCGGAGACTTCTATAAGGCTTACAAAGATATCCTGGCACCTCAGTTGATTTAAGTCTACGCAGAGGCGCTTGAACGGCATAATTCTTCCCCCCACCCTACGAGAAGCAGTTATTATTCTCCTTCCCAAACCTGGCAAGGACCCCTCCTTATAGAGCTCCTACAGACCCCTTTCACTTTAGAATCTAGACTATAAAATATTGACTAAGGTTATCGCTAGCCGATTATCTCAACTAATGGAATTTATTATATTCCCAGCGCAGTCCGGATTTGTCCTACACCGTTCCACTTCACTAAATCTCCGGACTTTATTTGCTGTCATACACAGAATAGATCCTAAAGTCCCGGCCGCATCTATATTGTTAGATGCTGAAAAGGCCTCCAATTCTTTGGAATGGCCGTTTTTACTCTCGGTGATGCGTTCCATGGGGATGCCGGTGGGCTTCGTGGCCACTACTGCTCTGTTGTATAGAAAACCCACAGCTAGGCTCTGCATCAATGGTACACTATCTCAACCCTTTTCACTGACGCGTGGCACTCGGCAGGGATGCCCTCTCTCCCCCCTTTTATTTATATTAGCTATGGACCCACTGATCAGACACTTTCAGGCGTGACATCTGCACCGGGGTTTACAATTTAACACAGGACCCTTATTAGTTTCACTTTATGCAGACAACACCATTCTTTATGTGCGTCACCCACAAGACAATCTCGAACCAATTATCAGAGAAATACTTCGATTTGGTTGCATCTTGGGGCTGGGTATCAACTGGCACAAATCTGTAATTTTTCCATTAACGGAGAGCACGACTTCGTGGGATTGTGGATTTCCTCTTGAATGGTGCCGCGATTCCGTCAAGTACCTGGGTATCCATGTACACTTAGACACTGCTAGTATTATTAGCTTGAATTATGGATGTGCTATAAGTGATTTGGAAACTAAGGTGGAACGTTGGCTGCGCCTTCCGTTATCAATAGCAGGCAGGGTCGCAATACTCAAAATGATAGTGCTCCATACATTTTTGTATTTATTTAATAATATTCCCATCCCTCTCACCAAGAATTTCTTTGTACAATTACGCACACACTGTCAAGAACGGCAAGACGTGTTCCTGCACGGTTTCCCCTGGTTCTGATCGCAAAAGAAAACTTTTCAATTACCCTTGGAGTCGGCTGTTTCACTTCCCTTCCTTCAGACGTTCCCAAAAGAAGACTAGTCTGTTAAAGACCATTACCAACAGGGCGCCCGTTCTCAGGGCGGTCTGTGGGTTAGCGGTCTAGTGTTTGACAGGCAGTTGGTTTGAACGTGCGCGCGTTCCCTGACCGCGGCGCACTTCAACTGTAGAAATTTGTGAGGAGGCTGTGCCGTTCGAGTCTCTCACAGAACTTCCTGAAAGTATTCGTTGGGGGTTGAGAAAGTTATTCTCTGCTGCCTAACAGATTCCGAAGGTGGAGATAGTAGTCCTCTATCTCATCTCTTGTCACTAGAACTTTCCTGTTATTTCCAGTGAGTGGAAATTCTCCAGAGTCTCTACCAGTGGTGTCTTGTGGAAGGACTTTCAAGGCAGGAACTATCTCAGAGAAAAGGTCAACAGTCATTCCTCGGTGAGTGGCCAATTGTATAACGCGCTGGTATATGAGCAGTGTAGCGTTTTGAAGCGTTAATCAACTTAAGACTGTCAAGCTGCTAATATTCCCTTACAACGTTCCGAGTTGTTGAACAAGAAGCAGTCCCCATAGACTTCCTTAATCATTGTTTGGGGTGACTGACAGAAATCTCAAGAGAGAACAGTTCAGGCTACAGGCTTCTAGTTTCCCTGAGGAACTTTCTTCTGCAGTGCTGATAACCAGAAAAGAATCTACTTCTTCTCGTTGTATGTTAAATATATATATATATATATTGCTTACCACCAATTGCCGCAGCAGAACCATCAGGCGCAGCAGTAATCATCAAGTGCAGCAGCAACCGTCAAGCGCAGCAGAACTATCAAGCGCAGCAGCAGCCATCAAGCATAGTTGCGCTTGCTTAGCGCGGAGCATAGAAAAAGCAACTGAAAAGAGAGAGGCTAATCCACAGTAGAAATCAGGTAAAAGTCAGGGCGTAGGGAGTGGGTAGTGAGGGCCTATAAGGGGACTTCCACTAATCCTCTGTTAACTTCATTTACAGATGCCAGAGTAACCACACTAGTCCAGGAGAAGCAGGCATCACAGTGGAGTCTCTCTATTATCCCATTCCCCTTTCCCCCTTCTTGCTGGAAGTGAATGTTATTCGCTGTAGCGAGGCAGGGGAGCTGGGAAATTATCCTCAATTGAGTCCAGATCTTCAGTCCAGCTGTTCCCGTGGTGGAAGGGAATTTCAGGTGCGTGGTACCTTCTTTCGCTTGTTCTTGACAGATTGAAGTGCCATTCAACTAAATCCCACCTGAGCAGTATGGCTGAGGGTCTGGATGTTAAGACATTGGCAGCAGTGCTAGAAAGAATTCAGGAACAGTTAAATGTCACCATGGAGGCAAATAAGACTCTCAGTGAAGAGGTCAGGAAGTCTAGTCAGGAAGCGAATTTCCTTAGACAGAGGGTGGAAGAATTGGTTTCCGGAGATAGTGCTGAGTTTAAGGCCCCAAAATCTTTCCATTTCTCGCCCACGTCATCTACGTCTGAACTGACCACTCAGGTTATCCATGCCATGTCTCCCACTATACCTTTGGCAGCCCCAGAAAGATTTACAGGTGACCCTCATAAGGCGCAAATTTTCCTCACCCAATGCTCTTTGCATTTCCTTTGCAAGCCAATAGTTTTTAAAGAGGACCAATCCAAGGTGGCCTTTGTACTGTCTTACCTGAGCGGAGATGCGGCAGCCTGGTCTATGCCGCTTGTGAGTTGCAATGACTCAATCCTGTATAACTTTGAGGAATTCAAGGAAGAATTTCTTCGCATTTTTGATCGTCGCACAGTGTCACAAACGACAGACAATGAACTTTTGGATCTCAGACAAGGGAGTCGGGAGTTAGTAGCCTATATTGCCCAGTTTAATAAACTAATAGTGGAAACCAAGTGGCCAAAGGAAAAGAGGGCGGCCATTTTTTATCGAGGACTGAAAGATGAAATAAAAGATGGGTTGGCACAAATCCCTAGGAGGCCCACAGACGTGTCAGAATTAATGGACCTTGTACTTCAGATTGACTCGAGGCAAAATGAGAGGTGGAGTGAGCGTCGCAAGGAGGTACGGCCTTTCCTTCCGCGTTTCGACAGAGCCAGGTCTGATCCGGTTAAGTCATCTGAGACAACTTCGGGGGAAGAACCAATGCAAATTGGGTCAGTTAGGGGCCCATTAACTAAGGAGGAAAGGGAGAGGCGACGTAATGGAAAGTTGTGTATGTATTGTGGAACTGCCGGGCATTTTGTCAAGGAATGTCCACGAAAGCCAAAGATCAGCACAGTGCCAAAAGACAAGCCCCACCAGTAGGAGGAGTTGCTCTGGTGGGCGCAGAAGAGAAGTCAACTCCAGATCCGCAAATGCTTGCTAATACCCTTCAGTCCGCGGCCCCTCATTTGATTATCCCCTGTTGGATTAAATTTGGAATAAAAGCTATTGAGAACATCTCTGTTATGATTGATTCTGGGGCAACGGGGAATTTCTGCGACATAAAATTTGCCAAATCCCTAGGAATCCAGTTTGTCCGCAAAATCAAGCCAGAACCGGTGCGGGCTGTCGACGGCACAAATCTCTCTTCTGGCCCCATCACTTGGGATACTGAAGAAATCATCTTGGAAGGTCCAGGGAGCCATAGAAGCATTTTAAAGTTTGCTTTGATTGATGCCCCTCAGTTTCAGCTGATTTTGGGGTTGCCCTGGCTCACGGAACACAACCCAAGGATTGACTGGGCAAGAAGATCGGTGGAAATGAGCTCGGATTATTGCAAGGAACATTGCTTTCAAGGAGAGGAAACCCATCTCCAGCCCTCCCAAGCAACGTTATTGGCGGAGCCGTCCTTGGTGGTCTGTGCTTTGGAGGTTCCAGCAATTCCAAGCGAATATCTGGATTTGAGAGATGTATTTGATGAACAGGAGGCCAATAAATTGCCCCCACATAGGGAGTATGATTGTACCATAGAATTGGAACCAGGGGCACTCTTGCCGTGCAGTAGAATCTATGCCCTCTCTGAAGCTGAGAATGTACATCTGAAGGAGTATCTGGATCGATATCTAGCTAATGGATTCATCCGGCCCTCTCAGTCTCCGGCATCTTCTCCTTTATTTTTCATTCCTAAGAAGGATGGGAAGCTTCGCCCATGCATAGATTATCGTGCCTTGAACCAGGTGACAAAGAAGAACCGATACCCGCTACCACTGATTTCGGAACTTTTAGATCAGGTGAAGGATGCTTGCATCTATACTAAGTTGGACCTTCGCGGAGCCTACCATTTGGTTAGAATGGCTGAGGGGCATGAGTGGAAGACAGCTTTCCGGACGCGGTTCGGCCTCTTTGAGTACCAGGTAATGCCATTCGGCCTGTGCAATGCCCCAGCTGCCTTTCAGCATTTTGTAAATGATATCCTTCGAGAATTCCTTGACCGCTTTGCAGTGGTATATATTGATGACATCCTTGTTTTCTCTGCTAATATGGAAGAACATGTACAACATGTGCGCGCCATTTTGAAGAAGTTGCTAGATCATCAGCTTTTTGTCAAGTTGGAAAAATGCGTTTTTCACACCACAGAGGTTGAATTTCTGGGATTCATTTTGTCTCCTGAAGGAGTGGCCATGGACGATTCCAAGGTAAAAGCAATAAGAGACTGGCCCCCTCCACAAAATGTCAAGGAAATACAAAGATTCGTTGGATTTGCTAATTTCTACAGGCGATTCATTTCAAATTTTTCGGAGAAAGTTCGTCCAATCACTCTCCTTTTGAGGAAAAAAGAACCTTTTGTGTGGGGACCAGTGACGGAGGAAGCCTTTCAGTCTTTAAAAAGGGCCTTCACTTCCGCTCCAATTCTGCAGCATCCAAACATAGAGGAACCATTCTATGTGGAGGCGGATGCTTCTGATCAGGCGATTGGAGGAATTCTGTCGCAGAGACATCGAGAGACTGGCCAACTTCATCCAGTTGCTTACAGGTCACGGAAGTTAACAGCGGCTGAAGTCAATTATTCCATTGCAGACAAGGAACTATTGGCAGTGAAAGATGCTTTTCAGGACTGGCGGCATTACTTATTAGGGGCCAAGCATGAAGTAACAGTCTATACAGACCATAGAAATCTGCAGTTCCTGAAGTCTGCGCGAACACTCTCGCCACGACAATTGCGATGGTCATTGTTTTTCGCAGATTACAACTTCGTTTTGACATACAAACCAGGAGCAGACAATGGAAAGGCAGATGCCTTGTCCCGGCTAAATTCAAGTGAGCAAAGAGAAACTTCCCGAGAAGTTCACATAATTCCTGAGGAAAAGATAATTGGGGCAATACTTTATTCAGAATTGGAAGAGAAGATCAGAGATTCAATGTCGCAAGAAGATCTGGCAAAATGGTTGAAAGAGGACCCAGAGAGAGAAAGCAGAGATGGGAAACCCTATCATCACGGAGTATTGTTCGTTCCACAGGCTGATCTACAAGGAAGAGTCATACAGCATTGTCATGATGATCCTTTGGCCGGCCACAAAGGGGTCACGAAGACCATTGAATTGATCAAACGAGACTTTTGGTGGCCCGGTCTGGAAGCTCAGGTGAGACAGTATGTGGCATCTTGTGCTAGTTGTGTCAAGGGGAAGGCCGTAAGACAAGCCCCACAAGGGTTACTTCAACCTTTGCCCATAGCACCAGCTCCTTGGCACACCATCTCAATGGATTTTATTGTGGATCTTCCTTCTAGTCAGGGGTTGTCCGTTATATGGGTGGTGGTAGATCATTTCACCAAGATGGCTCATTTTGTTCCATTGAAATCCCTCCCAACTTCAACTCAGCTTTCCACTCTGTTTACTCAACACATAGTCAAGGCACATGGGATTCCAAAGGTGGTCATATCCGATAGGGGTCCTCAATTCATTTCACGATTCTGGAGAGCCTTCCTAGACAAATTAGGGGTGGATTCTCGTTTGTCCACCAGTTTTCACCCACAGACTGATGGGCAAACGGAGAGAGTAAATCAAGAGCTGGAGCAATATTTGCGCTTGTACTTGATGGATCAGGAGGGAGATTGGCCAGAGTTAATTTGGGCAGCTGAATTTGCATATAATAACGCAGTTCACTCTTCTACCGGATTTTCCCCGTTCTTTTTGAATTCAGGTCGACACCCCAATACCTTAGTGAATAGGTCTGAAAGTCTTGTACCAGCTGTAGAAGAGAAGGTGCGTAAATTACAAGAGACTTATAAGGTAGCAACTCGGAACTTGATTAAGGCAAAGGCAACACAGAAGGTGCAGGCAGACAAGAAAAGAAGGAAGAATCCCGTTTTTGAGCCAGGGGACAAGGTTTGGCTATCTACTCGATACATGCGCCTCAAGGGGAATCGGAAATTCCAGCCTAGATTTGTAGGTCCATATGAGGTAGAAAGGATGATGAACTCAGTTACAGTGAAACTCAAGCTTCCCATTAGTCTAAAGATTCACCCAGTGTTCCATGTATCGTTAGTAAAGAAAAACCCCGTGGGTATGAGAATGGGTTTGCCTCCAGCTCCAGTTCACAGACAGGCTGGAGAAGAATTTGAAGTCAAGAGGATTCTAGACTCAAAACTGAAGAAAGGAGAAGTTTTCTATTTAATTGACTGGAAAGGGTTTGGTCCGGAGGATCGTTCCTGGGAGCCCAGTTCAAATATCCATGCCCCTAGATTGGTTCGTGAATTTCATAGGACATATCCCAATAAACCAAAGGAGAGCGGAGGGGAGTTCTTGGTGGGGGGTACTGTCAAGAACGGCAAGACGTGTTCCTGCACGGTTTCCCCTGGTTCTGATCGCAAAAGAAAACTTTTCAATTACCCTTGGAGTCGGCTGTTTCACTTCCCTTCCTTCAGACGTTCCCAAAAGAAGACTAGTCTGTTAAAGACCATTACCAACAGGGCGCCCGTTCTCAGGGCGGTCTGTGGGTTAGCGGTCTAGTGTTTGACAGGCAGTTGGTTTGAACGTGCGCGCGTTCCCTGACCGCGGCGCACTTCAACTGTAGAAATTTGTGAGGAGGCTGTGCCGTTCGAGTCTCTCACAGAACTTCCTGAAAGTATTCGTTGGGGGTTGAGAAAGTTATTCTCTGCTGCCTAACAGATTCCGGAGGTGGAGATAGTAGTCCTCTATCTCATCTCTTGTCACTAGAACTTTCCTGTTATTTCCAGTGAGTGGAAATTCTCCAGAGTCTCTACCAGTGGTGTCTTGTGGAAGGACTTTCAAGGCAGGAACTATCTCAGAGAAAAGGTCAACAGTCATTCCTCGGTGAGTGGCCAATTGTATAACGCGCTGGTATATGAGCAGTGTAGCGTTTTGAAGCGTTAATCAACTTAAGACTGTCAAGCTGCTAATATTCCCTTACAACGTTCCGAGTTGTTGAACAAGAAGCAGTCCCCATAGACTTCCTTAATCATTGTTTGGGGTGACTGACAGAAATCTCAAGAGAGAACAGTTCAGGCTACAGGCTTCTAGTTTCCCTGAGGAACTTTCTTCTGCAGTGCTGATAACCAGAAAAGAATCTACTTCTTCTCGTTGTATGTTAAATATATATATATATATATTGCTTACCACCAATTGCCGCAGCAGAACCATCAGGCGCAGCAGTAATCATCAAGTGCAGCAGCAACCGTCAAGCGCAGCAGAACTATCAAGCGCAGCAGCAGCCATCAAGCATAGTTGCGCTTGCTTAGCGCGGAGCATAGAAAAAGCAACTGAAAAGAGAGAGGCTAATCCACAGTAGAAATCAGGTAAAAGTCAGGGCGTAGGGAGTGGGTAGTGAGGGCCTATAAGGGGACTTCCACTAATCCTCTGTTAACTTCATTTACAGATGCCAGAGTAACCACACTAGTCCAGGAGAAGCAGGCATCACAGTGGAGTCTCTCTATTATCCCATTCCCCTTTCCCCCTTCTTGCTGGAAGTGAATGTTATTCGCTGTAGCGAGGCAGGGGAGCTGGGAAATTATCCTCAATTGAGTCCAGATCTTCAGTCCAGCTGTTCCCGTGGTGGAAGGGAATTTCAGGTGCGTGGTACCTTCTTTCGCTTGTTCTTGACACACACCTTATTCGATTAGTTTGGGGGGGGTAAGAGGCCTCGTGTTCGTTGGCAGGTGCAAAGGAGGTTACTGAGTTCCTGATCTCCACTTATATTACCTAGTGGCTCAGTGTAGCTATGCGTTTGCATGGAATCATTCAGATGCACAAATTCACTTTATGAGACCAGAGGCAAACCTTGTGCTGCCCCGGAAGTCATCCACTGTGCTGCCGAAAGGCATCCCTAGAGACCCGTGTGACATACAAACCGTTTCCACTAGTAGTTGGGCATGGGACAGATTGCAGAGATTACTAGGAGTTGTCACGCTGTATTCACCGTCCCTCCCTCTCCCAAACCCTCTCTGGCACCCCATTACGGACAAAAAACTTGTACAACGCACATTAGCCAAATTTAACATCACAAAGATATGGGATTTATATCCCGCCGATCATATATTTCTGGTAACTGATGATGTCTGATTCCACGACAGATCCTTTATGGATAACTTTGTAATGCAACGCATTTGCTCGGCATTACGTGCCATCTTGCACACCTAGCTGATTGCACCGTTACCTATAGCCCCACTAACATTGAGAATTGAGAGTGAAACGGGTTCTCACCTCATTTCCAAATTATATAAGTCCTGTTCGAAGCTACGGCTGGTGAAGGATGATAAGATACATACTGCATGGGAACAAGATCTTTGCCGTCCCATTACAGATGACCAAAGGGAGAAGTGCTGCAGGGTAACAAGGGAAATTTCTCTAAACAGCAGACATAAACGTATTCATTTTAAGTTCCTCCGCCGACTGTACCACACCCCAACCCTGGCACACAAAATTGACCCCTCCAGACCTCACCATTTTTTTAAATACTCCGCTCCACACACAGACTTTGCCCATCTTACATGGACTTGCCCCAAATTACAGACATACTGGGCACAAATTCATAACACGCTGGGCGACATGACGGCGCTGACACTTATCCCTATGCCAGAAATTGCACTCCTAGGGTATACAGTTATTTTTCCCCAAAAGATTAGAAGATTTGAGGCCTTTGGGCTATTGCTGCTAAACATGAGATTGCACTGCTGTGGTGATGACGAATTGCTCCTACCTTGCAGGGTTGGCTCCGCAGCCTGGCTTATTGCAATATAATCTGTGAACTATACGCTAACCTCATGCCAAGTTCTTCGCGCCCTATAGACATATGGAGCCCATACAAGACGTACATTGAACGGGAATGTCTGAAATCTGCCTCTCAAGTAGAAAGTGGTATAGTTCCTGAAGGTGTGGGATGATGGAGCATGACTCCAAGCATGATATTAACTTATTGTTTGATATACATCCAACTTTTTCATTATATGTTATGGTGGGGAACGTTACATAACTAATGTTAGACGACGTAGACTGGATGTGCATGGCTTCTGCAGTTCTGGGAGGAGGGATAGTAAGACCGTAGGGGCGGACACGTACAAGTTCCATTACTATGCATATCATACCTGCTGTTATGCCTATGCTTAATTTTATGATATTGTATACTTGTGACAATTGCATTATTTTGTGATTTCTGACAGTGTATAACCATGAATCATATTTGTTTATTGCTGTATGAAAACTTTGAAAAAAAAGTTTAAAAAAAATAAAGTACTCATTTGGGAAGGGGGGGGGGGCGAGGTGAGTTTTCGGGGTTCCAGTGAGTATAGCGATCCCATAGTCCAGTTTAGAGAGGACCAGCGACTGAACGACTCATTTGAATTCAACTCTTGGAATGAAAGGTTTGATTTTTCTGAGGTGTTTAAGTGTGTAGAGCGCGCCTTTGGCTGAGTTCTTGATATGATCTTTCAGTGAAAGATCTTTGTCCAGGGTAAAGCCTAGGGATTTAGCCGAATCAGATAGAGTGAGCAAACAATTTAGGGCTTTGAGGTCAGAGATCCAGCCTTGGATTGGGAGGTGGTTACTTTGGGGGGGGGAATAGAATGATTTCCGTTTTGTTGGGGTTCAGTTTTAGACGGTTGGAGTAGAACCTAGATTGAATCTTACTCAGTGTGATGTTAAGATGAAGGATGTCACTGTGAGATTTGATTTTGTAATAGAGTTGTGTGTCGTCTGCTTAGAGGTGATAGTTGATGCCTGCTTGTTTCAGGATGATTGTAAGAGGTTCCATGAAGTGGTTGAAGAGAGAGGGGGAGAGAATTGAGCCCTGCAGAGCATCAAGAGAGACCGGAGTTGGGTTAGAGTGGCAAGATTTGATTTTGATTTGTTGTGTAAGATGTTGGAGGTAAGACGAGAACCATTTTAGGACTGTGCCATTGAAACCAGAGTGTGTCTTCAGAGAATCTAGTAAGGCAGAGTGGTTGACTGTATTGAAGGCACCTTTGTTATCTATTATCACCCTAAAATACTTATATTCTTCGACTGCTTCTATTAATGGGCCTGCCAAATGCCAATGGTAACTAGATGTTAATTTTTTGGGGTTTAGTCCCATCACCTTCGTTTTGTCGAGATTGATAGTTAGACCGTTGATAGATGAATAACTGGTGGTTGTATCTAGCAGGTGTTGGAGACCAATAGGGGTTCAGCTGATCAGCACAAGGTCATCAGCGTACAGCAGATTGGAGAGTGGGAACCCTCCCATCCTTGGAGCGTGTGATTTACGTTGTTCAATTCCGTTGATAGAACAGCCATATTCAAATTAAGGAACGTCGGAGCCAACTCACACATCCCTGTTTCAGCCCCTTTGTTGTTGGAATTTTTCTGGACAGAAAGTTGCCATCTCGTAGCTTTACTTGGACCCACGTGTTGGTGTGTAAAATAATTATCTGGTTTAAAAGAGAGGATGGTATTTTCTTTTTCTCAAGTTTGTCCTAGAGTTTGTTCCTGTCAATATTATCGAAAGCTGATGAGTAGTCGATAAAACACAGAAAAAGAGGGAGTTTTGCTGCTTTAGCGCCATCTATTAGTAGTGACTGGGGGAGTATGTTCATTGAGGTTCCCATGCCCTTGCAGAAGCCCGTCTGATTAATGGGGATGATTGATTTCTCTTTTGCCCAAGCCGTGAGATCATCCAGGAGGAGGCCAGCATAGTATTTGGCCTCAATATCAATTAATGCTACAAGTCGGTAGCTGTTTGCTTTGTTCTTGCCACCTTTCTTGTATATTGGGGATATTATGGACCCCCTCCAGGAGTTGGGTGTGCTATCTCCTCCTGAGATTTGTTCAAACAGCTGTAGTAGTGTGACTGCCTAACAATACAGATCATTTTTTAATAGGATTGGAGGAATCCCGTTAGGACCCAGTGCCCCCTACTGCTTGCCTTGAGTGATCCAGTTCTTGATCTGGTGGGTTGAAAATGAAAAGAGATCATTTAGTACTAAGATGGTTTGGTCAGGGGGGAGTTGCCTCAAGAGTGTATCTAGGGCTATAATTCCCAATCCCAAGGCTGTACTCTTCTGAGTTAAAATGTTCCAGGAGGTGAGTTGCCCAGGCTTTTTCTATTGGATGTGAGTTGAATCTTTGTACATTTGGGTTTTCTAAGCTGTTTATTGTGTGCCAGAATCTTGCACTGTTGTTAGTCTTTGCGTTGTGCAGTAGCCTGGCCCACAGGTTATTTTCTGATTCCCCTTTCCCTAACCAGATTACTTTTTTCTTATTTGCTTTTAATTGCGTTAGCTCCTTCTGGATAAAGGGGTCATAACTAGGCCTGGGCTAAATTTCCGTTCCGCTCGCGGAAATTGCGATAATTTGACATTTTCGCGTTCCGCGGAGAGCGCGAAAATGTCAAAATTTCTGCATTCCGCAGCTTAGCGATAATTTGTTTCTTGCTCGCGCTGTAAAATAATACATTCTCGCGCGCGCGCAATCGCCTTACCTGCATCCCCGCGTTCGCTGACAAGTTTTCCCGATCCGGTCGCATTCTCCACGAGATGTTGGATTGTTGGTAGCCATTTGCGCTGTCTCGCGACAGTTCGCGGCCGCAGTAACGTCATGCGTCGCGCGATCACGTCTTTCTTCTCGCGATCATGCACCGCGAGAAGAGTGAAAACAAGATGGTCGCGCCCGCGAGCAACCGCATGGGTAAGTTGGCGAGCCGCGACCACGCAGAAAATACCGCAAACGGGCAGGAAAAATCTTCTGCATCTTCGCGATATTTCCGCGTGTTTGCGGAGATTTGTAACATTTTCGCGATAATTTGCGTAAGTCGCTTTCGCAAATTCCGCCCACCCCTAGTCATAACCAGTTTGCCGAAGTCTGCGTAATGTTTTATTTTTTGCTTTCTTGAGCTCCTGAAGGGTTGGGATCTTAAAGTTGGAGAGGTGATTCCTGCGCCGCGCCCGGCTCTTGCTGTGTATATAACTCCTAAGTTTTTGATGAAGAGTTCCCAACGAGTTATCATGTTTGTGTCTGCCTCATCCTGGTTATCCCTAAGTATCTTTGCTGAAGCCTGCAATTTTTCCGGTTGGTTAGTTTTGCATTTTATCCTCCTGAAGTTCTCAATGTGAATGGAATCTGGATCCGCCACAGGCTGGTCTGGATTCAAACTGAGTATAGTCATGATAATTTCCTGAGTTAGATGATCGCTTTGGCCTTGTGTCCCTATCTGAAAGCCTGCAATCTTGCTGAAAAGCTGTAAGGTGACAAAGGTATAATCTATTAGTGTATTGGCAGCAGCATTGTGAAATGTTGCCTCTGGAGGCTGATCTCCCGGGAAGTGAGCTCTTTCCCAAAACAAGGACTCAGAAGGTAAAACTCAATAATTGGATGGCACACTACTACACCTTGGTTTGATTTTCAACCAAATGTTATTTAGCTCATAATTGACCTGTGGTGCCTGAAACACAGCATTCAAAGTTATACCATTGTTTGTTTCAAGACAGTTAGACCTGCAGCAGCAACCTTTGATGTGCTTTTGCCTATTGTTAGGCTCGGTATGCCTACATTGTTGCTTTTAAGAAAGTCTGGCAGAGCATTCCCGAGTTACATATTGCTGACCTGTGAATTTTAGTAAAAGAGACAGCATGTAGCTATAAGGTCTAAGAATGGCAGAGATCAGAGTGATAGAGGGGTGTCCATGATTTTATGAAATGTCTAGAAGAATGGAAATTGTGTGTTGGAAAGCTCTGTGTATGTACCACATTCAGGTATTCTTTTTTTTTTAAGCTACTGAAATAGAGGGATTTATTGAATGCTATGCCAGCACATGTGTAACAGCGATTAGTTGTAAGATGTGGTAATACATGAGGCACAGATGTTTCCTCTTAGGTACAACTGAATTGCTACTATTAAGTGGGGACCAAATATGGTCTGCAGTTTACATCTAATCAGGATCTGTCGAGAACCTATTTTCTGACTAGTAAAGTTATATCTTGTTTTATATCTAACAGAGCCTCACTCATTACTTTTGAAGTATTTGGGTGTGCTTGAACACGGAAGATATTCGGGGTAACGTTCTAAAGGAAAGAATACATGTTGAGACAACACACATACGCTAAGGAGTTTAATGCACAATTTTTGTTAGAAGAGGAAGGATTTAATTAGTAACCACATTTGAAAAGTGATGAAAAGGGCATATTACAGTTTTAAAAGATAAGAATGTATCCAATTAATAGGACTGTCCTGAAATTATATACTCAAAACCATAAGCAGATCATATAGTTCATGGATGAAACCAGGGCCTGATTGGGGAACCAAAAGCAGCCCTGGCAAAAATTCTTAAACCAGCCTTGCTCCCTTAGTCTACTAGCGCAATCTCTTTCTCCATCAATTCATTCTCTCTCTTTCTCTCCTGCAGTGTCTCCCTCTGTGATCACATTCTCTCTACTTTCCTTCTCCCTCTCTCGCTCTCTAGAAGCTCCTGTGCCTGCTACAATTAATCTACAGAGTTGAGAGAATGATAGGGGCACCAGGATAAGCCCTAGGCTTCCAAAAGTGCGAACCCACCAGGGAAATACCCAGTGGAATAAAAGGCCTATCCTGCCGTGGATGAACATGTATCCCTCAATGTAAAATGAAGAGAGAAGCGGAGTCAACGAATGGGAATTGTTTTTGTTGACATTTGCAAATAAGAGAGGAAACTGTCTATTGGTTCTGAAGGACTTGTCTGTGGTCTTTGAAACTGTTGTTAATCCTCTCTTGCAAAGATTACCATTTGTAGTTCCGTCTAATTCTGCCTTGCTAAAGTGATTTGAATCCTTCTCACCAGATTGTGAGCAACAAGTCACCCCTTTCTCTCACAAGAATTCCATCACTACTGTGGAGTTCTCCAAAACGCAACATACACTGGCCCTCTTCAGTGTATACTTTGTACCCCAATTTTCCTATTTATTATTTATTGGACTGTGTGAATCAGCATTTACTCATATGACAATGATACTTAAGTATACATTAAATGATCAAAAGACAGCCTTATGGCAGAGCTAAACAAAGAAAAGCCTTTGACAGAAGTGGAGGCATCAGTATGGAACGGTCACTTCTAATTCAGCAAAGCTAAAACAGAGCTTATTCTGTTCAGGACCAAGATCACGTCATCTTAACATAAATCCCAATCGCTCACCATCTGGGACAATCAGAATCCCTATCTAAGTCAAAAACATTCTTTCCATAATTTGTTTAAAGTTTGAAAGTGATGGGGCCAGATTCCCTGTCCTCAATTTTCTCAGGAAGCCCTGGTCAATGGACCATTTGGTCCTACTTAAAAGTGTAGAGGGGAGAAATATCTTACCAATTTAGGGGCATATTATCAAGCAAGGCGTTACAATTATCGGCGCTTTAGCAGCAGAAAACTGCCACTAAAGCGGCGATAATGGGCTTGATAATATGCCCTTGAGAATTCCAATAGAAGCCCATGTTCACACCAGAACAAGGGCTTCTATTGAAATTCTCTAGAGCATATTATCAAGCCCATTATCTCCGCTATAGCGGTAGTTTTCTGCCGCTAAAGCGGCGATAATTGTAACGCCGTTTCATGATAATATGCCCCTAAGTTTCACAGTTCAAATAAACCATGACTCTGTGGATTCGCTGACTCCAGGTTCTAAGTTTAGTTAATTTATTATTTAATTTATTACAAAGCCAAAAATAACTGGGCATACAGACACCTCAAGATGAGGGTGTAGAAACACATTGGAACTAATACAAAGCCAAACCCATGTACAAAATTGAGTCTATAAAGCATACAAAGAATTACCAATTTGAGAATCAAGACGCAGAATATCACAGCGCAAACATCAAGAGTGTTCTTCTTTGGTGGCTTGTAAGTAAAAAGTATTAGTCTGTCCCTACACTACAGCTAACATGACATTCCTACTTAGCACTGTTCCCCAGGCAAAATTAATGAAAGGTGTCAGGGCGTGAAGACGTCCTAAGAAGTACACTCAAATTATATGAGTCATGTAGCATAAAGCTACAGATTTTGTTCTCAGCTGCTTCTTGTCTTCTTTCAATCAGGTCCCATCCCTTCTCCTCTCCTACGTAACATCAGGTGATCACGCCATCCAGCTGGAGACCTTCTTGTAGGTAACTTTCCACTCTGCTTGATCTTTCCAGGCGCTAGCTCGATGACTTTGATTCCCAGGCCTTCTCCAGTGAGAAAGAACACCGTCCCACATTATCAGCATCTTTTGTTCAAATGTATCCTCTCCTCCCTAAGCCTAACTCCTAAAACAAAAGCGTTATTCTAACTTAACAAAGCTGTGTTTTACACCTGCAACAGAACCGTGAGAAAGGAAAAATTCTATTTGCACATGAACACTGCGAACATTTTAGTTCGAGAGCCAGGGAAATACTCATGAGGCCTACAGGAAATCGGCTAACATAAGAGTCAATATGGGCTTCGTTAGACACAATTATGCATGACTATTATTACAGTGCACATTTGGATCTGTACATTACACGTAAAAGGGTCAGATTCTCATTAGTCACTATTAAATGAACATTCATCTTTTTCCCTTTTTTAGCTTGGTCACAATGTTATTTTCTCCATGTTATGCAAAATTACTCTTCTCTTTACTTTACGCCGTTATTGCGTAACCACATGTTAAAACGACAATGGAATATATGTGAGTGCAACCTACCCATGATTATAATGCACCCCTACAATTTGGAGCACCATCGCGCTCCATCAAAAGCTTATTGAGAACAAAATTCCCACAATACGTATCAAGTGAAAAACACGGTTACAATCCAAATATGATATGTAATTAGAACTGTGAACAAATTAATTATGAACAATAATCTGAAACCATCAAATGAGCAAATAATGAAAAAAGGAGGCGATTGAAAGAAAGTAATGAGGGAAATGGGTAAGAGAGAAGGGAGGGAGAAGGAGAAGGGGATAAAAGAGAATACGAGAAATAATATACTTGAACCTATACTCATTAATTTGAAATAGAATTTAACAGTGCATTCATTGAAAATGTTATTGGGAAGACACTATTGCAACAAAAAGCTGAAAAGAAAAAAGAATATGTAGAACAAATGATAGAGATAAAAGCGTTCACAGATCACTGAGGCTTATCAACTTCTTCAGCAGAAATATGTTTGTGTTTATCTAACAAGCTAGACATGTTAAGAAATATTGTAATAAGAAGCAACAGTTTTTATTTTTTAACAACATGTAATAAAGAATATTCATGAGCATTATCTAACCTATGGTTATAACAAGCAGCAAACCATCAGGATTTGAAGTTTACAGTAGAAGCTGATTTCTAGTTAGCAGTGATTTGATGAAAAGCTACTGTTATTAATAAATCAATTAGTTTGTTGTTTTGAGCATAATTGATCAAATCAGAGGATAGAACTCCTAAAAAATATTCCTAATGTGAAAAGAAAATGTTATTTATGTGAGACCAGAGCCTTCTCATGTATATAGGAATAGGAAAATAAAATAAGCTTAAGATCACTGTTTGTCTCATCACAGCACCAACATTTTGTGGAAGGCTCCCAATCAAACTGTGCCAACGTCGCAGGCGTAATCAAAATATGATTCAATATATAATATAGGGCCCGATTCACAGAACTAACTTAAGACAAAATCCTAAATTTACTACTTTTGGTATTCACAGAAGTTAGGATTTTGTCTTAAGTTTGTCTTAAGACAAACTTAAGACAGACTTAAGACAGACTTAAGACAGACTTAAGTTAGGATTTTGTCTTAAGTTTGTCTTAAGTCTGTCTTAAGTCTGTCTTAAGTCTGTCTTCAGTTTGTCTTACGTTTGTCTTAACACAAACTTAAGACAAAATCCTAACTTCTGTGAATACCAAAAGTAGCAAGCTTAGGATTTTGTCTTAAGTTAGTTCTGTGAATCGGCCCCAAAGTGTTTGGGTAGTATTAGCTTCATGCGATGATTTAAACGTTTATAATCAAATTTTATTCCAGACGTCTACAGACTAACAAACATAAAAAATGTTGCCAATTGTAATTACATTTTTGATTTTGATCTTGATAGACCTGCCTACCTCCTTCGCTTTTTCTGAACTAATTTTTCTGGCATTAGAACTCTGTGCACTTTACCACTGCTAACCAGTGCTGAAGTGCCTGTGCTCTCTCCTTTCAACATTCTAATATCGGCTTATCCCCAGTTAGCATATTTAATTTACTTATAAGCCCCCCGAAAAGTTGCACTACCTGTGCCTGTAAATTAAATGCTACTAGTCGGTCTGCAACACTGATTGTACTACCCACTTACGTAACCCTTTAAACATGCCTGAGGCCTGCCATTGCAGAGCCTGTGTGTACAGTTTTAAACTGTTACAGCAAAAAAATGATGGACGGAATGCTGACAATGCAAACATTCTCCCCCGTCAAAAGATCTGGGTAAAATCCATCTTTCTTTTGCCCACTACGCCACCCCAGTTTGGACCCAGCCATATGCAAATCAGTCTTGACCCTGTGCCTCATGGGAACAGTCCAGACCGAACTGCCAGGCTAGGTCCTTCCTGGACCGGAAACAAGCATCCTGGGACTGGTTTCAGGGTATGTCACCCTTCTTCAGCCAGGCCAGCGTGAATCCAGGGTCACCGTGAGCAAGGGACCCACGTCTGGGCATACCCATCCCACTTAGGGCGAAAAGTGTTACAGAAAACAAATGATGGATGCAATGCTGACAATGCAAACATTCTCCCCCAATCAAAAGATCTGGGTTAAATCCATCTTTCTTTTGCCCACTACGCCACCCCAGTTTGGACCCAGCCATATGCAAATCAGTCTTGACCATGTGCCTCATGCGAACAGTCCAGACCGAACTGCCAGGCCAGGTCCTCCCTGGACCGGAAACAAGCATCCTGGGACCGGTTTCAAGGTATGTCACCCTTCTTCAGCCAAGCTAGCTTGAATCCAATGGCACAGTGAGCAAGGGACCCACGTCTGGGCATACCCATCCCACTTAGGTCGAAAAGTGTTACAGCAAACAAATGATGGACGGAATGCTGACAATGCAAACATTCTCCCCCAGTCAAAAGATCTGGGTTAAATCCATCTTTCTTTTGCCCACTACACCACCCCAGTTTGGACCCAGCCATATGCAAATCAGTCTTGACCCTGTGCCTCATGGGAACAGTCCAGACCAAACTGCCAGGCCAGGTCCTCCCTGGACCGGAAACAAGCATCCTGGGACCTGTTTCAGGGTATGTCACCCTTCTGCAGCCAGGCTAGCTTGAATCCAGTGGCACAGTGAGCAAGGGACCCACGTCTGGGCATACCCATCCCACTTAGGGCGAAAAGTGTTACAGCGAACAAATGATGGACGGAATGCTGACAATGCAAACATTCTCCCCTAGTCAAAAGATCTGGGTTAAATCCATCTTTCTTTTGCCCACTACGCCACCCCAGTTTGGACCCAGCCATATGCAAATCAGTCTTGACCCTGTGCCTCATGGGAACAGTTCAGACCGAACTGCCGGGCCAGGTCCTCCCTGGACCGGAAACAAGCATCCTGGGACCGATTACAGGGTATGTCACCCTTCTTAAGCTAGGCTAGCTTGAATCCAGTGGCACAGTGATTAAGGGACAGACGTCTGGGCATACCCATCCCACTTAGGGCAGAAAGTGTTACAGCAAACAAATGATGGACAGACTGCTGACAATGCAACCAGGATGCTTGTTTCCTGTCCAGGCAGGACCTGGCTTGGCAGTTCAGGCTGGACTGTTCCCACAAGGAACAGGGTCAAGACTGATTTGCATATGGCTGGGTCCAAACTGGGGTGGTGTGGTGAGCAAAAGAATGATGGATTAAACCCAGATCCTTGTGAGTGGTGGTGAATGTTTGCATTGTCCAGCATTCCGTCCATCAATTGTTTCTTTTACAGTTTAAAACTGCCATTCTAACCTGGCAGAATAAATCGTGCCAGGGCCAAATATTCCCTTTTCATACATATAGGTCACCCCTAGGGTAGGCCCTGGACAGCCCAGAGGGCAGGGTGCCATGTATCTAAAAACTAGGACACTTATCTTTAAGTTCTACTTGTCCTGGTAGTGAAAACTCTTAAATTAGTTTTTCACTACTGTAAGGCCTATCTCTCCCATAGGTTAAGATTTGTGTTACTTTATTACCATCTATAAGTGTAATTTCCAAATGTAAAGAGATGATCGGTTCATGTTTGGTATCTCTGGAATCCTAATTTAAAATTCTAACTTATGTTGAAGTCAGACTATAAATCACAATTCAGAAAATGCCCCTTTTAGAACTTCGGAGGCAACTTAAGTACTATGAGTTGCAGAACATAGGTCATCAGTAAGAGTCATCATTGTCTCGTTGATAAAGAACTGAATAACTCATGTATACAGAACTGTTGTTTTTTTATGTTTTCATGTCAAAGGGAATTCCGCAAGAGTACAATATGAGCAGACTGAAGTTTAATTCTAAAGTTTCTTTTTGATGTATTTTTTACACTATCACTCTGTTTACTTTTTCAGGATTGCATTTAAACATGGATTCATTATAATAATTTAACAATTTAGTTTTAGCATTTAATAAGAATGGCAGGCACAACGGATTAGAACACAGTGCTTCTTTTATATTTATTTTGGGTGGGGTTGACGGTCACATGGTTAGTTTGCATTTCACGGAATGGTTTGAATGGATTGGTGTTATCGGAAGCACATTGGAAGTTTAAAGGGAAGCAGTTTACTGCATACACATTTAAGATTATCAGTTGAAGGAGTCACGGAGCTGATGATGGCGCTGAGATGTTGGGGAAGTGGCTTGTATTTGTTATATTGTAAGTGCACTTTTTTGATGCTTGTTTTGGCTTCTTAAGCACCCAGTTTAATATAGGAAACTCTGCACGAAAGTCACACTTTTTACATCGTAGATTATATTTTCTTTGGGTGTTGGTTTATCTTTTAGTTTAAACGTGTGATACACGGTATTAATTAATGGTGTGTTTTGCGTTTAGTTTTGTGGATTTTATGGTTGTTTTTGGATATTCACATAAACATAGAGTTAAATTCGACAAAAGTATACAGAAACACTGATGGTTTGTTTTAAACACCACACGTATCCCTGACGAAGGACACACTGCCCGAAATGCTTTGGGTGAACACTTGGATGAGTACCTAGAATGAAAGTGGATTCTAACATGCTGTTACAAAAGGGGACAATGGCAGCAAGGGACTCTTAAAGCCGCACTAAGCCTTTAATCACTAAATATGTTTAGAATAGATTTATAATCAAGTGAGTGCCCATCTCTGAGGTCCACTGCCACAAGACCTAATACATTCCCATGGATAAAGAGCAAAGAGAGGCACACAAAGAATCGCATATAATATACAACAAATGACAAATCTTTCACGATCTTCAATGTGGAGGATTCTTCTTTATCATTTTCACAAGATGAGGGATACACACAGCCTCAGCCAACGCGTTTCACTCCAATGGACTTCCTTAGGGCTAAATACAGGACAAAATCGCTCGCTAGACCATGGACTGGTATCCGCTCTTCTATCTTCAACTTAGTACTAAAAAAATTATTTTTGTTCTTTAAACAAATGTCCAAGTCTTGGGCAAATAATACTCCAATGGACAAGAATAACTGTCTTTAGAGGAACTGTATACACCGAGCTCAGGCTGTCATCACCTAGCAAAGCAAACATAGTCGGATTGACGAGTAATCAAATCCTTCCCGGAAGAATTATTTTAGTACTAAGTTGAAGTTAGAAGAGTGGATACCAGTGGATCTCTTTGCTCTTTATCTATGTGCTGTTACAAAAGACCTGGATGGGCATTTATGCTGGATTTTAAGTTTGGAATCACATTGCCCCCATTGTGAACAGGAAGATTATCATTGAAAAAATATAAATAAGAATTGATTACTTTGGAATACCATAGTTTATTTGGAATAACGCTGTTTGGATGCTACAGCACATGTCTTTGGAGCTGTGCAACTTGAAACTGAGCACAACGGTGCAGCAGTTTAATTTTGGAAATTCCTTTTTAGAAACTTAACATTTTCTTGCCTTAGCCATTTGGTGCCAGCAGCTTGTTGCTGGTACAAGACTAGGTGTAGCCGGCAGTTGCGCTTTGTGTATTCCTCCTAGACAGCTACACACAATGGGAGCTTAGTTGTGACTGGATGGGCCATCATTAGCAGAATGGAAGGGAGGAACTGGGCGCAACTTCACTTACATCTGAATAGGCGGCGTCCTGCCTCCACACAAAGGGCTGCATGCCCTCTGTAGTTAGTCTGGAGCCAGGGCAGGGAAGGCAGGGCATCTGTGCACTTCAAATGAATGCCTCTAGAAGCTTCTCTCCACTTAAAAGGCACAGCTGTGTATAAAAGAAGATCCTCAGACACCACCACTTCTGGACCTGTGAATACTCTGCCAAGAAGATGGTATGCTGTGCTGCTGAAGAACTGCCACTCTGAGGCACTCAACTCTGCTGGACTGCTTTTTTTGTGCTGACCTACTGCCTTCTGCCCTCTTGCCTGGTTGAGAAGGCCTGGACCTGCACCTTTTGAGCCCAGAGCCCAGAACCCAGAGTGACTCCAAGGTTTAGTTGGCTGGCCTCTTGATCAAAAACCTCAGAGACATAACAGGCTTCCAATGACCTTGTATTTGCACCAGGACTTTGCCCTCTGTGTGTCTACCATGCCAAGTGATACCACCTTTGTCCTGGACCTTTGGAAGTGAGCTTAAAGTGCTTTGTCAGCCTCTGTGTATCCAGCAAACCAATGCATTTCCTCTGCTGCACATTGCCACGAAAAGAACCGATACATCTTCACTACTGCTTGGATTGGACCTGTTGCAAAGACTTGCATCGCAGCCGCGGCATGCATCACCATCAGAACCACTGCTGTGTGACACATCCCCGACTTCGGACTTCACATCTCAAGCCCTCGTCAATGGGATCCTCATCATCGACTCAACAGGACCCCACAGCGCAGCCTCACTGCATCTCGGAACTGACGCATTGCTTCGGTAGCACAATGCATCTTTGACATGGATCCACCCCATGCTCTGCAACCCAATATTTAAGGTACCCTGTTCAGCAGGCCTAACTGGGTCCCTGTAGCCGGCCTGTGCTCCATCATGGTCAGCCTGAACTTTGCCCCAGTGTGGCTTGACTAGATAGCTACAGATGACGCGTTAGAACTTTTGGCACTATTTACTCTGAAAACTTTAAAATTCAATATCTCCCGTTGTTGTTTTGTTTCATTTATTAAAATAACCACTATTTTTCTAATCCTATTGTGGGCTCCTTTTGTGGTGTGTTTTCACTGTGTTACAGTTTGAGGTGTTGCACACATACTTTACACATTGCCTCTAAATTAAGCTTGTCTGCTCTGTGCCAAGCTACCATAGGGTTGAGCAAAGGTTAATTTGGGGTTTTCTTGTGCCTTACCCTGAAAAGGATTGCAGTTGCTGCTTGCCCAGGGCTCACACCCCAGTCAATCAGTAACCCAATTTCTTACAGACGTTTTGTTTTTGCTGCTTTGAGAACATTTACGAGATCGGTTTGTTGTAGAAATAGAATTACATCACCTCTGGGTTTGGAGTTTGACCTATGGCCTAATCTTTGGGCTTTTTTAATATTTGGATGAGTTGAAAATGGCAGATTGAAAACTTAAACTTATGGAATGAAAGATTTGAAGAAGCTCACAGAATCCAACCCTTCCACATTCTCTGAGATGCCATAAATTCTGAGATTGTTCCTATAATTCTTGTTTTCCAAATCCTGTTCGTCTTCTAACGTTCAAGAGGTCTGATTGTGGAGAATCAATTATAGAAGTAGCATCTTGTAAATCGCCCTACTCTTTGTTCCACTTCAGTGACTTTCTTGTCCATTAAAGCCTGGTAGCCTGTTGATTTGTTTCTTCCATGTAGGGTTTCAGGCCCAAATCTTCTATAGTAAAAGCTCCATGGGAATGGGTATAGATGGTTAGACCAGAGATGGCTGGTCCTTTTGGTATTTTATTTATTGGTAAATACAACCTATTACTAGGTGAAGGAATTTTTGGAATCCTTACAGGCAATGAGTCAGATATGATATAGATGTTTAAAAAAATCAGAGTCAGGAGTATCTGGAGAAGCTGTCTCTGTCGAGAGTGGTTTGCAGATTAACTTAAATTTCCTTGGTTTGCCCATAAACTGGATAGTCCCTATAAAGGAGTTTCAATGAGGCCAGAGGAACTCTTGTCACAGCAGTAGATTATGTGAGAGAGAAAAGATGTATGAAAAAATCTAAGAAGATAAATACACTTATACTAGATCATGAATTACAAAAAGTCATCAGAAATGCACATGTAGAGTGATCTAAAATGATAGAACGCAAAAGATATAATGGAGAAGCTTTGCCTTAATACTCCAGTTAGCAATTTGTTGAAGCTTTGTCATAAAAGAAGAGGTGCACCTATTGCCTGACAAAATGGTGACTACACCTCACGTTACAGGTGTCTGTAATACTTTTAGAAGTTTGCCACCGAATTCCAGGAGGAAACAATATGTCCAGAAAGGAGAGTGACATAAACCATCAGAGGAAAAATAAGCTTCGTTTAATTTTCAGCATGATTACAAGAACGTAAAGGGTGCTGTATGGTCATAAGGCGTGAGAGAAAAGCAATGCATCTAGCATTACAAAATGGCGCCCGCATTTCAAGATCGGCCCAAATCTAAGCAATACAGTGAATATAGCGGAAAGCAAGGTCTGAAAAATATTCTTCACATTGTCAGGATGCCCATGTTCCACCTGGGGAGACTGCTATGGATAGTTTATTTTGCCAATCTTTCCGACGTTACAGAGCACCATCAATGTGTCAAGGGTGAACATGCAATGCTCCCTTCAGCCAGGACACTTCTCTTTCTTTAGCCTAGCCTCCACAGCCACCCCTCCTCTTTCCCTCCACTATACACAAATTCCCCTGCTTCTTTTTTACCACTTGCCTAGAGCAGGTTATAAACAGCAGTGTTCAATGGAATTGGAATTCTGAGTGATATTAAGCCTGATACAACGGGGTTCGCAAAGTTATCCCCATACCAGGGGATTTAACTCGTAATTGCACTGTGTGTTACTACACAGTACCGGCTTTGCACCCCTCCAGCACTGTGCAACACGTAATGAGAGTCATAGGGGCTCACTGAAGGCGAAATGGGAGCTGGAAGTGCAGACTGAGATCCCTGACGCTACGTGGGCGGGGCTGGTGCGGCGAGCTCGGAAAAGTACCAGGAACGCGCGCTTCCAGCTGATACACTTCTATATTCTCCACAGGGCCTACCTTACACCAAGTAACCTTGGGAGGTATTTTGGGGTGGCAGATGCGGCGTGCCCAAGATGTGGAATGGTGGGAGCGGAACTGGGGCCGAGACGCCGTCCAAGCCCGAAGGGGCCCCCCGGAGCAATCCAGCCACACAAACACAGTGAATAGTTATGTACTTCTGAATGGTACCCAGTTTACAAGTGAGAGCCGGGAAAAGTCGCAGTTGCGGGAGTGAGCACGGGAGGTGGGGAGGGAGGGAGGGGAACGGGGAATGGGATGGGGGAGGGGCAGTGTTGGGGGCAAGGGACGGGGAGGGGGGGAAAACTCTAAAGCGGAACGTAGTCACCCTACCTTGTTAGCAGCAAAAGTAAAGCTCAAACTACAGTTCAGTCTGATGATCCCTGAACATCGCTGCCCGGCCTCCGGGATGTGGGCTCATGAGCTGTGTACGGCTGTCTGAATGGCCACAGGATATGTGGCATTGGTATCAGTGATGCAGGCAAAGTAATAATGTATGCTGCTGCTATTATTGTTCTGCAATAAAAACGGTTTTACAAAAAAAATGAGAGTCATAGGGGCTGATTATGATGTCGGTTGGACTTGCATCCAACCGACACCGCTGCAGACTGGAAACGCCCGACCATAGGTCGGCGGTTCCGACCGCAGAATTTGGATGCATCTACCCTATAGGCGGTTGGAAACATCAATTTTTCGACGGCAGCTTGTGAGGCGGGTGGAAAAGGCCCACAGCACAAGCTGCCATTGAAAAATGGATGTCTGTAAACATCCCTGCACCGTGTGGCAGGCACCATGCGGTGTCTGCCACATGGTACCCATAGCGAAGGGCCTGGAGGGAAGGGGGCCCTGCGAGGGGCCCCCAAAGTCACTTTCCGACAGCCTTTCCATGTCGGCAGTCATTGTAATACGCCGGTCGTAGTGAAAACATTGATGTCAGGTGGAAAGGCTTCGACAAGCTTTTGGATGGCTTTCTGTCTGACATCGTAATCGGGCCCTAGCTGTATGTGATGTTTGCCATTGTTTAATGCTTCAGACTTGCAACAAAACTTTAAACGATCCCAAAGATATACGTCGACTGAGTGGCTTTTACAGTTATCCAAATCCTTACTGTCGGGAAGAAACCTTAGAAGAAATAGGAACAAACCCATAGCCCTTTTTCTGTAAAAAGGGTGTGTTTCTGGTATGTCCAAGCATCTTCTGTCATGCTTATTAGTTATTTAAAAACCTAAGTATGAATATAGTGTGATAAGGTTTTTTATGCCTGCTCCTATTTATGGAAGAACATGCTTGCTTATATACTTTGAAAAGCAGACAGATGTTCTACCATGAACCAAAGATACTAGGAGATAGACGTGAAAAAGGAAACAGAGAATGTTGGCAAAGACTTTAAGTTCCTCATTCTGTGTGGGCCAGCTTTACGTTCTAGTCATTTTGTTCAGGTGAAAATCTAATACCTCACCATGTGATTTTGTTCCTGGAGGCAAAATCACCACATTATTCTAACTTGTCCTGCTTTGAATGAGTAATAGCATGCAAAATCAGAGTAAGTGCACCTGAATTAAGTACATTTCAACCCTTTATGACTGAATTTCTGAGAGCACATTACAACAGGTATCACCTGGGGCATAGAATACAATTCCAGGAGGGCGGTATTACTGCAAAATCCAGAATACTGGGATAAGCTCTAGCACTGTCCCTGATCCCAAAATTTCCAGTTCACTGAGAATGGGACGAAGAGTGGTGCCATCCATTGTCAGCAATATGGAAGTACCTCCAGTCGCTATAAATATTATGTAGAGTATGCTGAAACTAGGTGTTTTTAAAATTATAGAACCGAGGATGTCAAATCCTCCAAATTCATGAATATATTCAAATCCCTGCAGCAGCAACAGTAGTCCAAGGCCAAGAAATGACGCTAAATCAAATTTCAGAAACCAGAGTCATTGTATGAAGACATGAAAGTCTCATAAAAAGTCTTGCTGAGTGTAATATAATATATCTCTTGTCGAAGCATCACTTCTGAAAGATGATAACCACAATTGGTGCCCAGCAGGGTTGGACTGGGACAAAAAATAGGCCCAACACCAAAATTAAAGTGGCCCCTGTAGTGAATTAGAAATCTAAAAATGTAGCCTAAGTTTGCAAATTGACGCAGTTTAAAACTTGTGAAGACATGCTGTAAAACTGTTTGCAAGGTATGGAAGACGGGAAACAACCTTTACAATGCTGTTGTTACTTCACACTCCATAACAGCGCGGTTGTTACAACGACCGCGTCGTTACAACGCAATGCCATTACAACGCAAGTCATTAGATCAACTTGCTCTAGATGGCGCTCCAACCTAAGGAATAGTATGATTTACTATTCGAACACCTTCCGTACTGTTGCAAATGGTGGAGATGGAATAGTAAATAATACTATTCCTAATGTTGGAGCGCCATCTAGTGCAAGTCGATCTAATGACATGTGTTGTAAAGGTATCGCGTTGTAACAACGCGGTCGTTGTAATGACCGTGTTGTTATGGAACGCGATGTAAAAGCTTGCGTTGTAGCATGCTATATTCATGGAAGACTGCATGCATTTTAACCTTCCGGAAGCAATGTTTGTTTTAACATCAGGGAAATCAGCATTAAAAAGTAGCCCCACAACAGAGAAAAACCGGCCCACACACTGGCCTGTGAGACCAACCCATTGGGCACTGCCTGGTTGCCCTGTTGGCCAGTCCGACTCTGGTGCCCAGTGCAAATTGTGTGCTCGTGGTTGCAGAAAGGGCACTCGTTTTTGGGGACCTTGACTTCTTTTCCGCATTACAATTTTGACCAAGGGCAGGACAGAGATGGAAAGAAAAGGAGGAAAGAAGGATGAAGAGAAAGACAGAAAAATTGTGACAAAGGGAGAAAGCAGGGATGAAAAATAACCTACAAGAGTGAGATAAAGGGGCAGGGAATGTCTGGTTGGGGATTAAAGAGGAAGGAGAAACAGACTAGACTGCCTTGGTATTTAGCAACCCCCACATTTGTCTGCGAAAACCTTTGGGACCCGTCACATATTGCTTAAGAAATTAAGCACTATCTTAATGCCACATTCAGGGCCGAACTGGGAATGTAAAATAGCCCTGGAAAAATTATACGTTCTTCCCCCAGGTGCAGACGTGCTAATAAGCGCTAGAATCAGAGCAACTCTTTCAAGTTGCCTATGGGATCGCGTAACGTGCACCACCACTCCTGGTGGCTGAAACCAGCTTTCAAGTGTCAAAACCGGCCTCCTGGGGCTCCAGCTTCCAGGGGACTGGCCACTTGTCTGGCTGGTCAGTCCAGCCATGGCCACAGTTCTATGTATATTTTTATTATCAGCATTTTTGGCAAAAGGGAAGAGTTTGCCAATAAGAAATATGAATGGAAGGCTGAAACAGGCATGTATGTTTTTAGAAATCACTGGGGGACAAAAAAAGGCAAGAAAAAGGCAACATACTCGCAGACTAACAGAGAGAAATATGATTTCCTACACCCCGAATTACTTATCTCACTGACACATGGCTCAACCAATTGATCCAGAGTTGAAAGACTCTAATGCAGATCAGACGCTCTTATGCTGTCTAACTAAGTACACGTTCAACAAATACCATTATATATCATACACAGATAAATATAGCATTATAAACCTGTTGAGATATCCAGCCTGCCTTATTCCTCTACTTAGGGCCTGATTATGAGCAGGACGTTATATTCCGATCCATGCATAAACAAACTCCTGTTTACACACAGGTCAGAATTATGAGCTGGTAGGTATATAACACATCTGATAACTATCCGATGTGTTAAATACCGCAACCTTTGTGAAATGTTTGCAGGTTAAACCTGTCGAAATTTAACGGGTGCAAAGCATTCAGTATTTACCATGGCATGAGGATTTTGCCATGTTCAACATAAAATATGCATGTTATACCTCTCCAACTCGTAATAGAAGCTAATATCACACCTGATAACAAACGTATTCCATGGTATCATTATTTATCAGGTGCGATAAATTGCACCTCAACTCCTAATCAGGGCCACTAGTGTCCCAAAGAAGAGACTGCAGTTGTTATTACATTAGTACTTGCAATGTTTCGCTTCCAATTTTTCTCGAAGTCGACATAGGTTTGAATTATTTTTCCAACGTGCTCACAGAAAAAATATCTCTTTACACCGAGGAATCTAACATAACACAACATGTGTATTTGTAAAGCACACATTCACCCGGAGACATTTTGGCGCTGAATAACAGTGTTTATAGTTGCCCAACTCAATGGTACTCATTTTATTAACCTCAGATAGATGAACGGCTGAGTGGACCTGCAGGGATTTGAACCTGTGACCATGAGGTCAAACACAGGCCCCCTGCAATGGACGCATTATTCCACTGAGCCACCAGACCCTCATGTGAGGAGGAAGTTTCCCTCGTGTCGCACCCACGTAGTCATCACAATGCCCCAGAAAGCCTCATGTGTAGTTGTCAAATGCTGACAATTATGCATTTGCATTCGCTGTGCAATTTTTCCAGCGTTCTTGACATTAACATCAGTGACGCACCTAATGTAAACTGTCAGGGGCACTGGAACGTCACTTTTTACAACGCTTAATGCTGCCTTGTAAATAAGGCAGAGGCAGCTCGCCAAAGGAGTGCTGCGCAATGGTGGGGCGGGGGGCTAGTGGACAACGGACAGGAGTAAGGTAAGTAAATAAATAAATAAAACGATTTACCTTGCGCTCGCTGCGTCGCTAACTCGGTGACGTATGTCCATCGTATGTCGGACTCCACTACCCCCCCACCCTGCCCCTCCTTCGCCCCGCCCCGCAGCACTCTCTCGGCGTGCCGCCACTGAAATAAGGCCCCCTTTCACGCTATGGTTAGCGTGAAAGGTATGGGTAGTGGGTGTTGCAGTGGGCGTTCCACCGCAACACCCATTGATTTTGATGCTGCCCCCTGTTTACAAGGGCAGCGTAAATAGAAGGCAGCGCCAAAATTCAGACCAGGAAAAACCTGGTCTTAAGTTTGCGAAACCAGCAAACATGCTTTATTTCTCCTCGTTTTTGCTTTTTCCATGTGTGCTGCCTTGTGCAGCACATATGGAAAAAAGCAAAATGCCTTGGATTGTTTATGTACAGGAAGGCCCCCCTTCCTATGCATAAACAATCTTTAAAAAAATGCCATTTTGTGACTCCCATGTCTGCTGCATTAAACAGCACACATAGAAGTGACAAAATGGCATTTAGAGAAGGGAAACCTTCCTGTACATAAACAATCTTTCCCCTGCACGCAGACACCCTTGCACTATGGTGCAAGGGTACCTGCGTTGGTGCTTCACTGCTAAGTATAGCGCCAGCGCAGGGGGAAACGTAAGGCTGCACCATATTGTTGTAAATATGGTGCAGCCTTGCGTCTCTAAAGTGGCGGAGTGAGGCGTTAAGCCGTGAGGGCTAACGCCTCACTCCGCCACTTCCTTAAATATATGCCCCTCAGTGTGATAAGAAACACCATAAAAAAGAAAGTAAGTACTTATCGGTGGATGGATGCCAGATTCATGTGCGTTCACTTTCTCTAGGAATTCATTATAACAACAGGTATTAAAGTACTGCTGAAAAATATATCAAAAAGATCTAAGAAAAAGTTTTAACTTTGTGCACAATCGGACTTAATACGTGTCCTTTGTAATAAAAGATAAAAATGTCCAAGGCATGGAAAGCTGTGCCCTCAGCTGTCCCATGTAACACATCTTCACAAAGCTGCGGTTTCACCTCTTGAACTTGTGATGGCCTTCATTGCCTGCGGTATCTCGGCGCCACCTATTGATGCACACTTGTACCCTGCCCGCCAGTATCTGGAAATATATCAGAAGCATCTATTTAAAAATGCATGAGTCTTGCCTCAGGCTGCCTGGAGGAGGCCGCGCAAGGCCTCGCGCTTATTTTTGCTTCTCGGATGTAATGCTCTAAAGGCAGCGCACACGACAATCCTGCTGACATCACCCCTTTGAGCCCTGGAAACCTTTATATCTACCCAGAAATCCCAACGTCCCTTAACTTTCATCATAGCCTTGTGCAGGATGTGCCACCTGACATCTAGTGCCAGCAAGGCAACCTCAAAGAGAAACCTAACGAAAACAAAACATGTCTATTCTGATGGCTTGTCTGAATACAGAAATAATACGGTAATTGCAGTGCAGCAGGAGGAGGCTTTCCGGTTAGTAAACTAACCAGCACAACCATAAATCATTACTGCATGATACTTTCTTCATAGCCAATTAATTTGTCCCGACTATAAATACGTGTTTCTCTTCTAAGGTTTGTCATATGGTAGTCAATTTAGAGTACATACCTGACAGAAGTGTGTCCCTGTTCTCCAATGAACTTGTTTGTTCTTGGCTTTCACAAGCATTGTTAAAGAGTGTGTGGTGTGGCTGACTGGCTGCTTTAGAACGGACATTGAAGGAGGAATGTAATAACGTGTGACACAAAGTAACTGATCGTCATTGTATTTTATTTCCAGCCATTCCATCTCCACCTTCTCTCAATAAGAGGTGAACCTCTGATGTCAGGCGCGTACTTGCAAAATGTTGCTTGATGCAGACTAAGGCGTTATTTAGAGTTTGGCAGACAAAGGGCCTATATCTTTAAAAAAACAGTAACCTAAATCCACTTCATATATTCACATACCCAATTTACACACAGACACACAACACACACACATACACACACACACACACACACACTGATACCTTTGACATCATTAGATGAATCTACATAAAGCTTACTAAAAAAAGTTAATATAATTTTGAATTTTTTGTGGCAAGTTTCATGCGGGTCAGTCAAGGAAAAGGAGATTAAGAAAAGTGACATTTACTATTTTAACTCCGATAGCATAGATAAAAAAACACGGTGAACAGAAATACACCAAACTTGTCCAGGAAAATAGGACTTTATTAATGGAGCTGTCTTTCCTTGGTTTGGTGTAAATCCATTCTGTAGTTTTATAGAATTGAGAATGTAAAAATGTTTCAGGTAGGCTTGAAAAACTAGAAAGTTAATGCTTTTGAGGTGTCAACAAACATGGTTTAGGAGATGATCCTTGAAGACAAATTTCCAAAAGGAACACATCATATTGGATGAGGTAGCTTTCTCCCTAAAGTTATATGATTGTCTGGCTTCAAGAGAGAAATATTTGTCGCATTGCTTACAGGAAACCAGGCTTGGTCCCTGTGTCTTGATAAAAAACATGAAGAAGCCGTAGGTCAACAGGAAGAGCATATTTGACCCACGGGTTCAGTTGGAGAGCCGAAAAGGGAACCGCCTCTTTTAAAATTAAAAAATAAATGCTGATTTTGACGTGAGGTTTGCTGGCCTGTGGCAGGGTTTATCAATCCCAGCAAGGCAACAAGATGTGCAAGCTCTACCGCCTAGTCCATTAACCAAGATAAAGGATATCAGTTTCTGAATGGCCACTGAAAGGCCTAGCAGGCAGGGTGGGGCAAGACCTGGAAAACAAGCCAGACCCCGTGGCCAACCCACACTCCTTTGCAGCTGGATTTAACTGTCCTTGGCTGGTGGGGCGCCCATCTTTTGGATTTGATACACGACCAAAAAAAAACTGGAATTCACAGAAAATACAAGGTTAAAGTGAAGTTATGGAAAACAAGCATTTGCAAAGCAATCAGTCTCGCCTTTGGGACCTTATATGTATTTAGCTACGCAGCACATTAGCCTGGGTGCTGAAACATCTACTGTTCTTTAGCATGGAGGGAAAGTAAGCACCAAACTGCTTGACACACCGGGTATGGGAACACATGGAGAGAAATATTGCCTTTCAGCTGGAAATGGTATTGCCCAAAGCTCTGTTCTTAATATAAAAGCAGGGCCTTCGATGGTCATATCACTGAAAGTACAAGATTTGAAAAAAATATTATTGTCTACAGGTGCTCGTGGAAGACAATTTCTATGGACTGGAATCTAGAGAATGCTAAAGTGATTCTGGTATTTTACTGACCTCTGCTGGTCGTTTTCTATCAAGACAGTTAAATAGAGGCAGTTGAACAGAAGCAAAAGTCCCTAAGCGGAAACAGACAAGTCCTAGGGCTGATCTCCAGAGACCACAAAGTACATACACATATAAGTATATACTAAAGTATATATACTAAAGTATATACTAAAGTATATACAGGAAGTCTTGAATGCTCGACCTAAAAACTGGGTTCAATGAAAACAAACAACCCTGTACTGCTCAACCTTGTGCATAGTTTTAGAAATTAAGAAGTGTAAAAATATATTTTTTCTATTTGTCATATGATTTTAATTGAATTTTGAATAAATGGATTCATTCTATGAAATCTATGTTTGAGAACCTATATCATATGTAATGCTCCCCACTGAAAATTTGTCATAGTAAAATGAAGTTATGGTTAGCATTGGTTATAACAACTTAACATATGTTTAAAAAACTTAGAAAGTCACTTAAAAAGACACAATTGAACTACAGTTATGGCTACAAATCAGAACTGAATTTCGAAAGTTATTGTTGGATGCACAATCCAAAACTCTCACGATAGACATGCAAACTATAAGTTACAACATATACTCAAACCAGATATTAATACTACATTTACACTGGTCTCTTTCATTTTGTTTAGGGTATTATGATATGCAATCTCTGATTTCAGACTATTTATAACATTTCTAATTACATTTGTCACATCAAGGGTGAGTTCATAAGCATTTATAGGCATGTAGAATTTTAGATTAAATATTCCTATGGTTTGTTAGAAAACCTACTCTATCTGTAGAAGAGATTGTTGAAACTGCCCTGTAAGATGCAGCTAACAATAGACACTGATTACAGTTAAAATGTTCAAATATTGATCACCTTCGATGAAGAGAATGTTGATTAATTCATGGACCATAATAAAGTTATACTGAGTGGTTTGGGGACGTCATTAAGATGATGGAACACATTTTTCACAAGTATCCGTGAAATAACCTAGATATAAATATTTCCCATATTTCAAGGGTGCTGGCGAAAAATTGATTTTAAGCTGAATTTTTTATGCTACTGCCTTATAAAAAATATATTATAAAAAATAAGTGCATCACTTCTTTAAGAGAACCACCAGGCTTTTTAGTTAATAATCATTCTGGCCTCTGTTTACTGGTTCTTCATATCTAGGTTTTCTTGTCTTGGACTTCCACTCATATGATGCACCCATATACATTTCAACGGCGAAGCATCACACCTAGGAAATTGTTTAAAATGCTCAATCACAGGGTACAAAATCCATTGATTTGATACCTATAATGTGTCCTGAATTTCAGAACCTAAATATTCCTTCCAAGTTGCAAAAGGAAGAGTCAACATAGGTGGAATTACAACCTTTGGATACATATGTCAGACATTTTCCTGCAATACTGAATGCCTGTGAGTAACGAATTAGAGTAGGAAAATTCCACTCAGTGGTATAATTCAATTACTGGACTAGATTTAAGATTTTGTTTACACATTCAGCTCTGGTACTTATTTTAACTTCCCATGCTAGAATATTCTAGTTATGATTGTGGGGAGTGAACCAGTGAAATATTTGCTTTAATGCAATGAATCCTTGCTCTGTGTTGTCCAGTTCCTTTCCTGACTTTGAGTGAGGCCCTTGTATTGTGTTATAGTGCTCCTTCGGATATAGTTTATTATATGAGAGGTGTTAGGTGAGGTGTGTGAAGTTTAAAGACATACTTCAGACATAGTACAGTTGATATCACTACAACTAAGCACGAGGTGTTGCAGATTGCAGAGAGTGTGAGAAGAGACACAGTTGCATATATACCAACTGTTAGACTTGGGGTTCTCTAGTTGGCACAGGTATGCACTTGTGACAAATAGGGACCCTTGCTTTTAGTCAGGGTAAGGGGGTACACTCCTAAAATAACCCCTGTTCACCCCCTTGGTAGCTTGGCACGAGCAGACAGGCTTATCTCAGAGGCAGTGTGTAAAGCATTTGTGAACACATACAGTAATCAAGTGACAACACTACAAATGGACACCACACAGGTTTTATATCAAAAATAAGTATTCTTTATATAATTTACCACCAGACCATTAAACGACAAAAACACACAATACTGTTACTTTAGAGGGTAGAATTTAGCTTAGTTCTCTTTAGTTCTTAAATGCGACACTTTAAGTCAATGTACCGTTTAGATGCAACGAAAGTGTTGCAACGATGTTGATGCGTTGAAGATTTTGGTGCAAAGAAATAAAGACGTGACGATCTTCCAGATGCGGCACGCTTCTCCGATGTTGAAAGAAGACTCGATTCGATGCGTCAGCTGCAGCGGCAACACCGCTTTACGCGATGCGACGACAGCGGCGTCACTCTTCTCCAACGTTGTGAGACGCTTCCGCTCGATGCAACAACTGCAGCAGCGACACCCTTTATGCGATGCGATGGCAACAGCTTCGACGGCGGCACGCTTCTCCGTGGATGTGATATGCTGTTCTTGATGCGGTGCAATGCGACAGCTACAGCAACGTCATCCAAGATGCGATGGCAGCGGCTGCGACGGCGAAATGCTTCTTCCTCGATGCGAGACTCTTCTCTTGATGCGGTGCAATGCGTCAGCTACGATGACTGCGATGGCGACACGCTTCTTCGGCGTTGCAAGACACTTCTTCGATCATGCGAGATGCTTCCGCTTGATGCGACAACTGCAGCGGCAACACCCCTTTACGCGATGCGACGACAGCGGCTCCGATGGCGGCACGCTTCTCCTTCTTGAGTCGTGTTTCCAGCTCCTTGCGACACGCAGTCCCTCAGAAGGCTCCAAAACAGCAGCAGGCACTTCCAAAGGACTCAGGGGAGCTGATGGTTGAAGTCTGTGGTTCCTGAGACTTCAGTAGGAGGCAAGCTCTTTTCCAAGCCCTTGGAGGGAGATCCTTCACAAGTTGAGCAAAAGTACACACAAAGTTCCTTTCTCCTCTCTTTGGCAGTAGGCAACCCCTGCAGGCCAATCCCCTAGTTTCAGGGATAGTCTCTCCTCAGTTTCTTCTTGGTTCCTCTCCTCAGCAGAGGTTTCTTCTTGTTTTCCCAAAGTGATCTAAATTCTTGGGATCAGGGTCCCAATACTTATACCCCAAAATCCTTTGTCCTCTGGGGGCAGAGGGGCCTTTGCCTTGTTCAAACCGGTTCTGGTCAGTCCTGGAGCACTTTGTTTACATGACTCCTTCTTTCCTTTAACAGTGCAGGGCAGAGAAATCAGACGCATCACAGGAGGTGGAGCCAGCATTGTGGAGGGAAAGCACAGCCCTATTCAGGTCCCAGGTGCAACTCCTCCCACCCATCTACATGGAGATCTCTCTATTCAGCCCTGTGCTGACTCACCCTGTCTCTGGGAATTTCCCAGCCCTGTCACTCAATCTCCAGACAGGGAATACACAGCCTAGCAGAGGCAGGTTTGAATGGTTAGACAAGAAAATGCCTACATTCTAAAAGTAAATAATTAAGGACAATGGTTCAGGTATGGCCTAAAAGGTCCTAAAGAAAGGTGACCCAAGAAGGGGCACTTGTTTTTTAAGAAGTGAAGTCAATTCCGTAGGGAGCAAAAGACAAAGTACGTAAAGGGTCATGTAGGTCAAAAAGATGACAGGTATTTATTTAAACAAATTACATTTTTTGAGTGCTCATATAAAAAAGCGTGGAGTGAAATAGTGATAGTGGCTAAAAAGACATCGCATTGACAACAATATAGTTGAGTTCCATAATTGATTTTTTACAAGTTAGAAGGAATTCATGTTGTGTGGTGGTCGACGGCGTTTCGAACCCAATTATTGGGGTTCATCTTCAGGACAATGGTGAGCAAGCTGAAATTAAAAAAGGGGGAGGGGAAGGGGAACACAATTGTTTAAGACCCTGTGTATATGTATTCAACCACAGTACTGTATACATTCTAGTAAATACAAAAAAGCTCCCTAGAAGGAAAAAAAGGGAAAATCATTTCTTACATTGGCAGGCATTATAATCATGCGTTACAGAACAAGTTAACAAGGGATAAATTATGGAGTGCATAACAATGATAAAGGAGTGAATCAAAAGAGGAGAGGGCAAAATTGTACAGAGGGTGTTTTTTTAAAAAAAAAAACAGCAACGTGCAGTTAGCATGGTGTCTGAATTAACCAGCTAAAACATGGCATTTATTTTAAAGGAATTAGTAAACAGGTGGTGCTATTTAGGTGAATTCTGAAGCAGGTAGCAGTCAGGTAGAAAAGCGAATTAGTTAGACGTGGTTAAGCGCTGTCCCAAATACACAAGCTGAAAATTAGGAAGGCCCAAGGGTGACTTAATTGGTTCCATTTAATTAAGCTATCATTAGTGCAGGGAAAAAATGAGAGAGAAGGTTGGAATTAATCTCTCAAACAGAGGCAAAGGAGCGCTATTGAAAGCTTTCCGGGCTATGGACCATGAAGTGTCTAAGGTCAAATGAGGGGCAAAAACACTTACTTGGTTTGAAAGTTTAAACTACTTGTAGAGTATTGGTGTAATTCCTAGATGCTCCAAAGTTGGGAGGCAGGGGCTTCAGAAGGCTATATCAATTAAAAGCCAAACTGTGGAAAGAAATTAACTGTTGGTGGGATCCGAATAAAGAGAAAATGAAGGAATTAAACGTGAGTGGGAAACTTACTGAAAGAGTTTGAACCAAGTGGTAGTTGGTTAGAGCAGCTGGTCAGTACTTAAATTCGCCTGGAAAGTATCATTCTGAAATGTAAAGAATTGTAAATTAAGAGCTCCATAGGTTGTGTGCTCTGAAAAGTTATTAATAGCGCAGGGCTTGATACCGGAGAAAACTTCCTTCCTTCGAGGGGCTGCAGGGCAGTGAATGGGAGCCTGAAGCTGAACAGACAGAGACGTCTTACTGCTGCTGGGGCTGGCTGTTGAATGCAGAGATAACGTCGTGTCCCTATGTATTTTTATAGTTGGGCTCGGCTGGAGGGAGCCACGGGGCATGGCTAATTAGTGAAATACTAGAGCACGTGAAGATAATTGCTTGCAAAGTGCCTGCAGCTGAATGATGATGCAGTTCAGCCTCATGGAATTTATCGGCAGTGAAATACCCAAAGTAAAGTAAAGTAATTACATGGAAACAATAAATTAAAGAAGCCTGGGTATTCGATCAAGGGACAGTGGTAATTTAAGCATTTTTTGTACTAGGGGCTGACAGGTAAACCAAACCAACCAGTCATGGAATCACAAATTCATACATTAATTTACAATAGGGAGAGCATATGCACTTTAGCACTGGTCAGCAGTGGTAAAGTGCCCAGAGTCATAAAACAGCCAACAACAGGTCAGACAAAATATAGGAGGAAGGCAAAAAGTTCAGGGATGACCCTGCAAAAAGGGCCAAGTCCAACACCAACCTATTTGTAGGAATTGTCTGTAGCGTCCTATAATGAAGACAAGCCATCAGGTACATACTCTGAATTTTAATTGTGTCTACCAGAGTGTGCTGTGGTGTGGAGCCACCTGGATGTGATAGATACCCAAAACTCTAGAGGCACTGCCAAGCAATATGCATTAAATATATATAACATGAGTCCATCCAGAAGTCCAAATCTAAGAGATGCTCAAGCAACTTGAGGGTACAGTTAATGATCTAACATATACCCAATTCACCAGTTCCAGTAGATTACATTATATAAATTAGAATGAGTTCTGTACTTAGTGTTAAAATCTGAATTGTTTTTCAATGGTAGTGCAGGGACCCAGAAAACAGTTATTGTATGAAGAGTGCACTACTATATTCAGGGTGTTCCATGTTTCTGTGGTTGTATTCATTTTTATTGTCTTGTAGTAGGCTTCAAAATAATGCTAGCCTCAAATATCATTTGGAAAAATGTGGACAACCTCTACAGTGCAAAGAATAAATAAACAATAGGTGGCTATGCTAAATGCTTGCACATCAACTTCAAACGTATCGGGAGTACTAGTAGTGCACACACATAATGAGTGAGTTCCAAGTATCGCAGACAGAAAAAAGGCAGTCCTTTTGGTGGTGCTCACATGATGACAGCACCCAGTCACCGAGGGTGCAAATTACCATACTGTATGACTGTCCAGACAACTTGAAGGGAGAACACCGAAGCACACACTCTACTTTTTCCATGAATTCCCAGATAAGTCAATATATGTAGTCAATGACAAGGTAAGTCAGATTCCTCTGTTTATTTGTTGCAAACGTCTGTGCATGGCATGAACATTTTCACCACAGAAGCAGCTGACATGTGTTTCATCTGCAGGACTTTTCCAAGGCTGCAAAACCATACACCAACACTTCAGCATATACTATCCATAAATGCAAAAGCCTGAAAGTACAACCGGTTCACATACCAATGTGCCACCATATTTACCATGGAGGTAGTGATGACAAGAAAGTGTACAAGAATACAAATGAAGATTTATGAAGAGGATGCCAAGCAGAAAAGGACCCGACTGAAAGCATAGAGCCACAAGCTGCTAAATCAGTGAGTGACATTAACATCTCAATGTCAGAGACGCCCATGCCATCCATAAAAAAGAAACTAAAAGTGTTGATTAAAACACCACGTGCTGATATATCAGAGAGTAACATTAACATCTCAATGTCAGAGACACCCATGCCATCCATAAAAAAGAAACTAAAAGTGATGATTAAAAAAACACTTGACACATAAAAGTGATGACAAAAATTGTAGCAATTACCTGAAGCAATGTCCAACTAGTGGACCATGACAACAGGCATATCCGCCATGCTTCTTAGGTCCTTCGAATTGCAGGCCAAAGTATACTAAACAGATTGTAGCAACCGCGAAAAGGTAACTACAACCACCAGGCCCATGTAGGCACTGTAAAAAAAGAAATTATGTAATATTTAGACAAATATGATCTGCTACTGTCGGTTGCATGTAATCTGCCTGTGCGCCAAGCTTGGCAGTTATTGTATTAAATATAGCCCGTATGGGAACATTACTAGTGCGAGTAGAACCAGGTGATGCCACATGTGTACTCAACTAGCCCTTATACCCAGGTTCCAAGTACAGAATGTACACCAAAGTGATTCCACTACAATGAATCCAAAAACTGACAGTCCCTGTATCCCCATGAAAACAGTGCAGGTAAAAGTTTGCCAGGCTGCCAGAAAGCATACACTAGCCACGTGAATGAGCTTACTGTCATACAGGGGTTGTCACAAAATTGAGTCAACTTCAATATTTCAACAGGACCATGATAAGTCTGCTAACAAGTGAAAAACATATCAGGGACACCTAGTTTGATAGTGTATATTACCCTAAATGACAACGGCAATGCGGCGTGGTATAACAAAACTTACCGGACATCAGTAACTACTCAAAAAACGCCAAAAGTATGCATGGCCGTGAGGGATGCAGGTTAAAAAATAGATCGATGTAGTAATAATTAGAAACTGTGTAAGGACAATGCCCATATTCAACACCTGGCGCCATATGGAAAGCCATGACACATTCTGTTAAACAGGTGCTGTTACACATTCGGAATTTATCCCTGATGTCTGGCATTTTCCCTGACATATGGAAACATGCCACACTCCTTCCCCTGAGGAAAAAACCAAATGGGGATCCCGGGGATCTAAACAACTATAGGCCGATTTCATTGCTACCTTCTCCAGGCAAGATGCTGGAAAAACTGGTGCAGCGGCAACTGGCTAAATTCATTGAGAATTAAGGCAACTTGCATCATACCCAATCAGGCTTTAGATCGGTTTTCAGTACGGAGACGGCACTCTTGGAGGTGGCTGAGCCAGTGAGACTGGCGGTGGATTCAGGGGCATCCGCTATGCTTTTGCTCCTGGATCTATCGGCGGCATTCGACACAGTTGACCATACCCGGATGTCTAAAAAAGACTGCAGGAGCAGGGCATAGGGGGTATGGTGCTGGCCTGGCTGAATTCCTACTTAAGCAATCACTCACAGAAGGTCTCACTACAGCCATTTGTGTCATAGCCAAAACCACTTTGGTGTGGAGTTCCTCAGGGGTCAGCACTGAGCCCTCTCCTGTTTAATCTTTACTTGGCTCCGCTGTTCTCTCTGGTAGCAAGCTAGGGGGTAAAAGCGATATCATATGCTGATGACTCCCAGCTGGTCTTCCCCTACAAAGAGCAGTCTGAGGACTCATTCGGGAGTTTCAAAGGTTGTCTAAGTGATATTGCATTGTGGATGAACAACAACAAACTAAAGCTCAACGCAGGAAAGAAGGAGGTGATGTTTTTGGGAAAAAGTCACCTCCAGCACCGGAACTCTGGTGGCCGGCGGAAATGGGCGCGCCCCCACCCCCTGCAGACAGCATAAATAATCTTGGGATGAAGTGGGAGTCTAACGTGCCATTTTCGGCTCAGATACGACATGTGATAGCCACTTGCTTCAGTAAACTCAGAAACCTACGCACATTTCTACATTTGCTGCCAGAAACATGCCGTAAAAGTGCCGTCCATGCAGTGGTAACTTCCAGGCTGGATTATGCCAACAGCCTTTATCTGGGCCTACCTAAGTATCTGATCAAATGTCTTCAGATGGTCCAGAACGCAGCTGCGATACTGATTAGGAGAGTCCCTTTCCCACATCATGTCTCTCCACACTTAAAAGAACTTCACTGGTTACCAGTTGATAAAAGAATCAAATTTAAGGCGCTGACATTGGCTTTCCGTGCTACCCGAGGTAACTGCCCCAGCTACTTGAAATTAAGACTTCGTGGCTATAAACAATCGAGATCGCTAAGGTCTAATTAAAAAAACCTGCTCTGCATACCCCATTTTAACAAGGTCTGCGTGGGTGGCAAATCCTTCACGGTTGGAGCATCAAAATTGTGGAACTCCCTGCCAGATGACTTATGTAATATTGAGGCCACAGGGTCCTCAGGTAGCCTAGGCTACTAATGATTTAATGGCAGTATTAAGTAAGATGATGAAATACAAGGAAGTCCAGGTGGGACTTAGATACTCAATATATGTTGGGACACAAGTTTTTTTTTAAATGACAACACATTTATTATCTGCATAAATGGAATATCATATACTGAAATAATTGTTCTAGTGATCACACAGTAGTGAAAGTGCGTGAAGTGAGGAAGTGCTGGTGACATTTAAAATTACATCGCATTGAAAAACAACAACAACAGTAGTCAAAAAAACTCCTAAATGAATTGAATGCAATAATGGAGTTTCTATTGCAGAGGTAGACGGTGTTTCAATCTCATAAGATTGAGATCTTCATCAGGATGCGAAAGTGTGAGCAGATAGAATCTATAGGAGGGACAAGGGAGATTCAAAACCTTGGTCCTAGGAGCTATGTACATACAGAATTTGTGCACGAAGCGATATTTAGGCCGGTATCAAAAATGGGGCCAGGCGTAAATCAATTACAGAATAATTTGTAAAGAAGTAATGCGCATGGGAAGAACGCGGGGGCTGCGGTAAGTGCTGGCAGTGTTGAGGGAAAGGAGAGGCGTGCGAGGACAAGGGTTGTCATATGGGTAGAACGCCTCCAGCCTACGTGAGAGCTAGCGTGGGCATACATAGGAGTCAGGGTAGAACTAAGTAATGAAGGAGGGATGTAGCATTATATTCATAAGGGAAGGGACGTGCCAGGTGCGGATGAAGGAATCTGTTTTTTTTATTTATGGCGAAGGAGAAGCAAAGGGAGATCCCAGGTTGGCACCGGGGAATTAAAGTAAGGACGTTGCAGAAAAAAAGCTTTTCAATAGGCGTGAAGCTAATGGAGCAATTTCCCGCGTAACCTCACCCGTAAAAGCTTAAATTGCCACCCTCTAAGCTCGAATAGTGGATCCTGTCAAACCTAACCGAAAACCATTGTGTTGAAAATCCAGAATTCTTACAGGGTTGCACAAAGAAGCCTGTAAACCTTTGTCTAGGCACCATGTTTCAAAATTCAGCTAACGGCAACTGTAAGACTTTCTTGTAGCATGCTTATGAGATTGCTGAATGGAAGTCGCCACTTCCAAGGAACACACCTTAGCTAAGAAGAGCTCCCGCTCAACCACCATACCCCTAGATTTATTCGACTGAAAGATGCCTGAGACAGCTGTGGTTGACTCAGCGGCATGGTTAAAGAGAGTAAAACCATGGGGGTGTTGTAGCCATCGTTGTCAAAATTGGAGACTATGGCCTCTGAATCCACAATGGTACAACCAGGAGGACTTGAGCCTGATCCAGCTTGATCTTCTGTAATACTCGAGGAATGAGTAGGATCGGGGGAAATCAATAAAGTAGACCCTGAGGCCACTTTACTGAGAAGCCTCCCTGATGAGAATTAGATAGCAAAAATGAGGCACTAGAGCATTCTCTTTGGTCGCAAACAAGTCTAGCTGTGGGCGACCGAACCTACAATAAATTTCCTGAAACACTGTGTTCAATAGGCAGAGAGATACTGAGGAGGGGAATCTCCTGCTCAACTGGTATGCAGGCCCATTCTCCCTCTCCGGAAAATATACTGCCTTGAGAGAGAGGAGACTGGACTACCCCCAGGAGCAAATCTCTCTGTTTAGGTGTTAGAGGAGAAGGACCATTCCTCCTTGGCAATTTATATATGCTCCCACCACCTAGTATTCTGACTGAATGCCCACAGCTTGACAACTGATCTAAAGAAAAAAAGCTACTAGAGCCTCCCTGACTGCCGCTAGCTCCCTCCAATTGGAGGAAGAATGAGCCTCCTGTAATGACCCCCTGCCATGGGCTGTAGAGGACCGCAACAATGCATCCCATCCCAGTTTGTTGGTATCTGTTGATGTCACTATTAGGGGAGACTGACATAGCTGATGCCCTCTGGTCAGATTCAATAGATCCGGTCACCATTTGAGATTCTCCCAAATCTGTGGTGTGACAGGAATCAGTGCTTTGTAGTTCTGAGAGAGAGGATCCCAATGGGACAACACATGATGCACTAAAGGGCACAGATGAGGGCAGATCGAGGGAATTATGCCAAAGCTGAAGCCATCTCCCCCTGGCTCCACAGCCACAATTTTGCTGAGGCTTGAGATCTTCGCAAAAGTCCTGCAGATGAGAAACCGATCTCTGGAATTTGTTGTGAGAGTGGAGTACCACACCTTTGTCCATAATAAACAGAGCCCCAATGAATTGCAACTGCTAGACTGGCTGGAGGTGATACTTTCTAGTATTGATGAGAAAACCATTATCTCTGCGAAGGCTGCACGCTTCCTGGACATTTTTCTCTGCCTTAGAAATAGAAGGAGAATTAATTAACTAGTCATCAAGATAGGGATACACGTGGATACCTCTAGAATGAAGAATATCCACCAGCAAAGCCAAGAACTTTATAAAACCTCTTGAAGCCGATGTAAGCCCAAAAGGGAAGACTTGAAACTGAAAATGTTGGGGGCCCACAGTAAGCCAAAAATATTTCTGGTGGGCAGGGAAAATGGGAAGATGTAAGTAAACATCCTTCATGTCCGGGGATGTCAGTAAACTGGTTTATTCCAGAAGAGGAAACATACTCTGGGTGTTGTCATCTTAAAGGACCGATACACTAAGAATCTGTTGTGTCTCTTCAGATCCAGCACAGAATGAAAGTATCCTGATGGGTTTTGTGCTAGAAATAGAATGGAATAAACCCCCTTGACCTGTTCTTGAGTTGGGACCAGGCAAACAGCATACTTTGCTAATAGGGCTTGTACTCTCTCCAACAGAGCCTGACACCTTCTCATGTTGTGAGGAAGTGGGGTAGGAGGAAAATTATCTGAAGGATGGCTTGCAAACTCCAACCGATATTCTTCAGACACGAAATTGACTGCTCATACATCTGCCACAGTCTGAGTCCAGTAATCCTTGAAAAGGGACAGCCAGCCACCCACCAGCAGCTGAAGCTGATAGTCATGGTTTTGATGGACCCGGGGTGACCAAGGATCCAGCTGTTTGGGACCATGATTGTTCGAGGTTCAGGTCCTCTTGGCCACGGTCCCAACCTCAAAAGGGCTGTGAAACTCCTTTTCCAGCTGTTGATTGGAAAGCTCTGCTCTTTTGTAGCCAAAACATCAACCTTTATGATAAGATTTCACTGCTGTGATCAGCTTTTTTTCTTTCCGGTTTTCTTTATCATGTACTTCAACTGTTGACCAAAGAGGGAATGTTGGACTTAGCCCTTTTTGTTGGTTTTATGACTCTGGGCACTTTACCACTGCTGATCAGTGCTAAAGTGCATATGCTCTCTTGTGTAAATTGATGTATTAATTAGTGACTCCATGATTGGGTTGTTTGATTTACCTGTCAGACCCTGGTACAGTGCACCATGTGTGCTCAGGGCTTGTAAAAAAAATGCTGCTGGTGGGCTTGCAGCACTGGTTGTGCCACCCACAGAAGCAGCTTGTAAAGTGTGTCTCAGGCCTGCCATTGCAGAGCCTGTGTGCAGTCTCTGACTGCCATGTCGACTTGGCAAGTGCACCCACTTGCCAGTCCCTAAAACTTCCCTTATCTTCATATCAGACACCGCTAAGGTAGGTCCAAGGGCAGGGTGCATTGTAAGTATAAGGTAGGACATGCCCTGGTGTGTGTGGCATGTTCTAATAGTGAATTACAGCCATTTTAGTTTTTCACTGTTGCAAGGCTACCTGTTCCCCATAGGCCAGAATGGGCAGTTTGATTATTACATCCTATAATCCTAACTGACCCAGGGAACATGGTAGAAATTCGAGTTTAGTATGCCCTAACTCCGAATGATAAAATACATCTTTTAGTGAAGTTGGTTTTAACATTCTGTGTTTGAAAATACCACTTTTAGAAAGTAGGTATTTTCTTGCTTAACTGTCCAAGCCTGCCTCTGCTAGGTTGTGTATTGTGTGTCTGGTTTTGTGAGTGACAGAGGCTGGGGGGTTCCAGGAGACAGGGTGAGTCAGCACAGGGCTGAATAGAGAGATCTGCATGTAGAAGGGTGGAAGGAGCTGCACCGGGACCTGAATAGGGCTGTGCCTTCCCTCCACAATGCTGGCTCCACCTCCTGTGGTTCGTCTGATGTCCCTGGCCTACACTGTGAAAGGAAAGAAGGAGTCTTGTCAACAAAGTGCTCCAGGACTGACCAGAATTGGTTTGGACTAGGCAAAGGCCTCTCTGCCTTCAGAGAACAAAGAGAAAAGTAGTATAAATATGGGGAGCCACACCCCAAGATTTTAGATGACTTCTGGAATAACAAGACAAACCTCTGCCAAGGAGAAGAACCAAAGGAAGCTGTAGGAGTTGTACTGCCCCCCTGCTAGTGTGCTGTGTTGCTGGATTGGCCTACAGTGGTGCCGTCAGTGCCAAGGAGAGGAGAAGGAACTTTCAAAGGACTTTCATCATCTTGCAGAATATTATTCAAGGGCTTGAACTTGTGCTTGCCTCCTGCTGAAGTCTCAGGGATAAAACATTTCACCACCAGCTCCCCTCTGAATTTCCTTGCTGGGAATTCTTTCTGCAGAAGCCTGCGTGTCGCTGGGAGCTGGTAGCACGATGCAACAAGAAGAAGCATGTTGCCGCTGCAGCTGTAGTCGTCGCATCTCCCCAGAAGCGTGTCTTCGTCACAGTTGTCTGCTGTCGCATCCCGTTGAAGCGTGTCGCCACCGTGAGGGTCGCCGTCGCATCACCGGAGAAGCGTGTCGCAGGGCCTGTCGCGGCTCCAAAGTACAGAGTCGCAGCAAGGCTGCCAGAGCGTGCACGCAACGTCTTCACATTGTTGCATTAAGGGCACCATCTTATCGCATCACACCGGATAGTTGCATCGCATCGAGGCGCCATCTTGCCGCATCGCAACCGTGCTGCAGCACGAGAATCTACGTATCACCCCCTCTCCGGTAAGGATCAAGACGCATCCCCTACTCTGCGCAAGCATTGTCTCCCCCGAAGGAACCGACGCATCTCCAACGCTGCGAGCCTTTTGTTTATTTTGCGTTACGCTTCCAGGTACTTTTGTGAGAACTGTGTCGCATTTACCATCAACTTGAACTAAGTTAATTCTACCATCTTTAAGTCAATTTTGAGTACAGTATTGTGGATTTTTGTTGTTTGTGATCTTGTGTTAAGTCTATATAAAGAATACTTATTTTTATAAAACCTGTGTGGTGTCCATCGGTAGTGTTTTCACTGTATTACTGAATGTGTTCACAAATGCTTAACACACTGCCTCTGAGATGAGCCTGTCTGCTTGTGCCAAGCTACCAGGGGGGTGAGCAGGGGTTATCCAGTAGTGTAATCCCCTTTCCCTGACTTAGAAGCAAGGGTCTCTATTTGGTCAAAGGTACCTACCTCTGCCAACTAGAGACCCCCACCTTCCTGGACCTCAACCATAGGTTCCGTCTTGCAGCCACCGCTGCCCCAGATGCAGCCGCCGATGTACACAGATTGTCAAATAAAAAAATCTGAAAGAAAATGGACCTGCTGTATACTCAGCAGTGAAGGGCAGTCAGAACCATTTGCCATGAGAGGTGCCAGAAGCTGGAATTCCTTAGGTAGAGACTGTACTGTACAAGTAGTAATAGTATTAACCCTCAAAGGGTAACACGAGCCCACATAAGCTCTTTTCACAGCACCATGTACCTTTTTGTCAATCGGGTCTAGGGGAGAAGCATCCTCAGTCACAATGTTGCCCTGTGATGCCATAAGGTTGATGTAGCATTCACATCTAGTTTGTATTTAATGATCTGGGCATTACTGTACTTGGTTGTAACAGTGCTTACTGTCTTAATATGTCATACATTCCTCTCTAGAAAGTAACTTCATTGGGCATTGCGTGGGTTCTGGAACTGCTGGTATATGTCAGTTGCCTGCTGTTCCTGGAGCCTGCTGGTGGTGGGTGCGGTTGTGAGTCCTGTCTTTTTATTAAAGGACTTGTTTTATCTACTAAGAAGACTCTTGCTTTTTACTGGTGTTGTCACTGGAATTATCCCTCCATCTCCTGTAGCTCAGTGCTAAAGCTGTCCACTTTGACAACTGCAGGAAACTCCTCTGCAAATTTATCGACAGTGTAACATCTGGCCAAAACACCAGAGAAAGAAGCCTTGTCCGCATCCCTCCATTCATGATACAGGACTCGCTTAATGGTAGCATATTGTGGAAGGGACTCAGGCTCAGGAAGTATATGTTGGGAAAGTAAATCCTCTTCCCCCATAGCAGGCTCTGAGACTGGCAGTCCAATGTTATCTCTTAAATGCTGTAACAACTGAAACAACTCTGCTCCTGGAATAAACTAGCCCCTTCCTTGATCCATGCCAGGATCAGCCAAATCACAAAGTTGAGGCATTTTAGCAGGTGGAAGGCCTTTTCAAGCACTGAAACCAGCCTCCGCTGCTCTTTCAATCAGAGCTTCAATTTCAGCAAGAGATAGCTCGCCCGAAGAGGGCCCCGGGGCTTCTTCCACTATCTCCTCCATGATTCCAGTCTGCATTCGATCGTCACCGTGCTGAAACCAATCGCTTTACCTGTTTGAGGTCAGTTTCTAAGCAGCAGAATTCTCGCAAGAATGCTCACAATTACGTGAAGAAATGCCACAACCCTCTCTGCACTGAGTGTGAATTTGAGCAACTAGCATGGTCAGAGGGGTGGGCAAACACTAATTATGCAGTCGTGCTGAGCGCGAATCATGCCCCAAACTTACCATGGACCACCGAGCTGCTGGAGCAAGCTCAGGCGTGGGGATGCTTGACGCACGTGTCCCACCCACTAAAGTGAGGCGTTAAGGACAAAAACACAAAGGTCAAAGGAAACCTTTCATTAAACAGTAAAACACATTTGAAAATACATATAATACTGCATATCCACTTACATGACTCAGCAAGGGTGTAGGACTTCAGAAAGCAAATGGCAGGATGTGAGGTAGCACTTCCTCCCTCTTGTACTGCCTGATGGGTAATGACAGCCATATTGAGAGGATTTTATTTATGTCAGCTAGGGAACTGGTACTGCAGGATGGAGACGTAATCTTGCAGGTATTAACTGTAGCGGGGAAGATGGAAGAAGAGGCAATGATTGTTGGTTCCCAAAGCTCTGCTCAAGAGCCAGCTGCCGGATCTACCGCATGGCTCTTTAATCCATCACCAAACCCTCCCTGCCCCTTTATCTCTCTATTGCAGGTTCCTGTTTACCCCCTTTGTGACAGTTTTCCTGTCTTTCTCTTCTGCATTGTTTGTGTGTTATATTTCTTTTGCTCTAGGTACATGTCTGATTCAGCAAAATAAGTGCTGGTTCCTAAAAATGAGTGCCAGTGGCCCCCATTGGCAACCACAGGCTCAAAGCATGGGCTCAAATTAAGCACTAACTAGGACAGGCATTGATTTTCCATGACAATGCAAGGATCATCAGCTGCCTGAGCTCTAATAGCTTCCCATTCCATTGGAGATCCCATCCGAACTTCTCTAATTTGATATAACGAGGAACTCCATGACAATGCCCAAAAATATGGTTTGTTTCTACTTTTATACGCCAATAAAATCCCTCTTTTTGTATAACAAGAACGTGGGAAATTACCTTCTTTTTAAATACCTACCTGTTGATGAAGGGTATTTGCCTAAACCCTATGTTTAGCCATCTTCAAAAGTATTTAGGCCGAAGCAACACCAGCATAAGAGAAAACATACTAGAAATAAAATACATTATACTCAGTGATTTTGTTTTTTATTTGAAAATCACAATAGTAAATATTAGCCCGGAGCGTTATAAAGGTGATAGCTGAGAAAACATTGAGTAAGGACCGAATTGTGCTAAGTTATCTTTGAGGCAGATTTTAAACCTTTTGTATGTTGCTCATCATTTATCTCAAGTTTTCCACCACTCTAAGTAGTTAAGGCACTGTTAAACATGCAAGCCTTAGGGTGGTCTTCTCCCAACGTTTTGCCTGCCTCACTCCATTTTTCTGAACACATTTTTGCTGGTTTTAGGACTCTGCATATTTTACCACTGCTGAACAGTGCTAAATGGCTTGTGCTCCTTCCCCTAAACATGGTAACATTGACTTATCCCCAATTGGCATATTTAATTTATTTCTAAGTCCCTAGTAAAACGCACTACATGTGCCACGAGCCTGGAAATTAAATGTTACTAGTTGTCTTACAGCACTGATTTTGCCACCCATATAAGTAGACCTTTAACCATGTCTCAGACCTGCCACCGCAGAGCCTGTGTGTGCAGTTTCACACTGCCCTGTCAACCTGGCAAGTAAACCCTCTTGTCAGGCTTAAACCTTCCCTTTTTATACATATGTCACCCCTAAGGTAGGCCCTGAATAACCCACAGGGCAGTGTCTTGGAAAAGCAAACATACTTTTAAACTTTACATATCTTAGTAGTGAAAAACTCCCAATTTTGTTTTTCAAAACTGCAAGGCCTATTTCTCCCATAGGATAATATTGGGATTACCTTACTACGGGCCTCATGTAGGTAAATAAATTTTACCGGTTCTTAAATACCGAGCCGTACCGAATCGGTAAATTAGAATCGGTAAGTTACATGTAGGTAAAAATTCGGTAACAGTTACCGATTCGGTAACAGTCGGTAAATACGAATCGGAATTCACCGATTCGGTAAATACCGAGGTGATAATTACCGAATCGGAAAATACCGAGGTGGTATCTACCGAATCGGAAAATACAGAGGTGGTATCTACCGAATCGGAAAATACCGAATCGGTACGTACGGATTCGGTAAATAACATCACATGACTTGACGAAACAGCTAATCTTGTGCAACGACAGCCCACCCAACCAGGAACTGCCCACACCCAGGCAGGTGTACACAATTAGCCGAAGTGGCCACACCCAGGCAGGTGTACATAATTAGCCGACCCTGGAGAGGCTCGGAGTGCAGAGGAGAGGCAGGGAGCAGTTGCATGTGCGAGCGGGAAACGAACAGCATGTCCAGCCAGAGCACACAGAAAGACGGAGGGGAAAGGAGGAGGAAGCTCAAATTCAGCCCCAAGGAACTCCAGGTGCTGGTGGAGGAGGTGGTGAAGCAGCACCAGAAGCTGTTTGGGAGGCAATCCCTGCAAGTGCCTGAGGCCGAAAAGCGCAACATATGGCTGGCCATCCAGGCGCAGGTCAATGCTGTGGGAGTGACCCACAGGGAAATTGAGGTCCTCAAAAAGCGCTGGTATGACCTGAGGATTGTGACCAAGAGGAAGATGGGCGACATCCAGAAGGAGGCCAGCCAGACCGGAGGTGGAACCAACAGGGCACCTGCCCTCACCGAACTGGAGGAGCTGGTGGCGGCCACACTCGAGCAAGAGAGCGTCGTGGGTCTTGGGGACGCCGACAGCTCTGCCAGAGCCGCAACACACCAAGGTAAGACGAAAGCACAGCAATGTAGCCGCCCCTACCCCTATCCCACATCCCCCATTGTGACACGAGAATCACACTGCAGTCCACACGTGTCAGTGCAGACAGGCAATGCATTCCGGGAGATGTAGTCAGGGCAACACTAACCATGACGTAAATGTCACAGGGCAACAAGGCATGTCACGCACTCGAGGCACAAGGAGACAGAGGACAGATTGGAATGTGAAATGATTTATTGTGACGCTTGCAATGCAGCCCTTCGGGGACACTGAGCCAATGTTGTTTTACTGTCCACAGATGTGACATCATGCAGTACAGGGCATGCTGCAGGGGAGACGGCACACCGGCCACAAAAATCACCTCTAGCCAGCACGAGTGCAGACCAGGGAGCAGGCCCACTTGCAGCCGCACCACCTACGCAGCCAGCCTCGCCGCACACAGAGCCAGCATCACCTCACCGAGAGCCAGCATCACCACCACCAGAGCCAGCATCGCCACTCATGTTCGATTCACCGGCCACATCTCCGCTTGCAGGTGTGAGAATGAGGAGGCGTCCAGCAGCCAGGCTACGAGCCTTAGACACCTCGTCAGACGACAGCATGGGCCCAGAAGACCGCACCGGGCCCCAGGAAGGGAGCCATCCCACTGTGCCCCAAACATCACAGGCAGCACAGACGGGAGCAAGAGGGCGCCGCAGGTCGCGTGTCCAGAGTCCACCAGCACCCACTGACGGCCATGGTGTCTTCTTGGGGCTCGAGGGCCAAATGTTGAAGCAACAGCGCCTGCAATCAAAGGCAGTTATGTCAGTCCAGAGGCACATGCGGGTGATGAGGACAAGCTTAGTCAACATGGACACAAACATTGGCGGCATGGCTGCGGGCATTCGGGACATGTCCCAGTCAATCCAGCAGTTGTGCAGCAAATTAGATTCTGACATCGAAGCACGGCGCCGGGAACGCCAGAGAAGGGACACTACCAGCAGGGCACTCAACCGTCTGGCAACTGCGACTTCCCTACTTTGCCGGCGCTCTGTGACGATGCAGGAGGGCCTAACACAGTGCTGCAGCGACCTGTCACGGGGGATGGTGCAGGTGACAAGTGCACTAGGGGTGCTATTGACAAGTCAGGCGTCGACAACTGCTGCAGGGGATGCTGCGGAGAGCATCGACACCAGCAGCAGCATCACACCCCCCGTCCCCGAAGCACGCAGGAGCAGCAGGCGGCTTGGGGTTGGCTCTAGTGAGGATGCACAGGCCGTGCAATCCACCACTGCAGCGCGTATGCGCAAACATTGATGTGGCCCTGCTTATCCACTTGCCATTGGGTGACGTAACCCTGGACATACTCATTGTATAGATGGCATATTGCCAGATTGGCCTGTTCATGTGTTCATGGCGTGGTGCCACATTAAACTACGTCATGACTTCTCACGACTCGCTGTGTCCCCTCACTTACTCAGAAATAGTTGCATGTGATCTCTGCCCGTCTCTCTCTCCCATCGATTGCAGTTGGCACTCTAGCTGCGCTGCCCTCTGGCTGGCCTGACTCATCCTCGTTGTCCTCAAAATATGTTAGTTCCACATCTGTACCTTTTTTCGTGGCAAGGTTGTGCAGCATTGCACAAGTGGCAATTATCTTGCAGCAGGTGATGGGTTTGTACTGGCGTGCGCCTCCGCTCTTGTGGAGGCAGCGGAACCTGCTCTTCAGTAGTCCAAACGTGCGCTCCACCACATTGCGTGTTGTTTTATGTGCCACGTTGTATCGTCTCTCACTCTGGGTTGCTGGGTGTAGGTAGGGAGTGAGGATGAATGACCGGCATGCATATGCACTGTCGCCTGGATGAGTAAAAGGGAACCATCAGTTACATGCCTCTATACACTCTGATTTGCAGGTTTCAAGGGGCGTCACTGTTACTTACCCAGCAGGTATCCCTCTCCGAATTCTCCGGCTCTCAGTCGTGTGTAGATCCCACTATTCTGGAAGATGTAAGAGTCGTGGGTGCTCCCAGGAAACTTTGCAACAATATCTGTGATGATGTTCCCTGCATCACAGATCACCTGCACATTGATGGAGTGGGTGGACTTCCTGTTCCTGTAGATGTGCTCTGTGTCAGCTGGAGGACAGATTGGGATGTGTGTACCATCAATACAGCCGATGACATGGGGGAACTGTGCCATGTGATAAAAGTCTGTTTTTGTTTTCTGCAGTGCAGCCTGTGTGTTTGGGAAGCTGATGTAGTGGTGCATTCTCTGCATCATGGCATCCAGGAACTTCCTGAAGAAACGTGACAGGCAACTCTGGGATACCCCACCCACCGCAGCTATCACCACCTGATAACTGCCGGATGCCAACAGATGTAGGCTGCAGAGCACCTGCACATGTGGGGGTATGGCGTGCGCCCTTCTTATTGGCTGGTCCAGGAGTGGGTGAAGGTCCCTGATTAAGTCCATGATGGTTTCGGGGTGTAGCCTGTACCTCTCATGTATCTCTGCATCAGTCAGCTGGAATAGTGTGATGCGCTGTCTTTAGATTTGTTCCTCCCGTCGCCACACCCTCAGTCCTGCTGCCTGTAGACGTAGGCGCCTTGCAATGACGTACATGGCGGCCATGTTGTCCACGCTGTTGCATTTTGGGATTGCTTATGTGCATTGTTGATGGTTACCACCTGCTTTCCATCCGTGTTAATTACCGACTCTTATTTACCGATTTTCCTGGATTTCTTAATTACCGACTGCTCCTACATGTCATTTTCAATTTTTACCACTTCATATTTACCACTTCATATTTACCGATTCGTTAATAATGTATTTGGTAAATATGAATCGGTATTTTAGAATTCGGTAACTATGAATCGGTATTTACCGCCTCATATTTACCGAAAAGTGGTTTTTGGACTCCTACATCTCACTTGTCTGAATACCGGTCGGTAACGGCATATTTACCGAAAATCGGCCGTTACCGACCGGTATTTGGCTACCTACATGAGGCCCTACATCTTTTAACTGTAACTCCCAATTGTGAATAGATAGGATTTTCAAGTCTAGAGTCACTGAACTAACAATTTAAAATCACAATTTATGATGAAGTTGGATTTTAAATTCCAGTTTAGTAAATGCCACTTTTAGAAAGTTGGCATTTACCTACTTTAAACAAAAAATAGTGTGAGTAAGAGGATAAAGACTGGGGCCATCCTCCAAACATAATTCACAACACAGAAAAAATAGGCACCCAGCAGTTAAGAAAAGTTTAACTTTCGCCTGGGAGAAAACACCTGGTGGCATGCTTCATCATTGGGTCCATCCCATTCTGCTGCGGAACGGGGCGTGCTGCGACCTACAAGTTGCGCTGGAGCACTTTTAATGACTATGTTGATGACAGATGAGATGAGATGATCTAGGAGGGAGGAGTGGGGGAGGGGGAAAACTTATTTTAAAAATACATGGCTAGTGGGTCTGTAATTTTTATTCCTACCCCTAGTTGGTATGGTTAAAAAACTGGGGAGATTTTAGGAAAAAGGGGGTAATGTTCCTAATTCCTATTGGTCGAGAGGTTTCTAGCCATACCTCTATTGGCTATTCTTTAGGACTTAGGGAATTCACTATTTGCTACAATCGTCAACTACCTGGTTCCACTCCTGTTGTCAAACACTGGACAGACATTTACAAGGCTTGCTAATAGGAAGATGCATCTACTTATACTACCTGTCTGGTGTTCGCTTTTTGAGTTATTGGTAAAATTCAGCTATTGCTTCATGGTTCCTCCTGCAGAGAATGAAGTCTGTAGTCACACTCTCTTCAAGACTTCTACTCTGCTGTATCACCTACTTGGGAGCTGCCGTAGAACCGCATATTACCTACTTTAGCCATTTGGTGCCGTCTGCCTGTCTCTCGTCTAGACGTTTGCGGTGGGTGACAGATGGCTTCCTGCATCTCCTCTAGACAATCACACAAAAAGGAAGGGTAGGTGTGTTTAAGTGGTGATCTGCATGCACATAAACCATTCTGAGAATGATGGTAGGGAGGAGCTGACACACCTGAAAGGGCTGCATCCTGTCCCCACATAAAGGATTGATTACCCTCCTGCAGTGTGTCTAAAGCCAGAATAGGAAGGGAGAGCCTCTGTGTGCTTCAAATCTTTCTTTGAAGACTCCCTAACTTCAAAGGCACCACTGGGTATAAGTACTGGACCTCTGGCACTACAAAATCAGTACTCTTCTGGACCTGTGACCACTGTTCCAGAAATAAAAGGATCTGCTGTTCTTCTCCAGGACTACCACTCTGCTGGAACTGCTGTTTGCTGAACTCTTGCCTTGCGGTGTTGCCCTGCTGCCTGCTGCTGCCTGCCTGGATGAGAAGGACTGGCCCTGCATCACTTGAACCCAGATAGACTCCAAGGGCTGGCTTGCCTCCTGTTGCCTAGGACTCAGAGACACAAAAGACTTAGAACCCTCCTGTTTCAACCATTGTGCTCATCTGCTTGTGAGTCTGTCCTGTCAAGTGGTGCCACCCCAGTCCTTGACCCTTGGAAGTGGACCTAGGTTTTTTCCCAGTGGAATTGAAGCATCCTCCACTGCAAGAGCAGAATCGATGCATCCCCATTGTTGTAGGAACTGGACCGGTGCATCGCCATAGTTGCGTAGAGGAATTTGGCGCAATACCTCGACTGCATGAGAATCGGCTTTGCATCTCGCTGTTCCGAACAGGATCAAAGTACTTTTGCTCAGCGGGGTCTGCGTGGGTCCTGTATCCAACCCGTGCTCCATCACAGGAGCCTGAACTCTTGACTTTGTCCCAGTCCAGGGTGACCAAATAACTCTTTAGGCGCTACTTGCTTCTAAGAACTATATTTTGCATTTCATCTTTAGAAATTCATATCTTAACTTCTACACATTTGATTTCTGTAGTTTTGGTCTTGTTTTATTTATAAAATCATAATCAATTTTTCTAACCTGGTGTGGAGTCTTTTTGTGGTGTTTTAACTGTGTTGTTGTAAATAGTGTTGCACAAATACTTTACAAATTGCCTCTTAATTTAAGCCCGACCGCTCTGTGCCAAACTACCAGAGGGTGAGCACATTATACTTTAGGTTGTATTGTGACCTACCTTGACTAGGATTGTTCCTGCTTGTACAGGGTGCATACTTCTGCCAACCAGAAACCCCAATGTCTAACAAGAACATTAGATCATCGCTGGAAGAATGTGGTAGAAAATGGATACAATTACATTTTTTGGCTCCTCTGAGGTTGCCTACCCATCGTTTTTGAAGCCAGACATTGGACCAGCTGTCCCTTCATGGCTCCTTATCAATTTGGCTGTAATCTGTGACTGAGCACTGATTCTTAATGCCTGAGTTGAACCTTTAGAACAGTCAGAGAGCAAACAAAGATTAATGTAATGCTTTAATTGGAAATACACAAGTGCAGGTACTCTGTATTCAAAGTACCTATTTGCTCCTGAGAACTACGGGTACTCCTACTTTAAATTATTGCAGCAGAGTTGCAGAGTGCAGGTTCTTTCCCTTTCAAATGAAAGCACTGCAGGTACTCAATTAAAGCACTGGGCTTATGATTTATTTTGCAATAACAAATCTAGGAAACACTTTCACTTATTTGAAGGTGTATGTATGATGGAGCAGGTAAAGCAACATTTTGTATACCTTCTCTATTTTGCATGAAATTTATATACGTAATTGTTCTAAATATTAATTTGTACTAATGAGTTTGGAGTTGAAATACTAATCAACCATTTACACCTTAATAAACACGAAATACACGTGGGACTAAAATGCTAATTGCATGGCTAATAATTAAATGATTAACTATGGTACGCAAACTAACCGTAGGATGTGTTGAAATAGAGAAATGCATGATTTATGTTGCTTTTGTGATGGTTTGTGCTTCCAGTGTTTCAGAATGGTGAGTATTATTGCTTTAAATGTTGCTACAAGCTAGGAAAATACTAATATATATTGAGATTAGTGTGGGTTTAACATTAGAATCTTAATTTCTAAATATTAATTACCGTTATGTTTGTTTTTGCTTAAGTTGGCATTCGGGCCTACTAGGCCGCAGTACTTGAAATGGAGTTCGGAAGTGGCCACCGTCATGTGAGCGCGATGCCTACTGCGCAGACTCTGATGGCTCTTAAGATCTCCAGGCGACCTCTGAAGAGAGACAAAATGTTCCTTGTCAAGGATAGGAACGTGGAGGACTGCCAAGACCCAAACTAGTGTGAATGACTGAGAGGACAATAGCGACCTGTGCAAGAAGGTTTACATGTTGTTACTTCGGAACTTTCGCCTGTGAAACTACGAAAAAGAATACAATTGGGGGAGATCATGCCCGGTCTCATGGGAAACAGGCAAACCTGGGAATATTGAAAAGTATTACAAAATTCAGAGGAGTTAGCCAATCAGAACACTTCTACTCCTAAATTGTTGCACATGGCCCTAAAAGTATGGAGGAAAAAGGTATATAAGGGGGGGATTTAGAAGAGGAAAAAAAGTCAGTATCATTTTCCCGTTGTTGGCTGTTGATGTGGAGGATCGATTTACTGATTCGTTGGCGCGATCGCCTGGTCCCTTGGCTAAATTGTGGGACCGCGTCGGTCTGAGAGAGATTTCTTGGACTTAACTGGGTTCCTCTTTATTATAAAAGGATGATTCCATCTGAAAGGATTTTGATTTATGCCGTGGGTTGACGGGTTCTTCTGGAAATGGTTGCCAACATTTAAATTTAGGTAAATATGAATGTTATGTAAATTTGTGTTCAAGATCAAAGGTCAAAATCATTTAATAGAAATCTGATGTGAACTGTAATCCTGAATATGCTAACAGAGTGAATGAATTAGATAAACTGAACATTGATTAATAGGAAATGAGTTTGTGATCCTTTAATAAGGTACGGAAAGTTAACCGAAAGGTTCCAAAACTTTAGATGTGTTTTACCTGGTTCTAAATCACCATCAGCCAGTCCAACTAATTGGTCCATCGACCAAGTGGTGGAGTGCCTTGATGTTAAAGTTAGGATTCTATAGGTACTAATGTATATAATGTATATAATGTAAAGGAATTACTCCTGATAGGTAACAAGGTACCCCCACATGTCCAGCGCTTCTTTCCCTCCTGTGCGCAGGCTCGAGTGAGACATATGAGTGTTGGTGTTTTGGGCCCCACCAATGAATGAATGTATGAATGAGTAATGTGGTGACGAGTCTGTGACATAGGGAGGATATGTAAATTTGCCCTTTCCGCTGGAGCAGTTTTCTGGTAGCAGAAGATGCTTTTATTGCATTGGTTTGGTGATTATGGATTATTGATATATGTTCTAACACTGTATGTTGAGTCGTGTTTCGTTTTATGTTGTCGATTGGTTCGAAAACTTCCGGGACGTAGGAAGTTGGTTGCCCTGTAGGTACACAGGGAAAACGTTTGTCAAGTGAAGTCGCACAGTGTGTTGTCTGGTTACCCTGTAGGTACACGGGGAAATGTGTGGCAAGTGAAGTCGCACAACGCATTGTCTGGTTTTGAGTTGATGACAACGTCGTGTGTTATCGTTAGGGACATTTCTGTGTAAATGTGCGTGAGTGAAATAGCAACAGGTTCTCTCGTGAAACTCTGGCCTTAATTCTCAGGAGCAGTATAGTCTCCACATGTGTTTTATCCCCAGAGAAAGCCTTTCTGCTTGTTAGATGGGTAAGGTAGAGGGAAGTGCTACTTTATCGGCGAAACTGAATAATTCTGTGGTAGGGTAGAGGTAAGCGCTGCCTACTGGAAATACAGTTCTTGTATGAATGAATAAAACTATCTCTTTGGTTTAGCGAAACAGGCAATGGTGGTGTTTTATGTCGTTATTAACAGTTTTTATTAAATAAAATGTAAGAAAAGTTTGCCGATAAAGGGGCATATCAGCAACAGCTGGTGAAAATTATTGCTAAGCGCACTTAGCGCTAGGATAATTATCGCTGGCTATCGCCGAATTTTATCGCTGAGATTACATGCTATTAGCAACGCTTATCTCAAAAGCGATAAAATTCCAGGCGCAAGCTCCCAAATGTGCGATTATCGCTGGAAATCCAGCGATAATCGCACAACGTTTGGCGATAGCTTGCTGATAGGGCAGGGCAGACTCAGCCATGATATCCACCTTCCATTGGATATCATGGCTAAGTCAAACTAAAAGCAGGCATAAAGAAAGTAGCGATAACCAAGGTTAGCGCTACTTTTCTTATTGCTATGCTTGTTAGCGTGCCCATTGATAATTGGAGAAATATCGGTTAGGTAAATTTCTCCAGTTATTTTGGGATGGAATACCCACTTTGAATCTCATTAGAGATGCAAAGGTGGGCATTATGGGGAAGGGCGCTAAGGCAAGGATTCACGCAATAGCGGCGATAATTTTATACCGCCGCCTTGCTGATATGCCCCAAATTTTGTAAAGGAGGGATCAGCAGAAGCAGGAGTAGTGAGAAACGCTGACGTCAGAAAGACCGCGCTGGGATTGACCAGCCATAGAGAGACGAAGTTTTCACGGATTGGTTAGTTAGTGTGAGCCGCGTTAGGAGTGGAGAATTGCCAGTGTGACGTAGACGCCCCATATTGGTGCGTTAGTGTGAGTCGCGCTGGGATTGGAGGACTTCAGGAGTAACGTAGACGCACAGGATTGGAGCGTTAGTGTGAGTCGCGCCGGGATTGGACAGCATACAGAATAGTCATAAGGGAAGTGATTTGAAAGGTCTAGTAATTCAGAACTAAGGATAAATAAAATGATGTATTATGATCCACCTGAGAAAGAGAAAAAGTCATGGTTTGGGAAAATGAAAAGTCTATTTAATAGGGATAAACCGATTGTAACTAGGGAAGGACACATACTCCCTCCACCTAAATTGCCTGCATCTTTTATGGTAGCGAAATATGAGTACCATACATGTATTTGGCTAGAGAATTGGGCAATGGAGTCTTAGCATTTCCAGAAAGTGGTTTGTTTAGTTTATCTGTATTAAGAAATTTAAGAGAAAGAATGATGAGGTTAGAACCGAGACCTTGAACTACTCAGTTCGAGGCTTTGACGGAGTGGGAAGAAGAGATGTATGAAAGGGAGAGGCATCGGAGTTCAAGAAGGTATAATTACATGTTTGGTAGACATTGTGGTCAAGAAAGTCATGATGATCGAATGCGAAGATGGCGGAATGCAAACATGACTGTACATTTCTGCCTTGGCAGAAAGTGTACAGAAAAGAGAAACAGTACAGGGTCAGAAGGTTATAAGTATTGCATGAATGAATCGGAGGATGATGAAGTGCTAGAGGACATGTTTTATAAAAATCCTCCCCCGAACCAAATTCTACTTTGCTGACGCCGAGTGCGCCGGTAAAAGAATCCATGCTAAATAAAAATTTTGAGCAAACGCCACCTGATTTAGGGAAAAATAATCAATTTAGAGACTCTGAAATGTCACAGCCTGTTAGGACTGGAAATAGAAATTTGGCTGAACTAGCTAGAGAAAATTAGAGAATTAACCAAAAATATGGAAGCCGTAACTGTACCTGTAACTATAGGGCCAGTGATGCCTGTTTTTGATAAACAGAAAGATAGTGAGCATTGTTTAACAGTTCCATACAATAGTATTAAACAAATCGGGACAGAAAGAAGTGGATCGGGAGAAAATGGATGGGAAAATTGTCCGGAACATCAGGTTTAAGTACTCCTAAAAATCTGACTATAAATCAAAGTCCAGCAGGTAAGACACTGATGACAACAGAATCGGCACCAGAAACCCCAGAAAGAAATACAGATAGAATAAGAAGCAAGACAATCCCTGTAGGACCCACTTCTGAGGAATTTAGTGATTGGTTAAGGAGTTTACAGCGAAAAGATACAGAACCTCAACCTTTAGATATGGCAAAATTAAAAGTAACATTGGAAGAATTAATAGTAGGGACTATTCCAACTGAAAAATTAAAAGCATATCAGGACGAGGAGTTAATGTTGTTTCTCTGCAAGAGTATAACTTGGAGAGCGAGGAGTTTGCATGAGACACTTGAAGAGACAGCGAGTGAAATGGGTATTGACTTGGAGAAAATAAGATCATTACAGAAGCCATATAGAGTACATTTTTCTGAGAAAGATATTGAAAATCTGAATACTGCAGGGAGATTGACTCAAATTAAAGAACTGATTGCCTTGTTAAGGAAATGGGGTGATGTAGACAGGTGGAAAAGTAGGTGGTTTCGAAAGCGAGAGGATGCAACAGACAAAACATTTTCGGCATTTCCGGTAAGAGAAAAGGAGACAGTAGTAACTAAAAGTCCCATGAGGGAGATCCCAGGAGGGGGTTATGTGCATGTTCCCTGGACTAGGCAGGACATTTTGTCATTTACCAATGATTTCCCAAGGTTAAGAGAAAAACCCGTTGAGTGGTATCGACAGGTGGAAAGGTTTGTGAAATTATCAAAAGTGTTGTGGATAGATTTGAATGGTCTTTTCGATATAATAGTACCTGCAGACTTATGGGCAGAATGTAAAATTACAGTAGGTTGGCCAACTCAAGAGTACCCTAGGGATCCTAAGACGGGAGCCCCTGATCCGGAGGTAATGAGAAAATATGAACAGGTAATTACTTTTTTGAAAAATAAAGTGCCACCAAAAGAAACCAATTGGGTAAAAATTGATAAAACTCACCAGGAGGTTAAGGAATCTGTCCACGCCTATTATGAAAGGTTGCTGTTAGCTTTAAAGCAATACAGTTGTGATGAGAAATTGAGTGAGAAGGATTTGAGTCATTTTGTATATCGATTTGTTTATGGTTTAAGACCTGAGGTAAGTGAAATGATCCAACAACATACAGTGGATTGGCAAAATAAAAAGATAGATGAAGTGTTACGACATGCAAAATATTTTAGTGATGAAATCGAAGCAAAACAACGCAAGATGAAAGAGAAGGCAATGTGGGTACAAGTTAAGGTAGCGGAGAGACAAGACGCCCAGTTGATTGAGTAGGCTAATGGCATGGGCCAAGTCAGACAAAAGCCTAATATTGGAAAAGGAAAGGGGGAAATTAGCTTAGAGGAAGCAAAAAAGAAATGGCCATGTCATAATTGCGGAAAATTAGGGCATTGGAAATCCGAGTGTAAATTGCCCCCAAGTACTAATGGTGATAATGCATCATTGAATCCACAGGTGCAGAATGAATTGAGTTGTCAACCGCCGCGACAGCAGCAGGTTGTTACCCAACAGTGTCAGGTGCCAAAGCCACCTTTTCCACAGAGCGTAAATCCTCAGAGATACAGTAATGAGACAGGATTCAACACCGAGAAACAGGTAACAAAGCTACCACGCGCTTGTGCTGTTTCACAGTATGGGTTGCAGCGCGATGAGAGTGAGTCAGAAGAGAGTTATTGACGGTGCCTAGGAGAGGAAGAGGAGTGCGTACTTGGCGCAACTTTAGAGGTAGACCAGACAGGACCATTTGTGGATGGAAAAGTAAATGATGAAAAAATTACTTTCCTGGTAGATACTGGTGCTACTCGTTCAACTGTTAGATCAGCTGATGTTAAACATCTTCCTCTCTCGGGTGACAGAATCCAAGTAGCCGGAGTCTCATAATAGACAGATAAAAACTTATCTTACTGATCCTGTTAAAGTTAAAATAGGGAAATTCACCGACATGCACCGATTTGTCGTGTGTGATACTAGCCCAGTGAATTTGTTAGGGAGAGATTTGTTGTGTAAAATGAACTGTACGATCTTCTGTACTCCTGATGGCATAGCTTTTGAAACTCCGGATGAGGATGTACTGTATAGAATTACAATGGCAAATTTGGAACCCGAAATTACTGAGGCATTTGTTGTATTTGATCCAGAGGAATTGCCTCAGGAATTGAAGAAAGTAGTGAAACCCGAGGTATGGGATTTCACAGGAGAAGATGTGGGATTGATGAAAAAAGTAGATCCTGTGAAAATAACTGTAAAAGAAGGAGTATGCTACCCGAATATTCCCCAGTATATATTGACACCAGAAATAATTGCAGGAGTGACCCCTGTAATAGACAAGATGATTGAACAAGGAATTTTGAGAGAAATAATGAGTAGTCTGTGTAATTCACCAATCATGGGTTTAAAGAAGCCTTACGGAACTTTCAGGATAGTTCAAGATTTGAGAAAGGTGAATAAAATTGTTGTACCCTGCTGTCCCGTTGTACCGAACCCTTCGGTAATCCTGTATCAGATTCCCCATGATGCGGAATGGTACACAGTCATCGACCTGTGTCATGCTTTCTTTTCTGTTCCATTGCACCCTGATAGCCAACACATTTTTGTGTTCCGGTTCGGCGAACGTACTTTGGCATGGTGCCGTATCCCACAGGGATATACAGAAAGTCCATCGATATTTAATCAGATTCTAAAGAAGTCCTTGGAAGATTTGAAAATGCCAGAAAGTTCAGTACTAGTGCAATACATCGATGACCTATTGGTGGCATCGAGGACGTGAGAGGCATGTGTGGTGAACACAGGTGCATTGTTAAATGATTTGGCGGATGGAGGACTTAAGGTATCCCCATCGAAATTACAATTTTGTAAAAAGGAAGTACAATACCTAGGTCATAAGATTGAGAGAGGTCTGAGGAAAGTGACTGTAGACAGGATCAGGATAATAAAAGGAATGAGAGCACCCATGACTCAGAGAAAAGTGAGAATGTTTCTTGGAATGGTGGGATATTGTCACCAGTGGATCAGCAACTTCTCGCTGATTGACGAAAAGTGATGTGAAAGACCCCCTTGAACTGAATAAAGAAGAAATGAGGGCTTTTAGACAACTGAGAGACAGCTTGTGTGTAGCACCAGCTCTTGGAATGCCTGATTACAAAAAGGAATTTGAGCTCTATTGCAGTGAAAGAGATGGATGTGCACTCTCTGTTTTAGTACAGAGGCATGGAAAATTAAGACGTCCGGTTGCATACTTTTCAGCTGTACTAGATCCTGTAGCTGTAGCTTTACCTGGTTGCTTGAAAGCAGTAGCTGCTGCTAAGAGTCTGGAGCAGAGTAAAGGAATTGTGATGGGATATCCTGTGAGGGTGTTTGTACCCCATGATGTTGCAATCCTTTTGACAAGAAGCTGCACACAGTTTATGACGCATAGTCGTCTAACTAAATATGAAAAGGCTATTCTGGGTGCTACAAATGTGAGCCTTGTGAGGTGCCTTAATGTAAATCCATCGACATTGCTATCTGATGCTGTGAATGTGGAAGTGAAGGATGACGTGTATCATGATTGTCTGGAAGTACTTGATTTTTGCACTAAGCCACGTCCGGACATAAAAAATGTGCCTCTGAAAGAAAGTGACTATGTGATGTTTGTGGATGGGTCATGTCTGAGAACTGCAGAAGGGATTCTGAGTGCTGCGTATGCAGTATGTACTGTAGCGGCTGTGTTGGAAGCGTCTTGCCTGAAAGGAGTAAAATTAGCTCAGGTCGCGGAATTGTTTGCATTGACCAGAGCATGTAAGTTGGGAAAGAATCTGCGAGTCACTGTGGTTACCGATAGTCAGTATGGATTTGGAGTGGTGCATGATTTTGGGCAGATTTGGTCTCAAAGAGGGTTCTTGATGTCAAGTGGAACTCCGATCAGAAATGCTGAAGTGGTTGGGAAATAGCTTGAGGCGAAACAGCTGCCTAAGCAAATAGCAGTTGTAAAGTGCGCAGCCCACTCCAAGGGTACTGACTATGTGTCAGCGGGCAACAAATTTGCAAATGACATAGCGCAGTATTGTGCGTAAAACCAAAACTCATTGAATCGGAATCGGGAAAAGGAAATGAACTCATGTCCCTTGCTTTTTACTAACACTGTGAGTACTTGGGAGGAGGTGAGGCAGTTATAGGTGAAGGCAGGAGAAGAGGAAAAGAAACAGTGGATAAAATCAGGATGTGCACCACGCGAGGTAGACAAGGTTTGGGTTTATCGCGATGGAAGGCCAGTCATGCCTGATAGCATGATCTCTACCATGGCACGGATGTACCATGGACAGGCACATGTAGGTAGGGATGCCATGATTAGACTTTTCCAACAGACCGGGTATAACGCCAAGTTCCGACTTACAGCTGAGAGCCTGTGTCAAAGATGCCTTATATGTCAACAATACAATCCAGGAAGGAAAACAGTGGTGAGTTTGGGAACCATAGGACGGGAGGGAGGTCCCTTCACTAGAATGCAGATTGATCTCATTGAAATGCCTCTGTGTCATCGACTAAGATATGTCTTAGTAGTTGTTTGTCTGTTTTCACGTTGGGTGGAAGCTTACCCGTCAAGAAGGAGTGATGGAGTTACTGTAGCGAAACTCCTATTGAGAGAGTTCATTCCTAGATTTGGTTTTCCAGTAACGATTGAATCAGATAGAGGAAAGCATTTTCAGAATGAGATTATAAAATTGATTTGTGAAGCATTGAATGTACAACAGAAACTACATTGTGCCTATCGCCCAGAGGCTTCTGGAGTAGTGGAACAAATGAATGGCACCATTAAAAACAGATTGGGAAAAATGTGTTTGGCCACAGGTCTAAAATGGCGAGATGTCTTGCCTCTGGTGCTCATGACTATTAGGTTGATTCCTGATAGGAACACTGGCCTTAGCTCCCATGAAATTGTTATGGTAGAGCAATGAGACATGTTTTCATTCCTGTCAACAAACTACTGCCTATATCTGATGACTTCGTTTTGGATTATTGCATGGTGTTGGCTGATTCCGTTCATTCTGTGTTTCATCAGGTTGGACCGGATGCAACCACCCTTGAAAAGAAGCCAGCTCATGATTTGAGTCCTGGAGCCTGGGTGCGGATCAAAGTGCATAGAAGGAGAAAGTGTCTGGTCCCACGCTGGGGGAAACCACGTCAAGTGATTCTGACCACAACGACTGATGTGGAGTGTGCCGGGGTAAAGAATTGGATTCATGCTAGTCGTACTCTTCGAATCCCTAGTCCCCTAAATAGACCTGAGGAAGAGTACTTGGAAGAGTCCGATTCCAGTTCTGAGTCAGAATCAGAAGAAACAAGAACAAGACAAAACTCAAGAGCGGGAGAATCGGAGTTGAGCCAAGTTGCGGAGCCAGAGAACATACCACTGAGGAGACGACTGGAAATCTCCGACACTAGTTCCGAATCAGAGACTGAACAGGTGGGAATACAAGCAAGGATAAAGGAGGATATTGAAGAAACTGAACAAGAAATTCTTGATAAAGAAGCACCAAGTGCAAGCACAAGAGAAATTCCGCCTGAAATTGTAGAAATAGAAGGTGAGGAATTAGATACAGAGAGTAAGGGTAAGATTATTGCAGAAGACCCCTGAGGAGGTGTAGGGACAACACACATCCAGGTAGAAGAAGGGAGAGTTAGTCAGCAGGAAGATTGCGTGGAAGAAACACGAGGAGGGAAAACTGTAGATAGTGAACCTGAGGTTTTGAGGCAAAAATCCAAAGAAAGTAAAGGTCACACCGATACAGAAGCGGAAGAAAGTGACGGAGAAGGCCAAGAAGGACGAATCTTGAGGAAAAGAGTTTGGAAAACAGAGCAAGGTGAGAAGGGGAAGAGGTTGAAAAGAACATCGAAAGAGGAAATCTGGCCAAATAAAATTAAGAGATTGAGATACCGACTGATGGTAGTAAGATCTCCTAACGCTGAACAAGTGAATGAAGTGTCTAGTCAAGAGAAATCAGAAGACACTGATCAGGCACAGAAAAGAAAGAAGAGAATAAAGAAACCCAACCAGAAGTACAAGTCACCAGAGTGGACGTATGTGGCACGTCCTGATATACAAGAGGAAGCAGACAGCCAAGGAAGTCTAGGAGTGACTGTACCAGAAGTCGTTGAAGAAGAAGAAGATTCGGAAACCTTGAGAGTTATCTTATCGGATATCAGAGAAGAGACGGATGATCAGGAAGTTCTGAACCGAGATTGTGAAAACCAAGACAAAGACGATCAAATGCCGGATTGAAGTGACAAAGAAAGATGCAGAGGATTTAAAATACTGGACGAGACACATAACCGAAAGAACCAAGTAGGCACTTAAAGCCTTGGGTTTAGACAAAACTAAGTTGTGAATAAAAGGGGCTAAGTCAAAAGACACTGATCATTTCCGAAATGGCAAACATAGAGGGTAGAAAACCTACATGTGGGTTTCTCCGAAGATGGTGCAAGGTGTGTTGTTGTACAGGATTACTAATGCTTCTATGGATCATATTAGCAATAACAATTTCATTTAAAGTGACATTCTAAAGGGCAGAACACCACACTGAGAACAAGACTAATAGAGAAGAGGTTTATAATACTCATGGGACTAAACTGGTAGATAGAAAAGATTTCCATAAGGATGGATCTATAACTGACTTTTCTAATAATGTTTTTTCAAAGTTACTGTATGAATATGTGAAGACTATGGACGTTAGAGATTGCTAGGTTTGTATGCAGTTACCTGCATCGGTGTCAGAGGGTGTCACCTATCATCACCTTCCTTTGACATATGGAATAACATGTAGTGTATTAGCAAGCTTGTTTTATAGAACAGGGAAATTAGAATATTATTATACTGATGTAGATAATGTTTTCTCGCAGGTACCTGTAGGTCCCGAACTAAATATGGTGATTCCTGGTAGAACTTTAGGTGAATTTTTCTAAGAAACCAGAGAATTAACTTTAGAAGAAGTGTTTATGAACAATCTTACTTGTAGTCTGAAAAAAGAAGAGAAGACTTTCTTGGACATGGTAGAAGAGCGGAGAATTAAAATGCAAAGAAAGGTATCTGGGAAAAGATGGAAACAACAGTTTGGGATGCTGAAAAGGAAAACCATTTAAAGGGAGAAACATATCCTGCAATGGCTTTGGATTGGCCTCAGAGAGGGAAATTGTGCATCAGTAGAGATAACACTGTTTATGATAATTACTTTGTAGATGCAAGTGAATGCCATGATTTATATAAAATCATGGGAGGATGGGGATTTAAAGGAGGAAATGATCTGGTATTCCCGGGAATATATTACATCTATGGGAACAGGGCTTATTATAGGTTACCGGACCACTGGTATGGTACATGCTACCTAGGCCTGGTCTTCCCAAAAATATTTCATGTGGAAAGGGGAGAGGACGGAGTGCACGAGATAGGTAGACAACTAATGCGTAGAAGGAGGGAAAGTTGGTCAGAAATTGTAAGGGATATCTTTGGAGCACTGATACCAGCCGTTGAAATATCTCTGAATGCACATAAATTAGAAAATTGTCTACAGTTGTGGATCGATTATCGACAAGGACAGCTGGAGGGTTCTTAATGGTAAATACTGAAATGGTTGCTATGAGAGCCATGATTATGCAAAATCGACTTGCCCTTGATATTATTTTAGCAAAATAGGGAGGAGTCTGTAGAATGCTGAAGGTACAATATTGCTGTACTTACATTCCTGACGAGAGCCAAAATTTAAAGAAATATATTAAGAATATAACTGATTTGCATGAGGAAATTGTTCCATTGGAGGTTGAAAGTGTTTGGGAGAAGCTTGGTAAAGGCTTTTCTACTATAAAGGGTTTATGAACAAAATTAGGTAGTTCATTTGTAGGTAAAATACTAATGCCAGTGACTTGTGTGGTAATACTAATACTGATCTTGAGATTACGATGTGTATATTTAAAAAGAAGAAAATTACAAAATAGAATAAAAAGAGAAGTTGCGAAAAGAAAGGAGGAGGAAATAAGAGAAAGAGAAAGTAAGAGATATAGAACTAAAAGAATGGAAAGAAAACATGTACAAGAAAACAAGAGAGGTTGAGATGGGAGATACTATGATGTAACATATCCAAGTGTGAGGGAACTGAGTAATCATTTCAGCAAAAATTTATGATATTTAGTGGGATTTGTAGTGATGTTAAAAATCACCAAAGGGGGGATTGATGGAGCAGGTAAAGCTAAATTTTGTATACCTTCTCTACTTTGCATGAAATGTATATACGTAATCGTTCTAAATATTAATTTGTACTAATTAGTTCGGAGTGGAAATACTAATCAACCATTTACACCTTAATAAACACGAAATACACGTGGGACTAAAATGCTAATTGCATGGCTAATAATTAAATGATTAACTATGGTACGCAAACTAACCGGTGGATGTGTTGAAATAGAGAAATGCATGATTTATGTTGCTTTTGTGATGGTTTGTGCTTCCAGTGTTGCCGAATGGTGAGTATTATTGCTTTAAATGCTGCTACAAGCTAGGAAAATACTAATATATATTGGGAATAGTGTGGGTTTAACATTAGAATCTTAATTTCTATATATTAATTACTGTTATGTTTGTTTTTGCTTAAGTTGGCATTCGGGCCTACTAGGCCGCAGTACTTAAAATGGAATTCGGAAGTGGCCACCGTCATGTGAGCGCGATGCCTACAGTGCAGACTCGGATGGCTCTTAAGATCTCCAGGCGACCTCCGAAGAGAGACGAAATGTTCCTTGTCAAGGATAGGAACGTGGAGGACTGCCAAGACCCAAACTAGTGTGAATGACTGAGAGGACAATGGCGACCTGTACAAGAAGGTTTACATGTTGTTATTTCGGAACTGTCACCTGTGAAACTACGAAAAAGAATACAATTGGGGGGATGTCATGCCCGGTCTCATGGGAAACTGGCAAACCTGGGAATATTGAAAAGTATTACGAAATTCAGAGGAATCAGCCAATCAGAACACTTCTACTCCTAAATTGTTGCACATGGCCCTAAAAGTATGGAGAAAAAAGGTATATAAGGTGGGAATTTAGAAGAGGGAAAAAAGTCCATATCATTTTCCCGTTGGTGGCTGTTGATGTGGAGGATCGATTTACTGATTCGTTGGCGCGATCGCCTGGTCCCTTGGCTAAATTGTGGGGACTGCAACGTGCTGAGAGAGATTTCCTGGACTTACCTGGGTTCCTCTTTGATTATAAAAGGACGATTCCATCTGAAGGGATTTGATTTATGCCGTGGGTTGACGGGTTCTTCTGGAAATGGTTGCCAACATTTAAATTTAGGTAAAAATGAATGTTCTGTAAATTTGTGTTCAAGATCAAAGGTCTAAATCATTTAATAGAAATCTGATGTGAACTGTAATCCTGAATATGCTAACAGAGTGAATTAATTAGATAAACTAAACATTAATTAATAAGAAATGAGTTTGTGATTCTTTAATAAGGTACGGAAAGTTAACCGAAAGGTTCCGAACTTTAAATGTGTTTTAGCTGGTTCTAAATCAACATCAACCAGTCCAACTAATTGGTCCATCGACCAAGTGGTGGAGTGCATTGATGTTAAAGTTAGGATTCTATAGGTACTAATGTATATAATGTATATAATGTAAAGGAATTACTCCCAGTAACAAGGTACCCCCACATGTCCAGCGCTTCTTTCCCTCCTGTGCGCAGACTCGAGTGAGACATATGTGTGTTGGTGTTATGGGACCCACCAATGAATGAATGTATGAATGAGTAATGTGGTGACGAGTCTGTGACATAGGGAGGATATGTAAATTTGCCCTTTCCGCTGGAAGATGCACATACGTCCAGCTTGCGCGAACGCCCCTTTGAAATGTGCTGCAAGTCTATAAGGAGTTATTTCCAGTTTACTCTGCGAAGGTTTAAAGCGGACTACTTTGCATATGAAAAATGTTTGTATTGCTTGCCTTCAGCTGTAACCATTACCACTAAGATTCAAAACACCGGGGTTAAACCCTCTTTACATGTTATTGCGTTGATTGTTTATGTTTAGGCATGCCATGATTCTCATAGCATATAAAGGTTGTACAAAGGAGCTCTGGCAAAAGCGATTCAACTCAACATTTCAATTAAAAAAAAAGAATGAGGCAGTCGATTGAAAATAGTTTAAAAACAGCTGACATTGTACATCTAATCAATGAATGAATTAGTTAACTATTTGTACCTCATTTGCTTAAGGCATCCGGTCGCTGTAAAATTACACAGAACTATGCAAAGTTGCTAAACACAGTTTTGTGCTGCCGCAGCTCTGCGCGCATCAAGTGCAAATCATTAATAGCAACAAACAGATTGAATTCCAGAACTCCCACAACAGAACAACAAGAGCGAGTATTCAGGGACACCTTACTTAGCGCTAGCATACGCTTTCCGCATTTCCAATTCAATTTAATATATATTCATGGGGGGAAATGCATTATCTGCCATACCAATAGCAGTTGCTATTACCGCCTGAATCAAAAACGGCGCCACCAGAGCATTATTCTTAAACTGAATCGCATTGGACTAAACATCAGTTCTGGGCCCTCTCTCGTTTTCAGTTTAACCCATCAGTCTTTCTTTTGTTTCACAAAGCTGTTCCATGGCAGGCATGGCAGCTGAAATTACACTGCTGCTGGATTTATGTACATTCATAACATAAAGCGCACTGGCCTGCATTGAGATGCCTACAAAAGGTCACTGCTGTCCCTATATTGCAAATTAAATATAGGAATTGAATTGCCTTTTCACATTCCCAGACACGGAAGTGGATATACCGAAGAAATATTACAACATGACCGAAGAACAATTCTTCATTAGGGCACAGCTATGGAGAGGCTTGCTTGCTCCTCATAAATTGTTTTAGTCTTGGAAATGGCGATTTGAAGCGTTAGAAAATAGCTGCATTTAAATACAAATGTATTGAAAGTGTTTCTCGGTGGGCAGTTGGTATCTCTCCGTCCTGTTTTATTGTTATTGCAGTTCCAACTTCTTCTGCCTGGCTCTTCGGCTACCCCGCGCGAATCCTTGAAATAATGCTATGCTGTGCCGAGCTGTAGTAAGTATTTGCCACAAAAAACAAAACAAAACATAAAAAAATACATAGGGCCTCCTTTAGAGTTTGGAGGAAAGAGGCAATCTTCCAATATGGGGTTTAGGGATCAACTAAATACGAGTTAGAATACTTGAGTATTGAATTTCCGATGCAACACTACCCCTGTGGTGAGTGAAATTCAGAAAGACACCTGTAATGGAAGAAATTGCTCTCAACTCCAGTGCTCCGTTCATCAGCTCATTGTGTTTGCTTTGTTCGCCCTAAGTTGGCAGGGTATGTCCAGACGTGGGTCCCTTGCTCACTTTGCCACTAGATTCAAGCTAGCCTGGCTGATGAGGGGTGTTACCCCAAAACCGGCCCCAGGATGCTTGTTTCCCGTCCCAGCCAGCCAGGGCAAAAATCTGGATCCCAAAGGATACAGTGAGTCACAAAGAAATAAAATATCCAAGAAAGAAGTGGGTCAAACAGATAGATTCACCAAAGAACAAAAATATATTTACACTACAACGTTGCTTCCTTCAGCATTTGGATAGCGCGACTACCAAGACTGCACTCCGTGCTTTCTAACGCACTCCATAATGGAGGACGTTATAAGCGGTCGAGTGTTCTCAGCCACTAACTGCACCCCGTCCACCCCACATGTCACATACAGGAGGACGCAGGGAGACAGAGACACTGGGATATTAAGCTGTCCCTACGCAAACTCACAGTAAACTGAACAGCCCCACCCTCGGCTTGGACAGAGACCTGATTGTTTTCTTTGACATTAGCATTCACATGTTTTTTAGTGATTGCACAAATCACGCTGTGGTTCCGCTGTTTCATGAATCTGGACAGCTTCCACTAGTAAGAGCCATGTCCTAACCTTGCACGTGTGCCAGCATTGGAGAGCACGTCTACCAAAACCGCACTTCCTGTTTCCTAATGCACTCCAAGATGGAGGGCACTGTTAGCGGTCCAGCGTTCTCAGCAACTGACTGCACCCCGCCAGTCACGCACGTTACGTACTTGATCACGCGGTGAGACAGAAACACGGGGTTATCTAACCCTTGCTATGCAGTTCACAGTAAGCTGCACGCCGCCGGGAGGGACGATTGGTTTGAGACAAGCTCACCTTGACAAAATAAGTTCTTTTGGACAAGGAGCATGCAAACGATGATGGGGCGAACTTGGTGTAGACCCGCTCGAGCCCCCATAAAACAAGTAATTATGATCTTTTCTGATACTAGCTCGATCAGAGCTTTAATTAGGCTGGATGCACATTTAAGAACCACTACACTGCTATGGGTCAATAAAACAACATTAAATGGTCCCGAGAAGCATAAGATTAATTACCGTTTCAACATCTCCTTTTATCTCTTTCATTACAGAGTGTGACTATAGGGAGCTGTTCTCGCTCGCCTGCCAGTTCAAGCTTTGTTTTTAATGAAACTTGGTGAGACGCGTCGGGTGGATGATTGTGTCAATGTACTAAGTAATGATGACCCTGTATTTCAACGTTCCTAGGGGGACGATTTGTCCTTTGCACGGGGGGTGCCCATTCTTAATTTTAGCACCCACCGGGTCCCACCATTGATTTAGAGGGAACAGACCACTTACTACACTTTCTCTTGTATGTCTTTTTATTGTCTTGGTCACTATGGGCACTGTATGTAGTGGGTTGATATGTGTAACTTTCTCATTAATTACAGGAATTTCACTGGGAGTAAGTTACTCAACCCTTTTGACCTGAGCATTCACTCATACTGTCACTTTTCTACTCCACAAGGTAGGAGGTAGAGAGAGTGTCTAAGGGATCTTTTTCTTATTCCTGATGAAAGCCGGGGACAATGCAGAAGCCGGCTGAAACATGTAGACAGTTTGCAGATTGGAGGGGTAGGAGGTTCTTTACAAACCCACCACACCACCATCCATTGGTCACTCATTGACCTTTTAATCTGACCTGGGAGTCCATTGATAAAGGGCAATCTTGGAGATCCATTGGTCAGTTTTAAATTAGTTTCTCTGCACCCTTTGTTGTGACCCCGCACAGGTTTTTTTTAATGTTTGTTACGTCTTCTCCTCCCTATTGCTCCACCTCTGTCGTTGGCTTGTGCGGAGGTGTGTTACCAGCCCTATGATGAAGCATGCCACTGATTTATGTGGGTGAGGGCAGTTTTAACAACTTGTATGTCTTGTCTGTTCACCTCTAGGTCGTGGTGACACACTTGATATAGCCCCACTTTTATGTGTGTGGAAGATTTGGATCTTAGGAGGTCGGAGTGGTGCATCTCCTCCTACCCCTTACCTTCTGTGTGTAAATTGGATGGTATTTTACCAGGCCAAAGCTGCAATACTGTGCCTAGAGTGGTAAAAGGCTTTGGTCATTTTACAGCTCGGCATGGATAGCACTGTGCTAATCCTATGCTTAAAGCCTTTGCCGTAGAAATGGCAAAATACTTTGGGGCAAATTTACAAGCCCCTTTTGCCACTTTTGCGTCACTTTTCTCCTGTTAAAAGTGACGCAAAAGTGGTGCAAGGGGCTTGTAAATCTGCCCCTTTGTCCCTTTCTATCGCGGCATGGATGGCACTGTGCTAATCCTATGCTTAGTGGAAAAGCAGACATTTGAGGAGAGCAAATTTAGTGTTACTGGTTTTGAGAGTGCTCTATACTGGAGCTGCTTTCCACCTAAACGTGAGAACTACCCAAAGTTCTCTGCCTCTTTTTTTATATATATATATATATATATATATATATATATATATATTACCTACTGGAGGTCGCCAGTAGGTAGTTATAGTTAGGACCACGTTTCCATAGGAAATCCGCAACATTCTATTTTGAATAACTTTTGCGCCGGTCGACGAATCCTCGCGAACTTTTCAAAATAGGTGGGGCGCTACGCTCCGCTCCTACCCTGAAAGTCTCGGGGGGATTCGTCAAGCGGGGGCTGAGATAAAAGGGGGGTCCCAAAACGCGTTTTTCCCATGCATTTTTCCATAGGACCTTTAGACACAGCTACAGCCCGAACGGCTGAACAGAATTACTTGAAATTTGGCAGAGAGGTAGTCCTCAGGTCAAGGAAGTGCCTTTTGTAGGTTTGGTGTAAATCTGTTCAGTAGATTCTGAGAAAATAGCCTTTAAATCAATATATATATCTGAGCCAGCTTACGGTGCGCTTACGGTGCGCTTACCGTACGCATACGGTGACGTGCGCGAGCGCGATTCTGATTGGCTCTTAGATCTTAGTAAACATTCGAATCGGCCGAAACCAGGAAGTGGCGGCCGCCATTTTCTCTCTCGCACTGAGAGTGTGGATTAAAATACAAAGCACAAAAACATGTAAAGGGGCTGTTTGGACAGCTCCAAAGCACCTAGCCATGTTGAGGGAGTCCCCAAAGATCCCCCAAGGCCAAAAACGGATTTTTTTTTTTCCGCTAATTTCGCCGATTACGATTACCGTACGGTAAAAAAATATATAAAAAAAAAAATTATCCACACTCTCCCCACCCCGTGTGCAAATGGTGCCCGAAGGGCACCATTTGTGCATGGCTTATAACTGGTGTGAAAAATTAAAATATTACCTTTCAAAACGAAGTGCATCATGCGTACATGGCCCATCTAGCGTAACGTGGGCACGCGGTGCACGTAGCGCACCGCGTGCCCACCGTGCGTGCACGGCACTAACTGCGTAAAGTGGGCGCGCGGTGCGCGAAGCGCACCGCGTGCTCACTGTGCGCGCACGGTGCGCGAAGCGCACCGTGCGCGCACGGAACGAACTGCGTTAAGTGGGCGCGCACGCCACGAATGGCGTAAAGTAACTTAGCATTTAAAAAACCGTACAAATTCACTGAAAAAACCATAGGTTTCACACACGTTATAGTTAGGAATTAGCATTTAAAAAACCTTGCAAATTCACTGAAAAAACCATAGGTTTCACACATGTTATAGTTAGCAGAAATTTTACTGATAAAAAACCAATGAAATTCCCCCGTTATAGTTAGTGCAGGCAACTATAACTCACGCGACCGCAATCTTCTGCTGATGACATATGTGTCTTTATGAAAAAAAATATTCGTAATATATGTATAGCTAAAAATTTATGGAAGAAGACATGGGCAAATAAGTGTCTAAATACAGTATTAGCATCAGCAGAGGATTGCGGTCGCGTGAGTTATAGTTGCCTGCACTAACTATAACGGGGGAATTTCATTGGTTTTTTATCAGTAAAATTTCCGCTAACTATAACATGTGTGAAACCTATGGTTTTTTCAGTGAATATATATATATATATATATATTCACTTAAAAAACCATAGGTTTCACACATGTTATAGTTAGCTGGACATTTCACTCGTAAAAAACCAATGAAATTCCCCCGTTATAGTTAGTGCAGGCAACTATAACTCACGCGACCGCAATCCTCTGCTGATGACGTCAGATATTACATCACTGTATTTAGACACTTATTTACCCATGTCTTCTTCCATTAATCTTTAGCTATACATATATTACAAATATTTATTTTTCAGAAAGACACATATGTCATCAGTGATGTAATATCTGACATCATCAGCAGAGGATTGCGGTCGCGTGAGTTATAGTTGCCTGCACTAACTATAACGGGGGAATTTCATTGGTTTTTTATCAGTGAAATGTCCAGCTAACTATAACATGTGTGAAACCTATGGTTTTTTCAGTTAATTTGCAAGGTTTTTTAAATGCTAATTCGTAACTATAACGTGTGTGAAACCTATGGTTTTTTCAGTGAATTTGTACGGTTTTTTAAATGCTAAGTTATGCATTTATTAATTATTTTTTCTTTCAGGTTTTTCACCGTGCGCGCACCGTGCGCGCGCTGTGGGCACTCGGTGCGCTTCACGCACCGAGCGCCCACGGTTCGCAGTGCGCGCACCGTGCGCGCACCTCGCGATTTTTAATAAAAATAAAAATTGTTTTTTTTGCCCTGGGGGGTTCTTCTGTGACCCCCTGACCAAGGCTAGGGGGTCAGGAACTGTCCACTCTGCCCCCTTTTCACGTTCTCCACCTTTTTTTTCACCCCCTCAGACTGCAAGAGACAAAATGGTTCCTGGTTTCGACCGATTCGAATGTTTACCGACATCTAACAACCAATCAGAATTGCGCTCGCGCACGGCAGGGTGCGCGCACGGTGCGCGCACGGTGCACGCGTATAGATATTGATATGCTTTTAAATGCTATTTTCTCAGGAAATACTGAACAGATTTACACCAGACCTGCAAAAGGCACTTCCTTGACCTTATGGCTACCTGTCTGCCAAATTTCACGTAATTCTGTTCAGCCGTTCGGGCTGTAGCTGCGACTAAAGGTCCTATGGAAAAATGCATTGGGAAAACGCGTTTTGGGACCCCCCTTTTCTCGGCCCCCGCTTGACGAATCACCCTGAGACTTTCAGGGTAGGAGCTGAACGGAGCGCCCCATTAGTTTTGAAAATTTTGCGAGGATTCGTCAACCGGCGCCAAAGTTATTCAAAATATAATTTTGAGATTTCCTATTGAAACTAGGTTGTAACTATAACTATCTACTGGCGACCGCCAGTAGATAATATATATATACATATATATGTATATGTATATATATATATATATATATATATGTATATATATATATATATATATATATATATATATATATTACCTACTGGCGATAGCCAGTTGGTAGTTATAGTTAGGACCACGTTTCCATAGGAAAACCTCAACATTCTATTTTGAATAACTTTGGCGCCGGTCGACGAATCCTCGCAAATTTTTCAAAATAGGTGGGGCGCTACGCTCCGCTCCTACCCTGAAAGTCTCGGGGGGATCCGTCAAGCGGGGGCTGAGATAAAAGGGGGGTCCCAAAACGCGTTTTTCCCATGCATTTTTCCATAGGACCTTTAGAACGAGCTACAGCCCGAACGGCTGAACAGAATTACTCAAAATTTGGCAGAGAGGTAGTCCCTAGGTCAAGGAAGTGCCTTTTGTAGGTTTGGTGTAAATCTGTTCAGTAGATTCTGAGAAAATAGCCTTTAAATCAATATATATATCTGAGCCAGCTTACGGTACGCTTACCGTACGCTTACGGTAAGCGTACGGTAGCGTGCGCGAGCGCGATTCTGATTGGCTCTTAGATCTTAGTAAACATTCGAATCGGCCGAAACCAGGAAGCGGCGGCCGCCATTTTGTCTCTCGCACTGAGAGTGATTTTTAAAATATCAAGCCCAAAAACATGTAAAGGGGCTGTTTTGACAACTCCCTCCCACATAGTCATGTTGAGGGAGTCCCCAAACATCCCCCAAGTGCAAAAACGGTTTTATTTTTTTTTCGGCAATTTCGCGGGGTACGCTTACCGTACGCTTACCGTAAGCGTACGGTAAAAAAATAAAAATAAAAAAAACACTATCCACACTTATCCCACCCCCTGTGCTTTTGGTGGCCGAAGGCCACCAAAAGCACAGGGCTTATGTTAAGGGCAAAAAACACTATCCACACTTACCCCACCCCCTGTGCTTTTGGTGGCCGAAGGCCACCAAATGTACAGGGCTTATTATAAGGGAAAAAAACTTAGCATTTAAAAAACCGTACTAATTCACTGAAAAAACCATAGGTTTCACACACGTTATAGTTAGGAATTAGCATTTAAAAAACCTTGCAAATTCACTGAAAAAACCATAGGTTTCACACATGTTATAGTTAGCGGAAATTTTACTGATAAAAAACCAGTGAAATTCCCCCGTTATAGTTAGCGCAGGCAACTATAACTCACGCGACTGCAATCTTCTGCTGATGACATATGTGTCTTTATGAAAAAAAAATATTTGTAATATATGTATAGCTAAAAATGTATGGAAGAAGACATGGGCAAATAAGTGTCTAAATACAGTATTAGCATCAGCAGAGGATTGCGGTCGCGTGAGTTATAGTTGCCAGCACTAACTATAACGGGGGAATTTCACTGGTTTTTTATCAGTAAAATTTCCGCTAACTATAACATGTGTGAAACCTATGGTTTTTTCAGTGAATATATATATATATATATATATATATATATTCTCTGAAAAAAACATAGGTTTCAGGGGCGTTATAGTTAGCTGGACTTTTCACTCGTACAAAACCATTGAAATTCCCCCGTTATAGTTAGTTCAGCTAACTATAACTTGCGCACCCGCAATGCACTGCTGATGACGTCACATATTACATCACTCATGACATGGTCAGTGACATCACTGATGACATCACTGATGACATCTCAAATGACATCACTGATGACATCATCCAGTGAATGTGTGTTTTTCTGAAAATTAAATATGTTTTATATATGTATATCTCAAGGTCGATGGAAGAATAAATGGGTATATAAGTGTCTAAATGGATGATTTGTTTTTGAAAAATTGATTGTATAACTGACTGATTACGTGTATCTTAGTGAATACATGGCTTAGTGAGTAATGTTTAACTATGTAAATATCTGTATCAGTCTCTCACTTTGCGTATAAGTGGCTGCATGGGTTGGTGAGTAGCTACATGAGTGTCTATATAGGTTATTAGTTGTTTTTTTGAGTATCAGTATGAGTGTCTGAGTGTCTGTATGGTTCGGTGGGGGGTATTACGTAGTGCATAGGTGCATGAATGAGTGACTCACTGTTTGTATGTGTTGAAGACAGCATGTGTGCAGGACTGTATGGGTGGACGAGTGTGTGCATGGGTGTGTTAGTGAGTGAATGACTGTCTCAATAGTGTCTTTATGAGTAACTACATATGTTTTAAACTAGTATATGTGACTATTGGTGTATATAAGTGAGTATATATGAGAGTGAGAGATTGGAAGAGTTCCTGTATGAATAAGTATGTGTTTCTATAAGTGATTGTGTAAAAGACTAAGTATGTGTAAGTTTCTGTAGAAGTAAGTGTGGGGGTGTGTGTATAACTGTATATGCAAGTAAATGGATGTTTGATTCTTTATTAGCATGAGTGACTATGTGTGTGAGTAACTCTATGGATGAGTGGCATTGTGTAAGAGGATGTATAGGTGTATGAGTACATATGATGAGTGAGTACATGTATGAGTGACTGTATAGGACTGTTGGTGAATGAGTGGATGTGTATATGGATCTACTGAATAGGCTGTTGTAACTGGTATTGGTATGTCCATTGGTTTGAACATTTTAGTTTCTATTTTTGAATGTGTGTATCAAAGGTTATATTAGGGTAAGAGGAGGTCTGCCACTCTATCACAAGGATGATGTTATCAGTGATGTCATTTGAGATGTCATCAGTGATGTCATGAGTGATGTCACTGACCCAGTCATGAGGGATGTAATATGTGACGTCATCTGCAGTGCATTGTGGGCGCGCGAGTTATAGTTAGCTGAACTAACTATAACGGGGGAATTTCAATGGTTTTGTACGAGTGAAAAGTCCAGCTAACTATAACACCCCTGAAACCCATGGTATTTTCAGTGAATTTCTAAGGTTTTTTAAATGCTAATTCCTAACTATAACGTGCCTGATATCTATGGTTTTTTCAGTGAATTTCAAAGGTTTTTTAAATGCTAATTTCTAACTATGCCTACAGAGATAGGACATGTGAAGAAAGAAAAAACGCACAGAAAGAAAAAAAAGAAATGCAGAAACAGTAGTCCTCAAAGACGAAGAAAAGTGCAGGAAGAAGGATAACGTTGAAAGAACAAACAGAAGAGCAGAAAAAAGCCTTGCTGCAAAATCATCCTGTACCCTCAACTTTTTCAGACGGATACTGGTGGTAACTGAGTCTGACTAACCAGTCCTAGAGCCAGTGCTATGTTAAAAGACACTCAGAATACAGTGAAAACACCTACATACACTAGGGAACACTATGCGTTGGGGTCCCCCTGTGATTAGCATGACCTCCTCTGTAAGCCCCTAGTATATAATAGGGCAGGGGGATTGAAACTACCTCTTAAAACGCACCACAGGGTGTGTTTGCACACGTCACCTCAGGCCCCGTCTCCTCCCTTCCCCACTGTGTAAACACGCCCCGTGGCCGGTTTAAGTTGGGAGATTAAGTCCCCTTGAATCCTGAGGGTCCCTAGGGTCCAACTAGACCACTAGGTACCTCCAGTAAGCACCACAGAGCTGCGTTGCAGAGAGGTGTAAAAAGTGGCATGCCCTGGACAACCTCTCTGCAACGCAGCTCAGTGGCGCTTACTGGAAGCACCTGGTGGGCTAGTTAGCCCCCAGAGGCCCTAAGGATTGAAGGGGAATCATTTCCCCAACTTAAAACGCGCCATAGGGCGTGTTTGCACACGTCACCTCAGGCCCCGTCCCCTCCCTTCACCACTGTGTAAACGTGCCCTGTGGCCATTCTAAGTTGAGTGGTTAAGTCCCCTTGAATCCTAAGGGTCCCTAGGGTCAAACTAGCCCACTAGGTACCTCCAGTAAACGCCACAGAGCTGCGTTGCAGAGAGGTGTAAAAAGGGGCGTGGCCTAAGAACACCTGTCTGCAACACAGCTCCCTGGCTCATACTGGAGATACCTGTTGGGCTAGGTGGCCCTCAGGGACCCTCAGTATTGAAGTGGAATTAATTCCCCAACTTACAACTGGCCAAGAGGCGCATTTGCAGAGTGCTGCAAGGAGGGGGCGTGGCCTCCGGCATGATGCCGGTCTTATATTTATTTTAATTTTTTAAGAATGAGGGCTGTGTGGCCCCCCTTCTTTTTCTAATTTATTGGCCCTGAGGACCCCAACCCCCAGGGCCTGCCCCCTAATTATTATTATTTTTAAAAAAAAATTTGGACGGGGGCAGCGTGGCCCCCCTCCCAAGGCCTTAATCGGCCCCGGGGAACCCAACTCCCGGGGCATGGCCTATTTTTATTTTTTATTCTTTAGGAGGGGGGCTGCGTTGCCCCCCTCCTCAGGCCACTTATGGTCCCGGGGACCCCATCCCCTTGGGCCGGCCTTTGTTTTTTATTATTTAAAAAATATATATATTTATAGAAACACCTAGGACATGCTGTACCTATCACCGTGACGATTTGCGTGATATTCATTAAAAGGCGACTATGCATACAATGAATCCACGTGGAATGTATTTACACCGCTAGTGAAGCTCTGACATGTCTGACGCCCTACCGTGCCTAATCCCGGTGCCCCCGCCGGTGGGTACTCTCCAAGTAGACACCCTTGTCGTTTATTTATACAAACATGGGTAACTATTGATGGGCACATTTAATACACACGCAAACCAAGCCATTCAAAGGGGATTCGACAAAAATTTGACCAAATCTATGCAAGAAACCCCCCTCACGGTTAATAAAACGAACATCCACCGCCGGATGTGTAATACTTTTTATTTTTCTCTCTGGAAAGGAGACTAACCTCACTGGAGAGTCACAGCGTGCTCCTGGCTGAGCCCAATGCTGTGTTACACCCACCAGTGCCCGCCGAGTGCCACACACCTCTGTGTTGTATTCCACCAGCTAGTGCATATGCTATGACACTCTCTAGCCCATGTGCACTGTAACACCACCCTGTGAATATGTCATGCCACACTTGCCTTCGCAAGGGTTATATTGCCCCATCTAACGTGCCTTCCTCGATGCCTATGTTATAACGCACAGCACTATGCCATACATATTACAATCTGGGATCCAAATCTTTGTCACAGTGCATATGCAACGTTACACTCCCCAGCACATATTTTATATTACAACTTTAGAGACTAGTTAGGTTACACAACACTGCCCTGTGCATATTACACTCCAAGGCGCATATCGCATAGCACGCGCTAGTGCATGTGCTATCTCGCGCTCTCCAATGAATCTGTCATTGCGCACAATGTATTGAACAATGTATTGCATATTATATTTCACGCCCCGGTTCATCTTATATCACACTTTTTGGTGTATAGTTTATACCATACACTATATCTAGTTTTCATTTTCAATCGTGCTCTCAGGACTATGTTCTATATAACACTGCGTTCACCTACCCCTTTCACGGGCATTACATTTTGCGATGGGGGTGGAGGGTCAGGGGGTGTTTCTGCCAAGTGAGCCTGGAGTCCCAGTCACAAACATCCTCTTCTTCCTGAATAAAAGTGAGATTATGCTGCATACTTGTTCATATTTTAAGTAGTTCACACAGACACACATTTTAAAAACAATAAAGTTCCTAATACCCACCTTCTCTGAACAGTTAGCTTGCTGCCCCATCCACATCCTCCCTATCCTCTGTTGTCTGAATCCATGGACTAGCCTCCTCCCTCCTGCCATGCATGGTCTGATGTGCTGCCACTGCCATCCATTTAGCATGATGTACCAGTCCACTCCTCCTGCCCTCCATTGCCCAATTCTATGCCCCATCATTGACCTCCTGCTTAGCCTCTGTGCTTAGCTTGCTGCCCCTATTCTCCTTCCCCCTGCCCTCTGATGTCTTTGTGCATGCCCCGGCTCCATCCTTTTTGCCCACCATGTTCCATGGACCTGCCACTCCTATCTACTCTGAGTGTTCTGTTGAGCTGCCACTCCCCTCCCACCTGCCCAGCATTGTCAGATGACTGTAACCTGTCCCTGCTACCTCCACCCTGCCTGTCCACATGCCATGCCCCAATCCCCTTCCTCCTGTCCTCCATGGTCCATTTTACTGCCACACCCTTCTGCCCTCCCTGGTCTGTTGTGCTGCAACTGCTCCTCCTGCCTGCCCCGCGTGGTCTGTTGTGAGGCCCCTTCCCCTGAACTCTCTTCTCTGTACCCAGGTCCTGACCCTCCCTTCTATCCTTCATGGTCCTTTGTGCGTGTCCCTGCACCCTCCTTCTTGCCCATCATAGCCATTGTGCTGCCACTAACCCTCCCGCTTGCCTTGCATGGTCTTCTGTGCTGCCACGGCCCCTCCCACCTTCCCTGTGTGGTCAGCTAGTTGCCCCTGACCCCCTCCCACCTTCCTTCCATGGTCTGTGTGTATGCTATCATAGTCTCACTGTTGATCTCCATGGTGTGTCTTGTTTCTAGTGCCCATCCTGCCTGACCTCCATGGCCATCTTGCTGCTCCTGCCCTGCCCCCTTGCCCCCAGCCCTCTGTTTCCATGTGCAGACCCCTATTCCCTCCCTCCTGGCTTGTCTGTTCCATTGTAATGCCCCTGATCTGTCCCTCCTGCCCTTTATGGTCTGTTATGCTGCAGCTTTCTCTCCTGTCTGTCCATTATGGTCAGCTAGCTACCATTGCCTCTTTCCCCTCTGTTCTCTGTTGTCCATGTGCATGGTCCTGTCCCCTCCCTGTTGCTTTTTATGGATGTTTGTGCTGCACTCCCGTCCCGCATGCCCTGTGTGGTGTATTGTGCTGCTGCAAACCCTGATGCCTGCCCTGTAGGGTCAGTTTGGTGCACCTCTCCATGTCCCTCCTGTCCTCTGTTATCCGAGTCCATGTCCCTACCCCAATTCCTCCTGCCTTCCATGATCCAATGTACCATACTTGCGAACATTTTGAACTTGGTAAGAGGGAGATTTTGAAAAAAAACTGGGGTATTGATTTTCCCGTTTGAGTTACATTGAAAAAGAGGAGATTGCAGACAGGAGACAGATTAATTAAAGCCCATTTGAGCTTAAAAACATTGGACGTTTCCTGGCTGAATCGGGTCTGTTGGCATGTATGGTTGTACTACCACTGCCTCTTTCTTCTGCCCACAGCGGTCCATTATATTGCCACAGCCTCTCTTGCCAGTCCTGTATTGTTGGTTTGTTGCCCCTGCCCCCCTTTCCACTGCCCTCCATAGTCTGTAGTGCTGCCACTGCCCTTCCTGCCTGCCCAGTGTGGTCAAATTGTTGCCTCTGCACCCTCCTACCTGCCTTCAATTTTCAGAGTCCGTGCGCCTGGCCTCTGCCTCTAAACAGTATCCTAAAGAACAAATAGATTGCTAACATTCTATATTTATTACAAAAGTGTGGAACGCCTGACGTCATCTTGATGTAATCAAAACTGTAATACCTAGAGCATTTCCTTTAGAAATTACATATATGAGAGGGTCTTATTCGCATCAAAATTATGGTTAGTGCTCTAAAAAACTAAAATGAGGACATATTTTCTGAGTTTTCAAATAGCGACAAAGCACTTTTTAATTATTTGTTACCTTTATGTTATTTTATCCAGTTGACCACTTGATTAAATGTTGCACTTAGGGGAGAGGATGTGGTGTTAATTCCAGAGCTGCACACTTTGCAACTGGGGAACCAGGTTGGGGTTTCTGCTTCAGCTCAACATTCTGTGATTCTGGTCACTTAATCTCCCCATGTCTACAACCAAAATTAATTTGATCTTGTGTGATGTAACCAATGCTCATGTAAAGCACTCCAATATCTGACAAGTCTGCACTATATATAACTGCAAAAACACAAAAAATAAGTGTTTTGCAAACTTCTGTCATTGGGCTACATGTGGGCTACATCTGGGTGATATTTGTGATGCATTTGGGCTCTTTTGTCTCTGGTGGCCATCTTGGGAGATTTATTTGTTATGAAGTTTCCTAATTTCCTCATTTACTGCATTCTTCTCAGTAGGAAATGCTTTCAGTTTTTTACTTTGATTCCATCAAGAAGGTATTCAGATATGTCACACATTTGCCATAAATTCTGAATGTTAGCACTCTAGTTGCTCATTAGATCACTGTAGTAAAGCTACTGCTCACCACGGAAGTCTGCTGCTGGTATTAAAAGTGCATGTTTCAGTCTGCATGTCAGAATTTTTTAATGAAATAGAAGAGGATTTGAGAAGTCACTCAAAATGTGCCCTAATTTTTCTTTCTTCAGCACTAATCATAATTTCTATGGTAAAATGAACCCCCTCATTGTGTTCCTTTTTAAATTAAATGTTTTAAGTGTTGCCAGTTTATTCCAATCAAGATGGCTTCAGGTGTGCCATACTTTTGTCATAAGTAAGACAGTAAGCGCTCTAGTTGTTCTTAAGAACACTCTGGGACGGGGCGTGGCCGAGCCGAGCCGAGCCGCAAGATGGCCGCCGTGTAACAGGGCTCTGCCGGCCGGACACAGAATCCGTCAGCCCATCCGGATTATCCCTTCCTTTTCGAGCAGGGAAGATACGGCGTGAGGTGCCTGGGCGCCGAGGATTCGATGACTGCTTTCGCGGCCGAGATCGGTGGCGGCGATCCGGCGCGGTAGCTCTTCGCAGTGCCTGCAGCCTTCCTGCGCCACACTGGGTGGCATCATCCGCTACGCAAGTCCCCGGTCGCAGGCCAGGGGTCCGGCACGCGCAGTGGAGAAGCCAGGAGAACTGGCGGAAGCGGGACTGGCCTGTCCTTGACATCCGAGTAGCTGAGGCGGGATCCCTGACGGGGGATGAGCTGGATGCCTTCCGGGGGCTGCGGAGACGAGGGCCGGGCTGCCTGGTGGGCTACTGGAACCTTGCCGGCGAAGTCGCGCCCTGCGCTGCTGGATTCACCAACGCTCCCGACGACGGGGGGAAATGCCTGCAGCGCCCTGGGAGTGTAACCCGATAGACTCCTGCCGGTGAGTGGCGCCTGGATATCTACCCACGGAGGTCCCCAACCTGAAAAACGAGTGTCTGCCGGCGGGGGACGGAGCGAGGTGGATACGTGAAGGGAGTGGGGGGCCATCCAGGGAGACTGCCCATCTGATGCACGTTCGCTCTGAGCCTTTCGGGGACACCTGAGTCGACGTAAGCCCACGGACGGAGCGCGCTGAGGGCCTGCTGGGCCTTGCCGGCTGTGAGGATCTGTATTCGCTGCGAGGGCTGCGTAGGGGGACACAAGGGTGAGTATATCTAGGGCCTGTGCGACCCGTGGGTTTGGACGGGGCCCGGGGCCTGAGGTGCTCCCTCGGGGCCCTCCCCTCCCCCTTGGGACCCTCATGAGGTGTCTCCACCGCGGCAGCATGGGGAAGGCAGATGCCAAGCAGCGCAAGCTACACTTTGAGAGACAGACTGCCCGGAGCACTGTGACGGAACCGGCATCGCAGACGGTGGTCCCCGAAACGCAGATGGAACCAACGCAGGACGACGACATCAAAAGTATGTTTCGCGACCTTAAGAGCTGCCTCAAGGAGATTGACGGCAAACTTGACTCTATGGCCCAGCGGCTCGACGGAATATCACACAAAGTCGATTAGCATGAGGAGAGGCTTGCGGCGGCGGAGACGCGGATTGCTGAATGTGAAGAGGGCCATGGTGATACCCAGGAGAAACTACTCCGCATGAATAAAGTCCTGAAAGTGATACGGGGGCGCAATGAGGATTTGGAAGCCCGCTCCCACAGAAATAACGTACAAATTATTGGTATTGCGGAATCCACCAACATTGGCAATATGGAGCAATTCGTTGAGGGTATGTTCCACGACCTGTTTGGAGCTGACCTGTCGCCCATGTTCTTGGTCGAACGCACACACCGCACGTTGGGACCGCGCCCGGTGCCGGGTGCACCGCCGCGCCCGATCCTTGCCCGAGTCCTAAATTATAGAGACAGAGACACGATATTGAGGCTGGCCCGTGAAAAAGGTGAGCTCACTTTCCAAAACATGGCCGTCTCTTTATACCCTGACTTTACACAAGCTGTGCAGGCTGCGAGGCGTGAATTCCTACCGCCTAAAAAGATCTTCCAGAAAGTGGGGACTAAGTACGCCATGATGTACCCTGCCAAGTTGTGGATTCAACATAAGGGGAAACCAATGGTCTTCACGGATGCGACGGAAGCGCTTAAATTTGCACGGCAGGCGGAGCGGGCGCATCGGGACCGGCGAGATGGTCGAGAGACTCCCCCGGTGTGCCAGCTGAGTGACATTGAGTAGAACAGCGCACCACTATGAGGACTTCGCCGGCCTGCGACGCGGTGGGATGCCAGGCAGCTTGACTGTTAAGTATACGACCTGTTGCTACCTTTGGTGGTCCTGGGGCCTGAAGCGGCCAAGGGTTTGCAGGAAGGGACTGAAGGGGGCACTTGGACTCGGTACGGAGACTATTTCTGATCTTTGGCTGAGTAATATGAGGGGAGAAGCGCGAGGCCCACCCTGCTGTAAGTCGACAGAATGCAAACATAGAGGGCGGAATTGTTCGGCCACCCTGTCGCTTTAAGACGGGGTAGTGTGCAGGTGACCCCACGCCCTCGCAGGGATGATTCCCGTGATACTACTACAGGAACGTTATTGTTGGGTTGAGTTGGGGGAGGGTAATGCATCTCAACCTGATTGGGGGGTTGGAGTGGGAGGAGGGGGGGTGTGGTTACTGTTGGTTGGTTTTATTTCACTGCAATATTTTATTATTCCACTACATGATGACGCAGCGCTAACACAGGCCGACGCTATGTTGTTATTGTCTGCGAGACATGATGCGCGAGGGTTCTCACCGCATGCCCCACCTCAGGTGCCGCTGATGGCCACTCCGCTGCATAGGACACAACCATATGCACATCCCTGACCGCGCTGCCTGACATGGAATATTCGCGGTCTCAATGATCACCGCAAGATACGATTGACCCACGCACATTTGACACGGCATCAAATTGACATATGTTTTTTACAGAAAACACATCTGGCACAGATCGCCGGGGAGAAGCTTAGACATGCTAGATGGGGCGAAATACACACCTCCGGCTGTTCCAATTACTCCCGTGGAGTGGCTATTTTAATTCGAAAGGGACTGCCCTTGCAAACATTTAAGGTGCACGCCGACTCAGAGGGGCGCTACGTCATACTGCTGGGGAAACTATTTCACATGCAGATAACACTTGTCAACACGTATGGCCCCAACACGGACGACCCAGGTTTTTTCCGACACGTTAGGCATAAGGCGCAATCGCTAGGTGAGGGGGCATGCATTTGGGGCGGGGACTTTAATGCGGTGCTTTCGCTGGAACTTGACAGGGAAGGGGCTGCTCGCACACATCACCCACACGCGGCGGGTGTTATCCGTGGCCTAATGGAGGACTATAATCTGCTAGATTCGTGGCGAGTATTGCACCCCGCGGTCAGGGAAGGCACCTGCTTCACCCCACACAGGGGAGCCTGGTCCAGACTGGATTTTTGGCTCTTAACCCCACAGGTACATGCATGGGTGTCTGAAGTTAATCACAGAGCGAGCACCCTCTCGGATCACTCCCCAGTGGAGCTGGCGCTACATATCCCCAAACCATATATTACGCCCTTCACGTGGCGATTGCCGGCGCAGGCCCTGTTGGATCAGGTGTTTCGAGAGGACATACACCAACACATCCTTGAATATTTTGAGCTGAACACAGGTTCTGTGACATCGCTGGGCGCCCTGTGGGACGCGTTCAAGGTGGTGATCAGGGGTCACTGCATTGCGGGTCAGGCCAAAGTACTGAAGGCCATTAGAGGTACACTCAAGGGGCTAGAAGACCGCCTACATGCTCTGGAGGTGCAGTACTGCTCGGACCCCTCGGCGACAGCATTGGCGGAAACGTGCACCAAACTCACGGAATACCAGACTGAGGCGGATAGTGAGCTCAAATTTTTGACTAAACATGCAATAGCCCGCCGCTATGGGGAGGGAGATCGCCCGGGCAAAACGCTCGCCCACCTGCTGCGATCGCAAAGAACTTCCCCCTTCATCTCCTCAGTTGCAACACCGCGAGGTGACCACGCGTACACACCTTCCGAAATCCTAGACACATTTCGGACTTTTTATAAAGACTTATATCGTACCCGGGGAGCACCTCCGCTGGAGGATCTATCTGGCTACTTGGACACGATACAGCTAATATGGTTCAATGCGCACCAAAAAGGCTACTTCGATCGCCCCTTCGAGGTAGAGGATGTTAGGGAAGCAATAGGATCCTTGGCAGCCGGAAAAGCGCCGGGGCCGGATGGCCTGCCGGCACAGTTTTATAAGGAATACGCTGATCTCCTGGCCCCCAGACTATTGGCAGTGTATGCTGAGGCAGTAGAGACGGGTATGCTCCCAGAATCGATGAGAGAGGCTATCATCATTGCCCTCTTAAAACCGGACAAAGATGCCCAGCAGTGCGACTCCTATAGGCCGCTATCTTTAATTAACACTGATGCGAAAATTTTTGCTAAAATGCTCGCAACACGGCTACAGCCGGTGCTGCCACTTATGATACGCCCAGATCAGTCGGGATTTGTGCCGGGCCGCTCGACATCTCACAACCTTCGAACCCTCTTTGGGGTACTGCACTATTTGGCCCCACACGTTAAGGCCGCGGCGGTGCTGCTGGACGCCACAAAAGTGTTCGACTCCCTGGAGTGGGGGTTCCTGTTTCCTTTGCTGCAGCGAATGGGTATGAGTGAGGCTTTTATTCGATATATCAGATTACTCTATACTAACATCACCGCCCGGGTGCGAGTAAACAGGCTTATCTCTGCGCCCTTTGCCATTGGAAGGGGAACGAGGCAGGGCTGCCCCCTATCACCCCTGCTTTTCGCAATCGCTACGGAACCATTGGCAGCCCGCATTAGACAGCACCATGCGGCCAGGGGTATTGGGTTCTCGTCGAGGGCACTGACCGTTTCTCTATATGCGGATGATATTACCCTATATGTGACAGACCCGCAGGAAAATCTTTCCCCCATGACGAGAGAGCTGATACAATATGGTCTGCTATCGGGAGTGACCATAAATTGGGAGAAGTCGGTCATTCTGCCTCTGACGGCCGGGACGCCCCACTTTACTCCGGACTGCCCGCTGAAGTGGGCTACAGGACCGGTGCGATACCTGGGGATATGGATAAGCACAGACATGCAGCAAATATGGGCGGAAAATTATGGGCGTGTGCTGGGCTGGATGGAGGAGAGGGTCAGCCGCTGGAAGCATTTGCCCCTTTCGCTGGCTGGAAGAATAGCTGTGGCCAAAATGGTCATCCTACCTAAGCTCCTATATTTATTTGTCAACATCCCGCTGCCCCTGACTGCTCGCTTTTTGCGCCAAGTGCGCTCGCAGATGATAGAACTGGCATGGGGGGGAAAACAGCCGAGGGTGGCATGGGAGATCCTCACTCTCCCACAGTGACAAGGGGGCATGGCGGCACTGGATTTCTCGCTATATGCTTACTGTGCACAGGCACAGTTCTTGCACTACTGGGCACACCCCACACCGTTTCAGCCACATGTGGCGATAGAGACGGATAGAGCGGCCCCGCTGCCGCTCGCCGTGGCCCTATACACGCCACACAAGCGGAGATGCACGGAAATCGACCCGATACATGCGCTTAGATGGGCCTGGGATGGGTTGCGGCGTAGAGCCAGGCTGGACCTCCTCTACACCAGGTCGGTGCACCTGTGCGGGAATCCGATGTGGCCCCCGCTGCAACACATGCAAACCGGGGAGCGAGCGGCATCGCGAGGCCTTCACACAGGGGGGACCTATTCCCGGGAGATACCTTCCTCACGCCGGAACAGATGTGTGGTGCGGAGGCTCCGACGATGCTTGACACAATACTTTACTATCAGCTTCGCCACACATGTCGAAAGCTGTTTCCTACTTTTCCAGCACCGCCACCGGATTTGCTTGCCCTGGAGAATGTGCTCACTGTGGAATCGGGGCGCAAACTAATATCCCGATTGTACGTACGTATGCAAAGCAGTCATCCCATAGTGATCCCAGCGGCGCGTGGCATGTGGGTTGCGGAACTGGGTGCCGACATCTCTGATGAACACTGGGATTTATGTTGTAGGCTCCTTGAGGTCTTATCCCCCAACTACAGACTCCGACTGATCCATTTCAAATACATACATAAGACGTATCGCACCCCTAGCCGGCTACATCGCATGGGCCTGAGGGACACAGACAATTGCTGGCACTGTAAGGCACGCGGAGCTACTTTCTTACATATGGCATGGGAATGTCCCACATTGGCGTCCTTCTGGGCCAGGGTGATGGAGATGATATGTACAATCACTGGCCTACTGATCCCATGTACTCCGCAGACTACACTACTAGGAATCTTACACATGGTCAAGCCTAAACACCGTAAGCTGCCGGCCATGCTAATTTTGCTTGCCAAACGACAGGTTGCAATGCATTGGGGAGTTGCTACGTCGCCTAGCATTAGGGAATGGGTTAAAAGCGCGGTATATTGCCAGACACAGCTCGCTTTATACTGGGAGCTCTTGCTGGTGCGCTCGCGGCCGAAGGACATATGGGAGCCCTTCACACACTGGTTGGCGCAAACTACGCTCCAGGCACTGTAACTCGGAGCTCTTCATTTGGACTGACTGGGTGTGGACGAAATCCAGGTCGATCATGGGACACGGTGGTGGATAATGGTGATATGGCTCATGAGCGGGAGGGGAAGGGGCGGAGACGGGTGGGTCAGGTGCATGTTGTTAAGCAATACTGAGCTGGCATCTGTCAATCCTATTGATGGCGTTGCGCTGTTGGGGAGTTGTGTCGTCAATAACCTGTCATATGTACTCAGCAGTGAGTTGTATTGTTTATTGTTGCTGAAAATGCAAATAAAAAGAATTAAAAAAAAAAAGAACACTCTGGGACATTCTGTCATTGGGCTATACTTGGGCTACATCTGGGTGATATTTGGGCTACATTTGGGCTCTTTTGTCTCTGGTGGCCATCTTGGGAGACCTATTTGTTATGAAGTTTCCTAATGTCCTCATTTACTGCAGTCTCCTCAGTAGGAAATACTTTCAGTTTTTTACTTTGGTTCCATCAAGAAGGCATTTAGATGTCACACATTTGCCATAAATTCTCAATGTTAGCACTCTAGTTGCTCATTAGATCACTGTGGTAAAGCTACTGCTCACCAGGGAAGTCTGCTGCTGGTATTGAATGTGCATGTTTCAGTCTGCATGTCAGAATTTTTTAAGGAAATAGAAGAGGATTTGAGAAGTCACTCACAATGTGCCCTAATTTTTCTTTCTTCAGCACTAATCATAATTTCTATGGCAAAATGAACCCCCTCATTTTGTTCCATTTTAAATTAAATGTTTTAAGAGTTACCACTTTATTCCAATCAAGATGGCTTCAGGTGTGTAATACGTTTGTCATAAGTAGGACTGTTAGCGCTCTAGTTGTTCTTTAGAACACTGGGAAGCTGCAGTAGAACACAATGGAATCAACTGACAGTCTCTGCCCTTGTTGGATGTACATGTTTTACTGAGATTGTCAGACTTCATTCTCACATGACTGAGAAAGATAATGTGAATTTACAGAAAATATGCTCTCAATTTAGCTTATAGATCACCTTCCAAACCTCTGTGGGAAAAGCATGAGAAAATAGTTTTCTCTCAAACATGATTAATGATATCACAGCAGAAGGCTTATTCACATGGTAAAATCACCTTAGAACACACCACAATTCCTAAAATGAGTATGGTACCATCAACAAATGATTTATAATGTAACTAAAGTCTTAAAACCTTCTATTAACTGCAATGCTTTTTAATGAGGTGCTATCATGTATATTGGTCCCAAGATGGCTGCCAACACTTCTTGGATGAATTACTGACAGCCAATCAGATCTCACGGTGAGATGTGTGGTTAGGCTCCGCCCAGATATATATGTGATTTTGATTTTCTCAGGAACTACTGAACGGATTTACACCATTTAAGCAAAAGGCATGACTCTGAACTAAGGTCTACCGTTCTGCCAAATTTGGTGTAATTCCGTTCAGCAGTTCGGGCTGCGGCTAAAGGTCCTATGGGAAATTGCATGGGGAAAACACATTTTGGGACCCCCCTTTTTTCTCAGCCCCAGCTACATGAATCATCCCGAGACTTTCAGGATAGGAGCGGACCGGAGCTGGCCAAAAGTTATTCCAAATAGAATGCTGCGGATTTCCTATGGAAAATAGGCCCTAACTATAACTACCTACTGGCGACCGCCAGTAGGTAATATATATATATATATTCACTGAAAAAAACAGAGGTTTCACACATGTTATAGTTAGCTGGACATTTCACTCGTACAAAACCATTGAAATTTCCCCGTTATAGTTAGTTCAGCTAACTATAACTCGCACGCCCGCAATCCACTGCTGATGACGTCACATATTACATCACTCATGACATGGTCAGTGACATCACTCATGAAATCACTGATGACATCTCAAATGACATCACTGATGACATCACTGATGACGTCATCCATTGGGTATGTGTTTCTGAACAATTTTAATATGTTTAATATATATAGGGAAAGGCCTGTTGAAGAATGAGTGGGTGTACAAGTGTGTAAATCAGTGGTTCCCAAACGTTTTTGACCCGTGGCTCCCTTGACCTAATTGGCAGTTGGCCATGGCTCCCCACCATTTTTTTTTACCGGTGGGTGGGTGGGGGGAGGACAGGGGGGGATGTAAGCACGACCTGGGGAGTACTTCCTGTTGTCTTCCTTAAATTAATTGGGATGCAATTACGGTATTTAATCATATTTGCGAGTGAATTGCATCACTTTTCCTGCTTTGCACTAGTTTTCTAACAAACCATATGGGGCACAGAGCTCTGACCACCCACTCCCCTTGCATGCCGAAGCCCCGATTTATTTTGTGGCTGAAGGGCGCACAGATGTATTTGTAATCGGTACTAGCTTTTTTGTAAAAGGGGAAAAACAAACGTTTGTTTTATGTGCTGATACGTTTTCTCTCATCGAGAATGTAAATGCGGCGTGAACTCAGGCGTGGAAGGCTGTATTGAAGCCAGTGACCATACTGATGTTTCAGTAATATTTGAATGTATTCCCCTTTCAGGGACCATCCGAGAGTTCTACTGGGTTTGGTCTAGAATAGACTAGAAAAATTACGATGGCCCTGTCTGTAAACGCACATTTGAAGATGTTGTTTAAACAAAATACACTTTTTTTTATTTAATTGTAAATGCATATTCCAGATTGAATATATGGCAGAGCAGCAGTCCTCTTCTGGGAGTGAGCAGGACAGCATTATTAGACAGAGAAAGAGGAAACAGAAGAATTCTTTTGTCTGGCAATATTTCACATTTCCAGAGGGGCAGAAAAAAGTCAATGCTCCATTAGTCACCTGCAGACTTTGTGGGCGTGTCTTATCTAGAGGAAATCCAAAGAAGAAGTATTCTTTTGGAATTTTCTCTGTGTTTAGACACATTAGGGATGTACATCCCAAGACTTTTGCTCGACATACTGAAGCAACCCCTCCAGTAAGTCAGCCTATACTTGTTACTCTCTTATTGCTATTGGGTAGACTAGTATTACTCTAATAGACAATAAGATTGAGCAGCACAAGTGCGGTACCTTTTAATATTGCCATTCTTTCTTTCCTCTGTCCCTGTATTAACACAAGGGCTCTTTTAAGAGCCACCCTACCTCACAATTTTTTTAAATTTATTTTATCACTTTTTAAAAAAAAAAATGTTTTACCGTGCGCCCTTTTAAAAAAAAAAATTATAAAATATTTATTTCACCCTTCAATGTACTTGAGGGACCACAAGAGAAATGAGAAAAGCAGAGTGAGGAGAAGTGAAAAAAAGGGAGTATGAAAGTAAATGTGTGATAAATACAGATATTTCAAACTTACCTGACCAACAAAATAACTTACTCAATAACTGGTTTTATTTTAATTGCTAGAAAAAAGTATTAATTTTCCTAAATTTTCTTTCTCAATCTGCAAAAAAAGAAAAAAAGTATTAATATTTAACAATACATTTTAGAATACAGTACACATATTTTCTTATTTAAAAAAACACATTTTTGCCCTTTTTTTGCTGTTTTCAGAATATATTGAATTTCACTGTAAATCGTGAAACCAATTGCATTCATCACTTAACAGCGGGCAAAAAAATTAGCAATCTGAAAGATTGTTTAAAAAAAGCCCTGAATCTCTTCTCAGTTAAACATACCTTTATAGAAATGTAACATATTTAATCAAAACATCATCTAAAAACAACAAATATTTGCAATAAATATCGTCTGTAAATCTTGTTGCTTAAGCACATACACCAAAATAATATCTGTCAAAGAAGTCCACAAGAGAAATGTTTACCTTTCCATGAGGCCAAATGGTAATTTTGAAATTCTTTTTTGATGAAATATCCAATGGTAATCCATAAAAATCGCAAAAATGATTTGTTCAGATGTTGCAATTTGTATCTAAAATTTTGGTTTCAGAAAAATTAAATAGGAATTTGGTAATTCTGCAGGCAAACGTTGCTTGAAAATCAATTGAGAATCATTACACAGTGTCCAGCCTTTTTCACATTTAAGATAAACTGTGTAATGACCAGAAGTTATCGAAGGTCCATCATGGAAAATTATTGCAACTGCAACAAAAGTTTTTCCAGATATTGATAATTGATGTCCTGTAAACTTCTTTATTAAAGTGTCCAATTTTGAACCATCAGCTCTACAACGTTGCATCATTAAAATTACATACTGTCCTTATTTCATTAAAAATAACGTTGAAAACATGTCTGATTTACATTTAGAACATTCCATGCTGTGATTGGCATCTTTAACTAATTTACTAAAAGTCACTGATTGACTCTCTGGTAATGTTAAATATATGAACCTTTCTGAATCAACATTAGAGCTGCATGTGTTGAAACAGTTTTCACAACTATGTTCCCATTTATAAGAGAGACCAAACATATTTTCTATTTCTACCCCTTCTTCTTCCAGTACCATAAGGATATACATCAAGAATTCCTGTGCATCTTGCTGGACATTTTGAGTAAACTCTGTACATCCTGAACATACATCTAAAAGTTTTCTAACATCAGAAGCACTTTCTATTTTAGTTTTATCAATACTCAGCTTCTCAAAAAGAAAACTCAGCAGAGAACAAAATCTTTTTACATGATTAAGTATTATCTGCTCTTGCAAATTTTCAAGATAAAATACAACATTCAGCACTACATTAGCGTAGCAGTTGACACCAGAGCTATTTTCAAAATGACAACCAACAACCTCTTGAACACTGTCCTTTTTCTTTTTGCTTGCAATCACATCACTCTCCTTTTGTTTTCTCTTCTGTACATCCTCATTACAGATATTCTCAATTCTCCTTTTCCGAGAAACAACACGTTTTTCAAACACAGGATACTGACCTAAATGAGGAGCATAGGTTCTTCTTAATCTATTATACTCCTTTACACAATTTGCATCAGCACTAACTTTTGAGTCATCAAAGTCTATCATGAATAGACCAGATAATGTTTTCACTCGTGACAAAGCAACATATGCCATACCTTCTTTGAACACAGTAGAACCAATGTTTACAAAAGCACTATCTACAGTTAATCCTTGAGATTTGTGAATAGTTACAGCATATGCTAGAGAAAACGGAAACTGCTTCCTACGTACATATAAGTCTTTCACAAGCAAGAAACGAACTGAACAACGACAAATGTCTTTAACCTCTTCAATCTGATCAAATTTTATTTTTAAAAATTCAATCCCATCTTTTTTCTGGTTTTTCACAAAACCCACAACTTTACCCATAGCTCCATAAACTAAACCTTTTTCTACATCCAAATTTCTTCTTAAAAATACTCGACAGTTCATACAAACATAAAGATTTTTTTCTAATCCAGCTGTTTTCGAAATGTTCTTCTCTAGAGAATCCAATTTATTTTTCAATTTGCCTGTTAATGTAATAGTAATTCCTTAATGCTGAATTTTGTCCACTGCTTCCATTTTCTTAATCTCTTCCTTTTCCAATTTCAAAAGTTCCTCATTGAATATCGAGCATTCACGTAGTGTTGGCATTAAGCAGATTACAGTATTTTTTTCTGCAATGTTCTGGTATATTTTCTCTGCAACTATTTCTTCACTTGGAAATAAATTATGTAGCAACCGACTCTGCCAACTTCTGTGAGTAGTCCAATTCTGATATCTTTCAGAATACTTGCATAATCTTCATTGTTTGCTTGCCTCATATTGGTAGTGAGCTCTTTGTACTCAAAGAATGACCAAATATTCGCATTACCAATACTTCCTAATGACTTCTTCGTGTCTTCATGTGTCACAGTATTAAACACTGGTTGTCCTTTAACTGGAGTGAGCTGCAGAAGATCCCCAAAAACTATAACATGTTTTCCACCAAATAACACGTCATAATCTCTCTTTAGAATTTGCTGCATTCTTAAATGCACAAAGGCAAGCATTAAGTTTGATACCATGCTTACCTCATCAATAATGAGAACTTGCATCTTCTTCAACACTCTTGAAACTTCGAAGCATGCTTCTCCTGTTAGCTTGTGATATTCTATTTTGTTCTCATGCTCCACTGGTAACATTAGCAAGCGATGTAAGGTAATTCCTTTTATGTTATATGCTGCTAACCCAGTTGGAGCAGTAACAACACAAGACAAAGTTGAATCTATTTTTTGCTGTAGGTAGCTTCGGATGACTTTAATCAAGAAACTTTTTCCAGTTCCGGCTTGTCCACTCACATACATTCTGATTGGTTCAAATGATGCGCATGAGCACTCTTTCTTTTCATGTAGTAATCCATGATCAATTTTTTTGTGACTTCTTCATAAATTTGTTTTTGTTCTTCATTGAGTTGCTGTTCCAAATTTGGTAAGTCTATTAAATCTTCCTGAGCTTGATTCATAGCTGTTTCCACTTCAGTCATTGCTATTGCAGCTTCATTTTCTACGATTGGTTGTCCTAGGGGATCTTGACTGAGCGTTCCAGAACTTTGGCTGTCTTGAGAACTGTCTCTAGCTACTTCAGCTGCAATTGTAGCTTCCTGTTCAATTTCTTCATCTAACATTTGCACATAATTTGTGAAAGTACTGCATTCAATCGTATCTTTACATGCATTAAAGGAATCTTCATAGCTGTGAAAATCTCCAAGTAATTCATCCTCTGAACGCCATGGTTTAAACAGCTGTAAAAGTGCTAAGTAGTAAAATTCCTTTTTGTCAGGAGTGTCGCAACTCAGCTTCCTGTGATTTATCAAACTTCCTTTTGTTTGCTTCACCAAACATCCTTCCTCACCAATGACTTTATATTTTCCATTGTTGATGTCTTCTGTGGCTTTCCGTGTAAAAATGTAGTTCTGCAGCACTTCATAGAGACACATGTTCTCAAGATGACAACTTCTTTTTGGGTAATATGTGTCCAACATGTTTGATTTAAAATATCTGTACTTTCCGGGTCATTCTCTGCCAAATATTCAATTTCTCCAACAGATTTCAGTACCCGATTTCGCATTCCTGCAAGGCCTAAACTTACCCAAATTATTCTTCTGAATTTGGAGTACAGACTTGCAGATGATAACCTATCTGAGCATTCGTAGGATCCAATTTCTCGATGCGATAACATCTTTAAACTGAAACTGTATAGCTTCTTACTGACAGTCTTCTCGTGAGAAATCTCTTCCCACATTTCCTTCAATTCCGTTTTCTCAGATTTAGTGATGTAAGATGTGACATACCGAGCAACAGCAATAGAATTGTCAGCAACATACTGTATATCCATGTTAGCATTCCACATGGATAAAATGACTGGGTTGTAGTCATTTATATATTTTGACTCTTCTTTTCTTCTTAGGTTGTACGTATTTTTGGGAGATTTTCTTGTAATAGTATGTCGCACAGCTGACATAAAACTGTTGACTCTTCCTTTTGAAAGAACAGGTCGTGGAAATCCAAATCGACATTTTGTGTAGAATTTTTCTTTACTCTTGTACTTTCGTCGACAGTATTTTCCACACCGATGACTTTGGAAATGTACAACTTGCTCTTTTAAGTTTTTCTCTTCTGTGTATAGCACATGTTGCATATTCTTCGATGAAACTTAAAACTGCATCATCAGAATCTGTTCCAAATTTTGGGGCATCCTTGATCCACAACAGCATATGAATATGAGGAGCACCTCTTGCTTGGTACTCTTTTCTCCAAAAGAAATCCACAACTTCTCCAAGAGGTGGATTTTTTTTATTGCAGATGAAGGACATCATAGCCTCAAATCTATGATTGAAATATCTGCAAACATTAACTGGATCTAATGAGCACAATTCTCCTGCTGTCTTGTATTGGATGTTTTCAATATTTGAATTTGCCTCTCGAAGAAAATCCAGAAGATCATCCCAAGCGTACTCAGCACAGCTTAGGGTGAGAAACCATGTAGGAGTTCCTAAATTCCGTAACATAAATTTCAATTCTCCATGGCGTCGGTACCAATATTCATTTGTCCCACGCTGACAAGCCATTAGATTAATCAATTGAGATTCCAAATGATCATCTCGCTGTTGCACTTTGTTCATAAAATCCTTTGCAGACACATTATGTAGATGTACTCCAGTTTTCAAAATGTGATTTACTGCATAAGATAGTGCTGACAAGTCACTTTCAAATAAAAGATGGAACAAATAAGGAATACTTTGACGAAATCTTGGATCTTCTGCATATAATCTTGTAGTCCGATACTCAGAAGCAGGAATCTGTACTGGACGTTCATCATACCGTCCACCTTTTCCTGTAGGAAACAGCTGGGGAAAACAACGAGCTTCCAAGCTCTCCTCCCATACACTCACGGGAGTTCCTTGTGCTTTTTTCATCTGAAACAGATCAATAGTGTTTGCCATAACTTCTTTTGAATGAAGAGGATGTATGCTGAAATGTTCATAAATTTCTTCTTCTTTTGACTTATCCACTTTTTCAATTTGCCCAGCTGGTATTCCTGAGTCTGGTAGTAAAACTTCTTCATCTTCATCCATATAAATTGTTTCATACCATTTATTATTTCTTTTCAAATATAAATTTGCTCTTTGTACTTTTCGTACATCTACCAGCTCCTGCCAAATGTTCTCATTCTTTGTTGGTACTCCATTAACCAAAATAACTAATGGTTCAGTTTCCAATCTATCTGCATCAATAGTTTCCATATTTTTTTTCAAATCCAATGGAAAATAGACAACTCTTCCTTTTAAACCTCTTTGTAAATCCGAAGGAGGTAATTTACTTGTTTTTGGCTCCATACGCACTATGGTCTGAAACGGATGGACACATTGAATGAGTATAGACTCATACGTATTTAAATCAGAAAGTTCTGCAGGAATATCAACCAATTCTAAATTATTATGTACAGCTCTGGCTGGCATTCTATTTTCTTCTAACTTGTTATAACAGTATTTACAAATACGCTGATCTTCACCCAAATCAAAACTATTTTCCAGAAATATATATGTTGCAAAATCCTTCCACTTATAATTATCTTCATTTTCACTTTTTTTATAGAGATCAACATTCCTTGTTTGAGTTTTATAATGGCTTCTCCGGCAACAAATACAAGTAATATTTGGTCTTTCATTAGAGATGATAGTAAATTTTGTCATTTGATCTTCAAAATTTTTACTAAAAGTGGGTTCTACATTCTCTTCCACATTTTCTTCAATAACTGTGTCATTACCTGCACTTTCTTGTTCCGGACCAAAGTAACAAAACTGAATTTCATCAGTAACCTTCTCTACATCTGATACAGATCCACGGAACAGAGCCTTATTCAACTCATTTAACTTTAGTGCTGGACTTTTAGCAAAATGCAATCTTCTCACAAACTTTCTCATTTCAGTATGATGAACTGCCAGCATCCTAAAATGGTGAAAAACACTTTTGCAAACTTTCCTAGAAAGACAAGCCAGAGAATGTTCTTGCAAACCAGTATTCTCTCTCACTCTACATGGATCTAGTCTTTGAAGCGCCTTAATCTTCTGTTTAACACTTTTTTTTACTATATTCTCTTAGAAACTCACGTAATGTATCAATAGATTCCTGTTGTACAGTACAAATACTACTACAATTCCAAGTGTACACTGGGGCTTTAGGACGTCTCCCCATAACCTCATCAGCTATCTCTTCTCCCTCATTTCTTGGAATCATTTTCCCCATTTACATTATACAACCATCTTTCACTTCATAAGCACGACCTCTGGTGTCAACTGCATGCAGCAAACTATTACTTTGAAGATAACTCTCTTCATTAAAAAATGGTTCAGTACTTGAACTATGTATCCATTCTCCTAAAAACACTTTACAAAAGTTATTTCTTTTCACTACTCTTTTCGTTTTGCTTTGTGACTTCATTACATTGACCATTTTATCTAATGTACCGATCCTGTTCAAAATTAAAATGAATAGTTTTCTTTTCAAATCTAAAGCCTTAGCTACAATTGATTCAATATCTTGCTTTCGCTTATAAAATTTCGCTTTCTTCTTATATTTTTTCACATCCTTTAGCAAATTGGACATCACTCTTCTCTGAAACATTTTTCTACGAATGTCTTTAAATGCTATTTTTCTTTTTAAGTCAATCTTTATTGCTTCTGGTTGTACATTAGCATTTTGTAATTTCTCACTTTTATCCTGTTTTTCTACTTGAAACACTATTTGCAGTGGGGACATTTTTCAAATGTGTTCTTTTTTTGAAGATATTTTTTAAAAAATCCTTAGTTTGCTTACCAGAAGACTTTTTCTTTTTTCCAACATGAGGATCTGGAACTAATTTGGGTCCTCCAGTTGTCTTCAAATATAAATGTTTTTTCTGTTCCTTTCTCTTCCTTGATTTTATAGGCATCTTTAATTTATTTCACTGTTGGTCAGCAATACCTGAAAGAAACTAAAAAAAAAATACCTTTATGTAATTTAAAATTATTACTATATTTTTTTGGCCTTTTCAAATCTTATAATACTATCTACCCCTTTCCTACAAGTGAAAAACACAATAAAACCAACACCAATTAAAGCTTCCCCTTTCCTACGAATGTAATTGTAAAAGAACCAGAGTACCACGAATTAAATCTCTGACAACAATTTCTGTGTGCGCACAGACTCATGGTGTGATTCTAGGCAGAAAACGAAATTTAATTTGCAATTTGAAAGCCCACTTACTACTGTGGCAGAGCAAGTGATAATTACTCTAACGGTCTGACACATTTTCATTATATTTTTCAGAAACAGAAAAGAGCACTTGCCCAAACAGCTTTTTGAGACCATGAACATGTGCAACCTGAATGACGTACTACACTCTAGCAAAGGAAATGAGCCTTGGTGATGTTCAATGTATTAGCGTTACTCACTGCTATCTGAAACACCACACAGCGCTGAATAGTAAGCATGACTGTACATGAGAAACAGCTTGCTCTCTGCTAAGAGTGTGCTTCTGGAGACTGTCTACTGTCAAGTGCAAGAGAGATCTGCATTGACGCTTGCACAACTGCATAAACACTGGAGACATGTATGTAACACTACATGTGTGGTAAGGGTTAATTGGACTTTTGAACATGTACAAACTACATGACCCATTGCAGGAGTGGAAGGAAAATCTACCATGCTGATGTCAAATGTGTTTGCATTGCCCTCACATTTGTGACATATTAATTTGGGCTCAATGCTAGCCATCACAGTTCAAGAAAACAAGCTTCCCCTTTCCTACGAATGCAATTCTAAAAGAACCAGAGTAACACAAATTGAATCTCTGACAATGATTCCTGTGTGCGCACAGACTCATGGTGTGATTCTAGGCAGAAAACGAAATTTGATTTGCAATTTGAAAGCACACTTACTACTGTGGTAGAGCAAGTGATAATTACTCTAACAGTCTGACACATTTTCATTATATTTTTCAGAAACAGAAAAGAGCACACGCCCAAACTGCTTTTTGAGACCATGAACATGTGCAACCTGAATGACGTACTACACTCTAGCAAAGGAAATGAGCCTTGGTGATGTTCAATGTATTAGCGTTACTCACTGCTATCTGAAACACCACACAGCTCTGAATAGTAAGCATGACTGTACATGAGAAACAGCTTGCTCTCTGCTAAGATTGTGCTTCTGGAGACTGTCTACTGTCAGGTGCAAAAGAGAACTGCATGGACGCTTGCACAACTGCATAAACATTGGAGACATGTATGTAACACTACATGTGTGGTAAGGGTTAATTGGACTTTTGAACATGTACAAACTACATGACCCATTGCAGGAGTGGAAGGAAAATCTACCATGTTGATGTCAAATGTGTTTGCATTGCCCTCTCATTTGTGACATATTAATTTGGGCTCAATGCTAGCCATCACCGTTCAATAAAACAAGCTGCCCCTTTCCTACGAATGCAATTCTAAAAGAACCAGAGTAACACGAATTGAATCTCTGAGAACAATTCCTGTGTGCGCACAGACTCATGGTGTGATTCTAGGCAGAAAACGAAATTTGATTTGCAATTTGAAAGCACACTTACTACTGTGGTAGAGCAAGTGATAATTACTCTAACAGTCTGACACATTTTCATTATATTTTTCAGAAACAGAAAAGAGCACATGCCCAAACTGCTTTTTGAGACCATGAACTTGTGCAACCTGAATGACGTACTACACTCTAGCAAAGGAAATTAGCCTTGGTGATGTTCAATGTATTAGCGTTACTCACTGCTATCTGAAACACCACACAGCGCTGAATAGTAAGCATGACTGTACATGAGAAACAGCTTGCTCTCTGCTAAGATTGTGCTTCTGGAGACTGTCTACTGTCAGGTGCAAAAGAGAACTGCATGGACGCTTGCACAACTGCATAAACATTGGAGACATGTATGTAACACTACATGTGTGGTAAGGGTTAATTGGACTTTTGAACATGTACAAACTACATGACCCATTGCAGGAGTGGAAGGAAAATCTACCATGTTGATGTCAAATGTGTTTGCATTGCCCTCTCATTTGTGACATAATAATTTGGGCTCAATGCTAGCCATCACAGTTCAATAAAACAAGCTGTCCCTTTCCTACGAATGCAATTTTAAAAGAACCAGAGTAACACGAATTGAATCTCTGAGAACAATCCCTGTGTGCGCACAGACTCATGGTGTGATTCTAGGCAACGAAAACGAAATTTGATTTGTAATTTGAAAGCACACTTAGAGCAAGTAATAATTACTCTAACAGTCTGACACATTTTCATTTTATCTTTCAGAAACAGAAAATAGTACATGCCCAAACAGCTTTTTTATGCTGAATACAAACCATCACAGTTCTAAAAAACAAGCTGCGCCTTTCCTACGAATGCCATTCTTACAGAACCAGACCAACACAAATTAATTCTCTGACAACAATTCCTTTGTGCACACAGACTCATAGTGTGATTCTAGGCAGAAAACAGTATTCCTGGGTGATACCAGTACACCTTAACTTATGGTGAAGACATACTCAATAATATCTTACAAGTTCAAGACAGTTAAATATCTCCCAAAACACAAAATGTGAAAAACAACTTTAAAAGAAGAATCACATTTCTAATTTATATCAAAATGCACCACATACATTCCCTCTCAAATTCATAACTCACCTTAAAAATAGTTAGTTCAGAAAGAAATGTGGCACTCAAACAGCAGATTATCACAGCAACAATCTCTGAGCTGTACACCTTTCTCCTCTCACCAGAACCAGTTAATGGCAATGTTTCCCTCTCTTTTTTCACACATATACATGTTAACTCCAAATCACAGTGCTTCCCACATTTTTTTCAAATGGAAACACACATTTCTATTGGTTGCAAATTTCAACCCTTTCCAAATGATCCCTTCCCCCAACATGACTTCTGCCTGCTACCATAGCAACAGGTCATGGAACACTGCTGTGATCAGAGAGGTCATAAGTTCAACACACAATGTTTCTAATCCTTAGAGCAAGAGTGCTTGACTTTTCAAACCTAACAGCAAATCCAAAGTAATGTTCTGTGGGTACACATTTTTCTGAGCCAATGCAAAACATGCTTGTAAAAATCTAAACAACATACAGCCTAGTTTTAACTGTAAAATGGTTTGAATCAGCCAATCAGTTCTTTTAAAAAAAAAAAAGTATGTTATCCTCCATTTTACAACTATCTTTCTTTTCATATTGCCATTATACTGAAAGACACCTTCTGAGTGCATCCAGATCTCCTTGAAAGATGTTCACAGTGTGGATTGTAGGTCATAGCTATGTCTTCTGGAGTGAAAAGTTTGCAGAAAAAAGAGGTATTGTGAAAGACCTTGCTTTGCCAAATGCTTTGACATTAAATGGATTGGTCAGAGAGGGTTAAAGTGGCACCAATTAATGCCTTTGGTGAAAACCTTTCTACATCTCCCACAGCCTAACCTTATTATTGTGCACTGTGGTGGAAATGACCTAGGCACTTTAACTGGGGTAGGTCTGGAAATGCTTGTTAAGGACACCTTTGTGCAATTGATGTCACTTTTTCCACAAACTGCCTTTGTATATTCTAATATATGCCAAAGGCAAAAGTGGAACTGGTCCAACCAATTTTGTCCGCAGATTGACAAAGCAAGAAAGCACGTCAATAAGTCTGTTTCTGCTTTCCTCAGAGACTATGGTATGGGTTCTATATACCACAACAACTTGCGTTACAACATGCAAGACATTTATAGAGGAGACGGTGTACATTTCAATGATGAAGGGAACAGAGTCTTCCTCTTGATTTTTAGACTCTGCATCGGTACTTACTTGTAGGTACCAAAAAACACTTCATAAACACAACGGCTCTTTTTAGAGCCACCTAACATCTAAACATTTAATTTTGATTTTTAATTCTATTTTTTTTTATTCTTTTTTACCACCGTACGCGTACCGTACACACACGGTACGCGTACGCCGCGATTTAAAAAAAAAAAAATAATAATTATTTTTCACACTTCTGGGTCCTTCTTGGACCCTCTGACAAAGGCTAGGGGGTCTGCAACTCTCTACCTTGCCCCCTTTTCACGTTATTCACCTTTGTTTTTCAGTGTGAGACACACAAAATGGTGGCCGACACTTCCTGATTTCGACCGACTGGAATGTTTACTGTCATGTAACCACCAATCAGAATTACGCTCGCGCACGGCAGCGTTCGCGTACGGTACGCGCCTATAGATATGAATGTACTTTTAACTGCAATTTTCTCAGGAACTACTGAACAGATTGACTCCAGATATTCAAAAGGCACATCCCTGACCTGAGGACTTTCTCTTTCCCAAATTTCTAATAATTCTGTTCAGCCGTTCGGGCTGTACCTTGGACTAAAGGTCCCTATGGAAAAATGCATTGGGAAAACGCGTTTTGGGACCCCCCTTTTTTCTCAGCCCCCACTTGACGAATCCCCCCGAGACTTTTAGGGTACAAGCGGAGCGGAGCGCCCCACCTATTTTGGAAATTTCGCGAGGATTCGTCAACCGGCGCCAAAGTTATTCAAAATAGAATGTTGAGGATTTCCTATGGAAACACGGTCCTAACTATAACTATCTACTGGCGACTGCCAGTAGATAATATATAGATATATATATATATATATATATATATATATATATATTACCTACTGGCGGTCGCCAGTAGGTAGTTATAGTTAGGACCCCTTTTCCATAGGAAATCCGCAACATTCTATTTTGAATAACTTTGGCGCCGGTCGATGAATCCTCGCGAATTTCTCAAAATAGGTGGGGCGCTACGCTCCGCTCCTACCCTGAAAGTCTCGGGGGGATTCGTCAAGCGGGGGCTGAGATAAAAGGGGGGTCCCAAAACGCGTTTTTCCCATGCATTTTTCCATAGGGCCTTTAGAACGAGCTACAGCCCGAACGGCTGAACAGAATTACTAGAAATTTGGCAGAGAGGTAGTCCCTATGTCAAGGAAGTGCCTTTTGTAGGTTTGGTGTAAATCTGTTCAGTAGATTCTGAGAAAATAGCCTTTAAATCAATATATATATCTGAGCCCGCTTATGGTATGCTTACCGTACGCTTACCGTATGCGTACGGTGGCGTGCGCGAGCGCGATTCTGACTGGCTCTTAGATCTTAGTAAACATTCGAATCGGCCGAAACCAGGAAGCGGCGTCCGCCATTTTGTCTCTCGCACTGAGTGTTATTTATCAAACATGATGCCCAAAAACATGTTACGGGGCTGTTTTGACAACTCCCTCCCACATAGTCATGTTGAGGGAGTCCCCAAACATCCCCCAAGAGCAAAAACGGTTTTATTTTTTTTTCGGCAATTTCGCCGAGTACGCTTACCGTACGCTTACCGTAAGCGTACGGTAAAAAATAGAAATGAAAAAAACACTATCCACACTTACCCCACCCCCTGTGCTTTTGGTGGCCGTAGGCCACCAACTGTACAGGGCTTATTACATCAGTAAAAAAACTATATTTTGGCAACATGAAATTATAAAATCGAAATAAAAAAAACACTATCCACATTGACCCCACCCCCTGTGCTTTTGGTGGCCGAAGGCCACCAAATGTACAGGGCTTATTAAAGTTGATAAAAACCGTGCCCGGAACGCACTGCGTTAAGTGGGCGCGCACGCCTCGAATGGTGTAAAGTAACTTAGCATTTAAAAAACCGTACAAATTCACTGAAAAAACCATAGGTTTCACACACGTTATAGTTAGGAATTAGCATTTAAAAAACCTTGCAAATTCACTGAAAAAACCATAGGTTTCACACATGTTATAGTTAGCGGAAATTTTACTGATAAAAAACCAATGAAATTGCCCCGTTATAGTTAGTGCTGGCAACTACAACTCACGCGACCGCAATCTTCTGCTGATGACATATGTGTCTTTATAAAAAAAAATATTTGTAATATATGTATAGCTAAAAATGTATGGAAGAAGACATGGGCAAATAAGTGTCTAAATACAGTATTAGCATCAGCAGAGGATTGCGGTCGCGTGAGTTATAGTTGCCAGCACTAACTATAACGGGGCAATTTCATTGGTTTTTTATCAGTAAAATTTCCGCTAACTATAACATGTGTGAAACCTATGGTTTTTTCAGTGAATATATATATATATATGTATATTACCTACTGGCGGTCGCCAGTAGGTAGTTATAGTTAGGACCACGTTTCCATAGGAAATCCGCAACATTCTATTTTGAATAACTTTGGCACCGGTCGACGAATCCTCGCGAATTTTTCAAAATAGGTGGGGCGCTACGCTCCGCTCCTACCCTGAAAGTCTCGGGGGGATTCGTCAAGCGGGGGCTGAGATAAAAGGGGGTCCCAAAATGCATTTTTCCCATGCATTTTTCCATAGGACCTTTAGACACAGCTACAGCCCGAATGGCTGAACAGAATTACCAGAAATTTGGCAGAGAGGTAGTCCTCAGGTCAAGGAAGTGCCTTTTGTAGGTTTGGTGTAAATCTGTTCAGTAGATTCTGAGAAAATAGCCTTTAAATCAATATATATATCTGAGCCAGCTTACGGTGCGCTTACGGTACGCTTACCGTACGCGTACGGTGGCGTGCGCGAGCGCGATTCTGATTGGCTCTTAGATCTTAGTAAACATTCGAATCGACCGAAACCAGGAAGCGGCGGCCGCCATTTTCTCTCTCGCACTGAGAGTGTGGATTAAAATACAAAGCACAAAAACATGTAAAGGGGCTGTTTGGACAGCTCCAAAACACCTAGCCATGTTGAGGGAGTCCCCAAAGATCCCCCAAGGGCAAAAACGGATTTTTTATTTTTTCCCTAATTTCGCCGATTACGCTTACCGTACGCGTACGGTAAAAAAATATTAAAAAAAAAAAATTATCCACACTCTCCCCATCCCGTGTGCAAATGGTGCCCGAAGGGCACCATTTGTGCATTGGTTATCAGAGGTGTGAAAAATTTAAATATTACCTTTCAAAACGAAGTGCATCATATGTCCTCCATGTGCGCACGGTGCGCGAAGCGCATCGTGCGTACATGGCCCATCTAGCGTAACGTGGGCACCGCGTGCCCACCGTGCGTGCACGGCACTAACTGCGTAAAGTGGGCGCGCGGTGCGCGAAGCGCACCGTGCGCGCACGGAACGAACTGCGTTAAGTGGGCGCGCACGCCACGAATGGCGTAAAGTAACTTAGCATTTAAAAAACCGTACAAATTCACTGAAAAAACCATAGGTTTCACACACGTTATAGTTAGGAATTAGCATTTAAAAAACCTTGCAAATTCACTGAAAAAACCATAGGTTTCACACATGTTATAGTTAGCGGAAATTTTACTGATAAAAAACCAATGAAATTCCCCCGTTATAGTTAGTGCAGGCAACTATAACTCACGCGACCGCAATCTTCTGCTGATGACATATGTGTCTTTATGAAAAAAAAATATTTGTAATATATGTATAGCTAAAAATTTATGGAAGAAGACATGGGCAAATAAGTGTCTAAATACAGTATTAGCATCAGCAGAGGATTGCGGTCGCGTGAGTTATAGTTGCCTGCACTAACTATAACGGGGGAATTTCATTGGTTTTTTATCAGTAAAATTTCCGCTAACTATAACATGTGTGAAACCTATGGTTTTTTCAGTGAATATATATATATATATATATATATATATATATACATATATATATATATATATATATATATATATATATATTTTCTACTGGCGGTCGCCAGTAGATAGTTATAGTTAGGACCGAGTTCCCATAGGAAATCTGAAAATTCTATTTTGAATAACTTTGGCGCCGGTTGACTTATCTTCGTGAAATTTTCAAAACTAATGGGGCGCTCCGCTCAGCTCCTACCTTGAAAGTCTCGGGGTGATTTGTCAAGCGGGGGCTGAGAAAAAAGGGGGTCCCAAAACGCATTTTCCCCGTGCATTTTCCCATAGGACCTTTAGTCGAAGGTACAGCCCGAACGGCTGAACAGAATTACTTGAAATTTGGCAAAGAGGTAGTCCTCAGGTCAGGCATGTGCCTTTTGCTTAAATGGTGTCAATCTATTCAGTAGTTCCTGAGAAAATCAAAAGTAAAATCACATATATATCTGGGCGGAGCCTAACCACACATCTCATCGTGAGATCTGATTGGCGGTCAGCACTTCATCCAAGAAGTGTTGGCAGCCATCTTGGGACCAATATACATGATAGCACCTCATTAAAAAGCATTGCATTTAATAGAAGGTATTAAGACTTTAGTTACATTATAAATCATTTGTTGATGGTAACATACTCATTTTAGGAATTGTGGTGTGTTCTAAGGTGATTTTACTATGTGAAAAAGCCTTCTGCTGTGATATCATGAATCATGCTTGAGAGAAAACTATTTTCTCATGCTTTTCCCACAGAGGTTTGGAAGGTGATCTATAAGCTAAACTGAGAGCATATTTTCTGTAAATTCACATTATCTTTCTCAGTCTTGTGAGAATGAAGTCTGACATTCTCAGTAAAACATGTACATCCAACAAGGGCAGAGACTGTCAGTTGATTCCTTTGTGTTCTACTGCAGCGTCCCAGAGTGTTCTAAAGAACAACTAGAGCGCTAACAGTCCTACTTATGACAAACGTACGGCACACCTGAAGCCATCTTGGTTGGAATAAAGTGGTAACTCTTAAAACATTTAATTTAAAAAGGAACATAATGAGGGGGTTCATTTTGCCATAGAAAGTATGATTAGTGCTGCAGAAAGAAAAATTAGGGCACATTTTGAGTGACTTCTCAAATCCTCTTCCATTTCATAAAAAAATTCTGACATGCAGACTGAAACATGCACTTTCAATACCAGCAGCAGACTTCCCTGGTGACCAGTAGCTTTACTACAGTGATCTAATAAGCAACTAGAGTGCTAACATTCTGAATTCATGGCAAATGTGTGACACATCTGAATGCCTTCTTGATGGAATCAGAGTAAAAAACTGAAAGTATTTCCTACTGAGGAGACTGTAGTAAATGAGGAAATTAGGAAACATCATAACAAATAAGTCTCCCAAAATGGCCACCAGAGACAAAAGAGCCCAAATGTAGCCCAAATATCACCCAGATGTAGCCCAAGTATAGCCCAATGACAGAATGTCCCAGAGTGTTCTAACGAACAATTAGAGAACAACTAGAGCGCTAACAGTCTTACTTATGACAAAAGTATGGCACACCTGAAGCCATCTTGATTGGAATAAAGTGGTAACACTTAAAACATTTAATTTACAAAGGAACAAAATGAGGGGGTTCATTTTGCCATAGAAATTATGATTAGTGCTTCAGAAAGAAAAATTAGGGCACATTTTGACTTCTGAAATCCTCTTCTATTTCATAAAAAAATTCTAACATGCAGACTGAAACATGCACTTTGAATACCAGCAGCAGACTTCCCAGGTGAGCAGTAGTTTTACTACAGTGATCTAATGAGCAACTAGAGTGCTAACATTCAGAATTTATGGCAAATGTGTGACATATCTGAATACCTTCTTGATGGAATCAAAGTAAAAAACTGAAAGCATTTCCTACTGAGGAGACTGCAGTAAATGAGGAAATTAGGAAACTTCATAACAAATAAATCTCCCAAGATGGCCACCAGAGACAAAAGAGCCCAAATGCAGCACAGATATCTCCCAGATGTAGCCCACATGTAGCCCAATGACAGAAGTGTGCAAAACACTTATTTTTTGTGTTTTTGCAGTTATATATAGTGCAGACTTGTCAGATATTGGAGTGCTTTACATGAGCATTGGTTACATCACACAAGATCAAATTAATTTTGGTTGTAGACATGGGGAGATTAAGTGACCAGAATCACAGAATGTTGAGCTGAAGCAGAAACCCCAACCTGGTTCCCCAGTTGCAAAGTGTGCAGCTCTGGAATTAACACCACATCCTCTCCTCTAAGTGCAACATTTAATCAAGTGGTCAACTGGATAAGTGTGCAAAACACTTATTTTTTGTGTATTTGCAGTTTTATATAGTGCAGACTTGTCCAGTGGTCAACTGGATAAAAAAACATAAAGATTACACATAATTTAAAAGTTCTTTGTCGCTATTTGAAAACTCAGAAAATATGTCCTCATTTTAGTTTTTTAGAGCACTAACCATAATTTTGATGCAAATAAGACCCTCTCATATATGTAGTTTCTAAAGGAAATACTCTAGGTATTACAGTTTTGATTACATCAAGATGACGTCAGGCGTTCCACACTTTTGTGATAAATATAGAATGTTAGCAATCTAGTGGTTCATTGGGATACTGTTGAGAGGCAGAGGCCAGGGGCACGGACTCTGAAAATTGAAGGCAGGTAGGAGAGTGCAGATGCAACAATTTGACCACACTGGGCAGGCAGGAAGGGCGGTGGCAGCACAACAGACTGTGGAGGGCAGTGGAAAGGGGGGCAGGGGCAACACACCAACAATACAGGACAGGCAAGAGAGGCTGTGGCAATATAATAGACCATTGTGGGCAGAAGGAAGAGGCAGTGGTAGTACAACCATACATGCCAATAGAGCTGTTTCAGCCAGGAAGCGCCCAATGTTTTTAAGCTCAAATGGGCTTTATTTGATCTGTCTCCTGTCTACAATCTCCTCTTTTTCAATGTAACTCAAAGGGGAAAATCAATACCCCAGTTTTTTTTCAAAATCTCCCTCTTACCAAGTTCAAAATGTTCGCACGTATGGTACATTGGATCATGGTAGGCAGGAGGAATTGGGGTAGGGACATGGACTCGGATAACAGAGGACAGGAGGGACATGGAGAGGTGCACCAAACTGACCCTACAGGGCAGGCATCAGGGTTTGCAGCAGCACAATACACCACACAGCGCATTCGGGACGGGGGTGCAGCACAACAGTCCATAGAAAGCAATAGGGAGGGGACAGGACCATGCACATGGACAACAGAGAACAGAGGGGAAAGAGGCAATGGTAGCTATCTGACCATAATGGACAGACAGGAGAGAAAGCTGCAGCATAACAGACTATAAAGGGCAGGAGGGCCGGATCAGGGGCATTACAATGGAACAGACAAGCCAGGAGGGAGGGAATAGGGGTCTGCACATGGAAACAGAGGGCTGGGGGCAAGGGGGCAGGGCAGGAGCATCAAGATGACCATGGAGGTCAGGCAGGTTGGGAACTAGAAAAAAGACACACCATGGAGAGCAACAATGAGACTATGATGGCATACACACAGACCATGGAGGGAAGGTGGGAGGGGGTCAGGGGCAGCTAGCTGACCACACTGGGAAGGTGGGAAGGGCCATGGCAGCACAGAAGACCATGCATGGCAAGCAGGAGGGTTAGTGGCAGCACAATGGCTATGATGGGGAAGAAGGAAGGTGCAGGGGCATGCACAAAGGACCATGGAGGATAGAAGGGAGGGTCAGGACCTGGGCACAGACAAGAGAGTTCAGGGGAAGGGGCCTCACAACAGACAGCGCGGGGCAGGCAAGAGGAGCAGTTGCAGCACAACAGACCAGGGAGGGCAGAAGGGTGTGGCAGTAAAATGGACCATGGAGGACAGGAGGAAGGTGATAGGGGCATGGCATGTGGACAGGCAGGGTGGAGGTGGCAGGGACAGGTTACAGTCATCTGATAATGCTAGGCAGGTGGGAGGGGAGTGGCAGCTCAACAGAACACTCAGAGTAGATAGGAGTGGCAGGTCCATGGAACATGGTGGGCAAAAAGGATGGAGCAGGCGCAGGCGCAGGCACAAAGACATCGGAGGGCAGGGGGAAGGAGAATAGGGGCAGCAAGCTAAGCACAGAGGCTAAGCAGGAGGTCAATGATGGGCCATAGAATTGGGCAATGGAGGGCAGGAGGAGTGGACTGGTACATCATGCTAAATGAAGGGCAGTGGCAGCACATCAGACCTTGCATGGCAGGAGGGAGGAGGCTAGTCCATGGATTCAGACAACAGAGGATAGGGAGGAGGTGGATGGGGCAGCAAGCTAACTGTTCAGAGAAGGTGGGTATTAGGAACTTTATTGTTTTTAAAATGTGTGTCTGTGCGAACTACTTAAAATATGAACAAGTATGCAGCATAATCTCACTTTTATTCAGGAAGAAGAGGACGTTTGTGACTGTGACTCTGGGCTCACTTGGCAGAAACACCCCCTGACCCTCCACCCCCCATCGCAAAATGTAATGCCCGTGAAAAGGGTAGGTGGTCGCAGTGTTATATAGAACATAGTCCTGAGAGCACGATTGAAAATGAAAACTAGATATAGTATATGGTATAAACTATGCACCAAATAGTGTGATATAAGATGAACCGGGGCATGAAATATAATATGCAATACATTGTGTGCAATGACAGATTCATTGGAGAGCGCGAGATGGCACAGGCACTAGCGCGTGCTATGCGATATGCGCCTTGGAGTGTAATATGCACAGGGCAGTGTTGTGTAACCTAACTAGTCTCTAAAGTTGTAATATAAAATATGTGCTGGGGAGTGTAACGTTGCATATGCACTGTGACAAAGATATGGATCCCAGATAGTATTATGTATGGCATAGCACTGTGCGTTATATCATAAGCATCGAGGAAGGCACGTTAGATGGGGCAATATGACCCGTGCGAAGGCAAGTGTGGCATGACATATTCACGGGTGGTGTTACAGTGCACATGGGCTAGAGAGTGTGATAGCATACGCACTAGCTGGTGGAATACAACACAGAGGTGTAAGGCACTCAGCGGGCACTGGTGGGTGTAACACAGCATTGGGCTCAGCCAGGAGCACGCTGTGACTCTCAAGTGAGGTTCGTCTCCTTTCCAGAGAGTAAAATAAAAAGTATTACACATCCGGCGGTGGATGTGTGTTTTATTAACCGGGAGGGGGTTTCTTGCATAGTTTGGTCGAATTTTTGTCGAATCCCCTTTGAATGGCTTGGTGTGCGTTTATATTAAATGTGCCCATCAATAGCTACCCATGTTTGTATAAATAAACAACAAGGGTGTCTACTTGGAGAGTACCCACCGGCGGGGGCGCCGGGATTAGGCACGGTAGGGCGTCAGACACGTCAGAGCTTCACTAGCGGTGTAAATACATTCCATGTGGATTCATTCTATGCATAGTCGCCTTTTAATGAATATCACGCAAATCGTCATGGTGATAGGTAAATACGGTTTGTCCAGCATGTCCTAGGTGTTTCTATAAATATATATATTTTTTAAATAATAAAAAACAAAGGCCGGCCCCGGGGTATAGGGTCCCGTAGGCCATAAGCGGCCTGAGGAGGGGGGCAACGCAGCTCCCCTCCTAAAGAATAAAAAAAAAGAGGCCATGACCCGGGTGTTGGGGTCCCCGGGGCCGATTAAGGCCTTGGGAGGGCCAAATTAATTTTTTTCAACAAAAAAGATTAGGGTGCAGGCCCTGGGTGATGGGGTCCCCAGGGCCAGTAAATTAGAAAAAGAAGGGGGGGGGGCACACAGCCCTCCTTCTTAAAAAAATAAAATAAATAAAAGACCGGCATCGCGCCAGAGTCCATGCCCCCTCCTTGCAGCACTCTGCAAACGCGCCCCCTGGCCAGTTGTGAGTTGGGGAATTAATTCCCCTTCAATACTGAGGGTCCCTGAGGGCCAACTAGCCCAACAGGTATCTCCAGTATGCGCCAGGGAGCTGTGTTGCAGACAGGTGTTCTGAGGCCATGCCCCTTTTTACACCTCTATGCAACGCAGCTCTGTGGTGCTTACTGGAGGTACCTAGTGGGCTAGTTTGACCCTAGGGACCCTTAGGATTCAAGGGGACTTACTCTCTCAACTTAGAACAGCCACAGGGTGCATTTACACAGTGGTGAAGGGAGGGGACGGGGCCTGAGGTGACGTGTGCAAACACGCCCTGTGGCGCGTTTTAAGTTGGGGAAATAATTCCCTTTCAATCCTGAGGGACCCTGGGGGCCAACTAGCCCACCAGGTGCTTCCAGTAAGCGCCACTGCTCTGCGTTGCAGAGAGGTGGTGCAGGCCATGCCTCTTTTTACACCTGTCTGCAATGGCGCTTACTGGACGTACCTAGTGGGCTATTTTGCCCCTAGGGATCATCAGGATTCAAGGGGACTTAATCTCCCAACTTAAAAAACGGCCACAGGGTGTGTTTACACAGTGGGGAAGGGAGGGGACGGGGCCTGAGGTGACGTGTGCAAACACGCCCTATGGCGCGTTTTAAGTTGGGGAAATAATTCCCCTTCAATCCTGAGGGCCCCTGGAGGGCTAACTAGTCCACCAGGTGCTTCCAGTAAGCGCCACTGAGCTGCGTTGCAGAGAGGTGGTCCAGGCCATGCCACTTTTTACATCTCTCTGCAACGCAGCTCTGTGGCGCATACTGGAGGTACCTAGTGGGCTAGATGGACCCTAGGGACCCTCAGGATTCAAATGAACTTAATCTTCCAACTAAAAACGGCCACAGGGCGTGTTTACACAGTGATGAAGGCAGAGGACGGGTCCTGAGTTAACGTGTGCAAACAAGCCCTGTGGCGCGTTTTAAGTTGGGGAAATAATTCCCCTTCAATCCTGAGGGACCCTGGGGGCCAACTAGCCCACCAGGTGCTTCCAGTAAGCGCCACTGCGCTGCGCTGCACTGAGGTGGTCTAGGCCGTGCCCCTTTTTACATCTCTCTGCAACGCAGCTCTGTGGCGCTTACTGGAGGTATCTAGTGGTCTAGTTGGACCATAGGGACCCTCAGGATTCAAGGGGACTAAATCTCCCAACTAAAAACGGCCAAAGGGCGTGTTTACACAGTGGTGAAGGTAGGGGACGGGTCCTGAGTTAACGTGTGCAAACAAGCCCTGTGGTGCGTTTTAAGTTGGGGAAATAATTCCCCTTCAATCCTGAGGGACCCTGGGGGCCAACTAGCCCACCAGGTGCTTCCAGTAAGCGCCACTGCGCTGCGCTGCACTGAGGTGGTCTAGGCCGTGCCCCTTTTTACATCTCTCTGCAACGCAGCTCTGTGGTGCTTACTGGAGGTATCTAGTGGTCTAGTTGGACCATAGGGACCCTCAGGATTCAAGGGGACTTAATCTCCCAATTTGAAACGGCCACAGGGCGTGTTTATACAGTGGGGAAGTGAGGGGACGGGGCCTGAGGTGACGTGTGCAAACACACCCTGTGGTGCGTTTTAAGAGGTAGTTTTAATCCCCTGCCCTATTATATACTAGGGGCTTACAGAGGAGGTCATGCTGATCACAGGGGGACCCCAACGCATAGTGTTCCCTAGTGTATGTAGGTGTTTTCACTGTATGCTGAGTGTCTTTTAACATAGCACTGGCTCTAGGACTGGTTAGTCAGACTCAGTTACCACCAGTATCCGACTGAAAAAGTTGAGGGTACAGGATGATTTTGCAACAAGGCTTCTTTCTGCTCTTCTGTTTGTTCTTTCTGCACGTTATCCTTCTTCCTGCACTTTTCTTCGTCTTTGAGGACTTCTGTTGCTTCTTTCTGCATTTCTTTTTTTTCTTTCTGTGCGTTTTTTCTTCTTTCTTCACATGTCCTATCTCTGTAGGCATAGTTAGAAATTAGCATTTAAAAAACCTTTGAAATTCACTGAAAAAACCATAGGTTTCAGGCAAGTTATAGTTAGGAATTAGCATTTAAAAAACCTTAGAAATTCACTGAAAACACCATAGGTTTCAGGGGCGTTATAGTTAGCTGGACTTTTCACTCATACAAAACCATTGAAATTCCCCCGTTATAGTTAGTTCAGCTAACTATAACTCGCGCACCCGCAATGCACTGCTGATGACGTCACATATTACATCACTCATGACATGGTCAGTGACATCACTGATGACCATGTCCAGGCCATGCCCCTTTTTACACCTCTCAGCAATGCAGCTCTGTGGCGCTTACTGGAGGTACCTGGTGGGCTAGAGGACCCCAGGGACCCTCAGGATTCAAGGGGACTTAATCCCCCAGAGTGCTGCAGGGAGGGGGCGGGGCCTCCAGCACGATGCAGGGTTTTTTTTTTTAAGAAGGGGGTCTTTGTGGCCACCCTTCCTTTCCTATTTTATTGGCCCTGGGGACCCCAACCCCCAGGGCCTGACCCCTATTTATTTTTTTATTTTAAAAAATTGGAAGGAGCCGCATGGCCCCACTCCCAAGGCCATATTCGACCCCGGGGACTCCATCCCCCAGGGCATGGCCAGGTTATTTTTTTATTTAAATTATTGGAGTGGGGCTGCGTGGCCCCCCTCCTCAGGCCATTTATGGCCTCGGGGACCCCATCCCCTGGGGCCGGCCTTTCCGTTTTGTTATTTTTATTTATTTTTTATAATGGGGTAGGGGGGCCACGTGGCCCCCCTCCCGGGCCACTAATGGCCCCGGGGACCCCATCCTCTGGGGCCTGGCCTTTCGTTGGGGACCGTGGGGGGTCCCCAATTCCCCCACGGTCCCGCCGGCTCCCCGCCTCCTTTGGGAGCTGGCATTGCTTTTCCACACGGGGAGCTGCTACGATGCAGCTCCCCATCTGGAAAAGCAATGTGGTTTGGATTTTGAAAGCAGGTTTCCTGCTCTCGCTTTCAAAACCCAAACCAGAGTTTGCAATGACAGGGCGGGAGCCGCGAAGCTCCCGTCCTGTCATTGCAAACAGCAGTGTTCCAGGGGTGGGCACCCCGGGACACTGCAGGAGCTGGCCCTGGGGGGTGGCGGTTCCCAAGGCCATCACTGGCTCCAGGAGGGGGGCTGCGCGGCCCCCCTCCCAACATTATCAAAGCCCCGGGGAGGTGGTGGTCCCCGGGGCTCGGGGGTCCATAACAAATTTGCATTCTTAGTGCCCCGGGGAGGTGGCACACAGGTAGTTTATTTTCATGGCCCCCGCAGCCCCGGGGACCACCACCACCCGGGGCTGCGGGGGACCATGAGCCCCCCGCAAATATGTAAAGAAAGCCCCGGGGGTGGCGGTCCCCTGGGCTTGGGGGACCTTGGAGGCCCCCCACCTATTTAAAATAAAAGCCTCAGGTGGCGGTCCCCGGGGCTACGGGGGCTGTGTGCTTCCCCGCAAAAATTTATAGAAAGCCCTGGGAGTGATGGTCCCCAGGGTGCCGGGGTCCCCCTGGTTCCCCGCAAATATATTTTAGAAATGCCCCCGGGACTTGGCCCACCCGGGGGCTAATTAATAACAAAGCGCAAACTTTGTTTTTTTTATTTTTGTGCCCGGATCCGCGGATCCTCCCTGTATCTCGCGATTTGAAAAAAAATATATATTTTTTTTGCCATGGGGGTCCTTGTAGGACCCCCTAAGCAGGCCAAGGGGGTCATGGTGTTTCTACCCTGCCCCCTTTTCTTGTTTTCCGCGTTTGTTTTACTGTATTCTTCTGCCTCGGTTCTACCGGGGCACAAGATGGCTGCCAGCACTTCCTGGTTTGAAGTGTTGACAGCCATTTAGAATGCAGCTCGTGATCGGGAGGGTGCGTGAATCCACTGCGCCTCTAAATATCAAAACTTTTATTTTTGATTTTCTAAGCAACTACTGAACGGATTTACACCATTTTGAAAAAGGTCGTTTTCTGAGCCAAGCAGTACCTTTTTGCCAAATTTGGGGTAAATCCGTTCAGTAGTTTCAGCTGTATCCTTGCATAAAGTTTCCTATGGGAAATTGGTTTTTTTACTCTTATTTTTTTTAATTTCTCAGCAATTACTGAACGGATTCACACCATTTAAAGAAAGGTCTCTTTCAGAACCAAGGGCTACCTTTCTGCCAAATTTGGTGTAATTCCGTTCAGCAGTTTGGGCTTTAGTCGTGTCTAAAGTTTCCTATGGGAAAAACCATGGAGAAAGCGTGTTTTGGGACCCCCCCTTTTTTCTCGGCCCCTGCTTAGTGAATCACCCCAACACTTTTAGGATAGGAGCTGAACGGAGCGAGACCAACATTTTGAAACTTTCGCGAAGATTCGTCAACCGGCGCCAAAGTTACTGGGAAAACAAAAAACGCTTTTTGAATAGAAACAAGGTCCTAACTATAACTACCTACTGGTGACCGCCAATAGGTAATTGTAGTAATGAAAGTGACAAGACCAGTGGAAGTTCAACTGTCACTTTATTCAAGCCATCTGCTCTCTGACATGAGCAGGTTGTCAACATTCTAAGGAGAGCTACGGGAGATACCAAGGTAAGAGGGACGGAGGGGGTGGACGGAAGGTACCAAGGAGGGGAGAAAGAGGGGAAGATACAACACATCTCCTTACCCAACATAAACAATGAACATGGAGGGAGCATTACCTAGCTACTCTATCCCCACTCCAAACTTGACCATCCTCCAATTCCACCACATTCTTCCCCCTCCCTTTGACGTTCTGAGAAGGGAAAAATTTACTCTGTCCCACTTTAACCCTAGTGGGTTTCTTTATCAGCACAGCATCATTAGCCAAAGGTTCCAACTCCTTCACCCCATGTTTCTTATCATACCAGCCTTTATAGCGGGATTGATGTTGCTGCACCTTAATCTGACTTTCAGACCTGTCATAGACAACCTTCTTACCCCCTTCTAGCCAGAGAGGGTTCAACTTGGTGCCTGGTTCTCTCCCTCTTAACATTACAAAGGGAGAGATTCCTGTTACAAGGTTGGGTGCAGTGTGGTAGGCCCACAAACAGTCTTTAAGCGAATCATTTACATTGAATCCGTTAGACATTGCCAGTTGAATATGTTCCTTAATCATACGGTTCATCCTTTCTACTAAGCCATTGGCCTTAGGGCAGTAGAGGGCCGTTTTCTCATGCTTGATGTTGTGTTCCTTTAGGAAGGTCATCATTTCATCTGATGTAAACTGCACCCCATTGTCAGTTACTAAAGTAGATGGAATACCTTCAAATGAGAATACAGATTCCAAAAATGCCACAAGATTCTTGGTCGTGGTGGAAGGGGTGAACTTGACATTGACCCAATGGGAGGTGTAGTCCACCAATACAAACATGAACCTTCTCAGTGGGCCTAGTGCATCCATGGGGCCAATAATGTCCATGGCCAATTTGGTCCATGGAACAACAGGTACCTCCACCGGTGAAAGGGGGACCTTACGTAAGGACTTGGATTTATCACTCTTAGCACAGCTAAAACAGTCTTTTACCTTTAACTCCACTCTAGAGTCCATCCTTGGGAACCAAAAGTTGTTCCTTACTTTGCTTTTGGTGATACTTCTTCCCAAATGGCCTTCATGGGCAAGGTCTACTATTCTGTCTCTCAAGGTCTCGGGTGGCACAATTTTAGAATTGCGGTAGATTCTGTCCTCCTGAATGGTAAGCTCATTCCTGACTTCCCAGAATTCTTTCAACTCTTCTGCCACATCCCCACATTTATCTGGCCACCCCTTTATGATTAAATTCTTTAGTGCCTCCATTATTGGATTTTTGCTCATTTCGTTATTCCATTCTTCTTTGGAAAAGGAAGGCAGATGAATCGAGAGAATGGGGGTATCCAAAAGGTCTTCCTCGGTGTTTGTTTCTACCGGGGACCTGGATAAATAGTCTGCAAGGACATTGTCCTTCCCCGGCAAGTATTCAATTCTGAAACTGAATTTCTCCAGCCCCAAGACCCATTTGGCTATCCTGGGTGATTCACAGAGGGATTTCTTGGCTGAAAAAATGTGTGTTAGGGGTTTGTGGTCCGTGCGGACTGTAAATTTACTGCCCCACAGGAAAAACTTGAAATGGTTGATGGCCCAGTAGCAGGCCAACGCCTCCCTCTCAATTACGGAGTAGTTCCGTTCAGGTGGACTCAAGGTACGGGAGGCGAAGGCAATGATGGTCTCCCCCCCTTCCCCTTTTTGAGATAGGGTGGCTCCAAGCCCTTTGTTGGATGCATCCGTGCATAGGATGGTCCTCTTCCTATGGTCAAACGGTCCCAATGCACGTGAACCCACAATCTCCTTTTTTAGGGCATTTACAGAGTGAGAATGTATCTCTTTCCATATGAATTCACTCTTTTTCTTTAATAGTTCCCGTAGGGGCTCACATTTTTCTGAAAACTTGGGTATGAACTTGGCCATATACTCCACCAACCCTAAAAAGGATTTGAGCTCCTCCTTGTTTGAGGGAAAAGGAGCGTTTTCCACTGCTTGAACTAAGCTCATTTTGGGTTTTATCCCTTCAAAGGAAAGATTGTGTCCCAGATAGTCTACCTCCATGACTTTGATCCTGCATTTTTCCTTTTTGACCGATAACCCTGCATTCGATAGCCTGGAACATACTTTTCTGAAAATGAGGTCATGCTCCTCCCCATCGGCACCATAGACTAGAACGTCGTCTTGAAAACACATGCAGTTAGGGATGTCCTCCAATACCTTTTGCATCATTTTCTGGAAGACAGCAGCCGCCGATGCCAGGCCAAAAGGCATCCTTAGGAACATATAGGTGCCAAATGGTGTTGCAAATGCAGTAAGAGGTCTAGACTCAGGGTGAAGGTCTACTTGGTAATATGCCATTGAAAGGTCTATGACTGAAAAGAACTTGGCCTTCCCCATGGTACTCAACATTTCATTGATGTTGGGAAGCGGGAAACGTTCGACCCAGATGTTTTCGTTGAGACTGCGTAAGTCGATGCAAAAGCGAATGCCCTGACCATTGGCCTTAGATGCTATCACGATGGGGGATACCCACTCTGAAGCGTCAATGGGTATAATGACGCCAAGTTGGCAGAGTTTATCGAGTTCTTCTTTGAGAGGCTGTCTTAACAGTAAGGGAACTTGGCGAGTCTTATGTACCACAGGTTTCGCCCCCTGTCTGATCTTTATTTTATGCTGAAAGTGTTTCAAAATCCCCAGCTCATTGGAGAATAGGTGGGGGAATTCGTCACATAGAGGTGACTCCCCCGTGGCGCCATTGACTACGTTGACTTGTTCCTTACCATTAGGATCCAGGATTACCCCCAGTTCTCTCTGGTGACGCCACCCAAGGAGGTTAGAACCCGAGCTGACCAGGTAGATCTTGCCCACCGTGGATCTCCCTTTGAAATTTATTACGGTCTCCACCATGCCTACCAATGGAATAGGGTCTTTGGTGTACCCCTGGGGTGTGATGTCAGGTTTAGAAATTTGCATACCTGAATCCCCTTTGATTTTCCTGTAATCTTCCATATTTAATAGGGTGAATGGAGAGCATGAGTCTGCGAACATTTCAATACAAGTATCGTTAATTGTAATGCTGCATTTAGGGTATTCAAAGGGAATACTACCACACGTACTTTTTACTTGGAATGTAAATCTTGGCTGCTCAACGTTGGTTTCATTGACGGCTTTGACTTGGGTGCTGTCACTGTCCCTGCACACCCTGGCTAAATGTCCTCTTCTGTTACATTTCTTACAGTGGGCATTGCGAGCTGTGCAAATGGGATTGTTGGCCAAATGATTGCTGCTCCCACATCTGTAGCATTTGAGGTCCGAGTGATCTTTTTGAAACTTACTGGATGACTCACCCTTACTTCTGACTTTAGAGACATTCCTATTAGGAGGTTCTGCCTGAACTGCCGCAACCACTTCTTCTGACACTTTTATTTCTCTCATGCACTTTGCCGTATGTTCAATAGACTGGGCAATAGACACCGCTTCCTCCAACGACGGGTTTTTGGATAACAACTTCTCTTGGATTTTACTGTTGCTTGTGCACCTGACTAACTGGTCACGTATCAAGGAGTCATTGAGCTCCCCAAAATCACACCTTTGAGTAAGACCTCTCAAATTGGCAATTTAGTTTTTTACCGATTCATTTTTCCCTTGTGATCTACTGAAAAACTTATGACGTTCCAGAACTACATTTATTTTATCCCCAAAATGATTACCTAATTTTAGCATGGTAACCTCATACACATCAAGGTCCTCTTCTTCCTCCAACTCCGGTTCTGGGAGAGTCTCATATACCTTGCGACCATGTACCCCCATGTTGTGAAGGAGAATATGCTGTTTCCTTAATGCAGAAAATCTTTTCCCCCCCCATAGCTATCAAATATGACTCAAACAGCTTTGTCCATTCCTTCCAATGGATATCAGGATCGCCACATTCATTGAGAAATGAGGGAGGTTGACATATTCCCGGGGTACCCATAATGAAGGGAGTGATTGACCACCCCCAATTGCAAGAAGAGGAGAACTATGGGAGTAGAATCTGGTAAGGTGCCTGGTAAAGTTGGTAGTTCCCAAGAGTTCAATTCAGCTTACTAGGACCAGGAACCTCTATAACGTAGAAAAGGCTTTTTAACCTTGAAATCCTGGTATTTTCGCAAGCACTCCGCCCACAAGTACAGTTCCAAAGAAGCACAGTAATGCCTTACAGGGCTGGAGCACCTTACAGGGCTGACGCAAAATACTGTAAGAATAACGCCGAGTACAACACTAATTGGCCCATGAGGAAGAAGTCACAGAATGCCCAACCTGAGCAGAGGTTAACGTGAGGTAAAAAGTCAACCAGGTGGCCTAGAAAAGGGGGAGGCCTCTTCTGTCCCTATTTGCTACCTCTTCCTGACTGGAGTTAACCCCAAAAACGAAAGGAACTCGCTGGGACCACCACTTGACGTACCTCGGTGATCCAGTCGTTTATCTGCTGAAGATCTCCCGGATGTCGCTGTCGATCCTGCCTTCCCCGTATGCGAGCTCAGCGCCTGCAGCTTGATGAAACCTGACGAAAACAGCCAGGAGCGACAGGACCCAGCGGAACACTTCTGCTTCCCGCCCTCTTGTGGGCGTGAGGAGGCGCGTCGACTATCAACCCCCCGTCAGCTGAGGGAGCGCAGGAGACTTCAAAGAGCTGACGCGGAAGAGTTGCCAAGGAAACCTGACGAGACTTGCAGGGAGCGGCAGGACCCAGCAGAGCACTTCTGCTTCCCGCCCTCTTGTGGGCGTGAGGAGGCGCGTCGACCATCAGTCCCTCGGAAGCTGAGGGAGCGCTGGAGTCCACCAGGGAACTGCCGCGTGAGAATGGCCAAATGAGGTGCCCCACAGGAGGCTTGTGACGCTGCAGTGCCGGGATCGCCGTCTGCCAGCCAACGAGGAACACCAACCAGCCACAGACCTCGCTGGAGAGGAGAATCCTGTCAACCGGCTCACTAGGGCAGAGCCCCGGAACACCAGCGATGCGCCTCCGATGGGCGGTAGAGGCGTGGACACTCGCGTCACTGTCGAGGGAAGCCCTTCACAGACGCCAACTGGCTACAATCTTCGTTGGTTCGAGGAGTACCTTCACACGAAGGGAGTCGCCACCCAGCCACAGACCTCGCTGGAGAGGAAAATCCTGACAACCGGCTCATTTGCGCAGAGCCCCCGGAACACCAGCGATGCGCCTCAGATGGGCGGTAGAGGCGTGGACACTCACGTCACTGTCGAGGGAAGCCCTTCACAGACGCCAACCGGCTACAGTCTTCGTTGGTACGAGGAGTATCTTCACACAAAGGGAGTCGGGAACAGCCACAGCAACTTGCAAAAACCGCTGACACAGCAACGCCAGCACGTAGACTGTCTTCCTTAAAACCCTTGAATGTACGGAGTCCAGGAGGTACCCAGCTCGTCCCGCACAGTTTGAGAGCTTAAACGGAAAGGGGAGATGACTTGTCCTGCCCCCCTCACAGGATCGTCGCCAGTGTAGTAATGAAAGTGACAAGACCAGTGGAAGTTCAACTGTCACTTTATTCAAGCCATCTGCTCTCTGACATGAGCAGGTTGTCAACATTCTAAGGAGAGCTTCGGGAGATACCAAGGTAAGAGGGACGGAGGGGGTGGACGGAAGGTACCAAGGAGGGGAGAAAGAGGGGAAGATACAACAGTAATATAGATATATATCTATATATCTATATCTATATATATATTCACTGAAAAAACCATAGGTTTCAGGGGCGTTATAGTTGGCTGGACATTTCCCTCGTACAAAACCCTAGAAATTCCCCTGTTATAGTTAGTTCAGCTAACTATAACTCGCGCCTGCAATGCACTGCTGATGACGTCACATATTACATCACTCATGACATGGTCAGTGACATCACTGATGACATCACTGATGACATCTCAAATGACATCACTGATGACATCACTGATGACGAGTTGATCAAAGAAGGTCCAGAGATGCAGTGACAAGCCCCTTTGCATAAGACAATGCAAACATGATTATTACCATTTTATTAAAGAACATTGAAGGACATATTACATATCACCTCCGAGTTTGGACATATTGAAATTAGAATGCAAGGACTTAAACTGGTGTGCTTCCTTTCAATGAAAGAACTCGTGTGGTAGCTTTGATGCAGTCATAAACGCTCTTTTATATACACAACTCTTGCTCCATTTAAGTGTTACGTTGCATTTTTATTTTACTTTTTCAACTATAAACATGTTCTTTTCACCTCGCATATCCACCTGCTAATCTGTTCAAAATGTATTTGTCCAATGAGGCAGATGCCCTCAAAATCTCAAGATATTTTGGTCAAGATTATAGTGGCTATCTAAGTTTTGGCTAGAGCCCATTGATCTAAACAAGCTCATGGTTCCATTTGCATCTTTACACTCCAAGTAAGATAACGTGAGTGGTGCTGTCTCCCCACCACTAGTGCTGCATGGAACCGCTCCCTGGAAGGCTGGTGTGTGATGTGCAGTTAGAGTGACTGTAGAAGGCTCTTTTGTTTCCTAATATCAACCCCTCTCCAATGCAGAATTACAAAATGTTGTCACTCGCAGTGCCAGACTCACCTAACAACAAATGGCTGTCACCGAATCAAATGAGACTTCAAACTAAGTAATGGCCGAAGGGGGCTCATACATTGCCCTACTCAAAGTATGCTGCCTGTAATGAAAGTGACAAGACCAGTGGAAGTTCAACTGTCACTTTATTCAAGCCATCTGCTCTCTGACATGAGCAGGTTGTCAACATTCTAAGGAGAGCTTCGGGAGATACCAAGGTAAGAGGGACGGAGGGGGTGGACGGAAGGTACCAAGGAGGGGAGAAAGAGGGGAAGATACAACAGTAATATAGATATATATCTATATATCTATATCTATATATATATTCACTGAAAAAACCATAGGTTTCAGGGGCGTTATAGTTGGCTGGACATTTCCCTCGTACAAAACCCTAGAAATTCCCCTGTTATAGTTAGTTCAGCTAACTATAACTCGCGCCTGCAATGCACTGCTGATGACGTCACATATTACATCACTCATGACATGGTCAGTGACATCACTGATGACATCACTGATGACATCTCAAATGACATCACTGATGACATCACTGATGACGAGTTGATCAAAGAAGGTCCAGAGATGCAGTGACAAGCCGCTTTGCATAAGACAATGCAAACATGATTATTACCATTTTATTAAAGAACATTGAAGGACATATTACATATCACCTCCGAGTTTGGACATATTGAAATTAGAATGCAAGGACTTAAACTGGTGTGCTTCCTTTCAATGAAAGAACTCGTGTGGTAGCTTTGATGCAGTCATAAACGCTCTTTTATATACACAACTCTTGCTCCATTTAAGTGTTACGTTGCATTTTTATTTTACTTTTTCAACTATAAACATGTTCTTTTCACCTCGCATATCCACCTGCTAATCTGTTCAAAATGTATTTGTCCAATGAGGCAGATGCCCTCAAAATCTCAAGATATTTTGGTCAAGATTATAGTGGCTATCTAAGTTTTGGCTAGAGCCCATTGATCTAAACAAGCTCATGGTGCCATTTGCATCTTTACACTCCAAGTAAGATAACGTGAGTGGTGCTGTCTCCCCACCACTAGTGCTGCATGGAACCGCTCCCTGGAAGGCTGGTGTGTGATGTGCAGTTAGAGTGACTGTAGAAGGCTCTTTTGTTTCCTAATATCAACCCCTCTCCAATGCAGAATTACAAAATGTTGTCACTCGCAGTGCCAGACTCACCTAACAACAAATGGCTGTCACCGAATCAAATGAGACTTCAAACTAAGTAATGGCCGAAGGGGGCTCATACATTGCCCTACTCAAAGTATGCTGCCTGTGGGCATTTTCAGGCAGAAAAAATACTGGATAATTGCTGACCCAAAGTCACTTCATTTATTATTATTTGTTCTTTTTATAATATTTTCAAAAGTGTGGTAGACATCTAAACTGGGGAGTAGGTCAGACCTAAAACAGTCTATTGTTATTATAAATATAATAATTGTGATAATGTATTATTATTATTATTATCATTTGGGTCTTGTCTATTGAGGTCAACATATATGCAGATGCACTGAGTGTAATATGTAATTGTGAGAAATTGGGTTACTAGTTGACTGGGATTTGAGTCCTCGTAAAGCAGCTACCACAGTCCTTGTCAGGATAAAGCACAAGTAAAACCCACATTAACCTGTGCTTACCCCCTGATAGCTTGGCACAGAACAGTCAGACTTAAAGTAGAAGGCAATGTGTAAAGTATTTGTGCAACACTTCAAACGGTAAAACAGTGAACGCGTCATACAAAAAGATTCCACACCAGGTTGAAAAATAGAGCTGAATGTAATAAATAACGTAAGACCAAAACAACAAAGATCCAATCAGTAGAACCAGAGTTATGAATTTTCAAAGAATAATAAGAATATGGCGCGAAAATGCACAAAGCACCAGCTCAGGATATCTGATCACGCTGGACAGGGTCGAATATAAAAGTTCAGACTGACCGCGATACAGTCCCAGGTTAATCCTGCTGAAGGTTTACCTTCAAAAGTTCATGCCAAGAGTCCTGCTTGCATTGCAGAGGGCCTGAAGGAGCGGGGGGTGTCTTGGGATGTTTCCGGTGAAGCGCAAGGAGCCACCAGTGTGGTGGGCAGGTGTTGCTGGAGCTTCACAGTCGCGATTTCCGGAAGCTGTCAATGCTGCAGTTCAAAGAGTTCGGCTGACAGAGTTTCAAGCTGATTTGTGGTGTGAGGTCTGAGGGCTTGGTGCGAACAGGCCCATTTGTGTTCACAAATGGCCCAAAAACTTGATTTCAGTGCCTGTGAACCACATCAAGGGTCCAGGAGCTAAGAGGCACCACTTGGGGGTCAGGAACTCACTGCTACTGTGTCCAGGGGCTGGTGTAGGATGCTGGGGGAGCCTTTTATGTGCCTGAGGCTCAAATCAGGAGGCCAGCCGGCTAGCCCTTGGAGTCACTCTGGTGTCCTGGGTTCAAGATGAATTTGTAGGTTTAGTTCTCCTTCCCAAGGCAAGAGGGCAGCAGACAGCAGGTCAGCACAGCAGGGTAGTAGTTCCTTTATAGCAGAAGTCCAGCAGAGTGACAGTCCTTGTAGCAGCACAGCAGTACTTCTTCACATGTCCAGAGGTTTACTGAACTAGTGGTGTCTGAGGTCTAATATATATACATAGTTGTGCCTTTGAAGAGGGGAGAAGCTTCAAGAGGAATGCCTTTGAAGTCCACAGGTGCCCTGCCTTCCTGACCCTGGCCCTGACAAATACAGGGGGTGTGCAGCCCCTTGGCTGAAGATGGGACACAGTCTCTTTGGCTGGGAAACATGGCGGCAGCTAGGTGAGCTGTCGCAGCACTCTAGCCGAGCTCCTGTCCATGCGGATAAGCGTTGGCAGCAAGATTAACGCGAGGACGTGTATCTGTGTTGCGGGTCTATAAAATGACACCGCTTCTTCGATAATACCTCGGAGTTTCGTGTGTGCGAGCAGGAAGCGTCTTCTTGGCTCTGGGTCCAACGCCGTCATTGTTGCCGCCGGAGCTGTTGATCCGCGGGCTGATCCCCGCGGATTTGCTGCCGCTGCATATGCTCCTCCCTCCGGTCTCAGGTCGGATGCTGCGGGGGAGAGGCCAGGACTGCCAGGGCTGCTGGTTGACTGTCGAGTCCCGGGGCAGGCCATTCTCGGCTTGCAGCTGTGGGGTCTGGCTGCGCTGGAGCTCCGCCGAGGAAGGAGGGCCCGTAGCCTTCTCCAGGGACCTCGCAGGGAAGAATTTCACACGGATATCGCCTCTGAGCTTGGTAGGAGGGAAAGGGGGGGTGTGGAGGAGGAGAAAGAGAGGGCTAAACCCGCAAGAGATGTATCGAGGTATGTGGAGTCTCGGGGGGAGATAGCAGAGTCGTTGCAAGGGGGTTTGGGCAGGTCGAGGAGCCCAGAGGAATCAGTGGGATTTGTGCCTGTTTGTTTAGAAGCCCCTGACATTAGCCCTGTTCTCGGGTTGCTGCCTCCCCCGCAGGACGTCGTTAAAGCTAGTATTTCCCCTGTAAACCTGAAGCGGGGGGTCAGGAGAGCGGGGAAAGGTGCTTTAAATATAAAGGTTAAAACTGTTGGAGTGACCGTTGAATCGATCGAGGGAGGTCTGATGCAATTAAATTCAGAGGTGTCATCGAATTTGAACCAGACAACTCAAAGGACTCAAGGGGCCCTCTTTAAAACAAGAGTCTACTCATATCTCTCAGGTGAGGTTAAGGCGAAACGTGTTTTGTCTAATAAAACAGTAAAGACAGTAAAGAACCCTAAGACCGTTAAAAATATCAAGGCAGCTAAGAATACAGCTAAGAATACTCCTAAAAGTATAGAGTCTAGGATAACGCTGTCCTTGCGGTCCTACTTTAAGGCTATTCCACAAGTCCTGTGTCTTCCTGATCAGCAACTACTTGAAAATACTTCTTCCACGACGGCGTCGCAGAACAATCTTGAGTCTTCAGTATTAACTGCAGGTACAGACCCGACTATTCTTTCAGGGCCTGCTAAAACAAGCGCCTCGCTGTTCCTGGTTGGAAAGACAGATACAAATTTAGAGGAGGATGCCGAGGCTGGGGATAATACCGGTACTCTTTTAGTCCTCCCTACTCAAAGTTCCACACCCCCTGCTGTGAGTCTCAGTGCTTTGGGACAACCGTCAGCCCTCTCGTCCAATATCTCGTCCAGTGGTTTGCTCCAAAATACTAATGATGGGTTAAATTCGATGGATTTACCGAGTGTCATACCGTTGACTACCTTACTACAAAACCAAATAGACCTTCCATGCTCTACAGAGCCTTTGACCTCCTTGTCATCCCCAAAGCATTTGGCTATGAAGCTTTTACCAACGGTGAATATTCCTGAGTCTTCGTTATTAGGGTCATCACATAGTATCGATTTACCACAGGAAGATGGTCGAGGGGGTACAGCTTCTGCTTCAGATACGTACTCGGCTGGCGGGGTTGATCCATTTTTAGCTTCATACCTCCAGACGATGTATTCATCTTTATCAGCAGACATTAAAAAATGCTTTGAGGCCTCGGCAACTATCCAATCTGAAATTCGGAATTTTTGCGAGTCTCTAGATAGTAAACTAGTGAGCCTCGCTACAAGAACGGAAAGATTGGAGGATAATATGACAGTCATGTCTTTGCATTTGGATGACGCCAAATTAGATATTGGTAAGCTTAAAAAGGAGGATCTGATGTTGGCTGAGAGGATGGAGTCTTTAGTGAATAATGCACGCCGTAATAACCTCCGTATTCTCAACATTCTGGAAGGTAGCGAGGGGTCAGATATTAAGCAATATATCACCCAACTGCTAAAAGAATCTCTGAGATTAGATCAGTCGGTTGAGGATCTATCTCTTGACATCCAGCGTATCCACAGAGACCCCTTTAGGAGGAACCCTCAAAGGGAAAAACCAAGGAAAATACTGGTGAACTTCCGTACTTATACTCTGAAGGAATCTATCCTGAGTTTGGCCCTAAAGCAGAAGTCATTGAGTGGGAAGGGGTTCAACTTTCAGGTTAGATCAGACCTATCAAGGGCCACTCTGGATAAGCAGTGGGAGTTCGGGAGGAGGTTGGAGGCATTCAGGAGCCTTGGCGCAGTGGCTCAACTAGTATTCCCAGTCGCCCTGAAGGTCATGCATAATAACACTATGCACAATATTCGATCTGTGCAGGCGGCTGATGAACTCCCAATTTCTCTGGGGAAGAGTAGAGATAAGAATAAAGATAGGGGGGCTCAAGCTAAGAGCAGAGCAGAGTATGGTTTTTGTAAAAATGGGTCCATTTATTGTTATAGGGAAGGCTAAAAAAAAAAAAAAATACAATTTAAAAACAAAAAAAGGGAAGGGAAGGAAGGGGAAAGAAAAAAAAAAAGGAATTTCTTTTGTACACTGCAGGATTTATAATATATTGGCCTTTCCTATTTTTCTACTCTTCTTCTTCTTCTTTTTCCTCACACCTTGAGGGTGTAAATATATCAGCAAAGATAGGTTAGGATAGGACAGGAGCTCAGTAAGAGTGCTATCTACTGGTTCATCCAGATAGATAAAGCAAGGGTTTCCCATGAGGTGGGGGGAGGTTTGGGGGGGGCACGAGGGGCCGGTGCAAGTACAATTTTTAAAAAAGTCCTCTTTTTTTGCCCAGTGTTATCTTTCTTTGGTATGGAGAATCATAGTTTTGCAGGGGAGAGGTAGTACTGTCAGTAGAGGTAGAGGTTTTTCTTTTTGTGGCCATGAGGCGAACACCTGGTTGTGGAGTGGAATTTGCCGCTATGGATAAGTTTAGAGTTCTTTCATGGAACATTAATGGCTTGCGTTCCAGTCCAAGAAAATGGAAGATTATGCAGTATCTTCGAGATTTCGATGCTCAAATACTTATATTACAAGAAACTCATCTTACAGAAAAAGAGATTCTTTCTCTAGTTAAGAAAAATAGATGGGTTAATTTCTGCGTATCTACCACACAAAACTCTAATACTAGAGGTGTTGTAATTATTTTTTAAAAATCATTAAAAGCAAGGCTAGTTGACAAACTTACTGACTCTAGTGGGAGGTGGCTTATTGTTTCGGTAATTATAGCTGGGGTCCGAGTTACCATAGTAGGTTACTATGGGCCTAACCAGGATGACCCATCAGTTCTAGGTACTGTGTTCTCCCATCTGCTTCTTTATCCAGAACCGATTATCTTGGCTGGAGATTTTAATGTGGTCTTGGACCCTCTTCTCGATAAATCTTCATCTAACAGACCTATATCTCCATCTAAAACTAGGTCTTTTTTACTTGATAAAATGAAGGAGTTCGGATATGTGGATATATGGAGACTTAAGTCTGGTCTAAGACAGGGCGTCTCATTTCGTAATTATAAATATCAACATCAGTCAAGGATAGACTTAGCATTGGTCAGTCAGGAACTAGTTAAACTGGTACAAAAGGTTTATTATCTTCCCTTTCATCTCTCTGACCATGCTGCTCTATGCCTTGAATTTGTTGGGCTGTCAGAGACCACAGTCAGAACTTGGTCATTCGACCGCTCATTCCTCAGTCAATGCTCCAGACGATATCTCTTTATTAAGAACCGAATCACAGTATTTTTTTGATAAAAATACTGGCTCAGCTTCCTCTGGTTTTGTATGGGACGCGTTCAAGGCCTTTTTGCGGGGGCTAATTACTAACAAGGTCTCGTATAAAAGAAAAATTTACAGAGACACGGTCACCTCGTTGGAAGCTGATATGGCTAAGGTGCAGGAGAATATTCTGATACATTCTGCCGCTCCACCAGAGATATTGGAAGACTGGCAAAATAAATTATCTGCATTAAAGGGGGAACTGAGCTCCATCTTGAATTTACGAGTTCTTCAGAGATGGGAGGCCGGTAAGATGGCCCATTTTGAATATGGAGAAAGTGCAGGAAAGCTTTTGGCTTGGAAAGCGAAAACGGATCGTATTAGAAATAATATAGATCAAATTTCGGTAGAAGGTACGGTCCATTCAGCGGATAAGGATATCAGAAATGCCTTTCGTGATTATTTTGAGAACATATATCACGAGGATAAGAGCATTGATGCACAACAAGTCGAGGACTGGCTGAATAGAGTATCTCTTCCTTCTCTTTCTTCTGTACAGAAAATCGCCTTGGATAGACCTATCTCAAAAGAAGAGGTAACTGGAGCTATCTTAGGTAGTAAGAAGGGTAAGGCATCAGGTCTGGATGGCCTCCCTTCGGAGGTTTATCAGGTTTTATTACCAGCAATAGTTCCCTTCTTAACCCAGTTGTTCAATCAGATTTTCTTGGAGGGAGTGCACCCTCCCTCATCTTGGAATGATGCCTCTATTACGGAGATATTAAAGGCTGGTAAACAGGCTGATAGATGTGGGTCATATAGACCAATTTCCATCCTAAACTCAGATTATAAGCTTTTTACATCTATCCTGGCCAAAAGACTGGGGGTGGTGGCACCCTGTACTTTACATCAGGATCAGCGAGGTTTTGTGAAGGGTCGCCAGCTCTTTGAGCTGACTTATGATCTGATGGGTGCTATCGAAATGGCGACCGCGGATTCCTTGCCTTTAGCTGTCATCATGTTGGATGCCACCAAGGCCTTCGACAGGGTGGATTGGACATTCCTGTCGGGGGTCTTGGTGACGTTTAACATTGGGGAGGCTTTCCGTGGAGCGGTCAGTTTGCTGTATCGGAACCCTACAGCTTCCTTGTTGGTCAATGGGGAGTTGTCAGATCCCTTTAATATAACCCGGGGTACCAGACAGGGCTGCCCACTCTCCCCTCTCCTATTTGATTTATACATCGAGCCCTTTGCCCAACGACTGAGGGAAGATGTGGATATCAAGCCTTTTATCTATAGGGGATGGGAGAGGAAGGTAGCCCTGTATGCAGATGACATTCTCATCTTTTCCTCCGACCTGTGTACAGCACTACCTGCGGTCATTGCACAGGCCAATGACTATGGTGGGATGTCAGGATACCAGATTAATGCATCTAAAACAGAGATGATGACATGGAATGAGGCTGATGTATGCAAAAAACAGAACTTCCTACACTTGTCTAATTCAAAAAGGCAATATGTCCACAAGATAAGATAGAACCCACAGACAACGGTGTACAAAGCAGTGTTACTTCATTTATTAACTCATTTTTTCATTTTTTCATTGTTTTTTCTGGAGACATATACAATTATATTTGAAAATATCTCTTGATGCATAAAGTGCATGTAGCATCACAATAATAGACCACAATTGTAACTATCTTTAACAATATATAATCATGACATCTATAAAAAACATATATACGACATAAATTACAAAACACTCAAGACAATAGGCCTGAAAAACACAAAAAAACAGCAATGTAATAGTGGTTAAAACCATAGGTTGTAAAGTATAAACATGAGACCAGCGCCAACGCGCGTTTCGGAGCTCATATGTGGCTTTTACAGGCTCTTTCTTCAGGGCGTGCTTAGGTGGTCTTTCAAAAAACCAAGGCTTCAAGGCCTAGTTTGGTGTCCAACCTCATAAGGTAAAGTTACAAATTCAACATTGACAGCCGTTGGTTTGTCATACAACGACTCTTTTGTAAGAGGATACCAGATGGGCAGCAACTTCGTTCTTTGATTTAACTTTTATGAAAAAAATCAGCTAGGGTATCATCGGGTGTGGTGGCAGTGTCCGAGCCGATAAGCTTCAAAGTCGGAAACTGAATTTATCCAGATTAGTTGTACAGAGACTTGATAGTACGAATGAAATTGAGTATGAATGGTCACGTGGTTAGAAATAGCCAAACTGGGTCATCACTGACCACATTAGTAGTGTCCGAACCTGGATGTGTGTAGAGTCAGTCAGGGAGATTTCTTATTAACATTGACAATCCCGTGGAGGTGTAATAATAGGAGGATATAGATAATCATCGGGTTAAACAAGGCCCGAGATTCTCAAAGTTGCGCGTCACGGGTCCCGCTGCTGCCGCTCTCTGCATGGAATGAGGCTGAGCCAGTGGCAGGGGTCCAGCCAAACTGTTCCATGCGGTATCTCGGACTTACCATCGTTAGGGACATAGATAAAATCGTACCGCTGAACCTAGATATGGTCATGAGAGATTGTAGAAAGCTTATGAGGTCGTGGTCTCTGCTCTCCCTTTCCATCTTGGGTAGAGCTAATTTGGTAAAAAAAAAATATTTTACCCAAAATTTATTTTTTGTTTAACAATATCCCGTTGTATTTTGAACCTTCTATTCTACAAAAGTTGCAAGGTCTTATTAGTTCTTTTATTTGGAACAAGCATATACCTCGGATAGCATGGAAAAAGATTAGGCGCCGTAGAGAAAAGGGGGGACTAGCAGCACCCGATTTACAACTATATGCTTGGGCTTTCCAACTTTCCCATGCTAGGATGCTGCTTAAGATGCCGATTAACGTGGGTATAGGAAGCATGTTTTTTGATGGAGTTTTGCTATCTTGGGATCACATACTAGCTAGAGTGGGGTCGGGTCTCTCTAAATTCAAATATTTACAGATGGCAAGTTGGGCCCGTACTCAGAGCTCTGCCAAGGGTAGATTTCAAATAGGTGGTGAGAGTAGTATAGTGACCCTGATGATGGACAGACCTCCTGCACCTAAAGAGATTTCGTTCTGGTATAACTTGTTACTAGATGAGGTTGACGGGGAGTTCGTCTTACCTGAGACATTGTGGAGTTCCTCTTTCCCCGGGAAAGATCTTGAGAACATTTGGTATTCCTCCTTTAAAATCTTATGGGATACAGTGAAGCCATCGTGGTTGCGTAGGAATCACCTTTTTACGCTACACAGGGCTTATTATTCCCCACAGAGGTTATCCAAATTTTCTACTGAATCCACTGTGGCATGCCCTAAGTGCGGATTGTTAGAAGCTTCTGATCTACATATGTTTTTTGACTGCCCATTGGTGTTACCTTATTGGGACGCTATCAGCTCTTTGTTGACAACATCTGTGGGGCATCCAATTGCAATCAACACCTTGCTTGTAATTTTTGGAACATCATTGGAAATTCAAGGTCGTGTTAAAAAACTCTTGTTTTATTGTATCCTACTTGCAAGAAGAGAGATCTGCAGGAAATAGAAGGATCCACTGCCCCCCACCTTGCTAGACTGGCGTTCATCAGTACTGCGAACGTCAAAAATGGACCTAGTAAGATCTGGTAACCCCGAAAAACGAGATTTTTGGCACCTTTTGAATTGGTCCTAGGTGTGTGTTGGGTTTTTTTGGGGGGGTTTTTTCCCCCATCGTCCGATGATTAATGCTGCTTGGTCTGCTCTCCCTCCTAGATATAGATATACTCAGAGTACGGTTTTCATAAACCGATCATGGGTATTCAATAGCAGCAACATTGCCCCTGTATGGATCAATATCTCGTGGTGCATCCTCTGGAGAGTTTTTGAATAACACTGAGTGCTGTCCTTGCCTGTGATAGCACTACCAGTTTACCTGTGACAGTGTATTTTACCTTTCTCTTCTCTCCTAGAGCTTCTATGCGGCTTTCCAAGGGCAAAATGAGGACAAAAAAAAAAAAAAGGACACAGTCTCTTTGAGTGTAAGTGGGGCTGTTTGGAACTCCTCCAACCCATCCTGCCACTGATGGCCCATCCAGCACATGTAAGCTCCCCATTGTGTGTGGCTGTCTAGGAGGAATGTACAAAGCCCAACTGTCTACTACGCCATCATGTGACCCAGAGACAGACTGGAGACAGAAGACGCCAACTTTCTAAAAGTGTCATTTTCAGAATTGCAATCTAAAATCCTACTTCACCATAAGTTAGGATTTTAAATTCTGAGTTCCAAAGACACAGAACATGAACTGGATATCTCGTCTCATTTAGAAGTTGTTATTATAAAATGTCATAAGCAACTTCTATATTATCCTATGGGAGATATAGGCCATGCAGTAGTGGAAAACTAGTTTATGAGTTTTTAACTACCAGAACATGTAAAACGTAAAGGTACATGTACAAAGTAGGCCTTCCCGAGGGGTGACTTATACGTACTAAAAAGAAAGGTTTAGGCCTGGCAAAAGGTTTATTTTGCCATTCAATTGGCAGGTTAAACTGCACACACAGACTCTGCAATGGCAGGCCTGACATGTTTAAAGTGCTATTTAAGTGGGTGGCACAACCGGTGCTGCAGGCCCATTAGTAGCATTTAATTTACAGGCCCTCTGCACATTCAGTGCCACTTTACTAGTGACCTGCAAGTAAATTAAATATGCCAATTGGGTATAAGCTAATGTTACCATGTTTTAGGGAAAGGGCACAAGAACTTTAGCAGTGGTAAAGTGTGAAGATCCAGCAAAAACACAGTCAGCAAAAGCAGGAAGTCTGAAGGCAAACAGTTAGGGGAAACCCCCCCAAAGGCGCCAGGTCTAGCATGTGTCCCCCCCAGCGGAAATTGAGCAGAACTACCCAACCCCTTGGGAGTTCACATCTCTAAGGCTGAAGAACCTTGAGGGACCATCAGCATTGTAGTGGTATGTTCCAAGATGGTGTTTTGTCATAAAGTCCATTTCCTGAAGAGAGATGGACCACCAAAAGTCTGGGATTCACACCCTTCATCTGCATTAACCATCTTAGTTATCTGTGATTTGTATGAACCTGGAAGTAAGCATTAAATTGCTAGGGTCTTAGCTTTTTCAGTGCCCAGACCACTGTAAAGGCTTTCCTATCGATTGCACTTAATCTCTGTTTCCACGGAAGTAACCTCATACTAATAAAGGCTACAGGTTGAGCTAGGCCCTCTTCATTTAGCTGTGAGAACACACCCCCTATGCCATGCTCTAAGGCGACTGTCTGTCAATTAATTATTTGGAGAAGTCAGGGGTCTTAAGTACGGGTGCTGTGCCCATGGCCTCCTTAAGGTGTCAAAAGTTTTCTGGCACACCTCTGTCTAGATCATCTGACGTTACTGCTGCTTAGAAGTCAGCTCTGTCAAGAGTGCAATAATGGTGCCATACCCCTTGTTGAATCTCCTATAATAACCAGTGAGGCCTAAGAAGGCTCTCACTTCTGTCTGGGTCTTGGGAGACTCCCAAGCCAGAATGGTTTGGATTTTGTCCTGGAGGGGCTGCACCTTGCTTCCTCCCACTTGGTGACCCAGGTAGACCACTGAATCCTGCTCTATCTGGCACTTACTGACCTTGATAGTCAGGTTTGCCCTCTGCAGAGTCTTAAGTGGCACAAATGATCCTCCCAGCTAGAACTGAATACTCTAACCCAGCCTGAACCTAGTTGACCAACTTTTGGGAAGACATTACCTGAAACTGGAAGTACCCTTCTGGGGTAGAGAACAAAGACCTCTCTTTTGCCCCCTTGGTTAAGGCAATCTGCCAGTACCCAGACATTAGATACATGTGCTGAGGAAATTGGCGACTCCCAACTGATTTATGAGCTCATCAGCTCTGGGGGTTGGGTGTGAATCAATCTTTTTGACTGCACTGAGCCCTGGTAATTCCCACAGAACCTAAGTTCTGGGGTGGCACTTGGAGGAGGAGCAGCCTTGGGAACAACACCACTGGACTAGACCAAAGGCTGTTTGAGGTCTCAATAACCCCTTACTCTAGGATCTTGGAGAAAGCCTCCTTAATGCTGGCTCTCACCTTGTCAGACAACTGGTAGATTTTACTCTTCACCAGTAAACTGTCTTCAGGGAGAATAAAGAGGTAACCTGCCCCAACAGCTGGCAGCATTCTCTCTGTTGTTCTAGGGTTAATGTAGGTGAGAGGCTGACACCCTCCACTGACCCATCCTGCTCCTCGAAAGAAAGGAGGTCGGGGAGAGGGTCACTCTCCTCTTCTACCCCATCATCCGGGATCAAGAGAATGGTTAACTCAGACCTCTCTAAGTGGGGTTTGAGGCAACTGACATGCAAAACCTTTAAAGGGTATCTGGGAGTTTTGAGGTCCACCAGGTAGTTGACCTTATTCTTGTGCTCTTTCTCCTCATAGGGCCCAGACCAACGGTCTTGCAGGGCCCTGGGCTCCACAGGCTTCATCACCCACACTTTTTGACTAGGTTGAAACTCGACCTTAGTGGCCTTATGGTCATACCACTATATCATGACCTCTGGATGGCTTCTAGATTCTCCTTAGCTTGCTTTCAGAAGCGCTTCATCTGCGTCGGAGTGCCAGCATGTAGCTGACAGCATCCTAGCATGGGGGGCCTTCCTGGGAGCTTGCTCCTACCCCTTCTTGACCAGATTCAGAGGTCCTTGAACCGGGTGCCCATACAAGAGCTCAAAAGTGCTAAAGCCAACCCCCTTCGGAGGCACCTCCCGGTACGCAAACAGCCAGCATGGTAAGAGGATGTCTCACTTCCATCTCAAGGTTACTGACAGGCTAATGTTCATGCCTTTAATGGTCTTGATGAACCTCTCAAAAAGCCCATTGGTTGAAGGGTGGTAAGGAGTGGAGAACGTTTAGGTTACCCCGCACTCCTTCTACATGGCCTTCATGCAGGCCGACATGAAGTTGGTACCATGGGCTGACACCACCTCCTTGGGGACCCCTACATGGGTAAAGATCCCCATCAATGTCCTAGCCACTGCAGATTCATTCACTGTCCTCATAGGGATAGCTTCTGGGTACTGGGTGGTATGGTCCATGAAGACCAGGATGAACCTGTTGCCCATGGCTGTTGACGCCCACCCTTTCAAAGGTGATACCAATGACAAGAAAAGTTAGCAGGGGAGCCTTGCACTTCCCTCCTGTCTTGGCACTGGCCATGAAGAGAGGACAGGACCTGCAGAAAGCATCTGAGGCACTCCTTATCTGGGGAAAATAAAAGTGGGTGACAAGCCAGGCCTTGGTTTGCCCTAGATGACCTTCCAGGGGATCATCATGAGCTGGCTCTAGTAGGAAGGGACTGTAGCACTGGCGGACTGCCACCACACCTGTTGCCCCAGGCTCAGGAACCTTAAGCTTGATATACAGGAGACCATTCTCCCATTAAATCAGGTGATCACCAGAAGTGTAGCCAGGGACCTGGGCCTAGGCCTGCTGCCATAGGTCTTCAAGAGTAAGGCACTCCATCTGCACCTTGCAGAACTACTCTCTGGTAGGAATCTCTCTGGTAGGACTCTCTTTCTGCTGCCAGTTGGCCAGCTCAGTGAGGTTCCCCATGAAGGCAATATCCTCCCAGTAGGCTCCGGGGAATCCCCCAAAAGTTCAGCCTCCCCCAGACTAAGGGAGTTTAAGTAGCATGTTTCCTGCACCCCTAGGTAGATCTGTCATGTTTAGTACCTATGTACTTGTAAAGATAAATCCTCTTTAATGGCAAAGTCTAATCTATTTTTCTAAGTTGGTTTGGGATCTTTCTTGTGTTGTGTTTTCACTCTATTACTGTTTGTGTGCTGCATACATGTTTTACACATTGCCTCTAAGTTAAGCCTGACTGCTTGTGTGCACATGGTAATTTAGTGCCTTTTAGTGGTTCACCCTACAAGGGTTTGTGGCTGTTGCTTTACCAGGGCTCACACCTTAGTCAGCCAACAACCCCCATTTCTCACGGCCATATTATCTAAGACAATCTCCTCCTCAAGTGCTTCAATAACCAACCCAGGTGTCTGCCTAGCACTGGAGGGCTTTACCCGCTTGGGACACTTGTCATCCCCCTTGTAGTACCCAACCTGTTGACAATCATAGCATTTCGGGGGTGCCTTCCATGAAGACGTACTATCAGGAAACCATCTGTTCTTCCGGTCAGATGGGGAAGGAGAGTTCTGACCCTTGGAACTAGTTTGGGGCCCTTTTGGGAATTTCTCATTTTAATATTTATCTCTCCTCTTAATCTTCACATGGGGACCCTGCCCACCCTTGTGGTGATCCCCCCAGACACCTTCTGATGGAGCCTTGTGCTGAGCCAGTGGTCCGCCCCCTTAGCAAGCTCCCTGGGATCAGTGAGCTTTCCATCAATCAAGTGTTGGCGCTGCTCTGGAAAACAATTACTGAGCATGAGCTCTCTTGCAAACAGATCATACAGCATTTTGTAATCATTCAATTCACTGCCCTTCACCCAACCACCCAGTGCCTTGCAAAAGGAATCCACAAAATCCACCCAGGACTGCTGTGGCAGCTTCTAGCTGTCCCTGAACTTGTGCCTGTACTCCTCTGGGGTAAGTCCATATTTTCTGATAAGGGCATCCTTTATAGGGGATACCTCATCATGTCCACCTTCTCTAGAGCCAGGAGGGTGTGTCTCTCTCCTCACTAGAGATGTGCTTTCACAGACTTGACTCCCAATCCTCCTCAGGAATCCTGTGTATATGTAAAGCCATCTCATATGCTTCAAACCATTTGTCAATTTTATCCCCTCACAACAAAGTCAGGCACCAGACCTTTAGGGATGTGGACCTTCTTGTCTCCATAGGGCACTGTAAGTACGCTGCTACCATTATTGTTGGACTCCACCTGCTTAGCTCTGATGTCCAGCTCTCTGAGACTTAGCTCATGGGCCATTCTTTTTTCCTCTATAGCTAGTCTCCTCTCCTCCAAGGATCTTTCAGCCACAGCCTTCTCCTTTGCTATGGCCTTCTCAGCCTCAGTCTTCTCCTTTGCTGCCTCCATGGCCTTCCGCCTCTCCTCCAGCCACTCTGGGTACAGGCTGAAGGAAGAGACACTGCTCCCTGCACTGGCAGGGTGCTCCACTTCAGGAGCTACGTCATCCCCCTCAGCTGCAGGCTTGATCTCAGGGAGGCCCTCTTGTTGTCCTTCAACTGCTTCAACCTCTTCTGTGGTCTCAACAATTGACTGATGGGCTTCTTTCCAGGCCCTTAGCACCTTTCGCTAGCCCTTAGCACCTTTTGCAACTCCACCTTCCTGGTTTTGCTCTTTTTAGGAAGTCCTCTCTCCTTGCAGAACTCCTTGAGCTGGGCGACAGTGTAGGCATCCATGTTCGCCAGCTCAAATTCCATCCTTCTAGGTGTGGTAAGTAGAGTCAGAGACATGCAGTTTGGATATCCGGTAGCACCAGACGGAGACACAGTCACAAGTTCAGGCTGACCGTGATGATGCACGGGCTTGCTATAGGGGCCCAGTAAGGTTCGTTGAACAAAGAACCTTAAATCCATTTTTTTTAAGTGTTGCGAGGATTTGCATCAAAGATGCATTGCGCAGAAGTGATGCGTTGATTCATGGATGCCTCAAGGCTGTGATGCAAGTTCCTGCGTCGTCATCAAGGATCCCATTGAAGAGGCTTGCTATGCGAAGACTGGCGTCGAGGATGAATTGCGCAGTCAGCGTGATGCAAATGTTCCAAGGAGCAGAGAGGCTGCGATGTGGAGTATGGTGTCACTGTCGAGGCTGCCATTTGGCAGGAAAGACTCAGATAGCAGAGCAGAGAAATGCGATTTTTCATTACGATTTCTGAGACATCGAACAGAAACTGCTCACCTGTTCCCATTTGGAAATTACACTTATAGAATGTGATAAGGTAACTCCAATGTTATCCTATGAATGAGGTAGGCACACATTTTGCTAGGTGAATCAAGCTGAATTGTGCTTGTTGATGTTTAAGAACTTGGGTTATGTTGTGTTGTGACGTTTTGTGTTTTGTTTCATATTTGAAAATGCTTATCTCGTAATATGTGTCAAACATTTTCAAATATATCTATATGTATTGTTTTTAATATCTGCAGCCCTGATGAAGCCTCGTTAGGTGAAACACGTTGGCTGTGCTCCTGTTGAAAAGGACAAAATAAAGCTTAAGACTGAATTGGACTAGTGAAGAACCATTGATGAATGTGTTGTTTAAACAATATTTGTGTTGCCTCTCATAAATCTTTTAAGTGGGTGGACAAATAGTGCTGCAGGCCCACTAGTAGCATGTAATCAGGCCCTGGGCACAGGTAGTGACACTTTACTAGGGACTTGCAGGTAAATTAAATGTGCCAATTGGGTATAAGTAAATCTACCATGTTTTAAGGAGAGAGCACACACACTTTATCACTGGTTAGCAGTGGTAAAGTGTGTAGAGTCCTAAAGTCAGCAAAACAGGAGGTCTGAAGACAAAGGGCCCGATTCACAGAACTAACTTAAGACAAAATCCTAAACTTACTACCATTTTGGTATTCACAGAAGGCACTTACTAATTTTGGTATTCACAGAAGGCACTTACTCATTTTGGTATTCACAGAAGTTAGGAGTCCTAAGTTTAGGACTCCTAAATGCCTTCTGTGAATACCGAAAGTCTTAAAATTAGGATTTTTCTCAGTTTAGTAGTAGTATAGTTAGGACTCCTAACTTTAGGACTCCTAAATGCCTTCTCTGAATACCGAAAGTCTTAAAATTAGGATTTTTCTCAATTTAGTAGTAGTAAACTTAGGACTCCTAACTTTAGGACTCCTAAATGCCTTCTGTGAATATCGAAAGCCTTAAAATTAGGATTTTCTGAGTTTAGTAGTAGTAAAGTTAGGAGTCCTAACTTTAGGACTCCTAAACTGAGAAAAATCCTAATTTTAAGACTTTCGGTATTCACAGAAGGCATTTAGGAGTCCTAAAGTTAGGACTCCTAACTTCTGTGAATACCGAAGTGAGTAAGTGTCTTCTGTGAATACCAAAATGAGTAAGTGCCTTCTGTGAATACGAAAATGGTAGTAAGTTTAGGATTTTGTCTTAAGTTAGTTCTGTGAATCGGGCACAAAGTTTTAGGGGGGAAAATCCCACCAAGGAAGCAAGGTCTAACACTGACCATCCGTCATTGATAATGAAAAATCTGACACATAGATATTGGGGAGAATTAAAGCAATGTATTTTTTAAATGCATCCAAGAATCTGAGATTATGGATAGGGGTCATTTATAACACTCCAAATTCTGGATTACCCACAACGCCAGGTGATTCTGAGAAGATTTTTTCAAAAAGTGTTTTATTGGGTGGTGAGTTACAATTTTATGTTTTCATTGCATTCTTGAAAGTGCTAGGTGTGTAGATTTATGTAAGCCATATCACCCTAGATTCTCCTAGGTCTCTACATTTCCGAAATATTTATGGTTGGTAAGTTTCCTTGTGTTCCTAGGTTCAGGAAAGTAGGCTGGGCTACATGAGGGACTAAGGATGGCCATTACTGCCTCCAGCACTTCCCTAGCAAGTCCTACCACATAATCCAGGTTTTCTGGAGGTAGAGAAGGTGGGAATTAGGAGGGAGGATGGCAATAGCAGCCCAGCTGCTCCCAATCTCCTTACACCATCCCTCCCACACTCCCACTCAGACTAATCAAACCAGGCAATGGAGATTGAAAAAAGAGGGACTGCGATTCCCTCCTCCCACCCATTTGCCTCTTCCTGCATCTTTTCCTCTCTAGTACAAGACAGCGGGCATATTAACAAGGGCCGGCGATAAATATCGCTTAGCGCTTGCATATTTATCGCTGGCTATCTCTGGAATTTATCGCCCGGTTAGCGCGTTATTAACAAAGCGCATCGCCGAGGCGATAAAAGCATTACAATGTAAGGACAACTGGGACACAAACCAGCAATTGGCAATATCCACAATGGAAGACTTGGAAGGAAGACCTCATCTTTTATAGTGGTACACTCAGAGATGCAACAGGGGCTTTGGCTTTCCTCATCCATAAAAGCATCTTAATCATGGGCAATCTTGGATTTTGTCGGTGCACTAACATTAATACCCTTATAGATCATGTTCGCCAGTTTGCGCTGTGATATAGCCTTTGCACTCTTGAGTCTCTACTTACCAATCCAGGGGGCATATTAACAAGGGCCGGCGATAAATTTCGCAAAGCGAGCTTAGCGCTTGCATATTTATCGCCGGCTATCTCTGGAATTTATCGCCCGGTTAGCGCGTAATCAACAACGCGAATCACAGAGGTGATAACAATTCCAGAGATAGTGTCGATATCGCCGTTTTCCATGGTGGAAAACGGCGATATCCTAGATGATAGAGCCTGTGGTCTTAGCCACAGAGTCCACCCCCCATGTTAAGTATGCCTTAGTCAGGAATTTAACAGACGTTAAATTCCTGTGTTAAGGCATACTTAACGCGATTTAAAAAATCGCTACCCTTCCTTGTTAATATCGCGAAGCTGCCTTTGCGATATTTTACCTGGTTGGTTTCACAGCCACGCCTACTTTGCATCTCATTAGCGATGCAAAGTTAGGCGTGCTGGAAACGGGCGATAAATCAGCAAGACACGCGATAGCGTGTCTTTTGTGATAAGGGGATGAAATTATCACCACTTTTCGCCCGAAAACTGACGCAAAAGCGGCGATAATTTCATATCGTCGCCTTGTTAATATGCCCCGTAATGCTTCTCTATCCATGAGAACCATTGTGAGATGAGGGAGCTGTGTGTGTGTCCCACAAAAGAGCCAGATTCTGGAATATTGGTTAGGCTAAGAAAAATAATCCAATCCTCTTCTGGTTCCTTGCTTTAGCTCAGAATTGTGGGCATGTGCCCCATGAAGGAGATAGATGCTCCTTGGACTTTTTCGTAGCCTAAGAAAAAATTCTAACACCATCTGTCTCCATGCTGAGGCAAAGACATACAATGCTTTTCTCTCTATGAGAATAATTGTGAGAGAGATGAGCTATTTTTCTTTGCCCCAGCAAGAAGCCAGACATTGTTTGGAGATCTTTGTTGGGCTAAGAAAAAAATCAAGCTACATTGGCCTCCTTATTTATTTGGAGAGTTTGCTATTGTACAAACGTGACCCAAGGGTATCAGAGCATTTTACAATAAACATAAAAACATGTTACTTATTGTGGGGGTTAACAACCACATTATATACATTCCGCTGACTAAATTACATATAAACATGGGTTAGTAGTGGTTGCATATTTAGATAGGTTACCTTACATGTCAGGACCCCAAGCAGACTCAATTGAGTATACACCACGTGCCGTTTGCAGTTTATATGTACAGATGCCTCCCTTGTTGGTTCGGTGTACAAATGCGACAATTGCGCTGTAGCCCAGTGATATGTGTGGGATTGACACTGTATAATTTCTACAATGAAAATAGATTTTGCATAAATCGGATTAGAGGATGAAAAGGAAAACGTAGATAGTAGTTGAATGATTGTTGTTCAGTCCAGTTTACCATACCATTGCATGATATACAACTATGTTGGCGATTCAGTATCTGGTAAATACATATCTAAAAGTAGTGCATTGCCAAATTTCCTGAATCTCGCTAAGGACGGTTTAGTGCATATCTCGGGAGACAGGAAGTTCCAAATTCTGTGAGTGTTCCCTGTGAAAGATCGAGCATGCGACCTTTCCTTCTTGACTTTGGGTGGTACCATAAGTAGTGTGTCTAAACTCTTTAGGTCTTGTTTCTTTCCTGATCTTGAGTTTATTTGACAAGTATTTTGGGTTTCTCAAGTGGAGGGTTTTGCATGTGATGCAGCCTGTCTTGTGATCATAAAATCTTTTTCTTGTTATGAGCCTTTTTTTTTTTTATATAGCGCGAACTAGACCCTTGATATAAACAGCTAAGAAAAAATCAGACTAGAACTTGGATCCATGCTGTGGCACATACACTTAGCTTCATCTTCCTACAAGACAATTTCATTTTTATGTGAGCTTTATATCTGATTCCAATTTGTCGGAAAAACAGGCGTTAAATCCATGGACGATCCCAATAACATATAGATTGTTCATATGTAGACAACATTCTACCTTCACCTTTTAAAAAAAATATTATTGAGCATTCAAAGCAAGCAATATTAAAAAGTAATGAAGGAAAAAGAAATAAAAAAAGAAATCATAATCGATCACAGTGGTACATCAATATTGAGCAAGGTTAAAACTTAAGGGGAAGAACAGGGCACATAATCGGTACAGGTGGAGGGGATGTATATACGCCTACAGTAGCTTATGCCTATACATTTATACAGCTAATGATGCTTAATCCACCACCGGTGATGCCCGGCAGCAGTAGAGTATAAATACGTGCATCAAATAACATGGTATTGGGGCGTGGCTTGGACGCCGACTGGAATGGCCGCCTGACTTCGGAGCTCCGCCGCACCGGGACGGACTTTCAAGCCGTACGGAGGATTTTCTGCACTTTTATTGTTTCTTCAGGCAATTCCCAGCATCGGAGCGTAATGTGCACCTGGTGAGGTCTGGGGGGCCGCTCATTTGTGAAAAATGCCTCATTTTCGGCGTATTTACTAAACGCCTCAGTGCGTCCGCCATTTTGTCTGCATCGTGGCGATTTTACGATGCCACTGCGCTTGTAAGGAATGCTTCTACTGTGGCTCATTGCTGTTCCCTGAGGCTGCCACGTCTGCCTTGATGCTCCTGGAGGTGAATTAATTGATTATTACACAATGAGGGCGCATAAAGATAGATTCTCCACCAGAGACTCTTTTCTGTGACATTTGCGCAATTTTAATGAAACACCACAGAATTTATTTTCCTTTCAGTTAAGTCTCACATGGCGCTAAACCTACTATTGGGCAATGTTATCTAACCCCCAACCCTGTATGAATTGTTTCTGGTGGCTGCGTCAAGGGAATATATCATTTGGCTCCATGTGGTGTGTTTATTAGTACCAGCTCCTCTGAAGGTCTTTTGTTTTTCCTTGAAGTACTGGGAGTCGTTGTGACATCCGTGTTAGCAGCCAGTATTGCGTGCCCGACAGTTCTTTATGGATTCGGCCGGAAACTAGTTAAAATCTCTGAGTTTTAATAATAGTTGAATTTCACTGAGGCGCAATGCAGTTGAAATTTTGTGAAGGATAACAGCTAAACCACCTGTGCTTTGAACTACCTTACCAGAAGCGTATCTTTGGCACTGGTTCAGAAGACAACTAACATCCGGTGCTCCATTCATGCTGGTTTATGCGCTGCCTCATTGGTCTTTCTGATGGTTCCTGTGTTTCTAACATATCTTTCCTCAGTTGCCATTATTAGATAATTCATTGCACAGATCTTGCTCTATTGCTGTGTTACACCTTTCCAACTCTGAGATTCAAGATATGTTTACGCAAGGCTAATGTACCTGTCTGGAGGAGCTCTTTCATATTCACACTTGCAATTCTCTATGCTGCGCACCTTCCTTTCCCATATTGTGGCTCCTATATATTCCACCTAATTGTTTCTGCTGGGGGTCTGCGTGCTTTAGTCACGTTTGTGCATGTGCTTGTGCTGCAATACCTCCTCCACCTAGTCTATGGTCTGTCTACTCAAGCATCTATGGGCAAATTACGCAATCCAAAGTTCGTTTTTGTGCCCTCGAAGAGTTCTTCTTCAGTACCATCTTCATCTTCCTCAACAGTTGACTCTTCTTCTATCACGGATCAAATGGCGTCACCAGTTCCTAATCGCCCTTCCTCGTCCCAGTCAACTTCAAGTAAGTCCTCTCCTCCTAACACGTCATCTAAGCGCCTGAAAAAAGACTCTCCCCCGCTGGATAAATCGTCATCTCCATCTCCTTGGAACTTCTTCTGGAGGAGATACGTGCTTTACGACCGTTTGTTGAGGAGACCAATAATAAAATGCAACTTTTCTAAGCGAAATGGTCGACCATGGAAAATAGAGTCTCTTCTGTTGAGCACCAGGTTTCAGAGATCCAAGTTAACTCTCAGCGTATTTCCTCTCTGGAAAAGTCCGTTCTTGCCCTCCAGCAACATACTGAGGATTTGGAAAATAGAAATAGGAGGAATAACTTACGCATTTATGGTCTACCTGAGTCTTTAGAGGGAGACGATCCTGTTTTGTTTTTCTCCTCCTTCCTCCTGAAACTGTTGGATATGCCTGCTACCACCTCTCTCACTATCCAACGAGCTCACAGACTTGGTCCTCGTTCATCAACTTCAACTAAGCCTCGAGGAGTCATTATTCTCTTTCTGAAATTCACAGATCTACTTCTTGTCCTCTCTGCGGCTCGCTCCAAACGCCAAGTCTCCTGGTTGGGTCAGAGGGTTTTTCTCTCTCAGGATGTTTCTACTGTTACTGCAGCAATAAGGAAAGAGTTTTGGAGCCTTCGTGCCCCTCTACGCTCTCTTGGTGCCAGATATAGCTTATTCCACCCCTGCACCTTCAAAGTCACTCATCAGAATCAGACTTGGACTTTTCAAGATCCTGCTGAACTTAAAAACTTTATTCATATTCAAACTAACGCCGGCATGGATACTTCTACTTCTGCTTGTGGTTGATTGTTTAACTCTATTTTTTCTTGCAGGTTTTCTCTGATAATGTTTTTACATTGCTTTTGTTTATTATATTGTTAATTCGCCTTTTGTCTAATTCTTCAGACTTTCTATTATGATGCTTTTTATTGCCTTTGATATTTTGCTGGTTCTCATTCTTTTACAATCTCTCTTATACTCCGTTCTTATTATCACTTTTACCTGTTTGAAGGCCTGTCTTGTCATTATAGCATTTCTTATACTTATTTTTCTTCTGCAGATCGATTGGTGTCCTCCCCTACTCCCTTATATGGCTCGTCCTCTCATCTCTCGTCCTGATGCGGTCTGGTGGTCTCCTCGTCCCGGAAGGTCATTCTTGTTTCGTCTCTCCATTGCCCCATTGTCCTCTTCATGTCCCCTTTAGGTATGTTATCTTCAGTCGTCCTTTTTGGATTTGTACTGTCTCTTCTTGTATTTTTCTCTTTTTACCCTCCCCTTCTTTTCCCTTTGCCTCCGCTCCACTTATTATTTCTTTTTACTCTTCCTCTGTTTATCTTATTCTCCCCTCTTTTTAGTGGTCATGTTTCAGTTTTGAATTTTTTATTCTTCTTTTCATCTATTTTCACTCAACCTTCTTGTCTAGCTTCTATTCTTTTTCACTTTTTGTCATTATCTTTTCTTCTATCTGTTGCTGTAGGTATTGGTCCTGTTCATGTTCTCCAGTGTTTAAATTCAGAGTAATTTCCTGGAATGTAAAAGGTTTTAACAATCCCATTAAGCGTCAGAGGATTCTCTCCCATCTCGCTTCATATAGTCCTGACATAGTTCTCTTACAAGAGACTCACCTCTCTGAGGCTGAGTCTCTCAAGTTAAAGCGCGGATGGGTGAGTACGGTTTTATTTTCTCCTTCTACCAATAAGAAGAATGGTGTTGTTATTTTGTGTCATAAAAAGTTAAAATGTAAGGTTTTGCTACAAGAAACAGATTCTGATGGTAGGTGGATATTAGCTAAGTTATCAATCAATTCTATTCCTCTGACTGTGTTTAATGTTTATGGCCCTACACAAGCTGACTTGCTTTTCTGGCCCTCAATTACGAGCAAATGTATTCAACATAAAGATGACCTCTTCATTCTAGGTGGTGACTGTAACTAGATTGTGGATCCCTTTCTTGACCGAAAGTCAACAGTTCGGTTTTTACCTCACAAACCTCACAAACAATTTCTAGATACCATTTCTCACGCACATCTCACTGACTCTTGGATACTCTCACATCCTGACACTCTTGACTTCTCTTTTTTCTCTCCTCCCCACTCATCTTTCTCTCGTCTCGACTATATTTTTCTTTCTCTCTCCTTATCACAAAGCCTGATTTCTTCTTCTATTGAACCTATACTTATCTCGGACCATGCTCCTATTGTTACAGATCTTGACCTCCTTCCTCCGCATCCCAAGCCCTCTTGTTGGCGATTTAACAATTCTCTTCTTAATGACCCTTTCTTCTCCTCTTCTTTTCGTTCCTTTGCCATTGATTTCTTCCTGTTAAACGATACTTCTGATATCTCCCCCCATCTTCTCTGGGACTCTTTTAAGGCTACAGCTTGAGGGTTTGTTATTGATTTTGTCTCCAAGAAGAAGAAACGCTTTCTTCAGAAGCAGAAATCTATTCTTGCCCATATTAAATCTTTAGAGCATAAGTTCTACTCTTCCCCTAATAATTCCGTCTCTCCGGATCTTATTCGTGCCAAACTTGAATTCAATAAATCTACTACGGATAATGCTCCGTCGATGCTTCTTCGTAGAGGTGCTCGTTACTATGGCGGTCGCAACAGGGCAGGGAAGCTTCTTGCTAATTATCTTAAGTCACGCAAGGAACGCTCTTTCATTGACTCTATTTACTCTCCGGACAACACTTTATTGCATAAGGCTCAGGATATTCTTGACCAGTTCCAGTTATTTTATCGTAATCTTTACACACCGGAATCTTCTCCTTCTCCCTCTCTTATCCAAGCTTATTTTGACAACCTTCCTAAACCCTCGTCGTCTCATCTTAGTTTCCCAGACCTGGAAGTTGATCTCTCTTTACATGAGCTCTCTGCAGCTTTGAATACTCTCACCAAAGGTAAAACTCCAGGTCCTGATGGTTTTTCTGTTTAATTCTGTTCTCACTTCTCTGATCTTTTACTTCCCAAACTTCTTTCTCTCTTTCAATCGTTTTATCTGTTGGGTAAGGCAGAAGGTACATTTCAAGAAGCTACCATATGTCTTATTCCCAAGGATGGTCGCGACCCCAAATTCTGCAAGAACTATCGTCCGATCTCTTTAGTAAATGTGGACTATAAGTTGTTTGCTAAAGTACTGGCTTTACGCTTAGATCCTCTAATGCCCCATCTCATTGGTAAGGAGCAATGTGGTTTTGTTAAAGGTCGGCTTACCTCTGATAATTCTCGCCTCTTCCTTAATGTTTTAAATAAGGTTTCTTCTCTTTCTATTCCCTTAGCGGCTATTTCTGTTGATGCAGAGAAAGCCTTTGATAGGGTTGATTGGTCTTTCCTATTTGCATCATTGCGTTGGCATGGTTTTGGTCCTCATTTCATCTCTCTTATTTCTTTGTTGTATTCTTCCCCTAAAGCTTCGGTTTTGGTCAATGGTCAGGTTTCCTCATATTTTCCTCTTCAGCGAGGCGTTCGTCAAGGTTGCCCCTTATCTCCTTTACTCTTTGTTCTCGCGCTTGAACCCTTTTTGTCTTCTATCCGTAACAATACCTCCATTTCAGGTTTTCCTTATGGTAATGATCAGTTGAAACTTTCTGCGTATGCAGATGATATTCTTTTATTCATCTCTGCTCCAGAAACTTCTATTCCCTCTCTGCTATCTGAGTTTGATTCTTTCTCACAGGTCTCGGGATATAAAATCAATTCGGATAAAACTGAAATACTTCCTCTTACAAAATTTTGCACTCCTCATGCCTTTTCCTCTACTGGATTTGCTTGGAATAGCCCCAAAATTAAATATTTAGGAATTTGGTTTTCCAACTCTATTTACTCGTCAATCACCCTAAACATGTCTGCGGTTTTGTCTCGTATTGAACGATTGTTTTCCTCCTGGAACCCCCTCTTTCTCTCTTGGTGGGGGCGAATGGATTCAATTAAGATGATGATAGCGCCCATTTTAATTTACATTTTGTCCATGTTACCTATTCATATCCCCACAATTTATTTTAAACGCATTGACTCTTGTTTGTCAAAATTTCTTTGGAACAAAAAGAAATCTAGAATCTCTTTAGCACAGCTTCTTAAACCCAAGTCCAATGGTGGTGTCAATTTCCCAGACTTTCGTCTCTACCATAAATCATTTTCTCTTCGTCAGGCGTCCAGATGGCTTGCGTCAGTTCCTTCTCCTTTTGCTCCTCTTTGGCTTCACATCGAACAAACGTTGTTGTTACCTTTCTCTTTTGGAGAATTCATACGCTTTTCTGCCAAGGCTCCGCACATGTCATTTCCTTTATTTAAACATACCTTTTCTCTATTAAAGCCTATTTTCAATTCTACATCTATTACTCGGGAATCTTTTCTAGCTTCAACGGTTTGGTATAACTCACTCATCCTTATAAATAATAGGCCCACATTCTGGAATTCTTGGAGATCTAAGGGCATCATATGGGTAAACCAGTTTTTTGACGGAGTATCTCCTTGTTCCTTTCCCCATTTTCAGATGTCCTATCGCTGTCCTCGTTCCTTTTTGCGAAAATTTGTTACTCTGATTTCGCTTATATCCTTGATATTTTTTATTCTCTTCCTTCTTCCCCTCCCTCTGAGTCCCAGGGTCCTCTTCTCAAGATTCTTTCAACCCTTCCCAAAGCCTCTCTCATTCATAAATTCTTTTTATCTCCTAATCCAGATCGTCTTAAGTCTAAAACTGAGCTTTCTTGGGAGGCGGACTTGGGTTGTGTTTGGTCCGTTGCCCTATGGGATAAACTCTGGTCCAGATCTTTGAAAATTTCTCGTTCTGCTTCCCTCACTCAATCTTTGTTTTACCTGTATCACAGACTATATTTCTCTCTGCTTTCCCTAGCTCGTTTTTCTTCTTCTTCGGAGTCTAATTGTTGGACATGTTCTGCCCCTAATGCTAACCTTTTTCATCTTTTATTATTATGTCCTTCTGTTTCTCAATTCTGGAATAATGTTTGGCTATACATTTCTCGTATTTTCACACTCTCGTCTCAGTACTCAATTTCTACCCTTTTTCTAGGTAGTTTATCTGACTCTTTGGATCTTCCTCTACACTCTCACGGTCTTTTTGACCTTATGCTTGCTCTCGCCTTTCAACACATTTCTTCTAATTGGAAATCCCTCACAAAGCTTTCCATACGTCATTGGTGGAACTCTCTACGTCACTTTCATAGGCTTGATACTGCTTTTGCATCCTCCTGTAATACTACACATAATAGGGATTTCTTCTGGTTACCCCTTAGCTAATATTTAGATCGGATGGTTCGGAAGAATGTATCACATATCACTTCGGAAAATTTTGAACCACCTTGAGGATATTGCCTCTTCTTTTATTATATCCCCAGTATACGATTTATTTATTGTTATAGTTGTTCTTCTAAGTTGTATTTGATTATTGTTTTGCTTACAGCACTTACTCTTCAGACATACTTTTATATTTTCATAATATATTGTCGGCATTTTCCCCCTTTTATTTCTTTATCCCTCCCTTCCTTCCCTTTTTCCCGTTTTTTCTTAAAACTGTATAAAATGCTTTTGCTCGTTTCTATATGATATTAGCTTGTTACTGTTATTTTGCTTCTATTTGTTTATTTCTTAAGCCTCTGCTGATATCTTTGTAGTGACATTTTCTTGAATAAAGCTTTTCAAACACAAAAAAAAAAAATAACATGGTAATATACAATACAATCAACTAAGCAAGTCCCTGCCTTAGCCCACCTCCTGAAGCCGGGACCTCATGTCTGGATTCACTCGTATCTCTGCCAGCCAAGTAGCTCCGATACAGACCCCAAAAGATTTTAGGATGGCACTGAAGAGGGAGTAGTTCACTGTACAGTTCTGACTGCGTGTTACAGTATACCATTTCCTTAGACCATTCAGTAACAGTGGGGACTGGCTCACGGGCCCATCGCGTCGCAACTCTGCGTTTTGCAAGCAGCAGCCCCATATCTACCAATCGACGAGCATCTTTCGGCACTCGCTTTGAATAGCCCAGTAGCGCCAGTAGTGGGTCCGATGACAGTGACCGACCAGTGATTTCACTCAGCTTATGAAAAATTAATCTCCAGTAATTAGTAACCTCAGGGCACAGCCAGGCAATATGCAGAAAGCCTGCTAAACTGGCACTACATCGCTCACATTCTGCAGTGTCACGGAGACCCTATCGATGCAACCTGTTAGGCGAATAATAAATTCTATGAGGAACTTAAAATGAATAAGACGGCTTCTCCCATTCAAGGAGACGTGTTGCATAACCTTGCAGCAACATCGCCAAGTGGTGTCATCGAGAGCCACCCCAATCTCATTTTGCCATTCCAGCCTAGCCTTAGTGTAATGATTCCAACAATAATCATGTGTTATATTTTAGATGCTGGAGATAATCTTGGTGGGGGAGTCAGTGCGCAGTAGGTAAGAGAAGGAGGCTACCTCTGGGGGCTCCAATACCTCATCCCCAAGTATCCCCCAAAGCACATGTCTCACCCTGTGGAAATGAAACCGGGCGAGCGGTGTGAAAACATGCCATTCAGCCTCAATCTCAGCCCGGCCTTCTGAGAACAGATCACCAATTTTAGTAATATTGATTGTTGCTAGTGCGTGGGTTACTTCCCTTTCCTTGCTCACTGGCAACCAATGGCACCACTCAACCGGGGTCAAAGGGGAATACAGGATAATGCCCGCCTGCCTCTTCAACAGGTTCTGCCATGCATGAGTGGTAGCAGTGGTAGCAGTGACAGAATCTAAAATACCAGCCCGCCTGAGTGGAGCCTGAAACAGCAGCGTCTGGAGTGGGGAGGGTGCCGCCACCACCTTCTCTAGCTGCAAGTGTGGCAAACCAGCTTGCCCGTGGACCCAGTGGTAAGCATGTGAACTTTGCGCAGACAGATAGTACAATTTTAAATCTGGGGCCCCAAGTCCCCCCATAGAGTAGGGGAGTGGGAGGGTGTCCCACTTGGCATGTGAGTGTTTTCCGGCCCAGGCCAACTTCACCAGTAAAGATCGAATGACTCTAAAGAAGTGTGAAGGAAGCATCATCAGCACGTTTAGACACAGGAATAGGAACCTTGGCAGTACTATAATTTTCATCAGGGAAATATGACCCAATAGGGACAAGAGTAATCGGATCCAGCGTTCCACCTCTTCTTCTAATTTAACAACTGCTCTCCAATAATTCTCGCTGAAAAACAGCTCAGAATTGGTGCATTCTATCTTCACCTAAAGGTTAATTTATGTACATTGCCCAAGGATTTCCCAAATAAACTAATTGTTGAAAAAATAGTCAATATAAGTGGGGGAAAAAAGAAATTGGTAACAAGGCTTTCCCCTGTAACTTTTTACTCAGATGGTAAAGCCACAAAAATATACCATTACATTATCAGATTATTCCGGTCGCTGAGATGTAGAGGGCTTGTAGTTTCTTCAAAAGGCTACAGTACCACTATTAGAGTGGTGGTTCACAATTTGTTTTCTCTGTACTCGCTATGCATCATTGACAGGGCCACTGGAATTATGCGATTTTGCACCAGCAACCTTTTCTGCCTAAGAATGGATTTGCTTCATTTGTCATAAAATCCATCATATGCTGCATAATCTGCAGATGTTTACAAAATGAATTTGTTTCTAGCTCAAATAGATAAAAAATTACAAAAAATGTGGCTATACTTGTTGAAAAGAAGTGGACGACCCTTTGCAAAGGTTGACTGGTCACCTTTCTGTTGTTAAGTGCTGTATTTGGGTGGTAAACTGGTACTAATGAGATGAAACCTTTGCCCAGACAGTGTTAGCATTTGTACAAATGACACATTTGATAAAGTAATACTGTAGGAAATTATTATCTTTTGTGTGGTGTACCCTGAGATTCTTACTTAGCTGTTTTTGCTGACTGTCCATTTTACCCCTTCTAACCAGTGGTTAAGTGTCTGTACTTCCCCTTTAAACATGATAAAATTAGCATTCCCCTGATTGGCATACTTACTGAAGGTAAAAATGTTAATCGGGCAAGGTGTGAAAAAGGACCTTCTCTGGTCATGAAATTCAAATAAAAAAATCCAAAAGTCAAGTGCTATCCAAGACCTCGTCCAGCAGCTATCCGACAATGTCGAGAGGTCCTCAGCCATAGCCTGTTGCCTTGCCCCACTGAGGATTTTTGACTTCCATTTCTGAAACTAAGGGGCTTATTACATATATGCAACTCATTTTCCTTAAAGGAAATGGGGCTGCAATTAAAAATATGGTTGTAAACGTTTTAGAAGTTCGAAAGGAGTAGTCCTCTTAGATCACGACTTACTTCCCAACAAACTTGTTTTTACATTCACAAAGAGCAAAGGAGCCTCTTTGCATTTCCGAATGGCTTACAACCCCATGTGGTTCAATGTTTCAAGACTGGAATTTGGTTGAAAAATATTGAACAAATCGCTATTTGGAAGGGACAGTCTCAAGACTTCTAAACCTATTTAGGGTATTGGTAACCTATTACTTAATCTCAAAATCTAAAATCTGTTTAGCATTCCAAAAAGCCATTAGGGGTCATAAACCCTGTGATTTAGTGAATCACAAGGTTTGCAAATGCTTTTTACACTTATATCTGAGTTTGAAGGCCTTGTAATCTAAAAATATCAGTACAAGGGGAGCTAAAGAAAGGATTCTACTGAAGGGTACTTTTGCATCAGGAAACAATTCAAAAGTGCAGTCAAAGGGTATATGAGGTGGTAACTCCTTTTCTTTGGATTCTTCAAGGATATCTAGGTACTCGTTGGGGAACTGAAGATATTCTAGCCACCCGGGAAAATTTTTCCCAATTAGGAAGACAGCATGTAGTTCCAAGGAAAATCCTTCTGTACAATGATTGATGCCATAGTTAGATGCTGGGAATAGGCTTCTTGCTAACCAATGTATGAAAGGATTGTGTAATGAGATCCAGGATAATTGGATTTCATGTGAGGTGATTAAATCAAGGATGATATTTTCAGAATGACTAGAAATAATCATGTGTAATAGTTTTGTCTGTTCAATGAGAGGTCCGGATGAGATAATCGATCCACAAATTGCTTCAAGAACATGAGGTTGCTCTTTTTCATAAACCGGAACATTATTCTTGTATGAATGCTTCAAATCCATATAGGTAGTCGAATATCAATATTCTGCTAACACTGGAAGACTAATTGACTTAAACTGAAAAATAATATTTGTGCTTGGAAAATCAAAAACCATTGAGAATTTAAAGGCAGGGTCTTTATGGCTTTTCTGAAAGGCCTACACTAATAATGAGCATTGTTGTCACTCACATTTTCCCTTGAAGTTGACCTTTCAATCCACAATGTAGGCCCAAGCCCTTCTGTTGATATCTCCCTTCCTCTTCTACTGACAACACCCCTCTTGCTAATCCTATTTGTATTAGTTCATTTTCTGTCTCACTAACTTCAATACTTGACTTAGTCAGAGGTTTGGAGAAAGGTCATGAACAAGATTATTTCTCCCTTTATTGTTTTCTTTCCTAGATCTGGTTGTTTTTTGATTGGAAAAGATTACAAGATCATTGCAAAATACAGGTCTTGAAGCACTGGCCAGTTCAACTTTAATTTTCTCACAAAAAATATATCTAATAAGTACGAAACAAGCCTGAATCAGTCCAGCAGAAATCTCTTGCCAGATCCTCACATTCATTTAAATAGTTTTGTAAATCCATATATCCTTGCTTAAGTTCCACAGTTTCCTACTGGGCAGAGTAACTTTGATCATGTCTATCCAACTTATTCTTAAATTCCAAGCAGAAAAACTGGAAAGTTATCAAGAAGAGGTCTAGCTTTAGATACTAATGAAATTGCCCAAGCCAATGCATTCCCTTTAGAGTTGCTGACAATAAAGTCCAAATTAGCTCAATCACTGGCATAAATAGTTGCTAGAAGATGCGATATTTTGCCAAGGAAGTCCTTGCACTTATGTGGATTGCCATATCATTTTATTTTAGCCATATTAACCAAAGGAGTATCTAAAGAACCCTGCTGCAAAATTGCCAGTGACTAAATTAATGCAGTGTTTTGGTTGGTTAAATTCCGGAATTGGGCAGAAAGATTTTTAATAACTGTCAATAGCTCTTGGACTGGATCCTTGTTTTCAGATCATTGGAATAGCAAACCGTAAGTGGCAGATCTATTTGTTGATTCAATAGGTAGTTTCTTATTTTTACTTGAATAAATGCTGCCTCTGAGGCCACATGTCTCATCCAGGTTTGATTTGGTTGAGAAGTCACCCAACCGGTAGAGATCTTCTATGTAAGGGAAAGTAACTGGAATTCAGAAAAAAAACCTTCTTGGAAAATAAAGTCAGCAAGGGTAGGGGTTCCAGAATTAAGCAGAACTAACAAAGAAGCAGAAGCTAAGATATGGAAGAGAAGATAATCTTTTGGAGAAAGCCACAAGCAGAAACAAGTGCAGTTGCAACCCACAGAGCTTCATTCTCATTTTATAGTGAAAGATTACCAATGATATGGAAGTAATCAGAAAAGAACAGGAAATGTAAATTAAACCATTCTAGGTAAGTAGAACTTGTCTCTACATCAGACTAGTAATGAAAAGAATGCCAAAATGAAATTCTTGCATGGAATAGGAAGATTCAAATGTTGCTGGATTGCATTCAGAATGTAGGGCCACATGTATCAACCTATTGTGCATTTGCAAACAGTGTGAATCGCTAAATTTGACTGTTTGCAAATGAAAAATAGCCTTTTAAGATGTATTAGAACATTTGAATGTTGGAAGCTCCATTGAAAACAATGGAGTGCTCCGGGCTTATAATGGCTGGTATAAGCCCGGAGCTCCAACATTCACTGTGAACAAAGGCTTCAGGGAGCCTGAGGGAATTTGAATCTCCTCGCGCTCCCTGAAGGCTTTGTTTAATTTGTTAGAACATTCTGCCCTCTAGTGGCAGAATGCTCTAATAGCTCGGGCCTTTAACGCTGCAGCTGGCCTTTAATAGCAGGTATAGCCCGCTACGGCGGGCTATAAGGCTATATGAAAGGCTTTGGCAGTGCATTTTAGGTAATCATAATTATCGCCGGCTATCTCTGGAATTTATCGCCCGGTTAGCGTGTTATCAACAACGCGCATCGCAGAGGCGATAAAAATTCCAGAGATAGTGTGGATATCGTCGTTTTCCATGGTGGAAACGGCGATATCCTAGATGATAGGGCCTGTGGCCTTAGCCACAGAATCCACCCCCCATGTTAAGTATGCCTTAGTCCGGAATTTAACAGACGTTAAATTCCTGCGTTAAGGCATACTTAACGCAATTTTAAAAATCGCTACCCTTCCTTGTTAATATCGCGAAGCTGCCTTCGCGATATTTTCCCTGGTTGGTTTCACAGCCACGCCTACTTTGCATTTCATTAGCGATCCAAAGTTAAGGGTGCTGGAAACGGGCGCTAAGTCAGCAAAACACGCGATAGCGTGTCTTTGCTGATAAGGCGATTAAATTATCGCCGCTTTTCGCCCAAAAACGGACGCAAAAGCCTTGATAATATGCCCCCCAGTGATTTCTAAATACATATAATATATAATAATATAAATATTCCGAGGCTAATTGGAAAGGACTGGAATTGGGTGATATTTTTAAAAGGCTAAAATGAGTCTTGTTTTACAGAGACAACTCAACCTCATATACTAACCGATCTACAAAGCCCTCTGTTTTAAAGTGGAAAGTGTGCCCTGATAGCATTACTTGTATGGTTGGAGAATAACAAAGTAACTTTCCTTGTCACAAACAGCAAGATGTGTTGATCTTCTCCACTCAGTGAAAGCAATAAATCAGTTCTGAAGACGGGGGCCAGAGTTGAGAGGCGTTGAACGATGCGTCAGATTCTGCCATGCAGTCAAAGGGATGCATCATTCGTTGTATGATCCATTGATTTCTGAAGACAAAGAGATGGTCTGATGTGATTTGCCGAGTTTACTCCCTCAACCGGGTCGATGCACCGATTTGGATACACACAGAGGAGAGATATGCCGAAATCTGTGTTGCAAGTATCTGGGCCACTTCCAGTGAGCCAAGCACAGGAGCAGGTGTAGAGACTTTGGTTTTCCTAAGTCTCAAGCAACAGGAGGCAAACCAACAAGCCCTTGAAGATCACTTGGAGGGAATGCATTGTCCAGCTCTCCTTCAGCAGAGTCAGAGAGTAGCAGGCAGCAGGGCAACACAAGAGAAAAGCAGGCCTTCCAAGTCTGCAGTCCAAAGATGAGTTCTTTAAACAGCACAGAAGTCCTTCTGACAGAGGCTTAGTTCAAAATCCAGAAGTGGCTGATTTATGGGTCAGAGCCCCATTACTTATACCCAAAAGTTCCTTAATGTGGGGAGAAACTTTAAAGTTGCTCTCTGAAGTGCATAGATTTCCCTTTCAGCCCAGTCCTGTCTGCACGACTATCTATGGGGGAAAGGGGGGGGGGGGGTACATCAGCCCTTCGTGGGGACAGAACACTACCTAATCAAGTGAAGTGTTAGCCCCCTCTTCCATCCTGCCCAGGCAAGGCCATCAGAATGCAGATGTGTTCAAATGGATACTCAGACACACCTATCCTTCCTGTGTTGTGGCTTTCTTGATGGAATGCAAAAAGTGCAGCTGTCACCCACCCCAGATGTGTATGGGAGACAGCCTGTCAGGTACACAGGGCAGTAAGTGTAGAGAAATGTAGACATTCTAAAAGTGGCATTTATAAAATAGTAATGTTAAATCCAACTTCACCAGTGAGAAGGATTCATCCATACCATTCCAAACATATGAAACATGAAAACACTACTCCGCTTGACTTAGCACCCTGCCCTTAGGGAAGTCAAGGGCCTACCTTAGGGGTCACTTATATGTAAGAAAAGGGGAGTGTACGCCTTAGCAAGGGGTTTTAAATGCCAAGTCGAAGTGGAAGTAAACTCCAGACACCGGCACTGCAGTGGCAGGCCAAGGACAGGTTTGAAAGGCTACGTTTGTGGGTGGGACAATCAGTGCTGCAGGCCCACTATTAGCAATAAATTTACAGGCCCTGGGTATATGGTATGCCACCTTTCAGGGAACTCACAAGTACATTAAATGTCAGTCAGGTATACACCAATTACAGACATGTTTAGGGAAGAAGCACATGCACTTTAGCATTGATAAGCAGTGGTAGAGTGCCAAGAGCCCTAAGGTCAACAAAAACATTCAGCAAAATGTAGAGGCAAAAAGCAAAAAGATTGGGGGAGGACCACCCTAAGGCTGACAGGGCTATCAGCATCTAAGCCATCAACTAGTAAAATTAAATCCCTAGAAAGCCGACCTTAATAAACCCAATTGAATTTCATAATTTTGCCAACATCCAGAAAGTTCTCAAGAGAGGAGCAGAAACTTATTACCAATATATTATAACTATGCCGTCTTCATTTCTTATACATTATAAGCCCGAAGTGTAGGGAGTAAGCCATCTGTGCATCAGGTCCCTTGTAATTTTTGTTTGTCCAAAACACTCCCCTGATTTGGGGGGTTATGTTTCTAAAAAAACAAGTACAATGCTGAGTGTACAGCAATGACAAGGCAGTCCACTTGGCATTAATTTCTGACAAAAGAGTTTCTGCTTTATAAGATGGAGCACGTTCTTCGGAATCAAGAAAAAACAAACAGCAACCATTACCACTAAGGGCCTGATTAAGAGTGGCTTGGTTAATTGCGACCGGTTCATAAACCCCTGTTTACGCAGGAGTCAGAATTACGAGTTTGGTTTTATTTAGCGCATCCGATAAATATCAGAAGCTTTAAATAACTCAATCTTCATTAAATTTCGGCAGGTTAAACCTACCGAAATTTAGCAGGGGAAATGCATACAGTATTTACCATATCATGCGGAGTTTGGTGCATTAAACAGCAACATCTTCATGTTATTCCCCACAAACTTGTAATAGGTGGTATTTATCATCCCCAATAAATTTCAGTCTATGGTAATGTTATTTATCAGATGCGGTAAATAGACCTATATTTGGAATCAGGCCCTAAATAGTACAGATGGTCTGTGGCAGGATAGTTGGAGGCAGCGGTTGGTTAAATCGTGTCCTAAATTACCCCAAAATTGTAACCTTTGCTGCCAGGTTGGTGGAATTTAGGGGTTTATTTACAAGGAGCTTGCACCACCATTGCATCTTTATTTTTGATGCTCCATCGGCGTATTCTTGGCTCTATATTTACAAAACAATGCATTAGGCCCAATGCGCCTATTTTTGTAGGCCTGCGTCACAAAATACCTGCATTAGAACCGGCTGCACCACACAGTTTATATAGTAGGCAGGGTAGGCGTTCTATTGTAAAATCTCCCTTACAACTGACGCAGTGTTATTTACAAGTTTGGTAATGTGTGATGCATCTTTTAGATGCTTCGCACTAAGCCTGCAATGCGTCAACATTTTTATACCTCTATAACCCAGGCATAGGAAATGATGCAGTGACTGTGTATTAGGAATCTGACAAGCTGGAGTCATTTAACACACTGAAATAAGTAATTAAACAGCATCCTATCCACTATTGGTAGGTCTGCTCATGTAAGAATCATGTTGTAGGATCCCTTGACCAACATGGGACTATTATATAACAATGGGGTAACCCGAAGGACCAACGGACCCGGGTAAATTAAGATACAAGAAACAATGGTGACAGTGATAAACAATTCAATACAAAAAGTACAACATCACCAAGAAATCAAATGTTACAGTTTGTTGTATTCAAAATATGCTGGTTTATTCAGTGAAACAGCATGAATTGTCTGTATATTTTCATATAAAACGCAGGTGCTCCAAAACCTACGTTTTATATGGAAATGTACAGACAATTCATGCTGTTTCACTGAATAAACCAGCATATTTTGAATATGATAAACTGTAACATTTGCTTTCTTGGTGATGTTGTATTTTTTGTATTGAATTGTTTACCATTGTGGCCATTGTTTCTTGAACCTCAACATGGGACTATGGCACCTACGATATCATCATCCACTGCAACAAGGCAATGTGACGTTGTGTACTCCATGTAAGGGACAGGCCAGGATTGCCACATCTCCAGATGGGATTGGGTCCCCAAGTCCAGCCAAGAGTACTCCAAAACAACAAAAGGTAAGTACACACATAAGGTAGGTAACACATGAATTACCACTTTACATGACAGCATACACTTGTATCTATTCACATTCAAGTGTTACTTAAAATATCACACGTACCTAGGTATCTTTTTTTTAAACTAATTTATTTTATTGAGTTTTCTCATAGCTTAACACAACAGAAGAAATAGACAATCAGCATAGTAATGACATTCCGTGGATAGATACATGCAGTACAGCAACATCCAATCAGTGAATTTATACGATAAAAATTCCAGGAGCAGAAGAATAATAAAGAAAGCAGGCATTTCATAGCAAGGGTATCTTACACAGGTCTCGCATAAAATAGATAACGCAAATCAGTGAATGCTTAAAAAGTAATCGATACATACAAGTGTATAGACATTACACAATAGCAGTCAATATTCAGGCCGTAAGGTATAATAATTGGGGAGGGGTCATGGATCTTGTCCGGTCTCTGCTGGATGCTCCAGGAGATATGATTGGAGTGGACCCCAAATATCTCAGGGACGTGACTAGGCCGGAAGGAGGTCAGCGTATGTACATGTTTGATCTTGCCAAAGTGTCATGTTCCCAATCCATTCCTTAAATTTGGGCGCTCTGCCTCGACCCCACCTACAGGCCACCCGCCTTCTGCCAGTAGCAGACTAAATGAGACAAATTTACGGTGTGCCACTGGTATCGGCTCTGTGTATCCGAGTAATGCTAGGAGAGGAGACAGCGGGAGCATCGATGACGTCATGAGATCTAGCACTGCAAAACTTGATGCCAGTAGGTAAGGAACGAGCCGCATTCTCAAGCAAGATGGAGGAAATCAGCAGCTTCCGCCTTACATTTGTCACACCGGTGTGTGTCTCGTAACCCAAATTTGTGTACTTTGGCCAGGGTATAATAGATGTGATGTAAAAATTTGTAATGGGTGATGCGTAGCTGACTCCTAGAGGAGACTTGTTCAGTCTGTTTATAGCAGTACACCCATTGTTGATCAGTGATGTCCTGCCCGAGCTTAGCAGACCATTTATCCCGAGCAGCACAGGGGGTGACTCGTGCCAGTATACAGGCTATGATAAAGTGCAGAAACTAGGTGAGAGGTGGTGTTCATACACAGTGTGTGGTGCAAGGGGGCAACTACAGGGGGTTCCAGAGGGTATGAGGGAATACATTCTTTAAGCCCTTGGCACAGTCGGACATAAAGGAAGATCTTCATGGTGGAAGGTGGAGGAGGGTCTGAATATAACTGTTGTAGAGTGCGAAACTTGCCGTGTAAATAAAGGTCACCCCAACACTGAATATGGCGTGTAGTTTTAACTCTTTTAAAGACGCCTTCTTGCAAAAGAGGCATCTTCGGATGATAGTTAAGCAAGAGTAACGGGGAATATAGTATGGGAGCTTGCAAGCGAAGCGCAATGCCGTTCAATGCTTTAATAGTGCAGACTGCAGAGGGCGGGTAGGGTGTACAGGGTGCGAGTGTTGTCAATATAACCCTATCGAGCGGAATAGGGTCTGCAAGCCAGTTTTCAGTCGCCACATGATACTTGTATCTGGGAGGGTGGAACCAGTACTGGGCATAATGTGCTTGGGCACTGAGATAATATAATTCAAAGTTGGGAACATCGAAACCCCCCTGGGAGTACGGCCGTGAGTGTGTCCCATTGTAAACGTGGTTGTTTGCCACCCCACACTAGTCTAATCAACTCTGATCGAAGAGATGAGAAAAAATGCTTGCCTGGGTCATACGGATGTTTAAAAACAAATATAACATTTTTGGGAGGACCACCATCTTAATAACGGAAATGCGTCCTGCCATAGTGAGGGGGAGTGCATTCCATCTAGTTATGCAACCATAAAATGTTCTAGTGTTCGCCCGTAGTTAAGTCTCATAAATTCTTCGTGATCTGCAGTGGCGTGTATCCCTAGATATTTTACTTCAGTGGAGCACCTTTCAATGGTGAAGTCAGTGTCAAATGGTGTCACCGAAGCAGCGAGTGTAAAAAGTTGGGATTAGGTCTAGTTGATGTGGATACCAGAGAGAACACCAAACCTGACGAATTCTCGAAGGATCGGGTTGAGGTTCTGCTGCTTAACGTACAGGGTAACATTGTCCGCATACAGAGTAATGAGGATCGGGCGAAGAAAGCAGCGGAGGGCTTTTTCCTGATGGTGTTGCCTGAGTTTGGCTGCCAGGGGTTCTATGGTAAGGGCGAAAAGGAGAGGAGATAGCGTGTCGCCCTGCCGGGTGCCACGGGAAAGAGGGAATGAGGGGGAGACATGACCGTTAACCAAAACTTTTGCCTTTGGGAAGTATAGAGGAGGCGAATCCATGCTAAAAAAATTATGGGAAGCCCATGCATTGAAGAATGGTAAATAGGTAGTCCCATTCTATAGAGTTAAAGATCTTTGTGGCGTCTAGGAAGACCGCCACTAGTGCCAGTTGTGGGTCGACATTTTGCAAAATAGAAGAGAGCGTTCGGAGATTGAGGGAAGTCGCCCTACCAGGGATAAACCCGGCCTGGTCCGGTAAGACTAATTTCAGGAGACTTTTGGCCAATAATTTGGCAAGAACTTTTGCGTCAGTATTGATGAGGGGGAGGGGTTGATAGGAGTCGCAGCGGTCCGCAGGTTTGTCGGGTTTCAGGAGAGAGGTAATGAGTGCCTCTCTCATCGAGTTTGGAAGAATCTGTGCCTCTGGGCCTCCATATAAACTTCTTTCAACGCTGGAACTAATTGATCGAGTTACGTTTTGCAAAAATCTATGGGGAGCCCATCCCTGAATTCATCTGCATAATAACGGCTCGGAGCACATCATCTTCGAATGGTGCTGCTAAGAATTCCCTCTGATTGTCCCCCAGCCAGCCCAGGGCCACATCCTCAAGATAATGAAAGTGAGTTGGGTATTCAGTCCTACGAGTGCTGTAAAGGTCTGTGTAGAATTCGGTGAACATGAGCAAGATTGCGAGACTATCTCTGTGGCGTACCCCAGCACCATCTACCACATCTAAGACGTAGTTAGAAAAAAGGGGCTGTCGAATTTCAGTCACCAGTGACCTACCGGGTCTTTCCCCCTCCTCATAGCGACAGGCAGTGAAATATTGTCCCCGAAATTTGGCTTCCCGCTCAGCCGTGGTGATATAGTTGGTGAGCTTGTCCCGAAGTTAGGCCCTCTGGGCTCCTGATGCCTCACCCCACAGGCCCTTTTCTAATTGTCTCAACTCACTTTTGAGTCGTCACAAGTTCCGCCAGATATCTCTGAGGACTCCAAAGCTTTTCGACATGCATGAGCCACGCATCGTGACTTTAAATGCCTCCCAGATCGTGCCCACGTGTGTGACCGATCCTTTATTTCTCCCAAAAAAAAAACGAAATCTCCTCTCCAAGCTCTGTCCTGAAGACGGTATCCAATAGCACCTCAGGCACAAGCCTCCAGCAACGTGGAGTGGCAATCAGATTTGGGGGCGCAATTGTCATACATACTGGTGGATGGTCTGAGTAGGTCCTGGCCATATGCTCTGCTGAAAGGATCCAAGGGACAACCCCGCGGGAGCAGATCCAGTAATCTAGCCCCGACCAGGACGAATGTGCAGTTGTATAATAGGTGCCTTCTCTCTCATCTGGGTGCACATGACGCCACACATCTATGAGCCCATGGTCTGGAAACAACCGAGAAAGTGTGTCCTGAGTTTTTGTGTAGTGATGTGGGAGGGGATTAGACCTATCCTCTGAGGGGCATAAGGTAGTGTTAAAATCCCCCCCAGATGACGTGAGTGGATCCCACCTTGAGAATTTGTCCCCAGGGGGAACAGCCATTTCAACGCGGTTTTTACCACTCGTTGCAATTACATCGCATGCGTTACAACGCATGCGATGTTACAACACGTGGTAAAAACCACGCATACCATTACATCGCAGGCGCTTTTACAATGCATGCAATGTAATGGCTATCCACATCGTTGTGAGGAAACTGAGGTTGTTTCCTCACAACGACGTGGACCTCTGACGATGCAGGAAGCAGGAACCGGGAGCAGAGACGGCGACGCTTGAACCACGAGGAAAGAGGTAAGGCTGATTGTGCTTGGCGTGGGGGTAGTGGTTTAGGGTAGGGTAGTGTAGTCTAGGGGTGGGAGTAGTGGGGGGAGTGTAGTAGTGTTTTAGGGTTTAGGGTAGTGTAGGGGTGGGAGTAGTTTGGGTAGTGTTGTAGTGTAGTAGTGTTTAAGGGTTTAGGGTAGTGTAGGGGTGGGAGTAGTGTGGGTTGTGTTGTAGTGTAGTAGTGTTTTAGGGATTAGGGTAGTGTAGGGGTGAGAGTAGTGTGGGTAGTGTTGTAGTGTAGTAGTGTTTTAGGGTTTAGGGTAGTGTAGGGGTGGTTGTAGGTTGGCTAGTGTAGTAGTGTTTTAGGGTTTAGGGTAGTGTAGGGGTGGGAGTAGTGTGGGTAGTGTAGTAGTGTTGTAGGGTTTAGGGTAGTGTTGGGGTGGGAGTAGTGTGGGTAGTGTTGTAGTGTAGTAGTGTTTTAGGGTTTAGGGTAGTGTAGGGGTGGGAGTAGTGTGGGTAGTGTTGTAGTGTAGTAGTGTTTTAGGGTAGTGTAGGGGTGGGAGTAGTGTTGGTAGTGTTGTAGTGTAGTATTGTTTTAGGGTTTAGGGTAGTTTAGGGGAGGGAGTAGTGTGGGTAGTGTAGTAGTGTTTTAGGGTTAGGGTGTATTGTAGGGGTAGGAGTAGTGTGTTGTGTAGGTGTAGGGTTGTCACTTACCTTGCATACTTTTACCACGAGTATAGCTTTACCACGCATGCCTTTGCATTGTAATGGCATGCGTGGTAAAGGCATACTCGTGGTAAAAGTATGCGATGTAATGGCATGCGATGTCATTGACATCGCGTAGTAATACCCGCGTTGTAATGGCATCGTATTAGTATGCGATGTAATGACATACATTCGTCCCCTGAGGGTGGTGAAGTAGTCAGGATTATCAGTGCTTGGCCCGTAACAGCAAACGAGCGTGACCGATTGTGTGCCCAGTGTACCCCAGAGCATGCAACTCCTGCCTGAAGGGTCACTGAAAGTGCCACCTAAAATGAAGGATTTGTTCTTTTTAACTAAGATCAAAGTGCCTCGTGAGTAAGTAGAATAGGAGGATAACACTTGATCAGAAGCCCATTTGCTCCCGAAGCAATTAGGGCGACGGGGGGTCAGTGTGTGTCTCCCGAAGCATTGCAAACTATATTTGATGCCTATCATGGTATGTAAGGATTTCTTTACGTTTGCGTGTGTCGCCGAGACCTCTAACATTTCATGTGAGCAATTTTATTCGTAACTGTTCAGCGTGTAGAGGCCTTCCAAAGGGAGTGGCTCGTTATAAGAGACGCCCTAGTAAATGGAAAGTGTGTGATTATTTTGACGTGCGCTGGCATGTCTATCTGCTGATGGATCAAATAGATAACATTAAAATTCAACAATACTCAACCTCCCCCCACCCACGGCAGCACTCCAATCATGCTGGTAGTGTACTGCCCACCCCAAAGTAAATCCTCCCCCACCCACAACAGCACTCCAATTGTGCTGGTATGATATTGCCCACCCAAACCCCACATAACTCTTGACATTACAGTCCTGGTCAAGAAGTCTAACAAAAAAGTAAGTAATACGGGGGATCGCCCATGTGGGGGGCACCTGTGGGCCACGAAATCTTCCCTTCTCCCAACAATTACTGCTGAGCCGTGTCCCAGTGGTACGGGGATGGAGGGGGGAGAGAGGAAGGGATGGTGCTTGACAAAGTCCAGAACAAAACCTACAACGTACAATAAGCCCAACAGTAAGCTACACAGACAATAACATCCCTACATGACAGGGATCATGATGCAGCAGGCAACCAAAAGAGTGGGTAGGTCCGTGAATGTGCTCCAAAGCGTTAGTGTCCATTTTTTGAGTCAACTCGCTGTAGGGGATGGAGACCTGGAAGCACGGTCACTGGTATCTCGACGCGGTGATCGTCGCTTGACAGTCTTGAGGAGGTTCTCAACTTGTTACGGATTTGAGAAGAGAGTGTGTTTGCCTTGATAAGTAACCCGCAAACATGCCGGGTACATGAGGGCATATTCGATTTGTGCTTTGCGTAATTTTTGCTTGACCTGCAGGAACTTGCGACATGCCTCCTGAACTGCGACAGTAAAGTCCGGATAGATGGTAAACTCGTTGCCCTCAAATTGCATCGACTTGTTCTCTCGAGCCTTTTTGAGTGAGGTATCGGGGTCTCGATAGTTCAGGAGACGGGCCACAATAGGACGTGGAGTGCTGCCTGGAGGAGGTCGGGGACCCAAGGAGCGATGCGCCTGTTCCACAATAAGTTGCGATGAGAAGGCCTCCTCACCAAAGTTACCCTTCAGGAGGCGCTCGATGAAGTCTTCTATGCGGTCTGTGTTGGTGCTCTCCGATATGCCTATGAGTCTGATATTATTACGGCGACTGCGGGCTTCAAGGTCCTCTTTTTTGGCCGCAATGACTTTTTAAAGCTTATACATTTGCAACACTTGTTGCTGCATCTAGGATGTGGTATCTTCGTTGTCCGAAATGCGCCATTCGGCCTATTTGATCTATTAGTCGTGCTTATCCACTTTCTGGACGAGAAAGTCTAGGCGGCTGTTCATGGTGTCCATTTTCCCAGAAAGATCAGCAAGGCTATGCTGCATAGCCAAGAGATGGGTTTTAACTTCATCCTCTGGGGCTGTTGATTGCGTCTGCGACTGCTCATTTCTGGGTTGTCCGGATTCATCCGAATTGGACCGTGTAACAGTCTTTTTTGTTTCGAAGATGAGCTTCGGTTGGCGGCTATCTGGTTTCCCCATTGTCGCAAGAGTAAAGATCTGTATATGCAAGAGGATTAACAATAGCTGGAGGCACACACTAGGTAGCTATTTGGACGGCAAGTTGGAAGATGACAAGTCGTCTGTTGTGATAGTGTCACTACCAGGAGGAGGAAGTGCTATGTTCTAGAAGAAGTTGTTGCTTTCAGCAGCAGCAGTTGTCGGTATGGCCAGATGGAAGAACTGAGATCAACCTGTGGAGCAGCGAGCAGTGGAAGAGGAGGAAGGTAGGCCTCATAAGGCTAATGCCAGGCCACTGCAGGGTACCCTTAAGCGTATGTCGGGTGAGGTGATAGCGCAAAGTGGTTGGAGGAAGGCCCACTGTGTTACAACACTGCTGGGTCAGGGGGGTGGAGTAGGCATCTCAAGACATTGTGCTAAAGCCTAGCTGCTTGGGAAACAGTGGGGTTGCCGGTTCCGCGGAGGAGCAGTCCTGCTGGTGAATGGGCAAGAAATTGGTGCCAGCAGCACTGTGCAGAAAGGCGGAGGTGAGGTTCTCCAGAACCCGCACGGGTGGCGCAACAACGGGCTCACAGAGTGTCGCAGTAAGACGGAGTGGCAGGCCGGAAAGAACAGCAGATTGGAGAGGAATATTCTGCACAGGAACGGTGACCGGCAAAGGACTCAGGGCCGGTATACGGTAAAGGCCCACTAGGGCCAACGGTCAGGCACTATCCTCAGCGCTCGAGCCACGTAGAGATCCAGGTCAGGGAACAAGATGGGCGTCAGATTTCACATCACCCGTAGGTGCCCCCTCCAAATGGAGCACTGTTGAAGCCGGCAGGTAGGGCGCCCGCTGTGGTGGAATGCTAGTAGTGCCTACCGTATCGGTACAATGTAGAGCCCTTGGGTTGTAGTAAGGTGGGACCCTCGATGAATGGGAGAGAGCCCAGGGCACAGTTACGGCAAAAGAAACAATGCAGCGGTACAGTGCAGCCTATGGAATGCTGTTGGCACGGGAGGGTAATGACACTCACACAGTCCAGGTAATTCTGCCAGATCACAGAAACAGCATGCACCTCAACGCATTCATCAGGAACTCCTGAGTATCCTCACAGCTTCTGTCTGCCCAGATATCGGTAGTCGTTGCAGGCAGACAGATGGGAGAACACCAGGCGAAGGGAACGGGCAGCCACTGCTTGCTGAGTAGAGGGGCCAGTCACCACGTGGAATCTCTGGGGCTTGAGCAGCAGGAACAGCCGTGCGGGTCTCCAGGAGTGTCACCACGCTCGCCCCGTGTGCCACAAAGTTCGACCAGGAGTCGCCTGCCGGGGCTGGAGAACCTCAATTTTTGCCACAGAGCTGAAGGATAGGTTAATGAATAGGCGGCCAGCTGTACATGCAGGATTAGTGGGGTAAGTTCAAGGATAAATGACGGATTATGCCGCCAAGCTGCCAGAGCCTCACTGGTGTGCGGGCATCTTGGTTGTGCGCCACCTAGCGCCCCCTACCTAGGTATCTTTGTGCGCATAAGCAGACTATACCCACTGTAATGAGACACATAGCCATACTTCACACTTGTATGCTTTACATCCAGGACCAATGTAATAGAGTCACAATTTCACACTCTATTACATTGGTCCCCACACATTAGGCTACTTGTGTCAATCAGTACTGATGCATCGCCTCTGTATTCTGACGCATTGCTGTAGCTGCGTCTGTTGGAATACCAACTTTAGCAATGCTCCACTTTTGTGGCTGATGCGTTGCGGCATCCTTCCCACAGATGTATCAGAGTTTCTGACCCATCCTTGGGACCTTACACCATGTTACCCCGTATTGTAAATGCTACACATCAATGTCGTCGTCAACTGTCTTACCGCAGCGCAGGTTATTTTGACACATCGGTGCCTTAGTGCAGCGATGCATCATTCCTTGTAAATGAGGCCCTTAGTTTACAAGTTATCCACTAAATTTGAGTTAGTAGACCATGGCTCTTCCATATTCTTCATTTGATAGTTGATAAATGGGTGGCATCACTATTTGAAAGTTGATAATTTGCACCAGCAATTTCTTTTTTACATTAGTAGCAAAGATTGACTGGATGTAGCTCCAGTAAAATTGGATCGGTTTTCTGGTAGGGATGCAGGCAACCAAAACCAGAAATTATTTTCAATTGTATTTACTCACTTTTTAGTTTTGGAAAACCTCACCAGCACCTTTTCTATCCTTTCTCCTCTGGTGTTTGTCTATGTTTCCACACTGGAGGTTATATCACAAAGACTAGTCTATTTTAATTGTAAAGATGGCTAAATAAAATTACTTTTTAAATTTAGAACACATTTCCTTATAAATGCTGCATGATATTTAAAGTAATACTTCAGTTGGAAGTTTTATAATCCTTCTCATTTTCGGACATAAACTAGAAAATTATTCCCGTAGCTCAGTGTGCAATTGAAGTGTCCTTTATATAATAGATAACGCTCTCTGCTGGGGTTTCTCTAAATTACATAGCAGTTTGAAGACGACCCTGAAGTAATGAAATTTACAGAGGGGAAAATATTAAAAACATTTATCTAGTTAACCTGCCTAATTCCTGTCATCGTTGGCTGACTCTGTGGAATTCTACAAGAAGCTCATATCAGCGTCTGTATTATTTCCTTCACTTTCAGTGAGCTTCGCTTTCAGTTTTGAGGGACCTACATATATTTGTGCCTAACTAGAAAACCGTACAGTGGATGTTGATTAACAAATTTCTCCTTACGCGGCTGGTAGAAATATATCAGTCAGCCTTCTTTTACAATGTTTAAATCATGCATTTATTTTTCATTTCCCTCTGTCTGTCGTTTAAAAATTGGACATATCATAGTGTGAGAAATTGGGTTGTTTGTTGAGTGGGGTGTGAGCCCTTCTCAAGCAACAGCCACAATCCTTGTCAGAGTGAACCACAAAAGTCACTGAATTAACCTGTGCTTAACACTCTGGTAGTTTGGCACAAACCAGTCAAGCTTAACTACGAGCCAAAGTGTAAACTATTTATGCACTTCACAAACACAAACAAAGGGAAAACACAAGCCAAGAACAATCCCACGTCAAGTTAGAAACAACAGAGTAAAATGTAATCATTTATTAAACACCAGAACGACAAACATCCAATCAGACGAACCATAGATATGCAATTCCAAAAATGTAAGGGAAGTATAGCGCCTAAAAGCAAAAAGGCGGCTTTTTGAAAGACTATTCGGCTCTAGGATTAAACTGACCCCTGCCCTGATGCTTCTGGGATATGATAACTACTTGGGGCTTAATACCGCACAGGAATATTGTATATTTGTGGGAACAGCAATATTTAGGAAAATTCTAGCTGCTAGGTGGAAGGATGCAGAACCACCTACCTTCCAGATGTGGCTAGCTAGGCTTCTTGGAGTATATAATCAAGAGATGGCTCTGTATGCATGCAGGGCAGGCAGGCCAGAATTCGGGGGGAGGGGGAATTTGGGCATATGTTTCAGAATGGAGCAGAGAAGCCAGGGGATTTTAATAAGGGGGTAGGGGACCACGAGTGGCGATGGTAGGCTTCTCCATCTGTATGCTCCTGTTATCCGGGAAGAATAAGGTCGTAAGGGTCTTACGCCCTAAAGGATTGAACTGCAATGCTTTATTGCCTAGTTTTAACCTTCTAATTTCAAACTATATATGCCACTTTTTAGTAATCGCTTTTCTACTGGTTAATGTTAATGTTACTGGGTATTTATTAAGCGCACGGCTACTCCCTGGAGTGTCCCGGCGCTGATCATAGAACCCGCAACAAAGATAATCAACAAACATATATCACAGACCCAAATCAAGGAAACAGTGTTGTTTTTAGCTTATGACGAAAACGCAAGAGATCAGATTCCTGGCGTAAGTCAGAAGGAAGATTATTCCATAGGGCGGACGCCAGTACCTGAAAAGTACGGCCACCCTGACGGGAAAGAAAAAACCTGGGAGTACAGAGTCGTTGGGCAGTAGAGGACCGTAGCAAACGTGAAGGTACATAATGTTGGCAGCGATCCCTTAAATACGGTGCGCCAATATTATGAGAGGCTTTAAAGGCCAGTACCAGAGCTTTAAAGAGAATCCTCTTGCGTACCGGAAGCCAGTGCAGAGTTTTCAGAAGAGGGGTCGTATGGGTGTGACGATCGGCCAGATAGATCGCTCGAGCAGCAGCATTTTGAGCCACCTGGAGGCGATTCAGAAGATATTCAGGCAAACCAAGATACAAAACATTCGCATAGTCAAGACGAGATGATACCAAAGCCTGGACAACTGTCTTTCTATGAGATTGAGAGAGCAATGGAAGAAAGTTACGCTACATCCTGAGTAAGCCAAAGCAGATGCCTACCACAGACTGAACCTGGGCATTCATGGAAAGCTTATTATCAAGTTTCACCCCCAGGTTCTTGACCGTGGTAGCTAGGTCTGAGGGCGGAGACATGTTAGAAGGCCACCAATCACGCCAGTTATCAACTGGTGCTCCGCCAAAAAAAATCATTTCTGATTTGTCTGAATTACATCTCAGGTGATTAGCGTTGAACCAGCTGAAGACTGCCGAAAGGCAGCGCTTGATAGACAGTCCGTCTAAGACTTCTCCCCTGGCACAGGTGACTAGCAGTTGGGTATCGTCTGCATAAGAGACGATTCTGGCACCAAAGGATTCAACCAACTGTGCCAGAGGAGCAACACACACATTAAATAGTGTAGGGCTCAGAATTGAGCCCTGGGGGACTCCTACATTCATAGCTTTGATGTCGGCCTCAAAAGGGGGAGACCAGACAGTTTGCTGTCGGTTAGTTAGGTAGGAACTGAACCAATGTAAGGCGGTATGACCAATACTGCAACTCCAAAGACGATCAAGGAGAAGGTCATGGGGTACGGTATCGAAGGCCGCCGATAGGTCGAGCAGGACCAGCACTGCACGGCCGCCATTGTCCAGAGTGACTTTTATCAACTCAGAGATCTCAAGGAGAGCGGTTTCGGTGCTATAGTTAGCACGGAAACCCAACTGACTGGAATGTAGAATGTTGTTAGATTCTATAAATTCTCCGAGAGTATGATTGACATATTTTTCCAGGATTTTAGATAAGGCCGGAAGTAAGGAGATGGGCCTGTAGTTGCTAGCCTGTAAGGGGTCTGCAGAGGGTTTCTTTAACAGGGGAAGGATTTTACCCAATTTCCATTGATCCGGGAAGGTCCCTGAGGAAAGTGAAAGATTCAAAATTTTATTAACAGCAGGATTAATAACTTCCGCAATAGCGGCAAGGACTTTTGCAGGGCAGGGATCGGCTGGGGAGCCAGACTTTAGAGAACGAAGAAGATGTAAGGAGTTCTCTAAGGGAATAGCAGGAAAATGAAGTAGGCAGTTAGAGGCAGGGGGAGGTTGCTGGAAAAGCCGGTCCGGCTCCAGATCGCAGTTAGGGCTCACCTCTCCGAAAGAAGCTTGGAGAGAAGCAATTTTATTGTAGAAGAATAGAGCAATATCTTCGGTCCACGCTTTAGTAGGGGTAAAAGGATTTTTTAAAACAGTGGGGGACGTAAAGTCTCTTACAACCCTAAAGAGTTTGGCGCTTTTATTGGCTGCCTGTTCAATTTTCGTATTAAGAACATCCGACTTTACCATTAAATTGGTTCAGTTCATCTGTGGTGCTTCTCTTCCTAAGCGAGGTATCTGTATGTGTATTTTTGCACAACCCCACTAGAATTCGAATGTAAGAATGAATTGCAAGGTTTTCTGTTTTTTAAGTTTGGTTTACATTTTTTAATTCCAAATCTGCATAAATTTCATTCTATCTTTTGTTCCTATTTTGGACTAGTTTATATGTGGTGCTCCTGTTTTCGAATTGTAACAATTGCTTTATGATCTGATTTGATGACATTTATTCTTGTGTACGGTGCTATTTGGGTATGAAATAAAAAAAAAAGGAAAAAAATAAAAGCACAAAGGGCCACTTGCAGTTATCTGGTCGTGCGAGACTGGATGAATGTCACAAGTTCAGGTCAACCATGATGGAGCGCATTCTGGATACAGAGACCAGGTTAGCCTAGCTGAAAAACGTACATTCGAAAGCCCACAGCAAAGAGTCCAATTTGCGGTGGAGGAGGCCGCAGAGAGCAACAAGAGCATTGTGAATGGTGCTTGCTGTAGTATGAAGAGCAAGCCGGGCATCACAGACAATGTCTGTGGTGCACAGATCCTGTTGGAGGTCACGGGCAGTCGTTGCTGGAGCTTCACGTTGGTGGTTACCACAGCTGTTGATACTGTAGAGTGAAGTGCAAAGCTCGCATTGTCAGTCACCACTAGTGGACGCTGTAACACTTAGAATCAAGTCCATCGGGCCAGTTTGCGAAGGGTCCAAATCTTCAGGATTCCTCCTTTCTTCTAGGAGGAGCTCAGATGATGCTACACCAAAGGGTTCAAGGCGTGGGAGGCACCTCTTGGAAATCAGAAACTCACTCCAGCAGAGGCCAGCAGGGCTCAGGCAGATCCAGTTCCAGGTCCGGGCAGATCCAGTGGCGTAGGTCAACCAGTTGCAGGTCAACTGGGCACTTGCAGCGAGGCCTCTGGAGCTTTTTGAGTACTCAGAACTGTACTCAGTACAGGAGGTCACTTCAGCCTGGGAGGAAGGGTGCAAGTCCAGTCTTCCTTCTTAGACAACAGGGCCGGCCTCAAGCAGCAGGGCAGTCCTCTAGCAGCAGGGCAGTCCTCTAGCAGCAGGGCAGTCCTTTTTCTGTAGTATTCACAGGTCCAGTAGTGTACTGAAGAGTTGTTCTGAGGGTCCCTTTTCTATACCTGGTGCCCAATTTAAAGTAGAAGAAACATCTGGAGTCTTTCCCCTACAGAGGTGTCTGGACTTTCATGGTTCTCTGCCCTGGTCCTAGTCTGTCTGCTGGCACAATAGGCTAATGTGAAGTCCTTTGTGTGTGAGCTGAGGTTGTATCTTTGAAGTGCAAGTGTGACAGGTGACAGGTGATAGCTTCCTCCCTCTCATCAAGTCAGGATGCCCAAAACTACTAACACCGATGCCCTCTATTGTGATGCTGTCTGGAAGGACTACACAAAGGTCAACTGCAAACTACACCTAGTCATGTGAGCCAGGATAGAGGCCGCAGACACCAAATGGTTAGGACAAGAAATTGAAAACTTTCTTAAAGTGACATTTTCAGGATTAACATCCGACTTTACCATTAAATAGGGTTTTAAATTTCAATTCCTCAGACGCCAAACCAGAGTTTTCTACCTTTTAAATACACTGCATCCTACCATAAGGACTGTTTGGGGCCTAGCCTAGAGGTGACCTGTTTGTATTAAAAGTAGAGGTGGCTGATGGCAAACACGACTAGAAAGAGTCAAAGATCACTGACTTACTCAGCTCTATTTCTGTCTTAGAGCATCTGGAAGACTGCTTCCCTACAGCTAACAATAAAACAGTATCCAGTTGAGTCCCGCACATCAATGTAGATCCTTAACACCTCAACACCTCCAACTCTTTGGAACCATTGAAACATGCAGCCCTTTTAAAGAAACCCTTGGCTGACCCGACCAAAATCGCCAATTACTGAAAGATAGATTGTGCCTGAGCGGGGAGGTGTGGCGTGACAAGAGGAGCAGACAGACAGAGCAGACGGAAAGGTGCCGGATGCAGACCTGAGCCTGAGCCCATTGAGCCGAGCCGAGCCTAAAGCTGAGATACTGGCAGCAGGGCAGCTGGGCAGTGTGTTGCTTGGAGCAGCATGTTGCTCAGCCCAATGGTTGCGGCCGATAGTAGCCGGGAGACGTGTTGTATGGCACGCCCACACTGTACATTGAACAACAAAAAGCTACTCACCAATCCCTGAAGCACTACAAGCACATTACAGCAGCACCAACCGCATTGTGTAGCGGTGCACTGCAGGTGGGTGCGGCAGTATAGGTGCGGCAAGTGAGTGCAAGTGAGTGCAGCCACCACTACTGGTAACGTAATTTTTTATTTGTACATGATTGATTAAAACCTTTACAAAAAAGTGACATATTGCTAGAAATTGCTAAGAATTCATTTTTTACAGCTTCTGAGATTTAAAAATGTGCGTAATACCAGTTTATAGTCATCAATAAAATTGAAAGTTTAAAAGTTTGCATTATGCAAGTTCATCATTGTCAGTTAAAATTCAAATGCCTCGAGACCCAGAGACATTTAGAAATTACTCTAGATTAAACAGAATACTGAATGATTATGCTCTAAAGTTCCCGAGGCGAAAATAGTACTAACTTGTTGGTCTTAGGGAAGGTATACTTCCCCAAGTTGTACCATTGCTCAGTTGTTACCTCAACATCAAGTGCCCATGGTACGTCTTCAGATGTTTCAAGCTACCATCAAGGAACTGTTCAGACTGTCTTATGTTGAGCCACACTCAGTGTGCTCTTGTGCCTTTTTGTTACTAGGTCAAAAAACTTTGTGACCCGACAGTTTAATTTTGTTGCATTTGGATTTAAAACACAATTTGACTGCCTGCCTGCATGTTTGAACACCATGTAAATTGAAGGATGGACGTAACAGACTGTGCCTAATATCCTTTAATTTAGGACAGTTGCAAACAACATGAATAATGTCTTCCTTACCAGCTCCACATAAGCGACACTGCTGCGGGCAGTTTTTTCATTCCCAAGGTGGCAAGTGAGGGGCAACTGGAATTACTCCGAGGCGTAATTTTAAGAACTTTTCTTTCGTCTTTATGTTAACTCCAATTTTAAGGTACACTTGAGGTTGCAATGATCCGTAATCGCTAAGTGTGACCCCGCCATGTGCTCTTTTAGTTAATGCCTCCTTGTCCTCAATAGAGGATATAATTTGTGCTGATTTTTTCAAGGTTTTTTTAAAAGACGAAAGATAAGTGGGAGTGCTCCAAAGGTCTAACAGTCCCAAGACTTGGAGCGAGTCAAATAAATAATCTCTGGCTGAGGATTTCCTGTGTTGGAGTAGCTCTTCCCATAGATTGGAACTTAAAGAACCAACCTCGGCACTGCAAATCTTATGCCAACTAATGACATACGCTCCCCTTCTTTCCAGTGTTTGTTTTAAAAGGCCGAATTCTAGCCGAATTTGCGCTGGAGAAACATATCTTGGTAAGTTAAAGATTGCTCTCTATGGTTTTGCTATCACTATATCCAGTAGTGCAGCATCCTTTCCTTGAAGGGGTTCACTCCCATATGTGAGGGTCGGCTGTAGCTTTGCATGCAAAACCTGAAGCAAGGGATCAAGCGTTAAGTCGGGAAGTTTGACCTTTAAGGACTTTATCGCCAAATAAGTCACTGCTCTCTTCCCCCGCAGGGACTCCAATTAGGGTTTGAACGAGTTCTTATGGTCCAAAATTACTCCCAGGTATTTGTAAGTAGTTACCAAGTACAACCCTTGTCCATTTAGGTGCCAATTGATCTTCCTCTTTTTCCGATAGTTCACTACCATGATCTTGGATTTTGTAAAATGTATTTGCCAGTAAAATGCATTTGCAGCGTGTGGGTGGTTGCGGAGAGCGTGCCCTGGTGACACCACAGAGGCAGCCCATCTAGGTGTGGGTGCGGCCTGCAGTGACACCAGGAGGCCCCACTCACGGAGGGGGCAGTCAGGCAGGCAACAGGAGCAGGAGCTCCAAAAGGAACCCATCGAACCCATTGGCGTCCAGCGGGGGCGATTCTACAGAGATAAGGATAACAAAGGATAGCAAAGGAGCAGTAGTCAAGCAGCAGTATTCAGAGGGACATCACAATCTTGCTGCATCCAGTCAAAGTCAAAGGAATAAATGCCCAATTAAAAATCAACACACAACATACAATATAATTTGAATCGAACTTGTGGATCACAGTGAAACTGTAGTCTTCAGCAGCAGCCACCAGTGAATAAGGCTCATATAAACCCTGACAACCTAGGGACATAAGGACACAAGGACACAAGGCCATAAGGCCATAAGGCCATAAGGTCATAAGGTGAAGGCCATACGGAACACTAAGGATACACCAAGCTACCAAGCTACCAATTTCCAACTTACAAAGGTTTATAAAAAGAGACAAAAATGCCCTAAAGGACAGTTACAGCATAGCACACCATGAGGTCAGGACGTGTGCGTGGTGGGCCTATACTTACAAACAATGCAAGCAAGCGCAAAAGAAAATTTAAAACATCTGATGGCTCAGTGGGTGAACCGCAGGCAACGATCAGACCCGACTCACAGCAAGTTGGCACTATAATCTAAATTATCTCTGACACAAATGAGTTAAGCAATATTATTCTAACAACGGAAAAAAGTAAAACCCTAAAACATTGCCTCTTTCAGCCTAAGAAAGATACAAAATGTTGTTTCTTAAAAAATGCGGGTGATACTCTTCTCTCGTGCTCCACAGCATTACTAGGCCTTGGGGCGACCTTCTAGCCTACTCGCCAATCGAAGAGTGGCAGCAAAAAAGGAAAGGAAAGTCCAAGCACTGGGGTAGAGAACTCTAGACCAGCCTATTCAACATCAGTTCCACAGTGCCAAACTATCTCAGGGCCCCGGAGTCTTCAGACCCTGGGAAAACTTACTGTAGTAGATATAGAGACAATTCAAGAGCACAGGACTAAGGAAGTGCTGAAAAGCTCCATAGAAGGATTAGGTACTGCAATTATGATGCACTAGATACACCAAACACACCAATGTCCGGATTTATACCCCATAGCAAAAACAAAAAGCGTTACAATTGAGGCATTAACCATATGCGAGCTAGACAGTCCTAAAGAAATTCTGCAGTCGAAAAACATAATAGATGTACCTGTGAAGGAGAGGAAAGACACAAAAGCTTATTGGTACCATCTGTAATCTCAGGTGATGATCTGGGTTTAGAGCATAAAACACCGCTTGCTCTATCACCAATACAAACTTGGGTGCTGATTCCGCGATCCGGTAAAACCCAGGTACAAATGGTCGTACGGAGCGTTTTCACCGTACGACTCGTACCCGGGAAATCCACCGTACAAACCAGCAAGTACGATTCGTACAGAAATACAATTTCCGTACGAATCCTAAAAAACACAGTGCGGCTAAAAAATACATACAATTCCGATCCTGGACAGCGCGTACGCGATGTCTGCACGGAGTTAGGCAGCGTTTTACGGACCAGCAAGTACGATTCGTACCCACAGCACTCCGCACGGCTATATTTTTACGGGAGCCAAAAACTGCCGGAAAAGCTAAGTACGCCGTGATGCACAAGGAAAAGGGGGCCCGGTACGCGCTGTACCCCCCTCGTAGGTACGCACCGTACCCCCACCCCCCCGTAGGTATGCACCGTACCCCCACCCCCGTAGGTACCGCGCCGTACCCCCACCCCACCCCCGTAGGTACGCGCTGTACCCCCACCTCCATAGGTATGCGCCGTACCCCCACCCCCACCCCCGTAGGTACGCGCCGTACCCCCACCCCCTGTAGGTACGCGCCATACCCCCAGCGCTATGTGCTGGGGGTACAGCGTGTACCTACGGGGGTGGGGGTATGGCGCGTACCTACGGGGGTGGGGGTATGGCACGTACCTATGGGGGGTGGGGGTACAGCGCGTACCTACGGGGGGGTGGAGGTACGGCATGTACCTACGGGGGTGGGGGTACGGCGCGTACCTAAGGGGGGGTGGGGGTACAGCGCATACCTATGGAGGACGGCGCGTACCTATGGGGGGGTGGGGGTACGGCGCGTACCTACGGGGGTGGGTGTATGGCGCGTACCTACAGTGGGTGGGGGTACGGTGCGTACAGGTACGGGGCTGGGCTACGGTGTTGGGGTACGGTGCGTACAGGTGCGGGGCTGGGCTACGGACCTCGGGTGCGGCGCGTACAGGTGGGGGGCTGGGGTACGGTCCTGGGATACGGGGCGTACAGGTGCGGGGCTGGGAGATGGGCCTGGGGTGCAGCGCATACAGGTGGGGGGCTGTGCTACGGTGTTGGGGTACGGTGCGGAGGGGGGGTACGGTGCTGACATACGGGGTACGGTGCTGACATGTGCGGGGTGAGGGTGGCTGTACGAATCGTATCCGGGCACAAGTTTACCCGTGTACATGTAAGCTACAGCGTTCGCTCCATACGGGGCCTTTTACATGCGGTTGTGTATTCGGACAGGCGGTACGGATCGTACTTGCGCGCTCGGACTTCTGTTTTACGATTTGCACGTATAAATGTCTGGCTCCCTATCGGACACTTTTCCCGACGCTATTCGGACGTAAAAATTTACGGCTCCCTCTCGGACCATTTTCCCGACGCAATTCGTATGTATTTTTCACGTACGAATCGTACTTCGCAGTTTGTACGGTACTTGTACGATTCGTACGTGAAAATATCCGGATACGAGTCATACGCAATTTTTTTTACCCGGATCGGAATCGGCACCTAAATCTACATTGTATGTGGTATACAGTAAATCTTTAATAAGCATGTGTAAGTATTGTTAAGAACTACATTTTATATGAAACGTACGTGCAACATTAGTGCACACATTACATAAAAATCCATTGTTGTTTCTAGAGTAATAACATTCTATACATGTGAAAATGGTGGATTTATCAAGTGTCCAAAGATGATCTCAATTAATATGGTTAAGGGTCATGGTGTAAAGCATGAATTCTCAAATTCTACAGTGAATGGACTGTAATAATGATACCAAGTGCAACATTTCATATTTATATCATATCACACAGAAACATATGCTAAGTGTATTATCATGATATGCATTTGTGACTTATAAAGGTGGGGTCAAAATTACGCTGTACCAGTATCCAAGGTATTCTTTTCAGATTTGGCCCTGTGGATGAATTTCTCAGGGTCAGAGAAAATTATGGATGATTGGCATGATATTAAGGGTGAGATCTGGTATGGAGTAAAGGTTTGTGCTCTGTTCACACATAAGATGTTTTGGGCCAGCGGTGTCAGGCGCCCTCAATAGGCCATCTGTGATATGGTTATGTTTCATACTTTGCTTGGTTGCTTATAACTTGGGATACAACTCAGGTGGTTTAGTTCTCTCTTGGATATACATGTAGAGTTGAGAGTGGATCCTGGCTTTTGCACATTCTGTTTTCATGTTTTCATTATAGGCTTATGTTAGAAGTTTCCTCCACTATTTTGAAGGATTGATTGCAGTTACTATCTTGCGTTTCTAAATGGCGCAATGAGCTGAGTAATCCACATGTCAGATTATAACCCATGAGTCTATTCCAAAGGGTTTCAGTCAAAGACTAGCTCCTGCCTGGTATGTCTTCATACACGAAAACAAGTGATGTAGAAGACGGAGAAAGTGGTAATGGTTTTCAGTTACTGAAAACCAAAATCACATCTAGGGGGTTGTTCTCAAGTGAGATTAGTGAAACTAAATATGTATGTTCCATGCCTCATTTAAAGGAGGATGTGTTGATTGATGCTGGTGGAGTCAGCGTCAGGTTGGCCCGTTCCCTACAGCGCTGCATTGAACATCACAATATTGAGTTCAATAATGTTAACGCACTCAGATATCGACTCCAGAATATCGTTTACCTACATATCATAAAGGTAAGAATGTGTCGCAAACTATCGATTTAGGGGCATATTACCAAGGGCCGGTGATACAATTATCGCTGCTTTAGCGTCCGTTTTTCGGGCGCAAAGCGGCGATAATTATATTGCATTATTTACAAGGACATGCTAGCGTGTGTTTCCTTGACTTAGCTCCCGTTTTTCACACCTCGTCTCGCGTCGATAATGAGATGCAAAGTAGGCGTGGCTGCGAAAACAACATGGGAAAATATCGCGAAGGCAGCTTCGCGATATTAACAACGAGGAGTAGCGATAATTTAAACCGCGCTAACTCTGCCTTAACTCAGGAATTTAACGTCTGTTAAATTCCTGACTAAGGCATACCTAACATGCGAGGTGCATTGTGGGGCTAAGGCCACAGGGCCTATCATCAAGCTTATCGCCTTTTTCCATGGAACATCGCTGGAAAACCAGCGATGTTCCATGGAAAACCCAGCTATTGCTGGAATAGTTATCGCCATAGCGCTAAGCGTTGATAATACAGCACTAGCTTGGCGATATATTCCAGCGACAGCCGGCGATAATTAAAAGCGTGCTAAGCGCGCTCAGCGATAATTATCGCTGGGGCTTGATAATATGCCCCATAGTATTCTTAACTTTACATGTACTTACCTCAATAATAGCGCAGATCCCTTCTAAAAAAGCACCTCAACAGGCTGGGCATTAGAACTCTCCGGCAGGCAGTAAAGGCCTGCTTGGACGGAACGAACATCCAATTAGCATGCCATGTTGTCAAATTTTTGGACAAAGCAGAAAAGAAACAAGAATGACAGAGGGTGAAAACAGGCCGACACCAACTAACGAAGTAAAACCCCAAAACTGATAAGGAACTATTTCACTTGACATGGATAATGGCTTGATACCCGAATGGTAAAAACAGGACACAATAACACTCCAGGGGACTGTCACGATCCAACAGACCCAGTAACAAAATACCACAGCTTGGCCAACATCCAGGCGCAAAATAAACTGACAGTCCTTTTTTCCCTGTAATCATTATAATTACTTTTTTTTTTCTTTTAATCACTCAAAGCTAATTTTGCTGTATATACACACTTCTCATTTTCTCTTTTAAACATCAATTGTATTTAATCCATGGTTTTTATATGTTAATAATTGCAATGGTTTTAATTAACTGAGCAATAAAGACTTCTTCACTATGATTTTTTTTTTACCTCAATAATATAGTATTAGATGATATTGGGTAGTCAATACGAGTGCAGGGTGGTATTAAAAAAGCAAGATTTATACCAGGGACTAAATTATCTTATTAGTCCTTCTCTTGCTCATAATGGTGCTCGCGCTGACCTTAGAGTAAGGTCTATGTGCTCAGCTGATGTAGTGCGGCTATTGTTCTGCAAACAGGATCTCCTAGTGGATAAATGTGATCAAAAGAAAGTGATAAAAGAAAAGGGTTAAAAACGATTGTTTTCTGCATATGGTTTTAACCTCATAAAAAGGCTTTATAATTAGAAAGAATATTACTTATGTGTAACCAAAGCATTGCCGGCCTTGTTTAAAATGATTGCTTTCAATAGTGTTTTGGAATATGGCACCGTCTCTGGGAGTTACTATTGTCAAGGAACCCATCGAATATTGAGAATTTGATAATAAAATTCAAATAGCACCTAATATATGAAACAGTGAACATTAAAGGCCATATTTCTGTATTTGGACACAACTGGAACAATCCTGTGCCTTTTGAAATAACAGACACAATAAAAATGCAAGTGATAAAATATACAAAAGGTTTTCCCCTTCAAATTTGTTCCATAAATCAATTTAAAATAATCCACACAACCCAGAACCGGGTTTAGAACCTATAGTAAATAAGCAATGCCCATAACCCAAGAGAGGTCGAAGATGGTTTTTATCCATTGACCCTTTTTTGCAATTTCTGATTTTCCTTTGAACTTTCCCCTTTGTGTGCCATGTAGAGGCTGGCTGTCCCGATTGTTTCTTTCTGGCAGCTTACTTCCAGGCTCTCCTGGCTTGGTTTTCAATTATGCAATGTTTGAAGCAAAGGGCAAACAATGCAGTGTTTCATTTCTCTTCAAGAGAGAAACCTTTTACTTTATTATTGTTTCCCAGGAGACCAAACCGGAAAGAAAATTGTAAGAAAATAAAATAAATGTTTTAAAGCTTCCATGTGCCCACTTAAAAAAAGGCTGTCTATATAATAACACTGCTCTGAAACAAATGAATGAGTTCACATGAAATTCTGTTTCTGTCTAAAATGATAGCGTCCACACGTTGAAGGCTCTGAAGTGTTACCCTAGACTATGCATTGTAACTAACGTGACTGGAAAAGTTAGTAGTATGCTTTTGCAATGTTGCATTTGAATAGTGCTCTGTACCCCTATTGGGGTCCCTATGCACTTTCTAGGTGGTCAAGTACATAGCCACTGAGTTTGCTATTTAGTGCTGGGCGAATTTTAGAGCCTCATTTATGAAAACTGTCGGATCGCTGCGTGAAAACAGCGATGCAACAGTTTTCACTGTGCCCTGTTTGCGACACGAAGGATGCGCTGTATTGAATGTGCGGTGTTCCATGCCGCAATGAGTTACAGATACGTCAGTATTTTTGACGTATCTGTAGGCGCAGTAATGACGAATCGCTGGAGTGTGTCGCAGAAGTGACGCAAGTCCATCAAAGTGTCATTACACATGGGCAAGTCCCATGCTAAATGCGCCTGCGTTAGTCTTATGCGGTGAGGCAGGCATGAGATTTTCAAGTAGTGGTGTCCTAGAAGTGGCGCAGTGAAAACTGATAGATTTCACTGCGCCATTTCTACAAGGCTTTTTACGGGGCAACGCCCACCCCGCATACATTATACCTAACACAGGTATAATGTAGCGCAGGGCTTTACAAAGTGATGCATCTGCTTAGAAATGTCACTTTGTAAATAGGGCGCAACATGGCAAATATTTTACTCCGCCGCTGCATCACAAAACGTGATGCAATGGTGGCGCAAAAGTGTTGCCAGGCCTCATAAATAAGGCCCTTGGGGGAATATCTACAAGACGACGATAGAAAATTATCACCGCTTTTGCGGCCGTTTTCGGCCGAAAAGCGGCTATAATTTTATCGCCTAATTAGCAAGGTCACGCTAATGCGTGAAACCTTGCATTAGCGCACGAATTCCTAACGCCCAGCTTTGCATCTCTAATGAGATGTAAAGTGGGCGTTCCTGACCTGACATGAGAAATGTCGCTAAGCGACCTTTCTCCTATAATCAAGCCCCACGCTATGAAGCATAGAGGCAAGAAAAGTAGCAATAACCCGTGTTATCGCTACTTTCCTTACGCCTGCTTCAGGACTGACTTACCATGATATCCTATGGAAGGTGGATATCATGGCTAAGTTTGTGAGGCCCTATCAACAAGCTAACACCACATTTCGTGAGAATATTGCTAGGTTTTCAGCGATAATCTCACGTTAGCCGGTGATAATTATTCTAGCGCTAAGTGCGCTTAGCGATAATTATCGCCGGTTGTTGCTGATATGCCCCTTGGTTTTTAGTGAAGCTTATGAGTAGTATGTTTAGGGACTCATTTATGAAAACTGTTGCATTGCAGCGTGAAAACCGCAATGCAACAGTTTTCACAGCGCCCTCCTTGCAACGCGATGGATGTTCCTTATTTAATGTACGGCGCTGCATGTCCAAAGGAGTTACATACACGTCAGTAGTTCTCACTTATTTGTAGGCGCAGTAATGACGCAACTCCAGCAATGTGTCGTTACACATGGGCAAATCCCATGTTAAATGTGCCTGAGTCAGTCTTACTCCTGCTGTAAGGCAGGCCTGAGATTTTGACGTTTTGAAGCAGTGGCGTCCTAGAAGTGACGCAGTGAAATCTATCAGATTTCACTGCGCCAGTTCTATGAGGCTTTTTACGGGGAAACACCCACCCTGCATACATTTTGCCTGATGCAGGTGCAGAGCTTTACAAAGTGACGCATCTGCTTAGATGCTTCAATTTGTAAATAAGGCGCAACATGGCACATTTTTTTACGCCACCGATACATCACAAAAAGTGACGCAACAATTGCGCAAAAGTGTTGCAAGGCCTCATAAATAAGGCCCTTCGAGTCTTGCTTGGGATTTATGGTTATGTGCCTGTTGTGTTGCAGCCGACTTGTGGCAGTGTTTATGCATGAAGCAAATGCAAAAGTCAGTGAGAGACAGGGTTGCAACTGTGACAGCCGGGTTGGTATTGTTTTTCCCAGTTATAGATGTTTGCTGTTTTTGATTTTTTGTGCTGGTAGGGTGTTCTAGCACTTAAAAGTCTGAAGAGAGAAGGGAAGCTTAGTCAATGTTGGTTTTGGTACAACAGGCAATTATCAAGAGCTGGCCATTATGGATCTGAGGTTGTTCCTACGCTATAGATTCTGTTAAGTGGATTGAATGAATTTTGGCCCTAAGTCATGAATCACCTAGTGGGAGATGTAGAGGGCCGTGGAAAAGATATCTCCTCCGGGTGAAAGCCAGAGCAGGGGTGATATGGTTGTATCACTTCAAGTATAAATCCTGTCTGGTGGCAGTGTTGTGAATTCGCTGAAGGCTGTGGAGTAGATACTGTGGCCCCAATCTCAATGCCATTGCTGTTGTGAAAAGGTGACAACACCAGGATTATTAAGGCTTGCCCTCTGTGGGGAAATACTCTGTTTTAGGAAAAATCTATTAATAAAGTAAGACAGAACAATTTTACACAATATTGGTGCCGATTCCGATCCTGGAGAAACCGGGTACGAACCGTCGGACGGAGCATTTTCTCCGTCCGACTCGTACCCGGTTAAAAAACATTACAAAAATGCAAGTACGATTCGTATGGAAACACTATTTCCGTACGAATCGTACAAAACACCGACCGACGAAAATATACATACAAATGTGATCCGGGAAAGCGCCGACGTGACGTCGGGATGCATTCAGGCTGCGTTTCACGAACCAGGAAGTACGATCCGTACCGACGTCACCCTGCACGGATTATATTTTCCGGCTGCCAAAAACTGCCGGGAAATCAGGATGACGTGCACAAGGAGCACCTGTACGCGACGGACAGCCATGGACCCAAACCTACGTGTCATCCCAGCCCTCATAGCAGTCCACCTGCTCCACAGGAACCGACGCAGACGCCGCAGAAGGTCAGAACAACACCCAGGGGCAAAGGGGGGGGGGGCAGGGGCAGGACACATAACCCCCACCGAAGTCACAAATCATACATGCCCTGGACATACCTGACCTTCAGGGCCTGGTCACTTCGAGGGGGTGGGGGCGTGTCCAGCAACGCATGCGTCCGCCACAACGGAAGTGGATGTTGACGCGAACCGGCAACACAACAATTCTGGTACGTACCGTACCCACGCCTTAAGAGCGTGGGTACGGGTCGTACCACGCCCACCCCTACGTCACCCCAACAATGGCGGTACGGCCCGTACCCACGTTCTAAAGGCCTGGGTACGGGCCGTACCAGCATTGTTGGGGTGATGTAGGGGTACGCGTGGTATGACCCGTACCCACGCTCTGAAGGCCTGGGTACGGTGCGCACCCCTACGGCACCCCATTGGGGGTCCGCACCGTACCCAGGCCTTAAGAGCGTGGGTACGGGTCGTACCACGCATACCCCTACATCACCCCAACAATGCTGGTACGGCCCGTACTCAGGCCTTTAGAACGTGGGTACGACCCGTACCGCCATTGTTGGAGTGACGTAGGGGTATGCGTGATACGACCCGTACCCACGCTCTGAAGGCCTGGGTATGGTGCGGACCCCTACGGCACCCCATTGGGGGTCCGCACCGTCCCCAGGCCTTAAGAGCGTGGGTAAGGGCCGTACCGCCATTGTTGGAGTGACGTAGGGGTACGCGTGGTATGACCCGTACCCACGCTCAGAAGGCCTGGGTACGATGCGGACCCCTACGGCACTCCAACAATGGGGGTACGCACCGTACCCATGTTCCAAAGGCATGAGTACGAGCCGTACCCAGGCCTGCAGAGCGTGGGTACGGGTATGTACGGAGCGTACCCCCACCCATGTATGTATGGAGCGTACCCACACCCCACCAGTGTATGTTCAGAGCGTACCCCCACCCGTGTATGTCCCGAGCGTACATGGCCAGACATAGGAGGGGTGGGTGCAGAGTCCTCCCAGCAGTGCCCAGACACAGGAGGGGTGGGTGCAGAGTCCTCCCAGCAGTGCCCAGACACAGGAGGGGTGGGTGCCTATCACTCCCAGCAGTGCCCAGACATAGGAGGGGTGGGTGCAGAGTCCCCCCAGCAGTGCCCAGACATAGAAGGGGTGGGTGCAGAGTCCTCCCAGCAGTGCCCAGACACAGGAGGGGTGGGTGCCTATCACTCCCAGCAGTGCCCAGACATAGGAGGGGTGGGTGCAGAGTCCCCCCAGCAGTGCCCAGACATAGGAGGGGTGGGTGCAGAGTCCCCCCAGCAGTGCCCAGACATAGGAGGGGTGGTGCCTATCACTCCCAGCAGTGCCCAGACACAGGAGGGGTGGGTGCAGAGTCCTCCCAGCAGTGCCCGGACATAGGAGGGGTGGGTGCAGAGTCCACCCAGCAGTGCCCAGACATGGGAGGGGTGGGTGCAGCGTCCTCCCAGCAGTGTCCAGACACAGGAGGGGTGGGTGCCTATCACTCCCAGCAGTGCCCAGACACAGGAGGGGTGGGTGCAGAGTCCTCCCAGCAGTGCCCAGACATAGGAGGGGTGGGTGCAGAGTCCTCCCAGCAGTGCCCAGACATAGGAGGGGTGGGTGCAGAGTCCCCCCAGCAGTGCCCATACATAGGAGGGGTGGGTGCCTATCACTCCCAGCAGTGCCCAGACATAGGAGGGGTGGGTGCCCATCACTCCCAGCAGTTCCCAAACACAGGAGGGGTAGGTGCCTATCACTCCCAGCAGTGCCCAGACACAGGAGGGGTGGGTGCAGAGTCCTCCCAGCAGTGCCCAGACATAGGAGGGGTGGGTGCAGAGTCCTCCCAGCAGTGCCCAGACATAGGAGGGGTGGGTGCAGAGGCCACCCAGCAGTGCCCAGACATAAGACGGGTGGGTGCAGAGTCCTCCCAGCAGTGCCCAGACACAGGAGGGGTGGGTGCCTATCACTCCCAGCAGTTGCCAGACATAGGAGGGGTGGGTGCAGAGTCCCCTCAGCAGTGCCCAGCCATAGGAGGGGTGGGTGCCTATCACTCCCAGCAGTGCCCAGACATAGGAGGGGTGGGTGCAGAGTCCCCCCAGCAGTGCCCAGACATAGGAGGGGTGGGTGCAGAGTCCCCCCAGCAGTGCCCAAACATAGGAGGGGTGGGTGCCTATCACTCCCAGCAGTGCCCAGACACAGGAGGGGTGGGTGCAGAGTCCTCCCAGCAGTGCCCAGACATAGGAGGGGTGGGTACCTATCACTCCCAGCAGTGCCCAGACATAGGAGGGGTGGGTGCCCATCACTCCCAGCAGTGCCCAGACACAGGAGGGGTGGGTGCCTATCACTCCCAGCAGTGCCCAGACATAGGAGGGGTGGGTGCAGAGTCCTCCCAGCAGTGCCCAGACATAGGAGGGGTGGGTGCAGAGTCCCCCTGGCAGTGCCCAGACATAGGAGGGGTGGGAGCAGAGTCCCCCCAGCAGTGCCCAGACATAGGAGGGGTGGGTGCCCATCACTCCCAGCAGTGCCCAGACTCAGGAGGGGTGGGTGCCTATCACTCCCAGCAGTGCCCAGACACAGGAGGGGTGGGTGCCTATCACTCCCAGCAGTGCCCAGACACAGGAGGGGTGGGTGCAGAGTCCACCCAGCAGTGCCCAGACATAGGAGGGGTGGGTGCAGAGTCCTCCCAGCAGTGCCCAGACACAGGAGGGGTGGGTGCCTATCACTCCCAGCAGTGCCCAGACATAGGAGGGGTGGGTGCAGAGTCCCCCCAGCAGTGCCCAGACACAGGAGGGGTGGGTGCCTATCACTCCCAGCAGTGCCCAGACATAGGAGGGTGGGTGCAGAGTCCCCCCAGCAGTGCCCATGGAAAGAAAAGGGTGCAGTACCCACAGATACAATGCCCACAATTGTCAGGTGCTCAAAGACCCTGCAGAACACGTAACACATGTGTGCGAGGCTGGGAGTACACACATGCATAGTGTGTAAAAGGGAACATGTCCACATGAAGTCATGTCAATATACTCCATACACAAGTACAGTGACCACCAAGGATGCCACTAATGATGCAGGTGGAGACATTGCCCAGCATGCATGGGCAAAGTTGAACGGATCCGTCACACACCAAGGAAATGTAGACACAGCTCAGCATAACATTTAGGAAACACCCTGCAGGGAAGAAGTCAGGGTCCACAGAGGAAGGAACACACCTTGGGACAATGTCACCATGCAGTAAGAGCTTACATGAACAAAGATATTTCGCAAATACCTTGTGATGGCACACAGATATCAGGGTCCAACCCATGAGCTGCACACTACTACATTTCCCAGACACCTAACACATTATCACCACCCCAAATCATGGAGCAGCACCACCAACAGCAATACCAGAAAAGCAGTAGTGTTCAAAGGGAAAAAAACATTGCTTTATTCAGAATGAAAAAAAATTGGTTAATAAAAGTTCAATATGTACAAGGCCCATAGGGCAGTCCATAGTCCAATTCCTGGTGGGGGACACATAGGGACGCGTGTCCCCTAGCTTGCCTGCACAGTTCATACCTCCTTTGCTTCCACAGGGGGGAGGCATCATGTGGGGGGGGGAGGACCAGGCACCGCAGGGACAGGAGGGGCAAGGGTAGGTGTTATGGGTGCAGGGACGGAGGACTCCACCACAGGGGGTGGGGCAGCACCAAAGGTGGTGGTGAGAATGGCGCTGCACACGGTTTCAAGGTCCCCCAGCGTCTCCCCTGCACCCGAAGGAACCACAGGCCCCAAGGAGGGGGGTGGTCAGAGGGATGGGTTGCAGCGCTACTGGGGGAGGGTGTGGACAGGGGGGGACTCAACTACCCTGACCGGGGACTCCTTTGACCGCTTGCGGGGTTGTGTCACACTGGGGTTCAGGGACAGAGCGGCCATGAAGGAATCTTTGTTGGAATCTTGGCCAGGAGAGCTGAGGGGAGAGGATTTGGAGGGAGTGGGTTGTGAGGAATGTGGACTCCCACTGTGGCTGCGTGTCTTCCGTTTGCCCCCGACCCAGTGGGTGTGCCTACTTCACCCTGTGTGTGCGTGAGAGGAGGTGTGCGCTTGGCCTTCCCTGGTGGTGTGGTGCCTGTGTCTGGTGGGGTCCGTGCATGGGTACGTCTGGGTGTGCTTGGGACAGGCATGGGAGTGGGAAGTGTGGATGGTGCAGGGGTAGGGGGGGACGCAGTGCTGCAGGAGACCCACTGCTGCAGTCAGTGTCGAGTCTAGGGACCTCAGCAACTGGCGTTGGTCAGACTGCGCAGCTGAGATGCCCTCCATGTATGCCTCCATCTGGGTGAGCACTCGGGTGTGGCCATGGAGGACATTAAGCATCGCAGTCTGACCAACCTGCAACTGGCACAGGATGTCCACAGACTCGGCATTCACGGCAGCAGTGGAGACAGGGGCAGGGGGTGCGGTGCCTGGCAAGAAGGAGACACGTGGTGACCTAGCACGGCGGGAAGTGACCCGAGCAAGTGGGAGGCCGGTGATGGGAATGGAGGGGGCGGGTAGAGATGGAGTGCTGCTGTCAGCTGTGGGAGCAGCCTCCGCCCCCTCTGGGAGCTCAGCCTCGGACCCGTCAGCGTCATAGTCGGTGGTGGGACTGGACAGGTCCTCTGCCTCACTCCCCTCGGCCTCCGTGCCACTCGATGCAGCAGACAAGACAGCACTGCTGGCACTGGTGCTCGCTCCCTCCTCACGGTCCGTGCCAGTGTCTCCCTCGGAGTCCCCCGACGATGCTGTGGGCAAGGTGAAGAGACAGGAAATAATCAGACACCTGTATACATATGTCACATGAGTCAAATCTACATAGGTCACAGTGCATAGCCTGAAAAGCAACATGAGTAACATCTACAATACAAGGTACATATGTAGGCCCTGCAACACACAGTTGGTTGACCCACCATGCCACTGAGAAACAATGGAGAGCATGACACAACAGCAAATTACTTGATATCAAATTGGACAGAGGAGCCAGGTTCTGAGGACAATCGTGCACAGCATCTGCACCACACAGCGTTGCCAAAAAAGGGATGAGCAGGAACCATGTCTATTAACTTTTTGCACATGCTGCAAAGCTAATACATTAAAACATGCCTAACATGACTGGGTCACCGCACCTTGAGTGTATGTCCAGACAAACATCACACACAGGCCAGACCTAGCAAGGAGTCTTCAGATTTTGACATGTAGGCCTTGCCCGCACAAACCAACCCCTACCTGAGACAATGTGATTGAGACAGAGGAAGTACTTACACCTCTTACTCTGGGATAAAAACACATGGCCTGCACTAAATCCTGATTGTACACAAACTACCCCTGGTGCGCCTGTCCACATATATCATTGACAATCAACCATCATCAGATTGTCGTACCAAGACACACAGGCACTGCCCACTGTGAGTATGCACAAGCAAAATTGGGTCACACTGTACAGTGGACACATGTAGCACAGTTTACGTAAATACAGATGAGGCCAGGGTACAATGCCACAGAGCCCAACCTATGCCGAAGACACAGAGAATGTCCACATTGTTGGATGACACACATGATACCTAGGAAAAGGTGCCCCAGGGCACGGTAGTGGCCACACTCCTCCATGGTCCTGGATGGATATGACTGCAACTGAAGCAACCGTCCCTGCACTATGCATTACTCCCACTCATGCACATCATGTCAGAGGGCACAACATTGGACATGCATGCTGTAAGGCAGTACACTTTTAAGACACACTCCTATGTCGGGACTCAGCATCAGTGCCAACTGACATGGACCCCACAATGACTGAACTGGCCAGGGCACAGGCAAGGTCCCAAAACCTGTTACACACCACCCCCACACATGATGCTGCAAGCATTGGGCACTTGGATTAACTGCCAGCCTAGATAACCTTGTGCAAGAGTGACTACACACAGACCAGGGAACACAAGGCAAGGAGGGGAAGGGAGGAAGAACAGCACAGGTTTACTTTGGGGAACAGGTTATGCACTGCACATTTAAACCCTGGCAGTGTATCCATGCAAGTGCGCACTTCCAAAAGCTGGTGACACACAACAAACACACATGTACCTACCCCCTTCCTGCTGCTGCTTCTCCTGTAAGCGCCTATCCAAGTCGGGGAAGACCACCGCCAGCACACGCTTATGGATGTGGGTCAGACGCCGGCGCCCACGGCTCTTGTGGCTCTCAGGTGAGTCTCCCAGCAGGACCCGTGCGATCCTCCTCGTCCAGCACCGGATATCCTGCCAGCGTTTCCTCACCTGGGCTAGGCGCCGCTTCCGACCCTCCGTCTTCCTCACGGCACTGACGGCTTGCTTCCATATCTCCCCCTTGGCATGGACGCCTACCTGTGAGGATGCAAAAGTGAGAATACTTTAATACACCTGAGCAATGACACAGAGACACACATATTAATAATTTGTCTTGTTTGAACAGGCCATGGTATGCAGGCAACTCATTGCACCTTTGTCATAGGGACATTATCCTCTGGGGAAGGCCAAATGCACTACGTGGCATTGAAAGTACACAGGTGGCATGAGGGGTGCCACAGAATCAATGATCCTGGATCACACTGTGCATCACAATCTACACCAGGATTATGTACAGCACCTCAAAGCAGTCACATGCCCCAGCCCACTGATGCAACCTCAGCAGAGTACACAGACACACACAGGCACAGGACAATCACCTGCCATTGCCAACTGCGGGTACAAACCTCACTCTGCCCATGTGCCACCAGACTGGGGGGTGTCACAGGTGTGGGGCTGGCTCAGCACAGCAGTCACACAGCACTGCTCCCTGCTCACATCAGATGGGCAGGGTATATCCATCCCTCATGCAGCTGGTGTGCAACACTCCCCATATGCACTCACCCACATGACAGGGGACTTACACACACACACCAATGTCCAGGGGACGAACACATCATTTGGACACTCACAGCACAGGTACACTAAACAAACACACATCTATGGGTACTGTCACCTGTCACACTGGGGGGACCACAGAATCACATCAGGACTGTAGAAACAACATTCCCAGGAGGAGTAGCCATGCAGAATGTGGCATGCACCATGCATTGATTGTCACAGTAAGCATCATGCAAGTGAGGAGTGCACACAGGAACTACAGCATGCTCTGCATGGGAGACATGAGGCCTTCCCCACCCTGGGACCCAATCTAAACAACATTGCATGTCTGTCACACATGGACACAATGCCAGAAGTCACAATCACAAAAAAGGGGCACAGTCTAAGCTAGTGGAGTCAGCACTCACCTGCTCCCCTGGTCGACCATACAGCATGGTGTACTGTGGCAGGATCACATCCACCAACGCCATATTCTCCTCCATGGTGAATGGCTGGGCCCTCTCCACAGACCTGGACATGGTGCCAGAGGAATCACGAGCAGCAGCAGTGTTGTGGAATGAAAGGATGTGCAGGCAAGTGCTCTCTCATGGGACCTGGCTGCCTTATATCTGCCTTGCTGGCCTGTTTAATTTACAGGAGCACAGAGTGATTGGTCAGTCACATTAGCATCCTACGTTTCCTCCAATCCCTTTAAACCTACCCCAGTGAGTGGCTTTGCATGGTTTAAAAATTGAGCATGATGTCAAGTCAACAACCACTTTGCAACAAAGTATATTGTTTCCAACCGACTTCTGCTGGCCACCTGATGCAAAAATTCAAACTTTAAACTCGGTCTCCATGACAACCAGCATGCATTTAGGCCCTTATACTTGTCCCTCATGTGTCCCCTATGTTATTTCAATATTTACACACAGGTACGGTGCGTTCCATGGCCCTAGGACACCCCAAATGCAGTGAAACGGACCGGACAGGCATGTGTACGGTCCCTATCACTATGGGAGTGCTCGCGTATGCGTACTCCATAGTAATACGGACCGTACACACGCGTGTACGGGTCGTATTACTGTGGCGTACGCATACGCCAGCACTCCCATAGTGATAGGGACCCTACACACGCATGTACGGTCCGTATTACTATGGCGTACGCATACGCCAGCACTCCCATAGTGATAGGGACCCTACACACGCATGTACGGTCCGTATTACTATGGCGTACGCATACGCCAGCACTCCCATAGTGATAGGGAGCCTACACACGCGTGTACGGTCCGTACTACTATGGCGTACGCATACGCCAGCACTCCCATAGTAATACGGACCGTGCACACGCGTGTACGGGTCGTATTACTATGGCGTACGCATACGCCAGCACTCCCATAGTGATAGGGACCCTACACACGCGTGTACGGTCCATATTACTATGGCGTACGCATATGCCAGCACTCCCATAGTGATAGGGAGCCTACACACACGTGTACGGTCCGTATTACTATGGCGTACGCATACGCCAGCACTCCATAGTGATAGGGACCCTACACACGCGTGTACGGTCCGTATTACTATGGCGTACGCATACGCCAGCACTCCCATAGTGATAGGGACTCTACACACGCCCTCAGAGCGTATGTACGGTGCGTTTCACACCTGACAGTGGTGACAGGTGGCACACAGACAGGAATAGAGCTGTCATACTTGGCCAAGGCTGGACATCAAGGCATTGTCTGTGCAGTACTACATGTGTCGGGCACAGGTGTGTCAGGCTGTGATGTGGCACATTACTCCTGAGGTGTGAAGCAAATAAATGTATGATGAGCTGTGTACACATGTCATGTGTGATGGTGCACTATGTGCCGCACATCCCCTTCACTCCTTTGACATGTGTGCATGTAGTACAGACTTGTTGAGCCATGCGTCACTGGCATGGCACAGTCACCGACACCCGCAACTGTCCCCTGATGCCAGGTACACAGAATATTACACCTGACATGTGAATGCCCACGTTGCACGCTGTAACTATGTCATGTGTGTGTCATCTGTTCCCATAGGTTTGCTGTAGGTGTTTGGTCAAATGCATCTGCAGTTGCTGCAACCAACATGTGTCTGTGTGTAGATGGGCATGGCACACTGTTACGCACACCAGCCCACATGTGTAATCCGACGTAAGGTGTGTATGTATGCATCGACACGGAGTTTCAAAACAAGGACATATCTGCATACTCTCAATGTATGTGTGATCAGTCTTGACATGTACTCCTTCATGGCAAGGTGTGTGGTCTGTCCTTTTTCTATGACATGTAACCTGTGCATCTAGTGTTCCGCGACCTGTCTGTACAATAAACATCCTTCTTCTGCACATATGTGGATGTCTGTAACTCCTGTGATGCGTCTGCCTGTTCACTTACACTGGCCCACAGCTAGTTTCATGGCATGGCATATTGAGGTTGAGAATCGACGTTTGTAGCTGGCTCTTGGTAGGAGTGTCACCTGCCTGGCATGCGTGTCCAGGGCATATTGCACAGACCTGACTCTGTATGTAGCATATGTGTATTGTCTGTTGAACATGTGCTCAGTACATTGACATTGATGGTGTACTGTACTCACTCTTCGTTGTCCCTTCAAATTTACTGCAGGTCTCCACCTCTCCCTCGACCAATTCCGGACTTGGCTGACCTGAGGGAACATGACTGTATACGCCGCTACCGCTTTCCCCGACAGTTGATTGAGAACTTGACGACACGGCTGGTACCACACCTCCAACCGCTACACAGGTATCCTACTGCACTGACACCCAAGATGAAGGTGATGGCAGCCCTACATTTCTTTGCCATGGGTACCTTTCAATATACCATTGCTCATGTTGGTGGCATGTCCCAAACCATGTTCAACCGTGTTCTGCATGATTTTTTAGAGGCCATGTTGGATCACCTAGATGAGTTCATTAAATTCCCAACTCCTGAGGAGTTGACAGGTGTCAAGCGTGAGTTCTTTGCCCTGGGAGGGATGCCCCATGTCATTGGGTCCATAGATGGAACACATGTGGCTTTGGTACCACCACAGGCACAGGAGGTAGCGAATAGGAACCCCAAGCATTACCACTCCATTAATGCCCTTGTGGTGTGTCTTGCCAACATGGTGATTTCACATGTCTGTGCTCGTTTTCCAGGATCAGCACACGATGCCTACATCATGAGGCGTAGCAGGGTGCCTGAAATGATGCTGCAGCTGTGCAACGAACGAGCATGTATTGTTGGTGGGTATACTCTGTCAGTCCTGTATTTAGCGTCATCTTACTGTCTTACTGCTTCTCCTGACCCACTTTTGTCCATGATGTTTCCATGTAGGGGACGCTGGCTATCCCAACATGCCATGGCTGATCACGCCTCTCCGCAACCCCAGCACGGCTGCCGAGCACCGCTACAACAACGCCCATGGGCGGACCAGGCGAGTGATAGAGAGGACGTTTGGCCTCCTGAAGAGCCGATTCCTTTGCCTCCACAAGACCGGCGGCGCACTCCCATATGCACCGGTGAAGGTCTGCAAGATCTTCCTCGTGTGCTGCATGCTGCACAACATGGCAGTGGAGAAAGATGTGCCACTCATCCTGGATCCGGATGAGCAGGACCATCCACCCGTGGAGGATGAAGGGCTTGGTGACGAGGCAAGTGATGTGTAGGAGGAGGAGGCGGTAGAGGACATCTGGAGTCGGCTCATATGCAACTTCTTTGCTTAGTGGTGAGTTCCAGTGTCTGAGTGTGCACGCATTGGGCCGTGGGTGGCATGTGTTGCAATGTGTGTGTCCATCTGCATGTCTGCCAAGTGAGTCAAAGGTGTGTTTGGATGTGTCACTCGAGTGATGGTGCAATAGAAGAATGTTTTTCCAGAGTCATCATTGTCACCTACCATGTTGACAACCTTATACGTGTCGAGTAGATGCACATGCATGCGGATGTGCTTCTTTTGGCTGACTTCTGGTGTGTCTCTCATCCACAGGTACTTGCGCATGCTGTCTGCTGGTGGCATTGTTGTGCTCCTGCTATTCCTCATGAACACAGCAACATGTGCTGAATCAGCGTTACATGCACGGACAAGTTTGAAAATCTCCTTAGGGTAAGGGATGCAGCACGGCTTTTTGGGTGTGGTATTTGTTTTGAATGTGTGTGCACTGCTCCTGTTCATGTTTGGTTACTTTGCATACATGTAGAATCACCATGGGGCACAGGACATGGAGCTGAATTCACCTGAATTGATGGTCAGACTTGGCGACAGTCATCTGTAATGGGATTGTGGATTGTGATGAAGCCATCAATGTGTGTAACACTGCCCTCGGAAACATACGGGTTGCACCAGGTTGACATGCTGTGTGAATTCCCCATTAGAGGCTCAATGGTGTATAGCAGCCTCTCCGTGAGCAGCAGGGGGTGTTTAGCTGTAACCCGTCACTTGTGTGCCAGTTCTATGGATTTCCAGCATCTGTGGTGCAAAGGGGGGTGCCAGTGTTGGTCCCACATGTTCATCCACATGACCTGTGTATGTGTTGACAGAGTTGCATTAGCATTCCAACACACATGACTAATAAAGGTGTCCCTCTGCCTCCAAAGTGCCTCATCTCTGTCAATGGTGGTCTGTTGCCACTGTGCATGCGGCATGTCTGGCATAGTTATCAGAGATAGTGCATATGAGTCTATGTGTAGAGTAGCAAGATGCAAGCTGTTTGTCAGGGATTAAAATCTGTATTGTGCATGATGTCCATGGCTGTGTAGGTATTGTGGCATGTCAGTCTCCACGACGGCCACTGTGCTGCATGTGCATCCATTGTGTGTGTGTGTGCCATGTTGAACCAGACATTCCTTCCTTGACATACACCTTTTGCATAGTTCCTTCCTGAGATCCTTGTCTTTGTATGCAACTTGTGGCATTGTTTTCTTGACATGGCGCATGCTGCTGCAGGCCCTGCAGCAAGGGCACCCAGTGTCCACGCAAACGAGCTGGTGTTCATCATGGATTGCTTGCTGACATGTGCTATGCTGATCAGCAGCATCTGTGCCTCATGCTGCAGCACACTCTGCATTATGCACAAGATCCCCAGTTCCAACCACCTCAAGGCAAGAGAGACCATCCCCCAGGTCAACTACAACATCCGTGTCTAATCCTACCCTGCACTCTACGGACATGTGTGTTACAACTCCCATGATACTTGTCCACATCCAGGGTGCATCTGCACAGCTCTGCTTCTACATCCGGCGACCAAGCCACATCAACGTCCAACAGAGATGGGGGGAATGGATCACTGCCAGCTGCAGGATGACCTTCTCAATCCACGCACACACTCAGGATGCAGCCCACAACCCCAACACAACCTTGTGGCACTGTGATCCAAGACCCCATTGTGCCATCTCCATGCATCCAACCTTGGCCGGCCCACCATTCTCAACATCCACCTGACTCAAGCATGCAGGACATTGTTCTGCCACCTGTCTACACATACCTGGGAGTAGCACCCCAGAACACTCCACATGATCCCTGACCTCTGCGCATGACTGTTGCTCTTCTAAATAGGTCTGTAGGCACAGTTGTGCGGGCACCCCCTCAGCTGGTTGGGCCCATCACGGGTGAGTATGGTGCTCCATGTCTGTATTGGATGATACATTGTGACCCATGTGTGTCCTGTGCCAGACTCAGACCCCAGGGTATAGATGGTTGGAGTTACTTCTAAAATCAGGCATGGTTACAACACACACATGTAGTGGAATAATGCAAATGGACGGCATCATCTCGTGATTGTGATGATTTTTATTTGTGGTGGGGTACGTGTTTGGGGGGATGACAAGAGGTGCTTGGCGGGAGTGTAGAATCCAATGTTCACTGGGGGAGTTGGTATCCTTTCCATTGGAAGGCATCAGAGTCTATGCCACAGTCTTTGTCAACATTGGTCAGACAGTGACCAGCAAGTCCATGTGCCAGAGAATGTCATGTGATGATGTGCTGCTGTTGGGCCAGAGGGCCAGGTGCCAGGCCAGGTGACCTGGGAGATGGTGATGTTCCGCTGACTCTCACGGTCTTTTGCGTGGATGACCCACCTTCCTGCGGGGACCCTCAGAAGCAGGCCGTGACGATGCTTGTGATGCTCCGTCGGATGAATCCTCCCTTTGGCTGGTGATGTTCTTCGCCTGGTGGCACAGGGAGGGTTGCCCATGTTTTCGGCAATCCGACGGAGTACACGGGTCATGTCCGTTTGCACCGCCACAAGCTGTCTTGCCTCCATCCGTCCTTGGTGTCGCTGTTGACAGGCATATTGCTCGGCCTGCAGGGTCTTCATCTCCTTGAGGGTCCCCTTGATATCTGAGAGGGTGGATGCAACCTGGCCCATGCCCCCGGTGTCACGCCGGTATGTGTCCAGGATGTTGCTGACGTGTGACATTACCGGTTCCTGAGCCAACTGGTCAGGTTCGCGCCTCCGCCATCCTCCACTCCCACCACCCCTGCCCACTTGCGCCTGGCCTGCCGTTGTGGGCACATCGGGTCTCCGGGACCCCTGAGGGATGGCATTTGCGGTGTCGCCTGCCTCCTCCTGGGTGCCCGGAGAACCTTGTCCCTCCTGGTCAGCCTGGCTGAGTTGTCGTGTGCGGGCAGGGCTCCTGGGTGTCTCCTGGGATGTGGCAGGAATGGGGGTGGTGGTTGGCACAGTTGTACCTGACGCAGGTGCTGCAGGTGGTTGGACACCAGAGGGGCCAGGTTGGTCTGGGTCATCCACGGAGTGGTGAGAGTCGTCGCTGCCGGTGGGGTCCTGGGGGGAGATCGACGACGTTGACCTGTGTGAGAGAGACAATGTTAATTGTGTTACATGCGACATCCATGTTTCATTCATTTTTGAGTTGGCACAGTTCCTCTGGGTAGTTGGATATGTCTTGCATTCCTCTCACAGTGCACTTGTGCATGGGTATGTCCCTTGGCCACAGCTTTCGACACTTTACCTATGTGTGACACAATTTTAGTTGATGCATCTTTTTGGAACGCAGTAAGCAGTGTAGTGAACGGGCGTAGCGAGCCATGCAGAGCCGCCTTACGTGTTGCACTGTACGTGGGCAAATGGTGTTTTTTCCATGCTATTTGAGAATGCAGGTAGGTAACTTAAGCATTTGTGACAGGGTTCTAACAAACACAGTGGGTGGGTATACTGGGTGTAAGGTTAGGTTTGTGCCTGCAGCACGGATGTACTCGTGCACAGATTGACACATGGCCCAGTGTTTATCAAAGGAAAAAGTGGGGGTTAAGGCACTGCCAAACCTTGTCTACATGCACACAGTCCACCTGCTGACGAGCGGACATGGCCACACCACCCAAGGGTGATTTGGTCTCCCTCTGTCTCCCTTTCTCCCTCCCTCTGTCAGCCTCCTCCCTCTGTCCGTCTCCCTCTGTCTCCCTTTCTCCCTCCCTCTGTCACCCTCGTCCCTCTGTCCGTATCCCTCTGTCTCCCTTTCTCCCTCCCTCTGTCACCCTCCTCCCTCTGTCCGTCTCCCTCTGTCTCCCTTTCTCCCTCCCTCTGTCAGCCTCCTCCCTCTGTCCGTCTCCCTCTGTCTCCCTTTCTCCCTCCCTCTGTCACCCTCCTCCCTCTGTCCGTCTCCCTCTGTCTCCCTTTCTCCCTCCCTCTGTCACCCTCCTCCCTCTGTCCGTCTCCCTCTGTCTCCCTTTCTCCCTCCTCTGTCACCCTCCTCCCTCCCTCTGTCTGTCTCCCTGTGTCCCCCTCTGTCTCCCTCCCTCTCTCTCCCCCTCTCCCTCCCTCTGTGTGTCACCCTCTGTCACCTCAACCCAGCTTCCTGGGCACACACAGTTTGCAGGTCTTTCAAAGGCCATTGGCTTGTTCATGTGGGTTTGTTTCTAATCTCCGGGCACCCATTGGGCGGAGTGTCTGAGTCTGCGCTGCTGCTGTGGCGGTGTGTGCTGACACTCTTTCAGAGTGATGTGTCTTCATTAGCTGCTGTTATGTGCAAATTGTGCCTTCATACCCATGTCATCCTGCAACGCGGCCACCATTTGCAGGCAACACAGTACTGTGTGGGGACACACTGTTTGTATGGCTGTGCCCTAGGCCTTATGGGCTGAGGACATTGTTGTGTGCTTCTGAGTTGCTCAATGTTAGTTTTGAGGCCCACCCTCCCGGCATCGGGGACATCCTGTCTTGTGTTGGTGTTTTGTGTGGCCTGTGACTTGGCATGGCCTTGCTTGGTGCATGGGGCATGGAGGTGCTAGTGGCATGTGTGTGTTTTTGGAGTGTGGTTGTGTCCGGTGCTGGCTCTGGGGGGGGTTGCGTGCATGATTGGGATTTTGGTTGTGTATGGCGTTCCCCCCATGTGAGGTGAGTTGTTTGTGTACTCACCAGGGTCTCGGACTCCTTCTAGTCCGTGTACTCCCACCGGCGGCAGCGTGGCCATCACCTTCTCCTCCCAGGGATGGTATTGTACCCGTCTGTGGGGCGGCCCTCCTCCAGTGATGTTCCCCTGGTTGTGATCGTCCGTCATTTTGCGGCGGACTGTCCTCCGCAGATCGTACCTCCTGGCTTGCCACTCATGCCTGGTCCTTCTGGTGGCCCCAACAGCATTCACAGAATTGACAATCCTCTGCCACATGGCTGATTTTTCGGATATGCTGGTCTGTCTGACCAATGTTCCAAAGAGCTGTGGCTCGACTCTGATGATTTCGTCGACAAGGATCTCCAGCTCATCCTTTGTGAACTTTGGATTCTTGTTAGTGGGCATGGTGTGGGGTGTGGGTGTGGATGGTTGTGGGGGTGTGGGTGTGGATGGTTGTGGGTGTGTGAGTGTGGTTGTGAAGGTGTGTGTGTGTGAATGTGGTGAGGGGGTGTATTGATGGATGTAGTATGGTGCAGTGCGTTGTCTCTGTGGTCTGGCAGTAGTGGATCTGTTGCAAAGGATCATGGTTTGTGTGTGTTGGGCCTTTTTATTGGTCCATTTGTGGGTGTGGCTGTGTTTGAACTTTGGGTGGGTGTGTTATAAGGAGTGGTTGTGTTTTGGGCCTCTGTTTAGCTGTTTGGCAGTTGCAGGTCAGTGTATAGGATGTATTTGGGCTTGTTGGAAATGTTTTGTGGTGTTGTGCGAATCGAATTGACTCTCCTTGTGTTGTTTTGCTTTGTCCTGGTTCAGTACGAGTGTTTTTGGCGTCTGTACGGTGCGTACATGGGCCATGTTGTTGTACAGTGCTGACCTTTGCTATGGCTTAGTACGACTCGTACATGCGCGATGTTGGGTGAGGGTGCTGGTGTAGGCGCCTGGGGTAGGGTGCGTACAGACACAGGCAGGGTGTTGGTCCGCACCGTCCATAGGTGGTGGTGTTTCGCACCGTACATACAGGGGGGGCTGGGTGTACACTCCGTACATACACGGGTGGGGGTACGCTCCATACATACACGGGTGGGGGTATGCTCCGTACATACACGGGTGGGGGTACGCTCCATACATACACGGGTGGGGGTACGCTCCGTACATACACGGGTGGGGCTACGCTCCGTACATACACGGGTGGGGTGTTGGTATGCTCCATACATACACGGGTGGGGGTATGCTCCGTACATACACGGGTGGGGGTACGCTCCATACATACACTGGTGGGGTGTTGGTACGCTCCATACATACACGGGTGGGGGTACGCTCCGTACATACACGGGTGGGGGTACGCTCCGTACATACACGGGTGGGGGTACGCTCCATACATACACGGGTGGGGGTACGCTCCGTACATACATGGGTGGGGGTACGCTCCGTACATACACTGGTGGGGTGTTGGTACGCTCCATACATACACAGGTGGGGGTACGCTTTGTATATACACAGGTGGGGGTACGCTCCGTACATACACGGGTGGGGGTACGCTCCGTACATACACTGGTGGGGTGTTGGTATGCTCCATACATACACGGGTGGGGGTACGCTCCGTACATACACTGGTGGGGGTTCGGCACGTACATCCACGGCCGGGGGGGCGTTTGGCGCGTACATACGGGGGCTGGGGGGGTGTTCGGCGCGTACATACGAGGGCTGGGGGTGTGTTCTGCGCGTACATACGGGGTCTGGGGTGGGGTGTTCGGCGCGTATGCGGGCACATGTCTCCATGGTTGCTATAGGAGTTCGGTCCGTACGGTGTGTTTTTTCCATGCGGTTGTAAAATCGGAAGGACGGGACGGGACGGATCGTACTTGCGCGGTCGGACTTCATTTTTCCGATTCGTACGTTAAATCGTCCGGGGATGTGTCGGACACATTTTCCGACCTGAGGACGTGTGGGGAAATTTTCCCAATGCGATTCGTATGGACTTTTTCCCATACGAATCGTACTTGGCAGTTTGTACGCTACTTGTACGATTCGTACGGAAAAAAATCCGAATACGATTCGTACGGGGAAAATTTTTCCAGGATCGGAATCGGCACCAATATTGTTTTAATCATTCAATCAATTGGGAAAGTCGGCGAGTCTCAAAAACAGACCATTAGTCATAGTCTGAAGTTGAAAGTTCTGGATTACAGGCAGTAGTAAATAAACTGGAAAGGTCACAAATTTCTACATTACGCAAATAGCAAGCTGGGCAGATAAGATACGTAAATATTTCCAAGAATTGTGTGTATGTCCATATTTAGCAGAAGCCCCCTCTTTTGGGTTTTTCTTTTATTTCTCAGAATAAGGGTGAGATAACAGAGAAAAACATTTTTGTTTTTCTGCATAGCGAATGATTACTCTTGTTTTATGTCATTAGGCACAGCCCAGCCTATCAGACTTTAACATATTCTCAAAAGGCTTGGGCTAAGACAGAAACCCCCCTTGTTTACATTCTGCACTCACTGCTCCATACCAATGCAAATAAATTATTTCTACAGTCGGCCTCTCATTGTGTTTGTTTAACAGATAAAAATGTGGTGACCTTTTCTGTGACATCTATACTAATTATTGATGTCCTGTCAAGTTTTTATCTGCAAGAAATATAATCAGCACAGCTAATTTGACCATACAGCATGAATGTATGTTTCCTAAAATTAATGTGCACTATGACCTATGTATTTCTGCAGAATCCACAGTTATCTTTTTCAGCACGTCCATGTATTAGCTTAGGCCGGTCATTATTTACATAGGTTTAAATCTATCCCTTACCTGAATGTTTGTATTGGGGTTTGGGATTTTATATTTCTGTGTATGTATCTAAAAATGTATCCCTATTCTTTCCCTACATCAGTCCTCCCTCTAGTTAATTATTCAACTATCTTCCCACCTTTCCATCTCCTGGTGAATCACCTTATGTTCACTATTCTATGCCTCGACATCCTTAGCGCTTTTCCCAACCAAAAAGGCTCCTCCTATTTTAGCTGTCATCCTTTTCCAACATGCTCTCATCTGAAAAATAAGACACTTCAAGAGCAATAACACCACCAAAGGCAACAATTCCTTAAACAACCCATGAACCCCCTCATCAAGTACACCCCCTTGTTGACTATTTTCTTTTGTAGGTTATGCAATGTCTGAATTACCTCAGCCAAAGTTCCATTGTGCATTTGCACACACTCTCCCTTCATGGCCGTCATTATCAACTTTAATTGTAGTTCTGCTTCAAAATCAAGTGTAGGGGATCTCACAGGGGCTTGCAAACTGCATCTGGGCTTAGCCAGACTGTCTCTGCTTCCTCCTAGGTCAGCCGTGGAGGGCAACCCCGAATGACTGCCACCACACTACTTATAACCATTTGTGTTATTGAATAGTCTGTGTTCCTGTGGGACTTCTTTCCAAACTGCAGTACCATAGTGTTCCACAGGTCTTTTTGTCTAGTGCTGATATAGCAAGGTCCTTGGATAGCCCAAGGGATGATCATGTGACTGAGAGATGTTCACACCTGTAATCACCAGAGGGGGTGTGTAAAGTCACAAGGGAGCAGAAGCCAATCCAGTTCAGGGGTAGTTGCATGTGGAGCAAGGGCCCCACACAGTCAATAGTGATCCATCAGGCTGGAGATGCCACCCTGCATATCGGGTTTGTAGGTAGTGATCTTGCAGTTGAGGTTGCTCCACATCCTTACTGTCCCATTTCCTTTGAAACACAGAAAAAACTGTGTTAATTTCATTGCTATTCTAGGGTGCATGGTAATTCCTGTTCATGTATATGTCTGTGTGTTTGCATCCCATGTTTCCTGACATTGGCCTATTATCTTATCAAATCTTAGGTGAACGTTTGTCTTGGTACCATACCACAAGGATAGCGAGCTCGAATGTACAACTAAATTGATGGAGACTCGCCGTCTTTACCCCTGAATCGGGCATAGAATTTACAGAGCTGCACAACGTATTCTTTTCAAAGATACACTGCCACTTTCAAAAACAGAGCAAGTACAGGACAAAGCATAACCGGCCTAAATACCAATGGTACAACCACAAGTGCAGAAGTGCAGACATTCTGGTGAGGCAATTAAGTCAGGGAGCGGGGATTGGGATTGGGTGAGTACTCCTAGGTCAACATACAAGAAAGCGATTCACTGCGCCAAAAAATCTTGGGATGAGGACAGATGGCAAGAACTAAAGTCCACCAGTGATAGCAAAAACTCTAAATGGTTTTGGAATATGGTTAAATGGGGCATGGGAGAAGTAGCACAGTCACAGGATAACCACGTTGACCCCGATGTGTGAGTCAACTTTTTTGCCACTCAATATGCTGAGGAAGATGTTGATGATGGAGTACCATACCTAATCCAACATTTCCCCTCTGCTATAGTTTTTAGCCAGGAAGACAATAGTCATGCACTGAGGGCCCTAACTGGTGGCAGGGCACCAGGCCTAGATTGCATTCCCAAAGACATTTTGCATACTTCTATTTGCCAACGCCATAGCCCAAGGAGCACCAATTCCACATACCTGGCAGGGGCGGAGATAATACCCATTTATAAAAAGGGAGATAAATCCTTGCCTGGTAACTATAGGCCAATTAGCCTTTTCGATTGCATGCAGAAAGTGGTGGCTAGGCTTGTTCTAACCATGGTCCAGGACTGGATTGATGATAATGCTGCTCTCTTCCCTCTACAGGCAGGTTTCAGGGCCCGCATTAGCACCATAGACCAGGTGTTCCACTTCGTTCTTATTTACTGGCGTATAGTTATCCTCGGCAAGGGCAGCATGTATGCCGCCTTTGTCGATTTAAATTCGCCTTTGACATGGTATCTAGGAACAAATTGTGGGAGGTCCTGAAGGAGATGGGGCTGCCTTTAGATCTGCTCTTCCTAATTGTCCGTCTCCATGAGGACAATTTTGCACAAATACGGTGGGGGAAATAAGACTGATCCTTTCCCTGTGCGCAAGGTCGTTCGTCTGGGATGTGTGCTAGCACCGACTTTGTTCTCTTTATTTATAGATGGTGTTGCAGATTTCCTTGGTGCCATTCACACTGATGCCCCTGTTTTAGCTGGAAGGAAAATTCCCATCCTCATGTTTGCGGATGATATGCTGATAATCTCCAAAACACCTAGTGGATTGTAGCGTGCCCTCAACCGCTACGAAGAGTTTTGTCTTTTGAGAGGCCTTAAAATCAACGCTGCAAAGACAAAACTCATGGCATTTAACCTGCATCAATCTTTCAGGGAAAAATAATGATGGATGGGCTTTCCCTGGAGCAGATGGACGCTTTTGTCTATCTGGGCATAAAACTTCATAAGGACATGAGGTGGAAGCCTCACATTGAAGCTATGGCACTAAAGCACCGACAGTTAGCCGGCACTCTTAGAAAGGAAGTTAAGACCTCACTGACGAAACCCATTAGCCCGGCTCTTCAAATTTATAATAGCAAAGTGGTGAGCTCAGCCCTCTATGGGGCTGAGCTGTGGGGCCTAGAAAACCTGAACCAGCTCACACTAGCAGAGAACACATTCTTACATGCAATCACTAACCTCCCACAGAGCACACCCACCCTCCCCCTAAGGAATGATCTGGGTAGGAAAGCTCTAAATGACCATGCTAGGCTACGCCCGATTCTATACTGGTGACGACTATGGGTCACACAGGAACTGTCAATAAACACTGAGGGGCTCATTTATGAGCCCCTGCGTCACTTTTGCGCCACCGGTGCGTCACTTTTTGTGACGCACCAGTGGCGTAAAACATGCGCCATGATGCGCCATATTTACAAAGTGATGCATCTACCTAGATGCGTCAGTTTGTAAACCCCTGCGCTACATTGTACCTGCGTCAGGTATAATGTATGCAGTGTGGGCGTTCCCACGTAAGTAAGCATCGTAGAAGTGACGCAGTGAAATCTACGAGATTTCACTGCGCCACTTCTAGGGTGCAAATGCGTCATTATCTTACGCCTGCCTCACAGCAGGCGTAAGACTGACGCAGGCCCTTTCACATGGGGCTTGCCCCATGTGAAAGGACACATTGCTGGAGTTGCGTCACTTTTGTGACACACTCCAGCAATGCGTCACTTTTGCGCCTACAGATACGTCAGAAATACTGACGTATCTGTGACTCCTTGCGACATGATGCGTCATACTGTAAATATGACGCATCATTGGAGTCGCAGGGAGGGCGCGAACCCCCAGCGTGTACGTACACTGGTGTACATACACGGGTGGGGGTACGGTGCGTACGTACACTGGTGTACGTACACGGGGGCGGTACAGCGCGTACATGCGGGGGCTGGGGGGGTACAGCGCGTACATGCGGGGGCTGAGGTGGATACGGCGCATACTTACGGGGGCTGGGGGGGTACGGAGCGTACATGCGGGGGCTGGGGCGGGAGTACGGCGCGTACTTACAGGGGCTGGTGGGGTACGGTGCGTACATGCGGGGGATGGGGGTAAGACGCGTACTTACGGGGGCTGGGGGGGTACGGCACGTACATGCGGGGGCTGGGGGGGGTACGATGCGTACATGCGGGGGCTGGGGGGGTACGGCGCACACATGCGGGGGCTGGGGGGGTACAGCGTGTACATGCGGGGGCTGGGGGGGGTACGGCACATACTTACAGGGGCTGGGGGGGGTATCTAGTTTAGGGCTATCAGTAGCAATGCTTAAGGCATGACAGGTTTTCCTGTGGATATCTATCTATATATTAAATCTGTTACTATTGGTGTGCATTCTCTAGCTTCCCACAACTATTTCTTATGCTCTGGGTCACTTTCTTATATTCTGTCTAAGATGGAGGTAATCTGTCTCAGTGTAATGTCTTCATGCATCCAAAGGGTCAGGTGGTATCGATGTTTCACTAGCTACCAAAACTGTAATGTGTGTGTCACAAAAGGGGTGTTTAGCTGCATTTTTGGCTGCCCAATCAGCCAGGGTGTTTACACAGGATACAAAATCCTGAGCACTAGTGTGGGGTGTGCACTTCACCACTGCAACTACATGTGGCAGTGTTAAAGCTTGTATCAAGTCCTCCAAGAGGGGACGGTGCATGACGGGACTTCCATTAGACTTAAGGAATCTGCGTCTGCCCCACCTCATGATGCTAGAGTGCACTGTTGTGGTAACATAGGCTGAATCAGAGTATACTGTTATTGTTTCTCCTTCCCTTGTTTGCCACTAAATTTACTTGTTCAGTAGCCTGGGCTAAGTAATGTAGTGGCAAAGTTATTTGGTCTGTTATCTAGAATATATCTGAAGGGTAAAAATAATATCGAATTAAAAATATCGACTGGACAGAAAATCGAGTTTTTAATATAGAATGGACAGAATATCGAATTGCCAAAATATAGTGGTAAAGAATATCGAAAATCAGGTAAGAAATATCGATTTAAATAATATCGAAGTAAGTAATATCGACAGTCATAATATAGTTGTTAAAAATATCGATTTTTTTTTACAGTGTTTTAAGTGTTAGTATATGTGTTAAAAGTATGTATTAATTTTGGAATTTATGTTTGAATATTTTTAAAGTAATGAATTTTATGTTATTTAATTTTTGTGTAATTTAATTCCGTAGCGGGTTGTGGGTTTATAGGGGATTAGGCTGGGAAGTAATTTAATTATAGTACATAACATAATAATGTTTAGGAATTATTAATTATTTTTAATGTAATTTGGCGTTTTACTATTGTAGCGGGTTGTGGGTTAATAGGGGAATAGGGTGGGAAGTAATGTAATTATTATGAGGTAATTATTAATTGGTATTGAAAATTAATTGGTTGTTGATTAATTATTAATTGTTAAATAATTGGTATTAATTGGTAATTAATTTGTATTAATTGTTTAATTGATAATTATGTTAATTGTATTAAATCATTATTTGTAGCGGGTTGTGGGTTTATAGGGGAATATGGTGGGAAGTAATTTAATTGTAAATAATTAATTATAGAAATAATTTGTGTATATTTATAATTACATTATTATTAATTAATTATTAATTAGTATTAATTGTATTGTTTAATTTTTTGTATTGAAAATTAATTGGTTGTTAAATAATTGTTAATAGGCAATCAATTGAAAAATAATTGTATTTATAAATAATTATTAAATAGTGTGTAATTGGTAATTAAATGTAATACTTTTTTTGGTATTAATAATTAATTGATTTTTAATAAAATATTAAAATATTATTTTCCCTACTATTGCACTCACTGGAGTGGGAATAGTAATTTTTATCCCTACGCTATCCAACGCTTTCCCTACTATTGCACTCACTGGAGTGGGAATAGTAATTTTTACCCCAAAGCTATCCAACGCTTTCCCTACTATTGCACTCACTGGAGTGGTAATAATAATTTTTACCCCTACGCTATCCAACGTTTTCCCTACTGTTGCGCTCTTTGGAGTGGGAATAGTGATTTTTACCCCTACGCTATCCAACGCGTTCCCAACTGTTGCACTCTTTGGAGTGGGAATAGTAATTTTTACCCCTACGCTATCCAACGCTTTCCCTACTGTTTCACTCACTGGAGTGGGAATAGTAAATTTTACCCTCCCGCTATCCAACGCTTTCCCTACTGTTGCACTCTCTGGAGTGGGAATAGTAATTTTTACCCCTACGCTATCCAACGCGTTCCCAACTGTTGCACTCTTTGGAGTGGGAATAGTAATTTTTACCCCTACGCTATCCAACGCTTTCCCTACTGTTTCACTCACTGGAGTGGGAATAGTAAATTTTACCCTCCCGCTATCCAATGCTTTCCCTACTGTTGCACTCTTGGGAGTGGGAATAGTAATTTTTACCCCTACGCTATCCAATGCTTTCCCTATTATTGCACTCTCTGGAGTGGGAATAGTAATTTTTACCCCCCCGCTATCCAACGCTTTCCCTACTGTTGCACTCTCTGGAGTGGGAATAGTAATTTTTACCCTCCCGCTATCCAACGCTTTCCCTACTGTTGCACTCTCTGGAGTGGGAATAGTAATTTTTACCCTCCCGCTATCCAACGCTTTCCCTACTATTGCACTTACTGGAGTGGTAATAGTAAATTTTACCCGCCCGCTATCCTACACAAAAAATATTGAATATTTGTAATTAATATGACGTTAATATATGTATTTTTTATTTTTTTTACTTACATTAAATATTTATTAATGTTAAAGTTATGTAAGTTTTTTTAAGTATGTTTCAGTTAATTATATGTATTATTTCATTAATTTTACATTACTTTTAAGACATTTAAAAAATTCGATATTTTGAGTAACTATATTTTTTACAACGATATTTTGGGTTCGATATTTTAGTACTTACCTGTTTGGAGATAGGCATTCGATATTTTGGCATTCTATATTTTTCCTTCTATATTTTGGTAATTCGATATTCTCTTTCTCGATATTATGTCAGTGATCCATCTGAAGAGTCAAATTACATGACTTTGACCACTATTTCACCTGAGTGTCTCAATCCCATGTTCTAATCGTTTGTAGTAAACCCATCTACAAAAATATGCAACATTACCTGGAATGTGGTGTGCAAAGAAGGTAGCAAGGTTGACTATATGGCACTTAACTATTTTGAGGGATGGTGATGATAATATCATTTCATTGCCTGATATTCTCTGTGTTGTTTTTGCTTTATGAATGGTCTCAAATACTGCATTTTCAGCATACAATGCCAGAGGTGCACCAGCAACAGTGGCGGCACTTTTCTTCACTACAAAGGCTGCCATTGCTAGTGCTTGTTTGCAAGGGTAATGGCCTTTCATGACAGAATCAAGGAGGCCACTAAAAATATGCAATTTTCTTGTGGCCTAAAGGATACTTTTGAGTGAGGTAAGCCGTCATCACCTGGCCTATTCAGTGGTAAAAAAGGAGAAACATATTATTGTAGTCTGGTGTTCCTAATACTGGTGCATTTATTATCTTTGTTTTTAACTTGCTAAATGTTTGTTTCATCTCCTTAGTCCATGGTGTGCCGTCTTTTTGTGTTTTGGCCTGTTTGATAGATGCACACAGTAGGGCGATTAATATAGTGTTATAAAAAAAACACTGTCTAAGATAATTACAAAGTCCAGGATCTTCTGCATTCCTTTCACAGTCTTGGGCTCTGTCATCTGTCTGATATATGCTGCTCTGTTAATTGTTGGCCATATGTTTCCCTTGTATGTCCATTACGTTCATCATTCTTTTTAGACCTGCATTCTCTAATAAAATGACTTGGCTTCCTGCAATAACATAACATAACATGTGTATTTTGTAAAGCGCACGCTCACCCAAGGGTATCTTAGCGCTGAACAACAGGTGTTTATTGTTACCCAACTCAATCGTACTCATTTTATCGACCTCAAAAGGATAAAAGACTGTGTGGACCAGCCGGGATTTGACCCTGTGACCATGGGATCAAACACAGGCCCCTACAGTGGAATCATTGGTCCATAAGGACACCAAACCTAACAGTGGCATGTTTGTCCGTTCTGAAATATATTTGATCTATTTTCCCCAAAACCTCCTTGCCCTCCTCTTCTATTCATGTTGTTTCTTTCCTGGACATACAGTTGTAGTTGTGAAATGCCTGCAGAAGGCACACCCAGGGATACTGCGGCTAACTTAGTAGCGGCAGTGGCAATTCCTCCCTCAGTTTTCTTGGCCAACTTCTGCTGGACCGATTTGGCTGCTGCTTTCCCCATTTAGGTGCCGATTCCGATCCTGGAAAATGTTTCCCCGTACGAATCGTATCCGGATTTTTTTCCGTACGAATCGTATAAGTAGCGTACAAACTGCCAAGTACGATTCGTATGGCAAAAAGTCCATACGAATCGCATTGGGAAAATTTCCCCACACGTCCTCGGGTCGGAAAATGTGTCCGACACATCCCCGGACGATTTAACGTACGAATCGGAAAAATGAAGTCTGACCGCGCAAGTACGATCCGTCCCGTCCTTCTGATTTTACAACCGTATGGAAAAAACACCGTACGGACCGAACTCCATAGCAACCATGGAGACATGTGCCCGCATACGCGCCGAACACTCCACCCCAGACCCCGTATGTATGCGCAGAACACCCCCCCAGCCCTCATATGTACGTGCCGAACACCCCCCTCAGCCCCCGAATGTACGCGCCAAACGCCCCCCCCGGCCGCGGATGTACACGCCGAACCCCCACCAGTGTATGTACGGAGCGTACCCCCACCCGTGTATGTATGGAGCGTACCAACACCCCACCAGTGTATGTACAGAGCATACCCCTACCCGTGTATGTTCGGAGCGTACCCCCACCTGTGTATGTACGAAGCGTACCCCCACCCGTGTATGTACGGAGCGTACCCCCACCCATGTATGAATGGAGCGTACCCACACCCCACCAGTGTATGTACGGAGCGTACCCCCACCCATGAATGTATGGAGCGTACCCACACCCGTGTATGTACAGAGCGTACCCCCACCCATGTATGTACGGAGCGTACCCCCACCCGTGTATGTACGGAGCATACCCCCACCCGTGTATGTATGGAGCATACCCCCACCCGTGTATGTACGAGCATACCCCCACCCATGTATGTACGGAGCGTACCCCCACCCGTGTATGTATGGAGCGTACCAACACCTCACCAGTGTATGTACGGAGCGTACCCCCACCCGTGTATGTATGGAGCATACCCCCACCCGTGTATGTACAGAGCGTACCCCCACTCGTGTATGTACGGAGCATACCCCACCCGTGTATGTATGGAGCATACCCCCACCCGTGTATGTACGGAGCATACACCCAGCCCCCCCTGTATGTACGGTGCGAAACACCACCACCTATGGACGTTGCGGACCAACACCCTGCCCGTGTCTGTACGCACCCTACCCCAGGCCCCTACACCAGCACCCTCACCCAGCATTGCGCATGTACGAGTCATACTAAGCCGTAGCAAAGGTCAGCACTGTACAACAACATGGCCCATGTACGCACCGTACAGACGCCAAAAACACTCGTACTGAACCAGGACAAAGCAAAACAGCACAAGGAGAGTCAATTCGATTCGCACAACACCACAAAACATGTCCAACAAGCCCAAATACATCCTATACACTGACCTGCAACTGCCAAACAGCTAAACAGAGGCCCAAAACACAACCACTCCTTATAACACACCCACCCAAAGTTCAAACACAGCCACACCCACAAATGGACCAATAAAAAGGCCCAACACACACAAACCATGATCCTTTGCAACAGATCCACTACTGCCAGACCACAGAGAAAACGCACTGCACCGTACTACATCCATCAATACACCTTACACTTGCACTCCTTCACACAACCACCATCACAAACACCCCCTCATCACATTCACACACACACACCTTCACAACCACACTCACACACCCACAACCATCCACACCCACACCCCCACAACCATCCACACCCACACCCCACACCATGCCCACTAACAAGAATCCAAAGTTCACAAAGGATGAGCTGGAGATCCTTGTCGACGAAATCATCAGAGTCGAGCCACAGCTCTTTGGAACATTGGTCAGACAGACCAGCATATCCGAAAAATCAGCCATGTGGCAGAGGATTGTCAATTCTGTGAATGCTGTTGGGGCCACCAGAAGGACCAGGCATGAGTGGCAAGCCAGGTGGTACGATCTGCGGAGGACAGTCCGCCGCGAAATGACGGACGATCACAACCAGGGGAACATCACTGGAGGAGGGCTGCCCCACAGACGGGTACAATACCATCCCTGGGAGGAGAAGGTGATGGCCACGCTGCCGCCGGTGGGAGTACACGGACTAGAAGGAGTCCGAGACCCTGGTGAGTACACAAACAACTCACCTCACATGGGGGGAACGCCATACACAACCAAAATCCCAATCATGCACGCAACCCCCCCCAGAGCCAGCACCGGACACAACCACACTCCAAAAACACACACATGCCACTAGCACCTCCATGCCCCATGCACCAAGCAAGGCCATGCCAAGTCACAGGCCACACAAAACACCAACACAAGACAGGATGTCCCGATGCCGGGAGGGTGGGCCTCAAAACTAACATTGAGCAACTCAGAAGCACACAACAATGCCCTCAGCCCATATGGCCTAGGGCACAGCCATACAAACAGTGTGTCCCCACACAGTACTGTGTTGCCTGCAAATGGTGGCCGCGTTGCAGGATGACATGGGTATGAAGGCACAATTTGCACATAACAGCAGCTAATGAAGACGCATCACTCTGAAAGAGTGTCAGCACACACCGCCACAGCAGCAGCGCAGACTCAGACACTCCGCCCAATGGGTGCCGGCAGAGAAGAAACAAACCCACATGAACAAGCCAATGGCCTTTGAAAGACCTGCAAACTGTGTGTGCCCAGGAAGCTGGGCTGAGGTGACAGAGGGTGACACACAGAGGGAGGGAGAGGGGGAGAGAGAGGGAGGGAGACAGAGGGGGACACAGGGAGACAGACAGAGGGAGGGAGGAGGGTGACAGAGGGAGGGAGAAAGGGAGACAGAGGGAGAAGGACAGAGGGAGGAGGGTGACAGAGGGAGGGAGAAAGGGAGACAGAGGGAGACGGACAGAGGGAGGAGGGTGACAGAGGGAGGGAGAAAGGGAGACAGAGGGAGACGGACAGAGGGAGGAGGCTGACAGAGGGAGGGAGAAAGGGAGACAGAGGGAGACGGACATAGGGAGGAGGGTGACAGAGGGAGGGAGAAAGGGAGACAGAGGGAGACAGACAGAGGGAGGAGGGTGACAGAGGGAGGGAGAAAGGGAGACAGAGGGAGACGGACAGAGGGAGGAGGGTGACAGAGGGAGGGAGAAAGGGAGACAGAGGGAGACGGACAGAGGGAGGGAGAAAGGGAGACAGAGTGAGACGGCCAGAGGGAGGAGGCTGACAGAGGGAGGGAGAAAGGGAGACAAAGGGAGACGGACAGAGGGAGGAGGGTGACAGAGGGAGGGAGAAAGGGAGACAGAGGGATACGGACAGAGGGAGGAGGGTGACAGAGGGAGGTAGAAAGGGAGACAGAGGGAGATGGACAGAGGGAGGAGGCTGAAAAAGGGAGGGAGAAAGGGAGACAGAGGGAGACGGACAGAGGGAGGAGGGTGACAGAGGGAGGGAGAAAGGGAGACAGAGGGAGACAAAATCACCCTTGGGTGGTGTGGCCATGTCCGCTCATCAGCAGGTGGACTGTGTGCATGTAGACAAGGTTTGGCAGTGCCTTAACCCCCCCCCCCTTTTTCCTTTGATAAACACTGGGCCATGTGTCAATCTGTGCACGAGTACATCCGTGCTGCAGGCACAAACCTAACCTTACACCCAGTATACCCACCCACTGTGTTTGTTAGAACCCTGTCACAAATGCTTAAGTTACCTACCTGCATTCTCAAATAGCATGGAAAAAGCACCATTTGCCCACGTACAGTGCAACACGTAAGGCTCGGCTACGCCCGCTCACTACACTGCTGAATGCGTTCCAAAAAGATGCATCAACTAAGATTGTGTCACACATAGGTAAAGTGTCGAAAGCTGTGGCCAAGGGACATACCCATGCACAAGTGCACTGTGAGAGGAATGCAAGACATATCCAACTACCCAGAGGAACAGTGCCAACTCAAAAATGAATGAAACATGGATGTCGCATGTAACACAATCAACATTGTCTCTCTCACACACAGGGCAACATCGTCAATCTCCCCCCAACACTGGGGGGGGAAGACTCACAGGACCAGGCTCTGCGTGAAGAGGACCCCACCGCCAGCCATACCAACCTGGCCCCTCTGGTGTCCAACCATCTGCAGCACCTGCGTCAGGTACAGCTGTGCCAACCACCACCCCCATTCCTGCCACATCCCAAGAGACACCCAGGAGCCCTGCCCGCACACGACAACACAGCCAGGCTGACCAGGAGGGACAAGGTTCTCCGGGCACCCAGGAGGAGGCAGGCGACACCGCAAATGCCATCCCTCAGGGGTCCCGGAGACCCGATGTGCCCACAACGGCAGGCCAGGCGCAAGTGGGCAGGGGTGGTGGGAGTGGAGGACGGCGGAGGCGCGAACCTGACCAGTTGGCTCAGGAACCGGTAATGTCACACGTCAGAAACATCCTGGACACATACCGGCGTGACACCAGGGGCATGGGCCAGGTTGCGTCCACCCTCACAGACATCAAGGGGACCCTCGAGGAGATGAAGGCCCTGCAGCCCGAGCAATATGCCTGTCAACAGCGACACCAAGGACGGATGGAGGCAAGACAGGCTGAGCTCGTGGCGGTGCAAACGGACATGACCCGTGTACTCCGTCGGATTGCCGAAAACATGGGCAACCCTCCCTGTGCCACCAGGCGAAGAACATGACCAGCCACAGGGAGGGATCAGGAGGAGGAGGATTCATCCGACGGAGCATTACAAGTATCGTCACGGCCTGCTTCTGAGGGTCCCCGCAGGAAGGTGGGTCGTCCACGCAAAAGACCGTGAGAGTCAGCGGAACATCACCATCTCCCAGGTCACCTGGCCTGGCACCTGGCCCTCTGGCCCAACAGCAGCACATCATCACATGACATTCTCTGGCACATGGACTTGCTGGTCACTGTCTGACCAATGTTGACAAAGACTGTGGCATAGACTCTGATGACTTCCAATGGCAAGGATACCAACTCCCCCAGTGAACTTTGGATTCTACACTCCCGCCAAGCACCTCTTGTCATCCTTCCAAACACGTACCCCACCACAAATAAAAATCATCACAATCACGAGATGATGCCGTCATTTTGCATTATTCCACTACATGTGTGTGTTGTAAAGTCAAACCACGCCTGATTTTAGAAGCAACTCCAACCATCCATACCCTGGGGTCTGAGTCTGGCACAGGACACACATGGGTCACAATGTATCACCCAATACAGACATGGAGCACCATACTCACCCGTGATGGGCCCAACCAGCTGAGGGGGTGCCCGCACAACTGTGCCTACAGACCTATTTAGAAGAGCAACAGTCATGCGCAGAGGTCAGGGATCATGTGGAGTGTCCTGGGGTGCTACTCCCAGGTATGTGTAGACAGGTGGCAGAACCATGTCCTGCATGCTTGAGTCAGGTGGATGTGGAGAATGGTGGGCCGGTCAAGGTTGGATGCATGGAGATGGCACAATGGGGTCTTGGATCACAGTGCCACAAGGTTGTGTTGGGGTTGTGGGCTGCATCCTGAGTGTGTGCGTGGATTGAGAAGGTCATCCTGCAGCTGGCAGTGATCCATTCCCCCCATCTCTGTTGGACGTTGATGTGGCTTGGTCGCCGGATGTAGAAGCAGAGCTGTGCAGATGCACCCTGGATGTGGACAAGTATCATGGGAGTTGTAACGCACATGTCCGTAGAGTGCAGGGTAGGATTAGACACAGATGTTGTAGTTGACCTGGGGGATGGTCTCTCTTGAGGTGGATGGAACTGGGGATCTTGTGCATAATGCAGAGTGTGCTGCAGCATGAGGCACAGATGCTGCTGATCAGCATAGCACATGTCAGCAAGCAATCCATGATGAACACCAGCTTGTTTGCGTGGACACTGGGTGCCCTTGCTGCAGGGCCTGCAGCAGCATGCGCCATGTCAAGAAAACAATGCCACAAGTTGCACACAAAGGCAAGGATCTCAGGAAGGAACTATGTAAAAGGTTTATGTCAAGGAAGGAATGTCTGGTTCAACATGGCACACACACACACAATGGATGCACATGCAGCACAGTGGCCGTCGTGGAGACTGACATGCCACAATACCTACACAGCCATGGACATCATGCACAATACAGATTCTAATCCCTGACAAACAGCTTGCATCTTGCTACTCTACACATAGACTCATATGCACTATCTCTGATAACTATGCCAGACATGCCGCATGCACAGTGGCAACAGACCACCATTGACAGAGATGAGGCACCTTGGAGGCAGAGGGACACCTTTATTAGTCATGTGTGTCGGAATGCTAATGCAACTCTGTCAACACATACACAGGTCATGTGGATGAACATGTGGGACCGACACTGGCACCCCCCTTTGCACCACAGATGCTGGAAATCCATAGAACTGGCACACAAGTGACGGGTTACAGGTAAACACCCCCTGCTGCTCACGAAGAGGCTGCTATACACCATTGAGCCTCTAATGGGGAATTCACACACCATGTCAATCCGGTGCAACCCGTATGTTTCCGAGGGCAGTGTTACACACATTGATGGCTTCATCACAATCCACAATCCCATTACAGATGACTGTCACCAAGTCTGACCATCAATTCAGGTGAATTCAGCTCCATGTCATGTGCCCCATGGTGATTCTACATGTATGCAAAGTAACCAAACATGAACAGGAGCAGTGAACACACATTCAAAACAAATACCACACCCAAAAAGCCGTGCTGCATCCCTTACCCTAAGGAGATTTTCAAACTTGTCCGTGCATGTAACGCTGATTCAGCACATGTTGCTGTGTTCATGAGGAATAGCAGGAGCACAACAATGCCACCAGCAGACAGCATGCGCAAGTACCTGTGGATGAGAGACACACCAGAAGTCAGCCAAAAGAAGCACATCCGCATGCATGTGCATGTACTCGACACGTATAAGGTTGTCAACATGCTAGGTGACAATGATGACTATTGCACCATCACTCGAGTGACACATCCAAACACACCTCTGACTCACTTGGCAGACATGCAGATGGACACACACATTGCAACACATGCCACACACAGCCCAATGCGTGCACACTCAGACACTGGAACTCACCACTAAGCAAAGAAGTCGTGTATGAGCCAACTCCGGATATCCTCTACCGCCTCCTCCTCCTCCACATCACTTGCCTTGTCACCAAGCCCTTGATCCTCCACGGGTGGATGGTCCTGCTCATCCGGATCGAGGATAAGTGGCACAGCTTTCTCCACTGCCATGTTGTGCAGCATGCAGCACACGAGGAAGATCTTGCAGACCTTCACCGGTGCATATGGGAGTGCGCCGCCGGTCTTGTGGAGGCAACGGAATCGGCTCTTCAGGAGGCCAAACATCCTCTCTATCACTCGCCTGGTCCGCCCATGGGCATTGTTGTAGCGGTGCTCGGCAGCCGTGCTGGGGTTGCGGAGAGGCGTGATCAGCCATGGCATGTTGGGATAGCCAGCGTCCCCTACATGGAAACATCATGGACAAAAGTGGGTCAGGAGAAGCAGTAAGACAGTAAGATGACGCTAAATACAGGACTGACAGAGTATACCCACCAACAATACATGCTCGTTCGTTGCACAGCTGCAGCATCATTTCAGGCACCCTGCTACGCCTCATGATGTAGGCATCGTGTGCTGATCCTGGAAAACGAGCACAGACATGTGAAATCACCATGTTGGCAAGACACACCACAAGGGCATTAATGGAGTGGTAATGCTTCCGGTTCCTATTCGCTACCTCCTGTGCCTGTGGTGGTACCAAAGCCACATGTGTTCCATCTATGGACCCAATGACATGGGGCATCCCTCCCAGGGCAAAGAACTCACGCTTGACACCTGTCAACTCCTCAGGAGCTGGGAATTTAATGAACTCATCTAGGTGATCCAACATGGCCTCTAAAAAATCATGCAGAACACGGTTGAACATGGTTTGGGACATGCCACCAACATGAGCAATGGTATATTGAAAGGTACCCATGGCAAAGAAATGTAGGGCTGCCATCACCTTCATCTTGGGTTTCAGTGCAGTAGGATACCTGTGTAGCGGTTGGAGGTGTGGTACCAGCCGTGTCGTCAAGTTCTCAATCAACTGTCGGGGAAAGCGGTAGCGGCGTATACAGTCATGTTCCCTCAGGTCAGCCAAGTCCGGAATTGGTCGAGGGAGAGGCGGAGCCCTGCAGTAAATTTGAAGGGACAACGAAGAGTGAGTACAGTACATCACCAATGTCAATGTACTGAGCACATGTTCAACAGGCAATACACATATGCTACATACAGAGTCAGGTCTGTGCAATATGCCCTGGACACGCATGCCAGGCAGGTGACACTCCTACCAAGAGCCAGCTACAAATGTCGATTCTCAACCTCAATATGCCATGCCATGAAACTAGCTGTGGGCCAGTGTAAGTGAACAGGCAGACGCATCACAGGAGTTACAGACATCCACATATGTGTAGAAGAAGGATGTTTATCATACAGACAGGTCGCGGAACACTAGATGCACAGGAGAGACCACACACCTTGACATGAAGGAGTACATGTCAAGACTGATCACACATACATTGAGAGTATGCAGATATGTCCTTGTTTTGAAACTCCGTGTCGATGCATACATACACACCTTACGTCGCATTACACATGTGGGCTGGTGTGCGTAACAGTGTGCCATGCCCATCTACACACAGACACATGTTGGTTGCAGCAACTGCAGATGCATTTGACCAAACACCTACAGCAAACCTATGGGAACAGATGACACACAAATGACATAGTTGCAGCGTGCAACGCAGGCATTCACATGTCAGGTGTAATATTCCGTGTACCTGGCATCAGGGGACAGTTGCGGGTGTCAGTGACTGTGCCATGCCAGTGACGCATGGCTCAACAAGTCTGTACTACATGCACACATGTCAAAGGAGTGAAGGGGATGTGTGGCACATAGTGCACCATCACACATGACATGTGTACACAGCTCATCATACATTTATTTGCTTCACACCTCAGGAGTAATGTGCCACATCACAGCCTGACACACCTGTGCCCGACACATGTAGTACTGCACAGATAATGTCTTGATGTCCAGCCTTGGCCAAGTATGACAGCTCTATTCCTGTCTGTGTGCCGCCTGTCACCACTGTCAGGTGTGAAACGCACCGTACATACACTCTGAGGGCGTGTGTAGGGTCCCTATCACAATGGGAGTGCTGGCGTATGCGTACGCCATAGTGATACGGACGGTACACACATGTGTAGGGTCCCTATCACTATGGGAGTGCTGGCGTATGCGTACGCCATAGTAATACGGACCGTACACGTGTGTGTAGGGTCCCTATCACTATGGGAGTGCTGGCGTATGCGTACGCCATAGTAATACGGACCGTACACGCGTGTGTAGGGTCCCTATCACTATGGGAGTGCTGGCGTATGCGTACGCCATAGTGATATGGACCGTACACGCGTGTGCAGGCTCCCTATCACTATGGGAGTGCTGGCGTATGCGTACGCCATAGTAATACGGACCGTACACGCGTGTGCAGGGTCCCTATCACTATGGGAGTGCAGGCCTATGCGTACGCCATAGTGATACGGACCGTACACGCGTGTGTAGGATCCCTATCACTATGGGAGTGCTGGCGTATGCGTACGCCATAGTAATACGGACCGTACACGCGTGTGTAGGGTCCCTATCACTATGGGAGTGCTGGCGTATGCGTACGCCATAGTAATACGACCCGTACACGCGTGTGTACGGTCCGTATTACTATGGCGTACGCATACGCGAGCACTCCCATAGTGATAGGGACCGTACACACGCCTGTATGGTCCGTTTCACTGCATTTGGGGTGCCCTAGGGCCGTGGAACGCACCGTACCTGTGTGTAAATATTGAAATAACATAGGGGACACATGAGGGACAAGTATAAGGGCCTAAATGCATGCTGATTGTCATGGAGACCGAGTTTAAAGTTTGAATTTTTGCATCAGGTGGCCAGCAGAAGTCGGTTGGAAACAATATACTTTGTTGCAAAGTGGTTGTTGACTTGACATCATGCTCAATTTTTAAACCATGCAAAGCCACTCACTGGGGTAGGTTTAAAGGGATTGGAGGAAACGTAGGATGCTAATGTGACTGACCAATCACTCTGTACTCCTGTAAATGAAACAGGCCAGCAAGGCAGATATAAGGCAGCCAGGTCCCATGAGAGAGCACTTGCCTGCACATCCTTTCATTCCACAACACTGCTGCTGCTCGTGATTCCTCTGGCACCATGTCCAGGTCTGTGGAGAGGGCCCAGCCATTCACCATGGAGGAGAATATGGCATTGGTGGATGTGATCCTCCCACAGTACACCATGCTGTATGGTCGACCAGGGGAGCAGGTGAGTGCTGACTCCACTAGCTTAGACTGTGCCCCTTTTTTGTGACTGTGACTTCTGGCATTGTGTCCATGTGTGATAGACATGCAATGTTGTTTAGAGTGGGTCCCAGGGTGGGGAAGGCCTCATGTCTCCCATGCAGAGCATGCTGTAGTTCCTGTGTGCACTTCTCACTTGCATAGTGCTTACTGTGACAATCAATGCATGGTGCATGTCACATTCTGCCTGGCTACTCCTCCTGGGAATGTTGTTTCTACAGTCCTGATGTGATTCTGTGGTCCCCCCAGTGTGACAGGTGACAGTACCCATAGATGTGTGTTTGTTTAGTGTACCTGTGCTGTGAGTGTCCAAATGATGTGTTCGTCCCCTGGACATTGGTGTGTGTGTGTAAGTCCCCTGTCATGTGGGTGAGTGCATATGGGGAGTGTTGCACACCAGCTGCATGAGGGATGGATATACCCTGCCCATCTGATGTGAGCAGGGAGCAGTGCTGTGTGACTGCCGTGCTGAGCCAGCCCCACACCTGAGACACCCCCCAGTCTAGTGGCACATGGGCAGAGTGAGGTTTGTACCCGCAGTTGGCAATGGCAGGTGATTGTCCTGTGCCTGTGTGTGTCTGTGTACTCTGCTGAGGTTGCGTCAGTGGGCTGGGGCATGTGACTGCTTTGAGGTGCTGTACATAATCCTGGTGTAGCTTGTGATCCAGGATCATTGATTGTGTGGCACCCCTCATGCCACCTGTGTACTTTCAATGCCACGTAGTGCATTTGGCCTTCCCCAGAGGATAATGTCCCTATGACAAAGGTGCAATGAGTTGCCTGCATACCATGGCCTGTTCAAACAAGACAAATTATTAATATGTGTGTCTCTGTGTCATTGCTCAGGTGTATTAAAGTATTCTCACTTTTGCATCCTCACAGGTAGGCGTCCATGCCAAGGGGGAGATATGGAAGCAAGCCGTCAGTGCCGTGAGGAAGACGGAGGGTCGGAAGCGGCGCCTAGCCCAGGTGAGGAAACGCTGGCAGGATATCCGGTGCTGGACAAGGAGGATCGCATGGGTCCTGCTGGGGGACTCACCTGAGAGCCACAAGAGCCGTGGGCGCCGGCGTCTGACCCACATCCATAAGCGTGTGCTGGCGGTGGTCTTCCCCGACTTGGATAGGCGCTTACAGGAGAAGCAGCAGCAGGAAGGGGGTAGGTACATGTGTGTTTGTTGTGTGTCACCAGCTTTTGGAAGTGCGCAGTTGCATGGATACACTGCCAGGGTTTAAATGTGCAGTGCATAACCTGTTCCCCAAAGTAAACCAGTGCTGTTCTTCCTCCCTTCCCCTCCTTGCCATGTGTTCCCTGGTCTGTGTGAAGTCACTCTTGCACAAGGTTATCTAGGCTGGCAGTTAATCCAAGTGCCCAATGCTTGCAGCATCATGTGTGGGGGTGGTGTGTAACAGGTTTTGGGACCTTGCCTGTGCCCTGGCCAGTTCAGTCATTGTGGGGTCCATGTCAGTTGGCACTGATGCTGAGTCCCGACTTAGGAGTGTGTCTTAAAAGTGTACTGCCTTACAGCATGCATGTCCAATGTTGTGCCCTCTGACATGATGTGCATGAGTGGGAGTAATGCATAGTGCAGGGACGGTTGCTTCAGTTGCAGTCATATCCATCCAGGACCATGGAGGAGTGTGGCCACTACCCTGCCCTGGGGTACCTTTTCCTAGGTATCATGTGTGTCATCCAACAATGTGGACATTCTCTGTGTCTTCGGCATAGGTTGGGCACTGTGGCATTGTACCCTGGCCTCATCTGTATTTAAGTAAACTGTGCTACATGTGTCCACTGTACAGTGTGACCCAATTTTGCTTGTGCATACTCACAGTGGGCAGTGCCTGTGTGTCTTGGTACGACAATCTGATGATGGTTGATTGTCAATGATATATGTGGACAGGCGCACCAGGGGTAGTTTGTGTACAATCAGGATTTAGTGCAGGCCATGTGTTTTTATCCCAGAGTAAGAGGTGTAAGTACTTCCTCTGTCTCAATCACATTGTCTCAGGTAGGGGGTGGTTTGTGCGGGCAAGGCCTACATGTCAATATCTGAAGTCTCCTTGCTAGGTCTGGCCTGTGTGTGATGTTTGTCTGGACATACACTCAAGGTGCAGAGACCCAGTCATGTTGGGCATGTTTTAATGTATTAGCTTTGCAGCATGTGCAAAAAGTTAATAGACATGGTTCCTGCTCATCCCTTTTTTGGCAACGCTGTGTGGTGCAGATGCTGTGCACGATTGTCCCCAGAGCCTGGCTCCTCTGTCCAATTTGATATCAAGTAATTTGCTGTTGTGTCATGCTCTCCATTGTTTCTCAATGGCATGGTGGGTCAACCAACTGTGTGTTGCAGGGCCTACATATGTACCTTGTATTGTAGATGTTACTCATGTTGCTTTTCAGGCTATGCACTGTGACCTATGTAGATTTGACTCACGTGACATATGTATACAGGTGTCTGATTATTTCCCATCTCTTCACCTTGCCCACAGCATCGTCGGGGGACTCCGAGGGAGACACTGGCACGGACCGTGAGGAGGGAGCGAGCACCAGTGCCAGCAGTGCTGTCTTGTCTGGCGCATCGAGTGGCACGTAGGCCGAGGGGAGTGAGGCGGAGGACCTGTCCAGTCCCACCACCGACTATGACGCTGACGGGTCCGAGGCTGAGCTCCCAGAGGGGGCGGAGGCTGCTTCCACAGCTGAAAGCAGCACTCCATCACTACCCGCCCTCTCCATTCCCATCACCGGCCTCCCACTTGCTCGGGTCACCTCCCGCCGTGCTAGGTCACCACGTGTCTCCTTCTTGCCAGGCACCGCACCCCCTGCCCCTGTCTCCACTGCTGCCGTGAATGCCGAGTCTGTGGACATCCTGCGCCAGTTGCAGGTTGGTCAGACTGCGATGCTTAATGTCCTCCATGGCCACACCCGAGTGCTCACCCAGATGGAGGCATACATGGAGGGCATCTCAGGTGCGCAGTCTGACCAACGCCAGTTGCTGAGGTCCATAGACTCGACACTGACTGCAGCAGTGGGTCTCCTGCAGCGCTGCGTCCCCCCCTACCCCTGCACCATCCACACTTCCCACTCCCATGCCTGTCCCAAGCACACCCAGATATACCCCTGCACGCACCCCACCAGACACAGGCACCACACCACCAGGGAAGGCCAAGCGCACACCTCCTCTCACGCACACACAGGGTGAAGTAGGCACACCCACTGGGTCGGGGGCAAACGGAAGACACGCAGCCACAGTGGGAGTCCACATTCCTCACAACCCACTCCCTCCAAATCCACTCCCCTCAGCTCTCCTGGCCAAGATTCCAACAAAGATTCATTCATGGCCGCTCTGTCCCTGAGCCCCAGTGTGACACCACCCCGCAAGCGGTCAAAGGAGTCCCCGGTCAGGGTATTTGAGTCCCCCCCTGTCCACACCCTCCCCCAGTAGCGCTGTGACTCATCCCTCCGACCCCCCCCCTCCTTGGGGCCTGTGGTTCCTTCGGGTGCAGGGGAGACGCTGGGGGACCTTGCAACCGTGTGCAGCGCCATTCTCACCACCACCTTTGGTGCTGCCCCACCCCCTGTGGTGGAGTTCTCCGTCCCTGCACCCACAACACCTACACTTGCCCCTCCTGTCCCTGCGGTGCCTGGTCCTTCTCCCCCACATGATGCCCCCACCCTGTGGGAGCAAAGGAGGTATGAACTGTGCAGGCAAGCTAGGGGACACGAGTCCCTATGTGTCCCCCACCAGGAATTGGACTATGGACTGCCCTATGGGCCTTGTACATATTGAACTTTTATTAACCAATTTTTTTCATGCTGAATAAAGCAATGTTTTTTTCCCTTTGAACACTACTGCTTTTCTGGTATTGCTGTTGGTGGTGCTGCTCCATGATTTGGGGTGGTGATAATGTGTTAGGTGTCTGGGAAATGTAGTAGTGTGCTGCTCATGGGGTGGACCCTGGTATCTGTGTGCCATCACAAGGTATTTGCGAAATATCTTTGTTCATGTAAGCTCTTACTGCATGGTGACATTGTCCCAAGGTGTGTTCCTTCCTCTGTGTCTGCATTTCCTTGGTGTGTGACGGATCCGTTCAACTTTGCCCATGCATGCTGGGCAATGTCTCCACCTGCATCATTAGTGGCATCCTTGGTGGTCACTGTACTTGTGTATGGAGTATATTGACATGACTTCATGTGGACATGTTCCCTTTTACACACTATGCATGTGTGTACTCCCAGCCTCGCACACATGTGTTACGTGTTCTGCAGGGTCTTTGGGCACCTGACTGACAATTGTGGGCATTGTATCTGTGGGTACTGCACCCTTTTCTTTCCATGGGCACTGCTGGGGGGACTCTGCACCCACCCCTCCTATGTCTGGGCACTGCTGGGAGTGATAGGCACCCACCCCTCTTGTGTCTGGGCACTGCTGGGGGGACTCTGCACCCACCCCTCCTATGTCTGGGCACTGCTGGGGGGACTCTGCACCCACCCCTCCTATGTCTGGGCACTGCTGGGAGTGATAGGCACCCACCCCTCCTGTGTCTGGGCTCTGCTGGGAGGACTCTGCACCCACCCCTCCTGTGTCTGGGCACTGCTGGGAGGACTCTGCAACCACCCCTCCTATGTCTGGCCATGTACGCTCGGGACATACACGGGTGGGGGTACGCTCCGAACATACACTGGTGAGGTGTGGGTATGCTCCATACATACACGGGTGGGGGTACGCTCCGTACATACCCGTACCCACGCTCTGCAGGCCTGGGTATGGCTCGTACCCATGCCTTTGGAATGTGGGTACGGTGCGTACCCCCATTGTTGGGGTGCCGTAGGGGTCCGCATTGTACCCAGGCCTTCTGAGCGTGGGTACGGGTCGTACCACGCGTACCCCTACGTCACTCCAACAATGGCGGTATGGCCCGTACCCACGCTCTTAAGGCCTGGGTACGGTGCGGACCCCCAATGGGGTGCCGTAGGGGTGCGCACCGTACCCAGGCCTTCAGAGCGTGGGTACGGGTCGTACCACGCGTACCCCTACATCACCCCAACAATGCTGGTACGGCCCATACCCAGGCCGTTAGAACGTGGGTACGGGCCTGTTGGACAGGCCACATGACGGGCTTGCTCCCTCCCCGCATGACAGGGCCCGAGCCCCGGCCCTCCAGGTGTTACCCACAGCAGCAACCCGCACCCCGGCTCAAGACGGGACTCCTGCCCCCGGACATCTCTGTATCATGGGGCCGAACCACTACCGGCCCCCTCGCCCGGCCCGGCCTCCATCTTGGACACTACACCACGAGGCCGCGTGGCCTCAGCTCGACCCTAACCCCGGGCCTGGCCAGGCCCCGACATCCCGGCACCACCATCCACCCAGGAGGTGAACGGACCACTTGGCAGGTCAATGGGAGAAAGAAGTGTCGATGGCTCTCCCCCGCCAGGTGCTGATCGCCCCCCAGCTCCCCCGGGCACTGGCTCCACCCCCCTGCTGGGTGTCTGGACTCCCTCATCCCGGACCTCCCGCCCTCCAAGTGCGAGGGTCCGGACATCAAAGGGCGCCAGACCTATAACTGGGGCAGCTCCAGAGCAGGAAGGCAGTTGTATCCTGGAGTCGAGAGACACCGAGAAGAACTCATCCTTGACGGACTACCGGCGCTGCCGTAGCCCTGCCTTGTGAACTATCGTCCTGCCTGCTGGTGCTGCCGCGGCCTTCTGCAACCTCCATCCTCGTCGGGACCTGCTGGCGCTGCCGCGGACCGTTGTGACTACCACCTTCGTTGGGACCTGCTGGCGCGGCCCGTTGGAACTACCACCTTCGTTGGGACCTGCTGGCGCTGCCGCGGCCCGTTGGAACTACCACCTTCACCGGGACCTGCTGGCGCTGCCGCGGCCCATCCAAGCCCGAACACCGAGCTCGAGGATTGTGAGCTATCCATCATCGCATCTACCAGATTGGTAACCAGACTGTCCCGCTACCCTCCTTCCCAAACCAAGAGACTAGAATCGAGGGGACCCCTGAGTCCAGACCTCCTTGTACCATTCCATCGTACCTCAAGAAATCGCTTATAAAGAACGTTAAATCCTATCCTTGTGTGGTGTACATCTGTGGGGGGGGGAAGTTACTCGTCTGTACGATCGCTGGAGACGGCTCTCCCCGGAGACCTCTCCCCTTGTCCTCGGCCGACCCTCCCGGTCCGTCTAACATTGGTGGCCAGCGGCGCGATCCGAATCAACGCGTAATCGTACAGAGAGTAGCTCACCCCACGACAAAACCACAATGTCAACCAAAGAGAGCGGATCCACCGAGAAATTCCAGATGGAGAAATTGGAAGAGTACAGCCATCGTGAGTTGAAACAATTCTGCATGGAACTAGGCATTGCTACCACCGGCCTGAGTACCAAAGACGATTTCAAGCACGCCATTGAGTCGTGGGCAGAAACCGGGGTCGCCAGATCCCCAGACCGAAACAGTGCAGCAGCAGAGAGGAACGCCACGGCTCCCGAGGAGCGAGGAACGGGCCTCTCGCAGGAAGAGATCCAAGAAAGAGAAAAAAACAGACTGCATGAGTTAAAAATGGCACGGCTCAAAATGGACGGTGAACTAAAATTAGCCGAGCAAAAACTGAACCTAGAACATCTGCGGCTCCGAGAAGAACGGGAAGAAAAACAGAGGCAGAGAGAACTCGAAGAAAAGAGATTAGCATACGAACACGAGCGCAAACTGGCAGAAATAGACCTACGAAAGCAGAACAAAGAACCGGAGGTGCCCGAGCGACCGCGCACCCCGGGAGCGACAGAAAAGAAAGTCCACATCCCTAAGGATATCGTTCGAGAGTATGTCCGAGAGGACGACATACAACAGTGGTTCAAGGCCTACGAGATCGCCATGACCTCCCACCGAATCGATCGAAGTGACTGGGGAGCCGGCCTATGGGGGAGGTTCGTCAACGAAGGCCGCGATGCCCTGCTACAGCTCCCAGACCATCAGATGTCATCCTATGACCACATGAAGGCTGCCCTCCTCACCCGATATGGGCTCACACCCGAAATGTACCGCCAGAGGTTTCGGGACTGCACCCGGATCCCGGGTACAACTTGGGTGGAATATGTCAACTATTTCAGCCGAGCCTTCGAGGGTTGGATCAAGGGGAGCCACGTAACAACCTACGAACAACTTTTTAATCTCATGGTGTGGGAGCACCTCTCTAACAACTGCTTCGTCGAGCTCAGGCAGCACCTCCTCGACAGTAAATTGACTGACCCACGGCAACTCGCCGCCGAAGCTGACCGGTGGGAAAGCACCCGAGTGGGCCGGAGAGGGCCACACGAGCAGAACCGGAACAACCAAGGTCAGCACCGTCCCCGAGGAGGAGGAGGAGGCCAGGGGCGAGGGAGAGACACCGTCCCGGCCGCTCCCGCTGCCAGCACCCCGCCCCCGGCCAGCCGGGGCAACCCCCCGATGCGCCCGGGGTTCCGAGCCAATGTCACGTGTCACCGATGCCAGCGAGTCGGCCACTACGCCAATGACCCGAACTGTCCACAGAACCAAACCCCAAAACCCCGCCAGGTAGCTGCCGCCGCCCTGGGGGGAGAACAAATCTCCGAAGAACAAGAAGAATACGAGCAGGCACAACAAGAGTGGGAACCGGCCGCCATGGTTCTAGCGTGCCTAGGGGGGAAAGACATGGTCCCGCGGGCCCCCCTACCCGCCAACACCAGAAAATATAGCCAGTGGGTGAATATTAATGGGCGCCGGGCCGAAGCACTACGTGACACGGGGGCCAGTGTGACGGCCGTCCGCTGTCACCTGGTAAAACCAGAGCAGATCCTGCCGAACATTCTCTGCCCCGTACGTTCAGCCGACAATTCAGAGAGTCTATGTCGAATGGCCTGCGTCCCCTTCGAATGGGGAGGGGTCTCCGGCATGTTGAAGGTGACGGTCCGAGATGATGCCCCCGTGGACTGTCTCCTGGGGAATGATCTCGAGAGTTCCCCGTGGGCCGCCGTCGAAAGAAGAGAGCACCTGGGGATGTTGGGCCTCCCGGACTGGGCGTGCGTAACCACCCGGTCCATGGCCGCCCGTGCCATCCCCCGACCAGAAGAACCAGAATGGCCTGCACCTCCTCCCCCGATCGCTCCAGTAGAGGACACCGACTATGCCGACCCCCCAGAGCAAACCCCCGAAGGGGTCGCCCAGCCCCAGGACCTTCCCGACCTGGCTCAGTGGCGTCAAGAAGGGGGGCCCACCCAGGAACAGTTCCGTCAAGAGCAGAAGACCTGTCCCTCCCTCGAGGGACTCCGCCAGCAAGCCATCGCCCAGAGCGCCGGGGACACCACCGGAGCCCATTGGATCTATTGGGATAACGACCTGTTATACAGTGAACAGAGAATCGCGGAGTTAGGGGCCAGTCGAGTGCTGGTGGTGCCCCTCCGTTTCAGAGACTTCCTGTTAAATTTGGCCCACGATGTCCCTCTGGCTGGACACCTGGGCCAGGACAAAACCTACAGTCGCCTGGTGACCCACTTTTTCTGGCCGAAGATGAGAAATGACGTCCTCAACCACTGCCGGTCCTGCCCCACGTGCCAGGCCAGCGGGAAGAGCGGCCGCAAACTCAAAGCCCCTCTGCAACCCTTCCCAGTTGTCACCACCCCGTTCGAGAGGGTGGGAATAGACATTGTGGGGCCCCTGGACCCCCGCACAGCACAAGGACATCGGTTCATCCTGGTACTGGTGGACCACGCCACCCGCTACCCCGAGGCTGTGCCCCTGCGAACTGTGACAGCCCCGGTGGTCGGCCGGGCCTTAATGGGGATCTTCTCCCGGGTGGGCTTCCCCCGAGAAGTCGTCAGCGACAGAGGCACAAACTTTATTTCAAAATATATGAAGTCCCTCTGGCAACAGTGCGGGGTCACCTACCGATTCACGACCCCCTATCACCCTCAAGGAAACGGACTGGTTGAGCGATTCAACCGCACGCTCAAGGGAATGATTGGGGGATTGGAAGAGCCCCTCCGTCGCCAGTGGGATGTACTACTTCCGTGCCTCCTCTTCGCCTATCGAGAGGTTCCCCAGAAGTCCTTCGGTTTTAGCCCTTTTGAACTCTTGTACGGGCACCCTGTGCGAGGGCCCCTCAGCCTAGTCAAAGAAGGTTGGGAGATGGCCCCCCTAAAGACCCCTCCAGACGTCTTCAAGTACCTCCTGACACTACGCAATCAGACCCGGCGATTCAGGGAAATGGCAAAAGCGAATCTTGAGGCCAGTCAGGAGGGCATGAAAAAATGGTACGATCGAAATGCCTCCTCCGTTGAGTTCGAACCTGGTCAACAAGTGTGGGTGATGTCCCCCACCGAACCATGTGCCTTGCAGGACAAGTGGACGGGGCCCTTCAAAGTGGTCGAACGCAAGAGCCCCGTCACCTATCTCATCGATATGGAATCTTCCCGGAACCCCCTCCGGGTCCTCCACACCAACAGACTCAAACCCCACTTTGTGCGCTCGGAACTCAGCCTCCTGATGGCTACAGACAGTGGAGCAGAAGAAGACTCCGAGCCTCTCCCTGATCTCCTGAAGACTCAGGAGAAAGATGGTTCCGTAGACGGGGTCCGGCTCTCCGATGCCCTCACCCCAGAGCAGCGCCAAGGCTGCCGGGACCTCCTGCTGCAGTTTGCTACCTTGTTTTCCCTCACCCCAGGGGTCACCCCCTGGTGCTTGCACGACGTGGACACTGGGGACAGTCCCCCTATCAGACACCGGGCCTACCGCGTACCAGATCGGGTGCGGGCCTGCATCCAAGCGGAAGTATCCAAGATGCTCACGCTCGGGGTCATCGAGCCCTCGGACAGCCCCTGGGCCAGCCCGGTCGTGCTGGTCCCCAAAGCTGCTGCCCCCGGCACCACTCCTGAACTCCGATTCTGCGTCGACTATCGGGGCTTGAATGCTGTCACCAGGACCGACGCTCATCCCATCCCCCGAGCGGATGAATTGATCGACCGCATGGGGGCTGCCCGCTACCTCAGCATCTTCGACCTGACAGCGGGCTACTGGCAGATCGGTCTCACACCCCGGGCCCAAGAACGGTCCGCCTTTTCTACCCCCGATGGCCACTACCACTTCAAAGTCATGCCCTTTGGCATGAAGAATGCCCCCGCTACTTTTCAGCGACTAGTGAACCAGGTCTTGGCGGGGCTCGAGGAGTTCAGCGCCGCCTACCTGGACGATATCGCTGTGTACAGCCGCCACTGGTCCGACCACCTCCACCACCTCCGAGAGGTCCTGCAGGCCCTCCAGCGGGCCGGCCTCACAATCAAGGCCGGCAAGTGCCAAATTGGTCAGGGATCCGTGACCTACCTCGGACACCAGGTGGGAAGCGGTCTGGTGGCCCCTCTGCAACTCAAAATCGCTGCCATCCAGTCCTGGCAGCCCCCAGTCACGCAGACCGAGGTCCGAGCCTTCTTGGGGCTCACCGGCTACTACCGGCGGTTCGTGAAGGACTATGGCAGCATTGTGGGGCCCCTCACGGGACTCACATCCAAGAACCACCCGAAGAAGATTAACTGGACCCCAGACTGTCAAGCGGCCTTCGAAAAGCTGAAAGCCGCCCTGTGCACTGCCCCTGTGCTCCAGGCCCCCGATTACAGCCGGGAATTCAATGTGCAAACGGATGCCTCCGACCATGGCATCGGGGCGGTCCTCTCCCAGCTGAACTCCGAGGGACTTGACCAGCCGGTGGCCTTCATCAGCAGGCGCCTCCTGGCCCGAGAACAGCGCTGGAGCACAATCGAGAGGGAGGCCTTCGCAGTGGTGTGGGCCCTCAAAAAGCTCCGGCCCTATCTCTTCGGTACCCACTTCCGGGTGCAAACAGATCATCGACCCCTGCAGTGGCTAATGCAGATGCGGGGGGAAAACCCCAAACTATTGCGTTGGTCCATCTCCCTGCAGGGGATGGACTTCACTGTGGAACATCGACCGGGCCAAGACCACGCCAACGCAGATGGCCTGTCACGCTTTTTCCGCCTCGACGAAGAGAGTCCCCAAGAGGATGGGTGACTCTCCCCGCCTTCAGCTGGGCGGGACGCATGTTGGACAGGCCACATGACGGGCTTGCTCCCTCCCCGCATGACAGGGCCCGAGCCCCGGCCCTCCAGGTGTTACCCACAGCAGCAACCCGCACCCCGGCTCAAGACGGGACTCCTGCCCCCGGACATCTCTGTATCATGGGGCCGAACCACTACCGGCCCCCTCGCCCGGCCCGGCCTCCATCTTGGACACTACACCACGAGGCCGCGTGGCCTCAGCTCGACCCTAACCCCGGGCCTGGCCAGGCCCCGACATCCCGGCACCACCATCCACCCAGGAGGTGAACGGACCACTTGGCAGGTCAATGGGAGAAAGAAGTGTCGATGGCTCTCCCCCGCCAGGTGCTGATCGCCCCCCAGCTCCCCCGGGCACTGGCTCCACCCCCCTGCTGGGTGTCTGGACTCCCTCATCCCGGACCTCCCGCCCTCCAAGTGCGAGGGTCCGGACATCAAAGGGCGCCAGACCTATAACTGGGGCAGCTCCAGAGCAGGAAGGCAGTTGTATCCTGGAGTCGAGAGACACCGAGAAGAACTCATCCTTGACGGACTACCGGCGCTGCCGTAGCCCTGCCTTGTGAACTATCGTCCTGCCTGCTGGCGCTGCCGCGGCCTTCTGCAACCTCCATCCTCGTCGGGACCTGCTGGCGCTGCCGTGGACCGTTGTGACTACCACCTTCGTTGGGACCTGCTGGCGCTGCCGCGGCCCGTTGGAACTACCACCTTCGTTGGGACCTGCTGGCGCTGCCGCGGCCCGTTGGAATTACCACCTTCACCGGGACCTGCTGGCGCTGCCGCGGCCCGTCCAAGCCCGAACACCGAGCTCGAGGATTGTGAGCTATCCATCATCGCATCTACCAGATTGGTAACCAGACTGTCCCGCTACCCTCCTTCCCAAACCAAGAGACTAGAATCGAGGGGACCCCTGAGTCCAGACCTCCTTGTACCATTCCATCGTACCTCAAGAAATCGCTTATAAAGAACGTTAAATCCTATCCTTGTGTGGTGTACATCTGTGGGGGGGGGGGAAGTTACTCGTCTGTACGATCGCTGGAGACGGCTCTCCCCGGAGACCTCTCCCCTTGTCCTCGGCCGACCCTCCCGGTCCGTCTAACAGGGCCGTACCACCATTGTTGGGGTGACGTAGGGGTGGGCGTGGTACGACCCGTACCCACGCTCTTAAGGCGTATGTATGGTACGTACCAGAATTGTTGTGTTGCCGGTTTGCGTCAACATCCACTTCCGTTGTGGCGGACGCATGCGTTGCTGGACACGCCCCCACCCCCTCGAAGTGACCAGGCCCTGAAGGTCAGGTATGTCCAGGGCATGTATGATTTGTGACTTGGGTGGGGGTTATGTGTCCTGCCCCTGCCCCTCCCTTTGCCCCTGGGTGTTTTTCTGACCTTCTGCGGCGTCTGCGTCGGTTCCTGTAGAGCAGGTGGACTGCTATGAGGGCTGGGATGACACGTAGGTTCGGGTCCATGGCTGTCCGTCGCGTACAGGTGCTCCTTGTGCACGTCGTCCTGATTTCCTGGCAGTTTTTGGCAGCCGGAAAATATAATCCGTGCGGGGTGACGTCGGTACGGATCGTACTTCCTGGTTCGTGAAACGCAGCCTGAATGCGTCCCGACGTCACGTCGGCGCTTTCCCGGATCACATTTGGATGTATATTTTCATTGGTCGGTGTTTTGTACGATTCGGACGGAAATAGTGTTTCCATACGAATCGTACCGGGTACGAGTCGGACGGAGAAAATGCTCCGTCCGACGGTTCGTACCCGGTTTCTCCAGGATCGGAATCGACCCCTTAGTCTTTCTCACTCTGTTCCTTTTCCTGCCTCTTCTTCTAAAAGCGTATTATAATTGCCTGTATCTTTGTCCATAGTTTGATATCTAAAGCTACTAAGTGATTGAGGGGCATATCATCAAGCCCCGGAGATACAATCATCGCCACTTTAGCATCCGTTTTCAGACGGAAAGCGGCGATAATTTTATCTCCTAATCAGCAAGGTCACGCTATCGCGTGAATCCTTGCATTATCGCCCTTTCCCCCAACTCCCATCTTTGCATCTCTAATGAGATGCAAAGTGGGGCGTTCCTGCCCTGGCATAACTGGAGAAATGTCGCTAAGCGACATTTCTCCAATTATCAATGGGCACACTAACCTGCAGAGCGACAAGCAAAGTAGCAATAACCTCTGTTATCGCTACTTTCCTTACGCCTGCTTCAAGACTGACTTAGCCATGATATCCTATGTAAGGTGGATATCATGGCTAAGTATGCCTTGACCTATCAGCAAGCTTTCGCCAAACCTTGTGCAATTATCGCTGTATTTACGGCGATAATAGCACAATTGGCAGCTTGTCCTCTGAATTTTATCACTTTGGAGCTAAGCGTTGCTGATAGCACGCTATCTCCGCGATAAAATTCAGAGTTGGCCGGCGATAATTATCCTCGCGCTAAGAGCGTTGAGCGATAATTATCGCATGGCCTTGATGATATGCCCCTTAATTTGTCCTGCACTTCAGCTGGTAGTCCCTTCTTCACTATGCTATCAATAGGACCCTCTGACTTTGGCCATTTTTGGGGGCCTTTCTCTTGACCTCTTCTGAACTTGTGCACCTACTACTTGTTTCTGTGATTGAATTTTCTTTGTACTGCCTTACGGTCTGTCTCTGGGTCTCTTCTGAGTGGGAGGGCTGGCAGGCTCCTGGGGCCATGGGTGTGTGTGGTGTTTAGTGGCTTTGTACCATTCTGAACACTGTTTCCTATCCGATCTTTGTCTCCGCGGAAGACTTCGACCACGTGTTCTACAGGGGACCCCATGTCTCTACGGCAAACTCTTAATTTGAATAGGGAGGTTGATCTGGACAATGCATCAATATTTACTTCATTATTGGATCATCCACTTCTCTCTCTAAACTCCCAAAACTCCCTACTTGGTAGGCGTGCTGCCCTAATATCCTTATTTTAACTTTTTGTATTCCTTTCATTATTTTATATGATCATATCCTTCCATTTATTCCTTATTTTCCTTATACAATCTACTTTTCTTCTCTTTAAATTCACATATTCTCAAACATTCTTCTAAATAATCCAATTTCTTTTAGCTGGTGAACCTATAGGCAGAGACTAGTTTAACGTCCTATATTCTCTACATGTGTAGATATATATAACGCAAATCATTTATTTTACTTTTAAATGTATGTTAAATTATGATTGCAATGTCCAAAAACATTTTTAGACTGCAGTTTTAATCTACTGAGCCCCACGATGGGAGAATGTTGACAAATACTGATTGTCTGTTTTTAACGCTGTCCATAAATCTATTAATGCAATTTTTAAGTTTGTTACAATGTCTGTCCCTGAAAACCATGTCTCTATTTGAATATTAAAAGACCACTGTCAATTTTTTTTTTTTTTAATTATTCCTGTGTGTCTATCAATTTCTGTGTAATATTAACAGGAACATTTGGTGCCATATTGAAGGGTACGCCCTTCAGTATTATTAGGACTATGATATATATTTCATTCCCTAATGAGAGTCTTTCTATTTTGTTATTATATTTGATAGGGTCATTTAAATATAGAAAAATTACCTACAAAAATTTTCATGCAGTTCACTTTGTGGTATTTAGTCTGTGGCATGGTCAGAGAGGGAGACTCAATTAGAATAAGTTGTTAATCGTGGACTCTTCAGGCATTTGCCTAATTCAGTCAATTTCTTAAATGTTCTTTCCTAACATTATACAACACTCCTTACAAAACAGGAAATCCTAACTTATACACTACATAACACAAAATAAAAATACAAAAATGACAGTCTGTGGTCGCATTTCTACTTACATATACATCAATGCTAAATTACATACTAAGGCAACCAAAACACTACTGCATCCATTCTAAATTGCATACTGGGGCAAACAAAACACTACTGGTCACTTCTCTCTGGATTCATAGAAAGGACAACTTTTCACTAACGGAGGTGATAGAACACCATCTACTACTGTTCGTCACCTCCACTGTGTCATTAGCAACAAAAAATGGACCATGGCAGTCCATTGTGGACAAGGTGAATGCAGTCAGAGTGCTGAAGAGGACAATGGAAGAGGTCAAGAGGCGCTGGAATGATGTCAAGCCAAAAACCAAACTGAAACTCGCCAACAACCGGAAGGCAGCAATGCAGACTGGAGGTGGGATTCCAGCGCCACAGGAGGAACTGGACGAGATGGAGAAAATGGTGGCCACACTCATCAGTGGAGAGATGGGGGCAGGAGTTTGTGGCCCGGACACTGCACAACAGGACCGGACATAACGGCAACAGGGTGAGTAAGGACTAGGGACTGGGGGGATGGAGGGAGATGGGCACAATGGCACATATGCACAATTAAAAAGAGCGCATCTGTGGACAAACCATGCCCCAGACCACCAACTCCCACCAAGAGACCAATATACCCAAGTATGCAACATGTCAGCACTGTACAAGCACAGAAGTCAAAGGCCCACCGCATGAAAGGGATAAGGGCCAGCAAAATCAGAGCTGCAGGGGCGACTCCCCCAAAATGCACCACACACACATCACATGCAGAGCACATCAACATTGACAACGATGTGGCTCAATCCGCAAAACACCTACAACAGAACACAGGACACAACTGGTGCCGCTTGGGTGCAGACACTGACCAATCACATTTGGCATTGCAGGGAAATGTGAGTTGGTAATGCACAAGTACAAATACACACACGTCTGTTGTTGAAATGTCCACTGTCCCGCATCAAATAGGCAGCTCCTCCCAAACAGCCACAATGTACCCTGTCATGCTGTCTGTATGAAAACATGTACAATACGACAACATACATGTGGACACATTGTTAAACTGCATCTCCCTTTCACATTGCAGAGGGAGAATCAACACCTCCTGCAGAGCAGCCTGACCCTCTCTTCTCTGATGTCGAACAGGACCACCACAGCTTCGACTCTGATGCCCTGCAACTGTTCGTGGAGAGCCTACGCAGCCCACTTCCAGGAACTGGGCAACACAGCTGCTGTGAGGAAACCCCACCCCCTGCAGAGACCACACAGCAGGCAGCACCCCCCACCACAGCTGCCTCCCAGGACCCCCACGAAGAACACATGGCCTTCCAATGCCGTGTATTGGGGTGCCAGGAGAATCTGGCAGAACAGGTGCAGGTGGGCTTTGACCACATGGTAGACAAACTAGATGCCATATGTGGCTGTCTAAGTCCCATCAGGGACCACTCACGGTCCCTAACGGACAACCACAGTCCACTCCGCTCTCCAATGGACCATGGCTGACATCGCTGAAGCCCTGACTTAGAGAATAGAACAACTGTCCAGTTAGAGAGGCTCTAGCGATGTCACGCGGGAGTTGGGAAACACGCGGAGGTTAATGGAGACCATGGAGCATGTGAATACGGAACGAGCTGCTGCCACAGCTGCACACCAGCGAGAGGTAGCTGGGTTCCTCAATGACCTTAGGACCATCCTCATGGCATTGCTGCCACAATGCCTGGTGCTGATGCATGCTGCTGCTACCACTCAATCCACATCTCCGGCCCCTGATGTGTCAGTGCCACACAGTGCTGGAGACAGAACACCACCATCCACACATGAGGCACATGAAACAGCAGAGGATGAAGATGCGGATGATTCTGCCCTCGTGGTAAGAAGGACACAGTAGCACACATCTCTGCCATAGGGCCGGCTTCAGCTTGGTTCTGCCCTCTGCATCATCACCTTCCACTGTCCCCCGATGCACTCTGCGACACTCACCTTGGACCTCGACATGGACTGCCATATGCTGTTTGATCTCCAATGACACAGCAATCAGACTGCGGACTGAACTCATCCTCTTCCTTTTGACTTGTCATTCCCGGAAGAACTCTGGCTGGCCCTCCACAGGTCAACATCGTCATGTGGGGTTTGCATGGCCCTGTACTGCTCCAGATGCAACACTCCACTGAATGCGCATTAAACATTCATATTCACACAGATGTGTCATGTCTATGGTCTTTCAAGTTTGGAAGTATGGATGAAGGTAGGCTCACAGGACTCCTCTTACGTCCATGTGGCTCATGTCGTAGAACAGGGGTCAAAGGGTGACACATTGCCAAATGCGGTCCGGGTGGCGCTAGCACAACAACAGGGACACACGCATGAGTTACTTCTTTCTCCAGCCCAGTACAGAACCACGCCCAGGGCCCCGAGGTCATTTACAAACCCTTACGCTGGACTGGCATACACCAGGCCAGCCCACTCTGCTTATGCTCACGGGGGGATGTGTCATGGTTACGCGCGGGTGGCGTTGCCGCCGCACTCACGCAGAGCGTCACTACCGCAGCCCGAGGGGAAATCGGGTTAGCGGTCTATGCTCCTGGAACCGGAAGCGGACGTCACCATGCCTCACTTCTGGGCGGACGCGCTTAACAGACGGGGATTCCGGCTGCCCCAGCGCTTTGGATTCACGCCGATGCCACCGCAGAAGATACGCTGATCCTGAAACCAACCTCCTTCAGGTATCGTACCTTGCGAGGTTTCTCCATTCTCTGGTGCCATTTGTGACTGTTACTGCCTGCCAAGCGCCAGTGGTGCCCCCGTAGAAACCTCGTTCTTGTTCCTGGCCACTTGCACACAGGTGTGTGTTCGGTGGGCTACTCTGCAGGCCAACTTTATTATTTGCACAGGAGCGCTGGTTTTGTTATTTTGGTTCTCCCATGCAAGGGCGCTGACTGGCCTGGACTGCCCCATTGTACAGGCGTCTTACGAGCCTGTTTATCTCAGTAGAAGCCTCGTTCCTTGTTCCTGGCCACTTGCACACAGGTGTGTGTTAGGTGGGCGACTCTGCAGGCCAACCTTATTATTTGCACAGGAGCGCTGGTTTTGTTTCTTATTTTGGTTCTCATGCGCCGGAGCATTTCCTCGTACGCATATGAGCACATTGGTTACTGGTGCAGGAGTGCTGTTGTTTGCTACAGATGTCTCAACAGGTCTCACGAATAAGACCTAGCTTCAAGGAAGACTCCAGAGATGTAGTGAGGCCCCCAGACTTGTTACCTGTACTTCTCCTTGTCTGGCTTCTACCCCTGGTACCCCCTCTATCCTAGTCAGCAGCCACGCATTACTAGGGTAAGGTGGGAGACGGTGGTGGTGGTTCATGTCGCTTCTGCAGGATCGCCTCACAAGTATAAGGTAAGACTTGTGGGACTCTGACAGAATCCAAAGCCCACATAGTCTATCTTGCCCGGGCGACATGGGTGACCCCGAGATCACTCTACAGGACATCGCAGCCATCCTTGCCACCATGCAGGCGGAAAACCACAGTATATGTCAGGATATCACGGCATTACAGTCACAAGTTGCTGATAGCGGAACAGGGCCCTGGGGACAGTTCCCTACGGCTAGGGTGCGACGGGAAGGGTTGTTGAGACCCGCCATGTTCCAACCCGGTGGTTCTGCCACCGCTCCCGCTCAGGACACCACCATCCAGGTGGTAGCCCCTCATACAGTACAGCTGGCTCCTCCCAAACGCTTTTATGGCGACAGCACGAAGTATAGCGTCTTCATTCATCAGTGTCATCTGCACTTCATGGCTCGTGCTTCAGCTTTCCCGGACGACGCCTCTAAAATCACCTTTATCCTCTCCTACATGGGAGGTGATGCTTCTCAGTGGTCCATACCCTTGGTGGAGAACGATGACCCCATGTTATACAACCTTCCAGCCTTCAAAGACACCATGCGACGGATGTTCGCCCGCCACACCTTTGTGCAGGCCGCTGATAACGAACTGCTTGGATTAAAGCAAGGGAACACAGACTTGCTGCATTACATAACAACCTTCAGTAGATTGGTGATTGAAGCTCGCTGGCCCGAGTCCAAGAAAGTGTCGGTGTTTTACAGGGGCTTGCGGGACGAGATGAAGGACCTGCTTTCCCAAATACCGGATCCTCCAGAAGACATAGGCCCTTTTATTGATTTGGTGGTGAAGCTAAACTTCAGGCTACAGGAACGGAAGACCGACAGAAACAGAGGCGGTGATTCTCGATTCCTGACGCATAAAGAAAAAAACGCAGATGACTCCGTATCAACCCCTGACACACCAGAGCCGATGCAGATAGGAAGCGTTCGTGGACCCCTCACCAGAGACGAACGGGAGAGAAGGAGAAGACAGAACCAGTGTTTGTGTTGTGGCAAAAGCAGACACTTCGTTAGAGAATGCCCTGTGAAGCCATCTAAACCAGGGGAAAGAAACCCTTTGTTCTCCCTGTTTCCAAAGGTGACTGGTCGGGAAACGGGGAAACCCAGTAGGCTGTGGGGTCCGGCTACTGGGTTCTTCATCCATCAAGATACCGACCCCTGGCATTAGTGAAGGTTACCATCATCTAGGCGTAGAAGTAACCTTACATACACGGACGGGCCTGGTATGGCAGGTAACGGCCCTTATCGATTCGGGAGCCACGGGAAACTTTATTGACAACCAGTTTATGGGAGGTATGGGTATGGCCACCGTACAGAAAAAAACACCGGAAACAGTAAAGGCAGGGGATGGTACGGGTCTTACCTCTGGTCTCATCCGTTTTCAAACTGAGCTCCTAGAGATGACATTCAGGAACAACCACACGGAATCCATTACCTTCGACGTCATCGACGCACCACAGTTCCGCTTGATACTGGGACTTCCATGGTTAGTGGAACATAATCCGTGGATTGATTGGGTGTCCAGGGTTGTGCGATTAGATTCGGATCATTGTACTTCTCTCTGTTACCCACAGTCGGGTTCCACCAGTACGACGGAAGTACGGGCCCATGAGCTACCCCTCACCAGAACCGTCATGACCCTACAAGGAAACGTACCAGACTTGTACCTAGACCTGGCGACAGTATTCGACAAGAAGGGGGCAAACACCCTACCTTCGCATCGAAGCTTCGATTGCAGAATAGACTTGATTCCTGGTTCCAAGTTACCCTGTAGTCGTGTATACTCCCTTACCGAAAAGGAAAATGAACACCTCCGTGTCTATCTTGACGAATACCTACGTAATGGGTTCATACGCCACTCCAGATCGCCTGTGTCATCTCCTCTCTTTTTCGTGGCCAAGAAGGAAGGGGACTTGAGAACGTGCATCGACTTCAGGGCTATGAATGCCATCACGATAAAAAATAGGTACCCGTTGCCTCTGATATCTAACCTGCTGGACCAGGTGAAAGACGCCAACATCTACACCAAGCTGGATCTCCGTGGGGCCTATCATCTTGTCAGGGTCCGAAAGGGTGACGAGTGGAAGACCGTGTTTCGGACCAGGTATGGTCTCTACGAATACCAGGTCATGCCTTTCGGACTCTGCAACGCCCCGGCGGCCTTCCAGTATTTCATCGACAAAGTGCTGAGGGATTTCATCGATCTGTTTTGCATCGTTTACATCAATGACATCTTGATCTTCTCCAGGACAATGGCAGAACACATACAACATGTACGCATCGTCTTACAACGATTACAACACCACGGATTGTATGTCAAGTTGGAGAAAAGCGTCTTTCACGCCGTTGCGGTTGAGTTTCTGGGACACATCATCACTCCTGAGGGGATTACCATGGACACCAAGAAGGTCGAGGCTATACTGCAATGGCCTTCCCCTGCTTCTGTGAAACAAGTACAACGGTTCCTGGGGTTTGCTAACTACTACCGCCGTTTCATCACTGGGTTCTCTAGGATCGTCACCCCCATCACAAGCTTACTACGCAAAGGCGTCCACTTTGGATGGGACCATAAGGCCGAACATGCCTTCCAAACCCTGAAGACGAGGTTCACCACAGTCCCTGTCTTAATACATCCCGACCCAGAGCGGCCTTTCATAGTGGAAGCCGATGCCTCCCAAGACTCCCTGGGAGGGGTGTTGTCCCAAAGAGATACCAACACGGGCCTGTTGCACCCCGTGGTGTACTACTCCAGGGGGGAACAACCTTTACAACGCAACTTTTACAACGCACTACCTTTACAACGCATTTTTTACAACGCATAATCCATTACAACGCATGACATTACAACGCATGACACTACAACGCATTTTTAAAAACTACCTTTACAACGCATTCCATTACAACGCATACTACCATTACAACGCATACCATTACAACGCATAATATTACACTACACTATCCAACACTTACCCTACTGTTGCACCCCCTGGAGTTAGAATAGTAATTTTTACCCCTATACTATCCAACACTTACCCTACTGTTGCACCCCCTGGAGTTAGAATAGTAATTTTTACCCCTATACTATCCAACACTTACCCTACTGTTGCACCCCCTGGAGTTAGAATAGTAATTTTTACCCCTATACTATCCAACACTTACCCTACTGTTGCACCCCCTGGAGTTAGAATAGTAATTTTTACCCCTATACTATCCAACACTTACCCTACTGTTGCACCCCCTGGAGTTAGAATAGTAATTTTTACCCCTATACTATCCAACACTTACCCTACTGTTGCACCCCCTGGAGTTAGAATAGTAATTTTTACCCCTATACTATCCAACACTTACCCTACTGTTGCACCCCCTGGAGTTAGAAAAGTAACTTTTACCCCTATACTATCTAATACTTACCTTAAATGCAATTTAATATTATGCGTTGTAATGGTATGCGTTGTAAAGGTATTATGCGTTGTAATGGAAATGTGTTGTAAAGGTAGTTTTTAAAAATGCATTGTAGTGTCATGCGTTGTAATGTCATGCGTTGTAATGGATTATGCGTTGTAAAAAATGCGTTGTAAGTGCATGCGTTGTAAAAGTGTGCGTTGTAACGTCATACATCCACTCCAGGAGACTGCAGCCAGCAGAGCGTAATTACATGATCTCTGACCGCGAACTATTGTCCATAAAGGCCGCCTTCGAGGAATGGCGCCAGTACCTCAAAGATGCTAAACATCCAGTAACCATATACACAGACCATATGAACCTCCAGTTCCTTCGTTCTGCACGGGCCCTGACCTCTCGGCAGCTGCGTTGGACCTTATTCTTCAACGAGTATGATTTTCTTATCACGTATCGACCCGGCAAGGACAATGCCAAGGCCGATGCTCTGTCACGTCTCGAGGATACTGAAGACATCACACCCATGGTTGAACCGGCTTCAATCATTCCGAAACGTTGTTTCCAGGGGCTCGTCCTGTCTTCTGGCTTTTTAACGCAACTACACGATGACTTACAACAGAAGGACACCCTATCTTGGATAGGTGAGCATAAAGGGCTCACCGCTCTGGAAGGATTCATATACCGAGGAGATTGTTATTTCTTACCTCTACCGACCCACCAACAACAGGCCCTATACATGTGCCATGATCATCCCCTATCCAATCACCCAGGCCGTCATAAGACTATGGACCTACTGCTGAGGCATTTCTGGTGGCCTACCATGGACGCTGACGTGCACACCTATATAGCACGGTGCGCCATCTGCGCACAGGGAAAAAGCACATCTCAACCCTCAGTGGGATTGTTGCATCCTATCCCTGTACCTCCGTACCCTTGGCATACCATCTCTATGGACTTTGTGGTTGAGCTGCCCAGAACTACGGCGGGATGCACCACCATTCTCACCATAGTGGACCACCTCTCCAAGATGGCTCATTTCGTTCCCCTGACGAAACTACCCTCAGCAGCTGACTTGGCAGTGATCGTCATGCACAACGTGGTGCGATTGCATGGTATCCCGTCCGTTGTGATCACGGACAGAGGTTCTCAGTTTGTGTCCAAGTTTTGGAATGAAGTATGCCGCATTCTGCACATGGACGTGCGCTTGTCCACAGCATATCACCCCCAGACCGATGGACAGGCGGAGAGGACCAATCAAACCTTAGAGCAATATCTCCGATGTTTATTGCTGTCCGTGGAAAAAGACTGGTCGGAGGTACTATGGCTGGTGGAATACGCCTACAATAACAGCAAACATTCCGCTATAGGCATGTCTCCATTCTTTTGCCTCCAAGGGCGTCATCCCCGCACCGTTCCCTGGGAGGAGCCACTGAACAGTCCCTTACCCACAGTGCAGGCTTACCATGGCTTTCTTTGTGATCTCTGGCAACAAGCCCGATTTGAGTTGGCCAAAGCTAAAGAATCCAACAAACTGTCCGCAGATAGGCACAGACAGGCAGAGCCACGGTACAAGGCAGGGTGTGGGTTTCCATACGGCATCTCAACGCTCATGGTTCCAAGAAACTGCTGCCCCAATACGTGGGTCCCTACGTCATTGCAAAGGTGGTCAACCGTGTTTCCATGAAACTATCTCTGCCCCCTCACATGAAAGTCCATCCTGTATTTCACGTTTCCCTCCTACGGGCCACGCACCCTGACTGTGTGGTCTCCTCTCCTCCTTCTCCCGTTCTTCGGGGCGACCACATTGAGTACGAGTTCCGGGCTATTCTTGACTCTCGGAGGACCCGGGGGCGGCTCTACTATCTGGTGGACTGGAGAGGGTATGGTCCGGAGGAGAGGTCTTGGGAGCCCTTGTCTCATGTCCGCCACGCTTCCCGGTTGGTTCGGGCCTTCCATATGGGTCATCCCGGTAGTCCTCGCCCTGCTACCCCGGTGTGATCGGCCGGCTGTGGGGTGGGGGTCCTGTTTGGTGGTGGGTGCTGTCATGGTTACGCGCGGGTGACGTTGCTGCCGCACTCACGCGAGCGTCACTACCACAGCTCGAGGGGAAATCGGGTTAGCGGTCTATGCTCCTGGAACCGGAAGCGGACGTCACCATGCCTCACTTCCGGGCGGACGCGCTAAACAGACGGGGATTCCGGCTGCCCCAGCGCTTTGGATTCACGCCGATGCAACCGCAGAAGATACGCTGATCCTGAAACCAACTTCCTTCAGGTATCGTACCTTGCGAGGTTTCTCCATTCTCTGGTGCCATTTGTGACTGCTACTGCCTGCCAAGCGCCAGTGGTGCCCCCGTAGAAACCTCGTTCTTGTTCCTGGCCACTTGCACACAGGTGTGTGTTAGGTGGGCTACTCTGCAGGCCAACGATTATTATTTGCACAGGAGCGCTGGTTTTGTTATTTTGGTTCTCCCATGCAAGGGCGCTGACTGGCCTGGACTGCCCTATTGTACAGGCGTCTTACAAGCGTGTTTATCTCAGTAGAAGCCTCGTTCCTTGTTCCTGGCCACTTGCACACAGGTGTGTGTTAGGTGGGTGACTCTGCAGGCCAACCTTATTATTTGTGCAGGAGCGCTGGTTTTGTTTCTTATTTTGGTTCTCACGCGCCGGAGCATTTCCTCGTACGCATATGAGCACATTGGCTACTGGCGCAGGAGTGCTGGTTTGTCGTTTGCCATGGATGTCTCAACAGGTCTCACGAATAAGACCTAGCTTCAAGGAAGACTCCAGAGACGTAGTGAGGCCCCCAGACTTGTTACCTGTACTTCTCCTTGTCTGGCTTCTACCCCTGGTACCCCCTCTATCCTAATCAGCAGCCACGCATTACTAGGGTAAGGTGGGAGACGGTGGTAGTGGTTCATGTCGCCTCTGCAGGATCGCCTCACAAGTATAAGGTAAGACTTGTGGGACTCTGACAGGATGGCATTGCTACATGTCCCAAGTCTGAACACCCTAAATATCGATTCCAAAATATCGACTGCCCAGAATATCGAAGTTTAAATATAGAGTGGACAGAATATCGAATTATCAAAATATAGATAGGTCAGAATATCGAAATTGGGGTACAAAATATCGATTTCCATAATATAGAATTTAAAAACATAGAATTCCATAATATCGAATTTTAAAATATAGATTACCATAATATCAATTTTTTTTTTAGTGTTATGTATGGTAGTATATGTGTTAAAATTATGTATTATTTTTGTAATGTATGTGTAAATTATTTAAACTAATGAATGTTATGTAATTTAATTTTTGCGTAATTTAATTCTGTAGCGGGTTGTGGGTTTATAGGGGAATAGGGTGGGAAGTATTTTAATTATGGTTAATTAAATATTAATTATATTTATATGTTTTGATAATTGATTGATAATTAATTATTAATTGGTAATTCATTTTTATTAATTGGTAATTAATTTATATTAATTGATTAAATGATAATTATGTTAATTGTATTTTTTATTATTAGGAGTGGGTTGTGGGTTTGTAGGGGAATTGGGTGGGAAGTAAATGAATTGTAATAAAGTAAATAGTAATTTTTTTATTTATGTGTATTGATAATTAATAATTAATTATTAATTGGTAATTAATTTGTATTAATTGGTAATACATTTTTATTAATTGATAAATAATATGTTTCAATGGTAGTTAATTGTTATTAATTGGTAATTATTTTTAATTAACTTTTTATTGGTATTGATAATTAATGTAATCTTATTTTTAATTTAAATCATTACTTTCCCTACTTTTGCACTCTCAGGAGTGGGAATAGTATGTTTTTAACCTCCGCTATCCAACTCTTTCCCTACTGTTGCACTCACTGGAGTGGGAATAGTAATTTTTACCCTCCTGCTATCCAACGATTTCCCTACTGTTACACTCTTTGGAGTGGGAATAGTTATTTGTACCCCTACGCTATCCAACGCTTTCCCTACTGTTGCACTCCCTGGAGTGGGAATAGTAATTTTGCCCTTCCCGCTATCCAACGCTTTCCCTACTGTTGCACTCTCTGGAGTGGGAATAGTAAATTTTATCCTCCCGCTATCCAACGCTTTCCCTACTGTTGCACTCTTTGGAGTGGGAATAGTAATTTGTACCCCTACGCTATCCAACGTTTTCCCTACTGTTGCACTCACTGGAGTGGGAATAGTAATTTTTACCCCTACGCTATCCAACACTTTCCCTACTGTTGCACTCATTGGAGTGGGAATAGTAATTTTTCTCTTCCTGCTATCCAATGCTTTCTGAACTGTTGCACTCTCTGGAGTGGGAATAGTAATTTTTACCCCTACGCTAGCCAATGCTTTCCCTTCTGTTGGAGTCACTGGAGTGGGAATAGTAATTTTTCCCTTCCCGCTATCCAACTATTTCCCTACTGTTGCACTCTCTGGAGTGGTAATAGTAATTTGAACTCTCCTGCTATCCAATGCTTTCCCTACTGTTGCACTTTTTGGAGTGGGAATAGCAATTTTTACCCCTATGCTATCCAACGTTTTCCCTACTGTTGCACTTATGTTTACAGTTTAAGCATTTTTATATTATATTATGTATTTTTTATTTAATTGTTTTTAATATTTAATTACTTTTATATTATTTTTAATACATTTAAAAAATTCGATATTTTAGCTAACTATATTTTAACATTCTATATTTTGGAATCGATATTTTAGTACTTACCTGTTTGTAGATAGGGAGTCGATATTCTGTCCTTCTATATTTTGGCGTCGATATTTTGGGCATTCTATATTATGTCCCTCGATATTTAGTCACTGAACCCCAAGTCTTCCCTGTAGTGATCTGCTGCTCACAGGTCTAGTTGTCAGCATGCCATAGCCACTCCCTCATGGCTGGTTTACACCCACACCACACCCATCCAGCACACGCGTCACAGGACATGTGACGCCGGCAATAAAAAGGGCCGTGTGCACGTGCTTGACACCATTTCCACACTCTATCTGGGTGCATCTGTGTGGTGTTAATGTGGGCATGAGGGCCTCGGGCCCTGCAACATCACATTCCCCAGGACCGGATGTGACATGATGGCGTCCGCAACAAGATGCCCAATCATACAGGGTCCATGACTTTGGAGCACAGTCTTGGTGGCACCGGATACATTGCGGCCGGCACAGGCACACTGCCACGGGACGGTGACTTTGGGTGCACTGATGTAGGGGCACCTTAAGTGCTGAGCGGCTGTGCAGCCTGCGATGATGCAGCGTGCACTGGTATGTCCTCTGCCATGGCGAAATCAAGACCTAGAATCAAATTTGAGACCCGGTGGCCTGCGGAGTGGGGCTGCATGATGTGGAGGGTGCCATGTCCGCGGGCCCGGGCATGTGGTCTGCAGCGGCACGTGTTGGGCCCTCATTGCTACACGCCAAGGGCAGAAGGTGAGCAGTGAGGCCTGTGTGCGCAGGGGCGGGCATGCACCGCTGGACAGCGGGAGGGGCCGGGGTTCATCTGCCTGGGAGCACAGGGGCGGTCAGGCGATGATGTCTTGTGCAATTGTATGTACTTTGGCATTCATGTATCTGGACTCTGTTTCAGATGACGGATCTGTTTCAGATGTGTGACCTGGTAAACGGCACTACATACCGGCACGTGGTTGGACAGGCGATGATATCTTGTGCAATTGTATGTACCTTACCATTCATGTATCTGGACTCTGTTACAGATGACGGATCTGTTTCAGATGTATGACCTGGTGAACTGCACTACATACCGGCATGTGGTTGGAGACACACCGGTGGCAGCAGGTGAGCAGTGTGGCCTGGGTGCGCATTGTCGGCACTCTCTCTCCCTGTCCATCTCTTCTGTTATCTGTGCCCCTCCCCCCTCTCTGTCCGTCTTTCTTTCTCTTGCTCCCCCTCTCTGTCTGTCTTGCTCTCGCTCAACCTCTCTGTCCGTCTTTCTCTCGCTCCCTCTCCTTCGCTCTCTCTCTGTCCTTTGATGTGCGCAAGACACACCTTCTCATCATGATTTTTGTCTTGCAGGCTGTAACCTACGGATTGTCCCAAGGGGAGCCGCCATGTGTCTTCATTTCGGTTCTGTGTTTCTTTGAATACATTTTCATTTGTTACATCGTAGGTGAATGTGTGATGCTCATTTTTGTGACGACACATGCATGTCACCAAATGTGATTGCGCGTCATCAGGTGGATTATTTGTTACATGATTCTGTGTAGTTGATGTGGCATGTCTTTGGCCGGGGTGGGAGGGGTGGCCAGGGAGGGGGGTCATGGGGGTGGTGGCAGTGGGTGTTGTGGCCCTGTTGGTGCTCCGAGCTGCATAATCAGTGGCTACATGGCGTCTGTTGCCCTTCAGGTGTGGCTCTGGGCTGGACTCCATTTTGTGGTGCAGGCTGTGGTCCGACTTTGCACCAGGTCAGAGCAGGTGTTAATTTCCTGCAGCTAACACGCCTTATTGCCTGTTTTGTGATCTTATCGCCGATCTGGCTGGTCGTTGAGAATGTTAAGGTGTTTTTTCGTGGCTTTTTGCACGGGAACGCCTACTCTGCATCTCATTAGCGATAGTTGCGGGGGTCATAAGTGGCGATGTCTTTTGCGGCTACTATCGCAGGTAAACTGGTGCTATGGGCTGTTAGCACCAGCTTATGAATAGGGCGATAAATATATCGCGACTTTGGCTGCGATAAAGTGTCGTTAACTCGGCGATAGCTCCTTGAGAATATGCCCCAATGTGTGCAAAAATTCTGCAGTGCGCCACAGTCTCACTACGTGCACTGAAGGGGCAAGTGCCTGCCGTACATTAAACTCCAGTGCCAATGCACGGTAGGGCCAAAACTGAGGATGGGAGTGAGGGTAGTAAGTGATTCTTCAGCACACAAGGCCATAATCAGAGAGCAAAGAAACAAAATCATATTTGAGTGAGCTGCTTTTTCCCCCGCCATGGGACAACATCAGATCTCCCAACATCTTTCTATTTCTGAACAAGTCACTGCTTCCAAGATGCGAAGAGTAGTCTAACGGGCATGTAACTAACTCACCCCCAATCTCACATCCTGTAACGGTAACATTCATGCCAACCATCACGCTCATGAAATTAACTTTGGTTACTTACCAGTTAACACCTGCTGCATGACACGCAGCTTCAAATAATAGTGCAGAACTGCCTGTGCGTCATGCGTGTCTCCTCATGATAAGGCGGACGGCGGCGTGCAATTTTAAAAACGTTAAGCATGCTGCCTTTGCTGCCGCAGTCCCACATGACCAAATCCAGTTCAATCAGTGGACTGCCCACTGGCAATACTGACTTAAGGCATGGATTTATTATCGGCTCAGCTCCTCGCGGGGACTCGGAGACAGAGTGTGAACGTGAACACTTATTTTATTGTGCAACACACTTATGCACTCGCACTCAGGTCTAGACCCGGCCCTGATAAATAAGTGCCAGAAAGCACCGCCACAAATTAGGCACTGAAATTAGCCAAGATAACCCTGCCCAAGATTTTAACTGAGCCAACCAGCAGATATGTTGGGCGATAACAACGAGGTTGGCTTTTATTCCCCTTTTTAAAAATCAGGACTATATTGGCTTCCGGCCATGTCTTAAATAAATTCTTTTTCCTAATTATCTCTTTGTAGGGGGCGCTAGGTGGCGCCAAACCAAGATGGCCGCACTGCAGTGAGGCTCCTGCTGGACCGGGCACTCTCAACATCCTTTATGGCATCCTGACCGCGATAATCTGCTCCTAACCCTCACCGCTGTGCCCATGAGAGTCTGCTGAACGCAGCGGTGCCAAGAACGCTGCAATCACCCGGTGGAGGGCCAAGATATCTGCGGAGGTTCCCCCAGGCGGGGGGCAGTGCCTATCTGGGACCTGCAGGCCGGCGGCGCGCGCCTGCTGGGAAAATTCGGGGCTTTGAGGCCTGCACGGAGCGACGGGAGCATCATCCTGCGGGGAGCATCGCATTGCCGGAGGGAGCTCGTCCACCGTCTCGGCGGCGGTGTCACCTGCGCAGCAGTCGTGGAGAGCGGCCCCATGGAGGGTATTTATACGTGAGTGCCCGACCGGACGTTATCCGGCAACTTGGGCTGCTGTCCCGGACTTGAGCTGGGAGGCCACCGTTTGGGCCGGGGACACGGACCGACTCTGCCTGCTGCAATATCGACCGTGTGGAGGTCCTGCCCTGCCGCGCTATTTATCTCCACCACCGGCCATCCTGCCCTCCTGGGGCGGTGTGCACGGACCTCCCGCGGCCTGCTGTGTGCGGGGGGGTGCTCTCTGCACGGCTCCGTGGCTGGGCAGTCTATCGGACCAGAGACGGTGGATCGCGCTCTGTGCAGCCAGCGTGGCCACGCAAACGCTGATTGCGGCCCTCTGCTCCACGCTGCCCAGGGCGGCTGCTGGCACCTCATCTGGGCCGACCTCCTGGCATCGCTGTGATGGAGCGCGGCTGAGCCCCTGCTGGGCCTGTTGGGGCCGGCCTGCCTCCTCCCGTCCCCAATAACGGCGTCAAGTGCACACTGCCTCTCTCGCTGCCTGCGGGGGACGTCGGAGTGTGGGGGGCCCCTGCATGTCCCGGCCGCGGGGATCGCCTCCGCCTCAGGTGCGGCCAGGACCGGCCACACGGACATCCCGCGATCTGCCGAGAGACGGGAGCGGTTCAGCACGCGACTCTGGGGCTGCGTGGGAGGCCGGTCGCGATATTGATCTTGCCGACGAGCAGGTACGGGCTCCGCTTGGTTCACTCGGCTCCACACTACTCGGAGCAACTACTGGTGCCACATCGGATCTACCACCCTTACATTGCTGTGGTCAGACTCGGCTGGGCCCTTCCTGGGCCTGAGTGATACGGCCCCTCTCATCGCTCAGCCTGTCCTGCCCCTGCCATCTGCATTGCGGTCTGTGCAGGGATTGTCTTCCTGGCCGCGTCATGGGTCGCAACGACGCTAGACAGTCCAGGTTGCCGTTCGAAACCAAGAAAAACCCCGCGGCGGCGCCGGAGCCGGAGAGCGGTCCTCCCGCCGCCGGGCCCCCGGACGAGGACTGGAAATCCCTCTTGTTGAGCATGACGACCATAGACTCCAAGATTGATACCATCAATACCCGAATGGACAGTGTGGTTGCTAAACTGGAGCAACACGATGCTCGAATTAGGGAGACTGAGGACAGGATCTCTACACTGGAAGATGGCGCCACTTCTACAGACAGACAAGTAACCCAAATGGACAGGCTTCTCAAAATAATTGCGGAAAAGAATGAGGACCTAGAAGCGAGGTTCTGTCGCAATAACGTCCGCATCCTTGGCCTTGCGGAGTCCACCAACACTGGGAAAATGGAGGTCTTCGTTGAGAACCTTGTGATTGAGCTATTTGGGAAAGACTCCTTCTCCTCACACCTTATCGTGGAAAGAGCCCACAGATCCCTAGCTGCCCGTCCTCCCCCTGGAGCCCAGCCGCGGCCCATCATTGCGCGATTCCTTAACTACAGGGACCGGGATGCAGTGCTAAGACGCGCACGGGAGATTGGCACAGTGGGATACTGCAATACAATGTTGTCCTTCTTCCCCGATTTCACTGCATCCGTGCAGGAGGCCCAACGGAAATTTGCAGGGGTAAAAAAGAAATTACAAGCCCAGGAGATTCCATACGCCATGCTCTACCCTGCGAAATTGAAAATCTCTCACCAAGGCAAACAACTTTTCTTTCAACATCCGCAACATGTGGAGGACTTCCTCAAGCAACACAAGAAGGCCCTAGCTAGAGAAAGCGCGGAGCTGCGGCACTCTCGATCTCCTTCACTGATGGAGCAATAGGACTGAACATGTCGTGGTGGCACCCCGGACTCACTTTGCCGCCACTGCTGAACTTGCCAGACCAGGACGATGTATACCCCGGTGAGGTACCCTTCTTTTACTGATAACACTGGAATTGGTCAATGTTATATTTTGTGCTCGGTCACCCACCTCCGTCCCACACTGAGCAACCTGGTACATATCTGGGTTCTTGTGGGTGTAAGTAGGGAGGTGGTTGGCAGGTTGGGCGCCCCTAGACATAGTGCCCAGATGGGCGAGCCCCAATACACCCCCTCCCTCAGTAGGGTAGGGGTAGCTGTTATACTCTTTCTGTTTGTGGGGTTGGTATTGATGGGGGTGGGAGGGGATGGGGGGGATCTGTGTACCCGGCCAGTTGGGGTTGCCGGTGTGGGTGGATGTATACTCCGACTTTATTCTGGAACCATTGACTCACCAGTAACGCGCGCACGGAGTAAGGGGGGTGGGGTAGTTCTTTGGGGGTTTTGTTCTAATTGTGACACTGAGTGCTACGTGAAACTACATGCCATGAGTACATGCCACATATATCTTTGTCCGGGCGAATGGGGGACATAGCGGTCGCGCGACCGGCTTTGCAATTTCAGCTGGTCTCCTGGAACGTACGCGGGTTAAATAACCCGAGAAAGAAGAGACAGGTCCTGGGATACCTGGCCAGACAGAGAGTGTCTATTGCCATGCTTCAGGAGATGCACTTAATGCCGGGAGGGACCCCCTCATTCGCATCACGTTGGGCTGCCTGCAAGGTGTTCTCATCTTACTCGAATTATGCTAGAGGAGTGACCATTTTGGTGAGACGAGGGATGGGGTTTACACCTGCGGGAACCGAGGTGGATTCTGGTGGCAGATACTGCATGATCTGGGGGACACTGCACTCACACACAATACTGTTTGCTTGCTACTACGGCCCTAATACGGATGACCCATCCACGTTCCTCACAATGTGGGGCAAAATACAAACCCTGGGTATATCCCATGTCATACTAGGGGGCGATTTCAATACCGCGCTCAAACCTGTGATGGACAGATCACATCCACAGCCGTCGCATTACACACACACTCAACGCACGTTGTTAAACATAGTGGACGAACACCATCTAGTCGATGCATGGAGGCACTCCCACCCCTCACTCAGGCAGGGCACTCACTATTGTACATTCCACTTGGGCACGCATTGATTACGTATTCCTGTTGGCGGGCCTCTCCCCATGGTTGGTCAAGGCGCTTCATCTTGTTCGCACATTCTCGGACCACTCACCAGTTCTACTTTCACTACGTATACCCCTCGATATGTCCCCGTACTTGAGCTGGTGCCTCAATCCTGCGCACCTCACAGATTCTGTCTTTCGGGCGGAACTAGAGCAAGATATAAAATACTTTTTTGAGCGTAATATAGACTCAGTATCCAGCCTCACTACGGTCTGGGAAGCATTCAAAGTCACCGTGAGAGGGTGGTGCATAGCTAAAGGGGGAGGGGTCCTCAAGTTTTTGCGCGGAGATTTGCGCAGGCTGGAAGTCGAGCTACGGCACTTAGAACACGAAATGGCACAGAACGCGCGGGGGCATGTAGCTGCAGCACAGCTTAGAGAGAAACTGAATGAATACGCTGAAGCTGCAGCTAAGGAATGCAAGTTCCTAGGGAAATCGTTTGTTGCGCGAGGGTATGGCGAGGGCGACAGACCCGGCAGGGCATTGGCCTCCGCAGCCCTAGGTACCAAAACTATGTAGCTTCCCTGCTAGACGAGCACGGCGTCCCGCAGCGAGATCTCGCGGATCAACTCCGAGTCCTCACTGGCCACTACACCAAGCTTTACACCTCTCACAGGACGAAACCGATTGCATTGCATGAGTACCTTGACGACACTGCGATTGCCTGGTTAGGCCCATCCCAGCAGAAGTTCCTTCATCATGAACTGGAACTTGACGAAATAAAAGATGCGATAATGTCCATGAAGTCGGGCAAGGCACCGGGATCGGACGGGTTACCGATTGACTTTTACAAAGCCTTCATCCATGTACTGGCCCCAATCCTGAAGCAAGTGTACTACTCCGCCTTAGAAGAGGGTACCTTGCCGGCTACGATGCGCGAAGCCCTCATAACATCTCTGTTGAAACCTGGTAAACCGCCAGAGCACTGCGACTCGTACAGGCCCATCTCATTGTTGAATACGGATATTAAAATATTGGCGAAGGTATTGGCTACGAGCCTTAACCTCCTGATGGAACGTCTCGTCCTCCCGGATCAGGCCGGGTTGGTTCCTAATCGAGCGACTTCTCACAATCTGCGCACTCTGCAGGCAGTGATACAGGATATTGATCCTATGTGCGAGGCTGCCGCGGTTTTTCTCGACGCCACTAAGGCGTTTGATTCCCTTGAGTGGGATTACCTTCTGGCCTTACTGGAACGGATGGGCATGCCCTTCAACTTCCTGGACTGGATCCGGCTGTTGTACCGCCAGCCTCAAGCTGCGGTCCTGCTCAATGGTGCCCGCTCTGCCCCTTTTGTTATCCACAGAGGTACCCGGCAGGGGTGTCCTCTCTCCCCAGTTCTGTCTGCGATCGCTATAGAACCCTTGGCGGCCAAACTTCGGCAACATCACAAACACCGATCTCTTATCTATCCAGAGCGCCAGCTACTCATTGCATTATATGCGGATGACATGACTCTTTATGTCCACAAACCGCAAGAAAACCTGAACCCTCTGCTGCGCGAGGTCACTAAATTGGAAGCCATGGCGGGGATACAAATAAACTGGACAAAGTCAGCCTTGTTCCCCTTGACTGACAAGACCTTTCAGTTCCCTCTAGATTACCCCTTGGTGTGGGAGTCGGAAGAGATAAAATACCTGGGTTTTAGAGTGACCAGAAATCGGGACGCCCTTATTAGAGCTAATTACGGGACTGTTATAGACAAACTCACGGACAAAGTCACTCAATGGAACCATCTTCCGCTGTCAATGGCAGGTCGTATCTCCCTGATTAAGATGGTAGTCCTTCCCAAATTGTTATACCTTTTTACCAATATACCATATAGCCCAGGTGCATACTTCTTCCGGGCCCTCAACTCTCAGTTGTCACGACTTATCTGAGGTGGGAAACAGGCCAGAATTGGGCTGCGGACACTTATGTTGCCCTATCATCAGGGTGGGTTTGATGTACCTAACTTTCAGCGATACTATCATAGCGCCCAGGGCCACTTCGCTGTCTATTGGTTCCACCCCCCTCCCTTTATGGCACACCTGGCAGTGGAAGATGGGTATATGAGGCCTGAGCAACCTTCTGGATATTTATACACGTCAGCCCGGATAGATAATTGGGACCCCACCATGGTCGACTGCACTGTACGGGCCTGGAAGCGCCTGGCGGACCATATGGAAGGTAAATTCCTATATTCTCCTCGTATGGCCCTGGCACACGATCCCAGATTGAGTGTTACCCGCGAGGAAATTGGTCGTAAACTGCTCACAAGGCTCGCGATTCACACGTGGGGTGATCTATACCACCAGGGGAGTTTTCGCACGGCGCCACACTTCTTTGGAGAGAGTACTCCTTCGGTAATGGATACCTTTCTTTACATTCGGCTTCGGCAAAATATCAAGGCAGTCACGCCTAACTTTCCGGATGAGCCGGATACCTTGGCGCCTCTACATGCTCTGCTTCAGGCAGCCACCCCGACACATGTGGTCTCCATGTTATATAAACATGCACAAGCGGCTCCGTCGCCCCCCTCTCTTAGAGCGCGGACTGACTGGGACAGTGATCTGGGAGCCCCACTGTCGGACGACCACTGGGAGGAAAGTTGTTCTCATACTAATGCGGTGACAGGTACTGCCCACCTTCGACTGGTTCATTTTAAATTTTTACATCGCCTCTACTTTACCCCTGCCAAATTGTACCGCTTCGGACTCCGGGACAACGACCGCTGTCTGAGATGCAGGAGAGCAGGCGCGGACTTCATGCACCTGGCATGGACATGCCAGGCCGTGGCTACTTATTGGGTGGCGGTGTTCGAGGCCCTTTCTGAAATGATTGGGGTAAGCACCACACCCTGCCCTAAGCATGCCCTGCTGGGCCACTCAAACCCCGCGGTAAAGGCACATCGGAATTTTTTTGCGCTGGGACTTCTGTTGGCAAAGCGCCATGTGGCGTGCAGATGGGGGCGAGGGCGAGCACCCAAATTCAAGATTTGGCTGGATACGATGTCAACCTGGCAGGAACAACTTCACAGTTATGCTGACCTCTTGCCTCACAGGTCACGTCCCAGAGACCTCTGGGGCCCCCTCACTACATATCTCCTGCGGGCTCAGACCCCAGACGAATCCGAGAGTGACGGGAACAGGGATACAGATAAGGTTAGCCCGTCCAACACGCTCTGTCCTGCACCTACACCACTGGCAACTGCGGCTGATTGATTCCCTCACCTCCCTTACTCTTTTCCTTCCCATACATAACATGCATGGCGTTCCTAGTACGTCCAGACGTGTTACACGCTTTCTGAAGTGTTTGCACACCGCACGCCGGCTGCATGGGCGGGGTGGGTGGCGGGTCTGCCGTTCCCCTGGATCTTGGGTAGAGTGGCCTCCACTCTACGATGGCACACACTGCACGGCATTACAGGAAGTAGCACCAGGTCACGTTTTCTGATTGGGTCATAACCATACCCTCCCAGGTAGCTGGATGGGTCAGTAAGGTGCAGAGCGTCATCACTCCGGGCTCTGGCTGCACTCTCTAGTGAGATACATTGCACCGCAGCTCTGCACTGAACGGTCCTTTACGCCACATACTGTGTATGGTGGACACATTCTGGGAGAGAACAGATAATATTGCACTTTCCGGTGGTTACGAAAGATAAAAGAAACCCCAAGCATTTCATGTTCGAATACACCTTGCTGATATAACTGCTCACTAATGCATACTTAAACACTTTAGTTAAATTACTTCGCGGCCGGCCCGTCTGGGTTGTAGGCGTCATGCTGTGTTAATCAGTTGATTCTTTCCAGCTTGTATTTCTCGATTATTACACTGCATATTGTCGCTGCCGGCCTGTTCGCCCAGGATGTAGGCGAAAAGCTGTGTACTATTTGTTGGTGACCAATAAAGGTTTTGAAAAAAAAAAAAAAAATCTCTTTTTTATCCTTTCCTAGCTTTTGCTACTTCATCCTTATTCCTCTGGATTTTTTTCAAAGTACGCCTTAATGTCCTATGAGCTTTTGAGCATGTACTATTAAACCATCTTGGGATATCAGATGTTCTACTGCCACATATAGTTAATTTATTTGCCATAAATCCATTAAGGGTTGTAAAAGCCAAGATAACATTCTCTGGGGTAGCAGAAGCTGAAAGGACTATCTCAATTTGTGCCTAATTATTTAACATAAAATCTCTGAGGAAGGCCGCCTTATTGAATTTTCTCCCATTTAATATTCACACCCTTCTTTTTGAAATATACATCCCTATGTTGTAATTTCTTGTCCCTCTTATTACCCAGGGCTAAGTTTAGAGTTGTTTAATCTTTTCAGTGGGTAGCTGGCCAATAACTATGTCAAAGGGACATGTGAGGAACACCCACGCACCACCCATGGAATGCCTTCCTCGGGTAGAGTAGCTCAAAACAACACAGTGGTTTGAGGTGCGTTGCATTGCTCTGGATTTATTAAGTCACTCAGGGCCACGCAAGGTATCCTTGCTTGGCTTGATAAATTCCACTCATGGGTTGATTCACGCATGCACCCCGTTGCGTTGTGCAAAAGCGACGCAACCCTTCCGTACAATCCACCCCAACACCCACAGCACTTCTTTTGGCGGTAACCCACAAGTGAGTAAGTTTAGTGTTGGGGAATCTGCCTTTAAATAACCGAAAAGGACGAACACCAGTTGAAGAATTTGGAGTAAATCTATACCTTTCAACAATGCCATTACTTTCAGGATAGTATAGAGCTGCCTTCGACGCAACCCTTTGATTAATATGGCCCTTTTTCTCTGAAATGGAAGTCAAAATCTTCCAGTGAAGCAGGGTCCTAGGCTGTGGCTATCAAGGGTTAAGAAAGTTGAATACATCATTGCCAAGCTTCCACTGAAGCCGTTGGTTTTGGCTTAAAATGTTTGTGTGGGAACAAGTTGGAATTCGTGGCCTCTAAGGGTACTTCACTGATCAAATAGATTTGCTGCTTTACCCATTTCCCAGGTTTTACCTTCAAACTTATGTTGTGTTAGATGTATTTATATAATGTATAGGGTATCCTGGTGCTGGTGCTAGTCACTTTTTTGGAAGTCAAAATTCTCAATCAAAAAGGCTGGAAGCTGTAGCCGGCAGGGTCCAAGAGGCAAGATACTCGTGCCGTGAGGTCCTACTAAACCTGTTTTTTTTTAATACATTCTTTTTATTAAGCAGTAATTTGAGAACAATTGAGTATTATTGAGCAGTGAGCAAAAGCATTGTAGGCCACAAACAGGGGGCCTGGACATCACAGATTGCCTTTGTGTTGCCCATCCCCCATCACGGAGAGCAACATACTACATTGTGTAGTGAACTGTCAACCGTCTATCTGCTTACCATAGTAACCCATTTCCTACCTTACCTCCCTCTCATCCTGTTACATTAACTCCCCTGTGTTGCATCCACAGCCCCAAATCGTTTTCGAATTTGCGGGTACAGCCTCGGGCCTGTATGTTTTGCGTTCTGCTAATTGACACCAGTCAAGATCTTCTTCCTGTTCCATGACCGTAGGAGGCCTGTCCGCTTCCCTGAGTCTGGCCAAGTTGCACTTTGCCACACCAGCAGCGGTGTTCAGCCAAGTGTTTGAGTGTTTGTGCCATTTTTCTTCCCCTGTGTATGCATAGCAACAGCCACTTGGCCTCTAGCGGGATCATTAATCCTGTAACTTGCTTCTTCACCTCTATCACCCCATTCCAAAAGCTTTGGATTAGTGGGCGGACCCAGAGTGTGTGGTAGAAAATGCCTATGTTGCCACATCCTCTAGTGCACGCAGCCGACTCGCTGCAGCCCATCTTGAGTATCCTGGACCTAGAGAGGTACGACCTGTGTAGCACACAAAGTTACACCTGGTGTAATCATGCTTGCATGGCTATCTCTCTGGGACTCTGCAGACCCTCACTCCACCCACATTCCTCAAGGGGGCCCGTTTTCTTGTCCAGGCCTCTCTCAGTTGGACAAGGGTGTCCAGTGAATTGTTCATTCTCTTTTTATATATTAGAGAGACTGCCTTAGTGGGCATAGGGTCTAGAAGCAGCTGATCCTATAGGGGTGTAGTCTGGGGTTTGTTCGCCCTCTGGCAGGTGGCATTTTAAAGCGTGCTGCAGTTGCAGGGATCCAAAACCTTCACCTGCTCTAGTTCATATTCAGACTGCAGCTCTCTGAGATATCTCCAGACATCTCCAGCTTGCCTATTCCTACTGTGTGCCATTGTGTGTGGTTGCAGAGTCTCTTCACCTCTCCTAGGCTATCGCCATACCACAGTGGGGTTTAGACTGTTAATTTGTCATTCCACCCCAAATGTCGGTTGGTTGCTTTCCATGTCTGTGGTAGTGTCTGGGTATGGGACAGGAGTGATCCTTTCTTTGCAATCCCATAGAGAAGTGCTGGGTAACCCCCTTCACCCATGGCCTAATGGTCGACCCTATATGCTTGTTCGTCTCTCCCGCCAAACACCCAGTCATTCACCACTACCAGATGGGCCTTCCAGTAGTAAGGTCAGAGATCCGGGACCACTAGGCCTCCCTCAAAGACTCTGTAATTTGGTTAAGGAGATTTGTGCCGCACCTCCATCCCAGGGTCACCCCCCTGCTGAAGAAACCAGGGGCAGATGATGCTATTCTTAAGAAATACAGACCAGTCTCCAAGCTCCCCTTTGTGGTGAACGTTGTAGAGCAACACATCCTAAAAATACTCTCGGCCTTCCTGGAGAAACACCAGCTACTCCAGGGGCAACAGGCCGGCTTTAGGGCCCACCACAGCACTGAGCTGGTGATGCTATCCGTACTTGATGAGCTCAGAGTCATGGCCAACAATAAAAAACTGTGCGCCGTGGTTCGGCTAGACCTATCGTTGGCGCTCGACACGGTCAATCACGCACAGTAATTGGCCCGTATCACTGACCTGAGCATCTGCAGGTTGGCACACCAGTGGCTTGAGTCCTTTTTGTCTGACCAGTCCCAGAGGGTCCTGCTTGGTGAGCAGGTGTCAGACAGGGGTGCCCTTACGTGTGGCGTGCCCCAGGGCTCAGATCTGTCCCCGCTCCTTTTCAACATTTACCTCCAGCAACTGATAGCTGCCCTAGCGTGCATGAATTGCCAAGTCTTCAACTATGCGGATGACACACAGTTCATCCTCCAGATTGACAAATCCCAGCAGGCCTCCTCACAGATACAAAACATCCTTAGATACACCGTGAATTGGATGACAACCAATTCCCCAAAAGTCAATCCTGACAAAACAGAGGTCCTTGTCATCCCCTTGAAGACAAACCCCTGGAGTGACCTTTTCTGTCCCCAAGAGCTTGGCACCACCCCCACGCCAGTTACGGTCATAAAAAGCTTGGGCATCAAGATTGATGCCGATCTTTCCATGGCCAACCAAGTCTCGACCGTGGCCGGAACCTGCACAGGCTTGCTAAGACAGATGCGGAGACTTGCCCCCTCTTCTCAACTGCAGCGCTACAGATGATAGTATCAGCCACCATCATGTCCAGACTGGACTACGGGAACGCCTTATATATTGGCCTACCGGAAAAGCTCATCAATAAATTGCAGGTGACTATGAACGATGCAGCTAGGCTGATCTTCAGGCTTCCCAGAAGGGCTCACAGACACCCCTGCTGCGCAACCTTCACTGGCTCCCCATTAAGCAGAGGGCAAAGTTCAAGGGCCTCTGCATTGCCCACAAAGCCATCTACAGCCAGGCCCCTGCCTACATTTAGGAGCACCTTGGAAATGATGTGCCGGGCCGGAAACTCCGGTCATCCGAGAGCTGCCTCCTGGCAGTCCCACGGTTTAAAATGGTATCCAATTGAGGCAGAGCCCTCTCTGTCTTTTTTCCGCAACTCTGGAGTCAACTGCCCGATGACCTTCGCAAGGAATGCACACCCCTCCCTTTCAGGAAATGTCTTAAAACACTCCTGTTCAGGGAGGCTTTGGACAACCTAACCTTCCGCAACGCATGTTTCTGGCGACTGCAGGTGGTTTTGGGCCACTCTTTCTAAGCGCTAAGAGACCTGCTGCTGATTACGCAATATAGAAATAGCAGTTAACAATAACAATAATAATAGTGACCTCAGTATGCTGTTGATTTTGTAAAAGTGTGTGTCAGGGACTTTGTATGGGGTGTTTTGGAGTATGTAAAGCACTTGTAGGATGGTCATCATTTTAAAGAGCACGCCCCTTCCCATAAAAGATAGGAGTAGTGTACGCCAGTCGGCTGCGTCCACTTGGAAGCGGTCCAATTGGGGAAGCAAGTTATGATCCAGAAAGTCTTTCTCATTTCTGGTTATGTGTATCCCTAGGTATCTGAACCCTTCCCTCTCCAACGGGGCTGGGCAACGGAGAGGCACAGACAACTCTCCCATCGTGAGCGGGAAAATCAGGGACTTATCTCAATTAGCCTGGTAGCTCCCAAAAAAGGTAAAAAATGTGAAGGATTCTCTTTATCTCGAAGCGGGGCTTTGTCACATAAAGCAGGATGTCATTAGTGTAGAGGGATATCTTTTTCTCCTAGTCATCTCCCACAGTAATTCCCCGAATAAGGGGGGTCTCCTAGGACCCAAGCCTCCAGGGGCTCCAGGGCTAGGGCAAAGATCATAGGCGACAGGGGGTATCCTTGTTGCTTGCCCCTGCCCAACTTAAATATACGGGAGGTGAAGCTGTTCACCCGCACTCTGGCTAGTGGTACATTGCAGACGGACCCAAGAGCAGAAGTTGGGGCCAAATCCCAGTTGGGAAAGACTGCGAAGATAAAGTCCCATTTGGTGCTGTCGAATGCCAGTCTTGCATCTAGAGAGAGAACAGCTGCATCCTCCATCCCCTGCTTTTCCCCCACATACAATACCCTGTGTAGGCATTGCAGGTTCAAGCGGGTGCTCTGTCTCGGCATAAAGCCAGATTGGTCAAAATGAATCACGGACGTTCTAACCCCCGACAATTGGTTCGCTAGAACCTTAGCCAGTACTTTCAATTCCATATTGAGCAGCGAAATAGGATGGTATGACCTACGGTCTTTTGCCGGTTTCTTCTGGGAGGGTCCCAGCATCTCTAGCGGCTAGGAACATATTAAGGAGTTGAGGAGCTATCCTTTGAGCCACATTTTTAAAAAAACTTTAAGGGGTAGGCCATTGGGCCCTGGTGCTTTCCCCGATTGTAACCCCTGGAGTGCCCCTTCTATTTACGCTACAGTCAAATCACCTTCCAAAGGGCACTTAACATCATTGTTTCCCGTAGTTCTGCTCAGTCTGCCCCAGACCTCCATGATTTAGAGGTGGATGTGTAGTTCACAGGGCACTGCAAATGTCTCAGCTATATCCCTGCCTCCTGTATGTACGCCACCTTCTGGGTCGTGGAGCTTTGTCAGCCACCTTCTACTGCTATCTCGTTTGTCCAACCAAGCAACAAGCTTAGTGGCTTTATCTCCCACCTCATAGATCCTCCTTTGCACTATTAGGGTGTGGGCCATAGCTGTGCTTTCAGCAATGTCTTTACATTCTTGTTGCCAGAGGCGCAGTTGACGTATTAGGTCCCTTCCCTGATCTCCTGCCTTTAGTATCTCTGTCTCTAGGAATTGTATCTTTCGCTCTAGTGCCTCATAAGGCAGCCTGTATTTCTTTCTCCTTACTCCAATTAAAGCCTGGAATGTTCCCTGTATCACCGCTTTGTTTGCCTCCCAAAGGGTGCAATATAATGTCACTAACCCCTCGTTGTGTAGAAAGCATCATTCAGTGCCCTCCACTAATTGATTTTTTAATTTTCTATCATTTAGGTTCCACGTGCCGAATAGGGTTGGTAGGACGTTGTCCACCAGTTGTCCCAGGAATCCAGTGGCCACAGGGGAATGGTAGGATATGCCTTGTGTTAAGTGCTGATGTTGGAAACCGGGCAACCGGGTTAGCAGTCACCAGGTTCCCAGCACAGTGGTAGCTTGGCTTGAGCGGTTGGGGGTCAGGCACCGTGTTAAGCGTACGTCACACCCTCACAATAACCATGCGTTCATCCATTCCAAAAACGACACTACACCATAAAAATTATGGAAGTCAAGATGAAAATATATATGTCTTTATCTTATTTTCTATTAGTTGCAGGCTTCATATCATAAATACAATACAATAGGATTTTCCTTCAAAAGAGCAGGTCAAATAAACAATGCTACTTCGGAATTTCAACAAATAGGTTCAGGTCATCATTAAGCAAAGAATAAATAGAGGTGCAATAAATATAGACGGCAAATAAATACAGTCAGACAATAAATACAGTGCAAGAATAAATTAGTGGAAGACAATAAATAAAGCACCTTCAATAATTAAGGTAAAGCAATCAATGACAATTACAGATCAGATCACTTTCATGAGGTCACTTGGTCTTACTTTGCCCATACACAGCTTGTGGTCATTTGGATGACATGGGGGTGCCCCACCTAGATTGGTCAAGGCTGGGGCTTAAGCTAAGGCAGAACGAGGGTAACCTAAAGATCTGGCCCTCCAAACTACACAGCCCTTTACGGATGTCACTGTACCAGTCTCAGTTCACCCCTGGCACTCCCAGGCTGGTCCTAACACCCCTCTAACCCCTAGGATGGTCTTTAGGGCTCCACGGGGCCTTAGACGCCCCCTCTACCACTTACTGTTCCTTCCACGATGATCGGCTCCGCTCGGCGCCGTGTCGACGCCGTGAGGCGGCTCCGGATCGATGTCGCTGGGCGGTCGTGACTCGATGTCGCTGGGCGGTCTCGACTCGATGTCGCTGGGCGGTCTCGACTCGATGTCGCTGGGCGGTCTCGACTCGATGTCGCTGGGCGGTCTCGACTCGATGTCGCCTTCCGGCGTCGCAGGGACACGGTCTCCCCGCTTCCGGGTGTCTCCGGAGTGCGATCTCCACTCCCGACCTCCGGCGCGCTTCCCCTCAGTTTCTGGCGACTCCGGTGGCCTCTCCACGACCTCCGTCGGTGCCCTCACTCGACCTCCGGTGACTCCCTACTCGACCTCAGGTGCCTCTCCAACACCTCCGTCGGCGCCCTCACTCGACCTCTGACGGCTCCGGGTACGACGTCCGCTTTCTGTCAGCGCCGCTTCTCTACCTCAGGCTCCAGGTCTCCAGGCTTCTCGACGTCAGGACTCCAGGAGGACACCGCTGAACAGGTCAGGAGCTTGCTGTTCTTCCTCTTTAAGGCCTGTTCCAAATGTTCAGATCCTTAAGATGGTTCTTCTGGTCTTGGTACCACACAGGGCTTTAGGCTGGGCTTGGTCAGTAGGGACTAGCATCAAGGGTGGGTTTCTGGACCCCACTCCAAGCACTGGTTTCCACCTCTGCTGCCTTACTCCGACCTCCTTCTATCTCTGTCCTCTCTCTTCTCCAGTCAGTTGCCAACTGCCAACCTGAGATGGCCTCCCTACATTCTAAACTGCCTCCCACTATCACAGGATTCTAGAATGTTCCAGAAGGTTCTAGTTATGTCACAGGTGACAATGGGTGGCCACCATTTTGTGTCTCAGGCCCTCAGACAGAAGTTCCAGGGGTAGGGAAAATGGCTCCCTGACCCTGCATCAACACTAACAAGTCTGGTGGTTCCCAAAAAGGAAAAAGTATAACAGGGTTTGAGGCAGAAGTGGGACAAAATAAATAATGATGAGGAGGGACCACCCAAAGGGCTGACAGGTCTAACACGCATCCCCCCCAGCTGAAAGTGGGGAGAGCTACCCAACCCCTTGAGAGTTCTCATCACTAAGGCGGAAATACCTTGAGAGACCGTCTGCATTGGCGTGGTCCACTCCAGGCCGATGTTCCACCTGAAAGTCCATTCCCTGTAGGGAGATAGACCACCTTAGCAACTTGGGATTCTCCCCCTTCATCTGCATCAGCCACCGAAGGGGTCTGTGGTCGGTCTGAACTAGAAAGTGCGAGCCAAACAGGTATGGCCGCAACTTCTTCAGAGCCCATACCACTGCAAAGGCTTCACGCACTATTGCACTCCACTTCTGTTCCCTGGGAAGTAGTCTCCGGGATAGGAAGACCACGGGTTGATCCAGACCCTCTTCATTGAGTTGCGATAACACTGCCCCAATGCCATGTTCCGATGCATCCGTCTGGACAATGAACTCCTTGGAAAAGTCTGGGGCCCTTAAGACCGGGGCCTCGCATATGGCTTGCTTCAGTTTCACAAAGGCCTGCTGACAAGCCTCCGTCCAGGCTACCCGTCGAGGTTGCTTCTTGGACGTGAGTTCCGTGAGGGGGGCCACAATGGTACCATACCCCTTCACGAAGCGGCGGTAATATCCGGTGAGGCCCAGAAAAGCTCGGACCTCAGTCTGAGTCTTAGGGGGTTCCCAGGCCATGATGGCCTCGATTTTCGCCTGGAGGGGTTGCACCGCTCCCCTACCCACCAAGTGTCCAAGGTACACTACCGACCCCTGCCCGATCTGGCATTTACTGGCCTTAATCGTTAAACCAGCGTGCTTCAGGGCCTGGAGAACAGTTTGCAGGTGACGCAAGTGATCCTCCCAGCTGTTACTGAAGACGGCAATGTCGTCCAGATAAGCAGCAGAGAAACTCTCCATTCCAGCGAGGATCTGGTTCACCAGACGCTGAAACGTTTCAGGTGTGTTCTTGAGCCCAAAGGGCATCACGCAGAACTGGTAGTGGCCCTTGGGCGTGGAGAAGGCTGACCTTTCCTTAGCTCCATCAGTCAGAGAGATCTGCCAGTACCCACAAGTAAGGTCAAAGGTACTCAGATATTGGGCAGCTCCCAGCCGGTCAATCAGTTCATCCGCCCTCGGAATCGGATGAGCATCAGTCTTGGTTACTGAGTTCAGTCCCCGGTAGTCCACACAGAACCTCAGTTCCGGTTGGGCACCCGGTGGTACAGCTTTTGTTACTAATACCACCGGACTGGACCAGGGGCTGCTGGAAGGTTCAATCACTCCTAGCTCCAGCATCTTAGTGACTTCACTGTGAATGCTGGCCTTCACCTTGTCTGTCATCCGGTAGATCTTTGACTTCACAGGTGGGCTGTCTCCTGTGTCCACATCATGGACGCACAGGTGAGTCCTACCCGGAACAAGGGAGAACAACGAAGAGTACTGCCCCAGGACCCGGCGGCAGTCCTCCCGCTGTTCAGGAGTTAGGGACGGGGAGAGAATCACTCCCTCCACCAACCCATCCTTCTCTTGAGACGCAAATAAGTCGGGGAGAGGCTCGCTTTCCACGTCCTCTGCTCCGTCAGTCACCATCAGCAATATGACTTCGGGCCTCTCATGGTGGGGTTTGAGGCGGTTGGCATGCAGCACCCGTAGGGGCTGGCGAGGGGTCTTCAGATCCACCAAGTAGGTACCCTTACCCTTCTTCTCCAACACCTCAAAGGGTCCTGACCAGCGATCCTGGAGGGCGCTAAGCTCTCCTGGTTCGATCACCCACACCTTCTGGCCAGGCTCCAATTCCACCGGATGAGCATTGTGGTCATACCACGCCTTCATCACTGCTTGGCTGGCTTCCAAGTTGTCAGAAGCTTGCTTCCACAACTTAGCCATTTGGCTCCGGAAGGCCAGCATGTAGCTCACCACGTCCTGGGGAAGCTTTCTGGGGGTTCTTTCCGATCCGTCTCTCATCAGGCTGAGAGGTCCACGCACAGGGTGCCCATACAAAAGCTCGAAGGGGCTGAAGCCCACTCCCTTCTGTGGCACTTCCCTGTAAGAAAACAATAGACAGGGTAGGAGGACGTCCCATTTCCTCCGCAGGCTTTCAGGCAGACTTCTGATCATGCCTTTCAAGGTTTTATTGAACCTCTCCACCAGACCATTGGTCTGGGGATGGTAAGGAGTGGTGAACCGGGAGGTCACTCCACACTCCTTCCACATCGCCCGCATGTATGCTGACATGAAGTTGGTCCCCCTGTCAGACACAACTTCCTTGGGAAAACCCACTCGGGTAAAGATTCCCATCAGGGCCCTAGCCACAACAGGTGCAGTAATGGTCCTCAGAGGTATAGCCTCTGGGTAACGTGTGGCATGATCCACCAGAACCACGATAAACCTGTGACCAGCTGTAGTAGGCGGATCTAACGGACCCACAATGTCGATGCCCACCCTTTCAAAGGGGGTGCTAACGACAGGAAGTGGTTCCAGGGGAGCTTTCAGCTTCACCCCTGTTTTCCCACTGGCTTGACAAGACACGCACGTCCGGCAGTAGGTGTCGGACGACACTTTCATTTGAGGCCAATAAAAGTGTGGGACAAGCCGGGCAAAGGTCTTGTCTTGCCCCAGGTGTCCTGCCAAGGGAATCTCATGAGCCAATTCCAGGAGAAAGGCTCGATAACGTTGAGGGACAACCAAGGCCCGTGACGATCCGTGCATGGGTGCCTTGGGTTCACTGTAGAGGAGGCCATCCTCCCAGTAAATGTTATAGTTCCCCTCAACGTTCCCTGCTGCCTGGGCTTCGGCCTGTCGCCTCAGTCCCTCAAGGTTAGGACACTCCCTCTGGCCCTTGCAGAATTCCTCCCTGGTCGGCCCTCCCTCCACGTGCCACTCGGCCGGGATGGGTAGGTTCTCCAGTTCGGTAACATCCCCCTCCGCGGACTCCTGGTCCACCACCTCCGGTGGCCTAACCGTCACACGGGGCGCGGATGCCGAGGCAGGCTCCTCCTGCCCTCGGTTCTTCCCTTGGTCGGCAGCCGGCTGTGCCTTTGTTCCAGGCTCCCGCCTAAACGAACTCCCTCTCCGGGTAGTCGCAGACCCTGTGCTGACACAGGCCCAGTCAGGTGTACCCAGCATCTCAGCATGAGTCCGGTATTCCACCTCCTTCCAAGCATTATGCTCCAAGTCATTCCCAAGCAGACAATCGACTGGCACGGCAGGGCTTACGGCAACTCGAAGCAACCCTGCAACCCTTTCCCATTCAAATGGAACCTCGGCCACCGGATAGTGGCCCATTCTGCCATCAGCCATCGCGGCAGGGTGGAGTACATTGGGAATCACCTGCTCTGGAGACACCAGTTGGCTACGTACCATAGTCATACTGGCTCCTGTGTCTCTCAGAGCCTCCCCTCTTTGGCCGTTGATGGTGACCCACTGCCCATACTTTGTGGTATTTGCGGGCACCTGGATCTTAGGAACCATCTCCCGTTCTCCCAGGGACACTAAAGTGACACCCGCCCACTCCCTTCCCTTATCTAAAGGCATCTCCTCCCCGAGCACTACACTAGCTACTCCGGGGGCCTTTCCTCCGATGGGAGGGGGTGGTCTTTTCGGGCACTTCACATCTCCCTTATAGTGTCCGACACCACCGCACTCGAAGCAATGGACAACCCTTGGCTGCTGACTCTGGCCAGGATTAGGGTTTCTGGGTGGATTAGCCCTAGGGGTGAATCCTGTTCCCTTCCCTTGGAAACTATTTTGGGGGCCTTTAGAGAACTCCGTTTTCTTTTCCCCTCCCTCTTTCTTCTGGGGGGCGCCCTGTCCGGTCTTTTGAGAGTCCCCTCCAGTCCCCCTTGTGGACACCCGGGTACTAGCCCAAATGTCCGCCTCCTCAGCAAGCTTCCGGGGATTGGTCAGCTTGCTATCCACCAGGTGTTGACGCAGTTCGGGGAAACATTTTTCGAGCAGGTGTTCCTTCAACATCAAATCAAACAACCCCTCGTAGTCCCTCACCTCGCTGCCCTGTATCCAACCCTCTAATGCCTTCTTTCCATAGTCCAGGAAATCCACCCAATTCTGTGTGCCCAGTTTGTGGCTACCCCGGAACTTCTGTCTGTACTTTTCGGGTGTTAGTCCAAACTTCCTCACGAGCGCCACTTTCATGGTGGGGTAGTGGGTCTGCTCATCCTGCTCCAGGGCCAATAATGTATCCCTGCCAGCTGGAGGCATGTATTTATACAATCCCCCTCCCCAATATTTCTCTGGAACCCCATGGGCTCTTAAAGAAACCTCATAGGCCGCTAGCCACTTGGCGATGTCATCTCCCGCACTATAGCTGTCTACTATGTCTTTTGGCAGATAGGGTTTGGGTTCCCTGGTGATTTCTCTGTCTTCGCTGCCACCATTAGGAACAGTGTGTGCCCCGACCCGTAGGATCTGGAGATCTATCTCCCTGAGCCTCAACTCGTGAGCCATCCTCCGTTCCTCCTTTTCTTTCTCCAGCTTCGCCAACTCCCAGGTGAGCTGTCTTTTCTCCCTCCGGTCAGTTAATTCTGCTTCTGATAAGCCGTTGCTAGAGACACTGCTGCCCTTCCTTGAAAGTGTTCTGGGCCCCGCTAATAGGTTCCCCACCTCAGGTTGGTACAAACCAGCCCCCGCGCTGTCAGTCTCTCCATCCCTGTCCTCCTTCTCAACCTTACTTTCTCGTCGTGCCTCCCCCCAAGCCCTCAAGCTGGTCTGGAGCTCACCCTTCTTTGCACCTTGGGGACAAAACACCCCCTCTCGCTGACAAAACTCCCTGAGTTGGGCCACAGTGTAAGTTTCCACATCCTCCAACACAAACTCCATTTTGCCCACTCAGGATAGAAGACAGTTGCTTACAGAAGCTATGCAGGGGGTACCTTTTGTAATACCTCCTCCCACCACCAGAAGTAAATTTGGAAAACACAAAACTCAAAATTAGGACGTCCGCTTGGAGAAAACTCCCGGTGTAGGCCTATGGACTACCCAAAGTTATTGTCGAGTAGACGCAAGCACAGCTCTATCCCACCACTGAACACCAATTTTATGTTGGAAACCGGGCAACCGGGTTAACAGTCACCAGGTTCCCAGCACAGTGGTAGCTTGGCTTGAGCGGTTGGGGGTCAGGCACCGTGTTAAGCGTACGTCACACCCTCACAATAACCATGCGTTCATCCGTTCCAAAAACGACACTACACCGTAAAAATTATGGAAGTCAAGATGAAAATATATATGTCTTTATCTTATTTTCTCTTAGTTGCAGGCTTCATATCATAAATACAATACAATAGGATTTTCCTTCAAAAGAGCAGGTCCAATAAACAATGCTACTTCGGAATTTCAACAAATAGGTTCAGGTCATCATTAAGCAAAGAATAAATAGAGGTGCAATAAATATAGACGGCAAATAAATACAGTCAGACAATAAATACAGTGCAAGAATAAATTAGTGGAAGACAATAAATAAAGCACCTTCAATAATTAAGGTAAAGCAATCAATGACAATTACAGATCAGATCACTTTCATGAGGTCACTTGGTCTTACTTTGCCCATACACAGCTTGTGGTCATTTGGATGACATGGGGGTGCCCCACCTAGATTGGTCAAGGCTGGGGCTTAAGCTAAGGCAGAACGAGGGTAACCTAAAGATCTGGCCCTCCAAACTACACAGCCCTTTACGGATGTCACTGTACCAGTCTTAGTTCACCCCTGGCACTCCCAGGCTCGTCCTAACACCCCTCTAACCCCTAGGATGGTCTTTAGGGCTCCACGGGGCCTTAGACGCCCCCTCTACCACTTACTGTCCCTTCCACGACAATCGGCTCCGCTCGGCGCCGTATCGACGCCGTGAGGCGGCTCCGGATCGATGTCGCTGGGCGGTCTCGACTCGATGTCGCTGGGCGGTCTCGACTCGATGTCGCTGGGCGGTCTCGACTCGATGTCACCTTCCGGCGTCGCAGGGACATGGTCTCCCCGCTTCCGGGTGTCTCCGGAGTGCGATCTCAGCTTCCGACCTCCGGCGCGCTTCCCCTCAGTTTCCGGCGACTCCGGTGGCCTCTCCACGACCTCCGTCGGCGCCCTCACTCGACCTCCGGTGACTCCCTACTCGACCTCCAGTGCCTCTCCACGACCTCCGTCGGCGCCCTCACTCGACCTCTGATGGCTCCGGGTACGACGTCCGCTTTCTGTCAGCGCCGCTTCTCTACCTCAGGCCCCAGGTCTCCAGGCTTCTCGACGTCAGGACTCCAAGAGGACACCGCTGAACAGGTCAGGAGCTTGCTGTTCTTCCTCTTTAAGGCCTGTTCCAAATGTTCAGATCCTTAAGATGGTTCTTCTGGTCTTGGTCCCACACAGGGCTTTAGGCTGGGCTTGGTCAGTAGGGACTAGCATCAAGGGTGGGTTTCTGGACCCCACTCCAAGCACTGGTTTCCACCTCTGCTGTCTTACTCCAACCTCCTTCTATCTCTGTCCTCTCTCTTCTCCAGTCAGTTGCCAACTGCCAACCTGAGATGGCCTCCCAACATTCTAAACTGCCTCCCACTATCACAGGATTCTAGAATGTTCCAGAAGGTTCTAGTTATGTCACAGGTGACAATGGGTGGCCACCATTTTGTGTCTCAGGCCCTCAGACAGAAGTTCCAGGGGTAGGGAAAATGGCTCCCTGACCCTGCATCAACACTAACAAGTCTGGTGGTTCCCAAAAAGGAAAAAGTATAACAGGGTTTGAGGCAGAAGTGGGACAAAATAAATAATGATGAGGAGGGACCACCCAAAGGGCTGACAGGTCTAACAGCTGAGTGTTATGAAAGCGACCTATTCTGTCCCTGAGGGTAAACAAGTAATCTATTCTCGAGAGGCTGCCATGTCGTGCTGATAAGTGTGTATATTGATGTTCCGTCATGTCTTGGGTCCTCCAGAGGTCAGCCCACCCCACTGCATCTGAGAAAGTTTTAAGGTGGGTTCCTCTACTTTTGCATCCTTTTTCCAGCCATCTATCATTCAACATAGATATGACATCGTTCATGTCTCCTCCCAGGATCAAGAAACCTATCGGTAACTCAAGGAGTGTCGCACCGAGGGAGGAGATGGGGTCTCGCTGCCTCCGTGGTGGGACGTATACAGAGCCCAGATTCAGGAACTGTCCCTCCCACTTGCCCATTTGGAGTACAAATCTGCCTAGAGAGTCTCTCAAGGTTCTGCCCGGGGTATATGCTGTTGTGGACCGGAGAAGGATTCCTGTGACCCATGACCCTGAATAGTAACACATGTGTGCCACTAGGGTGTATCCTCACCTGTCCTTGGCCCTGCAGTTTTGTCCTTTCAGGTGGGTTTCCCACAGAAAGACTAGATCGAGCTTTTACCGTTTAATGTATTATATCATCAATGTGCGCTTAACCTTGGACCCCAAGCCACTGACGTTCCAGGATATAAATGTTAGTGTAGTCTGGTTGTGTACCCCATTGTGTAGTGTTTCAAAAGCTGTTTCTTTAATGGTCGGGATCTCATTGCTTTGTGGACTCACGCCCCCTGCCCCAGCCATGTGTTTGCACTTTACTCACTGTGTTCCTTGAACTGCTGCTAAAACGACATGAAATTTTCGCTCGACTCCCTCATCCCTGCTACCCTGCACCGTGGGACTAAAACTGCCCACAATCCCAATTTGCAGAGCACCTATCACCCTCAACTGTAGTTTAACCATGTAAGAAGTTTGGCCGCCCCAACCTGTCATCCCTGTGAGCCCTCACAGCCCCCTGAGCCTCTTTACAATGGGGGAGCACTGGCCCCGTCTACCCATGCTTTATGAGGCCATTCAGCCTCCCCAGTTCACCCGGCCGGGAAAGATAGAAAAGTGCAGTGTCATCAAGTCCAACCATTTAGTGTCCAGCTTCCACAGTTGTGCACGAACCTCTCCCCAGGTCCCCAGTCCCGGCTATAGCTAAGCATCCTGTCTGCTGCCTGTTGCATGATCTTTCCCTCAAGTCTCTGATGTCCTGGTTCTCAACTGCTTTTGTCTCCTTTAATTTCTAGATTTAAGGTTTAGCCGGGCCAGTTCCCCATCTCTCTGGTCTTCGTGTCCATTCGTTTCGTGGGTGAGCTCTTTTCGGCCCCCTCTGATTTCTGTGTTCCTGCTTGCGCGACCCGTTCAGCCAATCCTAGACTTCTACTGGCGAGTGGCAGAACCAGGACTTCCCCCTCCGCAAGGACTTGCAGTTTGGCTGGTAATAGCATCATATCTTTCAGGTCTTTAACTCTGAGCACCATCTTGACCTCCAGAAAGCTCTTTCTCTGTTACTAGACTTGTAGGGTGAAGTCCTGTAAGAAAAGGATTGTAGTGTTTTTGTATTTTAGGTCTCCTTGAATACGGGCTATCTGTAGGATTATGTCCCAGTCTCTGTGATTGAAAATCTTGGCTAATATGGTACGTGGCAGGACCCCGGTCTCGGCCGGAACCAGGGCCCTGTGCGCCCTTTCAACCAAGAAGAACTTGGGATGGAGGCATTTGGGACAGAGATATGTCGTGATCTGGTCTTCCAGGAATAGGTCCATTCTCTGGGCCTCTACCCGCGCTGGCACCCTCACGATTCATATGTTATTGCGTTTCGACCTCCCTTCCTGGTCATCGACCTTCACCTCTAGTATATCTTGCTGTTTTGACAGCTGGCGCACATGTTCCTCCAGGGACTTGGAGGAGGTCTGGAGGTCCCGAATGTGGGTCTCTGCTGTTCTCACCTTGTCCGACATCTTCTAGAAGTCCGCCCGTAGGAGCCCCACATCAATAGTGACTGAGTCTATTTTGGGTTCAAGAGAGGCTTTGAGGTCATGTATTGCCACCATGATTGCACCTAGGGAGGGCTCTGGGGGGTCGCTGGGTCTATGGACGGGCCCGCCTCCTCCAGGTGCTGTCTGGGGACTGCGTATTTGTCCATGTTGTTGGTTTGCGGTAGTCCCAGATCCTTGGGCTTCACCATCTCACAAGAGCACCAGATCTGTTCGGGTTCTGTTTGTTTCCACGCCGTCTGTCGCCTCCCCAGGCCCCTCTTGACTATTGTTTTGGGGTGGATCAATGGGTAGGTGTGCAGTGGTGCTTGAGCAGATTTGCTTCCCCCTCTCTAGCCTCTTGGGCCCTTCAGCTGCTCAATTGTAGTGTTGATGGAGCTGGTCTCCATAAAGCGTGTCAAGGCCCCCACCAGGTATCTGGCTCCCACTGTCCCTCCCCGCCGCTGACCGGGCCTCTGCCACCTTCAATCTCCCGGAATGGTAGTGACAGAGGGAGGCTGGTTCACAGGGCCACCCCCGCCCTTATGGCACCTCACGCACCTTCATGGGGCTCTTCCTCTCATGTCCTCTTGTCATCCTGTCGGCGTGAGACCAGCTATAAGCAGGGCATATGGACGAGATAGGTAGACATGTATTTAAGGAATAGAGAATAAATAGGGTTGCCATTTCATGTTTAAAAAGCAAAACGCTTACCAGAAAAACATATTAGAGAATCGTGTTCCCAAAGTGAAAAACACATTTATAATCACTAATTTTTAAAGGTAAACGTTTATCAGTAGCCAAGAGAACATGCAGTAATAATTGTACGATGCTGCTGCTGCTGCGGGTGCAGTGTGTATTTTATTGTGGAAGGAAAAGTCTGCCGTGCTTAATGGAGGCAGGCGCAAGAAAAGGAAAAGGCCTTTCCAAAACTGGAAATAAGTTAGGGGCCAGCTGATCCTATGAAAGGGGAGGCCTATGAAGGTGGAATTGTTAATTATGAATACATTAGTGAAAAAATGCCGTGCACGCATTATGGATGGTTCAGACAGGTCTGAAGTTGACTCTCACCTTGTAATGGATGTGAAACAGTCTCTGCGGTCCCAGGAGAAAGCCTTAAAGAAAGAAACAACCATATGGTGGGAATCAGCCAGTCTAAAAAAATACAGAGAGGCCGAAAGAATACCTAGAGGACTTTGAATACTCATTTTTCCTCCTGTAGAGACAACAAGACCTGATCAGACTGCAAGATGGGAGGAAAACCTGAGGGAGGCTTTCAATAATATGATACGCCAATTGATAGACATAGCAGAGGAAGAACATATCAAACATAAATAAGAAGTAGACGATCTCACAAAGAAAATAGAAGAATCAAATTGGGGCAAGATCACAACCAAAAACTATGAGATACTGAACAGGATAATCGACGAATATGAGGAAGACCTGATCCAAATGAAAAACAGAAAATTCCGGAGATATCAGATTGATTACCAACTTTGGGGGCATATTATGAAGACAGGCGATAAAATTATCGCCGCTTTAGCGACAGAAAACTGCCGCTAAAACGGCGATAATGGGCTTGATAATATGCTCTATGGAATTCCAATTGAAGCTCAGGTTAGATGTCTTTCACATCTAACATGGGCTTCAATTGGAATTCCATTGAGCATATTATCAAGCCCATTATCGCCATTTTAGCGGCAGTTTTATGCCGCTAAAGCGGTGATAATTTTATCACCTGTCTTGATAATATGCCCCTGGGAGAGTGTACACCTTTGCAAAACGCTACGACAATATTCCAAAAGGCACATCAACTACATTGGTAAGACAGACGTATGATACAATCACGATTTCTGAAGCAGCATCACCTGAAACTATAGCCTCCACAGCCAAAGTAGGTGTCAATTTTTTAGAGGAGGTCAGAAGACACCGCTTAGGACTCCAAAATCAACCCAATCAGGATACCAGAACGCCATCAGAAAATACCCCAAGTACAGGAGTAACGACTAGGGCGAGGAAGAAACAGGAAATAGAACCTTAGGAGTGAACAACCTGATGGTCAACATCTCATACCATCACAATACCACCGCACAGGCAGAAATCCACAACAGGGGCTTGTCATTTTGCCCTAGAGCATTTTGGGATCTCACCAGAACTATGATAGAACTGCATAAATTCACACATAAACTCAAGTTGATGTCGTTCTTTCACAACAGACCTTCTATCCAGAAGGACAGTAGAACACCAATTACTAGTCCCTTGTCAGTACAAGATTTGGAAAATATCCATCTACTGACTACCCTAGCGGATGATCCAGGAGACCAAACAACTTCTCTTACACTAGCACATGAATTGGACATAGAAGCAGATTACCCTACTATCAGCCAAATCACTCCCAAATCCACTTTCTACCCCCAACTGCCACCGGGCAATACCATCGATCTATTCTATACAGCGGTCTCCAAGGACCTAACTGCTGAACATCAAAAATATCAAAAAAGAAAATGTTTTCTTCCACAGAATCTGCCAGAGGACAAACTGAAAGCTGTCAGTGAATTGAAGAACCTCCCGAAGGTGGTAATCAAAGAAGCTGACAAGGGGGGCAACATAGTACTATTACCCACTGATGACTACATAGCGGAAGCTCACAGACAGTTGAAAGATACTACCTGCTACAAAGAATTAGTCTCCAATCCCAGAATCAAAATACAGGAGGACCTGAAAAAGAAACTAGATTCCTGGTATACAAGAAATCTACTAACTCTAGAGGAACGCAATGAACTATATATAGAACACCCAACCATGCCAACATTATACCTCTTGTCAAAAATACACAAATGCAAGACCAACCCACCAAGGAGACCGATTATTGCAGGCATTAACTCTGTATGCTCAAAATTGGGGGAATACATTGACCACCAACTGCAACCATTTATGAAGGACCTGCCATCATATATCCAGGACACAAAGGATATCCTCCTCAAATTGAATAATATCCAGTGGAATGACGAGTTTCTGCTGGCCACAATTGATGTGGCCAGTCTCTACACTTCAAAACGCAATGAAGATGGAATGGAAGCATGTCGAAAATCACTAGCCACCAAACCAGTCCACTTCCTAGAATCTAATGAGATGATCCTTGAGATGCTACACTTTTGCCTTACCAACAATGTTTATACATTCAATTCTAAATATTTTTTACAAACTCAAGGGAGTGCAATGGGAGCCAAATTTGCTCCCCCATATGCCTGCATCCTTATGGGAAATTGAGAAATTGGCTGTGGGATGACAAATTTACCGAGTACACCCACCACATAATCTATTGGGAACGATATAGCGATGATATTCTGTGCATCTGGCAAGGACCTGAGACCTTACTTAAAGAATTCTTGCACACCATCAACACAAAAAGATGGAACATTCAAATAACCAGTAATATTTCCCCTACCGAAATAGACTTTCTGGACATAACCATCTATGTGGAGGATGATAAACTACAAACCAAGACATTCCGCAAACCTACCTCAGCCAACTCAATCCTGCGGGTGGACAGCTGTCACCCACATAAAACCATCGGAAATATCCCGAAGGGAGAGTACCAATCGATGAGAAGGAACTGTAGCAACCTTGAAACCTATAAAGAAAGTTCGGAACATCTGACTAAGAGATTACTCAACATGGGGTACCCTGGAAAACTCCTGGAAAAAAACATCCAAAGACTGTGAGAAACTATCAAGAAATTACCTACTCCAACCCAAAGACGTCACCAGGAATGAAAAATCCAACAAAATCAGATTCGTAATGGATTACCACAATGGACACCATTGTATCAGAAAGACTTTGAGGAGACACTGGTATCTCCTGACAAATAACTCATCCCTAACCAACCAGATGGACAAATTCCCTTAAATGGGCTTCAGGAGAGCCAAAAATCTTAAACAAATCGTATGCAAATCGGAATTTCTGGACAAGAGGAACAAACCCAAACCTAACTTCTTGACCAAGCCCTGTGGCTTCTATATTTGCCATGACTGTAATGCATGCAAACTGGGAGCCAATAAACAAGTGGAATATAAACATGACTCACACACCACTCTCCAAATGAGGGATTGGATCACTTGCACATCAACATACACTATCTATATCATAATTTGCCCATGCAACAAAATCTAAAAAGGCAGCACAACCAGGGAACTCAAAACAAGAATTCTGGAACACTACCGCAACATCAACAAAGAGGAAGTGGGGCCCCCACTTACAGAACATTTTCAAGAAGCTCATCCACATAGAAAGACTTTTAAGTTCTTCGGTCTGGAGATTGTGAAACCTGCTTCCCGAGGGGGGAATCGAGAACTTACCATGAGGCGGAAAGAGAGCGAGTACATAATGTGCCTGAACGCCACAACACATGAACTCAATAAGGATGCAGAAATGCATTACTGGCTGTATTAACCTGGCATAATTGTATAACCGATGATGCATACAGATGGCAACATTTTTCCATGTTTAATCCATAATGCACCAGATAGCACCTTTTAATCCTTATGCGTGGTATCCCAAACATTTGAAAAAAAAAAAACAAAAAAAAAACCTGCTGCCTCTTATTTACAATCTTTTCCCTTACTCTCACTCAATTGGTGACACTTTCCTTGTTAACCTAATTTGCTTTGGGGGTAGATGGGACACTATAAATCTTTTTCCTCTACCCCCCGCTTACCATTATAGGTTCATGCTGCGCAACATGCCTCATACCATGGTTCTCAACACCATTACACATATGATAAGTATGACCTGTCCGTCCACTTCGGATGACAGCTTCCCCTTTTACATGCATACTTCATGCCTACTTCCTAATCCAGAAATTTAAGGACCTTCCTAACTGATTCTCTGAGGTATCATTTCTCCCTATCCGTACCTCTTCCATTACCATCTTTCTTTCATTTACGTCTATGTTGCTTCTATTTATCTTATTTTTGCAGATTACTTCCATCTATATTTCTCATTTTGTATACTGAGGTCCTTTATTTTATAGTATTTTATTTTAGTTTTACCCCTAAATCGTCATCATTACATAGCATCTCATACTAAGTAACTCTTCCATTGCCACGCATCACAGCAGCGCACAATGTTCAAATCACTGACTCTGACGTCAGAGGATGAGTCAGAGCACTTAAACCACGGTGTGTCCCAGAACTCTTCTTGTTCCTGGGACCACAGAGACTGTTTCACATCCATTACAAGGTGAGAGTCAACTTCAGACCTGTCTCAACCAGCCATAATGCGTGCACTGCATTTTTAGGTCTCGCTGAGCCCAGCGCATGCGCTGGCTCGGAGAGACATTTAGTAGGTGAGTTTTCACAGTGCTACTGGCTGGCCTAGCGCTTGCGTTCACGCAAGCGTGCATGCGCGCAGCCACCATTCACGGGTCATTAGCACCACTCGGCCGCACGTCTTTCGCTTTGATCGCGATCACTTTTGCAATACAGCCGTTTGTCTGTCGGCCTTCCACCCCTCTTTCTACGTGCCCTTTAATCTTCTTTTGTGTATGCCTCTGTCTATATGTATCTACATACGCCGTACAAATCGTTCATCTGTGTATATATCTGTCTCTCTGTTTCTTTATCGCTCTCACGCCTTTGCCAGCTTTCTCTCTTTTTCTCCCTCATTTCTCTTTCCTTCAGTCTGTCTATATGTCAGTCCATCTGTTCGGTCTGTTTTGTTCGTTGTTTAACTTGAGGCCAGCCCACTTACTTTGCCCCTGGGGGGGGGCTGTCCATCCAGCTGAACCTCGCAGTCGGGCCGCCTGGGAGAGTTCCTGCTCCTCTTGGCTCCCCAGAGGATCTTCCCCAGCTAGTCGAACGGCCGCGGCTGCAGTTTTTGGCGAACATGTTTGATCTTCCCCATCTTGGCAAGTAACCCGAACCACAAATAGCAACACACATGGAAGGATCGGGACTACAACATCCGCCCTTACCGGAACGGAAGCAGTACAGAACGGAAGCAACATGGTTGCTCTCCCTGAGCTCTACCAACACTATGGAAAAGCTTCGTCCACGTGCAAAAACAGGGGGGCTATTTTCATCTGTTATTTGTCCTCCAGTTTGCTGTGCTTTAACAACCATAACCGTGTCACACGCTCTTGAAACGGTTTTGTAGCAAGATTGTAATCTCTATGTGCCCTTTAAAAAAAAAAACTGTCAGTTACTCTTTTCAGCCAAAATATTTTGTGTATTTTAAACAAATAGTGACAGTGGCAGCGTTTGTCTACTTCCCTGAAAAAGTGCTTAAGATATTTCAACATAATGCTATTACAAAGGCACGGAGAAGCACGATTTAAAGATGGCGTTTTTGTTAGTCGCTCTGCTCTCAGAAGCCACCAATTGAGTACTGTGCATCTGTTAATAGCTCATTGCTTATCTTTGCTTTGCACATTCAGTGATTCTCAGCGAACACGATAAAGAGTCTCGCATAGAGGCAGTCCCATTTCTGGCTTGTTTCAATGACCTTAAAGAATTAAGGGGCATATTTTCAAGCACGGCGTTAAAATTATCGCCATGTTAGCGGAAGAAAACTGCCGATAAAATGGCGATAATGGGCTTGATAATATGCTCTATGGAATTCCAATTGAAGCTCAGGTTAGATGTCCTTCACATCTAACATGGGCTTCAATTGGAATTCCATAGAGCATATTATTGCCGTTTTAGCGACAGTTTTCTGCCGCTAAAGCGGCGATAATTTTTTCACCTGTCTTGATAATATGCCCCCAATTGAGTCTTAAATATGGGATTAAATTGGTTAATTCTTACACACGGGAATTGTGCACGCTGGAATAAAATTTTTGGGTAAAACGAAGTTGACCCAAACCATCGTAGACTCTTGCTATGACATTGAGCTCCTATTTTACTGTCTGTATCTCCACCGTTGGTGCGCAAGTTCCCTCTCTTTCTGATTAGTCTATCAACATATATTTGTAATAATCATTTTATTGGTATGTTAGAAAAAAACATTTATGAAGCTGTATTCCTTAACATTCCCTCTTCCTTTAACCTCTTCAGTGCCCCGCCCTGTGCCGGGCGTTGCATTAGCGGGCGGGGTTCATGACGAGATAGTCTCGTCATGGGCACAGCGCAACCGCACTCCATGACGAGACTATCTCGTCATGGGCACTGAAGGGGTTAAGTGGAAATGCTGATATCATGGAGTGCATTCACTCCACAAACACTGAACCGGAGGATGCAGCCTGTATAGATTAATAAAAAAAATCGTAAACATCAAAAAGAGAGATTGAGACACATCAGTGAGAAATCCAGATAGTAATAAAAAACAAGCATTGAAAATGCAATAGGTCTCGCCTTTTATTAAGTTAAAGCTATTTGCTTTGCTAATGGTATTGTATAGCAAAGCAAATGGCTTTAACTTAATAAAAGCAATTACACTGCTCCTTTAGTAATTTTTTTTCCATTTACATACCCCGGGATGCGTTCCTTTTTTCAATTACCTGCAAGGTTAAAAGTAAGGTGGTGTGTAATTGCCTATTTTTTGTTGCGAAATTTCAGAAAATTGTTCTTCACTAGTGAAAAGATACCCTGCAATACTGTGCCTGAGCGCACATCTTTTTTTTGGGGGGGGGGGAATCTTGAATGCATACTAGAGTGGTTCGAGCAGAAAATGTCCCTCAACGATAACTTTTCTGTGCACACTGGTCTCCCGCTATACCTGATGATGCTTTTTTTTTTTTTTATCCCGCAATGCAAGAGCTCGGGAAACAAAGGGGCATATTATCAACGGCCAGCGATAATTATCGCTGGCCGTTCATAGCGATAGAAAAATTATCGCTAGCTATCGCTGAATATTATCACCATGATAACGCTATATTTACAACGCTTAGCGCTATGGCGATAATATTTCAGCGATAGCGGTGTTTTCAACGGAACATCGCTGGTTTTCCAGCGATGTTCCATTGAAAACAGCGATAACATTGCTGATAGGACCCTGTGGTCCTATCAGCATAATCCATATCACATTAAAAGTATGCCTTAGTCAGGAATTTCACAGGTGTTAAATTCCTGAGTTAAGGCTGGGGTAGCGCGATTTTTTTATCGCTGCACCTCCTTGTTAATATTGCAAAGCTGCCTTCACGATATTAACATGTGTTGTGTTCACAGCCACGCCTCTTTTGCATCTCATTAGCGATGCGAGGCGAGGCTGTGAAAAAACGGGCTCTACATCAAGGAAACACACGCTAGCGTGTCCTTGATGATATTGCGATATACTTATCGCCACTTTTCACCCAAAAACGGACGCTAAAGCGGCGATAATTATATCGCCAGCCCTTGCTAATATGCCCCACTGTTAGCCAAAAAATGCGTCATGCAAAATTTCACAAAACTCAGAAATTTGGCACATTTTAAAGGCTTTATTAATATTTTGCCCAAGCTTATTTAAAGGGAACCCCCGACTAAAACTATCTGTTACGTGGAGAGAACATTCTGCGCTCTTAAACAAATAAATCATTCACAAGCTCCATACCGGAAAACAAGGCGCAAAGATCTTAAGGCTGGAGAAAAATTAACTGCAGACAAAAGTTTTTAGCATCCTTTAATTTTAACAGCAACCTTTTTAAAACGGTGTCAGGCAGAAACATAAACATCCTCTGAGTGATCAACCACCTAAAGGAATTTCGAAGTAATAATTGGGCAACGTAGCTTCCTATAAGTTAACAAGCATTGGCATAACCAATAGGTCTCGCTTTTGGGACCTTATCAGTATTTAGTTATGCAGCACAATGTCCTTCGTGCAACAACATCAACTGTTGCATAGCTAAACACTTATAAGGTCCCAAAGGCGAGACCTATTGGCTATGCCAATGCTTATTTCACTAATGTTTTTACTTAGCTCTTCCTCGTACTACACTAATTTAACTCCCTTTTAGCTTACTGCTGATTTTTGGAATTGGCCGAGATAAGATTTTTCAGCTCTTGACGCCTCTCATAATTAACAATTCCACCTTCATAGGCCTCCCCTTTCATAGGATCAGCTGGCCCCTAACTTATTTCCAGTTTTGGAAAGGCCTTTTCCTTTTATTGCGCCTGCCTCCATTAAGCACGGCAGACTTTTCCTTCCACAATAAATACACACTGCACCCGCAGCAGCATCGTACAATTATTACTACATGTTCTCTTGGCTACTGATAAACGTTTACCTTTCAAAATTAGTGATTATAAATGTGTTTTTCTCTTTAGGAACACGATTCTCTAATACGTTTTCATGGTTAGCGTTTTACTTTTTAACCAAGAAATGGCAACCCTATTTATTCTCTATTCCTTAATCTTTCATATGACTTAAATACATGTCTACCTATCTCGCCCATATGCACTGCCATGTAAGTAATACCTAAATTTTCCCATCGTGGCTCGCAGGGATGTGATACTACTTACATGATACTTTTGGCTGGTCCCCAACTTTATCGTATTTCATGCGGTTCTCTCCTTGACAGTTATTAATTCTAAACTGAATTGTCTATTTTCTGTACTTAATTGTATTGTTTGGTACATGACCAGATCAGGATGATGACGCTCCAAACTATGTAAATTATAGGGTCTTGTAAGTACATATGTCGAAGGATACATGAATGTATATGTAATAATCATGATGATCACACATGTTTTTACTACTAGGTCTCGCATTTATGTGTTAAATTGTGGAATGATGTACCATGACTAACTTTGTGACTTTTCCGTTCCCTCTTTTTGTGTTTCACCCTTTCCCCCTCGCCCCCCTTCCGCCTCTCCTGTGCTCTGTCCCACAACTCTTAATTCCCAATTCCCCCCTCTTTCACGTTACGTTCCAACTATGACATACCATCACTGTTTCCCCGTATTGTAACGGCTCTTTCACATTCAAATTGTCCTTGTACTTAATACTTTAACACCCCATTTGCCTATTTCTGCACTTACTCAGCCTTGAAAAAGCCCTCGGCCGATTGGCCATACGGGCGAAACATGTGTCGGCTGTTTTTGTTCTATGCATAAGAATACGAATAAACCCTACGTACTTGAAAACTACCAATGAAAGACTGGAAATTATTACGCCTAAAACATACAAATTAAGAAGGCATAGTCCTCCACCTACTACCTAGACTTATACTACAATGGCTCTTGAGTGTAGCCATTTGTGAAGAACGTGCCACCACGAAGATTGGGCCCTGACAACTGTAGCACAAAAGCCCAGATTTCTCGACCCATTACAGTAACCTAAAATGATTTTGAACACTGCTTTAGCTGGCCATGTTGCTTGATAGATGCAGTGGGTGTAGTAAGAAATCCTGGGGGAGATTTACAAACGCTTTTTGCTGGGTTAGTGTAAAAAACGTAGAGAAAACCAGCACAAAATGTTTTTTTCCTAATTTACTTTCCAGTGCAAAACTTGTTTTGCGCTGGAAAGTACCCTGAAAGTAACACAAACTTGCACAAAGCAGTGCTTTGCATTACTTAATGCCATAGGGGCATTACATGGGTGGTACATGGGCGTTCCCATGCTACTATCATTCCCTTTTGATGCAAAACCGTATCTACAAACTATAGTAGACAGGGTTTAGCAGCAAAAGTTAAGAGCTTTTGAAATGAGGAGTTAAGAGGAGAAGTGTTTTTATTTCTCCTTTCTTCTCCAACAGTGCAGCACACATACAAAGTTGGGAAAGCTCTAAAGTGTGTCTAAGCATAGCATCTTGTACAGGAAGAGTACCCGTCCTGTTCAAAATCTATTGTAGACTCAGGCACACACACTAGCGCTGTGGTGCTAAGGTGTGTGCTTGGTGCACTCAGCTAAAATCAGCACCAGCACTAGGAAGAGAGCTATATATTTGTAGATATGGTGCTCTACTGCTACCTCCCTGTCACACAACGCAGCACAGTATTTTTGCCTGCTGTGCTGTGTTCTGTGGCTTGTTTGCAAATCTGTGGCTAGGTTTTGTGAAGATTGCAATGTAGATTCTGCACTGTTATGACCACTAGTTACTGTCATTGTTGCAGTGCCTTTATTTCCACTGTCTTTGAAGGATCCCGGTTTCAGTGCTTCAGAGCTTTGCATCAGAGTTGATCCAGCCAGACATCTGGCAGCAATACTAAGTCCACTAGGTTTTGAGGTGGATCACTTTATCAAAAACATCATAGAGCCATAAATAGATTTATTGGAAGCCATCAGTGGCTGTAGATAGTCGCAGAAGTGTCATACTAAAAGGAGTTTTGATCAAATTTCTTCCTTGGTTTCAGCTGCATTCTTTTGTTGGGAACAGCTGGTACAGCAGAAACTGTGGGAAGGTTGAACGGAAAATGTAGCATATGGCGATCACTTCTGGTGAAGAGATAATTATTCGGCACTTAAGTTTGCATAAAAGACTGATTAATAAGGGTAGTCAAATCCGAAGCCAACAGAAGGGCAATATGTTTCATAATTTTAGCCACACATAAGTCTGAAGTAGAGCTAGAGTGTCAAGCAGAGGGAATACGATTAACTACTTTAGAAACAGAGGGCCCGATTCACAGAGCTAACTTAAGACAAAATCCTAAACTTACTACCATATCGGTATTCACAGAAGGCACTTACTCATTTTGGTATTCACAGAAGGCACTTACTCATTTCGGTATTCACAGAAGTTAGGAGTCCTAACTTTAGGACTCCTAAATGCCTTCTGTGAATACCAAAAGCCTTAAAATTAGGATTTTTCTCAATTTAGTAGTAGTAAAGTTAGGACTCCTAACTTTAGGACTCCTAAATGCCTTCTGTGAATACCAAAAGCCTTAAAATTAGGATTTTTCTTAGTTTAGTAGTAGTAAAGTTAGGAGTCCTAACTTTAGGACTCCTAAACTGAGAAAAATCCTAATTTTAAGACTTTCGGTATTCACAGAAGGTATTTAGGAGTCCTAACTTCTGTGAATATCGAAGTGAGTAAGTGTCTTCTGTGAATACCAAAATGAGTAAGTGCCTTTTGTGAATATGAAAAGGGTTGTAAGTTTAGGATTTTGTCTTAAGTTAGTTCTGTGAATCGGGCCCAGAACCCTGACTGAAGGAGGATGGAATGACTTCCTGAGGCAAAAGGGAAATCATGAAATCATGCAGCATGAAGTACCAATTTATGCATCAAAGTGTGTGTGTATGTATGTATGAATGTATGTGTATTTGTGAGTGTGTGCTGTGAATGAATGAGTGTGTGCGTGTGTGCTTGTGAATGAATGGGTGTGAGTGACTGTGAGTGTTTGGACTGCCCCTCCTCTCTTGCTCGAATTACCGGCCACCTATGATTTACCCAGGTTTAAAACTGCTCCACAGAGCTGATATTTTACAAACGGACAGCAAGTTCACGTTTTTTTAAATCCTTCCAGTAGTAAAACAAGTCGTTTTGTGAATCGACGCACAATGTTTCATTGCGCAGTGTCTACAGAGCATATGCTCACTTACGATGATAAGGGGATGTATTACCTAAAGTGATCACTGGAAGTGCCATATTAAGGCAAGGAGTTGAAACATAACATTTTTGACCGGTGCCACTTCGTGTTGTTGGTGAAAAATGATGGCAGTTTATGCTCCAAACACCATCTTACCACAGGATTATTCAAACAGGACTCTGAGTTGGTAATGTATGCCAAGAATTAATTTACACCTTTGCTTTGTGGAATTTTGCTTTGTCAGTGTGTTCTATTCTTTTTTGTGCATCTTTGTTTTTTTAAGCAAAAAGAGCAATTGATGGACAGAATGCAGAATACATTAACCCCAATACAGAGATCTGGGCCTAAATCCATCGTTTTTTTGCTCACCATGCCATTTCAATTTGAACCCAGCCATATGCAAATCAGTCTTGACCCTGCGCCCAATGGGAACAGGCCACATCCTCACTGGACTGGAAACAAGCCTCCTAGGACTGATTTCGGGGTTTCACCTGTCATCAGACAGGATAGCTTAACTCAAGTGGCATTGAGAGCACCGGACCCACGTCTGGGCATACCCGCGCCACCCAGGGTGACAAATGCGAAAAGGACAATTGATAGACAGAATGCAAAACAATGTCATACATTCACCCCAGTACAGAGATCTGGGCCTAAATCCATAGTTTTTTTGCTCACCATGCCATTCCAGTTTGAACCCAGCAATATGTAAATCAGGCTTGACCCTGCGCCCAATGGGAACAGTCCAGCCCGAACTGCCAGGCCAGGTCCTCCTTAGACTGGAAACAAGCATCCTAGGACCGGTTTTGGGGTTTCACCCCTCATCAGCCAGGATAACTTGACTCCAGTAACATGGAGAGCACAGGACCCACGTCTGGCCATTCCCGCCCCACTCAGGGTGACAAATCCAAAGAAATCTATTGATGGACAGATACAGAACAATGTCATACATTCACCCGAGTACAGAGATCTGGGCCTAAATCCCTCGTTTTTTTTTCACCATGCCATTCCAGTTTGAACCCAGCAATATGCAAATCAGTCTTGACCCTGCGCCCAATGGTAACAGTCCAGCCTGAACTACCAGTCCAGGTCCTCCAAAATGCGGCGTTGTCACAATGAGATTTTACAGTTTTGTACTGCAGTTGATATGTTGTATTCTGTTTTGACTGTTTTGTCTTGTGAAGTGCTCTGTTATGTTTTAATTGTGTTGTTACATTGTTTTATATATGTTATTGTGTTACTTTATGATGTTTAGTTTAGATATGTCACTCGCTGTTGCTGTATTTGCAGCCAAAAGCAGCACATGACGTGAAACTTCCTGTGACAAGCAGTACTTAATTTGTAAAATAATAAGTGTTAATGACCTAAGTTTTTCTTAAGAGCCTGTGGCCAGCACTTAAGAATGTTAGGGTTACCGAGTACCTGTCTTGTCTTAGTTTTACTTCATGCCTATTTGTCCACCACCTTTCCCTGATTGCCTATTTATTTTACTCTTGCTGGTTATTTGTCATCTCTGCTTCCTCCTTTGTCACTTTTTCTGTCATTCTCTTCCTTATTAGTTCCCCCTTTTCTGCCTTTCTCCCTCTGTTCTAGGTCAAAGTTGGATAATTAAAAATAAAGGCTGGACCCCCATAATGAGTTCCAGTGGCCCCACCTGGAACCACCAGCACAAATTAAGCACTGATGACAAGCAACCATGTAACACTTTCCAAGGTGAAAGCAGTATCAGCTCTCCAGCTACTTAAGGCACCAGTCACCCCAAACCTAAGGCAAACTGTGCCTTTGTGGACATTGTTTGTCACGAGAACTTTAAGGGAATGTGCTGCTTTTAGCAAGAAATGCAGCAACCGTTGATGATATTTATAGAGCAATTAAAGAGCACAGCCTAACATGAAACATCACACAAAGCAAAATAATAACACTATAAAACCTAACTGGTACAACAAAGCAAACCAATCTAAAGAGAACGAAACACAACAACCACTGTACAACACAATAACAGAATGCAATAAAGCAGCACAAAACACGACCTAATAAAAACAAGAAATCACCACCTCAACCAAACTCAAGCTAACAAATATACACAACTATACTTGTCACATATGTTCACCAGCGCAAATATGCTTCCATAATACGGTTGTAAAAGGTATTTTTGCAGGCTGTACCTTCCTTACTACCAAGGACCTGTAATAGCGCCAGTCAAATATGTTTTGTGATACGCCCTCGAAACAGCCCCCTGAGTGAGTGAATGAATGCACTACAGCTAGTAGCATTTCATTTTTAACGTAGCACAGTCCTTCCTGCTCAGCACCAGCACAGAACGAGACCTTGCGTCTTCATGATATGGACACTAAGGGGCTGATTACGATGGTGTAACAATCGCCACCACCGTGCTGCCTGTGGCGACCGTCACGCCATCGTAACGTGAATTACCCACCGCCATATTATGATGGCAGTGGGTATCGCGGCGGATGGAAAGTCCGTCCGCTGCTTTGCTGCCCTTCGGCAATCGTTACAATTGCCGGCAGGCGGAGCTGGGGTTCATATATGGTGGCAGTGCCTAGCAGGCACCGCCATTCATATTATGATGTTTAGATCTCAAGGCCTTTCCATGGCGGCGATGCCGCCATGAAAGGCTGGTGGGAATTTGCTTTGGGCCCCCGGGGGAGCATGAGGGGTGCACTTGGGGAGTACCTATGGTACCCCCCTACATGTCCATGCACAAGGTGGCAGGCACTGCGCAGTGCCTGCCACGTTGTGCATGGAAATGCACAACATGGCATTTTACCATTGCGGCGGTTGCTGCAGCACCCGCTGCAATGTTGAAATGCCAGATGCAACCGCTGCGGTGACAGTCGTATCATTGATCAGGGGTGAGGGACCGCTAGGATGGTGGGCGGACTCAGGACCGCCCGCCATCCTACTAGACCCCTAAAACATTTAGGGGCATATTTACAAAGAAGTGGCGGGGCTTGTTGTTAACCTCCTTGGCTTAACGACACGCTCCGCCACTTCTGAAATGCAGGGCTGCACCATATGTACAAGAATAAGGTGCAGCCCTTCGTTTCCCCTTGCGCTAAGTTTAGCAGCCTAGCGCCAACGCAGGCATCCTTGCACCATAGTGCAAGGGTGGCTGCGTTCAGGAGAAGATTGTTTATGTGCAGGAATGCCCTACCTGCACAGCAAAAACGAGGAGACATGAAACATTTCTCCTCGTTGCGCCAGGGTAAGACCGGGTTTTATTTGGTCTTAATTCTGGCGCTGCCTCATATTTACCCCTCCCTTGTAAATAGGAAGCAGCATCAGAATCAATGGGTGTTGCGGTGGAACACCCACAGCAACACCCATTGCCCTCCCCTTTCACGCTAAGCATATCATGAAGGGGGGCCTTATTTACAAGGCAGAGTTAAGCCAATTTATGTGTCTTAACACTGCCTTGTAAATAAGGCGAGGCCCCTATCGCCTTCACGTCACTTTCAGTGACATTGTGATGCCAATAAGTGCTTGTAAATATGCTCCTTAATGAGTGATTAGAATTGCATATATTTTACATCTACCATCATTATACTAATATATACATAGAAAAACACTCAGAGGTGTTCTGCTCAAGCTTCTCCGTCTACTTGTGAACTTTAATATATGTCTGCCATTTCTGCTGTTCTTCAGTGTCGCCATCTTTATTGCCAATGTTAATTTCCAGGCCCTTAAAGATTTTTATGACTCTCTTGTGTCATTGTTACTGCCAGCGCCGGCAGATTCTTTCTGTACCAGCTGGCAGGCTTACCCCATGAGTCCAGGTATACTGTAATAATTACAATATTATAATGAGCTATGTCCTAGTTGCAGCTATTTCTAAAATGTTCCTGCTCATTTCTAAATAAGAATAATCTCTATGACTACCATCTTGCAGTCCTCGGGAGCTTTGTCATATTCTGCTATTGTGTTTCTGTTGAGCGCCAAAGCAATATGCCTTTGCTTGAAATTGTTTTCAAATGAAGTCGTATCACTTCAAGTCAGGAATCATTCTCCATGTGCAATTCTCAGTTTTTGTCATTATTTCTTCTGCCTCTGGGTAGATTACAAATCCCACTAGTAATCATCCAGCCATCGACATGGTATGCAACAGCTCTTTAAATGATGCTCCTCTGAGTGGTTCACCTCCTGCGTCCAGAAGTGCACTGTTAAAAATCCAGGTATCTGGTGCATCATTTCAGAAAAATAATATATTTTGTATTTTGTTTTTTGTGATCTACCTATGATAAGATTGAAATACAGCTACCAGTGTCACAAGCAGCCACATTTACAAAGAATCCTGACGACCTGCAAGGTCCCAAGGAAAAATATAGGTTGTGAAAATGGCACTGATGCGGTGTAAACGTTGATCATGCTTTATAGGACACATAAACCGAATCTTGACAATCAAAATACAAATGTGCACTTTGCACACGTCAAGAAAAATGACACTGAAACTGAGAAAAAGCTGATGTGCCAGCATGGTAAAAGGGTGCTTGACTAGGTAGAAACAGTAGGATTAACAAAATAGTGAATTTAAGATGTTTATAACTGATTACCTTATATTCTTAACAAAGTTGTTACAATACAATACAATAGTATCTTTATTCGAATACAAATACATATCCATAAAAGTACAGACAGACAACAACATGTACAATGAAAATTATCCAGCAGCAAAGGGGGCATTAAAAATATTCCAATTAAAACTGGTTCTCCAGTGGTGCAATACACAAAAGATAAAAAGAGAAAAATTCATCAGAATATTTGTATTCCAGAAATTAAAAATTGAGATTAAGAACAAGATGAGATCAGCATGGTTCAGCGGGGGCACATAGAGTTACGAGTGTGCACCGCCGCTTTCAAAAAGGAACCAATCCAAAAGGTTAGCTCATCATCTATCAAAGCAATAACCTTCCCATATGCTGCCTTGTAGTTAATCACAGGTGAAGCCTTAAAATATGGTATTAAAAACCTTTTGGTAAGTATTAAATAGTAGCTACGGAAAAATAAAAAGTGCAGCATAGATTGTTTGTGTTGGCTGTTGCAAGGACATGGCAAATAGTCGAGGGTAGAAATATACCCCGCAGGGAGCGCCCGAAGAAGATGGCGGACTGTCCCTAGCTCTCCCGGGACACGGGAGAGAACGACTGACCTGGCGCGACGTTGATCGCCTGCACGGACTTCCAGATACGTGTTTCACTCGGCAGAAAAGGAGCTTCACACAATGAGGTGCTTATGAACGGGGGCAACATTATGTAAGAGACGCTTTCCTTGTTCGCACGTCGGAGCGGTTCCGTCACAGAGACGGCCGCCATTTCAAATTGCGCTCTGTGAGGAATTTTGCCACGCATTTCACTCGCAAAGTTTTCTGCATATCGCATGCATGCTCCTCAGCTGACTGAAAGATCTTATTGCTGCCACAATGAAGTGCATCATTTCTTCTTTGTCTGGCTTCATTTGAGAGGTGTGCGTTTTGCCTACAATAACGAGGTTGACTTCCTCATGAAGCTTGCTTTCTCTGGTACTCTGCAATAGTTTGAGCAGCCTTCAGGAACCGAATATTTGAACTTCTTTTCTCTGCTCACAAGTGAATGCTGCCATCTAGTGCCCAATCGCCTCAAACATGGAAATGACAATAATTTAGACACGGGGGAATGTAATGGTCACTGTGGAATGTATCGCTTTATTCCTTTAACAGGGAAGATGTGCTTTATTGCCAGTGAGAGGTTACCACAACAGACTGTTACCTCACATATTGAGCCTATATAATAGGGGGTACATTAAAAGAGAATATTACTTTGACGCGCTATCTACTTCATTATTCTCTATTTAACATACTGCTCCTCATTTCTGTAGAGCGTTTTTAAAAATCCAACTGCAACTACTCCTCTAAATAAGTACTGGTATTTGAAGCAACCAACCTCACAGACTTACTTCAAGCTTCAGTCTGCTTATCAATCCTAAAAGATCTGAATATTTATTCAGTGGAATACCGCAAAAGAGAAGGAGGGGTAACAACAAAAATTTCTGATAACTTCAATAGAAGATGTGAGTAGGCTGAAGGGATTCTTCTTGATGTATGGTGCGCACTTCCTGATTTTCAACGATACCTGAGGAATGTTATTGTGAATGCGGTTGGACCTTGCAGAGGATGACATGCATACCTGTGACTCGTGATACTTTATTATTGTGATGTTGGGGGGACGTGATCGACGCCCGAAGAGAATGGCAGCGTCAGAGTGAAGCTCCCTGAAACGGCACGATGAATTTGCGCTCACAGGCTTCTTGATATGTAGCTAACCAGAGGAATGCTCCGCTGACATATCGCGTATCTTCAAGAAACTTCGTTTGCCGCTCCCCAGGATAGTAAATGTTTTTGCAAGAATCTTCATGGGAAAACTCCGGAATTTAAAGCTGGCTACTTCTTCTCAATTTCCTGTGGACTCGGATTCAGATTCTCCTCCTCGGGACATGGTGGACGCCACAGCACTAAAAACAGATTCAAAACGGGGAGCCATTCCAAAAGCGCGCAACAAAGAAAAGTTGCCGTCGTCTCTAGCTTCCTCTAAGCGCCTGAAGAAGGATCCACCATCCCCGGGGAGTAACTCCTCATCCGCTTCCATGGATCTCATTTTGGAAGAACTTCGTGCGTTCAAACCCTTTATGGAGGCTACCACAAAGAACATGCAGGCCATGCAGGAAAAATGGTCATCTCTGGAGTCACGTGTTCAAACCTTAGAAACTTACACAGACTCTTTGCAATCCTCTTGTTCCCATATTCCGTCAATGGAGACGAAGATACTTCTACTTAAACGCCAGACGGAGGATTTGGAAAACAGAAATCGTAGGAACAATCTACGCCTATATGGTCTTCCAGAACTTATGGAGGGGTCAAACCCCACCGTCTTCTTCCAATCCTTTCTGGCCAAGATCTTAGATGCTCCGGCCTTAACCTCCGTTAATATCCAAAGGGCTCATCACCTTGGTCCGAAGGTCACTATTAAGCCTAGAGGTGTCATTATGTTATTCCTGCAATTCACTGACCTCCTACAGGTCCTTTCAGCTGCCAAGCTCAAGAAGCAAATTATGTGGGAAGGTCACCGCCTCTATCTTTCACAAGATGTCTCCAAGGCCACTGCAGATCGAAGGAAGAAGTTTTTGGACATGCGGCCTCAATTACGGGCCCTGAATGCTAGATATGGACTACTACATCATTGTCTCTTAAAGGTCACATATAAAGACAGAACAACCACGTATGAAGATCCTGCGGCCTTGCAGGCGTTTCTCCAACGGCAAGGCCCAGATGTTATGGATGTATCCAGACCTGGTTGACAAGTCCTGCTTCTTCTTCTTGGAACTCGTTGTGTTATGATTCTGTTGTCTCTCCACTAGCGCTGATGTTGTGAATCCCTTACTGTCTCTTCTTCCAACAGCCGTCTTCACTCTCATGTGTCCCCTCTGTAGTTCAATTGTAGTTTGTTTTTCCCATTTCCCTGTGACACGTCTTCCCTTCAATTGTATATCTCTTTTGTTTCTACAGACATCTCCTTCCTCCCTCCTACCCTGATGTGCCATGCTATTTTCTATATGCTGCGTTTTTGGAGCCATGGTATTCGAGGTCTGTTTGTCTGCTCTGGATGTTGTCGTCGCTGTCTCCCGGCGCCATCGCCCCATCCTCGTTCTTGAGTTTTTCGTTCCGTAAGTATGTTTTCAGTCGTTCGCTTCGAACGTGTACTGTCTTCCTGTTGGTTTTTGTTTCTGTCCTTTTTTCTACACTTGATCTCTTACCTTTTGCTCTTCCCTCTCTTTTTTCACTTTCCTTCAGCTCCCATTTCCCCTTCTTGATCCTTCCTTTCCTTGGATTCAGTATTATTTTCATAGTGGTTCTTTCCTTCTTTTCCTTTCCCTTTTTTTCCTTTTTCCTTTTTCTCCTTCTGTCCTCTCTCCTTCATCATTTCGTTACAATTCTCTCAGTTTTCTCAAGTTATTTTTTCTGCAATAATAAGCATGTTGCTGTTAGCTGTTTCTCTTTGCTGTTCCATTCCGTGTTACATCGTGGAACGTTAAGGGTTTAAACAATCCCATTAAAAGGCAAAGGGTTTTATCACATTTAGCGAGACTTAAGTCTGATGTTGCCCTCCTTCAGGAGTCACATCTCTCTGAAACGGAGGCTCTGAAACTCAAGCGTTGTTGGGTGGGTCATGTTTTTTGCTCCCCCAGAGTTTCCAAGAAAAATGGTGTTGTGATTTTATTACATAAAAAGTTAAATGTTTCCTCAATTTCTCATGAATGTGATGTTGATGGTCGATGGGTTATTGTTACACTGCTTATAGATAATATTCCTATCACTCTTTTTAATGTGTATGCCCCAACTGGAATTGATAAATCATTTTGGCCCTCTATCTCAACTAAGCTGTCCTCCCTCTCTGGAGATTACATACTTCTCGGGGATTGTAACCAAGTTGTTGATCCCTTCCTTGACCGTCACTCTAATGTTAAATTTGTCCCCTCTAGGATGCACTCTCAATTTGTTAACACCTTTCAAAATAATGCCTTGGTGGATATCTGGAGATTATGTAATCCTGATTTTATAGAATACAGTTTTTACTCCCCTCCACATCAATCACAATCCCGCATTGACCATATCTTCCTTAGTAAATCCCTATCCCAGCACGCTATTCGCTCTGATATTGGTTCCATCCTAATCTCGGACCATGCTCCAATTCATGTGGACCTTGACCTACTTCCTTTTTCCCCTCACTCTGGTAGATGGAGTTTCAACAATGCTTTGCTTTCGGAACCTACTTTTGTTCTGAATTTACTGCCTTTGCCACTGAATTTTTCCTTCTCAACCATACCCCTGATTCCTCTTTTGTTACTGTTTGGGATTCTTTTAAAGCAGCCTCTAGGGGTTTTATTATTAATTTTGTAGCCCAACGAAAGAAACTTCGAGAAGCCAAGTCCGAACGCATTTTAGCTAATATTAAGATTTTAGAGCTTGATTATCATGCTTCTAAATCTGAGATTTCTCTTAAAAAACGTATTGATGCGAAAATCTCCTTCAATAGGTTTACAACTGATGCTGCCTCTAATCTTTTGCTAAAATGTAATTCCAGGTATTACGGGGGTAAGAACAAAATGGGGAAACTTTTGGCCAATTACTTAAAGATAAGAAAGGAGCGTACAAAGATTGAGTCCATTAAGACTTCCACTGGGAACTCTTGCTTTAAAGATAAAGACATTCTTTCTGAGTTTGTTAAATTCTATGACAATCTTTATACCCCCGAACACATCCCGGAGACCACGGATCTTCTTTCATATTTTCATTCGCTTCCCTCCCCCCGGCCTCTCATGTTGATTTTGCTGCTCTAGAACAGGACATTTCGCTTTCTGAAATCTCCCATGCTGCTTCTAAATTGCGGCACGGTAAGTCTCCAGGCCCGGATGGTTTCACTATTGAATTTTACAACCACTTCGCCTCTCTACTTCTCCCTAAACTGTTACTATTATTCCAATCCTTCCTTGCAGCGGGTTCTTCCAGCGGCTTCTTCCAACAGGCTTTAATCTGTTTAATTCCCAAGGAAGATAAGGATCACTCGTTATGCAAAAATTACAGACCAATTTCCCTGGTCAATACGGATTACAAAATTCTGGCTAAAAATGTTGCCATTGCGCATGGATCCCCTTTTACCCGATCTCATTGGCCCTGAACAATCAGGTTTTGTCAAGGGCCGCCTCTCATCTGACAACTCCCGTGTTTTTCTTAATATTCTTAGCAAGGCTTCCTCTTTGTCACTTCCCTTCGAGGCTATTTCTTTAGACGCGGAGAAAGCCTTTGACAGGATTGGATGGGACTTTATGTTTCAGGCCTTGCGCTGGATCGGCTTTTCTTCCAAATTCATCTCTATTATTTCTTTACTCTATTCTAATCCCCAGGCTTCCATTTTTGTCAACGGAATGACCTCGGATTATTTCTCGTTACACAGGGGAGTGCGACAAGGCTGTCCTCTATCCCCCCTACTTTTTGTTTTAGCCTTGGAACCCTTTCTCACCAAAATTCGTTTGGACAACATTATTTCTGGTTTTAAATTTGGTTCACGTCAGGTTAAACTCTCGGTCTATGCTGACGATATTCTTTTTTACTGCTCTGATCCTGTTATCTCTATTCCCTCCTTTCTCCAGCAGGTGTCTTCCTTCTCCGCGGTCTCTGGCTATCGCCTAAATGCTGATAAGTGCGAGATTCTACCTTTAAACCCTATTTGTCAAAAGCATCTTTTTTCCCAAACGGGTTTCTCATGGCAACCATCTAAGATCAAATATCTGGGTGTTTGGTTCGCCCCTCTCTTGTCTGATACGCTCAAATTTAATTTTGATTATGTCTTCAAGAAAATGGACACGGCTATTCAACGGTGGAACCCGCTCTTTCTGTCCTGGTGGGGTCGGCTCAATTCTATAAAAATGATGTTATCCCCTCTTCTTCTTTATACCATTTCCATGCTTCCAGTACATATTCCAGTTTCCTTCTTTAGACGGATTGATTCCTTGTTGCTGAAATTCTTATGGAATGGCAAGCGCTCTCGGATAGCTTTTACTTCATTGCGCAAGGATAAGGCCCAGTCTGGTGTGCGCTTTCCAGATTTCAGAGAGTATCATCGAGCTTTTTCTTTGAAACAATCGACCCGTTGGTTCTCTTCTGACCTTCCGCACTATCCGCCCGTCTGGTTAAGTATGGAATCTTCCTTTCTGTCCCCATTTACCTTTCGCGAGTTCTTATCCTTCACGTCTTCTTTAGCTCGCTTTCGTACGCCTGTTATTTCTCATTCCTGTACTCTCCTTCTCCCTTACATAATATCATCTTATCCCTCCCTCCTTTCCATTCACGAACAACCGATATGGCACAACTCTCTTTTCAAAATTCGTAATCGCACCATATTTTGGAAGACATGGCATTCTAGAGGATTGTGTTGGATCACTCAATTAATTTCCCAAGATACTCCTCTCTCATTCCAAGAACTTCAATCCTCTTTCTCACTGCCCTCTTCTGCTCGATCGCAATACAATGCCCTTCTCCCAGTCCTGATCTTATATCTTCGCTCCTTGGCTCCATCTACCGATATTCCTTGGGACTTCTTTATTATTGGAGACGTCTCCCTCAGCCTCTGCTATTTATAACTCTTTTTGATACTCCGCTGACAGACTAAAATCTAAAATCGAGAATGCATGGGAATTGGATCTTTCTCAGGATTGGCCAATACCTTTTTGGGACAAAATATGGGCTAAGCTTCATAAAACCTCTAGAGCTGCTAATACTACCCAAACCTTATATTTTATTTATAACAGAACTTTATGTACTCTACATGCTTTATCCCGTTTTTCACCTGACACATCCCCTATTTGTTGGTCCTGTCCCTGTCCCGTTGCAGATCTCAAACATATGTTGTTTGAATGCCCTTCTATCTCCAAGTTCTGGCACCTAGTTTGGTCGCAAATACAAAAGATATTCCAACTTCAAATTCCCTTTTCCCCTTCGCAAGTTTTTCTAGGTTCCCTATCACCGAGACTCCAACAATCTCCTTCCTATTATCTATTACTTGACCTTCTAGTTGCTGTGGCTTTCCATACCATTACTTCTAATTGGAAACAGGCTGCAAATGTCTCCTACCATTCTTGGTGGAATGCAGTTTGCTTCCATCATCGCCTAGATACTAATTACGTATCTCCCGTTTCCCTAGCAATTAAACGCGACCTGATTTGGTTCCCTTTGGTATTCTATCTTTCCTCCTTTGCTCCAGCGCATGCTTCTCCAAACCCTGACACAGTTGAGGTGCGTAAGCCACCATGATTTTCTTGTTTCTTTAATGCCTTTTTGTTATGATATTACGTTCTACTATATTATATGGTATTTTTCATTCCTGTACGTAGGTTCTGTTCATGTAATCTTCATGCTTGTTATATTTGCTTTTATTGAGAGTTTCTATTGAATTGCTTATTATTTGTATATGCTTACCATGATGATTATATCCCGTTCCCCTCCCTTCCCCTTCCCTTCTTTCTTTCTTCAATAAACTCAAACTTTAAAAAAAAGAAATATACCCCGCAGGAAAAGAGAGCATAAATTTCATAGTATCAGTCCTCAGCCGGAAGAGTAAGCCCCCTTCCCAACGACCGATAAGTTTTAAAAGATAGCTAGATGGTGCGTACGAAATATTCTCAATACGCATATATCTAGCAACAAAAGTTTTCTTAATCTCTATGTCAAGTTTGGCATTCCTATAAAATGCGTAAAGAGCCGTTTGGAAGGATTTCTTATTAATGGTACCAAGGTCTAAGGGGTTTGAGAATAAATGTTCATAGTTCACACTGGTTAAACTATTATGGACAGCAGACAGCCAGGGTATTTCTATCCCCCTATCACATTTTAAACAATCTAATATAATCTCCCTAGTAAGTTGGGCCGCGGGGTTTCTCCAAACTCTGAGCCAAAATAATGCGGGGCGAGCCTTAATATAGTCTTCGATATAAGGCAAGTTAAGTTCGCAGTGACAGGCATACTTTGAGGAGGAAATAGGTACACCCAAGATTTTACGCCAAAATCTATTCTCTTCTTCCTGGATATTACCACGATTAATATAACCCCAAACTTCTGCGCCCTTAGGTGGCAGTTGGTATACATTGAAGTTTAAAGATTTTAACAGTGGCAGATACAACCTCTGTATTCCTCGGCTTGGGCAAACCGAGTATCATATTAATAGAGTTGGCAAACTTTCTCCTACAGTAGGCCACATGGTCAACCACAATCCGTTAGAGGCTAATACCAACCCTAGATAAGGGAAAGTGTGAGTGCTTTGTAAACTGTTTGAATCTAAATCAATTGATGTGTTAAAATACATCTTCGGGCGTGGCTTGGGCGCGCATTGAGTGAGACATCTTCCATCGAGTCTCTGCTCCAGCGCTTCCCGCTTTTGCCCTTCACTTGGTCTCTGCTGTCCTCCTCTAGTGCTGGTGACCCCTATTATCTCTGGGGCTCTCCGTTGCGGCTGCTCGCTGCTTTGAATACGACCCGAGAGCCCTGATACCGGCCTTCCTAGACCTCCGAGAGCCCGGCCAGCACACGCCACCATTTTCCCCGCTTGCTGTGGGGGAGCCTTGCATGGCGGCGGCCGACCTCTTCCGAGGCACAGAGGTGCAGGACTTGCCCCCTGTGGAACGACGGAGCCGATGTGAAGCCCAGACATCGCCTGTTGAGCTGCTGGAGGCCGCCTCTGCTGCAGATTACTGGCGAGTGCGAGGGGAGACCGGGAAGTCCCCTGAGGCCTGCTGAGCCCCGCGGATCCTGTGTGCTGCTTTTCCCGCCAGACCCGACGCGCGGAGCGCCTACTGCTGGGCCGTGAGGAGGCCGGAGGGACCAACACAGTGCCTAACCTTTGCATCACAGTGTTGTATGAGCAATCTACACAGGCTTGTGGTAATTTGGTGCATAGGTTTATGGCACTAAATTACATGGTGCGAAGTTAAGAAAAGCTGTCCTTATGTTTGCCATAGTGACGAAAGCATAGTTTCGTGCATCACACAGAGACTGCACTTTCTTGAGATAGTGAACATTGGAATTAAATGAAGAAAAAGGACTATAAACAAACTTAATCTTGATTTTAATCAGCAACTATTGATTTGTAATGGGCAGTCTGCAGCCAGGATAACTATTGTTGTAAGAAAACAGCGAAAAAGGTATAGGGGGGCAGGAGGGGCTGAAAAGTATAACTAACTGGGGATTCACACAGTATCATGCTGTAAAGTATGGTGGCACCACCAACTTTTTTTTACTGCCTGCACTTATTTGGAAGAAATGGAAGGACTGTTTTTATATTTCTGTAATAGCAGTTGATGTAGGTAAGCTTACAAAAAAAGAGAAAGCAAGCAATTTCAAACAGTTACCTCCCTAATTGATAGAGAAAAAAATGAGGAACTTTTCCACCTTTAGTTAGCTGTATATCAAAAACATTTAAATTATTGCAAAAGAAAAAAAGTTGTAGAGAGGCACACGTTTATAAACAGAAGGTAAATTGTGGGGGAACCAGTTGATATGGTTTCAAACAAGAGACCCCTTATATGGGAGAAGGGGTACAGGAGGGGACAAGGAGCTAGTCCAAGAGGTCCAGACGCCCGTGCTCCTAGCAGAAATTACAAAATTCAATAAAAGGGCTAGTGTTCCTAAGGAAATACGAGAGGGGGAAAAGGCAGAATCTCTCAGAGTGTCGAGAGTGCCTGTGCTGGGATAATGGGAATTGACAGTCAATGGGACTGTTTATGTTGCCCTCACACATCCCCTAGAGGATGTCATGCTTCATAGTTGGGCAGTTCTCCTCATTGGGCCGGCACTGCAGTGCTCAACGGGTCCCCAGAAGGGTCGCTTTAACGAAGATCTTTTTCGAGGCTGCCGTTTGATGAGTGCAAGTGAGGTGGCTTGTGACGTGACGTGTATAGTGCAGGTTAAAACTGGTAAGGGAATTTCCAATGCTTTTATTAACAGGATTACCATTCCAGGGACCAACAGTGGCCTACAGTGGGTTGAACCTATAGTGGGTTGGAGCTACCTCTGGGTTTTGAAGGAACCCGCGTAGGGGAAACATCGTTTACATCTCATGCGATACATCCCATGCCATAACAACGCAGTCGTTACAACAACCGCGTTGTTACATCGCAAACCCTTACAACACAAGTCATTACAATGAATTGCTGTAGGGGCAGAAGGTGTTGGATTTAAAATCCAACACCTTCCCTACTGTTGCACAGACTGGAGTTGGAATAGTAAACTATACTATTCCAACATCCAGCGCCCCTTGCAGCAAGTCGTTGTAACAACTTGCGTTGTAATGGTATGCGATGTAGCAACGCGGTTGTTGACACAACTGTGTTGTAATGGCATGCGATGTATTGCATGTGCTGCAACGTGGTCTATTCCCCGGGTAGTCAAGTGTTTGAGATCAGATAAAGGACCTCCTTTACTGTCTCAAGAGGGGGACCTAATAGTGGTCACACCTTCATGAATGTGTCGACATGTTTCGTGCCTGATTTGGTTGTAAGGATCCGGGGCGCTACATCAGGACAGAACACGTAAAAGGATATAGTGAATAGACTGCCTCACACTAAGCGGTGCCCTTACGTGCTACCTACTGTGTGTGTGTTGTTTTGTTCCGGGTCTGAACTGTAGGGATAAAGAGGCATAGTAACAAAGACATTAAAAGCCCTGGTAGAGCGGTTGCTGATCCAACAGAGTTCCCTTGGTCGAGGACCCCTCCTCTAGTACCCCAATCATGTGTAGTGTTTTCTTTGTGAGAAGCATCTAAAAACAGAGCATGTAAGTGTCGTATCTGTAGGCTCAAAAGTGATGCATTGCTGGGGTGTGTCTGAAAACAGATGCAACTCCAGCAATGTGCCCTTTCACGTGGGGCAAACCCCATGTCAAAGGGCTTGCATCACCCTTACGCCTGCCATGAGGCAGGAGTGAGGTTTTGATGCATTGGCGTCCTAGAAGTGGCGCAGTGAAATCTCATAGATTTCACTGCGCCATTCCTACGACCCTTTCTTGAGGGGGAATGCCCACCCTGCATACATTATACCTGACGCAGGTATAATGTAGTACAGGCGTTTACAAAGTGATGCATCTGCCTAGATGCGTCACTTTGTAAATAGGGAACAACATGGCACATTTTTTTGCCACAGGTGCATCACAAAAAGTGACGCAACGGTGGCGTAAAAGTGTTGCAAGGCCTCCTAAATAAGGCCCCAGGTTTCTATCAGCAACAAACAATTCAGCATTCTCACAACTGAGAGAGAAGAGGCATTGGGCCATATTTATGAGTCCTCGCAACACTTTTATGCCGGCTTTGCGTCACCTTTTGTGACACACTGGTGGCGTAAACCCCTGACTGACATAACTGTAACTCCTTGCGACATGATGCGCCGTACCGTAAATACGGCACATCCATAGTGTCGCAAGGAGGACGCACTGAGAAGTGTTGCATTGCTGCTGTGTCTCAGTGACGAAACACTTCTCATAAATAAGGCCCCTAATCTCCAAGGTATCCTGTGAAATCTAATTGCTGGTTGTTTGTAATTCTTCAGCATGTCATAATTATGGAGAAAAAAAATTCTCCTGTAACCCATTTCTTCAACTGTTTCAAAATAAATGAAGTTCCTAGAATATCAAATAATTCCTGAAAAGTATCCACGTACATGTTAAAAACTTACCTGCATCTTTTTTAAATAATCACATAGATCCCTTGTTTTTGTTTATGAGGAGGCCTCCAGTATCCCTCCTCTTCCTCCTTCATATCCTCCCTTTCTCTTTGACTTTTCTGTTGAGGAACACCCTGTTAGCCTTCCTGCTTCTCCCCTCTCTACATTGACTCACCCTATACTCATGTGAGTCATTTCCCCTATCTGTAATCACTACCCATTTTGTAGTACTTTTACCCTTAGAAAAATCAAGAAGGGGGAGGCAAAAGCAAGAAGGGGTTCACTCATCTTCCTATTGTAATACCATCGATATTAAGGGGAGTGTAATCACACTGTTCTAGGAACCAGAGTTTCTTAAAACATTGCATAGAGACCCTCAACTGGTAGTTTCTATCAATTGTATATATTCTCTCCACTTATGTACTGGCAGCTGATCATTTCATCATCGGGTCATACCTCCCCCAAGAGAAAGAGTTTCTGGACACTCCTGGGAGTAGCTGTGCGCTCTACAAATACCCAGTAACATTAACATTAACATTAACATTCACATTAACATTAACATTAACATTAACATTGGAGACATGGTGGGATCTGTAAGGGTGGAGTAAAATTTCCTCCTATCCCAAGAGGATGATGCTTTAATTGGCTGACTTGCAAGAAATAAAAAAAACTTTTTGACCGCATTTGAAGTGGGCTTCTTTGTTGGTAAAAAGGAAGTCAAGAGCTGGACTACTATATGCAAGACGGCTGTTCCCGCGAGCCAACCACCCACTGCGGGATCAGCAGTTCAGCCAAAAAAAAGGACCTGCCGCGCATCTGCGCTGCAGTCGTGAGGACGGGGAAAGTTTCTGTGGGCCACCGTGCATGAGAATGAGCGCGGAATGATGGAGGTTACGAATGCGGTGTAAGTCGGATGACCCACTACGCATAGTGAACACCACAGGTGAGCTGCTAAGCACGGGTGTGGGGGCGATCTACTGGCTTCCATAAAATTATATTGCATGTGACAGCTAGTGGAAACCAAAGAAGTTAATGATGTCAGCGGCAACAGTGCGCAAACGTGAAGAAGAAGCTGAACAAATGTTCAGTGAATTAAGTCTACAGGGAGTTAAATGGGGTACACAACAGAAAGATATGACCCCTCAGGAATCAGATATTCAGCATTTACTAAAAACTTTGGAAAAATTACACCGCAAGGAAATGACCAAATGGTGACAAGTGAAATACCTTTCCAAGTACTTGTATTTTGGCCGTATACTTCGGGGACTGCGGATTCTCCTTGCACCTAGTTTGGAGAACCCAGACCCGGATATGCTTGTAGAATGGGCCACTAGCTACTTAGAGGCATCATTCTGAAAAAAATATGCAGACAAGGACAGAACGAAGATTCTCCATGAAATTGAAACACTGGATTCTACCCTGGCAACCGGGCCTGGGACTGAGGTAATCTCCAAATTCAAAATGGAGATGCAAGCACGATTCAGAAAACAAGAAGATGTAACTAAACAAAGAAAAGCAACAAAATTTACAAGCGATAAGAAGCGATAAGATAGACTACGAGTCAGGTCAAATTTTCCCATTTGCAAAGCGTTTTGAGCAAATTCGACAACGGAGGCAACAGCAGGAAAGTAAAAGCAGCGGTCCAAGCATAAGTGAATCGGAAACTGCATTGAGTTCAGAATTTGAAACAAGGAATGAGGATATGAGCGGAGGAACTGGACAAGGAATCTCTGTAGCGGCAACGAAAAGGAAAATCACCATCACAGATGAGTTGGATTTTTTACGCCTAGATCGCAGACCAATTTTAAGACCTCGAAACCCAAGGAATCCAGAGCCCACAGGAGGAGGGAACAAAGGAGAAGAGGGCGCAAAAGGGACTAGCAAGCAAAACAAGAACAAAAATGCCAATTCAAAACGAACATGGGAACACAAATAGGTGACAGCAGTGATGATTATGAAAAACCAGTCATCAACCTAACAAAAGTGACTTTGACCAAAGCTGACAAAGGCATCTTATGTATAGGATTATTGTTTTGTCCAGAACATACTATGAATTACCCACAAGCACGAATAGACACATTTAAGTACGTAAGGAAACTAAAATTGTAAAAAATACATGTCTCCAAGAATTTACCAGAAAACATCAGAGAACAAATGTTTCGACCATCAGCCACTTACACAGGCACCACCACCGGTACCACTACAGCAGAATTATCAATCCTTCGAACTTGAACTGGAGGAGGAAACTCAGAATGTAATGATATCCATAGAGGACATCATTACTGAACAAAACCTGCAAGCAGAAGGCACAGTAGTGACTCCATTCAAACCACAATCATGATCAACTCCTACCACTAGCAAGGATAATATCGATACCTTTCATGAACTAATTGTTGATGGTCTAAAGGCAATCCACAAGGAAACAAATCTGAAAGGAATTAAACGCTCTGCTAGAGAATGGAAGTATTATGATTTAGTCGACAAACTCAGAAAAAAATAAGCAAGTGGTAGTGCGTAATTCAGACAAAGGTGGTAACGTGGTGCTCTGGCCCATTAAAATGTACCTGCAGGAAGCTCGCAATCAATTAAATTAAAAATATTGCTATAATGCAAGCAGGAAACTATGACAAAATCGCATGCAGATTTCATTATGGATTTGTATCAATGGTCTGGAAGCAATTTACATTCTCATGATGAATATAAATACTTGCAAAATGATAATCCAAGAACTTCTGTGATATATTTAATCCCAAAAGTGCACAAAAACTTATCCTGCCCACCTGGTCGTCCAATCATCTCGGCCAATGGAAGCATGATGGAGAGCTGTTCAAAATACTTTGAATACTTTCTCAAACCCTATGTTGAGAAACTTCCATCATATGTGAGAGACAGCAGTGGCGTCCTTAAAATGGTATATGATATACATATGGAACAGGATTATATTTTGCATTAGACATTGCCACCCTCTACAAAGGCATCGCCCACCAGGATGGTTTGCGAGTCATGGAATTCTATCTGAGCGACAGACCAGTGAACTTATGCAGACATACACAGATGTTGCTGAGCATGTCCAAGAGATGCTTGGAGGATAATTTCTTCCTGTTTGATGGAACTTTATACCAACAGAGGAGAGAGACTGCGATGGGCACTTGCTTTGCCCCCAGCTATGCGTGTTTACACGTAGGCTGGTAGGAGGAGCAGGTGCTCCGAAAAGAATTTGCACATATCTGGGAAAATAATATCATATTGTGGACCAGGTTTATAGACGATTTATTTGTAATCTGGAAAGGGTTCATTGAATCAGCAGAAATGTTTATTGATCATCTAAACTGTAACAACTTAAACCTAAAATTCACACACACAGTGAGTACACACCAAATAACATTCTTCGATATTGAGGTATTTGTAGAGGCAGGCAAATTGTAAACCATACTGTTTAGGAAATCAACAGCAGGGAACACAACTTTGCATGCCTCTAGCTTTCACCCCACACAGACGAAGCAAAGTATCCCTTACCATGAAATGCTACGAACCAATATGAACTGTATCACATCCGAGGAGCTAATTAAATGCCAACTGGAAATGACTAAAAGGTTTCAGGATAGAGGCTAAAGCAAAGCTACCATTGAATCAGCTAAAGAGAAGGCAAATAAAAAGAAACACGAGGACCTTCTTTTCCTTAAAAGTACCAATTAACAAGATAGAAGTGAGCCCCAGATGTGTTTCATAACCACAATTAGCCGCCAAAATAAAGTATCTAGAGATCTGCTTAACAAAAACTGGCATATCCTAAAATCAGATCCAGTTATTGGCCAGTATATCCCAAACTATCCGCCTTTAACATATCGAAGAGCACCATCGCTGAGAGATGCGGTTGTTGAATCATGCCAAGAGAACAATAGGGACCTTGGAAGGCTTAGTCCTCCTCCTGGCTTTAAAAAGTGCAGCAAATGCAGAGCATGTACTATAGACAGAAATACAACAACATACTCTACCCCCTTCTACAGCAGGGAGATGAAAATTGAAGGTGCATTTAATTGCAAGACTGAATTTGCAATTTATGTTTTAACCTGCACCTGCAATATGCAGTATGTAGGGAGCACTATGCTCCAAGTGCATGAAAGGATCTTGCAACACATGCGGGCAATAACGAATGTGGATAGGTCATATCCGGTAGCCCGACATTGTGAAATCATACCCCAGATGGACCCTACGAAAATCATTTACTTTATAATTGATGCTATTGCACCAAACAGAAGAGGGGGTGACCGAGTTGGAGCACTACGTGAACTTGAGACAAGGTATATTCTGCTGCTTGATAGTAAGATGCCCCAAGGGCTCAATTATGATGAAAATTTCATTCATGCCCATAAACATGCAATAACTAATCAACCAAAGACCAGATCTTGGGATAAATAATTACACTGCACATGCACTAAAATTCAGTTTTGAACTAGTATCCAAACACAAGATAGTAGGATAACTCCCTATATTGTTGGCCTATATCATGTGGTATTTGAGTTGGGCACTGACCCAAGATGTTATTTAAATTGAAAAGGTATGCATTACTTATCAGATTGAGATACTTGTTGAATGTTTAAATACGGTGAGTTGCTGTTGCATTATTATTTAGAAATAATTGAAGCCAAACTATGATTTCTTAAAAGAATTGTAGGGTAATAATTGGTGCAACCAATGCTGAAGCTCTGCAGCGCTAGGTAACTATGCTGTGCGTATATTGATGCCACTTGTTATTTATAGCATGAGCAGCACGATACTCAAGTGTTCTGAAATCATCCTAAACCTTCAAAATGTTTAAATGTATAACATGCCTGAGAGAATACTTAATGGCGCAAAGCTTTCACAGTTTGTCAAGTTTACTTGCAACCTTTCTTTTCCTGGCGAGTGTTTATTTAACTTGTCAGGTTAGAAACAGGTAAAAATGTAATTACTTACGGGCAGCGAGACAAGCAGAGTGAGTCTGTTCTCGTTGTAATTGAACCACATGATACCTAAAGGCCACTGACAAGAGATGCTGTAAAAACTGTGTGAACAAGGCCGCTTTGACGGCTGAAACGCGTCATGGCTGACGTGTAAGAAAATAAAAAAATCTTTTTGATCTAATTTTGAAGTGGGCTTCATTTGTCGGTGAAAAGGAAGTCAAGCGCTAGACAAATAAATAAATAAATAACTATATATATATGGACGGAGTGTTGAACATTGCAAGCACTCACTATGTCTGAACTGGGGTGGCAGAGTGGGCTAAGGAACGGTGATGGATTAAACCCAGATCAGTTGACTGGGGGTGAGTGCTTGCAATGTTCAGCACTCCGTCCATCATTTCCTTTGGTTTTTGCTTTGTTCGCCATAAGTTGGCAGGGTATGCTCAGACGTGAGTCCCTTGCTCACTTTGCCACTGGATTCAAGCTAGCCTGGCTGAAGACGGATGAAATGCCAGAAACCGGTCCTAGGAAGCTTGTTTCCGGTCCAGGGAAGACATGGCTTGGCAGTTCGGGCTGGACTGTTCCCATGAGGCACAGGGTCAGACTGATTTGCATATGGCCATGTCTGAACTGGGGTGGCAGAGTGGGCTAAAGAACGGTGATGGATTAAACCCAGATCAGTTGACTGGGGGTGAGTGCTTGCAATGTTCAACACTCCGTCCATCATTTCGTTTGGTTTTTGCTAGATGTTAGGAGAGCCAGGCTACCTATTGGTGTCTATGGTTTGTGTGCAGGTATCATTCCCATTTTGGACACTTGTAGTGACACTTATGCAATTGTGCAGCAAACACCAGCAAAAAGGATGGTTGGAGGATCAACACTGAGGCAATGTACTCAGCATTGATGCCGCTAAATAGCCAGAAGCAACACATGTCTAACCAAAGTCTAAAAATAGCAAAAATAACAAGAGAAAAAACTGTGGTTAGTGCGTCAGGAGGACAAACGTCCCCTCATATCTGAGCTGTACAACATGCTTTTGACGAGTCCGAGTGGTCAGTGCACAAAAGCGCAGGTTTTGTGGGAAATAGAGCTGGGGAGGCTGCTCTCCTCCAAGGAATGGGAACTTATCCTGTATCGCGCAAACCACACTGCGCACAGTGTAGCTGGGGCTGAAACCTCCTTTAAGGTTCGCTCTCATTGGTGTTGCACACCTGCGTGACTTCATGGCTGGGATAAAAGCAAGCCAGATCGCTGCTGGCGGGGATGTAGAATGACTGGTACCCTCGTGCACTTACTCTGGCATTGCCCGAAATTGCAAAGATATTGGGGTGAGTTCTTAGATAACATAGATACAGCGTTCGACATTGCAATGCCCTGCGCCCCAGAGTACACTCTCCTTGGCCTCTCACATCCTAAGGCTTTCCCACTACCATGCCTCAGGGGTAGGCAAATAGCCAGAGCGTTGCTGGCGGACAGGCAGGTTATCCTAGCACAGTGGGGTACAGTGGTTGTTCCAGGTCTCCTGTACTGGTTACAATGTTTAAGGAACCTATTAGCTATGGAGCGTCTGTCTCTGGGTGCGGAGGGAAGGGTGAGAGATTTCGCAACTCTGTGGGGCCCCTTTGTGAGTTTATTGTCCCGAGATATGAGGGAAGTCACATGCCCCAAGTACTTGCAGGTCTTACGCCTTCTACCGATGAAGCAATCATCCGCCGTCGCTCCCCCACTGGAGTGACGAGGGAGCTTTCTTCCACGTATATTGTGGATGCTTACTATCATCTAGGGAGGCTGTAACCGGTGCAGAAGGTGGGGTGGTGGGAGGGGTATTGGGGGAGGGGTTTGTTTTCTCTGTTCTTGATTGTTTCACTTGTCTGTTTTACATGTTTATTCTTTGGAAAAGGGAAGATGCTCTTAGTGGCTTGTTCGCTCTTCAGGTATGCGGCCGGCCTCCGGGTTGTGGCTTAAACGCTGTGTAAATGCTCACAATGCTCGCCCGGCCGGCCTCTGGATGTAGGCAGCAAGCTGTGTTTGACAAATATTTCTTCCTTTCAATAAACAGATTTGTCCATAAAATGTAGTCTGTCTTCATTGTGCAAAACTATTTTCTCATTGTATTATTGTGCTGTGATCACATTTTTGCCCTGCGGTTGCATTTGAGATGTCCTGCAGCTTGCGGATGTGGTTTATGTAAATTCCGGCATGGACTGTGGTTCCGTAGTAGGGTGAGCTGTCGCACAGGGCATGACTGACTGTCTATGTGTGTTTGTGTGGGAGTCAATTGATAATCTGACATAGGAGGCAGAGTGTGTGGAAGCAGGATGATGAGACCGGCTAGATCTTGCAATTATTTTGGACATCGGAGTCCATGATGGATTCCAGGTTGTGTGCCTTGCCCGTGGTGGGGTGTGGGTTCCCTATGCCGTGGGAGGACCCTGTGTAATTCCATGCGTGGAGGTTTTGGAGCATGATGGGTACTCATGTTTTGTTGTTGTTTACTTGTATGCAGCTGTTTGACATCCATTTTGCAAGGTCTTCCATGGCTTCTCAATACTTGTGTTTGGCGGAGTTGTGTTAGTTGGATGTGTCGAGGAGGAGTTGTCAGTCGTATGCATATAATACAATGTTGAGTCCATAGCTAATCACGATTGTGGCGTGCGGAGCCATGTAGATGTTGAAGAGTGTAGGGCTGAGTGAGGATCCCTGGTGGACTCCACAGGTGGTTGTTGTAGGCTCCAAGACAAAAGGGGGGAGTCTGACCCACAGCGTTTGTCCGTTGAGGAAGGAGCAGATCCAGTTGAGGGCCTTCTCTTGGATCTCTGCGTTGTGGAGTCTGCATATTGGTGTGCTTTGAGAGACAGTGGTCAACGCCACAGCGATAGGTCAAGGATGATGAGTGCAACAGTTTTTTCTCTGTCCGTGTGGAGAAGGTGCCTTGAGATTGCGTAACACAACTCATATGTGCAGGTCTGCCAGCAGTGATGTTTTGACTGGGCAGCCTCTGCTTCCACAGGTCGTGTGTGAATGCCATTCAAAGTAGACCCAGTCATGTGGCCAACATGAAGTCAGCACCACAGGGATGTAGCATTGTCTGTCACTGTAATAATTTACATTGTGAATATGCCACGTTTGTTAAAGTTTGCTAACAGCACATATTTACATTTGTCCTCTCACTGATGGACGTCAACCTATCACCCAGGGGGACATTGCCAGATTCCGGGACCCACACACCACTGGTGAGTAGTGACAGCAAATATTGGCATGTTGCAGGGTCATGAGCGTCTGTGCCAAATGCAACACGTTGTTGATTAGCAGTATGGGTGTGTATCGCCTGTCAATAGCCTACGATGTGCAGAGGTATTCTGCATTTCATATTTGTGTAAAAAATGGTAGTTTGAAGGGGTACAATGAATCTTATTCAGAGTTGTGACTTTGTCCATCAACAGTCAGTGATACACATGTCAATTTATGTGCCTATTTTCAAGCAACTAATGCTGCCAACTAGGCATTTACACTGAAGTAGTGTTGGCAATAGGCCACTTGCATTTTATCCCATGTTCATTTGTGCAGCCTAGTCAAGAAGGCACACTTACATGCTGTGTACATCGTCCAAGGGGCGTGCAATGGGTGTTGCATTGTGCACAAGGAGGCAGTGCATTTATGTCAGTCCAAGATCCGACATGTTGGCACAGTGATTTATAAGGTATGCTGCATAGCAGATAACCAGAAGTGGCAGTGTGTAGCTCAGAGCCAAAATTGTCAATGGCATGTTACACAAACACATTCAATAGATGTGTACGTTAATTGAAATTGAATCTTTGTGCACTGCAATGGTGTTGTCAGGCTGTGTCCGTGGGGACATTCCATGCTGGACTCAGGATCATGTGTACCAACTCAGCTGACACAATTGGTGACATTACTCAACACACATTTCATACGCATGCATTAGCTCTGCATCATTTAATGTCACATAGATTTGACAATCCTGCCTGCGCCAACAATATCTGTGAGTACGCATTAGCCATAACAATCATACAACCCTCATGACCCCAGGGTGCCATTACAATGTGTAATCCATTGTAACAGTTTGAGTAGTTGATGCATGCGTGTTCATCTCTACTATGGAGTGAGATTAGTGGTTACAAGACATGCATGAGTGGCAGTTGTGGTTCAATGATGTCTCCCCCTCGCAGTGGATAACTATCACCAATTGCATAGTAATGGTGGATTGAGTAAGTGCCTAAGTCAGCATTCATACACCAAACATGTTTCCATGTGTGCGGCATGATGCAGCATGTTTGAAAGTGTGAGTAGGGCAGTCCCAGTCATGTTATTGTGCATGTAGTGTGAGATTAAAATAGGTTGATATTCACACTTGCACACATACACCCTTGCACGCTTGTGCAAGAGTGCCTGTCTTGGCACTGACTTGATGTACTGCACACAGTTCCTGGGGGACACACATGGCTGCACATGTGCATTGTACTTTTGATGCAGCTGTCTGTCACAGGATAGGAGAGGGTGGTGCTGTGCACGTAGGGGTTATGCCTCCCGACTCAAGTCAATTGTACATGTCACCCACAGCCCGGTTGTCCAATGGTGCCATGTTTGTAGCGTGTCATTAGCTTTTAGTAGTGTCAGTGCATGTCCCATGCCATGCACTGTCATGTCAGTCTCCACAGCATGTAGTGATTGAATCATGCTTAGAAATTGGGTTTAACAGGTCAGTCTTTAACTTAACAGAGTGAAGCGGGTGAGTTGCCTCCAATGTTGTTTTAAACTTGTAATACAGATATCATGTTGGACGTTTACATAGTGTAGGGGACAGAAAAATGACATTGAGTTTATCTTTACAGACAACATGACACCTGAGAAGCAAAACACATTCCAGGTTGCCAAGGACCGGTACCTCCACGTGAAGAAGGTTCACAAGGGGAATCATCTCATGGCAAGGAGGTATCGGGACAAAAAGAAGGCTGGGACCTGGAAGTCGCTGCCGGAATGTGATCTGACCGGCAGCAAGACCATCCTCTCAACCTCAGGTGCCAGTGTGGGCTCCCAAACGGTTAATCCCCCTGCTACCACACCCGCACAGGTGCCAGTCCAACCTGCACCGGCACCTGCACCTGCACCTGCACCAAGTGATCCGGTCCTTGGCCAACTCATGCAGATCGTAACACAGAACAATGCCATTCTAAAGGACATTTGGAGAGAACTATTGTATCTCAACCGGCACCTACATGAGATACGTACCCACCTGGGACTGCAGTAAAGACTCCCCATGTTCTCACCCATCCCCCTCTTCTCCCTTCCCACAATGTCCCTATTTTTGTGTTATGTTGTGTTAGTTCATTGTTGTGTGTTTTAGTTAGAATAGTTTCAGTATAGGCATAGTTAGTTGTAGATTTAGACTTTTTCACTTCTTGAATGTGATAGGATTTGGGGATGTCTTTATTCATTTTGTGTGTTCGTAAATAGTTAGGGTAGATAGTTTTTGTTAGGATAAATATTTGTAGTTAGTTTAGGTTTAGAGTTAGGGTAATAGATTAGTGTTAGTGTAGGGTTTTTTAAAACTTTTATCTTGTGAAATAAATCTTGTTATTTTTGATTTCTGCTTGCACTTATTTCATGGCTGATGCAGGGTAGTGGGGCTTGCTCCATTGTATGCAACTCATACCATGACTGGAGTAATCATTGTATGTGTAACTATGGTCCTGACCTGTTACTCAGCAGGATGGATTGAGTCCAGATACCTTAGATGTGAGCACAATGACCTTGCATGTCTGATAGGTTTGCAAATATGGTTTACGGCCTACTCTGGTGACAGTTTATTGTGACCTCCAACATCTTAAGTGTAATGCACAGAGTTGTACTGCACATTGGTGCACATTTACAACTCAACGTAGGGACATAGCATTGTGAGTATATCAAAGTTACACATATAGCGTGAAAAACATGCATATCAGATAGTCCAGGGTCGGAGTCTATCTCCATTGCACAGACCTTTGCACACTTGATGTGTGGTGCCAGTGCATCAGATAGCTTTGCCTTACATGTTCCTGGGCATGGCCAATCAATCTCCATTCCATGCATGCTGTTGGTCATTTGTGTGTCCATTGTTGACGTCACATGGCACAACAGTGTTAGTGAGTCACATGAGTTATATGAGACTGAGTCATGACTTTGGAATAGAGGTCATTCACAGGTGTCTTTTTGGATTTGCACTGTTCGGTATACTGACTTAACTTCGAGTTTCTTGCTTTTGTGACACCCTTAATCAGTTGAGTTATGCTTTTGTCCCTGATGATGTTTGGTTGCAGGCACATAGTTCTGCTGCACACAAGTGGTGACATGCTGCATTGCTCCCTGTACCAACAGTGTCATAGCCACTCATCCCAGCTGTAACTTTAGCATTGGCTCATAGTGATGACACCCTTGTAATCTTGCCACTGAATCAGACTATATGCTAAGTGCATTTCAACTGACATCCGTTGGCATATTGGCCAATATGTGGGCACTTCATGCAAGGGCTCTAAAGTTTGTTTGGCATTGTTTGTGCACACGTAGGGGCTGACTGATGCTTTGCACTTTGGCTTCAGTCACTATTGTAGACTCAACTTCAGTGTGGCTTACTTTGTAGTTACATGTATGTATGTTATACCTGTGCCCTTGGGTCTCATCAGCAATGTGAATCTGTTGTGAACACCTAGAGATGTGACATGCAATGTGCTACATCACAACAATCTTTGACCAACAGGTCCAGTGTAAGGCGATATGCCAGGAGATTATGCTTTGCTATCCTTCTTGGTAACACTACTTGTGCCCTGCAACAGACTTGTACATGTTGTCACACATGTATATTTCCTACATGGACGTGGGTCAGAGTTGGTATATTGCTAGATTGTGCTATCTGATCAATGCGGGCAGTGCAATTTGCCCCGTGTAATCTCGTATGACCCCCTGTGCCCCTTCTTCACTGTCTGCCTTCCGTTTTTTCATCTGTACCTTCGTTGCAAGTGTAATTTAGTTTGGCCCACTGTGCCCCCTTCTGCCTGGTTTAGTTGTATTGCTCATTTACCTTTTTTACCCTGTATTCGGACACATGTTTTTCCACCCGTCTCCGCTCTCCCTTCCTACCGCAGTATCCCCTGCTGACCCGCACAGTAACATGTCCATTCGTACCGCCAACCCGCCAGGCTGATCCTCCCTCCCACCTCCCCTTCCTCTGGCGTCCGTACACGCCTGGACCGTGCAAAGTGCAGGAACATCCTGGCCCCGCAAACGCAACTACACATGTTACCGCTACAATGCCAGCACCCTCAATGCCCTCAACATAGGACGATCACACACCTGCTTCCTGCACGGACCAAAACGCACACAAGGACCCTTCTCCTGCCGGAACAGCATCGTCACCAGCATCTGATCTGCAAATCCACCCACTGGATAGGAACCCAACTACCTCAGATGCATTGTCCTCAACACCTGCCACGGACGCTGGTGAACTCTGGGACCTACTCGACTCAACCCCCCCAGACATGGCCTTCATGACGGTGACCTGGATGTACCCCTCCTCAGAACACTACCTCGCCATAGCCATCCTGTGCGGCTGCTAGATCAACCACAGGGACCGCACCAACAGAGTAGGAGTAGGAATTGCCATCTTCAACAGGAACACTCTCAGAGTCTCGACCAACACCAACGACATCCTCAGCAACGCCGAACACCTGCACTTCCAGATCCACACCAATCCCAACACCACCCTCAGAGGAACCCTCGTCTACAGAGCCTCCAGACCCCAAACACAGTTCAGCGACTCTATCGCCGACTTTGTCAGTACACACGCCCTCACATCCACAGACTACATCCTTCATGTTGACCTGAACTTCCACCTCGTGTACAATAACAGCACCAGCTCCACCAACCTGATCGACAACCTGGCCAACCTCAGACTCAGACAACTCGTCACAACACCCACCCACTCCGCCAGCCACACGCTTGACCACATATTCTCCGCAAGCTCCCACGTCTACTCCAACCACACAAGCAACCTCCACTGGAACAACCATTGATGCATCAACTTCGCCTTCCAGAAAGACACCACGCACCACCACACCCAACAGATCCACCGGCGCTGCTGGAGCAAAGTCACAGAAGCCCAGCTAACCACCAGCCTCGCCCGGAGCACACCCACCGACACTGACCCCACCGCCCAGAACCTCAGACAAAGGATCAGCGACTGCACCAACACCCTCGCCCAGATTAAGACACACTCCAACAGACACACCAGCAAGTAAGCCAGCTGGTTCAATGCAGACCACCAGGCCTAAATGCAGACCTGCCATAAGCTAGTGAAGAAATGGCACCGTGAACAGACACTGGACAGCTACGCAACCCACAAAGACGCCACCCGCAGACACTATCACCCCATCAGATCCGCAATAGGGCCTCCTTCAAAGACCGCATAGCCAACAACGCACACAACAGCAAAGTGCTCTTCAACATAGTGAATGAACTCTCCAACACCAGCTCCAACACCAACAACATCCCACCTTTGCAAGACCTGTGCAGCTCCCTTGACACTTTTGTCCATCGTAAGAGTGCAGACATCCATGACAGCTCCAACGTCACGACCACCACGAATAGCACTGAGACCTCCATCCCTACGGACACCATCCGCACCAACCCCCTGCTCTCCTGGACCAACATAAACGACACAAACACCATCAAAATCATGAACACCATCCACTCCGGATCAACGTCAGACACATGCCCACACCACATCTGCTACAACGCCAGCACCACCATTGCACCCCATATCCAGAAAACCATCAACATCTCCTTCGAAAATTCAACATTCACATAGAGCTGGAAGCACGCCGAGATCAACCTCTTACTCCACAAACACAGGACTGACCCCAAGGACCTCATGAACTTCCGTCCCATCTCCCTGCTACCATTCCTGGCAAAAGTCATTGAGAAGACCGTCAACAGACAACTGACCCAATACCTCTATGGAACCAGCATCCTGGCTCCATCCCATTCACGCTTCTGCGGCAACTCCTGCAGCAAAACTGCCCTCATCTCGGCCACCAATGACTTAATGGCCCAGATGGACAACAGAGAAACAGCGGAACTCATCATCCTGGACCTGTAATTCGCCTTCAACACTGTCTTACACCGCACACTACACACACGCATACACGACACAGAGATCTGAGACAAGGATCGTGACTGGACCTCCTCCTTCCTCTCCGGCAAAGCCCAGGGCGTCCGCCTCCACCCTTCCTTCTCCGAATCCACATAAATCATCAGCGGCTTACCCCAGGGCTCATCACTCACCCAACATTGTTCAACATGTACATGTCACCGCTCGCACACGTTACCCGACTGCACAACCTCAACATCATTTCCTACGACAGCCAGCTGATCTTCTCCCTCACCAAGGCCACCCTCACTTCCACAACAAACCACCATGTAGGAATGTAAGCCGTTGACGAGTGGATGAAGAACTGCCAACTGGAGATAAACTCGGACAAGATAGAAATGCTCATCCTCAGATCCACCCCCTCCGCCTGGGACAACTCCTGGTGTGCGGCCAGTGCTTAATTTGTGCCGGTGCTTTCCGGTGCTTAGCACCGGCACTTATTTACCAGGGCCGGGTCTACGCACCCACTGCCAACTTACATCAACATCAGGACTGCAGTCACTGCACGCCATATCATACATGTCAAAGTAAATATAATTGGCTCACTCACTGCGGTGTTATTCAAACTCTGCTGCAGTCTCCCGAGTCTCCTGGTGAATAAGTGTGTTGCTGTGCAGAGAAAGCCGATGAAAAAATCCATATTCATGCAAATTTGCCTTCAGTTCCATGTTGCCGGTGGGCAGGCCCCTGATTGGGCTGTAGTTGGTTCTGTGGGGGGCAGGGGCTGCGGCAGCCTGCGTAACCTTTTAAAAAAAATTCACTTCACGTCCGACACACACACGACGCATGCGTCACCGCCAGTAAAGTACGATGTTGAGGCGGGCACTATCATTCGAAGCAGCAGCAGGCCCCTTCATAAAGGCAGTGCCACCAGTAAACCAGTAAGTATCAAACCAATTCTGCTTTTTTTCTTGAGCGTGGGTCACTGTGGGGCAGTAAATCAGACTTGGTATGAACAGAGTCTGAGACCCGAGCACTCATGCCACCGGCGCCGGGCGGGGCACTGTGTGCAGGAGAACTAATCAGGTCAGGAGGCTGGAAGGGCAGCAGGGTCTTGGCCTTTAACCCAGTGGTCGTAGTGGGCGGGATCGGCAGGGCACGGCGTGCCCCTACTTCTTTAATTCTATAGCTTCCGTTACCCAACTTTTTTATTTTGAACGTGCGTCCCGGGACGTGAGAAATATCCACGGCCTCAGAGAAGGCTCGGCATTAGGGCTGTTCGGGGACAGGCGGGGAGCAGGGAAGTTAAAGGTCTCCTTCTCTTGCTTCCTGTCCAGACGAGACAAGGAAGGTGTCCGCTTCTGCTCTGCTGCTGGCAGCTGCCCCCCACCCTCTTTCTTACTCCTATTCCCTCTCTGTCTGTCTAACTCCTCCTCACTTACCGAAAACCGTGACTCAAGAAATGGTTCTCATCCTCTGTTTCTTCCTGTCATTCATTTGTTCGCCTGTGAAATGGATGCAAAAAAGAAAACTTTTGCTGGAAATGCCGTTTTTACATTTGTCTATTCAAAAGTGCAGCCTCGGAAATAAAAGGTTCATAATATGAAAAATCAATTAAAAAAACAAGACCTAGTGTTCTTAAAGTGGCCTGATTGGTTTTATTTAAACCCCAAAAACATTAGCATCACTTTACCCAGTTTGCCAGTGAAGCGCTGTTTTCCCCTGGTGGGGAAGTGCGCCAAACCTGGAGGTACTGCAATCCCTGGTGGATGGGTGGATTGGAAAACAAAATGTATACGGCTGCTTTGTGTTCACGAATGTAGTCTTTTTAAACCATACTGCTTACGTTTTGTAAGCATATAAGCAGTGGACATTGAAATGGGTCCTTTCTGGGCCCTGTAGTTTTTTAGGCAAAAATACTCGTTGATTTCTGCATAATGACTGTAAAAGCGTTAAGTTCACCATGTTGTTTCTGCTTACATTTCACATGCTTTATTTAATCTTTCATTCCAGGATGTTGTTACTTTTTCTTTTAGACAGCATATTGCTCTTGCCTAGTGTGTAATTTGAATTGAGTCGCATCCAGTTGTTTATAGCAGGTCAAATTGGATTGTAGTTGAAGGCAGTGTGAATTTCTCTCAGTGGGGCAGTATGGTGTTCAGTCAGGGAGCGTATGTAGCACTGGGGGCAGAGCTGCCGAATTTAGAACTAGGGAACCAGGTTCAGCCTTCATGACCAGTCCACCAGACCACTCTCCTGAGCGAGCACATTCCCATGCTAGACCTTAGAAGGCCCTGCAAAACCGGAAAAGCCCTGGTGTCTTAGCACCAGTAGGTGGACCCTAGCAGTGGCAAGTGTGGGTTCACCTTGAAGGCTTGCCCACCATAATCCATACTGAAGTTCACCTCCAGTCTTGTGGGCAGGCCAACGAAGTAGCAGACCATAGAGCAATGGTGACTGTCACTGAGGTCACAGGACCCCTGAGAAGAGCTGGCTCCAGGGCGGTGCGACAGGTGTGACTGCAATGGGTGCTGACTTTGAGTGGGGGCGTTGAAAATTATGGTTTAAAAAGCACTTACTGCCTCCTTCCTGGCCTACAACAATTTTCGGCAATAATAAAAATGTCACGATAACTCCGGTGAATAAACTTCTTCCTAGAGAGAGATCAGAGTTTTGTCTAGTCGAAGTTTTGACTCATGGAAAGATAGTGCAGAGGGTTAATGTGCCTGCTGCAAAGAAAATGTACCATGCACATCACAAAGTGCACATATTGTAAATAGGTCAGTGGGTTACTGCTTTTGTCAGTAAGATCCTTTTGTTACTTGCAGTTTATAATTTAAAATCCTAACAAAGAACAGTGAGCTATTAACTTTCATCTAAGAGCTGCAAGCAAACTGCAAGGTATAAACTAGTGCTTTATGTTTTTTTTCCCTAAGCCTTTGATTATCCTAATATTGCAAAAAGTGTTTATTTGGATAGAAATCAATAATGATTATTAAAGAGAACCCCCAATCATAGTATTAAGTTTTAAATTCTGAGTTTGTGTTTCTCCAGATCAATCACTATTAAACTATACTGCCTACTAATATGGTTGTCATGTGACTCCTGCATCTTGTAGTCCTTTGTCTTATGTAACATTTCCTATACAGTGATTTACACACGTTAAATTGATTGTCTCTGTGTATATTGCTGATGACAGAAACTCCATGGCTCGGAAACAAATGGCTTGTGCTTCCATTTTTAAGCATATTTGGGACATTCTGTGATTAGAAACATATCCCTCTTTGTGTATTTGTTTTAATGTCAATAATTCATATTAAACGCTAAATAATCATGTGTATTCATTGGTTGAATTACATAACATAATAAGCTGTAACTGGTCAGTGAAATGCCAAACAAATACTAAAGATTGGGATATTTTGCCAATCCTGGCCACACCTCCAACTCCGCCCACTGACCCCATCCTCGGGTTATTCCCACCCTCTGATTCTCCGCCCGCAGTTCCCCTACTTTTTTCCCCCCACTTCGACCACTGCTTTAACCCCTTTCTGTCTGTGAATTACTTTTACTTGAGTCACTTTAAATGAAATGCTGTTTTTCCGGGCATTTCATTTCTTTCGGAATCTGGATATTTCTATCCTACATTATCAAGCCTTGTGGCTCGGGATGTTTGTGCATGCAGTGGTGAATGCTGTTGTGGCATACGGACCAGTTGGGTCACTGCATCTGTTTGCTGCATGGCCTCTTTACTTAGTTTGCAGGTGATGTTTGGCTGCATCCTGTGTTAGTTCAACTTTATCTTGATTTCCATTGCTATTCTTACATCGCTAGCCTTGCTTGTGGACATTCAGCTTCAGTGATGTTTTCCGGCTGCCGGGGATCTTTCTACGCTTGTCTGTGTATGCTGAATCTCCCAAGGCTCCGGAGCCCCCGCTCTGTGCAGAGTTGGCAGAGTGTGTTGACCTTCATATACTTTATATCTGAGGTGCTGTGGATCCTGAAGGCGCACAAGAGTTGTTGATGTGCACTTTGTGTAGCAAGGGATGAATGAAGTCAGTAACTGACTTCCAAGTTCCAACCCCAGTGAGTTAATGCCCCATAAGCATAACAAGTGACTTGAGAGAAAAATGCATCTAATGTTACACATATTGTTCATATACAGTGCCCCCCTCAGCCAATCAATACCTGATTTATAAACTTATATTAAACAATTTGGATTTCATTTTTATTTCTGTATTCCTTACATATATCACACACTAGTGGCCCTCATGGGATCGGATGAATGGGGCAAGATTGTATTTATACATATATATGTACAGAATAGATAATCTCAAGGAGATTTTATGTTAAGTAGTTGATATATCATGAATCTAACTGCAAGCTGCAGTGTCACTTTGTATTAAACATTTTTATGTCTGCAAAAGCGTTACAAAAGTTTTGTGCTGCAGGAGGTCAGGTTAAAATCTGACTACAAAGATAATATTTTACATTACACATATATATTTTTTACATAAATATATAAATATTATATAAATATTATATATATATATATATATATATAGAGAGAGAGAGAGAGAGAGAGAGAGAGAGAGAGAGAGAGACACAGAGAGAGAGAATAATGTAAACTTTGCATATTACATTTGGTCACATTCTCTGGTTCCTCAGTCTACAACCCCGCTTTGGAGGACCTGCTCGCTGCCCAGTTGAGACTATTATTAGGAGGACCCACCACAGCTGACAGCAATTGTCACCTCAAAAGTTAGACGTCAGACACACTTGGACAACAAGACAGTAGAAAGCACACAGAAACTAACAATACTTACAATGTTTGAAAGTCACACAAAATACACCCTGCATAAACAGCGCATGAAAAAAAAAACCACATCCATTTAACAAAAACAAACTATATACATACTAAGTACAGGAACACAACAACATGCAGGTAAGTGGAAGGGTACAGAACTTGGGTCGTGCCTGTCATTGGGAAAGGACCAACCATCAGACAACAGTCTCATTGTTATGGGCAAGCAATACAAAACTGGCATGTACATTCTAACAAAACACTAAGGCGTTGTTGATGAATGCTCTATCCAAAACCAATGTTGTGTAATATGATATAAAACCCTAAAACTGATTTCTGCATTAGGGTATCATTCACAATCATTAAATCAGCCAAGGTGTCGAACGTGAGCCTGCAAAACATGATATTTATTATTTGTTCTTTTAATAGCTTGTATCTGGAGAGCAGAAAAAAGTTGGCATGGTATCATAGAATATACCAACATTGTGTCACAACCCTTGTATTTTTTTGTCAGTCTATCAAAATGATATGAAGACAATCTAAGATATACAGGATTATTCTAGCTGGTTGGATACTTAGATAGTTCCACTCAAACTAATCACAGGTCACCTAAAATTGCAGAAAAGAACACTTGTTTAAATAAACTTTCTTTGTGCACTAAAACACCCTGATTAAAGATTTCAGGTAAATGATATGCTATGCCTTAAGAATGACAAATAGGATCCTATTTTATATTTCAGGAAAATGTGTTTCATGCAGTGCTTAGTTTGAAAATAAATGTAAGTGTCAATGCCCATCTCAGGAGGCCACTGCAGCCTGCACCACCCATTGCCCCTCTCAGCTCTGCCAATGATAGTACCAACACACATACTTCTCATCTTAATCCTACAAGTGTGACAATTCAGACTATTGCTGGTCATCCAAAGCAATAAGGATGGCAGGTATTCATTTCTAATGTATATTGACATATTAAACACTGTCGCTGTGCTTTTCTCAAAATTAGACATTTAGCTCTGCCATGTGGTGGACTGTCATTACTGTCTGTGTTGAGAATTAAGTGCCATTGCTGAGCATCGGAAACCACTGCCTCAAATTTAGCACTGCTTTCATGTAGTTTGCAGAAAGCATCACCTGATTACAGTCATGCATGATGTAGTTAAGTTTAGAGTATAAAAAAACACGTCTTTGTGCCTCAGGGGCAGTAATCATCATGTATGTGATAGCTGCGCATTCGAAGCTCATGCCATAATGTGTAAACAGGTAATCAGCTATTAGCACTTCCCCTTCTTTGCTTGTAACCATTAGTACTGAAGCTTGCATAGGGGAAAACAAGCCCTTCTCTCTCTCTCTCTCTCTCTCTCTCTCTCTTGCTCTCTTTCTTGCAAACACACATTGCCAGCAGTGCCTAAGGTTTATATGAGACATGTCAATTCAACAAAGACAACTCTATGGTTAGATGTCCCTGCTTGCAATGCAAGTCATGGGGTTGCATTCAAAAGCATAGATTAGAAGATGTGTGACAACTCTAACAGCTCTCATTAGAAAGTGTCCACAAGCACATTTAAGTACTACAGTGTCAGCCACATGCATCACTGGCCCAGTTATTGCCCAATTTAAGCAACTACTTACACTGGCAGGAATGCAAAGCACCAGTGCAGCAAGCAGTTATTTCTTTAAGAGCAACTAACAGCTGCTAACTTGCTTCCCTCTTGTCAGAGGAATGAAAGGAATCTATTAAAGTCAGATACTATTTTGACATGGAAATGATGGCGTGCCAGCATTACTATTGTTGCAAAAGGTTAACTTTAGCCAACCCACGCACTCACAAAGATGGTGTTTTGATTTGGTTGAGGTGAAAGGGAACTGGTGGACTAATGTGTGGGGATGGAGTAGTTGTCTGGGCGCTGTCCCATCGTCAGCAGCATGGAACCTTTACATTGCCAGAGATTGAACTATGGAGTTCCATTTAAACCAATTCTTCTATTTTTACTCAATCAACACTCTTACAACCCACTTCCACCCACCCACTACGATTATGTAGATAGATGGTATTAGAGAGAATTCAGGGAATAAGTGCTGAGCCACTATTATTAGCACTATCTAGCAAAAGGCGGGAGATACTGCACTCTCTTGTAATGAAAGTACAGTGTTTTGCTATCGTACTCCACACGGGTGTTGGCATATTCCACATATGTTAATAACTAATTTGTTCTCTCTGCCTTTAGCATAGAGTGTGTGTGTGTGTGTGTGTGTGTGTGTGTGTGTGTGTGTGTGTGTGTGTATTTGGGACAGTGAGGGTGGAGGACGGGTAATGCTCAGTATGGAATGGTTTAGGTTTCTGTGTGTTTGTATGTGAAGGACACATATTTTGATTCTATGTAAGTCTCAGTTGCTCTGGTTCATTTTCATGTCTGTCCTCGGTCTTTGCCACTAAGTATGAGGAACTCCTTTGTATTGCTATGTTTTTGCACTCTGCGTGCGTCCTGTACTATCCACAAATGTAATATATCTGTGTATGCGCATGTGCATGCATATGAACAGTTGTCCTTGTGTGTGTCATTGTTTGCGTGTCTCTGCTTTCTTCAGCCAACTCAACAAACATCACAGACCAAGATGTTTTATGTAAAGTACTTGTTAAATAAATTGTGTCTGGTGGTCCTTCCATTCTTATCCTTGCATTGTGGACATGCCTTTTGGCCATAGATGGGTTGTTATTGTTCTTAGGTGTGATGTTTGGATTTTTCAAAATCCTCTGACTTCAGTGAGATGTAAAAGTTGTATCTTTGAACTCATGACACAAAATTAGACTCTTGAAAATGGCATAACCCAGTATTGTCCTTTCCCCAAATTGGCACATTGAGCAATGGAATATTTCACATGTCTCTATTCAATGCATTAGTCATTTTAGCTATTTTATTCCAAAGTGAGCTTTAAATGCCCTTTTGATTTACTCTTTTTAAACATTTTTACAGGGCAATTGAACCTCCTATCAAAAACTTACTTGGAGGAAGGCTCCCTTGCTGAAATTCAGATCAGGCATTACATCTGACTTTAAAAAGTACCAGTTGAGGATGTGGGTGGAGCCAATGGAAGAAGTGGGTGGAGCCAGGACAAGTGGGTGTGGCCTCCCAAAAACATTTGAGCACCTGGACTTCATATTTTACAAATTAAGCACTGTGTGCGGCCGCACTGGGAACAGATCCAACACCAACCAACCCCGCACGCAACATGTGGTTCATCATCAACTCTACTCTCTCCATGACAAAAGCAGGTCAACGCCGTCTCATCCTCCTGCTTCAACACCCTCCAGATGCTTGGCAAGTTCTACAGGTGGCTTCCCAATGAAACATGGGAAACAGTCACCCAGGCATCTGTCAGCAGCAAGTTGGACTACGGAAACACCCTCTATGCAGGAGCCTCGGCCAAACTCTAGAAACGACTTCAACGCATTCAAAACGCTTCTGCACGCCTGGACCTCAACATCCCTTGCCGCAAGCACATCACACCCCTCCTGGGAGACCTGCACTGGCTCACCGCCAACAAGTGGATCACCTTCACGCTCCTGAACACTCACATAGGGGGTTCTCTATTTGCCCTGAAGAAAGTCCGGGACCTTCATGGCCACTTTGGACTGAAACATGTCAGCACTAGGGTCTTAGGACCATAATACCCTAACAAGACCCATTTTTAGATTTTTTACTAACCCAGACAGACCCAAGAATAAAGGGAAACGGGGGGTCTGCCTGAGGTGTTTATCTTTAACCCACCTTCCTTCATCTATTCCAAGAGCTCCCAACACTGTGGTCGAGCCCACCCCGACTTGTAGGGGTCAGGGTGACCCGATGATGAAGCATGACACCACTAGGGTGTGTGAGGGTAACTAAAACAAGAAGTGTTCTCTCCCTGACACAAGATTGTGTTTAGCACAACCTTTCACTAGAGAGGCCCCAGTCTTCTCCCTCGTCTTCTTCTCTGTCTTTTGACACGGATAATATAATAACCACTCTGACTACGGTCAACTGGAGTATTTTTTTGTGATTAATGTTTTGATGGGAGGATATACTCCAAGTTAAAGATTTCCTCTTTAACCCCCTTGATACTGGGACTAATTCCCGGTACCCTTACGTGTTAATATTCAGATGTGGCAGCCATCTGTTAGAGTTCCCTCCGCTCCCTGGTCTCCATTATCCGTGAAAGTCTGGACAATTTGGCACAGACACTACTGGAGCCACCCTGCTGGGACAGTGTGTCAGCTCTCTGGATCATGACCCCAGCAATGTCATCCAGGGTGCGTTGGATAGCATTGAGGGGTATGTGGATGTCTGACATCCTCTGCATGTGGCCGTGGATGCGAATCAGACTCCCACGTAGGTCGTCAAATTTGGCTGCCAGGCTCTCCAACCCCCCCCCCCCACATAGTCACGTGTCTCACGCTGACCTCAAGCACCATGCGGTGAAAGGACACATATGGGTTACCAGGGTCCTGTGAGGCAGCTGTGGTGGGAGGTGCTTGCTGCTGGGTGGTTTGTGCAGGGGTGGGCTTGGCATAATGCTGCTAGGTCGTCCTGCTCCTGGAGTTGGTGTGGCAAGGGAATCCAGGATACGTTGGAATTCATCCACATTGATGGTGGGGGTTTCAGACAAGTCATCGTGGCGGAGTGGGTCATCCTGCTGTCCAGGAGGTGTTGTCTCTCCCTCTGCAATATTCATGGGAGATACAGTTTAACAGTGGGTTACATGTATGGGCATTCATTATTTGACTTAGCAAGCAGACTGCGGGAGACTGTACATTATAGATATTTTGTACAATATGCATGTTATTTTCCGGATGGTGATTATTTCAGAGACATCACGGATGTGAGGGTGTACTTGTACATTGTAATATAACAAGTTACCTATGTGAGAAATGTGTCTTGACAGTGTCTATACACAAATGCTACCTGTTGTGTCCTGGTTTGTGTTATGTGACTAATGTAGTCCGGAACACCTAGTACTCAATGTTGATGTACTCAGATTGGTATGTGTGTGCACTGCATTGTGTTAATGTGGCACCTGCTGCTTTTGTTTAGCTGCCCCTTGTCCCTTTTATGAAATGGGCCTTTGACTTCTATGTATGTACAATGCAGACATGTGGAAAGCTGTGGGGATTGTGTGTCCTTGTCAGAGTTGTGACACTTGTGCATAGTAGGTCATCAAGTGTCTTGTTCACATCAGGGGTTGTGTGTACATAAGGTTGTGTCAGGGTGTGACATGCTCCTTTGAGGATGTGTTCCACACTTCACAACATCAGTGAGGTGTCTTGCACCATGTAAATCTCTTTGTCCTGCAGGCATGCTATTCATCATGCCCTGTCACTTGCCTTGTCAGTGTGGCTCAAGGAGTTGCAGCTTTGCAGGGGCTTGCACATGTGCATGTGTTTTGTGTGCGATTAGTTTTGTGTGAGGAGGGCCCACTTTTGGCACATTGTCAATGAGGGCCTACTTGGGGGCATATTATCAGTGGTGGCGATAATTTTAAGACCGTCCTTGATAATATGCACCGTGTTTTTTCTACGGAGATGCACTGTGTAGGACACTTTGGCTCCTTGTGATTTGTGTTGTGTGCATTGCGTCTGTCATGTTTAATCTGCATGGTTTGCTTCCTGCACTTCTTTTGGATTACCCTTTCAGAGTATGGTGCAGCATGTATAGCAACTTTTGTTGCTGTCTGAGCAGACAGTGTCCACACCCATTATCCACAAATTTGGGCCCACATGTGGAGTGTGTGTGGCAGTGGTGGGCCGTCTTGTGCATCATACCAGGTGGTGACCTTCTGTACTCTGCATAAGCGATTTGATTTAAGAGGGGGGACTTCCTACTTCATGCAGCGATCACTGCGGATATTCGTGCGCATTGTAAAGGGGACCAAGCAGAACCTGAGGTTTCTTTAGGGTGCCAATACATATTGACAGCAGCTGGAAAGTTTAAGGCAGTCACATGCCTGTACATGCGCATGACTCTTGAGAACCTGCCCCCTTTGGACATACTTAATTGAAATGGGAGGTAGATGTAGGGAGAGATATACTGGAAAGGGCTTGGGCTGAGATTGTAAAGTAAGCGTGGAGGCGCACCAGGCACGCCCGCTTTCAATGGCTTCTTTTTAATGTTTTACATCGCCTTACCACACACCGGCAAAGAGTCAGTGCATGTTTCAATACTGACTCATACGAATGCCCAAGGGTTCGGGGAGTGGGGGCAAACTCCCCTCACATGATTTGGGGGTGACCACTTTGGGCTACTTATTGGACCGTAGTGATGGCACTATTGAAGGTGGTGACGGACAGGGAGGTAGATCTGGCGTTGGGGGCTTGTATACTGCATTGCTTCTCACACACAGCTCAAAGTGGGATCGCAGCAAGTTTATGGATAGGGGATTATTAGTGGCCATGAGGGAAATTACGATGCACTGGAAGGCGAGTGGGGCCACGAGTTTAGATCAATGGAAGTGAGAGTTCACCAAATGGGCAGAGTGTGATGGGATAGTTAGGCTACTACTGGTCAAGGGTACGGTGAGCAAGGGATCACTTGAGGCGGCTAGGGCATGGGAACATTTATTTGGACTATTGGTAGATCAAGACAGTGAGAGCGATGTCAACACTGAGCCAGGTGAGCTGATACCAGGATAGAGCCTTTATAGCAAGTAGATGTAACCATTCGACACCATTGTAGACATGTATGATGGGTGAATCTAAAGTGGCAGCCTGTATATTCAGTTTTTATTGTTTACCTTCTGGAGACCACCGATTACGCACTGCTAATGGATATCAAAGAGTACAGAGTAACATGGGTTGTGACATGCCTTGAGGGACGGTGAAATTGACTTTAGGATGGATTTATTTGTGATAATGATGTTTGTTTATATGGCCTGTGTTGAATATTGGTTGTTATTCCCCTTATTACATGGTTCTTCATCTTCAAGGTAGTAGAGGAGAAATGTCATAGTAACGAGCCAAGGATCCTATGCTCGGACACTTGTAAATCATAGTGAGGGGAGAGGGACTAGGTTGGTGCTTTTGGTAGATTTCAAGATCTAGCTTTCTCAGACCTAAAGAGTTTTTAATTTGCAAGAGGAAATAGTACATGCCAGGCGTTGAAGTGGGGAGGGGGAGGGTGGTGGGTAGTATGGGACTGGAATATGTGTGAATACAGGTAAGTAGACTTCGGATGACTGAATGGATTTCATCGTGCGCCCTGCATCGCATTTTGCAATGGAGGGCACACAACTAAATCTGTATTTTTGTTGTGACATTGCATGTGTTGTCGGTATGCAGACTCACTCGTTACTTTCTCATCTTGCTGTACGCAGTACTGCATAGAATGTACAGGCAAGGGGGCATTTTTATAAAAAATGCATGAGGTTGTCACAATGTCCCCGTTGCCTCATCACCATACATATCCAAATCATCTTCACAAGGCCGCATCTCCCATGTGACAAAATGAGTATGCAGTGTGAATGTGACTGATCACGTGCATGAGTAAGCATGCCAGTAACAAGCTCAGCACACCTGCAACATTGCACATGTGTCTGGCTCGAGGGCAAGGTTGTTTGTGGCCCTCCAAGTCACCCTTGACGGCCACGCACATCCTTGCACACGAGTCAGACACATGTGCTATTTTACATGTGTGCTGGTCTTGTTGTTGGCATGCTTACTCGTGCACGGGATCAGTCACATTCACACATACCAGCTCTTTTTAATGCCTCAAGCACCCAAGAAACCCCTTTGTGGCAGAGCAGTGTTTGTATGGATACTATATCAACCTCCACCTTCTTCGGTGACTGGCTGTTTGTGTCTCCCTTTTGACCTAAAGCAGCGCCTCCTCCAGGACACCAGTGTTTACGTTCCCTCTATCCTTGCTTGACACAAACAGACCGAAGCAGCAGCACATTGAAAGGAAGATGAGCTATGAGCGAGGAGCAAGGCTTTTTGTTTGGAGAAACGCAGCCTTGAAAATGCAGAGAGCCGGAAGATAACTGATGAGCCGTTAAGCTGCCTCTCTGCGCCAATAAGTGCCCACAAATAGTCAGAAATCTGTGAGAAGTTGTGATGTCACTGCTAGTTTTAGGAAGGGAATCCCTGACAAGTACGTATCTGACTAAATACTTGCATGGACATTTTGTGGGGTTGAAAAGAAAGCCTGTGTGTGTTTTTTTTTAAACATTTTGGATACGCACTGTTGTCACTGTCTGCTTCCTACCTCACAGAGAGCGCTGGTGCCTATTCTTAGATTAATCACCTGTTTTCCACTGCCCAACTCTAGTTTCAAACATAAATATCGGGTACCAGTAAGGCGGCGGTACACCTATTGCACTCACACAGCAGGGGTTTACTGTGGTGCCGGTACCCGTACTTTACATTCCAGAGATAATAACACTGCAAATTAGAAAATGTTTATAGTCATCTTAACTGACAGAGTTTCATTGAAATATATAGCCAAGTTTGAAAAACAGATTTCACCGCTGCCGATCCACTGTCTGTGAAGGTTACTGTTTACAGTTAACCCATGAATCAACTTGAAATGCTGCTACAGTGTCCCTGTAGGAATACATTTTCAAGTACTCAATGCCAACAGCAGCTGGCACATCAGCAAGGCTGTGATGGGTTTGCAATGAGTGTAAGCACTTAGGGGCAGATTTATGAGCCCCTTGCGCCACTTTTGCGTCACTTTTAACACACTTTCCTTAGTTTTCGCAAATAACATGACTATCCACCATATTTCTGAATGTTTCTCTACATGTAGCTTCTCACTTAAAAACCAGAAACCGTTCCATCCTTTTTAAAGCTGCTGTTAAAAAACAGATCGCCAAAGTCCATCCACTTTCAATGTTGTGAGGAAAACTGTTGAAATACCTCGCATTCAGTTTCACAGCCAGCCAGCATTTACGAAGAAATAGGAAATTAAGAGCCTTTGCATTAACTTTTGGTTGAGATTTTAGTCTCAATATACACAGCCCCTTCCTCCGCCTCCCAAAATGTGAAGAGCCCTTCTGAGTCTCATATATCTAACAGATGTTTGAGGTGCATTTTTTGGTGGAAGCAACATGTTTTATTTTTGGGAATTTGTGCACAATGGAAGGCTGCCTTTCCTTTCAATTATGTTTCTTCGTTTTTAAACTTGGTATCACAATCCACACAAATACACTCCACACCATGCCACATATTTCAAATCAGAATACTTTAATTCATTGCCACACACTTCCACACCTCACAATTCAACTCTACACATTTCCATTCCTCAGCACATAATTCAACAACAAACCACATAATTCAACTCAACAACACAATTACACAACACACAACATACATCCAATCCACAGCACATAATTCCACATCATGCTACAAAAGTCAACTGCACACCACATAATTAAACTCCACTACATACCACTCCACAACACAAACTACCATTTCACATAATTACACTCCATGACACACAATCCCCCTCCACATAATTGCAGTACATTCAATACTACATAATTCCACTGCACACCATGCCACATAATTCCTTTACACAAATCCACTCCACACTACACAATTCCACAACTAACAATTCCCATCCAACCCACATATTTCCACACCACATACATCCACTCCACTCCAGACCAAAACACATGGGTAAAAGACATTGGGACATACTAGCAAGGAAGTGGCAGAAAGAGGCGTTAGCCTTCTTGGCTTAACGCCTCTCTCCGCCACTTCGGAAACGCGAGGATGCACCATATTAGCAAGGATATGGTGCAGCCTCGCATTTCCCCCTGCGATGGCGCTAACTTTTACAACTTAGCGCCAACACAGGCACCCTTGCACCAGAGTGCTAGGGTGTCTGCGAGCAGGTAGGTTTGTTTATGTACAGGAAGGTGTCCCTTCATGCACATAAACAAACCTAAAATGCCAGTTTGTAACTTACGTGTGTGCTGCTCCATGCAGCACACATGTAAGTTACAAAATGGCATTTTTAAAAAAAAGGTTTGTTTATGTACAGGAAGGGACACCTTCCTGTACATAAACAAACCATGGCATTTTGCTTTTTCCATGTGTGCTGCACAAGGCAGCACACATGGAAAAAGCAAAAAAGAGGAGAAATTAAGCATTTCTCCTCTTTTCGCCATTTTAAGACCAGGATTTTCCTGGACTTAAGTTCGGCGCTGCCACTTATTATCTCCACCCTTGATAATAGGTGTCAGCGTCAAATTCAAAGGGTGTTGCAGTGGAATGCCCACCGCAACACCCACTGCACGCCCCTTTCACGCTAAAATTAGCGTGAAAGGGGCACTATCATCAAGGCAGCGTTAAGCCACTTAACGTGGCTTTAAGTGGCTTAACACTGCCTTGATAATAGGGAGCTGACCCTATCGCCACCACAACATCACAAAAAGTGACGTTTTGGTGGCGATAGCGGCTTGATAATATGCCCCATTGTCATTTACAGCGCCAATAACTCTAACTCTCACAAATGCGAGACCGATTGCATTGCAAATGCTTGTTTCTCTTCCCTTGCTTCCTCTCCTAGATTGTATTTTCACCCTTTTCTTTCTTGCTTCGAGCTCTGAGTTAAGTCAGTACAAGGCTATTACTGTGTATGTTTTATGCAGTGAACCTGATGTAAGTAAGCTATGTGGAATATGTGGGAATTACCCTGCCTCGCCGTTATGATTGCTATGTACTGATTTAAAATCTTAATGAACAGAATTAAGAAAAAACTAAAACTGATAAATATGCCCCTGAGAGTACACCATGAGCTATGGTAACACCTTATTCCAGTAGGGTGGGCATGGCATCATCAAAGAAGGTCCCAGTATTTCACAGCTTTCTTGCGCAATTACCCTGTATTTTTACTGAACAAAATTTAAATTACGCTGGCATAATTGTGGGGAAACTGTGCTTTTGTTTTTGCTCTTTCGTTTAATTAAACATGATTTTTTCTGTCAAAAAATGACACAAGGACTCATTTTATGCTAAAAAAAAGTAGCTCTAAACGACAGACATGTTTTTTGCTTAATTACGCTGCATTTCACATAATTCTGGTTAAATTTCACAAAGGCAAATTACAGAAATTTCACACACCATTAATTTTTACTAAAGTTTAAGAACAACTTTGGAAGGAGGCATGCAAGACAAGATGCATATATGAGGCTATTAACCGTAGGACAAGGATGAAGAGATCTCATGTAACATCCGTCACTATTCAATTGAGTGCAGAGGTAACAGGGACAACTGAAATGGTGGTCACCACTTTTTATCACTGTTTATGGAAGTCAGTCAGTTTCCACACTACTTCTGCAACTTTAATTGACCACATGTTACAGATTGAGGGGACACATTTAACAAATATTCACGCAACACAATGCAGCAAGCCACCTTGCATCGCTGCATAAAAGCAAGAGGGCAGGATTGTGCTGCTTTTAAAATTATAAGCCAGATTCCTGTTTTCTGCCTGCACTGGTACCCAAACTGCTGCCTAGCAGTAAGCCAAAAACTGATTTGTGCTGGAAGGGGCCACCTCCTGCACAAAAACAATCCTCAGATGCATTATCCTCTTTCTATTTGTGCTGCTGAATGCATTACACATAGAAAGAGATAAAAATGGGGAGATAAAAATATATTTCTCCTTGTTATGCCTCACCTCGGGAGGCGTGGCATTTCGACTCATTCCCAGGTCTACCACTAATGGTAGTTCGGGGCATGCACATAAATCCATGGGTGGATGCATGGGAACACCTCCCTAGGGCAGAGTAACACAAGGCAGCGATTTGTGTTGCCTTGCGTTACTCCAGATTCATCAAAGCCATGCAGGGCCATGCAAGGTGGCCTTGCATAGCTTTATAAATCTCACTTAGGTTTTGCGTTGCCCTTGGCCCCCTTGCGTGGCGCAGGTGCGGCGCAAAACCTTGATAAATCTGACCCTGAATCTTTAACACAAACAAAACATCTGATTTGGCACAGTGAAACACCCATACATATACAGAGAAACCAACAGAATCAGCGACCTTGGAAAACTTGCATGAGAGAGAGAGAAAGAGACAGAGAATAGACATACTTTACATTAACTTTGCAAAACTGGAACATTTTTTAAGTGGATATCCTGCCTGGCTGGGAAACTTCAAGAAACTTTGGGGCAGATTTACAAGAAAGTGGCGCATCTGTAGAGATGCGTCACTTTCCCAGCGCCAACATACAATACCCTTGCATCACCATCGATGTGCCGTATTTACAATACGGCGCACCATGGCGCAAGGATTGACAGATGCGTCAGAGCGTCAGAAATTCTGATGCATCTGTTGATGGAAAAGTCTTGCATTGCTGGAGTCGTGTCGCAAGCACGACGTAATTCCAGCAATGCTTAGGGACACCCTATGCCTAACATGCTTCGTCACTCCTTACGCCTGCTTCAAGCAGGCGCAGGGTTTTGACGCAGCATGGACGTAAAAGTGACTCAGTGAAATCTTGTAGATTTCACTTTGTCACTTTTACGGGGCTTCCTGCGACAGAACGCCCACCCTGCATACATTAAACCTGACGCAGGTTTAATGTGGCGCAGGGCTACACAACGTGACGCATCCCCCTAGATGCATCACGTTGTAAATGGGCCACAACTTTTACGCTGCCACTGCGTCACAAAAGTGATGCAACGACGGTGCAAAAGTGACGCAAGGGGCTTGTAAATCTGCCCCATAGTTCTTCAAAGGCAAAACCATACTGAGTGCCGCTCTTTCCAAGATGTTTACCGTATGTAACCTCCAATAATATGTAAATATGACGATTTCAACGTCTACTAGTCTGGCTGTATGTTTTATGTACCGTACTTTCCAGACACAAAATCTAATTCCAAAGCTTCAGAAATTCCAGGTGCAAGAAGTCAGAGGTATTTTATGAGTGTGTAAAATCTGCATAATTTGCCTTTGTGTAATTACATAAAATTTCGGCAAAATTACTTGAAATGGCGCATACTTACTTGAAATTTAGATATGTCAATTTGCACCATATTTTAGTGTTAAATGCATCCTCATGTCATTTTTTGTTACAAGGATGCATTTAAAGAATACACCACAAGCAACAGCCTCTTGCGTTCTGTTGTTCCCGTCCCTTCATCGAAAAATGTGTACCATGAATAGCACCATTCACTGTAAATATTTACAGGGCATGGCGCGTAAGTATGCAAAGTGGCAGACTAACGTAATTTCTGGAATTTCTTGTAACTTGTGTAACACAAAATTTCCGAAATTACCCGAATTACGCCAGCATAATTTAAATTTCAACCAGGCCTAGAACTGATACTCCCTTTCTGGTACTGATGTCATCATGGTACCGATGAAATAGTTTGGGAGACAATTCTGTTAATGTTAGTTATAACAACTCAAACAGACTAGGAAGCTTGACTTTACTCATCTTCCTGCTTTTACTCTAGCGCTATGCCCAGCATGGTTCTGGCTGCATAATATTTGTATTGATTAGACCTCAGAAATGTTGTCAACAAAATTGCTTCCCACGGAAAGGCCTGAAATTCAAATATTCATTGACCTGTCTAGTCATAACATGGGAATCACTTCCTGCTTTCAGATATAATATCTGAGGCTTATAAAGAATTTGTATATGTGCTTGATAAAATGTTTGCTGAGACATCACCACCTTATGGGCCCTATGATTGCACTATTGATTTGGTTGCATATGCCAAGATTCCCAGTCTTTGAATTCTTCCTCTTGTTTCCAAGACTATTTGGCACTAAATCTACAGAAAGAATTTCAAATATGGCACTTCTCCCACGTGTGCTTTATTGTTGCAAAATCTGGTTGTAAATATTGACTTCGTATAGTATATAGCTAAGTGAATTATATTACCATTCATATTCACAATCTTCTTCTGATCATTTTGGTTTTACTGGAACAATTGTAATACACCAACGTCTTGACTAAATTACACCTTTGTGTGCATTCATTTTGGAGTATAGAGTTGGGAGCGGAATGGAAGATAGCATTCAAGACAAACATATTCAAGCCCCAGAAAAAGAATACATGTGGATCAGGGCAAGGTCCCACAGTTAGTGTGACCCTTTTCAAACAGCGTAAAGTGCTGGAGCGTGAATCAGTTCTCAATAAAAGTTTTCTCAGTTTACCATCACACGGGCTAACTCTCGCTCTTATTTTGAACTCTGTCTGGTTCTGTGATCAGACAAAGGATCTTTGCTGTTGTTTTAGAGAAGATCAGGAGCTGTACATCATATTAATTATAATCATGATTTCTAATCTATTTTCGGCCCAAAATGTGAATTAGGTATGAGTTAAAGGGTTTTATTATAAATCTTTTAGTAAGTCATCTTTATTAGATCACCAGTAAATCCATCAGTATTAGTCAATAACCAATCAGTTAGGAATCAATAAACTGTAATACAAAAGCATGAAGTGCATCCTATAAAGAAAAGAATCCCTATTCTAGGAATCAGGAGAGAATGGTGTCAATCAGAACCCATGAAGTTATCCCATGCCTAATGAGCTACAACCAGTTGCATTCTTTTCTTTCTCCTTACATTTAGCGGAATGTAACTACAGCATATATGATGGAGAACTACTTGCAATCCAGGAAGCTTTTCTCAATGGCAACATCATATGGAAGGACACAAACATCCTGTTCTGGTACCATGAACCATAATCATTTAGGAATCCTCAAGATCATAAAGTGCATGCTTGTTGGTTGTGTAAATCTCTTGTTTCAAATTTAAGATCACATAGCAGACCAGGGAATCAGCGTGTAAAGGGTAATATCTCATCCCATAATTCAAGGAAGAAGATCACAACCCTGTTGCCCTCTCCTATTCTGATGGTTCTATCGTTAACAAATTGATTAGGCACAAGAGCTCTTGTCTCTATTTCTGAAGCACAAGGCATGATTTATAAACATGTATTGATGCAGACAGATGTAGCTAATTGAGTAAAAAAAGAGTGGCATGACAAGCAGAAATATGTTCTAGATCTGACAACTCAAGAGATAGCTTTAAGACAGAATCACAGCTCCATTGTGGAGGGGCATCAATGAAACAGAAAGACTCAGGACTTAGGCAATCAGCACTTCTAGTTATCAAATTACACCAATTAGGTTACTCTCAGTTCTTTTTCTCTCATGCTTAACATCTTAGAAGTAAGTCTCAAGCCGGAACCCCTTACTCCAGTCTGCCACCCGTTCAGCCCATTTTACAGCTTCTACATCAGATCCATTTAACATTTAGGGATACATGCATCAAAATTGTAAATTGCGAATACCTAATTGCGAATTCCTGAGAATGGCAATTAGGTAAACGCAATTTACAATGTATGAAACTCAAAGAGTTTCAGATAGTGATTCCTAGGGGTTCGCAAATCGCTCTACCTCATTAATATTAATAGGAAGATCGCAATTTGCGACCCCCTACGAATCGCAAAAAATTACGGAGATGGTGGCCTGCTGGGGCTAGCAGACCACCATGTCCATGTTTGCTTTTAAATAAAGCAATCTTTTTTTTGTAAAGCAGCCTGTGTTCCTTAAAGGAAAACGAGATGCTTTGCAAAAAATGAAATGAAATTTTTTCTTTTCATTTTTAAAAAGTAGGCAGTGGTCCGTTGGACCACTGCCTGCTCTTAAAAAACGCTGTAACAAACATTCACAAAGGGGAAGGAGACCCTTGGGGACCCCTTCCCATTTGTGAATGGGTTACCACCTACTTAAAGTAGGTGGTAAAAAGAAAATGTTTTGCAACCGCATTTCGATCACAAAACATTCCTTCATACCGATACGATTCGGTATTAGGAAGGGACGCCCTAAACATGCCCCATCCTAACAGCGAATCGCAAACCCAGGTTACCAAATCGCAAAATGGGGTTTGCTGCATCATAAAAGCATTTTTGGCATTTGCAAACGGGCCGATTCTGCGAACCGGACAGTTTGCGAAGGAAAATATGCTTGATGCATGTGACCCATAGTCTAGTCAAACAATGATTATAAGTGATTTGCAGACAGGCAATGACTTTTTTCTCTACAGTTTCAAGACAAATAACTAGCCTAGTTGTCTCCTCGGAATCTGACCGTTTGTGGCTTCTATTCAAAGTTTGTTCCCTGGTATTGGGTCCCTTTGAGGTGTTACAGAGAGCAGGTTACTTGGTTGTTAGGCTTGCTCTGTCTGCACATGAATGTTATTGCATGTGTTTAGAATCAAGAAGGTCATAACTAAGAGCTCCTCTCCTCCTCTTCCAGTGATCTGAGATAGCCCCCCAGAATATGAGGTGTACAGAATAATTGATTTCTGTAGATAAGGGAAAAATTACAGCATCTATTCCAGGTCCATATTAATCAATTTTTCACTCAGCGCAATGCAGCAAGGCACTTTGCTGCACTACAAGAAAGGGCAGGAATGTGCCTTATTTAACATTAGATTGTGCATTCCAGTCCTTTCCTAGTGTTCGCGCACTATTGCGGCCTACCGCCAATGCAGGTACCCTTGAATCATGTTGGAACGGTGCCTGCATTGGGGGCAGGTAGGTTTTTGTTCAGTAAGGGACACCTTTTTGCACAAAAACAATCCTGAGAGGCATTTTTCTCTTTTTATGCAGCACACCTAGAAAGAGGAAAAAAACGGAGAGAAATAAAGATATTTCTCCTCGTTACTCCTCATCTTTGGGGCGTAGCATTTTTACACATTCCCAGGTGTACCACTAATTGTAAATCTGGGAATGCTGCTTTACCAAAAAGTACTCCCCACTACCAGCTCACTAATGAGTGGTTGGATCTATTTGAACAATCCTGGAATTCTAATAGTGTGGAGATCCCTACGTGAAGCCACTACAGGAACACCACTACTAGGTGGGAAAGGAGGCAAATCCTTTTATTTTATATTCCCTCACGCACCCTAGTGGTGTCATGCTTCATCATCGGGACACCCCGATGCCTAAAAGTCAGGGTGGGCTCAACCGTCTTTCAGGGAGCTCTTAGGAAGATGTTTTTGGCCAGGGGGATAAAGATTGAAAGCCCACCAACAGATCACAGTTTCCCTTTATTCTTGGATCTGCCGGGGGTAATGATAAAATATAAAGAAAGGGTCAGTAGGGATATTATGGTCCTAAGACCCTATAGCCAACATGTTTCAGTCCATATAAGCCCCATAAAGGGTGCTGGAATTTCTTCAGGGCGAGATTGAGTGCCCCCTGGTATGAGTAGTACAGAGAATTTCCCTATTTTACTTGTTATAAGGGCAGATAGCTGCTCCTTATCACTTTTCTAAGACAAATTAGTCTCATGTAATCACTCTATCTAGGAAGAGAAAAAGAAAAGAAAAAGATACCACACATCGTTGTATATAGAGTTCTAGATTGTTCATATCTACATGCGTTCGTGTGCACTGACCAATCTGGGAATGCACCAAACGCCATGGGTGGATGCATGAGAACACCAGCGCTCCACCCACGGAACCTCTCCCTGCTGCAGAGTAACGGTAGGCAGTGATTTGTACTGCCTTTCGTTACTCTAGATTTATTCAAGCCATGCAGGGTAGTGCAAGGTGGCCTTGTGTGTCTTGGTAATTCTCACGTAGGTTTTCTGTAGCCCTCAAACCCTTTGCGTGGTGCTAGGGCAGCGCAAAACCTTGATAAATATGCCCTCTAGTGTCTTTGAAGTGTTTGACATGAACATGTGCTCCTCCGAACCTACCTTAATAATTCATGTCCCAAGTTTGCTGCACCAGTTTCACCTAATTTACCTATCAAAACCAGTTCCATTATAGAACCGAGTTGGACAGGACCATTTGGGGGAGATACTGTCAGGAATTCTCAGGTAGTTTTGCCTTGCAAACAGCACCCCTTACTGGGAGTCAGAAAAAGAGTGAGTTTCCGCAAATTGCTAAAAACGTGGCTATTTAAACAGGCATACTAGTAACATCTAGTCTAACACCTTCAGAGCAGCGCCAAAAAGCCAACCTGGTGTATGTGTGCTATATAAATAAAAATTAACATAACATAACATAACAGGAGTTACAGGGGGATACAGCTTTGATAGACTACATAGGGATCCATCTTGAAGGTTAAAGATAGAGGGAGGTTGGTCAATCAGTTTAAGACCTTCATTACAAGTGGCCTGGGAAAAGGACCAGATTTTCCTCACCATTTGAATTACTGATACAACCTGTAGTAGTAATTTCAAGGGTGGGGAAAATCTGTTACTTAAGTTGGACCATACGAATCTACTAATAAATTAAGAATTCACAGGGGGTTTAGTAATTCTTCATCTGATCCCCTGGTAATTCTTTATTCTGGAAGATATTTTAACCAAGGTTTTTTTGCTGCTTTTAGCAGCCACAAAATCAAGATGAAAGTAGAAAACTCATAATTCTAAAAGAGCAAGTAAATCTTGTAACCAGCATCATCATAAGTAAATAGCCAATAGTGACGAGGTTCCAAATGACACTGAAAATGGTGCACAATTGCCTAAGCACCAGTGTAAAATATGTCATCTCGAAACATCAGAACAAAAAATCATTGTTTCCACTCTTCTCCAAACCCACAACCAACCATACACTAACAATATGTAGGTTAGAAGTAGACCTGGGGAAAGGGAAATGGGACAAGAGAGAGAAATAGAAACATTGGAGAGCTCAGTTATTATCATTTTATGTTTGTACTTCTTTTACTGGTGGGTGGGCGGGTGGGCGATGCTGCTCTACTCCCGGAGCAGGGCAGGGGAGAAGTGGTTTGCCCAAACCAGTCATGCGCACTTTCCCCATTCTCATTCAGGCTGCTTTACAGCCTGCATGCAGAACAAGCCCAGGCCCCCATTCCCTGGTTGAGCATCGAGCCAGGAGGCCTAAAACCAATGACAATGCTGCACTGCAGCGTTGCGATTGGTCAGGGAAGTCTGGGTGCCTACCAATCACAACGGTGAATTGCAGCACTGCGATTGGTCAATGGGGACTAGCTGTAGTTCCTGTTCCTCGAGGAAAGCAGGAGCAGAGACGCGGGACCCCGCGGGAAGGTAAGTTAATTTAATAAAAAACCTTTTATATTATGTGCATCCTTGCATGACCCTCTCATTAAACCACCCCCGCCCGCCCCCGGTGTACCACCTCGGAGCCATGCTGGCTGCCACTGTATGAACTGACCAATGGACTGAGCAGTCTGACAAATTCAAATGATGCCAGGAGGCGTCACCCCAGAACTGACCGAGTATAATTGCCTTTCCTAAGGGATTTTTGAGAGACCTAAAATGGATCTGACCGAAGGGCCTCTGTTGTGCTGCTACTGTGGCAGACAAAGACAGATTACTGTCTTCGCGGACTGGACTGGCTACTTAGAAGTTTGCCAAACTTTTCTGGAATAAGCCTTTGCGGAAGGCTTACCTTGCTACCAATCGATACAAGCGCGCATATTGTAGGTGCCAGGGAGTCTAGCTCGACTGAGGGAGACTGCCCCTCTCTTATCTCCTTATCTTTCCTGAATCCTGATATTTAGTATTTCATTAAATCTTATCTAATTTGAATTTCTAATCGGAATGCTAAATGTATTTAAATCTAAACCGTTTCTATTTTAACTGATAAACCAAATTAACTACTTTGATCTGACTTTCCTGTTCTGACTCGTCATTCCTTGTGAGTGTGCATTTATTTTGGGCTACCCTATGACTAATTACAACGATCAAAGGGAAAGTTTCTGTTCATCATAACTTAATGCTATTATTCTTTATTACAATAACGGAATATTTGGTTTGTATGATCCTTGCCCACCCATGTTTTTTTAGGAGATTTGGGTTTACAGTGATCATATTTTATATCTGTGATATTTTCTTTAGGTTTATCTAAATGAGTTTAATTTCGAGTTTGTAAATACAGTTATCTGATTACTAGTCCTCATTGGGTAACTGTCAGTTCCCCCGAATATTCAACTCCTCTCAGCACACAGCACAGTCCATTGGAGGACCAAATGATTGGATAGTAAGTGAGGGCCTAGTAAACGCTTCATCAAGATCATAATGGTTCTTGGATTAGCAGTGGTTTTTAACAGGTTTTCTGAGTCACTCTTGAAACAGGTGGACTTACCATCACCAGAATCTTTACTTGTTTGCTAGTAAGAAAAAATTGTCTTTGGTCAAGTTTTACTTCACAAAGACAGGGTACCAGCTAATAGTGATCGTAAAGAGATTTTAACCAAAAGTCAAAGGTCCATGAGGTTCAAACACAGTCAAAATTCCCAAAGATGCACTATCAAACATCCAACAAGTCTTTTAGCCCATATAACAAAGTTCACCAAAAGTTCCTAACGAAAGGTCAACGAAACCCTGTTATAATGAAGCATCAAGAAGGGAAGGCTTGGACCACCTCTTTGACCTGAGCCGACTTGTGCTGCTGCTTGCATCTAGAAAGTCACAGCATTGCCTAGCAGTGAGTCATTGGGCTCAGTCCCTATTTATGGCAGGACTCCACCCTGGTAGCAGATAATCTCACTAGTCTTCCAGTAATCTTGTGGGATCCAACATGGCCGCCGCCACCACATTGGACATGTCTTCACTAATCCTACTCCACATGTCAGAAAATGGCCACAGTAACATTTAGTAAAAACCTTCTGTGAACCAGGAACCCCCAGGTGCAAGATCCATTTTCTTGCTGACTCAAGGACAAAGCAATAGGCATCAGCTTTAATGCAGCAGATGCAGGACTCACTGGAAGAGAGGACTTAAAGACATATTAAAGGGCTGGAAGGCACCTGAAGGATTCAAAGGCATTTGCACCACTGGATGATGTAGGGGCGCAAGGTCCTGGCCAGAGTGAACAAATCCTGGAAATCCTAGACATGTATGGGCCTCAGAAGAGAGACACGTGAATTGGGTTTGCCCAAGTTATGACTTGAAGCTGAATCTTGAAGGCGAGCCATTAAGATGAGATTTATGGGCCATAAAACGTAAGGACGAGTCACCTTGAGCCACCATTTATTTACTTTTAGTCTTATTTAACTTATGACAGACAAACAAAACGTACTATTGAGCTCCAGGTGCATTTCGTCGAACAGAATTCAAGTAGAAATCAAAATGTATTGTCAAAGTCTCCTTCGATTGTTTTCTCCAAACATTTTGACCAAGCAATGTTTGATAACATACCACTTAAAAATGTTAGAGCTGCCGCTATTTCTTTCAATTGATGGCTTTCAGCTGCTCCCCCAGAAGCACCGCAGAAAAGGAAAAGTCGGTCGTCATTTCTGCACAATACTTATTCGGGCTCACGGTGGTCCATCCACCTGCAGCCCATCAATTAGTTTTTACATTTACTTTCTGCTGCAATTTGGAATTCATTTCCTATCGCAGAGCTTTCACAGTTGAAAAATCACAGGTGGCTGACTATATAGTTACATATATTACACAGTGAAAGATGCCTCATGTTTCATGGAAATATGAATTTTCCCTTCAGATAAGAGGTTGGCCGGTGAAACAGCATGAGCCCTTGTAGATATTTTAAATACAGGTTGTGGCTGCATAATCAGACAATCCATCCTTTTTATATTTAATTTTTCAAGAAAAACGTGGCATTTACATTTTGTAATACATTTTTCAGCACTGATATGTTGGCATGGTAATCATTTTCCCTTGACATACCTCTGTGCAAACATTTTTCATGAAATCTGACGCTCAACTATTAGCACTGCTAAAATGATGATGCCCAAATGAATAATATTTGGAAGTGTTCTTAAAGAGACCATAACAGCTGGGTGTGTTATAAATATTCTATATTCTGTAAAATAACAAATATCTAGGTATATACTATTATCAGTGTGAGCAGATGCAAACTGCAATAATACAATAGACTTAAGAAATAATAAAGAGCCTATGCACAAATTGTCCTTTGTAGTATGCGTAGTAGCACAACATTTCTACCACTCATATATTACAGCAGATATATTACTCCAGAGATCTCAGCACATATACACATATGTTTTTGTAGTAAATATGGGAGTGACATAAGGAGCGGCTGAAAAATGAGAAATCGAAGGGGTTTTGAAAGTGATCCTTGCCATGGTTGCTGACGGAGCAGGAGCTTGAGTTATCTACAACCTGCTCACAGGCTATCCCTGCCCATGTCAAAATACTGGCTGCACCCCATTTCACGGCCACTAGATCCCTCCGAGGATAATCTCTTACAATGTAGGCATTTCATTGGCAAGCTAGCCGCGATGTACTGAGATGCATCAACAGAAGAGTGTGCCAGTTTATTGCAACCCAAAGACGCTGGTGGGAAGGCATGGGGGGCAAGGGCATTTTATGACTTTGCCAACTTCCCTCGTGTGCTAGGTGTCCGTGACTTTACTCACGTGGCACTTGATACACCTCACCACACAACACACCTTTTCAGCAACAGACGCCCCTAGCACACCATCAACATGCAATCTGTCTGCGATGCGAGGGTCTGCTTCACTATTGTGTAAGGCGATTTTCCTGGAAGCGTACACAACAGTTACATCTTCAGTGAGCCACCTCCTACACATCGCTTGGTTTCTGGGGATTTCGGTGTCATGGGGTTCATTGGTAAGTAATGTCATCTCACACTAAGGCTGCATGTGCATCTGGTGGGGTGCCATTTCAAACATTAAACAATTAGACACAATACATGCATATTACACTGACATACACAGCATGTCGGAAGGCATGATGTTTTACTTTTAGGATACAGCCCCATTTTAAGAAATGTCACATGCCTTTCTTGCAGGTAATACAAGGTATGCTCTCTTTACCCATATTCTCATACCCTACAGATGTCCAAACACACTGCAATGGGGCACATCTTGATTGTGATATATGTGCCATACCCAGGTACCCATGGTGGGGTACAGAATAAAGTTCAGAATTTACTGCTGCAGGAAGAACTAGTTAACTCATTTTCTCCTGGGCTGCTAGTTTGGTTGCTGCATTTATATAGTTGGACAGCCTCTAGTCAATGATGAATGATGGACTACCACACCATCCATCTATTCCATTTTAAGAAAAATCTATTTAATTTACATATACGCAAACATTCTACTCTCTAGTTTTCAAATAATTCACTTGATTTTCATTATCCACTCTTTGGTACAAGCTTTCACATGCTACAATTTTGTTTTAGAATATGCATACTCAAAAACGGACTTTTGACATATTTATATTTTATTTTTTTAACTCTTCAATTAATTAAAATCATTACAGTAAAAACAATCAGCGTATAAAAGCTAAAACCATGATCTAAAAACATCTGTTTTTCTTACGTAAAATTGAGCGCCCCACCCCTGTGCCAACACAATCGTCCCTCCCCGGGAATTATAGTCAGTGCCATGTGGCCTTGCGCGCTTTCGTGAAGTCCCCTTTGAGCCTCGCTGGATAAACAGCTATACAAGATAATGGACGTCGCCTCTTACATTTCTTTTGGCCCTCGCTGATGTTAGCACTGTCATTAGATTGGCGGGCTAGGTATGTTTGGGGCCGCTGAGCTTGCTTCCACCAGATTTGCGGTGCCCTTTGCCAAAGTTTTGTTGCTTTCGTTAGCGGCTTTTAGGGCGATCCTAATTTGATGGATGAATTTTGCCAGTCTTGCTAGTGTCTTTGTGTCGGTGGTGGATAGGCACAATGCTGACGCTTCGCTGCAGGTCTCTATTCCATTCGTAATGCAGATTGGACGTAGGAGTCGCCAGCGGTCGTTGTTGATGTGTGGGCAGCAACATAGGATATGCAGCCAAGATTTCCTTGTGTAGGGGCATAGTGTGCAGTTTGTAGATTCCCCATTGCGGGCCCATGCGGGGCTAAAGTCGGCCATTCCTAGTGCTATTAGCCTCATGTAGAGTATTTTGCTTCAGAACAATGGAGTAAGAGCCTCACTTATGTAAGGTTGTGTTTTGCCTGCTTTGTAGGAGTTGCTGGTTTATGGATCTTTTCCAAGCGTTCAGGGGGATGTCTGGCCGTGGAATGCTGTATTCCTTGATCTTCAATGTTTTAAGCGCTTTTCCTAGGCTAATGTGCCAGGCCGTTGCTGATCCCTCAAAGATTATTCTCAGGTGGTGTTTTAAGGAGTGGACCGGGGCCCTCAGTGTCCTTAAATATGACTTTATAATCTCCCCCTGGCATGTCAGGGCTGGCCTTGCTAGGCCTAGCTCCAGTCTTAGCCTTGCATTCCTGGCTGACCTTGGAATATGGAGCACAGCTTTATATGCTTTTACTTGGGCTGAGTTAAGGGCGGCATCCTGTAGCCCGGGGAAGGCCAGATGGCCATAGCTAATTGCTGGTAATAATTTAGCTTTTAGGACCGTTAATATTGGACCAGCTGACGGGCTGATCAGATGATGGCTTAATTGTTTTAGTAGGTGTGTGACCTTGCTGGCCTTGGTGCTCAGTTGTTTCAGGTGGGCCTTCGCCTTGGCCCGCTCCTTCAGCCAAACTCCTAAATAATTACATGCATCCACCGTGTTGATTTGTAGATTGCCCATTAGCCATTGTGTGTTCTTCTTCCGATGGTATGTCCCAAAAATGACCACCTTGGTCTTTCCTTGATTGATTGTCAAGTTGTTGATGTTGTTAGGGCTCTTTGTAGGCCCACCCTTGTATGATCCAGTATAGCTGTGTCGTCGGCGTATTGTAGCACCGGCAACCTCACGCTCCACGTCTAGGAGCTACTAGGCTAGCTCCTTTTAGGGCCTCCCCCAGGTCTGCTGTGTATAGATTGAACAGAATGGGGGCCAGCACGCATCCTTGCTTCCACCCGTTCTCCGTTTGTATTTTAGGGAACACTGTGCGGCCGCTGGTTTTAACCCGCTCCCAAGTATCTTCGTAAAGTGATCTGATTGCCTTCAACAGGTTTGGTGGAATGCCCCAGTTTTCTAGCTTCCACCATAATCGTTTGCAGACCACTTTATCGAAGGCTGTACTATAATCAACGAAACAGCAGAAAAGTGGTGGGTTATTTTTCAGGGTTGCCTGAGATATAAATAAGTCAGTGCCAGTACGTTGCCGAAAATTGATGACTGTGACCTAAATCCGGTCTGGTAAAAGGGTATTATGCTTTTCTTTTCGGCCCACTTCTCCAAATCCTTCAATAGTAGACGGGCATATGCCTTTGCTTCCAAGTCAAGCAGGGCTATAAGCCTGTGGTTATATGGCTTGAGTCCATCCCCTTTTTTGAAAATCGGTACCAATATTGAGCCCTTCCAAGAATCGGGGGTTGTAGCTGTCAAGAAGGTGTGGTTATTGAGCGGGGTTAGAATTGCTGCCCAGAAGTCGGATGCCAGTTTGAAAACCGGAGCTGGGATCCCGTTGGGCCCCGGTGCCCCGTCGTACTTCATATTTTGAATAGTCTTAATGACTATTTGCGGGTTTGTCCATACAACTTGAGTACCTTATGCTGCCGCCTGGTATCTAGCTTCCATTGGTGAGTTGCCTGCGCTGAGAGTCATGTCACCTGGCTTTGCACTGGCTAGCCCGGCTCGTCCTTCTCCGCGGCTGGTCCCCTCTGTACTGGCCATGTTAGTGGGTGTGATTACATATAGCTGCTTCACGTAAATCATCCAGGCTTTTTCGGCTACACTATTTTCTCTCGGGCCCCTCGACTGCTCCTCTGGTTTATGTGTCTCCATATTCCTGCGAAGTTCTTTTGCTTTAGCAGTGTGAAAACTCTGAGCCATTCCCTTTCTATGTTGGCTTTTTTATGTTCCCATATTTTTTCCTTAGGGCTGCCCTCAATGAAGTCACGGATGGGCCCTCTGATTGTTCGCCCCCTCTTTTCTTTGTTGCGAGCGCCTTATGCAGGAGCCGTTTGCTGTCTCGTATGCCTTTGTTCGACCAGATGCCTCCAGATCTTGTTTGCCCTTTGGCCCTGGTGCGATGGGGCTTGGGGTTCCCGAACTTTGCTAGTAATTCCTCTGCCATTATTTCCCAGCTGTTTATGGGGGAACGTGTAGGGGACAGATTTCCTTCATTTTTTTGTTCCAGCCATGTTTTGAGAGTGTGCTCTATCCTGTCGGACCATTTTATCCTCCTCAGGGCAGTGTATCTTTCATCCCCTAGTGATTCGCCAATAAATTGGAGTATGTTGGCTGACGGGACTTCCAGCTGGAACACCGCTCTCAGTGGTCTATGATCACTATCCGTCCTATCTTCAACTACAAAATCTTTCAATCTGGCCACCATCCCTTCGCTGGCCATGATGTAGTTGATCCTTGAGGAATCCCGAAAAGTGGGTAAGGGTTCCCATAAGTTTGAACGGGCTTTTTTCCATGTGTAAGTTGAGGTCAGTTTGTGGTTGTTAAGAAGGACTTGGAGGGGTGCTGCCCTACCTTGTCCCTGAAGAGAAGAGTCAGCTTTGTCGAGGTCCTTCAGGTTGAAGTCCCCGGCTAGAATGACCTGATGTGCTGGGTGCTTGAATATTAGGTCGTCTATTTTCCGTGTCAGTATCCCCAGCTGATTTTTCAAGGTGATCTGCGTGGGATTAATATAACAGTTTATTATCAGCAGGCGCATTGGTTGTGAGTTCTGAGCCAGGCCTCCGATTTGTAGAACTTGCAGCCCTGGTGAATTCAGGTTGATGTCTGTGGCTTCGAGGGCGCTTTCGTCTTTTCTGAAAACTGATAGTCCACCCGCCGGTCTGCCAAAGAGGTTCCTTTGTATAGCTGGGACAAAGTGCTTCTGGAACCCAGCCAGTGGAGTACTGGACAGCGCCCATGTCTCTTGGAGGCAGAGTATGTCCCCGGTTTCCAGGAACTGCTTCAGGTTTTTGTTTCCGTTGATTTTGCCAATCCCTGCTAAATTCCAAGAAATTATGGTAGGTTGCTGCTTGCTGAACACTCCTCTCCCAACTTCTCTCCTGCCGGGCTGGTGTTCTCGGCTGTTAGGAGTGTTGTGGTATCCTTCCTGGCAATCCGGTGCATATAAATGACATACGCAAACAATCACAATCACAAACAATCACAGTTACAAATTTTGGGATCCTCTCCATGCTGGAGTTCCCCTCCTGCATGGGAAGGTATTTCCTGATAACAAAATAAGGAGAGGGGAGAGGAGGATATGGCTAGGTTTGTCCTCCTAGGTACTAATAACGCAAAAAAAGATCCGACATCAGGGATCAGAGAACCTAGCTAGATGGGAAGGGAGGGGTCTACTTAGTGAGTAAGACGCACCTCAAATAGAGAAAAGAAAATACTTTTCTTGAGTCCCCTCACTCACCAAAGGTTTCCCCTAGGTGACATGCTTCATCATTGGGGCCATCCCAAGCATCTACTGCTTGGGGCATGATGCGACTTGCGACAGTTACGTAGGAGCACGATTTAGTGAAGACTATGTGTAGTGCAGTGAGAGGGGAGTGGTGTGGGTTTTATATTAAAAATTACCTAGCTAGTGAGCGTAAATGAGTTTATTCGTGCTCCTAGTTGGTAAAGGATAAAAAGGGGGGGTTAATAAAAGGGAGGAATTAGGTAATAATGTGCTAATAGTCCCTAATATTGAAAGCCAACATGTTTCGAGGTTATCCCCTGAACCTCTTCTTCAGGACTGCATGGGGACCAGCCCCATGTGTACCACTCCGTGCAAAGACCTATAATAAGGTGATAAAGTAAAAAGGAAAAATAAACGCGCACATTAGTGTCAGCGTAAATCAATCACATATGGTTAGATTGAACGCGTAGTATCTGGAGAAATACAAAAAACATACATGTTAATATGCTGCCTGCCCAACGATGTCGTGGGCAGGTGATTCATCTAAGATCAATTTCAACCGTAGGTGATGGTCCTCATGCCTGTAACTTAGAATAGGTGTAGACATCCAATGTTGTCTGGTAAAACACATATGAAAAGACATTACACTCGTGATGGGACATCCGACATAACAGACACAACATAAACATATATAGTGGCATTTGGACCTACTTAGTAGTTAATCAAAATTTGCCTCATGGTCTGCCGGGGTGGAGGAGCCTAAATAACCCTAGGAGAGAGTGGGGGTTATAAAGCTTAGAGTTGGTATGGCGTTACAGCCCTGCAGAATGGATAAAAGTTTAAGTTAGTGAAAAAAAAGGAAAAAGGGGCTCAAGGTTGCAAGTTAGTCCCAGGCGCAGGAGAGAGAAAACTTACTTGACTCGGCTTGCCTCCGTCAAATTGACCTATTGGATCCCATCGGCGGACCGCATCTTAGCGTGTCTTGGGTTCCAGTGGTTTAAATACTCTCTGAGATTGTTAGAAAATGCTTAGTCACAGGCTCTTGGAAGAGAAGAGCTGGGCCGTGTGTAGGGCTTCGTTTGTAGCGGCCATCTTGAGTGTTGTAGGCAATGCGTTTTAGATCTATGAAAGTTGGATAAGGATTGTAAAATAATTGTGAAGGGTGCGGAGCACACTAGCATTGAAGGGGAAGAGTTAGAGAATTATTAGGAAAAAATTATTGAAAGCGGACAATGGCGAGTCTCGAACCTGGGAGGTCGAGAGGGAGTTGTCTTAGTAGTAGGAGGAAACACAATAATGTGGTGGCCCTTTTAGCCTAGTCGGCTAAGGAAGGGAAAGATAGGGAAAGACATAGTCCCAGGCACAATTGAGAAGGGTGGGCACTGGCTCATAGCTAAAAATGGGAAAAAATGATTAATGAGGAAAAATGTAAGGTAACAAAAGAAAAATTAAAATTAAAAGTAAAAATGAATGGAAAGGAATTAAGGGCAAAATTAATAGAATTAAGGACACAATTAGAATGATGCAAGACATTGGCAACAAAGGTGTAAAAATGATGCACATGGTTTTCTTAAAGTAAAGATTATCAAGCAAAAAAATAATTTAAAAAACAGGTAATAAAAATTAGGAAAAAGGACTAGGGGTTAGGCAAAAATCAGAATATACAACAAGTTAAAAAAGGAAAAATGAAAAAAGCAAAATATGTCTGTGAGGTTATGCCTGTTTATCTGACAAATTGGCCCCACGGGATATTGTCATTTAATCCTTTGGTATCGGTGCGCAGTTTGAAGACCCAGCGTTGTTCTTTTTCTAACAGTCTATGCTCGAGGTTGTCACAAGGCTTAATATGCTTCAAGACCACCCACCTCATGTCGTTAGGTGTGTGTTGCATGTCGTTAAAATGTGCTGTCATTCTGGTACTTGCTCTGTGGCATCGGATGTTGCTGTGGTGTTCACAAATCCTTGTGCTCACCTTCCTAGTTGTCATGCCCACATAGTGGAGATTGCAGGAGCATGTGATTAGGTAGACTACACCCACTGTGTTGCATGTCGTGAAATTTCTGAGTTCCCATGTCGTGCTTGTGTTGAATTGGACCGTTTTTGTGGTCGAGGTCAGGTGGCACACACTGCAGTTATGACAGGGGTGATGGCCTGTAGGTAAAGTGCTTATGGTCTTTTGCATGTTCCTCTGGTTCGCTTTTGGGCGTGTGTGTACCAAGAGGTCGCGTAGATTTCTTCCCCTCCTATGTGAAAACATGGGTGTTGGGATATCAAGGTTGCCGCTGTTAAGGATCCTCCAGTGTTTTTTTACCATCTTGGTGATTTTGCCCGACGCTGTGCTAAAAGTGGTGATGCAGATGGGTCTCCTGTCTTTTTCAGTTTCCTGTTTAACTTAAGTTTCTAGGAGGGCATCTCTGTTGTTATTTTTTGCTCTCTTCTTTGCTTTATTGATGACATGAGAGGGATACTTTCTGTCTTTCAGTTTTTTTGCCAGGTCTCTGGCCTGTTCCTCATAGTCGCACGTTTCCGTGCTATTTCTCCTTAATCTGAGGAATTTGCCAAATGGTAGGTTCTCTTTGAGGTGTCTTGGATGGAAACTGTCGTAGAGCAAGAAACAGTTCTTCGCAGTGGGTTTAAAATGAGTAGTGGTTTTTAGGTGTTCTTCTGCGGCGTAGATGTTGAGGTCTAGAAAGGTAAGCTCAGATCTGCTCATTGTGTGTGTAAGTTTGAGGAAAGGATCTTGTAAATTCAACCATTCTAAAAACAGATTAGCCTCTCTTTCATCGCCATTCCATATTACTAGGATATCATCTATGTATCTCTTCCATTCGGTGATCAGGGGCCGAAAGGTGTTGTTGTCTGAAAGGATCTTATGTTCTTCCATGTGGTAGACATACAAACCCGCTACACTAGGAGCGAAGGTGCTGCTCATACTGGTCCCATGTTGTTGTTGGAAGATTGTATCTTCGAAACGGAAGAAATTTTCAGTGAGGGCCCATTTGCAACATTCCAAAACCATATGTCGCGGTGTATGGTAAGGCCAGGACACTCCATAGAGAATGTCTTCTAGGATGTCCAGGGTTGCCTTATGCGGTAGGCTTGTGTAGAGGCTTTCCACATCAAGACCTATGAGAATGTTGTTACTGGGGTCGAAGGGTAAGTCCTTGAGGAGGGAGAGGACTGCTTTTGTTTCTTTGAGGTAAGTATTAGTATTCTGAATGAGCGGCCGTAGGAAAGCATCCGCAAATTTTGATAGTGGTTCAAGGATGGAACCGATACCTGAGACTACAGGACGTCCCGGGGGGTTCTCCAACCGTTTATGGATCTTTGGTAGTGTGTAGAAGTATGGCATTGTGGGGTGATTGTTGATCAAGAAATCACCCTCTTTTTTAGTTACCCAATCGTGAGCCAGGGCTTCTTCCACCATGCTGGTTATTCCAATTCGTATACGTTCGGTAGGGTCTCTGCGATGCGTTTGTAGTTCCTCTCGTCTGATAGGAGTCTGAGGCATTCTGAACGGTATGCCTCTGTGCTTTGTATAACAATGCCACCCCCTTTGTCGGCTGGCTTGATGGTGATATCTCCATTGTCCGCCAGAGATTTAAGTGCCTCTTGCTCCATTTTGGTCGTGTTATGGAAGACTTTGAGTGTTCTTGGATCCAAATCTCCTGCTTCTCTTAGAACTGCTTTCTCAAACGCCAGTAGTTCTACTGGTAGGGCAGTGGATGGTGGTGTGAATGTTGACTTTGGGCGTAGGTTGGTGTCACCTCTTGGAGCATCCGTTAGTGGTTTATTATCAAAATAAACTCTCAATTTGAGTTTCCTTATGAACTCGCTCAGTTCACAACTGAGTAAGAACTTGTCCAGGGATGGGGTGGGTACGAAATCCCAAACCCTTCTCTAGGACCTCGAGTTGGTTCTTAGATATGGCGGTCCCTGATAGGTTACCCACTAGACTTGATTGTTGCTGGTGCTCGGTTGGTTCGGAGGGCCCATGCTCCTCGTTTGACCCCGTGTGGGCTCCAGAGGTTGTGCCCAATGGACTTATTGTCCCCTTCTTGTTTTTCCTCGCTGTGGTCCCTGGCCTCGTCCTTGTCCTGTGTATTCAGCTTGGGTACTGGGTTCCCAGTATGGGTATGGTTGTGGTTGATATTGTTGTGGACCATAGTAATAGGGTGCTGCTAGGAAAGGTGGTGGCTGGAAAGGAGGCCATCCATAATTGCCTGGGTTGCCCCTGTATTTCATCCTACGTCCTCTGTTGCATTGTCCCCTTGTGTAATTCCTCCGTCCTGGGCTTTGGTTTGAGCTGTTGGAGCTAGTATCTACACGAGGGGACAACGCAACAGAGGACGTAGGATGCGATACAGGGGCAACCCAGGCAATTATGGATGGCCTCCTTTCCAGCCGCCAACTTTCGAAGCAGCACCCTATTACTATGGTCCACAACAATATCAACCACAACCATACCCATACTGGGAACACAGTACCTAAGCTGAATACACAGGACCACAGGGTCCTTTTTTAGGACGAGGCCAGGGACCACAGTGAGGAAAAACAAAAAGGGGACAACAAGTCCATTGGGCACAACCTCTGGAGCCCACACGGAGTCACACGAGGAGCATGGGCCCTCCGAACCTACAGAGCACCAGCAACAATCAAGTCTAGTGGTTAACCTATCAGGGACTGCCATACCTAAGAACCAACTCGAGGTCCTAGAGAAGGGTTGGGTTTCGTACCCACCCAATCCCTGGACAAGTTCTTACTCAGTTGTGAACTGAGCGAGTTCATAAGGAAACTCAAATTGAGAGTTTATTTTGATAATAAACCACTAACGAATGCTCCAAGAGGTGACACCAACCTACGCCCAAAGTCAACATTCACACCACCATCCACCGCCCTACCAGTAGAACTACTGGCTTTTGAGAAAGCAGTTCTAAGAGAAGCAGGAGACTTGGATCCAAGAACACTCAAAGTCTTCCATAACACGACCAAAACGGAGCAAGAGGCACTTAAATCTCTGGCGGACAATGGAGATATCACCATCAAGCCAGCCGACAAAGGGGGTGGCATCGTTATACGAAGCACATAGGCATACCGTTCAGAATGCCTCAGACTCCTATCAGATGAGAGGAACTACAAACGCATCGAAGAAGACCCTACCGAACGTATACGAATTGGAATAACCAGCATGGTGGAAGAAGCCCTGGCCCACGATTGGGTAACTAAAAAAGAGGGTGATTTCTTGATCAACAATCACCCCACAATGCCATACTTCTACACACTACCAAAGATCCATAAACGGTTGGAGAACCCCCCGGGACGTCCTATAGTCTCAGGTATCGGTTCCATCCTTGAACCACTTTCAAAATTTGCGGATGCTTTCCTACGGCCGCTCATTCAGAATACCAATACTTACCTCAAAGACACAAAAGGAATCCTTTCCCTCCTCAAAGACTTACCCTTCGACCCCAGTAACAACATTCTCATAGGTCTTGAAGTGGAAAGCCTCTACACAAGCCTACCCCATAAGGCAACCCTGGACATCCTAGAAGACATTCTCTATGGAGTGTCCTGGCCTTACCATACAGAGTGACATATGGTTTTGGAATGTTGCAAATGGGCCCTCACTGAAAATTTCATCCGTTTCGAAGATACAATCTTCCAACAACAACACGGGACCAGTATGGGCAGCACCTTCGCTCCTAGTGTAGCGTGTTTGTATGTCTACCACATGGAAGAACATAAGATCCTTTCAGACAACAACACCTTTCGGCCCCTGATCACCGAATGAAAGAGATACATAGATGATATCCTAGTAATATGGAATGGCGATGAAAGAGAGGCTAATCTGTTTTTAGAATGGTTGAACTTACAAGACCCTTTCCTCAAATTTACACACACAATGAGCAGATCTGAGCTTACTTTTCTAGACCTCAACATCTACGCCGCAGAAGGACACCTAAAAACCACTACTCATTTTAAACCCACTGCGAAGAACTGTTTCTTGCTCTATGACAGTTTCCATCCAAGACACCTCAAAGAGAACCTACCATTTGGCCAATTCCTCAGATTAAGGAGAAATAGCACTGAAACGTGCGACTATGAGGAACAGACCAGAGACCTGGCAAAAAAACTGAAAGACAGAAAGTATCCCTCTCATGTCATCAATAAAGCAAAGAAGAGAGCAAAACATAACAACAGAGATGCCCTCCTAGAAACTTACGTTAAACAGGAAACTGAAAAAGACAGGAGACCCATCTGCATCACCACTTTTAGCACAGCGTCGGGCAAAATCACTAAGATGGTAAAAAACACTGGAGGATCCTTAACAGCGGCAACCTTGATATCCCAACACCCATGTTTTCACATAGGAGGGGAAGAAATCTACGCGACCTCTTGGTACACACACGCCCAAAAGCGAACCAGAGGAACATGCAAAAGACCATAAGCACTTTACCTACAGGCCATCACCCCTGTCATAACTGCAGTGTGTGCCACCTGACCTCGACCACAAAAATGGTCCAATTCAACACAGGCACGACATGGGAACTCAGAAATTTCACGACATGCAACACAGTGGGTGTAGTCTACCTAATCACATGCTCCTGCAATATCCACTATGTGGGCATGACAACTAGGAAGGTGAGCACAAGGATTTGGGAACACCACAGCAACATCCGATGCCACAGAGCAAGTACCAGAATGACAGCACATTTTAACGACATGCAACACACACCTAACGACATGAGGTGGGTGGTCTTGAAGCATATTAAGCCTTGTGACAACCTCGAGCATAGACTGTTAGAAAAAGAACAACGCTGGGTCTTCAAACTGCGCACCGATACCAAAGGATTAAATGACAATATCCCGTGGGGCCAATTTGTCAGATAAACAGGCATAACCTCACAGACATATTTTGCTTTTTTCATTTTTCCTTTTTTAACTTGTTGTATATTCTGATTTTTGCCTAACCCCTAGTCCTTTTTCCTAATTTTTATTACCTGTTTTTTAAATTATTTTTTTGCTTGATAATCTTTACTTTAAGAAAACCATGTGCATCATTTTTACACCTTTGTTGCCAATGTCTTGCATCATTCTAATTTTGTCCTTAATTCTATTAATGTTGCCCTTAATTCCTTTCCATTCATTTTTAATTTTAATTTTCCTTTTTCTTTTTCTTTTGTTACCTTAAATTTTTCCTCATTAGTCATTTTTTCCCCATTTTTAGCTATGAGCCAGTGCCCACCCTTCTCAATTGTGCCTGGGACTATGTCTTTCCCTATCTTTCCCTTCCTTAGCTGACTAGGCTAAAATGGCCACCACATTATTGTGTTTCCTCCTACTACTAAGACAACTCCCTCTCGACCTCCCAGGTTCGAGACTCACCATTGTCCTCTTTCAATAATTTTTTCCTAATAATTCTCTAACTCTTCCCCTTCAATGCTAGTGTGCTCCGCACCCTTCACAATTATTTTACAATCCTTATCCAACTTTCATAGACCTAAAACGCATTGCCTACTAAACTCAAGATGGCCGCTACAAACGAAGCGCTACAGACGGCCCAGCTCTTCTCTTCCAAGAGCCGGTGACTAAGCATTTTCTAACAATCTCAGAGAGTATTTAAACCACTGGAACCCAGGACACGCTAAGATGCGGTCCGCCGATGGGATCCAATAGGTCAATTTGACGGAGGCAAGCCGAGTCAAGTAAGTTTTCTCTCTCCTGCGCCTGGGACTAACTTGCAACCTTGAGCCCCTTTTTCCTTTTTTTTCACTAACTTAAACTTTTATCCATTCTGCAGGGCTGTAACGCCATACCAACTCTAAGCTTTATAACCCCCACTCTCTCCTAGGGTTATTTAGGCTCCTCCACCCCGGCAGACCATGAGGCAAATTTTGATTAACTACTAAGTAGGTCCAAACGCCACTATATATGTTTTATGTTGTGTCTGTTATGTCGGATGTCCCATCACGAGTGTAATGTCTTTTCATATGTGTTTTACCAGACTGCATTGGATGTCTACACCTATTCTAAGTTACAGGCATGAGCACCATCACCTACGGTTGAAATTGATCTTAGATGAATCACCTGCCCACGACATTGTTGGGCAGGCAGCGCATTAACATGTATGTTTTTTGTATTTCTCCAGATACTACGCGTTCAATCTAACCATATGTAATTGATTTATGCTGACACTAATGTGCGCGTTTATTTTTATTTTTACTTTTTACTTTATCACCTTATTATAGGTCTTTGCACGGAGTGGTACACATGGGGCTAGTCCCCAGGTGGTCCTGAAGAAGAGGTTTAGGGGATAACCTCGAAACATGTTGGCTTTCAATATTAGGGACTATTAGCACATTATTACCTAATTCCTCCCTTTTATACCCCCCTTTTTATCCTTTACCAACTAGGAGCACGAATAAACTCATTTACGCTCCCTAGCTAGGTAATTTTTAATTTAAACTCACACCACTCCCCTCTCACTGCACTACACATAGTCTTCACTAAATAGTGCTCCTATGTAACTGTCGCAAGTCGCAGCACGCCCCAAGCAGTAGATACTTGGGATGGCCCCAATGATGAAGCATGTCACCTAGGGGAAACCTTTGGTGAGTGAGGGGACTCAAGAAAAGTATTTTCTTTTCTCTATTTGAGGTGCATCTTACTCACTAAGTAGACCCCTCCCTTCCCATCTAGCTAGGTTCTCTGATCCCTGATAAGGTATTTCATGCCCACGTCGAGGGTTCCCTTCCCCATTTGGAGTCTCTGCCCCACATGTTGACATTTCCACATCTCATGGGGTGGTGGGGGGGAGATCTCCACCTATGGCAACAAACAGGAAATTACATAAAAAAACTGGAACTCTGCCATTTTCTGGTCATTCTGAGCCATCCTTTCACCACAAGAGTATCCACGTCTATTCTGCTGCCCCTTCCTTGGTTATAACCTCCAACATGGCTGAGGGACAAGATGAGATAGCCCCCCATTCACTGATGAAGGATTGGAGGTTATTTGTGTGGGGGTCCTCCGAAGGTACCCACAGATTGAAGGGGGCCTGAGACCTAGCTAAGCAATGTAGCACATACCCAAATTAGGATAGACATCTCTACAGCTGGGGAAGATATATCACAAGAGCTGGAAGGAGTATTGTCACTGGGCCCAGTTTAAGGCCCAGGGCATTCTGAGTTTGTCTTCCCAGCAAAATATCCAGCACACCTGCATGACACCATTGTTCAGGAGCATCCTGAGAGCACCCTAGCTGACCCTCCACTTTCATCTGGACTGGTTTGAGTACCAGACAGGTGGTAAGTATATTATTTGTGTATTCACTTAAGAGCACATGGTGTCAAGTCATGTGTTCAGTCTGAGCTTTATTTTAACATACCATGCTGTATTCAGCCTGTGTTATTTGTGTGTTATTTGTGTGTTATGAAAGATTACAAAGGTTACAAATACTAACATGTATTTATTGTTTTTTTATTAGATTTATTAAGCATCTTATCTACATAATGGGAATGCTTTTCAAACTCTATACTTTGTTACAACATCACACTTAAACACAACTTGAATATTTGGGATCTGTTACATTTACATTTTGTCAAAGTTAGTTGATGTGATGGTGACATTGTATATCTATACCTTCCTTCCTCCACACCATATTTTTCAGTTAAAAATATCTAAATTCACACAATTATTAAAATCTTTTCTAAAATTGTACACTAACATCCACAATAAGACATAATCCTCTAGAATGCTACATTGTCTTGTACAAAGAAACATTGATCTAAGCTAGGCAGTGTGTTGACAATTTTGCACATCGTCTGTTAAATCTTTAATCACTGGATTATAGAAAAAACAATCACCTTTGCACAAACCTTTCTCTCCCTTTGAATACCTGATTCCAGAAATATTTGGAAATTATCATTTCTTACTATTTGGAAATTTGCAAAAATTACTAAAAAAACATTAGCTTGATACATGTGTTTTAAAAGCTTCCTATTATCACTATCTAGGAATATAATATCTCTTTCAAATAAATTATATTAGATATGCAGTATTGAACATATGAATTCAACATTTCTGTGTCTTTGTCACCTTCCTTTTCAGCTGACTGGGCTAGCCATAGATAATAGGAGCAGGGTCTGGGGCAAGGAAGATCCTTGACTGCAAGGCGGTGTGACACCTATCTACCCTTAGCAAGGGGGAGGAAGTGGTGGAGTGCGCATGCCTAGATACAAACAAGATCTGTCACAAAAAGACTCTGGGCTGAGACTGTAAATCCAACTGTGAGGTTGGGGAATGTGGACACCACCAGCCAGGGGAGACAGATGTTGGAGCTTCTCCTGGCTTTGAGTAAGACTAACCAGTGGTGTCTGAAGAACAGTGTCCACTACCATTTAGCCCTGAGTCCCCCTCCCACTTAAATCCAAAGGCATCCATACCATCGGGCCTGCAGCTGCACACCCTGCACATTTTTAATCATTTCCACCCACAAGTACATGCCAAGAATAACACCAGCAGCAGAGGGACACTTTTGCCCCCAACATCCTACAATCCTTTTGTATAGCCCACTCCCTTACCCCAGATAATATGTCCTTAGCATCTCTCAAGAAGGTCCTGAGGCCAATCGGAAAGGTTCAGGGAGTGATCTCCGAATATCCAGGATGTACTTGGAGTGGTCTGAATTTTCCAATGGAAGGTCACTGAACAGCTCTGATATTCATGTGGCTACATGAACTCCTCACTATCAGGTCTTGCACCACATCTGCCTTCTCAACCCTCTCTCTTCCTGTTGTGTACCAGCTTCCAGTTCATCTCTGGTCCCTGTTTCCCTATTGTCCCTGTGTTTCCTTCTTCCTGTAGTGTGACTGATTCTATCACAGTCATTCATTTAACATACACATCAGAGGAGGACTTTTTTAGTAAAGTGAGGCCTGAGAAGGCCAGGAGCTTTGTCACCGAGCCAGGGGCTTGACTCGGGCATTCCCCTAACTTGGGGGAGTGACTTTATTATAGTTTAGGATGTTAGACATTGATTCTGATCTCTGGGGTTTTAGACAAAATTAAGAATTCCTTTAATGAACTGTTTTTTTTTACTCGTTATGGAGAATTTTTTAATTGGTCCCCTTTGTATATACACTTCTTACATTGATATTTGCTCCTACCTCCCCAAGTTGGTAGTTCCCTTCTGAGGTAAGTCTTCATCTTATTTTATTTTGCCCATTCCCAAGGACTGTTTATAATTTCTCCAAAGTAATATTTTTGAAAAGATCTCCCCTTTTGAATTATCTATTAAAATTTAAAACACTAATACCTTTCCTGATTGTTTAAATTTACAAAATTAATGTATTTTATTTTAGGCAAAAGAAATGTTTACTTATTTAAAATATCATAACAACATTTTCATATGTAATATATTTTGAAGGTAAATCAAGGACAGAACATAAATGCCACTTTCCTATGTAGTAACTACAACATCTAACACTCATACAGATGAAAGAGAAACAAAAATGTTTGTTTTTTATAAAAAGGTATCAGGGGGCATACTATCAAGCACTGCGTTAAAATTATCGCCGCTTTAGCGTCAGAAAACTGCCGCTAAAGCGGCGATAATGAGCTTGATAATATGCCGCAGAGAATTCCCATAGAAGCCCATGTTGACACCAGAACATGGGCTTCTATGGGAATTCTCAAGGGCATATTATCAAGCCCATTATCGCCTCTTTAGCGGTAGTTTTCTGCCGCTAAAGCGGCGATAATTTTAACGCCGTTTGTTGATAATATGCCCCCAAGTATTTTATGTTTCTAAAGGTTTTCAGTTAGCGTTAAGGACAGAGTTGAAAAACTTGACTAAACAAAAGTTAATTTGGGAGTTTGACCCTAAGCATTACTGGTGGTGAGATTGTCTGAGAGTGCGCTTGTCTTATGGGTGATTGAGTCGGTGGTGTGCGAGTTGGTGATGGTGAAGGTGTGCAGTTGGAGGTAGTGAAGGTAGTTATGGCAGCGGTGTGAAGTAGGCAGATTGTGTGTGCCTTCTCGATAGACGTGCCTCTGTAGAATCTTGTGCATTCGCTGACTGTGAAGAATGACATTGGCATGTTTAGCTTATTGTCTCTATCATCTTTATGGCAAAGGCATGTTGCCTTACATTATCTTCCTACATGCTCTTGACGAATCTCAGCCATGTCTTGGCAACATTTTGCATCAAATCCAAGGCAGAGGTGTGCAATCAATCATCTGAGGGTGGCCTTTAAGGGACAAAGCTGTGTCAAGTGGAGTACTCCCATTGCATTAATATCCCCCCACACATTAGACTGTTGTAGAAAATAATCCTCCCAGAGAGCAAAATTAGACAGTGTCAACCACTGCCACTCACTTGCGTGTTCTTCTGACAAGGCCAGCAGGTTGACCGGCATGGAGAGGGGTGGAATTTGGGCAGTTGTGGGGGTATGATGACTTGAGGAGACTGGTCCCTCACCAGGGGTTTTCTCTCTCACAGATGCATGAGAAAAGTCTGGAGATGCACCTTCATGGGAGGAGTGTGGAAGAAATTGTACACAGGTACCCGCCAGTTGAGGGCTGTGGGGTAGTGAGTCTTGTGTAAGCACTGGCCTTCATGGAGATGTCCTGTGTCGGGTCAATAATGTGCTCCTCCTCATCCACCTCCTCCTCTTTTTCAACCAGCATCTCCTCCTCCTCTTCTTCTCGATCAGTGCTGGTTGTTGCGATAATTGCGTGGAGGAAGAGTGAATGTTCACCTTGGATTACCCGCCATCCTTCACTTGAAGATGGTTCATCATCATTGTCCCCAGTACCTGCTAGAAGAAGATGTATACAGTTGAATTTCATCAAATACAGTTATTTGTTCAACATTCTGCATATTGCTCTAATTGACATTGTTTTGAGAAAAATAAATAAAGTCAATACTATGTCAACATAAAGAAACATATGAAATTAAGAGTTGATCCATCCATACGATTATATCCCAATAATGTAAACTTACCAGCCAGGGCCACTGATGTTTGATTTCTGGATGACCTTTGTGATGTCATCTGCTGAATCAGTGTCCTTGTATTTGGCTTTTCCTAGGTATTTCCTGATCAAGAAGCTATAAAGAGCAGAATTATGTTTGATGATTGTTGCCCGTCTATAATGTGATCACATGCTAGCACAGTAGGAATAAATACATAAAAGGAAAACAATCAGCACCAATAAAAAACCTTTTAACATTGTATAAAACATTTAAAAAAGGGAAAATAAGTTTGTGATAGAACAAATGTTGAGATGCAATAGTTAATATCACAGGTTATCAGACTTACCTACCAGGTATTGGCCCAATTGCCATTCCCAAGATATCTCCTGCTGTCATGGATGTTGATGTTCAAAAAGGGGGCACCAGTGGCTGTTGTATGACACATAGAGGAGAGAGAGCCATCTTAAATCATACATGAAAATGACATTTTGGTGGCATAAACACAAACTACCTACAAAGATTCCACTGCCGCAAGTTAAGACAAGGCCTAATAGATATCTTATTGGGCTTTGTCTCCAATGTCAAGTCTTAGGGAAATTTTATCAGACAGTATATAACTTATTTAATTATTGTATTACATATTGACCAAGGTGTAAATAGGGGTTTGTGATTTTATTCCTACAGCTACCCTGTCAGTAACAAATAAACACCCAAAACTAAAAGAGAAGACATGCCACTTACCAGTCTCCACTGTTTGTGTGCTCTCTGAAGCCAGTCTGGGTTTTGGTGCACTGCTAGGAGAAGGAATAGATGCTGTGGCAGGTTGTGGATGAGACAACAATACAGGGCCTTAAAAGTGTAAAAGAAAGTGCATAATTATAGTAGTTTAAAAATATAAATGTGATAGTCAACTTTGACAACAATTAAATAATTTAAAATAAATATAGTGTTAGGGTTTAACTACCTAAGCTGTATCAATACCCTAATGTGTGGTATTGACATACCTATGTGCGTTTGGGCTGCGTTTATGGGACTTGTCCCATGTGTGGCCCTGCTGCACTTGCAATAACTGTGCCCCAACTGAAGCAAGCAATCTACTAAAAAGAGAAGCTGTATGAAAAAAGTAGAAATACAAACAATTTTATTGAAATATGTAGGTATAAATGTGTTAGAGGGAGTTTTGAGGAGTGTCTAAGAATATAGATATAAGGGACGGACAGATATGGGTAAATGATTGTAGATTTGTTTTTAGTGAGATAGAGGGATTTTGAATCTTACCAGGCACCACCTTAGTGCTGTTGGTTAGAAAGAGGGGCCCATAATGCAGGTGGGGTTGCATTGTGAAGAAAACAGCCTTCATGGGAGGCAGGGATGAAATGGATATGTGATCCTGGTGACCCTCTAGGAAGAGTTTGTATCAGCTAAATCCTGGACAACTTCTGCTTCATCTGCTTCCTCCTGTATTGCCACTTTTTTTAAAATATCATCCGCTGTGTGTGACCTCGCTGATGGCTTTGTTCAGTCTGTTACTGTCAGAGCTCCACAAGCCTTACCTTCTGCTTGCAGAGTGGTCCCACAGAGATGACATGAACAACCTACACCGTCTCCCACCTCTCCCTAGTGATAGAAACTATACTGACGAGGGTGAAGATGGGGGCCGGGAGAAGGGATCCTAAATGGTGTAGGGTGTGTTCCTTCTGTGTGTCAACCTGGTAGTGAATGATCATTACAGGTGAGGGAATCCTCCTAGAAACAGCCACATGTTAGGGACATTTGTTTACCTTTTTACCCCTGGGTCCCACTCATACAATCTTTCACACAGAGAGAGAATAAATATTCGTATTCACCTGGGATGTGGTTCAAGCCGAAACTCAGGATATTCAATCACAGGTGGGGGAAAAGGAAATGAAGCTGTAAATGCTCCTGCGTGTATAAAGGTGAGCCGTCACACCCTGCTATTCGTGTTGCTCCCAAAGAAAAGGAAAGCGCTCCTGCACAAGTAGTGTTAAGGTGGTTGGTTATTAGCTGCAAAAGAAGTATATGCTCCTGCGTGTGGAAGGACACCAGTAATGTGCTGAGCTCTACTGCGCCAACAACGAAGGTATGTTTGGCACAACAATGTGCTCCTGTGCGTTTTGCTGCTCTAAATGGTGTACGAGCTCCTGCACCAACACTGAAGGTGTGTTTGGTACTACAACACGCTCCTGCCCGTGTTGCTGCCTGGAATGGTGTAAGTGTTCCTGCGCCAACACCGAAGGTATGTTTAGCACAACAATGCGCTCCTGCCCGTGTTGCTGCCCAAAACTGTGTAAGCGCTCCTGTGCCAACACCGAAGGTGTGTTTAGCACAACAATGCGCTCCTGCATGGGTTGCTGCCCAGAACGGTGTAAGCGCTCCTGCGCCAACACGAAGGTGTGTTTAGCACAACAACGCGCTCCTGCGTGTGTTGCTGCCCAGAACGGTGTAAGTGCTCCTGCGCCAACCCTGAAGGTGTGTTTTCGGTAAGCACCACGCTCCTGCGTGTGGTGCTACTTCTAAGGTGTAAGCGCTTGAAGTACTGGGTTTTTAAAACCCAGCGGTGCAGGGGAACACACCCTAAGACTTCGAGTTCTTCCTGTTTCAGACCCACAGAAACACAGAGTCTTCTAGGTGAAGTCAAAGATCTTGTTTATTGGCTGCAGACCAATTACAGGTGTCCGAGAAGTACAACACAATGTATGTTCTCAGGAGACTGCGTAAACTTACAGAAACGGGCTTCTCCTTAAATACAAAATATCATGCTTCAGGCACACATTCCTCGTTTTACGATATGGTCATTCATATGTATTCATTACAAACGAAAAGGCAGAGTCATGATGACCATCCCACATTCCAGTTCAGCCAGCCCACAATTATTTACCGAGCGAGGCTCAGATCCCACATCAGATATCAACAGACCCCAATAAACACGGGCACCTCCTGTTTGTAAAACAAGCCATAAAGCAGGAAGAGTCAGGTGTGAAAGAGATTAGCCGGAGGCTTGTGTGGGATGAAAAGGCTTTATGGTGTGTCAAACCCTGAAGCTAATCACAGGTGGCCGTAGGACGGGGAGCTCGTGGGACCGGACTGACCTGGGGCGGTGGAGCCAAGTCGCACAGGTCACAGAGAAGTCAAAGGAAGGCACATGTGTTCCAAAGGCCGGTGTTTGTCCTTGATGTGTAGCCTATGTGAGGGCAACCATAAGATGGCCACCGCTCCAAGATGGAACCCACGAAGTCAATGTGTAATATCGTATACAAAGTACATTTATCGATAAAACGTTATGCAAAGCACTTGTACATACTGCATTGGCCATTCGCGGTTCGCTAATACCGGAATAGACAGGGGTAGGGCCCTGCCTCCTACGCGGTCCCAAATTGTAAAGTACCACAGACCCTCCTTTTGCCCTTACATAGGCAATACCTATACTCATATCAATCCGAGTCCAGGTCTATACATGCAGTCATGGAGATGTTGCTGTAGCATCATCCTATTACTTAGCTCGTCCCTCGATACAGGTTTCCTTACACATAATAAAGCACAGAGGCCACATATCGCAGGAGCACACTGTATACACAGACAGAACAGGAAAAGAATGGCTAAGATCATTCCAATGACCATCAGAATCTTCCAACCCCAGGCAGATATCAGTTCCCAGAACCACCCCATCAGTGACCAATCTCCTTTATCCACGTGTATGGATTCAGATATTTTATGCAGTTTGGAGATGGCTTGATAAACTGTTGGAGCGTTATCTGGTATGAAAATGCAACAGCTAGATTGGATGACCTTACATACCCCACCACTGTCTGCAAGTATGACGTCTAGAACCATACGGTTCTGCAAAGTCATGAGGCGATCCGCTTGGAGCTCAGCTGTCAAATTACCAAGGGCACCAGCCGTAACATTAACAGTGGATTCAACCACACGAGTCAGTTGTCTCAGGTTCCTACTATTGACCATAGGTCCCCAAAACGGCAGGAAACCCAGAAATAAGTCTCCCGCTTCCTGACCGGCAGTATCCTCCTTACTAACCACGCCTCTCACAACTCTGGTCTTGTGATAATCAGAGGCAGCAGTAAACGTTGGCGGTAGCAAGTTTGCAATATAACATGTGCCCGAGAAATCAGGGGGCAACCATGTATATGCTCGGTCATTGCAGACAAAATATGTACCCTTGGCAGCCAAAAACGCAGGGGAAAACTGCGATGGAAAAGTGTACCTTTCAGTACAGTCACTTTTCCCCAGTTGAGCTCTTGGATTCTGACCATTACCTTGTAAACAGAACCGACCTATGTGGGGTACGACCCAAATTGGGGATGAGATTTTTCGCTGCCTTTCACCCAGACTAATGCTATACCCCGTCGCGTTCCAACCTACATAAGCTCGCAATTCATCCTTGGGAATAGATGAGTATGCGTTGATATCTCTGCTCATATCGGCAACTCCTTTCATTAAAGCTTTATTATTTGTGCTAGGTCTGATGGAACGCGGTTGTCGCGGTGAGAAGGCATCTAAGGCAAAAAGAAACATGGTCTGGAATGCCCATGACGATCCATTACAGCTAAACGGCAGCACTAGATAAGGAATACCCTTGTTAATGGTATGTGGCATTAACCCACACACCCAGCAATTGGTTGTATTCATGACTAGTTGGTGCTGGTGCAGGAGCTGAATAAACGAGTTATTTACAAACTCAGACTGTCTAGCTTGTTCGTGTTCAGGCAGAAGGTGGAAGGAGTGCAAGGACACAGTAGGAGGAGGTATAGGCTGTACAGTGGGAGCACCTGGCACTTGGGAGGAGAAGAATACAAATCCTACAGTAAACACCATCATACTACATAGTATAAACGGACATAAAAATACAAAACGTTTGCTCTTCATTATATACATATTTTCGTCTTAAAGTTCATTTCCTCAGCGGGTCTCTCCATCTTGAAAAACTCCATCCTCTAATCGTGCCGCTTGCGGCGGGTGAGTATCTTCTGCTAAGGAGTACGCCTGTCAGTCCAGGGAACGCCCTAGACCGACCAGAACCGTTGACCTAACGTCTTCGGCCTGTACCCCAAAGTCTTGGCACCGCGACCCTGCGGCTGAACCCGGATGGTGGTTCGGAAAACAAAAAATCAAAAAGTCCTTCAGATGGGAGAGCTATAATATCAAAAAAAATAGTAAGGGAAAGGAATTTTTATTTGTCCATAGGCCTTGGCCTCAAGTTGTAGCGGAATCGGCCAGGTACTGTCTGGTCTTGGAACAAGAGTTCAGGCTCCGTGGTGTCCAAACGAATTGACGGTGGTACAGCTTCTTGCAAAATATCGTCACTTTCTTGTTCTGAAGTTGTGCCTCTTACGCATGCATCACTAAATGGTACAAAACGAGGCACAGTGTCTGTTTCAGAATCAGCGACACCCTCCTGGACCCACCGGTAATATGGTAGGGGCAAAGGGATCCGTTTGCAGTGGGCGCCGTGAATCCAATTCTTTTTCCCTTTCACTCGAACCGCTGATCTTGTCGACAGAAGTACGAGGTGAGGGCCGATCCAACGGGGCTCATCGTTGTTCTTTCGCTGAAAATTCTTCACTAGTACCCACGAGCCAGGATCGATATGGTGTCCTGGAGCTTCAGAGGCCTGGGGAAGAGTATTGTGCACCTGTTGGTGTAAAACACGCAATTTAGCCGTCAATTCATACAGATAGTCAAGCAGTACTGGATGTTCGATTTCGTCGGTCTTGGCACACCCCATACATTGGCCGGGCGGCCAGAAACCACTTCATATGGACTAAGTCCCACTCGTGAATGCACAGTCATTCTTGTGGATAGGAGAGCTAAAGGCAGAGCGTCAGGCCATTTAAGACCGGAGCTCGCCTGGATTTAGGCCAGCTTGAGCTTCAGAGTGCCGTTGTAGCACTCTACTAATCCAGCTGATTGGGGGTGATTTGCGGCGTGGAATTTCTGCTTTATACCTAATCCCTCACACACATTCTTCATCACTTTACCCACAAATTCACTCCCATTATCACTCCACACCATTCTTGGCATTCCAAACCTAGGGAAAAATTCTTTCACAAGGGCTTTGGCTGTGGATAAAGCACTGTTGTCTTTTAGGGGATATGCTTCTATCCATTTTGAAAAAGCGCAACCAACAACCAGTACATATTTCAAGTTGTTGCACCTTTCCATGTGGATAAAATCTAGCTGCAAAACCTCAAATGGATATGACGGAGGCGCAAAATGACCAGCTGGAGTCGGGGTTCCCCTACCAGGGTTGTATTTCAAACATACCATACAATTCTTGACCACATTCTCTGCACACTTGGGAATTCCAGCGTTCTGCCATACTGGGGCCAACAACTTACAGATTCCTTTCACACTGATATGTGCCATTCCATGTGCCATAGTAACTACTGGAAGCACATATGCATCAGGTAACAACCATCGCCGATGTTCTGACAAATCAACCCAACAACCATTCTCATCCAATTTACCCGTACTTTCTCTCCACTTGCTCAACTCTTTCTCTGTGGCTTCAGCTTGAAGGGACTTCACACTCTCTATCGTGTCTTCACACATTCCAACATCACCAACCCATCTTGCAGGGCCTGCAACATACATTCGAGTCTTCACATCTTTTGCTGTCTCTTTCGCGATTTCGTCAGCAAATGCATTACCATGACCAACATCATCAGTGACTTTCTTGTGCGCATTGCATTTCATGATTGCAACTTGTAACGGTAGGGTCAGTGACTCGAGGAGATCATTCACCAATTTGCCATTCTGAATTTTAGCTCCATGCGAAGTCAGGAACCCACGCTCTTTCCACAATCGCCCAAAACTATGAGCCACGCCAAAGGCGTACTGGCTGTCAGTATATATGTTCACTTTCATTCCTTCAGACAATACGCATGCTCTTGTAAGGGCAATTAATTCTGCTGCTTGAGCCGAATTATGTGGCACACGTGCAGTTTCAACAATCATGTGCAAAGTCGTGATAGCATATGCAGCAGTCGTATCACCATTCGGAAGCTTGAGGCACGAACCATCCACCCATAAGGTACCATCACACTCAGTTAGGGGAGTATCTTTAAGATCCACTCTCCCTTTTGTCTCTTCTTCTGTTCTAAACAGACAATCATGTTGCTCAATCTTATCTATGTCTGCTGGGATTGGCAATAATGTAGCTGGATTCAACGTGTTGCATCTCTTTATGTGTATATGGTTTGCCAACAGTGTCAATTCATACCCTGACAATCGAGCACTAGTTAAGTGTTGTGTCTTGGTCCGGTTTAACAATGTGTCCACAGCATGTGGAACCATTACAATCAATGTGGTATCCATTACCAATCCAGCAGACTGTCGAATAGACATAGCTGCTGCGGCTGTAGCTCTCAAACAACTAGGCAATGCCCTCGCTACCGGGTCCAAGGTTGACGAAAAATATGCGCATGGACGCGGTCTGTCGCCAAAAGGCTGTGTTAACACTGATAATGCGCAACCATCCTTTTCATGAACATACAATGTAAAAGGCTTGCTGTAGTCGGGGGTACCCAACACAGGAGCTGAACATAATGCATTTCGCAATTCCCAAAAACTTTTCTGACACTCTTCAGACCATGGGACAGGATTCGGTGTGTCTTTACATGTTAATGCTAATAAAGGTTTTGCCAGCAAAGAAAAATTCGGTATCCAATGCCTACAGTATGAAGTAATGCCCAAGAAAGCATGCACTTCTCTCTGTGTTCTTGGCACCCTTAATTGTGCAATGGCTTGAATTCTTTCTGGGGTCAGTTTCCTCCCCTCCTTCGATAAGAGATGACCTAAGTAGGTCACTTCTTGTCGACAATATTGCAGTTTTGAGAGAGACACTTTGTGATGAAAGGCAGACAAATGACGCAACAATGACAATGTAGCTTCTTTGCAAATCTTTTCAGTATCCGCGGCGATTAGTAAATCGTCAACGTACTGAATAAGGATAGCGCCACTGGGTAAAACAAGTGCATCAAGCTGTGCCTTTAAAGCCTGACTGTATATTGATGGACTTTCACAGTAGCCCTGTGGAGCGCGTTTAAAGCGGAAACTTCGACCTCCTAAACTGAAGCCAAAAATGTCCCTGCTCTCTTCTGCAATTGGGATGCTAAAGAAGGCATTCTTTAAATCGATCACTGAGAACCATGCAGCGGAAGCTGGAATCATAGTTAACAAGGCAGTTATATCAGGGACAACTGGAAACTGTGGCACAACAATTTTATTTACCTCTCTAAGATCAATCACAAATCTGTAAACAGGTGGCTGTGAAGGGTCCGTACGTTTTAAAACAGGTAAAACAGGACTATTGCAAACGTTGCCTCTTGTCTCTTCAATTACACCCTTTTTAATCAAAGCGCTGACAATTGCTAACAACGCTTTCTGACCTTCATTGGAGATCTTGTACTGGGGAATGCGTGGCAATCTGACGTTGGCCTTTAGAGTTACCACATATGGTGGTATTTCCAAGAGACCCACATCATTGGGACCAGTAGCCCAAAGGACATCCGGAAGGGATGACAATTCAGGTGGCAATGTATTCTTTGACAAATACATCGGGGAAATCACTTCCTTACCCAATGTAAGTTGTACTCCTGAGGGAGAACAATATAGCGTTGCATGCAATCTTTTTAACAAATCCAACCCTAACGGATTTTCACCACAACCTGTCGTTAGGATGAGGGGTGCTTTTAACTCACAAGGTCCAACAGAAAGGGGCATAGGAGTAGAAATCGGGTTCCTAACTGGGGCGCCAGAAAAACCTACTGAAACATTCATTTCGCCAGACAAAGGCGCGCCAGGGAGTTTTGAATGCATAATTGAACTCTTTGCAGCACCAGTGTCCAGCAGAAAGGGCTCTGTTACACCCGCTGTAGTCACCTTAACATACGGTCCACTCTGATCCACTGGCACTGAAACAACTCCCTCTCTCTGTCTATGGCTGTCCTAGTAATCATTACCTTCCATGTTGTCGTCTTCTGCATAATAATCATTATTATAGTACTGAGCTGTATTACCAGTTGCATTGGCTTGCTGATCAAAGCTATTTATCGTATTTTGAGGCGGAAGAGGACGCGCGTTCTGGGGAACATTTCCACGCCCTCTGCCTCTAGGAGCTTGCTGACCACCTCTACCTCTTGCGCCATACGCATTATTAGTACGCTGCAACAATTTAGGACAACTATACTTAAAATGACCTTCCTCTCTGCAATATGAACATTGATTGGGACCTATAGGGATACGTGGTTGATAATACCCATTCATTTGCTGGTAATTCTGAAACTGTTGGGGTTGCTGATAGATACCTTGGGTTTGCCTATAATTATTCTGTCCTCCACGTGGCGGATAAGCCTGCTGTAAAAGGACCTTCGTTTTCAGTTCTTTCGTTTTCTTGTCTGTTCTATCCTTCTCGTCTTCATCTCTATTTTCGTAATACTGTGCAGTAGCCAGTATTTGCGCTGAAGAGGAAACAGCCCAAGAACTCTCTGAATCTTTTAATTTCTTACACAACTCGGGAAGTAGATTCTGCACAAATTTATCAACAAATAACCGTTGGCCACCTTCAGTACTCATGTCTTGACAACTGTGGTCGATAAACGTTTCTTCAAACCTTGTAAAGAAATCGGACACTGTTTCATCTTTCTTCTGCTTGCATGCGGATAGTTTATCCCAATTCACGCGCATCGCGGGCATTAAAGTTTTCATGTATGTAATAATTCTACCAGGGAGGTCTGCTACGAGGGGCTCAGGTTTTGCACCACCAACTTGTCTAGTGTCTGCGGCAACGATATTAGCCCATGTGCCCCCTAGTTCTGCAGCATGATCCGTATTACGAATGGATCCCCATAAAGGCTGTGGAACCACATTCCCGAACAACATATCTATGTCGACCAGATTCATGACACACGATTCTGCAGTCTGTGATAACTCCTTATAATATCCTGTAGGGTTTTTACGGGGTCAGGCAATGTCTGTTTAAGCGCTATTACTTCAGATCGTTTCCAAGGGACATGCACCCAAACACGCTAGAAATGAGCTGGAACAGCAGCAATACCTCGAGCGGCATCAGCCACAACGGCTTCCTTCCATACCGGAGGGACTTCCCTCATAGGGTATTGCCGCGCTTTTCCTTTTTTCCCCACAGGGAATTCCTGTTCGAACAGTGATTGTTGACAATCCTCATTCCTGAAGGACCGTAAAATCGCAACTGCTTTATCTACATCGGGACCCACAATTGTACCTGTTCCAAAATCAAATCGCACTCGACACAACTCCTGCGGGTTTGAGTTTGAACCATGATCCTCCAATTCCTCACAGAGGAATTCACCCATTTTGTCGAACACATACCTCTGTTTTGGGGCGTCCCATTGGTGAAACACGTTAACAACTGACCCCACATCATAGAGTGAAGGGAAAACAATCCACCTACGTGCCATATGATCTAATACCTCTTTCTCTTCAGGATTAGGCAGCTGACTACGCAACTGCTTACGTTGTAAACCAGGGGTCATACTAGATGACCCAAAGAGAGGCGACATTAAACTAGTAACTACATTAGCTAGTCGTTGTCGCGCTGAAGGAGAAGTTTAGGCGAAAACGGGGGGAAAGACAGAGGGAAGAAAAGCGGATGCAGATACAGGTACCTGGGTAGTGTAAGGAAAAGCACCAGGGGAGGCAGCTGATGTACTAGGCAAAGTCGCAGGAAGCGCAGGGGCAACAGGTAGCAAAACTGGCGGCCCTTGAGAGGGCTGCGCTGTAGGGATAGGAGCCAGCTGAGGAGGAGCTGGCGGCTGTGGGAAGGCTTGCGGCATATTAACTGGAGGCTGCACATTTACGAGCTGTGGAGGCGCTGTGGCATTTTGCGCATACGGGGGTGGTGAACTTAGCAAATGGGACATTAGGGAATCCTTTTCTTTCTCTTCTGTCTCATTTTGTACAAGGGGTGACAAAACTGGGTAACATTTATCGATCCCTAGTTTGCGCTGTCTATGTAATTGCTCATTCATTTGTTCCTCCTCATTATCTTTAAATTGGACGGCTGCTTGCACCATTGACATACCTTTTTCTCTCTTATTCCTTTTCACTAGCTTAATTTCCTTCTGTTTGGCTTCCTTTCGCCATAGGCGGAAAGAATCAAACATCGCCGGCCGGGCTTTCTTTTTAAACAATTTAACTTCCAAATTATCTAAGATATCTGTATCGAAACTACCATTTTGGGGCCATTTTAAAACACCGTCCTTTCTGGTGTATCGGACCCATACTTCATTATATGCAATGGGGCCCACGCCATGTTTTACATAAAGCTCATAAGTTGGAGTTCCAATTGGAGGAACCGGACATGAATCCTCTAATTGGGAATCCCTTCTACAACCCAAACAAAACAATCTTCCAAATACACTAGAACCAGGCATCTTCGCTCACTAGTCTAGTTTCAAACTTCAAAGGATTATCGAATACGATAGTCTCGTGAATACACGAGTCCTCTGGCTTCGGCACTTGCAAGTTCCAAATCAAAGCGATCCCGAAGGATACCAAATTCCCGAAGGATACCAAAACAAACTGGGAGACGCTCCACTTATACTTAACTGAATATCGATGATCAATGGCGTCACCAGAAGACTCTCTCGATGGTTTCGCTCTACCAAATCGTCAAGGGTCCAAAACAGGGCGATTAATCAGGGCAGCAGTCCTTCGTAGCCGTCGGGACGCGGAGAACCTCGCAGAAAAGACTTTCGGACCACGTTGACATGCAGAAGGGTCGATGAAGTGGTGGCCTTCCTCCAGAATTTCCACACGAAGCTCCTCACGAACCTCTGTCTTGGACCGGTACTGCTGAAATCGCCCCGAGTTGGGCGCCAACTGAAGTACTGGGTTTTTAAAACCCAGCGGTGCAGGGGAACACACCCTAAGACTTCGAGTTCTTCCTGTTTCAGACCCACAGAAACACAGAGTCTTCTAGGTGAAGTCAAAGATCTTGTTTATTGGCTGCAGACCAATTACAGGTGTCCGAGAAGTACAACACAATGTATGTTCTCTGGAGACTGCTTAAACTTACAGAAACGGGCTTCTCCTTAAATACAAAATATCATGCTTCAGGCACACATTCCTCGTTTTACGATATGGTCATTCATATGTATTCATTACAAACGAAAAGGCAGAGTCATGATGACCATCCCACATTCCAGTTCAGCCAGCCCACAATTATTTACCCAGCGAGGCTCAGATCCCACATCAGATATCAACAGACCCCAACAAACACGGGCACCTCCTGTTTGTAAAACAAGCCATAAAGCAGGAAGAGTCAGGTGTGAAAGAGATTAGCCGGAGGCTTGTGTGGGATGAAAAGGCTTTATGGTGTGTCAAACCCTGATGCTAATCACAGGTGGCCGTAGGACGGGGAGCTCGTGGGACCGGACTGACCTGGGGCGGTGGAGCCAAGTCGCACAGGTCACAGAGAAGTCAAAGGAAGGCACATGTGTTCCAAAGGCCGGTGTTTGTCCTTGATGTGTAGCCTATGTGAGGGCAACCATAAGATGGCCACCGCTCCAAGATGGAACCCACGAAGTCAATGTGTAATATCGTATACAAAGTACATTTATCGATAAAACGTTATGCAAAGCACTTGTACATACTGCATTGGCCATTCGCGGTTCGCTAATACCGGAATAGACAGGGGTAGGGCCCTGGCTCCTACGCGGTCCCAAATTGTAAAGTACCACACGCTCCTGCACTAACACAAAGATCTGTGGACTCACCACTTGGCTTAGGGGCAAGAGATCCGGGTAGTTGCAGCAAACCGTGGCATGGATTCTTAATCTGAAGCAACGCCAGTTTGAACGCCACAGCTTTAAATGTGGTTTCACCCGGAACTTTAACCCGCACTGGCTTCTTGGATTGCTTCTGGCAGGAGAAAGGCTAGACTGCCAAGCTCCGGTAAATCGATGACCTGGAGCTCAGTAATGCCCACAGCATAGCAGAACAAGTACTTCTTGCATCCACTCAACCTGGTGTGCTCCAACACCCATGACAGCTATCTCCTGCCAAAGGCTGCTTTCTGTGTTCCACTGAGGGTGACTGGAGGCAGCCCAAGTGTTTGTTTCTTGTGTTTTACCACAAATTGAACTACAAGGACGGTCCCCTTCTTAGCTCAGTAGAATTATCTTTCTCCTTAGAAGTGGGGTCTGAATGTTTTAGGCAGAATTTGGTAGCTGCAGGAGCTGAAAGGTGAAGAGAAATAAAGCAGGGCTTCTAGATGTATATTATTCTCCTATTCCTTTCTATGTGGAGGTCTCCTTCTTGCCTGCAGTGATATCGGCCTCAGTCATGGAGATCGACTAAGTGTGAGGAACGTAACAAATGGTCATTAAAGTTATTACTGATAACTCTACACTTTGGAGTAATTATACACTCAGAAATGGAGAATAGCCAAAAGTAATAAGGTTATTTCAAAGTGAAAGATTACATTTGGATGTGTAGAAATTTACAAAAGTAAATTTACCTCTGTGAATAGGGCCCAACATGTTTCAACATATTACCCACAAGTATGTTAGTAGCTTGGTTTGTACCCTACTGGGCAAGAAATTGAGAGTGAATGATTCAGGTCTTTCTTTGCATGTTGTGGGACGAGGTAAGTACTGAGTTCTGTTTTTTGAAGGGTACACATGTTAAACTGATTATGGAGCTTTTAGTGACCTTCCTCCAGCTGATTGGGATCAGATGTTGAAAGTATTTATTCTTGGGTGTATCCAATTGGTTGTTCTTCGTTAAAGATGTGGAGTTTGTGATTTCATGACGAACTAAGACAAATACCAGAGTAGCTATTGAACTGGCGTTTCTGGAGAAACCTAAGCTTTATACAGTTATGCTTCATTAGTAATATGAGAATGAAACAAATGACTTGACTTTAGACTTCGGAAGGTAGGCTGTTGTTCATTGCTAATAAATACAAATTTAACTATGGAAAGTGGAAATGGATGATGAAGTAAGTAGTGGTCAATTAGAGATATTTGGGTGCATTGAACACTCAAGAAGAGGAGCAATGGAATCAAGGCATTTGAAGTAAGAATTAAATTGAAGAGCAGGGAATCAGAATTCGAGGAGTTTCATTTTTAATCATCATAATAGGAACTTTGTTGTCTTGATGTAGAATGAGGATTTTTTGGACTATGCTAAAGAAAGTTTAGATTCTATTAAAGATATGGAGGTGAATATAAACCTACCCAGTCAGAAAACAAAATTCCAAGGTTGAGTCCAGGTTGAGACAGTAGAGGTTATATCTTGTGACGATGAATGACGCATGATTTTCCCTTAGTTTGTTATGGTGATTAAGGAATATTACTTGTTTTCTGACTTCACTAGAGATTTTAAATGACCCTTTGGATTTTGTAGGGAATGGTACAAAGATGACTTGATGAATTGAGGAATGAATGATGAGAGCAGATGTTAAAAGCTGTTCCAGAAAGAAATTAAAAATTGGAATTGGAATACATCCAAGCAATTTAAGATGTTTTAAGAAGAATTTAACGTTATGGACACCAAAAGATGGCAATTGAAATGCACATGGAAGTTGTGAATTTGTGTAAATATATGTTTATTGTTAATATTATATTTATTTGCTATTTGGAGCAGTAAAGAGAGGGAACATAATACTATACTTAATTTCTGTAATAGAATCTAGATGTTCTTTAACATAATTCAGAATATCACTATTTAGGCTTGTACAATGCACCAGTTTATCCTGGCTGTACTATTTTAAAGTTTTCTTTTGCTACTTTATAAGTCCATTTGGCTAGTAAGCAAGTATCATGTGGCAGTTGCTTAGTGCTTCTCCCATTGTTTTGCAGGTGATTATAGCTAACTGAGTTTCTGACATGAATAGACAGATGTGTTTGAATAGCTTGGTGAAATAGTCGCTTGATATTTTGGCTTTATAGTATGATTTTGTTTAATATCCATGCTTTGACTGAGCGAATTGCGGTTCTGAGGATTGTGACTTAGTTCTTGATGGGTAAATTGGTGTCACTGATGAAGATGGGCTTGCCTGGAGGCATTAATACTTGGAGATCATCAATACTGATATTGTTTTATAGGCAGTGTAGACTCTTGAAGTTTGAAGAGGAGGATGTTTAGATGTATTATTCCTATCAGAACGTAGATAATTAATGTGAAATGAGGTACCTCTACCATTTAATTACACACCTTGGCTAGGTCCCTACTCAGTTTTATGTGAAGTGGGACTCCACCCCTGTTAGCTGTGGACAATCAGCAAATCATTCCTCAATGAAATCTATGTTAAGATCACAAGAAAATCTCAAACCAATTTTTAAATAAATCAAGAAAAATTAACAAGCAAAATGACACAAAAATGGTTGCAATTGGATATGGGAAACCAGAGGTATGTTTTTTGAATATTTTAAATCCTGAAAGCAACAAGAAATCACAGAGAACCATTGAAAAGTATATTTTTGCATCAGACAGGGCCCAAGTAAATTTTAGCAGTGGGCAGGTAAGCCTAAAGGGTCAAATAGATCAAATTGTTAACTGGGGGACATTCATTATTTGCTTGTTTTCTGGTTATCAAACTTCTACAGTCATGCAAGGCAGGTTGCTGAAGCTGGTGAAGATCCCTTGGGATCAGATAAATCATTGTCAAGATCCCACTTTAACCTAGAGTTTTAATGCCAAAAGTTCTAAACAGGATAAGCAGAATTCCATAGCCAGCCACCAAGGTTGCTTTGCCACTAGGGTAACTCTCCTGCCTCACCCTGATTTCAGATTGCATTTTCTGACTTTGTCACTTTTATGTTTCTCTAAATCCTCAAGCATGGTGAAAGGCTCTGAATGGGATGAACCAGGATGTCTTATCCGCTATGTTTGCACCACCCCTGGGGTAACCTCAGAACCTAGTGATTGTTCTCCAAAAATCCAAAATAGTCCCACAAGGTTTGTGCTGAAGGGAACATTTCTTCTGTCCTTTCTGATAGTCCCTCTGTCATCAGAGCAGGCTACAAGGAAACAGGTCGCTCTCCAGGAAGGAGTCTCTTAACTTCCAGTCCAAAGTGATCAGTTGGGACATCTGTAGGTCAAGAAGACTTTCTGTACTTTGTATACCTCAGGAGCAAAAAAAGGCCACCACTTGGCCCTTGGAGAAGATTACCAGTCCCTAGATGCCAAAGTCCTTCAATCTTCTTTCTCCAGCAGTCAAACAAAACATTCTTTCTTCCAGATGTTTCTTCCCAGGTCCAGAGGTGTTCTAAGGAGGTGGGGGTGCGGTACCAATCTTGTCCGGTGCACCAGCCAGTTTCAGGAGAATTCCTTACACCCAATTCTGACAATGATGCCATGAAAAACTCACCTCAGGTATCAGTACGTCCTTTCCCAACATGATGCAAGCCTCAACAGAGTCCAGTCGGGAACACCACCACCTTGCTCTACCAGTTCAGGAAATAACTCAAGACCTGGATGTTCGAATGAGCTAACCACCACATAGCAGCAAACATCTCCAGCACCTCAAAACCCTCACAGGTGATTTGCCACGCTTTGTAAAAGTTGATCGATTGATTGTTACACAGTAGCCTGGAGTTCCATTTCAGAGCCTGGTGTTCCCTTTTGAAATAAGCCAACCCCGTCTCCTAGTGCTGAAACCTTTTCCCCTTTCTGCTGGGAGCCCAGATAGATTGTCTAAAGTGGTAATACAAATTAATGACTTAATTTCCTAAGACTCCCAAAGGGAATTTTCGAAAATATTTACTTATACACGAGATCCTTCGGAAATCTACCTGTGCAGTAAAAAATATACATGTGACACATTTGGTGCCATGCAGTGTGATGACAAATTATCTCATCATATCATCTTCTATCATACAATCATATCCTATCATGCCAATCATATCATGTCATATCAAATCACATCATATCAAATCAAATCATATCATATCATATCAAATCATGCCATATATCAGACCTCTGATAATAGCTACTCTGATTATGCCAGGCCTCGTGTCAGTATGTGGATTCTAGCCAGGCTGTGAATCTGACACCTTTCTGACTACAGCAGACTCTGAACATACAGGGCCTTATTTGTATCGCTTGTATGGCTATTCATAGGTTTTACTTTTGCAGAGACTCTGTTTATAAATGGGCTCTATTAAGGCCAGCTTTCTGATCATGGTAGGGCGCCTATAACGCCAGTGCTTTCACTAGGAAGTGTTCTGATTATAACAGAGTTCAGTATATATTTCTATACTTATCGTACCATTGCTCTATTTATTGCTTTTGTGTTTGAGGCAGCGTCTTGTGAATTGCTCTGACAGATTTACTTTCAAACAGTCATCCAATTTCTCAACATTTTAATGTAAATCAACACTGATTATCTTTATAATTCAGTGTATCCTTTACCAAATGAAGATCAACAACATCATAGACAGTTTCACCTTCTTTGTGTGACCACACTGTCTATTTAGTGGGCACAAAACTGCATCTTACTGTGCCTCAGTTTCCTTGTTTACCATAATCGTGTGCCTGACCTAAGTGCTACATCCATGAATGGGAATTTACATTTTACAATTAGATCCATTTTATGTGGTCTTGTCAGAGTCAAATTGTTATGGTGTCTGACTCATTAAATCTATTTATGTATGTAGGATTGGCTTACACAGGCAAACGTTAGATTTGCACACATAAAAGAATATGCTTGCACAAAGCTTTTCACATGAGCAAATCTTAGACAGGCTGGAAGCAAACAGGATGAGGTAGCTTCAGGACTGGAAAGTCTTGCGACTGTGCACACTCACAAGCTAACCTTTATTTTTAATGGTTTTTACCAACTGTTCTTCAACCTGTTCGCTCCCTAGAAAAGGCAAAAACATTATTCCTGAATAGGGCAAGGTTAAAATTCCCCCATCTTTTATGTCACTCCAGTGACGTAACTGGAGCGACTAGGAATGCGCAACATGACGTGATTGATCAGGGGTCTGGGAGAGCCAGCCCCTGATGGGAACATGGGCCAGGGTATGGTCTGTGGGTCACGTGGGCTGCAGTTAATAAATGATCCCCGGCCGTGGGTGGAGGCAGAGGATCCGAGGCCAGTACTATCACACTCTGTCTCTGAGTCATTATTTAATAGGTCCAGGTGTTGTGTTTCGATTTAGATGCCAGTATATAGGTTTTCCTAAATCATACCCTTATATAGGCACAATTCGCATTTCCCTTATTTAGGCATAGAATCCTAGTCCTTATTTAGGCATTAGCCATGCTATCCAAATTCAGGCATGGTCACCTACATCCGTCCATCCCCACGTCACAACGAGTTCTTAGAAACCAGACCCTTAAGCCATTGGGACTTTCCCTAGCTAGGATTATTGATTTCTCCAAGAACTCATCTATTATGCATGAACTACTATTCCTTAGGGGTTCATTCATGACGTCTTCCTCTGCCCGACTTTACGTCAATGCTAACATTCCTAGCACCTTCCAGGTATAAATATACCTTCCCTTACCATGGCAAACCACTGCTCGGCTACACAGCTCGATACGGCTCGCCACGGCAAGTTCGGAAGAATTCAAGTTCCCGCCTGACGCACTGAACAGACGCTGTCATCCCTTCTCACAAAGAATCCAGCTTCCAGTGTTATGACTCCCTTCGCGGGATGTTAGAGTTTGAGACCCGGAAAGAGATTCCCACCTCTCTCATTCTAAAGTATGGAGTTGACTAGAACCTAGAGGGACTCTTGGCATACGTACTTGGCATATGCAATACTATAACATACAGCACCTACTTCTTACCTTGCATTACCCTTAGGTTAGGTACACTGGGGTAGAACGATTTAGAAGTATCAAACGAGTATCCACTTTTAACCTATGTTATTTATGTATATGTATATGAATATATGTCATAGCTAGAAGACAATGCTATTACAGTATTATTTCTTCTTACTGCTTACGCTGTGCGTATTATATTTCGCATACTGTCTTAAGATTGTAACAGCTCATATCTCTTATATGAGAAACAAAACTGTTCAATAAATCATTTTATTGAAACGCCCATCTATATATTTCTGTGTAACTCTGATGAAACTAAGCATGCACGATTGACTGAGTGAAACTGTTATCTGTTGTTTCCACGATTCTGAGACATGTTCCGATTCTAAGGAAAATGTCATGTTTGTGCGGTTGCCAGAAACTACTCCCTTCTTGTTTACTCAAGGAGTTTCTGAGTGAGCTGGCACACAAAGTTATTAAGTTTAATGTACTCGATAGAGGCATACTGACCTCAGTCCTATGCCACAACTATAGTGTATATTTTTCCAATGCGCAGAGCCTATAAAGGAAATAGGAACTATACTACACCAGGTTCCGGTATCCTCATGGCCGCATTGGATGTTGCATTAGTTACATGCTGCTGATAATACATTGGAGACAAGCAGGTGTCTTGTGTCCTGCTGCCCCCGGCGCTGTGTGGCGGCCATGCCCTGATATCAAGGAGGGTGTGGTGCTCGTGGGTGCGTTTGGGAGGCAGCTGACTCACTCTGCATGTTTGGAGATCCGTTCGGAGGCCACCTGACCCGTAGTGCTGTGGAGGCAGGTCCACACCACAGTGGCTGAGCATTATTGTATGGTTGTGCTTGATCGAGGTGAAGACAGGCCCGATCAGATGCATGCACGAACAGTGACACACATGAGGTTCACTGGGATTCAACTGGGTGCTGACGAACTTACCCAGGGTCAACAGCTATAACTATTGATTACCTATTGATACCTGCCTGATGAAAATGGTGACCTGCACTGTTTAATCTGCCCTGTTACAGTCCCACTTCTGCTGTGAGTACTACAACACCAGTGACAAGTTGAGGTTGGGAGTGTGCTGCGTCAACCTGGCTGGTAGGTGTACTGGAAGGCAGTGAGCCAGTGGAGTGGCAGATGTTTGTCCAACTAGGGCAGTGCAAAGTGTCGCAGCAAGGAAATACTGGGGCGCCATGGCTAACATACCGGCGGTGGAACTGTTCACGGTGGAAGGTGCCGCATCAGCGCAGGCTCCCGAATAGAAGGAATGGGTGGAGAGAGTCTTGGTCTTCTTTTAAGCGACAAAAGTTGACAACACTCAGAAGCGAGAGCTGCTTCCACACCTGGGGGGAAGAGACATTTACAAAATATCTAAATCCCTCAGTGAGCCTGTCCCTAGAACACACCTCAACCTCATAGCGGTCCTCACAGCACATTTTGAAACAATTGTGAACCAGAAATTTGAGCGTTTCGTATTTCACCAGGCAAGGCAGCACATGGGTGAATCAATATATGTCTTCTATGCCCGCCTAAAAGAGTTGGCTAGTACATGTGGATTCACCGATGAAAATAAAAGATCCGAGGGAAGATCATTCAGGGTTGTCCGTCAGCAATACTCAGAGAGTACATATTGGAGGAATCAGGGAAATCCCTAGTGGACATACTAACTCTGGGTAGAACCAAAGAACTTTCCATGGCCGTGCTGCTAAGATGGAAGCTACCCTACAGACCCCGGTGAAGATGGAGCCCATCAATATGCTATCCGTGAATGTCAGTAGCAAACAAAGTCAGAAGGAGGGTGCCGAACAATGCACCTGCGGATACTGTGCGGGATCAGTCATCGTCCTTCTGAATGCCCTGCAAGAGGAAAGTAATGTGCAGGTTGTGGCAAACCTGACCATTTCGTGAGGGTCTGCCTCTCAGGAAAGGAGAAAGGACAGCGCACTACTGTCAATGCCATCCCTGAGGCTACAGAGAAAAGCAGTGAAATGGATGATGACGAAACCGAAGAGCACACCATTCCCTCGGTCCTTACCATCAGCACTGCTGCTCTGACAGCCAGTCTTCTCCCAAAATGCCTAATACAAGTTGAAGGTCATGCCACCAGGGCGGTAGTGGACACTGGCGCAACCATTAATATCATGTCCGCAGAGGTTTTTGACACCCTGAGACCTGCCCCAAAGCTAAGAACAGCTGCAATCAAAGTATATGCATATGGCCAAGACAAACCTCTGGTAATAAGAGGCAAATTCAGGACTACTATAGCATATAGATCATACAGTGTAGAGTTCTATGTATGCGTGGCCATAGAAGGTCATGGAATGCTTCTTGGCTGCAGATCAGCAGAAGATCTGGAAATCATGATATTTGCATTAGGAATACATAAAGAGGCCATTGCTGACATTCTGAGCGAATTCCCGACAGTTTTTGAAGGTATTAGATGCCTGAAGGGTAAGGAGATTTACCAACACATTGATTCCTCCATGAAGCCCATCACCCTTCGCCATTGGTCAATTGCATTTCACTTAAGGCCTCTTGTCGAGAAAGAATTAGACAAGCTCTAGGCAGCCGGAATGTTTGAGAAGGTGACTGGACCAACCACGTATGTTTCACCCATTGTGGTAACCTGAAAACCTAAACATCCCGGAGAGGTGCAATAAAGAGAGAGCGGCACTTGATACTCATGATTGGTGACCTGATTGATGAACTCAGTGGAGCCAGCTGGTTCTCAAAACTGGATTTACGATCAGGCTACCATCAGCTGATACTGGATGAGGAGTCCCGATACATCACAACGTTTTCGACGTGGGTGGATTGGCGGTGATACAAGCATCTGAGCTTCAGCATCTCCAGTGCTCCCAAAATATTTCAGAATGTCATTCAGGAACTGTGGGCTGACCTTCCGGGTGTCCTATGTCAGCGATGACATATTGATCTATGCCAAAATGGTGCTCGAACACAACAGCCATTTGAGAGCAGTGCTACGAAGAATTCACTCCATCACAACAAGTGTGAATTCTTGCAGCAAAAGCTACACTTATTTCATCGGAGGGAGTGACTCCCGACCCTGACAAGGTTTGCAACATCAAGGAACCACCAGCCCCTGCCACGGTGACTAAAGTGAGGAGCTTAGGGATGGTCAATTATTGTGGTCGGTTCATCAAAAACCTCAACACTTTGACTCAGTCTCTTCGAGAACTAACCAAGGCATCGGTCGCGTGGTCATGGGCCCTGAGCAAGAAGCTGCCTTCCAGAATACCAACGACGCAATGTCTTCCAACACTACATTGGCATTTTTGGACCCCCACAAAGACACCACAATTGCAGAAGACCATGGTCCAAAAGGGCTGGGGGCGGTCATGATGCAACGATCCACCTTAGAAAATGAATGGGTACCGGTAGCCTTCCTCGAGCTGCCACTCCAGAGGAGGAGTCTGCCGTGGAGGAAATAGAGGAGTACGTGCGATATGTGACGGAACAGTCCCGACCCATCCCTCTGTCCATGGAGGACCTCTGTCAGCCTACTTGCCCAGATGAATGTCTTCAGAAGGTGCTGGAAGCGATGAAGAGTACCCAATAGCACCAGCTCAAAAAGACTTGATCTTCTCTCACCCCGGAAGCACACAGGGTCATGGAGAGCCTGTTTCATGTCCGTCAGGTGTTGAGCGTGGACATAAATGGTGGCTGCCTACAAGGACATACCCTCATCATACCTGCCAGCCTTGCTGAGAGAGTCATACACCTAACTCATGTTGGACATCAGGGTATGGTCTAGACCAAGAGTCGACTGCGGACCAAGGTGGGGTTCCCTCTAATGGATGAGCAGCTAGAGGAGTTAGTCCGGTCGAGCTCATGGTGTCAAGTGACTGGGGGTGCTAATCCCCCTCCAGTCATATATGAGAAAGATGTCTGACCCTCAGCTAGGAGACTTGGTGCTTATTCAAGACCGCTGCCCAGGCAGTAAATTTCGGTTACCTTTCAAGTGAGGTCCTTGGACCATTGTTGCTATTCACTGCACCAAGAATACGGCTAAGCGAGGACAGGAAGTTGTCACTGAATGTCTCTGCGTTCAAGAGATTTCATCAGCCATGCAATGGTCTGCGAGGAGGTCTTGATAGGGCCTCTGTCCGGGATGACTCTGAAGAAGGGACTGAAGGAGACTGTCCTGAGTGGGTGTCAGTGGATTGTGACACCTCTGGTAATGAGGCCTATGGTGGGACTGAGATGACTCCTGTGATTTGTCCTGCCAGTGCTACTGAGTCTCCATGCAGCCGGGCCAACCGCACCTGGTATGGCCTCCGTAGGAACCCTAGACCTTCTACCCGGCTAAGAGATCATCTTGTGTGAGTAAACCTGTTGGTGTCTGGTGTCCGAGAACATGGCATCCCCCTAGGCAGTGGTTCGCAAACTGTGTGCCGTGGCTCCCTGGGGAGCCGTCAGACCTAGCCAGGGGAGCCGCGTACCAAGCATTTTAATGCATTTAATGTTGAAGGGTCTGTTGACTTCAGTTAAACTAATTATACTTAAACGCATGATGTTGATGATTTGTCAATAGTAAAAAAAATCTGAACTCTCAGATAGAGAACGCAGCAAAAAATATAATCACTCAAATGTTGGTGAAAAATGATGAAAAAGAAGAAGGAAAAATGTCCTTTCTTGAGTCCTTCACTCACCAGGGTCTCCCCACGGTGACATGCTTCATCATAGGGGCCATCCCAACCCGCTGCGGGTTGAGGCGTGCTACGACTTGTGGAAAATACGTAGGAGCACTTTAATGAGACTATGTGTGGTGTGGTGTTGTGTGTGGAGTGGAATGAAAGAAATTAAAAATATCTAACTAGTGGGCTAAATGACTTTTATTCTTGCTCCCAGTTGATATATTAAAAAGGGGTGAGTCCCTAGGAGGTCTGGCTGTGATGCGCCAGATTTTTTCCCCACAGGAACCGGGCAGTCTAACGGTTACCGCTTTGATCCTCGAGTTTCATCCCATGGCATCGAGGAGATTGACATCACTTTTCCCTCGTTTCCCCCTTTTTTCTTTCTTCTAGCGCTCAAGATCCTCTCAGTCCCTCCAGCACCATGAGGTGCATTGTTGCCCACTAAATAGTATGTTTAAATGTCTTGTGTGTCGTAATGTTGATTATAGGTTGCACGTAAATTGTTTGTTGACAGTTTGTTGATACTTGTGAAACTTCCACAAACTCTGGCACCTTAGCAGCATGCCTTTATTTGCGCTAAACCTTGACAAGCACGCGCTCAGTTTTTTCAGGAGATTTGAATGAAGTGACGCTTTACTAAAAGACCAAATTTTAGAGCGTTATACTTACATGGCTCATGATCTTTTTTCCTCAAGGTACACGATAATCGAATAGTACATGCAACTACACGCTATAATTATTGTCGCATACATGCTTTTCATTGGGCACAACGGGGTGAGCACCACAGGCACGAACCTTGCCTTACCAGCTCACTCCTATTAATTATAACAGTCATGTCTTTGGTCAGTAAGGAACAGATTTTAAAAGCACCTGTGCAAAGTTCTATGTGGGTGTGCCTTGATTTTGCATGTTATTTATCACGCACACGCTATTGTTCCAATGTAACAGACTTTATATGGTATTAACCTACACAATCAGAAGTAGGTTGTTCCGCACAATTAACTGTGTTTTTTCCTCTACAGGTATACAAGGTTAAGATACCTACCGTATGTATTAACGCGCATGCTTATTGTTTGCAGCACATATTTTGAATTCCAATTTAGGTCACTTTTAGGAGTGGGAGGCATAGGGCTGGCCCCTGTACCTGTCCTGAAGAAGAGTTGAGGGGAAGCTCGAAACATGTTGACACCCACTAGGGATATCTGACGCATCACAGGCATACCCCCTAGGGACTCACCCCTTTTTAATATATCAACTGGGAGCAAGAATAAAGGTCATTTAGCCCACTAGTTAGATATTTTTAATTTTTTTCATTCCACTCCACGCACAACACCACACCACACATAGTCTCGTTAAAGTGCTCCTACGTATTTTCCGCAAGTCGTAGCACGCCTCAACCCACAGCGGGTTGGGATGGCCCCTATGATGAAGCATGTCACCGTGGGGAGACCCTGGTGAGTGAGGGGACTCAAGAAAGGACATTTTTCCTTCTTATTTTTCATCATTTTTCACCAACATTTGAGTGATTATATTTTTTGCTAGGTTCTCTATCTGAGCGTTCAGATTTTTTTACTACATATGATACAGGAGGGTGAACCTAGCCTCTTTTCCCTCTACCTCCCTCATTCTTTTTGATCTCGATGATTTGTAAGTGACATACCTAAAGCTGTAAACGTACTTAATTGATGGCATGTCGGGGGAGATGACATCCATATTTCACTGTATCACCACGTTCCAGCACTGCCACAGTAAGCGTAAGGTGCCTGATTTATTTTGTTAGACTCGTGAATAGTTTTGTTTTTTTCCAAATGCATTTTACACCCATGCAAGTTATCGGGAGAGTACGGCTGTCCTGTCTATTAAACACACTATTATGTATTATTAAGTATTGACATTTGTACTGGAATCCTACATGCATATGGGTGCTATTTAGCACTGTAAGTGGGATAAAAAGTTTGAGAGGTTACCCTAAACAAGGCATGGGCAGAGAAGTGTAACTAGGAATATTTTATTAGAAGAGCCGCCTTAGTAATACAAAACACCCTTTGTATATGTCTAAACAACCTTCATCAGCTTCATCCCAATTATATTCAGGGAGAAAAATGCAAGTACTCCCGAGGCCGGGCTTACATCTTCCCACCCTCCCAAAAAAGTAACAGTGGGGAGCCACGGGCAATGGCCAATGGGTCAAGGGAGCTACAGGTCAAAAAAGTTTGGGAACCACTGCCCCTAGGTATGTCATGTCAAGTTGTCATAGTTGGCCTGCCCCTGGACTGATAGCAGGACTCTGATGTTCGTGATATCTGTGAGACAATTTTGACTGTTATCTTGTTGGTTATGCAAGTTTGCTTTTTTTCTGTTTTTGGGAGGAATAGTATGTCGCTCCGGTGACATAACTGGAGCGACTAGGAATGCTCAACATGCTGTGACTGAGCAGGGGTCTGGGATAGCAAGCCCCTGCTGGGATTATGGGCCATGGTATGGTCTGTGGGTCACGTGGGCTGCAGTTAATAAATCAACCCCGGCTGTGGGCGGAGGCAGAGGATCCGAGGCTGGGGACAAGGAAACATCACAGTCTGTCTCTGAGTCATTATTTATTAGTCCCCAGGTTCCCGTGTGCTAACCGACGTATTGGATGTTGCATTAGTTACACGCTGCAACATTGCACCCATCCCCAAAAAGTGAGGTGTAGGAAATGGAGTTTTTATGACATAAAAGGTTATGACCATGGAAATAGAAGTGAGAACATTTTTAACAGGTGAATTTGCACTTGAACATTATTTTTTCGCATATAGGAAATATACGGTTGTATATTTTTAGTGATGCAGAAATTGTGTATTCACAATGCTAGCAGGCCTCCTTCTGCACGCTCTTCTGATTAACTGAAAGGCATAAACCTGCACCCTGCATGTCATTGACCTTGTGGGTGCACTTTTGTGAGGAGTTATTTTAATCATCGGGTGCTTAATTATTTTTTGTTTTACATGTTATTTATAATAATGGTATGTATCAAACGGGTTTTAATAAATGATGCCTTACAGAAAAGGTATTTAAAGTTCTCCTCACGAATTGCATAACTGTTTAGAAAAACTGTGACCAGCATCCTTTTCTTTAAATGCAAATATTTTTGGTGGGCATTTTATTTTGAAAGTAAACACATAGAACAATAATTTAACAAAATTATCTGCAACATTCATGGTTTTTTTCAACCTCTCGGGTGTATTTTATTATTTTGACAGTTTGCACAATAACAGAACTGCAACTTTGCAAATGTTTTTCAGGTGGCAAACATTTTTTGTGTACACTTCATTTTGAAACCAAACATTCACAATCTTGCATGTATTTGTTTGCATGCATTTGCATATAATCAAGAAGCATTCTGTGAGCATTATATCTAACCTAAAACAGGTTATATATTTTAATGTTTCAAACATGTGTATTTTCTTTCTATTTGGAAACTACTGCCAGTAACGCAAGTTGAGCTTACATCTCACTATGAGCACTTCCTAATACTGCTAACCATCATAGAAGAGTATTTTGTTTAATAAATCATAAATGCAGTTTGGCACATATTACAAATGAGGATACATATCTTTCCTTAGCAGCATAACATTCTCATTTCTACAGCCAGACTGTTGTACTGTAAACTGACAGCCAAATGGTTTGTGCTGGAGGTGATTCTGTCTATTTGTCCAAAGGATTAAATAAACATGAACACATGTGCAAACCCCAAGCAATATGTCCTGTGTGTAAGGCGATAGGCATTCTCCACCCTGGTAGCCATTTGGAACTAGACTTTAAAAGAAAGAGCTGTTAATGCACCCATTGTTTTGTCTTCCATCCTGTTACCATCCCATATTCCATTTCAAGTAGCCAGTGCTTAAACACCTTAAGCCGTCCTACTCCCAGGCAGTTCGATTTCACTCCAGAAGGCCAGTCATTAACAACCAGTCTGGAATGAATATTCTAGTCTCTGTTGTAGGACAAACCTTTCTACGCCAGTTTGCTCTCAGGCAGTGCAGAGTACAGTTTCACAAAGTTGTTTTTCCACTGCCCTTATCAAAATCTACTTTCACCATTGAATTAAATGTTTGATGGCAATTAAAAAACATCAATGGATTATTTCTTTAGTAATTTCCCAAGCTGAGTTGTGAAATTGTTTTTTATTGAAAATACGTCCTCATGGAAAATGTAAAATTCACCTACAAAGTGACAAACAGCTTTTTGCAAGTATTTCTTTATTCTGTGATCTTCATATCTGACACATGGTTTGCACTCTGGCAAATCCATTGATTAGTTTTGTCTAGTTGAAGTTCACAGTCATAGCTGAATATACGACTTACAACCTGACTTTATGGAGGATACAACGTGACCAATATGACAATGATTAGTTTTGTATTTAGTTTGTAATGAGAACCTCGCTCACCTTCAACTATGATCTCTGCCTTTAAAATGCAAGTTTGTGGATTTCCCAGATCAAAACAGCCTGGCTGTAAACACTAATCAATAAAGAACGATATCCACTTCAAATTGGAACATGACAACTTTATTAAAGGAGGAAGGAGTGAAGTTGTGATAGGATTATGTAAAACATATTTACTACACTCACTAAGGTAGAAGGGCCATTCCCATTAGGATTTTTTTATTTGTACAAACAAACCGCTTAACTCATGAACAGTGGTGACAGCCACAAAGTGATTTCATTATTTTCAAAACAACTGCTGCAAGTGCCATGAACTGGAAGCTTTAGTATATTCCTGAGGTGGTGTAGGATATGGTGCTCACTTAGTCGACTTTTAGGTGTATTCTGCCATTGAGATTTTCAAACAGATGGCGGTGTTTATTAGTACCAATATGAATATTATGTAAGATTCAGAGACATTACACATCTAAATTAGCATTATCTTGATTGTTAGCTGGCCAATAGGCGATTGTGTGGTGCTTGGGACTGTAATTGCCGATTTATTGTTATTTATTAGAGTTTGATGAACAATAGCATGCTTGATATAGGTCAGTCACAGGGCAGTATGTGTGCTTCTAGGGTGTTTCTTTTAGGAGAATGGCAATCAATTGCTCTTGTATCTGGTGGCAGATATAGCTTGTTATGAAAGAAGTGTAGGTGAAGCCTACGATCTGGGCATTCTGTCATGTGTGTTGATTATTTCAATAGTTTTGCCTGGTATAGTGAGGGGGATGTGCACTTTTTTGGTAGCAGGTCGTTATGTTTCCGATTCTCAGATGATGGTCTCATTTCGATATTTGTCAGTGTCAATAATAAATATAACGATGACATTACCTTCAAGGGAGTATACATTCAAAACTAATGCACTATTCAAGTTAAACCAAATACATTAACACTCCTCAAGTTCAAAGAATTTTATTGAGAGAACAGTCAGGTTTCCGTACATAGTATACTATATAATGCTTGCAACACCACATTTCAGTCTTACTGGTTAAAACTGGAGGAATTAGACAGATAATACAAAAATGAAATAACAAGGGAAAAGATTATATAATAAATAAAGCACGTATGCACTGTATCTGAAAAAAGGATAAAAAGCAAAGAGGGAAGAAAATCAATAGAGAATAATGATGACAATAATAAAATAGAATGATAAGAAGTTATGGAACTACTAAGGGAATCAAGGTGGTTTGAGGACCTCTTGTTGAGATGGCTTTGGCAAAGAACAATATCTAGCGCTGTTGTCGATAAATGTTGTAACAGGTGACCATAGAGCAACACGTTTCACAGCCAAATGAGGTGGGTAAACAAAGGAAGTGTCTAGTCTATGATTCTGGCAAACAGTGTACCACCAAGCTCTGTATGAAATCTTTGAAAAATCTTTCCAATTAACAGTAATTTGCTGAAAAGCCAATCCCAATAGTAAATCAATAATTTTGACATTAAGAGAAATCCCCTCCCATATAGATGAGAGACTGCCTAAAAAAATATGAGTAACAGAAAAAGGGAATAATGTGCCATATATGAGGTTAACCTGGAGCCATACACACTTCCAAAAAGTTTGAACCTGTGGACATACGAATAGCAAATGAAGCAGGTCAGCCTTGGGGGAAGAGCAGGTCCAACACATGTCTGAAATAGCTAAAGAACGTTTACATAAAATAGCTGGTGTGAGTAAAAGTCTATTGTAAATAAAAAATAATGTTTGGGTGGGGCTTGCTGCTCTAGAGGCCTTACGTAGCTTGGACCAAATGCGTTTCCAAAGTAAAAGTGGCCAGCATACCTCCAAGTCGGTCTCCCAAGCGATTTCGATTTTTGTTTTCTGTGTATCTGTAGTGGTGTCTTGTAAGTGCTTGTTAATAGTAGAGGCTTTTGGGCTAGTTATCAGCATGGCACGAAGTTGAGATAAGGGTGCAGAATCTGTAGGAGAAGATAATGTGTCAGGTAAACAGGAATATGCTTCCAATACAACTTGCTTAAGAATGTTGTACTTATGGATGAAAGAGCTAGGTAAATTAAATTTCTGCATGAGTACATCAAAAGGCAAAAATTCCGAATTAGAGAATAATTGGTGTATCCAAATAAGACCTCTATCTCTCCAAGTCTTCCAATAAAGGGATCTATTACGGATCAATAAAACTTCATTATGCCAAATTGTAGAGTTCAACAAGGACTCCTTAGAATTAAGATCTAGACGGCTGGGTGAACCGAGTAGTACAGAAGTATACTTCAGTATGGGAGTGGAAATGGATTGCGGTTTGCGTGAGAAAGATAAATATTCATTAAATGAGTAGGGAGCCATAAACAAGCGTTCAAGTGAAGTCCAAAGAGGAGAGTTATCGATAGAGTCAAGCAGCCATAAAGAAGCCTGACGCAGCAAGAATGCTTTGTGATAGGCCTGAAAATCCGGAAAGTTGACTCCTCCTTCTGTCTTAGGACGGATAAGCTTTAGTAAAGACAATCGAGATTTTTTATTATTCCAAAGGAAAGAGGATAAGATGGAATTAATCCTTTTAATTAATTTGCAAGTAATGGGGACTGGGATATTTGAGATAGTGTATAAAACTATAGGTGAGAGCATCATCTTTATGGTGTCTAAACGACCCCACCAAGACAAATAAAGGGGATGCCATTTGGACGTCAATGCCGTAATCTTTTGAATACATTTATTCATGCATAAAGATACCGTTTCTGAGATTGAGGGTGTCAAATGTAGACCTAAGTATTTAATATAATTCGGACTCCATTTAAATAGAGAGGCCTGAAAGTGAGAACTAAAAGTATGTTTTGTTAGCGGTAGTATTTCGCATTTATCATTATTTAACTTGTAACCAGAGATACATGAGAAAGATTTCACCTCCGCTAAGAAGGCTGGAATGGAAATTTCCGGTTTAGACAAGAAGAGGAGAATATCGTCAGCATAAGCCGCAAGTTTGATATGCATGTTTGTTGCTTGAAAACCAAAAATAGTTGGGTTTTGACATATTTTGGACAAAAATGGTTCTAAAGACAAATTAAAGAGGAAGGGAGAAAGGGGACATCCTTGATGCACCCCCCTGCCTAAGTCAAAAAATGAGGAAATCAAACCATTAGCACAAATTGCTGCTCGAGGATTGGAATAAAGAAGAGACACCAAATTAACAAAATTAGGGCCGAAACCGAACCAGTTAAGGGTATAAAATAAGTATTTCCACTCTACTCGATCAAAAGCCTTTTCGGCATCCAATGCAATTGCTGCCAGAGGGTGATCTAGATATGAAGACTTGGATAGAACGTCAAAAAAGAGACGTGTATTGTCTGTAATGACTCGTCCCTTAACAAAGCCAGATTGTTCCTTGCCTAGCAATTTTGGAAGGTATGAATCAAGACGCAGGGCAAGAGCCTTAGAGAAAATTTTATAGTCAACATTGACCAATGAAATAGGTCTGTAATTTTTGCAGTACTTAGAGTCTTTGCCTTCCTTAGGAATAAGACAAATATGTGCTTCAGAGAATGATCCAGAAGAATTGTGTGAAGTATAAAAGAAGTTGATAAGCGAATGCAGTTTAGGCAATAAAAGAGTAGAAAAATGAGAGTAAAATTCAACAGTAAAACCATCTGGGCCTGGAGCTTTGTCTTTTTTGAGAGTTTGGAGGGCTTTTAAAAGTTCAAGCTGGGAAATGTTTGATTCTAAGGGGGAGAAATCCACAGAGGCAAATTGAGACTTCTGGATGTCAGAGAAAAATTGGGAAAGTAAGTAATCTGTGGGGTGGGCCTCTGATGAGTATAAAGATTTATAGAAGATGGAGAATTCATGTAGTATTTCAGCATCTTTAAATTTTAAGACCGAGAGTTCATCAAAGATGGATTCAATGTTTAGTTTGTTTTGGCGAATTTTTAAGTAATTGGCCAGAATATTACCAGCTTTATTTTTGCCCCCATAGAATTTTCCGCTGGATTTTAAAAGATAGAGTGAAGCATCCTCTGTTGATTTTTTATTAAATTCTAATTTAGCCTTGATGAGGGTTCTTAGAGTTGCTTCTGATTTTGAAGAATAATACGAATGTTCTAATACTTTAATATGATGAAGAAGGTCTGTAGTCAATTTACGTGCTACTCTTCGTTTTTTTGCTACATAATCCAAAATAAAACCTCTAGCAGATGCTTTAAAGGCGTCCCAAATGACTGCTAGAGATAAGGATTTCGTATTATTCCTATCAAAATAATCTGTGGAGAATGAAACAAAAGCAGTAGTGAAGTTAGGGTCTAAAAGGAGTGCATTATTGAAACGCCATCTTTTAGAAGTATCATTCTTAGGGAGTATGTCAAAGCCAATGGAAACCGGTGCATGATCTGATAGAAGAATAGGGCCAATGTCTGCATGTGTAATAGATTGTGAAATATTATGAGAAACAAAAACATAATCGAGTCTTGACTGGGTATGATGGGAGGAGGAATAAAAGGAATATTCTCTGGTGGTTGGGTTACATAGGTGCCAAGCATCAAGCAATTTATGTTGATGTATGGTGTGAGTAAAAGACTTATGTGATTTGTTTGGCACAAAGGACACCCTAGCATTTCTGTCCAATAAGGGATCAAACACCTGGTTACAGTCTCCAGCTAAAATAAAATTATCTTCCATATGTTGAGAAATATGCTGTGGCAAATTATGCCAAAAGGGAGCGTCCCCGCCTGTAGGAGCATAGACATTAAGAAGAGAAATTAAAATCCCCTTTAATGAAAGTTTAACCATAAGCCACCTCCCATCATCATCTGATTCCTGTGACACCAATGCAACTGATAAGGTTTTACGACATAGTATTACCACACCATTACGTTTGCCATCTCCTGGAGAGAAATAAGCCTCTCCCACCCAACCTCTTTTCAATTTGAGAGACTCAATATCAGTAAGGTGGGTTTCCTGTAAGAAGACAATATCAGCATTCAATTTAGCTAGATACGACAAAACTCTTTGGGGCTCATTTATGAGCCCCTGCGTCACTTTTGCGCCGCCGGTGCGTCACTTTTTGTGACGCACCAGTGGCATAAAACATGCGCCATGTTGCGCCATATTTACAAAGTGACGCATCTAGGTAGATGCGTCACTTTGTAAACCCCTGCGCCACATTATACCTGCGCCAGGTATAATGTATGCAAGGGGGGCGTTTTGACGCAAGAAAGGGTCGTAGAAGTGACGCAGTGAAATCTAAGAGATTCCACTGCGCCACTTTTAGTGTGCAAATGCGTCAATTTCTTGCGCCTGCCTCACAGCAGGCGTAAGACTGACGCAGCCCCTTTCACATGGGGCTTGCCCCATGTGAAAGGACACATTGCTGGAGTTGCGTCACTTTCGTGACACACTCCAGCGATGCGTCACTTTTGCGCCTACAGATACGTCAGAAATAGTGACGTATCTGTGACTCCTTGCGACATGATGCGTCATACTGTAAATATGACGCATCACTGGAGTCGCAGGGAGGGCGCAGTGAAAAGTGGCGCATCACTGTTTTCACGCAGTGATGCAACACTTTTCATAAATGAGGCCCTTTGTCTCTTGATAGGGCAGTTTAAACCCCTAATGTTCCACGAGACTAACTTAAGTGACATGAATCATCAAAGTAAAATGGCAAAAACAGCAAGAAATTATAATCCAATACAATAGAATAAAGTGAATTATCAACAAATAATATAAGATAACAGTGCAAAGATCCAATATCATGTAAAAAACTGGAATAACAATAAAATGTAAAGTGAAATGAGGTGAAAAAGCAACTAAATTAGAGCATTGGGGAGTATAGAAAATGAGAAAACAAATGAATGGAAAGATAGTAAAGTCAATTAGGGTGAAGAAACTACAATCCAATATTCCACAATAAAAGTACAAAATACTTAGAAGGAGAAGGAGGAAAATAAGGAATGATGTGAGGTTCAGACAGAGAAAAGTATAAAAGATAAAGAAACGAAAGCCTGGATGAAAACTATAGGCAGAAGCGGAAAAAGAAGAGAGTAGAGAAGAAAAATGAGTAAAGGAAAAAGAATAAGACAGAATATAGGATGTGACAACAATTAGGGAAATGTATAAAAAAAAGAGAAGATGAGACATTGGTGTAATGAATATCATACTCAAAGGATTCAGAAAAGAAAAAACAAAATTGAAGAAAAGATATAAAACAAAGGTTCAACTCATGGGAGAAAAGCAAATAATATTTAGAAAAAGAAAATGAAGGTAAAAAAAGAATTTTCAACCCAAAACAGTCAGGAAAAGTAAAAGTAAACCGTGGAAACCAGGATTGAAAACAGAGTATGCGAGCAAAGAGAAAAGTGGGTGCAACCAAAAAGAGAGGCTGCGAAACAAAGAATGGAGAATTTAAATGAAGGAGATCAGAAGAGGATATAAATCTAAGAGATAAACGGTGGAGAAGGAAAATACCGGTCACCTGAATAGAAAATGGAAAAGAAATCTGAGACAGACGGAGAACAAAAAGAGACAAGACAAATAACATACCTACAAAAACAGAACATGAATGCGTGGGTGGGTGGAGCCACATGGACCAAACGGAACATCCAACGAGGGTCATCGCAAACCAGGGAATGAACACGTCAGGGCACAATTGAATCTGTGGGAGCGAAGAAGAAAAGGGAGCAGATAAGACGAGTGCTGTAAGAGTATAAAAAAGAGAATGAAATATTCAAATTATCGAAACTAATGGATGTTAACCAAGATTTAAAAGGCAACAAGTAACTGTAAATCTGAGGATAAGAAACATTAACTTTTTTAAAAAAAAGAAAACATTTTGCATAAAAGGGAGCAAAGAACAGATGTCATAAATAAATTAGAAAAAGTCAAGTGATATGTGATGAAGAGGGACCTGAAGAATCCATTAGATGATGTCTATTCAGATTGATGAAGCTTTGCAGACGACTTGGGTCTTCATATGATGTTGTTCTATTGTTATAAGTAACCTTAAAGACGCACGGATGAAAAAGACCGTATCTGGCACCCATGGTGCGAAGATCAGGTCTCATATCAAGGAAGGCTTTGCGTCTGGTAGCCGTTGCCTTGGAGTAATCTTGCGCAAAAAATAATGTAGAGCCAGACCAGGAGATCCGTTGTAGGGCTTTGGCAGCTGCTAAGACTTTCAGTAGGTCAGTATACTCTAAAAAGTACAGAATGACTCCTCTAGGTCTCTGTGAGGATGAAGGATTGGTAGAGATACGCCCTAATCTGTGGGCACGCTGTATATTTAAATTGGAACCTTCTGGTAGAAGAAGAACCTTGGGAAGGAATGATTTGAAAAAAGCAATGGCGTCATTGCCTTCGACCCCTTCCTTCAGTCCATAAATGCGTAAATTATTCCTTCTGTTGCGTTTTTCCAACTCTTCGACTTGTTTTTGGAGAGTTGAGATTTGCATATGCATCAGGGAAACATTCTTAGTAGTGCTTTCAAAGGCAGAGACATTTTGTTCTACGGCCGTGAGTCTAGTATCAAGTTGTAACCAATTATCAGACATGGATTGTAGTTTGAGATTAGTTTCTTCCATAAAGGGCCTAAGGGATCTAATTTCTTGGAGCAGCAACTCCATTGAGACTGGAGAGTGCGACTTAGGTGGCAAAGGGGGGTCCTGCTTCAGACGCTTCACATTGGATTTTCCTTGTGCAACCCGCACCTGATCCGTTGACTTGTTGCTAGCTTCTGCCATTAGGAAATCAACGTGCTTCAGTTGCGCAATCTCTGAAAATAGTTTAGAGTTTTTAATAAAAACACATTTTGGTTTTGAGGCACTAGAAGAAGATCCTTTCAATCTGCCCATCAAAGTATGAAATGGAAAAAATTGTAGTTTATTGGAAAAAATTCAAAAATGTGAGCTGTTAAACTGAGGAAGCCAAGTCTGCACGATAAAACAATCAGCCAGAAAAACAGCGTGGAAAAAAATTTCTGCACAATTTACAGTACCCCGTCAACATCCGGCATTGCAGCGCACCCGGAAACGTTGTAATTCTGATGGTGGGGAGAGCCTTGGATCAATTGGAAAATCGCTTTATCACCAGTCAAGTCAGAATCCTAATGTGAGGCATAGCAACATGAAAGGTGCGAAAATGTACAAGAGGAGCTGCATTCTGAGGGTGGACAGAAGAAAAAGGTAAGCGCATTTAAATCCAACAGACGTCTCATGCTACCTCAGAGGGTGAGTGTGAGTAAAGCAAAGCAATACTCAAAATGGCTGCCTCAGTATTAAACTGTAAAAACGAATGATAAAATCATAAATTGGCAATAGAGCAAGTACATATTAACAGATCCCCAAGGACATGTGGCCGAAATGGAGCGCTGTAAGTCTTTATAAGCACTATCTTTAGAAGAGAGGAGACGCTTTCAGCAGAAATTTGTGAGGAAAAACGCGCGAAGGCAAAAACAAAATGGCGGCCGCAGTCTCGCAGGTCTCCTTCCGAGCGTCTACCTTAAAGACATATCATTTGCGTTGTTGCAGACTTGTGTAGAGGTGAGCATCAGCGTCAGCAGGGCTTCGCATGGCAGCTCCGTCCAACAGCTTCGCTTTAACTTCCTGGAAAGCGCGTCTTCATTCCTCCGGTGCGGGGCCTCACGGATCCGCCGCCATGACCGCCGGGCGCCATGACTCGTCCCCCTACATTAACACTCCTTATAAAAAGGAATACCAATTGTGAGCAAGTCATTTGCAAAGCATAGATTTTAGCCCTTTTAAAAGAAAGGCAAACGACTTAAAAGCAGGAAGCCACAGAGATATAAAGAACTAATGTTCAAACGCTCATCAGTAGCAGTGACACATGCATGTATTGGAGTAGCAAAATTACAATGAAGTAACATATCCCAAACAATAAAATACAAATGGAACAGCATGGTAAATGAACAAATCAAGTATATTTTCTCAAGGACACCCGGTGTTATTGCACCAGCGATCTAGGCAACACAGAATCAAGGAAAACCATGGCAACAGGCATTTAGGTGTTTTCTCAAGAAAATCAGAGGGGGCTTTGGTCGGCCTGTCTTTTCCTGTAACATGTAGATGATGTTGGTGCAGGTGGTTTTGCTGGTATTGGTTCCACATAGAGCAAATAAGTATTATGGAACTAGCGCCAAAGGTTGCAGCCATACTATTACTTACTTTGGGCAGTCTTGCTTTATAAAGGCCTCATTCATGAAAGGTGTCGCATCGATGATTGAAAACCGCAATGTAACAGTTTTCAGTCACCCTCCATGTGACACCATGGATGCACCGTATTTACAGTACGGCGTTCCATGTCGCAATGATTGATCAGATACGTCAGGAATCCTAACGTATCTGGTGGTGCAGTAAAGCCACATTGCTGGAGTGAGTTGCAAAACAGGTGCAACTCCAGCAATGTGTCATTACACATAGGCTGTGAAGCAGGCGTAAGGATTTGACACAGTGAAAAAGTATAATCTCATAGATTTCACTTCAACACTTCTACAAGCCTTTTTACGGGGGAACGCCTACCCTGCATACATTATATCTGACGCAGGTATAGTGTAGCGAAGGGGTGTACTTTGTAAATATGGTGCAGTGTGGCGTATTGTTTACACAGCCGCAGCGTCACATAAAACTGACACAATGGTGGCATAAGGCCTCAGAAATAAGGCCCTAAGTGTGGCTCAGTACCCATATGTCTCACTTCAGTGTACCACTGGCTTCCGAAGGCTTGGCATGAGACGGGATGGTTTACTGTTTTTAATTGGTTAGCTTTTGGTACTATGAGAAGACAGTGAGGCGTGCTTCTCCTGTCTCTTAGTTCTCTTGCAACAGTAGTTTGTTGCACAAGTAGCTAAGCAGAGTGCAGGTTCTTACCAAACTTTGCCAGCAGACAGGATTATGAGTGGCTGGTAAAAGCCACCTGGTGAGGCTGTGCTGTTAAAGATTACCCCTGGGAGGAGCGCTCCAATACTAAAACAATAACAAATCACATGAAACGGAACAATAAATACATAATAGAACAGGGCAGACAAAAGTAGGGGAGGCACAAAAAGTATATCAGCAACACAACACATTTATTTCAAATATATGTTTACACAGTATATAATCAAAAAAGGCTACATAAAAAGCTTCAGAAAATATGTTCATTAATCAAATGAAACAAATTTCAAAGATGATAAAAATATAGGGGCAGATCATCTTTGAAATTTGTTTCATGTGATTAATGAACATATTTTCTGATGCTTTTTATGTAGCCTATTGAAAATCTCATCCTACAAGCCCCTTGCGGCACTTTTGCGTCACTTTTATCATGTTGAAAGTGACGCAAAAGTGGCGCAAGGGGCTTGTAAATCTTCCCCATAGTTGGATCTTATGACAATCTCCTAAGTAAGTCACAAAAGGATGAGATTTTGAGAAGGTTGTAGCCCAAACAATGGCAAAAACGTCAACATTTTGGTCCCTTCAGTTATTCAAAGGGACCATTATCAGGGATGTAAAAGCCAATCACCATGTGTCACCCTCTCAATTTCAGTTTCAAGGTCAGTAGGCAATATTATTAGAAATTGGATCTCTAGTTGGCAGAGGTGTGCATCCTGTCCACAATCATAGTCAGGGTAAACTAAATACACTGTGAGAAGCTGCCCTGGTATAGGATGTCCAGTAATTAAAGTGGGCACCTTGCACCAGTCCAGCCAACCCTAGGGTGATTTAATAGGTCTCAGACAACCTCAGAAAGCTAATCAAGTGGTAGCTGTGCTGTGGAGAGCAGACTTCTGGCATAGTCTTGAAGGAATGTAAAGCAGCTTTTTTTACCAGAATGCAATCTTAAAGTAGAGATTAAGGGCCAGATGTACGACCATTGGAAATTGCGACTCACAAATTGCGACAAATAGCGAGTCGCAATTTATGAGTCACAATTTCCAATGTACAACAGTGTCTGAGACACTGTTAGCGATTCCCAATGGGGTCGCAAATTGCATGCCTCATGAATATTAATGAGGTTGTCGCAATTTGTGAACCCCAGGGATGGTGGCCTGCTGGGATCAGCAGACCTCTATGTCTGGGACTGCTTTTAAATGAAGCAGGTGTTTTTTTTGCAGCCCGTTTTCCTTAAAGGACCCTGGGGACCCCTTTCCGTTTGCGTGTGCTTTACCACCCTCTTGAAGAGGGTGGAAAACTGCAAGTGTTTTCATGGCTTGTGGGGTCACTATAAGGAAGGGAACGCCCATAATAGCGAGTGGATAAACACTATTTTGCAAGTCTCAAATTATTTGCGACTCGCAAAATAGTGTTAGTACATGGCCCACAGGATTTTTGCATGCAAAAATCCGTCGTACATCTGGCCTCTAAAGGAAAAGAGAACCACACAGTCGTTATAAAAATATGGATTTATTATATAACACTATCTAGTACGTAACAGTTTCTCCTACATGGAGATAGACACAAAGCACACAATACTTAAGCGAAGGAATAACAGTAAATAGCACTAATACACAGTGGGCCCCGGGTGGGGGGATCAAACCATATACTAAGAAAGTAGTGTAAGAACAACGACTCAAATCTGGACAATGTCAAGAGGACATAGCATTGCTGGGAACCCAAGGAACCACCCAAGGTGAGTAGATAGGGACCACACGGAGTTCGTGTGCAATGTGTGAACACTGCCATGTGCTCCGTACAAGTCTATGTGAAAGTCACCGTTGGAATTTTAAAGTTTAAGGACCCTTCCCAGGGGACTTTGACGAAACCACGTGGAAGACAGAAGGTTGGCGAGCCACCCCACTCGTGGATACCAAAGTACCCAAGTTACCTAACCCAGGGAAGCCCGGTGCATAGGTGTGAAGTGGTGTCGAGAGCCGCTGTCAAACCTAATGGAGGATTTCAAAGAAGAGCCACTGCTGGAAGAGGAGAAAGTGTCCATTGGAATCCAAACATGGATTCTTGTTGAGGAGTACCTGAAAGCAGTGGTGACAGAGTCTGGGTAACTTGAGAGTGGCAGGGGCTCGGTAGACGAATGCCCACCAATGTCGGGTGCTTCAGGATAATTGACAGGGACCTTGACTCTGCAGCTGCGGGTACCAGGCAACGTCCAGGACAACCCAGATCAGGATACGAGCTGTCCCACGAAGGATGTCGAGTGCTAAGAGGTCGGTGTCCAGCGGGAGCACCAAAAAGCCTTGGCAATGGCAACCCACACAGAAGGTCAAGGAAGAGTACGGCTTGGACAAGCAAGGTCCAGGAGACTCACCACACACAGGGGAGCCAGGGCAGGCCCCAAGAAATCAGGGGAGCTCAAGGAAAGCATAGTTGACCCTCAAATGGACCCCCAGTACAGAGGCACAGGTGTCACGAGAGGACCTCTAGCAGCTTCATAAAACAGCAGGTCACGGAGCACCCGGTAGAAGGTGGTTGAAGATTTTTGTAGCAGAAGTTGCCAGAGGTTAGGGCTACTGGTAGGCCAATGCACTTGTTACAAAATTGCCATCAAGCACTTGCACTTGCAAAAGAACAAATTGCACAGGGATTCCAGTATTGCAGTCCCCACACAGGATTCTGACCTCAAACTGAGGGAGAGGGTAGCTCAGGCCTCAAGAAATGTAGGAACCCACCTCCTGTGTTGCTGAACACTTCGGAGTCCGTAGGAGCTTGGAATCAGCAGAACGGTCAGCAGTGTTGTGGTGCCTGCGAATGCAGGGGAGTGACTCTTTCACTCCAAGGGAGATTATCTTCAGGTGTCTTGGATGCTCCCCAGGTCCTACATGGTCCTATATGGTGCACAATCACAGACGATGCAGCAGGCTGAGAGGGAGAAGAAAGTCAGGCCCAAACAAAGTCCAGTGAAGCCCAGAGTGCTCAGAAGGTGCAGTGGTTTTAGTTCTGAATCTTGTCCACAACGAATCTACAGTCCTACAACCAGGTAAGCCCTTTAGTACCCACAGCAGATGGATGGAAAGATTCAGGGGACCCGCCCAGGGGAGGGTCTGGACAGGGGGGAGGTTACTTCCATGTCCTTTATCCAGTTTTGCGGCAGAGCATAAGCCAACGGCTCCCAGGACTGGTATGAAATGGACTATGCACAGGGACACCGAATGTGCCCCTCATGCATTGGGAATGGCAGCCCTCCTAGGGATGGTGGCCTGCTGGGCTCAGCAGACCTCCATGTCTGGGACTGCTTTTTAATAAAGCAGCTTTTTATTTTTTAAATGCAGCCCGTTTTCTTTAAAGGAAAACAGGATACATTTTAAAAAGAAAAATTAAACTTTTCTGTTTCATTTTTTAAGGGCAGGCAGTGGTCTCTGGGACCACTGCCTGCTCTTAAAAAATATTTTCCAACATACTCACAAAGGGGAAGGGGTGCCCCGGGGACCCCTCCCCCTTTGCGAGTGGTTTACCACCTACTTGAAGTAAGGTGGTAAACTGCGAGTGTTTTGCGGCCGCAATTGCGGTCGCAAAACACTAGTAGACAGCATGTTGACTCACTATTAGGAAGGGACACCCCTTCCTAATAGCGAGACTGGCAAATGCTATTTTGCGAGTCAGGGACTCACAAAATAGCATTTGTACATGCTTTTACCCTTTTTTGCGGCCGCAAACGGGAGGTTTTCTGTTTGCGGCTGCAAAAAAGGGTCATACATCTGGCCCCTAATCCTATCTGGGAGGTGGTCACACATTCATGTGACAGGATGCCTATTGTCCTGACTTCCCCTGCTCGAGCCTGTCTCAGCAGCAAGAGGGCAGAAATGTGTCTCTGGTCGGCAGCAACCATTTTGTGCTGTTTGAAGCTAGAAGGCTGGTACCCGGAACACCGCAAGCCCACAAAGGGCCTTCCCGGTGGGTGGAATCATACCTCCCACACCGGTTACTGTTTTGGGGGTATGATTCCAACATGTTTGACACCAAACACGCTAGGGTAGGTTGCAGCCGTTTTCAAGATGTTCATCACGTGGTCATGTAATGTCCCTCTATATGTAGTATATGTCTGCTTCACTGACAACCAGGGAGAAGGGACCTGTAGGCTGCAGGGGTGTCTTGCTCATGCAGAGGCACCCTCTTACTTAGAACCAAGCACCCTGTCCTACGGATTGTAAAGGCCTGCTAGATGGGTGAATTATAGGTTTTAAGTGCAGTGACCCTTAGATATAATAAACCTATATCTCAAGTAAGTGGTGGATGCACCACCTTACAAAGGCTGCAATGGCAGGTCTGTAGTTCCATTTTGAATGGTCTCTTATGGGTGAAATAATACATGCTGCATCCCATGGGAGACCTCTGGGGTACCTATGCCTTGGGTACATAGGTACCATATACTAGGGACTGACAAGAGTACCCCAGTATCCAATCTGCTGTGTACCTAAATACATGCATAACAGTTTAAGGAGAAAGCGTTCCTGGGGTCCTGATTAGCAGGATCCCAGTCAGACTAGTCAAAAACAGCATCACATCAAGCAAAAAGTGGGGGTAACCATGAGAAGCAGAGCCTACTTTCCTACATACACAATAAAAGATAATTGTTGCTCCTCACCCTCTGGTAGCTTGGCACAGAGCAGTCAGGCTTATCTAAAGATGCAATGTGTAATGTTATATTTTAAACACACACACAGTAACACAATGAAAACACCACGCAAATACTCCACACAGGTTTAGAACAATAGAGAATAATTTTATGAGAACAAGACCAAAACAACAAAAATCCAATATGTAGAACCCAAGTGATGAATTCTTAAAGATTAAATCAAAATCTAGTGTTTAGAGTCAAATAACACTTAGGGATTACTTGAGGTCGTGCTGGAACGGGGTAAATCCAAAGTTCAGGCTGATAACAATAGAGGGCAGGCCAGCTACAGGACTCATGCAGGTCCCGTGGAAAAAGTACCTTGGATGGAGCAAAGCGTCAACATCAAAGTCTCGATGCGTCGGTTCTGATCCGCACAGGTGATGAATCCCTATTCTGATGCTGGCACTGTGTTGTCACGGAGGCACACTGTCTGTCGTTGTTGAGCCGTGCTGTCCATCAAATTGATGTAATTGATCAGCTCCTGCATTGTTGTCGAAGGGCAATGCATTGATTCCAATTGGTGCAAAGTCATCACAGCGTCGATTCGAAAGGTTCTGGACAGCATAAATCACCTTTCAAGGGCCCAGGGCTGGATTGGCACCACTTGGCAGGACAGGACTCACAGATGGCAGAGTCCAGGTTTTGTTGCAGAGGTGGAGGAAGCCTTTGATGGTCCAGAGGCTTCAGAACAGGGCCAAGCCAGCAAGCCCTTGGAGTCACTTCTGGGTTCAAGTGAGATGGGTCCAGTCCTTGTCCGCAGCAGGGCAGAGATCAACAGGCAGCAGGGCAGCACAGGAAAGCAGAAAAGCAGTTCTTCCGGAGCAGCAGTCAAGCAGAGTGGCAATCCTTGGAGCACAACAGTCTTAATTCCTGGAGAGTCCTTCACAGGACCAGTAGTATACTGTCTTTGTAGATCAGAGCCCCAGTTTTTATGCCTTTGAAGTGGGGGTGACTTCAAAGCAGGGCCTTTGAAGTGCACACAGGTTTCTTTCTTCCCAGCCCCGGCTCGAAACTATCAGTAGGGGGTAATGAGTTCTTTGTGAGGAAAACAGGACACTGCCTACTCAGGTGTAAATGTCAACTCCCCCTCTCTTCCTGCAGAGGAAGAGCTATCAGAAAGAAAATGAATGAAGATGAGTTCTCTGTCACACCTACCCTTTTTATGTTTGTGGCTGTAGAGGGGAAGCACAAAGTGTAGCTGTCACACTCCCCAGATGTGTATTGACGACAGGCTGCAAGGCACACAGAGTAGTAGGAGCAGAGAAATGTCCACTTTCTGCAAGCTGCATTTCTAAAACAGTAATGATAAATACAACTTTACCAGTAAAGAGGATGTATCATTACCATTTCCAAGATATGAAACATGATTTAGATACTCCTTTCTGATATTATCAGGAATTACAGCTTAGAAGTGTGTTAAGGAATTCCCTATGCTAGCCTGTGAGAGGAGTAGGCCTCACAGTTGTGAAAAATTAATTTTTGTGTTTGTCACTTCCAGGACATGCAAAACTGACCAGTAAGGGTCCTAACTTTTACTCACACAGCTCTCTTCCCCATAGTCTACCAAGAGCATATGTTAGGGGTGACCTATGTGTAATAAAAGGGGAGTTTAAGGCTTGGTAAGTAGTTTTAAATGCCAAGTCAAAGTGGCAGTAAACTGCACACACATGCCCTGCAATGTCAACCCTTGGGCCGGTTAAAAAGGCTACTTGTGTGGGTGGCACAATCAGTGCTGCATGCCTATTAGTAGCATTTAATTTACATTCCCTAGGTATGTGGTATACCACTTTACAAGGGACTTACAAGTAATTAAAATATGCCAGACAGTTGTAAACCAATTATACCATGTTTAGAGAAGAAAGCATATGCATTTTAGCACTGGTTAGCAGTGATAAAGTGCTCAGAGTTCTAAAGCCAACAAAAACAAGGTCAGGAAATGAGGAGGAGGAGGAAGACAAAAAGTTTGGGTTGACCCATCAAAGGGGGCCATTTCCCCACGTATATCATAACAATAAAAAATGAATAACACCCATTTTAGCCTTTATACCTGTGTGATTCAGTTGATACATCTCAAATAGTACATATTTTTTAAATTGTAAGTACCAAACAATCTATATTCTATTGGTTACACTTTGTGCTGAGACAAGGTTAGTAATTAAATTCATAGTGGAAACAAACAAAAATGTCAAAGATTCCAATTAATTAGATTTTTCATATATATGGAACAACTCCTCAATAATTTTAGAATATATCTCTAGAATATTTAATCATGCATTATTTAATGTGCATACATTTTTAAGCATTGTTCATTAAATAAATGAGGTATACAAATTTAAATTTCTTCAACCATTTATATTCACATTCAAGAGGCCAATAAACTTAGGGTCATATTTATGAGAAACTAATGCAGCTTGGTGCAGCAAGTTAATTTGCTGTGCCATGCTGTGTTCGTTTTGAGGCACAGGGATGCAACATATTTACAGTAACATGACCATCTCTGTGCCTTTCTCTGCGCTGGAGCTCAAACTGCTGCCACGCGCTGGCGCAGGCACTCTTGCACCAAGGATGCCTGTGTTGTGGGGAGATTGTTTTTATGCAGGAAGAGGCACCTTCCTGTACAAAAATAATCACTTGAGGTGATTTTCGCTTCCAATGCGTTTTGCAGAATGCAGTACACCTCGAAAGAGGAAAAAATGAGGAGAAATGAAAACATTTCTCCTTGTTGCGCCTCACAACGCCCACCCTGGGCGTGACACAGCATTGTGATGCATTTCCAGATTCAGGAATGCTCGTAAATCTGGAAATGCATCAGTGGACATGAGTGTTGCATGGGAACACCCACAGCAACACCTATGTCACACCCCTAACACACAACGTTTTGAGTGAAATTGGGCAATATTTATGAGCACATGCTAAGCCACGCAGGGTGGCTTTCTGTCTGCTCGTAAATTTCACGCAGCAGGTTGCGCCGCCGGTGTGTCACGTAACGTGAGAAGGTCAGAGGAAAAAGGTCATTTTGCTGTCGGGCAGTAGAAGGGGGTGTGGGAAGGGGGTAGTTACTTCCTGAGACATCCTAAAGTGAGCATAAATACATTAGAAAGGGTAGAAGCCTTCTCAAGGAAGCAGTGCATGAATAGTGAGAAGGTTTTGTCCCCATCCTCCAGAACTGATTGATACTGGAAAATTCATAGACAAAAATAAGGATATGCTGGAATCTCAAGGTTCGGTACTGATTACTTTGGTACCTCTCCCATTTGAAAGTAAAGGAAGTAAGAAGAATTACAGCGAATAACTGGAGGATCAAGCACTAAAATGCTTCCCTCTCTTAGATTGTTCTTCAAAGTCTAGACTGCAAAAGAGGCATGCAAACCAGTCTGGGTTTGAGGGACTCCTAATAAGGCTAACGGAAGAAGTCAGACTTAAATTTGTGATCTCAGAGAAAACCCAGGCTAGCATATCAGGGGCTTGTGTCATGTTGAAAGGTAAGATGGATGCATTCATGGAAAGAATGATTATGCTGGAAGACTCAGTGGAAGAGTTCAAAGAAAAGGTTGAGGCCAACACTGAGAATGGTGGAGAAAGAACTGCACGATAAACTTGAGACTCTAGAGAGCAACACAAGACGTAATAATCTGAGAATATCAAACGTTCCGAAAGGGGTTGAAGCTAAGGACTTGAAAGAGTTCATGGTAGAGTTAATCAAAGAATGTATTCCATGAATAGACCCTAATGAGCTCGTTTTAGACATTCAGAGAGCGTGACTCCTTTGGAAAAAAATCCAAACAGGCAAAAGGCGAGAAAGATTCAGATTAATTTCAAAACCTATGCCCTTAACGAATGGATCCTCTCAGAGGCACTGAAAGTGGGAAGCTAGAAAAAAGCTGAATGGTCTTTCCGTATTAGTTCTGACATATCCAAAGTTAATCAGGATTGACAATGGGAATTGGGAAAGCATATTAAATAACTAAAGGAGTTGGAAGTTACTGCCCAGATGCAACTTCCTGCAAACCTTAAAGTTACGTGAATCAATAACATGCTCAGTTTGAGAGACCCAGGGGAGGTAGAAAACTGAATCAAACAGATTAAAGTGCAAAACAAGTTATTTTAATGCTTGAGGAGGGGATCAAAAGGCTATAAAGAATATTCCAGAAAGCTGGCAGGGAGGGTTCCCTGGGGGGGTGGGGAGGAGGGTGGAAGTTGTGAATGAGGTGAAAGAGAAGAAGCATGTGGTAGGGAGCATATGGGAAAAAACAAAAAAAATTCCATGAGCATAAGGATAAATTGTGGTAGTAGCTGCTATGGGAAAGGTGTCCAGGTAAATGACAGATGGGTATAGGGAAGTATTTTATCTTGGAATGTAAATGGTCTGAGAGTAAAAAGCAGAAAGGGGAAGATCCTAAATATCTAAGGCAATCAGATGCTCTCAAAGTGATACCATAAGAGACTCACTAAATTAAGAAGGAGTGTGCAGAGGGTCTAAAGGGGCAAAGATGGATTAGGGACTGTGCTTATACAGACCAAATGTGCTGTTCAGAGAGAGTGGCGATCCTAATAAAGAGTTCTGGCAAGTCATTCTGGGTGAATATATAAAAGATCCTTGGCGCGCTGGTTAATAGCGAAGATTAAGACATACAGCACATGGTATGCAATAGTGGGTTTTTATGGTCCTAACATTGATGGCCCTGGCCATTGCCAGGCATTATATTGTCAGTTGCGGGAATTCACAGCGCCATTAGTTGTGGGGGGAGAATTTAATGTTTTACTGGAGCCCTCTCTTGATAAATCTACTCTGAGAAATACGGAAAATTCCCTGAAATGCTTGTGCAGGCCAGACAGTTGATGAAAAACTTGAAATTATGCGATATACAGAGACAAAGAGCCGGTACCTCTAAACGTTTTAAATTACATAGTAAGAAGTATGGTCACCTCTCTAGAATAGACTAGACTTTTTCTAGAACAGACTTTTTCCTCTTGGATGGTGCACTGACCAATAGAGTAAAAGGGGTGAGTCACCTTCCCAAGCATTTTTCTGTTCACTCAGCAGTTAAGCTAGACTTACACATGGCAAAGGACCCCACGATGGGCGTTAGATTGGACATTACTGACAGTTCAAAAGGTGAGCACCCAGCTGAAACAGGATACAGCAGTTTTTTTTTAATTAATGATGGACCTGCCCCCTGTACATTATTTGGGATGCCTTTGAGGCGTTTATAAGGTGAAGGATTATACGTTTAGCAGCATGCAAACACAAAAGAACATAAGTGTAAATTTACAGATCTAGAAAATGTCATTAAATTTGATCTGAGGGATAGGAGTGAGGATGTTCAGAGTGGAATTCAAGATGATACTGTGCTAATATTTTAAATCACGAATGCTAAGGGTGAGCTAGCCGAATACTTAGAGGAGTATTTGGGAAGAAAATGGGAGGTAATTAAGCTGGCTCATTATGAGCATAGGGAAGGATGTGGAAAGTTACTTGCCTGGATAATAAAGACAGACAACGTTAGGAATATGATTGGCGGGATTACAGATTGTTAGATGGGAAAATGGTGCATAGAGGAAAAAGATATATATGGGCTTTAATTAAGTTCTTTCAAGAACTATATATTGATGACTTGAAGGCAACATAAGATCAAACACAGATGTGGTTTCAGAAAATCCTATTCACAACATTGAGGCTTACCTCTGAGTCGAAAGGGTGGCTAAATCAGGTGATAAGTCAGGAGAAGGTAAGGGGGAACTGTAATGGAGTTAAAGAGGTGGAAAGCATCAGGTCCTGATGGTGTACCATATGAACCATATATGATATTGACAGAAGAGCTATTCCCGGTATTAGGCAATTTGCTGGTAGACATCTTTACTAAAGGAAGCCCTGTGCCCAGAACATAGGCAGAGAATACTGCCCTTATCTTGCACACAGAGGACATGCACTACAAATTGCTTGCCTCCTTTGAGGCATATGATAAATTAAACAATATGAAAAAATGTAAATCAATGATGATAAGAATGAAATCTTGATTACTGCAACACCACATAGGCAAAAGCTCATTCATGGGTGTTCAACCTAGGTCCATTAGGATCATACTCGTGTCTGATTTTCAAGCAATCCTCTGACTATGCAAACTAGTTACATTGAGGGTGATTGTAGGCACATCTATCAATATCCTAAAATTCTGACAGAGATTGGTCTGTTAGGGCCTTACTCTGGACATCCATGAGTTAGGTAGTACAATCAGGGCCATATTATCAAGGACGGCGGTAAAATAATCGTCGCTTTAGTGGCAGGAAACTGCCTGTAAAGCAGCGATAATGGGCTTGATAATATGCCCTTGTGAATTCCCATAGAAGCCCATGTTCACACCGGAACATGGGCTCTTTTAATGACTCCTGTATTACAATTAAAAATCTTTATATTGCATGGCAACATTTAAAAATCTCACATTTATCATCAGGGTGAGACTTGATTCCTATTAATAATCTTAGAAAGAATAAAAAGAGGTTTTAAAAACTCCTTCTGTTCATCTAAGAACCACAGATAATTCAATAAAATATGTGGGCTGCTGAATTTTACTTTTGGACCATGTGCACTAGCCCTGTTCATCTCTCACTGCAGCTTTTATCTTCATATCTGCATAACTTGGATTAAGCCAAACCCTACATTTCAATCTGGCATTCCTCAGTTTAGGGCTTGGCCGGGAGTCAATATAAGGGAACGTATCATCATTGCTCCAAACTTTAAGCAAGAACTGGGTGGAAATTTTACTCCCCAGGTAAATAAAACCCTCCTCTTTGGCACTTTTGCTTATAATGGCACATAGCTTCTGCTTAGGGATCTGCTTCCCTGACTTCCACTGTTCTGGCGCTAATGATAGTTTAACAAACATCTTAACTAGCATGCATCTAACTTGGGATGCCCAATTTAATTCACTTTTCTCTATTTTCATTTTACAGAGGTGTGATATTTTATCTCTGCCAAAAGTGCAATGTAGCTTGCAGCCCCTGATAACTCCAGGCTGTAAATTGGCATTCTACCCCTAGAGCCTGGATTATGGTTGATGGTGGAAACGCAAGGAGCTGTTTCATGCATTTACCCTCCTCAAAATTTCAATCCAATAAGACCCCCACTCCGTACTGGAATTGTGGGTGAACCATTGCATTAAAGGCTGACAAATAGGACATAAGAACGACCCTCCATATTTCCGCCTGAACTGTTTTAGTCCCTATACTGAGGATAGTTCAGTTGATTTTAATGATTCTATCTGGTCTCTTCAATTTAATTTGGTATCGAACCACATACCCAAATATTTATATTTGTCAACCTCTCCCAAATGCCAATTAAATACCCTATTTCCTTTCCCCAGCACCATTATTTTGGTCTTGTCCAAATTAACCTTAAGACTTTTTTTGAACAACAGTCATGGAAAATATCCAATTTCCCTTGAAGACCCAATTCCGTCATATCCACTATCACCAGATCACTTGCATGCAGCAGACATGGGATATGGGTCCCGCCCATCTTAGGGCATAGACCACCAGCTTTACGTAGTGTGTTCGGTAGTCGGATAAAAATAAAGAGAACAATAGGGGGGCATGGACACAGCCCTGCCGTTGGCCAAACTTTATGTGTACTTTCTTTGATAGGGTCCCATGGATATCTAAATTCCCCCGGGCCCAGTTCTGAGAATGCAATTTCTAAATTAGTGAGACTAATGCCTTGTTGATACTGAGCCCCCCAATATATCCCACAATAACTTTCGATTGACCCAGTCAAAGGTGGCCCGGAAATCAGCAAAGAAGCGAAACAATCTGCCACGCAGCTCACTTGCCTTTTTTGACATTGCCCATAGGCTAAGGAAATGATCTATTGTTGAGTGGCCTTCCTTAAAGCCACCTTGCTCGGAATTAGATTGTTTTGCTCTACTCAGATCTTCATTACACCTAATAGTATTTACCTATGTGCTCTGCCAGGGCATGGATGCTCATGCTACATGTGTCTTCACACTGAAATTCTACTGTGAGCAGGATCTTGCTGAGTACAGGCAGAAATAAGAGCCTCAACACTATAATTCATGTTTGCACTACTGTGCTGTAGCGACCACCCCAGCCGGTATACCCACCAATCACTACACCACACACAGAGTTTAATATTACACATCTTTATTCTTCTGGGTTTAATGACAAACTTAACATACTAAACCAAGCTTTCAGTACATTTCGCTCCTACATCACAGCTCTATGTAGTCCAGTAGGAACCAAATGGGTTCTGTCATAAAAACTAGTAAGACTCTACATCTCCCCCTCTGTTAAATAAAAACGTATTTTATTTTTTAAAATAAATCAGCATATATACAGTTGAATTTATATCTCTTCAAATAGTCTGTTTGGCGCTTTAATCCTACGACCTGAACTGGTTATTGGAAGCTGGGAGTTGTCTTCAGTATCAGAGATCTTTGAAGACAGTGAAGAAACAAAAACAGTCATTTGTCTCTCAGACTCAGGGCCTCATTTAGGAGGTTTTACCGTAGAGCAGCGCCCCAAGCCTTCCTGCTGAGCTGCCCGACCGTAATAGAAAAGGGCAGGAATGTGCCGTATTGATCAGTTATGGCGCATTCCTGTCCTTTTCACCTGCGCCGGGGCACAATGTGCTCCCGTGCGCCAACGCAGGCACCTTTGCACCATGGTGCAAGGGTGCCTGCATTGTGGGGGATGATTATTTCTGTGCAGGAAGGGAAGCCTTCCTGCACAGAAACAACCAGAAGAGGCTTTTTCCTCTTTCTATGTGTGCTACAGAATGCAGCACACATAGAAAAGGGAAAAACAAGGGGAAATTAAGATATTTCTCCTCGTTGTGCTTCCCTTACGCCTCCACTGGGGAGGAGTACGTTTTTGGTGCTGCCTCAGATTTACGATTTCTCATAAATCTGGGGCAGTGTCAAAAAGCCATAGATGTTGCTGGGAATGGCCCCAGCAACACCCAGTGCATGCACCTTTAATGTAGAAAACTGTGTTAAAGGGGAAAATATTTATGAGGCAGCATTAAGCCCAAAAAAGTGGCTTAGTGCTGCCTCGCAAATATGGAGCAGACTCCTGCGCCATAGAAAATCAAAAAAAGTGACGTTCCGGCAGCGCAAACCCCAATCTTTTGTTCACCACTTCAAGCAGGAGACTGATGAGTTCAAGGCATAAAGTTAGAAGAGTCTCTGGTTACAGACTTCCCAGGATGCAGGCCACTCACCATATGTCCCTCGGTGGATACCACAAGGAAGGGCTCAACATCATTGGGAGCATCAGACAACCTTCTTCGGATCTGCTGGGTGATCACAATATCTCCTTCTTTGAACATGAGGTTCTTTACCCGTCGTCTCTTCTCTACATAGACTGTCATTTTCTGCTTGTTAACCAAATCCTTTTTGGAGTGGTGCTTCTGCTTTCTCTTTGGTTGGTCCATTGTGACAACTTGATTGTCATTGCTCTATCAAACATCAAAGTCGCAGAACTTTCACCAGTGGTTGAATGTGGTGTTGAACGACAGGCTCGTATGCAGTAGAATGCAGTACAGTTTTCAACTGAAACCCTTTCAGAGTTGCATGTTGTACCACTTTCATTAGTGTACTCATAAAATGCTCAATGAGTCTGTTGGTCTGCAGCCACAAAAGTGTACTCTTCTAATGCTTTATGTTCAGATGCTGTAGGAAATCCTCAAATTCCTGACTATTAAAGGGTGGGCCATTATCAGACTTCACAATGGCTGGAATGCCCCATGTTGCAAAGATGTTATCCAGTTTCTCAATGACTCCTTCATGAGTAGTGGATGAAAGATCCCCTAACGAGCGGTAAGCAGGAATATTCATCCACAATTATAAGCAAATGGTGTCCATTTTCAAATGGACCAAAGAAATCGATGGCTATTATCTTCTAAGCATGCTTAGGGAGTTCTGACATATTCAACGTATGTTGAGTCACGTTTGTAGAAAGGCAGTTGTATGGATGACAGGCCTTGAGTTTCTTTCCGACTCGCTCATTGCGATATGGGAACACAAACTCAATCTTGAAGAGCTCCCTTCATGGCAACTATCACAGGATGTCCTTTGAGAGTCTCTGTCGTAGACTCTCTGGAATTATTATTCTCGACCCCCGTAGTATGACTCCTTCCTGAGTTACGGGCAGTTCATCTTTAACATTGTTGTATTTTTGATATTCACCTTCCGTGGTTAGGTATTCCATGACTGAATTGTAATTATATCTTTTAATTTCAGCAAGACACTATCATGACTTGCGGCATTGATAATCCGGGCTAACATTATGCCACATTGTGTATTTGTTTTGACAATTACATTAATATAGGCCTCAGCTTATCTTGGATGGAGTACCTTGACATGGTATAGGCACTCTGGAAAAGTAGCCAGCTGGATTTTGATCCTTTCCTGGTTGATGGTCTATGATATAATTGTTCTCCTTGCAAAACTGAGTGTGCAGAGACCTGCACACAGGTCACAAGGCACACTACGTCAAGACCCAAAGGGTTCTAACCTCTTTTTGTGCTTTTTTGAACTATAGAAAACTAATTTTCAGTGTCATAAATACAAACATTTTAATGTTTGCTTAAAACAATGTTACTTCACATTCGTCAAGCATGTATGCATGCAAAATTTACAGACGTACATGTGTAAAGTTTGCATTGTGAAGTTACATTGTTTTAAGCAAACATTAAAATGTTCGTATTTATGACACTGAAATACTTTGTCTAGAGAAATATATAATTTGTGAAGAATGTTATAAGTTTTCTATAGTGCAATTGTTAAAGCACAAAAAGAGGTTAGAACCCTTCGGGTCTTGACGTAGTGCGACATTGACATAGGGACTTAGGGCAAGTCCTTACTCATTGCATCACAAACTGATTACTAAAAAAGAGTAGTGTCACCATTTTACATTGAATATATTCTTGGATTGATTGATTGATAGGGAATTTATAATGCGCTACTTTGCCCGAAGGCGTCAAGGCGCAACTGATGGAAAACAATCAGCCGAATCCAAGAGAAAATAAAGAACATTAGGGGTAAGCTTCGGAAAAGAGCAAAGATTTGAGGGCTCGGCGAAACAGAGTAAGAGATTCCTGATTCATGAGATCAGGGGGAAGCTCATTCCAGAGTCTGGGGGCAAGGGAAAAGAAGGTCCTGCCTCCCCACTTTGCTTTCGCAACGCGGGGGACGGTTAGCAACTTCAGACTGGCGGATCGCAGGGCCCTACCTGGGGTGTAGTATGTCACCAGAGACCTGATGCCCTCGGCCCCTGCGTCATGAAGAGCCCGATGGATGATAATCAGGGTTTTGAATTTTATCCTAGCATGCACCGGGAGCCAGTGAAGATGTTTCCTGATAGCGGTTCCAGAGGAACGTCTAGGGGCATTAACAACAAACCTTGCTGCCGCGTTCTGAACCAATTGCAGCCGATGGACCAGTTTGTTGCTCATCCCAAGATAGAGGGCATTACAATAGTCCAAGCGCGAAGATAGGAGGGCAGCCGAGACTTGTTTCCGGGCGTCAGGGGTGAGGTAGTGGGTGAGCTTTCTCAACACCCTTAGAACCCCACAGCAGGTGGAAACGGTCCTATTCACTTGCTTGTCAAAGGCAAGCGAGGTGTCAAATAGGGCTCCAAGATTACGGGCGAAGGGGGAAGGCTGTGGGCATACTCCCAGAGTCGATGGCCACCAGTCGGCTGACCAAACCTCCTTGTTTCCCCCGAACACAAGGATCTCTGTCTTCTCCCCATTCAGCTTTAGGAAGTTTGACGTCATCCAACCTGCCACGGCCCCCATACAGTTCCTAAAGTTTAGGGCCGTAGACCCAACAGATTGTGACAGGGAGACCATGATTTGGGTGTCGTCGGCATACGAGAGTACCTCCAATTCAAAAGTCCTGACAAGCCTGGCAAGTGGAGCCACATAAACGTTGAAAAGAGTAGGGCTCAAAGAAGAGCCCTGAGGGACCCCACACTGCAAAGGCTTGGCGGTGGGGAGGAAGTCACCCAGTTTAACCCTTTGCTCCCTGTTGTTAAGGAAGGAGGTGAGGAGACTGAGAGCCGGACCCTCCACCCCCATCTCGCTGAGACGAGAGGCCAAGATGGTAGGGGACAGGGTGTCAAATGTGGCTGTAAGGTCGAGCAGGATCAGAAGCGTAGTCTGCCCCCTGTCGACCTTAGCGCGGATGTTATTGACCACCACTGTGAGGGCTGACTCGGTGCTATGCTCCTTTCTGAAACCATGCTGAGAAGGGTCAAGCAGGCAGGTTTTATCAAGAAAGGCGCTGAGATGGAAATCCAAATGAGCCTCCAACATCTTTGCCGGGGCAGGAAGAAGGGAGATGGGACGAAAGTTCTTTAAGGTCCCAGGGTCCAAAGTGGCCTTTTTTAAGAGGGGCTTCACAATAGCAGTTTTCCAGGGGGCTGGGAAAATCCCACTGGATATAGCCCTGTTCATAACCGCCAACATAGGGGAATTAAAGTAGCCCTACAGTTTTTTAAGACTTTGAGTGGACAGGGGTCAAGAGGGGACCCTGACCTAAGGGAGTCCAAAAGTATCTCAAGGTCCGAGGCCGTAAGAGGAGGAAAACTGGGGTAGGTTTCAGTAGGGAGAGTCGTCTTCCCCGAATCAGAGGAGAAAGGCCGAGTAAGATTATCCGCCTGGAGAGCTGTGTAAATATTCAAAATTTTTGAGTGGAAAAAGGAAGAGATCTGATCACAAAGTTCTTGTGAAGGGACTAGAGGGTCTGGGTGATGGATAAGGGATAGGGTATCCACAATTTTAAACAGGTCTCCAGAGGAAGTAAGAGAGGAGGTGAGGTTGCAGAAATAGGATTGCTTTTCAACCAGCACCGCTGCTTTGTAGTTCTTAAGGAGAGTTCTGTGTTTGGTCCGGCCTTCCGCATCGGGCTGGGTTCTCCAGAGCCTTTCTTGCCTCCTACATGCCTGCCTCTGAGTTCTAAGGGAGGCAGAGTACCATGGCGCTGAGGGGCGTTTCCTGGCGCTATATACAGATTTGAGAGGGGCCAGGGTGTCCACAGCCTTTGCGATAGTGCTCGCAAGCTCCCGTGCTGAAAAGTCAATATCCTGTGAGGGGAGAGGCTTGAGATTGGCAATAAAGGGACCCAAAGATTGGTCAGTCAGGCCCCGGAAATTCCTCTTCTGCACCCAACGGTTTATATCTCCTCTAAGGGCGGGAGAAGAGCAGGGAGTGAATTCCATGGAGACTGCGTGATGATCGGACCAGGAGAGGGGAAAAATTGGACCCAACTCCAGCCTGGGGTCATTTGTAAAAACTCCATCTAGCGTATGACCGGCAATATGGGTGGAAGATAATACCTTTTGGGATAGATTGAAAGAGGCCAGTAGATCCACGAGGGATAGCGTATCGCTCGAGTTACTATTTTCCAAGTGGAAATTAAAATCCCCGAGAATGGTAAGGGAGGGCCTAGTTAAAAAAGGCTCTATAACTTCCAGAAGGTCGGGGCCAAACGAGGATCTGGGACCTGGGGGTCTATAGACAAGAATACCGGAAAAATTTTCTATGGGAGAGGAACTAAGAGAGAAAAACATGGCCTGAAAAGAATTATTGGGAGAGGGAAGAGACTCCATACGGCAGGAAAAGGCGTTCTTATGTATTATGCCAATTCCGCCCCCTTTACGGCCCTCTCTATCCTGTCTTACCATAGTGTAGCCGTCAGGGAGAGCGTTGAGCAAATCAAGGCCTGCTGAGTCCGAGCCCCACGTTTCTTTTACAAAGACCCAAGATGGTTTCCTTTGAGATACAAAGTCTCTGAAGTCTAGATTGTTTTTGACCAGGGAACGGGCGTTGATAAGGAAGCCTAAATCTTTCGAGGGGGGTGGGGGCTCTTGTGTCCATATATTCATACAGAAATTAGTGCCAGGTACTTGAAGGGCTGTCCCCGATTCCTTAAGACATCTACAGTCCGAACTACGGCGCAGCTGCCCAGGAGAGAATGTGTGATGACATTTTAGCTGGGGGGGTCTGAGAGATTTAAGGGTGCTCAGTGAATACAGCCGGGTGCAGGTTGGAAGGCATGACCGCCGGGCAGCAACCCTGGTCCCTTGCGCCTCCTTAGTGCTGACGGGCGCAGACGGGCGCAGACGGGCAGGACTCTGGCACGACTCCGGCCCGAGTCCGGCCCGTCCGCAATGCGCGTCCGCTGCGCGGAGAAGACGTCACCCCCTTATGTAGAAAGCTAGAGCGCGTCCGCGCGCTACAGTACACCCAATATGTCCGCCAAAGCCAGGTTTGCCTCTCCGGGAGCGAGCTCTCAGCGTCGATGCTCAGCTGAGAGCTGCCCGAGAGCGACTGGTCGAGGAAGCACCTTAGAAGGTAAAACAAACAAATTGCAGTTCTCAGGGGGAGATTTTACACTCCAAGCACCAAAGCTAGTACAAACGTGTAAATCAAACAGTAAGTTAAAAAGCTTGTAAAGTTAGGCAAGTCGAGAAATGCAAGTTAAAATACACAAGGCAAGAGTGCAGGGAAAGGACCTCCCGGCTTATCGCCTCAGGAGGGGAAAGTGCGGCTGGCTAACGTGACGCGATCCCCGGATCAGGGACCCCTTATATAGAAAGCTAGAGCACGGCCGCGCGCTACAGTACACCCAATATGTTCGCCAAAGCCAGGTTCGCCTCTCCGGGAGCGAGCTCTCAGCGTCGATGCTCAGCTGAGAGCTGCCCGAGAGTGACTGGTCGAGGAAGCACCTTAGAAGGTAAAACAAACAAATTGCAGTTCTCAGGGGGAGATGCAGGTTGAATCTTCTTTAGTGAGGTTCCCATAATTGTACACTTGCAATCGCAATCCCCATCTTTCAATGCAAGGAGGAATCATGGCTTTTGGATTGCCAAATATAGCCAGTAAATCTTGATGATCAGCTACCAAAGTAAAAGGTTTTACATACAGGACACCATGGATGTATTCACTATCCCATATTACAGCTAAACTCTCTTTGTCAGGTTGTGATTAAGCACATTCTGTCTGTGTTGGAAGCCGGAGTCCCAGTCCCACACCACTGTCACCAAATGCGCGACTCGGGACTCCTCACTCAACGTTAGGCCAAGTAAGGACACCGTTTGAGATAGCCCTGCTCACCCCCTTACTAGCTAGACATGAGCAGCCAGGCCTGTCTCCAAGGCACGAGTGTACAGTATGTGCAACCACACCCACAGCAACCCACTGGTGACACCACAAATGGACTCCACACGAGTTTGATAAAACGAGTATAAACTTTATATCAAAAGAGATACGATCAGACCACACGATGCAAAAGCCAACATATAATAAAGGGTAATATTCGTTCCGGCTGGCTGGTAGGTCCAAATCCCAGCCACTGCTTTCACAATGCTATACTGGTCGCAATGCTAGAATCACACACGTTGCAATGAACAAACAATAGTGTGCTGCGTAAAGACACAATCCTGTGCTGGGCAAGGGAGAAATAATACAATGTGTAACGATACACCCCGGTACTTTGCAATGAAGAAATAATTCAATGCGCACCGCTACAATCATGTACTTTGCAATTAAGGAATAATGCAATGCGTAGCTACAATCATGTTCTTTGCAAGAAAGAAATAAAGCAATGCAGGCCACTACAATCATGTACTTTGCAAGGGAGAAATAATGCAAATGCGTAGCGCTACAATTGTGTACTTCATTATGCAGAAATACTGTCAGGCATCATAAGACAGTCTGGTAGTTCGTTAGCAGCAATATTGGCAATGTGTATTACGACAGACAGCCTCTTCGATAACAGTTGCCCCCCACCGGCATCAACGATGACATAAAGCACAGCTTCTCACTCTGGCCCCAGTACTGTCACTCCTTTAGTCAGTACGGCCCCACTCTGAGCCGAAGCAAAGGCTCACGTCGCCAGAAGGACTGAGAGGCCGAGAGAGTGTTCCTCCGAGCCCGTACCCCGCCCAGGCAGTGATCCACGATAGCTGGGGGCGCGACCCCACTCTCCTCTCCTCCTTCAACGGACTGGACCTTCCGTGTAGAACTTCCTCAATGGGCCTCAGCAGCTCAGCCTGGCAGCTCAGCTCTTCCGGGGCTGCCGGTCCAGGCCGCGACTGTTAGGAAGGTCTCAGGTGGCTGCAGGGCACACGTACCCCACGCCCCTGAGATCACGTTACTCCGGGTGCACGTTCACTACAGCACCCTCCGGGTCTCCTCTGGCACGAAGCCACACACACAACGCTGATAAGTCTTCACGTCGACTCCGAGTGCATGTTCACCAGGCACTCCTTCCTGCAGTCTCAGTTGGCACCAAGACACACACACCGCGCTGCAGAGACTCACTTTCTTCCGGTGCACACAATGATCAGCCGATCACCTCCACAGTCCCAGGTTGCACCAAAGCATGCACACTGCTTCACTGAGATTTACTCCAACTCCAGTGACCCGATATCCAGGTGCTCTTCACCAACGCCTTCGGCCACACCTCGACACGCTCACGGTGTCTGAGCCTTACTTCTCCGGTGCACTCGATGACCAGGCGCTCTTCACCAGCGCCTCAGGTGCACCCCAACATGCACCCTGCGCGTCCGAGACTCACTCCACTTCCGATGCACACATTGACCAGGCGCTCTTCACCAACGCCTCCTGCGCACCTCGATATGCACTCTGCGCGTCCGAGACTCACTTCACCTTTGATGCACGTGCTGACCAGGCGCTCTTCACCAGCGCCTGCAGTGCACCACTACACGCATCTTGCGTGTCCGAGTCTCCCGTCACCTCTGATGCTCACTCCGACCAGGCGCTCTTTAGCAACACCTCCTGTGCACCACGGCACGCACCCAGCGTGTCCCAGACACACTTCAACTTCGATGCACACACTGACCAGGTGCTCTTCACCAATGCCTGCGGTGCACCACAACACGCACCCAGCGCGACTGAGCCTCGCTTCTCCTCCGTGTGTGTATAAGATCACAGGGCACACCTTCCGAGAGTCTCAATCTGCCACAACACGCGCTCACCGCATCGCTTGAAACTTTTATGTTCCTGTGTTTCCAAACAGGGAGCCAGCTCATCTCGGGCCCTTGGGGTAACAAGACACAGCACAAAGCACAGTCTTCTTCAAGCAGGTGCACCCAGCGCACGAAGCACAGCCCCAACAGCCTCTTCCTTGGTTAAAACAGTAAACTGCACACCAGCCCCAGATCACGAAGCAAGGATTGGAACTTCCCAGCAGTCTCTTCAGTTGTTCCTTCCTTAGCAGAGGTTCCTCTTGACCACAAAATGGGTCCAAGCCTTTTCAGTCTCAATCCATTTCTATTCCAACGTTCAGGGGTCTCAGCTCTCATAGTTATACCCCTAAATGCCTTTGAAGTTTGTTGTGCTCAGGGGTCCCTGACCCCTGCCTAAATCAGTTCTGGGTGTCTCCCTCCCAGTGTAACCTTTCTCCCTTTGATACTGGGGGTCTGGATCCTTAATCACTCAGCAGGAGATGGGTCAATTGTTTTATAGTTACAACCCAGGCCTCTTCACCTCCCGGGGTTTCTCGTACGCCCCCTCTCCAGATGCAGGTCAGCCTGGTGCCATCTCAACCCCTCCCTTCTCAGATCCAGACAGTCAATCCACATTCAGAAGAGACACACAGCAATGCACAACATTCAGCCACTTTCTAAAAGAGTGGTTTCTTAACACACAGCCACAAAACCACTTTCATAGAAAGGCGTGTTATGACACTGTGAGTTCATACATACTAAACTTCACCTCTCCATTTTAATCTTATGGGAAACTAGGCTAACAAACACAATACCCAGCCTCCCCCATTCTGTCCTATGGGCAGGATGGCCTTTCACCAGTGAAAAACTAAATGGAGTGTTTTCACTGTCAGGACATAACACACACCTCAGTATATGCCCTGCCTTTTACTTACACTGCACCCTGCCCAGGGGTTACCCGGGACCTACCACAGGGGTGCCCACTGTGTATGAAAAAGGGAAAGTAAGGCCTGACAAGTGGTTGCACTTGTCAGGACAACATGCTAACTTATCAAACTGCACGCAGGCCCTACACTGCAGGCCTGAGTTCCCTTTTCCGCACGCCTTTGCATTACTAGCCCTGGCATACACAGTGCACATCACTAGGGACTTTACTAGTAAGGCAAACATCCTAATCATGGCCAACCTATTACCATGGTACTTTATACAGGGAACCCTTGTACTTTGACACTGATCAGCAGTGGCAAAGTACCCAAAGCATCTTAAAGCAAAGGAGGTAGAGGCAAAAAGTCTGTGGTAATCACACCAAGATATGTCAGGTCTAACAGTCTGGAACAAACTTCTACTGACATATGCCACAATATGCCTTCATGCATTTGGATGTCCAATGTGCTGTGCAAGAATAGCAGGGTTAGCGTCAACAAAAACCTCTGTATGAGGTTTTGGATTGAAGTTGGCCATTTCAGCAGCACTTTAAATGGCTTTTTAATTTTTGTAAAACGTTTGTGTGTTCTTGCCACCATTCAATGAAACATTTTTGTTTGTCAACTCTTATAATGTCAGCACTTACAGAAGCAAAGTCTCTTATGTATTGTGAACAGTAACTGGCCATGCCAAGAAACAAACATAACACTGAAACATCTTGTCTGGGATCAGCATTTGATTGTGCTTGGACTTTTGCAGGATCAAGTGAAATGCCTCCATCTGAGAAGATATGACCAAAGAATTTCACATTTGTCTTCTGGATCTCACATTTGTCTGCATTCAATGTCAAACCTGCATCAGTAAGTAAACAACATACTTGTGTCAGAGCTTTATTGGGCTCATTCTGGGTAGCTCTGAAAAACAAAAGTCATCACTATAATTGAATGCATTCACAACAGGTTGTATGACATGTTGAATGACATCTATGTTATGTTATGTTATGTTATGTTATGTTATGTTAAGGGGAATTTATTGAGCGCACTGTCACCATAGGTTTCCTGGCGCTGATAGACTACCAAGGTAGGACAGGAAAAACTTAGCGGAAGTGTGAGAAGAGCAGAGTTTTCAGAGATTTCCTAAAAGACAGAAGACAGGACTCAGTCTTAAGGGAAAGTGGGAGAGAATTCCACAACTTAGGTGCCAAGTGGATAAAGCTGCGGCCGCCTAACCTAGAAAATTTGAAACGAGGGATGACCAAAAGCTGGAGATTAGTAGACCTCAGGGTACGGGAGGGACAGTAAGGGGTAACCAAGGACTTCACAAAAGCCGGGGAGGAGCCAGTCTGGGCTTTAAAAACCAGGCAGCAGACCTTAAAGGCTATTCTTTCACTGATAGGCAGCCAGTGTAATTGATGGAGCAAAAGTCTAGCCGACTGCCATCTTAGGATCTTGAAGGCAAGTCTAGCGGCCTGGTTTTGAATAAGCTGTAGCCTGGATAACAGGGATTTTGGGAGGCCGAGGTAAAGGGAATTGGAGAAATCCAGACGGGACATCACCAGTGCTATTATGACCTGTAGTAAGGCTTCCGGGGTCAAAAGGTGGGCAACTTTCCGTATTCTGTAGAGCTGAAACATACAAGTGGAAGTTACGGCGCTCACCTGGGCCTTGAGATTGAGCTCAGAGTCAATAATGACCCCGAGGCTCTTTACACAGTCAGCTGGGAGAGGCGAAGGACCGAGCTCAGAGGGCCAGAACTGAGGGCCCCAGTGGGAAGCGCTCCTCCCGGGAAGGAGGAGCTCAGTTTTCCCAGGATTAAGCTTTAGTTGGTTTTGATTCATCCAATGCTGGATGTGTATCATGACCGCCTGGAAATTGATAATAGCATCGGGGGAAGTAAGGGGAAAAATAATTTGTAAGTCATCCGCGTAGTTGAACACGGTGACGTCCCACCTACCCAAGGCGTGAATAAGGGGTTGGAGATACAAATTAAAAAGGAGGGGAGACAGAGATGAACCTTGGGGGACGCCGCAAAGTGACGGAGCACTGGTAGCTCTGAAGGAGCCCAGTTTGACAGCTTGAGATCTTCCCTCGAGGAAAGACCTGACCCAGGTCAGAGCGAGCCCACGGATTCCAGCTGACTCGACACGGTGGAGTAAGATGGCATGATCCACCGTGTCGAATGCTGCCGACAAATCCAGAAGGACCAGTGCCTGGGAGAAACCTCTGTCAGCATTGCTTCTGAGGTTATCCATCACGGCGAGAATGACAGCCTCGGTGGAATGGGCTGGTCTAAAGCCGGCTTGATTTAATTCTAAAAAATTGGATTCCTCAATAAATTGCGAGAGGCAGGCGGTGACGTGTGCCTCCAAGATTTTAGAAAGGTAGGGCAGGAGGGAAATGGGCCGATAATTTGCGAGGACCGCAGGGTCCGCGCCAGGCTTTTTCAACAGAGGCACCAGGATAGCCTCCTTGAACGACCTAGGAACTATTCCGGAGCTAAGAGAAGCGTTAAGTAGGGATAAGACGCTATGCGGGAAAGTGCGGCAAATCTCGCGGAACACAGAAGGGGGGCAGCAGTCCTTAGGGGAGCCGGATTTCACGCGCATAGCCAATTTGGCTAGAGAGTCGGAATCGAGGGTCGGAAAACAAGTCAAGGTGGAAGTATTAATAGAAGGGGCTGCGACAATAGCCAGAGAGGGAGAATAAGGAATAGAATTTTTGATTGCCGAGATCTTATCGATAAAGAAAGAGTTCAAGGCATTGCATGACTCGGCAGAAGGGGCCTGGTTGGGGAGTGTCCTGGCGTCAGATGTTAATTCAGCCAGAACCTTGAATATCTCTTTAGATTTATTAGGGGCAGTTAGTATTCTCTTAGAGACAAAGGCAGCCTTAGTGGTGGTGATGGCGTTTTTATATTCCTTACGTGCAAGCACGTACACCTCCCTGTCGGTGCTCAGATAATTACGTCTCCACCTGCGCTCTGCTTGACGTAGCTCGAGATGTTGGGATTTCAGAGCTGAGTTGAACCATTTATGAGAATTACTATGTCGGGAGCGGGGAAACCGAGAGAGGGGGGAAAATTGGTCGCTAGCCGTTGTGAGCCAGTTGGTGATATTAGCATCCAGAGCATTAATGCCTAAGCTGTTACTGGGAGGGGGTTGAGTCTCAGCAAGAAATGAGAGAAAAGCAGGGAAGTCAAGAGCATTCCATTTCCTAGCGGCCCCGCCCTCTAAAGGCGGGAGTCTGGCCAAGCCCTTCACCGAGATGGAGGACTCGATCAACGAGTGATCTGACCAGACACATGGGGAAATAATCGGGCAAGAGAGTGATACCCCCAACGTCCAGATGTGATCCAAGATGTGACCCACAATGTGAGTGGGAGTGGTAACATGCTGGGTCAGATTTAAGCTGAGGAGTGTCTCGAACAATTCAGTAGCATGGGGGCCGGCGTCAGCCTGATCATACCAGTAATTAAAATCACCGAACATGGCGATTCGGGAAGAGGCAGTCAACAGAGCAGCAAGCTGTTCGCTGAGAGCAGCGGGAAACAGAGGCATAGGTGTAGGGGGGCGGTACAGAACAATGAGAGTCAAGGCTCCAGCTTCAGAAGCTAGGCTGATGACAAGATTCTCAACCTCAGGGAGGCAAAGCGAAGAAGACGCAATAAATTTGAGATCTTTGCGTATAATTGCTGCCACGCCTCCACCACGGCGGGCTGTAGACCGGTTAGCATTCAGCATATAGTAGCTAGGTGGCAAGGCTGCCAGAATATCAGGGAGGGAGGAGTCAGACAGCCAGGTCTCGGTGAGCAGCAAGACATCAGGGTTCTCAGCTGTCAGAAGAAGGAATATATCAGAGTGATGTTGAGGGAGGGAGCGTGTGTTGAGATAGAGTATGCGGATGCAAGACTCGGGCGGGGACGTGGCACACAGAGCCTGATGTGTAAGTCGAGGTGAAGGTGTATCAGCCGAGATGCCAAAAGACACTAGGCGGTCCCAGATTGTAAAAGAGAGAGCACAGGGAGGGTGCTGCAACGCTCTGAGTGAGGCAGCTGAGTAAGTGGATCCGGGAGCAGCATTCCAGGGCCCTGGGCCCGTCAGGCCGCGGACGGGCGCAGGGCCCAAAGGCTGCTAAAGGAAAAGTTTAGCAGCCAATGACACTCCAAACCTGAGTCTCCTGTAACAAAACAGACCAACATGTGTAGAAAAGGTCATAATGTACCTGCAATCTTCTTCCAACTGATGATAGCCTCTATTTAAATCCAGGTGAGAGAACACGTTTGCACTGTTTAGCAGCTGAGTTATAATGTCAGCAATATGTGGACCTGGATGCCGTTCTCTTTCAATTGCCTTGTTTACCTGACACATGTCAACGCATATGAGTAGAGTTCCTTTACTGTATTTTTTAGGCACTGCCACATAAGAGCAACCCAGTGTTACCAGGATGGCACCAAGGGAAATGCACACTCCCTTGGCAAGTACAAAATGAACACCCTACCCACCTGAACACCACAACCATGCAACTCACAACACTGGCAATGCACACAACACAAAATCACAACCAGCATGCAAAACAACATGCCCACCCACCGGACACGACAGAACAACTCACAACGGTAACCTGGGCAAGCCGTGAACATGAGCCATCAACGGCATGGCACCCCAGCCACACAATAGCCGAATGTGGGGAGAAGTGGCAACCAGGCATGTGTGGAGGAGGCAAGTGACCCATGAATGGGAAAGTACACAATGCCAAGAGTGGCGGAGATGTGCTGGACAGACTGCAGCATGAGGAACAAACCTATATCCATGGTGACATACACCCCTGGCGTATGGAGTGTAGTGGACAGTGGACGCAACCATGTCACCCCAGCCAGTGGGGGAGTTCGCGGAAATGTTGCCTGTTACGTCCCCCCCATAAGCGTGAAAGGAGTGGGATGGCCCGGCGTATGCCAGGCCAGCGTAGGGGTGTGAATAAAAAGCAGGTAGCCCTGGGTGTGGTCCTCTTCTGGAAAGCCCAACATCACTGCCAGGGCGGCGCCACTCACCACGCCACAAGGCCAACCCCGTCCTCGTGAGTGGAGTTGCCTGCGATCCTGTGCGCCTACCGTACCCCCGCCCGGTGGACCACGAAGCTGTTAGACCCGCCCCTGTGCAGTCAGCCCACACTGATCACCGTCCAACACCGGTGTGTGTCATGGAGGGCCCACCACGTACCTGCACAAGCTCCAAGCCTGAGTGCCGCGTCCTTGGCAGCCTCTCAGACCATCACGGCCTCCACGAGACAGGCCCACTTTAGACCTTTCTCGTTGATGTATTCTACTGCCACTTCCGGCCTACACTACGGTCAAGTAGGTCACACATTTGGAACTGAGTCTTGATTACACAATGGCAGAGTACATATGTTCATTGCAGAGTTTACATCAGTGTACTCCCTTCAATGTGGTGCCACCAATGCTGTGCATAGCATCACAACCGCACATGTCTGTGGGCCTTCACGAACTATTGCCCTCGGCCTACGCTGCGCACAAGTAGGTCACAGAACTGGAACTGAACATCGATTGTTCAATGGCAGATTGTGTATCTACGCACGCAAGGAGAGGCGCGAGAGGATTACGCGTTGCAGCCCAGAGGGAATAGGATCATTGTCACGGAGGTGATCGAACACTACCGACAACTGCCCTGTTGCCACTAACACTGTGCATCGCGAGCCAACGACAGCTGGCTGTGGGCCCTTGCTGACCGCTGCCCCCGGCCTACACTGCGGTTGAATAGGTCAAACACACCTTTGAATTCAGCCTCGATTTGTTTATGGAAGACTTCATGTCATTGTACAGGCCTCATCACAGACTGCTTCCCCTTTCAGCCCTGGTGCCAGGATGTCTATTCCCCGAGACCCATGGTCACTTTCTGGTTAGACTTTGTGGGCTACTGAGTCCATGGACTTGGGGTTGTCGTCGCCATCATGGCGGTGATACTGACTTTGTAGCGAAAACTAGGCCGTGGCATTTCACCCCACCATTTGCTGCTTCCGAATAACATCAGACCTTTCGCCTCATGCCCTGGAGGACACCTTCCACTGTCCTCCGCAACACTCCACAACATACACCGCGGACATTGATGAGGACCCAATCAGGTCGCATGGCCCATCTGACTGTACCGCAAGTCACCGTCCCGTGGCAGGGTGCCTGTGCTGGCCACTGTGCATCCGGGGCCACTAACTGTGCAGCTCATGTCAGGGACCCTGTCTGAATGAATATTGGATGACCTCTGTAATGGTGGTCCTGGGGTTATCGATGCCATGTGTATGTGGCCCTGCGCTGTCCGCTGCCTCCGGCCTCAACAGCGGACCACCAGGGCTCACATATCAAATCGAGTCCTGACCGGCCCGGACATCGCATCACCACAGGAGGCCCATGCCACCACCACCAGGACAACCTCCAACCGCCATCTGCCAGAGACGAAACGGTGGTCCTGACAAACCTACGGAGTTGCAAAACACCTGTTGTGGATGCCATCATCAGACTGATACCCTGCTCAGCACTCCAGGTGCCACTGACTCAGTGCCCTGCAAGCCATCGTCCGTTACTGATTGTGTTTTGTGCTGTGGAGAGGCTGCGCAGCAATCTCATCTTAGGCAGTGTTGAAGACCTGGGACTTTGTTGAGGAAGCTGATGCAGGTCTCACACACCACACTGCATCTGCATCAGGAATATCTCGAAGGGGAACAATCTGAGACTTTTTCTTCACATGAGTGCGCTCATCTCTAGTGCCCCGACCACAGTGCACTGCAACTCACGGACACTTATGTTTGCATGTGTTGTGTCCTCTGGACTTTCTCTGTCTCCCTCCATGTTGCTCAGCAGCAGTAGACTCTGTTATGCAGGTATTTTCAGTTTCCGTTGCACTGGTGTCCACTGTTCAAGTGGTTGCCAGCACCAAGCATTCTGTGCGTGCTGGCTTACACTCACCCCACACAAATCCAGCACAGGCATCACTGTACATGTGGCCCGGCCAATAAAGGGGCCGGGCGCACGTGCCCGTAGCCAGTTCAACATGAAATCTGCGTGTGTCCCTGTGGTCTTGTTGTATGCATGAGGGTCCTAGGCCCTACAACATTACATTGTGCTGAGTACAGCGGATGCAGATATGTCACCGCAGGCAGCGGGTTGGAGCTTGGCCATGTAGTTTTGTCGTCACCCACTCAATTAGTAAGGGGAGTGGGCTGGGCCGTCGTAGGCAGAGCTGACGTGGGTATGTGACTGCTATTTGCGTGCCTCTGGGCGTCGTTCTGTACTGTTAATGTGCATCTGCATGTGTATCTATGGCTGTGTGGGTCTTCTTTGTGGGGTTTGGGTGGTCCATGAAGTGTAATGGACACCAACTTTTGTGATCTAGTTCTCCTTCCATGGTTTCGGACCCCAACCACGCCTGTTCGGCCACCTCCTTTTGGCGGGCTGACACATGGCAACGGGGTGCCATGTGTGGGTGGGTGAAGTGTCGTGAGCCAGCTGTGCTTGCGGGTGCTCCCTGCTGTGTGGTCTGTTGCAGGCTCTGTGTCCTCCTCTGAGTAGCTTGGCTGCCCGGGTCATGTGGTGGGTTGGTGGGATATCCATGGGCTGTTGTAGGGTGTCGGTGTCGAAGGTGTGGTGGTCCTCTCCGGCCTCACAGATGTGTTTTCCTGTGTGCTCTGCTGGAGGTGTTGTGTGCCCCTCTGCAATGTGAAGGGGAGATGCATGTTGACATTGTGCTGACGTGTGTTTGCGCATTGTTCTGGTCTTCATGCAGACTGCATGACAATGTACATTGTGACTGTTCTTGAGGTGCTGAATCCTGCTGCGGGGCAGTGTACATTTGGACTACATGACGGATGTGAGGTCCTACGCGTCCATTTCCATTTCACAGTTTCCTGCTCTGTCAGATGTAGTAGGCATGTTTCTGTGCATGTGCGGAGCCAGTTGTGTCCTCTGTTCTGCAGTGTTGGCTATGCGCATTGTACCACATTGTCAGCAATGTGGGTGTGCTGTTCTTGCTATGTGTGTGTGCTGCAGTGTGCCAAGGGGATCAGGGACATGATCCTGGGTGATTGTGGGTGTGCAGTGTGCTACGCCTCGTTGCGCATGTGTGCCATTGTGCACATCTCCCCCGTCCCCCCAGTCCCTGGCCGTTACTCTCCCTGTTGATGTTGTGTCAGGTCCTCTCGAGCTGTGTCCGTACTCCCTTCTCCTTACACCGTCTCCACACTGATGACTGTGGCCTCGGTTTCCTCCAGCTCCTCCTGTGGCGCAGGACTGCCACCTCCTGTCGCCGTTGCTGCCTCCCTGTTGGCAGCGGGTTTGTGCCTGGTTTCGGTTGTCACGTCATGGTGGCGCCTCTTGGCCTCCTCGCCACTCCGACTGCATTCCAGGTGGTCTGCTTGTGAGTCAGTTGCTGGTAGTGTTCTGTCGCCTCCGTGATGCTGGTCTTGTTTTCCTGCGGTCTGCACCCCGTCTTCCTTTCCCTCTTCTCCTTGGCCTTCCCCGACCCCGTTGTTACTTGCTGGTGGTCTGTGGGGGTTGTGCGGTTCGCATTTGCCTCGCATGGTCAGGTTGCATCCATGTTGCTACATGATTTGGCTTGTTTCTGGTGTGTTGTTTCTGTGTTTTTTATGCTGCATTTTCCCGCCAGACGCGTGGTATTTGCAGGCCTGTGGCTAGTTCTTGCGACTTTTTGTACCGCGATTGGCCTTGGCACATGTTTTTTCTGCGTTTGCGTTTCTGCTGCGTGGCGTTGGATTTTGCGCAGCCATTTGACGCGTTATCTGGTGACTATCGCATGCTACCGCCGCGTTGTGAATACTTGGTTGGTACATCGTAATTTTCCTGTGTTGGGCTGCGATGTTGAAAGTTGCGTTAGGCTACTCTTGCGAATATACCCATTAGTGTTTCGTGATGAGCATTCAGATTGTAATTCTCAAAAATCAGTCCCATAACAGCTATGCTTAAACTGAGTGAACTGGCACTTGACGCTCTACCTTGAGGCACATGGATGGGACCTTGCACCTTCGTTTTCTTGTGTTTCATTGTCGTGATAAATTAAACTTGACTTTTTATGGGGGTCGAGGCAGCCCATGTATACACTTTTGTTTTAGATGGCATGAGTTGTGGTAATAGAGAAAGTTCATTATATTTCTCTCAATCAATAAATCAGGGGTTTGTAAAGTGCAGCTACTCACTCATGAGGGTCTCAAGGCGGTAGGGGCGTGGCTTGACTGGGGAAGATGGCAGACGCGTGAGCAGTGAGCTCCGCATCAGCCGATCACTTCTCTAAAATCGTACAGCCGGGGCCGTTTTGAGCATCCCTAATGCCAGCTGAGTGATTAGTTTGCTGCGGAGAGGACTCGGACCGACTTTCGTAATTATCGGAGCCGTGCTCTGGGAGCCGCGACATCTGACGAGGCCTGAGTAAAGAAGGCTGCACAGACGGACGACTGAGGTTGCTACAGTGGAAATCCACGCCCCGGCTGGAACGCTACAAGAAGGCCCACAACTTAGCTAACACTGTCAGCTTTTGGAGCTAGTGGCACTCGGGAAAATGAGGAAAAGATGCACACTACTTGAGAGCTGCCGGCAGTACTGGGAGCATAGACGGCTTCAAATAGGGTGCTGGAAGGCAGAGAACTGAACGGCCTGGCACCTCTACCGCACGAGCATCACTGGTGTAGCGGTGGCGCCATTCTGGAAGGTAAGGTGATAGAGGCTTGACTGGGGGACACTACTGAAGATCAGGGGCCTCCTGGAACGGATGAGTAGCACCTGGGGTCTACGGAGCGGGGAGCGCTTCTTGGGTTTGATGGCAGAGCTTGGGGAAAGTGAGCAGGACGCCTGGGACGCTGCGATGAGCAGCGTCCCAGCCGTTTTGGATTCGGGCCCTTGGGGGTCCTTGCTGCGCCCGCCCAGGCTCCTGGAGGAGGTGGCACTTTGCAAGGGACGGCTCGGAGTCGCATGCCCAGGACCAGCTGAGATCTGATGAGAGGCCGTTAACGACTGAACTGGGCGCCAGGACTTGGGCCTAGGGAGTGATAGTGGAGTTTGCCCGTGAGCAGAGCGTAGGACGTATTATCACGGTGAGACCAGGCGACAGTGGCATAGTAAGCAGTCTGGGATTGAATCACAACTTGGGAGACTGCCCAGGTGGAGAGTGGTGATTAAACTGAATAGCGCTGTTGGACTTGGCCCTTCTGGCAGGTTCACCCCCGGGACTTTTTGCTTTTTATGGGTGACTTGGTGTAATGATTTTTGGTTTAGGCGCACTTTACCGCTGTGTCCCAGGATAAAGTGCGTGCGTGTGTTGAGGTTGGCCTGCCCTCCCATAGGAATGCATGGGGGAATGTATGTGTCCTGGTAGTTCCTGATGCGTGGGGTGTGCAGGCCCGTGTTTGGTATGTGCGGACTCGTGCGAGTGAATGCTGCGCGATGATGTGTGCGGCGTGCATGTACCTCGTGTGGAAGTGCCACTTCTATAAGTGGGCACTTCAGTGTGCAGTCTGAAATGTGTGGCTTGTCTGGCGATTGGCTGGTGAGGTCAGGTGACGGACTAGGGAATTCCCCAGAGTCAGGAGGAGTCACCCAGTGGTGAATGGGGAGTTAGCATGTTGATGGCTGGGGAGGAGTGTACCTGGGTCCTGAATAGGACAGGGCTTCCCCCACACAATGCTGGCGCCGGCCCCTGTGGTGCGTCTAATGACCCTAGCCCTGCCAGTGAATAGGGAGAGGGGCTGAGCAAAACAAAGTGCTCAGGAACCTGTTGGAACTGGTTTGCCCCTTCCCTGCACCTTAGACAAAGCCTTGTACTGTATAAAAAGGGGCTGTGTCCCCTTACATGGTGTTCTCTTGCAGGATCCACTTGAGGGGGGGCCTGCTGCTGCTGGGCGCCAGGAGAGACCGCCACTGGGGGCTGCCTCCCTGCTGGAGGGCCCTGTGAGCTGGCTCTGGGCCCAGCCTTTGCCCCCCTGCTCTCTGAAGGAACTTTTGATGGCTGGACGTTGCTTATAGCGCCTGGGAGCGCTTTCTGGACTTTGTAGCGCTGCGCGCGCTGTTTTCCTGGACTTTGCCATCTTTATAGCGCTGGGAGCGCTGTTTTGCTTTCTAGCGCTAGGAGCGCTTTTGATTCTGCTTGCGGGTGCCCACCCCGCTTATTTGAGTACTCTTACGGCGGGTGCCCACCCCGCCGTACATCGCACCTATCGAGGGAGCCTACCCCTCTTATCGCCGGGAAGATCACCGCCGCGGCCCCGGTGAAACCGGAAGTCAGGCGGCCGAGGGCGGGCCTCCGGGACAACCGGAACTTAGAGAAGGAGGGCGGGAGCCTACCCCGCCTCCTACCAAGCGCCGCGGTTGCAGTCTGCTCGGGGAAGTCAAGATCCAGGCGGGAGCCCACCCCGCGCTGGACCGTGAGGAAGGAGGACGCAAGGCAGCGAGACGCTGCTGCCCCGACCGGAGTGCTGACGAGAGTAAGAGGACTCCCGAGGAGCGGGAGCCCTCCTGTGCCCGGAGCCGAGAGAACGAGGAGACGACGCGGGAGTCCCCAGAGCAACAGCCCGGTGAGTGTTTAAAAGGGCTGGGGGACTCCGCGCATGTGCTGGGGTTGCGGGGGCAGTGTCCACGAGCCCCGTGAGGCTCCACCAGTGGGGGCATCTCTGTCGTGCCTGCGCAAGGCACCCGGGCAGTGCTTACGAGCCCCGTGAGGCTCCAACGTTCTGAGGGGGCAGTGATTGGGTCCCAGAGCCTACGAGGCTCCACTGTATACGGGGGCCATTCCTTTTTGTGTGACCAGAGCGGCCCCGGAAGGCAGCGGGCCGCTCCAACATAATTGGGGTCAGTACTCTTCATTGCTTCTCGAGCCCAGTGAGGCTCCTACGTTGTGCAGAGCCACGAAGGCTCTAGAGGGCATTTTGAAGGGTCAGAGCCCAGAGAGGGCTCCAGGGGCACGCAGAGTGCCTGAAGTTCGTTTCCCAGCTGCCCAGCACTTAGTGGGCAGCTGCCACGTTTAGGTGGGGGACCATTTTCGTTTTAGTCTGCGCAGCTGGCGCAGCTTGACTGAACGCAGGGCGTCCTAGCCCCTACCAGGCCAGTTGGCCCAGGGACTGCCACAGGTGGTGGCTCATGTGGAGTCTTGCGCAATTGTTCCTACTTGCACCTCTGAATGTGTTTTGATGCGTCATGTGCCATTGCTTTACACCTCTGAATGTTTTTAGGCATCATGTGTTTTCCTTCCCTACACCTCTGAATGTGATGCATCATGTGTAACGTTCTATTACCCCTACAGGTATTGTGATACGTAGGTGGTTGTTTGCTTTCTCCTAGTACAGGTGGTGCTAGTGAGGTTCTAGTTCCCTGCGTGACAGTCTCCTAAGGTAGTTAGGGTTACGCAGGTGGTACTTCCCCGATACCAGTAAGTACTGGTTGTGTGCTATATAAATATTATTTTTGTGCTACAGTGATCTTATATATTTTTGTGCTACGTTCTAAAAAGTGCTAATTCCTGACAGTGGTCCAGGTGGCCCTGTCTTGTACATAATCCCTTGTAAATTCTGCCCGTGCCTGTTGGCACATTGTAAAGTGTGTGTTTTTATCTAATGTGTTGTGTATAATACAAAGGTTATTTTTATAGAATACCTCGTGTGGAGTTTCCTTTGTGGTGGGCCTTGGGTGTTGTTGCTGGGTGCGCGCGCAAACGCTTTACACATCGCCTCAGAGATAAGCCTGACTGCTCGTGCCAAGCTACCAAGGGGGTGAGCAGGGGTTATCTTTGGCATGTAACTTCCTTGCCCTGACTAGAGTGGTGGTTTCTGCCTGACTTTGGCGCAAGCCTTAGCCAACCAGAAGTCGCCAGGTCTAACATTGGTGATCAGCGGTGGGATTTGGACTTGCGTTTGCGCTGTACCGCAGCAGCGACTGGCCACACTGCAAAACTCTGCATTAGATAACCACATTTTAGGGATTATTGTTTTTGAGTTCCATTATTTCCTCTCCTAAAGGTGTCCTTTGTGAATCATGTACTCCTGTGTTAGCTCAGACACTCAGGTTCCTTGTGTTAAACTCTTCTCAGGAACGTCCGCCAAAATGGAGCCTGCTTTTAACTTCTGTAGTCTGTTTAGGTACAGTAGGTTGGAGCTGGTAAGGTTCTGTGAAGAGAGAGACATAGAGGTGGGTGAGTCAGATACCCAGTCCAAACTGAGGGACAACCTGATCCTATGGCAAAAGGATGAGTGGGAGCGAGAGCGCAGGGAGGAAGATAGGGCCCGGGCCGCACGCCGAGAGGGTGGTGGGTCTGAGGGGAGCCCTGAGGAATCTGAAGAGGAGGAAGGTTACCTGACAGGGACCCCAGTAGAAAGTGAAGACCCCATAGATAGGGAGTCCCTTGCTGGGTCCAGTGTCAGGAGCAGCACCCCATCCCTTTCCCTGTCCCCAGAGGAGTGGGTAGATAGGAGGGAAGAGAGGGAGCATCAGCTGGCCATGGAGAAGCTCAGGTTAGAGCATGCCTGGGGGATGGCGCAGCTGACTATAGAAGAGAAAAAGCTGGAGACCGAGAGGGTCTTAGCGCAGGAGAGGATAGAGGAGGCTGAGAGGGCCTTCACCAGGGAGAAGTCAGCGCTGGAGAGTAGACTATCCCCTGCGCGCAGTCTTAGTTTTCTGGGCTCCCCAGGGAGGGTTGAGTCCAGTGGTGGCAGCGAAATAGAGTCCCGTGCGACAAGTCCCACTCCCAGTTCCCCGAGTCTGGTACCTGTTTCCCAAGAGGAGGAGTATAGGTTGAAGTTCAGGGGCAGTAGAAAACCGTCTCACCAGTCGTGGGGGTTGTTTGTGGATGACTGTCATGATGCACTGGTGGACTGGCTGATGGTCAACACGGAAGAGGATTTGGATATAGTTCTCAAAATGATTGTCAAAGAGCAGATGCTCAGTAGTTGTTCTCCAGGGTTGCGCCAACACCTGTTGAGGTATGACTACTTTTGTCCTTGGAAGCTGGCAAAGGAAGCAGAGCGCTGGGAAAGCGCTAAAGGTTCTCTGGAGTCATTAGGTAGTGACTCCAAAAGTAGTGGTTCAGGGATCTTCCAGCCCAGCGTGGTGGAAGAGGCTCCGTGTAGCCCAGCTAGGTCCCAGGATAGCGAGGAGGGTGTAGGGGCTTACGGCCTGGCTCAGTGGAGCGGGAGTAAGTGGGTGACCGAGGGTCCCCAGACGTACGAAACCCTGCCTCAGGACTTGGATGGTTTCATGAGGGAACACCAAGTTGGGGACCTAGGCTGTCCTGTTAGCCCATTTGAGGAGGATCACCTAGTGAGTAGAGGACCTGGAGCGCCTGTAAGCAGGGCTCCTGTGGTTCTAGAGTCTGGCAGTACCGCTCCGGTAGGGAGGGTACAGGAGTCCAGCGTGAGGAGTGGTTGGGGGATGAGTTTCCCAGTGGATGTACCAGTGGACCAGGGACCAGCCAGTTGGGCTAGATCTTCTTGGGGGGACCAGGGTGGCGCCACTTCTGTTCTGGGGGATCTTCGCGCACTGTCAGAGGGACAGGGGACGGGAGATCTGCACCAGACAGACCGTCACACGACACATGGGTCATGTGTCAGCCTCAGGGGGATGGTGTGTAAGTCCCCAGAAGTCCTGGTGTGCCAGGCAATTATTCCACCGAAGGTTTTAGACCAGAGGTTGGGAGGCCAGGTTCAGGAGCAGCCTGACCTGAAGGGTAGGATTACTGTAACAAGTGTCCTGACCGGTTCTTCTTCCAGAGGTACCGCCCCAGTTGGTAGGGAGCAGGACTCTGGAAGGGGGTGCAGAGGGTGGGAGAGCCCACCTCTGACCCCGGTGCAACCTGAGGGGTTAAACCCTAGGTTGGGAGACCAGTTCTCAGGGAAGGGTCCTGAGCTGGTTGGTGAGTTATGTTACGGGGTCACCTCTCAGAGGAAGAGAGGGCGGAACCCTAGGAGAAGAGGTAGGGGGAGGAGAGCCTCACCCGTGACTTTTGGTCAGCCTGAGGGTACGGACCCTAGGCTGGAGGATCAGTGGCAGTTTAGAACTGCCCTGATGAGGGGTAGAGTGGAAAATGGTCACTATGTGCCAGGGGTTACTACCCCCCACTCTGTGGTTAGGCAAGGACCAGTGGCGCCTAGGTGGTCTAGGGCCTGGTCCTGGCCACGGACAGCTGAGGAGTACCAGGGGGGTAGCCCAGTTGGTCCGCCGAGTTTTTTCAGCGGAAACCATGTGAGTTCAGAGTGGCGTAAAACCGGAGAGTGTCCCTGCCGTTGCGGGCCTGCGTCCGTGTTTTATCGCCCCAAGCAGGGAAGACCATCACGGTGGTGATTGGTCTACCCTGCGTTTTGGCTGGAAGGGGGTCATGTTGGACTTGGCCCTTCTGGCAGGTTCACCCCCGGGACTTTTTGCTTTTTATGGGTGACTTGGTGTAATGATTTTTGGTTTAGGCGCACTTTACCGCTGTGTCCCAGGATAAAGTGCGTGCGTGTGTTGAGGTTGGCCTGCCCTCCCATAGGAATGCATGGGGGAATGTATGTGTCCTGGTAGTTCCTGATGCGTGGGGTGTGCAGGCCCGTGTTTGGTATGTGCGGACTCGTGCGAGTGAATGCTGCGCGATGATGTGTGCGGCGTGCATGTACCTCGTGTGGAAGTGCCACTTCTAGAAGTGGGCACTTCAGTGTGCAGTCTGAAATGTGTGGCTTGTCTGGAGATTGGCTGGTGAGGTCAGGTGACGGACTAGGGAATTCCCCAGAGTCAGGAGGAGTCACCCAGTGGTGAATGGGGAGTTAGCATGTTGATGGCTGGGGAGGAGTGTACCTGGGTCCTGAATAGGACAGGGCTTCCCCCACACAATGCTGGCGCCGGCCCCTGTGGTGCGTCTAATGACCCTAGCCCTGCCAGTGAATAGGGAGAGGGGCTGAGCAAAACAAAGTGCTCAGGAACCTGTTGGAACTGGTTCGCCCCTTCCCTGCACCTTAGACAAAGCCTTGTACTGTATAAAAAGGGGCTGTGTCCCCTTACATGGTGTTCTCTTGCAGGATCCACTTGAGGGGGGCCTGCTGCTGCTGGGCGCCAGGAGAGACCGCCACTGGGGGCTGCCTCCCTGCTGGAGGGCCCTGTGAGCTGGCTCTGGGCCCAGCCTTTGCCCCCCTGCTCTCTGAAGGAACTTTTGATGGCTGGACGTTGCTTATAGCGCCTGGGAGCACTTTCTGGACTTCGTAGCGCTGCGCGCGCTGTTTTCCTGGACTTTGCCATCTTTATAGCGCTGGGAGCGCTGTTTTGCTTTCTAGCGCTAGGAGCGCTTTTGATTCTGCTTGCGGGTGCCCACCCCGCTTATTTGAGTACTCTTACGGCGGGTGCCCACCCCGCCGTACATCGCACCTATCGAGGGTGCCTACCCCTCTTATCGCCGGGAAGATCACCGCCGCGGCCCCGGCGAAACCGGAAGTCAGGCGGCCGAGGGCGGGCCTCCGGGACAACCGGAACTTAGAGAAGAAGGGCGGGAGCCTACCCCGCCTCCTACCAAGCGCCGCGGTTGCAGTCTGCTCGGGGAAGTCAAGATCCAGGCGGGAGCCCACCCCGCGCTGGACCGTGAGGAAGGAGGACGCAAGGCAGCGAGACGCTGCTGCCCCGACCGGAGTGCTGACGAGAGTAAGAGGACTCCCGAGGAGCGGGAGCCCTCCTGTGCCCGGAGCCGAGAGAACGAGGAGACGACGCGGGAGTCCCCAGAGCAACAGCCCGGTGAGTGTTTAAAAGGGCTGGGGGACTCCGCGCATGTGCTGGGGGTGCGGGGGCAGTGTCCACGAACCCCGTGAGGCTCCACCAGTGGGGGCATCTCTGTCGTGCCTGCGCAAGGCACCCGGGCAGTGCTTACGAGCCCCGTGAGGCTCCAACGTTCTGAGGGGGCAGTGATTGGGTCCCAGAGCCTACGAGGCTCCACTGTATACGGGGGCCATTCCTTTTTGTGTGACCAGAGCGGCCCCGGAAGGCAGCGGGCCGCTCCAACATAATTGGGGTCAGTACTCTTCATTGCTTCTCGAGCCCAGTGAGGCTCCAACGTTGTGCAGAGCCACGAAGGCTCTAGAGGGCATTTTGAAGGGTCAGAGCCCAGAGAGGGCTCCAGGGGCACGCAGAGTGCCTGAAGTTCGTTTCCCAGCTGCCCAGCACTTAGTGGGCATCTGCCACGTTTAGGTGGGGGACCATTTTCGTTTTAGTCTGCGCAGCTGGCGCAGCTTGACTGAACGCAGGGCGTCCTAGCCCCTACCAGGCCAGTTTGCCCAGGGACTGCCACAGGTGGTGGCTCATGTGGAGTCTTGCGCAATTGTTCCTACTTGCACCTCTGAATGTGTTTTGATGCATCATGTGCCATTGCTTTACACCTCTGAATGTTTTTAGGCATCATGTGTTTTCCTTCCCTACACCTCTGAATGTGATGCATCATGTGTAACGTTCTATTACCCCTACAGGTATTGTGATACGTAGGTGGTTGTTTGCTTTCTCCTAGTACAGGTGGTGCTAGTGAGGTTCTAGTTCCCTGCGTGACAGTCTCCTAAGGTAGTTAGGGTTACGCAGGTGGTACTTCCCCGATACCAGTAAGTACTGGTTGTGTGCTATATAAATATTATTTTTGTGATACAGTGATCTTATATATTTTTGTGCTACGTTCTAAAAAGTGCTAATTCCTGACAGTGGTCCAGGTGGCCCTGTCTTGTACATAATCCCTTGTAAATTCTGCCCGTGCCTGTTGGCACATTGTAAAGTGTGTGTTTTTATCTAATGTGTTGTGTATAATACAAAGGTTATTTTTATAGAATACCTCGTGTGGAGTTTCCTTTGTGGTGGGCCTTGGGTGTTGTTGCTGGGTGCGCGCGCAAACGCTTTACACATCGCCTCAGAGATAAGCCTGACTGCTCGTGCCAAGCTACCAAGGGGGTGAGCAGGGGTTATCTTTGGCGTGTAACTTCCTTGCCCTGACTAGAGTGGTGGTTTCTGCCTGACTTTGGCGCAAGCCTTAGCCAACCAGAAGTCGCCAGGTCTAACAAGCGCATATACCCATGTCACGGGAATATTAAAGATAGAGTCCCCCTCCCCTATTGTGTTCATTTGCATTGTTGGCTGATGGTACTCCCACATCAGCCCAGAAGCTGGTCCACTGGGTGTAGAGACACATGAACGGAGAGGCCACGGAACAGCAGATGAGAGCCCTCGCGGACAGGGTGAGCATGTTAGAGCAAAGGGCTCAGGATGCGGAGGGGCGCAATCAGAGGAACAATGTAAGAGTAGTGAGACTGCTGGAGGGAACAGAAGGGAGCGACATGGTGTCCTACCTAGAGAACTGGTTCAAGACTGTCGTGGCTCTGGGCGGTCTGTCCACCTTCTATACTCTGGAGCGGGCCGATCGGGTCCCTGCTAGACTGTTGGCTCCAGGGTGGACCCCGAGACCGGTGGTGGCCCATCTGCTCCACTTTCGAGATAGGGAATTACTACTGCAGAGAGCAAGAGCTGAGGGCCCCTTCACTGTGGACAAAAGCAGAGTCACCCTGTTCCCGGATTTTACACTGGAGAATCAGAGGAGGCAGGCCTCCTATGTGGAGATTAAGAAGGTGCTGAGGGAAGAGGGCCTTCAATACTCCCTGATGTTTCCAGCCCGATTGCGCATTGCTCTCGAGGGAACCACCCACTACTTTGACTCCCCCATTGAGGCATGGGACTGGTTGGAAGTTTACAAGGGCAGGACAATGAATGGTGTGAACTGGGAGGGGGCGAGGCCATGATTCCTGGGACACCCATGAACCGCAGACCACAGAGGAGGACACCGAAGAAACCATCCTCCTCTCATACAATGAAGGAACGAGCCGAGGCCCTACAGGCGGTGGTGACACTGTAACAGAACCAGAGCCCTACCCCAGCAGACGAAGAGGCTGGGTCTACCAAAGAATCGGCTGATAATGACTCGGACACATCTCAAAGTGACAGTGTGAAGATGCCTGTGGTAACAGCTCAAAGTATAGACAATATTGTTTGATCAGCAATGGTAAGCTAGAATGATTACGGTGATCTGAGAGATATTAAATTCAAAGTGACTTATAAACACCCCGAGCAAGCTTGTTTAATTGTGGCTGATGCACTGCGACCTGGGTACAAACCTCAAGGCAGCTGCGCTCCCTTGTACCTCTGTACTTGTCAGAGGATTATCTATAGGTTAACATAGTTTGGATTGGAGCTCGTTTGAGAGTAACTGTCCTGGGGAGGGGGAGTTGGGGGTTTGGGGTTTTTAAAAGAGTTATTGGGATAAGGCATGTCACTAGGGCAGATCTTTTCAGGGCACAGTTAGAAAAGTGGCGATGGGTACAACTAATGACTTAAAATGAATATCATGGAATGTGCGGGGTATGCAATCAATGTGGAAGCGACAAAAAATTCATGCATCTTTGATTCGTAGGGGGGTTCAGATTACACTACTTCCGGAGACCCATTTGCAGGCAAAGGAGGGAGCAGCACTACTGTTTTATACTACCTTTTCAGCATTTACCAGAGGAGTGTTGATCTGGGTGAGGGCGGGTGTTCCCTTTTGAATGCATGACCCAAACTATTGATCCAGAAGGTCGGTATGTAAGGATTACTGGTGAAACTAGATTGTCGGGATGTGGTTTTGGGGAACGTTTACGCTCCGAATACGGAACAGCCTGCATTCTTCTCACAGCTGTCCAGGACACTGGCGCCTTTTCTTACCGAGTCAGTGCTGATTGGGGGAGACTTCAATTGCGTCTCTGACATTTACTTAGAACGCTTACATCCTCCGCTCCCTAGTGCGCCTATTCATAAAATAGCAGAGTCAAGGCGCAACTGGCAAGAAAGGTGGGGACTGATAGATATCCGGAGAGCCCAACACCCTGGGGGTCGTGATTATTCCTATTTCTCCGCATTACATGCACTTCATGAGGTAGCGAGTACCTTGCTAGAACACTATCTGATCCCAACCCCATTTTAATTCGATTACAGTGGTCCCGCACACGAGCCAAGATACCTACATGGCGTATGAGCCCTGAAACATTAGAGGACCAGGTATTTCGGGAAACACTCTGTTAGACCTGTCAGCCCTTTGGGTGGTCCCTCCTCATCATTATTTATTTTGTCCCACTTTTGCCTCAAACCCTGTTTGAATTTTTCCTTTTTGGGAACCACCAGACTTTTTCGTGTTGCTGCAGATTCAGGGAGCCATTTTAGCTACCCCTGAAACTTCTGTCTGAGGGCCTGGAGCACAAAATGGTGGCCACCTGTGACATCACCAGCATCCACTGGAACCTACCAGCACCTTCCAGAACATTCCAGGAGACTCCAGAACTCTGTGACAGTTGGAGACCGTTTAGAATGTTGGGAGGATAAGAGAGGCAGTTGGCAGTTGGAGCTGGCAGTTGGCACCTGACTGGTGAAGGGAGAGGAGCACAACAGTGAAGGAGGAAGGAGTGAAGCAGCAGGGGTGGAAACTTGTGCCTGGAGTGGGGTCCATAAACCCACCCTTGATACTTGTCCCTACTGATGGATCCCAGCCTATAGCCCTGTGTGGGAAGAAGACAGAAGAAACTTATCCTAAGGACCTGGACAGCAGGAACAGGCCTTAGAACCAAGAAAACAGCAAGATTCTGACCTGAGAACTGGTTTCCCTGGAGTCCGGCGTCGAGTAGCCTGAAGACCTGGAGCCCGAGGTGGAGAAGCGGCGCTGACTGAAGTAGCAGACGTCGTACCCGGAGCCGCCTGAGGTCGTGAGAGGGCGCCGACGGAGGTCGTGAGGAATACCAGAGGTCGAGGAGGAAGTGAACCGAGGTCGAGCGAGCGGCGTCATCGGAGGAGTGAAGTCCGCCCTCCGGAGTCGTCGGAGACCGAGGTAGAGGAGCACCGGAGGTCGGGAGTGAGGATCGCACTCCGGAGTCGCCCGGAGCCTGTGAGGAGGAGCACCGGAGGTCGGGGGTGAGGATCGCACCCCGGAGTCGCCGGAAGTCGACATCGAGGCCAGGCCGGCCGACGTCATCGGAGCCGAGAGCGCCATCGGACCGGAGCCGCCCGAAGTCGACATCGTGAAGAGACTGCCCGACGTCGTCGAATCGGAGGTCGAGATCGAACCGAGGCCACCGACATCGGACCGGAACCGCCTGCCGGCGTCGTCAAAGAACTGACATTGTGCCGAGGCCGCCGAGACCGAACCGGAACCGCCTCACGGCGTCGACACGACTCCAGCGGCGTCGGAACATCAGAAAAAGGGCAGTAAGTGGAGTAGAGGGCGCCTAAGGCCCTGTGGAGACCTGAGAGACTGCTCTAAGGGGCTAGGGAGGTGCTGAAACCAACCTGACTGTGCCTGGGGTGAACTGGGACTAACCTAGAGAGGTGGTGTGGAGAGAGACAGCCAGGGCACTGGTATTCCCCCCCCTTTGATCTACCTCAGTTTAGGCCTCAGCCTTGTCTCAGCCAGGGAGTAGCCCCCCTCAAGCCTTCCACAACCCTACAAGCTGTGCCGGGGCCAAATCAGCCCTTAGGAATTGAAATGTCAACTGATTACATGAGTGTTGCTGTATACTTTTAATTATTTATTGGGGGTACTGTATTTATTGAGTTTTTACCTATTTATTGCTTCACTATATTTATAGGTCCACAGGACTTGTTGGTGTACAATATTTATTGGTACAGTATTTATTGCCTCAAAGTATTTAATTGTCTGTATATATTGCACTTGTATTTATGCCCTGTTATTTATGATCACCCCTATTTATTTCATCAAACAGCCAGTATTTATTTGACCTGCACTATTTAAATTTGTATATTGTGATTGTCTTATTTATTTTTCCAATCAGCAACTAAGAGAAAAAGATAAAGAAGAATATTTTCATAATTTTTACGGTGTAGAGTCGTTTTTGGAACGGATGCACGCATGGTTATTGTATGGGTATATTGTATGCTTAGCACGGTGCCTGTTTCCTGACCACTCGAGCCAAGCTACCACAGTGTGTTCGGGGAGTCCACCACCACCCTGCGGAGTGGGAGTGGGCGTTTCTAACATAAATTGGTGTTCAGCGGTGGGATAGAGCTGTGCCTACATATACTCAACAATAACTGTGGGTAGTCCATAGGCCTACACCGGGAGTTTTCTCACAGCGGCCTTCCTAATTGTGGGTTTTTGTTTTTTCCAAATTTACTCTGGTGGTGGGAGGAGGTATTACTAAAGGTACCCCCCTACATTGCTACTGCACAAAACCTGTCCTCTAACCTGAGTGGGCAAGATGGAGTTTGTACTAGAGAATCTAGAAACGTACACTGTGGCCCAACTCAGGGAGTTTTGCCAGCGGGAGGGGGTGTACTGTCCCCCAGGAGCAAAGAAGGGTGCACTCCAAACCAGCTTAAGGGCTTGGGGGGAGGCACGCCGAGAAAGCAAGGCTGAGGAGGAAGACAGGGATGGAGAGCCTGACCCCGAGGGGGCTGAGATGTACCAACCTGAGGTGGGGAACCTGTCAGCAGGGCCCAGGACACTTTCTAGGAAGGACAGCACTGTCTCTAGCGGGGGCTTATCCAGCGTGGAGTTAGCAGATCGGAGAGAGAAAAGACAGCTCACATGGGATTTAGCAAAGCTGGAGAAGGAGAAGGAGGAACAGAGGTTGGCTCATGAGACGGAGAAAGAGAGGATGGCTCATGAGATAAGACTGAAAGAGATAGAGCTTCAGATCCTAAGAATTGGGGCACCAACTGTTCCTAATGGTGGCAGCCAAATCCAAGAGTCCACCAGGGAACCCAAACCTTACCTGCCAAAGGACATAGTAGCTAGCTATGGGGTGGGTGATGACATCGCCAAGTGGCTAGCAGCCTATGAGGTCTCGTTGAGGGCCCATGGGGTTCCAGTGAAGTATTGGGGAGGAGGATTGTATAAGTACATGCCTCCAGCTGGTAGGGATGCTTTATTGGCCCTCGAGGAGGATGAGCAGACCCACTACCCCACCATGAAACTGGCGCTCATCAGAAAGTTTGGACTAACACCTGAAAAGTACAGACAGAAGTTCAGGGGTAGTCACAAGCTGGGCACGCAGAATTGGGTGGACTTCCTGGACTATGCGAAGAAGGCACTGGAAGGTTGGATTCAGGGCAGTGAAGTAAGGAACTACGAGGAGCTGTTTGACCTAGTACTGAAGGAACACCTACTCGAGAAATGTTTCCCTGAACTGCGGCAACACCTGGTGGATAGCAAGCTGACCAGTCCCCGGAAGCTTGCTGAGGAGGCGGACATTTGGGCTAGTACCCGGGTGTCCACAAGGGGGACTGGAGGGGATACTCAAAAGGCCGGACAGGGCGCCCCCCAGAAGAAAGAGGGAGGGGAAAAGAAAAAGGAGTTCTCCAAAGGCCCCCAAAATAACTTCCAAGGGAAGGGAACAGGATTCACCTCTAAGGCTAACCCACCCAGAAACCCTAATCCTGGCCAGAGTCAGCAGCCAAGGGTTGTCCATTGCTACGAGTGCGGTGGCGTTGGACACTATAAAGGAGATCCGAAGTGTCAGAAACGATCACCCCCTCCCACTGGAGGAAAGCCCCCCGGAGTAGCTAGTGTAGTGCTCGGGGAGGAGATGCCCTTAACTAAGGGAAGGGAGTGGGCGGGTGTCACTCTAGTGTCCCTGGGAGAACGGGAGATGGTTCCTAAGATCCAGGTGCCCGCAAATACCGCAAAGTATGGGCAGTGGATCACCATCAACGGCCAAAGAGGGGAGGCTCTGAGAGACACAGGAGCCAGTATGACTATGGTGCGTAGCCAGCTGGTGTCTCCAGAGCAGGTAATTCCCGATGTACTCCACCCAGCCGCGATGGCTGACGGCAGAACAGGCCACTATCCCGTGGCCGAGGTTCCCTTTGAATGGGGGGAGGTTGCAGGTTCACTTCGAGTTGCCGTAAGCCCTGCCGTGCCAGTCGATTGTCTGCTGGGCAATGACATGGAGCACAACGCTTGGAAGGAGGTGGAATACCGGACTCACACCGAGATGCTGGGTACACCTGACTGGGCCTGTGTTAGCACAAGGTCCGCGACTACCCGAAGAGGGAGTTCATTCCGGCTGGAGCCTGGAACAAAGGCCCAGCCAGCTGCCAGTCAAGGGAAGAACCGAGGACAGGAGGAGCCTGCCTCGGCGTCTCCACCCCGTAGGACGGATAGGCCACCGGAGGTGGTGGACCAGGAGTCTGCGGAGGGGGACGTTACCAACCTGGAGGACCTACCCATCCCGGCCGAGTGGCACGTGGAGGGAGGCCCGTCCAGGGAGGAATTCTGCCAGGGCCAGAGGGAGTGCCCTACCCTTGAGGGGCTGAGGCGACAGGCCGAAGCCCAGGCAGCAGGGAACGTTGAGGGGAACTACAGTGTTTACTGGGAGGATGGCCTCCTCTACAGTGAACCCAAGGCACCCCTACATGGATCGTCACGAGCCTTGGTAGTTCCTCAACGTTATCGAGCCTTCCTTCTGGAGTTGGCTCACGAGATACCATTGGCAGGACACCTGGGGCAAGACAAGACCTTCGCCCGTCTTGTCCCACACTTTTATTGGCCTCAGATGAAAGTGTCGTCCGATACCTACTGCCGGACATGTGTGTCTTGCCAAGCCAGTGGGAAAACAGGGGTGAAGCTGAAAGCTCCCCTGGAACCACTTCCTGTCGTTAGCACCCCCTTTGAAAGGGTGGGCATCGACATTGTGGGTCCATTAGATCCACCAACTACAGCTGGTCACAGGTTTATCCTGGTTCTGGTGGATCATGCCACACGGTACCCAGAGGCAATACCTCTGAGGACCATAACAGCACCTGTTGTGGCTAGGGCCCTGATGGGAATCTTTACCCGAGTGGGTTTTCCCAAGGAAGTTGTGTCCGACAGGGGGACCAACTTCATGTCAGCGTATATGCGGGCAATGTGGAAGGAGTGTGGAGTGACCTACCGGTTCACGACTCCTTACCACCCCCAGACCAATGGTCTGGTGGAAAGGTTTAACAAAACCTTAAAAGGCATGATCAGAAGTCTGCCTGAAAGCCTGCGGAGGAAATGGGACGTCCTCCTACCCTGTTTACTCTTTTCATACAGGGAAGTGCCACAGAAGGGAGTGGGCTTCAGCCCCTTCGAGCTTCTGTATGGGCACCCTGTACGCGGACCTCTTAACCTGGTGAGAGACGGCTGGGAAAGAACTCCCAGAAAGCTCCCCCAGGATGTGGTGAGCTACATGCTGGCCTTCCGGAGCCAAATGGCTAAGTTGTGGAAGCAAGCTTCTGACAACTTGGAAGCCAGCCAAGCAGTGATGAAGGCGTGGTATGACCACAACGCTCACCCGGTGGAGTTGGAGCCTGGCCAGAAGGTGTGGGTGATCGAACCAGGAGAGCTTAGTGCCCTCCAGGATCGCTGGTCAGGACCCTTTGAGGTGTTGGAGAAGAAGGGTAAGGCTACCTACTTGGTGGACCTGAAGACCCCTCGTCAGCCCCTGCGGGTGCTGCATGCCAACCGCCTCAAACCCCACCACGAGAGGCCCGAAGTCATCTTGATGATGGTGACTGACGGAGGAGAGGACGTGGAAAGCGAGCCTCTCCCTGATCTGTTTGCGTCTCAGGAAAAGGATGGGTCGGTGGAGGGAGTGATTCTCTCCCCATCTCTAACTCCTGAACAGCAGGAGGACTGTCGCCAGGCCCTGGGGCAGTACTCTGCGTTGTTCTCCCTTGTCCCGGGTAGGACTCACCTGTGCGTCCATGACGTGGACACAGGAGACAGCCCACCTGTGAAGTCCAAGATCTACCGGATGTCAGACAAGGTGAAGGCCAGCATTCATAGTGAAGTCACTAAGATGCTGGAGCTAGGAGTGATTGAACCTTCTAGCAGCCCCTGGTCTAGTCCGGTGGTGTTAGTACCGAAAGCTGCACCACCGGGTGCCCAACCAGAACTGAGGTTCTGTGTGGACTACCGGGGACTGAATTCAGTGACAAAGACTGATGCTCATCCGATCCCTAGGGCGGATGAATTGATTGACCGGCTGGGAGCTGCCCAATATCTAAGTACCTTTGACCTTACTTCAGGGTACTGGCAGATCTCGTTGACTGATGGAGCAAGGGAAAGGTCAGCCTTCTCCACGCCCAATGGCCACTACCAGTTCTGTGTGATGCCCTTTGGGCTCAAGAACGCACCTGCCACGTTTCAGCGCCTGGTAAACCAGATCCTCACCGGAATGGAGAGTTTCTCTGCTGCTTATCTGGATGACATAGCCGTCTTCAGTAACAGCTGGGAGGATCACTTGCGTCACCTGCAAGCTGTTCTCCAGGCCCTGAGACAAGCTGGATTGACGATCAAGGCCAGCAAGTGCCAGATCGGGCAGGGGTCGGTAGTGTACCTTGGACACTTGGTGGGTAGGGGAACGGTGCAACCCCTCCAGGCGAAGATCGAGGCCATCATGGCCTGGGAACCCCCCAAGACACAGACTGAGGTCCGAGCATTTTTGGGCCTCACGGGATACTATCGCCGCTTCGTGAAGGGGTACGGTACCATCGTAGCCCCTCTCACGGAGCTCACGTCCAAGAAACAACCTCGACGGGTAGTCTGGACGGAGGCTTGTCAGCAAGCCTTTGAGAAATTGAAGAAAGACATGTGCGAGGCCCCGGTCTTAAGGGCCCCAGACTTTTCCAAGAAGTTCATTGTCCAGACAGATGCATCAGAACATGGCATTGGGGCAGTGTTATCGCAACTCAACGAAGAGGGTCTGGATCAACCCGTGGTCTTCCTATCCAGGAGACTACTTCCCAGGGAACAGAAGTGGAGTGCAATAGAGCGTGAAGCCTTTGCAGTGGTATGGGCTCTGAAGAAGTTGCGGCCATACCTGTTTGGCTCGCACTTCCTAGTTCAGACCGACCACCGACCCCTTCGTTGGCTGATGCAAATGAAGGGGGAGAATCCCAAGTTGTTGAGGTGGTCTATTTCCCTACAGGGGATGGACTTTCAGGTGGAACATCGGCCTGGAGTGGACCACGCCAATGCAGACGGTCTCTCAAGGTATTTCCGCCTTAGTGATGAGAACTCCCAAGGGGTTGGGTAGCTCTCCCCACTTTCAGCTGGGGGGGACGCGTGTTAGACCTGTCAGCCCTTTGGGTGGTCCCTCCTCATCATTATTTATTTTGTCCCACTTTTGCCTCAAACCCTGTTTGAATTTTTCCTTTTTGGGAACCACCAGACTTTTTCGTGTTGCTGCAGATTCAGGGAGCCATTTTAGCTACCCCTGAAACTTCTGTCTGAGGGCCTGGAGCACAAAATGGTGGCCACCTGTGACATCACCAGCATCCACTGGAACCTACCAGCACCTTCCAGAACATTCCAGGAGACTCCAGAACTCTGTGACAGTTGGAGACAGTTTAGAATGTTGGGAGGATAAGAGAGGCAGTTGGCAGTTGGAGCTGGCAGTTGGCACCTGACTGGTGAAGGGAGAGGAGCACAACAGTGAAGGAGGAAGGAGTGAAGCAGCAGGGGTGGAAACTTGTGCCTGGAGTGGGGTCCATAAACCCACCCTTGATACTTGTCCCTACTGATGGATCCCAGCCTATAGCCCTGTGTGGGAAGAAGACAGAAGAAACTTATCCTAAGGACCTGGACAGCAGGAACAGGCCTTAGAACCAAGAAAACAGCAAGATTCTGACCTGAGAACTGGTTTCCCTGGAGTCCGGCGTCGAGTAGCCTGAAGACCTGGAGCCCGAGGTGGAGAAGCGGCGCTGACTGAAGTAGCAGACGTCGTACCCGGAGCCGCCTGAGGTCGTGAGAGGGCGCCGACGGAGGTCGTGAGGAATACCAGAGGTCGAGGAGGAAGTGAACCGAGGTCGAGCGAGCGGCGTCATCGGAGGAGTGAAGTCCGCCCTCCGGAGTCGTCGGAGACCGAGGTAGAGGAGCACCGGAGGTCGGGAGTGAGGATCGCACTCCGGAGTCGCCCGGAGCCTGTGAGGAGGAGCACCGGAGGTCGGGGGTGAGGATCGCACCCCGGAGTCGCCGGAAGTCGACATCGAGGCCAGGCCGGCCGACGTCATCGGAGCCGAGAGCGCCATCGGACCGGAGCCGCCCGAAGTCGACATCGTGAAGAGACTGCCCGACGCCGTCGAATCGGAGGTCGAGATCGAACCGAGGCCACCGACATCGGACCGGAACCGCCTGCCGGCGTCGTCAAAGAACTGACATTGTGCCGAGGCCGCCGAGACCGAACCGGAACCGCCTCACGGCGTCGACACGACTCCAGCGGCGTCGGAACATCAGAAAAAGGGCAGTAAGTGGAGTAGAGGGCGCCTAAGGCCCTGTGGAGACCTGAGAGACTGCTCTAAGGGGCTAGGGAGGTGCTGAAACCAACCTGACTGTGCCTGGGGTGAACTGGGACTAACCTAGAGAGGTGGTGTGGAGAGAGACAGCCAGGGCACTGGTATTCCCCCCCCTTTGATCTACCTCAGTTTAGGCCTCAGCCTTGTCTCAGCCAGGGAGTAGCCCCCCTCAAGCCTTCCACAACCCTACAAGCTGTGCCGGGGCCAAATCAGCCCTTAGGAATTGAAATGTCAACTGATTACATGAGTGTTGCTGTATACTTTTAATTATTTATTGGGGGTACTGTATTTATTGAGTTTTTACCTATTTATTGCTTCACTATATTTATAGGTCCACAGGACTTGTTGGTGTACAATATTTATTGGTACAGTATTTATTGCCTCAAAGTATTTAATTGTCTGTATATATTGCACTTGTATTTATGCCCTGTTATTTATGATCACCCCTATTTATTTCATCAAACAGCCAGTATTTATTTGACCTGCACTATTTAAATTTGTATATTGTGATTGTCTTATTTATTTTTCCAATCAGCAACTAAGAGAAAAAGATAAAGAAGAATATTTTCATAATTTTTACGGTGTAGAGTCGTTTTTGGAACGGATGCACGCATGGTTATTGTATGGGTATATTGTATGCTTAGCACGGTGCCTGTTTCCTGACCACTCGAGCCAAGCTACCACAGTGTGTTCGGGGAGTCCACCACCACCCTGCGGAGTGGGAGTGGGCGTTTCTAACACACTCCGAACCACAATACTCCAAAATTTTCAAGACAATACTGGAACGGCGGCGTCTACCTTAGTAGAGTGGGAAGCTTTCAAATCCGTTATCAGGGGTCGCAACATTGCAGAAGTAGTGGGGTACGCAAGGTGCTACTGAGAGAGGTGCAGGACGCAGAACATGGACAACAGGAGGTGGAAAGAGATTGCCCAGAGAGGCCAGAGCTTCTAGAAGCGAAGGAAAAGGCAGCGGACCTAGTGGAGCTCTTACGCTGTTTCGATTATAAAGCCTATATCGTGCGTGCTCATGCGGAGAGAGACAAAACTGGGGCCCTGTTGGCATGTCTGGCTAATCCAACTCAAAAGAGCTCCTCGATTCTAGAGCTCAGAGACCCGCAGGGGAAGGCCTGCAGCACTCAACAGGGTATACATGAGCTATTCCTCGAGTACTATACGGATCTATATAAAAGTAATTCAAACCTGACAGCGAATGCCTCGAACGAGTTCACGCAGGCAGCCAGGCTGCTGTGTTTAGATAGAGAGCAGGCGGAAGCATTGGGGCGAGATATTGAACTTGGGGAAGTAAGAGGCACTGTTAAGCACATGGCGCTAGGGACTGATGGACTCCCGATAGAAATGTATCTACTTATATCGATCAGCTGGCACCCAGATTGGTTACGCTCTATATTGAGGTGAAGCAGATAGGCCAACTACCCGCTACAACATGAGAAGCAGTCAATATACCGCTCCTTAAGGCTGGGAAACCCCTATGGGACAAGTCTGCCTACCTCCCTTTATCCATGCTCAATACGGATTATAAGGTCTTGAGCCGTATCCTCGTCTTCTCCCTTATATGACAAACCAAGTGCATTGGGATCAATTGGGATTTATCCCGACCAGGAACATTGCTGTTAATGTCCGTCGCTTATTGCAGATCTTGGAGGCCGATTCGTATTAAAAAAACGAGGCCACAATCTTTGCGGTTGACATTGAAAAAGCCTTTGATAGCCTTGAATGGCCCTACTTATTCCATGTCATGCATACCTTCGGACTGGGGAACAAGTTTGTACAATAGACGGCCCTCTTATATAAGCATTCCACCGCACGGGTCAAAACGGGAGGGCTGATATCTGACACCTGTGAGGTCACTAGAGGTACGAGGCAAGGATGCCCGTTATCCCCCCTTTTATTTGCCTTGGCGGTGGAACCACTGGCGGCCAAAACCAGGACTGACAGACATAATTTGAGTCTACGCACTCATGGGAGGATCCACCATATTGCCCTGAATGCTGATGGCCTGCTAATGTTCCTGGAAAACTCGATGGAAGCGCTTCAGGGAGCGAAGGTGCTGCTGCATGAACTTGGAACGGTTACAGGGCTTCTAGTAAACTGGGCGAAGTCCTGTTTGTTTCCAGTCAAGGGGGAGATAGTTGGCCCACTAGATACTGCAGGAGTGAAGTGGGAGTACAGATGTCTGGCATACCTGGGCGCAAGGATATATCATGCACAGGGGGATTTATTAGAGGGTAACATCGGTAGGGAAATACGACTGAAGGGTAGTTTTGAGTTTTGGGGGACGCTCCCGCTATCAGTTGCAGGGCGGGTGGCCTTTCTCACAATGGTAGCCCTCCAGAGACTTTTGTATTATTTTGGGACCCTGACGATCTGGAGACTGGCGCGTTACTTCAAACAACTCAAGACCATGGTCACAGGTTTTCTGTAGGGCACCGGCAGACAGAGAGTAGCACTGGCAGTTCTTATGCGACCCCGATCAGAGGGGGGATGGGCGGTACCTGATTTCGAGACCTATTATCTAGCGGCCCAATTACAATGGCTCACCCAAACCATAGCGACAAGGTTAAAAGGGACGGGGGAACTGAGGGACGGAACACCAGAGCTGGGGGTGCTCTCTCTGGTTGTATTAGACCTCCCAATTCATGCCAGAGAAATTCCCGGGGACCTCAGAACAGCAAGACTGTCGGAGGGAGGATTTATTACAGGACAAGGAAGCTAGGGGCGGTACTCAGAGCCCCGGGAGCCACCACAGAACAGAGCAGGAGAGTGAGTCAGGGACAAAAGGGGCACCTTAATTTGAGCAGGGGTGCCTGGGAACGCTTGCTCTAAAACTGAAGAAAACAGACATGTGAGACATGGAATTGGAGGTAGATCACAATAGCAGTTTAATGAGAAGATGCAACTTCAAAGAAACTGCAAGACAAAGACATAAAATACAATATACAAAATTCAAATATCACATATCCATTCTCTCTGTATCAGATTGTCTGAGAGAAAGAAAACACAGTGTATAAACGCATCAGTGTATGAGATCTCTATCACCAAGGTACTCTCATATCTACTCTAGAGCAAGCATTCCTGCAATTTTGAATGAAATGAATACATTGTGATCAGAAATAAAGAAAACAACAACTAAACACAACAGGACATTTCATATAGGTAAAATACAACACAATGCTAAGCAGGCGCAAAAGCAAACACAAGAGCCTCTGTGTGCTCTTGGAGAAGACCTACGGAGTCTGTCACCTACATACAGACAGCGAGGTAATCCGTCGAGGTGTCTGGGTGCTCCCCTTATATACTAATCTATGGGCTCCTTCGCACGCTACTCTTACCCAAAAATAAACCTCGTCTGCAGAATTTCACCAGACATGTCGTCATTTACCACTTAATGCTGACAATGAACTAGGTGAAAAGGTCAGTTTCTCAGGCCAATCGCTTGTCGTAAATTACACAGAGCAAGCAGAAACTATAAGCAGACATTGTACGCGAAGCAAAAAATATAAACAGATATTGTGCACGGATCGAATATATACATACATACATCCTTTCAGTTCTCCCAACTTGAGCTCTGCGGTTGCCACTTCCTGAAATGCGGGAAACCTGCCCAGGAAACAAGTGCTATGCCAGGATGCAGCTTACTGTATGTCGAAGTGTCAAGAGGATGCTGAACTTTGGTACCGACCGGGTAGGGTGGGGGCTACCAGTTTGGAGGCAGAAGGCCTCGCAGAAAGAGGAACTGAATCTGAGTTGGGTCAGACCTGCCATCAGCCTGCGATGCACTAAAATGGCAGAACTATGGTCAATTTAACAAAGGCCTATATAACATATATATATAAAAGGGCCTACACAGCACGGGCAAGTGGGAGGGATATCTCAGGACAACTATATGGGACAATCAGTCCTTTTCTCATTTCCCTCCTCTTGTTCATCTTTAATGAACACCATTCGTACAGCATACTTAGCCGGCTGTGGGGGCAGTGGCCATGTGGCGTCACGAGGAGAAAGCCCTCCCTTACTCCTATTCGGGCCTGCTTCTATTTCTCCCTGTGATTCCCCTTTATCCCCAGCCATTATCTCATACGGGTGTACTATGTCTTTTCTCGAGGGAAGTGGGGGGCTACCAGGCACCTGGGGCTGATAACACCTACCAAGGGAAGCTTGTGACGTGCTAGACCCAGGGATGGTGAGCTCTACTATGTTCAGCATAGTTACTTCTTCCCCGTCCCCCTGTTCAGTGCGTATTCCAGTGTACACCCCTGAGCTTGCGTAGTTCATACCAATTACCTTAGAACTGAATCTTTTCACACAATGTATTAGAATCTGTACACCACAACACAACAGCAACAGAACACAAATTATAGGCATCATAAATTTTAGTACAGCAGACAGCCATGAAGGCATCCAGTCAAAACTGAACAAATTATCAAAAACGTCTGCTTCAGCACCTCCTTCCTCATGCATCTGTTTCCCCAAAGTGTCCAAGTCCTCGATGGCCTTTGTAAGTGTTCCGTTGTCCGCATCATTAGCCAAAATGAAAGTACAGCAGGACTTCCCCACTCTTGCACATACACCACCACTCATCGCAGTCAGCTGATCTAGAACATATCTGTGCTCTAGAACCATAAGTCTCAGAGGTCTCAGTTCTTCTTTCACGGCGTTGAACCCATCACGGGTGTTGTTGACGAGCTGCATCAGTTCGTATCGCGTCACTTGGAGCCAGCGAGCATTGGCTTTTGTCTGGAACATGGGGACAGCGCCCCCGAAGAATAGTTCAGCTTCGTTGAAAAGGAGGAATTCTTGTGGAACCTCGTGAAATGGACCATTGGAGAAGTATTTCTGAAGGCTCCTTTTTCGGTGGTGGAGCAGGGTGACATCACCTGTCATTGGGTGGGTATGGATGCGGGAAATGTTCGATGCTGGTACAACCAGGTGTAGTTCATGTATCATAACCATGGAATAGAGTCCTTTCCAGTGGGGTGGCAGCTGCAGATAAATGTGTTCACCGCAGGCCCAATAGATGTCCATGAGGCTGGAGGTGCCGTACTGAAGGTCCAAATTAAAAATTGTGCTGCTGCAGTTTGTGTTGCAGCCCACAGAGATCGTTCCATTACCTAGGAAACAAAGGAGAGGAGACTTTAGCTTGTATGCTTTCTTTGGTTGGTATCTTGTACCCTCGTTGAAAGTGTATCTTCTAGTCTCTTGTGCCCATATCTCAGCGCACTCCTCCCCTATCTTCTTATCAATACGATGTGTGTCATCTTCCTCCACAATGGCATCTCCTAAGGAGGCTGCCTTACATACCAAGACATGTGGGCCATTCCACCTGCCGTTAAAATAAATGTTGGCCTGCAGGCGCAATATTGGCGTCCACTGACAAGGGCACTGGGAATCATTATGGTTGGCTTGGCGATGCACTGGTGAGTGGCATTTCGACGGGGGTGTTGGGAAGGCGAAGTACCCTAGTCTCCTAAACTGGTATCTCCAGACCTCCAACAGGCCGATGGGCATTTCCATACCACGGTAAGCCCCTATCCTCCTTTCATACTCTGATGGATTTGTTACCACTGTAAATGTAACGTATTTGTCATCCCACTCTGTAGCATTCACAAACACACCATCTATTGTGGCTGAGTGGAGCTGTATCTGACCATGTATGCGACAAAGAAACAGATGTAGGAGACATTTGGCAGTGGGTGGTGGCACTTCTCTGGGAAATATCAATTTGTCTGCGCCTACAGCATGAGGGATGTGAGAGCACACAAAGCAGGATTCATTCGTGACCTTCCTCCCGACCTCCCTCATGTCTCTATACCACATGTTGTCAAACAGTGCATTGTGAACCCCATTATCCTCTGACATTTTATCAGTGCGCTGGGAGTGGGAACCAGGCATGAAATGCTGGTCATAGGTGTACACAACTGTGTCCTGAAGTTTACTAACCCAGTCTACTACTGGCGAGGCCACTGCTTGCTTGCGAGTGATACGTGGCGAATACCTGGCAGGTGCCTTTATGCCTCTGACAATTAATTCACTCCCACCACTTCGCTTATTCTGGCGGGCCTTTTTGTGAGTATCTGACACATGGGCATTCAAGGTGATATCCAGTACCATATCCCATTCTGTTGGGTTAGCAGGGGGTGTGGAAGGTGCCAGAGTGGGCGGTGCATAGGTGTCAGGAAGTGTCTCAGACTGGGGTTGTCCTAGGGTAGATCTAACATTGCTAGCAGTACCTCCCCCTCTCTCTGGATACACCACAACCCAATCAAATGCAATTACTGCAATTAAAAATGCAACAAAGAGAATACCGATTACTGTACATATCTTTTTCAGTGAAAGTTCGGTATGCGAGGAACGTCTGTTACTGTGTCTCAGTCCATAGATGGCCATGCGATCTTCATACTCCTTCTCTTGGATAGACCATGGAAACATGATGCCCTCCTCTTGTCCATAGTTCAGGCCTGGGATGGTGCCGGGTGGATCCTCGCATGGCTCCGATGTATCCATGCCTTCCTTTCGGCTATTCGGACTGCAGTGGGTGAAGAGTCTATGACCTGATATGGTCCTTCAAATTTAGGATCTTTCCACTTCCGGACTTGTTTCTTTACGAAGATTTTTGTCCCAGGGCAAATAAGTGGAAGTTCATCAGAAATAGAGCCCTTGTTCTGTGTCCTTGATATCTGAATAGAAAGGAACTTTGCAGCACGAGTTAGTGCACACAAGTAATCAAACAGTTCAGCTTTCACAATCTCAGAAGACATTTCAGTGTCTACTTTAGGTCTGGTGGAGGGAACAACCACATTCATTGATCTGCCCGTGACAAGCTGGTGAGGTGTAAGGTGATGGTCAGAACTGGGAGCGTTTCTGAGTGTGAACAGAGCAATGGGAAGGCAATAGAGCCATTTCTTTCCAATTGTGGCACTTATCTTACTGATTTTGGCTTTGAGCAGGCCGTTAAGGCGCTCACAAATACCATTGCTTTGTGGATGATAGGCTGATGTCAATTTATGTTTTATTCCTAACATTGAGGTAATTATGGCAAAGATATCATTTGAAAAATGGCGGCCATTGTCACTTCGAATAGCATCCGGTAATCCCCAGCGACATATGACCTCACGAAGCAAAAAAGTAGCTGCGGCCTTTGCGTCACAATGGACACATGGTCCAGCTTCAATCCACCTTGAAAATGGGCACACCACTACATTGAGGTACCTGTAATTGTTGCATCTGTCAATCATGTCTATGTAATCAATGTGGAGTTCTCTAAAGGGACCTTTGGGCCTTGGTATTGTTGAGGCAACTGTCTTCATAGTTGGGTTAGGTGAATATTGTTGACAAATGAGGCACTGATGAACGAAGAGTTGTATCTGCTCATACGCATTGGGGATGAACCATTCTGTCTGCAAAGTTGTGGACATGATATCACGAGGGACATGTGCAGGAAGGTGTAATTGAGTGAGCGCTACTTGTAATAGTGCCTGTGGCATAACTGGCTTCCCTGTCATTGTCTGTCTGTAAATAAAATCTGAGACATCTTGTTGCACTCCTCTCTTCTTCCACAGCTCTTTCTCTTCAGGAGGGGCACTCTCCTGTATTTCTCGTAGGTGTAGTTTTGCAATGATATCATATTGCTGTGTGTCATCTATAGTGTATGGGAGTGTTGGATCAGTGGTATCTGAGAGCAGCGACTCACCTATGTCATCTACTGTACTTTGTGTATCTGCCTGCACTACTAAAGGTGCATCTTGAGCAAGCAGGATGGGGGCACAGGTATTTTGCCCTGTCACTTGAGATGGTTCAGGTCGGGGCCCTCTGGCAGCTGCTTTTGCAGCCCAATCCGCCATGGCATTTCCTCTGGAAACGAAATCTTGGCCATTTGTGTGTGCAGTACACTTTACTACAGCCACTTCTGATGGTAATGTTAATGAATCTATTAGTTCCTCAAGTAACTGTTTGTGCATTACAGGTGTGCCATCAGTTTTAAGGAAGCCACGCCTTTTCCATCTCAGGATGCTGTAATGTGTTGTTGTGGTGACATATGCAGAATCTGAGTATACAGTAATCCTTTTATCAGCTCCATGTTTCAGGGCTGCAATCAAAGCTACCAACTCTGCTGCTTGTGCTGAATAATGCGATGGCAATGGTATTTGCTGTACGATGTCTAGAGAGTCAGAGGAGTCTCTATGTTGTGCTCTGACCACTGCAGCACCTGTGTATCTTATTCCTGTCTCTTGATCAATGGTAGAGGAACCGTCAACAAAGTAAATTACACTATCTGGCAATGGGTCTTCTTTCGCTGTTCCTGACTCATCTGGACAATATGTGGCACAGTCATGACTGTCATCATCAGTTGTGGCAATGGGATGAACAAAGAATGTGGCAGGATTCACAGTATGACACTTAACAACCTTCAAAGATGGTAATGACAGTATGACTTCATATCCTGATACTCTTTGTGTGGTGAGAGTTGTTTTAGCTTTTTGTATCACTGCGAATACTGCATGCTCAGTGTACAGTGTCAGAGGGGAGCCCATGACTGTGGGGGTGCTTTTCTCACCAGCAAATGCTGCGGTTGATAAGGCCTGCTCACAAGGATAATGGCCTTTCATTACCGAGTCTAACATGCCACTGAAGTATGCGATGGGTTTGTGGCCCATGGGGTACTTCTGGGTGAGGACTGCTGTCATGACCTGTCCATTACAGTGAGTGAACAGATAGAACTCTTTTGTGTAGTCAGGAGAGCCTAACACAGGTGCGTTTGTAATCTCATCTTTCAATTTGGCAAAGGCTGATGTCATTTCAGGTGTCCAGTCAATCTTATTATGCCTGTCTTTGGCCGTTTTGACAGCTGCCAGGAGTGGTGCAGTAATGGTGGAATAGTCAAAAACCCATTGTCTAACGTAGTTCACTAGTCCTAGGAACTTTTGCATGTCCTTAACTGACTGGGGTTCTGGAGTGCTTCTTATTGCCTCTACTCTTCCTGGGGTAACTCTTCTCCCTGATGCTGAGATCAGCTGTCCTAGGTACTGTACTTCTTCCTGACAATATTGGAGTTTCTGTTTGTCTACTTTGTATCCTCTCTGTGCCAATGTTGTAAGCAGAGCAACTGTATCCCGTCGGCACTGCTGCTCAGTGGTGCTACAGAGGAGTATGTCATCGACATATTGTAGCAAGGTGCTGTCACATTGGAAATTTAACAAGTCATCTTTGACAACTCTGTTGAACACACTGGGGGACTCACAATACCCCTGGGGTAATCTTTTATATGTAAATTGCCTACCTTGGAATGAGAAAGCAAATAAGAACTGGCTGTCTATGTGTAGAGGGACACTAAAAAATGCATTTTTCAGGTCAATGACGGAAAAATATTTAGTGTCAGGTGGGATGTTGGTAAGTATCACTGAAGGGTCTGGGACGATGGGAAACTCTGGGATCACTATGCTGTTAATTGAGCGTAGGTCATGCACTAATCTTCATTGATTAGTCTTCTGTTTCCTCACCGGAAAAAGGCACGTGTTACATGGCGAGATACAGGGGTATATCACACCTTGATTTAGCAGTGCTTGTATGGTAGGGGCAATTCCCTCCTCTGCTTCCCTAGACAAAGGGTACTGGCGCACTCTAGGTAGAAGGGCACCTGGTTTCAGTGTCACCCTGAATGGTGCAGCTGATATAATGAGCCCCACGTCATTGGGACCTATTGTCCAAAGAATGCTTGGTACCTGAGCTAAGTCTGAGTCGCGGGTAGCATCGAATACTTCGGGCGGAGTTGGAGTTCTAATCTCAACTGTCACCGATAAAGGTACCGGATTTTGGTAAATAATCTCCGCTTTGGAATATTCCTCAGGATCTCCAAATAGTTGGTGATCTGAAATATTCCTTACTTGATGTCCAGGTTCGATGAAAATGACACAGGCCCATGTGTGGGCATTGTCCTCTAGTGCTAAGAAAGCTCCATACGTGGGTGTTATTTCAAGACAGTGTATTCCTAGGATCATATTTTTTGTCAGGCACAGGCATGTTCTGTGACTGGGGACGAAAAAGGAATTCCTTGGGAAGTTGGACAGTGCGCCCATTCATCTCTGGTGTATTGGCAACAACAATGTGTACCGCTGTGGAGAATGCTTGCTCATCCATTGGGCGGGCTCTTATCTCATCTCTCAGGGAGGAATCCACAGTGACAGCCATCATCCTGCACGTTGATGTACCAGGAATGGAACAAGTCATTGTACCGTTCTCTTTAAAACTAATTGTCATATTTAATTTGGCCATGAGGTCTCGTCCCAAGAGATTGACTGGGGACTGTGTTGAGTAGAGCAGGCGTTGCTGAATACATTTACCTCCTATTTCCATTGGTACTGGTTTGGTAAAAGGGACCCTTATTATTGCCCCAGAGAAACCCTGTGTGTCTGCGCTCTGGTTGGAGATGGGCAGTGCTCCTTCCCTAATGCAGGAAAACGTAGCACCTGTGTCAACCATAAAACTATAAGTTTTGTTGTTTATCGTGACATACACAACTGGGTCCTCTCTGATATTTGTGAGGCACGATAACACGGGACACACTAGAGTTGTCTGTGGGCTGTCCTAACTTGAATACCCTCCAGCCTGGTACTGCTGGATGGTGCCCTGTGAAAAGGGATTGGTGGTGGGCAGTATCGTGGCTCCGGCTCCCTGAGGCACGGGAGCTTGCGTCTGTGGCATCATTTGGTACACAGGCATCTGTGGCTGAAGTAGCTGTGGCTGTGCTTGTCGGATCTGGGGCTGCATCTGGGCCATCGCAGGTGTCTGTAACTGTACCTGCTGCAGCATTGGCTGCTGTGCTGGGGAAGGATAGGAATATACTGCTTGGGGCGGCAGCGGCTGCTGCTGCTGGTAGTATTGTACTGGCACTTGAGCTTGTTGTGGATTTCCTCTACTTACTGACCTCCCCTCATCCCGCATTTTGGCATGGCATTCCCTCATAAGGTGTCCTGGTCGCTGACAGTAGTAGCACAGTCGTGCTCCTGGCTGTGGCGCAGGTCTTTGGAAGCCTAATCCTCTACCTCTCCCCCGCATCCCAGTATTTGCATACCTCATTTGCTCATTACCATGATACTGCTGTTGTTGCTCATTGGTGTATGCCTGTTGTTGCACACTATTATTGAAGGGCTGTGCCTGTAGGTTTGGTGCAGCTACTTGTGTGTTACCTCCTAGTGCAGTCTGGGCATCTTGTGGGAAATTAGTAACAGCAGTCATCTGACTCACTGGTGAAGCCACCATCATTGTATCAGGGGTCTCCCTTTTCTTAAGTTTTTGCTGCACTAATTTAGCTGCTGCATTTTCAATAGCTAATAACCTTATCTTCTCCTGTTCCTGCTCCTTTTTGCAAAAATGAATGATGTGGTATTGTATCTCTGGCCATGGTTTGCACTCCATGGCTACTATTCCATCTAATTTGTCCTGTACAGCAGTGGGCAGTCCCTTTTTTACTGTGTGGTAAAAGAACCTACAATTACCTCCTGTTACATCCCATTTTTCTCCCAATTCCTGATGCCATTTCTCCTTCATTCGTGAAATGTACTGTGCTGGATCTTCATTGCTTTGCATTGTCTGTGACATCAAAGAGCCAATGTCAGGAACGTCAGGAAACTTCCTACGCAATTCATTCCATTGGGGTGATCTAATCTTATTGAAGGGGTTACCGTCGCACCGTGTATTAGTAGTAGACAGTCTTGTGTCAATGCGTGTAAACATGTCCTCTGCATCCTCTCCAATCAAGGAGGTGAGCAGACTTTTTACATCTCCAATAGCCAATGGAACACCTGCAGTGTGTTTCTCAAAGGCCTGTATCCATTTTCCAGCACCCTCTGTGAGAGGTGGGAGTTGTTTCTTTAAATTGTCCTTGTCCATTAGTGACCAAGGAACATAAAGGGGGGGGTCTTTAACATTTTTAAATAACAGGGGTAGCTGGCGTGTCACCCCTGTGGGCCTTGTGTTGTCATATCTACGTGAGTATTTCTGCCAAACTCTTAGGCCCTTGCTCATATAATCGTAATCCCAATCGTCATCTCCTGCCCCCTGCAGAATACATTCTTCAGCTGTGGCCATTTCTTCTGGTTCAAATGACCCATCCCGAGGCCAGACATTCATTTGAGGTGCATTAGCTTCTGTCCAACCTGCTAAATTATCTGAGAATGGATTGACATAATAGTCAGTCCCTTCCCCAAGTATCACTATCTCATTTGGCGTCAGACCATTGGTCATTGACGGCAATGGCCTGTTAGGGGCCATGTGATGCAGAGTTCTAGATCTTGTTGTTCTTAGCGTTGCAGTACCTGATACATCATAATCCTTTGGGATGTCATCAGGCCGCCCATGGCTACCTTGCACTGCAAGTCTCTCTCTCTCTGTCCTTCTCTGCCTTCTCCATCTTGTTTCTGCCAGTTCGAGCACACTTGGTAGATCAAGATTATCAAGGTCCATCTGTTGTGCATCTGGCCTGCGTGGTGTGACTACTGGTGGCACTACCTGAGGTATGTGTATGGATGGGGGCGTAACATCTGTTGGCAGAGCTTGCGGTGTGCTTGGGTTGATCATCAGAGGAGCTGCTGGGTTACTCTGAGGTGGGGCTGGGGCTATGCTTTGGACCTCCTGATGGAAGTCTATCCATGGCTCCTGCTGTGGGGGGATCATTGGGACCCCACCACTACGTGAACCCACCGGGCCTGCAGCTCCAGCCAATTCACTTAGTGTTGGTGGCTGCCTTCTTCTAAATTGGCCTAAGCCACCCATTAGTTCAGTGAGTTGATCCTCTACCCTGTGCACTTGTAATGATAACCGCTGTATTGTTGCGGGGTGGCCAGTGGGACTCCCTGAATGTTGCTCGTGTGACGTGTCCCCTGATTCTCTATCTGTTCCTTGGTGTAAGTTGTGCTCTGTTCTCCATCTACTAATGTCCGCCTCAGTGATTATTTCTGGGCGAGATTGTTCACTATCTCTGTTTCCTCCATTGAATTGTAGCAAGTACTCTTCCTCTCGCTTGGGACCTGTGTTAAGGGGCCGCCACCCGTTATGGTGTGCCTGTGTATTGCTGTGCTGCTGGCCAGGGGAGAGGAATGAGCCATAGTGTCTAGTCCTTGTCTCTAAGGGCTCGCTAATTTCAGTGACAAATGTAGGCGCTGTATGGTTAGACCTAGGAAACGGCAAGTGGGAGCTGTGCTGTGAATCACCAGAGGCACCATCACTCTCTGAGCCCTCTTCCTGCTGGTGAGCTGCAGAGTTGGGTGCTGGTGTCAATTTTATTGTGAATAGCGCGTCAATCTGACCTGGCATTCCTGATGTTGCACACTGCACCCCTGGGCTTTGGGAGCTTAGGGTTATCTGGCCCTGCGCATTCCCTGGCATTCTGTTTGGTGAATCTTCTGAGGGATCTGAAGCAGAAATATCCTCATGTCCTACAGCTGCCTGATCATTTAAATTAGGCTCTAGGTCAGCCTTAACAACTCACTCTGTATACATGCCATCTGCGTCATAGGCTGGTGGCGGTGCGGTAGGTACTGGGGCCCTTTCATCATTGTCCTTAAAGACTCTCCACAGAGCCAGGGTCTCTTTACGTTTATCTAGTTTGTCCCCAGAGTACTTCCCTTCCAGGAATGTTTGAGCATGATCTAGTACTGCCTTATCGAAGGTACCCTCTTTTGGCCAAGGGTGTAGCATAGTCTGTGTGAGCTTGTGCAGCTCTCCACAATGTTTTCTTATACGTTTCCCCTGAGTAGTAAAGTTCTTTATCACGTGTTCTAGTGGTGTTGCCATTATTCTCTAGCGTTGTGTGTATTCAGAAATAACAGTATACCTCCACTGGGTGTCACTTATCAACCTCACCTGCCACAGATTTGTTGTTATTTATAACCTAGGGTATTGTGTGGGTTGGCTTATTTCTGACCACAAATAAACAATGTTATTCTCTTGGTAACAGGCGGTTTTGTAAGTATCCCCACAGTAATGGGTAGTGCGTTATAGAAGGGCGTCCCTGTAACTGCTCTATGATACTTAATGAGGGCTGCTGCTGCAGCTGCGCATGCAGCTGCTGGGCGTGATGCTCACAAACCAGGGGTAAGTTGGGGTCGTTAAGTGCCTGCAACAATGTCCTGTGCTGTTCACAGCCTAATGCGTTGCTAGTGCCTTGTGATCCTTCCTGGTGTTTCAGGTGGCTGGCGCCTGGAGGAGACGGTGTGAATAGAGGGGATGGTGTAAGTGGTTCCTGGTAAGCGAGATCAGGGCTCCCCAGCTGGGTTAATACCGTGGAGGAGTCTCTAGCAGCACATGGCGTCGGAGGGGACACTAGTGGCGGCTGCAGCGGTGTATCTGGAGCGTCTTCCACAGAGGGGGTGCTTTGTGGCAGCTCAAGTACAGGGTCTGGGTTCAGGGTAGTGGGTCTACAGGTTGGCACTGGGAGGCGCAGCTGCACTAGGTGTAGTGAAGATACCTTTACCTCAGTGCCCTGTGCTAGTGTGACTCCCAGCAACTTCCACGCTCTGGCTATCAAGGCACTTTGTCGCCTCCCAAAGGTTGCTATAGTCTGTTCGTCAGGATTGTGCACCGCTATTATTCTGTCATTTAGTATGTGCAGAACTATCCCAACTGACTGATGTTCACTATTGCTCATCTGTATCCCTTAGTACTCTATATTTATATATATATATACTGCTCTCCTTATGTGTCAGTAGTCAGGGTGATCATATATTAGCTCGTCCCCCAATGCCTCTTTAATGGTTAAATAAAATGCCTCTTTAATCTCCCGCTTATCTGGGCCGTCATAGACTCCTTCTGGTGTGAAGTCAGGAAACTGCAGGGCACCAGGATGTTCACCAAGGCAGTAAAGAAGGACCTTGCTTCGCAGGGGGTTACGGGGCCAGGAGCTGGTGACCTCAGTCAGTGTTTCTAATCCTGGCACTATCATAGAAATTTGCACATATATGGAGTCTGCGGTTTTATAAGTTCTGTAACCAAATATTCTATTCATCTGTGTACCTAAACCTTGGTGAAACCTAGTTAATGTAAGCAGCATTGGAAATGGTCAATGGTTTGGACAAAAAGGCAGTACCTATAACAATTGTGGCGCAAAAATATTGTAAATACAAAAGAAAACACAAAACTATCAAAAAACAAAAATCACTACAGTTATCAGTGGCAGATCAATACATGTGGGAGTACAAAGAAACATTTACATTCCTCCCTAGTTATTGAATCTCACTAACAAACCAATCTTCTGCATTTGGTAGTGATCTTCTGTTACAATGGAACCCCTACCTAGCAGGCCTTATCCTAATAGAACGATATAAGCCAGTCAACATCAGTTTAACATAACCGTTATATTCTTATACATTCAATACACATCTGCATATCATAAAACATATCATCAAAAATACAAATAACAAAATAACTGTGCACGTAAATAATATGGCCTTACTAAAATCAGCTTCTGTGTCAGCCAGTGACCCTTACTGCAGTGCCCATATAAGCACCAACCACAATAAAGTGCTACTGTCACACTTAATGAACCTCTGTATGCATCATCAAACAATATCCGAAGTCATACCGTCCTGAAATTCTACATGTGTTTCAAGAAAGAAGCAAGTCGGGCACGTTTAGGGTTTCTATTTTCAAACAATGACTGCATACTTTGCCCACTGAAGGACAAAAAAACACGTGCTTCCTATTTACAATGGCGCACACACAAAAGGGAAACTGACACACAAATACCCAAAAACACTTAATCATAACATCCAATAAACCATCCCGGGGAACCTCTTATAATCCTCATCAATCAGGCGATATTCGCTGTCCAGTAGCTAAGTGGTCACGAAAAATCCAGCCTCTTTCCTACTGTGTACTGACGTAGGAGAGCCTCCACTGCATTCTATCAGAGGAGCGCCATATTGCTGAAAGAATACGATAGTAAATCGAACCTTTCCTTCTCTTCTACTAGACTGATCCCTGACCCCCTGATAAAGAGGCGCTCTCTGTTTCACTATATACAGAGAGACCCAACAGCAAGCTATACCAAAAATTAATACCACTGAGTAGACTGCAGACATACACAGTCTCTCCCTTATCCCTTATTCACTTCTTATTCTTATTTTTTTTGTCTTTCTCCATATGTCTGTTTTCCAAACAAAAAACGAAATGTAATAAACCAAAGAAAAAATGAAGCTAAATGAGCCCGTGAAAGACGCAAGACGCAGCCTTTCCCTCCGGCCTCTGGGCACTCAAGGCAAAAAAAATAGCACACACATCTATATATAACAAAAAGGAAACAATAAACCAACAACTTCCTGACCGTACTGTCCAGCTCAGAATTCCATGCCGCACACACAAGCCTCCCCAGTTAAAGAATGTCCTTAGCGAGACCAACCAGACAGGAGACAGAAAAGAACTGAGAGCCAAGAAAAACACAGAAGCCTCACAAGCGCTCCTTTCATAAACCGTCACCCAAGCGTCACCTCACGTCAGGTAGCATAATACTCACCCGAGTGCTTGTACTCAAAGGCTTCGGCCAGAAAGGAGTCACGAGTGCTCAGTCTGCGTCCCCTCGAACCCAGCCGTTACTGCCCCCGTCAGCTGGCACTGCCAATCCGAGTCACGGCACCAAAATGTCGGAGGGAGGATTTATTACAGGACAAGGAAGCTAGGGGCGGTACTCAGAGCCCCGGGAGCCACCACAGAACTGAGCAGGAGAGTGAGTCAGGGACAAAAGGGGCACCTTAATTTGAGCAGGGGTGCCTTGGAACGCTTGCTCTAAAACTGAAGAAAACAGACATGTGAGACATGGAATTGGAGGTAGATCACAATAGCAGTTTAATGAGAAGATGCAACTTCAAAGAAACTGCAAGACAAAGACATAAAATACAATATACAAAATTCAAATATCACATATCCATTCTCTCTGTATCAGATTGTCTGAGAGAAAGAAAACACAGTGTATAAACGCATCAGTGTATGAGATCTCTATCACCAAGGTACTCTCATATCTACTCTAGAGCAAGCATTCCTGCAATTTTGAATGAAATGAATACATTGTGATCAGAAATAAAGAAAACAACAACTAAACACAACAGGACATTTCATATAGGTAAAATACAACACAATGCTAAGCAGGCGCAAAAGCAAACACAAGAGCCTCTGTGTGCTCTTGGAGAAGACCTACGGAGTCTGTCACCTACATACAGACAGCGAGGTAATCCGTCGAGGTGTCTGGGTGCTCCCCTTATATACTAATCTATGGGCTCCTTCGCACGCTACTCTTACCCAAAAATAAACCTCGTCTGCAGAATTTCACCAGACATGTCGTTATTTACCACTTAATGCTGACAATGAACTAGGTGAAAAGGTCAGTTTCTCAGGCCAATCGCTTGTCGTAAATTACACAGAGCAAGCAGAATCTATAAGCAGACATTGTACGCGAAGCAAAAAATATAAACAGATATTGTGCACGGATCGAATATATACATACATACATCCTTTCAGTTCTCCCAACTTGAGCTCTGCGGTTGCCACTTCCTGAAATGCGGGAAACCTGCCCAGGAAACAAGTGCTATGCCAGGATGCAGCTTACTGTATGTCGAAGTGTCAAGAGGATGCTGAACTTTGGTACCGACCGGGTAGGGTGGGAGCTACCAGTTTGGAGGCAGAAGGCCTCGCAGAAAGAGGAACTGAATCTGAGTTGGGTCAGAGTTGGGTCAAACCTGCCATCAGCCTTCGATGCACTAAAATGGCAGAGCTATGGTCAATTTAACAAAGGCCTATATAACATATATATATATAAAAGGGCCTACACAGCACGGGCAAGTGGGAGGGATGTCTCAGGACAACTATATGGGACAATCAGTCCCTTTCTCAAGACAGTGTTGGAAAAGGATCTTGAAGAGAACGAAGACTGTCATTCCCTATGCACCGGATATCCCATTGTCCATGTGCAAAGTGCTGCTTCATGGCGGCACTAGGGGAGAACTGGAGCAGTGGAAAGAAAGCGGCCTGGCCCCAATAGGGGAGTTCTATGATGGCGGGCTATGATTCCCTTTAATGATCTGCAGGAGAGGTATGATTTACTAGGGAGGACTTTCTTTTGCACGCTGGATTTACTGTGGCTATCCGTCAGCATTGGGAGGAGGTCCTTAGTGAACCTAAAACGTCTCTAGGCTGTCAGTATCCGGTAGCAGCGGCAGGAACCTTCAAAGCAGTTACATGCCTGAATAGACGACTGACGCAGGAGATGCTGGTACCGCTGACTTTGTTGAGTTTAAGATGGGAGGAAGATGTGGGTATGGAGATTCCAGACAAAGCCTTGGCCGATATTGTGGAAAGGGCAAGGAAGGGCACTAGAAATACCTGTTTCCAATTAGTACACTTTTACATTTTACATAGAGCCTACCTTACCCCAGTGAAACTTAACAAATACTTTGATACAGGCTCGGACACTTGCCCGCGGTGTTGTAGGGAGGAAGCTGATTTTCGTCATATGTTTTGGGGATGCTCAAAATTGGACGCTTACTGGCTCGAAGTGGTGGCTCTTCTTAATACAATTACGGACAGGGAATTGGAACCGACCATGGGGCCGTGTATGCTACATTGGTTTCCTCATACGGCCAAAAATAAATTCACTAGCAAGTTTGTAGACATGGGTCTCCTGTTGGCCAAAAGGGAGATCACTAAGCATTGGACAACGCAAAAGGGCCCCGACATAGGTGGCTGGAAGAAAGATTTCATTAAGTGGGCTGAATGCGAAGGTTTAGTCAGGATGCAGATGGCAAAGAGGGTGGGGAGCGAGAAGGCACTGGACGCGGCAAAGGCCTGGGAAACTCTGGTAGTGCTCCTAAAGAGCCCTGAGAGTGACAGTGACGCAGAACCTGGGACACCTGCCTCTAAGGCGAACTACCAAGTAGACTGTCTCTGAGTTTGAACAATAGAGGGGGACCCAATAATGTTGCACACATGAATTTATGGCTGTTAGGCAGTACCCTGCACTCTGATCAGGTTGAAATAGTACGGAGGTACACTGTTGCTGCCACACACTGTAAGTTGTACAAAGAACCGGAGGTGACATGCCTGAGGGAGAGGGAAAGGAGGGGGGATAGGTTTGGGAAAGTTAGCGAAGAGTTAAACTTTGTTAAGGACTGGAACGAATGCTGTGGGACTGATTTACAATGTGGGACTAAGGCTATAATCTTTGCATGCTCTTGAAACGAAGGGTGGGAGGGTGAATTGCTACTGTAAATAGAATGTTCTGAATGATTGCAACTTACAGTTTGCCACCGCATTCTCCTGCTCAAAAGTATCTTATGTTATTGTAGGAATTAGCATGAAGTCTGTTTGTACAAGCTTGTAAACCACAATAAAATTTGTTTCACAAAAAAAATAATTAGGGTCAAAAGGCGCTGGGAGGCTCCTGATCCATCCGGTTGAGGAAGTTGAGTCAAAGAACCAGGCTTCTGAATTCTGTAAACGACACGGATTGCTTCAGGTGGAGTGGCAGGGTACTCCAGGCCTTGGCAGCAAGGTAAGGAAAGGATCTTCCTCCGGTTCTGGTCTTGTGGATATGTGGGCCAGAGGCCAGGGCAAGCTGGGGGGAGCAGAGTTGTCTGGCGGCTGTGTGGAAGGTGAGGTGGTGGTTCAGATATTGTGGTCCTGCGTCGTGTAGAGATTTGTAGGCATGTGTGAGGAGTTTGAAGGTGATGCCCTTGCTGATAGGGAGCCAGTGGAGTTGTCGGAAGTGTTGTGTCATGTGGCTGCAGCGGGAGATGTCGAAGACCAGTCTGGCAGAGGTTTTTTGGAGACTTCTGTAGTTTCCTGAGCTGTTTCTGTGGGACACTGGCGTAGAGTGCGTTGCCATAGTCGACTCTACTGGTGATTAGTGCATGGGTGACCGTCTTTCTGGATTCTGTGGGGGGCCATCTGAAAGTCTTTCAAAGTAGGTGGAGCATGTGGAAACAGGATGAGGATACTGTGTTGATTTGGCATTTCATTGAAAGCATGGAGTCTAGTATGATGCCAAGGTTGCATGCATGGGCCGTAGGCGTGAGAGGGGTTCCTAGTGCAGGCTACCAGGAGTCTGCCCAGGCTAAGAGAGTATGTCCCAGGATGAGTACTTTGGTCTTGTCTGAGTTGAGCTTTAGGCAGCTGTCTTGCATCAAGCGACTGCCTTCATTCTGTTGTGAAAGTTGATTCTGGTGGTTGTGGGGTCATTGGTGAGGGAGATGAGTGTCATCAGCGTAGGCGACAAAGTTGAGCCTGTGGCTCCTGATGATGGCTGCGAGGGGAGCCATGTAGATGGTAAAAAGGGTGAGGCTCAGGGAGGAGCCCTGGGGCACTCGGCAGCTGGTCTCTGTAGGTTCCAGGAGTAACGGGAGTAGTCTGACTCGCTGAGTTTGGCCAGTCAGGAAGGAGTGGATCCAGTCCATCTCTTGAGGCATAATGTTTATTGAAGCACTACTGTTGATGATAAAAGGCATTGAACATTAATTTATTTTGAATGTAATCTTTGGACAATGTTTTTATGACTTTGGTACTTTATTATATTGATTTGTATGTGACTGACATCTTTCCTCACATTCGGCAAGTCCAACATGTGCACGTTTCTCTGAGGTAAACATCGACATGGCACAGCCATCTTCTACAATTTTACTTGAAATTGAGGCAGACAAACTATTTGATGATAATTTAGGTGACGATCGATTTCATTCAGTATTGATTTGCCTCAACAGATGTCGATGATTGGCCTTCTGGGCGTGCATTGAACGTTGTTTCTGGAGGGTTCTAGTGGCCATTTTGCCTGAGCGCCGTGACGCACTTACTTTTTTCTTCGCTTTGCAAAATGTTTTTTCTTCCAACAGCCTTTACATATCTGTCCAATGACAAGACATTTTCCTTCATGTGGAAAGGAAAATCCACACCTAAAAAGCAACTTCTTTTTACATGTAAATATTACTTTTGTGTCCTGTCTTTTGGTTTGGTTTTTACACTCATGACTGACTCACTCGGGTCACTTTCGGCCTCTATGTCAGCAGCTTGTCTTTCAGCATGCTCTTCAGCTATGACAGCTATCAACACTCACTTCAGACTAAGAGTTTTTCTCAGCATTCGTAGTCTGAATGAATCTGACAAGCATCCATCTATGATTCCAAGACGCACAGCTTCATCATCATTGAATTAATTGAATTTACAGTGTTTGATGAGGGTATCGAGTCCCTCCACAAAGTCATCAATGGTTTCACCAACTCTTTGTCATTCTTGAATGAAAGTATATCTTTCGTAATCAACATTAGGCGCAGGATTTCTCTTGTGATTCAACATTTCTTTAATCTGATGACATAATTTCTCCATCAGTTTGCTGGATTTTCTTTATGACTTCTTTCATACCATCACATACAAGACTTTTGAGGTATTTGATAATGTTTTTGTTTTCAGTCTCAAGTTCATTAATGAAATCATCAATTGTCGCTATCCAAGAAGTTCATCTATTGCCAATATTTGCTTTTTGGTAGTATCAAAAGGTGGCAGTGGTTTCAGGACGGTGACAGCATGGCTGCTAGCTATGGGAATGACTGATATTGAGGGTTAAGCTCTTTCTGTTACATTTTGCTGTCTATTAGAGTCAGTGTCACTCGCTTAATTCCTGATGCCTTGTGATGGACCAGCTTCACCGTCATTGTGGACAATCCCTTGGACACTGACCTCCTCCTTGGTGTCCATCGGAGCCCTTTACTTCCTGGAGACCTGTGGAGTTGTTTGGCGCCATCAAGCTAGCATGTATGATGGTGTGCCACTTCAGGTATTGGCCAGATCAGTAGGTACAACCCTTGCGCTTCTTCTTGGGTCTCCTGTCCGGTGTTGAGGTTGTCTAGCACTGTCTATTGAGGCTCTGGTGAGTGCAAAGACCATATGCTTTTTTCTTACTTGTTTTGTCAGCCAGCGCTTTTATGTATTTTGTCAGTATTTAACTACACCAGTCTCTAGCACTTCTTTTCTGTGTCTGTATATAGCCACCTTTAACAGTATCACTCCGAATAATGTCCAAGTCTAGATTACGTGGCAGCGAGGTACCTTCATGTATGGCCTGACCAACAGGTTCTCAACGAACGTCTGGTAGATTCTTTGCACTGTTTTCGTAATCTTTAACTGCTTCACAGTGGTTAGAGCTGTGCTTTGACTCCCAATGCAGGAAGCAACGATTCTGTACTTTGACAGTGACACAAGTGGCAAGCATGAGCAGTCTACCTGGACTACAACAAATTCTCTGTGAGAGCATGGCAGTTATTCGGGTTACATATTCCCTATCTCGTCGCAATTATAGCATCCACCCCAGCCTGGGAACCCGCCAGTGCCTATTCAACACATAGAGCTTAATATTACACATCTTTATTCTTCTGCGTGTAACCACAAACTCAACCTTCTAAACCTAGCTTTCAGTATATTTCGCTCTGACACCTACATCACAGCTCTACTCTTGAGTCCGGTAGAAACCAAAAGGGTTCCATCATAAAAACTCGTAAGATACTACATGTGCCTTGAGCTGCCTGTGAAATATCTTGTCCTGCTAAGCATTTTGCAAACTTCACATGGCCATACACTCTACATATTAACACAAAGCATTGGCAAGCCACACTGTCTGACTATAACTAAAAATCCAACGAAGACAGTATTGGTTTTGCCAATGTTTGTTTTATGTTTTCCCCCTCTCAATGGAAGTACATTTCTTCGTTCATTGATCTCCCCCCATCTTTTTGTTCTCGCTAACATCCCTGCTATTGTCTCCCCGGTCTGCTCTCAAAACCTGGCTTGTCCATTGTTTCCCTTTCCCGAATCTATGCTTTTTATATATTTTTTTAATTACATTTTTTCACGTGATTGCAACCACCCCCAGGCTTCCCTTCTCTGCTCTTCAACACACTCATCTGTTGAGATGAATTTATGGTTCTTAGGGCCACATGTATCAAGCATTTTTGCATTTGCAAATAGGCCAATTTTCAGAATCGGCCTGTTTGCGAACGCCAACAATGTTTTTCACATGTATCAACACCTATTTCATGATTTGGTAATCTTTTACCGAATCGCAAAATGGGTTTGTGATTCGGTATTTGGAAGGGCGTGTTTAGGGTGCCCCTTCCAAACACCTAATTGCTGCAGTATGTATGAATGTTTCGTGACCCTGAAAGCAGTTGCAAAACTTTCCAAACTTCAAGTTGGTAGTAGCCCATTCACAAATGGGGGGTGAATATATACAAAACCTTTTGCATACATTGCCTGCTCTTAAAAAACAAAAAGTGAACTATTCATTTTTTCCTTCTAAACGCAACCCGTTTTCCCTTAAGGAAAACGGGCTACATTTAAAAGAAAAAAATTGCTTTATTCAAAGGCAATCACAGACATGGTGGTCTGCAGACCGCAGCAGGCCACCATCCCCGTGATTTTAGCGATTTCTAGGGGGTCGCAAATTGTGACCTATCTCATTAAAATTAATGAGGTAGGTTGATTTGCGACCCCCTATGAATCGCTAAATGAAACTCTTGGAGATTCATACATTTGTAATCGCGATTACCTAATGGCAATTGGCAGAAATCACAATTAGGTAATCACTATTACAAATGTTGATACATGTGGCCCTTAGTCATCTACTTTTAATCAGGTGGAAAATGATCTTAGTGGTCATGAAGTGTTAAGACCTTGGGGGCATATCAGCAACAACCGGCGATAATTATCGCTAAGCGCACTTAGCGCTAGGATAATTATTGCTGGCTAGCGTGGATTTTTATCGCTGAGATAACGTGCTATTAGCAACGCTTATCTCAAAAGCGATAAGAATCCTAACGCTAACTGCCAAACGTGAGATTATTGCTGGAAACCCAGCGATAATCCCACGAAGTTTGGCGATAGCTTGCTGATAGGGCCTCACATACTTAGCCATGATATCCACCTTCCATAGGATATCATGGCTAAGTCAGTTTCAAAGCAGGCGTAAGGAAAGTAGCGATAACAGAGGTTATCGCTACTTTTCTTGTCGCTATGCTGCTTTGCGTGAGACCTGATAATAGGAGAAATGTCGCTTAGCGACATTTCTCCCGTTATCCTGGGGAGGAACGCCCACTTTGCGTCTGGGCGTTAGGAATTCAGACGCTAAGGCAAGGTTTCACGCGATAGCGTGACCTTACTGATATAGCGTTAAAATTATCGCCGCTTTTCGGCTGCAGACGGCCGCAAAAGCGGCGATAATTTTATATCGCCGCCTTGTAGATATGCCCCACAGTTTGGCTATGGGGCCTCTTTCGATTTGAAGCTAAGGGGTCACTAGAGTGGATTTTGCCACAGGCATAGTATTTACCTGCTTTGAGATAGACTTTAGTGATCTTAATGAGTGAGATGGGGCCAGCAAGTCCTCAGTTCTCTAGACAGAAAAAATATGACTGCACCCTGATCCACAGCTGCTACTGTAGTGCAATTAGGCCTGGACATCCGGCTAGGCAGTACCTCTATAATGAGCACGTAACATCCTAAGCCCTTCTTCTCACCCCCGCCTGTGCCTCTGTAGCACCCCGTCTGAGTATAATTGTCGCTCATTGCCGCTGCCTCAGAGGGGCCCTTGTGTGCCCCAATGCTCAAAGCTTCCCTACTCAGTCCCGAACCTGCTCTTACAACCATCTAGCTGGCTACGCTCGCACCTTTGATCCAGTACAAGAGTGGTTAGCAGAATACGAGACTCACCTGGAAAGAGGGCCTGCTCTTCATAGCATTTATCTAGCTTTTGCCATGATAGTTATGTGTGTGTGAGGGAAGATTTAACGTCTTTGTGAGCAATATGACTGTCATAACTGAACACGATGCTTCAGCTCGAGAAGACATATTCAAGTTTTTTCTGCTTTCCTTAGAAAGAGGAAAATGCCTCAATGTATTATTTTTGCGCAGGAAGGTGTCCCTTTCTGTACACAAACAATCCTGCTTACAACTAGACCTGTTCCGCAATACACAGAGTTCTTCAAATGGTAGATTGAGGTAAGTCACGCTGATTTTTTGTGCTGGGCGTTTGTCCCGGCCTACTTACCATGGTGCAAGGGTTCCTGCATTGCCTCTAGGCAGCACATTGTGCGCCAGTGCAGGGGAAAGGACAGGAATGTATCATATATGATTAAGTATGGCAAATTCCTGCCCTTTCTCTATAATGTAACACAGCAAGGTGACTCGGTGCGCTGCTTGATTATTTGTGAACTATGCCCACCAGGCACTTATACTTTGCACTCTGTTTTCCTTTTTGCACCCTTTACTCTTGCACTGCTCATGCGCATCCTAATCTCCCTGTATACTGTGCACTCTTTGCAACATTATCTCCCAACTTAAACCCTGAGGGCCTCTCTCTTGCACCCTGATTTCGCTCCTTTGCAGTGTTCCCTCCCTCTCAGACACTGCACTTCCCCTTGCATCTTGAGCTTTCACTACGCAACCAGTATCCCAATACCTTACACGCTCTTATTCACACCTGATCTTGCCAAATATGTTGCCTTTTGTGTAGAGAAAAGGTATTTGCCAAAATGCAATGTTGGCTCCGTGCAAGCTTTCCTACGACTTGTTAAAGGAATGGTATCAGAAGTGCATATGTATGCACAGGGACATGTCAATCCCTGCTTTAGCAGCTACAGCAGGGTGGGGCTTTTGATGAGCCTCTTCTGTCTGCAACTTGGCTGACAAACACTCATAATTAACCCGAAAGGGTGGGAAGGCGAGTGAGTGAAAGGATGGCTGGATAGATAAATGGATGGATGAGTGAAATGGTGGATGCAGGCTGTAAGGCTATAGTAATCCCACATTTAACTGGCCTGCAGAAAATTTAGAATTCTAAAACTATGCAGATCCTGCTTAACTGATGAGAACATCCATATGGAAGTGGAACTTTCCAAAAGCACAATGTGACAAATAAATGTTTGGTTTGGAATAATGCATTGAAAATTTGGGATTTAAGGTTGTCATTTGTTGTCAACAAGAACACTTATTTTAGACGACTTTCAGTACAACTAGTAAAGTAGCATAACTGCTGAAGAAGGAATCATTCGAGTCCTGAAGTTTTTTTTTTTAACATTATGCCTGTCAGGACGGGAATGTCCTATGCATTTTAACTTGACATGTACCGCAGTCTTGACTAACCCGAAACTATATGAATTCGATATCCTGATTTTCTTTTGCTCCCAGCACACTCCTAATCTTGTGTGTGGGCAGAGGCCTAGGCCCAAATTGGTCACAAAATCCAGGGCCATGGTCTGAGGTCAAGAGAGGCTCCAATGCTGTACTCTCTAGTGGACTCAGTTCAAAGTGAGCCCACTAGTGTAAAGTTCTGTCACGCCCAGACTCTGTGCTGAGTTTTCAGGGTGTGTGTATATCAAGTGTGTGTATGTACGGTGAATGGTAACAGGACTTTATGTTGTTCACAAGTGTGGGAATACGAAGTCATTGTGATCCAATTTGGATTGCCCCTGTTTGGACATGTCATAAAATGAAGGATGTGATATAACCGCCGCAGAGAGTGGAACTGTATTGCCAACATTCTCAAACTGAAGGGTGCAGCCCAAGACGATAAAGTGTAGAGGGATGGAGACAAGGGTGCCTTTAGAAATTCTATAATTACCTTTTTACCGGACGATTGCTGATTAGTCCTTCTTGAGCACTGCCTTCTGGTTTAGGGTGGAGGAATGGGTTGTGTTACCAGATTCAATTATTAGAAGGAGAGAAGTTTTTGGGCAGGGCCTAGTCCTTTTATATTTCCCTTGAGTGGCACATCTAGGAACACTTACAGCCATGTGCACTGCTTCATGTATTTTGCTTATGTAATAGGTAATTCTAAATGGAGCAAGCCTTTTCACTCTCTCCTGGAAGAGCTATCATCTTACACAAAGACAATGGGCCTGAATAAGTGATTGGCAGGCATGGTAGTCTGCCACTAACATGGTGAAGCACCATGTCCACCACACTGATGGTCCACTCACTCTATTTAGAATGGGACAGACTGTTATGCTTCACACTACAATGTCCCTTGTTAAAAGTTGGGATATTGGTTGGCAGAGGTATCACCCTGTCCAAGCAGAAACCATAGTCCTAGTAAGGATAAGTCACAAACACACCCTAAATTAACCTATGCTCACCCTCTGATAGCGTGGAACACAGAAGTCAGGCTTAACTTAACAGGCAATGTGTAAAGTATCTGTGCAACACTTAAAACAGTGAAAACATCACACAAAAAGACTCCAGACCAGGTTAGTAAAATATTTTTAAAAAAATGTTTTTTTTGGTTGGGAGTTATATATAGCGCAAACTTGACCCGAAGGTATCAGGTATCAGAGTGCTTTACAAGAGCACCAGTTGCATTACATGAGGACATATTCATTTTTGCTAGGCCTGGGTGTAGTGTACTTCCTATATCCCTGATAGGCACTGCGCATTGGAATAACATACATTATAGATTTTCATAGGACTGTGGTCAGTATGTCTCTATCGAGTATATTAAACTTAATTACTTGTGTGTGCCAGCTAACTCAGAGGTCACTAGAAACTTCTCGAATATACAAGAAGGGATTAGTCTCTGACAACCACATAAACATGACAACTTTGTTTCCCTTTAGAATCGGAACAGTCTCAGAATCGTGAAAACAATAGATGACAGTTTCACTCAGTCAATCGTGCATGCTTCGTTTCTACAAAGTTGCACAGAAATAGAGAGGCGTGCGTTTCAATAAAAGGGTTTATTGAACAGTCTTATTTCTCATGCAAGAGATATGAATTGCTACAATTGTAAGACAGACTGCGAAGTACAATATGTACGAGGTTAGCAGTAAGAAAAGAATACTGCAACAGCATGGTTTGTAGCTATGACATATATTAATCAAAATACATACATAAATAACATAAGCTAAAATGTGATACTCATCTGATGCTTCTAAATTGTTCTACCCCAGTGCCCCTAACCTAAGTGCAGCACGAGGTTTGAAGTAGGTGCTATTTCTAAAGTATAGCTAGCTATATTTTAGTTTAGCCAAGAGTTGCCAAACATTTCTCTAAGTTCTAGTCAGCTCCATACCTGAGAATGAGAGAGCTTGGAATCTCTTTTCTGGACTCGATAGTTGAACCCCCCGCAAGGGAAGTCAGAGAGCACTGGAGCTGGATTCTCTGCAAGAAGGATGGCAGCGTCAGGTCAGTGCATCAGGCTGGAACTCGATCTCCTTCCGAACTTGCCGTGGAGAACCGCGTAGACTGGGTTGGATCGAATCCTCTGGGAACCGCAATTTACCAGGACAAGTGCTGGTATATTTATACCTTGAAGGTGTCTAGGAATGCCAGTATTGACATAAAAGTCGGGCAGAGGAACGTCATGAATGAACCCCTAAGGAATAGATGTTCATGCATACTTTATGAGTTCTTGGAGAAATCAATATTTAAGCTTAGGGAAATTCCTAAAGGCTTAAAGGTCTGGTTTTCGAAGAATTTGTTGTGACGTGGATGGACGGATGTAGGTGGCAATGCCTGTATTTGGTTTGTACGGACAATGTCTAAATAAGGGCCGGATTTCTATGTCTAAATAAGGGCAATGTGAATTGTACATATATAAGGGCATAAATAGGGAAACCTATATACGGAATCTAAATCTGCACACAACATGGGGAGATTAAGTGATTAGCCCAGAATCACAGGATGTTGAGCGTTGTTGCCGAGACACGAACACGGTTCCCCCGAATTGCGATCGACCACCCTAGCCATTAGGCCACAACATCTCCCCTTTATAACTAAAACAAGGCCAAAACGACAAAAATCCAATAAATAGAACTTGAGATATGAACTTTTAAAGAATATATGGAAACATAGAGCTTAGAAGCAATAAGCGCCTATTTGGGATATCTGATCACGCTGGGCATGATAAAGTCAAAAGTTCAGACTAACTGCGTTGGAGCCCGGGTCAGAAACAGTGACCAGGTCCAGCACATTGCAAAAGAACTATGATGCGTCAGTGATGACAACCAGATGCAGGGTGCAGACGAGGCAATGTGTTGTTGATGGTCCACACAGCAAAGGTTTGTCAGTTTTCTCTGTGCCCCAGCGGTGATGAGTCAGTTTTGAGGGTGATGCACTGGTTCCGAAGAGGATGTGTTGACTCTGCTTCCGCAGAGGATTCATCGGTTCCAAGGACAATGTTCCGGTTCTGCTCCATGAAACAGCAGCGATGCGTTGATTCTGCTCACACAGCAGAGGATCCATTGGTTAAGATGAAGCAAACACCTTAGACCCACTTCCAATGGTTCAGGTCTATGAGCAGGGTAGTTACAAGACTTTTATGCCCCTGAGACTTCAGATCAGTAGGCCAGACAGCTTTCCTTTGTAGTCACTCTGGGTTTTGTGGACGAGAGAGGCAGATCCGGTCCTTCTCACCCAGGCAAGGAGGATGTCAGGGAGCAGGTCATCACAGCAAGAAAGCAATTCTTCCAGAATAGCAGTCCGGCAGAGTGGTTGTTCCTCAGCACAGCAGTCCTTCTTCAGGGTGTCCTCAGGTCCAGAAATGTACTGAAGTGGTAGGGTCCGAGGTCCAGTTCTTATACCCAGTGGTGCCTTTGAAGTGGGGGAGACTTCAAGGAAAGCTTTGAAGTGCAGAGAGGTCCTCCATTTCTGCCCTGGCTGCACACTCACTACAGAGGGGTATGCAGCCCTTTGTGTGGGGACTGGACTAAGCCTATTCAGGTGTAAGTGTGAGGCTGTGCCCATCTCCTCCCTACTATTCTGCCATGATACCCTACCAAGACCTATTAAGTCACATCTAAGTTCCCTTTGTGTGTAGCTGTTTAGGGAGAATACACAAAGATCAGCTGTCATCCAACCCGGACATGCAATCAGAAACTGACTGCAGGCATACAAGAGCACAAAAATGCCAACTTTCAGAAAAGTGGCATTTTCAAAGTTGCAATAGTAAATCTAACTTTCCATCATATTTCTGTCATATTTTGTCCAATTGTACCAAATATGACAGATCTACTCCTTCTCAATTAGGAATTACAGCTTATTTAATGTAATCAGGAATCCCCATGTTATCCTATGATAAGGGTAGGCCTCATACTAGTGAAAAACGAATTTGGGAGTTTTTCACTACCAGAAAATGTAAAACCTAAAAGTACATGTCCTACCATTTATATACACAGCACCCTGTCCTGTGGGTTACCTAGGGCCTACCTTAGAGGCGATTCAATAGTCATAAAAGGGGAGTTTAAGGCTTGACAAGGGGTTTTAAAGGTCAAGTCAACATGGCAGTGGAACACTACCTTCAGGCTGCAATGGTGAGCAAAAGAATGATCGATTTAACCCAGATCTCTTGACTGGGGGTGAATGTTTTGATTTGTTTTGCATTCCGCCCATCAATTATGTGTCTTTTTCTCCCTCGCCCTAAGTTTGCCGGGTATGCCCAGACATGGGTCCCAGGCTCACTGTGCCACTTGATTCAAGCTATCTTGGCTGATGAGAGGTGAAACCCCGAAACTGGTCCTAGGATGCTTGTTTCCGGTCCAGGAAGAACCTGGCTTGGCATTTCGGGCTGGACTGTTCCCTTAAGGCACAGGGTCAAGACTGATTTGCATATGGCCGGGTCTAAACTGGGGTGGCATGGTGAGCAAAAGAATAATGGATTTAACCCAGATCTCTTGACTGGGGCTGAATGTTTTGATTTGTTCTGCATTCCGTCCATTAATTGTGTGTCTTTTGCTACTTAGGTGGGTGGCACAATGAGTGCTGCAGGCCCACAAGTAGTATTTAACTTAGAGCGTAAATGATATACCACTCTACAAGGAACTTACAAGTAAATTCAATATAGTAATTAGGTATACACCAATTAAGCCATGTTTAGGGGCGTGAGCACAAGCACTTTTGCACTGGTTAGCAGTGGTAAAGTGCAGAGTCTTAATGCCAACAAAAATAATTCAGCCGAATTGGAGGCAAGAGGGCAAATAAATTGGGGGAAGAACTCTCTAAAGCGGACAGGTCTAACACTCCTGCTGGCTCCAACAGCGGAAACCCTACACCAATGGCTGGAGAGAATTGGGGCCTTCTGCCTAAGTACATCAGATCATCTGACCTATCTTTTAAAAAAAAAATATTTAACTTGTTTTTATTGAATTTTTCCAAGGATTTGTACAAAAAATACACTGTACACGCAATGTGGATTATATGAACCAATCAATGACAGATAAAGACAAAAAAATAGCTACACATAACAGCAATAGTTCTGTAATCATTAACTATGAAACAACAATACAGGATCAGTAACAGAAATATTTGGTAATCCTGATCCATAGGACCAGTCGGCTAATCCAACAATCACATCATTATTTGATACATTTCAGAAAGTGAGCTCCGGGTGCAGTAGCAAGTAGGAACGGAGAGGCTGCCAAATGTTTTTAGTGTGGGAGGCAAGCGGCAAGAAGAATACATATACATCGCTAGTCGTGTCGCAATACATCATATCTCTGAGCCAGGCCCCCACTAAAGGCAGTGCGATTCCACCCCAGATCAGAGAGACCTGTCTTTTAGCCAGCACTAGCGCAATTGCAGTGAAACGCCTTATCCCTGGACTCAACGGGAGTACATACGCCATCTGACCTATCTAGAGTGGTTAGTTGGATGTTTTTTTTATGTGGAGGTCCCAATTAGAAAACATAAAAATGACCCCAAACCCTGGGAGAAGATTCCTATAGTGTCCGGGTAATTAGTATTTTGATGTTCCACCACCTTGAGTTCCTTTTTGAAAAAACAAAAGAGTTTGCTCAGTGGATGTATGAAACAGCAAACTTTCTGTGCCTTCAGAGGAGCTACATAGGTGCTGGCATCACAGAAGGCAAAGAGATATCCGCAGCCCTGATGGAGATCTCTAAATAGGTAGGTAATAACCTACCCAACCCTGACAAATGGTGGACCACCCATCACACTCTAAATCATGTTATATTTCTTCTCTGCAGACTTAAAATGAAACACGCATGGGTACAGCACCAAGCTGGTTTCTGCTCTTGAGTGAGTGGATCCAAGTTCTGTGCTTTGAAATTGTGTACAAAAAAAGTGGGACCCAAATCCTCCCATTTTATTGCAGTTCCAAGCTTCATTTCTGACCACGGACTTAGGTACCCCAATGCTTAATTTGAGCCAGTTGTTGCTGGTAAGAGAGTGTGCTTGGAGTTAACGAGTGTGCCAGAGAGTCTCTCAGGCTGCATGCACTACCAAGCTAAGCCTGTGTGAACCTGCAACTTGCAAGTGTGCATACTCCAGAGACTGTAACAGAAGTAAACCATAGGACTTGTGCTGACTATTCCTTTGCAAACCCAGAGGACCATGACCCAACACCTAGGATGGTAGAATAGAATTCAACAGCCTTAAATGCCAAACCCGCCTAATGAAATGCCTTCATGCATCCTCCTACACCCTCCATTGTCCCCAATAGTGAGAGAAAGAGGCACGGCTACCCCAACGACCTCATACAACCATGAGTGCAATTTCTTGCAAAGCGTGTTTGAAGAATGCACCCCCGTGCTTGGATCTGAGCCTGCTACCACACATGTAATGCTAACATTTGTACAAAATATTGACTAATAACATGACTGACAGATGTTGATGGTTTTCGATTCAGCGTTAACCATTGCTGCAGGAATGGTAGTTATCATGCCTTGACTACAATCAACTGAATCATGACAGTATAGAAGGCTATGGGTAAATCAGAACCCAAAAAGAAATGCTTCTAGTTGTGTCCTGCCTATATACGCATGGCATAAAGAAAAGGATATAAGATTTTGGAAACAATTTCTTCAAATTTAGTTGCCCTAATGAAGCGGCTGAGTTATTGTATTTGTTGCACAACATGTGGTGGCTTTTGTTCTTTCTTAACAAATTAATTTCTTATTATTACTTTGAAAAATTAAAGTAATATAAAAAGGATTTTTTAAAGGTTTGGATGCAGTTCATAATATGAAGCCTCATATTTTTTTTATTCTTGATGTGACTTTGTTGAGATTATTGCAACTTGCTTAAAAGAACTGCCTAGTCAAAGTATACGAACTGACCTATGGGTCACAAAACTCAGGAAAGAGGATTAATTTCATCATAGTGAGACTGTGCTAAAATCTAAAGCTTCTGTTTGTGAGTGTAGCAATCCCTTAACATCTGTTAAATACTGTTCCTGCAGTGCTGCTTAATCCTTAAATATGCCATTGAGTTGTGGTGTGACAAGCACTGGTCTGGACCTTCACTTATTTGTACACATTCACAAAAATAAATGTACATGTGTCTATTTACTGATGTATATTTTGCTTACTACACTTAGGGGCCGATTCCGATCTCGCTCGGAATGGCACCGAACGCTATCCGGCCGGGCGAAAGTACGAGCCGGACGTGTGTTTTCCGACTGACTCGTACAACTGTACGAGCGAGCAAGTACGATTCGGGAAACGCGAAATCGCCGAACAAGACGTTTCCGGGTCCGGATCACTCCGTACGTGTCGGCCGTAAGCGAACCGTGCCATGCAATAGAGGCGATTTCTGACCGAGCCAGTACAATGAACGATCGGACAGCCAGATCGAGATGGAGTTTCCGACTCGTAAAGGCTCTGGGAAGTGGGCTTTGGGGATCCGCACCCCCCCTTCACCCTTCGTCGTATGAGTTGAGCACGGGGGGGACCCAAGGGTCCCCCCAACACATGCATGTATGGTGCAGGTGGCACAGACTCGTCCCCACTATAGGGGGCACCCTTTTGCGCAACGTACCTTTTTCGTCAATGGGGGCCTATGTACGCATCGTACACCAGGCTCCCATTGACTTCAATGGGTCTCCGAGCGACGCGTGTCCGTAGACGCTTGGTCACATCGTATTCGGGCATTTGGAGCCCCGGAGTGCAAGTCGGTCGGAAAGCACTCCGGATCTGACTCGGATGGGGGGCTTTCCCAACGGGATCTGAATCGGCCCCTTAGTAGTAAATATACACTTTTTTGCTTTCACCATTTCCGAATGTTATCTTACTCACATGTCTCCCACTTCTGTTGGAGCCGCCAACACCAGTATTTATGAGCGTAAAGTTACTACTCATGATTTTTCTCATGTAGGCAGAGACCACCGCCACTGTGATAGAGGTCCCCTAATGGAAAAGTATAGGGAATATTTAAAAAGTTAAAAAACAAAATTAATAAAAATATTTTATTTAAAATATTACTGTGAAATAATTTAAAAAATGTATTTTAAACCTAGAACAAATAAAATTAAATGTTACAGCACACCGATTAATGAAAGGAAATATATTCAATTAATGTATCAATAATGTTTTTTTAATTATTGTTAAAAAATCCCACCTATAGAACAATTTTTATTTGTATATATTTATCAATTTCATAAATATTTTAACACTAAACATATATATTTTCTCTTAAGGTCAAAATAAGTGTATTTAGTTAATTGTACCTCCTATAGGGTGGTATTTTAATTCCTTCCCTCCATTCTTTTTTTCTGAAGTTTTTTCCAGTATCTGTGAGTGGCCATGTGTGGTGCTGGACTTACACCTAGGCTAGGCTGGAGATCATTTACTACAGTCTTGTTGGCTGTAATAACTTTAGAAATGTAGGGGCATATTATCAAGAACCAGCGTTAAAATTATCGCCGCTTTAGCGGCAGGAAACTGCTGCTAAAGCGGCGATAATGGGCTTGATAATATGCCCTTGAGAATTCCAATAGAAGCCCATGTTCACACCAGAACATGGGCTTCTATTGGAATTCTCTGAGGCATATTATCAAGTCCATTATCACCGCTTTTAGCGGCAGTTTTCTGCCGCTAAAGCGGCGATAATTTTTAACGCCCTCCTTGATAATATGCCCCGCAGTTTGTATAAAGTGATGGTCATACTCATTTGTGGGTGGGTCTTTGTGTTTGCATGTCCCTCCCTAAATACCTCCTTACCCCTCCCTAAACCCTTACCATCTAGGTGTAATTTCTCCATTTTTTTTAGCCACTCCCCATGTCCCTCTGACATTTGCTTCTAAAATGAAGACATACCTGTGAAGCCATCTCCACGTACGTCAGAGGCCTTCACACAGAAAAGATAGGCAGAAGTCTCTGCACATAGGTTGGTAAATATCGTTTTGTAGAATGAGTAGTACCAATCCATGTACTACATAATGCAGTTTGTGAATAGGTCCACATTGTGTCTATTGTTTGACTGTTTATGTTCTGAGTACTCACCACCCACACTATCTTTATGAGATTCCTTTTACTTTTCGCACTCACTACCCTAATAAACAAGTGCTGTAGGGATGTACTCAACCCAGAATTCAGCTACGTACTAGGACAAACATCAGGACACCAGAAGCAACAAAAAAAACAACTTCCATGGCTGTTACCCAGTAGATGCCCACTGCCCTTTGGCCCCTCAAAACAGGTCGCAGAATTTTGCAGCAACATTGTTAACATTCTCTTTTTACTTAAATATATTTGTTAGAATTGCTAATGCAACAAAGATTATATCTGTTTTAGTTAGATTTGAGAGTGAGGAATGATAGATTGTACAGAATTTGAGCAATAGTTTACACTGAAAAGAGAAAATGTTAAATGATGATTCTTATTCTTGCAAATTTTTATTTTCCCCCTGAATTTGTCATTTTGTATACTATATGACGACCACTGTAAGCTGATGTAAGGTTGAAAACAATTCTCAACAGTAGGAATAGAGAGACAAGATCACTCTTGTAGGTGCTATCCATCAGATGACATGCATGCTTGTCACACAGTGTCCATGCTTTAGTGGGAAGGGTGTTGTCCTTGAGAATAGATGAGACAAAAGTGTCCTTAAAGACAAGATTCAGAACAGCATTTCAAAATACTGTTAACAAATAAGACAGACTCAACCAGGGGGTTCGAGATCAGTAAATTGGGAAAACTATGAAGGTTTATTAAAACATTAAAGTGCAATACAGAAAGGTAAAGAAATAGTGACATTCAATAAATCTGTCATAAAGATCAGAAATCAATTGCTGTAAAGGCTCTTTATATTTTAAGTGGATGCAGCAATGAGCAAAGTCGGAAAGATAAACTTTGTCCAAAATGTGCAATAATTTAACAAAGGAATGGACAGCATACCTAGTGAAGACCCAAAAGAATGTGGTTCTCCTCCCAATCATGTCTTTTATGGAGACTTTCACCTTAGAAAGCAAAGGGAATCACAGTCAGCATGTGGTGAACAAATGTAACAATACAACAACAAAACCATGTACAGCATTATAAAACGTCATTTAATACCACCATCTTAGAACTAACCCCCTAAATAAATAATTATGAGTTCCTTCTGGTCTAATGTCATTGGTGGTGTCAGGACAAATCTGATTACATAAACAATGGAAAGGCTCATAAATGAATGGCCTACAGTGAGTGAGCGGGAAGAGCCTTGAAATGTAACTTAAGGTTTCCTCCAGAGTTCTTTGAGAACAGCATGTCATCACAAAACAACAGTGCACATTTTGATGTGTACGTTATGAATGAGAAATATAAACACACAATGAATATGATGAAGTAGATATACAAATGCAAGATGGAGCTGAAGCCTAGTTTAGGCCTAGATTGGCATAAACCAGGAACACTTCACTCTGTACATCACAGCATTATCGTTTCAATTGCAAAAAATTGATGTCAATTTGGAAATATGATTTAAATCAGAAAATAGCTACATCAATCTGATACCAAAAATATGTCAATATTGGCAGGGTTGCACTTTACTTTGTCCTTTGTCTGATCTAAACAACAAAATGTCAGGGGAATCCTCTGCATTTTGTATATTTGCTTTTAAGTGTCAACTCTTTGGAAAATGAGGTGCCAAAACTAAGTTTTGGACTGCAGTGTCAATTAAAGCTACACCGCTGTAAACGCGGTGTTTCCCTCATTACTAAAGGGAGTGAAATAACTGATAGGTTGGCAGAACAGATATCTGGCAATTTATGGTGGATGTTTGACCATTGTCTCATGTCAAAAGAGCAGGAGCTTTTTAGTCCAGTTACATTCTCCCAAATAGAACAGTTACTCACAAAAGGGCAACTGGACCATACAGAAGAAAGTAAAGAACAAGAGTACCGGCCAAAGTTCAATTGCCTCCCTGGGGTATCTAAAGATATTGGAATAGACGCCTCGCTCACTTATCTAACATGCTTCATCATCAATGCCTATCTACACCCTGGTAGGATAATAGAACCAGAAAAAGGTCTCTTAGATAAAAATGAAACTTGATAATGTAGGGATCCAGAAAAAAGTGATGGGTAGTGAGTTAAAAATGCCTCGTAGTATATGCCAAAGAATATGTTTTTATTAAAAGGATACTGGGGATATGGTTAAAAATATGACAGTAACAAGGTTATAATTGAGAGTTATTCCTCAATTAACCTTGAGGCAAACGAATCGCAACATGTTACGGCTAACAGCATGTCCAAAAGGGATCTCAGACTTCTTCAGGGCTAAAGTTATATTCTTGCACAAAACGACTACACATTCATTTCCTGTGTGTGTAAGAGGTTTATAGCTCTCACCTAGAGTTATGATCCATTTGTAGAGCCTACCCTAATTATGCGTGTCTGGTGCTTGGTGCCATCCTGTAGTCATATTTGTGTCAACGTAATGGCACCACCCATAGACCTACGGGTTCCCTTCGCTCAGACCGCTGCCAAACTACATGGTCCAGTTGCACTGTTGTGAGTAACTGATGTTTGATTATTGCCAACCTGTTATTGATACCCATCGTTTTTTTCTCCAAAAGCCTGTACTAGCAGGTCCTACAAAGAGACTGGCCAGCCAGTTTCACACCAAATGAAATGCATGAACTTTGCTTTATCGGGACTTTACAAAGCACATTTGCCTCCGTTTGATTTTATTAAACACAGGGAAAGCTAGTCCTGGGGGTGCCCTCATGTTATTACATGCTTTTCTAAATAAAAAATCTGAATATGTGGCCACACGCTTTTCCTGCCCCCTTTTGCATAGCTTGCACATACTCTGACTTCATGTGTGTGGATTAAGTTAAGCACAGGAAGTGCAAACTGTACAATCATAATTGCTCTTTGTGAAGCAGGGACTGAACTCCTTGCATTCCTTCATGATTTTTACCCTGCATACTGCTGATATTAGTTAAAAAATGTCAATGGTAATTTAAGTTCCTCCTCTGGAAGGCACTTCTGTTGAACATTTTTGTGCACTGCTGTTTTTAAGAATTATTAATAACATTCAGAATATAGCTTTATTCACAATTAGACATGTCCACATAGATATAGTACCATCGGTTTTAAAATGAATTTCCTGCGATGTTCGAAGTATGTTTTTCAGAGCCTTGTCTACCAGGCCTCAATTTGGCTTTAGCAGCCATCTTGTTAAAAAATGGATGTCTTCTCCCTTCAAATTTCACTATTTGTTTTCTGCAGCACACAGTCAAGCAGATTAATTTCCATTGTCTTTGTCTTTGTTATTGGTGTTCTTGATGAATCTTCTCTGGCTCAGTCACAAACTGTAACTTTACTTCAAGGCCCTTCCAGGAGCTCACTGTACCATATTCATTCATTCATAATATCTTACTGTTGTTCATGTATCTAGTTTGTGCCAACATATTCAGATGGCGTTAGCATAGAGTGGACAGAATCAATATACATGTAGTGGGATCGTGCTTAGGTGCAAAGGCAATATGATGCTTGATAAATCTGTGGTCTGATTTCCTGATAATGTAACACATTTGATCATACCACAATGAATCTGAAGTTTTAGTAATTTCATGTGCAAAAATTATGTTTGACTTAAGGGTGAGGCAAAAAATGTTTCTGTGCTGCTAGGAGTGTTATTTGGATAGACCAGGCTGTGATGTCCTATTTGCTGAGAGCTTTCATGGCCATTATTTTGTATCGCCTTTTTGAATTTTTGTAATAAATCCTTTAAATTATTCAGATGATTTAAAACTCAGTTAAATGAGCCTTTTTCCTTGTCTTTGTTTCTGATATGTTTGATGTGTTAGGAGGTGTCTTACCTCGGGGACACATTGGTACAGGAAATTGAGGTCTAACATTGTTTCCCATTCATTGACTTGTGGGCGTTCTGTTGAGGTAACATATTGGGGTGTCAAAATATAAGGGTTACCCGTGCCCAAACTTCTGCTGCCAGGAGTAGTAGAGGACAGATGGAATTTGAACGTAGACAGGTCCACTGCAGTCCAACTACGTGTGCAGGGCTGTGTACAATATGACTAAAATATTACACAGACGACCAGTACTTTGTTATGCCCGGAGGACAGAAGTACAATACTGGACCTAGTGGGTTACAACAAGCAGGTCACATTTGTGAATTCAAGTCCTGTGCATTTTGATACCCTGCCGGCAAAATCTGCAGAAGGCATTTCACATGTTCCCCACCCAATCTGCACCCCGTACTTTCTGAATAGGTTCTAATATTAGCAAAATGGTCCGATAAACAAAAATCTGTCTACCATCTTTGACTGACGAACATAGGTGCGTATTCCATCATAGAAAGGCATCAGCCTAAGACATGTCCCGCCCAGAGGCGTAACGAAATTTAAAGGGGGCCCCTATGCAAAGTACATAGCGACCCCCCCCCCCCCACCCCCCTACACACACACTCGGGACCTAGCTCTCAGCCGCCGCCCGTGCGCACTGAAAGAGGGAGCACCTCGAGCTCAGGCCCCCACCTCAGGGGCTGCGGGGGCTATTGTTGTGCCCCAGTTACAAAGAAGGCCGACCACGATTCACAATTAATTGCTGTGTGAGCAGGTAGCACGTGCAAGTTCCTTGCTTGCAGTTTTGGCCCATCCTACAAAGCATAACAACGAGGCAGGGGTACGCCGCTGCTTTTTTTATGCATTTGCTCCCATGAGCCATATTGGCATTGCGACAGAGGCCTGCTGCTTATCTCTACATCATCCCCTGTGGCCCACTGATACATACAGGGGCCAAAGGATCTGTACCAAAACATGTTTAATTCAGGACTGTCTTGGGAAGCTCCAGGAGGATAAATATCAGTAAAGAACCTAATTGACCTCCTCCACATAGTCAGCGGATATCCTCAAAACCTGGCATGGATCTCAAAGGCGGGAAAGTAAATCCTTTCTACACAGCTCATGTATTTTATGAGCAGTGAAGTACAGGGTCTACATTACAGATAGAGCATTTCTGTGGAGCAACGGGCCTGGAAGATTTCAAAGCATCCCTCGATAAAGGAGGGTAGTTTGTGGATCTGTATGCGCCACACCCCATGGCATGTCACTGAGGAATACATGCGTTTACACAAGCCAAGTTGCACATATTCACGAGCTTGCAAAATATGCCTTTTTAAAATAGTTTGTTCTTAGTGTTTTGCATGTGTATCTTATTGCATGGTGTGTCAGCACGATTGAAAGTGAAATTATTTTAAGAAATGAATGTTATGTAATGCACATTGTTCCAATAAATAAATTAAGGAATATTCATGAATTACAAATGGCTTGCAGACTCATATAGTTGTAGCTATATTGTCATTCGCCTGAGCCTTTTTAACCCAATTAGCACAGGTTTGGACTTTGTCTTTGAGTGACACCCTTGAAACTGTGTATGCCATCCAGCCTGGCAGAAAATATGGGTGCATTAAGATGCATGTGCGCAAGTCAGGTTGCACATAGGTATCCCATGCTCAGATTCTCTTTGTGAATTTAGGACCTTGTAAAATGTGACTTTTCATACAATCTGCTGTAGTAGAGAAAGGGAAACATGTTTGTGAATTATCGCTTTCGACATTAGGGTGCATAGACAGAATACAGGAGTGGAGTGGAGTTTCCAACTACGTAGGACTACCCTGTTTTTAAAAAAAAAAAATGAGTTAAAAATATGGACTACAACAAAACTCCCTCAAGATATAGACTTCAAAAAAAGGATGATGCAAAATATCAATATAAAATATGTTGAGCACTCAAATGTATGTTGGTATGTGTGCATGTGGTGTGTCTATAGTGTGTACCTAGCCAAAAGGCAGCATAGCGACTGTGTGTGGCCCATCCAGATATCACCCCTTTGGGGCTGCTTGGCTAAGGGCCTGATTTAGATCTTGGCAGAACTACCCCTGTTCCGCCGTGGCTGCGGTCCCAAGTACTCTGTTGAGTTGATGGCACTCCACCCACAGTATTTAGATGCTGTGGCAATCGACAGTAGACTGTCGCCAAGGAGGTCTTCTCTGCTGGCTACCAGTACTCCGTCGCCATTAGGTCAGCATGATTGCACCAAGCTGAATTAGATGTTCCCATTGTGCTGGCGGTGTCCTGGCGTTGGAATCCTGATGGAGGAAGGCCATGCTGGTTTGAAGACAGGTAAGTACTACTTATCATTATCTCACTACACATATATGTTGTGCCGCGGTCAATATGGATATATAGGTGATGTATAATCCCTTTATTTCACAAATAACATTGCACACCAACAATATACACACACTATTGTATGTACACCCACAGTCACCAGAAGCAAAACCCCACAACCAGTTATTTTTTTTATATGTCATTACAGGTGTGTTCATTTTACCACGATAAGTTGTAAGATGAACACCCATGCATGACACATGAAAACATTGCATGTAAGTGCAATTTAAAAATACACAAGGCGAAAGCTTATGTTAACATATGATTCACATGGAGACAAGTGACACTGAAGCCTACCTTAGATTCCAGTGACAACAGAGTTGCAGAGCATCGTGGTCAAGTGGCAGCAGCACAGGCAGGAACTGGACAATGGTGTTCAAGACAGAAATGGAAGGGATAACCTCAAAAAAAGGTGAGTTTTTACCTGTTTTTTATCATTTCTGCCAACCCAAGCTTGGCGCTGTCGCCGCCACATTTTCCTCGATGGGGAGGCACATCGTAATCGGCTCGGAGATCTTCATGGCGGGACTCCCTCCGACAACCGCTTCTGGCTATGGCTCTGTCAACGAGGATTCCTGGCAGAGGCGGCAGGACTGTGGCGGTCTTCCACAAAAAAAAGACCACCCGTGAACATCTAAATACAGCTAACAGACCGCCAAGCCAGCAAGCAGGAACGCCATCGGAAAAGCGACGGCTGGACCCGATCCACCAAGATCTAAATCAGGCCCTAAGTCTATGTGAAGAGTAATTTCTGCAAACATCTTAGAACCTTTTTTTTACCTGAAACTAACTTCGAAATATTATTTAAATTTCAGTCTGACTCATTTCCCATCTCTTATATAACTGGTTAAACTACTCATCTCACTGCATTCCTTGCAAATTTAGGGGTACATGCATGAGGGGGGATTGTGGTTATTTTGGTATTTTGGTACCGAAATGTCTTTACATGATTTTTCATAAGCAGCCTGCTTTTCTAAGTTTGAATATCTGTAGCTTAGCTGTCTGCACTGTATGTTTCCAAGGCTGTTGTCACGGCTACTGCTTCTTTCTGACCGTAGATGCTGCACTCCCCCTAGGGATAATAAGCAGGGGGGAGGGGCGGTGGAGGGGGCACCTCAACACACACAATCGTGGATAGCTGAAGTGCATTTGCATTTTAAACCTCTGCAGGGAAGATCCATTCGCAATGGTTATGAAAAGTAAATCATTTAGGATGTTATCTGCACATTTTGTATAATTCATGAACCGTGGCTTTTTACGAGTATATTTTAATATCATTATCCCGTAAATGTCATGTGGATATTTCCTTGAGGTCTGTGGGGGTCAGAGACTCTTGGCAGACTTGCATTTGCCCTATTTTTCTACTGAAAATAGGGTCTCACTGTCAGGTTTAAATCTTAATTGCATTTTTTTCTTTGCCTGTAATTGAGGAACGATGGGAGCACTGCAAGCGTTTGAGATCTTGCATCTCTGACACATGCCACTTGGCACCAGGATCCTTTTCCTTCGCAGCCGCTGCCCGTATGCTCTTCCCATCCCTGTGTAGTAAAGAGGCCGCATCTGGCTTCACAATAAAGCAAATTAAGAGATTAGCTCAAAGCACTGGGTACTTAACTTGATAATCAGACAAGGTCTGTCCAAATTGCAGGAAAATAAACAAAAGATTTAGGGCATTAAAAGTTAAACTGGAATATTATCAGGAAGGAAGATTTTGACATTTAATTTTACTCTGCCATCATAAATTCCCTTTAGAAGGGCAAAACTATCACGAACATGAATAATAACTTTTGTATGAACTGAAATGAAAATCTTAATACTTGGGGGAATATTTATAAGTTTTGTGGCACAGGGCAGCACAGTAGGTCACCTTGTGTCACAGTGAAAGGGCAGGAATACGGCATATCCTTTTCTCCTATGTCGTTTCACCAGCCTAGCTGTAATGCAGACACCATGGGGTGACTGTGTTGTAGCCAGGGTTTTTTTTATGCAGGAAGGGTCACCTTTCTGCACAAAACAACCCAGAGAGGCTTTTTCCTCTTTCTATGTGTGTTGCAAAGGGCTGCACACATAGAAAAAGGAAAAAACAAGGTGGCTTTGCCTGGCTTCATAAATCTCTTTTTTCATTTGCGTCGCACTTGCACCACATTGCAAGAGTGACACCAACAGACTCGTAAATATGTCCCTCAGTGATGACTGTATGACTTTACAACGCATCCTTTACCACACATCCTTTACCATGCATGCCATTACCATGCAAATGTCTTTACCATGCATGGATTTACCACGCAAGGTAAGTATAGTTATAGTCGTTTGGGCAGTACAGCTCAGCATCTTTGTGAAAAAGGATCCGATAGAGAAGAAATCCTTCTTTGTTTGCTCCTTTTATGTCTGATCATAGAGTTAATCTCTTCAGAAAGCACATTTCTTCTTTTCCTAAACTGAGAAAAATCCTAACTTTAAGACTTTCGGTATTCACAGAAGGCATTTAGGAGTCCTAAAGTTAGGACTCCTAACTTCTTTGAATACCGAAATGAGTAAGTGTCTTCTGTGAACACCAAAAGGAGTAAGTAACTTCTGTGAATACCAAAATGGTAGTAAGTTTAGGATTTTGTCTTAAGTTAGTTCTGTGAATCGGGCCTGGTGTGTCTAGAGCGTGGGCCGATCAACCTGAATTCAACAGCATACATTGTTATTTGACCTCAAGTGAAGAAAAACAAGCAAGCAGTTTTACTTAAAATAACAGCTACCTGTAGTGTTGTGTGCAAAAGCAGCAAAGTGGCAAGATGGCGTTAACATCTGAAACACTTATGCTAACATAGCAATGTGTGCAGGCAAAACCCTGTCTCCACTACATATTCCAACCCCAAGGGCTGAAATTCTGTGAAGATTACTATGCTTGACAAAGTATACACCTTTCATTAAATGTTGGCAGTTCAAACCTCTTGGGATATAATAGGGTAAAAAAATGGAATATTTCCAATATTTATTAGCCCAGAAATCTCAGAGTAGTGTAGTTTGTCGGATGTGATAAATTATTTTTTTGTTGTTTTTTAAATCTTTTTTTTTAACAAGTTCAATCAACATTGCATAATTACATGATGTGATAAATTCTGAATTCCGGGTGGTCTGATTTTAATGTGTGTGATAAAAAGTACCTACTTTTATAGAACACACGCAATCAGGGTCTTAGGGTTTCACAGATTGTGGATGTACTGGAAAATTAGCAAAAGGTAATGTAATATGGAAAGCAAGGTGTGGGTCGTACTTACCTCTGAAAGATGCAGGGACCTAATCTTGAACTTCCGACTTCATCAAGAACTTCAGGAGTAAGTCAGGAGTACTTTTGGTTTGCACCTGGCTCACTCCTGGAATTCAGGCATAAGCCACGAGAGAGTCACACAATATATTTGTGAATAGGGACCCAAGAAATTCAAACACAAATGCCATATCTGTTAAATAAAAAATCAAATGTTTTAAAATCACTCTACCTGCAAGCAATGGATCTTATGTAGACCAGACTGGAAAACAAATCAAGTCCTTGCTAAAAATGTTCAGACCTGGCACATGCTGCAGGAGACTACGACTAGAATGAAGTATGGGTGCGCGGATGTGTCATGGCAGCCCATTATGCTTTCAAAACTGGCCCACTAGTTTGAAGCCCACCAGGAAACTGTCAGAATGGTCAATCTGGCCTTGATCCTATGGTAGACCGTGTGAGAAATTGGGTTGTTGGTTTACTCGGGTGTGAGCCTTGGTAAAACAGCATCCACAGTCGTTGTCAGAGTGAGGCACAAGCAAACCCTAAATTAAACTGTGCTCAACTCTCTGATAGCTTGGCACAGAGAAGTCAGGGTTAACTTGGAGGCAATGTGTAAAGTATTTGTAAAACCCTTCAAATTGTAATAAAGTGAAAACACCAGAATAAAAGGATCCCACACCAAGTTAGAAAAATAGAGTGCTCTTTAATAAATAATACAAGACCAAAATGAAAAAAATCCTCTCTGGAGAACCGGAGATATTCAATTTAAGGATTTAGGTAAAAATAGCGGCAAAAAGCACAAAGCACAAGCTGTAGTTATCTGGTCGCGCCCAACTGGAACAAAGTCACAAGTTCTGGCTGACTGTGATGCAGCGTGAGCCGGCTACAGGGACCCAGTGGAGCATTGCGAGGATCAGCATTGAAGATGCGATGTGTCAGTTCCGAGATGCGGTGAGACTGTGATGCAAGGACCTGAATCGTCATCGAGAATCCTGCTGACGGGGCTTGCGATACGAAGACCAGCATCAAAGATGCGGCATGCATTTAGGGTGATGCATTGGGTCCGAAGAGCTGTGAGGCTATGATGCAGAGTCCTGCATTGTTGTTGAGGCTGCCGTCGACGAGGGATGCTTGGGCCTGGGTTGAGGATGCGTTGCGTAGTGGTGGTTCTGAAGGTGTGTCACGCTGCAAAGGTGATGCGGGTCTATACGACGGGTCCAAACCATGCAGCAGTGGAGATGAGTCAGTTCTGCTCTGGTTTTCGCTGGTACCACAGAGGATGACAGAGCACCTAAGGCCCACTTACAAGGGTCATGGACTGGGGTGGCACCACATGGCAGGGTAGACTCACAGATGGCTGGGTAACTGGGGAGATGATACATATTTAAATTCACCCTGACAAAAGCACTGTTGCAGGAATTCTGCACATATTCCTGCCACACTGTGCATGCATGGGAAGGGGGGACCCACGGGTACTCCAACGGGCCCGATTCCGAGGGCCCCGGGTGAAGGGGGGGCCTGCTACGGGCCCCCCAAAGTCAGATTCCGACAGCCGATCCGTGTCGGAACAACTGATTAAGAAAGGCTTTCCGAATATGACATCCTAATTGCTTGGCTGGAACTGCGGTCCATAGATATGATTCAGCTCCGGCCGACTCAGTTATTCCCAATGCCTTTCGGAACTGAGTTGGACAGTCTGAAAGATTTCCAGCTATCATAATCACTCGTGGGGAAAAGTGTCTGAGTCAGTTGGAAAGGCAGAACTCAATGTGAGAATCTTCCGATATGGGATGCAGGTGTCAATGAGGTTCAAAGACAAACGAGCAAAAAGATCTTGAAGACCTCGTTGATCATGTTTGACAGGTACTTAGCCTGGGAGCTTTGTGGGTCTAGACCGAGGTCTGGAATGTCGATGATTATTTATTGGTAGCCATTGAAGCTCCTTTAATATTTGTCTGTGACGTGTTTTTGCAGTGATTCTGATTGGAGTTTTTCAAATTTGGGTAGAGCACTACATGAGTCCGGTTTGGGTGCATTTAGGTCCTGAGTGGTCCTGAAGCTGGCCTTCGACAGATAGCATTGCATTCTTCTGCTGCTTTTGATGTTAGTGTTTCCTGGGAATATTGTTAACTATGACTGCAAAGATTTTGATTTTTTTAACAGAATATATTATGACCTAAGGATTGCAGCAGTCAGCCTTGATGTTTTGTCGGAGTTTGTGAACAAGGGTACGTTTCGGCATATTGTCAAAAGTCTGAAGCAGCACTGCCTACTTCTGTTGTTTGCACTTCATGTGCTATATGACTCACATTTTGCATGCACGCATTCCGATAGCACTTGGGGAGAGCCATGAGTTTGTAAAGGAAGGTTGTCAAGCGTGTGATTCCGAATTGTTGGGCCTCATGCACAAAAGCCTTCACATTTTCGCTTTTGCTAAATTTCAGTACCACTTTTGGGGAATGTTAAAGTCGGGTAATGAGGTTTAAGTTTTATGCAGTGTCAAAAGTATGATGTGACCTCGCCCGTTTCTGAACTCTGGCACACAATACATTTCAGTCACGAACTGGGAAGTGGAAGAGTGTGTATGAGGGTGCATGTTGACAGATTGTTAGGAGAGGGACCTCACGCTGCCTGCTTCGATCAAGCAACAAATATGGAGTTGCAGCATTTCATTACTGTGGCATATTGCTTGCAAAGTGAGAGAAAGGAAGCCTGCCGGAAGAATCGAGATTCGGGCGCATAGTTTACCTTTGGCGCTTGTATCTGCGTGCATTGGGCACAGAGAGAAGGAAACATGGCTTGTTCAAGCTTTAAGGTTTATGATAAACAGTTTTGCTCTGACAGGAAAGACCCAAACATCTTTTGAAAAGGAAGGCACATTATTCGGTTTTGTTTTTGCGCAAGAATTATGGGTCGGCTGCGGAGAGACATCTCAGGGATGCGCACTTCCATAAGTCAAGACTTAACAAACGTGGTACAATGAAATGTGGGCATGCCTTTGTGAGGAACGCGACAGACTTCAAGGTATAAAAAGCAGTGCTTGTTTAACACACATTAGGAGTCTGTACTATGCTTGAGCACGGAGTCACACCTGCCCCAGCTCTTTGCCATTCCGTGGCTTCTGGAAAGAATTTTAGAGCAGGTACCAACACCGCGAAAGAGATGTGAGGCTCCATTTATTATCTTCTCCTCTGTCTTTAATGATTGCAAATTCATTAAAAAGGTATTTTATTTAGACCATAGCAATGCATTGTCAAACCACAACTTTTCTTTGTTTGAGGTATCAATAAAAGCTGCTGTATCGTCCTTGCCACCTGACTGTGAGTGTCATATGTTGCACTGAATAAAAACACAATGACAACCTGAACCTTTAGGCTGATGGAGGCATAAGGGGCACATCAACAAGAGCTTTATCTCTGCTTTTTTGGCTTTAAAAGCCAAAAAAGCAGAGGTAAAACTAGCACCCTATCAACAACAGGGTGCTAACATGCAAATTCGCATGTTAGCACCCTTTTACTCTACGCTCCCCCTTGCATCTCTAATGAGATGCAAAGGGGGCATTCCAGAGTAAAATAATAGGAGAAATGTCGCTAAGCGACATTTCTCCTATTATCAAGAATATCGCTAACCCTGTTAGAGACAATAAAAGCAGCGCTAACCGCGGTTAACGCTGCTTTTTTACGTCTGGTATTTTTCTGACTTAGACATGATATCCTATGGAAGGAGGATATCATGGCTAAGTTTGTCTGTCCCTATCAACAAGATAACGTGAGATTATCGTTGGGTTTCCAGCGATAATCTCACGTTTAGCCACTTAGTACCAGGATTTTTATCGCTATTGAGATAAGCGTTGCTAATAGGCCCTGAATTCTGCCATCAAGCCTTTTCCTGCCTTCTGCCTCTGAAAGCTCCAGTCCGAACCTGCATCTGTATCCATGAACTTTGTCCTACTCCCTGCGCGGCTAACGGTGCCTGATCCAGCCTGTTGCCTGCCAAAAACTGTATTTCACCTTCAAGATTATCTGCTCCGCTCCTCATCCGATGCATTCCTGTCTAGTAGTTTAGGTAAACATTCTTCCAGCTACCGTGCAAAGGGCCAGGCCTCACTGTCCTCATGCAAGTAATTCATAGCCCCTGTTACCATGGAAGATTCCTGCCCCCTCGCATCTCATGTAGACACTTAGACGCTTTTACACGCACTAACAGTCAGTATAGAATAGATTCTGTCCGAGAGACCTTTCCTTTTGGATAATACAGTTCTTTAAACATAAGATATTAGATATGATTTGGGATTAGGTTGACATGACCCCTCAGACTTCTGTCTCCACATGTAGAGCTAAATGTCAAGTCCCCTTCACCCTCTAGTTGCACGTCAATCACACGTCATGCGGCTGCGCGCGCATCTCTGCCAAATATTTCTGCTGACATTGCAGGATTCTCTTATGGATCCACCCACTTGTGACATCATGTTTAATGACGTTTTTAGTTACGCCTATGTTTACGCCTTTTTTCATTACGTATGTGTATCATTATCTGTATTATCAGCTGTTACGCCTCTTGCATCTGTCTTAATGTAATACTTTTCATATAAATACCATTACTTGTCAATAATGTATTGCCTTCCCTTCCTGAACCTTCGTGGTGATGGAATTTGAAGCCTACAGTTCGAACTGTAATTCCTTTGTAGAGGAATAAAGCCTTTTAGAACCTCTAATACCACGGATTCTGCCTCTTATATTTACTGAGTTATTCTTACTAGACTTTACCGCATAAAAAATAGTACCGGTAATGAAATATTTACCACATAAATTGGCGCCCGAATAGGGACACTTTCTCATCTCACGCGCCGGAGGTGTGTTGCAGGCCCGGTCTCCTGCCACAGCTGAACGGACAAAAACGCGTACCTGCAGGATTTCCTGTATCTCCCTCCGGCCAAGCGGGGGCGACTGAGGCTGCGATCAACACCCAGACGAGGCGGTGAGAAGTGCGAAGTATCCCGACCAGAGCCTAGCTGAGAGAGCAAGATCCGAGGTATACAGAGGCCCACCAGGTTCCGAAGTTCCGGGTCGAGTCGAGTCCAGTCCGGTCCAGTTTCAGTTCAGTTCCGAGGCCTTCCGTTCCGCGCTACCCGGTGAGTACCATTGCCGGGGAGGCATTTAGACGTGCACATAGGTTGTGCCCGTCAAGACGGGTTTGGGTACACAAATCCGGTCTGCACTGTTTCAGCAGTGTATCTGTACTGTTTAGCAGTATATCTAGTATATCTTGCATATAATTCAGTATTATCTAGTGTTAGTATTATGTCAGTGATTAGTTTTCTATTAGTTATCATCGTTCGTTAAACTGTTAAATGTTAAATGTTTTAATACGTTCTACATATTGTGGTGTGAATGATTGTTCATTATTGTATTTATTGTATTAAGTGTGTTCAAGATTAAGTGATAAGGTCTAAAAATGCCGCTCTTTTCAAAATTAAGACAGATCAAAACCAGAAAAGGGGTACTCGAAGAGGCTGTCCCCATTCCACCTAGGGACACTCCAGGGTACTTTATGTATCATAAGCATGGCCTAGATGCCGTGTTATTTCTTGATTTATGGGTGGACTACACCAAGGATTTGCCAGAGAGTCAGAGATGGCCCGCAGCGGGGACCTGGGATGCAGATTGCATCATGAGAGTAGAAGAAGAATTATGGAAAAAGAAAGCCAGACAGTCACAGAAAGATGCCATTGAATTATGGCGTAAAGAATCATATAGACGTACAGAAAAAGCGCTCAGACAGGAAGAGAAAGGTAGGGAGAATTCGAATAAAACCAGAGAAAATTTATTAATTGAGGAAGGTACCCGAGTAAAAGCAGAACAAGTAGACAGACAACGAAACACTCTTATGAATGGTATGTATCCTCTTCTGGCCGAAGGGTTACCTCAGGCCACCCCGGAAATACCTAAAAACTTGACACCTCCATTGCTCCCGATAAAAGCACATCCCAAAGCACATCCCAAAACAGCAAAAGATGTTTTCCTTTCCTCCTATTTAGATGACGTAGCTCCCGAGTATGCTAATGCCACACCACACACACCGCATGACGATGGTGTTCAACGTCAAGATCATCCGTCTGTATCCCCGCAACAACAAACTCCTACGCCCATTCCCACAGGTCCGTCCGTTTCTACCGTTTTTCCCGCATCTACAATTTCTATCTTACATCCAACAAATCCTTTCTTGCCCAGCACCTCAGATGGTGCTACAGGAGGTACGACAGACATGTTTGCCACACCGCCGCGAAATAAACAGACCCTTAGAGATTTAGCACTCCAACGTACACCCCAACTAGCGACATCCAACATGTTTAAAGAACATCTTGTGGATTGTAGATACGATCCAGTGCCAGGTAAACAGGACAGATTGCTACTATCATCACTACGTATACGACGAGCTACATTGTATTTAATGACGATACCAGGAATGGTTGAACACCTAGACAATATATATCACTTTGTCCAAACAGGGCGAGGCCCAGAAAGTATTAACGAAGCTATGGAATACCAGAAAGTTGATGTACAAAGACAACTACTACGTTTTTTCATAAACTGCGTGATCAGGAACCAAGACAGGCCTGAGGCAGATCATGATACCATGCAAAAACTTGCCAAATGGGGTCAGAACATATCAGACGAGAAACATGATAGACAGGCGTGTATAATCGCCATGTATCGAAAGATCCGCAAGGAAGTAGAACGAATACATAAAGAAAGACGAGAAGCAGACAGAACTGAATCAGAGGGAGAGGAGGAGCAAGAATCAGAACAATTAGAAACGATAGCTTACGTAGGTAGAGGAAGACCCCATAATAATACTAGAGGTTTTAATGATCAGATACGTCCGATACGTCCAGAATGTAATAGACATTTTCAAGCTCCTATGTTAAATACAAGGTCTCCTGAACACCTATTCCAAGCCGCTGATAAATTACTCCGAGACCGAAGGGGGTACCATATGCTCGATTCCATGGATGAACAAGAATTAGCCAGGTCAGCAGTACAATGGGCTGACAGTCCCAGCAAATACAGTGATGATGCACGAGCACACACGTTTCTGAATCTTGCCCCAGACGAACAGCGTTTAGCTAGTATATACATGATTCAACACCTCCTTATATTATATAAAAGCCAACACTCCGATCCTGGACCCTTACCTGACATATTGACCGAATTACTCACGAATAAATGGAGAGGGTCAGGTACTGATTTAATTAAAGAAATTCTAGAATTTCGAAACCAGTATATAGTTTTCATATGCCCAGAACACGTTCCAATTCCCACTATGGGAAGAAAAATGTATCACATAGATAGACAGAATCCGTTACGCGAAGTACACCCAATAAGAGGTGAAGATAATAACTTTACACGCGTGTTTGTGTACACGCCTATAACTAAAATTGAATTATTAGAAATGAAGAAAGTAGTACCCAGCCATGACAAGGATCCAGCAGGTTTCCACCGTGAGATAAAAGACATGTTACTCATGGGAGAGTATACCTACCCCGACATTATGAAAATATTGAAAGTGTTAATGCCTGCCGGTGTTTACGAGAAACTCAAAGAAAAGGAATGGGAGGTGGGAGACCAAAAGATAGATTGGACAGCATTAGAAAACGAAGAAAAGGCCCGAGCTGCAGGATCGGGGCTTGGGGAAAAGACTACAGCACTACCAGGATTACTAGTGCAGGTACTGCCACGTTTATTAACTACGAAAAAGGAAGACTGGGGTGCAATCTCAGCCTGTAAACAAAAGCAAGATGAAGACACTAGTGATTTCTATTCCCGATTTGAAAAATGTTTTGGTATAAATAGTGGCATAAAAGCAAGTAGCGAGTCATATCCACATCTGTTTGTGACAAAATTAGTTGAAAATTCCCTGCCGCAAGTTAAGAATAGAGTATTGAAATTTGAGAGTACCTGGCAAGGTAACATCCCGTCACAGATGTTACAGATGTTACAATATCACCACAATAGAATTAGAGAAGAACAAGAACATGAACAAAGACGTATGAAAGATACGAAAATGAAAATGCTTGTGGCTCAGTCAGTTCCAGCTGATGGTCATAAAAAGGGTGATTCCGCAGGTCCGACGAAAGGGACATGCAACTATTGTAAACAACAAGGTCATTATATACACGATTGTCCAGTTCTGAAACATAATATCGCCACGGGTAGAACACAGGAAAGACCACGTCCACCTAGACAGGATCAGAATCAACAACAAATCCCTCAGCATGCACAATCTAGGCCAGCTCCGCAACAGCCAGCTCCGCAACAGGCAGCTCCACAACAGATCGTAGCACCACCACAAGCGCAGCCTATTGCTGCCACGCAAGCAACAACACAACAGATGTACCAGTATGCACAAAATGACTATCCCGATTATCAGCGATACACATGAAATAGCCTAGAGAGGGAAGTTGGCTTACCCCTTATCGAGGTTCCTGTAGATCAAGAGGGACCTTATGTACATAGTGAACTATTAGGGGAAGACAGAAAGTTTTTACTTGATACAGGGGCAAGCAGAACAACTATACGACGCAGTGAAGTTCCAGGGGCACCCCTCTCAGGCTCACAGAATATTTCCCTTGGATTCTCAGGAAAGCCTATCATTAATGAAGTAACGCAACCTCTTCCACTTACGGTTGGTCCATTGACACGAACTACAGATTTATTGCTTACTAAATCATGTCCAGAAAACTTGTTAGGTATAAAAACATTGAAAGCTCTAGGAGCCATAATATGTTGTTCTCCGGAAGGAGTACGATTATTTTTACGTGACTTCAAAGGTCACTACGTGTCCAGAGACATGGATCACCGGCTGCAGAATTTACCTACACATCTATGGGCACAAGGCCCCACTGATGTTGGTTGCATGAACATTACACCATATTGAGTCACACTAAAAACAGAAAGTACGTACCTGTATGATATGTTGTCAGTTTAATCCAGGTAAAAGCATCCCCGTAGAGCAGGGTGGATTTCAACCTCCCGATCATGCTTTTGAAGTCCTCCAGATGGATTATATCCAGATGGAACGATGTCGAGGATTCAAATATGTTCTCGTAGTTGTCTGTGCTCTTTCCCGTTGGACAGAAGCCTACCCGGTTTCAGATTACACTGCCCCGACTACTGCCAAACAGCTAGTTCGAGAATTCTTCCCACGATTCGGTTTACCACGTGTTGTATACTCAGATAACGGCCAGCCATTCTCATCCGAACTAATGAAACACGTTTCACTTCTGTTAGGTTACCAATGGAAATTCCACTGTGTCCGACATCCCGAGGCTGCAGGTCTCGTGGAACGTCATAATCAAACCCTGAAAATTAGATTGTCCAAAATATGTAGAGAAAAAGGTGTCGATTGGATAGTAGCCTTACCAGTTGCGCTCTTTTACATGAGAATGGTAGCACATTCTTGAACAGGGCTATCCCCGTACGAGGTGATCTTCGGTAGACCACCAAATATGTGGGGGACGCCTATACCTCGCAAAATCACTGATGTTGACTGTAATATGCTGACAGATTACCTGGCTTCCTTGATGTCTGCACTACAATCTTGTCGTTCACAGGTAGCTGCAGCTTTTCCCGATAACACTGAGGTGAAGCCCCATGACGTGGTTCCAGGTGATCTGGTTCTTGTGAGGAACTTCGACCGGAAGACCCAGCTGGAGCCCAGGTGGAAGTCGCCCAAACTCGTCTTGCTGACAACAAGGACAGCCGTGAAGGTTGAGGGACGTAAAGGGTGGTTGCACTCGAGTCATATCAAGAAATTTTATGGACTACCGTCTGATGTGAACACTCAGCCCTGTATTCCCTCACAGACAGACTCAAAGCTCCCCTTGGTTGAACAAACAAAAACCGAACTCTATAAACTGAAACTAAGGTCTAGCAAGTCAGACAATTTGATTGTTTAAGTCCTCTCCAAGGTGAATCGGTTGAATTTGTCTCTGACATGTATCCTCTAGACCGAAATAGAGAGAGAAATAGACAGATAAAGCTTAAAAAACATGCGTACTGTAAATCGCTTCGTAGTCACTGCACAGTTACATTATTAATTTTGTTTTTTCTAAGTCTTCTGATCATCATTTCTAGTGTATTGTTACATATGTATTACCCTATTTCTAAGCGTGCTTACAATGTTACTGCAGAACATTCTTTTAGCGAATTACCTCCGCATGAGTTGTCCTATAGATTTGCGCTGCGCAACAACACTTTTATTAGTATGTTACATCATTCCCATCAGACCAGCAATGCTACAAATTGTTGGATATGTGGCCGACTCCCTCCCTATCAGAACTATAAGGGAGTTTTGCCCCTCTTTCCGTATCCGTTCACACACAATGGCTCCTGTGGAGCATGGTTTAGTTTGATTAATTCCCTAGATTCAAATTCAGTAGTTTATCAAGACAACTGGGTATGGGGAAACCTGAACCTAGTTTTGCTTAAAGTCTGCTACCCTAACAAGGAGGGACTTCCCAAAAGAACAGGAACTGATCTAGAAAATGAAGTATATGGATTAGGTAATTTTACACTTAACCTCCTGATTCTGAATGTTGAATCCGAAGCTACGCCAATCTTGTCCGCTATGTCAGTATTCCCAGTTAAAGGGGAATTATGTGTAAGAAAGAATGGTTCCATACGCATGGGCCATAGTAAATGCACCACTGTAATAAAATTCAGTGATCAAGGCAAGTCTACATTTAGAGCTTCCCGTCATTCCTACTTCATATGTGGCCAGACCGCATATATACGTCTACCTCTAGATTGGGATGGTACCTGTTATATAGCATTCCTTCTGCCACCTGTTTTCCTAGCCCCTCCTGATTATCACAGAAATACCCATTTAGTACACAATAGACAGCAGAGAGATCTCCCGATTGTCGATTACACTGAAACGGCATGGGAGCAATACACAGATTTCAATAAAGGTTTCTTTCCCTATATAGGTACAGTCACTAATAGTAAGTTGATACGTAGATTAACTAGAACCCTTGAAGCAGTAGTGAACGAGACTACTTCCGCCTTAGGCAATTTAACAGAAGAGCAGTCTGCTATGCGGATTGTTGTGCTTCAAAATCGTCTTGTCCTTGACGTCATCCTGGCTGATAGGGGCGGAGCTTGTAGGGTCATCGGATCAAGTTGCTGTGTTTTCATACCAGAAAATTCGCCGTCAGTATATAAAGCCATAACTCGCCTTCATAAGATTGTGAGCCAGATACACCAGAGTCCAGGCACCTGGACTTGGTCCGGTTGGTTCTGGAGCGTGTTGTCAGCCTGGGGATGGAGGATCCTATCCTTCCTAGGTATTGGCTTTCTCATACTATTCAGTTGCTGCTTATGTCTACAATGTGGGCCAGCGATTTGTGGTCTGTGTGCCACATCGTGTATCCCGCATCCAAGTTTTCGTTCAAGATCCCGGAAAAAGAAAGAAGAACAAATGATGCTATATGAACAGATCGATGGATTGATGAAGATCGATATCTCCTGAGGGTCCGTAGGGGACAAGGAGGGAATGAGGAAATATGAATTTTATGATCAGTTATGTCCCCTATCGTAGACCCCAACGGCTCCATGTGCATGCTATAAGTACATGTATGTTCCCTCCAGTTCCAGTTATGAAGACGCAAATACATGTGCGTCCACCGTCAACATGTCCTCTTTCAGATCCGCCATGAATGGGTCAGATATTCCATTCCTAAGTATGAAAGGCCACCGACTTTATGTGGTTCACTTTCCACATTTTACAGATTCAGGCGAGTAGGCCCTGAATTCTGCCATCAAGCCTTTTCCTGCCTTCTGCCTCTGAAAGCTCCAGTCCGAACCTGCATCTGTATCCATGAACTTTGTCCTACTCCCTGCGCGGCTAACGGTGCCTGATCCAGCCTGTTGCCTACCAAAAACTGTATTTCACCTTCAAGATTATCTGCTCCGCTCCTCATCCGATGCATTCCTGTCTAGTAGTTTAGGTAAACATTCTTCCAGCTACCGTGCAAAGGGCCAGGCCTCACTGTCCTCATGCAAGTAATTCATAGCCCCTGTTACCATGGAAGATTCCTGCCCCCTCGCATCTCATGTAGACACTTAGACGCTTTTACACGCACTAACAGTCAGTATAGAATAGATTCTGTCCGAGAGACCTTTCCTTTTGGATAATACAGTTCTTTAAACATAAGATATTAGATATGATTTGGGATTAGGTTGACATGACCCCTCAGACTTCTGTCTCCACATGTAGAGCTAAATGTCAAGTCCCCTTCACCCTCTAGTTGCACGTCAATCACACGTCATGCGGCTGCGCGCGCATCTCTGCCAAATATTTCTGCTGACATTGCAGGATTCTCTTATGGATCCACCCACTTGTGACATCATGTTTAATGACGTTTTTAGTTACGCCTATGTTTACGCCTTTTTTCATTACGTATGTGTATCATTATCTGTATTATCAGCTGTTACGCCTCTTGCATCTGTCTTAATGTAATACTTTTCATATAAATACCATTACTTGTCAATAATGTATTGCCTTCCCTTCCTGAACCTTCGTGGTGATGGAATTTGAAGCCTACAGTTCGAACTGTAATTCCTTTGTAGAGGAATAAAGCCTTTTAGAACCTCTAATACCACGGATTCTGCCTCTTATATTTACTGAGTTATTCTTACTAGACTTTACCGCATAAAAAATAGTACCGGTAATGAAATATTTACCACATAAATTGGCGCCCGAATAGGGACACTTTCTCATCTCACGCGCCGGAGGTGCGTTGCAGGCCCGGTCTCCTGCCACAGCTGAACGGACAAAAACGCGTACCTGCAGGATTTCCTGTATCTCCCTCCGGCCAAGCGGGGGCGACTGAGGCTGCGATCAACACCCAGACGAGGCGGTGAGAAGTGCGAAGTATCCCGACCAGAGCCTAGCTGAGAGAGCAAGATCCGAGGTATACAGAGGCCCACCAGGTTCCGAAGTTCCGAGTCGAGTCGAGTCCAGTCCGGTCCAGTTTCAGTTCAGTTCCGAGGCCTTCCGTTCCGCGCTACCCGGTGAGTACCATTGCCGGGGAGGCATTTAGACGTGCACATAGGTTGTGCCCGTCAAGACGGGTTTGGGTACACAAATCCGGTCTGCACTGTTTCAGCAGTGTATCTGTACTGTTTAGCAGTATATCTAGTATATCTTGCATATAATTCAGTATTATCTAGTGTTAGTATTATGTCAGTGATTAGTTTTCTATTAGTTATCATCGTTCGTTAAACTGTTAAATGTTAAATGTTTTAATACGTTCTACATATTGTGGTGTGAATGATTGTTCATTATTGTATTTATTGTATTAAGTGTGTTCAAGATTAAGTGATAAGGTCTAAAAATGCCGCTCTTTTCAAAATTAAGACAGATCAAAACCAGAAAAGGGGTACTCGAAGAGGCTGTCCCCATTCCACCTAGGGACACTCCAGGGTACTTTATGTATCATAAGCATGGCCTAGATGCCGTGTTATTTCTTGATTTATGGGTGGACTACACCAAGGATTTGCCAGAGAGTCAGAGATGGCCCGCAGCGGGGACCTGGGATGCAGATTGCATCATGAGAGTAGAAGAAGAATTATGGAAAAAGAAAGCCAGACAGTCACAGAAAGATGCCATTGAATTATGGCGTAAAGAATCATATAGACGTACAGAAAAAGCGCTCAGACAGGAAGAGAAAGGTAGGGAGAATTCGAATAAAACCAGAGAAAATGTATTAATTGAGGAAGGTACCCGAGTAAAAGCAGAACAAGTAGACAGACAACGAAACACTCTTATGAATGGTATGTATCCTCTTCTGGCCGAAGGGTTACCTCAGGCCACCCCGGAAATACCTAAAAACTTGACACCTCCATTGCTCCCGATAAAAGCACATCCCAAAGCACATCCCAAAACAGCAAAAGATGTTTTCCTTTCCTCCTATTTAGATGACGTAGCTCCCGAGTATGCTAATGCCACACCACACACACCGCATGACGATGGTGTTCAACGTCAAGATCATCCGTCTGTATCCCCGCAACAACAAACTCCTACGCCCATTCCCACAGGTCCGTCCGTTTCTACCGTTTTTCCCGCATCTACAATTTCTATCTTACATCCAACAAATCCTTTCTTGCCCAGCACCTCAGATGGTGCTACAGGAGGTACGACAGACATGTTTGCCACACCGCCGCGAAATAAACAGACCCTTAGAGATTTAGCACTCCAACGTACACCCCAACTAGCGACATCCGACATGTTTAAAGAACATCTTGTGGATTGTAGATACGATCCAGTGCCAGGTAAACAGGACAGATTGCTACTATCATCACTACGTATACGACGAGCTACATTGTATTTAATGACGATACCAGGAATGGTTGAACACCTAGACAATATATATCACTTTGTCCAAACAGGGCGAGGCCCAGAAAGTATTAACGAAGCTATGGAATACCAGAAAGTGGATGTACAAAGACAACTACTACGTTTTTTCATAAACTGCGTGATCAGGAACCAAGACAGGCCTGAGGCAGATCATGATACCATGCAAAAACTTGCCAAATGGGGTCAGAACATATCAGACGAGAAACATGATAGACAGGCGTGTATAATCGCCATGTATCGAAAGATCCGCAAGGAAGTAGAACGAATACATAAAGAAAGACGAGAAGCAGACAGAACTGAATCAGAGGGAGAGGAGGAGCAAGAATCAGAACAATTAGAAACGATAGCTTACGTAGGTAGAGGAAGACCCCATAATAATACTAGAGGTTTTAATGATCAGATACGTCCGATACGTCCAGAATGTAATAGACATTTTCAAGCTCCTATGTTAAATACAAGGTCTCCTGAACACCTATTCCAAGCCGCTGATAAATTACTCCGAGACCGAAGGGGGTACCATATGCTCGATTCCATGGATGAACAAGAATTAGCCAGGTCAGCAGTACAATGGGCTGACAGTCCCAGCAAATACAGTGATGATGCACGAGCACACACGTTTCTGAATCTTGCCCCAGACGAACAGCGTTTAGCTAGTATATACATGATTCAACACCTCCTTATATTATATAAAAGCCAACACTCCGATCCTGGACCCTTACCTGACATATTGACCGAATTACTCACGAATAAATGGAGAGGGTCAGGTACTGATTTAATTAAAGAAATTCTAGAATTTCGAAACCAGTATATAGTTTTCATATGCCCAGAACACGTTCCAATTCCCACTATGGGAAGAAAAATGTATCACATAGATAGACAGAATCCGTTACGCGAAGTACACCCAATAAGAGGTGAAGATAATAACTTTACACGCGTGTTTGTGTACACGCCTATAACTAAAATTGAATTATTAGAAATGAAGAAAGTAGTACCCAGCCATGACAAGGATCCAGCAGGTTTCCACCGTGAGATAAAAGACATGTTACTCATGGGAGAGTATACCTACCCCGACATTATGAAAATATTGAAAGTGTTAATGCCTGCCGGTGTTTACGAGAAACTCAAAGAAAAGGAATGGGAGGTGGGAGACCAAAAGATAGATTGGACAGCATTAGAAAACGAAGAAAAGGCCCGAGCTGCAGGATCGGGGCTTGGGGAAAAGACTACAGCACTACCAGGATTACTAGTGCAGGTACTGCCACGTTTATTAACTACGAAAAAGGAAGACTGGGGTGCAATCTCAGCCTGTAAACAAAAGCAAGATGAAGACACTAGTGATTTCTATTCCCGATTTGAAAAATGTTTTGGTATAAATAGTGGCATAAAAGCAAGTAGCGAGTCATATCCACATCTGTTTGTGACAAAATTAGTTGAAAATTCCCTGCCGCAAGTTAAGAATAGAGTATTGAAATTTGAGAGTACCTGGCAAGGTAACACCCCGTCACAGATGTTACAGATGTTACAATATCACCACAATAGAATTAGAGAAGAACAAGAACATGAACAAAGACGTATGAAAGATACGAAAATGAAAATGCTTGTGGCTCAGTCAGTTCCAGCTGATGGTCATAAAAAGGGTGATTCCGCAGGTCCGACGAAAGGGACATGCAACTATTGTAAACAACAAGGTCATTATATACACGATTGTCCAGTTCTGAAACATAATATCGCCACGGGTAGAACACAGGAAAGACCACGTCCACCTAGACAGGATCAGAATCAACAACAAATCCCTCAGCATGCACAATCTAGGCCAGCTCCGCAACAGCCAGCTCCGCAACAGGCAGCTCCACAACAGATCGTAGCACCACCACAAGCGCAGCCTATTGCTGCCACGCAAGCAACAACACAACAGATGTACCAGTATGCACAAAATGACTATCCCGATTATCAGCGATACACATGAAATAGCCTAGAGAGGGAAGTTGGCTTACCCCTTATCGAGGTTCCTGTAGATCAAGAGGGACCTTATGTACATAGTGAACTATTAGGGGAAGACAGAAAGTTTTTACTTGATACAGGGGCAAGCAGAACAACTATACGACGCAGTGAAGTTCCAGGGGCACCCCTCTCAGGCTCACAGAATATTTCCCTTGGATTCTCAGGAAAGCCTATCATTAATGAAGTAACGCAACCTCTTCCACTTACGGTTGGTCCATTGACACGAACTACAGATTTATTGCTTACTAAATCATGTCCAGAAAACTTGTTAGGTATAAAAACATTGAAAGCTCTAGGAGCCATAATATGTTGTTCTCCGGAAGGAGTACGATTATTTTTACGTGACTTCAAAGGTCACTACGTGTCCAGAGACATGGATCACCGGCTGCAGAATTTACCTACACATCTATGGGCACAAGGCCCCACTGATGTTGGTTGCATGAACATTACACCATATTGAGTCACACTAAAAACAGAAAGTACGTACCTGTATGATATGTTGTCAGTTTAATCCAGGTAAAAGCATCCCCGTAGAGCAGGGTGGATTTCAACCTCCCGATCATGCTTTTGAAGTCCTCCAGATGGATTATATCCAGATGGAACGATGTCGAGGATTCAAATATGTTCTCGTAGTTGTCTGTGCTCTTTCCCGTTGGACAGAAGCCTACCCGGTTTCAGATTACACTGCCCCGACTACTGCCAAACAGCTAGTTCGAGAATTCTTCCCACGATTCGGTTTACCACGTGTTGTATACTCAGATAACGGCCAGCCATTCTCATCCGAACTAATGAAACACGTTTCACTTCTGTTAGGTTACCAATGGAAATTCCACTGTGTCCGACATCCCGAGGCTGCAGGTCTCGTGGAACGTCATAATCAAACCCTGAAAATTAGATTGTCCAAAATATGTAGAGAAAAAGGTGTCGATTGGATAGTAGCCTTACCAGTTGCGCTCTTTTACATGAGAATGGTAGCACATTCTTGAACAGGGCTATCCCCGTACGAGGTGATCTTCGGTAGACCACCAAATATGTGGGGGACGCCTATACCTCGCAAAATCACTGATGTTGACTGTAATATGCTGACAGATTACCTGGCTTCCTTGATGTCTGCACTACAATCTTGTCGTTCACAGGTAGCTGCAGCTTTTCCCGATAACACTGAGGTGAAGCCCCATGACGTGGTTCCAGGTGATCTGGTTCTTGTGAGGAACTTCGACCGGAAGACCCAGCTGGAGCCCAGGTGGAAGTCGCCCAAACTCGTCTTGCTGACAACAAGGACAGCCGTGAAGGTTGAGGGACGTAAAGGGTGGTTGCACTCGAGTCATATCAAGAAATTTTATGGACTACCGTCTGATGTGAACACTCAGCCCTGTATTCCCTCACAGACAGACTCAAAGCTCCCCTTGGTTGAACAAACAAAAACCGAACTCTATAAACTGAAACTAAGGTCTAGCAAGTCAGACAATTTGATTGTTTAAGTCCTCTCCAAGGTGAATCGGTTGAATTTGTCTCTGACATGTATCCTCTAGACCGAAATAGAGAGAGAAATAGACAGATAAAGCTTAAAAAACATGCGTACTGTAAATCGCTTCGTAGTCACTGCACAGTTACATTATTAATTTTGTTTTTTCTAAGTCTTCTGATCATCATTTCTAGTGTATTGTTACATATGTATTACCCTATTTCTAAGCGTGCTTACAATGTTACTGCAGAACATTCTTTTAGCGAATTACCTCCGCATGAGTTGTCCTATAGATTTGCGCTGCGCAACAACACTTTTATTAGTATGTTACATCATTCCCATCAGACCAGCAATGCTACAAATTGTTGGATATGTGGCCGACTCCCTCCCTATCAGAACTATAAGGGAGTTTTGCCCCTCTTTCCGTATCCGTTCACACACAATGGCTCCTGTGGAGCATGGTTTAGTTTGATTAATTCCCTAGATTCAAATTCAGTAGTTTATCAAGACAACTGGGTATGGGGAAACCTGAACCTAGTTTTGCTTAAAGTCTGCTACCCTAACAAGGAGGGACTTCCCAAAAGAACAGGAACTGATCTAGAAAATGAAGTATATGGATTAGGTAATTTTACACTTAACCTCCTGATTCTGAATGTTGAATCCGAAGCTACGCCAATCTTGTCCGCTATGTCAGTATTCCCAGTTAAAGGGGAATTATGTGTAAGAAAGAATGGTTCCATACGCATGGGCCATAGTAAATGCACCACTGTAATAAAATTCAGTGATCAAGGCAAGTCTACATTTAGAGCTTCCCGTCATTCCTACTTCATATGTGGCCAGACCGCATATATACGTCTACCTCTAGATTGGGATGGTACCTGTTATATAGCATTCCTTCTGCCACCTGTTTTCCTAGCCCCTCCTGATTATCACAGAAATACCCATTTAGTACACAATAGACAGCAGAGAGATCTCCCGATTGTCGATTACACTGAAACGGCATGGGAGCAATACACAGATTTCAATAAAGGTTTCTTTCCCTATATAGGTACAGTCACTAATAGTAAGTTGATACGTAGATTAACTAGAACCCTTGAAGCAGTAGTGAACGAGACTACTTCCGCCTTAGGCAATTTAACAGAAGAGCAGTCTGCTATGCGGATTGTTGTGCTTCAAAATCGTCTTGTCCTTGACGTCATCCTGGCTGATAGGGGCGGAGCTTGTAGGGTCATCGGATCAAGTTGCTGTGTTTTCATACCAGAAAATTCGCCGTCAGTATATAAAGCCATAACTCGCCTTCATAAGATTGTGAGCCAGATACACCAGAGTCCAGGCACCTGGACTTGGTCCGGTTGGTTCTGGAGCGTGTTGTCAGCCTGGGGATGGAGGATCCTATCCTTCCTAGGTATTGGCTTTCTCATACTATTCAGTTGCTGCTTATGTCTACAATGTGGGCCAGCGATTTGTGGTCTGTGTGCCACATCGTGTATCCCGCATCCAAGTTTTCGTTCAAGATCCCGGAAAAAGAAAGAAGAACAAATGATGCTATATGAACAGATCGATGGATTGATGAAGATCGATATCTCCTGAGGGTCCGTAGGGGACAAGGAGGGAATGAGGAAATATGAATTTTATGATCAGTTATGTCCCCTATCGTAGACCCCAACGGCTCCATGTGCATGCTATAAGTACATGTATGTTCCCTCCAGTTCCAGTTATGAAGACGCAAATACATGTGCGTCCACCGTCAACATGTCCTCTTTCAGATCCGCCATGAATGGGTCAGATATTCCATTCCTAAGTATGAAAGGCCACCGACTTTATGTGGTTCACTTTCCACATTTTACAGATTCAGGCGAGTAGGCCCTGAATTCTGCCATCAAGCCTTTTCCTGCCTTCTGCCTCTGAAAGCTCCAGTCCGAACCTGCATCTGTATCCATGAACTTTGTCCTACTCCCTGCGCGGCTAACGGTGCCTGATCCAGCCTGTTGCCTACCAAAAACTGTATTTCACCTTCAAGATTATCTGCTCCGCTCCTCATCCGATGCATTCCTGTCTAGTAGTTTAGGTAAACATTCTTCCAGCTACCGTGCAAAGGGCCAGGCCTCACTGTCCTCATGCAAGTAATTCATAGCCCCTGTTACCATGGAAGATTCCTGCCCCCTCGCATCTCATGTAGACACTTAGACGCTTTTACACGCACTAACAGTCAGTATAGAATAGATTCTGTCCGAGAGACCTTTCCTTTTGGATAATACAGTTCTTTAAACATAAGATATTAGATATGATTTGGGATTAGGTTGACATGACCCCTCAGACTTCTGTCTCCACATGTAGAGCTAAATGTCAAGTCCCCTTCACCCTCTAGTTGCACGTCAATCACACGTCATGCGGCTGCGCGCGCATCTCTGCCAAATATTTCTGCTGACATTGCAGGATTCTCTTATGGATCCACCCACTTGTGACATCATGTTTAATGACGTTTTTAGTTACGCCTATGTTTACGCCTTTTTTCATTACGTATGTGTATCATTATCTGTATTATCAGCTGTTACGCCTCTTGCATCTGTCTTAATGTAATACTTTTCATATAAATACCATTACTTGTCAATAATGTATTGCCTTCCCTTCCTGAACCTTCGTGGTGATGGAATTTGAAGCCTACAGTTCGAACTGTAATTCCTTTGTAGAGGAATAAAGCCTTTTAGAACCTCTAATACCACGGATTCTGCCTCTTATATTTACTGAGTTATTCTTACTAGACTTTACCGCATAAAAAATAGTACCGGTAATGAAATATTTACCACATAAATTGGCGCCCGAATAGGGACACTTTCTCATCTCACGCGCCGGAGGTGCGTTGCAGGCCCGGTCTCCTGCCACAGCTGAACGGACAAAAACGCGTACCTGCAGGATTTCCTGTATCTCCCTCCGGCCAAGCGGGGGCGACTGAGGCTGCGATCAACACCCAGACGAGGCGGTGAGAAGTGCGAAGTATCCCGACCAGAGCCTAGCTGAGAGAGCAAGATCCGAGGTATACAGAGGCCCACCAGGTTCCGAAGTTCCGAGTCGAGTCGAGTCCAGTCCGGTCCAGTTTCAGTTCAGTTCCGAGGCCTTCCGTTCCGCGCTACCCGGTGAGTACCATTGCCGGGGAGGCATTTAGACGTGCACATAGGTTGTGCCCGTCAAGACGGGTTTGGGTACACAAATCCGGTCTGCACTGTTTCAGCAGTGTATCTGTACTGTTTAGCAGTATATCTAGTATATCCTGCATATAATTCAGTATTATCTAGTGTTAGTATTATGTCAGTGATTAGTTTTCTATTAGTTATCATCGTTCGTTAAACTGTTAAATGTTAAATGTTTTAATACGTTCTACATATTGTGGTGTGAATGATTGTTCATTATTGTATTTATTGTATTAAGTGTGTTCAAGATTAAGTGATAAGGTCTAAAAATGCCGCTCTTTTCAAAATTAAGACAGATCAAAACCAGAAAAGGGGTACTCGAAGAGGCTGTCCCCATTCCACCTAGGGACACTCCAGGGTACTTTATGTATCATAAGCATGGCCTAGATGCCGTGTTATTTCTTGATTTATGGGTGGACTACACCAAGGATTTGCCAGAGAGTCAGAGATGGCCCGCAGCGGGGACCTGGGATGCAGATTGCATCATGAGAGTAGAAGAAGAATTATGGAAAAAGAAAGCCAGACAGTCACAGAAAGATGCCATTGAATTATGGCGTAAAGAATCATATAGACGTACAGAAAAAGCGCTCAGACAGGAAGAGAAAGGTAGGGAGAATTCGAATAAAACCAGAGAAAATGTATTAATTGAGGAAGGTACCCGAGTAAAAGCAGAACAAGTAGACAGACAACGAAACACTCTTATGAATGGTATGTATCCTCTTCTGGCCGAAGGGTTACCTCAGGCCACCCCGGAAATACCTAAAAACTTGACACCTCCATTGCTCCCGATAAAAGCACATCCCAAAGCACATCCCAAAACAGCAAAAGATGTTTTCCTTTCCTCCTATTTAGATGACGTAGCTCCCGAGTATGCTAATGCCACACCACACACACCGCATGACGATGGTGTTCAACGTCAAGATCATCCGTCTGTATCCCCGCAACAACAAACTCCTACGCCCATTCCCACAGGTCCGTCCGTTTCTACCGTTTTTCCCGCATCTACAATTTCTATCTTACATCCAACAAATCCTTTCTTGCCCAGCACCTCAGATGGTGCTACAGGAGGTACGACAGACATGTTTGCCACACCGCCGCGAAATAAACAGACCCTTAGAGATTTAGCACTCCAACGTACACCCCAACTAGCGACATCCGACATGTTTAAAGAACATCTTGTGGATTGTAGATACGATCCAGTGCCAGGTAAACAGGACAGATTGCTACTATCATCACTACGTATACGACGAGCTACATTGTATTTAATGACGATACCAGGAATGGTTGAACACCTAGACAATATATATCACTTTGTCCAAACAGGGCGAGGCCCAGAAAGTATTAACGAAGCTATGGAATACCAGAAAGTGGATGTACAAAGACAACTACTACGTTTTTTCATAAACTGCGTGATCAGGAACCAAGACAGGCCTGAGGCAGATCATGATACCATGCAAAAACTTGCCAAATGGGGTCAGAACATATCAGACGAGAAACATGATAGACAGGCGTGTATAATCGCCATGTATCGAAAGATCCGCAAGGAAGTAGAACGAATACATAAAGAAAGACGAGAAGCAGACAGAACTGAATCAGAGGGAGAGGAGGAGCAAGAATCAGAACAATTAGAAACGATAGCTTACGTAGGTAGAGGAAGACCCCATAATAATACTAGAGGTTTTAATGATCAGATACGTCCGATACGTCCAGAATGTAATAGACATTTTCAAGCTCCTATGTTAAATACAAGGTCTCCTGAACACCTATTCCAAGCCGCTGATAAATTACTCCGAGACCGAAGGGGGTACCATATGCTCGATTCCATGGATGAACAAGAATTAGCCAGGTCAGCAGTACAATGGGCTGACAGTCCCAGCAAATACAGTGATGATGCACGAGCACACACGTTTCTGAATCTTGCCCCAGACGAACAGCGTTTAGCTAGTATATACATGATTCAACACCTCCTTATATTATATAAAAGCCAACACTCCGATCCTGGACCCTTACCTGACATATTGACCGAATTACTCACGAATAAATGGAGAGGGTCAGGTACTGATTTAATTAAAGAAATTCTAGAATTTCGAAACCAGTATATAGTTTTCATATGCCCAGAACACGTTCCAATTCCCACTATGGGAAGAAAAATGTATCACATAGATAGACAGAATCCGTTACGCGAAGTACACCCAATAAGAGGTGAAGATAATAACTTTACACGCGTGTTTGTGTACACGCCTATAACTAAAATTGAATTATTAGAAATGAAGAAAGTAGTACCCAGCCATGACAAGGATCCAGCAGGTTTCCACCGTGAGATAAAAGACATGTTACTCATGGGAGAGTATACCTACCCCGACATTATGAAAATATTGAAAGTGTTAATGCCTGCCGGTGTTTACGAGAAACTCAAAGAAAAGGAATGGGAGGTGGGAGACCAAAAGATAGATTGGACAGCATTAGAAAACGAAGAAAAGGCCCGAGCTGCAGGATCGGGGCTTGGGGAAAAGACTACAGCACTACCAGGATTACTAGTGCAGGTACTGCCACGTTTATTAACTACGAAAAAGGAAGACTGGGGTGCAATCTCAGCCTGTAAACAAAAGCAAGATGAAGACACTAGTGATTTCTATTCCCGATTTGAAAAATGTTTTGGTATAAATAGTGGCATAAAAGCAAGTAGCGAGTCATATCCACATCTGTTTGTGACAAAATTAGTTGAAAATTCCCTGCCGCAAGTTAAGAATAGAGTATTGAAATTTGAGAGTACCTGGCAAGGTAACACCCCGTCACAGATGTTACAGATGTTACAATATCACCACAATAGAATTAGAGAAGAACAAGAACATGAACAAAGACGTATGAAAGATACGAAAATGAAAATGCTTGTGGCTCAGTCAGTTCCAGCTGATGGTCATAAAAAGGGTGATTCCGCAGGTCCGACGAAAGGGACATGCAACTATTGTAAACAACAAGGTCATTATATACACGATTGTCCAGTTCTGAAACATAATATCGCCACGGGTAGAACACAGGAAAGACCACGTCCACCTAGACAGGATCAGAATCAACAACAAATCCCTCAGCATGCACAATCTAGGCCAGCTCCGCAACAGCCAGCTCCGCAACAGGCAGCTCCACAACAGATCGTAGCACCACCACAAGCGCAGCCTATTGCTGCCACGCAAGCAACAACACAACAGATGTACCAGTATGCACAAAATGACTATCCCGATAATCAGCGATACACATGAAATAGCCTAGAGAGGGAAGTTGGCTTACCCCTTATCGAGGTTCCTGTAGATCAAGAGGGACCTTATGTACATAGTGAACTATTAGGGGAAGACAGAAAGTTTTTACTTGATACAGGGGCAAGCAGAACAACTATACGACGCAGTGAAGTTCCAGGGGCACCCCTCTCAGGCTCACAGAATATTTCCCTTGGATTCTCAGGAAAGCCTATCATTAATGAAGTAACGCAACCTCTTCCACTTACGGTTGGTCCATTGACACGAACTACAGATTTATTGCTTACTAAATCATGTCCAGAAAACTTGTTAGGTATAAAAACATTGAAAGCTCTAGGAGCCATAATATGTTGTTCTCCGGAAGGAGTACGATTATTTTTACGTGACTTCAAAGGTCACTACGTGTCCAGAGACATGGATCACCGGCTGCAGAATTTACCTACACATCTATGGGCACAAGGCCCCACTGATGTTGGTTGCATGAACATTACACCATATCGAGTCACACTAAAAACAGAAAGTACGTACCTGTATGATATGTTGTCAGTTTAATCCAGGTAAAAGCATCCCCGTAGAGCAGGGTGGATTTCAACCTCCCGATCATGCTTTTGAAGTCCTCCAGATGGATTATATCCAGATGGAACGATGTCGAGGATTCAAATATGTTCTCGTAGTTGTCTGTGCTCTTTCCCGTTGGACAGAAGCCTACCCGGTTTCAGATTACACTGCCCCGACTACTGCCAAACAGCTAGTTCGAGAATTCTTCCCACGATTCGGTTTACCACGTGTTGTATACTCAGATAACGGCCAGCCATTCTCATCCGAACTAATGAAACACGTTTCACTTCTGTTAGGTTACCAATGGAAATTCCACTGTGTCCGACATCCCGAGGCTGCAGGTCTCGTGGAACGTCATAATCAAACCCTGAAAATTAGATTGTCCAAAATATGTAGAGAAAAAGGTGTCGATTGGATAGTAGCCTTACCAGTTGCGCTCTTTTACATGAGAATGGTAGCACATTCTCGAACAGGGCTATCCCCGTACGAGGGGATCTTCGGTAGACCACCAAATATGTGGGGGACGCCTATACCTCGCAAAATCACTGATGTTGACTGTAATATGCTGACAGATTACCTGGCTTCCTTGATGTCTGCACTACAATCTTGTCGTTCACAGGTAGCTGCAGCTTTTCCCGATAACACTGAGGTGAAGCCCCATGACGTGGTTCCAGGTGATCTGGTTCTTGTGAGGAACTTCGACCGGAAGACCCAGCTGGAGCCCAGGTGGAAGTCGCCCAAACTCGTCTTGCTGACAACAAGGACAGCCGTGAAGGTTGAGGGACGTAAAGGGTGGTTGCACTCGAGTCATATCAAGAAATTTTATGGACTACCGTCTGATGTGAACACTCAGCCCTGTATTCCCTCACAGACAGACTCAAAGCTCCCCTTGGTTGAACAAACAAAAACCGAACTCTATAAACTGAAACTAAGGTCTAGCAAGTCAGACAATTTGATTGTTTAAGTCCTCTCCAAGGTGAATCGGTTGAATTTGTCTCTGACATGTATCCTCTAGACCGAAATAGAGAGAGAAATAGACAGATAAAGCTTAAAAAACATGCGTACTGTAAATCGCTTCGTAGTCACTGCACAGTTACATTATTAATTTTGTTTTTTCTAAGTCTTCTGATCATCATTTCTAGTGTATTGTTACATATGTATTACCCTATTTCTAAGCGTGCTTACAATGTTACTGCAGAACATTCTTTTAGCGAATTACCTCCGCATGAGTTGTCCTATAGATTTGCGCTGCGCAACAACACTTTTATTAGTATGTTACATCATTCCAATCAGACCAGCAATGCTACAAGTTGTTGGATATGTGGCCGACTCCCTCCCTATCAGAACTATAAGGGAGTTTTGCCCCTCTTTCCGTATCCGTTCACACACAATGGCTCCTGTGGAGCATGGTTTAGTTTGATTAATTCCCTAGATTCAAATTCAGTAGTTTATCAAGACAACTGGGTATGGGGAAACCTGAACCTAGTTTTGCTTAAAGTCTGCTACCCTAACAAGGAGGGACTTCCCAAAAGAACAGGAACTGATCTAGAAAATGAAGTATATGGATTAGGTAATTTTACACTTAACCTCCTGATTCTGAATGTTGAATCCGAAGCTACGCCAATCTTGTCCGCTATGTCAGTATTCCCAGTTAAAGGGGAATTATGTGTAAGAAAGAATGGTTCCATACGCATGGGCCATAGTAAATGCACCACTGTAATAAAATTCAGTGATCAAGGCAAGTCTACATTTAGAGCTTCCCGTCATTCCTACTTCATATGTGGCCAGACCGCATATATACGTCTACCTCTAGATTGGGATGGTACCTGTTACATAGCATTCCTTCTGCCACCTGTTTTCCTAGCCCCTCCTGATTATCACAGAAATACCCATTTAGTACACAATAGACAGCAGAGAGATCTCCCGATTGTCGATTACACTGAAACGGCATGGGAGCAATACACAGATTTCAATAAAGGTTTCTTTCCCTATATAGGTACAGTCACTAATAGTAAGTTGATACGTAGATTAACTAGAACCCTTGAAGCAGTAGTGAACGAGACTACTTCCGCCTTAGGCAATTTAACAGAAGAGCAGTCTGCTATGCGGATTGTTGTGCTTCAAAATCGTCTTGTCCTTGACGTCATCCTGGCTGATAGGGGCGGAGCTTGTAGGGTCATCGGATCAAGTTGCTGTGTTTTCATACCAGAAAATTCGCCGTCAGTATATAAAGCCATAACTCGCCTTCATAAGATTGTGAGCCAGATACACCAGAGTCCAGGCACCTGGACTTGGTCCGGTTGGTTCTGGAGCGTGTTGTCAGCCTGGGGATGGAGGATCCTATCCTTCCTAGGTATTGGCTTTCTCATACTATTCAGTTGCTGCTTATGTCTACAATGTGGGCCAGCGATTTGTGGTCTGTGTGCCACATCGTGTATCCCGCATCCAAGTTTTCGTTCAAGATCCCGGAAAAAGAAAGAAGAACAAATGATGCTATATGAACAGATCGATGGATTGATGAAGATCGATATCTCCTGAGGGTCCGTAGGGGACAAGGAGGGAATGAGGAAATATGAATTTTATGATCAGTTATGTCCCCTATCGTAGACCCCAACGGCTCCATGTGCATGCTATAAGTACATGTATGTTCCCTCCAGTTCCAGTTATGAAGACGCAAATACATGTGCGTCCACCGTCAACATGTCCTCTTTCAGATCCGCCATGAATGGGTCAGATATTCCATTCCTAAGTATGAAAGGCCACCGACTTTATGTGGTTCACTTTCCACATTTTACAGATTCAGGCGAGTAGGCCCTGAATTCTGCCATCAAGCCTTTTCCTGCCTTCTGCCTCTGAAAGCTCCAGTCCGAACCTGCATCTGTATCCATGAACTTTGTCCTACTCCCTGCGCGGCTAACGGTGCCTGATCCAGCCTGTTGCCTGCCAAAAACTGTATTTCACCTTCAAGATTATCTGCTCCGCTCCTCATCCGATGCATTCCTGTCTAGTAGTTTAGGTAAACATTCTTCCAGCTACCGTGCAAAGGGCCAGGCCTCACTGTCCTCATGCAAGTAATTCATAGCCCCTGTTACCATGGAAGATTCCTGCCCCCTCGCATCTCATGTAGACACTTAGACGCTTTTACACGCACTAACAGTCAGTATAGAATAGATTCTGTCCGAGAGACCTTTCCTTTTGGATAATACAGTTCTTTAAACATAAGATATTAGATATGATTTGGGATTAGGTTGACATGACCCCTCAGACTTCTGTCTCCACATGTAGAGCTAAATGTCAAGTCCCCTTCACCCTCTAGTTGCACGTCAATCACACGTCATGCGGCTGCGCGCGCATCTCTGCCAAATATTTCTGCTGACATTGCAGGATTCTCTTATGGATCCACCCACTTGTGACATCATGTTTAATGACGTTTTTAGTTACGCCTATGTTTACGCCTTTTTTCATTACGTATGTGTATCATTATCTGTATTATCAGCTGTTACGCCTCTTGCATCTGTCTTAATGTAATACTTTTCATATAAATACCATTACTTGTCAATAATGTATTGCCTTCCCTTCCTGAACCTTCGTGGTGATGGAATTTGAAGCCTACAGTTCGAACTGTAATTCCTTTGTAGAGGAATAAAGCCTTTTAGAACCTCTAATACCACGGATTCTGCCTCTTATATTTACTGAGTTATTCTTACTAGACTTTACCGCATAAAAAATAGTACCGGTAATGAAATATTTACCACAGTGCTAACATGCAAATTTGCATATTAGCACCCTTTTACTCTACGCTTCCCCTTGCATCTCTAATGAGATGCAAAGGGGGCGTTCCAGAGTAAAATATTAGGAGAAATGTCGCTTAGCGACATTTCTCCTATTATCAAGAATATCGCTAACCCTGTTAGAGACAATAAAAGCAGTGCTAACCGCGGTTAACGCTGCTTTTTTACGTCTGGTATTTTTCTGACTTAGCCATGATATCCTATGGAAGGAGGATATCATGGCTAAGTTTGTCTGTCCCTATCAACAAGCCAACGTGAGATTATCGCTGGGTTTCCAGCGATAATCTCACGTTAGCCACTTAGCGTGAGGATTTTTATCGCTATTGAGATAAGCGTTGCTAATAGCACGCTATCTCAGCGATAAAAATCAACGCTAGCCGGCGATAATTATCCTAGCGCTAAGTGCGCTTAGCGATAATTATCGCCGGTTGTTGTTGATATGCCCCTTTGAAAGATACAACGCGTATTTGACACTCGACTCATGTGGACATATATTTTTAGAATAACCGACGGACCGAAGATGTAATCGGTTATCGCTTAGCCATTTACATGCTTGATTTAAAGGCTACCGTCTTGTTAGCTGACTTTACTTTGGTCGGCTTTTACGTGGCAATGCTCCTTTACTCTTTTTGGACATCTGAGGCTTCACTACCAGATGGCCTAAGTGATTTGACTTGATTCGCGCAATTGCCATGAAAAAGTCTGAATACGCATTATGGTACAGACGAAACACGTGTTGGCTTGATTTTTATCTATTGCTGGGAAACTTGTTATTAAGAAATAAAGAAGACGAATGCACATCGAGAGTGGAGAATTTATTGAAAGAAAACAAGACCATAACAATCTAGATTTGTTCAAGTTGTGCCATCAAGATACTTGCAACCATTCACCGCTTGTATTTTGGGCGAAGAGCGCCAAATGTGACTGTACTAGGGAGTGCTTTTACTGAGTTGCTTTCATTTGTATGCGCAGGTTTCTTGTTGACTTGCCAATAGCAGTGTTGGGTAATCGGTGCCATCAGTGTATACAGCACCCCACATTGTCAATTGTAACAACGCTATTAACTATTTAATAATTGATTGGTTTCACTAACTTTAAGTGCGGCTTATCCCTGTTGAGGGATTGCTATTACCCTCCATTCTCGATACCGCGAAAGAGATGTGAGGCTTCATTTATTATCTTCTCCTCTGTCTTTAATGATTGCAAATTCATTAAACAAAATATTTTATTTAGACCATAGGAACGCATTGTCAAACCACAACTTTTCTTTGTTTGATGTATCAATAAAAGCTGCTGTATCGTCCTTGCCACCTGACTGTGAGTGTCATATGTTGCACTGAATAAAAACACAATGACAACCTGCCCCTTCCTGCACAAAACCAATCTCCCCATGACACAGGCATCCTTGCACCATGGTGCAAGGGTGCCTGCGCCGGCGCATGGCAGCAGTTTGTGTGCCAGCGCAGGGGAGAAAACAAGAATGCGACATATTATTGTAAATATTGTCGCATTCCTGTGCTCTGAAAGTGCTGCAGCGTGGCGCAGCCAAAGGGCTTGCGGTGCCGCGCTGCGGCACTTTCTTGTAGATCTGCCCTTAAGAATTCAATATGGCCACTACCATCGGCAAGTCCTGTGGCCCCATGGGACATATAGTCCTTCTTACATTTACTCATGTGTTTAACGTTGTACATCCCTCCGAGACACGAGGCTGCTGCTAGACAGCATCCACACTCTGCGCAACCCTCAATTTACTTCTACTCCAGAAGACATGCAAGCTCAGGAGCTTTGAAGCAGCATGCCACATGAGACTGGTAAGAGGTAAGCTCCTTCTGCGTTATATACTGACATCTTTCCACTCAGGAGAAGTTTCTTAGATGCCAGTTCTGAAAATTATAGACAATATCCTGACATACAAACCTGAAAGAAACTGCAGAGATGAGCTTTGTTCCGGTAGTGGTATTCATTGTCATCTTTAGCTCATGTTGTGACTTCTTTTCTTTGTACACACATTCTGACTGCCCCTTCAAAAGTCAGAGAACAAATGTTTAGAAACCACAAAATGACTTATTCTCTGAATGTACACAGTATGCAATAAAACATACTGTTGTATTCCACTGTTGGTATAACCTGCCCACCCCCTCCTGTCCTGCCTATTTTAGTATGTTCCATGCTCGTGGTTGCGAAGGTTCTACAGCTGCCTCCAGCTGATGGGAACCCGTGGTGATGCTTGCAAGCAAGAAAGTACTTCGTTTATAACACTGGTGACGATCTGCTGTGTGGGGGAAGCTTCACCACCACCCCCATATGCTTCTCCAGTGACAGCAGTGCTGCTTTCAAGTTTATTACTAGGGTGAGACTCTTTTCATTCTCCTAAATTCACCAGAAGTCACCCCTTGTCTAATTTTAGTGGATTTTCCATCTATCCCTGTTAAAATTTCTGTCAAGATTATTCTTTTTGTCATGTTCATCTTTGACTTTGAGAGCTCTGACCCTGGAGTGGCTATTCCTGCATTTTTGGCCATCCTTCATGTCAAAATCACGAACCCTGCATCTTTAGTGATTTCACTTTACCTCTTGTACTTTGGAAACTGCCTCGATGCACAAGTCCTACCTCATTTCACAAGCCCTGCACACTTCGTGTCTGTGAAATTCCCTGTGTGTAATGGATTCCTGGGAGTACCTGCCTGTTGGTGTTTTTGTCTTGTGACTTTGCCGGCATTGCGTGCCCCTGCGCATCCTGTGAGGCTGATTACTGTTGGCGTCTACGGGGAGACCCAGTGGGAGCTTGGCGAGAGCCGCTCTCCCCCAGGGTATTTTCGCACTGTGGAACGGGCCACAGGTGCAGATAGGGGCTGTTGGGTAAGGGCGGGCTTCAGAGGGAGGCTATAAATAGAGGTTTGTTTGGCGGGAAACACTTGTGATGGAGGGTGTCATAATTTATTCATTGTCCCACCCACCCACCCCCTTCTTTTTTTGTTTTTACTGGCAAGTATTTTATTCACAGGCCTTAATTTGTGCTGGAACTACAGTTAGAATTTCCGCCACTATAAGACTGGTGTAGGTTTTTCAAGCAGATTATATAGGTGTGGTCTTTGGGGGGGGGAGAGTCTCAAGCGGGCTTATCCATCCCTCAAGCTGTAAAAGGGGGGAGTACAGGACACGGGGAAAGGGAATGAAAATGATGGGGCTTTCTTTAACATGTCTACAGTTCTTTCTGAGGATGTTCGATCACCATGGGGGCTATGTTTGTGAAGCTATATTAAGCTAATTTGGGGATTGAGCTATGATCTAACTGTTGATACTGAGTTACTTAAAAGTTATGATATGCACCTGTCTTAATAAAGGGGCCTTTTTTGCTAAACAAAGAAGTTGTGGGACGTGATTTATTGTGCAATGCGCGTTTGCGTTTCGTGCCCCAGAACAGTTCCCTCATCCTGGGCGGGCTGCAGTGGAGGGGAGTTCTCTCAACTGTTTTCGGACATGCCTCTGTGTGTTGGCATTAGTGACCCTGGGTGTACCTCATCGGATGGAAGTTGTCTCTGCTGCTCTTCGTCACTCCTCCTGCTGTCTGCTCTTCCGTTTGTTTTCATGCATAGCCTCACAGTGACTCTGAGTATACAGCAGCTCTCCTATTGCCTGTCAATTCTTCGTAACAATCTCTTTGGACGTGACAGGCACAGTTGCCTTCCATTTTACATGGTCTTTTCTGAGAAATTGTACCTGATATCCTTGCGCTTTCTCTTCAGCACTGACAGGCACAGTGATTCCTCGCACAGTCACCTCTCGTTTTTTAGGTCTCGCGAGCCAAAGGCTCGAAGAGACATTTTATATCTGGGCTTTGAAAGTGCTGCCGTGGCCTAAAGCTACAGTGCATGTGCGCGGGCGCGCGCGCCGCGCTTACTTTCACTTTCGCGGCCGCTTTGATCGCGATCGCGATCACTTTCAATTTCGCGCAGACCCAGCCTCCTCTGCCGGCACACCCACAACTGGCAACATTACTAGCGCTTGTTTAGATTTACACATTGTACTGGATCATGATAGGGCAATATAACTACTGCATTAGAACCCGTTCCAGAGGCCAGCCAGCTCTGTACTCCGCGGATCGCCGGATTGAAGCACCCTGAAACTTGTGGGCCGCAGTAAGCTGTGGCCTCCATCTACATTTCTTTGTATCTCTGACAACTTTATTTTTTTCATTGGGCCTTTAATTAACTTTCCCTGTCTGCACACACTTTCTGGCGTGTTGGCAACTGACTCCATATAACTAATGTTTCCGTACTTTAGCCAATGCATTTTTTTGCAGGAGCACTCCGTTCTACATTTCTTTGTTTCGCCAATACTTTTACTATTTATTTGAGACTTTAATTAACTTCTCTGCCTTCACACATTTCTTTGCGTCTTAGCATTAGACTCCATTTAACTAATCTATGCATGCTTTGTCCTTGCATATGAAAAATCTTCTTGTGGAAGCACACACGGCTACATTTGTTTGTTTATACGACACTTGTATTATTTCATGGGGCATTTATTTAACTTAACATGGCTGCACGAATTTGTTTGCGTACTTTTGCTCATTTTCGCTGTTTGACCAGCAATGTATTACATGTAAACTTGTTAATGACAGATAACAGGAGCATTATTTTCTGGCTTCATGTACCCCCCACCCCACCTCCCCATGCGAGGCGCTTTCAATCAACAGCAAGCATAGCAGCTGTTTTCCATGTAGCGCAGCTTTTCACTCAGTGACAAGAGCGTTAAAAGGGCTGAACAGCCTTGTCTCTGCAGCTGATTTTGAAAGCGACAGCATGGTCTTAAACAAGCATTTGCAATGCAATAGGTCTCGCATTTATGCGAGTTTAAGTTATTGCCATGGTAAATGATTATCTTTTATTTATGTTTTATAAACCAAAACCAAAATAAAAGGCATAGCCATTTACAATAGCAATAGCTCAAACTCGCATAACTGCGACACCTATTGCATTGCAAATGCTTGCATTTTTTGCTCTCCAGCGTTGTGTTAGGAGTCCTCTGCCCACCCTCATAAGCAAACGCACAGGGGACCTAAACAAATGTTACTGCGTCTACCAGACACCTTGCTTAATGACACACTTGGCATATTCAAAATTATCGGCACCACCGCCCTTGAAGTGCACCATTACCATTCCCCATTTACTGTGTAACATTATTGATTGTGTCGTGCTTTTTGCTGATGCTGATTCACATACCTCATCAATTTCAAATGTTCACGGCTAATGTGCTGTAATTGACATGCCACGCTGCCCATCCTCCTCTCATTCCCTTTTCCTCTCCCTGCAGTTCATTATTTCAACCCATTGTATTGTCCCTGCTCCTCCATGACCCTGACTGCACCCGTCTCTGGCTGTCTGCCATTTAGGGAGTATACCTATATACCCATAGCAGGCTTTAGCAGCCCATCCCTCTTGTGTCTCAGCCCGGACAGGAGAAAAAAACCACACACACACATGAACTGCTGTGCGCTCCATGATCAGTGTCTCAGGTCTTATCTCCGCCTCACCAGAGCATTTCACAGGTCTTTAAAAGTCTATTTACATCCCAATAGGAAATGGTTAGCAAGGCTTTGTAATACATTAGGTGAATACCTGCAGCACTGGTTCATGCTTGTGAGAAACCGAGGTGAGGTGGATTGAGGTGAAGAGTGCGTGGTGCCAAGGCTCTTGACGTAAGCATCTTCCTCCTGCACAGGCAGCCACTTTATGTTGTGCTTGTTGTACTTAGCTTTGTCACATCACCAGTGGCACGTTAAGTAACAGTAGATGTTGTAGCACCCAGGATAATGTGCTGCATGGCTAAACACTTTATAAGGTTCCAAAGGCGCGACCTATTGGCAATGCCAATGCTTGGTATCCCTTTGCGCACACACTTTCTCTTCTCGGCCCAGCCCCTCCTCCCTACACTCAATTGCTGCTAGTCACACGCCAACGCAAGTATAAACAGTCGGCTTCAACACATGCCCTCCAGCCCTTTTCGGCTGCTTCAAACACTGTTTTCTAAATCTTATCTTTCGCACCATCTGGCAGAGCCTTCTCGCATAAATCTATTCGCCCTTTACTTTCTTTTTACCTTCCCCCCCCCCCCCGTGTTGGCCCTCCTTTCACATTTTCTACTGCTGATCTAAAGATCGTATAGCAATAAACAAACGCTGTAGCAGTTTTAAGCCGCTATCCCCCAATAAACACAAGCCCACACACTATTACTACCCACATTTAATCAGCTTCTTCACATTTCATTTTGCCCTTATTGATTAATTTCCACACTTACAAGCAATTGTACTCTAGTACGGCTTTATAAACTGTTTTATGAACTGTGCACAATACAAACCCGGAGCCGCATATTCAGCCCACACCTCCCCTCCCTTTCCAAAGGCCTCTACAATAGCAGTTTCACATGAATATGCTCAATAGGCATTTGCAATGCAATAGGTCTCGCATTTGCTGTACTTTTAGCTAATGGCATTGTAAATGACAATGCCTTTTATTTGTGTTTTTAAAAACCTGAAAGCAATGCGTAAACACATACTTTCCACTTAGTCATTGCTTACGAGAAGCAAAGCTGGCAGTAACTGCGGCTCTTTTACTGACAGCCTTGCTTCTCCTTAGCAAGGACAATAAGTACAAAATGCATGTTTACACGCCCCTTGAATGTTTTCAAAACACATAAATAAAAGGAATTGTCATTTACAATGCCAATAGCTCACACTCCTGCGAATGCGAGACCTATTGCATTGCAAATGCTTGTTGTCTGTTCCTTCAGGGCTCAGGAGATTCCTGCTCTATGCTGATAGGCACAGCTGTCCCCTTTGCCTATCAATCTCTGGTAGGAGTTGCAGTTTCTTCTTTTTTTTCTGGTTTGAAAGTTCCTGTGCCTTACGCTGATAGGCACAGCTGTTATATTTTGCCTGTTGCATTTCAGTTTCAAAGTATATATATATATTGTTTGTTTTCATTGCATGGATTTTGCTCTCTCAAGATCAGGAATTTCAAGCTTGTGTTCTTTTGAGACATATTTGCTCTGGACTTTGCATCTCCAAACTATGCATTTACTAATTCAGTCATTGCAGTGGTAACAGATTGCAGTTTTATTTTCAATATTTCTTGTTGAATTGTGGCATATTCCGTCCAATGTTCGCACAGATATTTACTCAGTGAGATTTCTCATTGTTTTTGCAAAACTATTAAATTATCTGTGTACATTTGCTGTATATTTCAGAATTACGCCCTTATAGTATCCAATTTATTTTCCATCTTATGGTTTTGTCATGTCTGCGACTAATATGTCACAACCACCTCCATTTCTAAATGATGAAGGAGAACCTAATCTGCCTTGGAAACAATTGATTGGATTACTAGAAACTTACCTTGTTGCTATAGGGGGGAAATGTCTCTACGTTGCACAAAGTTCTCTACGTTGCGCACACTGCACACTTTACTCCATAATTTAGGTGTTGTAGGTCGCAATAGTGATGGGGATGAAACTGTATATCAAATTGAGGTGAACAAGTTGGAGAAACATTTTGGCAAGAAGATAAATGTAGTATTGTAGAGGCACAAATTATTTTCTAGAGCACAAGGTAAAAGTGAGAAAGTGAAATCGTATATTGCAGTTTTGAAGGGACTAGCCAACACATGTGAGTATGAGAATTTAACTGACTCGCTGATCAGAGATCAATTAGTCAAAATTCAAGAGAAACTTTTAGTAGTGAACCCTGACCTGAAAGAACCATCGATATCGCAATTAGTGTTGACCACACGGCAGACTGTATTAAGGAGATGAGCGATGGAAGGGACACCAGTACTGAAGTCAATGTTATAAGGAAGCACGGGCTAGCAAGGAAATGAGGAACAAGAGCACTGGGCTATCATCTCACACTGGTAAACTCAAATGTCAAAGGTGTGGGAGTCCCAACCATCTCACTAATAATTCATTGTGTCAGGCTAGGACAGTGATATGCCACAAGTGTGGGAAGAAGGGCTATTTAGCAAGGTTTTTTCAAGAACAACGTTCTAAATCTGTACTAGCAGTAGAGCAGGAAATACCAGATGGGTATACATGTGTGTTCCAGTTGCAGGATGTTAACAGTAATATAACTTTTCCATCATCCTTGAACTTTTCCTTCATCACTCTTGACAACAAGCAAATCACGGTCTTTGCAGACTCATGCTCACCCTGTACTATGATTGACAAGACTGTGGGGCATATGTACAAGGAGTTAACGTTGCCTTAGCGACACTTATCCGACGGTTTTGCGGCAATATTTACATCTCCATATGTACAAGCTGCTGCTAACCTCTTTCAGCGACAGTTTACTGGTGAAAACGTCCATAGAAAAGATCGCCACTTCTGTTAACGATAATGACATGCAAGGGAGGCGTTTCCGTGCAAAAACGGCCGCTAATCCCACTTCGCGATATGTACAAGGGAATCCTTGAAGGTAGGAGGGCCCAAAAAACTGCCTCTAACTGCATTTAGAGGCAGTTTTTTAAGACCAGAAAATAGCTGGTCTTGAAAATTGAGATAAAACCTGGGGCCTCATTTCAGCAGGTTTTGGTGCTGGACAGCACTGCAAGAAATGTTGCTGTGCTGCCCTGCACCAAAACTGAAAGACAGAAATGCGCATCTGCCATGAAAAGTGTTGCAGCGATGCGACAAGACAGCTTTGCAACACTTTTCACTTGCGACACCACGGATGTGCTGTATTCACTGGACAGCGCTCAATGATAGAAGTAATGACAGATTCGTCTGGAATCCTGACGTATCTGTCTGCGCTAAAGTCATGTATTACTACAGTTGTGTCACAAGCATGACGCAACTCCAGCAATGCATGGCACCAGCCTATCCATGTGGCACTGCGTCACCCTTACGCCTGCCATCTGGCAGGCGTAAGGTACTGACGCAGTGCCGTCCTACAGTTGTTGCAGTGAAATCTGATGGATTTCACTGTGCCACTCCTATGAGGACTTGTCGCGTGGGAATGCACACCCTGCATACATCATACCTGATGCAGGTGTGATGTGGCACAGGGCTTCACAAGATCACGCATATGCCTACATGCATCACTTTGCAAATACGGCGCAACGTGGCGCTGGATTTTGCCTGGTCTTATCTTGAGGGGTGCCAGGGTGTCGGCGCAGTTGGAGATCCATCTGTGGCGGTTGCGCGCTGTGGTGTTATAACCTGTAAGCGTTGGCGGAATGGTGGAGTTGACGAGAAGTTCTTCGGTGGCCTTGATCCAGCTGCGAGGGGGGGCGATGATGGCAGTGGTGTACGGTGGGCATGGTGAAGACATGATGTATACAATGATGGTCAGTCCAGGAGAGTCCAGTGGTGTGGCTGTAGTTGAAGGTCCTGCTGGCGGAGCAGACGTGCTCAACCCTGTGACCTGCTCAGTGGCTTGCTGCAGTGACTAGTTGCTTGAGTCTGATGTTGGAGAGCTTCCCTAGGAAGGGGTGGTGTTCTGGTCACTGGGGTTGTCCAGGTGGAAGTAGAGTTCACCGAGTAGTATGTCGTCGGTGGATGGGAGAGACTGGGGTGCAATGAGGTCTACAATGGTATCAGAGAACGGGGGGCCTGCGGATGAGGGTGCCACAGAGGATGGGGTTGGGGTTGGTCCGGACCTGGAAGTTGAGGTGTTCCATGGTCACCGTTGGGTCATTAGAGTGCGTGGTCAGTCAGAGTGTGCTTCTATAGGTGATGGCAATGCCTCCTCCAAGACGATCAGGGTGGTCCTTGCGGATGGTTTAGTAGCCGTCAGTGATGGCGATGGTGATGTCCGGTCCAGAGCAGAGCTTGGTCCTGGCAGGCGATTTGGAATCCAGGGTTGATGGCGAGGGGGGTGCTGGCATCGTAGCAGTGGAGTGTCCGAGATGAAGGGGCCTTGGTGCTGAGCGCGGTCCTGTTGCAAAGTCGCCCTGGGCACCCCCCAGCTTTTTGCTGAATGGTACTGGTGGTAACTGACTTTGACTGACCCTGGGCTTTGCCTAACCAGGCCCAGGGCCAGTGCTATGCTGAAAACACTTAGAATACAGTGAAAACACCTACATACACTAGGGTACTCTATGGGTTGGGGTACCCCTATGATTGGCATGACCTACCCTATAAGCCCCTAGTACATAATAGGGCAGGGGGATTGAAACTACCTATCAGTCCCTAGTATATAGTAGGTCATGGCAGTTTAGAGGCCAGCAGCCTTTTCTGCACTTGCATGTGTGCACTGCTGAAGCCTGAGGTCAGTTTAAATGCAGCCCTGGGTTCCATGACTGCTTTTAAAAAGTAAATTGTGACCAAACTCGACTTTGGTGGGCGGGGCACTTAAAATGGATAACCTACAATGTTTTGGCATATTAGGAACCCCCCGGGTCTCCCCTAGGTGGGGGGTCAGGTATTTATAAGGTAGACCCTTATAAAATGGGTTTTACATGCCCTGGGTTAAGTGAAATTTCACATTTCACTCCCCACATTGAGATAAAGTGCTGCCTAAATTCGACTTTGATGCTAGGAGCACTGTGGAGAGAGGATCTGCAATATTTTTACAGATTCAGAACCCCTAAAGTCTCCCCTAGTTGTCCCATGGGGTGGGGGTTCTGTAGATATAAGCAAAGAACTTATAAAAATATGTTTTTGTAAGTCCTGGTGCTGGAAAAATGGCCCAAGTCATTTTTCTCATTGCAAATCCCCTTCCACATAGGTTAACATGGCAGGAAGTTATTAACTAATAACTCTTAATAGGAGAAGGCTAAAAGCACCATTCAAAGACTTCCCAGAATGGTATTATTAAACTCAAGAATATGATAGTGTTGAATTTCTCCTAAAGTGCACATACAAGAAGTTATAAGACATTCTTGTTTGTAAGTCCAGATTCAGCCTTCCAGTGGTCTGTCCTGATTGGTCAGAGTTAAGTGGATTAGCCAGGCTGCTTTGAAGAGGTGATAAAGAGCCCCTTGAGTTAGCCAGCTCTTCTGGGAGTGCATCGTGCTGTTCCACAGGAATGCCAGGGTAGGGGGAGGAGTCATAAACCATGGTCTTCAAAGAGGAGGGAAGAAACCAGTGTCATTTACAACTCTAAACTTTTCACCTCAGCCAGAGCTAGGCTTATGGAAGGAATGAACAGATGCAGGGGGGAGAGTCCATGGAAAGTAACGATCCTAGAGGTGAGTTTAGCCAGCTCTTACCTCCCTGCTGGAAAATCAGCCATTATGAATTTGGAGGATTTGGTGCACTCTGAGACAAAATAATGCCACACTCTAGAGGATGTGGTCATATCCTTGGGGAGTTGCCCTGCTCCCATTGGTCAGCAGTAACCTCCTGCTTGACCCAGAGAACTTGGAATAAGTATCTGAGAGGGGCAGAGTCTCTCAGATCTGCTGCTTAAAACTTAAGAAAGCAAGTCGTTGCCATGCTGAGAAATTGGGGTGCAAAATTCTAAGGCCTGCCCTATGAAGATAGCACCAGCTGAAACTACAGCCCTGTGGATTACCTTGCTGTAAAAGAACTAAAGTGTGGACTCCCTGCAAGCTACAGATTAACAGAGCTCACCTGCACCATCACCACCAAGGATCCTCAACCTGGAGAATTACCAGTGGATTTGTAAGGGTTTTGTCCAAGTGGATTGTGGGAACAAATGTCCTCAACTTTCAAGGGCCATCTTGGAGCTTCCAGACCCTTGGAGTGAGTTTGAGACACTTTGGGACCCCTTGGGGAACTTCAGGAAGAAGTTCCAGAAGTCTGAAGAACTTTACAGCAACTTTGAAAAAAAGCTCCACAGGGGGACCCCAGGTTCGCCCCGCTAAAAGCTCCGTAGGTCTGACTTCCAGAGTTTGACCGGGAGTAGAAGAAATCCGAGGCCGGCGAACCCTCACCGAATCCGGTCTGGTAAAGAGCATTGAGGGACCCAGCGAGAAAAAGCTCCAGAAAAGTTTCAGAAAAGTTTCTAAGTCCGCAGGTAAAAACTGTGACTGGGACCTACCGCAAGTGGTAGCCGCTCAGGGCTCCATCGCGTTCGGCCTGAAACTTTGACTTTGAGCTGGTCTATCATGACCAGATATCCCAACATGGTGTTATATGTTTCTTTTTTTTTCTTGTTTCTTTTTATTGAAATCCAAAGCAGCAAGTTGCATATATATAACAAAAAAAAACATCTTTCATTATTACAAGCACTAACAGAAGATATTTGCGTTTGTGATATTAAATAAATAAAGCTCTCAGTCTACATAAATCAGAACAAGCGGATTGCATATACCCATAACACATTATCCCACCATATAATCCCTCAAAGCCCCCCAAACCTGTAAGCCCAACTTTCTTTTTCTAGGTCCTATAACAGAGTACAGGCTAAATTCCATTTTAAAAATATTGAACAGCTTGGCCCGCCATATTTCAAAAGATGGAGCCTCTTGTCGTAGCCAAAAGGAGGCTATTGATAACCGTGCCACCGCCGTGGCCATAAAAATTAAATAGCGAAATGTAAACATTGGTTTCCCTTGGCTCAGTTCTTCCCCAATTCTTAACAACATCATTGATTTGGCAATTTTAACAGGGACTCCCGTGATCTCTGATAAGAATCGTTCTATAGATCCTACCAGGGGATTCAAAGCATTGCACACATAGAAAACATGAAGAATATCTGCATTATCCACTCCACACCGAAAATATTTTCCATCATTATGATCCCCCCAGTTCCAATTGACCTCTTTCAGCAGAATTATAATATGTGGGTGCCTTTACTTACAACATTTTTTAATAGCATCCAGATAGTAGGCCCGCCTCTCTCTTGGAACCAGAGTCTAATTGTGCCCATTTTTAAAAAAGGTGACAGGGGATCCCCAAAGAACTATCGTCCCATATCCCTCCTTGACACTACTGCCAAACTTATGGGACGGGTACTCTTGGCCAGATTGGGGGACTGGGCTGAATCACACAATATTTTTATGAAGGCGCAATACGGGTTTCGGAGAGGAATGGGGATGGTTGATCAGTGTTTAAACCTCTCCCTAACTATAGGGAAATACACTAAGGCAAAAGTCGGAAAACTGTACATGGCCTTCATGGACCTAACCTTAGCCTTTGACTGTGTGTCACACCCAAGGTTGTGGTCCATGATGGAGGGCATGGGTATCGATCCACCAATAATTGGTTTCATACGCCAGTTGTACGCCAATGCCACTGCCTGTGTAAGGTATGGCAGGAAGGAGGAGTGCACTCGTCTCTTTAAAGTCGAAATGGGAGTAAGACAGGGTTGTGTTCTTGCCCCGTTCCTTTTTTCAATCTATACGAACGGGGTAGAGTCCGCCCTCTCTGCTGTACCGGTGGATGTGCCTAAATTTGATCGTATCCCCCTTCCGATTTTGGCTTATGCTGACGACGCGGTATTGAGGGCCAGATCGGGCTTAGCCCTACAAACACTAATCACAGCCTACTCCGCCTTTATGGCCTCTCTTGACCTAAAGGTCAATGAATCTAAATCATTTATAATCGTATCTGGAGCCGCAAGAGGTGAGAAACATCCTCATTTCCAGTTGGTAGGCTAGAAAATTGAGACAGTCAACTCCTTTTCATACCTTGGAGTGCTTTTTGATAAAGACCACTCATGGTCTAATTTAGTGGCAGCAAGAGCCCAGGGCATGCAAAGGAGTGTTAACGCTGTCAAAAGATTTGTTATGAAGTTGGGAGGCAGCCCACTGGATGCAATTGAGAATATATATTCAGCTAAAACAAAGTCCGCTGCACTATATGGGGCCGGTGTGTGGGGTATGGCTAATGTTGCACCGCTACAACAAATAGAAGACTCATTTTTTAAAAACCGTGTGTCCTTATCGCAATCAGCCCCGAATCATATTTTACACTGTGAATTGGGGCTTCCTTATTTGAGCGACAACATAAGACTGGCTCCAGTTTTGTTGTGGCTATCAGTGTGGCGGAGGTCTACAGTGGATTTGACACAAACCATTATCAAGGACTGTAGTAAATTAGATTATTATAAAATAATTGGATGGTTAAATTACGTAGAGGTCCATCTGAAACCGTTAGGGATGGGAGAATTATTTCAGGACCCTGAGTCCTGCAAAAGGGTTTCAAAGGAAAGAATAACTGATTTATTCATTAAGAGATCAAAGTATGCCCGAAGAGAAAAGAAACGTATTCATCATTCTTCCATTCTTTATAATGTGGTACCACCAAGATCGGGGGAAGGTTTTCAGTATTTATCACGTATAAATAATGCTCAACACAGATTTATTCTTTTGCGTTTCCGCATGAACATGATCCCGCTACTCCTGGGATACCCCCAGAATAAATATAAATTGGCAGACCTCTTACCCTGTCCCTGTAACAACTACGCAGTACAGTCAGATCTACACATTGTATTTTTTTGCACGACCTATACAGAGGAAAGGAAAACATTCATACTCCCAATCCTGAGGTACCACAATTTTAGGCAGTGCCGGGTGGCCATGTACCTTTTAAAAACTCTACCTGACTCATTTGTATGCTGTTCTGTTGCCTCATTTTTGTGGGCTTGTCTTAGGAAGAGGAAAAAGGCGGGACGACATTTTAGTAGCAACAACTAATGAATTAATTTTAAATTCTGAACATCTTTTTTCATAAACGTTTTTATATGAATTTACCCGGATCACCGCAACTGTTTAATTCTTATTTTAAATGTGCATATATTGTGTTGGAATTTTTAAATAACTTGTGCTTTTATGATCCGTTTTAAAGAGATCGAATAAAGCTGTGGGACTGACTGACTGACCCCCCCACTTCATCATCTTGGCAGGAGTGTGGTACAGATTAAATAGCATTTTATAATGTTGGGTTTTTAAGTTAGCTGCCATTAGAATCCTCTCAGACAGATCGATCGATTTTTCCAATGAAATTGAGGGATTTCCCAACCAGGTTCCCCATTTACAATTATACTTCTCTAAGTCGTCTACTCTTCCCTCTAATAATATTTTATATAATAAACCAGTGTTTCCCTGTCGTCTAATAACTTCTACAATTTTATATTTTGTAGTGCTAATTGGGTGTTTACCTAAAAAGTCCCTTCATTGCAGAAACTTGAAGAATTGGGTTGTAGATAAATGATATTTATCCACCAGCTCTGAAAACAAAAATAATATCCCTTCCGCCGATTACATATCGCCAAGTCGAATAATGCCCTTTAGTCTCCAGATGGCAGCCACATGATCCCAAAAGATTGATGGTTACAATCCTATGGCATCCGTAGGTGTATAAATAAAAGTGCGTGAATCTTAAAGCTTCTCCGAACTGCGTTCCAGATTTTAGACACAGCATTTAGCACTTTAAAGCGGGTTTTTTTAAAATAGCTGCCATCCAACTTCTTGAACAAAAAGTGCTTCACCTCAGGGCCCAGAATCATCTGATAGATTGAAGGGGCTTCCGCTACGTTGCGAACCTCTTCCCCAGTTAGCAAGATACGTGCATTAACCAGAATACAAGCATATTAACAAAACAAAAAAGCTGGTACCGCCCACCCTCCTCTTTCTCGAGGGAGGGTCATAAATCGGGCAGCTCTTCGCGGTTTCCCTGGAGCCCACATATATCTGGCACACAATGATTGTAAATGTTGAAATTGTTTACCTGATACCTCCAAGGGTACTGCCCTAAAGAACTACATTACCCTAGGCAGTACATCTATTTTCTGTACATTATCTCTACCGACTAATGAGAGATGCAGATTTTCCCACCTCTCAAGTGAGCGCTTGACTCCCCCAATAATATCACCCCAATTGACCTCCACAATCTCTTTTACAGAAGTACGTATCTTAATGCCCAGATATGTGGCTTTGCTAACTACTCTAGAATCATTGCCCAATATGTGACTGGTACAAAGACTTTGGGTTTTAGATGTATTCAGTTTATACCCTGATGCGATCCCAAACTTCTGCGCCAAATATTCTATTTCGTGTACTGCCAGGCCAGGATTTGAGGTTATAATCGCAATGTCATCCGCGTACGCCAATACACAAAAATGGTCTTGTCGTACACTAAAGGGTATAATCCTATTACTCCGCTCTAACATAATAATAAAAGGGTTAATATACAGCGCAAACAAAAGGGGTGAGCAGGGACATCCTTGTCGTGTGCCTCTAGAAATCAAAATTGTCTCAGAAGAGCGCCCCATTGAGCACATTTTTGCCGTGGGGAGGTGATATAAGGCCTGCAAGACTTGAATATATCCCTGCCCAAACCCCATTTGCTGTAAGCCCCCCCATAAAAAATGCCATGACACACGGTCGAATGCTTTTTCAGCATTGAGTAAGAACAAACCCTAATTCTCTAGCTTCTGCCTGTGCTATATCAAAGAGGGTCACTACTATGTTCAGATGGTCTACCGTCCCCCTTCCTGGTATAAAACCGTGTTGTTTTAAAGATACTAAAGGTACTATAACTTTTGCCAGCTGGGTAGCCAAAATGTTTGCATAAATTGTACCGTCACAATTAAGAAGGGAAATTGGACGGTAGGACCCAGATAGCTCGGACGGCTTCCCCTTTTTCTTAAAAATACAGATATTAGCCTCAGCCCAGGATTGCGGTATCTCTCCTTTTTGTGCGGTTTGACAAACCAGGAGCATATCCGATTTAACGTCTTGGAAAAAGCTCTTATAGATTTCCAAAGGAAGTTTATCTGGTCCTGCAGCTTTTCCTATTGTAAGACTATTAATGGCATGTTCGAATTCATCTAAGGCAGAGGTATTCAATCTGTGGGGCGCTACCCCCAGGGGGGCCATGGAGCCTTGGAAAGAGGGTCGCGCATTTCCAGGCTAATCATTTCTGCCTGGAGTCCAGAGCATAAGCTCTTCCTTTAGGAAAATGACAACCGTCTGGGACACTTCATTCGATTCTTAAAATGCTTCAGCTTAAGTTAATTGAGACTTTTGTGCTGTGGAATTAAGAGGCCCAACAGACAGGTACAACAATCCTTTGTGCCAGGGTGCCTGCTTTTCTGACTGAAATACAACCCTGCAAACCTGCGCTATGAGTTATTCTGCAAACCTAAAGGGTGCTTGGGAGCAGTTCTGGCCTTAATTGCTCGATTTACTCCAAGCATTGTGATGGCAAAGATTTTTTTTTTAAAAGTGGTAGCACTAGGAGTTAACAACTGGGCTGTGAAGTGCATGCTTTTAATCCTAATTGTATTTACACAGGGGAAAGTACCCCTGAGGAGGTGTTGCAGGGGCAGATAAGCACAAATAAATATTGCTTTACTTATGGTCATGTAAAATCCACATTTTGGAAGCTCCCTTTTATTCTAAAACAATTTGCACAGTTTGTGACAGTCTATCTTATAATGTGTGTAATGCAAGCATAAAATAATGACTTACACATTCACAGTGCTTTCTGTCACAGGCTGTGACCTTGTAGCACTAAAAATACACAAGTCACTGCACCAACCAAATTTAATTCTGTGGCTCTCTGGTTACACACAGACCTCTGCAGCGCTTTAACTAATAGAGGTTTCATAATGTACTACACTGCATTTCCCTCTAAGTAACAACTTTTCAAAATGTATTTTTCATTCAAGCTACCCATTATTTTATATGTAGATACCTGATGGTGAAAGACCTAAAGAACTAACAAAATATTTTGGGGCTGATTTATGAGAGGCTTGCACAGCAGCACTTTTTTAAAGCCCCAGCAGCACAAGCGTCTCAATCATATGCATGAGGCAGCGCAAAGTCACCCTGCGTGGCTTTGCATGGCCTCATAGATATGGAGTAAGACAAAGCAGTGCAAGACGCTGCGTTGTCTTACACTATGTGAAATAGAAGCTCCATGTGCATTGCGATGGGTGTTCCCATGCAACACCAATGGATGAACAAATCCATGTAAACCTAGGGCAGCGGCAAAACCTTACTCCTCCACATGGCAGGCGGAACGAGGAGAAATGTTTTCCTTTCTCCACGTTATTTCATCTTTCCATGTGTGCTGCACACAAAGAAAGAGGAAAAGCCCTCTGTGCTGTGCATTGTTTTTGTGCAGGAAGGTGCCCCTTCCTGTACAAAAACAATCCTGCCTACATTGGCGTTAGGCAGCAATTTGTGCACCAATGCAGAGAGAAAGGACAGGAATGCACATTATTTCATAAATAAGGTGCATTCCTGCCCTTTCACATTGGCGTAGGGCAGCGCAGCAAGAAGACTTGCGGCGCTGCCCTATACCAATTCCTCATAAATAAGGCCCTTTGTTTTTAGCCACACCTTTGACTATGCCCTCACACTCACTGACCTTTGGTTTGCTAAACACTGTTTAATATTATTTCCCCTCTGTAAAAATGATTTGCTGTGGGAATTGGGGGTGTTTATGGTTTTCAATAGATGTCGGTGAAGAGGAGTGCCAAGTTCTAGAAATTTTTATCAGGAGGGGGTCCTTACGCCTAAAAGATTTTGACAAGGGGGTCTCGGCATCAACATTTTGAAGACCCTTGATCTAAGGTGATGGACTCATCCAGCTTCTTAACATCCTCCTGTTCCAATTTTCCCCAGAGTGAGGGTGGGAGCCCGAGATCCATAGCAGACCACCCATTCTCCTGCCCTGTGTACAATTCTGTATAACATTCAAAAAAGACCTTGAGAATTTCCTGAGGGTTATATGTTTCTGAGTGCTATAAAGCGATAAATCTTTACAAATTAATATCTCCCGACATTGGATTTTTCTCGTTTTGGTATCATTTTAAAGATAAACATATTTCCTATTTTTCTAAATTGGCGTTAGATTTCTATTATGTGTTGTGTCTTAATTATTTACTGAATTGGTGTTTTAAATGCATTACATACCTGTCTTTGAAGTTAAGCCTGCCTGCTTGCAGCCAAGCTACCAAGGGTTGAGCATGGGAATAATTGTCTAAGACCTATGCTGAGTCCTATCAGGTGTTACCTTATTGCCAGTGGCAGAACTACATTTGCCCCTACCAATAATCCATTTTCCAACAATATCCTTGTGTGAAATGTTTTGAAGGTAGTCATAGCTTAGTATTTTTCACTAGATGAGTACTAGAGGAGTAAAAAACCTATGCTAGACGTTATGCTCACACCTTATGCTCACACCTTTGCTCCATAGTGCAAAGGTGTTTGCGTTCTGCTAGGCTGGGGTGCTGCTCTCTCGGTCTAGCACGACACAGATTGAAAGCAAACTGATTATAATCAAGCAAAACCTCCAGAAATAAAGCTAGAGAGAAACAGCATTACAGGGGAATGTACTTGTTTCATCTATTCGCCTTACGCTTCAATAAACTCATACCTGATTTCAACTCAAGTGTAGAGAAGCACACTATAAGTAAATCACCAGCTCACCAGTAAGGTTCACATGCTTCTGGAAAGAACAGACAACTCCTTTCATGATTTACTAAGCGAGTAGCAGACAAAGTATGTGAATATGTACGCATATCAAAACAAGCATTGTAAAGCAAATAGTTTTGACCTTTTTTGATAGAAGTAAACTAATTTGCTTTTGTATGTGCAGTTTATCACATTAATCACCAATCCATGCATCCTGGCATTTATCCGTGGAAAGGCACTTGTATAATAGTTTTACAGTTAACAGCAGTAAAACATACAAAAATATGAGAGTACTATTCCAATTTTTCCACTCTGAAGAATGCATGATTTTGGTCTTATTAAAATCTCCAAAAGTCTCCTTTTTCTTAGCCTTAAACTGGAAGGGGTATATTATCAAGACAGGCGATAAAATTGAAGCCCATGTTAGATGTCCTTCACATCTAACATGGGCTTCAATTGGAATTCCATAGAGCATATTATCAAGCCCATTATCGCCGTTTTAGCGGCAGTTTTCTGCCGCTCTAAAGCGGCGATAATGTTATCTCCTGTCTTGATAATATGCCCCAAGAAGATTTAAATGCCCCCCAATGTTTAATTGTATTTGAAAATTTGGCGCTGTTCACAATATGACCACAATGAGAAAGCCATAGTCCCCCCTCTGTCTATCTCTCTCTCTCTCTCACACACACACACACACACACACACACACACACACACACACACACACACACACACACATCAACCCACATACACACACACCTCACCTCCCACTAAACGTATGTGTGTGTGCAAATGAGTCATATCTAACCTCAAGGAGTATGGGGCTAAATTCATGACACACGTTCACTTCTAACACAAGCATAATATTGGCAAAAAATAACAGTATACAAGAGAGTCTTTCTGTTATGCAAAATCCTAGCCTTCTTTTAGATATTCTAGCAACCGTAATGCCTGATGGATGAGGCTATGGGAAATACTCACTAAGCTTGGGGCTGCAGTGCCATGGGTTGTATCATGGCTCTATGCTGAGAAAAATAATATTGAAATACACAAATAACATAAAATATTGAAAACCCAAATATCACAACTGTATACTTTCAAAAATCAGCCTAATTTTAGACAATACAAACAATACTGCATTCAGTATATAATTATATATACACATACAAAAATAAGTAAGAAGTAATTGAAGATCCATTAAATATATAACAAAATCACTAATTAGCATTTACCAGAAATGGTGCAAAAAAAATCTAACTAGTCTCCAACCAACCCATCAAATTAAACTTAAAAACAGTTAAGAAATAAATAATTTTCCAATTAAAAGCAGTATGAAAAACACAACAACATTCTTTCTGAAGAACATGACAGCGAGACAACATCACTCTGTTGGATTGCAACCCCATATGTCTGACGTGGAAGAGGCAAGGAATATAGATCTCGAGATGAGACACTGTACTTTTGGAGCAGTACGTTTTAAAAAAGCTGTCACATCGGACATTCAGTAGACTTGTGCTGTTGAGATTAGCATGATCAGATTGGGCTGAATGGTCACTGCAAACATTTTGATCACCAAGGTATATGTTGAGTGTCGTCTGTTTTATGATGTGACAGAGCCAACAAAGTGTGATTACAGTCTGACAGTTTACCACGTGGTGTGATACCACCGGACTATATGTTGTGTATTGTCAATTTAAGATGTGACAGTGTCAATAATGGGTGATTACGGTCCATGGAATTGCTAAGAAGCTTCCGACCACTAAGATAAATGTTGTGTATTGTCTGTTTGTCATATGACAGCATCAATAATGTGTGCATGCATGTCTCACTGATGGAATATAAATATTGAATACCGCAAGACGTGTTACATTTTACTGCTATCCTTGTGCTAAAACATACAATATATGTTTTCCAGGTAGATCAAGTAGGGTTGATTACGTGTAGATGGGATAATGGTTAACTATGCCTATTATACCCAAGAATGTAACTAGAGGGTATTCACCCACTCTCTCTGAGCCAATGGAACTTGCTTAAGAACCTGAATTAGGTAAGCTAGGTTTAAATCCATGCACATTTGAAACCATATATCCCAGCTCTATGGGTGGTTCCCATGAAACTGTGTGTATAGATGATGAAGGAGTGGCCTTCTTGCCTTGTGGTGTGCTGCTAAACTGGAGTGGGGTCTCACTTTATTAGTCACACGAGTGGGTGTGTTGTGCCCACCTGCTTCAGCAATGTTCAGTAATGAGTATCTTGTTTCTGGTATCCTACAGGTTTGGGAATACACACAGGTAGGAGAGCCTTATGACTTCTTACATTCACTTTTCAATAGAATTAGTCAGAGAGGTCTGTGGTTCCCTGAAAAAGGCAGAGTGACCATTTAGACATATCAAATTTCGCTGAAACATATTGGCATAGTAAGGATGCTAGAACCCCTGGATTCTTGATAGGCATCTGTAGCTTAGTTTTTCATTATGGTATGATTCCTACTGAATACAGATATTTAAGTAAACCCGTAACCATTTTCATTTGACTGGACCTCCGGAAATGTCCATAAAAAGTGAATATCTAAGAGCTCCTGATAGCGGTTGAGTATGCCTTAGTAGTATTGTCCTGTAGTGTAGTTCCTATAGTATCCTTCATGCAGGATTTGCGCTGTTTACGGATAACATAAACTGTGGGTCTGGTGGCAGACTGACTCTGTACCCCCCCCCGCCGAGTATGTAAGCCTATTTTTGTATTAGCTTGCTTGCTGTGCCACTTGAATCTCCTTTTATCAGAGAGATTAGTTTTTGGCAACCTCAGAACACAACAAACCCTGATTCCTCAGACTCGTGGAAACAATATGCTACTTTTCACCCAGTAACTCGTGCTTTCTTGTGTTCTCTCAGAGAGATACACAGAAGAAACAGTCGGGCGTGTTTACAATAAGAATTTATTGTACCGTTGTTCTTCTCATGTAAAGTATATGTGCTGCTACAACTGTTACACAGTAGCAGAGATCTAGAATCAGCAGTACAGTGAATAAAAAGGAATAGTACAGCTCTACCATTTTTCAATAGTCATGAACATATACATGAATATAAAATGCATTTATAAAATAAATTGCGTACTCCTAAGATGCCTATCTAGATTTACCTGAGTGTACCTAGCATGTGAGTAGGTGCGAAAAAGCTAATAAGCCTAGGAGTCTAGAAGTCTAAGAGCCAAGAACCCCTCTAGGATTTAGTCAAACCCCATTACCTGAATAGTGAGAGTGTGGGACTTCGTACTGGACTTGAGTTGGACAACCCGCAAGGGATAGTCAGACCACTGTCAGCTGGGGCGGTGGCATGTCGGAGCCGCAGCGTCTCTGGTCAGTGTGTCGGACTTGAAGTCTTGTTTCCCTCCTGCCTACTGATAGCAAGAGGTGCTGTATTTATACAGTCCATGTGCATGTGTTAGCCATTGTTCAGTATGAGGATGACCTTGGGGATTAAACCTTTTGCGTAGATAGGAGAGGTGAAGTATACCCCCTGGAGAGTGTTCTCATAAATTATTCAGATGTGCTAAGAATGACGTCTTAGCAATGTCGATTGGGAAAACCCACCCTCAGCATGGAACTAGGTGAAAGGTTTAGTCCTTAAAAGGTGTCAGTCCTTATAAGGCATTCGGTCCCTATAAGGCATTTTGTTATTTGGAGTTATGTCCCTATAAGGCTCGTTCATATGAAATGAAGGGGAGCTGATGTAGGGAAAGAGTACGATGTTCTCTAGACCTATATTAGGGTACCGATATGAAATATAACAGTCCTACCATGGTGAGAAAAACACCAGTGATGCAGCATGCCACCATTTGGTGGGTAAGACGTTTTTTCTTAACATTATTAATATCCTTGTAGTAAGTGGCATGGACTGTAGTCAGGAACAAAACCCTGGGCTTTTGCATCTTTGGTGTAAACACAAATGCACTACTCCCACTTCAAATGTAACCACATTGAGGAAGGTGCTGGACTTTTAGGAGGTCAAGTGTTCAAGTTTGCTATTACTTCTCCAAGCTGAACCACAATGGGGACAGTGTTGCACATTTGGGGGTAACATTTTCTATTCCCACTACGAATGTAACTACATTGGGAAACGTGTTAGACTTTGGAGGTTGGGTTGGATTCAGATTTACTATTCCCACTGAAAACTTAACCACATTGTGGAAAGTGTTGGAGGTCAAGTTTAATATTATCTGTCTATGCTTAACCTCATTAGGGAAAGTGTTGGACATTGGGGATGATGGCAGGGGTTACATTTACTACTCTGATTTCAAACTGAACCTCCTTGAGGAAAGTCCTGGACTTTGAGGAGGTCAAGTGTGCCATTCCCATACATTTATTTTAATTGAACATGATTAGAAATAAAGAATATTTTTCAATAATAAGGAACAAAAACAGTTTAATAAAAAATATTATAAAATCATATATATTCCAAATTGTAAAAAATAAAAACAAAAAATAAAAAGCCTATATATAATAATTAATGTTTTACATAATTAAACATAAATGTAGAGGTAATCTCATAAACAGATATTTAAAAATGTTTAAAGTTAAAAAATTCACACAACAATTTTAATAATAACAAATTTATAAAATTAAATAATGCAATTTACTTCCATACTATTCCTTTATGATCCAATATCCCACTCCCAAAATTAGTTTACAAAATAATTCTTACATTTTAAAAACAAATACAGTGCAGTGCTGAAAAAATAACATACAAAAAATACACTTAAAAAACGATCTAAATTCCAAAGATATAATACACAACAAGAAACAGGAGTCCTATCAAATTATCAATATGGATTTCGCTCAGGTCTCGGTACAACCGAGCAGAAACTTAATTTGTCATTAATCATAGGTAAATATACATTAGCAAAGAAGGGTAAACTTTTCCTAACGTTTGTAGATTTAAGCTCAGCATTCGATTATGTTAAACATGATGAGCTGTGGAGTATTCTTAAAGAGATGGAGGTTGGTCCACCGTTGTTATTGTTTATTAAGGAACTATACAGGGGGGCAGGGGCGAGGGTTCGATATGGGAGACAGTGAGAGTATTTAACCAAGTTTTGTATAAAAAAAGGGGTGAGACAAGGGTGCATACTCGCCCCTTTCCTTTTTTCGCTATGTATTAACAGTCTAGGACAGCACTTGAGTGAACACCAACATGACTACCCAACCGTTAAGGATACCCCTGTCCCTATTTTATTGTATGCGTATGACGCAGTTAGGTCTACAAAGATCTGTCACTAATTTTGTTACATATATGAAAGTCAGGGGCTTAAAGGTAAACATTACTAAGACCTATACAATGAGTTGTGGAACAAAAAGGAGAAAAACATGTGACTTCTTTATTGATAATAAAAAAATTGAAAGCACAGACAGATTTTCCTATCTGGGAATACATTTTGACAGGAATGGTTCTTGGAAAGTGGCTATAAATGCACGGAAATTGACTTTTTCAAGAACAATAGGAGCAGTTATTAATTTCTCCAAGAAATTAGGCGGCAGACCTGTCCCAGAGTTACTAGATATCTATAAATCTAAATGTATTCCAACAGGGACATATGGGGCAGGTAGCTGGGGTATCAAAGGAGCAGAATAAATTCAACGCTGTGAAAATACTTTCATCCGCTACCTGCTGGCGGTCCCCAGCTCTACTGCTACTTTTAGCTGTCATAGGGAACTTGGCCTCACATACATTTCTGACATCATTAGAATTAATCCCCTACTATTGTGGCACAAGGTGCAGGTATCTATGGAGACAGGTTTAAACAGAGATGTAATTTTTGATTGTCTTAAATTAGATAGAGTGGCTAATATATCATGGATTAGTTATATAAAAAGAATGTTGCACGATATTGGCCATCCAGAATATTTTGACTCCCCAAATAGTATGGAAACTGTATCTAGAAAAACATTAAAAGCATATTGCCTGAATCACTTGGAGAATAAGCGATGGATTATTGAGAGAGATAAAAAAACAGTCATGGACAATCATTTGATGACAATATGTACATGGTTACAACCTTATTTGGCAATGGTTCAGAGCAGTTTTTGTCGTATGCTTTTAGCCCGTTTTCGCTGTGGGTCTTTTTTTAGAATGATTACATTCCCAGAAACCAATGATTGGACGAAAAATTTGCCCATATGTCCATGTGATGATATCTCAATACAATCAACCTTGCACTGCACACTGTTTTGTAAATATTATGTTGCACCGACAAAAAATGTTTTAATGCCTACCCTCAGAAGCTGGGGCCTAAGACTATGTAGAACAGCCTTCCTAAGGCTACAACTCCTGGAAAATGAACAAACTATCATGGCCATTTCCTTCTTTTTAAGGGCTATCATTAGGTACCGGAATACCATGTAAAGCTTCGTTATAATGTGTTCCTTGGTACTGTTCTGTGTATATATATGGACTGTTTCTTATGATTCTGTATTGTGTAATATAATGTGAAAAGTTTTTATATTTTTTTAAAAATTGTGCTTTTATGATGTTTTATTGTATCAAAATCGAATAAAGCAGATTTGATTGATTGAAAAAAATACAGAACAATATTTTTATCAATGACATTAAAAAAATTGTAAAATAATTTATATTCTCTCTGCATTATAACGACTCACGAAATTTTTGTTATCATGGTATTTAAGACAAAACATTTGGGTTTTATGATGTTCTTAATACAATATTTTGTTTGAACTCCATGTCATGAGGAGTATGCAATCCTGGGCATTCATCTCATTCTGATCGTTTTATAAATTGACACCTGTCCCTCCTTTAGAAAGAATTCACGCAGAATAAATAACTTGGACATAAAATGCCGGATTGTGGCTCTAGGTTTATGTGCCACAACTGTTGAAAGACGAAAGAGTTTCCATTGGCTCATTCATTCTAGGAGAATCTGTTTGAGATGCCAAATTGCACTCTGATTCACAGGTGCCTCCTAGGCTATATTCACCATCGAAGAGGTGAGGACCAAGTACATCACTGGTCATTGAAGATATTTCATTCGCTAGATAAAAATAGGTATGTACACATGCATATGTATAATATATATATATATGATTATGACTTTCAATACCGAGTCTCCCACTATCAGACACATCCTTAACAAACATTGGCACCTGGTGAAGATTGATCGAGTTATAGGAGGTCAGCTGACACCGCATTCCTAGTGACTTATCATAAGTCACATGCTGGGGGAAAACCACATGGGTAACCTGAAACAAGGAGGGTGGCTACAGGAACAACAGGGCTTTTACAAATGTGCAAAGCCCACAAAGTGAGCAAGAATGTGAAAACGTACATTACCGACTGAGAAAACAGTGATCATTGTGTATGTGTATTGGTGTGTGCCTGTGGCCACTGGTACATTGGCAATACTATATTTCAAGTAAAGAAGAGGATGCTAGAACACCTAAAGGCCAACAAAAATGGTGACCCAAATTATCTCATTGCTAGACATTGGTGCAAGGACCATGAGAAGAATCCTGACACTAATTATGATAGCAGTCGGAACGCAACTGGTTTGTCGGTTATGGTCAGACCGCCATCTGCTGCTGCGGTCCACCGATGCATTATGATGCATGTGGTCAGAGGCAGCAATCGAAGGGACCAACCAACGTGTTCATACAGGCTTAAGAAGCCTGTGGGTTACTTGGAAACTCATCATGAGAAAAGGGTAGACAAGTGCACTCCGTGTGTTTCAATTCAACAGTTCATCCAAGTTTCAAAAGTTATGGCGTGCAGCCCGACCGCGATCTGTCCTGAAGCCACATGAGGATTATTAACGTAAGGAAGTTTGAAGCGTGTGTACACTCCATGTTCGGACGCACTGAAAATATCCAAAGTGTACCACAAGTACACCAAGTTGATCCAAAACTTAATTCTTTTATTTCAGGTAATTCGATAAGTCTTCATATTCATCTTGTTACATGTTAGACAACAAGTATAGTTAGATCCTACACGGCAGATGTGCCTCAATCTTCTTTCTGTCGCATGCCCCATACTTTAAACATATCCTTAGTGATTCATCTTGTCGCAATGCATTTCGGGCCTATTTTATAGCCCTTCTTCAGGGGTTCACTAGAAAAGTTAAAAAAACATTACTCTTAGATTATATAATCTGCTCAACTGTGCGTTTTAAAAATTCATCATTCTTGTGTCACCCCAACTTACTAATTAACATTTTCCTGCTATGCGTCTAATCATGCGCTACGATCTCGCTTAAACAAGACTCCCCCCGGAGGTTCACTAAATCTTATGGCAACGTTTAAACAAACCACATATTATCACATTTCAGTAACGCCTCCCTGTACGTTTATAGCCGTGACTTCAACATTTCAATTGTGAGAAGTTAGCCTGGCATATGCTGGTCACTAGTTATAGTGGCCACCTTGCACCAGTCCAATTCGACTCTTATGGTAGATAGGTTTAAGACAACCTTTTAAAGAAAGCTATCCTATTGGTAGCTGTGGAGAGCAGCCTTCAGGCTAAGTCTCAGAGGAATGTAAAGCAGCTTGTTTTACCTTACAATCTCTTGAATTACCAAATGAAAGGACACCATGCAGGTATATATATCAAATATATATGTATTTATTTATAGACACACTCTACTAATCTCCTTATGAGATTAGAAGCCAGGAACACATTCAAATATCAACGTTTCACAATAAGTTAAGCACAAATATGGCTGGGGCCCTAGGGGCGTACCAGACCATATACTAAAAAAGAGGTTTAGGAAAGTCGCTGGGACTTCACTACTGCAGTGAAAGCAGGTAAGTAACAGACCCACGGGAGACGCATGCAGTGAGCGAACACAGCCGCGGGTTCCCTATTAATTAGAATGGAGCAAGTCGCGGATTGATTTTTTAAAGTTTTAGGGTACTTCGAGGAAGTCTACAAGCAAGCCACTTACAAGGTAAGTAATTTGAGGGCCAACACACACTAGGGCACCGGAGTGCACGAGTTACCTCACCCAGGGAAGCCTGGTGCATAGGTGTCTTTTGGTGTCGGGTCGCGTCGCGTCGCTGTTTTCTATGGAGACCAAAGAAGATTTGCTGCTTGCGAAGACTGAAGAAGTGTCCGGTGGAATCCAAGGCTGGATTCAAGATGTAGAAGACCTGAAAACTGAAGGGACAGTGTTCACAGTCACTTGCCAGTGACCCGGGGCCAGAAAGATGGATGCCCACGGATGTCGCTTGATTTCAGGTGATCAATGGTGTTTTGACTCCTCGTTCACGAGGTCCAGGAGAGATCGACGATGACCAGCATCTGGATTCGGAGTGTCCCACAATGTCTGCAGCTGATGGCGGTGTCGGCAACTGGATTGGAGCCAACATGCCTTGGCAACAGCAGGCCTGGAGCAACCAGAGTAGCCCTTTTAGTCAATAATAAAGTCTTCGGGGGACCCACAAGCCAATGGGCAAGGGATCGCAAAGGCGCCTCTTGAGGAAATGCTTCACAGGAGCACACGGCCACTCAGGATGGGATAGGCCTCTGATTTTCGCTGCAAAACCTGCTGGAGGCTTGGGCCACAAGTGGTTCAAAGCACAAGTTCGTAGAACGTCGTGAAGGGGTTGCACTCGATAATAGTGCACGGTTCCCAGGTATTGCTGTTCCTCGTCACCCGTGGGGTCCACTCGCCTTAGCTCTGCTGGGGACTCACAATGGCTGTCGAGAAGTCAGGAAATCCTCTTCTGGGGCTGCAGGGACTTCGGACTCTGCCGGGAGCGGGAAAGTTTGTGACCATTGATTCAAGTTTTGGTGCCTGCCAAGCAGGGGAGTCACTCCTTGACTCCAAGGGAGATTCTTCTGTCTTCCAAAGGTAGTGGAACGTCGAAGGACCAGGATTCTTCTTGCAAAGCATCATCCAGGGTTATCTACTTTGCAATGGCAAGGTTTCCTATCTTATACTGAAGATAGGGGAGGGACTAGCTCTATGAACACTCCTCTGGGAGGGTCAGGGTAGGGGGTGGTTACACCCACTTCCCTTTGTCCAGTTTCGCACCAGAGAAGGGGCTGGTAACCCCTGAACCGGTTTGAAGCTGGCATATGCACAGAGGAGCCTACTACTGCCCCAGTGCAGGACTTCAAAGCACTCTAGGAGTGCACCCACCCAGCCCCAATACACTACCTGTCTGGAAGGTGGTGACACCTCCCTGTGACAAGATGCCTATTGTTGGGCTTCCTCCACTGCGAGTTTCAGTCAGCAGCAGGAGGGCAGCCCAGTGTCTGTGCTGGTGGCATCCATTTTGTGATGCCAGGGCTCTTTCAGATTTCTACCGTATTACCACAGTAGGCTCATGTCGTCCCCTCTAGAAGGGTGGGATCGTGCTCGCACATCATGGACTGATGTGGGGGTATGATTCCAAGTTGTTTGACACCAAACATGTTTTGATGCAGTCATTGCAAAGTTAGCATTTATAATGCACTTAAGAGTATATGGTTTAACCGTATCCACAAACAGCCACAAGGAATAGACCCTCACAGCTGCAGAGGGGCCCTGCTCAGGCAGAGGCATCCCCTCACATTGTAAACCAAGCACCCTGCCCTCAGGATTGATAGGGCCTGCCTTAGAGGTTTACTTGTGTGTGTATGGTGAGATATAGGAACATATACCTCAGTGAGGAGTGCTAACATTACCTCGCCCTGGCTGCAGTAGCAGGCCTGTGATGTCAGATTTAGTCTGCTTCCCAGGGGTGGCATAATACATGATTCAGCCCCTGGTAGGCCTGTGAAATACCTATGCCCTTGGTACCCAGGGTACCATATACTAGGGACTCATAAGGTACCACAGTATCCAATCACTAGTGCATCTAGTATGCACTCAAAGTTGTTTAGAGAGAACAGAGAGACTGGGGCCCTGATTAGGAGGGACCCAGCCAGACTATAGCCAGAAACCAGTGTATACATCAGAAAAAAGTGGGGGCAACATAAGTGCAGATCCTACTCTCCTACATCAATGCAACCACCTCTTTCTGTAATCACATAACCCTCCCTTCATACCTTTTATCTTAAATCATTGCTGTCTGCCATTTTCGCAATACAACGGAAATCATGTTTCTAACAACCTCATTTTTAACTGGTAATTACGGGAACTCCTCCCCTCTCTACTATCCAATTACATTGACATGGCTATTCCGCCTCACTCTTATTGCAACTACAACTCCCATAATACAGTGTAATTGTCTTGTTGCTACCTCCGTGAATTTCTAAAAATACTGATCGTTCATAAACCCTTGTGTAAGCAATTCGTGGTTTGTTTAAACAAGGTTGTTAGAAACATGATTACCGTTGTATTGCGAAAATGGCAGACAGCAATCATTTAAGATAAAAGGTATGAAGGGAGGGTTATGTGATTACAGAAAGAGGTGGTTGCATTGAAATGTTGAAATTAAGATTTAGGGAACCTCCGGAGAGTCTTGTTTAAGCAAGATCATAGCGCATGATTAGACGCATGGTGGGAAAATGTTAATTAGTAAGTTGGGGTGACACAAGAATGATGAATTGTTAAAACGCACAGTTGATTATACAATCTAATAGTAATGTTTTTTTAACTTTTCTAGTGAACCCCTGAAGAAGGGCTATAAAATAGGTCCGAAATGCATTGGGAGAAGATGAATCGCTAAGGATATGTTGAAAGTATGGGGCATGCGACAGAAAGAAGATTAAGGCACATCTACCTATACTTGTTTTCTAACATGTAACAAGATGAATATGAAGACTTATCGAAAATACCTGAAATAAATCAATTAAGTTTTGGATCAACGTGGTGTATGTGTGGTACGCTTTGGATATTTGCAGTGCGTCCGAACTTGGAGTGTACACACGCTTCAAACTTCCTTACGTCACTTGGAAAGTCCTCATAACGCCTCAAGAATGGCGTTTCCGCCGTTAGGATTATGATGTCGGTTTCCAACACCCAAAAGTATGTTGGCCTTTCTGACATGGGTTGGTTGCTGAAATCCAACTTTGGGGGCCCCTATCAGTTTCCCCTCCCCACCTGGCCATTCGCATTTGGGCCTGGTGCCCCCTTAACATCCCTGCACCGTGTGAGGTGCCTGCCGCACGGTGCAGGGTTGTTGAAAAACTTCCAGTTTTCAATGGAATCTTGTGCTGTGGGTGTTTTCAGCCCACCGCACATGCTCCCATTGGAAAATTGATGTTTCCAACAACACTATAGGCCTAATTATGATGTCAAGTCTGCCCGACATCATTTCCGCACTGTGACCAACCGATCTCCTGTCGGCGGTCTCGACTGGCCAATTAGGAAGCGACAGAACACTGTTCGGTCGCACTCCTATTCTTTACAATGGAAGCATGCATTCCGAAATGCATGCTTTCATTGTAAAACGAAGAGGTGCAGCTCATCCCTGCACCCTGAGGCAGTCACCTCAATGGTGTGCCCCCTCGGCCACCCATGGGCACCCTGCTGGGGGCTCCTAAAATTGACTTCTGACAGCCTTTCAGTAATGAAAAGGCCAGCACAAAAAGGATTTTGGAATCTGACATTGCAATCCCCTGGCCGAAAGAGCCGCCTTTGGGATTACTGAAATCATTCCGACGGGCGGACGGGCTCTCTGAGCCCATCGGAAGCCAGTCAGAATGACTAGTCGGATTCCTTTTTGACCGCCACCATCATAATGGGTAGGTCAGAAAGGAATCTGTCTGATTAAGATGCATTAGGAGCGGCTTCGACTGACTGTCAGAGCTGTTTCCAAACGCATCGTAATCAGCCCCTATGTGCGGTCGCATTCAAATTAGGGTGCCAGAACCGCCGACCTAAGGTCGAGTGGTTCCTTCCCTGCAACGGTCCACCCGCCATCGTAATGAGGGCCTTGTTCTTTGTTTGGTATTGACAGGACTGCCCTGAACCCGAGGAGGTGGCGACAGAGAGTAGAAGCTGAGGATCCTCAATCAGAGTATATTATTCTCCTTGACTGCAAATCTCTGAGAGGTTTGAACGAGGATGAAGAACTGTTCGTGCAACTTGGATGAGCACCAGTTTAAGACATTATCTTACTCTTTAAATCTGACTCCATATTTTAAGCTCTTCTGACTGATACTAAATTATTCATTGGAAGTTTGTAAATTAGTTTCCCTGTCTCCCACTCTTCTGCAGTTGTCTTGCAACAGAGTACCCCAATTTTCAGAATCCCCTCCCCCTTAACATAAGTAGATGTTCCAATTTTTCATTATTTTGATACTTTTGCGGACATGTTTGTGATGTGCATTTTGGGAAGACATATCTTTGGAAGATGTTTATGGAGTTATCTGTTTGCTGCGGATACAAGAGTTAATTAATTACTGTTCGCAATATGAGGGTGGTTTGATTCAATTTTAATTTGATGATTTGATTGCATTGCATGTATTATGGACATTTAAGAATTTTGCACCTTCTATGGTATACTGTTAATATTGATCAACTATTAGCTTGGCTTGTGGGAATGCATTTATGTATAGACAATTGACCTCATTATTCTGTTGCTGCAAATTACCTGGTTATACACATGGTCACTTGACCTTGATTAACACAATGCCACACATGTGAATAAATTGTATGAGATGCACTGTATAGATGGCTTGCTGTAGTAATTGTTTGCACTATCATTCATGATATGTATATGTTGGAATTGGCCCTTTTTGCAGGGTCATCCCTGAACTTTTTGCCCTCCTCCTATTCTTTTTTCTGTCCTGGTGTTGGTGGTTTTGGGAATCTGGGCACTTTAGCACTGCTGTTCAGTGTAAAGTGCGTGTGCTCTCTGTGGTAAACATGATAAGACTGGTCTACACCTGTTTGGCGTATTTAATTTACCTGTCAGTCCCTTGTAAAGTGGTATCTCAGATCCGACTCTTCTTCCATGGCACTAGTCGATCTTCATTGGTTACCTGTCCCGCAACGAGTCATCTTTAAAGCACTTTGCTTAGTGTTCAGAGGACTTCATGGACAAGGACCTGTTCCGTTGCAAGAATTGTTCCAGTGGTATGTGCCCACTCGCTCCCTTCGGTCGCTCTCAGCACATCTTGTGGTAATTCCTAAGGTAATGAGAGCTCGGATGGGTGGGCGAGCTTTTGGATTTGTGGCAGCTAAACAGTGGAATACTCTTCCCTTGTCGCTGAGAAGCTCCGGAGACTTTTTCTCTTTTAAGAGGGAACTCAAAACATTTCTCTTCCCTAGGTCTGATTAATTTCTTTGACTGCTCTGTGTGGTGTTGGTATAATTGTCTGAAGCGCCAGGATACCCTTTGGGTGACAGTCTGCGCTATACAAATACGCCATACATACATACATACATACATAAAGTAAATGTACTGGTGGGTTTGCAGCGCTGCTTGCGCCACTCACCAAAGTAGCCTTTTTAAACCTGTCTCAGGCCTCTGCCATTGCAGGGTCTGTGCGTGCAGTTTTAGTGCGCTGTGACGTGACACCTAAATTGTGTGCCACGTCTGTAATTCCCCCTTTTACTGCATGTCAGTCACCCCTAAGGTAGGCCCTAGCTAGCCCTATGGGCAGGATGCATTGTAGATAAAAGGTAGGACATGTACCTTCAGTGCGTGACATGTCCTGGTAGTGACAAACAGACATTTTGGTTTCTCACTACTGTGAGGCTGCCCTCTCATAGGAATGCATTGGGGATTCCCTGATAAGTGTTTAAGTGGTAATTCCTGATATGAGAGGAGCAGCTTGGTCAAGTTTGGTATGTTTGGAATAGTGATAATAAATGCTGCGTAATGATGTGCACAGATTTATGATCACTATTTTAGAAATGCCACTTTTAGAAGTTGGCATTTCTGTGTGCTATGTGTCTTTGCCTGCCTGACAGTTACGATGTTTTTTTTTCTGAACGAAGACATTAGGCTCTAATACATTTTGGGTACATTGACAATGCGTGGGCCACTTTCTAAAACAAATTGTGTTGTTTGAGTTCGAATCCGTAATGAGGATCGAAAAAAGTACTGTGGTTGTGGGGTGTGAACATTAAGTTCTATCTCTCCAGTTATCATTTGCTGGAACGCTAGATTTACTGAGGTGCATCTTAATTAACATAAAAATAGAAATAAGGGTTGGTAAAGTAAAAATTATGGCTTGCACTACTATAAGATTCGGATGTGATTTAGAGTTCATGATGGGTGGATTTTGTGCCTTTTTAAAATATAGGGCAGCCATTGGTAACGATATACTCATCTTGATTACTTTCAGGTGTATCATGACCTGTCTGATAACTCTAACTATAAGTGAACCCTAAGTTGGGGGACTCGAAAAGTTCTTGGGCGACTAAAATAAAGAGGTGCTCAGACTACCATGGTTTGGGACAGTGGTCCTCATTGAGACATTGAATAAGGATATCCACGACTTCTATTTGATTTCACAGTAGGGAAGGTAAGAGCTCTGGACTGTTTGGTATCTGAATTGATGGGTGTAACTCTTTTATGGCCCAATACTGTTTGTTGCCTTTTTTTTTTAACATAGAACTGTTTATGTAGTGTCCTTATAATTATTAAGGACGCAGGATACCGGCTCGGAAAGTGGTTTAGCATTAGGGGCTTAGAGTGTTTTTAGTATTGGCGGTCCCTTTGCCTCCATTGTGGTCTTAATTATTGGAAACTGACGCTAGATGAAGACAAAATGATTGATTATCTTAAACTAACCTTTCTCTTGGTCAATAGGTTTATCATTACCTGTTGGTTACGGCGCACATATAGCTAGGTCAAGCCGTTAATGACGATTACTTGATCCACAAGAAGAGGACCCATGTTGAGGGGACAAGTACCTAGCTATTACTAAGGCAGAACAAGTGAGGAAGAAGTGGTCGAACATCTGATTAAATACGCACTAGGTGAGATACTAGCTTCCAGTGAGGTTTTTGATTCTTGCTATAACTTTATGTGCAATTTGTGCCTTTCTTAAATTTTGCAACATGGGTCTCATTTTAATATGACCAGGCCTCCTCACTCTGGTGGTGGTTCTTTGCACTCTAATGTTGAATTTTTTTTTTTTCACCGGAGTGTTTTAGTTCTGCTATAACTCTGTGACACTAGCCCCCTATTACTATTTAGTGTCAGGAACAGTAACTGGCGTAGCACTAATGTATATACATCAGTATATGTGGAAGAGAATTTTATCGTAAATATTGCCTTTTTAATCATTAAATTCTGTACATTGTGTTCGTTTATGGGTTTGTAACTGTATATTTGTATATATTTGTTCACAGCCTTGAAAAAGTCCGGATGGACGAAACACGTGTCGGCTGTTTTGTGTTGTAATGATACATGGGCATAACAAGAAAAGATCAATAAAAAATGAGAATTCAATGAAAACTGTGGAGCTTTTTGTGGACTTTTAACATATAACCTCCAAAAAAAAAAAAAAAATCAAATATAAAAATCTTGATCAATGCTTATGTGTGCCTCAACTGATGGGTAACTGATGTGTATTGCATAACTGGCTCTGGAGTGACAGGGGCTGGTGAGGTATGTGGCTCCAGAGGGGCTGGGTGGGTCAGCGCTAGGCTGAATAGGCAGATCTGCATTTAGAGTAGTGGGAGGAGTAGCTGCTGACCCTGAATAGGTCTGTGCCTGCCTTGTTCAATGCTGGCTTCACCCCCCTGTGGTTTGTCTGAGGACGGAGCCGAACCTAACAAAGGAGGTTTGTGAGCACTGTACACAAAGTGCTCCAGTACCCCCCAGAACCAGTTGGGACTGGTTTCCCCACGCCCTGTGCCAGGGCAGAACAAAGACAAACGCAGTATAAATATTGGGGTTGTGACCCCATGTAAGATGTGCTGTTTTGGGTGCTGCTTGTACCCGCTGGGCCCCAGGAGGAACCGCCATGAGGGACTGCCCCTCTGCTGGAGGGCCCTGTGAGCTGGCCTGCCTGAGCCCAGCTTTGCCTTTGGAAACTCTTGGCTCCTAGCGCCTCGTGAGCGCTACATCTCTTCTTCTGCTGGTGCTAGGACAAGGGGAGCGTTTGAGCCCTGCAGCGCTGGGCTGCAGAGTGTTCTGAGGGAATACCAGCATGGGGATTCCCCCGGGCTGCTTAAATTGTGGGCGGGAGCCTACCCTGCCGTTTTGTGCCCAGGAGCAGTGGAGTCATCGCTCCGTGACTATCGACATTCTGGGCGGGACTCCCATATGCCAGAGAGAGCCCCGTGTTTTGCCAAGGAAACGGAGCGGAAGCCCACCCCGTATCTTTGTGTTACTTAAAGAGGTCGCCACACCACGAGTGGCTACCCGGAAGTCAGGCGAACTGCCTGGACGGGGGCAGAGCCTTGCCCGAAGAAGCGGGGTGGAGCAGTGCGAAGACCGGAAGTCAGACGTCTTGTGCCTGAGTGTGGGCGGGGCTCCCGTGCACCGAGGAGAGCCCAGCACACTGGCCAGAGGGAGATGGAGCTTCACCAATTGCCACGACGCTGGAGAAGGGGATCGGAGCCTCACTGGCTCCTTGCTGTGACCTCCTCCCAGTTGGGCCAATGATAAGAGACTAGCCCCGGTGAGTGAGGCTGAAGATCGGAGCATTGCTGGTGCTGTGGGTAGCACCAGAAGAGCCCCGGTGAGGGGGGCTCTCAAGGCACGGTCAGTGCCAGTGCTTTGTCTTCCACAGCTGCACCGCAAGAGCGTGGGCAGCTGCAACAAGGGGGCACGTTGGTTTTAGAGTCCCAGCGTTGGTTTTAGAGTCCCGGAGTGGGGCTTGAGAGGCACTGCGGTGCCAAGGCTAATTTCTCCAGTTGCACAGCAGGAGCGCAGGCAGCTGCAACGATGGGAGCATGTGTATTTTGATATCGAGGAAAGGGTGAGATGCACCCCCGGCCCCAGTGCATCACGCACATTGTCTTCGCTGCCAGGGAGCCGGAGGGCCAGTTGGAAGGCCCTATAATTGAGAGCCCTGACTTTTGGACAAAGGGCATTTGCTGGGCAGACCCAGACGGGCCCCCGAGGAAGGCCAGTTGGCCTGTGAGTACCTGCGGTACTGTTAGGGCACAAGGCCCTAATGTGTTGCATAATGTGTTTATGCCTATGGTGATATGTGCTAAGTGTGAATGCCAGTAGTAACTGGTTGGTTTATATTACTTACCTATTCTTATGGTTCTGACAGCGGCCCGATTGGCCTTGTTCTATATATAATCCCCGTGTAAATTACTACCTAGTGCCAGTGGCACAGTGTATGTTTGTGATTATTTTCTAATGTGTTTATGATAATACAAAGGCTATTTTTATATAACCTTGTGTGGAGTTTCTTTTGTGGTGTGCCTAGTGTGTCGCTGCTGTGTGAGTGTGTTGCGCAAATGCCTTACACATTGCCTCTGGGATAAGCCTGACTACTCGTGCCAAGCTACAAAGGGGGTGAGCAGGGGTTATCTTCAGCGTGTAACTCCCTTGCCCTGACTAGAGTGGTGGTTTCCATGCCATTTCTAACAGTGTATTTCCCCTTTTGGCTTTTGAAAATGCATTCAAGTATAGTCACTTGTCTGTATTACTGCAGTGCCACAAATTACCTGGTTATACATATGGTCACTCAACCTTGGTTTATACAAAGCCATTGCCATGAATTCATTTTATGATATGTATTTGGTATCCGGAGGCTCTTGCCGGGACTATCCATTTCACCTTTGGGAACTAATGAGTTCAGTACTTAAGGACAGAATGTTCTGTTTTTGCACATTATGATATACTTTCTATATACACATGAGTAATGAAAGTGGCATTCCTCGTTTTATTACACACTGTTAAAATTGGAATTTACTTGATGTATACCACTATCATTGGACGTCAGTCTGTCTTCCTGAGATTGCCCTGTGGAGTCTTTTATCCCTGTTTACAAGTACACCAGCATGAGTTGTACTTTCTTTCTGCTTATTTACTTTGTTGGGCACTTAAAGGAAGTAATACACACAAGCAACTTAGGCTGTTACAAAGACTAAAGGGCCAAAATGTGTTGTACGTAAATAAAGCATTAACTTCACAAGCTATATCCTGGAGTGAGAGCAGTTTGTGTTCTGGATCCAAGATGCGTATCTATCTATCTATCTATCTATCTATCTATCTATCTATCTATCTATCTATCTATCTATCTATCTATCTATCTATCTATCTATCTATCTATCTATCTATCTATCTATCTATCTATCTATCTATCTATCTATCTATCTATCTATCTATCTATCTATCTATCTATCTATCTATCTATCTATCTATCTATCTATCTATCTATCTATCTATCTATCTATCTATCTATCTATCTATCTATCTATCTATCTATCTATCTATCTATCTAACTATCTATCTATCTATCTATCTATCTATCTATCTATCTATCTATCTATCTATCTATCTATCTATCTATCTATCTATCTATCTATCTATCTATCTATCTATCTATCTATCTATCTATCTATCTATCTATCTATCTATCTATCTATCTATCTATCTATCTATCTATCTATCTATCTATCTATCCCTCCCTCCATCCATCCATCCATCCATCCATCCATCCATCCATCTATCTATCTATCTATCTATCTATCTATCTATCTATCTATCTATCTATCTATCTATCTATCTATCTATCTATCTATCTATCTATCTATCTATCTATCTATCTATCTATCTATCTATCTATCTATCTATCTATCTATCTATCTATCTATCTCCTACTGGTGGTCGCCAGTAGGTAGTTATAGTTAGGACCTATTTTCCATAGGAAATCCGCAACATTCTATTCCCAATAACATTGGCGCCAATTGACGAATCTTCGCGTAATTTTCAAAACTTTTGGCCAGCTCCGGTCCGCTCGTATCCTGAACGTCTCGGGATGATTCGTGTAGCGGGGGCCGAGAAAAAAGGGGGGTCCCAAAACGTGTTTTCCCCATGCAATTTCCCATAGGACCTTTAGCCTCAGTCATGTGAGAATGAAGTGTGACATTCTCATTAAACATGTACATCCAACAAGGGCAGAAACTGTCAGTTGATTTCTTTGTGTTCTACTGCAGCTTCCCAGAGTGTTCTAAAGAACAACTAGAGCGCTACCAGTCCTACTTATGACAAACGTATGGCACACCTGTAGCCATCTTGATTGGAATAAAGTGGTAACTCTTAAAACATTTAATTTAAAAAGGAACAAAATGAGGGTGTTCATTTTTCCATAGAAAGTATGATTAGTGCTGCAGAAAGAAAAATTAGGGTACATTTTGAGTGACTTCTCAAATCCTCTTCTATTTCATCAAAAAATTCTGACATGCAGACTGAAACATGCACTTTGAATACCAGCAGCAGACTTCCCTGGTGAGCAGTAGCTTTACTACAGTGATCTAATGAGCAACTAGAGTGCTAACATTCTGAATTTATGGCAAATGTGTGACACATCTGAATGCCTTCTTGATGGAATCAAAGTAAAAAAGTGAAAGTATTCCTACTGAGGAGACTGTAGTAAATGAGGAATTTAGGAAACTTCATAACAAATAAGTCTCCCAAGATGGCCACCAGAGCCAAAAGAGCCCAAATGCAGCACAAATATCACCCAGATGTAGCCCAAGTATAGCCCAATGACAGAATGTCCCAGAGTGTTCTAAAGAACAACTAGAGCGCTAACAATCTTACTTATTACAAAAGTATGGCACACCTGAAGCCATCTTGATTGGAATAAAGTGGTAACACTTAAAACATTTAATTTGCAAAGGAACAAAATGAGGGGGTTCATTTTGCCATAGAAATTATGATTAGTGCTGCAGAAAGAAAAATTCTCAAATCCTCTTCTATTTCATTAAAAAATTCTGAAATGCAGACTGAAACATACACTTTGAATACCAGCAGCAGACTTCCCTGGTGAGCAGCAGCTTTACTACAGTGATCTAATGAGCAACTAGAGTGCTACCATTCAGAATTTATGGCAAATGTGTGACACATCTGAATGCCTTCTTGATGGAACCAAAGTAAACAAGCATTGAAAATGCAATAGGTCTCGCCCTCGTTTAAGTTAAAGCAATTCTGTTTGTAATTAGGTGGCTTTTTAGCTTTGCTTTTATTAGTGTTTTTCAAACTTTCATGTACATAACATGCATATGTATGCATATATGTATATGTATATGTATATGTATGCATGCATTTATATTTGTATTTATATAGATATGCAGCTTATATATATATGTTTATATATGTATGTATATATGTACACATACATATATATAAATGCATATGCATATATATGCATATATATATGCGCATATGTGTGCGTGTAGAGAGGTAGAGGTGTAGAGATAGAGAGGTAGAGGTAGAGAGGTAGAGAGTAGTAGAGAGAGAGGTAGATATCGGTAGAGAGTAGAGGATGACTAATAGAGAGTAGAGAGTAGAGAGTGAGTAGTAGATAGTAGTAGAGAGTAGTAGAGAGAGTAGCAGAGAGTGAGTAGTAGAGAGTAGTAGAGTGAGTAGTAGAGAGAGAGTAGTAGAGAGTGAGTAGTAGAGAGTAGTAGAGTGAGTAGTAGAGAGTGAGTAGTAGAGAGAGAGTAGTAGAGAGTAGTAGAGAGTGAGTAGTAGAGTAGTAGAGAGTGGGTAGTAGAGAGTGAGTAGTAGAGTGGAGTAGAGTAGTAGAGAGTGAGTAGTAGAGTGAGTAGTAGAGAGTAGTTGAGAGTGAGTAGTAGAGAGTAGTAGAGAGGGAGTAGTAGAGAGTGAGTAGCAGAGAGAGAGTAGTAGAGAGTAGCAGAGAATAAGTAGTAGAGTGAATAGTAGAGAGTAGTAGAGAGTGAGTAGTAGAGAGTGAGTAGTAGAGTGAGTAGTAGAGAGTAGTAGAGAGTATTAGAGAGAGAGAGTAGTAGAGAGTGAGTAGTAGAGAGAGTAGTAGAGAGTAGTAGAGTAGTAGAGAGAGAGTAGTAGAGAGTGAGTAGTAGAGAGTGAGTAGTAGAGAGAGAGTAGTAGGGAGTAGAGGAGAGTGAGTAGTAGAGAGTGAGTAGTAGAGGGTAGTGGAGTAGTAAAGAGTGAGTAGTAGAGAGTAGTAGAGAGTGAGTAGTAGAGTGAGTAGTAGGGAGTAGTAGAGAGTGAGTAGTGGAGTGTGAGTAGTAGAGAGAGTAGTAGAGAGTGATTAGTAGAGAGTAGTAGAGAGTGAGTAGTAGAGAGAGTAGTAGGGAGTAGTAGAGTAGTAGAGAGTGAGTAGTAGAGAATGAGTAAGAGAGGGTAGTAGAGTAGTGGAGACTGGGTAGTAGAGAGTAGTAGAGAGTGAGTAGTAGAGTTAGTAGTAGGGAGTAGTAGAGAGTGAGTAGTAGAGTGAGTAGTAGAGAGTAGTAGAGAGCGAGTAGTAGATAGCAAGTAGTAGAAAGCAAGTAGTAGAGAGTAGTAGAGAGTGAGTAGTAGTAGGGAGTAGTAGAGTAGTAGAGAGTGAGTAGTAGAGAGTGAGTAGTAGTAGGGAGTAGTAGAGTAGTAGAGGGTGAGTAGTAGAGAGTGAACAGTAGAGGGTAATGGAGTAGTGGAGACTGTGTAGTAGAGAGTAGTAGAGAGTGAGTAGTAGAGTGAGTAGTAGAGAGTAGTAGATAGTGAGTAGTAGAGAGAATTGTAGAGCGTGAGTAGTAGAGAGAGAAGAGAGTAGTAGAGTACTAGAGAATGAGTAGTAGAGTGAGTAGTAGAGAGCGAGTAGTATAGACTGTGTAGCGGAGAGTGAGTAGTAGAGAATAGTAGAGAGCGAGTAGTAGAGAGTGAGTAGTAGAGAGTAGTAGAGAGTGAGTAGTAGAGAGAGAGTAGTAGAGAGTGAGTAGTAGAGAATAGTAGAGTGAGTAGTAGAGAGTGAGTAGTAGAGAGAGAGTAGTAGAGATTGAGTAGTAGAGTAGTAGAGAGTGAGTGGTTGAGAGTAGTAGAGGGAGTAGTAGAGAGTAGTAGAGAGTGAGTAGTAGAGAGAGTAGTAGAGCGTAGTAGAGTAGTAGAGAGTGAGTAGTAGAGAGTGAGTAGCAGAGAGAGAAGTAGAGAGTAGTAGAGTAGTAGAGAGTGAGTAGTAGAGAGTAGTAGAGAGCGAGTAGTAGAGAGTGAGTAGTAGAGAGTAGTAGAGAGCGAGTAGTAGAGAGTGAGTAGTGGAGAGTGAGTAGTAGAGAGTAGTAGAGAGTGAGTAGAAGAGAGTGAGTAGTAGAGAGTCAATAGTAGAGAGTGAGTAGTAGAGACAGTTGTAGAGAGTGAGTAGTAGAGAGTAGTAGAGAGGGAGTAGTAGAGAGAGAGTAGTAGAGAGCAGTAGAGAGTGAGTAGTACAGTAGTAGAGAGTGAGTGGTAGAGAGTAGCAGAGAGTAGTAGAGTGAGTAGTAGAGAGTAGTAGAGAGTGAGTAGTAGAGAGTGAGTAGTAGTTAGTAGTAGCGAGTGAGTAGTAGAGAGTCAGTTGTTTAATTTAAAAGAAACGCAATGAGGGGGTTCATTTTGCCATAGAAATTGTGATTAGTGCTGAAAAAAGATAAATTAGGGCATAATTTGATTGACTTCTCAAATCCTCTTCTATTTCATTAAAAAATTCTGACATGCAGACTGAAACATGCACTTTGAATACCAGCAGCAGACTTCCCTGGTGAACAGTAGCTGTACTACAGTGATCTAACAAGCAACTAGAGGGCTAACATTCCGAATTTATGGGAAATGTGTGACACATCTGAGTAGAGAGAGTAGTAGAGTAGTGGAGAGTGAGTAATAGAGTGAGTAGTAGAGAGTAGTTGAGAGCAAGTAGTAGAGAGTGAGTAGTGGAGAGTGAGAAGTAGAGAGTAGTAGAGAGCAAGTAGTAGAGAGTGAGTAGTAGAGAGTGAGTAGTAGAGAGTAGTAGAGAGTGAGTAGTAGAGAGAGAGTAGTAGATAGTGAGTAGTAGAGAGTAGTAGAGTGAGTAGTAGAGAGAGAGTAGTAGAGAGAGAGTAGTAGAGAGTGAGTAGTAGAGAGTAGTAGAGAGTGAGTAGTAGTAGAGAGAGAGTAGTAGATAGTGAGTAGTAGAGAGTAGTAGAGTAAGTAGTATAGAGTGAGTAGTAGAGAGAGAGTAGTAGAGAGTGAGTAGTAGAGTAGTAGAGTGAGTAGTAAAGAGTAGTAGAGAGTGAGTAGTAGAGAGTGAGTAGTAGAGAGTGAGTAATAGAGAGCAGTAGAGAGTCGTAGAGAGTGAGTAGTAGAGAGTGAGTAGTAGAGAGTGAATAGTAGAGTAGTAGAGAGTAGTCAGTCAGTGTCAGTCAGTGTCAGTCAGTCAGTCAGTGTCAGTCAGTCAGTGTCAGTCAGTCAGTCAGTCAGTGTCTGTCAATCAGTGTCAGTCAGTCAGTCAATGTCAGTCAACCAGTGTCAGTCATTGTCAGTCAATCAGTGTCAGTCAGTGTCAGTGTCAGTCAATCAGTGTCAGTCAGTGTCAGTCAGTCAGTGTCAGTCAGTCAGTGTCAGTCAATCAGTGTCAGTCAGTGTCAGTCAGTGTCAGCTAGAGCAGCTCTGCTGACCTGGTTCTCTGGCTCTAAAGCAGCTCTTCTGACCTTGTTCTCTGGCTCTACAGCAGGTCTGCTGACCTAGTTCGTAGGCTACAGAGCAGCTCTGCTGATCTGGTTCTCTGGCTCTACAACAGCTCTGCTGATCTGGTTCTCTGGCTCTAAAGCAGCTCTGCTGACCCGGTTCTATGGCTCTAAAGCAGTTCTGCTGACATGGTTCTCAGGCTCTAGAGCAGCTCTGCTGACCTGGTTTTCTCCCGCTGGAGCAGCTCTGCTGACCTGGTTCTCTCCCTCTAAAGCAGCTCTACTGACCTGGTTTCTCTGGCTCTACAGCGGCTCTGCTGACCTGATTCTCTGGGTCTAGAGCAGCTCTGCTGACCTGGTTCTGTGGCTTTAAAGCAGCTCTGCTGACCTGGTTCTATGGCTCTAAAGCAGCTCTGCTGACTTGGTTCTCTGGCTCTAGAGCAGCTCTGCTGACCGGTTCTCTGGCTCTAAAGCAGGTCTGATGGCCTGGTTCTCTGGCTCTAAAGCAGCTCTGCTGGCCTAGTTCTCTGGCTCTAAAACAGCTCTGCTGACCTGGTTCTCTCCCTCTAAAGCAGCTCTGCTGACCTGGTTCTCTGGCTCTAAAGCAGCTCTGCTGAACTGTTTTCTGTGGCTCGACAGCAGCTCTGCTGACCTGGTTCTCTGGGTCTAGAGCAGCTCTGCTGACCTGGTTTTCTGGCTCTACAACAGCTCTGCTGACCTGGTTCTCTGGCTCTAAAGCAGCTCTGCTGACCCGGTTCTATGGCTCTAAATCAGTTCTGCTGACCTGGTTCTCTGGCTCTAGAGCAGCTCTGCTGACCTGGTTCTCTGGCTCTAAAGCAGCTCTGCTGACCTGGTTCTCTCCCTCTAAAGAGCTCTGCTGACCTGGTTCTCTGGCTCTAAAGCAGTTCTGCTGACCTGGTTCTCTACCTCTAGAGCAGCTCTGCTGACCTGATTCTATGGCTCTAAAGCAGTTCTGCTGACCTGGTTCTCTCCCTCTAAAGAGCTCTGCTGACCTGGTTCTCTGGCTCTAAAGCAGTTCTGCTGACCTGGTTCTCTAGCTCTAGGCAGCTCTGCTGACCTGGTTCTCTGGCTCTGAAGTAGTTCTGCTGACATGGTTCTCTCTCTTTAAAGCAGCTCTGCTGACCTGGTTTCTCTCGCTCTACAGCATCTCTGCTGACCTGGTTCTCAGCCTCTAGAGCATCTCTGCTGACCTGGGTCTCTGGCTCTAGAGCAGCTTTGCTGACCTGGGTCCCTGGTTCTAGAGCAGCTCTGCTGACCTGCTTCTTAGGCTCTAGAGCAGCTCTGCTGACCTGGTTCTCTGGCTCTAGAGCAGCTCTGCTGACCTGGTTCTCTGGATCTACAACGGCTCTGCTGACCTGGCTTCTATGGCTCTACAGCACCTCTGCTGACCTGGTTCTCTGCACTCACGATGCACGCACCCTACTTCGCGAAAATATATTTAAAAAATAATATACGGTTATTATAAGTACAAATATGTTATTTTTAGGACTATCTTAGATAATCTCTTGCCCTAATATGTATATTAAAGACACATACATATCATTTTGGAACATACAATTTTTTTGTTGGAGTTGTGCACCCAGCACGCCCCAGCACGTATATGACATCACGCGGGACCCGCCACCGCGCAAGCATCTCGTACCGTAATGCGCATGTGTCGCGAATGCGCGGGAGCAGGAGTCACGGACTGGTCACATACCAATCGCGCACATCGCGTAACATCAAATGTATATGATGTAACTGAAAAACACGCAGCCGTCCTTCACGACTTTTCTAAAATAGCGGCTAGAATCCACACACCCCCCGTGATGTGTACGCTTTGAGTGCGTGACTCCGAAAACAATTTGGAAAAAACATTTTTTTAAAGAAAATAATATAAAAATATTAAAATAAAAAATGAAAACAAAAAAAGTAATCAATATTTCAGTTTGAATTTCTTTAATGTTTTTTTTTGCAATTTTCAGAAAAATATATAATGTTATTTAATGAATAAAATATTTATAAATGAACAGTTAAACAACTGTAGAAAATCAGTACAAACAAATAGGTATAACTACTACCACACTTAAAAATTAGCATTTAAAAAACCTTTGAAATTCACTGAAAAAAAACATAGGTTTCAGAGACGTTATAGATAGAAATTAGCATTTTAAAAATCTTTTTAATTCACTGAAAAAACCATAGGTTTCAAAGACGTTATAGTTAGAAATTAGCATTTAAAAAACCTTAGAAATTCACAGAAAAAACCATAGCTGGCCATTTCACTCATACAAAACCATAGAAATTCCTCCGTTACAGTTAGTTCTGCTAACTATAACTCACGCGCCCGTAATGCACTGCTGATGATGTCACATATTGCCTCATTCATGACATGGTCAGTGACATCTCTGATGGCATCACTGATGACATCTCAAATGACATCACTGATGACATCGTTGATGACATCCTCCACGTGATAATCTGATACACCTCATCATACACTAGTATAACCTTTCATCACTCACTGTAAAATACAGAGTACCATATTTGAAACCATTGACACACCAATACCAGTTACTACATACCCACTCACTGATTCCTAAGTCTACACACACAACTACCCATTCAACAACAGAATCATTTATACATGCAGTCACTAATTAATAGAACACTATCAAATGCACTTATACACATATATAGACATTGACACATCAGCAGTCATCTTAGTCGGTTATGCAGTCATCCTAATCACACTTACATTTACTCACTTACACAATTATCCAGCAACACCTCATTTATTCAAACACATAGTAACTCATAGTTAATATGTTAAAAAAACACCATTGTAATTATACACTCATTCATATAGTTACTCTCACAATCACTGACTCTTACACATACTTATATATATACACCAACTCTGACATACAATGCCTTTTATTTTGTTACTTTGTTGAAGATGTACAACTAAAACATATATTCGCTCACTAACACACAAATTAATATAGTCAGTCACCCAAACAACTGTTTCCACATGCACTCTTAAACCTATACACCTAGTCAATCAACCATTCACACATCTATACATAGAGTTACACACACCCCATCCAACCACACACAAACTCAGTGTCCCATACAAATACTCACCCAACTAATCAATAACTAATATACGCACTCATGTAGTTAGTGACCAACTGATGCAGCATGTTATACAACAACAGAGACAGTAATGCACACATTCACATAGTTTAATACTAATCCATGTATTAAGTGAGACACTTTTAATTACTCACTTAAACAGACAGTCAGACAGCTACTAAATCCTCCATCCAGACAGTTATATATCCACTCAATCTTCAATACAGATTGGTCTATATATAATAAATATTTAAATTTCAAACTAAACCACATTCACTGGATGATGTCATCAGTGATGTCATCAGTGATGGCATTTGAGATGTCATCAGTGATGTCATCAGTGATGTCACTGGCCATGTCATGAATGATGCAATATGTGACATCATCAGCAGTGCATTGCGGGCGCGCGAGTTATAGTTAGCAGAACTAACTATAACGGAGGAATTTCTATGGTTTTGTATGAGTGAAATGGCCAGCTAACTATAACACCCCTGAAACCTATGTTTCTTTCTGTGAATATATATATATATATATATTTATATTTATATATATTCCACAATGGTGGTCTCGTAGCGACCAGGAAGTGAGGCACACACCAGGAATATTCTTTTTCTTCTTATATTTTTATTGCCAACACATTACAAAACACCGGACAGACACGTTCAATTTCATTCTGTCATTTAAGGTAGAGAAAACAAAAGTGCAAATTAAATAAAATAAAAAAAAATATATATATATATATATATATATATTCACTGAAAAAACCATAGGTTTCACACATGTTATAGTTAGATGGACATTTTACTGATAAAAAACCAATGAAATTCCCCCGTTATAGTTACTGTAGGCAAATATAACTCACGCGACCGTAATCCTCTGCTGATGCTAATACTGTATTTAGACACTTATTTGCCCATGTCTTCTTCCATTAAATTTTAGCTATACATATATCACAAATATTTTTTTTTCATAAAGACACATATGTCATCAGCAGAGGATTACGGTCGCGTGAGTTATAGTTGCCTACAGTAACTATAACGGGGGAATTTCATTGGTTTTTTATCAGTAAAATGTCCAGCTAACTATAACATGTGTGAAACCTATGGTTTTTTCAGTGAATTTGCAAGGTTTTTTAAATGCTAATTCCTAACTATAACGTGTGTGAAACCTATGGTTTTTTCAGTGAATTTGTAAGTTTTTTTAAATGCTAAGTTACTTTACGCCATTTGTGGCGTGCGCGCCCACTTAACGCAGTACGTTCCGTGCGTGCACGGTGCGCTTCGCGCACCGTGCGCGCACAGTGAGCACGCGGTGCGCTTCGCGCACTGCGTGCCCACGTTACGCTAGATGGGCCATGAAGGCACGATGCGCTTCGCGCACCGTGCGCACATGGAGGACATATGATGAGCATCGTTGTGACAGGTAAAATATATGTGGATTTTTTAAATTTTTTTTTTATTATTTATTACCGTACGCGTACGGTAAGCGTATCGGCGAAATTTTCGAAAAAATTAAAATTCCATTTTTTCACTTGGGGGCTCGTTGGGGACTCCCTCGACATGGCTAGGTGCTTGGGAGCTGTCTAAACAGCCCCTTTACATGGTTTTGCACTTTGTTTTTCAACCCCCTGTCAGAGTGCGAGAGAGAAAATGGCGGCCGCCGCTTCCTGGTTTCGACCGATTCGAATGTTTACTAAGATCTAATGGCCAATCAGAATCGCGCTCGCGCACGTCACCGTACGCGTACGGTAAGCGCACCGTAAGCGCACCGTAAGCTGGCTCAGATATATATATTGATTTAAAGGCTATTTTCTCAGAATCTACTGAACAGATTTAGACCAAACCTACAAAAGGCACTTCCTTGACCTGAGGACTACCTCTCTGCCAAATTTCATTAAATTCTGTTCAGCCGTTCGGGCTGTAGCTCTGTCTAAAGGTCCTATGGAAAAATGCATGGGAAAAACGCGTTTTGGGACCCCCTTTTATCTCAGCCCCTGCTTGACGAATCCCCCCGAGACTTTCAGGGTAGGAGCGGAGCGTAGCGCCCCACCTATTTTGAAAAATTTGCGAGGATTCGTCGACCGGCGCCGAAGTTATTCAAAATAGAATGTTGCGGATTACCTATGGAAACAGGGTCCTAACTATAACTATCTACTGGCGACCGCCAGTAGATAATAATATATATATATATATATATATATATATATATATATATAGTAACTCATAATCACTCCGAACACTCTTCCAGGAAAAACGAGCGCGGACCCATCAAATAGTGCAAATTATTAATTTATTGCCACTGTTGGACTTGGCCCTTCTGGCAGGTTCACCCCTGAACTTTTTTTGCTTTTATTGATGACATGGTGGTAGTGGTTTTTGGTTTCTGCGCACTTTCCCTGTGTCCCAGGGTAAAGTGCGTGCGCATTCTGAGTGCGTGTGGTGAGATAGGCCTGCCCTCCCATAGGAATGCATGGGGAATGTATGTGTCCCTAGTAGTTCCTGATGCGTGGGGTGTGCAGGCCCGAGTTTGGTATGTGCGGACTCGTGGGATTGAATGCTGCGCGATGATGTGTGCGGCGTGCATGTACCTAGTGTGGAAGTGCCACTTCTAGAAGTGGGCACTTCTGTGTGCAGTGTGTCTGGCGTGTGATTGGCTGGAGCTGGCTGGTGAGCCTGGCTCCAGGAGTCTGGTTGGGTCTGCCCCAGTGGTGAGTGTGAGATTAGCATGCTGATGGCTGGGGAGGAGTGCACCTTGGACCTGAATAGGGCAGGGTTTTCCCCACACAATGCTGGCTCCGCCCCCTGTGGTGCGACTGACGACCTTAGCCCTGCCAGTGAATAGAGTGAGGGGCTGAGCACATCAAGGGTGCTCCCCAACCAGCTGCGACTGGTTTTCCCCCTCACCCTGAACCCAGAACAAAGGGATTTGGTGTATAAAAAGGGGCTGTGTCCCCTTACAAAATGTTCTCGTTCTGTACTTGAATCTGCCAGGGGCGTGCTGCTGCTGGGGCTCAGGGGAAGGCTTGCCTCCCTGGGCCCTGCCCAGCCCCTGATGCCCTGGACGCTGGAGGACTTCTGGGACCATTCTTTGCCATTGCCCCATACTTTCTAAAGGCCTATTTGCTGGGAGCTTTTTGCTCCATCTCTCTGTGCCTCCAGGACTTTACAGAGACTTCAGGCAGCCGTTTTTAGCGCCCTCGGAGCGCTGTGGTGCTTTATTTCTTTGAGGAAGCGCTGGATCGTCGCAGCACCGGGCTGCACCTCACCGTAGAGGGAGGGAATCCCCAGCGTAGGGATTCCCCCGCATTTGCCTGGTCGAGCGGGAGCCCACCCCGCTTCATCCTGTTTCTAAATTGCGGGTGCCCACCCCGCGATTGTGCTCCTAGCGAGAGCCCACCTCGCTTCATCTTTATCTGCGGGTGCCCACCCCGCATCTGAGCCGTGATGGAGTCACCGCCGCGGCCCGAGCCGCCTTTGAAAATCGCCGCTGCCGTCCGCGGCCCGCCTGGTTGTGGGCGGGGCCGCGGGACGGAAGCGGAAGTGCCGCCATTGTCCCCGGAGCCTCGCAGGCTCCACCAGAGAAGTCCCGGTCCCGGAAGAGGGACCGGGCGAAGAGAGGAAGCCCGAGACCCGGGTTTACTGTGAGCACAGCGCGGGGCTCCCATCTGCGAGGGAAGCCCCGCGCCGCATGAGAAGTGCTGCTGCCGCCTCCCGAAGAGGAGTCCTGCCTGAAGCCCGGTAAGTGAAGCAGGGCGGGGACGGGACTCCGCCGGTGTTGGGAGTGCCGGTGAAGGCACGGGTTGTAGAGTTCTGGGGCGGCCCCATCTGATAGCGGGCCGCTCCCAATGGGGGCATAAGTATTTCCAAGACCCACCCCGGTGCAAGTTGTTTCCCGAGCCCCGTGAGGCTCCCAGGTGAAAAGGGGGCATGAGTATTTAGAGCCGTGAAGGCTCCAACGAACGGGGGTATTTTGTTTCTCGAGTCCCCGAGGAGGACTCCAACGTTGGGGACATATTTGTTTTAGGGCGCCCCTGCGCTCCAACGCTATGGGGGCCTATTGTTTTCAGGAGCCAGTGTGCTCCAGGGGACATGATTCCCAGAGCCAGATGGCTCCCACGTTTGGCACAGTTTGTTCTAGAGCCTAGAGGGCTCCAAGGATTGGCGCAGTTTGTTTTGAAGGGCTAATGAGAGCCCCCTGCCGCTATTTGCCTTCCCCAGCTGCGCAGCACTTAGTGCCAGCTGCAGCGTTTAGGCCCTGTGCTTGTCCCCAGCTGCCCAGCAAGTAGTGGGCAGCTGCTACGTTTAGGTTCTGGCGCAACCTGGACTCTGATGTGATTTTGGTGCTAGGAAATGTGCTGTGTATAGTATGTTTGGCGCAACCTGTGTCTTATACCTCTAAATGTGGTTATTTCTGCCTAGAAGGTTGTTTTACCTGCTTAGGTTGATGGTAGGGAGAATGTTTTTCCCTGTGCGATGTGCGCCCCTAGTATAGTTATACCTAGGTGGTTAGGTCTAATGAGTTAGACCAATGAGAATTGCATAATGTGATTTATGCCCCTGTGATAGATGCAGGATAGGTTTTATACCTGATGCTAGTGTGATGACGCTGAGGTCATTATTGCGCCAGTAGAGACTGGTTGTGCTCTACAGTTACTTTGTGTTATGTTCTACGTTTACTATTGGTGATTTGTGCTATGTTCTAAGTGCTAATTCCTGACAGTGGTCCATGTGGCCCTGTCCCCTGTATATATAATCCCTTGTAAATTCTGCCCGTGCCTGTTGGCACATTGTAGAGTGTGTGTTTTTATCTAATGTGTTGTGTATAATACAAAGGCTATTTTTATAGAATACCTTGTGTGGAGTTTCCTTTGTGGTGGGCCTTGGGTGTTGTTGCTGGGTGCGCGCGCAAACGCTTTACACATCGCCTCAGGGATAAGCCTGTCTGCTCGTGCCAAGCTACCAAGGGGGTGAGCAGGGGTTATCTTTGGCGTGTAACTTCCTTGCCCTGACTAGAGTGGTGGTTTCTGCCTGGCTTTGGCGCAAGCCTCAGCCAACCAGAAATCCCATTTCTAACGTTGGTGATCAGCGGTGGGATTTGGACTTGCGTTTGCGCTGTACCGCAGCAGCAACTGGCCACACTACAAAACTCTGCATTTAGATAAATCACATGGTATAGGGATTATTGTTTTAAGTTTGTTTTTAATTGTCATTTCTTTGGAAATGTGTTTCTTGTGCACTGTGAGTTAGGTGTCCCTAGCTCGGGAGGGTAGATCATCCCCCTTAGTGCATTGTGTTTTCTGGATTCACCAGAGGGTGGGATCCAGTGGTGGCAGCAGATGTGTGTCCAGTGCATAGATTCCCATTCCCAGTTCCAGGGGTAGTGGTACCTGTGTCACGTGGTGGTCAGGTTGAGAAATCAGGGGCGGTAGAAACTGTCTTACCAGTCTTGGGAGGGGTTTGGGGATGAATGTGTAATGCGCTGGATGAATGTGAATGTCCCATTCCCAGTTCCCAGAGTAATAGTACCTGTGTCACATGGTGGTCAGGTTGAGAAATCAGGGGCGGTAGAAACTGTCTTACTAGTCTGGGGGGTGTGAGTGTGGATGAATGGTGTGAGTTCTCTGAAATAAGGAGCTTGCTGGTTGATTGGGTGTGAGTTCTCTGGGATAGGGAACTTGCATAGGGGAGTGATTCCAAAAGTAGTGGCTGAGGTGTCTTCCAGCCCAGCGTGGTGGAAGAGGTTCAGAGTAGCCCAGCTAGGTCTCGGTGTAGGGGCTCACGTCCTGTCTCTGCGGAGAAGGAGTGGGTGGGACTGCGTGTCTCCAGGTGCCCGAAACCCAGTGTCAGGGCCTGGATGGTTTCTTTAGGGAACATCAGGTCGGGGGCCTAGGCTGTACCAATAGGTCATTTGAGGAGGATCTCCCAGTGTCTAGAGGACGTGGAGCGTCTGTAATCAGAGCTCCAGTAGTCCTGGTGTCTGGCGGTACCGCTCCAGTTGGGAGGGTGCGGAAGTCCAGAGGGAGGGGTGAGAGGGGGAGGGATTCCCCAGTGGGAACCAGTAGGTCAGGGACCAGCCGGGAGGGCTGTGTCGCCACTGAGTGACCGTGGTGTCGCCACTTCTGTCCTGGGGGGTCTGCACGCACTGTCAGATGGACAGGAGGTCGTGAGATCAGCGCCAGGCAGACTGTCACACGACCCATTAGGTATGTGTCACCCTCGTTAAGTCCTGGTTCGCCAGGCATCTGACCAAAGGGTACGTCCCTCGGTTGGGGAGCCAGTAGTCGGTGTTTCCGGATCTGGACGTAAGGGCGGCTGTAGTCCTGAGGGCAGGTGGGGCTCATCTTAAGTGAAGAGACCCTGCTCTACAGTGGAAGGGGGTGCAGAGGGAGGGAGTCCTCGCCTCTGACCCCTTGGATCCCAGGTGGTAGACCAGTTGGTGGAGAGAGGTCCTGAACTGGTGGGAGAGTTGTGTTCTGGTGGGTGCTTCCCTGGGAGGGTGCGGAACCCCAGAACTAGAGGTAGGGTGGGGCATTCTTGCCCGTGACCTCTGGTCAGCCTGAGGGTGCGGACCCTAGGTTGAAGGATCAGTGGTAGTTGGGAACTACACTGAGAGGGAGAGTGGAGAATGGCTTGTATGCCAGGGGTTACTACCCCCCACTCTGGGTTTGGCAAGGACCAGTGGTATCTGGGTGGCCTAGGGCCTGGTCCTGGCCGTGGACAACTAGGTAGTACCAGTGGGGTAGCCTAGTTGGGCCTGAGTTCTTTTCGGTTGTTTTTTTTTCAGATGGAACCATGTTGATTGAGAATGGCATAGAACCGGAGAGTGTCCCTGCAGTGCGGGCCTGCGTCCGTGTTCTATCGCCCCAAGCAGTGAAGACCATCACGGTGGTGATTGGTCTGCCCTGCGTTTTGGCTGGAAGGGGGTTGTGTTGGACTTGGCCCTTCTGGCAGGTTCACCCCTGAACTTCTTTTGCTTTTATTGATGACATGGTGGTAGTGGTTTTTGGTTTCTGCGCACTTTCCCTGTGTCCCAGGGTAAAGTGCGTGCGCATTCTGAGTGCGTGTGGTGAGATAGGCCTGCCCTCCCATAGGAATGCATGGGGATTGTATGTGTCCCTAGTAGTTCCTGATGCGTGGGGTGTGCAGGCCCGAGTTTGGTATGTGTGGACTCGTGGGATTGAATGCTGCGCGATGATGTGTGCGGCGTGCATGTACCTAGTGTGGAAGTGCCACTTCTAGAAGTGGGCACTTCTGTGTGCAGTGTGTCTGGCGTGTGATTGGCTGGAGCTGGCTGGTGAATTGTAGAGTGTGTTTTTTTTATCTAATGTGTTGTGTATAATACAAAGGCTATTTTTATAGAATACCTTGTGTGGAGTTTCCTTTGTGGTGGGCCTTGGGTGTTGTTGCTGGGTGCGCGCGCAAACGCTTTACACATCGCCTCAGGGATAAGCCTGTCTGCTCGTGCCAAGCTACCAAGGGGGTGAGCAGGGGTTATCTTTGGCATGTAACTTCCTTGCCCTGACTAGAGTGGTGGTTTCTGCCTGGCTTTGGCGCAAGCCTCAGCCAACCAGAAATACCATTTCTAACAGCCACCAAATTGTCCACCATGTAGAGATACAATGGCACTCTTTGGTAAGTTTGTGTGTGTTTTATTGTGTGTGTTTTATTAATAGGCGTAGGAATGTAGGAATTGCTCCTGGAAACCTTCTTCACGATATATATATATGTTATATCCTACATTTGAAATTGTAATTTCACACGATACATTTTCGAAGGAGACCACAAATGTTGCAGATATTGTGACACAACGTTTAGTATTTTCTCTATGTCTATGTAGTCTGCAGGCACCTAATCACAAGGTAATCAGTCACTGTATTTATACGTCACTACCTTGCGACGCATCTATGTGATCAAGACCACTCAGCTGGCCGAAACGCGTCATGTTCGAGTTTTGCACTAGGCGAATGGAATATTAAACTATTACTGCGGCTGGCAGTATTAGTGTAAGAACAGTTGTCCGTCTCTCTTTTCGGTGCCGCGATGCACCTTTGAGTGGTAATTGGAGATGCATCTGGCTGTAGCGTGGCAAAAAGAGAGTGCACTCCCGGGTCTATAAACAAATATACATTTAATAAGTAGGCAGCTGGCACTGACAGACGCGTTTCAGCACGTCACCTTCTTCAATGTTAGTTTTCCTTTTTCACATGATTCAATTTAAATCTTTCAAAACAGCGTTCTCGTGTGATCATTTCATTAACATAAAAGAGGGCAATAAATGGCAATTAAGATCTAACTCAGTGAATGCAATTTATGACGGCCATCTTGGAGTGGTTGCAAGTCAATTTATTATAATATAATTTCTATTGCTCTTGCTACAAAATTACTGGTATAACAGAGGGCTAAGTCATACTTAACTGGCATAAATAAGACCCAATGATACAGAATTAAAATTTAATATTACCAAATGGTTGAACACAAATGGCATGGTTCAAACTAATAGGAAAAAATGCAAGAATCACAATACAGTCGTTATAAAATACGTATTAGTATCGACTGGTGAATCTAATCTAAGTATGTATGTCTATTAGATATATATACACATACACACATACATACAGTGGCAATCACCACTGTGTCGTTCTATGTGAGTCAGTGTCCCCATAGAAAGAGTGGTTTTTAGCTTTTAACTTTGGTGCCATTTAACAAATCTTCATAAAACAAAATAACGTTCATCCACCTCAGTTGATTCCTGAAAAGTTTTGGGGTGATCTATCAAGCGGGGGCTGAGAAAAAGGGGGGTCCTAAAACACTGTTTTCCCAATGTATTTTCCATAGGAAAAATTAGATAACAATACATAAAATTTGGCAGAAAGCTAGATCATTACCCAGAAATTTAACTTTTTGTGATTTGGTCTAAATCTCTTCAGTAGCCTTCAAGAAATGTAAGTAAAAAATATGCAGATACATAGACAGTTGATTCTGCAGGACTGCAAATGTAAAGATTTTAGTGATCGGTCTAGACGCTCGTCAACATGGCGCCCGGAGTGTGACCCCTCGCCGGTGAGGGCAGGCCTTGACACATATCATGGTGTCCCGAGACAGAGGCAGCCAGAATGATTGCTGTAGGTTAAGAGATGGCAAATGCTGCAACAATTAGTCCGGAACCTGTACAACACCAGAATATGCATTTTGTGATGGTGAACATGATCAGTATGGCAAGAAAGATGGCGTTCACTAGCAGGAGCACAACATCAGCCTGTTGAAACAACTCTCCCCGGTGAGCGGAGGCCTCCCAAACATTGCCTCCTCCGGAGGTAATTTGATGCAGACTGGACACTCCGGCAGGCCAGGCAATGAGGAGCAGTGGCATCTCCCACTGTAGCGGTCTGCATGGGAGAGCGGCAGTGCAGGCCAGAAGTGGCCACTGCTGGGCCAGTGCACCAGGCAGAAGAATGAGCTCACCTCCATAGTGACCACTCAGATTCTGTACGGCCCTAAACACATCCAGATCCCAGGCACAGACATCACTCTGGGGGATCCTGGGGTCTCCCAGAAGAACATCAACAGGTGAGTGGAGCGTCCTGTGTTGGCCCCAGTAGGAGATCTGGGAATTTTGCGGCTCGGGCAATCCAGATCAGACCATTCCTGCAGAGGGGACAGCTGAGACCTGCAGCATCTAATGCTAGGACTATAGCCACAGCCCCTGCCTGGACAGTAAAACCTCAGACAATTACTCCCATGCCTCCATTACCCCCTGACTCTCTGGGGGTGTGTCACAATGAGAGAGAACCCCCCCATGAACCAACAGAATACGTGGAAAGACCCTGAGGGAATGCCCTGTAATGGACGGCACATCTGAGGCTAACCATGATGCATGGGAAAGATAAATATGCCTAGAAGCCAACCGAGGAGGCTAGCAGTGGAAACCTGGTGATGGGATGGGCTGGTTCAGAAAAGTAGGACCATTACCTGAACCCTAAGGAACTCTTTCAAGCCATTACAGAGTTCAGTACAGTGCTGCTTTTCGCCTTTGTGATGGAGCCCTTGGCATCCATGATGCGATCGTGCGAACATATGCAGGGATGGGAGTGGCCCAACACCGACCCCGACAAAATTGCACTCTATGCGGATGACGTCCTCATCTACTTGGCAGATCCTGCCTGGTCAGGCCCCCATTGCCTCCGCATTCTTCACCTCTTTGAACAGGCCTTGGGCCTCCGGCTGAACCCTGATAAGTCGGCCCTGATTCCCCTCCACCTGTCCTGCGAATGTTTTGTCTGGAAATCCAACATTTCACTTCCCCGTCAATCCTTCAAATATTTGGGGATACGGATGACCTTGCTCCCTGAGCTCAGCTGGGCCCTTAACATTGCTCCCCTGATGAAACGGGTTAAGGCGGACCTCCAGAGGTGGCAACTATTGCCCCTGAACCTCATGGGGAGGGTTGCCCTAATTAAAATGATGGTGCTCCCCCGCTTCCTCTATGTATTACAAAACACCCCCATGGGCTTTCCTAGGGCCTGGTTACGTGAACTCGATAGCATAGCCAACAAGTTTTTATGGTGGAAAGGTAGGGCCCGATTGGCACTCAACGTCTGTAGGATCCCCTCGTTCGAATGACCCATCTCTATTTGTAATATCTGGCCACGCCGCTTCTCTCTGAACATGATTGGTTCAATGGGGGTTGGTCAGACCCGGCTCACAGGCTCGAGGTTGGAGAATTGGGCTTTGCCAGGATTCAGGCTATGTTGTATGGGGCCCCATTCCCTCATGCTTACCGGAGGTAACTTGCTCGGTGTTGGTGGCCTGGCGGGCTGCATTGCGGCATACCAAATGGACGCACACACTGCCCCAATGTACACATTTGTGGCAGGGGACCTGGCTCAAGGAAATTAACACACTGTAGGGTTTCAGGGCCTGGGATCTCATAGGCATTTCACACCTAGGTGATGTGTCGGTGGGGCATCACATGCAGTCCTTCGGTGACCTTCAAAACAGATATTCCTTGCATCAGTCGCAATTCTATAGGTACTTGCAGTTGTGCCTCGCCCTCCACATCCACCTCGCGACAGGTACACGTCTTCCCGATTAGAGCGCGCCTGAGGTCCAGATAATGCTAGGTGACCTGGGGAGGGGTGGCATCTCCGGTATTTATCGCACACTGATCAACAATACCCCCACTTCCTTAGACCGACTGCAAGCTCAATGGGAGGGTTGGGTGGACACCTTGGATGAGGAGGACTGGTGTGACTCCCTTGTGGCTCCTAGGACGGTCACTGCCTCTGCTAGATTACACTTGGTGAAACTATATTACTTGCATGCTGTGCCTTCACCGAGACGGATTCAGCCCAACTTCCGCTTGTGCTAGATGTGGTTACAATCCCGCAGACTTTTTCCACCTGGTGTGGGTATGCCCCCGCTTGGAGCCGTTCTGGGGGGAGATTGAGGAGGAACTCACCGAGGTTTTGTGCTGGGAGATCCCCCATGACCCAAAACACACGATCCTGGGCATCACTGATGGGCTGGATGGGTCTCGGAACGAAAAGTTGTTTTATACTACGGCAATGGAGGTTGCAAAAAGAGACATTGCAGCCTCCTGGAAGCTCCCCGAACCTCTGTGCGTTGGTCGTTGGAGAACTGGGGTGGACTGGTGTGCCACACAGGAGAAGGTTATGTATGAGGCTCGTGGATGTCCTGAGAAATACGGTAGTGTTTGGGGGAAATGGTTGGGGGATGTGGTTTTAGTCATAAAGGGAATGTCCAACTTTATATTCATATGCTTTTACCAATGTTTGTAAGCCAAGTGGTGCTAACTTCCTTTCTTAGTCCTAGAATTTCATGGCGTGAGGTTGTATGGCTGGTGTATTTCTTTTATTTTGTCAATTCAATAAAACAAACATTTGTTTATCAAAAAAGAAAATCGACACTGTGACTATCAATGCCATCTCAATCTGTAACAATATGGAAAATTGAATGATAGTATCACCACTGTGAAAGCGAAACATTTTGAGGCCTTCACAAAAACCCTGTTGGACGAACCCTCTGTAATAATGTATGTGCGGAGGGGTCCAATGTGGTAAACGTCACAGAGGAATTTTTTAAATATTCTCTGCCTCCTAATATGTTATCCCCAGACTTTTTGGTGGAAAGGGGCCACAGGGCTTTAAACCCACTTGGGGTGCTGGTAGTCGGAGGGGATGGCATGGAAGTTAGTCCCACCGGTGTTGCGAGACTGGTCCACAAAACGGATTCTGGCCATAGCCACAGGACAATACTTTAAGGAGTACTCAGGCTCATTCACCTTGGACATAGTAACCTGGGAAACCTTCAAAACATTTATAATGGGAAGCATGATATCCTTTACAGCTGGTATAAGGTAAGAAAGGAAAAAAGGTTGGAGGAGTTGGAGACTAATATTAGTGGACATGGAGGGGGAGTACACACAAAGGTCGCACCCAGAACTGCTGCACCGCATATCCCTCTTTAGGGATGAATTTAGAGCATAGCAAAGGAGGAGGAGTGCATTCTCTCCAGAGCTAAACAACATTAGTTATATGACTTAGGTAATAAAACTAGAAAACTACTGGCCTGGCTCATAAGGTGGAAGGAAGGGAGGCATTGAATAAGACAGATTGTAAAGGAGGGAGGGGCAGTGGACCAGACAAAGGACAATATCACCTGGCGTTCACCATGCACTTGATGAAGCTATACACGCCCAGAGAAGGGAGGCTGAGGGACCCGGGTCTCAAGGACTTGGTCAGGGACCTGCCTACCCTTAAACTCCACTGGGATAACATGAGGGAACTTGAGGAAGAAATTAGTTTTGAAGAGATTAATGATGCAATACATCAGCCTAAAAGGGTGAAGAAAGGGGGGTGGCCAAGATGGTGGCAGAGTAGGATGCATTTCTTTGCCTCTCATGCCCGCCAGCAGCCTAAAAGCAATCCAGAGCAGACTCCGACCTGGTGTACCAGGGCAAAAACCAGGCTGGACATCTAGCAAGCCACACACCTGAGGCAGCCACATTCTGGGGTTATTCCAGCAGCCGGAGCGGTGACAGAGCGATGGCCGAATCGAGGATGCACGGTCCATGGGTGCGGTCGGCGCCCAGAGAGAGCAGCTGCGGCCGAGGAGGTGTCGGAGAGGCAAGATACTGCTAGCCAAGGAGAGCGAGACCCCACACACTGAGGATAGCATGGTGAGTCCGTGGGACTTTGCAAAGGAGACTGGTGCGGATGGGCCGTACTTGCAGCACACAAGGCGAGCTGAAGGCATGGCTAGAGGGCCAGAGGAGGTGGGAGAAGCTGCGGCCGAGCCTTAAATCCACAGTCCCGGCCTTCCTATGCGGTACTGAGCGGCAGCAGAGACGGTCAGAGGAGCCGTGTGCTGGGACAGGCCGCATCGGCCCTGTGACAGATCCTGGAGTGTAAGAAGGCGGGAGAGCGCCTAGTGCGAGGTGCTACTCATGGGCCTGGCGCCATTGCTAGGGGCAGAGTGACGAAGTTGCATCATAAGGTGGGAACGGCACGGCGGAGATTGGGGCTCATGGACACCCCAGGAGAGGCGCCACCCCACCCTTAACGGACTGTTGAACCCCATCAGGACGGTGCAAGGGACAGCAGGACTACCCAGGAGTGACGATCCGAGGCCTGACCGCGAGACCAGCGGACCGGTTGGACCTTCCCAGCCAAGCACAGACGAGGGCATCACCAGCAGGGCTCGTGCCTGCAACGGGCTGAGTGGCAAGAGGGCACCAAACTAGAAGAGCAGCAGGGGCAGGGGGCTCTCACCACTAGAACACCATACCCAGGCCTCAAGTGCACTGAAGGAAAGTGGAGCCGGAGGGAGTTGGCAGCCCCTAGGGACGACAGAGAGGCAGGAAGGTATTGCCACGCACAGGGCCACATGGCAGCCACAGAAGTAAATGGCGTTTGCCAGAATTAAGAAAGGGGGCTCCATCAAAGAGATGCTGCTCACGACTGGAGGACAGCAGGAAGGGGAGAACAAGTGTGGCTTGATCAGATCTGCCTTCCCCACCACGGATGATATGGAGGGCCCAGTCACGCGCCCCTACCTAGAAGATCTGTTCTCGGGACTACGAGAAGATCTCCTTAGCTCTCCAGACGTACCTAACAGGAGAAATGAAGGCCATCCAGAAAGACGTGATGGACATTGGCGATAGAGTGGACACATTGGAGGCCAGGGACACATCCAGAGATGAAGAGATTGAGCTCATGCAGCAGGAGATCATTTGTCTGTCGGAGCAGCAACTGGACCTGCAGGCCCATGTAGAAGATTTGGAACCGTTCCTGGAGGAACAACATTCGAATCCGCAGGGCCTTGTGGTACGCAAAGAGAGGGAACATCGAAGCATACGTGCAGGACCTGTTTAAACATATTCTGGGGATGCACACCTGAAGAAATCTGCCTAGACCGTACCCACAATGTCAGCACGTGGGGAACCAGGAAGTCACGTCCATTGGACATCTTAACCTGCGTCCATAGCTTCCCCCTCAAAGAGCTCATACTAAGGAAGGCCCGGAAGTCACAAGGCACAGAATTTCAGGGCCAGACATTCCACCTATTCCAGGACCTCGCTGCCTCCACGCTTCAAAAAAGGTGAGAATTCAGGCCCATCACCACATTCCTGTGGGACACAAACGTGGCCTACTCATGGGCCACCCATTTTGCCTGGTATTTCGGTGGCAGGGCCAACCCCTGCAAATACACTCTCTTTCTGAGGCCTGTGAAATTCTTCAGCTAGAACAGTCCGAGACACAGCAGCTCCGGACACAAAGCACCAGACAGAATCAAGGAGGGGGGGAGATGGTAGAGAGTCCCCGGGGGATGCAGGGGAGTGGCCCCTGGCAAAGAGGCCAAGGCAGCGGAAAGGAAAGCGGTGCTTGATAAGGTATCAGAGGGCAAAATGACTGAGACACTGGAATGAGGATTCAGTCCATGCAGCAGTGCCGGTGGTGGAGGTGGGGGTGATCACGGCACTACAAGTGAGCACAACCTAACCAGGTAGCGGCATGTACCCCACATTGGACTACATCCATCTTCTCACCAGGGACTCTCTTTTTTCTTTGTTATTGTTAAGGGTTTTTTTCAAGGGTGCCAACTATTCACTTGTTTTGCATCAGACGCCTACACCAAATAGCAACCTGTGGGGACCTGGGCGGGGGCGAGAGGACGGGGATGGACCCGAGCATTGAGAGGCATTATGGACCCGGGAGATGATGGTAGGTACTGGGAATCTGAAGGTGGTGACCCTCAATGTAAAGGGTCAAGAGGAAAGCAATATTATCTTACCTTCAAAACACATGGGCTGATGTAAGCCTAATACAAGAAACACACCTCCTACGTAAGGACTGGAACAGATTAAGGTCTCGATCCTTCCCACAAAAATTCTCCTCATTATCCACAATGACCAAGAAGGCGGGGGTGGTTATACTGTTTTCTCGTACCTTGCAGGAGAAAGTGGGCATGAAGGGAGCTGAGATTAAGGGCCGTCTCCTGCGATACCGCATACACATGGGCTTGCAATCCATAATCCTAGAGTCCAAATACGCCCTAAAAGAGGGGCAGGAGCAGTTCATCCATGAGGCAATCAGGAACTTGATGGCGACCTCAGACAGGTTGGTGATCATGGGTGGGGACTTAACCATAGTTTTTCATAACAACCTAGATAGATCTGCCCATCGCTATGGGGCAGTGGGGGACCTTAGCACGGGAGGGCTAGACTGGGTGTAAGAGATGGGGCTGAGAGACCTATGGAGAGAACGCCACCCGGCCTCGATGGATTACACATACTATTTCCATGCCCACAAAATGTACGTGAGGCTGGACTATTGCCTGGGCTCCAGGGAGATACAGGAGGCATTGATGTCTGTGGAGATGGAGTCTCAGGCCCTGTCTGACCACTCTGCATTTGTCCTGGACTTAGGACTTCCACCCCAGACCCGAAATGCCAAGAACCTGGTAGCTCAGGGAGACCATTCTGTGCCGCCCTGACATGGTGGAGCAAATGGGGAATGCAATAAGGGATTACCTGACAACAAATGATACCCCTGAATCCCCTTCGGCGATGATATGGGACGCATTGAAGGCAGTTATTAGGGGCGAGCTGATCGCCATATCTGCGGCGGACAACAAGACCAGAGCCGTGGCCAAGCCACAATTACAGGAGCAGGTGGGAGAACTGGAGGGAATTCACCACCGCACTGGGGCCCCTAGAGTATGGAGACAGTTGGAGGCAGCCCGAGAGCAAAATTGGCGGACCTAGATTTGGACCGGGCGGAATTTGCACTCCTTCGCCTCAAACATGCTTTTTTCCTGGGGGGGTAACAAGTGCAGGCAGATGCTAGCCAACAAACTGATTGGGCAACAACAGGCCAGTTCAGTGGAGTTGCTGTTTGTAGAGTCAGGGGAGGAGATAATGGGGGACAGAGTGGGGAAGGAACGATTTGGACGATTCTACATGACCCTATACAAGGCACAAGACCTACCAGCAGGGCCTATTGGGGAGTACCTTGGGGGGGCTAACGTCACCAAACTCTCAGTAGCGCATGCAACAGAGTTAGACACGCCCATCAGAATAGAACAAGTTATCTAGGCAATTGCTAGGCTTCAAACCAATAAGTCTCTGGGGCCCGATGGCTTTTCAGTTATGTTCTATAAAACATTTTGCAACCTGTTAGGTCCTCTCCTCACGAGAGTGTTCAACGCTATCTCGGTCTCTTAGACTCTCCCCCCAACGATGATGGAAGCTCCTATCACAGTAATCGCAAAGCCAGGCAAAGACAAGAAGCTATGCGGGTTTTATAGATCAATCTCCGTCTTGAATGTGGATGCAAAATTGTTCACTGGGATACCTGCCACGCGACTGAACCCATTGATGGCTGGGCTGATAGAGCCCGACCAATCCGGCTTTATAACCAATAGACAATGCCCTGATAATACTAAGCGACTGCTCCACCTTATAGATAAGGCCTCACGGACACAGCTGGAGATCATGCTCTTTTCCATAGATGCTGATAAGCATTTGATTGGGTGCACTGGCCCTAGTGAGTTAATGGATGGAGCTCGGATAGCTTTCCAATACATTGCGGCCCCTTTTATTCATGCTCTACATGGAGCCATTCGCTCAGAGGATACGTGAGGCACGAGAAGTAAAGGGAGTGCACTTTGGCGGTGACGAACACTTGATAACTCTCTACGCGGATGACGTGATCGTCTCCCTGGTTGACCCCCACTCCTCCCTTCCAAGCTTCATCCAATATGTAGAACGCTTTGGCACAGTATCAGGCCCCCGAATCAACACCTCTAAGTCGCATGCAATGAGCCTGATGGTGCCCCCAGCCACAAGGGAGCACCTCTTGCAGACCCTCTCCATTAACTGAAGCCCAAGCTGGCTGGGGCGAGTAGCAGCCCCGAAAAAGACGGTACTCCCTAAGATCTTGTATGTGTTTTTGACCCTGCCTCTCCGCCCCCTCCCATCCCCCCAGGGAACTATCCAAACTATGCAGAAAGCATTCCAGAGCTTTGCCTGGGCAAACCGTCAACTGCAGATGCAACAAAACTTGCACCATGGTGCAAGGGTGCCTGAATCGAGGGATGATTGATTTTGTGCAGGAAGGGAAACCAGGGAGGGGGGACTGGGCATCCCTTCCTTACAGACTTATTTTCAGGCAGCTCAGTTAAGATTCATAGGGGAATGGTCCAGGGTAGAATCAGAGAAAATGTGGCTGTTCATGGACAGGGCATTAGAGGGAACATCCCTATGGAAGATCCCCTTCATGAGGAAGATAGGCCGGCCCCCAAGCTTATACCTCTCAGCAGGTACAGAGCCGCTACTTAGGACATGGGACGCAGTAGGAACGGCAAAAGAACTTACCACCTTCCCTTCACTGTTGACCCCAATTGTAGAGAATCCAGATTTCCAACCAGGAATGGACAGTAAAGCATTTGAGGCCTGGCAGAGCCCTGGGTGCCGATCAGTGGAAAACTTAGTTGATATGGTGGGGCCTGTAGCATTTGATACACTTAAATCAGATTTTGACATCCCTGAGGAGAAGAGGTTTCATTATAAACAAATCAGACACTGGGCTCACTGTCCCAGGTTACGGGAGGGGGCACAACGACATCTGACAAAGTTCGAAAGATGACTTCTCAGGAAGGAGACGGACAAACGTATAGTCTCAGACCTATATACATTTTTGCTTGGCCCTGAACCTGTGATAAAGTCCCCTGCCCAACAGAGATGGGAACGAGAACTGGGGCGCCAGCTCACACAGAAAGAGTGGCGAGACATTTACTACAGGGTCCGCCACACAACGCCCAACACTTTTTCAGTTTATCAGCCCTAACCAATTGGGATTTATGCCAATGAGTTTGACCTGATACAATTTGCGGCACCTCTTCATCTGCCTAGCTTGGTAGCAGACCCTGGAGGGAGCCCACCATCTTGGTATCCTTAGATGCTGAGATTGAATTTCTGTGGCATTCAGGTATCCTGAAAGAGTTCCAGGGACTGGAGTGCAGAACACAATGGGGTATAAACTAGGAGACAAATGAGGACCTCAGGGCCCTTTTATCATTTGTGGATTTAAAGAGCAAGTACGAGCTAGTGGGCTCTCAAATCTATTGATAAAGGCATGTGCAACATGCTCTTGAGGGGTTCAGGGGATTTCTATCAGAGGAGGCGCAAGAAAACCCACTGGCTGTCAGAATACTTGGGGCCCCCCATGCAGACATGCAGTTTCACGTATTTATCGGACACTGCTTGACAATTGTTTGCAACTGCTTACAGACCTACAGGACAGGTGGGAGCAAGATATGGGGTTACTGTTGAATGAAGACTTGGGAGAGGTGCTCGGTTGCCAGAGGGAGGTGACAATTAGAACCAGTTTCAGACTTGTGCAGCTCAAAATATTGCATCCGTCATATTTCACCTGTCATCATCTCCTCCTCATTGGAAAAGTTAGTGATGATAGATACCTGTGGACTGTGGCCAGAGTGACACATTAGCACATACACTATGAAACTGCCCTAGAATAGAGGTCTACGGGTTGCAGGTGAGGGGACGTCTGTCAAGCATGGTGGAAGACAACCTAACAATGACTATACCACTGGATTTACTTGGGTTATGGAGTTACCAAACTCTGCCCAAATAAACTACCCTTTTCTGTAATGTGACACTAATGGTGGCAAGTTGGGAAATTGTCAAAATGTGGGGCAGCAAAGAGACTCCAATGATAGTTCAATGTAAAATGGATGTGGATTGTTTTATGACTGTGGAGCACATGGTCTTCAAATCCGCAGGCTACCCTAAGAAATTCAAGAAGTTATGCGGTCAATGGCAGGAATACAGTGATGTCATGAGTGATGTCACTGACCATGTCATGAGTGATGTAATATGTAACGTCATCACCAGTGCATTGCGGGCGCGCGAGTTATAGTTAGCTCAACTAACTATAACGGGCGAATTTCTCTGATATTATATGAGTCAATTGTCCAACCAACTATAACGTCTCTGAAACCTATGTTTTTTTCAGTGAATTTCTAAGGTTTTTTAAATGCTAATTCCTAACTATAACGTCCCTGAAACCTATGTTTTTTTCAGTGAATTTCTAAGGTTTTTTAAATGCTAATTCCTAACTATAACGTCTGTAAAACCTATAGTTTTTTCAGTGAATTTCAAAGGTTTTTTAAATATCGAACTACTATTGTGCTATTTGTCATTAGCGCTGTTTTTTCCAACTTTTCAACTACATAAAATAAACTGCAAAACTGCTTTGTAATGTAATATATTTCACAAATTACAGTGATTTTTTAAATAATACAAAATAATTTAACATTCAGAAAACAATTTTTCTCCCTTTTTATTCTGTCATCAGCTTCTACTTAACTTCACTATTCACAGTGATGTCAGTGTAGATTCATCATAAACAGCAGGGAAAAAAAAACAATCAACTAGATTGTTAAAAAAAAACAAATCCCTAATTCTCGCAAATATAATACAAAATCAACACAAATAACACATCCAATACTATTCCCAATCTTCAAATCTTACCTTTACTTTGTAGTTTCGGTTCACATTTTGCAATACGCAAAATAATGTATCAAAAATTTTGCTTTGAAATCATCCAGTATGAATTCCTTAAAGTATCTTTACACCTTCCAACTAGGCCGAATGATGTATCTAAAATCTTTGGGGCAGATTTATGTTAACTGGCGCATCCCTGCATATCAGCAGGGATGCGCCAATTATTAAGCGCCACAGCTGCGCCACCATGGATGCGCCGCATTTATAATGCGGCGCACCATGGGGCAAAAACGGCACAGATGCGTGACGCATCTGTGCCGTAAAAGTGGCGCATTGCTGGAGTTGCGTCGCAAGCGCGACGCAGCTCCAGCAATGTTCTGGGGGGCCCTATCTGTACAATGCTGCGTCAATCCTTACGCCTGCTTCAAGCAGGCGCAGGGTTTTGACGCAACATGGGCCTAAAAGTGACTGAGTGAAATCCTGTAGATTTCACTCAGCCACTTTTAGGAGGCGTTCCTGCGCCGGAACGCCCCCACCTGCCCTGGAACGCCTTCATGTGGCGCAGGGCTTTACAAAGTGACGCATCTCCCAGATGCGTCACGTTGTAAATACCCCGCACCATGGCGCAGGATTTGTGCCGCTGCTGCGTCACAAAAGTGACGCAACGGCGGCGCAAAAGTGGCGCAAGTGACAAGGTAGCTGCGTGAGCGCGCTGCGCGCATTTGATCGCACCTTCGTGATTTTAATAACTTTTGTCTTTTATTTGTTTGCTTACCTGTTTTTAGATAGCGCCCTATACCTGCACATTAATTGGCCCCCGCACTGCCGTTTTTGGCGGATTTGGCTCTGGGGTGGGTGTCCTGTCGGTTTTGGCAGCCATTTTGGAGTGGGGTGTGTGGACAGAGGTGTCTCTAGCCTCCAGCGCTTCAGTGCGCAGGAGCAGCCTGGGAACACCTACTTAAGGCGAGTCCCTCCTGAAATCCGCCCCTGACAAGGTAGCTGCGTGAGCGCGCTGCGCGCATTTGATCGCACCTTCGTGATTTTAATAACTTTTGTCTTTTATTTGTTTGCTTACCTGTTTTTAGATAGCGCCCTATACCTGCACATTAATTGGACCCCGCACTTCCGTTTTTGGCGGATTTGGCTCTGGGGTGGGTGTCCTGTCGGTTTTGGCAGCCATTTTGGAGTGGGGTGTGTGGACAGAGGTGTCTCTAGCCTCCAGCGCTTCAGTGCGCAGGAGCAGCCTGAGAACACCTACTTAAGGCGAGTCCCTCCTGAAATCCGCCCCTGACAAGGTAGCTGCGTGAGCGCGCTGCGCGCATTTGATCGCACCTTCGTGATTTTAATAACTTTTGTCTTTTATTTGTTTGCTTACCTGTTTTTAGATAGCGCCCTATACCTGCACATTAATTGGCCCCCGCACTGCCGTTTTTGGCGGATTTGGCTCTGGGGTGGGTGTCCTGTCGGTTTTGGCAGCCATTTTGGAGTGGGGTGTGTGGACAGAGGTGTCTCTAGCCTCCAGCGCTTCAGTGCGCAGGAGCAGCCTGGGAACACCTACTTAAAGCTCCTCCCCTAGCGCAGCGGGATCGCGCAGCGGGCGTGTCCTCGCGTGGCCGGAGTCGTGCCAGAGTCCTGCCCGTCTGCGCCCGTCCGCGCTAAGGACGCGCTGGACGTCGCGGTACTCTGTGTAAGGACCATCATTCCATTCTGGGTCCACCATGCTGACGTACTCGCGGGATTGCCTGTTTGCCATCGGCCAGGTAAGCCGCTGTTGCACCCTTCCACCGGTACACCCATTGCGTGGCCCATATCATTGCCCTTGTAATGAGTGGGCTCTCAACCCTCCGCATCCTCTCCCAAGGTTTATTTCCTCGGAGACCCGCCGTACTACAGGCACTCCTACCACTCTGAAGATCCTGAATTTAAACGTCAGGTCTGCGCTGAAACACTATCAGCAGATTTATGACCTCATTGAGGAGGAAGCTCCAGACGTATTTGCCATGACGGAAACATGGCTACAGGACGCTGATACCGCTATTACTAATCTAGCCTGCCCACCCGGCTATTCTATGTACACTCTGAATAGGCTGTCTAGGGGTGGAGGTATCGCGTTAGTGGTAAAATCTATCTACCCGTGCGTCTGGGGTGCCCTAAACATCTCTGGGTGTGAAAGTGCCATGTTCAAGGTCTCTGTCAGCCCTGAGTTTACCCTGTCCGGGATGGTCGTTTATCGCCCACCCGGCAGTGATGTAGCGTTTAGAAATGCTTTCCCCGACACTGTTGGCCCTTTGGTCGCCGACTGTGCCAACTTCTCTATCTTGGGTGACCTAAACCTACATTTTGATACTCTCTCTGGCCTGACAGTGCGTTCCATCTCTTCTGACCTGGAGGCCTTTCAACTTCCCCAGATGGTTTCCCAGCCTACCCATCCGGGGGGGCATATTTTGGATCCCCTGTTTACCAATCTGGTGGGGATTCAAATTAACTCTGTCTCTCCGGTGGAATGGACAGACCACTTCTTGGTGTCCATCCTCTGCCCGGTCTCGGCCACTCCTTTCATCTCTACGGCCAGAAGGGTTCAGAAGAGGGCATGGAAAAAGCTTCGGTTAGAGGACTTTCATCGTCTTCTATTAGAGGAGCTGCTGGGCCCTTTGACGGATGTGGAAAGGGGGTATGACCTCTTCTGTTCATGGATAACTAGGGCCTTGGACTCTCTGATACCTATCGTGTCAACTAAAATCAATTCCAGAGAGTCGAGTCCCTGGTACGATGGCACTCTCCGGGCCCTAAAGGGAGCCTGTAGACGTGCAGAGAGGGCTTGGAGAAAAACCTATGGGGCTGAGCTAAAAGCTGCATACGCCAAGTCCGTTAAGCTCTACCATCGAGCTATCTGCCGAGCCCGCGCGGCTTATTATGCCATCGAATTCCGGAACAGTCCGAATCCGTCAAAAGCTATCTTTAAGGCCGTAAAAGATCTCACAGCGAAGCGGACTACCTCTACGACCGTAAGCTCCCTTTCCCATTGTGAATCCCTTGCATCTTACTTCTCGGGGAAGGTCCAAGCTATATATAGGACATTCCCTAGCATAGGGTCCACTGAGGAAAGTATAATTGGGGGCCGTCACCAGACTACCCTGCTTGTTTTTCCCCCCCTTACCTTGGATGGTTTTGATAAACTTGCGTTGCAAGTCAAATCTGGGTCCCCTTCTGATCCAGTAAGGCCTACTCTCTTCCGAGATCAAGCTTTCATGGGGCGTACAGTCGTATGCTCCCTGGTCAACCTCTCCTTGGAAACGGGAACTGTTCCATCTAAGTGGAAACAAGCTGTGGTGTCCCCGATTATTAAAAAGCCCACCCTGGACCCTTCCAAGCCTGAGAGCTATCGCCCCATCTCGTTGTTGCCCTGGCCAGCCAAGATCACGGAGGCCCATGTTAATCTGGCCCTGTCTGAACATTTGACTCGGACCAATGCCCTCGACCCCACACAAAACGGATTCCGTGCTGGACACAGTACGGAAACTGCGTTACTTGTGATGGTGGAACATCTCCGGGCAATGTTGGATGCTGGTCAAACGGCGGCGCTTATTTTGCCGCCTTTGATACGGTAGACCACAGCATCCTCCTGCGTCGGCTCGAGGAGACTGGTATTGGCGGCCGGGTGTTGCAATGGTTCCGCTCCTTTTTAGATGACCGTTCCTTCTGTGTTGCCATCCCTCCCTTCAAGTCCAACTACCAACCACTGGCCATGGGGGTTCCGCAAGGGTCCTCGCTGAGTCCCACGTTGTTCAATCTTTACGTGAGACCGCTGGCTGATGTCGCTAGGCAGTGGGGCCTTACTTTGGTCTCATATGCTGACGACACTCAGCTGGCGGTTACTCTCAGTGGGGATGCGGAGATTGAGGCCCCCAGGTTTCAGTCCGGACTGAAGGCGGTGGCTAGTTGGCTGACAGGCAACTGCCTTCAGCTAAACGCCACTAAAACAGAGGTGATGGTCGTCGGGAAGGGAGTGGAGCTGTGGGGCGTCCACTGGTGGCCCTCAGAGTTGGGACCTACTCCGATCCCGGTATCGGAAGTGAAAAATCTGGGGGTATGGCTGGATGCGGGCCTCTCCTTTGTAGGCCACACTAAAAGAACTGCGGCCTGTTGTTTCGGTCTTCTGAGGGGCTTGAGACCTGTTCTCAAGTTCTTTGACGCCCCGACCAGGCAACTGGTGATCCAGGCCACTATCATCTCCCGCCTGGATTACGCCAGCTCTCTCCTGGCTGGGGCTAATCAGTCTGAACTAACCCGTTTACAACGGGTTCAGAATGCTGCGGCAAGGGCGATCGTTGGCCTGCCCAGATTCTGCTCGGTGACAGGTGTCCTCCGCTCCCTACATTGGCTTCCGGTTAGGAAGCGCATCCTCTTCAAGGTATTGTGCCTTGCTTTTAAAATCCTGCGAGGAACAGGCCCGGAGATCCTGTCGAGTTGTCTGTCGTTCTATGTTCCTGCCCGCAGCCATCGCTCTCAGGGTCTGGCCCTTGCGGTGGTTCCCAGATTTAGGCTTAGCCGCATGGGAGGCCGCTCGTTCAGGGTAATGGCTGCGTCAGCATGGAACTCCCTGCCTGTTGAGATCCGCGTGTTGGAGGACCTTCTGACTTTTCGGAGGGCTATAAAAACTTTTTTGTTTTAGTTCTCTTTTAGTGTCTGTTTTTAGCCTGTGGTTGTGTTACGTGCTACCTTGTCTCTGCGCCAGGACGCTCCTTGGCTGGAGTATCTGTGCGCACAATAAATAATCGTAACATAACATAACATAACATAAATCTGCCCCTTTGTTTCAGAAATAGCAAGTATGAGTTGGGTAATTCATAAGGCAATCTCGGTTTCATTTCCAAGTGTGTATCGTTGCAGTGACTCCAACCATTATTACACTTTAAATAAACTGTATAATGTCCACTTGTGGTAGTACTTCCAGCATGGAAAACAATAGCAACTTTTGCAAAAGTTCTTCCAGAAATAGATACTTGACTAGCAACCACATTTTTAAATTTGGGGGCATATTATCAAGCCAGGCGATAAAATTATCGCCGTTTTAGCGGCAGAAAACTGCCGCTAAAACAGAGATAATGGGCTTGATATTATGCTCTATGGAATTCCAATTGAAGCTCAGGTTAGATGTGAAGGACATCTAACATGGGCTTCAATTAGACTTACATAGAGCATATTATCAAGCCCATAATCGCCGTTTTAGCAACAGTTTCCTGCCGCTAAAGCGGCGATAATTTTATCGCCTGGCTTGATAATATGCCCCTTGGTTTCCACTTTTCTTCCATTTGGTCTACAGCGTTGCAGCATTATAATCAAATATTTTCCATATCTTTGTAGGCATAATGTAGATAGCATTGTTGATTAACAACGAGAACAAATCATCTCGTGATCAGCTTCTTTTACTCATTTGGAAAATGGTACAGGTTTGCAGTCAGGTATTGTCAAATATAGAAATCGTTCTCTGTCAACTATAGTCCTTGAAGTTAATGAACACTGTTCACAGTTATGTTCCCATTTGTAGCTGAGTCCAAATAAACTCTCAATCTGAATTTCTTCATCTCCTAGTACTCCAAGCATAACCATCAGAAATTCTTGTGCATCTTGTTGTATATTAGCACTGAACATTAAAGATCCAGTACATGTATCCAACAGTTGGCGAATACCAGAAGCAGAATGGATCTTACTTCTATCAGTTCTCAATTCTTGAAATAAAGTATAAAGTGCTGAACATAATCTTTTTTCCTGACTTTCCATAATTTCACCATAAACATCTTCAAGATAAAATATAACGTTTAGAATAACATTACCATAGCAGTTGACACCAGAAGCATTTTCAAATTGGTATCGAACAACATCATCACTTGTTTGTATTTTCTGTTTCTTTACATCTTTTTTTTTCTCTTGATTTTGTTTCTGCTTTCCAACCATAGTTGATTCTTCAACATGTTTGCGTTTTGAACACACAACACGTTTCTCATAAATAGGATATTCACCTAAACTTGGAGCATAAAGCCTTCTCAAACGATTATATTCTCTTACACAATTAACATCAGCACTCTTGTTCTCATCAAAATCAATTAAATACAAATCAGACAACTTTCGAACTCGAGATAATGCAACATATACCATTCCCTCTTTAAACACAGTTCTTCCTACATTTACCAAAGTATTATCTACACTTAAACCTTGAGATTTATGAATAGTTATTGCATATGCTAAACAGAAGGGAAACTGTTTCCTACGAACATACAAGTCTTTTACAAGCAAAAAACGTACAGCACAACGCGCAATTTGTCTTACCTCTGTAATCTGATCAAATTTAACTTTCAAGAATTCAATTCCATTTCTATTTTGATTTTCACAAAATCAACAACTTTCCCCATTGCTCCATTCACTAAACCTTCTTCTACATTCAGATTACGCCTCAAAATTACCCAACAGTTTAAACATGCATCTAAATTTATTTCTAATTGTTGATACAGATTTTTCCAGAGAGTCCAATTTAGTCTGAAAGAAGAATTGTTATTCCTTGATGCTCGATTTTATCAATAGCTTGAATGTGAACTATTTCTTGATTTTCTAATTTCATAAGCTCTCTATTAAATGTATAACACTCTTCCACTGTAAGCATTAAGCAAACTGCAGACATTTTTTCTTTCATTTTCTTGTAAATTTCTTCTGCTGGTGTGTTTTCATTTGTAAACAACTTCTTTAGTAGAAGACTTTGAAAAGCTTCTTTACCATGTTTGCTTAGAACACCAATTCTTACATCTTTTAGAATATTTGCATAATCTTCCTCTCTTGCTTGTCGCATATTCTGAGTGAGTTCTTTATATTCAAAATTTAACCACAGATTCACATTTCCAATACTTCCCAGAGATTTCTTTGTGTCTTCATGTAGAAGAGTTTTAAACACTGGTTCTCCTTTTACAGGGGTTAGTTGTAGCAGATCTCCAAATACAATTAAATGTTTTCCTCCAAAGAGAACGTCGTAATCTGCTTTTAATACATGTTGCAATCTGAAGCGTACAAAAGCAAGCATTAAGTGTGACACCATGCTCACCTCATCAATAATTAATAGATTAATTTTCTTCAGCACTCTTGACACTTCATGAGAAGCTTCTCCAGACAACTTCTGATATTGTAATTTATTATCATGCTCAACTGGTAACATCAGTAATCTATGCAAAGTAACTCCTTTAACATTGTGTGCAGCTAATCCAGTTGGAGCTGTTACCACAGAACATAAATGTGAACCAGTAGTTTTTTGAAGATAACTGGTCAAAACTTTAATTAAAAAACTTTTACGTGTCCCAGCTTGACCACTGATGTACATCAGAAGAGGTTTAAAAGATGATCACACACATTCTTTTTTTCATGCAACAAACCATGTTCTATCTGTTCTCTCACTTGTACATATATTTCTTTCTGTTCAACATTTAGTTGTTCTTCTAACTTTTCCAATGTAATATTCTCCTTGTGTGCTTGTTGCATTGCAATTTTGGCTTCATGCATAGCAATCGCTGCTTCATTTTCCAGTATTGGTTGTCCAAGAGGATCTTGACTACATTGACCACTACTTTTGACTATCTTGAGAACTTTCATTAGCTATTTCAGCTGTAATAGTCTTTTCCTATTCAAATTCATCATTCAACATCTTTTAAATATGTAGGGAAAATTGTACATGCAATGCTATCTTTGTACATGCATTAAAAGAATCTTCGTAGCAGTCAAAGTCTCCAAGTAATTCACTTTAGCTACGCCACAGTTTAAAGAGTTGGAGAAGTGCTAAATAGTAAAATTCTCGCTTATCTGGAGTTTCACAACTGAGTTTCTTGTGGTTTATAAGATTACCCTTTGCATGTTTTACTAAACAACCATGACATCCAACTGCTGCATATTTTCCTTCTTTTAAATTCTGTTTAACATTTCTTTTGAAGCTGTAATGTTGAAGTACTTTATGCAGACATAGCTGTTCCAGATGTGGACTCCTTTTCGGATAGTATGTGTCCAACATATTAGTTTTAAGAATGTCTGTACTGTCTGGTTCATTTGCTGCTAAGTATTCAATTTCTTCTGATTTCAGCACTGTATTCCGTGAGCAGGCAAGACCTAAACTTACCCAAATGTTTCCTCGTGACTTTGAATATAAACTTGAAGAGCACAAGCGGTCTGAACATTAATAGGATCCAATTTCTCGGTGGGAAAGTATTTTCAAAGTAAAGCAGTACCATTTTTTACTAAGGCTTTTCTCTTGTGCAATTTCTTCCACATTTGTTTCATCTCTGTTCTTTCTGATTTTGTTATGTACGATGTAACATAACGTGCAACAGCAATTGAGTTATCTGCAACATACTGGATGTCCATGTTCGCATTCCATATTTTTAAAATGACTGGATTGTAGTCATTGATATACTTCTGTTCTTTTTAAGTTGTAGGTATTCTTTGGAGATTTCCAAGTTATTGTGTGCCTTACAGAAGAAAAAAAAGAATTTACTCTTCCTTTAGAAATGACTGGACGTGGAAAACCAAACCGACATTTTGTGTAAAATTTTCCTTCAGACTTGTGTTTTCTTCTGCAGTACTTTCCACAACGGTGACTTTGGAAACGTAAAACTGTCTCAAGCTTCTATCTCCTTCTTCTCTCGGAATCTCACGTCACATACTGTTCGATGAAAGAAAATCCTGTTTCATCAGAATCAGTTCCAAGTTTAGGTGCATCCTTGACCCATAGTAGCATATGTATATGAGGTGCCCCTCTTGCTTGGTACTCCTTTTGCCAAAAGAAATTGGTAACTTCTCAAAGAGGTGGATTCTTTTTATTGCAGATAAGAGACATCATAGCTTGAAACATATGATTAAAATATCTGCACACATTTACAGGATCCAATGAACACAGTTCACCAGGAGTCTTTATTTAAAAAAAAATTATATTGGAATTCACTTCTCTTAAAAACTCAAGCAAATCTTCACATGCATACTCTGCACAGCTAAGTGTGACAAACCATGTTGGTGTACCTAAGTTCCGTAACATACGCTTGAGTTCTCCATGACGACGATACCAATACTCATTTGTGCCACGTTGACATGCCATCAAATTGATTAACTGTCCTTCTAAATTTTCATCTGTTTCTTGAACTTTCTCCACAAATTCTTTCGCAGAAAGAAGTGATTGATGAACTCCAGTTTTAAGTATGTGGTTCACTGCATACAAAAGAGAAGATAGATCACTTTCAAACATAAGGTGAAATATGTATGGAATGCACTGTCGAAATCTAGGATCTTCAGAATATAATCTTGTTGACCGATATTCTGAAGCTGGAATCCGTACAGGTCGCTCATCAAATCGTCCACCTTCTCCAGTATGAAACAGCTGTGGAAAACAACGAGCTTCCAAGCTCTTCTCCCATACAGTCATTGGAGTTCCCTGTGCTTTTTTCATTTGAAATAACTCAATGCTGCTTCCTATTACTTCTTTTGAAAGCAAAGGACATATTGTGTAATGTTCATGAATCTCTTCAGTTCTTGACTTGTCCACTTTCTCTATTTGACCACTTGAAATTTCACATTCATCTTCTAAACTTATCACCTGTTCATCCACATTTACAGTTTTGTAATAAATATTGTTCTCTATAAGATATAAGGTTGCCTTTTCAACTTTATTAACATCTACAAATTCCACAAATTTTTGTCATATTTTCCAACTCTTTGTTGGTACACCATTTACTAGAATGACTACTGCCTCATTTTCCTCTTTCTCTCCAGCAATAGTTTAAATATTTTTCTTAAAATCCAAAGGTAAGTACACCACTCTTCCTTTCAGCCCTCTTTGCAAGTCTGTTGGTGGCAGTTTAGCTGTTTTAGGCTCCATCCGAATTATAGTTTGAAAAGGATCTACAGATTGAATTAGAACCGACTCATATGTATTAAATTCTGCCAGTTCCTCCAGAATAGCTACTAATTCTAAGTTATTATGTACTGCTCTAGCAGGCATTTTGTTCTCTTCTAATTTGTTGTAACAATATTTACATATACGTTGATCACTACCTAACTCAAATCGACCTTCCACCAACAAGTAAGCTGCAAATTCTTCCCACTTACTATTGTTCTCCTTCTCACTTTTCAAATACAAATCAACATTCCTAGTTTGACTTTTATAATGAGTACGTCGACAACAAACACAAACATAGTTTGGTGTTTCAGAGCACACTACATTAAACTGTCCAATTTCTTCTTCAAACTGATCAGTGCTAATCACTTTCCCATCTCCTTCAGCATCTATAATTGTCAAACTTTCACTTTCTATGGACTGCTCTTCTGAACCAAAATATCGCATTTCATTATCACACTTTTTTTGAACATCTGATAAAGATCCATGTAAAAGACCTGTATTCAGTTCTCTTAAACATAATGCAGGACTTTTTACGTAGTACAGTTTCCTTACAAACTTCTGCATTTCTGAATGGTGTACTGCTAACATCCTCAAGTGATCAAAAACACTTTTACACACTTTTCTTGAAAGACAAGCCAGAGAATGCCCATGCTTCTCAGTATATTTTCTTACATTACATGGATCTAGTACTTGCAACAACTTAATCTTCTGTTTAATACTTTTCTGTTTCTGTTCTCGTAGCAAATTTTTCATTATATCAACAGAATACTACAAATACTGCTACAACCCCACTTATACACAGGAGCTTGTGTACGTTTCCCTTGCACTCCTTCAGCTATTAACTCTTCTGCACTTTTACCATCCAGTTCCTCTTTTGGATGGGGACAACCATCCTGGACTTCATAGCAATGACCTCCAGTATCAACTGCAAATGGTAAACTATTTTCCTGGAAGTAACTTTCCTCATTAAAAAAAGGCTGACTAGTAGAAGTATGTTTCCAATGTTCACTAAAGATTTTGCAAAAGTTGGTTCTGTTCACAAGTCTTTTTCTTCTACTTTTCTCTTTCAACACTTTGATTACTTTATCCAACACTTTGATCCTCTTCAAAATCACAATGAATAACTTCTGTTTTAATGTGAAAGCAGTCTCGACTATACTTTCAATACGCTGCTTCTGTTTGAATTGCAGCACTGTCTCCGGGTAACAGATACTGTTTCTTTATCATGTTTTCTTTTTCTGGTATTTGAAATTGAAGTCTCCTTCTCCTTACTTGAAAAATTCTTCTTTTTCCTTTGTGTGATGTTATTTTCATTAGATGTTCATAATACTTTTTTCAGAAATTGTCTAGTGTTTTTACCAGAAGAAACTGTTGTGTAGTACTCTCATTTTTTTTCTAATTGAAAATCTTTCCTTTTCTATAAATATATTTTTTTTTCCTCTTGTCTTTTTTTTCAGTTCTTCTAGGCACTTTCAAATTTGAATCCAAACAAAATAATTTTCTGAAAAAAAAATACATTCAGTTATTTTTTACATCAGTTCAATATATTAAAATAATAACATACAAATACATAAGTTCTACTGACGGCTTCCAGAGGCAGTGCTGCAACGTGATGGAGCAGGGCAGGGGAGCAGTAGGATGACGGGTAGTGCCATAGAACATACAGCAAGTATTTATTTAATTATTTACATACAACTTTACAATTTACATGTAACTGCACTACCTCATACTTTTAACCTCTCCACTGCACCCCACTACCCCACAGCACTCCCTCTGCAACCCACCGCAGACAACTTTATAGATAATATTTTTAAAAATTGTAATCTATGGGGCAGATTTATGAGCCCCTTGCGCCACTTTTGCGTCACTTTTCCCATGTTAAAAGTGACGCAAAAGTGGCGCAAGGGGCTCATAAATCTGCCCCTATGTATTTAGGATGATATAATCAACCGAACGGCACACAGAAAAATCGCAAACATAACACTGCACCCAAAGCTTTAAGTGGGGGGGGGGGGGTCAGTGGGGGTCTGAGCACCGGCAGTTTATTCTTGGGGGCCTCGAAACGGATCTCTCTGGGGCTCTATTTTCGGGCCTCGCAAAGGTAGTCCTTTGTTTTTTTTATTTTTATTGTACTGTAGTGAGACAGTGAGAGCATGCACATTGCTCACTATTGATCAGTGGAGACATCATGCCAGGTGAGTTGTAGGAGAAAAGAAATCCTTTAAAGAGAGCCATTTTCTCTCACAATTTCCCTTCTCTTTTTGCAGCGCAGGAGCAACATCATCATGGCGTGATTAACAGAGAGACCACCAGGCGCGCAACGTCCATTGCCCTGGACTCCCTGAGACAGCTTCCCAATCGCACACACACAGAGCCGCACCCGAGTACTTCACAGGTCTTCAAAAGACCATTTGCTTGTAAATGATGCTCTGTTCTTTTTCACCCCTTTTTAGAGCCCCTACATCCCCACTCTGCCTATTGCTGAAAGAATTAGCCTCCCCCGAAATTTCACTCTGGTTGACCCTTTGGAGACGACCACAAACAGCCAACTATAGCACAACCCTGCTTTCATCTTTCACAGTGTCTTGTTGTAGTGCTACGAAAACACACGCTTTGCCTGGCTCACTGAGGGGCATATTATCAAGAAAGGCGCTAAAATTATTGCCGCTTTAGTGGCAGGAAACTGCCCCTAAAGCGACGATAATGAGCTTGATAATATGCCCTTGTGAATTCCCATAGAAGCCCAGCTTCACTCCAGAACCGGGGCTGCTATGGGAATTCACAAGGGCATATTATCAAGCCAATTATCGCCGCTTTAGTGGCAGTTTCATGCCGCTAAAGCGGCAATAATTTTAACACCGTTCTTGATAATATGCCCCGTTATGTTTCTAAATTAACGTCTTACACTGAAAAGCTGCTTGACATTTCTTTCGCTGGATCAACCTTTGTTTAAAACACCACAAGAGAAGGGTGGTGAACTATAGTCCACAAAGAGCAACTCAAAGCTTTCTTGTTCTTTATCAGAAACATCTGCCTATCAGTGATTATCACCAGCCTTTTCGGCCCCTTAAGAGGCTGGGTGGATGAGTATAATATGCGGTATTTAGGATCGGGGGCGGAGGGTGCACGGAAATAAGGACGGATAGTTGAATAAAGTGTGAGTGGATGGATGGCCAGATAGATGAATGGATAGCTAGATGGATGGATGGATGTATGGATGTATGAATGGATGGAAGGATGAATGGACGCATGGACCAGTACTTAGGATAGACGGGTGGGCTGATAGATGTGTAGGATTGGTTCTGGGACAGATGTATGGATATATAGGCGTATGACTGGATGGATGGCACAGTGCTTACCATAGGCGAGTGGGCTGATAGATGCTTAGGATAAGTGCAGGGACAGATGTATGGATGTATGTAGGTAGTAATGTATGAATGAATTGAAAGATGATTGGATGGCGCAGTGCTTAGGATGGATGGATGCAGGGCTTTAAGTGGGCCGGCTCTGAGCACCGGCAGTTATTTTCAGAAGGCCTCGAAACAGGTCTCTATCGGGCTCTATTTTCGGCCCTCGCAAAGGCAGTCAGTGTTCTTTTTTTTTTTTATTGGACTGCAGTGAGAGAATGCACATTGATGTGTGCATGCTCATTTTGCTCACTACTGAGAAGTGGAGACATCAGGCTAGGTGAGCCACATTGTAGGAGGAAGGGAAATCCTTTAAAGAGCGTTTTTTCCGAACGGAGGATAATTGGAGGGGATTTTCTTCAGCACACAATGCTAGTTATCTTGATGTAGACCACGCCCCTACTTGGATAGCCCACACCCCTTTAACAGGTTTGCCCCGCCCCTTTTAGAGCACCCCCAGTTTTTTTCTCCCACTTAAAGCCCTGACTGCACCATAGTAACAAAGAAATGGTCCAAGCTTCCATTTAAATGTACAATGGCACCAAGTTTCATAATTTGCCATCAACGCTGGCAGCCTTCTACCACAGTGCAAGAGTGTCTATCAGCACCAAGATTTGTTATCCACAGAAATTGTGTTTAACTGTTTTTTACTTGTTATTGTTCTTGTGACCTGTAGTGCGGGAGTGTTTCTTGTAGTACTTCTTTTCTACTTTATCTAAAAGTAACTCATGCCCTCTAATATTTTCAAGAATATAGGGCAACACTTTTACAAACTATAGCAGAAATAAAATGGAGGGTGTGGCCATGCTTAAAGGATATTTTATGAATTGTGTTTTTATTTGTCATCCCTTTGATATATACAGCTTCAGTTTCCAAAGAAAGTTTATTTGTAATTGCTTAATAAAAACTGTTTCAAACCTAGACTGAAATTTTTGCTGCGCAACCACACCTCCCCGTCAGAAAAGTAAACACTACATTCTAAGTAAATAGTGCTACTGGGAACTATCCCACCCGCAAACTTAATAAAAAGAAGACCGCAACACACTCTGTTATTTTCCCGCCATGATTTGTATACCCCACGCCGATTATATAAATGGCCCTTAAAATATGTAAAAAACAATTTTTACCTTCACAATCCCTGTCCACCACCTTGTGACCACTTTACATAGTTAATAGTGTTCCTACCCTCCCCGCTACTACTTTGTTTTCCTGTACTCCATTGAAGTGCGTCACAAAATGGTTCACAACAGTGAACCGTTCCCAGACAATAATGAGCAAACTTGTACTCGGAACACTTTAGCCAATAAAATGTCCATGGTGCTCCGCAGAGTGGGAGGGAATCGCTGCCAACACTTCTACTTTTAATGCTTCACAGCCAATGAACATTAAGCTTGGGAAGGTCCTGCTTGGAACACGTTACCCAATCCGATGTCCCTGATGCTCTGCGGAGGCGGAGTGAATGGCTGGCAACACTTCTACTTTCAATGGTTTACAGCCAATGAACATTAAGCTTGGGAAGGTCCTGCTTGGAACACGTCAGCCAATCAGATGTCCCTGCTACTCCTGCTACTCCGCGGACGGGGAGGAAATGGCTGGCAACGCTTCTACTTTCAATGGTTGGCAGCCATTGAACATTAACCTCTGGAAGGTCCTGCATGGAACATGTGAGCCAATCAGATGTCCTTCCTACTCTGTGCAGGGGGAGGTAATGGCTGGCAACATTTCTACTTTTAATGGTTCGCAGACAATGAACATTGAGCTCCTTGTTGGAACACCTCAGCCAATTAAACGTTAATTTTTTTCACTGTCCGTGATAAAAGCAAACACCGCATTATGAGTAAACATTACTGCGCATTATATTAAAGGAAGGCTGCAATACGGGGCATTGTTATTTTTCCGATATGATTTCCACAGCCTACTGAACATTACTGCAATACCGCGCATCGTTGTTTTGCGGACGTGATTTCCACAGCCTACACAACATTCACACTACCTGTGTGTGCACCCTACACACTGCTTGCTGCAATATGGTGCATTGTTTTCCTGACGAGATTTCCAGAGCCTATGCAACCTTGCCGCAATTCCGTGCACCGTTGTTCTGCGGACGTGATTTCCACGGCCTATGCAACATTCAAACTCCCTGCCTCTGCACCGTACAGACTGCATAAACTAAGACCACAGTATTCCTACAATACCCTCTTATACAATTATTCTCTTTTTTCCCCCTACACCTTTCAACTCAGTCACAAAATGGCTGTCAACACTTCCTAGTTTCAACAGTTTGCAGCCAATGAGGCGCACGCTCGTGATCGTAACGCCTCAGCCAATCAGATGTTAGAATTACCAAATTTCGATATCTGTAAATTTTGATATTTCTCTAAAACTACTGAACGGACTTACCCCATTTAAACAAAAGCGTGCTTTCTGGACCAAGACCTTTCTCCCTGCCAAATTTGGCATAATTACGTTCAGCAGTTTGACCTGTAGCCTTGTCTACAGTTTCCTTTGGAGATTGCATGGAGAAAACATGTTTTGGGACCCCCTTTTTTCTCAGTCCCCCCTTAACGAATCACCCTCAAACTTTCAACATAGGAATTGATCTGAAAAGAGAAGTTTTTTGGAAAAATTCATAAACATTCGTCAAACAACGCCAAAATTATAAGCAAATCAAAAAACGCTTTTCCTATGGAAACGTGGTCCTAACTAGATAATATATATATATATACATATATATATTATTTGCATTCCAATCACTCAGATATCTAACTGCTGCTATAATTTATTGCCAACCAGTTGATTTTATGTGGTTTTATCCTGGTGTCAATATATTTATATATTTATATACCTATTTATTTATTTATATAAGCATTTACATCTGCTCAACATGATGGCTATACAGATATATTCTTACAAACCGATTACACTTTTTTAATTCAAACAAAAGAAATACTGAATGTAATGTGTTTTCTATTTCTATGACTGTCGCAACATTCACTTAATGCACTTACCAATGCACTGTCACTTTAAAAGGCAAAAAAGTTTTCGCAACGATGTCATATGATCAAGACTCTGTGCGAGTTGAAACGCGTAATGGCGACTGCTGAATAAAACATCTCAGCGATCTCTGTGGTCCGTGTCCCTGTTTTCCCTGCCAGGAGTGGTATGCGACGGCAATTTCAATATATGATCCATAAGGTTTCTGCCCGGATCTACATGGACCCACGTTCGACAAGCGGCCGACGCAGAACACAGAAACCAATGTTTGTTAGCTCCGGCTGGCAACATATCTGTTGGAATCAGGGAGGATTATGTGTGGCGGCCCCTTGGTGGCACCAATAACTGCCGTAAAGCCTTAACTTCAGCCGGCGACGCCGAATTTAAGGATCCGGAAGACGCTGGTGTCTGTTCAGGTAGACAATAACTGGTAGCGTTTGGGGTGAATGGTATTTTGCTTAAGGCTTGGTGCTTTATCCTTCGTAAAACAACACACGAGGAGAGACCCGCACAATCCTAATTTCAAAATTGCAGAATGTCGCACCACAATGCGAGACCGCGAAGCAGCGGCAATTGAACTTGTTACTGACTCACCGACAGTTCATATAACTGCAGAGAAGGCATCAAGTAGCCAAACTAATAACACCATCAACATCAAAGAAAAATTCAAACAACTAGAGAAATGCATGCGTCAAGAACAGAGCAATTGGTGCGAATCGAAATCATTACAAGGGTCCATTGATGTAGGTCGTGTACCAAGAGGATTGAGAATATTCATCGCACCAAGTTATGATGACCCCAATCTCCTCATGATGCAGGACTGGGCTAACTGTAACTTAGAGTCATAGAGAAAACTTATACTTATACTAATTAAATATGCGGACATTGATAGAACTACTCTGCTTGAACAGATTGATAAACTAAATGAAGAAATACAAAACCTTGGCTTCAGTGAGGGGATTGCAAAGTTACGTAATGACATGCTTGTTCTTCTAAAGAAAGAAGAGGACAAAATCAAAGAGCACAAGGCGTACACATTTCGACGTGACAAAACAGACTATGAACTTGGTCAGATATTTACTTTCTCTAAAAGATATGATGGTATTCGAAACATGAAAGAATACAACAAAAAAAGTGACAAACAAATGCCAAATACGGCCAGAACAGAAGAACAGTCTTTGCCATCTTCCAACTCTGATCTAAGCTCCGCTCCTGAGAGTGGGTCTGACTGAATTAAGGGATCCAAACCAAGCTAACTCACAAAACAAAATAACACCCGGTGAGGAACTTCATTTTTTATTAATGGACCGAAGGGCAACTTTACGCCCACAAAATCCACAAACACCAGCTTCAGGAACAGAACCCACAAACGCAGGGAGAGGAGGAAGGCGAGGAGGCAATACATCAAGACCCAAAAGACGGGCCACGGGACTTTGGAACCAACGCTAAATAACCATCTGTCTGACACTGAAAGTAAAACTGTCATCAATCTAGCAAAAACTAACCTCACACTAGCAGACAAACAAATTCTCAACATTGCCCCGAAAGCAATTTCAACTATGTGAAAACCAGAATGGACGTCTATCGCTGCATTAGAAAATTGACACTTAAGAAACATTTCATGATGAATAACAACAATGATAGTATTAATTAAATTGCACAAGATTCAAGACAGCTACAACAAACAGCAACGGATGCTTCTGACACTGACACTGACAGATTTCTATTATCAGATCTGGAAGAGCTATGGGAAGAGGGCAATACTGATGAAACACAGACATTGATAACCCAAGCCAATGCCAGCGTGCATATTGAGCCCCTCCAACCAACTCCCTTCCGGGGCAAATCGACCTTCAACCCCATTACTGGTAGAGATTCAATCGGCATTTTCAACGAACAAACTATAACACAATTGAAAAAACTACATCACAAAGTTGAAAATTCCAAGAAAAAAGCCAATCAACGTATCATGAATTATCACAAACGGATGACTCGATTAGAAAGAGACAACTCCATTGTAATCAGAAGTGCTGACAAAGGCGGCAATATAGTAATCTGGGATAAAAAAAGAATACACTAAGGAAGCATTGTCACAATTAACAGGTCGTACAATTAACAGCTGAATTGAAACAAACATACAAAAACTACAATACCCATCTAAATACATGGAGAAAAAACAATCTGATAACCATCGATGAACACAACTTCCTAAAAAATGAACATCCAATGACACCTACAATCTATTTTATCCCAAGATACACAAAAATGCAGAACATCCGCCAGGAAGATCTATTATTTCAGCACGTAATGGGTTTTTAGAACATACGTCTCAATATGCAGACTATTTATTGCAAGGATTCGTCCAGACATTACCATCGTATGTGCGGGACACTAATGACTTTCTAACCAAATTAAACAAGTGCAACTGGCAGAAAAATTACCTGTTGATAACTCTTGATGTGACCTCGCTGTACACAAGTATACAACACAGTGATGGACTTAATGCCCTCCGATATTACTTGTCCAAAAGATCAGATTCTCTGACACAACACAGCAAAATGCTTATTGAGATGGTAACCTTTTGCTTAGATAACGACATTTTCATGTTTAACAACATGCTTTATAAACAAACCAGAGGCGTAGCCATGGGTGCCAGCTTCTCCCCCAGCTATGCATGTCTTCACTTGGGCTGGTGGGAGAAGCTGGTAGTCCAAACCAATTTCAAAGTTGAATATCAAAACAATGTTACAGTATGGCTACGCTACATTGATGATCTTTTTGTGATATGGTTAGTGTCACAACAAACTGCACTTGATTTTATTAATGCCCTTAATGACAATTCTTTGAATGTACAACTTACAGCTACAATCAGTGCTGAAACAGTCAACTTCTTAGATATGCAAGTATATATCAAAGACAATAGAATAGAAACAAAACTATATCGTAAAGAAACGGCAGACAATGCAACCTTACATGCCAGTAGTGCACACCCGCGCCATCTCATCAACAGCATTCCCTACGGGGAAATGCTCAGTCTTAGACGAGTAAATAATGATGCTATGTCTCTTAAATAAGCTCAAACTGAAAGTAAGGCCAGGTTTTAGCAAGAGGCTATACTGCAAAAACAATTGACAGCACTATCTCTAAATCTATGTCAATAGAAAGACTAGATCTACTATGTGGTAAACAAACAACAAATTCAAGTAATACTCAACAGCTATCTATTCCAAATTCAGAACAAAAAGATTTTAGAGTAATGCTGGAATTCAACAAGCAACACAAAGAGATTCGCAACTTCTTCCAACGGAACTGGCCTATAGTTCTAGATGACCCTATTATAGTAGCTGCCTTACCAAGTAATATAACCATTACTTATAGTAGGGCCCAGTCAATGAGAGACATATTAGTCCAGACAAATTCTGATGTTATAGATAATTGCAACTGGCTATCCAAAACAAAGGTTTTTTTAAATGTAAGGTGTGCAAAGCCTGCCAACATGGAATAAACACGACAACTTATGTGACCCCATTTGGCCCTAGGAAATATAAAATTCACAAACTTCTCACATGTAAAACAGAATATGTAGTCCTCATCTGTCCCTGTGGCCTCCAATACATTGGAAGCACTAAACTTCAGGCCCACAAACGCATTTTACAGCATTTGCGAGCTATCAGTAATCAGCACAACACCTACCCTGTGGCTAGACATTTTAGAGACGTACACAATTCTAAAAATGACGATCTAAAGTACTATCTCATAGATTCAGTTCCAGCCAGCCGCAGGGGTAGCAACAGAGAAGAAACATTACGCAAGCTTGAAACAAAATATATTCTGTTAATGAATTCCAAACAGCCTAATGGTTTAAATGTTACAGAGGATCTCTATACCTGCATATGACCATTTCAACTAGAAATTGCGCTTTTCCACGCTGTTATACTGTTACATAGATGAAATCTCATTCACCGCTTTAACTTTTAAGTATACGATGAATCTACATTTTAACAATATTTTAACATTTTAGGATACGTGTTTCTGTATTTAACTATTTATATAATTACATGTTTTCATGATTGTTATTTATTTATATGATGGACGTACTCCTTGTGTTTTGATTTGAATTGATCCATTTGCTCAATACAGGTGAATAGATATTATCACATATTCCTCTGGTACTTAGAGTCCTACTCCCATGTTGTAACCATCTTCGACCTATCACCACATTAATTTGAGCTATTACAATTGCCAATGGAGAATTAATTGAATGGTCTATAACTAACTTAATTTGGGTAATATTTCAATTTAAACGAATGAAATGTTACTCAGGGCCTTCAAGAGAATGGTATCACTTTTTGAACTATCGACCATGTCAAAATAAGAAAATTGTTCTTATCTTTTCCCCCTTTTTTACATTTTTATTATTCACAGCACATTTGCGCAAAGCACAATTTGTAGACAGTCTTAATAATTATTTAGGTTTGATTATGCTACATCAAGCCATAATTTTGTGATAAATAGAAATCTGGGTTTTTGACAAAAATCAATATCTAGGTTTTAACCTATTTTGGTATAAAATATGATTGAGAATAAGATGTTAAGCTTACATGAACAGGAAATTATGCTGCAATGAAAAGATTAAGAGATGTATATGATATCTTGTTTCAATGATTCCACATTTATGTGCCTACTTTTATCAATTGAATATTGTACACCCATCTGGATGCAACAAAAGTCCTTAATTGCATTCCAATCACCCAGATATCTAACTGCTGCTATAATTTATTGCCAACCAGTTGATTTTATGTGGTTTTATCCTGGTGTCAATATATTTATATATGTATATACCTATTTATTTATTTCTTTATATAAGCATTTACATCTGCTCAACATGATGGCTATGCATATATATTCTTACAAACCGATTGCACTTATTTAATTCAAACAAAAGAACTACTGAATGTAATGTGTTTTCTATTTCTATGACTGTCGCAACATTCACGATACGCACTTATCAATGCACTGTCACTTTAAAAGGCAACATTTTTTTCGCAAAGATGTCATGTGATCAAGACTCCGTGCGAGATGAAACGCGTACTAGCGACTGCTGAATAAAACATCTCATCGATCTCTGTGGTCTGTGTCCGTGTTTTCCCTGCCAGGAGTGGTATGCAACGGCAATTTCAATATATATATGTATATATTATCTACTGGCGGTCGCCAGTAGATAGTTATAGTTAGGACCGAGTTCCCATAGGAAATATGAAAATTCTATTTTGAATAACTTTGGCGCCGGTTGACTTATCTTCGTGAAATTTTCAAAACTAATGGGGCGCTACGCTCAGCTCCTACCTTGAAAGTCTCGGGGTGATTCTTCAAGCGGGGGCTGAGAAAAAAGGGGGGTCCCAAAACGCGTTTTCCCTATGCATTTTCCCATGGGACCTTTAGTCGAAGGTACAGCCCGAACGGCTGAACAGAATTACTTGAAATTTGGCAAAGAGGTAGTCCTTTGGTCAGGCATGGGCCTTTTGCTTAAATGGTGTAAATCCGTTCAGTAGTTCCTGAGAAAATCAAAAGTAAAATCACATATGTATCTGGGCGGAGCCTAACCACACATCTCATTGTGAGATCTGATTGGCTGTCAGCACTTCATCCAAGAAGTGTTGGCAGCCATCTTGGGACCAATATACATGATAGCACCTCATTAAAAAGCATTGCAGTTAATAGAAGGTTTTAAGACTTTAGTTACATTATAAATCATTTGTTGATGGTACCATACTCATTTTAGGAATTGTGGTGTGTTCTAAGGTGATTTTACCATGTGAAAAAGCCTTCTGCTGTGATATCATGAATCATGTTTGAGAGAAAACTATTTTCTCATGCTTTTCCCACAGAGGTTTGGAAGGTGATCTATAAGCTAACTGAGAGCATATTTTCTGTAAATTCACATTATCTTTCTCAGTCATGTGAGAATGAAGTCTGACATTCTCAGTAAAACATGTACATCCAACAAGGGCAGAGACTGTCAGTTGATTTCTTTGTGTTCTACTGCAGCTTCCCAGAGTGTTCTAAAGAACAACTAGAGCGCTAACAGTCCTACTTATGACAAAAGTATGGCACACCTGAAGCCATCTTGGTTGGAATAAAGTGGTCATTCTTAAAACAATTAATTTAAAAAGGAACAAAATGAGGGAGTTCATTTTGCCATAGAAAGTATTATTAGTGCTGCAGAAAGAAAAATTAGGGCACATTTTGAGTGACTTCTCAAATCCTCTTCTATTTCATCAAAAAATTCTGACATGCAGACTGAAACATGCACTTTCAATACCAGCAGCAGACTTCCCTGGTGAGCAGTAGCTTTACTACAGTGATCTAATAAGCAACTAGAGTGCTAACATTCTGAATTTATGGCAAATTTGTGACACATCTGAATGCCATCTTGATGGAATCAAAGTAAAAAACTGAAAGTATTTCCTACTGAGGAGACTGTAGTAAATGAGGAAATTAGGAAACATCATAACAAATAAGTCTCTCAAAAGGGCCACCAGAGACAAAAGAACCCAAATGTAGCCCAAATATCACCCAGATGTAGCCCAAGTATAGCCCAATGACAGAATGTCCCAGAGTGTTCTAACGAACAACTAGAGCGCTAACAGTCTTACTTATGACAAAAGTATGGCACACCTGAAGCCATCTTGAATGGAATAAAGTGGTAACACTTAAAACATTTAATTTACAAAGGAACACAATGAGGGGATTCATTTTGCCATAGAAATTATGATTAGTGCTGCAGAAAGAAAAATTAGGGCACATTTTGACTTCTCAAAACCTCTTCTATGTCATAAAAAAATTCTGACATGCAGACTGAAACATGCACTTTGAATACCAGCAGCAGACTTCCCTGGTGAGCAGTAGCTTTCCTACAGTGATCTAATGAGCAACTAGAGTGCTAACATTCAGAATTTATGGCAAATGTGTGACACATCTGAATGCCTTCTTGATGGAACCAAGTAGAAAACTGAAAGTATTTCCTACTGAGGAGACTGCAGTAAATGAGAAAATTAGGAAACTTCATAACAAATAAATCTCCCAAGATGGCCACCAGAGACAAAAGAGCCCAAATGTAGCCCAAATATCACCCAGATGTAGCCCAAGTATAGCCCAATGACAGAATGTCCCAGAGTGTTCTAACGAACAACTAGAGCGCTAACAGTCTTACTTATGACAAAAGTATGGCACACCTGAAGCCATCTTGATTGGAATAAAGTGGTAACACTTAAAACATTTAATTTACAAAGGAACAAAATGAGGGGGTTCATTTTGCCATAGAAATTATGATTCGTTCTGCAGAAAGAAAAATTAGGCCACTTTTTGACTTCCCAAATCCTCTTCTATTTCATAAACAAATTCTAACATGCAGACTGAAACATGCACTTTGAATACCAGCAGCAGACTTCCCTGGTGAGCAGTAATTTTACTACAGTGATCTAATGAGCAACTAGAGTGCTAACATTCAGAATTTATGGCAAATGTGTGACACATCTGAATGCCTTCTTGATGGAAACAAAATAAAAAACTTAAAGTATTCCCACTGAGGAGACTGCGGTAAATGAGGAAATTAGGAAACTTCATAACAAATAAATCTCCCAAGATGGCCACCAGAGACAAAAGAGCCCAAATGTAGCCCAAATATCACCCAAGTGTAGCCCAAGTATAGCCTAATGACAGAATGTCCCAGAGTGTTCTTAAGAACAACTAGAGCGCTTACTGTCTTACTTATGACAAAAGTATGGCACACCTGAAGCCATCTTGATTGGAATAAACTGGTAACACTTAAAACATTTAATTTAAAAAGGAACACAATGAGGGGGTTCATTTTGCCATAGAAATTATGATTAGTGCTGAAGAAAGAAAAATTAGGGCACATTTTGAGTGACTTCTCAAATCCTCTTCTATTTCATTAAAAAATTCTGATATGCAGACTGAAACATGCACTTTTAATACCAGCAGCAGACTTCCATGGTGACCAGTAGCTTTACTACAGTGATCTAATGAGCAACTAGAGTGCTAACATTCAGAATTTATGGCAAATGTGTGACATATCTGAATACCTTCTTGATGGAATCAAAGTAAAAAACTGAAAGCATTTCCTACTGAGGAGACTGCAGTAAATGAGGAAATTAGGAAACTTCATAACAAATAAATCTCCCAAGATGGCCACCAGACACAAAAGAGCCTAAATGCTGCACAAATATCACCCAGATGTAGCCCACATGTAGCCCAATGACAGAAGTGTGCAAAACACTTATTTTTTGTGTATTTGCAGTTTTATATAGTGCAGACTTGTCAGGTATTGGAATGCTTTACATGAGCATTGGTTACATCACACAAGATCAAATTCATTTTGGTTGTGGACATGGGGAGATTAAGTGATTTGACCACAATCACAGAATGTTGAGCTGAAGCAGAAACTCCAACCTGGTTCCCCAGTTGCAAAGTCTGCAGCTCTGGAAGTAACACCACATCCTCTCGCCAAGGTGCAACATTTAATCAAGTCGTCAACTGGATAAAAAAAACATAAAGATTACAAATAATTTAAAAGTTGTTTGTCGCTATTTGAAAACTAAGAAAATATGTCCTCATTTTAGTTTTTTAGAGCACTAACCATAATTTTGATGCAAATAAGACCCTCTCATATATGTAATTTCTAAAGGAAATACTCTAGGTATTACAGTTTTGATTACATCAAGATGACGTCAGGCGTTCCACACTTTTGTAATAAATAAAGAATGTTAGCAATCTAGTTGTTCATTGGGAAACTGTTGAGAGGCAGAGGCCAGGGGCACGGACTCTGAAAATTGAAGGCAGGTAGGAGAGTGCAGAGGCAACAATTTGACCACACTGGGCAGGCAGGAAGGGCAGTGGCAGCACAACAGACTATGGAGGGCAGTGGAAAGGGGGGCAGGGGCAACAAACCAACAAAACAGGACTGGCAAGAGAGGCTGTGGCAATATAATAGACCATTGTGGGCAGAAGGAAGAGGCAGTGGTAGTACAACCATACATGCCAACAGACCCGTTTCATCCAGGAAAAGTCCAATGTTTTTAAGCTCAAATGGGCTTTATTTGATCTGTCTCCTGTCTACAATCTCCTCTTTTTCAATGTAACTCAAAGGGGAAAATCAATACCCCAGTTTTTTTTCAAAATCTCCCTCTTACCAAGTTCAAAATGTTCGCAAGTATGGTACATTGAATCATGGTAGGCAGGAGGAATTGGAGTAGGGACATGGACTCGGATAACAGAGGACAGGAGGGACATGGAGAGGTGCACCAAACTGACCCTACAGGGCAGGCATCAGGGTTTGCAGCAGCGCAATACACCACACAGCGCATGCGGGACGGGAGTGCAGCACAACAATCCATAGAAAGCAATAGGGAAGGGACAGGACCATGCACATGGACAACAGAGAACAGATGGGAAAGAGGCAATGGTAGCTAGCTGACCATAATGGATAGACAGGAGAGAAAGCTGCAGCATAACAGACCATAAAAGGCAGGAGGGACGGATCAGGGGCATTACAATGGAACAGACAAGCCAGGAGGGAGGGAATAGGGGGTCTGCACATGGAAACAGAGGGCTGGGGGCAAGGTGGCAGGGCAGGAGCAGCAAGATGACCATGGAGGTCAGGCAGGATGGGCACTAGAAACAAGACACACCATGGAGAGCAACAATGAGACTATGGTGGCATACACAGAGACCATGGAGGGAAGGTGGGAGGGGGTCAAGGGCAGCTAGCTGACCACACAGGGAAGGTGGGAGGGGCCATGGCAGCACAGAAGACCATGCATGGCAAGCGGGAGGGTTAGTGGCAGCACAATGGCTATGATGGGCAAGAAGGAGGGTGCAGGGGCATGCACAAAGGACCATGGAGGATAGAAGGGAGGGTCAGGACCTGGGCACAGACAAGAGAGTTCAGGGGAAGGGGCCTCACAAGAGAATGCGCGGGGCAGGCAGGAGGAGCAGTTGCAGCACAACAGATCAGGGAGGGCAGAAGGGTGTGGCAGTAAAATGGACCATGGAGGACAGGAGGAAGGGGATAGGGGCATGGCATGTGGACAGGCAGGGTGGAGGTGGCAGGGACAGGTTACAGTCATCTGACAATGCTAGGCAAGTGGGAGGGGAGTGGCAGCTCAACAGAACACTCAGAGTAGATAGGAGTGGCAGGTCCATGGAACATAGTGGGCAAAAAGGATGGAGCAGGGGCATGCACATAGACATCGGAGGGCAGGGGGAAGGAGAATAGGGGCAGCAAGCTCAGCACAGAGGCTAAGCAGGAGGTCAATGATGGGCCATAGAATTGGGCAATGGAGGGCAGGAGGAGTGGACTGGTACATCATGCTAAATGGAGGGCAGTGGCAGCACATCAGACCATGCATGGCAGGAGGGAGGAGGCTAGTCCATGGATTCAGACAACAGAGGATAGGGAGGAGGTGGATGGGGCAGCAAGCTAACTGTTCAGAGAAGGTGGGTATTAGGAACTTTATTGTTTTTAAAATGTGTGTCTGTGCGAACTACTTAAAATATGAACAAGTATGCAGCATAATCTCACTTTTATTCAGGAAGAAGAGGATGTTTGTGACTGTGACTCCGGGCTCGCTTGGCAGAAACACCCCCATCGCAAAATGTAATGCCTGTGAAAAGGGTAGGTGGACGCAGTGTTATATAGAACATAGTCCTGAAAGCACGATTGAAAATGAAAACTAGATGTAGTATATGGTATAAACTATGCACCAAAAAGTGTGATATAAGATGAACCGGGGCGTGAAATATAATATGCAATACATTGTGCGCAATGACAGATTCATTGGAGAGCGCGAGATAGCAGAGGCACTAGCGCGTGCTATGCGATATGCGCCTTGGAGTGTAATATGCACAGGGCAGTGTTGTGTAACATAACTAGTCTCTAAAGTTGTAATATAAAATATGTGCTGGGGAGTGTAACGTTGCATATGCACTGTGACAAAGATATGGATCTCAGATTGTAATATGTATGGCATAGCGCTGTGCGTTATAACATACACATCGAGGAAGGCACGTTAGATGAGGCAATATAACCCGTGCGAAGGCAAGTGTGGCATGACCTATTCACGGGGTGGTGTTACAGTGCACATGGGCTAGAGAGTGTCATAGCATACGCACTAGCTGGTGGAATACAACACAGAGGTGTGAGGCAATCGGCGGGCACTGGTGGGTGTAACACAGCATTGGGCTCAGCCAGGAGCACGCTGTGACTCTCAAGTGAGGTTTGTCTCCTTCCCAGATAGTAAAATAAAAAGTATTACACATCCGGCGGTGGATGTGTTTTTTATTAACTGTGAGGGGGGTTTCTTGCATAGTTTGGTCGAAGTGTTGTCGAATCCCCTTTGAATGGCTTGGTGTGCGTGTATATTACATGTGCCCGTCAATAGCTACCCATGTTTGTATAAATAAACGACAAGGGTGTCTCCTTGGAGAGTACCCACCGGCGGGGGTGACGGGATTAGGCACGGTAGGGCGTCAGACACGTCGGAGCTTCACTAGCGGTGTAAATACATTCCATGTGGATTCATTCTATGCATAGTCGCCTTTTAATGAATATTACGCAAATCGTCATGGTGATAGGTACATACAGTTTGTCCAGCATGCCCTAGGTGTTTCTATAAATATATATATTTTTAAAATAATAAAAAACAAAGGCCGGCCCCGGGGGATGAGGTCCCCGGAGCCATAAGTGGCCTGAGGAGGGGGGCAACGCTGCCCCCTCCTAAAGAATTTAAATAACAAAAAGGCCATGACCCGGGGTTTGGGGTCCCCGGGGCCGATTAAGGCCTTGGGAGGGCCAAATTTATTTTTGCAACAATAAAAATTAGGGTGCAGGCCCTGGGGGATGGGGTCCCCAGGGCCAGTAAATTAGAAAAAGAAGGGGGGCCACACAGCCCTCCTTCTTAAAAAAATCAAATAAATAAAAGACCGGCATCGCGCTGGAGGCCATGCCCCCTCCTTGCAGCACTCTGCAAACGCGCTCCCTGGCCAGTTGTAAGTTGGGGAATTAATTCCCCTTCAATACTGAGGGTCCCTGAGGGCCAACTAGACCAACAGGTATCTCCAGTGTGCGCCAGGGAGCTGCGTTGCAGACAGGTGTTCTGAGGCCACACCCCTTTTTACACCTCTATGCAACGCAGCTCTGTGGCCCTTACTGGAGGTACCTAGTGGGCTAGTTTGACCCTAGGGACCCTTAGGATTCAAGGGGACTTAATCTCTCAACTTAGAACGGCCACAGGCGCGTTTACTCAGTGGTGAAGGGAGGGGACTCGGCCTAAGGTGACGTGTGCAAACACTCCCTGTGGCGCGTTTTAAGTTGGGGAAATAATTCCCTTTCAATCCTGAGGGACCCTGGGGGCCAACTAGCCCACCAGGTGCTTCCAGTAAGTGCCACTGCTCTGCGTTGCAGAGAGGTGGTGCAGGCCGTGCCCCTTTTTACACCTCTCTGCAATGGCGCTTACTGGACGTACCTAGTGGGCTATTTTGCCCCTAGGGATAATCAGGATTCAAGGGGGCTTAATCTCTCAACTTAAAAAACGGCCACAGGGCATGTTTACACAGTGGGGAAGGAAGGGGACGGGGCCTGAGGTGACGTGTGCAAACACGCCCTATGGCGCGTTTTAAGTTGGGAAAATAATTCCCCTTCAATCCTGAGGGCCCCTGGGGGCTAACTAGCCCACCAGGTGCTTCCAGTAAGCGCCACTGAGCTGCGTTGCAGAGAGGTGGTCCAGGTCGTGCCACTTTTTACACCTCTCTGCAACGCAGCTCTGTGGCGCCTACTGGAGGTACCTAGTGGGCTAGTTGGACCCTAGGGACCCTCAGGATTCAAATGAACTTAATCTCCCAACTAAAAACTGCCACAGGGCGTGTTTACACAGTGGTGAAGGGAGGGGACGGGGCCTGAGTTAACGTGTGCAAACAAGCCCTGTGGCGCGTTTTAAGTTGGAGAAATAATTCCCCTTGAATCCTGAGGGACCCTGGAGGCTAACTAGCCCACCAGGTGCTTCCAGTAAGCGCCACTGAGCTGCGTTGCAGAGAGGTGGTCCAGGCCGTGCCACTTTTTACACCTCTCTGCAACGCAGCTCTGTGGCGCATACTGGAGGTACCTAGTGGGCTAGTTGGACCCTAGGGACCCTCAGGATTCTAATGAACTTAATCTCCCAACTAAAAACGGCCACAGGGCGTGTTTACACAGTGGTGAAGGGAGGGGACGGGGCCTGAGTTAACGTGTGCAAACAAGCCCTGTGGCGCATTTTAAGTTGGGGAAATAATTCCCCTTCAATCCTGAGGGACCCTGGGGGCCAACTAGCCCACCAGGTGCTTCCAGTAAGCACCACTCCACTGCGTTGCAAAGAGGTGGTCTAGGCCGTGCCCCTTTTTACATCTCTCTGCAACACAGCTCTGGGGCGCTTACTGGAGGTACCTAGTGGTCTAGTTGGACCCTAGGGACCCTCAGGATTCAAGGGGACTTAATCTCCCAACTTAAAACGGCCACAGGGTGTGTTTACACAGTGGGGAAGTGAGGGGACGGGGCCTGAGGTGACATGTGCAAACACGCCCTGTGGCGCGTTTTAAGAGGTAGTTTTAATCCCCTGCCCTATTATATACTAGGGGCTTACAGAGGAGGTCATGCTGATCACAGGGGGACCCCAACGCATAGTGTTCCCTAGTGTATGTAGGTGTTTTCACTGTATTCTGAGTGTCTTTTAACATAGCACTGGCACTAGGACTGGTTAGTCAGACTCAGTTACCACCAGTATCCGTCTGAAAAAGTTGAGGGTACAGGATGATTTTGCAACAAGGCTTCTTTCTGCTCTTCTGTTTGTTCTTTCTGCACGTTATCCTTCTTCCTGCACTTTTCTTCGTCTTTGAGGACTTCTGTTGCTTCTTTCTGCATTTCTTTTTTTCTTTCTGTGCGTTTTTTCTTCTTTCTTCACATGTCCTATCTCTGTAGGCATAGTTAGAAATTAGCATTTAAAAAACCTTTGAAATTCACTGAAAAAACCATAGGTTTCAGGCACGTTATAGTTAGGAATTAGCATTTAAAAAACCTTAGAAATTCACTGAATAAACCATAGGTTTCAGGGGCGTTATAGTTAGCTGGACTTTTCACTCGTACAAAACTATTGAACTTCCCCCGTTATAGTTAGTTCAGCTAACTATAACTCACGCGCCCGCAATGCACTGCTGATGACGTCACATATTACATCACTCATGACATGGTCAGTGACATCACTCATGACATCTGGTGAAAGATAAGCCCTGTGGTGGTTGTGGCAATTATTAATTTGGGAATATATATATATATATATATATATATATATATATATACATATTTCTTTTTTTTACATGTGACGTATGATGATTTTAAATACTTGCGTGTTTGCACAAACAAACTGACATTGACGAAGCCGTGAGGCGAAACGCGTCTGTCAGGGGGGGTCTGCACAATAAAAGCATCAGCTTTAAGATTTCGTGTGTGCTTTCCTCTTTTGCATCTGATCAAGTTGCTGAGTTGGAGGAATCGTTAAGCGGCTCACCACCGCTGGATTAAGCACCCGGGAGCACGGAGCGGCGGCGGTGATGTCCGGTTTGTTAAGCTAATATGGCCGCCAGCACGGAGGATCGCAATAAGGAGAAACGCCAAGAATGACTCGGCGAACAAAGAAGAAATAAACGAGCGGATTGTTTCGAGAGACGGAAGCGTTCTGACTGCCGTGACGGGAGAGTGAGGCGGATTCCATGCGGGACCTGCAGCGCCGACTTGCCGGTGAGTGAACGCTGTCTCTAGTATTACCGCTGATTAAAGTTCCGATCCTCTTTCCCGAGAAAAGACAGTTGGTTGTGCAGGCCCCTCCCGGTGTAACAGGCTGTGCTGCAAAACATCATGTCAAGCCTTAGCGAAAGAGAGGAAGCGGCCACAGATATTTTTAAATCAGGGTCCAGGGACAGACTGCAACAACCCGTGACCGAAGCAGCAATTAATGCACCCACCTCGAACTTAATAATTCTGTTCCAATTGTTGGAAAAAGCTCACTAGAGAGAGCTAAGAAAGTGGTGGGAAGCTACCTCGTTACAGCGCTATATAGACTGTGACCGTATCCCAAAAGGATTGAGAATATTTACTGTACCGTCATACGAAAATCCTGACCCTCAGCTTTTAAAGGATTGGGCAGAATACACAGCAGAATCCGTGAAAGGCATGGTCAGAATTTTAATTAAATATGCGTGGAGCAATAGAGAAAAAATTCTCATAGAAATCAAAAGATTAGAAGATCTCATCTGTAAATCATCAGATGCAGATTTTCACATGCCCCTTTCCTCTCTTAGGAACCTGCTCTAGAGTCACAATCCAATGTTTCTCTTTAGCAGCATGTAAGTGTAGAGGGGAGAAATATCTTATTCATGTCAATCAATTCAATAGGAATGTCTCTGAACACATAGTAACCACAGACAACTACGTAAGGTTAGTTAATTTATTACAAAGCCAAAAATAACTGAATATGAACGCACCTTAAAACTTAAAACGAGAGAGTAGAAATACATGAGACTCAGCATAAAGCCAAATCTGAGACAAAAGTTGAGGTGGTTCAACATGCACAAAACAGTTAGCTCAAGAAATAGGATGCAGAGGATCAAAAAACATGAGTCCTAATTTCCCTACATTGAGGGTTGATGAAAATACAGCATCAATCTATCCTTACACAAATACTAACGTGACATCCCTACTTAAGCATTCTCAGGAAAAGGAGATAAAAGGTGTCAGCATGTGAAGTCTTCCTAAGACGTCTCTCCACCATCGATGGACCGTATATCATAAAGCTATTGAGACAGAGCTTATTCTAAGATGCTCTCTCACCGAAGACAGAGAATAATTGGGCCCTTTCCCTAATCTAACATCGCATTTTTACAGGTATTTTTCCAAAGAGTCCTTGCAGGTCACTTCATTCACTCTGAACACGATCTCATGGGTAACTTTCCACAGGATAGCAATGTTCCTGAACTGCAACATGTTGACATTGAATCCCAGGCCTTCTCCGGTGTGAAAACACAACAACTTCCCTTATCGGCTTAGGCTAACGATGTATCTCCTTCTCTCCTTGCCTGACTATTAAAACAAAGACATTATTCTAGCTAACAAGGGCACTTCTTTCACCTGCAACACAAATGTGGAAAAGAACGAAATCCACAGCACATTCAAACTGTTAATTCTAAAGCGAGAGCTTCCAGGGAAATAGGCATTTCAGGCCTACAAGATTCCGCTAACATGAGAGAATAGCATATGGGCTTTACGGAATTACATAAGAAATTATGACACATTCAGTTAATATTCTTACCTACATGGAAAATAACACAGAAAAACACCGCGCCTCGGCACTCTAAAAGTCCATATTCCAGTCTTAGATAGTATACAAACAATCTTGGCACTATTCATGCTCACAAACGTATAATACTTTCAATGAATCATTACAAATAATTTCTCTGGTCATTTACAAAAAAGTTGTAATTTTCTAATGACAGTGCTTCACTTGGCAATCAGAGATCATATTTCATAGAACATAGGAACAAGGATAATATTTAAACAAATGATAGACGTGTTTCTGATGTTCCCTCGATGTTAAAAGATGATGGCAGCCGACACTGTTTCGTTACACTCTGTAACTTTTTCAAGGCTGCAAACAATATCAAAATATACATTGATGTTACAGCCAATGCAAAACATATCCCCGTGTTTGCCCCAAGATCAAAAAGGAGAGGGGTTTACCATGCAAAGTGACTAGGAAAAAGGAAAGTGAAAAAGTGAAGCATTACCTAATTATAAGACACCAATGTGCACAAGAAAAGGAAGGCCAAGGATGAAAAGTGGAACCAAAAATGTGGGTTGAAAAGCTAACAAATTTGTAATGAAGTAGTTTCCAAGAACTTAATTAACCCATACCGTGAGGATAGTCATGTTAAGAATTTCAGAAATAAGATAGAAATGTCTACCTTCAATTGCTAGGTCCTTCCACTACTCTACATGAGGAGTAGCATAAAATTTAAGAAGACGAGAGAATGTTCAAGAAAGTCCTATAAACAAACATATGATCAAAGAATGATTAGAGCCTACATATCTTATTATAAAGCTCAGATGTTCCAATTCCATAATCACACAGTGATAACCACCTTATTTGGGGAGTATCAAGAATTCAAAAATCCATGTATCTAATCAGCGTCAGAATCCAGTTGTTACCCCAGCGGTTCATGGAAAAATAGGTCCAGACCAATACGGAGTCTATACAGAACAATCTCTAGTATTATAATCAAGAGAATAAAAAGTATAAGATTACTGCTTGCAATTTATTTAAAACTATTTTGAAGAGAATAAAAAACTCTCACTGCTAGGTCTCTTAATAAATTACCTGCTGTAAGGAAAGCTTGTCCCGTATTTGTGTAGAAAAGTGATGTCTGTGTTCAGACGATTAATTCATTTGGACACAACTTTTTTGATTTTCGAAGGAAAAAATGTATAATGTCAATATTTGTTTGAGACAAACTAACAGATTCAGAAAGTTAGCCATATTTCTGGGCCCAATATATTCTCCAAATGACATATTATGGGTTACCTTATCCGTATTAAGTAATCGAACTATTCTTAAGCAAACAAAACCGCTCGTAGATGAATATGACTCATGTATGAGATTTATACTGATATTATGTCACGGCACAGCAGTCTATTTAACAAATAAAAAGAACATCACCCTGCAATGTTTACCACGTTAAAACAGAAACAGTTGATAAGTTTGAACTCCATTTAAATATCAAATAGCGTCTATGGGTTATGTAAGAAGACTTGCTTAAGGAAAATATGCCATTGCGCATCCACTTACTTGCACCCTTAATCAGGGTCACAAGAACCAGGGTTGTGATAAGATCCTACAAAGACAAAAGACACAAAAGGCTATGTTTACAATACCGTACTCCAAAAACAAAGTAATTGATAAAATACTTTGTTAAGGGGTGCCCCGGGAGCACTCATGTTAGAGCTCAAAATTACTAACCCAATACTTAGTGAATCCGCCAAGTATTTATCTTCTCCAGTGCAGTCCTAAAATAGAGATATGTCACTAAAGCACGTTGGCTTGACAACACAGGTCGAGTGCTATGATATGCCCCTAAAAAGAGAAGGAAACCAACATCTAGTGTCAGACGACATTCTTGGAAAAGAACTCTGATTAAAAAAAGGCCTGCATTGAAAAAGATATCGATTCCAGACCCCCAATTTACTCACCTAATCCTCGGCGCTTCCGCCAAGTGTTCCTCCATTCAGTCCGGTCCCGAATGAGTGAAAAGTATCAACAGATCGCCATGTCTCCTAGTAGTTTTTATATCCTCCGCCCTCTGAGCAATTCGCCCGTGGCGCCGTTTTGTATGAAAAGCGCCTGTACGTGACGTAATAGAAATAGCAGAGGGTTTCTTTATTATACCCCCTCAGGCTGGAAAAGCACCCGCCATATTGAAACGATAAAAAGTGCATTGAAAAATAACGGCGCTTGTAGTTGCTTATGGGATTTAACGTCCAGCCTCGAGAATACTCCTTATCTTCTTACTTTTTCTTCGGCTGATCCCGTATCCATAAAAGATGTAAAATTCCGCTCCTAACTCTAAGCAATGGGAACCAAGGCGAATATCTCCTTGTTCCCAAGGTGGCCATATTTCAAGGGAACAAGAGAAAGTCTAGAGATGATTTTGATAACTTTTTCTTTTTCTTTCATACAATTAAGTACTGGACAAAGAGTTAGGTTCAAAGTGTTCTGACCTAAAAGTGATGTTTAGTTTAAAAGTAGAAAGGTTGCAAGACCCATCACCATATGGTATAAACAGTGAAATGTGAAAGTCAACAATTATAATTTGCACGAACAGAAAGTGCACATGAAACTGGACAAATGAGACTAAATACTCCCAGAGTGCAATGAAGTAATACAAAACATGGCTAATCATTCCTTATTATAAATGTTTTGAGTCTGGATTTGGTACAGTTATTGAAGGTAAGCCATGCATAAGCAAAGAATACACATTCGCTAATTCAAGGTTATACAATAAGTGGACAGGAAATTTCATTTTCATTAATTGTAACATCACATTTATGATATAGAATAATAGTATCAGCAAGTCATTTTCACAGTAGGTAAAAGGAAAAATGTCATCCCTACATTAGTCCGCATCCTACCAATGATTTTATCTTGCTCTTACATAAACAGTAGGTCAACAGCAGTTTACATCAGTCAGTTATACAGCTTATACCAGAGACAATAGAGAAAAAAACACTTCATACTCATTGAATACATGTAATTCTTTGTCAATATTTAGTCCCTTCTCCACAGCCCGAAGGCGTAAAATCCATTGGAATTCGGCTCTTCTAAGTGACAAAGTCCTATCACCCCCCCTCAGGTCACATCTTGCTTGTGCGATTCCATGGAAACTAATATTGGTCATGGTCATTCTTTGGTGATTGGTATTAAAATGTACAGCCAAAGGGTAACTTGTGTCATTGTTGCGAATGGCCCTCATGTGTTCCTGTATTCTCTCCTTCAAGGGCCGTACAGTGCTTCCCACATAAATATGTCCACATGGACATCTTATGCAGTACACAACAAATTTGGTGTTGCAGTTGATGAAGTCTAAGATCTTATAGGTAGTTCTGGTGTTTTAACTGAACTCTTGCATTTTATTGCAGGCATACGGACACATGTTACAGTGGGTACATTTGTAAGAGCCTTTAGGTTTGTCCGGTAGCCATGTTGCAGTAGGAGATTTAGGAGGTAAATAACTAGAACAAAGAATATCTCTAAGTGTCTTCCCTCTCCTATGTACTATACTAGGCTTCTTCGTGATGTACTTCTCCAATGACTTGTCTAAGTTGAGAAGGTGCCAGTGTTTGGACATGATTTTAAAAATAGAGTGGCTCTGGGTATTGTATTCTGTAACCAAACTTAGTTTGTCCTTGTGCTTGGCTCTGTGTGTCTTTCTCAGTAGCATCTCCCTTGGCGTACTAATGATTTTCTTCTTAGATTTGTTGGGAACCCCAGGAGAGTATCCCCTGCATCTGAAGTGCTCCTGTAGGTTATCTAGTTCTTGGAGGAAAGTGGAATCCTCACTGCAATTCCTCCTTATTCTCGTCATTTTCCCTAAGGGGGTTGCATTTATCTGTGTAATGGGATGGGCACTAGAAGAATGCAAGACATGCTGTGGGTTTTCTGTATAACCTAGACATGATTTTATTCTCCTTGTGATACAAAACTACACCCAGGAACTCAATTTCCAATTTGCTGCAATTTGCGGTGAATTTAAAATTATAACTATTGTTGTTAAGATAGTCTGTAAAAGCAGCAAATTCTACATCGTTGCCTGCCCAAATGATAAAAATGTCGTCAATGGAACGACCCCAATACACTATATGTCCCGTTAGTTCTGGAGGGCCTGAGGGATAAAAAGGTATATTTCCCGTATATATAAGGGGTATCGGACTTATATTATGATAGCATGATGCATCTATACGTATACTCTCTGTTTGATATGTATGCTTTCGTATGGAGGGAATTTGTTTATTTCCTCCCTATCTATCTATTGCTAAAAGAGTAGGCCGAGAACCATACAGACGCCATCTTCTGATCCTATGCATGAGCACGGGGCCGTGATCACATGTTGATCACGTGCAGTTGTCAGGCCCCGGTTCATTTGAGTTACTGGTAGCAGCTGAAGATAGGCTGTTTCTACTCTACTGTTCTAAGATTCAAGGTCGTATCTGGCTTTGGGGGTGATAAGCGCATTCTTGGAGGCGTCGTGCTTACACTCCCAGGCACTGAGACTAAAGGGAGTCACCCTTCCTGACCCCCACAGCAATAGATAGTCAAGCCTTTGTACTGATCTGATGTGTGCCATATATGGTCCTTCCCTGGAGCTCTAGGGCCAACTGGTATTTTTCCTTTTACAGTGATTGAATGTGTTGAACTGAAAAGTATATAACCTCATGTTTGAATACGAGCTAACAGTCTTCTCGGCGCACCTGATGGGTGAGGTTCGGAGAAGCTCCTCTATAGAGTTTTTTGTCTAATAAATGATTGAACCTTCTTCACTGCCAACTGACTGATTATTGGGTAATGGCATTGGTCCTATTGGTAGGTATAGTCCTTTAGTTTATTTTATTGGTACATCAGTTTGGCGACTCCGCCGGGACTCCGTGACTGGGTCGTCCTCTCCGTAAACGGGTGGTAAGGACAAGGGGTAATTCTGGTTGAGCGGGTGGCTGCACGTGTAGATGCTCCACGGACCTTTTGTGAATAATAGAGACTCCGATCGGACGCCTGGTGTGGCACGTGTGGTGCGCGCCTGGCCGGACTGCTCTCGGAAAAGCCTGTGGCTGTACCTGGGTAGCCTTGGGGACATATCTGAAGCGGTGCTAATGAAGCGGGCTTAGTCGGTCTGTGGTTATACCTGTCTGACGGTCTCTTGGTAGTCTTTGGCCTGCTTGATTTTGGTATCTGTCGGTCGTGGAATTTGAATTTGATTGATTCTCCACGAACAGGAGTCGACGGGCTCTGTTCTTTGTTTGAAAAGACGTCATTTCGAATATCCTTATATGTATAATATTGTCTTGGGTATGTTTGAATGAGCGTAAGATTGTGTGTTTTGTGAATGTTTGAACATGGCCATGTTTGGAAGTTTATTTTTATGATCAAATGAGGAACGCGTGACGACAATAACCATGCCGTGTTTTAGTAGATTGAGTTGTTTTGGATGTTGCTGTCGCCCTAATGATACGCGTTTGGCTGAAAGTCAACCTGCCCCACCTGAGGGCAGCCCAAGTTATGATATGTATGTTAAGCATGGTATTACACCTCTCTTGTTTAATACATTATGGCACAAATATACTAAAGATAATGTGGAATTACAATGGCCCTTAACCGGGTCTTTTGATGAGAAAAAGATACATTTTCCGCAGGATCGATTATTTTCGAAACGTAGTCGACAGTCAATGTTTGACTTCCTAAACATGTGGCAGAGGGAAGCAAAGCATAGACTTATGCGGGAGGAGAAAGTATGTAGAATGAAAGGAAATCAGACGATAACGCAGGAAGCTATAGCTTATGATAAAGCACAAATTGATCAGGGGATTGATTGTGCAGACAGACAATTTAGATTGCAAGTGGATAAGACTTATGTGGCTAGGGATGAAGCGGAAGATGAGATAGAGGATTTATTGGATACTCGTCCACCTCCGCCTTATGCTCCACAGCGTATATATCCTGTTGTTCCTCCGACTTTAGTACAGGCCCCTTCAGCTTCCGCCCCTGTTGATTCCTCTTCTCTTGCCTCTCCGGGAATGTCCTCTGTTTTGTCTCCTAAAGTGTCTGAGAAGGCTACTTTATGGCCTGTTACATTGCCGTCCTCCGTTACGGCCACAGCTGTTTTGTCTCCCCCCACCCCTGTGTGGGCCTCCCTTTCTGCGAGCACTACCCCTTCACCAGCTGTTTCAACTCCATTTCGTGCTCCGGGAGATCTTGACGCACGGAAGTTGTTTACCCGTTCGGCTGTAGGGCTGACGGAGAAACAGATGATTGCGGATCAGTCATCCCAGTGGATGCGACATCCTATTTACACTATTACTGACATATGGTCTCCCCCTGATCTTCTTGTTCTCTGGGTTCTGTACACTACAGCGCCATGAAACCGCCAGGTGAACGTGCGCTCTATAAATGCTTTAAACTCAAACTCAACTCAACTCATATGGAACACGCTTCGAGACTATGAGCCTGTTATGCAGCAGCATGCGGTGAAACACATGGCTGCATGTATCATTACTCTCTGGGAACAGTGTTTTCCGGGAGGGATGGCCCCCCAAGTGATGTATGACATCTGGGACAGGGCTCATAAGTCTGAACTTAGCCCGGAGGAAGTGTATAGAAACGTGGAGATTTTATTAAATTATCGCGAACAGATGCACCAAAAGTGTCCCTTGAGGGACTCTCAGCATCCTATACGAGAAGTTCACTCTATCTTTCTTCCTGAAATACGGGAGCTTAAGGATGACCATGGTGTGGTGACTAGACCTCATGTAGAGGCCCTAGTGCAGGAGCAATGGGTTTATACCCCCTGGAAGAGAAGTGAAGTCCTTTCGCTAAAATCACATTTACCCGACCCTCGTAAGAATCCCACAGCTTATTAAAAGAACTCACCGAGGCGGCCTCTTCGGCCGTCATGACCTTAGCTGATATAGAGCTATTTTTTGGATTGTTAGTTCCCGTTGACGTATGGCGTCAGGTGCATGATCAGGACCACGCTCAAGAATTTGGCGGAACATGGGATCAGATAAAAGATTGGGATAAGGATCGTAAGTCTGGGGAAAAGCCGAGACCTGAATTATTGGCATTACCTGGCCGTATTATCACTTACATGCATTCCTTAATTCTGCCTCATAAGGTGGATTGGGACAAATTGACCGCATGTAAACAGAAGAAAGATGGAAGTGTTTCTGATTTTTTCACTATATTTGAGGGCGTATTCATCGACTTTAGTGGACAGGATTTATCGTTGGAAGGCGGTATACGATTATTTGTTAATCATTTTGTGACCAATTTGTTACCAGGAGTCTCTGCATGGCTACAAGCTGCTGAAAGTACCTGGACCACTTCCACGCCCTCTGTAATATTTAGTATGGCCCAATATTACGAACATAGAGAAAATGAGAGTAAGGATAAAACAGAAAAGAAAGCAAAGGATCTTAAAACACAGGTGTTGTTGCAACAAGTTGCGCAAGGACGAGGCAGAGAGAGAGGTGGTAGAGGGTTTGTCCCGAGGGGGCCGGGAACTGGACGAGGTAGAGGCCCGGCTGTTGTTTTGGGAATAAACCAGTGTGCTTATTGTAAGGAGGAAGGGCATTGGGTATTTCAGTGTCCGCTGTTGCTGGCCCAGAACGGGGCTATGAGAAGTCGAGGAAGAGGTCGGGGAAGTGTGGATCGCAGTGATATGCGACAAGAAGAGACGATGCAAGTTGGACAAGACAAGAATTATTTTGATAATCCAAGAGGTAGGCAGTATTATAACGAGGAGTGTGAAATGGACGCGACCGAAGGGTATGCTTATACATAGGATAGCCATGGACAGAGTGAGGGCCAGGTGTCAGTACTCGTTGACCAACAAGGACCTTATGTAGAGGCGCATTTGATGGGGACATCTGAAAAGTTTTTAGATGATACGGGTGCAATGAATAGTTCTATTTCTCATTCCCTGGTCCCAGGGGCTGCTCTGTCCGGGCACAATAATGTTTCGGTAGGATTCTCAGGAATTCCGGTGGTGAGCCCCATCTCCAAACCTATTCCTTTTACAATTGGTCCTGTTACGATAGACTCCCCGTTTCTTTTGACTTCCCATTGTGGCGAAAATTTGTTGGGCTTGGATTTATTGAAGTAATTACATGCTAAGATTCATTGTTCACCTGATGGTGTTTACCTGACTATTAATTCCCTTGGGAAGCATACTTTGCAGTGTTTCTCTAAAAATTAACCCCTCTTGTAAGATTCATCCAAATTAAGAGATCTTATGCAAGGTGAGAAGAGAAGAGTTGAGTTTAATGTAGAGGAAGAAAGATCCCATCCATCAGGTACCATCAGTCTGGTGCAAAAAATTCTTTAGTTTAAAAGGGCGAGAAATGTGGCGAAGCTTAAGGTTTATCGTAATAAGGAAGAGCACTTACAGGAAAGCATAAAGTCCAGGGTTGAACCAATTTCAGATGTTGGGATCTTCTTTAAAGGGTTGAAAGTTCCTCATACAAATCAAAGAGAAGTCTGTATCTTCACAACTTTGCACACATAATGATGTACCCCACGCTCGTCGCCAGTGTAAGATTCATCCAAATTAAGAGATCTTATGCAAGTTGAGATGAGAAGAGTTGAGTTTAATGTATAAGAAGAAAGATCCCATCCAGCAGGTGCCATCAGTCAGGCGCAACTGACCAAACTCCACACCAGAGCATTCCATCACCATGGAGCTGCTTTGATGAACAACAACTTCTCCTTGACATGAATCTTAAAGAGGTACAACAACTATGTACAACATAAATATATAAATAATATGCACGCTACTACACCTCCCTCCTGAGTTTGCTGACATTCCAGCAACATTGTGGGCCACCGGTGACACAGATGTAGGATTATTAAAGATTCCGCCCGTTTCTATTACTTTGAAGCCAAATGCCCGGCTTCCTCGAATACCTCAGTACGAAATTTCTTCGGCAGGCGAGAAGACTTTGCACTCCATCATACAAGATTTGGTAAAAAGGGGTGTAGTGGAAGAGACCGCTGCCAATGTGTGTAACAGCCCCATTTTGCCTATCTTTTGCCTCCTGTTGGAGGTGATCCTGATTATACTGATACTTATCGTTTTGTGATTGATTTGCGTGTAATTAATAAAATAGTGGTGCCCCAGTGCCCTGTGGTTTCAGACATCACTACTATTCTCACTATGATTCCTCCTACTGCTAAATATTTCTCTGTGATTGATTTGAAAAATGCTTTCTTTAGCATTCCAATTCATCCTGATAGCCGCCACATTTTTGGCTTCTCATTATCTGATCACAGCTTCCGGTTCTGTCGCGCTCCCCAGGGGTACACAGAGAGTCCTAGTATTTATAGTCAAGCTTTGAAAACATTGTTGGATGATTTGGTTTTGCCCCCAGGTAATGTGCTTTTCAAATATGTAGATAATTTGTTAGTGGCTTCTGATACCGAGGAAGGTTGTAAGAAGGCCACCGTTCTATTATTGTCTCATTTGGCTGCTAACAGCAATAAAGTCTCCCTTTCTAAGTTTCAATATTGTTGACAGGAGGTGTCCTATCTCGGTCTTCTACTGTCGAAGGAGGGTAGGAGACTAACCCCTGAGAGTGTGACTACCAATTTTAATATGTCTGTACCTCGTACTCAGCGTGATGTTTGTGCATTTCTCGGCATAACCTCTTACTGTCGCCAATGGATCCCTAATTTTTCCCTTCTTACTAAACCTCTTCTGTATCTAACCACCAAAGATGTGCATGAACCTTTTCTCTGGACGGATGCTTGTCAAGATGCTTTTGATTCTTTGAAATCGGAGCTTTGCTCTGCACCTGTTCTTGGTACTCCTGACTACCGAAAACCTTTTGTGCTCTACGTACACAAGGTGGACGGTTGCTAGCTTTCTGTGTTAACACAAGGATTTGGTGGTAAGAAGAGACCTTGTGCCTATTTTTCGGCGATGTTGGATAACGTCGCCAGAGCACTTCCTAGCTGTTTAAGAGCTACTGCTGCGGTTGCGGTGGCTATTTGACAGTCGGAAGGGCTCGTTCTGAACACTGACCTCACAGTGAAGGTACCGCACTTTGTGGATACATTGTTGAATAAGACAAAGACCCAGCACCTTACGAGTGCGCTTCTTACTGGATACGAATTGACTTTGTTTGCTCCACACATTATGATTAAACGATGTGCCACTCTGAACCCTGCCACGTTACTACCCCTCCCTTCGAACGAAAAGAACAATGATGTTCATCATTGTATATTTCAGACTTAGGAAAAAATGAAAGGACGAGTAGACCTGACTGACACTCCTCTATCTGACCCCCAAGGGGAGTTGTACGTCGATGGCTCTTGTTTCAAGTTACCAGATGGCACGACAACCGCTGCATATGCGATAACTACTCTTCATACTATAGTTGAGGCTTCACAAGTACTTTATCAGTCAGCACAGGTGGCTGAATTAGTGGCATTGTTTCGGGCCTGTAAGTTAAGTGAAGGACTGAGAGTAAATATTTACACTGACAGCCAGTACGCCTTTGGCGTGGCTCATAGTTTTGGTAGACTTTGGGCAGAAAGAGGTTTTCTTACTTCTCATGGTCAGCGAATACAGTATGGCCCCTTGATTTTGCGATTACTGACAGCATTGATGTTACCAGAAATAGTGGCTGTAGTCAAATGTAGTGCACACAAGGCAGTGGTGGATGAAGTGGGGGAGGGTAAAGCCTTTGCTGATCAGGTCGCTAAGGAAACTGCGAAATCCAAATTGACCCCAATGTTTGTGACTAGCTCTGCTAGGTGGGTGGCTGAAACAGAGATGTTTGATAATACCATGGAAAGTGTCCAAGAAATACAGAAAGAAGCTACCCTTATTGAACTGGCCCACTGGAAAGAGTGAATTGGGAGATTAGACGCAGACGGTTGTTGGATTGATCGGACTGAAAAGCAACGATGGCTGTTGCCTAATGCATTAGTGAATGCGATGGTGACAATGGCACATGGTACAGCTCATATTGGGGTGAAAGGTATTTGTGCGTTATTAGACCCTGTATGGTACAATCCCAATATTTCTAAGACCGCTGCTCATTTGGTACAATATTGCATGGTTTGCTTACGACATAATCCAGGGGGCAGGGAGCCTGTTCTGAGTGGAAACTTTGCACCTCCATCTTTGTCTTTTGAGGTGCTTCAGATGGGTTATATCCAGCTGGAGCGTGTCAACAATTTTTAGTATGTCCTGGTCGTGGTATGTGATTTCAGTAAATGGGTGGAAGCCTACCCGAACAAAGAAAATACTGCTTTGGCAACGGCAAAAGCGTTGGTAAAGGAGTACTTCCCTCGCTACGGATTGCCTCAAGTGATCTGGAGTGATAACGGAAGACATTTTAATGCAGAACTCATTACACATATTTGTAATGGACTACAGATTAAACAGAAACTCCATGCGGCTCGACACCCCCAGGCCGCTGGGTTGGTCGAGAAGTATAATGAGATATTAAACCTCAAATTAGCAAAAATCCTAGAAAGTACTGGATTGAAGTGGCCAGATGCTCTGCCGCTGGCATAAATGTCAATACCAGTAACCCCACATTCTCGTTCTGGTTTGTCTCCGTATGAGGTCATTTTTGGGCACCCTGCTAATGTTTGGGGCGTCCCGGGACCCAGAACATTTCGTGATATAGAGTACCCTATGCTGACAGATTATTTGTATGCTTTGACTAAAGATCTTCGTTCCATTCATCAACAGGTTTCAGCAGTTTTGCAGCCCCTGCCGGAGGGTCCAGGACATCGTTTGGAACCTGGACAGTGGTTTCTGGTTCGTAACTATCAGCGAAAATCCAGCTTGGATCCTCGTTGGTCTGAACCGTTTCAAGTCTTGACGGCGGTAAAAGTGAACGGCAAGCGACAGTGGATTCATGTGTCACATCTGAAAAAACTACCCCTCCCGCTTCCATATGATCAGCAAATCCAGGGCGGGGTTCTGACTCAGGAAAGTGAGTGAGTTCCTCGATTCATCCCTTTTTCTGACGCCTAGGTAATAGGAGAAGGGCAAGGAGAAGGTGCACCAGGCTCGGAAGGGGCTCTGTCATCAGCACAATTGATCGCCCCAGATTCTGTTGTCCCTGCAGTTAACCCAGAGGCTCGCAGTACCCCTGTTTCATCGGATTCGGCATCTCCTGGTTTGTTCCCTGATCAAGAAGTGCCTGGCCATACTCGGTACAACCTGCGGCCCAGAAAACAACACGGTACACCAGGTGAACATGGTAGGAGATAGGGAGAGACTTGAGTGATAGGGTACAGACATGTGCTGTGAATGTCTGTTAGATACGCTTCTGGTGTACTGAGTGAGACACTGGACTGAACGCGCTGAGAGTCTTGAAAATGTGTTTGCTGCGTTCAGAAAGAAATACTGAATCTTTTGTCGAAAAGGGGCCCAGGTTGTGTTTCCTTCAAGGATTGTGTGAGAACAGAACTCCAACGTGAGAAATTTGTATTGGTGTTCTCTGAAATGAATGATAAGAGCCTACCTGTGAGGCTCTAAACGGACACAGGAAAGAAGCACCCTCTGGCAGGTTGGACTGCATTGCCCCAGTTTATTGTTGGACTTTTAGTTAGCATGTATTCCTTTGCTCGTTTTGTCCCTGAAGAGGAACGTTCTTTTGTACCACACTATTTTTCTGCATATATGCCTGTTTTTTCTAGCTGGACCAATCGTGTTAAAATTGCATTTGTAGCTACTATAGCCATATTGCTAATTATATTACTGGGAGTGTTTATATATTTGAAATTTCGCCACCCTATGCATACTGTTTTAGGAACAACTACCCCACCTCCGGAACATGTGTTCCATACTTTAGCCCCACATAAGGAAAGGCATCGTCAGACTTCTGTGAAAAATGCATTCATTGAAATGCTTCACCAAGCACATAGTGCTACTAATACTACAAATTGCTGGGTTCGTGGTCTTTTACCATCTGTTATGCACAAGCATGATTTATTCATATCTCTGCCTTTGTCTCATCTGGGAAGTTGCGAGGCTTGGTTCAAATTGTTTTCTATGATGTACATGCATTACACTGTAGACTCTCAAAGGTTTTCAGAGAAGGATTATGAAATGATTTTAGCGTATATTGAGGTTCATCAAGGATTTAACCCCGAAGGGAACAATGGAGAGGGAACTTTGGATCCGAATGCTTGCATGAATATGTATATAACGTATGAAAATACCACTTGGTTGAAAAATGAAATTATGTACTTTGTTGAATTCAATTTCACTCAATATTACCGACACTTTCAAGACCGTAATGTCATTGAGGATAGGGCTATTCCAGTGCCTGTATTAAATAGTACCTCTATGTTTTGTGTTCAAGGAACAGGGTACATAATCAGTAGGAGAAAGCCGATGTAATTACATCTATCGGTTGTGTACCTTTAGCAGCCCCCCGTTGTTAACCCCTCCTAATGTATATTTTATCTGTGGAGAAAATGCCTATACTTGGCTTCCCCGAGGTTGGACTGGACGTTGCTACCTGTCCTTCCTGTACCCTCCAGTCTATATTGCCCCTTGTAATTATCACAAGGATCACCGATTAGATAGACGTAGTGTGCGTAGTAGGAGACACAAACGGGAAATAGATTCCACCGATATAGATCAGACTGATACCCCACTGCAGCATTTTACTGACATTATGAAGGGAGTATTACCCTTTTGGGGGCCTATGCTTCCTAGCCGAGAAGTCCGACGTTTGTCTAGAGTAGTTGAAGGGGTAATCAACACTACTGCAGGAATACTGACCAATATAACTGTAGAGCTACAGGCGACCAGACTCGTTTCGCTTCAGAACCGTATGGTTTTGGACGTTATCTTGGCAGATCGAGGAGGAGCATGCTACGTGATCGCCAGCTCTTTTTGTGTTTATATTCCAGACTCCGCCCCCTCTGTACATTTGGCTATACAGAAGTTACATCGTTTAGCTTCCGATATACATGCAGAAACTGGTACGTGGTCTCTCTCTGGTTGGTTCTGGGGTCTGCTGTCTACTTGGGGATGGAACTTTTGATGGTGCTGGCATGTATAGCCGGTATCATATTCACATGTTGTGTTTTTGTACAATGTGGACCTGCATGTTGCTCTTATTGCGTGACAAAACTCACTTCTTCTGTGTTTGGTCCATCCCCAACAGCGGTAAAGGCTCAGCTAGTTCAACAGGAGCTCAAAGACCTAATGCAGATTGATGAGGGAATATTTGAAGATTGAACGGTTTTGTTAGCTACATCATGCTAAAACGGCCGTTCTGAGGGATAGAAAGGTATATTTCCCGTATATAAGGGGTATCGGACTTATATTATGTTAGCATGATGCATCTATACGTATACTCTCTGTTTGATATGTATGCTTTTGTATGGAGGGAATTTGTTTATTTCCTCCCTATCTATCTATTGCTAAAAGAGTAGGCCGAGAACCATACAGACGCCATCTTCTGATCCTATGCTTGAGCACGGGGCCGTGATCACGTGTTGATCACGTGCAGTTGTCAGGCCCCGGTTCATTTGAGTTACTAGTAGCAGCTGAAGATAGGCTGTTTCTACTCTACTGTTCCAAGATTCAAGGTCGCATCTGGCTTTGGGGGGTGATAAGCGCATTCCTGGAGGCACCGTGCTTACACTCCCTGGCACCGAGACGAAAGGGAGTCACCTTTCCTGACATCCTCAGCAATAGATAGTCATGCCTTTGTACTGATCTGATGTGTGCCATATATGGTCCTTCCCTGGAGCTCTAGGGCCAACTGGTATTTTTCCTTTTACAGTGATTGTATGTGTTGAACTGAAAAGTATATAACCTCATGTTTGAATACGAGCCAACAGTCTTCTCGGCGCACCTGATGGGTAAGGTTCGGAGAGGCTCCTCTTTAGAGTATTTTGTCTAATAAACGATTGAACCTTCTTCACTGCCAACTGACTGATTATTGGGTAATGGCATTGGGACTATTGGTAGGTATAGTCCTTTAGTTTATTTTATTGGTACATCAGGCCATAGGACCATAGATGTTTGGATTCGAATATACCCATGTACAGGTTAGCGTAGGAAGGTGCAAATTTCGAGCCCATTGCCTGTCTATACCATGTTCCTTGGTGTAAGAAGACATTATTCTCCAACACCATGCGGGTCAGGTCTAAGACCATTTCCGTGTGCTCAAACAGAGTGGCGTCCCTCTGGGATAAAGTGTGTCGCAACACCTGTAAACCTTGTTCTAGTGGTATACTGGTGTACAGGAGCAGACATCCAAAGTTGCAAATTACAATTCCCCCGTCCATTCGATGTCTTCAAGTTTAGTTAAAAGTTCACCTGTATCTCTAAGTTATGACGGGAGATTGAGTACAAAGGGTTGTAAGATAATATCAACATACTCGGACAAACGTTCTGTCGGTGACCCAATACCGGAGACAATCAGTCTCCCTGGTGGAAAAGTACCTGTTTTGTGTATTTTGGGGAGGATGTAAATAATACATGGCGCCCTAGGTGATGACACAAAAATATATCTGTACTCAGTGTCTGAAATGTGGCCTTGTTGTTTCCAATAAGTCAACCTGAGTTCAAATTGTTGTGTGATGTTCTTCAATGGGTTGGCCACGAGTTTAATATAGGCCAAGTCATCCATAAGTTGCCTCTCTGTTTCATGAATATAGTCATGATCCTGCATCACCACTATGTTTCCTCCCTTATCTGCTTCCTTGATAACAATTTCGGAATTACTTGCTAAGTTCTATAAAGCAAGATATTAATTTCTGGTCAAGTTGAATGCATGTGTGCTGTGTGCATTCCCCAATGTGTCCTCTAGCAGAAAGAGATCATTGCTCACAGCCCCATTGAAAGTGTCTATCATGTTATCTGCAACCAACATGGGGACAAATTTGGACTTGTGTTTTAACCCACTATCAGTGTTAAGATTTCATGTGATCTCTAAATCAGACAATGTGTCATAGATCGTATTTGAGCAGTCATCAAGTAGAAGTATTTCGCAAATTGTTTTGTTGCAGGGTGGTACACAACATGGAGCAGGTACGACTGGCATGAAACTCTCTCCCCAAAACTTTTTCAATTTAATCCGGCGCGTAAACTTAGACAAATCTATGTGTAGCTTTACAAAGTCTGGATGGGCAGTCGGACAAAAACTAAGACCCTTGGTTAGGACATTTTTGTCACACTGAGTAAGTGTTACATTTGACAGGTTGACAATGTTCACATCATTTGTGGAAGTACAAGCATTTAAAATTTGACTCAGTTCTTCACAGTGCGTGACAGGGACTTGGTGTTTGTTGCCCCCTCTCTTATATTTGCCGTTGCGCCCACCCCTTCTTGTTTTCTTGGGTTTGCCCTGTTGAAGTTGTTCCTGGTGCCCTTGCGATAACGTGCCATTTCCTCTAAAAAAGAGGATGACGTTGGATCATGTGTAGAGCCAAGGTTGAGGCTGTAACCACAGGAGAACATTAACACCACTCGCTACAATTTGTCGGGGTTTGGTCTCATTGAATTTCTTTGCAAAAGTAAATACCCTTCCACTTTTGTAGTCATTGTCATCCCGTCGAAGTTTTCTCATTTTCTTGTCTCTAATGTACTGCTGATGTGCACCTAGAACCTCATTTAGTATCTTAAACTTTTTCTCAGTTGCCTCTCGCAAGTTTAAGTGAAAAATAACACATTAATAAGCACATTTCATAAATAAGGGGCATGTTATCAACGGCCAGCGATAATTATCGCTGCCCGTGCTTAGAGATAAATTTCTTATCGCAGGCTATCTCTGGAATTTATTGCCCTGGTAGCACGTTATTAACAACACGTTTCTCCAGGGCGATAAAGATTCCAGAGATAGCGAGGTTATAGCCGTTTTGCAGGGAACATCGCTGGTTTTCCAGCGAGGTTCCCTGCAAATCGGCAATAACCTTGCTGATACGACCCTGTGGTCATATCAGAATAATCCATCCCTATGTCAAACATAGGTAAGTCAGGATTTTAGCAGACGTTAGATTTTGTCGAAAACGGCCGTTTTTGCCAAAATCTAACGTCTGCCAAAATCCTGTGGGCTGCCTTGTAAATATTGCGATGTGAACATCAGTGATATTTGCAAGGTAGTCCATTCGGGGTACACCCAGTGATGCCCACTTTGCATCTCAGTAGAGATGCAAAGGGAGGCGCTGGGAAAAAGGGTGCTAACATGCGATTATGCATGTTTGCACCCTCTTGTAAATAGAGCGATAGTTTTATCTCTGCTTATTTGGCTTTTTAAGCCAAAAAAGCAGAGATAAAGCCCTTGTAAATATGCCCCTAAATGATTGTCAGTTACACAACATGAGTTCTTCACGTTGATGTCTTCTGCTAATTGCATTTACTTTCTACCTTACTCTTTAATTGTCTAAATACATCACATTTCATGTTATTACATTTAAATATTCTACCACTTCACAGTAACACGACAAAACATTATAAACTGGGGTGCTCTACATGTGTGATTATAATACACCCTTACAAATAAAATTTTGTTCCCACTACATCAATAGTGTGTCAAAAAAGCAAAAGGAAGATCATTAAAGTGGAGACCCAGGTCACTGTATTAACCATAGAATGGGTGGAGGATATTATATTCGATGCCACTTAGAACTGGCAAAATTAAAACCGTAATTCCATGTCTCAAAAAAATATTCAAAACTACCATTTCTCATCAAATAGCACCAAATAAATATGTTTGTAAAAGTTTGTTTGACTTTCTTAAGCTTCAAAGCACATTGTTTTCTAAAGCGTATTTTTATTAAAGAAGCCTCTATCCATTACCATTATTCCTCTTCAATCAGGTGTACAATTCCAGAAGCACTCTTTATTCAATACACCTGACTATATATCCCTCTCCAAAACGGCATGTGTTATGCTTCTGAGCCTTGTCCAGTGTACTTTATCATTTTCTCTAATTTCTATTCCGTTTCTCCATGCCGCCTTTCTCCTCCTGTGTAGCATTTTCCCTCCACTCAGTGTTATCCCTTGCAGTACCATAACTTGCTGATTCATGTTTTACATTACTGCCACTGGTCTTTTTATTTCTAAAGAACTTGGGGGCATATCAGCAACGAGGCGATATAAAATTATTGCCGCTTTTGCGTCTGTTTTCGGGCGAAAAGCGGCGATAATTTTATCGCCTATTTAGCAAGGTCACGCTATCGCGTGAAACCTTGCATTAGCTCCCGGATTCTTAACGCCCAGCTTTGCATCTCTAATGAGATGCAAAGTGGGTGTTCCTGACCTGACATGCTATCATCAAGCCCCACGCTATGAAGCCCTGTTATCGCTACTTTCCTTACGCCTGCATCAGGACTGACTTAGCCATGATATCCTATGATTGATTCATTAATGTGCAGAGTTATTGCCTTCCCATTGAACTTTCCTAAACATGTAAAGAAATGTGGGTGCTTTTTAAATATTGAATGTTCTGGTGTGATATTAAAAGTCCTAGCTAACAGTCCCATTATTTTTGTAGTGACACTGCTAAGTAAAGCTGGCCCTGGAACTTCATACTCGAAGACATGAATTTCTCCTCTACTAGATGCTGTTTCATACATGAGATTTTCTTCAAATTTTCCTATACTAAATGCAGGGTGGTTTTCTCCCCAATTGAAATACACTTCCATTGGATGGAGCTGATCTATCACTTGTCCTATTTTTCATTTGTGAAACTTCAACTTTTTTATCTTTACTTTCTCGTTTAATCATTTGCAATTGATTTTATTCTTCCTTGTTTGCAACATGTTTCTTTGCTCAATTCTAGCCATTTAAAAAAATTTTGGAAAATAAGTTTTTCTAACAATGTACATCCTTGTATGATTTTTTATTTTTTCAGGTTCTTCGTTATTGAATTTTCAAATTCACAGAACATGACTAGTTTCCTTAGTCTTGTAAAATACTCATATATTGACTCATCTTTCTCTTGACATGCAGTATTAAAATTGTAACTTTCAAAATGCAAATTTCTTTGTGGCTCGATATAGACATTTTATCAATCCTTTACACGTGGTTCTGTCTTGTTCCGCAAATGTGGTAATTAGATCTTCTACATCATTCCTTACCAAATTCTGAAATAAGTATTTTGCTTGTTCATCCGTATATCATTTGCAAGTAGCTTTTAGAAATAGTTCAGAATGCCTTTGCCATTATTCCCATCTTTGCGCAATATTATGTTGATCAATTATATTGAATGGTAAAGGTCTGTGAAAAATTGCACTAGAAATATTTTCTTCTTCTTGTATACCTATTTTCTCGGTATTGGTAATTGTGTCCCTTCTACTTTCATTTTCAAAATCTGACGTTTTCTTATGAGTATTTTGTATTTATTTTGCTGTTTGTTTTTGCAATTTCTAATTTAAATTGTGATTTCAATGGAAAACGCCTGACTTCAAGGTGGTTGCTGAGAGTTTGTGTAAATCTTGCATGATTTGACTGATATTATCTATTGACTTGAATTGAGATGCCTGACTTCAATATGATTGTGAGGAATTTGCAGTAATTGACGAGACCAACTCTATGACTGCAAACTGTTTACGGAGCATCAGCATTTTTGCGGAGGAAGATAAAACACTTTACACTGCAACTTTAGGGTTACAAACTGCGTTTTCTCAGTACTTATAAATAGCACAGTTATGTATATATGCACTCAAGGCAGAGTACGTGTTCAGGCCAAAGCCCCCAATAAAACCCAAAAAACAACAGATTCCTCAGCCGTAGTACTTCAGCGTGCTTAGCAAATCGCACCTGTTCAGGATGCAACAGTGTCTTTACAACTTGAAAGTGTGAGATGGCACGTTACAGCAGTCTTCAAATTTAAATCGTTCTGATATTTCCAGCTATCAAATTAGCTGATCCCATCCAATTGTCACCAAATGTGATAAATGAGACCTTCTTGTTCAAGATGTCTGCTTTTATTTCTCGCGCAAAAACAACAATTGGTGGACAGATGGCAGAACAATGTCATACATTCACCCCAGTACAGAGATCTGGGCCTAAATCCATCGTTTCTTTAGTCACCACGCCATTCCAGTCCCAGCCATATGCAAATCGGTCTTAACCCTGTGCCCAATGGGAACAGTCCAGCCCAAACTGCCAGGTCAGGTCCTCCCTGGACTGGAAACAAGCATCCAAGGACCGGTTTCAGGGTTTCACCCCTAATCAGCCAGAATAGCTTGACTCCAGTGGCATGGAGAGCACAGGACTCACGTCTGACTCACGTCTGAGCATACCCGTCCCACTCGGGGTGACAAATGCAAAAACAATAATTGATGGACAGAATGCAGAACAATGTCATACATTCACCCCAGTACAGAGATCTGGGCCTAAATCCATCGTTTTTTTGCTCACCATGCCATTCCAGTTTGAACCCAGCCATATGCAAATCAGTCTTGACCCTGTGCCTTATGGGAACAGTCCAGCCTGAACTGCCAAGCCAGGTCCTCCCTGGACTGGAAACAGCATCCTAGGACCGGTTTCGGGGTTTCACCCCTCTTCAGCCAGGATAGCTTGATTCCAGTGGCATGGAGAGCACCGGACTCACGTCTGAGCATACCCATCCCACTCGGGGTGACAAATGCAAAAACAATTGATGGACAGAATGCAGAACAATGTCATACATTCACCCCGGTACAGAGATCTGGGCCTAAATCCATCGTTTTTTTGCTCACCATGCCATTCCAGTTTGAACCCATCCATATGCAAATCAGTCTTGACCCTGTGCCTTATGGAAACAGTCCAGCCCGAACTGCCAAGCCAGGTCCTACCTGGACTGGAAACAGCATCCTAGGACCGGTTTCGGGGTTTCAACCTTCATCAGCCAGGACAGCTTGACTCCAGTGGCATGGGTAGCATGGGACCCACGTCTGGGCATACCCGTCACACTTGGGGTGACAAATGCAAAAACAATTAATGGACAGGATGCAGAACAATGTCATAAATTCACCCCAGTATAGAGATCTGGGCCTAAATCCATAGTTGTTTTGCTCACCACACCATTCTAGTTTGAACCCAGCCATATGCAAATCGGTCTTGACCCTGTGCCCAAAGGGAACAGTCCACCCGAACTGCCAGGCCAGGTCCTCCCTGGACTGGAAACAGGCATCCAAGAACCAGTTTTGGGGTTTCACCCCTCATCAGCCAGGATAGCTTGACTCCAGTGGCATGGAGAACTTTTATTTCTCAGCAACATGTGCATAGATGTTACTCAGAGGCAGCTCCTCCACTTCTTTACAGCCCCACCTCTTTACAGCCTGCATGGAGAACATGGCCACCCCATTAGTCCCTGGCTGGGTGGCATCCCGACCAATCACAACGCTTCTTGCAGTGTTGTGATTGGCTTACGGGAGGGAGCCTGGCTGCCTGCTTCCTGTTCCTGTCGGAGGCAGGAGAGCAGAAGCCAAGAAGACGCGGGACCTGGCGAAAGGTAAGTTTAATTTAATTATTTATTTATTTTTCATTTCCCCATGATCTCTTGCAACACCCAGGTGAATCCCCCCCATGATCACTCGCATCCGCCCCCACCCATGAGCAATGCCAGCCACTACTGATGTTACTTTATCCAGCTTCCTAACTGATCTGCCCTAGATAAGTTTCTAATCATAACATAACTATTCTACATTCTATGTTCTACCTTTTTTTATTTGCTTATCCAAGCAGGGATCATTATATTTAAAAAATATAAAAAGAAGTAGTGCAAAAGTGTTTTCTTAAGCAGAGGTGCTGGCAGCAATTTGCTGCTTGGTCTTTCGGCCACCCTCAAAACAATGTACAAAATTAAATATTGTTTTTTGTATGAAAGCTGGTGGGCATGTCTTGCAATCAAAGAATGGGTGGGGGGAAGCAACAGTAAGTGGCTAGGGAAGGGGAAAAGCAGCACATGAGAAAGAGAAGCACAGGGCGGGGAGGAGAAGCACAAGAGCCAGAAAACAGTACAGATTGAAGGGTATGGAGCGAGTTTGTCGGTGGGAGAAGAACACAAGAAAGCAATCAGCGGGCACTAAACTCCTGTAAGTTCTTGCTAAGCCCACAATAGGTGTTTTGAATTTGCTTTCGGCCAGACTCGACCTAAAACAATTTGTTCTAATGAAATAGGAAGAATGTTGTGCCATTTTATTAAGGACTTGCGATAATCATCGCAAAGCGCGCTTAGCGCTGTATTTTTTATCGCCGCTATCGCTGGTTTAGATCGCGGAGATAACGCGTTATTATCAGCGTTTATCTCCAAGGCGATAATACACCAGCGAAAGCAGCGATTCTCCATCAATAACGCGGAATACCAGCGATGAATTCCCATCGCTAAGGAAAAGGTCACTAATAGGCAGGAGAGGATTCAGCCATAGAATCCACCTCCCATAGAAAACAATGGCTAAGTCAGGATTTTAGCAGGTGTTAAAATCCAGCGATAATCGCGGTTAGCGCAAGTTTTTTTATCGCTTTGTTGGCATTGCTAATAGGGATGAAGTTGTGTTAGCGACTTCTTCCTATTACTTTTAGTGAGGAACGCCCACTTTGGATGTCATTAGCAATAAATATCACTGACATGCAAAGCGATAAAAAAAACGGCCGCTATCGCTATTAAGCTGTCGCTAACAGTTTTTAGCAACAGCTTGATAATAGGGTGATAAAAATATTGCTGCTTTATTGGCAAAAAGTGCCGCTAAAGCGGCGATACTGCCCTTGCTAATATGGCCCTTTGTATTTCTAAATAGGTTTTCTAAAAACCGCCATTTTAGTAGAAAAGTCGCAGTGAAAATCCCAGATAAGGATCCAAGTAAAGTGTCTAAAAATTGTTCCAATGTTTATTCCACTTTCATGGAAAGTTTCTCTGCCAATGCAATTTTGTTTAGACATAAGAAACACGGGGCATATCGGCAACAACTGGCGATAATTATCGCTAAGCGCACTTAGCGCTAGGATAATAATCGCCGGCTAACGTGGATTTTTATCACTGAGAGAGCGTGCTATTAGCAACGCTTATCTCAAAAGCGATGAAAATCCTAGCGCTAACTGCCAAACGTGAGATTATCGCTGGAAACCCAGCGATAATCTTACGAAGATTGGCGTTAGCTTGATGATAGGGCCTGTGGCACAAACATTTACAAAAAAAGTGGCGAAAGAAATAAACGCATTACTGCATCAAGGCATCTTTGAAGCCGTTGTGGGTACAATACCCTCGGTATCACCAATAGTAGCTGTTCCTAAAAATGGATTGCCCACAGCAACACCCACTGTCCACCCCTTTCACGCTAACCATACTGTGAAAGGGGCGCCTTATTTACAAGGCAGCGTTAGGCCACATTAAGTGGCTTTACGCTGCCTTGTAAATAAGGCTAAGCCCCTATCAGCGTCACAACATCAGAAAAAGTGACATTGTGATCGCGATAGGGGCTTGTAAATATGCCCCTCAATTCTAATCCAAAAGATGTTTCTGATGTACGTTCTTTTTTACTTTTTGGCTTGGTATTGTTCACAATATATTAAAGATTATACAACTACCAGTACACCACCCAGGGAATCAACGAGGAAAGGAACATTATTTAAATGGGATCAGAGTTGTAAAAACACATTTCATCAAATTATAAAAGGAATTTTATCAGCGACTCATTAGAAATATTTTGATCCTAATTTATGTACAGAATTTTTAGTGGATGCAAGCCTTTTCGGCTAAGGTGCAATACTGGTGCAACATCAGCCTGGTCATGAATCACCAAGATATACAGTCTCACATGCCAGTAAGAGTTTGTCGGACACAGAAGAAAAGTACTCTCACCCAGAGAAAGAAACCTTAGTGGTGTGGTTTGTGAATATGATCATGATTTCTTGCTTGGTAAACCTTTTATCACAATACAAGACCATTAGACATTGATGGCTATTTTTGGAAATCCAAAAGTTAAAGGGCCACATGTATTACCACTGTAAATTGCGACTCGCAATTTGCAACAAATTGCGACTCGCAATTTGAGAGCTGCAAAATGGTACCTACGAACGAAAAAGAACACATGATTGCAAGTCGCTAATGACTCGCAATGCAATTTTGGCTCTCGTCTATTTGCGTGTTGCTAAAGGCTCGCAAATAGCGAACTCTGCTAAAAAACACTTTTTGCATACACAGATTGTGAGCACGGCAGAAACATGCCAAAATTGCACTCGAAATTCTGAATTTGAAAAATACATGGAAAACACTTCCTGGTTGAGCTGAAAGACCCCAAAACAGGAAGTGGTGTCTAAGGGTACTCTTGAGAAAATTCCTAAGGACATGTCCAGGTGCAGGAGCACAGTTCAATACTGCTGTGTGAGCATGACTGAAAGCATGAGCAGCAAGGCCAGAAAGAAGGTTGCCAAGGAGAGACTGAGGAAGCTCAAGTTTTCAGAAAAGGAGCTGGATATTATTATAGAGGAATGCTGCAACCACCACGAGGAGCTATTCAGGAGGGCCTCACACCGTGTGCCAGAGGCAGACAAACAGAAGATCTGGCATTGTATGCAGAAGAGCATCAATGCCCTTGGAGTGGCACACCGGTCCCTGGATGACATAAAGAAACACTGGTACAAACTGCACTCTACGGCCAAGGAGAGGGTGACAGAACGTCTGCAAGAGGCACAATGGACTGGAGGGGGGTCATTCACTGCATTGGAACCTTCTGCAGCTGAAACCATGGTGGAAAGTACCCTGGAGAGGGCGGCTGTTGTAAGCTTTGGGAGCCTTGAGACATCACAGCCAGCACCAAATCCTGGTAAGTGAGAAAAGTGTTTGTGATGTGTGAATATCCACTAAAGCCTGTTCTGAGCATGCATATTAATCATCCACAACCAAACATCCATTTCCACCTAACAAGCAACATAAATGTTGCATCATGAGAGATGTAGTCTGTGACATATACAGTGTAGTTAAGGAATGGCTTTAGCTGATAAACATTGCAACACCATGGAGATAGTGACTCACATATTTGATTTTCTTCTTCTATCTTTTGCCACAAAGACGCACCACTGGGAGGAGAGCCCAGTGATGATGACACTGCGGGTAGCTCGGATCTGGCCCAGATAGAGGAAGGGCAGGATGGGGGAGATTCAAGCGGGCCCAGTTGTCCAGAAGTCCCAGCAACAGATACACCAACAACATCACAGGCTACAGCCAGTGTGACACCAGCCTCACAGCAGTCACCAACATCCCGACACTCTCTGGCCACCAGGGTGCGGATGTCACAATCAACACTTCTGCAAAGTCAGACCTCTGATGGAGCAACCAGTCAGCTTATGTCTGGAGGCCTGGAACAGGCGATGTTGAAAATACAGTGCCTGCAACAGAAGACACAGAGGCAAATGAATTTGAGGATGACACAGGGCTTCCGCAACATCACAGACAAAGTGACTGAAAATCAGAGCTGGCTGGAAGCAAAATTGGATGCCCTCAGAAATACAATTGCTGACCTAGCCAAAGAATGGGCAGAAGAAAGGACAAAACTTAGGCACATGGAGCGCAGCAGGGGCCACAAATCGGACACTCTGAGCAGGGCCATTTGTAGGCTTGCTCATGTGACAAGCCAACACAGCCAGCGCTCCCTGGGGCTCCAGGTGGAGATGGGCCACTACAGTGGGGATGCTGCCCGTGGCCTTGAAAAAATCACTGCAGCAGTGGAAACACTGCAAACAAATATGATTGTTGGTGGAGCTGCTCTGGGTAGCACAGATAGTGAGGTGTCAAGCTGCAGTCGCGTGTCTGCTACGGAAACATCTGTAATGCGCAGTAGCAGCAGCCAGACCCTTGGATTGGGAAGTGGCAACTCTGGCCAGGCTGGATGGAGAGGCAAAATATTATCTGTGTAGAGTCACTGCACAATGTTTGGGCCACATATCATTCCTATGTTGTGGTGATGTAACCACAATGGAGTAACTTTGTAGTTCAGACCTACATTTTCAGATGGACAGGTTGTTCTTAGTTTGTTTGTGGATGCTTGCAAAATAAAGCATCAATTGAAAATCACAATTTGTTCTGTCTTATGTATAGGAGAGTGAATAATTATTGTGTACGTACCTTTAAAAATAGTTATTGGCAATCTGGTCCCTGCGCCTTCTCCCCTCTGCTGCAGCGCTACCATCCCTTTGCTGTAGGGCACGTGGTCGTGGATCCTCATTCTCCGATTCTGGACCATATTTATAATTAAGTGGCAGAGAAAGGCATTAGCCTTCCTGGCTTAACGCCTCTCTCCACCACTTCTGAAATGCAAGGCTGCACCATATTTACAAGAATGTGGTGCAGCCTTACATTTTCCCCTGTGATGATGCTAAGTTTAACAACTTAGCAACAATGCAGGTGTCTGCATGCAGGGGAGGATTGTTTATATGTCAGAAGGTGCCCCTTCCTGCACATAAACAATCCTAAAATGCCATTCTGTCACTTTCATGTGCGCTACTTCATCCTCTTCTGTCTCCTCCTCTGCTGGGCAGCCAGTATCCGCATCCTCCGTGTTATCATGTACAGGGTAGCCATTGTGGAAATGTTTCTGATGCATTCTGGGGTTTTTATGTATAGGTTGGGCCTGGTTACCATCTTTTTCTAGTTATTGGTAAATTGAATGCCCACATGGGCCTAATTGTGCATACTCGCAATTTGCGACTGCTCTGTACATTGTATTTTGCAAGTCGCAATTTGCAAGTCGCAATTTTGGGAACGCAAAAAGTGGTTGCATATTTTGCAAGTCGATATTGGGATTTGGGAGTGCCTTTCGTACATTGTGTTTGGCCATTTTTGCATGCACAAATCGATTTGCGACCGATTTTGCACATGAAAAAAGGTTGTACATCTGGGCCAAAATGCCTCCTCGGATTGAAAGATGGAGAATGAGAAGGTAGTGGTCCTATATGAAGGCTGAGAGCTATCAGCGCAGGCAGGGGTATGATATGAGTATTGATTGGGGAGAGATAAGTGGTGGGTTGTGTGGGGGGCATTTGTGTTTGAGGTAGGAGATGATGCGAAATAGTTTGAAAATGTCAGCTCGGATCAGATGCAGTTCAGAGTCATAGGACGAATGGCTGAGAAGTACCATTTTGAGGGTGGTGGAGTCTCCAAGTGAGTAGGAGGGCTGACATCCATAGGGTTTACCAGCGGAGCCTTGGTGATCACAGGGTGAAAGGAGGTGGTAAGAGGATGGGGCCGTGCTAGGAGAGTGGGAATGGGGGCTATAAGGGAGTTGGGAGTGATGATGTCAGACTGGAGTGGAGAGGAGGAGTAAGGAATGTTCATGGTTGTGACATCATGGAGTTGGAGAGGAGGGAGATAGGCGTTCTCAGTAGCGGGGGTGGTGCTAAGGGCCACAGGGGAGTCCATGGGCAGGTGGGTGACAAACTGGAGAGAGGGGTGAGAGAGGGCGGAATGGTGGGCTGGAAGGGTGGTTGAGGTTATGGCGTTTTCTAAGGGAGAGTCAGAGGTAGCAGGCAAGTGGGTAGGATAAGCAGTGTTTGCGTCAAGTTTGTGTTTAAGAGAGGAGAAACCTCCAAAAGAGTTCCAGGTTATGATGACGTGGCACAACGGCGAGGGCGCCATTGTAGGTTTGTGGCAGTGAGGGATTTTTTGGTTTATGGTGTTGTTGAGTGAGGAAGAAAGAACATTCCTCCATTTGGCACACTGGTTGGTTGAGAAGATGAGGTCTCTGAGTAGGGTACCTTTATTGTTTTAAAAGTAGCGTTCAGTGATAAGGGTTTCTTTCCTAAGGAGGAGGATTTTATGTTTGAGTTTTGTCCTGGTGCTTTAAGTTAGGTTGGAGTCAGATTCTCAGGGGCCTAGAACAGCGTTCAGTAAAACGGTGTCATGTGGGTTCATCATGGGGTTGCAGCAGGTGCCGGGTGCGGGAGTATGATGGTACTTTCAAGGGGGGCATTTGGTGAGGAGGGGGCGTAGGCAGCTGCTGTGATGACTGACGAGGTAAAATATTTAAGAAGTAGTACAACCTGGTTAGTGAGATACATGGCGCGCATTGAGGACATTGCAAGCAGGACCGGGGTAAGGAAATTTTGCTTAATTGAAAAATGAGTTAGGAAACTGGAAGTAGATAAGTGGGGTATAGACCAACAAGGAGGCATATTAGCAAGGGCTGGCGATATAATTATCGCCGCTTTAGCGTCCGTTTTTGGGCGAAAAGCGGCAATAATTATATCGCAATATCATCAAGGACACGCTAGCGCGTGTTTCCTTGATGTAGAGCCCGTTTTTCCACAGCCTCGCCTTGCATCGCTAATGAGATGCAAAAGAGGCGTGGCTGGGAAAACAACACATGTTAATATCGTGAAGGCAGCTTCGCGATATTAACAAGGAGGTGCAGCGATAAAAAAAATCACGCTACCTCAGACTTAACTCAGGAATTTAACACCTGTTAAATTCCTGACTAAGGCATACTTTTAATGGGATATGGATTATGCTGATAGGACCACAGGGTCCTATCAGCAATGTTATCGCTGTTTTCAATGGAACATCGCTGGAAAACCAGCGATGTTCCATTGAAAACACCGCTATCGCTGAAATATTATCGCCATAGCGCTATGCGTTGTAAATATAGCATTATCATGGCGATAATATTCAGCGATAGCTGGCGATAATTTTTCTATCGCTATGAACGGCCAGTGATAATTATCGCTGGCCGTTGATAATATGCCCCCTAGTGCTGGTAGAACAAGCTACGTACGTATATCAACAGGCCATGTCACAATAGCAAATATTGGCAATAAATAAAAGCATCAGCATGAAATGACAGTGCATGTACAAGCAAAGGTCACATTATAGTCAATAGATGACACCATTGATAACAGAACACAGTGTCGGCACAGTGAAACAAAGTAGGGGTAAGATAGGCAGCATCATCAGGAGTGCAAATGATAACGGCAACAACCAAAGATCACAGTGTATGCAACAGGGAACCACTGTTGTGGTGGTGTGGGCGAAGTGAGCAACAGATACCTGCAAAATATAGAACGGAGTGTGTAACAGAGAAACAATTAAACGAGTCAAAATAATCATGCAGATGTACAATAATAATAGTAATAATATTAGCATCAGCATGAAAAAAGACACATTATAGGCATAGGGAACCAGCATGGGAACTGATCATATAAGTAAGCAGCAGTAGCATAGTACACGCGCAGGATGTGTTGATGGCCCTAATGCCAGGGTGAATTAGTGAAGAAGCTTAAGCCGAGTTTAAACTGAGGAGGTAGCCCAATAGTGCGCATCCTACTGAGTGGTTAGCCCAAGTAATGTGATGCATTAAATAAACAGTTAGGTCACAAAAACAAATATGCCTAGTTAACAGACAGTAATCAGACGATAAGAACGTGGGGGCATATTATCAAGCGGCAGCGATAATTATCTTTGACCGGGCATAGCGTGAGATTTTTTATCGCCGGCTATCGCTGGAAATTATCGCCATGTTAGCGCTGTATTAACAACGCATAGCGCAATGGTGATAATTATTCCAGCGATAGCGTTGTTTTCCATGGAACATCTCTGGTTTTCCAGCGATGTTCCATGGAAAACGGCGATAACCTGGCTGATACGACACTGTGGTCGTATCAGCATAATCCACCCCAATGTAAAGTATAGGTAAGTCAGCATTTTAGCAGACGTTAGTTTTTGGCGAAAACCGTGGGTTTCGCCAAAAACTAATGTCTGGTAAAATGCGTGGGCTTCCTTGTAAATATCGTAATGTGCACATCAGCGATAATTTACAAGCAGTACTGCCCAGTGACGCCCACTTTGCATCTCATTAGAGATGCAAAGCGAGGCGTCGGGAAAACAGGTGCTAACATGTGCTAATGTATGTTAGCACCCACTTGTACATAGGGCGATAGTTTTATCTCCGCATTTTTGTTTTTAAAAGCCAAAAAAGTGGAGATAAGGCCCTTGTTGATATGCTCATTCTTTCTGTTATAAAAATGGAATTGAGAACCTGCGAATCTTGCGCCAGGTTGTAGCAAGAACAAGTAACCAATGGTTTGCAGCTATGAACCTTTCACAGTGATGCTTCCTTCAACTCTCTCCAAAGTCTCACGGGCAGATAAACATACTTATAAAATGCCCCTCTCTTTAAAGTTTTTCCTTGTTATGTATGATTCGTGTACCTGTTATGCTTTCTTTATGTTTGCAATACTCTAACACAAAACTTTTAATTTGAAATGAAAGTTGGGTTTCCCTTCAGCAGAGCCTTTTTGAATCACTTGAATAATTTATTTCCATTCATGGATTATAGATTGCTTTGTCTTCAGACCACTGAGCGGCCCTCTAGCTGAGAGGAACTGGATGCTAAATGCTGCAGCTGCATCAATGATTATCAAGGGTCTCAGCAACAGAGATTTCATCTATCCAGCCAACGTGTGCTCGTGATGACTGTCTGTTGAGCAGCAATTTAAATGTAGTTTGCATTTTTCATAAGGGTGCAGATGCTAAGTGCTCCTATCATTTCTGGGAAATTTGTAAGAGTACCAAGCTAAAGCACTGAACGTCTTCTGTGTCAGATAATATTCTGTCTAATGCCTTTGTGCACCAAAATTGTTTATCACTATCCAGTGTGGTCTGCATTTGTATTGTACCCTATAGTACCTGTAGTCTTTTTTTTATCTCCAAATCACCACCAGTTCCAGAAAAAGAGAGTGTTCTTCAACTGGTTGTACAAAGTCAGTTTTTGGACTTCTTAAGTTATTTAATTTGATATTTTTTCTCTTGCAAATTTGCTATCATTCACAGACTTCCAAGGCAAACAACGCCTTGCTCTGGCCACCTACCTATATACCAAGGACGATGCTTTACTAAGTAATTGTACTCCGTTGTGGTATGCAATTAGGGAGTAGAAAAACATTTATGACTGCTATTTGTGCACACCTAACAGTCGTAAATAAAGCCATTTTCTGCTGTGAGTGAAGGTTTGCAGCTGTGAATGTTTTTGTGAAACGGTCCCAGTAAGTACAATTTCACTTGCTATCTTTTTGCTTTTCTTTTACCTTACTCCTTTCCCAAAACCACCCACTGAAAGGTGATACCTTTATCTTCCTTACCTAAAAAGGGGATTTATTCCTTCCCTTGTTAGGAGTAAAATCTCTGACCGTTTCCAGACAAGGAAGGGTTTAGGTGGAATTAGTTAATACCTACAAAAGTTGTACGTTTATAGGTAGTTAAACATGTGAATAGTTTTGCTGCCCTTGAAATGCCCATTATATAATTAAGGTATTAGATGTACTCACATTGAAACCTATGAGTGAATAAAACTTTTTATTAGAGTGAAAGCAAATTTTGTGTACAGCAAGATTTGTTATGCACTCCTAAATTAAGCTATTTGTGTGTGTAAGTGAAACTAATACCCATAAATAGTTTGTCAGCAAGCCAAAAAATGTTTTAAGATTAATAGTTGGGGGCATATGTATTATTTTTTTAAAATAATTTTTATTGAAACAACAATGATCTGCATATACAATTTGATAATCATGCTGTCAATCACTTACAGTCGCTCGATATGCATTTCCTACATGGACCCCAACACTCATATGACTTTGGTAATGTCACAGGTCCTTGTCCGAGTCATAATCCAACTGCGGAGGTGTACAGATGTTCCCCCTATATACGTTCCATTTCCTACAAGTAAATGTGGCCTTCTCCGCTACCATAACGACATCCATATCTCTACACCAGTTCATTAAAGTCGGTTTACTTCCTACTCCCCATTTTTGCGCTATGTTTCGTTTGGCTATCATCATGCCTGACGTCGCCTATTGACGCTCAGCGTGGTTAAGGTCTGTTGGTCCCCAGACATTGAGGAGGCAGCATTTAGGCTCAGACGGACATGTTTCTCGGTGACTTCCGTGATGGTTCCCATCACTGCCTCCCAGTACGGTGTAAGCTTTGTGCATTCCCACAAGGTGTGATAAAAGGTACCTATGGCGCCACAAAGGCGTAAACAGCATGGGTCAGGAGTTCTTCCCATCTTGTGCAGCATTACCTGTGTATAGTAGGTCCTGTGTAATAGTTTGAACTGTACCAACCGCAGTCTAGAGGAGATTGCCACTTCTTTAGGCGATGCTATCGCCTCTCGCCAGTTGGGGTCATCCATGTCCTCAACCGCTGTCTGCCAGAGCTCCTTGAGTCGGTGAAGTGGGTCTGTCCGGTTATTAATGATTTTTCTATAGGTTAGTGAGGTCGCTTTTTTGTGTAGATAGTCGGTAAGCAATCGGTCCTCTAAAGGGTGCGATTCAGGGAGTGTTTCTGTTGTTGGGAGGGCTGCATCTATCGCATGTTTAATTTGCATATATCGGAATTGTTCGCCCGGAGCCATCGTGTATTGTTCTTCTAGGTAGGCAAAACTGATGACCTCTCCATTGTGCCAGAGGTCCCCCAGCCGGGAGATCCCTATCAGATCCCATTTTTTAAAACCTTTGCTTTTTCCCAATGTTCCTAATTTGACTGTGTCCCACAGTGGAGTGTGTTGTGTCAGTCTGTCTGACCAGCCCAGGTGATGAGTACAGGCCCCAGCTAGGCCCGCAGAATACAAGGGTTCGCTCTCCTGTAACAAAAGCTAGAAGGAAGTTGGCACGGAAACTGCAAATACAAAGACAGAGTTTATTAACCCTTAAGGGTGGTCCTACAACCTACACAACACTCTTCAGTATTGCATAGAGTAGCACAAAGAACTTGCGTACGTGGTCCCCTTTTATACACAACAGAGGGGCTCATAAGTGGGTGGATACAACATAGAGCAGAATTCATTACCATTTATGGACATTTTCGATACAGGATCAATATGTGGGCGGAGTTAACAATTTCCTGAGCCCGCGAAGACATGGTCAAACAAGGACTAACTGATAACCGATGTGGTCAAATCTGGACATGCGCCAGACGGACAAAGGAGCTATTTATAGACTGTTACTAGGCAGATTACAAGAGCAACTAGCACAAAGGTAGGACTCTTCTCGTGCAAAGCACGTGGAGACATGACAATACAAAATGGAGTCCGGACAATAGGCAACATAAGACAAGAAACACATTTTAACTAGAGAGAATCTATGTCTTTAGTGAATGCTTAATCATATCGCTGTTTTAGTTTTCAACAGACGACCCTTTCAGCATTTACTGAAGACATTCGGTTTGTTGGGATAATCATCATATATGTCAATTTTCATCATCTCTTCCACCTCTTTGTTTAAATGTTTCTGATAGGTGACATTGGCAATAGCTTTCTTATCAGGAATACAGAATGACACACATAAAGAACAGAGTAAAGGACCACACTGAACACAGATGCAACAGGAAAACAGAATTGCTACAATAATACAAAGACCAGTTAAAACTTTCCATCCCCATGTAGTAATCAATGCCCAAAACCATCCAGAAAAGGTCCAAGTGCAATTTTCTGTATGGATCTCAGCTGCGATTTTATGCAATTTATTAATAGCGTTATAGACTGATGGCGTGTGGTCAGGAATAAATACACAACAGCTACTTCCGATAATCCTACATGCTCCACCTCTGTCTGCTAACATAACATCTAATACCAAACGATTCTGTAACGCAACAATTCTAGTGATTTGCAATTCTTCCGTAAGATTCCCAAGAGCAGCAGCAGCTTGATTCGTTACAGCCTCTACAACTCTTGTTAATCGTCGAACCTTCCTACTATTTAGGGCAGCTCCAACAAAGAAAAACAATCCTAAGTTAAAATCAACATACTGCTGTAAGCTAGTGTCAGTTTGATCAACATCATCAATGGATAAAGTACGTTTATACCTATTTACAGTTACATTGTTCAATAACTTCAAATCTTTATGATAGGATGCAGGCGCTAAGAATACAGGGGGCAATAAAAACGCTACATAACATACTCCGGATCAGCCGGCTGGTAAGCGATAATAACCCTTATTCCCACATACGAAATATGTATTATGGGAAGCTAAGAAAGTACTATTATTTAATCCGTCTATATTCAACACAATAATACAGTCACTAACACCAACAGGAATATGACCCACAATCTGAACACACAGGTCCGCTTGAGCTTGTGCCACTTGAATCACAAATTGTTCGTTTCTTGCAGTGTCTCTGGTGTTCGTGGAGATATAGGGGATTGATTCATTGTCTGGTAGATATTCTTCCCACTCCCATATTGTCCCATTCGCTTGTGGATAGCCTTCTTTATCTTGATGACATTCCCTATTAAGTCTAAAAAGTAATCGTCCCTGTTAGAGTCGGGGATCTCTGGTTGGCGCAAGGTTGCCCTTGTGTCAAGCAGGAACCCTCTCCTCCACGTCAGGGCGCAGGATAACCCCTCGCGAATGACCCTTGCTCACCCTCTAGGTGCGTGGCGTGAGCAGCCAAGGCGATTCCTCAGGCGTTGTTGGTTAAGCACTTACAATCGTACACACAGTAAATACATCAATCCCCCCAGAAACGGACACCAGACTTGGATATATATAAAAATACGATTCTTTATGTCAAAATAAGGTATATATATCTCAACAGACTTATCACAAGACCAATAACGTTTTCGCTAGGCCACCAGGTTATACAGCAGGCAAATGATCTTGTTTGTAGCTTCAAATGGATAGTTCGTAGTCTCTTTACTTGTAGTTCCAGTACTCACAGAGATCGGTTCCTGCGAACGGGGAAATAAGGCGTTGCGGGCCCCGAGCCCGATACTGGAACTTCCTTAGTGATGTGGAGAGTCGGCACAGGTCGGTGCGACTCTCGGCTTGGGAAGTGTTCTTGGGTCCTCAATCAGCAGGTGTGGGCACGTAGGCAGGCGCGGCCAGCGACCCTTTAGCACGGCGGTGCAGGAGGGTCTCCACAGCGGAGGCGGCGCGGCCTGAGATGTCCGGGGATAGCGAAGCGGGGTCACAGGGCACGGTCAGTGCAGCTGGATGACCCGGCGTAGATCACAGTCGTCGGACGGCTTCCGGCGGGAGGGGTGATAGCGCGGTCAGCGCGCTCCAGTAGCAGGCGGTGACAGGGATGCAGGCGGCCTGGCCCGGGGACAGAGAGCGGCTCGGGACGGAGCGGGGCTCTCACGGGTTTGAGGCAGGCGAGCTTCTGAGTGTCACGGCCCTAGGAGGGGCGATGAGGGGCGCAGTCTCTTTTCCAGCGGGATGCACACACGGCTCGAATTGGAGGACGAGCAAGAAGCACAAAGAACCCACTGTTCCTGGGGTTCAGTTCAGGGGGCAAGCTCAGATCAAGCCCTTGGAGAATGTTCAAGCACAAAGTAGCAAAGTCTTTTCAGTAAGTCTCTTCCTCTCCTCTCTCAGCAAGGCAAGCAGCAGGCCAGCTCCTCCGGCGTCTTCTTCTCCTTCTAGTCGGGCAGAGGTTCTTTGTGGTAAACAGGATTCTCATTTCTTAGGAGCCAGGCTCCTACTTTTATACACCAATTCTTTTGTTCTTTAGCGCCAGGGGGCCTAGGCCTGGCTCAGTCCAGTTCTGGAGCACTTTGTTATGGTGACTCTGCTCTTTCCTTTCAGCAGCAGGGCAGAGACATCAGCCGCCCCACAGGGGGTGGCGCCGGCTTTGTGGTGGCAGAGCACAGGTCTATTCAAGAGTCAAGGTGTACTCCTCCCACCCATCCAGGTGTAATCTCTCTACCCACCACCTGGCAGCCAACCTGTCTCTGGGGATCCCCCCACCCTGCTCCTTACTGTTGCCAGGCAGAACACATACACACAGCAGAGGCGGACTGAGATGGTCAGGTCAGTAAATACTAACTTTCTAAAAGTAGTATTTACAAACCCAGGATACTAAAATAAACTTGACTACAAGAGGTATTTTATTATTCTGAGTTCAGGCATACCAAACTCGACACTCTACCATGCTCTCTGAGTCCACTGGGGTCACAGCGTTGGCGTGACCCCGGCAGCCCACTCTGGCCTATGGAGAGCAGGTAGCCTTCAATAGTGAAAAATGACAAGGGCTGTAATTCACTACTAAGACATGCCACACACACCCGGGCATGTCTTACCTTATGCCTACAATGCACCCTGCCCTTGGGCCTACCAGAGGGGTGGCTAATATGTAGGTAAGGGAAGGTTTAGGGACTGGCAAGTGGGGGCACTTGCGCAGTCAGCGCGACGGTCCCGGACCGCGCACAGGGTCTGCGGTGGCAGACCCTGGACACACTTTACAAGGCCGCTTCCGTGGGTGGCGCAACCAGCGCTGCAAGCCCACCAGCAGCATTGGCATTCACAAGCCCTGGCACCCCTGGTGCACTTTACTGGGGACTGACAGTGAATCCAATAAACCAATCATGGACATCAATTACAGGTACACTTTACTTAGGGAGCACTTGCACTGCGGCACGGATTAGCCGTGGCGCAGTGCCCTGAGCGGACAACACCAGCAAAACGGTCGAGGCACACCATCAAAAAGTGGAAGGGAAACTCACGCCAAGGTGCCAGGTCTAACACGTGTCCCCTCCAGCTGAAATGTGGGGAGAACTACCCTTGCCCAGGGGGTTCCTCGTCACTAAGGCGGAAATACCTGGACAGACCGTCAGCGTTGGCGTGATCTGTACCAGGACGGTGTTCCACCGTAAAGTCCATACCCTGTAGGGAGATGGACCACCTCAACAGCTTCGGGTTTTCACCCCTCATTTGCATCAACCATCTGAGGGGCCTGTGGTCCGTCTGAACCCGGAAGTGAGACCCAAACAAGTAGGGTCTTAGCTTCTTCAGCGCCCAGACCACAGCAAACGCTTCTCGCTCAATTGCACTCCACCTACTTTCCCGTGGAAGTAACCTCCTACTGATGAAGGCTACGGGTTGGTCCCAGCCCTCCTCAGTCATCTGTGAAAGAACAGCCCCCACACCATGCTCTGAAGCGTCTGTCTGGACTAGGAATTCCTTGGAGAAGTCAGGGGCCAAGAGCACGGGCGCCGTGCACATGGCAGTCTTCAGGGTGTCGAAAGCTTTCTGACAGGTGTCAGTCCAAATCACGTTCCTGGGCTGCTTCTTCGAAGTCAGCTCTGTCAAGGGGGCAACGATCGTTCCATAGCCCTTGACAAACCTCCTGTAGTACCCAGTGAGCCCCAGGAAGGCCCTCACTGCGGTCTGCGTCTTGGGGGGTTCCCAAGCCAGGATGGTCTCAATTTTGGGTTGCAAGGGTGCCACCTTGCCACTTCCCACTTGGTGTCCCAAGTACACCACGGAACCCTGCCCGATCTGGCACTTGCTTGCCTTGATCGTGAGGCCTGCTCGGCGCAGCGCCATCAACACTTCCCAGAGGTGGCGCAGGTGCTCGGGCCAGGTGGCGCTGAACACCGCGATGTCATCCAGGTAGGCGGCACTGAACGCATCCAGCCCAACCAGTACCTGGTTGACCAACCTCTGAAAGGTGGCAGGGGCATTCTTCATCCCAAATGGCATGACTCGGAACTGGAAGTGCCCATCTGGTGTAGAGAATGCTGACCTCTCTTTGGCCCCATCGGTCAAGGCGATCTGCCAGTACCCAGACGTTAAATCAAACGTACTGAGGAACCGGGCAGCCCCCAGCCGATCTATGAGCTCATCAGCTCTGGGGATGGGGTGCGCGTCAGTCTTCGTGACTGAATTGAGTCCTCTGTAGTCCACACAGAACCGGAGTTCAGGTGTGGCTCCCGGCGCAGCAGCCTTTGGGACCAAGACCACGGGGCTGGACCAAGGACTGCTGGAGGACTCAATCACCCCTAGCGCAAGCATTTTGGAGACCTCCTCCTTAATGCAAGCTCTGACCCTGTCAGTTACCCTGTAAGCCTTGTGCTTCACAGGTAAGCTGTCTCCTGTGTCCACATCATGGACGCACCAATCTGTGACACCAGGAACCAGGGAGAATCGGTCGGAAAATTGTCCCAGCAAGTGGCGGCAGTCTTCCTGTTGTTCGGGCGTCAGGGTGGGTGAGAGGTTAACTCCATCCACTGACCCATCTTTCTCAGAGGCCACTAAGAGGTCAGGAAGAGGCTCGGTCTCCTCTTCCATTCCATCATCAGTGGCCAGCAGCATGCCCACTTCGGTCCTCTCTAAGTGGGGCTTAAGGCGGTTAACATGTAGGACCCTTAAAGGGTTCCTGGGAGTCTGCATGTCCACCAAGTAGGTGATAGGACTTTTGCGCTCCACAACCTCAAATGGACCTGTCCACTTATCCTGAAGTGCACACGGCTCCACTGGGGCCAAGACCCACACCTTTTGTCCAGGTTGAAGCTCTACCAGAGTGGCATTCCGGTCGTACCACCGCTTCATCTCCTCCTGGCTGGCTTCCAGATTTGCCTCAGCAAGTTGCCTGAAACGCCGAGTCTGGTTTCGGAAGGCCAGCATGTAACTATATACATTCTGGGGAGGTTTCCTGGGAGATTGCTCCCAGCCTTCCTTTACCAAACTCAGAGGTCCTCTTACCGGGTGACCATACAGAAGCTCAAAGGGGCTGAATCCTAGAGACTTCTGTGGCACCTCTCGGTAAGCGAAGAGCAGGCATGGCAAGAGGACGTCCCACTTACGCCTCATCGGACCGTCCAGGCCCATGATCATGCCTTTGAGGGTTCGGTTGAATCTCTCAACCAACCCATTTCCTTGGGGATGGTAAGGAGTGGTGAACTTGTACGTTACCCCACACTCCTTCCACAGGGATTTCATATATGTGGATATGAAATTGGTCCCCCTGTCGCTCACCACCTCTAGAGGGAATCCCACTCGGGAGAAAATTCCCATCAGTGCCCGTCCCACCACGGGGGCCGTCACTGTCCTCAGAGGGATGGCTTCAGGGTACCGGGTGGCATGGTCCACCAAGACCAGGATGAACCTGTTGCCCAGGGCTGTCTTGGGGTCCAGAGGCCCCACAATGTCAATACCCACTCGTTGGAATGGCGTACCGACCACAGGGAAAGGTTGCAGAGGAGCCTTGTGCTTCCCTCCGCTCTTACCACTTGCCTGGCAAGTCTGACAGGTTCTGCAGTAGGAATCTGAATTCTTATGCATTTGGGGCCAGTAAAAGTGGGTGACAAGCCTGTCATAGGTCTTGTCCATCCCCAAATGTCCTGCTAACGGCACATCATGAGCCAGCCCCAGTAGGAAGGTTCTGAACTTCTGGGGTACCACCAGCACACGGGCTGACCCAGGTTCAGCAGCCTTAGGCTCGGAATACAGGAGGTCACTCTCCCAGTACACGTAGTGTGTTTTGGCCTGAACACCATTGGCCTGGTCTGCAGCCTGTTGCCGCATACCTACGAGAGAAGGGCATTCTTTCTGCTCCCTGCAGAATTCCTCCCTGGAGGGACCTCCTTCTTGCTGCCAGTGGGTCAGCTCAGGCAGATCTCCCAGTTCGGCAATCTGTTCCCCGGTAGGCTCCAGAGTATCCCCCTCAGGGTCTACTTCCTCCTGGGCCGTGGGAACTTCGGGGGCCGGTTTCCCGCGCCTCCTGCGCCTTCTCCCTAAGGCCGGTTCCGGGACCTCTCCCTCAGGCTCCCGGACCCTCTCAACACCACTACTGGCTGCCATGGACCGGGTGGTCACGCACGCCCAGTCGGGTAGACCCACCATCCTCAGATGCGTGGTCTTCTCCACCTTTTCCCAAGGGGAACTCTCCAGGTCGTTCCCTAGCAGACAGTCTACAGGCATGTCAGTTCTCACAGCGACTTGTAGAGTACCAGAGACCTCCCCCCACTCAAAGGGAACTTGAGCCATTGGACAACGACTCTCTACGTTGTCAGCATTGACAACCCTACAGTAGGCATTGGGTACAATTTGCTCTTGAGACACCAGGTGTTGCCTCACCGAGGTCACGCTGGCTCCTGTATCTCTAAGAGCCTCCACCTTCTTTCCATTGATGGTCACCACCTGCCCATATTTCTTAGTGTTAGAGGGCAGGTAGGTTACAGGGACCATCTCACTGTCTCCTAGCGAGACTAGGGTCATCTGCCCGGGACCCCCACCCTCCTGGACTGCTACTTCCTCCCCAAAGTTAACACTAGCTACTTGCCGGGGTGGAGCACCAGTGGGTGCGGTCTTACCAAACAGGCGACACTTCGGATCAGAGGCAATGTGACCCGGGTCACCACACTTATAACAATTGAAGGGCCCCTTTGGAACAGGTCTACCTGTCGGGGCCCCGTTCTGCTGCGGGGGTGGGGGAGGCTGAGAACCCTTCTGCTGGTTCCCTTGGGAAGTACTTTGGGGGCCTTTTTGGAACCCCTTCTGTTTACCCTTGTCCCCCCCACTCTTCTGCTGGGGACCCTGCCCACCTTTGGCGGAGTCTCCCACTTGACCCTTGTGGACCCTGGTGCTGAGCCAGCGGTCCGCCTCCTCAGCAAGCTTCCTCGGGTTGGACAGCTTGCTATCGATCAGGTGCTGGCGTAGCTCAGGAAAACATTGACTGGACAAGTGCTCCCATGCAATTAAATCAAGCAGCCCTTGATAATCATTCACTTTGCTACCCTTCACCCAACCATCCAGCGCTCTGCAGAAAAAGGTCACATATTCCACATACGTACTCTCAGGGATCTTCTTGGTCTCCCTGAACCTCTGTCTATATAGCTCAGGAGTTAACCCATACCTGGTCATTAAAGCTTCCTTCATATGGGGGTATGAGGTTTGGACTTCTAAGGGCAAATCTAACAGTGTGTCCCGCCCTTCAGCAAGGAACCTTCCCCACAACCCCGCTCCCCAGTCTTTCTCAGGGACCCGGTGTGAGGACATGGCCACCTCGTAGGCCCTAAACCACTGCCCTATGTCATCCTTTCTGAAATACTCCTTTACTACATCTTTGGGGATGTACACCTTGGACTCTACCTGCGCTGGTGGAGTGCTGCCACCAGAAGGAGCGGTGTCCAAACTTTTCGCCTTCAGCTCCAACTCCTTCAATCTGATATCGTGATCCATTTGGCGTTGTTGTGCCTCCAGGGCCAACTTCTGCTTTTCCATTTCCATTTGTCCTGCCAACTTTGCCATCTCCATTGCATGCGCCCTGTCTGCTGCCCTGTCTGCCAGCTCCTCTGGCGACCGGACTCTGCTGGGCTCCTCAAGGTTGTCGGGTGGAACGATGTCCCCCGCATTCCGTGGGTCTCGTGACTCCCTCCAGGCTCTTAGCGCCTTGGCGTACTGGGTTCTCCTCTTGAATCCAGCATGGGGAACTCGGAATTTTACACTGTAGCCTTTCAATTGCTCCATCGTGTAGCCTTCCAGTCTCTCCCAATCTACCTCATCTATTCCAGAAATCACAGAGAGTGCTCTTCCAGCGGAGTGCGAGCCAGGCATGGTTGCAGTAATGGCAGATGTCTCAACAAAGTTCAGAAAATGAAAACCTGTGGCTGCGTTACTTGGTCTGCTCTCACTATCTGGTGATTAATAATTCACTGTATGCAAATTACAAGTGCAAATCCGAAATCCCAACCGCTGCCAACAATGTTAGAGTCGGGGATCTCTGGTTGGCGCAAGGTTGCCCTTGTGTCAAGCAGGAACCCTCTCCTCCACGTCAGGGCGCAGGATAACCCCTCGCGAATGACCCTTGCTCACCCTCTAGGTGCGTGGCGTGAGCAGCCAAGGCGATTCCTCAGGCGTTGTTGGTTAAGCACTTACAATCGTACACACAGTAAATACATCAATCCCCCCAGAAACGGACACCAGACTTGGATATATATAAAAATACGATTCTTTATGTCAAAATAAGGTATATATATCTCAACAGACTTATCACAAGACCAATAACGTTTTCGCTAGGCCACCAGGTTATACAGCAGGCAAATGATCTTGTTTGTAGCTTCAAATGGATAGTTCGTAGTCTCTTTACTTGTAGTTCCAGTACTCACAGAGATCGGTTCCTGCGAACGGGGAAATAAGGCGTTGCGGGCCCCGAGCCCGATACTGGAACTTCCTTAGTGATGTGGAGAGTCGGCACAGGTCGGTGCGACTCTCGGCTTGGGAAGTGTTCTTGGGTCCTCAATCAGCAGGTGTGGGCACGTAGGCAGGCGCGGCCAGCGACCCTTTAGCACGGCGGTGCAGGAGGGTCTCCACAGCGGAGGCGGCGCGGCCTGAGATGTCCGGGGATAGCGAAGCGGGGTCACAGGGCACGGTCAGTGCAGCTGGATGACCCGGCGTAGATCACAGTCGTCGGACGGCTTCCGGCGGGAGGGGTGATAGCGCGGTCAGCGCGCTCCAGTAGCAGGCGGTGACAGGGATGCAGGCGGCCTGGCCCGGGGACAGAGAGCGGCTCGGGACGGAGCGGGGCTCTCACGGGTTTGAGGCAGGCGAGCTTCTGAGTGTCACGGCCCTAGGAGGGGCGATGAGGGGCGCAGTCTCTTTTCCAGCGGGATGCACACACGGCTCGAATTGGAGGACGAGCAAGAAGCACAAAGAACCCACTGTTCCTGGGGTTCAGTTCAGGGGGCAAGCTCAGATCAAGCCCTTGGAGAATGTTCAAGCACAAAGTAGCAAAGTCTTTTCAGTAAGTCTCTTCCTCTCCTCTCTCAGCAAGGCAAGCAGCAGGCCAGCTCCTCCGGCGTCTTCTTCTCCTTCTAGTCGGGCAGAGGTTCTTTGTGGTAAACAGGATTCTCATTTCTTAGGAGCCAGGCTCCTACTTTTATACACCAATTCTTTTGTTCTTTAGCGCCAGGGGGCCTAGGCCTGGCTCAGTCCAGTTCTGGAGCACTTTGTTATGGTGACTCTGCTCTTTCCTTTCAGCAGCAGGGCAGAGACATCAGCCGCCCCACAGGGGGTGGCGCCGGCTTTGTGGTGGCAGAGCACAGGTCTATTCAAGAGTCAAGGTGTACTCCTCGCACCCATCCAGGTGTAATCTCTCTACCCACCACCTGGCAGCCAACCTGTCTCTGGGGATCCCCCCACCCTGCTCCTTACTGTTGCCAGGCAGAACACATACACACAGCAGAGGCGGACTGAGATGGTCAGGTCAGTAAATACTAACTTTCTAAAAGTAGTATTTACAAACCCAGGATACTAAAATAAACTTGACTACAAGAGGTATTTTATTATTCTGAGTTCAGGCATACCAAACTCGACACTCTACCATGCTCTCTGAGTCCACTGGGGTCACAGCGTTGGCGTGACCCCGGCAGCCCACTCTGGCCTATGGAGAGCAGGTAGCCTTCAATAGTGAAAAATGACAAGGGCTGTAATTCACTACTAAGACATGCCACACACACCCGGGCATGTCTTACCTTATGCCTACAATGCACCCTGCCCTTGGGCCTACCAGAGGGGTGGCTAATATGTAGGTAAGGGAAGGTTTAGGGACTGGCAAGTGGGGGCACTTGCGCAGTCAGCGCGACGGTCCCGGACCGCGCACAGGGTCTGCGGTGGCAGACCCTGGACACACTTTACAAGGCCGCTTCCGTGGGTGGCGCAACCAGCGCTGCAAGCCCACCAGCAGCATTGGCATTCACAAGCCCTGGCACCCCTGGTGCACTTTACTGGGGACTGACAGTGAATCCAATAAACCAATCATGGACATCAATTACAGGTACACTTTACTTAGGGAGCACTTGCACTGCGGCACGGATTAGCCGTGGCGCAGTGCCCTGAGCGGACAACACCAGCAAAACGGTCGAGGCACACCATCAAAAAGTGGAAGGGAAACTCACGCCAAGGTGCCAGGTCTAACAGTCCCACTGTAGGTTTCCGTGTGGCAAAAAGCAACGTGTACCATGCTCTACAAGAGCCATTATGAGAGAAAGGAAGAGGTATGAACGGCGTTCCTCCTTTCTTCTGATGAGCTGGCATCATACCACATATCCAACAGTTCGTAGCATTTGTGGCAACATGGGTATGATGCAACATCTGGATGAAAGTATTATTCAAATAAGACTGACGATGCTTCAGTTCTTGATACGGAAGGGTGTAAAAGTAGTGCTCCTCAGGCACTGGAGTAGTCAAAACAAGCAACTCACGGGCAGGAGTCACATCCTCAACAAACCACGTGGTTATACCAACAATGGCTACAATGATAATAAAACTTGTCGCACAAAAAATCTTCTTCCTCTCCATTTTATAGTAAAAGTCAATATCTTCCTGAAACTAAAAGGTTGTCAGAACTCTTCCCCTTAGGCAGCCGTTGATTTCTTCACCAGCAGGCCAAGACGGGTGTCACTACACTAATGCAGGGCTGATCCCCCCCCTTGCCTCATTGGCTCTCCGTTTCACTAACCTAAGGGCCGTTCTGACAACGTGTCCTGATACAGAAAGAAATCACTTCCTCGGTCTGAGATGATATCTTCTGCCTCCAGGAATCGCTTGGTCCGGGAAGAGCTCCTCAGTGTCGTTCGGTTCCACAGCACGGCTTGTCTCTGCCGTCAGGATTTCTCGATGGTCGGTCAATACAGCAGGCTCCACTAATCCAGGCGGCACTTTGCGACAGTGCAAGGAGTGGATCCAGTTCTTCCGATTGGAGACTCGCACAGCTGTCCTCGTTGCGAGCAAGACCTGCTCAGGACCAACCCATCTCGGCTTCAGACTGTTCGCCCTTTCAAACACCTTGATCATGACATGGTCTCCAGGCCGGAGGTTATGTCCTTCACCTGTGGACCGATCAGGGAGCGCTTCTCGAACCTGTTGATGAATAGAAACCAAATTATCCGTTAACTGTGCCAGATAATCATTCATCATTACACAAGGTACATCATACACTGACTTCTGTTTCGGTGGACCCCAAATATTCATTGGGCGTCCAAACACGATCTTATAGGGTGTGAGACCGGTCCGAGAATGCGGTATCGATCTAATTGACAATAATGCCAGCGGTAAAGCGTCTGGCCAAGTCAAAGAAGTTGAAGCTTGGATCTTAGCGATCTTAAGCTTCAAAGTACCGTTATATTTCTCAACCAATCCCGCAGACTGAGGGTGAAACACTGCATGAAATTTCTGGGTAATTCCCAGTCCTTTCAGGACATACTTGATAACGTCTGCTATAAAATGAGGTCCGTTATCACTCCACAACAATCTACAAACACCATATCGAGGGAAGATCTCCTTCAATAGCATCTTGGCTGTAGTCATTGCAGTATTGTATTTCGTAGGGTATGCCTCAACCCATTTGCTGAAGGCACAAACCACTACTAGAACATACTTCAAATTGTTACAGCGCTCAAGCTGAATGTAATCCATCTGCAAAACCTCAAAGGGTGCAGTAGGTGTTGCAAATCCTCCTGCTGGAGTTCGTGTACCCTTTCCTGGGTTATACCTCAGGCAAATCATGCAGGTCTGCACTACCCTCTTTGCCGTACTAGCGATCTCCGGATGCTCCCAAACTCGTGTGAGTAATTTTACAATTGCGGAAGCTCCGACATGCGCTAGTCCATGTGCCATCTGAACCATAGGTTGTACAAAAGCTGTGGATAACTTCCATTTATCCATCTGCTTATTTCTCCAACACCCTTCGTCATCTAATTCTCCATCATCGGACCACTGCTCCCGTTCCTTATCGGAAGCGGTCCTCTGTATCTCCAGCACTTCTCTCCTAGCATCGTGCCATCTTTCTGCCTGTGACTTCCCAACATACATTGCAGTAGAGCCAGGCTGCATCGCCGTCTCTCGTGCCACCCGGTCTACAAAAGCATTCCCTTCTCCAACTTTATCAACCACCTTTTTATGGGCACTACATTTAACTATAGCAATCTTCTTTGGATATGTTAATGCCGTCAAAAGGTTATGAACTAACTCCCCATACATTATCTGTGCTCCATGTGACGTTAGAAACCCTCTCTCCTTCCAGAGTAGGCCAAAATCGTGCGCTACTCCGAAGGCATAGCGGCTATCTGTATAAACATTCACACACAATCCTGTACTGAGCTCACATGCTCGTGTTAATGGTATCAGTTCCGCTGCTTGAGCTGATTTCTGCGGTATGCGTGCTGTCTCCACTATTGTTTGTAATGTGGTAATTGCATACGCTGCTGAAGTCGTACCATCTGGTAGCTTCAGGCATGATCCGTCCACCCACAGTTCTCCATCTACATCTGTAAAGGGCGTATCCTGGAGATCAATACGACCCTTTGTCTGTTCCTCAGTCACAAGAATACAGTCATGTGCTTCTCGTGCTTCAGACTGAGTTTCTGGGAACGGCAACAATGTGGCTGGATTTAACGTTGCACACCTCTTTAACGTAATATGAGGAGCCAAAAGCGTCAACTCATATCCCGTTAAACGAGCACTGGTCAAATGCTGCGTCTTTGTCTGATTAAGCAGGGCATCAACAGCATGGGGGACTAATACCAACAACTTATGAGATAACACAATTCCTTCACTTTGGCGTATTGACACAGCTGTCACCGCAACCGAGCGAAAACAGCCAGGCAATGCTCGGGCAACAGGATCAAGTACAGCCGAAAAATATGCACAAGGGCGCTGCTTATCGCCGTGCATCTGCACTAAAACTGATAATGCACATCCATCTTTCTCATGCACGTACAGTGTAAAAGGCTTCGTATAATCAGGGGTCCCCAACACTGGTGCGGAGCAAAGGGCTTGTCGCAATTGCTGTAAGGCAATTTCACACTCATTCGACCAGGGAAGAGGAATTGGGGTATCTTTTGTCAAAAGTGCTAACAATGGCTTAGCTATGTGTGAAAACCCCAATATCCATTGCCTACAAAAAGAAGCAAGACCCAAAAATGCACGCACGTCCTTCTGTGTGGAAGGTACTGGCGTGTCCAAAATTGCTTGAATATGATCTGGTGTGAGTGCACGCCCCTCCTTAGACAAAAGGTGACCCAAATAAGTCACCTTTGGTCTACAGAATTGCAATTTCTTCCTTGACACTTTGTGATTGTGAGACGCCAAAAAGGAAAGCAAGGATAACGTACACTTCTCACACAGCTCAGGAGTGTCGGCCGCCAACAAGATGTCGTCGACATATTGTATAAGGGCGACACCATCAGGCAGAACAAAGAAATCCAATTGTCTTTTCAATGCTTGACTGTAAATACTAGGACTCTCTGTATAACCCTGAGGGACTCTACAAAATCTATAAGACTTATTATTTAAAGTAAAGCCGAAGAGGTACCGGCTATCAGGATGAATAGGAATCGAAAAGAAAGCATTTTTCAAATCGATAACCGAAAATGTGGTCGCCGTTGGCGGGACCAGAGTAAGTAATGTCGGAATATCAGAAACCACTGGTATCACTATCTTATTCACTTCCCTTAAGTCAATGATAAAACGATAAACCCTAGTATCGGTATCTTTCTTCAAAATGGGTAAAATAGGACTGTTGCAGACGTTGTAGTGAACTTCCTCCTCTACTCCCACCTTGATCAAATCCTGCACAATCCGTATGAGTGCCTCCTCCCCCTCCTGGGAAATACGATACTGAGGGAGGCGTGGTAACACCGCACCCGCCTGGACACTAACGTGGACAGGCGGAATCACCATCTGTCCCACATCAGTATCCGAAGTGGCCCACAAAGTACGAGGGAGAGAAGCTAATACAGTATCCTCTGCAACCACACACATCCGTCCTGTCATAGGGTGATTATCGTTTAAGATCACACGTACTCCAGTAGGGGAGCAGCGGATCGTAGCTCTGAAGTGCTTAAGCATATCAAGACCCATAATGTTGTCAGGCGTGTTCGGAGCAAGCAAAAACGGGCAAGGCGCAGAAAGGTGTTCAACACGAAATGCAAGGGGTCGGGATAGAGGGCTTCGAGAGAGTGTACCATCAAACCCTACCGATGTAACCATTAAGCCAGATGGGGGAGCCCTCAGAACCAATTGTTTGGACAGCGCACTGCGAGTAGCTCCTGTATCAACTAGGAACTGATCAGTAGAACCCAGAACATTTGCTGAAACATAAGGACCCCTCTGATCAACCGGCACTTCAACTGATTTCAACCCCCATCCAACGCAATCCTACGCATGCTGCGAATCATGGTACCCAGAACGGTCATTCCCAGACATTTGATACTGATTTTGCCGATCAAACACATTAGGTCTATCTCGTTGCTGCACGGTAGGCTCAAAGCGAGCACGATCATTGGAATTCCCTCTAAAATTGGAAAAGCCCCCTCTACCTCTTGATGGTCCCTGACCACGTCCCTGACGGGGTGCATATAATACCGGACAATCCCTGGCCCAATGACCCAGCTGTTTACAATATGCACATTGATTTCTATTAACATCTGACCGACCCGAAGGGGGACCATAGAATCCTCCTCTACCTCTTTCGACACCCCGACGAGGCGGACCATACACTTGTGCTAACATCACCTTAGTTTTCAAATCTTTCAATTTCTTCTCCTCATTCCCCTTCGCTTCTTGTTCCTGACGCTCATAATACTGAGCCATAGTCAGGAGGGATGCCGGAGACGAGGTGGACCAAGAACTTTCACTCGCCTTTAATCGAGCTGCTATTCCCGGTAATAAATTTGCCACATATTTATCAACAAAAAGATGTCGACCCGTATCATCCGTAAGCGACTGACCACTGAAATCATGAAATGTTTCCTCAAAGCGCGTAAAGAAGTCTGAAACTGATTCATCAGGCTTCTGTTTACACGAGGCTAACATATTCCAGTCAATATTTTTAGGGGGAATAATTGTTTTCAACTTAGTCAAGATAGCAGCAGGAAGATCTAAAATAAGCTGGGGCGGTTTTTGCTCGGGTTTTCTCTCCCTATCCTCATCCTCAATCTCAGACCACTTAGGCTTAAAAGCGGCTTGATCATCCACCTTCCGCACAGATCACCACATATCCGGTGGTAAAATGAGCCCAAAGAACAAATCTATATCTGCTAAAGTCATAGTACAAGAATTCAAGGCCCCTTCGACCTCTTCGTAAAAGGCCGCTGGATTCTTGCAGGGGTCAGGCAATGCATTCTTTAATGCCATAACATCAGTCCTATGCCAGGGAGTATAAACCCAATTATACACAAAATATCCCCTAGCATCGGGGGAAGACATGTCTAGACTAGTTCCTGCTCCTTTAGGAGGAACATACAAAGGTGCCGCCTCTCGCATCGGTTTAGCATGCACTAGTTCGCTCTTATCTGAATGGGAGGTAGACGATTGTTTTCCGCCGATGTGTGAATCCGATTTCTCCTTCTCCCCTGTCTTTTGGCGCGCTCTTTCTTTAAGTTCAAATGCCGCGTCCCGCAATGCAAACAGCCGTCGGACCGCATCGGGTACCTTAGAGGGAGAAAAGACACTGTTACGTAATGCTTTAGAATCTGATACTACATCATCAGGCTCAAAAACATCAGAATATTTCCGAAAGGCAGTAATCACCTCATCAGAAAAAGTTTCAACAAAATACAGCTTCTCTCTATCCTGCCAATTTTCCAAAGATTCCAATAATTCAGTAAGAGATAGCTTGCCCTTAAGCGCACGAAGAGAAATTTTCCGAAGCTCACCCATACGCTCAGTTGATAACATGGACCGCGTCTCTACCTTATCCGAAACCGATCCAGAATCCTGTGACCTCGGGGCAGACGCGCCAACATAAGGGGGCGGAGAGCGATCTAATAAATGAAAATCATCTTCGAGATTAGTAAGGACAGGATAAAGTGGCTGGCGGACAGCATATTGACCCGAGACTTGCAACCTCCTCTCTTTCTCTTGTCTCTCCGCCAGTTCTCTTTCCTCCCGACGCTTCGCTTCCTGTGCTCTTACATGATCATTTTTCCGTTGCTCTTTATCAATCAGCGCTTTCTCACGTTTCTCTCGCTCACGCACTTCCTTCACCCATAACCGTACACATTCAAACATATCTTGCCGAGCACGCCGTTTACACATATACTGTTCCACATACTCAATCTTACGCATATCAAACGATCCATACAAAGGCCATCGTAACTCAGAATCCTTTTTGGTATATTTCCTCCACACTGTGCTGTACATTATGGAGGAAAGACCATGCTTCACATACATATCCCTATTAGGAGTCCCCTCTGGGGGGGGCTGGAGCAGATTCCTCAAGATTTAACCGGTTTCCAAAGCAGCAGCACCACTTACGGAGTGCGCTAAAAGCAGGCATGCTCAAAAATAATGCAAAATATGCAGTATTATCAAAAATGGCACTTAAACTTTGCGCCGTTCAGATTTAAACAACTCCGGAGAAATATCTCCACATTACCTGCCTATATGTGTTGCAACGCATATATTTTCACAGTAATCAATACAAAATATGACCGGTCATCACAAATCAAACTCAAATAGCCAACCCAGGCTTCAAAACTCGGAGCAAGTACCGTACAACGGTTCTTACCAATCAAGAGTGTCCAGATTCCAACTGCCAAGTTCCAAAATTCGCCCAAATGGCTGTCACACGGCAAACCGACAGAAGAGGTCTCAGTCGAGGACCGGCGCCACCCAGATGGTCAGCCCAGAAGGGAAGGAAGAAAACCTCGGGATGCCAGGACTAAAAGACGCCGCTGGCAGTGATCACATCCCCGGCCAAATTCCTCACCTTCGTCACGACCAGTCCTTCGAGCATCCGAGTCGCCGATGAGCCCCACGTGACGGGCGCCAATTGATGAGTACAGGCCCCAGCTAGGCCCGCAGAATACAAGGGTTCGCTCTCCTGTAACAAAAGCTAGAAGGAAGTTGGCACGGAAACTGCAAATACAAAGACAGAGTTTATTAACCCTTAAGGGTGGTCCTACAACCTACACAACACTCTTCAGTATTGCATAGAGTAGCACAAAGAACTTGCGTACGTGGTCCCCTTTTATACACAACAGAGGGGCTCATAAGTGAGTGGATACAACATAGAGCAGAATTCATTACCATTTATGGACATTTTCGATACAGGATCAATATGTGGGCGGAGTTAACAATTTCCTGAGCCCGCGAAGACATGGTCAAACAAGGACTAACTGATAACAGATGTGGTCAAATCTGGACATGCGCCAGACGGACAAAGGAGCTATTTATAGACTGTTACTAGGCAGATTACAAGAGCAACTAGCACAAAGGTAGGACTCTTCTCGTGCAAAGCACGTGTAGACATGACAATACAAAATGGAGTCCGGACATTAGGCAACATAAGACAAGAAACACATTTTAACTAGAGAGACTCTATGTCTTTAGTGAATGCTTAATCATATCGCTGTTTTAGTTTTCAACACAGGTACTTATTTACCATGTGCCATATACGGATTGAGTGTGCCGCTGGGCCCGGGAGGTCACGGGCTTTCCGTTTGTTATAGAGCGCTCTATTAACACCTCCTTTTCCCAGAGCCATTTTGGCTAGGCGATAGGCAGGGTCTGTGTCGGGTACATGAAGCCATTGATTGATGACTGTAAGCTGTGAAGCTCAATAGTACGCCTTGATATCAGGTATGACTATCCCGCCATCATACCAGCTTCTTACTAGTTTATTCGCTGCCACTCTTGCCGGTTTGCCATCCCATAGGAGAGCAGCGACCTCCGAATTTACTGCTTTAAAATGCGAGTCGGGAACTGGATAGGGCGTGTTGTGTAGGGCATATAGAAATCTGGGCAGGGCCATCATTTTAAAAAGAGCCACTCTACCCAGTAGGGTGAGTGGTAGTGCTCTCCAATGCTTGATGTCGCGCTGCAGCCTTTGCAGAGGGGCTTGCAAATTAAGTGTTATAAATGTGTCCGGATCTGACGTTACATGTATACCAAGGTACTTGAAACTATCCGTGACTATCTGAACCTTGCATCCTTTTGGGGGACGCGGGGGCTGTCCATGTATTATGTATAGTACGGACTTATCCCAGTTAATGGCACATCCGGATACCGAACCAAACACCGCACAGATATTGATTAATGCATGGAGGGATCGTGTGGGTGAGGCGATATGTAGTAGAACATCATCAGCGTAGAGGGAGATACGATCTTCGCACCCCTCCCTCCATTTTAGACCTTGGACCACGTGATCCCACCTTATCCAAGCCGCCAGTGGTTCCAGGACCAGTGCGAACAATAAGGGTGACAATGGGCAGCCCTGACGCGTCCCCCTACCCAGGGTGATCTCCCGTGATATGTGTCCTTTGGCGACTGCATGCACCACAGGGTCGGTGTAGAGTAGATGTATCCAGGAACGGAACTTCGGCCCGAACCCTAAATGTTGAAGGACTGAAAACAAGAAGGCCCATTCTACCGAATCAAAGGCCATTTTTGCATCCAGCGAGAGGACCGCTGCGTCTTCCTGCACTGTATGTTTTCGAACAGGTACGCCATGCAGGCATCTGAGATTCAAGGCTGTGTTCCTGCCAGGCATAAAGCCCGATTGGTCCGGGTGGACCAGCTTGACAAGATGGGGTGTTAGTCTAAGCGCCAACATTTTTGCTAAGATTTTCCCTTCCGCATTGATTAAAGAGATCGGTCGATATGATGTGCATTCCTCCGCCAACTTGCCTGGCTTGTGAATGGTCACAATAGTTGCCAGACATTGATCTCTAGGGAGTGTTCCTACGTCACAACTCGTTTCAAACATTTTCAGCATATATGGGGCTATCTTGTCCTCCGTATGTTTATATAGTTATATTGGTATGCCATTAGGACCAGTGGCCTTACCCGATTGTATCTTCGAGATGACTGTCTTGAGTTCGTCTATCGCGGTGTCTGCTTCTAGGCCCTCAGTTTCTTGAGGCGTGAGTCTCGGCATACGGATGTCTTTAAGGAATGCGAGTGCTTCCTGGACAGTGGTAGTATTTGTGGATGTGTAGACTCGTTTGTAGCGTTGCGCTAGTGAAGTCACTATTTGTTGTGGGTCTGATGTGACTTCCCCATCTTCTTTTCTAATCTGTGCTATCCATCTATTCGCCCGTTCCCTCTTGTCTAACCAGGCAAGAAGTTTGCCTGCTTTGTCTCCAAAATCATAGATCCGGTGTTGGACTGCTTGTAGACGGGACTTGGCGTCAGTCCAAAGGTGTTCTTTGTATTCCTGTCTCTTCATGCATAATGTATGCACCGTAGCGTAAGCGGGTCCCGCGGTGTGTTGGGATTCTAATTGCTGTACCTCCTGCTCCAAGGTCTCTATTGCATTTTCTTTTCTTTTTTTATGTCCCTCAATGAGGGAGATAGCCTGTCCAAGTATCACTGGCTTGTACGCCTCACATAACGTTAACGGAGAGGAGACTGATGCCTAATTTTCTTGAAAGTATTGCGTGGTTGCAGTGACTAAATGTGAGAAGTTGGCCTGATATATGCTATCCACTAGTTATAGTGGGCATCTTGTATCAGTCCAAACAACCCCTTATGGTGATAGGTTAAAGACAACCTTTATTGAAAGCTATCCTAGTGGTAGCTATGGAGAGCAGCCTTCAGGCTAAGTCTTGAAAGAATGTAAAGCAGCTTGTTTTACCAGTCTATAATCTCTTGAATGACCAAATGAAAGGACAACCACACCAGGTATATATTTAAAATATATGTATTTAAGATAAAACACACCCCTCTAGTCTCTTTATGAGGCTGGAGTTCGAAGTACTTAAGTTACAAGTCAGTATTCAACAGTAAAAGCACAAATACAGATTAGGGCCCTAGGGGCGTACCAAACCATATACCATTAAAGTGGTTTAAGAACTACGACTGAGCTAGACACAAGGCCTAGAGCCTGTAGAAGTGCTTGGACCACAAGGAACCACCCAAGGTAGTGACACAGGGGACCCACGGGGTGAGAACAAAGCCGCAAATCGCCGTTAGCTTCTATGGGGAAAATTGCGGTTGGAAATTAAGAGTTTAAGGACACTTAGAGGACGACTACAAGCAAACCCTTTTGGACTTAGAAGTGTCTAGGGCCAACACCCACTGGAGCACTGGAGTACTCGGGTTACCTCACCCAGGGAAGCCGGGTACATAGGTGTCAAATGGTGTCGGGTCGCGGCGTCATTTTCAATGGAAGCTGGCAAAGAAGTGCTGCTGCAGTGAAGAGGAGAAGTGTCCGAAGAGATCCAAGCCTGGATCAAGGATGGAAGGAACCTGAAAGCAGAGGGGACAGAGTCTGGGTCACTTTACAGTGACCAGGGGGCTTTATAGTCCAATGCCCACAGATGTCAGGTGCTTCAGGTGAGTTGATGGGTGTCTTGACTCTTCAGCCACGATGTCCAGGAGGTGTTGACAATGACCAGGAGCTGGATTCGAGCTGTCCCATGAAGTCTGTCGAATGCTGCAGTGTCGGCGACCGGATTGGACCCAAAAAGCCTTGGCAATGGCAAGTCACTTGGAAACAGAGAAAGGACTTCGGTGCAGAGCAGCAAGGTCTGGGGGACTCACCCAGTGAGGGTAAGTCGGGGCACATCTGGAGCAACAAGGAAAGCCCAATCAGAAGTGGAGTCACCTTCATGGGGAGCCACTAGCCAATGGGCTAGCGATCGCCAAGGAGCCTCAAGCAGTCGCACTTGAAACTGGACCACGGGTCACTCGTGGAGTGGAGGCCAGAGATCTTCGGTGCTGTAGATGCCGAAAGCTGGAGCTACTCGAAGCCCAAAGCACCACTTCGAGGAAGACCAGGAAGATTATAGACCCTCAAAAGATCACAGTGTCCAGGGGTCATGGTTCCACGTCACCCACAATAGCCACGGGCCTCAGCTTTGCTGTGGACTCAGGGTAGCCTCGGGGAATTTTGGAAATCCACCTCTGGTGATTCAAAGACTTCGGCGTCCAGTGGGAGCTTCAGAGTTGCAGACCGGACCGTTGCTTCTTTGGTGCCTGCCAAGCAGGGGAGTCACTCCTTAACCCCAAGGGAGATTTCTTCAGTCTTCTAGTTGAAATAGAACATCGAAGGTCCAGGATATATGTTGCAGAGTTTCGTCCAGGGTAATCTAAAGTCTCAAGGACTGGGTTCCCATACTTATAAAAAGTTTGGGGTTTGGACATACTCGAGACCCACCTATGGGAGGGTTTGGAAAGAGGGGTGGTTACACCCATTTCCTTTGTCCAATTTCACACCAGAGCAGGGGCAGGTAGCCCCTGCAACCGGTTTGAACTGGACTGTGCACAGGGACACCGAGTGTGCCCCCAGTGCAGGACTTAAAAGCACCAGAGAGTGCTCCCGCCCAGCCCCAATACACATTTGCCTGTCTGGGGAGGTGGTTACACCTCCCTGGGACAGGAAACCTAATGTCCAGGCCTCCCCTGCCAGAGTTTCGGTCAGCAGCAGGAGGCCAGACCCGTGTCTGTGGCAGTGGTATCCATTTTGTGATGCCAGGGCTTTAGAAAGTCTTTACCGGGTAGACCAGTGTGAACATGTCTCTCCCTCTAGAAGGGTGGAATGCTACCCCCACCGCCAGAACTGGCAGGGAGGGGTAGTATTCCACAGTGTTTGACACCAAACACGACATGTTTCCGTGCAGCCAGTCCAAAGTTAGAATTTTCCGCTGGTTATAATGCACTTAAGAGTATATGGTCAGGCTGCACCACAAACAGCATTAGAGGAGGTACTCCGAACGCTGCAGAGGGGCTCTGCTCCTGCAGGGGTACCCTCTCACATAAAAACCAAGCACTCTGCCTTTAGGATTGTTAAGGCCTGCCATAGGAGTGACTTATAGGTTTTATATATGTGTGCAATGGTAGTGATATAGGTAGCCTATACCACAGTAAGGGGTGCAGGCACCACCTATCCCAGGCTGCAGTAGCAGACCTGTGGTGTCATTTTGGAGTGCTTCCCAGGGGTGGCATAATACATGCTTCAGCTCCTGGTAGGCCTCTGAGGTACCTATGCCCTAGGTACATAGTATACCATTTACTAGGGGCTTATAAGGCACTCCAGAATCCAATTAGATATGTACCTAATGTACATGGAAACCATAAGGAAGCAGCTAGGCTGGGGTCCTGATTAGCAGGGCTACAGCCAGACTAAGGTCGAAAAACAGTGAAACACCAGGAAAAAGTGGGGGTACCCATGTGAAGCAGATCCTACTCTCCCACACTAAACTTTTCTTGATTTTTGAGTTCAGGAGGAATCCTGGATATATGGGGTACATACGACTTTGAATAGTGCAGTGCACCCAAATCTCTGCCATTACCGGGGAGTGATCAGAGATCCCTATGGGTAAGTGTGTGGTCGTCCCTATCCTCCCCATGTTATCTAGTGCCATGAATATGAAGTCTATGCGGGAGAGGCTATTAAGAGCTCCCGAGTGAAAGGTGTATTGCCTCCCAAGTGGGTTTTGGAACCTCCATATGTCCAATAGGCCGTGTGCTTCTAAAATGTCGGCCAGGGGTGAGCTTAAACGATGTTGGGGGCAGGCAAGCATGCGGTCCAGTGCGTCATTGGCGGTCATGTTGAAGTCTCCCTCTAGTATTAAGTCCCCTTCCGGCAACGTTAGGAGAAATTTGCACAGATCTTGGAAGGCGGGGGAATGTAAAGCGGGCGGGATATACAGTCACTAAGTTGAGCGGACGACCCTCCCATTGAATCGAGAGTGCTACAAAGCGGCCCTGGTCATCTTTAAAATTGCGGTGGAAAATGAGGGGGAATCGCTTTCGCACTATGAATGTACTGCCAATTGAAACCCCCACCGGTCAAGGGCTTTGCACATGGAACTCATCAGGTGTGTCTCCTGTAGCAGTATAACTGCCGGGGTCATGCATTTCAGATATTGTAACACCAGTACATGTTTTATCTTGTTCCTCAGCCCATTGACATTCCAAGAGAGGAATGACAGTGTTGGCGTTGTGGTGCATTGTGTCATTGGGTCAGATAAGGCCATAGAAGGTGTGAGTGGTCGTGACATGTTGGAGAGCAAAGGTTATTGGGAACCTATTCACATAATGACTGTGTGACAATAATTGCAGATCGGTAACTATCAAAACGTTAACATTCAAAACATTCCCGTGTTGCAGATATACATTATGTACATCTGAATTCTACACTCATCCATCCCTGCCCAGTTGGAGTAATAATCTGAACATAATATCACATTTCTCATTCCCACGGGGTCTAAGTGAGAATTCCACCATCATGACAATACAAAAAAATAACAATACCCTCCCTACCCTACCCATGAAGAACAAATCCCCCCTCCCTGCATCCCTGCCTAGTAGGTTCAGAACTACCCACCACCCCAATAGCAGAGTGCCTATGATCCCAAGAATAAAAAACATTAAACGTAGGGTCATGCGGTGTTAGCACCCAATAGTCTCTCCCTCCCGGGCCCGCAACAATGCCCCAACAGTATCGAGGGTCAATAGCACTTTCTAAAATTCCATTGTTCATTCGGCATTATGTCAGTCCAGCACTGAGTTGGCGGAGAGGAACATATTGTGTCCAGAGGACGGGGGGACCCCCCCACCCCCACCACAGAAAAGCACAATAATAGCAATAACTATAAACCAGTGAAGTTCATGCAGTCCTTCCTTTTCCAGGGCATGCTATATCACTGCCAGGGCTGCCAGAGCGGGAACTTCTGGATCTTGATGGTGAGCGTAGTCTGTCTCCACTCCAGTGTAGAGAGTCTTTAGGACATTGGCTAGCGATCTCACGGTTTTTCTCTTCTCTACGGTGATGCGACTGGGATGGGCCTTCGTTGAGCCAGCATTGTGCCGCCTCTGGTGTCAGGAAGAACCAAGATCTGTCTCCGTCAATTACTTTCAACTTGGCTGGAAGAAACATCATAAACTTGAGTCCTTTGTCCCTAAGAGCCTGTTTGATCCCTTCAAAGGAGCATCTTTCCTGCTGTACTTTCAGAGTGAAATCCGGAAAAAAACGGATCATCGCATTATCGTAGGGGAGGTCGCCATTGACTCTAGCTGCTTGCAGGATTGAATCCCAGTTGTGAAAATTCAGAATGCGCGCTATGATAGTTCATGGTGGCGCACCAGGTTTTGGCTTCGGGATCGGGGCTCTATGTGCCCTTTCTATAGAGAACAGTGGGGACAAACTTTTGGGGTTGAGGTGATGCAGGATGAGGTCTTCAAGGAAGAGATCCATGCTGGGGCCCTCCGCCCCCTCAGGCACCCCTACCACCCGTATGTTGTTGTGACGGGCTCGTCCTTCCTGATCATCCAGGTGTAGCGCCATTCTTTATGTTGGTGGACTCATTTTTTTACCTTTTCCTCCAATATACTTGTTGCTGTTAGTAGCTCCTCTACATTTTCTTCCGTGGCAGTGACCCTTTCGGACATTTTCCGCATAGCAGCCCGCATAAGGTTCATTTCGATCGTGACCTTATCAATTTTCGTTTCTAGGTAAGTCCCAACTTTTGTATCGCCGCCATTATTGAACTGAGGGATGGTTCTTCCATACTTATGGCTTCATCATGCGCTCCATCTTCCCCCACGAGCTGCCGCGGTACCGCATATAAATCCATCTTGTTGACCTGGACGGAGGCCATACCTCCCTTTGGCTTCGTCATAGTGCGGTTCGATATCTAGGCCAGGCATCGCGTGATGGACAAGGAATGTCACTTCACTCCAGGCCAGTAGTTGTTGTCATCCAGGGAGTCTGCTTTCTAGGAGGGTTTCGTCCACCTTAGGGCGGGAGTGCCACGGCCGTTAAGGAACTTTGATCTGTCCGTGCGATTGGCCACTCGTGGGGAAGCACGGGGGGCCCAAACTCTCACCCACACACTTTCTTCGTTTGGGTCCAACTGGGCTCTACGTGTGTCACTCCTTCCCCCTCTGCATCATCTCACGCCAATATAATGTGTGTGCACTGCACCATCTGATTATCTTGCCAGGTTCAGTGGTCCGATGCTGCAGTTCGTAAGCGGAAATATCTGGCTGCAGGCCAGGTTCCCTACTGTGTATGTTCTTCTGTACTACCCCCTCATTCAAGCTCCGGCATTCTCACTCTGTGGCATTAGTGCGCCACGCAGGAGCAGCATGTATAGCGTGTCGGGGGGGAAAGCCGATGGTCTCACTTGGTCTCACTTCCCCCGGTGCGATGGCCGAGTCCAACACTCGGTAGGCCGTCACTCGTAATTGCAGGTGTGCTGGTTTAAATCTGCTGCTCGTATGTTGGGGTTGTCTGGCTGCAGGCCTCAGTTTCCGCAGACGTTGTATGCACTTTATGATGGTCTGATGGGTGCCCCCCATCCAGATTCTGGTGTCCCTGCGGTGTATTGGTGCCGCGCAAAGCGGGATCCAGCTTGCCCCATGTGAAAGGAACGTTGCTGGAGTTGCGTCAGGCTTCCGACACAACTCCAGCAATGCGCCACTTTTTGCATTGACAGATATATCAGTAATACTGATGTATCTGTCATTCCTGGCGACATGATGTGGCATACTGTAAATATGACACATCATTGGTGTCGCACGGAGGGCGCACTGAGAAGTGTCACATTGCTGCTTTCACGCAGCGATGCGCCACTTCTCATAAATGAGGCCCTAAGAGTGTGTGAAGTTTGTATACTTTGCTTTTGTTTAATTACTGTGAATTTTAGCAAACATTACGTAAAATTACACGTAATTATGCGAAATGCAAATCCTTCCTTTTGCGCTGTATTTATAGCATGAAATGCTGCTCACATTCGGTTGTTTCATGTCTTCTTGCTAAATGTTTTACAGCAATTGGTGCATTTGCTGTATAATGTTACCGCAAATGATAATTTCAGGAATTTCACATAACAACCAGAACACGAAATTCCTTAACTCATGCAAATTGCATAGTGATTTTAAATTTCACCCTTGTCTAAAAGCAGGTAAAGAAAACATCCACAAGCAATTTGGTAATTATTTACAGGCAATCCAAGAAGAGCTGGTGATAATAAGAACTAAACTTGACGACGACCACCAGAAATTCATAAAATCTTGTGCTGAACCTTTGGCGGTTCACCACACATCTGGACCACATAGTCCACGAAAATGACCTACACGCAGAGGTGGAGAGTGCCAACCAGCCTCGGTCGGAGGCACCATCGGGGAAAAGCAAAAGAAGTGACCTTCAGCCAGTCGCACTTTATCTTTCAGCACAGAACAAGCTGTGATACAGAATAGCTGACTCGCTATTTCACAATGAAAACACAGGTATATTGTGCAATCCTTCTTTAGAAACTTTAATACAGGCCTGTTATTTATTGTATTAGCTAAAATTAGCAAAGCACTTAGAAATAGCTCAAGGGTGTTAGGATGTTAGGATACGAACAACACAATAACTATGTTAGAAATGTTCTTGCTGTTTTCGGAGACCATGACATGCTTGAATGCATTCCTTTATACCTTCTTTGTGGTCACATCCATATTTTATGCACTAGGGTAAGATAATGAAATAAACAATTTAAAAGACATTTCTGAATCCTGAGTGCTTTTTTGAGTGAGTTGTTATTTACGAAAGATGGCTTGGAGATGCAGTTTAAAGCACCGTAATCCCAAGGTATCACAGTTCCACTGTATCCTCAAATTCATCTTGTGGGATTGATCACACTAAAACAAACATTATTACAGATATATGGTGATTTCTAGTGTAATCATGCTTACCTCCATCAGGTTATGCAGAAAGTCTCAGATTACTGTAGGTTTGTCTAGCTTGACTCTTAAAAGGTTTCCCCCTTTTGTAGATACCACAATTTGGATCTCATTTTTATTGAATCTGTTCACTGAAAATGGCGGCACCTGTTGCGATAGGAGTAAATTACAGGGGAGCAGTTACACAACATCTTACAAGCAGAGGGGTCCTTACAATCAAGGGTGCAGTAACATTTGACATGGGTGCACATGCTGCATAAGCCTATCAAATTGTTTACCCATGAGTGAAGTTTGATGATATGAATGCTGCTACTGGCATATATTTGTGTATATATATATTACCTACTGGCGGTCGCCAGTAGGTAGTTATAGTTAGGACCACGTTTCCATAGGAAATCCGCAACATTCTATTTTGAATAACTTTGGCGCCGGTCGACGAATCCTCGCGAATTTTTCAAAATAGGTGGGGCGCTACGCTCCGCTCCTTCCCTGAAAGTCTCGGGGGGATTCGTCAAGCGGGGGCTGAGATAAAAGGGGGGTCCCAAAACGCGTTTTTCCCATGCATTTTTCCATAGGACCTTTAGACACAGCTACAGCCCGAACGGCTGAAAAGAATTACTAGAAATTTGGCAGAGAGGTAGTCCTCAGGTCAAGGAAGTGCCTTTTGTAGGTTTGGTGTAAATCTGTTCAGTAGATTCTGAGAAAATAGCCTTTAAATCAATATATATATCTGAGCCAGCTTACGGTGCGCTTACGGTACGCTTACCGTACGCGTACGGTGGCGTGCGCGAGCGCGATTCTGATTGGCTCTTAGATCTTAGTAAACATTCGAATCGGTCGAAACCAGGAAGCGGCGGCCGCCATTTCGTGTGTTTCACTCAGAAAAAAAAGAGTGATAACAAGAAAAGGGGGCAAGGAGGAGAGTTACAGACCCCCTAACATTTGTAAGGGGGTCAAAGAAGGACAGAAAAGTACAAAGAAAACATTTATTGATTTTAAAAAAAATCACGGGGTACGCGTACGGTAAGCGTACGGTAGAAAAAAAAAATAAAAAAATAAATGAAAATCAGATTTAAGTGTTTAGATATTAGGGGGCTCTAAAAAGAGCCGTTGTGTTTATTAAGTGATTTTTTAGTGGTACCTACAAGTAAGTACCGATGCAGAGTCTAAGGTTCAAGAGGAAGACTCTGTTCCCTTCATCATTGAAGTGTACACCATCTCCTCTATAAATGTCTTGCATGTCATAACGCAAGTTGTTGTGGTAAATGGAACCCATACCATAGTCACGGAGGAAAGCAGAAACAGATTTGTTGACGTGCTTTCTTGCTTTGTCAATCTGCGGACAGAAATGATTGGACCAGTTCCATTTTTGCCTTTGGCATATGTTAGAAAACACAAAGGCAGTTTTAGGGAAAAGTGAAAACAGTTGTGCAAAGGTCTCCTTCATAAGCATTTCCAGACCTACCCCAGTCAAAGTGCCTAGGTCATTGCCACCACAGTGCACTATTATGAGGTCAGGGTGTTGGATGTGCATGAAGGATTTCACCAATGGCATCAATTGGTGCCACTTTAACCCTCTCTGACCAATCCATTTAATGTCTACATTTGGCAAAGCAAGGTCTCTCACCATATCTGTTTTCTCTGCATACTTTTCACTCCAGAAGACATAGCTATGCCCTACAATCCACACTGTGAACATCTTCAAAGGAGAACTGGATGCACTCAGGAGGTGTCTTTCAGTAGAATGGCAATATGAAAAGAAAGACAGTGTGGAAATGGAGGCATACAAATTTTTTTCAAAAAAAAAAGAACTGATTGGCTGTTTCATACCATTCTAGAATAAAAACTAGGCTGTATGTGTAAATTAATAGAAGCATGTTTTGTATTGGTACAGAAAAATGTGTTACCAAAGAACAGTACTATGGATTTGCTGTTAGGTTTGAAAAGTCAAGCACTCTTGCTCTTTGGAATTGAAACATTGTTTGGCGAACTTCTGACCTGCAGTGTTCCATGAGCTGTTGCTATGGTAGCAGGCAGAAGTCAAGTTGGGGGAAGGGTACTAGGCAGAAGTCAAGTTGGGGGAAGGGTACTTTTGGAAAAGGGTTGGTTTTCAACCAATAGAAATGTGTGATTACATTTGAAAAAAAGGGGCAAGCACTGAGATTTGAAACTAACATGTATATGTGTGGAAAAAGAGAGGGAAAGTTTGCCATTATCTGGTTCTGCTGAGAGGAGAGAGGTGTAGAGAACAGAGATCCTGGCTCTGATAATCTGCTGTTTGAGTGCCACATTTCTTTCACAACTAACTAATTTTAAAGGTGAGTTTAGAGTCTGAGAGGGGATGTATATGGTAAATTAAGAAATGAATAATAGAAATGCAATTCTTTTTGTTGAAGTTGTGTTTATTATTTTCTGTTTTGGGAGAAATTTAAATGTGAGGAACATGTAAAATAATATGGACTATGTTTTCACAATAAATTAGGGTGTACTGGTATAATAAAAGAATAGTTTAAGGGTTTGAGGTTGGACTCAGTAATGCAAATACATTCAGCATCACTAAGGCTGGTTGCCCTTGCTGGAGTGTAGGCAGACACCCAGGTTACAAATGATGCTGGTCTGAAAAAGCAGTTTGGACATGTGCTTTGTAAAACATCTGAAAAGTGGATTCATAATGTGTCAGTCTGTAAAAGTGTTTATCACTTGCCAAAAAAAAGAGCAGTAAGTGTGCTTTCAAATTGGCAAAGAAATTTCGTTTTGTGACTAATGTGAAAACATGACTCTGTGTACAAATAGGAATTACAGGCAGAGATTTATTGCGTATTGCTCTGGTGATTTCACAGTTGCATTAGATGGAAAGGGGGAGACATTTTTTGGTGCAGAAGCAGACTCTTAGCACACAGGTAGCTGCTTACCATGTGGAATCATGCACAGTATTCACAAGCGAGTGGGGTTTGAGGTTTCAGTCAGTAATGCAAATACATTCAGCATCACTAAGGCTGGTTGCCCTTGCTGGAGTGTAGGCAGACACCCAGGTTACAAATGATGCTGGTCTGAAAAAGCAGTTTGGACATGTGCTTTGTAAAAAATCTGAAAAGTGGATTCATAATGTGTCAGTCTGTAAAAGTGTTTATTACTTGCCAAAAAAAAGAGCAGTAAGTGTGCTTTCAAATTGGCAAAGAAATTTCGTTTTGTGACTAATGTGAAAACATGACTCTGTGTGCAAATAGGAATTACAGGCAGAGATTTATTGCGTATTGCTCTGGTGATTTCACAGTTGCATTAGATGGAAAGGGGGAGACATTCTTTGGTGCAGAAGCAGACTCTTAGCACACAGGTAGCTGCTTACCATGTGGAATCATGCACAGTATTCACAAGCGAGTGGGGTTTGAGGTTTCAGCCAGTAATGCAAATACATTCAGCATCACTAAGGCTGGTTGCCCTTGCTGGAGTGTAGGCAGACACCCAGGTTACAAATGATGCTGGTCTGAAAAAGCAGTTTGGACATGTGCTTTGTAAAAAATCTGAAAAGTGGATTCATAATGTGTCAGTCTGTAAAAGTGTTTATCACTTGCCAAAAAAAAGAGCAGTAAGTGTGCTTTCAAATTGGCAAAGAAATTTCGTTTTGTGACTAATGTGAAAACATGACTCTGTGTGCAAATAGGAATTACAGGCAGAGATTTATTGCGTATTGCTCTGGTGATTTCACAGTTGCATTAGAAGGAAAGGGGGAGCCTTTTTTTGGTGCAGAAGCTGACTCTTAGCACACAGGTAGCTGCTTACCATGTGGAATCATGCACAGTATTCACAAGCGAGTGGGGTTTGAGGTTTCAGTCAGTAATGCAAATACATTCAGCATCACTAAGGCTGGTTGCCCTTGCTGGAGTGTAGGCAGACACCCAGGTTACAAATGATGCTGGTCTGAAAAAGCAGTTTGGACATGTGCTTTGTAAAACATCTGAAAAGTGGATTCATAATGTGTCAGTCTGTAAAAGTGTTTATCACTTGCCAAAAAAAAGAGCAGTAAGTGTGCTTTCAAATTGGCAAAGAAATTTCGTTTTGTGACTAATGTGAAAACATGACTCTGTGTGCAAATAGGAATTACAGGCAGAGATTTATTGCGTATTGCTCTGGTGATTTCACAGTTGCATTAGATGGAAAGGGGGAGACATTCTTTGGTGCAGAAGCAGACTCTTAGCACACAGGTAGCTGCTTACCATGTGGAATCATGCACAGTATTCACAAGCGAGTGGGGTTTGAGGTTTCAGTCAGTAATGCAAATACATTCAGCATCACTAAGGCTGGTTGCCCTTGCTGGAGTGTAGGCAGACACCCAGGTTACAAATGATGCTGGTCTGAAAAAGCAGTTTGGACATGTGCTTTGTAAAAAATCTGAAAAGTGGATTCATAATGTGTCAGTCTGTAAAAGTGTTTATCACTTGCCAAAAAAAAGAGCAGTAAGTGTGCTTTCAAATTGGCAAAGAAATGTCGTTTTGTGACTAATGTGAAAACATGACTCTGTGTGCAAATAGGAATTACAGGCAGAGATTTATTGCGTATTGCTCTGGTGATTTCACAGTTGCATTAGATGGAAAGGGGGAGACATTTTTTGGTGCAGAATCAGACTCTTAGCACACAGGTAGTTGCTTACTATGTGGAATCATGCACAGTATTCACAAGCGAGTGGGGTTTGAGGTTTCAGTCAGTAATGCAAATACATTCAGCATCACTAAGGCTGGTTGCCCTTGCTGGAGTGTAGGCAGACACCCAGGTTACAAATGATGCTGGTCTGAAAAAGCAGTTTGGACATGTGCTTTGTAAAAAATCTGAAAAGTGGATTCATAATGTGTCAGTCTGTAAAAGTGTTTATTACTTGCCAAAAATAGAGCAGTAAGTGTGCTTTCAAATTGGCAAAGAAATTTCGTTTTGTGACTAATGTGAAAACATGACTCTGTGTGCAAATAGGAATTACAGGCAGAGATTTATTGCGTATTGCTCTGGTGATTTCACAGTTGCATTAGATGGAAAGGGGGAGCCTTTTTTTGGTGCAGAAGCTGACTCTTAGCACACAGGTAGCTGCTTACCATGTGGAATCATGCACAGTATTCACAAGCGAGTGGGGTTTGAGGTGTCAGTCAGTAATGCAAATACATTCAGCATCACTAAGGCTGGTTGCCCTTGCTGGAGTGTAGGCAGACACCCAGGTTACAAATGATGCTGGTCTGAAAAAGCAGTTTGGACATGTGCTTTGTAAAAAATCTGAAAAGTGGATTCATAATGTGTCAGTCTGTAAAAGTGTTTATCACTTGCCAAAAAAAAGAGCAGTAAGTGTGCTTTCAAATTGGCAAAGAAATTTCGTTTTGTGACTAATGTGAAAACATGACTCTGTGTGCAAATAGGAATTACAGGCAGAGATTTATTGCGTATTGCTCTGGTGATTTCACAGTTACATTAGATGGAAAGGGGGAGACATTTTTTGGTGCAGAAGCAGACTCTTAGCACACAGGTAGCTGCTTACCATGTGGAATCATGCACAGTATTCACAAGTGAGTGGGGTTTGAGGTTTCAGTCAGTAATGCAAATACATTCAGCATCACTAAGGCTGGTTGCCCTTGCTGGAGTGTAGGCAGACACCCAGGTTACAAATGATGCTGGTCTGAAAAAGCAGTTTGGACATGTGCTTTGTAAAACATCTGAAAAGTGGATTCATAATGTGTCAGTCTGTAAAAGTGTTTATTACTTGCCAAAACAAGAGCAGTAAGTGTGCTTTCAAATTGGCAAAGAAATTTCGTTTTGTGACTAATGTGAAAACATGACTCTGTGTGCAAATAGGAATTACAGGCAGAGATTTATTGTGTATTGCTCTGGTGATTTCACAGTTGCATTAGAAGGAAAGGGGGAGCCTTTTTTTGGTGCAGAAGCTGACTCTTAGCACACAGGTAGCTGCTTACCATGTGGAATCATGCACAGTATTCACAAGCGAGTGGGGTTTGAGGTTTCAGTCAGTAATGCAAATACATTCAGCATCACTAAGGCTGGTTGCCCTTGCTGGAGTGTAGGCAGACACCCAGGTTACAAATGATGCTGGTCTGAAAAAGCAGTTTGGACATGTGCTTTGTAAAAAATCTGAAAAGTGGATTCATAATGTGTCAGTCTGTAAAAGTGTTTATCACTTGCCAAAAAAAAGAGCAGTAAGTGTGCTTTCAAATTGGCAAAGAAATTTCGTTTTGTGACTCATGTGAAAACATGACTCTGTGTGCAAATAGGAATTACAGGCAGAGATGTATTGCGTATTGCTCTGGAGATTTCACAGTTGCATTAGATGGAAAGGGGGAGCCATTTTTTGGTGCAGAAGCAGACTCTTAGCACACAGGTAGCTGCTTACCATGTGGAATCATGCACAGTATTCACAAGCGAGTGGGGTTTGAGGTTTCAGTCAGTAATGCAAATACATTCAGCATCACTAAGGCTGGTTGCCCTTGCTGGAGTGTAGGCAGACACCCAGGTTACAAATGATGCTGGTCTGAAAAAGCAGTTTGGACATGTGCTTTGTAAAAAATCTGAAAAGTGGATTCATAATGTGTCAGTCTGTAAAAGTGTTTATCACTTGCCAAAAAAAAGAGCAGTAAGTGTGCTTTCAAATTGGCAAAGAAATTTCGTTTTGTGACTAATGTGAAAACAAATGTAGTAATATATTTAAATAAAATAAAGGAATTTTTTTTTAGTTTTTTTCAGGTATTGCTGAAGAGCAGTGAACAAAATTTAAGATGCCTACAAAATCCACAGTAAAAAAAGAGCAGAAAAAAAACCTATATTTGAAGACAACTGGAGGACCTAAGTTAGTTGAAGATGCTCATGTTGGGAAGAAGAAAAAATCTTCTGGTAAGCAAAAAAAAGATTTTCTAAGGAACATATTCAAAATAAGGAAAAATGTACAAAATGTCTGTACTGGAAAGAATGATTTGAATCGAAAAGGACAGGAAAAAATTGAGAATTTAGTTAATGCAAATATACCTTCTGCAACTAAAAAGATAAACTTAAACAGAAAAACAGCGTTTAAAGAGATACGTAGAAAAATGTTTCAGAGGAGAGTTATGTCCAATTTGATAAAGGATGTGAAGAAATATAAGCAAAAGACAAAGTTTTATAAGAGAAAAAAAGAAATTGAAGCCATTGCAGCAAAGGCATTAGAATTAAAAAGGAAACTATTCATTTTAATTTTGAATAGGATGCGTACATTAGACAAAATGGTTAATGTACTGAAATCACATAGCAAAAGGAAAAGAGTAGTGAACAGAACAAACTTTTGTAAAGTGTTTTTAGGAAAATGGATGCATAGTTCAAGTAGTGAACCTTTTTTTAATGAAGAGAGTTATTTTCAAAGTAATAGTTTGCTGCATGCAGTTGACACCAGAGGTCGTGCTCATGAAGTGAAAAATGGTTGCATAATGGAGAAGGAGATAATGGTTCCAAGAGATGAGGTACAAGTGATGGCGGATGAGGCTATGGGGAGACGTCCTAAAGCCCCAGTGTACACTTGGAATTGTAGTAGTATTTGCACTGTGCGTCAGGAATCTATTGATAAATTTCGTGAGTTTCTAAGAGAATATAGCAAAAAAAGTGTGAAACAGAAGATTAAGGTGCTTCAAAGTCTAGATCCATGCAGAGTGAGAGAGAATACTGGTTTGCAGGGTCATTCTCTGGCTTGTCTATCTAGAAAAGTGTGTAATAGTGTTTTCCATCATTTTAGGATGCTGGCTGTTCATCATACTGAAATGAGAAAGTTTGTGAGACGGTTGTATTTTGCTAAAAGTCCAGCAATAAAGTTAGATGAATTGAATAGGGCTCTGTTCCGTGGAACGGTATCAGATGTAGAGAAGGGTGTTGATGAAATTCAGTTTTGTTACTTTGGTCCTGAACAAAACAGTGCAGAGAAGGACACAGTAAATGAGGAAGAAGTGGAAGAAAATGTAGAACCCTCTGTAAGTAAGACATTTAATGATCACATAACAAAATTTGCAATAATCTCTAATGAAAGACCAAATATAACTTGTATTTGTTGCTGCAGAACTCATTATAGAAAACAAACCAGGTATGTTGATCTCTACAGAAAGAGTGAAAATGAAGATAATTATAAGTGGAAGGATTTTGCCACCTATATATTTCTTGAAAATTGTTTTGAATTGGGTGAAGTTCAGCGTATTTGTAAATACTGTTACAACAAGTTAGAGGAAAATATAATGCCGACCAGAGCTGTACATAATAATTTTGAATTGGATGCTATTCCTGCTGAACGTTCTGAATTAAATACATATGAGTCTATACTCATTCAATGTGCTCATCCGTTCCAGACCATAGTACGTATGGAGCCCAAAACTGGTAAATTACCTCCTTCAGATTTACTGAGAGGTTTAAAAGGTAGAGTGGTGTATTTGCCCTCGGATTTGAAAAAAAATATGGAAACTATTGATGCGGATACTTTGGAAACTGAACCATTAATTATTCTGGTTAATGGTGTACCTACAAAGAATAAGAAGATTTGGCAGGAGCTGGTAGATGTACGGAAAGTACAAAGAGCAAATTTGTATTTGAAAAGGAATAACAAATGGTATGAATCAATTTATATAGAAGAAGAAGAAGAATAAGATTTAAAAGAAGACACAGAAACACCAACTGGACAAATTGAAAAAGTGGACAAGTCAAAGGAAGAAGAAATTTATGAACATTTTAGCATACATCCTCTTCATTCAAAAGAAGTTATGGGAGACAATATTGATCTATTTCAGATGAAGAAAGCAAAAGGAACTCCCGTGAGTGTATGGGAGGAGAGCTTGGAAGCTCGATGTTTTCCCCAGCTGTTTCCTAAAGGAAAAGGAGGACGATACGATGAACGTCCGGAACAGATTCCAGCTTCTGAGTATCGGACTACAAGACTATATGCTGAAGATCCCAGATTTCGACAAAGTATTCCTTATTTGTTCCATCTTTTATTTGAAAGCGACTTGTCTGCACTGTCTTATGCAGTAAATCACATTTTAAAAAGTGGAGTACATTTACAAAATGTGTCTGCTAAGGATTTTATGGAGAAAGTGCAGCACCGAGATGATCATTTGGAAACACAACTGATCAATCTGATGGCTTGTCAGCGTGGGACAAATGAATATTGGTACCGACGCCATGGTGAATTAAAATGCATGTTACGGAATTTAGGAACACCAACATGGTTCCTTACCCTAAGCTGTGCTGAGTACGCTTGGGATGATTTACTGGATTTTCTACGAGAGGCAAATTCAAACATTAAAAACATCGAATACAAAACAGCAGGAGAACTGTGCTCATTGGATCCGGTTAATGTTTGCAGATATTTCAATCATAGATTTGAGGCTATGATGTCCTTCATCTGCAATAAAAAAAATCCACCTCTAGGAGAAGTAGTGGATTTCTTTTGGAGAAAAGAGTACCAGGCAAGAGGTGCTCCTCATATTCATATGCTGTTGTGGATCAAGGATGCCCCAAAGTTTGGAACAGATACTGATGAAGCAGTGTTATCTTACATTGAAGAATATGCAACATGTGCTATACCAAAAAGCACAGAAGAGAAAAAGTTAAAGGAGCAAGTTTTACGTTTCCAAAGTCATCGGTGTGGAAAATACTGTCGACGGAAATACAAGAGCAAAGATAAATACTACACTAAATGTCGATTTGGATTTCCTAGACCTGTTCTTTCAAATGGAAGAGTTAACAGTTTTATGTCAGCTGTGAGACATACTATCACAAGAAAATCACCTAAGAATACCTACAACCTTAAAAGAAAAGAAGAATCAAAAAATATAAATGACTACAACCCAGTGATTTTATCCATGTGGAACGCTAACATGGATATACAGTATGTAGCTGACAATTCCATTGCTGTTGCTCGATATGTAACGTCTTACATTACGAAATCAGAAAAAACAGAATTGAAGGAAACGTGGGAAGAGATTTCTCACGAGAAAACTGTCAGTAAGAAGCTGTACAGTTTCAGTTTGAAGATGTTATCGCATCGAGAAATTGGATCCTACGAATGTTCAGATAGGTTATCTTCTGCAAGTCTCTACTCGAAATCAAGAAGAATAATTTGGGCAAGTTTAGGCCTTGCAGCAATGAGAAATCGGGTACTGAAATCTGTTGGAGAAATTGAATATTTGGCCGAGAATGACCCAGAAAGTACAGATATTTTGAAATCAAACATGTTGGATACATATTACCCAAAGAGAAGTCATCATCTGGAGAACATGTGTCTCTATGAAGTGCTGCAGATCTACATTTATTCACGGAAAGCCGCAGAAGACATCAACAATGGAAAATATAAAGTTATTGGTGAGGAAGGATGTTTGGTGAAGCAAACAAAAGGAAGTTTGATAAATCACCGGAAGCTGAGTTGCGACACTACTGACAAAAAGGAATTTTACTACTTGGCTCTTTTACAGCTGTTTAAACCATGGCGTACAGAGGATGAACTACTGGGAGAATTTCAAAGCTATGAAAATTCATTTAATGCTTGCAAAGACAGCATACAATGCAGAACATTCACAACTTATCTGCAAATGTTAAATGAAGAAATTGAACAGGAAACTACAAATGCAGCAGAAATAGCTAGAGACAGTTCTCAGGACAGCCAAAGTTCAGGAACACTCAGTCAAGATCCCCTAGGACAACCAATTGTTGAAAATGAAGCATCAATAGCCATGAATGAAGTGGAAACAGCTATGAATCAAGCTCAAGAAGAATTTATAGACTTACAAAATTTGGAAAGACAACTGAATCAAGAGCAGCAACAAATTTATGAAGAGATCAGAAACAAAATTGATCACGGATTTCTACATGAAAAAAAAGAGTGCTCATGCACATCATTTCATCCAATCAGGATGTATGTAAGCGGACAAGCTGGAACTGGAAAAAGTTTCCTTATAAAAGTCATCAGAAGCTACCTACAGCAAAAAACGGATTCTACTTTGTCTTGTGTGGTTACTGCTCCAACTGGGTTAGCAGCATATAACATAAAAGGAATCACTTTACATCGTTTGCAAATGTTACCAGTGGAGCATGAGAACAAAATACAATACAACAAGCTAACTGGAGAAGCATGCTTGGAAGTTTCAAGAGTATTGAAGAAGATGCAAGTTCTCATTATTGATGAGGTGAGCATGGTATCGAACTTAATGCTTGCCTTTGTGCATTTAAGAATGCAGCAAATTCTGAAGTCAGACTATGACGTGTTATTTGGAGGAAAACACGTCATAGTTTTTGGAGATCTTTTGCAACTTACTCCAGTTAAAGGACAACCAGGGTTTAATACTGTGACACATGAAGACACGAAGAAGTCATTGGGAAGCATCGGTAATGCAAATATTTGGTCCTTCTTTGAGTACAAGGAACTTACAACTAATATGAGGCAAGCAAACGATGAAGAATATGGAAGTATTCTGAAAGATATCAGGATTGGACTACTCACAGAAGCTGGCAAAAAAGCATTACAGACTCGGCTGCTACATAATTTATTTCCAAAGGAAGAAATAGTTGCAGAGAAGATATACAAGAACATTGCAGAAAACAAAAGTGTCATCTGCTTAATGCCAACTCTACGTGAATGCTCAATATTCAATGACGAGCTTTTGAAATTGGAAAAGGAAGATATCAGGAAATTGGAAGCAGTGGACAAAATTGAGGATGGAAGAATTACTGTCACATTAACAGGCACACTGAAAAATAAATTGGATTCACTAGAGAAGAAGATTTCCAAAACAGCTGGATTAGAAAAAAATCTATATGTTTGCATGAACTGTAGAGTATTTTTAAGGAGAAATTTGGATGTTGAAAAAGGTTTAGTTAATGGAGCTATGGGAAGAGTTGTGGGTTTTATTAATTATCAGAAAAAAGATGGAATTGAATGTTTAAAAATAAAATTTGATCAGATAGAAGAAGTTAAAGATATTTGTCGTTGTACAGTTCGTTTCATGCTTGTGAAAGACTTATATGTACGTAGGAAGCAGTTTCCGTTTTCTCTAGCATATGCTGTAACTATTCACAAGTCTCAAGGATTGACTGTAGATTGTGCATTTGTGAACATTGGTTCAACTGTGTTCAAAGAAGGTATGGCATATGTTGCTTTGTCACGAGTGAAAACATTATCAGGTTTATTCATGATAGACTTTGATGATTCAAAAGTTAGTGCTGATACAAACTGTGTAAAGGAGTATAATAGATTAAGAAGAAGCTATGCTCCTCATTTAGGTCAGTATCCTGTGTTGGAGAAACGTGTAGTTTCTCGTAAAAGGAGAAATTATAATATCTGTAATGAAGATGTAGAGAGGAGGAAAAAAAAGAGGAGTGATGTAATTGCAAACAAAAAGAATAAGGAAAATGAAGAACAGGTTGTAGGATGTTATTTTGAAAATAGCTCTGGTGTCAACTGCTACGCTAATGTAGTGCTGAATGTTGCATTTTATCTGGAAAGTTTGCAAGAGCAGATAATAGTAAATCAGGGAAAAAGATTCTGTACTGTGCTGAGTCTCCTTTTTGAAAAGCTGAGTAATGATAAAACTCAAATAGAAAGTGCTACTGAAATTAGAAAAGTTTTAGATTTATGTTCAGGACGAACACAGTTTTCTCAAAATGTACAGCAAGATGCACAGGAATTCTTGATGTATTTTCTTCAGGTACTGGAAGAGGAAGGGGTACAAATACAAAATATGTTTGGTCTCTCTTATAAATGGGAACATAGTTGTGAAAACTGTTATAATATATGTGGCTCTAATGTTGATTCTGAAAGGTTTATTTATTTAACATTGCCAGAGAGTAAAACAGTCACTTTTGCTAAATTAGTTAAAGATGCTAATCATAGCATGCAATGCAGTGAGTGTAAATCTGACATGTTTTCAACATTAATTTTAAAGGAATACAGACAGTATGTAATTTTAATGATGCAACGATGTAGAGCTGATGGTTCAAAATTGGATACTTTAATAAAGAAGTTTACAGGACAGCAATTATCAATTTCAGGAAAAACTTTTGTAACAGTTGCAATAATTTTCCATGATGGACCTACTGTAACTTCTGATCATTACACAGTTTATCTTAAATGTGAAAAAGGCTGGACACTGTGTAATGATTCCCAATTGATTTTTAAGCAACATTTGCCTTTTGATTTAGCAAATTCCTATCTAATCTTCCTGAAACCTAAATTTTAGAGAGATTTGACAACATCTGGAGAAAATAATTTTACCATTTTATTGGATTACCATTTGGAATTTACAAATAAAAAGATTTAACAAATTATCATTTGGCCTAATGGAAAGGTAACCAATTGTAATGTGGAATTTTTCCATTTTTTAAGGAAACTTTGGAAAACCAAAAATTTAGAAAAAATCGGTAACATCTGCACAATTTAAATTTTGGAATGTTATTGGATTGCCATTGGAAATTTTTTCAAAAAAGATTTTTAAAATTACTATTTGGCCATGCGGAAAAGTAAACAATTGTATCGTGGACTTATTTAATTATTAATTAATCTTTCGGAAACCAAAATGTTACAGAGAAACGGTGACATCTGTACAATTTAAACTTTTGTTTTTTATTGGATTACCATTGGAAATTAAACAAAAAAAGAATTTTAAAATTACTATTTGGCCTAAAGGAAATGGAACCAGATGTATTGTGGAGTTATTTGACATATATTATTGTGATTATACTTCTGAAACAAAAATATCAGACGGTATTTTAAAGAAATAAGTATAGATATTAGATGATATTTTTTTAGAATATTATGCATTTCTTTAAAGTTATGTTTATGAAAAAAGAGATTCTGGGCTTTTTTAAAAACAATCTTTGAGATTGTTAATTTTTTTTTGCCTGCTGTTAAATGATGAATGCAATTGCTTTCACAATTTATAGTGAAATGCAATATTTTCTGAAAACAGCAAAAAAAAGGCAAAAATATTTTTTGAAAAATATGTAAATATGTGTACTGTATTATTAAATGTTTTATTAAATATTAATACTTTTTTCTTTTTTTTCAGATTGAGATAGAAAATTTTCAAAAACTATAACCATTTAAAAAGCAATTAAAAATAAATTAAATGAATACATCTTTTTTTGAGTGGGTATGGTAAGTCAATAATGTCATGGTCCCTTTTTTCCACTTCTCTACAATCACATTTGCAGTTTTTAATTGTAGTCTCTCAAGGACCTTGTAATGTGATAATTGATTTTTAGTGTTCTTTTTTTAAAAAAATAAATAAATTACGCGTACCGTACGCGTACGGTAAAAAAAAAAAAAAAAAAGTTTTTTAAAAAATATATAAAAAATAGATGAAAGGTAAGGTTGGCTCTTAAAAGAGCCGTTGTGTTCATGCAGGGACAGAGGAAAGAAAGATTGGGAATATTAGACGGTACGACAAGTGTGCTGATCTATTTTACTGTTCACTAGGGAAACACTGGTCTCCCTATAAGTAATTAGATCGTGACAATGGGCGCACCATACTTCAACCCTCGCAAACCGAGGGTTAATTTCCAGAGGACCAGAAAAAGGAGATGCTCCCCCCACAGATGAAGGGCTCACCTGACCTGCAGAAGAAGGACTCGGCTCTGCAGATGATGGTCCAGGCTGAGCTGCTGTGGATGTGCTTGGTTGATTTACTGAAGGGTTACCTTCAGTAAGTCGAGCATGTGTCCTTCTGTGTACATCCTTAAGGTGTCTCATCATGGTGTGATTCCCAAAGGAATACTTCCTGTCAGGATTACCTCTTGAAAGTACACGCTTACACAGCTTGCAAGTCACTAAGGGTGCATTTACCTTTTGCTGGCCTTCTGGAAAAGTAAAATAATCCCATACGTAAGAGGTCTTTTGTTTCCTCGCTCTCTGCCTCAAGGTAGTGCTGCTAGCCTCACTCTCAGAAGAGCTCTGCTGTTCTGCCATCGTATCACAAAGACAACCCAGCTCCTTCTCCTAAGGGATCACAAGCAGAAATGAGGGGAATGGGTGTGGTGTAGGAGAGTTCTAGAACTGAAAGTAGTTTCAACCAATCAAAAGTTGTGTTTCATGATCACATGACCTACCGTACGCTTACGGTACGCTTACGGCAAAAGTACGCATGCGCGTAAAAAAGACACGCGCTTGCGCGCATGCGCTTAACAGTCACTCCCCGACACTTCCGCGTAACGTGCGCGTGTAGCGTACACGCGTACGCGTCCCACGCGGAGTACGCGCGGCTACACAAATTGCGTAACTATACGCAAACAGCGTAGATAAATTACGGACGTTGCGTAAACCGTACGCTTACCGTAAGCTTACGGTACGCGTACTAAAAAAAAAATTTAAAAAAAAGGAAAAAATGTATTGCTAATAAATTTTACATATTTATTTTATAAAATATATTTAAAAAAACATATTATAGAATTTTAAAAATTTAACCATAGTCTTTAAAAAAGGATAGAAAATTAAAATAAAAATATGTAAAAAAAAATAGAAGAAAAAAAAAAAAATTTGCATTTAAAAAACCTTGCAAATTCACTGCAAAAACCATGGGTTTCACACACGTTATAGTTAGGAATTAGCATTTAAAAAACCTTTGAAATTCACTGAAAAAACCATGGGTTTCACACACGTTATAGTTAGGAATTAGCATTTAAAAAACCTTAGAAATTTAATGAAAAAACCAAAGGTTTCACACATGTTATAGTTAGCTGGACATTTCACTCGTAAAAAACCAATGAAATTCCCCCGTTATAGTTAGTTCAGCTAACTATAACTCGCGCGCCCGCAATGCACTACTGATGACGTCACATATTACATCACTCATGACATGGTCAGTGACATCACTCATGACATCACTGATGACATCTCAAATGACATCACTGATGACATTATCCTTGTGACAGAGTGGTAGACCTCCTCTCACCCTAATATAACCTTTGATACAAACATTCAAAAATAGACACTAAAATTTTCAAAACAATGGACATACCAATAACAGTTACAACAACCTATTCAGTAATTCTAAGATCCACATACACATCCACTCATCCACCAACAATCCTATACAGTCACTCATACATGTACTCACACATCATATGTACTCATACACCTAAACATCCTGTAACACAATCCCACTCATCCATAGAGTTACTCACACACATAGTCACTCATGCTAATAAAGAAACAATCATCCATTTACTTGCATATACAGTTATACACACACCAGCACACTTACTTTAACAGAAACTTACACATACTTAGTCTTTTTAACAATCACTTATAGAAACACATACTTATTCATACAGGAACTCTTCCAATCTCTCACTCTCACATATACTCACTTATAAACAACAATAGTCACATATACTAGTTTAAAACATATGTAGTTACTTATGAAGACACTATTGAGACAGTCATTCACTCACTAACACACCCATGCACACACTCATCCACCCATACAGTCCTGCACACATGCTGTCTTCAACACATACAAACAGTGAGTCACTCATTCATGCATCTATGCACTACGTAATACCCCCCACCGCACCATGAAGACACTCCGACACTCATACTGATACTCAAAAAACCAACTATTAACCTATATAGACACTCATGTAGCTACTCACCAACCCATGCAGCCACTTATATACAAAGTGAGAGACTGATACAGGTATTTACACATTTAAACATTACTCACTAAGCCATGTATTCAAAAAGATACACTTAATCAGTCAGTTATACAATCAATTTTTCAGAAACAAATCATCAATTTAGACACTTATATACTCATTTATTCTTCCATCAACCTTGAGATATACATATATAAAACATATTTAATTTTCAGAAAAACACACATTCACTGGATGATGTCATCAGTGATGTCATTTGAGATGTCATCAGTGATGTCATGAGTGATGTCACTGACCATGTCATGAGTGATGTAATATGTGACGTCATCAGTAGTGCATTGCGGGCGCGCGAGTTATAGTTAGCTGAACTAACTATAACGGGGGAATTTCATTGGTTTTTTACGAGTGACATGTCCAGCTAACTATAACATGTGTGAAACCTTTGGTTTTTTCATTAAATTTCTAAGGTTTTTTAAATGCTAATTCCTAACTATAACGTGTGTGAAACCCTTACGGTAAGCGTACGGTTTACGCAACGTCCGTAATTTATCTACGCTGTTTGCGTATAGTTACGCAATTTGCGTAGCCGCGCGTACTCCGCGTGGGACGCGTACGCGTGTACGCTACACGCGCACGTTACGCGGAAGTGTCGGGGAGTGACTGTTAAGCGCATGCGCGCAAGCGCGTGTCTTTTTTACGCGCATGCGTACTTTTGCCGTAAGCGTACCGTAAGCGTACGGTAGGTCATGTGATCATGAAACACAACTTTTGATTGGTTGAAACTACTTTCAGTTCTAGAACTCTCCTACACCACACCCATTCCCCTCATTTCTGCTTGTGATCCCTTAGGAGAAGGAGCTGGGTTGTCTTTGTGATACAATGGCAGAACAGCAGAGCTCTTCTGAGAGTGAGGCTAGCAGCACTACCTTGAGGCAGAGAGCGAGGAAACAAAAGACCTCTTACGTATGGGATTATTTTACTTTTCCAGAAGGCCAGCAAAAGGTAAATGCACCCTTAGTGACTTGCAAGCTGTGTAAGCGTGTACTTTCAAGAGGTAATCCTGACAGGAAGTATTCCTTTGGGAATCACACCATGATGAGACACCTTAAGGATGTACACAGAAGGACACATGCTCGACTTACTGAAGGTAACCCTTCAGTAAATCAACCAAGCACATCCACAGCAGCTCAGCCTGGACCATCATCTGCAGAGCCTAGTCCTTCTTCTGCAGGTCAGGTGAGCCCTTCATCTGTGGGGGGAGCATCTCCTTTTTCTGGTCCTCTGGAAATTAACCCTCGGTTTGCGAGGGTTGAAGTATGGTGCGCCCATTGTCACGATCTAATTACTTATAGGGAGACCAGTGTTTCCCTAGTGAACAGTAAAATAGATCAGCACACTTGTCGTACCGTATAATATTCCCAATCTTTCTTTCCTCTGTCCCTGCATGAACACAACGGCTCTTTTAAGAGCCAACCTTACCTTTCATCTATTTTTTATATATTTTTTAAAAAACTTTTTTTTTTTTTTTTTTTACCGTACGCGTACAGTACGCGTAATTTTTTTTTTTTTTTTTAAAAACACTAAAAATCAATTATCACATTACAAGGTCCTTGAGGGACTACAATTAAAAACTGCAAATGTGATTGTAGAGAAGTGGAAAAAAGGGACCATGACATTATTGACTTACCATACCCACTCAAAAAAAGATTTATTCATTTAATTTATTTTTAATTGCTTTTTAAATGGTTATAGTTTTCGAAAATGTTCTATCTCAATCTGAAAAAAAAGAAAAAAGTATTAATATTTAATAAAACATTTAATAATACAGTACACATATTTACATATTTTTCAAAAAATATTTTTGCCTTTTTTTTGCTGTTTTCAGAAAATATTGCATTTCACTATAAATTGTGAAAGCAATTGCATTCATCATTTAACAGCAGGCAAAAAAAAATTAACAATCTCAAAGATTGTTTTTAAAAAAGCCCAGAATCTCTTTTTTCATAAACATAACTTTAAAGAAATGCATAATATTCTAAAAAAATATCATCTAATATCTATACCTATTTCTTTAAAATACCGTCTGATATTTTAGTTTCAGAAGTATAATCACAATAATATATGTCAAATAACTCCACAATACATCTGGTTCCATTTCCTTTAGGCCAAATAGTAATTTTAAAATTCTTTTTTTGTTTAATTTCCAATGGTAATCCAATAAAAAACAAAAGTTTAAATTGTACAGATGTCACCATTTCTCTGTAACATTTTGGTTTCCGAAAGATTAATTAATAATTAAATAAGTCCACAATAGAATTGTTTACTTTTCCGCATGGCCAAATAGTAATTTTAAAAATCTTTTTTGAAACAATTTCCAATGGCAATCCAATAACATTCCAAAATTTAAATTGTGCAGATGTTACCGATTTTTTCTAAATTTTTGGTTTTCCAAAGTTTCCTTAAAAAATGGAAAAATTCCACATTACAATTGGTTACCTTTCCATTAGGCCAATTGATAATTTGTTAAATCTTTTTATTTGTAAATTCCAAATGGTAATCCAATAAAATGGTAAAATTATTTTCTCCAGATGTTGTCAAATCTCTCTAAAATTTAGGTTTCAGGAAGATTAGATAGGAATTTGCTAAATCAAAAGGCAAACGTTGCTTAAAAATCAATTGGGAATCATTACACAGTGTCCAGCCTTTTTCACATTTAAGATAAACTGTGTAATGACCAGAAGTTACAGTAGGTCCATCATGGAAAATTATTGCAACTGTTACAAAAGTTTTTCCTGAAATTGATAATTGCTGTCCTGTAAACTTCTTTATTAAAGTATCCAATTTTGAACCATCAGCTCTACATCGTTGCATTATTAAAATTACATACTGTCTGTATTCCTTTAAAATTAATGTTGAAAACATGTCAGATTTACACTCACTGCATTGCATGCTATGATTAGCATCTTTAACTAATTTAGCAAAAGTGACTGTTTTACTCTCTGGCAATGTTAAATAAATAAACCTTTCAGAATCAACATTAGAGCCACATATATTATAACAGTTTTCACAACTATGTTCCCATTTATAAGAGAGACCAAACATATTTTGTATTTGTACCCCTTCCTCTTCCAGTACCTGAAGAAAATACATCAAGAATTCCTGTGCATCTTGCTGTACATTTTGAGAAAACTGTGTTCGTCCTGAACATAAATCTAAAACTTTTCTAATTTCAGTAGCACTTTCTATTTGAGTTTTATCATTACTCAGCTTTTCAAAAAGGAGACTCAGCACAGTACAGAATCTTTTTCCCTGATTTACTATTATCTGCTCTTGCAAACTTTCCAGATAAAATGCAACATTCAGCACTACATTAGCGTAGCAGTTGACACCAGAGCTATTTTCAAAATAACATCCTACAACCTGTTCTTCATTTTCCTTATTCTTTTTGTTTGCAATTACATCACTCCTCTTTTTTTTCCTCCTCTCTACATCTTCATTACAGATATTATCATTTCTCCTTTTACGAGAAACTACACGTTTCTCCAACACAGGATACTGACCTAAATGAGGAGCATAGCTTCTTCTTAATCTATTATACTCCTTTACACAGTTTGTATCAGCACTAACTTTTGAATCATCAAAGTCTATCATGAATAAACCTGATAATGTTTTCACTCGTGACAAAGCAACATATGCCATACCTTCTTTGAACACAGTTGAACCAATGTTCACAAATGCACAATCTACAGTCAATCCTTGAGACGTGTGAATAGTTACAGCATATGCTAGAGAAAACGGAAACTGCTTCCTACGTACATATAAGTCTTTCACAAGCATGAAACGAACTGTACAACGACAAATATCTTTAACTTCTTCTATCTGATCAAATTTTATTTTTAAACATTCAATTCCATCTTTTTTCTGATAATTAATAAAACCCACAACTCTTCCCATAGCTCCATTAACTAAACCTTTTTCAACATCCAAATTTCTCCTTAAAAATACTCTACAGTTCATGCAAACATATAGATTTTTTTCTAATCCAGCTGTTTTGGAAATCTTCTTCTCTAGTGAATCCAATTTATTTTTCAGTGTGCCTGTTAATGTGACAGTAATTCTTCCATCCTCAATTTTGTCCACTGCTTCCAATTTCCTGATATCTTCCTTTTCCAATTTTAAAAGCTCGTCATTGAATATTGAGCATTCACGTAGAGTTGGCATTAAGCAGATGACACTTTTGTTTTCTGCAATGTTCTTGTATATCTTCTCTGCAACTATTTCTTCCTTTGGAAATAAATTATGTAGCAGCCGAGTCTGTAATGCTTTTTTGCCAGCTTCTGCGAGTAGTCCAATCCTGATATCTTTCAGAATACTTCCATATTCTTCATCGTTTGCTTGCCTCATATTAGTTGTAAGTTCCTTGTACTCAAAGAAGGACCAAATATTTGCATTACCGATGCTTCCCAATGACTTCTTCGTGTCTTCATGTGTCACAGTATTAAACACTGGTTGTCCTTTAACTGGAGTAAGTTGTAAAAGATCTCCAAAAACTATGACGTGTTTTCCTCCAAATAACACGTCATAGTCTGACTTCAGAATTTGCTGCATTCTTAAATGCACAAAGGCAAGCATTAAGTTCGATACCATGCTCACCTCATCAATAATGAGAACTTGCATCTTCTTCAATACTCTTGAAACTTCCAAGCATGCTTCTCCAGTCAGCTTGTTGTATTGTATTTTGTTCTCATGCTCCACTGGTAACATTAGCAAACGATGTAAAGTGATTCCTTTTATGTTATATGCTGCTAACCCAGTTGGAGCAGTAACCACACAAGACAAAGTAGAATCCGTTTTTTGCTGTAGGTAGCTTCTGATGACTTTTATAAGGAAACCTTTTCCAGTTCCAGCTTGTCCGCTTACATACATCCTGATTGGATGAAATGATGTGCATGAGCACTCTTTTTTTCATGTAGAAATCCGTGATCAATTTTGTTTCTGATCTCTTCATAAATTTGTTGCTGCTCTTGATTCACTTGTCTTTCCAAATTTTGTAAGTCTATAAATTCTTCTTGAGCTTGATTCATAGCTGTTTCCACTTCATTCATGGCTATTGATGCTTCATTTTCAACGATTGGTTGTCCTAGGGGATCTTGACTGAGGGTTCCTGAACTTTGGCTGTCCTGAGAACTGTCTCTAGCTATTTCTGCTGCAATTGTAGTTTCCTGTTCAATTTCTTCATTTAACATTTGCAGATAAGTTGTGAATGTTCTGCATTGTATGCTGTCTTTGCAAGCATTAAATGAATCTTCATAGCTTTGAAATTCTCCCAGTAGTTCATCCTCTGTACGCCATGGTTTAAACAGCTGTAAAAGAGCCAAGTAGTAAAATTCATTTTGGCAGTAGTGTCGCAACTCAGCTTCCGGTGATTTATCAAACTTCCTTTTGTTTGCTTCACCAAACATCCTTCCTCACCAACAACTTTATATTTTCCATTGTTGATGTCTTCTGCGGCTTTCCGTGAATAAATGTAGTTCTGCAGCACTTCATAGAGACACATGTTCTCCAGATGATGACTTCTCTTTGGGTAATATGTATCCAACATGTTTGATTTCAAAATATCTGTACTTTCTGGGTCATTCTCGGCCAAATATTCAATTTCTCCAACTGATTTCAGTACCCGATTTCTCATTGCTGCAAGGCCTAAACTTGCCCAAATTATTCTTCTTGATTTCGAGTAGAGACTTGCAGAAGATAACCTATCTGAACATTCGTAGGATCCAATTTCTCGATGCGATAACATCTTCAAACTGAAACTGTACAGCTTCTTACTGACAGTTTTCTCGTGAGAAATCTCTTCCCACATTTCCTTCAATTCTGTTTTTTCTGATTTCGTAATGTAAGACGTTACATATCGAGCAACAGCAATGGAATTGTCAGCTACATACTGTAAATCCATGTTAGCGTTCCACATGGATAAAATCACTGGGTTGTAGTCATTTATATTTTTTGATTCTTCTTTTCTTTTAAGGTTGTAGGTATTCTTAGGTGATTTTCTTGTGATAGTATGTCTCACAGCTGACATAAAACTGTTAACTCTTCCATTTGAAAGAACAGGTCTAGGAAATCCAAATCGACATTTAGTGTAGTATTTATCTTTGCTCTTGTATTTCCGTCGACAGTATTTTCCACACCGATGACTTTGGAAACGTAAAACTTGCTCCTTTAACTTTTTCTCTTCTGTGCTTTTTGGTATAGCACATGTTGCATATTCTTCAATGTAAGATAACACTGCTTCATCAGTATCTGTTCCAAACTTTGGGGCATCCTTGATCCACAACAGCATATGAATATGAGGAGCACCTCTTGCCTGGTACTCTTTTCTCCAAAAGAAATCCACTACTTCTCCTAGAGGTGGATTTTTTTTATTGCAGATGAAGGACATCATAGCCTCAAATCTATGATTGAAATATCTGCAAACATTAACCGGATCCAATGAGCACAGTTCTCCTGCTGTTTTGTATTCAATGTTTTTAATGTTTGAATTTGCCTCTCGTAGAAAATCCAGTAAATCATCCCGAGCGTACTCAGCACAGCTTAGGGAAGGAACCATGTTGGTGTTCCTAAATTCCGTAACATGCATTTTAATTCACCATGGCGTCGGTACCAATATTCATTTGTCCCACGCTGACAAGCCATCAGATTGATCAGTTGTGTTTCCAAATGATCATCTCGGTGCTGCACTTTCTCCATAAAATCCTTAGCAGACACATTTTGTAAATGTACTCCACTTTTTAAAATGTGATTTACTGCATAAGACAGTGCAGACAAGTCGCTTTCAAATAAAAGATGGAACAAATAAGGAATACTTTGTCGAAATCTGGGATTTTCAGCATATAGTCTTGTAGTCCGATACTCAGAAGCTGGAATCTGTTCCGGACGTTCATCGTATCGTCCTCCTTTTCCTTTAGGAAACAGCTGGGGAAAACATCGAGCTTCCAAGCTCTCCTCCCATACACTCACGGGAGTTCCTTTTGCTTTCTTCATCTGAAATAGATCAATATTGTCTCCCATAACTTCTTTTGAATGAAGAGGATGTATGCTAAAATGTTCATAAATTTCTTCTTCCTTTGACTTGTCCACTTTTTCAATTTGTCCAGTTGGTGTTTCTGTGTCTTCTTGTAAATCTTCTTCTTCTTCTTCTTCTATATAAATTGATTCATGCCATTTGTTATTCCTTTTCAAATACAAATTTGCTCTTTGTACTTTCCGTACATCTACCAGCTCCTGCCAAATCTTCTTATTCTTTGTAGGTACACCATTAACCAGAATAATTAATGGTTCAGTTTCCAAAGTATCCGCATCAATAGTTTCCATATTTTTTTTCAAATCCAAGGGCAAATACACCACTCTACCTTTTAAACCTCTCAGTAAATCTGAAGGAGGTAATTTACCAGTTTTGGGCTCCATACGTACTATGGTCTGGAACGGATGAACACATTGAATGAGTATAGACTCATATGTATTTAATTCAGAAAGTTCAGCAGGAATAGCATCCAATTCTAAATTATTATGTACAGCTCTGGTCGGCATTCTATTTTCCTCTAACTTGTTGTAACAGTATTTACAAATACGCTGAACTTCACCCAATTCAAAACAATTTTCAAGAAATATATAGGTGGCAAAATCCTTCCACTTATAATTATCTTCATTTTCACTCTTTCTGTAGAAATCAACATACCTGGTTTGTTTTCTATAATGAGTTCTGCGGCAACAAATACAAGTTATATTTGGTCTTTCATTAGAGATTATTGCAAATTTTGTTATGTGATCATTAAATGTCTTACTTACAGAGGGTTCTACATTTTCTTCCACTTCTTCCTCATTTACTGTGTCCTTCTCTGCACTGTTTTGTTCAGGACCAAAGTAACAAAACTGAATTTCATCAACAACCTTCTCTACATCTGATACCGTTCCACGGAACAGAGCCCTATTCAATTCATCTAACTTTATTGCTGGACTTTTAGCAAAATACAACCGTCTCACAAACTTTCTCATTTCAGTATGATGAACAGCCAGCCTCCTAAAATGATGGAAAACACTATTACACACTTTTCTAGATAGACAAGCCAGAGAATGACCCTGCAAACCAGTATTCTCTCTCACTCTGCATGGATCTAGACTTTGAAGCACCTTAATCTTCTGTTTCACACTTTTTTTGCTATATTCTCTTAGAAACTCACGAAATTTATCAATAGATTCCTGACGCACAGTGCAAATACTACTACAATTCCAAGTGTACACTGGGGCTTTAGGACGTCTCCCCATAGCCTCATCCGCCATCACTTGTACCTCATCTCTTGGAACCATTATCTCCTTCTCCATTATGCAACCATTTTTCACTTCATAAGCACGACCTCTGGTGTCAACTGCATGCAGCAAACTATTACTTTGAAAATAACTCTCTTCATTAAAAAAAGGTTCACTACTTGATCTATGCATCCATTTTCCTAAAAACACTTTACAAAAGTTTGTTCTGTTCACTACTCTTTTCCTTTTGCTATGTGATTTCAGTACATTAACCATTTTGTCTAATGTACGCATCCTATTCAAAATTAAAATGAATAGTTTCCTTTTTAATTCTAATGCCTTTGCTGCAATGGCTTCAATTTCTTTTTTTCTCTTATAAAACTTTGTCTTTTGCTTATATTTCTTCACATCCTTTATCAAATTGGACATAACTCTCCTCTGAAACATTTTTCTACGTATCTCTTTAAACGCTGTTTTTCTGTTTAAGTTTATCTTTTTAGTTGCAGAAGGTATATTTGCATTAACTAAATTCTCAATTTTTTCCTGTCCTTTTCGATTCAAATCATTCTTTCCAGTACAGACATTTTGTACATTTTTTCTTTTTTTGAATATGTTCCTTAGAAAATCTTTTTTTTGCTTACCAGAAGATTTTTTCTTCTTCCCAACATGAGCATCTTCAACTAACTTAGGTCCTCCAGTTGTCTTCAAATATAGGTTTTTTTTCTGCTCTTTTTTTACTCTGGATTTTGTAGGCATCTTAAATTTTGTTCACTGCTCTTCAGCAATACCTGAAAAAAACTAAAAAAAAATTCCTTTATTTTATTTAAATATATTACTACATTTGTTTTCACATTAGTCACAAAACGAAATTTCTTTGCCAATTTGAAAGCACACTTACTGCTCTTTTTTTTGGCAAGTGATAAACACTTTTACAGACTGACACATTATGAATCCACTTTTCAGATTTTTTACAAAGCACATGTCCAAACTGCTTTTTCAGACCACCACCATGTGTATCCTGGGTGACTGCCTACACTCCAGCAAGGGCAACCAGCCTTAGTGATGCTGAATGTATTTGCATTACTGACTGAAACCTCAAACCCCACTCGCTTGTGAATGCTGTGCATGATTCCACATGGTAAGCAGCTACCTGTGTGCTAAGAGTCTGCTTCTGCACCAAAAAATGGCTCCCCCTTTCCATCTAATGCAACTGTGAAATCTCCAGAGCAATACGCAATAAATCTCTGCCTGTAATTCCTATTTGCACACAGAGTCATGTTTTCACATTAGTCACAAAACGAAATTTCTTTGCCAATTTGAAAGCACACTTACTGCTCTTTTTTTTGGCAAGTGATAAACACTTTTACAGACTGACACATTATGAATCCACTTTTCAGATTTTTTACAAAGCACATGTCCAAACTGCTTTTTCAGACCAGCATCATTTGTAACCTGGGTGTCTGCCTACACTCCAGCAAGGGCAACCAGCCTTAGTGATGCTGAATGTATTTGCATTACTGACTGAAACCTCAAACCCCACTCGCTTGTGAATACTGTGCATGATTCCACATGGTAAGCAGCTACCTGTGTGCTAAGAGTCAGCTTCTGCACCAAAAAAAGGCTCCCCCTTTCCATCTAATGCAACTGTGAAATCACCAGAGCAATACGCAATAAATCTCTGCCTGTAATTCCTATTTGGACACAGAGTCATATTTTCACATTAGTCACAAAACGAAATTTCTTTGCCAATTTGAAAGCACACTTACTGCTCTTTTTTTTGGCAAGTAATAAACACTTTTACAGACTGACACATTATGAATCCACTTTTCAGATTTTTTACAAAGCACATGTCCAAACTGCTTTTTCAGACCAGCATCATTTGTAACCTGGGTGTCTGCCTACACTCCAGCAAGGGCAACCAGCCTTAGTGATGCTGAATGTATTTGCATTACTGACTGAAACCTCAAACCCCACTCGCTTGTGAATACTGTGCATGATTCCACATGGTAAGCAGCTACCTGTGTGCTAAGAGTCAGCTTCTGCACCAAAAAAAGGCTCCCTCTTTCCTTCTAATGCAACTGTGAAATCACCAGAGCAATACGCAATAAATCTCTGCCTGTAATTCCTATTTGCACACAGAGTCATGTTTTCACATTAGTCACAAAACGAAATTTCTTTGCCAATTTGAAAGCACACTTACTGCTCTTTTTTTTGGCAAGTAATAAACACTTTTACAGACTGACACATTATGAATCCACTTTTCAGATTTTTTACAAAGCACATGTCCAAACTGCTTTTTCAGACCAGCATCATTTGTAACCTGGGTGTCTGCCTACACTCCAGCAAGGGCAACCAGCCTTAGTGATGCTGAATGTATTTGCATTACTGACTGAAACCTCAAACCCCACTCGCTTGTGAATACTGTGCATGATTCCACATAGTAAGCAGCTACCTGTGTGCTAAGAGTCTGCTTCTGCACCAAAAAATGTCTCCCCCTTTCCATCTAATGCAACTGTGAAATCACCAGAGCAATACGCAATAAATCTCTGCCTGTAATTCCTATTTGCACACAGAGTCATGTTTTCACATTAGTCACAAAACGAAATTTCTTTGCCAATTTGAAAGCACACTTACTGCTCTTTTTTTTGGCAAGTGATAAACACTTTTACAGACTGACACATTATGAATCCACTTTTCAGATTTTTTACAAAGCACATGTCCAAACTGCTTTTTCAGACCAGCATCATTTGTAACCTGGGTGTCTGCCTACACTCCAGCAAGGGCAACCAGCCTTAGTGATGCTGAATGTATTTGCATTACTGACTGAAACCTCAAACCCCACTTGCTTGTGAATACTGTGCATGATTCCACATGGTAAGCAGCTACCTGTGTGCTAAGAGTCTGCTTCTGCACCAAAAAATGTCTCCCCCTTTCCATCTAATGCAACTGTGAAATCACCAGAGCAATACGCAATAAATCTCTGCCTGTAATTCCTATTTGCACACAGAGTCATGTTTTCACATTAGTCACAAAACGAAATTTCTTTGCCAATTTGAAAGCACATTTACTGCTCTTTTTTTTGGCAAGTGATAAACACTTTTACAGACTGACACATTATGAATCCACTTTTCAGATGTTTTACAAAGCACATGTCCAAACTGCTTTTTCAGACCAGCATCATTTGTAACCTGGGTGTCTGCCTACACTCCAGCAAGGGCAACCAGCCTTAGTGATGCTGAATGTATTTGCATTAATGACTGAAACCTCAAACCCCACTCGCTTGTGAATACTGTGCATGATTCCACATGGTAAGCAGCTACCTGTGTGCTAAGAGTCAGCTTCTGCACCAAAAAAAGGCTCCCCCTTTCCTTCTAATGCAACTGTGAAATCACCAGAGCAATAAGCAATAAATCTCTGCCTGTAATTCCTATTTGCACACAGAGTCATGTTTTCACATTAGTCACAAAACGAAATTTCTTTGCCAATTTGAAAGCACACTTACTGCTCTTTTTTTTGGCAAGTAATAAACACTTTTACAGACTGACACATTATGAATCCACTTTTCAGATTTTTTACAAAGCGCATGTCCAAACTGCTTTTTCAGACCAGCATCATTTGTAACCTGGGTGTCTGCCTACACTCCAGCAAGGGCAACCAGCCTTAGTGATGCTGAATGTATTTGCATTCCTGACTGAAACCTCAAACCCCACTCGCTTGTGAATACTGTGCATGATTCCACATGGTAAGCAGCTACCTGTGTGCTAAGAGTCTGCTTCTGCACCAAAAAATGTCTCCCCCTTTCCATCTAATGCAACTGTGAAATCACCAGAGCAATACACAATAAATCTATGCCTATAATTCCTATTTGCACACAGAGTCATGTTTTCACATTAGTCACAAAACGAAATTTCTTTGCCAATTTGAAAGCACACTTACTGCTCTTTTTTTTGGCAAGTGATAAACACTTTTACAGACTGACACATTATGAATCCACTTTTCAGATTTTTTACAAAGCACATGTCCAAACTGCTTTTTCAGACCAGCATCATTTGTAACCTGGGTGTCTGCCTACACTCCAGCAAGGGCAACCAGCCTTAGGGATGCTGAATGTATTTGCATTACTGACTGAAACCTCAAACCCCACTCGCTTGTGAATACTGTGCATGATTCCACATGGTAAGCAGCTACCTGTGTGCTAAGAGTCTGCTTCTGCACCAAAAAAAGGCTCCCCCTTTCCTTCTAATGCAACTGTGAAATCACCAGAGCAATACGCAATAAATCTCTGCCTGTAATTCCTATTTGCACACAGAGTCATGTTTTCACATTAGTCACAAAACGAAATTTCTTTGCCAATTTGAAAGCACACTTACTGCTCTTTTTTTTGGCAACCGATAAACACTTTTACAGACTGACACATTATGAATCCACTTTTCAGATTTTTTACAAAGCACATGTCCAAACTGCTTTTTCAGACCAGCATCATTTGTAACCTGGGTGTCTGCCTACACTCCAGCAAGGGCAACCAGCCTTAGTGATGCTGAATGTATTTGCATTACTGAGTCCAACCTCAAACCCTTAAACTATTCTTTTATTATACCAGTACACCTTAATTTATTGTGAAAACATAGTCCATATTATTTTACATGTTCCTCACATTTAAATTTCTCCCAAAACAGAAAATAATAAACACAACTTCAACAAAAAGAATTGCATTTCTATTATTCATTTCTTAATTTACCATATACATCCCCTCTCAGACTCTAAACTCACCTTTAAAATTAGTTAGTTGTGAAAGAAATGTGGCACTCAAACAGCAGATTATCAGAGCCAGGATCTCTGTTCTCTACACCTCTCTCCTCTCAGCAGAACCAGATAATGGCAAACTTTCCCTCTCTTTTTCCACACATATACATGTTAGTTTCAAATCTCAGTGCTTGCCCCTTTTTTTCAAATGTAATCACACATTTCTATTGGTTGAAAACCAACCCTTTTCCAAAAGTACCCTTCCCCCAACTTGACTTCTGCCTAGTACCCTTCCCCCAACTTGACTTCTGCCTGCTACCATAGCAACAGCTCATGGAACACTGCTGTGTGGAGTCAGGTCAGAAGTTCGCCAAACAATGTTTCAATTCCAAAGAGCAAGAGTGCTTGACTTTTCAAACCTAACAGCAAATCCATAGTACTGTTCTTTGGTAACACATTTTTCTGTACCAATACAAAACATGCTTCTATTAATTTACACATACAGCCTAGTTTTTATTCTAGAATGGTATGAAACAGCCAATCAGTTCTTTTTTTTTTGAAAAAAATATGTATGCCTCCATTTCCAAACTGTCTTTCTTTTCATATTGCCATTCTACTGAAAGACACCTCCTGAGTGCATCCAGTTCTCCTTTGAAGATGTTCACAGTGTGGATTGTAGGGCACAGCTATGTCTTCTGGAGTGAAAAGTATGCAGAGAAAACAGATATGGTGAGAGACCTTGCTTTGCCAAATGTAGACATTAAATGGATTGGTCAGAGAGGGTTAAAGTGGCACCAATTGATGCCATTGGTGAAATCCTTCATGCACATCCAACACCCTGACCTCATAATAGTGCACTGTGGTGGCAATGACCTAGGCACTTTGACTGGGGTAGGTCTGGAAATGCTTATGAAGGAGACCTTTGCACAACTGTTTTCACTTTTCCCTAAAACTGCCTTTGTGTTTTCTAACATATGCCAAAGGCAAAAATGGAACTGGTCCAATCATTTCTGTCCGCAGATTGACAAAGCAAGAAAGCACGTCAACAAATCTGTTTCTGCTTTCCTCCGTGACTATGGTATGGGTTCCATTTACCACAACAACTTGCGTTATGACATGCAAGACATTTATAGAGGAGATGGTGTACACTTCAATGATGAAGGGAACAGAGTCTTCCTCTTGAACCTTAGACTCTGCATCGGTACTTACTTGTAGGTACCACTAAAAAATCACTTAATAAACACAACGGCTCTTTTTAGAGCCCCCTAATATCTAAACACTTAAATCTGATTTTCATTTCTTTTTTTATTTTTTTTTTCTACCGTACGCTTACCGTACGCGTACCCCGTGATTTTTTTTAAAATCAATAAATGTTTTCTTTGTACTTTTCTGTCCTTCTTTGACCCCCTTACAAATGTTAGGGGGTCTGTAACTCTCCTCCTTGCCCCCTTTTCTTGTTATCACTCTTTTTTTTCTGAGTGAAACACACGAAATGGCGGCCGCCGCTTCCTGGTTTCGACCGATTCGAATGTTTACTAAGATCTAAGAGCCAATCAGAATCGCGCTCTCGCACGCCACCGTACGCGTACGGTAAGCGTACCGTAAGCGCACCGTAAGCTGGCTCAGATATGTATATTGATTTAAAGGCTATTTTCTCAGAATCTACTGAACAGATTTACACCAAACCTACAAAAGGCACTTCCTTGACCTGAGGACTACCTCTCTGCCAAATTTCTAGTAATTCTTTTCAGCCGTTCGGGCTGTAGCTGTGTCTAAAGGTCCTATGGAAAAATGCATGGGAAAAACGCGTTTTGGGACCCCCCTTTTATCTCAGCCCCCGCTTGACGAATCCCCCCGAGACTTTCAGGGAAGGAGCGGAGCGTAGCGCCCCACCTATTTTGAAAAATTCGCGAGGATTCGTCGACCGGCGCCAAAGTTATTCAAAATAGAATGTTGCGGATTTCCTATGGAAACGTGGTCCTAACTATAACTACCTACTGGCGACCGCCAGTAGGTAATATATATATATATATATTCACTGAAAAAAACATAGGTTTCAGGGGTGTTATAGTTAGCTGGACATTTCCCTCATACAAAACCCTAGAAATTCCCCTGTTATAGTTAGTTCAGCTAACTATAACTCGCGCCCCCGCAATGCACTGCTGATGACATCACATATTACATCACTCATGACATGGTCAGTGACATCACTGATGACATCACTGATGACATCTCAAATGACATCACTGATGACATCACTGATGACATCATCCATTGAGTATGTGTTTCTGAACAGTTTTAATATGTTTAATATATATAGGGAAAGGCCTGTTGAAAAATAAGTGGGTGTACAAGTGTGTGAATGGATGATTTTCTAGGTGTGTAACTGAGTCTATAAGTGAGTCATTAAATGTATCTTACTGCAGACTAGTGACTAAACTGTGTGAATGTCTGTATGTGTCTGTGTGTTGGTGTATATGTGGCTACATGGTTTTGTGAATAGCTATATGAGTGTCTATATGGGTTATTGATTGGTTGTCTGAGTATCTGTATGGGTGCCTGAGTGTTTGTGTGGGTAGGGTGTGTGTGACTCTGTGACTAGATGTGTGAGTGGGTGATTCAGTGGGTGCATGTTTTTAAGAGTGCATCTGTGATGGACTGTATGGTTGGGTGAGTGTATGTATGGGTGTGTTAGTGATTGAATGTATATCTCAGTTGTACATGTGTCAGTAACTACATATGTGAAACGCAGTGTATATGTGTGTAAGAGTATATAACTATCTATATGTGAGAATGTGTGATTTTGGGAGTGGCTGTATGCGCCATAGTGCAAGGATATCTGTGTCATGTGCTGTTTGTTTTTCTGCAGGAAGACAGTGAATTTGTTAGTATTTTTATGAGTAAGTGAACTTGAGTGTTTTTAACCGTGTAGGTGAGTACATTTTACTGTGATTAATTATTTGCATGACTGACTAGATGTGTCAGTACCTCAACGGATGATTGGCGGTGTGTGAGTGTCTATATAGGTGTATAAATGCACAGAGTGACTGTAAGTATGAGTGACTGTACAGGTGAGTGAGTGGAGATGTATGTAGACCTAAAAGTCAATGAGTGGGTGAGTAGTTATTGGTATTGGAGTATCTATGGTTGTCAAAATGGCCGTCTGAAATTTTGAGTCGGTGTATCAAAGGTTATATTAGGGTGTGAGAAGATGCACTAATTTATCACATGGATGACGTCATCAGTGATGTCATCAGTGATGTTATTTGAGATGTCATCAGTGATGTCATCAGTGATGTCACTGACCATGTAATGAGTGATGTAATATGTGACGTCATCAGCAGTGCATTGCGGGGGCGCGAGTTATAGTTAGCTGAACAGGGGAATTTCTAGGGTTTTGTACGAGGGAAATGTCCAGCTAACTATAACACTCCTGAAACCTATGGTTTTTTCAGTGAATTTCTAAGGTTTTTTAAATGCCAATTCCTAACTATAACACCCCTGAAACCTTTGGTTTTTTCAGTGAATTTCAAAGGTTTTTTAAATGCCAATTCCTAACTATAACATCCATGAAACCTATGGTTTTTAAGTGAATTTCAAATGTTTTTTAAATGCTAATTCCTATCTATACCTTATCTCTGAAGATATCACGAAAAGCATTCTTTTTTAAAAGTAGGGTGCACATTAGTTTTGTGGAAAAGCATCTTTGTGATTGGTTAAGAAAAAGCAGTTTCAACGTGGAGTACATATCATAGGATAAAATTTGCTCAGCTCAACCACACCCGCTACTTGCATTTGGAAGGCACTGTTCGAACTTAAAACAACTTTTAACCTGCACGTGTCATTAAATGTTCAAGAAAATTTTACAAAAAAATATCGTAAAGTTTTAAAAAATTGATGAACTTTTAACCTGCATGTATTGTAGAATGTTCTAGAAAGTGTGTTGATAGAATACGTTGCACTTCTGACTTCTATGTGTTGTATTTAAAAAAACGGTTCATATGGAAAATTAAAAAGAAACCAATAGAGAAGTTTTGAAACCTAAAAGAATCAAGGAACTATTCTAATTTATTCTTTACATGTATTTATGTGTGCAGCAACAAAATTATAGACACAACAGCACTAGGAAGAGGAATAAGCAGGGAGTGGGGGGAGGGAGAAAGATGGGCAGAATGGAACACATGCACAATTAAGTACAAGACACATATAGACTAACAATGGCCAAAATGAAACACACCAACAAGGAGCACAAGTCACACAACCTGCCAACATCACACCACTGAACGAGCATAGAAGTGAAAACCACGCTGCATTCATTCAGGATATGTACAAAGGCCAGTCGTTGGTGTTGTGGGATGTCTGCGACCGTGGTCATCATGGATGAGATGCCCAGTATGTGGCACTTGGTCGAGTTAACTGTGTGTTATGTTGCCAAACGGCTGCTCCTCCCTCCCACGAGCCCCCACACTTTTGTATGGTGATGTGATGTATCTCGTGCACTCGAACAAGAAAGAGTCACACAGCAGTTAAGAGAACAACCAAAAACATTATTAATTTTTTTTTCAAACGTTATTTTTTATAATAATAAATATATAAACGATAAACTATTTTCAAACTTTATTTTTTATTAACATAAATATAAACAATAAACTAATAAACAAAATGTAACAATAATACAAAACAACAAGGCGGAACACTCCTGTGGGAACCACGGATGTCGACGACAGACCTGGAAAATCAGAAAGATTGTTAAAAATAAAACAACATGGTATTTTCAACAAAATACCACAAGAAACAAATCACAGATATATAAAATGTATACAGCTAACAAAATTTTATACGTTTAACTTATAAAAACTGTAAATGTTGCCGCTTTAAAATATTTACCGAATCTGAGGAATTTTTTTTGCAGAAGGCACCACGCCCACAACGTTTTTCTTCAGTGGTGAAGACATTTTTTACTTTTTCCAAGGGGCAAACAAAGACCAATGCCACCTTCTTCATTCGCAAGATTTGCCAAAGAGTTCTGTTACGAGGGGATCCTAACAAAAAATACGTGTGCGGCACAGCAAGTATGATGAAACACCTAAGGACCTTTCATCCAAACAATCTTGCACAAGAAGAGTGCAAACAGATGAGAAACACTCCTGTTCTGTATCTGTAAAAAAAAATCACAAATAAATATATATTAATAACTTTCAAATGTATACTATTCCATTACTGTACAAACACATTTTATATAAAAACTGACTAAGGAGCTATAGCCCTGAACCACAAGTGTGACGATCGTTAAAACACTACATGCATAGTGCATACTACTTTGAAGCAGTTCATGCCCTAAAGCCTACCTCACTAAAAGACTACATGCTAACTGACTAAATGATTACAGTACTATAAGGAGACACACTGGGTGAGTGACAGGGTGTTTGCTAGAAGAGTATGAATACTAACTAGGGAATTGAAGGTGTGAAACACAACTGTGTAGGTGATTAGAGGACTGCATCCATACTGCATAGGCATTTAAAGCAGTCCATGTGCTAAGGCCTGGCTCACTGCATGACTACTTGGGTACTGACTGAATGATTAGAGTACAGCAAGGAGAGTGCCCAGGTGAATTTATAAGTGCTAGGCTTTTTGCACAGGGAATGGATTAGTACTTGGTACTGAATGGGTCACTAGAGGAGTGCAAAGGCAGTCACAAGTGCTGGACTGTATGGATACTGACTAGGAAATTGAAAGTGTGAAAGACAAGTGTCTAGTTGGTTAGAAGACTGCATGCATAGTGCATAGGGGTTTGAAGCAGTCCATGTGCCAAGGCCTGGCTCAGTGTATGAATACTTAGGCACTGACTGAATGATTAGAGTACTGCAAAGATAGTATCTTGGTGAATTTATAAGTGTTTGGGTTTTAGCACAGTGAATGGATTAGTACATGGTGCTGAATGGGTCACTAGAGGACTGCAAAGGGAGTGACAGGGTATTTCATGGAAGTGTATGGATACAGACTAGGGAATTGAAGGTGAGAAAGACAAATGTGTATGTGGTTAGAGGACTGCATGCATAGTGGATAAGGGTTTGAAGCAGTCCATATTCTAAGGCCTGGGTCACTGGATGAGTACTTGGGTACTGACTAAATGATTAGAGTACTGCAAGGAGAGTGCCTGGGTGAATTTATTAGGGTTTGGCGCAGTGAATGGATTAGTACATGATGCTGAATGGGTCACTAGAGGAGTGCAAATGGAGTGACAGGGTGTTTGCTGGAAGTGAACGGATACTGACTGGGGAATTGAAGGTGTGAAAGACAAGTGTGTAGGTGCTTAGAGGACTGCATGCATAGTGGATAGTGGTTTGAAGAAGTCCATGTGCTAAGACCTGGCTCAGTGCATGAATACTTAGGCAGTGATTGAATCATTAGAGTACTGGAAAGAGAGTGTCTTGGTGAATTTATAAGTGTTTGGGTTTTGGCACAGTGAATGGATTAGTACATGCTGTTGAATGGGTCTCTAGAGGACTGCAAAGGAAGTGACAGGATGTTTCCTGGAAGTGTATGGATACTGACTAGGGAATTGAAGGTGTAAAAGACAAGTGTATACTATGTTAGAACACTACATGCATACTGCATAGACATTTGAAGCAGTCTATTTGGTACTTAGAAACTGACTAAATAATCAGACTACTTCTAGGACAGTGCTTAGGTAAAACATTTAAATTTTCAGTTCTGCCACAGTGAACAGAAAAGTACATGGTACTGCACCTTTGTGTCAAACCCTGACTCATTTTATCAATGCATAAGCAAAGACTAGCTTCTCATGCTACTAAAACTTGACAACATGAGAGGTTTTAAATTAGTTATCTGTCAGCAAATACACAATGTTACCAAATGCTTCTCTCACAGTGGTTCTCAAATGCACACAGACTCACAGTGTAATTCTAGACAACAACCACTATACCTAGGACTTTACCAAAAATCATTCACTACTATGGAAGTGGTAAGCGAACTGCACACAATCTTCATATTTCAGGACTGTACTTTTATGTCAAAGCCTGACTCATATAATCAAAGCATAAGCAAAGACTGGCTTCTAATGCTACTAAAACTTCACAACATGACCGGTTTTAAAACAGGTATATGTCAGCAAATACACGATGTTACCAAATGCTTCTCTCACAATCCTGACCCAAATGCAGACAGACTCACAGTGTGATTTTAGACAATCAAAACTATCCTAGGACTTTACCAAAACTCATTCACTACTGTGGAAGGGGTAAAGGGACTGCACACAATCTACATATTTAAGTACTGCACATCAGTGTCAAAGCATGACTCATTTAATCAACATATAAGCAAAGACTGGATTCTAATGCTACTAAAACTTCACAACATCACAGATTTTAAAACAGTTATCTGTCAGCAAATACATGATGTTACCAAATGATTCTCTCACACTGATCCCAAATACACACTAACTCACAGTGGGATTCTAGACAAGCACCACTATCCCTATGAGTTTACCAAAACTCATTCACTACAGTGCAAGTGGTAAGGGAACTGCACACAATCTACATATTTCACGACTGCAATTTACTGTCAATACCTGACTCATTTAATGAAAGCATAAGCCATAACTGTCTTCTAATGCTACTAAAACTTGACAACCTGACTGGTTTTAAAGCAGTTATCTGTCAGCAAATACACGATGTTACCAAATGCTTCTCTCACAATCCTTACCCAAATGCACACAGACTCACAGTGTGATTTTAGACAATCAACACTATCTTAGGAGTTTACCAAAACTCATTCACTAGTCTGGAAGAGTTAATGGTACTGAACACAATCTACATATTTAAGTATAGCACATCAGTGTCAAAGCATGACTCATTTAATCAACGCATAAGCAAAGACTGGATTCTAATGCTACTAAAACTTCACAACATGACAGGTTTGAAAAAAGTTATCTGTAAGCAAATACATGATATCACCAAATGCTTCTCTCACACTGATACCAAATACACACTAACTCACACTGTGATTCTAGACATGCACCACTATCCCTAGGAGTTTACCAAAACTCATTCACTACAGTGCAACTGATAAGGGAACTGCACACAATCTACATATTTCAGGACTGCACTTTTCTGTCAAAGTCTGACTCATTTAATCAAATCATAAGCCATAACTGTCTTCTAATGCTACTAAAACTTCACAACATGACAAATTAAAACAGTTATCTGTCAGCAAATACACGATGTTACCAAATGCTTCTCTCACAGTGGTTTCCAAATGCACACAGACTCACTGTGTGATTCTAGACAAACAACACTATCCCTTGCACTATATCAAAACACATTTCTTCATCTAGAAGTAGTACTACATTTTAGTATAGAAACATAACATAACTCATTTCACAAATTCATAAACAATGACTGGTTTCTAATTCTACCAAAATATAAAAACTGCACAGTTATCTGTTTACAAACACATGAAAAACACAAATGCTTATCACAGAATGTTTTCTACATGCACACACATTGTAGAGAAAAAAAATACTCCCTACACTTTAGCAGGAAAAATACATTAGTCTGATTAAAATCAAAATAGTCTACATACATCCCCTCACAATTAAATAACTCATCTTTCAAGTTATTTTGTAGATTAAGAAGTATATCAATCACTCACCATATTTTCTTTTACAGAATCTCTGCACTGTGCACCGCTCAGCAAAAGCAAAGAATGAAAAAGTTTCCCTTTCATTTTCCACACATATACATGTAAACATCAAATCACAATCCTTCGCACATAAACTCAAAAGCAAACACACATTTCTATTGGTTAAACATTTCAACCCTTTCCAACTGAAATACATTTCAACCCTTCCCCCCAATCTGCCTTCTGCCTGTTACCATAGAAACAGGTCATGGAACACTGCACTGAGCTCACAGGTCACAAGTTCAGCACACAATGTTCCTACACAAGACAGGAAGCGTGCTTGACTTTTCAACACATCAGCTTATCATATATAATGTTCCTTACAATCTGTTTTTGTTAACCAATAACAATCATACTTTTAAAAAACAGAAATATACACCCTACCTTTCAGTGTAGAAAGTTGTCGTACAACCAATGATTTCTTGTCGTTTTTCAAAAAACGTTGCCGTGGATCCGCGCACCCACCACGAGAGAATCCGTGCATCCAACGCGATAGGATGCACGCACCGTGCGCGCATTTCCCCGTGTTTTTTTTTTTTAAAAGGGGGCCCCAGGGGGTCCTTCTGGGACCCCCTAAGCACCTCTAGAGGGTCAGAGTATTTCCACTCTGCCCCCTTTATATGTTTTACACACTTATTCCCCTTACATCTTCAGCCTCGCTTCTACCGAGGCAGAAAATGGCCACCAACAGTTCCTGGTTTCGAATGTAGAGAGACACTCGACAGCCAATTAGCATTCAACGCGCGATCGGGAAGGTGCGCGCTCGGTTCGGGGAGGGTGCGCTTACGGTGCGGGTACGGTCCGCAGATCCTCCGCGGCCATAGATATCACTAACTTTTTTACCCTAATTTTCTCAGGAATTACTGAACAGATTCACACCATATATGCAAAAGGCACGAGTCCGAACTGAGGACTACCTCTTTGCCAAATTTGGTGTCATTCCGTTCAGCGGTTCGGGCTGTAGCTGCGACAACAGATCCTACAGGAAATTGCATGGGGAAAACGTGTTTTGGGACCCCCCTTTTTTCTCGGCCCCTGCTTGACGGATCACCGTAAAACTTTCAGGGTAGGAGTGGAGCGGAGCTGGCCAAAAGCTTGGAAAATTTCGCGAGGATTCGTCAACCGGTGCCAACGGTATTCCAAATAGAATGTTGCAGATTTCCTATGGAAAATAGGTCCTAACTATAACTATCTACTGCCGACTGCCAGTAGATAATATATATATATGTGTATATATATATATATAACCTACTGGTGGTCGCCAGTAGGTAGTTATAGTTAGGACCTAGTTACCATAGGAAAATCGCAACATTCTATTCTCAATAACTTTGGTGCCGATTGACGAATCTTCGCGAAATTTTCAAAACTAATTCTTTGTTGAGATCAGCTCCTATGTTGAAAGTTTGGGGGTGATTCGTGAAGGGGGGCCAAGAAAAAAGGGGGCGTCCCAAAAGGTGTTTTTTCAAAGTTAATTTCCATAGGAAACTTTAGACAAGGCTACAGGTCGAACGGGTGAACGGAATTACCCCAAATTTGGAAGGGAGAAGGGTCTTGGTCTAGAAAGCACGCTTTTGTTTATTTGGTGTAAATCAGTTCAGCAGTTTTTGCGAAATATCGACATTTACAGATATCGATATTTGGGAATTCTGCCATCTGATTGGCTGAGGCGTTACGAGCACGAGATTGCTGGTGATTGGCTGCGAGCGGTGCGAGCAGTTGCAACTAGGAAGTGTTGGCCGTCATTTTGTGATTCCGTTGAAGTGAGTAAGGGGAAAAAAGGAGAAAATAGTGGGAAAGAGGAGCGTAGGAGTGCTGTGAGGTTTGTAGGGTGTGCTATAGAGGGAGTGTGAAGCAAATTATTTATCCCTACTGGTGTGAAAGTGCTGTTTTGCCCACTGTGAGATGGTGCTGAGGTGACGTGCCGGTACACTCTGGGATGAAACCGGGCATCTAAACTGTGAGCTGAGTGCTGTAAAGTGATGTGCTCTGGTCGCTGTAGCATAGTGGGTGCTTTAGCATATCTGTGCAGGTGGTATTAGTATGCGTTTAGAGTATAGCGGGAGTGGGAAGCAAAGTACTTAGTGGTATCGGTATGAAGACTCGGGGATGAAACTGTGAGTGTAAGTCATGAGTTTATTGCTGTGCAGTGATGTGCTGTGGGCGCTGTAGGATACTGGCCGATGTAGCATACCTGTGTAAGTAGTGTTAGTGTGTGTTTATTCTATACAGGGAGTGGGAAACAAACTACTCATCCCTATTGGTCTGAAGAGTCGAATGTAGTGTTTTAGGAAGCAGGAATAAAGGAATAATTGTGAAGAATATAATGCAGAATGTTGCAATGCCAGAGAAGGAAACTGGTAAAATTAGTTGTGTCTAAGAAAGTGGTTGTGTGTAATAAAGGGATAGTTTGAAAATTATATAGAAAATGTCTTTATTTAAGTGCCATAATTGGACCCACTGGTGCAAGAGCTAGGGTATCCAGCTGATGCAAAGTTGAACCATTTCTGCTGTATTCAAACGTAAGCTCCGGCATCGGTGAATTGTATATTACATGTTACAGTTGCATGTGAAATAAACAATAGCTATTACACTTGAATGACTCTACATTCTATAAAGAAAATAAAGGTAGGATACGATTACCACATGTATCGTTTAAGAAAAGAAAGAAATAAAAAAGAAATTGCAAAATGTAGTCATCAAACTTTTTATGTACCTTGGCAGTGCTTTTTTGTAACAGAAAATTAACAACAGTAGAATAGTTAGCAATCTGTTGTACAGTAGATTCAATATGGTGCATGTCATAATTGGTACTAGTTCTACCCACATTGGAACTTTGAGGATGAATACAAACATTTAGCACATTCGATACCTTTGTAGTCAAACCGTACAATATTGTCTTCAGCTGTTTCAAAAAAACATTCTTCTGTAGAGAGCTAAGGCATCGAGCTTAGACAAACTCCAATTGCTTTTGCTGTAGTCAAATCGAAGCTCCTGCATCAGTGAATTGCACATTATATGTTACAGTTCTATGTGACCTACAGAATAACTATTAGACATGAATAAATACATTGTATAATGAAAATAAAGGTAGTTTACGATTACCACACTGTGCCAACCAGTTCCTAAACAAAGTCGTGTTTTTACTTTTTTATCGTGAGGTTCTAAGCAGAGGCTGACTTTGAGTAAAATTGTATGAAAGGGCTTTGTGAATAACAGGCAGGCAGAGAGGTATGTGCACAAAGAATAGACGTGGTTTCTAAATGGGTGTCAGGTTTAGGTTAATTTTGGAAGTAAATAGTGTATTTGCATAGGCCATACATCACTGATTCCTGGTTAGACTGGAGACGTAAGGGGGAATAATGAGGATAGAGTTCAAGGGCCATATGTAGGAATCCAAATACCGGTCGGTAACAGCCGATTTTCGGTAAATATCCCGTTACCGACCGGTATTTTGTCTTTTGCTATGTAGGGGGCATATTTCAGGATTCGGTAATTTACCGAATCGGTAAAATTACCGAATCGGTAATTTTACCGATTCGGTAAATACCGAATCCTGAAATGAGATGTAGGTAACACTCAAGTGAGTGATGCCTAGGAAAAAGAATTCGGTATTTAGCACCAAATATAGGTTGGTGCTAAATACCGAATACATTGCACAAAGCAATATTTTGCTGTAATAACAGTGCCATGTGGCAGACATACATGCCCTTAGGGAACCTCCTGAGGCTTGAGCCGGGAGTAGAGCGAAACTGTGTTTTTTTAAACCTAAGTGACAGAATTGTTTTGCCTTTTAAAACTTGCACTCACCTGCCCTGAGCACCTCGCGCTTTCACGAGTCCTCTGACAGCTGAGCTAAAGCTACCTCTGGCGAGGGTTTGGTTTGGTTTCCCTGCCGCCATTGCCCAGGACATAGGCCACGCCCACCTGGCCAGGCCACGCCCACCTCCCCCTTCCCGCGCTACATAGAGAGCGCTGACTGCAAGCGCTGCATCTATTAAAAACGGAACCTCCTGAGGCTTGAGCCGGGAGTAGAGCGAAACTGTGTTTTTTTAAACCTAAGTGACAGAATTGTTTTGCCTTTTAAAACTTGCACTCACCTGCCCTGAGCACCTCGCGCTTTCACGAGTCCTCTGACAGCTGAGCTAAAGCTACCTCTGGCGAGGGTTTGGTTTGGTTTCCCTGCCGCCATTGCCCAGGACATAGGCCACGCCCACCTGGCCAGGGCACGCCCACCTCCCCCTTCCCGCCAGCTATGAATCATGTGTCTACACAGGAAGCGCAGCGGACGAGCGCAGCGGGCGCGACGATTGCGCGCCGAAGGCGCGCATAAGGCAAGCTCGTCTGCGCTCGTCCGTGCCGAGTCCAGGCCAGGGGCCACCCCCCTACATCCTATGCCAAACATCCCATAACCTACAGTGCAGAGGTCCTCCATGGCATGAGATCCTCAGGTCCGATCTGTGAGCTGCATTGCTATGAGGTAACGTCCCTCCCAACCATTTGTCCACACTGCAACGCCCCTCTTATCCGGTGGCAGACTAAATCACCAAAGCAGGAATACCGTATGTTTTCACTAAACTGCAGATCTCTGCCAAAACATAAGGTGGAAATTTTGTTTCTACTAGAAGATCGTTCGCCGGACGCAGTATTTCTATCTGAAACATGGCTGACACCCGACTCTGATCCAGCTGTTGTAACCTCCCTCCCCTCGGGCTTTCAAATCATCCGACAGGATCGTTCGGAGGGTAGAGGTGGAGGGTTAGCAATTATATTCAAAGAACAATATCACTGCAGACTCACCCCTGAAACTATCCCAGACTGTGAGAGCCTTGCTTTCTCGCTGGAGTTTTCCCCCAACCATTGCTTTTCGGGCACATTGATATACCGGCCACCTGGTCCTCCTAAACAATTTCACAATCTCTTATCAGTATTTATGGCGCCACATGTTAGCACTTCCGCCAACTATACTGTGCTAGGTGACCTCAATTTTCATTTTGAGTCACCGCTGGATTCTTTGGCTATCACGTTAACCGATGATCTGGCTGCGCTGCAACTTAGCCAACGAGTAAAAGCACCGACCCATGTGAAGGGTCATCTGTTAGACCCAGTGTTCAGTAACTGCGAGGACCTTGTGGTTGGGTCTCCGCTCCCCCTCCCGTGGACTGACCACTTTCTGGTGCCCTTTACTTGGTTTACTCAGAAATCCAGTCCGGTAAAACCATCGATAAGACTTGCCAGATCCTGGGCACGGATACCTACAGAGGAATGGAAAAACTTACTTATGAAAGAAGTTCCCCCTAACAACGAAGATCCATGTTTGGCTAACCAGGCCTATGAAAACTGGATCTTGCACTCTCGAATCCATCCTCCCCCTCAAGAAATCAACGGTAAAACGTCTCCATAAAACAGCACCGTGGTTTTCGGAGGCACTTAGGAACAAAAAGCGCCAATGCCGACAAATTGAAAGAAAATGGCGCTTAGACTATTCCAGGGAGGAAAAGACTCGATATCGAGAGGAGATAAAAGCATATAAAAGGGAACTAAAAGCCGCCCAAGCAGTGTACTTCTCTGACAAGATCTTAGCTGCAAAATCCAAACCTAGAGAAATTTTTCAAACCTTGCAAAAACTTACAAAACTCCCGTCCCCAATTGTTTTGAAGGAAAAGTCTGTTTCCCAGTGTAATGACTTGGCTGAATTTTTTTCTGCAAAAGTAAATAAAATATATGCCTCCTTTCCCTGCACTCTCACTCCCACCCCTCCGTTAATTCACGATAAAATCAAGACCTTAGACCCTGCTCCAGCCCCTCCACCTCTGCTCAGTCACTTTCCTTGCATGGATCTCGAAGTATTGGAATCCATGGCTCGGATAGTAAAATCCGGATCTCCTTCTGATCCGGCACCCTCTGAAGCCATGATGCTGGTTCTTCAGACTGTCCTACCGATCATTAGGAACCTGCTAAATGCCTCCATTGCCTCAGGCATTGTCCCTTCTGCTTGGAAACGGGCGATGGTCCGAGCGCTGATAAAAAAGCCCAATCTGGAACCATCGGACTTTGGGAACTATCGTCCAATTTCCCTGCTCCCCTGGGTGAGTAAGATCGTGGAGAGGTATGTTAATCTCCAGCTGGTCAGCTTCCTTGAGGATAACCAGCTGCTAGACACCACCCAGACAGGGTTCAGGCCTAAGCATGGAACAGAATCCGCCCTCCTAATGGTCATCGAGGAGTCCAGGAAAATCCTTGATCAGGGAGGATCAGTGGCAGTGATCCTCCTTGATCTCAGTGCGGCATTCGACACGGTCAGTCATGCCATCTTACTGAACCGTCTTTCGGATGTCGGCATTGTGGACAAGGCGTGGCTCTGGTTAAAATCTTTTTTGAGCAACAGGTCATTTCAAGTGTTTGATGGACCGACAGTGTCTTCTAGCATTCCCCTGAAGTGCGGAGTCCCGCAGGGCTCATCATTAAGCCCCGCGCTTTTTAACGTCTATATGAGGCCACTGGCTGAGGTAGTTCGCCCGTATGGAGTCAAGATCATATCCTATGCGGACGATACCCAGCTGGTGGTCTCATTAGCGCATGAGGCTCTTCAATCACGATCGGGGGGACTTACCGAATGTCTGGAGGAGGTGAAGACCTGGATGACTCAGTCATCATTAAAACTTAATGGTGACAAAACGGAGCTTATGCTCCTGGGCCCTGCCGATCCTACATTTTTCAACTCACTGTGGCCCCCCTGTCTAGGTCTCCCCCCGGCCCCAAAGGATAACATCAAAAGCCTAGGGGTATGGCTGGACAGGAGTCTCTCACTCAACACCCAGGCCACAAAACTTTCAGCCACCTGCTTTGGAATACTCAGGACACTGAAGAAAGTTCTTCCTTTGCTCCCAATGGAGGCAAAGCAGGTAGTCATACAGGGCCTGATACAATTACGGCTGGACTCCAAGAACGTCCTCTATCTGGGTGCACCAGAGTACACCTTAAAGAGACTACAGCTGGTACAAAACTGTGCCGCGCGTACTCTGTTGCAGATTCCTCGTAGATTGTCAGTAAAGGCGGCTCTGATCAATCTTCACTGGCTCCCAGTGCGTAAGAGAGTCTCTTTCAAAGCAATGTGTATTGCCCACCAGGCTTTCTGGGATTCGGGTCCTCCAATCACCCGTGATCTAGTAAGCCAGTATCACCCAGGTAGAAATCTGCGTTCTAGTCAGGCCTTCATGGCAGCAATCCCCAGAGTCACAAGATCTAGATCTGGCGGAAGGACGTATGCCTTCAACGCCGCCAAGATCTGGAACTCCCTTCCGTTTCACTTGAGATCCAATCCTGATCTCGTTTCCTTCCGTAAACAATTAAAAACACACCTATTCAATTCCGTTTAATTTAACTCAGTTTCTCTTCTTCTTCTTTCTTGGTTCTCAACCTCTTTATCCTTCACTGGTTCCTTTTTTAGCGCTTGGACACCTCAGGGCAGCAATCGCGCTGTTATAAATTCACTTTCATTCTTTCATTCATTCATTCATGTCCGCCACATGTGCACACATGCAGGAATCAGGGGTGCAACAGGGTGTCAATGTGACACCCTGCCACCCTTGAATGTGCTCCCCTCATTACCGATTCGGTATTTACCGATTCGGTAATGGTAACTGGCTTCCCATTGATTCCTATGGGCCTCCTGGCCCATAGGAATCAATGGGAAGGTATGTAGCATTACCGAATCGGTAAATACCGATTCTAAATTACCGACCCTTTCCGAATCGGTAAATATTACCGATTGATTACCTACATCACATTTACCGATTCATAAATACCGAATTGGTAAAATTCGGTATTTATGAGTCGGTAAATGTGAACCTACCTACATATGGCCCCAAATGTCTGAGTATACTTAGAAAGCTATTATATCAAAGTAGTTGGATTGAAGTGTATTATAAAAAATTTAAAGGAAAAAGTCAAAAAGATGGAAAAAAATCCATTCCAGAATAATGTGAGTTTCTTACAAGTCTTGGAGATTCCAGTCCAGAAGTTCTTCAGCTGCTTGAGATGCGTAATGTTCCAAGAGGCTATTGTTGCCATCGTGTGAGAAAAGTGAAGCGATCCAATTCATATCCTCGAAGGGACAGTAATGTTTCTCGAATGTTGGAGTGGTCATTTGAATGGGCAGGCAATTTACGATGTTGTGAAAGGTCGCACGTTGCAGGAGATCTTTCGCTGCTGCGCAGAAATCCCATTGCGCTGCGATTCCTTTTTGCATTGCATTCGCCATTGCTCCGCTGCCAGAACAATCATGTTCATGGTTTTCAAGATACTCCATTACCTGCTGGATATCTGGAGCGATTGTTGAGATGTTGGCAAGGCATTCATCCATTCGTCAGTCGAATAGGCAAGTTTTGCAATCAAACGATGGTTGTACGCATATTGCATAAGTGTAGATAAATGTTATGTTGTAGCTAGCTCCGATAATAGATAGAGGCAGGCAGCCAAAAGGTTTTTCAGTTTTTTTACAGTATTGATGTAGCTTGACGTAGAGGCGTATTCTGTCGAACATAGTTGTCACCATAGAGAGCGTAGCCATTTCTAGAAGTAGAATTAGTAGTAGGATGGTCACAAAGAGGGTGAGAATTATGGGCACTGTTCCTGTTATTCCAGAGATGATTGAAAACATTTCGGAATGTAGTCTGGTATTAAAAGAAGAACAGTTTGAAAGCGTGTTAGAAGGCTGTAGGAGACCGAGTTAAAAATATGTGCCGGACCTTGAGTGTGACATGTGTTGAAAATTGTGTAATTGGCGGGTAGTATTTAAAGGGAGTGTATTTTATTTGAAGTTCGTGGTATTTGCAGTCGATAAATTTCTTTTACAGAAGTGAGGGAGACTTCTGTTCTGAACGAAGGTGCTTTTAGTTTGGTTTATTTCTTGAAATGTGTTTTCAAACTAGGAATTGAAGGCCAAGTTGAAGTTTGGGAGTTAGTTTGTGTGGGTGGGAATAGATATTGCCACAGGAAGTTACTATATTTGAAACAGTAAGGACATGCGGTATGCCAGCACATATTCCGTAGGAGTGTATGTTATTGAGAAGCAGATAACTGTCGTTAGAAAGCTGTGTGAATGTTAGTGTGATTGTGGGAGTTGGCGTCCTTTTAAGAAAAGACGCAAGATTGGTGGCTGTAAGCTTAGAAGCACCTTGTAGTTGGACATTCTTGGATAGTAATGAATGACTGTCATTGTGGTCGCAATATTCACCTGTGAGAAAAACGTTTGTATGCTCTTTAAGACAGCGATATGTAAATGGTATAAGCCACTGCTCATGAATAAATGTGCTACCTTATATAATGACATTCAACATGACAGACAACATGTGCATGTAGCAGACTCAATGACAGTATATACTGTGGGAACCGTGGCTAGCCATGTATACAAACTATACATGGCATGACACCTCTGCCTCACTATGCAGAATGCAGGGAGAGATGAGAGCAATTCTCGATTATAAAAGTATACAATGCAAAGTCTTGAGGGGATGTGCTGGACAGACTTGAGTATGCAGAGCACAGACATGTACATGTCAACATACACTGATGGTCTATTGAGTGAAGTGGACAGTGGACGCAACCATGATAGTACAGTCAGTAGGGAAGATTACGGAATGGTAGCGCGTACGTGCCTCCCCCCCCAAATGTTTAGGGAAGTGGGCTGGCTCGCCATACGCAAGGCTAGCGTAGGGGTATGAATAAAAGTCCCGTTTCTTTGGGTGTGGTTCTCTTCCGGATTGGCGAACGTGTCTGCCAGGTCTGCGCAGCTTACACCACCACGAGGCTGACGCTGTGAGCGAAGGTGTGGCAGCGGGAATAATGCTCTCAGCCTGTTGGTACTCAGAAACCGTCATGGCTGCTGTGACGCATATATGCCCCACAGTTCAGCTTTCGACACAGCTGTATGTTGAAAGAGGGCCGACCAATGTGCCGGCGGAAGGTCCTGGGCCGAGGTCTGCGAGCTCGGAAGGCTCCTGAGATTAACGCTGGCTACCGCGACACAGGCACACAGAGCCCAGCCTGAGGCCCAGGAGTGTGGAGTGCTCTGTATAATTTTAACACAGTAGTCTGACAGGTACCGACACTGGAACGGTGTTTTGATACCATAGTGGACGATGTTAGAACTGTATCTGAGAGTGGAGATGAAGATACTCCCTTCGACCAGCTGCAACCAACAGTGGAACGGTGTCTTGATCCCATAATGGATGATGTCCGATAATACCTGCTGCTTGCTTTTCACAGAACTCCCTCTGTTGAGGAGCATCACACTCTGTGCTTCCGTAGCTAACTGCTGTACAGGATTATTGGGCTTTGTTGACTGTAGTTGCTGGACTATAGCGTGGTACAGCAGGTCAGAAGTTAAAGTCTGTGATGATTTCGGTGTACCCCCTCCGATCAGGTGCAACCAACTCTAGGTCCGAACAGTGGAATGGTGTCTTGATCCCACAATGGACGATGTTAGAACTGCATCTGCGAGTGGAGATGGAGGTTCTCCCTTTGACCAGCTGCAACCAACTCTGGGTCCCAACAGTGGAATGGTGTCTTGATGCCATAATGGATGATGTTAGAACTGCATCTGAGAGTGGAGATGAAGGTCCCTTTGACCAGGTGGAACCAACTCTCGGTTGCAACAGTGGAACGTTGTCTTGATTCCACAATGGAAGATGTCTGATATTACATTCTGCTTAATTTTCAAAGAACTCCTTCCGTTGAGGTGGATTAGACTCTGTGCTTCTGTAGTTAACTGCTGCACATGATTATTAGGGATGGTTTATTGCAGTTGCTGAAGTACACAGCGGTACAACATGTTCGAACAGTTAAACAAGGACTTAATTCTGAATGAGGATGTCAGAAGTTAAAGTGTGTGATGATTTTTGTGTATAGCTTCTGATGAAGCGCAACCAGCACTAGGTACCAACAGTGGAATGGTGTCTTGATCACACAATGGACGATGTCCGATATTACCTGTTGCTGGTTTTTCACAGAACTCCGTCTGTTGAGGTGCATCAGATTCTGTGCTTCTGTAGTTAAGTGCTGCACATGGTTATTGGGCTTAGTTGAATGGTATTGCTGGAATACACCACGGTAGAGCAGGTCCAAACAGTGAAATGGGGTCTTAATCATATGATTGAGGATGTTAGAAGTTACAGTTTGTAATGATTTCTGTGTACCCCCTCCGATGAGGTGCGAGCAACTGTAGGTCCCCACAGTGGAATGGTGTGTTGATCCCACAATGGATGATGTTAGAACTGTATCTGAGAGTGGAGATGGAGGTATTCCCTTCTACCAGCTGCAACCAACCCTAGGTTCCAACAGTAGAACGGTGTGTTGACTCCACAATGGACGATATTAGAACTGCATTTTAAAGTGGATATGAATGTACTCTCTTCGATCAGGTTCATCCGAATTTAGGTCCCAACTGTGGAACAGTGTCTTGATCCCACAATGAATGATGTCCGATATTACCAGCTGCTTGCTTTTTTCAGAAGTTTGTGTGTTGAGGTGCATCACAGTCTGTGATTCCATAGCTAACTGCTGCATATGATTATTGGGCTTGGTTGACAGTAGTCGGTGGAGTATACTGTGGTACAGCAGGTGCAAACAGTGAAATGGGGTCTTGATTCTATGACTGAGGATGTCATAAGTTAAAGTCTGTGATGATTTTTGTCTACCCCCTCTGATCAGGTGCAACCAACTCCGTGCTTCCGAATCCAACGGTATGTGGCTGTGAGTTGTGAATGACCACTGGATTTGGTGTAGACTGCAGTTCGCAGGGTTCACAATTTAGATTGTGTGGTGATTGTTTAATTACAGAATCCAGTAGTTAAGTAATTAGAATGTCTATTGAAACATACACAATATTGTTTTAGTATACTTGCTTTAAGAAGTTTTTTTTATATCACTTATAGGTTTAGTGAAATTACCAAATTTATCTTGGAAGTCCAAAGGAACAGTGAATAGTGTAGACTGTGGAGAGATGAAATCCCAATTGAAATTGTTTTGATTTATTCATTGTAGAGTTCTCTGTAATTTATGTTGTTTTATTTTGTAAAGAGGGAGTGCGAAAAAGTATTGATGGATGTGTGTGTGAGTACTGCTTTTAATTAACAATGCAGACAGTAGTGTTCACAATTCAGACCGAGTTGCTATTGTAGATGATGCAGTCCTGTAAGAGAAGAGATTGCTGTAGTGTGTTCTGTCGGCACCCTTCATACGCGTCATTGCAGGCTCCGCACACATTTTCCTTTCTTCGTGTATTGCAAACTGTAGAGCTCAAGTCAATGCTACGTGACTGTGGGCCCTTGCTGAACGCTCTCTCTGGCCTATACTGCAGACTTCAGTGTCCATATTTGACATTGAGCCGGTATTATAGATGATGCAGTCCTGTAGGAAAAGACATTGCACCAGTGTGCTCTGTCTGCACTACTCATACGCATCATTGCGGGCTCTGCACACGTTTTTTAAGCTTCGTGTATTGCAAACCGTAGAGCTCAAGTCAATGCCACGTGGCTGTGGGCCCTTGCTGAACGCTCTCTCTGGCCTATACTGCAGACTTCAGTGTCCATATTTGACATTGAGCTGGTATTATAGATGATGCAGTCCTGTGGGAAAAGACATTGCTCCAGAGTGCTCTGTCTGCACCACTGATATGCATTTTTGTAGGATCTGCACACGTTTTTTTTCTTCGTGTATTGCAAACTGTAGAGCTCAAGTGAATGCCAGGTGGCTTTGGGCGCCTGCGAACCTCTCTGGCCTACACTGCAGACAGCATTGTTCACAATTCAGATGGAGTCGCTATTGTAGATTAGGTAGTTCTGTAGAAAAAAACATTGCTTCAGTGTGCTCTGTCTGCAGCACTCATACGCATCATTGTAGGCTCTGTACACGTATTTTTTGCTTCGTGTATTGCAAACTGTAGAGGTCAAGTCAATGCCACGTGGCTGTGGGCCCTTGCTAAACGCTCTCTCTGGCCTATACTGCAGACTTCTGTGTCCACATTTGACATTGACAAAAAGAACTATTGATGGACAGAATGCAGAACAATGTAATACATTCACCCCAGTACAGAGATCTGGGCCTAAATCCATCGTTTTTTTGCTCACCACGCCATTCCAGTTTGGACCCAGCCATATGCAAATCAGTCTTGACCCTGTGCCCAATGGGGACAGTCCAGCCCGAATTGCCAGGCCAGGTCCTCCCTGGACTGGAAACCAGTATCCTAGGACCGGTTTCGGGGTTTCACCCCTCTTCAGCCAGGATAGCTTGATTCCAGTGGCATGGAGAGCACGGGACTCACGTCTGAGCATACCCGTCCCACTCGGGGTGACAAATGCAAAAAGAACTATTGATGGACAGAATGCAGAACAATGTCATTCAAAAACAATGGATTTAACCCAGATCTTTTGACTGGGGGAGAATGTTTGCATTTTCAGCATTCCGTCCATCATTTGTTTGCTGTAACACTTTTCACCCTAAGTGGGATGGGTATGCCCAGACGTGGGTCCCTTGCTCACTCTGCCACTGGATTCAAGCTAGCCTGGCTGAAGAAGGGTGACATACCCTAAAACCGGTCCCAGGATGCTTGTTTCCGGTCCAGGGAGGACCTGGCCTGGTAGTTCAGTCTGGACTGTTCCCATGGGGCACAGGGTCAAGACTGATTTGCATATGGCTGGGTCCAAACTGGGGTGGCGTAGTGGGCAAAAGAACGATGCATTTAACCCAGATATTTTGACTGGGGAAGAATGTTTGCATTGTTAGCATTCCATCCATCATTTGTTTGCTGTAGCACATTTGACATTGAGTCGGTATTGTAGATGATGCAGTCTTGTAGAAAAAGATATTGCTCCAGTGCGCTCTGTCTGCACCACTCATATGCATCATTGCAGGCTCTGCACACGTTTTGTTTTAGTTTGTGCATTGCAAACTGTAGAGCTCAAGTGAATGCCATGTGGCTGTGGGCCCTTGTGTCCGCTCACTCTGGCCTACACTGCAGACAGCCGCGTTCACAATTAAGATTGAGTCGCTATTGTAGATGAGGTAGTCCTGTAGGAAAAGACATTGCTCCAGTGTGTACTCTCTGCACCATGCATATGTATCATTGCAGGCTTTGCACACTCTTTTTTGTTGCTTCGCTGACGAAAAACTGGGTAGGTGAAGTCACTTTACGTATCTGTGGGTCCTTTGTGACCGCTCTCTATGACCTACACTGCAGACAGCAGTGTTCATAATTCAGATTGAGTCAGTATTGCAGATGATGCAGTGTTGATGGCAACAGATATTGCTCCTAGGACGGCCTGTCTACAGCATGCATTATCGGTGGCTGTGCACATGCTGAATGCTTTTGATGTGGTTATGTGAGTGCACTAGAACTGATGAAGCGTTTATGATATAATCTTTTAGTGAATGATTTCAGATCTATTGATTGTGTGTCAGTATACCACAAGTTGTTGTTCTTTTACGATGGAATTATTTGTGTATTATTTCACATCTACTGTCCCTACCTTACTGCACCATAAATTATTGATTCTTTTAATATTGAATCTCTGTGTGTCATCCAATGATTACTGTTGTAGTTGATGCTAGCAGCAACCATTGTCTGAAGGCTGGTTTAGACTTACCACACACACATCCAGCACAGACGTCACTGGATATGTCACAATAGTAATAAAAAGGAGTCGAGCGTACGTGCCCGTATCCACTTCCACTATTTATCTGTGTCCGTGTGTTCATTATCTATGATACTCTCTCTGGGCCGTACTATATTACGTTGTGTTGTGGACAGCGTATGCAACCATGTTACCTGTGGTATTGGAGAATATTTCGGTAATGTAACTTTTAGGTGTATGTGTATCATAGGTGGAAGGCTACTTTACTGGGCATGAATATTGATGAAAATGATGGTTGCATGTTGTGTGTAGTGTAAGATATGTGTATATTACAAAATGTTTTGAACAAAGCTCTCTAAGCAGAAGAGGTGTGTCTCATGAAATGCAGTACAAATATTGACTAAAATGGGTGGCGTTTTCGAACTGTTACAATGGGAAATGTTATGAACTAAGAAATGCTTTTTTTTATGGTTACATGGTAATCGCGCAGCCAGTGTGCAATGAGACCGCACCCGATGTGATTTTAAGAAAATATATTGATTATAATATAGGATTATTAGAGTTAGAAATATATAACTGTTTAAAATATTTTTAATTATCGCTTACTCTCATATACACTTTAAAGTTTGTTAGATATAGTTTTGAGACAAAAACAATGAGGGAATGGCCTATGCGGCGCGACGTCGTACGTCTATGACGTAACACAGAACATGGCAGCGTGCACTCGTCGCATACGCAGCACTCAGCGGGTGCGACCCTATACGTACATGACGTAACGCGCGGCTTGGTAGTGCGTACCTGTCGCATACCAAAGTAGCAGCTGGCACGACCTCATATGTACATGTTGTTACGTGGGACGCGGTGCCACAAAGCCGTCGGATACAAAATGCGCATCATTTAAATATGGTGGATAGGATTCACGTGTTGATCGAGCTTGGTAGACTACCGGTGCGGGACTGTAGTTTTCTCAACCAAAAAAATAAGATATACATTTGTGGGGAAGATATAAAAGATTACATAATTTGTAAAGTTTAAAAAACGGATGATAGAGTTGCAAGATAGTAAAACCAATTTGAATAAATATAGATTTTATAAGTATTAAAATATGAAATTAACATTTAAAAAACCTTCGTAATTCACTGAAAAAAACAAAGGTTTTACAGATGGTATAGTTAGGAATTACCATTTAAAAACCTTAGAAATTCACTGAAAAAACCATAGGTTTCAGGAACGTTATAGTTAGTTGAACATTTGACTCATATAAAACCAGAGAAATTCGCCTGTTATAGTTAGTTGAGCTACTGTTTTGAAAAGCATAGACACATCAATACCAGATACTAGCTATCCATCCACTGATTCCTATCTATATATTGTGAGCCAGATATACACTGATACAGTCACTCATACATGGTGTCACTCATCATTACATCCGCATAATATCCACTCATACACGTATATATATATTTACACAGTGCTACTGATCCATAGAGTTACTCACACATCTATTCAGTCATGCCAAAAATCAATCATACACCCATGTACTCACCTATGCAGATATATACACAACACCTGCCTTATTTATACACACATCACTTTCCTTATTTATATAGATACTATCACATACTTACTCTTTTATACAATCACTAATACATGTACACATTCGTGTATGTAGACACTCTTGCCATCACTGTCTTTCACCTAGTCAATTATACACCCCAACACTCACATATAGTGTGTAAAAACATATACAGTTACTCACATATATACAACTGAGACATCAATTCACTAATGAACACACCTGTTCACACAGTCAGCTATCTATACAGCCCTTCTGAGATGCACTTTTGAATCTATAGAACCAGTGAATCGGCCATTCAGACATGTATGCACAGAGTCAGACACCACCCACACACCCACATAGACAGTCAGACCCCCATACAGATACTCCTACAATCAATGAAAAACACATATACACACTGATGTAGCTACTCACCAAGCCATGCACCTGGTTACACACCAAGTGAGAGACTAAGAGAGACATTCACACAGTCTAGTCACTAATCCATGCATTCAGTAACATACATTCAATCAGTGACTTATAGAGTCAGTCATGCATCTACTAAATAATGTATTCAGGCACTTTTACATCAACTTATTCTTGAATAGACCTTGGCATAGATATATATGAAAAATATTAAAACTTTACAAAAACACACATTCACTGGATGATCAGTGATGTTATCAGTGATGTCATTTGAGATGTCATCAGTGATGTCATAAGTGATGTCACTGACCATGTGTGATGTAATCTGTGACATCATCAGCTGTGCAGTGCAGGCGCGTGAGTTATAGTTAGCTCAACTAACTATAACAGGCAAATTTCTCTGGTTTTATATGAGTCAAATGCCCAACTAACTATAACGTCCCTGAAACCTATGGTTTTTTCAGTGAATTTCTAAGGTTTTTTAAATGCTAATTCCCAACTATAACATCTGTAAAACCTATGTTTTTATCAGTGATGATATATATATATATGTAACATAATGGCGGTCGCCAGTAGGTAGTTATAGTTAGGACATTGTTTCTATTCAAAAAGCGTTTTTCTTTTGCCAATATCTTTGGTGCCATTTGACGAATCGTCGCAAAAGTTTCTAAACTAATGAACAGCTCAGGTCCTTTTTCTGTCTTAAAAGTGTGGGGGTGATTCATCAAGCGGGGGCCGAGAAAAAAGGGGGGTCCCAAAACGCATTTTCCCCATGTTAATTTCCTTAGGAATTTTGGAACAGGCTTCAGCCGAACTGCTGAACAGAATTACACCAGATTTGGCAAAAAGGTAGCTCTTGGTTCAGAAAGCGACCTTTTTTTAAATGGTGTAAATCCTGAGACATTAAAAAAATAAAAATATCGATATCTGAGCACCGAGGAGGATTTGCGAATCCTCCCGAGCACAAGCTTCATTTTGATTTGCAACACTCCAAATCAGGAAGTATTGGCAGCCATCTTGTTACTCGGTAACCGAGTCACATGAAAAAAGGTGAACAAAAGATTAAAAACAAGAAAAGGAGGCAGGGTAGAAACACCCTGACCCCCTAGACCTGCTAAGGGGGTTCCACAAAGAACCCATGGCGAAAAAAAGCATTTTTTAAATTAAAAAACAGCCGAATTTGCACTGAGTGCACAAATCCGGCCAAATGAAGCGTGGTCCTTAAGCCCCCAGGTGGGTCAGGTCCCAGGGGCAATGTATAATTAAATAGCCCTGTCATACCAAACACTGCTTTGCTTCTTGGAAGCGAGAGCAGGAAACCTGCTCTTGCTTCCAAGAAGCAAAGCAGAATTGCTTTTGGGCAAGGGCAGCTGCATGTCCCCCAGGGGATGGGGTCCCTTGGGCCAGAAGTGGCCCAGGGGAGGGGGCCACAGGAAAAATAACTAATAAAAAAAAGAAAAGGAAGGTCGGCCCCAGGGGATGGGTTCCCTGGTGCTATAATTGGCCTCAGGAGGGGTGCCATGCGGCCCCCTCCAAAATAAAAGAAACATGTAAAGGCTGGCCAGGACCCAGGGGATGGGGTTCCCGGGGCCAAAAGTGGCCCCGGGAATGTGGGCCATGCGGCCCCCTCCTGAATATTTATTTATAAAAAAAAAAAGAAAAGCCAGCATCTCGCCGGAGGCCCTGCCCTCTCCCAGCACCACTCTACAAACGCGCCCCTGGCATGTTCTAAGTTGGGGGATTAATTCCTCTTCATTCCTGAGGGTCCCCGGGGGCCAACTAGCCCACCAGGTACCTTCAGTAAGCCCCACACAGTGGGAATGCTTAGAGGTATCCAAGGCACGCCCCTTTTTACACCACTCTACAAATGTGCCTCTTGGCGCACTGCTGCTGGGGCAATGAGGTCCTCTATTGTCCTGAGGACCTGAGGACACAAGTGGACTTTATGCCCCGAGCAGCAGTGTGCCAGGAGCAGCGTTTGCAGAGTTGTGTAAAAAGGGAGCATGGCCTTTGAGCACTCTCAGCAAACCAGCTGTATGGGGCTTACTTGACTTAACAGGAGGGCTAGTTGGCCTCCATGGACCCTGATGAGGAAAGGGAACTTCATCCCTCAAGCAAGAGCACACAAGGAGGCGTGTTTGCAGAGTGGTGGAGAAAGGGGGCATGGCCTGTGTCCACCTCTCAGCAATCCCACTGTGTGGGGCTTACTGGAGGTAAGAGGTAGGCTAGTTGGCCCCTAAGGACCCCCAGCAGCGAAGGGGACCTCAATCCCCATCCAAAAGTGCGCTAGGGAGTGCATTTGCAGAGTGGTGGGCAAAGGGTGTGTGGCCTATTATGAGAACTTAGCAAACCTGCTGTTTGGTACTTACTGGAGGTAATAGGAGGGGTAGGTGGCCCCCAAGGATGTCTTTGGGGGCCACCTACCCCTCTTGTTACCTCCAGTAAGTCCCACACAGTAGGATTGCTACGACGCCCTCGGTGGCCATGCCCCCTTCTCCATCACTCTGCAAACGCGCCTCCTGGCAGACTACAGGATGGGGATGAAGTCCACTTTACTCCTGAGGGACTTTGGGGGCCAAGAAGCCCTCCTGGTTCCTTCTGTAAGTTCTATGCAGTGGAATTCCAGAGCACTGGTCGGAGGCCCAGCACCCTTTCTCCACCACTCTGCAAACGCGACTAGTAGTTAAAGAAGGATTTGCAATGTAATAGGTTTCGCATTTGAGAGAGTTAGAGCTCTTGGAGTTGTAAATGTAAAAGTTTTTTACTAATGCTTTTTGGTGTAGAGTGGATATACGTTGTGTGTAGTGGAATTATGTGGTATGTTGTGCAGTGAAATTATGTGAATAGAAATTATGTCTTATTTAGTGTATAGAAATTATGTGGTATTTAGTGTATAGGAATTATGTGGAGTGGGTATATGTTTTTTGGAGAGTAATTATGTGGTATTGTAGCCTGTGCTGTGGAGTGGTACCCTCAGGTTTAGTCTTCATCGTTTCCATAGAAGCTAAACTATAAACTCAATGAGACATAAAAAAAGAAGGAACCACTGAGGAGCACTTCTGGACCTAGTCGGAGGTATGAGCAGGGCACTGGAATTATATGACTGTTTGGCTGCACCAATTTTCACATAATTAAACATTTTCCGCATTTGCCGAATATTCCATCATCTGGTGCCTAATCTGCAAATTTGAACAAAAAAGCCTTGTTTCTAGCTCAAATGGCTCAGATGTTCCCAAAAATGTAGTTTCACATGTTACAGGGTGGTGGTCGGTGGAAGGCCCTTTGCAAAGCTGGAATGGTCATGTGTTACTTATTGCTAAATGTGAGTGTTGAATTGGTACTAATGGTGTACAAATCTCTCTTGCCTCTTTCTGCATTTCTCTTGCATCTTGTTGCACCTTTCTTACTCTTTATGCACCTTACTGTCTCTTTTCTGCACTTCACGTGCCTCTTTCTGCACTTCTCTTGCCCTTTTTTGCACTTCACTTGCCTTTTCAGCATCTCTGTTGCTTTTTTTCTGCAGATCTCGTGCCTCGTTCTGCACCTCTCCTGCCTCTTTCTGCATTTCTCTTGCCTGTTTCTGCACTTCCCTTGCTTCTTTCTATATCTCTCTGGCCTCTTTCTTCGCCGCACTTGCCTCTTTCTGCACTTCACTCCCTTACTTCTGCACCTCCATTGCCTCTTTCTGCACTTCTCTTGCCTCTTTCTGCAAGTCTTGAGCTTCTTTCTGTACCTCTCTTGCCTCTTTCTGCAACTCAAGTGCCTCTTTCTGCACTTCTCTTGCCTCTTAATACACTTATCTCGCCTCATTCTATACCTCTCTTCCCTCTTTCTTCACCTCACTTGCCACTTTCTGCTCTTCTCTTGCCTCTTTCTGAACCTTACTCTGGGCCCGATACACAGAACTAACTTAAGACAAAATCCTAAACTTACTACTTTTGGTATTCACAGAAGGCATTTAGTAGTAGTAAAGTTAGGATTTTGTATTAAGTCTGTCCTAAGTTTGGCTTAAGTCTGTCTTAAGTCTGTCTTAAGTCTGTCCTAAGTTTGTCTTAAGTCTGTCTTAAGTCTGTCTTAAGTCTGTCCTAAGTTTGTCTTAAGACTGTCTTAAGTCTGTCTTAAGTTTGTCTTAAATTAAGTCTGTCTTAAGTCAAACTTAAGACAAAATCCTAACTTTACTACTACTAAATGCAATAGGACAGACTTGAGACAGACTTAAGACAGACTTAAGACAGATTCAAGACAGACTTAAGACAGACTTAGGACAGACTTAAGACAGACTTAAGACAGACTTAAGACAAACTTAAGACAGACTTAAGACAAACTTAATACAAACTTAAGACAAACTTAGGACAGACTTAGGAGAGACTTAAGACAGACTAAAGACAAAATCCTAACTTTACTACTACTAAATGCCTTCTGTGAAGGCCAAAAGTAGTAAGTTTAGGATTTTGTCTTAAGCTAGTTCTGTGAATGCACCTTTCTTGCCTCTTTCTGCACCTCACTTGCTTCTTTTTGCATCTCTCTTGCCTCTTTATGCACCTCTATTGCCTCTTTCTGCAACTCTGTTGCTTCTTTCTGCACTTATCTTCCCTCTTTCTGCACCCTTCTTGCCTCTTTCAGCACCACTGTTGCATCTTTCTGCACTTCTCTTCCTTCTTTCTGCACCACTCTTTCCTCTTTATGTACTTGTCTAGCCTCTTTGTTTACCTCTTCCTCCTTTTTCTGCACCCCCATGCCTCTTTTTGCACCTCTGTTGGTTCTTTTTGCACTGCTCTTGCTTCTTTCTGCACTTTACTTGCCTCCTTCTGCACTTCTCTTGCGCTCTCTATACATTTGTTTCTTCTTTCAGCAATTCTCTTTCTGCACTTTTCTTCCTTCTTTCTGTACCCCTCCTGCCTCTTTATGTACTTTTCTTGCTTCTTTGTGCACCTCGCCTACCTCTTTGTGCACCCCTACTGACTCTTTTTGCACCTCTGTTAGTTCTTTCTGCACCCCTTTTGCCTGTTTCTGCAACTCTCTTGCCTCTTTCTGCAATTCTCTTGACTCCTTCTGCACTTCACTTGCCTCTTTCTGCAATTCGATTGCCTCTTTCTGCACCTCTCTTGCACCTTTCTGAACCTTGCTCTCTTTCTATACCTCTCTTCCCTCTTTCTGCACTTCTCTTGACTCTCTCTGCACACATGTTCCTTCAACTCTCTTGCCTCTTTCTACAGTTCTCTTGCCCCCTTGTGCACCTTACTTGCCTTTTCTTTTTTTGCCCTTCTACTGCCTCTTTCTGGACCTCTCTTACTTCTTTCTGCACCCGTTGTTTCTTCCTTCTGCACTCGTTTTCCCTCTTTCTGTACCTCTCTTGCTTCTTTCTGCACTTCTCTTGCATCATTCTACACCCTTTTTGCATCCTTCTTGCCTTTTCTGCTGTTCTCTTGTCATTTTCTGCACCTCTCTTGCCTCTTTCTGCACCTCACTTGCCTTGTTCTGCGCTTCTCTTGCTTCTTTCTACACCTCTGTTGCTTCTTTCAGCATTTCTCTTGCCTCTTTCTGCACTACTCTTGTTTGTTTCTGTACCTCTCTTATGTCTTTCTGCACCTCTGTTGCCTCTTTCTGCACCTCACTTGCTTCTTTCTGCACCCCTCTTGCCTATTTTTACACCCCTTGTTTCTCTTTCTGCACATCTCTTGCATTTTCCTTCACCCTTGATCCCTCTTTCTGCACCTTTCCTGACTTTTTCTGCACCTCTCTTGCCTCTTTTTGTACCTCTGTTGCTTCTTTCTGCACTTCTCTTGCTCTTTCTGCAACCTTCGCGCCTTTTTCAGCACCTGTTGCTTCTTTCTGCACCCCTCCTGCCTCTTTCTGTACTTGCCTTTCCTCTTTGTGCACCACTCCTACCTTTTCCAGCACTCCTCTTACCTCTTTTCGCACTGCTCTTGCTTGTTTCTGCACCTCTGCTGCCTCTTTCTGTACCTCACTTGCTATTTTCTGCACCCCTGTTGCTTCTTTAGGCACCCCTCTTCCCTTTTTCTGCACCTCTCTTGCCTCTTTTTGCACCCTTTTTCTCTCTGTCTGCACCTTTCCTGCCTGTTTCTGCACCTCTTTTGCTTCTTTCTATACCTCTGTTGCCTCTTTCTGTACCTTTCTTGCCTCTTTCTGTACCTCCCCTGATATATGCTGTATGTTGTAATCTGTACATGATGACACTTGTAGCCATGTTGTAGGTTTCAAAGCCTTCTTTATTAGTTCCAGTTCCAGATCACTTCAGACAAGGTTCAGCCACGTACCAGCTTCATCATTAGCCTATCTTAGGCCCTTGTTACAGCCTCTATGTAAGCTCCATGTACAGCCCATATCACGGCCCCACCAGGAGCAGCCTGCCTAGCTGCTCAGCCCATCTCCAACTGTCATCACTCACCCACACAGGCACCCAGGCATTCCATTCATCACAGTCACACCAACATTCCGTAACCATCTCTCACTCTGGCTGAGCAGCTAGGAAGACCTAGGCTAAATACAATTAAGTAAAACTCAGGATATAACATTATCCCTTTCCTTTTAAAATGAAAACAAAGTTTACATTACTACAGCAAAGAACTATACACAAAATAAACCGTAATGTCCATAACTCAAAGATGCAACCAAAAGTAACATCACTAAAGCAAGAACAAAGCAAATTAAAGAGAAGATAGGAAAAAACGACATATCATAATATACCATGCATCAACATTACCCATCCTCCCTCATGAAGAGTATTATACCAAATTACAACGCACCAAACACTGCGTACTTTGGGGAAGACTTAACACTGTCTAACTAGCAGTGACCCCCTCCTTCTTTCCCCTGAACATACTATATACACGTAGTGAAAGGTGAACACACCACGACAAACACCCGAGGCCATAAACAGACAACAAGGGTGAACCAACACTACACATACACGTGTACCACAATATGGACCACATAGAGGATACACACAGTGAGGCGCAGGGCGACTTACACACGACCACAACTGAAGCGCAGGGCGACTTACACAGGACAACACGTGATGCACAAGGCGACTTACACACACAACAACATCTGAAGCGCAGGGCGACTTACACAGGACAACATGTGACGCGCAGGGCGACTTACACACATACAACATCTGAAGCGCAGGGCGACTTACACAGAACAACACGTGAAGCGCAGGACGACTTACACACAACACAAAGAAGTGGGAAACCACCCACAAAGACCATAACCACCCTCACATAAGAGACACTGTGGCATACACAAACAATGTACCCTTGTACATACATCTGGAATAAAACCCACTGGTATAAAGATGATAATCCATATACCTAACCCCATGTAGAGGACACTAACTGGGACACTAAAACCCAACCTCATCCCTCTACTAAGGGATAAACTGTGATGACCACCCACTAGGAGACTAGAACCTCCCAACCAATAACTGCGTAAAACAACTGTGGCATCACAACATAAAATGGAACACCATAGAACACCAGAAAACTGTGCCCAACGCTGGTGAGTGTTCACTACCCCGAGCATTAACACTAAACTGCCATACAACGTAGATATTTATCCTGTAATGTAACGTGTACCAATACACTAACTACACTTGAATACGCTACATATAAAATACAGCGCCAGAGTCACCTTGACGAACTCTATGCCTGCTCCACCACTGTGCACTTAGAACCTTCATGGACGAAATGAGAAGACTGCCTCACGACTTCGAAGAAGATCGCTGTTTCCAGATCGTGCTCCGATTGCCAAACACTGGATTGTCCCTGGAGATCTTGTCGTCAAGATAAAACTTTATGTAGAAAAGAAAAACAGCGTGGTTGGCAGCAAATAATGTGATGGCAAATTCGAAGACACACAGAAGATCTCTCGTAAACACAAGATGGCGGCACGTTTTGTTACGTGCGCCGGGTGGCTCACAGTGCGTCAATGCACTCAAAACATCTAAGGCATAGCTGAACCTGCCAGGCACGTCACAACTGAAGATTCCACAATCGTGATGAAAGGACTTCACCGAAGGAACTGCACGCGAACCCCAAGTTGAAGGTAAGCGTGCTCGCGCGTTCCATTTTAAAATGCGCTGTTGCAGTTGAACTGCCATTGCTGCCTCAAACGTAAGCAAACCCATGAAAAACACTAAACATGTATGTTTAAATAATGTAAAAATGTGCTCCAGCCATACTTTAAATTCCAAACGAAGCACAAGAGTTCCCAGTGCCTCAGAGTAGGCAAGTCATTTCCGGTGATAGAATATCATAAATCAGCATTTGACTCACTTAGATAGATCCGTCTTTCTGCAGGCAACGAGACTCAATCGTATGACGAGTAAAAACTTGCAGTGACACGACAGTTTGGGGTTTTCAAACCATAAGCCCACGTTGTGTAACCATTCCTCGCAGAATAAAAGCAAGACCATTTTGCCACACACAACACCTCGATGCAGCGTAACCGCAGACAACACAGCAAATACTATTTTTTTTCTACCTTGTGGGTGAAGACAAATTGTAGAAAGCACATCCTGATATGTAGAAAATATTTCTTTGTATAAAACCTCCAGGCACAATATCTCCACCTAGTTAGCTGACGCTGCTTGTACTTTCTAAGTGCCATAAAGGTACCCATCTTAGCAGAACCACACCGCTCCTGTGTGGCACCTGTGAATTTACTTCACTGAGTTGGACCACAACTCACATCTTAGAACAGCCACTCTCCTTTACTTCACTGAGTTGGACCACAACTCACATCTTGAACAGCCACTGGATACATCCATACGGCAGATTTAAAAAGGAAGTGGTAGGGTGACAAGCAGTCATTTCACACCCTAACATACAGACCATACCTTTGGTCAAGTCCATGGAGTAAGATCAGGCAGGACACAGGTTGGGGCCGTCCGATGACTGGACACTGGTGGGGCCGGCTTGCCTTTTACTCCATACTGTTACGTGTACATTTCTTTTTTTTTCCTTTGTAGTTGTGCTGGTTCTCACAGTTTCTTTGTAGTTGCGCGGGTTCTCACAGTTTCTTTGTGGTTCCTTGGTTTCTGTTCAGTCCTTAAGTACGCTTGGGTCCAGGCCCGCTCGTCGCCAAAATTAATATGTTGTAATCTGTACATGATGACACTTGTAGCCATGTTGTAGGTTTCAAAGCCTTCTTTATTAGTTCCAGTTCCAGATCACTTCAGACAAGGTTCAGCCACGTACCAGCTTCATCATTAGCCTATCTTAGGCCCTTGTTACAGCCTCTATGTAAGCTCCATGTACAGCCCATATCACGGCCCCACCAGGAGCAGCCTGCCTAGCTGCTCAGCCCATCTCCAACTGTCATCACTCACCCACACAGGCACCCAGGCATTCCATTCATCACAGTCACACCAACATTCCGTAACCATCTCTCACTCTGGCTGAGCAGCTAGGAAGACCTAGGCTAAATACAATTAAGTAAAACTCAGGATATAACACTGTCCACTAATTATAGTGGGCACCTTGTATCAGTCCAAACAACCCCTTATGGTGAATAGGTTATAGACAACCTTTATTGAAAGCTATCCTAGTGGTAGCTATGGAGAGCAGCCTTCAGGCTAAGTCTTGAAGGAATGTAAAGCAGCTTGTTTTACCAGTCTATAGTCTCTTGAATGACCAAATAAAAGGACAACCACACCAGGTATATATTTAAAATATATGTATTTAAGATAAAACACACCCCTCTAGTCTCTTTATGAGACTGGACTTCGAAGTGCTTAATTTACAAGTTATCAATCAACAGTAAAAGCACAAATACACGTTTGGGCACTAGGCGTACCAAACCATATACCAATAAAGTGGTATAAGAACCACGAGTGAACTAGACACAAGGCCTAGAGCCTGTAGAATCGCTAGGACCCCAAGGAACCACCCAAGGTAGTGACACAGGGGACCCACGGGGGCTGTGTGCAGTGTGTGAACACAGCTGCGGGTTCCCGTTAGCTTCTATGGGCAATGTCGCGGTTAGAAATTTAAAGATTAGGGACACTTAGAAATGAGTCAGGAGCAAACCCCTTTGGACTTAGGAAGCTCTAGGGCTAGCACCCACGGGAGCACTGGAGTACTCGTTTTACCTCACCCAGGGAAACCGGGTACATAGGTGTCTATTGGTGTCGTGTCGCGTCGTCGATTTCAATGGAAGCTGGCGAAGAAGTGCTGCTGCCGTGAAGCGGAGAAATATCCGAAGCGCTCCAAGCCTGGATCTAGAATGGAAGGGACCTGAAAGCAGAGGGGACAGAGTCTGGGTCACTTACCAGTGACCAAGGCCACGATAGACCAATGCCCACAGATGCCGGGTGCTTCAGGTGAGTTGACGGGTGTCTTGACTCTTCAGCCACGAGGTCCAGGAGGTGCCAATGACAACCAGGAGCTGGATTCGAGCTGTACCACAAAGTCTGTTGGGTGCTGTGGTGTCGGCGACCAGATTGGACCCAACAAGCCTTCGCAACGGCAAGTCACTTGGAATTAGTGAAAGGACGGCGGTGCAACCAGCAATGTCTGGGGGACTCACCCAGCGAAGGTAAGTTGGGGCACATCTGGCACAACCAGGAAAGCCCAATCAGAAGAGGAGTTGCCTTCGTGGGGACCTACTAGCCAACGGGCTAGCGATCGTGAAGGAGCCTCAAGCAGTCACACTTGAAACTGGCCCACAGGTCACTTGTGGAGTGGAGGCCAGCAATCTTCAGTGCAGGAGGTGCTCAAGGCTGGGGCTACTTGAAGCCCAAAGCACAACTTCGAGGAAGACCAGGAAGATGATGTTGCTGCAAAAGTTCATGGTGTCCAGGGGTCACAGTTCCACATCACCCACGATAGCCACGGGCCTAAGCTTTGCTGTGGACTCAGGGAAGCCTTGGGGAAGTCTGGAAATCCACATCTGGTGATGCAAAGACTTCGGCGTCCGGTGGGAGCTTCAGCGATGCAGACGGGTCTGTTGCTTATTTGGTGCCTGCCAAGCAGGGGAGTCACTCCTTGACCCCAAGGGAGATTTCTTCAGTCTTCTAAGCAAAGTAGAACGTCAAAGGTCCAGGATATATATTGCAGAGTTTTGTCCAGGGTAATCTAAAGTCGCAAGGACTGGGTTCCCATACTTATACTAAGTTTGGGGATTGGACATACTCTAGGGACTCACCTATGGGAGGGTTTGGAAAGAGGTGTGGTTACACCCATTTCCTTTGTCCAGTTTCACACCAGAGCAGGGGCTGGTAGCCCCTGCAACCGGTTTGAACTGGACTATGCACAGGGACACCAAGTGTGCCCCCAGTGCAGGACTTCAAAGCACCAGAGAGTGCTCCTGTCCAGCCCCAATACACATCTGCCTGTCTGGGGAGGTGGTTACACCTCCATGGGACAGGAAACCTATTGTCCAGGCCTCCCCTGCTGGAGTTTCGGTCAGCAGCAGGAGGCCAGACCCGTGTCTGTGGCAGAGGCATCCATTTTGTGATGCCATGGCTGTAGAAAGTCCTACAGGGTTAGACCAGTGTGAAAATGTCTCTCCCTCTAGAAGGGTGGAATGCTACCATCGCTGCAAGAACTGGCGGGGGTAGTATTCCAAAGCGTTTGACACCAAACACGACTTGCTTCCGTGGAGCCATCCCAAAGTTAGCATTTACCGCGAGGTTATAATGCACTTAAGAGTATATGGTCAGGCTGCACCATAAACAGCAACAGAGAAGGTACTCCAAACGCTGCAGAGGGGCTCTGCTCATGCAGGGTCACCCTCTCACATAAAAACCAAGCACTCTGCCTTCAGGATTGTTAAGGCTTGCCATAGGAGTGAATTATAGGTTTTATATGTGTGTGCAATGATAGTGATATAGGTAGCCTATACCACTGTAAGGGGTGCAAGCACCATCTTACCCAGGCTGCAGTAGCAGACCTGTGGTGCCATTTTGGAATGCTTCCCAGGGGTGGCACAATACATGCTTCAGCCCCTGGTAGGTCTCTGAGGTACCTATGCCCTAGGTACATAGTATACCATATACTAGGAGCTTATAAGGCACTCCAGAATCCAATTAGATATGTACCTAATGTACATGGAAACCATTTTAGAGAGGAAGCAGCTAGGCTGCGTGTAGGAGAGTAGGATCTGCCTCTTATGTTGCCCCCATTCTTTTTTCTGATGTTTACACTGATTTCTGGCTATAGTCTGTCTGGGACCCTGCTAATCAGGGCCCCAGCCTGTCTGTTCTCTCTAAACAACATGGAGTGCATATTAGGTGCACTAGTGATTGGATACTGTGGTGCCTTATGAGTCCCTAGTATATGGTACCTTATGTACCAAGGGGATAGGTACTTCACAGGCCTACCAGGGGCTGAAGCATGTATTATGCCACCCCTGGGAAGCAGACTAAATCTGACACCACAGGCCTGCTACTGCAGCCTGGGTGAGGGGGTGCTAGCCCTCCTCGCTGAGATATAGGTTCACTATATCTCTCCTACACACACATTTAAACCTATCAGTCACCCCTAAGGCAGGCCCTATCAATCCTGAGGGCAGGGTGCTTGGTTTCCATGTGAGGGGATGCCTCTGCCTGAGCAGGGCCCCTCTGCAGCTCTCAGAGTCCCTTCTTTGGGGCTGTTTGTGAATGCGGCCAAACCATATACTCTTAAGTGCATTATAACCTCGCGGTTAATGCTAACTTTGGAATGGCTGCATCAAAACATGTTGTGTTTGGTGTCAAATGCTTTGGAATCATACCCTCACACTAGTAACTGGTGTGGGAGTATGATCCCACCCTTCTAGAGGGATAGACATGTACCTACTGTGGAAACGCGGTAGAATCCTGAAGAGCCCTGGCATCACAAAATGGATGCCACCAGTGACAGACACTGGGCTGCCCTCCTGCTGATGACCGAAACTCGCAGTGGAGGAGGCCCAACAATAGGTATCCTGTCACAGGGAGGTGTGACCACCTCCCAGACAGGGTGTAGTGTATTGGGGCTGGGTGGGTGCACTCCTAGAGTGCTTTGAAGTCCTACACTGGGGGAGCAGTAGGTTCCTCTGTGCATACACCAGTTCAAACCGGCTCAGGGGCTACCTGCCCCTGCTCTGGCACGAAACTGGACAAAGGGAAGTGGGTGTAGCCACCCACTCCCCTGACCCTCCCATAGGTGGGGTCATAGAGCTAGTCCCTCCCTTCCTTTCAGTATAAGTTAGGGAACCCTTGACATTGCAAACTAGATACCCCTGGACGACGCTCTGAAGATGAATCCCAGACCTTCGACGTTCTACTACCTCAGGAAGATGGAAGAATCTCCCTTGGAGTCAAGGAGTGACTCCCCTGCTTGGCAGGCACCAAAACCTACAAACTACGGTCGCAAACTCCATCGCTCCCGCCGGAGCCCGAAATCCCTGCAGCCCAGGAATAGGATTTCCTGACTTCTCCAAGGCCCTCGTGAGTCCCCAGCGACGCTGAGGCAAGTGGACCCCACGAGTGACGAGGAAACGCAATCCCTGGGTACCGTGCACTATTTTCGAGTGCAACCCCTTCATGACATTCTATGAACCTGTGCATTGGACCACGTGTGGTCCAAGCCTCTAGCAGGAATCCTTCTGTAGATCAGAGGCCTACCCTGTCCTGAGTGACCGTGGGCCCCTGTTGAGTGGATCCTCCTGTGGCGTTTTCGTGATCCCTTGCCGGTTGGCTTGTAGGTTCCCAGAAGACTTTTCTACAGTTCCAAAGGGCTCACCTGGTTGCTCTACGCCTGCCCTGACTTACCGTCTCTGGGTGAGTCCCTCAGACCTTGCTGGTCTGCACCGCTGACTTTTTGTCCTTTCCACGAGACTTGCTGTTACCAAGGCTTGTTGGCTCCAATCTGGTCACCGACAGTGCAGTAAGCTGCAGACTTTATGGAACATGCCGAATCCAGGTCCTGGTTGTCGTCGACGCCTCCTGGACCTCATGGCTGAAGAGTCAAGACACCCGTGGATCACCTGAAATCACCCGACAACTGTGGGCATCCATCTTCCTTGCCCCAGGTCACTGCCAAGTGACTTTAAACACTGTCCCCTCTTCTTTCAGGTCTTCCTTCTTCTGAATCCAGCCTTGGATTCCACCGGACACTTCTCCTGTCTTCACAAGCAGCAAGTCTTCATTGGCTCTCATTGAAAACGACGCCGCAACCTGACACCAAAAGACACCTATGCACCCGGCTTCCCTGGGTGAGGTTGTGGAAATGTGGATTTTCCTGATCAGTTATGTCCCCTATCTTGGACCCCAACGGTTCTATATGCATGTTACAAGTACATGTATGTTCCCTCCAGTTCCAGTTTCTAAGACGCAAACATATGTGTGTCTTCCGTCGACATGTTCTCTGTCAGATCCGCCATCAATGGGCTGGATATTCGATTCCTAAGTATGAAAGGCCACCGACTTTATATGGCTAAGTTACTCCATTTTTACAGTTCAGGCAAGTAGGCCCGATTCTGTCCTCAAAGCCTTTCCCTGCTCTCTGTCTCTGACAGCTTCAGCTTGAGCTCGCATCTGTATCCATGAACTTTGTCCTACTCCCTGTGCAGCTAACAATGTCTGCCTCGGCCAGTTTTCGCCTGCCTGCCAAGAAGTTGTATTTCACCTTCGAATTATCTATTTTGCTCTTCAGCCGATGCATTCCTGTCAAGTGATTTAGGTAAACATTTCCTTTAGCTCACAAGCAAGGACTCAGCCTTTCCGTCCTCCTGCAAGTGATTCATAGCCCTGCTGCCATGGAAAGTTTTCTGCCCCTCGCATCTCATATAGACACTTAGACGCTTGTACACGCACACACAGTTAGTATAGAATAGATTCTGTCCGAGAGTCCTTCCTTGTGGATAACATAGTTCTCCAAACATAGGATGGTAGATATGATTTGGGATTAGGTTGACTTGACCCCCCAGACTTCTCGTCTCCACATGTAGAGCTAAATGTCAAGTCCCCTTCACCCCCTAGTTGCACGTCAATTACACGTCATGCTGCTGCGCGCGCATCTATGCCAAGTATTATCTTATAGATCCACCTATGTCTGATAATGCAAACCAATCATGTTTCTTTTATTCATTATTACGCCTAGTTTCGATTACGTACCTGTTTTTGTCACTCTTCTTATCAAATGTTACGCCTTCTACATTCGTTTCATTGTAATGCACTTATTATAAAAATACATGTCTGTCAATAAATTATTGTACTTCACTTCCTGAACCCTCGTGGTGACGGAACCTGAAGGCCGCGACTCGAGTCGGCCATTTTGAATGGAATAAAGCCCATTTAGAAAACCTCTTATACCACGGATTCTGCCTCTTGTTATTTTGAGCTATTTTACTTTATTTTAGGATTCCGTATGAAATTCAGTCCGGTATTTTATTTACCACATAATGGCGCCCGAATAGGGACACTTTCTCATCTCACGCGCCGGCGGTGCGTTGCAGGCCCGGTCTCCTGCCACAGCTGGACGGACCATAAACGCGTACCAGCAGGATTTCCTGTAAGCTCCCTCCGGTCAAGCGGGGGCGACTGAGGCTGCGATCAACCCAGACGAGGCGGTGAGAAGTGCGAAGTATCCCGACCAGAGCCTAGCTGAGAGAGCAAGATCCGAGGTATACAGAGGCCCACCAGGTTTTCCGAAATCCCGATGTCCAGAGGGTCCGCTGTCCGCAGTCATCGAGTCCTGTCCATTCTCTGAGGCCTTCCGTTTCAAGGAGCTACTCGGTGAGTACCATCGCCGGGGAGGCGTGTTGACGCGCACATAGGTTGTGCCGGTCAAGACGGATTTGGGTACACAAATCCGGTCTGCACTGTTTAGCAGTGTATATGTACTGTTTAGCAGTATATCAAGTATTCCGAAGAATTCAGTTATTGTCAAGAATTCAGCGTGGTGATTAGTTAGGCAGACTGTCATCATTGTCGATCATTGTTACAATGTTTAATGTTTAATGTTTAAAGTGTTCAAAATATTGTAGTATGAATGACTGTTCATTGTTCAGTGTTCATTTATTGTGTTTTTCGTATTAAGAAAATTCAAGAGTAAGTATCAGATCAGTTGTAAATATGCCGCTCTTCTCGAAGTTAAGACAGATTACTACCAGAAAAGGGGTGCTTGAAGAAGCAGTTCCTATTCCTCCTAGGGACACTCCAGGGCATTTTATGTACCATAAACATGGCTTAGATGCCATATTATTTCTTGATCTATGGGTAGATTATACCAAGGGATTACCGGAAAGTCAAAGGTGGCCCATAGCGGGAACCTGGGATGCAGAGTGCATCATGAAAGTGGAGGAAGAGTTATGGAAAAGAAAGGTCAGACAGTCACAGAAAGACGCTGTTGAGTTATGGCGTAAAGAATCTCATAGACGAACAGAAAAAGCACGTAGACAAGAAGAGAGGAGTAAAGAAAGTTCAAATAAAGTTCAAGAAAATCTATTAATTGAGGAAGGTATCCGAGTGAGATCAGAACAAGTAAATAGACAAAGAAATGCTCTTATGAATGGTATGTATCCCCTACTAGCCGAAGGATTACCTAAGGCTGCTCCAGAGATACCAAAAGACTTGCCACCCCCATTATTTCCAATTAAGGTACATCCAAAGGGGCTTCCCAGAACCGCAGAAGATGTTTTTCTTTCCTCATATCTAGATGACGCAGCTCCCGAGTATGCTAACGCCGCACCACATAGACCGTCTGGCGGAGGGGTTCAACGTCAGGATCAGGTATCTGTCCCCGTGCAACAGCAAGTTCCGACACAAGCGTCGGCAAGCACATCTGTTTCCGCATCTGTCTCCGCAGTCGACTCTACAGAGGTATCGACACCCATAGTTGCTGTGTCACGTTCAACGAACCCATTCACACCCGACGCCCCAGATAGGGCCACGGGAGGTGCTAGCAGTACTTTTACACCACCTAGAATAAATAAACTTGTCTTTCAAGAGTCAGCACATTCACGTACACCTAAATTTGTAAGTGAACGTACGCTTAAGGAACTCCTTGTAAATTGTAGATATGACCCGGTGGTTGGTAAAGAGGACGAAATGGTCCTGGCATCATTACGTATCAGGCGAGCCGCAGAGTATTTAGCGAGGTTACCAGGGATGACTACGCATCTAGACAACATATATCATTTTGTTCAAACAGGACGAGATCCAGGATGTATTAACAGAGCTATGGAATTCCAGAAAGTAGAGATACAGGGGGAACTGTTACGTTTCCTCATAAACTGTATGATCAGAAATCAAGATCGTCCGGGGGTAGACCCGAATGCAATGCTTATTCTTACAAGATGGAGTCAGAATATATCAGAAGGGAGACACGATAAGCAAAATTGTATAATAGCCATGTGCCGAAAAATACGTAAAGAAATAGAGCGTATTCATGAAGAAAGATTGGGAACAGACGAGTTTGAGCAAGATGAAGTGTCCGAATCAGGGAATTCCGCAAGACAGTCAGAGACCATAGCCTATGTAGGCAGAGGAAGATCCTGTGAAAATACTAGATGTTTTCCTGATCCAATACATTCTGTATGCCCAAAAAACAGCAGAACGTATCCGACGCCTGTAATAAATCTGAAGTCTCCTGAACATTCGTTTCAAGCCGCAGATAAGATACTACGAGAACGAAGGGGTTACCACCTCCTCGATTCCATGGATGAGCAAGAATTAGCCAGATCAGCCGTTCACTGGATTGACAGTCCTGAAAAATACGGTGATGAGACCGTAGCACACACGTTTCTCAATCTCAGTACAGATGAACAACGCTTAGCTGGAATCTATATGATTCAGCAACTCCTCATATTATATAAGTGCCAACATGCTGACCCTGGTCCTTTACCTGATATATTAACGGAACTACTCACAAACAGATGGAGAGGTTCTAGTAATAAGCTAATTAAAGAGATATTAGTGTCACGTAAACAGTATGTCCTTTTTGTAAGTCCGGATTCTCTCTCGCTGCCCCACAGAGAAAGAACGCCGTACTATATGGATAGACAAAATCCTTTACGAGAAGTGCACCCAATAAAAGGCGAAGACAATGAGTTTCACCGTGTATTTGTTTACACACCCATATCAAAAATGGAATTATTAGAAATGAAGAAAGTAGTACCTAGTCATGACAAAGACCCAGCGGGTTTCCACCGAGAAATTAAAGACATGTTACTGATGGGAGAGTACACCTTTCCTGATATTATGACGATATTAAAGGTGCTTTTGCCTGCTGGCATTTATGAAAAACTGAAAGAAAAAGAGTGGGAAGTAGGAGACCAAAAGATAGACTGGACAGCATTAGCAGAGGAAGAAAGGAGCCGAACTGCAGGTTCGGGGCTCGGGGATAAAGTTAAACTGTTACCAGGTTTACTAGTACAGGTACTGCCACGTTTATTAACTACAAAAAAGGAAGATTGGGGTGCAATCACAGCCTGCAAACAAAAGCAAGATGAAGACACAAGCGATTATTATGCTCGATTTGAAAAATGTTTTGGTATAAATAGTGGTATAAAAGCAAGTAGTGACTCATATCCACATTTATTTGTGACAAAATTGGTGGAAAATGCATTGCCTCCAGTGAAGAATAGAATATTGAAATTCGAGAGTACCTGGCAAAGTAACACTCCGTCGCAAATGCTACAAATGTTACAGTATCATCACAATAGAATTAGGGATGAACAAGAACACGAGCATAGACGCATGAAGGATACAAAAATGAAAATGCTAGTTTCTCAGACAGTACCAGCAGATGGTCACAAAAAGGGTGTGACACATTCTGGTGATTCTGCAGTTCCTGTAAAAGGAACCTGCAATTACTGTAAACAACTAGGCCATTATGTACATGATTGTCCAGTCCTGAAACGTAATATAGCTACAGGTATTGCAAAAGAGAGACCACGATTAGTTAGACAAGATCAGAATGAACAAGGAGCTATGCAGCATGGACAGTCCATGCCAGTTCAGCAACAGTCCATGCCAGCCTCACAGCAACCCATACAGTTTGTGCCAGCTGCACCACCGTTGCCTGCTCCTGCCACACAAACAACAACACGACAAATGTATCAGACTGCACAGTATGAATACCCTGAATATCAGCATTACGCATGAACCAGCCTAGAGAGGGAAGTTGACTTACCGCTTATCGAGATTCCTGTAGATCAAGAAGGACCTTATGTACATAGTGAATTATTAGGTCAAGATAGAAAATTCTTACTCGATACAGGGGCAAGTCGAACAACTATAAAACGTAGTGAAGTTCCAGGGGCACCCCTCTCAGGCTCTCAAAATGTTTCCCTTGGTTTTTCGGGAAAACCTATTGTTAATGAAGTATCACAGCCTCTACCACTTACGATAGGACCTTTGACACGAACTACAGATTTATTGCTTACTAAATCATGCCCAGAAAATCTGTTAGGAATTAAAACTCTGAAAGCACTAGGAGCCATAATATGTTGTTCTCCGGAAGGAGTAAGGTTGTTTTTGCGGGATTTTAAAGGTCACTATGTGTCTAGAGACATGGATCCCCGACTACAGACTTTACCAGTACATCTATGGGCACAAGGCCCTACGGATGTTGGCTGCATGAACATTACACCCTATCGAGTTACATTAAAAGCAGGAGTGGTACTACCACGAATGCGACAATACAAGTTACCGCATGATGCTGTAGTGGCTTTGCTGAAAATCATTGATGAGCTGATTGCCCAGGGAGTAGTTATAGAAACAGACTCCAATATATGTAATTCACCGATAATTCCGATTCTTAAACGAACTGACCCTACTGCCCCACCAGTATACCGATTGGTTATTGATTTGCGTGAACTAAACAAGTGTATTGTACCACAATTCCCTGTGGTCCCTGATATATCATCATTGTTGACAGCAATTGATTCCGAAGCAACATTTTTTACTGTAATTGATCTCAAGAATGCTTTTTTCAGCGTCCCAATAGATCCGGAAAGCCAATACTTGTTCGGATTCAGTTTAAATGGGCGCAGCTTTAAATTCTCACGCGCTCCCCAAGGATTTACAGAAAGCCCCAGCATCTACAGCCAAGCACTGAAACGAGAACTTGACAGTATCCACATGCCACTCAATACAGCACTGCTTCAATATGTCGATGATCTGCTGATCACCGCAAGAAGCGAGCCAGAATGTGAAAAGGCTTCTCTGACAGTTTTACATTTCCTAGCCGACAAGGGGCACAAGGTGTCCCCTTCTAAGCTGCAATTCTGTGTTCAGCGAGTTATTTATCTTGGTCACTCGCTGTCCAAGGAGGGAAGGCAGCTTACACCAGATCGCATCCAGTTAATTGCTAACATGTCAATACCCCAGACACAAAAGGAGGTGCGAGCTTTCATAGGCCTCACTTCATATTGTAGGCAGTGGATCCCTCAGTACGCATTTCTAGCAAAACCACTCATTCAGTTAACCACACAGGAGGCAGCCACATCGACTGTTCTCCCTTGGACTCAGGAACATACACAAGCTTTTGAAAGCCTAAAGGAAGCTTTATGTCAAGCACCTGTTTTAGCAACGCCATGTTATAGCAAACATTTTACACTTTTTGTTACAGAACGCGAAGGTACTGCCTTGTCAGTACTCACTCAGGATCAAGCAGGATCACGCAAGCCATGTGCTTATTTTTCCAGTACATTAGATCCCGTAGCTCAGGCTTTGCCTGCATGCCTGAAATCAGTGGCAGCGACAGCTTTAGCAATCAGACAAAGCGATGCCATAGTATTAGGACACCCATTGACAGTACAAGTACCACATGCAGTAGAGGTTCTTGTGAACCGAACACAAACACAACACTTGACCATAGCAAGACTTACCGGTTATGAACTGACATTGTTTCAACCACACATAGAGATCCGACGGTGTAATACATTGAATCCTGCTACACTATTACCTGTAATTGGAACAGACCCACTAGCTCATGATTGTGTTGAAATCATTGAAATAAAGACGAAACCTAGACAAGACTTGACAGACGTTCCATTGTTAGATCCAGACCTGACGTTGTATGTAGACGGATCGTGCATGAGAACAAGTACAGGAGATTTAGTGGCCGCGTATGCAGTCACAACAGACACTGAAGTTATTGAAACAAATTGTATAGATACTTTGTCAGCCCAAGCAGCAGAACTTATTGCTCTAACACAAGCCTGTATTCAAGCCACAAATAAGAAAGTTAATGTATACACTGACTCACGTTATGCATTCGGAGTTGTACACGACTTCGGCGTGCTGTGGCGAGAGAGAGGTTATTTAACGTCCCATGGTGCCCACATTCAGCACGGACCCCTCATTCATGCTTTGTTAGACGCAATACATCTACCCACTGCTATATCGATTATGAAATGTAAAGCACACACGAAGGTTACTGATACCATTTCTCAAGGCAATGATTTAGCTGACAAAACAGCTAAACAGACTGCTCAGAATCGCACATTAGACATGACAAAGCCAATAGTTCAGACACCAACACAGTGTATGACAATTAAGGACCCCGCACTTGACGTAATTGACATACAGACACATGCCACAGCAGAAGAAATAAAGAAGTGGACTGAACTAGGAGGGATCCAGACAGATCAAGGATGGATGACGAAGGAGAAATCTGTATGGTTTCTCCCTGATTCCATGGTTCAAGTCATTATAGCTACAGTTCACAGTCCAGCACATTTAGGAGAGAAGGCTATGCTAGACAGCATTCAGCACATTTGGTTCAATAAACATTTACGAGCAGCAGCTAAACAAAAAGTTCGTACCTGTATGATATGTTGTCAGTTTAATCCAGGAAAGAGTGTTCCCGTAGAGCAGGGTGGATTTCAGCCTCCTGACCATCCTTTTGAAGTTCTCCAGATGGATTATATTCAGATGGAACGTTGTCGAGGATTCAAATATGTTCTCGTAGTTGTCTGCGCTCTCTCCCGTTGGACAGAGGCGTATCCCGTATCAGATTACACTGCCCCGACTACTGCCAAGCAGCTAATTAGAGAATTCTTCCCACGGTACGGTTTACCACGTGTTGTATATTCAGATAACGGTCAGCCTTTCTCATCCGAATTAATGAAACATGTCTCACTCTTGTTGGGATATCAGTGGAAATTCCACTGTGTCCGACACCCCGAGGCAGCAGGTCTCGTGGAACGACATAATCAACTTTTAAAAATCAGATTGTCTAAAATATGTCAGGAAAAGGGTGTGGACTGGATAGTAGCCTTACCAGTTGCGCTATTTTACATGAGGATGGTAGCACACTCTCGAACAGGGCTATCGCCTTATGAGGTGATCTTTGGTAGGCCACCGAATATGTGGGGGACGCCTATACCCCGTAAAATAACTGATGTTGACTGTAATATGCTGACAGATTACCTGGCTTCCTTGATGTCTGCACTACAATCTTGTCGTTCACAGGTAGTCGCAGCTTTTCCTGACAACACCGAGGTGAAACCTCATGACGTAATTCCCGGCGATTATGTTCTCGTCAGGAATTTTGATCGGAAAACCCAACTGGAGCCAAGGTGGAGGCTTCCTAAGTTGGTCCTGCTAACGACCAGAACAGCTGTGAAGATCGAAGGGAGGAAAGGCTGGGTGCATTCCAGCCATATCAAAAAATTTCATGGACTTCCTCCTGACACAAACAGTACTCCCCGTGTGTCTTCCCCCATTGACTCAAAGCTACCTTTGGCTGAGGCCAGTAGCACCGAACTCTATAAACAGAAACTCAGGTCCAGATCTAAACTGTCGGACGATTTGATTGTTTAAGTCCTCTCCAAGGTGAAGCGGTTGAATCTGTCCCGACATGTATCCCTTAGGTCTGAATCATGTAGAGTCCAGAATCATAATGAAACGACATGCTTATTGTAAATCACTGCGTAGCCACTGTATTGTGACTTTATTAATTTTGTTTTTCTTGAGTTTTTTAATAGTTACTGCAAGTATATTGTTGCATATGTATTATCCTGTTTCTAAACGTGCTTTCAATATAACTGATGAACATTCTTTTAGTGACTTACCCCCACATGAGTTGTCCTATAGACTTGCGCTGCGTAATAACACATTCATTAGTATGTTACATCATTTCCATCAGACTAGTAATGCCACCAATTGTTGGGTGTGTGGCCGACTTCCTCCCTATCAGAATAACAAAGGAGTTCTGCCTTTCTTTTCACATCCGTTCACACACAATGGCTCCTGTGGAGCATGGTTTAGTTTATTAAATTCCATAGACCCAGACACAGCAGTTTATCAACAACATTGGATATGGGGAAATTTGAATCTAGTTTTATTCAAAGTCTGTCACCCTAATAAGGAGGGTCACCCCAGTAGAACAGGAACTGATTTAGAAAATGAAGTGTATAAATTAGGTAATTTTACGCCTAATCTTATGATTTTGAATGTCAAATCCGAAGTTGAACTAATTCTGCCCACTATGTCTGTATTTCCAGTTAAGGGTGAATTATGTGTGAGAAAAGTTGGTTCCATACATATGGGCCATAGCCAATGCGTTACTATAGTAGAATATAGTGATCAAGGCAAGTCTACATTTAGAGCTTCTCGCCATTCTTACTTCATATGTGGCCAGACGGCATATATGCGTCTGCCTCTAGATTGGGATGGTACCTGTTACATAGCATTCCTTTTGCCACCTGTTTTCCTAGCTCCCCCTGATTATTATCGAAATGTTCATTTAGTACACAATAGAGAGCGAAGAGATCTCCCAGTTGTCGATTATACTGAGACAGCATGGGACAAATATGTAGATTTCAATAAAGGTATCTTTCCCTATATAGGTACTATATCAAATAGTAAGCTGATACGCAGACTCACCAAGACTCTTGAAGCTGTAGTAAACGAGACTATAGCCGCCCTAGGCAATCTGACAGAGGAACAATCAGTGATGAGAATTGTTGTTCTCCAGAATCGTCTTGTCCTTGACGTCATCCTGGCCGATAGGGGCGGAGCTTGCAGGGTCATCGGATCCAGCTGCTGCATATTCATACCAGAAAATTCGCCATCCGTATATAAAGCCATAACTCGCCTTCATAAGATTGTAAGCCAGATACACGAGAATCCAGGCACTTGGACGTGGTCCGGGTGGTTTTGGAGTGTGATATCAGCCTGGGGATGGAGAGTTCTATCCTTCCTAGGTATTGGCCTTCTCATACTATTCAGTTGCTGTCTATGTCTACAATGTGGACCAGCGATTTGTGGTCTGTGTGCCACATCGTGTATTCCACCACCAAGGTCTCGTTCAGAATGCCGGAAGAAGAAGGAAGAAGAAATGATGCTCCATGAGCAAATCGATGGAATGATGAAGATTGATGTCTCTTGAAGGGCAAGAAGGGGACAAGGAGGGAATGTGGAAATGTGGATTTTCCTGATCAGTTATGTCCCCTATCTTGGACCCCAACGGTTCTATATGCATGTTACAAGTACATGTATGTTCCCTCCAGTTCCAGTTTCTAAGACGCAAACATATGTGTGTCTTCCGTCGACATGTTCTCTGTCAGATCCGCCATCAATGGGCTGGATATTCGATTCCTAAGTATGAAAGGCCACCGACTTTATATGGCTAAGTTACTCCATTTTTACAGTTCAGGCAAGTAGGCCCGATTCTGTCCTCAAAGCCTTTCCCTGCTCTCTGTCTCTGACAGCTTCAGCTTGAGCTCGCATCTGTATCCATGAACTTTGTCCTACTCCCTGTGCAGCTAACAATGTCTGCCTCGGCCAGTTTTCGCCTGCCTGCCAAGAAGTTGTATTTCACCTTCGAATTATCTATTTTGCTCTTCAGCCGATGCATTCCTGTCAAGTGATTTAGGTAAACATTTCCTTTAGCTCACAAGCAAGGACTCAGCCTTTCCGTCCTCCTGCAAGTGATTCATAGCCCTGCTGCCATGGAAAGTTTTCTGCCCCTCGCATCTCATATAGACACTTAGACGCTTGTACACGCACACACAGTTAGTATAGAATAGATTCTGTCCGAGAGTCCTTCCTTGTGGATAACATAGTTCTCCAAACATAGGATGGTAGATATGATTTGGGATTAGGTTGACTTGACCCCCCAGACTTCTCGTCTCCACATGTAGAGCTAAATGTCAAGTCCCCTTCACCCCCTAGTTGCACGTCAATTACACGTCATGCTGCTGCGCGCGCATCTATGCCAAGTATTATCTTATAGATCCACCTATGTCTGATAATGCAAACCAATCATGTTTCTTTTATTCATTATTACGCCTAGTTTCGATTACGTACCTGTTTTTGTCACTCTTCTTATCAAATGTTACGCCTTCTACATTCGTTTCATTGTAATGCACTTATTATAAAAATACATGTCTGTCAATAAATTATTGTACTTCACTTCCTGAACCCTCGTGGTGACGGAACCTGAAGGCCGCGACTCGAGTCGGCCATTTTGAATGGAATAAAGCCCATTTAGAAAACCTCTTATACCACGGATTCTGCCTCTTGTTATTTTGAGCTATTTTACTTTATTTTAGGATTCCGTATGAAATTCAGTCCGGTATTTTATTTACCACAAGGTAACTCCAGCACTATGGTGCTCCTGTGGGTGTTGGCTCTAGAACTACTTACCCTGTAAGTGACTTGCTTGTAGACTCTCCCGAAGTATCCTTAAACTCTTAATTTCCAATCGCGACTTGCTCCTTTGAAGTCAATAGGGATTTGCGGCTGTGTTCTCACACTGCATGCGTCTCCCGTGGGTCCTTTACTTACCTGTCTTGGGTGGTTTCGTGAGGCCCCAGCGCTTGTGAAGGCCCTAGGCCTTGTCACTTTGCAAGTCGTTGTTCTTAAGTCTCTTTATTAGTATATGGTCTGGTACGCCCCTAGTGCCCTAGCCATATTTGTGCTTAACTTATTGTAAAACATTGATTGTGCATATGTTCCTGCCTTCTAATCTCATAAAGAGATTAGTAGAGAGTTGTTTAGTAATAAATACCTATATATTTGATATATATACCTGTGTGGTGTCCTTTCATTTGGTAATTCAAGAGATTATAAGGTAAAACAAGCTGCTTTACATACCTCTAAAGACTTAGCCTGAAGGCTGCTCTCCACAGCTACCACTAGGATAGCTTTCTTAAAAGGTTTTCTTAAACCTACTACCATAAGAGTCGAATTGTACTGGTGCAAGGTATCCACCTTAACTAGTGAACAGCATATACCAGGCAAACTTCTCACACTGGGGTCCTGATTAGCAGGGCCACAGCCAGACTAAGGTCGAAAAACAGCGAAACACCAGGAAAAAGTGGGGGTACCCATGTGAAGCAGATCCTACTCTCCTATATCCCCAACCTCCTTGTGCACCTCTCTTGCCTCTTTTTCCACCTCTGTTGGTTCTTTCTGCACCCCTTCTGCCAGTTTCTGCAACCCTCTTGCCTCTTTCTGCTGTTCTCTTGCCTCCTTCTGCACCTCACTTGCCTCTTTCCATACTTCTATTGCCTCTTACTCAACCTCACTCAATTTGATCTGTACCCCTTTTCCCTCTTTCTGCACTACTTTTGTCTCTCTCTGCACACCTCTTCCCTCTTTCTGCACCCATTTTGCCTGTGTCTGCACGTCTCTTGCCTCTTTCCGCAATTCTATTGCCCCTTTCTGTACCTCTCTTGCTTTTTTCTAGACCCCTGTTGTCTCTTTCTGCACTCTTGATGTCCCTTTCTGCATTTATCTTGCTTCTTTCTGCACCCTTCTTCCCTTTTTTGTATCACTCTTGCCTCTTTCTGCTGTTCTCTTGTCATTTTCTGCACCTCTCTTGCTTCTTTCTGCACCTTAATTGCCTCGTTCTGCACTTCTCTTGCTTCTTTCTATACCTCTGTGGCTTCTTTCAGCAATTCTCTTGCCTCTTTCTGCACTTCTCTTGCTTGTTTCTGCACCTCTCTTGCATCTTTCTGCACCTCTGTTGCCTCTTTCTGCACTTCTCTTGCTTGTTTCTGCACTTCTCCATCTTTCTGCACCTCTGTTGCCTCTTTCTGCACCTCCCGTGCTTCTTTCTGCACCCCTCTTGCCAATGTATACACCCCTGGTTTCTCTTTCTGCACATCTCTTGCATCATTCTGCACTTGTGTTCCCTCTTTCTGCACCTTTCCTGCCTGTTTCGGCACCTCTCTTGTTTCTTTCTGTACCTTTGTTGCCTCTTTCTGTACCTTACATGCCTCTTTGTGCACCTCCCCTACCTTTTTTTGCACCCCTCTTGCCTCTTTTTCTAACATTGTTGGTTCTTTCTGCACCCCTTTTGCCTGTTTCTGCAAATCTCATGCCTCTTTCTGCTGTTCTGTTGCCTCCTTTTGCACCTCAATTGCCTCTTTTTGCACTTCTATTTCCTCTTTCTGAACCTCACTCTCTTTTTTCTGGATCCCTCTTCCCCCTTTCTGCACCACTCTTTTCTCTCTGTGCACACCTCTTTCCTCTTTCTACACCAATTTTGCCTGTTTCTGCAACTCTCTTGCCTCTTGCTGCAGTTCTTCTGCCTCTTTCTGCACCTCTCTTACTTCTTTCTGCACCCCTGTTTTCTCTTTCTCTACTTGTCTTCCCTCTTTCTGTACCTCTCTTGCTTCTTTCTGTACTTCTCATTCTTATTTCTGTACCTCTCTTGTTTCTTTATGCACCCTTCTTCCCTTTTTTGCACCTCTCTTGCCTCTTTGTGCACCTCACTTGTCTCGTTCTGCACTTCTCTTGCTTCTTTCTACACCTCTGTGGCTTCTTTCAGCAATTCTCTTGCCACTTTCTGTACTTCTCCTGCTTGTTTCTGCACCTCTCTTGTGTCTTTCTATACCTCTGTTGCCTCTTTCTGCACCCCTTGCCTATGTTTGCACTCCTGGTTTCTCTTTCTGCACATCTCTTAAATCTTTCTGCACCCCTGTTCCCTTGTTCTGTACCTTTCTTGCCTGTTTCTGCACCTCTCTTGACCCTTCCTGTACCTCTGTTGCTTCTTTCTGTACTTCTCTTGCTGTTTCTGCACCCTTTGCGCCTCTTTCAGCACCTGTTGCTTCTTTTTTCTCTTCTCTTTCTTGTTTCTGCACCCCTCCTGCCTCTTTCTGTACTTGCATTGCCTCTTTGTGCACCTCTCCTATCTTTTTCTGCACCCCTCTTGCCTCTTTTTCCACCACTGTTGTTTATTTCTGCACTGCTCTTGCTTCTATCTGCACCATACTTGCCTCTTTCTGCACTTCTCTTGCTTGTTTCTATACCTCTGTTGCTTCTTTCAGCAATTCTCTTACCTCTTTCTCCACGTCTATTGCTTGTATCTGCACATCTGTTGCCTCTTTATGCACCTCATTTGCTTCTTTCTGCACCCCTGTTGCCTCTTTTGGCATCTCTCTTCCCTCTTTCTGTACCTCTCTTGCCTCTTTTTTGCACCCTTGTTCTCTCTTTCTTCACCTTTTCTGCCTGTGTATGTGCCTCTCTTGCTTCTTTCTGTAACTCTGTTGGTTCTTTCTGTACTTTTCTTGCCTCTTTTTCACCTCTGTTGGTTCTTTCTGCACCCCTTTTGCCTTTTTCTGTACCGCTCTTCCCTCTTTCTACACCTCTCTTGTCTCTCTCTGCACTTCTATTGCCTCTTTCTGCTCCTCTCTTGCTTCTTTCTGCACTTCTTTTGCTTCTTTCTGCACCCTTCTTCCCTTTTTTTTGCATCCCTCTTGCCTCTTTCTGCTGTTCTCTTGTCATTTTCTGTACCCCTCTTGTCTCTTTTTGCACCTCACTTGCCTCTTTCTACACCTTTCTTCTTTCTTTCTACACCTCTGTTGCTTCTTTCTTCAATTCTTGTGCCTCTTTCTCTGCTCTTGTGTCTTTCTGCTCCTCTGTTGCCTCTTTCTGCACCTCATTTGCTGCTTTCTGTACCCCTCTTGCCTATTTTTGCACCCCTTTTTTCTCTTTCAGCAACTCACTTGTGTCTTTCTGCACCCCTGTTCCCTCTTTCTGTACCTTTCCTGCCTCTTTCTGTACTTCTCTTGTCACTTTCTGCTGTTCACTTGCCTCTTTCTGCACTTCTATTGCTTTTTTCTGAACCTCACTCTCTTTTTTCAGTACCCCTCTTCCCTCTTTCTGCACACCTCTTCCCTATTTCTGCACCAGTTTTGCCTGTTTCTGCAACTCTCTTTCCTCTTTCTGCAGTTCTTTTGCCTCCTTCTGCACCTCACTTGCCTCTTTCTGCACTTCTATTGCCTCTTTCTGCACCTTTCTTGCCTTTTTCTGCACCCCTGTTGTCTCTTTCTGAACCCCTGTTGTCTCTTTCTGCACCTGTATGTCTTCCCTCTTTCTGCATCTCCCTTGCTTCTTTCTGCACGTCTCTTGCTCTTTCTGCACCCTTCACTCCTCTTTCAGCACCTGTTGCTTATTTCTGTAATTCTCTTCCTTCTTTCTGCACCCCTCTTGCCTCTTTCTGTACTTGTCTTGCCTCTTTGTGTACATCTCGTACCTTTTTCTGCACCCCTCTTGCCTCTTTTTGCACCTCTGTTGGTTCTTTCTGAGCTGCTCTTGCTTCTTTCTGCACTTTACTTGTCTCTTTCTGCACTTCTCTTGCTTTTTTCTATACTTCTGTTGCTTCTTTCAGCAATGCTCTTGCCTCTTTCTGCACTTCTCTAGCTTTTTTCTATACTTCTATTGCTTATTTCAGCAATTCTCTTGCCTCTTTCTGCACTTCTCTTCCTTCTTTCTGTACCCCTACTGCTTCTTTCTGTACCTTTCTTGCTTCTTTGTGCACCTCTTTCTGCACCCATCTTGCCTCTTTTTGCACCTCCGTTGGTGCTTTCTGCACCCCTTTTGCCTGTTTCTGCAACTCTCTTGCCTTTTTCAGCAATTCTCTTGCCTCCCTCTGCACCTCACTTACCTCTTTCTGCACCTCTCTTGCTTTTTTCTGCACCTCTGTTGTCTCTTTCTGCACCCCTGTTGTCTCATCCTGCACTCGTCTTCCCTCTTTCTGCACCTCTCTTGCTTCTTTCTGCACTTCTCTTGCTTCTTTCTGTACCTCTTTTGCTTCTTTCTACACCCTTCTTCCGTTTATTGCATCCCTCTTGCCTCTTTCTGCTGTTCTCTTGTCGTTTTTTGTACCTCTCTTGCCTCTTTTAGCACCTCACTTGCTTCTTTCTGCACTTCTCTTGTTCTTTCTGCACCCTTCATTCCTCTTTCAGCACATGTTGCTTCTTTCTGCAATTCTCTTCCTTCTTTCAATATTTGCAATACCAACCGAGCAGCGGGACTCACCAGGCGAGATCCACTAGACCACCAGGCTTAACGGGACGCTGACGCTGTGTGTTCCCCTCGCCGCCACCGTCCATCGTTGGCCGCAGTGGGGGGGAACTACAGCTCCCGGCATCCTTTGCTGCCGCTAGGACCTCCTTCCGGACAGTTCCGCGCCCGGAGGCGCTACATAAGCAGAGGCTCCCTCGGTGGAGCGGGGGGACCATTTGCAATACCAACCGAGCAGCGGGACTCACCAGGCGAGATCCACTAGACCACCAGGCTTAACGGGACGCTGACGCTGTGTGTTCCCCTCGCCGCCACCGTCCATCGTTGGCCGCAGTGGGGGGGAACTACAGCTCCCGGCATCCTTTGCTGCCGCTAGGACCTCCTTCCGGACAGTTCCGCGCCCGGAGGCGCTACATAAGCAGAGGCTCCCTCGGTGGAGCGGGGGGACCATTTGCAATACCAACCGAGCAGCGGGACTCACCAGGCGAGATCCACTAGACCACCAGGCTTAACGGGACGCTGACGCTGTGTGTTCCCCTCACCGCCACCGTCCATCGTTGGCCGCAGTGGGGGGGAACTACAGCTCCCGGCATCCTTTGCTGCCGCTAGGACCTCCTTCCGGACAGTTCCACGCCCGGAGGCGCTACATAAGCAGAGGCTCCCTCGGTGGAGCGGGGGGACCATTTGCAATACCAACCGAGCAGCGGGACTCACCAGGCGAGATCCACTAGACCACCAGGCTTAACGGGACGCTGACGCTGTGTGTTCCCCTCGCCGCCACCGTCCATCGTTGGCCGCAGTGGGGGGGAACTACAGCTCCCGGCATCCTTTGCTGCCGCTAGGACCTCCTTCCGGACAGTTCCGCGCCCGGAGGCGCTACATAAGCAGAGGCTTCCTCGGTGGAGCGGGGGGACCATTTGCAATACCAACCGAGCAGCGGGACTCACCAGGCGAGATCCACTAGACCACCAGGCTTAACGGGACGCTGACGCTGTGTGTTCCCCTCGCCGCCACCGTCCATCGTTGGCCGCAGTGGGGGGGAACTACAGCTCCCGGCATCCTTTGCTGCCGCTAGGACCTCCTTCCGGACAGTTCCGCGCCCGGAGGTGCTACATAAGCAGAGGCTCCCTCGGTGGAGCGGGGGGACCATTTGCAATACCAACCGAGCAGCGGGACTCACCAGGCGAGATCCACTAGACCACCAGGCTTAACGGGACGCTGACGCTGTGTGTTCCCCTCGCCGCCACCGTCCATCGTTGGCCGCAGTGGGGGGAACTACAGCTCCCGGCATCCTTTGCTGCCGCTAGGACCTCCTTCCGGACAGTTCCGCGCCCGGAGGCGCTACATAAGCAGAGGCTCCCTCGGTGGAGCGGGGGGACCATTTGCAATACCAACCGAGCAGCGGGACTCACCAGGCGGGATCCACTAGACCACCAGGCTTAACGGGACGCTGACGCTGTGTGTTCCCCTCACCGCCACCGTCCATCGTTGGCCGCAGTGGTGGGGAACTACAGCTCCCGGCATCCTTTGCTGCCGCTAGGACCTCCTTCCGGACAGTTCCGCGCCCGGAGGCGCTACATAAGCAGAGGCTCCCTCGGTGGAGCGGGGGGACCATTTGCAATACCAACCGAGCAGCGGGACTCACCAGGCGAGATCCACTAGACCACCAGGCTTAATGGGACGCTGACGCTGTGTGTTCCCCTCGCCGCCACCGTCCATCGTTGGCCGCAGTGGGGGGGAACTACAGCTCCCGGCATCCTTTGCTGCCGCTAGGACCTCCTTCCGGACAGTTCCGCGCCCGGAGGCGCTACATAAGCAGAGGCTCTCTCCGCGTCGCGGGACGCGCGCGGACATCGCCGGGCTGAGCCCGGGCAGAGGGCGGGCCGTCTGTGGCCATCAGGGGCAGACAGAGGCAGGGCTGGGCCACCCCCCTTGCATCGTCAGGCTGTACAGGTATTTATACAAACCATGGGGAAACGTACGATGAAGCCCACATCTGCCACTACTGCTATCCCTATTGAACAGCCCACATCGATTGATACATTACTGGCTAACGCCCTCACTATGGTTACCAACGAGATTGCTGATACCGAACGCAGGATGTCCTTCGGATTCCCTACTACTACCCTGCCATGTTCCCAGTCCCCTAATGTTTTACCTACCTTGGGTCTCCCTCTCTCCCCTACAGTAACGGTCATCAAACCATCAGCCCAAGCTGACACTGTAACCCCCATTACTGACACAACCAGTTTGGTGACTGTACCTGCAACTGACCGACTAGTGGAACCCGCACTAGATAAAACACCATGTCCCAAATCAACAACAAGGGAGAAACGTAAGAGAGGCCCAGTGAAATGTACCATAAACAAAAGGAAACAATCAAGACACTGTAGAAACCAACCTACCCCACAAAGTTTATGGAACAAAAACAAAGGAAATGACTGTGAAATAGTGATATCAGGTACCATTGAGGACTTATCATCGCAACTTTCACCATTGGATGAAGGAACGGGAAGACTCACTGTCTCTATTTGTAGACCAGAGTCTTCAGCCCTGGATAAAGGTACTTGTGGGGTCCCTATATCATGTGATGAGAGTACTGACAATTCGGTCAGCACCCAGACTGAGCCCATTGACCGAAATATCCAACCCAAAGTCAATGGCAATTTGATTGAAACTATCGTTGATACCATTTTTAAGCAAGTCGAAATTCAAATAGCTAAACAATTTAATGTTGTTTTTAAGAGACTGGACAAAATTGAAAACCTTGTCAAAAAAGAGGAAATTAAAAGGAAAGGTATCATTAGTGTGGATGCAGCCCGGGGTGAAAAAATTATGAATAAGTTAGAATCACTATGTAATGGTCTGAGGGAGGGGGGTTTGGCCACTGCTGATGATTCTGGCCATAGTAACACTAAAAGCTTAACAGCTGTTAAAGCTGTCTCATCTAGCAGCATTTTAGCTAATACCCCACCCGCACTGACCATGGGCCCAAATCATGACTCTTTTGGAGTAGCAGGAAGAGCTACTACTAATATTGTGAGCTCGGATGCTAATCCCACTATTACTCCATCAGTAACCCTAAAAGATAGGACAGGCAACACATCGGATAGTGTAAGCACAAGCAGAGGTGCGTTAGTAAGAAATAGTACCACTAATAATTTAGGGCCATCACTTCACTTACCCCCAGAAGCCTGCCCATATGTTCTAGTGTTAGCAGGCGTACCAGCCCTTAATGAAAACCAAAGCGAGTCATGGCCACAACTGCATAACGAATGCATTGATTGGCTGACTAAACATAAAGGGGCAAGATGGAACATATCAAATGAGATTATATCAACTCGTCGGGTAAGCTGGGTGGGCCCACAACATAAAAATATTAGTGGGGACTGTATAGTGATCAACTTCCGACACCCGAGCTCTGTAAGATTCTTTTTAGATACACATAACACCTATGCCAGCACATCTACTGCCATAACTCTTCACCCATTGGGCCACTTTTACAGGCCCCCACACAGAATATTTCAAACGGCCTCCAATACCATTCCTTTATCCAACAGATTTTCCGCTCTATCCGAATTAGGAAGCCTAGATTGACCACTACTAACATCTACTATTACACTTGACAAGGTTATTAGCGCAACGCCTTTGGAAACGGCAAAACCTATAAATACTTATAAGCCCTGTCCAGATGGATTAATTCCACCCTATGTAGCACGCCCCGACTCTTCCATTGCCCTTCCCTCTCCCACCACTATTCCACTAACTGATACTTTTAGTGTCATTAGTTGGAATATTGCTGGGCTTTCAAGTAAGATGAAAATTAAAGAATGGGTTACCTGGATAAGTAACTTTGATGTGGTAATGTTGCAGGAAACGTGGTGCACATGCGCCCAATTATTGGAGGGTTTTTTCTGCCATAATCTTACTGCCTTGCCCTCTGTTTCGGGGCGACCAAGTGGTGGTCTATCCATCTGGGCAAAAATCTCTAAGGACGTGAAAATTGAACCTTTACATGTGGTCAGTAAATATCTGATAGCCGTGAAATATGTTGCAAGGTTAAAAATTTGTCTCATAAACTTTTATAATAACGATTTTATTAACCATACAAATCCCATCTTCTTAGAATTGTTCAATTTTATTGATGAAGTTGCGAATGGAGAAAAGTTTGGCCAATTTGATGGTATTTGTGTCGGCGGAGATTTTAATGCCCACATTCACGCCTTGTAGACGAGGTGCTGAATTATTGGATTTATTACATAGCAGGGATTTAGACGATGTAATGAGCTATAGTGGAACCCCTGAGGGAATTGAGCCGGCCCCTACTTATATTGGCCGTGGTAGTTCAACTACGATTGATTATATGTTTACCTCTTCCCTCCTTAGCGAAGTGTTACTCAGTTCCGAGGTTGTTAGTAGTTCATATAGCGATCATCTGCCCATAGTAATCCAACTTAAATCTATTAAAAAACCTATAGGCCCACATGAGACAGGAGCCCAAAATATTACTGTCTCCACAGACGGGCTCAGGATTGTCTGGAGAGGGATCGACAACCAAGAGATCCTATCTACTGTGATTAGGAATAATCCTCTGTTGATCTCTAACTGTTTAGCATTTGGTGGCCCCGATATAATTAAGTCTTTCTGTGATTTATGCATAGTTATAAAAAGGGCAATATCCAGACCGTCAAAAGAACATAATGTAACTAACCAAAGATGGTTCGATACTAATTGTTCGAGGGCCAATAGAGAACTTAGAAAGGCCTTGGCAGTTAAACCCCGAGATGTGTCCCTTGTCAGTTCACTACGCTCCAAATACAAACATGCACTAAAAGTTAGAACTGAGGAGCTTTTAATAAGTCACTGGGATAATCTCACGAAATCCGCTGCCTTAAAAGATTCAACTGGGTTTTGGAGAGATGTAAAGAACTTGAGAGCCCTGGGAAGTAACATCACCCCGATCAATTGCAACATCACAGGAGACTCATGGGTCACCCACTTCTCAAAACTTTATGCGGAAGTTGGAGATCCCACCGAGGATAATTTCCCCGACAGTACCATAGTCATAACATTAGAGGAGGTGGAGGAAGCCATTGCAAATAGTGCTGGTAACAAGGCACCAGGCCCGGATGGCTTGTCTATTGACCAGATTAAATCCAATACAAGCTTCTGGGCCCCCTTACTCTGTAACCTTTTTAACAATCTGAGTAAGAAATCCATCCCCTCGACATGGTCCAGTAGTACCATCGTACCTATTTTTAAAAAGGGAAATAGGTTGGACCCGGGGTGTTATCGACCAATATCATTGATCGATAATACCCTGAAGGTCCTTGGTAGGGTCCTATTTGATAAAATTAGCACATGGGCAGATGATAATTCTATTATCCACCGTTGCCAGCTAGGCTTTAGGAGCAAACTTGGCACGGTGGAACAATGTCTGAACCTCAACCTTATAATGGCTAAATACACAAGAGCCAAACAATCCCCTCTGTATCTTGGGTTTATGGACCTAAGCTCAGCATTTGATTTTGTTAACCGCTCTCGCTTATGGTCCATTCTTTTAAACTACGGTTTAGACGAACCACTAGTCCACTTTTTGGCCAACCTCCATCGCAACCTGAAGGCCCGCGTCCGAATAAATAATGAAGGCGAGGTCTCAAACAAAATTTTAATAGGCAAGGGGGTGAGACAGGGCTGCGTTCTGGCCCCCTTGCTTTTTATACTATACATCAATGAATTAACCCATTCTTTATGTAACTTGACAAAAGACGTCCCTATCATTAATAAGAAACCAATCCCGGCGTTACTCTACGCGGATGATGCGGTACTCATGGGCCGCACTCCGAATGCCCTGCGTACTTTAATATCGGGATTTGTTGATTACATGTTTGACTTAGGTTTGTGCACTAATTTTAGTAAATCCTTTATAATGACCTGCGGCCCTAAAAATTATAAAATCCCAAAGATTGTGATAGGTCAAAACTCTTTAAAAAGCACTTGCACTTTCCCATATTTGGGTCCGCTATTTTCCAATAGCGGCTCGTGGCAACCCCACGTTGCAATGGGGAGAAATAAACTCTCCAAATCGATTAACTCTGTTACCTCTCTCCGTCAACCGCGCCAGGCGGACGTGGTTTCCAGTTTACTACAAATTTACCGGACCCAATGCCTTCCAACTGGTACATACGGTGCTGAAGTCTGGGGGTTCTCGAACTGTTCCGAATTACAGAGAGATGAGAATAGATTTTGTCGGAAAATCTTGGGGGGAGTCATTAGTGCACCAACCACCGTATGCCATAACGAATTAAAACTACACTATGTTGAGGATTTTATAAGAGCCAGACCCGCATTGTTCTGGTTAAGGGTCTGGAAAAACCCGGCAGCTTCCTTGTCCCGTGAGATTATTATGGACTGTCTGAATAGTGAGAATGTCGGCTTAATTCCATGGATTAATGCGGTAGAAAAGAGCCTCGTGAGTGTCAACTATGGTCATCTTTTCACACACCCCGATCAGATCGATGGCTCCCACAAAAACTTGGTGAGAAGGGCACTCTATCAGCATTTCCACAAAGAGAGGGAAAGAGTAGATTCTGCGAAACAATCTACAACCAATTACTTACAAATCCAGGAACCATCCCCCGAATTCCCGATGTTACCACAGCCCTATTTACGTAAAAAACTGGGCAGGTGGAACAGGACCTTACTATTCAGATTTAGGGACCGGAGTATTGTAAATCTCATCTGCTTTCCACTGGGTTACATTAAAAATCTGGAAAAATTAAATTGCCCTTGTGACCATGGTGGAACCCAGAGTATGTTACATTTTATTTTTGGCTGTGGTTTCTACAAGAAATTTACAAGACATTACTTAATCCCCTACTGTAGAAAGCACGACATGACCGATCACAATTATGCTTATAGACACTTTTTAATGTTGGGATCAGATGAATTAATTTTTAGAGTCAGTAATTTTCTTAATGCTATCGTACGTTCACGCAGGTCTTTGAGAATTGATTAATTTTATATTGAGATATGCATTCTGCACTTTAATACACGATTTGCACTAACCTAATGTAATATAACGTATTCATCTTGTTTTCATAATACCTATAGCTATCCTTTTTCTATATACTGCCATATATTGTATCTAAGGTGGTTTTGTGCACTGTACAGTATAAAGGTCATTTGAGTTTTCATAGTTGCTTTTATAAATTATATTTGTAAATGATAAGTTGTGGCCCAAAACTGTAGTATTATATGTGTATTTTAAAATTTTATTTTGTGCTTTTATGGATGGTTTTTGAAATCCGAATAAAGTCTATTTGAATTGAATTTGAATATTCCTTCTTTCTGCACCCCTCCTGCCTCTTTCTATACTTGTCTTGCCTCTTTGTATACATCTCCTACATTTTTCTGTACCCCTCTTGCCTCTTTTTGCACCTCTGTTGGTTCTTTCTGCACCTTACTTGCCTCTTTCTGCACTTCTCTAGCTTTTTTCTATACTTCTATTGCTTCTTTCAGCAATTCTCTTGCCTCTTTCTGCACTTCTCTTCCTTCTTTCTGTACCCCTACTGTTTCTTTATGTACCTTTCTTGCTTCTTTGTGCACCTCTCCTACCTCTTTCTGTACCCATCTTGCCTCTTTTTGCACCTGTTAGTTCTTTCTGCACTTCTCTTGCTTCTTTCTGCACTGCTCTTGCTTATTTTTGCATTCCTCCTGCCTCTTTCTGTACCTCTTTTGAGAATGTCTGCATCCTTCATGCCTCTTTCTACACCCCTCTTCCCTATTTCTCCACCTCTCTTGCTTCTTTCTGTACTTCTCTTGCTTCTTTCTGCACTGCTCTTGCTTCTCTCTGCACCTCTCTTGCAAATATATGTATCCCTCTTATCTCTTTATGTACCCCTGTCCCCTCTTTCTGTACCTTTCTTGCCTGTTTCTGTACCTCTCTTGCCTCTTTCAGCACCTCTGTTGAATCTTTCTGCACTTCTCTAGCCTCTTTAAGCACCTCTGTTGCTTCCTGCACTTCTTCTATTTCCTTCTGCACCCCTCTTGCCTCTTTCTGTTCCCCTTTTGCCTCTTTGTGCACCTCTCCTGCCTCTTCTTGCACATCTCTTGCCATCTGATGCATTTCTCTTGCCTCTTTCTGCACCTCCTTTGCTTCTTTCTGTACTTTTCTTGCCTTTTTCTGTACCCCTCTTTCCTCCTTCTGCCCCTCTGTTGGTTTTTTCTGCACTGCTCTTGCTTCTTTTAGCACATCTGAGGTAGTTTTAATCCCCCTGCCCTATTATGTACACGGGCCTTACAGGGGGATTATGCCAAACTGTGGGGTACCCCAACCCATAGTGTACCCTAGTGCATGTAGGTGTTTTTACTGTATTCTAAGTGTCTTTTAGCATATCACTAGCTCCGGGCCTGGTTAGTCAGAGTCATTTACCACCAGTACCAGTCAGCAAAAAGTTGGGGGCACAGGATGACTTTGCAACAAGGCCTCTTTATGCACCTCTGTTGGTTCTTTCTGCATATCTCTTGCTTCTTTCTGCACCTTTCATCATCTTTCTGGACTGCTGTTGCCTCTTTCTGCATTTCTGTTGCTTCTTTCTGCATATGTCCTACATATGTAGGCATAGTTAGAAATTAGCATTTAAAAAAACCTTAGAAATTCAGTGTAAAAAATGCAGTTTTCAGGGACGTTATAGTTAGAAATTAGCTTTTAAAAAACAGAAGAAATTCACTGAAAAAAACACAGGTTTCAGGGACGTTATAGTTAGAAATTAGCCTTTAAAAACAGAAGAAATTCACTGAAAAGAACACAGGTTTCAGGTATGTTATAGTTAGTTGGGCATTTCACTCATACAAAACCAGAGAAATTCGGACGTTATAGTTAGTTGAGCTAACTATAACTCGTGCCCCAGCAATGCACTGCTGATGACGTCACATATTACATAATTCATTGCATGGTCAGTGACATCACTGATGACACCTCAAATGACATCACTGATATCAGCCATGTGATAATCTGATGCACCTCCTCACACTCTAATATTAACTTTGATACACCCTGTCTAAAATATAGACTACCATTTTCGAAACATAGATACACCAATACCAGTTACTACATACCCACTCACTGATTCCTAGGTCTACACACATATCTACTCATTCACCCATACAGACACTCATACATGCAGTCACTCATCAATACAGCACTATCATATGCACTCATAGACCTATGCAGACACTCACACACCACCACTTATCCAGAGTTACTCACACACCTAGTCAGTCATGCAAAGAATCAATCACGCTCCCATTTACTCACCTATACAGTTATACTCACACCACCTCACTTATTCATCCAGATACTAACCCATACGTACTCTCTTATACAAGCACTGATACACGCTCCCACTCATCCATACAGTCACTCTCACAATCTCTCACCCTCACATATAGTCATTTATATACTCCAACACTCACATGTACTGCCGTTCACATATGTAGTTACTCACACATCCATTCACTCACCAACACACTCATACACATACTCACCCACAAATACAGCCCTTCACAGATGCACTCTTGAACCCATACACCCAGTGAATCACCCACTCACATATCTATGCACAGAGTCACATACCCCCATCCACCCACACAGACACTCAGGCACCCATACAGATACTCAGACAACCAATCAATAACCCATATAGACTGATACAGACATTCACACAGTTTAGTCACTAAGCGACCCCTACGATTCGTGCTGATATAATCAGTGCAAGGTCTGTGTATAAAAAAACCATCTTAGAAAGAAAGAGGGTCTTGAAAGAAAATGCGCTGGTCCAACTCCTTGAACCAGAAACTTTAAAAAATAGTAGTTTATTCTGGAAAATTATAAACCAGCCATTTTTCTCTGAGGACTCCAATAGCCCCTTGGAGGCAAATATCCCAGATGAAGACTGGATCAAATATTTTAGTCAGATATATTCAGCAACAATGAGTGTTGCTGTAAATGATGGGATTCCGGAAACTGACGTAGGGGCCCCCTCTACTGTTGACACTGCTGTCTCCTTTGATGTAGTAGACGTTGAAAGGGCGATAGATTTAACTCTAAAAAATAAAGCCCCAGGACCTGACGGGGTGCCCGGGGATGTCTATAAAAGTGAGCCGAAATTTTGGGCAAAAATTTTATGTAATGTTTTTAATGCTCTTCCTAATGCAAGAATCCCAGATTCCTGGAAAAAATCTATCATTATTCCTGTCTTTAAAAAGGGTAACAGGCAAGATCCTTCTTGTTACAGACCTATTTCTCTGATTGATACCTCAGTGAAAATATTGGGACGAGTAATTTTAACAAAATTGAATGAGTGGCTTACAGAGAAAGGGGTACTGTCTAATGCCCAGTATGGTTTTAGACCAAAAAGAAGTACAATAGACCAAGGGCTCAATTTGCACTTACTAGTTGACAAATATACAAGGGCTAAAGAGGGTTCTATGTACCTGGCGTTCATGGACCTCTCGTCAGCGTTTGACCTGGTAAACCGCTCTAAACTATGGCAAATTTTGCTAGACATTGGACTAGATAGGGCCCTTGTCAATCTATTAGTAGACTTACATACTGACTTAACAACTTCGATTAGAGTAACTTCAGAAGGGCGTTGCACGAGTCACTTTAAGTTGAATAGGGGCGTGCGGCAGGGGTGCATTCTGGCGCCGCTACTATTCACCATTTATATAAACGCCCTGGACCCCATTCTTAAAGATGCAACCCTAGACATCCCACGCGCAGGAGATCTTGGTATTCCAGTTCTCTTATATGCCGATGATGCCGTCCTGCTCTCACGCACTGGGGTGGGTCTACAAAGATTATTGGACGCATTCGAGAATTTTATGGGATCACTGGACTTAAAGATTAATGCTAAAAAGTCCCAAATCATGATAATGGGCAAGAATAAAAAGAGTAAGATCTCAAAGACATTTGTTTGTGGGAAGCAAGAGCTGTGTAAGGTAGCTACTTTTCCTTACCTGGGGATCACATTTGATGAAAGAGGCACCTGGGGCCCCCAGATAAAAACTAGAAATATTGCCCTAGCTAGATCATCTTCAGCCCTTCAGGGATTTGGTAAAAAACTAGGAGCTAGGCCAATAGCTTCGCTACTTAAAATTTATAAGGCAAAATGTCTTGCTATCGCCACATATGGAAGTGCCATATGGGGCAATTGTAATTCTGACAGTATACAGATTACTGAAAATACATTTTTGAGATCGATACTCTCCGTACCGCAGTCTTCCCCCACATATATTGTCCATACAGAACTTGGAATGGGTTACATCACAGACCAGATTAGAGTAGCTCCAGTCGTGGCCTGGTTAAAAATATGGCTGAATCAAGAAATTCCCCTCAACCACATTATTTTAAAAGACTGTCTGCAGTTGGATAGAGCCATAAATATACCGTGGCTAGCTTACATTAAAAATTGTTTTGTTAAGTTAGGGAGAGTGGAACTCTTTTCCGCCCCGGTACAGATCACTGCGAAAGATATTGGTCTTATTAAGAGGATGATGGGCGATTTATTAGGCTCAGAAAGGGAAAGAGTTGAATTGGAGAAACCTTCGGTTCGGAGTAGCATTATCTTGAGTACTCACATAGGTACCGAACCTTATCTAACCATAATAAACCTACCTTGTCACCGGTTCCTTTTAACTCGCTTCAGGTTTAATATGATTCACCTAATACTTGGACATTTTCCAACCTGGTGTATCCCAGAAAACGCCAGTCCATGTAAATGTGATAACTTTTCGATCCAGGATGCTACACATTTCTTGATGTTCTGTGATTATTACACTGCTCCAAGAAAGAAATATTTGCTTCCTATTTTAAGGGAAGCAGGGTTTATTCAAGTCAAGCCTGCTATCCTTTTTTTACAGCTTTTACAAACCCCCAGGATTATGTATCATGTAGCTAGTTTTCTGGTGGGGGCTGTTAGGATCAAGAAAAGTAAGTTACCCAATAATCAGACAAATATCAATTTATAATGGTGATTTTATTAACTGCAGGACCTCGTTTCTTGGGGGATTCTTGTATAGAAATGTAATTTTTAGATGGATGTAAACAGATGGTTTTATCTGACTGACCTCTTTTTTAACATTTTTAATGATTGAGTTGTTTTAACGAAATAATGTCTCTTTATGAATTTGTATTGTATTGTTCCTATGTCTTTTTCTGATATTTATTTATCGAAATAAAAGTACTTTGACTGACTGACTGATATGTAGTTACTCACACATCCATTCACTCACCAACACACTCATACACATACTCACCCACAAATACAGCCCTTCACAGATGCACTCTTGAACCCATACACCCAGTGAATCACCCACTCACATATCTATGCACAGAGTCACATACCCCCATCCACCCACACAGACACTCAGGCACCCATACAGATACTCAGACAACCAATCAATAACCCATATAGACTGATACAGACATTCGCACAGTTTAGTCACTAACCCATGCATTCAGTAGGACACATTTAATCACTCACCTATACAATCAGTCACGCACCTACTAAATCATCCATTCAGACACTTAAACACCCACTCATTCTTCAATACACCTTGGCATATATATATATAAAATATAATTAAACTTTACAGAAACACACAGTCGCTGGATGATGTCATCAGTGATGTCATTTGAGATGTCATCAGTGATGTCATCAGTGATGTCACTGACCTTGTCATGAATGATGTAATATGCATCGCCATCAGCAGTGAATTGAGGGGGCGCAAGTTATAGTTAGGTCAACTAACTATAACTGTTGAATTCCTCTGGTTTTGTATGAATGAAATGTCCAACTAACTATAACGGCCCGTATATATGTACACACACTCTGAGACTGACCTTGTTGGCAGCAAGACTGATAGTGGTAGAAGAGCAGAATGCACAGGACAGACACACAGGCCTATTGGGGTTCAAAGATATTATCATTTAAATGATAAAAAGTCCTGGTGCTGTGTACTTTTTGTCACCCACCTCTTGGCCCATATCTTCTGTTCTGCCACTCACTGTTGGTTGTTCTATGTCAGTATGTGACTTCCTAATGCCTGGCATACATTTTTTGTGACCAGTGTGCCAGGAATAAGGTCGGGGGCATAGAGGATGCTCTGCTGGACGTCTTGCTGCTTCTTCCATCACAGCCCAGCGCACCTCCCGGGGCGAGGACTTCAGTCCCCAGGGTGCACCAGACTGTACCCAGCTGCCACGAGTGAGGGAGAGGTGTGGTCCATCGCGCCTAAAGTGCTGCCTCTCCCGCCGCGGCATGGGAGATTTTACTTGCCGTTTTTGTGACCAGCGTGCCAGGAATAAGGTCGGGGGCATAGAGGACGCTCTGCTGGACGTATTGCTGCTTCTTGCATCACAGCCCAGCGCATCACCCGGGGCGAGGACTTCAGTCCCCAGGGTGCACCAGACTGTACCCAGCTGCCGCGAGTGAGAGGGGAGGCATGGTCCATCGTGCTTAAAGTGCTGCCTCTCCACCCACGGCGCAGGACGTGCGCGGGACGAAGCCCGGACCAAGGGCGGGCCCGTCTGTGTCCATCAGGGGCTGGAAGAGGCTGGGCTGGACCACCTCCCTGTCATTGTTAGTCCCATTTTAGCTCATTGTACTGGGCTTAGTTAGTAGTGAGACACAGTACCTGCTTACTGGTTTTCTTTACTTTTTTTGTTACTATCTCATTTTCTGTTGTTTATAGAGTCATTTCTCCCTAAGTTAGGGAAATTAGCAAGATTACGCGAAAAGGGGCGGCGGGGTCGGGAGTGGTGGGTACTCTTGATGCTTTTCTTTCTCGGGCAGAATCCGTGTTAATACATGAGGTTCAGTTGACTTAATGCCGACTCTCCCTAGATCCCCTATGCCCCCCCATAGGTTTAACTAGCGCTGATTGACCCCCTATTGTCAAAACTGGCTGCTATAGATCAGAGATTAGAAAAAATAGAACAGCATATTTTTAAAGCTCCACAAGTCTACTCTGGGATGAGACAGCTTGAGTCTACTGACGTGAGTCAGGAGAACAGAATAGCACCTGAACCCCTTCCCCACTCTGTGGCTTGTCCTCCCCCCTCTATAGCAATTACCCCGCAACCTATCATATTGCTATTACCTACACAAAGTGGTCCATTGTTACTGAAGGAAGGACCTAAGGGTCCTCGGGCCAGAATGCAAAGTACGGGTGGGGGTATATCTACTAATGTTTCCCTCCATCTCCCACCTGAGGCCACACCTTATACTATTGTATTGGCAAATGTTCAGAGACTCCAAGCCCCAGCACGAGAACACTGGTCTTCCCTTAAGAACAAGGCCCTTTATTTCTTGAACAACAGGACTGGTATCGGGAATCATCTTCTTTCTGAGTTCAAGATGGTTCGAAGAGTCTCCTGGGTTGGTCAATCCGACAAGGTTTATGATGGGGACTGTGTAGTTCTAAGTTTCAGGTCTCCAGGTTTGGTCCAGTTTATTTTGGACAGGGCAGCGTCATTTAGACTATGCAAAGATGTTATTAACGTTCTCCCGCTCGGCTATTTCTATCAATAAAGCACTAATTTCAGAGGGGGAGTACAAAGGATACCTGTGAACATGCCTGGCCCTCACAACTTTGCGGTCCCGACCTTTAACAGATTTTAGGTTTTTGGTTTGATGGAGGATAATGATTGACTTTAATCCAATTCCTGCTTCACTATCCCTAAGATGTACTATACTAGGAAGTCAGGAATGGATCATTCACTATTTGTTACTCAGTTGCATGGGGCTCTCCCCCTTTTAACATTTAAAGCTCCGCTGGGAGCTATTAAGGGGGAAGATAAAGTGGGGGAAATTGTTAGAATCAGCGAGCCACCCTTGAGCGTAGTGAGGCCGTTGGTGGGTGTAATAGATTCCGGCTTAGTACCTTGTGACAACTTGTTACCACCCAGTTTAAATTTAAGTCATAGTGATTCAAATCTTCAACTGGTCTCCTGGAACATTGCTGGGTTAAAGAACAAATTATCGTCAATGGATTGGTCATCTTTCATCGAAGCCCATGACATCTTGGTGTTTCAGGAAACCTGGTCAGTGGACCCCGTGTACCGCCAAGGTTATTTAAATTTTTCTAAACCTGCTATAGCTGGTCTGAGGGGGAGACCAATGGGGGATTTAACAATCTAGGTGAGACAGAATGATAGGTACAAAGTTCAGCAATTGGACATTGACAGTAGAGATATTTTAATAATTAAACTTCAGATCCCGAATGTCACGGACCTACTCATTTTTAATGCATACACAGGAGGGACGCCTGGTGGTAAAGCCTTTGACATTGTTGCTCTCCTGGATTCCTATCTTGATCAGTACAAAGGTACGGGTAACCTAATAGTAGCAGGTGATTTTAACTGTTCATTTGAACTGCTAGACATCAATGATGTAGATCTTAGCTTAGATTTTCAAAGGAATATTCTGCAACTGAAATTAACCCCTATTTAAAAAATGGACGGAAGCTGCACTTCAGCTTAAAGTTTTATGTCTGGAACGAGGGATTAGGGCTGCAAATGGGAGGGCGGACTCGGATAGGCAGGGTTCCCCAACCTTTAGCAACGGGCTGAGAAGTAGTCGCATAGACTACATTTTTCTCAACAAGGAATTTTGGCCTTCCCTTATGGATATGGCTGTCATGGAACGGGTGGAAAGCGACCATAACCCCCTAGTACTGTTTTTGCAGTTGAAAGGACGCCATGTCACCGTAGAACAGGCAATGAAAAGCGCCTGTATTGAAGTGCAGCTTAGTAACGATACCAGAAGAGTTAAATGGTCAAACTGCATTAATAATGAGGAACAATTGGATCTTATGAGGCAGTTGGTTGTTAATGCAAGAATAGATCTCCAAAGATGTGTTACACAGGAGGAAATTGACACCAAAGGTATTCTCATCCATAATTAACTTTTTAACAAGCTTAAGGGCTTTTTTATAACTAATGTAAAAAAATCTAAGAAAAGTCATGGTCCAATGGTGGATACATGGTACGGGAAATCATGTAGGGAAGCTTATAAAGCATTAGCCATGGCCATAAGATCCAAGAATAGGGACAGCATCAAAAGAGCGAGGGTGGAGTACAAGCTTGTACAATATAAAGCGAAAAGGGATTGGGACGAGCAATATTGGGACGAGTTATTCAAAGCCAGTAAAGATAAAATATGGCTACATTCTGGCATTTGGTGAAGTGGGGTAAGGGGAAACCAAGTCAAACACCTTGTAATCATGTAGCACCCGAACTGTGGGTATCCCATTTCAAGACCCAGTTTGCTATTTCAGATCATGACTTAGACCATGATCATGAACCATCCCTGATTCCTGTAGGTATTCCCCCCTTGCACTTTACCAGGCAGGAGGTAGATCTAGCACTAAACTCAGTCCAGAGAGGTAGAGTGCCTGGGTTGGACTGTGTACCTGCTGATCTATTCTTTCAAAATAAGGATACGTGGGTAATTTATATCCAGTCCCTAGCAAATGCTATTGCCAGCGGCTCCCCAATACCAGACTCATGGCAGGGAGTCGACATCCTTCAATATTTAAAAAGGGGGATCGTTCAAATCCAGGTAATTATAGGCCCAGAAGCTTAATCGATTGCCTACAGAAAGTGACTGCCAGGCTCGTGTTGAGTCGAATCCAGCTTTGGATAGATGATTACGACAATCTCTCTCCATTGAAGGCTGGGTTCCGCTCACACACGAGCACTATTGACCAGGTTTTTAGGTTTGTTTTAATTTACTGGCACGTGGTGATTTTTTAGAGGCGGTACAATATATGCTGCTTTTGTAGATCTCAAGTCGGCATTCAACCTAGTTCCACGTGCAAAGATATGGAGAGTATTTGCGGAACAGGGCATGCCCTTGGATCTACTGGCTTTTTTAATCAAACTCCACAATTCTAATTTTGCACAGGTTCGATGGGGTCAGCAGGGTAGGGTGACAGATAGGTTTCCGATTGCCAGAGGAGTTTGCCAGGGGTGCCTTTGGGCTCCAACTCTTTTTTCTTTGTATATAAACAGGGTGATTCTGAATTTTATGAATCATCCAACTGATGCCCCTACTCTTGCTGGCATGAAGATCCCCCTGCTTATGTTTGCAGATGACACTCTGTTAATTTCCAAAACCCAGAAAGTCCTACAGACGGCGATTGATAGATTTGAGGAGTTCTGCCGGGATTATGGCCTTATAGTCAATGTGGACAACACTAAGTTCATGGTGCTACATAAACATAAGATCGTAAAAGGGAGAGTAGCCATGAATGAAGCCACATTAGCGCAGACTCAAGTTTTCACATACCTGGGTATAACATTAGGTAGCAAACTCAATTGGAAACCACAGATAGATCAGTTGGTCCTTAAACATGCACAACTGTCTGGTGCCCTATTAAAGGAACAGCATCTCTCACATACTAAGCCGCTCGCCCCTGCGTTAAAAATGTACAATTAAAAAATTAGTGCTTCTGTCCTGTATGGGGCCGAATTATGGAGTTTTAGCAATTTAGCACCACTGAAGATCTCCCAAAATACATTTTTTAGGAGTATAACTGGTCTTCCACAATCTGCTGCCCCTTTACTTAGATTTGGGTTGTCATTTTTTAGAGGATGTGGCACGTTATAGACCAGTGGCTTACTGGAGAAGGCTCTGGGTTACCCCTGAGCTTTCCTGGTATGCATAGGCTCTCCTGGAAGTAAGGGATGCTGACAGTGCGTGTAAAATTCCCTGGCTGAGGCAGGCAAAAGTTATTTTTAGTGCAATGGGGTTGAGTCGATTGTGGGAAAATTCTGTAGACAATGTTTTTCCTTCTAGAAAGGATTTTAAGGAGACTTACTGGAGTATGGTTACCATGAAGCGCTTTTCGTCTCTATCCAGGCCGTCTCTAACGAGGGAGTTTTTGGAGATTAAACATGTTACCGAGTATGAAGGATACTGGGATTTTATTACGGTTTCTAATGATAGGAAACGTTACCACCAATTTCGGGGGGCACACTCCCAGTTAATTCATTTGTTGGTAAGTGGTGTACTACGATCTGCACCAACTGCTCATTCTGCCCGACCAAGACTGAATCTATAGTGCATATCTTATTTATTTGCCCAGCCTAAAAAAAAACCGAGGCACAAGTGGCTCAAACCAATCTGTTTGTCTAAGGGTATTAATACTGGCAGCGAAGCATTTAGGATTCTAAAAACAGATACAACGGAACCTATAGTAATTGCGGTTGCCAAATTTTTAAACTAGATGTGGGCCATTCGTGCCAATAAGATGAGATTGCGCTAACTTGTTTTTTTTAAATGTAGATACCTGGTCCTTTTATATAGTCATGCATATACATGTGGTACCTACTGTAAATAGGCATGGGGTTTTTATTGAATATTGTTTGTATTTTTAGATGGAACTACTAGATGATGTACTTTCCTATTGTGTTAGCTTTATACTTGTGGAAATGAAATGTTTTAATATTTTAAATGTAAATGTCTTTTATGATTTTTGTTAAATCGAAATAAACACTTATCGAACGAACGATCGAACGCATTCCTCTCAGGCAGGCAGCACATGGGCAGGCTGCACAGTCACAACAGTATGCAGAGAAGGACAGAGACATCATTGGTATATGTGATATGTAAGACACAAATTGCATGTGGCTAATACATTTGTGGTGCGATGGAAGAAGATGAGGATGATGAACCACACACAAGCAGGATGGTGATGGAGGACCAGGAGCAAACGGAGTGACACATAATTAGGGACTCTGCTCTGTCAGAGCAACTGAAGTAATGAGTTGCCTAATGGTAGAATTTTAAAGTATTAAAGATTGTGCATGCACAGCTGTATATTCTTCAAATGGTTTATAAGGTTCTCCATGCTCCTGGGTATCACTCTCTGAACCAGAGTGTGTATTTAAATGAACTAAGAAGCATCCCCATTAATGTGGGGTGTGTCCCCTGGGCACTGGTTCATGGTCCTCTCATGAGGTTTTATAAAGTTCAATAAAATAAATTCAATCACAAAGCGGTCTTTCAGTAGTTTCCAAGTCTGTATTTGTTTATATTATTTATACACGGGAAATTATTCATCATCTCCCCTAATGCATCAGTTGTACACCATAGTTCTCAAATATCCCAATGCATTTCGGCCATATCGGCCTTCATCTGGGGACACCCGGAATGAATGGGAAAAGTGTGTCTCAATATACTAGGGCCACGGGCTCACAATGGAGAGGGGTCACCTTCAGAGCTCACTGAACAACTCATCAAACTCAACCAGGTAGATTAAAGGATTCAATTCACCTATGAAATCCAAGAACAATCAATCAACTTTTTGGATGTAAGAATAACTTGGGGGCATATCATCAACGGCCAGCGATAATTATCGCTGGCCGCTCTTAGCGTTAAAATGTTTAACGCCGGCTATCGCAGATAATTATCGCCATGCTAGCACTGTATTAACAACGCTCAGCGCAATGGCGATAATTATCCTAGCAATAGCGATGTCTTCCATGGAACAGCACTGGTTTTCCAGCTATGTTCCATGGAAAACGGAGATACCCTTGATAATAGGGCCTGTGGTCTTAGCCACACAATCCACCCCCCATGTTAAGTATGCCTTAGTCAGGAATTTAACAGTTAAATTCCTGCGTTAAGGCATACTTAGCGCGATTTAAATAATCGCTTCCCTGCATTGTAAATATCGCGAAAGCTGCCTTCGTGATATTTACCCATGTTGTTTCCACAGACACGCCTACTTTGCATCGCATTAGCGATGCAAAGTTAGGCATGCTGGAAACGGGAGCAAAATCAGCAAAACACACAATAGCGTGTCTTTGCTGATCAGGCGATAAAATTATCGCTGCTTTTCGGCCGAAAACAGCCGCAAAAGTATCGATAATTTGTTATCGCCGCATTGTTAATATGCCCCTAAGACCTCTATAGGATTCGAAACAGACCTTTATAGAAAAGAAATGGACATAAATAACACCCTCCTATATGGAAGCTTTCATCAACCATCACTGAAACATCACATGTCTTACACCCAATTATTAAGAGTGAAAAGAATTGTATTGAATCCAGAAACCAGCGTGACACGCATTAATAATGTGCTAAAACGATTCAAGGAAAGAGATTAGCCAGAATACATATTGAACCAATCACGCAACCTGTGTGAATCCATAACCTGAGAGAAAGATTGGCGCATTATTCCTTAACTTTTAACTGAAGCAAGAAATCCCCCGAATGAGGAGAAGTCCAACTAAGGAAACAGGAAGGATGGGCCCAGCAGTACTACATGCCATGCCATACTACAGCTTGGCTACAATAAGGGGTTCACAGAAAAGAAGGGAGCGCAGCACCGCTAACAGAACTGTAATGCCCTTAAGCCATGGATAGAGGAAGTAAAAACACACCAACCTGACGTTGGTAGGGCTAATAGGTGAGGGGAGGATTGATAACGGGAACTGACACACAGAGACTAACCAGCAAGAAATAATGAAGGCGAGCGGCTAAGAGACTGGAAGAGCAGTAATAGTGAGAAGCTCCAAACAATTGATTAGACACCACTTACTCCAGGAATTTAACAGGTGCTTCGAATACTGAAATATTAAGTGCATAGGGAACGCAATCGAAAATTCATCCAGATAAAAGGTCAAGGGGGCAAGGCACAGGTTCAATCCAGAGAGATCTACCTAACACCAAGAAACAGACGATACCACCAAGGAACCGTGCTACACGCCCTCATCAAGGTCGAGGAAAAAGGAGCCAAGTCGCAAGCTAATAAAATAATTCATTATACCTTACCCCTGCAACAGGGTTCAGAGACTCAGGCGAAGAGCACGATAGGGGGTCACAGTGGATATCCTTGAAATAAAAAATAACCCCCCTCATTACTAGATGCCCTATAGGCAATTCAGTCTACATGTGAAGATATGGTACACAGAATAGATGCAGTAGCTATTGACTCAAACCTACTAAGCTGTTATCTGTGGAAGGTGGTAGACAGGGTGACCACAACAGAGGAAAATGTGGATGCACTACAAACGGAATTGCGTTCCCTCAGAGACACCGTTAATGCGCTTCACAAAAGAGTAGTGAACCTAGATGCAAAAGCAGAAAACTTCAACAGGAGATCGAAGAGGAACAATGTTGGATTTGTGGGTTTCCCTGAACAAGCAGAAGGCCCCTCGGCTGAACTCTTTCTAAAAAAATGGATCTAACGGCTGTTAAAGTTCTTCAACATTAAGAGAGCACATAGTTTGTTGGACTCACGATCTAAATATGAAATAAAAGAGAGTAGAAAAAGCCGGCCAAACCCTGCTCTTTCAGTCAGCCTCTGAAGCTGTAGTGAGGCTGCTGGATTCACTGCGGACATTGCGGACATTGCTAAGTTAGCATAGGTTAGCAAAAGCTTGGATACCATGTTGCTGCTGTTGCGCACGTTACTACATAACTTTGTTTTTGAAAAACCTCTGCTTGTGCGTGTTCACATGAGAACTGTCTGTTTTTCACGTTCCTTGCTGTAATCTGTGGTTTTCGTCTGCACGTGATGTTCAAGGCCGAAAAACAAGGTCTCTTGTTACTCTGCTTTGGTCAGTCCCCCGCACTTAGACATAACACGAAAGCACAGCTGCAATGCTGAAAATCGAGTGCTTTAAATATTGCAGGCATGCATGTTAAAACACACTTGTAGAAAACCTTTCCAGAGAGAAGAGCTGTGCTTGTCCGGAGATGTAAACCTTTGCATCTATACTTAGAGGTATGGAGTCCCCCCTGACAAAGCCCAGAGGTCTTCTATTTTTATAATGAACTAGTTCCAAGCATGGGGAGGGTGGTAAGGTACAATAGGCCTTTTTCCACTGTCTTTAAAAAAGGATATCCCCGTTCATATTTTATGCAATTGTAACAATGCTTACTATATTGTGTTTATGCATTTTGCTGATAGTACTGGCATGTGTACTGCATTTTAGAGCACGTTAGTTAAAATAAACATTTTAAACTATACTGTGTCTCTGCTTACTCACGTGGTGGACTAGTATGAGTGAGTGAGCAAAAGAGTGTTCTTGGTCCCGTGATTCCTGAGAGAGTCGGAGTGACATGTTCTAGGATGTCTAATCATTGGTAGCTTCGCTGTAGTACAGAGAACGAATGAAACACTAAAGCTAGTCAGATTGGGATTTTGGGCACTAAGGTAGGTTGGTACACCACTATACACCGAGGTCCTGGTTTCCTGCTCATAGTTCTGTATATGTGCAGAATCCATGCAACATGGCGCCCCCAACGGTTTTGGTCTGGCTCCTATTTGCGAGACGCTTGATTAGTGCTTGTGCTTGTCCACAATACCCTCACTTCTGTTTCCGGAAACAGCTGTGATGGTGTAACCTCCTATATTGATGTTTTTGTAGGTTCTTTCAAGCTTGATATTATTAAAAGATATTTTCTCTTAATTGTTAACCCTTTATTGCACTGCCACCTGTTAGGTTGTTATACTTCCTTGTCTTCATGGCTGATATAGATATTGCAGCACATAGCCGTACAGCACTCCGTCGAATTTGACCGCATATGGAGGGTCAGATGTGGGTGTTGATCTTATCTTTGTGGTGGAAGCTAATCCAGCTCAACACGTGGAAGTATTTTACTCTAGGGTCACTTTTCCGGCAGTGGATGGAAACGATGATTTGTTCCATCACTACACTGCCACGGCCCTTCCTAATGTTTATCGACCCTATAGAAATCTTGAAGTTCCGCTAACGGCATGGCAACACCTGATTTGGTTTAATGGCGCCCTCCCCCACCCGGTGACTCCGATCCGTTTAGGCCCTTAATCAATAGATGGGGCCACTTGGCCTGTTTTGGCTGGGTACACCCCACACCTACGTTATCTGGCAGTTCAAGTAGATGAGGTCGTCGTGATGCACACCTCTTTAGTATGGGTACATAGAGCTGTTGTAAGATATGTCCTGCGCAACATTCAGGTGGGACCACCTGGAGTTGCTGCGCAACCAGCTGGACCTGGCGTAGTGACTATCAGTCCTGTCATGGTTAATTTGGTAATGGGCAAGCGTCCTCACAATAAAGATGATTTACCTTATTGGCTTGCTGAGAAATTTGACCAGCTGGAAGTGGTACGTCCGAATACTTCTCCTGTGGAGAAACACAGGATTTTGACTATTAGTTTGCAGAAAGACTTAATTCCCGAGTTAACCGATTGTAACAATTGGGGTAAGGTATTTGAGGCAGTATATGCGAAGTGTTTCTGCACTCCCTCAATGACCGTACTCCCCTCCGTGATTAAGCGTGCTCAAGATGAGCACTAGGCCTGGGCTAAAATTTCGTTCCGTTCGCGGAAATTGCGATAATGTCAAAATTTCCACATTCCGCAGGTTTGCGATAATTTGGTTCTTGCTCACGCTGTAAAATAATACATTCTCACGAGCGCGCGATCGCCTTACCTGAATCACTGCGTTCGCCGACAAGTTTTCTTGATCCGGTCGCGTTCTCCATGAGATGTTGTATTGTTTGTAGCCATTTGCGCTGTCTCGCGACAGTTCGCGCCCGCAGTGACGTCATGCGTCGCGCGATCACGTCTTTCTTCTCGCGATCATGCAGCGCGAGACAACTGAAAACAAGATGGCCACGCCCGCGAGCAACCGCATGGGTAAGTTGGCGAGCCGCAACCATGCAGAAAATCTTGCGAACATGCGGGAAAAAAACTTCCGCATCTTCGCGATATTTCCGCGTGTTTGTGATACTTTTTAACATTTTCGCGATAATTTGTGAAAGTGGATTTCGCAAATTCCGCCCACCCCTAATGAGCACGGCCCTGAAGCGGCTGTTGAATTGGGGATGAGGTTGGTCGAGGTGTTCGACATAGTTACTGATCTAATCCTTGCAAATGTTATGGGGGATGCGGTAAACTTTCAAGTAGCTAATGCTTTGGCTCTTGTCCCAGATAATGGCAGGCAACACGAATTACCAAAACGTATTGCCGAGGCTTATAAGACCATTGGCCCCAATAGTTTGGGTGTTAAACCTTTTGCTAAAATACCACCTCAAATGCAAACACAACAGAAGTCTCAGTCTGAAAAAGATGAGTGTCCAATCTTTTCTAAACAGAATTGGAGGACTAAGAAACAGGGAAAGCAACAACAGAAACAGGGGTCGTGTGCTGCGTCACCGACAGCCTTGCCTTTTGAGCGCACTTATGATTTGCGCGACCGCACGATAATTAGTTCTCCTGACAGGTTTCAGGTTCCTGATCAGCGTTCTCCTCGTTCTTCACAGGAAACATCAGGCTCACAAGCCGGTGGAGCTGAACGCCAGGATCGCGGCAGAGGTCAAGGTACACCACAAGGACGTGAGCAGCCTCGTCAGATTGACGGGAAGGGCCTCGTCAGCACCCTCAGTTTCAGAAATAGAAAGTTGCAGCTTTAACATAAAGACATGCCACAGACGGTGAGAACCTGGCTCCTGAATTTAACATGGGCTGTGACTCTGCTCGACAGCGCAGCTGAAGTTATCATAGTGTGACAGGCACTGCGTCCATTTCTGGAGGCGACAGCCACTGAGACATTCAATACAGTTGAAACTGCTGACACTCGAGTGGATCCCCCTGCCAGACTAAATGACATAGTTCTTCTAATTGAAGGTGACATACAGTGTGTCATTAAAGGGATTTTTGGGGGAAATCTGACCTCTTCCTACAACATTTTGTTGGCGGAGGCAGATTGGCCCCCACCTTTTGTTCTTGCCACTCCGAAAGGGGAGGAGGTAATACTTCCGAGTTTTTCACATAACGTCTCCAAGGAGCATGCAGAGGCTTTGCAGAAGAATGGGCTTTGGTGCTTGCACCGGCTCTGTACCATACTCATGTGGGCTGGGATAAGAATTCTCCGCCCCATGAGATCCCATTGCGGTCTATGCCACAGCCTCAACCCCAATATCCCCTCCGGCATCAAGCAAAAGGTCCCGTTTATGAGATTCTGACACAGTTAGAGTACCAAGGAGTGATTGAAACGTGTTTGTCACCAATGAATAACCCTCTTTTTACCTTTACCAAACCCGATGGGTCTTACCACTTAGTTTTGGATTACCGACATTCGAACTCTCATTGTCGCACTTTTGCGGTACAGAATACCCATATTTCTGCTCTTGTAGACCGTCTTGTTCGTCAAAAATACAAAATGACACTTGACATTTCCAATGGCTTCTTCATTCACAATCTGTTCCCTGCATGCAGTCAATGGACAGCATTCACAGCCGGTGGAAAACAAAAACAATTCCGGCGATTAGCAATGGGCTGCAAAAACAGCCCTGGGGTTTTCGACACCTGTGTTGTCTCTTTGCTAGACAGCATAGACCCAGATGCGTACTTGTACGTTGATGATATTTATCTCATGGATGAAGAATTATGGCCGCATCTTTGCCGAGTCGACCACATCATTATTTTGTTTGTGGACTACGGTTACAAACTTAACTTTTCTAAATCACACATTGCAGAGTATACAGTGTTGTTTTTGGGCTATGAGCTCAATAATGAACCTAGAGGCTTAGCACCTCACTTCCTGGAGAAATGTGCATGTTTGCAACCTCCAACAACCATGAAAAAACTTCAATCATTGCTGGGATTTTTGAACTTCGGGCGTTCTTACATTCCTGAATATGCCCAGCGTATCAAGCCTCTTTATGCTTTGATACAACCTACATTTTCAAAAGGCTGCTGGCTTCTGGAACATTCAGCTATCCTGCAATCTTTGCAGTCTGGTCTTCTTGAATCGAAATACTTGTTAACCTGTGATAACCACACAAACCTGGTGATACGAATCGTGCCAGGCGCAGTAGGTTTTACTTACGTAACATTTAATGAAGGTGACACAGTACCTATTGCTTACAAATCACATTTGTACAGTTCTACTGAGTTTCGGTTTTCCACTGTTGAAAGAGTCTTAACAGCTGTACAGATGGCGATCCTGAAGGAACGCGCATTGGCACAGGGGAAATGCATTTTGGTGGTTACAAGGCTTTGCATCCCCGTTGGATACAATGGGCTACTTCTTTGACGTCTCCGGATGTCACGTTTATCTTTGACTCCTCTCTTCAGACACGGGAGTTTTTGCAGTATGAATTTGTTCATCCCCCTCCTCTCTCACTGCGCCCGCTTGAGGAGTACAATTGTATCATTTACACCGATCTAAGCATGCTTTTTCGGCGGCTTGTGCTATTGTGGCAGGTACCATAGTGAACGGTGAGCTCTAGTCCAATATTGTTCATAGGCAGGCGCTAGGTGACTGTAACGCCCAATTGGCCGACCTGCGTGCTTTGGTGCTTGCTCTCGAGTCTGCAGATCCTAATGTGGCTACTCTAATTGTGAGTGATTATTATTACTGTGTTCAGTTTTTCAATGACAACTTGTTCTTTTGCTCTCAGAATGACTATCATGATTCCAAAGGCAGCACAATTACGCATAAAATGCATTGGGTTCGAGTGGTAGATCTTAAAGAATGTCTGCCTCTTACACATGTGATTCACACTCTTGCCCACCAGTGTGTGGGAGCACATGCTGTCGGTTACAGTTTGACTGATGAAGCAGCCAAGTCAGTGGTAGCCATGTGTTCAGGTGCAGTTGTTACAAGATCCATGACTCAGATTGATAATGAAATTTTGGCAGCTATTGCTGCTACTGAGAAGAGTGGTAATTACCCTCAAGGCTTCCCTTCAAAGTACTCTTATCAGTTAAGTCCCAACCGAATTCCTTCTGTAAGAATATATAACGTCGGTGACAAGTTGATTCCCAACACGGACCGCAGACTTTCTTTGATAACAGCCGCACACGAAGGCTTGGCTTCAGCCCATGCTGGCGTGTCTGCGACAGTTTCTATCTTGCAGCAATGTTACTGGTGGGGTGGTTTATATAAACAGACCTGCAATTATGTACTTTCTTATGACATTTGTCAGCAGATTAAACCATCTACGGTTACACGTCCACCACAAACTCAGCTTTGCATTTCTAATAAGCCTTTTGGCTGTGTATATCTTGATCACTGCAGTTCATTTTCTTCAGATACTGCTTATAAATACATCTTAGTTGCAGTTGATTCAAGCACACGTTTCATTTGGGTATGGCCACAATGCAGTGCTGATGGTCGAAGTGTCATCATGGATTTGCGTGTCTTTGTGGGAATGTTTGCATGTGGCACCTTCCATTCTGACCATGGTCCAGACATTTGCCTCTAAGGCGTAGAAGGATGCGATGAAGTCTTTGGGGGTGCTGGTGAAGTTTTCGTCTCCATACAGACCTGAGGGCAACTCAGTTGTGGAGCGAAGGAACCGTGACTTAAAGCAATCCTTGACAGATAGAGTCTTAGGTACTGGCAGGAACTGGCGTGCCCACTTTTATAGCTTGCAATGTGCACTAAATAATCTCCCTAGAAGATCTCTGGGTGGGCGGACCCCATCCGAAATGCTCTTTGACATAAACATTTTTGTGCCAGACCTTGATGGTCTAGACATGGCGGCGGAAGCCGCAACCTTTGACATAGATAATCATTCTACTATGTTACAGGACTTATAAGAGACCCGTGACAGTCTTGCAAGTGAACAGTTACCCTCTGCCACTGATGCTGCACTGCAGATTCCGGTAGTTGGCTGGCTACCCACAGTTGGAGATCTGGTCTGAGAGAAGGTGGAGAACAGAAAATAATTTGGCCCCTCTTATCATGCACCGGTTCCAGTGCTTGGCGTGAAGAGTACTCATACAGTCATTTTACCACCGTTTCCTAGTCACAAAGACAACAGATACATCTCAGTGGACAATGTTAAGCTACAACATCTGGCCGATTCTGAATAGTGTGACACCTGCTGTATCCTGCCCAGCAATTTCAAGGAATCCTGTATTTGGCGCATCTGACACCGCGCAAAACGACACTGCCATCGAGATGGACTCTGTTACTAATCCTTTGCTAATCCTGCCAGCTTCCCCTCTAATGAGGAAACTGAATATGCTTATCCCACAGGCGAGGCATTGCCTGGTTTGCAAACAAATACCCTGAACCAGTCACGTTTTTCTTTTGACTCAAACTCCACCTCATCATTTGGCTCTACAAAATTCAGTATTTTTGTCGCCTGGTTTAAACAGACTTATTTAGTCCCTCCTTGGACATAGATCTGGTTGGTGCTGATCCTGATTTCCTGTTCATGTCCATTGGGTTTATGACAGTTTTTTTCCTCCTCATCAATGGGCCCTACCTGCCAGAATGCTCTGCTGTCTAATTGGTTGATGGAACTTTGGCTCCGCACTCGTCTTCTCACATCATGAAACAAGACCAGACTCTTGTTAACATTTCCGCCTTTACAGTCGCTGATGGCATAGTCTGGGATGTAGTAGATTTCCAAATTCAGGGTCCAACAGAGATTATTAATGTACCAAATGTACTTCATGTTTCAATGGGTGATGTAGTGAAACAGAACATACGTTCAGATGATTGGGATGTACAAGCGATACAATCTTTATTTTCAGATTTGAAGTATTATGCTGCCTTTGATGCTGAAGATTTTTATTTTAAATACTGCAAATTATGCCGATTTGTATTGTTACCAGCATTATGGACACCATTTTCTGCATAAAGGAAATTCATTTAGAAATGTTTTTAGTTACACACAGTGGGAACCTTGCCCAACTCCATTAGAAGGCAGCTCAAAAACTCTGTTAAAGAAATTTGCGTATTTTACAGATTTTGATAGGTCCAACCCAAAATCCTATTTTTTTAAATTAAACATTTCATCTACTCCCAAGGTAAAGTTAACCCACACAAAACTATTATATTCCAATTTGTTTATTCAGTTGGTGGCTATGAACATTGGAAGGCCACCATTGATTGTAAATCTGTTTGGGGTTCTAGATCCTGGCAAGTTTGCGGCACTTATCTTATCTTATCTTATTGTTTTGGTAAAGCGCTACAGCTGCCCCGGCAATGAGGCGTCCCGGCGCTGGAACCCAGATCAGATCCTAAGCGTGGAGAGTCCATGGACAAAGGAAGGGTTACAGGCAAGGGAATAGAAAAGTTTTCACTGCTTTCCGGAAAGCTGATAAGTTGTCTATCGAGCGAATCTGATGTGGTAGTTCATTCCACATCTTGGCTCCCAGGAACCTAAAGGAGCGGCCGCCCATGCGGCAGAGTTTTATGCGTGGGACGCATAGAAGGTTTTGGTTGGAAGATCTTAGGTTCCGTGACGGCGCATAGGGAGTGAGAAGGGGTTGAAGCAGAGGGGGGGTATTGAGTTTGAGGATTTTGAAGGTCATAATGAGGGTCTTGAACTTGATTCTGGAGTCAACAGGGAGCCAGTGCAGTTTTCTGATGGTCGCTCTGGCTGAGCATCTGCGGGGAAGGCCGACCAAAGTTCTAGCCGCAGAGTTCTGCACGCGTTGGAGTCGTGCTAACTCACATTTGTTGGCACCAAGAAGGAGCACATTGGCATAGTCTAGACGCGAGAGGATGGTGGCTTGGATGATGAGTTGGCGGGTCTTTGCGTCGAAGAAGCCTAGTATGTGACTAAGGCTTCTCAGTAGGCCAATGCAGGTGCCGGCAACTTTTTTGGTGTGGGCTCGAAAGTTGAGTGAGTCGTCCATCCAGACACCCAAGTTTTTCACTAGGGTTTTGGGGGAAGGGATGGTACCAAGGGAGGACGGCCACCAGTGCTCATTCCAAAGGCTGGTGTTTTTGCCAAGGAGAAGCACCTCTGTTTTTCCGCCATTGAGTTGTAAACAGTTCGTTGTCATCCATTGGGCGACCGCAGAGAGTCCGTTTTTGAAATTAGAGGAAAAGTTGGAAGGACCATCTGAGAGAGCGATGGCCAGTTGTGTATCTTCAGCATACGATACTAATGTCAAGCCCCATTCTTTGGCCACTGCCGCCAGAGGCTGAACATAAAGATTAAAAAGAGAGGGGCTTAACGCAGAGCCCTGCGGGACTCCCTGTTCAATGGGGTGGGGTTTAGATAGAAAGGGGGGGGCAGAGACTCGAAAAGACCTGTTCTCGAGAAAGGATCTGAACCACTCCAAGGCATGACCAGTTACTCCAAAAGTCTCCAGACGTTTAAGAAGGATGACATGGGATACCGTGTCAAATGCCGCGCTGAGATCCAGAAGGATCAGCGCAGCACTTTGACCGGTATCTAAGATCGTGCGGAGGTGCTCTGTGGTGGCTAAGAGAGCAGACTCAGTGCTATGGCCTGGTCTGAACCCATTTTGTGATGGGTCCAGAATGTTGTTTTTGACCATATGCTGGGATAGAGTGCTGTTGACATGCGCTTCAGCGAGTTTGGATAGCCATGGGAGCAGGGAGATTGGACGAAAATTCTCCGGTTTAGATGGATCTAGGGTGGGTTTCTTGATGATAGGCGAAACCCACGCTTGCTTCCAGGCAGAAGGTACACACGCTGAAGTGAAGGAGAGGTTCAGGATGGCGGTTAATACTGGTAGGAAGAAGTTGAGTGACTCTAGGAATTGAGCCGGGCGCATGGGGTCTGCGGGGGAGCCAGATTTGACTTTATTGCATAGTCTGATGAGGATGTCTTTGGAGATTTCTGGGATGTGGGTCAAGGTCGAGTAGCTAGGAGAAACAGAAGGATTGCTGATAGTACTAGGGGCGTGCTGGGGGAAGGAGGTGTAGATTTTCTGTACCTTGTCAACGAAGAACCTGGCAAGTTCTTCGCATTGTTGCTCGGAGGAAATAGTAGGGAGGGGTATTTTGTTGCTCTGTAGTTCTTGTACAAGTTTGAAGATTTCTTTAGCGGGGGTGGGACTAGATTCGATTTTGTCGGCGTAGAAAGCGGTCCATGCAGCACGGATGGCTTTGTGATAAGTTTTCTGTAACAGAAGGTATTTAGCTTTATCTTCTTTGTTATATTCCCTACGCCAGAGGCGTTCTGCCTTTTTGCACTCTTTCCGTAAATTTTTGAGTGTGTCGTTGTACCAGGGGTTGGATGGAGAGTTACGACCTTTTGTCCATTTTGCTGGGATGAGACTGTCTAGTCCGCCCGTAATCCACTCATGAAACGTGCTGTAGTTAGCGTTGATGTCAGAGTTGTTGTCAAGGTAGAAATCCCCTAGGGTCTTGTGAAAGTCCTCTTGAGACAGTTTATGCCATGGTCTTTTTAGGCGGCTGGTCGATGCCGTATTGAGCCTGCTTTTATTGACCGGAATGGCCAGTTTAATAAGGGAGTGATCTGTCCATCCCATAGGAAGGGGTGGCTCTGAGGTGAGTTCTTCTAAGTTTGAAAAAACTGGGTCTAGGATGTGGCCAGCTAGGTGAGTTGGAGTGGATATGAGGGGGTTGAGTTGCAGTGCGGAGAGATCTGCAAGGAGTGTTTTGATCGTAGGGTCATTAAGTAGATCAAAATGAAGATTAAGGTCTCCCAGAATGGTAAAATTGGGGCTTTTGGTTATTAGAGAGGTTGTTGACTCAAGGAGGGCCTCAATGAATTTTGAAGAGGGGCCAGGTGGGCGGTAGATGTAGAGACCCGACACGGTGAAGTTAGGATTTATGGTGATTTTGAAGTGGGCGCTTTCGGAGTCTGACAGATCTTCCTTGACAAAAGAACAGGAGAGCGTTTTTTTGTAGATTATAGCGAGACCGCCTCCTCTTCCCTCTCTGTTGATGGCCGACATCAAATAGTCGTCTGGTAGCGTAAGGTTGGGAATGGTGGAGGTGCCATCGCGAAGCCATGTTTCACAGAGGAAGAGGATATCTGGATTTTCATCCAGGATTAGGGTATTAACCTCAAGGTGATGTTTGGCTAGTGATCTTACATTGAGGTGAAGTATCGTGGTGGAGGTGGTTTTGACCGGACCTAAGAGCTGTCGAATGGCGTGGGGTTTAGTAGAGGAGAAATTGCAGGTTTGGCATTGTAGGCAGGTGAAGCCGGGCTTACCTGTAATGTTAGCGCAAGTTCTTCCGGGGTTCCAGCTATGAAGTGTCTCACTATCGTAGGCAAGGGGCGGTGACGGAAAAAGGCCAGGGGGTCTGGCGAGAGGCGATGACTTGGCGATGACGGGCGCAGACGGGCTTGCCTTTGGCGCGCCTTCGGCGCGCTGACGGCGCGCCCGCTGCGCCCGTCCGCTGCGCGTCCGGTGGTTGCACATTTTTTAAGGGGGAGGAAAGGGGCGGTGGGCGTGGCCTAGGGTAGGCGTGGCCTCGTGTCCTCGCCGTCAATGGCGGCAGGCAAGTGATTCTGCCAAGTATTTGTTGCAGCGAGATGCGCTGTTTAAGGGGTTTCTGTCGCTCGTTTCTAGAGAAGCCAGGCAGGTGAGTGGGGCTTTAAAATCAGTTATTTCAGCGAAAGGTGACACAGAAAATACAATAATTTTTAAAAAGGTGGACTCCCGGCTTCCGCCTCAGGAGTAATCAGGTTCTGTTTCCGTGGCGCTGCGAGTGGCGTTTTATACTAGATTGGGCGGTGGGCGTGGCCTAGGGTAGGCGTGGCCTCGTGTCCTCGCCGTCAATGGCGGCAGGCAAGTGATTCTGCCAAGTATTTGTTGCAGCGAGATGCGCTGTTTAAGGGGTTTCTGTCGCTCGTTTCTAGAGAAGCCAGGCAGGTGAGTGGGGCTTTAAAATCAGTTATTTCAGCGAAAGGTGACACAGAAAATACAATAATTTTTAAAAAGGTGGACTCCCGGCTTCCGCCTCAGGAGTAATCAGGTTCTGTTTCCGTGGCGCTGCGAGCGGCGTTTTATACTAGATTGGGCGGTGGGCGTGGCCTAGGGTAGGCGTGGCCTCGTGTCCTCGCCGTCAATGGCGGCAGGCAAGTGATTCTGCCAAGTATTTGTTGCAGCGAGATGCGCTGTTTAAGGGGTTTCTGTCGCTCGTTTCTAGAGAAGCCAGGCAGGTGAGTGGGGCTTTAAAATCAGTTATTTCAGCGAAAGGTGACACAGAAAATACAATAATTTTTAAAAAGGTGGACTCCCGGCTTCTGCCTCAGGAGTAATCAGGTTCTGTTTCCGTGGCGCTGCGAGCGGCGTTTTATACTAGATTGGGCGGTGGGCGTGGCCTAGGGTAGGCGTGGCCTCGTGTCCTCGCCGTCAATGGCGGCAGGCAAGTGATTCTGCCAAGTATTTGTTGCAGCGAGATGCGCTGTTTAAGGGGTTTCTGTCGCTCGTTTCTAGAGAAGCCAGGCAGGTGAGTGGGGCTTTAAAATCAGTTATTTCAGCGAAAGGTGACACAGAAAATACAATAATTTTTAAAAAGGTGGACTCCCGGCTTCCGCCTCAGGAGTAATCAGGTTCTGTTTCCGTGGCGCTGCGAGCGGCGTTTTATACTAGATTGGGCGGTGGGCGTGGCCTAGGGTAGGCGTGGCCTCGTGTCCTCGCCGTCAATGGCGGCAGGCAAGTGATTCTGCCAAGTATTTGTTGCAGCGAGATGCGCTGTTTAAGGGGTTTCTGTCGCTCGTTTCTAGAGAAGCCAGGCAGGTGAGTGGGGCTTTAAAATCAGTTATTTCAGCGAAAGGTGACACAGAAAATACAATAATTTTTAAAAAGGTGGACTCCCGGCTTCCGCCTCAGGAGTAATCAGGATCTCTTAAGCTTTAAATCACGCGTGCCTCATCCCAACACAAATTCTATTTTTAAACGATTCGATTTATCAAACTACTTGTTTTGGTTTGGTGACTGCAACACAGATGAATGCCCCTGCCATTCCTACTCTGGCAACATATCATGCCTGGAGCTTGCATACCAATTATTCCATTGAGGAACTGCAAGCTTTCTTTCAAAATATAACATTTAATGTCTTTAGTTTAGATCCAGTTGGATGGTTGCTTTGGAAGACGATTTCTGATGCCTGCCAATTATGTTTCCATAACGCAGTCCCTGGTTACAAACAGGTTAGACCTTATCCACGTTTTTCTAACACACATTCTGTTGGGAGACAGAGGTTACAACGCTGGCAATACCACGCGGGCTGATAACAACACGGTCATTACAACAAACGCATTGTTACCAGGCATGGCATTACATCGCAAGACTTGCTCTAGGTGGCGTGCAACACCAGGGAATGTGTTGGATTTTGAATCCAACACCTTCCCTGCTTTTGCGCTAACTGGAGTAGGAATAGTAATTTATACTGTTCCTAAGTCCAGCGCGCCATCTAGCGCAAGTCGTTGAAACGACTTGCGATGTAATGCCACGCGTGGTAATAACGCGGTCATTTTAACAACTGCATTGTTACCTACCGTGTGGTAACCCCATGTGTTGTAACATCATACATTCCATTCGGTTACCAGGTATTCTGTTTGTAAATTATGCCAAAATTGGTTACAGCACTCATCACTATCGTCCGTGAAACAACATTTATCATTGTTATCCAATAACATTGATTTGGCCAACTTTATCAAGGGACCTCCTGGTCCTAGAACTAAAAGATTTATTTACGCAGCTTACAATGAAATATGGAAGCTATCTCAAATTGAAGCTGCATCACGTTTAAGGGAAATAGATCAAACAAATCTAGAAAAGGTACTTGCTGTTGTTGACAATAGTATCAACACACTGTCTTCCCGCATTTGCACATTAGATAATATTGTTTCATCTGTTGTTGATATTGTACAAGATGATGTGTCTGTTTTATATCATGGTCAAAATCAATTGCGTTCAGTAATGCAGTTTGCATGGACTTTGCAGACTCTAAAAATGGGTAAAGTACTATGGGATTATTTAAACGCATCTGCTTTGTTTTTGCCTTTTAATTTGACAGACAAACAGCAGTTTATGTCCATGAAAGATGCAACGTACACTCTTATACATATTGAAAAGCTAGACCCTTTACCCTTCTCAGTGGCTGAAACTGACGCTGCTGTCTGGCTCATACACGGGGTTATCACTTTACCATTCTCACTGTTTAAATTTAGCCTGCATGAAGCATTACCCGCTAGGCCGCTATAAACCCTTAGGTAGCAGTTTCCTGCATGAAGTGTGGTCCTTGCCTTTCACATACAGATGCCTGGGAGATGACAAGAAAGTATACCTTATAGGGAAATCCTGTGATTCTACAATAGGTCGTTACCTTGTTTGCAAAAACATACAATTACATGGGGCCTGCAATGTTACCGCCCGAACCTTTCGTGTGTTTTAAAAGCTATTCCAGTTACAGCTATAAAACCCACATTTACCCTGCTTGCAAACTGTAGCTATCTTCTTTTAAATAACCAAGACTGCTGCGGTATGTTGGCTGGTATACCATACATTGTGATGTTTCACAACGCGTAGTTTGTTGTAAAAATGTGCTTTTTCCACCCCCGCATGGGAAGCTCGATAACTCGATTTGGCCTTCCATTCCAACACTGGAAGCAGACTTCAATAAGTTGAGCAGAATAAGAGCGCTATTATTCCAACAGGAAGTCCCCCTTACATCTGCGCGTGAAAACTTCGTGCTCCAGGTGGCTTGCACCCATACTGAGATTCAGGCCCTGCTCAACACTAACCTCCCACTGCATTTTGGTGCATTAATTCATCGTATTTTCAATTCGTCTGATACACACGGCCTGGCACATTTTGTTTAAAGTTGTGGTTTCCTTTCAGACTATATTTGGTGTGATACCAGCCTTTATTCATTCTATTTTTTCCAGCGTCTTTGGTGGTTTGCCCTTAATACTTGCTGTAGCTGATGGAATCCTACTATTGACTTGCCTGCTACGCAATGGCTGCTCCTCTTGTGGTCCTGCACGGCCCAGGCTGGCTGCAAAGGCTCCGTAACCGTATGCTTGAATGCTATGGTACACTGCCACTGGCAACACTCAGCGTGGCTTATTGATTGTCTTTACGCTTTGCGTATTACACTTGCGTGCAACCGTCTTCTCATGTTTGGAATGTTCCTTTCAATGGGCATTGGATCACTGCATCTCCAATACGTCATCTCCCGACCTGGATTACGTCCTGTTGATGAGTCCCTTAGTGGTCCATGAGCAAGAATGTCCAGGGGTTGGTTTTATGGCATGTGCGGCGACACTTGGAGTGTTGGCACAATGGGATATCTGTGCGGCTGCGCAGGATCTCCTACAACATATCTACATCGAATATCACGCATGTTGTCCTGTGATGGACCTGGAAGCACCCAATTGCAAAGAACATGAATGTTCGTTCTGCTTGCTAAATTGGATGGCATCTCTTTTTTCTACCAAGAACAATGATTTCCTATTGGAGGCTGTTGCAGTTTACTGCTCATACACTCTGATGGATTAACGTGGCTGGTGCCCATCTCTGCCGGATTTATTTATGGTATTCTTTAGCAAAATCATTTTTTCCCTGGCCCCTATTTACATTTTTTTTCTCTCTCTTCAAAATTCAGCAAATTATAGACGCTCTTGAACTCTGCTCTCACATCTTGAACTCTGTGTTCGTCCTATGTCTACATCCAAATGACTTACATGGGGAGGGTGTAGTGGGGCTGCTGGATTCACTGCGGACATTGCTAAGTTCACATAGGTTAGCACAAGCTTGGCTGCCATATTGCCGCTGTTGCGCACGTTACTACATAACTTTGTTTTCGCAAAACCTCTGCTTGTGCGTGTTCATATGAGAACTGTCTGCTTTTCACGTTCCTTGCTGTACTCTGTGGTTTTTGTCTGCACATGATGTTCAGGGTCGAAAAACAATGTCCCTTGTTACTCTACTTTGGTCAGTCCCCCGCACTTAGACATAACACGAAAGCACAGCTGCACTGCTGAAAATCGAGTGCTTTTAATATTGCAGGCATGCATGTTAAGACACACTTGGAGAAAACCTTTCCAGAGAGAAGAGCTGTGCTTGTCCGGAGATGTAAACCTTTGCATCTAGAATCAGAGGTATAGGGTCCCCCCTGTCAAAGCGCAGACGGCTTCTATTATAATAAACTAGTTCCTAGCACGGGGAGGGTGGTAAGGTACAATAGGCCTTTTTTCACTGTCTTTATAAAATGATATCCCTGTTCATATTTTATGGAATTGTAGCAATGCTTACTATATTGTGTTTATGCATTCTGCTGATAGTACTGGCACGTGTACCACATTTTAGAGCACGTTAGCTAAAATAAACATTTTAAACTATACTGTGTCTCTGATTACTCACGTGGTGGACAAGTATGAGTGAGTGAGTGAAAGAGTGTTCTTGCTCCGCGATTCCTGAGAGAGTCGGAGTGACATGTTCTAGGATGTCTAATCATTGGTAGCTTCGCTGTAGTACGGAGAACGAATGAGACACTATGGCTAGTCGGTTTGGGATTTTGTGCACTAAGGTGGGTAGTTGGTACACCACTATACACCGAGGTCCTGGTTTCCTGCACATAGTTCTGTATTTATTTATTTATTTATTTTGAAAGTTTTATAGAGCGCGAACAAGATCCTAAACGAATATCAGAGGGCTATACAGTCAGTAATGTTACTATACAACAAATAGATGTCAATCAAAGTACTACATTTTGTAAAAGCAAAGCAGTAAGGTGCAACCCAAAAACTATCCCGTTGTGTTAGACAGAGGGAAGATATAATGTCTAGGTTGCTTAGATGGTCCACTATCAAAATATAGATAGGGGCACGGGTGCGATTGGTCTAGAGATTTCTATAGACCATACTCAGGTGAATTTGGCCATGAGAATCGAGTTACCTTCCTTTTTGAAAGAAGCAGTAGAGGGGTTAAGTCTGGTTTCTGGAGGTAAGGCATTACAGTTTCTGGGCGCCATCCCAGAGAAGGTTCGGTTATATGTTTTCTTCTTATGGAATCTTTGTCGTTTCAGTAGTAGGTTTTCAGCACTTCTTGAAGATCTGATCCCACCAGACATCGTCAGTTTCTGTGCCAGATAGCTGGGCGCATTGTGATGCATGGCTTTGTGCATCATACACGCTATTTTCAGATGAATTCTGGCTTCCAGAGGTAGCCACTTCAAGGATTGTAGATCCAGGGAGATGTGGGAACTTCTTTTAGAGCCAGTGATGAGTCTCGCTGCAGCATTGATAGAAGCTCTTAACGTTGAAGTTGATGCTTTGGGTAGGTCACAAAGAGAGATACTACCGTATTCCAGTCTAGGTATAACTAGAGCTTGTATTGCCTGCTTGAAGTCATTGAATGGTAGGAAGGGTTTAAGTTTCCTCAGTGTTTTTATCTGGAAGTTTGCTCCCTTTGTAGCATTGCTAATGTATTTTTACATATTGAGGTTACTGTCAACAGTTATTCCTAGTGATTTCGCTGAGTCCACGATGGTAGGTTGAACTTTGAGTGCCGTAAGATGTTTAATCCAATATTGCATTATGGGGACTTGGGCGGGTGGAGCTATTAGAAGGAATTCGGTTTTTAAGGTATTCAATTTGAGATGGTTTTCTGCTAGCCAAGTTTGGGTGTTCCTAAACGTTGTATTAAGCAAGTTGATGTCTTTTAAGGTGTGGATCTTAAGGTATAGTTGTGTGTCGTCGGCGTACATGTGATATTGTACGTTAGATGCATGTAGAATTTTGGTGAGTGGTTCCATGAAATGATTCAACATTGTCGGGGATAGTGAAGACCCTTGTGGGACTCCCAGAGTTACTGGGACAGGTTTGGACAAGGAGTTATTGACCTTAAATTGTTGTGTCCGATTTTGGAAAAATTAGGTTAACCAGTTTAGCACTGCTCCTGATAATCCCATTCTATGTTCCAGGAGGTCTATCAGGTTCTCATGTTTAACCGTATCAAAGGCTGAGGAGAGGTCTAGTAGGATGAGTAAGCAGGATCCATTTTGATCAAGGATTTGTAGCGCATCATCAATTATATGTCTCATGGCTGATTCGGTGCTTTGACCTGCTCGGAAACCTGATTGGTGTTTGTTAAGGAGGTCAAAGTGATCAATATGCCTCTTCAGTTGTTGGTGAACACATTTTTCCAATAGTTTGGCCAAGGTAGGAATATTGGAAATAGGGCGATAGTTGCATAGGTCCGTAGGGCCGGCCGTGGGCTTATTTAGAATGGGTGATACCTGACCAACTTTGAGGGTGTCCGGGATGCAACCTTGTTGAAGTGAGCTGTTTATGATCTTGGTCCAGAGAGGTAGAAGCAGAGGAGTAAGGTCTTTGACAGCATTAGCGGGGAGAGGATCGGTGAAGTGATTGGCAGGGTTCAGGGCACTGAGTATTTTGCCTATGGTTTCTTCAGAATAGATGGTAAAGGAAGACCAGGCTGCGTCATTTTTTAGATCAAGCTGGGATTTGGTATGGCGCAGTTGGAAATGCTGGAGGAGTTTTTGTATGCGGTCCCGCGTGTAGGGTTAGATCAATTAAGAGGTCCTTTTTGATAGTGTCAGTCTTCTGAGTGAAGAAGATGGAGAATTCTTCACAGTTTGGTTGCGGGCATGATATGTCTTGTGGACGTTGTGGTGCATCCTTGGATTGGGTTTTGATTAATTCAAAACGTTTTTTGGGGCGATTTCTTGCTTGGTCTAGTTGGAGGTTGAAGAAGTCGGCCTAGGTGTGCTTGAACTTTCGGTAATATGCATTTCTCTTTGTCCTAAGGATTTTGAGGTGATTGGCCGATGGAACAGATCTCCAGGTGCGTTCAGAAGTTCTGAGCGAACGTCTGTCCTCGTTAAGTATTCCATTGTACCAGGGCTTAGAGTCTTTTATGGAGACTCTCTTTAGTTGAAGAGGTGCAACCTCATTTATTATCGAGGTCATGGCATAGAGGTAATGATTGGTGAGATCATGTACTTCGGAAGACCCTGCAGGGGGCCGAAGTAGGTTGTAACTAGAGGATGGCAAAATGTTAGGCTTGATTTTTTTCAGGTCTCTTTTCCATATTTTTGGTCTTGTGGATTGCACCCAGTTAATTTTCACAATTTCCTTGATGAAGAAGGTAATAATATGATGGTCTGACTAGTCACAAGGTTGGATCGACTCGATCTGAATGAAATCTCTTTTAGATATTATTAAATCCAGGATTGAACCTTTATCGTGTGTAGGGCTGTTACAGATTTGGGTTAGATCTAGGTCATCTAGGAAGTTTTTGAGACTATTGACCACTGTGTCATTGTGATCGTTCCAATGTAGATTGAAGTCTCCAAGGCATATTTGGGTATTTTGGCGCCCCGTGTTCGTTGATACCATATCCATGAAGTGTTCGCTGAAGGCGAGGTTCTCACCTGGTGGATGATAAATGGTGTGTAAAGAGCATAATGGTTTGCCATTGCTGGTGATGTCGAGGCACATGTATTTGCAAGAGGGGAATGAAGGGGATATGGCTCTGTTTACTGAAATATTGCTATGATGTATACAGGCGATACCTCCCCCTGTTTTATCGGTTCTGTCCAATCTAATGATGTCGTAGTTTGGGGGTACTAATATGTCAATGATTGGTGTGGAGGACTCCTTTAGCCAGGTTTCAGTTAACAGTAACAGGTCTGGTTCTTGTGTGAGAATGAGGTCAGCTATGTCAGCTGCATGTCTAGAGGCCAATCTACAGTTTAAGAGTATGCATTTAAGCCGGAGCGTGATGAGTAATGAAGTGGGTTCCTGAGTGAGAGGAACTCTTCTTAGGTTGTTGCCGATAACGCCTCTAGTGTTGGGTTTAGTGGTCCTATGAGGGTTGGGGGGGATAGTAGGGATCATCATTGAGGCGAGAGTGAGCTTGTTCATGGGAGCGGGTACATATGAGTTTAACAGAAAGAGTAAATCGCTCTCCGAAAGCGGATTAGTGCTTCTGATTGGTCAGGTTGAATTATTACCGAAGGGGACTGAATTCCAGCTGTGAGGATTGAGTTTCGAAGTGACTGTTAGATGATTCAGAGGTCAGCTAGGTTTGGACTGTCTTGTAGCTCTAGTGAACCACGGATTTCTCAATATCCGATCATTGAGTGCTTGTAGTTCTTCTTTGATTTGATTTAATGAGATCATGATCTCATCAAGTCTGGGGTTTGGTGCAGGTACAAGTTGGGTATGGGGCTGTGTTATGGGTGTGGATGCCTGTGATGTGGTCTGATCGGGTTTGTGGTCTGGGGCAGGTGTGGGTAGAGTAGGGAGGGGTGTTACGGGTGTGGGTGGGCGTGTTGTAGATATGGATGGGTGGGCTGTGGGGGCAGATGGTTGGGATGTGGGTGTCGGAAGTGTTTTAGATGTGGATGGGTGGGCGGTGGGGGTGGATGGCTAGGTTGTGGGTGTAGGAGGTGTACTTGGGTCCAAAGTGTTAATGGAGGGCAGCATGTCTTCTGTGTGGTAATGGGGTGTCCTATTGTGTCCTAGCACCTGAAGTGGGGGTGGTGGTCTAGAATGGTGGATGTGCATGCTAGTAGTGTTGGTGTTCAACAAGGTTGACGTGGCGTGAGTGTTAGTAATGGAAGGGATGGTGTCAGCCAAAGGGGCATCTGTGAATGTAGTTAAGGGGTGTTCATTATCTATTGGAGGTGCGTAGGTGACTGCCGTTGTGTCAGGTAAGTGAAATATGAGTGTGTCAGGTGACGTGGTAGCGGTATGTGTCTCCAATGTGAATAGTGGTCTGTGTAGTGGAGAAACAAGGTTGGCGGGGGGATTTGGTGAAGTGATTTGCCGTGTGTTGGTGTAGGGGGAGGTCCGAGTGGGAGTAACGTATGACTCGGATGCAGGTAATGGTCGGGATAGTAGTGGGGAGTGGTTGTCAGAAGGGATAAGCAATGGGGTATGTTGTGTAATGGTGGAGGGAATATCCTGAGTGGCCGTTTGGGGTTTAGACACTTGTTCTTTGATCAATGGGAAGATTTTACACAGGAGGTTTAAACTACGGTCCGTGGATTGCATAAGGATGGTTCCGTTATTGTAGATGGTGATGGTTGCAGTCGCTTGGAAAAGCTGGGAGGGGGAGATGTAAATAACTATACCATGAGCAGTTTTCCTAGTGGAGGAGATCGGGAATAAGGTTAGGAATACGTTCCTCCATTGAGCTCTTCGTTTAGTGTGTAAGATGATATCATTGGTTGTATGTCCATTGTATATTGAGAAGTAGGGGTCGACGATGGGTATTTCAGGTATTTGTGCCAAATCCATGCAACAAAGCAAGTGGCTGGTTGGACTCCAGTCGAATACCAGGGGCATGTCTGGTCCCCGCAATGTGGTCATCTAGAGCAGTGACAACAGGAGAAACAAACTGAGAATGGAGAAAGGGGCTAAGGCAGAAATCACAGTGTAGAAAAGAAAGTCCAGGAAGAATACGGGTTTGCTCAGACGGAACATTGCAGGCTTCAGACACCAAAACAGTTCAGGAATCATGGTATACAATACAAGACCAACCCAAGACAAGGTGTGTTAAGAATTACTGTTGGAGGTTGGGCACATTAGGGCGTACTTGCAGACTGTTATCTTGCAACATATGGGGGGTGAAGGACTTGCAAGAATGCCTGGTGGACGGGGGGAATTTGATGTTTTGCAGTTGTGTGTACAAGGATATTTATGCAGACATCAAGGTTAACGTGTCTAGAGTCCATTATTGGGAGAACATCAGAGAGTTGGGGGAGAAGGAGAACCGCCGCAAGGAATGCAGAACAAAGAATGGTTGAGAGGAAATGCACGCAACTATGGGAACATAAGAATTGAAAATTGTGACATGGAATGTAAGGGGCATGGCCAATTACCAGAAGAGAAGAAGGGTACCAGACTATTTGAAATGTTATCAAGTGGCAATTGCATGCTTGCATTTATGGGGTGATGCAGTCCCATGTGTCAAGCATTGATGGAGGAGGCAGATATATGCCACCTCCTACACCGGATTCACAAGGGGGACACTTATTTCAGTGGCTCCTGGGATTCCCTTACAACAAATACACCATGTAACGGACCCCGAGGGGTGATACGTGATCATGTTATGTTATGTTATGTTAAAATATATTTATAGAGCGCCAATCACCGGAAGGTCTCTAAGCGCTATATCATAAATCAGAGGTCCAGAATCCTTTTGCACAACTATACACAACACACAGCGGAGTGAACTTATCCAAATGACTTTGTAAACAGAAGGGTTTTAAGTCTCCTCTGTAATGGTAATAACGTGGCTTCCTTACGCATACCGTCAAGGTAATTTGTTCCAGATCTGAGGGATGGTGACTGAAAATGCCTGGCCCCCTAGGGTCGTTCTATTAAAACGTGGGCAGGCTACCAGACAGGACTCTGATGAGCGAAGAAAGCGTCTGGGCACATAGGTTCTCAGGTGATCTTTGATGTATTTGGGTGCCTCTTCAAACTGAGACTTATGTGCAATGCACAACCCCTTACATTTAACCCTTTGCTTGATGGGAAGCCAGTGTAGCTGCTGCAACAGAGGGGTGGCATGGGCTTTTCTTGGCAACTTATAAATCAACCTTGCTGCATCATTCATAACAACTTGGAGCTTCCCCAGAAGTTTTTCGGGAAGCCCAGTGTAGACTGCGTTGCCATAATCTAAGCGTGACAAGATTAGTGCTGTCATGACCGTCTGCATGGTGGAAAAGGACAGCAGGGTCACCAATTTCTGAAGTTGCCGCATTAGGCCAATACAACTCCCCACAACAGCAGATACCTGGTTATTTAGGGTTAATCCAGTGTCCAACTTTATACCCAGGCTCTTCACTGCTGGTACCGGTGTTGGGGTGGTGCCCAGCTCTTGAGGCCAAAAAAGACTGGACCAGGGCGAAACCCCTGAAGTAAGAGCAAGTACTTCTGTTTTATCTGGATTTACCTTCAGTGAGTTGGAGGTCATCCAGTTCATAGCGAACCGAAGAATATTCTGAACGTTACACTGTGAGGCGGAAGAGTTGTTAATTCACACAATCAACTGGGGATCGTCAGCGTAGTTAAACACCTGACAGTCGGTTTTAGGTAGTGCATCTATCATTGGCTGAAGGTAAATATTAAAAAGTAGGGTGGACAGCGCAGAGCCCTGTGGGATCCCCCCATTGTAGGATGCCCTGCCGAGATGTCCAATCTCCCAATCGGACTCTTTGGGACCGATCCTCCAGGAAGGAGGTAATCCATTGGAGGACCATCCCAGTGACTCCCTGCCGCAGGACACGGGCTAATAGCTGTATGTGGATCACCGTGTCAAATGCGGCTGAGAGGTCCAATAGGATTAGAGCTCAGGGGGTCTTCTTGTCGGCTGCAAGCCACAGGTCATCCAGCACTGAGAGCATCACCAACTCAGTGCTGTTGTGCGCCCTGAAACCAGCTTGCTGAGTGTGTAGCAGCTGATGTTGTTCAACGAAAGACGAGAAGACTGTGAGCACGTGTTATTCAAGAACTTTAGCCAGGAAGGGGAGTCATACACGGGAAGTGGGTGGGGAGGGAGTTGTGTTTAATTAATGTCTGTGCCCCCAAATCCCATAGCCCCAAATTCTTTACAAAAGTGATGGAGGTAGCAACCCTGTTCTTGGGAGCGGAAATTATATTGTTAGGGGGTTTTAATTGTATCCTGCATGCACGCTTAGATAGAGACCCACCCAAGGAGAATACTAAACCTCATTCAAACAAAGTATTATTAGAGATTCTCAACGGGTTGCAACTTAGGGATAAGTGGAGAATGCGTAACCCCCGGAAGTAAGTGTTCTCATTTCACACCCTGGCAACAAACACATTCAGTTGTCTGTATTACTGCTGTTTCTCAATGGGATTGGCCCCGAGAGTGAGAGGGATTGCATACTTACCTCGATATCTCTCGGACCATTCTCCTCTGCTCTTGAGCCGTACAGAGGGAGTGGGACGACCGACGATACCGCAATAGTGCCTCTGGGCAGCAGCGTTACAAGATCCCCCGTTTGCTGCTGCCCTAATGGAGGCCCTATCCCATTACTTTGATGAAAACTGGTGAACAGCGTCCAGCAGGGCGATGGAATGGGAGGCTATGAAGGTTATTATTGGAGGGGTAGCCATAAAGACCTCCCATGGGGTTAGGCATCAATTGGAACGGACATTCACATACAGAAACAGAGGTTAAGTACTCTAGAAGCTTCCCTATACAGAGATTCACAGGAAAAAAAGAAAAGAAAAAAGAAAGGGTCTGGCTCACAAAAAGTTTGACATTCAGAAAATAGCACCCTGCTGCACATATTTCACTTTCTAAACAGGATTTGTCTCAGAGGACCACAGCTATAACAGTTTTACCTGCAGTACTCAAATTCATAACATTTGCACATGGAGATTTGCAAGTAGTGAACATTTGTACATACACTGTGCTGTTGTGTTATGTCTGTTTATTATGGATTTTCTCAGCTGTTTTGATGGTGTTCTCTGATGGATTGCAAAGTTCTATGGGTCTCATCTGGCGATGAGGCAGGCGCAGCATCAGGACATTTGGTTGGTGCTGTTTTTTCTTCACATCAGGAGCTGTTTGTGTATTGTCTACTTTGACTAAATATTACCTGTTTCATCCCTTTTGCGTGGACTCAACATATGCATTATCACATTTAACTTTTTGTTGGGTTTTACATAAGAACATATATTTTCAAGGATTGGAGGCCTTCCCCTCCCATGGATTGGTGTTGTTTCCTCCACATTCCAAGTCTTCTAAAGACACTTACTTTTGCCTTTGGTAGGGCTACATTAACATTCATTTCCATGGTAGGAAACTATTTGAAAAATGTTGGTAACATCCCATAAACCATAAGAGAAGCTTAGGAGGCTCATCAACATTTACTAGTGAGGCACATAGTAACGTCTTTTAACCTGCCTACAAATCTACATTTACTAATGCTGACAATTTGCCATACCAGCAAATATTCTGAATTTGTGAATGTACTTCTGAGTCAGTTAATCATAATTTCATGAAAGAGGACTAGGTCTTTTTATATACAAAGGTGAAATTGTTTATGGATAAGTTGAGTTTAGGTATGCAAAAATAATCATTACTCAGACCACATGTGTTTAGGGAAGTCAGCAGACTGTTAGAGCCACAACATGCATTGAGTTACAAGTAGTACCTGACAGATATCTTTGTCTCATGTTAGCAATTGCAAACATGAGCAATGGCATCGCTTACATGTCCGGAGCCTCCACTTCCCACAAAGGTATGTGAGGTGAGTAGGTGGTCAGGTGTAGTGGTTGCAATTGCTAAAACGATGCTGGAGCATCTGTCAGCTTCAAAAACTCTCTAGCAAAACCATCTTTTAGAGGGCAGATTGAGGCATCTGTCAATTATTACCCTGGTGACAGCACTTCAGTTGTGATGCTGACAATAAGGCTCCCATCATATGCTCTTGTTGTATTCCTCTCTTTATTGTACCTTTAAGATACAGGCAGCCTATGCCAAGAATGTTAAGACATTTCCAAAAATGTTAAAGTCTTCTGGTTGAGAATTCTGCGATGGGCCAGTTGGGGTCTCTGTACCGATCTGGCATGTCGTTGATGTTGGTGGTGCTTTGTTTAGAACAATATATCATCTTGACTGCAAGAACAGTTGCATTTTAATACTAACGATGAGTTGTGCTTGATAGGAGACAATCCTGCTGTATCGCTAATTACCTTTTTTGGAACCCATTTTTCAAGTCGAAGCGGTTACATCGGCATTCACTTTTAAGAAGAATTTACACATTGAACAATGTATGTTGCGGTGAATTACCTGCTGTTATCTGAGCTGTTTTATGCCCTATTTCAATTAACTTTCTTCTACGCTCAAGCTGCCTGACGCAAACGGCCATTGCCAAGCAGCAGATGTACACATTGGGAAGAACTGTAGTTACTAGGCCCTGCGGACAGCAACAGCTGAGAATCAACATTAACTCAAGCCGCTTGTCTCGCGAACAGCAACAGGAACAGATATCGTGATGAGCTGTGGTCAGTGTTGCCAGATTTTTAGACCCGTCCCAAGCCCAAAGCCGCTCAAATATAAGCCCAAAATAAGCCCAATCGACCAGTTTCAGCCCAAAAACCAGCCCAAATTAGCAAGTCTCCAATTATGCACAAATTGTCATCAGAAACAATTTTAACGACAAATATACATTCTATTCAATATACAGATGGTGGGAGGGTGTTAACTGGGCACCTGCCTTAATGCTATTAATTTTTAAGACCAGTTCTCACTGTGACTTCTAAGAGCTCCTGCAGCTCCACTCTGCCTATTGCTTAAAGATTCAGCCCCCCCCCCCGAAATCAGCTCCAGTTCGAGCGGCAAACAGTGTGCGTCAGCAACGTGGTGAAGCACGGAGTGTCAGATCCATGCCAGGACAGTAGTAAACAAACGCACGCGGTGCTGCCAGCAGGTGCGTGCGAGGTTGGGTGGCCCCTGCACGACCGTTTTCGAAGCTGGGCTGGCCTATGAACAACCGATGTGGTTAGTTTTGGTTTGGGTGTTAAAACACTCTTTACCTACGTCATCTTCCTGGCATCAATCAATATTCATCACTTCCTACAAATAGGGTGACCAACTGGCATGGGTGCAAATTCAGAACGGTGAGTGTAAAAATTCAGGACAAAGGGTCAAAATTCAGGACAAAAATTCAGGACGGGAGGTCAAAATTCAGGACAAAACTTCGGGAGAAAAGGTACGTTTTACAGACACATCAAAGGAGGTCGCGTAATAGTGTATAAGTAATTCCATCTATATCCAAACATTCATCCATTTGAAAACGTACGTATCTTTCCATCCATCATTTCACTCATCCATCCCTCCATCCACACTTTCACTCATCCATTCATCCACCCTTTCACCCTATCCATCCGTACACTCATCCATCCACTCTTCCACCCAAACATCTACTCATCCATCCAGCCATTTATCCACTCACCCATCCAGTCATCCTTTCACTTACTCATCCATCCACCCAGTTACTCATCCTACCACCCAGTCCCCTTTTCAGTCATCCATTTATCCTCCCTTTCTCTCTTCATTGACCCTTTCACTTAGCCATTCTTCCTTTCTTCGATCCACCCATACTTCAACTCATCCACTCATGAATCCATCCATTGACCCTATCACTCATCCATCCACCCATTCACTCACCGATCAACCACCCTTTCACTCATCCATCCATCCTTTTGCTCATTATCCATCTATTCACCCTTCCATTCATCCATTCACCCTTTCACTAATCCATCCAGCCATCCACCCATCCCTTACTCACTCACCCACCTTTTCCTCTTAATTATGAGCTGAGCCTTTGTCGGCAGAGTTGCAGACAGAAGAGGCCCATCAAGAATTTCGCCCTTGCTGTCTTCCTAAAGCAAGGGGTGGGGTGGGGGAGGGTTCACTATGCACCTGCACATAGGCAATCTGAAAAAGTGGAAGTCATGAGTCATGCATGATGCACAGTGCCAGGCCATGAGTTGATTGTGACATGGTGTTTCCAGGGCTTTAAGCGGGATGAAAAAACTGGGGGTCTCTCCAAGGGGCCTGTCTGATGTAATTAATGGTGTTGCTTAAAACAACTAAGCTAAAAATCTGTGCTTAGCATTGTGTGTCGCCGGACTGGTATTTTGCCTCTTCTGTCATTGCATCCAGATATATATCACAACAAGTAACGTTACACCTACAACAAACCAGAACCATTTGCTTTGTTAATGGTTGTTAGTTTCATAAAATAAAAATGCAGCAACCATGGCTTAATTGAATATAATATTGAAACTGCACTTTTCTAAAATGATGAGACGGAAAGAATTCTCTGCCCCAATCTCCACCCTGTTTATTGCTTAAAGACTCAGCACCCCCCCTCGAAATTTTCTCTTACACCCCCCCCGAAATTTGGCTCTAGTTGCGCCTCTGACTCACTCACCTGAGGTCGGGGCAGGCGTCAAAGTCCGGACTCAGCAACTGCGGGCGCCCTGCTGCTGTTCTGCGTGACTCCAGGCTGTGCTGTCAACTGGTGGTGGGCTCACTGGGCTGGCTAGCCTGCGCTGCGCAGAGAGCGCTGCCTGCGAGCACCACCCGCCGCCGCCTGTGGCCTGGGTGACCACCAGTGGACCACAGTGGGCGGCAGCAGCAGGGACATGTCACCACGTGCGTCCGACTCCAGTCCGACTCCTCGTCGCCGCCGAATCTGCTGAAGAGAAAAAGCGGCACGCGCATATGCATTTGAAAGCACTGCGCGCCACGGGGGCTGGCCAAGAATGATGCCCAGGGCCGTCATTGGTAGCGCTTACGCGAGCTACAAGATTGACGGCCCTGGGAACCCACAATTCGGCCCGCGACAAACCACTGCTAAGTTAGGTGGTGGGTGTGTGTGTGCACTTACAAATACGTGATGTGCAGCATCAGCGTGTGTGTTTGGGGGGAGGGACAACTCGGGTTCTCCTCCAATCATTTTAGCGCTCGCCAGCACAGACGCGCCACTGTGATAGGCGCATGCCACGGTCGGTGCCGCCCAAGCCAGTATTTTGCGCACACTGGCTTTAATTCCGCCCAAAAAGTAGCCACCCACCGGGTATGGGTTTTTCCCGCACAATTGGGAAAAATGTCACCCAATTGTGCGGGAAATAGCCCAATCTGGCAACATTGGCTGTGGTTATGGAGACCTTGCGGACAACTGCTACGGAGAATCGCCGAGTGCAGCCAGATGTCAGACGTCAACGTAAGGAAGTTATACACCTAGCTCCGTCTACAGAACAGAAATCACCATTTTGGATTGGGCAAATTATTTGGGTAACCACTGATGACGGGAATTACATCCTTGCGTTAATTCCCAGTGTGGCAATTCGTATTTCTCTGATGCACTCATACGGAGAATTCTGGAATTATAGCATTGTGTTAATTCCCAGCGATTATTGTTTTTGTCTGCTGCTCTGACATGGAGAAGTCTGGAACTTGTTTTGGTGAAGTTCTAGTAAGTTATATTTAACTTTTTGCCCTTCATTTGTACATCTTCCATCAGGACTAGTACTAGCATGTCTCAACCCCCAGCTTTTCTCTCAGAAAAGGGGGAGCCCCTTCTACTCTGGAAAATATGTAGAAACTTTCCTATTTAGTGGCCATTGGGAGGGAACATTTTCTGCTCACAGGAAACAAGCCATCCTTCTACATAATCTTGGTGTTAAAGGACGCAATATTTATGACAGTATTAATGAGATGCCTGTGGGTAATGGGGAGGGAGAGCCCTCAGATGTTTTTGAAATGTCTATGAGAATGCTGGAACAGTATTTTGCACCATGTATAAATGTGGTATTGGGACGCCACAAGTATTTCACCAGAGTACAGGAACCTAATGAGAAAGTTGGAAACTATGTTGCACCCTTAAAGACCTTAACTTGTACATGTGACTTTGGTGAATAAACTGAATCTCTCGTCAGAGATTAATTGGTGAGATGCACCAATAGCAACAGGGTGCAAGAAAAACGATTGTCCAGGAATCCAACACTCAGGGAAGCCATTACCATTGTGGAGGGCATGGAAAATACATCAGGTTTGGTGAAAGAGAGGAGGAATAACACTTTGGCAATGGACAAAAGTTCTGTACAGAGCAGTATTCACGAAATGGTTGAGGAAGAAGCATACAGCCTAATGGTGGGAATGTTTTAAAAGTGTCTTCAAATACGAAATTGAGAAACATTCCAGAAATGCAATAAGTAAATGTGTTTCAGATATGGCAATAATACACACTATTCTAATAGCCAGGGGGCTGGTGTGTCGTAAGTGTGGTATCAAGGGGCATTATGCTCATGTATATAGATCCACAGAAAAGGTGAAGACTGTGGAAAATGTCTCTGAGAATGTGAGGACTGTGATTCTGCGCGTAAGTGAGGACAATGGACAGGTGGATGCTGACACAATAGCCAGAGTGTGAAATTGATGTTGGTGGAAGGACTTTTGTGGTGTTTGCTGACTCAGGCTCACCCTTCACTATGATTGCAAATAAACATTGGGATGAAAATGTTTCTAATGAAGGAATAAAGTTAGAGCCTCCTGATATTAATCCAGTTATCTATGGTCGTTCACATATCAATGTATTAGGTTTTGTAGTCATGAAAGTTGAGTTTAAGGATAGACAAACCTTTGGAAAAATGCATGTAGCAGAGAGAGGTTACAATCGTTTGGGGTGGAGGTCCCAACGTGATTTGGGAATCATTTTAAATCCCACTGCTTGCAATCCTAGAGACCAAGTTGTGCTTGTTGACAACTTGGATTATGGGGAACATTTTTCAAAGAGTTTCCTGGGCTGTTTTGTGACAAATTAGGTCCGCTTAGAAATTTTGAGCATAGTATTACATTGAAGAGTGGAGTGAAACCATGTGTGCATAAAGTGCGGATAGTACCTAACCTGATGATTGAACCATTGAAAGAGGAAAGAAAGAGACTTTTAGACATGGAAATAATAGAGGAAATCGAGGCATCCGAGTGGTTGGTGCCTGTGGTTTTGTCACTTAAGGATGGGGGTAAAGCTATCAGGATGTGTGTGGACTTGCGTAGTCTCAATCAATGGATCTGGGTAGAAAGACAACTGCTCCCCAACATTTTGGAATCTATCAGCATGCTGAATGGGGCTAAGATTGTTTGTGTCTTGGATCTCTCATCTGCCTATCACCAGGTGAAGTTACATCGAGATTCATGACAATTGACCTCCTCTGTGACTGCCTTGGGTGCCTACTGTTTTATAAGGATGCCGTTAGGTTTGGCCTCAGTGGCAGCCTGTTTCCACCCAATAACGATGCTAGAGCTTGGTGACAAAGTAAATGTCATTTTCTTCCAAGATGACATAATAGTTTATGGCAAGGATGAATGTGAGCATGAGAATGTATTGAGAAGTGTGTTGAAGAGACTGGGAGAGAAAGGACTCACTATAAAGAAGCTGAAATGTCGCATTGGGGTGACGTCTCTTACTTACCTTGGACATGTGCTTTCTGGTGAGGGTGTACATCCTAAATTAGAGTTGGCTCAGTGTATTGTACAAGCTTCCACTCCTGGTTATAAAGAGCAGGTCAGATCGTTCCTGAGACTTGCTGAGTTTTACTCAAAGTTTGTAAAGAATTTTGTAAGTGTGGTGGAGCCCCTCAGATCGTTACTTAAAAAAAGAGTGCATTTTAATTGGACAAATGAGTGTAATGCAGCGTTTGCAATTATAAAGATATAGATTGGTAAAATGCATACAGTGGGGCATTTTGACACTAAGTTTAAGACAATTCTCACTACAGATGCCAGTATCACAAGTTTAGCGGCTGTTTTGTCTCAGATGGGAGAGGGTGAAGAAAGAGTGGTTGTGTTCGCTTCAAGAGCACTCAAAGGTGCAGAGGAATACTATTCTTGCATACAAAGAGAGGCTTTGAGGATATTTTAGGCCGTGAGACATTTTAACTTCTATTTATGGGATATTCCCTTTTTAGTGAGAACTGATGAACAACCTTTGATGCAAGTTTTCTCATGTCAACCGAGCGAGCGCCTTACTCCCAGACTCCAGCATTGGTCGGAGGGTCTTGAGGAATTCACCTTTCAGGTGCAGTACCTTCAAGATCAGTGAATAAATGAGCCAACTGCTTGTCACGTTTACCATTGGAGTATACAAATTTTGACATAGGGGCTGAAGTGGTCAGTTGGGATATAGGACCCACACTATTGGAAGAAGAGTGGCCCAAGAGTATGGAGGAGGATGTTTTGTTTCCCATGCTAAAGTCTTTGGAGCTGAAAGGTTGGCCAGGGTACAAGTCATCAGATCAGGATTTGAAGCCATACTGGCCAGTATGAGATGAGCTTACTTGTGCTATGGGAACCTCATGAGAAGAGACAGGATCATTCCCCCATGCGAGTTAGGAAACAGATTGGTTAACAATGGACATGAAGGACATCTTGGGAGGAGTCTCACGAAAGGTTGAGTGAGGGAAAGGTATTGGTGGCCAGGCATGGACAGGATGATGGAAGGGAAGGTCATGGAGTGTCATCTCTGTGCTGTCAATGACAAGACATGTGTAACCGGTTCAGCCCATCTTTCACCAGTTGCAGTACCAGATGAACCTTGGTTTAAGCTATGACTGGATATTATGGGTCCTTTCAAGTTACTGTCATCGACTGAGAGATTTGTAATTCTCTTAGTTGATTACACATGTAAGTGGGTGCAGACCAAGTGTGTGAGTACAGTCAGTACTGGAACATTGTTGGAGGTTCTTACGGATGTATTTGTGAGTGAAGGGGTGCCCAAGAATCTTGCTACTAACAATGGGGTAAAGTGTGCTTCACAGGGGATGCCAGAATTTCTGGAGGAACTGGGAATTGTGCATCAAAGGACAGCTTCTATGTCCCACTGGCCAACGGTTTGGCATAGAGGATGAAAAGAGTATTGAAGGCATTGGAAACCAGAGTTTCTTTTAGGAGCATTCTTAGAGAGACATGGTGTGAACACTGTGTGACTCCTAATTCCATAAAGCAGAGGCCCCCTTTTGAGACACTGAGGGGCAGAGTAGCTAACGTTGAACCATGTTTGGTTGCCATTCAGAAAACTCAAGGTTCTGGATGAGAACAAGAGAAGAGCAAATTTCAGGTCTTACCAGCAGAAATATAAGGAGAGGTATGATGAGAAGATTTCAGTCAGATATAAGAAATGGGTCTGGTGAAAAACCAGGGTGGGGGAAAAGGGGATGTCCAAGTGTATGGGCCCTTTCATCGTTACTGCTATTAAGAGAAATGTAGTGATGTTGAATTCTGGTGGCACGTGGAGTATGCCCAGATACGTGAAATACTCCAAGGGCACCCAGGAAACCATATGCCCAGTGTTGGGACATCTGATAATTGTTCCTTAGAGAATGCCACCAAGAATGAGTCCCTGAGACCTTGTTCGACAAGACCTTAAAAAGTACCTGCACATTTCCATGATTATGTTTACGTCAATGATCCCTTGTTTTTGTTAATATTTTCAACACCTTCATTTATTGTTAATAAGTTTGCTATTTTATTTTTAAGTAGAGGTGGATTTGTTGTGTTCCTCTCTTTCTTTTACTTTTAAGATACAAGCAGCACCCTCCAAGAATGTTAAGAGACTTCCAAAAATGGTAAGAGTCTTCTGGTTGAGAACTTGTGGTGGGTCAGTTGTGGTCCCTGTACTATTCTGGTATGTCATTGATGTTGATGGTGCTTAGTGTAGAACAATAAACAATTTTGACTACAAGAAGACTGGCAATTTGATAGCCCTGTTGTTCGATGTGCAGGGCTGCCTGCCTGCTTGCTTTTGGCTGGCATCAGACTTGGGCATTAAGACATGACACTATTGCCCTTGGCCAAGGTCAAAACAATGTTATATGAAAGGCTAGAGGTACAGACATGGCCTTAGACATGGCTGTAGGGAACAGAGTATGGAGGCAGTAGGTAAGGCCAAATGGACCTAATAGGGTGGTCGGAAGACCATCACAGCTGCCCCCCTGCCAGTCTGTCGATCCGTGGATCGGCAAACTCATAAAAAGACCCTTAGACATTACTGACCCCATTCCCTTGAATCATAACAAATCTAAAGTTTTTTCACAGAACTGCAATGGATACTTGTGAGAAAGAAATGCCCTTTTTGCAGTGCAGTGCAGGTGCGAACTATCCATGTTGGTGTAGCAGAGTTGCACTTTCTGTCAGTGGCCTCAGAGTGTTCATCTTTTTATGGATCCTATTTTCAATTTTTAATTGTGCTATTATGACTTTATCCAATGTGCTATTCTTCACTTTAGTGTGCATACTTTGATCCTAAAATGGCACTAGTTTTACCCAATTGGTCTATTTAACATTCCTGTAAGATGGCATAGATGTTGCACTAGTAGAGTTAAGTTTGATATCTGAGCTGCAGAGTGTATATATATGGCCTCCAAGCATTAAAATCAACTGTCCCTGCTGCAATTCACCACGAAAACACAAAGAAACTGAAAAGTGTATTTTCTGTGTAGGTAAAACTAATTTATATATTAATAAGCCAGACCAAAGTGAGACTTGTAAGATAACAGGCCTGGTTACCTTATGTATATATAGATAAGTGCCACTTGACATATATGTAATAATGTGCTCTCAGAGTTACTAAGTGCCTGATTACAATGCCGGTCGTCTGACTTCTGTGGTCCTGTCGTAGGTGTTCGTACTGCTGTTGTCTTGTTGCCGAGATTCTGCGGAGTCACAGAACTATGCTTGGGATCATGGAAGAGGAAGAACTGTTCGAAGAAAAAGTGTCTTGATCAAATTAGTAACCAGAAGAGCTCAGCTGAAACAATGGAGGTTGAGAGTCTGGACCCAGAACAACTGCTTGCAGGTCCTCAGGGCTCTCAACAAGTGAATCAGAAGCAATTTACATTGTAGAATGCGTGGGAGGTAAAACTGACAATTGGTCAACCAAGGACTCGATATCCCCCTCTGGCAGCCAGGGAGAATCAGAACGAGGCTTACATGTTGTAAAGAGGTATCCTGTTGTGGGACACTCCTAGGCATACTATTTAGAATTGGCCATATGGTGCAACTTTACATGTTCAATAGAGACGAAGCGATACTCTTTGTATCCTGGTAGGAAAGGTAAAATCACAGTTTCGTGCCCTAAAGACCAAGCACTGGGACAGGAGCACAATACGAGGGACCGATTTATTTCTTGATCGCCACCTTTTCACGAACCAGATCACCAACTTTAGGGAGCCAGTCAGAACTGCTACATCCACCAGTGAAGTTGAAGTCAAGTGGGTTTTTGCCAGAGCGTCACAACTCTTTTATAGATCTTTTTATACAGAACTGTGGTTATCTACATCATATGTTGTGGCAGCTGCCACAACGTCTAGAACATCAAGGTCAGGTGCAAACATCTTAATGCCAAAGAGCATTTCATATGGGGAGATTATTAAGAGCATGTTGAACCATATAAAGGTGAACTAACCAGCCACTGCCCGTACCTAATACCCTTGCTGTTAAAGACTGCTATTAGTCACGGTTCATCCGCTTCATTAAAGAATTGCTCACAGCCCTACATAAGGACAATAAATGCACCTTCACTCCTATGAACTTCATTGAATTACAGTACGTCTAAGAGGCAAATGCCAGACCTTGATCTGAATGAAAAGTGCCATAGGCATAAGCCCAGACAAAGACATGCAAATCCTTTATAACAGTACGAACGTCAGCAGAGCGTTGTGGCCAAACCCAGAGGAACCTAGTGCATGAATCCACTGCAACCAAAATATATGTGAAAGCATTATCAGATGTTATTGGACCTCATTGATCAAGATCAATACACCCAAATGGATGGATACAAATGAAAAGATGAGTCTGAGGTGGATACAACACAGTAGAACTCTTAATTTGTTGACAAACATCACAACAAATCACATATTCACAAGTCTACTGGTATAAATCGCACCACCAGTAGCGTTGTTGTTAAAGGGAAGCTGTAGCCGTCACTCCTGTATGAGCAGAAGCCAAACCTTCATGGGCGGCCACAATGAGCGATAGTTTGTGATCATCATTGGGAATCAAATGATCACCCACGGTAGAAATTGTCACAAAAGATATTTTCTCAGTAGTCATTTGATAAGTATAACGGGAAGGGAAACCCTGAAGTAAAGGAGTACCGTCCCTAGCTGCGGCTATAGCTGCTAGAATGTAATCGTCAGTGATTGCTGCTACTTCAACTGTGGCCGCTGCAGATTTGGCTGCTTCATCAGCCATTGAATTACAAGCAGCGCGCGCTCTCGAACGTTGAAGTCCTAATGTATGGACAACATGTGTAAGTGGCAAACAGTCTTTCAGAGCTGCCACTCAGATCCAAAGCATTTTATGCTTGATTGTGCTACCTTCAGAATCCCGAAAATCATTGTGTTTCAAGAAAAACAAATTGTCATTAAAAGACTGTACATAATAAAAAGAGTCACTCACAACTAGGGTGGGTAACTCTGGATCAGCAAACTCAAGGGCTAAGAGCTCGTAACTCAGCCAACTGGGCCCTGCAGTCCCCAAGGGACTGTGAGTGAACCAACGTAGAACAAAAAACTCCATTGCACCTACTACAATAGAACAAGCTGATGAATTAGCTTGTTTAGAGCCAATAGCCTGTTAAGCTGACCCATCCTTGTAAATGATGCATTGATACTGATCAAGAGGAAGAACCAACAAAGGGAGAGGGTGAACATGTTCATACTGAAGAAACTCTTGAGTTTGTAACAAGGGGTCAAAAACAAAATTGAAATCAGCCAATGTCAGGGACTTAGCCCATTGCATCCAATGAGGATGTAGGGCTTTAGAGTTAGGAACACTAGCTTTTGTGACTGCCTGTAAGGAAGGCACTGGAGAAACAACAAATTTGTGTTTGCCTTGTGCAAGAAGATGCTCTCTCAGAATCGCCATCTGCACAGCAGAAAGAATTTCCTCAGTGGAAGAAAAATGCAACTCTACAATAGTATACAGATGCGATTTGTAGGCAATAAGAACTGGGTCACCCTCATAAAAAAGTCAAGTAAGTGAAACTGATTGCTCCGGGTAGAATCCGGATGACCAATTTGGTAATATTCAACCTAGTTTGCAAATATTGTGTCACAAGTAAGTCTGATTGTAATGTGCACAACACTATGGTGTGCTCCTAAAGCCAAGAGCAAACAGTAAAGGAAGAGTGTATCAATGCATAGAGTGGCTTGATACGCTGAGCATAGTCAGCAATGTAAGTTCTGCCGAAATTTAAAAAAATGAGCAGAGACTGTGATTTCTCAAGGATAGATGTAGGTTGCAATCGAGCACACATCTCTAGAAAGTGGGATGCCAAACCCCTACCCTCATTTTGAAGTTTATAGCCTAGAAAAAGAATGGCAAAAAAGGTTGGATGTGATTTCGCAAAATTGAATTTGTTCCCTAAGGTTGCAAAACGAGTGTTTATGTGATCCACTCACGTAAAATGTGGATTTAATTCATCATCTGTCAGGTAAATGTCATCGACATATGAGAAAGCATCAGAGTCAATTTCATTTGAAAGGGACACTATACGTGCCGCAAAAACCCCGGGGCTATTCTTATACCCTATGGGCAATCTCGCATAGCGCTTCTGAGAGCCGAGGGTGCGGAATGCGGATAAGTCATGGCTCTCGGGAGCCAAATTGTGACTAAAATCCATTTGAAATATCCAAAGTAGTTTTAGACGTTTTACGCACAAACTTATTGATTACTGCTTTACCGCATGTTTTCTGTATGGCAAAGATACGTGTATGACTATTCAAATGTCTATAATCCAAAACAATGTGATACAAACCATCTGGTTTTAAAATCGGAAAAAGAGGATCATTCATCGCAGAAAGACAGGGTTCAATCACACACTGATTTTCCAATTGAGTGGAAATTTCGTTAACAGATGCTTTCATGTCACGCTTAATTGGATATTGAGATTGGGGCTGAGGAGTAGAGCAAGCAGGCTCAACATGAAAAGGTGAATCCTTATCCCAACCTGCCTGGTTGTGGTATAAGGCAAGAGCCCACTCTGAAGCATTTGCATGCTTAGTTTCATCAGGGTCATATTGCGAAAAACGAAGGAATTATCACCTCCTCGCCACGAGGACAAGCACGAGGAGGCTAGTCCACCTCCGCTAGTAAAATGTCATAAGAAGATGTTAAGTTGTCCCAAAAAATAGCATTTATAGTGCGCTTAATGTCACCCTCAATCTGAAGGTCTACATGATAAAATCTATCACGGGGAGCTGCGCGGGTATTTGCGGTTTTGACAGTTACAAATGTTTTAGTTTCTTTCGCCTCCAGAAACTGGTGCAGTGTCTGCTGCACTACAGTAATGTCTGCCGCGCTGTCGAGGAGAGTCAACACCCAACACTTGTCCAGGAGGAGGGTTCTCACCATCTGGAGCAACTTTTATCTACTGAAATGGGGCTCGATACAAAGGTGGTTCCTCCCATTTGACTTTCAAGTCAAACAAGCGCTGCGGGTCCCTCCAAGGTTGCGCAGACTTTCCATGTCTGCGATCCTTTAATCTTTCTCTGCCAAATTGTTGATCCGACAATTCCTGAAAGGAACGAGGAGAAAGAGGATCAGGAATCTGAAACTTCTCAGGAGTTTTAATTTTAGAGTGATCACGTAAATCATATCTAAGTTCAGAATCATCAGGTGGTGGTAAACCAACACGAGACATAGGCTTCTCGGTGCTGTTTATTTTTGTCGTCTTAGGAAAAACAGGATGCCCCTCCTTTTCAGGGGGTGGTTTTCCCTGGAACTGAGTAGAAGGTCTGAATCCCAAATTATTGCAAACCAAGGATGTATAAACATCAGCAATAATAATCTGTAACTGATGTTCCTGATCAATGTTAGCCACCGCCGAAAGGCGTGGGCGAACTTGAAGGCAAACTGCCTCACCCTTAATATTAGAAAGAATCATTTCAGAGACAGCTGGAAAAAAAACCACAAGTTTCATCCCCAAATCCAGGACAGGACCTGCCCTGTGTTCATTCTGTACTTGTTTTAAAATGCTCAGAAGACACTCATGGAGGGGGTGCCAAAACAAGTGTATACACCAAAGCAAACACCGTCCCCCAGGTGTTGCATTCTGCCAAAGGAGGAATCAGACCACTTAGTAAACACATAGTAAGGATCCTGTGTTTCTCAACATGACCAGTGTGAGGGAAAACAACATCAAGCTGTTCAATCTTCAGAGAAATTCAAAGCGGAAGGTCCTCACAAGCCTGAGGATGTTAGTCCATTACAGAATTAATAAGAACAGGGCTAATCACAAGACCCCCACCATGCGCCTGCACCAGAGGTGGAGCTCCAGGCTGAACCACCAAAAAGGCACATAAAATAAACTGAATCAGGCGTCTATACAGCAGACATATCTTTCCATGCAGTAAACAAACCTCCGCTAAATTAGCATTAAGATAATTGGGATGCAGAGTAAGCCGGGCCAATACAGGCCATGTGGCCCAGTCAATACTTAAGAGGCCCATTTGAATGAAGAAAGAGTGTGTGGAAGGGTGCCATTACACCAAATCTGGTATTCCCAGGCCGTAAGAGCAACTTCAACCACTGCGTAAGGACATATGCTGCTGGAACCTCAGCAGCGTATAAGCATGAAAGGAATTGTCATTCGCATCCACTGCAGGAAACGTAACCCAGGAATAAAAAACCTCAAAGCCATAAGCTAAATCCGCTTTATCTACAAAAACAACAGGGCACCCAGTATTGGGAACTCCATTGTGTAACATATGTTGTGTAACCACAGCATGGCATTGTGCTGGAATTGCAACCGGTTGTGCCATAATGAAAACCAAAAAAGGGATCTATCGGTAGCACAAAAGCGGTTCAAAAATCTTTACAGAATTCAAACTTGAATAACCTACAGCAATACGTGTACCATACCGACTGAGGAGGCAAAGCCCTCTCACAACAGACATCTCCGGGAACCGGTGTGAGGGTAATGTGGACCAGCACAAGCAATGCTCACTACTCAGGGGTCCCATGAACAAGTACCATACCAAACGTTGGCAATGCCATGTTGCAGGGCTTCTGGAACCTTAGTAGGCAGGGAGTCATCCTACCACCTGAGTATCCATGAGCCCGGGGGCCGACTAGCTATAGTCTCTCTTGCCCTTCTACTCACTCACAGAAGAACCAGTGATTAATCACCCCAGAACAGAACACACCTGACCCTCCCAGGATTTGCGATTGTAGGTCACACCCTTTTGCTCTCACTCTCATACCAGTCCACATTAAGATTTGACAGACACGAGAAAAGTTTAAAATGTTAATTTTAACTAACGTGGTCTAGTATTTAGTATTTGTGTTAAAACAAGTAGAAAAATGACTAACACAAATACGGTTAGCATAGCAAGTAGTCCGTAACTCATAAAAGGTGCTGTCATTGTACAGTGTAGCCTAACCTCCCTGCCCTTCTACGAAGCAAAATTATTATATATTAGAAGATCTGTGGGTGTTCGTAGCAGACCCCATACCTCAGTATATACAAGGAAGATCTATATCACAGATGCTGTCACACTCCCTTCTCTGGAAAGATCCCTCTCCAAGTGAGTGTCACCCAACTATGTATATCTATATAACCAAAGAACATGTTCCCAAACAGCTGCATCTGCATGTTTTGTGTAGGTGCTAGGGCCGTACCAGAACAAAAAATAACAAGGGGCATTGTTGTTCAACATTGTCAGCAATTTTCAGACTAAATCCCAGGAGAGAGCAGAACGCAGTAACAACAGTATGTTCTGTGTGAAAGTTGCAGAATGGCACAAAGCATAATACGTTAGTATAGTAACGTGTGCAAAGCAGTCTGCCACAGGCTCATGCTAACATAGGGAAAACGACAATGGCCACCTGAACCACATGACAGTCTTGTTGGAAGCAGCCAGTCTGACCACTGGATCACGATGCATGCATCCTGTATTCCGACCAACTGCTGAAAGACCACTGACCCCGAGATCCTTTCTCCGACTGCCAATATGGCAGTCGGTGAAAAACAGCATCCATAGAGCATTGCAGGGATCTCCGACCACCATCCTGATTACAATGTTGGTTTCTAATGACCTGACTGGAGCGGGTCAACCGACTGCCACGAGTCATCTGAAACAATGGATATGGGGTGCAGATTCACCCAAATCCACTTCTCTCCAGCAGTCTGCACCATGGATCCCTCCCTACAGGACTCCCTACACCTAAGTAGCTGCACCCTGAGGACTACGATCCTGTGAGGGCTGGAATCAGGTAAATCCTTATACGGTATGTATCCCCATTGACTGGACTGTGCACATTCCACCACACTCTAGAAACGGGGTACATGGTGCACAAGGCATATCCCCACAAATGTAATGCATGCATGTACAATTCTCATGATTTCTGTGATTTTGTATGCATTTGCAATGTCATATTCAGGAATATATGCTTTGCTGTAGATACGAAAGCTGCGGTAGCACAGTAATACAGTGGGGGAAACCTTCCCAGCCTCAGGGGTCGGAAAGGGCCTGCAAAGACAACGGTTGGACGGTCGGTCCAGCAGGCATGGTAATCAGGCTCTAAATGTTAAAAAAAACTGTAGGTTCAATTAGATTATCAATGAACAGGCTTGTCTAAGAATAAGAACCCTAAATTATTATTTTCATCAGGGAAACCACTAGGAAAAAATATTCAAACTTATTTTTTTTTTAATTGATAAAGAAGATTTTATCTAACTTTTATGGAAAAGTAATCTGAGACACAACAGGCGTAAAACAAGGGCTGCGCAGAACTTGTGGAGTTTGAGTATGCAGAATTCCAGAGTTACTAAAACATTAGTTAAATTCCATGGAGTTCCACCAACGGGCAGAAAGTATGCAGCTTGCGCTACAATTTAGCACCGATAGCATAAGCAGCGCTGAAAATAAGCAAAAACTGCACCATGCATTGAGCAAGAGCGTAAGGCCATTTGTACTGATTTTGCTGCTGCTAGAGTATAAGATTGACTCAAGCAGCAGCAAATCTATTCAAACTGCAGCCCTCTGACCACAATTGCCAGCGACCGCCTGTGACCGACCACGTTAGAAAATTGCGCTAGGAGATGCCAAATCTCACTCACGCTCACCAGCTTGCATTTTCTGGAGCCTTGTGGGAGAAAAATTGTGTCATGCGGCGATTGGCAGAATTTGTCCAGAACTTAGTATTAAAGAGTAACGCAGAATGACCAAAAGTCTGCCAATTCCACAGGTGGAATACATTTTTTTCCACCCCTTTTACCTCACTTCCAGATGCTCCATACTCCTGGCTGGAGGTAACATCTGTGCACTAACAATGACAATGAATTTGCCTCTAGGCTCTGGAACGCAAGAGTGTTGTCACCAACCGGTCAATCAACAGGGTTTAGCAATCTGAGAAGGGGAGAGGATCAGCTGACAGGACCTAGAATGGCCCAAACACTACAACTTTTAACTCTGAAAAGATAAGTGGAGTTTTTAGGATCAGATCCCTTTCGACATTCTTGCTTCAGTCGCAGCAAAGGGAAAACCAGTTCTTTACCTCTGAAAAAGGAAGAAGACCTCTTTTAAATAGGGGAGTGGTTTAGGGGGCTACAGATCCACTCCAGATGGGTGAACAGTTAATTTTTTTGTATATAGGGCTGCTAGCATGTTTTACAGTGAAGCAACTAGGAAGTGCTGCAAAAAAGGAGGTCATAGTGCGAGGAAGTACAAAGGCTGGGGTAGGGAAAATCTGCAGTCACTGGCTAGTGTAATAGATAAGAAGCCATCTCACCACCACTTGCTCATAAGAAACCTAGACCATGGAAAACTACAGTTAAAAAGACTCTGTGTTATGATGCTGGGACACAGCAGGCATGGTTTGCTTACCCGAAGGTGAAAGATCTGTCAGAGGGGCAGAATGAGAATGCATCAAGAATGGAGACTGATGGAGTGAAGCTGGGTCTTCCAGGTGAGACTGAGGTCTCTTCATGTTTATGAGGTTTAGTTACACCTTTACTTTTTCTACCATTCACTCTTGTGTTTCTTTTATTCTTCCTTTGTATGCCTCAGAAGATCTACCTCCATTAACTTTCATCAGCTACAACCACTTCTCAGCATCTCATGGTACTACCTAGCTCAAGGAACGTAACAGGGACTTCCTGGGTTGATTATCAGATTTTCTCACGGAACATCGGGTAAGAGCAAGAGGGTTGGGGACTGTTATATGTAGTGTACTTTTATCACTACTATTACTTATCATCTGCCTGTTTCAATTGAGAAATACAATCTATTAGAGTTGAAGAACGAGTGTCTATTCAGGATAAGATATCACAACTTCCAAGCCACATCTCCTGACAGAATCAGTAGTGGCAGTTGAACTGTCCAAAGACAATGGAACATGCTAGCAATCAGGGAAGAGAATGGGGATCAGGTAAGGGGAAAGGGACCATGGAATAATAATAAAAGTACTTAAATGTATATATATAATTATTGCAGTGTATGCAGATACATAGAATAAAATGATATGCCATATTTACAACACTTCTCCATACTATATATATTTTAACGAATTGTGGGCCCGATTCACAGAACAAACTTAAGACAAAATCCTAAACTTACTACTATTTTGGTAGTCACAGAAGGCACTTTCTCATTTTGGTTTTCACAGAAGGCACATACTCATTGATGAGTAAGTGCCTTCTATGAATACCAAAATGAGTAACTTCCTCATTTTGGATAACTTACTCCAATCCAATCAGCTTTATTCGACAAAAGTCATAAAAGCGATACAGAACAGCACAGGTACAAAATACACAATAAAACAATCTAAAAATGTTACTATTAAAATATGTACATATTTTTAAAAAGCAATTAATATACACAGAAATCATTAAGGGTAACATCCAAGGTATCTAACGCTACTAGCTAGAGCGCTTAAATCTAATTACCCATGCCCACCCCAGGAATTTGGCCAAGGCCACAACAATGACTGGGTCTGTGCAGGTGCGAAGGAGTCTTAAAGCTTCTACACTCCGTCTTGTGCCCAGTAATTTGCAAACGGGTCTCAACCATATGCGCCTCGGGGCCGCATAAGCAGGGCAGGCAAAAAACATATGTGCAAGGGTTTCTACCTGAGATTCACAATAAGAACATAGATTGGTACTTATAGGCTTCCATCTGGCTGAAAAGCACTTTAAGGGCAACACTCCCACCCGCATCTGAAAAAATAATTTTCTATCGAGCACTTTAGTAATAAGATCCCAAAAGTGTTCTAACCTTGGGACTGGTTTAATACTCAGAAATTCATCAGTTAATGAGAGGGATTTAGTTTCATGGAAAACCTTGGCATTTACCAACTCCCAATATTTTTCTTTCATGTGGACTTTAGATGGAAAGGTAGCAGCCAGGGGGTTCTCCCAGAGATCACTCATCCCAAGTGCCACGAGGGATTTTCTAGTCTCGTTGAGCCAAACAATCTTCCGGGAGCCCACCAAAGACATTATATCCAGAAAACCCTCCGCATAATGGGCTAACTCCGGAGTAGTCCACAGGCGACGCCAATATAAAATAGGACGAAGCCTGGCTATATCGGCTATTGAATTTTTCCCAAGGTCGTATCTTAAAGGAACAATGGGCGTGCTCTGGGGGAGGGAGGTAATGCTACGCAAGAACCTGTTTTCCGAGGTAACTAAAGGAGACAGGTTCTCGTAGCCCCACAGCTCAGCTCCGTAGAGGGCCGAGCTCACCGCTTTTGCACTATACACCTGGAGCACTGGTCGGATAGGCTTCGAGGGGGACTTTTTAAATTCGCCAACAAGAGCTCCAGCAATTTGCCTGAGTTTTAAGGTAGACATATCACGCTGTAGTTTCCACGAAAAGTTATTTTGGATGTTAACACCTAAGTAGTTAAAAGCCTGTACTTGTTCAAGTGGATTTTTAGATAAAACAAAACTATTTTTAAAAAGTTTGTGAGGCCTGAATACCATAAGCTTGGTTTTTTTAATGTTCACCTCAAGGCCTCGATCAACACAAAAGGTCTCGAATATATCCAATGAACGCTGAAGGCCGCAGGGTGTTTTAGCAATTAAAAGCGTGTCGTCAGCGAACATTAGGATAGGGACCTTAGTGTTGCCAAGAATGGGTGCGTCTACATGGGCCTCCAAAAGTCGTTCCGCTATGTTGTTAATAAATAATGAAAATAGCGTTGGGGCCATAGCACAACCTTGCCTGACGCCTCTTTGAACGGGGAAATCCTCAGTGGTTATACCCTGCCCTCCCCATCTGATTCTGGCAGAGTTGTCCGCGTGGAGCCTCTGGATCAAGGACAACAAGCCGCCATGTATCCCTAAATCTTTTAATGTCAACCAAAGTTTGGGACGCGGTACCAGATCGAAGGCAGCCCTGAGATCCACAAACACCGCATACAAACTCCCCTTGCCCAGAACAACCGTCTTCCAATAGAGGAGTACAAAGCGGAATACTTGGTCGATAGTACTAGTGTACTGACGGAAACCCGCCTGAAAAGAAGATAAGATATTGTTTGACGCCATCCAGAGATGGACACGGTTAAGGATCAACCTACCCGTGATCTTCTGGATGGCGTCAATCAAACTAATAGGCCGGTAATTCTCCGGGAGTGAGCGATCCCCCTTTTTGTACACCGGGATTATTTCCGCGGCTTTCCAAGAATTAGGGATAGGGGCACCGTGAGCCAGCGCATTAGCAATCAGCTGGATGTATCTCCCCCATCTAGGCTTATCATACAGGAAGATAACTTACTCATTTTGGTATTCACAGAAGGCACTTACTTATTGATGAGTAAGTGCCTTCTGTGAATACCAAAATGAGTAAGTGCCTTCTGTGAATACCAAAATGGAAGTAAGTTTAGGATTTTGTCTTAAGTTAGTTCTGTGAATCTGGCCCATCGTCTCTGAGATTTGAGATCTGACTCTAATGTTAAAGGATTTTCAAGTCTATATCTTCCCTCCATGACAGCATTATTGCAATAAGATATCTTGGGCCCGATTCACAGAACTAACTTAAGACAAAATCCTAAACTTACTACCATTTTGGTATTCACAGAAGGCACTTACTCATTTCGGTATTCACAGAAGTTAGAATTTTTCTCAGTTTAGGAGTCCTAAAGTTAGGAGTCCTAACTTTGCTACTCCTAAACTGAGAAAAATCCTAATTTCAAGACTTTCGGTATTCACAGAAGGCATTTAGGAGTCCTAACCAAAATGAGTAAGTGCCTTCTGTGAATACCAAAATGGTAGTAAGTTTAGGATTTTGTCTTAAGTTAGTTCTGTTTACCCTAGTTACTCTGAAAGGTTTTAAAAATCTGTGAAACCTCCTTTGTGGGAATCAGGAACTTTAACAACTAACCAAACTTTCACCTTCCATTTTCTGATTTTGACACCATGTTTACTATCACACTTTCATTTCTAGTTTTTCTGATAACATTTGACCAGTTCACTCACACTGTGTTGGTGCACCCCTCTTGGTTCACCAACGCGCAACCAATTAGGGAATAACTTAGTACCAGGAAGTCTGCCTTTAAGTATTAAGAAAGGAGGTATCCCGGAGAAAGAATTGGGAGCTGTATGATATGACCATAACAATATTTTGATGGCTATGTCAAATGGTACACCAGACACTTGTGCCGATTGTATGCATTCTTTTATAATCCAATTTCCTCTCTCTACTAACCCATTTTCCTTGGTATAGTATAAAGCAGTGTGGAATAGACATATCCTTTAATAACTCTTTCATTTTCTCAGAGGTAAACTGGACTTTATTGTCAGTTATGACAGAACTGGAAACACCGTCCGACATAAATGTGTCCGAAAGGAAGTTTATTAGGTCTTGTGCTGTAATGTCATTCACTACTGGAAATGATAATCCACCAACACAATTATGAATTTTCTTGCGCACAGGGACACGTTCAAAGGACCTATAATGTCTAAACCTACTTTAACCCATGGCTTGGATGGAACACTCACTGGGAATAATAGGATTCTTTTTGTCCTTTTGCTTTTATCACTCATGAAACATATTAGGCACTCTTTGACTTTGGTCTTCACAATGCTGTCCAACCCTGGGAACCAATATGTGGCTCTAAACTTGGATTTGGTGACACTACCCCCTGTGTCACCTGCATGGACTAACTCAACAATTGTCTTCCATAGGTCCTTGGGAGGCATTAATTTATCTCCTCTTATTACCATGCAACTATATATGCACATTTGATGTCTAACTTTCCAAAAAACTTCACATTTTGTTTTGTACTCCATCGGGTTTAGCTAACCTACCCTGGACTATCTTGTCTGTTATCACATTGATGATTGCATCTTTACCTGAACCTTTCAACCACTCCTCTTTTGTAATGCCTGGGAGAGTAACCTGCAGAATGGGGTCTTCTTGCTTAAACACCTCTAAGGCATCCCCCTTTTCCAAGGTAGCTTGGAAAAGCAGTCCTCATCAATATTTATGTTACCTGGGAAAAATTCAATTTTGAAGTTATATCCCTCCAAACCCATGACCCATTTAGCTATGCGAGAAGTGGATTGTTCTATCCCTTTAGTAGTAAATTGACCTCTGCATTTTTTGAAGTCCTTGATGCAAAAACTGCAATTCTCTCCTGACTATGCACAATCTATGCTAAAGAGGCTCCAAATCCCTTCCTATGAAGGGAAAGAATGACCTTTCATTCGGTATCAACATTGGTGAAGATGACTCTGCAGTACCTTGTTTTACCAGTTCAAACAACTTTTTGCATATTTCATTCCATTCAATAGATGCTTTGTGATCGGTAAAATTCTTCACAAATTTTGCCATATATTCCACTATACCAAAAAAGGATGTCAATTCTTACTTTGTTGTGGGCGGAGGTGCCTCACTGACTACAATTACTAGATATAGTTTTGCCTTTACATTGTCCCTGGAAATGGCGTGACCCAGATAACAATCTGATTCTACACAAAAATTGCATTTTTCTTATTTGATTGTTAACCCTACATCTTTAAGGACTGTGAGGACTACTTTAATGCATCATCATTTCTATCAACAGAGTTAGCATATATCAGGATATTATATCATCTTGGAAATACAGTATGTCTTTTATCCCCTTTCATACTTGATGCATTACTCTTTGAAATACAGCTGCAGCAGACACCAGACTAAAAGGCTTCCTGGGGAACCTGAAGGCTCCAAAATTGGTGATGAATGAGGAAAGAGATTTGGAATCCGGGTGTAACTTGATTTGGTGGTGTTCCAAAAAAAGTCTATAAAGCTAAAATACTAAAATAGCCTGCATATCCAATCAGGCTAATCATTTATTTTGTCCTTGGTAGGGTGTCAACCCAAATGTTATTTTTAAGGTCTCTCAAATCTACACATAAGCGTAGACCCCTTCTTCCAGGTGTTTAGGCAACTACAATTGGAGCAAGCCAAAGTGAACTTTCAATAGGTTCTATGACCCATTGGCTTACTAACTTATCCATTTCTTGTTTCAATGGTCCTCGCATTAAGTGGGGAATTGGACTCATTCTATGTACATCAGGTACCGCATTGGCCTTTAATTTGATCTTATGCTTGAAATTCCTCAAACGACCTAAGTCTTCAGTGAACACTTCTTCAAATTTACACAAGATTGTTGTATTGCCATAACTAGTTCAATGCTAGATTTAATTTTATACCCAATTCTCTTTGATGGTTCTAACCCAGCAGACTTGAACCCTTTACAGCAATATCCTTAACATTCACACTAAAGATATGAGTTCTTGGTTATACCCTTGAGGTTTATGTCTGCACATTGTACAGTTTAATCTTTGTTCTCAAACATTTCTTTGAATGTATTGCAATCAATAAGAGTATAGGGCGAACAAGAACCTCCAACTCATCTCGCAAAATATTGCATGTGGGATAATCATATCAGGCTTCTAACTCTTTGGTCATGACTTGGAAAACAAATTTGCTTGTGTTGCCTTCAGTATCTTCTACTACATGTCCTTGTTTGTTCTCTGCTTCTCCATTTCTGCATGTACGAGCATGGTTTCCTCTTTTGTTACACTTCCTACGTGCACATAAATGTGCAGGACAATTGGGACTGTTTGCTAAGTGATTATAATTACCACAATGATAACATTTGCCTCTCTCCTTGCCTTTTCCAGTATCTAAATTTCTTTTTTTGCTTTGTGCTGTATGACCTCCATTGGTATTACCCACCTCTTTGTTCAGATCTTCACTGTTGGAATGATTTTCACACTACATGTATAGATTCCGATACATTTCTCTGTTTCATTTCTTTCATACCCTGTGACGTGTGTTTAATACTCTCAGCCAAACCAAAAGATTCCGTCAGGTGTGGATTGTGTGCTAATTTTTCTTGAACGGGGGATTATTTGTGCATTTCACAAATTAGTCCCTAATGAGGGTGTCACATAAAGGACCAAGGGGCATATTTACAAGCCCCTATCGCCATAGGAACATCACTTTTTTAGACGTTCCAGTGGCGATAGGAGTCATGCCTTATTCACACGTCACCCTGTGAATAAGGCACAGTTTCATGCTATTCTTTGCGTGAAAAGGGTGGACAATGGGTGTTGTGGTGGGTGTTCCACCGCAATACCCATTGATTTTGATGCTGCCCCATATTTACAAGGGTGGCGTAAATATGGGGCAGAGCCAAAATTAAGATCATGGAAAACCTGATCATAAACAGGCGAAATGAGGAGAAATGCTTTAATTCTCCTCGTTTTGCTCTTTCTCTGTGTTCCGCAAATTGCCATGATTGATTGTTTATGTGCAGGAAGGTCCTTCTTGCACATAAACAATCATTTGGAAAATGGCGAGTTGCACAAGCAGCACACATAGCAGTTGCAAATAGCCATTTATGATTGTTTATGAGCAGGAAGGGATACCTTCCTGCACTTAAACAATCCTTCCCAAAACACAGACACCCTTGACTATGGTGCAAGTGTGTGTGCATTGGCACTAGGCAGCAACATTTAGCGCTAGCACAGGGAGAAACACAGGGCTCCACCGTATTGTTGTAAATGCGGCGCAACTCTGCGTTTCTATTGTGATGGAGTGAGGCATTACCCTTCTTGGCTTAACGCGGCGTTCTGCCTCTTTAGTTATAAACATGCCCCCAAAATCGCACGCCCTGGCCATTCCTTTCAAACAATCTATATAACTTGTGACCTTTTCATCATTACCCTAAACCCTGCAAAATAATTTATGGCTTTCAAGAACTATATTAACTTGTTTAACAAATGCTCTTTGAGCTTGCGAAAAGTCATTGTGTCAAAATCTTCATGGCCTTCATCTTCCTCACCTTATACCGCTGTAGGAGTTATATTTTCACACACCCTCCTGCCATTGAGCCCCTAATTATGTAGCAATATGTGCTGTTTTCTCAATGAGGAAAACCTTTCCCTCCAATTGCAGTTAAATAAGACTGAAATGATTTTCTATCTCCTTCCAAGGCAGAAAAAGTTCTTCCACCTCATTAAGAAAGGGTGGTGGCTGTGTCATACTAGATGCTGCCATGGTATATAAGAACAATGGGGCATATCAACAACAACCGGCGATAATTATCTCTAAGCGCACTTAGCGCTAGGATAATTATCGCCGGCTAGCGTGAATTTTTATCGCTGAGATAGCGTGCTATTAGCAACGCTTATCTCAATAGCGATAAAAATTCTCACGCTAACAGGCTAACGTGAGATCATCGCTGGAAACCCAGCGATAATCTCACGTTACCTTGTTGATAGGGACAGGCAAACTTAGTCATGATATCCTCCTGCCATAGGATATCATGGCTAAGTCAGAAAAATACCAGACGTAAAAAAGCAGCGTTAACCGCGGTTAGCGCTGCTTTTTTTTGTCTCTAACAGGGTTAGCGACATTCTTGATAATAGGAGAAATGTCGCTAAGCGACATTTCTCCTATTTTTTTACTCTGGGACGCCCCCTTTGCATCTCATTAGAGATGCAAGGGGAAGTGTAGAATAAAAGGGTGCTAACATGCAAATTTGCATGTTAGCACCCTGTTGTTGATAGGGCTCTAGTTTTATCTCTCCTTTTTTGGCTTTTAAAGCCAAAAAAGCAGAGATAAAGCCCTTGTTGATATGCCCCAATTATATCACAAAAAGAAATCAAAAAGTGTCTGATGTGACAATTGGTGAACTAGACAACAACATGTCAAATTCAAACGAAAAAAGTCAATGACATAAATGTCTCTGTCCTTTTCTGGGTTTCCACTATAACTCACAGTGGGGCATATTATCAAGCCAGGCGATAAAATTATCGCTGCTTTACCGCCAGAAAACTGCCGCTAAAACGGCGATAATGGGCTTGATAATATGCTCTATGGAATTCCAATTGAAGTTCAGGTTAGACGTCCTTCACATTTAACATGGGCTTCAATTGGAATTCCATAGACCATATTACCAAGCCCATTATCGCCGTTTTAGCGGCAGTTTTCTGCCGCTAAAGCGGCGATAATTTTATCGCCTGGCTTGATAATATGCCCCAGTGTCTTTTCATTCTATGGTTATAGTGGACCTGGAAACATAGAAAGAAAAAACACTGCGAGTTATAGTGGAAACCCAGAAAAGGACAGATACATTTATGTCATTGTCTTTTCATTTCTTCTTGTGACAGCTCATGTGATTCACTAAATTATTACATGAAATCGAATATTCGTTCATTGTATACTTTATTGTGTGTGCTCCATATGTTTATGGCAACTATTGTAAATAATTGCATTCAATAACCTTTGTCTCCACAAAATAATTATTGCTTCTAAAAAACGTATTTTTTTGGCTTTACCCAACAGAACCATTTGTAGTTCTTTATCATTATTACCAAAGTTCTGAGGGACACAGGGTCGCCCCATTGTTCTTAATGGTGCCATGGTGTATAATAGCAGATCAATGTGTATATAAATCACCAGAACACAGACAATCAGGGTTATTTAACTATTGCAGTAAGGAATAACAAGAAACAGCACAAAATATTGCAGTAAGGACTAATCATTAAAAGCTGAATCAATACTAGTTTTACTTGTAACGCAATTCTGTCCTGTATAATAAATAGTTTCCCTGCATAAGACACAAGAAGCCCTTCCTATAGCAGGCTGAATACTATGCTTTCATTGATACGATCAGCCTAGACAGTGAAAGCACCTCATGTGCAGCAAGAGTATGTCTAATCAGGGTTGTCGGCGTCAATGTGGTCCTGGCTCAGCTTCATTGATGACCTTGCCTCGAGTAGGTAACCCTGCCTAGAGGCATAGCTGTTCCTGTTGCCAGCAATGAGAATGCCAGTAGGCCCCCGAGGGGCATCTTGCCCTGACGAAGCCTCCAGTGAAGAAAGGAAACCTAGCCTGGGCTACGTCACAGGACAGCACGGAGTACGGGGCAGAAGATTAAACTGCTCACAGTGCAGCGTCCCAGTCAGGCTGACTGCCCCAGGCAGCAGAGATGACCATGGCTGATGGTCGATAGGGCAGCACAATTGATGCTCTCCTTCACAATGGTGCTAGCAGAAAAAGAGGAGCGGTGCAGCGCAGCCCGGCGCTTCCAGTGTCCTGCTGGCTGCCAATGCCTAGATAGGTGCGAGGGGAGAGTGACTGAAGCAGCTCTCGAGGAACACCTGCACAGAACAGCAGCCCTGCGCTGCTGGTACCCTGGAAATGGAGGCTGCCTGAGTGTAAACTGTAACTACCTCACCTCAAGTGTACAATACCAAGGGTAAGAATCTGGCCTAAGTCACCATCAGATGGTGAAGAGAGCCACTGCCTTTGGTTCCGACAGAGCTTGGGCACTAGCTCATATCATAGGTGTGACGAGCTGGAGATCAAGATATGGCTGGTCTTCCTGCTTTACGGCTATGAGGAGAGCAACAGTCATTTCATGTGTGCTCTCCACCCCCCTCGCTGCTCACCGAATACATCAGAAGCAATGGTAGAGATGAGCTATGACGGTAGAAAAGGCACAGTGACTGGAGAAGGAGTCACCTCAGGTAGGCTCTTCCCGGCACCCCATTCCCCACAGGAGCTGAAGCAGGAAAGCTAGAGGGTCGGCAGGTAGGTCACTCTTCTTAGTAATGTGGTGAGGCTTTAGCCACATAATTAGATGTGGCAGAAACCGTAATTACTCAAGTGACCAAGAAGAGCTTGTCATGCAGACACAAGTCCCAGGGTGGAAGGTGCTGCTCTACTGTGGCTATCAGATATACACAGGAGAGAGGTTGTTATGGCTGTCCCCTGCACAGGTTAAACAGATCCTATCCTCGACACCAGTATTTCAATGAAGAAAAACGTTCTGTTACAGTTGGAGAACGAGTGTTTATTCAGGATAAGCTATCACAACCTCCAAGTCACAGCACCTGACAGAATCAGAAGTGGCAGTTGAACTGTCCAAAGACAATGGAATGCACAATCAATCAGGGAAGGGAGGGGGGTCAGGTGAGGGAGAAGGGAACATAGAATAATATTAAAGGTACTTAAATATATATATATTCACTGTAAGGGATGCAGATACATACCATAAAATGATATGTCATATTTACAATACTGTCTTTGTCATTAAAGTTAATCAATCAATCAAGGGTTTGTTGAGCATGACTACTCACCCGTAAGGGTCTCAAGGCGCTGGGGGGCGGGGGGAGGAGCCGAATCCAGTTCATCAAGGAGGAGGTCTAACGAAGAGCCATGTTTTGAGGTTTCTCGTGAAAATGGGGAGTGATGTCGTCTGTCTGAGGTGGAGCGGTAGGGTGTTCCAGGCTCTGGCCGCCAGGAAGAAGAAGGAGCGGCCTTCCGATCTGGACTTCCTGGTGCGGGGGACCACGGTGTAGGAGAGCTGGGCTGATCGAAGGGTCCTTTGGGGTGTGTGGAACTCGAGTCGGCTGTTCAGGTATGCTGGTCGGGTGTTATGGAGGGCTTTCTGTGCATGGGTGAGAATCTTGAAAGTGATTCTAGCCTCGCTGGGGAGCCAGTGGAGTATGCGCAGGTGCTTTGAGATTTGGCAGTGTCTTGACAGGTTGAGGACCAGTCTTGCGGCGGCGTTCTGGATGTTTTGTAGCTTGCGGGTGAGGTTTTTGATTATTCCGGCGTAGAGTGCGTTGCCGTAGTTAAGTCTGCTGGTGTCGAGGGCGTGGGTGATGGTCTTTCTGTGTTTGAGGAGGATCCATTTGAAGATCTTGCGTAGGAGGCAGAGGGTGTGGAATGAGGAGGCTGCGATGGAGTTGATCTGGCTGTCCATTTTGAGTTCGGGTCCAGGATGATTCTGAGGTTGCGTGTGTGGTCCGTGGGGGTGGGCGGGCTCCGAGGGCGGGAAGCCACCAGGTGTCGTTTCAGGCATTGGGGTGTGGGCCCATGATGAGTACTTCTGTTTTGTCTGTATTGAGTTGTAGGCAGCTGCTTTTCATCCATTTGGCGACTGCTTCCATGCCTTCTTGAAAGTTGTGTTTGGCTGTGTTCGGTTCGTTTGATAGGGAGAGGATGAGTTGGGTGTCGCCTGCGTACGAAACAATGTTGAGACTGTGGGTTTTGACGATGGGGGTGAGCGGAGCCATGTAGACGTTGAACAGCATGGGGCTGAGGGAGGATCCCTGGGGGATTCCGCAGGTGGTTGGTGTAGGGTCCGAGAGGAAAGGAGGGAGTCCAGTCCAGGGCCTTGTCCCGGATCCCTGCTTTGTGAAGTCTGCGAGTTAGGGTGTGGTGAGAGACTTTGTCAGAGGCCGCTGAGAGGTCGAGGAGGATGAGGGCTACTGTCTCTCCTCTGTCCAGGAGGGAGCAGATATTGTCAGTTTTGGTGAGGAGGGCGGTTTCTCTGCTGTGGTTTTTTATGAAGCCATATTGGGAGGAGTCGAGGATGTTGAGGGCTTTGACCCTGTCTCCAGGCAGGTCGCTCCCCACGCCGCGCAGCTCCACTTGACTGCGCACTGTGTCTCTGCCCAGCTGCTGCTGTGAGTTCGAGGCTCACCTCCACCCGCAGGCTCCCACCTGCGCCCCATTCCTGGTGGCCAGTGGTAGGCCTTAGGTTTGCTTTTTCACTGTGCCACTGTTGTTTGTTTTTTACTCTGTTGCCTGTATTTCATTGTGATTTCTTTAGGTGCCTTTTTCATTCCCCCTGACTGCCCATTTTTTGCTTGTTGCCTGCACTGTACTGTTGTTTCCTCCGTGCCTCTCCCATTCCCCCCTGACTGTTATGCCTGTTTTTTGCTTTGTGTCCTGCACTGTACCAGTATTTCCTCTATGCCTCTTATTCCCCCCCCTGACTGCTTGTCTGCTTTTGCCTCCTGTCCCTCGCCGATCCCACTTTCCTGCCGCTGTGTCCCCTGTGGCCCTGCCCCCCGCTCCCATTCGTCCATTACCCCCCTCAAAGCTGCTACTCCCTCCCACCTCCCCTTCTTATGGTGACCGCTGTGCGGCCGAGCCACTGGCATGCCAAAGGCGCGCCTAAGGCAAGACCGTCTGCGCCCGTCCGCGCCCAGCACCAGAACCCCATGGCCCCTGCGAACGCCACACCGCCCGACTCCACTACGATGCCAGCACACCTGCTACCTTGCCACCCCGAAGCGCACCCAAGGCCCCTTCACCTGCTGGAACTACAGCTTCATCAGCATCCGGCCCGCCAAACCTCCTACCAAAGAACCCAACCACCTCAGATGCATCCTCCTCAACACCCACTCCGCCCGCAAACATGCCGTCGAACTCTGGGACCTTCTCAACTCAACCTCCCCAGACGTTGCCTTCCTGATGGAGACCTGGCTGAACCCCACCTCAGCACCCGACATCGCCATTGCCAGCCCGGAAGGCTACAAACTTTCTTGCAGAGACCGTACCAATGGAGTAGGAGGAGGAATCACCATCATCCACAGGAACACCCTCAGAGTCTCGACTAACACCGACAACACCCTCAGCACCGCCGAACACATGCACTTCCAGATCCACACCGACCCCAACACCACCCTCAGAGGAACCCTCATCGACAGACCACCCTGACCGCAGTTCAGCGACTCCATCGCTGACTTTGTCAGCAAACACACCCTCGCCTCCATGGACTACATCCTCCTTGGGGACCTGAACTTCCACCTCGAGAACAACAATGACACCAACTCCACCACCCTGATCGCCAACCTCACCAACCTCGGACTTAGACAGATCGTGACAGCGCCCACCCACGCCGCCGGCCACACGCTTGACCCCATCTTCTCCGCAAGCCCCCATGTCTCCTTCAACCACACCACCGAACCCCACTGGACCGACCACCACTGCATCCACTTCACCTTCAGGAAGCCCACCACGCATCACCGCACCCAACAGATGCCTCGGCACTGCTGGAGCAAAGTCACCGTAGACCAGCTAACCACCACCCTCGCCCTGAGCCTACCTGCTGACCGGACCGACCCTGACACCACCACCCGCAACCTCAGACAGTTGATCGATGACTGCGCTAACACCCTCGCACCGCTCAAGAAACCCTCCAACAGCCACACCAGCAAGAAAGCCACCTCGTTCACCGAAGACCTCCAGGCCTCCAAACGAACATGTCGAAAACTGGAGAAGAACTGGCTCCGCGAACGAACACCTGACAGCTACGCCGCCCACAAGAACACCACCCGCAGACACCATCACCTCATCAGATCCGCTAAAAGGGCCTAATTCAAAAACCACCTAGATAACAACGCATACAACAGCAAAGAGCTCTTCAGCATCGTGAAGGAACTCTTCAACCCCAGCTCCAACAACATCCCGCCTTCACAAGACCTGTGCGACTCACTGGCCACCTTCTTTCACCGCATGATAACCGACATCCACGACAGCTTCAACACCATGACCACCCTGACAACCACCGAGACCACCACCCCCACGACCACCACCCGCACCAACCACCTGCTGTCCTGGACCAACATCAACGATGAGGACACCAGCGTGATCATGAACACCATCCACTCCGGATCACCGCTAGACCCAGGCCATCACCACATCTTCAACAAAGCCAGCACAGCCATTGCACCCCATCTCCGGAAAGTAATCAATACCTCCTTCGAGACAGCAACCTTCCCGGAAAGCTGGAAGCATGCCGAGATCAAGGTCTTACTCAAGAAACCCAAGGCGGACCCTAAGAACCTCAAGAACTTCCGACCCATCTCCCTGCTCCCGTTCCCGGCGAAGGTCACTGAGAAAATCGTCAACAAACAACTGACCCGCTACCTCGAGGAGAACAGCATCCAGGACCCTTCCCAATCCAGATTCTGCAGCAACCACAGCACCGAAACCGCCATCATCGCCGCCACTGATAACATCAGGGCCCTGCTGGACAACGGAGAAACAGCAGCCCTGATCCTCCTGGACCTGTCAGCCGCCTTCGACACGGTCTGCCACCGCACACTACGAACACGCCTACACGACGCCGGGATCCAAGAGAAGGCCCTGGACTGGACCACATCCTTCCTCTCCGGCAGAACTCAGAGCGTCCGCCTCCCCCCTTCCGCTCCAATGCCCCCAAGATCATCTGTGGTGTACCTCAGGGCTCCTCCCTCAGCCCGACGCTGTTCAACATCTACATGGCACCCCTCGCCCACGTCGCCCGACAGCACGACCTCAACATCATCTCCTACGTCGACGACACCCAGCTGATCCTCTCCCTCACCAAAGACCCTCACACCACCAAAACCAACCTCCACGAAGGAATGAAGGACGTCTCCGACTGGATGAGGAACAGCCGACTGAAGCTGAACTCGGACAAGGTCCTCATCCTCGGTTCCACCCCCTCAGCCTGGGACGACTCCTGGTGGCCGCCAACACTGGGAACAGCCCCAACACCCACCGACCACGCACACAACCTAGGGGTCATCCTCGACTCCACCCTTTCCATGACTAAGCAGGTCAACGCCGTCTCCTCATCCTGTTTCAACACCCTCCGAATGCTCCGCAGGATCTTCAAGTGGATCCCCACCGAAACGAGAAGAACAGTCACCCAGGCCCTTGTCACCAGCAGGATGGACTGCGAAAACGCCCTCTACGCAGGAACGTCGGCCAAGCTCCTGAGACAGCTGCAACGCATCCAGAACGCCTCTGCACATCTCATCCTCGACATCCCCTGCCGCAGCCACATCACACCCCACCTGAGAGACCTGCACTGGCTCCCGGTCAACAAGAGAATAACGTTCAAGCTCCTCATCCACGCACACAAAGCACTCCACAACACCGGACCAGCATACCTCAACAGACAAATCAGCTTCTACACCCCCACCCACCACCTCCGCTCCACCGGCCTCGCCCTCGCCACAGTCCACCGCATCCGGAAAATGACAGCCGGCGGCCGATCTTTCTCCCACCTCACCGCCAAGACCTGGAACACCCTCCCCACCAACCTACGGCAGACCCAAGACCTACTGGCCTTCAGAAGACTCCTCAAGACTTGGCTCTTCGATCAGTAGCAGCACCCCCTCCCCCCAGAGCCTTGGGACCCTCACAGGTATGTAGTGCGCTCTACAAATGACTTGATTGATTGATTGATTGATTGATTGATTGTGCTCTCCTATATGAAGGTGGCGAGTTGGCTGTTGATGGCTCGCTCGATGACATTTGCTGGGAACAGGAGCAGGGAGATAGGTCTGTAGTTTTTGAGGTCCGCTGAGGGCTTCTTAAGGAGGGGGTTGATCTCGGCGTACTTCCAGTCGTCGGGGAAGGAGGCGTTCGCTAGAGAGAAGTTGATGGTGTGGCGAAGCATGGGTGCAATGGTGTCGGCGGCTCTGTTCCGTGGGGGCCCCAGAGTGGATTGACTTCATTGTCTTCAGTGTGTCTTCAGTGGCGAGGGCTGTCCAGCTGTCGATCGTTGGCTTCAGGGGGTTGGGGGTGGTTGGTGAGGGTTCAGTGTGTTGGCTGTTTTTGTCAAAGTTGTAGTAAATGTTCTTGATTTTGTGGGGGAACAAGGTGGTGAGTTTGTCACAGAGGTCTTGTGAGGGAGGGATGTCTGTAGACTCGCTGGTGGGTTAGGGGAACTCCTTAATGATGCTAAAGAGTTCTTTGCTGTTGTGCGCATGTGTGGAGATTCTGTCTTTGATCGCTGTTTTTCTCATGGTTTTGATGAGTTGGTGGTGGGCGTTGGTGGCGACTCTGAAGTTGTTGTGGGCTTCAGTAGATTTGGAGTTCCTCCAGGCCTTTTTGATGTGGCGGCATGTAGGTATGGACTCTCAAAGTTCCGGTTTATGTTCCCTTTGGGTTCTTTTTCACTTGGGAGATTTTATATTGTGTATATGTCTTTTAACAATATATATGAAGTATCATAGCAACAATTTTTTTTGTATCATTATTTCAGGGTGTTCTCAGTGTTAAGTCTTTTTTGTCCGAATCATCCTAATGTCTATTTTCATTCATACGATTGTGCTTTTGTTTATTCAAGTATACAAGAATTTTCCTGAAAGGAACTATGTGTTATGTTAAAACAAAAATGGCCAAACCCAAACATGTCATGTCTGGCCCAAGCATGGTAAATTAGGATGCTGTGGAGTGTAGTCATGTCTTGCATAGTCCTTGCGTGGCAAAATGGGACGCTGCAGAGAGCAAACATTTCATGCGTGGCCATTGCATTGTAAAATAGGATGCTGCAGAGCACAAACATGTCTTGCAAGGTAAAAAAATGATGATGCTACAAGCAAACATGTCTTGCTTGGTAAAATATGAAGCGACGATGCACAAATTGGGTCGAAACCCCAGGGAATGACACAACGGCTGTGACTACATTCCAGAAAGAGTTTTACTTTCTCTTTGCCCTAGGTGCTTGCTGGAGATGTGGATACTTGCTTGGTTATATTGAGAGTATTGTATATTATGTGGCTTGTTGGATTTCTTTAGTTTGTGATAAGTATTGTCTGTTTGCTTTCCTGTGTGATATGTGTGGGTCTATAGGGGTTTGTCTTGTTAAACATCGGTTTGGGGTAACTTAGGGCTTTAGTTGTTTAGAAGTGGTCAGCGGTGTTTGGGATTATTTAATTTCTAGTTAGGTATAGTGTGGCTTATTTACAAGCCCCTTGCGTCACAGGTCAAATTTTGTGGTGCACCGGTGGCGCATTTTGCTGCCCCATATTTACGAGGACAGAAAATCCTGCCCTTGTAAATACAGCCCCTTTACACTCAGCACTTTGCGTGAAAGGGGCGTTCCATGGGTTTTGCACTGGGTGTTTCCGTGCAACACCCATGGAACCTGACACATTTCCAGATTTCATTTTGTGTGGACGAAGCACCTTGAAACAAGAAAAACAGAATCCACTGCCACCACCCTCTGATATCACTCAATTATAAAAAGTAGAAACCTGCCAAAAGTTTCCATCATGAACCCAGAGAGAGAAAAGAATTACAAGTTTATGGATCCTGAGCAGGTGGTCCTGGCCAAAGGGGTGGTAAGACACCATGACTATATGGTGTGCCATTTAAGGATGAAGATGCCATGAAGAAAAAAAAACGCACATGTTGAAGGCGATATTGGCCGAAATCAATACTAAATCAACATATCGATTTGATGTTGAGTACATTAAAACAGATTCTAAACCTTGAACCACCAGCTCCCCCTGCTGGAGCTCCTTGAGACACTGCACTGCCTATTCCTGACTCCTGTGTGTAACTCATTGCACTCAGAAATGGCTTACCTTATTGTTTCAGTCTGATTGTTATGTGCCCTGCATATTCTGCTTGATTGTTTTGTTCCCCACATACTCGTGCTATTGCTGCCGAATTGTTACAGTTTTCCTCTGTTTTACATTGTTGTTACAGTTTTCCACTGTTTTGCCTTGTTTTTTTCCTCATTTGCCGCTGTATTTTCCTGCCGTCTCTTGTGTCTCCTCCTGCCTGCCCCGCCCTCTGCCTTAGTGCATCTCCCATAAGAGTAACATATGAACCAAACAGTTGAACTCCACCGTCACTTGTCAATTCATGGAAGCAAAACACAACATTAGCCAATTGAAATTCCTCATCTTGGAAATTGGTGAGAAAATTGAAGGAAGAGACAATCATAATCACCTATTACAAGGCAAACATTTTTGGATAAGACATCTTGAAGCGCTCAAGCCATTTGGAATGAATGAGAGAATGGAATTCCTGTGCTATTTATGATCGAGAGTTGGATTTCACCTTGGTTGACAAACTGACAGACTCTTAATTAATGCTTAATGTTCATGTTCTTACATCATTTTTTATCTCATTTCTGTGAATCTTTACACTTTAGCTGTCACATGCCTGTTTACTTGTTTGTTTCTTTACCATATACTTTAAACAGCCTGTTGTTTTTCTCTTTTTGTATGCATTTATCTTCACAGCTTGTTGTTGAACTTTATTTGCACATGAGAAGATGTCCGCTATCCTGTCTTTGATACACCTAACATGCATCCATAAGAAAGTCTCTTCTTTACTTTTACTTCTGGTTCTTCCGGGCGATCGTTGATAACTCACGTATTCTCAAACTTGGTGTGAACGCTTACGGAGCTGTGATTATGACCACACGCCTGTTCCTGAACTAACCTACACGACTATCCGAGTGTGTATGCACTATCGGCTTAATTAATTGTATACGCAGCATGACTTTACGCAAGGTGTACTCTCTCTCTTACGGGTTGTTCAGTCTTTGTGTACCATTTGTTCGAGATTCTTTGGGTCTTTAGTCCCCACCTAATCTTTCTTCTACATCACCCGGGATTATTGAGATGACGCACACATCACCGCATTTAACAATGATCACCCAGCATGTTTTTTTCACAGCACGTGTTATTTACTTTGTCACTTCATTGTTGACACATTGAGACCGTTCCGTGAAATCTATTTTCGATCACGTATTTATCCGTATCCAACTATTCTAAGTGATTTTCTATCATTCACCTCACATCGCCTTTTTTATTGTAGCACATTTCTTTTTTATCGCCTTGATTTAAGAATTGATACTCTACAACAGTGTTACGCATGAACGAATTTCACTTATAGGTTTCTCCAGATAACCACTCAGGTTTCCTCACTGTATGTTCTTTAACAATTGCAGATTTATCCCCTGATGAAGAGGGTTATGCTCGAAATGCATAGAGATATGTAAAAAACTCAGATAATTCAATCCATGCTTCAAACAGAGGATCGTGCTGCAATGCATTTTGGATATTGTAGTCGTTTGGTTTGATACCATGATTTGAAATGAAAATCATTTGATTTAAGATGAAAATAAATTCAAGAATTCATTGAATGAAGAACCCAAGATCACTGTTATCATTAATAACCTACAACAAACACCATCCTTGATTTTATCAAGGGTCTTATTTTGTGCCTGTGGGGACACATCCCTATTTCAGGGGGTGCTACAGATTTCACTATTCATTTATGCTCTGGTCCGGAGGGCGATTCCCGTGGAGCACAATATACATGAATTAACGTATACATTTTGAGTTTAAATTGATTTACTCTCAGCTGTGCACGTACTCCAATCCATCATAATGCATTGCAAATTCAGGCCCGTCCATGCCCAGCTCCAGGAACCCTGGATCTCCCACCCCCGCAGTTACTTCTCTACTGAGCTCTGAGCCCTGGACCCCAGACTCCGCAACAACAACTGCTACTGCACCTCTTCCCAGTCGATGGTGGGACCATTCACCTTCAGGTACTACATCTGCTCGTGTAACACTGAAGCTACCACATGCTCCACATGCACCACCACAAGATCATGACCACCTCTGAATAACTCCACTGCTCCTGCTCAATGGACAATCTTTCTACAAATATGACACCGAAATCTAGGATGCCATACCCTCTCTTACCCCCCATGTCATGTTCCTCACCAAGACCTGGCTCATCACAGCATCTGCGCACAATATCACCTCTGCTACGCCCGTTGGCTACAAGAAAAACACACCATGACCGCATCAACAAACATAGAGGTGGAATACTCATCATCCACAAGGAAACCAACCACTGCACCACCATCGCAGACGAGGCCACCCTGATCATGGAACACCTCAACTTCCAACTTGAGGAAAACCTTCACCTACAGACCTCCAGGACCTCACCCCTGTTTCTGCGAGGCCATCCCCAAATTAATTGCACCACTCACCATTGACTCCAAATGCTACATCTTCTTCGGCGACCTAAATTTTCACCTCATTGACCTCAATGATACCGATACTGCCTTCCTTAACAGCATGGACAACATCTGTCTTACCTAACTAGACCCCAACTTCACGACCAGTGACATAGTCAGGTACATCCACATCACTGAGTTCACCTGGACGGACCCTCCATCATCTATTTCACAATCTTGGGAGCTTCCAACACCACCCCCAAGCTGCCCAGCACTTCCCACTGCAGCTGGACAACGTCTCAGAGAGCCAGTGGACCGACACCCTCAACACCTCCTGCCCACACACCATAACCAACGTAGAACAAGCTCTCAATATCTACCTGGATAACTAACTGTGCTGACAGGGTCTCCCATGTAAAGCCCTCCAAACTCAAGAGGTCACCACAGAACTAAAAACCATAAAAGGCAACTGCAAATGACTTGAAAGGAGATGGCACACTAGCAAGGAGCCCACAGACCGAGCCACATTCAAAACATCTCTTAACCAATACCACCATCTCCTGAAGGAGATGAAAAAGAGCGCCCATGTTGAACGCATCGAAGACGTTCCAACCACAGCAAAGAAATCTTCAACATCATCAGAGAGTTCTCCAACCTCTTTAGCCACCAGAAATATCATCAACCCCTCCCAGGAACTCTGAAAAACCCTAGCAGACTTCTTCAAAGACAAGATCTCCACCAAATACAGAAACGTTGAACCCCCAACCCAACATCACCAGCAACATTCTCAGCCTTCTCGCTCCCAAGAATGATAAACCTGACAACCGCCTCACTACCTGGGACTCAGCTCACCACACGCGACACTACAGCCATCATAAACTCTGTCCACTCAGGAGCACCTATGAACCCATGTCCCCACCTCACCTTCAACCTTGGGAGCAAGATGATCAGCAACAAACTCACCACCACTTTCAGCACACCCATCACTGCAGCCACCTTCCCTGAAAAATGAAAACATGAAGAAGTGAAACCCCTATGCAAGAAGCCTTCCGCCGACCCCATCAAACTCAAGAACTACCTTCCCATCTCACTGCTGCCCTTCCCTGCCAAGTTTCTCAAAAAGGCCATCAACCACCAACTCACAGAACACTTGGAGAACAAAAATCTTCTGGACAATTCTAAATCCGGTTTTCACACCAACCACAGCACCAAAACCACCCTCATTGCAACCATAGACTAAATCAGATCTCTTCTTAACCAGGAAAAATCGGCATCCCTGATCCCCCTCAGCTTCTCAGCAGTGTTTGACACAACATCTCACCACATCCTCATCAAAAGGCATCACTATATTGGCATCCAAGGAGACACCCTCAAATGGATTACATCCTTCATCATCAGAAGAACCCAGAGAATCTACCTACCTTCATCTCTCTTCGGAAATCATGAACACTTGTGGCGTCCCTCAAGGCTCATCCTTCAAACTTACCTTGTTCAACACCGACATGACTCACTTGGGCAACTTCGTCAAAGCACATGAAGTTAACATCATCTCCTACTCCAACGACACCAAGCTCATCCTCCCGCTATTAGAAGACCCCTTCACCATACTGACCAACTTCTGAAGGTGCATGATTAGCGTCGCCGACGGGATGAAAGACAACTGCCAAAAACTCAACACAGAAAAGACAGATGTGCTGATCTTCAGGAATTACACCTTTCAATGGAAAGACTTCTGGTAGCCTCTCAAACTAGGAGCCTCGCCCACTCTGACTGACCATGTCCACAACCTTGGCATCATCCTGGACAGTAAGCTCACCATGAAAAGGCACATCAGTGCAGGCTCATCCACCTTCTTCCTCACCCTTGGCATGCTCCGTAAGACATTTAAGTGGCTCCCCATCGACACCAGATGGGCCATCACCCAACCCCTTGTCACTAGCCGACTGGACTATGGCAAAACACTCCACAAGAGATTGCAGACCATACAGAATTCAGTGTCAAGACTCATTGTTGACTTCCCAAAGCAGTCCCACATCACCCCCCACCTCATTATGCTCCACTGGTTCCTTTTTCAGAAGGGAAGTCAGTTGATCCACACCTTCAAAGCTCTATACAACCAGGGGTCAGCATACATCTATCACAGCCTGAATTTCCACCAGAAGCGCACAGTAACGTTTAGACTTGGGCAAATAAGAGATCAAATTTTTCGAGGGCTTGCATTGTCTACGCTTCACCTTGCGCGGCTCTGCCTGGCATATTAGATCTGGAAAGCAAGTTGCCGTCTTGTGTTAATCTACACGGGGAGTCAATTTATTGGTGAAACGTAGGTGTTCCTACACATTCAGCCATGGTTTTTGCCACGTTCCGAGATATACTAACACTAGTAAACCTGAGAATGCGCAGAAATGGTGCGCCTTGCCAGAGAAGGCGTAACACTCCTTCCATTTTCGTTCTTCTATTCTGTAGCACACGCAGAAAGAGGAAAAAACCCTATAGGATTGTTTTTGTGCAGGAAGGTGTCTCTTCCTGCACAGAAACAACTCTGGCTGTCACGCAGACAGCCTTGCACCATGGAGGAAAGGTGGCTGCGTTGGCGCCTGGCACCCACAAGTGTGCACAGAGGGACAGCAGAAGTGCATCATATCTTTTTAGATATGTCACATTCCTGCCATTCTATGTGACGCAGCACAGGAAGTTGTCTTGCTGTGTTAAGTATTGGCAAATATTAGTAATTCTGCCCCTCTATATATTGCTGTAACTCCTTACGTGGTACTGAGGGCACCTCCAGAAGCGAACAGAAAGGCAGATTGGAATTTTTCAAGAAGATAGTTTTTTTATGCAAGAATATCGGATTTACCACACCCTGACTTCTTTTACCCTTTTGTAGACTTTGAAATTTGGCCGTCCTTTACCTCACAATTACTGCGGTTTGGCTCATTTATTGTGCAAGTTCTCAGTTTTGCCAGTTTGGGCACCAAGGCTGTTCTGTGCCACTCTTAGTCTAGGACAGAGACAATAACAGATAACGACAACTTTCAAGAAGTGAATAAGTTTATTTTGTACTTTGGAATGCATAAAAAGAAAAATTGATTGTGGGAAATCAAACGAGATAAAAAAAAAACTGCAGCACACATGCCAAACATTGTTTGTTGAACCCTGTAAAGAAGCTTTTTAGGTAAGGGTAGAGAGGTTTTTCAGGATTAGGAGCAAAATGGATCCTTGTTTAAGAGCCTTGTTGTCAAAACGGATCCTTGTTTAAGAGCCTTGTTGTCGAAACGTCTTCTTCAAAGGCCTTTGCTGACTATCGCTATCACAGCGTCTCGAATTGTGTCTGCGGGAGGCACGGGGAGCTGTTCCCTAGTCCCTGCGCTGGTGCAGCCACGGAATGCACCCGGGATCCCAGGCGCCTCTGTGGAAAGGAGATGGAGAGGTCACAGGCATGTGTGAAGTTTCATATGTGAATTTTCAGACTCAAGACAAGGTGACAAGCCCCGCCGCTAAGGTCACTCACAGAAGAATACATCACATGTCAAACAGATTGAGATCGTGACTTTACAGTCAACCAGGACGTGGTGCACATTTGGTTCAAAGAGATCACACAAGGGCAGACCAAGGGCTCCCAGAATCCCCAAGGTGCTCAGTTTGTGGCTGCATAGTAAACTCAAGACTTAAGGCTTTAGTGGAGATCAAAGGCCAGATGTGCAACGTTTTTTTTGCGTGCGCAAATGGGTTTTAGACCCGTTCGCGCACGCAAAAAAACTGTGGCAAATGAACTAACCCTATTTTGTGAGTCGCAAATTAAAGAGCGACTCACAAAATAGGGTTAGCGACTCGCTATTAGGAAGGGGCGTTCCAAGGGCGTCCCTTCCTGAAAGCGAGTCCTACACCCATGTAAGAATGTTTTGCAACCGCAATTTCGGTCGCAAAACACTAGCAGTTTACCACCCTCTTCAAGAGGGTGGTAAACCATTCCAAACAGGAAAGGGTCCCCAGAGGACCCCTTCCCGTTTGTGAATGCATGCACAAACATTTTTTTCAGAGCAGGCAGGGGTCACAGGGACCACTACCTGCCTTTAAAAAATTAAACAAAAACGTTCTTTTTTTTTTAAATGCATCCCGTTTTCTTTTAAGGAAAACAGGCTGCAAAAAAAACTGCTTTATTTAAAAGCAGTAGCAGACATGGTGGTCTGCTGACCCCAGAAGGCCAACATCCCTGGGAGTGCTAGCTAAAGGAGTCGCAAATTGCGATATCCTCATTAATATGCATGAGGCATGCAATTTGCGACCCCATTGGAAATCGCACAGTGTCTCAGTCATTGTTGTACATTGGAAATTGCGACTCGCAATGTGATTTGCAATTTCTAATGGTCGAAGATCTTGCCCCAAGTGTTAAACTTTGTGGAAAATAAGAATGGAAATCATTCTTTAACTGCTCCACCTGAAAAATTGAAAATTTACAACTACTGTTTTAAATTATGTTTATTACTATATACGAACATATGAGTATGAGATGTGGGGGGGGGCAGGTCTTTTTGCATGCCTAACTGTAACAGTTCGTATGCACAGAATGGGAGCCAGGACGAACAAAGACTAGGGCCGAGAATTACGACGGTGTCACTCAACAAAGTTCCTCAGCCAAAAATGCTGAGCTGTGTTGGTTGATAGGGAGGGAGCAACCAAGCAGCACATCAACAGAAATATGGTATTCTCCTCTCCCTTCCGCTGGTACAGAAAATGTTACTTCCAAGCCTCACGCACACACATTTGTGCCATAGTGCAAGAGTATGTGCATGTGTCTACCATAGAATTTGTATTGAAAGGATATCCTTTGAGTACAAAATACTATGCCTAGACAACTTTTACAACTTTTCCCGCTTTGCATGTGTGCTGTACAGTGCAAAGTCAGAAAAAAGAGATATCAAAACCTTTTAAAGCCTGCTTTCAAGTGGTGTTAATTTTTGATGCATAACCCTGTCTACTATTGTTAGTACATAGGTATTTTCGTCAAAAACCATCCCCATAAGATGTTTGTCCTCATATGAGAATACATTTAACAGGTAGTTTATAATGTCAGTGGTGCATGCAATAAATATACAGTTTTTTTTAGGTCTGGCAAGACAATGCATCAGTCACCAGACTTAAGGTGATGACCAGAAAAAGAGCATTAGGATGCAGTGCCCACATAATAATCTTCCCATCTATAGCCTTCTAATTGGGCAGAAGAATGGCTTCTGAAAAAATAGTGCTTGTATTGTACTTTTTGTATGAGGAAAGGTTATACTCAATACAGTAAGCCTGAGTTTGTTACAGAGTGAACAATGCTAGAAACTTGATTGGTTCATTGCAAGTTTCCATGGGTCTAATCTGTTTATTAGGAAAAGGTATGGCAAATGCAGTATCCCTATGTCTCCAACAAATGTATTCTGAAGAATATATTTAAAAGCTAATACTCAATGAAGGGTGGATTGTTAGTATAACGACTGCATACCTGATGGTTGCCTTGTGGCAAAGGTTATACTGAATACTGTAGGCCTAAATTGGTTATGATGACACGTAAAAGAAAAAAAGGTGAATGGCCTGATTGGTCACTTATGAAAATTTATGACAAAACTAATAGGCCTAAATTACTTATTGAGAAAAACTATGTTGAATCAACTAGGTGTTTGATGGTGGTTAGAACAATGTGTTAAAGACTGTGGGCAAATATTTTGTTAAATCGATTCTCACATATTACCATAGTAGTCAACAGTTTTGGAGTTAGTTCCACTCTTACAAACTCTGCGGGTAGAAGATTTGCACCTTTAAAATCCTTGCTATACCCTCTCATGAGTAGTTAGTCGTCTATTGTTTTGCTAACTGTGCGTTTGTGGATATTTGTAATCATTTGCATAGTATTTATGTTTTTTTATTAACCTTGTTTTTAGGTCATACATGACATGTTTAGCTACCAACTAAGGGGCATATTATCAAGGTCCGGCGTTAAAATTATCGCCGCTTTATCGGCAGAAAACTGCAGAGAATTCCCATAGAAGCCCATGTTCTTGGTGTGAACATGGGCTTCTATTGGAATTCTCAAGGGCATATTATCAAGCCCGTTATCGCCGTTTAAGTTTTCTGATAATTTTATCGCCTGGCTTGATAATATGCCCCCAAGGTTTTGTGATAAAAAAAGAAAAACAAAAGAATCATAAAGTAATACCATCTATGGCAGTACAAAGCTTGAGGCAATGGGTTAGCCCACTTCCTACTCTGTTATCCTGAATAACGGCATTTCATATGTGCATATTTACCCGACATTATCTGTGCTTTTATTTGGTTGCTTTCTTTAGAATGCCCGTTATATCACAATGGGGTCGCCCAAAAGTAACCCAAAGGATGTCGGTGAATTGCGATACATAACCACAGTGGTCCAATCGGAGACACCAGCAGAAAGCAACAAAAAAAAATTAACTTATCCTACTTTCATTTATCCAACCACCCTTCTCTTACTCTGAGGAAGGGGGTGAAAAATAGCTTTTATCGATCTGGGAGATCATATGTAACATTAGGACTTCTTAGCACATATAAAGAAGTCAGTGCAATAATTTTTAATATGTGTGAAAACTAACGGTATAAATATGATATTTACACATGGTCTCTCCAAAGAAAAAATAAGAAAATATTGTCCTCAAAATGAGTGCCCGTGTGTGGAATTTCAGCAGTGAAAAGAAGGAGGAAATAGATCTTTTACATATATCATAACTTTTACAGAGAGGTCTGGCAGTTACATTTATTATAAAGCATTAAACGGGATCTCGTTGATTAAAGGGTAATTGTTTCAAGCATAATTACCCCTTTGTGGACCAAATATCCAGTACAGGCAGTGTAAAGTGTCGACTTTTTTACTCGGCAAAAGGGAGAAGGGCCAATTTAAGCCTCACCAGGAGGCCGTCCTCACGACTGGGTGGCTAAATAGAAGGGGAGCAACCTGGAGATATCAATCATCCAATGAGTGATCTGCAGAATTAATCATATAAATGACGGAGGCCAGCAGGCTCCCCATCTGCAGAGAATTAAATCATTGCCCTTATATAAAGAGGCCCCAGTGAATAATCCTGCCGATTATCACAGTAGGTCTACATGCACATGGTATAGGTAGATGCCTCTTAATACAAAAAATCCCTCCAGTTTTACGTCTACTGGCAAGTACTATTCTGACTGAAGGGGGATGCGGCAAAAAAAAAAAGTAGGATAAAAATAGGATAAGTTAACTTTGTCCTTTCTGTACTCTTCCGATTGGACCACGGTTCTTTAGAGAACCCATCATCTCTTCAGATAGTGTTTCTGGCCACTCATTTCATCTCCAGTGCACCACATACTACTTGGCCCCTGTTTAATAACTGTGGACCTATCTTGGAATGGTTTTGCCCACATTGCATCATTGTTTTGGCATTCAAAAATGGCAAATAGATTAGATTTAACATGTTGGTCATTTTGGATCAGTAAAAGGATGACACATTATGCATAATGACACACCAGATGGTCACCCATTATGATGTTTACAGAGCAAGCCACAATCCATTTGCATTGTGCTTATTATGTTATTGTTTTCACAGTTCCATGGTGGCTGACCCATTGCTTCTAAAAGTGCTACCCAGCCTTGCTCTTCCACGCAGTCTACCATTATGCACAATAACATTCCACTATGACTGCTCCCCGCGATCTTTAATTATTTTACAAATTTCTTCTTGCAAACATATGCCCAACACCTATAGGTCTTGTTTTTTCTATTTTTATACTTTGAATTTATTTTATATATGCTTACCAAATGTGTGTGTGGTTGCATGTGTGTGTAAGTGTTTTATTGCCGTTGGTTGGGTGGATGCATTATCAGTTACATAGGGGCATATCAACAACAACCGGCGATAATTATCTCTAAGCGCACTTAGCGCTAGGATAATTATCGCCAGCTAGCGTGAATTTTTATCGCTGAGATAGCGTGCTATTAGCAACGCTTATCTCAATAGCGATAAAAATCCTCACGCTAACAGGCTAACGTGAGATTATCGCTGGAAACCCAGCGATTATCTCACGTTACCTTGTTGATAGGGACAGGCAAACTTAGCCATGATATCCTCCTTCCATGGCTAAGTCTGAAAAATACCAGACGTAAAAAAGCAGCGTTAACCGCGGTTAGCGCTGCTTTTTTTGTCTCTAACAGGGTTAGCGACATTCTTGATAATAGGAGAAATGTCACTTAGCGACATTTCTCCTATTATTTTACTCTGGAACGCCCCCTTTGCATCTCATTAGAGATGCAAGGGGAAGCGTAGAGTAAAAGGGTGCTAACATGCAAATTTGCATGTTAGCACCCTGTTGTTGATAGGGCGCTAGTTTTATCTCTCCTTTTTTGGCTTTTAAAGCCAAAAAAGCAGAGATAAAGCCCTTGTTGATATACCCCTAAGTGCCTAAACGCATCAACTACTAAACAGGCAATTTCAGGTTGTCACATTGTTAACAACAAAGGGGCATATTAACAAGCATGGCGTCAAAATTAATGCCGCTTTAGTGGCAGAAAACTGCCGCTAAAGCGGCGATAATGGGCTTGATAATATGCCGCAGAGAATTCCAATAGAAGCCGATGTTGACACCAGAACATGGGCTTCTATTGGAATTCTCAAGAGCATGTTATCAAGCCCATTATCGCGGCTTTAGCGGCAGTTTTTTGCCGCTAAAGCGGCAATAATTTTAATGCCGTTTCTTGATCATTTGCCCCCAAGTATTTTCATCTCTTCTGTCTCAGAAATTGTATAAGCTACTTAAGAGTTGAGTGACTGTAAGAAATATCCTATTCAATCTTCAAAGTGGAGGTTGATCATGAAATCATGATCAATCTTTATATAGACATAAGTATTGCTCCTGAAGTTTTGCCTTGTTGGGAGGGCAGGTACTGCTTCTTCTGTTTGCAGCAAAATGCATCCCGTCTGTCCTTCTTTGAATTTTTTGTTGAGTTCAGATTTTGTTAATAGATGATCTACTTAGTCGAGGTATTTCTACATTAAATATTTAGAGCCTTAAGAAGTAAGGGGCATATTATCAAGAAACAGTGTTAAAATTATCGCCGCTTTAGCGGCAGAAAACTGCCGTTAAAGCGGCGATAATGGGCTTGATAATATGCCGCAGAGAATTCCAATAGAAGCCTTTGTTGACACCAGAACATGGGCTTCTATAGGAATTCTCAAGGGCATATTATCAAGCCCATTATCGCCGCTTTAGCAGCAGTTTTGTGCCACTAAAGCGGCGATAATTTTAACGCCGTTTCTTGATAATATGCCCCATAGGGGCATATTACAGCGTTAAAATTATCGCCGCTTTAGGGGCAGAAAACTGCTGCTAAAGCGGCGATAATGGGCTTGATAATATGCCGCAGAGAATGCCCATAGAAGCCCAGGTTCACACCAGAACATGGACTTCTATAGGAATTCTCAAGGGCATATTATCAAGCCCCTTATCGGCGCTTTAGCGGCAGTTTTCTGTCGCTAAAGTGGCGATAATTTTAACGCCGTTTCTTGATAATATGCCCCATAGGGGCATATTACAGCGTTAAAATTATCGCCGCTTTAGCGGCAGAAAATTGCCGCTAAACGGCGATAATTTTAATGCTGTGCTTGATAATATGCACCTAAATTCTTCTGATCCAGCTAGTTTTCATTTTTCAGCCACAATGTCCTATTTCTAAAGATCTGGTTTGAGATCTATGACCTTTTCAGCTTGGCAACTGTGGATTTTTATTACATAGCTGAGATGTTTATTGTTCAGTCTTTTTCAAAAATGTTGCAGATTTTGCCACATATCCTTGTGTCAACAAATAGAATTAATGAGCAATCAGTGGGAATGTCCTCCTCCTGCCAATATGAGGAGGTCTTATCCTGTGTGCTCTTTGGATTTTAATGGTGATCACAATGACACATTTAGTAAGGGTGAAGAGTTTACCAGGGTTTGTGAGGATATTATCTCTCTCCAAAAACACTATTCAATATTGTATTATCAATGTATTTAATCTTTTTTTTATTTTTATTTTTTTATTGAGTTTTACATATCTCCACAGGCACATTCTATGGCACGATCTGCCCCAAAGTACACACAGGTCATTTAAAAAGAGCATCACTGCATATGATATAAGTATAGTAGCTCGGCTGCATACGAAATTCCAATCCCCCTACCCACAATGTAGGAATCACGTGCACAGCAATAATCACGTGGTGCGCATTTCATCAGCATCCTGTATTCTAAAATAGTCCTACACTTCTAAATCCTCCCTGCACCCAACCCATCCACTAGGCGTGTCACATAATCAGCCGTTGATCTACAGACTGGGGTTACTGCAGGTTAGTTCCACAAATGTAAATAAAGTAATGCTTGGGAACCCAACCCGTAACAGGAGCGGGGGCGCCTCGTATTCAGTGTCTAGTTCTGCCTTGTCATACAGTGCACAGGGGTGAACTATCTAATCCGGCTCACCAGTAGCTTCAGCTGTGGGATCCTTGTCGCTATCATTGTCCGGGATCTTTAAGAGCAACACCAATGTTTTCCATGCCCTCGCTGCCTCCAGTGCCCTCTCACTCCCCGCTCGTTTGAACTATTCCTTTAAACTCCGCCCATTTGATTAATTCCGTCTTCGACCTTTTTACGTTTGGGCGCCTTTTTGCTTTCTAATGCAAAGTGATATCTCGTTTAGTTAATTATAGACCCAGATCCAGGAATTTGCTTGTAATCTTATTTTTGGCTGTGTGGGGGAACCAATGTAAGAGGCAGGGTCCCATGTTTGGTTCCAGTTCCCTGTCAGTGATCTCGGTCAATAATAGGCCACATCTACCTAATAGCTCTCCAGATGTGGGCAATACCAAAACATATGTCAAAGTCTGCCCCATCCCTATTACAGCATGGGCATGCTGCCGTTCTAAAGTCAAAATATTTGTTAATCTTCGCCGGGGTGAGATATGCTTTGTGTAAAAAATAAAAATGCAACAGTTGGAATCAAGCATTCCTAGAACTCTTCCACGTCCATTCCACATGATCAGCCCAGGTCTTTTCTGGAATCTCGTCCCCCGGATCCTCTTCCCATTTTAACCTCAGCGCATTCAAGGGAACCAGCATTTCCTGTGTCATCTGCTTACATAGACAGGTGACCGCTTTAAAGGTTCCTTCAGCCGTCACTATGTATTGACACCCCATTGATGTCTATGGTTCCTTTAGGCCCTCCCTCCAATGCTTCTGGATAGCCGCAGCAAGTTCAGAGTGAACTAAAAAGTCCCCTCTGGGCAGGTCATATCGTTCCTGTAAGTCATTAAAGGGAATCATAGTATTGCCCTCATATAAGTCTCTTATAGTGGCCAGTCCCCGCTCTCTCCAGGTTGCCAGTCCTTGCCAGTTACCCCCATGTGGCAATGCATCACACAGCACGCAAACAGCAATCGCGAAGAGGAAAAAAGCATCGCGAACAAGCAATTCCGCATGTTCGCAGAATTTCTGCGTGTTCGCAGAGATTTTTTACCATTTCGTGGCGCTTTGCGTAGCGCGACTACGCAAATTTCGCCCACCCATAGTAATAGGTCTCAAAGTCAGGCACTGCCAGACCCCCCTCTGATCTTGATCTCATAAGGACTTCCAGTTTCACCCTCTGCCTGCCAGTTTCCCTTATAAACCCCGGTATCCAAATAAGCAAGGTCTCAAAATAGTACAGCAGTCTCGAGAGGGTCACCATTTTAAGTAAGGCCACCCAGCCAGCTACTGACATAGGCAGCGCCCCACAAAAATCAAAGTTACCTTTAATTCCCCTAATTGCTCTACCGATATTGCCCTCCAGTAAATCGCCCTGTGTGTGATATGTCAAACATCTACACTCCCCCTTCACTCCGTCAATGTCTTGCGGGCCAGTGGTAACTTTGGTTGTTGGGAATAAGCAAGACTTTACCCAATTTACTTTGAGCCCTGCTACTCTACCAAGGTCACGGAGTAAGTCCTTCGCTCCACTAAGTGCTTCTCCCGAGTTCGCTAAAAACATCAGTAAGTCGTCCGCATAGAGCACAATGTGATGAGTCTGTCCATAAACATGAAGACCACAATAATGTAGACCCGTCCTGGCCTGAGCCGCAAGTGTCTCCATGGCCAGGACAAGCAAGAGGGGGGATAATGGGCATCCCTGTCTCGTTCCCCGGACTACTTCCCAGGTGTCAGAGATCAACCCACCCGTTCTAACCCTTACAGTGGAATTTTTACATAACAGATCTATCCAAGCTACAAATGTGTCCCTTAGTCCAAACCTATGCATGGCTTGGAACAAGTATGGCCATTCCAGACTATCGAATGCCTTTTCTATGTCCACTGGAAAAACAGTTGCGGCATCTTTCTGATAAGAATCAGCCTCTAAGACCCGTAAGAGGAGCCGTACGTTAATAGCCGTGTTCCTGGTTGGTGTTAGACCTGGCACCTTGGCATCGGTCTCCCTTCCACTTTTTGTTGCTCTTGCCTCATGTGTTTTGATGGTGTTAGCCGCTCAGGGCACTGTGCCACTGCCAATCAGTGCCACAGTGCAAGTGCTCCCTTGATAAAATGTATCCATTGATTGAATTCTATGATTGGCTCATTTGGTTTACTGTCAGGTCCCAGCAAAGTGCACTAGGAGTGCCCAGGGCTTGTAAATCCAAATACTGCTAGTGGACCTGCAGCACCGGTTGTGCCACCCACAGACGCAGCCTTGTAAAATGTGTCTAAGGTCTGCCATTGCAGAACCTGCGTGCAGTCTGGTACTGTCATGCTGACTGGGCAAGGACACCCCCTTGCCAGTCCCTAAACCTTCCCATAACTTCATATAAGCACCCCTATAGTAGGCCCAAGGGCAGGGTGCATTGTAAGTGAAAGGCAGGACAAGCCCTGATGTGTGTGGCATGTCCTAATAGTGAATTACAGCCATTTTCATTTTCACTATTGTAAGGCTACCTGTTCTCATAGGCCAGAATGGGCTGCTGGAATTATTACACTCTATAATCCTAGCAGACTCAGGGAACATGGTAGAAACTCGAGTTTGATATGCCTGAACTCAGAATAATAAAATACATCTTGTAGCAAAGTTTATTTTAATGTTCTGTGTTTGCAAATACCACTTTTAGAAAGGTTGTATTTGATTGCTTAACCATTTCAGCCCGCCTCTGCTCTGATGTGTATCTGCTGTCTGGTTTGTGTGGGTGACAGGGCTGGGGGATTCCAGGAGACAGTCTGGGCAGCCAGGTGGTGGCTATAAAGATTACACCAGGATGGGTGGGAGGAGTACACCTGGACTAGGCTGTGCTCTGCCACCACAATGCTGGCTCCCCCTCCTGGGGAGCGTCTGATGTCTCTGCCCTGCACACTGAAAAGACAACCCAGAGTCACCACAACAAAGTGCTCAGAAACCGGATTGAACTAGGCAAAGGCCCCCTGGCCGCAAAGAACAAAAGAAATGTAGTATAAATATAGGAGCCCTGCTCCTAAGAAATCAGATCCTGCTAGAACTACGAAGAACCTCTGCCCGACTAGAAGGACCTGGGAAAGCTGAAGGAGGAGTACTGTCCCTGACCTGGGGGATTGGCCTGCAGTGGGTGCCTTGCTAAGAAAGGAGAGGAAAAGACTGAAAGAGACTTTGTAGAACTTGTGCTTCAACCTAAATCTCCAAGGGCTTGTGGGTGAGCTTGCCCCCTGAACGGAGTCCCAGGAATATTGGACTTTTCCTGCCTCAAGAGCCGCTGGACATTGCCTTGAAACTTGCCCCGCCGCTGGAGCCGCGATCAAAGTGTGACCCCAAACACTGTTCGTTCTGCAGCCGTGTCCGTGGCCGCCCCGCACTGCTCGCCTCGTCGCCACTGCCGCTGGCAGCTAAGGACCGGAGCGCCCCGCCGGGAGAGTCTGCCCCGTACGCCGAAGTGTACCGACTGCCCTGTACTGCGCCGCTGGGTTTGAATTGGCATTCCCGCTCCAAGGCAAGACGCGCATTCCCGCGCCGCACTATGAAGCCGCTACAACCCGGACCGTCCGCTCCGCCCTGCAGCCCCGCACAGACGCCCCGAACCGGGGTACCTAACCAAGCCGGGCCGCACCGGAGGAGAGCCAACGCACGATCCTGGAGCCCTTCACCTGCAGTATCATCCGCGTCGACCCCTACGAACTGCAAAGGTACTGTGAGAGTCGCCTTGACTATGTGCGCATCGGACCCGCATGTCCGCAATGTTAACTAACTCTTTTGGGATACGATCTTCCCCGAAACGAACCGCATGAAGCACACGATACACTAAGATACGCATATCATTAACCAGAAACGCTCCTTCCTACAATAGTATTGTGGCCTCCTGTTACGAAACATTATTTGGGTCTGGTACTAAGCCTTTTTATATAAAGAATACTTATTTTTATACAACCCTGGTGTGATGTTGTCACTGAGTTGCTGTGTGTATTTACAAATGCTTAACCCATAACGCTCTGAGATTAGTCTTTTCTGCTCGCGCCACGCAACATAGAGGGTGAGCAGGGGTTATTTTAAGGAGTAAGTCCCTTGCTCTGACTGGAGGAGAGGGTCCCTGCTTGTCACAAGTATTTACCTGTGCCAACCAGAGACCCCCGATTCTAACATTGGAGGCAGCGGTGAGGATTTTCGAATTTGCATTTGTGATCGATACACAGTAATTGGTGAGCACCACATAGTGAGTTCAGACCATTAACGCAGCCACATACTTGTGATTTTTGTTTTGCTGAGAAATCTCAATTTTTAAAGAAAAGTCATGCCTGGTTCACTCAGTGGAGGAAAGGCAGCATCTATCATCCCTGACATTGAAGGAATAGAATGGGAATAAGAGAGGCTGAAGAGCTACACCGTAGCCCAACTGAAGGGCTTCTGTCTCAAGTTTAGAGTTTCACAGTCTGGATGCAAAAACAAGTCCCACTACCAAAAGGCGCTGAGGACCTGGATGGAGTCAAGGGCACCTGAGAATGCGGTGGAAATTGAATTAGCAGAAAGCCTCCATGATTTTAGCAGAGTCCTGTCTCCAGAGGAGTTGGCAGACAGGAGGGAAACACGGGCACATGAAATGGAGATAGCAAAACTTAATGGACAGCTGGCAATGGAAAGCAAAAGGCTGGCTATGGAAGAGAGAAAAAGGTAAATGGAGCATGAGATGAAATTGAGGGAGTTGAAGCTGAAAGCTAAAAGTTTGGACAATCCTCCCTCTGGTGGCAGCACAACGCCAGTGCAGGTAGTCAAGGGTGTACATACCTAAAGAGGTGGTAAAATAGTTTTTTTAAAATAATGACATAGGGCAGTGGTTCAAAGCCTATGAGGTAGCCATGTCTTCCCACCGGGTCCCTGAGAGAGATTGGGGAGCAGGGTTTTGGGGGCGGCTCCTTAGCGAGGGGCGGGACACACTGCTAGATTTGCCTTCTGACGTTCATAACTCTTACCCCCACATGAAGGATGCTTTGATGGCCAGGTATGGGTTAACTCCTGAATTGCATAGACAGAGGTTCAGGGGTTGTGCAAAGATTCCTAATAGTACCTATGTGGAGTATGTAACTTTTTTCTTCAGCGCACTGGATGGTTGGGTGAAGGGTAGCAAAGTGAATGATTTTTAAGGTCTCTTTCATTTAATTGCATGGGAGCACTTGTCTAGTAATTGTTTTCCTGAGCTACGCCAGCACCTGGTAGATAGCAAGCTGACTAACCCTAGGAAGCTTGCTGAGGAGGCGGACCGCTGGGTCAGAACCAGGGTCCACAAGGGTCAAGTGGGAGACTCCGCCAAGGGTGGGCAGGGTCCCCAGCAGAGGAGTGGGGGGACAAGGGTAACCAGAGGGAGTTTCAGAAGAGGCCCCAAAGTAATACACAAGGGAACCAATGGAAGGGTTCTCAGCCTCCCCCGCCCCAGAAACCACCCGGGGCCCCAACAGGTACCCCTGTTCAAAGAGGGCCCTTCAAGTGTTCCAAGTGTGGTGAGTTGGGTCATTTTGCTAATGATCCAAAGTGTCCCCAGTTTGGTAAACCTGCACCCCCGAGTGCAGCCCCCCGGCAGATGGCTAGTGTAGCCCTGGGTGATGAATGGGTTGTCCAAGGGAGGGAAGGTCCCGCAGAGATGCCCCTTGTCTCATTAGGAGACTATGATATGGTCCAGGAAAACCAACTGCCCAACAACTCTAAGAAATATGGGCAGTGGGTAACCATCAATGGCAAAAAGGTGGGGGCTCTTAGAGATACAGGAGCCAGTGTGACAGCTGTCAAGCATCACCTGGTGTCTCAAGAGCAGGTGGTCCCACATGCATTCTGCCGAGTCGTGAACGCCGACAACACTGAGACCCAGTGTCCCATGGCTCAGGTTCCCTTTGAGTGAGAGGGGGTCTCTTGGGGAATGACTTGGAGAGCTCACCTTAGGAGAAGGTGGAGAAACGCACTCACCTGCAGATGGTGGGTCTGCCTGACTGGGCGTGCGTGACCACCCGGTCAATGGCAGCCAGTAGGGGTGCTCAAGAGGTCCTGGAGCCTGAGGGAGAGGCCCAGGAACCGGCCTTAGAGAGAAGGAACAGGAGGCGTGGGAAACTGGCCCCTGAAGTTCCCACAGCCCAGGAAGGAGCAGACCCTGAGGGGGATGCCCTGGAGCCTACCGGGGAACAAATAGCTGAACTGGGGGACCTGCCTGAGCTTATCCATTGGCAGCAAGAAGGAGCCCCTCCAGGGAGGAATTCTGCAGGGCGCAGAAAGAATGTCCTTCTCTCATAGGTCTGCGGCAGCAGGCTGCAGACCAGGCCAACGGTGATCAGTCCGGAACACATTTCATTTATTGGGAGAATGACCTCCTGTATTCAGAGCCTAAGGTTGCTGAGCCTGGGTCAGCCCGTGCGCTGGTGGTACCCCAGCGCTTCAGAGCCTTCCTACTGGGGCTGGCTCACGATGTGCTATTGGCAGGGCATTTGGGGCAGGACAAGACCTATGAAAGGCTTGTCACCCAAATGTATTGCCCTCAAATGCACAGGAACTCAGATGCTCACTGTAGGACCTGCCAGACTTGCCAGGCAAGTGGAAAGAGTGGGAGGAAGCAGAAGGCTCCTCTCCAGCCATTCCCTGTGGTCAGTACCCCATTCCAGCGAGTGGGGATTGACATTGTGGGGCCACTGGACCCCAGGACAGCAATGGGCAAAAGGTTCATCCAGATCGTGGTGGACCATGCCACCCGGTACCCGGAAGCCATCCCTCTGAGGACAGTGACCGCCCCCGTGGTGGGACGTGCACTGATGGGAATTTTCTCCCGAGTGGGATTCCCTCTAGAGGTGGTGTCTGACCGGGATACCAATTTCATATCCAAGTATATGAAATCCCTTTGGCAAGAGTGTGGTGTAACCTACAAATTCGCCACACCTTACCACCCCCAAGGAAATGGGTTGGTTGAGGGATTCAACCGTACCCTCAAGGGCATGATTATGGGTCTGGAAGAACCCATGAGGCGTAAGTGGGACGTCCTCTTGCCATGCCTTCTCTTTGCTTACCGTGAGGTGCCACAGAAGTCTCTAGGGTTCAGCCCCTTTGAGCTCCTGTGTGGCCACCCAGTAAGAGGACCTCTAAGTCTGGTCAAAGAAGGCTGGGAGCATTCTCCCAGGAAACCTCCCCAGAATGTATATAGCTACATGCTGGCCTTCAGGAAACAGACTAGGCGTTTCAGGCAACTTGCTGAGGCAAATCTGGAAGCCAGCCAGGAGAAGATGAAGCTGTGGTACGACCAGAATGCCACTCTGGCAGAGCTTCAGCCTGGACAGAAGGTGTGGGTCTTGGCCCCAGTGGAACCTTGTGCGATCCAGGATAAGTGGACCGGCCCCTTTGAGGTGGTGGAGCGCAAGAGTCCTGTCACCTACTTGGTGGACTTGCAGTCGCCCAGGAACCCCTTGAGGGTCCTGCACGTCAACCACCTGAAGCCCCACTTAGAGAGGTCTGAAGTCGGCATGCTCTTGGCAACAGATGATGGAAGTGAGGAGGAGACTGAGCCTCTTCCTGACCTCCTGGTAGCCACCGAGCAAGATGGGTCAGTGGATGGAGTTAACCTCTCTCCCACCCTGACCCCTGAGCAACAGAATGACTGTCGCCAGCTGCTGGGACAGTTTTCTGACCTGTTATCCCTGATTCCTAGTGTCACAAATTGGTGCGTCCATGATTTAGATACAGGAGACAGCTTACCTGTGAAGCACAAGGCTTACAGAGTAACTGACAGGGTCAGGGCCTGCATCAAAGAGGAGGTCTCAAAGATGCTTGCTCTTGGGGTGGTTGAGTCCTCCAGCAGTCCTTGGGTCAGCCCAGTGATCTTGGTCCCGAAGGCTGCAGCGCCGGGAGCCACACCCGAACTCCGGTTCTGTGTGGACTACAGAGGACTCAATTCAGTCACCAAGACTGACGCGCACCCCATCCCCAGAGCCAATGAGCTCATTGATCAGTTAGGGGCTGCCCTGTACCTCAGCACGTTTGACTTGACGTCTGGGTACTGGCAGATCACCTTGACTGATGGGGCCAAAGAGAGGTCAGCATTCTCCACACCAGATGGGCATTACCAGTTCCGGGTTATACCATTTGGGATGAAGAATGCCCCTGCCACCTTTCAGAGGTTGGTCAACCAAGTGTTGGTTGGGCTGGATGATTTCAGCGCCGCCTACCTGGTTGACATCGCAGTGTTCAGCTTCACATGGGAAGAACACCTGCGCCACCTATGGGAAGGGTTGATGGCACTGCGCAAGGCAGGCTTCACGATCAAGGCAAGCAAGTGTCAGATCGGGCAGGGTTCAGTGGTGTACTTGGGACACCAAGTTGGGAGCGGCCAGATGGCGCCCCTGCAGCCCAAGATTGAGACCATCCTGGCTTGGGAACCCCCCAAAACCCAGAAAGAGGTGAGAGCTTTTTTAGGACTCACAGGGTACTACAGGAGGTTTGTCAAGGGTTATGGCAACATTGTTGCGCCCTTGACAGAGCTGACTTCCAAGAAGCATCCAAAGAAAGTGATCTGGACTGACACCTGTCAGAAAGCATTTGACACCCTGAAGACTGCCATGTGTACGGCGCCCGTGCTCCTGGCACCCGACTTCTGTAAAGAGTTCCTTGTACAGACGCTTCAGAGCATGGTGTAGGGGCGGTTCTTTCACAAGTGACTGAGGAGGGCTTTGACCAACCTGTAGCCTTCATCAGTAGGAGGTTACTTCCCCGGGAACAAAGGTGGAGTGCAATTGAGCAGGAAGCATTTGCTGTGGTCTGGGCACTGAAGAAGCTAAGGCTCTACCAGTTTGGGACTCACTTCCGGGTTCAGAGAGGCCACAGGCCCCACAGATGGTTGATGCAAATGAGGGGTGAGAATCCAAAGCAGTTAAGGTGGTCCATTTCCCTACAGGGTATGGACTTCACAGTGGAACATCGCCCTGGCACAGATCACGCCAATGCTGACGGTCTGTCCAGATTTTTCCGCCTTAGTGATGAGAACTCCCTGGGGTAGGGTAGTTCTCCCCACATTTCAGCTGGAGGGGACACGTGTTAGACCTTGCACCTTGGCGTGGGTCTCCCTTCCACTTTTTGTTGCTGTTGCCTCATGTGTTTTGCTGCTGTTAGCCGCTCAGGGCACTGTGCCACTGCCAATCAGTGCCACAGTGCAAGTGCTCCCTTGATAAAATGTATCCATTGATTGAATTCCATGATTGGCTCATTTGGTTTACTGTCAGGTCCCAGTAAATTGCACTAGGAGTGCCCAGTGCTTGTAAATCCAAATACTGCTAGTGGGCCTGCAGCACCGGTTGTGCCACCCACAGACGCAGCCTTGTAAAATGTGTCTAAGGTCTTCCATTGCAGAACCTGCGTGCAGTCTGGTACTGTAATGCTAACTCGGCAGGGGCACCCCTTTGCCAGTCCCTAAACCTTCCCTTAACTTCGTATTAGTAACCCCTATGGTAGGCCCAAGGGCAGGGTGCATTGTAAGTGTAAGGTAGGACAAGCCCTGATGTGTGTGGCATGTCCTAATAGTGAATTACAGCCATTTTTGTTTTCACTATTGTAAGGCTACCTGTTCTCATAGGCCAGAATGGGCTGCTGGAATTATTACACTCTATAATCCTAGCAGACTCAGGGAACATGGTAGAAACTCGAGTTTGATATGCCTGAACTCAGAATAATAAAATACGTCTTGTAGCAAAGTTTATTTTAATGTTCTGTCTTTGCAAATACCACTTTTAGAAAGTTGGTATTTGCTTGCTTAACCATTTCAGCCCGCCTCTGCTCTGATGTGTATCTGCAGTCTGGTTTGTGTGGGTGACAGGGCTGGGGGATTCCAGGAGACAGTCTGGGCAGCCAGGTGGTGAATATAAAGATTACACCAGGATGGGTAGGAGAAGTACACCTGGACTCTGAATAGGGCTGTGCTCTGCCACCACAATGCTGGCTCCCCCTCCTGGGGAGCGTCTGATGTCTCTGCCCTGCACACTGAAAAGACAACCCAGAGTCCCCACAACAAAGTGCTCAGAAACCGGACTGAACTAGGCAAAGGCCTCCTGGCCGCAAAGAACAAAAGAAATGTAGTATAAATATAGGAGCCCTGCTCCTAAGAAATCAGATCCTGCTTGAACCACGAAGAACCTCTGCCCGACTAGAAGGACCTGGGAAAGCTGAAAGAGGAGTACTGTCCCTGACCTGGGGGATTGGCCTGCAGTGGGTGCCTTGCTAAGAAAGGAGAGGAAAAGACTGAAAGAGACTTTGTAGAACTTGTGCTTCAACCTAAATCTCCAAGGGCTTGTGAGTGAGCTTGCCCCCTGAACGGAGTCCCAGGAATATTGGACTCCTCCTGCCTCAAGAGCCGCTGGACATTGCCTTGAAACTTGCCCCGCCGCTGCAGCCGCGATCGAAGTGCGACCCAAAACCCTGTTTGTTCTGCAGCCGTGTCCGTGGCCGCCCCACACCGTGTGGCTCTACTCTGCACGAGCCGTACCCGCACTGTCCACTGCCGGGCCGCCCTCACCCGCTGTACCCTCCCCCCATGAGCCGCACTGCTCGCCTCGTTGCCCCTGCCGTTGGCAGCTAAGGACTGGAGCGCCCCGCTGGGAGAGTCTGCCCCGTACGCCGAAGCGTACCGACTGCCCCTTACTGCGCCGCTGGGTTCGAATTGGCATCCCCGCTCCAAGGCAAGACGCGCATCCCGTGCCGCACCGTGAAGCCGCTACAACCCAGACCGTCCGCTCCGCCCTGCAGCCCCGCCCAGATACCCCAAACCGGGGTACCTAACCAAGCCGGGCCGCACTGGAGGAGAGCCAACGCACGCTCCTGGAGCCCTTCACCTGCAGCATCATCCGCGTCGACCCCTACGAACTGCAAAGGTACTGTGAGAGTCGCCTTGACTATGTGCGCATCGGACCTGCGTGTCCGCAACGTTAACTAATTCTTTTGGGATACGATCTTCCCCGAAACGAACTGCACAGTCAGCACGAAGCGCACAATACACAAAGATACGCATATCATTAACCAGAAACGCTCCTTCCTACGATAGTATTGTGGCCTCCTGTTAAGAAACGTTATTTGGGTCTTGTACTAAGCCTTTTTATATAAAGAATACTTATTTTTATATAACCCTGGTGTGATGTTGTCACTGAGTTGCTGTGTGTATTTACAAATGCTTAACCCATAACGCTCTGAGATTAGCCTTGTCTGCTCACGCCACGCAACCTAGAGGGTGAGCAGGGGTTATTTTAAGGAGTAAGTCCCTTGCCCTGACTGGAGGAGAGGGTCCCTGCTTGTCACAAGTATTTACCTGTGCCAACCAGAGACCCCCGATTCTAACAGTTGGTATAAACCCAGATTGATCCCTGTGTATTAGTGTTGTCATATAGGGAAGGAGACGGGCAGCTTAAATATGACTCAGGATCTTATAATCCGTATTAGCATTGAAAGTGGGTGAAAGGAGGATCTTTCCCAGGGTGTTTTCCCGGGTTTTAATTGCGGAATAATGATTGCCTCCTGAGTTGTTGCGGGCAGCTGTCCTGCCTGTTTTGCATCATTATAAAGTTTTACCAGTCTAGGGGCCAACAGGTCAATGTGTGCTAAGTAAAATTCAATTGGTAGGCCATTTTTCCCAGGTGTCTTGTTCCTAGCCATGTGTTTTATAGCCCCCCTCACTTCTCCGAGTGTGATATCCCGACCCAGTACATCCACCTGTTCCCCATGGAGGTGCCGCAGGTCTTTTGCAGTCACAAACCTATTGATGTCGTATTCGGCTAGGGTCAATTTACTCTGATACAAATCCACATAGTAAGCAAGGAACCAGTCACTAATGCCTTGTTGGGTATAGCAGACCTCCCCATTTTGGTCTTTGAGCTCCAAAATTACCGGTCCCCTCCTGGCCGGGTTAGCCAGCCAAGCCAAGAGTGCGCGAGTGATGTACTTTTTATAATCAAAGCAGCGGAGACGCTCCACCTGTACAGCAACTTCCTCTTTCACCAATACAAGTTCCCCCTGCTTATCAGGCCTCTCAGGACGTTCCGGCTCTACCTCTCGTAGGCGCAGATCTGCTTCCTGTATGTCCTGCAAAAGCATTTTACGCACTCCCAGCATCTCTGAGATGCAGTATCCTCTTATGACTACTTTAAAGGCGTCCCATTCCACAGAGGAAGCCATCGCTGTGTCAGCGTTTTCTTGAAAATATTGCGCAATGCCTGTGCTCACTGCTTCAAGGAAAACCTGATCCTCCAAGGCTTCAGGGTGTAGACGCCATGTAGGTGTTTTAGGCCTTGTGCAAGACCACTGCACCCTTAGCAGGATCGGGTTATGATCCGATATAGTCCTAGTGAGATATTCATTACACTGTCCCCCCTCGTGCACATCAGGTTAGCACGAAACAGCATCCAGCCGAACATGAAGGTCATGGAGAGCAGAGAAAAAGGAGTAATCCCGTACCCCTGGGTGGTTCGCTCTCCAAGAGTCCACTAAACCCCATCGTTGTTGCCATTCTCTCCTAGCTTCCGCTATTTTATGGATGGGTGTATCAGGGAGTGGAGGATGGGAGCGGTCAAGGACAACATCAGGAATACAATTGAAATCCCACCAGTATTACTGATCTTGTTAGTATGGGTGCCAACTTCCCAGAAAGCTGTGATAAAAAGGCAGGTTGCTCCGAATTGGGGGCATAAATGTTTCCCAATACTGTATCGTTACCATCTAGTTTTCCAGAAACTACAACATAGCGGCCTTCTGGGTCTGTGAATTGCTTCGTGCATTGAAAGGGTACCCCTGCCCTTATCCAAATCAATACCCCCCTGGCAAATGCCGAGTAATTGGTGTAAAACGCTTGACCTCGCCATCGGCGCTATAGGGCCGCCCCTTCCTGTGCCATCATGTGAGTCTCCTGGAGCAGCGCAATTTGAACCCCCCTGTGGACTAAGTATGCATGTATTTTATGGCACCGCAATATTGAATACATCCCCACACATTCCATGAAATACATTTTAATTCAAACGGGGTACCCATCCTTTTAAGTGAAACATTCTCCCAGTCATTGTTTCCAGTATGACAAGCCTGTTCCCAACTAACAACCCATCAAGTAAACTAAACCCCCAACTCCCCCTCTCCAGGAGAGGTACCGCAAAACTAGTCACCATCCAAACTGTGTTGAAACACACAAAGTCCTCTAGTGGCAACAGAGGTGCAAGGGGGCGCAGTTGCCACCAAAGGTGTTCTTACAGTGGTTCTGGCAGTAGCCCAAAGTGCATCGGCCCTGGATGGTCGATTCCACCCTCACCCGGGGGCACACCCAACCGCCCCATCTATTATCTCTAGTGCCCCTCAGTTAAAACAAAGAGAAGAGGAATTCTATACTGAGGGCAAGCACATAAAGGCGAGAGAGGGTAGAAAAGGAAGGAGTAAGGCAAAATGAAAGATCAGCAAGAGACCAATCATGAAATCCCATCAGCAGTGCCTGCGGTCTCAAGTGGCATCTTAACACTGCCGCTTTGGGATGTGTCCGAGTCCAATCCACCAGACACTTTCTTTGATCCAGGGCCTCCCTCCGTTGGCATTCTGTGTCCCTGCAGCATGATTGCAACTGCCTGCAGAGCCTCTGCTCTGTCTCTCTGTCTGCAAGGAACTCGGCTTCTCTGAAGGCCCTCGTCACAGTCGTCTCCGCCATCTCTTCTCCGATTCCTGCCCTCCGGGAGGAGTCGTTTGATTTTGCGTTGCGGGCAGGCTAACAGTTTTGTAGTTTTCAATCCAATCCCACACTGCTTTGGGATCATCACAGAAGTGTGTCTGCCCATCTAGAATTATCCATAGTCGGCCCGGGAACATCAACAAATACTGAATTCCTTCATCTCCCAAAGCTTTCTTAACCTCGAGGAAGGACGTGCGACGCCGCTGAACGTCTAAGGTGTAGTCAGGGAACAGCGACACCTTACTGTTGTCCACAATGAAGGGCCGAGCAGGAACTCAAAGGGCCCTCTCAAGAGTGTAAAACTGGGATAGACCCTCTGGCGCCACCACATCACAGAGCCAATCTTCTAGGTATGCAATCATGCAGGTGCCCTCTACTCCATCCGGCAAGCCCAGGACCCTAACATTGTTACTTCGGTTTTGCCCTTCGGCGTCTTCGGCTCTCTTTTCCAAGACATGGACTCTGTGGGATAGGTCCCCCATCTGTTTAGACAAGGTCAGTTGCGCCGGCGCAATCTCTGCCAGTGTCTCAGTCTGTGTCACTCTTTCTGCCAGAATTGTGTGCTCTGCTCTTAGGAGACCCAGGCCCACCGCCCCATTACTTATGTCTTGATGGAGCGTCAGCAATGGTGAACACCCTAAATATCGATTCCAAAATATCGACTGCCCAGAATATTGAAGTTAAAATATAGAGTGGACAGAATATCGAATTATCAAAATATAGATAGGTCAGAATATCGAAATTGGGGTACGAAATATCGATTTCCTTAATATCGAATTTTAAAATATAGATTACCATAATATCGAATTAAAAAATATAGATATCTATAATATCGATTTTTTTTTAGTGTTATTTATGGTAGTATATGTGTAAAAATTACGTATTATTTTTGTAATGTATGTTTAATTTATTTAAACTAATGAATGTTATGTAATTTAATTTTTGCGTAATTTAATTCCGTAGCGGGTTGTGGGTTTATAGGGGAATAGGGTGGGAAGTAATTTAATCATGGTTAATTAAATATTAATGATATGTATATGTTTTGATAATTAATTGATTGATAATTAATTATTAATTGGCAATTAATTTATATTAATTGATTAATTGAATATTATGTTAATTGTATTTTTTATTATTAGGAGCGGGTTTTGGGTTTGTAGGGGAATTGGGTGGGAAGTAATTTAATTGTAAAAAAGTAAATAATTATTTTTTTATTTATGTGTATTGATAATTAATTGTTAATTAATTATGAATTGGTAATTGATTTGTATTAATGGGTAAATAATAGGTATGAATTGCTAATTAATTTTTATTAATTGCAAAATTATATTTATTAATGGATTAATTGATAATAATGTTAATTGTATTTTTTATTATTGGGAGTGGGTTGTGGGTTTATAGGGGAATTGGGTGGGAAGTAAATTAAGTGTAATAAAGTAAATATTACTTTTTTATTTATGTGTATTGATAATTGATAATTAATTATTAATTGGTAATTAATTTGTATTAATTGGTAAATAATTTTTATTAATTGCTAATTTATTTTTTTCAATGGTAATTAATTGTTATTATTTGGTAATTATTTTTAATTAACTTTTTATTGGTATTGATAATTAATGTAATCTTATTTTAAAAATAAATCATTACTTTCCCTACTTTTGGACTTTCAGGAGTGGGAATAGTATTTTTTACCCTCCCGCTTTCCAACTCTTTCCCTACTGTTGCACTCACTGGAGTGGGAATAGTAATTTTTACCCTCCTGCTATCCAACGCTTTCCCTACTGTTACACTCTTTGGAGTGGGAATAGTAATTTTTACCCCTACACTATCCAGCGTTTTCCCTACTGTTGCATTCACTGGAATGGGAATAGTAATTTGTACCCCTACGCTATCCAACGCTTTCCCTACTGTTGCACTCACTGGAGTGGGAAAATAATTTTTCCCTTCTTGCTATCCAACGCTTTCCCTGCTGTTGCACTCTCTGGAGTGGGAATAGTAAATTGTATCCTCCCGCTATCCAACGCTTTCCTTACTGTTGCACTCTTTGGAGTGGGAATAGTAATTTTTACTCCTACGCTATCCAACGTTTTCCCTACTGTTGCACTCACTGGAGTGGGAATAGTAATTTTTACCCCTACGCTATCCAACGCTTTCCCTACTGTTGCACTCACTGGAGTGGGAATAGTAATTTTTACGCTCTCACTATCCAACAAAATCTCAACTTTTTTTTACATTAGTTTTATTATGTTTACATTTTAAGCTTTTTTATATTATATTATGTATGTTTTATTTAATTGTTTTGAATATTTAATAACTTTGATATTATTTTTAATACATTTAAAAAATTCGATATTTTAGCTAACTATATTTTAACATTCTATATTTTGGAATCGATATTTTAGTACTTACCTGTTTGTAGATAGGGAGTCGATATTCTGTCCTTCTATATTTTGGCGTCGATATTTTGTGTAGTCGATATTTTGTCTCTCGATATTAAGTCACTGAACCGTCAGCAATAGCCTCCAGGATTTGGGCCAACTGCTGTTGGACTGGGTTTTACAAGGCCACCTGGCTAGGCTCTAACTGCCTCTGATCTGGTACAGTCGCCTCATGTTCTGGGGGGACTACCGGCTGTTTACCTCTGGGATTCCCCATCTTCGTGTGGAAGCAGTGTCCTTCTTAGAGTTTAAAGCCCCTCTTACCAGACCACCAGGGATAAATTGAAAGGATTGCAGCTCGATTCTATTCTTCTCACCCCTTTGAGCTAAGCCTGCACAGCTCCACAATGCCTTGGCGCGTTTACTCCACCTATCTCATTTATTCAGACACCTCCGGTGCCTCTACAAGGGTCCCGCCGAGTCCTGCTGTCAATGTCCCACCACAATGGCTCATGTGGACAGCACCTGGACCTTGACTCTAGTTTCCCAGCCGGACATATCTCCTCCAGTGGGATGCAAGGCCGGCACACTACTGCAGCGCCGTTCGGACCCGCCCAACACCGTTCCGTAACAAGCACCTGGTCAAGCCACGGCCCACAAGTCCAGAAATGAACTCCTGCTGGCCGTCCTCAATCACCTGGGCCCGCTGGGTATCACAGAGCCCCCTCATGTGCTAGGGTCTGCTAAGGTGGTCACTCCAGTCTTTCAGTAGTGGGATATTGCAACCCACTCCAGGAGCAAGAAGATCGGAGGGTGTGCGTCCCCATAGCAGCGTCTGCAGGCACAAACCAGCTCATCTGGTGCTTAAAGAGCTGTACGGCGCACCTGTTGTTAAATGTCATAATCAGGGCCAATCCCCTTGTCTCTCCAAACTCAGTTTCATGCCCAACAGTGCCGCAGGACCCAACCTTCGCACCTCCTTCCCCTGAGTTACCTCTTCAGGCAGCAGCTCTTCGTGGCTCAGGCCCGAGTCATCTCCGCTGCCTCCAAGCCACCGAGATCACAAGCTGCCATCTTAAGCAGGGCTCAACACCCCCAAGACATGCGGCTCCGCTTCTTCGTCGTCGGGGAAGTAGGATCATGACGCGGGTAATCTCCGGTCAGCAGAGCTGGGGCCAAGGCCCCCCGGAGGCAACCAGCACAGGGACAGCACCGGAAGGGCACCCCAGGATGGTACGACAATGCCATATTATCAAAGTTATTAAATAGTCCTCACAACCCCATAGTTTAAGAGCATCCAATGAAAGAGATAATACGGCAAATCCCCACCAGCAAAGGGCCACAAATCATTCAGGTGCCGGTGAGCACCACGAAAGCTATCCGCCGTGAATCTCTCCAGACATGCCTGGGCTCACTCGGTCACCGATCAGCAGGGTGGGTCTCCGACTCACAGGTCCGCCTCTCGGAGCGATCCTCCACACTTTCAGCTCTAGCTCGGGATCACTCGGTAATCCAGACCTCCAAGGCTGCACGTCTCTCTGCCTCATTTAGACCATTCGTGGATGCCCAATTGCTACTCCTCACCTCCTCCAGCAGGGTCTCGGAGCTTTAGGGTGTCATCTGGCTCCGATCCTGCCAGTACTCCACTCCAAAATATTTTGGTCGCCACAGCACTCCAAACACTCGGAGGCACCCAGAGATGTTCAAGGACACTTCCAGAGCTCAGGGTCACCTCGGCGTGCCCCTGTGTTCAGACGGACACGGTAGTAATCAGGATAAATTATCAGGCCAGCGCGGAGCTCTCGGCTCACAGGCCATGCCCCCCATCAATGTATTTAATCATGTAAGTCAGCCTCAGTTTTATTATGAAAGGCAGACGCATTTGAAGACCACAGGTTTCCTTCAGCAGGAACAAGTGTAGAGTTGAGGGATCTGCAGGCTTGCCGATGGCCAGCATTCTTGAGGCACTATAACATAAAATATTTCATGTACACATTGTCACCTTTATAGACCAAGCTCTTCAAGCCTACATTTTAGGCAAAATCCACGTAAGGTTGCCTGTGTGGTAGAGACACATTCACAGTTTGAGTGATATACAGAAACTATCTATAGGTGGTACTTCTCACTTAAGTGGCCTTCAATAATATCTTGGAAGGTTAGGGATGAGATGGTGACTATGTGAGGATGGGGGGTGTGAATGTATACATATCTCACTAAAGTGCGGGCGATTATTGGCAACATATTGAGATCAAGAGGAAAGGAATATAAAAAACACTTCCATTCAGAGGCACCTACCAGAGACACGAAAGTTTGCTGCAATGTAGATGCAGCTGGTCATCTCCCCAACACATTCAAGAATGTCATTGGCATCACAGCTCAGCTCACCGTCCACAGAACAGGTGGGACACCTCACTCCGTTCAGAGTTGTAGCTTTTGGTGGAACTGTGCAATACATAAAGGAAAAGCAGATCTTTGTTGATTCTGATGATTTGCAAACACATGCCTCAATACGCAATATATGCCAAAGAGCAGCATTCCCCAAACTGTGGGTCACAAGCCGATTGTTGGCAGGTCACAAAAGTCCTGGTATATGTCAGATTTAAAGAGTGTGCTTGATTTGTACCTCACTCCTCCGCAGTGCTAATGGTCAAGATACTTTGTTTACATAGTAAATGCAACATGATATCAGCTGATAGACATGCTAATCTTCCTAGTCCTGTGTGTATTCACAGCACTGCCCTATTTAAATGATATCATAGCATATCAACCACTGACATAGTTTGATATTTTTTTCATACCCCCATCTTCGAAAAGATCAGAAATTGTTAAGGATTATGGCCATAATGACTTGTGGGAGTGAGCTGCAAATTAAACACATTCTTTCATTGTGAGTGATTCTGACTCAGTCCTACTGGCCTTCCAGAAGGACTGGCCTGCAATTAGTTTCATTAAATTGCCTTTCATAGCTTCAGTCCCCTCTGGCCCTGAACAGAGGTGTGTGTAGATGACAAGACCAAGACACCGCAGGCTGCAGCCCAAACTCGGGTTGAGACAACTGATCTGCAAAAACAAAGGAAAAGCTTAACCTGCAAATTTGTCAAGGTCAGGAATTATTTGTATCACCTATTGATGGAGCTCTATTTTAGCTTCTGTGCTACCAGGAGTCATAAGCAAACTATACAGCATTTAATTATCTGTAACACAAGCTGAAGAAAGTCCATGAAGCTGAAAAACCTGATTATGTTCTGCCAGACTGCGCATGCTCAGACCATACCGCAACTCCTGTCGTTACTGCAGGCAGCAGATTCCTTTCTTTACAGTAAAAATCACCCCTGCCTCACGTACACTAAAGCTAGGTGGGTCCCAAATGTCTGTTGTTTTAAAAATGTGGTCATGGCTCTCCAAAGTTTGGGGAGCACTGCCATTGAGGAAGGAAAGAGAGCTCTAAATGAGCTGTACAAAGACTGGAAGGTAAATGTGAGAAAAACTGGCTTTTTGCAGCTTTACCCTCACTTTTTGCCCCCCTATTTGACTGATACTGGTGTTTTCTGACTCTGATTGTTCCCTGGGTGCTGCTAACCAAGCCCAGGGTCAGTGCTCCATGTAAAAGTTATATGGTAATTAAGTTTAATTACAATTGGTACTGAAGACCTACTTGTAAGTCCCTAGTCTGTGTGTTGGCATGTAGGTTTAGAGGCCCAGTAGGTTTAATGCACTTACGTTTGCACTACTGTGGTGCTTGCTGTCATTTTAAAAGCCAGCCCTTCCTTGTAGGCTGCTTTTAAAATGAAAGTATATCTAAATTCGACTTTAGAATTAAAGGTCCTTCCAAAGCCTTTAACAACCTTATTTTCACATATAATTCACCCCTAAGGTCTACCTTAGGTGCCGCAAGAGTAGAGTGCCATGTTAAAAAAAGCAGGAACACTATAAAAGCTTCGCTGTATCCCTGCTCTGCCCTACCTGTTGTCACCGTTGCTGTGGACTTCGTAGCCCAGGAGGCTTTTGCAGGGCTGGTAATTGGCTGCACCTGAGCTGGAGTAAGGGCTATAAGACTCCTCGCCGCTCCCACTGCGCGGGAGCCGCTTCGCTGTATCCCTGCTCTGCCCTACCTGTTGTCACCGTTGCTGTGGACTTCGTAGCCCAGGAGGCTTTGCGGGGCTGGTAATTGGCTGCACCTGAGCTGGTGTAAGGACTATAAGACTTCTCGCCGCTCCCGCAGCGTGGGACGCGCGCGGACGAGCCGGGCGAAGCCCGGGCCAAGGGCAGGCCCGTTTGAGCCTGTTAGAGACTGGTAGGGGCTGGGCTGGGCCACCCCTTGCATTTTGGTGTTCAGCTAGAGGGTCCCTTACACAAGCCAAGCCCGAACGGATGACCCAGGGTTGCTAGATTAGTGGGACGTCTACAACTGCAAATACGCTCTTCATTCCGCATTGTGTACCTAGCCTTGGGTAATCGCTTCCTCCTTCATTATGAATCTGCGGGATGGTATAACCACCAAATGTCTTGCGGGAGGGAGTGTTGCGGGGACTTTGGGCAACTTTATAGTAAGGGCAGCTTCCTTATTAGAGCGGGAAATAAATTTAACTGAGCGGTGGATGTCCCTGGATCCCCAAGGTAACAGAAGATCTTCCTTGGGTCCTCTAACGACTTCCAGAACTCCTGATAGACCAACCATTTTTTCAGGAGTTGCTCACCAACCCTTGGGGGTAAGTCTACCTGTCTCATTGCACTCTCCTCGACCTGAAGCAGTGGATGTCGCTGTTGTTCCCTGTTCAAATGTATGTACATTACCATCTAGGAATTCCGATTTATCCTCTGCCCAAACATTGTCTTCGAGGACAACGTCCCAAAAAAAGCCAGTGCCACCAAGTTCCCGTAAGGACCCTGTTGTTGTTAAAAGGAAACGCGGGGGAAACAACATTTAGGAAAAGCAGCCAAAATTCCTAGGTCTGCTAAAATTGTAGACGGATCAACTATGCTTTCCCTCTCTCCCCCGCAAGTTGATAGCTCTTATGTGACTACCAACGTTCCCGAACCTCTAACGTTGAGTGTTAATCTGCCAAGTGCCAATGAGGAGTATTTCTTAACAAAAATAAGGGAAATGCTAACTCTTTCGTTGAATCCAATTTTGGATAAACTGGTAAAGATCGAGCAGAAACTCTTATTTTGCGATCATTGTGTTAAGGTTAAGACAGCACTTGGGTCTGCAAAGTCAGTAGGTCTTCAAACTACCCCCGAGTTTCCCCTTGTTCCAATCAATAGTATTCCTAGTGGAATCGTCTCCCCTAGCCCCCTTGCACCTTCTCCTTTTACTGTTTCCCCACTAACGAGCAACCTATTAGAGGGACCGAATTTCAGTCCTTTGGTTAATTGTGTACAAGGTGAGGGTATGGAACTTGCAAACTCGTCAGGGGAATCAGCGTTGTTTATTCCTTGCTCTCCTCCCAAAATTGTGGATGACTGTCCAAGAAGGTCAATACGAGATCAAGTCGATAGGCAATCACGGATAAGGGGGAATATTGCTCAAGCAAGTATGTCTAAAAGTTTGGGCCAAGCTAGGTTTGGCCGTGGTCCTGTGCTGGGAGCCCTTGATTTACCCCCGGTAGCAGCCCCGCTGGTGGTAATACTCAGACAAGTGCCCCCAGTGCAGGAGGGACAAACAGAAACGACTGACCAGTTAATGTTGAAGGTGATGCATTGGCTTAATACTCAAATGAAAAAATAGTAAGCAGGGAGTGGGACATTAGTGAGTATCTCATAATGGTGAGGTGGTGTTCTTGGCTGGGCCCGACAGCGAAAACAGAGAGTGGAGACTGTGTTGTGGCTAATTTTAATAACCCCGGAGTAGCTAGTATGATCTTAGATTACTTAAGCCAAAACACTGGGGGCTGCCTTCCGTCAAAAATAACTGTTTGCCCCCTAAGCTTCTTTTATCCTCCCTTTAGTAAATCGACGTCAGGCTATAGAAGGCAGGGTGTTTATTCAAGAGCCAGTGGGGGGACACAGGCATGACTTCTCGGGGATCTAACCACAAACCGGTTTGCACCACTATCAGGGCTTGAAGACTGTGACTGACTTTCTCAGGAGGGGTTGGGGGCTGTGAAGTTAAAGCCGTCGACCATTATCCTGGGTGAACCTACCGAGAATACAGCCGTTGATTATGTCAACTCCAGCGTTTCTTCGGCTGTTGAGAGAGTTGGTAGCCCAGGGTTAACTAGTTCATCTGAGCCTCATCCACTTAAAATATTCTCGTGGAATATAGCGGGTCTAAGTTCCAAAGTTGCCTCAGAGGATTGGTCCTCCTTTATAGAAGAGGCTGATGTAGTAATCTTTCAAGAAACCTGGGCTAGGGAAATGTACTTTAGGCCAGGCTACTTGTCCTTTGGGAAATTAGCTATTCCAGCACCTAGAAATAAGGGCAGATTTATGGGAGGGCTCTTAATATGGGTGCGACAATGGGCTGATATTTCAGTAAAGGAGGTGGAAATAGAAGATCTGGATATTCTGGCTCTATCCATATCTGTAGGATCTGGTTTCAATTGTATCCTAGAGAATGTCTATGCCAGAGGCCAGGTGGGCGGAAGAATTTCTTCGATAGTGGTTGCTCTCGATATCTTCCTGCAGTCTCTACATTATCCTAGGAACATTATTATTGCTGGACATCAACTGCACCTACCACCTACGAACCCCTTGGTTTTGAAGATGGGAATCTCACGTGTGATGAGGACTTAGTTTGGGGTATCCCGACTTTGTCATTTGAACCCGTTAAAATCTGGTCAGCAGCCGCACGACAGCTAAAGACACTTACAATGGAATATGGGCTCCGGGCAGCCAATGGTAGGTCTAAGTCAGACCCCCAGGGTATGCCTACATATAATATGGGTACAAAACATTGTAGGATAGACTATTTTATTTTAAATGCTGAATTGTGGTCCAAATTGATAGATATGGAGGTACGAGTTAGGATTGAGAGTGATCATGATCCCCTTTTAGTACAGTTGGAAGTGCTCGCTAAAGAGAGAGTAGAAACTCAGAAAGTTGGTGTTCCGTCTTCTATTTTGGTCACCAATAATTGTCGAAGAGTAAAGTGGGACCACATTGTAAATGATGAGGTAAGATGCTCTAAGATGAGGCAAACTTTAGTAGATACCATTGCTGCTGTTACCCAGTTAAATTTAGATGTTACTGGAGTTAATGTTGATGGGATAACAGTGCAGCACATAGTAATGGTTAAGAAGCTGAGGTCAATTCTTTTTAAATCAGGCCCACACCCCAATTGTGCCAATAAAATAAAATATAAGTCGGCCAAGTGGTACAATGGGGATTGTAAGAGGGCATTCAGGGATTTGTCTTGTGCAATCAGGGTGGGGCAAGTTCCAGAAATTAGGAGATGTCGAGCTGCATATAAGCAAACCCAATATTTGGCAAAGAGGATGTTTGATGAGGCACGTTGGAGGGATTTGTTGTCATCCTGTCGGGATAAGAATTGGTGTAAATGTTGGCACTTAATTAAATGGGGAAGTGGCACTGATAACCCTAATCCGGTAAATCATGAATCCACAGAAGACTGGGTTGTCTTTTTTGAGACTCAGTTTGCCTGCACTAATCCGGAGATCCCGTTTTTTTTATTGTCCTATTCAAGAGTGGGGGCATTATCTTTTTCCCATGCAGAGGTGGAGCATGTATTGGAAGGCCTACCGGCCGGGAAGGCACAAGGGCCAGATGGAATTCCATCTGATATCTTTAAAATCGATCGTGCAAATTGGGTAAAATATATCCATATATTGGCTAATGGTATTGCAGGCGGAGCCCCCATACCCGATTCATGGCGTGGGGCTGAAATCATCCCAATATATAAAAAGGATGATCGGGCCCTGCCATCTAATTATAGGCCTATCAGCCTGATTGATACCACCCAGAAGCTGGTGGCTAAAATAGTACTAAATCGGGTATTAGGGTGGATAGATGATAATGACATATTATCAGATTACCAGGCTGGTTTCCGGAGCCATGTTAGCACCATTGACCAGGTATTCGGATTCATGATGCTGTATTGGAACACAGTAGTGCTGGGTGGCGGTGTTCTTAATGCAGCATTCATGGACCTTAAATCTGCCTTTGATTTGGTTCCACGGAATAAGCTTTGGAAATCTTTGGAAAGGGCTGGGATGCCACTAGAAATCTTATCATTCATTGTTAGGCTCCATGAAAATAACTCTGCCTGTGTGAGATGGGGAGGGCAAGGGGAGGCTACCAATAGTTTTAAAGTGGTTAAAGGAGTGCGTCAGGGGTGCATGCTTGCTCCCACTCTTTTCTCCCTTTTTATTAACAATGTCGTCCCCTATTTCACTGATTACCCAACGGATGCCCCCACACTCGCTGGATCTAGAATACCGATATTAATGTTTGCGGACGATACTCTTTTATTGTCCAAAACTAAAAATGGCCTCCAACGTGCCCTGGATCGCTTCCAACTTTTTTGTAGTGATAATGAGTTGGAGGTTAATGTTGGGAAGACTAAATTTATGGTCCTTCATAAGAGGAAAAAAATTAGTACATCTCTTAGAATGAATAATGCCCCTATTGCACAAACAGATTTTTTTGCTTATTTAGGGGTGACCTTGGGACGGAGACTTAATTGGAACCACCAGTTGGATCTCTCGGTAATTAAACATAACCAATTAGCGGGAGCACTCCTAAAAGAACACAGATACTCTTTAACTAAACCTATAGCTCCAGTAATGAAGATGTATCACGGGAAGGTTAGAGCGTCAATACTCTATGGTGCGGAACTTTGGGGTTTTGAAAACCTGCAACCCCTGGTACTTGCCCAAAATAAGTTCCTTCGTTCCCTGACTGGCCTACCTCAATCTACACCCCTAAAACCATTGCTGCAGGACCTAGGGAGTGTATCATTTGACGAGATAGCAGGTTTTAGACCACTGGCTTATTGGAGACGCTTGTGGACCACCCCAGAGCTTGCATCTTATGCTTTGGCTCTTAAACATCTTATAGGGGTGGACAAGTCTCGCCAAATCCCTTGGCTCTTTAAAATTAGAGCTGTCCTTCTGGCAATGAACCTTGGACAACTTTGGTTAGACCCAGTAGGGAATCCCTTCCCGTCGAAGATAGAGCTTAAGAGACTGTATGTTGAGATGTTCCAACTTAAATCTTACGCCCAGATCACTGGGGGCTCATTAACTGACCTCTTTATGGACCACAAGCTTGATTACTGTCTGGAACCCTATTGGGACATTATCATTGGAACTGGAGATAGGAAGTTGTATCATTAATTCAGAGTCGGATCCCTACCTTTAAAATCATTTATCAAAAAATGGGGTCAGAATTTGGGTTCAAATATGGATACCTCCTGTCATTGTTGCCCAGGGATTCCAGAGACTATTCCACATGCTCATTTTGTTTGTCCTGCATATAGAGTCCCACGTATGAAGTGGATCAAGCCCTTGTGTAATCAGATAGGTATAAGATCTGCGCAAACAGCCCTGTGCATTTTTAAGTGCGACACAAAGGAAGTTATTGTAGTTGCAGTGGTGAAGTTTTGGTCTTCGTGTTGGGTCATAAGAAGAAAATTTCTTCAGACTTAAAAATTTAACATTAGGATCTTATGGATTATTGATTTGTATTGTTTTTATTGTTATTACATTAGTCTTGGAATATTTAATATCTTTTTAACGTAACTTATTGATGATGGGTTTTTTCTTTTTAATTGTATTCTATGATATAGTATTGTATATCTTGTTGATGTTGTGTCTTTTATGATTTTTTTAATCGAATAAAGACTAATGAAATGAAATGATGTTTAATCTGCCCGGTTGAGGAAAAAACAATCAATTTTGGTTTCCCTATTGTAGCTCCATAGGCTAACATGGGAAGGCTTAATCTAATATTAAAAAAGTCTAACTATTGACAGGAGTGAGCTACAATATTAATTTACCTGACAACTTGCCAAGGTTGGATTTATTAGGACAGAAAAGAAGTTATAGAATTTGATTTCCTATTGTGCCTGAATCTAGCTCTAGAGATGCCTTTCCTGAGTGGCCAGCTTTTGACAGAATGACCCAAACTGCTCTGATGAAATATGAAGTGGCCTGCAAAGAAACAAAGACATCTGGTGGGAGGAGATCTGAAGCTGCATAGCAAAATGCAGGAAGGAGTCTGGGTAGCCAAACTGGTCTTCAAAGTGTGGTAAATAATTTAATTACCGGAACTTAATTTGATGCGGAAAATTAATAATAATAGCTCAGAAAAATAAGAGGCAGAATCCGTGGTATTAGAGGTTCGGAACGGGTTTTATTCCAAAATCAATTCGAATTGATGGACTCCATATTCCATCACCACGAAGGTTCAGGAAGTGAAGGACCATACTTTATTGACAAGTAATCATTTTTATACAATAGGCATTACAGTGAAACAGATGCAGGAGGCGTAACAATTGATAACAAAGATAAAACATACATGCGTAACTAAAGTGGGTGTAACTGGGCGTAACTTAAAGAACGTCATCAGGTATGATGTCACAATAGGGTGGTTCCATGAAAGAATTTCGCAATGTCAGCAGAAATACTTGGCAGAGATGCGCGCGCAGCAGCATGACGTGTGATTGACGTGCAACTAGGGGGTGAAGAGGACTTGACTTTTAGCTCTACATGTGGAGACAGAAGTCTGGGGGGTCAAGTCAACCTAATCCCAAATCATATCTAACATCCTATGTTTAAAGAACTATGTTATCCAAAAAGAAAGGTCTTTCGAACAAAATCTATTCTATACTGACTGTGAGTGCGTGTACAAGCGTCTAAGTGTCTACACTAGATGCGAGGGCAGAAATCTTCCATAGTAACAGGGCTATGAATTACTTGCATAAAGACAGAGAAACCGGGCTTTTTGCTCGGTAGCTGGAAGAATGTTTACTTAAACTACTAGACAGGAATGCATTGGATAGGGAGCGGAGCAGATAATCTCGAAGGTGAAATACAGTTTTTTGGCAGGCAACAGGCTGGAGTCAGGCACCGTTAGCCGCGCGGGGAGTAGGACAAAGTTCATGGATACAGATGCGAGCTCAGACTGGAGCTTTCAGAGGCAGAAGGCAGGAAAAGGCTTAATGGCAGAATCAGGGCCTACTCGCCTGGACTGTAAAATGGGATAAATGAACCATATAAAGCCGGTGGCCTTTCATACTTAGGAATAGCATATCCGGCCCATTCATGGCGGATCTGAAAGAGGACATGTTGACGGTGGACGCACATGTGTTTGCGTCTTCATAACTGGAACTGGAGGAAACATACATGTACTCGTGATTTATACATGAAACCGTTGGGGTCCAAGATAGGGGACATAACTGACCATAAAAATCCATATTTCCACAAAAGGGAGAATCACAGTGCGGACAGAAACCAGGCCCACCCCTACTGCTTGCACCTTCAGTCAGATTGTAATTGAATTATGGGATGAGCTGAAATGTAGGTGTAGGGAAAAGTGGGTTGGGTTAGTCACATGTGGGGTGGGTTAGTCGGACCTGAGGCTTCAGGAGAGATTTTCTCCAATTAGAGTTTTGTGTAACAGTGCTTTCTGGGACAAACAAATATGCCACATTTCAGAAGAGGAGGCCATCACAGAGGGTGGCACACAGAACCCCATTGATTATGAGTACTCAGCCCAGAAACCTGTATAAATATGGGAGAGCTGACCAGCAACTCGGATCCATGCCTGGAAACAGGTAGAGATCCCATCATGCTCTGTGGCTGAGCTCACTTCTGTGGAGAAAGCAAGATGGCCAGTGGATAGTGTTGCGAGTGCCTCATGGTCTGGGACATGCAAAAATATAGGGGGTAGATGCAGATAGATGACAAGAAATAGACGTCGAGAGGCCAGAGATGACAAATACCAAGGAACTGAAAAGGCTGACAACAGCATACTGCAACTTGCGGTCGCCACCCTGTCACTGCATTGTCAGAGGTCTCGTACAACTTTTGTCAGCTGAGTGCTTTCCTGCTTGTTGGCAATGGGAGCGGCAGCGGGGGCAGGAAACTCTGTTGGACTCCCAGATAGTCTGGATTGGATCAAGGTCTGCGACCTCCTGAACTCTTGAGGTCCAGAAAGTAGCAGGGGTGTCGGGGGGGGGGAGAAATGCCTTTTTTGCATTGAGTCGTGTCATGTTAGTCATGTTAACCCATGAGGCGGTTGCTTTTTTTTTTGTCCCTGAAGTGCTTGAACTTGCTTTTATACAAGGTGTGGAATGAGTGCCAGTGGGTACAGGGAGTCTACGAAAATTTTTAAATGGAGGTGTGCGGGAGAGACTTCCTGAATGAGGGACTGTGCTCTTTGCAAAGATTTTCCCTATTAGCATTGAATATGGTTAATCACCCACATTTGGCCCACTTGAACAAGCGGAACCGTTTTTTTTCTCCATAACAGTTAGCATAAGACTTTCCTCTTAGTGAACCTTCGAGATTGAGCTACAGGAGACTGACACTAACTAAAACAACGATGGTCATTGTGAAAAGGGAAACCCTATAACCTCTTGTGGAAGATTAGAACCTAACCCAGATCCAACTCAGACCTAACTTTGCACCTGGACAAAGGAGGAGGGGTAGTAGCAGCTTGGGGTGAGTCTCTAGGCTCCTTCTCAAGTGGACAAAGAGGCCAATGGTTGCAGAAGCAATCTGTGTAGCACAGATGCGATTTGCGGCTACCTTGCAATAACCACATTTCTGTTCATCAGGCGCCTCAATGGAAGGTATTTTGAGAGGTTCTTCAATGAAAACTCTCACGGCCAGGAAAAACCAACAGCCAAAAAAACAAACTGGCCAGAGTTATTCTCAGGCACTAAGTCAATTGACTGATTCCCCTGAGAGATTTTGACAAGATATTTCACAGGAAACAGATGACAGGATGGAGTCCATTCTAATCCCAGATAGCATCTCATTCTCATCTTCGCTGCAGTGAAAATTGACCGTCCAACTGGTCAGGTTAGTATTTGTTCTGAAGAGCCAATTAAACAAAATGAAAAACAGACATATGCACTGTTTGAGCTGGGGGGTCCCAGGGGAGGGAAAAATGAAAATATTACGGATTTGGGCAATGAAAGGGCGTATACCCAAATCAGAATCAATACATTGACTGCTCTGGAAAAATAACTTTATCCAGCTAATATCTTGAATCAACTAGGACACTTGGCTGTCGCTACTCTGAACCCAGGCCAACCTTCTTCGATTGATATAACATTAAATCCGTTCTTATGCGAACTTTGCGAAATGAAGTTCTCACAAGAATCCACTTATCTTCAAACTAATGAACAGCTTGGGCAGAGTATTGAAAATATTCAACTGCTTGCCACTCGTATGACCCAGGTGAAACTGAAGGTATCTACTTTGGAAGATACCTTCAACAAACAAGACAGAAGCTTTGCTAAGAAGCAAATTGAATTGGAAGATCTTCAACTAAAATTAGATGATGTGAAAATCGAGCTCGGCGTACTAATTTAAGATTTGTGGGTATACCCGAGGATCGTAAAGCTGGGAATTTGTCCACAAAAATGATATCAGATCTGATTCATAAATTTGTGCTCCCAGAGAAAACAGCTGAACACAGAGATTTAACCATCACTACAGCTTATCAGGTTCCAGTGGTTAGATCCACAAATGCTAAATATCCTCGACCAATCTTGGTCAACTTCAGGGATGTCAGGATTAAAGAAAAAATCCTGACTCAAGTAATCAAGAAGAAATCCTTCTCTACTCTGGAAAATTTCTCATTTGGAATATATTCGGACATGTCAATTCTAGCAGCACGAAGACGTCGAAAATTTGCCAAATGGGTTGAGGAATTCAAACAAAATGGTGCTCATATATTTCAGTCGATTGATTGGGCTAAAGATTTTTTGCTTACAGGGGGAAGGTGATGAAGAGGCAGTAATCCTGTGTGAAAAGCCCTCAAGGCAGATGACGATAAGATGATAATTGTTGTATATTGATTATAAATGTCTAGCGAAATTGATCTAACTCAACTTGGATAATTTAAGGGTCAGGTACATATCCTAGGAGGACTAGATTTTGCAAGCATCAAGGCTATCTAGCAACACCTCCCTGGTAAGACCTCATAGAATACCATCCTAAAGGAACTCCTCTAAGGGGAAAATGGGGGGTGGTATGGGTGGTGGGATGGGGTACAGGTACGGTGCAAGCCCATGATGGCTAGGGCTCCAAGTATGGGGAGGGGAGGGCAAGGGCACATGGAGAGTAGATGGGATAAAGAGGAGGAAAAGATCTCAGGTAGAAGGGATGAAGAGAATTTCAGAATTTCCAAGATATAGGTCCACTTATACTGAAATTAAGTGCTTCGAGAGGACTGGTTGGCGAAATGTTTGGGGAAAGAAAGTATAGGTATGGAGAAAATCAAATTGAATGCCAATGTCTGATAATCAAGTAGTTCGGATAGCCTTTTGTAACATCAATTGGGCTAATAACCAAACTGAATTGAATTCCACACTTCAGTGGCATATGACAACACAGATAGATGTAATTTTGCTTCAGGAAACAGATTTTAAAGCACATTTCACACCACCTAGAGTGGCAAGTTTTATTTCTCAAGCCTTTTTTGCATCTGCAGTGGCCGTAGTCAGAGGAGTAGCAGTTTTACTCATGAGACATTGTCAGGTGGAAGTATTGCAGACTATTAGGGATCCTAGAGCTAGATGGATAGTTGTACGTCTGAAGATTGGTAATCAGATCCTTCAGATAGTCAGTTTTTATGGCCCAACTGAGGATGAATCAACTGCTCTTGATGTGCTCAAAAATGCTCTACATTTATTACCAGGACTAATAGTCATAGGAGGTTATTTTAATATCATGCAAAAACTAAGTTTAGATTCCACTCATAGGAATGAAGCGTAAAACAAACCTTATTTATATAGGATGTACGATGGTTTTGGAGTCTTAGACCCGTTTGCACATGCTAAAAACCATGGGCCCATGTACAAACAGTATTTTGCGAGTCGCAAGTAAATTGCAACTTACAAAATACTGTTTTTCGACTCGGTATTTGGAAGGGGCGTTCCCTTCCAAATAGCAACTCTATAGCCATGTACTAATGTCATGCGATCGCAATTGCGGTTGCAAAACACTCACAAATTACCACCTACTTCAAGTAGGAGGTAATGCATTCGCAAATGGGTAGGTGTCCCCAGGAGACCCGTTTCCCTTTGCAAATGCATGCAAAATTATTTTTTAAGGGCAGGCAGTGGTCAGAGGGACCACTGCCTGCCCTTAAAAAAATGAAAGGAAAATGTTTTTTTTTATTTTTTTTAAATGCATCCTGTTTTCCTTTATGGAAAACAGTCTGCATTTAAAAAAAAAGCTGCTTTATTTAAAAGCAGTCCCAGACATGGTGGTCTGCTGAGCCCAGCAGGCCACCATCCCTGGGAGGCCACAGCCATTCAAAATGAGGTTGCAAAATGCGAGTCGCTCATTAATATTCAAGAGCCTCGCATTTTGCGACCTCATTGGGAATCGCAAACAGTGTCCAAGACACTGTTGTACATGCCAAATAGCGAGTCGTAAATTGCAAGTCGTAAAAGCGACGCAATTTGTGAGTCTCTATTTGGCAGGTCATACATCTGGCCCATAGACATCTGGCCAGAATTAGTCAAGACCTAGCATTAATTGATTCCTGGAAATCTCAACATCCGCTATATCTGGCGTCAAGAATAGATTTTTTTTTAATTTCCCATCAATGGGATAAAGGGAAATCTCAGATTTTCCCAAATCCATTTTCAGATTCTTCTGTCCCTGTGACCGAAATTAGAATTAGGATTAATCCGGTTGAGCATCCTTGGTGGACATTAGATAAGACTCGTCTCACCAAAGATGGATGGGTTATGATCATGTGAACCAGTCTTACTGAATTTCTTGACAGGAATAGTGGATCAGCCCAAATGTTTTCTGTTTGTGACTCATGCAAGGTCTTTATTAGAGGAGAGGCAATATCTTGTAAAGCTAATGTACTCAAGCTTAGGAAGGAGACAGCTATGACACTGCAGCGGACGCTAGATCAGGCAACTCAGTTGCATTTGACACATGATTTGCAAGCAACTGAATCCAGGCTAAGGAAAGATAGACAAAATTTTAAGAAACATTATGACTCCCAGACAGTAGTCAATCGGATTAGATCTTGTCAATAGCTCTACGAGGAAAGTGAGCATGCAAAGAAATCTTTGGCCTAGTCAGTTAAAAAAAGACACAATAATGCCACCATCAAGTCTATTTTTAACAATAATAGAGCACAAACAGTAGATCAGATGGCTGAAATAGATCGTCGGTATCAGAACTCCCCCCCCCCCACATTGATTTTTTCCTTTATACAGCTTCTTAACTTTGTGCGAAATTCCCAACTTTCAAATGGCATTCTTAATAGTGTTCAGCCAAGCATTCTATGTAAATAAGACAAAGGGGTAGGGAATTGGTACAGAATACTCCAAGCAACAACTTTATGGAAGGATAATCCTGATTGCCCGTCAAAATATTCAGGTCTCCACAGGATGCAGAATAGAAGCACATTTATGGGAAACATGTAACGAATGGTGATACAAAGCCATGAGAGGGGCTAATTTTAGTTGCAAGGCTTTCTTTTTCAAATGGCACCTTTATTACACCCTATCTCGTTCACAAAAAAAAATTCATCTGCTTCTGGGCTGTGCTTCAGATGTAGTTACCAAATAGGGGACTGGATGAATGTTTGTTTTACTTGTCTGGTTCTGTTAGAATTTTGCAGTCAGGTTTTTCAGCGGGTAAGTAGAAAATTGTTGATACTCCTAGCTCCTGACCCTTTTGACGCTTTGTTTGGAATTGTTTGCCTTAACCTAACAATTCCTCAAAAAACAATTCATGTTTATTGCATCTTTAGTCGCCAAATCTCTGAAGGGCATGTTAACAAGGGCTTTAAAAGCCAAATAAGCGGAGATAAAAATATCGCCTTATCAACAACAGGGTGCTAACATGCAAAATCGCATGTTAGCACCCTTTTTCACTACGCTTCCCTTTGCATCTCTAATGAGATGCAAAGTAGGCATTCCAGAGCAAAATAGTAGGAGAAATTTTGCTAAGCGACATTTCTCCTATTATCAAGCTTCACGCTGTTAGAGACAAAAAAAGCAGCGCTAACCACGGTTAACGCTGCTTTTTTATGTCTGCTAATTTTCAGACTTAGCCATGTAATCCAATGGGAGGTGGATTACATGGCTAAATCCACCATGGGCTATCAACAAGGATATCCCTATCCTTGTAGTTTTATTGCTGCATTACCAGCGATAACCTCCCAAAATGCCGCTATCGCTGGATTTTTTATCGCCTAGGCCGTTAGTGTTGTTAATAACGCGATAACCAGGCAATATTATACAGCGATAGCGGGCTTTTAAAAAATTAACGCTAAGCGCCCTTAGCGTTCATTTTCCCTGTTTCTTGTTAATATACCCCTGATTCTCCAAAATTAGAAAATGGTGGAAGCTCCTGTCTTTAGTCAATGAGAACACAAGATGACTCAAGTTAAGCACAAGGAAAAATTGTACTCCCAAAGAATATGGACCACCACAAAATTTCATAAAATTTGGGGTGAAGAGTAGGGACTGTCCTTGTTGAAGAGAGAAACTGATGTTTTTTTCGATCCCAAATTTAGTGAGAGGATTGTATTTAGAATTTGTAATCAGAATTTTAAGCTTTGGGAATGTCAATTATGAATTGTATTTATCTATTAATGTTTTCTCATAATGATGAAATTATCTAGATGAAATACTATCTTTATTTATATCTCCTTCCTATCTGCGGTTATAAATAGAAGAAGGACTGCCCTGTTGAACCTTGGTCTGCACCAAGAAGGACTACACCTGTTGCACACTTTTGGGCTTCAAAATAGAGGATATTGCCTTACTTTAAAGTTTAAGGAGTAGATTCCCTGAAAGCAACAGGTATAAAAGAGCTTTAAGAGGTCAACTGCATCAACTCCAACAAGAAAATGCCAGCTGACCAGATTTAGTGTCTACTAAACAGGTGCATAGTGGGAAGTGTAGTCCCAAATCTCCAAAGAGCAAAATGGAGCTTCTGGACCCTTGGCTGGTGTTGTGGACCCTCAAAGAACTAAAAGAAGCATCTGGAGAAGAAGGCCTGTGCTGCTGGACCCTTGTACTGCACAATAGAAGACTACATTTCATAAGGACTGCACTTGTTGCACTCAGAAGGCTTCACAACAAAATAACTGTGTCCGTCCTAAAGGATAAGGAGTGGAATCTCTGATCATCAACAGGAAGAAAAGTGCTGGAAGGGCTACCTGCAATATCTAAAGCAAGGACAACTGCAGCTGACAAGCTTCACCTGTATTTTTCTTGGATTGACAAGGTGCATTGTGGGAGTTGTAGTCCCAGACCCCAAGAGACAAACCAACGCTACTGAACCCTTGGCTAGTGCTATGGACCACTTTCCTGCATCAGGAAACACTTCTGGAAGTGGGGGGCATGGCCTGCTGAGCTGCAAAATGGCCACTCTCTGCGCGAGCTCCGCTTGCCGAGAACTAATCTTAAATGTATCCGTATGCTTTGAGAGCTGCTGCCGCACTGAACACATCCACAAGAACCGCATAAACTAACCTCTGTCCCTGCATTCGGCTTCTGAGCCGAGAGGTGTGCCCAATCGGAGGGGATCCGGCCCTGCACGCTCGTTCCACTGGTGTGCGAGTGGGCTGCTCGGGAAATTGAGCCTGCGGCGCTCCATGCAGAGAAGGCTGCCCCCGGAGCAGGAGAAGGCTGGCCGCTTCCGTGACCAGGAAGTCAAGAACTGAGCACCGGAGCTGAGATGGTGAGGTGCAGGCCCGCTTGAGAACATCGGATCGCACTGCAGTGGCCCCGGTGGTGAGGCGCAGTCGGGGAGGCGGCGCTGCGGAGCAGAAAGAGGCAGCACTGACCTAGAATCCAGGAGTGTGGGTGGCTGAGCTTTCGCCTCTTAGAGAAGACCGGCGGGATGGTGCTGTTGCCCCGGACCGACCGAAGCGCAGGTGGAGACATTGCTAAAAGTGGCCCAGGGGCTGGTTGCGAGACCTGAGCGCCATTTTGTGTCCCTGAGGCGATGAGTTCAGCGGCCCTGGAGGCAATACTGCTCTGTGTGCAATGAGGTGTCCAGAGTAAGAGTGCACCATTGGACTGGCACGGGTGTGCGGGACACATAAGCAAGGCAATCTGTGGGTCCAACCTGGATTCTGCTGAGCCTGGCCAGTGTGCTTTACCCACTGGGGGTGCTCGCTATCTGAGGTCCACACTCGACCCAACATACGTATCAGAATCATAAATTCTGAGGCGGTTGGTTCCCCTAAATGTATCTGTAGGCAGATGATGTCCACTGGACCCCCTAGTCTACGGCTTGAAGGTGGACGAGCAATCGGAGCATGGGATTGGAGGTGGACCCACTGCGCATGTACTGCCAACGTCGCGTCCAGCCAGATGGCCCTGAAAGGAACGCCAGCGGCACCCGAGTGAGCCATGGGTAAACAGGACGCAAAGCAGCCGAAGCTGAACTTCGACCAGAGGAGAACCACAAGACTAATGGAGTCAGATCCAGAAGTGGGCACGGCGAGGCCTCCGGAGTCACAGACGGGAGACCGAGGGGAGGATCTACGCACCCTGATGCTCGAGATGAGATCTAGCCTGCGGAATATCGATACCATCTGGATGCGTTGACTACCCAACTGGATGCCGTTAAAACACAGGTGGGATCGCACAAGACCAGACTTGATGTGCTCGAAAACAGGGCCTCAGACTTCCACAAGTTCCAAGTTGAAACCAAGGAACAGCTCTAACATATGGACAAAGTGTTAGGCATCATCCATGCCAAGAATGAGGATTTGGAGGCTAGGTCACGCCGCAATAACCTGCAAATCACAGGCATACCGGAGACAACAGCAATTGCCAAGATGGAGACCTACATAGCTGACTTACTCCGTGAGCTCTTTGACACCCATCTATCCGCGGTATTCACAGAAGAGAGAGAGCATTGTGCATTGGGTCCCAAATCCCCAGTCGGAGCAACACCCAGACCCATCCTGGCCAGGATCTTGAACTACCAGGACCCCGATTTTATCCTGCTCCTGGCCCGAGAGAAGAGAACTATCACACACAAGGGCAATCAGATTTCATTTTATCCAAACTTCACGCCCGTGGTGCAGTCGGCGAGGCGTGAGAACTTGCCTGCTAAATGTCTCCTGCTGAAGGCTCAAATTCCCTATTCACTATTATAACCTGCCAAGCTTAAAGTCACTCACGACGGAACTGCACATTTCTTCAGGGATGCCAAGTCCGCCCTGAAATTTGCTAAACACATTGGCGGAAAGAAGTCAAAACAAGGTTCCAATTCTGCGGACTCAGCCGAGGCCAGGCTGAGTGACAATGACTATGGTGACTCCAGTCTAGCTACATCCCTCGCTTGAGCTGCTACGCACTATGACGGGGGGCATGAGATTTCTACAGTGCTGGGAAGGGAACTTTTCACACAATAGTTGTGTCCCACCTACCTCTGAAATAGGGGTTGATGTTACTTAAAATGCTTGCGAGTTAGATGTGGCTGGGTACACAGCAGGCTGGATTGTGCTAGGACCTGCAAGTCTCATATCGTTTTGGGATGTACAAACTGTCTATGCTCCTGAACGACTAGTTACGATATCATTCAAATTTATCGAGTAACTGTCACAGCTCTCTGCAGTTCTCTTGGCCATCCTGTATTAGCAGGGGAGTACATTGGTGGTACTGCGCCCCTATGGGAGAACTCCCTACTGTTGACTTCTTCTTTAAGATGTTGGGGGCAGATTCTCTACAACTTGATTGGGGGGTTGGAGTGGGATGTGGGTTGGGGGGGGGTTCGATGTTCTGTTCTTGGCCAGTAAATTGCTCTACAGTTCAACAGACCACAACTGGGTGCCACTGAATATGCTGCGGTGCTTCGATCCTACTGTAATTTTACACTATATTATGTTAGTCATCATATGACCAGTTTGAATTTCTTAACGTGGAACCTCCGTGGGCTGAATGACGGTAGGAAGTCCAGGCTTGTCCATGTATATCTGCTAAGGCATCACATAGACGTATGCGTGTTACAGGAAATGCATCTAAATGTTGTACCCTCTCCCAGGCTGAAGCATAGTAGATGGGGTTCGGTGTACTCATCCATCTATTCAACTTACTCTCGAGGGGTTGCCGTGTTGATCAGGCAGGGTCTAGACTGGAAGGAAAGGAAACTACAAACTGACTCAGAGGGTAGATTCATCATAATCATGGGCACTCTGGGTGGGATCCCAGTTTTGATAGTTGCAATATATGGCCCCAATGTCGATTCTCCTAGCTTTTTCCAAGATATATGGGCCAGAGTCAAGGCGACAAACTGTGACACCATTATCTGGGGTGGGGACTTTAATGCAATATTAAATGACAAATTGGATAGGGAAGGGACATCTCGAACGTTACACCCCTCAGCTAGTGCTGCATTGCATGCCATCATCTCAGACAGAAACTTGGTGGACATTTGGAGATGTAGTCACCCAATGACCAAAGAGGGGACATGTCTATCTGAGCACCATAGAGCATGGTCAAGATTGGATTTCTGGTTGGTGTCACAGGATGTGGCTAATTGGATTAGTGAGGTCTCACATATTTCCAGATCCCTGTCGGACCACGCGCCTTACCTTTTGCAATTAGTACTTTCCAACTCAGTTCCACGTCTATTTACTTGGCGGTTACCACCGAATGCCCTCTTAGATGAAGCTTTTAAAGAAGAAATCAGAGAAGACATTACTGACTATTTTACCCTTAACACTGGCTCGGTTGACACTGAGGCCTCTTTATGTTAGGCTTTCAAGACGGTTATCAGAGGCAAATGCATCGCCCAGCAGGCTGGGGTGTTGGAGGCAATTCGCGGCACGCCCGCATCTCTAGAAAACCAGATCAAAGAACCGGAAACAAGGTTTAACTCCTCTAATAATCTCACAACGCTGGCCCTCTTGAAAGAGAAGCTGCTTGACTTTGAGGAGGAGGCGCAGCGCGAAGTTACATTTTTGGGGAAATACGCTCAGGCCTGGAGATACGGAGAGGGTGACCAACCTGGGAGGACTCTGGAGGCAATGATTCGTGCCCCACGGTGCACTGCTTATATAACTGAGCTGAAATGTACACAACATGTCTGTTATTAGAGGCCAGACAGGAATTTTTTTTCCTGCTTTAACTCTGAACTATACACTACTACCCAGGAGTCGAGTCTAAAGGGCCTGTTACCCTTTCTTGATCCACTGGAACTGCTCTGGTTGAGTCAGAGACATAGGGATTATCTAGACTTCCCGTTCACGGTGGAGGACATCACTCAGGTAATCAAAAGCTTGCCGCTGGACAAGGCCCCTGGGTCGGACGGTCTGACCACAGCCTTCTGTAGAGGTGCTGGCGCTGCTCTTAATAGCGCTATACAAGGAGGCCCCAAGCCTCGGGCATATTGCCGCCGTCCATGTGTGAAGCAATATTATTAACCTTGCTGAAACCCGGGAAGCTCGAAAACAAATTGGACTCATATAGACCGTTGTCATTAATAAACGTAGATGTGAAAATATTGGTGATGCTGATCGCAATTCGGTTGCTGCCCCTGCTTTCCTTTGTCGCCCGCCCAGACCAATCGGAATTTATCCCAGGGAGATCTACCTCCCACAATCTCAGGACCTTGTTTTCAGTACTGCATTATCTGCACCCTGACTTGCAAGCTGATACTGTCTTCTTCAGCGCTACAAAAGCGTTCAATACGCTTGAATGGCCATATCTATTTGCCATCCTGGGTCGCATGGGGTTTAGGCCGCTGTATATAAATTTGATTTGTCTTCTCTACACATTGCCAACGGCTCGGATCCGAGTGAACGGTCTCATGTTGGCACCATTTGGTATCTCTTGAGGTACAAGGCAGGGATGCCCGCTGTCCCCACTGCTCATCGTGATAGCGATGGAGCGTTGGAAGCATGAATTAGGCAACATCACACTAACAGGGGGATTGGGTTTAGCACAAGGAGTCTTTTAATTTCATTATATGCAGACGAAGTCACATTGTACGTGATCGACCCGGCGTCGCACCTAGATCCATTACTTTGGGAATTTTTTTTTAATTCGGTGGCCTCTCTGGCTTCTCCATTAACTGGGCTAAATCTGTTATTTTTCCTTTAACAGATGCCACTATCCCGGCCCCCTCCGAGATCCCTCTGAAATGGGCAGACAAACCTTTGAAGTATCGGGACATATGGCTCAGTAGAAATATGCAAGAAATATTGGACATGAATTACGGACTTGCGATAACACGGCTAGAAGAGAAAGTCACAGCGTGGGCCAAGCTCCCGCTCTCCCTAGCCAGGAAAATAGCTCTAGTCAAGATGGTGGTACTGCCGAAATTTCTTTATTTATTCGCAAACATTCCCATTACTCTCACGCAAGCCTTCTTTAAATCTCTCAGATCCCTGCTGGTCTCGCTGGTCTGGGCAGGCGGACAGGCGCGTGTTTCGTGGGACCTACTGACGCTTCCACTACGTCATGGTGGCCTGGGAGCCCCAGATATGCAATTATATGCATGGAGCGCTCATGCTCAGTTTCTCCTCCACTGAGTACACCCGACTCCCTTTCAACCCCACGTGGCTGTAGAAACAGATGCTGCGGCACCTGGCCCTCCACATGTAACTTTATATCAGACTTACAAGCACCCCAGGGATGGTATAGACATGGTAGAGACCTTGTGGTGGGCGTGGAATGAGTTAAGGAAAAGAGCTGGTACTCCTATACTGTATGCCCTGTCCATACCCCTGGCACACAACCCTATGCTACCCAACATAAGCAAGACCGTAGCACAAAAGAGGAGCTTACAAACTTTTGCAGATCTTTATCTAGAGGAGACATTTCGGACGCCCCGGTCCCAGTAGAGGGTCAAACAGTGCCATTTTCCGAACTCTTTGTATATTATAAACTTCGGGCCGCATGTAGGTCTTTACATGACACTTTCCTGAGCCCCCCGCCAACCCTGCTCGCATTGGAGAACGTGCTTAAATCAGCTACACCACGCAGACTAATCACATGGTTCTATAATCACATGCAAACCTAGGCCCCTCTGACACAGCCACTGGCATTCCAGGCATGGAATGAAAAACTTTAAATTCCGCTCACGGAGGAGCAGTGGCCATATTGTTATTGCCAGCTCACGGCTTTGTCCCCTAACTATAAACTTCATTTAATACACTTTAAGTTCTTACACAGTTTTTATAGGACACCAGCAGGTCTGCACCGCATGGGACTGAAAGATGATGACAGCAGTTGGAGATGCGGTTTCACTCCAACAACCTTTTTACATATGGCATGGAGCTGTCCACAGCTGGCATTATTCTGGTCCAATATATTTACCGTGATCCACCAGATAATAGACACACCTGTAGATCCCAACCCCCTGCTGGGCCTATTGAGTTACGTGAAGGATACACCAGTTAAGGTCCGTAAACGACATGCAATGCTACTTCGATTTACTAAGCTCCAAATTGCCATACATTGGGGGCGGAAGGGCGCTCCTTCTCTAAACGAGTGGATCCGAGATGTCACATATGAGCACTCACAACTGTCCACCTTTTGGGAATTAATGCCTACAACATCCAGGCCCAGAGACATGTGGGAACCATTTGTTACGTGGGCCTGTGAGCGTAGGAAGGATGTTGGAGATATGCAGACGGAATCAGTGTCTTTGTGAATTAACGTAGGCAGCCTGGGGGAGGTCAAAAGCTGGGGAAGGTGGATGAATACGAGAAGAAGGTAAAAAGGGGGGAAAAGATACTGTTTTTATGCCAAGGAGACTAATCTGATATGCATAACCTTGGGGGTGATGTTGTGGATTCCTTGTCAAACTGTCACCTGGGCTTTCGCAGGCATTTTTTGTAGAAAGACAAATCTAATCTCCTTCCTGTATCCAACAGAGGATCGTGCACGCAGGAAATAACATTTGTAATTGACATGATATGCGGTTGTGCAGATAACTATGTATTGATAAGCTACTGGCTAGTTGTTTGCAATGTTTATGGCATTGTTTTAAAATGCCAATTAAAAGAATGTAAAAGAAAAAAGAAACACTCTGGAAGTAAGTGTAAAAGTGTTGCATTGTCGGTGGCCTGAACTCTTGACTTTTTCCTAGTCCAGCATAGCCTTTTTTTAACCGTTTGAGCGTTATTTGCTTCTAAGCGCTATTTTTACTTTTAATCTTTAAAAATTCATGCCTCCTCTTCCCCACATTGGAGCTTTATCATTTTGGTGTCATATTAATCATAAAAAGATTTCCTATTTGTATAAATTTGTTTTAGATTTTTATTGTGTGTCGTGTCCTACTTATTTACTGTATTGGTGTTTTTAAATGCCTTACGGTTGAGCAATGATTAATTTATTGGGAACTTGGCTGGACCTAATCTGTGATTGTTGTGTTATTACTAGCTATAGGTACCTACCTGCACCTTCTTATAAACCACCTTCCAACAATTATCTCCACACAGATATCACAATACTGACATGCCTAGGACAAATCTCGGTCACACACTTACTGCATACAGTTGAAACACTAGTGTTGCAGCTCTGTTGGAGCAGCCATGGATAACTTAATCAAAATAGGGCTCATCCCTAAGCACTACTCTCCTAAGTGACTAGCAATATCCATTTCCACTTTTATTCACTCACTCTCTATTGAGAAATTGGGTTGTTGGTTGAGTGGGGTGTTAACCGTTCTCAAGCAGCCACACTCCCTGTCAGGGTGAACCACAAAAGTGACCAAATTAACCTGTGTTGAACCTTCAGGTAGCTTTTCACAAAAGTAGTCAGGCTTAACTTAGAGGCAATGTGTAAAGTATTTATGACGCACACACACTCTAATAAAGTAATAACACAACACAAGAATTCTACACCAATTTTAAAAAAGTTTGACATCAAAACAATAAAAATCCAATTAGTAGAACAGGGGCAATGCATTTTTAAAGTTTAAGGTAGACTCTAGCTCCTAAAAGATCAAAGCTCGAACCACAGACATCTAGTTGTGCGAAGAGGGGTCAAAGTTGAAAATTATGGCTGACCACGATGGAACGTAAGTTGAAAACAAATACTGATTGAGCCTGGTTGGTGCTTACCTTCAGTCTGAAAAGAAATTTGAAGAAAAAGTCTCTGAGAAAGTAGAAGTTCAATGGGGAAAAGCTGCTGGAGATGTCCGATGAAGAGGCGTCATCATCGGGGAGCTGCTGGATGAAGTCATGGTGAAGATTTCTACATTGGGACTTAGTCTCTTTCTTGGAAGTTGAAAATCTTCACTGGGATGAAGCTGGAGGCTATAGCGGATAAGAGTTCCATGAGGCCGGATATCCCTTTGGTGAAGGACAGCTGAACAGGATTTTCTGCTGCCCAGAAGAACATAGCAAGACCATCCCCAAAGTGAGCCTGACTGCTGATGCACCTTGGCCAGATAGAGGAGCAGGATGGTCTTGGTCTCCTCTAGATTCTTATAACATGTTCTGGTCTAAAACTATTTAAGCCCTAATTTTTGGATTTTGGTTATCTGGGCACCTTTAACAGTGCCTCGAAGGGTCTACGACTGGAGGGGCAACACTTGGGGTGTTAGGACTCACATAGGATGGGTCTATATGTGGGTTCAAAATGGTTGGAATCTTTTCTGTCCCTGACACTCTAATCAGGAGGCCAGACAACTAGCTCTTGAAGTCACTCTTGCAGTCCTGGGATCAAGAGGTGGAGATGGCTCAAGCAGTTGGGCAGGCCTATAAGGGTTCAAGACATGTTTCAGTTCAGGCAGCAGTGCAGTACTTCCGGGTGCAGCAAAGCGGTGTGCTGAAATATACAGCAGGCTACAGCATCAGGCAGCCCTCTGAGAGTATTTCTGTAGGTCCAGAAAGTGAACTGAAGAGTGGGTCTGCGGGTCATATTTTTATACCTGGTGACTTCTTTAAAGTAGGAAAAGGTTCTAGTAAATTCTCTGTGATGTTCTTAAAGTTGTTTGCTTCTCCTGCCCTGGCTCCTTGCTGTGTGCATGAACAGAGCAGGTGTGACAGGTCATTTGCCTGCACATATAAGTAAACTAAATATGCCAATCAGGTGTAAGCCAACTTTACCATGTTTTAGGGAGAGAGCACAAGCACTTTAGTACTGGTTATTTGAGATAAAGTGAACAGAATTCTAAAGTCAGGAAAAGCACATTGAGCAAAATAGCAGGGGGAAGGGAAACATTTTGGCGGTGATCCTTCCGAGAAGCCCAAGTCAAACATCTCCCACCTCGGATTTCCCCTTTTCACCCCATCACAATCCCTCACTGCTTGTAAAGCAACAACTAACAGTTTCCTGACTATCTCCATTTCTGAACCAGTTCCTTTCTAAAATATTTAACGTTTTCAATCTTGACTTTAGTAACTTTGCTCTCATCACCTCTTAACTTCTTAACCAATATCATACTTCTCCCCCTCACGTTTCCACACCTCAGAATCACAGGATGACATGTTTGTTGAGGGCTGAAAACATTAGGAACAGAAATGTCCACATTCAAGTAGCAGAAGACACTTGTAAGTGCAGCAGAATAGCTGTCTGCTGAGACACCATTATGTTACCAAAGCCTTATCTATAAATCCACACAGCAACAACTACAAAACTGCAAAGCTTTGGCAATAAGGCAAGACAACAAAGCATTATTGAATTAAACTGCTCTGGTTTAAATTCAAGAAAGAAAAAGAGAGCACAAGAGAGTTAGAGAGATGGCAAAGATAGTTGGAAATAGAGATTGCTGGAAGGTACTTTGCTGACAGATACTTTGAGGCTAATAAGTAACATAAAACCAGCGATCATAGCCAGGAGCCAGGAAAACTTGTTGAGGGGTGCTTGAAGACAGTGATAGGACATTGAAAAGTTGGGGGCAGAGATAAAGGGAAAGGAAAGAGACGGAAAAGGTAAAATATTGGGAAGAGAGCATCATGAAGATGAAAGACTCACATTGAAGAGGTCCTTTGTTGCAGCCATTTGTTTTGCAGACTTCAATTCTCAGGTAATAAGAGCTGAATTTTTCTGCACTCCTGTACAAAGTGTTCTTGGATATCACACTTGAGCAATTCTTGAAGACATTATAAATTGAGTCCACACCCTCTGGATATGAAAAGAAGAACACAAATAGCATTTGTTTATAACTCAGACTGACCAAAGTAACTGCATGGCCATCATGACAGGCAGACTCGTCCTGATATCGACACACAAACCCCAAGATGAGACCAGAACAGGATGATCTATCACCGGCAGAGATTTTCCTTTTTATTAATGCAAAACCTTTTTAGGGTGAACAATCCTCTTCGGGGTTGTGCTCATTCTTAAATGTCATTGCTCATTCAAAACACCCAAATGTATAGTTCTCTTGAGTGTATTTTGGGAACAGACGATGTTGAGCATGATATTTTCTGTGACACGGGCCACTTTTCTTTCTATACACATTGGTTGTCTTCTTTTACCTTCTTCTATCTTCTTCCTTTAACTGTGAGGTTCTCCCACATTGGAGCCACTTTGTGAAAAGTTGATGTAGTGTAATGATGCTGTCTTGAAAGACAACAAAAATTTAATTCTGTACACTTAGGACTCAGAGAGGTTTTCCTGGTCAACCTGCCCTGTAGTTGTTGTCATCAACATTAGTACGTTTTTACCATCCTACAATGTTTCGTTGATGAGATTGTTTGCCGATAGCTAAGGGGCTACATACTACACAGCCCCATCTCACATAGATGGTGCATATGATCACCAGCAAATGTCCCTCATTGCCAAAAATAGCAGACTGGGAACACTGTTTACCTAAAACAACAAAAAAGGATGTTTAAAATGTTCTGAGATAATTTTACCATCTCCTATAAATATTTTTCTAAATCAAACATAACTGAAAACACATAAGCAGTAATCCCATGAATAAATGCACTTCTATTGTGCAATATAAACTAGATGTACTCCTTTGCTCTCTAGATTTCTATCAAGAGCATTTGAGAAAGCAGACAAAATACCACAATAGGATTCAGTTTTTGTGCTCCTATTGGATAGGGGATCAAAAGACAGCATCTTAGATCAAAAAGAACATTGCATCGTCCACGTACTATGATGTCCAGATGTTACTATTGTGAAAAAATGGTTTGAATTAGAAAAATAGTACTTTACATAGGTTGGCTTCAGTTATCATAACTAGAACTAGGCTTAGGGGGCATCATAATGAGACCCGGTTTTAGCGAACCTAAAATGAAACTCTGAATAGACCTTTTCCACAATGCGAAATCAGTAATTTGACATGGGCCTATAACAGTAGAGTTGTGACCTATTACAAGACTTGGAGAAGCAGTTTGGTCTCAAAACACTCTTCAAAATTCAGAGGTATATACACCCTTTTCTAACTTGAGTGGTTGCATTAAAAGCAAAACAAAAAGCAGGTCCCTTCTTGCTGCACAACTGAAAATGTTTGAAGATTAGTCCACAGTTCCACTTATGATGACAGCAATACTCATTGCACAGAGTATGCTGAATGTTTTAAAATGTTTCCTTTTTTCATTTTGGATTTGACTCTCGAATTATGACCTGAAGAGACTCCTGCAGCTGAAGAGGCGTTCCTACCCAATCCTAGGCTACCAATTGGCTAAGTATGGCTTCACTATTATTGAGCCAGCAAAATTATGGTTGAGGAAATTTGGAAGGCATTAAGGATATGCTTTCCGGTAAAGCTGCTGCAGATGATGATACCACAGCGAATTCAACAAGGCAGCTAAGGCACAACTCACTCCACTGCTGTACAAGTTTTTAGGTTGAGCTAGACAGCGCTTGCGCTGTCTCTTCGAGACCTGCTGTGATCAGTCTGTATGCTTAGAGTCCATCCCCTTTCGTCCATTCCTTTTCATTTGTCTTTCTCAGTGTCCTTTAAAAGTACTTGCTTGCTGGTGGTCAGTCCTGCCTTTTTGGCCCTCCTTTCTCTCTTCTTTTCCTTCCACAGAGCAGGAACTTAGTACTGTCTCATTACGCTATGGTTCTTCATCTGTTCTTTGGGGGGCTATTTTTTCTTGGTTTCCTGCTCTGTTACTGTTTGCCTGTGTTTAGCGTCAGCGACCTAGCTGTATATATTTAAATATAACATTCTTCCTCCCACTTCCTCTTAATGCCACAGTTGTGTTACTGCTGCCTTTTTACTGCTGCCTCCCCCATCAAGGCTCCTGCTGCATTGCTTGCATTTTTTTATTAGGCTTTTTGCACTTTTCAATCTCCTCCATTAGTTGGCTTTTTCTAGTAGTATATTCTACAATAGTAGACAAATTAGGAATGCTAAAAATATTGAAGGCCCTATGGGGAGATTTTCTCCTCCCCCTGATGGGTCGGAGTACAGGGTCTGCTAAATAAAAATCTTTTGCAAGTCCTAGGGGTGTTGGTGCAGTTCAGGTTGGTAAAGATTGTAAGCAGATGAGACCCCGGGTGTTATACCTAAAAGCGCAACCCAGAATGAATAAAATACAGGCAGCTGAGCAGCCCCTCAATAGGTGAGAACTGTTATAGGTATTTGCTAACATCAAATGTTTGAGGAATGTCTTCACAAAGGATTTAGCACTGGTTAGCTTCAAAGAGGTAATTGGGGAAGAGATAACTAGAGTTTTGTTTACTTCAAATGAAACAAAGAATTTTAGTTGGAGCAGCGGGTTCAGTCCTGGTGTCACGGTATCTGTCTCTGTAAAGAAAAGGAAGAAATGTGGTTAATCCCCTTTCTATGTGATCATAGCGTAATTAAACAGAACCAGGTTTACCTTGCTGGGCCTCCTGACCGGAAACAGAGAGCAGGTGTTGGGAGGAGTTGGTAGGAACATGACGGTTCACAAGAAAGGATAGTTCCTATAAACTTCACTAATGATAGAGCTCAGTATTTATTGAGGAACAGGAATAGGTTCAACCGTTGGCAGCCTGATGAGCGACCGAAGGAAAGCGACCATAGTTCTTAGGGGCAGGTTCCATTGAGGTGAGAGAGCTGTTCTTTTAAAAATGTTCAGGACAATTACTTTCCTTCATGGACCAGTGGAGAGGTAGTTAAGTTTGATTGGTAGGAGTCAGGGCATCCGCAGTCGGTTAAGGTCCTGGTATGGGACATTCATGGATTTGAAAAGTTTATAGACATGGAAAACCATGGAGAGATCTTGAAGAACTATTCCATTCTGTTTCTTCAAGAAACCTGGCTGTTGGAGTGCTCCGCATTAGAGGGGTTTGTTGCCATAGCTCAAAATGCTGGGGCTTAGTTATGATAAAGATTGGTGTGTGGATTACTCACATTGGTTTCAGTCTTCTGTGGGAGAAAGATAAGAAAGCTCCAAACCACTTGCTTATGGGTTCTTACTTGTTTAACAACATGTATGTCAATACGGAGGGCCGAAAGCAAATGATATGTCTAAATGTGTATGTGCCACCTTCTCCCTGAGTGTGGGCTGCAGAATTTGGTCAATGATGTATAAAGAAATTGTGTTGTAATCATCCCAATGACCTGTTATTGGTAGTGGAGGATTTTAATGAAAAATCATTTTTTAAAGATCTTGATTTACGAGGTTATGAAACAATTGCGATAAGCATTAAATATCCCAAAATTATTTTTTTCTGAAAACCCTAGAGAAGTAAATGCAAAGTATTAAATTGTCTACTGGAACTGGATTTGATCAATGCAAATTATAGGTGTCAAGTTCATATTCCAGCTGGGAAAACATTTAAGTATGGTAACAGTAAACTCCCTATCGATTATGTGATGGTCTCAGTTCACCAGTTCCACCGGGGACAAAACTTTAGAGTCATATACATAGTCATAGGTGCCCAGAAATCATCTTGCCCTTAGTCTGGAGAGTAAAGAGGCATTTTGTACACTGCCATGTGCTGTAACCCTTTTGGAGGTGGTTCACCACAAAAGAATAAGGCGCTTATTTACAAGCCCCTTGCGCCACTTTTGTGTCACTTTTCCCATGTTAAAAATGGCGCAAAAGTGGTGCAAGGGACTTGTAAATAAGCCCCTAAGAGTCCAGATTATGGAAGATGTGCTGCTACAGGACAGGAATTTGCAGAGGGCAACGGGAGTAGAGTTAACAGAAATGAGCCACAATGTGGGTAGGTTTAGCAAGCTCTTTTGGGTGCCACCCAGCATTTCATTGGACAGAGGTGTCCCCCTGCTTGACACCTCAGAACACCGAATAAATATGTGATAGCCGCTTTTTTCTCATATCTGCTGCTTGAAACTAAAAGGAGAAGGACTGCCCTGCTGGAATCTAGATTTGCAGCCAAAGGCCAGCACTCTGACAGACTGTGTCTGCTGCACAATCTGGTACTATAGCCCTGGGGACTTTACCGTGCTTCAAGGAGGATTAGGGAGTGGACTCTCTGCAAGCTCTAGGTTAACAGAGCCCACCTGCATCATATTCACCATGATTCCCCATCCTGGAATGCTACCAATGGACTTTTAAAGATTTAACCTGGTGTATTGTAGGAATTGTAGTCCAGACTTCCCAGAGACAAGATAGGAGATGCCAGACCTTTGGATTGGTGTTTTGGACACTTTGAACCTACAAGGATACCTTCAGTAAGCACCACTTTAAGTTTGGAGAACTTTGGAGAACTTTTGTGAAAAAGTTCCATGAGGTGACCGACCAAATGTCGAGTCAAGCCAACTTCCTTCAACCGTGACTCGGCCTGGATTTCAGGTTCATTCCACTGAAAGCTCTGGAATTCCAGACGTCCAGAATTTGAACAGGGCCTCACAGAAAGTATAGCCGGTGAACCCTCACCGAATCTGGCCTGCTGTAGAGGGTCAGGTCAATTGTCGTCAGAAGAAAAATCTCCAGAAAAGGTTCTAAGTGTGAAGGTAAAATATGGAATGGGCCTCCCGCTTAGGGTCTGATTATGAGTCTGGTGGCCTGAGACCGCCAGACTCTTGGTGGTGTGGCAGTGGCGGTCCAGTCACTGCTGCACCGGTGGTCCAACCACCCCATTATGAGTTGAGCAGTTCGACCACCCTGGGACCACTGACACCGCCAGGGAACAAATGTTCCCTATTTGTTCATTGGAGGTGGCGCTGCATTCAGAGACAGCAATATGCTTAGTGGGATCGCAGTGGTCCCACCAAGCATATTACGAGTTTCCTCCCTGCCAGTGGTGACATGAAGTTCCTCCTCGGAGAGGAGCAAAGGGGGATCCTCCTCTGCTTGTGCATACGCAAAGAGGGGCATAACATGTGCTCTCCTGTGTGCATGCCAACAGTTCCTAAAAGGCATGGACTTTTCAGTCCATGACGTGCAGGAACCTTATGAGGCATTCTCATTGCGCTGCCTTTTTCGAAGGCACCGTGGCCTTTGAAAGCGGCACTGCCTCGGGAACACCATGCCGCCTGCCCTCCAGACTAAATATAACTTCTAATCTGGCAGACGGGCAGAGGCGAGTCTCATCAGTGGGGGGCACAGCAGTGGAGTGCTGCCTGCCCTGGCACTGCTGAAACTCGTATTGGGCCCTAAGTGTATTCGACCAGAGCTCCATCACAGTCGTCCTCAAACTTTGACTTTGCCCCAGTCAAGTGCGGCCAGATGTCCCAGAGTAACGCTAAATGTTTTTAAGCACTATAAAGTGGTTAATCTTTAAAATTCATATCTCTGGTTCCTACCATGGATGTTTGTTGTTTTGGTGTCATTTTAAGATATAAATATTTCCTATGTTTATAAATTGATGTGGGATATTTATTTTGAGTTATGTCTTACTTGTTTGATGTATTGATGTTTTTAAGTGCTTTACATAGCTGTCTCCTAGGTTAGAGCTGACTGCTTGTTGTCGGCTACCAAGGATTGAACAAGGGACTCATTTCCTGAGACCTTTACTGGACCTTATATTGGGATGGTGGCCTTACTGTCAGTGGTAAGTGCATATTTATCCTTGCCAATACCCCTCTTTCCAACATCCAAGAATTTGTCTGAAAAGCAAAATTGCTGTACATGTGTATGTAGCGTTCTTCTGCAATTTGTTTGTGATTCAAAGAGTTGCATGTTGATTCATAAGTGGTGATATTTTAATTTAGTGAATTGGTTACACTACACCCGATACATTATTCTACCAGAGTTTGGAGACAAGGTAACAGTAAAAAATGATGACACATTGATTTAAAATGACTAAATGTTACAGGTTTAAGGTGGAAGCAAAGAGCTTTATTGCAAATAAATTATTATATAATAATATTATTAATAATAATATTTAACATGCAGCTGAGAACCACTGGACATTCTAGATAAAACACAGTCATCGTGGCAGAGTGATGCACATTATACATTAGTTAGCAAAAGATTTTCACAACAGGCCCGTGCTTCTGAGAGGTGGCTAGGTTCAGTATTAACATGTAGCAATTGAGTAAACCTCACCTACAACTTAGCAAAAAGGGAGGCTAACATGATGTAGCAGTTGCCAAACATGGGTTTAAATCTGCCTCAGCTCTTCACTTCTTTCAGCAGCCCTGAAGTACAAACTCCACATTCCTGCTAATTTCCTGTTCACCACTGATTAGTAACCTGACCATTTGTCCAAGAGCTAATTTTGAGACTTTGGGCCAAAATTCTGAAACTAAACCAATTCAGTCTTGTATCACATGAGTTCATTGCTGCAACACTTAACATCTGGCCTGGCAGTTCGGGCTGGACTGTTCCCATAGGGAAAAGGGTCAAGACTGATTTTCATATGGCCTCGTCTGAACTGGAATGGCATGCGGAGCAAAAAAACAATGGAATTAGGCCCAGATCTCTGTACTGGGGTGAATATATGACATTGCTCTGCATTTTGTCCATCAAATGTTCTTTTTGTATCTGTCATCCCGAGTGGGACGTGTGTGCCCAGACATGGGTCCCATGCTCTCCATGCCACTGGAGTCAAGCTAGCTTGACTGATGAGGGGTGATACCCCGAAACCGGTCCTAGGATGCTTGTTTCCAGTTCAGGGAGGACCTGGCCTGGTGGTTCAGGCTGGACTCTTCCCTTGGGGAACAGGGTTAAGACTGATTTCCAGATGGCTGGGTCGAAACTAGAATTGCATGGGGAGCAAACAAACAATGGATTCAGGCCCCTATCTCTGTACTGGGGTGAATGTATGACATTGTTCTACATTCTGACCATCAATTGTTCTTTTTGCAACACTTAACACATGCATATGCCTCATCTTGACCATTAGTTAAAACCATGTTTTTGCAGAGCTCAGCTACTGACAGCATGGAAATATGATGATGTTTTTATTGGCAGTGTTTCTCAAGGTTGTTCCTGCTCTGGGAAGAATACGCTGTTTTCCTGACATTATTGATTGTATCAGCAGGCAGTTGTTACATGTTTAGTGCCTGCACCACTGTCTTCCTTGCTGGGAAAGGGTGTATCCATCTGTTCTTAGAGTGTATGTGTCAGACATTGTATGATCATCAGCTTGGCGTGCATCATTCAGCTGACTGAACTTTGCTCTCAAAGAACAATGCTGATAATGAATTTTAGTTAAGAACTGAGCATATACATGATTCCAGGAAGACCCCTCCAGCTATCTAGCACCTACCAAAGGTGTACTCAGCGATTGCAGTCTGGCAGCTCTCCACAGACTGGTCACAGGTCACCAGCTTACCAGAGCAGTCCATACCGCCTCGGTCGCTGCAGACTTCACACTCAATAGCATTTCCTGAAAAATATAACAATAATACAAACACATATTAATAATACAATTCAATATAAAATGCACTTTGACAAGTCATATATGAGATATGAGAGTCATACATTTAAAAGGCTTGATATCATGAAGGGACTCTTTGTCAGGTGGATCAGGAGGAGGGCATGTTGCATAGCATTGTGATGGGCTTATATAAGATCCTTACCTGAAGAGAAACCCTTTTTAGGACATTATAAAACCTAACAGTACAGAATGCTTCTGATCTTTAGAACAGTCACATAATAGGTATATTTATAAAGCACATGTCCACCCCTTGGAGCGCTATGGTGGTGAGTAGCCGATGTTTATTGTTACCCAACTTGATGGCACTCATTTATCGACCTCAGAAGGATCAGTATGATTCTGCAGTGCCCTAAAATGTATTTTTACTACCAGCAGTGGCCCGTTCGTATGGATTGAGGGGCTGGGCCCTACACCTTTTTCCCAGCAAGAAGAACTTCTGTCAGCCTGAAAGACACTCTTCTTGTTCAGGTCAGGCAGCAAGGAGCTAGACATGCGCTAAATGTGCATACTCCAGGCTGCTTGACCTGAACTTTGCCAGGCTGAGGATTTCACAGCTTTGTGGTCGTGACCTCCTGAGTCTGGCAGGAGTGCCTTGAGGCCCTCCCCTTCATGACGAGGGGGAGCATCACTGTTGGCTCATATCTGGGTGCTTCAGTTTTAAGCACTAATGTGCATAGTGCCAAGTGTCAATCAGTGACATCTCGTCACAGAGTGGGGTGGGGTCATCAGCCTCACTGACTCCATCCAGCTCTGTGACGAGTATGGGACTGCTGCCTTCCCTGATTAATGAGGAAAGACAGCATTCCCAATCCTCATGGGACCTCTGAGTCTTCCCTCTCTACAGTGAAAGTAACCTTTATGTTTTTTTGTATGTTTGGTGCATGTGTGTGTGTGTATGAATGAATGTATGTATATTGTATATTGAGTTTTATGAATGGGTGTGTGTGCGTGTGTGTGTGTATGCATGTGTGAATGCGAGGTGTGAGTAAATGTGTATGTGTGTCCCCCTTACCTCCTGCATGGTAACATTACTAGCTGCCACTGCTTATTACATTTTCAAGCAAAGGACACAAACAAGAGAACATATTATTATCACCTTCCTCTCCCATCTTTCCAAAGCTCCACGGATCTGCAGCCCCTGTAACTGTCCAGAGCCCTTTAGTCCCCAAAGCTACCCACACCTTCCTCCATACATCTCTAGAGCTCATGCCACTCTCCGCATCCCTTCAGTTCTCACAGTCACACCACCTCAAATTTCAAAACTGCAGATGAAATCAATGGCATAGAGATTCACTTATTTTAGAGGTTAGAGGGTGTTTAATATGACAGAGATAAACTGAACTGACCTTTAAACACTGTAAACCTGTAAGTTTGTAATGGTGAGGTTTGCCTGTGCATGGAGTCTCCACTACCCTGTGGGGTCCTGGTGCCATGGAGCATCTTTAAAACAGGCCATGTGCTCAAAAGTATGTTATAGCCAGCAGTGCCTGTGTACACTCTCCATTCTGAGCAACAAACGGGCATTGGTGTGCTCTGGAGATGTTGGCACACAGGCTTTCTGTACATTCATAAGTGACTCTCAAGGGGCAATGGCCACAAACATTTGCAGGGCCCACACAAACAACAATACTCAGAGGGCAGATCTGAAAAGTTGTCACATTGCAGAAACCACAGTTGTTGAACCTAATTGCATGAGACAGAGACCTGGAAAGTGCCATAAATACTAAGGTATGGTGCTGCGGACGTGGCCATGCTACCGGACAAGATGGCTGCATAGCGCTACAGCTCCTCCATCCAACCCGACATCCTGAGTCCTATCCGTATCAAATACCCAGCCATACTACCTTAGGACGACAGATTTGAACGCCGCAAGGCACCCCATCGCGAATGAAGGCACTGCGACCCCCTGTGGCTGACGCAGGAGTAGGTTGACCAACCGTCCGTAAATTTCACGGACCGTCTGTAACTTGGACCTCACGTCCGTTGTCCGTGAGGATCCCTTTTACGGACGCCTTTTGTCTGTAATTTTGGGCTTTCAGGGAACAGAGCTGTTCCCCTGCGAAAGGTCTCAGCTCCATGATGGTGCACCTCGCGCTCTTCCTCTGAGCACAAGAGCAGCCCCTCCCCGCCCATTGTCATTCTGTGTGGGGCTGATTTCCACATACAGAATGACAATGGGTCAGTCTGGGCTGGCACAGCATGTGGTGGCCTCCTCCAGCCTTGGTCCAGGGCAGGGCATTCTGTCACATGGAAGTGCAAAAACGCCCATGCTGCTGCTAGGTGAGAATCCAGTTAACAAAAGGAAGGCAGTGAAAGAAGTTCAAAGGAAAGGATTTTTAGTTCTTTCAGAGTCCCATCATTTTAGAACTGAAGCATTTTCAATACTATATTCAAGAAAGCCATGGTTGCTGCTTTTTTATTTTATGCAACTAACAACCTTTGTCAAAGCCAATAGTTCTGGCTTGTTGTAGGAGTAACGTTACTTGTTCTAGGTGTAACGTTACTTCTTGTATTATATATCTGGATGCAATGACAAAAGCAACACAAATACCAGTCGGGTGGCACATTATACTAAGCACAGATTTTTAGCTTAGGTGTTTTAATCCACACCCTTAATTACATCAAACACCCTTTTGGAGAGACCCCCCTAGTTTTTTCATCCCACTTAAAGATCTGGAAACAACACCATGTCACAGTCACCCCACGTCCAGGCACTGTGCATCATGCATGACTCATGCCTTCCACTTTTTCAGATTGCCTATGTGCAGCGGCATAGTGAACCCTGCTCCACCCCACCCCTTACTTTAGGAACTACAGCGAGGGTGGAGTTCTTGTTGGGTCACTTCTACCAGCAACTCTGCAGACAAAGGCTCAGCTCACAATTATTGTGAAAAGGTGAGTGAGTGAGTGAGTGAGTAAGTAAGTGAAAGGATGGGTGGATGGATGGCTGGATGGATGAGTGAAATGATGGACAGATGGATGAGTGAAAGGGTGGATGATGGGCGAGTGAATGAGTGAAAGCGTGAATGGATGGACGGATGAGTGAAAGGGTGGATGTAAGGCTGGATGAGTGAGTGAAAGGGCGAGTAGATGGACAAAAGGATGGATAAATGAGTGAAGGAGTGAAAGGCTGGATGGATGAGAGAAAGGATGGATGAGTGAAAGGATGTATGAGTGATCGGTTCAATGGATGGATTCATGAGTGGATGAGTAGATGGATGGGTGGGTGGATGGAAGGCTGGATGGATGGCTAAATGAAAGGGGAATGGAGAGAGAAAGGGAGGATGGGTGAATAGATGACTGAACGGTTGGAAGGATGAGTGACTGGGTGGATGAATGAGTGAAATGCTGGCTGGATGGGTAAATGGCTGGATGGATGAGTGTACGGATGGATAGGGTGAAAGGGTGGATGGATGGATAATGGATGGAGGTAAAAGGGTGGATGGAGGGATGGATGAGTGAAATGATGGATGGAAGGATATGTGATGGATAGGTTTGTAAATGGTTGAATTTGGACATGGATGGGCACAGATGGAAGGACAGAATGAATGGTGAAAGACTGAATGATGGATGAAAGTATGATTACACATTGTAAGCCCCATTATCTTAAGTAACATTTCCTATACATTGACTTTCACATTTATAAGAGTGATTGTCTCTATATAATATGTGTGTGGTGTAACTCACTCCGACACTCTGCCCTACATACTTGGTATGAGTAGCACTATAAAAGAAATTAAATACACATGAGAGAGGGTCTATGTGAAGATGAGGGGCGTCATTGGTGGGTGGTAGCAAGGCCAGACTGGCCGGACCGTGCATCGGGCGTTTGCTCTGGGAGCTGGAAAGGTGGGGTGGGGGCGGCGGTTTTGTTACAACAAAGAGACCTGCACATTTGCTTAAAGCTGCACGCATACTGAAAAACCATGAAGGGCACAATTGTCTCAACCTAATATAAACTTATTTTCTCTTGTACTCAAGTGGTTGTCTATTTACTTACTTATATAATATTGCGCAACCTCCTCTGATGTGTCTGTAAAACTTACCTTTTGTCCTGAATTTTGATCTCCTGTCCTGAAATTTTGTCCTGAATTTTGACCCTTTGTCCTGAATGTTTACACTCACTGTCCTGAATTTGCACCCATGCCAGTTGGTCACCCTACGCAGGAGCCGCGATCGAGTGAGCAGCATTTGGACGGGCGTGAGCTCAGGCCAGGCCAGCATACTGAGATCCAGAATCCTGAGCTGATGCGCGTACTCCGGCGACCCAGGGAGAGCTCACCTTGCGGCCTGCAGTGAAGAAGAAGGGGGCTGCGAGAAAAGACAACGCTACAAAGACAAGTTCCTGCATGGCGACTGCCGGCTCCCGGGCCCGCAGGTAAGCCGGCTGAATAGCTCCCGGAGGCCCCGCACGAGAGGGGCCGCGGGTGAGCCTGGGGGCGGGTCGCTTGACTGGCAGGACTGGCCTGTGTGGGCTGGGAGCCGGGGGCGTGCGATAGAAGAGGGGATTTCGAGTGCGTTATGAACTGCGTGAGTGATGCTGGAAGCCTGTGCCGCACTGTGCTCAGTTTGCTCACTGGGCCTGGGTTAATTGGGTGCCGGTCAGAGCGTTGTGAATGGCAGACCCTGAGGGCGTCTCGATGTGCACAGCTACGCAGGGGGCCCAGACCGCACTAGGCTCAGCTTGAACACCGGGCTTCTGCAGAACACTTGACGGCACGGTTGTGATCCTGGCTCCCCACTAACTTGCCATAATACTCACCTGCACCGGATGATGTGACTGTGAGTTCTCCGGGGATAGTCATGCAGCAGCCAGCATAGATTGTATCTACTGGGGGCCTTTGGACATAAACGAAGGCACAGAATAAACGGTTGGAAGGGAACTGCACATCACCTCCCAAATCGGCAGTACATCACCTGAGGCTGCCATATTCCATTGCCACAGTGCGGTCATGGTACGGAAAGACCCTAAACAAAGGGTATTACAGTTCACCGCGCCAAGTGGAGTACAGACAGACCGGGCCACAGAAATGGCAGAGAAGGGAGCGGAAGCAGCCAGACAGGAGGGGGACCCGAGGGCAGGATTTAAGGCTATAGACAGACGCTTTGATTCTCTGGAAAAGTGCTTGGACACTATGGGGGCTAAATTAGATGTGCATGAACGGCGCTTGGATACAGTTGAAGGTAGATTGTCAGATTTAGAGGATGGGGCAACGCAATTCTTTAAACGCCTAGAAAGAGTCGAGAAAATCCTGAAGAATGTCGCTATGAGAAATAAAGACTTAGAAGCTAGGAGTAAGCGTATTCTTGGAGTCCTGGAGACCACAAGCAACGGTAGGATGGACACCTTTGTGTAGTCACTCCTAACGGATTTATTTGGAAGAGAGCCCTTTACCTCCACCTTTGTTGTAGAGCAAGCGCACCACACAACTGGGCCTCGCCCCATCCCAGGCGTCCAGCCAAGCCCTATCTTGGCCCGACTATTACATTTCCGGGATAGGGATACAGCACTGCGGCTGGCAAGGGAAAATGGTACCCTATTCTGTCAGGGTTCTATTATCATGCTGTTCCCGGACTTCACAACCATGGTCCAAGAGGCAAGAAGGAAGTACACCGGCGTAAAAGCTACGCTCCGAATCTAGGCCTAAAGTACGGCATGATCTACCCCGCTCACCTGCTTGTTGACGTGGGAGGGAAAACTAGTGTATTGGATACCCCCTCGGAGGTTCAAGTTTTTTGCTGCAAGTACAGAGGAACTGAAGGATCCCACCAGAAAAACCCTGCTGGAGCCTCCCCCCCTCTCAGTGGCTTGGTGGCCAGCGTGGAGCTATTCTCCACAGAGTGAAGCTAAATGCTACCCCTTCAGAACATTTGTCAGAGTTGTCCTGTGTTTTTTTAATTTTGCTAATGGGTATATTCATGGACTGGATTTAACATATTTCGTTTTTTCATTTTTCTAATTATCCTATCAAAGTTGGGTGGGATGGCGAGGCGTTGCCACACCCCAAGTGTGTATCACGTTGGGGGCGTGGCCAAGCAGCGTTGCATGGCGGCTGCTGGTTAGACTAGCTCCATCCTAAAACCCCTTCACCACGACTATCCGGCACATCTATCTGATCTCGGAGCTCCAAAACTGCAACCGGAGCCTCTGCTGACTCTGTCGATACCGGAATCGCGGCTGTACACCCCCGTAATCCAGAGATCCGATGACCGAGGTCTGCGGCCTCCACACAAACTGCAACCAGGCAGTGGATTAGCTGCAGCAGCCGACGACGTAACGACGCATGGCGGAGCCGGCCGTGTGCCGCCAAAGGGCCTCGGTGGTCAGGACGATCCTTTCACCGGGAGTTCCGCACACGGCGAGAGGGCTCACTCGCACTCTTATTTGCTAATGAAGTTCATCGCACTTGTTGCCAAATCCTGCATCCCGAGGCTATGCCTCTACTGGGGACGACCGGCCCACAGTGCCTCACCCAGGCATGTTTTCTTGGCCTGGCATCCAGTCTTTGTGACCAACCAGGACTATTGGCATACTCCTACCTGGAGTCGTGGTGGCAAGTGCAAAATTTAGCCTGCGCACGCTGAACTGGTGGGACAGTGGCACGGCGGTGGGGTGTGTCGGTGCTGACATGACGGGGCGGTGAACCCCCAGCGGCTTTCTCCAGCCCTGGGCCTGGAACTGGATGCCCTGAAGGGCCTGTGTGGGCTGGCAACATAACCTCCATGACTAGGAGTACCAACCTGTCGTGATTAGCCGCTGCGGCCCCCACCCCAACTGAGTCACTGGTGACAAGGGCGCTGGTGGGTGTTGCATCCACCAACTGACGGGACGCCGCCAGGGTGTCCCGAAGACTGTGAGTGGTACGATTGTACCAAAACTAGGGGCGACACCGGCACCATCCAAAATGTCGGACCCGAAGGGATCCAGAATGGTCCAGCAAAACAAATTGGACCGTTACATGTTTACGAAGGCCTCACCCCAAGACCAGCGGACCAGAGACAAGGCAGGCATTGGAACTTATGAAAACCCTATGGAACTCACGCTCAAAGACGTCATGGAGGCTATTTCTGGAGTGAGGTCGTCTCTGGAACAGAGAATGGACGTGATATCCACAGATGTCACATTGATACGGGCAGAACTGCCGAAGATTAACGAAAAGGTCAAACACCTGGAGATCACCGTCACGAGCCTGGTGGACGACACCTCCAAACTGCAGACCAAGATACATGAGTTGCAGTCCTTTCGGAAGTTTGCTGAGAGTAAGCTCGACAAATATGAGGGTCGCACCCGCCGCAATACCGTACGCTTTTTGGGAGTGCCGGAGCGAGTGAAGGGACAGGCACCAGACCTCTTTTTTTAGGACCTTATACTTACTCACATCCAACCTAAAGGCCTTTCAAAAATTTTCGTGATAGAAAGGGTGCACAGAGTCCCGGGGGGACGGCCGAAACCTGGAGCTCCCCCGTGACCGATGTTGGCACGAGTATTAAACTACCGCGACGGAGACATAATTCTTCAAAATGCCCGGGCAGGCCCACCACTCAAGTACGAAAATGCTATGATCTCTTTTTTCCCTGACTTCACGCAGGCAGTCCAGAGGCAAAGCAGATCCTTTCTGGCAGTAAAGAAGATGCTCCGAGACAAGGGATTGAAGTACGCCAACCTGTTCCCCGTGCACCTAAGTGTGGAGACCGATGGTAAAACCTGGTTCTTTGACACCCTGGAATCGGCATCAGACTGGCAAGAGAGTTGACGTGGGGTCAAGGAACGTAATCTCGGCTTAGAAGACTAGCAAACTTGTCTGGACACAAAAGGTCGAAAGACTGGGGCGCATTGAACCTTGCTGCGCAATGTATGGCTCCCTGCATCGGCGAGGGCCTCAGGTATCAGGGCATGGGGGTTGCCATTGACTTAGGGGCCTAACTGCGTTTGAGGAGGCATGACTCTTGGGACTCACCCTCTCGAGGAGCAGAAGAGACACAAATCGTTTTTTGGGGGGGATGTAGCGACTCTTTCACACCCACATTTCTACTTTTAGTTTCCAAGTTGGGCGACAGGCACTCAGCAAGTTAGATTCATGGCCAGTTTAAGGCCCAAAGTGCAGGGGGGCAGGGAGGGAGGTGTTGGGTTAATGTTGATCGTTTTGTTTGTCATAAGTCAGCACGGAAAAGCATTCTTAGGTGAGAGGAGCTAATGACTTTCGCTCACTTACATACACATGCACGGGGACTGCAATCTTAAGCTTTTGAGCTGGAATGTGAACGGGTTAAGGGACAGGGTCAAGTGCTGTGTTGTGCTTCAATACATCAGGAGACATGCACCGGATGTGGTCCTCCTCCATGAGACCCATCTGGTGTGCAATACTTGCAAGGCACTGAACAGATGGGGCTACAAATGAGTGGCACACACAGGTTTCACTACTGGTTCCCGAGGTGTGGGATTAATGATGCGGAACTCCCTTCCATTTACGATCCAATCCACATAGGCAGATGGAACGAGGGGAGTTGCTGCTTGACCAGCAGATAGCCACAATTTCCACTGTACGTCCTCTAGACCCATCTCCCTCCTAAACGCGGAGCCCAAAATTCTCGCTAAACTACTTGCCAACCGCCTTGTTAAAGTGATCGGCGACCTGGTACACCCAGACCAGTCGGGCTTCATGCCTCGACGTAACACAGCCCTGAACCTCCAGAGAGTGCATGGCGTGATGGGACGGCTGGGCACGCTACAAGAACCAGCAATTATAGTCTCATCGGACACCACAATGGCATTCAACACCATAGAATGGCCCTACCTTTTTGCCGTGCTTACGAAGATGGGATTTGGGGAGGGGTTTATCCAGTGGGTCAGGCTCCTTTCCTCCAAACCCCTGGCGCAGGTCGTAGTGAACAACAGAAAGTCTACGCTTTTCTCGTTGGGGCGAGGTACCCAAGGGTGTCCACTTTCCCCCCTCCTTTTTGCCCTAGTGCTGGAACCCCTGGCAGCGTGGATCCGGAGGGACCCGGTCATACGTGGATTGAAGTGGGCTCCATCATGGGAAGACCTCATCTCGCTATATGCAGATGATATTCTGTTATTCTTAGCCACTCCCAAGAGGTCGTTGATTGCTGTGTTTGATATACTTGCAATTTTCGGGAGGTTCTCCGGTTATTCCATTAACAGGGGCAAATCCCTTATATACGTTCTGCATGGGGGCCGCCCCGCTGTCCCCAAAGGCTGTCCAAGCCAAATCACCATTGAGGGCTTTAAATACTTAGGAATATATGTGACGTCTGACCCCCAGGTCTGCTACAACCATAACCTATACCTGCCACTGCAAAGACTGAAGCGGAATGCTACCGCGTGGAAGGCACTCCCTCTAACACTGCTGGGCAGGGCGGCGCTCTTCAAGATGATGTCCCTGCCTCGCTTCCTATATGTACTACAAAATTTCCCAGACCCAGTGCCTACCAGTTATTTTAAAGAAATCGAGGGCATGCAGAGGGATTTTATTATCGGGAGGGAAGCCTAGGATAGCACTCCACAAACTTGCCCTTAACTGGTACGATGGTGGAATCAGTCTCCCCGACCTCAAGAAATATTACTGGGCGGCACACCTCGCGGCTATAAATCATGGTACGTACCGAAGTATGGATGACCCGGGTTACACAATGGACCGGTGGCTTCTCCCAGGCGGGAACTACTACAGAGCACTTTATTCCAGACCAAAACGCTTCCCCCTGACTGGGCCGACGAAACACTCGGTACAGGTGTGGCACACTGCCACTAGGGGTTTGGGTTGGGAACAGAAACCGACGTCAGCCGCACCTCTCTGGGATTCCGAGATCCTAGGTGATCTTTGGAAGTCAAAGGGATTTTACAAATGGGACCTTATAGGGATCTCGACCATCGGGGATGTGTGGGTAAAGGGGGCAGTGCTGCCCTTTGCCTATTTACAGCAGAAGTATGAACTCGCCAACACAGAATACTTCCGTTACCTTCAGGTCCACCATACATTGCAGACACACATACCCCCAGGCTCCTCTCTCCCAGATTACACTCCTCTTTAGGACAGACTGCTTGACGGCTACCTACCAGAAAAAATGATATACCTCACTTACAAAAAACTCATTAATAATGTAGCTGAACCCCTCCAGGGAATCAGGGCAAAGTGGGAGAGTGATGGCCTCGAATTAGACGATGAGGAATGGCAAGAGGCATTGTCCTCCCCGAAGGAAGTGGCTATATCGGCCAGGGTGCGACTAGTTCAGCTTAAAATCCTCCACAGAGTGTACGTCACTGGGCCCTGTCTGATCCGAATGGGGAGGGCTGAGGGGAGTGAATGCGGATGTCAATGTGGCTCTGAGGGAACGTTCATGCATATAATATGGGAATGTGACCTCATTCAGCGATACTGGCGCCAAATACACACAGTGCTAAGCGAAATATTGAGACTTGATATCCGCCTCAAAGCAAAGAGGTGCCTTTTGAACGTGTGGGAACCTACAGATCTGGGGCGAATGGGCAGGATCTGGGTAACACTGGGACTCATGTTGGCAAAACGAAACATAGATCAGTAGTGGGGAGCCACTCACCCCCCTACACTCACGGAATGGAAGAAAAGCATGGACTGGTGCATGTTCCGGGAAAAGACTGTCTATGTTGCAAGGGGATGCCAGAAGAAATGGTCCTTAATTTGGGGGCCTTGAACACGTACCGTGGGGAGATTTGTAGTCCGCCACGTAGTGTTGGCCTGGATGACCTGTCCACACCATAACTTGTACCAACTGAACTCTAGGGTTTTATTCTGATTGCTGCTCTGTATTATCAAAATTTCATTGAATGAACTCCTCCTACTGGTAAAATTAACCATATGCCTTTTGTTTGAATGCTGATTTTTGTTTGTTATATATCAATAAAAATAATTTATTTAAAAAAAAAGTGTGTATCACGTTAGGTTGGATTATACCACTTTGAGTGTATAATGTTCTACTCTACCTTTCATCACGTTTGGGTAAAGTTATGGTGCACTCTGTGTATTAGGCAACAGGGGATTTCCCTGCAGTTGTGGGTGCAGGGATGGGTGGGGCGTTTTTTTGTTTATATTGTTTACCATTCTTTTTATGTCTACTACTCATAGTGGCAGTTGTACTGATGTTTCGCAATGCACAAACAGTCCTAGTGCTAGGCCAGGCATATGACAGCAGGATTAATTTGACCTTCCACACCAGCTTAACATTAATCACATGGAACGTCAGGGGCTTAAATAACGCTAAGAAGGGTAAGCAAGTTTTAAACTACCTGCAGCACCACCAGGTTGATGTTGTGTTTCTTCAAGAAACACACCTGCCCAAATCAGCACATAAACATTTTGCCACAGCATGGGAACCTCACAGATACTTTACCAATTATAGTTCGTATGCAAGAGGTACTGCTATACTGATACACAAGCGATTACCCTTTCAACTCTCCAGTGTTCGATCCGATAACGGAGGCAGGTATACAATGGCAGTGGGCAGACAAATAGCGCTTATATGTGTGTATGCGCCTAATACAGATGACAAGGAGTTCTCCCAGGACATACACGCGCAGATTCTACAGTTAGACGCGGACTATGTCTGCATGGGTGTGGAATTTAACCCCTTACTAAAACCTGCACGAGATAACACATCAGACTCCCCCGCCACAAAACCTCATGCTTGGCGTGCGCTGTTGGACCAATGTGATGAACTTGGATTGTTAGATGTATGGCGACATTGCCGGCCAGGTGACAGTGCATACACCCATTACTCTGCACAGCACAACACATGGACATGACTGGACTTCTGGCTGGTGTCCCCTAACTTGGTTGCCTGGTACGAAGCTACCCAGCACCTGCCTAGAACAGTCTCTGACCACTCCCCAGTTACAATGACACTTAGAGTCCCACGCCCGGAAGGTAGCGAAAGACAGTGGAGATTTCCCAGCCAGGCTCTGCTTGATGAGGTCTTCGGTGCTGAGATGCTTGAGGCAATTATTGAATATTTTGAGCTAAATGAGGGATCGGTCCAGTCCTGGGCTATGCTCTGGGAGGCATTTAAGGCGTATGCAAGGGGGGATCTGTATTTCTAAGCATGCCGGGGTGTTGAGAGACCTACAGCATACACTTACGAGTATTGAACAACAGCTAAGCGTACTAGACCAGGAACAGGCCAGAAACCCCCGATCAGGCCACAGGTAGTCGCCATCTGGTGCTATTGACGGAATTTAGGGAGGCAGCAGTACGGGAGGCACACTTCTTAAGCAAGTACTCCATTGCGCATCGATATAGAGTAGGGCAGAGACCAGGTCGCAAATTGGCGTGAATCCTAAGGCCCCCTTCAGGGCGGGCGTACATTGCCAGTCTCCGCTCCTCACAGGGTAAGATACTGACTGGTATCCCTGATATCCAAGACGAGTTCCTAGATTATTACTCCAGTTTGTACTCGACGCGAGATATACATAGCGATGAAACCCGCACTGCATATTTGGAAGAAATTGCATTAGTATGGCTGACTAAGGTTATGCAGCAGTTCTTAGTGGAACCTTTCTCCGCTGTGGAAATTATCAGTGCCATTGATGCCGTGAATGGCTCAACTGCCCCTGGCCTTGATTGTTTCAAAGGAAATTTCTACAAGGCCTACAAACGTATCTTAGCTCCCTACCTACTTGAGGTTTAAAACAAAGCTCTCGAATGGCAAGTACTTCCCCTCACGCTGCGGGAAGCTGTAATTATATTGCTCCCCAAGCCCAGAAAGAACCCGCTTCTTTGCAGATCGTACAGGCCACTGTCCTTGTTAAATCTTGATTACAAGATCTTGGCAAAAATGCTAGCACTCAGACTGGTGCTGGATAAGATTATTTCACCCACTCAGTCGGGATTTGTCCCGCACCGGTCGACTGCCCTCAACCTCCAAATGCTATTTGCTGTCATTCACAGGATAGCCCCGGAGGTGCCGGCGGCAGCTGTGCTACTTGATGCTGAAAAGGCCTTTGACTCTTTGGAGTGGCCTTTTTTTCTCGCTGTCATGCAAAGGATGAGCATGCCAAAGGGGTGTGTCAATCTCACAGCACTACTATATGCATCGCCAATGGCAAGACTTCGGCTAAACAGTACTTTGTCTGCCCAATTCCAACTCTTTCGCGGCACTAGGTAAGGCTGCCCTTTGTTACTGCTACTTTTTATTATAGCGCTGGATCCCTTGGTTAGGCATCTACAGGAAAGACACTTACACAGGGGACTCCAATTCAATACAGGCCCCCTACTTATGTCCCTCTATGCTGACGACATTGTGCTGTATGTGCATCACCCTCAGGAAAATCTAGATCCACTAATCAGAGAGGTCATCCGGTTTGGGGGATTCTCAGGATTGGACAGAAATTGTGGAAAATCTGAAATTTTCACGCTGACACCATGCACTGCTAGGTGGTAATGCGCATTCCCCTTGACGTGGTGTGATGAGTACACCAGATACTTGGGAATACAGCTCCATAGGGAGGTTGACCAGATCATTTTACGGAACTACGGGCCTGCGCTTAACACGCTGGAGCAACAGGTCGAACAGTTTTTTTTCCGCACAGTACGGTCCCATTTGATCAGATTGGCATGGGATGGCGGCAGAGCGAGGATTAGCTGGGACACACTGACCCTGCTGTGCGAGATGGGTGGGCTGGGGGTCCCCAATTTCCACATTTATTATCTAGTCGCGCAATGTAGCTTTGCGCACTCCTGGTATCACCCAGAGCAAGAATACCTTACTCTAGACCGGAGACTGATTTAGTGCTCCCTGTCCAACTCAGAATCTTGGAAGAAACTGGTGCGAGTGACTGGGCATCATACTTTATACTCCTCAGCCCTACCAGTTGTCAGGACCGGACTGAGAACCAAATCCGGCCCGGGCAAAGTGCTCGGCCTACCACCCCTCCTCCTCCCGGGAGGATGGGGGTTCGGCCAAGCTGTTTGCCAGGGCCGGTTTCGGCCGATTTTGTTACAGGGGTCGATTTTGCAGCAATGCAAAATCGACCCCCCAGGGGCCCAAAACCGGCCCCCACCCTGGTGGCCCACCGGGGAAATACCCAGTGCCCGATGCAGCCAGTCCGGCCCTGCCGGTTGTCAACAGCCTATGGCTGCCCATTATAGAAAAAATGTTAGTACAGCATACACTCAGCACATATTCATTAGATAAGTTTGGGGATTTATTTCCGGGAGGTCATGTTTTGTCCAGCACAGAGGAAGACAGGTTTAGTGAAGCCTCGTTCATGGATCATTTCGTATTCAGCAAACTCCGTGGCGCACTGAGGGCACAGATAACTGAGTTCCCGCTAGAGCCAGTTTCCTTTACATCATTGACCCTATTGATCACAAATCAAGATGGAGCCCACCTCATTTCCAAACTGTATAGGGCCTCTATAGCATTAATTCCCAGCAGAGAAACCAAGATACGAGAGACCTGGGAGCGGGACCTAGGCCACCCAATAGAAGATGCACATTATGCCTTCTGTTGTACCCAGACTAAAGAAGTCTCCTTGAACAGTAAACACAAACTAATCCACTTTAAATTCCTATGGAGGGCATAAACTCCATTCCATAGACCCCTCGCGATCACATTCGTGCCCCAAGTGTGGATGACAGCAAGCAGTTCACATGACTTGGACCTGGGTGAAAGTGGGGGGATACTGGAAGGCAGTGTACACAATTCTGTCATGTATGATACATCTTGATATTAGCCCTATGCCAGAGGTAGCCCTACTGGGGTATGTCCGTAATGTTCTCATATGGGTGCTCAGATTCGTAGCCACTGCCTTGCTATTAGCCAAGCGAGAACTAGCATTACAGTGGGGTAATGAATTCACCCCAACAACTAATGCCTGGCTTAACAGTCTCATTTATTGCAATACAAATTGGGACCTATTTGCTATCACGATACCATTGACATCGAGGCCCAGGGACATTTGGAACGCTTTAAAGAGCTATTTGCTGAAGGAGGGGTCTGCCTCAATACAGCAGCTCCCTGACGGGATTGTCCCCACCGGGGTGGGTTGACCCACAGTGGCAGCACAATGTATGAATATAAGATACACAAAGAGGGAGTAGCCACAGATCTTTTACAGTGTGAAATATGATTTTCTGATTAATGTGCTTAGTGTGCGAGACACCCCCTGGTAAGATGTATTTATAAGACATTGCTATTCATTATGGAAGGTTACTGTAATGATGCATTGAGTAATTGTTACTTACGTTTGTCAACTTAACATAAAAATGGTCAATTAAGTTTAAAAAAAAAGGTATGGTGCTGCTTTCCTAGTGCCAGCACACAATCAGGCTGCGTAGTGTCATGCACAAACCTTTGCACAAGAGTGCAAAGTTGTGTGTGTGATTTCAGATTGTATTTAATTTGTAGAGTACAGAACAGATGACAAATCTGAATAGTTTGGAGAAATAAACATATTGCTCCTTTTTAACACCAGCCTCAAACAGGCCTTATTTATGGCACAAGCTGTTTCTACAAATGGAGGGGCATATTTACAAGCCCCTATCGCCACCAAAACGTCACTTTCAATGACGTTGTGGTGGCGATAGGGGTTTCGCCTTATTCGTAAGGCAGCGTTAAGACACTTAACAGGATTGTGTCAGATCACATTAGGACCCCTGACATTATTGCTACACTGCTGATGACAGGGTGTGCTACAGATGTTGTACGTGACTTGTGTTGTCCTTGCAGCTTTATACTAGATATAGCATTTCTGACCCCAGTACGTTTGAAGAGGAAGAAAGTCTGGTCATGGGCATGTTGGTTATTGGTATTATGACCAATGCCATAAATTAGTTTAATTTTCATGAGTACCCATTCAGAATTGCTTAAAACTTGTAGCCTTTTAGCTGATTTCCTTAGAGAAAAGTTACATAAAATGGACCATTTTACAGATCTACTGTTGAGGCTCGTCACAGGGAAGAATCCCATAAACCCCTATTTGAGCTTGCATGCATCACTCACTAACCCCATCATATTTGAGGCAGGTTTTTATGCCCCACAACTTTAAAATGTCACTAGCTCCCACTGTTTTCATCATTCCATACCACTGGGTGACTGCTTCGAATGGAAGCCAAAACTTGCTTCCTGGGAACCTATGATCAGTTCATGGTCTCCTACTTGATGTCAGAGGCGTAGGCCCCCCTATGGCAGGCCCTATCCATCCTGAGGGCAAGGTGCGTGGTTTACAATGTGAGGGGGTGCCTTTGCCTGAGCAGGGCCCCTCTGCAGTTACCAGAGTCTATTCTCAATGGCTGTTTGTGGATGCGGTTAAACCATATACTCTTAAGTGCATTAAAATGCTAACTTTGGAATGACTGCATCAAAACATGTCGTGTTTGGTGTCAAACAACTTGGAATCATACCCCCCACATCAGTCCATGATGTGGGAGCATGATCCCACCCTTCTAGATGGGACGACATGTAAAACGATAGAAATCCTATAGAGCCCTGGCATCACAAAATGGATGCCACCAGCACAGACACTGGGCTGCCCTCCTGCTGCGGAATGAAACTCGCAGTGGAGGAAGCCCAACAATAGGCATCCTATCACAATAGGCATCCTGTCACAGGGAGGTGTCACCACCTTCCAGACAGGATTTAGTGTATTGGGGCTGGGTGGGTGCACTTCTAGAGTGCTTTGAAGTCCTGCACTGGGGGAGCAGTAGGCTCCTCTGTGCATATGCCAGCTCAAACCGGTTCAGGGGCTACCTGTCCCTGCTCTGGCGTGAAACTGGACAAAGGGAAGTGGGTGTAACCACCCCAAACCCTGACCCTCCTAGAGGAGTGGTCATAGACCTAGTCCCTCCCCTATCTTCAGTATAAGATAGCCAACCTTGCCATTGTAAAGTAGATAACCCTGGACGACACTCTACAAAGAAGAATCCTGGCCCTTCGACGTTCCACTACCTTTGGAAGACAGAAGAATCTCCCTTGGAGTCAAGGAGTGACTCCCCTGCTTGGCAGGCACCAAAAACTTGAATCAACAGTCGCAAACTTTCCCGCCGGAGTCTGAAGTTCCTGCAGCCCCAGAAGTAGATTTCCTGGTTTCTTGATGGCCATTGTGAGCAAAGCTGAGGCGAGTGGACCCCACGAGTGATGAGGAACTGCAATACCTGGGAACCATGCACTATTGTCGAGTGTAACCCTTTCTCGATGTTCTACGAACTTGTGCGTTGGACCACTTGTGGCCCACGCCTCCAGCAGGCTGTGCAGCGAAAATCAGAGGCCTACCCCATCCCGAGTGACCGTGGGCTTCTGTGAAGCATTTCCTCAAGAGGTGTCTTTGCAATCCCTTGCCCGTTGGCTTGTGGGGCTCCCGAAGACTTTCTTATCAACTCAAAGGCCTCCCCTGGTTACTCCAGGCCTGCCCTCACTTACCCTCACTGGGTGAGTCCCTCAGACCTTGCTGGTCTGCACCATCAACTTTCTTCACTCTACACAAGACTTGCAGTTGCCAAGGCTTGTTGACTCCAATCCGGTTGTCAATACCGCCATCAGCTGCAGACATTATGGGACACTCCGAATCCAGCTGCTGGTCATCGTCGAGTCTTCCTGGACCTCGTGAGCGAAGAGTCAAAACACCATCGACGACCTGAAATCACCCGACATCTGTGGTCATCCATCTTTCTGGCCACCGGTCACTGGCAAGTGACTTTGAACACTGTCCCTTCAATTTTCAGGTCTTCAGCATCTTGAATCCATCCTTGGATTCCACCGGACACTTCTTCAGTCAACGCAAGCAGCAAGTCTTCTTTGGTCTCCATAGAAAACAGCGACGCGACCCGACACCAAAAGACACCTATGCACCTGGCTTCCCTGGGTGAGGTAACTTGTGCACTCCAGTGCCCTAGTGTGTGTTGGCCCTCGAATTACTTACCTTGTAAGTGGCTTGCTTGTAGACTTCCTCGAAGTACCCTAGAACTTTAAAAATCAAACCGCGACTTGCACCATTTTAATCAATAGGGAACCCGCGGCTGTGTTCACACACTGCACGCGTCTCCCATGGGCCTGTTACTTACCTGCTAACACTGCAGTAGTGGAGCCCCAGCGATTCCCCAGGCCCTAGGCCTTGTCATTTTGCAAGTCAACATTCTTATACCATTTTTTTAGTATATGGTCTTGTACGCCCCTACGGCTCCAGTCATATTTGTGCTTAATTTATTGTGAAACATTGACAGTTGAATGTGTATCTGGCTTCTAATCTCATAAAGAGGTTAGCAGAGTGTGTCTAGAAATAAATACATATATATTTGATATATATACCTATGTGGTGTCCCTTCATTTGGTAATTCAAGAGATTATAAGGTAAAACAAGCTGCTTTACATTCCTCTGAGACTTAGCCTGAAGGCTGCTTTCCACAGCTACCACTAGGACAGCTTTCTTTAAAAGGTTGTCTTAAACCTATCTACCAAAAGAGTCGAATTGGACTGGTGCAAGGTGGCCACTATAACTAGTGACCAGCATATGCCAGGCCAACTTCTCACACTTGTTATTTGTAACCTTTTGATTTCAGAGGGTTCGCTGGCTGTCCATCGCTAGGGCCTTCCGCTGGCGGAGGTGTGGAATGGAGCCTGTGACCAAAGCGTCCTATAAGGTGGCCAGAAGCTGCCCCTTTGGTGGTGTGGGTCTGCTTATACTCCCTCAAGAATAATTATATGGCTGTGAGGTTCACTCCAGCAGGGATGACATGAAAAAGGAGGACATTGTATTCTGGATAGGTTCCATGTATTTACAAGAGAAACTCTAGCTACAGCACAGTGTATTACCACAGCCAAAGACCCTCCACACAGATCTCTCAACTCCCAGTTTCTTGAACATAAACATTCCATTAGGGAATGCTATGGAATTAGAATACAAGACAAATAGGGGAGAAAGGAAGATACCAATTGAAGCAGAAATAAACAATACCACACACCTCCTACCTAACCCAATCAAATATAATTTAAACTTCAAAAAATAGAAATAAATATACATCAACATAAACACATATCAAGATTACATTTTAGACCATGAATTATGTAGAATAGATACAAGCATGCAATCCTCCTGTCATCCACTTTAACTGCTCCCTTCAACACCATGGTCACTTTACAAGTGTTACTAAAATGTGAGGAAGTAACACCAGAACCTTTCAGTAGTTTCATTTTCACCACTTCCCCCACCACAATGCCCATATGTTTGACAGCCTTAGGAAGAACATACCTCTGTTTACTTTCTTCCAGAACAGTATAAATGGACTCATCCCAGTGATAGTATGAGGCGTGTACCTACATTCTTCCACCCTACACTTCACCATTTCAATCTACTTTACACCTTTCTGTTTAACAACTTGAATTGTTTCCTTCGGTGCTCTGTTATATCTCGACCATGCCATTTGTTTCTGGATAGTATAGGGCACATTTCTTATGCTTAATGACTATGACTTCCAAAAAGTCTTCCATGACCTTAGAGGTCAACTGCACCCCATTATCGGTTAGAATGCTCTTTGGATTACCCTCCACAGCAAACACCCTAAACAAAAACTTGAGAACAGCTGCTGTTTTGATTTCTGTCGTAACCATCACCTCTGCTTGCCTGGAGAGAGTATCTACCAACACCAATAGATACCTTGCTGTTGATTCACCACTAATGGGTCCTACTGTGTCAATAGCAATATCATCTCACCTACCTCATCATTCTCACATTTCTGACACCCAGTCACTCTCAGAAATAATACCTTTGACGTCATCTTCCATCCACCATGCTTCTGCGTTACCTCCTTTTTCTAGCGCATGATTTCTCAATCTCGATTAACAACCCCCCAATTGATTATTCTCACCAAGTATTTACTTAACTACAAATTGAAAGTCCTGCAATCCAACTATCCATGTATGTATGAATGAAGAATCACTGTCCAATCCTTTTTTCTCAAAGATTTTTCGCAAGGGATTGTTATTTGAATATACAACAAAACGAACACCCCACAAAAACATTTCTTCAGTGATCAAAATACTGCTAACTCTTCCTTTTCAATCATAGAATAACATGCTTCTGCCCCTTTTAGTGAAACTTGATGCAAATGCTATTGTGACCTCCTCGCTATTTTGCATCACCTTCAGAACACCACTAAGACATTTGTCACTGGAAGCCATGATTGCACAACACAGCAAACCTGGTTTAAAACTGTTAAGAGATTGTGCTAATTCCAATGCAAATTTGGTATCCTCAATTCCTTCTGACATTTGTTCAACCAGTTGTCCAACCATTTGTTGCATTAGGTAGTTACTGAAGATGGGAATCTTCAGTAACTATCTAATGCAACAGAAATGTTTGGCAAAATTGGGAACATATCTGTCATTAAACTCTGCCATGCCTAAGCAGGCTTATACTTCCTTTTTGTGGTGAGCTGCATGTGTTTTTGAACAGAATTAACCAATTCTTCCTTTGGCTTGAGCCCTGTCCCTATGATATGTTATTTTTGGACAAGAAAATTTACACCTCCCACTTTTGAGAGTGATGCCTTTAGAGCAGAAAAATATTCAAGACCTCTCTCACCTTGTTTAAGTGAGCCTGTGAAAATGAGAACATTGTCCTGAAAGAATTTTACCTGAGAGATATTCCACAACAAACTTGTTATAAGCCTCTGAAAAAACGAAGCCACAGAACACAGACCGAATGGCATTCTTTTAAACCTGAAAACTTCGAAAGGGGTTATAAATGTGGTATGGTACTTACATTCATCACACAGTTAAAACTTGGTGGTAAGCTGAACTTCGGCCAAGCGTGGTTTGCATTGCCTAACACACCTATCATCTCCATTATGTTGAGTAAGTGGAATTTATCTTCAATAACTTCTTCATTAAGATGTCTAACATCAACACACAGCTTGATATCTCTAAAGCTCTTTGTGGCAATCACAACTGGTGCAACCCATTGCGAAGCCTCAACTGCTTCAATGATGCACTCTGATTGGAGTCTGTTTAACTCTGTTTCCATGGGTCCATGAAAGCTGAATAGAAAGCTCCTAACCTTACATGTGACAGATATTGCTCCCTCCTTCAAACAGATACGAAGTTTTTACCCTTTAACATACCCAACATTTATAGAAAAAACCTCAAGAAATTTCTTTTGATAAGATTTCTTCAATATTATCCATCTTCCAGATCTGAAATTGGGCATTTGAATTAGAATCAAGGAAAATCCCTAAAGGTTTTTGATGGGACCAGCTGAACACCATATCTACCTTCAGTGGAACCAAAATTTACCGAATGCCTCATTTCCTCGAAATTACATATTCCCCTCAAAATACCCTATTAGTTCAATACCCATTGATGTAGGGAGTGATACCAGGATTGAGTAATTTGACTTTCCCATCAAACTAACTAGTTAAATCAGTTTCTGATACTAAGGATAACCTAGCCCCGGAGTCCATCATCATTGATACCACTGAGTTCAACTGTATTAGACGGGTATTAATAACAAAAGTGTGAAACACAATTCACATCATTTACGATCTAAAGAACAACACCTGGTTCATCACATAATGACACCCCACTAACTTTGTCTTTAGGTTTCTCCACAGATCTACAGCATTTGACGTAATGTTCTTTCTTCCCACACAAGTTACAAATGATACGTAGTGCAAGACAGTCTTTATAACCACCAAATGGTTAGATGAGGTACCCCTAAAATGCAACAGATTACCTCTACCCTAACATAGAGATTTTTGTTTTGGTTTTGTAGCAATAGAATGTACAGAAGACATTGTGTCTTTGGATCTCTGCAGTCAGAAACACAGGACATGGAGTATTCCTCCCGTTTAGCAATGATTCGCACCTCTGTAAATATCTTTGTAAAATAATTGAAACCTTAGGTAAGAAATGTTTGTTTATTTTCTTATTTGTAGACTCAAATTCATTAAGTGAGGCATCCCCTTCTCCCTCCGTATCTACATCTGGTAGGGTGCCAAGAATGTCTTATGCCCCTGCGCCTAAACAATGCAATAGTAAGGACACTTTTTTTCAGGGGATAAACTTGTACCACAATCACGTAAGTAGATTCCTTTTTCTATTTTGCCCATGAAAGGAGTCAACAGGGGTTGGTAGTAAAAATGGCAGAGGTGCTATATTTTGCATGGTTAAAACACACTAGAAAAGAATAATGTGAAAGGAGAAGAGGATACAAAGTAAAGAAGCAAGGAGCTGAAAAGAGAAGGAAAAAAATATATAAACATAAAATAAAAAAAATACAATGGAAAGAAGGAAGAAAATTACAAGTCCTCTAAGAAGTACACAAAATCCACCTCGCAGGGTTTAAAAATAATTAAGCAGGTAATAATGGCAATGTGAGAAATACCCATGCAGAAGTTCTGAATAGTCCTGTTTCCATGTTCAATGCACAAGTGAAGTTCTTCCTGTTTATGCAGTGCTTCTTGTTTAGTTGCCACACAGAAGGATATACAGTCTGGTGAGAAGGTTCTGTCAGGTGAAGAATATGCTACTGGCGAGGAGGTGCTGCTCAGTGAGAAGTCTTTCAAGGTGAGTATTCACTGTTGAAGTACAACACTAGGAAAGATAGCATGTGAAGAAACACTCCAGTTATCTCTTGCTGCTAGGAGTATGCAGGCTAAGCAACATGAGTGGAAGATCATTATTGGCACTGTAGAGCAAGTGCACTGAAGAGTGTGTGCACAGGGCATCACGTGGAACACCAGTGCAAATATTTGAAGGGTAGGTGGAGTAGCTTGTGTTCTTCCCATAAAGGAACCCGAGTGGGCAGAGGCATGAGCTAGAACGGACGACTGTAAAAGGCCAAGAAATCCTCTAATGAAGGTCAAATCTAATAAGGAGGGTTGAAGCTGTAAAAGAAATATATGAAAAGTCAACAAGGCTTTATGGGATAAAAGTGGACTACAATAATATAAGCACTGGAACTTAGAGGGTATTATAGTCTCTGAGGGGTATCCTAAATGTATTGAAGTTTCTCCCAGGAGGTTCAGTACCAGTCAACACCAATGTGAAGATCACTCCAGCTGGGATGTCATTAAAAATGGTAACACTGGATTCTAAATAGGTTTAATTTATTAATAAAAGATACTCCAGCCACAGCGTAGTGCATTACCACATCCAAAGACCCTCCACAGATATCTCTTAGCTCCCAGTATTTTTAACATAAACATTCCAAGAGGGAGTACTAAGGGAATAGAATACAAGAGAAATAGGGGAGGAATGATGATACCAGTTAAAGCATATATGACCAATACTACAATGCCCATTGTAACAGCTGTTCATTGGCATGGGCTATTCAAATTACTTTTTTCAAAGCCCTCATGAATCTTTTCACCTCACCATTGGATTGAGGCCAACTCGGGGTGACCGTCTTGTGCCAGGTGTCCAGCAATTGAAGGTATGTTTCCATCTCTTGCCCATGAAACAGTGGACCACTGTTAGTCCGGATTTCCTTTAAGAGTCAGTGGTTTGCCATAATTTTTTCTAACTTTGGAAGTAAATCTCCATGGATACTTGGCTGTTGACAAGCTCTACCTAAGGATACTTCAATTAGTCTTCTATGAGGACAAGGGTATCTCGCCCATCGAGGATGCATTCAAAATCAAGACTTGTGCTGACCCATGGTTGTTTTAGTCCAGTTTCTATAAGGACTGGTGCAGGGTGGTCCGGGGTCCCAACTGATTGGCAGGCAACATGGACATGGCTGTACTGTCAGCTCTTCGAGCTTGTCCATGAGGAGGAACCATACCTTGTTGCGGACGCAGCTTTTCAACTTGACCATACCCTGATGGTCAGCCTTTCCATGGGTGGCAGTCCAGGGGCACCGTAGTAAGCACCCATCTGGGTCTATGTCCAGTTCTTGGTGTACCTAGTAGAGAGAGGGGAGGATTTTCTGGGCTTTAGGTGTCTGGTGGGTCGGATGTGCTTTTAGTGTTTCCCACTGCCCTGGCCATATTGCTGCGAGGTCCAGTTGTAAGCATAGTCTGTGTCAGCGAATCGGTAAAATGGGACTGTTCATAGACATATCGACATATTCCTCTGTTTCATTAGCCTCGTCAGCTTCCTCTGGCATGGCACTTCATGGATTTTGTGACAGGTAGTCGGCCAAAAAGCTGGTCCCTGGACAGTATTTCAGTTTGTAATTGTATTCCTGTAGTTGCAGCATCCATTTCACAATGCACCATGGTGGCTTTGAGACAGTGCCCTGGAACAGGGAAATCAGCGACTTGTAGTCAGTGTTCACCATAAAGGGATGTCTAAATTTACATGGAGGTGGAAGAGTTGGCACCACCAGTGTATGACAATCACCTCTTTTCAATCTGTGAGTAGCATTGCTCAGTGCATGTTAGCGTCCCGATGGCTTATGCCACTGATGCCCACTCTCCGCACTTTTGCTGGTGTGACAGTGTTTCCCCTAGGACTTTTGGGCTACCATCCGCTGCCAGGATTGTCTGTCTGAAAGGGTTGAAGTATGTTAGGACGGTGTTGGCTGACAGGGCATCCTTGGTAGCTTGAAAATACTGCTCCTACTCCTCACATGTCCATACAGTTGAGGATTTTGTGAGGTATCACAGATGATGCTTGAGGGTGGTTAGATCTTTTAGGAATCGGTCACAGTATGGAACCATCCCTAAAAAGCTTCTGACCTCTGAGACACTGGATGAAGGTGAGGCTTCTTTGACGTCACACAACTTGTCTGGGGCTACCCCTTTTGTGGAAAAGGAAAACCCAAAGAAACTGAACCTCCAGTTCATGAACTCACAGTTGTCCTCATGCAAATTAAGTCTGGCCTGTTTTATTTAGTGTTGCATACTTCTCAGCCTTTCATGGTTGGTGCTCTTTGACAAACGTTGCATAGACAAGAATGTTGTCACTCACGTTAACAACTCCAGGCAGCCTGGGCAACATCTCCTTTGGGGTGTTCTGTAACACCTCTGCGGCACTTGTGATGAAGACGTTATAGCGCTTATAGTGCTGTAATCCTACGTGAGTAGAGAAAATAGGTATGTACTTGGATTTTTCTGCTACTTTTAGTTGGTGGTGCCCTGCCCCGAGGTCTACTTTGGAAAACCAACTGGCTCTGATGGTGAGGGTCAACTGCCATTCTCTTTGGAAGGCTACATTCGGGAGTATCATACCCACACAGATGCAGACTTTGCCAGGTTGCTTTGGTTTCCTTATAATCACAAAGGGTGACACCCATGGGGTGGGACCGGTGACTTTCTCATTGATGCCAGCTTTCTCGAGCTTCTCCAGCTCCATCTCCACCTTTGGTCTCAGATGAAAGGCAATCTGGTGGTGCTGGAGTGCTACCGCCTTTATTAATCTATCAACATGGAGCTTAACCACTTTTTCCTTCATGCAGCTGATGCCCTCAAACAGGTTGTCGAATTCTGCAAGAATGTGGAACAGTTCATCCTTATGCACATTGAGTGGAAACATGCAATTCAGAGTGCTTCAGTGTGTGGCAGCTGGGAAGCATATTTTGGCAGGGCCATAGACAGGAGTATTTGTTTAGGGGTGCCTCGCCCCCATTATGATAATATAAAGGCTGTTGAATTCTGCATGAAGGTGGGACAGTTCTTCTGTATGCACATCGAATGGAAGCGTGCAATTCAGAGTGCTTCAGTGTGTGGCAGCTGGGAAGCATATTTTGGCTGGGCTGTAGCCAGGAGTATTTGTTTTAAGGGGCCTGGCCCCCATTCTGGTAATATAAAGGGAAGGTTCTAGAGCGAGTATTTATTTGCCTTATATATGTTAAAAAAGTACAATATCAGTGAGATTTATTAGCGCACAATGCATTTTATTATGGCATTTTTATTCTTATTGTATTCCACTCTGACGATTTTTGGAAGAATGTGTAACAAACTATGTACTATAAAATATACAGAGTCAAAGCTGGATATAATTTCGACTCAATATTACAGGGGGAACAGTGAAATAAGATTGCTGTACGCCCCAATGACTGCAGTGAAAATGCCTGCCACCACTGACTGGTTGATCAATAAAAGCAATAATTTGGGTGCAAAAGACTTCTTGACCTTTGTGTCAATGCATTTGTTGCGCTAATGGTAGTTCTGCACTTTGCGAGGAGAGAAAGGTCAGTTCATGTGATCTTCTAGAAGCACTTCTACAGAAGTGAAAGGAAGGCATGTCAGTGAGGCTAAAATACTTCTCTGGGCTGATAGAAGATGGGATTGACAATATACCAACCCAGTGGCTGAAGGCAGCTGACCCAAGCAACTGAGTTTCACCATATTTAATCAAGAACATATTTTAAATAACTTCTCAATGTGGCCTAATAAGGTCCATGAGCCTCACTTTCGCCTACATTTTTCAATTCTACCAATTCAAATCACTTTATTTCATCCTTCTGAGGTGAATTAAATTTTTATTGAGCTATGGAAATGTTAAACAATAGGGGCACCACAGAAAATACACACAATTATGTATTTAATTACAAAAAATTATGAAGGTCCAAGTGAGACTCATGGGCCTTATTAGGCCACATGGTGAAGCAACATAGTACAAAGGTATGCGTTAACACAGGTATGCAGTTATACAATTTAAACATAACTTCACTCTTTAATGACCACAGACAATTTCGCTCACAGACCAGGATCGATGCCTCATTCTCTCTCCCCTCTTCTAGCATGGAATAATCTGGTAGGATTTACCTTATTGGTTGAACTATGTTGCCATGCAATAGTGAGGTTTGCTCATCAACCAAGGCCAGTTACTGTTCGCATAGCTAACTGCCTCTGCCATCCACACTTTAACAAAATGTGTGATCCTCAATAAATGACTTGCACTCCCCAAGCATCAGTTCCTTTATCTACCAAAATTGTGGATATACATTGCTCAGGCTCACTGATTTACCTCACTAGGATGTTATTTTAGGTCATACATACAGAATACCCTCTATCACTTCTCAGAATAGCAGTAAACTGTTAATGTAACAGCCTCCTCCCACTGCCTCCTGCTATGATAACAAACCTTAATGATGAGTGCCTAATGTGTTTCCTGAAAAATACTGCCCAGGGTTTAAGAACTATCCTGAACACAACCTGGATAACATGAAAGAAAGAGTGAAAGTCTTTAGCTATGTAGTTGTGTAGTCTGATGTGAACTGCCTATAAGTGCTAGATGATTTTCAGAATTGCCGAAACATGTGACCCACAGGTTATACATGGACTCTCGAGGTAAGTGCATTGGCATTCTTCTCACCACTCTTTAACAAAGATTAAAGTCTATCATGTTCAAGTTGCACACAGATTTCTACGGAAGTGACATTATTTTAACTCTTTCTGCCTCCAGCCCCGAAAGCCTTTTACAAGTGCTTACATATCAAAGTGAGGTCTGTTGTCTCCTTGAATAGGGATAACATTGCAGTCACAGGACTAATGCAAAAACATTGAAAGTTTCAACAGGGTGGTGCTTCATCATTAGTAGGAGAAAGCAAATACAAATTTGTATTTTAAGAAAAAGAAAAAAGTAGCTTAGTCCATCACATAGTCTTACACTGCCAAGGTAGGGCATCTTTTGAAGATAAAGCAGCTGTTTCCACTGTATTCTCCCTCTTGTTTGCAGCCTACCCTCTCTAGTGCATTGGCAACAGTGGTTTGACATTGCATAATGGGTTTCTCTAAATGATATGTTGACAGACTCTGGTTAAAGCTCTCAAATATCATGTATAACCCACCTGTCCACATCAGAAAATCCCCTCAAAACCATCAGATTGTATTCAGGGAAGATAAAGATAGGGAGATATGATCTTAGAAAGTAGTTTTAAGCATTTAAAGATAGACTAGGTCACTGCGTTATAATATTTTCAAACAACTTTCTGGTGATGAGAAGTAGGTGACCACATTGCTTTGCATGTGTTGCCACTAACTACATGCCATGTAAACAGCATTGCCTGTACCCATAGAGCAAGATATGATCTCTTACACTCTCCCAAGCTTTACCGCCTAGTTTTTCTCAGATTGAGTTCATATCTCACACTCAAGTACACATCTATTCACCATGAAACATCTGCTTACTTACTGCCACACGTGCTTATAGATGTGTGCTACCACTTACACGCACTCACACATTCACTGCTCTCTCTCATATACACACGCACACGCAGTTACACATTCCAATACTGTGAGATTCCCACACATATCCTTCTCTCACAAACATTAAGTAAAATCTTTCCCATCTAGTACAAATAACAAATATTCACTCATCTCAGGCACAATTACCTATCTCAAAATCATCACACAGGGCACTCACCCACCTCAGGCAGATTCATCTCCTTCGGGCACAGTCTCCTCCATCATGCATAGTCACCCTCCACCCCTACTGATCGTCAGGCAGAGTTGAACCAAAGTGGCCCTCACTCAGTCACCCCAACTGACAAGACGACTAAGACAAGTGAAAAGATTACAGCAAAACAAATTGTCACAGACAAGGGGAGACTGAGAAGGAGAAGTAAAGGTGTGCAAGAGCGAAAGAGAAACATTATTTGATAAAGGGAGGGGAAGAAGCAGGATAGAAAGAGAGCATAAAGAAGAGACTAATGCCATGAATGTAGGACAAACAAGGAGGTGAACGCCAGACATTAAGGCTTCTCAAAGACTGAGTAACAGCAGTGTACAATACATAGCAAAAGAGGAAAGAGACTCAGCAAAAGGATGATGAAAGGTACAGGACAAATCCAAAAACGAAGATGTAAACATTAAATGGCAGTTAACAAAAGAGCCATTTAAAGGGAACAGTTAATGAGTCATGACTGATTAGTGGTAGAGTGTATGAGTTTGTATGTGTGTGACATAAGAGCAATATAGGTGAGAGAGGAGTGAGATGCTAAAAGTTTTTTTTAAAGGAAGAGATTAAGTGAAAAGAAGGAAATGAAAACTAAAGACAGAAAGAAAGAGCATGTTTGGGAGAGAAAGGGAGGGAGTGAGAAATTAGTATAAAGTGAAAATGGGGGTGTCAATGGGCAAGCGTGAACACTACTGCTTAAAGGATACGTAGGAGGGCACAAATGGGTGTTAATAGGGGAATAGCTCAGTTTAGTTTTAGTGGGAGAACAACTCAGCTTCTTATTACTAGGGGGACAGTTCAACTTGGTGTTAACAGAGAAAGAACTCACCTTGGTGCTAATAGAGGAAACTCAGCTAGGTGTTAGTAGCGAGAGAGCACAGGTTGGGAGGGGAAGACCTCAAACTGATGTTTGTCATATGCATCACTTCTCTACCTTTTGCTAGGTTCTTACTATAGAATCACGATATACATACATGCAGACATACATTTCAGTAGGAGAAAACCCAGCTTGTCAATAAGGGTAAAGGTCAGCTTGGTGTTGGTAGTAGAGAAAGGTTGAGATTGTAATTATTGCAGGAGAGTTAGCATCTAGATGTTAGCAGTAGAAGAGCTTTCTTTGGTTGCAGCAGTGGCAGAGGGGGTTAGACCCCAGTAGTTCACAAATTAGCTTAGTATTGGCTTTAGAGATGGGCACTCAGTCCGGTTTAACAGAGAGACATGGAACTAGCTGTAGCCAATTACAGAAATCAGTTCGGTGTTAATAGAACAGAGTTCAGCTTGGCTTTGGTAGCTCCATTGAGCAGGAAAACGTTTTTTGTGCAACAATTTGATGACCCAGACCATCACGAAATATAGGTTTTAGTAAGGAACTAAAAAAACACAAGGAAAGCTATACATGAAGAGTCTGTCTTACAGATAGCTATGTAGACATCACCGTATGTACTCACCTGTAGCTATGAAAACCAAGAATAGGCTGGCACCGGCAGCTAAGGACATCATGATGACCAAGAGGATGGAGTTGGCTGTGCAGATCTTGTGACTCGAGCTCTTACTGCTGTCTCTTCTCTTCTGGAGATTCTAATTATATACAGCTCTCCTCTCAGGGTGTGCTTGAGCAGGTCATGAGACTCAGTAATGTTGATCTGATTGGTCGCATTTGCCTCTCCGGAATCCTCCTCTTCTTCCTCCGCCTCCTCTTTCTACCCCTGATGTGATGCGTCAAGCAGAAGGACTCAAATGATGAGTGTTCCTGCATTTCAGGGTAGTTGCCTCAGCTACTCTTAGCTCCGGCTTCAATTATTGCAGTAGTGCTTAATATCAAAGTCTCTTAAAAACTGTCTTGCATCTGAGACTATACAAAACTCTCTTCAAAGTGAACTGTTCTCTCCAAGTCCTACAGACACAGAAGCCCTGTTAAGCTGTGCAGCGAGTGCCACTGTGCTCTGATTGAATAACAGATGCAGTCCTCATGAAGGTTTAGCCCATTTGTAGTTATGTCAGGATCAATAAAAAATTGCCAATTGACGGTGGCTCCTGTGGGACAGCTTCGAAGCAATGATAATTCTCCTTCTAATCTCCGCCTTTAGGTAACCTCTCTGGCTCATCCATGTTTAATAACTCACCTCTAACTTCTGCCAAGGAGGAAATGTTGTAATGCAATGCTCAGTCACCAAATCTCTTTCAATGCGTTTTTGTGACTGCTGAAAGGTTTCCTCTGTAACGAGCTGTACTCATAACCTTCACACTGTACAGCAGAGAGTGTTTATGGGAATGGGTAGTAGCCCTGTACAAACATAGCAACACTCATATTTGTCAACAATATATTTTAACTGTTGAAGCACTACTGATCCATTAAGAAAATTAAACATTTCAGGTAATATTTTTGCATCTGAGTGCCAATTTCTTGTTATCATCAGGTAGTAACCTGAAAGTTATCGATTTGACAGAACTGAACGTCACATCTTAAATCACCAGCAATTCAAACAGTATGCACTTGGTTAACTTACTTTTATCCATCAAACAGATGTCTGTTAGAGTTCTACATTTTTCTTTGACAATGTGTTATATCTGATTTTCAAGATTAAATACATGCATATTTAAATTAGGTGACATTGTTCACTTTGATCTGTTTGTCCGGTGGCAAGAGATTTTAAACCAGTCATCAAATTAGCAGCTGACGAGAAAACATCAGCACCGAATTGGCAGGGCTGCTTTGCTCCTGTGATCCATACCACACAGCAGCACAAGCAGCTCTAACATGGCCCATTTTACACATAGCAGCTGACTAATAAGATGCTATCAGCAAAGCATAGTATACAAAAAAAAGTGATATATATTTATAAGTGAAGGAAGTCACCAGAAAAATCCATTAAGTACCATACCCATTAAACACTCAGGTCCAGATTTATATCCCAGTGGTAAAGGTACCCGCAGTGACGACGGAGTACCTGTAGATCCAAGATAATAGTCCACCTACAGATTGTCATGTAGATGGACCATCGGGTTGGCTACGGCAGTGAGTACTCTATCACCGCCATAGCCAAACCTCTCAGACGGGCAGAGGGAGTGAGGGCCGTCGTAGGTGAAGCTATAAGTCCATCCACCCAATTTAAAGAAAAGAAAAATATAAACTGTTTGATCCATGGCTGCACCATGTTGGCGCATTCCTGCACCAAACAACAGAATGCATTGTCAGGGACTGCCATGACAGCGGTTACTCCCAATGTATTTTAAATGACCACTTGCTTAGTGGTCGTTTATAAATTTAACGGGCGGTCACTCCACCAGGGGGACGGAGTAATCTACTCCATCCTCCTTGATCATCCACCGATTTACAAATCTTCAGTCCCAACTTTTTAGTCAATTTTATGTGAATTCCAGGACTTCTCATTTAACTTTGAACTTTTTAAGTATGGCCTAAAGATCTTAGGGGCAGATTTAAAACCCCCCTGGGCCACCACTACGTCACTTTTCGTGATGGACTGGTTGCGCAGGGGGCACCTCCATATTTACAAGGAGAGGAAAAGCCACCCTGAGTGACTTTTCCTCTCCTTGTAAATATGGCCCCTTCACACGCAGCACTGTGCGTTGAAGGGGCGTTCCATGGGTGTTGCGGTGGGTGTCCCACGCAACACCCATGGAACAAAACACATCTCCAGATTTACAAGAAATTGTAAATCTGGAGATGCGTGTGAATGCTACGCCACCCTAGAGGTGGCGTAGCGAGGCGCAACGAGGAGAAATGTTTTCATTTCTCCTCGTTTTTTCCTCTTTCAATGCGTGCTGCATTCTACAGCACGCATTGAAAGAGGAAAAAGCCTCTTGTGATTGTTTTTGTGCAGGAAGGTGTCCCTCCCTGCACAAAAACAATCTCCCCACGACGCAGGCATCCTTGCACCATGGTGCAAGGGTGCCTGCGCCGGCGCATGGCTGCAGTTTGTGCGCCAGCGCCTGGCAAGCACAGAGATGCGACATATTCTTGTAAATATGTCGCATCTCTGTGCTTTCCAAGCTAACGCAGCACGGAGCAGCAAAATTACTTGCTGCACCGTGCTGCGTTAGTTTGTTGTAAATCTGCCCCTTAGTGTACACAGTGTTTTTGATTACAAAAGTCAAGACTTGCTGAAGTTATCACACATGAAAAATGGTCACTTAGCACGTAGAAATGTGCCTTTAAATTGTTATTGCGTGTGTGTGCTATTTGGAATGCAAATCAAAGTAGATCACACCTATGCGGCAAAAGTAGGTTTCAAATGCATGTCATTTGGAAACACATAAGAGGGAAATATAGAGATCAAAATGGTAAAGACTTTAATTCCCCTGTTAACTCGTATTGGAATTTAGGAATAATTAAGAAGATGAATTAATCAACTGAGACGGTCCACTAGAGAGTGGATTTGTCAACACCGTAATGTCTAGCAACAGAAGGTTTTTTAATTTAAAACGAATGAGATGGACAATGTGTCAGCACTCCTATTTGCATCTGATTTATCCTTTGGTCAACATGTTTCAGCTCTCAAAAAAAATATATTAAAAGGAGCTTTCTTCAGGACCTCTCTATACATAATGTGGTGAAAAGTGAAAAAAGTGAGTGGTAAAAATTATAACCACGTGTTAATGCATATTGTGAACACACGCTAAGGTGTACAGTTCATGGTAAGTGGACTGACAGTGTCTCCGTATCCACTGTTGTAAAAGTACGTAATTCACAATTTTTGGGTAGCCCTTCGGTTCCAGGGAGGCGTGAGCCCCTATTAGGAAATTTGTGTCTCAGTGCTCGCCCACGTATAAACCTATTCCGGCAACCTCTTAAGCTGGATGTGTGACACATAGCAGCTCAGATGTTTAATTCATTAATATACAGGGAGAAGGACAGCCTACATACTTTCCTAACTCTCTCTTTTGGTTTATAGAAGAATTAAAAAGGACAATGCTGAAATAAAACTATTTCATCTTAAAGAATGGGAAGTAATAAACATTTGATGAGCCTTATCAATATGAACACCTGAAACTCCATGTAATCAAATTATGATAATCAGAAAGGAAGAGATATACTCGCCACTATATCCAAATTCACAAATGATTTAAAGATGACCCTGAAATGTCCTTCTCCTACATAACGAAATGACACATTAGCCAGCAAATTCAGGGAATTGTGTGCCTGATAGAAAACATCAAACATACCTCAGAGCCGCCAGAGAATATTTTAAGGATTTATGTTGCCCTCTAAAAGATTTACTTTGAGGCCACGTGTTAAGAAATTTGAATTATTAACTCTCTTTAGCTCATTCAAGCCCTTGTGATCCCAAAAAATATTAAATCATATGCTAAACCTTCAGAAAATTAGGCACACAAAAAGAGCCAAAAGTTCAAGCTACCTTATGTCTGCCAAACAAATTGTGCCATAAGGAAAGTTTCAACGAGCATTGATGAAGCCATTTCTTTTTGAGCTTGGATCTATATTTTTTACTTGCAGTAGCATTTATGCAGAATTCGGTGCCTAACCAGCTCCTTTCTTCCATTGTAGATGAAACTGGCTAAGGGTGACTTGGTAGATGTTTAGCCGTCTAATGTATAATAATAAAATAAGAAATATGTGTGTAGGTATAGTTGCCTAATTTTTGTCATCACAAATATATCCACCTTCACTATCAGCATTTTACTTCAACAGTGAAATCAAGCCCTGTTATGAAGATGGGAATAGACTTTACAACGCAGTCTTTACCAAGCAATGACCTTACCACAGAGCCTTACCACGCAGGTTAGTACCATGTAGGTAAGTATGTGTGTCTTTACCACAGATGCCTTTACCAGACAAGTAAGTATTTGGAGAAGAAAAATCTCTTCCCCAACCTGGACTTTCTTTTCTTCTTTACATGTGTGCACTTCAATGGCTGGACAGTTACATGTGACCCAGCTGAGTAAGAGTAACAAGACAGAGATGTTTACTGGAGACATTAACAGAATAGTATAGTAAAATGTGAAGTTGAAGTAAAAGCCAGTGGAGATAAGGATAATGTAGAAAGATATATGAGGTAGTGAAAGAAGTAAAGTAAATTGGGAAATGTGAGGTAGTCAGAAGAAAATGTTGGGGCATATTATCAAGCCAGGCGATAAAATTATCGACGCTTTAGCGGCAGAAAACTGCCGCTAAAACGGCGATAATGGGCTTGATAATATGCTCTATGGAATTCCAATTGAAGCCCATGTTAGATGTCCTTCACATTTAACATGGGCATCAATTGGAATGCCATAGAGCATATTATCAAGCCCATTATCGCCATTTTAGCGGCAGTTTTCTGCCGCTAAAGCGGTGATAATTTTATCGCCTGGCTTGATAATATGCCCCAAAGGTAGCCAGAGGTAGAAAGAGAGAAAGGTGAGGTAGAGCAGAGAGATGGGGGCATATCAACAACAAGCGGTGATAATTATCGCTAAGCGCACTTAGCGCTAGGATAATTATCGCCGTCTAGCGTTGATTTTTATCGCTGAGATAGCGTGCTATTAGCAATGCTTATCTCAATAGCGATAAAAATCCTCACGCTAAGTGGCTAATGTGAGATTATCGCTGGAAACCCAGTGATAATCTCACGTTAGCTTGTTGATAGGGACAGACAAACTTAGCCATGATATTCTCCTTCCATAGGATATCATGGCTAAATCAGAAAAATACCAGACGTAAAAAAGCAGCGTTACCCGCGGTTAGTGCTGCTTTTTTTGTCTCTAACAGGGTTAGCGATATTCTTGATAATAGGATAAATGTCGCTTAGCGACATTTCTCCTATTATTTTACTCTGGAACGCCCCCTTTGCATCTCATTAGAGATGTAAGGGGAAGCGTAGAGTAAAAGGGTGCTAACATGCAAATATGCATGTTAGCACCCTGTTGTTGATGGGGTGCTAGTTTTATCTCTGCTTTTTTGGCTTTTAAAGCCAAAAAAGCAGAGATAAAGCCCTTGTTGATATGCCCCATGGTGAACTAATGGTGAGGTAAATCGAGAGCCAGGTAAGGGAGCGAGATCGGTGGGTAGAGAGGGTTGAGATGAGAGATAGAGAAAGAAATGAAATGTAGAGGTGAGAGGGACTGATAAGGTAGAGAAAGAGCTGAGAGAAAAGTAGAGAAAGAAAAGATAGTAGAGACATTTAGAGGCAGATCGAAAGGTGAGGTAAAGATTAGGGTGCATATTATCAAGGATGGCGTTAAAAATTATCGCCGGTTTAGCGGCAGAAAACTGCCGCTAAACCGGCGATAATGAGCTTGATAATATGCTCTATGGAATTCCCATAGAAGCCCATGTTCTGGTGTGAACATGGGCTTCTATGGGAATTCTCCAGGGCATATTATCAAGCCCATTATCGCCGGTTTAGCTGCAGTTTTCTGCCGCTAAAGCGGCGAAAATGTTAACGCCGTCCTTGATAACATGCCCCAAAGATGGGTTGTACATGGAGTGAAGTAGATAGAGGAGAGTTACAGGAAAGTTAGATGGAAAAGGAACAGGGAAATACATAGAAAGAGATACGATACAGATAGAGTTAAGATAGAAAGAGGTAGCCAAGAGTAATGTAGGTATCGAGGTAGCCACAGATAGTGATAGAGAGGCAAGGTTATTAGAGATAGATTATCAGGTGAGGTACTATGGGTATATTGCGAGAGAGAGGTGGTGTAGAGAGGGCCACAAAAGACAGGAAGTCTAAGTAAGACTTAGGGGAGGAACAGAGAATAGTCATATAGTTAAAGATGAAGTGAAGTAAGGAGAGATACACAGAAAGATTAAAACTGAACAGGCAAGGTGTGCACACTAGGGGGCATATTATCAAGCGATAAAACTATCGCCGCTTTAGCGGCAGAAAACTGCCGCTAAAACGGCGATAATGGGCTTGATAATATGCTCTATGGAATTCCAATTGAAGTCCATGTTAGACGTCCTTCACATTTAACATGGGCTTCAATTACAATTCCATAGAGCATATTATCAAGCCCATTATCGCCGTTTTAGCGGCAGTTTTCTGTCGCTAAAGCGGCGATAATTTTATTGCCTGGCTTGATAATATGCCCCTAAGTTTCTGGTAAGCATATTTATTTGTCAAATTGGAGAATTAAAAGAAGCTGTTTCCTATTGGATCTGAGTGCAGCATTCGACACTGTAGCTCATACCACCTTGCTACAGTGTCTGAACAGTGGAGGAATATCTGGAGCTGCACTCCAATGGATCCAATCGTTCCTGACTGGGAGAAGCTTCCAGGTCCGCCAGGGTGATCACTACTCCAGGGACATAGGATTGGGCCAGGGCGTTCCCCAGGGATCGTCCCTGAGCCCCACCCTTTTTAATCTTTATGTCTCCCCAGTGGCTCCAATTGCTGTGGGCCATGGGCTGCAAATTGTGTCCTACGCAGATGACACGCAGCTGGTTATCTCCCTTTCACGCGCGCCTGGCCTTGCCATGGACAGTTTCAGGGCTTGCATGCAAGATCTCGCAACCTGGATGTCCACTAATTGCCTTAAATTAAATGGCAACAAGACCGAGGTGCTCGTGGTGGGGAGGAACCCATCTGTTTGGTCGTCGGCGTGGTGGCCCCCATGCTTAGGTGAGGTCCCAACACCTCGTCAGGAAGTCAGAAACCTTGGGGTCTGGCTTGATGCTGACCTGTCTTTTGGACCCCAGATAGACCGGGTGGCGGGTGTCTGTTTTAGCGTTTTAAAAAGCCTACGGAAGGTCCTAGTTCTCCTCCCTACGTCCGCCCGTAGAACGCTGGTGCACGCCCTCGTCACATCGCGTCTAGACTATGGCAACCTATTGTACTTGGGAGCAACCTGTAAGGCAATAAATCGCCTTCAGGTGTTACAGAATGCGGCAGCCCGCCTCATTTTAAAATTCCCCAAAAGATCGGCCTCCAAAGCTGCCCTTCAGACCCTCCATTGGCTGCCAGTAAGGAGCAGAGTTGAATTTAAAGCCCTCTGTACTTGTTATCGCATCCTTACTGGGAAGGCGCCAGCACCACTCCAGAACCTAGTCACCAGGTATGTACCATCACGCGCTTTGTGCTCCTCACATGGAGGCCTATTAAAGGTCCCTAGGGTGAGAAGGGCCCGCATGGGAGGAAGATCCTTTCGCTACTTGGTGGCAAAGAGCTGAAATGCTCTACCTCTTAACCTTCGCCTGGATCCATCTGAATCTAGCTTCCGGAAGAAATTAAAAACACATCTTTTCTCTAGATAACCGGGCCCACTCCTCACTTCTGTTTCTGAGTTTTTCAGTTTCAGCGCGGGGACACGCTTCCGAACTTAACCAAGCGCTTTACAAAATTCCCTTATTATTATTATTATTATTATTATTATTTAATCAGCAACTTTAACTATCCCACTCACTTTTCCAGGTCCTCCTTTCAAACATGGCCCATGTTTTAAACAAATCTGCTTAATTTCCTTTTACCATTGTAAAAAGTAATAGCACATGCACCATTCTTGTATGCCTCCTATATACCTTAGTGAATCGACACCCAAAATGTTAAACCCCTTCTCTTAGTAAAAGTGCAAAGAGAGTACAGTTCTCTTGGGTTGTATTAATTGTATATTAATATTCCCATTTTACTCCCATTCTAGATGTTTTGGGGCCAGTTCAGAAATGAGTATGTAAAAGAGTACTACAGTGGCACCACTTTACAGTCCCAGAATGCCTTTGTGAATAGGGTTCATTACCTGCATGTGCTGTTCATTCAGCTGAAGAAGGGCAATTTCAGAGCATATATCAGGGTGGCTTCTGTGATAAAAGTATCTTTTTTGAAGGTATGTAAACATATCATATATCTGTGTGTAGATACAAAGTACACAACAGTCAGCTGCTGCTCATATAGGAGACAGAAATGCAGACAACAAATGCACAAGCACATGCAGACACAGGTGGAAGTTAGTTGGATACACGAATGGACTGATGCCCTTGTCCTATGTCCTGCTGTATAGGTGATTGGATGATTGTGGGAGCACACATTAGATGGATGCTGGTGGTTGAATGGATGCCAATGTCTGTGTGGAACAATAAATGCTTGAGTCTATCTTAATAACCATACATGTCTGTCTCTGAATGGAAGCATGAGCTCTATAGGCAGGTCTTTGGAGGATGGTACAGTTATTTCTTATGTGGTGATGCAGATTGTGTCTGATAAATTGTTTTAGGACAGTTCTGAATGCAGTTTGTGCCCTCTGAGAAAATGCAGTTTTAGGGAGTAGAGCGAGTCAGATAGAGGATTTTTATATACCATTTGCTACTAGTACTATGTCTCTCAGAGCTAAAACAAGCTGTGACAGGTTAAATCACCAGCCATGTCTGAGAGTAACTTTCAATTTCCTTTGCCCAACCTGATTCACCTGATTATAGATAGGAGAAAAGGCACTGCCCGGTGCCAAATTTGAGCCAGTGGTTGCTGGTGGGAGCCACTGGCAATGTTTTCCCTGCATCTATTTCCTGAGAACAAGACACGAACAACTCATAATCATGGACATCAGCGACTAACTGTAAGTTATCTTTTAATTATTATTAATTGGTTTGCTTTCTAGTTGTTTCTATTATTGCAGTGGTTTACTGGGTAGACATTTATTGCTTGCTACTCATTGGTGTTGTGTTTTAATGAGATTTTACGTATTTTTACGTATTTATAAAAAAAAAAACTTTTTACTTTTCTGTCTGATGATAGTCCGTTTTTTATAGGTAATTTTGACTAATCAGTACATCTCATTAGAATAATATGTATGAATGAGCTAATATGGTATATATTTGTTAGTTATAGATTTATCTTAACTTGATTTGGAATATTGGAATTTTTTCGAGTTGTGTTCTTGCTAAGCATTCCAGGTATAGTAGACCTTGGTCGTTTACAAATGTTTGTACTTTGCACTATAGTATTTGATACATTTCTTTGGCTTATTTGTACACTTTAGGTTTTTGTTGGGTACAATTTTTTCTATTCTAATTTGTTGGTACCTTTGTTCTTTTTTGCTATATCTAGGAATTGATAGAGGGTAGGGTGGCTTCAAGCTAGTGTGTTTTAGAAGGAGCTGTGCCAAACTTCCACTGCGTTGTTTGTTTTTAGCTTCATGACTTATGGTGATCTCATATACATCCCACCATGGTATTGGATGCTTTCCTTAGCATCTGTGACCGAAATAGTGCAGTATGCCAACCGAAGTATCTTTGAAATAGCCAATTAATAGACTTAGTTTGCGTTTGAGTGTTTGATAGTAGTGACGTTCTCTCAGGAGATTGTAGTGGTTTGCTACTTCTGTACCTTGTACATATCAACAAGGGCTTTATCTCTGCTTTTTTGGCTTTAAAAGCCAAAAAAGCAGAGATAAAACTAGCGCCCTATCAGCAACAGGGTGCTAACATGCAAATTTGCATGTTAGCACCCTTTTCCCCTCTAATGAAATGCAAAGGGGGCGTTCCAGAGTAAAATATTAGGAGAAATGTCGCTAAGTGACATTTCTCCTATTATCAAGGATATCGTTAACCCTGTTAGCGATAAAAAAAGCAGCGCTAACCGCGGTTAACGCTGCTTTTTTACGTCTGGTATTTTTCTGACTTAGCCATGATATCCTATGTAAGGTGGATATCATGGCTAAGTATGTCTATCCCTATCAGCAAGCTATCGCCAAACCTTGTGGGATTATCGCTGTATTTGTAGCGATAATCTCATAATTGGCAGCTTGCGCTCTGAATTTTATCGCTTTGGTGATAAGCGTTGCTGATAGCACGCTATCTCCGCGATAAAATTCGGGGTTGTCCGGCGATAATTATCCTCACGCTAAGAGTGCTGAGCGATAATTATCGCCGGCCCTTGCTGATATGTCCCTATGTTTTTTATCTTGTTGGCAAATTGGCATTTGTTACGTACTCTGGACAGCCCTATATAGCTGTATGAGGTTATGTTTTCAATATGGAACTAATATTAAGTTATTTCGATTAGCTTAAGAAATCATAAAAGTGCTATAAAAACATCAATAAATTCATGACCATAACATACAAATCAATAAAAATGCAATGCCATACATAAGCAAAATACATTAAATTAATATTGTCTAAAAATTGCAATTATAAAAGATATTGTCTTGCTTGCTGAAAATTCAAAGGCACGAGTAATGGACGATTATATTTATGTCGCAGATCGGCCTATTTAGGCCAAATTAAAACAATGTGTAAAGCGTTTAGTGCAGAGGACACATCACATGTGCAAATGGGGGCGGGGGGGTCTGATGGCTTATGCCATCCCGCTAATAATTAATAGATCATATTTAGGCAAAAGTATATTAAAAACCTTTGGTGCATAACCGGCATATCCGTTGTAAGGTAAAGTTTGATTTTTTCCATAGCTTTCCCCATAACATCATATTTATGTCAATGTTTGTGCTGTGAGACTATGCTTCTAACTTCTTGGGTAAATACCTTATATGCTGTCTTGCACCATGCAATATCTGATTTAGAAATTAGCTCTGGTGAATTATAAAGATGTGGTTTACCCATATTTATCAGTGTTGTTTTCATAGAACTTAACTAAGGTATGCGCAGGCTATAATCCTTTTTTAGTCAGTATCAATCTGTTGAACTCTAACTCGTTTTTGACCAATATCAAAAATCATAAAAGTATAGGGTGCAAATGCATGTAGTCAGCAATAAAGCCTGCACCTATCTAATCGTGCACTATTTCTGTAGGTACATTCTGCGGGATTTGTAATAGTTTTCTAAAAAAAATTATTTTCTGCCGCTCATATAGTAATGAAAGACTTGCAACCCTTGAGCTCTGCTCCAAAAGATACAGTTGGAACACACTTTGCATTCTAGAGGTGTAATACAGACTTTGTATGGCTGTAGCCTAGTTGCCTGGAAAAGGCATAAATACTATTGGCGTCTCTATTAAAAGATTGAATGCGTGATTTCGATTAGGAATCCCAAGACAATTTATCATCCAACAAGATGCCTAAGTAGCAGAACTTGTCCATCTTACCCATATCATGATCCTTTATTAAATAGGTTTTTGTTGCGGTATTTATGGGTCCCATTATCATAGTATATGATTTGAAGTAATTTATTTGTAGGCCCTGATTTTCCATAAAATCATCATAATAAAAGTTGAAAGCCATTGGCTGTACGGGAGATAAGAACAGAATAATCTGTGATTAGCAAGGTGGGGACCATTCTATGTCCTAGCTTCGGTACATCTTTACAGTGTTCCCTTAAAAACTGATCTAATTGATTAATATATAAAATAATAAGCATTGGTGCTAAAATACAGCCCTGCTTGACCCCCTTTACTGACTGTAAGTGCGCAGTGCATTCCCCCCAATGGGCCATATCGTAAAGAGGCTTCAAGTCCTATGTGCAAATCATGCAAAAACGTCACTAGGGCCTCATCCGCCCACATATCCCTCAGCACAGACCAAAATTTAGATCTCACCAATGTGTCAAAAGCTGTGCTGAGGTCCATGAAGGCTAAATGTATACTTTTCCTTTTTATCACTGTGTATTTATTAACTAAAAGATATAATAAATTCAAGTTTTGTTATATAGTGCCTCGACCGAGCCTAAACCTGCACTGAATTTCTATCAGGATATTCCTATTCTTTACCCTGTCTGTTAATAGCTTCAGCAAGACCCTACCAAAAACTTTTATTTTCACGTCTATCAAAGAGATTGGTTCCCTTTTTTAAAAATAGGTACTATAACTGATTGCTTCCATGATGATGAAATATGGCCTTGTGCTGCCCCATTCGGATGCCGGGTGATTAATGAGACCCACAGATCTACACATGATTTAAAAAGGTCACCTGGAGCCCCATCTGGGCCAGGAGCCTTCCCAAGTGTAAATTCCATAGTGCCTTCCCTCACCTTTTCCAACTCAAAATAGACATTTGTTTCTTTGGCCGGATATGCAATAAGATAAGAATCACTGTCACCTGCATATATATGACCAAAGTGAGGCAATTCTTTTTTTCCAGCATAGTAATTGCTAGTTATGGCTTATATTTGAGTTGATACTTTGCAGCATGTGGCACTTTGTTGTTAGGCAGAAGTGTATACACTAAGGGTATGTTTGGGTTGTGCTACTAACCACGTATGGTGTAAATTTATGTTAATTGTGGAGGGCATAATTTAAATGTGCCATGCACCATCGACTTTTTACTGTTTGTCAATCTTAGCAAGATGATTTCTGATGCATAGGTTCTTCTTCTTTCGTCAGTGAAGGTATCATCTTTTATTTTTTTAAGAGCTTCAGGGGTTTCAGTTGCAGTTTTTCTGGTTCATGCTGTTTTACTTTGATAGTTTTAGATAGCTAGGAGTTGCCATGTCATGTAGTCAGGAACTTTTGGTATAGTATTTTTTTAAATAACTCCTGTATGCTCTTTGAAACTAGTGCCTGCTTCCCTACGGTCTTGTAAACATTTCAAAGTTCTGTTTGCATACGGCTGGGTCCAAACTGAAATGGCATGGTGAGCAAAAAAAGCAATGGGTTGAGATGCTACCCTGCGCAATTGCCAGAAGTTAGACAAATTGGAAGAATTCCTCCCATAACCTTTTGTGTGCTTGATGTACCCAAATGGCAAGGGTAAGTCCAGAAGTGGGTCCTATGCTCACCGTGCCACTGGAACCAAGCTGTACCTGACTGATGAGCCATACTTAGGGTGAAACTGGTCTTTGGTTGCTTGTGTTCGGTTCAGGGAATACATAGCCGGACAGTTTAAGTTAGACTATTCCTAGTGGAGAATGGTCAAGAGTGATGTCAATATGGCTGGGTCCTAATATGAAACAGCCTGGTGAGAAAAAAGAATGATGGATTGGAAATCTACAGCAGGAAATTTACAGAAGTTAGACTAATTGCAAGCATTCCTCCCATCACCTTTGTGTGTGTTCAATGCTTCCTTGGCCTAACCTCTATTTACTTGTAGTTTCTGCCAAACCGCATCATACTACGTTTTGCTTACTGGATCTCAACACTCTCCAGGATTTTGGAGGCTTTACACGACCCCAATACAGCACCATACGCTCTACCCCATAATTGAAGTTAAACAAAGGTGAATGTCTAGCTGTCCGGTTATAGGTACAGACAATAGAATGCACTGACCTGGGTTCTAGAATTATCAATGCGTTCTTGAATGGACTATCTAATCTTGCTAGGACTGGTGCGCTTTCTTTCCTTTTCCAGCTTCGATTTTTGCAACCCCAAGAGACAGTGAATATCTGGAGTCATCGAGTTACTTTCTGGGGACCTCGGAGAAATCTAGGGGATCGGGCCTACTATAGCCATTGCTAACTTTTGTGCAACCATCATAACTGAAGGTGATGTAACAATACAAGAATTTGGACTATACAATGTCTCTATACTTATTCTTCGACTGTTCTTTTATGTTCAGTTACATTAGGGATAAATAGGGGGACCCTTTTAGATCTATTTTGATTTTCATTACAATATTCTCCTCTTCTTTCTCTGTTCCTTAACAATGGAGCTGTTTCTTCTTAACATACTCTGGGAGTGGACACGGACTCACAGATCCTCTTTTTCTCACCGGTTTCCAATTTTTCTTGCATAGCCACGAACACTTTTCCAGTTGGTTTGACTGTGGTACTATGTGGTATGACTGTTTCTTCCAAACCTGGAGTTTTTGTTATGCTTTTCACATTACTCCAATCTCTGCATGTCTTTTTCACTCACTTTTTGGCTCATATATTGAGGGTGACAGTATATATAGGAATCGTTTTTAAGCAGTCTTCTTGTCAATGACGTATAGTGCTCTTAATAATATTTGAATTTAAAAAAAATTTGTTTGGAAAGGGCCGTTACAGCAGCTTGTGCATCAATTTTGGGACACTTCAATGTTTGTTTTACTATTATCTTACAGCCTTGAGGAAGTCACGGTGGTGACGAAACGCGCGTTGGCTGTTTCAGAGAGAATACTCTGCGTGTCAAACCTTAGCATTTACAAGAACTGCAAGATTTGAGACATACATACTAACGAAGAAGAAAATCTTCTCTGTCTGATGTTTTGTCTGATATATGATGTAATATGCTAGATGAAGTGCTCTGTGTTTAAAAACCATTAAAACTGAACTCACAGCACTCATTTGTTCGTTTCCTGATATTCCTCATGTCAATTGGTTTTTCTCTCTATTACTTGGATCGTGCAGCGTATGTGATTAATTTCTAACAAATGTGTATTGTTTGCAATTAGATGAAGAGTGCCGGGGTCTTTCTGTTTGTCTATATTACAGGCCATGTGTGACCTGTTCAATTGATATCCTTGGTAGTGGGATACCTGACCTCGATTGGCACCTTCCTTACAGAGTGTCTTATAGTTGGATATACCTATTGTATTGAACTGCCCCATTATCTGATTCAAATTGTCTATGTGATTGTGCGACTCATTATCCACCACTACCTTGTGTATTGACTAGACTCATAGTGTGGGAGTCTGCACTCAATTCTTCAGATTGCAGGGGGATACGACCAATAGAAACTACTACACCTATTGGTTTCACTAATATAAAAATAGTCTCTTGGAATGGCGAATTTCAATGATGAGAGAGACCAATTGATTAGGGAATTATTTACAGGGACCGTGGAACATACACCAAATAGTACAAAACTCCCAGAACAAGAGGGGTTGAAACTCAAATTCATTAGACTAGAGAGACTAAGGAAGCAAGAACTTTCCAGGTGGTGGGACTTAACTATATTGAAAAGATACATTGAAATCAAACAGGTACCACGTGGCCTTAGAATTATAATTTTCCCCACCTTCGAAGATCTTGACCCAGATTTATTAAAAGAATGGGAAGAACTCATATGCTCATCATCATACAATATGATGGACATTCTGATTAGGCATGCAGAACGGAAAAGGAGTAAGTTGCTGGAGGAGATAGAAAAACTGGAGATGGAGATTAAAAATCCCAATCTGCAAGAAGCGACAGAAAAGAATTTCAAAATTCTGAAGGAGGTGCTAAGTGCACATCAGCTGTACATAAAGGATAAGAAAATGAGGAAGCTTAAGCGAGACGAGAATGATTACAAAAACAACAGGGTGTTTACGTTCGCCAAGAAATTTGACGAAGTGAAACAACCGCCCATTGAGAGAAACACCGCACGGAACACACCAAGTGTGGTGGCTTCCACCAGCGGCTCTGATATCTCAAGTGTTAATAGTGAAGCTAGTCTGGGTGGGGATGTGGAGACTAGACTCAAGAGCCTTGCACAGGACAATACATCCTCCTCTTTTTTAGAAGAAATGACCAGATACAGGAAGGGTACCAGACAAGGGTACAACAGACCAATCCCAAAAAAACAAGGAGGGGAAGAACGGATTAAACATGAGAGAAGGGGCAACTACCAGATTGGTCTCACGCAATCTGAAGAATTGAACAACGTAACACACTTATTGCCAGATAGCGCCATAACGGTAAATTCTGTACAGCAAAATGTAACAATTGTCAATCTCTCTGACTGTGAACTCACCGAATGTGACATAAATGTACTAAGTAGGGATCTCAATTTCTGTCCTACCTCATTGCCAGACTTCACACGCATTCACATCGATCTCTTCAAGTTTGTGCGTCGTCTTAAATTGAAAACATTTTTTGAAAGCAAATGCACTGATGTACAATGTATTGAAACAACTGTTACTCCCTGCAATAAAACACTCAAGGAAATACAAGACTTGCATCTTCTGTTATCACTTGATGACTGCTCTGGGACACCGCCAGCCATGTTAGATATCCTTGCAGATTTGGACATTGCTCCTAACTTGGGGCTAGATAGTGGCCTTAAACCTAAATCTAAGTTTATACCACCCCTACCATCGGATAACCTGGTTGATGCCTTTTACAAAGCTGTCACCTGTGATTTGCTTAAACTTGAGGATTCCTTTGTTCCAAATGCTGTATTCCATAAATCTAATCTAAGCAAAAGAGAAAGTGAAGCACTTAAATCCCTGGCAAAAAAGACCGATATTGTCATAAAAGAAGCTGACAAGGGCGGAAATATAGTAATCATGCGAGAAACCGAATACATTCAGGAGATTGAGAGACAACTTGCGGAAGGACCAGCAGACATAGGTCTAACACACAACCCACTAGGTGAGATTACCACACTAATTAAGACGAAACTCACCTCTTTACAGGAACAGGGTCTCATCTCAGACACCAAACACAAATACCTTTTTAACAGTTCCCCTCGAGCACCATGTATCTATATCTTACCGAAAATTCACAAACCGGGGGTGTTCCCACAGGGCAGACCCATTATCTCTGGGCTGGGTTCACCTACTGAGCGAATATCAGAATTTATTGATGTCTACCTACAACCCCTAGTACATAACTTACCGTCATACCTTAGGGATACAGGAGATCTGCTAAACAAATTGGAGGACTTTGAATGGTCTAGTGAATATACCTTTGTGACACTAGATGTCCGCTCTCTATATACCAGCATACCATTGGAAAAGGGACTCAGGGTCCTAAATGAATGTCTAGGGCAAAGGGATGCAACATTATATGAACACACAGAGATGCTCCTAGATTTAACTCGCCTAGTACTAGAGAACAACGTGTTCCTACATTTGGGTAGCTGGTATAGACAAGCTGTGGGAGTCGCAATGGGCTCTAAGTTTTTGCCGTCATATGCCAATCTGTATATGGGGAACTTTGAGCAGAGACACCTTTGGCGTGAAGGCCCCCCGGATGTGACTGAACACATCATTTACTGGTCCAGATATATAGACGACATCTTTATGATATGGTCAGGCAACGAAAGAGATCTTCTGAAATTGGTGAATCATCTCAATGCCAATACGTACAACCTGAACTTTACACATAAAGCTCATCGAACCAGAATAGACTTCTTGGATGTAGTTCTATATGTAGAGGACAACAGGATTCTATCTAAACTATATAGGAAGGGAACATCCTGTAACTCAGTCCTACATGCGAGCAGTGCACACCCTAGCTCACAGATCAATGCAATCCCTCTGGGGGAAATGACTAGGATCAGAAGAAACTGCTCAGACCCTTCAGTTTTTGCCTCGGAACTAAACATCTTAGAGGAACGTTTCGTACAGAGAGGATACTCACAAACTGTTCTGAAGAAGGCCAAAACTAAAATACTCAAGACCTCGAGAGAATCGCTGTTACACAACACACATAGGAAGAAAGGGAAAAGAAATGACAAGCTTGCACTTGTGACTAATTTCCATACACACAGCAATGTTGTTTAATCTTATTAAAGCATTGGCATCTATTACATCTAGACAAATCTTTAACTAAACACATCACCAAGAAACCAATGGTTGCCCATAGGAGGGGCATTACTTTACGTAACATCCTATGTCCCAGCTATTTGCCCCCCAAAGGTCAAACTACGACTTGGCTTCCAAACAAACCGAAGGGTTTCTTTAAATGCTCACAATGCAATGTCTGTCCCTTCGCACTGAACAAACTAATGGACTTCAAATACAACACCCAAGTCAAGTATTCGGTGCGTGAATTTATAAATTGCAACACTTGCTTTGTGGTTTATTGCCTAGTATGTATCTGTGGTCTTATCTATGTGGGTAGTACACTGCGTCCCCTTAAAGAGCGAATACAGGAACATATCAGAGCAGTCAGGAACAACAACAGAGAGTATCCCTTTGCGGTCCACTTTAATGATTCACACTTGTTAGAGAATATGAAAGATATCCGGTTTCATGGCATCACCCAAATTAAAGCACAGCAAAGAGGGGGTGACCGGGTCTTAAGGCTACGTAGAACGGAAACACAATGGATCATTAAATTGAGAGCGGTAGAACAGGGCCTAAATTTTGATAAGGAACTACATGTTTTCCTGTCTGAGTGATCCCTTATATTGCTAGCTTGTGTCACAGAGGGACTCTCTGTCTAAGAAAGAATACTATAACCTGTTTCTATATTATGGGATCAAAATCAAGAGAGTTACTGTGATGTGCAATGTGATCCTATGTTGTATACTCATGTTGTTATTTCTGTAGAATTGTGCTTAGAATGTTTTCGTTCATGTTGATACACTAACGGAGACCGAATGCAAATAATTCCATACGCAATGATGACATTGGTGTTTTCTAGTCTAACTCGCCTGTTGTGGGTGGGTTTGCCCAATTAACTGAGTCTTCCCTCTGCATTCATGTGCTATGTTGTACTGGACGGTTACTATGAATAAGTCAATACTGTTACTGTATGAACTGATTGCTCTGTTCTCCATCTACAGCATTCCCCAAACGGCCCTACCAGAAAATGTACAGGTGTTAACCGGTAGAATGGCCTATTGAACTTTAAATTAGGGCGGATGGGGGTCTAATTGTGCTCCCCTCTGAATTTGCTATGTGCTATGTTGTATTGGATGATTACCATGAATTAGTCAATACCGTTACTAAATGAATTGTAACGATTGCTCTGCTCTCTGTCTACAGCATTCTCTAAATGGCCTTGTCAGAAAATGTACAGGTGTAAACCGGTAGAATGGTCTATTGAACTCTAAAATCAAGGTGGATGGGGGTCTATTTGCACTCCCCTCCTAATCTTTGTGCACTCCCCTCTCCTTCCGCTTTTCTATTTTTGAAACTTTATCTTTTAGTGACATTTGAGGTTTATGCGTTTATGCCATCTTTAATTTATTTTAAATCAATCTCATGCACCACATCTCTTCCACTTCTCTTTTTTACTATTTTTCGGATATCCCACGACTTAAAATATCGGGTCAGTGGTGACCTTAACATATGGCTCACCAATAACTAAACGAATCTCATTTCTCTCTAATTCCCCTACTCCAATATGGCGCCTGTACCGACGAATGATAGTCCGTTTTTTAATGTACATGTTTGCTCGCTCACTCGGCACAATGCAGGGAACACTTCCGGGACATAATTGGTTTATAAACCAGACCTCGGGCGGGACTACCTGATGCAGGACGGCTACGGACGGGAGGATTCTTAGGACGACAACTTTCTAAGATCGAAGGTATATGTAGTGGTTAGTGTGGTGTGTGACGGGAGGTCCGCGTTGACGAACATTAGTTGCTACACTCGCTAGCAGAGATATTCTGCCTTAAATGTTTTAACTGGATAGCGTAGCAACAAGGTTGGCCAAAGACGAATTACCCATCTTTCTCTGTTTGAAAAATGGCTCAAACTTGCAACAACATTACTTTAAGATTGAAGGTAAATGTAGTGGATAGTGTGGTGTGTGACGGGAGGTCCACGTTGACGATCAATAGTAGCTACACTCGCAAGCAGAGATTCTCTGCCTTAAATGTTTTAACTGGATAACGTAGTACTAAGGTTGGCCAAAGACGAAATACCCATCTTTTTCTGTTTGTCAAATGGCTCAAACTTGCAACCACCAGCTACATTTTGGACAGGAAATATCAGTGACTGTGACTTTTATATTTTCTCTGTACTTTAGGACCTTATCATGGTTCCTTAGCAGAACTTACGGGATACTTGAAGAATAGCAGAGCCTATATAGCCTGCTGGTGACTGCGTAAGTGCTCTTTGAACTAGACTTAGTTATTTTTACTATTTTAACATTGGTATTGAATATGAGGAAACTCACATTTTAATCAAACTAGTTTCTCTTACTATGCATTGAATGTGTACACTCTCTGTTTTCCATAGATGTGTTTTTACTCGGTTAAAATGACAAGAGACATCTATCACTTCTGGATTTAAGAACCTGTGTTCTTAAACTCTAATGTGTACGTAAGTCACACTTATTTGATGTGTTTTACGAATAACTAGGTCTGACAACCTTCAAAATGATTCTTTAGAAAACATTTTATAACTTGGTTTCCTGTCTGTCTCACATGTAGTTTCTGCCAAACCGCATCATACTACGTTTTGCTTACTGGATCTCAACACTCTCCAGGATTTTGGAGGCTTTACACGACCCCAATACAGCACAATACGCTCTACCCCATAATTGAAGTTAAACAAAGGTGAATGTCTAGCTGTCCGGTTATAGGTACAGACAATAGAATGCACTGACCTGGGTTCTAGAATTATCAATGCGTTCTTGAATGGACTATCTAATCTTGCTAGGACTGGTGCGCTTTCTTTCCTTTTCCAGCTTCGATTTTTGCAACCCCAAGAGACAGTGAATATCTGGAGTCATCGAGTTACTTTCTGGGGACCTCGGAGAAATCTAGGGGATCGGGCCTACTATAGCCATTGCTAACTTTTGTGCAACCATCATAACTGAAGCTGATGTAACAATACAAGAATTTGGACTATACAATGTCTCTATACTTATTCTTCGACTGTTCTTTTATGTTCAGTTACATTAGGGATAAATAGGGGGACCCTTTTAGATCTATTTTGATTTTCATTACAATATTCTCCTCTTCTTTCTCTGTTCCTTAACAATGGAGCTGTTTCTTCTTAACATACTCTGGGAGTGGACACGGACTCACAGATCCTCTTTTTCTCACCGGTTTCCAATTTTTCTTGCATAGCCACGAACACTTTTCCAGTTGGTTTGACTGTGGTACTATGTGGTATGACTGTTTCTTCCAAACCTGGAGTTTTTGTTATGCTTTTCACATTACTCCAATCTCTGCATGTCTTTTTCACTCACTTTTTGGCTCATATATTGAGGGTGACAGTATATATAGGAATCGTTTTTAAGCAGTCTTCTTGTCAATGACGTATAGTGCTCTTAATAATATTTGAATTTTAAAAAAATTTGTTTGGAAAGGGCCGTTACAGCAGCTTGTGCATCAATTTTGGGACACTTCAATGTTTGTTTTACTATTATCTTACAGCCTTGAGGAAGTCACGGTGGTGACGAAACGCACGTTGGCTGTTTCAGAGAGAATACTCTGCGTGTCAAACCTTAGCATTTACAAGAACTGCAAGATTTGAGACATACATACTAACGAAGAAGAAAATCTTCTCTGTCTGATGTTTTGTCTGATATATGATGTAATATGCTAGATGAAGTGCTCTGTGTTTAAAAACCATTAAAACTGAACTCACAGCACTCATTTGTTCGTTTCCTGATATTCCTCATGTCAATTGGTTTTTCTCTCTATTACTTGGATCGTGCAGCGTATGTGATTAATTTCTAACAAATGTGTATTGTTTGCAATTAGATGAAGAGTGCCGGAGTCTTTCTGTTTGTCTATATTACGGGCCATGTGTGACCTGTTCAATTGATATCCTTGGTAGTGGGATACCTGACCTCGATTGGCACCTTCCTTACAGAGTGTCTTATAGTTGGATATACCTATTGTATTGAACTGCCCCATTATCTGATTCAAATTGTCTATGTGATTGTGCGACTCATTATCCACCACTACCTTGTGTATTGACTAGACTCTATTTACTTGTGTACTGTTATCTTCAAGTTCTAACCTGCACCCTCTGTTCTGCTCCTCAGGTTTTTCTTGAAGCTGCCTGCCTTATACCCAGTCTCACATATTTGTCTTCTCTCAACTGGGGCTGAAAACCTTAGAACTTACTTTTGCTTGGTGTATGCGCTTCGCCTTCAGTTAATTCTATGCAGTCTCTTTCAAGGACTCAATCTTCTTACTCTGTCTCTTCTGCTTTTGTTTGTGTTTTTCTTGCTAGTGCGTCTACCTGTCTTTTCAGGGATTACTGTGCCCTACCATGGAAAATCAGGCCTTTTACTCCTGCTGTCTTGAAGTCCAACCTACTATGGATCCCACTCACCTGGGCCAAGTACCGTTTCTGCATTTGACTCTCAATGATAGCTGTGGTTGAACAGTCAAGGCTCCCTCGGGCGATATAGATACAGGTCAGTGAACACAACTCATAAAGCAAAGTATAAATTATATGAACAACAAATCATTGTCCAGCCAAATACTTGCTTCATAAGTATTTTATTTTTAGCTCTACACATTCAACATTTAAATGTAACAGCTCAATCCCACATGAGGTTGGGGCTCTAAGAGTTATCAGGCCAATCCCCGTCCCTCCTTACCTTGTGTAGCATATTCAGGGTTATTCCCCATTCACTGCTGGCCATATAAGGGAATGCAAACTCTTCAGCTGTACTCAAGAGTTCCCTTTGACTCCTCAGAATTTTACTCAAAGTGTCTATGGTGCCACAGTCTCTTCAGCGAGTCCCAGGGGGTTACCAAAGGCCCAAGTTCAAGTCTTACCCACTCCTGCAGCACGGAAGCATTCAGCATTATAGCAGGTGCCTCAGTGCCCTCAGCTGGGACATTTGTGAGATCAGATCCTGCTCACAGGAGTCGAGCTGCTCGCCGTACATGCCACAGTGCAAGGCATTTGCAGACTCACTCTTTGGAATGGCTCGGCTTCTCCCTCCAGCAATTGGAGCAGCTCTCAGATTTCAGCGATGCCATACATCAAGTTCTCCCCATCAGGAGGAGTTCAGTACTTTGGCTCAATGCTCAGTGTTATCCTGGTCCATGGTAGTCAATCAGGGCAGATCCTTTGGTGAGAACAGACCCACTGCTAACAGTCTCAATCCAGAAGTTTTTGATGACTTTTCCCTGGCAAACCCTCCTGGTGCATGGGGCTGACACACACCTTCTGAATGCCATGTAGACTCTACAGGTGCAATTGCCCACACCACAGCAGCCCCTCCTGCCAAAGTTCCGCTCATTTGTTCACAGGCCCTGGCATTCTGGTCACACAACTTCTTCACCAGTGGTCCCCTCTGGCATATGGTGTCACAGTAACAACAACGCATGCAACTCTTGGCTAAGTTAACAGTGACCCTCTCCTGGCATGTGAGGGTCGCTGAAAAGAGTATTGCACATGTACATGGTCTACAGCCCAATCTGCGCACAGCTGAATCCTCACACCTCACACAGGGAGTCCTCATGGTAGGGCTCCCCACTGGACCTCACTTCATCCATCTCTCTCCTCTTCTTCACAGGGCACACTGGTCTTAGCAAGCAGGTAGGCACTGGTGGTCCTGGCTCCATCGCAGGTAGTCTTGGTTTCCCTTGGTGATGTCCCATTACCCAGCAGGGAGACTATCAGGCTCTGGCCCTCAGTTCTGGCCACTGAAAGAAGTCTTGCAGAGCTTTCCCTTCTTACACAGCCCGTCTGGCTACTTGGCATTGACAATTTTTTGATGGCTCAACCTTCCATTTGCATAGTCCTTTTCCAAAAAACAATTGTGACTGAAGGGCTTGGTCCTTGAAGTTTTATGTGGGCTTCAAATTCTTTTGAGGTGGGCACTTCTCCTTGTCATCTCCCTCCATGAAAAAAGGTTTTTTACAGCAGACACAACTCCAAAGCTGATTGTCCACAACAAATTTCCTGGGGGTCCCAGAGTTGACACCTGTATGTCAGCCACAGTGATATGTACATCCATAGGTTAATCCCAGACCACGCAGCCCTACTCTACTATGATTCCCTTATCAGCCTCATCTCCCTGAGAAATGTACCGACCCCTTCCTTGTGATCTATCACTGAATCAAAGAGCAGTCTTCTGAAGTCTGAAGGGATCATTTTCCCACCAACATGCCCCCCCTCAGCACACAGGAATGCAGCAATCCAGAAATCCATCTAGGTCTTTACCAGGCAGGCCAGGACAAACCAAAATGGAACCCAGGGTCCGCCATACAATTCATCTTTGTAGGCACATTTACTCATTGGTCAATCCCAGCACACTTTGGGTCTCACACTCTCACCTCTATGCTTTGTACCTTACATATACCCATATATTCAGTACACACTCAATCTGTGTACGCTATCCAGCACTGAAGCTTTTCTATCTTTAAGTAGGGTGTGTTATTTACAAACCCATGCAGGCAGCACACACACTCACTGTGTCGGCAGTGCACAACACTTCACCCTTCATGGATTGTACTTCACAAAAGCACACATTACACCCACCACATGCTTTTACTGTGCTTGCAGCACACAGCATTAACATTTTCTTGTAATGTAGTCCTCTCAGGCATACATGCAACTAGCACATATACTAACCACACTTGCACTGCACAGTAATGCTCCATCCTTGTACTGTATCCTTCCTAGGCTCACACACAACCAACGCAGAGTCAGTACTCCTACGCAGCACTCTACATCTTACCTGATGAAGGCCAAGAATGAGTTAAGCACACAGCAGCTGAATATTTATAAAGGTGAGTGAACCTGTAAGCCTCACTTCAGTGACACAGGGTAAGAAGGTCCTGTTCACTACTACTGATAATTACACATTATGCTGCCACCACCATGCTTATGCTGCTTAACTCTTGTTGAAGCTGGTAGCCTTCCACCACTATGAGAGTAGTGCTTTGGGACCACCTTCCAGTCCAACAAGATCAAAATCCATGAGACAGGCCCATGTCATGGTGTACACAACATGATGCGTGTTCAACTATGACAAAAACTAATCAACATTAGGCATCCAGACAACAGTAAAATTGGTCACTCAAGGCAGGTTTACCATGCAGAGCACTTTTTCGTTCCAGGACTTAGTCTAAGTGCAAGATAAATAAAAAAATAAAATGATGGATGCTATTTCATAATCTTTTAATAAATGTTATTTTGTACCACTGGAGAAGCCTCAAGGATGACGATTGTGTGCCTAATGTAATGTGCAAGCCAGGATATGTCTCCCTAATGCTGGGTCATCAATTGCCACAGGCCTTGCTGCTAGCGGAATGTATAACTTCCATTTTGTACAGCACAGTGTGTCTTCAGTATTTGGAAATAAGAGAATGCAAGAACATGGCCCGATTTTATGATTTATGTGGAATCCAAACCTTCTGCCAACTCCAAATACAGCTCTGGAGTTGGAATTATTTTGTGTGAGAGTGGGATTAAGTACAACAGCAAAACAATGAAAATACCCAAAAAAGTTTCATTCTATAAATGTAACCAGTAATTATCACGTTTTTCTAGATTAAACAAATTCCTCACAAGTCCATTTCTGTCATGCTCATTCGTCAGGGGGAAATCCCTTCCGGCTTTCCTTTCCATTAATTCATCCAAAAGGGAAAAAAAGGCAAGTATTAGAAGTAGGAACAAATAAAGAAACATTAGAATATATATGTATTTCCCTGCCTCAGTCTTGTTTTTTCCTCTCTTCTTTATATTTCTAACTGTACTAAAGTTCTTAGTTTTCTTCCTGTTCCCATTTATTTTGCTTTTACAAAGACGTTCTTTAAATTATTGTCTTATGCTGGATCTCTATACCTAACTGTCCCTCTTTATCTTTCCTCCTTCCCTAGACATCTTTTTTTAATATTCTTTTCCATAATTAAACATAGGGAGAGGGAGGGCCCTTCAGTTCTATCAGCCTCCATTTACCAGAATGCCTAGATGCATTGGGCACATGGCAGCAAAGTTGAGGGTGCCCTGGCCTGTGGAGGCGATGTCCAACCAATACCCCTCTCGCTCGCTCATAGAGTGGGCTTTTGATGGGCACCAGAGGAGGGCCCATCCACCCCTCTTTCTTGATGCCCGAGAACCAGAACCTACTGGCATCTGTCCCCCCAACTCGTTGACCTGTCGGCAACATGCTCTTATTGGAAGTGGTTAGAAGCTCCCGGGTGACCACTTTGGTAATACCAGTATCAACTGGACATGACAGGGAGGAGCTTCTTACAGAAATCTCATCCATCAGGTCCACCCTCAATGATGGACACTTACATGCCCAATCTCACATCAGAGGTCAAGTCAATCTGGCAGGATATGTTGACGATCTGCACGTGACTGAATGGGGTGGATAACTGGCTGTTCGTCATCAAAGCCCAGCACAACTGCCTAGCATACTGCTTATGACACATCCAGTTTCTGTAATGGAAAGTGCCTGACTTGGAGAACAGAGTGAGAAGAGATAACTTTTAGATTTATGGGGTTCCAAAGAGCACAGAAAAATCAGATAAGATCACTTAGAGATGGGTTGGGCTAACGGCTAGGGCGGTCGACCTTGAATCTGGGGAACTGGGTTTGAGTCTCAGCAATGACGCTGAACATCCTGTGATTCTGGGCAAATCACTTAATCTCCCCGTGCCTAACAAAAATGAATGGGTCCTCATGTAATGCAACTGGTGCTATGTAAAGTGCTCTGATACCCGATTTGGGTCACATTCGCACTATATAAAACTCTGTAAAATAAAAAATAGAAATAAAATAAATAAAAAATCCATGATCCCACCGAGTACAATCCCACACTGCCTCTAATACAAACACCTCCCACCCAATCATCACCTGTGCACTGCACCGCCAGCATACATAAGCAATCCCAATTGCAGCCAGATAGTCATCAGAGCCTTCCTTATCAGTGAAAACAAGACCTCATTAACAGCTACTACTCAGCACAATCAGTCGCTAGTCTACTAACTGTACAAGTAGCTACTGTTAGTACTGAAATACCAAAATGGTTTGACAGCGAGTCCTCCCGGGCCATTTGTAAACTTAAAAAGTCCACTAAACAGATCCCGTGTGACAGGGCTTGGGTGGCAACATGTTGCAGAAATTATAAGGAGGCCCTCAAAGGGCGAAAGCGATACCTCCAGAACCAAGCTTGGGAGGAGCTGACAGAAACATGTGAAAAGAGGGACTGTACAATTTTTTGGGAGATCATCAATAGCCCATGTTACACAGACCCTCAGAAGTCAGGATTAGCTCATAATATTACATCTCAACAGTGTAAGGCCCACTTAGAGAGAGTGTACAACCACGGTTGCATCGAGGAATCCATCAAAGTTGATAGCTCCCCATCCAGTATAAGAGCCATTTCCTTTTTGTCTTGATGCGGTGAAACTGGGAATTGAGGGATTATCACTGAACAAGGCTCCTGGTCCCCATGGGATCCCTCCGGACCTTTTTTGTGATAATATTGAGGTCTGGTCTCCACTCTTAACTAGGGTTTTAAACACTGCCGTGAGGACAACAATACCCCCTTGTTGTCATCGGCAATTATTGTACCGATCTTCAAGAAAGGAGACAGGGACAGCCCTCACTGCTATCGCCCTATATCGCTCATTTACGCTACAATTAAAGTCCTTGGACAAGTGTTATTAAACAGGCTCTCAGTCTGGGAGGTCCAATATGGCTTTTGCATAGGCAGGTCAACCTCGGACCAATGTTTAAACTGTTACCTGTTTATAGCAAAATACACAATAGCTAAGCCGAGAGCTCTTTTCTTAGGTTTTATGGACCTTACTGCAGCGTTCGATCGGGTGAACCGCTGCAAGCTCTGGGCGCTTTTGGGTGACCTCGGGGCTGACCCCGCAGTTACAAATGTTTTAATGACCCTACATTTTAATACTAGTGCTGCAGTCAGATACACTCAGGATGGGCACGTGACTGATCATTTTAAATGTTCTGGAGGGGTAAGGCAAGGATGTATAGTGGCCTCATTTTTATTTACGCTATATATTAATGGATGGGAAGCGTCCTTGATTGCACTTCAGGCTGACCTAGGGGTTGACTCCGCGATTACAAATGTTTTAATGACCCTACATTTTAATACTTGTGCTGCAGTCAGATACACTCAGGATGGGCACGTGACTGATCATTTTAAATGTTCTAGAGGAGAAAGTATATTGGCCCCATTTTTATTTACACTATACATTAAAGGATTCGAAGCGTCCTTGATTGCACTTCAGGCTGACACCCCAAGAATAGGAAGAAGACCCGTCCCAGTCTTGTTGTAAACAGATGATGTGGTATTGCTTGCACAAACCCCTAGAGGCTTGCAGGCCTTACTGGAGGGATTTGTGGCCTTCATGAGTGGGATGGATCTCTCACAGAACTTGGCAAAATCATATATAATGGAATTCGGTAAGCAGATCCCAAGTAACAATACCTACAATGTAGGCACGCATAGGCTAGTGAAGGTCCCGGTATTCTCCTATTTAGGTATCTTATTTGATGACAAGCCTAACTTTAAACCTTTGCGGGTCGGAGAAAACACTTGAGATGAGGAAATCTATGGGAGCAATCACAAACTATGCACATAGAATGGGTACTTGGTCATCCGGGGGTAATAGTAATTTTGCATTTTAAAGGCGTTATATGGTAGTGAGGTATGGGGTTATGTAGCGGCGAACACTCTCCAAACCACAGACAATAAATACCTCAGAAGAATTCTGAAAGTGCCCCAGGGTACTGCTGCGTATATAGCACACGTGGAATTAGGAATTATGGGGCATATCAGCAATGAGGCAATATAAAATTATCGCCGCTTTTGCATCCGTTTTCAGGCGAAAAGCGGCGATAATTTTATCGCCTAATCAGCAAGGGCATGCTATCGCGTGAAACCTTGCATTAGCGCACAAATTCTTAATGCCCAGATTTGCATCTCTAATGAGATTCAAAGTGGGCGTTCCTGACCTGACATGACAGGAGAAATGTCGCTAAGTGACATTTCTCCTATCATCAACCCCCATGCTATGAAGCATAGCGGCAAGAAAAGTAGCGATAACCCCTGTTATCGCTACTTTCCTTACGCCTGCTTCAGGACTGACTTAGCCATGATATCCTATGGAAGGTGGATATCATGGCTAAGTATGTGAGGCCCTATCATCAAGCTAACGCCATGCTTCGTGAGATTATCGCTGGGTTTCCAGCGATGATCTCATGTTAGGCAGTTAGCGCTAGGATTTTTATTGCTTTTGAGATAAGCGTTGCTAATAGCACTCTATCTCAGCGATAAAAATCCACGCTAGCCGGCGATAATTATCCTAGCGCTAAGTGCACTTAGCGATAATTATCGCTGGTTGTTGCTGATATGCCCCTAAATACTTAACAGATTGGGCGGCAGTTAAACCTCTGATGTGTTGGGTGAAGATATGGACTAGCCAGGAGGTGGGTTTTAACCACCTAGTGATTGAGGATTGCCTCTCTCTTGAGCATGGATTAAAATTTCCATGGTTAAGTTATGTTAAGTATACCCTAACGGCCTTAGGTTGAGCAACTGTCTTCACGCATCGTGATACAGTGAAATCTCTTGATAAGCGCTTAGTGAAAGAACTATTCTTTAAGCTTGCCATGGCGTTAAGCGAAGAAAAGCTTACAAAACCCATGGTCAGAGGGCATGTCCGAGTAAAATCAATGTTGGGAATGGAGAATTATCTGTTGTCTTTAACAAATGCACACAATCGATTTTTGCTTACCCGTTTCAGACTGAACCTGGTGCATCATTTATTGGCCTCACCAACTGGCTTTGTTGCGCATGTAGAAGCAGGAGGTCCTTGTGGCTACGACAATAAGTCTCCACAAGATACCTTACACGTCATATTTTTATGTAACTATTTTATGTATCCAAGGCGGCTGTTTCTTAAACCTCTTTTTAAAGAAATTAATTTTAGTCATGCTCATGTCGCCCTACTGTATCTCCAGCTCCTGCCTAACACCCATACGCTTTTCTGTGCTGTCAACTTTTTAAGAGCGGCTCTAAAGTCTAGCCATTCTAGAGGTGACTAAATATGTGGGGAGGTTGTTTCTGTACATTCTAAGCTACAAGTTGACATTGAATACATTTGTTTAGGCTTTTAACAGGGTCTTTCTTTGTTTTAATTGTGTGTCAGCAAATAAAGTGGCTGAGGTTTTTATAGCATATTGGGTTATTTAACCGTTGGGGGACGTGATTAATGTTTATGCCGACAATTTGCAAAATTTGCACATGGTGTCATGCTGTCAACAAGTGATCCTGTTGTTGATGTTTTATTTTCATTTTAATGTTGTCTCTTTTATGGCTGCGACCAATGCTGAATAAAGATTATTCTTATTATTACTACTCAGCGACAAGAATGTCCAGCAAAGGAGGTTCCTAGAGCTACACCCTGGTATAAGATATCAAGATCCAAAATATGGACTGCTGAACCGATCTAGGATGAACATAACATTTTATGGGTGGGACCAGGAATTCTCAGACCCCAGTGAAGTACTTTTGAATTCTCTAGAGGAGTTCCCCATGGACATGGCTTCATCATCTACAAAAGACAGCACCAACCAATTTGACTCGCTCCCTACTTGGAAAAACCCTTGATATCAACCCCAGGACATTCAATTGTGTTGGACCTCCAATGGGACAGAGCTGAGCTCCATCAAGTGGTGGAGGCGCTCTAAAAGGACAGGGACAGAGATAAATCTTACTCCTGCTGAAGCAACCTGCTGGAGCCGATAGAGAATCTGTGGATGAATGACTGCATCTTTTCTTTTTGCCTGACCTGGATGCCTTTTTGTTTAGTGTACTTGTTTATTTGTGGTTATAGGGTATTCAAGTCCAAAGAAAGGGTGGTAGAACTGCCTTTGTCACTTCCTCCCCCCCTCTATCCTGTTGGATAAGCTGCACACACCAAATGCCATTCTGGATCCATGGACACTTGCCCTTCCCCCTCAAGTGTTGGTGATGTGTGATGCATCCCCCTAGTCTTAGTTTGAACCCTTTCCTCCCTCCAACAGGGGGTTATGTCACCCACAATGACTGCACCCTTTTTGACCCTCCCAACTTACACCAAAAGACCCCTTCTGTTAAAATATCACCCTTTGCATTGGTTGTCACCCATTTTACTGGGCAACCTGGAAAGAACACAGTATACAGTGCTTCAACCATGTCCTAAAACGTGGCAAGCTCAAATCCTTTGACTTTTTTTTAACAGAATTTGGGCTCCAACCAAAGGACCATTATTGGCAACTGTCCCGCTGCCTCTGCGTGCTTTATGGAGCTGACCCTGTTTCCCATACTCCAGTATCTCCAGGCCTTCAGCCGGTATAGGGTATTGTTATCAAGCTTTTACTTGGATCATAGTAAAGATTACTATTTTCTCCCATCCCTCTCCACTGCCAGACTTTACTGGCAGCCTCGTCTGAGAAAGGCATACTCACCGGAAGACTAAACATCACTTCTCCTTAATCATGACAGGCCGCTTAGGGTATCCGTGCTGAATTTTCTTTTCTTTAAAATCCTAAAAGAGGAACACCCGGAAACTATTTACCCCTGGATATATGCTGGTCGTGTAATGCTGCTTGCTGTGACATGCACCACATCCTGTGAACCTGCCCATTTATTTTACCCTGCTGGGCACTAATTTGGTATGATCAACAACAATGGGATAAGGCCATCCAGAATACTCTCTCACCTCACCTTGCCCTCCTCCACCACTTCTCAGATCAGCCGACACAACTTCACAAGACTGCAGATATTTTGCCACCTCATTTGCCAAGGACAAACTCTGAATACTCCACCACTTGTGACAGCCTGCTATCCCTTCACTGACTGAATGGCTCCTAGACCTGTATCGCATTGCAGGATATGAGAAACTCAATTATAGGATGAATGATCAAGCACACATTTTTAAGCCATTTCAGGCTCCTTCATGACAGGTATCACAACATCTCTCACATGAAACCCTTACCTGGAATGAGGTACAATGAGCCATGCCAGGGAGCAGATCATGAGGTGCTGTATGCAAATGGAGGCCCTATCGACCTCAGGTGATACACATACCTCTGGTGGCACTTCAAGGAGCTTACCTCATGCCACATCCTCTCACTCTCTCCCTCTCACTTCCCTACCACTCCCCTGCAGTACCACTTTTAATCTACCAGGAGGGTATAACTAATGAAGCAGGTGCCCACTAAACAGAAAGGTTTGCAGTCATTTTTTGGCTACAGTGGTTTGTACTCTGATACCTTGTGCAGCTGTGACCATTTGTATGAACGTTCTGCCACAACATCGGAGCTAATTCATTTTAACCACTGTTGTATCCTTCTGTACCCTCTGTAATGTATGCTTCCTGAGGCACTTCTGATTTTCTCTATAATACAATATTGTTAACCTCTTCAGTGCCCATGACGAGATGGTCTCGTCATGGAGCACGGTTGCGCTGTGCCCATGACGAGACTATCTCGTCATGAACCCCACCCACTAGTGCAACGCCCGGCACAGGAGGGGTAAAGGGCGTGGCACTGAAGGGGTTAAATCATCAATAAATAAAGGATACTAACATCAATCCTGTGCCGATATATTGCTAACTGGAAAATGCACATGGCCATAGCAATAAGTACAGGTATGTTACACAGTGACAACATTAACGCTTTTGAACTAAAAGAAAACACGGAAATTCACCAGTCTGAGTTAGCAGAGCTAAGTGTAACTTACGCCCCCACCATGCACTCCTTATGACCTCACATATAACATCACTCATGATATGTTCTATGACATCATTTATGATATCACTGATGACATCATTGATGGCATCACTGAAGACATCATCTAATGCATGTGTTAGTTTATTTTATAGTTTACACAGTGGCAGGCAACTACAATATTACTTTTCTACCTCATTTTCTACAGACTGTGTCCAGGAAGTACTTTTAATGCATCCTAGATGTGTAGAGGTATTGACCACAATATAAACCTTTTTATTGAACTGCAACTCTGTGTGCAGATGACAGAGTTGACACTGTGTGTCCAGTTTGTTCCACACACGTTTGGTTCTGCCGAAAAAGTTTCCAACAAAGCAAAGAGAATCTTTATAGAAGATACTAGGTATTGTAAGCAGCCCAGAGTTATTAGACAGAATTGATGTAGCATGATCATTTCTACATAGCAGAGAAGAGAGTGCGCACCAGGTATCAACCCATGTACATGTGCTTGTTTAGCTTCAAAAGATGGCCTATCTGTAAAGTCTTCACCACAGTATGAAATCTACAGGTAGTATGATCTTTAGTAGCTTCAGACAGTGATTATTTTAAGCAAATAGTGTCTTTTTTTGGCAAGTGTTGCTTAGAGTGTACACTGTTCTAAATAGATACTTTTTTAATACTATTGTGTATTTCTCATGAGAGTTTTACTGTCTGTAAACAGTGTGGTACAGAGTAATCTCTCCCCATAAAGTTAACACTATTTACAGGACCTACTTTTCTACTCATATCAACTTTATTTCTCAATGTAGCTTTGGTGACTTTGAGGGATTTGATACAGTAAAAGCAATCTGTAATAAGGCATTATTTCGGAACCGATGTTTAGTAGCTTGAGGAACTTGTCTTTCTCTGAATAGTTGTATACACATTTCCCATATATCTGTGGCTGGGAGCAGACTAAGGGCCTTGTGGCTGCGACAATAGGTCTCCATAAGATACCTTACACTTCGTATTTTTATGTAACTATTTTATGTATCCGAGGCGGCTGTTTCTTAAACCTCTTTCCGATCTCGGAATCCCTTGTTTCCGACCGAATCGTACCCTGTTCTGAATGAGCGAGTCCGATGCCCGAAAACCAACACGGGCAGTTCCGAAAAGCATTTGAACCAGTCAAGCCTTTCGGAGCCGAATCGTACAGCTTAATGACTCGGTTTCTGAGCAAGCGAGTACGATGACTAATTTGGACAGCCTTTCTGAATTGGGCTGACCGAGACGAAACAGCTGTTGGAATTGGTCTTTAGAGGGCCATAGCAGGCCCCATTCACCCGTGACCCTCGGGATGGGGCCCGTGGGGGTACACAAGGGAACCCCCTTCCCATCCAAGCACAGTGTGGCAGGCACCATGGGGTGCCCACCACAGGGTGCAAGGTTTTTCCCAACCACCCCTTTTTCCAATGGGAGGCTGTGTTCTCGTTCGAACACTGGTTACCATTGAAGTCAATGGCAGTTCAGCCGATCCGAGTCCGTAAGCATCCGGACACATCGTAATTGGTCAGTAGGACTCCCAGACTACGAATCGTTTGGAAAGCATTCCTAACCTGATTTGTTGGGAACGCTTTCTTAGCGAGATTATAATCTGGCCCTTAGTGTTTGCTCCTGTTTGGCAGGAGATTTAAAAATGCTTCTACCCGACAGGAGCAAACGCATGCTTCCCTGCCTTTGCTAGTGTGGGCAGGGAAACTACTATGTTCAGGAGGTGGGCTCCCCTGGACACAGCAAGTGAGCCGACCACAGAGATGGGGTCCCAGGGACAATTTAAGGCTCAGGGAGGGGGAGTAGAGATTCCCTCTCTTTTGTCCCAAGGACCTTTCCTGGTTCGGAGCAGGCAGCCCCCTTTCTTTTAATTTTGTATACAGTCCTAAAGCTTAAGGAGGGGGCTGTGTACACCCTCCATTGAATTTGTACTCTGGGCCCCGGGAACTAGATCTCCGTGACCAAAGAATGCTCAGTAAGGGGGGGCCAATTGTACCCTCCCCTCAATGTATATATTGAACCCTCTGGTATGGGGTCCTCAGAGGAAAAACTGCCTCGGGAAGGGGGACCACACCCTCCCTTCCCCTTAAATATTATATCCGACCCTGGGGGTTGGCCTCCCCAGGGCAAGAGGAGGGGGCCCTACTCACAGCCCCTCCCGATATACATAAAAAATGATATTTGCCATTTCTTTTGTGTTTTCGCTGAAACCCTGCAGGAATCGAGGCAAAAACACAGATTTTTTTTAACAATTTGCCCTGGGGCTCCCGCTTTCATGAATTTCAGGACAGGGGACCATGTGCTCGAGTTTTGTAATGGCTAATGACTTCTATTGCTGGCAGCCGATCAGAGTGCTGGCTCCTGAACGAATCTGGCTCCAATTGGAACTCATTGGGCCAAGGGAAAAAAAATCTCTCTGGGCAAATCAGAACGCTCTATTTTCAAATTGGTGCTCCCACAAGACTCTTGTTGGAGTACCTTGGTCCCAACTGTCCAGATATACAAATATTTCTGTACCTTAATTTTTCAAAAAACCACTGAACGGATTCACACCAAATTACAAAAAGAACATTCTAAGGACCAAGATCTAGCTTTCTGCCGAATTTATAGCAATTCTGTTCAAACTGTTTTTGTGGGTGCGCTGCCTAAAGAAATTCATAGGGATTTTGTGTTTTGGGATCCTCCTTTTTTCTTGGCCCCCCTTGAATGATCACCCCCAAAACTTTCCAAGGAGAAGCTGAAGTGAATTTGCAATTTTTAAAAAATGTTTCCTGAAGATTCCTCAAACAGCGTCCAATTTTTTAGCAAACCAAAAATCGCCTTGTCTATGGCAAAGCAATCCTAACTGTAAATACCCAATAGCAGTCACCAATTGGTAGCAATAGTTAGAACAATGTTTCTATGGGAAAAGGGTTTTTTAACTTGTCTCTATCTTTTGGGGTCATTTGACGAACCTTCACAAACTTTTCCCAAAAAGTGTTATAGTGAGTCTTGTTGTGCATGAAAAGTTTTGTGGTGGTCTGTGAAGCAGGGACCGAGAAAAACGGGGGTAAAAAAAGTGCATTTTTCCATGCTAATTCCCATAGAAACTGTCAACACGCTTACAGCATGAACCGCTTGATGAAATTATAACAAATTTGTCAGAAAGGTAGATTTGGTTGTGCAGATTCTGCTTTTTGTGATTTGGTGTAAATCTGTTTGTAATTAATTGTACGATGATTTCGCGAATAGTCGTGAATGTGTGCACTTGATAGGAATGCTGTGATTAGCTGGCTGCAACCTGATCAGAGAATTGCAGATGATGAGATGTAGATTATGTAATAAGAGATGTTCTGGGCACTCACATTAAGGGGGAAAAGATGTAAAAGGGTCAGGGTAACGATACTATGACCCCATGGTTGGAACATAGGGGTGTATGTTGGACCCCTCATGTGTACAACAGTTCGAATTTTTTTTTTCCACAAGCGATTTTCGCGAATACATTGTGATAGTCAGCACAGCCCCCATGTAATGTTGCGACAAATTTGTGATTATCAGAAAAATATAAATATATATTTGCACACCCATTCAGAGCCTCATGCAACCACTGACAGTGGATTTCCATGGTTTTTGTACTTCTATTTCCTAACTATAACATTCCTGTAACCTTTGTTTTTTTCAGTTTATTTCTGTGTTTTTAAAATGTTTATTTCCTAACTGTAACATGTAAACTTTGAGAATGGGTGTGTACATGGCTGTATAGGTCAAAGAGTGGGTGTATGAGGGGCTGTATGGGTCTGTAAGTGGGTGTGTGATTGGATGTATGGGTCTGTGAGTGGATGTGTGAGTGGCTGTATAGTTCTGTGAGTGGGTGTGTGAGTGTCTTGTGGGTCTGTGAGTAGGTGTTTGAGTGACTTTGTGGCTCTGTGACTATGTCTGTTAGTAGCACTATGGGTCTGTGAGTGAATGTGTAAGTAGCCGTGTGGGATTGTGACTGGGTCTGTGAGAGCCTGTGTGTGATTAAGAATGGGTGTGTGAGTTGTTCTATGGCTCTGTGAGTGGGTGGGTGAGTACCTGTGTGGGTCTGTGAGTGTACAAGTGCCTGTGTGAGCCTCTCACAGGGTCTGTAAGTAGACACATGAGTTTCTCAGTCGGTCTCTGAGAGGGTGTATGAGTGTCTCTGTGAGTGACTGCATCAGAATTTCAATGACTCTGTCAGTGTTAGTGTCTGTATGGATCTCTGAGTGAGTGCATGAGAATATGAGTGGGTGCATGAGTTTTTGACTGGGCCTGAGAGTGTGCATGAGTGTCTGAGTGAATCTGTGAGTACATGCATGAGATTTTAAATGGGTCTGTGAGTGGGTGAATGAGCTTTTGAGTAGGTCTGTGAGGGGGTACTTGAGTTTCTGAGTGTATATGTGAGTGGGTGAACGAGTCACTGAATGGGTCAGTGAGTGGGTACAAGAGTCTCTGAGTGGGTATGTGGTTAGGTACATAAGTGTCTGTAGTGTGTAGGCCCTTGAGTGGGTGTTTAAGTGAAACTGAGGGTAGATGTCTGAATACATATATTTTTATTTTTGTGATAATCATGAATTTGTGAGTGACTTCATCAGAATATCAATGTCTCTGTCAGTGAGTATGTTAAAATCTGCATGGATCTCTGAGTGAGTGCATGAGAATATGAGTGGGCCTATGAGTGGGTGCATGAGTGTTTAACTGGGTCTGTGAGTGAGTGCATGGGTCTGTGAGTGGGTGCAGGAGTTTTTCAGTGGGTCTGTGAGTGGGTGCATGAGTCTCTGAGTTGGTCTGTGAGTGGGTGCACATGTCTCTGTGTGGGTCTGTGACTGGGTACATGAGTCTCAAAGTGGGTGTGAGCATGTTTATGTTTATGTTTGGGATTTGTAGAGCGCATGGCTGCCCGAGGGCTTCCCAGCAGTAAAGAGTTTCTGTTGTACAGCCATAGGCCTACACGTACTTAGCAAGGAAATGGCCAGATCTTTAAGTTTTCCTTCAAGAAGGTTTCGTTAGGTAAGGCTCTGATTTCAAGTGGGAGGGCATTCCACAGCTGTGGTACCAGATGGGCAAATGATCTTACACTCCATCTAGCCCTTTTGACTCTGGGGGGGATATGTACAAGGAAGTGGCAGAGCGTGTTGTTAGCCCCCTTGGCTTAACGACATGCTCCACCACTTCTGAAATGCAAGGCTGCACAATATTTACAAGAATATAGTGCAGCCTTGCCTTTCCCCCTGTGATGGCGCTTAGTTTAGCAACTTAGCACCAATGCAGGCATCCTTGCACCATGGTGCAAGGGTGTCTGCGTGAACAGGGGGATTGTTTATGTGTAGGAAGGTGTCCCTTCCTGCACATAAACAATCCTAAAATGCCATTCTGTCACGTTCATGTGCCCTGCTTCATGCAGCACACATGAAAGTGACAAAATAGCATTTTATAAAGGATTGTTTATGTACAGGATGGAACACCTTCCTACACATAAACAAAACATGGCATTTTGCTTTTTCCATGTGTGCTGCACAGGGCAGCACACATGGAAAAAGCAAAACCAAGGAGAAATAACACATTTCTCCTTGTTTCGCCAACTTAAGACTCAGGTTTTCCTGGTCTTAATTTTGGCACTGCCTCCTATGTATGCCACCCTTGTGCATAGGGGGCAGCGTCAAATACAATGGTTGTTGTGGTGAAACACCCACCACAACACCCACGGCATGCTCCTTTCACACTAACCATAGCGTGAAAGGGGGTCTTATGTACAAGGCAGTGTTAAGCCACGTTAAGTGGCTTAACGCTGCCTTGTACATATGGTGCAGCCCCTATTGCCACCACAATGCCACTATAGATGACGTTGTGGTGGTGATAGGGGCTTGGACATATGCCCCTGGTTGTCTTGAGGAGCTGTTAAGAGGTTCTTAGGTGTTTGGTCGGGATGTACCTAGCTATCCTAAGCTTTACAGGACCTTTATTATTGATGGCTCTATGTGCCATACAGAGGTACATCAGTCTTACTGGGTCTGTGAGTGGCTGTCTGAGTCTTTGACAGGGTCTGTGAGTGGACACAAAAGTCTCTCAGGGGTCTCTGAGTGGTTGTATGAGTGGCTCTGTGGGTCAGTGACTGCATCAGAATATCAATCACTCTGTCAGTGAGTATGATACGCTTCTTATGGATCTCTGAGTGAATGCATGAGAATATGAGTGGGTGCGTGAGTGTATGACTGGGTCTGTGGTTGAGTACATGAGTCCTTGAGTGGGTTTCTGAGTAGATGCATCAGTATCTGAGAGGGTGTGTGAATGTGTGCATGAGTCTTTGAGTGGGTCTGTGAATAGATGTGTATGTCTCTGAGTGGGTCCTCAAGTTTCTGAGTAAGTCTGTGAGTGGGTGCATGAATCTCTGAATGGGTCCGTGAGTGGGTGCAGGTGTGTCTGAGTAAGTCTGTGAGTGGGTGCATGAGTCTCTGACTGGATCTGTGACTGGGTGCATGAATGTCTGAGAGGGTCTCTCATTGAGGGCCCGATTCACAGAACTAACTTAAGACAAAATCCTAAACTTACTACCATTTTGGTATTCACAGAAGGCACTTACTCATTTTGGTATTCACAGAAGGCACTTACTCATTTCGGTATTCACAGAAGTTAGGAGTCCTAACTTTAGGACTCCTAAATGCCTTCTGTGAATACCGAAAGTCTTAAAATTAGGATTTTTCTCAGTTTAGTAGTAGTATAGTTAGGACTCCTAACTTTAGGACTTTAGGACTCCTAAATGCCTTCTGTGAATACCGAAAGTCTTAAAATTAGGATTTTTCTCAATTTAGTAGGACTACTAAATTGAGAAAAATCCTAATTTTAAGACTTTCGGTATTCACAGAAGGCATTTAGGAGTCCTAAAGTTAGGAGTCCTAACTATACTACTACTAAATTGAGAAAAATCCTAATTTTAAGACTTTCGGTATTCACAGAAGGCATTTAGTAGTCCTAAAGTTAGGACTCCTAACTTCTGTGAATACCGAAATGAGTAAGTGCCTTCTGTGAATACCAAAATGAGTAAGTGCCTTCTGTGAATACCAAAATGGTAGTAAGTTTAGGATTTTGTCTTAAGTTAGTTCTGTGAATCGGGCCCTACGTGTTTAAGCATCTGTGTGGATCTTCGAATGGGTATCTGTGTGTCTATGAGTGGGTGTCTGAGTGTCTAAGTAAAACTGAGGGTGAGTGTGTGAATATATTTATATATTTTTTGAGATAATCATGACTTTGTTGAAAAATTACACGTGCGCACTGATGATCATATCATATTCGCCATCACCGCTCATGGAAACAAAACTTTTGACCTCTTGTACACGTAAAGGGTTCCACACACACCCCTATATTCCACCTAAGGGGTGCGGGTACCTCTACCATGATCCCTTATACCTCTTTTCCGTTTCAATCTGAGCCCCTAGGAACATCTCCCATTAGATAAAATGGTATCCGCAACTCTCTGCTTGGGCTACAGCTAGTCAATCACAGCATTCCTATTGGCACACGCATTAACGATAACTCACGAAATTGGCCCGAAATATGTGCACCCACAGATATCACTATCTTATTCTCTTAAATTTCTCAACAACTACCAAACAGATGTACGCCAAATATCAAAAAGCAGAATCTGCAGAACCAAATCTACCTCTCTGCCAAATTTGGTTTAATTCTGTCCAGAGGTTTGGTCTGTAGATGTGTTGACAGATCCTATGGGAATTAGCATTGAAAAAAACACTTTTTTAACCCTGCCTTTTTCTTGGCCCCTGCTTTACAGATCACCCTGAAAAGTTTCATTCACAACAATACTCTGTATGGCACTTTTTTTTAGAAAATTTTGTAAAGATTCGTAAAATGGCACCACAGCTATAGACAAGTCCAAAAACTATTTTCCTATGGAAACATGGTCCTATCTATAACTACCTACTGGAAACTGCCTCTGAGTACTTATTGTTAGGATTGCTTTTCCATAGACAAGATATTTTTTGGTTTGCTAATATGTTTGACACCATTTGACAAATCTTCAGGAAACTTTGCACCCCCCCCCCGCCCCCAAAAAGCAAATTCACTTCAGCTCAACCCTGGAAAGATTTGGAGTGATCTATCAAGCGGGGACTAAGAAAAAAGCAAGGTCCAAATGGCAGCACAACCACATAAAAAGCTGAATGGAAGTGCGCCAAATTTAGCAGAAAGCTAGATCTTGTTCCACAGGATGTGCTTTTTCGGTCGAACCTGGGCAGGGCATGCGCTGCTCTGTGAGGCATGCTGTATTCGAGTATGTACTATAAGCTCCACCCACTCTCTGCCAATATTTTTCATTGGTTTGTGCTATTGCCCTTTGTAAATGCTGGCTTCTGATTCATTAATAGGCTTTTTAGTCCCTCCTTAGTATCACCTTGACTTCATTTGTAACCTGCAATGAGGACAGGCCCTTTTACTTCTGTTGTTACATGGTATGTCTTATTTAGTCTGTGAGCACTAATTCTTTAATGAGCCTGCTCTGCTTTGTCAGCCTTTTTCAGTCTTTTTCTGTCTTTTTTTGTTTTTGCCTTTTTATTCTGCCTTTCTCTGTTAGCCTCTGTTTTTCTTGCCTTTCTTTCCCACCACTGCTGCCCCCCCGGACCCTGACCACCAGCGTGTTGCCGCTCCCGCCTCCCAGCTGCTCCCCCTCCCCTCGACCCCTACTTAATGGTGGCCACTATGCGACAAGACAAGCAAGACCTCTGACCTCCTGGTCAGGGGAACGGCTCTCCCATCGCACAGCTCTGTCATTAAGCCAATGCCTCCAGCACCTTCTGGTGTCCCAGGTAGGTGGTTGAGGGCCTCCTCCACCCACAGGCTCTTTCCTGTGCCTCATCCCTGGTGGTCCAGTGGAAGAGCCTCCTCTTTTGCTGGTCAGCTCTGTCAACCTTTTTCTGTGTTTTTCTGTTTTGCTGTTTTTCTGTCTGCGCCCATCCGCGACCGTGACCAGCACCAGGGACCCTGGTCCCCTGACTCCCCGTTCACCAACACCATCACAGGCTACATTGCTCCCCACACCCTCGCCTCCACAGACTACAGGGGCGTAACAAACACCCCCGCAGCCCCCGCGGTGCGGGGGGGCCCCCACTCTTCAGTAAATGAAGGGGGCCCCCTCAGCTCTTCGGTAGAGAGCTGTGAGAGAGAGGCTTGCTCTAAATCAAGCCTCTCTCTCTAACTAAAGCAGCTTGCACGGAGCTCCTGCGCTGACCCAGGACTGAAGAGAAACAATGTAACAAGTTACATTGTTTCTCTTCAGTCAGAGCCACCAGCCAGTCCCGGAACAAGGATGGGGGTGGGGGCCCCAGAGACAGCAGGAGGCAGCACAGAGGAGAGCTGACAGGGGGAAAGGATGGGGGTGGGGGCCCCAGAGACAGCATTCACCACATGGCACAGAGCTGACTTCAGCAGGAAAGTTTGCAGCTCCAGAAACAGGATCTGCTGGGACACATTAGAAGGTGAGAGTTAGAGCTATTGATGTAATGGACAATGTATTTTACCTGTGCGTTTTCTGTTTGGAGTGGAGGGAATGTGTGTGGTGTCAAGTGGACAAATATGGTTTGGATTTGAATTGTTAGTTATGGAATTGTGTTGCGTGGATTGGATCTGTGTAGTGAAATAATGTGGCATGGTGTGCAGTGTAATTATGTGGTATTGAGTGGAGTGGGATTGTGTGTTTTGAAGTGGTATTATCTGGAATGCTATTTTGTGTTGTGGAGTGGAATGTAGTGGAGTTTACTTATGTGGTGTGCTGTTAAATATTGTAGCATGATGTAGAATTTTGTGGTGTAGATTGGATGTATGTGGTGTGGTGTGCATTTGTAGTGTAAGTCTGAATTATGTCGTTTTTTGTGAATTATGTGGTGTGGAATGGAATTGTGTAGAGTTGAATTGTGTGACGTGGAAGTTGCGCTGTTGAGTGAAATTATGTTGAGTGGTATTATGAGGCATGGTGTGAAGTGTAGCTATGTGGAGTGTTTTAACGTGGCATACACTGGATTTATGTGGAGTGTATGTATGCAGTATGGAGTAGGGCATAATTATGTGGAGGTTAATTATGTGGAGCTGAGTGGTATTATGTGGAGTGTTATTATGCTGTGTGATAAATTGTGTGTGTATGAATTGTGGAATTGTGTGACGTGTGGAATTATGTGGCATGGTGTGGTGTATAATTATGCGGAGTGGAATTATGCAACATGTTGCAGAGTTGTATTTTGTGGAGGGTAATTATGTGTTTTAGAGTTGAGTACAAAAATGTTGTGTGAAGTGTAATTATATAGGTTGAAGTGGAATTATGTGTAGTTGAGTTGTGTGGAGTGTAATTATGTGGTTGGGAGTGCTATTAAGTTGTGTGGAATGTTATTCTGTGATGTGGAATTATGTGGTATGGAGTGAAGTGGAAATATGTGTATTTTTAGGATTGTAATTATGTGGTATGGAATGTTGTAGGGTTAAATTATTTATAGTTGAATTGTGTGGTGTGGAATTATAAGCAGGGGCGTAACACAGGCCCCCGCAGCTCCCACGTTGCGGGGGGACCCCAGAGCTACAGAGCCTCCCTCGGTGCCAGCAAGCACTACACATCTGTGACTGTCTGGGATAGGTAATTAATTATTATAGGTAGGTTATGTAACTTACGCTCGCTGTAGACTTTTCTTTATAAATTAAATGGTAAAATTTAAATAATGGTAATGATGCACACTGCGCAGCGTGCAGATGTCTCCGCCGCCACGTCTGCGCGGTCTTACTCCTCACCCTTAGGGTGGGGCTGGTGACCAATTGTCATGCACATTGCTGACTGGTGAAGCGAGGAGGCATCCCGGAGGCCAGAGTGGAGACAATTGAGAGGTAACGTGCGACGGAGACCACCTGCCATAATTTAATTATTTCTCTGGCTAGCCTTGTTTGCCCTGTCTTCTGCGGCCCGTGCAGGTGAGTCTGTCTGTTCGCCCAGTCTATGCCACCCCCCCGCAGACAAGTGCACCCCACCCAAAATTCATTGTGACGACCACTTGTGTGCGTAAGGTCTCCAGTTTAGAGTGAAGGCGTTCAGAAAAAGAAAGGAGCCTTTGGTACATGAAGGTTGTTTGGAAAATATGGGGGGGGTTATGTTACACATTAAAGATTAAAAGTGCGTGTCATCAGTTTCACCTGCGATTTATGTTGATTTGCGGATTTTACAGAAAACACAAAAATCGTCATTGAAGTTTGTGGGCACAAGAAAATGTACCCTTCACCTATGAATTTACACCTTCGTCTGTGACTTTGGGAGAAGTTTCCCGGTTTCGCCCGACTTTGTCAAGGCAAAGTGGTACCCACTTCCCCCAAAACTGACCCGATTTCTTGTCGCCGATTTCTAGTTGTCGAGTGATGTCAGTTCTGAAGGGGCGGGTCCAGCTGAACTGGACATCAGGGTGTGAGTGGGTGGGGGGGGAGGATTGGGGCTGAGAGTGGGAGGATTGGGGCTGTGGTGGCAGTGGTGCTACATAAATTGCAGCTTGCAGAAAAAGTGGTTTCTAGCTGAAACAGATAAAAGTTACTAAAATACAGCGACATGCGTTGCTGCAGTCGAATGCCCTTTGCTAAAATTGGCAGGCCACTTTTCAGCTACTCTTTGCTGTTTCGTTGTTAAACTGAGACTGAGATGAAACATTTGCTTTAAAAGGTGCAAAAATTAAGTATAAGTATCACAAAATGTGCGGCATTGGGCCGCATAATTTGCCTTTTCCTGCTGCATAATTGAGTTCCTGCAGCATAATTCTCATGGCTCTGCATCCCCTCTGTTCACTGCTGTCGCAAAGAACCACCAATCCTACCCCATTGATATGAAAGGAAAAAAATAACATTTACAGACTTTCTACGTTACGAAGCATGTTCTACCAGAGGTTGAACGTGATGTCCGTGGAAACAGGCACCAGCGTGTGTAACTCTCTTCTCTTTCTGGACTTTTTTTTTAACACCAGCACAATCTACCTCACTTGCGACCTTTGAACTGTGGGGCGCTCCGTGCACTTTTCCGTCCTGAAGCCGTCGTACTCCGCTCAGTAACAGTAAAAGGATCAATATTTCTGGTCCATAAATGGATCCAAATCCCTGACTCTGTGGGTGTGACAAAATCACCCAGCATCCTGCCCCAGAAACCTGCCAGCCCCACAGACCTATCCAGGCAGAGAAACCTGCCAGCCCCACAGACCTCTGGGCACAGAAACCTGCCAGCCCCACAGACCTCTCTGGGCACAGAAACCTGCCAGCCCCACAGACCTCTCCAGGCAGAGAAACCTGCCAGCCACACAGACCTCTCCGGGCACAGAAACCTGTCAGCCTCACAGACCTCCCCAGGCAGAGAAACCTGCCAGCCCCACATAACTCCCCTAGCACAGAATCCTCCCAGCCCCTAAGACCTCCACAGGCAGAGAAACCTGCCAGTCCAACAGACCTCCCCGGGCACAGAAACCAGCCAGACCCACTGACCTCCCCAAGAACAGAAACCTGCCTGTCCCACAGAATCTGCCAGCCCCACAGACCTCACCAAGCACAGAAACCTGCCAGCCCCACAGACCTCCCCGGGCACAGAAACCTGCCAGCCCCACAGACCACACCTAGCACAGAATCCTGCCAGCCCCACAGACCTCCCAGGCCCAGGCAGAGAAACCTGCCAGTCCCACAGACCTCCCCTGGCAGAGAAACCTGCCAGTGCCATAGACCTCCCTAGGCACAGAAACCAGGCAGTCCTACAGACCTCCCCATGCACAGAAACCTGCCAGTCCCACAGACCTCCGAGGGTACAGAAACCTGCCAGTCCCACAGACCTCCCCAGGCACAGAAACCTGGCAGTCCCACAGACCTCCCTGGGCACAGAAACCTGCCAGCCCCACAGACCTCACCAAGCACATAAACCTGACAGCCCCACAGACCTCCCCGAGCACAGAAACCTGCCAGTCCCACAGACCTCCACAGGCACAGAATCTTCCATATCCACAGACCACTCGAGGCAGAGAAAAAACCTGCCAGTCCCACAGACCTCCCCAAGCACAGAATCTTGCCAGCCCCACAGACCGCCCCAGGCAGAGAAACCTGCCAGTCCCACAGACCTCCACAGGCAGAGAAACCTACCAGCCACACAGAACTCCCCAAGCACAGAATCCTCCCAGCCCCACAGACCTCTCCAGGCAGAGAAACCTGCCAGTCCAACAGACCTACCTGGGCACAGAAACCAGCCAGTCCCACTGACCTCCCCAAGTACAGAATCCTGCCACTCCCACTGACCTCTCCAGACAGATAAACCTGTTAGCCCCACAGACCTCCCAGGGCACAGAAACCTGCCAGTCCCACTGACCTCCCCAGGCACAGAAACTTGTTAGTCCCACAGACCTCCCAGGGCACAGAAACCTGCCAGTCCCACAGACCTCCCCGGGCACAGAAATCTGCCAGCCCCACAGACCTCACCAAGCAGAGAAACCTGCCAGCCCCACAGACCTCCCCAAGCACAGGAACCTGCCAGTCCCACAGACCTCCCCAGGCACAGAATCCTGCCAGTCAAACAGACCTCCCCAAGCAAAGAAACCTGCCAGTTCCATTGACCTCCCCGGCACAGAAACCTGCCAGCCCCACAGACCTCCCCGGGCACAGAAACCTGCCAGCCCCACAGACCTCCCCGGGCACAGAAACCTGCCAGTCCCACAGACCTCCCCAGGCAGAGAAAGCTGCCAGCCCCACATACCTCCCCAAGCAGAGAAACCTGCCAGTCCCACAGACCTCCCCGGGCACAGAAACCTGCCAGTCCCACAGACCTCTCTGGGCACAGATAACTGCCAGTCCCACAGACCTCCCCGGGCACAGAAACATGCCACTCCCACTGACCTCTCCAGGCAGAGAAACCTGTTAGCCCCACAGACCTCCCCGGGCACAGAAACCTGCTAGTCCCACAGACCTCTCTGGGCACAGATACCTGCCAGTTCCGTTGACCTCCTCGGCACAGAAACCTGCCAGCCCCACAGACCTCCCCGGGCACAGAAACCTGCCAGCCCCACAGACCTCCCCGGGCACAGAAACCTGCCAGTCCCACAGACCTCCCCAGGCAGAGAAAGCTGCCAGCCCCACATACCTCCCCAAGCAGAGAAACCTGCTAGACCCACAGACCTCCCCAGGCAGAGAAACCTGCCAGTCCCACAGACCTCCCCAGGCAGAGAAACCTGCCAGTCCCACAGACCTCTCTGGGCACAGATACCTGTCAGTCCCACAGACCTCCCCGGGCACAGAAACATGCCAGTCCCACAGACCTCTCTGGGCACAGAAACCTGCCAGTCCCAAAGACCTCCCCAGGCAGAGAAACCTGCCAGTCCCACAGACCTCTGCGGGCACAGAAACCTGCTAGTCCCACAGACCTCACTGCCGGGGCACATGAGAACGTTTTTCTATTTATGGGCTGTGGCCAAAATAGAATAATCTTACTATGGGCTAATTATTGTTGCTATGTCAGTGCAAAATGAATTTGTTCTGTTTTTTACCTGGTGTTAAAGTGGATGTCTTATGGCCCGAAGTTGTAGGTCTGTTGTTTTTCTAATGAGATCGGTCCATAATTGAAATAAGAGGCATGTCTGGCATCTTCACAGTGGCGTAAGATAAGCCCCCGCAGCCCCCTCGGTGCAGGGTGGGCCCTCAAGCTCCAGGGGGCCTCCTCTGCAAAAGTGGTAGGTGGTGGCCCGGGGAGGGGGCCCCCTCCGTGTACTTTGCAGGGGGGCCCCCTCAACTTTCGTTACGCCACTGACAGACTACATACTGCTCAGAGACCTGAACTTCCACCTAGACAACCTCAGTGACCCCAACACCACCACCCTCATAGAGAATCTCGCCAACATTGGACTGAAGAAACTCCTCTCCACCCCCCCCCCACATGGCAGGGTTCACTCTTGACAACCATCTTCCCAGGAGGAAACAACATTCACTTTATTCACACCATGGAACCACTCTGGGTGGACCACCGCTGCATCTATTTCTCCTTCTCGAAACCGACTGCACACAAGCTCACACCACTCCTCTCATGCAGAAAGTGGAGCAAAATCACAGTAGAACACCTCACCTCTGCCCCCGGCTGCACTCCTCCCACTACCATGACAGACAACAACAGAGCAGCATGCAACCTTCACCAGTGGATCGCCAACTGCGCCAACACTCTCGCCCCCCTCCAGAACTCTACCGGATGACACAATGCGAAATTCACCTGGTTCTCCACGGACTTCTGAGAATCCAAGCGCCTCTGCCAACGCCTCATCCCTGGTGGTCCAGTGGAAGAGCCTACTCTTCTGCTGGTCCGCTCTGTCAGCCTTTTTCTGTCTTTTTCTGTTTTGCTGTGTTTCTGTCTGCGCTCATCCGCGACTGTAACCAGCACCAGGGACCCTGGTCTCCTGACCCGCCGCCACTATGACCCCAGCACCCTCCACGCTATCAACCCTGGATGCAACAACAACTGCCAGCTCTCTAGACCGAGCAAATCTCAAGGCCTGTTCTTCTGCTGACAGTGCCGCTGCACCTTCACCCACCTCTGGATCCAGACACCCACCCCCAATCCACCAGACGCCAGCGTACACAAACCCCTGAGCTGCATCCTCCTTAATGTGCGGTCCCTGCACAGACACTCAGTAGAAGTTTGAAACCTCCTCAATACTCACTTGCCTAATGTTGCCTTCCTCACAGAGACATGGACCAACGCCAGCTCTGCACCAGACATCACAACTGTCATTCCCCATGGATACAAGATCCTAAGGAAAGACTGCCCCAGAGGAGGCCTCGCCATCATTCACAAAAGCTGTCTCCGACTGTCAACCTCCAGCTCGGATGATGCCTCGCCCCCCCATGGAACACATCCACTTCCAGTTCCAGCCCAGCCCCTGAACAACACTCTGCAGAACACTCACGTACAGACTGCACGGTCCCCGCTCCCCGTTCATCAACACCATCGCAGACTACATCACTCCCCACGCTCGCGCCTCCACAGACTACATACTGCTCGGAGACCTGAACTTCCACCTAGACAACCTCAGTGACCCCACACACCGCCCTCGTAGAGAATCTCACCAACATTGGACTGAAGCAACTCGTCTCCACCCCCACCCACATGGCAGGGTTCACTCTTGACAACCATCTTCCCAGGAGAAAACAACATTCGCTTTAGTCACACCACGGAACCACTCTGAGTGGACCACCACTGCATCTATTTCTCCTTCTCGAAACCCACTGCACACAAGCTCACACCACTCCTCCCATGCAGAAACTGGAGCAAAATCACAGTAGAACACCTCACCTCTGCCCTCAGCTGTACTCCTCCCCCTACCACGACAGATGCCAAAACAGCAGCAATCGACCTTCACCAATGGATTGCCAACTACACCAACACTCTCGCCCCCCTCCAGATCTCCACTAGATGACACAATGTGAAAGCCACCTGGTTCTCCACGGACCTCTGAGAATCTAAGCGCTCTTGCCAATGGTTTATCCCTGGTGGTCCAGTGGAAGAGTCTGCTCTTCTGCTGGTCCGCTCTGTCAGCCTTTTTCTGATCTTTTTCTGTTTCGCAGTATTTATGTTTGGGCCTATCCATGACCATGACCAGCACCATGGACCCTGGTCCTCTGACCCGCCGCTGCTATGAACCCAGCACCCTCCATGCACTCAACCCTGGATGCAACAACAACTGCCAGCTCTCTACGCCAAGCAAATCTCAAGGCCCGTTCTTCTGCTGACAATGCCACAGCACCTTCACCCACCTCCAGACCCGGACACCCACCCCCAATCCACCAGATGCCAGCGTACACAAACCCCTGAGCTGCATCCTCCTTAACATGCGTTCCCTGCACAGACACTCAGTAGAAGTTTGAAACCTCCTCAACACTCACTCACCAGATGTTGCCTTCCTCACAGAGACATGGACCAACGCCAGCTCCGCACCAGACATCGCAACTGTCATTCCCGATTGATACAAGATCCTGAGGAAAGACCGCCCCAACCGCAACCTGGAGATACTGCAAAACCCTGGAAGCATGCTCTCCCTACAAGGTCGCCACCACATCCCACCACTAACTCATCAAATCAACTAAGAAAAATTTAATTCAGGACAGAATCCTGTCCAACGCCCACAACTTCAAGGAACTCTTCACCATCATACAAGAAGTCACCAGCCCCTACAATGAAACTACTGATGCCCCTCCCTCCCAAGACCTCTGAAACAAACTCAGCTCCTTCCTCCACCACAAGATCAGGTTACTCTACAACAACTTCAAAGACCAAGACCACAGTATCGACCCAACACCCCCACCAACACCACCACCCACCGACCTTCCTCACCTGGACCACGGTCAACACAGAAGACACAGCAACGACTATGAAAAGCATCTACTCCAGATCACCCACCGACCCTGCCTGCCGCACATCTTCCACAGGGCTGCCATTGCACCCAAACTTCGATGAACAATCAACTGCGCTCTCGAAACAGCCACTTTCCCTGATGACTTAAAACGTGCCGAAGTGAAATCCCTTCTCAAGAAGCCCTCTGCAGACCCGACAGACCTCAAGAACTACAAACCCATCTCTCTTCTCCCCTTTGCCGCCAAAGTCATCGAGAAAGTCAGCCCACATTTCCACTCACTGTGAGGAAAACAGAGTTCTAGTTAAGCTAGTTGTGATGGGTAGGAAAGTGTGCAGAGGACAGAGTCTGATGGAAGATGTAGTTAAGGTAAACACTCCTCCACCCAGCTAACGCACTTCATAGAAACTAACAACATCCTTGACTCCACTCAACCCGGATTTCTCAGTAACCACAGCACTGAGACTGCCCTCACAGCCGCCACTGATGACATCTGCACCCTCCTTGATCAAGGCCACACTGCAGCCCTCATCCTACTAGACCTCTCAGCAGCCTTCAATACAGTTTTCCACCTCACACTAGCCGCCAGACTCCATGACGCCGGCATCCAGGGAACTGCCTTAGACTGGATTCAATCTTTTCTCTCAGGCAGAACACAAATAATTAAACTCCCACCCTTCCTCTCCGAACCCACAGAGATCAGATGCTAGGTCACAGGATTCTCCACATATTCCCTGCTCTCTGCCTCATACACTCACACAGCACCCAACATTCACAGATTTGACTTTGAAACAATTCTCACAAATACACACTTTTTCATATTCACACTCACACTCACCTTCACATTCACCCTCACCATGGCCCCAAAGAAGCAGACAAGGTTCACTGAGAAGGAGTTGGAATTGCTTGTAGATGAAATAATCAGAGTGAAGCCACATTTATTTGGGAACCTAGTCCAACAGACCACCCTGTCACAGAGAAACAGGATGTGGGACAGGATAGTCAACAAGGTGAACGCTGAAGCACCTGTACGGTGCAAAATGGATGATATCGGGAATAGGCACTTTGACAAGCTAAGGAGGGTCAAATAAATGATAGCGTAAGAACACGCCTAAAGTCAGCATACTGGATGTGGCCTTCCTGCACCACCTGTCCACTTCACTTCCTGTGAGGAGAAGGTGCGCGCCATTCTTCCGCTAGAGGGCGTCCATGGAATCACAGGAGCACAAGAGTCTGGTGAGTACCTACTCTACATTCCAATAATGTTACCAATTACACCTCTGTGGACATTACTGTCAAGGATACAGTTATACAAATGACTGTTTTTAAAATGAAATAAAACCTACATTAAATGAGCATGTGATGTGTATGTCATAATGATAAAAAACAAACATGCAATGGAATAGAAAATGCAGCAAATTCCTACAATGTACATACGTCTAACAAACCCACAGCAAGGCTTTGTGCTACAAACACCAGTCACCAGTGTCAGCCATCTTGCCAGCACAGTTACACACACTCTCAGGGAAGCTGAGTCACATGTAGGCTTTTTGGGATGGCTAAGAAGGTGGGTGTGGGCACATGCCTGATGGGAGTTGTAGTGGCATCAAACACTCCTCCTTCCACACAGCCCAACAGGCTCACCTGAATCCATGCTTGCTTGACTGTGAGTGGAAATCTACTTGCAAGATGGCTGACACTGCTGCATTGTGTCTGGAGCAAAAGGCCTTCATGGGATTTGTAGTCAAGTCAAACATAAGGCATCAGTGTCAGCCATATTGTCAATACATTTCCACTCACTGTGAGGAAAGCTGAGTCCTAGGGAAGCTAGTTGTGATGCGTAGGAAAGTATGCAGAGGACAGAGACTGATGGTAGATTTAGTTAGGGTAAACACTCCTCCACCCAAGCAGCACAAACAGTTCATCTAGGCCTAGAGCTACCTGACAGCTAATGGAGGTGTACTAACAACATTTCTGACACTGTTGCATGGTGCCTGGAGCACAGGGAATTGATAGGAGTCCGCTTACAGTTCCACACTCACCATCAGGGACAGCATAGTCCCAGGTGTGCTGTTTAAGCTAGGTGGCAAGAGTGTGTGTAGAACAGGGCCTGCTGGGAGATGTAATCAGATCTGACACTCCTTCTCCCACACAGCCCAAACATCCCACCAGGATCCATGTCACCTGACAGTGAGTGGAAATGTACTGACAATATGGCTGACACTGGTGCCTGTTGTTTGCTTCAGACACCAGTCCATTTTGTCAGCCATATGGTCAGTACATTCCCATTGACTGTCAGGGACAGCATAGTTCCAGGTGTGTGTGCTAAAGCCATGCACTGTGTCAGTCATAGGATGTCACAAACCAGTCAATGTCTTTGGACATGTAACGGGAACGAAACACAACATGCCCATTTATGCACATAGCCGGACATATTTATTAATCACCACCTTGTCAGAATTAAATTGTACCCCAAAATATAGGCCAGCATCATGGATGAAGGAGTCCAATCTATGTACATTAACTCATCATTCGGTGCAGTAGCCTATGTAATGGTTATGATTTGAGGGATAGTGGACATTCACATAAATCATTTTGACTTTTATGGACCCACAGGGTGAGCTGGGAACACTCTAGGAACTGACCAGGACAGCCAGTCCCAGACTCTGGTCAACCAGAAGTGCACCAGCTTTGATGTCTCTCAACAATCCTTGGACGACGAGAACCATGCTGCCCCATCAGGTTTGGGTCGCCAGACAGCACCAGCGGCCACTACAGCAGGATCCTCTGCGGTCACTCCCATCTCAGCAGACAACACCCAGCTGACCCTTACCCTCATGGACACAGCAGCCCAAGCCACCACTGACACAGGGTGTCAGCACAGCAACACAGGGCACTCTAGAGTTGGCGGACAACAACACCCCAGTCAACAAAGAAGGAGGCTTAGTGTTGACTGTGCCAATAACAACTGGGCCTGCTCGTGTGGGTAGGGGTGGTTGGAGGGGCCGTGGGGACATGTACTGTCATGCAGCTGGTGCTGCTGATGAGGAGCACCCAAACCTCTCACGGATCCTCAATGCCTACGAGGTTTGCCAGGAAGATTATAGCCAGGTCGTTGGGATCCTCAGGACCATTCAACAGCAGCATGCAGGCCAAAGTGAAAAACTGGACATGTTCATGAGCAAAATGGATGACATGACTACTGTACACGGGGACATTGTCACCTGTCTCTGTCAGATTGCTAACAACATGTCCACACCTCCCTGTGTGCCCAAAACATCCAGTGCAGCAACATCAGCACAAGCCACAGGGAGGGATGTGGACTCTGGTGGAGAGTCCCCAGCACCGCTGCAACCTGCACCTGAGGGTCCCCCCAAAACGTGGAAAGGGTCGTCCGAGGAAAAATCCAGGAGAGACATCACCATTGTGTGAAAAAATCTCCCACCTTAATTCCCCAAAATAAATTACTTTTATCAAAAGTACTTGCCCATGTCATGACTTAGAAAACTGAATGTACATATTGTAATGACCTGCAAACTCACAAAGAAGAAAATGGAACAACATTGGTAACAACTTACTTCCAAAGAGTAAACTAAGGGCTTGTGAGTAAATGTATCATGACATAGCATTATAGATGGACCGAACAAGGTTATCACATAACCTGTAAACATGGTACAGATTCAATGGAAGTCAACTTTATACAAAACTATCTCCATATGCCAGCTCAATCAACAATCGTTGTTAGCAAACCAAATCTTCATGGATCACTTTTGTAGATAAAAATGTTTGGAGTTGTGTGATAACAGACAAGGCACAACTCAATGTGGGACACAGGTTTATTTTCCAGATACAACCTGCCAAATTAACACAACCTAAGGTCACATGACACATGATCAAAATTACCACAAATTGAACAAATAAAATATCTGGTCAGAAGGTAGTCTGTGCTATGGATTTCCACAAAAGTTCAAAGTTGTAGAATGTCACGGCCTGATGGGTCTGGTGAGGACACAATTTTGATGTTGACATGGCAAAGTACTCTGGTAAGGAGACACAAAGAACAGAGTCAGTAACTCAGGAATAATGTTGTAACCTTTGTCAGCTAAAGCACATGAATGTCAGTGTGAACACGAGCTAGTATTGAGGGTAGCATTGTACTTGTCGATAGTTAATTTTTTATTACCCATCTCTGTACAAACCTCAGGAAAATCAACGTACACTCACCAGCATACACACACATTGTAAAACAACAACACACAAAAAGCTGTTTGCAATTGTCATCTCCTCTCATTAAATACTTACACTCAGGTGAAGAATTTGCGGTTAAGTTGGTGTCTCAAATCCCCACCATCATCCTCATCACCACTAGCAACATGTCCCAAGCCGGGATCCTCCCTTGGTGGTGGCAGCTGGTCTCTGTCGTCCTGTATTAGAAAAATTTCCTTCCAGATTGCAAGGTTGTGGAGCATGCAGCAAGCGGTGATGATCTTGCACACCTTCAAGGGGTCACATTGTAGTGCTGCTCCAGTGCGATCCAGACACCGGACCTTGTTTGTTTTCAGGAGACCAAATATTCGCTCAACAACTCGCCTGGTACGACCATGTGCCTCCTTAAAATATACTTCTGCAGGGGTGACTGAGTTGCGCTGAGGTGTCAGCAACCAGTGAATGTTGAGGTATCCAGAGTCACCGACATAGAGCACAGAAAAAGGTTCAGTTGTCTGACAACAAAGCGCTATCTGACATTCAATTGACACACACTACTACATACACATGAAACATCACCTACCAACAAGCCAGGCCCAGTCACGTTGCAGCTGAGACATCATATGGGGGATGACACTTTTCCTCATGATGTAGGCATCATGTGCCGAGCCATAGAAAATGCACAGATGTGGGATATCTACATGTCCGCCAAACACACTACCTGGACATTGATTGAGTCTAAGTGCTTAAGGTTTTTGCAAACAGGTTCATTGGCCTGTGGTGGTACCAATGCAACATGTGTCCCATCAATTGTTCCGATGACATACAGAATATGTCCCAAGGGCGAATAATTCCCCCTTGATGTCAGAAAGGTCACCTGGTGTTGGGAACTTGATGTACTGTTCCAGATGATGTAGCAATGCCTCCAACACATCATGCAGGACATGACTAAAGATTGCTTGCGACATTCCACCAGATGTTGCCACAGTATACTGGAAGGAACGAGTGGAAAAAATATGTAAGGCAGCATGACCTTCACCTTGGGTGTCAGTGCAGTTGGATATGTGCGACCAGGCATCATATGTGGGGTCAACTGCTCAGTCAACTGTTCAATGATTGGCCTGGTGAAACGATATTTTCGGAATGTGTCACACTCTTCCATGGTCAGCAGGTCTGTAAAGGGCCTGTAGAGTGGTGGTTGTCTGCGATATCTATGTGTAGAGTGTAAACACAATTGTTTTTAGTTACAAATATACAAAATAGCATGCGTTAATGCAAACAGAACATGACGTATGATCACAAAATATACAATAGAATATTTGTAACACATGCTTTAATGAATACAGTTGATATTAGGTATATTTCACAGTATTCTTCCCCTTGCAATATCTGTTACCACGGTATGGTGTCACATAAATCTGAGTGCCATAATGCCAAAATCAATATTGTCTGTCACTGTTCATGTTAAACAAATATCACTTACTAAATAATTCCCCTCCAAATAAGCTGAGATATAGGTTTGTGACAAAAATTACATGCTTAAAATGTACCCACAGAAGGATCAAGAACTGCCAGATTTGTGGAACACCATATACATACAGCATCTCACTTAGGAAATTATGCACACTAATGTCATAGGGTGGAGACTGTCATGTCGTCAGGTCTGCATCATTCAATGGTAAATGCTTCAACCATGAACTAATCACCAAACATTTTGATTCAGAAATCACACTGATTGCACACTGGGTCACGCAGTCCCCAAATGCAGTGCATATGTAAAGAATGGTCGTGTACCTCCACTAAAAGTCCTTGGAACTGTGACCAAGCTTAGGAGGGTAAAAGGAGAACTCATAAATCATGTTTGTATTAGCCTCAAATTCAGTGTGTCAAGTGCCCCTCAAGGTTAGTTCCTCATGGGAGTGTGAGCTAGTCATATAAATGTCCATTTCATCTTTAAAAAACATGTAATGTTCAAAGATACAATCATTTCAGAAGTGTCTGCATCGCCCATCTCTCTGCTGCTGTTACCAATCCTCTGGGGGCTACTATGGAACGTACAGTGGTCAGGGCCCCAGCCTTCACCGAAGAGGCGAACCAGGCCCAGTCTGGCACCCCCCTGCCACTGTATAGGCAGCTGTATGGCAAACAAGAGGAGCAGGGCAGTGATGATGCATTTTCATTGGACATGTGCAATTACCATGCACTGCTAGCATTAGGAATCTCATAGGCAAGCATGCAAACTGTTTTTGGTAAGTTTAACAGTGTGTAGCTAGCTATTCTGGGCAGGTACAGTGCTGTAGAAGTGTGTGTACTGGGGTAAACATCGTATCAATGTTCTCATGGGATGGAGTCATCATTGAATACAGTACAACTGCACATAATGCCATATGCCTACCCCTGAGACATTGTTGCCAATCTGACCATGACCTATGTGTAAATGTGTCTGACTCATAAACATGTTGCATGTGAACTAAGGGTCTATCACCATATCATTCTTACACCCATGAGAAGGCTAAGATTTGGAGGACCATCACCCTGAAGGTGCGCACCGTGGGGTGGAGTTGCGGCGTGTCCGTCATTGCTGCAAGAGCTGCAGGACCTTCCCGCTGGTCCAAGAAGATTGCTGAAGTCCAGCTGGGCCTGTCACGTCCAACCAAGAGGGGCGGGCAACGCGTCCTGAGCCCCCACATGCTCTGCATCCAAGGGGTGGTCGTCCCTGACCTTGATGGGTAGTTGAAAGTGAAACAGCAGCAGGGAGGGTGTGAGTGTGTGCCTTGTTGCACAGTTTTCTTTAACCATGCATGTTGTAGTATCTTAGCCTGCTGGCCCTTTTACAGGTCGTAAGTCAGCCAAACCTATTGTTCATTTTTAAAAGATGCATATGCAGAAGGCTCATTAGATGCACAGCTATGCCCATTTCACCAGGGACATATGAGTAACTTATGTTCAGGGTAGTGACAGTAGTGCCTTGCTCATGTGATAAGCACCAATTACAAAAATGTGTGCATGGGGATAACCTTCAGCAGTAATGTGATAGCTCAACATGTGTCTGCACATTGACTAATGTGTGAGCCTGCTCTCAGTGTGGTTTTATCCAATCAGTGAAGTATGTGGAGCATGTGTTGTATATATTGAGTCCTAGGTAAGTTTTACTTAGTTAGTGTGACAATGTTCAGTCCCAGCCGTCCTGCTCAGTGTTATTAAATGTATCCCATGGGAAAATCACAGCTATACTAACTCTGGTTACATGTCACACTGGCCTTACACATGATTCTGTGGAATATTCCATTCTCTCAATTCAAAAGAGTGAGTCCATGTGTCAGTAACAAAACATGTCATTCAGTGTCAAACACAGGTGGTCACTGGTGGAAAAATGGCTGAAATTGTAAGGTATGATGTTCGATACACATTCACAACAGTTGTCATGTGTGTAAATGCTCTTGACTATTCATACTTGAGGGTTTTGTAAACCATGTGTATGATGCATCACTGTCAGATTGATGAATATAGGCCCCAGCTAGGCCAGCAGGACACAAGGGTTCGCTCTCCTGCAAATGGAATCTACAAGGAAGTTGGCACGGAAACTGCAAAGTACAAAGACAAAGTTTATTAACCCTTAAGGGTGGTCCTACAACCCATACAACACTCTTCAGTATTGCATAGGGTAGCACAAAGAACTTGCGTACACGGTCCCCTTTTATACACAACAGAGGGGCTCATAAGTGGGTGGATACAACATGAGGCAAAGAGTATTACCTTTTATGGTCATTGTCGATACAGAATCAATATGTGGGCGGAGTAACTAATTTCCTGAGCCCGCGAAAACATGGTCAAGTAAGGACTAACTGATAACAGATGTGGTCAAGTCTGGGCATGCGCCAGACGGACAAAGGGACTATTTATAGACTGTTACTAGGCAGATTACAAGAGCAACTAACACGAAGATAGGACTCTTCTCGTGCTACGCACGTGGAGGCATGACAATACAAAATGGAGTCCAGACTTTAGTCAACATAACGAGAGAAACTCGGTCATAAAAGGGAATTCATGTCTTTAGTGAATGCTTACTCACATCGTTATTTCAATTTTCAACAGACGACCCTTTCAGCATTTACTGAAGACATCCGGTTTATTAGAATAATCATCGTATATATCAATCTTCATCATTTCTTCTATTTCTTTAGTCAGATGTTTCTGGTAAGTGACATTGGCAATAGCTTTCTTATCAGGAATGCAGAGGGACACACATAGGGAACAGAGTAAAGGACCACATTGGATACAAATGCAACAAGAAAACAGAATTGCTACAATGATACAGAGACCAGTTAGAACCTTCCATCCCCAAGTGGTAATCAATGCCCAAAACCATCCAGAAAAGGTCCAAGCGCCATTTTCTGTATGGATTTCAGCTGCAATTTTATGCAGTTTATTGATAGCATTATAAACTGATGGCGTGTGGTCAGGAATAAACACGCAACAACTACTTCCGATAATTTTACAAGCTCCACCTCGGTCAGCTAACATAACATCTAACACCATACGATTCTGCAATGCAACAATTCTAGTAATTTGTAATTCTTCCGTAAGATTCCCAAGAGCAGCAGCGGTTTGATTTGTCACAGCCTCTACAACTCTTGTTAACCTTCGAACTTTCCTACTATTTAGGGCAGCTCCAACAAAGAAAAACAATCCTAAATTAAAATCAATATACTGCCGCAGACTAGTGTCAGTCTGGTCCACGTCATCAATCGATAGAGTACGTTTATACCTATTTACAGTCACATTATTCAACAACTTCAAATCTTTATGATAAGATGCAGGTGCCAAGAATACAGGAGGTAATAGAAATGCTACATAACATACTCCAGACCAACCCGCTGGCAAACGGTAATAACCTTTATTTCCACACACGAAGTATGTATTATGGGATGCTAAGAAGGTACTATTATTCAACCCGTCGATATTTAAGATAGTGATGCAATCACTAACACCAACAGGAATATAACCCACACTCTGGACACACAGGTCCGCTTGAGCTTGTGCCACTTGAATCACAAATCGGTCTTTCCCCACAGTGTCTCTGGTGTTCGTGAAAATATAGGGAATCGATTCATTGTCCGGTCGATACTCTTCCCATTCCCAAATTGTCCCATTCGCTTGCGGATATCCATCTTTATCTTGATGACATTCCCTATTAAGTCTGAAGAGTAATCGTCCCACTGTAGGTTTCCGGGTGGCAAAAAGTAAAGTGTACCATGCTTTACAGGAGCCATTATGAGAGAAAGGAAGGGGTATAAACGGAGTTCCTCCTTTCTTCTGGTGAGCTGGCATCATGCCACATATCCAACAGTTCGTGGCATTGGTGGCAACATGGGTATGATGCAACATCTGGATGAAAGTGTTATTCAAATAAGACTGGCGATGCTTCAACTCTTGATACGGTAGTGTATAAAAGTAGTGCTCCTCAGGCACTGGAGTGGTCAACACAAGTAACTTTCGAGCAGAAGTCACATCCTCCACAAACCATGTGGTTATCCCAACAATAGCTACTGTAAACATAAAACCTGATGCACAAAGGATTTTCTTTTTCTCCATGTCAGAATGAAAAATCAATATCTTCCTGAAACTAAAAGGTTGTCAGAACTCTTCCCCTTAGGCAGCGGTTGATTTCTTCGCCAGCGGGCCAAGACGGGTGTCGCTACACTAATGCAGGGCTGATCCCCCCCCCTTGCCTCATTGGCTCTCCGTTTCACTAACCCAAGGGCCGTTCTCTGACAACGTGTCCTGAAACTGAAGAATTCACTTCCTTGGTCTGAGATGATATCGCCTTCCTCCAGGAATCACGTGGTCCGGAAAGAGCTCCTCAGTGTCATTCGGTTCCACAGCACGGCCTTTCTCTGCAGTCAGAATTTCTCGATGGTCGGTCAATACAGCAGGCTCCACCAATCCGGGCGGCACTTTGCGACAGTGCAGGGAATGGATCCAATTCTTTCGGTCGGAAACCCGCACAGCCGTCCTCGTTGCAAGTAGGACTTGCTCAAGACCAACCCATCTCGGCTCCAAGCTGTTCGTCCTTTCAAAAATCTTCACCATAACATAGTCTCCAGGTCGGAGACTGTGACCTTCGCCGGTGGACCGATCAGGGAGCGCCTCCCGGACCTGTTGATGAATAGAAACCAAGTTATCCATTAACTGTGCCAGATAATCATTCATCATTACACAAGGTACATCATACACAGCCTTAGGTCGTGGTGGACCCCAAATATTCATTGGGCGTCCAAAAACAATCTCGTACGGTGTAAGACCAGTTCGAGAGTGCGGTATCGATCTAATTGACAATAATGCCAGCGGTAAAGCATCTGGCCAAGTCAAAGAAGTCGAAGCTTGGATCTTAGCGATCTTGAGCTTCAGTGTACCCAGATGCCCAGACCCTTCAGAACATACTTTATAACATCCGCTATAAAGTGGGGTCCGTTATCACTCCACAGCAGTCTACAAACGCCATATCGAGGGAAGAACTCCTTCAACAGCATCTTGGCGGTAGTCATTGCAGTATTATCTTTCGTAGGGTATGCCTCGACCCATTTACTAAAGGCACATACCACTACTAGAACATACTTCAAATTGTTACAGCGCTCAAGCTGGATGTAATCCATCTGTAAAACCTCAAAGGGTGCAGTAGGTGTCGCAAATCCTCCTGCTAGAGTTCGAGTACCCTTTCCTGGGTTGTATCTTAGGCAAATCATGCAGGTCTGCACTACACTCTTTGCCGTGCTAGCAATCTCTGGATGCTCCCAGACTTGAGTAAGCAATTTTACAATTGCGGAAGCTCCAACATGTGCTAGCCCATGTGCCATCTGAACCATAGGTTGTACAAAAGCTGTGGGTAACTTCCATCTATCCATCTGCTTATTTCTCCAACAACCCTCATCATCCAATTCTCCATCATTGGACCATTGCTCCCGTTCTTTGTCAGAAGCGGTCCTCTGTATTTCCAGCACCTCTCTTTTTGCATCGTACCATCTTTCTACCTGCGACTTTACTACATACATGGCAGTAGCACCGGGCTGCATCGCAGTCTCCCGTGCCACCCGGTCTGCCAAAGCATTCCCTTCTCCGACTTTATCAACCACTTTCTTATGGGCACTACATTTAATGATAGCAATTTTCCTCGGATATGTCAATGCAGTCAAAAGGTTGTGAACTAACTCTCCATGCATTATTTGTACTCCATGCGATGTTAGAAACCCTCTCTCCTTCCAGAGTAGGCCGAAATCGTGCGCTACTCCGAAAGCATAGCGGCTATCTGTATAAACATTCACACACAATCCTGTGCTGAGCTCACATGCTCGTGTTAATGCTATCAGTTCCGCTGCTTGAGCTGATTTCTGTGGTATGCGTGCTATCTCCACTATTGTTTGCAGTGTGGTAATTGCATACGCTGCTGAAGTCGTACCATCTGGTAGCTTCAGGCATGATGCATCCACCCACAATTCTCCATCTACATCTGGAAAGGGCGTATCTTGGAGATCAATACGACCCTTTGTCTGTTCCTCAGTCACAAGAATACAATCATGTGCTTTCCGTGCCTCAGACTGAGCTTCCGGGAACGGCAACAATGTAGCCGGATTTAACGTTACACACCTCTTTAACGTAATATGAGGAGCCAAAAGCGTCAGCTCATATCCCGTTAAACGGGCACTGGTCAAATGCTGCGTCTTTGTCTGATTAAGCAGGGCATCAACAGCATGGGGGACTAATACCAACAGCTTATGAGATAACACAATTCCCTCGCTTTGGCGTATTGACACAGCTGTCGCCGCAACCGAGCGAAAACAACCAGGCAATGCTCGGGCAACAGGATCAAGTACAGCTGAAAAATACGCACAAGGGCGCTGCTTGTCGCCATGCATCTGCACTAAAACTGACAATGCACATCCATCTTTCTCATGCACATACAGCGAAAAGGGTTTTGTATAATCAGGGGTCCCTAACACTGGTGCTGAACAAAGGGCCTGTCGCAATTTCTGGAAGGCAGTGTCACACTCATTTGACCAAGGAAGCGGAATAGGTGTGTCTTTTGTCAAAAGGGCTAACAATGGCTTGGCTATGTGTGAAAACCCTAATATCCATTGCCTACAAAAAGAAACAAGACCCAAAAATGCACGCACGTCCTTCTGCGTGGAAGGCACTGGCGTGTCCAAAATTACTTGAATACGATCTGGTGTGAGTGCACGCCCCTCCTTACACAAAAGGTGACCCAGATAAGTCACCTTTGGTCTACAGAACTGTAATTTTTTCCTCGACACTTTGTGATTGTGAGATGCCAAAAAGGAAAGCAAGGATAACGTGCTTTTTTCACACAGCTCCGGAGTGTCAGCCGCCAACAAGATGTCATCGACATATTGTATGAGGGCGACTCCCTCGGGCAAAACAAAGGAGTCCAATTGTCTTTTCAAGGCTTGACTGTAAATGCTAGGGCTTTCTGTGTCGCCCTGAGGAACTCTACAAAAGCGATAAGACCTGTTATTCAGAGTGAAACCAAAAAGGTATCGGCTATCGGGATGAATAGGAATCGAAAAGAAAGCATTTTTCAAATCAATAACCGAAAACGTGGTCGCCGTTGGCGGGACCAAAGTGAGCAACGTCGTGATATCAGAAACCACTGGATACTGAGGTATCACGATCTTGTTTACTTCCCTCAAATCAATTATAAACCGATAAACTTTGGCATCCGTATCCTTCTTCAAGATGGGTAAAATCGGGCTGTTACAGACGTTGTAGGGAACTTCCTCCACTACTCCCACCTTAATCAAATCCTGCACAATCTGTATAAGGGCCTCCTCCCCCTCCTGGGAAATACGATACTGCGGGAGGCGTGGTAACACCGCCCCCTCCTGGACACTAATATGGACAGGCGGAATCACCATCTGTCCTACATCGGTATCCGAAATGGCCCACAAAGTACGGGGGAGAGTTGCTAACACGGTATCCTCTGCAACCACACACATCCGTTCAGACAAAGGGTGATTATCATTTAATATCACACGCACACCAGCGGGGGAGCAGCGGATCGTAGCTCTAAAGTGCTTGAGCATATCAAGACCCATAATGTTGTCCGGCGTGTTCGGGGCAAGCAGAAACGGACAGGGTGCAGAAAAGGAATCAACCTGGAATGGGAGGGGTCGAGAAAGAGGGCTTCGGGAGAGCGTACCGTCAAACCCTACCGATGTAACCATTAAGCCAGATGGGGGAGCCCTCGGAACCAATTGTTTAGACAGCGCGCTACGAGTCGCTCCTGTATCCACTAGGAACTGATCAGTAGAACCCAAAACCTTCGCTGATACATAAGGACCTTTCTGATCAACCGGCACCTCAACTGATTCTAACCCCCATCCAACGCATTCCTATGCATGCTGTGAATCATGGTACCCAGAGCGGTCAGTCCCTGACACTTGGTACTGGTTCTGTCGATCAAAGACATTAGGTCTATCTCGTTGCTGCCCGGTAGGTTCAAAACGAGCGTGATCATTAGAATTCCCTCTAAAATTCGAAAACCCCCTCTACCTCTCGGTCCACCCTGATTATGCCCCTGACGCGATGCATACAACGCCGGGCAATCTCTGGCCCAGTGTCCCGATTGTTTACAATACGCACATTGATTCCTATTCAAATCAGCTTGACCCAAAGGAGGACCATAAGATCCTCCCCTACCTCTATGGACACCCCGACGAGGCGGACCGTACACTTGCGCTAACATCACCTTCGTTTTTAAATCTTTCGACTTCTTCTCCTCCTGCCCCTTCGCTTCTTGCTCCTGACGCTCATAATACTGAGCTATAGTCAGGAGGGCTGTCGGAGACGCGGTGGACCAAGAACTTTCACTCGCTTTTAGGCGGGCTGCTATTGCCGGTAATAAATTCGCCACATATTTATCAGCAAAGAGGTGTCGACCCGTATCATCCGTAAGTGACTGACCACTAAAATCATGAAACGTCTCCTCAAAGCGCGTAAAGAAATCTGCAACTGATTCATCAACTTTCTGTTTACACAAAGCTAACATATTCCAGTCAATCTTTTTAGGGGGGATGATTGTTTTTAACTTGGTCAAAATAGCAGCGGGGAGATCTAGGATAATCTGAGGTGGTTTCTGCGCGGGCTTCCTCTCCCTATCCTCATCCTCAAGCTCAGACCACCGAGCCTTAAAAGCGGCAGCATCGTCCACCTTCCGTACGGATCGCCACATATCCGGTGGTAAAATAAGCCCAAAGAACAGATCTATATCTGCTAAGGTCATAGTACAAGAATTCAAGGCCCCCTCGACTTCTTCGTAAAAGGCCGCTGGATTCTTGCGGGGATCAGGCAATGCATTCTTTAACGCCATAACATCAGCCCTATGCCAGGGAGTATAAACCCAATTGTACACAAAATATCCCTTAGCATCGGCGGAGGTAATATCCGCACTAGTTCCTGCTCCTTTAGGAGGAACATACAAAGGTGCCGCCTCTCGCATCGGTTTAGCATGCACTAGGTCGCTCTTATCTGAGTGGGAGGTAGATGATTGGTCATCACCGACACGTAAATCCGACTGCTTGTCCTCCTCTGCTTTTAGGCTCGCTCTCTCTTTAAGGTCACTCGCCGCGTCCCGTAATGCAAACAGCCGTCGAGCCGCATCAGGCGCCTTAGAGGGAGAAAAAACACCGTTACGCAATGCTTTAGCATCTAATATTACATCATCAGGCTCAAAAACTGCCGAATATTTCCAAAAAACAGAAATCACTTCATTAGAAAAGTGTCCCAAAAAATACAACTTCTCTCTATCCTGCCACTCTTCCCAAGAGTCCAACAATTCAGCGAGGGATAACTTGCCCTTAAGTGCACGAAAGGAAACTTGCCGAAGCTCACCCATTCGGTCAACCGATAACATGGACCGCGTGTCTACCTTACCCGACGCCGATCCAGAATCCTGTGGCCTCGGGGCAGACGCGCCAACATAAGGGGGCGGAGAGCGATCTAGTAAATAAAAATCATCGTCAAGATTAGTAAGGACAGGATAAAGTGGCTGACGGACAGCATATTGACCCGAGACTTGCAGCCTACGCTCTTTCTCTTGTCTCTCCGTCTGTTCTCTTTCCTCCCGACGCTTCGCTTCCTGTGCTCGCACATGATCATTCTTCCGTTGCTCTTTATCAAACAGCGCTTTCTCACGTTTCTCTCGCTCACGAACTTCCTTCACCCATAATCGCACACATTCAAACATGTCTTGCCGAGCACGCCGTTTACACATACACTGTTCCACATACTCAATCTTACGCATATCAAATGATCCATACAAAGGCCATCGTAACTCAGGATCCTTCTTGGTGTATTTCCTCCATACTGTGCTGTACATTATAGAGGAAAGACCATGCTTCACATACATATCCCTATTAGGAGTCCCCTCTGGGGGGGCTGGAGCAGATTCCTCGAGGTTTAACCGGTTTCCAAAGCAGCAGCACCACTTACGGAGTGCGCTAAAAGCAGGCATGCTCAAAAATAATGCAAAATATGCAGTATTATCGAAGAAATGGCACTTAAACGTTGTGCCGTTCAAATTTACACAACTTTGGAGAAATATCTCCACATTACCTGCCTATATGTGTTGCAACGCATATATTCTCACAATAACCAATACAAGATATGACCGGTCATCACAAATCAAACTCAAATAGCCAAACCTGGCTTCAAAAACTCGGAGCAAGTACCGTACAGCGGTTCTTACCAATCAAGAGTGTCCAGATTCCAACTGCCAAGCTCCAAAATTCGCCCAAACGGCTGTCACGGCAGGACCGACAGAAGAGGTCTCAGTCGAGGACCGTCGCCACCCAGATGGTCAGCTCGGAAGGGGAGGAAGAAAACCTCGGGATGCCAGGACTAAAGTGCCTCTGGCAGTGATCACATCCCCGGCCAAATTCCTCACCTTCGTCACGACCAGTCCTTCGAGCATCCGAGTCGCCGATGAGCCCCACGTGACGGGCGCCAATTGATGAATATAGGCCCCAGCTAGGCCAGCAGGACACAAGGGTTTGCTCTCCTGCAAATGGAATCTACAAGGAAGTTGGCACGGAAACTGCAAAGTACAAAGACAAAGTTTATTAACCCTTAAGGGTGGTCCTACAACCCATACAACACTCTTCAGTATTGCATAGGGTAGCACAAAGAACTTGCGTACACGGTCCCCTTTTATACACAACAGAGGGGCTCATAAGTGGGTGGATACAACATGAGGCAAAGAGTATTACCTTTTATGGTCATTTTCGATACAGAATCAATATGTGGGCGGAGTAACTAATTTCCTGAGCCCGCGAAAACATGGTCAAGTAAGGACTAACTGATAACAGATGTGGTCAAGTCTGGGCATGCGCCAGACGGACAAAGGGACTATTTATAGACTGTTACTAGGCAGATTACAAGAGCAACTAACACGAAGATAGGACTTTTCTCGTGCTACGCACGTGGAGGCATGACAATACAAAATGGAGTCCAGACTTTAGTCAACATAACGAGAGAAACTCGGTCATAAAAGGGAATTCATGTCTTTAGTGAATGCTTACTCACATCGTTATTTCAATTTTCAACAAGATTGAGAGATATCAAATGTACATCTTTCAGGAAAAAGTTAACAAATTGAGATATAAATTAAGAGCAATGTGAGCTGTACAAAGTGTGCAATATGTTGAGAAGAAGTGAAGGACAACCAGACTGTGGCCATACAAATGGTGACTTTAGCAGTCTAGACAGGATTGCGAAAGTGTTGACTGGACTCATGAAGAATAGAGGTTTAGTACTACTATTCTGTAGAGACAATGTTCCCAGACAGGCCAGTGACATGGAATCTCACCTGAAGCATTGTGAAGATGCAGTCACCAGACTTGGATGTGTGTTGACCATTTTTCACATCTGAAAATGGTGACCTGTTACTATGTGCACAACATTCTGAATCATCTTCTTGGCACTGTGCACATATGACACAAAATAGCGTGCCAAATGCATCTCACCCTAGCTATGCCTACTACCTTGTTGTCTCCACAATAAGAGTAAGATGTGTGACCTGACAGTAGAGAACCTAAGTTACAGAACAAATATGCACAATCACTGTTATCTGTGTGACATGACTCATACAATGACTACACAGTGTTAATGTTTGACAAGGAAGACATTTGAGCTGTGACATTTGAGGCAATGGTTCACAATTTGATGACCAGGGACTGCAGAATGGATACCATGTCTCAATTCAGTTGTGTGAATCCTATTCCTATTGTGACCTCTAAACTCCCTTGCATGAGATGAGACAGGTATGTCAGGACACAAGACCATCAGGAGCTAAAGACGATACATCCCCTGCTACATAGTAAAGTAGTTGACATTGTGGTTGTGTCATTTGATATTGATACTCCTAATGTTGCAAATAACATCATGTGTGAGGGAGCAATGGTTAACTGCCAGACTAACAAGTGGCATGTGTCTTAATGTTGCAAGAGTTAATAGCAGTTGTCAATATGATGTATTTGCTTGATCGGTGAAGATCTATGATGTTACCTATGTGTCAAGTACATACGGAGGACTTATGTGATCCTTTTTCATTCTTGTTCACAGCATCACCAGCGGCCAGTGGAGAATTCAGTGCCACGGATGTAGGGGGAGAAGTTCGTCAGTCTGGGCCCAGTGATGAGTCTGAGGAGTGGCACAGAGGGTGAGGGTAGCCTCACTGAGACAACATCTGCAGGCTCTGAAGCAGAGTACAGCTCCAGTGATGACTCCCTTGTGGTGGTGGAGGGGACAGTGACTGGATCCTCCACATCAGAGTCCACCACCACTACCATCTCTACCTTCCCAGCTGCTCCTCATCCCACTCTCCATGGCCGTTCCTCTAGAAGGGGACCCGTCTCCTTTGCACCAGTGTGGAGGCCATTGACTTCCTGAAGCAGATCTCTGTGGGTCAGACAGCAGTGCTAAATGGCATCCAAGGACATATCACTCATGTGGCACAAATGGAATCATTCCTGGAGGGCATTCCCTCAGATATGTCTGCCCTACACAGATCCAATCAGGCTCTGCCCTCCACACTGGTGGCAGTAGTGTCCCAGCTCCAGCAGTCCCTCCCACCTCCTGCCTTTTCCCCATCCACCCTCCCAACTACCCTTCCTGACCCTGACCCAAGCACACGCAAACACACACATGCACACACCTCAACAGCCACATGCAGCACACAAACACACAGACACAAGGACAAATCCACACACATGCACACACAGGAGACAGACAGCACACTCACCACCACAGACACACCAGCAGATGACGCACATGCATCTGCAGATACTCCACAGACATCACAACCCTCTGCCTTCACACCCCCTACCCTTGCCTCTCCTTTCCCCCCTCTGCCTAGACACTCTACCTCTGTGACCTTGGCCTCTTCCCTAATGACACCTCCAACCCCCCCCAAAGAAGAAGAGTAAATCCATCCCCGACCAGGGATCTAAACCAGCCGCCCACCCTGGATGAGATAAAAAAGCCCAAAATAAACCACCCCCCATCCACCTGGTCTAACAAGCCCACAGCCACTACACCAACCCATACCTGCCCGGCCCAGCCCAGTACCTCCAGCACCAAAAAACCTCCTCCCAAAAAAGCCAGATTCCCTCCCTATCCCTGTCTATACCATAGAGCAATACACCATCCTAGGCCTAGGCGGAACACTACACTACGCTCGGGGAGTGTGTGTAGTTTGTGCAACTACGCTCTACGCGAATTGCACGTAGCACAGTGCAAAAACGCGTAGCATAGTGGGCATTTTTTGCTCGCTCGCGGTCCTCAATGTCAAGTTGGCAACCGCGAACGAGCAAAATCAACATCCCGGCAAATCTTTTTCCTCGTTCGCGATCGGCAACATAAAGTTGCCGATTGCAAGCATGGAAAATAAACCTCCCAGCGAGATTCTCAACGCGGGAAGGTCAGGTTTCTCATTGCGAGTGGTCGCGTATGCTCGCGATGAGAAAATACCAGTCCGCGTTGAGAAAGCTGCCGCTCGAGTACAAATCTACTTGAGCGGCAGAAAACGACCGCTTGCACTGTGCAAGATGCCGTTCTCAAAGATTGCACAGTGTGTACAAGCATCTGGCACTGTGCAATTATTGTGAACAGCATTTCCCTACTGCACTATGCAGTTTGCGTAGCTACGCGTAGCGTGTGTAGTGTGAAGTGCACTTTGCATAGCTATGCGTAGCGCGACTACGCGAACTACGCACAGGGTTACACCATCCCAAAAATGGTCAAACCAAGCCCTCCCCCCTCGTTCAAACCCTCACACTACAGCTGCCCCCCCCTCAGTCTGATCATACCACTGCCATGGAACCAATTCCCCCTCAATCAGAACCTACCACTGCAGTGGACCCAACCACCCCTCCTCATGAGCATCACAGGCACAAGTAAGTTAAAAAGTGGTAAAGACACAAAGCAATGGAATGACATTTTTGAATAAAAGATATAGCATTTGCAATGCAATAGGTCTCGCATTTGTGAGAGTTTGAGCTATTGGCTTTGTAAATTACAAAGCCTTTTATTTATGTGTTTTGAAAACCTGCAAGGGGTGCATAAACACGCACTTTGTACTTATAGTACTTGTTTATGAGAAGCAAGGCTGGCAGTAAAAGAGGCGAAGTTACTGCCTCTTGTAAGCAACGACTATAGGAACAAAGTGGGTGTTTGCGCACTGCTTGCAGGTTTTCAAAACACATAATTAAAGGCATTGTCAATTACAATGCCAATAGCTCAAACTCTCGCAAATGCGAAACCTATAGCATTTCAAATGCTTCTTAAGAGCTTGCATTTTTGCAAATACACACCATTGCATAATGATTCCGCAGATGAACAGGATAATCTATCTGCTAATGTGATCCGTATTGCCACTTATTCTGCTGTACCAATAGGCTTTCAGTGGTATCTTTCCGAAACCTAGCCTTATGAGTTGACATTTCAGTTCCCTTTCTAATGATGGTTTTATATAAAATAGTAAATTCAGGGGAGTCGGACAAAATAGCTACCAGTCTGTTGTGCGAGTTATTCACAAAACTCTTCGTGTTCTGATCTGCGGCTAGGATTTTAGCTCGCTTCACCAAAATGTGGTGGTGGTAGACGTGGTGAATGTGGTGGACGTGGTGGTGGTGGTGGACGTGGTGGACATGGTGGTGGTGGTGGTGGTGGTGGTGGACGTGTTAGTAGTGGACGCAGTGGTAGTGGACATGGTGGTGGTGGATGTGGTGGTGGACCTGGTGGTGGACGTGGTGGTGGTGGACGTGGTGATGGATGTTATGTTATGTTATGTTATAAAGTTTATAGAGCGCGACAGCTGCCTCAGCTAAGAGGCGTCCCGGCGCTAAGCAACAAAAGAGCAGTACGCACAAAACGCCAAAGGCCTACAAGGAAGGGAACAAGAATGTCTTAATGGCTTTCCTAAAGTGAAGATAGTTAGTAAGCCCACGAATGTGGGCTGGCAAAGAGTTCCACAAAATGGCAGCTCTATTATGAAAAGAGCGCCCACCTGCATGTGGTGGTGGACGTGGTGGATGGGGTGTTGGTGGTGGAGTAGGACATGAGACATGGTGGTGATGGTGGTGGACATGGTGGTGGTAGACATGGTGGTGGACGTGGACGTGGTGTTGGTGGATGTGGTGGTGGTGGTGGACATGGTGGTGGTGGACCTGGTGGTGGTTGTGGACCTGGTGGTGGTGGTGGACGTGCTGGTGGATGTGGTGGTGGATGTGGATGTGGTGGTGGTGGACGTGGTGGTGATGGTGGACGTGGTGGTGGTGGACGAGGTGGTGGAGGATGTGGTGGTGGTGGACGTGGTGGTGGTGGATGTGGTGGATGTGGTGGTGGACATGGTGGTGGACGTGCTGGTGGTGGATGTGTATCACGTAGAGGGGGCAGAACACACCTTGTAGCCGGGTACAGCGGGAACAATGAGTTGCTAGTTATCCCTATCCCCTTAGGGGTGACACCCATGCGTGCTCAATAAACACGACACGTATACCACCTCCTCCAGGGGAAAGGGAAAAAAGGGACAAAGAAACCAAAACTAAATAATCTGCTGCTGTTAGATGCTGGCAAGGAATGTCTTCACTAGACCGTTTTTCTCTTGACTAGGCTCCACCCCAGGGACCCTGTAAGTGAGACATAAACACACAATGCATCATGCGAGCTCTAAGGACACTCCTCCCCACCCTGCACTCCTAAGGAAAGCGCACTTACAGAAACAGGCTTATTATCCTTCGTACAGCAGTCTCGTCCAAAACCAAAACAGAAAGCCTTGTGGCTTATGCAGTCTCTAGTAACACGGAGAATATACTTATCTCAGGTGTTGCAGAGTCCAGGTGGCAGGGACAGGATACGTAACCTGTCTTCCTTTCTTGGTTACCTCACCAAGTAACAGGCTTAGCTGAGCAATGATCTCCTAATTCCATGCAGCTCCCTAGCGTCCTCGATGAACCGGAGCAAATGGGAGAAGGCCCTGTATTCGCCCTCGATATCGTTGTCCGAGTGTTCTCCGAAGTGCAGAGGCTTCGCGCTAGAAAACGCACTGGGGGGTCAAGTTACGGGGAGCCGGTGCGAGCTCCTTGACAGCGAACCGAGTCTCAATGGCGCATGCGCCCAAAGCTGTTCTGGTAGTACAACGCGCTACAGAAAAGAAAGTTTTCTTGCTAACGGGCCACACGCCCGGTGATGTTTCTGTCAGAAGTAGGTATATGACGGTCTCTTAATACGAGTGGATTTCACTCGACGGCTACATCCATTCCTCAGGGAATCCAGGAAGTGTTCCGAGTGGTAAGCCCCGCGTTCCCAGTGGGCGGAGCTTAAGTAAGCCAATCTCGTCGCGCTATTAGGATTGTGGGAGCGGTAGTTCTTTCTCCCAGTTTCATGGGAGAGGTAGTTCTAATTCCCCCTTCAACATTCACACCTTGCGTTTATGTGCCTCCTCCAGCGCTTCTCCTCACCCAGGACCTGACAGTACCCCCTCCCAATGGCTGTCGCCTCGACGGATTGCCTGGTTTCATGGGGTAGCGGGAATGAAAGCGCCGTACCAATCTTGGACAATGCAGATTGGTCTCAGGCTCCCATGAACGGTCCTCAGGACCGTAACCCTTCCAATCAACGAGGTAGTGTACTTGTCCTCTGACGACCTTGGAATCTAGGATGCTGTGCACTTCGTATTCCTCTTCTCCTTCTACCTCTATAACTGAGGGTTGGACTGGTAACCGTGTCCCTGGGTGACACAGTTTGAGTAGGGATACATGAAATACCGGGTGGATTCGCCACTGTAGTGGCAGTATAAGCTTCATGGCAACAGGATTGATGGCCTTGGCTATTAGGTAGGGTCCTATGTATTTGGGTTGTAATCGAGTATTCCCTTTGAGTTTTAGATGTTTGGTACTAAGCAACACCCTGTCTCCTACTTTATATAATGGTTCAGGTGTCCTCTTTTTATCTGCCTATTTCTTGTCTCTTGCATGAGCCTCTTCTAAGTGTTTTTGGCAGTGTCTAATGTCAGTTTGAGGTGAGCATGGTTTTCCTGTATGGAGGGATGCGTAGGTACTACTGGATGTTCAAAGGGTAGCATGTTGGGATGAAACCCCTGAAGACAATCGAAGGGTGAACACTCCAACGAAGAATGGGAAGTATTGTTGTACGCAAATTCCGCTGTCCACAGTAATCTGCTCCATTCTTCCTGATGTTGAAGCGTGAAACAGCGAAGGTATTGCTCTAAGGGTTGATTGAGCCTTTCAGTTTTTCTGTCCGTTTGGGGATGATAGCTGGTAGATAGACGGGCGTCGATTTTCATGATGTCGCATAAGTTTTTCCAAAACTTGGACGTAAACTGTGTTCCCCTATCGGTGATGATGACTGACGGCACTCCATGTAGTTTGATTATGTTCTGTAGAAAGACAGAGGCTAAGGCACAGGAAGTGGGTAAATTGGTAAGGGCGAGGAAATGCCCCATTTTGGTTAGATGGCCGATTACCACTAAAATGGTATTATAACCGTGGCTCAGAGGCATTTCCACTATAAAGTCCATGGAGACTGTGTGCCACGGGGCTGGTGGTGTGGGAATTGGTCTGAGTAACCCACTAGGTCGTTGATGTGGTGCCTTGGCTTGGGAACAAATGGAACATTCTGACACGTAAGTGGTCACATCCTTATGCAGAGATTCCCACCAAAAATATCAGGATAGGGTAAGTCCCGTTTTATGAATTCCTGGATGTCCCCCCAAGGTGGAGTCATGAATCCACTGTAAGGCCTGTTTTTGAAGAGTCTTTGTGGGCAGAAGGAGTTTGTTCTCATGGTATAGTAATCCGTCTTTCTCATAGCGATGTTGGGGGGCTTCCTGCACCCAAGATGCATGATTGACTAATGAGGCGTGTTCTTTTACTTACTTAAGAAAGTCTTGGGAGGAGAGTATCGCCACCGTCTCTATAGGAAAGGACGCCTTCTGCAGGATCACGGGAGGTTCTTCTTCCTCCTTGGATACCATGGTTCCGACAGATGGGGGTCTGGAAAGCGCGTCTGCCTTTCCATTCTGAGGGCCTGGTCTGTACTTGATAATGAAATCAAAGTCTGCAAAAAATAGTGACCATCGGAGTTGCCGGGGTGTCAGGGCTCGGGCGCTTTTCAAGAATAACAGGTTTCTGTGGTCAGTGTATATCTCTACGGTGTGCTTGGCTCCCAACAGATGGTGTCTCCATCCCTCACAGGCTCTTTTGATGGCCAATAGCTCCTTGTCAGAGATGGTATAGTTAGCTTCACAAGGGGTTAATTTTTTAGAATAGAAGGCGAAAGGATGCAATTGACCAGTCTCTGGGTGTCGTTGTGACAGTATTCCTCCCACCGCAAAATAAGAAACGTCCGTCTCTAGGATGAAGGGTTGTGACGCATCCGGATGTCGTAATATGGGGGCGCACATAAAGCGCTGTTTGAGATTTTGAAAGGCTTCTTCTGCTAATGGTGACCAGTGGAACACCGCCCCTTTTCTCAGAAGTTGTGTCATTGGCTGAATGGCCTTTACACAGGAAGGAGATTCCCACTCCCGAATGGCCAGTGTCTTTTTCGTATCCATACAGAGTCCCTTCGGACCGATGACATACCCCAGGAATTCCACTTCTGGAGTATGAAAAAAGCATTTTTCGAGTTTTGCATAGAGAGAATGCCTTTGAAGCCTTTCCAATACGGCTGTCACATGCTTAATGTGGTCTGTCATGGAGGAAGAATACACTAGAATGTCGTCGATATAGACGATACAGGACACATCCAATAATCCTCTCAGCACCTCATCCATAAAATACTGGAAGGCGGCGGGGGCATTGCAGAGACCAAAAGGCATCACCTGATACTCATATAGGCCAAACTTGGTTCTAAATGCAGTCTTCCATTCATCCCCCCGCTGTACTCGTACCAAATGGTATGCTCCCCGGAGGTCCAATTATGTGAATACCGTGGCCCCTTTTAACTGATCTAATAGTACCGGAATTAAGGGGAGTGGGTACCTGTTCTTCTTTGTGATGCGGTTGAGGGCTCTATAATCTATACACACACACCCTTAAGCCTCCCTCACGTTTTGGAATGAAAAAAAGAGGGGATGACGCCGGAGAGGTGGAGTGACAAATGAATCCATTGGCCAAGAGTTTACTCAGATATGGTTGCAGATACGTATTTTCTGCTTCAGTGAGGGCGTATATGAGACTGCACGGGATACTGTCTCCAGGTTCGGGGTCAATGACACAGTCATACTCCCTATGAGGAGGAAGGTTACTAGCTTCCTGTTCATTGAATACGTTCTGGTATTTCTGGTATTCGTTAGGTAGAATCGTGGTACAATTCACGCTGGCGGGAACATAACTGTTGGTTAGAAACTCCGCGGGGTTATCTTATTTGTCTTTGGCGGTGTTTGTACTGTCTCGAGATTACAATGCTCAGTACAATAGGGAGAGTTCAACGTAACCGTCCTTGCTGCCCACTGTACAAAAGGATCATGGAGCGTGAGCCATGGCATGCCTAATATCAGGGTAAACTGGGGGGCGTCTATTAAATCAAATTGGATGAACTCCCTGTGACATGCTCCGATCCGCATCTGAACCACGGGAGTATGGTATCTTATGGCCCTGATGTCAATTCCGAGCCGTCCACAGCCTTAACCAACTCTGGTTTCTTCTTCTTAACGCCTTGCAAGCCTATTTCTCGTGCATAGTTTTGATCGATAAAATTGCCTGTTGCTCCAGAGTCCAATAAAGCATGCACCAACATCAGTCCTACTTCCGGTACATCTAAAGTAACGTAGACGTTGAGATGGGCAACAGCGTGCTGGACGGTGTTCACCGCTGCATGGCAGACGTCATCCTCTTGTGGCCTCAAACAAGGGGTCTGAATCGTGTTTGGGCGATCTAGTTTTCCGACGATTCTGGGGAGTATACCATCGCAGGTACTTTCTGCTCCCCCTTGCTATCTCGATATGGAAGTCGGGTTTTTGCTTTACACTCCTTAATGAAGTGTCCAGACTTCCCGCAATACAAACACAGACGTTGTTTTCTTCTTTTTTCTCTCTCCTCTGGGGTTAATGGTCCTCTGATACCACCTATCTGCATGGGTTCGATCCCTTCCATGCTGGGGGTGGAGCCCTCGTTGACCGCTCGGGAGCGAGGCAAGGTATATCTAACCTCGGAACGTGGTTCATCTCCTTTCCTCTCCTGTAATCTATGATCTAGTTGTACAGTGAGATCAATTAGCTCATCACAGGCTGAGGGCAGATGTACCACTTGGGCCAAGACGTCTTTGAGCTCGCTTCTCAACCCTTGATAATACAGGGAGGATCTTTTTCCATAGGCCAGTCTGTTTCGGAAACGAGTCTATTAAAGGTAGTGATGTATGAAAGTAAGTCTTGACTACCTTGTTTCAATGTGAGCAGTTCCCTGTCTAAAGAGAGTAGGTGCGCCTTCCTATCAAATAGTTTGCGCATCTCATCACAGAAAGTGTCGAAATCTCGCAGGGTTGGGTCATCCCTTTCTATGAGGGGAAAGGACCAACTAGCTGCGTTCCTTCCCAGATAGGACATGATGAACGCGGTTTTTGTCTGATCATTATGGAATACTTCTGGCTTACGCATGAAGTGCAACTTGCACTGCCCCAAGAAAATTTCAAACTTCTTTGGGTCGCCGTAGAACCTTTCGGGTGGTGCTAAGGGCAAGTGTGGGGGCTGAATAACTTGAATGGTTGAAGGGCCCGAACCACCCCCGGTTGCCTGAGCTGACTGTCCTGCTCCTACCCCCTGATGGTTGGGCGAAGGTAGCGTCCAAGGTTTAATGTATTGAGCTCTTCGCGCATCGCTAGACCCAGGACGGGACAACCCTGCAACTTCCCGAATCATAGTACTCATTTCATTGGGGAGCTCTAAGTTCTCGCCACGAAAGGTTTCTACGTCTATTCGCAAGGCGGTTAGCGTTTCCATCACCGAAGTAAGCACGGTGTTGGTGTCCATCATTCAGGCTGTATGTAACCGTGGGCTTACCACTCTATCACATAGAGGGGGCAGAACACACCTTGTGGCCTGGTACAGTGGGAACGATGAGTTGCTAGTTATCCCTATCACCTTAGGGGTGATACCCATGCGTGCTCAATAAACACGACACGTATACCACCTCCTCCAGGGGAAAGGGAAAAAAGGGACAAAGAAACCAAAACAAAATAATCTGCTGCTGTTAGATGCTGGCAAGGAATGTCTTCACTAGATTGGTTTTCTCTCGACTAGGCTCCACCCCAGGGACCCTGTAAGTGAGACATAAACACACAATGCATCATGCGAGCTCTAAGGACACACCTCCCCACCCTGCACTCCTAAGGAAAGCGCACTTACAGAAACAGGCTTATTATCCTTCGTACAGCAGTCTCGTCCAAAACCAAAACAGAAAGCCTTGTGGCTTATGCAGTCTCTAGTAATACGGAGAATGTACTTATCTCAGGTGTTGCAGAGTCCAGGTGGCAGGGACAGGATACGTAACCTGTCTTCCTTTCTTGGTTACCTCACCAAGTAACAGGCTTAGCTGAGCAATGATCTCCTAATTCCATGCAGCTCCCTAGCATCCTCGATGAACCGGAGCAAATGGGAGAAGGCCCTGTATTCGCCCTCGATATCGTTGTCCGAGTGTTCTCTGAAGTGCAGAGGCTTCGTGTTAGAAAACGTGCTGGGGGTCATGTTACGGGGAGCCGGTGCGAGCTCCTTGACAGCGAACCGAGTCTCAATGGCGCATGTGCCCAAAGATGTTCTGGTAGCACAACGTGCTACGGAAAATAAAGTTTTCTTGCTAACGGGCCACACGCTGTCAGACCAAAGGTACCTGAGAGATTTCCTACTGGCAGATGATAATACTCCAGTCCCTCTCTGAAACGCCCAAGACTGACTAACTACAGTCTCAAGAATTACAAAGGGGGAAAGGGGTTTTGGGATAAAAGAGAGACTCCTCACTAGTGCGTCCTGTTCTCCTCTTCTAATCTTTCTGGGAGGATTCTCAGTATGCACCTATAAGAGATAGTACATATCATTAATAGGGACCAACTAGATTTCAATACTCTCACAAGATCTTCACTATATACACTGCTAATTAAATTCGTCAAAATAATCATTCACCTGTGAGGAATAGCCTCTCTCTATGTATTCCGAAGAAGATGAAGAAAAAATGGCTAATTATATTTCCGGGGAGTTTCCCAGAGATGACTTGGTAATATAGCCATGCAGTTAAGTTTGAAAAGTCTTGAAAGTTCTTGTAATTAGTAGTTCTTATCCTCAAAAGTTGGTTGCTATATATATATATATATATATATATATATATTCAGTGAAAAAACCATAGGTTTCACACACGTTATAGTTAGGAATTAGCATTTAAAAAACCTTAGAAATTCAGTGAAAAAACCATAGGTTTCACACATGTTATAGTTAGCTGGACATTTTACTCGTAAAAAACCAATGAAATTGCCCCGTTATAGTTAGTTCAGCTAACTATAACTCGCGCGCCCGCAATGCACTGCTGATGACGTCACATATTACATCACTCATGACATGGTCAGTGACATCACTCATGACATCACTGATGACATCTCAAATGACATCACTGATGACATCACTGATGACATCATCCTTGTGATAGAGTGGCAGACCTCCTCTTCCCCTAATATAACCTTTGACACACACATTCAAAAATAGAAACTACAATGTTCAAAACAATGGACATACCAATACCAGTTAAAACAACCTTTTCAGTAATTCTAAGATCCACATACACATCCACTCATTCACCAACAGTCCAATTCAGTCACTCATACATGTACTCACTCATCATATGTACTCATACACCTATACATCCTGTTACACAATGCCACTCATCCATAGAGTTACTCACACACATAGTCACTCATGCTAACAAAGAATCAAACATACATTTACTTGCATATACAGTTATACACACACCACCACACTTACTTCTACGGAAACTTACACATACTTAGTCTTTTAAACAATCACTTATAGAAACACATACTTATTCATACAAGAACTCTTTCAATCTCTCACTCTCACATATACTCACATATATACACCAATAGTCACATATACTAGTTTAAAACATATGTAGTTACTCATAAAGACACTATTGAGACAGTCATTCACTCAATAACACATCCATGCACACACTCATCCACCCATACAGTCCTGCACACATGCTGTGTTCAACACATACAAACAGTGAGTCACTCATTCATACACCTATGCACTACGTAATACCCCCCACCGAACCATGCAGACACTCAGACTGATACTCAAAAAACCAACTAATAACCTATATAGACACCCATGTATCTACTCACCAACCCATGCAGCCACTTATACACAAAGTGAGAGACTGATACAGATATATACATATTTAAACATTACTCACTAAAACATGTATTCACTATGATACACTTAATCAGTCAGTTAAACAATCAATTTTTCAAAAACAAATCATCCATTTAGACACTTATATACCCATTTATTCTTCCATTGACCTTGAGATATACATATATAAAACATATTTAATTTTCAGAAAAACACACATTCACTGGATGATGTCATCAGTGAGGTCATCAGTGATGTCATTTGAGATGTCATCAGTGATGTCATGAGTGATGTCACTGACCATGTCATGAGTGATGTAATATGTGACGTCATCAGCAGTGCATTGCGGGCGCGCGAGTTATAGTTAGCTGAACTAACTATAACGGGGCAATTTCATTGGTTTTTTACGAGTAAAATGTCCAGCTAACTATAACATGTGTGAAACCTATGGTTTTTTCACTGAATTTCTAAGGTTTTTTAAATGCTAATTCCTAACTATAACGTGTGTGAAACCTATGGTTTTTTCACTGAATTTCAAAGGTTTTTTAAATGCTAATTCCTAACTATAACGTGTGTGAAACCCATGGTTTTTTCAGTGAATTTGCAAGGTTTTTTAAATGCTAATTTTTTTTTTATTCTTCAATTTTTTCAAACATATTTTTTATTTAATTTTCTTACCTTTTATAAAGACTATGCTTTAATTTTTAAAATCCTTAAATATTTTTTTTTAATATATTTTTTAAAATAAACATGTAAAATTTATTTCCAGTTCTTTTTTTTTATTTTTCTTTTTTTTTTGGTACGCGTACCGTAAGCTCACGGTAAGCGTACGGTTTACGCAACGTCCGTAATCTATCTACGCTGCTTGCGTATAGTTACGCACTTTGCGTAGCCGCGCGTGCTGCGCTTGGGACGCGTGCGCGCTTACGCGACACGCGCACGTTACGCGGAAGTGCCGGGGAGTGACTGTTATGCGCATGCGCGCAAGCGCGTGTCTTTTTTACGCGCACGCGTACTTTTTGCCGTAAGCGTACCGTAAGCGTACCGTAAGCGTACGGTAGGTCATGTGATCTTGAAACACAACTTTTGATTGGTTGAAACTACTTTCAGTTCTAGAACTCTCCTACACCACACCCATTCCCCTCATTTCTGCTTGTGATCCCTTGGGAGAAGGAGCTGGTTTGTCTTTGGGATACGATGGCAGAACAGCAGAGCTCTTCTGAGAGTGAGGCTAGCACTAGCAGCACTGTCTTGAGGCAGAGATCGAGGAAACAAAAGCCTTCTTATGTTTGGGATTATTTTACTTTTCCAGAAGGCCAGCAAAAGGTGAATGTACCCTTAGTTACTTGCAAGCTGTGTCAGCGTGTACTTTCTAGAGGTAATCCTAACAGGAAGTATTCCTTTGGGAATCACACCATGAAGAGACACCTCCAGGATGTACACAGAAGGACACATGGTCATCTTTTTGGAGGTAACTCTTCAGAAAGACGAGCCAGTACATCCACAGCAGCTCAGCCTGGACCATCACCTGCAGGGCTTACTCCTTCTTCTGCAGGTCAGGTGAGCCCTTCATCTGTGGGGGGAGAATCTCCTTTTGCTGGCCCTCTGGAAATGAACCCTCGATTTCGGAAGGTTGATATTCATTGCACATTTTGTAAAGATCTAATTTGCCATAGGGAGACCAGTGTTTCCCTAGTGAACAACAAAATAGATCAGCACATTTGTCGCTTTGAATAATTTTCCCATGCTTCCTTTCCTCTGTCCCTGCATGAACACAACGGTTCTTTTAAGAGCCAACCTTATCTTTCATCTTTTTTTTACATATGTTTTTAAAAACTTTTTTTTATTTTTTTTTACCGTACGCGTACGGTGCGCGTACTTTTTTTTTATTTTTTAAAAAAAACACTAAAAATCATTTATCACATTACATTGTCCTTGAGAGACTACAATTATTATTATTGACTTACCATACTCACTGAAAAAATATTTATTCATTTCTTTTTTTTAAAAATAGTTTTAAAAATGTTTGTAGTTTTCGAAAATTTTCTATATCTATCTGGAAAAAAAGAAAAAAGTATTAATATTTTTTAAACATTTTATAATACAGTACACATATTTACATTTTTTACCAAAAAATCTTTTTGCCTTATTTTTGCTGTTTTCAGAATATATTGCATTTCACTATAAATTGTGAAAGCAATTGCATTCATCATTTTACAGCGGGCAAAAAAAAATACCAATCACAAAGATTGTATTAAAAAAGCCCTGATTCTTTTTTTAATTAAACTTAACATTATAGAAATGCATAATATTGTAAAAAAATATCATCTAATACCAATACTTATTTCTTTAAAATACCGTCTGATATGTTTGTTTCAGAACTATAATCACAATATTATATCTCAAATAACTCCAAAATACATCTGATTTCATTTCCTTTAGGCCAAATAGTAATTTTAATTTTTTTTTTGGAATAAATTTCCAACGGAAATCCAATAAAATTCTAAAGTTTAATTTGTCCAGATCTCACCGATTCTCTGTAACATTTTGGTTCACGAAAATTTTTTGAATAATTTATTTAGTCCACAATAGAATTGGTTACTTTTCCACATGGCCAAATAGTAATTTTTTAAATCATTTTTGAAAAAATTTCCAATGGCAGTCCAATAACATTCCAAAATTTAAAATGTGCAGAAGTTACCGATAATCTCTAAATTATTGGTTTTTCAAAATTGCATTAAAAATTAAAAAAGTCCACATTACAATTGGTTATCTTTCCATTAGGCCAAATGATAATTTTAAAAATCTTTTTTTTACAAAATTGCAATGGTAATCCAGTAAAATGGTAAAATTATTTTGTCCAGATCTTGCCAAGTCTCTCTAAAATTTAGGTTTCAGGAAGATTAGATAGGAATTTGCTAAATCAAAAGGCAAACGTTGTTTGAAAATCAATTGGGAATCATTACACAGTGTCCAGCCTTTTTCACATTTTAGATAAACTGTGTAATGTCCAGAAGTAACAGTAGGTCCATCATGGAAAATTATTGCAACAGTTACAAAAGTTTTTCCTGAAATTGATAATTGCTGTCCTGTAAACTTCTTTATTAAAGTATCCAATTTTGAACCATCAGCTCTACATCGTTGCATCATTAAAATTACATACTGTCCGTATTCCTTTAAAATTAATGTTGAAAACATGTCAGAATTACACTCACCACATTTCATGCTATGATTAGCATCTTTAACTAATTTTGCAAAAGTGACTGTTTTACTCTCTGGCAATGTCAAATAAATAAACCTTTCATTATCAACAATAGAGCCACATATATTATAACAATTATCACAACTATGTTCCCATTTATAAGAGAGACCAAAAAAAATGTCAATGGGAACTCCTTCTTCTTCCACTACCTGAAGAAAATACATCAAAAATTCATGTGCATCTTGCTGTTCATTTTGAGAAAACTGTGTTCGTCCTGAACATACATCTAAAAGTTTTCTAATGTCAGTAGCACTTTCTATTTGAGTTTTATCTTTACTCAACTTTTGAAAAAGGAGACTCAGCTCTGAACAGAATCTTTTTCCCTGATTTACTATTATCTGCTCTTGCAAACTTTCCAGATAAAATGCAACATTCAGCACTACATTTGCGTAGCAGTTGACACCAGAGCTATTTTCAAAATGACATCCTACAACCTGTTCTTCATTTTCCTTTTTCTTTTTGCTTGCAATTACATCACTCCTCTTTTTTTTCCTCTTCTCTACATCTTCACTACAGATATTCTCATTTTTTCTTTTACGAGAAACTACACGTTTCTCCAACACAGGATACTGACCTAAATGAGGAGCATAGCTTCTTCTTAATCTATTATACTCCTTTACACAATTTGTATCAGCACTAACTTTTGATTCTTCAAAGTCTATCATGAATAAACCTGATAATGTTTTGACTCGTGACAAAGCAACATATGCCATACCTTCTTTGAACACAGTTGAACCAATGTTCACAAATGCACAATCTACAGTCAATCCTTGAGACTTGTGAATAGTTACAGCATATACTAGAGAAAACGGAAACTGCTTCCTACGTACATATAAGTCTTTCACAAGCATAAAACGAACTGTACAACGACAAATATCTTTAACTTCATCTATCTGATCAAATTTTATTTTTAAACATTCAATTCCTTCTTTTTTCTGATAATTAATAAAACCCACAACTCTTCCCATCGCTCCATTAACTAAACCTTTCTCAACATCCAAATTTCTCCTTAAAAACACTCTACAGTTCATGCAAACATATAGATTTTTTTCTAATCCAGCTGTTTTGGAGATGTTCTTCTCTAGTGAGTCCAATTTATTTTTCAGTTTGCCTGTTACTGTGACAGTAATTCTTCCATCCTCAATTTTGTCCACTGCTTCCAATTTCCTGATCTCTTCCTTTTCCAATTTCAAAAGCTCCTCATTGAATATTGAGCATTCACGTAGAGTAGGCATTAAGCAGATGACACTTTTGTTTTCTGCAATGTTCTTGTATATCTTCTCTGCAACTATTTCTTCCTTTGGAAATAAATTATGTAGCAGCCGAGTCTGTAATGCTTTTTTGCCAGCTTCTGTGAGTAGTCCAATCCTGATATCTTTCAGAATACTTCCATATTCTTCATCGTTTGCTTGCCTCATATTAGTTGTAAGTTCCTTGTACTCAAAGAAGGACCAAATATTTGTATTACCGATGCTTCCCAATGACTTCTTCGTGTCTTCATGTGTCACAGTATTAAACACTGGTTGTCCTTTAACTGGAGTAAGTTGCAAAAGATCTCCAAAAACTATGACGTGTTTTCCACCAAATAACACGTCATAGTCTGTCTTCAAAATTTGCTGCATTCTTAAATGCACAAAGGCAAGCATTAAGTTTGATACCATGCTCACCTCATCAATAATGAGAACTTGCATCTTCTTCAATACTCGTGAAACTTCCAAGGATGCTTCTCCAGTTAGCTTGTTGAATTGTATTTTGTTCTCATGCTCCACTGGTAACATTAGCAAACGATGTAAGGTGATTCCTTTTATGTTATATGCTGCTAACCCAGTTGGAGCAGTAACCACACAAGACAAAGTAGAATCCGTTTTTTGCTTTAGGTAGCTTCTGATGACTTTAATTAGGAAACTTTTTCCAGTGCCAGCTTGTCCGCTTACATACATCCTGATTGGATGAAATGATGTGCATGAGCACTCTTTTTTTACATGTAGAAATCCGTGATCAATTTTGTTTTTGATCTCTTCATAAATTTGTTGCTGCTCTTGATTCAGTTGTCTTTCCAAATTTTCTAAGTCTATAAATTCTTCTTGAGCTTGATTCATAGCTGTTTCCACTTCATTCATGGCTATTGATGCTTCATTTTCAACGATTGGTTGTCCTAGGGGATCTTGACTGTGTGTTCCTGAACTTTGGCTGTCCTGAGAACTGTCTCTAGCTATTTTTGCTGCAATTGTAGTTTCCTGTTCAATTTCTTCATTTAACATTTGCAGATAAGTTGTGAATGTATTGCATTGTATGCTGTCTTTGCAAGCATTAAATGAATCCTCATAGCTTTGAAATTCTCCCAGTAGTTCATCCTCTGTACGCCATGGTTTAAACAACTGTAAAAGAGCCAAGTAGTAAAATTCTTTCTTGTCGGTAGTGTCGCAACTCAGCTTCCGGTGATTTATCAAACTTCCTTTGGTTTGCTTCACCAAACATCCTTCTTCACCAACAACTTTATATTTTCCATTATTAATGTCTTCTGCAGCTTTCCGTGAATAAATGTAGTTCTGCAACACTTCATAGAGACACATGTTCTCCAGATGATGACTTCTCTTGGGATAATATGTGTCCAACATGTTTGTTTTCAATATATCTGTACTTTCTGGGTCATTCTCGGCCAAATATTCAATTTCTCCAACAGATTTCAGTACCCGATTTCTCATTGCTGCAAGGCCTAAACTTGCCCAAATTATTCTTCTTGACTTCGAGTAGAGACTTGCAGAAGATAACCTATCTGAACATTCGTAGGATCCAATTTCTCGATGCGATAACATCTTCAAACTGAAACTGTACAGCTTCTTACTGACAGTCTTCTTGTGAGAAATCTCTTCCCACATTTCCTTCAATTCTGTTTTTTCTGATTTCGTAATGTAAGACGTTACATATCGTGCAACAGCAATGGAATTGTCAGCTACATACTGTATATCCATGTTAGCGTTCCACATGGATAAAATGACTGGGTTGTAGTCATTTATATTTTTTGATTCTTCTTTTCTTTTAAGGTTGTAGGTATTCTTAGGTGATTTTCTTGTGATAGTATGTCTCACAGCTGACATAAAACTGTTTACTCTTCCATTTGAAAGAACAGGTCTAGGAAATCCAAATCGACATTTAGTGTAGTATTTTTCTTTGCTCTTGTATTTCCGTCGACAGTATTTTCCACACCGATGACTTTGGAAACGTAAAACTTGCTCCTTTAACTTGTTCTCTTCTGTGCTTTTTGGTATACCACATGTTGCATATTTTTCAATGTAAGATAACACTGCTTCATCAGTATCTGTTCCAAACTTTGGGGCATCCTTGATCCACAACAGCATATGAATATGAGGAGCACCTCTTGCCTGGTACTCTTTTCTCCAAAAGAAATCCACTACTTCTCCAAGGGGTGGATTTTTTTTATTGCAGATGAAGGACATCATAGCCTCAAATCTATGATTGAAATATCTGCAAACATTAACCGGATCCAATGAGCACAGTTCTCCTGCTGTCTTGTATTCGATGTTTTTAATGTTTGAATTGGCCTCTCGTAGAAAATCCAGTAAATCATCCCAAGCGTACTCGGCACAGCTTAGGGTAAGGAACCATGTTGGTGTTCCTAAATTGCGTAACATGCATTTTAGTTCACCATGGCGTCGGTACCAATATTCATTTGTCCCACGCTGACAAGCCATCAGATTGATCAGTTGTGTTTCCAAATGATCATCTCGGTGCTGCACTTTCTCCATAAAATCCTTAGCAGACACATTTTGTAAATGTACTCCACTTTTTAAAATGTGATTTACTGCATAAGACAGTGCAGACAAGTCGCTTTCAAATAAAAGATGGAACAAATAAGGAATACTTTGTCGAAATCTGGGATCTTCAGCATATAGTCTTGTAGTCCGATACTCTGAAGCTGGAATCTGTTCTGGACGTTCATCGTATCGTCCTCCTTTTCCCGTAGGAAACAGCTGGGGAAAACATCGAGCTTCCAAGCTCTCCTCCCATACACTGACGGGAGTTCCTTTTGCTTTCTTCATCTGAAAGAGATCAATAGTGTCTCCCATAACTTCTTTCGAATGAAGAGGATGTATGCTAAAATGTTCATAAATTTCTTCTTCCTTTGTCTTGTCCACTTTTTCAATTTGTCCAGTTGGTGTTTCTGTGTCTTCTTGAAAATCTTCGTCTTCTTCTTCTTCTTCTATATAAATTGATTCATACCATTTGTTATTTTTTTTCAAATACAAATTTGCTCTTTGTACTTTCCGCACATCTACCAGCTCCTGCCAAATCTTCTTATTCTTTGTAGGTACACCATTAACCAGAATAATTAATGGTTCAGTTTCCAAAGTATCCGCATCAATAGTTTCCATATTTTTTTTCAAATCCAAGGGCAAATACACCACTCTACCTTTTAAACCTCTCAGTAAATCTGAAGGAGGTAATTTACCAGTTTTGGGCTCCATACGTACTATGGTCTGGAACGGATGAACACATTGAATGAGTATAGACTCATATGTATTTAATTCAGAAAGTTCAGCAGGAATACCATCCAATTCTAAATTATTATGTACAGCTCTGGTCGGCATTCTATTTTCCTCTAACTTGTTGTAACAGTATTTACAAATACGCTGATCTTCACCCAATTCAAAACAATTTTCAAGAAATATATATGTGGCAAAATCCATCCACTTATAATTATCTTCATTTTCACTCTTTCTGTAGAGATCAACATTCCTAGTTTGTTTTCTATAATGAGTTCTGCGGCAACAAATACAAGTAACATTTGGTCTTTCATTAGAGACTATTGCAAATTTTGTTATGTGATCATTAAATGTCTTACTTACAGAAGGTTCTACATTCTCTTCCACTCCTTCCTCATTTACTGTGTCCTTCTCTGCACTGTTTTGTTCAGGACCAAAGTAACAAAACTGAATTTCATCAACAACCTTCTCTACATCTGATACCGTTCCTCGGAACAGAGCCCTATTCAATTCATTTAACTTTATTGCTGGACTTTTGGCAAAATACAACCGTCTCACAAACTTTCTCATTTCAGTATGATGAACAGCCAGCATCCTAAAATGATGGAAAACACTATTGCACACTTTTCTAGATAGACAAGCCAGAGAATGACCCTGCAAACCAGTATTCTCTCTCACTCTGCATGGATCCAGACTTTGAAGCACCTTAATCTTCTGTTTTACACTTTTTTTACTATATTCTCTTAGAAACTCTCGAAATCTGTCGATAGATTCCTGACGCACAGTGCAAATACTACTACAATTCCAAGTGTACACTGGGGCTTTAGGACGTCTCCCCATTGCCTCATCTGCCATCACTTGTACCTCATCTCTTGGAACCATTATCTCCTTCTCCATTATGCAACCATTTTTTACTTCGTATGAACGACCTCTGGTGTCAACTGCATGCAGCAAACTATTACTTTGAAAATAGCTCTCTTCATTAAAAAAAGGTTCACTACTTGAACTATGCATCCACTTTCCTAAAAACACTTTACAAAAGTTTGTTCTGTTCACTACTCTTTTGCTTTTGCTTTGTGATTTCAGTACATTAACCATTTTATCTAATGTACGCATCCTATTCAAAATTAATATGAATAGTTTCCTTTTTAATTCTAATGCTTTTGCTGCAATGGCTTCAATTTCTTTTTTTCTCTTGTAATATTTTGCCTTTTGCTTATATTTCTTCACATCCTTTATCAAATTGGACATAACTCTTCTCTGAAACATTTTTCTACGTATCTCTTTAAACGCTGTTTTTCTGTTTATGTAAAACTTTTCAGTTGCAGAAGGAATATTTGCATTAACTAAATTCTCAATTTTTTGCTGTTCTCTTCGTTTTGTTACATTCTTCCCAGGACAGACATTTTGTACATTTTTCTTTGTTTTGAATATTTTTTTAAGAAATTGTTTTTTCTGCTTACCAGAAGATTTTTTCTTTTTCCCAACATGAGCATCTTCTACTAACTTTGGTCCTCCAGTTGTCTTCAAATATAGTTTTTTTTTTAGCGTTTTTTGAACTCGAGATTTTGTAGGCATCTTAAATTTTGTTCACTGTTCTTCAGCAATACCTGAAAAAAACTAAAAAAAAATCCTTTATTGTATTTAAATATATTACTACATTTCTTTTCACAATAGTCACAAAACAAAATTTCTTTGCCAATTTGAATGCACACAAACTGCTCTTTTTTTTGGGCAAGTGAAAATCTCTTTTACAAACTGTCACATTATGAAACCACTTTTCAGATTTTTTAAAAAGCCCATGTCCAGAGTGCTACACTCCAGCAAGGGCAACCAGCCTTAGTGAAGCTCAATGTATTTGCATTACAGACTGAAACCTGAAAACCCCACTCGCTTCTAAATACTGTGCATGACTATACACGGCAAGCACATGGGTGTGTGCTAAGACTCTGCTTCTTCCCCCAAAAATTCACTCCCCCTTTCCATCTAATGCAACTGTGAAATCACCAGAGCAAGACGCAATAAATCTCTGCCTATAATTCCTCTATGCACACAGAGTCATGTTTTCACATTAGTCCCAAAACGAAATTTCTTTGCCATTTTGAAAGCACACTTACTGCTCTTTTTTTTTCGGGCCAAGTGAAAATCACTTTTTACAATTGGAAATCACTTTTACAGACTGACACATTATAAAACCACTTTTTTTGATTTATTTAAATGCACATGTCCAAGCTGTTTTTTCAGACCACCACCATGTGTATTCTCTGTGACTGCCTACACTCCAGCAAGGGCAACCAGCCTTAGTGATGCTGAATGTATTTGCATTACAGACTTAAACCTGAAAACCCCACTCGCTTCTAAATACTGTGCATGACTATACATGGCAAGCACATGGGTGTGTGCTAAGACTCTGCTTCTTCCCCCAAAAATTCGCTCCCCCTTTCCATCTAATGCAACTGTGAAATCACCAGAGCAAGACGCAATAAATCTCTGCCTATAATTCTTCTATGCACACAGAGTCATGTTTTCACATTAGTCCCAAAACGAAATTTCTTTGCCAATTTGAAAGCACACTTACTGCTCTTTTTTTTTCGGGCCAAGTGAAAATCACTTTTTACAATTGGAAATCACTTTTACAGACTGACACATTATGAAACCACTTTTTTTGATTTATTTAAATGCACATGTCCAAGCTGTTTTTTCAGACCACCACCATGTGTATTCTCTGTGACTGCCTACACTCCAGCAAGGGCAACCAGCCTTAGTGATGCTGAATGTATTTGCATTACAGACTTAAACCTGAAAACCCCACTCGCTTCTAAATACTGTGCATGACTATACATGGCAAGCACATGGGTGTGTGCTAAGACTCTGCTTCTTCCCCCAAAAATTCGCTCCCCCTTTCCATCTAATGCAACTGTGAAATCACCAGAGCAAGACGCAATAAATCTCTGCCTATAATTCCTCTATGCACACAGAGTCATGTTTTCACATTAGTCCCAAAACGAAATTTCTTTGCCATTTTTAAAGCACACTTACTGCTCTTTTTTTTTTCGGGGCAAGTGAAAATCACTTTTACAGACTGACACATTATGAAACCTTTTTTTTTAATTTATTTAATTGCACATGTCCAAGCTGTTTTTTCAGACCACCACCATGTGTATTCTCTGTGACTGCCTACACTCCAGCAAGGGCAACCAGCCTTAGTGATGCTGAATGTATTTGCATTACAGACTTAAACCTGAAAACCCCACTCGCTTCTAAATACTGTGCATGACTATACATGGCAAGCACATGGGTGTGTGCTAAGACTCTGCTTCTTCCCCCAAAAATTCGCCCCCCTTTCCATCTAATGCAACTGTGAAATCACCAGAGCAAGACGCAATAAATCTCTGCCTATAATTCCTCTATGCACACAGAGTCATGTTTTCACATTAGTCCCAAAACGAAATTTCTTTGCCATTTTGAAAGCACACTTACTGCTCTTTTTTTTTCGGGCCAAGTGAAAATCACTTTTTACAATTGGAAATCACTTTTACAGACTGACACATTATGAAACCACTTTTTTTGATTTATTTAAATGCACATGTCCAAGCTGTTTTTTCAGACCACCACCATGTGTATTCTCTGTGACTGCCTACACTCCAGCAAGGGCAACCAGCCTTAGTGATGCTGAATGTATTTGCATTACAGACTTAAACCTGAAAACCCCACTCGCTTCTAAATACTGTGCATGACTATACATGGCAAGCACATGAGTGTGTGCTAAGACTCTGCTTCTTCCCCCAAAAATTCGCTCCCCCTTTCCATCTAATGCAACTGTGAAATCACCAGAGCAAGACGCAATAAATCTCTGCCTATAATTCCTCTATGCACACAGAGTCATGTTTTCACATTAGTCCCAAAACGAAATTTCTTTGCCATTTTTAAAGCACACTTACTGCTCTTTTTTTTTTCGGGGCAAGTGAAAATCACTTTTACAGACTGACACATTATGAAACCTTTTTTTTTAATTTATTTAATTGCACTTGTCCAAGCTGTTTTTTTCAGACCACCACCATGTGTATTCGCGGTGACTGCCTACACTCCAGCAAGGGCAACCAGCCTTAGTGATGCTGAATGTATTTGCATTACAGACTTAAACCTGAAAACCCCACTCGCTTCTAAATACTGTGCATGACTATACATGGCAAGCACATGGGTGTGTGCTAAGACTCTGCTTCTTCCCCCAAAAATTCGCTCCCCCTTTCCATCTAATGCAACTGTGAAATCACCAGAGCAAGACGCAATAAATCTCTGCCTATAATTCCTCTATGCACACAGAGTCATGTTTTCACATTAGTCCCAAAACGAAATTTCTTTGCCATTTTTAAAGCACACTTACTGCTCTTTTTTTTTTCGGGGCAAGTGAAAATCACTTTTACAGACTGACACATTATGAAACCTTTTTTTTTAATTTATTTAATTGCACATGTCCAAGCTGTTTTTTCAGACCACCACCATGTGTATTCTCTGTGACTGCCTACACTCCAGCAAGGGCAACCAGCCTTAGTGATGCTGAATGTATTTGCATTACAGACTTAAACCTGAAAACCCCACTCGCTTCTAAATACTGTGCATGACTATACATGGCAAGCACATGGGTGTGTGCTAAGACTCTGCTTCTTCCCCCAAAAATTCGCCCCCCTTTCCATCTAATGCAACTGTGAAATCACCAGAGCAAGACGCAATAAATCTCTGCCTATAATTCCTCTATGCACACAGAGTCATGTTTTCACATTAGTCCCAAAACGAAATTTCTTTGCCATTTTGAAAGCACACTTACTGCTCTTTTTTTTTCGGGCCAAGTGAAAATCACTTTTTACAATTGGAAATCACTTTTACAGACTGACACATTATGAAACCACTTTTTTTGATTTATTTAAATGCACATGTCCAAGCTGTTTTTTCAGACCACCACCATGTGTATTCTCTGTGACTGCCTACACTCCAGCAAGGGCAACCAGCCTTAGTGATGCTGAATGTATTTGCATTACAGACTTAAACCTGAAAACCCCACTCGCTTCTAAATACTGTGCATGACTATACATGGCAAGCACATGAGTGTGTGCTAAGACTCTGCTTCTTCCCCCAAAAATTCGCTCCCCCTTTCCATCTAATGCAACTGTGAAATCACCAGAGCAAGACGCAATAAATCTCTGCCTATAATTCCTCTATGCACACAGAGTCATGTTTTCACATTAGTCCCAAAACGAAATTTCTTTGCCATTTTTAAAGCACACTTACTGCTCTTTTTTTTTTCGGGGCAAGTGAAAATCACTTTTACAGACTGACACATTATGAAACCTTTTTTTTTAATTTATTTAATTGCACTTGTCCAAGCTGTTTTTTTCAGACCACCACCATGTGTATTCGCGGTGACTGCCTACACTCCAGCAAGGGCAACCAGCCTTAGTGATGCTGAATGTATTTGCATTACAGACTTAAACCTGAAAACCCCACTCGCTTCTAAATACTGTGCATGACTATACATGGCAAGCACATGGGTGTGTGCTAAGACTCTGCTTCTTCCCCCAAAAATTCGCTCCCCCTTTCCATCTAATGCAACTGTGAAATCACCAGAGCAAGACGCAATAAATCTCTGCCTATAATTCCTCTATGCACACAGAGTCATGTTTTCACATTAGTCCCAAAACGAAATTTCTTTGCCATTTTTAAAGCACACTTACTGCTCTTTTTTTTTTCGGGGCAAGTGAAAATCACTTTTACAGACTGACACATTATGAAACCTTTTTTTTTAATTTATTTAATTGCACATGTCCAAGCTGTTTTTTCAGACCACCACCATGTGTATTCTCTGTGACTGCCTACACTCCAGCAAGGGCAACCAGCCTTAGTGATGCTGAATGTATTTGCATTACAGACTTAAACCTGAAAACCCCACTCGCTTCTAAATACTGTGCATGACTATACATGGCAAGCACATGGGTGTGTGCTAAGACTCTGCTTCTTCCCCCCAAAATTCGCCCCCCTTTCCATCTAATGCAACTGTGAAATCACCAGAGCAAGACGCAATAAATCTCTGCCTATAATTCCTCTATGCACACAGAGTCATGTTTTCACATTAGTCCCAAAACGAAATTTCTTTGCCATTTTGAAAGCACACTTACTGCTCTTTTTTTTTCGGGCCAAGTGAAAATCACTTTTTACAATTGGAAATCACTTTTACAGACTGACACATTATGAAACCACTTTTTTTGATTTATTTAAATGCACATGTCCAAGCTGTTTTTTCAGACCACCACCATGTGTATTCTCTGTGACTGCCTACACTCCAGCAAGGGCAACCAGCCTTAGTGATGCTGAATGTATTTGCATTACAGACTTAAACCTGAAAACCCCACTCGCTTCTAAATACTGTGCATGACTATACATGGCAAGCACATGAGTGTGTGCTAAGACTCTGCTTCTTCCCCCAAAAATTCGCTCCCCCTTTCCATCTAATGCAACTGTGAAATCACCAGAGCAAGACGCAATAAATCTCTGCCTATAATTCCTCTATGCACACAGAGTCATGTTTTCACATTAGTCCCAAAACGAAATTTCTTTGCCATTTTTAAAGCACACTTACTGCTCTTTTTTTTTTCGGGGCAAGTGAAAATCACTTTTACAGACTGACACATTATGAAACCTTTTTTTTTAATTTATTTAATTGCACTTGTCCAAGCTGTTTTTTTCAGACCACCACCATGTGTATTCGCGGTGACTGCCTACACTCCAGCAAGGGCAACCAGCCTTAGTGATGCTGAATGTATTTGCATTACAGACTTAAACCTGAAAACCCCACTCGCTTCTAAATACTGTGCATGACTATACATGGCAAGCACATGGGTGTGTGCTAAGACTCTGCTTCTTCCCCCAAAAATTCGCTCCCCCTTTCCATCTAATGCAACTGTGAAATCACCAGAGCAAGACGCAATAAATCTCTGCCTATAATTCCTCTATGCACACAGAGTCATTTTTTCACATTAGTCCCAAAACGAAATTTCTTTGCCATTTTGAAAGCACACTTACTGCTCTTTTTTTTTCGGGCCAAGTGAAAATCACTTTTTACAATTGGAAATCACTTTTACAGACTGACACATTATAAAACCACTTTTTTTGATTTATTTAAATGCACATGTCCAAGCTGTTTTTTCAGACCACCACCATGTGTATTCTCTGTGACTGCCTACACTCCAGCAAGGGCAACCAGCCTTAGTGATGCTGAATGTATTTGCATTACAGACTTAAACCTGAAAACCCCACTCGCTTCTAAATACTGTGCATGACTATACATGGCAAGCACATGGGTGTGTGCTAAGACTCTGCTTCTTCCCCCAAAAATTCGCTCCCCCTTTCCATCTAATGCAACTGTGAAATCACCAGAGCAAGACGCAATAAATCTCTGCCTATAATTCTTCTATGCACACATAGTCATGTTTTCACATTAGTCCCAAAACGAAATTTCTTTGCCAATTTGAAAGCACACTTACTGCTCTTTTTTTTTTCGGGGCAAGTGTAAATCACTTTTACAGACTGACACATTATGAAACCACCATGTGTAACTACAACAAAAACAATTCCCATTTCTATTATTCATTTCTTAAGTTACCACATACATCCCCTCTCAAACTGTAAACTCACCTTTAAAATTAGTTAGTTGTGAAAGAAATGTGACACTCAAACAGCAGATTATCAGAGCCAGGATCTCTGTTGTGTTCACCTCTCTCCTCTCAGCAGAACCAGATAATGGCAAACTTTCCCTCTATTTTTCCACACATATACATGTAAGTTTCAAATCTCAGTGCTTCCCCCTTTTTTTCAAATGTAATCACACATTTCTATTGGTTGAAAACCAACCCTTTTCCAAAAGTACCCTTCCCCCAACTTGACTTCTGCCTAGTACCCTTCCCCCAACTTGACTTCTGCCTGCTACCATAGCAACAGCTCATGGAACACTGCTGTGTAGAGTTAGGTCAGAAGTTCGACACACAATGTTTCAATTCCACAGAGCAAGAGTGCTTGACTTTTCAAACCTTACAGCAAATCCATAGTACTGTTCTTTGGTTACACATTTTTTTGTACCAATACAAAACATGCTTCTATTAATTTACACATACAGCCTAGTTTTTATTCTAGAATGGTATGAAACAGCCAATCAGTTCTTTTTGTTTTGAAAAAAATATGTATGCCTCCATTTCCAAACTGTCTTTCTTTTCATATTGCCATTCTACTGAAAGACACCTCCTGAGTGCATCCAGTTCTCCTTTGAAGATGTTCACAGTGTGGATTGTAGGGCACAGCTATGTCTTCTGGAGTGAAAAGTTTGCAGAGAAAACAGGTATGGTGAGAGACCTTGCTTTGCCAAATGTAGACATAAAATGGATTGGTCAGAGAGGGTTAAAGTGGCACCAAATGATGCCATTGGTGAAATCCTTCATGCAAAACCAACACCCTGACCTCATAATAGTGCACTGTGGTGGCAATGACCTAGGCACTTTGACTGGGGTAGGTCTGGAAATGCTTATGAAGGACACCTTTGCACAACTGTTTACACTTTTCCCTAAAACTGCCTTTGTGTTTTCCAACATATGCCAAAGGCAAAAATGGAACTGGTCCAATCATTTCTGTCCGCAGATTGACAAAGCAAGAAAGCACGTCAACAAATCTGTTTCTGCTTTCCTCCGTGACTATGGTATGGGTGCCATTTACCACAACAACTTGCGTTATGACATGCAAGACATTTATAGAGGAGATGGTGTGCACTTCAATGATGAAGGGAACAGAGTCTTCCTCTTGAACCTTAGACTCTGCATCGGTACTTACTTGTAGGTACCACTAAAAAAATGACTTCATAAACACAACAGCTCTTTTTAGAGCTCCCTAATTTCTAAACTCTTAAATCTGCTTATCATTTTTTTTTTTTTTTTTTTTTTACCGTACGCTTACCGTAAGCTTACGGTACGCGTACCCCGTGATTTTTTTTAAAATCAATAAATGTTTTTTTTGTACTTTTCTGTCCTTCTTTGACCCCCTTACAAATGTTAGGGGGTCTGTAACTCTCCTCATTGCCCCCTTTCCTTGTTTTCTCTGTTTTTTTTCTGAGTGAAACACACAAAATGGCGGCCGCCGCTTCCTGGTTTCGGCCGATTCGAATGTTTACTATGATCTATGGGCCAATCAGAATCTCCTTCGCGCACGCCATGTTTCTTCCGTACGCTTACCGTAAGCTTACCGTACGCGTACCCCGTGATTTTTTTTAAAAATCAATAAATGTTTGTTTTGTACTTTACAGTCCTTCTTTGACCCCCTCACAAATGTAAGGGGGTCTGTAACTCTCCTCATTGCCCCCTTTTCTTGTTTTCACTCTTTTTTTTTCAGAGTGAAACACAGAAAATGGTGGCCGCCGCTTCCTGGTTTCGGCCGATTCGAATGTTTACTAAGATCTAAGAGCCAATCAGAATCGCGCTCGCGCACGCCACCGTACGCTTACCGTAAGCGTACGGTAAGCGTACCGTAAGCGGGCTCAGATATATATATTGATTTAAAGGCTATTTTCTCAGAATCTACTGAACAGATTTACACCAAACCTACAAAAGGCACTTCCTTGACCTAGGGACTACCTCTCTGCCAAATTTTGAGTAATTCTGTTCAGCCGTTCGGGCTGTAGCTCGTTCTAAAGGTCCTATGGAAAAATGCATGGGAAAAACGCGTTTTGGGACCCCCCTTTTATCTCAGCCCCCGCTTGACGGATCCCCCCGAGACTTTCAGGGTAGGAGCGGAGCGTAGCGCCCCACCTATTTTGAAAAATTCGCGAGGATTCGTCAACCAGCGCCAAAGTTATTCAAAATAGAATGTTGAGGTTTTCCTATGGAAACGTGGTCCTAACTATAACTACCTACTGGCGACCGCCAGTAGGTAATATATATATATATATAAGGTAGCTCGAAGTTTTATTGACCTGAATCCTTGGCTGCAAACTTTCAGGAAATTAAACTGAACAGTCTAAGAATATTCGCAGAGAAATTGAAGTGTACTGTCCTTATAGTCTTAATACGCCAACCTTGTATCCTTAGTTCTTATCCTCCGAGAATTACGAATTAAGTTACAGATTTCTACTCACTCTAGGTCTTGACTAAGACGCCTTCTTCATAATTTGCTCGACTCTCGTGAAGACCTTAGAAGTATCTCTCAGAAAGACGGTAGTCAGAAAATACCTTAGTCAAAGACGGAACACTAGTCTCTGGAGCTGCTTACTCGGCGGTCGAACGAATGCTCAATAGCAAGAAAAGGACACTATCTTCTGACTGGAATCTCGCTTCAGAATGCTGCTGGGTTGAGACACTGCCGTCTCCTCTGGTGAGTCAGTTGAAGTGCAACGAACGCTGGATACGCGCGCACTCTTCGGATTGTTTGTCGCTTGAAGACTAGACCGCATTTCTTTGTTTAAGCGGCGGGCGGCCATCTTGGAATTCTCGCTTTGCTGATGCTGCCACTGTTTGATGAGCACTCGAGTCAGCAATCTGCTGCATCGGTAAGATCTTTTCCATTGCGGATATTTTTTATTTCTGGAATACATGACATTCTTTTCTCGGTGTTTAAAACTAGTAGCTGAACATGAAATTGGACTCTTGACACACGCCCGGTGATGTTTCCGTCAGAAGTAGGTATATGACGGTCTCTTAATACGAGTGGATTTCACTCGACGGCTACATCCATTCCTCAGGGAATCCAGGAAGTGTTCCGAGCAGTGACGAAAGATTGTTTTAGAAATTTAAAAGCTGATTCTGCATCTGCGGTCCATTCAAATTTCACTCCTTTCTTTAAGAGGCGAGTGATGGGACTGACCTTGGATGAAAAATTTGAAATAAATCTTCGATAGAACTTCGCGAACCCCAAAAAGCTCTGAATTTCTTTCACATTTCTGGGGGATGGCCACTCTTGCACCGCTCTAACCTTTGTGGGATCCATACTAACTCCTCTTGATGACAAAACAAACCCCAAGAATTCCACTTGTGGGACATGAAAAACACATTTCTCAAGTTTTACGTACAAATGGTTTTCAAGCAGTTTCTTAAGAATTGTTCTTACATGAGTTACATGTTCGCTCTCATTTTTTGAAAAAATTAGAATGTCATCAATATAGACTACTGCAAATATGTCCAAGAATTCCCGAAGCACATCGTTCACAAAATTTTGAAACGCTGCCGGGGCGTTGCAGAGTCCATAAGGCATCACCTGGTATTCAAACAATCCATACCGGGTCCTGAATGCTGTTTTCCACTCGTCCCCTTGAGCTACTCGAACTAAATGGTAAGCTCCTCTTAAATCCAATTTCGTAAAAATGTTGGCGTCTTTTACTTGATCCATCATTTCTGAGATTAGTGGTAATGGGTATCGATTCTTGACTGTTACTTGATTTAGTGCTCTATAATCAATGCACGCGCGAAGTTCGCCATTCTTCTTAGGGATGAAAAATAGAGGAGATGAGACTGGGGACTTTGATGGTCGTACAAATCCATTGGCTAAATACTGTTCCAAGTACTCTCTCTAATGTAGATTCTCAGCTTCTGTTAGTGCATACACTCGGCTGCAAGGTAAAACTGCTCCGGCCTCTAATTCAATTTTACAATCGTATGGCCTGTGTGGGGGCAATTTTTCTGCATCTCTTTTATCAAAGACCATGGCCAAATCTTGATATTCCATTGGAATTTCTTCAGTTTTGGTTGTACAGATGATTTTTGGATTGGCTGCCAAACAGCTTGTTTGCGTAGCTTCAGAATTCTCCGTTTTCTCATGGAAGCAATTTGCTTGACAATAATCTGAATTCATTTGGATGGTTCTCATACTCCAGTTAATTTGTGGATTATGCTCTGTGAGCCAAGGCAATCCTAGAATAAGTTGAAATTGAGGAGCGTCTATTAAACTAAAGATGATCCATTCCCTGTGGCCATTCAATCCTCGCAAGAACAAAGGCTCGGTCTCATGAGTTATCGGGCCCGAAGACAGATTAGTACCATCCACTGCCCTAACTGTCTCCAAAATCTTCTTTTTGACAAATTGAATCCCCAAACTCTTGGCATAATTGATATCGCAGAAATTGCCTGGCGCTCCCGAGTCGATCATCACTGAGACCTCTGGAATTTCTTTATCTTGAAATTTCACTGTGAGCGATATAATCACATGAGGAGCAGCTGATTGTAAGGTGTTAGCCACCTGCTGAGTCGTCGGAGTTGACTTATCTTTAGCTTCCATCAGAGCAACCCCTTCTACTGATGGAGCCTGCCTTTTACCAATGGACCACTCTTAGGTCTCTTGGGACATTCTTTGACAAAATGTCCAGAAGCTCCACAATACAGGCACAATTGGTTTATTCTTCTTTTGTCTTTCTCTTCTTTTGAAAGTGGACCACGGATAGTTCCTATTTGCATAGGTTCTTCATTGGAAGGGCTTTTTGAAGTCTTGTGATTCTCATTCTTGATCCTATCAAAACGGGGTGGGAGAGATCGATAATCTCTCCTCTTCTCAGATCTTCTTTCATTTTGCCGATGATCTATCTGAAGTACTAAGTCAATTAGTTCGGAAATTTCAGATGGTCTCTTAAGAATTTGCGCCACCGCATCCTTCAACTCGTCCTTTAATCCGCGGTAAAAAATTGCAGCTCTCTTTTCATTGGGCCAATTAGTTTCAACTATGAGCTTATTAAATTGAGCGATGTAGGCCACTAGATCTCTGTTTCCCTGCCGAAGATCCAGCAATTCGTTATCCGTAGCTTGAGAAGCTATTCGACGATCGAAAATTCTCAGAAATTCTGTTTTGAACTCTTGGTAATTATATAACATTGAATCTTCACCTGAAACTATGGACATTGACCAAGCAGCTGCATCACCCGTTAGATACGACAATATGAATGCCACCTTTGATTGGTCTTCTGCAAAGATAACTGGCCTACACAAGAAATGCAGAGAACATTGTGTGAGAAAGATTTGTGTCTTGTTTGGGTCTCCACTAAAACGTTCTGGTTGAGCCAAAGGAATAATTGGAGAGACAGCATGTATGACTTGTATGGATAACCCAGATGCTTGAGATTCACTTGTAATGGTAGGGCCCCTTGAGGACTGAGAGCCTGCAGATAATGTTAATTATTCTACCCTTTGTTTAATTTGTAAAGACTCTACGTGGGATCTCCTTAACTCCTCCCTCAACACTTTATTTTCTTCTGCAGAATCATTCAATTGTTTTTGCATTCCCTCTAGTATTGTCGTTAGGGTCTTTAAGTCTAAACCGTCGACCATTTTTACTCAGTAGGAAATCAAGTCTTCCAAATAAGGTTTTTTTTTATTTTTATATATGGCACTTCAATCTGTCAGACCAAAGGTACCTGAGATTCGATTTCCTACTGGCAGATGATAATACTCCAGTCCCTCTCTGAAACGCCCAAGACTTACTAACTACAGTCTCAAGAATTACAAAGGGGGAAAGGGGTTTGGGGATAAAAGAGAGACTCCTCACTAGTGCGTCCTGTTCTCCTCTTCTAATCTTTCTGGGAGGATTCTCAGTATGCACCTATAAGAGATAATACATATCAATAATAGGGACCAACTAGTTTTCAATACTCTCACAAGATCTTCACTATATACACTGCTAATTAAATTCGTCAAAATAATTATTCACCTGTGAATTTTATGAGGAATAGCCTCTCTCTATGTATTCCGAAGAAGATGAAGAAAAAATGGCTAATTATATTTCCGGGGAGTTTCCCAGAGATGACTTGGTAATATAGCCATGCAGTTAAGTTTGAAAAGTCTTGAAAGTTCTTGTAATTAGTAGTTCTTATCCTCAAAAGTTGGTTGCTATATATATGTATATATATATATATATAGAAGGTAGCTCGAAGTTTTATTGACCTGAATCCTTGGCTGCAAACTTTCAGGAAATTAAACTGAACAGTCTAAGAATATTCGCAGAGAAATTGAAGTGTACTGTCCTTATAGTCTTAATACGCCAACCTTGTATCTTTAGTTCTTATCCTCCGAGAATTACGAATTAAGTTACAAATTTCTACTCACTCTAGGTCTTGACTAAGACGCCTTCTTCATAATTTGCTCGACTCTCGTGAAGACCTTAGAAGTATCTCTCAGGAAGACGCTAGTCAGAAAATACCTTAGTCGAAGACGGAACACTAGTCTCTGGAGCTGCTTACTCGGCGGTCGAACGAATGCTCAATAGCAAGAAAAGGACACTATCTTCTGACTGGAATCTCGCTTCCGAACGCTGCTGGGTTGAGACACTGCCGTCTCCTCTGGTGAGTCAGTTGAAGTGCAACGAATGCTGGATACGCGCGCACTCTTCGGATTGTTTGTCGCTTGAAGACTAGACCGCATTTCTTTGTTTAAGCGGCGGGCGGCCAGCTTGGAATTCTCGCTTTGCTGATGCTGCCACTGTTTGATGAGCACTCGAGTCAGCAATCTGCTGCATTGGTAAGATCTTTTCCATTGCGGATATTTTTTATTTCTGGAATACATGACATTCTTTTCTCGGTGTTTAAAACTAGTACCTGAACATGAAATTGGACTCTTGACACACGCCCGGTGATGTTTCCGTCAGAAGTAGGTATATGACGGTCTCTTAATACGAGTGGATTTCACTCGACGGCTACATCCATTCCTCAGGGAATCCAGGAAGTGTTCCGAGTGGTAAGCCATGCGTTCCCAGTGGGCGGAGCTTAAGTAAGCCAATCTCGTCACGCTATTAGGATTGTGGGAGCGATAGTTCCTTCTCCCAGTTTCATGGGAGAGGTAGTTCTAATTCCCCCTTCAACATTCACACCATGCGTTTATGTGCCTCCTCTAGCGCTTCTCCTCACCCAGGACCTGACAATGTGGTGGTGATGGACGTGGTGGTGGTGGACCTGGTGGTGGACATAGTGGTGGTGGTGGTGGATGTGGTGGTGGTGGACATGGTGGTGGTGGATGTGGTGGTGGTGGACATGGTGGTGGTGGACATGGTGGTGGTGGATGTGGTGGTGGTGGACGTGGTGGTGGTTGTGGACATGGTGGTGGTTGTGGACATGGTGGTGGATGTGGTGGACATGGTGGTGGACATGGTGGTGGAGGTGGTGGTGGTGGACATTGTGGTGGTGGACGTGGTGGACATGGTGGTGGTGGTGGAGGGCGTACTGGTGGTGGACGGGGTGGTGGTGGATGTGGTGATGGTGGACCTGGTGGTGGACATGGTGGTGGTGTACGTGGTGGTGGTAGATGTGGTGGTGGATGTAGTTGTGGTGGTTGTGGTGGTAGTGGTGGTCATGGTGGTGGTGGTGGACATGGTGGTGGTGGACGTGGTGGTGGTGGACATGGGGTGGTGGATGTGGTGGTGTTGATGGACATGGTGGTGGTGGACATGGTGGTGGTGGTGGATGTGGTGGTGGTGGATGTGGTGGTGGTCATGGTGGTGGTGGACGTGGTGGTGGTGGTTGATGTGGTGGTGGTGGACATGGTGGTGGTGGATGTGGTGGTGGACGTGGACATGGTGGTGGACATGGTGGTGGATGTGGTGGTGGACCTGGTGGTGGTTGTGGACGTGGTGGTGGTGGTGGACGTGATGTTCAAATAGCTGGCAAATTTGCCTTTAGGATCCATACAGCATGTTGATACAGGACATTTGCTTCAACAAAACTTCCACCGTATGAGTGAAATATCCGATGCCATTTAAAAAGACACATACAAATGAAACGCATTTCAAATATTTTAGGGCTTTCACTTTTAATTTCCCCAAAGGGAATGGATTAAAAAGTGCTGTCAGTAATAAAGTTGAATCGGGAAATCGGGGAGATGAGTCACCCACAAGATGAGAAAACAAGGAATGCACGGCGGAGAGAGGGGGAAGTGAAGCCCGGGAGTGGTGTATGCGTGTGCGCGCAGTCTGCTCATTTTCAAGCACTGCACTCGTGCTTATGCCGAGCACCTGTTCGCTCCCGCAAGGTGGATGCCTCCACAAGCACGAGTGTGTGCTTGAAAATGAGCATAGCGATGGCTAAATGCCCTCCTGTGAAGCCATACGCACAGCGTAGGCGAGACATAAAAAATCTTTAGTCTAGTACTAATTGCTGTGTTATGAGACTAAATTCTAGCTGAAATTGTAATAGACAATAAAAACAGTGGCATTAGACTTTTCCTACCCAGTAGTCAAATCTATTTTTTTTTAAGGTGATCTCCGTGAAACTCAATGTTTGCATGAATTTATAATCAACTGACATTGCCAGAGCAGTTATGTCTGGACAGTTCAGAATCTGTAATGAACTTTGAAAAGCAAAAATCTGAATTTCGGCCGTGGTCTTTTGACCTTTCACGTGTGCTGGGGATCGACCTCTTTCATCCATCCAAACCCCTAGATAGATCTTTGTATGAAGAATCCCTTCACAGTTTCTTTGTTTAAAAACCATGAGCCGTTTTTGTTTAATGTTAAAGCAAGAATCTTAAGTAGCATGGTCAATCTTGCTGCTGTAACCTTATTCTTTAATCAGGTATCCGAGTATAAGTTCACTATGGCATTTACTAGGGACGGCAGAATTCCCTACTTATGAACATGAATAATGGTTCTATTAAAGTAAAAAGTAAGCCCAATGTGTATACGGAGTTATAAGTTAAAGGCTTGTTTTACAATTCTGTGGAGCTATTGCTGTTAGCTGACCTTACTTACTCCATGTCTAGGAGGAATGCTATGTTAGCGAGTATATGCTGTGAAAGGTAGTAATACTACGAAACACCAGAGACCTCCATTTGGCTATTTCTGTCCGCACAGCTATCATTTATTTATTTTTCAGCCTGCAGGATCAAGCACACTGAGATGTGTAATATGACAGTCGAAAGCAGGCCTACACTCCCCAGCATGCTTAAAGCTGTGGGAAAAAAATACCAGACCGTCCTAAAGTCCTACTCACGGCATGACAGTAGAGGTCCTATGTCGATAAAAGTTGGCAAAAACAAGATTGGCGTCTCCTGCAGCAGCCACTGAGAAACCCTCAAATCTGCTGGACATGCCTGTAAATTAGAAGACCCCACTCGCACTCCCTTCCCTATGGAAAAGCCACGAGACCAGCTGTACAAGTACCTGTACCTTCACTGAAGGCGGTAAATATCCTGCCCCACACCCGCAGGAACACTTGCCCCTCCTTTGCCATAGTCTTCTCAGGGAGTTGGAGGCCCGCGCTGTGCCAGTAGCCACTGTTGTTGGGATGTGTGTAGTAAGGGCAACTGGCTTCCTGGCACAGCAGTGAGCATCTCAGGTCAGGTATCGATTGGTGCTGCCGGAGTGAGTTGATTTCTGTAGTTTGGAAAGAATGCGGAAAAGTGCGATCGCTGAAACTCGATACATTATCCTGGAGGTAGTTATTTTATAATCTTCGAACTAAATAGACTTGTTTGTTTTCGGGCTACAAATGTTATGTATATGCACCAAGTCAAATTAGATTATGACTTTGCAAAAACACCACCGTAAAGGTCTCATTAATGAGAACGCCATCTCGGGACATTGCTCTTTCTCCTTAATGCTGAGATGGGTCACACTTCATCAAAGCAAGCTTTGCTCTATGTTTCAGTGCGCGTTCGCCTACTACATACCCAACCATAGGGAAGCTGATATAACATAATGATGAAAATGAGTGCCGAGCTAAAATAAAATAAAAAGCGTGGCGCCCGTGCAATTTAATTTATGTTTATGGCGGTCCGTGAAGCAGGCGCCATCGTTACAAAATAAATCAAGCCCGGGAGTGGTGCGTGCGTGCGCGTGCAGTCTTCGGTTTTCAAGCACTGCACTCGTGCTTGCGGCGTGCAGCTGCTCGCTCCCGTAAGGTGAATGCCGCCACAAGCACGAGTGCAGTGCTTGAAAAGTGAAGACCGATGGCTAAACGACCTCCTTGGGCAGCGCATGCACGTTGCCTAGGCGAGACCTAAAATACGTTTTGTCTGCACTGACAAACAGGAAGAGGTCCCTTTGTGACCCATCCAGTTTGCAAATGGCTTGCCACATCCTTTTAGGATGTGGTAAAATATTAATATTTAGCAAAACGATTTTGGTAGCAAAATTAGAAGACATACCTGAAGGAATTGGTATCTGGAAGGGATGTCCTTAACATGCCCCTTCCAAATATAGATTCGGTATATATCCCCCCAACTCAAATTTCATTTTTTTTAGTTTGATACTGAATTTTGTGAATACAAAAATTCCATTTTGCGGTTGCAAAGGCTCTGATTTTATCAATTGGAGCATTCCGAAACACAGAACACCTTTATACTTAAAGGCTCTGTGCAGAACTAAAAACATATGTGGACTCGGATTACAATGGTATTTTTGGTTGAAAATATATCTTTACAGCTCAAAAAACAGGCTAGAATTCAACCTGATAGCTATCTACAGCAAGGTAAGTAACAGGCGTTATTTCAATTGCTCCTGAATAACTGTATATACCGACTGCACACGCTTACACCAGAGGAACTCCAATGCAAACTGTGGAAAGTGGGCTTATAAGGCAAGGTTAGCATTGTGCGTTACTGAACGCCCACAAACATGATCATTCACAAACTCTTCTCTGACACTTAACCACCCTCTAAGATTTGCTCCTGCAAAGAGTGAATCACTTTTGAGGGTTGGAAGGAAAGTTGAACACCCCAAACGTGATGGAGTAAGAGGAATTTGAGTTCCCCATGGAAATAAATATCGTCCCCTTCGAGTAAAATATCACAAAAAAATATACATTAGAATATCGGTACCTAAAGTATCTTGCTCAGTGAGAAAACCAATATCATAAAATGTCACATGACTTTCCTAGTAGTATGATTGGAACATCGTGACTGGCACAGCTTTCTACGCATACTACTGCAAATATCTGTGAATTCCTAAAAGTCTTAAATCTATCCCTATGCGTAGAAGTAGGACTCTTTTTGTGAATATAGCTCATGTGTAACCTGCAAGTCACAAGACCTGACCCAGCTGGGATGAACTAGGCCTTTTACCTTTTGCTATTCAATTCATGAGTTATTTATTTTTATAGGTAATAATTTGATCTGTAATTATAATACTGCAATACTTCGGTGGAGGTCATCAATAGTGTCATTGTGCATCTCAGTTAATCTGCATCTAATCAAATCTGTAGTTTCTTGCACTCACTTTCTGCTCACCCAAATTCCCGAATTTTAGAAGGATTTGTTATTTAGACAGCCTTCCACGTTTTAATGTTAATTTGTTATTAGGACAAGCAGAAAGACCAAGATAAACATTAAGCAATCAATACATTCAAACACACATTGAATAATCCTGATTGGGAAAATATCTCAATGACTTGCATCAGATTTATAACACTTTTCAAACTCATGTTGAAGGTTTAATAGTGCAGACAAAACCAGAAAGAAAACCGAGATTAGAAGGCTGTATTTGGATACTACCTGGAGAGTACTCACAGCAGCCTACACTCTGATGTGTATCACTGCAGTGCCATAGGATCTTGTACAATTTCATCTATTATGTTTACACAGTACCTCATTCTAATTTAAATTGAGCAAATATTCTTATTTAACAAACATATAGGCAAGATGTGAGAATTGATGCTTCACAACAGCCTCGACAGCCATCGTAAGAAATGTAACAACATAGCAGAGTCTTACTGAATAACTAAGGCTTTGCCTGGAGCTAGCAAGACGTAACACTATGCAAAGCTATGAAAAGTCTCACACCTACCCCTGTGCTTAGGAGTGTGACTTTTTGTGAAACTGGCACATGTGTTATAGCCTGAGCCAGTGGCTCGGGTATATAAATCGGGTTCAGAGACTTTCCCGACTGGCATAGCCCTCAACAGTGGGCTGTAAAGCTATAATAGAAGCAGGCATAATTGAAAGGGAATGTGTTCATTTCTTTCTGGATCCAAAACAGTGCATGTGTGCAGCAGAGCACAGCATAACCCAATCGATTAGAACTTTCTGTGTTTATCCACGCATAGGAATTTGTACTGAAATGGCACGTAATCCAGTACAAATCTTATGCTATACAGCGCACATTCTCCTGAGTGTCATGGAGGCAAGTTGTGGATTGCACAAGACAGCCTATTTGTGTGCCAGCGCAAGGGTGACACCAGCAGCATGCCAATCTTTTGTAGATATGGTGCTGCTCTGTAGTTTCTCTTTAAAGTAACAATGCACAGAGCCAGGGTCGCATATATTACTGCCCCAAAGTCAAATCATTCTGGGAGAAGATCTTCGCCTTTTTAAACAACATGCTAGGTTATACTCTTAAAACGGAGTTTGCCAACCTGGTAACTGCCTTTATTAGGACAGATCCAGACTCACAACAAGACAGAGACCTACTCGATCTCCTACTAACGGCAGGTGTAAAAATGGTACTCAATAAATGGAAAGACACCTCCAAGGCAACGTTTAAGGGATGGCTCAACTGGGTGACGTACCTCAGAGGAGCGGATACAGTGGCCCTACGAGACTCACCGTGGAGACAGCCCGGCAGAAAAATGTGGGCATCCCTGAACAAGTTTCTAGACCCTTATGACCCGCCCTGAAAAGGCCTAGTATAACTACCCGGATAGCAACCCTCATTAGACAATAGCGAGTAGGCTAATTCTCCCTATATGAGATACCTCTTCTTCTCTGCTCTGGTTCCTTTTCCCTGTCCCTCTCTGTGCTTTCTATGACCCATACGAGGACAGTGGGTGGGGGGCAGCCAAAATAGGCAAACTGTACCACAACTAACACAGCCAATGTGGGCTGCCCTGTAATAACAAGCAATGCCGAATGCATGTTATATGTTATATGTATGTGATATGTTGTATGTTATATGTCATATGTTGTGAGAAACAAAATAATAATAATAAAAATCTAATGAAATAAAAAAAATAAAAAAAGTAAGAATGCACAGCAAATTTTGAGGCTGCACTGCATTCCATGAAATCTTAGCAAATCTGTGCGTAATGTAGTGCTAAATACCACGTTGGTGCAAATTAGCACCACAAGGAATGTTTTTTTTCTGGCTTGGCCTTCTATTTGTATTACCTTTTTGCAAGTATCGATCAACGATCCAGGTACATCGTTTCGAGGTGCTCTCCAACACTGATCCTATAAATAGTAGTGTGGTCTGTTGGTGGCGCGGTGCGTGGACCAGTATCGTGTCTATTATTTCTACAGTTCAATGCTAATCTATGGAGTGAGGAAAAATTCGTTATCAAAATCATACAGCTCAGACAAATCAGACGTGCAGTACCTGCCTTTTTCATTATTTCCCCTTTCAAATTACTTTAGAAATAAAAAGTAGTTTCCCTAGTTTCTTGTGCTACAGATTCTTTTACTTTCACTGCTGCCGACTGTCCTAACCTCATTCAATAAAGAGACCTTGTAAAAATAATAAACTACAAAGCTCATTTTAATTACTGACAACCATGGTAAGCGTTGTCTTGGAAACGCAAAAGAATTACCATGCTTAAAGATTTTATCTTTCCCGCAGATTAAATGATTAAACAACTATTTCACTTTTGATCCTATTTCTTTGGTATCCTCTCAACATTTCATACTAAATGTTATATTTTGCAAATCATATTCTGCTGTCTCCAGAAAGGCACAGACTGTTCTGCTCAAAATGAGATTTCATTAAAAAAAAGAAACTGGATTAGGTTTTGGCGGAAGTGCAGCGAGCAGCATCTGTGCATGTGCAAATAAATAAGGCAAGGATGGGGAGAGAAGAAGTGCAAAAATGTAAATCCATTTCTCCTTTCGCCATTAACCAGTCAGAGGTTTGTGGGGAAACCTGGCAAATATTGTTCAATGTTTTTCTGTTGTGTCTCACGATGTCTTATTTCGGCAAGAGAGCAAATAACACTTTTTAATGTGTAAGCCTTATAAAACATAAATGCTGTGAAACGACTGAGAGTAAGCTTATGATAAAGGCACAGTGGCACTGAGGAATTGTCACAAATATATATTTTTTTGTTGCAGTTTGTTGAAGAAATTAAATGTGCAGTGTTTGCAAATGAGGCATGATGTGCAAATTGTATTATTAGAATTACAGCCTCTTATTTATTCCCACATCCCCCACCTTTCTTTGCACTTTTTTTGTTTTGGTAGACACATTTCTACATGTCCCAGATAATTCTGCCTCTTCTGTCGCAAAATAAGTTGAAGAAGTACAGACGCGGGGCAAATTTAAAAGAAAATGACTGGCGCTGCAAACCATCTTGCTGCTCCAAACTATGTCATTAGAAAAGTGCAGCGATACGTCATATTTACAGCAACACAACACATATCTGCGCTGGCACACAATTGGCCACCTAGTGCCAACGCGGGCACCCTTGCACCATAGTGCAAGAGTGCCTGCATTGCAGGGATGAGTCTTTTGGTGCCGGAAGGTGTCCCTACACACTACACACAAACAAAAATTGATGGTGTTTTCCTCCTTCTTTGTGTGCTGCAGAATACTTCTCCTCTTTGCGGCACTTAAACACCATCCCTGACGCATTTCCAGGTTTACAAAACCTTTCAAAGCAGGGAATGCATCAGAATCCATGGGTGTTCTGTGGGAACACCCACAGCAACACCCATGGAACTACCCATTCACACAGAGTGATGCATGAAAGGGGGACATATTTACAAGCCCATGAAAAGCCACGCAGGTGGCTTTGCGTGGCCTTGTAAATATGTCTTAGCATTGTGCGCCACTGGAGCGTAAAAAAAGTGACGCTCTGGTGATGCAGGGGCCTTGCAAATATGCCCCACTATGTGCATCAGTAGCATCTTCCTAGCCGCCAAGAGAGCCACTATCTTGTATGTGTCTTCACTGACCCTTGGGTGACAGGGGGCATTACAGAAGGTGGCACCACAGCAACACCTGTTATTCCAATGCATTAATCAGGTCCATGTAGACCTTAGGGAGAAAGGCTATTACAGGAGAGACAGATGACTACCATTAGTAATACCCCAACCCCTTCCTCTCTCTGGGGATTCAGGAGAATCACTTGCCTGCGGGTCTGTGAAGACTGTGGTATGGTGGGATAAGGCAGGATAAATAGTCAGTTCACAGCACTGACATCACGTAAATGAACAATACATTTTCACAGCATTGTATCGCAGGTTGCCCCCACTGACGCATACAAATCATATCAGTATTGAATAGGAGAGCATAAATCGTTGGCTTCCTCGTATCCCACAACACCAGTAATTGATGAATTCCACATACTCCATGATAACACTTTGGACTATCAGTGTTATTTTGCTGCCAGGACAGTTTGCATCTATACATGCGCGAACCGAGCTAGAGCAAACACCGAGATCATACATGACGTAAAACAGTCATGGAGCCCAAAACATGCATCACAAGTATACATTTATTCACTTATTGTACACCACCTGAGAAATACACTGTAAGACAGATCCGAGCCGAGGGATCATCTTAAAGACAGAACACAAAATATTTTACTATACCTACAACCTATGGGAAGTTGTTCAGGTCACAATTACAGCTTTACCAATATGATATGTCCTGAAATGCATAGCATATACCAAAAACAAACCTAACCCACAACAAAATGTTTATGCCATGTCGAAGCAAATATGGACTATGGCAGAATCAATACAACATGAAGCAAAACAAATAAATAACTTACTTAGTCAATGATATGAAAAGCACATATGCTTCATTGATTAAGATATATATTAAAATATAAGACCTCGCTGAAAACAATATAGCAAGTACTGAAATGAATGACATTCATTGTTAGTAATATGACAGTGGCTGAAGAGACTGGCTTGTTAAGAGGAATATAACACATTTTTAAATAAATATCATGCATTGAAATAACTGTAAGCTTGAGCAAAATGAATGTGATAAATCTTTGAAATGAAATGAAATGAAATGAATGAATGAAATGAAAGAGGCTTTTATATAGCGCATGGCTACCCGGAGGCATCCCAGCGCTGCAGCGGTCGCTAGGGGGAGGGATGGGTTTATGGGAATAGCCAAGTTTTCAGATGTTTGCGAAATGTCAGATGGTTAGCTTCCTTGCGGCTAGGGAGAGGTAGGGAGAAATCTTAACATAAATACATTTTGCTTAAAGATTGTAATACATATTGAAAAGAATGACTCACCTTTACACATAATTTTTGAAATAAAAATGATATACATTGAAATGACCATGATATGTGTTTTATATAAATATGACACATCTTCAAAGAGATCTGAGAAGCATTAAAATAAATATGGCATTTGCTGATAGGAATATGAAATGAATACGGCATGCTTGAAAAATAATTAAAACCCAGTTGAAAAGAATTTGGTGTGCCTTAAAAAAATGAATATGCCGCTCACTCATATGAATATGAAATTTGCTGAAATAAATATGGCAATCATTGAAAGGAGTGTGACACATCTGGGAATGAAAGAATATGCATTTAAATCTATATGCTATGGGTTTAACTACATATGACACATTTTGAAATGAGTATGCCAAGTTTTAAATTGAATATTGATGTGCTTACTTAAATTAATATGTGCCATGTTGAATTAAATTGTTCACCTGTTGAAATTAAAATGGCTGATGTTCAGATGAAACTGGTGTGCTGGAAACTAATATGACACTCACCAAGATAACAAAAACCCAGTGAGATAAATATTACATGCAATGGAATTAATAAGGCACACATTGAAATAAAAAGGAGTCATGTTTGAATAAATATGTAATGCGTTGAAACGGTGATGACATGCTATGAATTGAACTGGATAGGTTGAAAATTACAATACATACGCTAAATGATTATGAGGTGCACTGAAATTAATATAGAATGAAAAGAAAAGAGCTCCTTTTAAAATGAAGTACATAGACATGCAGCAAGAGAAGATTGTGGTATGAGACCTCACAACCTGAGGATTTTAAACAACAAAGACATGGAGGGGCCAGGGCCCTCAATACGAGATGCCTGACGCTGTATTAATCAATGGCTTTAAATGATAATACCACACAGCCCAATTGCAGGAGATACTGAGTCAATATTTTAAAATTCTATTTGAAAGGCTAAAGCTGCCATACAGGTGGAAATACCACTGAAAACTGCCACAGGATCCGAGCAGATGGCAAATCATCGCCATTCACAAACATGCATCAAGAAATAACATTTTAAAACCAAATGTACACAAAGCACTTATCTCACAATTGACAGGAATAAACTGGAAACCATAAAAAACTACTTTTAATGGATGCAATGGTCTGTGCCTTAATAATACATTGGCCTTCAATAAGCAACAAGGAATACCCAAATGCATAGGTGCCAATCAAAATTATAGCAATGCGGATCAGACCTCGTCTCACACACACTTTAAAGTACTAACAGGGATGTAGTACTCACAAACCATTTCTTCATGTTGAATGCAATCTAAGTCCGGCAGAAACAAGAGGAAGCAGCCGAGTACCAAGGGGCATGGTCTTGCTGACTTACATAAGAGAACATCCATGCATATCAAAAGATGCCTATCCCTTCTCACAATGTCCAAAGCCTATATCCTGCTAACACTTTGGCTGAACATGTGGAACAACCAGCACCTGCTGACTGTCTCTTGGATGTAATTGAATCCAAGAAAAATATTCAGACTGCCATCTCCCACCCACCCCCTACACTCAACAGACTAATTCCTCTACTGTATTTCCTCACCACAGTGAGAATTCAGACACCAGGGAGCAGCCCATGGTCAAACCTACATTTTTCAAAATCCTGATGCAGGTCTTAACAGTCAATCTTTAGTTGGTGTCATAGTATATTTTCTTCCGCAAGACTCCTAAACAGAAAATACTGCTAAGACTATGTGCTAGGCAGTTGTGGGATTCCCATATGTCATTGGGCTGCTAGACTGTGCCCATGTGGCATTTTCACCTCCAAAGCCCGCTAAGCAGTTTTAATGTAATGGGAAAAAATAACTTAACATGAATGTACAGATACGTTTGTCGTTGAAGGGTTTAGATTGAGAACAGGAAGAAATGGCGCTTGAAGTTTGTGATGAGGATGAATATGCACGGTGCAAAACAGGTCAAGGGGAAACAAACCCAAAGGAAAACACCCCTTGCAAACGTGTAGATAAAGATCTACACAGTGAATATAGAACAAAGTCCTGTGCACACGTATAAAGATGGTGGTTTTAGTGTAAAAACCAAAGTTAATGATATCTTTCTGCTGAAATTATGGAAATCGACATCAGAAGTAACATAGATGGGGATTTAATATCAATCCAGATCAATACCTGTTACACATCGAGCCTCCTGCGTGGTCACATGGGCGCAGGGGAGAAATGAGTACGAGTGTTAGGGGGCATACACATTTTAGACGCTCCCTTACCGAGTGCCGGTAGGTGGAGTTTACTCCCGTTCAGCCCTTCTAACCGAGAAGCCGGTGCTTGGCTTTCGGTTTCCTGTATCCAGACGCCACGCCCCTCCTGACGAGTTCCTGATTCGTGAGTCTCCTAAACCTTGACGCGCATAGTTTTCAGGCTCCCGCTCGCTGCCCCCGAGTACCCGTCCCCACATGAGCGAGTCAGAGTCACAGAGAGAATTCCCCCGCTCCCCGCTCCATGACGAGTGTTAATTCGCGGCCGCGGTTTAAGGTCAAAGAGAGACGCGGCCGCGTCTGAAAAGCTACTTAGTTTCAGATTTCCTTTTCCCCCCTGACATGGTGGCGCCATCTCTTTAATATCTTTAATACACGCCGTCAGCAGATGCTGGCGTGAATGCGGATACATTGTATCTTGTTTCCGCGTAAGCATTTCACCTACGCTTGTGTAGAATTTTATGTTGTACGCGCGATGCGCGTTTGAAATTATTTGAGGATCCTCACCTGAATTTCTTTTGCACTTGAAGTGCGTGTTTGATGCCACATTTTGGGAAACTTGGTATTTAGATAGTTGTAGTAGCAACGAGTAGGGCTTCTAGCTGCTGTTGGAGACAGGTGTTCTCTATCAGTGTGTGGGCCCCATTTACTCCACAGCATAGCTGACTTGAGAGGTCTGTTAATATGTCGCTTTGAGAATCCCCATTGAGCATTTAGCAGAGCCCCAGAGATACTCCTTCCTTGCCTGTCACCTACTAGGTGCCAGCTTCATCTGCGCTGCCCTATCTGTTCCTGACTACTTCTTGCCCTGCTGAGACACCCATCCAACTTGCCTGCCCTGCTGAGTCAATTCTACATTCCTTCTTGACTCCAGAGATGTCCAGCGGGTAAGAAGGAGTGGGTGTCATCGCTAACAGAAGCACCAAAGTGTATGATATGTTTTTCTGGTTCTAGGGAGAAGAGGCCTTTTCCTAATATTTCCCTTATTATCTTTTCTATAGGTTATCCTCTTCCTTGACCATTCTGAGGAAATCTGCTGGGGGATCTAAAGTATATTCTGCCAAGCTTTGGGTCCCCTCATCTCTCAGGGGCTGTCTACTGGTAGAGTGTATTGTACTCACGCTTCCGTGAACAGGCCTTGGGAGTGTGGGGATATTCTCGTCGCTCCTGTGGATTGGGTCTACTCGCTCACAAAGGTGGGTCTATTCGGCAACAGAAAGCCAAGCCCACAAATTAAGTCCACCCGAGCGACGATGAATCTAGAAGGAGCTAGTTCTTTACCGGAGAACCCCCTCCATAGCCCTACCGTAGAAGAGTTGGCTGCGGCCCTGTTAGACCTTCAAAGAGAAGTAGGGAGACTCAGAGTAGAAAACCACCAATTACATGTAGAATTAGAAAGACAACAACATGTAGACTGCGCTACAGTCACAGAAACACCGCACAAGAATAAACGTACATACATACAACCTGCCCGCTTCATGGTTCCTTCTCCGTCGGTCGAGTCTACGACTGTTAACCCCTCCAATCCCCAAGCTATACAGGTGTCCATGCATACACATAATCCCGTTCCTCTAGCGGTCCCAGGAAGGTTTTATGGAGATAGCGCCAAATTCAGTGTTTTTCTCAATCAATGTCAACTACATTTCCTTTGTAAGGCTACTGCCTTTCCTGATGACACAGCTAAAGTTGCGTTTGTTATTTCGTATTTAGGAGGTAATGCCGCTAGTTGGGCGGTCCCTTTAGTTGAAAGCAACGATCCCCTTTTGTATAATTTTACGCTCTTTAAGGACAAATTGAAAAGTTTGTTTTCGAAACATACCTATGTACAAGCGAGTGACAGTGAATTATTACGCTTGAAACAAGGAAACAAGGACCTTTTGACCTATGTGACGGCGTTCAATAGGTTGATAGTAGAAACACAATGGCCGGAAGAGAAAAGAACCTCCCTCGAGGATTAAACGATGATTTGAAAGATCTCTTGTCTCATATTGTGGACCCTCCCGAAGATTGTCACACCTTTATTGATCTAGTGGTGAGACTCAATCACAGATTAACGGAACGAAAAGGGGAAAATCCCGTGGAAACCTGGCTCGTCTTCTGATAGTTCGAGGGGACAAAAGAGAGAAGAAAGAACCCAAAGACACCAGCGAACCAATGCAAATAGGGGGTATGAGAAATCCTTTAACTGTCGAAGAAAAAGAAAGACGGAGAAAACATAACCTTTGTCTTTATTGCGGAAAGGGGGACATTATGCGAGAGGCTGTCCTGCCAAAACAGGCACAATTCCTTAGACAGCAGCTATGTGCCAGGAGTATGGTTTCACATCGGGAAACTAAAGAACTTGAAGAAGGAAGAGACCGTTTCTTCAAGTGATACAGTTTGGAAGGTCTCTGCAGAGGTGGCTAGTATTCACACACCTGTGGCCCGCCATTTTACATTATCCGTTACACTCATTGTATCCATTCAAAGACGCAAGAACTTATCCATCCTTCTGGATTTTCTAGATATTCATCTGGCACAAACTCTGAAAATCCCTTTTGTGCCCACAGCTAAACCCGAACCTATTAGAGCAGTCGACGGAACAGAGTTGTCTTCCGAGTTGATCGCTTACCATACTCCCACTTTGACCATGGTGTGCAGCAACGGGCATTCGGAGCAAAAAGTATTCGATCTCATAGACACACCTAATTTTGGGTCTATCCTAGGGGTGCCGTGGTTGCAGGTACATAACCCCCTTATAGACTGGAATTCTCGCAAGATCACCCTAAGATCTGCTTATTGTATGTTACATTGTTACAATGAGGCTCATGAGTGGGAATCCCCGTTATGTTGTACGATGGAGAAATCGGAGATGACGCTCCCTCCTATGTATAGTGAGTTCACAGAAGTCTTTGATGTAGAAAAGGCCTTTGCCTTGCCCCCTCACAGAAGTTACGACTGTAGAATCGACTTGATTCCTGGGGCCGAATTGCCTGTGAGTCGTGTATATGCTCTGACGGAGCCTGAAACTGAATACCTCCAACAATATCTCTCGGAAATGCTGGAAAAGGGGTTCATAAGACACTCTACATCCCCAGTGTCCTCTCCCCTCTTCTTCATTCCTAAACGCAAGGGGGGTCTTGATTATCATGCCTAAACAAAGTGACCATAAAGAATAAGTACCCATTGCCTCTCATTTCTGTACTTCTAGATCAAGTGCGAGGGGCCAAGATATTCACCAAATTAGATCTTAGAGGACCCTACCATTTGATCAGGGTCAAAGAGGGCGATGAGTGGAAGACTGCCTTTCGTACGAAATTCGGCTTATTCGAATATTGTGTCATGCCCTTCGGTCTTTGCAATGCCCCTGCCGCTTTTCAATATTTTATTAACGACATTTTACGTGAATATCTTGACCTCTTCGTAATCGTATACATCGATGATATTTTGATCTTCTCCAAATCTGAAAGAGAACATGTAGAACATGTAAAGAAGATCTTGAAGAGACTAATGGATAATCATCTTGTCGCGAAACTAGATAAAAGCTCATTCCACACGGATAGAGTGGACTTTCTGGGGTTTGTTATCTACCCTGATGGAATTCTTATTAATCCAAAGAAGATAGATGAATTAGTCAAATGGCCCAGTCCCACCTCCGTGAAAGAGGTACAATCATTTCTCGGGTTTGCAAATTTTTACAGACGCTTCATCGATCATTTTTCTGATCTTATCACCCCCATTACGAGACTGTTACGAAAGGTAAGCCAGTTCGCTTGGTCAGATGAGGCAGAAAACACATTCTCGCAACTCAAACACAGGTTCACTACAGCGCCTATCATGTGTCACGCGGATAACACACAGCCATATTACTTGGAATCAGATGCCTCTCAATATGCGGTGGGTGGCGTTTTATCCCAACGCAATCCAACCACGCGGTGTTTACATCCTGTAGCGTTCTTCTCAAAGACGTTGCTCCCCGCTGAACAGAATTACACCATAGGAGAAAGGGAACTCTTGGCTATAAAGCTTGCTTTCCAAGAATGGAGACATTATTTACTGGGATCTCCACATACGATCACGATCTACACAGACCATCGTAATCTGCTATTTTTTAAATCCGCCAAGGCCTTAACCCACTGTAGCCTAATACTGTGATTAGCCGGGTATCTGGAATGTGCAGTCCGGTCATCTGGCCGAGTGCCGTTAGTACGTCCGTCCAGAACTGCTGAACAGGGGCGCAGTCCCAGGCTATGTGTGGAAGTCCAGCCCCTCTGTCCCACACCTATCGCAGCGGCCAGTGTTCCTAAGATGGAAGCTAATGAGTCTCGTGGGCATGTAGTAGAGATGGTGCAGGTATTTGTAGTGGATTATTCGCAATCTACTACTGGCAGATATTTTCCCGGTCTGCTGGCAGCAATAAGTAAATTGGTCATCCGTAAGAGGAAAGCCTAGCTCTTCTTCCCAGTGTATTCGCGCGGCAGGAGCAGCGTGTGAACAGGTAGTCTGGGTGGTGCGATATAGCATGGAAACTACATGTGTGGGGGCCTCTTTCTGCAGCAGGGAGTGTAGTGGGCCCATGGTGGGAGCCTCATGTGGAAAGTCAGGGGTGAGAGATTTGGCATCCTGTCATAGCCTGATGTACAGAAAGAGTTCTAGTGGTGTAGTGGTGGTGTTCCCCAAAAACTCCTCAAGGGTGGAAAATTTGCAGTTTTTGTATAAGTCTCCCCATATCAGAGCTGAGATTTTCTGGAGCAGCTGCGGGCATCCTACCTCCTGAGTGACGGAAAGGTCTAATCTACCTGCAAGGGGCAGCAGGGGGGAGTATAGTATATCCAGTCTGAGCCAACGGGCCAGGCTTTGTTTGTGCAGTCTACCGTGGTTAGGGTGGTGTGAGTGTGGGTGGGAGTGAGCTAGGATAGGCCGAGCTGGGGGTGGGAGTCATATACCCGTCTTCCACTGCTAGGTGGGGCATGTAGGGTGGGGGGTTCATCCAGTACGCAGCGTGGTGGGCTTGGGCGCAGCTGAAGTATAGCTTCATGTCCGGGATTTCAAACCCTCCAGCAGCGAATGTGCGAGTGAGAGTGTCCCATTTGAGTCTTGGTTGTTTCCCTCCCCAAGTAAGGCAGATGAGTTGGGATTTCAGGGTTTTAAAGAAATATCCACTGGGGGCATGTGGAATGTGTTTTCACTGTACAACTGTATGTGTACACAAATGCTTAACACACTGCCTCTGAGATAAACCTTTCTACTCATGCCAAGCTGACTACTAGCCCACCTAGGCTGTGATCCCACTTATCTGACCTGACTGGATTGTGACAGTTCACTTTCACCACTAGTCAACCACTACTGGACCAAGATTATGAATCTACATAATTTATATGATATATTGTAGTACTTCTTCACACAGATTTGGAACTAAGGAAAATGTAGAGCACTATTGAACTGCACTGCAAGTGTAACCTTGATGTGCAAGTCATGACCAGGGATTCTAACCAAGAACCATGGGCACTGTAGATTGACATATGTCCCCCGCATCCCCTACTTGTCCCTTCCACTTCTAAACAGTAATATTATGAAGTGGCATTTACTAATTTTGGAATTGTATATGTGTCTTATTTCTCCTTATATGATACTATGACCGCCGATCTCACCTGAACTGTTATATAAACATATGCATATGGTTATCTTTATCTCTTTATGTTTTATTTATGATTATTCTGTATTTGCTGTCTTTTCGCCTCTGGTTATGACTACCGTTTTGGAAACATGTCATAACGGCCTCATTACGGTGTTGATTCTCTTTATACATGTAATATTCACACTGTTTTACATTATTATGTTCTTGTAAATATGTGTAACCTCAACAATGTATCATACGTGCCTTGTCCTCCTTTTTCTTCCCTCCTTTACTTTTTTATTTCTTCTTTTTCATTTCCTTTTTTATTTTTCCTTTTACCTCTTTTATGACCGGTGTTGGATGAAATACTTGCCCTTTCTTTTCCTTGCTTTACTTTTTAATTTCTTTTTTTCCCTCTACTTCTTTTATGACCGAGATCACATGAAATACTGTTTGTGTATACAAAAAACATTTGTTTCATTTGAAAATGGATTGCACATATTGGTCACGGTGTTTTCACTAAATATTTGCTTCATTTTGCATATTTGGTGACCTTGTGTCATTAATAATACATCCTTGTAGAAGCCCTTGGTTTATGGGCCGATAGGGGGCAAAACGTATTGGCTGTGCCTCAGAAAATATTTTTTTCCATTCTTCTCCCCAGTGATTCTGACCCTTGAAGATTCACTGTTCACATCTTTGATCGTGTAAAATAAATAATAGATGCATTACAAGGATTCTTCTTAATTATTATGAATTTATTCACTTGTCCTGGTACAATCTCTCCTTTTACGAGTAATCCGTTCTGCAGCACACACAAAGAGAAGAAAATCCTTCTGGGGAAAGTTGTTGTGCAGGAAGGTGCACAAAAACAATCCTAGCTGTAATGTAGGCACCATTGAACCATGGTGCAAGGGTGCCTGCATTGAAGCATGGCAGCCGCAAGTGTGCTAGCGCAAAGAGAGAGCAGGAATGCGTCATATGTTATAGTAATTATGGCGCATTCGTGCTCCCTCCATTTGATGTAGCACAGCAAGTTGTCTTGATATGTTGCATCGCTCCATATTTTGAAAAATGTGGGCCTACAACTGCTTGAAGATGATGTTCCATGGATAGATCTGTCCTCTCTGCTTATACAGAACACTGTCCCCATCTCTATTAGTTCTCACAAAGATGCACGAGAAGGTGTCCTTGAGAGTTTGACGTATATTTGAATAGTAGTTTGAGAAATTTTGGTGAGAATACACTAGTGTAGGGTTTATTGGGCTATTACATTTGTCTCATATATATTCCAGTAAAGATGGCAATAGGATGTATTAGTACATATGCTGCATATGTGTAGAACACAGGCACACTGAATATGCGACTAACACAGCATAAGTGTTGTAATTAAAACATTTCCTCTTGGTAAGCATGAGTAAGGTAGCCAGTTCATGTAGAATAACAGGCTGTAGCTTCATTGAAAAGGTTATAGGTTACATTTTAAAATACCCCACTAGGAAGAAAGTCCTCTCTGCTCAGCCCACTCTCTCTAACTATCCACTCTTTCAGCCACACTCCAACATTCCATGACATCACACACTGGCTGAGCATCAGGGAACAGAGAATTTATGGAGAAACTGCATTGCATTGCAACCAGCAGCCGATGATCACAATATGCATAACGCTGTGATAAACATATACATTATTCAAAGGCAGAAGTTATAGGTCAGACATTGGAGGTCAGAGGCCATACTGTAGAGTTCTCTTAGGCCTGACACAATGCCTTAACTTCACTATGTATAAATCAATATCTATTCTGTTTATAAGTAATACTATAACTGAAGATTGATTTTATTGTGTGTAATTTATATATCAGATGGTATTTGAGTTTTAAACATACTATCACCTCTTACAATAAGCTGTCATTGTTTGCAATTGCTAAGATTGCAAAGTCGGAAGCACAAATGATATATTTGCTAATTGAACTGGAGTACATTCATAATCCAGGCCCTGGGACACCAGAGGTAATAAACAGAATGATCAGCATCAGCTAGCCTTTTAACCACTCCCTGTTCGAGGACCTCTAAGATAGGACTCACAATGAGGCAGATTAATATGAAAGCCTCTGGCCCAATGGGTGCCCTATATAGTTGCTTTAAATTAATACCCAATTTTGATTAAAAGACAGGAAGGTGTTTTTTAGCAGCTGCTCCTCCACTAAGGCGGAGAACGTCGTTCATCTTTTTTTGCAAGAAGGGAAAAATAAAATGATAATAACACAATGTTATTATCATTTTAGTTTTCAGTGCGAGCCAGGTTAGGGCGGGGCTGGCTGGCGTGTCAGAGCAGGGGGAGGAGGAAATATGTGCACTTAAGTGTGCTTGACAGTTTGGCCAGCAGTCTTGGGTGGAAAACATGCACAGGCTCCCACTCCCTGTCTGAGCGCCGAACCAGGCCGAACCAGGCTGCTCAGACGAATCACGACGCTGCTGACAAGCTGATGACAGCAGAGTTGTGATTGAGTTAGGGGAGCCTGCGTGCCTCCTACTTTCAGGAATCAGGAAGAGAAGCATGAGGAGAGACGGCAGCAGTGCTGCGGTGTTATATATATTTTTTTTACCACCTGCCTTGCCACCCCATTCCATACCAGCCGCCACTGGTGTTTTTATGCCCTAGTTGTGAGTTCCACAAGCACAAGCATGTTAACAAACCTTAATTTCTGTGTGGATTTGGATCTGGCCTCTGAATACTGAGTTAAGCATGTTTTATCGTATAATTATTTGTTTGCTTTGTCGATTATTCTGCCCTTTTGCTGGACCTAATTGGAATTTTCGTAAATTGGTTGGCATGGTTCAGGGTCTACACCCAATACTTGGACACAAGGTCCAAAACTCTTGTCATGGGAGGCTTCAGGATAGAATTCCAATTTCAAATGCATGTTAATATGGGTGAATTGCCTCGTCCATCTTGTTTAGCACTCTGTTTCCTGTTCCAACCTTAATCAAAAACCTTACCTGAATAAACCTGAAGAAATAATTGTGGACTTGCTTGGTAGTTTCACATGCAAAAGGAATCTATTCCACATTTGCAAAATGCACTTTTATAAGTCTGGGGCAAACATTTTCACTTTGCAGTAAGCCATGTGCAAGTTCCCTTCTCAGACATTGCTGCAATACCCCCATGTCAAAAATTCTCTTTGTTTCTCTGACTCAACATACCTGAATGAGCAATATGCACAAGTGATATTTCATACATTTGACTCAAACAATTGTTATTTAACAAAATCAGTAAATTACTAATGGCATGAGTTTAAAACTAAATTGTGCCTGGATTAAGGGCCAGATGTATGAAGCATTTTACCCGTAGCAAACGGCTCACCAGGCAGGTTGTAACCAGTTAAATGCATTCTCCTTTGTACCAACTCTATTTTATTTTGCAAGTCAGTAATCTATTACCGACTCGCAAAATAGGGTTTGTGACATTTGCAGATTACCACCAATTATATTTTGGTGTTAAGCCATTCAAAAACAGGAAGGGGTCCCCAAGGGACACCTTACCCTTTGAGAATGGGGTTGCCAACATTTTTTCAGAACAGGCAGTGGTCCCACGGACCTCTGCCCACTCTAACAAAATGAAATGAAAACTTTTAAAATGCATACCATTTCCCATTTAAGGAAAACGGACTGCATTTTTTTTTAAACTGCTTTATTTAACCCCTTCCATGCGGGGCGGATTCCCCCGCGGTGCTGACTGCTGCTTGCGCGGGCGTGGTCATGACGGAACGGTTCCGTCATGAGCACAGCTCAACCGACGCTCATGACGGAACCGTTCCGTCATGAGCGTCGAAGGGGTTAAAAAGCAGTTGCAGACATGGTGGTCTGCTGGCCCCAGTAGGCCACCATCCCTGTGAGTGCTGGCCATTCCCAATGGGTCACAAATTGTGACCTGCCTCATGAATAGTAATGAGGCAGGTCCCTTGCGATCCATTTGGGAATTGCAAACAGTGTCTGAGAAACTGTTTTACTTCAGGTTTTGCGAGTCGCTAAAAATCACAATTTGTAAACCCTGACAGTCGTACATATGGCCCTAAGTGACTCAAACTTCTCTTACAATCGGTCCTTAGTTGCTTCAAAAATACCGCTACCTATAGTCCTTACCCAGGTTAGTCTTTTCCTAAATCTATTGAACAGCAGAATTGATTAGCCAAGGTACATATAAGATGCAAGAGTTCAATAACCGACCGCCTGACTTCCTTACGCTCATGTATTACTAACACTTGGTTTTATCTACCACTTGCGTACACCGTCATCTATTTATTTGCGCCATGGCTGTACAATAGGAGCTGAAACGGAAGAGAAATTATAATCTCTTATATCTGTTTCCATTTGAAATTTTGCCTGGCCTAGTTGGTGCTTGTCAAAGACATTTTCAACTAAACGTCTTTTCTAAGACAACAGAATGAAACATGACTAGCCTGATCTTCAGAACATGATGATGTCTGCAAGTCTTAATTTTATGCTTGCCGTCTTTCCTAAATAAACACACTCTGTTAGACCTGTCATTCTTAGACTGGTCTTCCCTCTAACTTCTTGCCTTACTCCTCACGTTATTACTAAATTCATTTTTTGGTGACCTTAGGAATCCTCGCACTTTACAACTGCTAACCAGTTCTTAAGTGCTTGTGGTCTATCCTGTAGGCATGGTCAAATTGGCTTACACACAATTAGCACCATTTGATGGATTTGTTTAAAGTGGTGCTACATATACCCAGGTCTTGTAAATTAAATGCTACTAGTGGGCCTGTAGCACTCAATGCACCACCCACTTAAGTAGCCCTTTAAGCATATCTCAGGCCTGCCATTAAAGCCTGTGTATGCAGTTGTAAACTACTATTTTGACCTGGCCAAATAAACTTTTTGCCAGGCCTAAACCTTCCTTTCTAATACTTACAAGTCACCCCTAGGGATGGCCCTGAACGAGTCATAGGGCATGGTGCAGTGTATTTAAAACGATGGACATGAACTTTTACATTTTACATGTCCTGGAAATGAAAAACTCTTAAAAGCATTTTTCACTACCACAAGGCCTGCCTCGTCCATAGGATCACATTGGGTTACCTTATTACATTTAATGATAACCTTCATTTGGGAACAGGTTAGGAAGTCGAGTCTGGCCTCCAAAGAATAGTAACCAAAAATGTTATTTAATGGTAAAGTTGGATATTAAGTCACAATTCCGAAAATGTTCCTTTTAGAAAGTTGGCATTTTCTTATCCTGCCATTTGGTGCCGGCAGTCAGTATCCTGGGTGATATGACTAGGTGTCGCTTGCAGTTGGTCTTTGTGTTTTACTCTCAGACAGTGGAACAAAGGGGGAATAGGTACTGTCAGGGTAGGTCATCTCTGTCAGGGTGAGGGGGAGGAGCTGTCATTCACCACACTTGCACATAAGAAAGCCTTTTCCTCAGCCCACTCACAAAGGGTTTCACGCTAGTCTTTTGTGCCCTTAGACACGCTGGGGCCAGGGCAGGAAATTCCAGCTACCTCTGTAGGGTGAGGACTCTAGAAGTTTCTAACATGTTAAAGTGGGCACCAGGTATAAATAGTGGAGTCTCAGCCCCAACTCTGCATTACATTCCTGGACCTGTGTATAGTACAGAAGAAGGAAGCTCTGCTGATCTGCAGCTTGAGGCCTTCCCTGCTGGCTGTGAAGGAAGACTGGACCTGCACCCTTCATCCCAGGCTGAAGTGACTCCAAGGGTGAGTTCACTGACTTCCTCTTAGAGCTACAGGGACATAACAAGCTCCACAGACCTCCCTGCATCTGCTCAGCTGACCTATTGCACTAGACCTGCAACTGGACCTGCAAATGGCCCTACCTGAGCCATGCTAGCCTCTGTGGGAGTGAGCATGTTCGTGTCAATATCTTGCTACCTGTGATGTCTGCCAATGCGGTCTCCGGTGAACCTGACTCTTTGCGCTACTACGATGACTGGAAACATGAGATCTGCACTCCATGTTACAGCATCGTCAGCCCATGATGACCGCCAATGCAAACTTTCAGCAACGACCATCCAAGACGCCCTACAAGATCTTTGCACTATAGTGATAATCTCTCTTGTTTCCCGGACTGCTCTTCATGCTACAGTGATGGCTATTCGTGAAGCTCTCCCTGCTCCTCGCTACCTCCTCCACTGCTAGTGGCACTCTTTGCGTTGGACTTTAGAAGGCAACTTTTTCAGCTGGAGTAACCTGGTCCTTTTATCCGGGCCATGTTCCCTCAAGGTTGGCCTGAAGTTGTGATGTTTCATCTGGTCTCGCATGACTGTGTCACTGCGATTGTCGTTTTGTGCTTAGAGGGGCAATCTTTGAAATGTCATATCTCTGGTTCTACTGATTGGGTTTTTATTGTTTGATATCAAATAATTTATTACATTTTCCTCAATTTTTCTAAATTGGTTTGGGATTTGTTTTGCGTGTGTGTTTTCTGTTTACTGTTTGTGTGCTGCATAAATATTATACACTTTGCCTTTAAGTTAGGTCTGACTGCTTTTGTGCCAAGCTACCAGAGGGTTAAGGGCAGGTTGATTGAGCTTCACCCTGACAGGAATTGTGGTTGCTGCTTGAGTAAGGTTTCATCCCTCCCACCTCCACCAGTTACTCAATTTATCACACGCTGTTCACTCTTTACCGATTTACAGAAATTCTAAGGCCAAATACTGAAAAGCTAAGAAATTAATTCATCATTCAGTATTTGAAGCACTTTTTAGTCAAATAGCACCCACACACATTTTTACGTTAATGTCTTTTTACATTTGTGCTTTGCATAGAAAAAAAGAGATGGGCAACATTTGCAGAAAAAAAATATTCAAGACCCAATTTACCGGTTCTAGAGAAACTACAATTGTCAGAACCCGGTACAGATGGCCACAAAACACACAGGAGCTAATGGACTCAACCATGGTGTTGAGGCCTTTTACTCCTGATGTCCTGAGGCCTGACCTACTATGGATCCTGAACAACTGGTCCAAGTATACCTTCAGCACTTGACTCCCAGGAACAGCGCGGTCTGAGCAGTTCAAGGCTCCCTTGGAGGTGGATGTTTGATCAGTGGCGCAGACATGGGCTCACAACTCAAAGCACATGCAGTAGCAGTAAGAAAGGAATATCCAGTCAAATACTTACTTTCAGGATAGTATTTTATTTTACTGCTGACAACACAAAGGGGTAAATGAGTATGACATTCACAACGATAGTGGTTATTCCTCATTCACTATAGGCCACATCTAGGACGAGCTCCACTAGTAGTAGTCAAAAATGTTGCAGCACCAGAGTGCTCTCTAGCAAGCAAGTTCCCCCGGGGCCATCTTGGCCCGAATTCAGTCTTATCCTTGACTGCAGGATTGGAGCATTTGGAGTTCCTGAGCGCACCCCCTCGGTGGGCTAGTTCAGGTGAGGTCACTGTACACATAACCAGGAGGGCTGCACTTGATGCTATCCGAGGTCCTCCTCACACATGTTTGCACATCCGCAGTGCCCGAAGGTTCCTTGCGGCTCCTCCTTGCAGGTTAAGTCTTTGGTCCATCCCACAGCAGGGAGAAGATGGTGCAAAGTTCCTGATGCTGCTTCCTCATCTCAGTGTAGGTGCACAGGGCTTCCCACGACAACCTCATTTCTCCAGCAACGTTCTGAGTCAGGTCACACTTTCTACTAATTCTGATGACTCCCTTTGGCATACAGGGTCATCCTATCTCCACTGTACAATAGCACCGTCCCGATTGGCACAACAGATGCCTGCATGGTGATCCCCAAGCAAACGGGATTATCGGCTTTTCACCAAGAAGAGATACAGCACACTCCACACAGCAACCTGTCCATGGCATACAAAGTTGCCGCTCCCTCACAGCACACGGGCTATGACCCAATAAGCACACTGATTAATATTGTTCACTGCACAGCAGTGCCTCCTGGCATGCAGGGTCACTGACGCCTCACTGCACAGGGCTTTGACCAAACTGGCAAAGTGATATCCATCGCTCACTACACAGTGGCCCTCTCCTGGCATACAGGGGTCATAAAACTATGTCCTGCACATGGCCCAATCAGTGCAGCAGCCATTTCCTCACACCTCAGTCAAATACATCCACTTAACAGGATTCCCCACTGGACCTCGCTCCCTCCAATGCTCGCCTCTCCCTCACAGGGCACACTAGTCTTGGCAAGCAGGAAGGCTCTGGTGCTACAGGCTCCAGGGCTCCCCAACTAAGAAGGAGACTAGCAGACCTTGGGCCCCAGTAATAGCCACAGGTAAAAGTCTTGCGGAGCTTCTCCTCACAAAGCCTGATTGGCTGCTTGATAGTTGACAATTTTAGGAGTTCAAGCTGCTCTTTTAGTCCTTTTCCAGACAGCAAATGAGATTTAGGGTCAGGGGCTTTGAAATGTATTTTGGGGGTCTGTTTCCTTTTGATGTGTCCACTTCACTGCCGTCTCTTCCTCTGCAAAGCACTCTGTCACAGCAGGAGCTACTCAAAAGCTGATACCAACCTATCACCACCCAGGGGAGTGACTAGAGTTCACACCTGGATGTCAACCACATTGATATGTGTATCAGATGTTTAGGCCAGGGGCCCACCCCTACTCTTTATGAATTCCTTATCAGCCCCATCTCCTTCCTGAGTTGTGCCTAGGACCCTTCCTTGTGACTATTATCTGAATTAAAGATAAACCCTCTGAATTGTATGGGGAAAACTTGGCTCTACCCAAAACAATGTGTCGCACCCAGCTGGCAGCAATGCAGCTATACACAAATATGTCTTGGGGGATTCCTCTACCCCTCATGTGTCAGCATGCAGCCCTGGGTCCCCGAAAATGGAACCCATAGTCTGCCATGTATTGGACCATTCACAGGCACATATACATTCAGCACATGCATTTCACCTGCACAAACTGCAGAGCACTGTACTCTTCATGTACTGTACCATTAATAGGCACACATAAACCAAGCACATGCATTTAACGTACACCCACTGCACAGCAGTACATCCTTAATGTACTGCATCATTTACATTCACAAATGCACCCAGGACATTCATTTAACATGCACACATTGCATAGCACTACATCCTTCATAGACTGTACCACTGACAGTCACAAATACACCCAGCAGAGGCATTTAACATGCACACACTGCACAGCACTACATCCTTCATGTACTGTACCACTCGCAGGCACAAATACACCCTGCACATGAATTCAATATGCATGCAGTGCACAGTACTGCATTATACCTGTATTGTACACTTTCCAGGTATACATACACCCAGCGCAGGTACAGCACTCATGCACTGCGCAGTTCTTCACAACAACCCAATGTAGGCCAAGAGGTGATTGAAGCACACATCAGTGGAACATTTGAATGAGTGAGCTTATAGACCTCACTCCAGTTATAAGATTAAAGGGGACCTGTTCAAACCTACTGATCACTACAGGGTATGCGGCTACCATCGCGCATGACTGCTTAACTCCTAGTAAAGGAAGAAGACTTTCATCGCTTTGAGGATAGCGTTTTCGGTGCCCCCTCTTGGTCTAACAAGACCGCAGTCCATGAGACAGGCCTATCTTATGGCGCACCTGCATGATCTGTGCTTGCCCATGACAACAAAATGACAACAGCATTAGGGATCCAGACATCAGTACATTTGGGATAATCAGGGCAGTGGTGCATGTCTGTTACCATACAGAGGTCTTTTCCCTTCCCATAGTCATGTACCCAATACTTTCTCAAACATACGACTAGACAAAATTGGCCCATCTAAAAAAACTCCTAGAATTCTATAAGGAAGGATGAATATCTGCAGATCCTGATGGAATTGTAAGTTTACGGAATGTGATGTGCTGTGCTTGCCAATGACACAAATTTGCACAATGGTTCTGAGAATTGACCTTCACCTCTAAATTGGCAGTGCTTCCACCCCACCAAACTCAGAATGTCCCTTTCAAATTTAGCATGGGAAGAGCAACAGTACTTATGACAGCATTTCCTCAGCCCTCTACAAGATGGTCTCCCTGCCACTGGGTCATCATGACTGTTGTCCATCATTTTTACTGATGGCTACCATCACTCATTTTACCTGCCCATATCTCACATGTGAGGCTTGAGGACCCAGGCAAGGAACACTCACAATGCCCATGGCACACAGGAAGAAAAACCCTGTGTGTTAGGGCCATTGTTTTTTTCTTTTAATAAAACTGGACAACCTGGCCAGAACAAAAAAAATATTGGCATCCTCCTGACATGCTCCTCCAAAGTCCCTGTCAGGCCAGCAGGGATCTTATAAAATTTTAGGTGATCCTCTGCCATGGGGAAGGAGGGGGGCAATGGTCGCTGCAGGGCCACCCACCAAGTCTAAAGTACCGTAATAATTATAGACTAAAGGCTGAATTACCAGGGGCATAGCCTAGCAGGCCATCCTTTTAACTGAAATTGATGTCACAGTCAGAGGCCAAGAATGTGTGCCTCTGACTGTGAGAATGGCACCAGTAGCTAGAGGGAGGGAGGCTGCGGAGCAGCTTCTGGGTGGACCTGCGATGGGGAAACACTGTGGCACTTGGGTCTTCTTTGCCACTCCAGCTATGTGGGTGGTTGGTGGGTGCTTACGCTGGGATTTTAGTGAGGGAGAGATGGAGACTCTGTTCCAGGTGAGTGGCTGGATTGGGGGTGTGGAGTCATACCCAGTCATGGGTTGCGGACTTGGCCTGGAAGCTTTGTAGGTTTCTGAGCCCTGGCCAGATGATTTTCCTGCAGACCTCCCTCATTTGTAGATGAGCGGGGGTAGACTAAGAGTGCTGCCACATTGGCTGTTTCAATAGGGTGCTGGCCCGGAGCGGGGAAGTCAGGGGTCTATTGCGGGATAGGCCTGGATAAGTTGAGAGTCTAGCTCTAGGGTGAAGCTCCTCCCTCTGGGGACAGTTCCACATCTGGCTTGTTTGGCTGTAGGGGGCCCAGATGTGAAAGAACTCAGGACTCGGGAAATGAGGGTTCGCTCTGGGCAGGGGTGTTCAGCCTCTTCCTTGTCTCCACCTCCCCCTCCCTCTACCCCTGGCATACTGGTATCCTTAGCAGAGCCATTCCCTCCCGGAGGATATCCATCACTGACAGACTGGCTTATATGTGAGGTGGGGTGCGCCCAGGGTTTAGACCCCATATCTTTGACCCGAATTTCTGAATGGACTGCTGGATGGGCAATGGATCCTCCTCAAGTGTCAACTATCTACTGGATGATTTGAGGACAGAGGTGCTGGGGCCACTCTCTGGGACCCTGGTCCCTCACTAGGATAAGCACCTGCAACCGTCACAGTGATGCCCTCTGAGATGACACAGGGAACACTCAAGCTATAGGTGCCTAGCTAGTCTGTAGAAATCGCCCCATAAACAGGAGGGAACTATTTGTGCCCCTCTCAGCCAGAGAGGGGATGCAAGGGACCAGGGGCAGGTGGGTTCAGGGAGATTAGGAATGACAGATAATTAGGACATTTGCGATAGCATTGTCTGTTGCAGGCCACATTGGACCTCAAGCAGGAGTGCACACCCTATACATCCTCCTGCGGAGTCCTTTAAGACATCATTCTCATTGTCAAAGACAAGCCAGGTCAGACCTCCCACTGGGGCAACCTGGACCAATTTACTGGCACACATTCACCCCAACCTGCAGCCCAGAGGGTAAACGTTGTGGAGGGATCGCAGCTTTGACAGATAAGACGTCTAAAACTTTTCACTCTACTGACCTGATGTTACAAGCTATACAATCATCTAAGGAATCAGAGACCAAGTCTGTAGAGGTGAGATCAGGCATTTTCCTCCAGCAAGTAAAACCATACTGGCAGAAATGTAATATTTACTGAAAGATATGAAAAAAATGATCGCCATGCTGCCTGACGTACCAGAATCCTTGGGACTAAGATATCAACGGTTGAGTCCTGAGAATGGCGGAACCAAGTTAGTTGCCTCTGATTCCCCAGAAAATATCAATATGAGAGACATCACCCATTTCCTAGAGTGGGGGATCTGAGAATGGGTTGAAGCTGAGATAATGTTCCAGTGTTTCGTCATCGAGCAGGCCCATTGAGGAATTGTCCAGAGGCCCCCACCTAGGGTTCCACTGCAAACAATAACACCATGCGTCCTTACCTATAAAAATAGAAACAAGTCCTAACAGCCATTCTGAAACTTCAAAACTCTTTTAAAGATGTAAAGAGGACTATGAACTATGGACGTTTACTATATGTTGGTCTACCCTGCCAAGCTGAAGGTAATCATAAAAAAACATGCCTTTTTTCAGTGTCCTCAGAAACCCTGGGAATAGATGGAGGAACAATTGATGTGTAAGAAAAATCAGTGACATAGACAATCACTCTGTCCGAGGCAGCCAAGCCAGCCCTAATGGAGCAGGACCGGCTCAGGACAAGCCAGGGTGAATAGAACAACACTCCTAGACTAGGAGTCTGAAATATCTGGAACAGTTACTGAGCGTGAGGGCTCTCATGCACAACTTGATCTCCTCCAGGGGTCATGGAATGATTAGAATGAAGGAGAGGCCAGACCACCCTCGACTGACAAGCGGTGAGCAACACAATGGAGCAGGAATGACATCTGAAGTCTGCAGGAGCTCATTTATGAGCCCCTGCGTCACTTTTGCGCCGCCGGTGCGTCACTTTTTGTGACGCACCAGTGGCGTAAAACATGTGCCATGTTGCGCCATATTTACAAAGTGACGCATCTAGGTAGATGCGTCACTTTGTAAACCCCTGCGCCACATTATACCTGCGCCAGGTATAATGTATGCAAGGGGGGCGTTTTGACGCAACAAAGGGTCGTAGAAGTGACGCAGTGAAATCTACGAGATTTCACTGCGCCACTTCTAGGGTGCAAATGCGTCAATTTCTTGCGCCTGCCTCAAGGCAGGCGTAAGACTGACGCAGGCCCTTTCACATGGGGCTTGCCCCATGTGAAAGGACACATTGCTGGAGTTGCGTCACTTTTGTGACACACTCCAGCGATGCGTCACTTTTGCGCCTACAGATACGTCAGAAATACTGACGTATCTGTGACTCCTTGCGACATGATGCGTCATACTGTAAATATGACGCATCACTGGAGTCGCAGGGAGGGCGCAGTGAAAAGTGGCGCATCACTGTTTTCACGCAGTGATGCGTCACTTTTCATAAATGAGGCCCTGCAGTGTTTTACCCAGGGCAGAAGATCAACCCAGTGGTATCTAGAGAATCCAATTTGCCCTGTGTAAATCAGTGTGCCTCCTTACACACTCTGGTCATAAACAACAGGGCTATACCCAAATCACCCTATGATACCTGGGTATAAGGGACAATATATATAACAAGGAGAAAGAAAGGTATCAAGGAAATAATACATCAAACATTAAAGAAGAGAGCACATTTAATTACCCCTTCATGAGTATCAAATATTCGTTTTGAGTGCATCTGACATCATTTTCAAAATATCACAACAACAGGCGCTTATTCAAAGAAAGACACAATGACATAAATCACACAACATCAATTCTGTACAAAACACACAAAATCTACTACACATAACAATTAACCTACATACAGATTTTTTACATCAGTGTCCCCTTCTAAATTGCAGGCGGACCACTGGGAGGTAGTCGAACACAGGGGGAAACACAGGACAAAGAGGGCAAAAGTGGCCCAAAATATTACAAGTGTTTCAATAACAATCAATGAAACACTAAGACTCTGGTGACTCCTCCATCCAATGTCTGTCGACGTGACCACGTTTCAGCCAGAATAAATTTGTGGCCTCTTCAGGACAAAGGTTGAACAATAACTAAAATAATAAGAAAAGGAAGCAACATTACTCTCATCCAAGTATCCCTATAGCATGGAGTGGTGACCAAGCAGTGCATGCAACACCTTGAACCCTCAAGGGACTCCACGGTGAACCAAATCAACCTTATATCCCTACAACCAAAAAGTGACTACTAAATACAAATAGCCTGAAGGGGTACAAGCACCAAATCATATATGGACATAGCCCATTTCAACCTCTGTCTAAAAAAGGGGGTGGAGGCGGGTAAGCCCTTGGATATTGATAATAGGGCTGATATGCGGGGTAAGGTTGAAAAGAGGTCCCTTCTCCTGACTCAGAGTCAGACGAGGAATTCGAGAAGGTAACGAATCTAGTCCGTGATCTCCCTCTGTATTGCAGATTAAGATTGCTTGGATTATTATTTTTGAAAAAATCCTCTTTTAAATAAGGGTATACCCACTCTAATTTGTAGTTCTTGATGTCTTTCACTACTTTGGATGTCTTTAAATTTACTGTATGGGTTTTAAACTCAGTTAATGTTTTTTCAATCGTTTCTAACAGTGATTTCGCATCTGTTATGGTGGTATCTTCTCCAATTTCTTCTTCTAATCTCTTGATTTCCTTGAGTTCCTCTTCACTTACCCTAAGGGCAGAGCGCATAAGCGCGCGCAACGCCTCGAAGGTAAGAGCGTTTGCTGGATGCTGCTGGAAATTATACTCTGTGAGAATGATTTTCCTGTTGACGGTCGTATATCCACTGCGCAAATGTGACATTTTGTTTTGTTATTCAGTTCCTCCTGGCTGGCAGAAATTTGTCGTGCATTGTTTGAGCAGTCACGCAAGAAAAAAATTAGAAAGATACATGTAAGTGGAATAGGAGTAGATTCTGCGTAAGGGGCGGTTTGTTGTTTTTATTCTCAGTTTTGATGCACTTGGGATATAATTGGGGGTTCCTTGTAGATGTTGGCTTCTTTGATAACTAATGAGGGTTGTTTACACCAACATTGAGTCATTTGGTAGGACGTGCACTTCGGTGATGGGAAGCCTGGGTGTGGGCTATGTCCATATATGATTTGGTGCTTGTACCCCTTCAGGCTATTTGTATTTAGTAGTCACTTTTTGGTTGTAGGGATATAAGGTTGATTTGGTTCACCGTGGAGTCCCTTGAGGGTTCAAGGTGTTGCATGCACTGCTTGGTCACCACTCCATGCTATAGGGATACTTGGATGAGAGTAATGTTGCTTCCTTTTCTTATTATTTTAGTTATTGTTCAACCTTTGTCCTGAAGAGGCCACAAATTTATTCTGGCTGAAACGTGGTCACGTCGACAGACATTGGATGGAGGAGTCACCAGAGTCTTAGTGTTTCATTGATTGTTATTGAAACACTTGTAATATTTTGGGCCACTTTTGCCCTCTTTGTCCTGTGTTTCCCCCTGTGTTCGACTACCTCCCAGTGGTCCGCCTGCAATTTAGAAGGGGACACTGATGTAAAAAATCTGTATGTAGGTTAATTGTTATGTGTAGTAGATTTTGTGTGTTTTGTACAGAATTGATGTTGTGTGATTTATGTCATTGTGTCTTTCTTTGAATAAGCGCCTGTTGTTGTGATATTTTGAAAATGATGTCAGATGCACTCAAAACGAATATTTGATACTCATGAAGGGGTAATTAAATGTGCTCTCTTCTTTAATGTTTGATGTATTATTTCCTTGATACCTTTCTTTCTCCTTGTTATATATATTGTCCTTACACACTCTGGTTTTACCATGGACTAAGGACAAGAGAGAGCTTTTCTCCAGAACTCCCAGACTGCCCTGAGGAGTATTTTATTGTCCATCTTCTCTTCATTTATAGTTGTGTTAGGGGGTGTGGAGGCCAGTGAATTTGGAGGAGGGATGTATAGGTCTTCCTCCCTCATTAATTAATTCTTGACACCCATCTCTGGCTAGAATCTCATTGCGTTTGTGGCCCTTTCGGATCATGCACCAATCAAACTTTGGCTCTACGGTCAGCCCTTAGCTACACCATATACATGAAGAATGAGCTTGTGGTGGCTCAGAAAATGGTAGGCTAGAGATTTCTTAATAGACGAGACGATGCAACACTTCATAATTAACAAGAGTTTGATGGACTCACCTGTTGTATTATAGGAAGCATATAATGCAATATTGTGCTAGGAAAGGTTGTTAGTTCAGTGACACACCAAAAGAAAGAACAACCACACACACTCCAGCAACTGAAGAAAGAAGTCTTTAGGACCAGAAGAGAATATATATTGTACTTCACTGAGGACATTCTACACAGATGCACCCTAGCAAAAACAAACCAAGAAGAGGTCAGAAAGCTGTGACTGGTGGCACACGGTTGGCTATATGATCAAGGAGTTAAACTAGGTAAATTAACACACAGGCTGGAAAGCAGGAAGGAGTCACCTGGATATATGCACCAGCTTCTGTGGGGAACAGGAGTCTCCAAGTCCATCCTAATAAAATAGCACACAAGTTTGCACAATATTGCAGTTCACTTTATGTGCAGAGTTCCCTCTATCCATTGGGCAGCCTACCTACCTACCTGGTCTTTATAGGTTTGACAAGATTATCAGATACAGAAAAGTAAAAACTTGACAAACCCATCACCACACTCGAGATCATAGAAGCCATTAAACAGAAAACCTGGGGTGAATACCTGAGTCCAAATGGTTTCCTGGTGGAGTTTTAAAAATGCTTTGCTACTTCACTACTCCGGGGGTGCGACCACTCTTGAAGGTGTTAGAGAGGGGCAGAGCCCAGGGAAGGATCCTGTGAGAATTCTTTTAAGCACATATAGTAAACATTCTGAAATGTGATTGTGCTCCAGAGAGGCATTATTCATACCGTCCAATCGACATAATTAACAGAGGGGCAAAAATCCTTGCACAATTACTGGCAATGACGAGGCTGTGAGCATGAGTCTTCAGTAATAACTAATGTGATGCATTCTGAGAGAAATGCCTTGTGCCACACCAGTTGACTGGACACAACTCAGTTGTGCTTCTAATGAGCTCTCACTGGGCCAGAGGATGGATACGCCCCTGCCTAGCTATCTATCGACCTCGAACAAGACTTTCATAGCTTATCATGGGGTAATGTTTTTGCTCTTTTGGATTACATGGGTTTTGGGACCCATTTTATGACTTACGTTTGTACACTTTGAATGGGCCCGAGTTAGGCAGGGATGGACAATCTCGCCTCCCTTCATGCAAGAGAGGGCGGTCAGACAGGGATACCCCTCTTCCCTCTGTTTTTTGCCTGCCCCACAATCCCAAAAAGGAGCGCCGATCATCTTGGGTGTCGTCTGGAACTAGATACTGTTCTCTCCCAGATCCAGACACCAGGGAAATATGAACCAGCGAAAGACGTTCTCTGGGATATTAAAAGGGATGAGAGGGCACACCATCCCTTCACTACTCCATCTAGACTTAATAAGCCTTTCGGAAGGAACCACCAAGGCACCTGGAGTGTGATGGCATAATCATCGGACCCGGGGGAAAAAAAAAAAAAAACCCCGGAAGATCTACCGAGCCTTTTATTTCCACTGGACCAGCAGGTTCCAAAAGGAGAGGTTGCGTTGGCGACATGATCTAGCCATATCCACCTTGGATGTATCATATAGGGACACTAGCCAGCCTGCGTGCGATGGAGCCCTCTGGTCTACCCAATATTTGCAGATCTGCCGTCTGGCCAGCAGAATTGCGTAAAACAAAAAGCACTTTGCCTGCCCCGTGATATTATCATCCACCCCAAATATAATTAACGGCAATGTAACGGATATGGATTTCTTAAGAATGGAGTCCAAGGTAGTCTTTAATTCCTCCCAAAAGGTGTTGATAAATGGACAATCAATAAACATGTGAACGTCGGAGGCTGCAGGTAGATTGCACTTGTTACATGATTTTCCAGTCTAAAATTTAGCTAGCCTTTGAGGGGATAAATAGGCTCGATGGAGAGTAAACAGATGGTTCCGCCTCAACCAAGCCGGCTTATACACTTTATACAGGAGAGTGAAAGATCTTATCCATAGGTCCTCACACTGGATACCCATGAGCCCTCCCCACTGCTCATCGGGTAGAGTGAAGTCCCCATCCACCTCCTCCTGAATGGCCCAATACCAAAAGGCTACCTCTTTCCCCCCCTCTTGTCTCACTACCCACTACCAACTGTTCCTCCAGGAAGCTACTCCTCCCCAAGTGTATCCTTTTCCTAGTCAATTCCCGCGACCAGCTAACAAGCTGCATATATTTGAATCTAGATAGTGTTGGGCCAACCTTCTCATATAACTCCTCCCACCCCACCAGAGCCCCCCCCCGACTAGCAGATGGGGGTTGCGAGACTATCCCTCAAACAGGGAGGGAGCCCTGGAGAGTCCCAGATTGGGGCAAACCTAGAAAAATAGGGCGACCCCACTCTTTCTCTAATCAATTTCCACGCATTGGCCAGTGATTGTAAGGTCTTTAACCTCACCTTCTTGGAGAACTTCCGGTCCCCAAATTTAAAAAGAAAACCATCTGGGGGGAGATCCACCCCATTCAACATAGCCTTAAACATTTTACCAATAGATGCACTTGATGGAGATTTCAACAACATCCTGGAGTATGACAACTGAAAGGCCCAGGCATAATATTGTAAATCTGGAAGTGTGAGCCCCCCTTTCTCCCTCCTCCTTCTCAGTTTTTTCCAGGCCAATCTGGTTGCTATATAGTTCCAAACAAATGAATTTATGTCTTGCTGACATTTTTTAATTTGCTTAGGATCAAAAGCAAAAGGGATGGTGTTGAAAATAAACGTATACTTGGGGAGGATGGACATTTTTACTAAACTGACTCTCCCAAGTATTGTCAGTGGAAGAAAGGCCCAAGCTTTTAGTAATGCCCGACATTCTCGAAAGACCTGGTCCAAAATAGTATATGCAATTTTACCAATCTCCTGAGTGATCCTGATTCCCAGATAACGCATTGATGGAGTAACTACCAACTTCGGGTTTTGGATGTTCCAGGTCATAACCTCTGTCTTTCCTTCATTGATTTCATACCACGAAATCTGCCTGAATTCTTTAGCCCTTTTGATGATGACGGGGAAGGCCTGCACAGGGTCAGTTGTATAAACAATTATATCGTCCGCATAAAGTCCAATCCGCTTAGCCCATCCTCCAAACTCGAAAGAGGGGATGTTATACTCCTCTCTCAAGATTTGGGCAAACGGTTTGATATACATATTAAATAGGAGAGGAGAAAGCGGGCAACCCTGCCTGGTACCTCTCGTTATCTTAAAATGCTCAGTAAGGACCCCATTAACCAGAAGTCTAGCCCTTGGATCCTTGTAAAGAAGCGAGATAGCTCGACAAAAGTTGTCCCCTAGATTAAACCTTTTCAGTACCGCGGCCAGGTGGGGCTAATTGACCCTGTCAAAAGCTTTGGTAGCATCCAGGGTAAAAGTGGCCAAAGGGAGAGAGAATGTAGCGGCAATATCTATTGCTCCAACCAGATCGTGGGTGAGATCTGCTAACTGTCGCCCCCTTATAAATCCCTTCTGGTCCTGATGGATTATCGAACCAATCTCACTCCCCAACCTTCCCGAAAGAATGGCCGCAAAGATCTTATAGTCATTGTTTAGGAGTGAGATTGGTCTATAGGACCCGCAATCGGCCGGGTCCTTGCCAGGTTTAGGAATCAACACAATCGTAGCCTCATTCCACGATTCTGGCGGGGCCATGCCATCAAGAAATATAGCATTAAAAAGGGCAGTCAGAGATGGAACTATAACTGAACCCAATGCACCATACACCTCCCCTGGTAGGCCATCCGGGCCAGCGGCTTTCCCTCGCTTCAATTGTTTGATGGCGTTACTGACTTCAACCACTGTTATTTTGGTCTCCAACTGGTCGCGCTGATCTGACGAAAGGGTGGGGAGGTGAGCCTTATCTAGCCATGCCTCCCTAGCCATTGGGTCGTCCACAATGTCTTCCTTATATATAATTTGGAAAAACTCCTGAAAGGCGATCCCTATTTCTGTGGTGGAAGATCTGGCCTTGGCTTCCCCTGCCAGTTTTATTTCCTTAATATATTTCTTGGCCTGGTCTGCTTTTATTTTCCAAGCCAAGATTTTACCAGCCGCCTCTCCGTATTCAAAATGTGACAGCTTACTAGCCTCCCATCTCCTGGCCACCCTTTCCTGAAGTAGGTTTTCAAGATTTGTCTTCAACGCTGCCCGCTTCTCCTGGTCCTCTACTGAAAGTGGACCGCATATCTGCTCTATCTGCCTAAGTTCCTGCTCTATGTTGGTAATTGCAGTTCTATAGGCCTTACATCTATATGAGGCTCTATTTGTTATGCAGCCTCTTAGGAAGGCTTTTAGTGCTTCCCATACGATGGCTAATGAGGCCGAGTTTATATTAATATCCAGAAATGTGCTTACCTCATCAACGAGGAAGCAGATTTCATCCTCTTCAAGCAGAATCGTCCGATCAAAGGACCAAGAGGTATGCCTAGTCTGCTGATGGTATAACAGAGTAAAAGAGATGGCCGAGTGGTCTGAGAGGTGGGAAGGGATATATGTTATCTCCTTCAGATCGTCTTTCAGCTTGTGACTAAAAAAGGCTTAGTCAATTCTTGACTTATGTTTATACCTAGAATTGTGAAAGGAAACCCCTAGTAGATTGCCCGATCTCTGCCACCATTCATCCACCAACCCCAGATTCGACAATATTGCTATGAGAGTTTGCCTAGATTTAGAAGGTGTCAGTGCTCTTGAGTTAGATTAAAGAACAGAGCATTTGGAAAACTCGGTAGGGCGATTGGAATCTAGTCTGGAGTCGGCTGAGACCAAGATTCAATCCCTGTTAAAGGAAAGTGATGCTATGAAGGAGAGAGTGGAGTCCTTGGAAAACTACTCTAGAAGGAACAATCTCCGCCTACTAAAAATACCAGAGGGGAAGGAGGGTAGTGACATCAAGGCATTTGTGGTGGGCCTAATAAAAGACTCATTCAATCTCGATGAAACGACAGAAAGTCTTGAGAGGGACATACAGAGGATACATAGAGATCCTTTCCGCCTTAACCTCGGGAGAGTGAACCAAGAAAGATCCTGGTGAATTTTCTCACTTATTCCCTCAAGGAAAAAATTCTTAACCTAGCACTAAAAGCGAAGTCAGTAAAGGCTCAGATCTGTCTAAAACCACCTTAGACAGACAGTGGGAGCTAGGCCAAAAAATGGACAAGTTCAGATCAGTAGGGGCAACGGTACAGATGAGAGTCCCTGCCTTCCTGAGGGTGATGTATAACAACAAAATACGTAATATCCGATCCCCTCAGGAGGCAGACGAGCTAATAGCTTCCATCAGTCAGCACTCCTGAGAAGGGAAACTGATCGGGTTTCCGGTTTCGTTTTTTTTTTCTCCTTTCCTCTTTCCTCTTTTCTTCTTCCTCTTATGGGTTTCAGGGCCTCAGGCTCAGCACTCAGGGTTAATAATCCCAATATGGCTCAGTTCGACCATACCACCAGGTCAACAATGGGTTTTGCTCTGGGGATTATAACAACTAGATTACGAGATAATTAAGAAAAAAGGGAGATGTCACTAGAGAAAATAACTTAAAATAAGGGGGAGGGGAGAGTCAGGGGGGAAGGGGTTGTATGCATAGCAAGAAGGAGGAAAAAGGGGGAGAATAAGGAGGAGAAGAAGGGAAAGAAATGGAGAAAAAATATGAAAATAAATATGAAAAAAATATACAAAAGGGAAAATGATTAAAAAAAAGGGTGATACACACGTTAAATCAATTTGGGTATCAATGGGAGTACTGCCCCCCCTTTTTTTTCTTATTCCACCCCGTCGTTATGACATCCCTTATGCTCTCTCTGCCACCATTTTGGCTTTAGTAGCCAATTAGACATCGAGGTGGTGGTAAGCCGGTTCTTTTTTTTTTTAATGGGCATTGTGGGGGTTCAGGGATGGTCCTATTTCTGACGCAAACTGGCGTTACACCACGCCAGTATCAAATAAGGGAGGGTTTTCCAGGGAGGGGGGGGGGAAAGAATTAAAAAGTCCTCATAAGTTTGCCTTAGTTTTCCCTATATTTTGTAATTTAGCTTTCGAAAATGTTCAGGTTAAGAGTTGTCGTTTGGGCCACTTTAGAGAGATTGGTCTTATAGGTGGAAGGACAGGAAAGACAGGAAGAGATAATCCATCATGACGGGGTTGCAGTTTTTATCCTGGAATGTCAATGGCTTGCGGGTGAGGGCTAGGAGACATAGAATCTTACAATATCTGAAAGACTCCCCCGCGCAGGTCATCATCATCCAGGAGACACATTTACTAAAACATGAGGTGACGGACATGCTAAAGAACTTGAAATGGGTGGACAAATTTATATGTACTGACCACAACGCTAACACACGAGGGATCCTTATAATATTTAAAAGGCAGATTAACGCCCAGATTTTGGAACAGAAGGGAGATCTTAGCGGCAGATGGCTATTGGTGAAAGTGCAGTTAGAAGGGCTAGTGTACATCCTAGTGGGTTATTATGGCCCGAATCAAGATGACCCGTCATTTCTAAATAAAATTCAGAACCACTTGATTTTATGCCAAGACCCCATAGTTTGGGTGGGAGACTTCAATATAGTCTTAAATCCCAAGCTTGACAAATCATCTAACTCAAGAGCACTGACACCTTCCCTCTGTTTTTTTGTTGTAATCATTATTATGTGCTTTTACAGTATAAACAACAGTAACATGTGTCGATTTACAGCAAGGAGCAATAATAGCTAACAAGAAACTCAGGCTACTCGTGCCTCTGGAGTTAGCAAACAATAGGATAGGGTACATAAACATACAGAGCTTTGTAATGTCCATGTTGTGGCAGAGTGAGATAGACAAGGCAGACTCAGTGGTGGGAGTGGGTGGATTGACACGGGGCAGCGGTAACCGTGTTACGGTGGGTACGGGGGCACTGGAGTAGCGGATGTGGTGTATGCGGAGATCGCGTGGTGTGTTCATGGGATAGATTGTCGTTTCCCACCTCCTGCTGGTAATTAGAGAGTAGGGTGGCCCATTTGTGGAGAAGGGAGTTTAACACAGTCGGGGTACCTCTTTATTGCAGGGGGGAATCTTCTTTTTCTGCACTCGATTTACATACCGCTCCATGCCATGCAGCCACTGGGAGCAGCAAGGGAGTGCCAGCGAAGTGTGAGTGTGTGCGTGACAAGTAGGAGACCTAGGGCCGCAAAGTAGGTGTGCACTTTTTGCTGCTTTTGGTGCTTAAAGATGCCCAGGGAGCATGCTTCCCATGTGTTGATATCGGATAGCTAAGTGAGCTCACGCAAGGTGGTGTGGACTGAGTGCCAGTAGCCCTGTAAGCAGGACAGGACTACAACATATGAATGAAGTCTGCATCAAGGTCACGGAAGCGCGGGCAGGCCATCTTTGCCTCTGGGAAATATTTATTTGGGCCAGGTTTGGCCCTATGAAGTATAAAGAACTTTTTGTAACAAAAAAGGAAGGTGCACCAGTAAGAAGTCCAAGCTTGACAGGAAGTCCTTTCAGTTTCTTTTATTCTTATTAAAAAAATTTTTTTAAAGGATCAGCCAACGCGTTTCGTTCTTAGCACAAGAACTTCTTCAGGGCAGAGGATTATCAACTACTGGGAATGCATTTCGAAGGCAACTGGTATGTGAACAAAGCACTGCCAACGGGCTCCTTAATATCCTGCACATTGCTTTAGCACATTTTTGGAATGGGTATTCACATGGCATAACAGGACATCAACTAGTGACACATTACGTGGCCGATTTCTTGTTTGTGGGGGCACTCGGCTAGGCGGACTGCCAGAAGTGGCTGGCTGGTGTCCAGGAGCTCATGGGTGATCTAGGAGTGCCATTGGCCCACAGTATTGGGCACGGCGCACGGCACCGGGATGGGAACTCGGAGAAGACGTGGTGCAATTTGTGTTGGGTTTTATTGAAAGGGGTCTGTCAAGGAAGTTGGCAGGTTTAGCCTTCATGGGTAAATTATTGTGGGATTACCCCCACGTTGGCAGGGGGATTGGGACACCGGATATTGGAAGGCTGAGCGAGGGAGCAGGGGCAGAGCAGTAGAGTCAGGAGACCCCTATCATGCAATTTGTTAATGAGAGTGCTGTATCAACTGCCGGCAGTGTGTTGTGATCCTGGGGAGACCTGTTTGTTTTCCACGATAATGGTCAAGATGTTATGCGGGGCTTTTAAGGGTATCCGAACTGCTAGGGAGTGGGGAAAAGGGGAATTTGCTGTGGGAGGAGGTGATAAAGGCACCGGGGCGATGGGAGGTTATGATTCCGTGATCCAAGACAGATCAGAGGGCGCGGGGGAATTGGGTCGATTTGAACGGCACAGGTTTCCCTGGACGGTGCCCAGTAGCATGGGGCAAGCACTGGACGCAAGACTGTAGAAGGGAAAGCGGGCTGATTTTCAAGCATATTCAAGGGGGTAGGGCAACAGCTTTCCAGCTACAGGTGATGCTGCGCTCGGTGCTAGGTAGACTGGGGGCGTGGGCGGCAGAGTTCGTCACGCATTCTTTCCGCATTGGGACGGCATCAGAAGTAGCATCCCGAGGAGAGACATGGAGCAATATCATGCATCTAGAGCAGTGGTCATCAAGATGCTTCAAGCGCTCTGTCCAAGTTTTAGGAGAGGAGGCTGGCACGATGGAGACGTCATTGTAAACGCTTACTGCTCTTTTGTCTGTATGCAGGTGTGTTGCAGGGACCCATGTCAAAGGCAGTGGTGATCTGGATAGCGGGCCATTCCTTTGTAAACTGGGCAGTGATCCAAGCAGGACAGATGGGGGTGGGGCTAATTTGGGTTTTAACTACAGTTTGGTTCAAGCGACTTGGAAAGGGAAAGGGTGCATGTTGTGGAGGAACCTGTTACCTACGTTTAAAGGAATGATGGGCAGGCATAGGTTCCCAGATGTGTTGATTATTCATTAGGGGAGAACGATTTGATCAGGGAAAAACGAGTGAAGAGGGGTCTCTTGAAAATTAAGGCACAGTGGTCAGGTATGTTTGTTTTATGTACAGAGTTTGTTGCACGGCGGTCATGGAGAGGGGTGACCAAGCCAGCAGCCATTGGCAGGGCACAGCGAATGCTAAATAGCGAAATGATTTGTTTCTGTAGAGAAAAAGGGTTTTGGTAGGATCTGTCATTCTGACATTAAGTTTGAGGCGGTGGAATTTTTTTTAGAGGGGACGGATTGCATCTCTCTCGTATAGGTATGGACTTGTATTTGTTGGAGATCAGAGAGGTGTCGGGGAAGGTTTTGAAGGTGACACGCTCGAAGTGAGATAACCCGACCAAAAGGAGCACCTAGGGGGGTGGGGGGCAGAAAAGGGGGGTTTAAGGTTAACCCTCCCCCTTGTCTGGGTGTCAGGGGAGCATGAAAAGTTGCACAGGAGTGTGCGGAAGGTGCTTGGCGTTGCCAGTGGGGGATTCATGTGCAATGGGAGGAGAGACAGTTAGTTAAAGGTTCACTTTAGGAAATTTGGTTACTTACAGGTTCATATAGATACTCATAGGATGTAGCGATAATTCAATTTGGAAATGTTGAAATGCAACACAGTTAATGAGTTATCTGCATGGTGGACGTGTTTGGGGTGGATCATAGGGGTGGGGGTGGGATAGGCGATAGTTCTATGGTTGTATAGAGGTAGTTTGGCCAGGACATTTTGTGATATGCACCTGTTTCAATTAAGCAGATTTTTTCACACACACATGTGGTCAGTGTTTGTCTATGCCCCTACCTCCCAAGGGGGATTTGGGGCCAGGTGACCAAGGAGAGTTCTGCCCCACGGGCAGATTGGGAGGGTGGTGCAGTCCAATAGCTGTCATTTTGTGGTTGGGCTTGTTTACAGCCCAAATGCAGCCCACCAATCATTTTGGGGCATGTTTTGGGCTACCAGTCACCCTTTTAGGTACAGGTGACCTAGTGACTGGTAGCCCAACCTTGTGGTGTTGCTTTGTCACTCCCTCCCATCCCTTCATCAGGGCTTTTGGGTGGGCGAGTAGATCTAGGGTTTCCCTAAATGGGTTGTGCGTTGAGACAGGTGGGCAGGGGTAGATATTATATTCTTTGTCACTTGAGCAGGTGCATAGGGGAGCATGAAAAGGTGGACAGGAGTTTGAGGAAGTTGCTTGGATTTGCCAGTGGGGTATTTATGTGAAGGAGAGGGGAGGCAGGTAGTTAAAGGCTCACTTTAGGACATTTGGCTGCTTACAGGTTCATATAGATACTCATAGGATGTAGGGGGAATTACATTTGGAACTGTTGAAATGCAATACAGTTAATGAGTTATCTGCAGGGTGGGCATGTTTGAGGGGGTTCGTAGGGGTGGATGGGATAGGGGATAGTTATATGGATGTATAGCAAGGTTTTAGTTTTGTAAGGTGGTTAGTCCAGGACATTTTGTGCGGTGCACCTGTTTCAATAAAGCAGCCTTTTTCACACACACATGTGGTCAGTGTTTGCGCCCCTCTGTCCCAAGTTGGGGACCAAGTAGCTACCAAGTTAAGGGCACAGGGGACGTCATGCACTCATCTGCAGAGTGGCTCCCGGAGGCGTTTTCCTGTGTGGGTAGTTGTCTCGATAGTGTGGGCCCATCCCAGGCCCTCTCAGAGGATCACCTCTATGGCCCCCACTCTGGTGGGGCTTTCCCAGGTAGCACTCCGAGGTAGAAAAAAGGCCATTGAGAGACCGCCATTCTCCCAGCTGTTGCACAGCGCTCTCTAATGCGGATAGCAGCAGCGGTCATCCGCTGGTAGATCGGGCACCGATAGTCATGCGGGCTCCACTAACCCAAGCAACTCAGAGGCAGACTAGGATCCCAGTAGGGAAAAAAAGGAAGGTCCTGGGGGTCAAGTGGCTCACCGGCGGGCCTGCCGCTGGGGCACAGGCCTAGATGTCGATCGATGTTCGATCCTGTGGATAGCGTTAGCAAGTTGTGCCTTGCATCTTGGCTGGCTTGACAATGCACCACTCCCTTGACCACTGTTATGCACAACAGTGATCAAGCCTTTAGCCTGCATAGTCCAGCAGTTTAAGAGGTTCACTGGGTTCTAGTGGTCAGAGAATTTAGAGGACAAAACATCATTACATGCTAACAACTTTCTTATCAATGTTAGTGATCCAATGACTTCAGGCTCGTAGCAATGCAGATACTGGAGACATTTGGCCAATACCCAGGACTGAAGATCAACTTTTCCAAGACATAACTTTACCCCTCAGGCATTGTAGAACGATATAGAGCCTGGGTAGAGGAACATGGGATCCAGGTAAGCACATGTAGTTTTAGATATTTTGGGATTTACCTTACTCATGTAGAAGAGGTAGCTCGCATTGATAACATCACCCCGATGATGAAGAGTGTGCTCGGGGACACACAAGGTTGGATGTATCTTCCTCTAACCATGATGAGATGGACTGCACTGCTGAATATGATCACCATGACTAAAATCCTGTATATAATTCATGACTATACTTTCACCCTTACCCTCGGCTCTGTGCAAACTCGGATATTGTTATTTGGCTCATTTTTGTCAAACAAGGCCCATCCCCGGGTCTCAGTTGCTAAATGATGCAAATCAACATATGACGGTGGATCCTGAGTCTTACTATCGAGTTATCATTCCCAGAATGGAACAGAATCAGACCCAGTTTTGCATCTGAATCTGGGTCATTGGGGAGAGCCTCCCACTTTATTTTCAGTTTCATGTGAAACTTCTGTCTAGAGCTCCCACAACAACAAAGATAGTCATAGAAACATGAAAGGCCACCAAACAGACACATTGGATGGGATGGAAAACTGACAAACCAACCCCCTCTGTGCTGGGTGATGTGACAACAGGGGGGTAGGTTAACATGCTTTTTTGAAATTAAGGAACAGTTCGGGCTATTTCAAACCCAGTTCTACAGGTATTTCCATTTTCAATCAACTCCAAAGAAATTAGGAGGCAGACATCAGCAACCTCAAGGACGAGGAATAGACGAGGAATTTGCACTCATGGTCAAACATGAAGCCGCAATCACGAATAGGCAGGTTTACCTGGTACATTCAAATATCTGCATAGAATCTGTCAGTTCCCAAAAATATTAAAAGCAATTTCAGAGAGGCTCCAGGCCAGGCTGCTTGAGGTGCCAGGCTGAAGTGGGAGATTGTATCTACACGGCCTAAGCTTGCCCAGTCTTTGGTCCCTTCTGGAAGGGGATCTTTCATACATTCCACGCCATATTGAATCGTGCAATAGAATCTAATCCCAAAGATAATTTTTTTTAAAATATTGGTGGAGGAGGACTTCTCAAGTGCTGGGAAGACTTTCCTAAGATAAGGCTAATGCCGGGTGAAAAGAGTCATTGCAAAGGACTCGAGAAACCCCACTCCCCCCCCCCTAGCTTTAGGGAGAAGGTGTACTATGAACAGATGGCGCATTCTTGAGCTTCCAATATTTGAGAGTCAGGGTTGTCTTCTAATGAATCATGAGGTCTGTGGTAGATAGGAAGACTACTATGCAGCCATGAAAGATGATTGATGCCAAACAGGTTCTCAGTATGCCTGACACCTCCTATGATGTGCCTACATTATATACACAAATATGTTCGTTTTCCAACGACTTGCTAAGCTGAGAGAGACATTCACATTTCTATGATATTCGTCAAAATTGCTCCGAGAGTTCACTCGAAAAGGTATTTGGTATTTTATGTTTTTGTTGTTTATGCAATACTCATTACAGAAATTTATTTTAAAACAAGCTGGATTAGAACTCAGGTAAAAAGGGGTCACAAATTATGCGCCAGCTAATTACCCACTGTGCAGGATGCTGTAATTAACAGGTGCACATTTGGCAACTGAAACCAAGTTGCAAACCTCAGCAAAGGTCATGTGTGAATAATACATACATTCCTTCACTCTGAGGTATGCAGATCAGCATACCTTTTTGCAAATGTGATTTTCGTCAGGTTTTACTGACATGTACACCCCGTTTCACAGGCAAACTGAAGTTTGTGCCTGAAACCGGTTTATCTTTTCAGTTTTAATTGGGCACTATGTAGAGCCTGCCAGACAACATAAAAAACAGACTTGATGGGCCAGGCAGGACTGTATTCTGTCTGTGATCGTTTCTTTGTGATGTTAGCAGACGTGAGCCATCGTCATTGATTCGTTTAAAAGAGCACATTGGCCATACAATCACAATATAATATTTATAAACAATTGGCATGTTATATATGCTTAACAGTACCTCCATTTCTAGGCCTCGTGCTGTTCTTTTTCTATCTAAAACATTTGTTCGTAGACTGCTCAACAGTGACTTCTGATAAGTAGAGCAGTATGCAAAGCGAACAGCATGCCATTACGAACGTCAGTGGCATAAATATGTATCTGCAGGGTCTTGTCATGAAAATTAAAATGTATTTACTCGGAGACAAATGCAATGGTCATTTTTCATCCGTTAATGCTTCCAACATTCATGGGGTATGGGATGAAATTATTTTAGCTATTAATCCTTGCTGTTTAGTTCAATGTGCTCACAGAGATCAGTCTGTAACTAATTCCTAAGAAAGGGTTGTTTATTACTGTTTCCGCGAGCTGCATGTTTTAATTAACATTTTGTAATCCATTAGAACTATCCACACACGTAAATAAAGAGGTTGAACATGAATATGTATCTTCAGGCAGTGAACCCGTTTCCTCCAGACACTGAAATGCATAAAAATGGTTTCGGTGGTATGTTTTACACATATATTTACACTACACTTACATAGGGGCATATTAACAAGCCAGGCGATAAAATTATCGCCGCTTTAGCGGCAGAAAACTGCCGATAAAATGGCGATAATGGGCTTGATAATATGCTCTATGGAATTCCATTTGAAGCCCATGTTAGACGTCCTTCACATCTAACATGGGCTTCAATTGGAATTCCATAGAGCATATTATCAAGGCCATTATCGCCGTTTTAGCGGCAGTTTTCTGCCGCTAAAGCGGCGATAATTGTATCGCCTGGCTTGTTAATATGCCCCATAGGGTCATTTCATCAAGAAACGGCGATAAGATTATCGCCGCTTTAGCGGCTGAAAACTGTTGCTAAAGCGGCGATAATGGGCTTGATAATATGCCGCAGAGAATTCCAATATAAGCCCATGTTCTGGTGTCAACATGGGCTTCTACGGGAATTCTCTACGGCGATAATTTTAACGCTGTGCTTGATAATATGCCCCTAAATTCCTTAAGGCAGGTAGCTCAAGTCAAGCTGACGATATCAATTTAAATATTAGCCTCTGTTTTCAATTACCTTCCTATTTACAGAAGTTTTTAAAATCTTTCATTTTCCATTTTGCCTACTTATTTACTTAAATAAATTATTAGTTTGCAAATATTATTTAATCTTTAGAGCAGTAAGCACACCCCCTACGTAGATTGCCAGACTGTAGTTTAGAACTGCTGGTTTACAACTATCTAAAAGTGGGGCCTTAGTTTACTAAGCGCTACCTACGTAAGTGCTCATGGGACACTGCAATATTTTGAGTTGCAGCCTCAGGCTTTTATAATGGTAGGTTAACTAACATAACCTTGGCGTCAATGCGCCCCAGACCGCCCAGATAAAATGTTAGTAAATTACTGCTTAGGTATTTATCTAAAAGTTACTTGTAAAAGTCCGTGCACTAAATCCCAACTACAAATTGAACACACAGACTCTACCAAAGTAAACTTTCTGCAATAAATGGATTGCTCCTCCCTCCTTTATTTTAGCCTTTGCTGCAATCTTAAAGTACTTCAGACCCATCTTTAGATTGAACAAAGTGGTTGAAGTGCAGCTCTAGGCTTTGCCTGCTGCCACACCGTAGGTGAAAAGCAGCAGTCAGTGGTGGTCTCTTCTTATGTTCGAGTTGGTGGATTAATAATGGGAGCCATAAATAAAGATGAGAGCCATCAGTCATATATTTCCTTTTAAAATGAAAAAAGAACAGTTGGCAGCTACAATTACCAACTCAAATGACAACCTCAGTACATTATCGCACATCACCAGCGGTCACTTGCACATACATCATTTTCCCAGAAGTGTGGTGGTAGGGGGCACAGATTTCGGAGCCAGAGGCAGCATGAGAAGCAATGTGAGGTGGCCAGCTGCTCTGCCTTGTTTTCCCTTTAAAGGATCTTACATTTCATATAAGAGAGCATACCTTCCATTGGGTATGGTATACAATATCGAAAATTCATAAACAATGCAATAATAATGACCTTGATTATACTTAAGCAAAATTAGTAACAATTTGCAAGAATAAATTCACAGTAAAACAGCAACAACATAAATATGTTTACTATAAAGAAAGTTAAGATAAAATAATACAAGCTGACTCGTAGTATCTGTTAAGAAACTAAAGCTTGCTTACCACCTACAATTACAAGGGGCATATGATCAAGACAGGCGATAAAATTATCGCCGCTTTAGCGACAGAAAACTGCCGCTAAAACGGTGATAATGGGCTTGATAATATGCTCTATGAAATTCCAATTGAAGCCCATGTTAGACGCCCTTCACATTTAACATGGGCTTCAATTGGAATTCCATAGAGCATATTATCAAGCCCATTATCGCCACTTTAGCTGCAGTTTTCTGCTGCTAAAGCGGCGATAATTCTATCGCCTGGCTTGATAATATGCCCCGGAGGGGCATATTATCAAGAGATGTATCGATGCTTTTTCGGCACATAGCGCTGAAAAAGTGGCGATTTTTTAGGACACGCTAACAAGCGTTAGTGCGTGTTTCATTGCGCCTTTGCATGTCAGCGATCAATATCGCTAATGACATGCAAAGTAGGTGTTCCCAGGTAGAACAACATGGGAATCCTCGCTGACACGGCTTGGCGATATTAGCAAGCCATGCAGCAGACTTGCAAAGTGATAGAAATACCCGCGCTAACCGCGGTTATCGCAGGAATGTAACGCCTGCTTGAAAAGTGACTTAGGCATACTGATAATGGGAGGTGGATTGCAAGGTTAGGTCCACACTCCCCTATCAGCAAGCCTCCCCTTAGCGCTGTGAATTCACCGCTGGTTTCCACGCGCTATTCCTGAGAATCAGCCTCTATCGCTGGAATTACATCGCCTGTTAGCAAAACGTTGATAATACGTCGCTAACACGGCGATGTAATCCAGCGATAGAGTAAATCGCGCTAAGCGCGATTTGTGATAATTATCACATCTCCTAGATAATATGCCCCGGAATGTCGAATAAATGAGGGCAATCCAATATCCCCTTGCGAGCCTGGGTACAGAAACACAATTATCAACAGAAAACTTCTCACAAGGGAATTTTGAGAAAACATAGTTAGAAACTTATTTCAGAAATAATTTCAATTAAAGGCAGGTAAGAAACATCCTCCATGATACAATAAATGTGGAATGAAACAAGAAGTTATTCAAACTCGTGATACGTCAATCAAGGCGTGCAAACAAAAAATTACTTAAGCAAGGATTTCTTTATTGGGTCAATACTTAAACATAAAACATAATGTATATATTGTAGCATATGCACATGTATGTCCAGCAGATGAAGCACTATTACAGCACACAATTGATTGCTTTAGATATGCACATATAAGTGCCATTTCGCTCTTTCATTAGTACTGTGGCCAAAACATTTGAAATTGCACAAATAGTTGCACTGTTGGCACTTCCTGCTGTGCTCAACAAGATGCAAATGGTGCGTCACCGTTTATGTCTCAAAGTGAATGAATAGATGAGACCAACCTCACAACTGTGTGCATAAATATAGGCAAAATGGCCGACCACGAGATTAACAAACGTAGAGAACTGAATACCATCAGGACGGTCAGTAAGCCAAATAAGGGGCATATTAACAAGCCAGGCGCTAAAATTATCGCCGCTTTAGCGGGAGAAAACTGCCGCTAAAACGGCGATAATGGGCTTGATAATATGCTCTATGGAATTCCAATTGTAACCCATGTTAGATGTGAAGGACGTCTAACATGGGCTTCAATTGGAATTCCATAGAGCATATTATCAAGCCCATTATCGCCGTTTTATCGGCAGTTTTCTGCCGCTAAAGCGGCGATAATTTTATCGCCTGGCTTGTTAATATGCCCCCATGTTCCTAATGATATCCAGGCATTCCAGGAGCGGACTATGGGGCATATCAACAAGGGCTTTATCTCTGCTTTTTTGGCTTTAAAAGCCAAAAAAGTAGAGATAAAACTAGCGCCCTATCAACAACAGGATGCTAACATGCACATTTGCATGTTAGCACCCTTTTATTCTAAGCTTCCCCTTGCATCTCTAATGAGATGCAAAGGGGGCGTTCCAGAGTAAAATAATAGGAGAAATGTCGCTAAGCGCCATTTCTCCTATTATCGAGAATGTCGCTAACCCTGTTAGAGACAAAAAAAGCAGCGCTAACCGCGGTTAACACTGCTTTTTTACATCTGGTATTTTTCAGACTTAGCCATGGTATCCTATGGAAGGAGGATATCATGGCTAAGTTTGCCTGTCCCTATCAACAAGGTAACGTGAGATTATCGCTGGGTTTCCAGCGATAATCTCACGTTAGCGTGAGGATTTTTATCGCTATTGAGATAAACGTTGCTAATAGCACGCTATCTCAGCGATAAAAATTCACGCTAGCCGGCGATAATTATCCTAGCGCTAAGTGCGCTTAGAGATAATTATCGCCGGTTGTTGTTGATATGCCCCTAAGCAAGTCTCCAAAGGGGGTTCCAAGTGCAATGAAATAGAGAGACCTGTATATAGAGGACACTCTGCTGGTGGAGCTGCAGGGAGCACATTGGCTGCAATGCAACCAATCAAATACAGTTTATGTTTTAAGTTAACTAGTGAAATGCATTGCCACTCATTGATTACATCCAAGCATAACTCATTTTTGTTTACAATGGAGTGTTCCACAGCCAGACATACTCAGTACTTAGTCATAAAACTCGTTGAAATACTTCCATACTCCTTTGATGGTTTACTCCTTGTCTTAAGGCCTGTAGGAGACCTTCTCCATAGACTGTAAATACACTAGGGCGTCAACCAATATTTTATCTGAACAATAGAATACATCTTACATTTGGTAAAAATTATCACACTGGTAATCATTAGATCACATGTTACCCACACTTATGCTATGTATGCAGTCTAAGCAAATGCCAAATTCTATTGAATGAAATAGATCACTGTATCAACTTATCCACTTCCCCCTGTATTACTAGATAGATTATCTCACAATGGGGCATATTAACAAGCCAGGCGATACAACTATCGCCGCTTTAGCGGCAGAAAACTGCCGCTAAAACGGCGATAATGGGCTTGATAATATGCTCTATGGAATTCCAATTGAAGCCCATGTTAGACGTCCTTCACATTTAACATGGGCATCAATTGGAATTCCATAGAGCATATTATCAAGCCCATTATCGCCGTTTTAGCGGCAGTTTTCTGCCGCTAAAGCGGCGGTAATTTTATCGCCTGGCTTGATAATATGCCCCCAATTTCTTCTTAAATTACCTCGAATTCCCTGTCCAATATATTTTCGTAATAATAATGGCAAATTTACATTTATAAGATTCTTAGATAATTTGGATGTTGAGGAAACATGCGCAACCCTTTTTCCCATTTGCATTAATGATATAATTTTTTTGTCGTGTATTTTTATGTGAGCACATTGCAACTTGGAATTTAGACGAAATTAATCATCTATTTATCGGAGGTCAAATTGATGTCGATATTATTTTTTAAAAGTGAATCTGGTGTGCAACTTTTTCCAAAATGTTTGTATTTCATGTAGGTGCTTTGATCTTGGGTCACCGTCAAGTGACTTGAAGCAAGTGTGCCCTGTATATCAATCTAAATGGTCATATGTTTATTTTATACTATTTAATTAAAATAACATTTATGTATACATGAATAATCTCATCATGGAGGGGTTCATTGGATTGCTTTTTATAGCTGCTTCCATTTTAATTTGTACACTCCTTACCATGCTGATGTTTTCTAAGGCTGATTCAAGTATATAACTATGGGACTGATACAATAAAGAACTATTCTCAAATAGTGAGCTCAAATTGTGCACTGAGGTTTTGCAACCAGACTTGAATTTTGTGATGTGATCTATGTTCCATTATGTCACATTGCAAAATCTCTGGGGCTGATTCACAGAACTAATCTGGACAAAATCCTAAATGTACGACTTTGGGTATTCACAGAAGGCATTTAGTAGTAGTAAAGTTAGGATTTTGTCTTAAGTTTGACTTAAGACAGACTTAAGACAAACTGAAGACACACTTAAGACAGACTTAAGACAGACTTAAGACAGACTTAAGAAAAAATCCTAACTTTGCTACTACTAAAATGCCTTCTGTGAATACCAAAAGTAGTAAGTTTAGGATTTTGTCTCAGATTTGTTCTGTGAATCCAGCCCTCTGATTGCCGGAGTCTAAGAACAATCTACTACTATTTGCTACTCCTTCGTTTAGCTGCAAATGCGTGAAAGGTGGCCTGCAATTAACCGCCAAACACCATCCTTGAATATTCATTCTCAAATAGGATTTTCAAAGCATCTACATAGGAATCAGTGCTGCTTTGAAAAAAAACATCCTGCTTTGGAGCACAACAGGGGGAGCTATCATTGGTCCTCAGGACCATGGCATATTTTCTAAAGGAGAAACTGTTCAATATGGGCACCTTGCCATGACCTAATTGGAGGAGTCGGTAACTGTTCAATGTGCTTCAAGCATAATTGTGCTTGCAAACCATTCAAGTATAATATATCGAATAAGGAGGGGACAACTTTTTCTCGCCCTTAATTCAGACTGGACATGGTTTGGTAAACCCATTTTTTCGGTCGGAAATACTTTTTCCAACTCAAAAATGTGTTTAATACAAATCCCTGGGGCATATTATCAAGTACCGGCGTTAAAATTATCGCCGCTTTAGCGTCAGAAAGCTGCCGCTAAAGCGGCGATAATGGGCTTGATAATATGCTGCAGAGAATCCCAATAGAAGCACATGTTCTGGTGTCAACATGGGCTTCTATGGGAGTTCTCTACGGCATATTATCAAGCCCATTATCGCCGCTTTAGCTGCAGTATTCTGCCGATAAAGCGGCGATTATTTTAACGCCGGACCTTGATAATATGCCCCTTAGGGGCATATCAGCAACAAGGCGATATAAAATTATCGCCAATTTTGCGTCCGTTTTTGGGCGAACAGCAGCGATAATTTTATCGCCTAATTAGCAAGATCACGCTATCGCGTGAAACCTTGCATTAGCGCCCGGATTCTTAACGCCCAGCTTTGCATCTCTAATGAGATGCAAAGTGGGCGTTCCTGGCCTGAAATGACTGGAGAAATGTTGCTAAGCGATATTTCTCCTATCATCAAGCCCCACGCTATAAAGCATAGCGGCAAGAAAAGTAGTGATAACCCCTGTTATCTCTACTTATCTTACGCCTGCTTCAGGACTGACTTAGCCATGATATCCTATGGAAGGTGGATATCATGGCTAAGTATGTGAGGCCCTATCATCAAGCTAATGCCAAACTTCGTGGGATTATCGCTGGGTTTCCAGCGATAATCTCACTGTTTGGCAGTTAGCGCTAGGATTTTTATCTCTTTTGAGATAAGCGTTGCTAATAGCACGCTATCTCAGCAATAAAAATCCACGCTAGCCGGAGATAATTTTCCTAGCGCTAAGTGCGCTTAGCGATAATTATTGCCGGTTGTTGCTGATATGCCCCTAAGAGCTCAAATGTGGGTGATGTTTGGTTACTAACTAGAGTAGAGAACCCACTTTGTGGTACCCACTAGGTATACTAAACCTGGCACCAAGAAAAAAAGCACAGTTCATGCATGTCATTAAAAATGCTATGAACTATAGTCATAAATATCAAAACTATAAAATGTATTAACGAATTTAGCACACCACCATTGTATTCACTGACAATTATAACACACATTGACCATTATCAAAAAAAGGTTGAACACTGCATTAGGTATTTCAAGCATGGAAAACAAGATGCCCTATAAAACATAAATTTACAACTGAATATTCTGCACATATATTAATTAAAACATTATGGATCATGCTATATTGCCACAGGATGCTTAACCATAAGAAATGAGTAATTAATAAGACCTTTTACACTACTGAATCCCTGTCATGTGGGTTGCAAAATCACTTAAAAACATCATGCACCATCAACAACTGTTGCTCACCTCCACTGTGTCACTGGCGACAAAAAATGGACTATGGCAGGCCATCGGGGACAAGGTGAATGCAGTCGGAGTGCTGAAGAGGACAATGGATGAGGTCAAGAGGTGCTGGAATGACATCAAGCGCAAAACCAAGCTGAAACATGCCAACATCCGGAAGGCAGCAATGCAGACTGGAGGTGGCAGTCCTGCACCACGGGAGGAGCTGAAAGACATGGAGGAAATGGTGTCCACAGTCATCAGTGGGGAGACGGTGGCAGGAGTTGGGGGATCGTACACTGCTCAACAGGACCGGACACAACAGCAAGAGGGTGAGTAACGACCAGGGACTTGGGGGCTGGGGGAGATGGGCACAATGGCACACATGCACAAGTAAGTAGAGCACAGCTGCAGAAAAATCATGCCCCAGACCCCAACTCCCACAAAGAGAATTATGTACCCAAGTATGCAACATCTCAGCACTGTATGAGCACAGAAGTCAGAGGCACACCGCATGTAAGGGATAAGGGGCAGCCAAATCAGAGCTGCAGGGGCGACTCCCCCAAAATGTGGCACACACACATCACATGCACAGCACATCAACATTGACAACGAAGTGGCACAAAGCGCAACACGTTCACCACAGAACAGAGGACATAACTGGTGCCGACTGAGTGTAGACACTGGCCAATCACAAGTGGCATTGCAGGGAAATCTGAGTTGATAATGTACAAGTACAAACACACAGCCGTGATGTTGTTTGAATGTCCACTGTCCCGCAGCAAATGGGCAGCCCCTTCGAAACAGCCACGATGTACACAGTCATGCAGTCTGTATGTAAACATGTTCAATGCGACAACACACATGAGAACACATTGTTAAACTGCATCTCCCCTTCAAATTGCAGAGGGACAATCACCACCTCCGGCAGAGAAGTCCCAACCTCTCTGCTCTGATGACGAAGAGGACCACGACACCTTTGACTCAGACTCCCTCTGAAAGTTAATTGACAGTCTCCGCAGCACACCTCCAGGATCAGGGCAGCCCAGCTGCAACAAGGAGAACCCACACTCTACACAGACCACACTGCAGGCAACACCCACCACCATGGGTGCCTCCCAGGACCCCCACGAAGAACACATGGCCATCCAATGCCGTGTGTTGGGATGCCAGGAGCAGCTGGCAGAACAGGTGCGGTGGGCTTCGACCGCATGGCAGACAAACTAGATGCCATACGTGGGTGTCTAAGTCCCATCAGGGATCACTCACAGTCCCTAACGGACACCAACAGTCCGCTCCATGCTCTCCAATGAACCATGACTGACATCGCTAGAGTCCTGACTGTGAGACAAGACCCACTGTCCAGTCAGAGTGGCTCCAGCGAGCTCGCCTGGGAGTTGGGACTCATGCGGAGGCTCATGGAGAACATGGAGCGGGCCAATGCGAAAAGAGCGGCTGACACGGCTGCACACAGGCGAGAGGTAGCTGGGTTCCACAATGACCTCAAAACAATCCTCATGGCATTGCTGCCACAAGGCCTGGTGCAGATGCATGCTGCTGCTACCACTACATCCACATCTCCACCCCCTGAAGTGTCAGTGCCACACAGTGCGGCAGACATTCCACCTCTGGCCCCTGAGGTGTCACTGACACACAGTGCTGGAGAGAGGCCAGCACCACCCACACGTGAGGCACAGGGGACAGCAGGGGACAAAGATGTGGATGAATCTGCCCTTGTGGTCAGAAGGAAGTGATAGCATTCATCTCCGCCTCATGGCCGATTTCAGCTTGGCTCTGCCCTCTGCCACATCACCTTCCACTGTCCCCTGATACACTCTGTGATACTCACCTTGGACCTTGCAATGGACTGCCATATTCTGTATGATCGCCAAAGACACAGCTAACAGACTGCAGACTTAACTCTTCCACTTCCTTAGGACTTGCCATTCCCTAAATGACTCTGGCTGGCCCTCCATGGGCCAACATATGAATGTGGGGTTTGCATGGCCCTGTACTTCTCCAGATGTAATACTCCACTGAATGTGCATTAAACATTCCGAATCACACAGATCTGTCGTCTCTATGGTCTTCCAAGTGTGGTAGTATGGATGAATGTAGGGTCAGTGAATTCATCTTACGTCCATGTGGCTCATGTCATTGGACTTAGGTCACAGGGTGACACATTGCAGATTGTCGTTCCGGTGGTGCCGACGCAACAACAGCAACACATGCATTTGTTACTTCCTTGTCCAGCCCCATACGGAACCACACCTAGAGCCCCGGGGTCATTGTTCAAACACTTCCGCTGGACTGGCACTTACGCTTACGCTACAGGGGGACGAAAACACCACATGTGCCAGGACTCCCCTGTAGTGAGCTGTTGCTCACAGGTCTAGTTGTCAGCATGCAATGGCCACTCTCTCATGGCTGGTTTACACCCACACCCATCCAGCACACGCGTCACAGCACATGTGACCCTGCTAATAAAACAGGCCGGGTGCACATGCATGATGCCATTTCCTACCTCTCTCGGGGTTTATCCGTGTGGTGTGCATAGAGGGTCCAGGACTAGCGGGGCACAGACTTGGTGGCACCGGAAACACTGTGGCTGGCACAGGCACACCGCCACGTGATGGCGACTTTCGGTGCACTGAAGTAGGGGCACCTTAAGTGCTGAGCGGGTGAGAAGCCTGCGATGATGCCCCGTCCTGGCGGTCCAGACGGCTCATGTTTTGTATGTCCTGCTGGACCGCACCACGTGGCCAGCGCGGGCCTACCGCCACGTGGTGTCACCTCGGGGATCACAGAGTTAGTGACACCTATGAGGCTGAGCGGGTGTGCAGCCTGCAATGATGCTGTGTGCACTGGTATGTCTTCTGCCATGGAGTAATCAAGACCCAGCACCAAATGTGAGACCTGGATTGTGGCTTGCAGCGGCATGTGGTGGGCCCTCTTTTCTACACGTCAGTGGTGGAAGGTGAGCAGTGAGGCCTGGTTGCGCAGGGGCGGGCCTGCACCGCTGGGCTGTGGGAGGGGCAGGGGTGCAGCTGCCTGGGTGCACAGGGGCAAACAGGCAATGATGTTGCATGCAATTGTATGTACTTTGCCCATCAGATATCTGGACTCTGTTTCAGGTGACGGGTCTGTCTCAGATGTGGGACCTGGTGAACTGCACTACATATTGGCAAGTGGTTAGAGACACACCAGTGGCAGCAGGTGAGCAGTATGGTCTTGGTGCGCAGTGTAGGCACTCTCTCTCCCTGTCCCTCTCTTCTTTTCTCTATCTCTCTCTCCCCCTCTCTGTCCATCTATCTCTCTCTCCCCCTCGCTGTCCGACTATCTCTCTCTCCCCCTCTATGTCCGTCTTTCTCTCTCTCCCCCTCTCTGTCTGTCTATCTCTCTCTCCCTCTCTTTCTCTCTCTCTCCTTCGCTCTCTCTGTCCCTTGATGTGCGCACGACACACCTTCTCATCATGATTTTTGTCTTGCAGGCTGTGATCTACGGATTGTCCTGAGGGGAGCAGCCATGTGTCTTCATTTATGTTCTGTGTTCATTTTAATAAATTATCATTTGTTGCTTTGAAGGTGAGTGTGCGATGATCTTTTTTGTGACGACACATGCATGTCACCAGATGTGATTGTGCGACATCATGCAGGTTTTTTGGTACATGATTTGGCGTAGATGATGTGGCATGTCTTTGGTAGGGGGGGGGGTTGCAGGAGAGGAGGGTCCTGGGGGTTGTGGCGGTGGGTGTTGTTGCCCTCTTGGGTGTCTGGCATGCACTTACAGTGGCTCCATGGCATCTGTTGTTCTTCAGGTGTGGCTCTGGGCTGAGCTCTTTTTTCTGGTGCAGGTTGTAGTCCGAGTTTGCACCAGGTCGGAGCAGGTGTTAGTATCCTGGTGCTAACGCGCCTTATCGCCTATTTTGTGATCTTATCGCAGATCAGGCTGGTCATTGAAAATGTTGTGGAGTGGTGTTGTCACGTCTTTTTGCTCGGGAACACCTACTCTGCATCTCATTAGCGATAGTTCCCGGGGTCATCTGTGGCGGTGTTTTATGTGGATGCTTTCGCAGGAAAACTGGTGATATCGGCTGTTAACACCAGCTTGTGAATGGGTAGATACATTTATCGCAACTTTAGCTGCGCTAATGTGCCATTAACTCGGCGATAGCTCCTTGAGAATATGGCCCGAGTATCATCCACATGGCGCTGAGCAGTCAGCCATCTGTTGACACATGGCAATGGCTTCTAAAGAGGAAGAGGAAGGCCCATGAGACCTATGAACGTAACTGAAGAAAGGCAAGCAATACCGCGATAGTTTCTTAATGGTTACATTATCAAGTACTTAATGCTGACAACTCTTTTGCTGTCACTGGTAGTGTGTTAATTTCATTTAAAACACATTGCAGTTGTTCTGTAACCTCATTTCCAACATTGTCAATTACGTCTATGAAACCTTCTAATATAAAGTTTATAATTAGGAGAGAATCTCCTATGCAGGTCTATACACTGCAAAAGTACACACACTCAAAATTACTCTCTTGTGCATTTGTTAGAGGTGCATTTTAGGAGGGTGTTTCTGTAGCCACTAGTGTAGCCTGGGTCCTTAAGTACATCAACAGTCAGCACTTGCTGTGCATGCTCTGTGGGGTGACTTCTTCAGATCTTACCCCACGCATTAAAATGCCCTAAGAAAAAGTAGTAGAATATCAGAAGAACATTTCTGAATCCAACAATCAAGTGGTCAACATTATTTAAGAGAACATATATAACACGGGGCATATTCTCAAGGAGCTATCGCTGAGTTATTAGCACTTTATCGCAGCGAAAGTTGCGATAAATTTACCGCCCCATTTACAAGCTGGAGCAAACAGCCGATATCACCAGTTTTCTGTGATAGCAAGTGCAAAAAATATCACCACAGATGACCCCGGTAACTATCGCTAATGAGATGCATAGTTGGCGTTCCCGAGCAAAAAGCCGGGACAACACCACTCCGCAACATTCACAACGACCATCCAGATCGGCAATAAGACCACAAAACAGGCGTTAAGGCTCATTAGCAGCTGGAAATTAACACCTGCCCTGACCTGGTGCAAAGCCAGACAACAACCTGCAGCATAAAAGAGAGCCCAGGCCAGAGCCACACCTGAAGAACAACAGATGCCATGGAGCTACTCATCATGCAGCTCGGAGCCCCAACAGAGCCACAACACCCACCACCCCCCCCCCAGGATGGCCCCCCGTACCCCCAGCGAACCCCCAGACCACTACAGAGGCAGCGCAGACAAAGACAGCGGACCTTCAGGAAACGCACCTGCCTCACAGACTTAACACCAGAGCATGTCATTGCCCACTACTAGCTCAAAAGGACAACCATTCTACGCATCCTGAACATCATTTCCCGCAGGCTGACTGCACCAACACAGCAGACAACCAACATGCCTCCGCAGTCAAAGCTGCTGGCTGTGCTGCACCTGTTGGCCTCTGGGACCTTCCAACCAACAATTGCCAGAGTCAGAGTAGTCTCACAGCCAGCCCTATCCAAGTTCCTCAAACCTGTCCTGGATGTCATTATCAGCTTGGTACCCCAGTACCTATTCTTCCCCCACACTGCGCAGGAACAGCTGGAGACCAAGCAAGGCTTCTACGCCATAGTTGCATTCCTTCACGTGTTGCGGGCAATTGACTGCACACATGTCCTACTTGTGCCTCCTGCCGACAATGCACACAATTACCGCAACAGAAAGCACACGCATTCCACCAATGTGCAGGCAATAATGGACAACCGAGGACTCTTCATCAATGTCGTCGCCAACTACCCAGGCAGTGTGAATGACTCATACATCTTCCGACAGTCCATCATCAACCGGCGCTTCCAGGATGGCACCTACGGAAATGCAGTGCTTGTTGGTAAGTACCAAATGAACACACCACACACCTCAACTCCACAAACATGCAACTCACAACTCTGGCAATACACATGTTACAAACACACATACAACATGCTAAAAAACACCCACCAGACTCAACAGCACAACTTACATGGATAGCCATTTACAAGAGCCATCAACAGCATGGCACCTCAGCCACACAATAGCAGGATGTGTGAAGAGGTGGGGACCAAGCATGTGCAAAGGAGGCAACTGAACCATGAATGAGAATGTACACAATGCCAAGTGTGGCGTGGATGTGCTGGACAGACTGCAGCATGCATACCACAGACATATCCATGTTGACACATGACACAACCATTTCACCCCAGCCAGTGGGGAAGATCACGGAAATGTAGATTGGTACGTCCCATGTGTGTGTGGAGTGGGCTGGACCGGTGTATGCCAAGCTAGCGTAGGGGTGTGAATAAAAAGCACGTAGCTCTTGGCGTGGTTCCCTTCCGGAATGCCCAACGTCGCTGCCAGGGTGGCACCTCTCACCCCACCATGAGGCCGCCGACATGTGCAGCTGTGCCTACGAACCTGGTTGCCTGCCGCAGCCCGGGCCGCTGCTCCCAGGACCAGTCTCGTCCGCCCCTGCACATTCCAGGCCTCACAGCTCACCTGCCGACACCAGCGTGTCTCCAAGAGTGCCCACCACGTGCCCGTGCAAGCTCCAATTCTGAGGCCCGCGACCTTGGCAGCCTCCTCAGACCATCACGGACTCCGTGAGCAAGGCCCGCATTACACCTTTTTCATGGACGTACTACACCGGCATACACAGCGGACAAGTAAGTCACACATTTGGAACTGAGTCTTGATTACACAATGGCAGAGTACATATTTAAGGCAGAGGTTAAACCCCTATACTCCCTTCTATGTGGTGCCACCAACTTTGTGCATAGCAAACCGACAACACTTGTCTGTGGGTCCCTGCGGAATTCTGCCTTAGGCCTATACACCGGTCCAGCAGGCCGCAGACAAATCCAATCCGGTCCATCCCAGGCAGGACACGGCATCATCGCTGGGTGCACACCCACTCAGTTCTGGTGCCCCCGTCAACCAGGAATCTCCTCAATATGCCATTCCAACACCGTGTGTTAGAGATCCAGGAGGAGCTGGCTGCACAGCGTTTGCCCCACATTGACCGCTGCCTCCGGCACACACTGCGGTCAAGTAGGACACACAATTGGAAGTGAGTCTTGATTTGTTCATTGCAGAGTTGACATCATTTTAGTGGCCTCATCGCAGACTGCATCCCCTTCCAGCTCTGGTGCCACTGACTCTGTGCCACGGGAACCATGGGCACTCTCCTGTTGAACTTTGTTGGCGTCTGAGTCTATGGCCTGGGGGTAGTCTTCATCATGTAGCTGATACTGACATGGTGGGAAACAAGGAGATTATAGCATTTCACTCTTCCGTATTGCCAGTTTCAGCTTGCTTCTGCCCTCTGCATCATGCCCTGGATGGATACCTTCCACTGTCCCCCCTAACACTCCACAACATTCTCCTTGGACATCAACGAGGACCCGTTCAGCACTCGTCACCCTATCTCAGTGCACCACAAGACTCTGTCCCTTGCGGGTGTGCCTGTGCCGGCTGCAGCGGTACAAAAGAGGGTGGTGATGGACGGAGCATCAGAACCAATCAAACACTCACACCCAGTCAACAGATCTGGGTTTGATCCATCACCGTTCTTTAGCCCACTCTGCCACCCCAGATCAGCCATGGCCATATGCAAATCAGTCTGACCCTGTGCCTCATGGGAACAGTCCAGCCTGAACTGCCAAGCCATGCCTTCCCTGGACCGGAAACAAGCTTCCTAGGACCGGTTTTTGGCATTTCAGCCGTCTTCAGCCAGGCTTGCTTGAATCCAGTGGCAAAGTGAGCAAGGGACTCAACGTCTGAGCATACCCTGCCAACTGATGGCGAACAAAGCGGTACAAAAGGGGGTGGTGATGGACGGAGCATCAGAACCAATGAAACACTCACACCCAGTCAACAGATCTGGGTTTGATCCATCACCATTCTTTAGCCCACTCTGCCACCCCAGTTCAGACATGGCCATATGCAAATCAGTCTGACCCTGTGCCTCATGGGAACAGTCCAGCCCGAACTGCCAAGCCATGCCTTCCCTGGACCGGAAACAAGCTTCCTAAGACCGGTTTCTGGCATTTCAGCCGTCTTCAGCCAGGCTTGCTTGAATCCAGTGGCAAAGTGAGCAAGGAACTCAACGTCTGAGCATACCCTGCCAACTTATGGCGAACAAAGCGGTACAAAAGGGGGTGGTGATGGACGGAGCATCAGAACCAATCAAACACTCACACCCAGTCAACAGATCTGGGTTTGATCCATCACCGTTCTTTAGCCCACTCTGCCACCCCAGTTCAGACATGGCCATTTGCAAATCAGTTTGACCCTGTGCCACTTGGGAACAGTCCAGCCCAAACTGCCAAGCCATGCCTTCCCTGGACCGGAAACAAGCTTCCTAGGACCGGTTTCTGGCATTTCAGCCATCTTCAGCCAGGCTTGCTTGAATCCAGTGGCAAAGTGAGCAAGGGACTCAACGTCTGAGCATACCCTGCCAACTTATGGCGAACAAAGCGGTACAAAAGGGGGTGGTGATGGACGGAGTATCAGAACCAATCAAACACTCACACCCAGTCAACAGATCTGGGTTTGATCCATCACCGTTCTTTAGCCCACTCAGCCACCCCAGTTCAGACATGGCCATATGGAAATCAGTCTGACCCTGTGCCTCATGGGAACAGTCCAGCCCGAACTGACAAGCCATGCCTTCCCTGGACCAGAATCAAGCTTCCTAGGACCATTTTCTGGCATTTCAGCCGTCTTCAGCCAGGCTTGCTTGAATCCAGTGGCAAAGTGAGCAAGGGACTCAACGTCTGAGCATACCCTGCCAACTTATGGCGAACAAAGCGGTACAAAAGGGGGTGGTGATGGACAGAGCATCAGAACCAATCAAACACTCACACCCAGTCAACAGATCTGGGTTTGATCCATCACCGTTCTTTAGCCCACTCTGCCACCTCAGTTCAGACATGGCCATATGCTAATCAGTCTGACCCTGTGCCTCGTGAGAACAGTCCAGACCGAACTGCCAAGCCATGCCTTCCCTGGACCAGAAACAAGCTTCTTAGGACCAGTTGCTGGCATTTCAGCCGTCTTCAGCCAGGCTTGCTTGAATCCAGTGGCAAAGTGAGCAGGGGACTCAACGTCTGAGCATACCCTGCCAACTTATGGTGAACAAAGCAGTACAAAAGGGGGTCGTGATGGTCGGAGCATCAGAACCAATCAAACACTCACACCCAGTCAACAGATCTGGGTTTGATCCATCACCGTTCTCTAGCCCACTCTGCCACCCCAGTTCAGACATGGCCATATGCAAATCAGTCTGACCCTGTGCCACATGGGAACAGTCCAGCCCGAACTGCCAAGCCATGCCTTCCCTTGACCGGAAACAAGTTCCTAGGACCGGTTTCTGGCATTTCAGCCGTCTTCAGCCAGGCTTGCTTGAATCCAGTGGCAAAGTGAGCAAGGGACTCAACGTCTGAGCATACCCTGCCAACTTATGGCGAACAAAGCGGTACAAAAGGGGGTGGTGATGGACGGAGCATCAGAACCAATCTAACACTCACACCCAGTCAACAGATCTGGGTTTGATTTATCACGGTTCTTTAGCCCACTCTGCCACCCCAGTTCAGACATGGCCATATGCAAATCAGTCTGACCCTGTGCCTCATGGGAACAGTCCAGCCTGAACTGCCAAGCCATGCCTTCCCTGGACTGGAAACAAGCTTCCCAGGACCGATTCCTGGCATTTCAGCCGTCTTCAGCCAGGCTTGCTTGAATCCAGTGGCAAAGTGAGCAAGGGACTCAATGTCTGAGCATACCCTGCCAACTTATGGCGAACAAAGCGGTACAAAAGGGGGTGGTGATGGACGGAGCATCAGAACCAATCAAACACTCACACCCAGTCAACAGATCTGGGGTTGATCCATCACCGTTCTTTAGCCCACTCTGCCACCCCAGTTCAGACATGGCCATATGGAAATCAGTCTGACCCTGTGCCTCATGGGAACAGTCCAACCCGAACTGCCAAGCCATGCCTTCCCTGGACCAGAAACAAGCTTCCTAGGACCGATTTCTGGCATTTCAGCCGTCTTCAGCCAGGCTTGCTTGAATCCAGTGGCAAAGTGAGCAAGGGACTCACGTCTGAGCATACCCTGCCAACTTATGGTGAACAAAGCGGTACAAAAGGGGGTGGTGATGAACAGAGCATCAGAACCAATCAAACACTCACACCCAGTCAACAGATCTGGGTTTGATCCATCACCGTTCTTTAGCCCACTCTGCCACCTCAGTTCAGACATGGCCATATGCAAATCAGTCTGACCCTGTGCCTCATGAGAACAGTCCAGACCAAACTGCCAAGCCATGCCTTCCCTGGACCAGAAACAAGCTTCTTAGGACCAGTTTCTGGCATTTCAGCCGTCTTCAGCCAGGCTTGCTTGAATCCAGTGGCAAAGTGAGCAGGGGACTCAACGTCTGAGCATACCCTGCCAACTTATGGTGAACAAAGCAGTACAAAAGGGGGTGGTGATGGACGGAGCATCAGAACCAATCAAACACTCACACCCAGTCAACAGATCTGGGTTTGATGCATCACCGTTCTCTAGCCCACTCTGCCACCCCAGTTCAGACATGGCCATATGCAAATCAGTCTGACCCTGTGCCACATGGGAACAGTCCAGCCCGAACTGCCAAGCCATGCCTTCCCTGGACCGGAAACAAGCTTCCTAGGACCGGTTTCTGGCATTTCAGCCGTCTTCAGCCAGGCTTGCTTGAATCCAGTGGCAAAGTGAGCAAGGGACTCAACGTCTGAGCATACCCTGCCAACTTATGGCAAACAAAGCGGTTCAAAAGGGGGTGGTGATGGACGGAGCATCAGAACCAATCAAACACTCACACCCAGTCAACAGATCTGGGTTTGATCCATCACCGTTCTTTAGCCCACTCTGCCACCCCAGTTCAGACATGGCCATATGCAAATCAGTCTGACCCTGTGCCTCATGGGAACAGTCCAGCCCGAACTGCCAAGCCATGCCTTCCCTGGACCGGAAACAAGCTTCCTAGGACCGGTTTCTGGCATTTCAGCCATCTTCAGCCAGGCTTGCTTGAATCCAGTTCGGGCTGGACTGTTCCCATGAGGCACAGGGTCAGACTGATTTGTATATGGCCATGTCTGAACTGGGGTGGCAGAGTGGGCTAAAGAACGGTGATGGATCAAACCCAGATCTGTTGACTGGGTGTGAGTGTTTGATTGGTTCTGATGCTCCGTCCATCACCACCCCCTTTTGTACCGCTAAGTGCCGGCTGCAGGGCAACTTGGTCCGCTCTCTCTGTGCAGCTCACATCATGCACCCTTGCTGTTTGTACTTTGAACTTCTGATTGTCTGATCGCTGTTGTTGTTGTTGCCAGCACCTACCTACCCCTGAGGGGTTGCTTACACTACCTGACACCCATCCAGCACAGGCGTCCCTGAACGTGTGACCCTGGCAATAAATGGGGCCGGGCGCACGTGCCCGTAGTCAGTTCCACGATTATCTCAGTGTGTCCGTATGGTCATAATGTATGCATGAGGGCCCCATGCCATGTCAAATCATATTGTGCTGTGTACAGCGTGTGCAACCTTGTCACCTCAGGCAGTGGGGTAGACCTGGGACATGTGGCTGTGCCGGACCCCCCTGTGAGTGTAAATGAGTGGACCGGCATATGGCAGTGTGGCATAGGGGTGTGGTTAATGGCCACATGGCCATGGGCGTGGTTGAGTTTTGGCCTTGACAAGGGGGTAACTGATATGTGTGTCTCTGGTGTAGTGTCTGGTCCAACCGTCATGCAATTTACAATACTGCCATGTAGCTTTCCCCCAGAGTAAGGGCTAGGCCAAGGGTTACACGAGGGTGCGCAAGCCCGCTCGGGGTCAGTGATCATACATGCCTACTGTTGTGTTTGTTGCTATTTCCACAGCATAAGCCAAAGGTCTACCCTCAACCACATGGCGAGTTCAGCCAGGCATGAACTCTACATTTGTGTCCTCCCTGTCCTCACCATAGTCCTACAAACACGTGGCCGCCCACCTTCAGGGCACGACCTCACTGTTTCGTTGTCAGGCTTGTGGACCTGTGCAGACGGACATGGCAATGGTGTACCGTAGGGGTGAAGTGATGCAACCCCGCTGCGCACACTGCTGAATGGGCTTGGGGAGGGAGGAGCAGCAGTGAGGCTACGTACTACACATTGATGCCGCTCATTTGCAACAAGCAGTACATGTCATACAGGAATCACAAGATCACACATGTCACACACCAATGAACCAGTGAGCCTGCCAACACATCATGCAGGATCAACTATTGACTCATGTCTCTCTGCACTGTCACATGTGACCAAGGATATGCCCTATGCGCTTGGATGATGACGCCCTTCCGAGCCCCGAACACACAGGCCCAGAGGCAGTACAATTTGGCCCACAAACGCACCAGGGGTATTGGGGAACACACATTTGGTGTGTTAAAGTCACGTTTCAGGTACCTGGATGTCACAGGTGGAAGGCTCCTGTACAGCCCAGATACCGTGTGCAAGATGATCGTTGCATGTTGTGTTGCACAACATATGTGTACAAAGCAAGGCACCATGGATACAAGTTCCAGAGGCACTGGACGATGACGATGAAGATGAGGCAAGTGGACCACACCCCACTGCAGCAGGAATTGCCCACAGGGACACCATCATTGCAAATTTCTTCTGATGGACACATCACATTTTGACAGTCCTTGACACTCATGGGACAGCACAGGATAACCACAGGCGCAGCATGTGCAAATAAATGCATTCCGGAATGACATTCTCTAAATGCATGTCACTCATCTGTCCGAGCACATCAATCAGAGTGCGACATGTGTTGATGACGATTTTATGATGTGTTCAGGGATGGTGGGTGTGTCACCTCTGTGAAGAGGGGCTGTTTGGGGTGTCACGTATTCGAACTGCCATTTCTGTGTGTCACAGTTAGTAGGGAATTCCACTCTTCGGCGTCTCACGTGTGTACGAGATCATTCCATTTTGGATGCCATTTGTGGCCTACAGGTGTCAACAGGGCTCCTTTTGGGGTCAGTCATGTACCACCATGATGCAGGGATGCTCCCTGTGACTCAAGTCCACAACATGGGCAACATGTGCATAAAAGGGAGTCACTGTCCCTACATTCGTCCACGCTGTCTTTGTTGATTGATCATGGCAATGGATGTCTGTGTGCAGGGGGGGTTGGTTATCCCTCTGCAATGTGAAGGGCAGATGCGGTTTCACTGTGTGTTCCATGCATGTGTCTGCATTGGTGCAGTTTACATGCAAGCTGCATGTCAATGTACATTGTGGCTGTGTGGAGATGCCTATGTGATGCGGGACAATGGTCATTTGTCCTGCGTCACGAAAGTGGGGTTGTGCTCGTACATTGTCATCTCACCGTTTTTGTACTTTCATGGTGCCTTTTCCCGCATGACACGTGGGCCTCAACGCAGCTTTTTTTGTGTTCGTGTTTCGCATTTTTGCGGCGTCTCGTTGACTTTATCGCGCCATTTGATGCGTTATTGTGGGTCTATCGCATGGTACCGCCATGTTGTGAATCCCACGTTAACACTGCGTATTTTCCTGCGATGGACTGCGATGTTGAGAGTTGCGTTAAGTTACTTTTACGATGGTTATAACACGTTCTTGAGAATATGCCCCAGGGTTTTTAAATCCATACAAGGATTACATTTTTAGGGTAAAATATTGAACAGATCAGAACTCATAATTTAGCGGTTCAAGTTAAAAGTATGCTACTGCAGAGACCTATGTGTAGCCTCTAGACTCATTTGAATTATAGCCATGCTACCTCAAACTTTCACCACTGTGAAAGATTTATGTAATCAGGACCACAAAGTTGAATTAGGTACATCTAAAGTTATGAAGTAGGTACAGTGACTGGAGTAAGACCACAGTAACTGCAGAAAACAGTGCTAAAATCTGTCATACACAATACTGTCATTACATTAAGTGTGAGCTCTGTAAGAGACTTTTTAAGGTTTTTGTGCATTTGTAACTATGAGCAGAATGCCTTTCCCCCCTCGATGTCACATGTATGCATTGATTTAGTGCTATTGCCCTTGAAGCGAAATTTCTATGATGTGTAGAATTGTGTGTTTTTAATGAATGTTATATAGACCATGTTTTAGCGCAGACTTCATTTTGGTTAAAATGTAAGTCATCTCTATCACTCATTCTGCTGCTCCGCCCGTCCACCTTCTCTTCTGCCACATTCTGCAACACACAGAGAAGATGACATTTGGTGATTTATTTCTACTGTCATTATTCTGCTCTTGAAGAACTGTTCTCTGTTCCAGTATGACTTGTAACCTCCCAAGTTTTCTACCGTTGAATCACTGTGCCCTATTCATTCACATAACATACTATTGATAATTGCATCTCCAGACAACATTAGCATAGAGGGTGTTGAACTATTATTCATGTAGAAGGTTGTGCTCAAATGTTAAGGCAATGTTATGTTTATTTTCATGTGCTCTGATTTGTTGATGAAAAGATGCATTTGCTGTCACTACAGTCTTTTTTAAAGTGATTTCTGTAATGTCATATGTAAGAATTATGGGGCAGATTTATGTTGCACTTGCGGCACTTTTGCGCCGCCGTTGCGTCACTTTTGTGACGCAGCAGCGGCGCAAATCCTGCGCCATGGTGCGGGGCATTTACAAACGTGACGCATCTCCCAGATGCGTCACGTTGTAAAGCCCTGCGCCACATGTAGGCGTTCCAGGGCAGGTGGGGGCGTTCCGGCGCAGGAACGCCTCCTAAAAGTGGCTGAGTGAAATCTACAAGATTTCACTCAGTCACTTTTAGGCCCATGCTGCGTCAAAACCCTGCGCCTGCGTGAAGCAGGCGTAAGGATTGACGCAGCATTGTACAGATAGGGCCCCCCAGATCATTGCTGGAGCTGCGTCACGCTTGCGACGCAACTCCAGCAATGCGCCACTTTTTGGCACAGATGCGTCACGCATCTGTGCCGTTTTTGCCCCATGGTGCGCCGCATTATAAATGCGGCGCATCCATGGTGGCGCAGCTGTGGCGCATAATAACTGGCGCATCCCTGCTGATATGCAGGGATGCGCCAGTCGTCATAAATCTGCCCCAATGTATTAAAACCCCTTGATTTTGAGGGTGAGTCAGAAGATTTTCCTAATGACCTACATGCTTCTGAGGATGCTGCCCATTTCTTTTCAGATTTTGCCACACATATGGGACATAGAATAATTTCCGATTTTTGCATAGTCTGTATATCTCTGCATTGAAAGCCTAAATACATTAATTCTGTATTGATTTATTTTAGAATTCTGTAATAAACACAGTTATTTGCTGGCCCCATTCCAATCACCCTATTTACTAATAAATTGTATTTTCAGATTTTTGGTGTTTCTTAAGTGCCTTTACATTTGGCTCATGAAATTAAGATTTAATACCATGTCTGATCCAGTGAAATGTGGGAAATCTGATTGAGGTAAATGTGGGGGTCTTCAGACTTTGGGGTACACCATTTTGCTTCCAAGGTTTAATTCTTGCCATGTTTGAAAACCCTCCAGCATGCTTGCAGACATTGTGAAGTGGATTATGAAGTGAAGGGACAAGAAGTATATATGCCTAATGGGAATCTCACGAGTGGGAGATGCGTACACTTCAGCTGGAATAAGATCCTTTACAGATCTACAGAAAACATATAATCTGGCACCCACTGAGACATTCCGATACATACAACTTCAACACCCTTAGGCACAATCTTACCCAGAGGAGAATTGCTGCCTGAATCTTCACCCTTAGAGAATAGACTGCTTGAGAAACATATAACCAAAAAAGCAATTTCGTGTACATATAGAAAATTAGTAAACAACGCCCCTGATTTGTTAATGAAGGTTCGGAAGAAATGGGAGAGAGACATCACAGATATAGAGGAAGATGAATGGCCCGAGGCACTTTCTTCGCCTAGGGAGCTTGCAATTAGATCCCGATTCCGCCTTATACAGCTTAAAGTGCTTCATAGAACATACACCTCATGCACCACATTGGTGAGGATGGGCAGACAACTAAATCCCCTCTGTCGTAGGGGATGTGGCCAGGAGGGAACCTTTTACCATATTTTATGGGCCGGCCCAAGATCCAAACCTACTGGACTATGATAATACAATGTCTAAGTGGGTTATAAGGAGTTGTGTTGCCAATGTCAGTGAACCTGTGCCTCCTTAATGTGTGGGAGGCAACAGATCTGGGGAGAAGGGAGAAAATTGAAGCAGCCTTAGTCCTGATAATTGGTAAAAGAAATATAGCACGTAGTTAGGGCAGAGAAGAAACACCATCACTGGACAAATAGAAAAAAGATATGGATTTGTGCATGGTGACTGAAAAAAATGTTTATCTAAATAGAAGCTGTCCTCAGAAGTGGGGGAAGGTCTGGAATAAATGGAATGAGTATAGAGGCCTCCCGTGCAATGACTCTGTGGTCCAAAGGAGACGAGAAGTGTTGGGAAATGGAACTGAATAAAAGGAAGTTTGGGGGGGGGGTCAAGACTTCACTCCAGCATAGTAATGGAATGTAAAAGAGCCAATGTGATATTATCTTGGTATGTGTGTAATAATTATTTGACACCGGTGTGGTGTAATGCAACTTTTCACGATTGTAATAAAAAGAAATTTAAAAAAAGAAGACGTATATATGCCAACACTCCTGGTTTCGGTACAAGACTTATGCTTTTGTAAGTTACACATCAAACAATGTTGCTTTTGGTCAGTGTAAAACTTGCTTAACTGAAGGATTGAAAAAACTAACTTCATCACTAACCCACCCCACAAGGTATGACTTCCCATTAATCTAGGCCATATATAGGGTGCACATGACAATTGACCTGCATGTGGCTTTTACCTGCAATCTATGCTCCAAACCCATGAGTGAATAATAAAAGACAAAGCAATAATTTTTTATTTAAATCCTCCAAAGGTTTTACTTTCAAATCTCTTGTTTTCTCAAAGCGTTTTTGATGGCGTTTAGGACTCTGTGCACTTTATCAGTGCTAACCAGTGCTAAAGTGCTTGTGCACTCTCCTTTAAACATGGTAAAATTGGCTTCCACCCAATTGGCCCATTCTTGTAAGTCCCTAATAAAGTGGTTCTAAATGTACCCAGGGCCTGTAAATTAAACACTACTACTAGGCCTGCAGCACTGGTTGTGCCACTCACAGAAGTAGCCTTTTTAAACATGTCTCAGGCCAGCGATTGCAACCTGTGCGCTGTTTTAAACTGATGTTTCAACCTGGCAAAATAGACCTTTTGCCAGGCTTAAACTTTCATTTTTAATACATATAGGCCACCTGTAGGGTAAGTCCTAAACAGCCCATAGGGCAGGGTGTAGTGTAATAAAAACTACTTTTAAGTCGTACATGTCCTGGTAGTGTAGAGCTCTTTAATGTGTTTTTCCACTGCTGTAAGGCCTACCTCTCACATAGGCTAACATTGGGTTACCGTATTACGTTTAATAAGTGCTAACTTTTGTATGGGAACAAGTCATAAATGTCATGTTTTGAGGTTCTGTAGCGATCCAAACCCGTGTGTTCGGTATCGTAGTACTGACACGATTTTGGTACCAGTGAACCGTAAATGATCCATTAAGTATGTGACAGTGTTTTCGCTGTGCTACGAGCATGGATTCACTGAGAAATAGGGCATTCTGTTGTAAATTCATGGCATCCATCTTAGATACGGCATCCATTTTGTTTCTTGCCCTCACATAGTCAATGGACAAGCAATGACCCTGGCTGAATCATCTTGTTAAGGACACGTAAGCTTTAGTCCAAGGAAGCTGATGCTGCGTGACTAGGCAGAAGCTACCTCCCTTGCCTGAGGCCAATCATGCTATACTGGTTCTTGTGTTCGTTGGCCTGATCACGATTAGGAGGCCGAAGACAGTAGCCATGCCCGTTTATGACCCACAAGCATCTCTTATCCTACTTATCAATCTTTCACACCTGGCTCCGCTCCTCTCCTTCTGGGCTTTTACTATGAGGAGGATACAATTTTTATGATGGGGACGATCGGTCGAAGAATGGAAAACTGACATGAAGACTTGATGGAACACTGGAGACTTACAAATAATTATCGTTTGGTATATGTTTATTATTTGTTTGGGATACCGGGCTAGGCATGAAAGATATTTTTGCAATGCTGCCTGAGGACACATTTGGTGTATTTAAGGAGCGACCCATTTTATACAATTTGAACAGTCTCCTAGATTCTGCCTTTGTGTGGTTCCTACAACTTCTGTGTCCCTGCAGTAAATAAACCTTGGTCTCTCTGACGCCACCATCGAGAAGCCCGTGTCTCTGTTTATTTGTGCACCAAGGCAGGAAGGAACTCAGGGGTCTTTTGGGTGTTGTTTCCTTGACACCTCTGGACTCTAGGAAAGTCCAGAACCTCAATTAGCGCCCAACGTCGGGCGACGTCAACCGGTACCGGTCCAAAGCCTGAAGATTTTGAGGAGCTTCGTGTGAAGATTCCGGAGGGGGGTACCCCGCTTCATCGATCCCTGTATGTCGTAAAAGTGGCCCGACGATCTCTTCCACGAGGGTTCCCGCTCCCAGACGGCTACAGAGGACCGCTGCCCTGACTGTCGCCCTGTCTTGGACCCGAGGTGCAGACCTTAGTACGGCGAGACGTAGGCGGGTTCTCCTTGGTGACGTCTTCGACATTTCAGTTAAGTATTAAGTGGGTCACGCCGAGTTTGATTGCTCTTAGTTGCTCTTGTAAGGATTTATCACTGGTTGCTCTTGTTCGGATAATCCTTTTGCTCTCTGGGTACGTTTGTTTTGGATTTGTAGATTATCATTGGTTGCTCTTGTTAAGATAATCTTTGGTTTGGTATTGGTACATTTGGTAGGCCTAAGTTCTTTGCGCATTTTGGTTAGAATTTGTCTTTAGTTTGTAATGGCTAGCCGTAGTAATTGTTTCCTGTCCTGGTTGAGTTGCAACAGGGATTCCCGGTTGGAGGACTCGTGTCCGGTTCCTCCGATCGGAACTCCTACATATGAGCTCTATTGTAAACATGGTGTGGGTCCTATCACTTATAATGGAGTGTGGGTCCGTTACACCAGGAAAGATGGTGTCCTTAGTTGGCCACCACATGGTAGCTTTGAAACTAAAATTCTAGACAATCCAGAAGTGAAGTTGTTTAAAAAGAAAGCCCGGCCGGCAATGTTCGATTCTTTTTCTTTTTGGCGTAAAGAAGCTAGACAGAGAGAAATTAGAAAAATGAAGAAGGAACAGAAAGAGAAAGGGTTGACTTTAATGCAGTCTGCTAGGCAGTTGCATGTCAACGAAACTGAAAAAGCAATAGAGGTAGCGAATAGAGAACATAATTTGGCGATTGACAAGTGCTACCCTGCCTTGCCATCGTGTCCTGCTAAGCCAATAGAGGACTGTGAAAAGGATCCCCTGTTGTCTTACCTATTGAGATCACCTCCACCGTATGCACAGGGTATTACAGCACCACAGTTACCACCTGTTGTGCAACCGGCTGCTGGTCAGCCTGGAATAGTTGTCCCTTTTCCTTTGATTCAAGCTCCTATTCTTCCTGTGGTTAATGTTCCTTCGGCACCCCCTCTACCTGGGTTGCCTATTCCGCCTTTGCCTGACGTTTCGCAAACTGCTTTACCTACTACTTCTACCCTTACAATTTCATCTGCTCCAGCTTCCTTGTCCCCGAACTCTGTAAACATTCTGACTCCGCTTTTTGTTCGTCGGAAAATAACCGACTCTGTAACTAATATCTTAACTCCTCTCTACAGGTCTTTAGTTAAGACACCCGTTTCTGACTCTACACAGAGACGTTGTCAGCTTCCTGGTCCCCAGGAACGAGGAATATTAGATTCGACAGCTCTTAGGTGGATGTCGAAAGCTGCGAAGTATGATGCACGAAGAGTGTTGGATACATTTATGCAATGGAATGAACCAACTCAGCGTTATGTCTTTGACGTGATGTGTTCCCTTTTGCGTGAGGAATGGGATGATGATGACTTAGATTCCGTTCCCGCTGACTTGATACATATTCAGAGAAGGTTCGCTACAGGAATGGTAATAGGTTCGGAAGTAAAGGAAGCGATAGAACGGATTCTAGCATACAGGTCTGATTCTCCTCTTCGAGCACCAAGGGACTCTGATGGTTCTCCGATTACTAGGAAGAAGCGAGGTCAGTATCCGATGAGGGAAGTTCCGCCGATATGGCGCGATGCAGTTCAAGCTGATGCGGCTAATAATATTTTAGCTGCTCCAGCACATTTCCATAGAGTGTGGATACACATCCCTTGGAAGCGGGCCGAGGTATTAGCAGTAAAACAGGCGTTGCCGGACCCGCGTAAGAATCCTGCTGGGTATTATAAAGAGTTAACCCAGACAGTTCAAGCATGCGTCATGAATTTGGCAGACATCGAAATGCTATTTGGCAATGTAGTGCCACAGCCTATATGGGCCAAAATTCGCCATGAGAATCACCAAGTTGCTTTAGGAGGTGATTGGCCAGCTATTGTAGCGGCAGATGCACAACAAGTTGGTGGTGCTAAACCTAAGCCTCTGATTGCCGCTTTGCCTGGCAGAATAATCAATTTGATGAAAACGCTGATGCCAGCGTTACGGGTCAACTGGGATAAATTATCAGCATGCAAGCAAAAGAAGGACGAAAGCGTCTCTGATTTCTTCACTAGATTTGAAGAGACCTTCGTAGACCACAGTGGGCAAGATATGAGTACTGAGGGAGGTCAGAGGTTGTTTGCCAACAAGTTTGTGTTTAATTTATTGCCTGAGCTTAGTAACAAGTTGAAGGATTCTGAGAGTGCATGGGCGGTGTCGACGACAGCACAGATACTCGCAACTGCTCAGTATTACGAAAATAGAGAAAAAGAAGAGAAGGAAAAGTCAGAAAAGAAGACAAAAGACTTGAAAACTAAAGTTCTTTTGCAACAGGCGTATCCGCCTCGCTCGAATCAGTCAGATTCACAGCAACGACCCCAGTTTCAGCAGCAGCCACAATTCCAGCAAGGGATGTCCCAAAGATTTGACTATGGTTTTCCCCGACAACAGTTAGCATGGAATCAGTGTGCCTATTGTAAAAAGGAGGGTCACTATAAGAATGAGTGTCCAGTTCTGCACTCACAAACTAGTGGTGTCCCAGCTCAGAGAGGTCGTGGTGGGTTTATGCAAGCTCTTAGAGGTAGAGGACGTGGTACTATGCCTCCACAGATTGATCGCCCATCTAATTATTTCGATCAGCGAAATGTACAATCTACACAATCAGGTAGATCTCCCCAATACCATGTTGAGGATTATTATGAAGGTAGTGAAGAAGTTCAGCAAAGTGAGTACTAGGACAGCCACAGGCAGAGAGAGGGAGTAGTATCAGTTCCAGTTGATCAGAGTGGACCTTATGTCGCAGTAGCTACATCAGGCGTGATTGAACCGTTTCTGTTGGATACTGGTGCAGCAAAAAGTTCAATTATGCACGCGAAACTCCCTGGCGCACCTTTGTCTGGCTCAACGAACATTTCAGTAGGTTTCTCAGGCGCCCCTGTTCACAACCCTGTTTCTGGTCCTTTGTCAATTTCTGTTGGGCCATGTCAACTAGAAGCACCCCTTATTCTGACGACCGGTTGTAATGAGAATCTGCTTGGTTTAGATCTGTTGAAACGCCTGCCTGCGACATTGTACTGTTCTCCTTCGGGAGTACAGCTGACATTGGGTAAGAGAGTCATCTCTCCGATGTACTTGTCGATGGATAAGCTCCCACCGGAGCTGCGTTCTCTCCCTGATAATCTTTGGGCGACTGGTCCTAATGATGTAGGTCTTCTGGAAATTCCCCCTTATGTGGTGAGTCTGAAGGCAAATGTTAGATTCCCACGAATCCCACAGTATCGGATTTCAAATGAAGGTGAACGTGCGCTTTTACTGATCGTGCAAGATTTGATACAGAAAGATGTGATAGAAGAAACTAGAGGAAATGTCTGCAATAGTCCTGTTCTGCCGATTTTGAAACGCACTGACCCTTCCAAACCTCCAATCTACAGATTTGTGATTGACCTCAGAGAGGTTAATAAAATAGTGGTTTCACAGTTTCCTGTGGTCCCAGATATCACTGCATTATTGACGATGATTCCTGCCTCAGCTACATGGTTTACAGTGATCACATTGCATTCAGTCAGGAAGTTTGCTCTATAATTTTTTTGTCCTTTTGTTTTTGTTGTTCTCTCGCCTTGCCATCTGGGTTGCCGTAGGGTCGTAACGTGTGCCTTGTTTTAACTTGCAGGGGGCCAGACACAAGGTCGGTCTCTTCTGTTTATTTTGGGAACTCCCAGGGTAAACAGAGGCAATTTTTCAACAGGTACAAACCATCCGTTGCGAACGGTTGTAGAAGATGGAGCTTCCTGAACTGCGACGAGCTAACGTCATAAATGCTCGTAAGACAAAACTGTATGAAATTTTGCATAGCAAATGTTTCATGATGCAATGCACTCTGACCTTCCTGATTGTTTTAATAACTTTGGTAGGCGGAATCGTTTTTGGTATCCAATTGATTTTTGCACCTGTCACATCTACAGTGCCTCCCCATGTTTCTGTTTCTCCGACTGTTGTTTCTCTTCATTCTTTTCACCCTTTTCCTGCACACGAGCAAGCTCGACGCTCTGAGTTTATAAATAACACTTTCATTCAGCTCTTGCACCAACACCAACTAGTAGTAAATACAACGAACTGCTGGGTGTGTGGTCTCATACTACATACCATGAACAAGGGCATCCCCTATCTGGTTCTGCCCTTTAGTTATAATGGATCATTTTGGGCATTTCAGACCATGTTCGCCTATGCTCTAGAGACCTATCCCCCGCGACCTCCGCGTTCCACTAGGTATAACTCTGCTAATAGAGCCTTGGTAAAGGGAATTACTGACATGGTTAGAGATGTCAATAACACTCCGTTTATTCCCAAGGATGAGTTACGAGTTTATATGGGTTGGAATGCTACGGAGTATGGCATTAGTTTGGGTGAAAACAAGCGTAAAAGCTCGACTCCGATTTGGGTCGTACCCCACCAAGGTCAGGTCTGTTTACAAGGGAATGGGAGGAATCCGAGAGCTCGACTAGGGAAGAGTGACTGTACTGAAACGTACGTTTTTCCATCACAGTCTTCCCCTGCATTCTTAGCTGCTAAGGGTACCTATTTTGTCTGCAAAGACAGAGCTTATACATGGCTGCCTGCTGACTTTTCAGGCTCATGTTATATTGCCCGACTATTACCTCCGACATACACTGCTGCACCGGATTATCACAAGACTAGAGTTGTGAGAGGTGTCTTCGACAAGGAAGATACAGCTTGCCAAGAAGCAGGAGACTTTTTCAAAGGTTTCCTTCCGTTCTGGGGGCCCATGGCCAATAGTAGGAACTTGCGTCAACTAACACGGGTAGTTGAATCCACCATTACTGAAACTGCTGGTGCCCTTAGTGACCTGACAGCTGAGCTTCAAGCGGATCGCCTCATGATGTTGCAGAACCGTATGGTCCTTGACGTATTACTTGCAGATCAAGGTGGAGTATGTAAGATGATCCAATCGAGTTGCTGTGTCTTTATCCCAAATAATGCGCCAACAGTATATGAAGCCATTTCTAAGTTACACAAGATCACTGACTCTATTCATGTAGACAAAGGTGATTGGTCACTGATGGGATGGTTCTGGAATCTGTTATCTGCGTGGGGATGGAAGGTTCTGATAGTCATTGGTGTTTTGTTGATATTTTTATTCTCATGCTGTCTCATCGTTCAGTGTGGTCCTGCCTTATGTGGCCTTTGTGCTGCAACATGCGTAAGAAGACCACCTGTTTTAGGAGATACGCCACGGGATAGAATAATGCTCCAACAACATATCAGTGACCTGATGAATATAGAGATGGATTCTGACTAGAGTAAGTTATTGCCTATGTAAGGGCAAAAGGACGGTCTGAGGTTCTGTAGCGATCCGAACCCGTGTGTTCGGTATCGTAGTACTGACACGATTTTGGTACCAGTGAACCGTAAATGATCCATTTAGTATGTGACAGTGTTTTTGCTGTGCTACGAGCATGGATTCACTGAGAAATAGGGCATTCTGTTGTAAATTCATGGCATCCATATTAGATACGGCATCCATTTTGTTTCTTGCCCTCACATAGTCAATGGACAAGCAATGACCCTGGCTGAATCACCTTGTTAAGGACACGTAAGCTTTAGTCCAAGGAAGCTGATGCTGCGTGACTAGGCAGAAGCTACCTCCCTTGCCTGAGGCCAATCATGCTATACTGGTTCTTGTGTTCGTTGGCCTGATCACGATTAGGAGGCCGAAGACAGTAGCCATGCCCGTTTATTATGACCCACAAGCATCTCTTATCCTACTTATCAATCTTTCACACCTGGCTCCGCTCCTCTCCTTCTGGGCTTTTACTATGGGGAGGATACAATTTTTATGATGGGGAGGATCGGTCGAAGAATGGAAAACTGACATGAAGACTTGATCGAACACTGGAGACTTACAAATAATTATCGTTTGGTATATGTTTATTGTTTGTTTGGGATACCGGGCTAGGCATGAAAGATATTTTTGCAATGCTGCCTGAGGACACATTTGGTGTATTTAAGGAGCGACCCATTTTATACAATTTGAACAGTCTCCTAGATTCTGCCTTTGTGTGGTTCCTACGACTTCTGTGTCCCTGCAGTAAATAAACCTTGCTCTCTCTGACGCCACCATCGAGAAGCCCGTGTCTCTGTTTATTTGTGCACCAAGGCAGGAAGGAACTCAGGGGTCTTTTGGGTGTTGTTGTCACAGTTCTGAAAATGCCACTTCTTGCCATTTGGAGCCTGCAGATTGTATTCTGGGTCACATGATAAGGTGTAGTTGGCAGGTGACCCTTGCGTATTTCTTTCAGACAGTATTCCAAAGAGGGACTTGGTGTTGGCAGGATGGGCCTCCCTTACCAGATAGGAGGGCAGAGATATCACCTTACACATTCAAAGGAGCTGCCTCAGCACACACACAAAGAACTTCACACTAACCTTTTGTGACTCCTGCATCCTAGGACCAGTGCAGGGGAAGGAGGGAAGTTCCCAAACCAGATGTGGTGGGAAGTCTAGAAGTTTCTCCCACTTTAAAGCTGGCAACAAGTGTAAATATTGCTCCCTCAGACCAACTCTGGAGTGCACTCCTGGAAGAAGGTCTGCCCTGCTGCCAGAGGCCTGCTTTGTTGCATGAGAAGGAAGACTGACCTGCTTCCTTCATTCCAGGTTCCCTGAAGTCACGCTAAGGGTCATCTGACTGGCTTCCTGTTCAGAGCTACAGGGACATAACAAGCTCCAGAGGCGTCCCTGCAACTGCTTACCTCAGCTGACCTGCTGCACTGGACCTGCAATTCGACCTGCCTGAGTCCTATTGGCCTCTGCAAGAGTGAATCTCTGATCCCCAAGTCCTCAGAATTTGGGGGCATATCAACAACGAGGCGATAGAAAATTATCATCGCTTTTGCGGACGTTTTCGGCCGAAAAGCGGCGATAATTTTATCGCCTAATTAGCAAGGTCACGCTAACGCGTGAAACCCTGCTTTAGCGTACGAAATCTTAACGCCCAGCTTTGCATCTCTAATGAGATGCAAAGTGGGCGTTCCTGACCTGCCATGACAGGAGAAATGTCGCTAAGCGACATTTCTCCAATCATCAAGCCCCACGCTATGAAGCATAGCGGCAGGAAAAGTAGCGATAACCCCTGTTATCGCTACTTTCCTTACACCTGCTTCAGGACTGACTTAGCCATGATATCCTATGGAAGGAGGAAATCATGGCTAAGTTTGTCAGTCCCTATCAACAAGCTAACGCCACATTTCATGAGATTATCGCTGGGTTTTCAGCGATAATCTCACATTAGGCAGTTAGCGCTAGGATTTTTATCGCTTTTGAGATACGCGTTGCTAATAGCACGCTATCTCAGCGGTAAAAATCCACGCTAGCCGGCGATAATTATCCTAGCGCTAAGTGCGCTTAGCGATAATTATCGCCGGTTGTTGTTGATATGCCCCCTGGTTGGCATTAGGATGCACTCCTCTGAAGTCCAAAGAGAAATCCTGAAGTTTTATGCTCTTTGGGACCGCAAACAGGTCAGTTTGCGCCAAGATCTCGCTGCGCGCACTCAATAACGAAGCAAGAAAGAAATGCTACCCCCAACACAATTTGCAAAAAGCTTCTTGGTCTCCAATCATTTATTTAAATGTAGAAAGCATTCAATGCAGAGCCCTTCATCTATTTCAAGTACAAATATGCATTTTATTTATTCATACATGCTTTTGGATTCTAATCTGTTTTTCTAAATTGCTTTGGATTTTTCTTATGTTGTGTTCTTACTTTATTACTGTTTGTGTGCTGCATAAATACTTAACATCTTGCCTCTAAGTTAAGCCTGACTGCTTTTGTGCCAAGCTACCAGAAAGTTAAGCACAGGATATTTTAGCGACTTATGTGGATCACCCTGTCAGGGATTGTGGTTGTTTCTTGAGAAGGGATTTTACCCTCTCAATCAACAACCCAACTTACCACACCCTTCTAGTGGCAGAATTACACAATGTGAAAGCAGAAAATCTGGAATCAATCCCGGCTTTTCTGCTTTACCGAATTGTGAGACTCTAGGCGAAAGATATGTAATGTGTTTAATTTAAAAGACTGCATGTACAACGAGAACCTGGATATGGCAGAATCCTCTCCACCAGTAACCTGTGTTGGGTTTCTTTCTTTGTATTTCTATGTGTGTGCACTGGGTGCTCCAGCTCCAGTGGAATGCAAGGTGCAGGAGGGCAAAATCAAGTGTAGGAGCTCAGGAACAGAAACTCCCACATTTTAGCTGCTTATTTTTTTAATTGGTGGGTAACAAATATTGATAATTTGGCTTTCTGATGTGTTGCATTCTGGGAGAATCACAGAGTGGTTAATTTCGAGGGGGCATATCATCAAGCGGCAGCGATATTTATCGCTGGCCGCAATTTGCGTGTAAAAATTAAACGCCGACTATCGCCGAAATCTATCGCCCGGTTAGCGCACTATTACCAACGCGTTAGGGAAAACCTTGTAGATATGGAGACGTGGACTCAGCATAACAATCCACCTCCCATTATAGATATGGCTTAGTAAGAAAAATAGCAGGCGTTACAAACAGGCGAAATACCCGGTTAGCGCTGATTTTAATATTGCTATGCGTGTTAGCGATACACTTGTAAATAGAGAGAAGCTGGGTTAGCGATAATATCCCATGTTGTTTCACGGGACACGCCTCCCTTGCATCTCAGTAGCGATGCAAGGCGATGCGATGTTGAAGCCAGCGCTAATCCCATTAAACACGCGTTAGCGTGGTTTTGTAAATAAAGCGATATTTTTATTGTCGCATTTCGTCCGAAAATGGACGCAAACGCGCGATAAAAATATTCCTAGCCCTTGATAATATGCCCCTACGTTCTTCCTGCTGATTTCGTCGAGGCTTCCGGTGCTAGGAATGCTGTGAAAAATCACAGGGTACATGTGAGGCATATTTGCAACGGTTTTCTTGCCTTGCTACTGCCCTGTACATGATCCTTACAGCAGTGCTGGGATTGGAAAAACTTTACTTCAGGAACACCTACATTGGGAGTCTTGGTGTGGCAATGAGAAGAGGAGGTGGAGTCACAATAGCATAGTCATAAGAAGCAGTCTGAAAGTCAACTTATATATGTATGTTTTTAAAACTCTGACACAAACAAATTGACACCAAGAAGAAACACAACAGTATATCTGTTGTGGCTTGATTGGTCGCAAAAGCAGCATTTAAAAAATATCTTATGGGTTTAAGGCACCCACTGCAGATGTTTTTGCATGCCAAGTACATCTCAGGGAAGAATAATAATGATAGCAATACAACTCTAGTGGTAATGTATTTGCTGGAGAGATTTTAGTTTTGTCACATTCACGACTCGTATAGTAGCATAGAGGGTCAATGTGTACTCTGCAAAGCACATATTGTAACATGCGGATGACAGATTTTTATTTTATGTAGGTAGGTGCTTTTAGCTCTGAGATCTTTTTGTTACTTGCAGTTCATAAATTTCAGTTCTAATATTGTAGAGTTAGCTATGAACCAGCATCGAGGACCTGCACGCATACTGCAAGGCATGGGCTAAGCCATGACCACTTGGTTTATGTGATTCCACAGCTGCAACATTTTCCCCATAATTATGGATTTGCAGCACTTTCCACATAAGCCATCATCTGCTGCATAATCTGCAAAGTTTAACGAAAAACATTTTTTAGATGAAACAGGTCAAATGTTCCTAAACATGTGGCACCATGTGTCCTTGCTCAGTGGAAGACCTTTCGCAAAGGTTGACTGGCCATCTTTCAGTTGTTTTTTGCTGTATTTGGGTGTTAAACTGGTACTAATAAGGTGAAACCTTTTCCCAGTCAATATTACCATGTGCAAAAATGACAACATAATGAAGTAATGATATCATAAAGTGTGCCACATTATGCTGCATAATTAGCATTTCCGAGCTGCATAATTTAGTCAACCCTGCCACATAATTTGTTCCTCCACTGCCGCATTATTCCAATAGCAATGGTTTAGACTTTATTGTTTTTTCTCAATCTGTTATTATTATAAGGCTACTAAAAAGGATTTCTCTGGGTAGTAATAAAGTCTTAGAACAATCAACCCAAAGCACTGCGTTACATTTGAAATGTGACTCTATGTTTCTACCGGCAAGGCACTTTTAACACAAAATTCCTACCGGTAAGAGTGATGTGTAACCCCTACACCCTGTTAATGCATCCTGTACATTGATTGACATACTTGTGTAATTTATTGACAATATATAATCTGCGTGATGTAGAGCATTCTGACACCCTTTATTGGGATGTGTAGCTCTAAAAAAGAATAAAGTTATAAAAATAGTGGTGTTTAAATTGTCATTTATGTAAATACTCATACAGACTCATACATTGGACATTCCTACAGTGCATTTATATAAATTGCATACCGGGACTGATCAAAGTGATAAACTTCCCTCCAGATTCTAGTTTTATAAAGTAATTTGAAATAAGGGTGCATGGAACTCATAGAGTTTTACTCCGCCGAATTCTGAAAAGTTACCTAAAACTCAGTGAAATTCCGCGAGGTACGAAATTCCAGTCCCTTGTGCTACTTGTGCTGATTTTTAGTGCCAGGAGCTTGTCCCACACTGTAAAATCAGTGCGAACTGTACCATGTGGCACACCAGAAGGCGCTGCTTACAACTCAAGTTGATTTTCTACTCAAGCGGCAACTTTCCCAGTGTGAGCGGTAGTGACCTGCAGCGATCGCCCGCATGGTCTAGTGCTAGTTTTTCTCGCTCGGACTCGCCAATTTGACATTAACGAGCTGCGTGTGAGAAAAACTCCATCACATGATGGTTGACAGAGTTTTTGCCGAACTCAGCACTTGCGGCAGCAGAGAGGAGTTTACGACTCACCCCTTCTTATTAAGTGAGAAGATGTGTGCCTTTGTTTGCCCTTCCTTGTATAGGGATCTAGGTGTTAGGCCCTAGACAGCCCCTACCCAGGTTCCTACTGGAACAAAAGGAGGGCTGATGGCCCCTTATAGTGGGCCTTTGTTATGGGCCTAGCTGAAATGTGCGATAAGAAAGCCCCCTCACCATTGCACCCTGCTGCTCAGTATAGAAAGCAGTCATTGTAGCAAATTACACTGCAACACATTCAGCAAATTTCACTGGGTCCCAACTTGGTTGCAGTGGGACAGCATCCACCTTGTGAAGATTTTGGGTGGACGCCATCCAACCGGGTGTACCCCCGTCTTGCGCCCTGCTGTTTACCAATAGCACAAGAACATGGCTGCCCTCGTGTAAATGCTTACCCAAGACGGACATAGACGGTGATTTAGAGGATGCCGTGTGATGCAGTAGCTTTGATTCTGGCTAGCGCCACACTCCAGGCCTACAATCTCTGAGTACGTTTCATTTGAAGGCTGACATGGATATAATTGTTTTAAGCCACCCACCACCGTACCACTTATCATAAGGGGACTAAACTTTACTTAACATCTCCTCCTGATCAGAAGTGTCCAGTCTATAGTAGCCCTAACCAGGTGCCAACCTGCTTTGAGTGAACAACCCCTATTACATCACCCTTACCTGGGTCTTGATTTTGCTGTCACTCTCTGACTGTCCAGATTCAAGAGAGGCAAACTTCTGAATGGCCCTGATGACATTGGTTGATTAATGGCATTTGTAGGTGTGGGGTATTTATGGCAGAGGGTGCATCCTATATTCCTAGGATTTTAATTGACCATGGCTCTGAATACCAATTTAAATAGATCATACACTCCACTGTGGGGATCTGCATCTCACTGGGCACTACATGTCTATCTCCAATAGATCTAAGTGCCAGTGGAGCCTCAAGGAACTCTACGATCAGACTCTGGCCTCTACTACCCACGTCAAATCCACAATGCCCTCTAAAAAGGATAATGCAAACCCAGTGATTACAATGAAGGTCCTACACATGTGCCTGTTAGATCTTCCCCAAAAAATAAAAAATATGGTCACTAAACGATTGCAGACTCCGAAGGCAGACCTGGCTAACACACTCTCAGACGTGACTAAAAAATCCAGGTGCCGACCAATGAAGATAATTTAGTCACCCTAAGTCAGGGCAACAAGAAGATGCAGGTTATGCTAGCGTAAATGGAGGAAGACATTAAAACATTGGTGGAAAAATACACAGACCTGGAAGATTTCTAGAGGAGAGAAAATTTCAGGATTCGCAATGTGAAAGAGAACAAAGAGGGTTATGATGTACCTCTTTATTGTGAAGCTCTATCCTGCCATGTTCTGAAGGAAGATAAATCATTTTGCCATTCCCATAGTTCTGGCACACATGGTGGTTGCACCTTGAGAATGTGGAGCACCAACCTAGGGGACATAATTGCAAAACTGGTGTCCTCAAAACTGAAACACAGGATTATGAGGGATGCTAGAAAGCTTGGTGAAATAACATATAAGGACCAATCAGTTGAGTTATTACTAGGCTTAAAAACCCTAAACAAAAGACAAATGTTACCCTCTGTAACAGCTGAACTGCGCAGAAAGCAAATTCACTACAGATGGGCTTTTCCTTTTGGTCTATGGTTTTAACTCGACTCGAAATCCCAAATAGTCCGAACACTGGAGGAAGCTCAGGGCATTTTGGGTCCATCTTTAAAAATACATTTATCTTCATCTGCAGAAAAGAAAACCTCAGATACTAGGCCAAAAGAAGGATGGAAAAAGACAGGTTAATTGAGGAGACTCGTCTGCAAATAGAGCAGCTGGCTAATATCTTGTCAATTTAAAATCACTGAGAGTGGGTAAACAAGGTGGACATACATGGCCAGTCTGAGTGTTGGGTGCTGTTGACAGCCTAATTTTACCTTCATGGTTGCATACTATTGTTTGTAGGCTACGGTTGGGGTTTTGCTAGTTTATGATGCTTTTCAACAGGGTTGTGTGGCTCAATTTGGACATGATCAGATGTTCACTTATTGCATTGATACTCAAAGTACGACCCAGAGCCACATGCGGCCCTCCTGACCTTTACATGCGGCCCCTTGGTCAAAAGCAGCACTAGCCTACTGTTTACTTGACCCAGCACTAACAATAAAAATATGTTCAATAACCAGGCAAGCATTTATTTAAAGGCTAATTGATATTAAAGAAAAGACCGCTTACATTTAGGAACACCTTCATTTTTAAAGAACTCTTGCAGCAAAAGTAAAATATGACTTAAATTTCAAAAATTTAATCGAAATAATATGCATAACCTTTGCACCTTAGTACATCATAGTATATCAGTGCATTGAGAAGTATTAATTTAAAAGTGGCAGTTTTCACACATGAATTCAGAAACATTAATTCTTAACCCTTCACTGACAACAATGCTAATAGTGAACTGAAAAGGCAAGTCAGTATTTATTTTAACTCTTTGGTGGTTTAGGTTCCTATTATCCATAAACATTATAGTTTATGAAATCAAACACAGGAGAAGGTTTTATAAAGCACACATCTTGAAGTCATATATTTTGAGGTCCTCTTACATGTGATAATGAAGAAAAAGGAAGGAACGTGAAATAAAATAATTGCCTAGAATCACACAATTTAGTAAAGTAGGGAAGCTTGGATTAATTGCTGATTTTTTCAGAATTCAGCCACTAGATGTATATGGTTTGTTTATCCTACACACACCTTCCCACCAATCCCCCTGCGACCTCTAAGATGGGGTCGCTCCCTGCTAACATTCTGCCTGTTTTGGAAGACTGGGGGACTATGTAATATATGCATTTCACAGAGCGATTCACTGTCATGCTTGTAATGTAGCCTGCCCCTGATTTATATATGATTTCTCTGGGATGGGTGTTGGACCTGGCCAATTCTGCAGGGTCACCCCCAAATCTTTTGTCTTCCTCATCCCCTTTTTGATGAATTTGTTTTTGTTGGCTTTAGTTCCCTGGGCGCTATCCAGTGGTAAAGTGCATGTGCTCTTTCCCTAAAACATTGTAACATTGGCATACCCACAATTGGCATATTCAATTCCCTTATAAGCCCATAGTAAAGTGTCCAGAGCCTGTAAATTAAATGCTACTGGTGGGCCTACAGCACCGACAGTGCCAACCGCTTAAGTAGCCCTTTAAACATGTCCCAGGCCTGCCTGTGCAGAGCCTGTGTGTGCAGTTTTAAACTGGCATTTTGACCCGGCAAGTTAACTTACTTGCCACGCCCAAACCTTCCTTTTTATTACATATGTCACCCCTAAGGTAGGTTCTTGAAAGCCCTAAGGGCAGGGTTCAGTGTATTTAAACGGTAGGTTTGTACTTTTAAGTTTTACATGTCCTGGTGGGCAAAAACTATTAAATTCATTTTTCACTATTGCAAGACCTTTATCGTTCCCGTAGGTTAACAGTGAGATTACCTTGTTACATTTTATAAGTGTCATTTCCAAATGGGAAAATATAGTAATTTGGAGTTTGGTGTCTCTGGATTCACAAATTAGAATCATAACTTATGATGAAGTTGCATTTTAAACTGAAAGTCTAAAAATGACGCTTTAAGAAAGTTTCTTATTTTAACCATTCTGTGCCTCTGCCTGTCTCTGAATGCAACGTCTGAGGTGGGTGAGAGCTGGGCTTTGTGCATTCCCTCTAGGCAGTTGCACACAAAGGGAGCTGAGGTGTGACATTCACATCCCGGTGGCCAATCACTAGACTGATGGGCCTTCCTAGGCTAGATTAGGAGTGAGGAGCTGACACTTGCACTCAAATAGAGCTGTGCCCATCCCCACATAAAGAGCTGCATACCTCCCTGTAGACAGACTGTAGCGAGGGCAGGAAAGGCACGGCCTTTGTGTACTTCAAAGGCCTCTTCAGTACAGTTCTGGATCTCAGGACATTCTGCCAGGAAGAAGGACTGCTATGCGCCAAGAGGTACTGCCACTTTGCGGAACTGCTTTGCTGTGTTGATCTGCTGCCTGTTGCCCTGAGATGAGAAGGACTGGACCTGTATCTCCACATCCTCCAAGCACTTAAGTGACTCCAAGGGCTTTGTGGCTTAGCTTCTGTTTTGAAGTCTGAGGACAAACAAAGACGTCCTTTACCTTTGCCTAAGCTCCTGGACTCTGCCAACTCTGAGTCCTAACATGCCAAGAGTTGCCAATCCAGTCCTAGGCCTTCAAAGTGGGTTCTGCAGCTGTTTTTCCAGAAAAATCGATGCAGTGACGATGTTGCGCTGATTAGGACCGATGCAGTGCCCTTAGTCGCCATCACAGAGCCACTTCGAGGACATCCTTGCATGGCTCGATGATGAGCAGGATCCTACTGCGAAGTTCGATGCCAATGCAGCACCGGTACGAGGATATCTCTGCATGGCTTGATGATGATGCAAGATTCGACTGCCAGGTGATGACGTAGTGCCTGCATCATAAGGGATTCAACGGGGATGTGGGACCTGACTGAGAGGCACATTGATGATGCATCTGTCCAACTGCAAGAATTGGAGCCAATGCATCAAGTCTTCAATGCCCACACTTGCTCTATCCAAGGTACTTTTTCCACAGGGCCTGTGTGGATCCTGTAGCTGGCCTGCCCTCCTTCACGGTTGACCGAAACTTTGGGATAACCCCAGTCAAGTAACCCCTCAGCACTATTGCTTTTTAAACCACAAGATTTCCGTTTATTCTTTAAACATTCATATTTCTCGGTCTACTTATTGGATTTTTGTCAATTTGGTCTTGTTTTACTCATAGAAATATTCTTTAGTTTTCTAAACTGGTGAGGAGTCTTTTTGTGGTGTTTTCACTATGTTACTTAAGCCTGACCTGTCTGTACCAAACTACCAGAGGGTGATCACAAGTTAATTTAGGTTGTGTGTCTGACTTACCCTCTCCCCAGCATCATCAATACCTCCATCTCCATAGCAGTCTTCCCCAACAGTTAGAAACCTGCAGAGGTTCGACCCCTCCTAAAAAAACACTCTGCCAACCCAAGTGAACTCAAAAATGATCAACCAATCTCCCTGCTCCCTTTCCCAGCCAGGCTACTCAAGAAGGCCATCAACCAACAGCTCACAGAATACCTGGAACAAAACCACCTTCTTGATGCCCCGCAATCAGGATTCCTCGACCACTCTGCTGTGTTTGACACTGTGTCCCACCATACCCTCATCAACGGGCTTTACAACATCAGCATACAGCAAAACGCCCTCCATTGGATCATCTCCTTTCTTACAGGACACACACAGAGCCTCCCACTCCCTCCCTTCACCTCTGGACCCAAAGACATCATATGCGTCATCCCCCAAGGATCATCCCTCCGCCCCACCTTGTTCAACACCTACATGACCCCCCTCAGTGACATCATCAGATTCCACATTATTTCATATGCAGACGACACTCAACTTATCCTCTAACTCACGAAGTCCTCTTCAGTGCCAGAACCAACTTTTGCTGCACAATGACGAACGTAACCAGCAGAATGAGAGACAACTGCCCCAAACTCAACTCTGGCATGACAGAAGTATTGATCTCTGGGGAGAAAACGTTTGTATGGGACAACAGCGGGTGGCCAGCAGAACTCAGACCTACACCCACACCAATAGACCATGCACGCAATTGAGGCATCAACCTCAACACTGAACTGACCATGAAACAACATTCCAATGCAGTCGCCTCCTCCATCTTCCACACCCTTCGCACGCTCCCTAGAAGCCTTAGATGGATCCTGGTCAACGCCAGAAAGACTGTCATGCAGGTCCTTGCCACCAGCCGCCTCTACTATGGCAACGCTCTCTATGCTGGCATTTCCACTCAGCTCCTCAGATGACTCCATACCATACAGAATGTTGCAGCCAGACTCCCCCTGGACCTCTCCAGATGGACCCACATCACCAACACACCTCAGAAATTTTCACTGGCTCCCCATTCAGAAGAGATGCCAATTCAAGATCATTATGCACACCTTCAAAGCTCTACACAATCAAGGACCAGCTTATATCAAGCATCGATTGAACTTCCATCTATGCGCAAGACACCTGCCTTGCCCTCGCAACCCCTGCATATATCACAGCAGCAGTGGGGTACGCTCCTGCTTCTACATCACTGTCAAGAACTGGTTTGACCTGCCCTCCATCTTCGAACTGCACGCTCCCTGGCAGACTTAAAAATGAAACTCAAGACCTGGCTTTTTAACTGAGACACTCGCATCCACAGTGCCCAGATACCCCTAGGAGAAATAGTGCTGAGCTATACACAATTTTTATTTTTTTATTTTTTTAGTGTACCTGACCAGGATTGTGGTCCCTACTTGGACAGGGTGCAAACCTGTGCCAATTAGACCCCCCAATTTCCAAAAGTGGGGTTGGAGAGGGGGGATGAATGGGGGAATAAGAAGGACTGTGAGAAATTGGGTTGTTGCTTATGGGAGGGTGAAACCCTATTTAAGCATCAGCCAAAAAAAGCACTAAAATAACCTGTGCTTAAGCCTTTGGTAGCTTGGTACACAAGTAGTAGGGCATAACTTACAGAAAATGTGTAAAGTATTTATGCAGCACACAAACAGTAATAAAGTGAAAACAAAAAAAAAAGAAAAATCTCACACCAATCTACAGAAATAGTGTCAGCTGTAATAAACTATTTGACACCAAATTGACAAAAATCCATTTAGTAGAACTGGATGTATGCAGTTTTAAAAGTGTAGGTAAAAAGGGTGCTTAAAAGCAAATAACATCAACTGTGTTTATCTGGTTGCGCCGGACTGCGACAAAGTCACAAGTTCAGGCCGACAATGATGTAGCATGGGCTGGATACATGGACCAGGTTAGGCCCGCTGAGATTTGTGCCTTATGCCCATGATGTGCGGCATTGTGCTGCACAGCAGAGGGTTCGTGAGGCAATGTGGGGATCTGTGGCATGGTGCGTTGTGCTAATTCGGTTCCAATGTGGAGCTGTAATGGCTAAAATGTGAGGTCCATGTTGAGTTGTGTCACGCTGCGTCGGTTCCGATGGGGAGCTGCTGCGAGGTCCACATCGAGTTGCGTTGTGCTGTGTCGGTTCCAATGAGGAGCTACAAAGGCTGTGATGCAAGGTCCTTGTCTAGTTGCGCCACACTGCATCAGTTTCCAATGAGGAGCTGTGAGGGCTGCGCTGGGTTGTGTCACACTGTGTCAGTTCTGATGGTGACCACAGCTGGGCTGACAGAGCACCTTTATCCCCACTTCCAAGGGTCCAGGACTGGGGAGGCACCACTTGCGAGGGTAGGTCTCACAGCAGGAGGCCAGCCAACCTACCATAGAAGTCACTCTGGTGGTCCTTGGCTCAAGGTACATGTCCAGTCCTTATTTCTTGGGCAGCAGGGCTGCAGAGCAGCTAGCAGTCATTCTTGCAGCAGAGCAGTCCTTCATCTGAGTCTTACACAGTTCCTAAAGTGATCGGAAGAATGGGTCTAAGTCCCCTTTTAATGCCTGGTGCCCACTTTGAAGTGGGAGAACTCTCTGGATTTTCCCTGTACTGAGGTGTCTGGTCCCAGTCTGTCTGAGTGAAGTCCTTTGTGTGAAAGCTAATCCAATGCCTTTGAAGTGTCAGTGTGTTAAGTTATAGCTCTGACCCCCTATCAAGTCAGAGATGATTCATCCTGCCAACACCCAGAACTTCCCTTGTGATACTGTCTAGAAGGAATGCACAAAGGATAACTGCCAACTACGCCCCAGTTATGTAACTTAGGAACAGGCTGCAGGCACCAAATGGTTAGGATAACACAATGTCAACTTTCTAAAAGTGGCATTTTCAGAATTGTGACTTGAAATCTGACTTTACCATTAAAGAGGGTTTTAAATTACAATTCCTCAGACCCTAAACATGACTTTCCTATCTACTGCCAATCAACATTTATCACTCATTAAATGTAATAAGGTAACCCAGTTTTACCCTATTGGAGAGGTAGACCTTGCTTTAGTGGAAAGTAAATTTCAGTGTTTTTAAGTATCAGGACACATAAAACCTGTCCAACTTTTTAAATACAACACACTCTGCCATTGAGGCTGTGTAGGGCCTACCCATGGGGTAACTTATATGCACTTAAAAAGAAAGTTTAGGTTTGACAAAAGGTCTATTTAGCTGGGTCAAAATGTCAGTTAAAACTGCATACCCAGGCTGCAATGGCAGGCCTGGGTGACACAAGTAGTGCTGTAGGGCAACTAGTAGCATTTAATTTACAGCCCCTGGGTACATGTAGTATCACTGTACTACGGACTTACATATACATTAAATGTGGCAATTTAGTATAAGCTCGTTTTACCGTGTTAAAGTGGGAGAACACAATCACTTTAGCATTGGTCAGCAGTGATAAAGTGTGCAGAGTCTTAAGGCCAACAAAAACAAATTCTGCAAAACAGGAGTAAGGCAAAACATTTGGGGGAAGACCACCTTAAGGCTGACAGGTTTAACAGGGACTTTACCATCAGAGTGGAGAGAAATAACACAGATTCTATTTTCAACCACCTTTTAGATATTATTAGAGGTCACACATTTTCTCCCTGTTGATTCAAAAGTTCAGAAAGTTGGCTTCGACTCACGTTCTAAACTCCCCGATTAAATGCCATGAGGTTTAAAGAGAAATACGTGAGGCTTTCTCCGAGGTGTACTGCCTTCAGGAAACGCATTGGAAACTGCACGAGATGGGGTAATAATAGGCTTACACAAGGATTTTAGCTTTGAGGACTCAACATAGGGCAGGATAAGAGTGAGGGAAGATTTTGTTTTTACCAGAATGGGATAACAACAGGGACTCCTGATAGCTATTCTAAACAAAAATAGGCCCAATCAAGGGTAAGAACATTTTACCCTTCAAATACTTAAAAGATTCAAAGACTGGGAGCCTAACAATTTTATCTAGGTGGATGATTTTCAATCTGGTTCCTGATGCCACTATAGATAGACATCCCCATAATAAATATGAAGCCATGTCGAAGTAATTACAAAGAGAGATGAAGAATCTCACTCTTGTATGGCTTTCTAGGGATCTGTCCCGGGCAGGAATATACTTTCCTCTCCTATGTGCACGGGTCTTATTCATGAACTGACTTGACTTGGGGGATCAAAGCAGATATTAGATGCAACAGCTGTTGTCTCTCATGGCCTGATTTCTTTTACTGTACACTCAATGGTAACATGGGAAGGGTGACTATCTTGTAATAAGAACAAGAGAAACAAAAGGAAATTTGATAAATCTCTCCTTAAAGACACGGTTGTCACACAAATGCTGAAGGATATGATTACCCAGGGGCAGATTTACAAGCCCCTTGTGCCAACTTTATGTCGCCATTGCGTCACTTCTGTGACGCAGCGGCGTCGTAAATAATGTGCCAAGATGCAACATATTTACAATGTGACGCATCTAGGGAGATCTACAAGATTTCACTTAGTGGCTTTTACAATGCCACTGCGTCAAAACCTTGCGCCTGCTTGAAGCAGGCGTAAGGAGTGACGCAGCATGGTCGGAATTCCTGACCATTGCTGGAGTTGCATTGTGCTTACGACACGACTCCAGCAATGTGTTGCCTTTCCAACAAAAGATGCGTCACGCATCTGTCTGTTCTTGCGCCACGGTGCGCCGCATTATAAATACGGCGCATCCATGGTGGCGCAAGGCTATTTTACTGTCACGCAAATGAATTGGCGCATCTCTTCAAATATGCAGAGATGCGCCAGTTCTTGTAAATTTGCCCCCCAGTATTTTCAAGAGATTGACTCTGGCGATATTCCTCAAAATACGCTTAGCAAATCCTTTAAGATGTTTTTTTTCGGTGGGTGTATAGCTAAAAGGGCTGCCCACCGATGAATAGGGAGACTTTAGATCAACTCTCTTGAAAAGGAACCTACTACTCTATAGGACGAATATAGGTCTTCTGACTCCTTAAAAGTCCTGCAAAGAATTACTTTCCTTAGAGAAAAGACTGAAATAGTGCTCTTATGTCTTAAGCCATGCCTTTTTGAACACACAAATGAACCTTGATCACTCCTAGGTAGACAATTACGACAACAGATGCCCATGAGATGCATCACTACATTAGCTGACTCTTGACAAACAGAGGCAAACTACATGCATTTATGACCATTTGCACTAATCTGTGTATGGAGGAGTTGATTGACAGGAAGTAGGTTGCTGCCATTATTTGGGAAGCAAAAAAGCCAAAGTTAGATGCTGCCAATAGTCAACACCTAGAGCTTTCCATAATATCGGATGAGATTGCTAAGGCCATACAAGAGCACCATCCCAAAAAAATCCATGGGCACGATGGCTTAAACAATAGGGGGCAGATTTATGTTTCCTGGCGCATCCCTGCAAATCAGCAGGGATGCGCCAGGAAAGATGCGCCACATTTACAATGCAGCGCATCATGGCTAATATGAGGATGGTCCACATTTCGATCCTGTGTGTCAACGCTGAAAAAGCGTTTGATAGGATCAGCTGGCAATTACTCCCTCAGATTCTAAGGGCGATCGGACTTGGACCCAATATGTGGACTTGGATTGAGGATAGCTATAAAGGACCTATGGCCACAGTGTTGGTAAACTGAGAAAGATCATAGTAATTTCCTTTCAGATGTGGAAGGGGGCAAGGTTTCCCTCTCTCCCCAATACTGTTTGCTCTAGTGGTCGAACTTCAGGCAGCAAAGATTAGTAACTACCAGGGTGTTCAAGGGATGAATTTTGGAATGAAAAATACACCTGTTTGCAGAGTAGGCCTTGTTAAATCTTACGGATCCTCACTTATCCATTAAAAGAGGTATGGACATATTGGAATATTGCCATGGGGCGTCAGGGGTAAACCTGTCCAGATCAGAAATGTTAATTATGGGGCTCCCAACAATCTTCATACAAGAAGTCACTGATGACCCATTTTTGCTAGAAAATAAAATATCTTGGAGTATATATTACACCGAAGCCGGGAGCGCTGTACGCTGCTAATTATCCTGGGATGGTGCACTTTTCTTTATCACAGACTTGCAAAGATGGCAGCCTTTCTGCATACTATGGGGGGGGGGGGATAGCTGCGATTAAATCAAATGTGTTGCTTTACCTACTGTACATATTTCAAGCACTTTCAGTGAAGATTCCTGAGAAAGACCTACAACACGTCAGACTACGAACAATACATGTATTTAGGCTAGAAAATGAACATGCTTCTAGGGAAAATATTGAAAGTACATAGGAACTCCGATGGCTTAGAGCTTCCGGGCATAAAAAAATACCATCAGGCAGCACAATTTAGGGCTCTTTTTGAACGGTCCCTACATCATACCAAACGACATTGGGTTCATATGGACTCTGCGGGAATGGGCCGTACCTCTTGGGTTATATCTTGGTTGTCTAAAACTCTCAGTTTGTTTTTTCCAGAAGTGCTGCATAAATTGCTTGAGATATGGGATTACATTCAGGACGTTTCCAATCTGACATCATTCCCATTACCCTTTACACCTCTTGTGGGTAACTCTGACTTCTCATAGGGGGACAGATTGCTGATTTTGAGGCCTGGGACAAGGGGAGCTGTCGAATGTTGAAGGATTTGTTCCAGTGGAATTAAATTAAATCCTTCCAACAGTGCAAACATGACTTTCACTTAAATGAAACAGAGCGTATGTGCTACTTCCAGCTGAGATATTGGGCCCTGCACCCAGATAATGCAGCAGTTATTAGTCAGCAGGTTTCCTGGGAATATTTGTTCCTTTCATATTCCCTCCCACAAAGGTCTCATCTCCAATATATAGTCTATAATAAGCAGTGTTGCTTTGCCCCCAAATTGGCCTTATATGACGTACTGGCAATGACCTATAGGAATACCCATAATGCTGGTGCTCCCTCTCTTCTTGCAGACAAACATTTGCCCCAGCTTGCAGCTATGTGTGCCTACCTGTGGGCTTTGCCACCTTTGAGAGTGAAATGAGCTGTATAGTATTAATTTGCAGACATGAGTCACCGAATTCTGTGAGGGAAAAAGGCCTTCATTTCAGTTTTGCAGAATGTCCTTATTTGTTTTTCAGCTGAAAATGAAGAAAACATATATTGATGACAAAGGGGTGTATTAGGATGGCAGGCGGACTCCAGTCCGCCTGCCACCCTAGTGGTGCTGGGACCGGCCGCCAGAGGTGCGGCAGTCCTGCTGTATCAATTAGGATGCGACCGCCACCATGGCGGGCGCATCCTGTAAATTGAACATTCTGGCGGGCAGTGCTGTATTCAGCACCCGCCACAATTTTAAAAGGGCATGTTGTGCATTTGCATGCACAACGTGACAGGCACGGCGTGGTGCCTGCAAATGTCGGGTGGTACCATGGGCACCCCCCAAAGTGCAGCCACCCACCCCCCCAAAACCCTCAGCAACGGGCCCCCATGGGCATTCTCCGCATGCCTTTTCATGGCGGAGTCTCCGCCATGGAAAGGCATGAGGCCGCCATCATCGTAATATGGATGGCGATGCCTGGAAAACTGCCGCAACCATATTGCAGGCCTTTTCCGCCCGGTAGGCAAACGGGCGGATTGCCTACCGGTGGAAAAATGGCAGATGGTCTTTCCGTCCGCCTCTGTCCCCACCGCCATCGTAATATGACGGGGGGAAATGTTAGGCGGGTGGACGGAAATGGTGGGCGGATCACCACCGCCATACAGGCAGTGGCGATCCACCCGCCATTCTAATAGACCAATTAGTGTTTGTGGCAGTCGGTGCTCTCTTTACACAGGTTGCAGTTTATTTAAGGGCCTTTTTCAATGCTAGTGTGGTTCTGGTGCACTCCAGTCTGATGACAAGAGGGTGGGATGTTTGTATTACAGAAAAGGGATTGGTAAGGGAGGGTTGAGGTCTGTTTTACAGGCTGAGAGACTATTTCATATGGTTTTATTTTGTAGGACACCAGTTGGGACCCTCCAGCATCACTTTACAGCTAAGTCACGTGATTTCAGAGTCACATGATGTGCAACGTCACTTCAAGGCTCGCCTTTGAAAGAGCATGCTCAGGGGTGCTCCAGCCATCATGTCATGCTGAGGTCTCAGGAAGGCTGTTTGAAAGGCAGGCAGAGCCAGCTGCTGAAACCTGTGAGACTTTCTGTGTTACTGAAAGTCCTTAGGAACATTTATTCTGCTTTGTTTGATTATCAGTATGGCGCAACACAACTGCTAAATAGCAGGGAGCTGGGCACACCCAGTCCCAAACTGCGCTCACAGCGTTAGTCCATTATTCCAGCCCTGCCCTCCAGCACTTTCCCAGGGAGGACCATATGTGAGAAATGGTCCCATAGTGATGCCATATTGTTTGTTTTTCATTTTTTGTTGAATGTATGCCCTAGGTGAATATTGGTGACTGTTGTTCTTGGCAGTACTCCTGGTGCATTATTTACACAGTGAAACACAAAGTAGCTCATAAAACAAATCTCTGATAATAGTGTCAGGTGCTTATGGTTTGATTCTGTTTAAATGTCCTCAATTTGATATGTACAGCTAGCTGTCAGGTCTCAAACTGCAAAAGTTGCCACTTGTTCTGTCAAAAATTGATTTTGGCTATGCAAGTCAGGTGACAAAGTGCCCATTTCCAATAAATCTATGGGCAGATGGCTTAAATCCTGCAACAAGGCTATGTTATGTAAAAATAAAAAGGTTGTGGAGCAACTATGCCCGCTCGCAGAACTCCAGGGAATTCCAGTGGAGTTTCTATGCACAAGGCTGGTCTGCAGCAACAACAGTTGCCACGGTTACTGGGATTGGCCGCTCCTGCGCCAGGTACAGGGTCAGGCAGGCATCCAGTTCTTGGAAAGCTCCTGGACCAGACTACGGCCCATGGAGACGGGGACCCCTACTAGCCAGAGCCCGTTTCCACTGCGGTGCAGGGTTTCCGCCGCTATGCCTGGTGGATTGTCTAGAAGTATCAAAGACAATCCCCTCCCTCATGTACACTCCTCCTGGTGTGTGAGTGATGTCATTCCTCCCTCTCGTTATTCTGCTGGAATGCTGGATGTTTTCGGTTATGTGACATAATATGGGTTTTCACTGCACGCTTAGCAATGATTTTTAAACCCGCAGTGCATTGGGATTAACTCCATCATCCCTGTGAACATGGTTCATCTTGAAACTTTAGCTGCTTTAGCAGACTGCAATACATGATCATATTTAATAGCTCATCATGTTCTTTTGTTATTTGTTATATTGTTTAGTTGCCATTTGAAATAGAATTATTATGTTTACATTGCATGCATGTCTTGTGATACATTGGTGCCAAAGCTTTGTGTTTGGAGGTGCTGCTTCCACTCCTAAAACTACAAACTAGGAACCAGATGAAACCGGTTCAGACTGAGAGATTCCTTATCAGTTTACTTTTTAGCTTATGGTGTCACCAAGTGTTTGGAACTAGGACCACACCCTCCACCAGCATCCATTGGTGGACTGCTGTGTGGACGCACACCTCCTGGGTGGCGATTGGTCATACATAGGCTGTCCGGTTTTAGGTTTAAACCTATAATAACTGATAGAACCACACCGGAAGGTAAATAGCCCTCACCAGTGTAAACATATAAATACTGGAAAACAACCCTGCACAACCACAAACTTCCTGAATGGGCCAATACAATGTAACCTTGTTATGTAAGCTAGCAGTGAGAAAGACTGGGCTAACATTATTCTGCTTGAGTTTTGTTGTTCAGAGATGTCACTAAAATATTGTTTCTTCCTTTTTTCAGTTTTGTGGTCTTTGGTCTAAAGATACAGGGGTTAGAAACATATTTTAGGTGTTGTTTATTATTTTATAAACTGTAGAGAATCAGGAAATATCATGTTAGAGAGCTTGTCACTTAGTAAGGAAAGAAATGTTGAAGAGCAATTCAAGAACTTTTATTTTACAATGTATGAAAAATAGCCCTTCACCAACCATGGCATTTGAAGTCAATGAAGCCTGACTGTGGTGCTCTGCACAAGTTATAGATCCCTTCCGTATAGGGAAATTTTCTCAGGAGTTTCAAAAGTGCGGCCTCATTTTTGACCGCTTCAAAAACTCTGAGGGCATATGCGCCCAGTTCAACGCATATGTTGCAGAACTTGTCGCAGAGAATCACAATCAGTGCACCAGTATTGGCATGGAAAGCTATGTCAGTGGCTAGAGTTAGCAAATTGGGTACTGGCTATTTTGTCATTGCCTGTCTCTGGTGCCAATGCTGAGAGGAACTTTTCACAGATAAAAGTTTACATGGAAAGAAAAGAGAGAGCGTGCAAGACCAAAGACTCACTGAAGAAGTATTGTATGGTGTACTACAATAAGTTTGATTTGCAAAAATGTATTTGGACCTCATATACACTGTACATACACTGTCTATATACCATGCACTATCAGTTAAGGGTCGGCGGAATTTGCGAAAGTGCCTTTTGCAAAATATCGCGAAACGGCAAAAACTCTCCGCGATCACGCGAAATTTCGCTTGATCGCAGAGATTTTTGTGTTCTGATTAATGCGTTACTGAATTTGACCTTCAACTCGGGCACCTGCTTTATTTATATCTGTAAGACTTACAGATATAAATAAAGCAGGTGCCAGAGTTGAAGGTCAAATACAAGTGCTTCCTGTTGGGGTTTAATTTTTGTGACAGGAGCATCGTGCCAGAATGATTCCTGCCCTGCACAATTACCTAAGAAGATGCCACCATTTTGTGCAATACCTCTACTCAACTGGAGTACTTTCTACTGGCTAATCAGTAAGTGCTACCTCGTTGGGTAAATGTATAGTGCTTTTCCTACACAAGAGCTGCGTAAAGGGCCAGAAGAGTTGTCTACAGCGACCATGTGTGTCTATAACGTTGCCACCGACTCGACGGGCGCCGGGGTCCCTCGAGTGAGCTGTCCATCATAGTGGGGGAAAGGGCGGGAAGTCGTTGCACACCACTGGTGTGTGGGGCGGGGCCAAACGGGCAGGGCTTCCATGCAGTTCACATGCCTCTTGTTTATAAAGGGCCGGAGACGGATCAGAGCAGCAGATGAGGAGACACAACCTCCTCGTGTCAGGAACTACACGGGGATTGCGCTCGATAAACTCATGGATGCACACAGCTCCATCAAGGATGACAGCAAATTGTTGACGGTAGATATGGGGAGACAGCACACCTGCCTAGGAGACAATTTCCGTTCCCTCGCGGATTCCAGAAGTTTCGCCATTTTCACGGAACGCGAAAATGACGAATTTTCGCAACCCTCCCTATCAGTACAGAAAGCAAGCAATAATAAAGGCAAAATGTTCCATAAACACCGGTGAAACACTGTTTCTGTTGTTTTTAATGGCATTAAAATATGTGTAACCACTGATAACCACTGTTTTTTAGAGGTATTGAAATCACTTGAAAACACTGAAAAAAACCACCAAAATTTACCAAAAATAGAAACTGAAAACAGGAAAGCCTGGTCATACAGATTGTCGCTCGCATTCAAGTCTTCTACGCGCCCTCCGGCCCTTTGCAGTTTTTTTTTCCTTGGGGAGCAATAGGAGGGTAGAGTGCAAGAAAGTAGAGTGTTACTATTTGCTACCCATTCTTCCAATCTACATATGTTTTTGGTGGCCATGGTAAAAAACAAAGCCCACTCCCTGCAAAGAACGCCATCTACCGGAGGCTTACAAATATGGATAACTGGTGTGACAATTGTTTGAATTTTTTACTTTTAAGGGCCGATTCCGATCTCGGTCGGAAGGGCACTGAATCGGGTTCAGCAGTAGCGGATCCGATTCGGAGGCTTTTTTTCCGACTGAGGAGCCGATTCCGATCCGGGTCGGAAGGGCACCGAACTCGATCTGGCCGGAAAAACTACGAGCCGTACATGTGTTTTCCGGCCAACTCGCACAGCTGTACGAGCGAGCAAGTACGATGCGAGCTACATGAAATTTACCGATCGAGTCGTTTCCGGGTCCGAACCGCTCTGTACGTCTCGGTCGGAAGCTAACCGTGGCGTGCAATGGATGCGATTTACAACTGAGCCAGTACGATGCATGCGTCGGACAGCCTGTGCGAGCCGGAGCGTTCGGCTCGCAAAAGCTCCCAGAGTCGGACTTTGGGGGTCCGCGTCGGACCCCCTGACACCCGCAGCCCTACGACTCGGACACAGGGGGGGACCTATGGGTCTCCCCAACACAGGCATGTACGGTGCGAATGGCACCGACGCATACCCACTGTAGGAGGCGCACTTGTTCGAGACGTACCCATTCAGTCAATGTGAGCCCATGTACACGTCGTACGACCAGCTCCCATAGACTTCTATGGGAGTCCGACCGAACTGAGTCCGACAGCATACGTGCGCATCGTACTCGCTCGGTCGGACTGTAGGGGTCCGGCTCGGCCGGAAAACACTCCGGATCCGACTCGGTCGGAGTGCTTTCCGACCCGGATTGGAATCGGCCCCTGAGTCGTACACATGTCCGGACGTCTAAGTACGATGCGAATGAACGCATAAGCGCCGACCGACCCGTATCCAGTTCCGAACTGCTCCGTCCGACCCGTACGGACACGAATCGTACCGTGCAATGGAGACGTTTCATGACCGAGCCTGTACTATGCTCGATTCGGACAGCCGGATCGAGTCGGAGCCTTCGGCTTGCAAAACGTCTGGGAAACTGCCTGTGGGGGTCTGCGTCGGACCCCCAGCACCCGCAACCATACGACTCGGACACAGGGGGAGACCCAAGGGGGAGACCCAAGGGTCTCCCCAACACAGGCATGTACGGTGCGGATGGCACCGATGCATACCCACGGTAGGGGACACCCTCGTGCAAGACGTACCCATTCAGTCAATGGGATCCCAAGTACGCGTCGTACGACCGACTCCCATTGACTTCTATGGGAGTCCGACCGAACCGAGTCCGACAGCATACGACCGCATCGTACTCGCTCGGTCAGACTGCAGGAATCCGGCTTGGTCAAAAAACACTCCGGATCCGGCTCGGTCGGAGAGCTTTCCAACCCAGATCGGAAACGGACCCTCTGTAGTTAAAAATATCATTGTTAAAAATATCGTTTTTTTTAAATGTATAAAAATAATGTAAAATAAATTAAATAATACATATAATTAAAAAAACATATTTAGAATTATTTAAATATGATGTGCATAATACATATAATAAAAAAACATATTTAGAATTATTTAAATATGATGTAAAAATACATATATAAAATATATATATTTACTTAATAATATTAATAAATAATTATTTTAATAAATTATAAAATGTTAGAAACATATTAAAAATGATAAATACATATATATATATATACATACACCTGTAAAATAAAAATAATATATATATATATATGTAATAAACTGCATTTTACACTACATTAAGGTGCCGATTCTGAAGGCCGGTCGGACAGCTGTCCGTAGCCTTACCCTGCGACCGACACGTACCTGGAGCCGGTCCGTCCTGTATAGGAAGTACGATGCGCATAACTGCCAAAAACACGACCGACACGAAGGCTGTGAATCAAGACCCATTCTCCGTCCGAGCCGTAACTCCCAAAGAGGAACCTTGTCGCCCGGAAGCAGTACCCATAGCAGTTTCCGGCATGACAAGTACGATGCGTACTTCCTACGTGCCGGATGGGTCATCACGTACGGCACGTCACAGCATCTGGAAAACAAGCATATCAGCTATGATTCGCGCCACAAATCAATACACGGCTACGAGACGGAACAGCTTGCAGTGGGTACGAGACGGAGCAACAAGCAGCGTGTACAACATGAACACATCATGAATCCCATCGCGCAGGTCATACAGTACTCTACATCTATGACCCGATCAGGGACTGACGCCGGCGGTGCAGACGGTAAGTCAGACACCTACCACATAAACAAACGACACGTACCTGCAAAATGGCACACACACACAGGGGATACATATCCTGGCCACTAACAACAGCCCACCATCGGGGTTGCATGGCCAGCACCACTAACACCCCCACCCATAGGGGGCCTGATGCCCATCACCCCTTCCACCCCCACTCACAGGGGACCTTTTGCCCATCACCCCTGCCACCCCCACTCACAGGGAACCTGTTCCCCATCACCCCTGCCACCCCCACTCACAGGGCTTATGTTGCCCATCACCCCTGCCACCCCCACTCACAGGGCTTATGTTGCCCATCACCCCTGCCAACCCCACTCACAGGGGACCTGTTGCCCATCACCCCTGCCACCCCCACTCACAGACCTTATGTTGCCCATCAACCCTGCCACCCCCACTGACAGGGGATCTGTTGCCCATCACCCCTGCCACCCCCACTCACAGGGCTTATGTTTCCCATCACCCCTGCCACCCCCACTCACAGGGGACCTGTTTCCCATCACCCCTGCCACCCCCACTCACAGGGCTTATGTTGCCCACCAGCCCTGCCACCCCCACTCACAGGGCTTATGTTGCCCATCACCCCTGCCACCCCCACTCACAGGGCTAATGTTGCCCATCACCCCTGCCACTCCCACTCATAGGGGAACTGTTGCCCATCCCCCCTGCCACCCCCAGCCATAGGGGACCTGTTGCCCATCACCCCTGCCACCCCCACTCACAGGGCTTATGTTGCCCATCACCCCTGCCACCCCCACTCACAGGGCTTATGTTGCCCATCACCCCTGCCACCCCCACTCACAGGGCTTATGTTGCCCATCACCCCTGCCAACCCCACTCACAGGGGACCTGTTGCCCATCACCCCTGCCAACCCCACTCACAGGGCTTATGTTGCCCATCAACCCTGCCACCCCCACTGACAGGGGATCTGTTGCCCATCACCCCTGCCACCCCCACTCACAGGGCTTATGTTTCCCATCACCCTTGCCACCCCCACTCACAGGGGACCTGTTTCCCATCACCCCTGCACCCCCACTCACAGGGCTTATGTTGCCCACCACCCCTGCCACCCCCACTCACAGGGCTTATGTTGCCCATCACCCCTGCCACCCCCACTCACAGGGCTAATGTTGCCCATCACCCCTGCCACTCCCACTCATAGGGGAACTGTTGCCCATCCCCCCTGCCACCCCCAGCCATAGAGGACCTGTTGCCCATCACCCCTGCCACCCCCACTCACAGGGCTTATGTTGCCCATCACCCCTGCCACCCCCACTCACAGGGGACCTGTTGCCCATCACCCCTGCCACCCCCACTCACAGGGCTTATGTTTCCCATCACCCCTGCCACTCCCACTCACAGGAGACCTGTTTCCCACCACCCCTGCCACCCCCACTCACAGGGCTTATGCTGCCCATCACCCCTGCACCCCCACTCACAGGGCTTATGTTGCCCACCACCCCTGCCACCCCCACTCACAGGGCTTATGTTGCCCATCACCCCTGCCACCCCCACTCACAGGGCTAATGTTGCCCATCACCCCTGCCACTCCCACTCATAGGGGAACTGTTGCCCATCCCCCCTGCCACCCCCAGCCATAGGGGACCTGTTGCCCATCACCCCTGCCACCCCCACTCACAGGGCTTATGTTGCCCATCACCCCTGCCACCCCCACTCACAGGGGACCTGTTGCCCATCACCCCTGCCACCCCCACTCACAGGGCTTATGTTTCCCATCACCCCTGCCACTCCCACTCACAGGAGACCTGTTTCCCACCACCCCTGCCACCCCCACTCACAGGGCTTATGCTGCCCATCACCCCTGCCACCCCCACTCACAGGGCTCATGTTGCCCATCACCCCTGCCACCCCCACTCACAGGGCTTATGTTGCCCATCACCCCTGCCACCCCCACTCATAGGGGACCTGTTGCCCATCACCCCTGCCGCCCCCAGCCATAGGGGACCTGTTGCCCATCACCCCTGCCACCCCCACTCACAGGGCTTATGTTGCCCATCACCCCTGCCACCCCAACTCACAGGGCTCATGTTGCCCATCACCCCCATCACCCCTGCCACCCCCACTCACAGGGCTTATGTTGCCCATCACCCCTGCCACCCCCACTCACAGGGCTTATGTTGCCCTTCACCCCTGCCACCCACACTCATAGGGGGCCTATTCCCCATCACCCCTGCCACCCCCACTCACAGGGGACCTGTTGGCCATTACCCCTGCCACCCCCAGCCATAGGATGGGTGATGCGCAACACATCCAGCATACGCAAACATCAGGTATGTCCGCAAAATACATCCCCCACGACATCATGACAACAGTGTGTAGTCTGTGACAAATGCCCACAACAGTGAATATGGCTACGAGTATACAATGTAAGTAACAGCACATGTGTGACCAACACATGAGTGTGACATACACAAGGCAATCATCACCATAGCACTGTGGCAATGTAAAAAGAACACCCCCTCACTGTGTAGAACAGAAGTCAAGTAGGGGCTCATAAAAATGCAGCAGATGTTGAGCATTGTGGTTATGGGGACCAAACCCCCCTCAACACAGTGACCAAAAGGTAAGTGTCATCATGGCCAAAGCTGCAAATAACAAATAGCATGTATGATCCCTGCTCCCAACACATCAAACACTTCTGGGGGAAAATAGTGGTTGTGTCCCATACACACAGAGATGTGTTGAGGCAAACATCGCTGTGAAAACATAACACTCTCGGCCATGTGCAGACAAGCACCACACATGGGGGCTGACAATGCACACAGCGTACAATGACACAACAGCAGAAGTGACCATCACCAAGCATGCACACATCTCGAAAATAGACACACCAACCAAAACAACATGTGTAGACTGTAGGTGTCAGCTCACTAACTCACATTCCATGCCAGCAATGACACCCAACAACCAGGATGAATGTGCACAATGATGTAAAATGACTCACAGGGACAGCATGCAAAATCACAGAAACAGCATCCAGACAAATGCCCACAACAGCAATACCAATGCACTGGTGCAGATGCAGATGCAGAAACACAAACAGGAAAACTCACACTGCACCTCAGACACAACATGTCTGTGTGTGTGTCACAGTATCCACAGGCAACTACACAACACATGAAAGGGACTGAACCACAGTGACACAGATGTGGACACAGTGCCATATAAAATTAAACCATCATTGGGACACCCTTAGTGGGCAATCAGGCGGTGGGAGATGAGAGGGAGCACAACATGTGACACTAGCTGGAATGAACACCAACTAACACAGCAAGAGACTGACACACAACAGCACAAACTCCAGGGACAAGACATTGGTGTGACACAAGCATGCATGACACCTCCACTGTGATGACAAAGGCAGATGTCGTACAAACTGGGAAACCCAGACATGTGCCCTGTGCCACAAACGTACATCACACATACACAAACACAAATCACTCAGCATGGCCCCTCATCCATGGACAAACGGGAGCTAAGGGACCATCCATGCAAACATTCACATCAGTCCACCATCAACACCACACACCTGAACTGCAACAATGTGTATCTGTGAAGCCCACATGGACAGGTGACATTGCACATGCCCACATGACAAACACAGGAATGTTGGCAGGAACTAAGGTGCACACACACATCACACAAGGACTGTTTACAACCCTGGGGAACGACAGACACACTGCACAGTATGCGGTACATGGCCATGACCTCAAAGCTCATGTGACCTTCACAATCCCTGCCACTGTCCCAGGTCTATGCCGATGCCAAGGAGGAACACAAGGCACCCATGCTGACACCTGCCAACATCGCTGCCGTGAACCCGACAAGTGGGAGCAGTCACACACACATACAAATGTCTAAATCACTGAAAACTACCACCTAGGTACAACTACATGATATTGCGAACAAACAAGTGCCTTGAGGAACCCTCACTGTGTCCCATCTGTGTCTGACAACATCATCAACACTCAGAACTGACAAATCACAATGATGATACACCAATTAACAGGAGTGAGTCATGCACCCACACATCTGGTAGCCCATTGGAAAAGTAGTGGGATTAACCCAGTACCACTCAGCAAGCATCAACAACACGAACATATCAAGGGAACACTGTCTGTGTATGAACAGGCATGTGGACACACACACATGCACATACAATACACACCATGGGCCCAGGCCATGTCACTGGAGAACACACTAACTTGAGGGGACACACCTCCTGTGGGAGCCCAGCTGTGCCAAACATATTCACCGCAAGTTCCACTCATGTCTGCAGAACACTTGGTCAGTCAGCCAACAGTTACCGCACAATGAAGGCTCTGGTCACAACAGCCTGGGTATGTGAGTCTCCCTTAAGTCATCTGCACATACTCAATACATATGTACAGCAAGTTGCACAGAGGACCCAGTTGCTCCTATACCAATGATGCCCACACCTGTAGGGCCAGTATGATGAGCACGAAGTATGTGGAAGTGACAATTTGCACAATGGGAAGCACATCATATGTGCAGGGGTGCAAGACACAGATGTGACCATGGAAATTAAATGCTCACCGAGAGATGTACACAAATGGTTGATCCAGACACACCCAGGGAGCTGCAAAGGATGACATGGATACCCACCAGAATAGGATACATATCTCATGGACCACAGGGAGTACCTCACATCAACACATCAGTATGCAACATTGTAAACCAAGCATTGCAGGTGCAAGGACATCTAAAACAACCTCAACATGATGTACAGCTAAATCAAGTTCACAGGGACAAAGTAAAAAGCTTTATTCAGCATATGAAAAGTGCAACGTCTGTTCCAACAAAAGGCCAACGGCCAGTCCATGTCCAAAGGGCAAGGAGTGAACTAGAGTCACAAATTCAGTATATGAAATTTGAAACGTCTGTGCAACCAAAAGGCCAATGGCCAGTCCCTGTCAAATTGCCAAGGAGTGAACTAGAGTGACAACTGTCACACCTTGCTTGCCTGCACTGCTACAGACCGGGGTCATCCCCTCAGAGGGGCATACATGGGGGCAGGCCAGGCACCGCAGGGACAGGATCAGGGCGCAGCAGAAGGAGGCAGTGAAGAGGTGGGGGATGCAGGCAAGACACTTGCAGTGGAGATGACTGAAGTGGTGGGTGCTGTCAAAACTGTGTGGCACAAGTTAGATGGGGTGGGTGCCGGCACAACTCCAGTGGGCAGGTCAGATGGAGTGGATTGGCTCACCACTGCAGTGCCCAAGTCAGACGGGGTGGACGTGGACTCCAAAGCAGTGCCTACATCCTTGGGAGCGCAATGGGGGACACGTGAGGTCTGCAGGGCAGGGGGTGGTGACACGATCCCCAAATCAGTGGCAGCAACTGTTTGACCAGGTGTGGAGGAGCAAGTGCTAGGGGGGGATTGCCTTAGCATTTTGGGGATGGTGTATCTGTGTGTGGGGGAACCCAGGGCATGGAGTGGCAGGGGAAACTCTGGAGTGGCAGGGGAAACTCTGGAGTGGTAGCCTGGGGGATGGAGGACGGAGACTTTGCCTTGGAGCTGTGTGCTGGCGGGGGGGTCTTGCTCTTCTTGCGCTGGGGGGACTTGCGGGTGGGCGTCTCGGTCTGAGTGCGCCTGGGGGAGGGTGTCCGGGTGTGAGGGGCACTCCCTTCTGTGTGTGGGGACTTCCTCTTCCCCTTGTAATCAGGATCTGCAGGGTCAGTGGGGAGGAGGCCAAGGTCACAGAGGAAGAGCTTCTGGGGGGATGGGGTTGCAGGTGAGGCAAAGGAGGGGGCTGGGAGGGAGAGTTCTCAGAGGACTGTGGAGTGGTTGTGGATGACTGTGTGTGTGCCAGCAAACCAGTCCCTGTGAGTGTGGAATCAGTCCCCTGAGCTTGCTTGTGTGCACGTCTAGCCCTTGGTTTGGGGGATTCTGTGCTTTGGACAGGTAGTGTGCTAGGAATTGTGGGTGCTGCAGGGGTAGGAGGGGTTTGGGACTGTTGGAGGAGGGACACTGCTGCCGTCAGGGAGGAGGCCACGGACTGGTTGGTCCTCTGTAGGGCAGACATGCCCGAGGAAATGCCCTCCATGAATGACACCAGTTGTGTCAACAGACCTCTGTGTGCATGGAGGACCTTCAGCATCGACGTCTGCCCCACAGCATCTGTCTAAGTAAGTCCACAGACTCCTCACTCAGGGCAGCAGGGGACACAGGGGCAGGGGGTGCGCTGCCTGGCACAAAGGAGACATGCTCACGAACACGGGAGCCTACAGGGACCTCTGGGATGGGAGCCGATGGGAGTGGAGTGGTGGTGGTGGTGGTGGTGGTGGCGGTGGCGGAGACAGCCTCAGTAGCTGGGGTTTGGTGACTGCTGACACCCGCCTCCACAGGGGAGTCATCCTCAGAGCTGCTGTGGCCTTCAGCTGGGGGGGATGGTGCTGACGACTCCTCTGTGTGGCTGAAATCGCCCTCCGTGCCACTAGGTCCACCTGACTCCTCTCCTTCTGTCCCTGTAAGGCTCTGTGGCTCCTCCTGTTCCATGGAGCTGTCCCCTCCTGTGGCCGTGGATGTATCTGGATAGGAATAGGAAGTAACAGAACAACATCAGTCACCTGCACCGACTGCACACACCACAGTGAGTACATCACATCACAGGGCAAGCCCTGGCATCATCAGCTGAACACAGCTCAAAGTGCCAACACTGTTTAGAATAAGACAATTGTAATTTCCAACATCAACCATGGCACACATATCCCTCCTTGATTTGCACACATATGTCTGTTGCATGTTGGATGCTAATACCCCAATGTGCCAACATGCACCACCCACACATTAGTTGTACATGCAAGTGAACATGTAGGAGTATGTCACTAGACCCACAGCACATCTCTTGCGACTGACTCAGCACAGGTGTCCGGATGAAGGGATGGGCAGAGACTCACAACACACACTATGATGTACTCATGTCCTGATGGGCAAGGCCACAAGGGGGTGCATGGTGCACACTTGAACACAACGCAGGCTCACTCATAGCAAGTTCAATGCCATGGCACTGGGATGCCCTGTAAGTCAGTCAACACTGTCTCCTGTCACAGGGGCCGGGCATCCAGACAACAACAATATGCACTGACTCACAATCCTAGCTCAGGGGCAAATCTGACTCTGCAGATGACCGGCGCACTTGCCCATCCCATGCAAACAACATATCCAGGACCCAGAAGACCCCACATCATGAAAATCAGACATATGAGTCTCAGCAAACAAGAATCCATGTACATTAACACATCACAGTCTGCCATGCATATAACCCTGCTGCATGAGGGACAGAGTTGCATACACCATTATGCGCTGTCAGATGCTCACACACCTATATGTCACACAGGTCTTGTCTCCCACAGTCACATTGCAGATGTCATGCTGACCCTCGGAATCATGGACACCCCAGTTGTACGTAGCAACAAGCCACACCCTAATGACACAGAGGCACACACCTGAGGGCACATGTCACGAAGCACAACCTGCAATTTCACACACAGGAGTGGGATTACAGAGTGTTTCTGAATGCCCTTGAGGGGGCAGGACTGGGCAGGACTAAGTGAAACAGTGTTTTGCCCCGGACAGTAGTCAGGTGGCTAAGCAATTGTGGCATACTTGCCATACCTACTCCTGATGCCCAAAAATTGGAGTACCCTGCTGCATGGTTTTGTATTGAATACCCCAGAAACATGTTGCGAGTCAGACCAGCAATTGGTACACATCTCAAGGGCACACACAGTTCACATGTCAGATCTCAGGCATTGTGTAAACAATTGACCCACCCATGACACACACAACAGAGTCACGGGAACTGATGCTGACTGGTACCTGATACATAGCTGACTGCAGGGACACAGTGCCCTAGTGACACAATCCAAAGACTGTAGGGGCCACACCTGTGGAACAGATGAGGAGGGTGCATCACACAGATGAGGGACCTGATTTGGGGACTACAAGACCTATGTAATGTGGAAGTGTGACCCGGACAAAAGACTGCTATTTGCATGTCAGACATAGTACAAAGATCAGGCATGGACTCACCCCCTTCCTGCTGCTGTCTAGCCTTCAGCTGCCTATCCAGGTCTGGGAAGACCACCGCCAGTATCCGGAGCATGTGGGGAGTCAGGGTCCGGTGTCTGCCCCTCCTGCGTAGAGGTGACAGCTTCAGCTGGACTCTAGCTTTCCTCCTCTGGCAGTTGCGGATCCGGCGCTTGTAGACGCCCACAGAACGAACAGCCCGGGCGATGGTCAGGCAGATCTCCTGCTTCTGGTGGGCATCAACCTGTGAGGAGGACAAAGTGAAAAGTACATTAACACACATGCCCGAGATTTGTGCAGCACACAATTAGATATACATGTCATCATCACAAAGGGAACATAATTACACAGGTAGTGCAAACCTGTGAAATGAAAATTCACATGCATGTCTGACATGTTAACAATGCATGGATAGTTTAAGCTGGCAAAAATGCACTTTAGCAGCAGGGAAAATATTCAGTACATGTCCCTACACACTTTGGGGGATGAAAGTAGTCAGTGATAATGCTTGCCACTGCTGTACACACTGCTAGTACTGCTAGTCAGACAACATGCTTAATTAGAAAGGCAGTGGACAGCACACTCACCTGCTCCCCTGGTGTCCCATAGAGCTTTCTGTACTCTGGAAGGAGCCCGTCCAGCAGGGCCTGGTTCTCCTCCTCAGTGAAGGCTGGGGCCCTCTCCAGTGTACGTGCCATAGCAGGAGCCAGAGGATGCAGAGACAGCAGCAGTGGTAGCAGGGATGTGGTCCAGTAGCATGTAGTGCAGGCAAGTGAGCTCCCTGGGGTCCAGCCAGCCGTATATCTGTGCTGCAGAGGCAGACTCTGTGCCATGTGTCCAAAGTGCTAGGTCCAACACGGTTGCATTCTATGAATCTGGCCAATCCATTTAAAAGTACGACTCGTACACGCCTTCCGCATCGTTCAAATCTTCACCTTCATGGAACACTTGAAATTGCAACATTGTTGTAGGCATCCAACTGAATATCCAGTTCACAACTCGTACAAGTTTTGAATCCGCATCCGTCTCCATGATAGTCCTGAGCCAATGAGTGCGCCCGGCTTGTACAACTGATTGTACAACGCGTATTTTGAATGTACACATGCACCCGTCTCCATACGATTCAATGGCCAAGGCGTACGCACGGCTTGGACATGACCCGTGCAATGCGTACGCATTGTCACCCGCGTCGGACCTCATTGCATTCAATAACAATGCGTACGCACGGCTCGGACATGACCCGTGCAATGCGTACGCATTGTCACCCGCGTCGGACCTCATTGCATTTAATGACAAGGCTTACGCACGGCTCGGACATGACCCGTGCAATGCGTATGCATTGTCACCCACGTTGGACCTCATTGCATTCAATGACAATACGTACGCACGGCTCGGACATGACCCGTGCAATGCTTACGCATTGTCACCCGCATCGGACCTCATTGCATTCAATGACAAGGCATACGCAAGGCTCGGACATGACCCGTGCAATGCGTACGCATTGTCACACGCGTCGGACTGCATTAGTGTGACTATTAGATGGATGCAACACACAAATACTGTCCATGGACACCTGCACACACCTGCCATACAATAGCATTGGCCAAACAGTGTCCCATGGCATGTGAGGCTGTATTCCTTGGGCGTTTGAGGGGGCCACAGCAGTTTTTTTGTTTGGCACTTTGTGCAGCCACTCCCAGGCTGTTATCTTGTACATGGGGGTAGAGTCCTTTGTGTGTTGTGCACATTAGCACTGTGATGTGCAATTGGACAGTAATTGGCATGAGTGAAGGCCACAGTGTCAGGTTGAATATGTTTGGGGCATGTTACATTCACCCTGAGTCCTGGGGGTGATGGCATGTACGTCACAGTGAGACCTGTAGCCCCAATACTGATGTGCACCCACAGTCTGTGCGCATGTTGTGTCTCAGATGTGTCTGATCACATGTTACCAATGGGTGACAGTCTCCACATCCATGTGGTATATGCATCAACCTTGATGGGGTGTGTGTCTAAGAGACGTACATGTAGAGCCGGCATGGACAACAGTGGCCACTACCTGTGGGACTTACGCTTGCCTTGTGGTGTGTACGTGCTATGCCATGTCCTTTGCTGTGTTGATGTGGCAATAAAGGGAGCCTGGGTTTCTGCATGGCAAAGATCTGTGATGCCTGGGAGACATGAGTCCTCATTAGTCACTGGGGTGGGTTTTTTCGAATGTTGCAGCAGCACAGAGGTTGGGTGACACAGCCAGATGATTAGCCCATTGCACTACATGGGACTCATGTGGACATGTGGAATTGAGATGTGAGGTGGTGGTCTTGTAGGCGACATATGTGTCCATGACCAACAGCACACACCTCAGTACATTGTGTAATGTCATGAACTAGCATGTGAGAGTGATCGTGGTCATGGCCACATGGGGGGATGTACTGACAATCTTCCTTTGTGCATCTCTGTACTGCAGGGCACCAGCTGTGCATTGTCCGTTCCAAGACCTTGCAACCATGCAGGAACGCAACAGCATCAGACGGTGCCGCTTCACCGGCCACTGATTGAGAAGTTGGCGGAGCAGTTGGCGCCACATCTGCTACCTGGACGGACATACCCTAGAGCACTGACCCCAGAGGTGAAGGTGATGGCAGCCCTGCACTTCTTTGCTACTGGTACCTTCCAGTACACTGTGGCTACTGCTGGTGGTATGTCGCAAACGATGTTTAGTCGGGTGCTACGCGATGTCTTGGAGGGGATGTTGCAATTCCTCGACCTGTATATCAAGTTCCCGAGCCAAGATGAACTCCCTGAAATTAAGGATGCCTTTTATATACTGGGGAGGATGCCAAACGTCATTGGATCCATTGACGGGACACATGTTACCCTGATACTACCACAGGCACATGAGCAGGCATACTGTAACAGGAAGCACTACCATTCGATCACTGCTCTGGTGGTCTGTCTTGCTGACAAGTTGATCACACATGTGTGTGCACGGTTCCCTGGTTCGGCGCATGATGCCTACATAATGAGGAGTAGTCACATTGCAACGCTGATGTCACAGATGCCAACTCAGCGTGCCTGGCATGTCGGTGTGTACTGACTGTTTCTCATTGTGTGTGTTTGTCATTGTTGTATTCCACACTCCTACCAAACTCATCTACTTGTTCATTTTTGTGTGTGTAGGTGACTCCGGATACCCCAACATGCCGTGGTTGCTGACACCCCTCAGGAACCCTGTGACACCAGCCGAGCTGCGCTACAATGAGGCACATGGTCAGAGCAGGAGGGTGATTGAGTGGACATTCGGCCTCCTGAAAAGTCACTTTCGCTGCCTGGACAAGACCGGAGGGGCCCTCCCATATGAGCCTGCAAAGGTGTGCAAAATAATACTGGTCTGCTGCATGCTACACAACATGACGGTGCGGAAGGAGGTGCCTCTCATCCTGGATGAGGATGACGACGACCAACGTCCGGCGCCTGTGGAGGATCCCGGCCTGGGCCAGGATGCCAGTGATGATGAAGATGATGGTGACGTCCGCTCCCAGCTCATTAACAACTTCTTCACCTGAAAGTGAGTTTCCAGGAATGTGTTGAGCCAGCTCTGTTGCTGTCTGAGTGTGTCTGTGTGCCACTTGACTGGATGCGTGCTGTGATGTGCCTATTCAGATGGTGTGTACTCCACAATAGGGTAGTACTGCTAACTAGTGTTTGTGTAGGTGTTTTGCAACATGTTTTGTGCATGTGTATTGCATTTCTCTCCAGTTCGTCTGTGCTTTTGACTGTATCTTGTCTGTCCTTCCCAGGGTCCTTTGCCTGTTGTGTGGTCAACACTGACCCCCAACACCAGTGTGGAAGTTGAGAATTCCCATCAACTGATGTACCACACATCCCCGGACTTCCATTCTCCAAAACATTGTGAGCGTGTGTCCACTGTTACGTAGAATTACCGTGCAACTATTGTGGAATAAACGTGTTGCTTGTGTGTAATTAACCTGTGCTACGCTTTGTTATGTGCGTTGTCTGTCTTCCCACATCTGAGTGATATCTGCTTACCTCACCTGTGGACTTGTTACCACTGATTGTGCTTGGTGTTGTGTCTGTGCAATGCCAATGTGTTTCAGGTCAACACCATTGTGTGTGATGAGTCACATGGCCATGGTGAGTATGTTTTGTGTTGCCATAGTGGTGTGTCTCCCTCACATGTGTCACATCCCCATGACTGACCTTACGTTGATCACATTGTTGCAGTATTTGGCATGCACTGTGTTGTGTAGCAGATCGACTTCGCCCTGAACAGGACAAGTTTGAATCACAACAGAGGCAAGTTTGGTGTACTGGTGAGTTTATTTACAAACATGTGTGAGTGAGGTGCACAGGATGTTGAGTGCTGTACACTGGTTTGGGAATCCAAAGTTCACATTTGAGTTGGACGTTCTGGTAGATGAAATGTCCAGAGTAAAGTCCACAGTCATCTGATACATTGGCCCAACATGAACTCTCCATGTCATGTGGGCGAGTTGTATGCGATTGGACAAGGTGAACGGGTTGCGCACAAAGAACATTGTCCAGAACAGCTTTAGAGGCCCTGGGGGATGTGCTCGGACATCTGCCTCTCACATGTCCTTCTTCGGATGACCCCTCTTCTTCCAGGGGGGGGGATCCTCATGTGCAGGCCTCTCCGCCATAGTCCTCCTCCCACCCTGTGGCGCTGGCAGATGGTGTTGCGACAGATGTTGTGGGCACACAGGGGGTGGGGACAGGTTGGTGTTAATCTGGCGGAGGCATTGTAGTATGTCCCGATGCACCGCAGTAAGGGCATCTCACTTTGCCTCCATGCGGGCATGGTGGGCGACCTGCTCCTGTTGCATGTCCTTGAGGATCCCCACTACCTGGCCAATCCTCCGGTGCTAACCTGGTACGCATCTACGATGCGTGCCAGTTGGGGGTCATCATGCAGTCCAGACCCCTCTGCAAGGCGTGCCCTGTGCCTCCCACCCCTCCCAGCACCCCTCTCCACACGGGCAGGACCAGCGGCAGTATGCACAGGTGACCCTGGGACCCCTTGGGTGGTGTTGCTGGTGGTGTTGGCTGTAGCTTCCGGGGGGTCCTGTGTCCCTATGCTGTGGTTGTTGATTGTCCTTGGTCTGTCCGTGTTGGCGGGGGTGCCCTGTCAGTGTCCAGATGGTGGAGGCGTGGGCACAGGGGGGGCAGATGTTGCTGCTGCTGGTGCTGCATGATGGCTCACACCGGAGGGGCCAGGTTGGACGTCGTCATCCGAAGAGGACAGTGAGAGAGTCAGACCAAAGAGCTCAGTGTCCAACAGAGTCTGGGACTGGGTATCCTCGTCATTTGTCAGTGGGTGCCCAGCACGACCTGTGTTTGGAAGAGACACACAATGTGATTTATGTTTCTACATGCATCGTTGGTTCACAAACATGACATTTTCTACTTTTATAACAGATGCCTGCCTGTACATTGCTTTTTCCCAGCTTGTCACGGACGAGTTTGATCTTGTTGTTGGCCATTTGCCAGCATGGCCTTGTGCTCCCCACAACAGAGCCCAGTGTCAGACATCTTGTTGGTCCCTTCCCACTCCCTGTGAGGCGAGTATGGTTCAGGTTGATCTTGCTGGGCCATGTGGGTGGGTGTAGGTTGTCTGTGACTGCGAGTCCCATCATACTCTTGGCTACACCCCCCTTCCAGCATGCCCATGCTTCCTCCCTCTTGACTCTGCTTCCCTGTGAGGGGGTGTGGCAGCAATAGCAAGATGGCTGACTGTGGAATCCTGGTGTTTGTTTGGCTAGCCGTTCTAGCATGGCCTTGTGCTCCCCACAACAGAGCTCAGTGTCAGACATCTTGTTGGTCCCTTCCCACTCCCTGTGAGGCGAGTATGGTTCAGGTTGCTGGGCCATGTGGGTGGGTGTAGGTTGTCTGTGACTGTGAGTCCCATCATACTCTTGGCTACGCCCCCCTTCCCAGCATGCCCATGCTTCCTCCCTCTTGACTCTGCTTCCCTGTGAGGGGGTGTGACAGCAATGGCAAGATGGCTGACAGTGAAATCCTGGTGTTTGTTTGGCTACAAGTCCCAAGTGAGCCCCTGTGCTTCACACAGCAGCAGCCAGTACGGGAGATCTATTGCTGATATTTAATGAGGTGTGTGTCAAAGCATTGTACCCGGTGAGTTGTGTGGAGTTTGTTTTGGGGGGTTTCTCCCCATGCTGATTAGTATGGTCAGGGCTGTCAGTCCTCCTTCCTATCATGAAACGTGCTTCCATTGTAGGGGGTGCAAGTTGTCTTTCAGGATGTTAGTCAGTGGTGTCCTGCTTCTGATTTGCACACAGTCCCTAGCAGGACCCAGTGTCAGCCATCTTGTCAGTCATTTTCCACTCCCTGTGATGTGGGCATGTTTCAGAGAGGTCTTGATGGGTCAATCAGGTGGAGGAGCATTATCTGTGACTACAGGCCCCATCATGCTTTTGGCTACACTCACTTCACCTGCATCCCCACTATTCCTTCCTGACAGTCAGCTGCACTGTGATGTGGTGTGTTTGTGGTGGCAAACTGTCTTGCTGGATGTATTTGGCTTAGTGCCAGTGGCTTGCTCTATTTGTTTGTAGGTTGGTGCATGTCATGACACAGTCCCCAGTCACTATGAGATGGCAGGTATTGTGTTTGTGTGACTGGCATACACATCTTGGGCTGATTATCTATTGGTTAGTGTAGGTTTGCTTGGGGTGCATGGTTTCACTGTCCCCTTGCCACACAATCTTGGGTTTGTTGTTTGTGTACTCACCAGTCTCTGGGATGTCTGTTAGGCCATGGACGCTCTCTGGTGGTAGCATGTCCCGCACCTTCTCCTCCCAGGTCCTGAAGTAGACTGGTTTGGCAGGAGGGCCACCGCCGGTCCGCTGACTCAAGGCGTGATCTTTCTTGATGAGTTTTTTGACCCTCCGCCGCACGTCATACCACCTGTTCTGGTTATCGTCCTTTGTGCGCAATGTTGGTGCTTGTGCGTTCACCTTGTCCACAATCCTCGCCCACAATTTTGTTTTCTGTGAGATGGGGGTCCTTTGAACCAATGTACCAAACAAATGTGGCTCTACTCTGATGATCTCGTCTACCAGCACTTCTAACTCACTATCTGTGAACTTTGAATTCTTCTTTGGGAGCATGGTGATGGGTGGTGGTGGTGAGGGATGTGTGTGTGAGGGTGCAAGTGATGTTGGTTTTGTGTTGGTTTTGCTGTGTGTATGTGTGTGTGCTTTTGTATGAGGTGCTGATGGTGTGTGAGTTGTGTGATGGGTGAGTTGTGAGTGTGTCTGTGGTTGCTGTGTACTGGTGTTTGCTGCTGGCTGTGTCTCCTGTTTGCAAGGGATGATGGTAGTGATTGTAGTCCTTTATATAGTTGTAGTTGTGGGTGTGTCTTTGTCCAATTAATTTGTGTTGGGTATTTATTGGCTTAGTCATTGCTTGTTTGGTCCTTTTTTTGTGTTTTTTCCTTTGTGTTTTGTAGGCATGTAGGAGACGTTCATGTGACGGAAACGGATGCTGCTGTTGTCTCGTGCGGGCTTCTCTGCCTCATTCACTCTGCCTGTCTTTGGTAGGCGTTGTTCGCGGCGGTCTCTATTGCTTGTGTGCCAGGTTGTCTGTGCGTGTCTGTCATGCGGCTTGGTCTCCGTGCGAGTCGGTCTGGTTTTACACGCATTGCATCGTACTGCGCTAATCGTACATCGCGGGTACGGGTCGGTCGGGTTGATTCCGGGTTCGTGTCGGTCGGTGAAAATCGCATCGGTTTTCCGGCCGGATCACTATTTTCCCTCCAGCTCGGTCGTACGGATCGTATTCCGTACGTGTCGGTTGTAATTCACTTGCGTTGCATCGTACTGCACGGGTCGTACGGCGCTGGTCCGTGTCGGTCGGTATTCGGTCTGGGTCCGTGTCGGTCGGTTCGTTTTGCAGCCGGAATCGGAATCGGCTCCTAAGTGCAACTATAGGGAAAATGTTGAATAGCGGAGGGGATTAAATAACTATTCTCACTCCAGGGAGTGCAACAGTAGGGAATGTGTTGGATAGCGGATGGGAACAATTTACTATTCCCACTCCAATGAGTACAACAGTATGGAAAGTGTTGGATAGCGGAGGAGAATAATTTACTATTCCCACTCCAGAGAGTGCAACAGTAGGGAAAGTTTCGGATAGCGGAGGGGTAAAAATTACTATTCCCACTCCAGGGATAGCAACAGTAGGGAAAGTGTTGGATAGCATGGGGGTAAGAATTACTCCCAGCAAGAGCAACAGTAGGGAAAGTGTTGGATACTGGAGGGGAATAATTTACTATTTCCACTCCAATGAATGCAACAGTAGGGAAAGTGTTGGGTAGCGGAGGGGAATAATTTACTATTCCCACTCCAATGAGTGCAACAGTAGGGAAAGTTTTGGATAGCGTTGGGGATAAAATAACTATTCCCACTCCAGGGAGTGCAACAGTAGGGAAAGTGTTAGATAGCGGAGGGGTGAAACTTACTATTCTCACTCCAGGGATACCAACAGTAAGGAAAGTGTTGGGTAGCAGAGGGGTAAAAATTACTATTCCCACTCCAGAGAGTGGAACAGTAGGGAAAATGTTGGATAGCAGCAGGGTAAAAATTACTATTCCCACTCCAGCAAGTGCAACAGTAGGGAAAGAGCTGGATAGCAAAGGGGCCAAAACCAAATAGAACACCTATTGAACCTAAATCCCCTAACAAAATAAAAACAAAACAATTCCCAAAAATATTTCTCAATTAATAAATGAATATGAATGATCAACTAATGATTAATTTATTTAAACTAAATTACTTTCCACCCTCTACACCAATAAACACCAAAACACACACCTACAAATATTTACACAATTTCTATAACTAATTTTAAATTAATAAATAAATAACAATCAACAACAAATCATTAATTTTTTTTTTTTAATTTCTACCCAACATTTACAACTGTAAACCCCACAACTCACACATCAAAATTATTCCACAAATAGCATATTTAAAATTTAATTAATTAATTAGCATTAATTAACAAATAATTAATTAACTAAAGATAATTTACCTCCCACCATATTCCCCTATAAATGACACCATTAATGTTGTAATAAATGACACAATTAACATAATTATTCAACAATTAATTAATTAATTAATAACAATTAACAAGCAAATTAAAAACAATTAATAATAAATTAATTCACACAATTAACACTATAAAGTAACATTAAATAAATATTATATAAAAAATAGTGAAAAATATATTAAATGAAATTACTTCCCACCCTTCTCCCCTATCAACCCACAACCCGCTCCTAAAAAAATGACACAATTAACATAATTAACAAGTAATTAATAATTATTAATAACCAATTCATTAATACATTAATTTCCACTATTAACAATATAACATATTGAATGCATAAATATTAATTAATAAAACTATTAATTAGTTAATTAGTACGGAACGTTTTCCGCACAAATCGTAAATCGGAAAGCCGGTCCGGATCGTACTAGTACGGTTGGACTGCATTTTTACAATTTGTACGGAAAAGTGTCTGGGTCCGTCTGGTACAACTTTTCCCAATCCGATTTGTAAGAATCGGGCTGATCCGTACAAATCGGATCGGGAAAAGTTGTATTTTTCCCATACGAATCGTACTTCACGGGTCGGACGGGACTTGTACGATTTGTATGGAAATATTTACTGATACGAGTCGGACGGGAAAAAAAAATACAGGATCGGAATCGGCCCCAAAATGTTAAATGCATAAATATTGATTCATACAAAATATTAATTAATTAATTATAATTAAAATACTTCCCACCCTATTTCCCTATAAACCCACAACCCGCTACGGAACTAAAACGCAAAATTTTATAAAAAAAAAAAAATAACTTGTAAAAATGATTTATAAATTTAGTATAATTAAATTACTCCCCACCCTATTCCCCTTTAAACCCACAACATGCTACGGAACTGAAACGCTGAATTTACTTTGAAAAAAAATAAATAAAAAACTTCTAAAAATGTAACACATATATAAAAAAACAAATGCAATACTTAGACAAAAAATAGAACACATACATTTAAAATACATACTAAAATACATAACACTAAAACAATGATATTTTTAACAACTATATTTCTGCAAACGATATTAATGACTTCGATGTTGTTGAAAACGATATTACTTACCTTAGACTCGATATTCTTGACCATGATATTCTGACGTCTATATTTTTGTATCACGATATTTTGCACTCAATATTAGTGCAAGTCGACATAAACAACTCAATATTCTGTCTGTTTACCCTCTATATCCTTATCTTTACTCTAGTGTGGCACTCTTTACCCAATCTGTCACAACAGGTGCACCCCTCTTAAGCTTTCCCCTCACCACTAGTGCAGCTCTAAACATCCTCACTTTCACACCACAGGAAACTTGAACAACCTCACCCTCACCACTAATGCAACCCTACTCATACTCATTTTCACCATGTGTGCAGCCCTACTCTTCTTACCTTTACCACTGGGGCAACCCCCTTCACCCTTACCTCGACCGCTAGTGCTAGAACAGACTAGGGCAATTGGTCTGTAGCACTGTTTTGTAATAGGTAGGGTATGCAAGTTTCACGGCATGGCAACAATTTCCTCTAACTCCAAAGAGATCTTCCTCTGTGATTTCAACCTGCATTGGAATGACCCCAATGACCCTTACGTCAATACCATCAAAGACCTCCTAAATGACCAAGCCCTGACTCAATCCTGCTCTCTTCCAACTCACTCAAAAGGAGCCACCCTGGACTGGATCATATCCAAGGATTCTGTAGTCAAACTCATCTCTATAGACCCTTGTGACTGGTCCGACCACCACACCATCTCCTTCATCTTACCCGGATCACTCAAGACTAAGCCCCTACAACCGATGATTCCCAAACGCTGGATTAGAGACACCAAAAACCTGGACCTTACGAAGCTGGAGGCTCGCTGCAAACTTGACCTCTACCTGACCTCGAACACAACCACAATCAATTACCTCTATGAACACTACTCGGCGTCTATGTCGAACATTCTAGACGACCTTGCCCCCCTGAAACTAAAGAGAACACAAATCAAAGACAGAAACCCCTGGTTCTCCGCCTCCCTCAACTCAGAGAGGAGATCCCTACGTCAAGCCGAAAGAATCTGGAGACAGCACCCGTCTACTGAGCACCTTAAACTTCTCCGGCAGGCAAGAAACTCCTACAACAGTCACATCCTCAACTCAAAAAAAGAATACTTCAGATCCAAACTGGGGAATGCCACGAATAGACCCCGCAAGCTCTTTGAACTGGTTAAACACCAATCAAACAAGCTGGCCAAAACCCCTAAAGAATCCCCGAAGTCTCTTATATCTTCGGATGAATTCTCCTCCTTCTTCGCCGAAAAAATTGCCTCCTTAGGAATTGAAATCCGATTGGCCGCACTCTGCTAGTCCTACCAGCGTGTTACCCCAAAGAATTGTGGTCCGTGAAGTAGCGTCGGCGGGTACGCCTATGCCAAAAGTTTAAAATGAAAATAAGTGTCGCGTTAGCCATCCCTGGACACGTGTTTTGAGGTAGTTGCCTCTCGTCAGCAGGTAGTAGGTATGTGTGTAGGGTTACTGCATAGGCTGCCAAAAAATATTCTCAGGTAAAGTACCACTCAAGGCGCGCAGGTGCGTAGCCATGGGCTCGTCAGCCCCACCGGCTCAAGGGAGCCTGAATGTAAACAAAAATCCGATTGGCCGCACTCTGCTAGTCCTACCAGCGTGTTACCCCAAAGAATTGTGGTCCGTGAAGTAGCGTCGGCGGGTACGCCTATGCCAAAAGTTTAAAATGAAAATAAGTGTTGCGTTAGCCATCCCTGGACACGTGTTTCGAGGTAGTTGCCTCTTGTCAGCAGGGAGTAGGTATGTGTGTAGGGTTACTGCGTAGGCTGCCAAAAAATATTCTCAGGTAAAGTACCACTCAAGGCGCGCAGGTGCGTAGCCATGGGCTCGTCAGCCCCACCGGCTCAAGGGAGCCTGAATGTAAACAAAAATCCGATTGGCCGCACTCTGCTAGTCCTACCAGCGTGTTACCCCAAAGAATTGTGGTCCGTGAAGTAGCGTCGGCGGGTACACCTATGCCAAAAGTTTAAAATGAAAATAAGTGTCGCGTTAGCCATCCCTGCACACGTGTTTCGAGGTAGTTGCCTCTCGTCAGCAGGGAGTAGGTATGTGTGTAGGGTTACTGCGTAGGCTGCCAAAAAATATTCTCAGGTAAAGTACCACTCAAGGCGCGCAGGTGCGTAGCCATGGGCTCGTCAGCCCCACCGGCTCAAGGGAATTGAACTCAGTACCGCCTCTTGCTCTCAACCCCCTCACGACCAACTGCCTCCCTATGCACCCACATCTCTGACCTTACCCAAAAACGAAGCTTGCTGGACTGACTTCGAAGTCTATGACGAAGACTCCATTGCTAAAATCCTCTCTACATTAAACCCAAACAACCACTTCAATAACCCGCTACCATCCAACTGCCTTGCTGCGGCCTCCCGTGCCATTGTTCCTTGCTGGACCGCGATGATCAATGCCTCTCTCCAGCAGGGATCGATTCCGGACCCCTTGAAAGCCGGCCAAGTCCTTCCTATTCTAAAAAAAACAACGCTTGATCCCGCCTCACCAGACAATTTCAGACCCATCTCCAATATACCCTTACTAGCCAAAGTGTTAGAGAAATGCGTACAACACAAGCTTAGTCAACACATCAACAACTACCACCTACTGGATGACTTCTAATCAGGATTCAGACCAGGGCACAGCACTGAAACAACCATGCTCCACATTGTGGACGACGCCCTCCAAGCCCTTGACCAAGGCAAAACATGCCTCCTAATCCTTTTAGATCTATCTTCCGTATTCGACACGGTCAATCATGAAAAACTACTCGAACGCCTTAAACACAGGATGGGTCTGAACGGCGTTGTCCTTTAATGGTTCAGGTCCTTCCTCCATAACCGATCTCAAAGATTCCTCATTGACGGCATCCTATCAGCTCCCACCCCGGTCACGGTTGGAGTCCCTCAAGGCTCAACCCTGTTCCCTACACTCTTTAATCTTTACTTAGAGCCTCTCACTGAAGTTCTTCGCTCCGCCAATAACTCCTACCACATGTACGCGGATGACACCCAAATTTACATCAATATCTCTTCACTCAAGGAGGTCCTCGCCCTGTACGAAACCCTGAAACTAACCGTCCAGCGGCTTGCCTCTAACCAGGTACTTTACCTATTTTTAATTGCAGGCAGTCTACACGGCACCCCTCTACACTTACCTACTCCCTGCTGACGAGAGGCAACTACCTCGAAACACGTGTCCAGGGATGGCTAATGCGACACATACTTACTCTTACACTTCGTAGCATAGGCGTACTCGCCGTCGCTACTACATCGCCCATAGTTCCGTGGGGCAACTTGCTGGTATGACGAGCAGTGTGCGGCCATTTATATCTAATTCATTACGGCTCTCCTGAGCTACCGGACTGACGAGTCTTTGACCGGCACCTGCGCGCCTTGAAAGGTACTTTACCTATTTTTAATTGCAGGCAGTCTACACGGCACCCCTCTACACTTACCTACTCCCTGCTGACGAGAGGCAACTACCTCGAAACATGTGTCCAGGGATGGCTAATGCGACACATACTTACTCTTACACTTCGTAGCATAGGCGTACTCGCCGTCGCTACTACATCGCCCAGAGTTCCATGGGGCAACTTGCTGGTATGACGAGCAGTGTGCGGCCATTTATATCTAATTCATTACGGCTCTCCTGAGCTACCGGACTGACGAGTCTTTGACCGGCACCTGCGCGCCTTGAAAGGTACTTTACCTATTTTTAATTGCAGGCAGTCTACACGGCACCCCTCTACACTTACCTACTCCCTGCTGACGAGAGGCAACTACCTCGAAACACGTGTCCAGGGATGGCTAATGCGACACATACTTACTCTTACACTTCGTAGCATAGGCGTACTCGCCGTCGCTACTACATCGCCCATAGTTCCATGGGGCAACTTGCTGGTATGACGAGCAGTGTGCGGCCATTTATATCTAATATCTAGCTATTATTGTTAAATCCCTTGTTTTCAAAGTAAGGCTCTCTTTGTTACACCTTTTTGCCACTAATGATTATTTGTACAGATCGGTTCACTGTCAAAACATCAACTAGAAAAACATCGACGTACAAAATATTCGAGGCAAAAATATTGACAACAAAAATATCGACTACCTATACTTAAAAAGGTAAGTGCAAAAATATTGAGAAAAAAAAGTATTGTTAACAAAAATATAGTTGTATTCAATATCAATTTTTAAATATATACAGATTCAAATATTAAAAATAAAATATATTAAATGCAAACATTAATTTAATAAAAATAAAATATTTGTAATATATATTAAAAAAAATATAACAAATAAACTTAGACACACACACACAGATATATTAACATATAAATATGATTAAACAAATATTTGTAAATGATATTATATTTTAAAATTGTTTAGATAATATAATAATATACCAAATATATATTATATATATATTTATATATATATGTGTGTGTGTGTGTATGTATATATACACACACACACACACACACATAAAATATTGAAAAAACAAACCACTTTAATTAAAATAAAAAAATTAAATATAATAAATGTTTTACAATTTAATAAAAATAATTTACAAACAAAAAACATTAACAATTATAAATATTCTTCTTCTAAAGAAACAAAAACATATTTATATAAATTAAAACAATATAAAATAAGTTATTAAAAAGTATAATCACTACATATAAATTTCCCACTACAACAAAAATAAACAAATTCTTATACTAATAATATTTAAATTTACAACTCCCACCTCACACAACACATCCGAAGTAAAATTGTTACATCACATAAAAGTAAAATTTACCACTCTCACTACAATAAATACAAAATTAGATAAAATATTATATTGAAAAGAACTAACATGTACTATTCCAACTACAATTAATACAACACTAGAAAAGAAGTTTATATTGAAGAGAAATACAATTTAATAGTACCACTCCAATAACTACAAAAGTAGGGAAAGCGTTGGATTGCGGAGAGTTACTGTTTACTATTCCCACTCCAATGAGTGTAACAGTAGGGAAAGTGTTGGATTGCAGAGGGATAAAATTTACTATTCCCACACCAGTCAGTGTAACAGTAGGAAAGGTGTTGGATTGTAGAGGGATACAATTTAATATTCCCACTCCAGTCAGTCTAACAGTAGGAAAAGTGTTGGATTGCGGAGGGGTAAAAATTACTATTCCAACGCTTTTTCTTTGTGGGTCTCTGCCAGCCAGCACTCTTGCTCACAACACCCTGGCAGGAGCCTAAGCCCAATGTGGTGTACCTCCCAGCATTCGTGGCCACTTGTCCTGCTCTTCACTTTTGCGGGCTACTCACCCTGGTGGGACTTGGAGTCCCAGGGTGCAACATGGTCTCTTCCCGCTGTGTCACCGCTGCCACAGGTGAGGGGGAGGCACCTCCATCGCGCTACAAAGCGCTACCTCACCTCCGGTGGCGTGGGACGCGTGCGGGCCGCGCCCGGGCCAAGGTCAGGCCCGTCCTTGCTCGGCAGTGCCAGGAAGAGGCAGGGCAGGGCCACCCCCCTTGGCTCCTGAATCTCCGCTCCAGAGACTCTGGTAAGACTGTATTGGCACTCTTAATCCAGTTGTTTTTGCCCGGCACACTGAATTCATCTCGCAGTTGCGTTGGTCCTTCCTTTTATCCTTTAGTTGGACCTAGTGGCTGATCTAGGGCACCTGTAACCAAGTGCTCCACAAGCACAAATCAGTGGAACTGCTTCATATCAAGTTGTTCATTAACTGTGATATATCTCATATGTACAGTATGACCCTTTATAATTTTTAGTTTGCAATTTGAGTGTTTATTTTTGTTTATTTTCTTTGTTTTTTGGTATATAGCTCGTGTAGCAATTATCTCCAGCTGTAAATTATATTATTGGTTCTGTGCCTTAGGTGGCTCACCGCCCTCTAGGCTTATACCAGGGGTGATTTTCATTTTTTTTCTATTTCTTCTAATCGAACATGGGTGGGAGCATATGTGCAGGAAAAAAAGGGCTCCAGGCCCCCAATCGAAGCCCCTTTGCCCCAAACCTCAATAGACAGGATGCTCCAGAGGGCTATTGGGGTGGTCTCAACTGAAATAGAACTGACGGAGAGGCGCCTGTCTCTCACTCCAGACCTATTTAGACCAGGGCCCGAAGCACTCATTCCCCAAACAAACACCCCTGGTTCCCCACTGAGACCAACAGAATCCTTGTTTAGCGCATCAGAGACATCCTCACCTTCACCTCAACAACTCCCAGTAAAGCCACCAACCTGTAAAGGTGGCACCATCACCTCCACTCTCAAGTCTACCAAATGCAATACTGGAAAGGGGACAGGAACCAAGAGAAGGAAAAGCCCAGCTATAACAAACAGTGTAGATGAAACAGCTAGCAGTGCAAGAACGACCGAATCTCCCACCAACCCCCCCGTCAGCTTCTGATTATCCCCCGTGGGTGAGGAACTTGATAGTGGAGCTGTAGAACCAGATGAGAGCAGATGTAAAGGAAGAGCTTGCTCTCATATTCAAGCATTCAGATGCAGGTCAACAGACTAGGTCAGACTAGGTCGAGCAACAAGGGCAACCCCCGGTAGTATCGCCATTGTCACAGGGATGAGGAAAGAATGTAGCTCACAGACCGATAGCATAGCCCAATCTTCCACTGGCAAAAAGGGGCCCATCATGGCTTCAATCTCTACCGCCCAATTAAGCGACGGAAGGGCAGAGGCTCTTACTGCCGTCTGCTAATTCCTCGATGCACTCTGAAACACCTGGCACTTATCCTTACCACGATCCAAGGCCAACCTCCGGGCCTATCTACTTAGAGCAGAGGGGAGGCAGGGAAAGGCCATATCCAGCAGAGGCCGAGGACATAGGACCAGTGCTATTGATGACACCGACGATAAACCTACCCCCTTCCTCACTCCCTTATGTCATCATTCTAACAGGGGTCCCTGAGATTAACCATGAGCAGATAGAATAGCAGCTAGAACTCAGGAACTCAGGAACAAGTGTCTTTTTTGGTTAACAAGGCACAAGCAGTTGACAGGGCCTGGGGAAATTTTAATGGTCCGAAGAGTGGGTTCGATGGGCAAAAATCCTAAAACAACCCAAGGGGATTGTGTAGTCATCAATTTTAGCAATCCCCAGACCGTACAAAATATTACAGGTCAATTTGATAGCAACCACACACCACGCACCGTGCACGGACCTCACACTCTGGACTTTTTCTACCCGGTCAAACACATCCTGCACTGAACACCAGCATCTAGGGTCCCAAAAAACAGATTCCAGCCATATCAAAATGCAGGCCAACCCCCTAGATCTCTTTTTAATATTCCAGTAGTAAATAGATATGGGCCCCTCGAGGAGGTGGATTGACTTGGGTTGCAAGGGGGCCTTGACCCCAACAATGGGACGGGGGCTCAGGAGGGCAAAAGGGGCAAATACTAGCAGGCTTCTGACACAGCACACCCCCAGTAGTAAAGAATATGTAACAGGGGTCCAGCAACCCTCACCTCCCAGGGGAGCCCTCAACCACCAAGGGTTAGGACCAGCCATGCATAATAATTCATCCTCAACTCCTATAGATTATGTAATCCCCAGCCTAGCCCCCACAATGGAGGAAGTTAAAGCCATCTCTATGGCACGGCCAGTTGTCCCACGTAGTCCTAACAACAACTGTCATGATGCATTTGGCGGTAATACTTCCGCCGGCCACAAACTAAGGATTTTGTCCTGGAACATCGCTGGAATCAAAAATAAACTCCACAGCCCAGATTGGGGGCAGTTTGTGGGCGGCCACGATGTGTGTATATTTCAGGAAACCTGAGCAAGAGAGGATATAGAGAGGGGAGGCTTTGCAACCTTCAACGTGTGGGCCACCACAGGGAGAAGAGGCAGACCCTTAGGGGGCTTATGCATCTGGGTCGCTACCCACCTGGATTGCACGGCGGTCCAACTGAGTACCACATCCAATGACCTGCAGTGTATTGTACTCACTTTCCCCTCCCGCCTAAAACTTACTCTTATTAACATCTATTCCCGTCCTGTAAACATCACCCAGGAATTCCCAACCACAGACCTACTTAACACCTTTATCGATACAGTGCCCCCGAATGCTAGATTGATCATCGGGGGGACTTCAACTGCCAATTCGAGCCCCTGGCTGCCCTCACGGATGCCCCCTCTAGCAAAGAGGACAGTCTTTGGTTAATCCCCGACCCGCAAGTTCCACCGGTAAAGGCCTGGACTCCTTTGGTACTTCAGATAAATGCAGCAACCCTAACCCACTCCTTGAGGGCCAGCAATGGCCGTACCAGTCTGGCCAGCCAGGGAAGCTAACCTTTAATAGAACAGGACAATCCTCCTTGCTGGAGTATATATTAGTGGAGACAGGCATGTGGAGGTGGGTGGTTGACTTAGCTGTCATACCAAGACTAGACAGTGATCATAACGCCCTGACTTTGGAGCTTGATACCCCAGAAATTCACAATCCCACGTCCTCTGGAACCCCCGCATGTACCAACCTAATACTCGCCAACAATAGAAGTAAAATCAGGTGGGGAAAGTTTAAGCAGTCACCAGATAAGGAGGCCGTATTATATTCTAAAATCATCTCGCCCTTAATGGAAATGGAGCTGGCTGTTGAATCACTCGACACTCCACTCACCATCAGTTGACTAGAGGCACTGCATGAACACAAGTCTGACCAACATCTTTTACCCTACAACACATTCTAAGCCCATCAAGGAAGTCAAGCAAACCTGGTTTAACAACACTTGCCGCAAGGCAAAGGGCGCCCTTATAGATGCTATTAAGCTTAAGGATAGACCCTTAATTAAATCAAGCAGGACCCAGTATAGAGATTGTATCAAGCTGGCCAAGAAGAACTGGGAACTTGAAAGGTGGGAAGACATTAAGGCAGCACTTTATAATAGGGATTTGAAGAAGTTCTGGTCTCTAGTGAGCAAAGACGACAGTGTAGAGAACTCAGCAATAGAGCCAAATATCACTGCAGCTGCATGGAAACGGCACTTCCAAGCTCTCTATTCAACTGAGGAACTGATAGAGCCTAAAGATGCAACGGTTTTAGCAATCCCAGGGAATGCTAATGAAGACCCCAAATGGATTACTCTAATAGAAGTCTCAAACGCAATTAGGAAGCTCCCCTTAGGAAAGGCCCCCGGTTTAGACAAGATCCCTGGGGACCTATTCAGGGAGGAACCTAACATCTGGGGACCCTATCTCTGGGCAATTTTCAATGCTATCATGCTAGGTATGAAGATTCCGTATACATGGCTAGGGGCCGAAATCTTCCCAGTGTTTAAGAAAGCTTCACCCCTCTTGCCCTCCAACTACAGGCCAATAATCCTCATAGATGTCACCCAGAAATTGTTCACCAGGATCCTCCTTGAGCGTCTCCACTCTTGGATGGAAGAGCATGAAGTCCTGAGTGCGTATCAGGCTGGGTTTAGGAAGAACACCTCCACCATTGATCAGCTATTCAGGCTCCAACTTCTATACTGGAAGACAGTGTCAATAGAGGGTGGCAGCCTCTATTTGATATTCGTTGACCTCAATTCGGCCTTCGATCTGGTCCCCCGAGCCAAATTATGGGAGGTTCTTGAGCAGCTGGGCATTCCACCCTACCTGTTGTCACTATTCATGTGATTGCATACAGGTAACTTTGCCCAAGTTAGGTACAGGAAATCCAGAGAACTGACCCCCCTGCTTCCCAGTTAACAGAGGAGTGAGACAGGGGTGTGTCATGGCCCCTACCCTGTTTGTCTTTTTACTAACGCTCTGGTGGCCCAATTAAATGAAGTAGCGGACAATGATGCACCGAAGCTGGTGCAAGGCAGGGTCCCAGCAATGATGTTCGCGGACAACACATTGTTGTTGTCCAAGTCTCCCATGGGCATTCATAGGATCCCAGACAGCTTCTCTTTATTTTGTGACGCACCAGTGGCATAAAACATGCGCCATGTTGCGCCATATTTACAAAGTGATGCATCTAGGTAGATGCGTCACTTTGTAAACCCCTGCGCCACATTATACCTGCGCCAGGTATAATGTATGCAAGGGGGGCGTTTTGATGCAAAAAAGGGTCGTAGAAGTGACGCAGTGAAATCTACGAAATTTCACTGCGCCACTTCTAGGGTGCAAATGCGTCAATTTCTTGCGCCTGCCTCACAGCAGGCGTAAGACTGACGCAGGCCCTTTCACATGGGGCTTGCCCCATGTGAAAGGACACATTGCTGGAGTTGCGTCACTTTTGTGACACACTCCAGCGATGCGTCACTTTTGCGCCTACAGATACGTCAGAAATATTGACGTATCTGTGACTCCTTGCGACATGATGCGTCATACTGTAAATATGACGCATTACTGGAGTCGCAGGGAGGGCGCAGTGAAAAGTGGCGCATCACTGTTTTCACGCAGTGATGCGTCACTTTTCATAAATGAGGCCCCGGGTATCTCTTTAAGTCTTTTCTGGATGATATACAGCCCCCCATGGCAAGGAAGCTGTATATCCAGTTCAGAACAGGGACTCTCCCAGTTAATGCCTTCACGAATAAATGGTCAAAAGATCCCTCTGTTGGTTGCCTTGCCTGCAACAGCCCTGATGAGACTGACATACATGTTCTCTTCTTCTGCCCTGGCTATAAATTTGCCAGACGGCGTTGGCTCATACCCTTATGTAAAAATATGGGCTGTACACAGTGTTTGGAGGTGTATAGAATTTTAAGATCTGACACACATCCCCCTATAGTCTTTACGTGTCCTGTTTTTTTAATTCTATGTGGCACAGGCATAGGGCTCTTTTTACCACATCTCTGTAATTGTAAAAAATTTATTTTGCACTCTTTTCGTTTTCAGTCTTAACATCTTTTAACTGGTTTTAACCATTCTTGTTTTTAACTGGTGTAAAGATATTGGATAAACAAAAAAAAATATTTTGGAAATATCATGTAATATGCCATCAATGAATTGTTAAGATTTCACTATCAATGTTATACTTGTATATGAATTTTTACTTTTTATGGCCTATTATGACCGAAATAAAGTTGTTGAAATTGAAATGAACTATTCCAACTCCAGTGAGTGCAACAGTAGGGAATGTGTTGGCTAGCAGAGGGATAACATTTATTATTCGCTCTCCAATAAGTGCACAGTAGGGAAAATGCTGGATAGTGGAGAGGTAAATTGTACTATTCCCACTCCAGTCAGTACAAAAATATGGAAAGTGTTGGAATGCGAAGGGGTAAAATGTACTATTTCCACTCTAATAAATGCAACAGTAGGAAAAGTGTGGATAGCGGAAGGTCAAAATTTACTATTCCCACTCGGGTCAGTTCACCATTAAAAACAAACAAAATATATTAAAAAAAAAAAATTTTTTTAAAACAAAGTAAACAAAAAATATATACGTATGTTGATAAATAAAATAAATATATATTTAATATAAGAAATGTTAAAAAATGAAAACATATTATAATACATATCACAAATACCTACAAATATTATTATAAATAAAACACAAAAATAATTTTCAAACAAATAAATATTTTATTGAGAAATTATTTCTTAACAAACACATTAATTATTACATACAGTAAGTTTGGGGGCTCCTGAGGGTGGCAATCGCAGATTGTCCACCCCCGGGTAGCATCGGGCGATAGTATGGCCGGACAGGTGGCGCGCGCTCTCCTTTTTGATTGGTGGCGGCGCGAGCGCGAAGGCGACGTAATAACCGTCGTGCATTGTGGCTGAGGGGCGTGAGGTAGGCGGTTGTGTTTTTGGGCGTTAATTTAGTGACTGCGTGTATTTTCAGTCATGGACGCAGCCGCTTCGGTTCGCGAAGCACTGCGGGTTTTATGTGAGGCAGGGCGGGAGGATTTGGTGATGCCTGGAGTCCTGTCACAGGCGTGGGTGGGCCTTGAAAAGAAAACACGCAAGGCAGCAGGAGGGGTGGCAGCTGTAGTAGCAGCATGCATATCGAGTGAAGGCTCTCCAGTGCCTTCACTCGGCGTCAGCAATTTTAATGAAGACACCTTACCGGCGAGTAGCGCGCTTCTGCCCCAGGCTCCTGGGATGGTGTCAGGGCCGGCTCTGATAAAGAGAGGGAGGGGCAGGCCACGCACACGTGCTGCTAAAGAGTTGTTGACACAGCAGCAAGGGAAGAGCGTAAAAGACTTGCTTTCTCCTCAGACTGCTCAGGGAGTGTTGGGGAAAGAAAATACACCACCTAGTGGCTTGTCCCGAGAATTTCATGAGTCAAAAGGAAAACAACAAGCATTGGTTAAACAAAAACATGATATTTGTATTTTTAACAAGAAACAACTAAGTGGTTCACGCTTTATTGCACAGCCATCAGCGGAAAGGTGTTTGTCACCAATTTTTTCCAGTGCAGGGGATGACCTAATGTCGCAAACAGTACATGTAACCAGTACTTTAGACAAACGTAGTTCCATGTCACAAAAGTTTAATGACGGGGATTTGCTGTCATTGGGAACGGGCGGGGGGGGGTTGGGGGGGATTCTTCTACAGTTTATTCAGGCGAGGCAATGGGAGGTCAGGCACAGGACGTCTTGAAAGAGGGGTTTGAGGGGCAGTGGGTTTGGATGCCAAAAGAGATTATGGATACGGCCCGTCTCTCACAGTTGGAAGAGGGCAGAGCACACGTAGCTGCAAGTTCAAGCGCCCTGCAGCCCCCCGTGGGCGAGACGCTGCCATGCACAAAAAAGGGCAGTGGGGGCACGCCTGCCAGGCTTTTTACGTCCTGCAACGTACGAAGTTCGAAGGAGGGGGATTTTTTAGCGAAATTTCCCACGCCGTTGGATGCCAAGAAAGCGTCTCGTTTTGCGCGAGGAATTCAATGGAACGTTTATGATGGGGGTATTGGGGACGGGGAGCTTCCTGGTTGTAGTAGAAGGGTGGTAGAGCAGGCGAGGAAGGGATGATAAAAAACACGTCAGTTGAAATTGATAATGCCTCTTTAGAGGATGGGGAAATTGAGGACGAAGACGCCCTGGTGCAGGGTTTTTCTCTTTCTTTTGGGGAACAGGGGGGGTCTACTAAAGATATTTCCAGACATTATTTTTCACAGGACAAATCAAAGGTTGATGCACTGAAGGGGATCAAGACCGGAAATGATGCTGAGGGGAGGAAGAGGAGAATAGTGTTGGAAGAAAGACTGGCCATGAGAACAGGTGAGGCGCTTCTTAAATCTCGTCGCAAAAGCTTATGTGTTGATAAAGGCGTGGGCACGGAGGGTGGTGACGGCAAGGCAACATTGGCGGAGGCAGCCAGTCAGGCAGTCACAGACACGTACGCTCAGACACAAAACATCATGAGCCCGTAAATACAGATAAGGGGACAAAAGATGAGGGTAGTACACCGCAGTCAGGTTTGAAACGCTTGCCTTATATGGGTTTCTCGATGCCATTGGGTGCCCACTTGTCCAAAGTCACGAAAGAGAAGATCTGGAGAGGGGATTTCGTCGATGTATTTAAGCTCTTGCATAGAGAGGTCCAGGCAAAAGAGGGTTCCAAGGAAGAGACATGGGAGTTGGCTAGGAGACCTAGGGTACCAACTAATATAGATACCTGGACCTCAGCGTTTCTAATCTTTGCGAGTATATACTGCGAAAGGTTCCCTGACAAGTCAGTGGTGATTTTTAAATATATAGACACCATCCGGAAAGCGGCCATTGAATTTGGTGGGTATGCATGGCAGCATTATGATGGCGAATTTAGGGCACGATTAGTTCTTACACCCGAGAAACCATGGGGCGAAGTGGACAATGAACTTTGGGTGCAATGGATGTATCCACAAAGGCCCCCTCCAGCCATGCATACTGCAAGTGGTTTAGCAGTGCACAGTCGGCCCTTTCAAAATAGGCCCACCCTGGGGGGGGTGGGCAGTTGGAATAGACAGCAGACTTCCAATTCCGGCGCCTGCTGGAACTTTAATAAGGGATTTTGCACAAGAAATCCATGTAAATACAAGCACGAGTGTTCCCGTTGCGGAGGGAGGCATGCCATCACTCAATGTTTCGGGGAGCAATTGCATTTGGGGGGCGGGTTGCCAGGAAGAGGTCGGGGTGGAGGCTTTCAATCTGGAATCAAGGGCTTTTACACCAATTAATATAGACAAATTGAGTGCATATTTGAAATTCTATCCTGACAACAATGAAGCATCACTGCTCGAATGGGGTTTTAAGGAAGGGTTCAAGCTGGGATACCAGGGACCCAGGTGTCGCCGTTTTGTGAAAAATTTAAAGTCTGCAGAAGAGTTCCCACATGTCGTTAGGAAGAAATTGTTGACTGAGGTAGCAGAAGGCAGGATGGCAGGCCCCTTTGACATTTGGCCGTTGGAGGATCTTATCGTATCACCCCTGGGTGTAGTTCCTAAAAAAACAGAAGGGGAATTTCGGATGATTCAGCATCTTTCCTGGCCGCAGGGTGCATCTATCAATGATTTCATTGCTAGGGAGGATTCTATGGTGATGTTTGCCTCTGTGGATACGGCTTTAGGCATGATAAGGCTTTCAGGACAAGATTCCGAGCTGGAAAAATGTGACATTAAGTCGGCTTTTTGGTTATTGCCTGTTCACCCTTCTGATTTCTCTTTGGTAGGCATTCATTTTGAAGGAAAATGTTTCGTGGACAAGGCCCTTCCAATGGGTTGTGCGACATCTTGCAGGCTTTTCGAATCCTTTAGCTCCTTCTTGCAGTGGTGTTTTTCATTGGTAACGGGCCACGAGGGTGTAACACACTATTTAGACGACTTTCTGTTTATGGGAGCTGCAGGTTCCCAACAATGTAGCACAGCGTTGAAAGATTTTCAATCATTTGCTCAGGATATGGGTGTTCCCTTAGCGCCAGACAAAACAGAAGGGCCTAGCTGCTGTTTAACTTATCTGGGTATTGAAGTAGATACTCGGAAGATGGAGGCTAGACTGCCGGTGAAAAAGGTTCTCGAGATGACCAGGCTTTTGGAACACGCCATAAGAGCGGATAAATTGAAATTGCTTGAAGTGCAGTGTTTACTTGGCCATTTGAACTTTGCCTGTAGGGTGTTTCGAGCAGGAAGAGCTTTTTGCAGACGTTTGGGGTTTGCCATGTCAGGCATTCAGCTTCCGCACCATAGGATCAGAGTTACTGCCAATATACGGGCTGATTTGGAAGTGTGGTTACACCTTTTGAAAGATTTCAACTGAGTTACAATCTGGTCGTTGGATGAAGATTTCGTTTGGGACATACAGTTCTATTCTGACGCATCTGGTGCCCATGGCTTTGGCATATTTTGGGAGGGGAAGTGGTGTGCGGAGCATTGGCCGCACACGTGGATTGCTGAAAAGAGAAGCATAGCTTATCTAGAATTTTTTCCTCTTATAGTGGCATTGACTATCTGGGGGCCACAGTTAGCTAACAGAGCAGTGGTTTTCAACGTGGACAACAGAAGTGTAGTTGATCTAGTCAATGGGCAAAGAGTCAGAGATACAAAGTTACTAAAGCTGTTGCAACTCTTTATGTTAAAATGCTTACAGTTTAATATGATTTTCAAGGCTAAACATATTGCGGGAGTGGTGAATAACATAGCAGATGCCCTCTCTCGTTTCCAGTGGGCGAGATTCCGTGGTTTGGCACCCGGAGCATATTGTCAGAAGACACCGGTTCCCTGAGAGGTGTGGGATTTGGCGAGTTGACCACTCATCATTTAATCGAGAGCTCCTTAGCCACCAGCACCAATTTGGCGTACAGAAGTGCTTGGCTGGAATTTTTAGAATCAGGTGCTAAGTATAGATCTCCTAATGGGTCAGGTTTACAGCAGCGTAATGACGACATAATTGGATTCATAATGGGCAATATCCAAAGGAATATATCTTCCACCACTATAGCCGGCAAATTGGCCGGGGTGTCATTCTATGGTAAATTCTTCTGGGGATATGAGCCTTCAGCAGGTGAGATGGGCCGGAGAATATTGCAAGGTTGGGCAAAGACGAACAAGTGGGGTCTGTACAAAAGGGAACCTATATCGCTGAAATTATTACACAAGATTGTATGTGTCCTAAGCGGGATCTGTTTTTCTCATTTTGAATATCACTTGCTGAAACTATGTATGATTTGGCTCTTTTTTGGAGCATTTAGAATTTCAGAATTATTGGGTACAATTCACAATGAGGGCCTCAAAGTTCATAATGTTTCCATGTCTCACTCTTCTATTTTTATCTTCTTAGAACAGTCAAAAACGGACCAGATTGGTAAGGGGTCGAAGGTGGTTTTGCAGGCTATAAATGGCCCCTTATGCCCAAAGCAAGCATGGTCAGATTTTATGTTAGCGGGGGGGCAACATCAAAATTTGTTTTTAGACATCAGGATGAATCACAGCTCACAGCCTCCCAAGCATTGGCGATTCTGCGCAGGGTGCTAGAAAGGGTGGGTGAAGACCCCGTTAATTTTGGGACACATTCTTTCCGTATAGGAGCGGCTTCAGAAGCCGCCAGGTGGGGTTTTTCCCTCAGTGATGTTAAAAAATTGGGACGCTGGACTTCTGATTGTTGCTTGCGGTATATTCGAAATTTGGAAGGCGAGGTTCCTAAGTCATGATATTAATTGCCTTTTCTTTTCAGGTCTTTGTGCCAGTGACACATTGTCCCAACGCCGAGTGTGGATCATTGGACACTCTTTTATTAAGTGGGCCGCTAAGCAAGCAGAGCAAAGGCAGTTTGGGAGAAATTTGGGTTTCCGTTCCGAAGAGATCCTGCTGTCATGGTTTGGTAAGAGCGGCATGAAGTGGGGTCAGCTTTTGCCTCTACTCAGCGAACTGTCTTGTAGAAATAAACCGGCAATGTTGCTGATTCACCTCGGTGAAAATGATCTTGTGCAATTGTCAGGTCTTGGTTTACTTATCGACATGAAAACAGATCTGGAAATCCTGTTAAAAACATGGCCTGAAACACATTTGGTTTTGACAGCGTTAATGCCCCGAAGAGTTTGGAAAGGAGCAGAAAGGTTTACAGCAGTAGAAAGAGCAAGAAGGAAAGTAAATAGAGACCTTCATCGTTTTTGTCACAGTGCCGTAATAGATTGGTTGACTCATGAGTCGATTACGAAAGAGGACTATCAATTTTTTAGACACGATGGCGTTCATTTATCTTTTATAGGTAATTAAATTTATCTGCTAAATATAAGGGAGAAGGTTTCAACAATTTTTCAGATTAGCACGTGGTGTTAGTTTCACGCTGTTTTAGCGACAGCTTTTTCCCTGTTTTAATAACAAATGGTTCTGATGTTTGTATTTTCTTGTTACGACAAGGACATGGATTCCCTTCATATCCCACAAACAAGTACCACCCCTCCGAGCCTCCTCATTCCCCTCCCCCCCCACTTCTTTTTGTTTTTGTCCGTTTTGCTTCTCATAAACACTTTTCCCTGCTTCTCTCAATTTATTAAGATTTTGAATAGTAGGTTTTTGGAATGTTTTTCGCTTGGGGATTTCTTATTTAAATGCGTTTGGAATTTTGGAATATTGTGAGAAAATTTTGAGATCTATGGCAAAGATTATATGTATGAATAAAGTTTTTCACCTGTTTGGCGACAGTGGTGGCATGTGTTCTACCAACTGCGGACGTGCGTCCAGTCAATGAAAGTGGTTGGTTTCGGGTGGGTGGGGGACAGGAAAAACTCCTGTGTGAGGGTTTTTCCTGGTGGCAGAGTTGGAGGAGAGCAAGACAGGCAGGAAGGGTCGGGGGCATCAGGAATAGTTTCGGGCAGAGGGAAGCAAGGGAGCGAGGTTGGAGGCAAGGGGTAGGCAGGAGGGGTAGATAGGGTTTTGGGGAGGAGGATTAGGCCGAACAACGTTGGGGAAGTTGGTTGTTGGGGAAATTTTGTAGGGGTGGGGGTGATAGGCAATGTTCCCTCTAATTTCTTTCCTCTGTATGTGGCAGTGGAGGGTCTCTGTGCGCTGCAACCATGGCTATGTGTGCCAGGAACCAGACTGCGTGTGTGCGCGGCGCCAAATGTCACTCAGAACGTTTACTTTAAAAAGTGAAAAGATGGTGCATTTTCACACTTACAGTGCCACAATAAGTGTCTTAAGGGCAGTTTCCAAATTGGATAAACACGCCATGACATGAATTGGTTACACAGGCAAGTACACTTCAAGTTTAGAAAAGCACAAGACTTAAACGGTGGTACCATCATATGATTTTGATAAATATTGTTAACGTGAGCACTGTTAATTGGGTGGGGAAATGTTGGGAGCCTATACAATATCACATACAAACAATAAGGGAGACATGTCAAGTGGCATCACTAGAGGGGTGACAGGGTTGCTTCTCACGGCGATCTTTGGCATTTTTCCAGTGGTGATAAACTCGATCTAGGTCAACTTTCCCGTTCAGGAGGTAGGCCTTTGTCCTCATCAGCATATCCAAATGCTTCTGCTCTAGTCTATTCCTCAACTTACTCTTGATTGTATTCATGAGGCTGAATCCTCGTTCACAATCTGCACTAGATGCTTGAAACGTTGCGCCGACATCAACAAGCTGAGCCACCACACTATATTGAGCAGCATTGCGTACAGTGAAATTCACCATGTCTTGAAAGGTGGTAAATAACCCACCCTTTACATGTTCTGCCACCACATATTTATAGTCTCTGTATTGTCGAACAACATCTTCTGGTGTTTCGCAATCACCCAGGACCAAGACATTTTTATACTTTTCTACAAGTCTTTGTATATTCTCAGTCCCAAAATCAAAATGTGATTGTGCGGCCATTGCCTGGATTTCAAAACTTGCCCATTCTTTCAGCTCATCTTCAGGGAACCTTTTTTGCATGTGCTCACAAAGAAGGGAAACAAAAGACAAAATAGGCCCACTGTCAAACTCTTGCCTTTCCTTGTACAACACCATCAGATCTCTTACATTGCTGCTCCAAAAGACAGTGTCCCCCAAATACTGTTGCTTAACTTGGCCAATCTTTGCTCTTGCATACTGTACAGCTTCAACAGTAGTCAGAGAACTTTTTTGGAATAGTTTGCACAAAGATGCAAATTCACCCAGAATGTCATTAAGTACAGCAAGTGAAATATGGTAGTTGGAGTTTGATAGCTTTTTATAACAATATTTAGCAACTGGATCATTCTCCTCAACTTTCTCATGCTCAAAGTACTTAAGAACAGCCTCGTAATTACAAATTACTGCACCAACAGCAAAATGCCTTGAAAGCCACCGGACTTCATTCAGTGGTCGAAAAGAGACCACTTCACATTCAGTGACCGATGCAATTTCATCCAGCTTGGACTTCCTTGCAGGAGATCTGGAGAACACAGTGTAGACAGTCCTCAATAATGTCTCCATCTCTTTAACCATTGAAACCCTTTTCCAGGCATCATCAACTCCCAAATCTTCTCGATGGGCGACACAATGCTGCTCAACTAGATGAGGTATGGATTGTTTAAGGCGATTAGCAACACCATTATTCTTACCCAGCATAACGGACGCACCATCAGATGTGAACATGACCATTTTCATAAGGTCCAGTTCATTGGCAGTGTAGAAATCTTTCACAGAAGTAGTGATAGCCTCAGCATTACAACTAGTCAGCTTCACTATGCCCCCAAACTGTGTTTTGTGCTCTGTTGATGTTACTGGTCGGAACTTGAAGTACAGGATGAGCATTTTTGAAACAGAAATATCAGTGCTCTCATCAATTATCAATGTGTGATACAAAGCGTTACGAAGTTCTGCCATAGCTTCACAGTGTATCACGCTATTGATGGCCTCAAGGAACTCAAAGGCATAGTTCTTGCTCCTCCAGCTGTCTGGTATCTTGACATACAAAGCTAGGTGGTCATGGATGTCTTGTACAGATAACATTGAAGTATTCATCTTGACTGCCAGCAACACGTTGTTGATGAGAATCTTTATCTCTTCAGGCACAGATCTTTGGCGTTCAACTACTTCCATTCTATTTGCTTTGTCAGTGGCAGTTTCTGTCAGCATTGCCCGCACTCCAAAACCAAACCTGGCAGCAGCACTTCTGTTTCTCAAGAGCAACCTTTTTTCAGCAAAAGGTTCAGAATGTGTACGATGATCTTAGTTCATCTGCACTAACTTTGCCCAATAATCATAATGACACTGCCCCCCTGACGGGGTCTAGCTATCCCTGCTTCCCGTTGTTAGAGGAGATACAGGTGGCAGACCTAATTGTACAGATGAAGTCAGGGTCCCCATTAGATCCATGTCCGCCACGCATCTTACATATGATTCCACAGACGGTGGCAGCTGTCCTGACCCCTCTGCTAAATAATATTATCACGTCCGGTGACTTCCCTAGCTGCTGGAAAAAAGCTTGCATTCGACCGATCCTCAAGAAGGACTCGTTAGATCCAACGGTACTCAAGCACTACCGACCAATATCCTGCCTACCCTTGCCAGCTAAAATTCTCAAAAAGGCCATAAACCAAGAAATGATGAGGTATGTTGACCACAACAAGCTTCTAGACCCTTCTCAGCATGGCTTTCGTCCCTTTCATTCAACAGAGTCCGCCCTGATCATGGCAACTGAAAACATCCAAAGGAAAATGGACGAGGGTGGCAGAACAGCTCTGATCTTATTAGATCTTACGGCGGCGTTCGATACCGTGAACCATTCGATCCTATTAAACAGACTAAAAACTCTAGCCTTACTGGTACTGCACTAACTTTGCTAACATCCTTCTTGGATTCTCGAATCCAACAAGTACACTGGGAAGGTCTTCAATCTGATGAATTCTCCCTCCCAGGCGGGGTCCCTCAGGGCTCGGCGTTGTCGCCCACCTTGTTTAACTTATATGTTACTCCCTTAGCTGCCTTAATTCAATCTCATGGCCTACAATTAGTGTCTTATGCCGATGACACTCAAATTATAGTGTCAGTATCCCAGACCATTGAAGCCACGGCAGAGCGTTTTAAAAACTGCCTTCTTGATGTAAAAAATTGGATGAGCTGTAACTTTTTAAAATTAAATACGGACAAAACCGAGATAATCGAATTCGGTCAGAAATTGTCTGTTTGGAACAACCTTTGGTGGCCTCCGGAGGCAGGCATCTGTCCTAGTCCTGTAGACAATGTCAGAAATCTTGGCTTCTTGGTGGATAAAGATCTGTCCTGTAAAGCGCAGATTAACCAGGTTACTTCCGCCTGTTTTTATACCATCAAGGTTCTTAGGAAAATCCTACCCTATATCCCTCCAACGTTAAAAAAAACTGTAATGGGTGCCCTGATAATGTCCCGAGTAGATTATTGCAATTCACTCTACTTGGGTACAAGTGAAAAACAAATTAACAAACTTCAGGCAATTCAAAATGCCGCAGCTAGGGTTCTGCTAAATCTACCCTACCGTCACCCAACGTCCAAAGCCATCAAGGAACTTCACTGGCTTCCAGTTAGAGCCAGAATACAATTTAAGGCCCTCTGTCTGGTCCATAACGCCTTGTACGGCACGGGACCAGACGACTTGTCCAAACTTCTCCCTCGCTATGTGCCATCGCGTACATTAAGATCAGCCAATCATGATCTGATATGCCAGCCAAGAATAAGAAGAATGCGATGGGGCGGTAGGTCCTTCTCGTACCAAGCCTCTAGACTATGGAACTCTCTGCCCTCTGACTTGCGCTCACAAAAATCCAAACAATGTTTTAGAAAGTCACTAAAAACCTGGCTTTTCTCCTCACACTAAGATCTGCTCTCCACCGCTCTCTTCTGTCACTATAGCGCCAAGACGCCTAGGCATTCGAGCGCTTTACAAATACTTCAGTATTCAGTATTCAGTAAGATCACCATGGCAGACTCGTGTACTTTGCTAAGTAGATGGCGTTTCATGTAATCCAGTTTCCAGCCATCCCTCCATTTCTTCCCTGTGGAAAAGTCCCCAACAATCTTGGCTTCGACACATGCTTTGCAAATCAAGCCCACGTCTGGACTGTATTGGAAAAGTTCCCAGAGTTGCACGCGAACCTTGCTCCGTGATTTCTGCGTCTCAGCCTCCACAATTTCCTTCATCCACTCTCCCTTGAATACAAGGCAACATTTCTTCCTTTGTGGTGAAGCATTGCACTCTCCCAAAGTGACAGCTTTGCGCTTGAACCTTTCCGTGCCCGCCGGTTTGAACCTGCTGTGCCCCAAAGCTTGCAAGATAAGGGAACATGGCTTACGTTGACGCCTAGCTCATGAATCCAATCCTTTGTACTACAATGTTCAAGATGCTCCACAGTTTAACTCTACCAAACAATTACCTCTTCTGCTTGAACTCACGTACGCCTGTGTGAATGTATGGCACTGGGCACAATTTTACAAGGGACTATATACACAGGACAGGGCCACATGGACCACTGTCAGAATCAGCACAAAGCACCAAATGTACATGTAGAACATATACTAACTGTAGCACAAATTATCACTGTAGAGCGCAACCAGTAACTACTGGCGCAATAATGACCTCAGCGTCATCACACTAGCATCAGGTATAAAACCTATCCTGCATCTATCACAGGGGCATAAATCACATTATGCAATTTCTTATTAGTCTAACGCATTAGACCTAACCCCCTAAGTATATCTACACTAGGGGCGTACATCGCACAGGGCGCGCGCCTTAAAGGGAACGTAGGTCAGGACTCCGCCCGCCAGGTTACTCACGCTTGCCTACTGCTAAGATGCCAGCCTTCAGCTTCTTAAGGACTTCCAGTGTATCTTCTGTCTCAAGCAACCATTCAAATGACAGTGTTCAGAGCGACAGCACCAAGGCCATCAAGAGTGAGTAGAGAATTTCTATATGTGTACATTGCTACAATGTCATCATAGATGTTAACATTTACAAAAGATAATGCATTTTTAGCCCCTTCCATTCTTCTTGTCTTTTGTTCAAAAAGAATAAAGCAGAAGGCCACTCGACCAGAGTAGAATGAAATATTGACTCTTCAAGAGGCTTAAAATGTTAAAAATGTCTAGAAATTTTCATTAGACTAAAACCATTTCAGTATGGCAAATAGTTATGGAAATAAGAGACGGATATAAGTTGAGGGGCGGATTGTGCAGGCAAAGGACAAGGCCCCTGTCTTGTGTTTTTCATGGAAGAAAACAAATTGGTGTGAAGGGAGGCGTGGGCTGGTACCCATCATGCAAGCCTCAGGCCCGGGTGCTTTGTTAGGTTCACTTAGGTGGAGTCCCTGATGTTTGTTTATTTTGCTTATACCATGCACACTGGAGAACTTATTTTTTTCCAGCTTTTAGAGGAAATGATTTGGTATATGTAGCAATGGTTATAGTGAGTGCAGACATCCCTGCAAGGCAAGTAGATTACTCTTACAGAAGCATGACCGCGCCACCCACAATATTCCTTAATATCTGGGTTATCCAGGTCTCTTGCCATGGCCAGATCACTTCATTAGTCAAAGAAAAGGCTTGTCTTCTAGGAGTACAGAGATAACATCAGCAAAGTGCTTGTCTCTTGTGCACGGATTTGTCGCTTCAAGAGAGCTGCTGGTTGGGGTAGATGACATTTTGCTTGATGTTTTTAAAAGTTACAGGAGATGTTTCCACCAAGCATCAGCTTGAAAAGATTGTCAATCTGTCCGTAGGACAGTGTGCCATCCTTTAACACTTTAGTGTGTATTTGAATCCGATAGCGCCTGGCAAGTTTTGAAGCATATTTGTATACTGAAAGACGTGTTAACGTGATATCAAACGCTTCTCACTGGATTTTGTTGTTGTTAAAGATTGTGAAAATATGAAAATCTCGCTAGCGAACTACCCTCGTTCATTCACCCAGGGCAAGCCCATATTATAAAGTGCAAGCACTACAAACTTCACTCTCTCTGCACAGAGAGGGTCAGAGTTTCCGATGACTTAAGCGCTGTGTACAGGGACGCTGCGATTACAAGATGGCGCTATAAACGGCAGATTAGTGTCATGTCACGTAAGGAATAATGGCAAACCAGCCATCACATGTGTAAGGGAATACTGCTGCACACAGTCCGTGATTGACGTCACCTCTAAGAACTATAGAGAGCAAGCACTTAGATAATTATCGAAAACAGAGAGGCAATATTCACACGAGTTTAAATCACACAAAAGTCTCTTATGAATTGTAGAGTCCATTGAAGAAAGGTCTTCAGACTTTAATGTAAACAACAAAGTTCTGTTCATTCTTATTCATTCAAAGGTCAATGGTGAGAAACAGACGAAGAAAAATTAAAAAGAATTACTTGAGCGGGAGAGCGGGCCAGTTTCAAAATACAGCGTGTACTTTCTGAAAGTACACGCTGTGTTTTTAAACTGGCTCTACTCTTTTGTTAGTAAAGCGCGGTGCGGGGACGATTGTGGCCTTTTGTTTATGTATTGATGGCAATCACAGCCCGTGAAGGGGCTCCGATTACCATCAATACTTAAACAAGAGGCCACAATCATCCCCGCACCGCGCTTTACTAACAAAAGAGTAGAGCCAGTTTAAAAACACAGCGTGTACTTTGGTATACGCTGTGATTTTAAACCGACTCTACTGTATTGTTAGTAAAGCGCGGGGACGATTGTGGCCTTTTGTTTAAGTATTGATGGTAATCAGAGCTCCTTCACGGGCTGTGATTGCCATCAATACATAAACAAAAGGCCACAATCAGCCCCGCGCTCTGCATACACATGCCCCGAGCCGCCCCCCCCCCAGCCGCCACAAGCCCTCAAGCCCCCTTACCTGCACTCTCCACGACTCCTCTCCGGCACCGCTTCAACAGTGCCTCCTTTTCACGCCACCAGCTTCTTAAAGCGGCGGCGCCTCTCTCCCGACGTCCTGGAATCGTTGTGCGCGTTCCACATCCGGGAGTGCGCACTGACATCATGGAAGGTGCGCGCGCGCGCGCCTTACAGGGAACGTAGGTGATAGGTCAAAATATGTATTTTGTGCTAATGATGTATAAATTTGCCACCTGTCCAATAAAGCGGCCTTTTACCCCACTTATTGGATTACGGTCATTATTGTCGCCCGATGGGGGCTCCTGGGGGTGGCAATCGCAGATTGTCCACCCCCGGGTAGCTTCGGGCGATAGTATGGCTGGACAGGTGGCGCGCGCTCTCCTTTTTGATTGGTGGCGGCGCGAGCATGAAGGCGACGTAATAACCGTCGCGCATTGTGGCTGAGGGGCGTGAGGTAGGCGGTTGTGTTTTTGGGCCCACCCTCCCTCTATTGGAAGTGCATAATCTTTACGGTATATAAAAATATAAAAAAATAAATAAAAAAAATTTACCGGTTGGGTGGTTGTCGCTTGGTCAGGTGGCAGAGTTGGAGGAGAGCAAGACAGGCAGGAAGGGTCGGGGGCATCAGGAATAGTTTCGGGCAGAGGGAAGCAAGGGAGCGAGGTTGGAGGCAAGGGGTAGGCAGGAGGGGTAGATAGGGGTTTGGGGAGGAGGATTAGGCCGAACAACACTGGGGAAGTTGGTTGTTGGGGAAATTTTGTAGGGGTGGGGGTGATAGGTCAAAAAATGTATTTTGTGCTAATGATGTATAAATTTGCCACCTGTCCAATAAAGCGGCCCTTTACCCCACTTATTGGCTTACGGTCATTATTATCGCCCGATAGTTACTTTCCACCCTTTAACACCACAAAACCCACAGCTTGAAACTAAAAAAATATTTACACTATTAATATAAATATTCATCAACAAGCTAATTTTCAATAATTAAAATTAAAAATGAATTATTAAATTATTATAAATAATGTACTTTCCACCATATACCCCACAAAACACACAACCCAATTAAATATTAAATAAATTAGTACTATCAATTAATTTTTTATATTAATTGCTTGAAATTGATTTACTTTCGACCCTGTACCCCTACAAAACCCACATCTAAAATCTAAAAAAACAACTTATTTGCACCACTAACATAATTAATTAAAAACCAAATTATAATTCATTAAAATTAATTAACTTCCCACCTTTACCCCTATAATCCCCATAACCCTCCCCTAAAATGAAACTTAAAAAAATTATTTACACAATTAAAACTCATTTTCAATTAAATAACTAACATTATTTGAAAACGAATTATTAGTTGAAATGAATTTACTCCCCACCCTTTACTCCTATAAACCCAAAACCCACAACAAACAAAAATGTAATTAAACAATTAACATAATTAATTATCAATTCATTAAATAATATTAATTATTCACTAATTATTCACACTTTTCACCCCTCTAAAGCCCACACCAACACATACAATTTACTCAAAAAATTAAAAGCACAATTAACTCTATTAAATATCAATCAAATAAATACAAAATTATTATATATGTATTATAATTAAATTACACCCCACACTATTCCCCTATAAACCCCCAAACCCACTACAGAACTAAAAAACACAAAGGGGCCGATTCCGATCAGGGTCGGAAGGGCACCAAACGCGACACGGCCGGAAAAACTACGAGCCGTATGCGTGTTTTCCACCCGACTCGTACAGCTGTATGAGCGAGCAAGTACGATGCGAGCTATGTGAAATTCACCGACCGAGTCGTTTTCGGGTCCAGACCGCTCCGTACGTCTCGGTCGTAAGCTAACCGTGGCTTGCAATGGATGCGGATTACGACCATAGTGTCCGGCTCGCAAAACGTCTAGGTGGTTGCCTTTGGGGGTCCGCGTCGGACCGCCTGTCATCCGCAGCCCTACAACTCAGACACAGGGGAAGACCCAAAGGTCCCCCCAACACAGGCATATACGGTGCAGATGGCACCGACGCGTACCCACTGTATGGGGCACCCTTGCGCGAGACGTACCCATTCAGTCAATGGGAGCCCATGTACGTGTCGTACATCCGGCTCCCATTGACTTCTATGGGAGTCCAACCGAACCGAGTCTGGCAGCATACGGCCGCATCGTACTCGCTCGGTCAGCCTGCAGGACTCCGGCTCGGTCAGAAAACACTCCGGATCCGGCTCGGTCGGAGTGCTTTCCGACCCAGATCGGAATCGGCACAAAAATGTAATGAAATTAAATTTAATAAGTTCTAAACATTTAACACATATATTAAAAAACATGAACAATACTTATACTAAAAAATGTACATCCCATACACTTAAAATATATACCCAAATACATAATACTAATTAAAAAACGATATTTTAAACAACTATATTTTTGCTAAGATATGAATGACTTCTATATTTTAAAAATCGTTATTACTTACCTTAAAATAGATATGCTTGCCCACGATAGTCTTGCTCACAATGTTTCTGTGTCACAATATTTTCAACTCAATAATTGTGTCAGTCGCTATTACTGACTCAATATTTTGTTTGAATACTATGTAGCTCTAGTGGTCAGCAAGTTGAAATACAGATGCAGATAAACAGGATAAAAGAATGAGAGACCTTTTGTGATGATTGCAATTTTTTTATGGAAAACTTCATAGTTTGTACGTTTGGTTGTCTGATGGGACAGGACAGATAGATCACATGTATCTAGGTTGTGTCCTGTATACTCACTGGTATCTATGTATGTGATGGAGCTACTGGGAAAGAAATCATTGGGATCCCTCCTCACACCTGGACTGCAAGGTCCATGGTGTGGGCACCGACTCGCCAATGGGGAGGAGCTGAGGTGTTTTTCGAAGATGAGCGATGGAAAGGGGTCAGTCAGGGGCAGAGTGCAAAGAAGTGTAAGGACGATAAAGAAAACTATCTCCAGGGGTCCGAGTGGATTTTATTCAGTGGGCCTCTGGGAAAGAGTTCGAAAAGAGGAATAGAGATTAAACATATATATACCTATCAAGGGTCAACATGTTTCTGCCCACATATGGTCCCTCAAAGGGGTTCCGGGGCACTCATCAGGACCTTAAAAGTTATGTAGTCACTCTGCATAGCCTTGTGATAGTGAGGAAATTATGAAAAATATATATATAAATATACTGGCCACCACATGATCAAATCAGCCAGGATAATGATGACCCGTACTATTCTGGAAGCACCGTGATAATAAAAAACAATGGTCATGGTTCTAATATCATCACAGTAGACATTGCTTTCAAATGACAGTTCAATTTCATTAATAACTAGTATCTATTGAAGCTCTACAATGGTTATGTTAAATGTGAAATGACATGATTGTGGTTAGTAGTACATAATTAGTCTTACCTAATGATAAGAGAAGTGGTGTCCACTCTCGAACCACTTGGTACGTCTTGTGGTGCCCAACTGTAAGTGAAAAGTGAGACACTTGCAGACAATACATGCAAAGCTGTGGGGAATTATAAACTATGGGAGATATTGTGTCTAGGTCTAGTCAGGATGCAGCTCCATCACATACATATACCAGTGAGTATACAGGACACCTAGTTACCTTTGATCTATCTGTCCTGTCCCATCAGACAACCAGACGTACACATTGTGATTTTTTTCGATTACTAGAGATCAGTACGCTCCTGGTTTCATCGATCCCGAACAATTCCTTTGTGGGAAGATAATGCTATTTTTTATTGCCACATAGCAAAATTACTTCAGATGAAAGCAGGAACATGAAATTAAAACGTCATCAAAGTTAAGGTTAACTCAGTTAAAGAACTTAAATTACCTTGACTTTTTCTTAACACTCAAAGATATAGATTTGGAGCGTAGCTACTACCTATTTGGTTTTTCGGCACCAAAAAGGCAAAGCTATCCACACAGATCCACACCACACAATTCAACTCCACATATTTCCAATCTACAACACAGAGGGGGTCATTACGATGGCGGACGGAAAAGCCCTCCGACCGCCGTGGTTCTGGAACAAAACCACCCGCATGTTCAGCGGCAAAACCGGCTGTGACATTATGGTGAAATGCTTGCAAACTCTGACTGCGGAGGTCGAATTTCACAATATTTTGTTAACCACATCCGGAAAACCAGAGAGTCTGACAGCGGTGGACAGAAATGCTGGGGAAAGTATGAAAAAGGCAGATCCTCATGCAGAATGTCATCAAGTGAAATTATGATAAGATGGGGAGCAGGTGGAACGATCATTGCTTTCCGACTGCTGCGGTCGCATAAAAGGATGAATGGCGGTCGTATGCAACTACACAACAAGGCATCCAAGTGTTCATGTTCTTTCTGCTGCCCTGAAACACATCTGACACACTCCTACGATACACCCCCAAGGTATTGAAAACCAATGAAATCCCAGGTCAACATGGAGAACACACCTGACAAGCATACCTCATTTTGATACACCCACATAGCTGAGTATGATACCAACCCATACCCTGACCAGCATCCTTTGCACAACTCCAGCAGTGAAGGTCTATACACCACAGCTGAAAGGAGAGGCAAATCATCACACATCACACCATCATAACCACCCACACCAACACCACAAACACAGACCTCACACATCTCCACCACCACCACCTTCCTACCTGCACTTTTCACTTATTTGCACATCATACCCCATGACACAGAGAAAAATGGCCAAATTCACAGACAATGAGTTTTCAGTGATGGTAGACGAGATAAATAGAGTAGAACCACATTTGGTTGGAAGCATAGTCCAACAGACCCCACTAGTCAGAAAAAATCAAATGTGGGAAAGGATAGTCAACACAGTCAATGCAGTAGGGACCACCCTGTGCACACTGTGTGACATCAAGAAGAGGTGGCATGATCTAAAGGCCGGGGTGACATGCAGTGCCAACAGGAACCATTAGGTGGCTCAGAGGACTGGCGGTGGCTCTCCTATTCCACCACTAACATTCACTGAATGGGAGGAGAAGGTGCTTGCCATACTGCATCCAGAGAGTCTCACAGGAATAGCTGGGGGAGTGTGGGCTGGTAAGTACCAACAAATATATTCCATCACAATGCCATGTACTGTCTTGCACAACTATAAAGTTATACTTTCTGGACCTAAATGCACTTATGTACAACACACTCTTCCCAACACATGTATCACATATTTACCATTCCTTTCCACTAATTCACCTCAAAGGTAGCTAGAAATATTTCCATGGGGGTATGTGGACAGGCAGCCAGCGCAACAACTCCCACCAGGCACCCCTGTCTCACAGCTGAGCAGGATGGAACACTATCCCACCCCAGAACCATGTGGCAGCCATTTCATTGCTCTCCTTCAACTTACATGTAGGTAGCTTTCTAATGCTCATTTGTATCACCCCTGAACAGGATGAAACACTCTCCCACCAGAACCATGTGGCAGCCATTTCATTGCTCACCTTCACCTTATATGTAGGTGGCCTTCTCATGCTTACTTGCATCACTCCTGAGCAGTATGGAATATTCCCCCACCCAGAACCATGTGGCAGCCATTTCATTGCTCTCGTTCACCTTACAGGTAGGTAGGCTTCTCATCAGGGAGGGGTGTGTATGGATAGTCAGCCAGCACTCAAACCTCCATCAGGCACTCCTGTCTCACAGCTGAGCAGGATGGAACACTCCTCCCCAAAACCATGTGGCAGCCATTTGATTGTTCTCCTTCACCTTACAGGTAGCTAACCTTCTCATGCCCACTTGCATCACCCCTGAGCAGGATGGAACACTCCCCACACACAGAACCATGTGGCAGCCATCTCCCTCCACTATGCCACCTAACAGGTAGGTAGTCAGCACCTGCACCCTGTCATCCTTCTCAAAATGCATGGAGACATATGACCAACACATCCCTCACTTGTTAGCCAACTCTTTACAGATCAAAGATCAAAATGTCACATCCAGTGCTCACACAGCTAAGCACATTTAAATGTCACATAAATTACACTCTGAATCACAAAGTCCCGTGCTAAATAAATTCAGGTCCAAATCATGCAAAGCACATAATGCAATGTGTAAGTCCAGTTTCTTCAAAGCATGAAGGCTCATATGAACACAACACATGCATGGCCAATCTGTCAAACAAACAAAACCAAGTGTTTAAAAATAAATTTTAACTAATGGAATCATGAAGAATTGGCCTAGCTGAAACAGATTCTCAGCAACGTCGACAATATCCAAGCATAAAACAAAGTGGATGTGCACAAAGTTGGTAGATGATGACATGTCCTTGTAAACACACTATTTGTACATGTCAAATGGTTGTAATTTACATGTCACAATAATAACAAGTAATGTATGTACCTCTACATCATGTCATGAGGTTGATCAACTTCTACCAATACCAAGTTATTGCAATGTAAAATGTTTGGCCAATCAACTGAAACATCCAAAACTGTGTCACCAAGGTTGTGGAGTTTAGTTAACTGTCAATTTAACCTCTGTTCAACAGGAGATCCTCAAGCGACAGCTGGCGAAAACACCCCCAACCAGCAGAGTCAGTCCCCCTCCCCCCGCATGGAACGTGAACTCTCTGATGCTGATTCTCTACGTTTCTCGGATGAGGAGCAACAACCTGGCCCCTCAGGACTGCCAGGGTGCACTCCGTCTCAGGGCATCATTGTCCCCACCACAACTATCAACAACTATCAACAACAACAAAGCTGACCCCTGCTACAATGACCTGTGCTGCAGCCACCTCCACCATCACCATCACTGCCTGCAACACTGTCCCTGACTCAGTGGTTACCATCGCTACCACACAAGCTGAGGATGCTGGGGACAGTGTGCGTGTGCGTAGACAGCCAAAGCCACAGGTCTGTGTCAGCAGGGTAGGTGGGAGGGCAAAAGGGAGACAATCACATGAGGACACTGAGACAGAAGCCCTGGCCACCGTCTCAAGAGTCGTAGGTGCATACCAATAGAACCAGGAACAGATGGGCCAGGTTGTAGAAGAACTGCGTGAGCTCCGCCTTCTGCAGAGGTCCATGGACACACGAATGGGACAACTTGTGCATCTCATGGGCCAGCTTGTGGTTCTTCTGAGGGACATACATGCTGCTCAACTGACAGCATATCCCACCACCTCCAGTGGCCAGCCTGCTAATGTTTCCACCACCTCAACTGCGGCCACAGAGAGGAGGTAAGCTGCAAGACAATGACTCCTCAGACACCTCTGAGCCTGCAGCAGAGCCCCCCGCTGCCAAATGCAAGAGGGGACATCCGAGGAACACCACGGGAGGATCACATGACAAAGCATCAACCATAGCCAAGTCGCTGTGCCAGCTATGATGGCACCTGTGTTGCACTGAACATTGACTTTATTGATTATCCAATCCCACATTGCCAAGTTGATGGCAGGAGTTTGTTGGACTGTGTAATTCCATTATGTGGTGAGTACTCTATTTGTCTCTGTTACTATCACTGACAACTCATACACTCACTATGCACAAATTACTTTACATTCACTTTAAATTAAACACAAAAAGATTCATCCCACATTACACTGACCAACACATCAACATAGACATGAGGTAGGTAGAAACAAATACACTGTGCCACACACATTAGCCCTTAGCAGTGAGCCAACAACAGCCAGCATCCAAACACATCATCCATGCTTCACCACTAACAGCAAAGCAAACAGACATTGTCATAGTTGCTAAATGGTAACTTACACTCAAGGGAAGTAGTTGGTGATGAGCTGTTGACACAGGTCAACACCTTCCTCTTTTCCACTATCATCGTCACTGGGGGCATCTGCTGCTAATCATCATCCTTAATCAGGGGGATCTCTTTGCGCAAGGCCAGGTTGTGGAGCATGCAGCAGGCGACTATGATCCGACACACCTTTCGGGGAGAGTAGAGTAGTGCACCACCATTCTTGTCCAGACACTGAAATCTAGCCTTCAGAAGTCCAAAAGCATGCTCCACTACACGACGTGTCCTCCCATGGGCATCATTGAAGCGTACTTCACCCGGTGTACTTGGAATCCTCAGTGGGCTCAGAAACCAAGGCTGGTTGGGATAGTCACCTAGTTGTGAGAAACAAAGACCAAGTTTGTAATAGAAATAGATGAGGAGAACAGCATGGCACACATACAGCAGACTACTTGAAACAGCTCACTCACCAACAAGCCACACACCCTCCAGGTGCAGATTTTCCATCAATTGTGGGATGATGCTGTTACGCAGTATGTAGGAGTCATGTGAAAAACTCTGAAATTTGGCACATACATGGGAGATAATCATATCCGCTTGGCGTACTACTTGCACATTAATTGAATGGTAATGCTTCCTGTTACGGTAGATGTGCTCACATGCCTGTGGTGGAACTAAGCCAACGTGTGTGCAGTCAATGGCTCCAACAACATTTGGTATGTGACCAAGGTAATAAAATTCCCCCTTCACATCTGCCAATTATTGTCTCCTAGGATAGTGAATGTAGCTGTCCTTGAAGGCCAACAATGTGGCCAGGACATCACACAACACCATGCTGAACATAGGTTGAGACACCCTACCTGTGATGCCCACCGTGTACTGAAACAAACCAGTGGCAAAGAAATGCAGGGCGGACATCACCTTTACTGTTGGTGTCAAAACTGTCAGCTTTGTTCTGTGTGGCCTCAAATGGGACTCCAACTGAGCACATAGCTCTTGAAGGGTAATGCGATTCAGACAGAATTTCTTAATGATGTCGGTATCCTCCATTGTCCCCATGTCTTGGAAATGCTGATACACAGGTGGTCATCCCTACGTATTCTGGCAGGGGAAACATGTAAAAATGAGTCAGAGAGGAGGTGTGGGTAACAACTTACATAATGACTAACACAACCACAACATTGACAGGACTGTAAAAACAGCTTAATGCACAAGTGACAAGCAAAGACACCTTTATCTCTTGTAGTCATTCATGTAGCCAGGGTGTACATACTAACTACTATAACATCAAAATCAGTCTATGTGAATGGTATATGGTACACTGTTACATCATGTGTCCCCAGCCCTGTGTGTAGCTGACACAGCACATGTGGCAAACAGCATCTATGCTGACTTGTATGTAGCTGCTGTCACTGCACAACCTTCAAGCTTTAGTCACACTAAGCGCAACATCATTACAAAATGAGTACAGTGAGTGTAAGCTGGACAACTATCAACATAAATACACCACTGTATACAGTGATATATGCACATTATGAGGTCAGTCTATCATGACTGTGGGATGAGTTGGCATTTCACACATTGTCATGTTCACAAAAATGATCAGCAATTCGACATGAATTCTGTATACATGCCAACATGGATGACATTTTACATGTGAGTGAGGACATACCAATGCATTTAATCACAGGTACTGACATGGCATGTGTGGGCATACTTAAGTCAAATGTCACACTCTCAATTCACATTGCAATGAGCTGAAATTATTTTTGTTAAATGTATAGTGATCAGTGATGCAGTTTGCAAAGCTAAAATGCTATTGCACAATGTGTTTACAGGTGCAGTATGCATGATCCATCACTGCGGGCACAGGCATTGTCCACAATTGAATAATGCTGGATTGCGGTAGAGACCACCTGCCCCCGCAGTGTGACACCGCCAATGCGAATTTCATTGCAGCCTATGACGACTGTCTTTGTGGTAGTGCATTTGATTTTTGAAACTCGCATTAGCCGTGCTCTGCCACTGCAGGCACAGACATTAGCCACAATTCAAGGATGCAGGAGTGTGGTAGAGACCACCTGGCCCCGCTGTGTGGCACCGCCAATGTGAATGTCATTGCAGCTAATGTGGACCACCATCGCAGTAGTGCATTTCATTTTTGAAACTCGCAGTAGGCGTGCTCTGCCACTGCGGGCACAGGCATTGGCCACAATTGAATGATGCAAACCAGGCAGACCAATTGCATCCGCAGAGTACCACTGAAACAACCTTAGGGGCCTATAAATGTCTGTGTGATAGCCACACCTGTCACTTGCATTCAGACAATGCTGCCTGCCATTCATCACCACCAAGTGCTGCTGCACCTAATCTCTGGACCCAGTCATGGCTCGTACTGGGAACACTAGAGCCCGTCCCTTCACCACAGAGGAGCTGGAGGTCCTGGCGGACGAGGTTCTTGGCCAGTATGGGTGGCTATATGGTGCTCCAGAGGTACTGGTAAGTGTATGAGTAAATGTTTGAGAGTGCTCAGAATGCTCACGTCATGTTACTGTACACTAGTATGTGCCTGTGAGTGCAAGCTAATGCTAATGCATTCAGATTTTGAAAATAGCATGGTCCATACATGACCATAACGTTTTGCACTTGAGTATCTGAGGAGGATGGAAACATAGACACAGGTGCAGCTCAATTGAAGCTAAACACACACATGTAGTACTGAGACTGGTTCCTGTAAATGTGTGATACACTGCCTAGCCTAATGACATCACGTCAATGGGGTGTATAGCCTTATTCCCCCTGATCCCTGACTGCATGCAATGATGAAAAGGACATACCGAGGGGTATATTCACAAGAATGTGTAATAATTACCGCAAGAGTAGCATAATGCAACTTTCAATATCGCAGCCTAGCGCGGGAAAATAACCCCGCGTCAACGTGGAATTCACAACAAGGCGTTAGCATGTGATAGCCACCAGATAACGCAGACAATGTCTGCAATACAACCACCCCAACGGAGATAAAAACACAAACCACAACACCAGAAAACCTGCGATGAGCCCTTCCACAATGAGGAAACAGGGATAAGCAGCGTGAGGGCAGCAATACTCACGCGCAATGTGGGAACAAGCACAAGAACAGCATACGGAAAATGCCACTGAACAAAATACAGCAACAGCTGAGTACCACGGATGCACCCTGGCCAACTGCAGAGGACAACATGCACACCACAACATCCAAGCACCGTGGAATGACAGAACTGACTGGAACACCGCATGAAACAGACCAGTGGTAGTCAAATCGGAGCCACTGGAGCGACACACCCACCGCGCAGCATACGCACATAATCAGAAGTGCACCTCGACATTGGCAACATCCTGTTACAAACAGCAACCCCTCCGCAACTGAACACAGCACACAACTGGACCGGCAAATGTACACAACCAGGCACATCACATCTGTAACCTCAGGGATATGTAACATGACAATGCAGAATTCCAAACGTTAACCTGCAAAAATGTTTAATTCACACATGCAGTGCAATTGGACTTCTACTACTGTCCCATGATTGCCACGGACCGACACAATGTGACATGCTCATGAGAAGTAGGTGTCAATGATGTTGTTCCTACGGGCCATTCCTGCCGCAGCAGCAGTGGGATGTAGCCCACCTGCCCCATCACCATCATCATCATTTAGTACCGCTGGTACTGGGATCCATGGGGCCCTGGTGCGAACACAGATGTTGTGCAACACACAACATGCAACGATCATCTTGCACATGAGGTCTGGGCTGTGCAGGAGCTTCCCACCTGTGCAGTCCAGGCACCTGAAATGTGACTTCAACACGCCAAATGTGCGTTCAACGATGCCCCTGATGCGTATGTGGGCTGCATTGTACTGCCTCTGGGCGGGTGTGTTCGGGTCCCGGAGTGGTGTCATCATCCAAGAGCAGAGTGCATATCCGTGATCACCTGTGACAGTGCATGGAGAAAACAGTCAATACTTGGTTTGGTAGGATGCTATGGCAGGCCCACCAACTCATTGACACCTGTGCTGGCTGAGTGGGGGGTGAGTGTAAGCCAGCCCTCAGGGAGTAGCCTCGTATGACCATGGAGTTGTGTAGTCGTGGGGTAGGTGGTCATGTCGTCTGACATGTCGAATGTGGCTTGGTCACGTGTGCATCCCCACTGATGTGCTTTGTGCGTTGTTGGCTGTGGAATGTGTGGTGTGTTGATTTGGTACTTACCAACGAGCAGTCCAGTTCCATATGTGCCATCTTGGAAGTGCTGGTTGATGGACTTTTGGAAGATGAAGGAATCGTGCACACTGCCTGGGTAGTTGGCGACGACATTGGTGAAGAGTCCCTGGTGGTCCACTATTGCCTGCACATTGATGGAATGCATGTGCTTTCTGTTGCGGTAGTGGTGTGCAGTATCCGCAGGGGGCACAAGTGGAACATGTATGCAGTCAATTGCCCCCAACACGGCCGGGAATCAAGCTATGGCATAGAAGCCTTGCTTTGTCTCCAGCTGTTCCTGCGCAGTGTTGAGGAAGTGAAGGTACTGAGGTATGAAGCTGAGGATGGCATCCAGGACAGGTGTGATGAACTTTGATAGGGCTGGCTGTGAGACTCCTCCGACTCTGGCAGTTGTTGGTTGGAATGTCCCAGAGGCCAACCGGTGCAGCACAGCCAGCAGAATTGTCTGAGGTGGGATGTTGGTTCTCTGCTGTGTTGGTACCATCAGCCTGTGGGCGATGTGTGTCATGATGCAGAGAATCATTGTCCTTTTGAGCCTGTAGTGGGCAATGACTTCAGCGGGCGTTAGGTCTGTGAGGGTGGTGCGTTTTTGGTAGGTCTGCTTTCTTACTCTATGCTGCCTCTGTGGTGGTCCGAGGGTTGTGCGGGTCCAGGACATGGGGGAGGTGGTGGTCCAGGGGGCGGTGGCGGTGGGTGTTGTGGTCCTTTTGTGGCTCTGAGCTGCATGATAAGTAGCTCCATGGCGTTGTTTGTTCTTCGGGTATGATTGTGTGCAGGGCTCCATAGCCAACTGCAGGTAGGTGTCCGTCTTCACACCTGCTTGAGGCGGGTGTTAAATACAAGCGGCCACAGCGGCTTATCGACAGTTTTCGGTTTGCTTTGCAGTTCTGTCAGTTCATGTGTTTTTGCATGGGTACGCCTACTCTGCATCTCATTAGAGTTAGTTGGTGGTGTCCGCCGTGGTGTTAGATTTTGGGGCAGTTATCGTGGGAATACTGACAATGTCTGCTGTTTGAACCTGCTTGTGAATGCGTTGTTAAATATATCTCCACTTTGTTGCGTTAAGGTGGAGATAAATTGGAGATAAGTCCTTGTGAATATGCCTCTATGTTTTATCAGTTGTCCAGTTTCACTGCTGATTTGAGGAACTCTCACTCTGAACACACATTCCCTGTGCCATATCATAGTTCAATAAGTGTTCATATGATCATTTGTGAGAATGAAAATGTAAAATGGCCATAGGGTACTGATGAATGTGTGTACTGTTTTGATATTTACCCTATGGAGACGTGGCCATTATGCACAGGAGTACAAGGCTTGGATCTCCACTATGGGGGGAAAATTGCCTCTGACACATATGCTAAATGTATAGTGGACATGTCATCCATCTTTTGATTCCATCATGTGTAGAGTCTTGCATGTGTATGCACTGTTTCACCATACTCATTGTACATGCATGTGATTCTTGTGCTGGACCACGCTTTTTGTCAGTAAAAAGCCCTCAGGCCTGCCAAGTAAATGCCCAATGTTTCAAGGCACCGTCACTAAAATGACTTAGATAAACATATGTGTTGTCCATCCATCCTATTTTTGAAGCATATATTATTGGCCTGAGGAGTACACAAGACAGGCCTAGACCTTGTGACATGAGTGTAAGGATGTAAATTCAGGTACCTATTTGTGACCTTCCTGAAATGTGTAGCTATGCAATCGTCAAAAGCAATAAGGGGTGTGTAGTGTAAGAAGGAAAAGCAAGCACACAGAGATGATGGATGGAGTGCTGTAATTTTCCAGACACTCACCCCCAGTCACAAATCTGGGCTGGATCCATCATTGTTCTTTAGCTCACATCGCCACCTCAGTTCAAACCCAGCTATATGCAAATAAATCTTGCCCCTGTGCCTAATGAGAACAATCCAGCCCGAATTGCCCAGCCAGGTCTTTCCGGAACCGAAAACAAGCATCCTGGGACAGGCTTCAGGTTAACAGCCCTCATCAGCCAGGCTAGCTTGAATCCATAGGCAAAGTGAGCAAGGGAACCCATTCTGGGCATACCCTGTCTACTTAGGGTGAACAAAGCAAACACAAGGAGATGATGGATGGAGTGCTGAAACTTTTCAGACACTTACCCCCAGTCACAGATCGTGGCTGAATCCATCATTGTTCTTTAGCTTACTTCACCACCTCAGTTCAGACCCAGCTAAATGCAAATCAGTCTTGAACCTGTGCCTCATGGGAACAGACCAGCCCGAACTGCCAAGCCAGGTCTTCCCTAAACTGGAAACAAGCATCCTGGGACCGGTTTTGGGCTTATAGCCCTAATCAGCCAGGCTAGCTTGAATCCAGTGGCAGAGTGTGCAAGGGACCCACTTCTGGGCATACCATGACAACTTAGGGTGAACAAAGCAAACACAAGGAGATGATGGACGGTGTGCTGAAACATTTCAGACACTTACCCCCAGTCACAGATCTGGGCTGTATCCATCATTGTTCTTTAGCTCACTTCGCCACCTCAGATCAGACCCAGCTATATGCAAATCAGTCTTGACCCTGTGCATTATGGGAACAGTCCAGCGCGAACTGACAAGCCAGGTCTTCCCTAAACCGGAAACAAGCACCCTGAGACCGGTTTTGGGCTAACAGCCCTTATCAGCCAGGCTAGCTTGAATCCAGTGGAAAAGTTAGCAATGGACCCCCGTCTGTGCATACGCTGCCAACTTTGGGCAAAAAAAGCAAACACAAGGAGATGATGGACAGAGTGCTGAAACTTTTCAGACACTCACCCCCAGTCACAGATCTGGGTTGAATCATTCATTGTTCTTTAGCTCACTTCACCACCTCTGATCAGAACCAGCTATATGCAAATCAGTATTGACCCTTTGACTAATGAGAACAGTCCAGCCCGAACTGCCAAGCCGAGTCTTCCCTGAACCAGAAACAAGCGTCCTAGGACTTGATTCGGGCTAACAGCCCTCATCAGCCAGGCTAGCTTGAACCCAGTGCCAAGGTGAGCAAGGGACCCACGTCTGGTCATTCCTTGCCAACTTAGGGAGAAAAAGCAAACACAAGGAGATGATGGACGGAGTGCTTACACTTTTCAGACATTCCCCTCATCACAGATCTTGGTGGAATCCATCATTGTTCTTTAGCTCACTTCGCCACCTCAGATCGGACCTAACTATACGCAAATCAGTCCTGACCCTGTGCCTTATAGGAACAGTCCAGCGCGAACTGCAAAGCTAGGTCTTCCCTAAACCGGAAGCAAGCATCCTGGGACCGGTTTCGGGCTCATCAGCCAGGCTAGCTTGAATCCAGTGGCAGAGTTAGCAAGGGACCCACGTCTGGGCATACCCTGCCAACTTACGGCGAACCAATCAAACACAAGGCGATGATAGATGGAGTGCTGAAACTTTTCAGGCACTCACCCCCAGTCACAGATCTGGGTGTAATCCATCATTGTTCTTTAGCTCACTTTGCCACCTCAGATCAGAACCAGCTATATGCAAATCAGTCTTGACCCTGCACCTCAAGGGAACAGTCCAGTGTGAACTGCCAAGCCAGGACTTCCCTGAACCAGAAACAAGCATCCTGGGACTGGTTTCGGGCTAACAGCCCTCATCAGCCAGGCTAGCTTGAATCGAGTGGCAGAGTGAGCAAGGGACCTACTTCTGGGCATACCATGCCAACTTAGGGTGAAGAAAGCAAACACAAGGAGCTGATGGACGGAGTGCTGAAACATTTCAGACACTTACCCCCAGTCACAGATCTGGGTTGAATCCATCATTGTTCTTTAGCTCACTTCGCCACCTCAGTTCAGACCCAGCTATATGCAAATCAGTCTTGACCCTGTGCTTCATGGGAACAGACCAGCTCGAACTGCCAAGCCAGGTCTTCCCTAAACCAGAAACAAGCATCCTGAGACCCGTTTAGGGCTAACAGCCCTCGTTAGCCAGGCTAGCTTGAATCCAGTGGCAGAGTGAGCAAGGGACCCACTTCTGGGCATACCATGCCAACTTAGGGTGAACAAAGCAAACACAAGGAGATGATGGACGGAGTGCTGAAACATTTCAGACACTTACCCCCAGTCACAGATCTGGGCTGTATCCATCATTGTTTTTTAGCTCACTTCGCCACCTCAGGTCAGACCCAGCTATAGGCAAATCAGTCTTGACCCTGTGCATTATGGGAACAGTCCAGCGCGAACTGCCAGGCCAGGTCTTCCCTAAACCGGAAACAAGCACCCTGAGACCGGTTTTGGGCTAACAGCCCGTATCAGTCAGGCTAGCTTGAATCCAGTGGAAGAGTTAGCAAGGGACCCCCGTCTGTGCAAACGCCGCCAACTTCGGGCAAAAAAAGCAACACAAGGAGATGATGGACGGAGTGCTGAAACTTTTCAGACACTCACCCCCAGTCAGAGATCTGGGTTGAATCATTCATTGTTGTTTAGCTCACTTCACCACCTCAGATCAGAACCAGCTATTGCAAATCAGTCTTGACCCTGTGCCTCAAGGGAACAGTCCAGCGTGAACTGCCAAGCCAGGTCTTCCCTGAACCGGAAACAAGCATCCTGGGACCAGTTTCGGGCTAACAACCCTCATCAGCCAGGCTAGCTTGAATCCAGTGCCAAAGTGAGCAAGGGACCCACGTCTGGTCATTCCTTGCCAACTTAGGGAGAAAAAGCAAACACAAGGAGATGATGGACGGAGTGCTTAAACTTTTCAGACAGTCCCCCCATCACAGATCTGGGTGGAATCCATCATTGTTCTTTAGCTCACTTTGCCACCTCAGATCAGACCTAGCTATATGCAAATCAGTCTTGACCCTTTGCCTTAAAGGAACAGTCCAGCGCGAACTGCCAAGCTAGGTCTTCCCTAAACCGGAAGCAAGCATCCTGGGACCGGTTTCGGGCTAACAGCCCTCATCAGCCAGGCTAGCTTGAATCCAGTGGCAGAGTTAGCAAGGGACCCACGTCTGGGCATACCCTGCCAACTTACGGCGAACCAATCAAACACAAGGAGATGATGGATGGAGTGCTGAAACTTTTCAGACACTCACCCCCAGTCACAGATCTGGGTTGAAGACATCATTGTTCTTTAGCTTGCTTCGCCACCTCAGATCAGACCCAGCGATATGCAAATCAGTCTTGACACTGTGCCTCAAGGGAACAGTCCAGAGTGAACTGCCAAGCCAGGTCATCCCTGAACTGCAAACGAGCATCGTGGGACCGGTTTCGGGCTAACAGCCCTCATCAGACAGGCTAGCTTAAATCCAGTGCCAAAGTGAGCAAGGGACCCACGTCTGGGCATTCCATGCCAACTTAGGGCGTAAAAAGCAAAAACAAGGAGATGATGGGCGGAGTGCTGAAACTTTTCAGACACTCACCCCCAGTTACAGATCTGGGCTGAATCCATCATTGTTCTTTAGTTCACTTCGCCACCTCAGATCAGACCTAGCTATATGCAAATCAGTCTTGATCCTGTGCCTTATGGGAACAGTCCAGCGCGAACTGCCAAGCCAGGTCTTCCCTAAACCGTAAACAAGCATCCTGGGACTGGTTTCGGGCTAACAGCCCTCATTAGCCAGACTAGCTTGAATGCAGTGTCAGAGTGAGCAAGGCACCCATGGCTGTGCATGCCCTGCCAACTTCGGGTGATAAAAGCAAACACAAGGAGATGATGGATGGACTGCTGAAACATTTCAGACACTCCCCCAGTCACAGATCTGGGTTGAATCCATCATTATTCTTTAGCTCACTTCGCCACCTCAGTTCAGACCCAGCTATATGCAAATCAGTCTTGACCCTGTGCCTTATGGGAACAGTCCAGCGCAAACTGCCAAGCTAGGTCTTCCCTAAACCGGAAACAAGCATCCTGGGACCGGTTTCGGGCTAACAGCCCTCATCAGCCAGGCTAGCTTGAATCCAGTGGCAGAGTTAGCAAGGGACCTACGTCTGGGCATACCATGCCAACTTAGGGTGAACAAAGCAAACACAAGGAGATGATGGACGGAGTGCTGAAACATTTCAGACATTTACCCCCAGTCACAGATCTGGGTTGAATAATTCATTGTTCTTTAGCACACTTCACCACCTCAGATCAGAACCAGCTATATGCAAATCGGTCTTGACCCTGTGCCTCAAGGGAACAGTCCAGCGTGAACTGCCAAGACAGGTCATCCCTGAACCGGAAACAAGCATCCTGGGACCAGTTTCGGGCTTACAACCCTCATCAGCCAGGCTAGCTTGAATCCAGTGCCAAAGTGAGCAAGGGACCCAAGTCTGGGTATTCCTTGCCAACTTAGGGCGAAAAAAGCAAAAACAAGGAAATGATGGACGGAGTGCTGAAACTTTTCAGACACTCACCCCCATTCACAGATCTGGGTTGAATCCATCATTGTTCTTTAGCTCCGTTCGTCACCTCAGATCAGACCCAGCTATATGCAAATCAGTCTTGACCCTGTGCCTCATGGGTACAGTCCTGCGTGAACTGCCAATCCAAGTCTTCTCTGAACCGGAAACAAGCATCCTGGGACCGATTTTTTCCTAGCAGCCCTCATCAGCCAGGCTAGCTTGAATCCAGTGGCAGAGTGAGCAAGGGACCCAAGTCAGGGCATACCCTACCAAATTAGGGAAAACAAAGCAAACACAAGAAGATGATGGACGGAGTGCTGAAACTTTTCAGACACTCACCCCAGTCACAGATCTGGGTTGAACCATCATTGTTCTTCAGGTCACTTCACCACCTCAGTTCAGACCCAGCTATATACAAATCAGTCTTGACCCTGTGCCTCATGGGAACAGTCCAGCCTGAACTGCCAAGCCAGGTCTTCCCTGCACCAGAAACAAGCATCCTGGGACTGGATTCGGGTTAACAGCCCTCATCAGCCGGCTAGCTTGAATCCAGTGCCAAAGTGAGCAAGAGACCCACATCTGTGCATTCCTTGCCAACTTAGGGAGAAAAAGCAAACACAAGGAGATGATGGACGGAGTGCTTAAACTTTTCAGACATTCCCCCCATCACGGATCTGGGTGGAATCCATCATTGTTCTTTAGCTCACTTCACCATCTCAGATCAGACCTAGCTATAAGCAAATCAGTCTTGACCCTGTGCCTTATAGGAACAGTCCAGCGAGAACTGCCAAGCTAGGTCTTCCCTAAACCGGAAGCAAGCATCCTGGGACTGGTTTTGGGCTATCAGCCCTCATCAGCCAGGCTAGCTTGAATCCAGTGGCAGAGGCTAGCAAGGGACCCACGTCTGGGCATACCCTGCCAACTTATGGCGAACCAATCAAACACAAGGAGATGATGGATGGAGTGCTGAATCTTTTCAGACACTCACCCCAGTCACAGATCTGGGTTGAATTCATCATTGTTCTTTAGCTCACTTTGCCACCTCAAATCAGAACCAGCTATATGCAAATCAGTCTTGACCCTGCACCTCAAGGGAACAGTCCAGTGTGAACTGCCAATCCAGGTCTTCACTGAACCAGAAACAAGCATCCTGGGACCGGTTTGGGGCTAACAGCCCTCATCAGCCAGGCTAGCTTGAATCCAGTGCCAAAGTGAGCAAGGGACCCACGGCTGGGCATTCCTTGCCAACTTAGGGCGAAAAAGCGAAAACAAGGACATGATGGATGGAGTGCTGAAACTTTTTAGATACTCACCCCACAGTCACAGATCTGAGTTGAATCCATCATTGTTCTTTAGCTCACTTCGTCAACTCAGATCAGACCCAGCTATATGCAAATCAGTCTTTACACTGTTCCTCATGGGAACAGTCCAGCGTGAACTGCCAAGACAGGTCTTCACTAAACCGGAAAAGAGCATCATGGGACTGGTTTTCAGCTAACAGCCCTGAGCAGCCAGTCTAGCTTGAATCCAGTGGCAGAGAGAGCAAGGGTCCCAAGTCAGGGCATACCCTACCAACTTAGGGCAAACAAAGCAAACACAAGGAGATGATGGACGGAGTGCTGAAACTTTTCAGACACTCACCCCAGTCACAGATCTGGGTTAAATCCATCATTGTTCTTCAGCTCACTTTGCCACCTCAGTTCAGACCAAGCTATATATAAATCAGTCTTGACCCTATGACTCATGAGAACAGTCCAGCCCGAACTGCCAAGCCGGGTCTTCCCTGAACCAGAAACAAGCATCCTAGGACTGGATTCAGGCTAACAGCCCTCATCAGCCAGGCTAGCTTGAATCCAGTGCCAAAGTGAGCAAGGGACCCACGTCTGGGCATTCTTTGCCAACTTAGGGAGAAAAAGCAAACACAAGGAAATGATGGACGGAGTGCTTAGACTTTTCAGACATTCCCCCCATCACGGATCTAGGTGGAATCCATCATTGTTCTTTAGCTCACTTCGCCACCTCAGTCCAGACCCAGCTAAATGCAAATCAGTCTTGACCCTGTGCCTCATGGGAACAGACCAGCCGAACTGCCAAGCCAGGTCTTCTCTAAACTGGAAACAAGCATCTTGGGACCGGTTTTGGGCTAATAGCCCTCATCAGCCAGGCTAGCTTGAATCCAGATGCAGAGTGAGCAAGACACCCACGTCTGTGGATTCCCTGCCAACTTCGGGTGAAAAAAGCGAACACAAGGAGATGATTGACGGACTGCTGAAACTTTTCAGACACTCTACCCAGTCAGAGATCAGGGTTGAATCCATCATCGTTCTTTAGCTCACTTCGCCACCTTAGTTCAGACCCAGCTATATACAAATCAGTCTTGACCCTGTGGCTCATGGAAACTGACCAGCCTGAACTGTCAAGACAGGTTTTCCCTAAACCGGAAACAAGCATCCTGGGACTGGTTTGGGGTAAAAACCTTGATCAGCCAGGCTAACTTGAATCCAGTGGCAGAGTGAGCAAGTGACCCACGTCTGGGCATAGTCTACCAATTCAGGGCGACCAAAGCAAACACAAGGAGATGATGGACAAAGTGCTGAAACTTTTCAGACACTCACCCCCAGTCACAGATCTGGGTTGAAGACATCATTGATCTTTAGCTCGCTTCGCCACATCAGATCAGACCCAGCGGTATGCAAATCAGTCTTGACCCTGTGCCTCAAGGGAACAGTCCAGCGTGAACTGCAAAACAAGGTCTTCCCTGAACCGGAAACAAGCATCCTGGGACCGGTTTCGGGCTAACAGCCCTCATCAGCCAGGCTAGCTTGAATCCAGAGGCAGAGTGAGCAAGACACTCATGTCTGTGGATACCCTGCCAAATTCGGGCAAAAAAAGCAAACACAAGGAGATGATGGACGGACTGCTAGAACTTTTCAGACACGCTACCCAGTCAGAGATCAGGGTTGAATCCATCATTGTTCTTTAGCTCACTTCGCCTCCTCAGTTCAGATCCAGCTACATACAAATCAGTCTTGACCCTGTGCCTCATGGGAACGGACCAACCCGAACTGCCAAGCCAGGTCTTCCCTAAACCGGAAACAAGCATCCTGGGACCGGTTTGGGCTAAAAGCCCTCATCAGCCAGGCTAGCTTGAATCCAGTGGCAGCGTGAGCAAGTGACCCACATCTGGGCATAGTCTACCAACTTAGAGCGACCAAAGCAAACACAAGGAGATGATGGACGAAGTGCTGAAACTTTTCAGACACTCACCCCCAGTCACAGATCTGGGTTGAAGACATCATTGTTCTTTAGCTCGCTTTGCCACCTCAGATCAGACCCAGCGATATGCAAATCAGTCTTGCCTCAAGGGAACAGTCCAGCGTGAACTGCCAAGCCAGGTCTTCCCTGAACCAGAAACAAGCATCGTGGGACCGGTTTCGGGCTAACAGCCCTCATCAGACAGGCTAGCTTGAATCCAGTGGCAGAGTTAGCAAGGGACCCACGTCTGGGCATACCATGCCAACTTTGGGCGTAAAAAGCAAAAACAAGGAGATGATGGGCAGAGTGCTGAAACTTTTCAGACACTCACCCCCAGTTACAGATCTGGGCTGAATCCATCATTGTTCTTTAGCTCACTTCACGACCTCAGATCAGACCTAGCTATATGTAAATCAGTCTTGATCCTGTGCCTTATGGGAACAGTCCAGTGGGAAATGCCAAGCCAGGTTTTCCCTAAACCGTAAACAAGCATCCTGGGACCAGTTTCGGGCTAACAGCCCTCATCAGCCAGGCTAGCTTGAATCCAGTGGCAGAGTTAACAAGGGACCCACGTCTGGGCATACCATGCCAACTTAGGGTGAACAAAGCAAACACAAGGAGATGATGGACGTAGTGCTGAAACATTTCAGACACTTACCCCCAGTCACAGATCTGGGCTGTATCCATCATTGTTCTTTAGCTCACTTCGCCACCTCAGATCAGACCCATCTATATGCAAATCAGTCTAGACCTTGTGCATTATGGGAACAGTCCAGCGCGAACTGCCAAGCCAGGTCTTCCCTAAACCGGAAACAGGCATCCTGGGACCGGTTTCGGGCTAACAGCCCTAATCACCCAGGCTAGCTTGAATCAAGTGGCAGAGTTAGCAAGGGACCCACTTCTGGGCACACCATGCCAACTTAGGGTGAACAAAGCAAACACAAGGAGATGATGGACGGAGTGCTGAAACCTTTCAGACACTTACCCCCAGTCACAGATCTGGGCTGTATCCATCATTGTTCTTTAGCTCACTTCGCCACCTCAGATCAGACCCATCTATATGCAAATCAGTCTAGACCCTGTGCATTATGGGAACAGTCCAGCGCGAACTGCCAAGCCAGGTCTTCCCTAAACCGGAAACAAGCACCCTGAGACCGTTTTTGAGCTAACAGCCCTTATTAGCCAGGATAGCTTGAATCAAATGGAAGAGTTAGCGAGGGACCCACGTCTGTGCATACGCTGCCAACTTTGGGCAAAAAAAGCAAACACAAGGAGATGATGGACAGACTGCTGAAACTTTTCAGACACTCACCCCCAGTCACAGATCTGGGTGAATCATTCATTGTTCTTTAGCTCACTTCACCACCTCAGATCAGCACCAGCTATATGCAAATCAGTCTTGACCCTGTGCCTCAAGGGAACAGTCCAGCGTGAACTGCCAAGACAGGTCTTCCCTGAACCGAAAACAAGCATCCTGGGATCAGTTTCGGGCTTACAACCCTCATCAGCCAGGCTAGCTTGAATCCAGTGCCAAAGTGAGCAAGGGACCCACGTCTGGGCATACCATGCCAACTTAGGGTGAACAAAGCAAACACAAGGAGATGATGGACGGAGTGCTGAAACATTACAGACACTTACCCCCAGTCACAGATCTGGGCTGTATCCATCATTGTTCTTTAGCTCACTTCGCCACCTCAGATCAGACCCATCTATATGCAAATCAGTCTAGACCCTGTGCATTATGGGAACAGTCCAGCGCGAACTGCCAAGCCAGGTCTTCCCTAAACCGGAAACAAGCACCCTGAGACCGTTTTTGAGCTAACAGCCCTTATCAGCCAGGATAGCTTGAATCCAGTGGAAGAGTTAACAAGGGACCCACGTCTGTGCATACGCTGCCAACTTCGGGCAAAAAAAGCAAACACAAGGAGATGATGGACAGACTGCTGAAACTTTTCAGACACTCACCCCCAGTCACAGATCTGGGTTGTATCATTCATTGTTCTTTAGCTCACTTCACCACCTCAGATCAGCACCATCTATCTGCAAATCAGTCATGACCCTGTGCCTCAAGGGAACAGTCCAGCGTGAACTGCCAAGACAGGTCTTCCCTGAACCGGAAACAAGCATCCTGGGACCAGTTTCGGGCTTACAACCCTCATCAGCCAGGCTAGCTTGAATCCAGTGCCAAAGTGAGCAAGGGACCCACGTCTGGGTATTCCTTGCCAACTTAGGGCGAAAAAAGCAAAAACAAGGAAATGATGGACGGAGTGCTGAAACTTTTCAGACACTCACCTCCATTCACAGATCTGGGTTGAATCCATCATTGTTCTTTAGCTCACTTTGTCACCTCAGATAAGACCCAGCTATATGCAAATCAGTCTTGACCCTGTGCCTCATGGGAACAGTCCAGCGTGAACTGCCAATCCAGGTCTTCTCTAAACCAGAAACAAGCATCCTGGGACCGCTTTTTGGCTAACAGTCCTCATCAGCCAGGCTAGATTGAATCCAGTGGCAGAGTAAGCAAGGGACCCAAGTCAGGGCATACCCTACCAAATTAAGGAAAACAAAGCAAACACAAGAAGATGATGGATGGAGTGCTGAAACTTTTCAGACACTCACCCCAGTCACAGATCTGGGTTAAATCCATCATTGTTCTATAGGTCACTTCACCACCTCAGTTCAGACCCAGCTATATACAAATCAGTCTTTACCCTGTGCCTCATGGGAACAGACCAGCCCGAACTCCCAGGCCAGGTCTTCTCTAAACTGGAAACAAGAATCTTGGGACCGGTTTTGGGCTCATAGCCCTCATCAGCCAGGCTAGCTTGAATCCAGATGCAGAGTGAGCAAGACACCCACGTCTGTGGATACCCTGCCAACTTCGGGCGAAAAAAGCGAACACAAGGAGATGATGGACGAACTGCTGAAACTTTTCAGACACTCACCCCCATTCACAGATTTGGGTTGAAGACATCATTGTTCTTTAGCTCGCTTCGCCACCTCAGATCAGACCCAGCGATATGCAAATCAGTCTTGACCCTGTGCCTCAAGGGAACAGTCCAGCGTGAACTGCAAAGCAAGGTCTTCCCTGAACCGGAAACAAGCATCCTGGGACCGGTTTCGGGCTAACAGCCCTCATCAGCCAGGCTAGCTTAAATCCAGTGCCAAAGTGAGCAAGGGACCCACGTCTGGGCATTTCTTGCAAACTTAGGGCGTAAAAAGCAAAAACAAGGAGATGATGGACAGAGTGCTTAAACTTTTCAGACATTCCCCCACCACAGATTTGGGTGGAATCCATCATTGTTCTTTAGCTCACTTTGCCACCTCAGATCAGACCTAGCTATATGCAAATCAGTCTTGACCCTGTGCCTTATAGGAGCAGTCCAGCGTGTACTGCTAAGCTAGGTCTTCCCTAAACCGGACGCAAGCATCCTGGGACCGGTTTCGGGCTAACAGCCCTCATCAGCCAGGCTAGCTTGAATCCAGTGGCAGAGTTAGCAAGGGACCCACGTCTGGGCATACCCTACCAACTTACAGCGAACCAATCAAACACAAGGAGATGATGGATGGAGTGCTGAAACTTTTCAGACACTCACCCCCAGTCACAGATCTGGGTTGATTCCATCATTGTTCTTTAGCTCACTTTGCCACCTCAGATCAGAACCAGCTATATGCAAATCAGTCTTGACCCTGCCCATCAAGGGAACAGTCCAGTGTGAACTGCCAAGCCAGGTCTTCCCTGAACCAGAAACAAGCATCCTGGGAGCGGTTTCGGGCTAACAGCCCTCATCAGCCAGGCTAGATTGAATCCAGTGCCAAAGTGAGCAAGGGACGACGGCTGGGCATTCCTTGCCAACTTAGGGCGAAAAGAGCGAAAACAAGGACATGATGGATGGAGTGCTGAAACTTTTCAAATACTCACCCCACAGTCACAGATCTGGATTGAATCCATCATTGTTCTTTAGCTCACTTCGTCACTTCAGATCAGACCCAGCTATATATAAATCAGTCTTGACCCTATGACTCATGAGAACAGTCCAGCCCGAACTGCCAAGCCGGGTCTTCCCTGAACCAGAAACAAGCATCCTAGGACTGGATTCGGGCTAACAGCCCTCATCAGCCAGGCTAGCTTGAATCCAGTGCAAAAGTGAGCAAGGGACCAACGTCTGGGCATACCCTACCAACTTAGGGCAAACAAAGCAAACACAAGGAGATGATGGACGGAGTGCTGAAACTTTTCAGACACTCACCCCAGTCACAGATCTGGGTTGAATCCATCATTGTTCTTCAGCTCACTTCGCCACCTCAGTTCAGACCCAGCTATATATAAATCAGTCTTGACCCTATGACTCACGAGAACAGTCCAGCCCGAACTGCCAAGTCGGGTCTTCCCTGAACCAGAAACAAGCATCCTAGGACTGGATTCGGGCTAACAGCCCTCATCAGCCAGGCTAGCTTGAATCCAGTGCAAAAGTGAGCAAGGGACCAACGTCTGGGCATTCCTTGCCAACTTAGGGAGAAAAAGCAAACACAAGGAGATGATGGACGGACTGCTGAAACTTTTCAGACACTCTACCCAGTCAGAGATCAGGGTTGAATCCATCATTGTTCTTTAGCTCACTTTGCCTCCTCAGTTCAGACCCAGCTATATACAAATCAGTCTTGACCCTGTGCCTCATGGGAACTGACCAACCCGAACTGCCAAGCCAGGTCTTCCCTAAACCGGAAACAAGCATCCTCAGACCGGTTTGGGCTAAAAGCCCTCATCAGCCAGGCTAGCTTGAATCCAGTGGCAGAGTGAGCAAGTGACCCACATCTGGGCATAGTCTACCAACTTAGGGCGACCAAAGCAAACACAAGGAGATGATGGACGAAGTGCTGAAACTTTTCAGACACTCACCCCCAGTCACAGATCTGGGTTGAAGACATCATTGTTCTTTAGCTCACTTTGCCACCTCAAATCAGAACCAGCTATATGCAAATCAGTCTTGACCCTGAGCCTCAAGGGAACAGTCCAGTGTGAACTGCCAAGCCAGGTCTTCCCTAAACCGGAAACAAGCATCCTGGGACTGGTTTGGGCTAAAAGCCTTGATCAGCCAGGCTAGCTTGAATCCAGAGGCAGAGTGAGCAAGTGACCCACGTCTGGGCATAGTCTACCAACTTAGGGCGACCAAAGCAAACACAAGGAGATGATGGACGAAGTGCTGAAACTTTTCAGACACTCACCCCCAGTCACAGATCTGGGCTGAAGACATCATTGTTCTTTAGCTCGCTTCGCCACCTCAGATCAGACCCAGCGATATGCAAATCAGTCTTGACCCTGTGCCTCAAGGGAACAGTCCAGTGTGAACTGCAAAGCAAGGTCTTCCCTGAACCGGAAACAAGCATCCTGGCACCGGTTTCGGGCTAACAGCCGTCATCAGCCAGGCTAGCTTAAATCCAGTGCCAAAGTGAGCAAGGGACCCACGTCTGGGCATACCCTGCAAACTTACGGCGAACAAAGCAAAAACAAGGAGATGATGGACGGTGTGCTGAAACTTTTCAGACACTCACCCCCAGTCACAGATCTGGGTTGAATCCATCATTGTTCTTTAGCTCACTTTAACACCTCAGATCAGAACCAGCTATATGCAAATCAGTCTTGACCCTGTGCCTCAAGGGAACAGTCCAGCGTGAACTGCCAAGCCAGGTCTTCCGTGAACCGGAAACAAGCATCCTGGGACCAGTTTCGGGCTAACAACCCTCATCAGCTAGGCTAGCTTGAATCCAGTGGCAGAGTGAGCAAGGGACTCAAGTCAGGGCATACCCTACCAAATTAGGGTAAACAAAGCAAACACAAGGAGATGATGGACGGAGTGCTGAAACTTTTCAGACACTCACCCCAGTTACAGATCTGGGTTGAATCCATCATTGTTCTTCAACTCACTTCGCCACCTCATTTCAGACCCAGCTATATACAAATCAGTCTTGACCCTGTGCCTCATGGGAGCAGTTCAGCCCGAACTGCCAAGCCAGGTCTTCCCTGAACCAGAAACAAGCATCCTGGGACTGGATTCGGGCTAACAGCCCTCATCAGCCAGGCAAGCTTGAATCCAGTGCCAAGGTGAGCAAGGGACCCACATCTGGACATTCCTTTCCAACTTAGGGAGAAAAAGCAAACACAAGGAGATGATGGATGGAGTGCTGAAACATTTCAGACACTCACCCCCAGTCACAGATCTGGGTTGAATCCATCATTGTTCTTTAGCTCAATTTGCCACCTCAGATCAGAACCAGCTATATGCAAATCAGTCTTGACCCTGCACCTCAAGGGAACAGTCCAGTGTGAACTGCCAAGGCCGGTCTTCCCTCAACCAGAAACAAGCCTCCTGGGACCGGTCTCGGGCTAACAACCATCATCAGCCAGGCTAGTTTGAATCCAGTGCCAAAGTGGGCAAGGGACCCATGGCAGGGCATTCCGTGCCAATTTAGGGTAAAAAAAGTGAAAACAAGGACATGATGGATGGAGTCCTGAAACTTTTCAGATACTCACCCCACAGTCACAGATCTGGGTTGAATCCATCATTGTTTTTAGCTCACTTCATCACCTCAGATCAGATCCAGCTATATGCAAATCGGTCTTTACCCTGTTCCACATGGGAACAGTCCAGCATAAACTGCCAAGCCAGGTCTTCCCTAAACCGGAAACAAGCATCCTGGGACCGGTTTTGGCTAAAAGCCATGATCAGCCAGGCTAGCTTGAATCCAGTGGCAGAGTGAGCAAGTGACCCACGTCTCAGCATAGTCTACCAACTTAGGGCGACCAAAGCAAACACAAGGAGATGATGGACGAAGTGCTGAAACGTTTCAGACACTCACCCCCAGTTACAGATCTGGGCTGAATCCATCATTGTTCTTTAGATCACTTCGCCACCTTAGATCAGACCTAGCTATATGCAAATCAGTTTTGATCCTGTGCCTTATGGGAACAGTCCAGCGCGAACTGCCAAGCCAGGTCTTCCCTAAACCGGAAACAAGCATCCTGGGGCCGGTTTCGGGCTAACAGTCCTCATCAGCCAGGCTAGCTTGAATCCAGGTCAGAGTGAGCAGGGCACCCACGTCTGTGCATGCCCTGCCAACCTCGGGTGAAAAAAGCAAACACAAGGAGATGATGGATGGACTGCTGAAACATTTCAGACACTCTCCCCAGTCACAGATCTGGGTTGAATCCATCATTGTTCTTTAGCTCACTTGGCCACCTCAGTTCAGACCCAGCTATATGCAAATCAGTCTTGACCCTGTGCCTTATGGGAACAGTCCAGCGTGAACTGCCAAGCTAGGTCTTCCCTAAACCGGAAACAAGCATCCTGGGACCGGTTTCGGGCTAACAGCCCTCATCAGCCAGGCTAGCTTGAATCCAGTGGAAGAGTTAGCAAGGGACCCACGTCTGGGCATACCCTGCAAACTTACGGCGAACAAAGCAAACACAAGGAGATGATGGACGGAGTGCTGAAGCTTTTCAGACACTCACCCCCAGTCACAGATCTGGGTTGAATCCATCATTGTTCTTTAGCACACTTCGCCACCTCAGTTCAGACCCAGCTATATGCAAATCAGTCTTGACCCTGTGCCTCATGGGAACAGTCCATCGTAAACTGCCAAGCCAGGCCTTCACTAAACCGGAAATAAGCATCCTGGGACCGGTTTTCAGCTAACAGCCCTCATCAGCCTGGCTAGCTTTAATCCAGTGGCAGAGAGAGCAAGTGACCCAAGTCAGGGCATACCCTGCAAACTTACGGCGAACAAAGCAAACACAAGGAGATGATGGACAGAGTGCTGAAACTTTTCAGACACTCACCCCCAGTCACAGATCTGGGTTGAATCCATCATTGTTCTTTAGCACACTTCGCCACCTCAGTTCAGACCCTGCTATATGCAAATCAGTCTTGACCCTGTGCCTCATGGGAACAGACCAGCTTGAACTGCCAAGCCAGGTGTTCCCTAAACCGGTAACAAGCATCCTGGGACCAGTTTGGGGCTAACAGCCCTCGTTTGCCAGGCTAGCTTGAATCCAGTGGCAGATTGAGCAAGGGATTCATGTCTGGGCATACCATGCCAACTTAAGGTGAACAAAACAAACACAAGGAGATGATGGACGGAGTGCTGAAACTTTTCAGACACTCACCCCCAGTCACAGATCTGAGTTAAATCCATCATTGTTCTTTAGCTTACTTTGCCAACTCATATCAGAACCAGCTATATGCAAATCAGTCTTGACCCTGCGCCTCAAGGGAACAGTCCAGTGTGAACTGCCAAGCCAGGTCTTCCCTGAACAAAAAACAAGCATCCTGGGACCGGTTTCGGGCTAACAGCCCTCATCAGCCAGGATAGCTTGAATCCAGTGCCAAAGTGAGCAAGGGACCCACGGCTGGGCATTCCTTGACAACTTAGGGCGAAAAAAGCGAAAACAAGGACATGATGGATGGAGTGCTGAAAGTTTTCAGATACTCACCCCACAGTCCCAGATCTGGGTTGAATCCATCATTGTTCTTTAGCTCACTTCGTCACCTCAGATCAGATCCAGATATATGCAAATCAGTCTTTGCCCTGTTCCTCATGGGAACAGTCCAGCGTGAACTGCCAAGACAGGTCTTCACTAAACCAGAAAAGAGCATCATGGGACTGGTTTTCAGCTAACAGCCCTCAGTAGCCAGTCTAGCTTGAATCCAGTGGCAGAAAGAGCAAGGGACCAAAGTCAGGGCATACCCTACCAACGAAGGACAAACAAAGCAAAAACAAGGAGATGATGGACGGAGTGCTGAAACTTTTCAGACACTCACCCCCATCACAGATCTGGGTTGAATCCATCATTGTTCTTTAGCTCACTTCGCCACCTCAGTTCAGACCCAGCTATATATAAATCAGTCTTGACCCTATTACTCATGAGAACAGTCCAGCCCGAACTGCCAAGCCGGGTCTTCCCTGAACCAGAAGCAAGCATCCTAGGACTAGATTCGGGCTAACAGCACTCATCAGCCAGGATAGCTTGAATCCAAAGCCAAAGTGAGCAAGGGACCCACGTCTGGGCAGTCCTTGCCAACTTAGGGAGAAAAAGCAAACACAAGGAAATGATGGACGGAGTCCTTAAACTTTTCACACATTCCCCCCATCACGGATCTAGGTAGAATCCATCATTGTTCTTTAGCTCACTTTGCCACCTCAGTACAGACGAACCTAAATGCAAATTAGTCTTGACCCTGTGCCTCATAGGAAAAGACCAGCCCGAGCAGCCAAGCCAGGTCTTCCCTAAACTGGAAACAAGCATCCTGGGACCGGTTTTGGGCTAATAGCCCTCATCAGCCACTCTAGCTTGAATCCAGAGGCAGAGTGAGCAAGACTCCCACGTCTGTGGATACCCTGCCAACTTTGGGCGAAAAAAGCAAACACAAGGAGATGATGGACGGACTGCTGAAACTTTTCAGACACTCGACCCAGTCGGAGATCAGGGTTGAATCCAACATTGTTCTTTAGCTCACTTCGCCACCTCAGTTCAGACCCAGCTATATACAAATCAGTCTTGACCCTGTGCCTCATGGGAACTGACCAACCCGAACTGCCAAGCCAGGTCTTTCCTAAACCCAAAACAAGCATCCTGGGACCGGTTTGGGCTAAAAGCTCTGATCAGCCAGGCTAGCTTGAATCCAGTGGCAGAGTGAGCAAGTGACCCGTGTCTGGGCATAGTCTACCAACTTAGGGCGACCAAAGCAAACACAAGGAGATGATGGACGAAGTGCTGAAACTTTTCAGACACTCACTCCCAGTCAGAGATCTGGGTTGAAGACATCATTGTTCTTTAGCTCGCTTCGCCACCTCAGATCAGACCCAGCGATATGCAAATCAGTCTTGACCCTGTGCCTCAAGGGAACAGTCCAGTGTGAACTGCAAAGCAAGGTCTTCCCTGAACTGGAAACAAGCATCCTGGGACCGGTTTTGGGCTAACAGCCCTTATCAGCCAGGCTAGCTTGAATCCAGTGGCAGAGTGAGCAAGGCACCCACGTCTGTGCATGCCCTGCCAACTTCGGGCGAAAAAAGCAAACACACGGAGATGATGGATGGACTGCTGAAACATTTCAGACACTCCCCCATGTCACAGATCTGGGTTGAGTCCATCATTGTTCTTTAGCTCACTTCGCCACCTCAGTTCAGACCCAGCTATATGCAAATCAGTCTTGACCCTGTGCCTTATGGGAACAGTCCAGCGCAAACTGCCAAGTTAGGTCTTCCCTAAACCGGAAACAAGCGTCCTGGGACCGGTTTTGGGCTAATAACCCTCATCAGCCAGGCTAGCTTGAATCCAGTGGCAGCGTTAGCAAGGGACCCACGTCTGGGCATACCCTGCAAACTTACGGCGAACAAAGCAAACACAAGGAGATGTTGGATGGAGTGCTGAAATTTTGCAGACACTCACCCCCAGTCACAGACCTGGGTTGAATCAATCATTGTTCTTTAGCTCACTTCGCCACCTCAGTTCAGACCCAGCTATATGCAAATCAGTTTTGACCCTGTCCCTCATGGGAACAGACCGGCTCGAACTGCCAAGCCAGGTCTTCCCTGAACCAGAAACAAGCATCCTGGGACTGGATTCGGGCTAAAAGCCCTCATCAGCCAGGCTAGCTTAGATCCAGTGCCAAAGTGAGCAAGGGACCCACGTCTGTGTATACCCTGCCAACTTTGGGCGAAAAAAGCAAACACAAGGATATGTTGGACGGAGTGCTGAAACTTTTCAGACACTCACCCCCAGTCACAGATCTCGGTTTAATCCATCATAGTTCTTTAGCTTACTTTGTCACCTCAGATCAGACAGAGCTATATGCAAATCAGTCTTGACCCTGTGCCTCATGGGAACAGTCCAGCCCGAACTGCGAAGCCAGGTCTTCCCTGATCCAAAAACAAGCATCATGGGTCTGGATTCGGGCTAACAGCCCCATCAGCCAGGCTAGCTTGAATCCAGTGCCAAAGTGAGCAAGGGACCCACGTCTGGGCATTCCTTGCCAACTTAGGGTGAAAAAGCAAATACAGGGAGATGATGGATGGAGTGCTTAAACCTTTCAGACATTCCCCCCTGTCACAGATCTGGGTTGAATCCATCATTGTTCTTTAGCTCACTTCACCACCTCAGTTCAGACCCAGCTATATGTAAATCAGTCTTGACCCTGTGCCTCTTGGGAACAGACCAGACCGAACTGCCAAGCCAGGTCTTCCCTAAACCGGAAACAAGCATCCTGGGACCGGTTTGGGGCTAACAGCCCTCGTCAGCCAGGCTAGCTTGAATCCAGTGTTCAGAGTGAGCAAGGGACCCACGTCTGGGCATACCCTGCCAACTAAGGGCAAACAAAGCAAACACAAGGAGATGATGGATTGAGTGCTGAAACTTTTCAGAATCTTACCCCCAGTCACAGATCTGGGTTGAATCCATCATTGTTCTTTAGCTTACTTCGCAACCTCAGATCAGACCCAGCTATATGCAAATCAGTCTTGACCCTGTGCCTCATGGGAACGGTCCAGCATGATCTGCCAAGCCAGGTTTTCCTTAAACCAGAAACAAGCATCCTGAGACCGGTTTTGGGCAAACAGCCCTCATCAGTCAGGTCAGCTTGAATCCAGTGGCAGAGTTAGCAAGGGACCCACGTCTGGGCGTACCCTGCCAGCTTAGAGCAAACAAAGCAAACACAAGGAGATGATGGACGGAGTGCTAAAACTTTTCAGACACTCACCCCCCAGTTACAGATATGGGTTAAATCCATCAGTGTTCTTTAGCTCACTTTGCCACCTTAGATCAGACCCAGCTATATGCAAATCAGTCTTGACCCTGTGCCTCAAGGGGATAGTCCAGCGTGAACTGCCAAGCCAGGAATTTCCTAAACTGGAAACAAGCGTCCTGTGACCAGTTTCAGGTTAACAGCCATCATCATCCTGCCAGCTTGAATCCAGTACCACAGTGAGGAAGGGACCCACATCTGGGTATTCCTTGCCAAATTAGGGCGAAAAAAGCAAAAACAAGGAGATGATGGACGGAGCGCTGAAACCTTTCAGACACTCACCCCCAGTCACAGATCTGAGTTGAATTCATCATTGTTCTTCAGCTCAGTTTGCCACCTCAGTTCAGACCAAGCTATATGCAAATCAGTCTTGACCCTGTGCACATGAGAACAGGCCAGCCCGAACTGCCAAGCCAGGTCTTCCCTAAACTGGAAACAAGCATCCTGGGATTAGTTTTGGGCTAACAGCCCTCATAAACCAGGCTAGCTTGAATCCAGTGGCAGAGTGAGCAAGGTACCCACATCTGTGTATACCCTGCCAACTTTGGGCGAAAAAAGCAAACACAAGGATATGTTGGACGGAGTGCTGAAACTTTTCAGACACTCACCCCCAGTCACAGATCTCGGTTTAATCCATCATTGTTCTTTAGCTTACTTTGTCACCTCAGATCAGACAGAGCTATATGCAAATCAGTCTTGACCCTGTGCCTCATGGGAACAGTCCAGCCCGAACTGCGAAGCCAGGTCTTCCCTGATCCAAAAACAAGCATCATAGGTCTGGATTTGGGCTAACAGCCCCATCAGCCAGGCTAGCTTGAATCCAGTGCCAAAGTGAGCAAGGGACCCACGTCTGGGCATTCCTTGCCAACTTAGGGTGAAAAAGCAAATACAGGGAGATGATGGATGGAGTGCTTAAACCTTTCAGACATTCCCCCCTGTCACAGATCTGGGTTGAATCCATCATTGTTCTTTAGCTCACTTCACCACCTCAGTTCAGACCCAGCTATATGTAAATCAGTCTTGACCCTGTGCCTCTTGGGAACGGTCCAGCATGAACTGCCAAGCCAGGTTTTCCCTAAACCAGAAACAAGCATCCTGAGACCGGTTTTGGGCAAACAGCCCTCATCAGTCTTATCAGCTTGAATCCAGTGGCAGAGTTAGCAAGGGACCCACGTCTGGGCGTACCCTGCCAGCTTAGAGCAAACAAAGCAAACACAAGGAGATGATGGACGGAGTGCTAAAACTTTTCAGACACTCACCCCCCAGTTACAGATATGGGTTAAATCCATCACTGTTCTTTAGCTCACTTCGCCACCTTAGATCAGACCCAGCTATATGCAAATCAGTCTTGACCCTGTGCCTCAAGGGGATAGTCCAGCGTGAACTGCCAAGCCAGGAATTTCCTAAACTGGAAACAAGCGTCCTGTGACCAGTTTCAGGTTAACAGCCATCATCATCCTGCCAGCTTGAATCCAGTACCAAAGTGAGGAAGGGACCCACATCTGGGTATTCCTTGCCAAATTAGGGCGAAAAAAGCAAAAACAAGGAGATGATGGACGGAGCGCTGAAACCTTTCAGACACTCACCCCCAGTCACAGATCTGAGTTGAATTCATCATTGTTCTTCAGCTCAGTTTGCCACCTCAGTTCAGACCAAGCTATATGCAAATCAGTCTTGACCCTGTGCTCATGAGAACAGGCCAGCCCGAACTGCCAAGCCAGGTCTTCCCTAAACTGGAAACAAGCATCCTGGGATTAGTTTTGGGCTAACAGCCCTCATAAGCCAGGCTAGCTTGAATCCAGTGGCAGAGTGAGCAAGGTACCCACATCTGTGTATACCCTGCCAACTTTGGGCAAAAAAAGCAAACACAAGGATATGTTGGACGGAGTGCTGAAACTTTTCAGACACTCACCCCCAGTCACAGATCTCGGTTTAATCCATCATTGTTCTTTAGCTTACTTTGTCACCTCAGATCAGACACAGCTATATGCAAATCAGTCTCGACCCTGTGCCTCATGGGAACAGCCCAGCCCGAACTGCGAAGCCAGGTCTTCCCTGATCCAAAAACAAGCATCATAGGTCTGGATTCGGGCTAACAGCCCCATCAGCCAGGCTAGCTTGAATCCAGTGCCAAAGTGAGCAAGGGACCCACGTCTGGGCATTCCTTGCCAACTTAGGGTGAAAAAGCAAATACAGGGAGATGATGGATGGAGTGCTTAAACCTTTCAGACATTCCCCCCTGTCACAGATCTGGGTTGAATCCATCATTGTTCTTTAGCTCACTTCACCACCTCAGTTCAGACCCAGCTATATGTAAATCAGTCTTGACCCTGTGCCTCTTGCGAACGGTCCAGCATGATCTGCCAAGCCAGGTTTTCCCTAAACCAGAAACAAGCATCCTGAGACCGGTTTTGGGCAAACAGCCCTCATCAGTCTTATCAGCTTGAATCCAGTGGCAGAGTTAGCAAGGGACCCACGTCTGGGCCTACCCTGCCAGCTTAGAGCAAACAAAGCAAACACAAGGAGATGATGGACGGAGTGCTAAAACTTTTCAGACACTCACCCCCCAGTTACAGATATGGGTTAAATCCATCACTGTTCTTTAGCTCACTTCGCCACCTTAGATCAGACCCAGCTATATGCAAATCAGTCTTGACCCTGTGCCTCAAGGGAATAGTCCAGCGTGAACTGCCAAGCCAGGAATTTCCTAAACTGGAAACAAGCGTCCTGTGACCAGTTTCAGGTTAACAGCCATCATCATCCTGCCAGCTTGAATCCAGTACCAAAGTGAGGAAGGGACCCACATCTGGGTATTCCTTGCCAAATTAGGGCGAAAAAAGCAAAAACAAGGAGATGATGGACGGAGCGCTGAAACCTTTCAGACACTCACCCCCAGTCACAGATCTGAGTTGAATTCATCATTGTTCTTCAGCTCAGTTTGCCACCTCAGTTCAGACCAAGCTATATGCAAATCAGTCTTGACCCTGTGCTCATGAGAACAGGCCAGCCCGAACTGCCAAGCCAGGTCTTCCCTAAACTGGAAACAAGCATCCTGGGATCAGTTTTGGGCTAACAGCCCTCATCAGCCAGGCTAGCTTGAATCCAGTGGCAGAGTGAGCAAGGTACCCACATCTGTGTATACCCGGCCAACTTTGGGCGAAAAAAGCAAACACAAGGATATGTTGGACGGAGTGCTGAAACTTTTCAGACACTCACCCCCAGTCACAGATCTCGGTTTAATCCATCATTGTTCTTTAGCTTACTTTGTCACCTCAGATCAGACACAGCTATATGCAAATCAGTCTTGACCCTGTGCCTCATGGGAACAGTCCAGCCCGAACTGCGAAGCCAGGTCTTCCCTGATCCAAAAACAAGCATCATGGGTCTGGATTCGGGCTAACAGCCCCATCACCCAGGCTAGCTTGAATCCAGTGCCAAAGTGAGCAAGGGACCCACGTCTGGGCATTCCTTGCCAACTTAGGGTGAAAAAGCAAATACAGGGAGAGGATGGATGGAGTGCTTAAACCTTTCAGACATTCCCCCCTGTCACAGATCTGGGTTGAATCCATCATTGTTCTTTAGCTCACTTCACCACCTCAGTTCAGACTCAGCTATATGTAAATCAGTCTTGACCCTGTGCCTCTTGGGAACAGACCAGACCGAACTGCCAAGCCAGGTCTTCCCTAAACCGGAAACAAGCATCCTGGGACCGGTTTGGGGCTAACAGCCCTCGTCAGCCAGGCTAGCTTGAATCCAGTGTTCAGAGTGAGCAAGGGACCCACGTCTGGGCATACCCTGCCAACTAAGGGCAAACAAAGCAAACACAAGGAGATGATGGACGGAGTGCTGAAACTTTTCAGAATCTTACCCCCAGTCACAGATCTGGGTTGAATCCATCATTGTTCTTTAGCTTACTTCGCAACCTCAGATCAGACCCAGCTATATGCAAATCAGTCTTGACCCTGTGCCTCATGGGAACGGTCCAGCACGATCTGCCAAGCCAGGTTTTCCTTTAACCAGAAACAAGCATCCTGAGACCGGTTTTGGGCAAACAGCCCTCATCAGTCAGGTCAGCTTGTATCCAGTGGCAGAGTTAGCAAGGGACCCACGTCTGGGCGTACCCTGCCAGCTTAGAGCAAACAAAGCAAACACAAGGAGATGATGGACGGAGTGCTAAAACTTTTCAGACACTCACCCCCCAGTTACAGATATGGGTTAAATCCATCACTGTTCTTTAGCTCACTTCGCCACCTTAGATCAGACCCAGCTATATGCAAATCAGTCTTGACCCTGTGCCTCAAGGGGATAGTCCAGCGTGAACTGCCAAGCCAGGAATTTCCTAAACTGGAAACAAGCGTCCTGTGACCAGTTTCAGGTTAACAGCCATCATCATCCTGCCAGCTTGAATCCAGTACCAAAGTGAGGAAGGGACCCACATCTGGGCATTCCTTGCCAAATTAGGGCGAAAAAAGCAAAAACAAGGAGATGATGGACGGAGGTCTGAAACCTTTCAGACACTCACCCCCAGTCACAGATCTGAGTTGAATTCATCATTGTTCTTCAGCTCAGTTTGCCACCTCAGTTCAGACCAAGCTATATGCAAATCAGTCTTGACCCTGTGCTCATGAGAACAGGCCAGCCCGAACTGCCAAGCCAGGTCTTCCCTGAACCAGAAACAAGCATGCTGGGACTGGATTCGGGCTAAAAGCCCTCATCAGCCAGGCTAGCTTGAATCCAGTGCCAAAGTGAGCAAGGGACCCACGTCTGGGAATTCCTTGCCAACTTAGGGCAAAAAAGCAAACGCAAGGAGATGATGGACGGAGTCCTTAAACTTTTCACACATTCCCCCCATCATGGATCTAGGTAGAATCCATCATTGTTCTTTAGCTCACTTCGCCACCTCAGTACAGACCCAGCTAAATGCATATCAGTCTTGACCCTGTGCCTCATGGGAACAGACCAGCCCGAACTGCCAAGCCAGGTCTTCTCTAAACTGGAAACAAGCATCCTGGGACCGGTTTTGGGCTAATAGCCCTCATTAGCCAGGCTAGCTTGAATCCAGAGGTCGAGTGAGCAAGACACCCACGTCTGTGGATACCCTGCCAAATTCGGGCGAAAAAATCGAACACAAGGAGATGATGGACGGACTGCTGAAACTTTTCAGACACTCTACCCAGTCAGAGATCAGGGTTGAATCCATCAATGTTCTTTAGCTCACTTCGCCACCTTAGTTCAGACCCAGCTATATACAAATCAGTCTTGACCCTGTGCCTCATGGGAACTGACCAACCCGAACTGCCAAGCCAGGTTTTCCCTAAACCGGAAACAAGCATCCTGGGACCGGTTTGGGCTAAAAGCCCTCATCAGCCAGGCAAGCTTGAATCCTGTGGCAGAGTGAGCAAGTGACCCACGTCTGGGCATAGTCTACCAACTTAGAGCAACCAAAGCAAACACAAGGAAATGATGGACGAAGTGCTGAAACTTTTTAGACACTCACCCCCAGTCACAGATCTGGGTTGAAGACATCATTGTTCTTTAGCTCGCTTCGCCACCTCAGATCCAGCGATATGCAAATCAGTCTTGACCCTGTGCCTCAAGGGAACAGTCCAGCGTGAACTGCAAAGCAAGGTCTTCCCTGAACCGGAAACAAGCATCCTGGGACTGGTTTCGGGCTAACAGCCCTTATCAGCCAGGCTAGCTTGAATCCAGTGTCAGGGTGAGCAAGGCACCCACGTCTGTGAATGCCCTGCCAACTACAGGCGACAAAAGCAAGCAAAAGGAGATGATGGATGGACTGCTGAAACATTTCAGACACTCCCCCAAGTCACAGATCTGAGTTTAGTCCATCATTGTTCTTTAGCTCACTTCGCCACCTCAGTTCAGACCCAGCTATATGCAAATCAGTCTTGACCCTGTGCCTTATGGGAACAGTCCAGCGCGAACTGCCAAGCTAGGTCTTAACTAAACCGGAAACAAACATCCTGGGACCGTTTTCAGGCTAACAGCCCTCATCAGCCAGGCGAGCTTGAATCCAGTGGCAGAGTTAGCAAGGGACCCACGTCTGGGCATACCCTGCCAACTTACGGCGAACAAAGCAAACACAAGGAGATGTTGGAGGGAGTGCTGAAACTTTTCAGGCACTCACCCCCAGTCACAGATCTGGGTTGAATCCATCATTGTTCTTTAGCTCACTTCGCCACCTCAGTTCAGACCCAGCTATATGCAAATAAGTCTTGACCCTGTGCTCATGAGAACAGGCCAGCCCGAACTGCCAAGCCAGGTCTTCCGTGAACCAGAAACAAGCATCCTGGGACTGGATTCGGGCTAAAAGCCCTCATCAGCCAGGCTAGCTTGGATACAGTGCCAAAGTGAGCAAGGGACCCACATCTGGGCTTTGCTTGCCAACTTAGGGCGAAAAAACAAATGCAAGGAGATGATGGACAGAGTGCATAAACTTTTCAGACATTCCCCCGTTCACAGATCTGGGTTAAACTCATCATTGTTCTTTAGCTCACTTCACCACCTCAGTTCAGACCCAGCTATATGCAAATCAGTATTGACCCTGTGCATAATGGAAACAGACCAGCCCGAACTGCCAAGCCAGGTCTTCCCTAAACTGGAAACAAGCATCCTGGGACCAGTTCTGGGCTAACAGCCCTCATCAGCCAGGCTAGCTTGAATCCAGTGGCAGAGTGAGCAAGGTACCCACATCTGTGTATACCCTGCCAACTTTGGGCGAAAAAAGCAAACACAAGGATATGATGGATGGACTGCTGAAACTTTTCAGACACTCCACCCTGTCACAGATCAGGGTTGAATCCATCATTGTTCTTTAGCTCACTTCGCCACCTAAGTTCAGACCTAGCTATATGCAAATCAGTCTTGACCCTGTGCTCATGAGAACAGTCCAGCCCGAACTGCCAAGCCAAGTCTTCCCTGAACCAAGAAACAAGCATCCTGGGACTGGATTCGGGCTAAAAGCCCTCATCAGCCAGGCTAGCTTGAATCCAGTGCCAAAGTGAGCAAGGGACCCACGTCTGGGCATTCTCAGCCAACTGAAGGTGACCAAAGCAAGCACAAGGAGATGATGGACGGAGTGCTGAAACTTTTCAGACACTCACCCCCAGTCACAGATCCGGGTTGAAAACATCATTGTTCTTTAACTCACTTCACCTCCTCAGATCAGACCCAGCTATATGTAAATCAGTCTTGACCCTGTTCCTCAAGGGAACAGTAAAGCGTGAACTGCCAAGCCGGGTCTTTCCTGAACCAGAAACAAGCATCCTGGTACTGGATTCGGGCTAACAGCCCTCATCAGCCAGGCTAGCTTGAATCCAGTGCCAAAGTGAGCAAGGGACCCACGTCTGGGCATTCCTTGCCAAATTAGGGCGAAAAAAGCAAAAACAAGGAGATGATGGACGGAGGTCTGAAACCTTTCAGACACTCACCCCCAGTCACAGATCTGAGTTGAATTCATCATTGTTCTTCAGCTCAGTTTGCCACCTCAGTTCAGACCAAGCTATATGCAAATCAGTCTTGACCCTGTGCTCATGAGAACAGGCCAGCCCGAACTGCCAAGCCAGGTCTTCCCTGAACCAGAAACAAGCATGCTGGGACTGGATTCGGGCTAAAAGCCCTCATCAGCCAGGCTAGCTTGAATCCAGTGCCAAAGTGAGCAAGGGACCCACGTCTGGGCATTCCTTGCCAACTTAGGGCAAAAAAGCAAACGCAAGGAGATGATGGACGGAGTCCTTAAACTTTTCACACATTCCCCCCATCATGGATCTAGGTAGAATCCATCATTGTTCTTTAGCTCACTTCGCCACCTCAGTACAGACCCAGCTAAATGCATATCAGTCTTGACCCTGTGCCTCATGGGAACAGACCAGCCCGAACTGCCAAGCCAGGTCTTCTCTAAACTGGAAACAAGCATCCTGGGACCGGTTTTGGGCTAATAGCCCTCATTAGCCAGGCTAGCTTGAATCCAGAGGTCGAGTGAGCAAGACACCCACGTCTGTGGATACCCTGCCAAATTCGGGCGAAAAAATCGAACACAAGGATATGATGGACGGACTGCTGAAACTTTTCAGACACTCTACCCAGTCAGAGATCAGGGTTGAATCCATCAATGTTCTTTAGCTCACTTCGCCACCTTAGTTCAGACCCAGCTATATACAAATCAGTCTTGACCCTGTGCCTCATGGGAACTGACCAACCCGAACTGCCAAGCCAGGTTTTCCCTAAACCGGAAACAAGCATCCTGGGACCGGTTTGGGCTAAAAGCCCTCATCAGCCAGGCAAGCTTGAATCCTGTGGCAGAGTGAGCAAGTGACCCACGTCTGGGCATAGTCTACCAACTTAGAGCAACCAAAGCAAACACAAGGAAATGATGGACGAAGTGCTGAAACTTTTTAGACACTCACCCCCAGTCACAGATCTGGGTTGAAGACATCATTGTTCTTTAGCTCGCTTCGCCACCTCAGATCCAGCGATATGCAAATCAGTCTTGACCCTGTGCCTCAAGGGAACAGTCCAGCGTGAACTGCAAAGCAAGGTCTTCCCTGAACCGGAAACAAGCATCCTGGGACTGGTTTCGGGCTAACAGCCCTTATCAGCCAGGCTAGCTTGAATCCAGTGTCAGGGTGAGCAAGGCACCCACGTCTGTGAATGCCCTGCCAACTACAGGCGACAAAAGCAAGCAAAAGGAGATGATGGATGGACTGCTGAAACATTTCAGACACTCCCCCAAGTCACAGATCTGAGTTTAGTCCATCATTGTTCTTTAGCTCACTTCGCCACCTCAGTTCAGACCCAGCTATATGCAAATCAGTCTTGACCCTGTGCCTTATGGGAACAGTCCAGCGCGAACTGCCAAGCTAGGTCTTAACTAAACCGGAAACAAACATCCTGGGACCGTTTTCAGGCTAACAGCCCTCATCAGCCAGGCGAGCTTGAATCCAGTGGCAGAGTTAGCAAGGGACCCACGTCTGGGCATACCCTGCCAACTTACGGCGAACAAAGCAAACACAAGGAGATGTTGGAGGGAGTGCTGAAACTTTTCAGGCACTCACCCCCAGTCACAGATCTGGGTTGAATCCATCATTGTTCTTTAGCTCACTTCGCAACCTCAGTTCAGACCCAGCTATATGCAAATAAGTCTTGACCCTGTGCTCATGAGAACAGGCCAGCCCGAACTGCCAAGCCAGGTCTTCCGTGAACCAGAAACAAGCATCCTGGGACTGGATTCGGGCTAAAAGCCCTCATCAGCCAGGCTAGCTTGGATACAGTGCCAAAGTGAGCAAGGGACCCACATCTGGGCTTTGCTTGCCAACTTAGGGCGAAAAAACAAATGCAAGGAGATGATGGACAGAGTGCATAAACTTTTCAGACATTCCCCCCATCACAGATCTGGGTTAAACTCATCATTGTTCTTTAGCTCACTTCACCACCTCAGTTCAGACCCAGCTATATGCAAATCAGTATTGACCCTGTGCATAATGGAAACAGACCAGCCCGAACTGCCAAGCCAGGTCTTCCCTAAACTGGAAACAAGCATCCTGGGACCAGTTCTGGGCTAACAGCCCTCATCAGCCAGGCTAGCTTGAATCCAGTGGCAGAGTGAGCAAGGTACCCACATCTGTGTATACCCTGCCAACTTTGGGCGAAAAAAGCAAACACAAGGATATGATGGATGGACTGCTGAAACTTTTCAGACACTCCACCCTGTCACAGATCAGGGTTGAATCCATCATTGTTCTTTAGCTCACTTCGCCACCTAAGTTCAGACCTAGCTATATGCAAATCAGTCTTGACCCTGTGCTCATGAGAACAGTCCAGCCCGAACTGCCAAGCCAAGTCTTCCCTGAACCAAGAAACAAGCATCCTGGGACTGGATTCGGGCTAAAAGCCCTCATCAGCCAGGCTAGCTTGAATCCAGTGCCAAAGTGAGCAAGGGACCCACGTCTGGGCATTCTCAGCCAACTGAAGGTGACCAAAGCAAGCACAAGGAGATGATGGACGGAGTGCTGAAACTTTTCAGACACTCACCCCCAGTCACAGATCCGGGTTGAAAACATCATTGTTCTTTAACTCACTTCACCTCCTCAGATCAGACCCAGCTATATGTAAATCAGTCTTGACCCTGTTCCTCAAGGGAACAGTAAAGCGTGAACTGCCAAGCCGGGTCTTTCCTGAACCAGAAACAAGCATCCTGGTACTGGATTCGGGCTAACAGCCCTCATCAGCCAGGCTAGCTTGAATCCAGTGCCAAAGTGAGCAAGGGACCCACGTCTGGGCATGCCTTTCCAACTTAGCGAGAAAAATAAAACACAAGGAAATGATGGACGGAGTCCTTAAACTTTTCAGACATTCCCCCCATCACGGATCTAGGTGGAATCCATCATTGTTTATTAGCTCACTTCGCCACCTCTGTTCAGACCCAGCTAAATGCAAATCAGTCTTGACCCTGTGCCTCATTGGAACAGACCATCCCGAACTGACCAGCCAGGTCTTCCCTAAACTGGAAACAAGCATCCTGGGACAGGTTTTGAGCTAATAGCCCTCATCAGCCAGGCTAGCTTGAATCCATTGGCAGAGTGAGCAAGGCACCCCCGTCTGTGCATACCCTGCCAACTTCGGGCAAAAGAAGCAAAAAACAAGGAGATGATGGACGGAGTGCTGAAACTTTTCAGACACTCACCCCAGTCACAGATCTGGGTTGAATCCATCATTGTTCTTCAGCTCACTTCGCCACCTCAGTTCAGACCTAGCTATATATAAATCAGTCTTGACCCTATGACTCATGAGAACAATCCAGCCCGAACTGCCAAGCCGGGTCTTCTCTGAACCAGAAACAAGCATCCTGGGACTGGATTCGGGCTAACAGCCCTCATCAGCCAGGCTAGCTCGAATCCAGTGCAAAAGTGAACAAGGGACCCACGTCTGGGCATTCCTTGCCAACTTAGGGAGAAAAAGCAAACACAAGGAAATGATGGACGGAGTGCTTAAACTTTTCAGATATTCCGCCCATCACGGATCTAGGTGGAATCCATCATTGTTCTTTAGCTCACTTCACCACCTCAGTTCAGACACAGCAAAATGCAAATCAGTCTTGACCCTGTGCCTCAAGGGAACAGCCCGAACTGCCAAGCCAGGTCTTCTCTAAACTGGAAACAAGCATCCTTGGACTGGTTTTGGGCTAATAGCCCCCATCAGCCAGGCTAGCTTGAATGCAGTGCCAAAGTGAGCAAGGGACCCATGGCTAGGCATTCCTTGCCAACTTAGGGCGAAAAAAGCAAAAACAAGGACATGATGGATGGAGTGCTGAAACTTTGCAGACACTCACCCCACAGTCACAGGCTTGGGTTGAATCCATCATTGTTCTTTAGCTCACTTTGTCACCTCATATCAGACCCAGCTATATGCAAATCAGTCTTGACCCTGTGCCTTATGGGAACAGTCCAGCGCAAACTGCCAAGTTAGGTCTTCCCTAAACCGGAAACAAGCGTCCTGGGACCGGTTTTGGGCTAATAACCCTCATCAGCCAGGCTAGCTTGAATCCAGTGGCAGCGTTAGCAAGGGACCCACGTCTGGGCATACCCTGCAAACTTACGGCGAACAAAGCAAACACAAGGAGATGTTGACCCTGTGACTCATGGGAACAGGCCAGCGTGAACTGCCAAGACAGGTCTTCACTAAAACGGAAAAGAGCATCCTGGGACCGGCTTTCAGCTAAAAGCCTTCATCAGCCAGTCTAGCTTGAATCCAGTGGCGCAGAGAGCAAGGGACCCAAGTCAGGGCATACACTACCAACTTAGGGCAAACCAAGCTACCACATGGAGATGATGGACAGACTGCTGAAACTTTTCAGACACTCTACCCAGTCAGAGATCAGGGTTGAATCCATCATTGTTCTTTAGCTCACTTCGCCACCTCAGTTCAGAGCCAGCTATATACAAATCAGTCTTGACCCTGTGCCTCATAGGAACTGACCAGCCCGAACTGCCAAGCCAGGTCTTGCCTAAACCGGAAACAAGCATCCTGGGACCGGTTTGGGCTAACAGCCCTCATCAGCCAGGCTAGCTTGAATCCAGTGGCAGAGTGAGCAAGGGACCCACGTCTGGACATAGTCTACCAACTTAGGGCGGCCAAAGCAAACACAAGGAGATGATGGACAAAGTGCTGAAACTTTTCAGACACTCACCCCCAGTCACAGATATGGGTTGAAGACATCATTGTTCTTTAGGTCGCTTCGCCACCTCAGTTCAGATCCAGCTATATGCAAATCAGTCTTGACGCTGTTCCTCAGGGGAACAGTCCAGCGTGAACTGCCAAGCCAGGTCTTCCCTGAACCGGAAACAAGCATCCTGGGCCTGGATTCGGACTAATAGCCCTCATTAGCCAGGCTAGCTTGAAGCCAGTGCCAAAGTGAGCAAGGGACCCACATCTGGGCATTCCTTGACAACTTAGGGAGAAAAAGCACACACAAGGAGATGATGGACGGAGTTCTTAAACTTTTCAGACATTCCCCCAAGTCACAGATCTGGGTTGTATCCATCATTGTTCTTTAGCTCACTTCGCCACCTCAGATCAGACCCAGCTAAATGCAAATCAGTATTGACCCTGTGCCTCATAGGAACAGTCCAGCATGAACTGCTAAGCCAGGTCTTCCTTAAACAAGTAACAAGCATACTGGGACCGGTTTTGGCTAATAGCCCTCATCAGCCAGGCTAGCTTTAATCCAGTAGCAGAGTGAGCAAGGGACCCACATCTGTGCATACCCTGCCTACTTGATGCAAAAAAGCAAACACAAGGAGATGATGGACGGAGTGCTTAAACTTTTCAGACATTCCCCCCAGTCACAGATCTGGGTTGAATCCATCATTGTTCTTTAGTTCACTTCGCCACCTCATTTCAGACCAAGCTATATGCAAATCATTATTGACCCTGTGCCTCATGGGAACAGTCCAGCGCGAACTGCCAAGCCAGGTCTTCCTTAAACCAGAAACAAGCATCCTGGGGCCGGTTGTGGGCTAACAGCCTTCATCAGCCAGGCTAGCTTGATTCCAGTAGCAGAGTGAGCAAGGAACCCACGTCTGGGCATACCCTGCCAAGTTTGGGTGAACCAAGCAAACACAAGGAGATGATGGACAGAGTGCTGAAACTTTTCAGACACTTACCCCTAGTCACAGATCTGGGTTGAATCCATCATTATTCTTTAGCTCACTTCACCACCTTAGATCAGACCCAGCTATATACAAATTAGTCTTGACCCTGTGCCTTATGGGAACAGTTGAGTGTGAACTGCCAAGCCAGGTCTTCCTTAAACCAGAAACAAGCATCCTGGGACCGGTTTTGGGCAAATCGCCCTCATCAGCCAGGCTAGTTTGAATCCACTGGCAAAGTGAGCAAGGGACCCATGTCTGGGCATACCCTGCCAACTTAGGGTGAACAAAGCAAACACATGGAGATGATGGACGGAGTACTGAAACTTTTCAGACACCCACTCCCAGTCAAAGATCTGGGTTGAATCCATTGTTGTTCTTTAACTCACTTTGCACCTCAGTTCAGACCCAGCTATATACAAATCAGTATTGACCTTGTGCCTCATGAGAACAGTCCAGCCCGAACTGCCAAGCCAGGTCTTCCCTAAACTGGAAACAAGCATCCTGGGACCGGTTTGGGGCTAACAGCCCTCATCAGCCAGGCTAGCTTGAATCCAGTCGCAGAGTGAGCAAGGGACCCACGTCTGGGCATACGCTGCCAACTGAGGGCGACCAAAGCAAGCACAAGGAGATGATGGATGAAGTGCTGAAACTTTTCAGACACGCACCCCCAGTCTCAGAACTGGGTTGAAGACATCATTGTTCTTTAGCTCACTTCACCACCTCAGATCAGACCCAGCTATATATAAATCAGTCTTGACCCCATTCCTCAAGGGAACAGTCTAGCCTGAACTGCCAAGCCAGGTCTTCCCTGAACCAGAAACAAGCATCCTGGGACTGGATTTGGTCTAACAGCCCTCCTCAGCAAGGCTAGCTTGAATCCAGTGCCAAAGTGAGCAAGGGACCCACGTCTGGGCATTCCTTGCTAACTTAGAGTGAAAAAGCAAATGCAAGGACATGATGGACAGAGTGCTTAAACTTTTCAGACATTCCCCTGATCACAGATCTGGATTAAATTCATCATTGTTCTTTAGCTCACTTCATCACCTTAGTTCAGACCCAGCTATATGCAAATCAGTATTGACCCTGTGCCTCGTGGGAACAGACCAGCCCGAACTGCCAAGCCAAGTCTTCCCTAAACTGGAAACAAGCATCCTGGGACCGGTTTTGGGCTAACAGCTCCAATCATCCAGGCTACCTTGAATCCAGTGGCAGAGTGAGCAAGGTACCCACAGCTGTTCATACCCTGCCAACTTCGGGTGAAAAAAGCAAACACAAGGAGATGATGGATGGACTGCTGAAACTTTTCAGACACTCCACCCAGTCACAGATCAGGGTTGAATCCATCATTGTTCTTTAGCTCACTTTGCCACCTATGTTCAGACCCAGCTATATGCAAATCAGTCTTGACCCTGTGCATCATGGGAACAGACTAGCCCGACTTGCCAAGCCAGGACTTCCCTAAACCGGAAACAAGCATCCTGGGACCGGTTTGGGGTTAGCAGCCCTCCTCAGCCAGGCTAGCTTGAATCCACTGGCAAAGTGAGCAAGGGACCCATGTCTGGGCATACCCTGCCAATTTAGGGTGAACAAAGCAAACACATGGAGATGATGGACGGAGTACTGAAACTTTTCAGACACCCACCCCCAGTCAAAGATCTGGGTTGAATCCATTGTTGTTCTTTAACTGACTTTTCACCTCAGTTCAGACCCAGCTATATACAAATCAGTATTGACCTTGTGCCTCATGAGAACAGTCCAGCCCGAACTGCCAAGCCAGGTCTTCCCTAAACTGGAAACAAGCATCCTGGGACCGGTTTGGGGCTAACAGCCCTCATCAGCCAGGCTAGCTTGAATCCAGTGGCAGAGTGAGCAAGGGATCCACGTCTGGGCATACACTGCCAACTGAGGGCGACCAAAGCAAGCACAAGGAGATGATGGACGAAGTGCTGAAACTTTTCAGACACGCACCCCCAGTCTCAGAACTGGGTTGAAGACATCATTGTTCTTTAGCTCACTTCACCACCTCAGATCAAACCCAGCTATATATAAATCAGTCTTGACCCCATTCCTCAAGGGAACAGTCAAGCCCGAACTGCCAAGCCAGGTCTTCCCTGAACCAGAAACAAGCATCCTGGGATTGCATTTGGTCTAACAGCCCTCCTCAGCAAGGCTAGCTTGAATCCAGTGCCAAAGTGAGCAAGGGACCCACGTCTGGGCATTCCTTGCCAACTTAGGGTGAAAAGCAAACGCAAGGAGATGATGGACAGAGTGCTTAAACTTTTCAGACATTCCCCCGATCACAGATCTGGGTTAAATTCATCATTGTTCTTTAGCTCACTTCATCACCTTAGTTCAGACCCAGCTATATGCAAATCAGTATAGACCCTGTGCCTCATGGGAACAGACCAGCCCGAACTGCCAAGCCAAGTCTTCCCTAAACTGGAAACAAGCATCCTGGGACCGGTTTTGGGCTAACAGCTCTCATCAGCCAGGCTACCTTGAATCCAGTGGCAGAGTGATCAAGGTACCCACAGCTGTGCATACCCTGACAACTTCGGGTGAAAAAAGCAAACACAAGGAGATGATGGATGGACTGCTGAAACTTTTCAGACACTCCACCCAGTCACAGATCAGGGTTGAATCCATCATTGTTCTTTAGCTCACTTTGCCACCTAAGTTCAGACCCAGCTATATACAAATCAGTCTTGACCCTGTGCATCATGGGAACAGACCAGCCCGATTTGCCAAGCCAGGACTTCCCTAAACCGGAAACAAGCATCCTGGGACCGGTTTGGGGCTAACAGCCCTCCTCAGCCAGGCTAGCTTGAATCCAGTGGCAGAGTGAGCAAGGGATCCACGTCTGGGCATACACTGCCAACTGAGGGCGACCAAAGCAAGCACAAGGAGATGATGGACGAAGTGCTGAAACTTTTCAGACACGCACCCCCAGTCTCAGAACTGGGTTGAAGACATCATTGTTCTTTAGCTCACTTCACCACCTCAGATCAAACCCAGCTATATATAAATCAGTCTTGACCCCATTCCTCAAGGGAACAGTCAAGCCCGAACTGCCAAGCCAGGTCTTCCCTGAACCAGAAACAAGCATCCTGGGATTGCATTTGGTCTAACAGCCCTCCTCAGCAAGGCTAGCTTGAATCCAGTGCCAAAGTGAGCAAGGGACCCACGTCTGGGCATTCCTTGCCAACTTAGGGTGAAAAGCAAACGCAAGGAGATGATGGACAGAGTGCTTAAACTTTTCAGACATTCCCCCGATCACAGATCTGGGTTAAATTCATCATTGTTCTTTAGCTCACTTCATCACCTTAGTTCAGACCCAGCTATATGCAAATCAGTATAGACCCTGTGCCTCATGGGAACAGACCAGCCCGAACTGCCAAGCCAAGTCTTCCCTAAACTGGAAACAAGCATCCTGGGACCGGTTTTGGGCTAACAGCCCTCCTCAGCCAGGCTACCTTGAATCCAGTGGCAGAGTGATCAAGGTACCCACAGCTGTGCATACCCTGACAACTTCGGGTGAAAAAAGCAAACACAAGGAGATGATGGATGGACTGCTGAAACTTTTCAGACACTCCACCCAGTCACAGATCAGGGTTGAATCCATCATTGTTCTTTAGCTCACTTTGCCACCTAAGTTCAGACCCAGCTATATACAAATCAGTCTTGACCCTGTGCATCATGGGAACAGACCAGCCCGATTTGCCAAGCCAGGACTTCCCTAAACCGGAAACAAGCATCCTGGGACCGGTTTGGGGCTAACAGCCCTCCTCAGCCAGGCTAGCTTGAATCCAGTGGCAGAGTGAGTAAGGGACCCACGTCTGGGCATACACTGCCAACTGAGGGTTGACCAAAGCAAGCACAAGGAGATGATGGGCGGAGTGATGAAACTTTTCAGACACTCACCCCCAGTCACAGATCTGGGTTGAAGACATCATTGTTCTTTAGCTCACTTCACCACCTCATATCAGACCCAGCTATATGTAAATCAGTCTTGACCCTGTTCCTCAAGGGAACAGTCATGCGTGAACTGCCAAGCCAGGGCTTCCCTGAACTGGAAACAAGCATCCTGGGACCGGTTTCGGGCTAACAGCCCTCATCAACCAAGCTAGCTTGATTCCAGTGCCAAAGTGAGCAAGGGACCCACATCTGGGCATTCCTTGCCAACTTAGGGCGAAAAAAGCAAAAACAAGGTGATGATGGATGGAGTGCTGAAACTTTTCAGACACTCACCCCAGTCACAGATCTGGGTTGAATCCATCATTGTTCTTTACCTTACTTTGTCACCTCAGATCAGACCCAGTTATATGCAAATCAGTCTTGACCCTGTGCCTCATGGGAACAGTCCAGCCCGAACTGCCAAGCCAGGTCTTCCCTGAACCAGAAACAAGCATCCTGGGACTGGATTTGGGCTAACAGCCCTCATCAGCCAGGCTAGGTTGAATCATGTGCCAAAGTGAGCAAGGAACCCACGTCTGGGCATTCCTTGCAAACTTAGGGTGAAAATCAGAGTGATTAAACTTTTCAGATATTCTCCCATCACAGATCTGGGTTGAATCCTTCATTGTTCTTTAGCTCACTTCGCCACCTCAGTTCAGACCCAGGTATATGCAGATCAGTCTTGACCCTGTGCCTCATGGGAACAGCCCAGCCCGAACTGCTAAGCCAGGTCTACCCTAAACTGGAAACAAGCATCCTGGGACTGGTTTTGCGCTAACAGCCCTCATCAGCCAGGCTGGCTTGAATCCAGTGGCAGAATGAGCAAGGAACCCACGTCTATGCATAACCTGCCAACTTCCCGCCAAAAAAGCAAACACAAGGAGATGATGGACGGACTGCTGAAACTTTTCAGACACTCCCCCCAGTCACAGATCAGGGTTGAATCCATCATTGTTCTTTAGCTCACTTCGCCACCTAAGTTCAGACCTAGCTATATGCAAATCAGTCTTGACCCTGTGCTCATGAGAACAGTCCAGCCCGAACTGCCAAGCCAAGTCTTCCCTGAACCAGAAACAAGCATCCTGGGACTGGATTCGGGCTAAAAGCCCTCATCAGGCAGACTAGCTTGAATCCAGTGCCAAAGTGAGCAAGCGACCCACGTCTGGGCATTCCCTGCCAACTGAGGGTGACCAAAGCAAGCACAAGGAGATGATGGACGGAGTGCTGAAACTTTTCAGACATTCACCCCCAGTCACAGATCCAGGTTGAAAACATCATTGTTCTTTAAATCACTTCACCACCTCAGATCAGACCCAGCTATATGTAAATCAGTCTTGACCCTGTTCCTCAAGGGAACAGTAAAGCGTGAACTGCCAAGCCAGGGCTTCCCTGAACCGGAAACAAGCAACCTGGGACCGTTTTCAGGCTAACAGCCCTCATCAGCCAAGCTAGCTTGATGCCAGTGCCAAAGTGAGCAAGGGACCCACGTCTGGGCATTCCATGCCAAGTTAGGGGGAAAAAAGCAAAAACAAGGAGATGATGGATAGAGTGCTGAAACTTTTCAGACACTCACCCCCAGTCACAGATCTGGGTTGAATACATCATTGTTCTTTACCTTACTTTGTCACCTCAGATCAGACCCAGTTATATGCAAATCAGTCTTGAACCTGGGCCTCATGGGATAGTCCAGCCCGAACTCCCAAGCCAGGTCTTCCCTGAACCAGAAACAAGCATCCTGGGACTGGATTCGGGCTAACAGCCCTCATCACCAGGCTAGCTTGATTCCAGTGCCAAAGTGAGCAAGGGACCCACGTCTGGGCATTCCTTGCAAACTTAGGGCAAAAAATCAAACACAAGGAGATGATGGACGGAGTGATTAAACTTTTCAGACATTCCCCCCATCACAGATCTGGGTTGAATCCATCATTGTTCTTTAGCTCACTTCATCACCTTAGTTCAGACCCAGCTATATGCAAATCAGTATTGACCCTGTGCCTCATGGGAACAGACCAGCCCGAACTGCCAAGCCAAGTCTTCCCTAAACTGGAAACAAGCATCCTGGGACCGGTTTTGGGCTAACAGCTCTTATCAGCCAGACTACCTTGAATCCAGTGGCAGAATGAGCAAGGTACCCACAGCTGTGCATACCCTGCCAACTTCGGGTGAAAAAAGCAAACACAAGGAGATGATGGATGGACTGCTGAAACTTTTCAGACACTCCACCCAGTCACAGATCAGGGTTGAATCCATCATTGTTCTTTAGCTCACTTTGCCACCTAAGTTCAGACCCAGCTATATACAAATTATTCTTGACCCGGTGCATCATGGGAACAGACCAGCCCGACCTGCCAAGCCAGGACTTCCCTAAACCGGAAACAAGCATCCTGGGAACGGTTTGGGGCTAACAGCCCTCCTCATCCAGGCTAGCTTGAATCCAGTGGCAGAGTGAGTAAGGGACCCACGTCTGGGCATACACTGCCAACTGAGGGTGACCAAAGCAAGCACAAGGAGATGATGGGCGGAGTGATGAAACTTTTCAGACACTCACCCCCAGTCACAGATCAGGTTTGAAGACATCATTGTTCTTTAGCTCACTTCACCACCTCATATCAGACCCAGCTATATGTAAATCAGTCTTGACCCTGTTCCTCAAGGGACCAGTCATGCGTGAATTGCCAAGCCAGGGCTTCCCTGAACCGGAAACAAGCATCTTGGGACCGGTTTCGGGCTAACAGCCCTCATCAACCAAGCTAGCTTGATTCCAGTGCCAAAGTGAGCAAGGGACCCACATCTGGGCATTCCTTGCCAACTTAGGGCGAAAAAAGCAAAAACAAGGAGATGATGGATGGAGTGCTGAAACTTTTCAGACACTCACCCCAGTCACAGATCTGGGTTGAATCCATCATTGTCCTTTACCTTACTTTGTCACCTCAGATCAGGCCCAGTTATATGCAAATCCGTCTTGACCCTGTGCCTCATGGGAACAGTCCAGCCCGAACTGCCAAGCCAGGTCTTCCCTGAACCAGAAACAATCATCCTGGGACTGGATTTGGGCTAACAGCCCTCATCAGCCAGGCTAGGTTGAATCATGTGCCAAAGTGAGCAAGGAACCCACGTCTGGGCATTCCTTGCAAACTTAGGGCGAAAATCAGAGTGATTAAACTTTTCAGATATTCTCCCATCACAGATCTGGGTTGAATCCTTCATTGTTCTTTAGCTCACTTTGCCACCTCAGTTCAGACCCAGGTGTATGCAGATCAGTCTTGACCCTGTGCCTCATAGGAACAGCCCAGCCCGAACTGCTAAGCCAGGTCTACCCTAAACTGGAAACGAGCATCCTGGGACTGGTTTTGGGCTAACAGCCCTCATCAGCCAGGCTGGCTTGAATCCAGTGGCAGAATGAGCAAGGAACCCACGTCTATGCATAACCTGCCAACTTCCCGCCAAAAAAGCAAACACAAGGAGATGATGGACGGACTGCTGAAACTTTTCAGACACTCCCCCCAGTCACAGATCAGGGTTGAATCCATCATTGTTCTTTAGCTCACTTCGCCACCTAAGTTCAGACCTAGCTATATGCAAATCAGTCTTGACCCTGTGCTCATGAGAACAGTCCAGCCCGAACTGCCAAGCCAAGTCTTCCCTGAACCGGAAACAAGCATCCTGGGACTGGATTCGGGCTAAAAGCCCTCATCAGCCAGGCTAGCTTGAAACCAGTGCCAAAGTGAGCAAGGGACCCACGTCTGGGCATTCCCTGCCAACTGAGGGTGACCAAAGCAAGCACAAGGAGATGATGGACGGAGTGCTGAAACTTTTCAGACACTCACCCCCAGTCACAGATCTGGGTTGAAAACATCATTGTTCTTTAACTCACTTCACCACCTCAGATCAGACCCAGCTATATGTAAATCAGTCTTGACCCTGTTCCTCAAGGGAATAGTAAAGCGTGATCTGCCAAGCCAGGGCTTCCCTGAACTGGAAACAAGCATTCTGTGACCGGTTTCAGGCTAACAGCCCTCATCAGCCAAGCTAGCTTGATGCCAGTGCCAAAGTGAGCAATGGACCCACGTCTGGGCATTCCTTGCCAAGTTAGGGGGAAAAAAGCAAAAACGAGGAGATGATGGATATAGTGCTGAAACTTTTCAGACAATCACCCCCAGTCACAGATCTGGGTTGAATCCATCATTGTTATTTACCTTACTTTGTCACCTCAGATCAGACCCAGTTATATGCAAATAAGTCTTGACCCTGTGCCTCATGGGAACAGTCCAGCCCGAATTGCCAAGCCAGGTCTTCCCTGAACCAGAAACAAGCATCCTGGGACTGGATTGGGGCTAACAGCCCTCATCAGCCAGGCTAGGTTGAATCATGTGCCGAAGTGAGCAAGGAACCCACGTCTGGGCATTCCTTGCAAACTTAGGGCGAAAATCAGAGTGATTAAACTTTTCAGATATTCTCCCATCACAGATCTGGGTTGAATCCTTCATTGTTCTTTAGCTCACTTCGCCACCTCAGTTCAGATCCAGGTATATACAGATCAGTCTTGACCCTGGGCCTCATGGGAACAGCCCAGCCCGAACTGCTAAGCCAGGTCTACCCTAAACTGGAAATTAGCATCCTGGGACTGGTTTTGGGCTAACAGCCCTCATCAGCCAGGCTGGCTTGAATCCAGTGGCAGAATGAGCAAGGAACCCACGTCTATGCATAACCTGCCAACTTCCCGCCAAAAAAGCAAACACAAGGAGATGATGGACGGACTGCTGAAACTTTTCAGACACTCCCCCCAGTCACAGATCAGGGATGAATCCATCATTGTTCTTTAGCTCACTTCGCCACCTAAGTTCAGACCTAGCTATATGCAAATCAGTCTTGACCCTGTGCTCATGAGAACAGTCCAGCCCGAACTGCCAAGCCAAGTCTTCCCTTAACTGGAAACAAGCATCCTGGGACTGGATTCGGGCTAAAAGCCCTCCTCAGCCAGGCTAGCTTGAATCCAGTGCCAAAGTTAGCAAGGGACCCACGTCTGGGCATTCCCTGCCAACTGAGGGTGACCAAAGCAAGCACAAGGAGATGATGGATGGAGTGCTGAAACTTTTCAGACACTCACCCCCAGTCACAGATCCGGGTTGAAAACATAATTGTTCTTTAACTCACTTCACCACCTCAGATCAGACCCAGCTATATGTAAATCAGTCTTGACCCTGTTCCTCAAGGGAACAGTAAAGCGTGAACTGCCAAGCCAGGGCTTCCCTGAACCGGAAACAAGCATTCTGTGACCGGTTTCAGGCTAACAGCCCTCATCAGCCAAGCTAGCTTGATGCCAGTGCCAAAGTGAGCAAGGGACCCACGTCTGGGCATTACTTGCCAAGTTAGGGGGAAAAAAGCAAAAACAAGGATATGATGGATAGAGTGCTGAAAATTTTCAGACAATCACCCCCAGTCACAGATCTGGGTTGAATCCATCACTGTTATTTACCTTACTTTCTCACCTCAGATCAGACCCAGTTACATGCAAATCAGTCTTGACCCTGTGCCTCATGGGATAGTCCAGCCCGAACTCCCAAGCCAGGTCTTCCCTGAACCAAAAACAAGCATCCTGGGACTGGATTCAGGCTAACAGCCCTCATCACCAGGCTAGCTTGATTCCAGTGCCAAAGTGAGCAAGGGACCCACGTCTGGGCATTCCTTGCAAACTTAGGGCAAAAAATCAAACACAAGGAGATGATGGACGGAGTGATTAAACTTTTCAGACATTCCCCCCATCACAGATCTGGGTTGAATCTATCATTGTTCTTTAGCTGACTTCGCCACCTCAGTTCAGGCCCAGCTATATGCAAATCAGTCTTGACCCTGTGCCTCATGGGAACAGACCAGCCCAAATTGCTAAGCCAGGTCTACCCTAAACTGGAAGCAAGCATCCTGAGACCAGTTTTGGGCGAACAGCCCTCATCAGCCAGGCTAGCTTGAATCCAGTGGCAGAGTGAGCAAGGCACCCACGTCTGTGCATACCCTGCCAACTTTGCGCAAAAAAAGCAAACACAAGGAGATGATGCACAGACTGCCGAATCTTTTGAGACACTCCCCCCAGTCACAGATCAGAGTTGAATCCATCATTGCTCTTTAGCTCACTTCGCCACCTCAGATCAGACCCAGCTATATGCAAATCAATCTTGACCCTGTGCCTCAAGGGAACAGTCCAGCATGAACTGGAAAGCCAGGTCTTCCCTGAACCAGAAACAAGCATCCTGGGACCGGTTTTAGGCTAAGAACCCTCATCAGCCAGGCGAGCTTGAATCCAGTGCCAACGTGAGCAAGGGAGCCACGTCTGGGCATTCCTCGCCAACTTAGGGCCAAAAAAGCAAAAACAAGGAGATGATGGACGGAGTGCTGAAACTGTTCAGACACTCACCCCCAGTCACAGATCTGGGTTGAATCCATCATCGTTCATTAGCTCACTTCGTCACCTCAGAACAGACCCAGCTATATGCAAATCAGTCTTGACCCTGTGCCTCATGAGAACACTCCAGCCTGAACTGCCATGCCAGGTCTTCCCTAACCAGAAACAAGCCTTCTGGGCCTGGATTCTGGCTAATAGCCCTTATTAGCCAGGCTAGCTTGAAGCCAGTGCCAAAGTGAGCAAGGGATCCATGTCTGGGCATTCCTTGCCAACTTAGGGAGAAAAAGCAAACACAAGGAGATGACTGTCGGACTGCTGAAACTTTTCAGACACTCCACCAAGTCACAGATCAGGGTTGAATCCATCATTGTTCTTTAGCTCACTTCGCCAATTCAGTTCAGACCCAGCTATATGCAAATCAGTCTTGAACCTGTGCCCCATGGGGACAGACCAGCTCGAACTGCCAAGCCAGGTCTTCCCTAAACCGGAAACAAGCATCCTGGGACCAGTTTGGGGCTAACAGCTCTCGTTAGCCAGGCTAGCTTGAATCCAGTGGCAGAGTGAGCAAGGGACCCATGTCTGGGCATAGCATGCCAAGTTAGGGTGAACAAAGCAAACACAAGTAGATTATGGACAGAGTGCTGAAACATTTCAGACATTTACCCCCAGTCACAAATATGGGCTGAATCCATCATTGTTCTTTAGCTCACTTCGGCACCTCAGATCAGACCCAGCTATATGCAAATCAGTCTTGACCCTGTGCCTTATGGGAACAGTCCAGCGCGAACTGCCAAGCCAGGTCTTCCCTAAACCAGAAACAAGCATCCTGGGACTGGTTTTGGGCTAACAGCCCTCATCAGCCAGGCTAGCTTGAATCTAGTGGAAGAGTTAGCAAGGGACCCACGTCTGTGCATACGCTGTCAACTGAGGGAGACCAAAGCAAGCACAAGGAGATGACGGACGGAGTGCTGAAACTTTTCAAACACTCACCCCCAGTCACATATCTGGGTTGAAGACATCATTGTTCTTTAGCTGACTTCACCACCTCAGATCAGACCCAGCTAAATGCAAATCAGTCTTGAACCTGTGCTTCTTGAGAACAGACCAGCCCGAACTGCCAAGCCAGGTCGTCCCTGAACCAGAAACAAGCATCCTGGGACTGGATTCGGGCTAACAGCCCTCATCACCAGGCTAGCTTGATTCCAGTGCCAAAGTGAGCAAGGGACCCACGTCTGGGCATTCCTTGCAAACTTAGGGCAAAAAAGCAAACACAAGGAGATGATGGACGGAGTGATTAAACTTTTCAGACACTCAACCCAGTCACAGATCTGGGTTGAATCCATCATTGTTCTTTAGCTCACTTCACCACCTCAGATCAGACCCAGCTATATGCAAATCAGTCTTGACCCTGTGTCTCATGGGAACAGTCTATCATGAACTGCCAAGCCAGGTCTTCACTAAACCGGAAACAAGCATCCTGGGACCGGTTTTCAGCTAACAGCCCTCATCAGCCAGGCTAGCTTGAACCTAGTGCCAGAGTGAGCAAGGGCCCCAAGTCTGGGCATACCCTACCAACTTAGGGCAAACAAAGCAAACACAAGGAGATGATGGATGGAGTGCTGAAACTTTTCAGACACTCACCCCAGTCACAGATCTGGGTTGAATCAATCATTGTTCTTCAGCTCACTTCACCATATTAGTTCATACCCAGCTATATACAAATCAGTCTTGACCCTGTGCCTCATGGGAATATTCCAGCCAGAACTGCCAAGTCAGGTCTTCCCTGAACCAGAAACAAGAATCCTGGGACTGAATTCGGGCTAGCAGCCCTACTCAGCCAGGCTAGCTTAAATCCAATGCCAAAATAAGAAAGGGACCCACGTCTGGCATTCCTTGCCAACTTAGGGCAAAAAAAGCAAAAACAAGATGATGGATGGAGTGCTGAAACTTTTCAGACACTCACCCCCAGTCACAGATCTGGGTTGAATCCATCATAGTTCTTTAGCTCACTTACCCACCTTAGTTCAGACCCGACTATATGCAAATAATTCATGACACTGTGCCTCATGGGAACAGTCCAGCCTGAAAAGCCAAGTCAGGTCTTCTCTAAACCGGAAACAATCATCCTGGGACCGGTTTCGGGCTAATAGCCCACATCAGCCAGGCTAGCTTGAATTCAGTGGCAGAGTGAGCAAGGGACACACATCTGGGTATACCCTACCAACTTGGGGCGAACAAAGCAAACACAAGGAGATGATGGACGGAGTGCTGAAACTTTTCAGACACTCACCCCCAGTTACAGATCTGGGTTGAATCCATCATTTTTCTTTAGCTCACTTCGCCACCTCAAATCAGTCCCAGCTAAATGCAAATCAGTATTGACCCTGTGCCTTATGGAAACAGTCGAGTGTGAACTGCCAAGCCAGGTCTTCCTTAAACCAGAAACAAGCATCCTGGGACTGTTTTTGGGCTATTAGCCCTCATCAGCCAGGCTAGCTTGAACCCAGTGGCAGAGTGAGCAAGGGACCCACGTCTGTGCATACCCTGCCAACTTGATGCGAAAAAGGAAACACAAGGAGATGATGCACGCAGTGCTTAAACTTTTCAGACACTCACCCCAGTCACAGATCTGGGTTGAATCCATCATTTTTCTTTAGCTCACTTCGCCACCTCAAATCAGTCCCAGCTAAATGCAAATCAGTATTGACCCTGTGCCTTATGGGAACAGTGGAGTGTGAACTGCCAAGCCAGGTCTTCCCTGAACCAGAAACAAGCATCCCGGGCCTGGATTCGGGCTAACAGCCCTCATCAGCCAGGCTAGCTTGAAGCCAGTGCCAAAGTGAGCAAGGGACCCACGTCTGGGCATTCCTTGCCAACTTAGGGCCAAAAAAGCAAAAACAAGGACATGATGGATGGAGTGCTTAAACTTTTCAGACTTTCCCCCCCAGTCACAGATCTGGGTTGTATCCATCATGGTTCTTTAGCTCACTTCGCCACCTCAGTTCAGACACAGCTATATGCAAATCAGTCTTGACCCTGTGCCTCATGGGAACAGACCAGCCCGAACGGCCAAGCCAGGTCTTCCCTAATCCGGAAACAAACATCCTGGGACCAGTTTTGGGCTAGCAGCCCTCATCAGCCAGGCTAGCTTGAATCCAGTGGCAGAGTGAGCAACAGAGCTACATCAGGGCACACCCTGCCAACTTAGGGCATACAAAGCAAACACAAGGAGATGACGAACGGAGTGCTGAAACTTTTCAGACACTTACCTCCAGTCACAGATCTGGGTTGAATCCATCATTGTTCTTTAGCTCACTTAGCCACCTCAGATCAGAACCAGCTATATGCAAATCAGTCTTGACCCTGTGCCTCATGGGAACAGTCCAGCACGAACTGCCAAGCCAGGTCTTCCTTAAACCAATACCAAGCATCCTGGGACCGGATTTGGGCTAATAGCCCTCATCAGCCAGGCTAGCTTGAATCTAGTGTCAGAGTGAGCAAGGGACCCAAGTCTGGGCATACCCTAAAAACTTAGGGCAAACAAAGCAAACACAAGGAGATGATGGATGGAGTGCTAAAACTTTTCAGACACTCACCCCAGTCACAGATCTGGGTTGAATCCATCATTGTCCTTCAGCTCACTTCACCATATTAGTTCAGACCCAGCTATATACAAATCAGTCTTGACCCTGTGCCTCATGGGAACATCCCAGCCAGAACTGCCAAGTCAGGTCTTCCCTGAACCAGAAACAAGAATCCTGGGACTGAATTCGGGCTAGCAGCCCTACTCAGCCAGGCTAGCTTGAATCCAGTGCCAAAATGAGAAAGGGACCCACGTCTGGCATTCCTTGCCAACTTAGGGCAAAAAAAGCAAAAACAAGGAGATGATGGATGGAGTGCTGAAACCTTTCAGACACTCACCCCCAGTCACAGATCTGGGATGAATCCATCATAGTTCTTTAGCTCACTTACCCACCTTAGTTCAGACCCGCCTATATGCAAATCAGTCTTGATCCTGTGCCTCATGGGAACAGTCCAGCCTGAACTGCCAAGTCAGGTCTTCTCTAAACCGGAAACAAGCATCCGGGGACCGGTTTTGGGCTAATAGCCCACATCAGCCAGGCTAGCTTGAATTCAGTTGCAGAGTGAGCAAGCGACACACATCTGGGTATACCCTACCAACTTGGGGCGAACAAAGCAAACACAAGGAGATGATGGACGGAGTGCTGAAACTTTTCAGACACTCACCCCCAGTTACAGATCTGGGTTGAATCCATCATTTTTCTTTAGCTCACTTCGCCACCTCAAATGAGACCCAGCTAAATGCAAATCAGTATTGACCCTGTGCCTTATGGGAGTAGTCGAGTGTGAACTGCCAAGCCAGGTCTTCCTTAAACCAGAAACAAGCTTCCTGGGACCAGTTTTGGGCTAACAGCCCTCATCAGCCAGGCTAGCTTGGTTCCAGTAACAGAGTGAGAAAGGGACCCACGTCTGGGTATACCCTGCCAAGTTAGGGCGAACCAAGCAAACACAAGGAGATGATGGACAGAGTGCTGAAACTTTTCAGACACTTACCCCTAGTCACAGATCTGGGTTGAATCCATCATTATTCTTTAGCTCACTTCACCATCTCAGATCAGACCTAGCTATATCAAATCAGTCTTGACCCTGTGCCTTATGGGAACAGTCGAGTGTGAACTGCCAAGCCAGGCCTTCCTTAAACCAGAAACAAACATCCTGGGACCGGTTTTGGGCTAATTGCCCTCATCAGCCAGTCTTGTTTGAATCCAGTGGCAAAGTGAGCAAGGGACCCATGTCTGGGCATACCCTGCCAACTTAGGGTGAACAAAGCAAACACAAGGAGATTATGGACGGAGTACTGAAACTTTTCAGACACCCACCCCCAGTCACAGATCTGGGTTGAATCCATCGTTGGTCTTTAGCTCACTTTGCACCTCAGTTCAGACCCAGCTATATGCAAATCAGTCTTGACCTTGTGCCTCATGCGAACAGTCCAGCCCGAACTGCCAAGCCAGGTCTTACCTGAACCGGAAACAAGCATCCTGCAACTGGTTTTGGGTTAACAGCCCTCATCAGCCAGGCTAGCTTGAATCCAGTGGCAAAGTGAGTAAGGCACCCATGTCTGGGCATACTCTGCCATCTTAGGGCGAACAAAGCAAACACAAGGAGATGATGGATGGAGTGCTGAAACTTTTTGGGACACTCACCCCCAGTCACAGATCGGGGTTGAATCCATCATTGTCCTTTAGCTCAGTTCTCCACCTCAGTTCAGACCCAGCTATATGCAAATCAGTCTTGACCCTGTGCCTCATGGAAACAGTCCAGTCCAAACTGCCAAGCCAGGTCTTCCCTGAACTGGAAACAAGCATCCTGGGACCGGTAGTGGGCTAACAGCTCTCATCAGCCAGGCTCGCTTGAATCCAGTGGCAAAGTGAGCAAGGGACCCCATTCTGGGCATACCCTGCCAATTTTGGGCGAACAAAGCAAACATAAGGAGATGATGAGGGAGTGCTGAAACTTTTCAGAAACTCACCCCCAGTCACAGATCTGGGTTGAATCCATCATTGTTCTTTAGCTCACTTCGCCACCTCAGTTCAGACCCAGCTATATGCTAATCAGTCATGACCCTGTGTCTCATGGGACTAGTCCAGCCTGAACTGCCAGGCCAGGTCTTTCCTGAACCAGAAACAAGCATCCTGGGACCGGTTTCGGGCTAACAGCCCTCATCAGCCAGGCTACCTTGAATCCAGTGGCAAAGTGAGCAAGGGACCCACATCTGGGTATACCTTGCCCACTTAGGGCAAACAAAGCAAACACAAGGAGATGATGTGCGGGGAGCTGAACATTTTCAGACACTCACCCCTAGTCACAGATCTGGGTTGAATCCATCATTGTCCTTTAGCTCACTTCGCCACCACAGTTGAGACCCAGCTATATGCAAATCAGTCTTGTCCCTGTGCCTTATGAGAACAGTCCAGCCCGAACTTCCAAGCCAGGTCTTCCCTGAACTGGAAACAAGCATCCTGGGACCGGTTTCGGGCTAACTTCTCTCATCAGCCAGGCGGCTTGAATCCAGTGGCAAAGTGAGCAAGGGACCCCATTCTGGGCATACCCTGCTAATTTAGAGCGAACAAAGCAAATATAAGGAGATGATGGACGGAGTGCTGAAACCTTTCAGAAACTCACCCCCAGTCACAGATCTGGCTTGAATCCATCATTGTTCTTTAGCTCACTCGCCACCTCAGTTCAGACCCAGCTATATGCTAATCAGTCTTGACCCTTTGTCAGGACCTCTAACCTAGTTACAATTACTGCACATGAGCAGAAGGCGATAGGTCCCAATGCCCTTCTCGGAACTTCTCCTGCTAGGTTCTCAGGTCCGTCGCAGGTAAGTTCCAAGGGGGGAAAGGGGAATTGGACAGAGAAGAGACTGCTCCAAGATCTGCCTGTAAACTTCTTCTTCTTCTTCTTCTTCTTCTTACAGGTCTAACAATAGTTACATTATTATTAGAACTTACTTTTAACTGGCCAATAGTTCTTTTCTTCTAAATTTACTTAAATTACTTATCTTACCAGAATGCCTTGTGAGCTCGCTACTCTTCTACTTCTCTATTCTATTTAGCCTGAATGAGAAGTCTTCACTCTACACTTCTTCCTTCGTTTTCAGGGTGGTACTGTTCTGGTCCGTTCTTACCCCTTTACATGAGAAAGAGAACACAATAAGCATTGCATGTCTAAATTATTCAATTATGCGTGTGTGCGAGTGTTTCCTTTATTCCTGTTACGTACTGGGTTGAAGCGTGAGTGAGGAATTAACTGGGGTTCTGGTTGTACATATGTGGGCCTGGAAACCTTCTTCTGTGGTGATGAGAAGACTGGTCTTTTCGTTGGTACAGCTGAAGAAGCTTATAACTTCACAGTCACCCTATTCTTTACTGGAACCTATTAGCTGCTGTAGGGGAGTTCGATAGAATTATGTTACTTCCTTTTTATTGTGAGCTATTAATGATTCTGTAAGACCTGGTACTTGAGAAGATTTATCATTTATTCTTACGCGTGCTACCCTAGTCTCTGTTAATAGGATGGCACTCTTCTAACTTGACACGAAGGAACTTGAAGCTCCCTGGGAAATGCTTAGGCTAGCTCCTGAGGAAGCTCAAACGACCTTTGCAGCAACGGAGGAGTTGAAAGGTTATTCTCGGACTCTACAACCCTTCCCTCAGGAAGAAATGCCTTGGCCTCTGTAGGGAAATGCTGCGCTTGAATTAATGCGCCCGCGTAAGCCCTAAACTCCGGAGGTTACTAGGTTCACTTGAATGCCACGATAATTATCTTCAACAATGCGGCGCTTGAAATGATGCGCCCACATTGATGGTTGACTTCGGAATTAACGTAGCCTGGAGGGAAGTGTCACTCGTATTTTGCTGGCGCAGCGCTTGAGTGAATGCGCCCGCGTCAGTAAACACAGCGAATCACTTTTGGATTAAATGCGCATTTCCTTCAACTCTCGTCGAATTTTATTATATAATTCCTGTCACAAGTTATTCATAACAGTTCTTTTAGTGAAGAGGAAGGACTACATTTAAACCCTGACTGAACTTTCCACTCGCCATGAATTTTTATACTAAAAAGTCTTTTAATTCACCAACCTGAATCTGCAGGGGGACTTTGAGGATACCGGCGAAACTAACCCCGCAATTTCCGCAAACTACCCTAACTGTCTCACACGACGCAGGAAATTCCGATGCTCTTCTCTCAGTTCAGTCGGTGAAGTGCACAGTAGAATGTTGGTGAACTCTTCAACAGGTGTCAGAAGCCTGAAAGACTAGACTGCTGACCTCCGAGTGCTGCAGCAGCATGGGCATGTTGGCAGCCATCTTGGAGTTCCATCTACGCCAACAACCACTCCAGCTTAGAGGATAAAAAGGCTTTTGATCATCTCGTGAAGGAGAGATAGAAGCCAAAGATGCGTTAACGGGAGGAAACCTCTTGTGGGTCCTGACACCCTTTGCCTCATGGAAACAGTCTAGTGTAAGACACAGTGAGTCTGACCACTACACATCATTTACAGTGTATAGTATGTCATGCTCAATTCTGCATGTGTTTGAGATGGGTATGTAGTATGTCCATCATCATAGATGTATCCATTGCAAGGATCTGGCTTGATCCAAGTGTGCCATGTGACATTGTTTATTGTCTCTGCTCTCCATTGATGTATCTGTGTGCTATGTGTTTACATGCTCATGTACTGTCACACATTGATACACAACACAGTGTTACAAATATTCTTCTTCTTTTCTCCCATGCCAGCAGATCAAGGTCCATCAGCGTAAGGCCATATGGCGGGCCATTGCCCACAAGGTGCGGTCCCTGGGGGTCTCAAACTGACATCATACACACTGCCACAAGAGATGTGATGACATCTGCGGCCTCAGCAAAAATGTCGCAGAAATTGCACTGGGGCTGGTCTCTCGAAGTGGCAGGTTGGCGCACAGGCTCATGACCCCACTAATGGCTCGCATCCTGGCAGTCACACAGCTAGAGCTGGATGGGCGATTGAGGGCGCAACAGCAGCAAGTTAGGGATGAGTATTGTGCTAAGCACCACTTTGCGCATGAGTGACTGCGTGAATCCCAGCCCAGAGCAAGGCAGGACCTCTGTGATGTCTCTAGTGTGATTCAATGGCTTCTAGGTAGCTTCAGTAACGAGTACAGAGGTTCTGCATGTGTACAACATTTTGATTCTCATGTGGGAAATACATGGATGTGGACAATGTCATAGCAAGTCATCTTGACATGTTTTTTTCTACAATTAGGTGTATGTTGTCTGAACTGAGCCCTTCCTACACATGACAATTCGTTGTGTGAAGTATGTAGCCTACTGCACTTGTCAGGCTTGTGTATGCTGTGTGGCTACCACAATAGTGTGCTCATGTGATAATGTGTAAGTGGCTAGAGACATGCACAAATGTGGACTCAGGGAGCAGTGAGTTGGTAGAGGTTACCCCTGTCCCATGGGTTGTGTTTTTCAGAATTATACAGATGACAGCATCACTGAAATACATATTGGCCTAATGTCAGCAGCATGGCATTACATGATGTTGCGTTCATGGAGGGCATTCATTTGGATCTGGGTGGCATACTCAGAACTGTCCAGTCTTTGTCCTCCACAGTGACAGCAGCCATCCAGCAGTCCCAAGCTCCCAGTCTAGCTCTTGTCCCTTCCGCAACCACACTCCCAGTGCCCCCACCTGACTAGAATACACATACACCAGAGCCCTCAGGCACTCAGTCATCCACATGCAGCACACAACAACAACACTCCAAGCACACCAGACACCATACACGTCACCACAGCACACAAACAGCACACATGACCACAAAAAACCCATCACAGGACACTGAGAGACATAAGGTAATAAAACATGCATCCACATCGCACTCCTCAGATTACTCACCCTCCAAGAGCACTCCCATCCCCACAACTGATCGCAAAGCCACATAAACACTTGCCCTGTCTGCTGTAAACCTGGTGCCTGCCAGAACTACCCCCACTTTCAGAAGGCTGTTTCACCAAAAACCTTGACTCCCACCCACACCCCTGTGAAGTGTGGACAAGAGAGCAAAGTGGGGAGTGTACCTCCACAACAGGGGAGGCAGGGGAAAAGGCAACCCCCACCCCAGTGTACCACCAGGTCCAGAAAATCCCCACGGTACGATACACCACCACCTGCTACACTTTCGGGGAAGAGGGAGGCTGTTGGGGCCATCTCACTCCTCACTTGTGGCAAGACACTTGAAGGATATCAGATCCCAAAACAATTAGGACGTGGCCCTCCTCATTCACCATCAACCACTGAGCCTCCACACAGCATGTCTCCACCTCTCCGTGCCACCAGCCCTCAAGCTCCCACATCCATGGATCCCTCTACCTCAGCCAGTTCTCTCCCTCCCAGGTCCACTCCGACTAGCCCAGACAATCAGCACCCTCCCAGTTCAAATTCCACACAATTTTGAAGCCAAGTCCCCCTTCCCACCCATTCCTCCCTGAGCGGTGCCTGGACTGCCCATTTGAGGCCCCTATCTTGTGCTGATTCCCATGGTAGTGGACTGTGTTACATGTTTGTTGTGCAAGTTTTCACGCACACATGTGCAGACTTGAAATTTGGACTGGCCGATGGCCTTAATGTGTTGCTCTTTTGATGCCGATACAGAGTTCATGTAATAAAAATGTCATTTATGTTCTGAGCTTTGTCGCTACCCTTGCTAATGATGCAGTGCAATGTATGTGTATATGTTCATCTGTTACATGTTATGTTATGCCATTTTAATTTGTAAAGCGCGCAGTTACTCGAAAGTGTCCCGGCGCTGTGTGCTGCTGGGGAACCCATCCTGCCTTTCCCTGTGAGATGGTCCCTGCTGGGCATCTCCAAGGTGAAGACAAGCATCCCCGGCGCCGATGGGGCTGTAAGTGGAGATTAAGCAAGCTATTGCCCAGAGTTGCTGTGTGGGATCCATGGTTAGCGTAGGCACCGAGGCAAGAATTGTCGTGTCCGCTGACCTTGGCCCAAGACCCTGCCGCGTTGGGAATCGAACCCTGGTCCCGGGCCGACTTCTGCTTCTGGGTCTGCCGCCTCTAACCAGTGAGCCACACCACACCACTCTGCTCAATGCTCTGTATTCCACATTCACATTGGCATCTGCTTGATTTTCTTTTGCAGAGTTTACAGCAACTTTTGTGCTTCTTGACTCAGAGGCTTGAGGGTGCAATGATGCCTGTCTGTTATGGTCTACTCTTGTCCTAATCATTCTATTTTTGGGTCTCTTGTTTTGTACACATGTCATATTTGGATGCTGTACCACAATAGCAGAGATTTCTATTCACATGATAACTTGAGGGGTGGACAGGGTCCGTCATATCGGTGGAATATATCTTCATATATACACAGCACTATAGATATGTAGTCATCTTGTGTAGGTCTGGCTTCATAGTCACATGGGTACATTTTAATGTGTGCACTTGAATACTCCTACAGTGGGATTGTCTTGTCATTAGCTGTAGTATTGATGTTTATGTGGCCTTGAGAATGACCCATACACACATGTATGATCCAGTTGATGAGTGACTGTTAGTTTACATGATAAGACACCTGCTGTGGATTGCGAGCACATGTAGGAGTTAGTTCTTGAGCAATGTGCAGAGTCTCAGTGTGCCCTTGCAATCATTTGTGAGTATGCAAAGTGCGTCAGTGCAATGTCTGTGTTGTGAGTTTTGTGATCAGCCATGGCTCTTCCTTATCTTTGTGCTCACTGCACTGACTGGCTCAGGCAAACAAACATTACAAGTGACTTTTCACATACATTGATGTAAATGTACACGTTATTTAGTCTGCTATGTGGTGTTCAGAGCCATACCAGCTCCAAGAAGAGCTTTTGATGCCTACACATTGTGAGTTTCTCCTCTATGTGTTTTTGCTCTGTATACTCCTCACCTGCACAATACTAATGTATACACCACTGCAGTCTAATATGTTCCACTCCATGTCTTACCAGTGTTTGACCCTCCCCACCACTCCATAGTGTGACACTGTACTGTGGGAGGATGATCTGTGTCCAGAATCATTGTGCCCCTCAGCACTGTTACACAATGTGTTATGTGCTATTTTATTGTACTTGATTGCAGTCACGGTTGCTCATGTACAGTACAGATTAGTTTCCAGCACAGTCCTCTAGTCAGGTTCCATGCATATGTGTTAGCTGAGTTGTGCAGCATTAGGTGATAGCCGAAGTGTGTATCGGTTTGCTGAGGTACTGCTACCCATCCTGAGTATGAAGTGATCTTTGTGATGTGATGGTTGTGATGTTAAAGTTCATGGTGGTAAAATCAGATATGCATGATACTGGTTTTAGTGGTGTTCACACACTGCTGACTGTGCATGCACTGCTCTCAGTGGATGTTGCATTGTCCTTGCCAGGTGTGAGTCCCCCTGATGTCCAGCTGAGATAATGTGATGTGTTTGGATGTGCATATGTTATGAATTTGTTTTTGAGGGATGCAGTCTTTGTCCTGTGTTGGCTCTTGTTACTGACAGGTCCATGTATGTGTAATGTTTTTTGGCATGGCATTGTGTGTGAGGAGTTTGTGTATTTGAATGTATTCAGATGTGTGTTAAATTTGTACTGTGCATTTCTTGTGTGCATGTCACATGCAGCAATGTGGAGTCTTGATTATTAGCTTGTTTTGTGTGCACAATTGTGCTATGTCCTCCTAAATTTGAACAGTCACTTGTAAGGATTGTGCATGTGAATGCTTGTGCTACACATTGACACCATGCTCACTTTGTAACTGGTGGAGTGTCTATGTCTGTCAGATTTGTCTGGTTGCACACAGTTTGTGTTTATAATTGACATTTAGTCAGGTATTTTTGGGTTCGTTTTGATGATGCTGTCAGTTGGTCAGAGGAGAAATGTTATCTATTCCAGGGTTGTCTAGGGTTACTTTGCCTATCCACTCTTTGGCTGCACATTGCTAAGCTTGTTGGACTTCTTTTGTTGTGGTTTGTGATACATGTGTTTGGCAATTGGTTTGAGTTCAGCATTGGTTCAGACATTCCTGAGTGGAACTCAGACATTTGTAGATACACACTAGGGTGTAGTATTGGTTTTCAGGGAACACATAGGACCTTATTTTCACCTTTATAAGGGCTTCTCCCAGGTGTTGAGCCGTGAGGGTGGGAGATGGGTAGATGAGGGGTATGTGTGAAGGTCATGGTTGGGTTTGACAGTCAGGGAATGTCACCGTGAGCCATGAGTGTTGTGATGGTGGCATACACATGTCAAGATAGTTGACACAGATGAGGGGCTGGTCACTGTATGGCTTATGACAGTTCATCTCATTCTGGGCCAATGCTTTACTTGCATTGCTGTATCACAGGGATTCTGCACAGATGTTACTTTCAAACAATTTTAATCTCTGTGCCACCCATGTATTGTTTGATGTCCTAAGTGTAGTGTCATATGTGGTACCTCTTGAATGTCATGTAAAATGTTACTAGTAATTTCTACATGCTTTTCCTGCACTGTGCACTCCACTGTAGGATAGTTTACTTGTTATGATACAGTGCTGCTGACTTATGGTATGTGTATGAGACAGAGTTTAGGTGTGTGAGCTGAATTAAGGACTTAACCTACAGTGTGAGCCTTTCCAAGGTTGTTAATCTGCACAGTGACTCTTCATTTCTTCAATTACTCACTTTAATTCACATGAGTGGAAGGCAGGTGTGAGAAAGAGGATGGTTGTCATAAGTCTCAGGTCAGAGTTTACTGCTGTCAAGATGGACTCTTCCTGACACTTTGGCATTCATTCAATACTTTATAGTTGGTGCTACCTTTGTTGAGGTGGAGTAATGGTGTGGAGGTGTTCTGTGAATTGGCAGTGTAGTCAGTGTTGTTGATGTACAGGACATACTCACATGGTGTAAGTTAGTGCAGCAGTACACAAGTGAGTCACATGCACACTGGTGCTTACTTTGAGTTTGCTGTTTGAGTCAGAAAAGTTGTCTGTGTTGCATGGTATGGGCTGTCATTATGTGGTATGGTCTGCCATTGTATGTGATGAGCCTACCAATGTCTGTTTGGGGTCTGTGCTGAGATGTGATTATGTGGCAGTGGTGTCTCAAATCACATGTCATCCACCTTGGCTCACTGACTCCTCCAACACCTTGTTGCACTACTGTGAAATACAAATACACACCCTGGTTTCTTTGCCCTCCTCTGTTCCACATTGTATGTGGACTGACCCTTATTTGGATGCAATGATGACTATTGTCATTTTGAAGGGACTCTTGCCTCATCAGTTACTCATGTTGCTATACAATTGCTGATGATCCTAATGAGATGCCACTATAAACAGACATGACGTCTTGCTGCAGATATGTTGGGCAAAGTGGTGCCTCTTTAATGAAAATGTGGTGTGGGCAAGTTTTTCCTCGGCTTCACTGCTGCGGTGACGTGACCGGGCTAGATGCAATAATTTCTATGGAGATGGGTGCCCTGGGTGCTAAGGTGACAATTTAACTATGTGCAAGACATGTGTACTTATACTATGATATATGTTCCTGTCTCCACCACGGTGTCTGTAGACAGGACATGTATTTCAGCGTGACAGTAGTGTGTTGTTGTGTTACAGGGGTTGTATGCGGAATGTGTTTTGGACTTACCTGCGGTGTTGACCCCAACGGTGTCTTATCTGCTGGTAGTGGATCAGGTACAGCAGCGGAAGAGCTTGTAGAGCAGGATCCATGATGGCCAGGAATGTGTGGAGGTGTCTCGGACTCGAGTTTCTAGCTCTGCAGTTGTGCTTCCGCCATCTCTGATGAGCTGGTTTCTCCACTGTGTTCTGATGGGCTGTTTTACGCATCTTTATCTGTCTTGCAGTCGGGACATCATTCCGCATGGCTGTCTTTCTCTATTGGCTCCCTCCAACACTGTTGCGGAACGAAAAATCTGGCGGATCCGGAAAAACCGCAACAGACGGAAAAAGGGCTATCTTTGCCCATTGTAATATAGTGGTCGCGATGACCGCTGCAGGAGTAACTAAATGGATGTTTTCTGCCACCGCCAGCACTGCGGAGGTGCCTACGACCGCCATCGTAATCAGCCCCTTAATACGACACCAAACCGCATGATTAAACTCAACAACACAATTACACAACACACCACATACATCTGATCCAAACAACAGAATTCCACATCATGGCACAAAATTCAACAGGCACACAACATAATTAACCCCCACTATACAAATCCACAAAACAAAATACCATTCCACATAATTCCACTCATTACACACAATCCCACACCACATAATTCCACTACATTCAATACCACATCATTACTATCTGTAGGAGGCTGGCTATGTGTATCCTATACCAAATTAAGGTATTGTGTGCGCAGAGTCCAGTGGATCCCCAGAGGATTTACAGAGGCTAAAGTCGATAATACTAAATACTCTCTTTTTTGGTAGTGTGGTCGAGCATTTAGGCATGTCAGAGGGCTGTGTTAAGCATTTGTTGTGCACACTCAGGCAAGAAATACTTCCACACGCTCGGTGACTAAATTCGAGACCAATTGTTTGTAAAAATATTACTTTTTGTATGTATATTTCTTAGAACCAAAGATAATATGCTGCCGGAAAATTCGTTTTGCCAATATCACCATTTTTAAGTATAGAAAGTGGACACAGTGCATTTCTCAAACAATTCAATGTTAACCATTGGAGGGAAAACTATGTTGTGTTTTTACAGGTAAGTACATGACTTACAAATCCAGTCTTCAGGTTTTAGGACCAACACTAGGCAAGGGTAAGGTAAATGTAGAGACTGCACCACCAGCGGCATTGAGGCGGCTGGGTGCAAAGGTTGAATTCAGTCACTGGGGCCCAATGTTAGTCAATAGAGACTAGGAGCACACAAAGAAGAGCCGGTTGCAGGTAGATACATTTGGAGTTGGGGGATCAATCTCCATGAGTTTGAACCAGCACTGGGGGGGGCTACGAGGCAGCATTAAACACACACCCTCAGCAGCAAAGAGGCAGCCGGGTGCAGAGTGCCAACACAGCGTTGGGTGTCCAATGCAAAGCAAAGGAGACTTTTCGGACAAAGGCTGCAGGTCAGGACCAGGAGGTTGGACGAAGGGAACCAGTGGCTCTGGGGGTAAGTTGGGATGTTGAGATACATCTGGGCACTATTGGTCAGGCTTCCCACTGCCTGGGGGCTGAGGGTGCAGGGGTGTCCTTTGAGGTTGGAAGATCCTTACCGGAGCTGGTTGTGGTTAAGGGGTCTTTCGTCCTGAGGCTGCAGGCATCATTGTGGGTTGTAGGAGAGGCCACTCTGGTGTGGACTCAAGCTCAGGACCGCTGAGGAACCTTCTTAGGATCGGTGGGTCACTTTGACTGGGTTTGAAAGCGCAGAGTGCAGAGGTAGGTCTGGAAGGCAGGCAGTCGAACCAGGGTTGTGGAGGTCGCTGGTCCTGCAGGATGACTCTACTTTTGGAGCAGGATTCTTTGTTGGCTGCAGACAGGCCAGTAGGGCTGGGGCCAAGTCAATTGTCATATGGAGTCTTCACTGCAGCATGGCTCTTCGGTCCTTCTTCTTTAGGTCACCAGGAATCTGAGGATCAATCCTCAGGGTTGCCCCAAAGTAAACTATTTAGGGCCTTTACAGGTACTGGCAGGTAGTAGCCAATTGGCTACTTAGCTTTAGGATGACTACACCCTTTGTATGTCCACTCCCATTATGGAGGGGGTATAACCCTAATCCTATTGGCTGAAATCCTCACAACCAATATGGAGGATTTTTAAAGGAGGGGGTTCACTTCAGCTCAGGACACCTGAGGGGTGGTCCTGATTGAGAGGTGCCATACCTCTCCTGCTTACTAATTTTCCCACCAACCTTGCTGACAAAAGTGGGGCTTGGTCAGGGATCTGGACATCTCCACTAGCTGGAGAGACCCTGGCTAGCAAAACAATGGGAAGTAAGCCATTGAGGCTCACCATCCTTGTATTCTGTTCCTGCTTGGGGCAGGTGTGAAGCACCTCCATCCAGAGCAGGAGTTGTTTCTGACCCACAAAAGCATAAGGCTTCCACCTTAAGGTGTCAGAAACATGTTTGGAAGTGGTAGGCTGGTGCAGACCAGTCAGCTACACACTTATGGTTGGCTAGGTTTTCAGGGACACCTCGGAGGTGCCCTCTGAACGCCTTCATTAATGAATCCAACACTGGCATCAGTGTGGGCTCATTATTCTATGATGTTTGGTACCAAATATCTTGGTATTTGCTGGAGCCATTATGGAGCTGTGGAACTCGTATCGACAAGCTCCCAGCCCATGTATTTGGTATGGCTGCACCATGCACTTATAATGCCTAAGAATAGACTTAGACACTATAGGGACATATCTGCTCATGCAATTATGCCCTTGCCAGAGGTATAGTGGACCCTGACTCAGGGCTGTAAGGTCTGATGTAGGGGTGACTTATCTATGCCTCTGGCAGTGCTGGCAGGCCTGGCACACAGGGATGTGTGTAAGGTCCACTCTTCACTTTTAGTTACACAAAAACAAGCAGGCTGAGGGTTGCAGTGTACATGTGTTTGGTGGGGAGTTTCTTAGGGTGGCCTAATACATGCTGCAGCCCTTAGAGACCATCTCTGCTCACAAGGCCGTTGGTACCACAAGCACCTTTTACAAGGGGCTTATATGTTGGCCAGGGGTGTGCCAATTGTGAAAATAAAGGTACCGTTTTGGGAAAGAACACAGGCACTGGGAACCTGATTAGCAGGGACCTAGTGCAGGGAGCTGCATTGCAGAGAGGTGTTCAGAGGCCACACCCCTTTTTACAACAATCTGTAATGCAGCTCCGTGGCGCTTAGTGGAGGTACCTGGTGGGCTAGTTGTCCCCTAGGGGACCTCTGGATTGAAGAGGAATGAATTCTCCAACTTAAAACGCGCCACAGGGCGTGTTTGCACAGTATCACCTCAGGCCCCGCCCCCTACCTTCACCACTGTGCAAACGCGCCCCGTGGGGTGTTTTAAGTTGGGAGATTAAGTCCCCTTGAATCCTGAGGTCCCCTGGCGGCCAACTAGCCCACCAGGTACCTCCAGTAAGCGCCACGGAGCTGCGTTGCAGAGAGGTGTAAAAAGGGGCGTGGCCTCATTACACCTCTCTGCAACGCAGCCCCCTGGCGCATACTGGAGGTTCCTGGTGGGCTAGTTGGCCCCCAGGGTCCCCCAGTATTGAAGGGGAATTCGTTCCCCCTCAGCAAACGCGCCAGGGGGTGCATTTGCAGAGTGATGAAAGGAGGGGGCGTGGCCTCCTCCCGATCCCGTTTAAAAAAAAAAAATCTTTTTAAGAAGGGGGGCTATGTAGCCCCCCTTCTTTTTATTATTTTTTGGCCCTGGGGACCCCATCCCATTCCCCAGGGCTTTCCCCCTATTTTTTATTTTAAAACTGTGGCCCCCTCCCGAGTCCTTAATCTGCCCCGGCGACCCCATCCCCCGGGGCATGGGCCTTTTAAAAAAAATATATATATTTTTATGGAGGGGGCTACGTAGCCCCCCTCCTGTGGCCACTTAAGGCCCCGGGGACCCCATCCCCGGGGCCGTTTTTTAATTTAAAAAAAAAAAAATTTAGTAGGGCGGCCGCGTGGCCCCCCACCCGGGCCACTACTGGCCCTGGTGACCCCATCCCCTGGGGCCGGGCCATCTCGTTGGGGACCGTGGGGGGGTCCCAATCCTCCCACGGTCCCAGCCGGCTCCCCGCTTCATGCGGGAGCCGGCATTGCTTTTCCACATGGGGAGCAGCTAACATGCTGCTCCCCATGTGGAAAAGCAATCAAGCGAGAGCAGGTTTCCCTGCTCTCGCTTCAATGAAGCAAAGCAGTTTGCAATGGCAGGGTGGGAGCCGCGAGGCTCCCGCCCTGCCATTGCAAACAGCAGTGTCCCGGGGGTGGGCACCCCGGGACACTGCAGGAGCCGGCCCTGGAGGGTGGCGGTCCCCAGGGCCATCTTTGGCTCCAGAAGGGGGGCCGCGCGGCCCCCCTCCCACTTAATTTAAAGCCCTGGGGGGTGGAGGTTAAATAATTAGTGCCCCGGGGAGGTGGTGGTCCCTGGGGCGTGTGGGAGGGGCTCGAGCCCCCCCCACACAGTTTTTTTTTTTTTTCAAACAAACAAGCCCCGGGGGTGACGGTCCCCGGGCTGCGAGGGGGCCATGAGCCCCCCCGCATACATTAACTTAAAGCCCCGGGGGGTGGCGTTCCCCGAGGCTGGGGGGCCCCTCTGGGCCCCCCATTACTATAAAAAATTGCCCCGGGGGCTAATTGTAAACGAAGCGTGGGAGCCCGCACTTCGTTTATTTTTTTGTCAGCGGGATGCGCATCCCGTGATCTTTTTTTTTGGTCTTGGGGGTCCTTGTGGGACCCCCTGAGCAGGCCTAGGGGGTCAGGGTGTTTCTACCCTGCCCCCTTTTCGCATTTTGCGATGTTTTTTGTGGGGCTTCTTGTGCCTCGGTTCTACCGAGGCACAAGATGGCTGCCAACAATTCCTGATTCAGAGTGTTGGCAGCCAATTAGCATTCAGCTCGTGCACGGCAGGGTGCGCGCTGGGTGCGGGGAGGGTGCGCTGATCTTCCGAGGCCGTAGATATATCTATCTTTTTAACTCTAATTTTCTCAGGAACTACTGAATGGATTTACACCATTTAAGCAAAAGGCACGAGTCTGAACTGAGGACTACCTCTTTGCCAAATTTGTTCAGCAGTTCGGGCTGTAGCGGCGTCAACAGGTCCTATGGGAAAATGCATGGGGAAAATGCGTTTTGGGCCCCCCCTTTTTTCTCGGCCCCCGCTTGATGAATCACCGTGAAATTTTCAGGATAGGAGCGGACCGGAGCTGGCCAAAAGTTTAAAAAAATTCGCGAAGATTCATCAATCGGCACCAACGTTATTCCAAATAGAATGTTGCGGATTTCCTATGGAAAATAGGTCCTAACTATATCTACCTGCTGACGATCGCCAGTAGGTTATATATATATATATATTCACTGAAAAAACCATAGGTTTCACACACGTTATAGTTAGGAATTAGCATTTAAAAAACCTTGCAAATTCAGTGAAAAAAACATAGGTTTCACACATGTTATAGTTAGCTGGACATTTTACTGATAAAAAACAAATGAAATTCCCCCGTTATAGTTAGTGCAGGCAACTATAACTCACGCGACCGCAATCCTCTGCTGATGACATATGTGTCTTTATGAAAAAAAAATATTTGTAATATATGTATAGCTGAAATTTAATGGAAGAAGACATGGGCAAATAAGTGTCTAAATACAGTATTAGCATCAGCAGAGGATTACGGTTGCGTGAGTTATAGTTGCCTGCACTGACTATAACGGGGGAATTTCATTGGTTTTTTATCAGTAAAATGTCCAGCTAACTATAACATGTGTGAAACCTATGGTTTTTTCACTGAATTTGCAAGGTTTTTTAAATGCTAATTCCTAACTATAACGTGTGTGAAACCTATGGTTTTTTCAGTGAATTTGTACGGTTTTTTAAATGCTAAGTTACTTTACGCCATTCGTGGCGTGCGCGCCCACTTAACGCAGTTCGTTCCGTTTATATGTTTTTGGCCTTTGTTTATCCTCTCCCCGTCAGAGTGAAAGAGAGAGAAAATGGCGGACGCCGCTTCCTGGTTTCGAACGATTCGAATGTTTACTAAGATCTAACAGCCAATCAGAATCGCGCTCGCGCACGGCACCGTACGCGTACGGTAAGCTTACCGTAAGCGCACCGTAAGCTGGCTCAGATATATATATTGATTTAAATGCTATTTTCTCAGGAACTACTGAACAGATTTACACCAGACCTACAAAAGGCACTTCCTTGACCTGAGGACTACCTCTCTGCCAAATTTCATGTTACTCTGTTCAGCCGTTCGGGCTGTAGCTGTGTCTAAAGGTCCTATGGAAAAATGCATGGGAAAAACGCGTTTTGGGACCCCCCTTTTATCTCAGCCCCCGCTTGACGAATCCCCCCGAGACTTTCAGGGGAGGAGCGGAGCATAGCGCCCCATTAGTTTTGAAAATTTCGCGAGGATTCGTCACCCGGCGCAAAAGTTATTCCAAATAGAATGTTGTGGATTTCCTATGGAAACAGGGTCCTAACTATAACTACCTACTGGCGACCGCCAGTAGGTAATATATATATATATATTACCTACTGGCGGTCGCCAGTAGGTAGTTATAGTTAGGACCCTGTTTCCATAGGAAATCCGCAACATTCTATTTGGAATAACTTTGGCGCCGGTTGACGAATCCTCGCGAAATTTTCAAAATAGGTGGGGCGCTACGCTCCGCTCCTACCCTGAAAGTCTCGGGGGGATTCGTCAAGCAGGGGCCGAGAAAAAAGGGGGGTCCCAAAACGCGTTTTCCCCATGCATTTTTCCATAGGACCTTTAGACACAGCTACAGCCCGAACGGCTGAACTGAATTACTTGAAATTTGGCAGAGAGGTAGCCATAAGGTCAAGGAAGTGCCTTTTGCAGGTCTGGTGTAAATCTGTTCAGTATTTCCTGAGAAAATAGCATTTAAAAGCATATATATATGTGGGCGGAGCCTAACCACACATCTCATCCTGAGATCTGATTGGCTGTCAGCACTTCATCCAAGAAGTGTTGGCAGCCATCTTGGGACCAATATACATGATAGCACCTCATTAAAAAGCATTGCAGTTAATAGAAGGTTTTAAGACTTTAGTTACATTATAAATCATTTGTTGATGGTACCATACTCATTTTAGGAATTGTGGTATGTTCTAAGGTGATTTCACCATGTGAAAAAGCCTTCTGCTGGGATATCATGATTGAGAGAAAAATATTTTCTCATGCTTTTACCACAGAGGTTTGGAAGGTGATCTATAGGCTAAACTGAGAGCTTATTTTCTGTAAATTCACATTATCTTTCTCAGTCATGTGAGAATGAAGTCTGACATTCTCAGTAAAACATGTACATCCAACAAGGGCAGAGACTGTCAGTTGATTCCTTTGTGTTCTACTGCAGCTTCCCAGAGTGTTCCAAAGAACTACTAGAGCGCTAACAGTCCTACTTATGATAAACGTATGGCACACCTGAAGCCATCTTGCTTGGATTAAAGTGGTAACTCTTAAAACATTTAATTTAAAAAGGAACAAAATGAGGGGGTTCATTTTTCCATAAAAAGTATGATTAGTGCTGCAGAAAGAAAAATTAGGGCACATTTTGAGTGACTTCTCAAATCCTCTTCTATTTCATTAAAAAATTCTGACATGCAGACTGAAACATGCACTTTCAATACCAGCAGCAGTTTTCCCTGGTGAGCAGTAGCTTTACTACAGTGATCTAATGAGCAAAAAGAGTGCTAACATTCTCAATTTATGGCAAATGTGTGACACATCTGAATGCCTTCTTGATGGAATCAAAGTAAAAAACTGAAAGTATTTCCTACTGAGGAGACTGCAGTAAATAAGGAAATTAGGAAACTTCATAACAAATAAGTCTCCCAAGATGGCCACCAGAGACAAAAGAGCCCAAATGTAGCCCAAATATCACCCAGATGTAGCCCAAGTATAGCCCAATGACAGAATGTCCCAGAATGTTCTTAAAAACAACTAGAGCGCTTACTGTCTTCATTATGACAAAAGTATGGCACACCTGAAGCCATCTTGATTGGAATAAACTGGTAACACTTAAAACATTTAATTTAAAAAGGAACACAATGAGGAGGTTCATTTTTCCATAGAAATTACGATTAATGCTGAAGAAAGAAAATGAGGGCACATTTTGAGTGACTTCTCAAATCCTCTTCTATTTCATTAAAACATTCTGACATGCAGACTGAAACATGCACTTTTAATACCAGGAGCAGACTTCCATGGTGCAGTAGTTTTACTACAGTGATCTAATGAGCAACTAGAGTGCTAACATTCAGAATTTATGGCAAATGTGTGACATATCTGGATACCTTCATGATGGAATCAAAGTAAAAAACTGAAAGCATTTCCTACTGAGGAGACTGCAGTACATGAGGAAATTAGGAAACTTCATAACAAATAAATCTCCCAAGATGGCCACCGGAGACAAAAGAGCCCAAATGTAGCCCAAAATCACCCAGATGTAGCCCAAATATAGCCCAATGACAGAAGTGTGCAAAACACTTATTATTTTGTGTTTTTGCAGTGTTATATAGTGCAGACTTGTCAGGTATTGGAGTGCTTTACATGAGCATTGGTTACATCACACAAGAACAAATTCATTTTGGTTGTAGACATGGGGAGACTAAGTGATTTGACCAGAATCACAGAATGTCGAGCTGAAGCAGAAACTTCAACCTGGTTCCCCAGTTGCAAAGTCTGCAGTTCTGGAAGTAACACCACATCCTCTCCCCTAAGTGCAACATTTAATCAAGTGGTCAACTGGATAAAAAAACATAAAGATAACAAATAATTTAAAAGTGCTTTGTCGCTATTTGAAAACTCAGAAAATATGTCCTTATTTTAGTCTTTTAGAGCACTAACCATAATTTTGATGCCAATAAGACCCTCTCATATATGTAATTTCTAAAGGAAATGCTCTAGGTATTACAGTTTTGATTACATCAAGATGATGTCAGGCGTTCCACACTTTTGTAATAAATATAGAATGTTAGCAATCTAGTTGTTCATTAGGATACTGTTGAGAGGCAGAGGCCAGGGGCACGGACTCTGAAAATTGAAGGCAGGTAGGAGGGTGCAAAGGCAACAATTTAACCACACTGAGCAGGCAGGAAGGGCCGTGGAAGCACAACAGACTATGGAGGGCAGTGGAAAGGGGGGCAGGGGCAACAAACCAACAATACAGGACTTGCAAGAGAGGCTGTTGGAGGGAAGATCTATTACGGGTCAAGGAAGCTAGGGGCGGTCCCCAGATCCCCGGGAGCCACCACAGAACTGAGCAGGAGAGTGAGTCAGGGACAAAAGGGGCACCTTAATTTGAGCCGGGGTGCCTAGGAACGCTTGCTCCAAAAATGAAGAAAACAGACATATGAGACATGGAATTGGAGGCAGAATACAATGGCAGTTTAATGAGAAGATGCAACTTCAAAGAAACCACAGAATAGAGACATAAAGTACAACATACAGAATCCAGATAATCATACAGCTGTCATAATATTCTCTGTATCTCAATTAATGTACTGACAGAGAGAGAGAGAAAACACATCTATAAATGCATCATGAGAAACAAGTTACACCAAGGAAAATGTTACCTAGGAACACTCACGTTTACTCTTAGAGCAAGCATTCCTGCAATTACAATACAAAATCTTTTAAATGCAAAAGTAAAGAGAACAATGGTTAAACATAACATGACATTTCATATAGGTAAAATAGAATAAGATACTTCAAGCAAAGCAGAGCAAGACATTTTAAGCAAAGGAAGACAAGAGCTCCCAGCTCTTGGGGAAAACCTGCACTGCCTGTTAACCTACATACAGACGGCGAGGTAGTCCGTCGATATCTGTGGGTGCTCCCTTTTTATATCATTTTGTGGGCTCCTTTGCACGCTACATCTACCTACGTATGCTACCCAAAAGCTTCGTCTGCAGATTTTACCAGACATTTCGTCATTTACCCACTTAATGCTGACAATGGACTGGGTGAAAAGGTCAGTCTCTCAGGCCAATCGCTTATCGTAAGTTCCATAGAGCAAGCAGAAAATAATGGGTATTGTACGGGAATTCAATATATTCATGTATAAAATCTCCTCAGTTCTCCTAACTTGACGCTCTGCGGTTGCCACTTCCTTAAAAGCGGGAAACCTGCCCAGGAAGCAAGTACCAGTCCAGGATGCAGCCTACTGTATGTCGACAGCTTCAGGGGGATGTTGAACTTTGATACCGAGCACGGAGCACTTGGGTAGGGTGGGGGCTACTAGTTTGGATCAGAAGGCCTCGCAGACCTGCCTTCAGACTGCTATACACTAAAATTGCAGAGCTATGGTCAATTTAACAAAGAGGCCTACATATTGAACAGAAGGGCCTACACAGGGGTTTTATGCTGGCTGAGTGGTAAGGATGTCTCAGGATAATTATATAGCAACACAGGACCCGCTGGTCAATTTAATACGGCCTACAAATGCAGCTGGCAGGGCAAGGACAAGGGTCTCATACTTCAGGTGTGGACAGAACGGGCCAGGGGCCCCCTGTGATACAAAATCTACCCTCCTTCAAGGCTGTGGCAATGTAATAGACCATTGTGGGCAGAAGGAAGAGGCAATGGTAGTACAACCATACATGCCAACAGACCCGATTCAGCCAGGAAAAGTCCAATGTTTTTAAGCTCAAATGGGCTTTATTTGATCTGTCTCCTGTCTACAATATCCTCTTTTTCAATGTACCTCAAAGGGGAAAATCAATACCCCAGTTTTTTTTCAAAATCTCCCTCTTACCAAGTTCAAAATGTTCGCAAGTATGGTACATTGGATCATGGAAGGAAATGGGATAGGGACATGGACTTGGATAACAGAGGACAGGAGGGACATGGAGAGGTGCACCAAACTGACCCTGCAGGGCAGGCATCAGGGTTTGCAGCAGCACAATACACCACACAGGGCATGCAGGACGGGAGTGCAGCACAACAATCCATAGAAAGCAAGAGGGAGGGGACATGACCATGCACATGGACAACAGAGAACAGAGGGGCAAGAGGCAATGGTAGCTAGCTGACCATAATGGACAGACAGGAGAGAAAGCTGCAGCATAACAGACCATAAAGGGCAGGAGGGACGGATCAGGGGCATTACAATGGAACAGACAAGCCAGGAGGGAGGGAGTAGGGCTGGGGGCAAGGTGGCAGGGCAGGAGCAGCAAGATAGCCATGGAGGTCAGGCAGGATGGGCACTAGAAGCAAGACACACCATGAAGAGCAACAGTGAGACTGTGATGGCATACACACAGACCATGGAGGGAAGGTGGGAGGGGGTCAGGGGCAGCTAACTGACCACACAGGGAAGGTGGGAGGGGCCATTGCAGCACAGAAGACCATGCATGGCAAGTGGGAGGGTTAGTGGCAGCACAATGGCTATGATGGGCAAGAAGGAGGGTGGAGGGGCATGCACAAAGGACGATGGAGGATAGAAGGGAGGGTCAGGACCTGTGCACAGACAAGAAAGTTCAGGGGAAGGGACCTCACAACAGACCACACGGGGCAGGCAGGAGGAGCAGTTGCAGCACAACAGACCAGGGAGGGCAGAAGGGTGTGGCAGTACAATGGACCATGTAGGACAGGAGGAAGAGGATAGGGGCATGGCATGTGGACAGGCAGGGTGGAGGTGGCAGGGACAGGTTACAGTCATCTGACAATGCTAGGCAGGTGGGAGGGGAGTGGCAGCTCAACAGAACACTCAGAGTAGATAGGAGTGGCAGGTCCATGGGACATGGTGGGCAAAAAGGATGGAGCAGGGGCATGCACAAAGACATCGGAGGGCAGGGGGAAGGAGAATAGGGGCAGCAAGCTAAGCACAGAGTTTAAGCAGGAGGTCAATGATGGGGCATAGAATTGGGCAATGGAGGGCAGGAGGAGTGGACTGGTACATCATACTAAATTGAGGGCAGTGGCAGCACATCAGACCATGCATGGCAGGAGGGAGGAGGCTAGTCCATGGATTCACACAACAGAGGATAGGGAGGAAGGGGATGGGGCAGCAAGCTAACTGTTCAGAGAAGGCGGGTATTAGGAACTTTATTGTTTTTAAAACATTGTGTCTGTGCGAACTACTTAAAATATGAACAAGTATGCAGCATAATCTCACTTTTATTCAGGAAGAAGAGGACGTTTGTGACTGTGACTCCGGGCTCACTTGGCAGAAACACCCCCTGACCCTCCACCCCCTATTGCAAAATGTAATGCCCGTGAAAAGGGTAGGTGAACACAGTGTTATATAGAACATAGTCCTGAGAGCACGATTGAAAATGAAAACTAGATATAGTGTATGGTATAAACTATGCACCAAAAAGTGTGATATAAGATGAACCGGGCGTGAAATATAATATGCAATACATTGTGCGCAAGGACAGATTCATTGGAGAGCGCGAGATAGCACAGGCACTAGCGTGTGCTATGCGATATGCGCCTTGGAGTGTAATATGCACAGGGCAGTGTTGTGTAACCTAACTAGTCTCTAAAGTTGTAATATAAAATATGTGCTGGGGAGTGTAACGTTGCATATGCACTGTGACAAAGATATGGATCCCAGATTGTAATATGTATGGCATAGCACTGTGCGTTATAACATAGGCATCAAGAAAGGCACGTTAGATGGGGCAATATAACCCGTGCAAAGACAAGTGTGGCATGACATATTCACGGGGTGGTGTTACAGTGCACATGGGCTAGAGAGTGTCATAGCATATGCACTAGCTAGTGGAATACAACACAGAGGTGTGTGGCACTCGGCAGGCAATGGTGGGTGTAACACAGCATTGGGCTCTGTCAGGAGCACGCTGTGACTCTCAAGTGATGTTCGTCCCCTTTCCAGAGAGTAAAATAAAAAGTATTACACATCCGGCAGTGGATGTGTGTTTTATTAACCGTGAGGGGGGTTTCTTGCATAGTTTTGGTCGAATTTTTGTCGAATCCCCTTTGAATGGCTTGGTGTGCATGTGTATTAAATGTGCCCGTCAATAGCTACCCATGTTTGTATAAATAAACGACAAGGGTGTCTACCAGGATTAGGCACGGTAGGGCATCAGACATGTCAGAGCTTCACTAGTGGTGTAAATACATTCCACGTGGATTCATTGCATGCATAGTCGCCTTTTAATGAATATCACGCAAATCGTCATGGTGATAGGTACGTACGGTTTGTCCAGCATGTCCTAGGTGTGTCTATAAATATATATTTTTTAAAAATAATAAAAAAAAGTGGCCGGCCCTGGGGATTGGGGTCAAAAAAATATAATTAGGAGACTGGCCCTGGGGGATGGGGTCATCAGGGCCAATAAATTAGAATAAGAAGGGGAACCAAACAGCCCCCCTTCTTAAAAAACTAAAATAAATAAAAGACTGGCATCGTGCCGGAGGCCATGCCCCCTCCGTGCAGCACTCTGCAAACGCGCCCCCAACAGGCATCTCCAGTATGCGCCAGGGAGCTGCGCTGCAGCCAGGTGTTCTGAGGCCAAGCCCCTTTTTACACCTCTCTGCAACGCAGCTCTGTGGCGCTTACTGGAGGTACCTAGTGGTCTAGTTTGACCCTAGGGACCCTTAGGATTCAAGGGGACTTAATCTCTCAACTTAGAACAGCCACAGGGCGCGTTTACACAGTGGTGAAGGGAGGGGACGGGGCCTGAGGTGACGTGTGCAAACACGCACTATGGCACGTTTTAAATTGGGGATATAATTTCCCTTCAATACTGAGGGCCCCTGGGGGCTAACTAGCCCACCAAGTGCTTCCAGTAAGCGCCACTGAGCTGCATTGCAGAGAGGTGGTCCAGGCCGTGCCACTTTTTACACCTCTCTGCAACGCAGCTCTGTGGCACTTACTGGAGGTACCTAGTGGGCTAGTTGGACCCTAGGGACCCTCAGGATTCAAATGAACTTAATCTCCCAACTAAAAATGGACACAGGGCGTGTTTACACAGTGGTGAATGGAGGGGACGGGGCCTGAGTTAACGTGTGCAAAAACGCCCTGTGGCCTGTTTTAAGAGGTAGTTTTAATCCCCATGCCCTATTATATACTAGGGGCTTACAGAGGAGGTCATGCTAATCACAGGAGGACCCCAACGCATAATGTTCCCTAGTGTATGTAGGTGTTTTCACTGTATTCTAAGTGTCTTTTAACATAGCACTGGCTCTAGGATTGGTTAGTCAGACTCAGTTACCACCAGTATCCGTCTGAAAAAGTTGAGGGTACAGGATGATTTTGCAACAAGGCTTCTTTCTGCTCTTCTTTTTGTTCTTTCTGCACGTTATCCTTCTTCCTGCACTTATCTTCATATTTGAGGACTTCTGTTGCTTCTTTCTGCACTTCTTTTGTTTCTTTCTGTGCATTTTTTCTTCTTTCTTCACATGTCCTATCTCTGTAGGCATAGTTAGAAATTAGCATTTAAAAAACCTTTGAAATTCACAGAAAAAACCATAGGTTTCAGGCACGTTATAGTTAGGAATTAGCATTTAAAAAACCTCAGAAATTCACTGAAAAAACCATAGGTTTCAGGGGTGTTATAGTTAGCTGGACTTTTCACTTGTACAAAACCATTGAAATTCCCCCGTTATAGTTAGTTCAGCTAACTATAACTCGCGCGCCCGCAATGCACTGCTGATGACGTCACATATTACATCACTCATGACATGGTCAGTGACATCACTCATGACATCACTGATGACATCTCAAATGACATCACTGATGACATCACTGATGACATCATCCTTGTGATAGAGTGGCAGACCTCCTCTCACCCTAATATAACCTTTGATACACACATTCAAAAATAGAGACTAAAATTTTCAAAACAATGGACATACCAATACCAGTTACAACAACCTCTTCAGTAATTCTAAGATCCACATACACATCCACTCATTCACCAACAGTCCTATACAGTCACTCATACATGTACTCACTCATCATATGTACTCATACACCTATACATCCTGTTACACAATGCCACTCATCCATAGAGTTACTCACACACATAGTCACTCATGCTAATAAAGAATCAAACATACATTTACTTGCATATACAGTTATACACACACCACCATACTTACTTCTACGGAAACTTACACATACTTAGTCTTTTAAACAATCACTTAAAGAAACACATACTTATTCATACAGGAACTCTTTCAATCTCTCACTCTCACATATACTCACATATATACACCAATAGTCACATATACTAGTTTAAAACATATGTAGTTACTCATAAAGACACTATTGAGACAGTCATTCACTCACTAACACACCCATACACACACTCATCCACCCATACAGTCCTGCACACATGCTGTGTTCAACCCATACAAACAGTGAGTCACTCATTCATGCACCTATGCACTACGTAATACCCCCCACCGAACCATGCAGACACTCAGACTGATACTCAAAAAACCAACTAATAACCTATATAGACACCCATGTAGCTACTCACCAACCCATGCAGCCACTTATACACAAAGTGAGAGACTGATACAGATATTTACATATTTAAACATTACTCACTAAGCCATGTATTCACTATGATACACTTAATCAGTCAGTTACACAATCAATTTTTCAAAAACAAATCATCCATTTAGACACTTATATACCCATTTATTCTTCCATCGACCTTGAGATATACATATATAAAACATATTTAATTTTCAGAAAAACACACATTCACTGGATGATGTCATCAGTGATGTCATCAGTGATGTCATTTGAGATGTCATCAGTGATGTCATGAGTGATGTCACTGACCATGTCATGAGTGATGTAATATGTGACGTCATCAGCAGTGCATTGCGGGCGCGCGAGTTATAGTTAGCTGAACTAACTATAACGGGGGAATTTCAATGGTTTTGTACAAGTGAAAAGTCCAGCTAACTATAACACCCCTGAAACCTATGGTTTTTTCAGTGATATATATATATATATATATATTACCTACTGGCGGTCGCCAGTAGGTAGTTATAGTTAGGACCCCTTTTCCATAGGAAAACCTCAACATTCTATTTTGAATAACTTTGGCGCCGGTCGATGAATCCTCGCGAATTTCTCAAAATAGGTGGGGCGCTACGCTCCGCTCCTACCCTGAAAGTCTCGGGGGGATTCGTCAAGCGGGGGCTGAGATAAAAGGGGGGTCCCAAAACGCGTTTTTCCCATGCATTTTTCCATAGGACCTTTAGAACGAGCTACAGCCCGAACGGCTGAACAGAATTACTAGAAATTTGGCAGAGAGGTAGTCCCTAGGTCAAGGAAGTGCCTTTTGTAGGTTTGGTGTAAATCTGTTCAGTAGATTCTGAGAAAATAGCCTTTAAATCAATATATATATCTGAGCCCGCTTACGGTACGCTTACCGTACGCTTACCGTAAGCGTACGGTGGCGTGTGCGAGCGCGATTCTGATTGGCTCTTAGATCTTAGTAAACATTCGAATCGGCCGAAACCAGGAAGCGGCGGCCGCCATTTTGTCTCTCGCACTGAGTGTTGTTTATCAAACAAGATGGCCAAAAACATGTTACGGGGCTGTTTTGACAACTCCCTCCCACATAGTCATGTTGAGGGAGTCCCCAAACATCCCCCAAGAGCAAAAACGGTTTTATTTTTTTTTCGGCAATTTCGCCGAGTACGCTTACCGTATGCTTACCGTAAGCGTACGGTAAAAAAAAAAAAAAAAAAAAAAACACTATCCACACTTACCCCACCCCCTGTGCTTTTTAATAGGTAAAAAAAACTAAATTTTGGCAACATGAAATTATAAAATCGAAATAAAAAAAACACTATCCACATTGACCCCACCCCCTGTGCTTTTGGTGGCCCAAGGCCACCAAATGTACAGGGCTTATTAAAGTTGATAAAAACCGTGCACGGAACGAACTGCGTTAAGTGGGCGCGCACGCCTCGAATGGCGTAAAGTAACTTAGCATTTAAAAAACCGTACAAATTCACTGAAAAAACCATAGGTTTCACACACGTTATAGTTAGGAATTAGCATTTAAAAAACCTTGCAAATTCACTGAAAAAACCATAGGTTTCACACATGTTATAGTTAGCGGAAATTTTACTGATAAAAAACCAGTGAAATTGCCCCGTTATAGTTAGTGCTGGCAACTATAACTCACGCGACCGCAATCTTCTGCTGATGACATATGTGTCTTTATGAAAAAAAAATATTTGTAATATATGTATAGCTAAAAATGTATGGAAGAAGACATGGGCAAATAAGTGTCTAAATACAGTATTAGCATCAGCAGAGGATTGCGGTCGCGTGAGTTATAGTTGCCAGCACTAACTATAACGGGGCAATTTCACTGGTTTTTTATCAGTAAAATTTCCGCTAACTATAACATGTGTGAAACCTATGGTTTTTTCAGTGAATATATATATATATATATATACATATATATATATATATATATATATTCACTGAAAAAACCATGGGTTTCACACACGTTATAGTTAGGAATTAGCATTTAAAAAACCTTAGAAATTCAATGAAAAAAACAAAGGTTTCACACATGTTATAGTTAGCTGGACATTTCACTCGTAAAAAACCATTGAAATTCCCCCGTTATAGTTAGTTCAGCTAACTATAACTCGTGCGCCCGCAATGCACTACTGATGACGTCACATATTACATCACTCATGACATGGTCAGTGACATCACTCATGACATCACTGATGACATCTCAAATGACATCACTGATGACATCATCCAGTGAATGTGTGTTTTTCTGAAAATTAAATATGTTTAATATATGTATATCTCAAGGTCGATGGAAGAATAAATGGGTATATAAGTGTCTAAATGGATGATTTGTTTTTGAAAAAATGATTGTATTACTGACTGATTAAGTGTATCTTTTTGAATACATGGCTAAGTGAGTAATGTTTAAATGTGTAAATACCTGTATCAGTCTCTCACTTTGTGTATAAGTGGCTGCATGGGTTGGTGAGTAGCTACATGGGTGTTTATATAGGTTATTATTTGGTTTTTTGAGTCTCAGTATGAGTGTCTGAGTGTCTTCATGGTGCGGTGGGGGGTATTACGTAGTGCATAGATGCATGAATGAGTGACTCACTGTTTGTATGTGTTGAAGACAGCATGTGTGCAGGACTGTATGGGTAGATGAGTGTGTGCATGGGTGTGTTAGTGAGTGAATGACTGTCTCAATAGTGTCTTCATAAGTAACTACATATGTTTTAAACTAGTATATGTGACTATTGGTGTTTATAAGTGAGTATATGTGAGAGTGAGAGATTGGAAGAGTTCCTGTATGAATAAGTGTGTGTTTCTATAAGTGATTGTTTAAAAGACTAAGTATGTGTAAGTTTCTGTAAAAGTAAGTGTGGTGGTGTGTGTATAACTGTATATGCAAGTAAATGGATGTTTGATTCTTTATTAGCATGAGTGACTATGTGTGAGTAACTCTATGGATGAGTGGCATTGTGTTACAGGATGTTTAGGTGTATGAGTACATATGATGTGTGAGTACATGTATGAGTGACTGTATAGGACTGTTGGTGGATGAGTGGATGTGTATGTGGATCTTAGAATTACTGAATAGGTTGTTGTAACTGGTATTGGTATGTCCATTTTTTTGAAAATTTCAGTCTCTTTTTTTGAATGTTTGTATCAAAGGTTATATTAGGGTGAGAGGAGGTCTACCACTCTGTCACAAGGATGATGTCATCAGTGATGTCATTTGAGATGTCATCAGTGATGTCATGAGTGATGTCACTGACCATGTCATGAGTGATGTAATATGTGACGTCATCAGTAGTGCATTGCGGGCGCGCGAGTTATAGTTAGCTGAACTAACTATAACGGGGGAATTTCAATGGTTTTTTACGAGTGAAATGTCCAGCTAACTATAACATGTGTGAAACCTTTGGTTTTTTCATTGAATTTCTAAGGTTTTTTAAATGCTAATTCCTAACTATAACGTGTGTGAAACCCATGGTTTTTTCAGTGAATTTGCAAGGTTTTTTAAATGCTAATTCCTAACTATAACGTGAGTGAAACCCATGGTTTTTTCAGTGAATTTGCAAGGTTTTTTAAATGCTAATTTTTTTTTTTCTTCTTCTTTTTTTTTTTACATATTTTTATTTTAATTGTCTATCCTTTTTTAAAGACTATGGTTAAATTTTAAAAATTCTACAATATGTTTTTATTTTACCATTTTTTTAAAATAAACAGGTAAAATTTATTAGTATTACATATTTTTTTTTTTTCCTTTTTTTTTTTTTATTTTTTTTTTTTTACGGTGCGCGTACGGTAAGCGCACGTCTTGGTGTAATTACGTTAGATTTCTACGCTGTTTGCGTTCATTTACGCAATTTGCGTAGACGCACGTCACGCGCGCATAGCGCGTAACGCGTACGCTGCACGCGCACGTTACGTGGAAGTGAAGGGGCGTGCCTGATTTGCGCATGCGCGCGAGCGCGTGTCTTTTTTACGCGCATGCATACTTTTGCCGTAAGCGCACCGTAAGCGTACCGTAAGCGTACGGTAGGTCATGTGATCATGAAACAAAACTTTTGATTGGTTGAAACTACTTTCAGTTCTAGAACTCTCCTACACCACACCCATTCCCCTCATTTCTGCTTGTGATCCCTTAGGAGAAGGAGCTGGGTTGTCTTTGTGATACTGTTGGAGGGAGGATTCATTACGGGTCAAGGAAGCTAGGGGCGGTACTCAGAGCCCCGGGAGCCACCACAGAACTGAGCAGGAGAGTGAGTCAGGGACAAAAGGGGCACCTTAATTTGAACCGGGGTGCCTAGGAATGCTTGCTCTAAAATTGAAGAAAATAGACATGTGAGACATGGAATTGGAGGCAGAATACAATGGCAGTTTAATGAGAAGATGCAACTTCAAAGAAACTGCAAGACAAAGGCATAAAATACAGAATACAGAATTCAGATAATCACATGGAGCTCATCATGATACCCTCTGTATCTGCACTATTGTACTGTCAGAGAAAGAGAACGCATCTATAAGTGTAATTGAAGAAACAGGTTACACCAAGGAGAAATGTTTCAGAGTATAAGAACTCTGTTACCTAGGAACTCTCACGTTTACTCTAGAGCAAGCATTCCTGCAATTACAATGAATACATTATGCGAATACAAAAAGGAAAAACAAATAAAGAGAACAATGGTTGAACATGACAAGACATTTCATATGGGTAAAATACAACATAATGCTAAGCAGACGCAAGAGCTTCTTTTGCTCTTGGGGAAAACTCTACGCAGTCCGTAACCCACATACAGACCGCGAGGTAGTCCGTCTATGACTGTGGGTGCTCCCTATTTATACTATTTTCTGGGCTCCTTTGCACGCAACTTCTACCTACGTATGCTACCCAAATAGCTTCGTCTGCAGTATTTACCAGACGTGTCGTCATTTACCCACTTAATGCTGACAATGAACTAGGTGAAAAGGTCAGTGTCTCAGGCCAATCGCTTGTCGTAAATTTCGCAGAGCAAGCAGAAACTATAAGCAGACATTGTACGCGACTCAGAAAATATAAACAGATATTGTGCGCGAATTGAATATGGACACATATAAATCTGCTCAGTTCTCCTAACTTGACACTCTGCGGTTGCCACTTCCCTTAAAAGCGGGACCCCTGCTCAGGAAACAAGTGCCATGCCAGGATGCAGCTTACTGTATGTCGAAGTCTCAAGGGGATGCTGAACTTTGATTCCGATCACAGAGCACGGCAGGGTGGGGGCTACTAGTTTGGAGCGGGAAACCTCGCAGAAAGAGGAACTGAATATGAGTTGGGTCAGACCTGCCATCAGCCTGTAATACACTAAAACGGCAGAGCTATGGTCAATGTAACAAAGGCCTATATTTCGAACAGAAGGGCCTACACAGCAGTTTCATGCTGGCTAAGTGGGAGGGATGTCCCAGGGTGACTATATAGCAACACAGGACCCGCTGGTCAATGTAATACGGCCTACAAATTAGGCTGGCAGGGCAAGGACAAGGGTCTCATAATTCAGGTGTGGCCAGAACGGGCCAGGGGCCCCCTATGATACAAAACCTACCCTCTCTCATTCCCCCCTCTTGTTCATAATATGAACAAACTCCTGACAGCATACCTATCAGGTCTTTGAGGTATTTGGTAATGGTAGACGCATTTAGGGTGGTCCCATCGTTACTTCTACAACTTCTATAAGTGCCAAGATATTCACATTCCCTGTTCTATGCTTGTTCTCCCTTTGCTAATTATGCAGTTCTCAGGAGGTGCAACTGCTACGTACTCGGTATGTATGTCTACAGAAGAGGATATTGCACATTAGGACAAACAGGTATGATATTGTAACACATGCTCTGTCAACTGTCCCCCTGTCCCGTCTTTATCAATGGCAATTCATTCAATGTGGTACAAAAGTCATTATAATAGCAACAATGCTGCTACTAGTATCCATGATCATTTTCTCTAATTGTTCTGAAAGTCTTGAGCAAGTCATGAGGCATTGTTCCAATCGTTGGTACGTGTGGCTAGTTGGAAGAATGTCTTATCTTCTGCTGCGTCTGTACTATGTTCCAAAAAGGTCTGCTGCATAATGATGTAGTGCCTCAGAGATGATACCTTTAAACAGAAAAAGTAACCGTTGGTGCCCGTCTTCAAGTAATTTGAGAGGTTTGCAAGCACTTCTTATTACTAGGCACATTCGATATGAAGAAACAAAGTGAAGAAAAGGTAAAGATGGCTCGTTGTCACATCTTGTAGACTGAGGGGTTGGGGCATCGATGTTTCCAGACGTTCTTTAGGTGACGTATCCTAGGGGCCCGCTTACACACTCGTCTTTTCTCCTCTGTGTAGCACGTGCAGCCCTTCAGGATGAACTTGGGATACCATTCCCACTTGGTAGTTTCTGTGGAACACATGTAGTATCTGTGTGGCTCCTTGCCCCTTGCACAACCCCTCAATCACATGTGAGATGAACGTCGGTCCATTTTCAGATCCCAAAAGCATAGGTTCTCAAAAGCGCGGTATGAACTCTTTCAGGAGGCATTTGGCAATAGTTTGTGCACTGCTGTTCTTGAATTGGCATGCCTTAGTCCACTTGCTGATCGTGCACACAATAACCAACACGTACTTGTAGTTTCAGTAGGAGATATGTTGATGAAGTCCATTTCATGTGGGGAAATGAAGTGTCCTGAGGCAGTGGAAATACAGCTTTAGGAAAACAGTCTGGTCCTCCTATCACATCGTACAAGTATTGAACCATGAAAAAAGACAGGCCATGGGGGCAAGCATTATGGTTGGTAAACATCCCTTTCCATTTGGGCCATATTCATATTTAAACATTGTACTACAGCTTGACCCAACAGAAAACCCAGATGAAAACCTCTGTCACAGTAACACCTTTAGTAATCAAAACACTCATAGTTGTCAAATTGTGCCCAGGGATGTGTAATTCCTATAGCCCCACGCCCAGGACACATCCGTTTGAGGTCCTTTGGCTGTCAGTTTACAGTACCAAACTAAGGATCTGTGAAAGGCACAGTTTGCAAAAAGGACAATATCTGTGTCCATGTGCTAATGCTGAATGTTCATTGATGCAAAGGCTTCATTATCAGGGTGAGCGCTCCTAGTAACTGTTGTAAGCTCAGACTGCACTACTGACAGTCGTTAGAGTATGAAAAATGTGTACACACTTCTTAGGAATGTGAGACTATGTATACTGCTCTCAGAATGCTTGAAAGCAAACCGATAATTCTTTGCTTTTAAAATAAAAAGTTCACAAAATGAATGCAAAACATTTAGCTAAATTACTGGAATAAGGTAGGTACCATTTCTTTGCAACATAAAAATAAACAAGCATTGGTAAAGCCAATGAAATTGTTGTTCAGCCTTTTGGCTTTGTCAATGCACAACTTGTCTTGCCAATATTTTCATGAAACCTCATTGGTGTGGGTGTTGCTGGGCCCTCATCTTTATAACAAACATTGGCAAAAGCAGAAACAGTTTTGGCCTCAAAAATCACACATTGCACAGTAGTTCCTGGCACTGGATAAAACAACTGTGTGTGAATGTGCTCCTTGTGAAAGAACAGAATGAAGTCACTCACAGTGAAGCTAGCCAAGAGAGGGAGGGAGAGACAACATTTTACTAAACATGAAAGGTCATTGTTAACGCCAGACCTACTTAGGGGCAAAATCATGAAATAAAGTGCACCCATGTCCTTGAATTAATTGCAGATATACACCTGTTGTAAATTCATAAGACTACAGAAACCTATTGTCAAACACCCCGAAACATCGCACCTATATATTAAAACACACATCAAATCTGCACACATTGTTTCCTTGAAACATTATAATACGAAGCACATAATTACAAATGATCAATACCTAAACATAATATAAACACAACATTACTACTTTTCTTTACTCCTATCCTCTGTGTCCCTGGCAAATGTACTGCATCTGAGAATGCATTATAGCACATTCACCTTACACGGTAATCTATTCTTCCCATATTCTTGTGAAGATGGCGATGTTCCTGTTGTGGCTGATCACCTGTCCTCTTCTTCTTTGGACTCAGGGATGATGGGGCGGACCCTTCTCCTTCTGCCTGAATACCTTAGTAGAAAGAAACTTCGCAGCGGGTGTTAATTTATACAAAAACATGCTTCTTACATAATTTCAATGCCACTTTGATACCCAGTTGATGTGACCTATACATATATTAATTGATTAGGGAGAAGTATATGGGGCAACTCTAATTTTAGAAGGCCTCGACACCTTTTATTCTGACAACACTGCAATACTGAGTACTGCCTACAGTCCTTTAACATTAAGATCTACTCTATATCTGCACGTATTATTTATTCTTTTGTATTTTCCAAGTACTGGGGCATGTGGTGGCTACCTGTGGTAATCTTATTCCTACGAATCTCTGGTTGTCTCATATCTTGAAGGCTGCACACAGCTGTGCATATCCGAAAACTTATTCCTCACTTCCTCTCACCCATCTGTATATAAACACATACATATTCCTTCACTGAACTGCTCCACGTGAAACCTGAAAACATTATTTTCAATCTCGGCTTCACCCGTTACCAAATTGTGTGATTCTAGGCAACTCTTCCTTCTCCTCATTTCACTTCCACAGACACAAGTATTTTCTACACATACGTTTTCCTTTCTACAAAATCCTATGTTCACTTCCAAACACAGGAAGCACCTTTCCTGCCTGTCTCAACGCCCAGAATCTGTGGTCGGCCAGGACTGCTACTTCTGAAGGCAGCCTCAAAAATCTGTTAACCCTTCAACACCATGTAACATCCAGACACGTGTTGTCTTTAACTGTACGTAAAATATAGCTTATTTTAAAATAATATGGCTTTTTTTGTAAAGCGCACGTTTACTCAGAATGGTATTGTGGCGCAAAATACCAAATCTTTACTGTTCCCCTAACTCAATGGTACTTATTTTATCCAACTTGGAAAAATGAAAGGCTGAGGAGATCTGGCAGCACTTGATGTGTGCCCATGAAGTCAAACCGTGGGTATATCTAGCATGCATTCCACTCCATCATTTTATCTCTAAAGTGTCACTAACTTTCTTGGCCATGAGACACAATTTTAAAATCTTCCCTTTTAACTAACCCCAACTGTGTGCTCTTTGTGGCAGCACTTACTGGATCTGCCCTACCATGATGGGCTACTGCTCGTGCCTGCTTCACTTGCTGCTGAATTTGGAACGCAGGTAGGAGTAAATTATTCTGTACTTGGTTGCTCAGTACTACAGCACTCAGTGCAACCTTCAGTGTGAATTATAACTGGCCACCCAAAGAGAGAGATATTAATATGCATTTGAAACTGAAAGTATCTCCTTTTCTGCCAGGAAACTATATTACTTATATTGATGGCTTTTTGTCAGTCTTTTCAATATGGCGGTCCATGACCCATAAATATCATAAGTAACAGCTCCATTTTACCTGGTATCACAACTTCTATCATTGTGCTCTGGGTGGTAAGGGACGGCAGTCCTTAACCTCATCTTATTATGTCATTCTTCCTTTTGTGTGATTGGTCTATCATTTGACACTGGGCCAAGTCTAGGGTGTAAAGCAACCAGAAAATGCAAAAAGGTGCTGTGCGTTGTGGCGAAAAGTGCATGCAAAAACCTTTCTCCCTTTCCTACTACCACTTTACTGAATATTCAAGTCGAAGGAACCTGTACTATGGGTGCAAACACACCAGAAAGGTGAGATGAGAAGCCTGAGGTGTCACTGTCAAAGAACAGAATGTACTTAATGTAGAGTGTTATGAGTTAAAATAGTGGAGCCCATTTAAAACTGTGCACAGAAAGACGTAATTTAAGAGTCGTGAAGGCAGCTACTTGGAAGCTAGACACAGTATTCACTGGTAGCACCGCGCACCAGTTGCGTGGTCTCTAGTTGAACCTGTCTCAGTTAAAGTGGGTGTGCTTGGCACGTACCCAGATGTTCCTGCTTATCACTTCTTACTGTAGTGCACAAGAGAAGTACACCTACATATAACATCTCCTATGGCACCACTGCAAGAGAAAGAGATGAGGAGGGCCCATGGGCAAAATAAGAGAAAGTATTTCTCTTCTAAAAACAAAGGTCTTACGTTGAAGTGCCACCTTTATTTATCAAATCATTAACCCAGCAGAGAATATATTCATCAGTTTGTTAACTCCTGAAAGGCTATTCAAAACTACAACTGTAATTCACCAAAAATAGTGACACAAAAATAGATGTTTATGACGCTCAATTATCCAGAAGACACACCCTTAAATGAGAAAAGTAATCGTGCAAGGATTTAAAATTTCAAAATACATTTAGATGCAATGAAAGGGTGAAATTTCATGGTCCTGGGGCACTGCACCAAGGGAGCTTAATTTGTGGGGGTGCTTCTGCAAAAATATGACAAAATAGACAAGTTAACGATAGGGAACAGCAGCTGTCTGATTTATATGAAAGAAGAACCCCCTTTACTAAAAGAAAATTCAATATATAGAGCCTGGAAGTCTTAGTAAAGTCTTGACATTTAAAGACACATTTCTGGAGTGAAGAACAAACTCATGTAATGCAAATATATTTTAAATCAATGAAAATACTCTCAAAATGCAACATACACTTTACTTCAATGCTAGGAATGCACATGTTAAGTTAGGAGGGACAACCACTAGTGCTTTGCAATAATGATTTAGAATAATGACAATGCAGAGGAGAGAGAAAAAGACCATTTCAAAGCACAATAAGAAATTAGAATTTCAGCCAAAGATGCTCAGATAGAGGGCTGAAGGAGACCACACAGGCGTCAGTGACCCAAGAGGTCACTGCAGCAGGGTAGTTCGTTGAATGGATTACGGAGCAGATCTTTATACTCTTTTAATGATGAACTATTGACCACAAAAGGACAACATTATCAGGTGCCTCTGACCTATAGGACATGACGTACGTGTGGTCACTTCTGGGAAAAAGGCCTATAAGCCAGGTAAGCGAGGGAAGAGACGCTAAATTGCAAATCGAGAGAAGGCGACAGACATCATATCTATTAAAGTACACCGCACGTAGCTGACAAAGGAGAAGAACAGAGGACACCCATTACAAATATGGAGAGAGATGTCAAAAGGCGTTGGCCACTGCCAGGCCTAAGATAGGAAAAACCACAATGCTACGTGAGGAAGAAAAGTAGCTCTGCTTTTGGAAACTCGCAATTGAAAAATAAGACACTGTTAAACGTTCAAACAATACAATCTACACCAAATAAGTGATTAAAATTCAGAACAAATTTGAGCTGCCAGATGCAGTCCCATAAACAAATATGTGTGGCACAAGGTGAGAGACGCCAGACACAACCTCCTGTTGCCGAGGACATGCATAAAAATATAAATGTGAGGAAATAGTTAAACAATTCGAGATATATTGTTGTGCACTACGTGGTCAGTCATCTGAAAATGACCTGTGCTAATTAAATGTGGTGCTGAGCCACATGGATCAGACAGGGGCTAGGGGGCAAGGAAAATGATATAATACTATTTATTCACAAAAAAAAAGGCAACAGCTCTAATACATAAAAACAGTTACAATCCTAGTTATTATTGGTCTTACTAAATACACGAAAGGTCGGTGCGCCAGGATTGTGTACCGCTATTATTCTGTCATCTAGTATGTGCAGAACTACCCCAACTGACTCTTGTTCACTATAGCTCATCTGTATCTCTTAGTATTACATATATATATATATACTGCTCTCCTTATGTGTCAATAGTTAGGGAGGAGGCAGGGTGGTCAAGTATAAGCTTGTCCCCTAATGCCTCTTTGATGGTTAAATAAAATGCCTCTTTAATCTCCCGTTTATCTGGGCCGTTATAAACTCCTTCTGGTGAGAAGTCAGATCACTTCAGTTATCAGTGGCAGATCAATGCATGTGGGAGTACAAAAAGCATTTACATTCCTCCCTAGTTATTGAATCTCACTAATAAACCAATCTTCTGCATTTGGCAGTGATCTTCTGTTACAATGGTAACCCTACCTAGCAGGTCTTATCCTAATAAAACGATACAGACCAGTCAACATCAATTTAACATAACCATCATGTTCTTATATATTCAATATACATCTGCATATCATAAAACATATCATCAAAAATACAAATAACAAAATAACTGTGCACGTAAATAATATGGCCTTACTAAAAGCAGCTTCTGTGTCAGCCAGTGACCCTTACTGCAGTGCCCATATAAGCACCAACCACAATAAAGTGCAATTGCTTCACTTTAATGAGCCTCTGTATGCATTATCAGACGGTAACCTGAAGTCATGCAGTCATGAAATTCTACATGTGTTTCACGAAAGAAGTAAGTCAGGCACGTTCAGAGTGTCTATTCTCAGACAATGACTGCATACCTTGCCCTCTGAAGGACAAAAATAGAACACGTGCTTCCTATTTACAAATGGCGCACGCACAAAAGGGAAACTGTCACAGAACTACCAAAAACTCATAACATCCAATAAACCAACCCGGGGAACCTCTTAAAATCCTCATAATCCAGGCGATATCCGTTATCCAGTAGCTAAGTGGACCGACAATATCCAACCTCTTTCCTACCTTGTATTGATGTAGGAGAGCCTCCACTGTATCCACTCAGTGGAGCACTTTTCTATTGCTGAAAGAATACGATAGTAAATCGAATCTCTCCTTCTCTTCTACCAGGCCGACCCGTAGCCCCCTGATAAAGAGGCGCTCTCTGTTTCACTATATACAGAGAGACCCAACAGCAAGCTATACCAAAAAGAATAGCATTGAAAAGACTGCAGACATAAACAGCCTCTCCTTATCCCTTATTCTTTTTACTTTTTTATTGTCTTTCTTCTATGCCTGTTTTCCTACAAAACCAATGTAAAAATGTAAAATGTAAAAATGTAATAATAAAAAAAAAGAGCTAAATAAGCCCGTGAAAGGCGCAAGACGCAGCCTTCTTCTCCGGGCACTCAAGGCAAAAACAATAGCACACACATCTATATATAACATAAAGGAAACAATAAACCAACAACTTCCTGACCGTACTGTCCAGCCCAGAATTCCATGTCGCACACACAAGCCTCCCCAGTTAAAAATGTCCATAGCGAGACCAACCAGACAGGAGACAGGAAAGAACTGAGAGCGCCGAGAAAAACACAGAAGCCTCACAAGCGCTCCTTTCATAAACCATCACCAAAGCGTCACCTCACGTCAGGTAGCCTAATACTCACCCGAGTGCTTGTACTCAAAGGCGTCGGCCAGAAAGGAGTCACGAGTGCTCAGTCTGTGTCCCCTCGAACCCAGCCGTTACTGCCCCCGTCTGCAGGCACTGCCACTCCGAGTCACACGGCACCAAAATGTTGGAGGGAGGATTCATTACGGGTCAAGGAAGCTAGGGGCGGTACTCAGAGCCCCGGGAGCCACCACAGAACTGAGCAGGAGAGTGAGTCAGGGACAAAAGGGGCACCTTAATTTGAACCGGGGTGCCTAGGAATGCTTGCTCTAAAATTGAAGAAAATAGACATGTGAGACATGGAATTGGAGGCAGAATACAATGGCAGTTTAATGAGAAGATGCAACTTCAAGGAAACTGCAAGACAAAGGCATAAAATACAGAATACAGAATTCAGATAATCACATGGAGCTCATCATGATACCCTCTGTATCTGCACTATTGTACTGTCAGAGAAAGAGAACGCATCTATAAGTGTAATTGAAGAAACAGGTTACACCAAGGAGAAATGTTTCAGAGTATAAGAACTCTGTTACCTAGGAACTCTCACGTTTACTGTAGAGCAAGCATTCCTGCAATTACAATGAATACATTATGCGAATACAAAAAGGAAAAACAAATAAAGAGAACAATGGTTGAACATGACAAGACATTTCATATGGGTAAAATACAACATAATGCTAAGCAGACGCAAGAGCTTCTTTTGCTCTTGGGGAAAACTCTACGCAGTCCGTAACCCACATACAGACCGCGAGGTAGTCCGTCTATGACTGTGGGTGCTCCCTATTTATACTATTTTCTGGGCTCCTTTGCACGCAACTTCTACCTACGTATGCTACCCAAATAGCTTCGTCTGCAGTATTTACCAGACGTGTCGTCATTTACCCACTTAATGCTGACAATGAACTAGGTGAAAAGGTCAGTGTCTCAGGCCAATCGCTTGTCGTAAATTTCGCAGAGCAAGCAGAAACTATAAGCAGACATTGTACGCGACTCAGAAAATATAAACAGATATTGTGCGCGAATTGAATATGGACACATATAAATCTCCTCAGTTCTCCTAACTTGACACTCTGCAGTTGCCACTTCCCTTAAAAGCGGGACCCCTGCTCAGGAAACAAGTGCCATGCCAGGATGCAGCTTACTGTATGTCGAAGTCTCAAGGGGATGCTGAACTTTGATTCCGATCACAGAGCACGGCAGGGTGGGGGCTATTAGTTTGGAGCGGGAAACCTCGCAGAAAGAGGAACTGAATATGAGTTGGGTCAGACCTGCCATCAGCCTGCAATACACTAAAACGGCAGAGCTATGGTCAATGTAACAAAGGCCTATATTTCGAACAGAAGGGCCTACACAGCAGTTTCATGCTGGCTAAGTGGGAGGGATGTCCCAGGGTGACTATATAGCAACACAGGACCCGCTGGTCAATGTAATACGGCCTACAAATTAGGCTGGCAGGGCAAGGACAAGGGTCTCATAATTCAGGTGTGGCCAGAACGGGCCAGGGGCCCCCTATGATACAAAACCTACCCTCTCTCAATACGATGGCAGAACAGCAGAGCCCTTCTGAGAGTGAGGCTAGCAGAACTACCTTGAGGCAGAGAGCGAGGAAACAAAAGACCTCTTACATATGGGAGTATTTTTCTTTTCCAGAAGGCCAGCAAAAGGTAAATGCACCCTTAGTGACTTGTAAGCTGTGTGGCCGTGTACTTTCAAGAGGGAATCCCGACAGGAAGTATTCCTTTGGGAATCACACCATGATGAGACACCTTAAGGATGTACACAGAAGGACACATGCTCGACTTACTAAAGGTAACCCTTCAGTAAATCAACCAAGCACATCCACAGCAGCTCAGCCTGGACCATCATCTGCAGTGCCGAGTCCTTCTTCTGCAGGTCAGGTGAGCCCTTCATCTGTGGGGGGAGCATCTCCTTTTTCTGGTCCTCTGGAAACTAACCCTCGGTTTCTGAGGGTTGAAATACGGTGCGCCACTTGTCATGATCTAATTTGTTATAGGGAGACCAGTATTTCCCTAGTGAACAATAAAATAGATCAGCACACTTGTCGTACCGTCTAATATTCCCATTCTTTCTTTCCTCGGTCCCTGCATGAACACAACGTCTCTTTTAAGAGCCAACCTTGTCCCTGCATGAACACAACGTCTCTTTTAAGAGCCAACCTTACCTTTCATCTATTTTTTATATATGTTTTTAAAAACTTTTTTAAAATTTTTTTTTACCGTACGCGTACGGTACGCGTAATTATTATTTTTTTTTTTTAAAAACACTAAAAATCAATTATCACATTACAAGGTCCTTGAGAGACTACAATGAAAAACTGAAAATGTGATTGTAGAGAAGTGGAAAAAAGGGACCATGATATTTTTGACTTACCATACCCACTCAAAAAAATATTTATTCATTTAAATTTTTTTTAAATTGCTTTAAAAATGGTTCTAGTTTTCGAAAATTTTCTATCTCAATCTGAAAAAAAAGAAAAAAGTATTAATATTTAATAAAACATTTTATAATACAGTACACATATTTACATATTTTTCCCAAAAAAATGTTTGCCTTTTTTTTGCTGTTTTCAGAATATATTGCATTTCACTATAAATTGTGAAAGCAATTGCATTCATCATTTAACAGCGGGCAAAAAAAAAATTAACAATCTCAAAGATTGTTTTAAAAAAGCCCACAATCTCTTTTTGCATAAACACAACTTTATAGAAATGCATAATATTCTTAAAAAAATATCATCTAATATCAATACTTATTTCTTTAAAATACCGTCTGATATTTTTGTTCCAGAAGTATAATCACAAAAATATATCTCAAATAACTCCACAAAACATCTGGTTCCATTTCCTTTAGGCCAAATAGTAATTTTAAAATTCTTTTTTGATTAAATTTCCAATGGTAATCCAATAAAAATCTAAAGTTTAAATTGTACAGATCTCACCGATTCTCTGTAACATTTTGGTTTCCGAAAGATTTATTAATAATTAAATAAGTCCACAATAGAATTGTTTACCTTTCCGCATGGCCAAATAGTAATTTTAAAAATCTTTTTTGAATAAATTTCCAATGGCAATCCAATAACATTCCAAAATTTAAATTGTGCAGATGTTACCGATTTTTTCTAAATTTTTGGTTTTCCAAAGTTTCATTAAAAATTGAAAAAGTCCACATTACAATTGGTTACCTTTCCATTAGGCCAAATGATAATTTGTAAAATCATTTTTTTTGAAAATTCCAATGGTAATCCAATAAAATGGTAAAATTGTTTTTGTACAGATCTTGCCAAATCTCTCTAAAATTTAGGTTTCAGGAAGATTAGATAGGAATTTGCTAAATCAAAAGGCAAACGTTGCTTAAAAATCAATTGGGAATCATTACACAGTGTCCAGCCTTTTTCACATTTAAGATAAACTGTGTAATGTCCAGAAGTTACAGTAGGTCCATCATGGAAAATTATTGCAACTGTTACAAAAGTTTTCCCTGAAATTGATAATTGCTGTCCTGTAAACTTCTTTAATAAAGTATCTAATTTTGAACCATCAGCTTTACAGCGTTGCATCATTAAAATTACATACTGTCCGTATTCCTTTAAAATTAACGTTGAAAACATGTCAGATTGATACTCACTGCATTCCATGCTATGATTAGCATCTTTAACTAATTTAGCAAAAGTGACTGTTTTACTTTCTGGCAATGTTAAATAAATAAACCTTTCAGAATCAACATTAGAGCCACATATATTATAACAGTTTTCACAACTATGTTCCCATTTATAAGAGAGACCAAATAAATTTTCAATGGGAACCCCTTCTTCTTCCAGTACCTGAAGAAAAAACATCAAGAATTCCTGTGCGTCTTGCTGTACATTTTGAGAAAACTGTGTTCGTCCTGAACATACATCTAAAAGTTTTCTAATTTCAGTAGCACTTTCTATTTGAGTTTTATCATTACTCAGCTTTTGAAAAAGGAGACTCAACTCAGAACAGAATCTTTTTCCCTGATTTACTATTATCTGCTCTTGCACACTTTCCAGATAAAATGCAACATTCAGCACTACATTTGCGTAGCAGTTGACACCAGAGCTATTTTCAAAATGACATCCTACAACCTGTTCTTCATTTTCCTTTTTCTTTTTGCTTGCAATTACATCACTCCTCTTTTTTTTCCTCCTCTCTACATCTTCATTACAGATATTCTCATTTCTCCTTTTACGAGAAACTACACGTTTCTCCAACACAGGATACTGACCTAAATGAGGAGCATAGCTTCTTCTTAATCTCTTATACTCCTTTACACAATTTGCATCAGCACTAACTTTTGAGTCATCAAAGTCTATCATGAATAAACCTGATAATGTTTTCACTCGTGACAAAGCAACATATGCCATACCTTCTTTGAACACAGTTGAACCAATGTTCACAAATGCACAATCTACAGTCAATCCTTGAGACTTGTGAATAGTTACAGCATATGCTAGAGAAAACGGAAACTGCTTCCTACGTACATATAAATCTTTCACAAGCATGAAACGAACTGAACAACGACAAATGTCTTTAACTTCTTCTATCTGATCAAATTTTATTTTTAAACATTCAATTCCATCTTTTTTTTGATAATTAATAAAACCCACAACTCTTCCCATAGCTCCATTAACTAAACCTTTTTCAACATCCAAATTTCTCCTTAAAAATACTCTACAGTTCATGCAAACATATAGATTTTTTTCTAATCCAGCTGTTTTGGAAATGTTCTTCTCTAGTGAATCCAATTTATTTTTCAGTGTGCCTGTTAATGTGACAGTAATTCTTCCATCCTCAATTTTGTCCACTGCTTCCAATTTCCTGATATCTTCCTTTTCCAATTTCAAAAGCTCCTCATTGAATATTGAGCATTCACGTAGAGTTGGCATTAAGCAGATGACACTTTTCTTTTCTGCAATGTTCTTGTATATCTTCTCTGCAACTATTTCTTCCTTTGGAAATAAATTATGTAGCAGCCGACTCTGTAATGCTTTTTTGCCAGCTTCAGTGAGTAGTCCAATTCTGATATCTTTCAGAATACTTCCATATTCTTCATCGTTTGCTTGTCTCATATTGGTAGTGAGATCCTTGTACTCAAAGAAGGACCAAATATTTGCATTACCGATGCTTCCCAATGACTTCTTCGTGTCTTCATGTGTCACAGTATTAAACACTGGTTGTCCTTTAACTGGAGTAAGTTGCAAAAGATCTCCAAAAACTATGACGTGTTTTCCTCCAAATAACACGTCATAGTCTGTCTTCAGAATTTGCTGCATTCTTAAAGGCAAGCATTAAGTTTGATACCATGCTCACCTCATCAATAATGAGAACTTGCATCTTCTTCAATACTCTTGAAACTTCCAAGCATGCTTCTCCAGTTAGCTTATTGTATTGTATTTTGTTCTCATGCTCCACTGGTAACATTAGCAAACGATGTAAAGTGATTCCTTTTATGTTATATGCTGCTAACCCAGTTGGAGCAGTAACCACACAAGACAAAGTAGAATCCGTTTTTTGCTGTAGGTAGCTTCTGATGACTTTTATAAGGAAACTTTTTCCAGTTCCAGCTTGTCCGCTTACATACATCCTGATTGGATGAAATGATGTGCATGAGCACTCTTTTTTTTCATGTAGAAATCCGTGATCAATTTTGTTTCTGATCTCTTCATAAATTTGTTGCTGCTCTTCGTTCAGTTGTCTTTCCAAATTTTGTAAGTCTTTAAATTCTTCTTGAGCTTGATTCATAGCCGTTTCCACTTCATTCATGGCTATTGATGCTTCATTTTCAACGATTGGTTGTCCTAGGGGATCTTGACTGAGTGTTCCTGAACTTTGGCTGTCCTGAGAACTGTCTCTAGCTATTTCTGCTGCAATTGTAGTTTCCTGTTCAATTTCTTCATTTAACATTTGCAGATAAGTTGAGAATGTACTGCATTGTATGCTGTCTTTGCAAGCATTAAAAGAATCTTCATAGCTTTGAAATTCTCCCAGTAGTTCATCCTCTGTACGCCATGGTTTAAACAGCTGTAAAAGAGCCAAGTAGTAAAATTTCTTTTTGTCAGTAGTGTCGCAACTCAGCTTCCTGTGATTTATCAAACTTCCTTTTGTTTGCTTCACCAAACATCCTTCCTCACCAATGACTTTATATTTTCCATTGTTGATGTCTTCAGTGGCTTTCCGTGAATAAATGTAGTTCTGCAGCACTTCATAGAGACACATGTTCTCCAGATGATGACTTCTCTTGGGATAATATGTGTCCAACATGTTTGATTTCAAAATATCTGTACTTTCTGGGTCATTCTCGGCCAAATATTCAATTTCTCCAACAGATTTCAGTACCCGATTTCTCATTGCTGCAAAGCCTAAACTTGCCCAAATTATTCTTCTTGATTTCGAGTAGAGACTTGCAGAAGATAACCTATCTGAACATTCGTAGGATCCAATTTCTCGATGCGATAACATCTTCAAACTGAAACTGTACAGCTTCTTACTGACAGTTTTCTCGTGAGAAATCTCTTCCCACATTTCCTTCAATTCTGTTTTTTCTGATTTCGTAATGTAAGACGTTACATATCGAGCAACAGCAATGGAATTGTCAGCTACATACTGTATATCCATGTTAGCGTTCCACATGGATAAAATGACTGGGTTGTAGTCATTTATATTTTTTGATTCTTCTTTTCTGTTAAGGTTGTAGGTATTCTTAGGTGATTTTCTTGTGATAGTATGTCTCACAGATGACATAAAACTGTTTACTCTTCCATTTGAAAGAACAGGTCTAGGAAATCCAAATCGACATTTAGTGTAGTATTTATCTTTGCTCTTGTATTTCCGTCGACAGTATTTTCCACACCGATGACTTTGGAAACGTAAAACTTGCTCCTTTAACTTTTTCTCTTCTGTGCTTTTTGGTATAGCACATGTTGCATATTCTTCAATGTAAGATAACACTGCTTCATCAGCATCTGTTCCAAACTTTGGGGCATCCTTGATCCACAACAGCATATGAATATGAGGAGCACCTCTTGCCTGGTACTCTTTTCTCCAAAAGAAATCCACTACTTCTCCTAGAGGTGGATTTTTTTTATTGCAGATGAACGACATCATAGCCTCAAATCTATGATTGAAATATCTGCAAACATTAACCGGATCCAATGAGCACAGTTCTCCTGCTGTCTTGTATTCGATGTTTTTAATGTTTGAATTTGCCTCTCGTTGAAAATCCAGTAAATCATCCCAAGCGTACTCCGCACAGCTTAGGGTAATGAACCATGTTGGTGTTCCTAAATTCCGTAACATGCATTTTAATTCACCATGGCGTCGGTACCAATATTCATTTGTCCCACGCTGACAAGCCATCAGATTGATCAGTTGTGTTTCCAAATGATCATCTCGGTGCTGCACTTTCTCCATAAAATCCTTCGCAGACACATTTTGTAAATGTACTCCACTTTTTAAAATGTGATTTACTGCATAAGACAATGCAGACAAGTCGCTTTCAAATAAAAGATGGAACAAATAAGGAATACTTTGTCGAAATCTGGGATCTTCAGCATATAGTCTTGTAGTCCGATACTCAGAAGCTGGAATCTGTTCCGGACGTTCATCGTATCGTCCTCCTTTTCCTTTAGGAAACAGCTGGGGAAAACATCGAGCTTCCAAGCTCTCCTCCCATACACTCACGGGAGTTCCTTTTGCTTTCTTCATCTGAAATAGATCAATATTGTCTCCCATAACTTCTTTTGAATGAAGAGGATGTATGCTAAAATGTTCATAAATTTCTTCTTCCTTTGACTTGTCCACTTTTTCAATTTGTCCAGTTGGTGTTTCTGTGTCTTCTTGTAAATCTTCTTCTTCTTCTTCTTCTTCTATATAAATTGATTCATACCATTTGTTATTCCTTTTCAAATACAAATTTGCTCTTTTTACTTTCCGTACATCTACCAGCTCCTGCCAAATCTTCTTATTCTTTGTAGGTACACCATTAACCAGAATAATTAATGGTTCAGTTTCCAAAGTATCCGCATCAATAGTTTCCATATTTTTTTTCAAATCCAAGGGCAAATACACCACTCTACCTTTTAAACATCTCAGTAAATCTGAAGGAGGTAATTTACCAGTTTTGGGCTCCATACGTACTGTGGTCTGGAACGGATGAACACATTGAATGAGTATAGACTCATATGTATTTAATTCAGAAAGTTCAGCAGGAATAGCATCCAATTCTAAATTATTATGTACAGCTCTGGTCGGCATTCTATTTTCCTCTAACTTGTTGTAACAGTATTTACAAATACGCTGATCTTCACCCAATTCAAAACAATTTTCAAGAAATATATATGTGGCAAAATCCCTCCACTTATAATTATCTTCATTTTCACTTTTTCTGTAGAGATCAACATTCCTAGTTTGTTTTCTATAATGAGTTCTGCGGCAACAAATACAAGTAATATTTGGTCTTTCATTAGAGATTATTGCAAATTTTGTTATGTGATCATTAAATGTCTTACTTACAGAGGGTTCTACATTCTCTTCCACTTCTTCCTCATTTACTGTGTCCTTTTCTGCACTGTTTTGTTCAGGACCAAAGTAACAAAACTGAATTTCATCAACAACCTTCTCTACATCTGATACCGTTCCACGGAACAGAGCCCTATTCAATTCATCTAACTTTATTGCTGGACTTTTAGCAAAATACAACCGTCTCACAAACTTTCTCATTTCAGTATGATGAACAGCCAGCATCCTAAAATGATGGAAAACACTATTACACACTTTTCTAGATAGACAAGCCAGAGAATGACTCTCCAAACCAGTATTCTCTCTCACTCTGCATGGATCCAGACTTTGAAGCACCTTAATCTTCTGTTTTACACTTTTTTTACTATATTCTCTTAGAAACTCACGAAATGTATCAATAGATTCCTGACGCACAGTGCAAATACTACTACAATTCCAAGTGTACACTGGGGCTTTAGGACGTCTCCCCATAGCCTCATCCGCCATCACTTGTACCTCATCTCTTGGAACCATTATGTCCTTCTCCATTATGCAACCATTTTTCACTTCGTAAGCACGACCTCTGGTGTCAACTGCATGCAGCAAACTATTACTTTGAAAATAGCTCTCTTCATTAAAAAAAGGTTCACTACTTGAACTATGCATCCATTTTCCTAAAAACACTTTACAAAAGTTTGTTCTGTTCACTACTCTTTTCCTTTTGCTTTGTGATTTCAGTACATTAACCATTTTATCTAATGTACGCATCCTATTCAAAATTAAAATGAATAGTTTCCTTTTTAATTCTAATGCCTTTGCTGCAATGGCTTCAATTTCTTTTTTTCTCTTATAAAACTTAGCCTTTTGCTTATATTTCTTCACATCCTTTATCAAATTGGACATAACTCTTCTCTGAAACATTTTTCTACGTATCTCTTTAACTGCTGTTTTTCTGTTTAAGTTTATCTTTTTAGTTGCAGAAGGTATATTTGCATTAACTAAATGCTCAATTTTTTCCTCTCCTTTTCTATTGAAAACATTTTATCCAGTACAGACATTTTGTACATTTTTCCTTTTTTTGAATATGTTCTTTAAAAAATCTTTTGTTTGCTTACCAGAAGATTTTTTCTTTTTCCCAACATGAGCATCTCCAACTAACTTAGGTCCTCCAGTTGTCTTCAAATATAGGTTTTTTTTGTGGTCTTTCTTTACTCTGGATTTTGTAGGCATCTTAAATTTTGTTCACTGCTCTTCAGCAATACCTGAAAAAAACTAAAAAAGAAATTCCTTTATTTTATTTAAATATATTACTACATTTTTTATGTTCTTTAGAAATCTTAAAATACTATAAACCCCTTTCCTATAAATGAAAATCACAATAACACCTTCACAAATTAAATTTCTAAAAATAATTCCTGTGTGCACACAAAGTCATGCTTTGAAATTAGGCAGAAAACTGCTTTTTCAGACCAGCACCATGTGTAACCTGGGTGACTGCCTACACTCCAGCAAGGGCAACCAGCCTTAGTGATGCTGTATGTATTTGCATTACTGACTGAAACCTCAAACCCCACTCGCTTGGGAATACTGTGCATGATTCCACAGGGTAAGCAGCTGGGTGTGTGCTAAGAGTCTGCTTCTGCACCAAAAAATGGCTCCCCCTTTCCATCTAATGCAACTGTGAAATCACCAGAGCAATACGCAATAAATCTCTGCCTGTAATTCCTATATGCACACAGAGTCATGTTTTCACATTAGTCACAAAACGAAATTTCTTTGCCATTTTGAAAGCACACTTACTACTCTTTTTTTTGGCAAGTGATAAACACTTTTACAGACTGACACATTATGAATCCACTTTTCAGATTCTTAAAAAAGCACATGTCCAAACTGCTTTTTCAGACCAGCACCATTTGTAACCTGGGTGACTGCCTACACTCCAGCAAGGGCAACCAGCCTTAGTGATGCTGAATGTATTTGCATTACTGACTGAAACCTCAAACCCCACTTGCTTCTGAATACTGTGCATGATTCCACATGGTAAGCAGCTGGGTGTGTGCTAAGAGTCTGCTTCTGCACCAAAAAATGGCTCCCCCTTTCCATCTAATGCAACAGTGAAATCACCAGAGCAATACGCAATAAATCTCTGCCTGTAATTCCTATTTGCACACAGAGTCATGTTTTCACATTAGTCACAAAACGAAATTTCTTTGCCAATTTGAAAGCACACTTACTACTCTTTTTTTTGGCAAGTGATAATCACTTTTACAGACTGACACATTATGAATCCACTTTTCAGATTCTTAAAAAAGCACATGTCCAAACTGCTTTTTCAGACCAGCACCATTTGTAACCTGGGTGACTGCCTACACTCCAGCAAGGGCAACCAGCCTTAGTGATGCTGAATGTATTTGCATTACTGACTCAAACCTCAAACCCCACTCGCTTGTGAATACTGTACATGATTCCACATGGTAAGCAGCTGGGTGTGTGCTAAGAGTCTGCTTCTGCACCAAAAAATGGCTCCCCCTTTCCATCTAATGCAACTGTGAAATCACCAGAGCAATATGCAATAAATCTCTGCCTGTAATTCCTATTTGCACACAGAGTCATGTTTTCACATTAGTCACAAAACGAAATTTCTTTGCCAATTTGAAAGCACACTTACTACTCTTTTTTTTGGCAAGTGATAATCACTTTTACAGACTGACACATTATGAATCCACTTTTCAGATTCTTAAAAAAGCACATGTCCAAACTGCTTTTTCAGACCAGCACCATTTGTAACCTGGGTGACTGCCTACACTCCAGCAAGGGCAACCAGCCTTAGTGATGCTGAATGTATTTGCATTACTGACTGAAACCTCAAACCCCACTCGCTTGTGAATACTGTACATGATTCCACATGGTAAGCAGCTGGGTGTGTGCTAAGAGTCTGCTTCTGCACCAAAAAATGGCTCCCCCTTTCCATCTAATGCAACTGTGAAATCACCAGAGCAATACGCAATAAATCTCTGCCTGTAATTCCTATTTGCACACAGAGTCATGTTTTCACATTAGTCACAAAACGAAATTTCTTTGCCAATTTGAAAGCACACTTACTACTCTTTTTTTTGGCAAGTGATAATCACTTTTACAGACTGACACATTATGAATCCACTTTTCAGATTCTTAAAAAAGCACATGTCCAAACTGCTTTTTCAGACCAGCACCATTTGTAACCTGGGTGACTGCCTACACTCCAGCAAGGGCAACCAGCCTTAGTGATGCTGTATGTATTTGCATTACTGACTGAAACCTCAAACCCCACTCGCTTGTGAATACTGTGCATGATTCCACATGGTAAGCAGCTGGGTGTGTGCTAAGAGTCTGCTTCTGCACCAAAAAATGGCTCCCCCTTTCCATCTAATGCAACTGTGAAATCACCAGAGCAATACGCAATAAATCTCTGCCTGTAATTCCTATTTGCACACAGTCATGTTTTCACATTAGTCACAAAACGAAATTTCTTTGCCAATTTGAAAGCAAACTTACTACTCTTTTTTTTGGCAAGTGATAATCACTTTTACAGACTGACACATTATGAATCCACTTTTCAGATTCTTAAAAAAGCACATGTCCAAACTGCTTTTTCAGACCAGCACCATTTGTAACCTGGGTGACTGCCTACACTCCAGCAAGGGCAACCAGCCTTAGTGATGCTGAATGTATTTGCATTACTGACTGAAACCTCAAACCCCACTCGCTTGTGAATACTGTACATGATTCCACATGGTAAGCAGCTGGGTGTGTGCTAAGAGTCTGCTTCTGCACCAAAAAATGGCTCCCCCTTTCCATCTAATGCAACTGTGAAATCACCAGAGCAATACGCAATAAATCTCTGCCTGTAATTCCTATTTGCACACAGAGTCATGTTTTCACATTAGTCACAAAACGAAATTTCTTTGCCAATTTGAAAGCACACTTACTACTCTTTTTTTTGGCAAGTGATAATCACTTTTACAGACTGACACATTATGAATCCACTTTTCAGATTCTTAAAAAAGCACATGTCCAAACTGCTTTTTCAGACCAGCACCATTTGTAACCTGGGTGACTGCCTACACTCCAGCAAGGGCAACCAGCCTTAGTGATGCTGTATGTATTTGCATTACTGAGTCCAACCTCAAACCCTTAAACTATTCTTTTTTTATACCAGTACACCTTAATTTATCGTGAAAACATAGTCCATATTATTTTACATGTTCCTCACATTTAAATTTCTCCCAAAATAGAAAATAATAAACACAACTTCAACAAAAGGAATCCCATTTCTATTATTCATTTCTTAATTTACCATATACATCCCCTCTCAAACTCTAAACTCACCTTTAAAATTAGTTAGTTGTGAAAGAAATGTGGCACTCAAACAGCAGATTATCAGAGCCAGGATCTCTGTTCTTTACACCTCTCTCCTCTCAGCAGAACCAGATAATGGCAAACTTTCCCTCTCTTTTTCCACACATATACATGTTAGTTTCAAATCTCAGTGCTTCCCCCTTTTTTTCAAATGTAATCACACATTTCTATTGGTTGAAAACCAACCCTTTTCCAAAAGTACCCTTCCCCCAACTTGACTTCTGCCTAGTACCCTTCCCCCAACTTGACTTCTGCCTGCTACCATAGCAACAGCTCATGGAACACTGCTGTGTGGAGTTAGGTCAGAAGTTCACCAAACAATGTTTCAATTCCACAGAGCAAGAGTGCTTGACTTTTCAAACCTAACAGCAAATCCATAGTACTGTTCTTTGGTAACACATTTTTCTGTACCAATACAAAACATGCTTCTATTAATTTACACATACAGCCTAGTTTTTATTCTAGAATGGTATGAAACAGCCAATCAGTTCTTTTTTTTATGAAAAAAATATGTATGCCTCCATTTCCAAACTGTCTTTCTTTTCATATTGCCATTCTACTGAAAGACACCTCCCGAGTGCATCCAGTTCTCCTTTGAAGATGTTCACAGTGTGGATTGTAGGGCACAGCTATGTCTTCTGGAGTGAAAAGTATGCAGAGAAAACAGATATGGTGAGAGACCTTGCTTTGCCAAATGTAGACATTAAATGGATTGGTCAGAGAGGGTTAAAGTGGCACCAATTGATGCCATTGGTGAAATCCTTCATGCACATCCAACACCCTGACCTCATAATAGTGCACTGTGGTGGCAATGACCTAGGCACTTTGACTGGGGTAGGTCTGGAAATGCTTATGAAGTAGACCTTTGCACAACTGTTTTCACTTTTCCCTAAAACTGCCTTTGTGTTTTCTAACATATGCCAAAGGCAAAAATGGAACTGGTCCAATCATTTCTGTCCGCAGATTGACAAAGCAAGAAAGCACGTCAACAAATCTGTTTCTGCTTTCCTCCGTGACTATGGTATGGGTTCCATTTACCACAACAACTTGCGTTACGACATGCAAGACATTTATAGAGGAGATGGTGTGCACTTCAATGATGAAGGGAACAGAGTCTTCCTCTTGAACCTTAGACTCTGCATCGGTACTTACGTGTAGGTACCACTAAAAAATCACTTCATAAACACAACAGCTCTTTTTAGAGCCCCCTAATATCTAAACACTTAAATCTGCATTTCATTTCTTTTTTTTTTTTTTTTACCGTACGCTTACTGTACGCGTACCCCGCGATTGTTTTTAAAATCAATAAATGTTTTCTTTGTACTTTTCTGTCCTTCTTTGACCCCCTTACAAATGTTAGGGGGTCTGTAACTCTCCTCCTTGCCCCCTTTTCTTGTTTTCACTCTTTTTTTTCTGAGTGAAACACACGAAATGGCGGCCGCCGCTTCCTGGTTTCGACCGATTCGAATGTTTACTAAGATCTTGCACTTGCTGCTCCGGAGATCACTGTGGGGAGGAACAGTCCAGTGCCTGGGAGTCTGCTATTTGGCGTCGTTGAAGGTAGGGGGGGCCCAGTCAGCGCGTATTGCTCGGACCGAGGCCTCCGAGGTCTCTGAGGGGTTTCTTTCTTCAGTGTGGGGGCTCCCCCTTCGTCTCAGTGAAAAGCCAGAGATTCATACTGAGTCTGGCGAAGTGAGCACCCGAGAGAAGGGGCTGCATTTCTGCTGCTTGGTAAAGGGAGGAGTTTGCTCCTTAGACTGTATGGAGGAAAGAGACATCTTACATGAGGGTGTTTCTCCCCCCAAAATAAGTCGATACACACTCCGAGCAAGAGCGGCACACTTAGCTGCAAATAAAGATATTATTCACTTTTCCCAGAGGGCTCCACCCCCTCAGGTAGCCGCATCAGGCCCAAAAGGAGACCACCAGACAGATTCGGGGCAGCATAACCAGGCAACAACAGATCAAGTATTATCCAGGGAGTCTTTTTTTGCTAGGCAGTCGCAAGTGAAGCCAAGAGCTCAGGAAAGAAGGAGGAAAAAACCGGTAATTAAAACTAAAATTACCCCTTCGTTGAAAACTTTCTACCAGGTCATTTCATTAATATCCTCGGCTAAATCACCTCAACTGCCAGACATCATGCCTAGTCCATCACAGGGGGGTAGGACGGTTCCTCCTTTAAATGACAGGCCCGATCCATCCCCTGTTTCTCCTCGGTTGTCTCCAAAATCAAGGCCTAAGGAGAAGCTGGGAAGATCAGCTAAGAGTAAGGCAGCTAAATCGCCTAAAACAAGTGTTCTAAAATGTCAATCTCCCGAACAAGCCGCCCCGAAGCCAGCATCAGATGTCATGGTAGAGCAGGATATCCACCCAGAGATTGATCTCTCCAATAGGTTCTCTGTGTTAGAGGACCAAGAGGGGGCGGGTCCTAATGCGGGTCAAATCGAGGGCCACAATCGATCGGGAGATGATACAGAGCAAGGAACCATCCAGGGAGACCCTCCCACCATAGCCACCCCAGTATCAAATACGCGGAATCTAGCCGACCTGTTATTGGCCATGAGAGACGAAATGTCATCGAGGTTTTCAACCTCAGAATTAAATCAAGCTGAGATGGCTACGAGATTTACAGTCTCTGAGACAAATCAGGCAGCTATTCGGGTTTCTTGTGAGGTGTTAGCCAAGAAAATGGAAGAGATCACAGCAAGAACTGAGACACTTGAGGAGGAAATGCCAAAGCTGAAAGATTCCTTAGAGGCCGTTACAGTGAAGGCAGATTCTCTGTCCATCCAGAACAGAGAGTTGAAGGAGGACCTGGAACGGCTTGAGAACCACTCAAGGCGAAATAATTTAAAATTATTAAATATCCCTGAGGCGATAGAACGAGACGATCTAAAGGGCTTTATAATTAAACTGTTAAAGGATACAGTCCTCAAGAGCCAGCCGAACATCGACCTGAATTATGAGATTCAAAGGATCCATAGAGACCCCTTCAAAAGAAAGATAGAGAAACAAAAACCGCGCAAGATTTTGGTAAACTTTCTATCATACTCAATCTAGGAGCTTATTCTTACTGCAGCATTAAAAGAAGGGTCCATCTCCTCGCCTTCTACAGATTTTCCGGCTTTTTCCTTCACTATAAGATCTGACATCTCTCACATAACTGCCACAAGACAGTGGGAGATGGGGAAGAGACTGGAAGAAATAAATAGCCTGGGGGCAAAAGCACAGCTTAGGTTTCCAGCAACCCTCCGGGTAATGTGGAATAACCAGATGCATTTGCTGAGATCTGTGGAAGAGGTCGACACATTCATTGCTAAAATTCGACAAGAAAAAAAGGGTGGTTAACAAGTACGATATTCAGGCCTTAAGTTAGGGTTGGTCTTGCGATATAAGCAACACGAAGACGCTAGGATATCAAATTTTATTTTTTTTTTTTGACAGGGGAGATCAAGAGGGAGCTATACCCAAAGAGGCTTAGCTTAGTTAGCTTAGCTCAATGGAAGGGTGGGTTCCTCATGGGTTGGGAAGAGAGAGCGAGGGGGAGGGGCACTTAGCGGAGGGTATAGGGCTGGGGGGAGGGTTCACAGGGTGGGGAGCAGTCAGGGAAAAAAATCACAAAAATAAAGCCTCACCTCACCAAATTAATCATTTTACTAATAGATAAAGTTCTAAGAAAGAGAATTCATCATCTGGTAATATATGGCCACAACAGGTAGGGCGAATGATTGCCGTAAAATCTATTACATTTCTTGGAATTTAAATGGTCTGAGATGTGAACGTAGACGAAGGCTGATTTTAAAGTATCTAGAGCTTGCCCCAGCACAGATATGTTTACTACAGGAGACACATTTAAATTCAGTGGAATTTCAAGCACTTTTCTCCAAAATCTCATGGGTACAGTGTTTCTGTGCTTCACAACAAGCAATAAACGCTCGGGGGGTAGCTATTGTTGTTAAAAAGGGGGTTCCCTGTAAGATTAAGTATGTCCAAACGGACCATTCAGGTAGATGGGTAACTGCCCTCCTGGATCTAGGGGGTGTTGAAATAACATGTTCATCTTACTATGGCCCGAACCTGGATGATCCATCATATCTGGTTAAACTACAGGGAAGCCTAATTTCAGCAACCCCTCCGTTGATAGTAGGAGGTGACTTTAACATAAAGCTTGATCCAGTAAAGGATAGCTCTAGGTTAAGTCATATTACAACAACTCCCAAATCACGTAGAGTCATGAAAAACTTAATGTTAAATTTGAATTTAGCTGACTTGTGGAGATTTAAGGAAGGAAACACCCAGGGATACACCTATTACAGTAAAAAATACGGTCACTCCTCACGGATCGACTACCTATTGGTGAATAAAGAAGCATTAAACAACGCCACTAGTATAACGATACTTCCAACTCACCTATCAGACCACGCACCCCTATTAGCAGTCTACGTAGCATGTGTCAATCGTCCTCGGGCAAGATGGACATTAAATAGAGCAATGCTAGTAGATGCTGAGATAATCCAATCTATAAGTAAGTCCTCTATAGAGTTTTTTTCCTTTAACTTGGGATCAACCTCTATTGACCAAGTATGGGACACCTATAAAGCCAACTTGAGAGGTGTATTACAAGTCCAAATAGGTTATAAGAACCGCCTAAAGACCCAAGAACTGTATGCTCTTGAGGAGAAGATCGGCACTCTGGAGATTGAAAGGAGGAATGCCACAATTGGAGATACAGGGCAATTCGTTAAGATAAACGGTAATTTAAAGGAGGCCAGGAAAAATCTTAGAACTTTTTTAGATCAAAAATGCAAAGCACAATGGCAGGCCAGAAACATGGAGATGTTTGAGTATGGAGAGAAAGCAGGGGCAACCCTGGCCTGGAAGGCCAGACTAGACAGGGCAAAGAATGATATTAACGAACTCGTAATAGATAGCAGTGGAACTAAGTCTAACGATCCGGAGGAAATACAACAGGCTTTATTAACATTATTTTCAGATTTGTATACAGAAGATCTTCATCCCACACAAGACCAGATATCTCAATGGTTAGTGGATAAATCTCTACCAATGTTATCGGAGGCCTCTAGGGAAGCTCTGGATGCCCCTATTACCATAGAAGAGATATTGGCCCAAATAAAGCGGGCAAAGAACAAAAAAGCTGCAGGGCTTGATGCCCTTCCTAACGAAGTATACAAATTACTACAAGACGATCTTCTTCCAGTCCTACACAGGCTATTTAATTCAATATACTGTTCTAATGGGGCAATGCCGAGATCATGGAGCGAGGCCACGATAATGTTAATCTTAAAACCAGGGAAAGACCCTTTACTGGCAGACTCCTATCGTCCAATCTCCCTGCTAAATGCAGACTATAAAATATTTATGGGGATATTAGCAGGAAGATTGGCGAAACTGGCACCCAGCCTAATTAATCCCGATCAGAAGGGCTTTATACAGGGGAGGGTAATTCAAGATCAAACCCAACTGCTGATTGGCAATATCGACCTAGCGGAGGCTAGAACTGAGCCATTGGCCGTGGTGGCAGTTGATGCAGCCAAGGCATTTGACCGTGTGTGTTGGAGATATCTCTGGGGTGTTTTAGAGGCAATGGGAATTGGCCCAGTTTTTGTGAGGACTATCAAGCATTGTTATCTAGGAGCTTCATCTAGAATTCTCTTGAATGGCTCACTTTCCTCTAGCTTTCAAATTCAGAGAGGGACCAGGCAGGGATGCCCCCTGTCTCCCCTGTTGTTTAATCTCTATATAGAGCCCTTAGCTCAAACAATTAGACTGGACAGAGATATCATCCCATTTAGATCATTAGGATATGAATGCAAACTGGCACTCTATGCCGATGACGTGATAGTCTATACCAGCGATCCAGAGCATACAATTCCATACCTGGTCTCCATGTTGAGGGAATTTGGCAAGGTTTCAGGCTACAGCGTCAATTCAGATAAAACGGAAATAATGTGTTGGAACACCAGATACACGAGAGGCCCCATAAGCAAGGAGTTTAGGTACTTGGGTATTAAAATAGTTAAAGACCTAAATAAGATTCCTTCTTTAAATCTTGGGAAAATCGAAAAAGAAATAGACTATCTCTTTGCTAAATGGAAGAACCTCCCCTTGACAATATATGGCAGGGTTAACCTTGTTAAAATGTCTGTACTCCCTAAATTGACCTACCTATTCAATGCAATCCCTTTAACATTCCCTGGAAAAATTATAACTAAAATACAGGGTAAAATTGGTAGCTTTATATGGGGTCATAAAAATGCCAGAATGTCATGGAAAAAGCTTAGGAGGAAGCTCCTTAAGGGAGGACTAGCCTTACCCGACATAAACTGGTATCTGATGGCTTTTCAGTTTAAAGGGATAAGAATGCTATTATCTCACCCCGAGCAAACATCTTGGGGGAGAGTACTGGGAGAAATGGTTACGGCTGAAGGTGCCAACAGGCAAGAAGGGTTTTTGTACAAATTTGGTACTCCAAGGTTTTTTAAAAAGGTTCGGCTAAAGGTATTGAAATCAGCATTACAAACTTGGTATAATTTAAGGAAGATATGGGGAATTGGATATTTCTCGGACTTTGCTCCAATATGGGACTCGCCTGGGACACCGCCCCTTATGTGTGATAGTCTGGCGATTCCGATCAAAAATTCAGGTATGGAGCGTTGGCAAGATCTAGTGGACTCAGACGGCATTCTACCGTGGGCAGCTCTATCAGCTAAAATAGGCCCCACCTTTTCAAGGTTTAAATATCTTCAATTGAATAGCTGGTATGAGTCTGAAAAAGGCAATATAGGAGGAAAAGGGGAATTAGAACAGCTTTTTCAAGATCCGTCCCCAAAGAAGAAAGAAATAGCCTTATGGTATGCCCAAATCCAAGACGCTGAGGAAGCCAGGATCCCCTCCCCAATTTTAGTTTGGAATGACTCACCTTTGGCCGCCCAAATCGAGAATCTACTATATCCATCATTAAAGACGCTGTATAAACACATAAAGCCTGCTTCCTTGAAGAAAAACCATTTTTATGTAATAAACAGGCTATACTATACTCCGGCTAAAATTGCCAAATTTGCTCCTATCCCGCCCCCAAGGTGTCCAATATGTAGTCTCACAAATGCAAACGACATACACATTTTTCTTCAGTGTCCGGTGTTAACCACATTTTGGAAAGGAGTGGGGGAAGTGTTGACATCTATTCTGGAGGTGGATATAGTTGTAGATTTCTCTTTGGTGTTCTTTGGTAAAAATGAGTCTACGGATGGTGTACCTTCACAGAACCATATGGCCTTAATATTATATTTAATCATCTTGGCAAGGAGAGAAATATGCATCAGGTGGAAGGACAAAACCCCCCCTGGTAATGAAGATTGGCTCAGAGCCGCCTTTAAAGCGGCACGATTAGACCAAGATATCGGAGTAGACAACCAACCCAGTACCTGGCAACCATTGATACGTTGGGCACAACAAAGGTATCTGATCTGATGGATTAAGGCAATATCCCTAAAAATGTTTCATTTCCTCATGGTCCTATGATTACACCAGTCCTCCAACACGGGAGGAAGGCCATGGGGCCTAGACAGAAACAGTGAGCCAAAGAGGCCCTCAGGAATCGAGAACAAAACCTGGCTTGTCAAATCTGTGGAAGTTTTTGGTGAGATGAGGACAAAAAAAAAAAAAAAAAAGATCTAAGAGCCAATCAGAATCGCGCTCGCGCACGCCACCGTACGCGTACGGTAAGCGTACCGTAAGCGCACCGTAAGCTGGCTCAGATATATATATTGATTTAAAGGCTATTTTCTCAGAATCTACTGAACAGATTTACACCAAACCTACAAAAGGCACTTCCTTGACCTGAGGACTACCTCTCTGCCAAATTTCTAGTAATTCTGTTCAGCCGTTCAGGCTGTAGCCCTGTCTAAAGGTCCTATGGAAAAATGCATGGGAAAAATGCGTTTTGGGACCCCCCTTTTATCTCAGCCCCCGCTTGACGAATCCCCCGAGACTTTCAGGGAAGGAGCGGAGCGTAGCGCCCCACCTATTTTGAAAAATTTGCGAGGATTCGACGACCGGCGCCAAAGTTATTCAAAATAGAATGTTGCGGATTTCCTATGGAAACGTGGTCCTAACTATAACTACCTACTGGCGACCGCCAGTAGGTAATATATATATATGTATATGTATATATATATATATTATCTACTGGCGGTCGCCAGTAGATAGTTATAGTTAGGACCGAGTTCCCATAGGAAATCTGAAAATTCTATTTTGAATAAGTTTGGCGCCGGTTGACTTATCTTCGTGAAATTTTCAAAACTAATGGGGCGCTCCGCTCAGCTCCTACCCGGAAAGTCTCGGGGTGATTCGTCAAGCGGGGGCTGAGAAAAAAGGGGGGTCCCAAAACACGTTTTCCCCATGCATTTTCCCATAGGACCTTTAGTCGAAGGTACAGCTCGAACGGCTGAACAGAATTACTTGAAATTTGGCAAAGAGGTAGTCCTCAGTTCAGGGATGTGCCTTTTGCATATATGGTGTCAATCTGTTCAGTAGTTCCTGAGAAAATTGCAGTTAGAAGTACATAAATATCTATTTGCGCGCACCGTGCACAAGCGTAATTCTGATTGGTGGTTAGATGTCAGTCAACATTCGAATCGGTCAAAATCAGGAAGTGTCGGACGCCATTTTGTGTGTGGCAGTGAAAAAGAAAGGTGGAGAACGTGAAAAGGGGGCAGGGTAGAGAGTTCCTGACCCCCTAGCCTTTGTCAGGGGGTCCCTGAAGGACCCCGAAGGGTGAAAAAAACATTTTATCCTTTTTTTAAAAATCGCGGGGTGCGCGCACGGTGCGCGCACCCCCCAGCTGCCATTTTGAGCTTTAGAGGCAGAAGAGAGCTAAAAACACAAGTGGAGAACGTGAAAAGGGGGTAGGGTAGAGAGTCCCTGACCCCCTAGGCCTTCTCAGGGGGACCATGAAAGACCCCTAAGGTCCCAAAAAAAAAAAGAAAAATTATAAATATAGCGCGGTGCGCGCATGGCGGCACATAATTCATAAAAAAAATAGAATCAAAAATCAAGTTTAAGTGTTTAGATGTTGGTTGGCTCTATTGAGTGTTTTTTTGTACCTACAAGTAAGTACCGGTGCAGAGTCTATAGTTCAAGAGGAAGACTCTGTTCCCTTCATCCGTGAAATGAACACCGTCTCCTCTATAAATGCCTTGCATGTTGTAACGCAAGTTGTTGTGGTATATAGAACCCATACCATAGTCTCTGAGGGAAGCAGAAACAGACTTATTGACGTGCTTTTCTGCTTTCTCAAACTGCGGACAATATTGGTTGGACCAATTCCACTATTGCCTTTGGCATATATTAGAATATACAAAGGTAGTTTGTGGAAAAAGTGACATCAATTGCACAAAGGTGTCCTTAACAAGCATTTCCAGACCTACCCCAGTTAAAGTGCCTAGGTCATTTCCACCACAGTGCACAATTATAAGGTCAGGCTGTGGGTGATGTAGAAAGGATTTCACCAAAGACATTAATTGGTGCCACTTTAACCCTCTCTGACCAATCCATTTAATGTCTACATTTGGCAAAGCAAGGTCTTTCACAATACCTCTTTTCACTCCAGTAGACATAGCTATGACCTACAATCCACACTGTGAACATCTTTCAAGGAGAGCTGGATGCACTCAGAAGGTGTATTTCAGTAGAATGGCAATATGAAAAGAAAGATAGTTGTAAAATGGAGGCTTACATACTTTTTTTAATAAAAGGAGCTCATTGGCTGTTTCAGACCATTCAACACTAAAAACTAGGCTGTATGTTTACATTTTTAAAAGCATGTTTTGTATTGGTTCAGAAAAATGTGTTCCCACAGAAGATTACTTTGGATATGCTGTTAGGTTTGAAAAGTCAAGCACTCTTGCTCTTTGGATTAGAAACATTGTGTGCTGAACTTCTGACCTCTCTGCTCACACCAGTGTTCCATGATCTGTTGCTATGGTAGCAGGCAGAAGTTATGTTGGGGGTAGGAATCATTTGGAAAAGGGTTGAAATTTGCAACCAATAGAAATGTGTATTTCCATTTAAAAAAATGTGGGAAGCAATGTGATTTGAAGTTAACATGTATATGTGTGAAAAAAGAGAGGGACATTTTGCTATTTATTGGTTTTGGTGAGACGAGTACAGCTCAGAGATTTTGGCTCTGATAATCTGCTGTGTGAGTGGCACATTTCTTTCTCAACTGACTACTTTTAAAGGTGAGTTATGAATTTGAAAGGGGATGTATGTGGTGTATTTTGATATAAATAATAGAAATTTGTTTCTTCTTTTAAGGTTGTGTTTTACATTTTATGTTTTGGAAGATATTTAACTGCCTTGAACTTGTAAGATATTATGGAGTATGTCTTCACCATAAGTTAAGGTGTACTGGTATCACCCAGGAATACTGTTTTGTGCCTAGAATCACACCATGAGTCTGTGTGCACACAGGAATTGTTGTCAGAGATTTAATTTGTGTTGCTCATGTTCTGTAAGACTTGCACTCGTAGGAAAGGGGCAGCTTGTTTTCTTGAACTGTGATGGTTAGCATTCAGCACAAATCACTATCTCACAGATGAGAGACAAATGCTAACACATTTGAAAACAACAGGGTAGATTTTCCTTCCACTCCTGCAATGGGTGAGGTAGTTCCTACATGTTCAAAACTCCAATTAACCCTTACCACAGGTGATCTTACATACATCTCTGCAGTCTTCATGCAGTTGTGTAAGCATCCATGCAGATCTCTCTTGCACCTGACAATACACAGTCTCCAGAAACACACTCTTAGCACACAGGCAGCTGTTTCTCCTGCACTCCCATACTTACTATTCAGTACTGTGTGGTATTTCAGATAGCAGTGTGTAACGCTAACACATTCAACATCACCAAGGCTCATTTCCTTTGCTCTAGTCTAATCACTCACCCAGGTTCCACATGCTCATGGTCTCAAGTAGCTGTTAGGACATGTGCTCTTTTCTGCCTCTCTAAACTATAAGGAAAATGTGTCAGGCTGTTACAGTAATTATCACTTGCTCTACCACAGTAGTAAATGTGCTTTGAAATTGCCAATCAAATATCGTTTTCTGCCTAGAATCACACCATGAGTCTGTGTGCACACAGGAATTGTTGTCAGAGATTTCATTTGTGTTGCTCTTGTTCTGTAAGACTTGCACTCGTAGGAAAGGGGCAGCTCATGTAATAGGATTTGAAAAGCTCAAAAAAAATATAGTAATATATTTAAATTACATAAAGGTATTTTTTTTTAGTTTCCTTTAGGTATTGCTGAACAACACAGAAATAAATTAAACATGCCTATAAAATCAAGAAAGAGAAAAGAACAGCAAAAACATCTATATTTGAAGACAACTGGACAACAGAAATTAGTTGAAGAACCTCATGTTGGAAAAAAGTAAAAGTCTTTTGGTAAGCAGACTAAGGATTTTTTTTAAAATATCCTCAAACATAGAAAAAATGTAGAAAGTATATCCACTGCAAATAATGTTTCAAGAAGAAAACAACAACACAATAGAAAGAAATTACTAAATGCTAATGTACAATCAGAAGCAAGAAAGAATGACTTAAAAAGAAAAACAGAATTTCAAAACATTCGTAAAAAAATGTTTCAGAGAAGAGTGGTGTTCAATTTGCTAAAGGATGTGAAAAAATATAGGAAGAAAGCAATATTTTATAAGAAAAAGAAACATATTGAATCAATTGTTGCAAAGGCTTTGGAATTAAAAAGAAAACTATTCATTTTAATTTTGAACAGGATCCGTTCATTAGATAAAATAGTCAATGTAATAAAGTCAAAAAGCAAAAGGAAAAGAGTAGTGAAAAAAAATAACTTTGGTAAAGTGTTCTTAGGAGAATGGAAGCATAGTTCAAGTACTGAACCATTTTTTAATGAAGAGAGTTATCTTCAAAGTAATAGTTTGCTGCATGCAGTTGACACCAATGGTCGAAGTTATGAAGTTAAAGATGGTTGTGTAATGGAAAAGGAGAAAATGGTTCCAAGAAATGAGGAAGAAGTGTTAGCTGATGAGGTTATGGGGAAACGTCCTAAAGCCCCAGTGCACACTTGGAATTGTAGTAGTATTTGTACTGTACGACAAGAATCTATTGATAAATTACGTGACTTTCTAAGAGAATATAGTAAAAAAAAGTGTTAAACAGAAGATTAAGGTGCTTCAAAGACTAGACCCATGCAGAGTGAGAAAGAATACTGGTTTGCAAGGACATTCTCTGGCTTGTCTTTCTAGGAAAGTTTGTCAAAGTGTTTTTCACCATTTTAGGATGCTGGCAGTACATCATACTGAAATGAGAAAGTTTGTGAGAAGATTGTATTTTGCTAAAAGTCCAGCACTAAAGTTAAATGAGTTGAATAGTGCTCTGTTGCGTGGATCTGTATCAGATGTAGAGAAGGTTACTGATGATATTCAGTTTTGTTACTTTGGTCCAGAACAAGAAAGTGCAGGAAATAACACAGTTATTGAAGAAAATGTGGAAGAGAATGTAGAACCCACTGTTAGTAAAAATTTTGAAGATCAAATGACAAAATTTACTATCATCTCTAATGAAAGACCAAATATGACTTGAATTTGTTGCCGGAGAAGCCATTATAAAACTCAAACAAGGAATGTTGATCTCTATAAAAAAAGTGAAAAAGAAAATAATTATGAGTGGAAGGATTCTGCTACATATTTGTTTCTGGAAAATTGTTTTGATTTGGGTGAAGATCAGCGTATTTGTAAATACTCTTATAACAAGTTAGGAGAAAATAAAATGCCAGCTAGAGCTGTACATAATAATTTAGAATTGGTTGATATTCCTGCAGAACTTAGTGATTTAAATACGTATGAGTCTATACTCATTCAATGTGTCCATCCGTTTCAGACTATAGTTCGTATGAAGCCCAAAACAGGTAAATTACCTCCTTCAGATTTACAAAGAGGTTTAAAAGGAAGAGTTGTCTATTTGCCATTAGATTTGAAAAAAAATATTGAAACAATTGATGCAGATAGTTTGCAAACTGAACCATTAGGTATTCTGGTTAATGGTGTTCCTACAAAGAATAAGAAAATTTGGCAGGAGCTAGTAGATGTACGAAAAGTACAAAGAGCAAATTTATATTTGAAAAGAAATAATAAGTACTATGAATCAATTTATATGGATGAAGATGAAGAAGTTTTACTAGCAGACACAGGAATACCAACTGGGCAAATTGAAAAAGTGGATAAGTCAAAAGAAGAAGAAATTTATGAACATTTCAGCATATATCCTTTTCATTCTAAAGAAGTTATGGGAAACACTATTGATCTGTTTCAGATGAAAAAAGCAAAAGGAACTCCCGTGAGTGTATGGGAGGAGAGCTTGGAAGCTCGTTGTTTTCCCCAGCTGTTTCCTACAGGAAAAGGTGGACGATATGATGAACGTCCAGTACAGATTCCTGCTTCTGAGTATCGGACTACAAGATTATATGCAGAAGATCCAAGATTTCGTCAAAGTATTCCTTATTTGTTCCATCTTTTATTTGAAAGTGACTTGTCTGCACTATCTTATGCAGTAAATCACATTTTAAAAACTGGAGTACATCTACATAATGTGTCTGCAAAGGATTTTATGAACAAAGTGCAACAGCGAGATGATCATTTGGAATCTCCATTGATTAATCTGATTGCTTGTCAGCGTGGAACTAATGAATATTGGTACCGACGCCATGGAGAATTGAAATGTATGTTAAGGAATTTAGGAACTCCTACATGGTTCCTTACCCTAAGCTGTGCTGAGTACGCTTGGGATGATTTACTGGATTTTCTTCGAGAGGCAAATTCAAATATTGAAAACATCCAATACAAGACAGCAGGAGAATTGTGCTCATTGGATCCGGTTAATGTTTGCAGATATTTCAATCATAGATTTGAGGCTATGATGTCCTTCATCTGCAATAAAAAAAATACACCTCTTGAAGAGGTTGTGGATTTCTTTTGGAGAAAAGAGTACCAAGCAAGAGGTGCTCCTCATATTCATATGCTGTTGTGGATCAAAGATGCCCCAAAATTTGGACCAGATTCTGATGATGCAGTTTTATCTTTCATTGAAGAATATGCAACATGTGCTATACCTAAAAGCACAGAAGAAAAAAACTTAAAAGAGCAAGTTTTACGTTTCCAAAGTCATCGGTGTGGAAAATACTGTCGCGAAAGTACAAGAGTAACAAAAGGATGAGTAAACAGTTTTATGTCAGCTGTGCGACATACCATTACAAGAAAATCTCCGAAAAATACCTACAACCTAAGAAGAAAAGAAGAGTCAAAATATATAAATGACTACAACCCAGTCATTTTATCCATGTGGAATGCTATTATGGATATTCAGTATGTAGCTGACAATTCTATTGCTGTTGCTCGGTATGTCACATCTTACATCACTAAATCTGAGAAAACGGAATTGAAAGAAATGTGGGAAGAGATTTCTCACGAGAAGACTGTCAGTAAAAAGCTATACAGTTTCAGTTTAAAAATGTTATCGCATCGAGAAATTGGGTCATACAAATGCTCAGATAGGTTATCATCTGCAAGTCTGTACTCCAAATCCAGAAGAATAATTTGGGTAAGTTTATGTTATGTTATATAGTACTTGTAACGCGCACTAATACTTCAAAAGTGTCCTGGCGCGAATGCTGCATGCAGAACCTTGAGGAGAGAACATTAGAGTGCCCCAGAGAAAAGAAAAGTTTTCAGTTGTTTTTTTAAAGAGCCTAAGGTCTTGAATAACGCGCAGCTGCAAAAGTAAGGCATTCCAGACCATGGCTGTTTTCACTGAAAAGGATTGGCCGCCAAGGCGGACCCTGTGGAAGCGCGATACCGTCACTAGACGCAAGGTGGTGGATCTCAGCAGTCTGTTGGGAGTATAGAAGGGAAACAGCTTTTGGATGTAGAGAGGGCCAGTATTATGCAGAGCCCGGTGGGCCAAAATCAGGGATTTGAATTGCACTCTTTGGAGAACTGGCAGCCAGTGTAAGTCGCAAAGGTGTTTTTTGACGCTAGACCATCCTGAGATGTTAAACAGGAGTCTAGCCGCGGCATTCTGAGTGGTCTGTAATTTGTTGATTAGGTATCTCAGGGTACCCAAATACAGAGCGTTGGCGTAGTCAAGCCGAGAAAGAATAAGGGCACGAATCACAGCTTCCTTGGCAGACTGAGGTAGCAGCGGGAGAAATCTTCTCAATACCTTGAGAGTGCCAAAACACTGGCCGACCAGTTTATTGATTTGATAAGTGAACCGTAAGTCCTCCGTGAACCAGATCCCTAGATTTTTAGCAGGAGAGCGTGGAAGATTAGAAGGCCATAGAGATGATCTAAAATCAGAGGGAAATTGTTCTTACAGGAGAACTTCGGATTTGTCCTCATTACATTTTAAATGCGCCGCGGCCAGCAACTTAAAAACAGCCGAAAGGCAGTTCTGGGCGGACGCGGTAGACAAATCAGAATCCTTCCAAGTAAAAAGAAGTTGAGTATCATCTGCGTAGGCCATTATTTTTGCACCAAGTTTCTCTGCCAAGAAAACCAAAGGAGTAAGGTAAATATTGAAAAGCAGGGGCTCAGGGTGGATCCCTGCGGAACGCCCGTTGTCACCTTCCTAAGTTTAGGCCTTGCAGGAATGCGAAATCGGGTACTGAAATCTATTCGAGAAATAGAATATTTAGCAGAGAACGAACCAGAAAGTACAGACATTTTGAAAACAAATATGTTGGACACATATTACCCAAACAGAAGTCATCATCTTGAGAACATGTGTCTCTATAAAATGCTGCAGAACTACATTTTTACACGGTATGCCACAGAAGACATAAACAATGGAAAATATAAAGTCATTGGTGAGGAAGGATGTTTGGTGAAACAAACAAAAGGAAGTTTGATTAATCACAGGAAGCTGAGTTGCGACACTACTGACAAAAAGGAATTTTACTACTTAGCACTTTTACAGCTGTTTAAACCATGGCGTTCAGAGGATGAATTACTTGGAGATTTTCAGAGCTATGAAGATTCCTTTAATGCATGTAAAGATAGCATAGAATGCAGTACTTTCACAAATTATGTACAAATGTTAAATGAAGAAATTGAACAAGAAGCTACAATTGCAGCTGAAGTAGCTAGAGACAGTTCTCAAGACAGTCAAAGTTCTGGTACGCTCAGTCAAGATCCCCTAGGACAACCAATCGTAGAAAATGAAGCTGCAATAGCCATGACTGAAGTGGAAACAGCTATGAATCAAGCTCAGGAAGATTTAATAGACTTACCAAATTTGGAACAACAACTGAATGATGAACAACAACAAATTTATGAAGAAGTCACAAAACAAATTGATCATGGATTACTACATGAAAATAAAGAGTGCTCATGCACATCATTTGAACCAATCAGAATGTATGTGAGTGGACAAGCTGGAACTGGAAAAAGTTTCTTAAAGTAATTAGAAGCTACCTATAGAAAAAAACTGATTCAACTTTGTCTTGTGTTGTTACTGCTCTAACTGGGTTAGCAGCATATACCATAAAAGGAATTACCTTACATCGTTTGCTAATGTTACCAGTAGAGCATGAGAACAAAATAGAATACCACAAGCTAACAGGAGAAGCATGTTTTGAAGTTTCAAGAGTGTTGAAGAAAATGAAAGTTCTCATTATTGATGAGGTAAGCATGGTATCAAACTTAATGCTTGCCTTTGTGCATTTAAGAATGCAGCAAATTCTAAAGACAGACTATGACGTGTTATTTGGAGGAAAACATGTTATAGTTTTTGGGGATCTACTGCAGCTCACTCCAGTTAAAGGACAACCAGTATTTAATACTCTTGCACATGAAGACATGAAAAAGTCATTAGGAAGTATAGGTAATGTTAATATTTGGTCATAATTTGAGTACAAAGAACTCATTATCAATATGCGGCAAGCAAATGATGATGATTATGCAAGTATTCTCAAAGATATCAGAATTGGACTACTCACAGAACATGGCAGAAAAGCTTTACAGAGTCGATTGCTATGTAATTTGTTTCCAACAGAACAAATAGTTCCAGAGAAAATATACAAGGAAATTGCAGAAAAAAAGACTGTAATCTGCTTAATGCCAACACTACATGAATGCTCTATATTCAATGAATAACTTTTGAAATTGGAAAATGAAGAGATTATGAAAATGGAAGCCGTGGATAAAATACAGCATGAAGGAATAACTATTATATTGACAGGCAAATTGAAAACTAAATTGGATTCTCTAGAGAAAAACATATCGAAAACAACTGGTTTAGAAAATAATCTTTATGTATGTATGAACTGTCGAGTAATTTTAAAACGTAATTTGAATGTAGAAAAAGGTTTAGTGAATGGAGCTATGGGTAAAGTTGTGGGTTTTGTTAATTACCAGAAAAAAGATGGAATTGAATTTTTAAAAATAAAATTTGATCAGATTGAAAAGGTTAAAGACATTAGTCGTTGTTCAGTTCGTTTTTGCTTGTGAAAGACTTGTATGTACGTAGGAAGCAGTTTCCGTTTTCTCTAGCATATGCTGTAACTATTCACAAATCTCAAGGATTAACTGTAGATAGTGCTTTTGTAAACATTGGATCTAGTGTGTTTAAAGAAGGTATGGCATATGTTGCATTGTCACGAGTGAAAAAATTATCTGGTTTATTCATGATAGACTTTGATGACTCAAATGTTAGTGCTGATTGCAAATTGTGTAAGAAGAAGCTATGCGCCTCATTTAGGTCAGTATCCTGTGTTTGAAAAACGTGTTGTTTGTCGGAAAAGGAGAATTGAGAATATCTGTAATGAGGATGTACAGAAGGGAAAACAAAAGGAGAGTGATGTGATTGCAAGCAAAAAGAAAAAGGACAATGTTGAAGAGGTTGTTGGTTGTCATTTTGAAAATAGCTCTGGTGTCAACTGCTACACTAATGTAGTGCTGAATGTTGTATTTTATCTTGAAAGTTTGCATGAGCAGATAATACTAAATCATGAAAAAAGATTTTGTTCTCTGCTGAGTTTCCTTTATGAGAAGTTGAGTAATGATAAAACTAAAATAGAAAGTGCTTCTGATGTTAGAAATCTTTTACATGTATGTTCTGGATGTACACAGTTTACTCAAAATGTCCAGCAAGATGCACAGGAATTCTTAATGTATATGCTTATGGTAGTGGAAGATGAAGGGGTAGAAATAGAAAATATGTTTGGTCTCTGTTATAAATGGGAACATTGTTGGGAAAACTGTATGAACACATGCAGCACTAATGTTGATTCTGAAAGGTTCATACATTTAACATTACCAGAGAGTAAATCAGTGACTTTTAGTAAATTAGTTAAAGATGCAAATCACAACATGGAATGTTCTCAATGTAAATCAGAAATGTGATCAACGTTATTTTTAAAGAAATATGGACAGTATATAATTTTAATGATGCAACGTTGTAAAGCTGAAGAAACAAAATTGGACACTTTAATAAAGAAGTTTGTAGGAAATCAATTATCAATATCAGGAAAGACTTTTGTTGCAGTTGCAATAATTTTCCATGAAGGACCTTCTATAACTTCTGGTCATTACACAGTTTATCTAAAATGTGAAAAAGGCTGGATACTGTGTAATGATTCTCAATTGATTTTCAAGCAACGTTTGCCTGCAGAATTACCAAATTCCTACTTAATTTTTCTAAAACCAAAATTTTAGATACAAATTGCAGCATCTGAAGAAACCATTATTTCGATTTTATAGGATTATCATTGGATATTTCACCAAAAAAGGATTTAAAAATTACCATTTGGCCTCATGGAAAGGTAAATGTTTCTATTGTGGACTTCTTTGACAGATATTATTTTGGTGTATGTGCTTAAGCCCTACCCTATGAACAAGTTTATAAAAATTCTTGTGTAGTGTGCAGGTGCTCAATCTCTGTAGTGCCTGCCTAACTCTCAGTCACTGATGTATTTACCACATGTGTCTTAAGAACATTGTGTCCAATGGTGCTGTAAAAACCCTACTGGTGATTAGTTCGTGTTCAAGAAAAGTGAAAAAGGTAAAAAAGGTGTGATAGGACGACAGCGCCTCACGGAAGCAGCCCCAACGAGGTATGTGTAGACTGGTACTCGCCTACTACCTCCTGTTGTCATCATCGGTCGCTGCCGCCCAAACAGAAACAGTAAAGGTGGAACAGAAATGTGTAATGTACTGCACTCAAACTCTTCGTGATAGTCCTAATGACTCCTATCTATCGAGCAACCTATGTGTTGCAGTGATGTGTGCTAATCTACAAAAACAGGAAGTGTCGACCCAGATTCGGTGAGTTGAGCCTGATCAGGACTCAAGTCACTCAGGAATAAAACCGAGCAGCACTACACTGGCTATATGGTGCTTTATTCTCAGCTGTGTCGCTGCTCATTTAAAAACCGACATGTTTCGTTGCCATATTACTTTACCGGCAACTTCATCAGGGCTTGGGTCGACTGGTCTCTCTGCAAACGCTAATGTGTACCAGCGATATCTTTAAATCAGCACCTGGGGAGAACACAATAAAAACAGTAAAACACACACATGTACTCTGTATCTCCTCTACCAGGTCATGCCTGGTCTTACCGAGCAAATGCTCCTCATCCAAGGTAATAGATTCATGCTTGGCAAAGATATTTACCCTCGAGATGCTGTGTAGCAGCATACCTGCACCTCCATCATGTAAGTGTCTTGGGTATTTGTGCACCAGCCCTTTGGCTGTTAAAATCAGAACTGCGGAACTTTGTTTCTGAAAAAGGCACATCAAAGGAATATGTGTATCAAAATCACTGACATCGCATGCTTTTCAAACCACTGTTAAGACTCTTCTATTTGGATGTTATATGAAAGGTATTTGATTGTGTCCAGCCATTGGTCGAGAATCGTCATGATAACTCGGTTGCGATTCACCATTGAATTCCTTCATGCTGGAGTGTGTATCATGAGTGGTTGCGTATGGATACCAACTTGCGCTATATAGCTTTTTTACAAACCGTGTAAACATACTGCTATGGTGGCATAACAATGTGTGGTAGTCAAGCCTATATGGACATCCTGCTATACCCCCTCCTCATGTGGAGCATGTCCCACCCCCTGCTTAGCCCGGAAACCCGGGTCTTACCTCATCAGTCTGAGCATCAGTTCTTGACTCGCCCTCGATCGCTAGGGGTCGGCCTGCTTCCTGCTTATATACGGAAGTCGCGCGGGAACCGCGCTTACACTTGGAGTGGTTAGCAGTGTAGCGCATGCGCGAAGGAGTTTTTGAAGGACCGTGCGGCCATCTTTGTTAAACCGCTACTGTCGTGTGCACTATAGTGGTTCATAGCCTGGTCTTATAATATACTAGTGTCAACTTCTGACTGAAAGGGGGTCAGGATGCATTATAGTGACCTCCTCCTTACACAAAGAGTGAATAGCGATATTGCACAAGCGCAAAGCAGTATTTGAAGGAAGAAGCGGCCATCTTTGTAAATCCGCTATTATCAAGTGCATTATAGTGGTTCTGTACCTGTTCTTTTTAGAATATTAACTGACCGATAAAAGGACAGGATACATTGAAGTGACCTTCTCCCTGCTGAAATGGTGATAGGTACAGGCTGAGGGTATGTTTATGCAACTCGCCCGGGATATTCATAACTATTCTGCGTCGGGCTATCTGAGAGCGCAATGATAGTGGTAATGGCATCCTTCATTTTAAACCGGCCCACACTTGGATGTTTATAGGTGTGAGCGAGTGTGTACCAGACCTTACTAAGTACCTAGGTGATGATGCTGGGTTAATAACTACTAGGGGCCTGTAACCACAAAGATGCAGTTGTTTTCATGTTTCTATGTTTGCAGTCTACAGGTTATAGTACCACCCTATTCCACTCAATAAGGTCATTGAGTCCCTGTTGGTCTGCCTTCTCTTGGTAAATCCAACGGGCCTCTTTGGTCGAGAGCCTGGCTTCCATGTTATACGAATCGCCCATAACACGTTCAAGCACTACCCATCTGACATCTCTGGGATTGTGTCCCAATGTCAGGAAGAGTTGTACCAGCTTAGTGGTCAATTTACCTGCCCTGATGGTACTGAGGTGTTCCTGTATTCTGATTTTCACCTTTCGGGTGGTAAGACCAATGTAGTGCATACCACACGGGCATGTCAGCCTGTAGATGACGTTTTGGGTGTTGCAATTGCTGAATGCATTCAAATACCAGGTTTTACCACCGTTCAAAGCGACATGCTTGGTCATAGTAGTGAGCTCACACACGGAGCACCCCCCACATTGGTAATGCCCTGATGGAATCCCGGTGTCGTTGGGCTTCTGCTGGAATCGCGAGTGCACCAAACGGTCACGCAAATTCGTGGACCGCTTAAAGGCGAAACGCGGATGTGGCATCGTCATGGATTGGGTGCTAAGTATGGGCCAGTGTTTTCTAATGACTTGTCTGATTTTGGTAGACAAGGGGCCAAAGGTAGTGACCACCGGGATACCCGGTGGTCACTACCTTTGGCCCCTTGTCTACCAAAATCAGACAAGTCATTAGAAAACACTGGCCCATACTTAGCACCCAATCCATGACGATGCCACATCCGCGTTTCGCCTTTAAGCGGTCCACGAATTTGCGTGACCGTTTGGTGCACTCGCGATTCCAGCAGAAGCCCAACGACACCGGGATTCCATCAGGGCATTACCAATGTGGGGGGTGCTCCGTGTGTGAGCTCACTACTATGACCAAGCATGTCGCTTTGAACGGTGGTAAAACCTGGTATTTGAATGCATTCAGCAATTGCAACACCCAAAACGTCATCTACAGGCTGACATGCCTGTGTGGTATGCACTACATTGGTCTTACCACCCGAAAGGTGAAAATCAGAATACAGGAACACCTCAGTACCATCAGGGCAGGTAAATTGACCACTAAGCTGGTACAACACTTCCTGACATTGGGACACAATCCCAGAGATGTCAGATGGGTAGTGCTTGAACGTGTTATGGGCGATTCGTATAACATGGAAGCCAGGCTCTCGACCAAAGAGGCCCGTTGGATTTACCAAGAGAAGGCAGACCAACAGGGACTCAATGACCTTATTGAGTGGAATAGGGTGGTACTATAACCTGTAGACTGCAAACATAGAAACATGAAAACAACTGCATCTTTGTGGTTACAGGCCCCTAGTAGTTATTAACCCAGCATCATCACCTAGGTACTTAGTAAGGTCTGGTACACACTCGCTCACACCTATAAACATCCAAGTGTGGGCCGGTTTAAAATGAAGGATGCCATTACCACTATCATTGCGCTCTCAGATAGCCCGACGCAGAATAGTTATGAATATCCCGGGCGAGTTGCATAAACATACCCTCAGCCTGTACCTATCACCATTTCAGCAGGGAGAAGGTCACTTCAATGTATCCTGTCCTTTTATCGGTCAGTTAATATTCTAAAAAGAACAGGTACAGAACCACTATAATGCACTTGATAATAGCGGATTTACAAAGATGGCCGCTTCTTCCTTCAAATACTGCTTTGCGCTTGTGCAATATCGCTATTCACTCTTTGTGTAAGGAGGAGGTCACTATAATGCATCCTGACCCCCTTTCAGTCAGAAGTTGACACTAGTATATTATAAGACCAGGCTATGAACCACTATAGTGCACACGACAGTAGCGGTTTAACAAAGATGGCCGCACGGTCCTTCAAAAACTCCTTCGCGCATGCGCTACACTGCTAACCACTCCAAGTGTAAGCGCGGTTCCCGCGCGACTTCCGTATATAAGCAGGAAGCAGGCCGACCCCTAGCGATCGAGGGCGAGTCAAGAACTGATGCTCAGACTGATGAGGTAAGACCCGGGTTTCCGGGCTAAGCAGGGGGTGGGACATGCTCCACATGAGGAGGGGGTATAGCAGGATGTCCATATAGGCTTGACTACCACACATTGTTATGCCACCATAGCAGTATGTTTACACGGTTTGTAAAAAAGCTATATAGCGCAAGTTGGTATCCATACGCAACCACTCATGATACACACTCCAGCATGAAGGAATTCAATGGTGAATCGCAACCGAGTTATCATGACGATTCTCGACCAATGGCTGGACACAATCAAATACCTTTCATATAACATCCAAATAGAAGAGTCTTAACAGTGGTTTGAAAAGCATGCGATGTCAGTGATTTTGATACACATATTCCTTTGATGTGCCTTTTTCAGAAACAAAGTTCCGCAGTTCTGATTTTAACAGCCAAAGGGCTGGTGCACAAATACCCAAGACACTTACATGATGGAGGTGCAGGTATGCTGCTACACAGCATCTCGAGGGTAAATATCTTTGCCAAGCATGAATCTATTACCTTGGATGAGGAGCATTTGCTCGGTAAGACCAGGCATGACCTGGTAGAGGAGATACAGAGTACATGTGTGTGTTTTACTGTTTTTATTGTGTTCTCCCCAGGTGCTGATTTAAAGATATCGCTGGTACACATTAGCGTTTGCAGAGAGACCAGTCGACCCAAGCCCTGATGAAGTTGCCGGTAAAGTAATATGGCAACGAAACATGTCGGTTTTTAAATGAGCAGCGACACAGCTGAGAATAAAGCACCATATAGCCAGTGTAGTGCTGCTCGGTTTTATTCCTGAGTGACTTGAGTCCTGATCAGGCTCAACTCACCGAATCTGGGTCGACACTTCCTGTTTTTGTAGATTAGCACACATCACTGCAACACATAGGTTGCTCGATAGATAGGAGTCATTAGGACTATCACGAAGAGTTTGAGTGCAGTACATTACACATTTCTGTTCCACCTTTACTGTTTCTGTTTGGGCGGCAGCGACCGATGATGACAACAGGAGGTAGTAGGCGAGTACCAGTCTACACATACCTCGTTGGGGCTGCTTCCGTGAGGCGCTGTCGTCCTATCACACCTTTTTTACCTTTTTCACTTTTCTTAAACACGAACTAATCACCAGTAGGGTTTTTACAGCACCATTGGACACAATGTTCTTAAGACACATGTGGTAAATACATCAGTGACTGAGAGTTAGGCAGGCACTACAGAGATTGAGCACCTGCACACTACACAAGAATTTTTATAAACTTGTTCATAGGGTAGGTCTTGTTGTATTTCAGGACTGTGAGAGGGGGGCTACCTACCCTTTAAACCCCCTAGGCTCCCTTGTTTTGAAAGTATGTGCTTAAGCAACAAGATTTACAGACGTTATTTATTGCAAATAGTTATTGTTCTTAGAAGATATTTTTAATATATATGTTACATTTCTATCAAGGTATGTTTTACTGAGGATAGATTCAGGGCTTTTTTAAACAATCTTTCAGATTGTTTATTTTTTTGCCCGATGTTAAGTGATGAATGCAATTAATATCACTATTTTCAGTGAAATTCAATATATTCTGAAAACAGCAAAAAAAGGGCAAAAAATGACTTTGTTAAATATGAAAATATGTGTACTGTATTCTAAAATGTATTGTTAAATATTACTACTTTTTTTCTTTTTTTTCAGATCGAGAAAGAAAATGTAGGAAATTGAATCCATTTTTCTTCTAATTAAAAAAAAACTGTTATTTTGTTGGTCAGGTAAGTTTAAAATATCTGTATTTCTCACCCCTTCACTTTCATGCTCCCTTTTCTTCACTTCTCCTCACTCTGCTTTTCTCATTCCCCTTCCCTCTCTCTTCTTCCTTTACTGCTCTTTCGTAACTCCTTCACTCCTTCTCTACTACTCCCCTAGGTTTACTGCCTCCATCACTATTTTTTCAACCATGTTTCTCTCCCTGTCTCCATATGTCTCAGTCATTCTAACTGCCTTACTCCTTCTCAGTTCCTTGCTCTCTGTCTCTGTTTCTGTCTCTCTCCCTTTGTCTGTCTTACCCTTAATTTCCTTAACATCTCTGGGGCAGATTTATGTTTCCTGGCGCATCCCTGCAAATCAGCAGGGATGCGCCAGGAAAGATGCGTCATGCAAGTTTACCCTTGCGCCACCACAGATGCGCCGCATTTACAATGCAGCGCATCGTGGCGCAAGGATGAACAGATGCGTGACGCATCTGATGGCGTAAGGGCGGCGCATTGCTGGAGTCGTGGCGCAAGCACGACGCAACTCCAGCAATGTTTAGGGGCTGCCCATACCTAACATGCTGCGTCATGCCTTACGCCTGCTTCAAGCAGGCGCAAGGTTTTGACGCAGCAGCGTCAGAAAAGTGACTGAGTGAAATCTTGTAGATTTCACTACGTCACTTTTCCAAGGTTTTTTCCGCTGGAACGCCCACCCTGCATACATTAAACCTGACGCAGGTTTAATGTGGTGCAGGGCTTTACACCGTGACGCATCTCCATAGATGCATCACGATGTAAATAGGGCGTAACGTGGCGCAGGGTTTACGCCGCCGCTGCGTCACAAAAGTGATGCAACGGCGACGTAAAAGTGGTGCAAGTCTAACATAAATCTGCTCCTTTGTTTCTACCACTCCTCCTCTCTCCATCACTCATTTTCCATCTATGTTAATTTTTTAACCTTCTCCGTGATTCTCCTTCCCTCACCTTCCCTAACTGTCACTATCCTTTACTCATAGTCACTCCTATTCTCCTACTTCACTTCCTCCTGTCTGTATCTCACACCCCTTCATCTTTTCGCATTCATCCTTCACTCTCCCTCACTCTCCTTTGCTCATTGAAATCCTGACTCCCTTTCTCTCACTCCAGTTTCCTAAATCCCTCCATCCCCTCACTCCCCATCTCTCACTTTCCCTTACCCCCTTTTCTAATCCTCATACCCCTTATCTCACCATCACTCCACTTCTCTTACTTTCAATCCCTTTACCCTGCTGTACTTCATCCACTTCATCTGTTACTCCCTTTTCCTATCTCTGTCCCTTACTCCCCTTTCCTCACTTCCCCTCCATCACTCTCCATTACTCACTGCCATTCCCTTACTCATTCACTCTTCTTACCTGTATCCTCTACCCTTAGTACTTTTGTTGCAGTCAGTCTTTCACTTCCCTTTCATGACTGATCATACTTTCCTTTTCTCACTCATTCTGTCTGTCCTTTCCTCCTCTTCACTCAGTCATTTCAATCATTCATGTATACACTACACATTCATTCAATAAAATTACAACACAGTATATTAGGAATATAGCTCTTCTTGGAGAAGTGAAGTGAGTTCTGAAAAGAACTGGTTTATTTTGTCTTTTTTGTTTTGTATTTTTTTTTAGTTTTTTAACAATTTTGTATTTTTTAATGATTTTTTTAGAGCACCAAAAAAACTGGTAATCAAAAACTGTTCAACAGGAACAAAAAAAAAAAATGAAAAAAATTATGGGCTGGAGCATGTGTGCTGCTGTATTCTGTTTTCAATCACTTTATGCTGCTCTCTCCGTAGCAAATAACAGCATTGCACACATTACAATGTATGTGCACCTTCTGGAAAAGGGGGCGGATGTCCAGTGGTCTGGTGCACGGTGAATCTGCGGTCGCAGATGATGTGCTCTGCTGAGCAGGTGAAGGGTTGTCCCTTAGGGCTCTAGTTGTTTCTTGAGCATAGCATATAGGATGCACTGTTAAGAAGTGCCTCAGCATTGAATAAATACTAAAGGAGTATTTCTTGCTCGGATCTCCTCTAGATAAGACACTTCCACAAATAGTGCATGTCACCTTCGGCGCATTCACCTTCTTTTGGCCCTCTGGAAAGGTGAAATAATTCCAGATGAAACAGTGTTTTTGTTTGCTCTTCCTTGGTGGTTCCACAAAGGTCTCCTCCTCACTCCCTGAAGTTGACTGCTGTTCTGCCATTTTCAAGTAAGATTTCACTCGAGTAGCTGTTCAGCAACCTTCTCTCAGGAAATAAGAAGAAATAGTGAGGGGAGTGGGTGTGGTGTTTGAAGATTCTGGAACAGATACTACTATGAACCAATGAAAAGTGTTGTTTCGTAATCACATGACTTGCCGTGCGTGCACCGCGCACCGTGCTCGCACGCATGCGCACACGGTGCACGCACCATGCTCGCACGCATGCGCGCGCGGTGCACGCACGGATCGGAAATGAATTACTTTTAACCCGATTTCTAAAACATGAAAAGGAGGCAGGGAAGACTTTCCCTGACCCCCTAGACCTTCTCAGGGGGTCCCTAAAGGACCTCGTAAATCAAAAAAAACCATTTCGTTTAATTAAAAAAATATTGCCGGTGCGCGCACGGTGCTCGCAAACATGCGCACACGGTGTACGCACGCATCTGAAATAAATTACTTTTAACCTGATTTCTAAAACATGAAAAGGAGGCAGGGAAGACACTCCCTGACCCCCTAGACCTTCTCAGGGGGTCCCTAAAGGACCTCGTAAATCAAAAAAACCCATTTCCTTTCATAAAAAAAATTGCCGGTGCGCGCACCGTGAAAAACCCTTAAAAAACAAACATTTTAAACTGTTTATAAGCTTATAGAAGATATTAACTATGCTGTTCAACTTTATCCAAATTGAAAAAAAAAGAGCTGAGCCATTCCATATTACAGGATACAGTCAATCTATAACTATATACATAGGTAGTTTATTGTACATATATAAAAAATATAATAATACATAGATAAATTAGCATTTAAAAAACCTTACAAATTCACTAAAAAAAACACTGAAATCACTGAAAAAACCATAGGTTTCACACTCGTTATAGTTAGGAATTAGCATTTTAAAAACCTTGCAAATTCACTGAAAAAACCATAGGTTTCACACATGTTATAGTTAGCTGGACATTTCACTCGTACAAAACCATTGAAATTCCCCCGTTATAGTTAGTTCAGCTAACTATAACTCGCGCGACCGCAATCCACTGCTGATGACGTTACATATTACATCACTCATGACATCACTGATGACAACTCAAATGACATTACTGATGACATCACTGATGACATCATTCTTGTGTAAGAGTGGCAGACCTCCTCTTATCCAAATATAAACTTTGATACACACATTGAAAAATACAAACTAAAGTTTTGAAAACTATAGAGATACCAATACCAGTTACAACAACCTATTCAGTAATTCCAAAATCTACATACGCATCCACTCATTCATCAACACTTCTATATAGTCACTCATGACTATATTTCACTGAATTTGCAAGGTTTTTTAAATGCTAATTTCTAACTTTAACATGTGTGAAACCTATGGTTTTTTCAGTGAATTTGCAAGGTTTTTTAAATGCTAATTCCTAACTATAACGTGTGTGAAACCTATTTTTCAGTGAATTTGCAAGGTTTTTTAAATGCTAATTCCTAACTGTAACGTGTGTGAAACCTATGGTTTTTTCAATGAATATATATATTCACTGAAAAAACCATGGGTTTCACACACGTTATAGTTAGGAATTAGCATTTAAAAAACCTTGCAAATTCACTTAAAAAACCATAGGTTTTACACATGTTATAGTTAGCTGGGCATTTTCCTCATGAAAAACCAATGAAATTTCCCCGTTATAGTTAGTGCAGGCAACTATAACTCACGCGACCGCAATCCGCTGCTGATGACGTCAGATATTACATCACTGTATTTACACATTTATATACCCATGTCTTCTTCCTTTTTTTTTAGCTATACATATATATATTTTTTTTTTTTCAGAAAGACACATATGTCATCAGTGATGTAATATCTGACGTCATCAGCAGCGGATTACGGTCGAGGGAGTTATAGTTGCCTGCACTAACTATAACGGGGGAATTTCATTGGTTTTTCATGAGGAAAATGCCCAGCTAACTATAACATGTGTGAAACCTATGGTTTTTTCACTGAATTTGCAAGGTTTTTTAAATGCTAATTCCTAACTATAACGTGTGTGAAACCTATGGTTTTTTCACTGAATTTGCAAGGTTTTTTAAATGCTAATTCCTAACTATAACATGTGTGAAACCTATGGTTTTTTCAGTGAATTTGCAAGGTTTTTTAAATGCTAATTCCTAACTATAACGTGTGTGAAACCTATTTTTCAGTGAATTTGCAAGGTTTTTTAAATGCTAATTCCTAACTGTAACGTGTGTGAAACCTATGGTTTTTTCAATGAATATATATATTCACTGAAAAAACCATGGGTTTCACACACGTTATAGTTAGGAATTAGCATTTAAAAAACCTTGCAAATTCACTTAAAAAACCATAGGTTTCACACATGTTATTGTTAGCTGGGCATTTTCCTCATGAAAAACCAATGAAATTTCCCCGTTATAGTTAGTGCAGGCAACTATAACTCACGCGACCGCAATCCGCTGCTGATGATGTCAGATATTACATCACTGTATTTACACATTTATATACCCATGTCTTCTTCCTTTTTTTTTAGCTATACATATATATATATTTTTTTTTTCAGAAAGACACATATGTCATCAGTGATGTAATATCTGACGTCATCAGCAGCGGATTACGGTCGAGGGAGTTATAGTTGCCTGCACTAACTATAACGGGGGAATTTCATTGGTTTTTCATGAGGAAAATGCCCAGCTAACTATAACATGTGTGAAACCTATGGTTTTTTCACTGAATTTGCAAGGTTTTTTAAATGCTAATTCCTAACTATAACGTGTGAGAAACCTATGGTTTTTTCACTGAATTTACAAGGTTTTTTAAATGCTAATTCCTAACTATAACATGTGTGAAACCTATGGTTTTTTCAGTGAATTTTCAAGGTTTTTTAAATGCTAATTCCTAACTATAACGTGTGTGAAACCTATTTTTCAGTGAATTTGCAAGGTTTTTTAAATGCTAATTCCTAACTGTAACGTGTGTGAAACCTATGGTTTTTTCAATGAATATATATATTCACTGAAAAAACCATGGGTTTCACACACGTTATAGTTAGGAATTGGCATTTAAAAAACCTTGCAAATTCACTTAAAAAACCATAGGTTTCACACATGTTATAGTTAGCTGGGCATTTTCCTCATGAAAAACCAATGAAATTCCCCCGTTATAGTTAGTGCAGGCAACTATAACTCACGCGACCGTAATCCGCTGCTGATGACGTCAGATATTACATCACTGTATTTACACATTTATATACCCATGTCTTCTTCCTTTTTTTTTAGCTATACATATATATATATTTTTTTTTTCAGAAAGACAGATATGTCATCAGTGATGTAATATCTGACGTCATCAGCAGCTGATTATGGTCGAGGGAGTTATAGTTGCCTGCACTAACTATAACGGGGGAATTTCATTGGTTTTTCATGAGGAAAATGCCCAGCTAACTATAACATGTGTGAAACCTATGGTTTTTTAAGTGAATTTGCAAGGTTTTTGAAATGTTAATTCCTAACTATAACGTGTGTGAAACCTATGGTTTTTTCAGTGAATTTGTACGGTTTTTTAAATGCTAAGTTACTTTACGCCGTTTGTGCCGTGCGCGCACGGTGCGCTTCGCACACGGTGTGTGCACGGTGGGCATGCGGTGCGCTTTGCGCACCGCGCGCCCACTTCATGCAGTTCGTTCCGTATGCGCACGGTGAGCACGCGGTACGCTTTGCGCACCTCGCGCCAACTTTACGCAGTTAGTGCCGTGCACGCACGGTGCACTTTGCGCACCGTGCACGCACGGTGGGCACGCAGTGCGCTACGCGCACCGCGCGCCCACGTTATGCTTAATGGGCCATGTACGCACGGTGCGCTTCGCGCACCGTCCGCACAAGGAGGACACATGATACGCTTTGTTGTTAAGGGTTTTGGCATAAACTGTTACTATATATTAAGCCATGCAAGCACGATGCGCTGCGTGCAGCGTGCGCACACGGGGGGATTGACATTGCGATTTTATTTTAAAGCATTTATGCCGTGCGCGCACGCTGCGCGAACCTCACGGAATTATTTTCATTTCTATAGTGCGCGCACGCTTCGGGCACTCGGCGATTTACAGAAAAAAATTTAATTTTTTTAATTGCCCTTGACCCCTGCTAGGGGGTCAGGAACTGTCCAGTGTGCCCCCTTTACATGTTTTTTTCCTTTGTGTTTCACCCCCCTCTCAGTGCGAGAGACAAAATGGCGTCCGACACTTCCTGGTTTCGACCGATTCGAATGTTTACTAAGATGTAACAACCAATCAGAAGTGCGCTCGCGGACGGCCGAGTGCGCGCACCCTGCGCGCACGCTGCGCGCGTATAGATATATATATTGATTTAAATGCTATTTTCTCAGAAAATACTGAACAGATTACACCAAACCTGCAAAAGGCACCAAACGGACCTTATGGCTACCTCTCTGCCAAATTTCACGTAATTCTGTTCAGCCGTTCGGGCTGTAGCTGCGACTAAAGTCCCTATGGAAAAATGCATGGGGAAAATGCGTTTTGGGACCCCCATTTTTTCTCGGCCCCCGCTTGACGAATCACCCCGAGACTTTCAGGGTAGGAGCGGAGCGGAGCGCCCCATTCGTTTTGAAAATTTCGCGAAGATTCGTCAATCGGCGCCAAAGTTATTCAAAATAGAATTTTGAGATTACCTATGGAAACTCGGTCCTAACTATAACTATCTACTGGCGACCGCCAGTAGATAATATATATATATAGATATATATATATATATATATATATATTCACTGAAAAAAAACCATAGGTTTCAGGGACGTTATAGTTAGTTGGACATTTGACTTATATAAAACCAAATCGGTACAATTTAACACACTAATAATAATCGTGAGTCCCCTATCTAATCATTCGTTTTGCAAAATTTCTCAAAAAACAACATTCTGCACTGGTGCGCAGGGGCTATTCAAATATGAGGAAAAAATGTATAAGTTAGGCTTCCAATTTGACACAGCTCTTTCCTGCAAAACCCAAATTAATAAAGTCTCATCATCCTGCTTTGGAAAACTCCGAATGATTAAAAAAATCATTCCTTTTTTGCCTCTTGAGTCCCGCAGAACAATAGTCCATGCCTTAATAACGTCCCACCTGGACTACGCAAACAGTCCGTACGTTGGGGCCCCAGCGTACCTCATCAATCGTCTGCAAACAGTGCACAATTCAGCTGCCAGGCTGATGTGTAACATTCCTTATCGCCACTCGATTTCACCTTATCTGGCCAAACTGCACTGGTTACCAGTGAGATATCGCATTCAGTTTAAGGCTCTAGTCCTCGCCTTCAGAGCTCTCAATGGCCGAGGCCCAGCATACCTAATGCCTAGACTCAGGCTGACTCATGCGACGCGGGATCTGAGATCCAACAATCTTCGCCTTATGTTCTGCCCACGATTCCGTCTGGCACGTACGGGTGGCAGGGCTTTTGCCGTGGCCACCTCCAGATTGTGGAATCTTCTACCGGTGGAACTCAGATTTTTGACATCAGAGCCTTTGTTTCGAAGAAACTGAAGACCTGGCTCTTCTCTCGCACCTAGCCTCATCGATCCTCTTCAGTTCACCCTCCCGGACCTTTTTATTCTCTTGTTGTCAGCGCCGGGACACCCCCGTTTGGGGGTAGCTGAGCGCTTTACAAATTCTAAATAAATAAATTACACATTTTTTCCTCATATTTGAATAGCCCCTGCGCACCAGTGCAGAACATCGTTTTTTGAGCAATTTTGCAAAACAAATGATTAAATACGCACGATTATTATTAGTGTGTTAAATTGAATCCATGATTTGGGTATTAAATTCTGAAATACTTACGAGGGAATTTTCCATTTATGTCAGACATACGAGTGTTAAGTAATGTCCTCAGTGGGAAAGACTGGGAAACAATAAAGTTTGAATTGTAACACCAAGGATACAGCACAATCGAAAATATTTAGATCCGCTATTTTGGTCTAACAATGTTTAATTTTGAATGTTTCCAACCATAAAAAATGCTTGAACTCTTGACAACGCAATATGAGGCAATATTATGATGTCAATTCAGTGAAATGTATTTTGTTTCGCAAGTGGTGAAGTCTGTCTTCACGTTTTTTCACTGAAATCACAAGTCACATGATGTTTATTTAATCCCCTGTTTCCCACAACCTCGGCACTCGTGAGCAAGGAAACTAGTTTTCCGAAACGCCTAAAGTCGTATCTTTGCCATAAATAAAATCTGCTTGAAAGCACATTGGTGCCGTGGACCGTTGTCATTTTGGAATCATTACAATGGAACTTTGTGTGTATATATATATATATATTCAATGAAAAAACCAAAGGTTTCACACATGTTATAGTTAGCTGGACATTTCACTCGTAAAAAACCAATGAAATTCCCCCGTTATAGTTAGTTCAGCTAACTATAACTCGCGCGCCCGCTGTGGAAATATGGATTTTTCTGACCAGTTATGTCCCCTATCTTGGACCCCAACGGTTCCATGTATGAATCGCAAGTACATGTATGTTCCCTCCAGTTCCAGTTATGAAGACGCAAACACATGTGCGTCCACCGTCAACATGTCCTCTGTCAGATCCGCCATGAATAGGCCGGATATTCCATTCCTAAGTATGAAAGGCCACCGGCTTTATATGGCTCACTTATGCCATTTTTCAGTCCAGGCAAGTAGGCCCTGATTCTGTCATCAAACTCTTCTTGCCTTCTGCCTCTGAAAGCTCCAGTCTGAGCCTGCATCTGTGACCATGAACTTTGTCTCATTCCCTGCGCGGCTCACGAAGCCTGACATCAGCCTGCTGCTTGCCAAAAACTGTATTTCACCTTCGAAATTATCTGCTCCGTTCCCTGCCCGATGCATTCCTGTCTAGTAGTTTAAGTAAACATTCTTCCAGCTACCGAGCAAAGGCCCGGCTTCTCTGTCTTTATGCAAGTAATTCATAGCCCTATTACTATGGAAGATTTCCGCCCTCGCATCTAGTGTAGACACTTAGACGCTTGTACACGCACTAACAGTCAGTATAGTCAGTATAGAATAAGATTCTACTCGAAGAGACCTCTCTTTTGGATAACATAGTTCTTTAAACATAGGATGTTAGATATGATTTGGGATTAGGTTGACTTGACCCTCCAGACTTCTGTCGCCACATGTAGAGCTAAATGTCAAGTCCCCTTCACCCCCTAGTTGCACGTCAATTACACGTCATGCTGCTGCGCGCGCATTTCTGCCAAGTATTTCTGCTGACATTGCGAAATTCTTTCATAGAACCACCCTATTATGACATCACATCTAATGACGTTCTTTCATCACTCCCAGTTACGCCTATTTTTACTACGTATGAATATATTATCACCACTATCAATTGTTACGCCTCTTGTATTTGCTTCACTGTAATGCCTATTGTATAAAAGTAATTGATTGTCAATAACGTGTGTACTTCACTTCCTGAACCTTCGTGGTGATGGAACTTGGAGCAACCGATTATAATCGACCATTGGAATAAAGCCCATTCCGAACCTCTAATACCACGGATTCTGCCTCTTATTTACTGAGCTATTTTATTATGTTTCTGTATCAAATTAAGTCCCGGTAATTAAATTATTTACCACATAAATGGCGCCCGAACAGGGACACTTTCTCATCACACGCGCCGGCGGTGAGTTGCAGGCCCGGTCTCCTGCCACAGCTGGACGGACAATAACGCGTACCAGCAGGATTTCCTGTATCTCCCTCCGGTCAAGCGGGGGCGACTGAGGCTGCGATCAACACCCAGACGAGGCGGTGAGAAGTGCGAAGTATCCCGACCAGAGCCTAGCTGAGAGAGCAAGATCCGAGGTATACAGAGGCCCACCAGTTTCCGAAGTCCCGAGTCGAGTCCAGTTTCCGAAGTGTTCGAGTCGAGTCCAGTCCGGTTCAAGTTCAGTTCAGTTTCCGAGGCCTTCCGTTTCCGAGCTACCCGGTGAGTACCATTACTGGGGAGGCGTTCTGACGTGCACATAGGTTGTGCCGGTCAAGACGGGTTTGGGTACACAAAATCCGGTCTGCACTGTTTCAGCAGTGTATCTGTACTGTTTAGCAGTATATCTAGTATATCAAGTATATAAATTCAGAATAATTCAGTTAATGTCGAGTATTATGTTTAGTGATTAAAGTTTTCCTTAGATCGTCATCATTATTGTTGCTCAGTTAAATGTTAAATGTTAAATGTTTTTAAGTACGTTCTGCATATTGTGGTGTGAATGACTGTTCATTATCGTGTTTACTGTATTAAGTTTGTTCAAAATCAAGTATCAGATCAGTTTTCAATATGCCGCTCTTTTCGAAATTAAGGCAGATCACAACAAGAAAAGGGGTACTCGAAGAAGCTGTCCCTATTCCTCCTAGGGACACTCCAGGGTACTTCATGTATCATAAACATGGCTTAGACGCTATATTATTTCTTGATTTATGGGTAGACTACACCAAGGAATTACCAGAAAGTCAGAGGTGGCCCGCAGCTGGGACCTGGGATGCAGAGTGCATCATGAAAGTAGAGGAAGAGTTATGGAAAAGGAAAGTCAGACAGTCACAGAAAGACGCCGTTGAGTTATGGCGTAAAGAATCTCATAGACATACAGAAAAAGCACTCCGACAGGAAGAGAAAAATAAAGAGAATTCAAATAAAGTCCGAGAAAATCTATTAATTGAAGAAGGTACACGAGTGAAATCAGAACAAGTAGACAGACAAAGAAATGCCCTTATGAATGGTATGTATCCCCTTCTGGCCGAAGGATTACCTAAGGCTACTCCGGAGATACCAAAAGACTTGCCACCCCCATTATTTCCAATAAAGGTACATCCTAAGGGGCATCCTAGAACCGCAGAAGACGTTTTTCTTTCCTCATATTTAGATGACGCAGCTCCCGAGTATGCAAATTCCACCCCACATAGACCGCCTGCCAGGGAGGTTCAACGCCAAGATCCAGTATCTGTATCTCTACAGCAACAAATCCTGACACAAGTTCCGGCAAGCACATCTGTTTCTACATCTGTTCCTGCAGCTACTTCTATAGCCGTGTCCACACCTATAGTTGCTGTATCACGTTCAACGAATCCTTTTACGCCCGATACCCCAGACGGGGCTACGGGAGGTGCTACCAACATTTTTTCTACGCCACCCAGAATAAATAAACTTACCTTTCAAGAGTCAGCACATTCACGTACCCCCAAACTCATAAATGCCTGTACGCTTAAGGAACTTCTTGTAGATTGTAGATATGACCCTGTGCCCGGCAAAGAGGACGAAATGATCATGGCATCATTACGTATCAGACGAGCCGCGGTGTATTTAGGGAAGATACCAGGAATGACTGTGCATCTAGATAATATATACCATTTTGTCCAAACAGGGCGAGATTCTGAATGTATTAACAGAGCTATGGAATACCAGAAAGTGGAGATACAGGGGGAACTGTTACGTTTCCTCATAAATTGTGTGATCAGAAATCAAGACCGACCGGGGGTAGACCCGGAAGCAATGCAAATTCTTACCAGATGGAGCCAGAATATATCAGAAGGGAGACATGATAAGCAAAATTGTATAATAGCCATGTGCCGAAAGATCCGTAAAGAAATAGAACGCCTACACGAAGAAAGATTAGCGGTAGATCAGTTCGAACAAGGCGAGGAGGAAGGATCAGGACTGCCCACAGGACAGTCAGACACCATAGCCTATGTAGGTAGAGGAAGATCTTGTAATAGTACTAGATGTCTTATTGACCCGATACGTCCGATATGTCCAGACAATAACAGGAATGTCCAAACACCTATAATTAATATAAGGTCTAACGAGCATTCGTTCCAAGCCGCTGACAAATTACTCCGAGAACGAAGGGGTTATCATTTTCTCGATTCTATGGATGAACAAGAATTAGCCAGGTCAGCCGTCCATTGGGTTGACAGTCCCGGAAAGTATGGTGATGATACAGTAGCACGCACATTTTTGAATCTCACCCCAGATGAACAGCGTTTAGCTGGGATTTATATGATTCAACAACTCCTTATACTATATCAGAGTCAGCATTCGGATCCTGGTCCCTTACCTGATATATTGACTGAATTACTCATGAATAGATGGAGAGGTTCAGGTACTAAATTAATTAAAGAAATACTAGAATCAAGAAAACAGTACATTCTTTTTGCATGCCCAGAACATGTCTCATTGCCCATCAAGGAAAGAACCACGTATTACATGGACAGACAGAATCCCTTACGAGAAGTGCACCCAATAAAAGGCGAGGACAATGAGTTTAAACGCGTATTTGTATATACGCCCATATCGAAAATAGAATTGTTAGAAATGAAGAAAGTGGTACCCAGTCATGACAAAGACCCAGCGGGTTTTCACCGAGAAATTAAAGATATGTTACTCATGGGAGAGTATACCTATCCCGACATTATGACAATATTAAAGGTATTGATGCCTGCTGGCATTTATGAAAAACTCAGGGAAAAAGAGTGGGAGGTAGGAGACCAAAAGATAGAATGGTCAGCATTAGAAGCAGAAGAAAAGGCCCGAACTGCAGGAGCAGGGCTTGGGGATAAAACTAAAGCACTACCAGGTTTACTAGTACAGGTACTGCCACGTTTATTAACTACGAAAAAGGAAGATTGGGGTACAATTTCAGCCTGTAAACAGAAGCAAGATGAAGACACTAGTGATTTCTATGCCAGATTTGAAAAATGTTTTGGTATAAATAGTGGCATAAAAGCAAGTAGCGAATCATACCCACATCTGTTTGTGACAAAATTAGTAGAAAATGCCTTGCCTCAAGTGAAGAACAGAGTATTAAAATTCGAGAGTACCTGGCAAGGTAACACTCCATCACAAATGTTACAAATGTTACAGTACCATCACAATAGAATTAGAGAGGAACAAGAACATGAACAAAGACGCATGAAAGACACGAAAATGAAAATGCTAGTCTCCCAGACAGTTCCAGCTGAAGGACATAAAAAGGGTACGACACATTCCAGTGATTCAACAGGACCTGTAAAAGGGACATGCAATTATTGTAAAAAGCCAGGCCATTACGTACACGATTGTCCAGTGTTGAAACATAATATCGCCATAGGTAATACAAAAGAAAGACCACGGCCACCTAGACAGGATCAGAATGAACAAGGAGCCCCGCAGCATGCACAGTCCATGCCAGCTCCACCACAGTCTATACAGTTTGTGCCAGCTGCACCAGCGCTGCCTGTTGCTGCCACACAAACCACGACACGACAACTGTACCAGACCGCACAGTACGACTATCCTGATTATCAGCGATACGCATGAACAAGCCTAGAGAGGGAAGTTGACTTACCCCTTATCGAGGTCCCTGTAGACCAAGAAGGACCTTATGTACATAGTGAATTATTAGGCCAAGACAGAAAATTTTTACTCGATACAGGGGCAAGTCGAACAACTATAAAACGTAGTGAAGTTCCAGGGGCACCCCTCTCAGGCTCACAGAATATTTCCCTTGGTTTTTCAGGAAAACCTATTGTTAATGAAGTGTCACAACCTCTTCCACTTACGATAGGACCTTTGACCCGAACTACAGATTTATTGCTTACTAAATCATGTCCAGAAAACTTGTTAGGAATAAAAACACTGAAAGCTCTAGGAGCTATAATATGTTGTTCTCCGGAAGGAGTAAGATTGTTTTTACGTGATTTTAAAGGTCACTATGTGTCTAGAGACATGGATCCCCGACTGCAGACTTTACCTACACATCTATGGGCACAAGGCCCTACAGATGTTGGTTGCATGAACATTACACCATATCGAGTCACACTAAAGGCAGGAGTGGTACTACCACGAATGCGACAATACAAGTTACCACCAGATGCTGTAGTGGCTTTACTGCAAATCATTGACGAACTCATTGCCCAAGGAGTGGTTGTGGAAACAGACTCTAATGTATGTAATTCACCGATAATTCCGATTCTTAAACGAACAGATCCGAAGGCCCCGCCAGTATATCGATTGGTTATTGATCTGCGCGAATTGAACAAATGCATTGTGCCACAATTCCCTGTGGTCCCAGATATCTCGTCATTACTGACAGCTATTGATTCCGAAGCAACATTCTTTACTGTAATTGATCTCAAGAATGCCTTTTTCAGCGTCCCAATAGATCCGGAAAGCCAATATTTGTTCGGATTTAGTTTAAATGGACGTAGCTTTAAATTCTCCCGCGCACCTCAAGGATTTACAGAAAGCCCCAGCATCTATAGTCAAGCACTGAAACGAGAACTCGACAGTATCCACATGCCAGTTAACACTGCCTTGCTTCAATATGTCGATGATCTGCTGATCACCGCTAGAAGCGAACCCGAATGTGAGAAAGCATCGCTGACAGTTTTACAATTTCTAGACGAAAAGGGGCACAAGGTGTCCCCTTCTAAGCTGCAATTCTGTGTCCAGCGAGTTGTTTATCTTGGACACTCGCTGTCCAAGGAGGGAAGGCAGCTTACACCCGACCGCATTCAGTTAATAGCTAACATGCCAATACCCAAGACACAAAAGGAGGTGCGGGCTTTCATAGGCCTCACTTCATATTGTAGGCAGTGGATCCCTCAGTATGCATTTCTAGCAAAACCACTCATTCAATTGACAACACAGGAGGCAGCCACATCGACTGTTCTCCCTTGGACTCAGGAACATACACAAGCTTTTGAAAGCCTAAAGAAAGCTTTATGTCAAGCACCTGTCTTAGCAACGCCATGTTACAGTAAACAGTTTACACTTTTTGTTACAGAACGTGAAGGTACTGCCTTGTCAGTACTCACACAGGAACAAGCGGGAGCACACAAACCATGTGCTTATTTTTCTAGTACATTAGATCCCGTAGCTCAGGCTCTGCCTGCATGTCTGAAATCAGTGGCAGCAACAGCTTTAGCAATCAGACAAAGCGATGCCATAGTGTTAGGACATCCATTGACAGTTCAAGTACCACATGCAGTAGAGGTTCTCGTGAATCGAACGCAAACACAACACTTGACTATAGCGCGACTTACAGGGTACGAGTTAACATTGTTTCAGCCACATATAGAAATCAGACGTTGTAACACATTGAATCCTGCCACACTTTTACCTGTGATCGGAACAGACCCACTAGCCCATGACTGTATTGAAGTTATTACAATCACGACGAAACCCAGACAAGACTTAACCGATGTCCCATTGTCAGACCCAGACCTGACGTTGTATGTAGATGGTTCATGTATGAGAACAAGTACAGGAGAGTTAGTGGCCGCTTACGCAGTCACAACAGACACTGAAATCATTGAAACAAATTGCATAAATACCTTGTCAGCTCAAGCCGCAGAGCTCATCGCTCTGACACAAGCCTGTATTCAAGCCACAAATAAAAAAGTCAACATATACACTGATTCACGTTATGCATTCGGAGTTGTACATGACTTCGGCGTGCTGTGGCGAGAGAGAGGTTATTTAACTTCCCACGGTGCCCACATTCAGCACGGACCCCTCATTCATGCCTTATTAGATGCAATACATCTACCCACTGCAATATCAATTATGAAATGTAAAGCTCATACGAAAGTTACTGATATCATTTCTCAAGGCAATGATCTAGCTGACAGAACAGCTAAACAGACTGCTCAAACTCAAACATCCGACATGACAAAGGCAATAGTCCCGACGCCAACACATTGTATGACGGTTAAAGATCCTACTCTTGACATAATTGACATACAGACACATGCTACACCAGACGAAATAAAGAAATGGACTGAATCAGGAGGGATTCAAACGGATCAAGGATGGATGATGAAGGAAAAATCTGTGTGGTTCCTTCCTGATTCAATGGTCCAGGTTATAATTAACACTATACACAGTCCCGCACATCTAGGAGAAAAAGCTATGCTAGATAGCATTCAACACATTTGGTTCAATAAACATTTACGAGCAGCAGCCAAACAAAAAGTTCGTACCTGTATGATCTGTTGCCAGTTCAACCCAGGAAAAAGCGTTCCCGTAGAACAGGGTGGATTTCAGCCTCCTGATCACCCTTTTGAAGTCCTCCAGATGGATTATATCCAGATGGAACGATGTAGAGGATTCAAATATGTTCTCGTAGTTGTTTGTGCTCTTTCCCGTTGGACGGAGGCATACCCGGTTTCAGATTACACTGCCCCGACTACTGCCAAACAGTTGGTTCGAGAATTCTTCCCACGATACGGTTTACCACGTGTTGTTCACTCAGATAACGGCCAGCCGTTCTCATCCGAATTAATGAAACACGTTTCACTTTTGTTAGGCTATCAGTGGAAATTCCACTGTGTCCGACACCCCGAAGCAGCAGGTCTCGTAGAAAGACATAATCAGACCCTGAAAATTAGATTGTCCAAAATATGCAGAGAGAAAGGTGTCGACTGGGTAGTAGCATTACCAGTTGCACTCTTTTACACAAGAATGGTAGCACACTCTCGAACAGGGCTATTCCCGTATGAAGTGATCTTCGGCAGACCACCAAATATGTGGGGGACGCCCATACCACGCAAAATAACTGATATTGACTGTAATATGCTGACAGATTACTTGGCCTCCTTGATGTCTGCACTACAATCTTGTCGTTCACAGGTAGCTGCAGCTTTTCCTGACAACACTGAGGTGAAGCCCCATGACGTAGTCCCGGGGGACCTGGTCTTAGTGAGGAACTTTGATCGAAAGACTCAGCTGGATCCTAGGTGGAAGTCGCCTCAGCTGGTTTTGCTCACCACAAGGACAGCCGTGAAGATCGAGGGCAGAAAAGGCTGGATTCATTCAAGTCATATCAAGAAATTTCATGGACTACCAGCGGATGTGAATACCACACCTCGTGTGTCTTCACCCATTGACTCAAAACTTCCTTTTGTTGAAAAGAGTAATTCCGAACATTATAAACTGAAACTCAGATCCAATCAGTCAAGCAATTTGATTGTTTAAGTCCTCTCCAAGGTGAAGCGGTTGAATTGTCTCTGACATGTATCCCTTGGACCTGAATAGAAACCACACTCGAAAAATGTTGAAACGACAGGCGTACTGTAAATCACTGCGTAGTCATTGCATAGAGACGTTATTAATTTTGTTTTTCTTAAGTCTTTTAATAATTACTGCAAGTATATTGTTGCACATATATTATCCCATTTCTAGACATGTTTATAATATTACTGCTGAACATTCTTTTAGTGAATTACCTCCGCTTGAGTTGTCTTATAGATTTGCGCTGCGCAATAACACGTTTATCAGTATGTTACATCATTCCCATCAGGTTAGCAATGCTACAAATTGTTGGATATGTGGCCGACTCCCTCCCTATCAGAATTATAAAGGAATTCTACCTCTCTTTCCACACCCGTTCACACACAACGGCTCCTGTGGAGCATGGTTTAGTTTAATTAATTCTCTAGATTCGAATTCTGCAGTTTATCAAGATAACTGGGTATGGGGAAATTTGAACTTAGTTTTGCTTAAGGTCTGCTACCCTAACAAGGAGGGACTTCCCCAGAGAACAGGAACTGATCTAGAAAATGAAGTGTATGGATTAGGTAATTTTACGCTTAATCTTATGATCCTAAATGTCGAATCCGAAGCTACTCCAATTTTGCCCGCTATGTCAATATTTCCAGTAAAGGGTGAACTATGTGTAAGAAAAAATGGTTCCATACATATGGGCCATAGTAGATGCACCACTGTAGTAGAATTTAGTGATCAAGGCAAGTCTACATTTAGAGCTTCCCGCCATTCCTATTTCATATGTGGTCAGACGGCATATGTACGTTTGCCTCTAGATTGGGATGGCACTTGCTATATTGGATTCCTTTTGCCACCTGTTTTCCTAGCTCCTCCTGATTATCACAGAAATACTCATTTAGTATATAATAGAGTAAGGTGAGATCTCCCAATAGTCGATTACACTGAAACAGCATGGGAAAAATACACAGATTTCAATAAAGGTCTCTTTCCCTATATAGGTACAGTTACCAATAGTAAGCTGATACGTAGATTAACCAGAACCCTTGAAGCAGTAGTGAACGAAACTATTTCCGCCTTAGGCAATTTAACAGAAGAGCAGTCTGCTATGCGGATTGTTGTGCTTCAAAACCGTCTTGTCCTTGACGTCATCCTGGCCGATAGGGGCGGAGCTTGTAGGGTCATCGGATCAAGCTGCTGCATTTTCATACCAGAAAATTCGCCATCTGTATATAAAGCCATAACCCGCCTTCATAAAATTGTAAGCCAGATACACCAGAACCCAGGCACCTGGACTTGGTCCGGTTGGTTTTGGAGTGTATTATCTACCTTTAGATGGAAGGTCCTATCTTTCTTAGGTATTGGCCTTCTCATACTATTCAGTTGCTGTCTATGTCTACAATGTGGACCAGCGATCTGTGGTCTGTGTGCCACATCGTGTATTCCACCACCAGGATTTCGTTCGTCCCAGAAGGAAAAAGAAGAACAAATGATGCTATATGAACAGATCAATGGATTGATGAAGATTGATATCTCTTAACGGGCAAGTAGGGGACAAGGAGGGAATGTGGAAATATGGATTTTTCTGACCAGTTATGTCCCCTATCTTGGACCCCAACGGTTCCATGTATGAATCGCAAGTACATGTATGTTCCCTCCAGTTCCAGTTATGAAGACGCAAACACATGTGCGTCCACCGTCAACATGTCCTCTGTCAGATCCGCCATGAATAGGCCGGATATTCCATTCCTAAGTATGAAAGGCCACCGGCTTTATATGGCTCACTTATGCCATTTTTCAGTCCAGGCAAGTAGGCCCTGATTCTGTCATCAAACTCTTCTTGCCTTCTGCCTCTGAAAGCTCCAGTCTGAGCCTGCATCTGTGACCATGAACTTTGTCTCATTCCCTGCGCGGCTCACGAAGCCTGACATCAGCCTGCTGCTTGCCAAAAACTGTATTTCACCTTCGAAATTATCTGCTCCGTTCCCTGCCCGATGAATTCCTGTCTAGTAGTTTAAGTAAACATTCTTCCAGCTACCGAGCAAAGGCCCGGCTTCTCTGTCTTTATGCAAGTAATTCATAGCCCTATTACTATGGAAGATTTCCGCCCTCGCATCTAGTGTAGACACTTAGACGCTTGTACAAGCACTAACAGTCAGTATAGTCAGTATAGAATAAGATTCTACTCGAAGAGACCTCTATTTTGGATAACATAGTTCTTTAAACATAGGATGTTAGATATGATTTGGGATTAGGTTGACTTGACCCTCCAGACTTCTGTCGCCACATGTAGAGCTAAATGTCAAGTCCCCTTCACCCCCTAGTTGCACGTCAATTACACGTCATGCTGCTGCGCGCGCATTTCTGCCAAGTATTTCTGATGACATTGCGAAATTCTTTCATAGAACCACCCTATTATGACATCACATCTAATGACGTTCTTTCATCACTCCCAGTTACGCCTATTTTTACTACGTATGAATATATTATCACCACTATCAATTGTTACGCCTCTTGAATTTGCTTCACTGTAATGCCTATTGTATAAAAGTAATTGATTGTCAATAACGTGTGTACTTCACTTCCTGAACCTTCGTGGTGATGGAACTTGGAGCAACCGATTATAATCGACCATTGGAATAAAGCCCATTCCGAACCTCTAATACCACGGATTCTGCCTCTTATTTACTGAGCTATTTTATTATGTTTCTGTATCAAATTAAGTCCCGGTAATTAAATTATTTACCACACCGCAATGCACTGCTGATGACGTCACATATTACATCACTCATGACATGGTCAGTGACATCACTCATGACATCACTGATGACATCTCAAATGACATAACTGATGACATCATTCAGAGAATGTGTGTTTTTCAGAAAATTACATATGTTTTATATATGTATATCTCAAGGTCGATGGAAGAATAAATGGGAATTTAAGTGTCTAAATGGATGAATTGTTTTTGAAAAATTGATTGTATAACTGACTGATTAAGTGTATCTTAGTGAATGCATGGCTTAGTGAGTAATGTTTAAATATGTAAATATCTGTATCAGTCTCTCACTTTGTGTATAAGTGGCTGCATGGGTTGGTGAGTAGCTACATGGGTGTCTATATAGGTTATTAGTTGGTTTTTTGAGTATCAGTGTCTGATGTCTGTATGGTTCGGTGGGGGGTATTACGTAGTGCATAGGTGCATGAATGAGTGACTCACTCTTTGTATGTGTTGAAGACAGCATGTGTGCAGGACTCTATGGGTGAATGAGTGTGTGCATGGGTGTGTTAGTGAGTGAATGACTGTCTCAATAGTGTCTCTATGAGTAACTACATATGTTTTAAACTAGTATATGTGACAATTGGTGTATATAAGCAAGTATATGTGAGAGTGAGAGATTGGAAGAGTTCCTGTATGAATAAGTATGTGTTTTATAAGTGATTGTTTAAAAGACTAAGTATGTGTAAGTTTCTGTAGAAGTAAGTGTGGCGGTGTGTGTATAACTGTATATGCAAGTAAATGTATGTTTGATTCTTTATTAGCATGAGTGACTATGTGTGTGAGTACCTCTATGGATGAGTGGCATTGTGTAACAGGATGTATACGTGTATGAGTACATATGATGAGTGAGTACATGTATGAGTGACTGTACAGGACTGTTGGTGAATGAGTGGATGTGTATGTGGATCTTAGAATTACTGAATAGGTTGTTGTAACTGGTATTGGTATGTCCATTGTTTTTAAAATTTTAATTTCTATTTTTGAATGTGTGTATCAAAGGTTATTTTAGGGGCAGAGGTGGTCTGCCACTCTATCACAAGGATGATGTCATCAGTGATGTCATCAGTGATGTCATTTGAGATGTCATCAGTGATGTCATGAGTGATGTCACTGACCATGTCATGAGTGATGTAATATGTGACGTCATCAGCAGTGCATTGCGGGCGCGCGAGTTATAGTTAGCTGAACTAACTATAACGGGGGAATTTCATTGGTTTTTTACGAGTGAAATGTCCAGCTAACTATAACATGTGTGAAACCTTTGGTTTTTTCATTGAATTTCTAAGGTTTTTTAAATGCTAATTCCTAACTATAACGTGTGTGAAACCCATGGTTTTTTCAGTGAATTTGCAAGGTTTTTTAAATGCTAATTCCTAACTATAACGTGTGTGAAACCCATGGTTTTTTCAGTGAATTTGCAAGGTTTTTTAAATGCCAATTCCTAACTATAACGTGTGTGAAACCCATGGTTTTTTCAGTGAATTTGCAAGGTTTTTTAAATGCTAATTTTTTTATTTTCTTCTATTTTTTAAACATATATTTTTTTTAATTTTCTATCCTTTTTTTAAGACTATGGTTAAATTTTTAAAATTCTATAATATGTTTTTTTTTAAATATTTTATAAAATAAACAGGTAAAATTTATTAGCAATACATTTTTTCCTTTTTTTTTTATTTATTTTTTAGTACGCGTACCGTAAGCTTACGGTAAGCGTACGGTTTACGCAATGCCCGTAATTTATCTACGCTGTTTGCGTATAGTTACGCAATTTGCGTAGCCGCGTGTAGTCCGCGTGGGACGCGTACGCGTGTACGCTACACGCGCACGTTACGCGGAAGTGTCGGGTAGTGACTGTTATGCGCATGCGCGCAAGCGCGTGTCTTTTTTACGCGCATGCGTACTTTTTGCCGTAAGCGCACCGTAAGCGTACCGTAAGCGTACGGTAGGTCATGTTATCATGAAACACAACTTTTGATTGGTTGAAACTACTTTCAGTTCTAGAACTCTCCTACACCACACCCATTCCCCTAATTTCTGCTTGTGATCCCTTAGGAGAAGGAGCTGGGTTGTCTTTGTGATACGATGGCAGAACAGCAGAGCCCTTCTGAGAGTGAGGCTAGCACTAGCAGCACTACCTTGAGGCAGAGAGCGAGGAAACAAAAGACCTCTTATGTATGGGATTATTTTACTTTTCCTGAAGGCCAGCAAAAGGTAAATGCACCCTTAGTGACTTGCAAGCTGTGTCAGCGTGTACTTTCAAGAGGTAATCCTGACAGGAAGTATTCCTTTGGGAATCATACCATGATGAGGCACCTCAAGGATGTACACAAAAGGACACATGCTCGACTTACTGGAGGTAACCCTTCAGTAAGTCAACCAAGCACATCCACAGCAGCTCAGCCTGGACCATCATCTGCAGGGCTGAGTCCTTCTTCTGCAGGTCAGGTGAGCCCTTCATCTGTGGGGGGAGCATCTCCTTTTGCTGGCCCTCTGGAAATTAACCCTCGATTTCTGAGGGTTGATATTCGATGCGCCTCTTGTCATGATCTAATTTGTCATAGGGAGACCAGTGTTTCCCTAGTGAACCTCAAAATAGATCAGCACACTTGTCGCAGAGACTAATTTTCCCAATCTTTCTTTCCTCTGTCCCTGCATGAACACAACGGCTCTTTTAAGAGCCAAACTTATCTTTCATCTTTTTTTTATATATGTTTTTAAAAACTTTTTTTTTTTTTTTTTTTTTAAAACACTAAAAATCAATTATCACATTACAAGGTCTTTGAGAGACTACAATTATTATTATTGACTTACCATACCCACTCGAAAAAATATTTATTCATTTGTTTTTTTTAAAAATTGCTTTAAAAATGGTTCTAGTTTTCGAAAATTTTCTATATCAATCTGAAAAAAAAGAAAAAAGTATTAATATTTTTAAAACATTTTATAATACAGTACACATATTTACATATTTATCAAAAAATATTTTTGCCTTATTTTTGCTGTTTTCAGAATATATTGCATTTCACTATAAATTGTGAAAGCAATTGCATTCATCATTTTACAGCGGGCAAAAAAAAATAACAATCTCAAAGATTGTATTAAAAAAGCCCAGAATCTCTTTTTACTTAAACTTAACATTATAGAAATGCATAATATTCTAAAAAAATATCATCTAATATCAATACTTATTTCTTTAAAATACCGTCTGATATGTTTGTTTCAGAAGTATAATCACAATATTATATCTCAAATAACTCCACATTACATCTGGTTCCATTTCCTTTAGGCCAAATAGTAATTTTAAAATTCTTTTTTGATTAAATTTCCAATGGTAATCCAATAAAATTCTAAAGTTTTATTTGTACAGATCTCACCGATTCTCTGTAACATATTGGTTCCCTAAATATTTATTAATAATTTATTAAGTCCACAATAGAATTGTTTACCTTTCCACATGGCCAAATAGTAATTTAAAAAATCTTTTTTGAAAAAATTTCCAATGGCACTCCAATAACATTCCAAAATTTAAATTGAGCAGATGTTACCGATTTTCTCTAAATTTTTGGTTTTCGAAAGTTTCATTAAAAATTAAAAAAGTCCACATTACAATTGGTTATCTTTCCATTAGGCCAAATGATAATTTAAAAAATCTTTATTTTTGAAAATTCCAATGGTAATCCAATAAAATGGTAAAATTGTTTTGTCCAGATCTTGCCAAGTCTCTCTAAAATTTAGGTTTCAGGAAGATTAGATAGGAATTTGCTAAATCAAAAGGCAAACGTTGCTTAAAAACCAATTGGGAATCATTACACAGTGTCCAGCCTTTTTCACATTTAAGATAAACTGTGTAATGTCCAGAAGTAACAGTAGGTCCTTCATGGAAAATTATTGCAACAGTTACAAAAGTTTTTCCTGAAATTGATAATTGCTGTCCTGTAAACTTCTTTATTAAAGTATCCAATTTTGAACCATCAGCTCTACATCGTTGCATCATTAAAATTACATACTGTCCGTATTCCTTTAAAATTAATGTTGAAAACATGTCAGATTGACACTCACCGCATTGCATGCTATGATTAGCATCTTTAACTAATTTAGCAAAAGTGACTGTTTTAGTCTCTGGCAATGTCAAAAAAATAAACCTTTCATTATCAACATTAGAGCCACATATATTATAACAGTTTTCACAACTATGTTCCCATTTATAAGAGAGACCAAATAAATTATCAAATGCAACTTCTTCTTCTTCCAGTACCTGAAGAAAAAACATCAAAAATTTGTGTGCATCTTGCTGTTCATTTTGAGAAAACTGTGTTCGTCCTGAACATACATCTAAAAGTTTTCTAATTTCAGTAGCACTTTCTATTTGAGTTTTATCATTACTCAGCTTTTGAAAAAGGAGACTCAGCTCTGAACAGAATCTTTTTCCCTGATTTACTATTATCTGCTCTTGCAAACTTTCCAGATAAAATGCAACATTCAGCACTACATTTGCGTAGCAGTTGACACCAGAGCTATTTTCAAAATGACATCCTACAACCTGTTCTTCTTTTTCCTTACTCTTTTTGCTTGCAATTACATCACTCCTCTTTTTTTTCCTCCTCTGTACATCTTCATCACAGATATTCTCATTTCTCCTTTTACGAGAAACTACACGTTTCTCCAACACAGGATACTGACCTAAATGAGGAGCATAGCTTCTTCTTAATCTATTATACTCCTTTACACAATTTGTATCAGCACTAACTTTTGAGTCATCAAAGTCTATCATGAATAAACCTGATAATGTTTTCACTCGTGACAAAGCAACATATGCCATACCTTCTTTGAACACAGTTGAACCAATGTTCACAAATGCACAATCTACAGTCAATCCTTGAGACTTGTGAATAGTTACAGCATATGCTAGCGAAAACGGAAACTGCTTCCTACGTACATATAAGTCTTTCACAAGCATGAAACGAACTGTACAACGACAAATGTCTTTAACTTCTTCTATCTGATCAAATTTTATTTTTAAACATTCAATTCCATCTTTTTTCTGATAATTAATAAAACCCACAACTCTTCCCATAGCTCCATTAACTAAACCTTTTTCAACATCCAAATTTCTCCTTAAAAATACTCTACAGTTCATGCAAACTTATAGATTTTTTTCTAATCCAGCTGTTTTGGAAATGTTCTTCTCTAGTGAATCCAATTTATTTTTCAGTGTGCCTGTTACTGTGACAGTAATTCTTCCATCCTCAATTTTGTCCACTGCTTCTAATTTCCTGATCTCTTCCTTTTCCAATTTCAAAAGCTCCTCATTGAATATTGAGCATTCACGTAGAGTTGGCATTAAGCAGATGATACTTTTGTTTTCTGCAATGTTCTTGTATATCTTCTCTGCAACTATTTCTTCCTTTGGAAATAAATTATGTAGCAGCCGACTCTGTAATGCTTTTTTGCCAACTTCTGTGAGTAGTCCAATTCTGATATCTTTCAGAATACTTCCATATTCTTCATCGCTTGCTTGCCTCATATTAGTAGTAAGTTCCTTGTACTCAAATAAGGACCAAATATTTGTATTTCCGATGCTTCCCAATGACTTCTTTGTGTCTTCATGTGTGACAGTATTAAACACTGGTTGTCCTTTAACTGGAGTAAGTTGCAAAAGATCTCCAAAAACTATGACGTGTTTTCCACCAAATAACATGTCATAGTCTGTCTTCAGAATTTGCTGCATTCTTAAATGCACAAAGGCAAGCATTAAGTTTGAAACCATGCTCACCTCATCAATAATGAGAACTTGCATCTTCTTCAAGACTCTTGAAACTTCCAAGGATGCTTCTCCAGTTAGCTTGTTGTATTGTATTTTGTTCTCATGCTCCACTGGTAACATTAGCAAACGATGTAAAGTGATTCCTTTTATGTTATATGCTGCTAACCCAGTTGGAGCAGTAACCACACAAGACAAAGTAGAATCCGTTTTTTGCTGTAGGTAGCTTCTGATGACTTTAATTAGGAAACCTTTTCCAGTTCCAGCTTGTCCGCTTACATACATCCTGATTGGATGAAATGATGTGCATGAGCACTCTTTTTTTCATGTAGAAATCCGTGATCAATTTTGTTTCTGATCTCTTCATAAATTTGTTGCTGCTCTTCGTTCAGTTGTCTTTCCAAATTTTGTAAGTCTATAAATTCTTCTTGAGCTTGATTCATAGCCGTTTCCACTTCATTCATGGCTATTGATGCTTCATTTTCAACGATTGGTTGTCCTAGGGGATCTTGATTGAGTGTTTCTGAACTTTGGCTGTCCTGAGAACTGTCTCTAGCTATTTCTGCTGCAATTGTAGTTTCCTGTTCAATTTCTTCATTTAACATTTGCAGATAACTTGAGAATGTACTGCATTGTATGCTGTCTTTGCAAGCATTAAAAGAATCTTCATAGCTTTGAAATTCTCCCAGTAGTTCATCCTCTGTACGCCATGGTTTAAACAACTGTAAAAGAGCCAAGTAGTAAAATTCCTTCTTGTCAGTAGTGTCGCAACTCAGCTTCCTGTGATTTATCAAACTTCCTTTTGTTTGCTTCACCAAACATCCTTCCTCACCAATGACTTTATATTTTCCATTGTTGATGTCTTCTGCGGCTTTCCGTGAATAAATGTAGTTCTGCAGCACTTCATAGAGACACATGTTCTCCAGATGTTGACTTCTCTTGGGATAATATGTGTCCAACATGTTTGATTTCAAAATATCTGTACTTTCTGGGTCATTCTCGGCCAAATATTCAATTTGTCCAACAGATTTTAGTACCCGATTTCTCATTGCTGCAAGGCCTAAACTTGCCCAAATTATTCTTCTTGACTTCGAGTAGAGACTTGCAGAAGATAACCTATCTGAACATTCGTAGGATCCAATTTCTCGATGCGATAACATCTTCAAACTGAAACTGTACAGCTTCTTACTGACAGTCTTCTCGTGAGAAATCTCTTCCCACATTTCCTTCAATTCTGTTTTTTCTGATTTCGTAATGTAAGACGTTACATATCGAGCAACAGCAATGGAATTGTCAGCTACATACTGTATATCCATGTTAGCGTTCCACATGGATAAAATAACTGGGTTGTAGTCATTTATATTTTTTGATTCTTCTTTTCTTTTAAGGTTGTAGGTATTCTTAGGTGATTTTCTTGTGATAGTATGTCTCACAGCTGACATAAAACTGTTTACTCTTCCATTTGAAAGAACAGGTCTAGGAAATCCAAATCGACATTTAGGGCCTCATGTAGGTAGCCAAATACCGGTCGGTAACGGCCGATTTTCGGTAATTATACCGTTACCGACCGGTATTTTGGCTTTTGAGATGTAGGGGGCTCATTTCTGTATTTGGTAATTTACCGAATCGGTAAAATTACCGAATCGGTAATTTTACCGATTCGGTAAATTCCGAATACAGAAATGAGATGTAGGGGGAGTGTGTGGGTGTTGTTTGGAGTCGGTATTTACCACCAACTAATAGTTGGTGGTAAATAATGAATGGATGTGTGAAAGCATTTCATAGCGCTTAGAAGTGTGCAATGTGGCAGACATACATGCCCTTAGGGCATGTATGTGTGCCACATGTGCACACATGGCCGAATCAGGGGTGCAACAGGGTGTCAATGTGACACCCTGCCACCCTTGCATGTGTTCCCCCCATTACCGAATCGGTATTTACCGATTCGGTAATGAGGCATACCTTCCCATCAATGGGAAGGTATGCCTCATTACCGAATCGGTAAATACCGATTCGGTAATTACCGAATTTTACCGAATCGGTAATATTTACCGACTCATTACCTACATAGCATTTACCACTTCATAAATACCGAATCGGTATGATTCGGTATTTATGAAGTGGTAAATGCAAGCCCACCTACATAAGGCCCTAAGTGTAGTATTTATCTTTGCTCTTGTATTTCCGTCGACAGTATTTTCCACACCGATGACTTTGGAAACGTAAAACTTGCTCCTTTAACTTTTTCTCTTCTGTGCTTTTTGGTATAGCACATGTTGCATATTCTTCAATGTAAGATAACACTGCTTCATCAGTATCTGTTCCAAACTTTGGGGCATCCTTGATCCACAACAGCATATGAATATGAGGAGCACCTCTTGCCTGGTACTCTTTTCTCCAAAAGAAATCTACTACTTCTCCAAGAGGTGGATTTTTTTTATTGCAGATGAAGGACATCATAGCCTCAAATCTATGATTGAAATATCTGCAAACATTAACCGGATCCAATGAGCACAGTTCTCCTGCTGTCTTGTATTCGATGTTTTTAATGTTTGAATTTGCCTCTCGTAGAAAATCCAGTAAATCATCCCAAGCGTACTCGGCACAGCTTAGTGTAACGAACCATGTTGGTGTTCCTAAATTCCGTAACATGCATTTTAATTCACCATGGCGTCGGTACCAATATTCATTTGTCCCACGCTGACAAGCCATCAGATTGATCAGTTGTGTTTCCAAATGATCATCTCGGTGCTGCACTTTCTCCATAAAATCCTTAGCAGACACATTTTGTAAATGTACTCCACTTTTTAAAATGTGATTTACTGCATAAGACAGTGCAGACAAGTCGCTTTCAAATAAAAGATGGAACAAATAAGGAATACTTTGTCGAAATCTGGGATCTTCAGCATATAGTCTTGTAGTCCGATACTCAGAAGCTGGAATCTGTTCCGGACGTTCATCGTATCGTTCTCCTTTTCTTTTAGGAAACAGCTGGGGAAAACATCGAGCTTCCAAGCTCTCCTCCCATACACTCACGGGAGTTCCTTTTGCTTTCTTCATCTGAAAGAGATCAATATTGTCTCCCATAACTTCTTTTGAATGAAGAGGATGTATGCTAAAATGTTCATAAATTTCTTCTTCCTTTGACTTGTCCACTTTTTCAATTTGTCCAGTTGGTGTTTCTGTGTCTTCTTGTAAATCTTCTTCTTCTTCTTCTTCTATATAAATTGATTCATACCATTTGTTATTCCTTTTCAAATACAAATTTGCTCTTTGTACTTTCCGCACATCTACCAGCTCCTGCCAAATCTTCTTATTCTTTGTAGGTACACCATTAACCAGAATAATTAATGGTTCAGTTTCCAAAGTATCCGCATCAATAGTTTCCATATTTTTTTTCAAATCCAAGGGCAAATACACCACTCTACCTTTTAAACCTCTCAGTAAATCTGAAGGAGGTAATTTACCAGTTTTGGGCTCCATACGTACTATGGTCTGGAACGGATGAACACATTGAATGAGTATAGACTCATATGTATTTAATTCAGAAAGTTCAGCAGGAATAGCATCCAATTCTAAATTATTATGTACAGCTCTGGTCGGCATTCTATTTTCCTCTAACTTGTTGTAACAGTATTTACAAATACGCTGATCTTCACCCAAATCAAAACAATTTTCAAGAAATATATATGTGGCAAAATCCTTCCACTTATAATTATCTTCATTTTCACTCTTTCTGTAGAGATCAACATTCCTAGTTTGTTTTCTATAATGAGTTCTGCGGCAACAAATACAAGTAAAATTTGGTCTTTCATTAGAGATTATTGCAAATTTTGTTATGTGATCATTAAATGTCTTACTTACAGAGGGTTCTACATTCTCTTCCACTTCTTCCTCATTTACTGTGTCCTTCTCTGCACTGTTTTGTTCAGGACCAAAGTAACAAAACTGAATTTCATCTACAACCTTCTCTACATCTGATACCGTTCCTCGGAACAGAGCCCTATTCAATTCATTTAACTTTATTGCTGGACTTTTGGCAAAATACAACCGTCTCACAAACTTTCTCATTTCAGTATGATGAACAGCCAGCATCCGAAAATGATGGAAAACACTATTACACACTTTTCTAGATAGACAAGCCAGAGAATGACCCTGCAAACCAGTATTCTCTCTCACTCTGCATGGATCCAGACTTTGAAGCACCTTAATCTTCTGTTTTATACTTTTTTTACTATATTCTCTTAGAAACTCACGAAATTTGTCAATAGATTCCTGACGCACAGTGCAAATACTACTACAATTCCAAGTGTACACTGGGGCTTTAGGACGTCTCTCCATAGCCTCATCTGCCATCACTTGTACCTCATCTCTTGGAACCATTATCTCCTTCTCCATTATGCAACCATTTTTTACTTCGTAAGCACGACCTCTGGTGTCAACTGCATGCAGCAAACTATTACTTTGAAAATAGCTCTCTTCATTAAAAAAAGGTTCACTACTTGAACTATGCATCCACTTTCCTAAAAACACTTTACAAAAGTTTGTTCTGTTCACTACTCTTTTCCTTTTGCTATGTGATTTCAGTACATTAACCATTTTGTCTAATGTACGCATCCTATTCAAAATTAAAATGAATAGTTTCCTTTTTAATTCTAATGCCTTTGCTGCAATGGCTTCAATTTCTTTTTTTCTTTTATAAAACTTACTCTTTTGCTTATATTTCTTCACATCCTTTATCAAATTGGACATAACTCTTCTCTGAAACATTTTTCGACGTATCTCTTTAAACGCTGTTTTTCTATTTATGTAAATCTTTTCAGTTGCAGAAGGTATATTTGCATTAACTAAATTCTCAATTTTTTCCTGTCCTTTTCTTTTCAAAACATTCTTTCCAGTACAGACATTTTGTACATTTTTCATTCTTTTGAATATATTTTTTAGAAATTGTTTTTTCTGCTTACCAGAAGATTTTTTCTTTTTCCAACATGAGCATCTTCTACTAACTTTGGTCCTCCAGTTGTCTTCAAATATAGGTTTTTTTTGTGAGTTTTTTGAACTCTGGATTTTGTAGGCATCTTAAATTTTGTTCACTCTTCTTCAGCAATACCTGAAAAAAACTAAAAAAAAATTCCTTTATTTTATTTAAATATATTACTACATTTCTTTTCACAATAGTCACAAAACATAATTTCTTTGCCAATTTGAAAACACACTTATTACTCTTTTTTTTGGCAAGTGATAATCACTTTTACAGACTGACACATTATAAATCCACTTTTCAGATTTTTTTAAATGCACATGTCCAGACTGCTTTTTCAGACCACCACCATGTGTATCCTGGGTGACTGCCTACACTCCAGCAAGGGCAACCAGCCTTAGTGATGCTGAATGTCTTTGCATTACAGACTGAAACCTCAAACCCCACTCGCTTGTAAATACTGTGCATGATTATACATGGAAAGGAGCTGGGTGTGTGCTAAGAGTCTGCTTCTGCACCAAAAAATCGCTCCCCCTTTTTCCTACTAATGCAACTGTGAAATCACCAGAGCAAAACGCAATAAATCTCTGCCTGTAATTCCTATTTGCACACAGAGTCATGTTTTCACATTAGTCACAAAACGAAATTTCTTTGCCAATTTGAATGCACACTTACTGCTCTTTTTTTTTGGCAAGTGATAATCACTTTTACAGACTGACACATTATGAATCCACTTTTCAGATTTTTTTAAATGCACATGTCCAGACTGCTTTTTCAGACCACCACCATGTGTATCCTGGGTGACTGCCTACACTCCAGCAAGGGCAACCAGCCTTAGTGATGCTGAATGTATTTGCATTACAGACTGAAACCTCAAACCCCACTCGCTTGTAAATACTGTGCATGATTATACATGGAAAGGAGCTGGGTGTGTGCTAAGAGTCTGCTTCTGCACCAAAAAATCGCTCCCCCTTTTTCCTACTAATGCAACTGTGAAATCACCAGAGCAAAACGCAATAAATCTCTGCCTGTAATTCCTATTTGCACACAGAGTCATGTTTTCACATTAGTCACAAAACGAAATTTCTTTGCCAATTTGAATGCACACTTACTGCTCTTTTTTTTGGCAAGTGATAATCACTTTTACAGACTGACACATTATGAATCCACTTTTCAGATTTTTTTAAATGCACATGTCCAGACTGCTTTTTCAGACCACCACCATGTGTATCCTGGGTGACTGCCTACACTCCAGCAAGGGCAACCAGCCTTAGTGATGCTGAATGTATTTGCATTACAGACTGAAACCTCAAACCCCACTCGCTTGTAAATACTGTGCATGATTATACATGGAAAGGAGCTGGGTGTGTGCTAAGAGTCTGCTTCTGCACCAAAAAATCGCTCCCCCTTTTTCCTACTAATGCAACTGTGAAATCACCAGAGCAAAACGCAATAAATCTCTGCCTGTAATTCCTATTTGCACACAGAGTCATGTTTTCACATTAGTCACAAAACGAAATTTCTTTGCCAATTTGAATGCACACTTACTGCTCTTTTTTTTTGGCAAGTGATAATCACTTTTACAGACTGACACATTATGAATCCACTTTTCAGATTTTTTTAAATGCCCATGTCCAGACTGCTTTTTCAGACCACCACCATGTGTATCCTGGGTGACTGCCTACACTCCAGCAAGGGCAACCAGCCTTAGTGATGCTGAATGAATTTGCATTACAGACTGAAACCTCAAACCCCACTCGCTTGTAAATACTGTGCATGATTATACATGGAAAGGAGCTGGGTGTGTGCTAAGAGTCTGCTTCTGCACCAAAAAATTGCTCCCCCTTTTTCCTACTAATGCAACTGTGAAATCACCAGAGCAAAACGCAATAAATCTCTGCCTGTAATTCCTATTTGCACACAGAGTCATGTTTTCACATTAGTCACAAAACGAAATTTCTTTGCCAATTTGAATGCACACTTACTGCTCTTTTTTTTTGGCAAGTGATAATCACTTTTACAGACTGACACATTATGAATCCACTTTTCAGATTTTTTTAAATGCACATGTCCAAACTGCTTTTTCAGACCACCACCATGTGTATCCTGGGTGACTGCCTACACTCCAGCAAGGGCAACCAGCCTTAGTGATGCTGAATGTCTTTGCATTACAGACTGAAACCTCAAACCCCACTCGCTTGTAAATACTGTGCATGATTATACATGGAAAGGAGCTGGGTGTGTGCTAAGAGTCTGCTTCTGCACCAAAAAATCGCTCCCCCTTTTTCCTACTAATGCAACTGTGAAATCACCAGAGCAAAACGCAATAAATCTCTCCCTGTAATTCCTATAAGCACACAGAGTCATGTTTTCACATTAGTCACAAAACGAAATTTCTTTGCCAATTTGAATGCACACTTACTGCTCTTTTTTTTTGGCAAGTGATAATCACTTTTACAGACTGACACATTATGAATCCACTTTTCAGATTTTTTTAAATGCACATGTCCAGACTGCTTTTTCAGACCACCACCATGTGTATCCTGGGTGACTGCCTACACTCCAGCAAGGGCAACCAGCCTTAGTGATGCTGAATGTATTTGCATTACAGACTGAAACCTCAAACCCCACTCGCTTGTAAATACTGTGCATGATTATACATGGAAAGGAGCTGGGTGTGTGCTAAGAGTCTGCTTCTGCACCAAAAAATCGCTCCCCCTTTTTCCTACTAATGCAACTGTGAAATCACCAGAGCAAAACGCAATAAATCTCTGCCTGTAATTCCTATTTGCACACAGAGTCATGTTTTCACATTAGTCACAAAACGAAATTTCTTTGCCAATTTGAATGCACACTTACTGCTCTTTTTTTTTGGCAAGTGATAATCACTTTTACAGACTGACACATTATGAATCCACTTTTCAGATTTTTTTAAATGCCCATGTCCCGACTGCTTTTTCAGACCACCACCATGTGTATCCTGGGTGACTGCCTACACTCCAGCAAGGGCAACCAGCCTTAGTGATGCTGAATGTATTTGCATTACAGACTGAAACCTCAAACCCCACTCGCTTGTAAATACTGTGCATGATTATACATGGAAAGGAGCTGGGTGTGTGCTAAGAGTCTGCTTCTGCACCAAAAAATCGCTCCCCCTTTTTCCTACTAATGCAACTGTGAAATCACCAGAGCAAAACGCAATAAATCTCTGCCTGTAATTCCTATTTGCACACAGAGTCATGTTTTCACATTAGTCACAAAACGAAATTTCTTTGCCAATTTGAATGCACACTTACTGCTCTTTTCTTTTTTTGGAAAGTGATAATCACTTTTACAGACTGACACATTATGAATCCACTTTTCAGATTTTTTTAAATGCACATGTCCAAACTGCTTTTTCAGACCACCACCATGTGTATCCTGGGTGACTGCCTACACTCCAGCAAGGGCAACCAGCCTTAGTGATGCTGAATGTCTTTGCATTACAGACTGAAACCTCAAACCCCACTCGCTTGTAAATACTGTGCGTGATTATACATGGAAAGGAGCTGGGTGTGTGCTAAGAGTCTGCTTCTGCACCAAAAAATCGCTCCCCCTTTTTCCTACTAATGCAACTGTGAAATCACCAGAGCAAAACGCAATAAATCTCTGCCTGTAATTCCTATTTGCACACAGAGTCATGTTTTCACATTAGTCACAAAACGAAATTTCTTTGCCAATTTGAATGCACACTTACTGCTCTTTTTTTTTGGCAAGTGATAATCACTTTTACAGACTGACACATTATGAATCCACTTTTCAGATTTTTTTAAATGCACATGTCCAAACTGCTTTTTCAGACCACCACCATGTGTATCCTGGGTGACTGCCTACACTCCAGCAAGGGCAACCAGCCTTAGTGATGCTGAATGTATTTGCATTACAGACTGAAACCTCAAACCCCACTCGCTTGTAAATACTGTGCATGATTATACATGGAAAGGAGCTGGGTGTGTGCTAAGAGTCTGCTTCTGCACCAAAAAATCGCTCCCCCTTTTTCCTACTAATGCAACTGTGAAATCACCAGAGCAAAACGCAATAAATCTCTCCCTGTAATTCCTATTTGCACACAGAGTCATGTTTTCACATTAGTCACAAAACGAAATTTCTTTGCCAATTTGAATGCACACTTACTGCTCTTTTTTTTTGGCAAGTGATAATCACTTTTACAGACTGACACATTATGAATCCACTTTTCAGATTTTTTTAAATGCACATGTCCAGACTGCTTTTTCAGACCACCACCATGTGTATCCTGGGTGACTGCCTACACTCCAGCAAGGGCAACCAGCCTTAGTGATGCTGAATGTATTTGCATTACAGACTGAAACCTCAAACCCCACTCGCTTGTAAATACTGTGCATGATTATACATGGAAAGGAGCTGGGTGTGTGCTAAGAGTCTGCTTCTGCACCAAAAAATCACTCCCCCTTTTTCCTACTAATGCAACTGTGAAATCACCAGAGCAAAACGCAATAAATCTCTGCCTGTAATTCCTATTTGCACACAGAGTCATGTTTTCACATTAGTCACAAAACGAAATTTCTTTGCCAATTTGAATGCACACTTACTGCTCTTTTTTTTTGGCAAGTGATAATCACTTTTACAGACTGACACATTATGAATCCACTTTTCAGATTTTTTTAAATGCACATGTCCAAACTGCTTTTTCAGACCACCACCATGTGTATCCTGGGTGACTGCCTACACTCCAGCAAGGGCAACCAGCCTTAGTGATGCTGAATGTCTTTGCATTACAGACTGAAACCTCAAACCCCACTCGCTTGTAAATACTGTGCATGATTATACATGGAAAGGAGCTGGGTGTGTGCTAAGAGTCTGCTTCTGCACCAAAAAATCGCTCCCCCTTTTTCCTACTAATGCAACTGTGAAATCACCAGAGCAAAACGCAATAAATCTCTGCCTGTAATTCCTATTTGCACACAGAGTCATGTTTTCACATTAGTCACAAAACGAAATTTCTTTGCCAATTTGAATGCACACTTACTGCTCTTTTTTTTGGGCAAGTGATAATCACTTTTACAGACTGACACATTATGAATCCACTTTTCAGATTTTTTTAAATGCACATGTCCAAACTGCTTTTTCAGACCACCACCATGTGTATCCTGGGTGACTGCCTACACTCCAGCAAGGGCAACCAGCCTTAGTGATGCTGAATGTATTTGCATTACAGACTGAAACCTCAAACCCCACTCGCTTGTAAATACTGTGCATGGTTATACATGGAAAGGAGCTGGGTGTGTGCTAAGAGTCTGCTTCTGCACCAAAAAATCGCTCCCCCTTTTTCCTACTAATGCAAATATAAAATTACCAGAGTTGTACACAATAAATTTCTGGCTATATTTCCCAACATGTGTAACCTGGGTGACTGCCTACATTCCACTAAGGGCAACCAGCCTTAGTGATGCTGAATGTATTTGCATTACTGAGTCCAACCTCAAACCCTTAAACTGTTCATTTTTTATACCAATACACCTTAATTTATCGTGAAAACATAGTCCATATTATTTTACATGTTCCTCACATTTAAATTTCTCCCAAAACAGAAAATAATAAACGCAACTTCAACAAAAAGAATTACATTTCTATTATTCATTTCTTAATTTACCATATACATCCCCTCTCAAACTCTAACCTCACCTTTAAAATTAGTTAGTTGTGAAAGAAATGTGGCACTCAAACAGCAGATTATCAGAGCCAGGATCTCTGTTCTCTACACCTCTCTCCTCTCAGCAGAACCAGATAATGGTAAAGTTTCCCTCTATTTTTCCACACATATACATGTAAGTTTCAAATCTCAGTGCTTGCCCCTTTTTTTCAAATGTAATCACACATTTCTATTGGTTGAAAACCAACCCTTTTCCAAAAGTACCCTGCCCCCAACTTGACTTCTGCCTAGTACCCTTCCCCCAACTTGACTTCTGCCTGCTACCATAGCAACAGCTCATGGAACACTGCTGTGTGGAGTCAGGTCAGAAGTTCGCCAAACAATGTTTCAATTCCACAGAGCAAGAGTGCTTGACTTTTCAAACCTAACAGCAAATCCATAGTACTGTTCTTTGGTAACACATTTTTCTGTACCAATACAAAACATGCTTCTATAAATTTACACATACAGCCTAGTTTTTATTCTAGAATGGTATGAAACAGCCAATCAGTTCTTTTTTTTTTGAAAAAAATATGTATGCCTCCATTTCCAAACTGTCTTTCTTTTCATATTGCCATTCTACTGAAAGACACCTCCTGAGTGCATCCAGTTCTCCTTTGAAGATGTTCACAGTGTGGATTGTAGGGCACAGCTATGTCTTCTGGAGTGAAAAGTTTGCAGAGAAAACAGGTATGGTGAGAGACCTTGCTTTGCCAAATGTAGACATTAAATGGATTGGTCAGAGAGGGTTAAAGTGGCACCAATTGATGCCATTGGTGAAATCCTTCATGCAAATCCAACACCCTGACCTCATAATAGTGCACTGTGGTGGCAATGACCTAGGCACTTTGACTGGGGTAGGTCTGGAAATGCTTATGAAGGACACCTTTGCACAACTGTTTTCACTTTTCCCTAAAACTGCCTTTGTGTTTTCTAACATATGCCAAAGGCAAAAATGGAACTTGTCCAATCATTTCTGTCCGCAGATTGACAAAGCAAGAAAGCATGTCAACAAATCTGTTTCTGCTTTCCTCCGTGACTATGGTATGGGTTCCATTTACCACAACAACTTGCGTTACGACATGCAAGACATTTATAGAGGAGATGGTGTGCACTTCAATGATGAAGGGAACAGAGTCTTCCTCTTGAACCTTAGACTCTGCATCGGTACTTACTTGTAGGTACCACTAACAAATCACTTAATAAACACAACGGCTCTTTTTAGAGCCCCCTAATATCTAAACACTTAAATCTGAATTTCATTTCTTTTTTTTCTTTTTTTTTTTACCGTAAGCTTACCGTACGCGTACCCCATGATTTTTTAAAAAAATCAATAAATGTTTTCTTTGTATTTTTCTGTCCTTCTTTGACCCCCTTACAAATGTTAGGGGGTCTGTAACTCTCTCCCTTGCCCCCTTTTCAAGATATCACTCTTTTTTACCTGAGTGAAATACACAAAATGGCGGCCGCCGCTTCCTGGTTTCGGCCGATTCGAATGTTTACTAAGATCTAACAGCCAATCAGAATCGCGCTCGTGCACGCCACCGTACGCGTACGGTAAGCTTACGGTAAGCGTACCGTAAGCTGGCTCAGATATATATATTGATTCAAAGGCTATTTTCTCAGAATCTACTGAACAGATTTACACCAAACCTACAAAAGGCACTTCCTTGACCTGAGGACTACCTCTCTGCCAAATTTCTAGTAATTCTGTTCAGCCGTTCGGGCTGTAGCCCTGTCTAAAGGTCCTATGGAAAAATGCATGGGAAAAACGCGTTTTGGGACCCCCCTTTTATCTCAGCCCCCGCTAGACGAATCCCCCCGAGACTTTCAGGGTAGGAGCGGAGCGTAGCGCCCCACCTATTTTGAGAAATTCGCGAGGATTTGTCGACCGGCGCCAAAGTTATTCAAAATAGAATGTTGCGGATTTCCTATGGAAACAGGGTCCTAACTATAACTACCTACTGGCGACCGCCAGTAGGTAATATATATATATATATATATATATATATATATATATATATATATATATATATATATATATATCACACAAGCCAAGCAAGCAATGGAGCTCTGTGGACAAAGAACATCGGCTATATATGACAATGAGCAGCAACACTTCTGAAGAGTTAAGTGAAATAGTTGCCCTAATCGCAAGATGTGTGTTGTAATTGATGAAACATTAGCACACTAGGAACTAGAGTCATTTAAGTAAAAGAGTTGGAAGTAATTAATGCAATGTAATTTGATTATAGCTTGTATTTTCTCTTAGCTAACCACAAACTGTGAGTGATGAAGGTTCATAAGCAAAAATAAAATATCATTATAGTTCAAATATCAATTTTATAGGATTCTCAAAAATGTGTTTACAAATATGTTCAGGTAAGGCGACTCTGTGGAACTTGTCGACCCAGCACTGAAGTGGAGAACATATAAAATACTATTGAGATACTTGGGGCTTATTTAAAAGCCCCTTGCACGGCCGGTGCATCACTTTTTCCCATATTAAAAGTGATGCACTAGCGGCGCAAATGGCTTGTAAATAAGCCCCTTGATTGTGAGACAGTATATTTCTCATATTTATATTATTATTTAAACTCTTCCTTAGGGTCAGATTTACTAAGACCCTGCATTACCCGTGCCTTACCCAAGGCTACACGAGGCAACGCAGAGCCACCTTGCATGGCCTAGTAAATCCAGAGTAACGCAAGGTAGCACAAATTGCTGCCTTACGTTACTCAGCGTTGGTAAGGCGCTCCATGAATGATGCATGAGCATTCCCACGCATTCACCCATTGATTTTGATGCAATCCCAGATTAACTAAGGATAGTAAACCTGGGATTGCATCAAATTGGTACGCCTTCCCAACAATGACTTAAAAAGGAGAAATATCTTCATTTCTCCATGTATATCCTCTTTCTACGTGTACTGCATTCTACAGCACACATCAAGAGATAAAAATGATTTTAAGGATTTTTTTGGTGAAGGAAGGTGACCCTTCCTGAAAAAAGCAATACTGACTATAACACAGGCCCCCTTGCACCATGGTGGAAGAGTGTTTTCGTTGGTGCAACACAGCAATCAGGGCGCCAGAGCAGAGAGAGAGCAGGAATGCATCATCTTAGTGGATATGGCGCATTCCCAGCCGCGGTCCGTGCAGGTAACAGCGGTGGGGCGGTGGGGCCAGGTAAGGGGGGATTTCGAGAGACGATACAGAGGGAAAATTAAAAAAATAATGAATTTTCCCTCTGCATCGTCCCTCGAAATCCCCCTTACCCGGCCCCAACGCCCCACCACTGTTACCTGCAGGGACCGCGGCTGCTCTCTCCCTGCCATGCAGAGCTGCAAGGTGTCTTTCTGCATTGCATGACATTTTGATAAATCTGCCTCCTAGTGTTCGGCGGGGAAGAGAAAGCTGGTCTCAGCACATTTGGACAATATTAGTTGTTAAGTCTGAGTAAAATGACCAATGGAGGGAGACAGCGGGGTGGGGGGGTGTACTACTGAAGGATTAAACAGTTTGCCCAATGACCACAAATCAAATTACACCAAATGCCTTAAAGTCTGGGAACACGTTTCTGTTGTGTCCTGTCCAGGAAGATGTTAGGGAGTGGCGCTCAATTAAACTTGAGAGGTGTTCCGCTTCAGTCTGTTACCACACTAGCTCATCCGCAATATTTTAAGAGGCAGAACTGTTACCTTGATTTTAACATCACATTTTTAAATCTGGATATCCAACAAAGCTCTTATTGTAAACTTTGGCTGAGCAAACGGAGGCATATTTGCATGCAAGCATTGTCAATAACAAGTGATTTTGCCACGTTCAAAGGGGGTGTAGGATACGGTGAGTGAGTTTTTCACATGATAAAATTATTTATGAAATATTAAGATGCATCATTGCTTTGAAGTTATTTTTAATTTTTCTTAACTTTACGGACAGTAAACATGATAAAACAGTACTCTTTCTTTTGCTACCCATCATTTTTTGTCATTTTGACTTCTGCAAAAATGTTTTTTAATTTTAGAAAATAGAACTTTACTTTTAAAAACAAACCTTCACCTATTCGTCAGACACCACCCATCTGAGCATGCAACATATTAGAGGTAACATTCTCTAATGTTGCCAACCCAGACATGGTTCACTCCAAGGTTTTCCATGCCTCATATGCCACCATGTACTTCTTTCTGTCTGCCTCATTAGGTGAAGTGTTCAAATGCCTTATTAGGTCTCGCCTGACCCAGCGCATGTGCTGGTCTGGCGAAAACTTATTGAGGGGCTCCAAAAAGTGCTACCAGGCCAGCCTAGAGCTACAGTGCATGTGCGCGGGCACGCGCGCCTCGCTTTACCGCGATTACTTTCATTTTCGCGGCCGCATGACCGCTTTGATGTTTGATCGTGATCGCGATCACTTTCGCGGCCGCACGACCGCTTTGCATAGCCAATAGGTCTTGCTTTTGGGACCTTATAAGTATTTAGTTATGCAACTGTTGCATGGATAAACACTTATAAGGTACCATAGGCGAGACCTATTGTCTATGTCAATGCTTGTTTTTATCTTCTTTTGTGTAGGAGTGAGGGAGATAGAGCAGCGAGGGAGCTTACGAGTGTTGCTTCTTGTCACGGTCTGTTCCACAACTTCAAGTTTTTAGCTTTTCAAAGTCAAACTTTTACATGTTTTTAGTTTTCTTGCAGCTTTACCGCGACCCAAAACTGGTTTCCCAGTTCCAAAGTCGGTAGCTTTGGCCATAATTTGACACTTCCATTTCTTAAAAGAGATTGGGGAAGTCACCAAAGGTTCAAACCTGCCTCTAGGCAGATGCCTTGCTACTTGAGCCAGATGCCTTCTGCCTCCCTTTCGTGCGCTGTCATATCTTTCTTCTGTAATTAGCAGAAGAGGGACTGACCAGCGGGTGGGGAGCTGCTTTCTAAACTCACATAATCAAAATTGAAAAAGTCCTTGGTGTTGCCATGCCCTCCCCTGCTTCATAATAGGGCTTTAGTGAATGATGTGAGAGTGGCAAAATGTAGAGGAGGAAGGAAAGTTTTCACCACCATTGCCTTTCATCTTTTCCATGCGAGACAGTGGAGCTGGACGTCTGCATTACCTCCTCGTCCTGTCTTCCCGTCCCATTCCTTACAAGTGAGCAGGTAGTCTGCTCCACAGAAACCTACCACCTAGCTGAGCTTTTCGCACCTCACCCAATATGGCGCCACCATCAAGTGACCATAAAGGGGGAAGTGCGTCACTGCAACATCCTGTTCTTTTTTTCTGCACGCTGTGTCTTCGTGCCTGGCTGAGCGGATCGGGTGAGTTTTCCCTTCCCTTTTTTCAATTTTTTTTTTTTAAATGTTCAGCGGCCTGCTGTAGCGGCCGCCCTTTTTTATGCTGCCTGTTTTTGCCCTCGGTCATATCGCGGTTCGCTTTAGCAGCTGCTTGCACTGTTGCGCTCACCTGCTTCTGGGCCGGCCTGCTTTAGCGGCCGTTATTCATTTTGCCGAGCTTTAGTGGGCAGGGGTTGCGGCGGTGATTTATGGCGGCGCGTGTGGTCCGTCTTGTTTTTGGGCGGCCTGGGGCGGATGGCTGCCTTTTCTAGCGCCTGCCCCTTTTTTCTGGTTCCTCGTTAGCTCGGGACTTCCATTGTATTTATTGGGGTCCTTTTTTTGCTGGCACCCGTCCTTCTGAGTACCTGTTCTGGTTGGTGCTGGTGTTTTTGGATGATTCCCGGTTGGCCTTGTGGTTGAGGTCTTTGAATCTTGCTCTTGTGGTTCTTCTCTGGTGCTATCAAGGCTTCAGGTGCCTCTTCCTCCACTCCTCCTCTGGATGCCCTGCGCCTCTTGATCAAGCAGTGTGCTTTTCAGGCTCGGGAGTCTGCTGGGCCTCCTGCCAAGGTTCCTCGTGGGTCTGTAGATCCGCAGGACGCTCCTGATGGCGATTTGGGTCCGGATGATGAGGAGTGTGTTCGTGGGCACTTTGTTCAGGGTGCTGCGCTCTCTGACTTGTTTGCCCATGTCCGTTATAATTTAGGGTGCTCACCTCCTGTGTCGGATGTCCTGGAGGATGACTTCTTTACGCAGTATCACCAGCTGTTTCCTGAATCCTTCCTGTTGCATGGTGCTGTGCGCAAGGTGCTGGATCATGAATGGAAGGAAGTGGATAAGTCTGCCTTCTCTCACTTCTTGTCCAAGCGCTATCCTTTGGAGGGTTTTGCTGTGGAGTTTCCTCAGGCTGTCAAGATTGGCAATTTAATGGCAGGGCTTTCGTCTCATGGTCTGGTCCTGTCAGATGACGCCCTTCCTTCGGACGCTCTGGATAAGCGTGTTGAGGGGTCAGTGAAGCGTTCTTATGCTGCTTCTAATTTTTCTGTCAGGGCGACGGCCTATTCAAATTACGTGGTCCAGTCCCTCCTCAAGGATTTTCAGGCCCTGCCCTCTCTTTTGCAGAAAGGGGAGGATGCTACCTCTCTTTTGACCCTCATGGAGTTGCAAGTGCGTTACTTGTCTGATCTTTCGTTTGATAATTTGAGCGCCGCTGCGGCTGCTTCTGGTGCTTCGATTGCTTCACAGCGTCATATCTTTATGCGTTCCTGGAAGGCTGAGTCGTCTTAGAAGGCAGTCCTGCTTAAGCTACCCTTTGTTGGTTCCAAGGTGTTCGGTCCTCAGCTGGAGGAAATGGTGAACCAGTCGGAGGAGAATCGCAAACTGGTGGCTCTGGTCCACCCTCCTACTCGGGGGCGTGGTTTTGGCTACTGGCGTGCCTTTGGGCCTTCGGCTCTGGGTGCGTCGCAGCCCTTTCGTGGCAGGGGTCGTGGCCGGGGGGCCCCTGGATGTACCAAGCCCCAGGCCCCTGCCAGTGTTGCTGCCCCCGCTTTTCCTCTTCGCAATGACTGGCTGCCTTTGTCCTTTGGGGGTCGCCTTCACTCTTTCCTGCATCCGTGGTTGTTAGTTTCGGATGCCTGGGTGATTCAGACCGTGTCTGAGGGTTATCGGATCAAATTCTCCTCTCCTCCCCCTCTGTTCTTCCTGGTGACTCCACTGCCCCGTGTTCCTCTGCGGCGTGTGGCCTTGCTGGAAGGTGTGCGCCTTCTGTTGGAGAAGGCGGCTATTGTGGAGGTTCCTGCCCAGGAAAGGGGCGAGGGTTGTTATTCAATCCTCTTTCTGGTCCCCAAGAAGGATACTTCAGATCTGCATCCTGTCTTGGATTTGAAACGTGTCCATCGTCGTCCATTCAAAATGGTGACTCTGTTGTCCATCCTGCATATGGTGCTTCCTGGCACCCCTAGATCTGATGGATGCTTATCTATACGTCCCGATCTGTGCAGAGGATCAGAAGTTTCTCCGATTTGCAGTGGGTTCCCGGCACTTCCAATTCAGGGTGCTACCATTCGGCCTTTCATCTGCGCCAAGAGTTTTCACGAAGCTCTTGGCCCCACTGATGGGTATTCTTCATTCCCATGGTCTGCAATTTTTTCCATATCTCGATGATTGGTTGATTGTTTCTCCTTCTTTTTCTCAGGCTCTGTCAGATGTGGACCAGGTGTGTCATCTTCTGGGGTCCTTTGGTGTTCCTCTCCAAGGAGCGCCAATTGACTTTGTTTTGTCACCTTTCGTGGGTTCTGTCCCAGTCTCAGGTGTCCGCCCATCTCTGGTTGAAAAGTCAAGGGGAGATGGCATCCACATTGCATCTCCTCCCTTGGGCCAGGCTGCATTTGTATCCCATCTTGCATCATGTCCTGTCACATTGGGATCCTGCCTCCCTGGACTACGAGGCCTCGATTCCCGTCTCTCCTGGGATTCGGATGGGTCTCCAGTGATGGTTGTCCCCTCTGTCTCTCTCCCGGGGGTTCGATCTTCTTTCTTTTCTGCATGAGGTTGTGTTGTCCACGGATGCCAGTGCGATGGGTTGGGGGGCTGTGTTGGGTGCCTCCAAGGCTCAGGGTCGGTGGTCCTGTTTCAAGTCTCTCCAGTCCTTGAACTGGAAGGAGTTGAGGGCAGTCTGGTTGGCTCTTCAGTGGTTTGCTCCTTTCCTTCTGGGCCGTGCGGTCTCGGTGCAGACCGACAACCAAGTTGTTCGGGCTTATGTCAACCGTCAAGGGGGAATGTGCCGGTCTCTGTTTCTCCTTTCCAGGGTGATCGGTCTGTGGGCGGAGCAGAACCTCTTGTCTCTGACGGCGGTCTCCCTTCCGGGAAAGGAGAATGGGCCTGCAGACTCTTTGAGCAGGGTGTTCCCCTCCTCGGTGACTGTGTCTGTCCCCGGATCTGTTCGATCTGATTGTCCTCCGGTTCCACCATCCGTGGTTGGATCTTCTTGCCTCAGAGGATTCTGCACTCCTTCCTCAGTTTTGCAGCCTCGTGCCCTCCAGACTGGCTTGGGCGATCAACGCTTTCTCCGTCCCTTGGTCGCTGGGGCTTCTGTTTGCCTACCCTCCATTTGCTCTTATTCCGCGGGTCCTCCGGAAGATTCAGTTGGACTGTGCGGAGGTTCTTCTGGTGGTGCCAGAATGGTCTCGTCAATCTTGGTTTCCCCTGCTTCTGACCTTGTCTGTGTGCCCCCATTGGAGGCTTCCCCTCTGCGAGCTCCTCTTCTCAGGGTTGCCTCCCTGTGCCGCCTCCGGCTGGGGGTTTGGCACTTGAAAGATTAAGTTTGTTGGGTCAGGGTTGAGGTTGCCCAGTGCCTTCAGTTGTCTCGGCGCCCTTCCACCTTGAGGTCCTATGACCGTCATTGGAAGAATTTCTCTTCCGGGTGTCTTGGGAAGGGTCTCTCTTCTTCCTGCTGTGTGGGTGTTGGACTTATTACGGGATGGGTTCGTCTTGGGACTCGCTGTTTCGTCCCTCCGTGCACAGTGGGCTGCCATTCTTGCTTTTCGGGGTTCCTCTGTGTCCTCTGTCGCCCCTTTGGTGACTCGCCTTTTGCAGAGCTTTTTGATTCAGCGTCCGGTGTCTCACTCGCCTGTGCCTGCCTGGGATCTTCCCCTTGTTCTTCAGGCCTTGACGGGTCCCCCCTTCGAGCCTTTGGTCTCGGTGGACCTCAAATTCCTTTCTGCCAAGGTTCTTTTCCTGGTGGCCATTACTTTGGGCGGAGGGGCGGTGAGATTGGTGCCTTGATGGCTCCGCCTCCTTGTTTGCGTGAACAAGGTCCTTCTCCGTCCCAGTCAGTTTTTTCTGCCCAAGGTGTTGTCCTTTCCACTGTCAGGAGGATATTGTTCTCCCTGTTTTCTTTCCGGATCCTGTATCCCCGGAGGAGTTGGTTCTCCATTCTTTGGATGTGCTGAGGGCTCTCCGCATTTACTTGGATCGGACCTCTGGTTTCCGTATGGTTGATTCATTGTTTGTCACCTACGGCATGTCGGGGCGGGGTCTTCGTCCTTCTTTGTCCACCTTGACTCGTTGGGTCAAGGGTGCTGTAGTTTCGGCATACGAGGTGGCCCTCTGTTCTCTCCCGTCGTCAGTGCGGGGTCGTTCCACCAGGGGCGTTTCGTCCTCCTGTGTCATGTTTAAAGGGGCCTCCGTGCGAGACATTTGTAGTGCTGCCACATGGGCTTCTCCCCATACATTTGTTTCCCATTATCGTCCGCATTTGGGGATGTCGGCCTCGGCTGCCTTTGGCTCACATGTGTTGTCTGCTGTACATGGTTTGTAATTTGTACTGCTTTCTGTTCATTAAATGGACCTGTTTATCACACTTTTTGGGTCTGTTTTCTTACAATCACCGTGTGCTTGGGTATGGGCTCACTTGTAAGGAATGGGACGGGAAGACAGGACGAGGAGGTAATGCCCGGTTACTCACCGGTAATATTCATTACTCCGAGCCCTGGTCTTCCCGTCCCATTCCTGATCCCTTCCCTCCCTCCCTATCTTGGGTTTTTTGGGTGATTGTCTGTTTTCGTTCTGGGTTTTCTTTGGTATTCTCAGGATGATGCGGTGGCGCACTTTCCCCTTTATGGTCACCTGATGGTGGCGCCATATTGGAGGAGGTGCGAAAAGCTCAGCTAGGTGGTAAGTTTCTGTGGAGCAGACTAGCTGCTCACTTGTAAGGAATGGGACGGGAAGACCAGGACTCGGAGTAATGAATATTACCGGTGAGTAACCAGGCAGCAACATACACGAGGCAATCTAGGACCAACACAATACCGCCTTTAAGTGTGCAGGCTCTGGGATATTTGCCTGGCTGGGGAGGTTGCCCTAATGTCGCCCCTGTAGAAGCTGTTATATTTAAGGGAAACGTTTTGCATTGCTTCCAGAATAATCTACTGGCTTGCCTGTCCACTTGTGCGAATGAATCACACACTGTTGATACCCTTTAATGTATTGGTTGGGGACAAGTGTAGCGTAGGCAGGTCAGGGCTCGGATCAAAAGGCAGGGGGCATGGTGGTGGCAAGCAACATGATCAGGACACCAATCTGAGATGAATGATGCATGCTGCCAAGCCTCACTACTTCTCTGTACTTCCACATGCAAGGCTCAAGAGTTACTGCACATAACTCGATATTCTGCACAGTCCAAGGACTGAGCCAGCCAAGCAGCGGCAACTTTTGCTTTCCAGAGCCTAGAAGCTCAACTTGTGTGAGGGACAACCCGCCACGCTGCTGGTGGTGCTCTGCAGGAAATTTTGTGTATGAAAGAAAAGCTTGCCTTGCTGCTGCAAGTATTTCACCTCTGCAGAGGAAGGAGGGCCCTGGCCAGTGCCTTTTTAGGTCTCGCCTAGGCATCCCTTGTGCTGTCTCTTTGAGACATGCTTTATTCAGGATATGGGCATAAAACGCCACCCACTTTCTGGCTATCTTTTTAATTGGCTCCGGTCCCTGTCCTTTATAAGTGGTGGCTTTTCATTGGTCAATAGGGTTAGTAGTCCCTCCTTAATACCACCTTGTCTCTTCTTGTAACCTCCCATGAAGACACCCCTGTTACATGTTGTTAGAAATGGGATTTCTGGTTGGCTAGGGCATTTGCCTAAGCCAGGCAGATACCACCACTCTAGTCAGGGCAAGGGAGTTACACGCTGAAGATAACCCCTGCTCACCCCTTGGTAGCTAGGCAGAGCAGTCAGGCTTATCCCAGAGGCAATGTGTAAAGCGTTTACACAACACACTCACACAGCAGCGACACACTAGGCACACCACAAAAGAAACTCCACACAAGGTTTTGTAAAAATAGCCTTAATATTATCCATAAAACACATTAGAACATAATCACGTATATACACTGTGCCACCTGGCACTTAGTATGACTTTACAGCGATTATATACACTACAGGGCCAATCGGGCTACTGTCAGAACCATCATAATTCACAGTTAGTGAAGACAACCAGTAACTACTGGAAATAGTGCACTTAGCATAAACACATTAAGCATACATCTTAATCATGAGTGCACCCTAGTAAAAAGCATTAGGCGTAAACCCCATCATTAGTGCACCGTAATCACTGATAAGGTGCACACATCACCTAATTGCCTTATGTCCAACCAAAACATAGGGCCGAACATCAGGCAGTCTGGCCTTATCCTCCGGGGCCAGTCCTGGGCTTCCCCGCACAGTGCCCCTTTCCAAAAGTCAGGGCTCTCCCAACTGCATGTCCCTTCTGCAGACTTGAGGCTTCCAACTAGCCCCCTAGCTGCAGATGCAGTAAAAACAATGCCCCCTACAGGTCTGCAACAAGACCCTGACCCGCATAAACGGGCACAACGTCGGGCGACGTCCCCCCACCCCCCCTTTGCGGGAGACCCTCCCAGGTACCACTGATCTGAGAGACTGTCTGCAGCGGGTGGCCCGCCTCTCCCTCTATCAGGCGGGGGGAGGCGGGACGTTGTGGAATGGAGCCTGCTAGGCTACTGTAAAACACAAGCAACAGGGCTCCTCAACGGGGGCTTCCCGGTCTCTTGCTGGCGAGCGGACCCTCCTCTGGACTGCACCAGGGGGCTGCAAGGCTCTGATTCGATGTCCTTCGTGGGACTCTGCCCACAACCAGGCACAGCTCCTGCCTGGCTTCCTCTCCCGGGGTAAGGTCCGTCCACAGTCAGGCTAGCTTGGCCTGACTTCATGTTACTAAGAAGCGAAATCTCCGCCGATTTTGTCTTCTGGCTGTGCTGCCACAACGTTAAGCATAAAAAGGGGAGAGTGCCCACATCACTTCCATTGGGAACCTTCGGAGCCCCCCCACCCAGCTGAGGGGAGGCCTCAAAGCTGGATTTCCTCCTTGCAGGGGGCCTCACCCACAACCAGGCAGCAGCCGCCTGGCTTCCCGCTCTGTGGCTTCCTTCCCTTCTTGCAGGGCACTTGCTCATGAGCGCAAAGAAAAAAATGAAGGGCTCCGCATGCATTGTCTGGAAATTACCAGGAGCAATATTCAAAAGTGGAGCGTCCTACCAGCATCCAGAGCACTTCACCTCGCGCTGTGGGTCCCAGGTACAAGTACAAGTAGAGGGCTCACCCTGCGCTTGCCTTTTCAGCAGGGGAGGCTCTTCACACCCAGTGTCTCCCACGACAAGACACTACCAGGGGCAGACAGCTCCCCTCTCACGAAATTGGCAAAGGGCAAGGCTGGTCCCAGACAGGCCAGCTCACAGGGCCCTCCAGCAGAGGGGCAGTCCTCCGGGGCTGTTCCTCCTGACGCCCATCAGTCCTCAAGCAAGCACCAGTTCAGTAAGCACAACACATGGGGTCACATCCCCCAATATTTATATGTCAAGAGTCTTTTTTCTTCCCCCTGGCACAGGGTTCTGTGCCCAGTCCAAACCAGTTCGGGGGGCTACTTATATACATTGTTTCAATTGCACAAACACCTTTATTGTTAGTGTAGGCTCTGGCCCCAGACACACCACAGGGGGGCGGAGCCAGCATTGTGAAAGGCAGGCACAGTCCTAGTCCGGTTCAGGTGCTACTACTCCCACTACTCCAAATGCAGATCAGGCCTATTCAGCCTAGCACTGATTTACCCAGGCCCTCTGGAGCCACTGCACCTCCCCAGCCCCTGCCATCCAGAGCCAGACATGCAAAACAGAACAGGCAGGCACAAAGACACATAGCACACAGAAACACCCACTTCTAAAAGTGGCATTTCTAAAATAGTGACATAAGCCTGCGATCACCATTACTCAGCATTTATCACCACTATTCTAAACATACAATACGTGTTCACGCCACCCCTCTCATATCAGGAATTTCCACTTAAACACATATCAGGGAATCCTCAATGCATTCCTATGAGAGGACAGCCTCACAGCAGTGAGAAACCAAATAGGCTGTTTGGCACTACCAGGACATGCCACACAGTTAAGGTGCATGTCCTACCTTTGACCTACACCGCACCCTGCCCATAGGGCTAGATAGGGCCTACCTTAGGGGTGACTGATACGTAGTAAAAGGGGAGTCACAGACGTGGCAACCACCATGTCACAGCGGTACTAAACCGCCAGTGCCGGCCCTGCAATGGCAGAGGTCTGAGACAGGTTTGAAAGACTAATTTGATGGGTGGCACAAGCAGTAGCATGTAGTTTACTGGCCCAGGGTATATGAGATGCCACTTTACAAGGGACTGATAGGCAAATTAAATACGCCATACAGGTGTAGACCAATCTTACCAAGTTTACCATAGAGAGCACATGCACTTTAACACTGAACAGCAGTAATAAAGTTCCCAGAGTCCTAAAACCACCAACATAAGGTCAGAAACAATACCAGGAGGAGGGCAAAACGTTCTGGGATGACCCTGCTGAAAGGGCCAGGTCCAACTCATATGTTGTTACTTCCTATGTTTTAATTACAGCCTCAACACACTATTTTCTGAAAGTGCTTCAAGCAGGACACACACTTGGTCCTAAGCAAGGCTTGCAGTGGTTACTTTACTTACTTTCACACCTCACATTTAAATGAGCCCTTATATAAATTTCCCTTCATTAGCTCCACACAGAGTACAACCTAATCTGGAATATATAATAATAGCTTTTTTGTCACATTTCAAAGCTACTAATTGTATATATTGGACATAGCTATTTGAATGTACTTGTGGTACTGTCTTGCATGCAATGCATTATGGGTAGGGTGGATTTACCATATCTTCTGCAGGGTGCAGTACAATATGTGACCAAAACAGGTCATGAGGCCTCTTTTGGTCAATGGTGCTGCACCCTGCAACATGGTTAGGCAAAAAACATTGGCATTTATAATGCCAATAACTCAAACTTTGCAGGGCGCAGTACCATATGTGGCCACAATTTTGGCCTTTATAATACCAAGAACTCCAACAAATGCAAGACCGATTGCATCTCCAATGCTTTAGGTCTTGCATTTGTTAAAGTTAGAGCTGTTGGTGTTTCAAATGACAAAGGGGGATATTCTCAAGAACGTGTGATAACCATCGCAAATTTAGCTTAACGCAACTTTGCACATCGCAGTTTAACGCGGGAAAACAACTCCCAGTTAATGTAGTATTCTCAACCTGGAGGCACCATGCGATAGTCACACGATAACGCGTCAAATGACCACATTAAACACAATGCGATGCTGCAAAAATGCGAAACACGAACGGCAAAAGGTTGCGATGAGGCCAAAGCGATACAAAAATCAGCGATAACCAACGACAGGCCTGCAATCCCCAAGCATCATGCGGGAAAATGCGCCATAAAACCACCACAAAAAAAGGGAGATAAAAAGAAACTGCGTGGCACCATGGGTGCTCCTGGACCGAGTGCAGAGGCCAACGTGAACCCCACAAGCCCCACAGACCACCAGCAAGGAACCTCGTTGTCGGGGAAGGCCAAGGAGAAGAGGAAGAGGCAGACAAGGTGCAGTCCGCAGGCAAACCTGATCAGTTTCACAGAGGTGACAGAACACCACCATCGACTGAACGTCAACATGACAAACGTGAATGCAGTCGGAGTGTCGAGGAGGCATATGGAGGAGGTCAAGAGACGCTGGCACAATGTGAAAAGCCAAACCAAGTACAAACCCACTGCCAACAGGAAGGCAGCAACGGCAACAGGTGGTGGGAGTCCGGACACTGCTCGATAGGAACTGACACAACATCAATCGGGTGAGTAACGACCAGGGACTGGGGGGACGGGGGAGATGGGCACATTGGAACACATGCACAATCATGTGCAGCACACTGCACAACCACAATGACCCTGGATCATGTCCCTGATCCCCGTGGCACACTGCAGCACACACACATAGCAATAACAGCACATATGACGACAAAGTGGTGCAAAGTGCAACACCGACACTGCAGAACAGAGGACACAACTGGGTCCGCACATGCGCAGAAACAGGCCAATCACATGTTACATAGCAGGAAACTGCGAGATGGAAACGTATGTTTACAACCTCACCTACGTCATGTAGTCCAAATGTCCACTGTCCCGCATCAAATATACTGCACCTCCCAAACAGTCACAATGTACATCGTCATACAATCTGCATGTAAACCAGAACAATGCACCAACACACATGTCAACACAATGTCAACATGCATCTCCCCTTCACATTGCAGAGGGACAAACAACACCTCCAGCAGAGCAGACCAGACTACACATCAGTGAACCTAGAGAGGACCACCACACCTTCGACACCGACGCCCTTCAACAGCCCATAGACATCTTAGGTGACCTACCCCCAGGAGTAGTGCAGCCAAGCCACATAGAGGAGACACCAACCCCTGCACAGACCACAAAGTAGGAAGCACCCACCTCCACGTCTGGCTCCCAACACTCCATCTCGGTACACATCGTGTTCCAATGCCAGGTGTCAGAATTCCAAAAGGAGGTGGCCGAACAGGTGCGGGTGGGGTCAGAGCGCATGGAAGCCGAACTAGATCACACATGTGGGTGTTCAAGTCCCACCAGGGACCACCTACACCCCACAAAGGAGACCCACACCTCGACAGAGACACATGCATACTTCCTGCAATGAACCACGCCCAGAGCCCAGGAATCATCTTTCACACCCCCACACTGGACCTTCGTACGACGGCCCAGTCCACTCCTCCCATGTATTGAGCGGGTGACGACAAAGCTGCATGTCCTAGGTCTCACCCGCTGCCAGCGGGAACATGGTTGTGCCCCCTGCACACAGCACAATGTGATGTTGTAGGCCCAGGGACCCTCATGCACACATCATGACCACGCGGATACACTGAGGTAGTTCGTGAAACTGGCTACGGGCATGAGCGCCCGGCTCCTTTATTGTCAGGGACACATGTACAATGACGCATGTGCTGGATGTGTATGGGGTGAGTGTCAGCCAGCCCGCATGGAGTTGCTGGTGCTGGCAACAACTTGAACAATGAACACTATGGAAGGAAACAAAAACAGTAAACACCAGCATTACAGAGACTACTGCGGTGCATCATGTTGGTAGCCGGAGCAAGTACAGAGGTCAGCCAACATGCAAACAGATGTGTCTGTGAGTTGCAGTGCACCGATGTTTGGGCACTAGAGCTGAGCTTGCTCATGTGAAGAAAATGTGCAGGATTGTGTCCCTTTGGAAAATACCTGATGCAGCTGCAGTGGGGTGTGTTACACCTGCATCCTCTTCCTCATCATCATCCCAGGTCTCCCACACTGCCTGAGGTGACATTGCTGTGTGAGCTCTCCACAGCACACAACCCAATCAGAAATGGTCCATGAGTCGTGGTGCTCTGAGTCAGTGGCACCTGGAGTGTTGACCAGGGTATCAGGCAGATGATGGCATCCATGACCGGTGAGACCAACTCTGATAGTCTGGCAGTAAAAGACACTTACGACTCTGGCTGTTGTTGTCTGTAGTCGGTCCTGGTGGTGGTGGGGTGTGCCTCCTGCGGTGATGAGACATTCTGGCCGGTCAGGACTCAAATTGATGTGTGAGCCCTGGTGTACCGCTGTTGAGGCCGGAGGCAGCGGACATTGCAGGGCCACAGACACATGGCATTGAAAATTTAAGGCCACTGTCTCAGAGGCCATCCAGTATTTCAGCAGACAGGGTCCCTGACTTAAGCTGCACAAAGGTAGCGGCAACGGATGCACTGCAGCCGGCAGAGGCACACCCGCAAGGGACGGTGACTTGTGGTGCAATGAGATCTGGCCACGCTAGCTGAGCGGGTCCTCATCGATGTCCAAGGTGAACGAGGCTTAGGTTTGCGGGAGACAGTGGAAGGTGTCTTGCAGGGCATGATGCAGAGGGTACAAGAGGTTCGAAAGCGGCAAATGGAGGAGTGGAATGCTACTGCCCTGTTTTCGCCACAAAGTCAGTATCACTGAGATGATGACAACGACACATCCAATGCCATAGACCCATTCGCCACCACAGTTCACCCAGGAAGTGTCCATGGATGTAGTGGAACAGACTTAGTGGCACCAGAGCTGAGCGGGTGTTCAGTCAGTGACGATGCCGTGTCCTGTCTGCTATGGACTGTATTGTATTGGTGTGAGGCCTGCTGGACCGCCGTGTAGGCCGGAGGCAGCGGTCCGCATGGGCCCACAGCCACGTGCCGTTGGGATGACATACACAGATTTGCTGCCACCTGATCGAAGGGTGTACATTGAAGTAAAGCTTCCATTTATGTATGGCCTTGAACATCATGGAATCAAGACACAGTTCCATATGTTTGACCTACTTCACCGCAGTGTAGGCCCGAGGCAGTGGTCAGCAGGGGCACACAGCCACATGTCGTTGGCCCGCGATGCACAGTGTTAGTGACACCAGAGCAGTTGTCGGCAGTATTCGAACACCTCCGTAACGATAATCCTTTTCTCCTCCGGACTGAACCGCATCTTCCTCTTACACCTCTCCCTGCATGCAATCTGAACTCTGGCATACATGAATCAAGACTCAGTTCCAAGTGTGTGACCTACTCTGAGTCAGTGTAGGCCGTAGGCAGTAGTCAGCAAGGAACCACAGACGACTGTCGTTCGAATGTTATGCACAGAGTTGGTGGCCCCACATAGAAGGGAGAAGACAGATATGACTCAACCATGATGTGTGTACTCTGCAATTAAATAATCAAGACTCCATTCCAAATGTGTGACCTACTTGACCGTAGTGTAGGCCGGAGGCAGCAGTAGAGTATGTCAACGAGAAAGGAGTAAAGTGAGCCTGTGTCGCATAGGCCGTGATGGTCTGAGGAGGCTGCAAAGGTCTCAGGCTTGGAACTTGCGCTGTCACGTGGTCGGCCCTCTTTGACACACGCCGGTGTCGGCAGGTGAGCAGTGTGGCCTGGCTGCGCAGGGGCGGGCCAGACTGGTTCGGGGTCCAGCGGCCCGGCGTACAGCAGGCGCACAGGATCACAGCCAACTCCGCTCACGACAACGGTGTCTGCCTCGTGGTGGAATGAGAGGCCCCGCCCTGGCAGAAACGTTGGGCATTCCGGAAGAGAACACGCCCAGTGCTACTTGCTTTTTATTCACACACCTACACTGGCCTGGCGTACGCCGGGCCAGGCCACACCGTACACGCTTATGGGGAGGGCATAACAGGCTACATTTCCACGAACTCCCCCACTGGCTGGGGTGACATGGTTGCATCCACTGTCCACTACACTCCATACACTAGCGGTGTATGTTGCTATGGATATGGGTGTGTTCTCCATACTACAGTCTGTCCAGCACATCTCCGCCACACTTGGCATTGTGTACTTTCCCATTCATGGGTCACTTGCCTCCTTCACACATGCCTGGTTCCCACCTCTCCCCACATTCCGCTATTGTGTAGCTGGGGTGCCATGAGGTTGATGGCTCATGTTCACGGCTAGCCCAGGTTACCATAGTAAGTTGTGCTGTCGTTTCTGGTGGGTGGGCATGTTGTTTGGCATGTTGTATGTGATTTTGTGACATGTGCATTTGCCAGAGTTGTGAGTTGCATGGTTGTGGAGTTGAGGTGTGTGGGGTGTTCATTTGGTACTTGCCAACGGGCTGTGCATTTCCATTGGTGCCATCCTGGAAGCGCTGGTTGATGTAGGACTGTCGGAAAATGTAGGTCTCATGCACACTGCCTGGGTAGTTGGTGACGACGTTGGTGGCGATTCAACAGTGTTTGAATGTTGCCTGCACATTGATGGGAGGCATGTGCTTTCTGTTGCGGTAATTTGTGCTGTGTGGGTATGGGGCACAAGTAGGATATGTGTGCTGTCGATTGCCCCAACACGTGCGTACATCCAGCTATGGCGTATAGTTCTTGCTTGGTCTCCAGCTGTTCCTGCGCATTGTGGTGAACGTATAGGTACTGGGGTACCAGGCTGATGATGGCATCCAGGACAGGTGTGAGGGACTTGGATGTGGCTCGCTGTGAGACTCCTCCAACTCTGGCGGGTGTTGGTTGGGAGGTACCAGTGGCCAACAGGTGCAGCACAGTCAGCAGCTTTGTGTGGGGTGGGATGTTGGTTGTCCGCTGTGTTGATGCCGTCAGCCTGTTGGGCGATGATGGTCAGGATGCGTAGGATGATTGTGCTTTTGAGCCTGTAGTGGGCAATGACATTGTCAGGTGTTGGGTCTGTGAGGCTGTTGCGTTTCCTGGGGGTCCGCTGTCTTTGTCCGCACTGCCTCTGTGGTGGTCCGGGGGGGGGGGCGGTCCTGTGTATGTTGGCGGGGGGTGTTGGGGTTCCGAGTTGCATGATCAGTGGCTCCATGGCATCTGTTGTTCTTCAGGTGTGGCTGTCGTCTCCCTTTTCTGTTGCCGGTTTTCGTTCGACTTTGCACCAAGTCAGAGCAGGTGTTAAATTCCTGCTGCTATCGCGCCTTACCGCATGCTTTGTGATCTTATCGTTGATCCGGCTGGTCGTTGAGAATGTTGTGGAGTGGTGTTGTCGCTGTTTTTTGCTCGGGAACGCCTACTATGCATCTCATTAGTGATAGTTGCCGGGGTCATCCGTGGCAATGTTTTTTGAGGATGCTATCGCAGGAAAACTGGTGGTATCTGCAGATTGCACCGGCTTGTGAATGGGGCAATAGATTTATTGCGATTTTGGCTGCGCTAAAGTGCGATAACTTGTCTATAGATCCTATAGATATAGAATATGCCCCCAAATTATTTTCAACTCCAACAGCTATAACTTTAACAAAAGCGAGATTTATTGAATTGCACATGCTTGTTTGCAATGGATACTGGGCGGGGGGGAACAACCTTTACAACGCAACTTTTACAACGCACTACCTTTACAACGCATTTTTTACAACGCATAATCCATTACAACGCATGACATTACAACGCATACCATTACAACGCATTTTTAAAAACTACCTTTACAACGCATTCCATTACAACGCATACTACCATTACAACGCATACCATTACAACGCATAATATTACACTACACTATCCAACACTTACCCTACTGTTGCACCCCCTGGAGTTAGAATAGTAATTTTTACCCCTATACTATCCAACACTTACCCTACTGATGCACCCCCTGGAGTTAGAATAGTAATTTTTACCCCTATACTATCCAACACTTACCCTACTGATGCACCCCCTGGAGTTAGAATAGTAATTTTTACCCCTATACTATCCAACACTTACCCTACTGATGCACCCCCTGGAGTTAGAATAGTAATTTTTACCCCTATACTATCCAACACTTACCCTACTGATGCACCCCCTGGAGTTAGAATAGTAATTTTTACCCCTATACTATCCAACACTTACCCTACTGATGCACCCCCTGGAGTTAGAATAGTAATTTTTACCCCTATACTATCCAACACTTACCCTACTGATGCACCCCCTGGAGTTAGAATAGTAATTTTTACCCCTATACTATCCAACACTTACCCTACTGATGCACCCCCTGGAGTTAGAATAGTAATTTTTACCCCTATACTATCCAACACTTACCCTACTGATGCACCCCCTGGAGTTAGAATAGTAATTTTTACCCCTATACTATCCAACACTTACCCTACTGATGCACCCCCTGGAGTTAGAATAGTAATTTTTACCCCTACACTATCCAACACTTACCCTACTGTTGCACCCCCTGGAGTTAGAATAGTAATTTTTACCCCTATACTATCCAACACTTACCCTACTGATGCACCCCCTGGAGTTAGAATAGTAATTTTTACCCCTATACTATCCAACACTTACCCTACTGATGCACCCCCTGGAGTTAGAATAGTAATTTTTACCCCTACACTATCCAACACTTACCCTACTGTTGCACCCCCTGGAGTTAGAATAGTAATTTTTACCCCTATACTATCCAACACTTACCCTACTGTTGCACCCCCTGGAGTTAGAATAGTAATTTTTACCCCTACACTATCCAACACTTACCCTACTGTTGCACCCCCTGGAGTTAGAATAGTAATTTTTACCCCTATACTATCCAACACTTACCCTACTGATGCACCCCCTGGAGTTAGAATAGTAATTTTTACCCCTATACTATCCAACACTTACCCTACTGTTGCACCCCCTGGAGTTAGATTAGTAATTTTTACCCCTATACTATCTAATACTTACCTTAAATGTATTTTAATATTATGCGTTGTAATGGTATGCGTTGTAAAGGTAGTATGCGTTGTAATGGTAATGCGTTGTAAAGGTATTTTTAAAAAATGCGTTGTAGTGTCATGCGTTGTAATGTCATGCGTTGTAATGGATTATGCGTTGTAAAAAATGCGTTGTAAGTGCATGCGTTGTAAAAGTGTGCGTTGTAACGTCATACATCCCTGGGCGGGACCAGGAGGGTGGGGATGGAGTTGGGGTAAGGGGTGGGGATGGAGTTGGGGTAAGGGAAGGAAAATCAAGTAAAAGGAATCTGGGATTTGTTGCCACCGGCACTGTCTAACAAACTGTGACCAAATATCGACTAGGATGAGCAAAATTTGGAATGGGATTGGTATGACATCCTTCCCAAAGCTTCCTTTTTCGGAGGAGTCTCCTTTTTTAAAATAGAAATATTGCTCTTCCAAATATCTTTGTTCATTTTATCCTTGCTAAAGAACTGCATACCTTCATTTTCACTCCTGGTTCTGTCCTCCAAGTTGCGGTGATGCGCAGAAATGATTAAAAAGCATTAGTGTAACACTTGATGCGTGGCACTTGGCAGGGCTGTCCATTCCACTCTTACTCTCAGTGCCCATGCGTTTACTCTGCTATCCGTTTCTCCCCCGTCTCTTCCCACATAACATTTCGAAAGTGGCCTTAGGTACTATAGAAGCAACAACCAAATATAACATAATTTCCCTTCTTCCCTCGTCACTGTACTCCTTCTTTTCCTCTGATGGGCTTCTCTCCACTCCCTTCTTATGTGGCTTCCGAACAACTCAAGACAGAATATGGGCAGAAAAGATGCAATGCAAATAACAAACATGACTTGAAATAGATTTCAGGCCCTTACATGAGACAAGCAGTCAATCCAAAATATTAAAATTTTGGCAAATAAAACTTTTTTTCCTAACTAGAGTGGAATGTACATCCTAACTTGATTAAGACAGAAGCTCGTTACTTTTGGAAGCCAATTTTATTACCCTGACCCTAGGCACCAGTGAAACAAATGTGGGTCCTCTGGAACGCTCCATGAAACTTGCAAGCAAGCTGGTCAAATTTCCTTCCTCCTCAACACTAACTTATATAGTTAGGTACTGTTGGTTTATTGACCAAGAGAAATCCCTTGGCTGCATTACTTTTTAATAGTGTCACACGAATGAAATGCGAAGTTTGCAGAGATTCAGACCATGCATCTTCAGGCAGCTCACACAGCAGCAGATGCTTAACCTTCTGAGAAAGAAAGAGGGGCAGACAGAGCAAAAAGCAAGAGGAACAAAGAGAAAGATTAAGAGATAGTGGAACACAGGGAGAATCTCAGAATCTCCACTCATGCACACAACAGCAAAGAACTCTTGAACATCATCAAGGAGTTCGCCCAACCCACCAGCGAGTCCACCGACATCCCTCCCTCACTTCAAAATCTACAAGAAGTGCGTAAACACGAACTTTGTACTTATATTATTTGCTTACTAGAAGCAAGGCTGGCAGTAACTGCACCTCTTTTATTGCCAGCCTTGCTTCTCGTAAGCAAGGACTACAAGTACAAAGTGCGTGTTTACGCACCGCTTGCAGATTTACAAAACACATAAATAAAAGGTATTGTCATTTACAATGCCAATAGCTCAAACTCTTGCAAATGCGAGACCTATTGCATTGCAAATGCTTGTTTTTTACGTTGATTCAGAGCAAATTTAGCTTTGGAGTTCCAGCAAATGGCGGTACCCAAGCCTTGCCTACAGGCAGGGCCACTGGAATTATGCAATTTTGTGGCGTTTTCCACATAAATATGGATTTAACACATAACCCACCGTCTGCTGCATAATATGCACATTATGCAGCAGAAGGTGAATTATGTGCCTATTATTTCAACATCTCAACACCACCACAACAGCATGTCCTAGATGTACCAACGCTTTTAAAAAGCAGGAAAGATTAACTCGAATACCCCCACAATCCACCAGAACTAAAAGAAAAGTAGACACTATAAGAAGCAACACTGTACTATCAGGCAGGAATATAATACCACAAACCGTACAGGTGGCGGCATATTAGTTGCAAAGAACACTAAATATAACAGATACATGCCTAAATATACAAATGTTATGCTTTAACACTTAGCACTTGTTAGAAGTGGTAAAGCGCACTGAGTCCTAAGCCCAGTAAAAATGTTGGGGCAGATTTACAAGCCCCTTGGGCCACTTTTGCATCATTTTTAACATGGGAAAAGTGATGTAAAAGTGGCACAAGGGGCTTGTAAATCGGTCCCGTAGTCAGCAAAATTAGGAGGATAGAAGGCATAACCTTGGAGAAAAAACACGTCAAAGATGCCAGGTCCAACACCCAATCAGGAACTGACCAGACTGGATCGAACACACAGGACAGTTCAACGACAGGGCGCCAAAGAAACACTAACTACCACGGGCAATATTACAGTAAGTGCCTGGGCGCAACCGCGTTTGTGGCCGCTTTGTGCACCCCCGGGAAATTTGATATTACAGAAGGGAGCACAGATGGTTATGCGTCTCCTTCAGTAATGCCAATAGCGCTGGTGAACTTAAGGCAACCGCGCTACCTTTAGGGGGCGTTCCCTCATTTGCATAGAACTGTGCCCTATGCAAATGAGGAAATTCCTTTGCCTCTGCACTTGTGACATATTACAGATGCTATCACGGAGGCAAAGAAGCAGCACTCTGGAGGGTAGAAAGGGGGTTATTTGGACCACCCAGCTATCCTCTTGCAGGCGGGTGCAGTCACTAACTGCACTTACCTGCAAGGGGATCTCTAATCCCCTTTAAAAGTGCAGGCGGGTTGCCCCCTGCACTGTGAAAACACAGAGCATCTGCCAGCAGCCACTCCGTGTTTTCACATATGCACTGTCCTGGGGGCAGCGCTAGTTTGCAGCTGCCCTGGGGGCAGTGCATACATGGTAATAGGGTGCTCTGTCATTGTTTGTGCCCGCACACCTTTTAAAAGGTGCGCCCAGCGCAAACAATGACAATGCGTAATAAGCCATTCTGATCGAAGCTTGAGAGGGGTGGCCTCAAATCTTTCAATGTGGTATTGATACAATGATTCCAGGACTTGTCACCTATAATGCTGATGAGCACAGGCCTTTCCGACCTCTCATTGAGTAGCTGATAGCTAAAGGTATCCCATCCAGGTGGAGCCACCCGATTCGAATTATCTTCCAGCAAGAGGGAAACAGCGCATCCCAGGCGCGTGAGCTCCAGGGACAAAGGGGCATATTGTCAAGCCATGCGATAAAATTATCGCCGCCTTAGCGGCAGAAACCTACCTCTAAAATGGCGATAATGGGCTTGATAATATGCTCTATGGAATTCCAATTGAAGCCCATGTTAAATGTGAAGGACGTCTAACATGGGCTTCAATTGGAATTCCATGGAGCATATTATCAAGCTCATTATCGCCGTGTTAGCGGCAGTTTTCTGCCGCTAAAGCGGCGACAATTTTATCGCATGGCTTGATAATATGCCCCTAAATGATCAGCGTATACACCAAAAGACAACTAATGAAACAGAAATGCGAAACACACGAGAAGCATGAAACATAACAAAGGGAAGGAGATCGGAATTCGGCTGAGATGAGACCACAGCTGGCAAACAGAGTCTGCTCATTCTTTTGAAACATGTTTCCAGTGTCCGCATGAAAAAAATGCTACCTGGCGGCACTGGGATGAACTTGTGAGCTGAAGACAGAGCCACACAAACTGTAATTGTGAACCATGATGGAGTTGGTCAATGAACAGTGCTGGAGGAGGCCTGCAGGATTGGGATACTGGGATGAGAGTAGACAGTGCATTCACACCCCACCCCACTTCAGTTCGGGGATCATGCGTAATCAGGGTAGGCGGATTTGAGAAGGGTCGGATTGCCTTCAACTCATCACACCTGGGACAGATGATTGCACATGCACACACAATCGGTCGAAGTTCCGGTTATAGGGGCATATCAACAACAACCGGCGATAATTATCTCTAAGTGCACTTAGCGCTAGGATAATTATCGCCGGCTGGCGTGAATTTTTATCGCTGAGATAGCGAGCTATTAGCAACACTTATCTCAATAGCGATACAAATCCTCACGCTAACAGGCTAACGTGAGATTATCGCTGGAAACCCAGCGATAATCTCACGTTACCTTGTTGATAGGGACAGGCAAACTTAGCCATGATATCCTCCTTCCATAGGATATCATGGCTAAGTCAGAAAAATACCAGACGTAAAAAAGCAGCGTTAACCGCGGTTAGCGCTGCTTTTTTTGTCTCTAACAGGGTTAGCGACATTCTGGATAATAGGAGAAATGTCGCTTAGCGACATTTCTCCTATTATTTTACTCTGAAACGCCCCCTTTGCATCTCATTAGAGATGCAAGGGGAAGCGTAGAGTAAAAGGGTGCTAACATTCAAATTTGCGTGTTAGCACCCTGTTGTTGATAGGGCGCTAGTTTTATCTCTCCTTTTTTGGCTTTTAAAGCCAAAAAAGCAGAGATAAAGCCCTTGTTGATATGCCCCCAAGTTTGGTTTCACAGCTATTGCGTTACACTATTTTGCTTGGTTTTTACAACTAGGGTAGGATGAAAAGTGACACCGCCAATGTCGCAATAGACTTTGAGATGGATCTGCACACCACAACACTATGGGGCATATTAACAAGCCAGGCGATAAAATTATCGTCGCTTTAGCGGCAGAAAACTGCCGCTAAAGCGGCGATAATGGGCTTGATAATATGCTCTATGGAATTGCAATTGAAGCCCATGTTAGATGTCCTTCACATTTAACATGGGTTTCAATTGGAAATCCATAGAGCATATTATCAAGCCCATTATCGCCGTTTTAGCGGCAGTTTTCTGCCGCTAAATAGGCAATAATTGTATCGCCTGGCTTGTTAATATTCCCCTAGATTCCCACAACAACAGTAGACATGCCATAACCTACTTCCACAATGGCTACAATTCAACAATTGCAGATTCTAACATACAATGTCTGGGGTCTGCACAACCCCACTAAGCACCTGTTATGGTCCAAATATTTTACCGCACAATACCAAGGGAAGAGGCTTTGTCTGCATAAGCATGTGTGTACTACACACCTGATACAGGGAGAATTGTGAGTGCTGGATCTGTGCCATTACTACAAGGCCATCCAGATGTACGTGTGATAGAATGGCTTTGTAGAGAAACAGAATAATGTGGTGGTTCGTAGACCAGTACCTGACACCTAGCCCACTGGAAGAATACCATAGACCCCGAAAAATCAACAATGCCAAAATCTATACCTTTCCCCCATGAATAGGGCAATATTCCAGACCATGGGATAATTTAGTGAGATGTAAGAACATAACGACATTCCTACCACCCATGATACCCATTGTCGGGAACCTATTTTTTACCCAGGGCTTGATAGAGCTCTCTTCTGCACATGGAAGGTCTGCAGCTAATTCAGACTCAGGGGCTTCTAACACAACATTATGGCTGAATTCAAAGTCCTTGTAGGAGATAGACTTCACTGCGTCCAGATAAGACACTGGGCCACACATCATCACGTAAGAGAGGGAGCAACACTCCCACTGACAGGATGTGAAACATTCCTACAATCACTACCACCCACAAGGCACCGAGTCTCCAAAATGTATGCAATACTAAACACAGAACAACCTCAATTGAGCTTTGCATAAAAAACAGTGGTGTGGGAACGATCTCCTTAACTCACAAACAATGGGATAACATTTTTAAACTGGCAAACGTCTCTGTCCACTATGCACCAGGAAGGGATGCTAATCACAAAATTATATAAAGGCGGCACATCACACTAGCACATGTGCATACTTTAGACAGAACAAGACCAACAACTTGCTGAAGACACTGATGGGAGACAGGTACAACTTTGCATATACTATGAGCATGCCCAATCCAAATCTTAACGAATTCTTTGGAGACATATTCAGCACAGTATCCCACATCAGGAAAGAAATATAAGCAAAGACTTTGCATCCATCATCTGAGAGTTGCCATTAGCACAAACCTACCCATTGCGTTCAATTAAAATGAAACATATCTCCAAAATTTCACTAGTCACTAAGCAAACTATGGGGCATATCAGCAACAACCGGCGATAATTATCGCTAAGCGCACTTAGTGCTAGGATAATTATCGCCGGCTCGCGTGGATTTTTATCGCTGAGATAGCGTGCTATTAGCAACACATCTCAAAAGTGATAAAAATCCTAGCGCTAACTGCCTAACGTGAGATTATCGCTGGAAACCCAGCGATAATCTCACAAAATGTGGCGTTAGCTTGTTGATAGGGCCCCACAAACTTAGCCATGATATCCACCTTCCATAGGATATCATGGCTAAGTCAGTCCTGAAGCAGGCGTAAGGAAAGTAGCGATGACAGGGGTTATCGATACTTTTCTTGCCGCTATGCTTCATATAGCATATATTTGGAATGATGGAGACAAATTCAATTTATAATACCAAATGTGATGCTATTCTGTGTTTCCATACTTGTCCTAATAAAAATGCTACAAAACATGTGTGGCTCAGCGTAGCACCTGCAACACAAAAGGCCCAAAACTTACCATAGAGACATCAATATTTCTGTCAAAGAAAATTCCTTTTTTGGTACTTGGGGTCGATGCTGCATTTAGGCCTGGGCTCCGCCGCTACCCAGAGAAACCTATCAAGCCCAAACATTTTTGTAAGCTATACACCGGGAGAGTCAAGGGTTGTATGCTTTGGATAAGTCCCACACCATTTTCTTTCCCACAATGTCTGGCAAATCTCAAACTTTGTCTAAAATCAAGCATTTTCCTCAAATTTCGGTGACAGAAACTTCTAGAATCTTCAGCGATCCACAAAATTTCTACCACCTAGCTTTCAAACACTTCTGCCAATACAAACACTACCCCACTTATGTGGCTTGGCCTAGCGTCTGTGACACAAAAGGGACCAAAATGCAACTCAGAGACATTAACATTTACTATGAAAAATTGCTTGTTTTGGCTATGAAGAAAACGGCAATGTTTGGGCCCAGGCTTGCCGCCACCCAGGGAAACAAACCAAATCCACAAATGTCTGAAAACAATACACCAAGGGCAGTCCAGGGTTGAGTGCCTTGTGTAGCACCCATGACATTTTTTTTCCCAGCATGGTTTGCAAACTTCGACTTTTGCCTAAAATAAAGCTTTTTCCTCATATTTCAGTGACAGAAGCATCTGGAATATATGGGGAATCCACAAAATTATTACTACTCAATATTTCCACTCTTCTCCAACTAAATGCTATCTCACTAGTGTGCACCGGGCTAGCGCCCGCACCACAAACATCTGGAAATGACATGAAAGCATCAACATTTCCTGGCAAAAAAATGTTTTGGCCATAGGGGTAGCAGAGGTAGTTGGACCGGGATCAGCCCCCAGGGAAACGTACCAAACCTACACATTTTTTTAAACTAGACACCCAGGAGAGTCCTTGTTGGTGTGCCCTGTGTGTATTTCATAATGCTTTCTTACCAACAATGCCATGTAAAGCTCAAAACCTTTCCTAAAATCATGCATTTTGATCACATTTTGGTGATGGAATTTTCCAGCATTTGTAGGGATTTAAAAAACTCCTACCACTCGGCATTCCCACACTTCTCTAGACAGAAATGCTATCCCACTTGTGTGACTTGGCCTATTATTGGTGAAAGGAACCAATAAAACCAGGGACAATGCGTATCTTGCAGGGGTAACGCGAAGGCCATCAGTGGGTTAATATCCTTGATGGAAAATAAGGCAAAGTCACAAGCAAACACCTTTTCCCCCGGTATTTTTAAAGCAGATGTCTGGAAGTGGTAATGTATGACAAGAATGTTTATTCATATTTGTTGTGTGGCATCTTGTGTGGTGGGGATGTGTAGTGTTTTTTTCATGCTATGCTTTTGTGCTACAAATTGCAATGGTATGTTGTTGTGTTGCACTGTTAATGCTGTGCTGTGCTCTTATTTTGATATGTTGTTGTAGTGCGCTCTTATTGATTTAAATATGCTACAATAATGCTTTGTGTATGTTGTTGTGCTAGGTTCAGTAGTTTGACTTTGGGATGGCAACAAGTGTTACCATGCTTCCAGCCATATGCAGCGCATGCCATTACAGTTCCTGTGACAAGCAACCGTTTACCTCTGCCTCATGTGATAAAACAGCACTGTTCCAACTCTTTGACTATGTCAAACATGAATCAACTCAAAACTATGGTAAATGTGTGTTGTAAATTAGCACACTAAGGGGCCGATTAGGATGGCGGGCAGACTTTAGCCCGCCCGCCACGCTATCGGTGCTGGAACCAGCCGCCAGTGGTGCGGCGGTCCCGCACCTGCAATTAGGATGCCACCGCCACTGTGGCGGTGGAATCCTTCTTGCCCAGCACTGTGGCGGGCGGTGCTCACAGCACCGCCTGCCATAATGCTGGGAATGCACTGTGTGCATAGTCATGCACAAGGTGACAGGCACCGCGCGGTGCCTGCCACCTTGTCCATGACAATGTAGGCGGGTACCTTAGGTACCCCCCATGTGCAACCCCACACCCCAATACCCTGGGGGCCTGCAACGGGCCCCCGAAAGCAGACTCTGCATGGCTTTCCGCTGACCATGCTAATATGGATGGCGGTGTCACCATATATAGCCCCTTTTCCGCCCGGTCGACTGGTCGACCGGCGGAAAACCGGTGGACGGTATTTCCGTCCGCCGGGGTCCCCCCCGCCATACTAATATGGCGGGGGGAAATGGGTGGCAGGCGGGGAAGGATGTAGGGCGGATTGCCACCGCCATGCGGGCGGTGGCGATCCACCCTACATCCTAATCGACCCCTAAGTGCTAATTTACGGTAGTACGGCTCAACCACTCTTATTTAATGGCTATAGGACTTGTTGTTGAGATGATGAATGACAATGTACCATTGTGTGCATTGTTGAGGGGTAACAAAATATAAGGACCATATATTAGTATTTGGGGGATGAGGTGCACCGTCGTTAATATGGCTGAGTTCTCGGTCTGCCAAACTCACAGTTTCTATTTAGAGTTGGGGAAACTGACATGTTTCAAACTATAGACTCTACACTAGCTCTGCTGCCAGAAACCTTTGACTGATGGTCGGTCAGATATTGGTCAGTCAGTTAAAGTGTCTCATACCATCTGCCTATTTGAGATGTTCTCATGTACTTTTTTCCTGTTTGAGACATCCAGAAAGAACCTGGAGATCAAAAAAGGGAAAGCAAAGCACTGACCCCGATAGACTTGAGCAGACTTACAGTGTGTTAAGGACATTTATGTATTGTTTTTTCATTAACAAACTCACACTTTATGAGTTTGCTTTTGGAGAACTGAAAACGGTTCTCAGCAGCTGCTTCGACCTCGGCGACCAGTCAGAAAAGTTTCAGTATCTTTAATGGAGCCTCTGCAATGGTGGCACTGCTGAAGGCACATAGATATCCAACTGTTTGGTGGGCTATTGTTCACGAAGGGGGTGGAGTACATCCATCCGCCGACCTAGAGAAATGGAGTACAGCCGCTATACTCCAAGGGCCTTATTTATGAGGTTTTACCATAGGGTAGCGCCGCAGGTCTTCCTGCTGCGCTGCCCTAACATAAAAGAAAACGGCAGGAATGTGCCGTATCTATCAGATACGGCATATTCCTGTCTTTTTCCCTGCACCGGCACACAATGGGCTGCTGTGCGCCAATGCAAGGACCTTTGCAGCATGGTGCAAGGGTGTCTGCATTGCAAGAATGATTATTTTTGAGCAGAAAGGGAAACCTTTGTGCACAAAAATAATTAGAAGAGGTGTTTTCCTCTTTCTACGTGTGCTGCAGAATGCAGCACACATAGAAAAAGGAAAAACAAGGAGAAATAAATATAGTTCTCCTCGTTGTGCCTCCAGGGGAGGCATACGGTTTTGGTTCTGCCTCAGATTTGCGATTTCTCGTACATCTGGGGCAGTACCAAAAAGCCATGGATGTTGCTGGGAACGCCCCCAGAAACACCCATTGCACGCTCCTGTAACACAGAAAACTGTGTTAAAGGGAACCATGTTTCCGAGGCAGCATTAAGCCAAAAAAAGTAGCTTAGTGCTGCCTTGTAAATATGGTGCAGGCTCCTGCGCCACAGAATGTCCCAGAAATTGAAGTCCCAGGGGCGCGAGGGGCCTCATAAATGAAGCCCTAAGTATGGGTCTAAGTGACCTATATTTTTGTGAACAGCGGTGTGGATGGAGCTGCCTACCTTCTAGGCAAGGTATTTTGCGTCACATCAGTACAAGGATTCTGTTGTATAACCATATCCTAAAATTGATATCAGAGAGAGAAGAAGGGGTTGATAACTAGATTTAAAATGAAAAATGAACAAATCTGAAAGTCATCAAGTATAATTTTTTGCAGCTTTTTGCAGTTTGCAGTCTGACTCATCCCAAAACTCTTTTACAACTATGACCTCCCAATCATTTCTAAACTCTTCCCTCCTCTATCGTATTCATCCATCTAACAGAATACCGTCTACCACTCCCAACAACAATTTATATTTCACCCTACTAATCCACCACTAACCCAATTTTGGGTTCCGGAGTAGCGTGCTACTTGCCAAAAAGCGCTTCTATACCTCGTCACGGGTAGTAAGTATTATATAAAGGCAATTACATAGCATGAACTCTACCCGATGGTATTGGAGCGCTTCACTTGAGCACAAGTTATATTTAACAAGGACACATTCTGTGTTAGAAGGAACGGCAAGACCAAGGGTCATATCATCAAGGCAAGGCGATAATTATCGCTCAGCGCTCTTAGCGTGAGGATAATTATCGCCGGCCAACGCTGAATTTTATCATGGAGATAGCGTGCTATCAGCAACGCTTATCTCCAAAGCGATAAAATTCAGCGTTGGGCGGCGATAATTATCTTCGCGCTAAGAGCGCGCTCAGCTCTCTTAGCGTGAGGATAATTATCACCGGCCAATGCTGAATTTTGCATCTCATCAAGGCCAGGTGATAATTATCACTCAGCGCACTTACCGCGAGGATAATTATCGCCGGCCAACGCTGAATTTTATCGCGGAGATAGCGTGCTATCAGCAACGCTTATCTTCAAAGCGATAAAATTCAGCGTGCAAGCTGCCAACTGTGCGATTATCGCTGGAAATCCAGCGATAATCGCACAACGTTTGGCGAAAGCTTGCTGATAGGGCAAGGCAGACTTAGCCATGATATCCACCTTCCATAGGATATAATGGCTAAGTCAATTGAAAAGCAGGCGTAAGGAAAGTAGCGATAACCGAGGTTATCGCAACTTTTCTTGTCGCTCTGCAGGTTAGCGTGTCGCTAGATAATAGGAGAAATGTCGCTTAGCGACATTTCTCCCGTTATCTTGGGGTGGAACGCCCACTTTGCATCTCATTAGAGATGCGAAGATGGCCGTTGGGGGAAAGGGCGAAAAGGCAAGGATTCACATGATAGCATGACCATGCTGATAAGGCGTTAAAATTATCGCCGCTTTCCGTCCGAAAACGGATGCTAAAGTGGCGATAATTTTATCGTCTGGCCTTGATGATATGCCCCCAAGTAACTTGCCCACAATCACAGGATGTTTAGCTGATGCCGAGACTCAAACCTGGTTTTTCCAGATCCAAAGTCAGCAGCTTTTTGCCGATACGCAACATCCAGAACATACATTCTTGTCGACATTGTCTTCCAACCTCACAGCGATAGGGAAGCTGCAGTTTGAAGTGTTAAAGTGGCATGCACAGCATGTGTTTTTTCATGCAGTGGTTGTAGCTGACTCTTTCGGGGTAATTCCTGAACATGTTCTATGCCTTGTAACCTCCTAGAAACCGAAGAGAGTTTGTTGCATGATGCGAGAGATGTAACCAGGCATCTCAACAGTGTTGTGTTACTGGTTTCTGGGCAAGGCAGAATAACACTTCCGTTGCCTTGGGCAGGGGTATATACATTAACAGGAACATGAATGCTACCACATGGCATTTGTACAAGATACTTGACATCTCAGTATCCATTGTTCCTATCCATGAGCTTCTGGCAGAGTTGTATGGGAAATAAAGCTAGACTTGAGGAAGGCTGGGAGTAAAAGAACAGGTAGGTTTTCTATTAGCTGCATTCCCCTGCCACCTAATTAGATGTTTTGAAGAACATGGGGGTATATTATCAAGCCTGGCGATAAAATTATCGCCGCTTTAGCGGCAGAAAGTTGCAGCTAAAACGGCGGTAACGGGCTTGATAATATGCCTTCACATCTAACATGGGCTTCTATGGGAATTCTCAGCGGCATATTATCAAGCCCATTATCGCCGTTTTAGCAGCAGTTTTCTGCCGCTAAAGCGGCGATAATTTTATCGCCTGGCTTGATAATATGCCCCTTGATAGGTGCAACAGCTTACTTCTATCTCAGTGATTTTCTCCATTGTTTGGACAGCACCTTTTCATTCGCTAGGTTTTTTGGCAGGTATCATGACTGCAAGATCACTTCAATCATTACAATCGTATTTACCAAGCATTGCTATGGAAACCGCATGAGACCACTTACAACCTCAGGTACACACTGGAAACACGATAAAGATATGGAAATGCAAGCACGCCACAGTGCATATACATTGACCACACTTGTTTTGATATAGTTACATGCTTGTTATTGAACTGCCTGTGATAATTACCGTGAAAATATTTAGTGTAGTCATGGGTCTTAAACTGAATCATTTGTCATAACACAAGGCGTGTTCTTACAGAAGCAGATTTTTCGCGACATACTGTTAACTAGAAGTTCTGGTTATACTTAGCACAGCATTCTCTGTTAAAGTTTGACAATGTGCAAAGCCCAAATGCATGTTACTGCAGCTAATTACACTGACAGTCTGTTCTTTTTGCAGCTCCTGTAATTAGCTCTTGAAATGGAGTTTTCATGTCACAGCCTATTAACCTGCCTTTCTTCCCCCAGGGGATCTACCGTGGTCTCGATTCAAAAGTCCACGAACTTTCAGACAAGATACAATTCATGGATTGCAGCACTGAGGTTCATTCTTATTCTAGGTGAGCAATTAAATGGGAGAGGGGAAAATAAATGGCACTTTTTGACAGTTTTTTGCAACAAAAGTTTATGTTAGCATTTCAGAAGCATATTTAGTTAAATAGTATGCGTTTTAAAGTTTTACACCTTTATGGACTAGGGTGAATGAGCACCAATAGCTGGGCTCAAAGGGCAGAATAATATCAAAATCAAGGTTTTATCTGGTTTATAAATGACTATCATAATTATTTTAGAGGTGCAGATCTTGTAGTGCTTATGGACTAAGGGCATTTTACAAGTTTGCGACAGGTAAAATGCATTTTCCTATATAACAATCCTATTTTGTGAGTCAGTAACCTATTACTACCTCGCAAAATAGGGTTTGCGAGTCGCTATTGCAAAGGGGCGTGTAAAGGGTCTCCCTTCCTAATAGCGAGTTGCACCGGTATGGATAAAATGTTTTGCAACCGGGAATGTAATTGTTAAACATTTGCAAATTACCACCCTTCCCCTTTGTGAATGGGAGCACTAGCATTTTTTCAGAGACGGCAGTGCTCCGACAGACCACTGATCACTCTAAAAAAATGAAAAGAAAACTTTTTATTTTACTTTAAAGAAAACTGTCTGCATTTAAAAGAAAAACAACTGTTTGATTTAAAGAGTGATCACCATCCCTGTGAGTGCCATCCATTCCCAATTGCGACCTGTCTAATGAATATTAGCGAGGCCGGTCCCTTGCAACCCATTTGGGAATCGCAAACAGTGTCTGAGACATTGTTGTACATCAGGTTTTACGACTGGCAAATTGTGAGTCACGAGTCGCAAAACCTGACGGTAGTACATATTGCCCAAGATGTAGTAAGAAATGTTGTGTTTCAGAAGCCTGCTCTGCAGAATGTGTCATGTTTATATCAGTCTTTGCCCATGCTATAGCCTAAATTGTGATGTACAAAAATGACATTTCATCTCATTATAAAAATACCAATTAATAATAACAACTATTGTGTGTGCGCTTTCTTTTATCAACATGACGATTCCTTACGAGATGCAAAAAAAGACACAAAATTGGTGTTCTGCCGTCACTCACAAGACCAAGTGTGAGTGGTGCAATGGTCACACAACACTAAATGGTCATGACTGCTGAGAGCAGCCAATATCTATTTACAGAGTAGAAGCTGTCCATCATAGACAACTTTCACTGCACATAGGACAACTCCTGTCATCGAAGAAGGTAGTGCCACAGACCGAAAAATGCTCGCCGTAATGTAGAATGCACACTTATTGTAATATTGAGGTCCTGGTTAATTTATGGGATAAGGGTCTGTTAGACTTGTGGGTCTCTAGTTGGCACAGGTATGTACTTGTGACAAATAGGGACCCTCTCCTCTAGTCAGGGTAAGGGGGTACACTCCTAAAATAACCCCTGCTCACCCCCTTGGAAGCTTGGCACGAGCAGACAGGCTTATCTCAGAGGCAGTGTGTAAAGCATTTGTGAACACATACAGTAACCAAGTGAAAACACTACTAATGGACACCACACAGGTTTTATATCAAAAATAAGTATTCTTTATATAGATTTACCACAAGACCACTAAACGACAAAAACACACAATACTGTTACTTTAGTTGGTAGAATTTTGCTTAGTTCTCTTCAGTTCTTAAATGCGACACTTTAAGTCAATATACATTTTAGATGCGTTGCGCTTCCACGACAAGCAATGTCGCAGCGATGGAAATGCTGCTAAGTTCTGGTGCAAAAGAAATAAAGACGTAAAGATCTTCCAGATGCGTTACGCTTCTCCGATGTTGCGAGAAGACTTGACTCGATGCTGCAGCTGCAGCGGCGACACACTTTACGCGATGCAACGACAGCGGCCTTGGCAGCGACACTCTTCGACGTTTGCGAGACGCTTCCACTCGATGCGATGTTGCAGCGGCGACACACCTTTACGCGATGCGACGACAACAGCTCCGACAGCGGCACGCTTCGCCGTGGATGCGAGGCACTTTTCTTGATGCGGTGCAATGCGACAACTACGATGGCGACACACTTCTTCCTCGATGCGAGACTCTTCTCTTGATGCGGTACAATGCGTCCGCTACGATGGCTGCGATGGCGACACGCTTCTTCGGCGTTGCGAGACACTCCCTGGATGATGCGAGACGCTTCCGCTCGATGCGAAGCTGCAGCGACGACACACTTTACGAGATGCGACGACAACAGCTCCGACAGTGGCATGCTTCTCCATCTTGAGTCGCGCTTCCAGTCCCTCAGAAGGCCCAACAACAGCAGTAGGCACTTCCAAAGAACTCTGGGGAGCTGGGGGTTGAAGTCTGTTGTTCCTGAGACTTCAGCAGGAGGCAAGCTCTTTTCCAAGCCCTTGGAGATCCTTCACAAGTTGAGCAAAAGTACACACAAAGTTCCTTTCTCCTCTCTTTGGCAGTAAGGCAACCACTGCAGGCCAATCCCCCAGGTTCAGGGATAGTTTCCTCCTCAGCTTCTTCTGGTTCCTCCCTCAGCAGAGGTTCTTCTTGTTTTCCAAGAGTGATCTAAGTTCTTGGGATCAGGGTCCCAATATTTATACCCAGAAATCCTTTGCCCTCTCAAGGCAGAGGGGCCTTTGCCCAGTCCAAACCAGTTCCTGAGCACTCTGTTTACCAGCCCTCTCCTTTCCTTTCACAGTGCAGGGCAGAAACATTAGACGCCCCACAGGAGGTGGAGCCAGCATTGTGGAAGGCAAGTACAGCACTGGAGCACTTTGTTGACAGGATTCCTTCTCTCCATTCACTGTGCAGGGCAGAGACATCAGCCGCTCCCCAGGAGGTGTAGCCAGCATTGTGGAAGGCAGGCACAGCCTTATTCAGGTCCCAGGTACAACTCCTCCCACCCATCTGGATGCAGATTTCTCTATTCACCACTGGGACACCTCACCCTGTCTCCTGAAATTCCCCAGCCCTGTCACTCAAACTCCAGACAAGGGAATACACACAGCCTAGCAGAGGAATGTTTGAATGGTTAGACAAGAAAATGCCTACTTTCTAAAAGTGGCATTTTCAAACACAGAATGTTAAAACCAACTTTACTAAAAGATGTATTTTATCATCCTGAGTTCAGGCATACTAAATTCGAATTTCTACCATGTTCTCTGAGTCAGTTAGGATTATAAAATGTAATAACCAAACTGCCCATTCTGGCCTATGGAGAACAGGTAGCCTTGCAATAGTGAAAAACAAAAATGGCTGTAATTCACTATTAGAACATGCCACACACACCAGGGCATGTCCTACCTTATCCTTACAATGCACCCTGCCTTTGGGCCTACCATAGGGGTGTCTGATATGCAGAAAAGGGAAGGTTTAGGGACTGGCAAGTGGGTGCACTTGCCCAGTCAGCATGACAGTAACAGACTGCACGCAGGCCCTGCAATGGCAGACCTTAGACACATGTTTACAGGCTGCGTCTGTGGTTGGCACAACCAGTGCTGCAAGCCCACCAGCAGTATTTGGATTACAAGCCCTGGGCACTCCTGGTGCTCTGTACTAGGGTCTGACAAGTAAACCAAACCAACCAATCATGGAATCACAAATTATACATCAATTTACAATAGGGAGCACTTGCAATGTGGCACTGGACAGCAGTGGCACAGTGCCCTGAGCAGCTGACACCAGCAAAAAATACATGAGGCACAGCGAAGAAATGGAAGGGAGACTCACGCCAATGTGCCAGGTTTAACAGGGTCCACAATGTCACAAAATTTTGAAAGTGAATTTGAAGATTGTTCTTCTTTTTGAGTTTAATTTTTCTTTTCAAGGGCTACTGATTAAGTCCCGATCATGGAGATCAGAGACAAAACTGTAAGTCATATTTGCTCTTATTTTTAGTGGGTGGGAAATGTTTATTTGTTTTACAGTTTATATGTCTATTGTAATTTCTCATTAAAGCTATATTTTTTTTAAACAGACTTTATTAAGTTTTCAAGTTGCTCACAAAAATGGATTTCCAGATACATTTATAATACATACAAAACACCATCCAAAAAAAGTAGCAATTAGCTCCGATAAAAGCAATCCCTTCAGTTCCCCATGTCTATTATTCACAGTTGTGCGTCAGGAACAAGCAGACATCAGAATAACAACTCCATCCCCAACCCATCACCCACTGCTGAGAGTAGATTTAATACAATGGTCATCAATCCACTAGTATCTCTTCTGGCAGTCATTTTCAACCCCTTATAACTTTTGATTGTTCATAACTAACCCCCCACCCCTCAGACATGTCAGTTATATTCATCTCGTACATTCAATACCTAGGGTTACACCGTTGATTGAACTGTCCTTCGCCCTAATCAAAGACATCCACCCAATGCACGGGCAGGGGATGCCTCATTAAATGTTATGGGCCTCATTTATGAAAAGTGACGCATCACTGCGTGAAAACAGTGATGCGCCACTTTTCACTGCGCCCTCCCTGCGACTCCAGTGATGCGTCATATTTACAGTATGACGCATCATGTCGCAAGGAGTCACAGATACGTCAGTATTTCTGACGTATCTGTAGGCGCAAAAGTGACGCATCGCTGGAGTGTGTCACAAAAGTGACGCAACTCCAGCAATGTGTCCTTTCACATGGGGCAAGCCCCATGTGAAAGGGCCTGCGTCAGTCTTACGCCTGCCTTGAGGCAGGCGCAAGAAATTGACGCATTTGCACCCTAGAAGTGGCGCAGTGAAATCTCGTAGATTTCACTGCGTCACTTCTACGACCCTTTGTTGCGTCAAAACGCCCCCCTTGCATACATTATACCTGGCGCAGGTATAATGTGGCGCAGGGGTTTACAAAGTGACGCATCTACCTAGATGCGTCACTTTGTAAATATGGCGCAACATGGCACATGTTTTACGCCACTGGTGCGTCACAAAAAGTGACGCACCGGCGGCGCAAAAGTGACGCAGGGGCTCATAAATGAGCTCCTATGTATTTTATTTGTTTATTGCTAATTGGTAGCAGGTGTTGAGTTTTAGGATTTGGTGTTTTTTTAATGTATATTCATTTATTTATAAATACATCGCTTATTTTACTTCAGTCTGACTGTATTTTGTTTATAATAAAATATATATTTTATACTGCAAGGTAAAAAAATACTTAAAGCAATATTCATAGATACATTTGTTTGTTATGTTTTGGTTACTTGAAGTTATTCTTGCTATAGGTAGGTATGGTAGGCCTTGATTAATAATATAAATGTTTGTACTTTGTGTTTGGATATTTTATTTTTTATTTGGTGATAGATTGTTCTATACTACATTGTTGGTAGCTTTGCTCTTTTATAAATATTTCTAAAAAATGATAGAGGGTTGGATAGCTACAGGTTAGAGTGACATGGAAGGCGCTGTTCCACTCTTCCATTATATTGTTTATTTAGGCTTGTTTCACCATGGTATTTGATACTTGGGTTGGCATTTGTGGCAAGAACGATGCAGTTTATCAATCCAAGTCTCTTCTAAATGGACCATTAGGAGACTTTGTTTATGTTCATGTGTTTGGTAGTAGGGCGATTCTATGAGGAGATTGTGCAGTTTACTACTTTTTTAACTGGTGCATAAGCTAGAGCTATCAATTTGTTTATCTTGCAAGGCAAATTGGGCATTGTTTTACTACAAAATTGTAAATAAGGCCAAGTGTCAGTGAAGACAAGTGTGACAGGTGTGACAACTCATGTCAATGCTGATAAATGTAAAGTAATGATATGGTATATTCCTTTCACATGGATAAATTGATACATTGACACATGTTCATTGAAAATAAAAAACGGGAAATGATTTGGATGTGGCTATAGATGTTAGGATTAGTCAAGAGGATATGCCCCGCTGTTAAACTGAACTGTGATTTTTTAGGTAAAAGCGTGAAACTTGGCAGAAGTATGATTTCATTGAAATGTGTAATTTTATGAATTGTAGGTATGGGCCCCAAGTACCATAAGCTGCCTTTTGAAAAATGTCGGCCTAAATACTTTTTATGTCCTAATGCACTTGTAATAAGGGATAATCTTCATATTTGGGGTAGGGTAACTAAATCAGGCCCATACATTTTTATGCCAAAATCACTGCTTCTGATTTCTCATCATGAGTACAATTTTGCGATAAAGAGAGTCAAACCTTTTTTGTTTCCAACTTTTAACACATTATGTATATGACTCATGTTCAAGGAAGGTAGATAGAATTAGTTTATTTTAGCCTTTTCCTCTTCTTCTTGACCCTCTCCTGGGGCACACCCCTTTGAGAGTTGTTTGCTTTCTTTATGAGTTGTATCCTTCCATTGCTCATAATCAGAATACTACTTTTCCCTTTTCTTTCAGCACCTCATCAGCCTGCTTGTGTTTTTTCTTTTTCCTCTTGTTGTGCTTGTTTTACATTTTTAAGTTCTACATTGCTCTTCAATGCCTCCCCAGTCTTCTGTTGCTTATTGCTACCACCCCAAAGTTCATTAGTTGGTTTCTGATCCATTCTGACATCTAAATTGTTTTTAGTCTTCCACACTCTTTATGTTGTGAATTGTGGTATTACTTTGCCACAGAAGGGTGCCTGGATTTTAGGCCCCCTGCTCCTTGCACCATCACCTTACACCTATTCTCTGCTGCCTCCACCCCACCCACTCCCTACTTTCTTAATTGCTTGTACTTTGTTTTCAAAATTGTTGTATGGGAGCTCAGCAACTGAACTCTTTTACTGGGCTCCTTGCCTCCCATTGTGTTGCAACATGCATATCATTTATTTTTTGTTCTTAATTTACCATTCCAAGAGGACCATCCTGGAACACTAAATTAAGAATAGACTAGAAAAACCACAAGATGGATGCCATGAATTTACGCATTTGCCTAGTAACCATTTGCTAATGATTTTCTAAAAGTATAAAAAAAAACATCGCAAGGTGGCCACCTTGTGTGCACATCCATCTGTAGTGGCCATATGGGCCTCATTTATAAGGCCCCTTCCACTAGCAGAATGTTTTTGGATGTTCAGTGGAGCAGGAGCCTGCTCGATATTTACGAAGCAGCACTAAGACACTTTTTTTGGCTTAATGCTGCCTCACATCTATGGTTCCCTTTAACACAGTTTTCTGCGTTAAAAGGGCATGCAATGGGTGTTGCTGGGGGCATTCCCAGCAACATCCATGGCTTTTTGAGACTGCCCCAGATTTACGAGAAATCATAACTCTGAGGCAGCACCAAAAACATACAGGACTTATTTATGAGCCCTTTACGCCCCAGTTGCTTCACCTTTTGTGATGCTGCGGTGGTGTAAAATATGTGCCACACTGCGCCATTTCTACAAAGTGACGCATCTAGGCAGATACAACACTTTGTAAACCCCTGCACTACATTATACCTGTGTCAGGTATAATGTACGCAGGATGGGTGCTCCCCCGCAAAAAGGCTCATAGTAGTGGCACAGTCAAATCTATGAGATTTCACTACCCCACTTCTAGGATGCCACTGAGTCAAATCCTTACGCCCCATGTGAAAGGATACATTGCTGGAATTGCGTGTTTTCAGACACACTCCAGCATTGTGATACTTTTGCGCCTACAGATGTCAGGAATTACTCCTTGCAACATGGCGTGCCATACAGTAAATAAGGCGCATCCATGTTGTGGCAAGGATGGCGCACTTAAAAGTGTTGCATAGCTGTTTTCACACAGTGATGTAACACTTTTCATAAAGGAGGCCATACGCCTACGCCCTACACCTCCTCAGGGGAGGTGTAAGGGAAGTACAATGAGGAGAAATATCTTTATTTCTCCTTGTTTTTCCTTTTTCTCTGTGTGCTGCATTATGTTATGCATTCTGTGATTGTTTTTGCGGAGGAAGGTTTCCCTTCCTACACAAAAATAATCATCCCTGCAACGCAGGCACCATTGTACCATGGTGCAAAGGTGCCTGCGTTGGCACACGGCAGTCCATTGTGCGCCGGTGCAGGGGAAAAGGACAGGAATGTGCCCTATCTGATAGATACGGCCCATTCCTGCCCTTTTTTGTATCGTAGGGCAGAGCTGCAGGAAGGCCTGCGGCGCTGCCCTACGGCAAAACCTCATAAATGAGGCTCTATTTTTTTTAGTTTATTCTTAATGTACCACTCCAAGATGGATGACAGCCATGTCAACGGTACAAAGAACAAACATAATTGGTTTCACGGGTGGGAATTTTTGAACTTCGAATCATATTACCTATTGAACATGGAATGTATGTTTTTACCAATTCTGCTTTGCTTTCAAAAGTTCTTCTAAGTTGAAGTTTAAGTTTTCTATTAATAAACCCTAACTTGAGGCTATTAAAAAAATGCTAATGGATTTCAATGAAAAAAAATAACAATAGTGTCATATTCTCAATTTGTTTTAACCAGTATTACTGCTGCCTAGACCTGCCTGTTAGCTCTCTGACATTCTGTGGGAAGGCAAAAATTAAGGACTTTGGAACAATCATGCTATCTCAAAGCTGAATACTCACAGGAGGAATAGTCAGGTATCCAGGTGACAAGATAATATATTTCAATTACTTTCTATAGTTTTCTGACACATTGCATGAATTGAACATTATGGGCCTCATTTATTGGGATTTGGCGTAGGACAGTGCAGCAAGTTTCCCTGCTGAACTGCCCTAAGTCAAAGCAAAAGGGCAGGAATGCACTGTAATGATCTAATATGGTGCATTCCTGTCCTTTCCCCCAGCGTTGGAGTCATTTCAGCAGCCTAGCACCAATGGTGCAAGTGTGTCTGTGTTGGCAGGATTGTTTTAGTGCAGGAAGGGGCCACTTTCTGCTCAAAAACATTCCTGGCAGTCTTTTCCCTCTTTCTATGTATGCTGTAGAATATAGCACACATGGAAAGAGTTCAAAACGAGAACAATCTGAAATCAGGCTCTCCAGCGGACCCCGCCCCTCCTACCATTCTAAATCTGGTGTCAGATACTCTGACCCCGGTTATTCAAGAGGTGATTAATGCCTCACTTGCATCAGGCACGGTCCCTTCTTCCTGGAAACAGGCAAAAGTGAAGGCATTATTGAAGAAACCAAACCTAAACCCGGAAGAGTGGGCCAATTATCGCCCTATCTCCTTACTGCCAACCATCAGTAAGCTTGCGGAGAAACATGTCAACTCGCTGCTGGGATCCTATCTTGAAAAAAGCAATTCCCTCCATATCACTAAGACAGGATTTAGAGCGAAGCAGGGCAAGGAAACAGCCCTTATCACTGTTGTGGAGGAGGCTAGGAAAATTGTGGACAATGGAGATAGCGCAGCCATTTTGTTTTTAGATCTCAGCGCCGCCTTCGATACCGTGAATCATTCCATCTTGATTCACAGACTGATGGAAGTAGGCGTCGGAGGAGGTGCACTAAAGTGGCTGAGCTCTTTCCTATCCGATAGGACCTTTGCGGTCTTTGAGGATGATGTCTGCTCCTCCCAAATGCGTCTGCAATGCGGTGTCCCCCAGGGTTCATCCCTCAGCCCCACCCTATTTAACATTTATATGAGACCCTTGGCTGAGGTGGTGCTGCCCTGGGGAGTACAGCTGGTAATGTATGCAGACGATACGCAGCTTATCATCTCCCTGGCCTCCCAGGATGCTCCATTTGAGAACCTTTCCCTATGCCTCAACAAAGTACAGGAATGGATGGACCAATCCTTCTTGAAGCTGAATGGATCAAAAACGGAGGTGATGTTGCTGGGGTATAAACCATCTAATACGGTAGAGAGATGGTGGCCGTCTAATCTGGGCCTCCCGCCGCCACCTAAAGAACAAATTAAGAGCTTAGGGGTCTGGTTGGATCCAGCCCTAAACTTTGGTGTTCAGGCTCGCAAGGTGGCAGGAACTTGTTATGCCATCATCAGACTACTTAGGAAGATCATTAAGCTTCTTCCGTTCGAGGCCAGGAGAATACTAGTGCAGGCGTTGATTCTTTCACGCCTGGACTATTCGAATGCGTTGTATTTAGGCACCTCACAAGGAACCATTAAAACCTTGCAGACAGTACAGAACTGTGCTGCTCGAATGCTGCTAAATATCCCTCGCCGGACCTCAGCTAAGCCAGCATTGCGTCAACTTCACTGGCTGCCTGTCCAGCAAAGGATACAGTTTAAAGCGCTGACCACGGTCCATAAAGCAAATAATAAAATAGGACCTTCCCTGATTCAATCTATGTTCCACCTATATCTTCCAGGACGTTCTTTAAGGTCTGATAATAAAAAGCTGCTTGCAATCCCTAGAACCAGGAGAGTGCGAATGGGAGGCAGGCGTTTTTCCCTTCAAGCCGCCACCCTCTGGAACAATCTTCCCGATCCTATCAGAATGGAAGCTAACCATCTTAGGTTTAGGAAGAGGTTGAAAACCTTCCTGTTTGCCTGATTCTTCCAAGATCTAGTCGAGTTGAAGCGCTGGGATGCCTTCGGGTAGCTATGCGATATATAAGAGCGTAATCATTCATTCGTATGAAGTTATTTCTCCTTGTTGCGCCTCCCCTAGGGAGGTATAACGTTTTGGCACATCCCCAGGTTTATATTATTTTGGTAATCTGGGGAAGCATCAAAATCCATGGGTGTTGCATGGAAACACCCTCCATGACACCCATAGAACGACTCCCTAACGCAGAGTAAGGCAACGCAGTGATTTGCGCTGCCTCACCTTACTCCATATCTATGAGGCCATTCAAAGCCTCATAAATATGATTTTGTGATTTACGCTGCTGGAGCATCACAAAAAATAATGCTACGGCGGCGCAAGGGACTCATAAATATGCCCCTAAATGCTATGGGGAAAGCAAATATAACAGAAACAAAAACCCATGGTCTTTACTGAAAAGCAGTTGCTTTACTTCCTCTGAGAATTTGTTTTGGGGGGGAAAATATTTTTATTATTTCCCAATACTAGTGTAAAAGAAACATCTGACATTGTCATCATACAACTTCAAGGTTTAAGAACAGTGTGGGCTTTGGGCTCTGTCTCATAGTTCAATTTGCTGAGGGTCAACCTCATGGGCGCTTGTATTAATCTCAGGGCCCCCATACTTTATCACATTTCCTGTGACATCCCCTACCCTTATTCTTCTGAGAAATTTCAGTTAAATTATTTCTGAAACCATTGATCAAAATTCTTTGGCAAAATTGAAGATTAGGTGGGTTTAGTTGTTTGTTCACAATTTATGGGCTTCTCGGTCTCCAAAACGTTACTGAAACTCCTTTCTGATTTTAGTTATTTTTGCTTCATGTGTTTCTTCCCAAGGTCCTTGGGCTTTCCTTTATAAAAACTGATAGTGATTGCTTTTGTTTGTTAACTTATTCTTCTCCAAGCTTTTCATGAAAGTAAACATTGTTTTTAGCACAAACATATGACAATAACACCACTTGGTGTTTCCACTAGGGGGGCAAAACTATAAATGAATGCAATTGCCTCGTGGTTCGTAATCAGTAACAATGGTGTCGAAGCTCACTTTTGAGAAAGGTCAGCTTGACCGAAGCGCATCAGGACTGCCGGTACTGTGTATTATTAAAATTACAAACTGCCATCCTTGCGAGTGTAGCTTTTTCTTTCCAAAGTGGGAGAATTTGTTCGATGTTTAGCGGCTTGGTTCTGCTACAAGCAATGCACCACCAGCAAGAGCACCATAGTTACCAAATTAGAACCAACTCTGGGGGATGTTCTCAAGAACGTGTGATAATCATCGCAAAATTAGCTTAACACAACTTTGCATTATGCAGTCTATCACGGGAAAACAACGCCGTGTTAACGTAGTATTCTCAACCCGGCGGCACCATGCAATAGTCCCACGATAACGCGGCAAATGGCCGTGTCAAAATCAATGGGACGCTGCCAAAATGCAAAACAAGAACATGAAATAAGTTGCAATAAGGCCAATCGCGATACAAAAATCAGCGATAACCAGCGACAGGCCTGCAATTCCCACGCGTCATGCGGGAAAATGCACTAGAAAAGCAGTACAAGAAAAACTGCGTAGCAACATCGATGCACCCGGACCAAGTGCCTAGGTCAACCCGAACCCCACAAGTCCCACAGACCACCAGCAAGGAACCTCGGGGTCAGGAAAGGCCAAGGAGAAGAAGAAGAGGAAGATGCGGTCCAGTCCGCGTGACAACCGGATCGTCATCACGTAGGTGACAGAACACCAACAACAACTGTCCGTCACCTCCATAGTGGCATTGGCAACACAGATGGAAAAATGGCATTCCATCATGAATACAGTCGGAGTGTCGAAGAGGCCAAGATGCGCTAGCATGATGTGAAAAGCCAAACCAAGCAGAAACCCACTGCCAACAGGAAGGCAGCAACGGTGAATGGAGGTGGGAGTCCTGCGCCACTGGAGGAGCTGGAGCAAATGATGGCCACAGTCATCAGTGGGGAGACGGTGCAAGGAGTCGGGAGTACGGACACTGCTCGGCATGACCTGACACAACAGGGTGAGTAACGAACAGGGACTGGAGGGACGGGGGTGACGGGCATAATGGCACACATGCACAACAACGTGTAGCCCACCGCACACCCACAATGACCCTGGGTCATTTCCCTGTTCCCGTGGCACACTGCAGCACAGATACAAACATCAAGTAGGCCCCCGTCCACCATGTGCCCAAAGAGGTCCCACCCCACACATCACCAATTCCACTACACACACATGCATCCATGCAAAACACAGTAAAGATGCGTATTTGTGAGCCACACTGAGAATGTAAGTGACACTACATGACAAGCAGCATGGCTGGAGTACATTAACCATGTGTCAGGATGCCCCTGACAGAGAAGACAGCATACCTGAGACGGTCTATATTGACCCCATTCCGTCTCATAGTTCTCCCCATCTATATTTGCAGCTTGCATAGAATCTGGTGACGGAAGAAGAAGAGCGGATCGGGTCTGGTCCCTTTAAGGACAGCGCTGCTTTGTCCCACGTGGGAGATCACATGGTACAAGAGGGAGGAGCCACGGGTCGGACGAGCAGGAAGGAAGACGGAAGACGCCGTAATCGAGAAGGGGAGAGGAGAAAAACGGTTCGGCAGAGGCGGCAGTCCCGAGAGCAAGGAAGGAGAGTACAGAGGAAAAGGAGCGACCCGACGCCCAGCAAGGCGGACCTGACGACATTACCACCACGGGGCCAGATAAAACGGACACGTCCCGCCACGGCTCTGGAGGGTCATGGCTACTTCAGGTGCGTGGAAGAATACAGAACTTTCTAGGGGGAAAACAGAAGGGGACCTCGATGGAGGGGGAAAACAGAGGAGAGGGGTGCTAGGGTGAGGCACAAGAGGGAGAAGAACGTTCGTTTGTTTAGTGTTCCTTTTTCCCCCCTGCATTGCCTTGCTGTGTGGCTGCTTCTTCTGGGTATTTTCCCCTTCCACTTGAGCACGTACTTCTTCTCCACTTCCTTTGACTCTTCGTTTTCACCAGTTTTTTTTTACTTGGACTGGTGAACCTCACTCCCTTCCCTATGAGCTATGAAAGAGTAAAAACAGAAAACACTTACCCGAAACCTTTCCTTTCTCCGAGGGATATGCTGGCCAAAAGGACCTTGAACAAAAGTGACTGAAGACAAAGACCCTGAAGAGAAGCGAGAAGGAGAAAGAGATACTATAGAAATACTTGTGTTGGAAAAACATCAGTAAGAAATAACCCATCTTGAAATGCTGTAGTGCTTATTACCACTCCTCCCGCATATTGGAAAATTATCACACCATGACATTGTGCACGCCACGAAACTGAGGTGGCTGAGTATGGATCACATCCATAAAGGGGCAGGTCACACTCTGACACATCCACGTGCACAAACAACCACTGACGTCAACAATACATCTGCAGACAAACAATGCACAAGAGTACAAAGACCGTCCATGAGCACAAATGAACCATGTTGCCAACATCACAGCACCTTAAAAGCACAAATGTCAAAGGCACACCACCTCCAAGGGATAAGGGGCAGCAAAATCACAGCTGCAGGGGCGACTCTCCCATAATGCAGCACACACACATAGCAATGACAGCACATCCACATGGATGACATTGTGGTGCACAGTGCAACACTTACACTGTACCCAACTGGGTCCGCTTGGGCATAGAAAATGGCCAATCACATCTGACATGGCAGGAAACTGTGAGATGAAAATTTACGTGTACAACCTCACCTACGTCATGTAGTCCAAATGTCCACTGTCCCGCATCAAATAGTCCGCTCCTCCCAAACAGTCACAATGTACAATGTTATGCAGTCTTATGTAAACTTGAACAATGCATCAACATACACGTCAATACAATGTCAACAAGCATCTCCCCTTCACAATGCAGAGGTACAAACAACACCTCCAGCAGAGCAGACAACTTTACAGTGTTGCTGAAGAGGACCTCCACACTTTCGACACCGATGCCCTACAACAGTTCATGGACATCTTAGGCAATGGATCTTCATGAGCAGGGCAGCCCAGCTGCATCGAGGATACCCCACCCCCTGCACAGACCACACAGCTGGACACACCCACCACCACGGCTGGCTCCCAGCAGCCCACCGGAGCAAACATCGCATTACAAGGCCAGGTGTCAGACTTGCAGAAGGGGGTGGCCGAAGAGGTGCAGGTGCGGTTCTACCTCATGGAAGCTGAACTAGATCACATGCGTGGGTAACTAAGTACCATCAGGGACCATCTACACTACCCAATGGAGGCCACACTGAGACAGAGACACATGCCTTTGCACATTTTCAGTGCTGGACAACACCCAGAGCCACGGGATAATCCTCCACACCCCCACACTGAACTGGCGTACGCCAGCACAGTTCACTCCTCTTACCTATTTTGTGGGGGATGACAAAGCTACATGTGCAAGGTCTTACCCGCTGCCTGCGGTGACATGGCTGCGTCTGCTGTACATGGCACAAGGTAATGTTGTAGGGCCCGGGCACCTAATGCATACATCATGAGCACACAGACACAATCAGATAGTTCATGCAACTGGCTACGGACACATGCTCTCGACACCTTTATTGCCAGGGTTACATGTACAGTGACGCCTGTGCTGGATGTGTGTGGGGTGAGTGTAAGCCAGCCCTCATGGAGTCGTTGGTGCTGGCAACAACTTGAACAGTGATCACAATTAAAGCGGAAACAGAAAACACCAGCAAAACATAAACAACTGTGAAGCATCATGGTGGTAGCCGGAGAAAGTACAGTGTTCACCCAATATGCAACCAGAATGGTCCATGAGTTGTGGTGCACTGAGTTAGTGGCACCTGAAGAGCTGAGCAGGGTATCAAGCTGATGATGGCACCCATGAGAGGTGTAAGGAACTTGGATGGGGCTGGCTGTGAGACTCATCTGACTCTGGAGGTTGTTGGTTGGGAGGTTCCAGGGGCCAACAGGTGCAGCACAGCCAGCAGCTTTGTCTGAGGTGGGATGCTGGTTGTCCACTGAGTTGGTACCGTCAGCCTGTGGGCAATGATGGTCAGGTTGCGTAGGATGTTTGTCCTTTTGAGCCTGTAGTGGGCAATGACATTGTCTGGTGTTAGGTCTTTTAGGCTGGTGCGTTTCCTGAAGGTCTGCTGTCTTTGTCCGTGCTGCCTCTGTGGTGGTCCGGGCGGGGGGGTCGGGTGGGGGGGAGGCCCGGAGGGACGTTTTTCCTGGGGGTGGTGGCAGTGTCTGTTGTGGCTCTGTTGGGGCTCCGAGCTGCATAATGAGTAGCTCCATGGCATCTGTTGTTCTTCAGGTGTGACTGTGGGCTGGGCTCCCTTTTCTGGTGCCGGTTGTCGTCCGACTTTGCACCAGGTCAGAGCAGGTGTTAATTTCCTGCTGCTAACACGCCTTACCCCCTGTTTTGTATTCTTATCGCAGATCTGGCTGGTCGTTGAGAATGTTGAGGTGTGGTGTTGTCGCGGCTTTTTGCTTGGGAATGCCTACTCTACATCTCATTAGCGATAGTTGCCTGGGTCATCGGTGGCGATGTTTTTTGCGGATGCTGTCGAAGGTAAACTGGTGATATGGGCTGTTTGTACCAGCTTGTGAATGGGGCAATACATTTATCGTGACTTTGGCTGCGATAAAGTGCTGATAACTTGGCGATAGATCCTTGAGAATATGCCCCTCTGTGTTTTCGTGAAAGCGACAATGGGAACCGTGCTGCCGCCAAAGGCTGAGAATATGACTGCTACGGAGCAACGGTGAGCAGAAATTACAACCTTGAACTCAAGAAATAACCCCAAAACTTTTTAACAGCAATAATATTGGCATCACCTACTGGAGGGATATAATGAATACTGGGTAGAGAACAACAGACTCATTTATTCAGGATACTAGGGATGTCCTGAATAAAATAGCAGATGTAGACTGGGTGGACGGGCACTATCTGATAACTATGGATGTGTGCTCGTTATATACAAGTATCCCAGGACGTCTTGGCTCAACTGCGGTTCAACACTTTTTAGATGCAAGACCAATAGAGACCTATGAGCATTCGAAAATGTTATTGGAAATGATAGACCTGGTTCTTAATACCAATATCTTTTTACACAATGGAAATTGGTTTTGTCAAATAAGAGGTGTGGCCATGGGGGCGAAATTTTCGCCATCATTGGCCAACCTGTATATGGGATATTTCGAACAGGTAGACTTATGGCGTAAGGGTCCGGCAAATTTGATCAATAACATATTATACCTAGGTAGATACATAAATGATCTATTAATGTTCTGGTCTGGTACCATTGAAGAGTTGGAATTATTTTTCCGACACATGAATGATAATCCCTTCAATCTAAGTTTTACTAAGGAACATAGTACTACCAACATAAATTTCTTGGACATTTCCATTGTGGTAGAAAATGGCAAACTGCTTTCAATACCTTTTAGAAAGTCTTCTGCATGTAATGCTCTCTTGCATGCAGAAAGTTTGCATCCTATCTCACAGATTAGATCCTTTGGGGAAATGGTAAGAACAAAAAGAAACTGTAGAGATACCAAAAGATTGAATGAAGAATTATCACAGGTTGAAAAAAGATTCATGGTCAGAGGTTATGATAAAGATGTAATTGGTAAAGCACGTGACAAAATTAACAAAATAGACAGAACTAATCTTCTAACGAATAGAAAAAACAGGAAAAAACATCTAACACGAAAATAATTAGATTTATAACACTGTACTCGCCAGTAAGCACAGAATTGTACAAAATTCTTAAAAAGCACTGGCACCTTCTACTGGAAGATCCAAGCCTACATGAAAAGGTAGGGTTGAAACCCTCAATTACATTCAAAAAAGGCAGAACACTAAGACAGACACTATGCCCTAGCTATATTCCACCAATTAAAGCTGGCACATGGTTACCTACTGCTCCAAAGGGTTTCTATAGGTGCGGGATGTGCAGTGTGTGCTGCTTTGCAATCAACAGAACTATGGAATTTGGATAAAACACCTCCAAAAAATATATGATAAGACACTTCATCGACTGCAATACCTCATGTTGTTTATTGCATTAAAAGTTTCTGTGGTAATATTGATATCGGTAGCACTGTGAGACCCCTCAAAGAAAGAATACAGGCGCATGTCAGGGCAATAAGAAAAAATAATAAAGACTACCCTTTAGCGGTTCATTTTAACACCTGGCACAAAAACCTGGAGAAGGTAAACATAGGATTTCATGGTATAGATGTGGTACCATTGAGCCACAGAGGTGGAAACAGGACACTGAGATTACGCCAGATTGAGAGCAAATGGATTATATCTCTTCGAGCAGTGGAACAGGGAATAAATGTAGGTAAAGAACTATTTGAATTCCTTTAAGGTAGAATGTGATCAGACATAACATACTGGCGTGATATTCTATGTGTAAGTCAAAATTGTAAAGTGAGTAACTTTTGGGATACTGTATATTGATTGAGGAAAGTGCATTTTTTTAATGTAGAAATGTATCTACGTTAGGGGTACTTGATATTATAACAACTGTCAGGAAGACTAACGGTCAGGACATATATGCAGACAATGAATTTAGTACATCTCTTGGAATAAGAAAAATGTTCAATATAATAACGTAATACCAACTAAAAATTAATCTGATGATGTTGGAAGACAGAATATGTGTATGCAAAAATTTGAGAAGGTGCTTTACTAATGCTGACCAGCGTGTAACATAATGTGAAACATTGTTATATACATGTTAATATGAGCTCTTATGTAGCATCCAGGACATTTATCGGGATGTCTGGAATATTATGAAAATAAGGGGAATGATTAGATTCGATGTCATACCTAATGGAACTACATATGGATCATGTTGGATTAATAAATAAGAAATATTCTAATATAGTCACAATAGGTATTAAGTACAGTGTATAGTGTTAACTTTTGGAAGTACAATTTGGTTCAAAATGGCCACCGGGTGTTCAACGGCACAGTGATATTATTTGTTATCTCTACTATTCACCATGGACGCGCCGTATGCCTTTCATGGAATTGATTACGTTGGGCGCATTGAATTTTGAAATGGGGTATGTGGAGTTTTCTCTTGTGAGTTATATTGGGTCGAAAGATTAAATAAAAAGTATAAGATTAAAATTACCCTAAAGATGGTGTAACAAATTACGAATAGATCGACAAATTAATCAATAATTTTATTCATAATGTAATTAGTGATACATAGTCTCATATGGACAAAAAACTTTTAGATCTTTGGAATTATGAGTTGAACTCTAGGAAGCTTAAGATGGCTGCTGCATTCAGAACGAGTAAATGCAACGTTGGTAACTTTGTCCATCTTCTATTTTCGATTACGGACGCACGGCGTCAGTCATAAGAGACAGATGGCGTCGGGCGTTTCGAACGCTTGATTTTTTGGAATACCGGGACGCTGTTTGTCATTACGTGGTAAGCTGGGATCATAATTAATGAAGTTTGGATACAGATTAAAATGAATAGTTTAATATGAGAGAAAAACAGTATAACATATAAACCGTTTCTTTAACTAAGTGAATCGGTGCAGCAACTTGGAACAGTTGAAGATTGGTATATGTTAAGTGGATACGCAAGAGGAGGGGGTCTTTAAGAACGTAGATAACATTGTCGGACTGTTGGACACATCAGTCAATATATTAAAGATATAAAGTTGGTGATTGGAGGTTCGTTTTTGTCAGATATGGAAATTATAAATCTTAAAAAGGTTGGAAACTTGCCCCAGTCTTGCCCAATTTGATTTATTCATCAATGGGATACTGTGTAAAATAGGTACAAAACATAGTGGATGTGTAATGAATTGATTTATCTCAAGTGGGGAACATCGTTATGTGTTTCAACAAGAAAGGTGGCCTACTCATTGATTAGCATTCATGATATATCTTTTACTATAGGTTGAACGTATCAAGGTTCCACGACATAAAAATATAAGGATCAGAAGGAAGTTATGGACTACTATAGAGAGAGTATATAATAATTACATCGACAAAACACAGAAACCTAAAGGTGGGTGCGTTGCATTTCATCTTGGAGAATAATATTGGATATTCACATATTATTAAAGTGTAGGAAATATCCTGTGGATAACAATATGTAAATATTCACATTTTCATAATAGCGGTTTGAGTTGCTGACAAAATACCGACTGGAGTTAGTTTCTACTGAATATTGATTTTCATATTGTGACCTACGATATAACTGTGGTGAGGAGAACTACCTATTTTCAACATACACTGGTTACGGGTTCCCTTTGCACTTATGGAATTTGAAAAGTAATGGAATGGTGATTCAATCAACCCTTACGTTACCATGTGTGACTTGGCATCTGTTCTTTGATCCATTCATTGGGTGTGACATTGCAGTCTTTTGGTTTCCTTTATAAATGCATTAAATATTGGATGGTTTGTGTAAAAATTTGACATTGGGACACTCACAATGATATGTGTTTCGGATCTCACATGTGGGTGATTGGTGGTCGGGGTTTATAAGTATTTTTGAATTTGAAACACTGAATACTTTTAACTGATTTTGATAATATAATGCTGTATTTCTATCAGGAGGCATTGTATTTTATATAAAAGAAAAAAAAATGTTTGTATATATATATATGCTACAATATATGTTTTTATGTATAACTTGCAGCCTTGAGGAAGCCCTGGTTGGGGCAAAACGCGCGTCGGCTGGCTGCTACATTCCAGAAAAGAGAAATAAAAGTATTTTTTGAATGATCTACAGCGACTACTTTGGAAACTTCTTCATTAAGATGATGAAATGGTTATGATTAAGTGTACAGACACACATTGGATTATAGTGACGTGTATATGGTGTGCCTCTGTGTCTTGTTTTGATAAGTATGTTCTGGTGCAGGGATAATTATTTATAATTTTCTCTGTTCATCCAGATTGTAACACTCTAGGTGGATGAGTGTTTGACACTAAGATTGCACCCAAGATTCAAATTATTGTTCTAGTACCATTTTGGAGACATAATGATGTGCAGATCATTAAAAGCAAATCCACCACAGTTGTTTTAAAAAATATAATAAAATAGAATTTGCTTGCTCAGACCTCAGTAAATAAACTTCTCTCTCTATACATCCTCCCTCAATGAGCCCTCTGCTTATTGAGTTTTGCTAATAAGCTCTTTGCTGATGCTCATTTCTCAAGTTAACCATTTATTTAGTGTTTTTCCAGCCATCCCCTTTCAACCCCATACCTCACACAGGTTTAGTCCATTTTATTATTTGCATCTATCTTGTGGAACACATTACCATTTTAATATAGGAGCAGCAACTTCTCTGAATACCTTAGAATCAAAATTGAATGAAAGCTACCTTACCTAGTTAGCAGCATCCATTAAAGCCATCTTTGGCCAATTCCACTGCCTGCCACTACATCACCACATGTATAACAGCAAAGTTACCCACGGTATATGTAACACCTGCTGGCAGTGCTGGAATTCTATGTCACAGCATTGTGCATGCTATACATGCCTATACTTATATAGAGCATGTGAACTATGGGTCATATTCACCAAATAGTCGCACCAAAAGACACCTTGCTGCACGGTACTGCGTGACAGGGAAAGGGCAGGAATGTGCTGTATTTAACATAATACAGTGAATTCATGTATTTTCCCAGCGCTGGCCTACAATGTGCTACCTAGCGCCAATGCAGGCACCCTTTCACCATTGTGCAAAGGCGCATGCGTTGTAAGCAGGATTGTTTTTGTGCAGGAGGGGACACCTTCCTGCACAAAAACTATCCCAATACAAATTTTCTTCTTTCTATGTGCAGCTGTTGTGATTTGCTTTGTGTTGTGTTACTATGGATTTATCAAGACACACAGGGCCACACAAGGGGGCCTAGCATGGCTTGATAAATCTAATTGGAGGGTTTCATTGTTGTAGGCCAATGTGAAATTGTGAAAAATAAATATGCCATCGCAGACATTGTTGCAATCAGTGTCACTGTGTCCACATATCAGTCTACCTTCCAGGTTATGGTTATTGCTGTACCAAACATAAAGCGAGTTTTTAAATCTTTCATTTTTCTTCTCAAATGTAGAAATTTCATTTAATTGTCCAGTCTTTTGCATGAGTTTCTGTAATAGGGGTAAAACACTTTAAAAAAAACAAAAAACGATTTTATTGATTTTCACAATAGCATCAACCTTCGGGCAAAAAAGTAGCGTCATACATAACACCATTAATAAAAACCCAGCTTCAGTATCTTGTAATACCCCAACCAGAACTTCCCAGCCACCTCCCAGAGTCACGCCCAGAAATCCATGTAGGAAGTACTTGTGTCCTATTAGAAATCAACCCAGTCCAACAGTTGAAGAGTCATAGATAGCCGGAATATGCGGCAGGTAGACAGTCTATTGGGGTTCAGACAGCAAAAAGTGGGACACAGGTCTCTCATCAGGGGCCAGAACTGATTGACTACCCAGGGATGCCACCTGTGACAGGAGTTCTGGGTCCTATAAAAATTCCACAAATGTCTCCCAGGTACTGGCACCATCAAGTGAGCCACATCCCCGCCGAGCCTTCTAGAGTAGCAATTAGGGATCCACTGGGAGCCTTCCAATTTCTGGTGAATTCCCTCTTTGTTTAAATAAAGGTCAAGTCTTGAAGCCTGCTCGTGACTTTGGTCTTGGCAGTGTGTGGGCCCCAGCTCAAGAAGCAGTGTCCCGGAAACATGGGACCACCTCATAGTAATGTCAGCAACTGTGTTCTTGATCTCTTCCCAATAATCAGTGAGTGACGGACAGCACCACAGCATGTGAAGAGAGAATGTGGCCTAACAGCTAGGGCGGTCGACCTTAGAGCTGAAGAACAGGGTTTGAGTCTCGAGAGGAACACTCAACATTCTGTGATTCTGGGCAAATCACTTAATCTTCCCTTGCCTAACAATAATTAACGTGTCTGTCTGTAATGTAACTGGTGCTCATGTAAAGCGCTCTGATACCTTCGGGTCTAGTTCACGCTATATAAAACTCCACCAAAAAAAAAAAGTGTAGAAATTTAGCTTCCACTGCCCTACATCTTGGGCATGCTGCTTCAACTATGTGGAAACACTCATTTATTCTCCCTGGGGTGAGGTATAGCTTATGTACGTCATAGATGTTGATTAGTTTAAATAGGGCTTTCCTGGATACCCTGGGGGCTTGCCCTAGTGAATCCATACAGTTATTTATGGGTATGGGAATTCACAGGTCCTCCTCCCAGCAGGTCTGTAGGGCTTCAAGGGGCAGCAACATGTCTTCTCTAATTGCCCTATACTAACAGTTGACCACTTTCAAAGTGCCTGAGGACATGACTATGTACTGACAGCACTTATGATGCTGTGGCTCCGACATACCCGCACCCAAGTGCTTATGGATCACGTCCGTCACTGCACTGTGCTGCAGAAAGTGACCCCAAGGTAAATCGAATTCCAAGAAACATTCCTCAAACAAGAGGACCTCTTCGGCTCGGAACAAGTCCCCCACCCTCAATGCACCCACAACTATCCACTCTGCCATGCCTCACCAGTCTTCCCCATTTTTTAAGCATCAAACCCAAGAGCGCTGCAGCACTCTTAATTCAGTGGTGTCGTCATTGAGTGGGTGCCCCGTCCTCCACAGTACCCTGAACTGCAGGTGAAGTTCAGATATAAACTGTCCCATCATACGCCCATGGGCCAGCATGCCTGTCAACCACTGTCTGAGCCACTGGAGCTGCGCCACAAGGTAATATGACTCAAACTCAGGGACTGCCGTCCCCCACAGCCACTCTTCTAAGACCCGATCCCTATATGAAAACAGTAATAAGTGAGTCAAGTTTCTGCAACAGCACTCGAGGGATCCATACACGCAGCACTAAAAAGAAATACAACAGTTGAGGGAGTGTGGCCATTTTTAATAGGGTTACGAGTCCCGCTACAGATAGGGGGAGCATCTTCCAAAAGTCAGTGCTCGTTCTAAGCGCACAAATTGCCATCCCAACATTCCCCATCAATCGGTCAGGCTGGTCATGGAATACTTAACACCTAGATATTGTAAACATTGGGGGTACCATTGCAACAGCTCTAGTTCCCCCAGGGGGACTGCGACTCACATGCGTTGGGAACAGTCGCGACTTCTGCCAGTTAACCTTCAACCCAGATATCAAGCCGAACTCCTCTAGTAAGTGTCTAGGGGGCATATTATCAAGCCAGGCGATAAAATTATCGCGCTTTAGTGGCAGAAAACTGCCGCTAAAACGGCGATAATGGGCTTGATAATATGCTCTATGGAATTCCAATTGAAGCTCAGGTTAGATGTCCTTTACATCTAACATGGGCTTCAATTGGAATTCCATAGAGCATATTATCAAGTCCATTATCGCCGTTTTAGCGGCAGTTTTCTGCCGCTAAAGCGGCGATAATTTTATCGCCCGGCTTGCTAATATGCCCCCATCATCCTCCAGATCTGTTGTTGTATTCCAAAGGACAATTAAAAGATCATCCACAAAGAAATGCAGTGGTGCTGGTCACTGACCGCTATGCCCGATGTCGGTTCCCAGTTCTGGAGCAGCTGGCCAGTGGCACGACTGCCAATGCAAAAAGTAGGGGCGACAAGGGGCATCCCTGCCTGGTCCCGCCGCTCACCCTATATAGTTCTCAGAGATAACACGTCCCGTTCTCAATCTGGCCATGGGGTCCGTTTATAGCAACCTAGTCCAGGCCATAAATCCATGCCCCAATTGTAAACACTCCATCACTCTATAGAGAAAGTCTGACTTCAAGCTGTCAAAAACTTTCTCTATATCCATAGAAAATACCGCTGCTTCCCCATGGTCGTAAGTATCGGCCTCCAGAAATGTCAAGAGTCTCCTGATATTAATTGCTATATTGCGGCCAGAGATAAACCCTGCTTGATCAAGGTGAATTTGTTTTGTCATGAAAGAGAGTACTCTGGTTACTAGGACCCGACTAAGAATTTGGTAGTCAATGTTAAGCTTCAATATTGGCCTATAAATCTTACAGTCATGTGCAGGCCTCCCGAGGTACAGCAATGGCACCACCAGTGCCTCTCGGGTGGAAGGCGGTAGATGGCCTATATTTTTAGCGGCTTTCTATAAGTCTATCACCCTGGGAGACAACTCGTCAGCATATGTGGCATAGAATTCAACAAGGAACCCATCTGTTTCAGGTGCTTTGCCGCCAAAATTCTTTATGGCCACCCGGACCTCCTGTAGGGTGGCCATAAAGAATTTCCTCGCAAATCCATCAGCTTCCTCTGTCATGAAGATAAGTTATGTTTCTAGGAAATCAACTGTGTGTGCAGAGGCGCTTGGATAGAGGCAAGTATAGTAGCGACTAAAATGTTGGTTGATATCCGCTTGCCTATAAAGCTTTGTTCTATGATCTGCCTAGAGTTCCACAATGACTGAGCTCCATTTAGCGTGATTAGGAAACCAAGTCAATAGCGAGCCAGTGTGCCTGTATCATGTAGGCTCTATAATCATAGCATCTTAGCTTTTCAACCTGCCCTGCCAAACGCTCCTTAAAGTTCAGCAAGGTCTGTTGCAAATCTGGGTGACCTGGTCCACGCTTCTTTATGTTCTTCAATTTCGCCTCCGAAGACATGACATATAAATTTTAAAAAATGCCTCTAACTCCCACTGATTCCACTATGCTTTTACCCCTGAGCACTGTCTTAAAATCATGACATTCCATCTGATGTTCAGACACTGTGCCAGTATTATTTTCAAAGAATTGCCGAGTACAATTCCCAAAGGTGTCCCAAAAGTTTGGATCCTTTAAGGAATCTGTCTTCACTCTCCATATAGGGATGCAGGGTCTTGCTCGCTCCCACCTCACAAGGTGTTCAACTTCATGGGTTAAACCATAGACATCTGGGGTGCAGAGTAACATGTCTAAGCGCACATGTAGTTCATGCAGGGAGACACGAAAAGGAGTAATCCCTGGTAAGTGGGTGCACCTGGCGTGAAGCATCTGGCCCCATTTAGTACACCATTCCATAAATAAATGAGCTGTTCTGGTAACTGGTGAGTCCCTCAGTGGGGGGATGGAATGACAGAGAGCTGGGTCGCTATGTAGTTAAAATCACCCCCTATAATGGCCAAGTGCACCAAGTAAGGGGCTAAGTACCTCAATAAGTCTGCTAGGAACGCCCCTTGGTCTACTGTTGGGGGATGAATAATATATGAAATATTAATGATCGCTATGTCTTGTCCTGCTAGCTGACCTGTTACCACCACAAATCTGCCCGCTGGGTCAATCAGGGCTCTAGTGTGTTGAAAGGTGACCCCCCGGCATACCCAAATTAGTGTCCCTCTCGCATTAGCGTAATGGATGATGTTGGAAGCCTGTCCCTGCCACCTCCTCTGCAGTGCTGCCCCTTCCTTAGCCTTCGGGTATGTTTCCTGCAGCAGCGTGATATGGATCCCCTGTCTATTAAGGTATAAATACACCTTATATCACTTGGTCATATTATTAATCCCCCTAATTTTCCAGGATATGAATTTGTAATTTATGAGGGTTGCCATTGCATGTAACTACAGACATTCAGTGGCACCACTTGACACAAAAACATAATACCCTCATCCAGTGCTGGAGGATAGATTGGAGAGCCAGTGCGTAGCGATTTACAAAACCCCTCCCGGCAAACAAACAACATTTAACCCAACTCCCACTCTCCAGCACAAGTAGGCCACGACCCCCCATTCAAACTCATAGTCGAATCACAAACACTTGCAGGCGGACCAACATGGGGGCATATTATCAAGCCAGGCGATAAAAGTATCGACGCTTTAGCGGCAGAAAACTGCTGCTAAAGCGGCGATAATGGGCTTGATAATATGCTCTATAGAATTCCAATTGAAGCCCATGTTAGATGTCCTTCTCATTTAACATGGGCTTCAATTGGAATTCCATAGAGCATATTATCAAGCCCATTATCGCCGCTTTGGCGGCAGAAAACTGCCGCTAAAACGGCGATAATTTTATCGCCTGGCTTGATAATATGCCCCCAGGTGAGGTGTTTCTGGACAGTCTCAACCTAGTTGTCTGTGGTCCATGGGTCATATCAACAACGAAGCGATAGAAAATTATCACCGCTTTTGCGGCCGTTTTCGGCCGAAAAGCGGCGATAATTTTATTGCCTAATTAGCAAGGTCACGCTAACGTGTGAAATCTTGCTTTAGCATACGAAATCTTAACGCCCAGCTTTGCATCTCCAATGAGATGCAAAGGGGGCGTTCCTGACCTGACATGAAAGGAGAAATGTCGCTAAGCGACATTTCTCCTATCATCAAGCCCCACGCTATGAAGCATAGCGGCAGGAAAAGTAGCGATAACCCCTGTTATCACTACTTTCCTTATGCCTGCTTCAGGACTGACTTAGCCATGACGGTTCCATGATGGAATATCGTTAACATAAATATCGTCAGAAATAAATATCGTCACTAAAATATCGCTTACATTAATATCGTCATCCTATACTTAAACAAGGATTCACACAAATATCGATTTTTTTTTATCGACAACCCTAATATTGTTCACACTAATATCGACAACATAAATATCGACTACTACATGATCGACTTTATTTTAAATAACATGACCTTAGACATATATATCGACTACACTAACATCGACGACCTATCTGCTTATAGAAATATACAAAAAATATCGTCTTTTTATTACCAACTCGATATGCACTATTCTTTTATTTTACACACTTTTTTTTAACTATTTAACTTTACAAAACTATTCACACATATAATTATGTAACGGTTTTCTAATTCTAAATAACGTTCTCGACCAATGATTTTGAAATTTCACTAATTGAACCAATCAAAAGCTACCATTAATTAACTCACTAATATAAAAACAATTATACACTTAACGTAATTTACCATTTTTGGGCCAAACTTGAAGAAAAACAGTTACCTTGCTAAGAGAAGAAAATACAAACCTACGACTACAACTACAAAACGTCATACTACACTTGAAGTAAGTAAAATCCCATTGCTTTTTTCATTCGAACTTAGCATAAAGTAGATAAACTCCCTAAATTAAAAAGTGTTCTTCTTTAGAGTGAAAAAAGAACATGTTGAACTTATCAACAACGACCAGAAACTTACATGAAAAAACATTTATTAACTACCTTATCCATGTCTACTTAGATAGCTGACAAAAATTATTTAAACTTGCTAAGTAAATGTACAATTTACTTCATATATTAACAACTACTATCATCCAAATACTATAAGTAACACAATGATTAGAAAAAAAAAATGAATGCTGCACTAGGTTGCTGTCCAGTAGCACAGGTGCAAAGGAGGATAGTTCAGTTAATCCATGAATGTATAGGCAGCATACGTGGCAACTGCTTCCAACAAAAAATCGTTTGCAGGGCCACTAAAAGTCTCAGCCATCCAATTAATTAAAGAAAAGGAACATACGTGTTCTTCAACCATCGGAGCCTCTAGCACAATCAGAGGGCAACCGGAATGTTCCTCTAAATAGCTCATAGCCAAGAAGTCGTAGGCAGCCGTTGATATGTCCCAATTACCCAGGATACCATGCGCCGCACCACAAGCCATAATCCGGACACCAGAACAGGCCAACTCGTGAGACACTAAGGGCCTCATCAGTCGATCGAAATCCGGCACCGGAGACACCGTGTTGGTCAAGCACAAATCCAGAGGCCATTCAAAGGGACAATCCAGGCAGTGAAATACAGGTTGCACGCAGGTGAAGTAGGAATACCTGAAGGATAATCCATATGCCAGGCTTAAAGTCGCCAATGGCAGAGTACCATAAAAGTCAAGCATCCTATCACGAAGAAGATGCAGACGTGACAGGTGCTCGTGTGGCACAGAAACAGCAGCCATTCCGTAGTATGAAAAGTAAAAGCAGCACACCTGCCACCAGCGCCAGAAGCAGCGGAACACCTCCAAAGATGCTCGAGAAAATCGAATGAAAAAATGCCGGAATCACACCAAAAATAGTTTGGAAAGAGGTCACGAGGCCTGAGCCTACAAGTTTAAAAAAATAAGCCAGGCCGGTCGTGGACGAGGCATTGAAAATAGTTAGGATCAAAGCTCCGAAATGTAGGGGGAGGTCAGTATTCAAAACCGCCTGTACCTCAGTGCGCGTATTAGCAACGTGAAGGACAAATGTTTCACGAGAGGAAGTCAATGACACCTCTTTTTGGAACAATACATCTCTTATTCTGCTCAACTTGTTGAACTCTGCTTTCAAGGTTGGAATCGAAGGCCAGATGGAAACATCCAGCCGCCCGTGCGGGGGTGAAAAGAGAACATTATTGCAGGAGACAACCCTCTCCGATACAGTTACTATATATGGGATTCCCACTAACATCCCGCAGCAAGCTTCATTATTCAAAATTAAATAACTACTGTTTGCAAGCAGCGTCAAAGAAGGCGTAATCACAGGCACTGGGACACCTCGTAGGACGCAGGCCAAAATCGGGGCTTGTACATTGCATGCACCGTGTAATTGAATGTGCCTACATACCAAGGAATGATCTGGTGTCGTGGTACATTCCTCACCCTTCAGATAAACCTCAGTTCGGTCTCTAGTACATCTATACGTAAAGGGGAGGGACCAAACCTCATGTATGAAAGCGGTGCCCAGCTGTTCATATCTACCCAGAGCATAATGTTTCATACAAGACGTAAACTTAAGAAGTGCGAACGGTAGAGTTATCAACCCGTATATAAGCCACGTGACTGAATTGATTTCCGCCACAGAGAAAGGTAACGGTTCTAATTTTTCAATATGTAATAATGAATATTTAGCATCTTTCATGGACATAAATAGCTGCTTATCAGTAATGTTAAAAGGAATGAATAACGATGTAGTGCTCAAATAGTCCCAAGGGACCCTCCCTGCCTTTAACGTCTGCAATGTCCATGCAAACTGCATAACAGAACGCAACTGGTTTTGACCATTATATAACACAGACATATCATCATGCACAATATCAACAACTGACGAAACAATATTATCTAATGTATAAATTCTGGAAGAGAGAGTGCTAATGCTGTTATCTATAACAGCTAAAACCTTTTCCATGTTTGCTTGGTCAATAGCTCTCAATCTTGAAGCCGCCTCAATTTGCGAAAATTTCCACACTTCGTTGTAAATAGCATACGCCCACCTTTTGGTTCTGCCACCCACAGGACCTTTAACAAAAGAATTCAAATCTATTTTGTCATGTAACTTGGATAAATGAACTTTGACAGATGCTAAGGTGGAATGTCGCAGCCAGGATTGACATAACTTTCCCACAGAATATGTAGTTACAGTATGTGACGACTCAAACCGAGGGTCTATGCGTTCCAGAGGACTAAATACCCTTTTGATCAAAAATAAATTGTAAACTCAGGGAAAGTTCTGGATAGTAAACCATAATAAATTACTATTCTAACTCCAATCCAACATAAGTCAGGGAAAGTGCTGGATAGTAAACCATAATAAATTACTATTCTAACTCCAAACATAACATAACTCAGGGAAAGTGCTGGATAGTAAACCATAATAAATTACTAATCTAACTCCAATCCAACATAAGTCAGGGAAAGTTCTGGATAGTAAACCATAATAAATTACTATTCTAACTCCAATCCAACATAAGTCAGGGAAAGTGCTGGATAGTAAACCATAATAAATTACTATTCTAACTCCAAACATAACATAAGTCAGGGAAAGTGCTAGATAGTAAACCATAATAAATTACTATTCTAACTCCAATCCAACATAAGTCAGGGAAAGTGCTGGATAGTAAACCATAATAAATTACTATTCTAACTCCAATTCAACATAAGTCAGGGAAAGTGCTGGATAGTAAACCATAATAAATTACTATTCTAACTCCAAACATAACATAACTCAGGGAAAGTGCTGGATAGTAAACCATAACAAATTACTATTCTAACTGCAATCCAACATAAGTCAGGGAAAGTGCTGGATAGTAAACCATCATAAATTACTATTCTAACTCCAAACATAACATAAGTCAGGGAAAGTGCTGGATAGTAAACCATAACATAAGTCAGGGAGAGTGCTGGATAGTAAACCATAATAAATGACTATTCTAACTCCAATCCAACATAAGTCATGGAAACTGCTGGATAGTAAACCATAATAAATTACTATTCTAACTCCAAACATAACATAACTCAGGGAAAGTGCTGGATAGTAAACCATAACAAATTACTATTCTAACTCCAATCCAACATAAGTCAGGGAAAGTGCTGGATAGTAAACCATAATAAATTACTATTCTAACTCCAAACATAACATAACTCAGGGAAAGTGCTGGATAGTAAACCATAATAAATTACTATTCTAACTCCAATCCAACATAAGTCAGGGAAAGTGCTGGATAGTAAACCATAATAAATTACTATTCTAACTCCAATCCAACATAAGTCAGGGAAAGTGCTGGATAGTAAACCATAATAAATTACTATTCTAACTCCAAACATAACATAACTCAGGGAAAGTGCTGGATAGTAAACTATAATAAATTACTATTCTAACTCCAATCCAACATAAGTCAGGAAATGTGCAGGTTAGTAAACAAAATAAATTTTTCTATCTAAATTATTTTTTAGACCCTATTCCCCTATAATACCAAAATAACGCTTCTTCAATATTAATTTAATATTTTTTATTAATATTAAAAAATAAATTTCGTGTAAAAATTTTAATTTCGATGTTAAATTTTGATTTCATGATACATTTCTAATTTATTAATATTTTATGCAATTTTTAAAGACTACATTTTAAAATTACTACCCACCCTAATCCCCTATAATACCAAAAACCCGCTCCTAAAATTTTTATTTGAAATTTTTAAATTTAATTACAAATTTAAATTCGTAAACAATTAGAAATTTAAAATTAAATTTTTAATTTCTTAATTATTTTCAAATTTGTTTATATTTTATAATAATTTACTATTCTAACTCCAATCCAACATAAGTCAGGAAATGTGCAGGTTAGTAAACAATATACATTTTTCTATCTAAATTATTTTTTAGACCCTATTCCCCTATAATACCAAAATAACGCTTCTTCAATATTAATGTAATATTTTTTATTAATATTAAAATATAAATTTCGTGTAAAATTTTAAATTTCGAGGTTAAAATTTGATTTCATTATAAATTTCTAATTTATTAATATTTTATACAATTTTTAAACACTACATTTTTAAATTACTACCCACCCTAATCCCCTATAATACCAAAAACCCGCTCCTAAAATTTTTATTTGAAATTATAAAATTTAATTACAAATTTAATTTCGTGAAGAATTCGAAATTTCAATTTAAAATTTGGATTTCTTAAATATTTTCTAATTTGTTTATATTTTATAAATTTTTTAAAAACCAAATTTTAAATTACTACCCACCCTTATCCCCTATAATACCAATAACCCGCTACTAAAATTTTAACAATTCTTTTGTAGAAAATATTTTTTAACACATATTATTACTAGTAGGAGTTTCGTAAGTTTTTTAAAAACATAATACATATTTTTTTATAAATTTTATAACAACTTATATATTTCTGTCGATATTAAATGAAACGACATTTTGTTCAACGATATTCTGTTCATCGATATTTTTTTATGACGATATTTTTGTCATTCTCACGAAACGATATTTTTTAAAAAGATATTTTCTATAACGATATTTTACACAGTCGATATTCTTACCACGACATTAATGCTAGTCGATATTTTCCCGTCGATATTCTATCTTTATACCGCCATGACTTCCTATGGAAGGAGGATATCATGGCTAAGTGTGTGAGTCCTATCAACAAGCTAACGCCACATTTCGTGAGATTATCGCTGGGTTTCCAGCGATAATCTCACGTTAGGCAGTTAGCCCTAGGATTTTTATCGCTTTTGAGATAAGCGTTGCTAATAGCACGCTATCTCAGCGATTAAAATCCACGCTAGCCGGCGATAATTATCCTAGCGCTAAGTGCGCTTAGCGATAATTATCGCCGGTTGTTGTTGATATGCCCCAGTGTCTCACAGTCCAGTTCATATCACTTCTTAAATTTCATCTTTGCACAAATGGGATATCTTGATCTCATTAGACTCTCACAAATTATTCCAGAAGCTCAGGAAATGCCTCTCTGACATACAGGGCATGGATTCATTCCTAACACCAGCCTTAGGGCCAGATGTACAACCGTTTTTTGCAGTAGCAAAGGGGTTTTAGGCCTGTTTGCGACTGCAAAAAACGTGTGGCCTGTCTACTAACCCTATTTTGCGAGTCGCTAATCAATTAGCGACTGGCAAAACAGGGTTAGCGACTCACTATTAGGAAGGGCCGCTCCAAGGGTGTCCCGTCCTAATAGGGATCGCAAAACACTCACAGTTTACCACCCTTCTCAGAAGGGTGTTAAGGCACTAACAAATGGGAAGGGCTCCCCAGGGGACCACTTCCCCTTTGGGAATGCATGCACAGTTACTTTTTTAAGAGCAGGCAGTGGTCCCACGGACTACTGCCTGCCCTTAAAAAGTGAAACTTAAAAGTTTTATTTTTATTTTTTGAATGAAGCCCCTTTTCCTTGATGGAAAACAGGCTGATTTTTTAAAAGAACTGCTTTATTTAAAAGCAGTCCCAGAAATGGTGGTCTGCTGACCCCAGCAGGCTACCATCCCTGGAAGTGCTAGCCATTACCAATCGGGTCGCAAATAGCGACTGCCTCATTAATATTCACGAGGCATGCAATTTGCAACCCCATTGGGAATCGCAAACAGTGTCTCAGACACTGTTGTACATAGCATTTTTTAACTCGCAATTTGCGAGTGAAAAAAGAAATTGCTCTACATCTGGCCTCTAGTGCCTGCACTATTGCTGATTTTCGCCACATAAAAGCCCCTTTTCAAGCATTGCCAATCAATACTTCCTAGCTATGCATCCCACTCAGGTATAGTAATTCAGTACCATATAACCATTTTGACTACACCATAGCTTTACAAGCAGTTATAACTAGTGTCAAATATTAGGCCCAGTCATAGCAGCCAACTATAAAATGAGACTCATAGCAACAATGCAACATAGTCTACATTTATTCTGTCTGCTGAACAATCTTTCCAGTATGCAATAAGAACGAGCAAAGTAAGGTGTAATGATCTGCATAATACATTGTGTTGCCAAACAATGGGGCCTAATGTGCTGATTAGGTACATCTGGAGGGCATTGTTAAATAGGTATTAAGTACTCAATGGTCTTCCTGATAGCTTTCATGACAGACAGGAAACAGCGGTCATATTCTTCTAGCTGGATGAATTAATCCATAGTGTAACAACCTCCCCCATGCAAGATGCAAGCTCGTAGGACATTGGTTCAATTACATTCAGGTTTCCAAGAGATCTCCAAAGAAGATTGGTAAAATTACAGCCACGTTTCTGAGAGATATTCTCAAGATATTGAGTTAGTAGTCTGCATTGAAATCAGCCCAAGTTCTAGGTGCAACACTAGTGGTAGTGTAAATGTTGTTATGTTATTCACATTTGTAGAGTGCCTTATCACCTGAGAGGTTATCCTGGTGCTGATCAAGTGTGAGTCTAGCCACATCTACAGCCTAGTGGAACTACTCAAAAAGCCAGGTCTTTAGCTTCTTGAGGAAGTCAAGAAGTTAGAAAGAGGATCTTAGGTGTAGTGGCAGGTCACTCCATGCTTTAGGAGAGATGTAGGAGAAGGCTTGATTGCCAGATCTGGTTTTCCATATGCATGACAGCTGCAGGTGTCTGTAAGATTTGTGGAAACAGATGAGACTGTTGAGTTATGCTGGGCCAGTGATATGTATTACCTTAACAGTGTTGGTGAGAAGTTTGAATTGTGCTGTTTTGTGAATGGAGAGCCATTCAAGCCCCTTCAGGTGTGGTGTGGCATGAGTGCAGTGTTGAGGTTGAAAGTGATTCTGGCTGCCGAGCTATAAATGGTCTGCAGTCTTCTGGTGAGCTTTTGTTGATCTCAGCATAGAGGGTGTTCCAGTAATCCAGATTGCTTGTGACCTGGATCTGCATGACAGTTTTCCAAGTACTGATTGGGTGCCATTTGAAAATCTTCCTCAGCATCTTCAGGGTATGGAAGCATGAAGCGGTGATGGCATTGACTTGGGCGATCATGTTGATGCTGATCATGAGGTTCTTGCCGTGGGTGGTGGGTGTCGTTCCAGATCTATTGGCCCACTGTGATGTGCTCTTCCCAAAGATCATGATATCTGTCCTTTTGGTGTTTATCTTTAGATAGTTGGTCTTCATCCCGTGGATGACTTCAGTCAGGCAGACATTGAACTTGATCCGGGTGCTATGTGTCTTGTTTGTGAGTTGTGTGTTGTTTGTGTAGGAGATGAAGTTGATGTCGTGGGAGCGGATGATGCTGGCTAGAAGAATCATGTAAGGTTTGAGTAGTAGAGGAGGTCTGTAAATCAAGATTAGCCCTAATATGCTTCAATATGTCTTCCACTAGATCCCCATGAATATATGTTTCTTTTGACAAAAATACCCCTACTTGATTCTCTTAATAAAAATGAAGGCTGTATATTTTGGTCAGTATCCACACTTGCAGAACCACATGTTTAATCAGCACTTGCAGTTCTGTTTCAGAAAGGGTAGCTTGTCTATCCTCTTCTACCCCAGCATTCTCATACTGCTGGAATGTGTGCTGCCACTTCGCCGCCCACTTGCAAGCATTCTTCAACACTGGATGCATCTCAAATGCTAGCTTAAGTTACCATGGCTATTTCCTGTGTTATGCAACCACTGTAGCAGAGTCAGGCCAGGTATGCAACTGACTCTGGCATGGTGCCACTTCCCAGACAATCCATCAGTGGGAGAGTTGCAAATCACAGGACTTTTTACCCACCAAAGCAGAACTATCTTAAAGCCACATATCACTGAAATCAACTGGACTGCCCCACGACCGCCCAGGCATGGCAACTGAGGGATTTCCATCTGTAAGCATATTGTATGAAATTGTAGGATTAGTCGAGGGTGGTGAGTACCCACCTCAAGTAACAACCACAACCCTTGTCAGGGTGAATCCCTAATATCACTAAATAAACCTCAGATCAACCCCTTGGTAGCTATAGCACAGATCAGACAGGTGTAACTGGGAGGCAATGTGTAAAGTATTCATGCAGTACCAAAAAAGTAATAAAGTCAAAACACGATACACAAAAAGTCCCAAACGAATTTGGAAAAATTTACTTTAATAAATAAAATGACACCAAACAACAAAAATCCAAGAATGGAAAACTGAGTTATGCATTTTAAAAGTTGAAATATAAAATAAATATAAAAATAATACCAAAATGCTTTAAGCACTAACCAATTGACTCCTACATAGTTGCAAGCTAAGACTGACCAGAATGGAGTGAAGGTCGGATACAAAAACCAGGTTTGACCCTGTCGGAATCTCACCTGCCACCTTTCTCCCTGAAATAAAAGTAAAAAATCCTCAGTTGTAAATTCTCTTCCATCTGGGCTGTCCAGCTAAGATGGTGAGTGCAGGTTTCTAGAGCTCTCACTGTGCCCTGAACATCCTTCTTCAATCCTACGACCAGGGACATACCTTGCAAAAGACACACAAATGATGGAGTGAGCCTGGGACCCACGTCTGGGCACGACGGATTAAACCCAGATCTTTGTGACTAGGGGTGAATGTTTGCATTGTTCAGCATTCCATCCACCAGTTGTTTCTTTTGCCAGGGACATAGCTTGGTCAGTAAGATTGGGGGGAAATGAGCTTTCTATTTTCCAACAAACATGCTGGCACATAGGGGTCTATTTACCAAATTCTCACACATCGCAGCAGGCAAAAATACTGTGCTGGGTGAGAAGGAGAGCAGGAGAGTGCCATATTTACAGGGATATGACACAATTCTCCCTTCTCCCTACCGCCGGCGCACAATCAGGTAGTCGTGCACTACGCACACAACTTTGCACCATACTGCAAAGGTGTCTGTGTGAGTCTAGCATAGGTTTTGCACTGGAAGAATACCCTTCCAGTACACAATACAATGTTTAGAGCTCGCTGGTTCACAGACCACGGCAACACCTCCCCAACTGTCCAACACGAAATGCGATGGGCTTGCCCAGTACTTTATTTCTAAAATTACAAACATACATCAGGACATTCTCGCTCAAAGCAAAACCCAAGCTCCCTCTATTTCCCCTCAGACTAGTAACGTGGCCATGAATTCCTCTGGGTCACCTTCACCTCTACTGCTAGCTTGGCCTGATCTCTGTCCGATAACTCTTTCAGAAACATTGAGCAAAATCAAGTCAGGATCCCCGCTGGACCCTTTGCCCGCCCCGATTTTACACTCTCTGCACTCTTCGCATTTAGCCGCCATCTGCAAAATGCTAAACAACTCACTGGATACTGCTATCGTTCCTAGCTGTTGGAAACATGCCATGGTCACCCCGCTCTTGAAGAAGCCACTAGCCGATCCCAAAATATCCGCCAATTACCGTCCCATTTCTTTACTACCGGCATTTTCAAAAATCTTGGAACGTCACATCCATGCCCATCTTTCAAAATTTGTAATTGACAATAACCTGTTACATCCTTCCCAATTGGGATTTCGCCCCAGTTTCTCTACAGAGACGACCCTACTGGGTGTTACAGACAACCTGCGTCTGCTCTTGGATCGAGGAGAAACAGTTGCGCTGATCTTACTCGATCTCAGCGCAGCTTTTGATACTGTGTTACACAGTATCCTTCTCAAATCCCTCGTGGCCATTGGCATTGGAAACAAAGCATTGGACTGGCTCGCATCCTTCCTGTCTGACCGCACTTTTCAAATTTTCTCCAAGTCATCGTCCTCTAAGAGTTACCCCTCCCCCCATGGGGTACCCCAAGGGTCTATCCTTAGCCCTCTTCTTTTTAATTTATATGTCACACCTTTGGCTTATGTTGCACAAAGTTCTGGATTAAATCTTTATTCTTATGCCGATGACTCACAAATTGTTTTCTCACTGTCTCAAATTTATCCCACAACTCTCTCTCCGTTGCAAACTGGACTTAGCAAAATATCTAAATGGATGAGCAACAACTTACTAAAGTTAAACGGCGGAAAGACGGAGGTCCTGATTTTTGGCAACAAACCTGATCTCTGGAACCTGAGTCACTGGCCCACTACCATGGGTCCCCTTCCAACTCCATCTGAACAAGTGTGTAACCTGGGTGTAATTATTGACAGGGGACTATCCATGAAAGATCAGGTCAACAGAGTCACAGCCACCTGTTTCACCATTCTACGATGGCTGCGTAAAATCCTCTGGATGCTTCCCAAAAACACCCAGAGATCTGTTGTGAATGCCTTGGTGACCTCCAGATTGGATTACGGCAACGTGCTCTATCTGGGGTCCTCAAAGGCCGTCACACGGCGCCTTCAGCTGGTACAAAATGCTGCAGCTCGGCTTCTCTGTGGCTGTCATAAACTTGACCACATTACAGAACGCCTGAGAGAGCTGCATTGGCTTCGTGTTGAAAACTGGATAAAATGTAAAGCTTTGAGCTTTATGCATAAGATCAAAATCCGATCAGCACCCCTCTACCTTCAGGCCCTTGTCAGCCCCTATCTTCCTACTTGGGCTCTCCGTTCTTCATCCCATCATCTTTTTAAGGTACCTAAGTTCAAACTTACCAGAATGGGCGGTAGTTGCTTTGCGAACTTAGGACCCAGACTGTGGAATTCACTTCCACTGGCCCTACGGATGGAAAACTGTCACATGCGATTTCGCAGAGCGGTGAAGACCTGGCTCTTCGATCTCTAAACCTTCTGCCTGATGTTGTCAATCTGTCTCTTAGCGCCAGGAAACCCTCAGGGGTAGCTGTTCGCGCTCAACAAATTCAATTAATAAATAAATAAATAGATAGATTACCTTTAAAACCTTTTCTACTTTGGGCCCGATTCCGATCTCGCTCGGAAGGGCTCCGAATGTGATCCATCCGGCAAAAGTCCGAGCCGTACGCATGATTTCCGAACGACACGTACAGCTTTACAAGCGAGCAAGTACGATGCGATAATCGCGTAATCGCTGACCGAATCATATCCGGGACCAAAACGCTCTCTACGTCTCGTCCGTATCCGAAGCCTGCCGTGCAATGGAGCCGATTTCCGACCGAGCAAGTACGATGCACGATTCCGACCACCGGATCGAGTTGAAGCCTCCAACAGGTAAAACCTCTGGGAAGCGGACTTTGGGGCCTGTAGAGGGCCCCCCGTTAACCGTAGCTTTACGAGTCGGTCACGGGAGGGACCCAAGGGTGCCCCTACAAATGCATGTACTGTGCGGGTGTCACCGACGCGTCCCCACATCAGGGGGCGCCCTTTTTCACAACGTACCTTTTTCGTCAATGGCAGCCTATGTACGTGACGTACAACAGGCTTCCATTGACTTCAATGGGGCTCCGAGCGACCCGAGTCCATCAGCGCTTACTCGCATCGTACTCGAGCGCTCGGAGCCCCGGAGAACGAGCCGGTCGGAAAGCCCTCTGAATCCGAGCCATACGGAGGGTTTTCCGACCAGTAACAGAATCGGGCCCTTTGTAAGTGTGCTTTACAGTGCAACACAAATGTAAAGTCGAAAAAGAAAGGAGAAATAAAAGCATTTCTACTTGATAGAGCCTACTTGAAATGCTATTTTTGGACGCAAAACTCTGTCTACTTATTTTTTGTAAAAAGGGTTTTGCGTCAAAAACTATGGGCGGTTGCTTGGGAATGCCAATGCACCACAAGTGGAACACCTGCTTGGCGCTAAGTAATGCAAAGCAGCTCTTTGCGCTGGTTTGTATAACGTTCTAGTGAATTTCCAGGGCTGGAAGCAAATTGTCAAAAATATATTTTGTGTCAACTTGCATTACTTTTTTGATGCAAGCACGGCACAAAATCTTAATGTATATATACACCCATAATGTTAAAATACATTATACGACAAGCAGGGGGCATGAGTGGGGCTTAAGGGGCAGCGAAAAGGTGGAGTAATGTAGATTGGTAGGGGTACTCAGTGAAAAACACATTATTTTGTGAAATGGCCAACATTTTTCCATTCTCCTTCCAAACTCAGAGAGGGAGAGTGTGTGTGTATGTGTTTAGTCTGTTTGTATACATATTCTTGGTGAAATCCGACACACTTCACTATACACGACTGAAAGCATCTGTATCCAACTATTCAGCCCAAAACACATTTATTATGGGGCTGTAACAACCCAAACCGAACCTCCGAAGCAACACTCTTGCCTGCAGCATCAAACCTTGCTGATCCCACCAGGACCCTACCTTCCTCTTTCCCTGTGTTTTGAGCTTGAGGTGGAGACTTTGGAAGTCCCGGCACACTGTTACATGGACCCCCGCTAACGGTGGCCTAGAGTGAGAGAAACAGTGCCCAATGACAAGACGACCAAAGAGAAGCCATGAGCTACTCTCTGGATGGTGTCACGGCTGGCAGTGTGGGCAAGCCAACAGCAAACATGGTGAGCCTGAGATCCTGCTTCGACTGCTGTATACTCCTCACTTTCTCTGGGATCTGCACTGATGGTCCCCAAAGAACAGATTGGATTGACTTGAATGCCAGTGGGCCCATGGTGGCAAAGTGGAATGGGTTGAGAGCTTTTTTACACTGTGGAGCACAGGTATACAGTGGGGTCTTACATTCAACTTTCTTCCCCTATGCCAAGGAAGAATCCCTGCTGCTAGGAGATTGGGAACTACGAGCCCACGTCAAAGGTGGACCTCACTGCAAGACACCATGCATGAGGCAGCACCTTGTTTGAACGCTGTGATATCTCAGAACCCTCTGCTTCCTATACACTGATATCATTGAAGAGGCTCAGATGTCTGTTGACATAATCTACCAGCCCACGCAGAAGGGAGGCCCATTTACTGAATCACCTCTGCTTTCGCTCCACATAGAGGTCTGCAGGTACCTGCTGGAGGTATGGAACATGCTGCAGGACTGAGCTCCTGGGCTGCCTGGCTGCTTGTGCCCCTTTGTGAAATGTCATTCTCCTCTGTGCAGCCACAGTGCAAAGGTGAGACGGGTTGTGTTGAGGCCTAGGGCAGTGAGAAATCCATGCCATTGAAATGTTCTGGGAGCAGTGGGCAGGTGTGGTGACTGCTAGGAGGGAGGAAAGTGCTAACCATCCGAGGTCCCAAAGCTAACTCCATCTAATATAGTGTTGTTCTCGCTCCCCTACCTGTACCGATTACTGCTGAGTACTGACCAGATACCTCCTGACTGACCCTCCGGAGGCCTTTCCTTCCCTTGCCTCCTCCATTATCTCTTTCTGGACTGGACTGGGCCCTTGGAGCTGAAGAATATCTAAGTGGACTCCTGCTCTGATCACAGAATAATCTTAAAATGGTGAATGGCGGTGGAACAATGATGGGACATCCCAGGGAAAGAATGATTAATTTATTATACCAGAAGGTAACAGGAGGTAAGCAAGAAATACCTTCAGATGGGGTTTGGCACTCGACACACCCACTGCTGCCATAGAGCCCGCTCCCATGGCTGAAATACTGTTGGTGTTCCGGGAATGTAGAGATGCCCTGGAGGCCAGCATGAGGAAGTAGGTACAGAGCTTTCTATCCTGTATCAAGACCTCCGTAAGATGGCAGAGTGTACAACAGAAGTTGAAGCCCGAGCATCATTGGTAAAGGATGACCTGTGCCTCCTCAAGCAGGACTTCCTCAAACTCCGAGATGTGGCCCTGCGATGCCCTGATGATGTGGATCGAAGATCCTGATGTAATTATCTTCGGGATTGTTGATTTTCCTACATACTTGGGTTTTACCCAGTTATGGTTATGCAGCACTACACACTTCCACTTGTAGTGTCATGAAGTTTAGCAGGGCCCATGCACAAAAAGCTTTCATTTTACATATCCACATATAAACTTGACATCTTTTTAGACAAGTGACTTTTTGCCAGGTTTGCACACACATGATAAGGTACTCAGAAAGTGCTTGCAAGCACATTTCTTCAAAAACATTTTTGTCACAATCCTGTACCTTATGTTCCAGGATAAAGTACACCACTTGTGTCTTGTTGTTGTCCGTATGGAGACAGCTCTGAGTCAGAAATGCAAACAATAAATAGCTAAGGACCTCAGGCCCAGTGCGTACAAGGTACATTTTTATTACACAAACTGCTTCTGACATTTAGATCTCCAGAGGAATACTTTCATGGATTATCCTGTATGTTTGCTCGTGACTGATTTCCAGCCCTGCTGACTTCTATTGCCATCCTGCAAAGGGCGGAGGCTTTTCCCACACCAGGCTTGCTTACTGATATATCACTCATACAGGTAAATGGGGAGTTAAGCTACTCCAAGAGATCTAGCAAAATGCACCCTATATTATGCTCTCTGGCATAGTTAGGGTTAGGTAGGGTTTTTAGTGTGATATATATTCATATAATCACTGCAAAGTCGTAATGGTTCAACTATTCATCTTTTTCACCATTCTTTTAATGCTGGTGTCAGTGCTTTGCTTCCTTCTGCTAATGATTGCAGCTCATTTTTTCCACCCAAGAATCCGAATGCTTAAATAAAGCTTTGAAAAGTCAATATCTGGATTTCTTGGGTCTCCCTTTGGGCATGCCTAAGGAAATAACAAAAGGGTAGATCTATTTCCATGATTTCCCTGGGAAGGGGATTGCAGGGGTCATGTTCCGAGGTTGCAGAAACAATCAGGTACCCTGTCAGGTTTAGGGGTACAGATGGTGCACTGTGAGTTATCCAGGAATTGGGTCAACACAGTCTGATGGCATGAGTGGACTCAGTCTCCATACTCTGACATATATGCTGTCCAAGCTCACTGTCTTACTTAGTAGCAACCGTACAACAGAAGTCTTCACAACTCATCCTCTTACTGCTAAATGACACAGGCTAAATTAGATAAACGTTATCATTTTCTCTCTATTGGAATGTTAATGAGCTATATAATAAACGGGTGGTGGTTCTCAATTATGCTAGGACAGTAGCACTAGATATCCTCCTACTTCAGGAGACCCATTTACCAGGCAACAACTGCAACCTCCTCAATTAATATGTATACTCCCGAATTTACTTTGCTGGGTACACTAGAAGGGGTGAGAAGGGGTAGCTATTCTTATCAAACAATCCTTTCCCCTGATTATTTCCAGTTCGCACATTAATCTGTTGGTGTGCTTTGTAACTGTAACAATGGAGGCTCATACCTAGTCAATCCCTAATGTTTACATACCCCCAACTCTATCAGACTCCATGCTGACTGAACTATCAGAAAAATCACTAGTGTATACATACCCCTGAATCTGTCAGACTCCACCCTGACTGAAGTATCAGAAATATTGGCATTGCTACTGGCTGGGCGGCTAATAGTGCGTGTTGACTTTAATGCCATCATAAACCATGCCCTAGGTTCCTTTAGTGCTAGATGGATGCCCTGGGTGACCCCATTACAGACGCAGGCCCAATCCATGGTATTCTGTGAGGCCTGCCACAGGTGGCACTGGGCCAAAAGACAGTGAACATTTTTGTCTCATTCACATTCCTCCTTCTCCTGACTGGATTTTCTTCTTATCAGAGATAGACATGATGGGTATAGAGAGAGCCCATATCCTCCCCGGTGGACCATCTGACCACTCACCAGTGAATCTTACCTACAAGGTGGGTCCCCGGGTGGAATCTGGGGGATGGCATTTTAACACTTCGTGGCTGAGTAATGAACAGTCTGCAGAGGAAATAGAAGTCTAGTTTTAAGCTAATGAAAGATCAGTTTATTCTGCAATTACCATTTGGGAGACATTTAAACCTATGACTTGTGGTCGCATAAAATCTCTAATTATAGGGGAGAAGTGGAACGAAGGCAGGGCCATCATCGACTTGGAGCTTCGAGTACAAGAACTTGAGCACAAGGTGTTCCATACCTGAGAAGAGCTGGCCATTATGCTACTCAGATCTACAGCAGAAGTACTACGACACCTCATCATAGAGGAGACTAGACTATGTTGGTTGTATACTCAGCATCGGGTCCATTAGGGGAATGAAATATTAGGGATATTACACTTACATTTCAGTGAAACAAAATCTTGCTCTGTGCATGGTGCCACAGATTTAGAAAACGTATGGCACAATAGTAACAGATCCACTATCCATTGTAGCGTCTTTTTGGGACATTTATGGATCCCTCTATGCATCATGGCCCACTACTGCAAATGACCACACAAACCCAGTATGCAAGTTGGTAGTACGTGACCTGGATTCTGATCAAAGACAGATATTAGATGCCTGCTGACAAAAGGAATCCAAGAAGCAATTATAGATCTGAAAAGTGGTAAAACCCTGGGCCCTAATGGGTTCCCTGTGGAATTCTATAAAAATTACTCTACAAAACTGCCCCCACATCTTTTAATAATGTGCAAAGAAGTTAAAGAAGCAGGCTAATCCCCCCCGACTTCAGGGGTGGGCTTATCATCACCATTTTAAAGCAAGGGAAGGACCCAGACAATTGCTCTTTTATACACCTATCTCACTTATAAATTCAGAGGCAAGGATCCTGGACAGAATACTGACAACACGGCTAACACGAGTAGTGCACTCCCTGATACATTACAAGAGAATGGCTTCATGCCACAACGAGACACTGTATACGACGACTTCAGATGGTGTTATCTGAAGTGGCATGTCCGAACATGTAGGCCGCAGTTCTTGTTTTGGAGTTTGAAAAAGCATTTGATTCTATCCTCTTGCCTTTCATGATCCTAGAATGCATGCACTTTGGGCCCAGGTTTCTAAGATGTGTCCAGATTCTTTATCAAGCCAAGTTGGCGTGTGTGAGTATCTTTTTTTTTTTTTTTTTTTATTGAGCAGAGCAGAGCAACGACATAGCATCCATATACAGAATACAATTTATATTGACAGGGTGTTACAATTACAAAAACACAATTGTTAAATAGCCTTCCCATCTATGTATCTTCCTTCCTTCCTTTATATTACTAAAAGTAATAATCAAAGATCTCAACCATGTTTAAGAAGGGACATAATATACTAAACAACAGCAATAAAGTGCTATAGGAAAAGCTATGATATCTGTAATAGTGTGCAACAATTACATAAAGGAAAGTGCTAGTGCGTCTCAAGTATAGTCATTTGGAAAAAAGTGCTAGTGTATCCATTTACAAAATATTAAATAGCCTTCCCATCTATGTTCCTTCCTTCCTTCCTTTATGTTACTAAAAGTAATAATCAGAGATCTCATCCATGTTTAAGAAGGGACATAATATTCTAAACAACAGCAGTAAAGTACTATAGGGAAAGGTATAATATCTGTAATAGTAAGCAGCAATTCCATAACGGAAAGTGCTTGTGCATCTCAAGTATGGTCATTTAGAATAAAGTGCTAGTGCATCCATTTACAGAGACTACTGCAATTTACAAAAAGATATAATTCATTTTCCTATGCTTTACCCTTAAAATGCCACAGAAATATTTTTTAATTCTGTTGAAAATGTGAAAAAATCGCAAAAAATCCACACAAAAAAAAACACTTGATTGTAAAAGCTACTACAATTTTAACAACATAGCCAGACGTTGTTCAATTTCCTTTATCTTTTTCCAGATCTCTAAAATACTTCCAGTTTTTCTCAAATTTCTTAATGGCCCCCACCCGGCTTGCATATGCTTTTTCAAAATTACAAGTTCTTCTCATTTTCATCCACCACTTCAGGTGAGAGGGAGCATCAATGGACTTCCAATTCTGTAGGATTAAGGAACGGGCAACTGTACAAGGAATAAAAACAAAAGTCTCTTCAGCCCTGCTAGATAATATTCTATTTTTAGAGATGCCAAACAAAGCCAATTCGGCCTCGGGCTGTATATTCTTGCCAATTGCCCTTCCCAAATCCTCAAAAATTGTATTCCAGAATAATTCTAGTTTCGGGCAAGAAAAGAAAATATGGTACCAGCCACCCTGACCATTAGCAAAACATCTAAAACATTTATTTTCTACTTCCGGGTATCTTTTCCCCAGGGCCTCCGGAGTCAGATAAGCTAACCATCATGATAAAAAGGCCATCCTTTTAAAGTTAGCCGCTCGCAAAGCTTTGTTACCTAAACGACAAATCGTTTCCCAGTCCTTACAGAGAAGACTACATTGTGTCACGTGGTCTATTTTTCTTAGGTGGCTTTCAACCAATGGCATTTGTTTCTGTCGATGTAGCAGCCTATACCAATTCCCTATGCCCATTATTTTGGCCCCGTATAGGGCTACCGCTAGTTCGGATGGAGAATTAAAAATGCCAAGTATTTTCCTTATAAAATATACGATTTGTAAATATTCGAAAAAAGTAGGTCTATTCGGGCTATTTGCTCTAGTCATCACCTCCTGCCACGAGATCATTCTATTCAAAATAGAGAAGTGTCTTAATTCTTTTAGCCCACACTTTTCCCAATTAATTAGATGATGTTTGTTCAATTGGAGCCCGAGATTGAAACATTCCCTCAAACTCAGAAATTGCAAGTCGGAGGAGTCTGTTTTTTTTTAAAAACACTGAAGTCTCAAATAATATTCCCTTAAGGTCTTATATCGGGTTTTTTTGGAATATTTGGAAGTCTTTAGGAACACTTGTAAATTGGAGCCATTTTTCTGTAGCATTTTATCCAAAAAGAAGCTATCTCACTTATATGTCGAACCCATCAGTCCCGCCACTATGTCTAAAAAGGCGGCCGCATAATAAATTTTCACATCTGGTAGGGCCAAACCGCCCTGTGCAGTACATAGTTGTACTATTGGCAATTTAACCCTAGAACATTTTCTCCCCCATACGAAACTTCTGAACATCATTTCTATTTCTCTAAAAAAGGAGAACTTGATTTTAATAGGGATATTACTAAATAAAAATATGAGCAGCGGAAGTATTGACATTTTGATTAGGGATGCCCTGCCCACAATTGAGAATGGTAATAAAAGCCATTGATCGAAAAGTTTCTTGATTTTATCTTTCATCCTGATGTAATTTAATTGAAACAGCTGATGGTAATGGGAGTTGATGTAAATTCCTAAATACCTAATAGGATCTTTGTTAGCAGCTTGTGACCTTAACCCCTTCGCTGCGGCGCGAATTCCGCCGCAGCGCTGGGAGGGTTTGGGGGGTTGACGGCGCCGCTGTGCTCATGACGGAACCACGCCGTCATGAGTCATGGGTGAGCTGTGCTCATGACGGCGTGGTTCCATCATGACTCCACCCACTGCGCTAATCGCCCGCACAGGCGGGGAGTTAGCGCCGCGTGGGAGGAGCGGCCGCCAACGGCCGCAGCATGACGGAACCACTCCGTCATGAGCACAGCGCACCCGTGGCTCATGATGGAGTGGTTCCGTCATGAGCGGGGAACGGGTTAAGTCAGATGGAAGATAATTTAGATCCGTATTTAATGCCAGTATTTCTGTTTTATTAGAATTTATTTTATAACCACCAATTTGCTCAAATTCTCTAAATTCTCTTAACACACTCTCTATATTTTCTTTATTGGGCATCAAATATAAAATAATGTCATCGGCGAAACAATTTTATTTTGGACATTCAGAAAACTGGAGATCGAATAGCAGCATTGATTCTGATCTTAAGGTTCAATAAAAAAAGTAAAAAGCAACGGTGAGAGGGGACAACCCTGCCTGGTCCCTCTATTAATTTTTATCGAGCCGGCTGTTTTCATATTAATAAAAACCTGGGCCGAGGCGCCTTGATAGATGTTACGTAGCATATCAACAATCTGGGCAGGGAATCCAAATTGTCCTAGGGTAAAAAACAGGGTACTCCAATTAACTAAGTCGAAAGCTTTTTCGGCATCTACCATAGCAATACATGCCGGAGTCAAGTTGGTATTAAAATAATCTAAAGCTTGTATTAGAAATTCGGTGTTTGCTGCCATGGATCTATTGGCTATGAATCCGGTCTGGTCGCTATTAATCACCTCTGGAGCCGCAAATGTAAGACGTTTGGCCCAGATTTTCATTAAAATGTTATAGTCGGAGTTTAAAAGACTTATGGGCCGGTAGGAATTAATGTTTTCGGGATTTTTGTCTTTCTTTACGAATGACACGATTATCACCTCTTTAAATGTTGCCGGTATGTGACCTCCCTCTTTGATGTTAATAAATAATTGCTTCATTGGAGTCAGCAATTCTTTTAGGAATAGTTTATAAAATTCGATGGGAAATCCATCTTGCCCACATGCTTTTCCCCCAGCTGTTTCTTTTACAGAAGTTGATATTTCTGATGTTTCAATCGCTAATTCGAGTCAGAAATTTTAGGAATTGCGACGTTGGAAAAATAATTACAAATCATGTCGTCGCCTGTTAAATACTCCGTTGAGTAAATAATGTGATAATGTTTAACAAAAATCTGTGAGATCCTATCCCTGTCAACTTCGTCTCGACCGGACTGAGGGTCTTGTATCTTTAGAATGAATGCTGACTCCTGTTTTTTCCTTGTTGCATTTGCTAACAATTTACCTATTAGCTGGTTTTCTTCATAAACCTTTTGCTGGTACATTTTGGAACTACAGATCTCTTCTAAGACGAAAAAATCCCGCAAGATGGTTTTTGCCTGTTCAAATTCATTGGGACATTTCCGGTTCTGAAGAATATGTTCTTTTTCGACTGTAGCCCGGAGTTGAGCTATTTTAAGCGATCTTGCTTTTGCCTGGGCTGCCGTATAGGCGATAATCTGGCCACGGGCAGCAGCTTTGAACCCACCCCAAACCGAAAACACATCAGCGGTGTTTAAATTTAACTTAAAAAATTCCAATATCCATTCCCTGAAATCCTTTACCCAGTCCTGATTTTGGAGGAGAGTGCGGTCGAGCTGCCAACTCGGCCGCCCCCCTTTCCCATCATCTATTGCAATCGTAAATTCAATTTTGGCATGATCAGAAAAAGGATTGCACCCACTATCGATTTTTAAAATTTGAAGGGATCTTGATATAAGATAGAAATCGATTCGAGATGCAGTTGCAAAGCGATATGAATAGCAAGTAAACTTTGTTTCTTCAGGATTCCTAAGTCGCCAAGGATCTACCAGTTGATATTCTTTTTTGAGGGCCTCCGCAATCCTTAAAGTATTTGGTTTTAGTTGTTTTTTATTTTTATTTGATGTATCTTTCTTCAGGTTTTGTATGAAATTAAAATCCCCTCCTACTATATTCTGTCCTGATGCTCCCCTCAAAAACTCATGAATTTTGATCAGGCTTTCAGTCTCGTTGGTAACCGGACCGTAATAATTGACAAGATTAAACATTTTTCCCTGCAATTTAACCGTTACCCATATCCATCTCCCCTGTGTGTCTCTCTGAACTTGTAGGATTTCCCAAGGTATTTTTCTAGAAAGATAAATTGCGACTCCCCTCTGAGCCAAACCAGCTGATGCAAAAAAAGCGTGGGAGAAAAATCTGGGTAAATAAAGTTTGGGAGAATTTGATTTTAGGTGAGTCTCTTGAAAATATACTATTTGGGGGTCGGATGAAATTAACCATTTTATGAGAGCGCCATACTTTTGCTTATTTAACATACCATTGGCATTGACTGATAAGATTTTGCAATTGCTAAAATTCATTTAGATTTCTCATTACAGATGACCTTAAGTTACTAATGATAAAATTTCTATGTCGTTTACTCCTGCTCCTTCTCTTTTTTGCTCTGATTTCCCCCCTCCCTCCCCACCCTCCCTTCCACCCCTTTGAATGTGGATACCCCAACCACGCCAACCACATTTCACCCTTCCCTTCTTTGATCATGGGTGTCATGGTGCTACACCCTGGTGACCCTACTACCCCTGTGCCCCCCCAACAAAGCCTCAAAACCATAAAGAGAAAAAACAAAGAAAACAGATTTATACAATGCCGTTATTCCGTTATTTTTAACCCTCTTTTCTTACCCCCCTCCCTATTACAGCCCCTTCCCTACTTTCCTTTATAATGAGAGGCTCTTCTTCAAATTATTAGCCCTGCGAAATCTCCTTTAGTAACGCCTGAGCCTCCTCCAGATCTGAAAAAATAAAAAATGTGCCCTTAACTAGCACTCTTAGTTTTGATTGCTGAGCTATTGAGGCTTGGGCTCCATGAGATTTAAATAACTGGAGGAGTTTTACAAATTCCTTCCTTCTTCGCGCTGCTGAGGCAGTCATGTCTGCAAATATACGACATTTTGAACTTGCGTTGATGGAAAACTTATTGATGAAAATAGCTTTCATCAATATTCTCTCCTTGATTCGAAAATCAGCAAAGTTCAGCAGGATTGTTCGCGGCATAGTAGAGTTCGGGAAGGGATGTGCAGGGACCCGATGTGCCCTAGTAATTGTGAGGTCCCCTTCAAATTCTGGAAGCACGGTCTTTTTAATGAATGTATTAACCCATTGTAGCCTCTGTGAATCTTCGATGCCTTCCGGAACCCCTACTATTCTTAAATTAAATCTCCGTGAATGGCCCTCAATGTCCTCCAGTCTATTTTCCAGATATTTCCTCTTTTTTGTCGCTTCCTTCGCTTCACACATAACCATATTGACTTGGTCCTCCAACACTGAAATCCGGGCTTCTGCCTCCTGAAGTTTGACAGGGAATCCGGACATTACCTCCTCGATCTTCCCCAAACGTGCATGTAAAGCCGCGATTTCCAGTTTCTGGGTCCTTTTAATTTCGCGCACTTCATCTAATATTAAATTCAGCATGTCCCTGACATCCAGTTGATGTGTACTAGTAGTATCAATCGTCTGATCAGTCTGATCAGGATAGTTCTGCCTTTCAGCTGTAACGTTGGTTGTCCCCCCAGTTATAGCTTCTCCCTGGGGGTTAGGCAGGGTTGCGTTCTGTGACACTGACTCCGGGTCTAGAAGATCTACTGCTGCCGGTGATGTATTAGATTCATGATTTTGATAGCTTGCCTGGCTATGATCTTGATCCTTTGCGGCTTCTGGGATAACTTGATGAACAATATCCTTTTCGATTTGAGTTATTTCTGCATTTGGGGAAACTTGGACTACTGAGAGAGGTACTGATTCGACTGGCCCAGTTTTAGATAAGTCTAGGATTGACTCTATCAAGGGTGATGGGGGGGATAGCTTTTTTGAAAAATAATGGGAACTGTTTAGCCCCACTGGAGTTGGCCCTTGGGCAGTCTGAAACCATATTGTCTGGATCAGTCCCTATCACCTCGGTTTCCGGAGATACAATAGAAGATTGTTCTTCTTCTGAGCTTTCCAGAGTGCTGTCAAGCCCTGGAGGGTTGATATTAATTTCTCTGATTCCTTTAGTGGCTAGTCGTGAACTTTCTTTTGCCAAGGCTCGGCGAGTTTTAGTTTTTGACCGTGCAGCCATATCGAGATTTGTGGCCGTGCCTCCTTGTTTCAGTGGTTTTCCCATATCTTAAGCTCCCCTCTTTTATCTTTATTATTGATTGCCTCCGATTTTCTCTTCCCTCTGTTCTTCTTTACCCTTTCCCTCTCCCTTTCAGCTAAAAAAAAACAAAAAAAACTCCCCTGCTGCTTTTTTTCTTCTTCCTTCCCTCTTTCCTTCTCTGAGAAAAAGTGTCTTGACACAAAAGTTTTTTTTTTTCTTTCTTCTTTCTTCCTTCTTTTTTCCCCCCTTCCTTCCCTTCTTCCTTCCTTCTCCTTCTTCTATTCTCTTTCCGTTACTTCAAACCGGGCAGACCATCGCATTTTTTACCAATTTTTTCTTCCTATTTTTTCTCCCTTTTTTTCCCTCTCTTTTTTGCTTCCTTCCTTCCTTTCCTTCTTTTGTCCTCCTGCTCCTCCTCCTCCTCTATTCCCCCTTTGACTTCTCTGTACCTTGAATAATGGGCCCCCTCATAATCTCTAGACTTCTCTGACTGCCGTTGGGAGCTCCAACAGGTCACACTCCTCAGCTTGTCCTTGTACGAACACTCCACTCTGACACAGGGAGATGCTGAGTTCCGGAATCTGCCAAGATATGCCTCCAAAAGCAAAGAAAAAAAAACTCTGACAGCGTCACCAAGGCAAAGAAACAAGTAGGCAGGCTCTGGAGGCAGACAGTCGGGGAAAAAGCAGCCAGGAGAGCAGCGCAGATACAGCAGACTTCGAATCACAATGTCCGTTTTACAGAGAAAACCTGCCATAGACCAGTCTGAAAGCCAGTACTCCGTGCTTTCGATGCTTAATTCACGGCGTCCGACATTGGTTTCACTCGGCATTGATTTCACTTCGCGTTTCGCTCGGCGTTTCGATGAATTTTTGCCACGGCTACTCGCAGCCCACCAAGGTGAGGTTCTCGATTGCTGGGGGTGGGGCAGGCAGGGTCACCTGTGGCTACTCGGAGGCGTGGTTCTCCGTAGCCATCCCTACTGCGTGTGTGAGTATCAATGGAACACTGCTCGACCCCAATAGTGAGAGACACAAGGCAGGGATGTACCTTCTTTCACCTTCGCTTCATGTTCGGCATGGAGCCACTAGCAGAATGAATCCATTAGGATGCATGCTTATGAGGCATTAGGTGGTGATCAGGTCACAAGGACCAAGTTTAATTATACGCAAATTACCTTGTAGTCTATCGTCAAAAGCCAGAATGTCCCGACTGTTGGAAATGCTCCAAATATAGGGAGATGACTCTGGTCTCCACATTAAATAAAGTAAATCTCCATATGTCACGATTACACTGAGACAACTGTTGTTCCTGGAGAGATCGTACCTAAGGGACCAGGGGCCTCTTTTACATAACTGGGCATACACATGACCACAGACTCACAAATATATTGGAACCTCATTACTGCACTCTGATGACACAGACCAACTGACATCTGATGGCTTCGGACAAACTTCCCCTCTTGATCATGGCCTGTGGAGCCATGTTTAAAATTGTGATGCTTACCAGGGTTCTCTATATACTTCAAACCTCCATAATACCAGACACTCTCTTTGCAGATACTAATACAATGCTATCAAATCTTCCTTGGGCTGGTTCCCAAACCAGAATTTGACTAACCAAATTCAGTCAATCTTGATATGACGGTGAATTGGACCTTTGCTTATACTACTGGGCCTCGCAACTGATTGTAATAAATGACTGGATATTTGCTGACCTTTCCGAACCATCATATTGCCTAGAAGGAGACTCCATGCAGACCTGCATACTAGAGGCAGTCTTGTGTGACTCCTTGGTCCAGTGAAGGCTCACTGACCTGTCTACGATACCGCTGACATGCTGATACAAACCCCTACGACACATGACTAAGAAAGTCATGTCGATTACATATAGAGCTTAACTCATACAAGAATAAGAGGCAATCCAATGTCTTTCCACTGGAGGACAATGAGTGGGTGGCAGCAAAGATGTCGACTAGGTTATTGGCCTTATCAGTCAAACTGAGACTGATACAATTCAAACACATATGGGCAGGCAAAAGGACCCATCAGGCCCACGCTGGAATGAGAGGCAAGCAGGTTTCATCCCCATGACTTGAAAATTACTCATAATTACTTACTACTGGTCAGAGATATATAACCAATTGGGTAACGTGATGCTAAAAGATATATAGTCCATTACTGTTTTGCACCCACCACCACTAGCCAAATGAGTGGACATGAGGAATGGACATCAGTGCAGCAGCAGAACAAATAGGGGCAGATCTATATCGAAGATGCGCCACTTTTACGCCGCCGTTGCGTCACTTTTGTGACGCAGCGGCGGTGTAAACCCTGCGCCACGTTGCGCCATATTTACATCGTGACGCATCTATGGAGATGCGTCACGATGTAAAGCCCTGCGCCACGTAAAACCTGCGTCAGGTTTCACGTGGGCGTGTCGACATAGGGGGGGGCGTTCCGTCGCAGGAACGCCCCTGAAAAGTGACTCAGTCAAATCTATAAGATTTGACTGAGTCACTTTCCCAACGCTGATGCGCCAAAACCCTGCGCCTGCTTGAAGCAGGCGTAAGGCTTGACGCACCATGTTAGGAATAGGGTTGGTTGGAACAGTGCTGGAGTTGCGTCGCGCTTGCGACGCAACTGAAGCACTGCGCCAACCTTACGCCATTGGATGCGTCACGCATCTGTTTATTCCTGCGCCATGATGCGCCGCATTATAAATGCGGCGCATCATGTGTGGCGCAAGGGTAAACTTGCGTGACGCATCATTCCTGGCGCATCCTTGCTGATTTGCAGGGATGCGCCAGGCAACATAAATCTGCCCCATAGTGTACAAAGTGAGAGGATGCCCACAAAAACATAGTAACATATAGGACAGGCGGTGTGAAAAGACAGGAGGAAGAGGGGAGGATCATTGAGGGGGAGAGGTTGGTATCAATAAATTATGGTCAACAATTGTGTATTCTGTCATTGGCCTTACACAATGTTTTGTGGTCTGTTGATATTGCTATGTTTTGGTTTATAACAGCAATAATAAAATAATTTGATTTAAAATCTTCAGCGGGGCAAGGCAGCAGGCTGTGGCTAAAGATGGCTCCGCAACCCCAGATAGCAACTGGAAAAGATCCCGGTGAAGCCATTAATCTTTGTTGGTAAACCTCAGAGAGGGAGAAATTCGAATTTTATGCCTAACGAAGGATTATCTCTATCAGTATACTCTTGGCAGTGTCACCCGGTGAAGATGTATCCATATAGATTTAATGCTTTATTATGACTGTGACAGTCTTGGAGCAGGGCTGCCACCCCGCCACCACGCTCTAAAACCACCAAAGCCATAAGAAATGGCAAACTAGATAATGACTTTTTTTATCTCTGGCGGGCGTTTTTTTGGTGGTCCCACTGTGGAGCCTATGAAATAGGCACCGCAATGAGAGCGTCAAAGGCAGTTCCTGACAGTCCAAACCCTGCAGGAACTGTGGGTGCATGAATACAGGGGAGCAGACCATGTGCCACCATGCATGCATACCCTGGAGCAGAGGCAGCAATTTCCTCACCACCATACTTTTTATGGCAGTGAGGAAACTCCTAAAATGCTTGTGGTGCTGCAGTGGCACAGACAGCATATTAGGGGCCTCAGACCGCTGCAAGATTTATAAGATTGCTGCGGCCCACTTGTGACATTTAACTTACAGGCGCTGGGTACACTCCTGTACCATGTACTAGTCACTTATAGGTCAATTAAATATGCCAATTAGTGGTATGCAAATTTCATCATGTTGAAAGGAGGAGCACCGGCCCTTTACATCTGGTTCAGAGGGGTACACTAACAAAAACAGTCAAGATAAATATCTGGGGGTACACAATGCAAAACATGGTCATTCCTGGCACCATTTTAATAAAGCAGGCACATATTTCATATAACCAACAAGAAGTCCCTGCACACTAGACAACAATCAGCTTGTATGGAAAGCAGGTAAAAACAAGAAGTGTTTGTTAGTGATGAAAATATTATGTGACATAAAATGTTCAACCAGAAGCAACAGAGAAAAATATGGGGCATATTATCAAGCCAGGCGATAAAATTATCGCCGCTTTAGCGGCAGAAAACTGCCACTAAAAAGGCGATAATGGGCTTGATAATATGCTCTATGGAATTCCAATTGAAGCCCATGTTAGATGTGAAGGACATCTAACCTGAGCTTCAATTGGAATTCCATAGAGCATATTATCAAGCTCATTATCGCCATTTTAGCGGCAGTCTCCTGCCACTAAAGCGGCGATAATTTTATCGCCTGTCTTGATATTATGCCCCATAGCTCTGTAATAAGTGGAGGAGTGTCAGCGGGAAGTGAACATTGAGAGGGATGCAGAACAAAAGGCTTAAAAATTGGATGGAGAGGAGATGGACGAAGAGTATGGGGAGGCAAACTTAGGGGCATATTATCAAGCACGTTGTTAAAATTATCTCCGCTTTAGCGGCAGAAAACTGCAGCTAAAGTGGCGATAATGGGCTTGATAATATGCCGCAGAATTCCAATAGAAGCCCATGTTCACACCAGAACATGGGCTTCTATGGGAATTCTCACAGACATATTATCAAGCCCATTCTCGCCGCTTGCTAAAGCGGCGATAATTTTAACGCCGTTTCTTGATAATATGCCCCATAGTACGCTAGATGGAATTTGAACAAGTAAAATCTAACGTTATTCCTGAAGTAGAGGCCATTACGATTAAGGGTGTGGTTCTGCCAGCGCTGTGGATGCAGACTACATATTTAGAGTTCTCTATCTGGCTGGACTTCAGATGATCCGCCACCACAGCAGATTCTCTTAAGGCACTGTTAATTCCATGCACCCACTCAACAAAACGAAACTCCCAAAGCAGGAGTTAGTTTTTGAAAAACAAAAAAAGTAACAGCCCTGACACCCTATGAGTTTTCTCTGTAGATGTAGGCGATCTTTTAATTTTTTTTCTGTTCAGGAGCAACAGACGTTTCCCAGGGCCCCCAAACAGGGAAAAAGTACATGAGAACGTTTGCCCAAAATAGGCGTAAGATTTCTGCAGATGGAGCCTACAGGTGCACCTACCATATACACATGATGGCCCTCCTGACTCATAATACAGCAGCTGTCCATCAATTTGGTGGTCAGGGTACTCTGCCCCATCTGTGGAGGAGTACCCTGTCTGCCATTCTCTAAAAAACAACTGAGGTCTGAGGGTTTCAGGAATCTTATTACATCTTCCAGCATCTAAGGAAGTGAAAATCCAGTTTGCAGCCTTGCTTTACTTTATTTTAGAAATCGCCAAAACAAGACTGAATTTGCCTGTAGTCAATCTTTCAGCTCCCGTGGTGTGCAATTTGTTTTTGACTGAGGACAACAGTCTGCAGTGTAGAGCCTTGTGTGGTTTTAAAATTTGATAAGTGTCACAAATGGTAACTGATCCATCGTGGAGGATAACATTTACATAATCTCCTTATGTCACAGATTGTTATTCACAATAGCTCATTAATACACTCATTCATTGGTGGGGCCCATAACACCAACACACTCGTCATTCAATCAATCTCACTCGAATCTGTACACAGGAGGAAAAGGCGCTGGACATGTGGGTACCTTATTACCTATCAGGATTAATTTGCTTTTACACTATATATACACATTCTATATACATCTTCAGAATCCTCACTTTAACATCAAGGCACTCCACTATTTAGTCTATGGACCAACTAGTTGGACTGGTTGATGGTGAATTAGAACCAGCTAAGACACAATTAAAGCCTAGGAAACCTTTGATATTTTCTGTAGTTAATTTAAGAACCACAAACTAATTTCTTATTATTTCAATTTTGTTTATCTTAGCAGTAATTAAACTCTTACATTTTCATTTATTGTCTAGAGCTCATGATTTGATCTTTAGATTTTTTAAAGAGAACGTACATATTGTACATTCAGAAATTACTCTTATACATAGATTTACAGAAAATACATTGAATCATTACCAATTGAAAGATGATGACAGCTTCAGATCAAATAGGGAGTTATCTACATTCTCAAATGAAGGCTCCCTCGAACAGGCAGTCCAACCCTCATCAAAGGATCAAACCGTCATGCGAAATACAGGATGCAGCGTAATAAAGTTCAAAATTTCAGCAAAGTCCAAACATCAATCCGGAGCATAGACCAATTCCACACTCAGACTGATAGCAAGAATTTTGGAAGCATAAAGAAATAACCCAAAGACAAATGCAGCCACAACTCCAACCCAACGAACGAACAAACCAACGAACGAACGCTGCTGCAACCAACCCTTCCAACTCTCTTCCAAGTAATGATTGATGAGAGAGTTTTATACCCTTTTCTGCCTTATTTCGTTTTAGATATGGCAACTTTAGGGGCAGACCAAATGTTCTGTTTGGACAGTTCGGGGTTGTCAGTAGTTCACTGAATTTTTCCCAGTGCAAACTGGTTCTCCATAGTGACTTTTCACAAAGTTCTCAAATTGTCACTGTCTTTTCAGTTCCCAGGCAGGGAAACAGTAGTTGTATCTTTTTCAAGGTAAAAGGGTCCTACTGACAGGTTATCTCTTTGTCTCTTCCTTGACTCTCATTTTATCATCTTCTGGCTTGCGGTCAACTTCCTAACACTCTGTCCTTGGCAAAGAACACGATGTCAGGAGTTCAAGCTACCTCATGATTTCAAGAGTCATCTGGGTATGCGCAGAAGTCATCGCACGCACATGGTAGCATCTGCTTCAGAGAACGCCATCTTGGGTACTGCGGCCTAATAGGCCCGAATGTCAACTTAATCAGAAATAGACGTAACAGCAATTAAAATATAGACTTGAAAGTTCTGATGTTCAAACCCATACTACTCCCAATATATATTAGTATTTTCCTGGCTGTAGCAACATTTAAAGCAAAAATTCTTACCACTTGATAACTTTTAAAGCACAAAACAATCACAAAGCAACATAAATCATGCAATTTTACTATTTCACCACAATCTAAGGATAGTCTGCGTACCATAGTTAATTAATTAATTTCGCCATGCAATTTGCATTTTAGTCCCATGTTCATTTGTGTTTATCAAGGTGCAAACGTTGATTAGTATTACTTCCACTTCAAACAAGTTATGTAAATTAATTTTAGTATGATTACATAATTAATTTCATGCAAATTAGAGGAGGTATACAAAATGTTGTTTTACCTGCTCCATCAATCCCCCCTTTGGTGATTTAAAATTTAACTAAGGAAATGGTTTTATTCGTTCCACTTGCATTTGTTAGTTTAAATCATAGTGTTCTCCATATTGTTCTCTTTTGTTTTCTTGTACATATTTTCTTGAAATTCTTCTAATTCTACTTCTTCTATCTCTCTTTCTCTTATTTATTTCTCTTTATTTTTCTTGTTTTCTCTTTTTATCTGATTTTGTAATTTTCTTATTTTTATGCACAAACATCCTAATCTTAATATTAACACTAAAATAATCACAAAAATCACAGGTATCAGTATTTTTCCCACAAAGGAGCTACCTAATTTAGTTAATAAATTCTTAATAATGGAAAAACCCCTACCAAGTTTCTCCCATACACCTTCAACCTCCATTGGAACAATTTCTTCATGCAATTCAGTTATATTCTTAATATATTTCTTTATGTTCTGACTTTCGTCAGGAATGTAAGTACAACAATGCTGTACTTTCAGCATTCCACAGACTCCTCCCTCTTTTGCCAATATAATGTCAAGGGCAAGTCGATTTTGCATTACCATAGCTCTCATGGCAACCATTTCGGTATTTACCATTAAGAACCCTCCAGCTGTGTTGATAAACGATCCACAACTGTAGACAATTTTCTAATTTTATGTGTATTCAGAGATATTCCAACTGCTGGTATCAGTGCTCCAAAGATATCACCAATAATGTCTGACCAACTCTCCCTTCTTCTACGTGTTAGCTGTCTACCTTTTTTGTGCAATCTGTCCTCTCCCCTTTCCACATGAAATATTTTTGGAAAGACCAGGCCTAAGTAGCAAGTCCTGTACCGATTGTCTGGCAACCTATATTAAGCTTTGTTCCCACAGATGTAATATATTCCAGGGAATACCGGATCTTCTCCTCCTTTAAATCCCCATCCTCCCATGATTTTGTATAAATCATGGCACTCACTTGCACCTACAAAATAATTATCATATACAGTATTATCTCTACTTATGCATAACTTCCTTTTCTGAGGCCAATCTAAAGCCATAGCCGGGTTTGTTTCTCCCTTTAAATGATTTTCCTTCCCAACATTCCAAAATGTTGTTTCCATCTTTTCCCCATTCACCTTCTTTTGTGTTTTAATTCGCCTCTCCTCTACCATGTTCAGGAAAGTTTTCTCTTCTTTTTTTAAACTACAAGTAAGGTTATTCTTAAACACTTCTTCTAAAGTTAATTCTCTTGTTTCCAGGAATACACTCGCAAACACACGCGGAGAGCACCGGGCGCTAACGGATGGATGTACTCGTCTTCTGAGCCTGAGTGTCAAAAAAACAGTGTCACAAACTTACGGACTGTTTTGGACTTCACTGTGATTGCATACTGTTAACGCTGAATCACACTGGTTCCGTCAGAATTATAAGACCTCCTGGGTCGGAATTATCACCAGGTTTAAGGTCCGATATATTGGCCGTACTACGAGAAGCCCTGAAGAAGTCGGGGGTGTGTGTACCCCATGACGAAACACGTGTTGGCTGGCTGGATTATTCTGAAATACATCATAAAAACCGAAAACTGAATTCACCTGGTCGTCCTGTGGTCCCTCATTACTCAATTGTTTTGTTGTATGGTTTTGTTTTAGATACAAATGGTAATATGCCTCAGACACTGTGAATTTAACGTGTGCACAGTCTTGCTTTCTGTTCATATAGTGGGCCGTGGCCCACTTGTAGAGGGTTTAGGGGTTGTTTCTCCCTCTTCTGTGGCACCGTTACTGATATATTCGGATTGTGACAAGAACGTATAAAAGAGAGCGCTCGTAAATAACCTGACATTTTGAAATAATACCCCCATTTTGCTATTCTTTCCAGGAATAATTCACCAAGATTTTTTCCAGGAATCACCTTGTTTAGTTCAGGAACTACCGGAATCTGTGAGAAAATATTATCTATATCAGTGTAATAGTATTCTATTTTTCCTGTTTTGTAAAAAAAACTGGCTAGGACTCTACAAGTTATCCCATATGTCAAAGGAAGGTGATGATAAGTGACACATTCTGATACAGATGCAGGTAAGTGCATGCATACATAAGAATCTCTAACATCCATTGTTTTTACATACTCATATAATAACTTTGAAAAAACATTCTTAGAAAAATCATTTATGGACTTATCTTTGTGAAATTCTGTTCTATCTACCAGTTTTGTGACATGACTGTCATCAGTGTTTTCATTACTAGTTCCATTTATAGTGTGTCCACCTATGTTTTCAAATGTTACTCTAAATGAAATTGTTATTGCTAATATAATCCAAACAAGCATTAATAATCCTGTACAACAAAAACACATTTTACACCATCTCCGGAGAAATGCACATGTTGGATTTCTATTTTCATTATTTGCCATTTTGTGAATGATCAGTGTCTTTTGACTTAGCCTCTTTCTTCAACAATTTACCTCTGTCTAAACCTAAGGGTTTAGTTGCCTACTTGGTTCTTTTCTGGTCATGTGTCTTGTCCGGGCTTTCCAGTCTTTCCGAGTTCCTTTGTCTCTTAATTCATTTGTGAATCCTCATTATCCATATGTTCACAGTCTTTGATCATCCGTTTCTTCTCTAGTGTCAGACAACATAACTCTCAGGATTTCCGAATCTTCTTCCTCCTTGTCCATCTCCTGTACAATCACTCTTAGACTTTCTTGGCTATCAGCTTCCTCTTGTATATCAGGAAGTGTCACATATGTCCATTCCGGTGACTTGTATTTCGGATTTGGTCTCTTTATCCTCTTTGTTCTTTGCAAGTGCTTCTGATCCTTGTCCTTTTGTTTCTCTTGACTAACCCTGGGCGTAATGCTCCACTCCGCTTGTGGAGTGTGTGTAGTTTTTCCAACTTCGCGGTCCGCGCAGTAGGCGTAGAGCAGGCAGGCTAAGCACACGCCACGGTGGAGCGGAGTTGCCCGCCACCCGCCTCCCTCCCGCCCTCTTTAAATGCCCTTATAATGTAAAAAACGTTTAAAAGCAAGCTCAAAGTAATTAAAATAACTTACCTGAGCTGTGGCGTCCCGGGGTTCCCTCTTCCTTCTCTATCGCCGACTTCTTCTTCACAAATGCGCATGCGCGGACGGCTGCGCATGCGCATTTGTCGTGACAAATGCTTCTGGTTCTTGTTTTGTTCTTGTTTCTTCTGATTCTGATTCTGTACTGGTATCTGATACTTCTCGATGTTCTTCTTCGGATTGATTTTACGGAAGTCATCAGATATAGGCAGCAGTTTGTTGACAGGAATGAAAACATGTCTCATTGCTCTACCCATGATAATTTCATGGGGGCTCAGACCAGTCTTCCTATCAGGAATTGATCTAATGCTCATTAAGACAAGAGGCAAGACATCTGGCCATTTGAGACCCATGGCCAAACACATTTTTCCCAATCTGTTCTTTATGGTGCCATTCATTTGTTCTCCCACTCCAGAAGCGTCTGGTCGGTAGGCACAATGCAATTTTTGTTGTACATTTAATGCTTCACAAATCAATTGCATAATTTTGTTCTGGAAATGTGTCCCTCTATCTGTTTCATTCGTTACTGGAAAACCAAATCTAGGAATGAACTCTCTCAGTAGGAGTTTTGCTACAGTAACTCCATCATTCCTTCTGGTTGGGTAAGCCTCAACCCAACGAGAAAACAGACAAACAATCACCAATACATATCTTAACCTGTTGCATGAGGGCATTTCAATGAAATCAAGTTCCATACGAGTGAAAGGTCCTCCCTCCTGTCCTATGGTTCCCAAGCTCACCACAGTTGCCCTTCCTGGATTAAATTGCTGGCATTTGAGACATCTCTGACAAAGGCTCTCAGCTATAAGCCAAAACATTGCATTATGCCAGGTTTTCTTAAAAAGTCTAATCATGGCATCCCTGCCTATGTGGGCCTGCCCATGGTACATCCATGCCATGGTAGAGATCATGCTATCAGGCATTACTGGTCTTCCATCTCTGTAAACCCAAACTCTGTCTACTTCTCGTTGTGTACATCCTCATTTTATCCACTCTTTCTTCTCCTCTTCACCTGCTTCTTCCTGTAACTATCTCACTTCATCCCATGTACTTACGGTGTTAGCAAAAAGCAAGGGACATAAATCCATTTCCTTTTCCCTGTTACGATTTAGTGAAGTCGGATTTCGTGCACGGTATTGAGCTAGGTCATTGGCAAATTCATTGCTTGCTGACACATAATCTGTTCCTTTCCTGTGTGCGCTACATTTTATAACAACAATCTGTTTAGGCAGCTGTATCGCCTCAAGTAATTTTCCAACTATTTCTGCATTTCTAATTGGAGTTCCACTCGATGTCAAGAAACCTCTTCGGGACCAAATTTTCCCAAAATCATGCTCCACTCCAAACCCATACTGGCTGTCAGTAACCACAGTGACTCGCAAATTCTTTCCCAACTTGCATGCTCTAATCAATGCAAATAACTCAGCAATTTGAGCGGATCGTACTCCTCTTAAACAAGATGCTTCCAAAACAGTCGCTATGGTGCACACAGCATATGCAACACTCAAAATCCCTTCTCCAGTTCTTAAGCATGACCCATCCACAAACATCAAATAGTCACTCTCTTTCAGAGGCACGTCTTTTATATCCGGACGCGTTTTGGTGCAAAAATCAAGCATTTCCAAACAATCATGATCAACATCATCTTTCACTTCTGCATTCACAGCATCAGGCAGTAATGTCGATGGGTTCACATTAGTGCATCTTACAAGACTCACATTTGTAGCACCCAAAATCACCATTTCATATTTAGTTAGATGACTATGCGTCATGAACTGTGTTTTACTTCTTGTCAAAGGATCGCCATATCATGGAGAACAAACACTCTCACGGGATATCCCATTACAAATCCTTCAATTTTCCCCAAACTTTTGCATGTAGCAGCTACTGCTTTCAAACATTCAGGCAATGCTACAGCTACTAGATCTAGTACAGCTGAAAATTAAGCAATCGGTCGTCGCAATCTTCCATGTCTCTGAACTAACACAGAAAGAGCACATCCATCTCTCTCACTGTAATAGAGCTCAAATTATTTTTCATAATCAGGCATTCCAAGAGCCGGTGCTTCACACAAGCTGTCTCTCAATTGTTTAAAAGATTTTATCTCTTCCTTATTCAGCTCAAGTGGATCTCTCACATCACTCTTTGTCAAACGTACTAATGGTTTTGCAATCAACGAGAAATTGCTGATCCACTGACGACAGTATCCCACCATTCCAAGAAACATTCTGACGTCTCTCTGTGTCATTGTGGCTCTCATTCCTTTAATGATTTTAGTTATGTCCATTGTTACTTTTCTCAGGCATTTTTCAATCTTATGACCTAAGTATTGTACTTCTTTCTGACAAAACTGCAATTTTGATGGCGATAATTTAAGTCCTCCATCTGCCAAATGATTTAACAATGCAACTGTGTCAACCACACATGCTTCTCGCGTCTTCGATGCCACTAGTAGGTCATCGATATATTGAATGAGCACTGAACTTTCTGGCATCTTTAAATCTTCCAGCGACTTCTTTAAAATCTGATTAAATATAGAAGGACTCTATGTATACCCTTGAGGGATACGGCACCATGCCAAAATATGCTCGCCGAACAGGAACGCAAAAAATGTGTTGGCTATCAGGGTGCAATGGAATAGAAAAGAAAGCATGACATAAATCAATGACTGTGTACCATTCTGCATCATGGGGAATCTGATATAGAATTACTGAAGGGTTTGGCACAATGGGACAGCAAGGAACAACAATTTTATTCACCTTTCTCAAATCCTGCACTATTCTAAATGTCCCATTCAGCTTTTTCAAACCCATGATCGGAGAGTTACATGGACTGCTCATTATCTCTCTCAGAATTCCTTGTTCAATCATTCTGTTTATTACAGTCATTAATCCAACATCTTCTCCTGTGAAATCCCACACTTCTGTTTTCATTGTTTCTTTTAACTCCTGAGGTAATCCCTCTGGATCAAATACAACAAATGCTTCAGTAATTTCTGGTTCTAGGTTAGCCATTGTCATTCTATACAGTACATCATCATCTGGAGTTTCAAAGGCTATACCATCAGGTGTACAAAAGACGGTGCAGTTCATCTTACAAAGTAAGTTCCTTCCTAACAGATTTACAGGACTAATGTCACACACTACAAAACAATGCATATCAGCAAATTTCCCTATTCTAACCTTTACAGGATCAGTAAGATAAGCTTTTATCTGTTTATTAGAAACTCCAACCACTTGGATTGTCTCACCCGAGAGAAGAAGATTTTTCCATTCAGCTGATCTAACAGTTGAACGAGTAGCACCAGTATCCACTAAGAAAGTAACGTTTACTTCATTCACCTTTCCATCCACAAAGGGTCCGTCTGGTCTACCTCTAGAGTTGCGCCAAGTACGCACTCGTCTTCCTCTCCTAGGCACCGTCAATAACTCTCTTCTGATCACTTTCATCGCGTTGCAGCCAATACTGCGAAATGGCACCAGCGCGCGGTAGCTTTGTTACCTGTTCATCGTTGTAGAATCCTGTCACATTACTGTATCTTTGAGGATTTACGTTCTGTGGAAAAGGTGGATTTGGCACCTGACACAGTTGGGTAACAACCTGCTGCTGTTGTGGCGGTTGGCAACTCACCTCATTCTGCACCTGTGGATTTATTGGTGAATTATCACCATTAGCTTTCGGTGGCAATTTACACTCCGATTTCCAATGCCCTAATTTTCCGCAATTATGACATGGCCATTTCTTTTTAGCTTCATCTATGCTAATCTGTCCTTTTCCAATATTAGGTTTTGGTCTTGATTGCCCTATTCCATTGGCTTGTTCGATTAACTGGGCTTCTTGTCCCTCCGCTACCTTAACCTGTGCCCACATTGCCTTTTCTTTCAACTTACGCTGTTTGGCTTCAATTTCATCACTAAAATATTTTGCATGTCGTAACACTTTGTATATCTTTTTGTTTTGCCAATCTACTGTATGCTGTTTAATCATTTCAATAACTTCAGGCCTTAAACCATGAACAAATCTGTAAACAAAATGACTCAAATCCTTTTCACTTAATTTCTCGTCTCCACTGTATTGTTTAAAAGCTAACAGTAACCTTTCTTAATATGCATGCGCTGATTCCTTAGCCTCCTGGTGAGTTCTGTCAATATTTACCCAATCAGTTTCTTTCGGAGGTACTTTATTTTTCAAAAAGGTAATAACCTGTTCATATTTTTTCATTACATCTGGATCTGGGGCTCCCGTCTAAGGATCCCTAGGATACTCTTGTGTTGGCCAATCTATAGTAATCTTACATTCTGCACATAAATCTGCAGGCACAATTATATATAAAAGACCGTTCAGATCTGTCCACAATACCTTTGAACGTTTGACAAACCAATCTAACTGTCTATACCATTCAACTGGTTTTTCTCTCAACCTTGGAAAATCATTTGTAAATGACAAAATATCCTGTCTAGTCCATGGAACATGTACATATCCTCCTCCAGGAATTTCTCTCATGGGACATTCTGTTACCACTGGCTGTTTTTCTCTCATTGGGAAATCTAGAGAGGCCTTGTCTGTAGTTTCCTCTCACCTTCTAAACCATCTACTTTTCCATCGATCCACATCACCCCATTTTCTTCACAATGCGATTAATTCTTTAATTTGGGTTAACCTACCTGTCGTTTTCAAGTTTTCAATGTCTTTTTCATTAAAATCTACTCTGTATGACTTCTGTAATGACCTTATTTTCTCCAAATTTATTCCCATTTCACTCGCTGTCCCTTCTAGCTTTTCATGCAAAGTCCTTGCTCTCCAAGGTATGCTTTTACACAAAAACATGAATTCCTCATCTTGGTATGCTTTTAACTTTTCAGTTGGAATGGTTCCTACAATTAATTCTTCTAAAGTCACTTTTAATTTGCCACATCTAAAGGTTGTGGTTCTGTACCCTTTTTCTGTAAACTTCTTAACCAATCACTTAATTCTTCAGATGTAGGTCCTACAGGGGTTGTCACCTTTCCCATTTTATCTACCATTTTCTCTGGGGTTTCTGTTGCTGATTCTGTTGCCATAGGTGTCTTACTTGCTGGACTTTGATTTACAGTTACATTTTTAGGTGTACTTAATCCTGATATTCCCGCAGTAACTTTCCATTCATTTTCTCCTGAACCATTCCTTTCTTTCTCCTTTTGCATACCGCAATTATATGGGACTGTTAAACAATGCTCACTATCTTTTTGTTTATCAAAAACGGTTATCACTAGTCCTATAGTTACAGGCAAAGTCACTGCTTCCATATTCTTTGTTAATTCCCTAATCTTTTCAGTTAATTCTAGTGTTGTTCTAGCTAATTCAACAGACTTTTCATTTTCAGATCTTACCGTTTGTGACATTTCTGAATCATGAAATGGATTATTTTTCCCAAAATTATTCGGCATTGGTTCAAACCCTTTATTTGTTACAGTTTCCTTTGGCTGTGCACTTGGCGTCACCATCGCAGAATCCTGTTGATATGGGGGTGGGTTTTTATAGAATATGTCCTCCAGCACTTCATCCTCTGATTCACTCACTCCATATCTGTACCCTTCTGACTCTGTGTTATTTCTTTTTTCTGTACATTTCCTACCTCCTGTATATCCAGTACCTCTCAGAGGAAACATACCTTCAGTCATGCTCGCATTTCGCCATCTTCTCATTCTGTCATCATGGCTTTCTTGACCACAATATCTACCAAATACATAATTATACCTTCTCCCACTCCGATGCCTTTCCCTTTCATACATCTCTTCTTCCCATTCAGTCAAAGCCTCAAATTGGGTAGGTCTGGGTTTTGGTTCCAATCTCATCATTCTATCTCTCAAATTTCGTAGTACTACCAGACTAAATGAACCATTTTCCGGAAACGCTAACACTCCATCATCTTTGGTATACTGTGCCCAAGTCTCCAACCAAATATATGTATGATAACCATATTTCGCCACCATAAATGATGCAGGCGTTTTCGGTGGAGGAAGTATCTGTTCTTCTCTAGTTACAATCGGCTTATCCTTTTTAAATAGGTCTTTGATTTTTCCAAACCATTACTTTTTCTCTCTCTCAGGTGGATCGTAGTACATCATTTTTATTTTCGAAAGTTCTTAATCAACTAAGCTCCGCAAATCACCTCTTCACGGCTTCTCCGTATTCTAACCAATCCTAGCGCGACTCACACTAACACACCAATCCGGAGCATCTACGTCACTCTTGTAATTCTCCAATCCCAGCGCGTCTCACACTAATGCACCAATCAGTGAAAGCTTTGTCTTTCTACAGCTGACCAATCCCAGCGTGGTCCTTCCTACTACTCCTGCTCTTACTGGCCCCTCCTTTAAAAAAGTTATCTGCAAACTTTTCTTATGTTTTCTTTAATCAAAATCTGTTAGTAACAACATAAAACATCTCCATTGCCTGTTTCGCTAAATCAAAGAGCTAGCTTTGTCCATTTATACAAGAATTCTGGGGCATATTATCAAGCACAGCGTAAAAATTATCACCGCTTTAGCGGCAGAAAACTGCCGCTAAAGCGGCGATAATGGGCTTGATAATATGCTCTTGAGAATTCCCATAGAAGCCCATGTTCTGGTGTCAACATAGGCTTCTATTGGAATTCTCTGGGGCATATTATCAAGCCCATTATCGCCGCTTTAGAGGCAGTTTTCTGTCGCTAAATTTTAACTCCGTGCTTGATAATATGCCCCCCCCCAGTCTTTTCAGTAGGCAGCGCTTACCTCTACCCTACCACAGAATTTTTTCCTTTCGCCGATAAAGTAGCACTTCCCTCTACCTTACCCTTCTTTCAAGCAAAAGGCAAACCTCTTTCTCTGGGGATAAAACACATGTGGAGACTACCATGATCCCGAGAATTAAGGCCAGAGTTTCACAAGAAAACCTATTACTATTCCACTCACACACATTCATACAGAGATTTCCCTAACATAACACAATTCCGTGTTATCACAATTCTTGAAACCAGACAATGTTCAATTCCATGTGACTTCTCTTGCCACATAAATCCACTTCCTACCTCCCGGAAGCTTCAAAATTTCCAACTACACTTAACATAAACCATACTCAACATTTAGGGGTCGATTCCGATGACACCTCTACGAGAGCTGTCCGCAGCCTTACCTTGCGACCGACTCGTACCCGGAGCCGGTCCGTCTGGGCGAAGAAGTACGATGCGCATAACTGACAATAATCCGACCGACACGTAGGCTGTGATTCAAGCTTCATTCTCTGTCCGAGCCGTACCTCCGAACGCTGAACCGAGTCGCCCGGAAGCAGTATCCACAGCAGCTTCCGGCCGGACAAGTACGATGTGCAAATCATACACGACGGACGGGTCGCCACATACAGCACGTCACAGCATCCGGAAAAGAAGCATATCTGGTACGATTCGCATCAGACTACAATCCACGGCTACGAGACGGACCAGCTAGCAACGGGTACGAGACGGGGCAACAAGCAGCGTGTACGAGATGTACACATCATGAATCCCACTGCGCAGGTCATACCAGTACTGTACATCTATGATCGGATCAGGAACAGACGCGGACGGCGCAGACTGTAAGTCAGACAGCCACCACACAAACAAATAACACGTACCCGCCAAATGTCACACACACCCAGAGAATCCATATCCTGTCCACTTGCAACAGGCCACCATAGGGGTTGCATGGCCATCACCACTACCACCCTCACTCATAGGGGGTATGTTGCCCATCACTACTGCCACCCCCACCCATAGAGGGCCTGTTGCCCATCACTCCTGCCACCCCCACCCATAGGGGACCTGTTGCCCATCACTCCTGCCACCCCTACCCATAGGGGACCTATTGCCCAGCACTCCTGCCACCCCCACTCATAGGGCTTATGTTGCCCAGCACTCCTGCCACCCCCACTCATAGGGCTTATGTTGCCCATAACTACTGCCACCTCCACCCATAGGGGACCTGTTGACTGGGGGTGGTGGGGGTGGAAGAGCAAGTGGTAGGGGGGAGGGCCTCAGCATTTTGGGGATGGTGTATCTGTGGGTGGGGGAACCTGGGGCAGGGTGTGGCGGGGATACCTGTGGAGTGGTGGCCTGGAGTATGGAGGACGGAGACTTTGTCGTGGAGCTGCAGGGCGGCGGTGGGGTTTTGCTCTTCCAGCTACAGGGGGACTTGCGGGTGGTGGCCTCAGTCTGACTGCACCTGGGGGAGGGTGTCCAGGTGTGAGGGGCACTCCCCTCTGTGTGTGGGGACTTCCTCTTCTCCTTGTAAGCTGGATATGCTGGGTCAGTGGGGAAGAAGCCAAGGTCACAGAGGAAGAACTTCTGGGGAGATGGGGTTGCAGGTGAGACAAGGGGGCTGGGAGGGAGAGGTATCGGAGGACTGCGGAGTGTTTGTGGATGACTGTGTGTGTGTCTGCAAACCATCCCCTGTAAGTGTGGTATCAGTCCCCTGAGGTTGCTTGTGTGCACGTCTAGCCCTTGGTTTGGGTGTTTGTGTGCTGCCCATGTCTGTGGGTTTGTGTGAATGTGCTGGTGTGTGTGCTTGGGACAGGTAGGGTGCTAGGAATCGTGGGTGGTGCAGGGGTAGGAACGGTGCGGGACTGTTGGAGGAGGGACAATACTGCTGTCAAGGAGGAGGCCACGGACTGATTGGTCCTCTGTAGGGCAGACATGCCCGATGAAATGCCCTCCATGAATGACACCAGTTGTGTCAACAGACTGGTGTGTGCATGGAGGACACTCAGCATTGATGCCTGCCCTACATGGATCTGTCTAAGCAAGTCCACAGACTCCTAACTCAGGGCAGCAGGGGGCACAGGGGCAGGGGGTGCGGTGCCTGGCACAAAGGAGACATGCTCCCAAACACAGGAGCCTCCACGGACCTCTGGGTTGGGAGCCGATGGGAGGGTGGTGATGGTGGTGGTGGGGGCGGTGGCGGAACAGCCTCACATGCTGGGGTTTGGTGGCTGCTGACACCCACCTCCACAAGGGAGTCATACTCCAAGCTGCTGTGGCCCTCAGCTGGGGTGGATGGTGCTGAGGACTCCTCGGTGTGGCTCCACTCGCCCTCCGTGCCACTGGGTCTCTCCAACTCCTCCACTTCTGTCCCAGTCAGGCTCTGTGGCTCCTCTTGGTCCATGGAGCTGTCCCCTCCTGTGGCTGTGGATATATCTGGATAGAATCAGGAAAAAAGAACATCATCAGTCACCTGCACTGACTGCATACACCACAGTGAGTACAGCACATCACAGGGCAAGCCCTGGCATCATCAGCTGAACACTGCTCAAAGTGCTCAAACTGTTTAGAATAAGCCAATTGTCAGTCTCACCATCAACCATGGCACTCATATCCCTCCTGGACTTGCACCCATATGTCTGTTGCATGTTGGATGCTAATACCCCAATGTGCCTACATGCACCACCTACACATTTGTTGGACATGCAAGTGAACATGTAGGAGTATGTCACTATACACACATCACATCTCTTGCCACTGACTCAGTACAGGTGTCAAGATGACGGGATGGCCAGAGTCTCATTTCACATGCTTGTGATGCATGCCAGCAACACACACTATGATGTTCTCATGTCCTGATAGTCAATGCCACAATGGGGTGCATGGAGCACATTTGACACCAATGCAGGATCAATCATAGCAAATCAAATGCCATGGCACTGGCATGCCTGGAAAGTCAGTCAACACTATCTCCTGTCACAGGGGTAGGGCATCCAGACAACAACAGTATGCACTGTGTCACAATCATAGCTCATGGGTAAAGCAAACTCTGCAGCTGACAAGTGCACTTGTCCATCCCCTGCAAACAACATATCCCATACCCAGAAGACCCCACATCATACAAAACAGACATATGAGTCTCTGTGAACACAACTCCCTGTACATGAGCACATCACAGTCTGCAGTGCATGAAACTCAGCTACCTGAAGTTCACAGTTGCATACACCACTGTGCACTGTCAAGTGATCACACACCTATATGTCACACAGGTCTTGTCTCTCATAGTCACATCTCGGATGTCCTGCTGACCCTCAAACTCATGAACACCCCAGTTGTCCGGAAAAGGAAGCCACACCACAATGACACAGAGGCAGACACCTGAAGGCACATGTCACAAAGCACAACCTGTAAATTGATACAGAGGAGTGGGATTACAGGGTGTTTCTAAATGCCCTTGAGTAGGCATGACTGCCCAGGTCTGCGTGAAACAGTGTTTAGCCCTGGATAGTAGTCAGGTGGCTAAGCAAGTGTGACACACTTGATATACATACTCCTGAGGCACACAAATTGGAGTCCCCTGCTGCATGGGTGTGTTTGAAATACCCCAGGCATATGTGGTGAGTCAGACCAGCAATTGTAACACATATCAAGGGCACACACAGATCACATGTCAGATCTCAGGCATTGTGTAAAGAATTGACCCACCCATGAAACCCACAACAGAGTCACGGTAACAGATGCTGTCCGGAACCTGAAGCATAGCAGACTGCAGGGACACAGTGCCCCAGTGACACAAGCAACTGACTGTAGGGTCCACACCTGTGGATCAGATGAGGAGGGTGCACCACACAATTGAGGGACATGAGTACTGGACTACAAGACCTACGTAATGTGGAATTGTGACCAGGCCAAAAGACTGCAAATAGCATGTCAGACATAGTACACAGATTAGGCATGGACTTACCCCCTCCTTGCTGCTGTCTGGCCTTCAGCTGCCCATCCATGTCTGGAAAGACCACCGCCAGGAACCTGAGCATGTGGGGGGTCAGGGTCCGGTGTCCACCCCTCCTGCGAGGAGGTGACAGCTTCAGCTGGACCCTTGCGATCCTCCAGGTCCAGCCCCGAAGGTCCTGCCGCCTCTTCCGGCGCTTGTAGACCCCCACCGATCGAACTGCCCGGGCGATGGTCAGCCATATCTCCTGCTTCTGGTGGGCATCAACCTGTGAGGATGACAAAGTTAAAAGTCCATTAACACACATGGCCCATATTTGTGCTGCACACAGTTGGATATACATGTCGTCATCACATATGAAAATGAGTTACACAGGTAGTGCACCCATGGAAATGGACAAATGCCCTGCATGTCTGACATGTTATCAATGCCTGGGAAGTTTAAGCTTGCACAAATGCACTTTAGCTGCAGAACACCTGTTCATTACATGTACCTACACACTTTTGGGGATGAAAGTACTCAGTGAGTATGCTTGCCACTGGTGTACACACTGCTAGTACTGCCAGTCAGACAACATGCACAATTAGGAAGGCAGTGTACAGCACACTCACCTGCTCCCCTGGTTTCCCATTCAGCTTGCTGTACTGTGGAAGGAGCCCGTCCAGCAGGGCCTGGTTCTCCAGAGTACGTGCCATAGCAGTAGCCAGAGGATGCAGAGACAGCAGCAGTGGTAGCAGAGATGTGGTCCAGTTGCATGTAGTTCAGGCAAGTGAGCTCCCTGGGGGCCAGCCAGCCTTATATCTGTGCTGCAGAGGCAGAATCTGTGCCATGTGTTCCAAGTGATAGGTCCAACATGGTTGCATTCTATGAATCTGGCCAATCCATGGAAATGTACTACTCGTACACGTCTTCCGCATTGTTCAAATCTTCACCTTCATAAAACCCTGGTAATTGCAACATTGTTATAGGCATCCAACTAAATTTCCAGCGCACGACTCGTACAAGTTTTGAATCCGCATCCGTCTCCATGACAGTCCAGAGCCAATGGGTGCGCACGTCTCGGTCAACTGACTGTACAACGCGTAGTTTGAAAATACACACGCACCCATCTCCATACGATTCAGTGGCCAAGGCGTACGCCGGTCTCGGTCCATGCCTGCCCGACGCATATGCATGATAGTCACCCGCGTTGGTTCTCATTGCAGTCAATGGCTAAGCGTACGCACAGCTCGGTCATGAACTGTGCAATGCGTACGCATAGTCACCCGCATCAGTTCTCATTGCAGTCAATGGCTAAGCATACGCACGGCCCGGTCATGAACTGTGCAATGCGTACGCATAGTCACCCGCGTCGGTTCTCATTGCAGTCAATGGCTAAGCATACGCACGGCTCGGTCATGAACTGTGCAATGCGTACGCATAGTCACCCGCGTCGGTTCTTTTTGCAGTCAATGGCTAAGCGTACGCACGGCTCGGTCCTGAACTGTGCAATGCGTACGCATAGCCACATGCGTCGGTTCTCATTGCAGTCAATGGCTAAGCGTACGCAAGGCTCGGTCCTGAACTGTGCAATGCGTACGCATAGTCACCCGCGTCGGTTCTCATTGCAGTCAATGGCTAAGCGTACGCACGGCTCAGTCATGAGCTGTGCAATGCATACCCATAGTCACCCGTGTCGGTTCTCATGGCAGTCAATGGCTAAGCGTACAAACGGCTCGGTCATGAACTGTGCAATGCGTACGCATAGTCACCTGCGTCAGTTCTAATTGCAGTCAATGGCTAAGCGTACGCACGGCTTGGTCATGAACTGTGCAATGCGTATGCATAGTCACCCACGTCGGTTCTCATTGCAGTCAATGGCTAAGCGTACGCACGGCTCGGTCATGAAATGTGCAATGCGTACGCATAATCACCCGCGTTGGTTGACATTGGTGTTACTTTTTGACAATTACTTGCCAGGGACTCAGGTGCCCACCTACCACACTACAGCATGTGCCACACTGTGTCCCATGGCATGTTATGCTGCATTACCTGTGTGTTTTGGTAGCCAAAAATGTGGTTTGTTGTGTGGCACTTTTGTTCAGCCACTCCCAGGCTGAGCACGTGTTCATGGGGACAGAATCCTTTGTGTGTTGTGCACATTACCACTGTGATGTGCAACTGTACAGTTATGGTCATGAGTCATGGACACAGTTGCAGGTTGGATATGTCTAGGACATGTCACATACACCCTGTATCCTGGGTGTGATGGTATGTACGTCACAGTGAGACCTATAGCCCCAATTCTGATGTGCACCCACAGTCTGTGTGCATGTTGTGTCTCAGATGTGGATGATCAAATGTGCCCAATGGGGGACAGTCTCAACATCCATGTGGTTTGTGCATCAACATTGATGGTGTGTGTGTGTCTACGAGACGTCCATATAGGGCTTGCAGGCACAACAGTGGCCACTACCTGTGGGACTCACGGTTGTTTAGTGGCGTGTACATGATACGCCATGTCATGCCAGTGTCCATGTGGCAATACAGGGACCCTGGGTATCTGCATGTCAAAGAGCTGTGATGCCTGGGAGACATCAGGCCTCACTTGTCACTGTGGTGTGTGTTTGTAACGTGACAGCAGTACATAGGCACTGTGACACAGCCCAATGATTGGCCATTGCACTACATGGTACTAATGTAGACATGTGGACTTGAGATGTGAGGTGATGTGCATGTAGGTGACATATGTGTCCATACCCAACAGCACACACCTCAGTACATTGTGTATTGTCATGAAGTATCATGTGCTATTTTGCTTGGTCATAGCCACATGGGTAGATGAATCGACAATCTTCCTTTGTTCCTCGCTGTACTGCAGGGCACCAGTTGTCCATAGATTGTTCCCAGACCTTGAAACAATGCAGGAATGTGACTGCATCCAATGGTACCGCTTCACCAGGCCACTGATTGAGGAGTTGGAGGAGCAGTTGGTGCCACATCTGCTACCTGGCCGGACATACCCTGCAGCACTGACCCCAGAGGTGAAGGTGATGGCAGCCCTGCACTTCTTTGCTACTGGTACCTTCCAGTACACTGTGGCAACTGCTGGTGGTATTTCGCAAACTATGTTCAGTCTTGTGCTACACAATGTCTTGGAGGGGATGTTGCATTTCCTTGACCTGTACATCAAGCTTCCTAGCCCAGGTCAACTCACTGAAATAAAGGATGCTTTTTATACACTGGGGAGGATGCCGAACGTCATCGGATCTATTGATGGTACACATGTGGCCCTGGCCCCACCATGGGCACATGAGCAGGCATGCCGGAACAGGAAACATTTCCACTCCATCAATGCTTTGGTGGTATGTCTTGCAGACATGTGTATCACACATGCGTGTGCACGTTTCCCCGGTTCTGCGCACGCTGCCTACATCATGAGGAGTAGTCGCATAGCAACGCTGTTGTCACAGATGCCAGACCCGCGTGCCTGGCTTGTTGGTGTGTACTGACTGTTTACCATTGTGTGTGTTTGGCTATGTTGTATTACACCCTCTTTCAAAACTCAGCTAATTTTTCAATTGTTTATATGTAGGTGACTCCGGATACCCCCAACATGCCGTGGTTGCTGACACCCCTCAGGAACCCTGTGACACCAGTCGAGATGCGCTACAATGAGGCACATGGTCGGAGCAGGAGGGTGATTGAGCTAATATTTGGTCTCCTGAAAAGCCACTTCCGCTGCCTGGACAAGACCGTAGGGGCCCTGCCATATGACCCTGCAAAGGTGTGCAAAATTATCCTTGTATGCTACATGCTACACAACATGGCAGTGCGGAAGAAGTTGCCTCTCGTCCAGGATGACGATGACCTACCTCCGCCACCTGTGGAGGATCCAGGCCTGCGCCACGATGCCAGTGATGATGATGATGAGGGTGACGTCCGCACACAGCTCATCAACAACTTCTTCACCTGAATGTGAGTTTACAGGGTTGCTATGTCAATGTATTGAGTTAGCCTGAAATGTGTTGGGGCTGCTCTGTTGCTGTTTGAGTGTGTCTGAGTGCCACTTGACTGGATGCGTGCAGTGATGTGTCCTTTCAGGTGGTCTGTACTCCACAATAGTGTCAAACTGCTAACTTTTTTTTGTGTAGGTTTATTTTGATATGTTTTGTGCATGTGTATTGCATTTCTCTCCTGTTCTGCTGTGCTTTTAACTGTGTCTTGTGTCTGTCCTTCCCAGGGTACTTTGCCTGTTGTTTGGTCAACAATGACCCCCCACACCCAGAATCCAACACCAGTGTGGAAGTTGTCAATTCCCATCAGGTGATGTGCCATACACCCCTGGACTTCAATTCTCCGACACTTTGTGACCGTGTGTCCACTGTAACGTACAATTACCTTGCAACGATTGTGGAATAAACATGTTGCTGATGTGTAATGGACCTGTGCTATGCTTTGTTAGATGCGTTGTCTGACTTCCCACATCTGACTGACATTTGCTTACCTCACCTGTGGGATTGTTACCACTGACTGTGAATAGGTGTGGTGTCTGTGCATTCCAATGTATTGCTGGTCAACATCATTGTGTGGGATGAGTTAAATGGCCATGGTGAGTATGTGTTGTGGTGCCATAGTGGTGTGTCTCCCTCACATGTGTCACATCACCATGACTCACATAACAGTGATCACATTGGTGTAGTATTTGGCATGAACTGTGTTGTTTAGCAGATCAACATCTCCATGACACATGTCAATTTTGAGGCAAGTGTAGTGTACTGGTGAGTTTATTTACAAACGTGTGTGAGGATATTGCACAGGATGGTGGGTGCTGTACATTGGGTTTTGCATCTAAAGTTCACAGTAGAGTTGGAGTGTTGGTAGCTGAAATGTCCTGAGTAGAGTCCACAGTCATCTGCTACATTGGACCAACATGAACCCTCCATGTCATGTAGGCGAGTTGTGTTAGATACAACAAGGTGAATGGTTTGCGCACAAAGAACATTGTCCAGAACAGGTTTAGAGGCCCTGGGGGATGTGCATGGACATCTGCATCTCACTTGTCCTTCTTCGGATGACCCCGCTTCTTCTTGGGGGGGGATCCTCAGGTGCAGGCATCTGCGGTGGAGAGGACTCTCCGCCAGAGTCATCCTCCCTCCCTGTGGCACTGGCAGATGGTGCGGCAACAGATATTGTGGCCACATAGGGAGGTGTGGACATGTTGGTGCTTATCTGGCGGAGGCATTGGAGTATGTCCTGATGCACCGCAGTAAGTGCATCCTACTTTGCCTCCATGCGGGCATGATGGGCAGCCTGCTCCTGTTGAATGTCCTTGAGGATCCCCACTACCTGGCCGAATCCTCCGGTGCTATCCTGGTACGCATCTATGATGCGTGCCAGTTGGGGGTCATCATGCAGTCCAGAACCCTCTGCAAGGCGCGCCCTCTGCCTACCACCCCTCCCAGCACCCCTATCCACACGGGCAGGACCTGCGGCGGCACGCACAGGTGACACTGGGCCCCCTTGGGTGTTGTTGCTGGTGGTGTTGTCCCTAGCTTCCTGGGGGTCCTGTGTCCCTGTGCTGTCGGTGTGCTGTGGCCTTGGTCTGTCCGTGTTGGCTGGGGTGCCTTGTCTGTTGCCAGATGCTGGAGGCGTGGGTACAGGGTGTGCAGATGTTGGTACTGCTGGTGTTGCATGATGACTCACATCGGAGGTGCCAGGTTGTTGGTCGTCATCCGAAGAGGACAGAGACGGATCCACACAAGAGAGCTGAGGGTTCACCAGAGTCTGGGAAAGGGACTCCTCTTCATTTGGTGCTGTGTCCCCAGCACCACCTGTGTTTGGAAGAGACACACAATATAAGTTATGTTTCTGCAGGCATCAATGGTTCACATACATGACATTTTCTACTGTACATCAGGATGCGTGCCTGTACACTGCTTTGTCCAAGGTAGTCACGGACAGAGATTGATATTGTTGTGGCACATTGCCCAGCCAAAATGTAACATTTCAATGTGCATGTCGAAGTGTGTGCATGCCCAGCTAATGTATAGATTTGGCTGTACATGGCCATTACTACTCAAGGGCCATCACGTTGCTGACACAGGTGTGTCATCCCTCTACACATTTGAGCTCTAACAAGGACATACGTGCAATTCCACTGAGGAGATGTTGTAAGATTGTGGCATGTGTGGTAGCAGATTTTGCTAGTCTTTGTGTGTCACATAGTCACATAGTATTGTTCCGACATGGTCACAGTCCGGTATGCCTGTGATTTCTTGGGAGAAAGAGTTTTTTTACAGTGTTCCTAGTTCCCATCTCATTGCATACAAGTGATGGTGTCACCATCGTTAATGAGTCTGGTGCTGAGTTTTGTACGTGCATATGTGATTTGACTTGTCAATGTTCTCCATGGTGACATGGATTGGGCAAGGTAGCACTCTGGCTTTTCAATGCTCATGACAGTGAGAGCTGGTGGTGTGTGTGTTGCGGTTTGGCTGCTGTGAGTAGCATGTCTCCTCCAATGCAGTCCAGGTTAGATCTTGTGTCTACAGTGTCTATGTCAGTGAGTGGTGTGTTGTGTGAAGGATGCATATGTTTCAGCACGATGTAGGAGTGGAATTCAGCTCACAACAGCACCAAGTGTGAATGAGACCATGCTATGGTGTGTCCATTCCATTCACTGTTAGATGTCCCCTGTCAATGATGTATATGTGAGCTCCTGTGTGTTTTCTGCTATGTACTATATATGGCTCTCCACACTTGTCATCTGCAAGACACACCTCTACAGCCAGGCAAGGGGGCCCCCCTGGACACTGCATCCCCAGACAGTGAGTTTGAACATATGGTTGCAATGGCTGTGTGTGCGACCGTGTTTGGTTTGGCCAGTGCATATGTGTGATTTTAAGCCACATCATTTATCAGGCCCATGTGTCAGACATCTTGCCCGGGCATCATCTTTGTGAGTGACTGGTACCACGTGTGGAATGTGTTTTAGCATAGAAGGTGTGTGTATGGCCAGCATCGGTGTTATTTGATTTCAAGTCAGGACCTCCTTCTCCCCCAGGCCAGTTATCCCACCATGAAGCGTGCCAACATTGCAGTGGGTGCCAGTTAACTTTCAGGATGTCAGTAAGTGCAGTCCTGGTGTTTGTTGGTGCACAGTTCCCCACATGGCCTTGTGCTCCCCACAACAGAGTCCATTTTCAGACATCTTGTCAGTCCATTCCCACTCCCTGTGAGGTTGCTGGGCCACGTGGGTGGGTGGGGATTGTCTGTGACTGCAACTCCCATCATGCTCTTGGCTACACCCCCCTTCCCAGCATGCCCATACTTCCTTCCTTTTGACTCTGCTTCCCTGTGAGGGAGTGTGACAGCAATGGCAAGAATGCTGATTGTGCAGTCCTGGTGTTTGTTCGTGCACAGTTCCCCGCATGGTCTTGTGCTCCCCACAACAGAGCCCAGTGTCAGACATCTTGTCAGTCCATTCCCACTCCCTGTGAGGTGAGCATGGTTCAGTATGAGCTTGCTGGGCCACGTGGGTGGGTGGGGAATGTCTGTGACTGCAACTCCCATCATGCTCTTGGCTACACCCCCTTCCTAGCATACCCATACTTCCTTCCTTTTGACTCTGCTTCCCTGTGAGGGAGTGTGACAGCAATGGCAAGATGGCTGACTGTGCAGTCCTGGTGTTTGTTGGTGCACAGTTCCCAGCATGGCCTTGTGCTCCCCACAACAGAGCCCAGTGTCAGATATCTTGTCAGTCCATTCCCACTCTCTGTGAGGTGAGCATGGTTCAGTGTGAGCTTGCTGGGCCATGTGGGTGGTTAGGGAATGTCTGTGACTGTAACTCCCATCATGCTCTTGGCTACACCCCCCTTCCAAGCATGCCCATACTTCCTTCCTTTTGACTCTGACTCCCTGTGAGGGAGTGTGACAGCAATGGAAAGACGGCTGACTGTGCAGTCCTGGTGTTTGTTGGTGCACAGTTCCCCGCATGGCCTTGTGCTCCCCCAACAGAGCCCAGTGTCAGACATCTTGTCAGTCCATTCCCACTCCCTGTGAGGTGAGCATGGTTCAGTGTGAGCTTGCTGGGCCATGTGCGTGGGTGGAGAGTGTCTGTGAATGCAACTCCCATCATGCTTTTGGCTACACCCCCCTTCCCAGCATGCCCATACCTCCTTCCTTTTGACTCTGCTTCCCTGTGAGGGAGTGTGACAGCAATGGCAAGATGGCTGACTGTGAAGTCTTGGTGGTTGTTTGGCTACAAGTCCAAAGAGACCCCCTGTGCTTCACACAGCAGCACCCAGTGCGGTGTATCTTTGGGTGATATTTCACTACAGTATGAGTCAATGCATTCTACCCAGGGAGTTGTGTGGAGTTTGTGTTGAGGGGTGTGTGTGTCTCCACATGCTGGTAAGTATGGTCAGAGCTGTCAGTCCTCCTTCCCACCCGGCCAGACATCCCAGCATGAAACGTGCTTCTATTGGAGGGCGTGCAAGTTGTCTTTCAGGATGTCAGGCAGTGGTGTCCTGCTTCTGATTTGCGCACAACCCCTACCAGGGCCTTGTGCTCCCCACAGCAGGACCCAGTGTCAGCCATCTTGTTAGTCATTTTCCACTCCCTGTGATGTGGGCATGGTTCAGAGAGGGCTTGATGGGCCAATTTGGAGGGGGAGCATTATCTGTGAATATAAACCCCATCATGCTTTTAGATACACTCACTCCACCTGCTTACGCACTATTCCTTCCTGTCAGTCAGCTGCACTGTGAGGTAGTGTGTCTGTGGTGGCAAACTGTCTGACAGTGTTTATTTAGATTTGTGCCACTGCTTTGCTCGATTTTTTGGTAGGTTTGTACATGTCATGACACAGTTATCAGTCACTTTGAGATAGCAGGTATTGTGTTTGTCTGACTAGCATACACATCTTGGGATGATTATCTATTGGTTACTGTGGCTTTGCTAACGGTGCATGGTTTCACTGTCCCCTTGCCACACAATATTGAGTATGTTGGTTGTGTACTCACCAGGCTCTGGTATGTCTGCTAGACAATGGATGCTCTCTGGTGGTAGGATGTCCCGCACCTTCACCTCCCAGGACCTGAAGTATACTGGTTTGGCAGGAGGGCCACCGCCAGTGCGCTGACTTAAGGCGTGATCTTTCTCGATTAGTTTCTTGACCCTCCTGCGCACGTCATACCACCTGTTCCGGATAACGTCCTTTGTGCGCAACGTTGGTGCTTGTGCATTCACCTTGTCCACAATCCTCACCCACATCTTTGTTTTCTGTGACATGGGGGTCCTTCGGACCAATGTACCAAACAAATGTGGCTCTACTCTGATGATCTCGTCTACCAGCACTTCTAACTCACTATCTGTGAACTTTGGATTCTTCTTTGGGGGCATGGTGATGGGTGGTGGTGGTGAGTGATGTGTGTGTGAGGGTGCAAGTGAGGGTAGGTGAGTGTCGGTTTTGCTAGCTGTATGTGTGTGTGCTTTTGGTGAGGTGCTAATTGTGTGAAAGTTGTGTGATGGGTGAGTTGTGAGTGTGTCTGTGGTTGCTGTGTGATGGTGTTTTCTGCTGGCTGTTGTCTTCTATTTGCAAAGGATCATGGTAGTGATTGATGTCCTTTATATAGGTGGAGTTGTGGGTGTGTCTTTGTTCAAAGTTAAAAAAAAAAATATTTATTGACTTTGTCTTTGCTTGTTTGGTCCTTTTTTTGTATTTTTTCATTTGGGTTTTCTAGGCATGAAGGAGACGTTCTTCTGACCGAGACGGACACTGATGTTGGCTTGTGCGAACTTCTCTGGGTCATTCATGCTGACTTTCTTCTGTGTTTCATACGCATCGGTCGCGGAGATCTCTATTGCTTCAGGTCCCTGTTTTCTGTGCGTGTCAGTCATGCGGCTTGGGTTCTGTGCGAGTCGGTCTGGGTTTACATTCATTGCATCATACTGCGCGGATCGGACATCGCGGGTACGTGTTAGTCGGGTTCATTCCTGGTACGTGTCGGTCGGTGCAAATCGCGTCCGTTTTCCAGGCGAATCAAGGTTTTCCCTACGGCTCGTTCATATGGCTTGTATTCCGTACGTGTCGGTTGTAATTCCCACATGTTGCATCGTACTGCATGGGTCGTACAGCGCAGGTCCGTGTCGTTCGGCCTCCATTCCGTGTCCGTGTCGGTCGGTACATTTGCAGCTGGAATCGGCCACAAAGCGTTAACCATAAATCGATAATCACCAATCCAATACAATAATAACCATCAATCTGCTACCAAGAAAAACTGATCCAGCGCGGAGGATAACATTTACATAATCTCCTTATGTCACAGATTCTTATTCATGACTGCTCATTCATACACTCATTCATTGGTGGAGCCCAAAACACCAACACACTCGTCATTCAATCAATCTCACTCGAATCTGTTCACAGGAGGAAAAGGCGCTGGACATGTGGGTACCTTATTACCTATCAGGATTAATTTGCTTTTACACTATATACACATTCTATATACATCTTCACAATCCTGACTTTAACATCAAGGCACTCCACTATTTAGTCGATGGACCAACTAGTTGGACTGATTGGTGGTGAATTAGAACCAGCTAAGACACAATTAAAGCATAGGAAACCTTTGATATTTTCTGTAGTTAATTTAAGAACAACAAACTCATTTCTTATTATTTCAATTTTGTTTATTTTAGCACTAATTAAACTCTTACATTTTCATTTATTGTCTAGAGCTCATTATTTGATCTTTAGATTTGTTAAAGAGAAAAATATGAACATTCAGAAATTACTCTTAGACATAGATTTACAGAAAATTCATTGAATCATTACCAATTAAAAGATGATGATAGCTTCAGATCAAATAGGGAGTTATCTGCATTCTCAAATGAAGGCTCCCTCGAACAGGCAGTCCAACCCTCATCAAAGGATCAAACCGCCGTGCGAAATACAGGATGCAGCGTAATAAAGTTCAAAATTTCAGCAAAGTCCACACATCAATTCGGAGCATGGACCAACTCCACACTCAGACTGATAGCATAGAATTGTGGAAGCACAAATAAATAACTCAAAGACAAATGCAGCCACAACTCCAACCCGAAAAACGAACCAACCAACAAACGAACACTGCTGCAACCAATCCTTCCAACTCTCTTCCACGTAATGATTGATGAGAGGGTTTTATACCCTTTTCTGCCTTACTTCATTTTAGATATGGCAACTTTAGGGGCAGACCAAATGTTCTGATTGGACAGTTTGGGGTTATCAGTAGTTCATTGAATTATTCCCAGTGTAAACTGGTTCTCCATAGTGACTTTTCACAAAGTTCTCAAATTATCACTGTCTTTTCAGTTCCCAGGCGGGGAAACAGTAGTTGTATCTTTTTCACAGTAAAAGGGTCCTACTGACAGGTTCTCTCTTTGTCTCTTCGTTGACTCTCATTTTGTCATCTTCTGGCTTGCGGTCAAGTTCCTAACACTCTGTCCGTGGCAAATAACATGATGTCAGGAGTTCAAGCTACCTCGTGATTTCAAGAGCCATCTGCGCATGCGCAGAAGTCATCACGCACACATGGTAGCATCTTCTTCAGAGAACGCCATCTTGGGTTCTACGGCCTAATAGGCCCGAATATCAACTTAAGCAGAAATAGACATAACAGCGATTAAAATGTAGAATTGGAAGTTCTGTTGTTCAAACCCATACTACTCCCAATATATATTAGTATTTTCCTAGCTGTAGCAACATTTAAAGCAATAATACTTACCACTTGATAACTTTTAAAGCACAAAACGATCACAAAGCAACATAAATCATGCAATTTTACTATTTCACCACAATCTAAGGTTAGTCTGTGTACCATAGTTAATTAATTAATTTCGCCATGAAATTCGCATTTTAGTCCCATGTATATTTGTGTTTATCAAGGTGCAAACGTTGATTGTATTACTTCCACTTCAAGCAAGTTATGTAAATTAATTTTAGTATGATTACATAATTAATTTCATGCAAGTTAGAGGAGGTATACAAAATTTTGTTTTACCTGCTCCATCATAACCAATGTAGCTACTTGGATTAAAGGTGAAATGATCATTTAATTTTACATTGAGAACTAGACATGCTGCTGATTTGATTTGATTATGGGTAGGCTGGCTTGGAGAAAATTACCTTTACTGAGGAGGGACAGCACTAGGGCTTTGACTGCTATTCTGAAGTCTAAGGGAGGGATAGAGTTTTAATAGTCCTTAGCATGCAGAGCTTGTGATTTGTAGTCTGTATTTTGCCAGAATATCAACGGAAAAATACTGCCATACCAGAATATCGTACGAAAAATATCACCCACTCACAAATATGGTCAGACAGATTATAGTACATAGGTATATAATACTTTTTCCGTAAACCTTGTTGCATATAATAATGTTTACCATTAATATAATTGTATTTAATATCATTTTTGATCAATGTATTACAGATATGTTATTATAATATGAATGACTTTTGATATTAATTGTTTTTTGTTTTCTTTTAACAAAGTTTGTACTTTTTTATGTGTGTTTATTTTAATTGTTTTGTAATTTTAAACGTAGTGGTTTGTGGGAATTAGAGTGGAAACTGAATAAAATATATTTTAAAAAATTGTTATTGTTTATGTTATTTAAATAATTAACTGATAATTAATGTTGTAATCTTTTTAATTGATACATTATTATTTTCATTATTATAGTATAGTTTTCCATTTTTAATGAGCAAGTACATGTTTTCATTTAATTAGAATGTTTGTATATAGCAGTAGGTTGGTGGGTTTAAAGGGTAGTAAGATGAGAGTTGTTTAATTATAAATTATAGTTGTTTCTATTTTTACTTTTTTGTTAACAAAAATATGAACTGATAATTATTTGTGCACTTATTTTAATTAACCAATTGTTATTTTAAATGTTTTATGTTTGTTAATTGATTATCAATTTGTTGATCAGTGCATTTAATAATAACATTTTGAAATTGAGTTTTATATTTATTATGCACTTTAATTTTAGTTGCTTTATTTAATATTGAACAACAATGTTAAAGAACATTTGCACAACCTGTACTGTAAATAAATGGTGTACAAGCTCATCAGAAATCAATAAACAGTATTTTTTTAAAAAAGAGCAGCAATATTTTATTTATAAGTTGTTTTATTAGTTTGTTGGGGATTTTGGTGGTAGTAGTGTATTTATTTTAAATCATTAAAATTTATTTTATGTTGCTTAACTTAATTTTTGTAATATAAAATTAGTTTCTATCCATTACATTTAATTTTATTTATCTAAAATGAATATATTTAATTTTTTTTTAAGTTTAGTAAATAAAATGGTATACCTAACCCCTCCAAAGTACAGCATGTGCCCTACTGTTGCTTAGTTTGGAGTGGAGATAGTAAATCTAACCCCTGCAAAGTCAAACACTTTCCCAACTGTGGCTTAGGTTGGTGTAGGAATGATATATCTAACCACTTCAAAGTTCAACCCTTTCCTTGTTTTTGTTTACATTTAAGTGGAAATATTAAATGTCACCCCTCTAAAATCCAACACTTTCCCTACTGTTGCTAGATTTGAGTGGGGATAGGGAATCTAACCTCTCCAAAGTCCAACACATTCCCTGTTTTTGCTTACTTTGGAGTGGGAATTGTAAATGACACCCCTTCAAAGTCCAACCCTTTCCTTGGTTTTGTTTACCTTTAAGTGGAAATATTAATTGTCATCCCTCCAAAATCCAACACTTTCCATATTGTTGCTAGGTTCGATTGGAGATAGTAAATCTAACCCCTCCAAAGTCAAACACTTTCCCTGTTTTTGCTTACTTTGGAGTGGGAATAGTAAATGTAACCCCTTCAGAGTCCAACATTTTCCATGCTTTTTCTTACAATGGAGTGGGAATAGTAAATCTAAACCCTCCAACGTCCAGCATGTTCCCTACTGTTGCTTGGATTCGAATGGGAAGTTAAATGACATACTATGCCACAATTTGGTATAATTTAATATACCTACCTCTTTTGATGATATTCTTGTATCACAATTTTTATGTAGAAACATTTTTGTTATACAACCATTGTAGTCTCTTGATACATTTAATAACGTTTTTATTTTTTAATTGGAAAGATAAGGAATTTGATGTATATTGCCAGGGATGGTGACATACCAATGTGAGAGATGATGTCAAGCCCTTTTTTAACTCATGGGCAAAATCACTAGAGTACAAACAGTAAGAATTCTCTCTTGTTAGGAATAGGTTTTAGAGAGAAGGTGGATATCCAACCAAATAGATTATCTAGGAGGTATTTCATGCTTGTTTAATGTTATGGATAGTGGAAGTTAAACTATATCTCAGAGTAATTAGTTTCAGTGTACTAGTGTAAAGAAGCGTGCTTCTCTTAGATCATTACACTCAGAGGTTCCATCTGTATGTGCAATTGATGTGGTGAGAGAATTAAACCATGAGGACTGGCAAAATCTATGGGATGAGCAAGCTCAGTTTAGTAAATGGAGGTGTCACCATCAAGAAAGTTTTTTTTTTCAAACTCTTCTCCCTTTGCAATTAGAGCAGGAATGGTAAAGTGAATTATGTGACAATCTTGCTGGGGTGCAGGTGTGTAAAACCAATGGCTGTAGAATGTAATTTTTTATATCACACAACAGAATGAAAATGTCTGTAAATTGGCTATCGACATTCAGCAGTTAGGAAAGCAAAAATGAAGCACTTGTTTTGTAATTTTGAATTGTGATGAAACTAAAGATATTAATTTTATCAAAACAAATGAGGAGACTTCATTTGGTGGTGCACAAATAATCAATTTTCACTGAAACCCGATTTACACATATTATCATTTGTTTGCAATATAGTTTTATCAGTAAAAGTGCATGTATGTGCAAAATTACTGGCCATTTAATAGCAAATGTGCTGGCTGTAAATGACAGTGCGCTATCACACAATGCTTTAGTTACATTAAAAAACCTTCTGCCTCATGTCCATTAAAGCTAGTTGGGTAACGAAAATGTGTCTAAAAAAATGGGTTGTGGTTCTAAAATGTTTGGGAAACACTGCTCTACGGTGTTTGCTTTCTTTGTCGAGTTTGTTTTTGAAGCACTTGTTTTGGTTAGGTGGATGATTTAGATGAGGTCCTTGGAGATTTTCCTAGATTTCTTTACAGCTTCGAGTGGATGTAAGTTCCAATCCGCAACATTTTCTCCAGCTTCATAGTATTTTGCCTACTTGAATTCAGGTTTTTCAGTTCATTGGAGCATGAGGTAGGTCGCTGCAAGATTTTAAGATGTGCAGTGCAATGTAGTTGATATTGTTTTAGTTGACTCAGTAGAGAAGTCTATGAGGGGTACATCAGTATTATGAATATTTGGTTATGAGCTGCAAGTTCTTCTGAAAGTGTTTGGATGGGAATATTCCGTAGGTATATGTAGGGGGTCATTGACATAGTTTTCTGGGTTGGGATTGTCTTCTTTTTTTGTAGCATGTAACGGAAAAAATATGGTTGCTTAGCCAATCAGGAATTATTTGGTCTTCCAATTAAATGGTATTGGATTTGATAGGAATTAGGTTTAAGGTGTAGTAAAAATCTGCAGCATACAGAGAATAAGAGTGCAGTCAGACAAAGCAATGCAGCACACTGCTTAGCAATGCACAGATAGGCAAACATTATTTAAGGATGGTGAGGGCTCTATGCTGAAGAATGCCATCCCTGTTGTAAGACTAGAATTTCGTAGTGTCCTTCATTAAATAAGAAATCCTGTAAATTAAAACCTGCTGTTAAGATTTGAGGGATGGGCATCTGAATATTCGGTTTTAACCCCAGATCAGTTTGAGTTTAGAAAACGAATAGGGACCATTGAGCAAAGCACAAACTTAGAGCTACTTATCAGAAAGTATACCAGGGCAAAGGCAGGCATCACGTATCTATGCTTTGCCAATCTAAGTAGTGCATTTGATCTGGTGGATCATAATTTACTCTGGCCAACCCTAATCTCTATGGGAGCACCAAGGGCGAATGTCGGGTTTCTCTCTCAACTGTATGAGAACCTAACTAGCCAAGTTCGGTTTTGCCCTCAGGGGGAATGGTCATCGAAATTCAAAGTGGGACGGGGTATACGGCAAGGATGCATGCTAGCACCAATATTATTCTCCCTATTTATTAATGGGATAGATAATCATTTGCAGACAATACAGGCCGATGCCCCCATGATCGCAGGTCGTCCGATACCCGTCTTATTATATGCGGACGACGCTGCACTCCTAGCAAGAACTTCGGTAGGCCTCCAGAGATTGATGGACGCATTCTCAGTTTTCATGACACAAAGGAAAATGTTTATAAATTAATCTAAGACATATACTTTGATCTGTGGGCACAAACCTAAACCACCCAAAACTTTTTTTATTGAGAATAGCCCTATCAATACCATTAATTCCTTTTGCTATCTTGGCATTTTATTCACGGATAACGGCTCTAGATCCTAACATATTCTGAACACCAGAGCCAAAATGAGCAGGGCAACCCAGGGAATGTTTAAATATTCTTCAAAACTGGGTAATCGGCCAACCAATGAGATGGTAGCTATATATAAAGCTAAAGGAGCAAGTATAGCTCTTTACGGGGCAGGGCTATGGGGCCATGCAAAAAGCAAGGCCCTGAAAATGCAAGAAAATCCTTCCCTGAAACGTTTGTTATATTTACCACCATCTGCTTCAAACACTATTGCACACTACGAGGTTGGTCTCCAGTTTTTAGAAGATCTTTTATTGATCAGACCACTGTTATTGTGAGACTCAATTTGGAGAAGGGAAGAAACCGCTTTTACTAAATCGATTATTTTATTGTCTTAAATTGCACGATGCATTAAACATTCAGTGGCTACTATATATCAATTCCTCTTTAGAAAATCTGTATAAAATATCAGTATAGTCAGAGACATCTAAAATATTGTCCTACACAAATAAGGAGATCAGAGACACCTATCTACAATATAGGTTGGATCTGAGATGTAAGACTGAGAGGAATAAATCGACTGTTGCCTTCTACATATCGTATAGCTTAGAGGTGAGTGCTAATAATTATCTGTCATATGTGACCTACGCCCAGCACCGCTTTGTGCTATTAAGACTGAGATGTGGCATTGCTCATCACCTTGTAGCCTTCCCAAAAATGAGGACTCATCTGTCTGATGAGGTACCATGCCCATGCGATAACAAAAGTAAACAGAGCACATTGCACTTTATGTTGTTTTGTAATTTTTATCAGAATTTTAGATGCTTTTATCTTAAACCATTGTTTGTCACCCATAATATAAGGTCACACGAAGTAGCAATGACACTAGGTGACCCCCTGATATGTTACAGCGTTGCCCTGTTCATTTTGAAATCAATTAACGTGATGAAAAATATCCGAGTATAGTAGAAAAGAACTGATTTTCTTTTATTAATCTCGTAGTTGATTTTTTTCTAAGCAATCATAATGCTATGTCTATTTTGAAGCCTATTAATGTGAGAATGTGTCCAGATATAATATAAGAAATGAAATGTTTTTAACAATTGTGATTGTACCTGCCTTTTTTACATGTCTGTCAAATTCAATATGATTGTATTTTTATGGCTACCTCTTTTGATAGTCGAACAAAGATTTAAACTGAAACTGTAACTTAAAACATCATCTGACACCCTTGTCTTTTTCAAGTCAAATTTATATCACTCTAAGGTGTTTCACAGTGTGATGGTTTGCAAAATGATACAGCATGGCAAGTAAGCAGCAAAAAAAGTAACTGTTCTTTTTAATCTTGTAAATCTTTGGTACGTCCATCTTGTGATACTTCCAACGAGGAACATAGAAGAACACAGTTTTATCACACAGAGAAGAAGAAGAGACATTCAATTCTGTCAGGGAAAGAATATACTTTACCCCAATGCCCAACTATTTATAAAAGTTGGTCTTTGTTGAAGGGCCTGCCCCGAAGAAGGCTGTCTACCTTGTGTAGGTGTTTGATCTCAATATGGCAACCACGACATCTCAGGAGATTGTGACTTCTGTTGTTGATCTTTTGAGACTTTAGATGGGTATCTTGGAGGTCAAACCATCCCAGTAGATGTGATGAAAATTAGCCACAAATATGCAAAAAACAAATTGTCTCCAAACATTTCCAAAAAGGTAAACAAATGTAAACGTAGAAGAAGAAAAGCCAAGGAAAGGTATATGTCCTGCGTATGAGGTCATTTGACACAGATGAAAAATCCTTTCCCACTTAGATGGGACTAAAACAAGCCCCAGTCTTTGAAAAGCAGCTTTCAACACTAACAGCAACACCACTAAAAATAGAAAACTAATTTTTAATTGAAGTAAGCCCAAAATGTAGCACAAAATGTCTTTAATTTAAACAGACCTGTTAGTCTAAATGGATGGTGAGGTGTTTCTAGATCATATTATAAGAAATCACTAGTTTGACATGCACAATGCGTTGCCTTTTACGGGGAACCTTTTCAAGATGGTGTCTGCTTTCACCAAGTAGTTCTTCCGAATGTTGAACACAAAGGGCCTCATTAAGATGTTGGTCAGAAAGCCTCTGACCGCCGTATTACAATGATGGTGGTCGGAGTTTAAACCAGCCAGGGAATCCAGTCGGAAAAGCCTCATAATCCCTAAAGGACGGTGTTTCCACCATCAGAATTATGATGGCACTTTCCGACAGCAGTTCCATATCGGCCTTTCTGACATGGAACTGCTGTCGGAAGGTGTCTTTGGGGGCTCCTAGCATGGCCCCCTTGCCCCCTGGCCCTCCAATTGTGGGCCTGGGGGGCACTTATGGTGCCCCCCTTCACATCCCTGCACCGTGCGGCAGGTACCCTGATGCAAGGATGTGGAAAAACTTCCATTTCTCAATGGGTGCTTGTGCTGTGGGCGGTTTCGGCCCACTGCACAAGCTCCTATTGGGAAATGGAAGTTTGCGACCACACCATGTGCGGTTGTATCCTAATTGCGGTGCCAAAACCGCCGACCTGAGGTCGGTCGGTTCCCCATCTTCAGCAATGTCGGTCGGAGGCAACTCCAACAAACATCGTAATCAGGCCCAAAGTACCTTCTGAATTTCTATTGAAGCACTTGCTAGGAGGAGGAATAATACATCTAACAGCGAACAGCAAGTGATGAGAGGGAAACACTCATATGAAACCCCTTCTATGGACACTTTAGAAAAGAAACAGCAATGGCACTGGCAGATATATCCCGTCTGCTATATTGCAATGCATTATATCCGATGGCACTGGTAGTACGGCAGGTCATGTTTATGTTGGAGCTACCTCTCCACTGGACTTTGATTGAGGTCCAAATTATTTAAGATTTGTACCTTTTTAGACTAGTCTCAGGGTTCTGCTGTTTGACTTCTGGTTGTGGAATGTAATCCACTGCACAAGTAGAATACATATCACGAAATATATAAAGAGATATAAAATTTATGTTGAAATCAGCCGCTGCAGGTAAGAGCGGTGGGGCAGGCTGGCGGGAGATTTCGAGAGACGACCACAAGGGAAAATTAAATAAATAATTCATTTTCCCTCGTGGTCGTCTCTCGAAATCCCCCCCAGCCGGCCCCACCACCCCACCGCTCTTACCTGCAGTGGTCGTGGCTGGTTGACACCTATAATATCTAAGCCAAGATCCTGTTTCAAAATTCTGATTCTCCTGTGGAAAGCTCAAGTAATCGTAATTTCTCCTAAGAAACGTAGCCGCAGTTATGGTCTATGATTTACTAAACGAATGGCACATTTAGATCAGTAAAAATAAGTCTACTCTTCAATTTGTTTTACCCTTTTGTTATGCTTCACAAAACCTATACCTTGCAGGCATAGTTCCTGGAAATCGTTGATATTTTGTAGGTTTCGTGGGTCTTCCAAAATGGAAAATCAGTTTTTTAGAATAGTACATTTGGGGTCTTTTTTCATTTTTTCTTCACAGTGAAAGCAAATTTCACCGAGATGAAACCACTTTCCAAACAGAACAGCATAATATTTGGCAGGGTTGGTTGAGTTCTAATCCTTTCTCTTTTCGCTCCAATTAGTCACACAAGTACACTGGTGTGTCTGTCAATGAACATTCACAAGTGTTTTCAGGATGGGAAACAACTTGCAAAGCCTTTCTAATTCCCATAAAATGTCAAGAAATGTTAGAGCTGCAAACGGTTTTTCCCACCCATTTGCTCACATTTGTTTTCCTTCCTTCACTCAAGTTAGATAGTCTACCTGGTGGGTAGACCTATGCACTGGAGTAAAATCATGTTCATTTGGCAATTTTGTTCAGGAAAATCAAACTGAAGGGCTGTATCTGGAGCACATGCCCTGGCTCAGTGCAGAACTGAACACCTGTGTTTATGCCCTTAAACCAGCCTAAGCTACGTACATACAACTCAGAAATGAATGCAAACAACAACGCTTGAATACAGAGAAAGTCAATGCCGGATTTCTGTTTGTAGCTTGTGCTGTCTGCAATTTATGCATTACCTTACAGAAATTATATATGTGCGCTTTAGACCATGTGCAAACGCATACAAATAATCATTCAGGGCCTCATTTATGAAGTTTTGACGTAGGGAAGCACTGAAGGCCTTTCTGCTGCGCTGCCCTACGGCAAAAATAAGTGCAGGAATGAGTCATACCTATCTCGTGCGTAAAATGGGCTGCTGTGCGCCAATGCAGGCACCTTTGCAGCCTTCCTGCACAAAAACAATCACAAGAGGCATTTTCCTCTTTCTATGTGTGCTGCCGCACACAGAAAAAAGAAAAATGAGGAGAAATAATTACATTTCTCCTTGTTGTGCCTCTCTTACACCTCCCCTGGCGAGGCGTACGTTTTTGGCGCTGCCTCAGAGTTATGATGTCTCATAAATCTGGGGAAGTGTCAAAAAGCCATGGATGTTGCAGGGAACATCCCCAGCAACACCTGTTGCACGCCCCTTTAATGCAGAAAACTGCGTTAAAGGGAACAATATTTACGAAGCAGCATTAAGCCAAAAAAGGTGGCTTAGTGCTGCCTCGAAAATATGGAGCAGGCTCATGCGCCACGGAATGTCACAAAAAGTGACGTTCCAGCGTCGCTCATAAATGAGGCCCTCAGTTCGGCTGTGAGACAGCAGAACTGTTTATAAGGCCCCAAGTTTTTGTGCTGACGGGGAAAACTGAATTTTAAAAAGTCGGAGTCCCCGCTTAGCTCCCTGTTCAAATGATGGATAGTTGGCAAACGTTTTGCAGACTTAAAAACGCATTGAAGGTTCGAGAAACAGGCACACTTACGTATACTGTATTGAATTATGTATCCCTAAAGGCTATGATGTTAATTATCAAGTCTAGGCCATTTAGCTAAGACAATATCGTATCAGCTGGTGTTCCAGAGTAATTAAGTTCAAAGAGTCTGCCTTTTTCATTAAACACATATTTTAACAGATGAGACCATGAAAGATATGAAGATGTTCTGCGTTAGGGAAGTTTAATCTTGCTGGAGGCAAGGGCCCATTTTAATGAGGTCTTTGAATCACTGCCAAACAAACAAATAGTGAATCACTGGGAAAGGGATAAAAATTAGCCTAGCAGGAAACAAATACCCTTTTCTATACCTTCAGTTCGTGTAGTTTGAGCAGTGTCTTTCTGCACATTTACTTATAATTTGGCTCAGGTGCTGTGCAATATAGGCGCTGTCATTATTTCTACGATTTCTGTTTCACATAAAAGCATGTTCTGTATTCTAGCCATCACCAGGGCCTCTTTGCTCAGTGGGCTCTCCGGATTATGGGGCATATTCTCAAGCCAGGCGATAACATTATCGCTGCTTTAGCGGCAGAAAACTGCCGCTAAAAACGGCGATAATGGGCTTGATAATATGCTCTATGGAATTCCAATTGAAGCCCATGTTAGACGTCCTTCACATTTAACATGGGCTTCAATTGGAATTCCATAGAGCATATTGTCAAGCCCATTATCGCCGTTTTAGCGGCAGTTTTCTGCTGCTAAAGCGGCGATAATGTTATCGCCTGGCTTGATAATATACCCCATGGGCTTCTATGGGAATTCTCCAGGGCATATTATCAAGCCCATTATTACCGCTTTAGCGGCAGTTTTCTGCCGCTTAAGCGGCGATAATTGTAACGCCGTTTCTTGATAATATGCCCCCTTGCCTCTTGCTTCTTTCAAGGCTAATTGGCTCCATTGTTCCACTTTCAGGAGAAAAGATGAAAGGCATTTTCACTTTTCTTGCCCATCATTAAGCAATATTGGTTAAGGTCACTACTGCTGGAATATGTAATCCGTCCTGGAAAATAATCTCTCACTCCTAGTAAATCAATGTAGAGTATTACATTCCTTTACTGTACAGCAAATTGTATTATTGTCGGACTGGAAATCAGGAAAACTTTCATATAAGGGAAATGTATTTTTAAAAAAAATATGAGAAATAGTATACGAGGGTTAAAATTATAGGTTCAGCATGGTTTTTGGTTTTGTTATGTTCTTGGGTTAGGCCCATGTGCTCAATTCTTACATTGTCCTCTGTTTCACAATAACCTTTCTGACGTGAACTTTTGCACATATTCGTATGCACAAAAATGTTGGATTAGTTTCCCAGAAACTACTTTGTTTGCACTTCTAGCTTCGCACTGCATTATCATGTTGCCTCGAACATCATGTACAAGGTCTCTTTACGCACTAGGGACAAAAGTCGTTCTATCTTCATCCAAGGGGCGACAGAGCTATCTACATATCCATAACATCGCTAATCTGCTCGTACATTGCAAGGCTGCTTTCTATTATAAATAATGAGCATCCTAATAGATCGGTGGAGGAGGCACTTCAGCGGACACCCAGGGTTCCTGCATACTGAGAATTTACCACACAGCGGTCTGAAATCTCCGTGAGGGGGTGTCCATGTCGTGACCAAGATGGGCTCCTACATTTTCTCCTACCAGGTAATGGGGTTGGATCATCCCTTGGGGGGATTCTTAGCTTCACACCTACACACGCTTTGCATAGTGGGAGTACGCCTGATTACTGCATTGTTTCTAAGCCTGCATAGATACACTGTTTTAGCACCATGGTGGAACTTTATCTACTATTTACACTTTGGTGCTTGTAATCAATTTCATCTGCTTCTGTCTACTGATGATCGTTGGACATGCATTCTATACCAGAATAACTTTGGTTCAATAAATATATTGAAAACGTCCTACTATGTATTCTGTATATCTCTCTGAGCACAAAAAGCACTAGTGACTGAGCAAAAGGTTTGCACGATCCGTGAGGGGTCAGGGTTGTCATGTTCAGTGGTTACCAGAAACTATTTGCTTCCTGGTAAGGTTAGTGGGGTGCCCGGTGTCGGTCTTGGCAGCCCGCCCATAGTTTATATTGTCCAACAAATGCACAGGTCCTACGGATTGGTGGGAACTACGTGACAGGTTAAGTCAACGGAAATTGCTGAAGGAAAAGTAATATGTAACTAATTGACGTGGAGGTGAATTTTTAGGTAATCTTTCGAAAATTTTTGTAAACAATACACAAACTTTTCAGTAATGTATATTTATGTATAGTTTTCTGAATACATTTGATTGACTGGAAGTAAGATATCAAATAAACCAGTTACTTTGTGGTGTAAATTGCCAACTTCCACTGGTGCGACAGAGTGAACAAGCGTTGGCAAAGCCAATAGGTCAGGCTTTGGCAAGCGTGCAATTTTGGTTGGTTTAATTTTTGTTTACAAGCAAATGAAACAATTTGCAAATACTGCCGTCTAAATATCTTGTATTTATGCTTCAAGAAAAAAAAAGAACTTTCACAGCATTTGTCCCACTAGCTCTGCCACTGCTTGCACTATTCTTTAGGTGGATAGCATACATCATTAAAAAAGCCATCACTACAAGTGCAAAATGGCCTTAGATTGAAGTGTGCTGACCCATTGACCCAGGCTGTGTGCTGTTGAGGGTGACGCAAAAAGTAAATGACACTTAAACAAACAAATGGATAAAGAGACCCATCCTAAAGCACCCTTCTGCATGTATGTTTATGTACGCATTTCAAACATACATTCTTGACAACATTCTCCACAGCCCAACAAGGGGCCGTTATTTTAATACCAACAAATTTATCTTATGCATGAGCTTCATGTCACAGTTTTTGTCTCAGTTTCTTTTCTATCCACTGTAAATATTACGTGCTACTATTACCTATTTTTAAATGAATCAGTCTATCAACTTTGGAGGTTTCAAAGAATGAGTTAGCCTTGCCTGGAGGTCGATCTCAAGATAGGCAGCTCACTCCACATGGTAGAGAAGCATTGGCAAAGCCAATAGGTCGTGCCTAATTGACCTATCGGCTTTACCAATTAGTCTTTCTAATACTCTGCAGTATTGACAAAAATCTCACGCTCCTATAGTCTAGCTGGACCGTTATCCTGCAACGCCATATTAGAGGTAGAAAAAGAGTAAAAAGTAGAGACATTGGAAACCTAACACTAAGTGACCTAAAAGCATAGGTTGAAAAAGTAGGTAATTGAGAGGAGATTTCAGGAGTTGCAGCTGGGCCTCATTGAAAGGAAGCACCGTGGACTGTTCTGATTTGACACCGACGGCCCCCTGTGTCTTCGCCTGGTGTGGAAGATAGCTGTAGGGTAATTCGATTAACGGAAGCTAATATGTCTAGTGATCCGGACTGGACCCCCCCCGTGGTTTGTCCTCTCTCCGGATACCTGATACACGAGTCGGCCTCGGTTATTGGAGGGAGTAGAAGGCTGGCCTTGACTTTTTCCCTGGGGCGCATTTGGGACGTGTGGTGGTGAGGCCTCAACACGTCATGCTCTTTATGGCTTGAGACCCGGCCCACAGGGTCTAAACTCCATCACCGCCTTTCTTCCTGCTGGGGTCCTGACCCCTCCCCCACCTGTCCTGTTCTCTCCCCTGGGTGCCTGACACGTCTAAAGGGCTGCCCCACTTGAGACATTGAGGCAGGAGCCGGCCCTAGCTTACACCTCGGAGTCTGCCTGAGACATTTGAAGATCCACATGCTTTGTGCCTCGAGCAGTGGCCCCAATTCACAGGGCCTGAATACCAGCATTGTCTCCCTCCTGGACCAAGAGTCTGACCCTTCCCTAAGAACGTTCTGCAACGGAGGCACATCGCACTTTACAGGAGGACCCTTGACCTCTCTGGGCACACAGCACCTTTCCCCCGACCCCTGGAGGACGCTACAACTTCACGGAGCCGGTCCCGCAGTGCTGGGAGACCGCTCTGCAACGGAGGCACATTGCACTTTAGAGGAGGACCCTTGACCTCTCTGGGCACAGAACACATTTCCCCCGACCCCTGGAGGACACTACAACCTCACGGTGCCGGGCGTGTTGTGGAAATATGGATTTTTCTGGTCGGTTATGTCCCCTATCTTGGACCCCAACGGTTCTATGTGCATGTCACAAGTACATGTATGTTCCCTCCAGTTCCAGTTATGAAGACGCAAATACATGTGCGTCCACCGTCAACATGTCCTCTGTCAGATCCGCCATGAATAGGCCGGATATTCCATTCCTAAATATGAAAGGCCACCGGCTTTATATGGTTCACTTATGCCATTTTACAGTCCAGGCAAGTAGGCCCTGATTCTGTCATCAAACTCCTCTTGCTTTCTGCCTCTGAAACCTCGAGTCTGAGCCTGCATCTGTGACCATGAACTTTGTCTCATTCTCTGCGCGGCTCACGAAGCCTGACATCAGCCTATTCTCTGCCAAGAACTGTATTTCACCTTCGAATTATCTGCTTCCCCCTCAGCCGATGCATTCCTGCCTAGTAGTTAAGTAAACATTCTTCCAGTTACCGAGCAAAAGGCCCGGCTTCTCTGTCCTTATGCAAGTAATTCATAGTCCTGTTACCATGGAATATTCCTACCCCCTCGCATCCAGTGTAGACACTTAGACGCTTGTACACGCACGCACAGTCAGTATAGAATAGATTCTGTCCGAGAGTCCTTCTTTTGTGGATAACATAGTTCTTTAAACATAGGATGTTAGATATGATTTGGGATTAGGTTGACTTGACCCCCCAGACTTTTTGTCTCCACATGTAGAGCTAAATGTCAAGTCCCCTTCACCCCCCTAGTTACACGTCAATTACACGTCATGCTGCTGCGCGCGCATCTATGCCAAGTATTATCTTATAGATCCACCTATACGTGACATCATGACCAATTATGTTCCTTTTTACTCCTTATTACACCCATTTTTGGTTACGCAGATAAATCGTCATTTTCCTTATCAATTGTTACGCCTACTGCATTCGCTTCATTGTAATGTATGTACTATAAAAGTTACTTCTTGTCAATAAAGTATGTACTTCACTTCCTGAACCTCCGTGGTGATGGAACTTGGAGCAACCGATTATAATCGATTATTGGAATAAAGCCCATTCCGAACCTCTAATACCACGGATTCTGCCTCTCATTTTACTGAGCTATTTTATTATGTTTCTGTAATCAAATTAAGTCCAGGTAAAGGAATTTTATTTACCACATGAATGGCGCCCGAACAGGGACACTTTCTCATCTCACGCGCCGGCGGTGAGTTGCAGGCCCGGTCTCCTGCCACAGCTGGACGGACAATAACGCGTACCAGCAGGATTTCCTGTATCTCCCTCCGGTCAAGCGGGGGCGACTGAGACTGCGATCAACACCCAGACGAGGCGGTGAGAAGTGCGAAGTATCCCGACCAGAGCCTAGCTGAGAGAGCAAGATCCGAGGTATACAGAGATCCACCAGTTCGAGGTCAAGCCCAGTTTCCGACGAGTCGAGTCGAGTCCAGTCCGGTTCAAGTTCAAGTTACCGAGGCCTTCCGTTTCCGAAGCTACCCGGTGAGTACCATTGCTGGGGAGGCATTTCTGACGTGCACATAGGTTGTGCCGGTCAAGACGGGTTTGGGTACACAAATCCGGTCTGCACTGTTTTAGCAGTGTATCTGTACTGTTTAGCAGTATATCAAGTATTCCGAAGTATCTAGTTATTGTCAAGAATTAAGCTTGGTGATTAGTTATGCAGACGATCATCATTGTTGTTTCAGTTAAAGGTTTAATGTTTAATGTTTAATGTGTTTAAAAACGTCCTGCATATTGTGGTATGAATGGTTGTTCATTATTGTGCTTTTGTATTAAGTGTGTTCAAGATTAAGTATCGGATCAGTTGTCAATATGCCGCTCTTTTCGAAATTAAGACAGATCACTACTAGGAAAGGGGTACTCGAAGAAGCCGTCCCTATTCCTCCTAGGGACACTCCAGGGCACTTCATGTATCACAAACATGGCTTAGACGCTATATTATTTCTTGATTTATGGGTAGACTACACCAAGGGATTACCAGAAAGTCAGAGGTGGCCCGCAGCGGGAACCTGGGATGCAGAGTGCATCATGAAAGTCGAGGAAGAGTTATGGAAAAGGAAAGTCAGACAGTCACAGAAAGACGCCGTTGAGTTATGGCGTAAAGAATCTCATAGACGCACAGAAAAAGCACGTAGACAGGAAGAGAAGAGTAAAGAGAGTTCAAATAAAGTTCGAGAAAATCTATTAATTGAGGAAGGTATCCGAGTGAAATCAGAACAAGTAGACAGACAAAGAAATGCCCTTATGAATGGTATGTATCCCCTTCTAGCCGAAGGATTACCTAAGTCTACTCCAGAGATACCGAAAGACTTGCCACCCCCATTATTCCCAATAAAGGTACATCCTAAGGGGCATCCTAGAACCGCAGAAGATGTTTTTCTTTCCTCATATTTAGATGACGCAGCTCCCGAGTATGCTAATTCCGCCCCGCATAGACCGCATACCAGGGAGGTCCAACGCCAAGATCCAGCACCCGTATCCCTACAGCAACAGATCGAGTCACAAGTTCCGGCAAGCACATCTGTTTCTGCATCTGTTCCTACAGCTACTTCTATAGCTGTGTCCACACCTGTAGTTGCTGTGTCACGTTCGACGAATCCTTTCACACCCGACACCCCAGATGGGGCCACGGGAGGTGCTACCAATATTTTTTCTACGCCACCCAGAATAAATAAACTTACTTTTCAAGAGTCAGCACATTCACGTACACCCAAACTCGTAAGTGCCCGTACGCTTAAGGAACTTCTTATAGATTGTAGATATGACCCGGTGCCCGGTAAAGAGGACGAAATGACCCTGGCATCATTGCGTATCAGACGAGCCGCAGTGTATTTAGGGAAGTTACCAGGAATGACTGCGCATCTAGATAAAATATATCATTTTGTCCAAACAGGGCGAGATCCAGAATGTATTAACAGAGCTATGGAATACCAGAAAGTAGAGATACAGGGGGAACTGTTACGTTTCCTTATAAATTGTGTGATCAGAAATCAAGACCGACCGGGGGTAGACCCGGAAGCAATGCAAATTCTTACGAGATGGAGCCAGAATATATCAGAAGGGTGACATGATAAGCAAAATTGTATAATAGCCATGTGCCGAAAGATCCGTAAAGAAATAGAACGCCTACACGAAGAGAGATTAGAGGCAGACGAGTTCGAACAAAGCGAGGAAGAAGGGTCAGGATTGCCCACAGGACAGTCAGACACCATAGCCTATGTAGGAAGAGGAAGATCTTGTAATAGTAATAGATGTCTTACTGACTCGATACGTCCGATATGTCCAGATAATAACAGGAATTTCCAAATACCTATAATTAATATAAGGTCTAACGAGCATTCGTTCCAAACCGCCGACAAACTACTCCGAGAACGAAGGGGTTATCATTTTCTCGATTCTATGGATGAACAAGATTTAGCCAGGGCAGCTGTCCATTGGGTGGACAGTCCCGGAAAATATAGTGATGATACAGTAGTACGCACATTTTTGAATCTCACCTCAGATGAACAGAGGTTAGTTGGGATTTATATGATTCAACAACTCATTATACTATATCGGAGTCAGCGTTCGGACCCTGGTCCCTTACCTGACATACTGACTGAATTGCTTATGAATAAATGGAGAGGTGCAGGTACTAAATTAATTAAAGAAATTCTAGAATCAAGAAAGCAGTATATTCTTTTTGTATGCTCAGAGCATGTCTCATTGCCCGTCAAGGAAAGAACCACGTATCACATGGATAGACAGAATCCCTTACGAGAAGTGCACCCAATAAAAGGCGAGGACAACGAGTTTCAGCGCGTATTTGTATATACGCCCATATCAAAAATAGAATTGTTACAAATGAAGAAAGTGGTACCCAGTCATGACAAAGATCCAGCGGGTTTTCACCGAGAAATTAAAGACATGTTACTCATGGGAGAGTATACCTATCCCGACATTATGACAATATTAAAGGTATTGATGCCTGCTGGCATTTATGAGAAACTCAAGGAAAAAGAGTGGGAGGTAGGAGACCAAAAGATAGAATGGTCAGTGTTAGAAGCTGAAGAAAAGGCCCGAACTGCAGGAGCAGGACTGGGGGATAAAACTAAAGCACTACCAGGTTTATTAGTACAGGTACTGCCACGTTTATTGACTACGAAAAAGGAAGATTGGGGTACAATTTCAGCCTGTAAACAGAAGCAAGATGAAGACACTAGTGATTACTATGCCCGATTTGAAAAATGTTTTGGTATAAATAGTGGCATAAAAGCAAGTAGCGAATCATACCCACATCTGTTTGTAACAAAATTAGTAGAAAATGCCCTGCCCCCAGTAAAGAATAGAGTATTAAAATTCGAGAGTACCTGGCAAGGTAACACTCCATCACAAATGTTACAAATGTTACAGTACCATCACAATAGAATTAGAGAGGAACAAGAACATGAACACAGACGCATGAAAGACACAAAAATGAAAATGCTAGTTTCTCAGACAGTTCCAGCTGAAGGACATAAAAAGGGTATGACACATTCCGATTCAGCAGGACCTGTAAAAGGGACATGCAATTATTGTAAAAAGCCAGGTCATTACGTACACGATTGTCCAGTTTTAAAACATAATATCGCCATAGGTAAAACACAAGAAAGACCACGGCCGTTTAGACAAGAGCAGAATGAACAAGGAGCTCTGCAGCATGCCCAGGCCATGCCAGCCGCACAACAGCCAATACAGTTTGTGCCAGCTGCACCACCATTGCCTGTTGCTGCCACACAGACAACAACACGACAAATGTATCAGACCGCACAGTATGAATATCCTGAGTATCAGAGATACGCATGAACTAGCCTAGAGAGGGAAGTTGACTTACCCCTTATCGAGATTCCTGTAGATCAAGAAGGACCTTATGTACATAGTGAATTATTAGGCCAAGATAGAACATTTTTACTCGATACAGGGGCAAGTCGAACAACTATAAAACGTAGTGAAGTTCCAGGGGCACCCCTCTCAGGCTCTCAGAATATTTCCCTTGGTTTTTCAGGAAAACCTATTGTTAATGAAGTATCACAGCCTCTGCCACTTACGATAGGACCTCTGACCCGAACTACAGATTTATTGCTTACTAAATCATGTCCAGAAAACTTGTTAGGGATAAAAACTCTGAAAGCTCTAGGAGCCATAATATGTTGTTCTCCGGAAGGAGTAAGGTTGTTTTTACGTGATTTTAAAGGTCACTATGTGTCTAGAGACATGGATCCCCGACTGCAGACTTTACCTACACGTCTATGGGCACAAGGCCCTACTGATGTTGGTTGCATGAATATTACACCATATCGAGTCACATTAAAGGCAGGAGTGGTGCTACCACGAATGCGACAATACAAGTTACCACCAGATGCTGTAGTGGCTTTACTACAAATCATTGACGAGCTCATTGCCCAAGGAGTAGTTGTGGAAACAGACTCCAATGTATGTAATTCACCGATAATTCCGATTCTTAAACGAACAGATCCTACGGCCCCGCCAGTATATCGATTGGTTATTGATCTGCGCGAGATAAACAAGTGCATTGTGCCACAATTTCCTGTGGTCCCAGATATCTCGTCATTACTGACAGCTATTGATTCCGAAGCAACATTCTTTACTGTAATTGATCTCAAGAATGCCTTTTTCAGCGTCCCAATAGATCCGGAAAGCCAATATTTGTTCGGATTTAGTTTAAATGGGCGTAGCTTTAAATTCTCACGCGCACCTCAAGGATTTACAGAAAGCCCCAGCATCTATAGCCAAGCACTGAAACGAGAACTTGACAGTATCCACATGCCAGTCAACACTGCCCTGCTTCAATATGTTGATGATCTGCTGATCACCGCGAGAAGCGAACCCGAATGTGAAAAAGCATCACTGACAGTTTTACAATTTCTAGCCGAAAAGGGGCACAAGGTGTCCCCTTCTAAGCTGCAATTCTGTGTCCAGCGAGTTGTTTATCTTGGACACTCGCTGTCCAAGGAGGGAAGGCAGCTTACACCGGACCGCATTCAGTTAATAGCTAACATGCCAATACCCAAGACACAAAAGGAGGTACGGGCTTTCATAGGCCTCACTTCATATTGTAGGCAGTGGATCCCTCAGTATGCATTTCTAGCAAAACCACTCATTCAGTTGACAACACAGGAGGCAGCCACATCGACTGTCCTCCCTTGGACTCAGGAACATACACAAGCTTTTGAAAGCCTAAAGAAAGCTTTATGTCAAGCACCTGTTTTAGCAACGCCATGTTACAGAAAACAGTTTACACTCTTTGTTACAGAACGCGAAGGTACTGCCTTGTCAGTACTCACACAGGAACAAGCAGGAGCACACAAACCATGTGCTTATTTTTCTAGTACATTAGATCCCGTAGCTCAGGCTTTGCCTGCATGCCTGAAATCAGTGGCAGCAACAGCTTTAGCAATCAGACAAAGCGATGCCATAGTGTTAGGACATCCATTGACAGTTCAAGTACCACACGCAGTAGAGGTTCTTGTAAATAGAACGCAAACACAACACTTGACTATAGCGCGACTTACAGGGTACGAACTTACATTGTTTCAGCCACATATAGAAATCAGACGCTGTAACACATTGAATCCTGCCACACTTTTGCCAGTAACCGGAACAGACCCACTAGCCCATGACTGTATTGAAGTTATTACAATAACGACAAAACCCAGACAAGACTTAACCGATGTCCCATTGTCAGATCCAGACCTGACATTGTATGTAGATGGTTCATGTATGAGAACAAGTACAGGAGAGTTAGTGGCTGCTTACGCAGTCACCACAGATACTGAAGTCATTGAAACTAATCGTATAAATACTTTGTCAGCTCAAGCCGCAGAGCTTATCGCTCTGACACAAGCCTGTATTCAAGCCACAAATAAAAAAGTCAACATATACACTGATTCACGTTATGCATTCGGAGTTGTACATGACTTCGGCGTGCTGTGGCGAGAGAGAGGTTATTTAACTTCCCACGGTGCCCACATTCAGCACGGACCCCTCATTCATGCCTTATTAGATGCAATACATCTACCCACTGCAATATCAATTATGAAATGTAAGGCTCATACGAAGGTTACTGATATCATTTCCCAAGGCAATGATCTAGCCGACAGAACAGCTAAACAGACTGCTCAAACTCAAACCCCCGACATGATAAAGACAATAGTCCCGACACCGACACAGTGTATGACAGTTAAAGATCCTACTCTTGACGTAATTGACATACAGACACATGCTACACCAGACGAAATAAAGAAATGGACCGAATTAGGAGGGATCCAAACGGATCAAGGATGGATGATGAAGGAAAAGTCTGTATGGTTCCTTCCTGATTCAATGGTCCAAGTTATAATTAACACTATACATAGTCCAGCGCATCTAGGAGAAAAAGCTATGCTAGACAGCATTCAACACATTTGGTACAATAAACATTTACGAGCAGCAGCCAAACAAAAGGTCCGTACCTGTATGATCTGTTGCCAGTTCAACCCAGGAAAAAGCGTTCCCGTAGAACAGGGTGGATTTCATCCTCCTAATCACCCTTTTGAAGCCCTCCAGATGGACTATATCCAGATGGAACGATGTCGAGGATTCAAATATGTTCTCGTAGTTGTCTGCGCTCTGTCCCGTTGGACAGAGGCATACCCGGTTTCAGATTACACTGCCCCGACTACTGCCAAACAGTTGGTTCGAGAATTCTTCCCACGATACGGTTTACCACGTGTTGTCTACTCAGATAACGGCCAGCCGTTCTCATCCGAATTAATGAAACATGTTTCACTTCTGTTAGGATATCAGTGGAAATTCCACTGTGTCCGACACCCCGAGGCAGCAGGTCTCGTAGAAAGACATAATCAGATACTGAAAATCAGATTGTCCAAAATATGCAGAGAGAAAGGTGTCGACTGGATAGTAGCGTTACCAGTTGCACTCTTTTACATGAGAATGGTAGCACACTCTCGAACAGGGCTATCCCCGTATGAGGTGATCTTCGGCAGACCACCAAATATGTGGGGGACGCCTATACCACGCAAAATAACTGATGTTGACTGTAATATGCTGACAGATTACTTGGCTTCCTTGATGTCTGCACTACAATCTTGTCGTTCACAGGTAGCTGCAGCCTTTCCCGACAACACTGAGGTGAAACCCCATGACGTAGTTCCGGGTGATCTCGTCTTTGTGAGAAATTTCGACCGAAAGACTCAGCTGGAGCCCAGGTGGAAATCACCCAAGTTGGTCCTGCTGACCACAAGGACCGCCGTGAAGATCGAGGGCCGCAAGGGCTGGATTCATTTAAGTCATATCAAGAAATTTCATGGACTATCCTCGGATATAGACATTGTGCCCTGCACTCCCTCACAGACTGATTCAAAACTTCCTTTGGTTGAAAAGACTGAAACCGAACTCTATAAAGTAAAATTGAGGCCTAGAACGTCAGACAATTTGATTGTTTAAGTCCTCTCCAAGGTGAAGCGGTTGAATTGTCTCTGACATGTATCCCTTGGACCTGAATAGAGAAAACACCCGGAAAATGTTGAAACGACAGGCGTATTGTAAATCACTGCGTAGCCACTGCATAGTGACGTTATTAATTTTGTTTTTCTTGAGTCTTTTAATAATTACTGCAAGTATATTGTTGCACATATATTACCCTATTTCTAGACATGTTTATAATGTTACTGCTGAACATTCTTTTAGTGACTTACCTCCGCATGAATTGTCTTATAGACTTGCGCTGCGCAATAACACTTTCATTAGTATGTTACATCATTCCCATCAGACTAGTAATGCCACCAATTGTTGGGTGTGTGGTCGGCTCCCTCCCTATCAGAATTATGAAGGAGTCCTGCCATTCTTTCCACATCCATTTACACATAATGGCTCCTGTGGAGCATGGTTTAGTTTAATCAATTCCATAGACTCAGACACAGCAGTTTACCAAGATCATTGGGTATGGGGAAACCTGAACCTAGTTTTACTCAAGGTCTGCTACCCTGACAAGGAGGGTCGCCCCAAAAGAACAGGAACTGATCTAGAAAATGAAGTATATGGATTAGGTAATTTTACACCTAATCTCATGATTCTAAATGTCGTATCCGAAGTTGAACTAGTCTTACCCACCATGTCAGTATTCCCAGCAAAGGGTGAATTGTGTGTAAGAAAGGCTGGTTCCATACATATGGGCCATAGTAAATGCACTACTATAGTAGAATTCAGTGATCAAGGCAAATCTTCATTTAGAGCTTATCGCCACTCCTACTTTATATGTGGTCAGACTGCATATATGCGTCTACCTCTAGATTGGGATGGTACCTGCTACATTGCATTCCTTTTGCCACCTGTTTTCCTAGCTCCTCCTGATTATTACAGAAATATTCATTTAGTACACAACAGAGAGCGGAGAGATCTCCCCATTGTCGATTACACTGAGACGGCATGGGACAAGTATGTAGATTTTAATAAAGGCATCTTTCCCTATATAGGTACTGTTACTAATAGTAAGCTGATACGTAGATTAACTAGAACCCTTGAAGCAGTAGTGAATGAGACTATTTCCGCCTTAGGCAATTTAACAGAAGAGCAGTCTGCTATGCGGATTGTTGTGCTTCAAAATCGTCTTGTCCTTGACGTCATCCTGGCTGATAGGGGCGGAGCTTGTAGGGTCATCGGATCAAGCTGCTGCGTATTCATACCAGAAAATTCGCCATCTGTATATAAAGCCATCACTCGCCTTCATAAGATTGTAAACCAGATACACCAGAACCCAGGCACTTGGACTTGGTCCAGTTGGTTTTGGAGTGTGATATCCGCCTGGGGATGGAGAGTTTTATCCTTCCTAGGTATTGGCCTTCTCATACTATTCAGTTGCTGTCTATGTCTACAATGTGGACCAGCGATTTGTGGTCTGTGTACCACATCGTGTATTCCACCACCAAGATTTCATTCGTCACGGAAGAAGAAAGAAGAACAAATGATGTTATATGAACAGATCAATGGATTGATGAAGATTGATATCTCTTGACGGGCAAGTAGGGGACAAGGAGGGAATGTGGAAATATGGATTTTTCTGGTCGGTTATGTCCCCTATCTTGGACCCCAACGGTTCTATGTGCATGTCACAAGTACATGTATGTTCCCTCCAGTTCCAGTTATGAAGACGCAAATACATGTGCGTCCACCGTCAACATGTCCTCTGTCAGATCCGCCATGAATAGACCGGATATTCCATTCCTAAATATGAAAGGCCACCGGCTTTATATGGTTCACTTATGCCATTTTACAGTCCAGGCAAGTAGGCCCTGATTCTGTCATCAAACTCCTCTTGCTTTCTGCCTCTGAAACCTCGAGTCTGAGCCTGCATCTGTGACCATGAACTTTGTCTCATTCTCTGCGCGGCTCACGAAGCCTGACATCAGCCTATTCTCTGCCAAGAACTGTATTTCACCTTCGAATTATCTGCTTCCCCCTCAGCCGATGCATTCCTGCCTAGTAGTTAAGTAAACATTCTTCCAGTTACCGAGCAAAAGGCCCGGCTTCTCTGTCCTTATGCAAGTAATTCATAGTCCTGTTACCATGGAATATTCCTACCCCCTCGCATCCAGTGTAGACACTTAGACGCTTGTACACGCACGCACAGTCAGTATAGAATAGATTCTGTCCGAGAGTCCTTCTTTTGTGGATAACATAGTTCTTTAAACATAGGATGTTAGATATGATTTGGGATTAGGTTGACTTGACCCCCCAGACTTTTTGTCTCCACATGTAGAGCTAAATGTCAAGTCCCCTTCACCCCCCTAGTTACACGTCAATTACACGTCATGCTGCTGCGCGCGCATCTATGCCAAGTATTATCTTATAGATCCACCTATACGTGACATCATGACCAATTATGTTCCTTTTTACTCCTTATTACACCCATTTTTGGTTACGCAGATAAATCGTCATTTTCCTTATCAATTGTTACGCCTACTGCATTCGCTTCATTGTAATGTATGTACTATAAAAGTTACTTCTTGTCAATAAAGTATGTACTTCACTTCCTGAACCTCCGTGGTGATGGAACTTGGAGCAACCGATTATAATCGATTATTGGAATAAAGCCCATTCCGAACCTCTAATACCACGGATTCTGCCTCTCATTTTACTGAGCTATTTTATTATGTTTCTGTAATCAAATTAAGTCCAGGTAAAGGAATTTTATTTACCACAGTGTGCCGGGCGAAGACCGGGCCAAATCGGGCCCGTCTTAGCCTGGCAGAGACTGGACTGGGCAACGGCTCTAAAATCTACATCTAAAGGCACTTTGGACATAGATTACTTGCTTTTCAAGCATTTTAGGGATTACTACCCACTGTATAAAAGAAACTGTGGACTTGTAGATTGCATGGTATAATTGTATGTTTGTTTGTAAATGTCTGGCGGGGTTGAGTGGGAATACTCAAGCTTTTAACTTTTAATTGACTAGTTTTTGTACCCTTACTTGGGAGATACACAAAGATATAGTGATAGTGATACCTCGGAAAACGATGGGGAAGAGAAAAATACAAAGTGCTCTAATTAAAAAGCAAAAGGTATCAGGGACGCAACCATGCCAAAGTCTGCTTAGTTACCTCACGGGGGCCGTGGGTGCAATTGAGCACCAGATTGTAACAGTAGAGGAAGCTCTTAATCCAGGGATCCCTCGTACAGAGGGGGTCCCCCCAACGGCCAATATATCAAAAGAGTGACCTGTGTTACCTTTATCGGTACCTAACAGTTTACCAGGAGTAAATGGTTGCAAAGCAAACTTACAGGATAAAAAAGCAGTGAGCAATGACGATTTGGATATTCAACCTCGGATAAAGCGGGCTAGAAACCCGGATTGTTCAATCCACACTTTAGATGAGAGTTTAACGGATATTGAGCCTCCACTTAAAGCCTTGAAAAAGTCCAAAAGAGACAAACCTCTATTAGTGACACACAATACAGCTGGTAGGGGCGAATTAAATCCCAGGGTAAATTTGCGTACCCAGAATGAGGTCATAAATTTAAAAACAAAACTGGACGCGTTAGATACATTCTTAAGAGAAAGCCTAGGTAGCCTAATACATAGAATTGGCCTTATAGAAGAGACTTTAACCAAAAGATCAGTTATACCCCACTCTCCCGATCAACAGCCCTCAGTCCAAGTGGGAAATCGTGAATGCCTTCCCAAATGCAGGACACTTTGCAATATTGGCAATAATCCTGGCCACACCGAGAAATAACACATGCCACCCATAACATCACACAAAATACCACCACGGCATACACAGCGGCCCTCTCGACCGCTCCTGGCACAGCCCCCAATAGGATTAAGTATCATTCAGTACCCAACAGCCCAAAGATGGCCAGTAACATGAACATTATTGTCACAGATTTAGACCCCCTGCTTATCCCAGCCCACTCCCCTGTAGTACATTTGAGAAATCACCCAGCAAGCGAGTTGAACATGGGGGAAATAGCAAAGGTTTGGGAGGAAAAGATATTTACAAATTTTTGTTTTGGAATGTAGCAGGCCTTAAAACAAAGGTGACCAATATACTATGGCTTTAGTTTGTGAGTAACTATGAGATATTGAGTTTACAAGAAACCTGGGTGGAACGGCCAATACACATTTGCGGATACAAACCCTTCCATATGCCTGCAGTTCCGTCATCACATGGAAGAGCGAAGGGGGGCCTCTGTACCTACATTTAAAACTATTTGAATTTAAAACAAATTGTTTTTAATGTTACAGATCAGTTTTATCAAATTATCAGTCTTCACATAGATCAAGCTTGTAGTATTATTTTACTGAATTTTTATAATAATGCTTCATCTGAGCAGATTGAGGGATTAATGGGAAAAGTGAGTAGGGAACTACATAATTTACAATCATGTATAACAAAGGAGACCTGCATCATCTGGGGCGGGTGTTTTAATTCCCCTATGTGCCAGTACATGAACAATCGAGTATTTGGCATATCGTGTGATAAGGGCCCTAGTTTTGCACATTTCCCACATACCTCTTATGGGGACCTTCTGAACGACATTATGTTTACATTTGATCTTGGGTTCGTTAATGATTTATGTGGTCCTATGGTCCCACTTCAGCCCACTTATAATGGTCGAGGGACCTTTTCTACTATTGACCATGTGTTTGCTTCGAGTAGATTTTACTACACACGACATAGCGCTTAGCGATCATTTTCCCATTAGTATGGGTGTAAAGGTAATTACTAACAGAACTAACATTAGAAAAGAGCCTAACCATTTAGTGGAAAACATTTAGCTGAGCAAACAAAATGGATACGCACTGAAATGGGAAAATGTGGACCCTGAGATTTTTACTACTAAGGTTGTTTTGAATTGTAAAGATATGCTCTTAACCTGCCTGGATGATGAAGCATCACCTCCTGATATTTTAGATAATTTTTTAATTATTTCAAGTTTCGTTAAGGAAACTCTTCGTATGAACACAAGTAAGAAAAATAAACAAACACAAGGCTGGTTTAATACCAGCTGTACAAAGGCCTATTCCAAACTCAAAAAAGCCCTTCATGCCGGGAAAAAAAATCGGGATAACATCAGAGAGGCAAGACGCGAATATAAGAAGGCATTGGGAGTTAGAAAGTTGGCACTTAAAGAGGAAGCCTGGCAAGCGTTGCACGATGCCTCGGTCAACCGGGGTCCCGCAGCCTTCTGGAAAGCTGTTAACGCCCCTTTTTTGGCCAAAAATGATAAAGCAACCATAGAGATCGCCATCACTGAACACGAATGGATATTTCATTACTCTAGTTTGTATAATAATCCACTGTTGTATAAACAGGGAACTTCAGTAGGTGGGGACGACGTTATGATACTACCGACTTCATTATGACTTATCCTTAGATTTTACCCTTAAGGAAGTCAATGCGGCCATTAACTTAAGGTCTGGAGGGAAGGCGGCAGGACCAGACGGCATCCCGGTGGACCTTTTTAAGTCTAATTTATCCCTCTGAGGACCACTCCTAACACAGGGTTTTAACTCTTGCTGTTCGCAAGGATTTTTACCAACCTGGTATGACTCAATCATAGTCCTCATTTTTAAAAAAGGGGACAGGGCAAACTGAGCGTGTTATCGCCCAATTTCATTACTCGACACTACAATTAGGATCGTGGGTCAAGTCCTGTTTGATAGGTTGCAAGCATGGGCAGAGGAACACTCAATTTTAAGTGACTTACAATATAGGTTTCGCAAGGGATTGGGCACAATAGAACAGGGCTTAAATTTACACATCATACTAGAAAAGTAAACAAAAGCAAAAAAGGAAAGGCTGTATGTAACGTTCGTTGATTAAACAGCAGCGTTCAATTGTGTCAACCATGAGAAACAGAGGCAGCTGTATTCAGGGTAGGGGTGGGCGGAATTTGCGAAATTAACTTTTGCAATTTATCGCGAAAATGCTACAAATCTCCGCAAACACGCCGGAAATATTGCGAAGACGCGGAAGTTTTTTTCCCGCCTGTTCGCGGTATTTTTTGCGTGATCGCAGGTCGCCAACTTACCCATGTGGTTGCTCACAGGCTTGTTTTCACTTGTCCCGCCCTCTCACGATGCTTACTTCCTGTTCCGGGTCGCGCAATGCATGATCGCGCCCGTTTTTACTTGATCGCATTGCTTTTTGCTTGCTCGGGGAGAAAATATCGCGCAAACGTGCGCACGTGGTCGCAATGGGCGCGGCCATCTTGTTTTTCACTCTATTGCATGGTTCTGGGGCCTGTTTTTCAATCCTCTCCAAATCTTTTCAATCCTTGATTTAAACCCACTTTTTTTTTATCTTTCTTATTTATTATTTATCTTACTATTTTCCAGCTTCTATATTTTTTGTTTTTGTCTCCTTTTTTTGTTTTTTAGCTACTTTTTCTCTTTCTATTGCCTGCTATTATTTATTTCCTTTACTTCTTTAATTTTATTACCTTTTCTTACCCCAGAACCATGTCTAAGGGTAGGGCTGGTGGACGACGCAGTCAGAGCCGCGACCGCCTTCCTTGCGGAACGCGGCGCCCACAAGGGGTGCAGGCACAGGCCTTATTTGGGGAGGTGGAGTTGGCTGCACTAATTTTCTTTGTGCAGCGCCACCTCCCCTCAACCCTGGCAGCAGGTGGTAGGCCTGGGTCCGGGTACGGCCTCCGGGAGCGTCGGCAGCGGTGGGGGAAGGTGCGCCGGGCAGTGTCACGTTTCTCTGGGGTCCGGCGCACCCAGGCGCAGCTCGCGCACCAGTGGTCCGACATCCTAGACCGTGAGCAGGACCTGCTGGACCTGCTAGGAGTGGAGGTCCCGGGGCTTGGTGAGTACCTATTTAATTATTACAACTTTGTGTCTGTTCTTCTGCTCTGTGTTATATATTGCGAATATCTTTTTTTCTTCCAATCAGCTAGAATGTTGCTGCTTACATTCCAGGTTAATTACGTTTAAAAGTCTTCTGTGATTATGACACAGGTGCTCTTCTGCGCTACTACTAATCTTACTTGTTTGCAACTTTGCGTTTGCTTAGCATGATTCTTTACAAGTTTATTTTAGAGAAATTAAGTTATGTAATGCTACAGTGACTCTAGTCCACTCCTTACTTTGTCCTGTCACTAATAGATAGGGGCGGATTGATACTTAGGTTTAGGTACTTTGTATGAGCTTCTAATTTGTTAGTGGTATGCCTGATGTCCCCTCAGTTACGTGACGTGCTGCTAGTACGGCAGTCTTTATTAGAAGTTTAGAACCTTTTCTAGTTTGTTCAATGAGTGGTGGTAATTGGCTTAGCACTAGCAGAACATCAGCATCAATCAATCAACCCAAAATTTGGTGTATACAAAAAATGTAGTCATATGTCCTCCATGATTTAACCATATGCATTGTTGAGGAATAAAGTGGAAATGCATACTTAATGTACAATTGGCATGCCTGGAATAGGTGGGCTAGGTTGGGTGGTACGTCGTACTTCGGCTTTAGTTGTAACTTAGTATTCTGGAATCAGAATGGAAGACTGGATTACTGTTGATAAATAGTAACTTAAGTAGTCGATCTGCGAATCCCCCGATATTACTTGTTGACCAGATGAGATCGGTCAATTTAGTTATTGCAATTGTTGTTTACATAAGTGTTTTTTGACCGTTGTTGAAAAATATTGAATTTGTTTGACACCATCCATCAATGTTTGTCTCTTTCTTATATCTTTCCTGTTCATCATTCAGCACCCAGGGGTAGACAGACAGGGAGTGGGGGTTCGGCGGGACAACAGTCTGAACAGCACCAGGAGGACACTAATGAGGGCTCCTCTGCTGGCCTCAGTAAGTCTTCTTGTTTTTAATAATATTTCTTATTCCATAACTTTTACTGCCACATATTTTTCCCGAACTATTGTTTGTTTCCAAATGCTATTTTTTTACCAACAATTATCCTTCGATCTGTACGGTTTCAAAAATCTTATCCCTGCCTCCACTATGATGACTCTCAATACTACTACTACTACTAATACTATCAGTCTGTCTGTACTGTAGTAGCTAGTCTTGCCCAGTTGGCCAGTGCCACTCTTTATGTGAAAGGTTGTAATATAAAACTCATATTCACCAGTAGCTCGAGCCATTGAGTCCAATCCTTTGGGTCGTCGTCTTGTACTACTTCTACTCTTATTGATCTTGAGTCTTTGTTAATCTTGAGGCTTTGAAAATTCACAGCAACAAAAGCCCAACCAGATGTATTACTATTTTGATATGATAGCCTATAGGACATACTACTACTGTTGTAGGGATCTTGCACATACACAGACATTTGCACCAGAAAATAGGATGTTGGTGATGGTAGGTTGGACCTTCCTCACACACCTCAATCAGAAATTCAGCACCCACCACAATTCCACTGCTCGACTATAGTACTGTCTTGTCATAACTATTAGGTCTCCGAACCCTCCCCCCAAGATACCCAACAAGTAGACAACCCAGAACATAACACACCCAACCTCTCAGTCGTGGAAGCAATGCACATGCACACCCTTACTTTAATTTGCTCACTCGTGTAAGTGAGTCCACACCAAATACCACCAAGTCTATGTAAGTTCAAAATGTTTATTTTGAATTGAGAACAAAGCTCTGTACATTGTTTTATTATAAAATGCAGCACCAACCGGAAAATAATAACATTAAAACAATATACATTGTTACACTTATACAGTTGGGAATTAAATCATGATAACTGAACAGTGGTGGAAGGCAGCACCACCATCCCCTAGGAATTTAGGGGCAGATTAATGACGACTGGCGCATCCCTGCATATCAGCAGGGATGCGCCAGTTATTATGCGCCACAGCTGCGCCACCATGGATGCGCCGCATTTATAATGCGGCACACCATGGGGAAAAAACGGCACAGATGCGTGACGCATCTGTGCCGAAAAGTGGCGCATTGCTGGAGTTGCGTCGCAAGCGTTGGCCGCCAAGGCACGGTGCTGGAAGCTGGAGACAATCCAGCGGGAATACCGGCGGCTGGTGGTCTTAGCCGAGGAGGAGGAGGAGACTGCGGAAGCAATTCTTCAATCCTCCTCCAGTGCCCCGGGCCCCAGCCACCGCCCTCCAGCGGTACGGTGCCACTGTCTGGCGGCTGCCCGCCGCCACCGTAGTGCCATCTCCGGTGCCCCCCCCCACTGTGGCTGCAACTGCTGCGCACTCAGACGCCGCGTCACCCGTTTAGAGGGCTAGATGCGTGTCCTCCTTGAGTCCCGCCCCACACCTTAGTCCCTGTCATCTTGTTCTGCCCCTTTTTCAATTCTTGTTTCAACTTGTTTGGGCGTTACGGACTTTTTCTCCTATGGACATTGGTTGGGGTTAGGGAGGGGGGTGGGTCAGCTTTTGTGGGTTTAGTTTATTTTTGTTAGGGTAAATTAAATATATTTTTCTATGTTACATGCAATGTTGTTAATGTTTTGTAGGTGGGGTAACTGTTTTATATCACACTGTTTCCTTGCTGGTGCATGGCCGCCCATAGCCTGTGTTTGATTTAAATAATTGGCTGACTGTATAAGACACAAACAGATAGATGCGACACACCTCACTCATTGACTTGTCCTTCTAGTACTTTCAGTCTGTCCTCTAGTCTATGCATTCTTTATCTGGACTGGTGTGTGAAAATGAAATCATTAACAACATGTCCATTATTAATTCTGCCTCCCCCAAACTTCTCCCTTACCGGTGCTTGATGTTTATGTCCAACTGTGGCACAGCAATGGCTGCATGGTGAAGATGGTTTCCTTTTTCATACATGCCATGATTGGGGTGGTGGTGGTGGTAGTATAGTAGTAGTAGTAAACACTGGCAGGGCGGCAGCATTTGCAAAAAAAGAAAAGGAGACAGTCAATCGCCTTTCAGAGACTGTTAGAGGAGTAGTAGAATGAAGTACAGTACAGAACTTACCAAGCAACAATAATATGCTCAAATTTTTGACAACAAAACATAATGGTGGTTGGGATAGCCTACTAGACAGAGTTACAAACTATAGTTGTGTCGAGTCACTTGACTAGGCCTACAGCCTAACTGTTAGTGCTGTATATGAGGAATGACAACAAACAAATCCAATCAATGGCGGCAATTCATGCTGAGGTATATGTTCCTTTGTTAAATAAAATAACCTCTGAAATATCCTACTCATGGGTGGGCAACTGGGCAAGCAGAAGAAGATCATCGCTCTGCCTTGAAATTGAAGTAGTGTTGCTTTCGCCACATCCGCCCCAGCAAGTGTGTGATTAAGTATTCGTATACATTTAATTTAGTCACACCTCGACAATAAGTCACACAGCCCGGGGGAAGAGTGTTAGGGTTTGTTGAATGGATGGGAAGGGGGTTTTTGGGAAAGGTTTGACATAGAAAAACAGTATGCATGGACAAACAAACAACAATCATTGAAGACTAACATATCCATATGTTAAGGGAGAAAAAGGAAATGGATGCATTATGATGAGAGACCCGGATTACATACACTTCTAGTTCTTGTTCTGTTGTTCCGGCCTTAATACTTTTACAGATAGCAAATAGAAATTTTAAATATTGGTAGGGAAGAATTGTAAACACAGAGCGAACCTAATGATGATAATAACAACTCCAAGAACACACTGTTGTAAAGCTTGTATACAAAATATTCATCAAATAATTTAAAAGAAGATTAAAGTGGATACTGTTACTGTGTTATCCTGGTAAAAAATGGGGACTGGATTTGCATCTCGGCATTCCTCTTGCTCCTCTCGTCCATCAATCTTGGGTGTGTCGCTTCGCCACTCGCCACTGCCCGGCTGGAAAAAACATGTTGATTTATTGGTAAGGTAAGTGTGCATTGTAATGTTTTCCAAAGTATAGGGCAAGGCCTGGCCTGTAATTGTAGATGGAAAACCAAAGGGGATATTGAGAAACAAAGTTTAAACAAATGCACACCTTATGGTGTAGTGCAACAAGAACACTTTCCGAGGTGGCATGTATGCATCATCTCAGTCTACTCTAGTCTGTTTCCAGCATTGACCTTCAACAATAACAGGAGAGAGCAGGCCCACAGTGCTTAGCAGTAGCACATCCTACATTAAGACTTTAGAGTACTTTTTATTTTTTTAAAGAGTTGGACAAACGCAAAGCACATTATCCATTCCAAACATAGCATTTTACAGTTTAAGTTAGTAAAATCAATGCACCGCAGTCATCCCACCGCTACACTCTATTCCACTTCTACACAGACATTTGGGTCTTCTGTGGTTGTTGTTGATGTGTTTACCTTTAGGCTTTTACGTTTTATGCCACTCATGAAATGTCCTCCTGACTTCATCATCATCTCCGATACTTTTACTGACTGAGTGTGAAGATCGGCCTGCAGTATAAGTAAAATTTTTATTCCACAACAAGAGTAGAAATATTACTGACTTGAGTCATTCTTTAGTGTGTACAGAAAGATAGATTACTAGTACACTTTGACTTCACTTTGTGCACAACAAACAAACAACGAAAACGCAAAGACCAATCGCTCAGAGTCAGGTGTCCAATGCATGCCATTAATTGTCATTACCTGTTCCTTCTCATCTTAAGTTAACGGGCCATCTATTTCGCCATCATCATGATGGACGGTGCTGTTGTGTCAATCATACTCATTGCGCAGATTGAGTGAGTCCCCTTCCTGTATTGAATTAAAAGCAATGTATCACCTAGCTGTAGGAGAAGTACAAATTTAATATTTGCAAAAAGGGGAAAATTGAATTTACCTTGAGTTAAGTTTAGTGTGTTCTGTAGAAAGTTGATTAGTGGCAGTGCACAATTACATAAATTCATGCACAACAAAATCTAAATCATTCAGTCTGCGACTCTGCGTCCAATGCATGCCATCAATCATTACCTGTTCCATCTTATTTTCAGTTAATGGCCAGTCTCTCTCGGCTCTGAAAGGAGGATAGCTATAGTAGTCATCTGATTCATGCTCCACTTCTTTTGGAAGGACTAGGAAAGTTTGAATTTGTTGTTGTATTATTTTACCATCATCCAATCATCATTCATGAGGGAAATGGAATTGAGCAGGAGATTCAGTATGATGGAGCGGAGGAGCTTGATTCGGAGGACTGTACTGTCAAATTGCAGACACCTGAAACTTGTATATTAAATTAGAAGAGTAGAAGACGGTGGTAATGGATTTGTTGTGATTCACAAGTTTGTAACCGGAACGACAGACACACAAGCAAAGGGGGGGAAAAAGGGAGGAAGACAGTAAGTGCAAGCCTAATTGTCAGGGAAGTATAGCTCGTCCTCCAACTCTGGGGGTTCAGCCAGTAGTAGGTAATCATGTGACGCAATACTTCCGTCACCTGAGTCGCTGTCCTCATCTTCCTCCATTGCTTCATGTATTGTGTAATTCGGTGGTATGAAGTGCTGATTCATTTTGATCATTGTTAACCTCTCCACATTTTTGGGCGATAGACTGGTCCTTCTCAATGTTACAATGGAACCAGCAGCACTGAAAACACGTTCGGAAGAGACACTTGCGACAGGGCAAGCCAGATAGCTTATCGCCAGCCTGCTGAGCTGTGGCCATTCAGACCTTTTCCTATACCAATACTGCAATGGGTTTTGATCAATGTACACCTCTGTTGGGTCGTCCAGATAGGCCTGGACAATCCGCTCAATGTTCAGGGTTGCTGCTGGTAAGGTTTCGGGCTCTTTTCTCTGTGCATCAGCACTGTGCTTATTAATGCCTAACTTTACATACCATTCGTGTGATGATTGTACTCCGCCTACTGATCCAGTTATTGTTGCTGTGGTCGATAGTGATGGTGAGTCTTGTGATCCAAACGCACTGCCCTCAGCCGACGAAGTTGCACTTGATCCTGCATGGCCGCTGCAGTACTTCTTGTGGGTTGATCTTGCGGGCTTTTAATTAGCAGCCGTTTGTTTTCCAACTTACTGGCCGCTTCAGCTATGCAAGTTTTATAGCGGGCAACATCAATCTCGGAAAAAGCAAAGAATGTCTTCAGTCCAAATTTTGCACGTGGATCCAGAATTGTAGCACAAATGTAATTTTCTTGTGACAACATTTTATTTTGTATCCTTACATTTTCAGCTAAGCGACGGGATAAGCTCTCCACCAAGTCATGAGCTTCCCTTTTGTCCTCTACTCCGACACATTATTCAGCTGATGCTCTAGCATTTGCAATAATGGGATAGCTTGGCCCATTTTACAGTCCTCCTTGCTGACTTCACGTGTGAAGACCTCAAAAGGACAAAGCATCTCAGTCAGGCACTTAATTAGGCTCCATGGCTCCAGCTCAAGGTTCATGCCTTTAACAGTAGCATCCCCTTTTCTTTTCCAGACATATTCATGGAGTGACCTGTACTGCTCATACAGACGATCAAGCATGTAATACGTTGAGTTCCATTGTGTTGCCACCTCCTGGATGAGTGCCTTGACTGGCATTCTATGTTCACGTTGGATGATCCTCAGCTGCTTCCGAGCTTTAAAAGAATGGCTGAAATGAGTGCATATTCTTCGGCAGATGGCCAGTAAATTGCTGACTATGGGTTATTTTTTCAGAAAGTCTTGAACTATAATGTTTATGCAGTGCGCCAAACATGGAACCCTGAAATAGGAACCAGGTGCCATGGCCTTGAGTACATTACTGCCATTGTCTGTGGCAACAAAACCAATACCAAGCCCTCTTGGCCGCAGCCATTCAAAAACCTTGCTGCGAAACTCGTGTAAAATGTTTTCAGCCGTATGAGATTTCTCCATGGCGAACATGGCTACAGTTGCATGTTTCCGAGTACCTTCAAAAATTGCAGCTGTGTCAACAGCACGTCGTGCAGATAGCTTATCTCTAACCCCCACAAAAGAGATCTAGTGTGCAGTGATGCACATGTAATCTGTGGCTTGGGAACTGGTCCACATGTCTGTTGTCAGGTGGATATTGTGAACATCACTCTGCTGCAAAGCTTGTCCAACCAATTCCAGCACATCATGATGTAGTGCCGGAACAGCAATTCTTGTGAAATATGACCTTCCATTTAGGGCAGATGGCAGACACAAATTCAAGGAAACCCACCCCTTCCACAAATGAAATAGGAAGAAGGTCCAGCGCTAACATTTTAGCCAGCTTCGCATTGTACAACCGTGCCGTTGGGTGGTTGCGTTGGAACTGCCCCTCCAACCTAAACATGCGCCCAATGGTAGGCTGGATTACTTTCCTTTGTGGTGCTGTTTTCATGAACCCACTTAGGCTCAATGACACAGATTGTCTCATTGCAGTACTCGGTCGCCTTGGTGTCTCAGCCTGACTCAGAGTATGGCTCTTACTGCGGTGCCACTCTGATGTTACTGAGGAGGATGTGGGTGATACCACTGCACTACTGGGGACAGGGCTAGAAATGCCTCCCTCTTCTTCACCTTCCACCGCAATAATATCGCTCCCTGATTCTTCCTGACCAACTTCAATGGGTTGAGTTTTTCTCCTTTCTTTTAACTGAAGTAGGTGATTCTCCCACACAATAGTGTGGTGTATTCTGAGATGACTTGCTTGTCCTCCGGTACCATAGTTTGTACCAAGCTTACCACGCCGAACACCTTGATGACAAATTGAGCATATAGCAACGTTCTCCTCCTTGGTGCTAACAGAAAAAAAGTCCCAAACTGGGGAGGAGAACTTTCTGGCACTGCTGGATGTGCCACTTTCAATACCAGATGAACTGGAGGGTGTGCTTGAAATGTGACCTGGTGCACCTAGACTGTGACTTTTACTACCACTACCTACTGAGATGGTTGAGCTGGATGTAGGTCCCTGCCGGGCCTTGGAAAATATGGCAGCTGGAGGTAGTGGTGGTGTAAGCTGTGTTGGTGATATCCGTGCTACATGCCGCTCAGTAGCAGCCTTTCTGGATTGAGGTGAGAATGTTGGTCTCCAATCCTTTTGGGGCAGGAGTAATGTGCGTGATGACTGGCTCTTCTTCATCAACATCATCATCATCACCCCCCTCTTCTACATCTACCTCCATAACTCTAAGTTCTTCTGGGACCTTCCTTTTCAGAAGCATTGTCTTGTGGCGTTTATCACTCTCAGACTGAGCTGGTGGGATCCAAGTGGCATCCCGATCATCAGAAGCGGGGCTTGAAGAAGAAGATGATGGACTAAGCCTCCTTTTCCTTGCTGGTGGTCTGGAAGACAATAGATCTTCTGAAACAGTGGTTTGACTTTGCTCCACTTTGTCTGCAGGAAGCTCGATTTCCTGAAATGCCCCTACGTTAGGAGCAACAACTACTATGGTGGGCTGTTGCGGCTGCTGCTGTTCTTGTTGCGGATGCTGCTGTTCTTGTTGCGGCTGCTGCTGTTCTTGTTGCGGCTGCTGCTGTTCTTGTTGTGGCTGCTGCTGTTCTTGTTGCGGCTGCACACTTATCTGCAGTGTTTGTGCCTGCGTTGAACTTGATTGTGTACTACTTTGTGGTAATGACATTTCTTCAACAACGCTGCTCGTTAGTAGACTGGCTACCTCTGCGACACTAAAGTCCTTGGGCCTAGGTTGGTGTGGTTGGACCGCTGTGCTGCTCCCAGCTTGGTTTCCGGACAACGCTGCTGCAGGTGTAACTTTTTGGGTGCCAAAAAAAACATTGGCCGGCACACCACCAGTCGTGGTTAATGGCACTTCCTTTTTCTGTTCCTTCTTCTCACCGGCAACTTTCTTGGTACTGGACCTGGTAACTTTCTTTGGGGCCATCTTCTTCAGATGTCAGGCAGGATGCAGATACACAACAAGTTCTGGTCACACGTGGATGTGATGCGCAGCAGGACTTCTGTCTGGCTGGCAGTACAATGGGTAGCCGGGTGATGCTGATGACACCTCCTCCTCTGTCTTTTGTGCACCTAAAACGAAATAAGTCAGGAGAAGAACATTAGTGAAATGTTGCATTTGTTGTTGTGATTCAGTTACTTAGTACTGTACTAGTGCAAACAAAAAATATACTCTAGCCATTTATGACTTTTTTTTTTAACAAGGGCTATGTTTTAGTACTGTGTACAGTCACACACTACACTCTCAGGAAGGATAGGAAAGTTAATAATAACCACCAGAATAAAAATGTAATGGAAGTGGAGTGGACCCTATTTGCCATTACATTTTTTGAGCATCTCGGCATCCTTAGAGCTGCTGCTGGCAAAGGGGGTGGATGGATGGAAGCAGTAAGCCAAATAGCCAATAGGAAAACCATGCAGGCCTATGGCAAAAGCAGGACAATAATAACTCCCAGTCCAAACACAAAATAAGGCCACCAGCCACATGGCCACTCACAAAACACAAACAAGCAGGGGGCCTGGGAAACACCAGGAGCTGACAAAAGGCCTATAAAAGCCAGCTAAAGGCTGCATGCTAAAGCACACTGCTCTGCCTTTTTAATGCAACAAAATGGAAATACGAACATTCACAGGCCCCAAAAAGGTCTGCAGGGTGCATGCATTGCACACCAACACACCAGACACATACAACAAAAGCATGTCTTTAAGACAACCAACATCAGAAAGGCCACCCCCAAAAAACACACTTCCCCAACTCAATCCAATGCCATCCATGCCCTAAATGATGTCTAAATTCAACAGACCACACAGAAAACACTTGATTAATAAAGCTGTGGCTACCTGCTCTGATCCTAGTGGATGAAAAAGCAGGCCTGCTGGCAGACAAGGCCAGGCAAGCTTGCAGGCCTAGGCTTCAAAATGGCCACCAGCCACATGGCCAGGCCCAACAACATCAGAAAGGCCAGCCCAAAAAACACACTTCCCCAACTCAATCCAATGCCATCCATGCCCTAAATGATGTCTAAATTCAACAGACAAACAGAAAACACTTGATTAATAACGCTGTGGCTACCTGCTCTGATCCTAGTGGATGAAAAAGCAGGCCTGTTGGCAGACAAGGCCAGGCAAGCTTGCAGGCCTGGGCTTCAAAATGGCCACCAGCCACATGGCCAGGCCCAACAACATCAGAAAGGCCACCCCAAAAAAACACACTTCCCCAACTCAATCCAATGCCATCCATGCCCTAAATGATGTCTAAATTCAACAGACCACACAGAAAACACTTGATTAATAAAGCTGTGGCTACCTGCTCTGATCCTAGTGGATGAAAAAGCAGGCCTGTTGGCAGACAAGGCCAGGCAAGCTTGCAGGCCTAGGCTTCAAAATGGCCACCAGCCACATGGCTAGGCCCAACAACATCGGAAAGGCCACCCCAAAAAAACACACTTCCCCAACTCAATCCAATGCCATCCATGCCCTAAATGATGTCTAAATTCAACAGACACACAGAAAACACTTGATTAATAAAGCTGTGGCTACCTGCTCTGATCCTAGTGGATGAAAAAGCAGGCTTGTTGGCAGACAAGGCCAGGCAAGCTTGCAGGCCTAGGCTTCAAAATGGCCACCAGCCACATGGCCAGGCCCAACAACATCGGAAAGGCCACCCCAAAAAAACACACTTCCCCAACTCAATCCAATGCCATCCATGCCCTAAATGATGTCTAAATTCAACAGACACACAGAAAACACTTGATTAATAAAGCTGTGGCTACCTGCTCTGATCCTAGTGGATGAAAAAGCAGGCTTGTTGGCAGACAAGGCCAGGCAAGCTTGCAGGCCTAGGCTTCAAAATCGCCACCAGCCACATGGCCAGGCCCAACAACATCGGAAAGGCCACCCCAAAAAAACACACTTCCCCAACTCAATCCAATGCCATCCATGCCCTAAATGATGTCTAAATTCAACAGACACACAGAAAACACTTGATTAATAAAGCTGTGGCTACCTGCTCTGGTCCTAGTGGATGAAAAAGCAGGCCTGTTGGCAGACAAGGCCAGGCAAGCTTGCAGGCCTAGGCTTCAAAATGGCCACCAGCCACATGGCCAGGCCCAACAACATCGGAAAGGCCACCCCAGAAAAACACACTTTCCCAACTCAATCCAATGCCATCCATGCCCTAAATGATGTCTAAATTCAACAGACCACACAGAAAACACTTGATTAATAAAGCTGTGGCTACCTGCTCTGATCCTAGTGGATGAAAAAGCAGGCCTGTTGGCAGACAAGGCCAGGCAATCTTGCAGGACTAGGCTTCAAAATGGCCACCCGCCACATGGCCAGGCCCAACAACATCAGAAAGGCCACCCCAAAAAAACACACTTCCCCAACTCAATCCAATGCCATCCATGCCCTTCAATGATGCTTGAAAATGAAATACATTCAAAAAACACTAAAGGAACAGTTGCTTCATCATGCGCACACACACACCCATTAGGCCATGCCCATGACTAGCTCGGGCCTACTACTGACTACTACTACCCACAACATTTTTAAAAAAAAGGAATAATGATAGTTACCAAATGTTAGAATGGGGAACCTCTGGTTGGCACAGGTAGGTACTTGTGACAAGCAGCGGTCCCTTCTTCTATTCAGGGCGAGGGAATTACCCCTTCAGAACAACCCCTGCTCACCCTATAGGTAGTGTGGCGCGAGCAGTCAGGGCTAAACTTCAGGGCGCTAGTCAGTTAAGCATTTATGATCACACACAGTAAACCACAATGATCCCCCACAAACGGACACCAGGCGTAAGTTGTATCAAAAATACGGATGCTTTATATAAAAGATTCTTTGTTACGCAGGCATGTACAAGACCATCAATAACGGTTGCGAAATGGAAGCCACAAGATGATAATTAGGCACTGTTCTTGTCTTTGGTAACTTATTCGATCACGAGCGCTTCACAGGGCTCGGTTGAGTCGGTCCAGTCACGATGATGCGCAGGGCACCCAGGGTACAGTGATACGGGGAAATCACAACGTTGCGGACCCCGAGTCCGATAGAGAGTTCACTGTACCTGGGAACGTGCGATGTGCTTGGACGAGACTTCAGGAGAGATGCAGGTTCTGCACCTCGTGGGTCTTCCGGATCAAGAATTCAGCGGGCGGCTCTCGGTAGACAGGTGCGGCCCAGGGCCTCCGACACGGACTGTGCGGGAGGTCACTGCGGAGGGCGGCACGGTCAGACTCAGGCTGGGAGGTGAAGCGGGGCGGCCGGATACGTTACGACGTACGGGCGGCCGTCCGAGGCTGGATTTCACTTCCCCACTAGAAATCCGGCGGGAGGGCGAAAGGGCACCAAGCGCGCTCCAGTAGCAGGCAGGTGACAGGGAAGCGGGACGGCCAGACTCGATGGGTCCAGAGCGACTCAGGTAGAGCGGGGCTCTCGGCGAGTGGAGGCGGCCAGGCTTCTGGGTGTCACGGCCCTAGGAGGGATGCGAAGGTGCGCAGGGCACTCCGGCGGGAGAAAGCACACGGCTCGAATTCTCAGACGAGCGGAGACACGGTGAACCCACTGGTCCTGGGGTTCAGTTCAGGGGGCAAGCTCTTCTTCCAGGCCCTTGGAGATAGTTGAAGAACAAAGTGCAAAAGTCTCTTTCAGTCTTTTTCCTCTCCTTCCTTAGCAAGGCACCTACTGCAGGCCAGTCCCTCAGGTCAGGGAAAGTTACTCCTCCTTCAGCTTCTTCCAGGTCCTTCTAGTCGGGCAGAGTTCCTTCGTGGTTCAATCTGGATCTGATTTCTTAGGAGCCAGGCTCCTACTTTTATACAGGGATTCTTTTGTTCTTTAGCGCCAGGGGGCCTGGGCCTGGCTCAGTCCAGTTTTGGAGCACTCTGTTGTGGTGACTCGGCTTGTTCCTTTCAGCAGCAGGGCAGAGACATCAGCCGCTCCACAGGGGGCGGCGCCGGCTTTGTGGTGGCAGAGCACAGGTCTATTCAAGAGTCAGGGTGCACTCCTCCCACCCATCCTGGTGTAATCTCTCTACCCACCACCTGGCAGCCAACCTGTCTCCTGGAATCCCCCAACCCTGCTCCTGTACTGTTGCTAGGCAGAACACACACACACAGCAGAGGCGGACTGAGATGGTTAGGCACGCAAAGGCTAACTTTCTAAAAGTAGCATTTGCAAACCCAGGATATTAAGATAACCTTTACTAAAAGACGTATTTTATTATCCTGAGTTCTGGCATACTAAACATGACTTTCTACCATGCTCTCTGAGTCCACTGGGGTCACAGCGTGTAGCGATCCCAGCAGCCCATTCTGGCCTATGGAGAGCAGGTAGCCTTCAATAGTGAAAAACGAAAATGGCTGTAATTCACTATTAAGACATGCCACCCACATCAGGGCATGTCCTACCTTATACCTACAATGCACCCTGCGCTCAGGCCTACCAGAGGGGGGACTAACATGTAGTTAAGGGAAGGTTTAGGGACTGGTAAGTGGGGACACTTGCTCAGTCAGCGCGACGGTACCAGACCGCGCGCAGGGTCTGCAGTGGCAGACCCTAGACACATTTTACCCCGCTGCTTCGGTGGGTGGCACAACCAGTGCTGCAAGCCCACTAGCAGCATTTGGATATACAAGCCCTTGGCACCCCTGGTGCACTCTACTAGGGACTGATAGTAAACCAAATAAACCAAACGTGGGAGTCAATTCACATAATACATTTTACCAGAGGGAGCACTTGCACTGTGGCACTGGATGGCAGTGGCACAGCGCCCTGAGCAGCTAACACCAACACAAAAACACATTGAGGCACAGACAAAAATGGAAGGGTGACCCACGCCAATGGTGCCAGGTCTAACACCAAAAATAAATTGTAGTTACAAGAACTGCAATGCCCCCAATCAAACAGACACAACAACCACTTACTTGTGAAATATCCAAATCAAAAAATCCTCAAATCCAATTGCAATTATGCAGCAGACAAAAAGAGTGATCTTTCCAGCTCAAAATCCAAAGGCAGAATGAGCAGGAGATGGACAAAGCACTGGGAGGAGCCTGATGGACAGGAACAGGAAGTTGGAGATTCTGTGTCACTTCCTCCCTCTCCCCACCTTTTTAAAAAAGGGCTCCTTGCACAAAAAATGACAGCCAAATGTTAATCTGAGGAGTTGTTTTCATCCAAAATCATCATTTGCAGAAGGTTTCATGCTGCTAGAGCTGATATTCTTCTCCAAATTGAAAATTTTACATGTTCGAGTTCTCGAGCTTCACATTATTTCCGCAGGATGTCGAAGGCGTGTCGAAAATGACTTGATCACGTTCTCTCGCTCCCTGTCGCGTTGGATACGACGTGTTCGGGGTCTCTTTCTCCTTTTCGCGTTCGATTAGACGTGGCCGCGTCCTCACTCTCTCGCTCGCGGTGGAGAATGACGTGTTCGAGATCTCAATCTTCTCATACTCTCGCGGTGCATGATCGTGAGAAGAAAGACGTGATCGCGTGACAAATAACGTTAATGCGGGCGCGAACTCTCGCGAGACAGCGCAAAATGGCTATCAACATCCAACATCTCGTGGAGAACGCGACCGGGTCGGGAATGCTTGTTAGCGTACGCGGGGATTCAGGTAAGGCGATCACGCGCACGCGAGAATGTATTTTTTTACAGCGCGAGCAAGAAACAAATTATCGCTAAACTGCGGAATGCGGAAATTTTGATATTTTCGCGCTTTCCGCGGAACTTGAAAATGGAACGGAATTTTGGCCCAGGCCTAATTCAGGGGCAATGGCAAGGGTCCGTTTCGGGAGAGGTGGTGAATGCACTGAGCACTTTAGGATTAGGAGAGGAGTAAGACAAGGGTGCAGTCTTGCCCCGTTCCTTTTTTCACTATATATAAATAAACTGGAATCTTTTCTGATACATGAGTGCAAAGATTTACCTGTAGTAGCAAATCACACTATTCCTGCACTCCTGTATGCGGATGATGTGGTCCTAATGGCCCGCACACCGCGGAGTCTCGAAAAGGTGGTAAATGCTTTTGTTAATTTTATGGTAAGCTTGGGCCTCGTGGTAAATTCTTCTAAAACATTTACAATGAACTGCGGGACGGGACTAAAAAAGAAAACTATGACCATTTTTATAAACTCAAAGGCCATAGAGTGCACCAAGACCTTTTCTTACCTGGGGATTTTATTTGATCATTTGGGGATGTGGTCATTGGCGATTAAGGCAAGAAAATTGTCATTGGTTAAATCAATCATGGCCCTGTTAAATTGCTGTAAAAAATTAGGAAGACGCACTCGTGCAGAAATTTTACTAATATATAGGGTAAAATGCGTATGTACGTACGGTGCTGGAATCTGGGGCTTTGTAGGGGTTAACGCCCTGCACTTGGCAGAAAATATGTTTTTGAGGTCCCTTCTGGTTGTCCCAGACAGCATCTCAACTTATATTTGTCACCACGAACTTGGGATACCGCACTTAGAGGATACAATTAAGATACAACCTGTCCTCTTGTGGAATAAAGTATGGACTGCAGATGAGACAGGTCTGACTAGGCAGATATTGAAGGATGCCTTGGTAATGGATGGGGTCGGAAATATAAGATGGTTAGCCTATGTCAAAAAGTTTATGATCAATCTAGGCCATCCGGAATATTATAAAGATCCCTGTACTATGCAGAATGTATCTAGGAAAGACTTAAAAGTAAGCTGTTTGCACTATCTTGGTGAAGCGAGGATTTCAACTGAATTAAAGAAACCAACAGTGCAAACACATCTTTTGATTTTAGTAACTCTCAAGATACAGCCGTATATTGCTCTGCTCTCTGATGATTATGAAAGGTTTCTCTTGACACGTTTCAGGTTGAACATTCTACATCAATTATTAAGTTTTCCTGTACAGAACGATTGGTCGAGAGTTTTATGCAATTGCCCATGTGACGAGGTTTTTGCTCAATCTACGATACATATATTGTTTTTTTGTAAGCTTTATACTATACCGAGAAAGAGATGGATTATTCCTGTGTTAAAAAAACTTGGGATTAGACAATGTTACCCTGCTATTATGACCCTTCAACAGCTTGATGATATTTTTATAATCGCATCTGTAACAGCCTTTTAAAAAAATGTTTTTAGGTCTCGGAAATCAATTATGATGTGACCCAATTAATTATATGTATTTTTAAAACCTGAATGATGTTTTAATAGCTCTGATTTATGTACTGTACTTTTTTGGTTAACTGTAGTAGTTACCGAATAAAGAACTTTTGATTTGATTTGATTTGATTTGACAAAAATCAAACAATAGGGTGATGACCTGTAAGTACACTATGACAGCCTAGCATGATGATTTATGCACATGCATGCATCACCGCACGTATCGCATGATGTGTCAGTCATTTTGTTTATTTTGTATTTACCGGTCTCTGAAGGTGGAAGCCATTTGGAAGGTAAATTAAAAAAAAGATTTTAAATGGATGTTTAAAGAAGGAAGTGACCCGGCATCAAATGTCTAGGATCACTTAATCTTCATTACTCCTGGTTGTAGTGTCCTTCTACCAGTCATTACCTTTTAGGCTGTAACCTCCTCCAGACACCAAAAGCAAGCCAGATATTTCTGTAAAACCAGGCCCGCCCATCCCATCTGGGCAAAATATGTTCCTTGTTTTACCCCTGAATCCTCCTTTACTTCCAAGCATGTTGAAAACTGGAGAATGAGAGGGATGCGTGAGTCATAATGACTAGCATGTGAATGTTAGAACAACGATTACTGAAAATTACTGGTAAGTAATCCTAGACATTAACTCTACATTCTGTATCCTCGTAATTACTTATGGGCTATGTTGGACTTGGCCCTCTTTGGCTAAAGTTCCCTAAACCTTTTGCCTTCCCCCTAGACCTTTTTTATGACATGGTGTTGCCAACTTAGGGGCATATTATCAAGACAGGCGATAAATGGGCTTGATAATATGCTCTATGGAATTCCAATTGAAGCCCATGTTAGATGTGAAGGGCATGTAACATGAGCTTCAATTGGAATTCCATAGAGCATATTATCAAGCCCATTATCGCCGTTTTAGCTTCAGTTTTCTGCTGCTAAAGCGGCGATAATTTTATCGCCTGGCTTGATAATATGCCCCTTAGATGCTTTGGGCACTTTGCCACTGCTGATCAGTGTCAAAGTGTAAGTGCTCCCTGTGTAAAGTGTAATGGTAATTGGTTGTCCGTAATTGGTATATTTGTTTAACTAGTAAAGTCCCTAGTAAAGTTCACTATGTGTGCCAGGGCTGGTAACACAGATGCTACTAGTGGGCCTGCAACACTATTCGTGCCACCCACACCAGCAGCCTTAAAGAGGGAACTCAGGCCTGCCACTGCAGTGCCTGCGCGCAGTTTGTTAAACGTCTTTGTTGTCCTGACAAGTCCACCTACTTGCCAGGCCTTGCCCTTCCCTTTTTATGCACATCAGACACCCCTGTGGTAGGCCCAAGTTACCCCCCTGGGCAGGGTGCATTGTATGTGAGAGGTAGGACATGTACTGAGGTGTGTACCATGTCGTAACAGTGAAATCCTCTCCATTTCGTTTTTCACTGTTGAAAGCCATCTTGCCCATAGGACAAAATGGGGTGGTTGTGTAATATATTTCCAGCCTATCTTACCATAGGCTTAAGATGGAGAGGTGAAGTTTGGTGTGCCTGAACTCACAATGTAATAACACATCTTTTTGTGAAGATGGTTTTTGCATTGTGTGTTTAGAAACCACACTTTTAGAAATGGCTGGTTTTTTGTGTTCTAACAATTCTGTGTGTCTCTGCCTGGTTGTGGATTGACTGTCTGGATTTGAAAATGATAGGATCTGGGAAATGTCTTGACCCAGGGGAGGAGGTGAGACAGCAACAGGCTGACCTACATCTGGAGTGTAGGGGGGAAGAGTAGTCCCTGGAGGTGAAGAGGCCTGGGCTACCGCCATAAAACAATGGCTCCATCTCCTGCTGAGTGATTGAGGATCCAGACCCCCACTATCAAAGGAATAGGATGTCACTGGCAGGGAGACACCCAGAACTGGATTGGACAGGGGTCAGTGCCCCCCTGAACACAAAGACTTCAAATACATTTAGGATTGTAACTATGAGAGCTGTAAACCCTGACCATTGGATTGATAAATACTGAAAAGGATTGAAACTACTTCGTGGTCAAGAGGAACCTCTGCCAAGGAAGAAACAGCTGAAGAGACTGAAGGAAACGACTGACCCTTGCTGTGTGTTCTGGGGCTGGCCTGCAGTTTGCTGATTTAACCATGGAGAGGCTATGGGACTTTGCTGTTGCTGTGTCCCCCTGCTTGAAAGGACTTTGCTGTGTGCTGTGTCCTAAAGTAACTTGTCCCCATGGGCCCGAGGAGAGCTGGCTCCCTGTTGTGGAAACTCAGGAACATAAAAGTTTCCAGGTGTGTCTCAGCGATGCTTTGTGCGGGTGCTTTTTGCAGACCTTCATAAGAACTGACCCATGATCGTGTGCACCCGGTGTCCAAGTGAGTCTCAGAGATGTTGTGTGAGTGTGCTTTGTGTGCTTTGTGCAGCCTGAGACCTTTTTGAGGATTGTCCTGTGATCGTGTGCACCCAGAGTCCAAGTGAGTCTCAGCGACGCTGTGTGCGTGTGCTTTGTGCAGCCTGAGACCTTCGTGAGGATTGCCATGTGCTCGTGGGCATCCAGCGCTTAAGTGAGTCTCAGCGACGCTGTGTGCGTCATTGCCATCGGCCTGAACGGCATCCCCAGAGGAACTGTTCCGCCGCCCCGAGCCTGCCTTTGCCAAGGAGGAACCACGAACCATCCCCGTAGGGGGGGGGCCCGTGTTCCACTGCCCAAGATCATCGAAGTCGCATCGGAGGCCCAAGCCGTGAGGAGAGGAGAGTGAGATTGTACCCCCCAGGTAACGCTCAGCGGGCGTGCGTGTGTCACGCCCGGGGCAAGGTGAGGGCTACGGGAGAAACGCTCTCGGCCATTCTCCTCCTTGCAGCGCGAGCCACCACTGAAGTCCGTCTTGTGGCCCGTACTTGCCAAGGAGTGGCAGTACCGGGGCAGGAGTGTGGAGCTACACTTTGTTTTCCATCATAAACCATGTTGGGGCATATTTTGGCAGAAACTGACCATGAGTCAGTAAGAGTGCATTGAGACTGTCCAGAGCACCGTGATCGGTGCTGGAGTACGTTCTTTTGGCATAACAAACTGCCTGATTGTTGCATTACCCATTGCAATATTTTTGCATAACGAACTGCCTGATTGTTGCATTAGGCATTGCATTCTTTTTGCATAACCAACTGCCTTATTGTTGCGTTATGAATTGCATTATTTTGGCATTACGAACTGCCTGATTGTTGCATAACAAACTGCATTATTTTTAGATTACGATGTGCCTGATTCTTGCACTACGAACTGCATAGCATTGCATTAGGACTGCATTGGATCATCGAGAATTGCTCATTAATACTGCAAGAACCTACAAGGGCTTGCTGGCCTAATAACAGGCCAGGTGAAATATTACAAATACGCATATGTTGTATTCTGTCATGTGGTCCCATCGTATATCTTTTTATATAAAAGTATACTTTTTTTTAATGAAACTTGTGTGGGGTTCATTTGTGGTGTTATCATTGGGTTACTGAGAGCGCAGTTGCAAATACTTTACACATTTGCCTTGGAGATAAGCCTGGCTGCTCATGCCAAGCTACCGAGGGGGTGTGCAGGGGCTATCTGAGAAGGTGATCTCCCTTTCCCTGACTTAGAAGCAAGGGTCCCTATTTGGCCTAAGGTACCTACCTCAGCCAACTAGAGACCCCCAGTTCTAACAGGCTACATCAAAGTAAACTAAGTCTTCGTTAAATATTACTTATACATAGTTCAAGCACTGCACCCAACGTTTTTAATAAACTTCATATTTAATATTTTCATGAGTACCGATTTCAGAGCACCAGTCCAACATTTCTTCTCATTATAGTTCATCCAATGAGGTCTGTTGACCTCTGCCTATAATGCAACCAATCTCAGAGGCGTATCTAGAGCTTGTGGCGCCTGGGGCTATCCCTCAGATTGCCGCCCCGGGGGGGGGGGTGCTGGGGAAAAAGGACTGCGAGCACTTGAAAGAGGTCCGAGAGACACGTAGTATCGCCGCTAATAGTTACCTCGATCATGCAAGTTACGTGCATATACATGACACGGTCCAAGGCTACACAGTTAAATACACCGGTGACATCAGGCGTTAGACTAACACATTTCAGTGTGGTGCTCCGCATCACCTCACTGAAATGCATAGTCACACATTTGATTCCACTCTCTCTGCTGTCACACAAAGCGCTATTCCAGTACACTACTGGCCACTCCAGGCTGCTAGCTTGCGTGAGTGCCTGTGTGGCTGGCCTGCGCCGGGGCTGCTCCCTCAGATGTCACTTGCCGGCCTGGGCGCGCGCTGCCAGTACCACACAGCACAGCAGTGAGGCTGCTACAATGTATTCTTTTTTAAAAGCCGTAGTGCATTCCCGTCCGGCGCTGCACCACTATCATAGCCTGACCTCACGACCCGGCCGACTAAGGCAGTTCATTAACGCAACGTTCTGCTGCCACCTGTGGCGCAAGCGGGGGTGGCTGTGTAGGCAGTCGAGTGGAACTGCGGCAAATGGCAGTGCTACTTGCACCGCCACGGTTAAATTTTTTAAACGCACATGATTTTTCTCGCGCAAATGGGAGCCAACCCACGGACCACAGTGGCTGCTGGAGCCCGGAGCAGCAGTCACAGCACTGACTGTGTTCAGCTGCTGCTGTTTGGTGAGCCTGAATCTATAGAATCAAGCCCGAGCACCGTGTTTGCCGCGGGATGATTCGTTGCGGCCACTCCACTGCCAGGGCTGTAGGTGGCCCAAAAACCGAAATGTCCGGGCTGGCCCACCCTCCGCCTTGCTGCAAATAAAAGTAAGTGAGACTGTGAATGAGAGCGCACTAATCATGTCACTGATTGTTATTAAAACTGCTTTATAAATTTAGCGCGCAGTCTGCATCAGCTGCCTGCCCTTCTGTGATACACTGAAGTTCTCTGCAGTCACACACAGTGAGACAGCGAGAGTCTCTTTCTGTCTGGACTCAGGTCACACATTGTGTAGTTCAGGGACGAGCCACGCGAAAACTTACTTTCTGAAATATTACAGCACTTGCTGCGCTGTAGTGCCTTAGCCTGAGGCTTGCCCAATCAATGCAGCCCAGTAGTGCTGCTGTCGAGTCAGTCAGCGGGTAGTACTGACTCTGTGTGCTGACAGCTAGACTCTTAAAACTTACTATACTTAGGCAGCTGAGTTGAGAGCTCATCTGTGCCTCTGACTGCAGGGCTGGAGCCAGAATGTGGCACACCGACCGTAACCACTTCATGTTAATAATTTGGTTGAGAGCACTACATCGAGCTGGCTGCCGGTTGTGAGCTATGTGACATGACTGTATGGCTTAGCCCGAGGCTTGCCCAATGGTCATTGTCCCCGACTAGTCAGCTGACTGTGTTGACCAACTTGTAATTTTAATTAGGCACTGCAGCTGTGAAGGCAGAGAGGTCCGTGCTGTTGAGGGCTCACATCCTGTGCTGCGTCGCACTTGGGACAGAGTGGCCTGGAGTCCACTGAGTGATGCTCTGCAGCATCTGATTTGATTGATTGCCATTAGGAGGATCCAGGGGGCCAGTAGGCAAAGGCAGGAATCAATGTTATTGTTTTTCTGCCAGTCTGCCCTGCAACACTACTAGGAGACTGACAAAAGAATGTTGTTGGGGCCTCAAATACTGTTTGGGCTGGGTCCCACGTGGGGCAGAGAGGCCCTGGAGTCCACACAGTCGCTGTGATGCTCTGCAGTTTTCAGAACATCTAAGAGTTTCTTGTTTCTCAAATGGGTGTAATTTCTGATATTTGTATGTTTCCCTCATCTTCAGTGCTTGATTTTGCTTGTGAGAAAGTATCACTCATAGTCGTTGAAATGTCAATCATAATTACACTGAAGTTATGAGAAAATGTCACACATCTGAAACCTTGGCAGCTATGCTGCCACTCTGCCACTCACTAAATATCCCCTCTGAAAACATTTAGCTCTTACCTCACTCAGCCTCCAGCAGCACTCCACAGTGGTAGCAGCCAAAGCCAGGGTCTGTATGGCAGGGGTTGGTTCACTTCTGCTGCAGTGGCCAGCAAGTCCCCAGCACTGCCACTGCCCCAGTATCGACTCCTCACAAGAGCGCGTAGTGGTGAAGCGCGTGACGCGTCACACCTACGTTCTCATAGCGAGGGCTGGTCAAAATGATGCCCAGGGCCAGTGTTGCCAGATTTTGAGACCCGTCCCAAGCCCAAAGCCGCTCAAGTATAAGCCCAAAATAAGCCCAACGCAGACCAGCATCAGCCCAAAAACAGCCCAAAGTCGCAACTTTCATTATGCAGAAATAGTCATCAGAAACCATTTTAAGGATGAATGTAAATTCAATTCGATATACAGATAGAGGGAGGGGGTTAACTGGGCACCTGTGGAAAGAGACTAGCCTGCCCCAAGTCTTTTCAACAGCTTTTTTAACATGTGTGTGTCCCTTCCCTCTTAAGATGATTTATTTCAAGTGTTTTCTTCATGCAGGTTTCTTTTTCCTTAACCCCTTTTAACCAGCCTTTCTCCTAACCCAATGGCTGCAGTGTAATAGAAGAATCATTTTCAAAATAACTTTAGTTGATTCTCTTTTTCGATGCATAAATGGCCAAAGCTTAAGCAATTGCTATTTATTAAGACAAAGAATATATCCTGTTTGCGCTAAGAACACCATTCAAGATAATTATTTGGACAAAGGAAGAATATACATCAAAATAAAAGCACAGTGCTACTCTTCGATTACTTTTTTAAAGACCTGTTCGTTACTACGGCCACAGTGTGTCAGCTGTTCTCAGCGCCGCGGTTCACACTTCTGCTGCTGGCAACGCAAATGATAGCATGTAAGCAGTATGTAGACGGTGCCTCCCTGCTCCTGTGTATGGCCATTGCTCACCTGAAACGGCTTAATAACAGGCCAGAGACAGGCTTCAAGAGTCAACCCATGCATTGAGCAGCACTGGGACATTCCAAATGCTGCTCAGACGCTACTACAGCCAGGCTGTCCGCTCTGCCCCCCACAACACATGTGGAGGGCAGCAAAGATGTTTTCCATCCAGGGGAGTGGTAATGTCTGCTTAGGGGCAGAGCATGGGTGGGGGGAGAGGGATGGAAGGGGGCAAAGGTGTTCCGGAATGTGCAAAAATACCTTGCCTAGAGCCAGCCAAGCGTGAAAAGCTCTGCCACAGAGCAGCAATGAAGGGTTGCGCCTCGACCAGAGGAGGTGCCACTCTGGTAAGGAAAAGTAAAGATGTTGCTAAATGGTCAATCAAACATACCCCATTGTCACAGTGAGATGGCGCCCTACATTATTCTATACAATGACGTGAATACTGTAACAGGAAATACTAATCTGTATATACACCTAAATAAAGCACTGCATTACCTCGCGGTCTAGTCAGCATGATAAAAAACAGCCTAATAAATAGAGCTCACAGCATCTTCACATGATAACAAAAGTGGCCTCTGTATATTTCCCATCTTTCATTTAACGAAAAGCATCTGTAAAAAAAAATCCCTAAACACCTGGCTCATGGAAGAATCTTTCTTTTAGCTTACACTCTGAAGCAATGCTGGCACAGTTCCTACCAAAGAGAGACATATGCATTTCATGCCAAAGTGTACTGGAGACCAACATGTGGATTTGTTCCAAAGATGTTTATTCATAACACATCAATCTATTGTATGATCATAGTGTACTGTTTGCATATATACAGAAATAACAAGCCTGCAGACCAGGATTGAATATGGTCCTTGAGTGGAACTGTACGTGTAGTAAACCACTAAGATGCCCTCGGGCAAGCAACCCCCTGGCTGCCCAGTGCATTCTTTTTTAAGAAATTCAGAGGAACGTCACAGGGTAATCATTGGTAGGAGAGGGCTACACACAAGGTATATTTAATTAAGTATAGCGACATATTAAGGTTATCATAAGAGTCCATATCAAAAGCACACATTTTCTGGCTTTGTACTTAATTTACCTAGTTTGTTAATATTAGGACTTGTAGTCTTGGTGTAGTTCAGTTTGATCATTTGGATTAACACCCCAGAAAACAGTGATTAGTAAATAATGTGCAGAAACTGAAAAGTTGTATCCACTGTAGGGATTAAAGTGATAAACGTAGAGACTTTGGGGACGGTTGGCATTGAATTTAGGAGCGGGAGGGGGGGGATCACACTGGGTGACAGAGAATGCACAGTGACTTTGCTCAGTATTAGGAAGGGGCTCATGCATGCAGGCCTTCGTGTAATTTAGGTGGAGCATGCAGTATTCAGGCTGGCTTCTCGCAGTATCCATGAGAGGCCTGCGTTGCATTTAGAGGGATTCACAATATTCAAATAGTCTTTGGTGGGATCATAGCACTGGGGGGTTGACAATATTTAGGAGCAGTTACGTCTTTCTCCCACATAATATTCCTCAATTAGTGCTCCTCCCTCTTCATTCACAGCCCTCCTCCACCCTCGTCAACATCCTCTACCTTTCCTTTCTGCCTGTCTGCTTACCGGGGCTGATTTCGAATTTCAATCTGTCTCCCGAAGCGGGACTCTTGAAGTCCATTGCCGCGTTGGTTTCACTCAGTGACTCACTGTACTTCTAGTACAGTGATGAGACAGTGACAGTGTGAAATAGCAAATCCAGACACACTTCACCACCGCCTGCGCCGAGAGACCTACATGAATAGCGCGTGACCCGGGTGACCGCTACTTCTGAGGGTGCCGCAGGCGTTGGGCAAAAGTTATTGCCAGGGCCGTCATTGGTAGCACTTTTTACAGCTACAAATTTGACGGCCCAGTGACCCACAGACTGAACACCCACAGCACTATAGTGGCTGGCAACACGTTGCAGCATGTGTGCTTGCAGACACACACTTATACATGCTGCTGCATTACTGCCACGGGCGCGCTCTGTACAATAACATTTGCAGGGCCGTCATTGGTAGCGCTTTCGCGCGCTACCAGATTGACGGCCCTGAAACCCAAACATCAAGCCCAGTCATGCTGCGCGAGTGCGCCTCCTGTCCCCATTCGCTCAGGGCTGGCAGCCAAGGATGATAAAATGTTCGGCACTGCTGAGGCGCCGCCCCAGCTCAAAAAAATGCGCACAACAGGCCAAACTCGGTACGACTGTCGCGGCCGCAATTAATTGGCAGCACCACTGCTGCAGTCACAACAAGCAGGTCAGGTGCGACCGTGTGCTTGCACGTCTTCAAAGGGGCCGCGCGCGCGGCACTGGTGGCCCGTTGCGGCGGCCTTTATATTTTATTTGGGGACACTGACACTACTGGTACTGACAGTAGTGTCAGTGAGTGTCCCCAAATAAATTGTAAAGGCCGCCGCAACGGGCCACCAGTGCAGCGCGGCCGCCCCCAAAATAGTGCCGCCTGGGGCGGACCGCCCCCACCGCCCCCCCCTAGCTACGCCGCTGACCAATCTCCTCATTGACCTTCCTTTTTTCAGCCAATGAATATGCCAACAAAATCATAGACCTGTTCCATCTACTGATATTAATGGCTGAGGTCTTTTCCCTTGACTTGAGGTCTCAAATATCAAAATGAGAATCACATTTTCTAAAGGTAGAAGATCTTTGGACATACACTACCAAAACTCTTCTTCACATCTAACAAATGCAATCTCTTTTCCTCAGCTATGGAAATACATGGAAAAACATCATATAAGATTATTTATTGATCCTTGTTAATGGCTGTAGGAACTTTAGGGAGGACGGCAGTGTCTAATCTTAGAGTAAGATTATCATTAAATATATACAAAAAGGGAGGGCGACAAAGCAACACATCCAATGCTCCTTCTGTTTTGCTGATGTTATGGCCATTTTCATGGTTAGAAATTTAACATCAACTAACTCAAGATGTTCAAACAGATGTTTTTTTGTAATGCTTTTAGTTCTAGGGGCAATGCCCAAGAAAAGTGTCTATTCTTTTCCTTGGGCCGAGCAAAAGGAAAACTCTTCAGTCATCAGACAACTAGATTTTCTAATTTTTCAGAATCTCCCAAGGATCTCTAAAATATTTGATTGATGTCCCTTGAAATCTGAAGGTGTACATAGAAATATATTTACTAAAATCTTCCCATAGTAATGTCAAAGAGAAGGAAGTTGGCACTCCAATTGTGATATGGATTGCTTAGCCAACAACAAATAAAACCTTTCCACTGTGTAGAATAGGCTTTCAATGTTTTCAATGTGAGGTAATTTCTGTATTGCTTCCACTACACATGAAGAAATTCCTTTCCTCTCTAACCTATGCTTTTCAATGTCCAAACAGAAAGATGTAGATGGTTTGAGAACTAACACCCCAGATTCATCACTGGCAAAGGATGCAAAGAGAGAATCCATGGGATGACACAACCATGGCCTTTAGCATGAAAAAGCATGACCTCCATGGGCACAATAGCAGAATTTGTACAAGACCTTTGAGGGTTATTGGAAAAGAAGGGAAGGCATACTGAAGCTTTTGTGTTCAATTCAACGTATTGGCATCCACCCCCATTTCCCCTTTTTGAAACACTGGACCAAAACATCTGCACTTGTTTTTTGCGCCTAGTTGCAAAAATATCAAAATATGGCACCTTGAACCTCCTGCATAGTTTCTGGAAGAAATAAGAGAGTTATTTCTTGGGATGGATAGGAAAATCTACCTCCACATTGTCTTCAACCATGATGTAAACTGCCCTTAGGGAAAGAACGATTCTCTGTGCAAAGTTCGACTCTCCATGCATTGTCCCCCAGACTTTTCATTTTTGTTCCTCCCTGGTGATTTACATATGGCATTCCCACCAAGCGGCAGATTAACAAGCCCTTTGTGACACTTTTGTGCCACAGTTGCATACCTTTTTGTGACACAGAGGCGGCGTAAACAATGCGCCACGTTGTGGCCAATTTACAACGTGACACATCTAGGGAGATGCGTCACGTTTTAAAGCCCTGAGCCACATTATACCTGCGTCAGGTATAATGTATGCAGGGTTTGCATTCCCAAGCAAAAAGCCATGAAGAACTGAGGAAGTAAAATTTACAACATTTCACTGCGTCAATCTATGCCTTCACTGCGTCAAAATCCCTACGCCTGCTCTGACCAGGCGTAAGGAATGATGCAGGGCTTTTTCAATAGGACCCACCTATCTGTTGTGGCGCATTGCTGGAGTTGCGTCACTTTCATGAGCAACTCCAGCAATGCGTCACTTTGGACCAACAGATGCGTCAGAATTTCTGACGCATCTGTCAATCCTTGCGCCATGGTGTGCCGCATTGTAAATACGGCACATGCATGGTGGCCCAAGGGTTTCGTATGGTGGCACAGAGAAACTTGTGCATCTGTACAGATGTTTCAGTTTCTTGTAAATCTGCCCCTAAATTGTGTGAATCTACTAGAACATATTTTCCAAAAATGTATTTCTGAACCCCCTCAGAACTTTCTCTACTGCTGTTAGCTCCCTCCAATTGGAGGATCTATGCCTGTACATCAGTAACAGTCAGCCTTGAATTGCACAGTCTTTCAATGTTGTTCTCCAACCTAAATAACTGGCATTTGTCTTCATTACTGAAGTTCCCCAGAATGAAGAGGAAGTCCCTTTGTCAAATTCTCCCAACTCAGTTACCATCCTGTTTCCTGCTTCATCTGAGGAGTAATTGGAGCCAGTCTGCTAATATTTTGAGACGTCGGAGACCAGTGTGAGAACAATCACGTATTAATGAGAACAATCCCTTGGCATTAAATATGATTTAACCAGACCTTTGAGATTCTGAAGGAAACGTCTTATCAACTCCTGGATCCCCATTGTCCTCGGATCCCGAAGGAACAGAATTTCATTCAGTGAGTTGAACTTTGCTCTGATATAAATCAGCTTCTGTGAGTGGAATTAGCTGACATTTTTTGAGATGGATAAGAAGCCCATTTTGTTCTAGACAACTATTTACAGCTACCAAACCTTCCAACGCATTATTCTTTTTTAGAGCACAGATATGCCAAATAAGTATGTACATTACACTTGTTTAGATGGAACATGGACACTAGCAGTCCTACTACTTTATAAACACACAGGGGCCCATGGTAGTCAAAAGGGTAGCACCCTGAACTGGAAATTTTGGTGTCACAAAACATCAGGTACTTCTAATACCACCAAGCTGCTAACACATGTAAGTAGGCGTCCATGAGGTTGAATGTTATTAAGAAATGTTCTCTGGAATGAAAGAATTGATTTACTTTAAAGAACCATTCTGATTGGCACTAATCTTACCCACACAGCTAGGGATTAATCCCCCAGAGATCATGGGCACCAGGAAGATAATTGAGTACACTCCGATTCCCTTCACCTTCCCCAGAACTGGTGCCACCGCTCTCTTTGTTTGAAGTTCCTGAATAGACCTACTAAATGCAGCTATCTTTTTTGAGCAGCTTGGTTATGGCTTGGCTTGGCTATAGAGCTGATTTCATTTTTGATTCTGGTGGGGAAGAATAAGGCTCTATCAGTGACCCAGTCCATATTACTTGTCCCCCTCATTTGTCTGAAATAGATTTATCCCACTTGTCTTTGAAATACTGAATATGATCCTGTACTTACAGTGACAGGGATATCTGGTAGAGGCAGGGCCATACATGTCTGCTTGTGGAATTTGATTTAAGCTTCTGCTAACCCTTGCCACCAATAGCCGTTCCTTGCTTTCAATAACTAGGTAATTTTAACTCCTTCAAAGTTTGCATGTATGATTTCCCAAAGAACCCGAAAGAACTGACTTTATTGGGCTGTTGCTGATGATGCCTAAATGATGAAGAGTGCTTCTTTTCTTTGACCAGTTCATTCAACTTCTCTTATAACTCAGGCCTAAACAATTTTACCTCTTAGAAAGGTGACCTGAATGCTGAAAAGTTTCTGAGAGGTCTCTGTATGCCAGCCCTTGAGGACCACATTCCTTGCAGCTTGACTTCACTCTCCTATTGATAAGGCTGCTGCCCTAACAACAGTGAATAAGACCTCTGATACAAACTCTGTCTGTCACTTCATATCTTCCAATTGGCTTGTACATTCTGTTCCTTCTTCAACTGCCTCTAATAAAGATTAGAAGTCTGATACCAAAGACAGCACTGTGTATGTGTGATATATATCCCTGTTCTCAAGGCAAGGTGTGATGGATGGATGGATGGATATATGGATGGATGGACGGATAGATATATGGATGGATGGATATATCGATAGAAGGATTGGAATGGTAAAAGACTGGATGAGAGATTGCAAAGCTTAAATGGTGGATATAAAAGGGCGATAAGAACAATGAAAGGATGAATAAATAATTGCTTGGATGAAGAAACAAGGGATATCTTCTGGAGAGGGGTGTGCTCACCTACTTCGCTTGCTTGGTTTTTATCAAAGTTTTGGCTGAAAATGGGGGTATTACATTTTCTGTCTACTCCCTTGACACGCTGTATTTGTTAAGCGAGGCAGGTATTTATGCTACCCATCATTATTCATCACCTCCCTGCATATGACATTTCACCACTCATGACCTAACTGCTGCATGGTTCACTTTGGCACCACAGTGTTAGCTGTGCAATGTGTGTCTGCATCAGTTACTGCAGTATTTACAAAGTTTTCTATGCATTGCATACTGAAAACAAGGTGTGTTTTGCAAACTGAAAACAAGGTGTGTTTCCATTCCCTCCCAGTGCCCACTCAGTCATCTCCTAATACTTTATTCATTTATTCTTTTCTAAGTTCTGCCTACCAAAAAAATCGAAAAATCCATTTGCCAATTTTTTTCATATATTTCATGGCTTCCATAAAGGATTTACTTCTTTCAAATGTTTCCCTTTCGAACTTTCAGCATCAACAGTCAGTGACTGAATAAGAAGCTTAGGCACATGATGATGATAAATAACACCCCATAATTCTATACCAAAACCACTACCTACCCAGCCTAATCCCTCTAACTTAATCTGCAATAGAGAATAAATTAAGTTTCCTTTCCTTACTGCCAAGTGAATGTATTTATTAGAAATAATTTGTGGTGGAGGGCGAGGCCAGGGAGTAAAGTGGGACTAAGTGCCTGATTTTGAGATTTGCGGATAGGATACTTTGTGACGAACATGCCGAATAGCATCTATATATCCCATGCCTTTCCCAGTACTGCAGTGCATAATTTTTTCCCTCTGTCTACTTATGGGAGACAAGATATCCACATTTATTACATGACATGTGTGAAGTATTATCATTATTATTCATCTTTCACTTTGGAGTGAAGGTAGAATTGGAAAGCATTTAGAGACAAGCAGGGCCATTGGAATTAAAGTAAGATAATTGTCCATTACAGATGCCCCAGCTGCAGACGGCAGAGAGTAGCAAAGTACCCTACTGACTAGCTAGCATGCTTCCATTAATTTAGTTTAAGAATATTTGTAGACCATAGTGCCTAATGCCTTACATATCAATGAGAGGTAATTTATTTTTATTTTTACGCACAGAGGGCATATTTACAAGCCCCTATTGCCACCATAACGTCACTTTTTTGACGTATTGGTGGTGAGATAGGCTTTGCCTTATTTACAAGTCAGCGTTAAGCATGGTTTAACATTGCCTTGTAAATAAGGCCCCCTTTCACACTATAATTAGTATGAGTGTTGCGGTGGGCGGTACACTGCAATACTCATTGATTTTTACGCTATCCTATATTTACAAGGGTGGCATAAATATGGGGTAGTGCCAAAATTAACACAAGGGAAAACCAGGTCTTACCATGGCACAATCAGGATAAATGCATTATTTCTCCTCGTCTTTTAAATTGTGCAGCACACATAAAAACAGCAAAACGCCATGCATGATTGTTTATGTGTATGAAGGTGTCCCTTCCTGCACATAAACAATCACTTTAAAAATGACGAGTTGCAACTTCTATGTTTGCTGCACAAAGCAGCACAAACTGCAAACTCTGCCAGTGGAGTGACTTTTTTTACCCATCCCTAATCTTCAGGTCAAGAACCCAGGACTGGGGTGGCACCACTCGGGTTGCAGGACTCTCAGCAGGCAGAGTCCAGGAGCAAGGTTCAAAAGGACTGCAGCCTTTTCTGTCCCTGCGGCTCTGATCAAGAGGCCAGCCACCTTGGTGTCACTCTGGTGGTCCTAGGTTCAAGATGCATGTCCAATCCTTCTCACTAAGGCATCAGGGCAACCGTGTGGCAGTCCATCTTGCAGCAAAGCACCAGAGCAATACTTCTGATTCTTCCACAGGTCCAGAATGTGTTGAAGAGTTAGGCCTGAGGGTCTAACATTTATACTTTTTATAAGCTTTGAAGTAGGAGAAGGTTCCGAGGTTTCCAGGCCCAGAGTTGTTAGGAATTTGCTGCCTCCCTGGCCTGGCACTAGCTTGTCTGGGGGCACAAACTACTAGTGTGAAACTCTTTGGGAGTGTAATGGGGCAGAGGCTTTGTGATGTGCAAGGATGGTAGGTGGTACCTTAAGCCCCCTATCAATCCAGAGATGGCACATCCTGCCAACACCTATCCCCTTTTGCCTCACTGTCCGGTGTAATACACATAGACCAACGGGCAGTTACACCTGGTTATGTGACCCAGGATACAGGCTGCAGGCACCAAATGGTTGGGAGAAGAAATGCACAACTTTTTAAAAGTGGCATTTTCAAAATTGTGACTTAAATCTGACTTTACCATTAAAGAGGGGTTTAAATTACAGATATTTGGACACACAAATCTACATCCCTACCTACTCTCAATTCAAAGTTATCACTTATTGAATGTAATAGGGTAACCTAATGTCATCCTTTGGGACCGGTAGGCCATGAAATAGTAAAAAACCTAAGAGCTTTTCACTACCAAGACATGTTAAAATAAAAGTACATGCCCAAGTTTTAAATACACAGCACCCTGCCCTCTGGGAAGTGTAGGGCCTACCCCAGGGGTGACTTGTATGTAATAAAAAGGAATGTTTTGGCCTACCAAAAGGTTTCTTTACCAGGTTGTAATGGCAGTTTAAAACTGCAGTCTAGGAAGGAGCTGGGGTTGTGAGAGGAATTTACAGTCCAGCACATATTCGCCTGTAATCATACTATTACAAAGTCAATGACAATTTAAGTTAAACACTTTATTTACATAAATGTACAACCTCCTGCCACAAGAGCTTACAGACTCTAACTGTAACAACTACTGTCGGTGTTCGCAGGTACCGTAGGAACATTCCATGAGGGTGACAGGAAAGGGGATGGTGGAAGAGGGGATAAGGACACAATGTAAAGGGGAAAAGAGGGCTAAAGGAAGGAACAGATTACAACCCTTTTCCCTTCCATAACAATAACAGGAAGGATGGTGAGGAGGGAGACTCAGGAAGGAAGGGTGATACAATATGTGAAATAAGCAATAACACAGGGTACAATTTGGAGCAAAGATGTTCTGGTACAGGATAAATTTATTACTGAATATCATAGTCTTTGTGCCCCAAAGGAGCTCTCCGTGAACGAGAGCAGGAACATTCCCCATTAGTCATAAAGTCTCTTTGAGAAATCTCCGGAATTGCAAAATAGTTCCTTTTACTTCTTGAAGATTACTATTATTATTGTGTCTAGTATTGTCATGTGAAATTCTATCCATGCTCCAGGTTCTACCATCATCGAGTGTGACCACATTCTTTTTTACCTCAACTATTCTCATGGGTTTGGAGAACTTGCTGTCACAGGGGTGACGGGCATCAGGAAGTTTTACTACTACACTGTCCCCAACTTTCCAATTGGGAGCTTTCACTGCATCTTTCAAATCATATCCTTTAGTATACACTTCTTGATGTTGTTTAACATGACCCTCCATCTCCTCTCTGTTTACCCATCTGGGTTCTCCTCCTTCTAACCAGTTAGGGATCATTTTAGTTCCTGGTAACCTACCATTGAGTGCAATAAATGGAGAAATATTTGTCACAGAATCTGTGTTGTATGATAGGACCTGAGCATGTTTTTAAGTGCTTTATCTGCAGGTTTACCGGAGATTTGGGGCATTTGAATGCATTCCTTTATCATACGATTAACACGATCCACAAGACCATTGGCCCTTGGACAGTAAAAAGCAGTTTTAAAATGGCAATTAGACATTTTCTTCAAAGAATCATGCAATTCATCTGAAGTAAATTGAACTCCGTTGTCTGTTATGATGGTATTGGGAACTCCTTTATTCATAAAAGTATCGGAAAGGAATTCAATCAAAGATAACATGTTTATTTTAGTGCAGACTTTTGTTGTTATCCAATGTGAATGATAATCTACCAATACTAACATGAATTTACCTTCCCACATAGAGTTTTTAAGAGGACCAATAATATCTAATCCAAGTTTATCCCATGGTTTTAAGGGTACATTAACAGGAGACATTGGGACAGCTCTTGAAACCTTGGTTTTGTCACTCATTGCACAGATCATGCACTCTTTTACCTTGTTCTCTACAATTCTATCCATACCTGGGAACCAGTAGGATGCTCTGACCTTGGACTTAGTTAAGTTCCTACCCAAGTGACCTTCATGGGCTAGATCTGCAATTCTATCCCAAAGATCTTTAGGCGGAACCAGTTTATCTTTCCTCATAACGTTCTCATTTATGATGCTTAATTCATAGCGAATTCCCCAAAAGTCCTTCAAATCGTCATCTACGCACCCTTGTTTTGAAGGAGGGACTCATCTGTGTTCATGCCCACTTCCCTTTCTTCTTGAGAAATTCCTGGAATCTCTACTAGCATGACTTGTTCCACTATGCTGTCCGCTTCTGTTCCATCTCCACTACACGGTAATCTAGACAAGCAGTCAGCTAATACATTCCTAGTACCTGGAACATAATCAACTCTGAAATTGTAACCTTCCAGGGCCATGAGCCACCTGCCTATGCGAGGAGTGGTATTTCCTCTACCTTTAGTTGAAAAAAAATATATAAGAGGTTTGTGATCTGTGAGTACAATGAAGGGTAAACCCCACAGATAAAAATTTTAATGAATAATAGCCCATGCCACAGCTAGTGCCTCTCGCTCCACAGAGGAGTAGTTACGTTCAGCATTTTTTAATGCTCTCGAGGCAAATGCCATTATTTTTTCTTTGCCATCTATAGTTTGACTGAGGGTCGCCCTGATGCCTTTTCTGCTGACATCTGTAGTTAGTAAAGTTTTACGTCTTGGGTCAAAATTGCCAAAGAATGGAGCATTCACAATAGCTTTCTTAGTGAATTCAAAAGACTTTTGACAATCTGGACTCCTGACAAAGTGTTCTTCTTTTTTGAGTAACTCTCTTAAAGGAGCCGTGATGTCAGCAAATTGTTTTACAAACTTCGTAATATATTCGACTAACCCAAGGAAGGACTTAACTTCCTCTTTGCTAGTAGGTGCTGGCGCTTCCCTCACTGCCTTCACAAGATCCATTTTAGGCATAACTCCACTCTTCAAAATGGTGTGCCCCAAATAGTCAACAGAGTCTAAATCGATTTTCCACTTTTCTCTCTTTATGGTCAGAACAGCTTCACTGAGAGCATGTAAAACTTGTTTTAAAACATTGTTGTGTTGTTCACTTGTTTCTCCATAAATGAGAATGTCGTCTTGAAAACAGAGAACATTCTTGATTTCTTTCAAAATCTGATGCATCACTCTTTAGAAGACTGCTGCCGCTGATGCAAGTCCAAACGGCATCCTGCAGTATCTAAACGCTCCAAAGGGTGTAATGAATGAGGTCAGAGACTTTGAATCTTGATGACGTTCAATCTGATGGTAAGCTTGGGAGAAATCTATTACACTGAAATGTTTGGCTTCTCCAATCATGCTGATCATTTCATTTATTCTAGGGAGCGGAAATCGGTCAACCCAGATATTTGCATTAAGGTCTCATAGGTCAACACAGACTCGCAAACCCCTTCCACCAGGTTTTTGGGTGACGACTATGAGAGTCAACCATAATGAGCTCTCGATAGGTTCAATGATTTTTTGACTCACTAATTTATCAAGTTCTTTCTTAAGGGGCTTGTGCATCAAAAGAGGGATCGTCGGGGCTTTGTGTACCACTGGTACTGCATTTTCTTTAAGTATGATTCTGCGTTGAAGGTTCTTAAGATGCCAATTTTCCTCGAAAAACCTTGGGAAATTCTTCAACAATGTTGGTACAACCATCTCTTCTATCTACCGTTAAAACTTGTTCTGGACTATTAGGATACCGTTTTATCCCTAATTCTCTTTGGTGAGCCCAACCTAACAAACTAGATCCTTTTGTTGCTAAATACACTGTTCCCACTGTACTACGATCTTTAAAGGAAATTTTCATGTTCAACATACCTACTAATGGGATTGGATCTTTGTTATAACCACCAGGTTTAATATCTGCTTGCTGAATTACATATCCTTTTCCATTACATTTTTCTTTAAACATATCATAATCGATCAGGGTATACGGGGAACATGAGTCTGCATAAACTCTCAAATCTACACCATTTAAACAAATGGTGCATGTAGGATAGGTACTATCTGTCCCCTTAATTTCATTTACAACATGGAAAATGAACATGTTACTAGCTCCATTTCCATCCTCAATTACATGTACATCCCTCTTATAATTTTTTACAATTCTACAATGTCTTGCAAAGTGCCCCCTCTTGTTGCATTTCTTGCAAATTACAGATCTGACTGGGCAGCTAGGATTATTTGCAAGATGATTAGCCTTCCCACAACGATAACACCTCAATCTTTCCTTCTTTTCATCTACATCTCTTTTTGTTCATGGGCACATTTAATTTAAGTACTCATTCACAAGGCTCAGCTATTTCATATTTTTCCATTTGGTTCTTTATTTCATGAACATTATCTAAATTGCTGTTTTGTTTTATTTCCTTTATACGCTCAGCTGTATGTTGTATGCTTTTAGCAGCATTCATGGCCTCTTTCAGATCTAATTTACTAGTTAAAAGTTTTTCTTGTATTTTGGGGTTATTTGTACATTTTACAAGTTTATCTCTAATCAATGAATCTCCAAGCGCACCAAACTCACATTTATTTGCAAGACCACGTAAAACAGCAATATAACTTGAAACTGTTTCACTTTTCCATTGAATTCTCGAAAAGAATTTGTGCCTTTCTAAGACTTTATTCATTTTAGATCCAAAATGTTTCTCCAACTTATTGATTGTTGTCTGAAATACATCTTCATGTAATAATTCATCCTCCTCCTCACTACTAGAGTCTGATAGATTATCATAAACTTTCCTTCCTTGTACACCTAGATTATGCAATAATATATGCTGCTTCCTCAACGCAGAAAATATCTCTCCCCCTATAGCAAGCAGTAGGACATACAAAATGTTTCCCATTCCTTCCATGGTATGATCGCTTCACTCATGTTGTCTAAACATTGAGGTGGTTGTGTCATATTAGCTATTGCCATGTTTCTAGATCAATTAAAATTTGAATTCCTTATTAGAATTACAACTTTATTATTTTAATGAGGTACACATTGAGATGAATTCAAAACACAATGAGAGTGAAACTGAACTGTGAATATTCTCAATATTTAACATCAGCCATATCTCCACAGCTTACTAAAAAAGGGAAAAACTAGCATAAAGTACTTATAAACTCTTTTGGTAGTAAAACGTTACAGACTATGAATTATACTTCAACACCCTAAAATGTAACGTGTCGGTAAGCTCATACAAATATGTACATATACTTTCCTAAGAATAGCGTTTATTCCTATAAAATTAAATTCATGAAGTTAGAGATTAACTGTGCCTATCAGTGAAATAATAGGCAGCTGTAACAATGCTGTGCGTATCAGCGGTGAAGATCTTGAACTGTAGAGGAGTCCAACTGACACGCAGTTAAATAATAAACACTGCTGTCACCTTAATTATCTCTAAAATGGGCACTGAACACTTGTCCTAAATATTACCAACAACCCATCTGCCAAACAAGCTGTGCGCGTCAGTGAAAGAACTTTCACAAGCTGAGGAGACAGGTTGACGCGCAACTGAGTAAAGTATAACGGTCAAATAAGCTACTGCCCAAAGAACACCACAAAAAGACTGTGAATTGGCCAGTGTCTTCAAATTGCATAACATTTGTTTAAATGAATCTTTTCCTTAAAGTTCGCCTTCCTTTAAGCACAATTAAGTATAAATTATACTATGTGCCAAACTCTAATAGATTATTTTGCACACATGCTGTGCGTGTCAGCGGTGATACTCCGTAGGAGCTGAGGAGACAGCTGACACGGTGCGAAACACCACGCACAACCAAAATTCTCCTCACACGAGGGCCCCGAAAGACACAAGATGGTAATAAATATAAAATATAATGTGTGCCAACTGTAATAAATATTTTGCACACAAGCTGTGCGTGTCAGCGGGAAGGCCCCGTAGGAGCTGAGGAAACAGCTAACAAGCTGCGCAACACCGCGCGCAACCAAATGTTTCCTCACACGAGGGCGCCGAAGTACACTGCCTGGAATGCGTCAGCCAGAACAGCTCGTCGATGCCATGAACCTCGGGGGCCACCCAGGAAATCCTCAACTCACAACACCACACGCAGGTCAGAGAGCGCCAGAGGAAAACGAGTCAGACCTCCTTCCGTCTCACCTCAAAGTTCCAGACGTCACAGACAAGGTAAGAAATATCAATACCTCGATGCTCATGATGCCAGTAGATAGGTAATTAATCTAAATACCTTCTTATGCTCCTGCTAGAAGGTTCTTGTAAAGATGCTGCAGGCTGAATTAGTCACAGAAGGTTTGAATGATGCAATACTTCGTGGCTATTAATATTTGGGGAGAGGTCATACAAAGCTTTCCCCAACCAGCACTCTTCGGCAATATTACAAAGTCATTGACAATTTCAGTTAAACTCTTTATTTACATAAATGTATGGCCTCCTGCCACAAGAGCTTACAGACTCTAACTGTCATAACAACTGTGGGTGTTCACAGGTACCGTAGTAACATTCCATGAGGGTGACAGGAACGGGGGTGGTGGAAGAGGGGATAAGGACACAATGCAAAGGGGAAAAGAGGGCTAACCGAAGGAACAGATTACAACACATACCGTATGAATTAAGTGTGCAGTTCTGATAATCATGGAAAGCAATACCCACCTTGAGGGTTCATATGCTTCTCAATGGTCAGAGAGCATTATGTTCCGGATGTGCGTGCTTCATCAACATTTGGTGCATCTTGTTGGCTGGGTGCTGCAATGCCCAATGGGGCCCTCAGGGGGGCTCTTAAAACTTATGTTTAGTGTAGGTTATATGAAGGGACTCATATTGTTTATAACTGCACACATAGGCTACATTGGCAGGCCTGAGACATGTTTAAAGGGCTAGAATGAGTGCTGTAGGCCCACCAGTAGCCTTTAATTTAGAGACCCTTGGTACATGAAGTACCACTTTACTAGGAACTTACAAGTGAATGAAAGAGAGAGCATAAGCTTTCAGCACTGGTTAGCAATGGTAAAGTGTGCAGAGTCCTAAAGGCAACAGAAATGAATTCAGCAAAAACAGGAGAAGTAAGGCAAAAGGTTTTGGGGAAGATCACCTCAAGGTTGACACTTCTATTATGTGCCCCACCCCCAGCTGAAAGTGGGGAGAACTACCTAACCTCCTGGGTGTTCTCATCACTAAAGCAGAAGATCATGGAGAGACCATCAGCATTGGCGTGGTCTGATCCAGGGTGGTGTTCCATCGTAATAAAGTCTATTCTCTGTTGGGAGGTGAATCACCTTAACAGCTTGGGATTTTCACCCCTCACTTGGAGGAGCCAGATGCCAGACCACATGGGATGCCTTCTCCTGGGACAATGATGGCCCTCTTTTCTCTGAATTCATGACTAGGATTTCAATAAGTACCATATCTTGATTATTGTTTCAGATATCTTGCTTTTAATGAAACTCTGACACCTTGGCATTATTTTTCAAGAGTCTAACATTCTCTCTCACAACTGAGATGATTTTCATATAAACCTTGAAAAAGACCTATGCTAACTCGCCACCATAGAACAAAACACAAGTTGGCTGTGTTGTGTACATGATTTCTAAAGAGTGCTCAAATGATATACATATTGAATAAATATTCAAACTTTGTATGGATTACCTTACTGACTTTTCCTTGAAACGAACTTGGAATTATTTTAAGGACTGTCTAAAAATGTAAATATATAAGTCTCTTTTAAGACAGTCTTACCTGGTTTAGATATGTAATGTATCTGCATCGCGTTTATTAATACTAACTAATAATATAGGTTTTGGGCTACCTCACTGGATGCATTCCTTTACAACACATTTCTATAAGGGTATTATTGGACAAAGGATTTCAGATAAATAGCCCATTTTCATGTCACCAATAAAAATATACACATTTTTGCAATTACCACATCAATTGGCAGTCAATATGACTTTGGACATGCTGTACATATTGAGTGAAAACTCTGGTCTCAATTTCAAACTTTTTTCTCTGATCAGTTTTTTCTATGATTTTATGTGGCTCAGGATGGGTAAGTGACGGAAAGGTACTCATTATTAATGGCTTATTATTTCTGAAGAGGTCGGTAATGCAAATTTCCAGCCCCAGCACAATGATGAGATCTAGGAGAACACTCATCAGTTTACTTTCACTCAGAGATGGGTGAAAATCTGGACCAAAATGAGGAATAACCAGGTGAGCTGGATGTAGAATTAAAGAATCCTCTTCTAATTCATAACTTTTTAGAGACTTCTCAGCGTCCAACTCTAAATGGGCTTTGTCTCAAAATAACTGGTACCATTGGTATTGGTAACTCAAAAGGCAGGGAAATAAAAGGCAATTTCCTGGGTCACTCGTAAAGATGTCATTAATGCAGGGTTGGGCAATCCGGCAGTGCCGCGGGGCTGGTCTAGTATATCAGTGTGTAGCCTGTTTTTTTTTTAAGTTTGTGGCCTTGTTTTATGGTCTGGTGGGGTGTTTTTTTACTGTTGAGTTAACCGATATAGCCATAAACATTGCTTGTAGTAAACACAAATGGATGTAGTCCCCCACACCTTGCAAAACACTTATACAACGTGTATTTACAAGTTCAAAACTGCCCTGTTTGCACATGTAGGCCACTTTTTTCAGTTATCTGAATTGATAAAGAGAGCCACTTTTATTTTGCAGCCCGAGCCTATTTTTTGACCCAGTCCAAATTGCATTAATATGCAAACAAGTGAATCTGGCAATAAAATGTAAAATGTCTGAGATGAAGAGAGTCTGACTGCAAACAGATGATTGGGACATAGTGCACTCACAATGTGCAAATTGCTGACCTTCACTCTTACACAATGACTCATCCCGGCGACATATGAGAGTCATACATAAGCACATGGTTCTACCAGAACGTAGTCATTTAATCATACAAGAATCCTTCCAGGGATGAAAAGCAGTTACCTAGAAGTTAGAGATGAGAAGCATACTAGCAAGCAGGAAGGTAACACACACATTGTACAGCAAGTGTCTTGAAATACATTAAACAAGTACATTTCAATGATAATTCCTCAGTCTAGTGACAAAAATTTACAAATGCATTGTAGCCAGCAAATTCTTTCAATTTACATACCCCCCAGGGGCAGGTACCTTGTGCCAATAATTCACATTCTCACCAGGGTTCTGGGGCTAATCATGTAATCAACATCTATTTAGCTGAGGAAAAAATACCTAGGCAATTGACTGGTCAACCAAAGACCTGATACAATTCATAAATGCATACAGTGACTCAGTGTACTAAACATGTCATTATAAATATATATTTTATTCTTCTAAATTCATAAAAACACACAAGCTGATCCAAAATATTGCAACATATTCCATTTGAAGACATAATAACCAAAATATATAACATTCACAAAAAATACAATAAACAGAATTCAAACATAAGACAAATAACCATATAAAAAATAAACATACAATAGATGTTTAAAGAAACGTAGCTAGATGTATGAACAAAGTTCCTGTCATTTGTCTACATGTGTCTATGCGCTGTCTGACCAGAATATTATTCTCCAGTTGGCTAGAAGTAGCCCAGAGATATGCAGCACTACCACAATTGGGAACAGCTCAAGGAAAATAACATTCTTAGTGATACCATATGCCACCCATTTTGCTGGCAAGTCTTGCATACACCACCTGTTGCCAAATATTGCCCCAAAACCCAGGCTCCTTGTCGCATCTGTGCAAAGGGCCAGGTCAGAATTGGACTGCACCTGCTGGTGTCACAAGAGTGAAGTGCTCCGGAGACTCCTTCCAAATGGCCATATCTTCCTTGGCCTTGTGAGACATCCTTCTATAGTGGTGCTTGGCCTGCATCACTCTAGCTATGTTTTTGGATAGCACCCTCCCAATTGGGATCACATTAAGCACACATTATAGTTCCCTTACTAAAACCTGCAGCTGATGAAGCATGAACTTTTGTGCAACCAGGTACTCCTCAAGGAATGCCAAAAAAACAGAAACCTTGTCCTGTGGTGACCTGCAAAACCCTGTCACGAGTCTATTTCAATACAGAGAAATTACAGTAAAGTTGCTGGCCCTTCAGCTTTGTCCTCTTCTATAGGCACACTTAACGCTTGCATCAACTCACGGAATATCTGGATGGCCCGTCCACAAGCCAATGAACCTGGGGTGTCCTATGAATCCAAATAGTACACTAAGCCATCAGATGCTACCAAGTTGCTCACCGCTCACTCTAGAAAGTGATTAAAGGCTTCAAAAATAGCACAAGTAATGGCACAACCCATAGGCTTGCACAAATCCACACCGTACTAACCATCAAAGGCGAAGTCCAGAAAGCGAACATCTTCTGTTTGAACTGGTAAGAGGTGGAATGCAGCTTCTATGTCTGATTTAGCCATGAGAGCCCGGTGCCCAAGCTTCTGAAGGTTACCTATCACCGCATTGCAAGAGGTGTAATGAACTGTGCACAAGTCCTGTGGCAAGCCATCATTCACTGATGAACCATGAGGGAAGGGCAAGTTGTGGATCTGACAATATTTGCCTAGTGCCTTCTTGGGCACCAACCCTACTGGTGAACAGACCATACCACATAATGGCGGAGTAACCCCTAGTTGGGTGTACCAGTCACAAGGTGCAGAGCCCATTGGTGTGCCCATTACACAAGCCAAAACAAATGTAAGTGTTCAGCCTTTTTAAATCTTTTTTATCCATCTTTCATCCATGTTTATTCAATTTAAACATCCAAAGCGTTAATATTCACTTCTTCCATGTTTATTAGTAGCATAATGTTTCCGCTGTATAACAATCCATAATATTCCTTTCTTCACTAATAACAATCCAAATTTCATCCATAGATGTTCAAGACCCAATGCATTTCGTGATAAATTCTTTTCATCAGGGGTAAGTGAAACAGGAAAGTAAGGAACAAGGGGGCATATTATCAAGGACGGCGTTAAAAATTATAGCCGGTTTAGCGGCAGAAAACTGCCACTAAAGCGGCGATAATGGGCTTGATAATATGTCGCAGAGAATTCCCATAGAAGTCTATGTTCTGGTGTGAACATGGGTTTCTGCTGGAATTCTCCAGGGCATATTATCAAGCCCATTATTGCCGCTTTAGCGGCAGTTTTCTACCACTAAACCGGCGATTATTTTAACGCCGTCCTTGATAATATGCCCCCAGGTTCCATCAGAATCAACATTAAAACGGCATATTTTCCCCAAGTAAACACCCACAGTAACTCAGCAGTACACAATCAAATAATCTGTATGTACTATGCAGTTCATTCACAACTGTCACTAGCATTTCATGCCCCGATGGTTCTACTAATTAAATTCAAAAAACGTAAAATCTCACACAAGTGAAACTCGCCCATTTAAACAGTGAAGTTACCCCCATGTGCTAACACCCACATTCAAAGTAGATAAACCAACCCCAAAGGCATCATCGCCATAACGTAAAACGTATCTGAATGTTTAAACAACCTCTATTCTAATCCTCCGTTTACGCCACAAGGTCAGTTGATAATACACTTATGTTCACATTTCTCCCAGTAAACACGATATGGAATCGAAAATCTAACCCTCCCCGTGTGGCCATGACTGCAACCATCATAAACAGAAAAGGTGTGACAGAATCCCTTAAATACCTGACCAGTTAACTAATGCTTTGTAACCCCACCCCTACAACGTAAACGTAATCAAAATAAACAAAATCCTATGTCATACCACACCCACCACATACTCTTGAAGGTGTGCTTTTACATAAAACCCACAAAGAAAACAATTAAGGATCATTTTCTCATAAATGTATTCAGTGCACTAAAGCTGGACCGTCTCCGAATATTTTTAACTTGTTTAAAAAAAAACTATGAAGAACTATTTTCTCGGAGTGAACTCGATCCAAAGTGAACCACTGCTGAGCCTCCCATCTATCCTTGAGGGTAGCCGTCAGATGAAATGTGTGTGCTGCTAAAACATTAACATGAATATCAACAGCTCAGGCTGTATTGTACACAGTCCTATTCCATTGTGTGGGGTGCAAACTGCTGGGTGGACAGAAAAGTCGATAATCATGCAATAATTGGCATAATGCACACCCTTTTTTTAACAATTTAAACCATTTTTGTGCTCTTTCGCAAACTGTCCGGCGTGCAACTCCTGGAGTGTGCTCTGCCCAAACCACGCTGTTTCATAGTGAATACCAAGCTGACCCCCTAATTAGGTGTACCAGTCCCAAGGTGCACAGCCCATTGGTGGGCCCATTGCCCAATCCAAAACAAACGTAAGTGTTCATCCTAATTTTAAATCTATTTTATCCATCTTTCATCCATGTTTATTCAATTCAAACAGCCAAAGTGTTAATATTCACTTCTTCCATATTTATTAGTAGCATAATGTTTCCGCTGTATAACAATCCATAATATTCCTTTCTTCACTAATAACAATCCAAATTTCATCCATAGATGTTCAACACCCAATGCATTTCGAGATAAATTCTCTTCGTCAGGGGTAAGTGAAACAGGAAAGTAAGGAACAAGGTTCCATCAGAATCAATATTGAAATGGCATATTTTCCCCAAGTAAACACCCACAGTAACTCAGCAGTACACAATCAAATAATCTGTATGTACTATGCAGTTCAATCACACCTGTCACTAGCATTTCATGCCCCGATGGTTCTACTAATTAAATTCCAAAAACGTAAAAACTCACACAAGTGAAACTCACCCATTTAAACAGTGAAGTTACCCCCATGTGCTAACACCCACATTCAAAATAGACAGGACAGTTTGCGAAAGAGCACAAAAATTGAATAAATTGTTAAAAAAATGGTGTGCATTTTGCCAATTATTGCAGGAGTAACAAAGGGGCCAGCTACTCTGCCAGGCTGTACTTACCAACCCACATATACATTTTGTAAAATAATTTACTTACATAATTATTTACCAAATAAGGAAATGTTATTAATTAAAAAAACAAATTAAAACTCATAAAAATTAATAAACTTCCCACACTTTACCCCTCTAATCCCTACAAACCACTGGTAAAATGAAACTGTAAAAAACTTAATTACACAATTAAAACCTATTTTCAATTAAAAAATTAATAGAATATAAAAAACTATTAATAAAGTACGTAACATTAATTTACTCCCCACCCCTTACCCCTAAAAAATGTAAACCCACTCACAAAAAAATATAAACAACTACAATAATCAAATATCAAATAATTAATTAACATTCATCATCAACCAAAAAATAATTAATTAATTAAACATAAATGAGTTCCCACATTTTACCCCTATAAACCCCATAACCCACACCTAAAATTAATTACACAAATTTCATATTTAATTTTCAATTAAATAATCAATATTAAGTAAGAAGTAATTATTAATTAATTAAAAATAAATAACTTCCCACCCTTTACTCCATAAACCCCACAACCCCCACCTAGGAAAATTACACAAGTACCATAATTAATTATCGTTAATTAATATTAACTAACAACCAATTAATAATTAATTGCAAATAAATTACTTTCCACAATTAACACTATAAAATCTAAATTAAATAACTAAGAAATAATCATAAATTTATTATAATTAAATTACTTCACACCCTATTTACCTATAAACCCACAACCCGCTACGGAACTAAAAAATTGATAACTACTAAAAATGTAACACTTATATTAAAAAACATAAACACTACTTATGCAAAAAACATACTTCACATACATTTAAAATATCAAATAAAATTCATAACACTAATTAAAAAAGCAATATTTAAAATAACTATATTTTTGCAACCAATATTATCACTTCTATATTTAAAAAAATGATATTTCTTACCTTAAATTCGAAATTCTTGACAACGATATTCTTGCTGTCGATATTTCTAAATCACAATATTTCCAGCTCGATATTTGTGTAAGTTGACACTTCCAACTTGAAATTCTGTCTCAACACCATCCATCCCTGACATGCCTAAGTGTGGTCACATATCTCTATGTTCTACATTGTGTAATCTCAAAATGAAATTAACAAAGATATGGAGTTAAAGTGTTTTGGTAGTAATATTTATTCCCTTCCACCCAGGTTATAATTGCCATAGTTTAAAGCGATGCAATACATCTCAACCGCAGTTTGTGAGAAATACCACACTTGATGAGATTTTAAGTACCTTAATGACACATTTCTTAGAGATAAGGTAATATTGGTTCAGGACTATATTTAGTGATTGTTGCAAAGTCATCCGGTGCCCCCCACATTTTTTACTGACTGGTACTGGTAATAACTTACTCTGACTGATCCTGGGCTCTCTCTAACCAGGCCTGGGACCAGTTCCATACTGAAAAAACACTTAGAATACACTGAAAACACTTACATACACTAGGATACACTATGGGTTAGGGTACACCTATGATTGGCATATCATCCCCTTTAAGGCGCCAGTACATAATAGGGCAGGGGGGTTGAAACTACCTTTAAGTCCCTAGTATATAATAGGGCATGGCAGTTTAGCAGCCAGCAACCTTTCTGTGCTTGCATGTGTGCACAACTGAAGCCTGAGGTCAGTTTAAAAGCAGCCCTGTGTTGTAGGACTACTTTTAAAATGCAAATTGTGCCCAAACTCGACTTTGGTGTTTGGGGCACCTAAAGATTAATAAACTACAATGTTGTTGCATATTAGGTTCCCCCAGGGCCTCCCTTGGGTGTCCCAGGGATGAGGGGGGGGTCAAGTACTTATAAGGAGGATCCTTATAAAATGTTTTTATATGGCCTGGGGTAGCACATTTCACTCCCTACATTGCATTGAAGTGAATCCCAAAATCGATTTTTGAGCTAGATGCACTGTGGAGTGAGGATCTCCAATATTTTTACATATTCAGAACCCCTTAAGCCTCCCCTAGGTGTTCCAGGAGTGGGACGTCCTGTATGTAGAAGCAGGGCCCTTCTAAAACATGTTTTATAAACCCTGGTGCTGGAGAAATAGCCAATTAAATTTTTTCCATTGCAGATCCCCAGCCCCATACGTTGACATGGCAAGAAGTTTTTATTAATAACTGAAGAAAGGGAAGCTACAAAAATATAATTCAAGACTCAGTAGAATAGTGTTGATAAATCCAACAATATGCTATTGTTCAATTCATCCTAAAATGTACAGACACAAATTTGTAAGGCTTTCTTGAGTCAAAAATTCAGCCCTCTAGTGCTCTGACCTGATGGGCCAGAGTTGAGTGGATTAGTCAGGCTGCTTTGATAAGGTGATAAGTAGGCCAGCTGGGTCACAGAGTCATACTGGGAGGAGAAGGGTTCTGATACATGAGGATGCTATGGCAGAGGGAGGGGTCATAAAACATCCTCTTCAAAGAGAGGAGGGGACAGACAGTGTAAGTCAGGTCCATTTACAGCCCTACCCTTTGAACCCATCTACATGGCAGGCTAAAGACAGGAAATATCAGATGAAAAGGGGAGGAAGACTATGTAGATGAGCTATCCTGTATGCTGGTTTAGTTAGCTCTTCTTTCCCTGCTGGAAAATCAGCCATAGTTTATGCCCTCCTGCATGACTTTGAGACCTTGGAATAAGTATCTGAGAGGGTTAGAGCCTCTCAGATCTGCTGCTTGAAACTAAAGGAAGAAGAAGGGTGCATGCTGGGAGTTGCAACTTCTAAGAGTGCTGCACAAAGCAGAACACACAGAATTTACAAATTTCCATTTAAGATTTTTTATGTGCAGGAAGGGTCACTGTTGCGCGCATAAAAAATAATTCCCCCCAACGCAGGCACCCTTGCACTATAGTGCAAGGGTGCCTGTGTTGGAGCTAAGCAACTGAAATTAGCACCAGTGCAGGGGGAAACGCAGGGCTGCACCGTATTGTTGTAAATACGATGCAGCCCTGAATTTCAGAAGTGACAGAGTTAGGTGTTAAGCCAAGAAGGCTAATGCCGTGCTCCATCACTTCTTTGTAAATATGACCCACAGTGTTTTGCTACTTGAGGTAATAGGATGTGTGCTGGAAAATTCATTTTAGTGCAGATTTTTGCAGCTGTCTCCATGAACTTTGGCTGGAATGATAGTAGCACCCTACATAGCTTTATGGGGTATATTTTTTAAATTGTACAAATCATTGCTTGCTCGAGGTGAATGATTATTTTTGGGGATAACAATTGTTAGTTTGGGATTTTATTTCTGTTAGCAGTTTGTGGTAATTTGCACTCTGTTTGGAATAAGTGTGTGGACTAACGGTGTTTTTGTGTTGTGGTGTCCTCCGTATATTGGGTCAATTTGTGTGAATGGTGGTGGGCACAATTTAAATGTGCCATTCATCATCGACATATTCTTCTCTGACTTTGGGCCTGCTTACGAGTTTGGCGGTCCCACCTCAGCCGTCACGTGGGCTGGGAGTCACTGCAGCCGACTAGACAATCCGCCTGCTAAATTAAAATGTTGTCTGTTTGCTGTTTGAAAGACCACCGGGGCACCGCCGACACGACAGCCATTCAAAGACCACCTCGATGACAGTTGTGGAAAGCAGCTGTCATAGAGCAGTAGAGAGAAGTGATGGTGGTAGGGGAAAGCAGCTGTCATAGAGCAGTAGAGAGAACTTTCGCCACCATTCAAATTACAGGTTGGCTTTCAGATGATCCGAACTCGGTGGAATTGAAGGATTTACAGGTGCATACTCAACAATTTCCTTTTTTTTGTCTTCAGTCTCCCATGTGGATCCCTTTTGCTCCTGGGCCAAAATTCTGTTCCGTTCACGGAAATTGTGATAATTGGGCATTTTCGTGTTCTGTGGAAAGCGCGAAAATGTCAAAATTTCCGCAATCCGCAGCTTAGCGATAATTTGTTTCTTGCTCGCGCTGTAAAAAAATACATTCTCGCGTGCGCGCGATCGCCTTACCTGAATCCCCGCGTTCGCTGACAAGTTTTCCCGACCCGGTCGCGTCCTCCACAAGATATTGGATTGTTGGTAGCCATTTTGCGCTGTCTCGCAACAGTTCGCGCTCGCATTATTGGCACTTGTCGCGCGATCACGTCATTTGTCGCGTGATCACGTCATTCTTCTCGCGATCATGCACCGCTTGAGTATGACAAGATTGAGATCTCGAACACGTCATTCTCCACCGCGAGCGAGAGAGTGAGGACGCGGGCACGTCTAATCGAACACGAAAAGGAGAAAGAGACCCCGAACACGTCATATCCAACGCGACAGGGAGCGAGAGAACACGATCAAGTCATTTTCGACACGCCATCGACATCCGGCGGAAGCAATGTGAAGCTCGAGAACTCGAACATGTAAAATTTTCAATTGGGAGAAGCATATCAGCTCTAGCAGCATGAAACCTTCTGCAAATGATGATTTTGGATGAAAACAACTCCTCAGATTGACATTTGGCTGTCCTTTTTTGTGCAAGGAGTCCTTTTTTAAAAAGGTAGGGAGACTTCCTGTTCCTGTCCAGCAGGCTCCTCCCAGTGCTTTGTCCATCTCCTGCTCATTCTGCCTTTGGATTTTGAGCTGGAAAGATCACTCTTTTTGTCTGCTGCATAATTGCAATTGGATTTGAGGATTTTTTGATTTGGATATTTCACAAGTAAGTGGTTGTTGTGTCTGTTTGATTGGGGGCATTGCAGTTCTTGTAACTACAATTTATTTTTGGTAACTATCATTATTCCTTTTTCTTTTTAAATGTTGTGGGTAGTAGTAGTCAGTAGTAGGCCCGAGCTAGTCATGGGCATGGCCTAATGGTGTGTGTGTGTGCATGATAAAGCAACTGTTCCTTTAGTGTTTTTTGAATGTATTTCATTTTCAAGCATCATTTAAGGGCATGGATGGCATTGGATTGAGTTGGGGAAGTGTGTTTTTTTGGGGTGGCCTTTCTGATGTTGTTGGGCCTGGCCATGTGGCTGGTGGCCATTTTGAAGCCTAGGCCTGCAAGCTTGCCTGGCCTTGTCTGCCAGCAGGCCTGCTTTCATCCACTAGGATCAGAGCACGTAGCCACAGCTTTATTAATCAAGTGTTTTTTGTGTGGTCTGTTGAATTTAGACATAATTTATGGCATGGATGGCATGAGATTGAGTTGGGGAAGTGTGTTTATTTGGGGGTGGGCTTTCTGATGTTGTTGGGCCTGGCCATGTGGCTGGTGGCCATTTTGAAGCCTAGGCCTGCAAGCTTGCCTGGCCTTGTCTTCCAATAGGCCTGCTTTTTCATCCACTAGGATCAGAGCAGGTAGCCACAGCTTTATTAATCAAGTGTTTTCTGTGTGGTCTGTTGAATTTAGACATCATTTAGGGGACCAAGAGGAATGCCGAGATGCAAATCCAGTCCACATTTTTTACCAGGATAACACAGTAACAGTATCCATTTTTATCTTCTTTTAAATAATTTGATTAATATTTTGTATACAATCTTTACAACAGTGTGTTCTTGGAGTTGTTATTATCATCATTAGGTTTGCTCTCTGTTTACGATTCTTCCCTACCAATATTTAAAATTTCTATTTACTATCTGTAAAAGTATTAAGGCCGGAACAACAGAACAAGAACTAGAAGTGTATGTAATCCGGGTCTCTAATCATCATGCATGCATTTCCTTTTTCTCCCTTAACATATGGATATGGTAGTCTTCAATGATTGTCATTTGTTTGTCCATGCATACTCTTTTTCTATGTCAAACCTTTCCCAAAAACCCCCTTCCCATCCATTCAACAAACCCTAACCCTCTTCCCCGGGCTGTGTGACTTATTGTCGAGGTGTGACTAAATGAAATGTACACCAATACTTAATCACACACTTGCCGGGGCGGATGTGGCGAAAGCAACAGTACTTCAATTTCAAGGCAGAGCGATGATCTTCTTCTGCTTGCCCACCCACGAGTAGGATATTTTAGAGGTTATTTTATTTATCAAAGGAACATATACCTCAGCATTAATTGCCGGCATTGATTGGATTTGTTTGTTGTCATTCCTCATATACAGCACTAACTGTTAGGCTGTAGGCCTAGTCAAGTGACACGACACAACTATAGTTTGTAACTCTGTCTGGTAGGCTATCCCAACCACCATTATGTTTTGTTGTAAAATATTTTAGCATATTATTGTTGCTCAGTAAGTTCTGTACTGTACTTCATTCTACTACTCCTCTAACAGTCTCTCAAAGGCGATTGACTGTCTCCTTTTCTTTTTTTGCAAATGCTGCCGCCCTGCCAGTGTCTACTACTACTACTATACTACCACCACCACCACCCCAATCATGGCATGTTAGAAAAAGGAAACCATCTTCACCATGCAGCCATTGCTGTGACAAAGTTAAACATAAACATCAAGCACAGGTAAGAGAGAAGTTTGGGGGAGGCAGAATTAATAATGGACATGTTGTCAATGATTTCAATTTCACACACCAGTCCAGATAAAGAATGCATAGACTAGAGGACAGACTGAAAGTACTAGAAGGACAAGTCAATCAGTGAGGTGTGTTGCATCTATCTGTTTGTGTCTTACACAGTCAGCCAATTATTGAAATCAAACACAGGCTATGGGCGGCCCTGCACCAGCAAGGAAACAGTGTGATGTAAAACAGTTACCCCACCTACAAAACATTAACAACATTGCATGTAACATAGAAAAATATATTTAATTTACCCTAACAAAAATAAACTAAACCCACAAAAGCTGACCCACCCCCCTCCCTAAACCCAACCAATGTCCATAGGAAAGTCCAGGAGAAAAAGTCCATAAAGCAAAAACCCAAACCCAACGCCCAAACCAGTTCCCACCCACCCAACCAAGAATTAAAAAAGGGGCAGAACTTGATGACAGGGACTAAGGTGTGGGGTGGGACTCAAGGAGAACACGCATCTGCTCCTCTAAACAGGCGACGCGGCATCTGAGGGCGCGCAGTTGCAGCCACAGTGGGGGGGGCACGAGAGATGGCACTACAGTGGTGCCGTACCGCTGGAGGGCGGTGGCTGGGGCCCGGGGCACTGGAGAAGGCTTCAATTGCTGCCGCAGTCTCCTCCTCCTCCTCTGCTAAGACCACCAGCCGCCGGTATTCCCGCTGGATTGCCTCCAGCTTCCGGCGCCGTGCCTTGGCGGGCAACTCCTTTCGGTTGAGTTTAGGAGTAGCTGTGTATCAAAAAGAAAAAAACAAGACAATTGTAAAATATACTCTTAGAAAAACAGTAAGACAAGTTAATTATTTATACACATAGTGGCATGGTAGAGTAGCACTATAAAGCACAGTAGTACATAACATTTTAAATCTCGCCTGTCCTTCTTCCTTCCACCCGTCTTTCACTTTTTAGTTGAACAGTGCACCAGGTGCTCTTCTCCATAAAACTTTCAAAGCGGAGTTGAAATCAGATAGATGAGGCCATTGGTTACTCAATACTCCCGCTCCTATGCCAATTAAAGGGATTCTAGTCTTCTAGTTCACTCTTCAAACGTTCACAACAAGTCATACTTACTTACGACATCGGATGGGGGGAAAAGGGTGGGGGTCCCGTGGGGACAATTAATTAGGATGATGCGCCCGGCACAGTGGCGGGCGCATCCTGTTTTTTTACATTCTGGTTGGCGGTGCCGAAAGCAATGCTAAAAATACATGTTGCGCTGCTTTTCCAAGCACAACATGATGGGCCCCGCACGGAGCCTGTCACGTTTTGCTTTGAAAGGCAGGGGGGTACCATAGCATAGGTAGGTACCCTCCATGGGGGCCCCCAAGCATACTCTGCAATGTCTGCATGCCTTTCCGTGGCGGATGGCAATGCCGCCACGCAAAGGCATTCCAAAATGCAGATTATATGGCTGGCGGTGTGTTCAGAGAGACACCACCGCCATAATGAACCCTTTTCCGCCTGGTCTACATGTGGGGGGTTTGACTCTTTTCTACAGGGATGGCGGGGTTTGCCCCTGCGGTGTCGGCGGTGAATACCGCCGGCCCGGCGGGGGCAATACGCCCACCATCCTAATGGGGCCCTATGTCTCAACAGTACAGCATATACATACAGTACACCCTTGCAGTGAGTGTACTGTCAAGTTCAACAATAGTTAAGGATTATGAATCTAACTTACCACTGCCCGCCACTGGTGCTGCCACTCCCCCTACCGCTCCGTTGGTATCTGCAGCAACTGCCGCATCCTCTCCCTCCGCGTCGCCTTTGCTGGCCCCGGCAATGGTGGTCGGTAGTGCGCCTAGAAAACATTACACATTTATTAGGCGTCATATACACCTCCCCCCTATTGATCAGTAGCAAGGTAGAAAAATGAGTTAATACTAACATACATCACTAGTACAAATCAGGTAGTAGTAGAGTAGACACAAATAGTTATTTATGGTCATTCTAGCCTTTGCTTAGTTAGCCCGAGCCATGCAACCATTTTACCTTTGTGTCTTTTTTTTTTGCACATGTGACGTTACCTTACAGCTTTTTGTATGACACCTTTGAGCCACATGACCTGCCTCACACTGCTACTGTCTAGTCTACGCGCTGCGTACAAGCGGTCAACAAAAACTTTAACAAGCCACTTTTTTAGGAAGTACTGGTGTACTGTTAGTCCATATTGCTTATCCATAAATGGTACACTTTTTGGCACGGCTGAGAAATGCTTGCAAGTTGCAATATACTAACGCGCACCATATCATTTTTCGCATTACAGACGGAAGATTCCCTTCTACGAACCAGAGCTTTGCAGAGCTTCTGAATGATGCAACAACTACCAGTACTAGGTTCTTCTAAGGTGAGGGTTCCCTTCACTCACATGTTCATTTATAAATTTCGATAAACTAAATTCCTAGGGGATGGTGGTGCTGCCTTCCACCACTGTTCAGTTATCATGATTTAATTCCCAACTGTAAGTAAGTGTAACAATGTTTATTGTTTTAATGTTATTGATTTTCCGGTTGGTGCTGCATTTTATAATAGAACAATGTACAGAGCTTCTCAATTCAAAATAAACATTTTGAACTTACATAGACTTGGTGGTATTTGGTGTGGACTAACTTACACGAGTAAGCAAATTAAAGTAAGGGTGTGCATGTGCATTGCTTCTACGACTCAGAGGTTGGGTGTGTTATGTTCTGGGTTGTCTACTTGTTGGGTATCTTGGGGGGAGGGTTCAGAGACCTAATAGTTATGACAAGACAGTACTATAGTTGAGCAGGGGATTGTGGTGGGTTCTTAATTTCTGATTGAGGTGTGTGAGGAAGGTCCAACCTACCATCACCAACATCCTATTTTCTTGTGCAAAGGTCTGTGTATGTGCAAGATCCCTACAACAGTAGTAGTATGTCCTATAGGCTATCCTATCAAAATAGTAATAAATCTGGTTGGGCTTTTGTTGCTGTGAATTTTCAAAGCCTCAAGATTAACAAAGACTCAAGATCAATAAGACTAGAAGTAGTACAAGAGGTCAACCCAAAAGATTGGACTCAATGGCTAGAGCTACTGGTGAATATGAGTTTTATATTACAACCTTTCACATAAAGAGTGGCACTGGCCAACTGGGCAAGCTTAGCTACTACAGTACAGACAGGCTGATAGTAGTAGTAGTACTGAGAGTCATCATAGCAGAGGCAGGGATAAGATTTTTGAAACCGTATAGATCAAAGGATAATTGATGGTAAACAAATAGCATTTGGAAACTGAAACAATAGTTTGTGAAAAATATTGTGCAGTAAAAGATATGGAATAAGAAATATTATTAAAAACAAGAAGACTTACTGGGGCCAGCAGAGGAGCCCTCATTGGTGTCCTCCTGGTGGTGCTGTTCGGACTGTTGTCCGGCCGACTCCCCACTCCCTGTCTGTCTGCCTCTGGGTGCTGATGAACAGGAAAGATATAAGAAAGAGACAAACATTGATGGATGGTGTCAAACAAATACAATATTTTTCAACAACGGTCAAAAAACACTTATGTAAACAACAATTGCAATAACTAAATTGACCGATCTCATCTGGTCAACAAGTAGTATCGGGGGATTCGCGGATCGACTACTTAAGTTACTATTTATCAACAGTAATCCAGTCTTCCATTCTGATTCCAGAATACTAAGTTACAACTAAGCCTAAGTACGACGTACCACCCAACCTAGTCCCACCTATTCCAGGCATGCCAATTGTACATTAAGTATGCATCTCCACTTCTTTTATTCCTCAACAATGCATATGGTCAAATGGAGGACACATGACTACATTTTTTGTATACACCAAATTTTGGGTTGATTGATTGATGCTGATGTTCTGCTAGTGCTAAGCCAATTACCACCACTCATTGAACAAACTAGAAAAAGTTCTAATAAAGACTGCCGTACTAGCAGCACGTCACGTAACCGAGGGGGCATCACGCATACCACTAACAAATTAGAAACTCATACAAAGTACCTGAACCTAAGTATCAATCCGCCCCTATCTATTAGTGACAGGACAAAGTAAGGAGTGGACTAGAGTCACTGTAGCACTACGTAACTTAATTTCTCTAAAATAAACTCGTACAGAATCACGCTAAGCGAGTGCAAACGCAAAGTTTTAAACAAGTAAGATTAGTAGTAGCGCAGAAGAGCACCTGTGTCATAATCACAGAAGACTTTTAAACGTAATTAACCTGGAATGTAAGCAGCAACATCTAGCTGGTTGGAAGAAAAAAAAGATATTCGCAATATATAACACAGAGCAGAAGAACAGACACAAAGTAGTAATAATTAAATAGTTACTCACCAAGCCCCGGGACCTCCACTCCTAGCAGGTCCAGCAGGTCCTGCTCACGGTCCAGGATGTCGGACCACCGGTGCATCAGCTGCGCCTGGGTGCGCCGGACCCCAGAGTAGCACGACACTGCCCGGCACACCTTCCCCCACCGCTGCCGACGCTCCTGGAGGCCGTACCGGGACCCAGGCCTGCCACCTGCTGCCAGGGTTGAGGGGAGGTGGCGCTGCACAAAGAAAATGAGTGCAGCCAACTCCACCTCCCCAAATAAGGCCCGTGCCTGCACCCCTTGTGGGCACCGCCTTCCGCAAGGAAGGCGGTCGCGGCTCTAGCTGCGACGGCAGCCAGCCCTACCCTTAGACATGGTTCTGGGGTAAGAAAAGGTAATAAAATTAAAGAAGTAAAGGAAATAAATAATAGCAGGCAATGGAAAGAGAAAAAGTAGCTAAAAAACAAAAAAAAAGGAGACAAAAACCAAAAATATAGAAGCAGGAAAATAGTTAGAGAAATAATAAATAAGAAAGATAAAAAAAAGTGGGTTTAAACAAAGGATTGAAAAGATGTAGGGAGGATTCAAAATCAGGCCCCAGAACCATGCAATAGAGTGAAAAACAAGATGGCCACGCCCATTGCGACCACGTGCGCAAGTTCGCGCGATATTTTCTCCCCGAGCAAGCAAAAAGCAACACGATCAAGTAAAAGCGATCGCGAACAGTAAATATATACCGCGAACGGGCGCGATCATGCATTGCGCAACCCGGAACAGGAAGTAAGCATCGCGAGAGGGTGGGACAAGTGAAAACAAGATGGCTGCGCCGGTGAGCAACTGCATGGGTAAGTTGGCGACCTGCGATCACGCAAAAAATACCGTGAACAGGCGGGAAAAAACTTCAGCGCCTTCGCAATATTTACGGCGTGTTTGCATTGATTTTTAGCATTTTCGCGATAATTTGCGAAAGTTAATTTTTCAAATCCCGCCCACCCGTAATCCCTTTCTCCAGGTCCCCCCTTCATAGCAGCACTTAGACCCTTCGAAAATTACCCTTTTGGCACCGAAATCCAGGTAAGTCTGTTTTGCACCATTTACCCATTGACTGGACTGGGCACACATGGTCCAGACTCCAGCAAAAAGAAAATTAGTGGTAGTAGCTATTTTTCACATGTCATGCATGTGTACACTGCAGTCAAAATATACACACCAGCATCGATATATATGAAAAAAATATACACTGCCATCAGAAACACTGCTTTGGGGCCAGCTGGATCATCGTAATAAGGTGGGCGGGAGAATGTTGCAGCCTTCTTCGGACCGCCGCCACAACAGTACGGCGTTAAGACCGCTAAACTCGTAATCAGGGCCAGAATCTTAGAAGGTTGTCGTCAGATGCATAGAAATATTCTCCTGTCATAATTGGTGTTGTGAAATAACAAGAAAAGCTCATTGCGTGTTATCATTTTTCGTGGGGATGTTTATATCTCTGAACCTTTTGGGAGCACTTCAGGTTTCTGTAGTTGTTTTTCTAGTTATGGCTGTGGCTCTTTTTAAATTTGCCCTGTGCAATAGTCAGGAACATTTGGTATTATATTTTTAGAAAGTATTACTGTAGTCTCTTTTGAGCTTGTGCTAGCTTCCCTGAGGATCTGCAATTTTTTTTAACTTATATTTCTATTATGTTTGTGGAGGATTGTGCTCTGTTATGTTTTAAAAAATGTTGCCCTCCCACAATATGGATAAGGGCCTCATTATAAATTTGGCAGTGTGGGAGCTGGACTGCCAACCTCCTGCACCGCCAAACCTGTGGTTGAACCGCCCGCCAGCTTAGGAGTTTTCTCCTGCCTGGCAGGCGGTTCTTTTGCGTTCCCACGGCGGTACCTATGAAATAAGCACCGCAAAGTAAAAGACAAAATTAGGACCTGCACCGCATGGACTGTTGATGTCCATGCTGTGCGGGTACTGGGGTGTGTGCACACAGGGGGGCACAAATGTGCCCCCCTGCATGCATCCCCTGTCACAGAGGCACAAGAAGGCCCAGTAGGGCCCCCTTTGTTTCCTCACTGCCACACTCTCCATGGTGGTCGCAGTGAGGAAACTTGTAATAAGCTTGGTGGAGCTGCAGCTGCCCCATCAAGCATATTGTACCTCAAGACCACTGCACCACTGTGTCTCTGATCCCTGGCAGTTGCAGTGGTCCCAGGACAGCCCGACTACCCTGTTCGTAATACAGAGGTGGGAAGACAGCCAATGCAGTGCCTCAATGATTCTGGCAGTCCATGGACTCGTAGTGAGGCCCTATGACTTCAGGTCTTATTACGAATTTGGCAGTCCTCCTGTCGGCCTGCTACCACTGCGCTGACAGGAGGACCGCCAAGCCCATTGTGCTCCTGCCCGCTGTATAAGGAGTGTAAACCATGGCAGGTGGGCAGTGCTGCGCCAGTCTCATGGAGGCAGCCAGCAGACTGCTGCCACGACAGCACCAGCAGCATATTTCTGCAGGAACGGGGGTGCAATTCCAAAGGGGCGGGACATGTGCCCCCCACATCCACCCCTAACCCCAGAAGCTGCAGGGGGTCATGTTAGGGCCCCCTTAGTTGCTTCTCCGCCACCCTTTTTATGGCGGGCTCACGACTATGAAATGGGCAATGCAAAGCCAACTTATAATATGCTCAGCAGAGCCGGCATCGGCGCTGGCACCACCAGCATATTGGGGCCGGTTGCTTGCGCCGATTGTCTTATGGTGGTCCGACTGCCACACTCATTATACTGCAGGCGGACCCGCACTGAGGTCTGCTATAGTCGTAAGATGGCCCTTTGTACTTTTTCTCATTACTTGGACTTTCTTGGCTATGAGTATATCCCATATCACTCAATAATAATTTTAATTTCTGGGATTTGATTTATGTGGTTCTTTCTAACATTTTATATTTGGGCTTAGAAGAACACAATAAAAACACAATAAATATAAAGTAATATTTTATGTAGCAGTATTATTTAAACATGTATCACATTTATATTACATGCATACATACAGAATCAATGTATTTGCATTTTTTTTTCAGAGACGTTTGTGTATGTTTTTATCTTTGTCAGGAGATTATTGTCCCGGTACTTGAGATTTACTCTTGAAAAAGGTACTTTTGTTAATGTTACATGTTTAAAAACTATTTATACATATTTCTTAGACTTTGTTTTAGTTTAGTTTAAGGTTGATTTGTATTTGCTTCAAATAAGTTCCATTTACTTTTTAGTAATGAATGTTGAGCCTGGCTTATAGGAACAATTATATATTTTTTAAATTTTTGTTGTAATTTTTGGTTTGGGTCAGTTGTTAACTATATTAAAGAAACATGAATAGAAAGGTTTATATCATTTATTTTGTTTAAGTAAACATTTTTACTTTTGGTGTTTTTTAATTATAAATGATCCTCTTGCTTTTTTGCAGTTTTGTGTTTTTACTGTAATTGCTGGCACATTTTTGCGCCCTTTTTAATTACTAAAGTGTTTGTATTGGTTAGTTAAGTTTCATTTCATTGGTTGTTTTGTATTGGTGTTTGAAAGCACGTTTTATGTTTAGTACTGATATGGTGGAAGCTAATTAGTGTTTATGAATTAATGTCACATATACATTATTGATTTTATATTGAAATAGAAGTTATTAAGATATTTATAATGTTTAAATAGATAATTTGTTATTTTATTGTTCTTTTAATGTTATAAAGTTTTAATGTTAGATTTTCTAGATTTTTGTTAAATCTATTTGTTTTTATGTATATTTAACAATATTTTAAAATACTTCATACTGTGTTTAGATTTTCAAAGAATTTTTATTTTATAGTGTAATGTTTTAGTTTATATTTTATGTGTTTTTTTTAACAATACACATTTTATTGACATCATCAGGATATCTGGCATTGCAGTGCCTCAACAGTTCAAGTATTTCCGTCACATGGCGTAGCAAAGTAAACAACCAAAAGTAGTCAGGCATTGCACCTCCTGCGTCCCCATTCCTCCCACTTGCCTCCTTAAGCGAAGCCTCCCCACCCAAATAGCTCTTTTTGTGGTGCAAACTTTTAATGTTCTCCGTATCTTGTGGACTCTCCTTACTTTCTGATATCTATATCTACATTTGCAACCCCAGAGGGTATTGGTTCCAAATGTTTTTGGGAGTAATCAGCCCATGCCTGCCAGATTCTGTTGTATTTCCGAGGACAACCACTGGCTGCATATACCGACATCTCTGTAATGATAAAGTGGTCAGTAAAGTCCCTTTAACCACTTACCCACTGATGGGGAGGTAGCCTCCTTGCTTATAATGTTGAGCTATATCCGGTTTGATGAATTAAAGACCCATTGAAAGTAGCACCAATTTATATCTAGTTCCTGTTTCCTCTCCAGAGTTTAAAGGAAGACACCTTAGAGAAAGTACCTCATCTTGGCCCAGTGCTGAGGGATTTCGAGATTCTCTCACTGGAGGACTGCAGGTCTGGCTTGCCACGGGACTGCTGCCCCACCCTATAATCTTGAAGTCAGTCTTGCCCATTGTCAACCCAATCCTTAACAAAACACTGATAATCTCCTAGGAGTCAACTAATGTCCTTAATAGGCGGAAACAGGCCCTCTGTCTTCTGCTTCTAAAAAAGCCTAATACAGACCCCAATTTAGTTAGTAATTTTTTACTTTTCTCCATCTTCTCTGCAGCAACTACGCCACTGGAAAAGGCAGGCAATAAACAGATCTGTTGGTTCCTGGAATCCAACAACCTCCTGTATGACACGCAGTCTGAATTTCGACCAGGTTACAGCACTGAGATTGCACTACTAGAGGTCTCTGAAATCATCAAGCTCAACATTGATAGGGTTGCATCAGCTATGGTTGTTCTTGTAGCCCTATCATTAGCTTTTGATACGGTCTTGCACCGCATCCTGTTGGATGAACCTGGAATTCAAGAGAATGCTCTGGCTTGGATTACTTCATATTTGGAGGGTAGATCTCAGGCAAGGGGGTCTCTGGCAGCTATCGCCACCCACTCCTTGCCTGTAAGTTCCCCCACTTCTGCCTCCCAAGTATTGCGTAGCGCACTGAAGGGATCAAACTGTTTAAGGATCAATGAGCAATAGGCATTTGCCAGTGTATGGTCCCCCAAGTCTCCCATGAGCAGTTTGCCCTCTAGTGGGTTGAATTTGGGGAGGTCCTCCAACACGGCAATATATGGCATTAAACCATGCCTAAGCTGTAGGTCTCAGTAGGATTGCACCTGGTGTAAGGCACATTCTCTCTGTTGGGTTTGAAATTATTTAAGGGTAGTCCCCTCCATTACGTTCCTAAGCGCTGTGGTCCCTATGAGATCCCATTTTCAAAACCCCTCCAGCGGTGCCACTGGTTGCAGCCTCCCTGCCCCTGAGAAAAGCATCTGTCACCACGGGTGTCACTCCACCATTCATTGACAGCCAATAAGCGTGATGCTCTATATTATACTTCAGTATTTGCACTTGCTATTCCCCCAAGGTATGCGGATTGAAAGCATTTGGCAAGAGCTATATGGAGGAACACCTTATTCCACAGGAAGCCAGACAGGATGGAATTCAGTTTCAGGAAGAGGGAGCGAGGGAATCCATAGAGGCAATTCTGCAGCTGGTATATGAATCTCACCATCTGAAAAATGGTGGATCTATCCTGCAGCGACAGGAGCAGTGGGTACATCTATCAATGTTGGAGGCTAGCCTCTCTATGACTAGTTGGGTATTACAGTTCCAGGCCGTCTTTGTGTCCAATGTGACATACAGCCCTAGATATCGGAGCGCTTGATGAGTCACCCTAAGGTCTGGTACCCATCTGAGGTCCTGGAGGTGGGAGTTAGCTGAGTACACTGAGGACTTTGCCTCGTTGAGGTGTAGGCCCAAAGACTCGCTGAACATCTTACGGATCGGTAAGGATCTCAGGCCTGTGACCTTAGGGTCAGGAAAATTAGACAGTCATCCGCATACAACGCCACTGTGTCCGAGACTCCCTCTCTCCACTCGAACCTCTTTATCTGGGCCTCAATCTGGAGTTAGGTCACCAGGAGCTCCACAGCAGTAGCGAATAGGAGGGGGGGGACAGTGGACAACCCTATCTTGTATCCCATTGTATCGGGAACGGTCGGAGCAATCACTCCCCATCCTCACTGTTGCATGAAAATCAGTGTACTAGAGTTCAATGTAGGCAATCAATTCAGCTCTGAAAAGTAGCCATCACAGAGGAACAGTCAGATAAGCCCAGCTTACTGAATTGAAGGCCTTCTGCTTGTTGGCAAGTAAGACCGCCACCTATCGGCCGATGCTTTCACAATTATTTTAACCTTTATGTTGTGCAAAGATATAGGAAGATGCAACAAGCACATGTTTGGTGGCCTTCCATATATCAGGATGACCACTATATTGGCCATCCAGAAGTCCAGTGGGAGATGGGCTACCTCTATGGCTTCCCTGTAGGCTCTCGGCAAGGGGGTGCTTCAGTTTATGCAACAATTTTTCAAAGAATTCAACAAGGAGGCTGCTCACCCTGGGCTTCTTTCCCGGTTGGAGTTGGGCCGGAACCTGCAATAGTTCATCTGCCATGAGATCTCCTCCAGGGAGGCCCCTTGTAGTATGATGCAATTTTTTTATTTTTATGTATTATTATTTTCTAACTGAACAATTAGCGCAAGGCAATTCTTACATAGTAGAGCTGCAGAAATCAATCACAGACTGTTACAATTAATGTCACCATCAACAAAACCATCTTCCCCCCTTTGACTATGATGCAAATTGTTGGGCAATTAGTCCGGGGTCTGTGATTTTCTGATTGCTTCGATCTGTGAAGTATGGCATTAGTGTATGATGTTTAATGTTGGAACAGGTGGTAACTAGGGCCTTGTGAGGCAAGCCACATCCTTCTCGCCCATCTAAAATTGTCGCAGAAGCAGCTGGACATGTTTCAGCTTCCTTCTGGCCCATTGGTCTAAGTAACCTGCTAGTTTTGCGTCTCCAGGGATGAAATACAAACTTCGAGAAAAGAAATGGACTGTACCTGCCGCTTTTTTTCCCCTTGATGAGTAACTTACATCCTTTCTCTTGAGTGTGGCTTTAAAGGTTTCCCAGAGAGTATCGGAGGAGTCCACCAATCCCTTATTTGAGGCAAAATAGAAGTCAATTGAGTAACCTATCTGTTTTGTGTATTGTGTGTCTTGTAAAGGCCATATGCCATTGCATTATGGGATGTTGGTGTCACAGCCTCATGTGAAGGCTGACCAGTACGTAGTCTGACAAACTCGTCTAGTATGCATGCCTGGGTGACATTGAGTCTATGACCTTGGTATGAGGAAGTAACCTAACTATGAAAAGAATAACCCTCTTTTCGCGGATGTTTCTAGCCTCCATATGTCCGATAGGCCCAAGGCTTCCATGAATGGGGCCATCAAGAAGTCCCTGTCTCTGCCTTTGTGTCCTCTATACCATCTGGCTTCTGACTCATACATCACAGCTTTTCAGTCGCTCCCAACCACCAATAGACCCTCCGGTACCCCCCCCAAGTAATCTTGTGCCAGCCTCCAGAAATATTTCTCCCAGTGGGGGAGGGGCATAAACTGGGATCAGTGTTAGGGGTTTAGTGTAGAGGATACCTGTAAACCCCATCTAGTGCCCCCATGGATCAGACCAAGTTTTCTTTAATAGGAACGGTACATGGTTTTTGATCAATATGGCTGTCCCCCTGACCCCCCTCACGAACCTGGAATGGGATACTTGGCTGAAACCATATCTGGCAAGGCAGGGGACCTTCTTGCTCATCTAAGGCCCTATTAATGTAAAGGGTGCACTTTCCCTGTTTGCGCTCTGTGCACCGTAAAACAGGTGCACCATGCACAAACAGGGAAAGTGCACCCTATTACATGGAATGCGCTTCCCCCAGGGCAGCCGCGAACTTGCGCTGCCCTGGGGCGACGCATTCACATGGTCACTTCCCAATTTGGCCAGGGGAACGCCATGACTGCCCTGCCGCAGAGGGATCACCACTCGTCCCCAGTGTGGTGTAGGATCTGATGTGTACCCTCTCTTCTGTCCAGTGGAAGAGTTCCTCCGGCAATTCAAAAAAGAGCATCTTTGATTGACTTTGGCTGAGTACAGGAGCATGTACCTTATGCTTAGGTCCTGTAGCCGTTGGCTGCTAGGAAAGTTTTCCTCTGCTGCTGGGACATTTTTGTGTAGTCAGGGAAGGTCATAATAGCGTGGGATTCATATTGCACTACATCTGAGTGTGTTTAAAGACAGCATTTCTGTTCAAATAATTGAGGATTTAGGTGGTGATCGTATTGGCTGGGCTCCGGGAGGTGGCCTAGGGTCCAAGGCTCAGTGCACTCTTTCAATGAAAAACCCAAGTATAGGGCATCCTGTGGCAAGAAGGATTTCTTTCATTGGTCTAGGAACTTTTTGAAGGATGAAGCCTCACACCTCTCTGAGAACCCCAAAATTGAAGGTTTTTCTTCCTTGCCCGTCATTCAGTGTCTTCTACCCTGGCGGTGAGTTTTCTAGTTGTTGCTGTAAGTTTCGCTGCTGTTTGTTGCAAGGCATGCACTGAGTCCTCTGTTCCAGAAATTCGGGTTTCGGGTACAATGATTATTTCCACCCCCTTACAAAGATCCAGGTGCAACAACATTATGTTGCTGCCAACCGCACATATTTTTGCTTCCAGTATGTCCCTGGATTAGTTGATGGCTGTGAGGAAGAGCTGCTCTGGGCCCGTGATCATCTCCTCCTGTCACTCCTGGGCCTTGAGGCAGCTGTGCGCCCCCTTTTTTGTGAGAATATTTCTAATTTAAACTGTATGATCGCAAGGGGTGCTTTTCCCTTGGCCATACTGGTACCAGTTGCGTAGTTCTGTGTAGTACCTGCCAGGGTGCCTCAAGGACCCGTCAGCCCCTGCAAGCCTCTCTCGTGGCGATACAAGCAGTCCGTCAACTAGACAGGAGTCTCTTTATGACTTGTCATAGAGCCCCTATGTCTCTGATACCCTAAATAGTTCTCCTGCATTAAGTCCCAGGGAGGAGGCTCCTCATCCTCGACTACCCCCCTACCCCATCTTGTGCTGTTCTTGCATGGCTGAGCAGCCCTCCAGATGCTTCTTTTATGTCCCAATAGTGTTCTTTGGGCCCCTTTGCCTGCTCTCTCCCAACACGGGGCCTCTTTGCTCCACTCCCCTCCCCCCAGGCGTTAATACCTTTTTGACAGGTAACCCCAATGACTGCCTTCACTTCTTAACAGGGAAGGGCGCACCATAGGGCCGGGTGACAGGAGACAGCGGAACCACCTCCTCTCCTGTATTGGTGTCACCGCTGCAAGTCGGGCTCTCCAGGATCGGATCATCAATTCGGCAAGCCCTGCTTTAGCAGTGAAAATGCAAATCTACCCACCGTTGGGTATGAATCCTTGGCCGGACAGCCCCTCTGCTCTCTATAATTCCCTGCCGTATGGATGACATATGACTCACCTTGTACTCTTCTGTCCTATGTAACGTTTCCTATACACTGATTTCCACACATATGATTGATTGTCTCTGTGTAATGTTTGTGTGATGTTAAGTGATCTGACACCCTACACTGGTATAGGTGGCGCTATATAACTAAATACATCTGAGAGAGAGTGGTAATGGAGACTTGAGGGGGCAAAGTTAAAGGGTGCTAGTGAGGGAGTCTCTGGAGGGTACCCGTGAGGGGCGCCATCAAACATTGTCGCACAGGGCACCACCAGCGCTAAAGCCGGCCCTGTCTCTGCTTGATCTCGCTGTAGCATTGTGCAGGCTGGCGGAGTCGCTTTAAAATAGAGCCGCCATCTTGAGCAGCCAAGCAAAGCCCCCATGTTTTTTAATAACAATTGTATAGGGCATTCTAATTTCTTTAATCTCTTTTTATTTAATAATAACATTATTTAAGTGATTTATTTTTCAACGTTTGTGTAGTGTATTATGCATTTAACGTGGTAATGATATTTTATATGTCTGCTTTTGTTTTCAATATTTAGGTATTTTAGATGTTTTTTGGCAATATTTTTTGTAGTCAAAGTTTATGTATTTCATGTTTAAGTAGAGGGTCACCATATTTTTCTTGTCACATTTTTTGGGTGATATGTGTGTATTTCTGTTTTCGTGACTATTCTTCCATAAAAGCATTCCCAAAACCTGTGTCTGAACTCATGGACACAGGTTCAAATCTTGGTATCTCCAGTCACCCTTTTATCCTTCGGAGGTTGATAAAATGTGTACTGTTAAAGTGAATAGCAAAGAAACTCCTGTTATTCTCCCCAGAATTGTCCGAGGTATTTAAGAATAATGAGAACAGCAATATACTCCGCACTTTGTAGGTTTTAATAAACATTTCCAATGGGATTTCCCATCCTAAATACAAAACTTAAATTACCCCATCAAAAAGTGAGCGAATGTTTACATTTAGAGTGTGAATTAGCCAGACACTGCCATTGTTCCCTATGAACTTAGGGATAGATATTACTTGTACAAAGGGGAAAATGAAAGTAGGAAAGATAAATTGAAATGCACCTTTTCCTAATCTGAAAACCTACAGATGTTTTTCATGTGGACAGCCAATCGCGGTAGGGTTTTGGGAAACAGGCATATACCTGGAAACCTCCCATTTTCATAGGTTTATGACCGTGGCCAATGGCCATGGAAACTTTTGTTAATTAAGCACCCGAACCCTCCTCCCCAAGAGAGAGAGGAACTCACAGATGGAAACCTCCAGGATAGTTTCCGTTGTTTGTCACTCTCCCTCAGTATAACCTGTCGCCCACACATAAAAACTGGTGCTCCTTGCTGAGATAGGTGTTCACAAAAACGTTTATGCTCTTCAGGCCCACACATCACATAATGAAGCACAATAAATGATCACAAACGTAGCGTGAAGTAGTTCAGGTTTGATGTTATAGCCTTGCTCCATTAAACATTAAAACAGCATTATTTTTCTTATATTGTTGATACAAATAATCTTTGTAAGGTCTTATGACCGGTTATTTGTCACAGGCAGTCTTCAAAGTTACTATTAATTTATTATCTACCTTCTAGGCACAAAATTCAACCATCTACATTCTATCTTTCATAGATTCGTTCAGGAGCAATGGTTCAGCAGCAGTAACACATATGCATGTCACTGCCCATACCTTCTGTTTGCGCCAAGCGCATCCCGACAGACAATATTGTAAAACTTAATCAAAGAAAACACAACCGTGGGGTTCCGATCACTTTCTCTAGTTGAATGAGTTATGGGTGATCCAGGAGGCTCTTTGTATCTTAATTCATGCTTCAAATATTCACTGTTACCGCGGCACTGTCCTTTCAGCTGCATAGGGTTCCCTCTTATATGACTCCTCAAAAATAGAAAGACAACACTACTACACTGTGCGTTCCTTTTCTAAACTCCTAATTTAGTGGACAGGTCCTCAGTTGGACTTTGCACTAAATCTAAGGAGGCCATGGGCGCATACACCCAGCAATTATATTGTGCTGAAATGCACTCACTGACTGACATCTGGGTGCTATAAACATTATATTAACAAGCAGGGCCGGACTGGCCGCAGCGGGCACCGGGCATTCCCCTGTTGGGCGGCCAGGGTTGGGGGCCGGTTTTGGCCCCTGGGGGCCGATTTTATTTCAGAGCCGTTTTTGCAGCATAGCTGCAATATCGGCTGCAGTAACAAAATCGACCAAAACCGGCCGTGGCAAACAGCTCAGCTAGACCCCCACACAACCCGGGGTGCCGGCCGAGCACTTTGCCAGAGCTGGTTTTGGTTCCCAGTCCAGCCCTGTTAACAAGCCTCTGAGGAGTGCTCCCAACGTCCACAGTCCACAGCACTACTAAATTTGCTTTAAGGAACAATCCAGCTAAATGCAAAAGGAGGCTGTGCTTTGAAGCCCGGGGCAGGCATAGCCGAACCCGATGGGGGCCTGGGACAAACGCCACCCGGAGGCGGGAAGCACTCCCTCCCGGTCACGAAAGCCCACGAAAGAGGGGCGGCTATGATTGGTCGCCCCCAGATAGGCTAGGGTGCCCCAAATCTGGGGGTGAGTTAACAAACATCAAGGGGGGGGTAAATAGGGGCACAGGGCCTTGGACAACATATAACCCTCCACAGTGCCCCTGGGATGCCTCACGGCAGGGGCACTGAGGGAGCTAAGGATGGCGCACAGCCACGGACAGAGTAGATGTGATGACTCCCACAGGGCCCTTAGGATGCCTCACAGCAGGGGTACTGAGGTAGCAAAATGTCAGACCCAGCTGCAGGCAGAATATATGAAATGCTCACACAGGGTCCTTGGGATGCCACATGGCAGGGGCCCTGAGGAGCAGGCGAAGGGCCAACAAGAGGTCCAGGGCAGGCGGAACGGCACTTGCAGCCCGGGCAGGTCCTGAAGGACACCCACACAATTCTGTAGCAAGTTGAAGCCTAGAACCGCAGACACAGAAGCCTGGACGAAGGGGCACCAGGCAAAATAGACTGGGAGTGCAGAACGACAAGGAATGTACAAAGGCAACTACAAAGATAAAGAAAATAGGAGATAACATGGATGTGTATGAATGACCAATAAAATTGCGAAATGTACAACTATGTTATGTTTGAACAAACTGTGCCTTTTTATGGCACCAAAGTACGTTGTCAGTGGTGTGATTTAAAGGTAAAGGGACACAGCTAAACTGGTAGAGAAAGGGGAGGGGGACGCGCCGCCTGCGAGGGGGTTTCTTCACTGTGTTTATTCAACTATACATTCTGAGGATGCAACCCAAACACACTCAAGGACGACCCTTCTGCTAAAATCCTGTTATAATGGAGTACACAGGCTTAGACTAGCCATACCGGTCACCAGGCATTTTCCCAGTGCACTGCCTGGGTGGGGGGGGCTGGTTTTACTGCTAGTGGGGGCCAGTTTTGTTGCAGGGAGTTGGGAAAGCCATGTTTCCTGTTGGCAGCACTTTGGCTCTTTACAAACAAACAATTCCAAACAAATGGTTTTAAATCATAATTTGATCTGGCCAGAACCAAACGGACCTTGGTATTTGAGACTATGACCAAGTTACAGGACATGGAGAGTTTGCACAATACACACCACTCCATGATGGCCGCAAGACATGCGCACTAGCCCTCTTCTGGGAACTAGCTGGAAGAACGGTTAGTTGCTGGGTAACCAGATTGCTACAAATACTGTTCCTGCCTCCCACTCTGCCACGATCTGGGTGAACAGAGGAGGAGGGTAGATGCAGCGATCGTCACGTACATCTGAGCCATGAGTATTCCTTGGTGGATTACCGATGAAGACTGGGCTTGAGCTGACACACATCGGAGAGAGCATTTAATTTAGCCTCTGTCCTCTTTTTACCATATTCTAGCCGGAAATGTGCGCATTCTCTGCCCCATCCCATAAGGCACAATGATGTCTCTGTCTAGGTAAGCCTCTTTTTCCCATTTCTAGGGCACAAGGTAAATGTAAACGAGTGACTCTGAGATTACAGCATGTCATGTTCCACTGACTACATTGATCACAGTCTACGGGGCATCAGGTGATTGCGTCAGGTTTACGACATCAAATCCTGCGATAAAAATGCAAACGTACTAGCTAGCAAATGTTAGACTGCACAATATGGTTGAAAATACTGGCACATGATTTATCAATTTTTGAAAGGTTTATGTGTGTTATGTTTTCTGTATGTCTCTACGTCCGGCAACTATTATAGTTCCTGACAATCACAGTGGTCCACCATATAGGACCTTCTGGTCAATAAGAAAGAATAATGACAGACACATTATAACACTGCTGTAGTTATTGTTTGTCTTTTCTCCCTCTTATTTCTCTTCTTCTTTCTAGGTCGGACGGCCAGTTAAGATAAACACAAGTAGGTACCACCCTTTTAGAGGGGGAATGCTCACTAACAAATTAAGTGTGAGGTAGGCTAATCACCCTTTTTCTTGGTCATGAAGAAGCACCATGGATCTTATTAGATGAAAAGGTATGTGAAACATGTTGACCAGTGTTTTATTTCACTAAGATAAACACACTAAGCTACGAGGGTACATTGCAATCCTATAAGGTTTTTTTTATCTGGCAGGGGAATCCATATATTAAAGGTTGAGGTGATATTCCTTAGTCAGTTTTAACTCACTTTATCACACACATATTACACCACCCCACTTGGACACTCTCGCACTCATCAAATGGCGGTAAAACCAAAAGACCTCAGCCAAAGTGAGCCTTCAGGGGACCTGTGGGGAATTGCAACTCCGGCCCGATGATCAAGCATGATATCCCCAGGGATGTGTGAGGGCAACAAGAAACAGTCTTGTTGACTGACCCCTTCACTCTGTTCAGAGCCTAGATCTTCTTTCTGTATCTATCAGCAACAATGACCCCATTTCTTGGTTTGAGTATAGTCTTCGGAGCACGGGCACTGGACCTTTATTAGCTCCTAGTCCCCTCCTTCCCCTTCTTTGATATAACTTAATTCACGATGCTCAGACAATGCACGCTTGAAAATCATTTATTTTGCATTGAGTTTGTTCTGTCTCCTTCAGGGCCATCACAAGCATTGCTGACTTTCAGGGTTTTAGGAAGAAGGTTGTGAGGGCTCTGTGGTTGATTAACTTAGCAAGCCTAGTACATGATATGGACAGTAAATTTCTTTATGATATGAACATTGCAACACATTACATATTCAGTTATACCATTGCATTGAGTGGCTAGTGCTAGAAGTGATTTTAATAATAATCTTAGAAACATTCATGCCCCTTCGCCACTTTCTTGATGCTATTCGTTTTTTATTTGGCACCCCCTACATTTGTCCTTGGGTATTCCTATAAATTGAGTAAGATTAAAGTCTTTTGTTTTTGTGCAGTGCCCTCCCCAAACTGATGTATTTAAAAGTGCTCTCATGTGATGATGAAGGAAAAGGAGGAACTGTATAAAATATTAATTGCCTAGGTTTGTAATTGTATTTATATATCGCTTAATCCCCTGACGATGTGTCGAATCGTTTGATCACACACAATGTGGTCAAGTGAAAGGTGGGATTGATGAAAGGTTTACTGGTTGTATGTTCTATAATTTATCGACTACATAGTTATCTTTTTCTCTTTGCCATTTTAAATCAAAGTTTAATGCTTGTGTTTAATTCTTATAGGTGGTAAATCAAAACACTGTTAAATACATTAACGCTATGCATATTTCAAAATGAACATGTTTGAGGAGGGTGATATTTTATTGCAGAAGCTAAAATGAAAACCAGAGCACCGACACTTGATCAGTCCATTGAGACCATTTCCTCCACATAGTTAAAAATCTCAATGAATTGTCTTCCAGTCTTGAATTCATCCACCCACTCCTTATCCATCCAGTTAATAATTCATTAATTGAGACTTGCAGTCATTTCTCCAACCTCCATGGAGTTATTCAATTATTGGACAAGGTTCAAAAATGAAAAACGTGTTGTAAAATGCACCATATATGCAATGTCTTCAAAACATTATGCCCCAAAAAAAATATATATATGCTATTTTTTTCAAAAATGTTTGGGTGGGAGCTCGCTGCGCTCGCTCAATATCTGCAGCATAAGAACTGTTTTGACAAAGGTTGCTAGGGCTGCTTTTGGTTCCCAATCCAGCCCGGGGATTACAGCTTGATTCCTCACAGCAGTGCAGCACACCAAGGGCCATATTATCAAGAATGGCGATAACATTATCACCGCTTTAGTGTCAGGAAACTGCCGCTAAAGCGGCGATAAGGGTCTTGATAATATGCTCTTGTGAATTCCAATAGAAGCCCACGTTCTGCTGTGAAGGACATCAAACCTGGGCTTCTATTGGAATTCACAAAGGCATATTATCAAGCCCCTTATCGCTGCTTTAGCGGCAGTTTCCTGCCGCTAAAGCGGCGATAATGTTACCGCCATTCTTGATAATTTGTCCCCAAGTGCTACAAAGCTCCATGAGGTGCTCCAGTGCTATGTGCAGTGAATATGGTGCATGTCTATTGAGACCAGTCAGTCACCTGTACGACCTATAGTAGTGTCTCTGGCCTGACACACTAGCTCCAGGAACAAATACATTGTGAATAAGTATGTAAATGTAAAATGGCACTAATAAAGTGTTATTTTAAAGAAATCACTTGTTTTATTTTGATATACTGTAAGAAGTGCGTTTGTGTGTGATAATAATGTTTTTCTTAAAAGAAGTAACACAAATATTAGAGAGCAATTACATATTTATTAACTTAATTCTTCAATTAAGCATTTCTCTAACACATTGAATGTTTTAATTTTAGTGGGCAACCCTCTTTTAAAAGTAGTACAATTAGTCTCACTTGCACTGCAATACAAGTACATCATAATGTTGCATGGCTTGTAGCTCACTGGTGAAACTGTGCCTTTAATTGGAAAACGTTAACGTCAAGATTGTGCTAGACTGAGTCCCTCCACACCCCCAGGATATGTCGGCCTGTATCCCTGCTAGCTCACAGAGCACCATCTGCACTCCTAACCTTACAGGGTAACAAATGTGTGTGCAACCTCAGAACATGACATCCCTGATCCACCAAGGAAATCGTGGTAACAGATCTAGAACCCTTTTGTTTGGTGTATCATGGATACTCAAAGAAATACACAAGAAATACTCAACAAGGTGTTGCAATATTTATTGAAGCATTGTGATTCTTGTATAAAATATGTGTGCTGCGATAATCAGTAGAATGAAACAGAATAGCAGAATTAGCATTATGAGAATAGTGAAAAAGATTGACAATTCCACCATTGTGCTACATCAGTGAATATATGCTGGCTCCCACTTAGCGCTTCCTAACCTAGTTTCCCTATGGGAGGTGATCTGCCAAATCTTTGTCAGGTGGTCTAACTCCACATTAACTGTGGGTAAGTGTCATCAGGGTGCCCGTTGTGGGACAAAAGCTGGACACCCCTCTTCGCATGGGTAAACAGGAATCAGCTGAGCTGGAAATCTGTCATGCAGCAACTTCGCAGTGTCAGCAAAATGCTCCTCTCCCTTAAACAAGAAAGCAATGCTGTGAATAAAATAACAACACCCATGCTGCAATGCCCAAGCCCCAGTCAGGCCGCTATTGTTTATTCTAATGTGATAGCTTCATCACCCACCGGACACAATATGCAACAATATTTGCACAATTGAACGTTATCCCTTGTACAGGATGTTCAAAGTGTTGTTATAGTGTGCCTACGGAGTGGAAATCTAAGCAATGCAGTTTAACATGTAAGAAAATGTATTTCAAAGGTCACTGTGTAAGAAAGAAGGCAGCTTAAGAAACATGAGCATGTAAAATGATGTTGTTTCTGAACGGGCCTATCCTAACTACGTGAAAATAAGAGGTGATAAGATTCACCAAACAGCCAGTAGCATGTGGTGAGAGGGCAATTCTACTCTGAGGTGGAGGTAAACCATACTTTATGTGGTTGTTAAATCCACATGTTTCACACAGCTGTGCCATTCAACCAGACCTAAAAAGACACCTATCTCCATTTTCACTTAACATGAGATTTAAACATGTTAGTTCTATCATTTTACTCATTTCTCACTGGCAGAGTATAACAATGTATTAGCTAACATTTTAATAACAGCTATCACTTTATTAACTTATTTAGTAGCAGTTTTCTTCAGAACACACTAGAGACAGTAAGTGACAGAAAGTGTCACACTTGGCTAGTTACCAGAATTATGGCACAATGGCAAGGATGTCTTTAAGTCAAAGATAAAATATAACATAGTTTATCAAGTGTAAGATAATAGAATAAAAACATGTTGACAGTGACAAGAGTGAACGGTACGGATACCTAGGATGCATATCCAGAAAGAAAATGATTATATATAATATCAAGGATTTTATGGACAATGAAAAATTATGTGGTCAAATAGCTGTCATGATTAAAGAGTCTACTCTATGTTTAATTGAAAATATGTAGCACTAATACAGTCCCTCCTGAAGAGAAGAAGTGTTGAAAAAACAGACATTCTAATTTTTTTCTATGGCTCATCAGAGAATAATGTTCTGATGATGAAAGGGAATTGCCATAGTCCAATATCGATAGCACTAGAACTTGAATCACTTATTTATAGCTGTATTCTAGATATATAGTTTTATCAGTATCACAGCTGGCACTCAAGTGGGGAAATAAACCCACACTACAGGCTGTTGTGTGTTACATATCCACTATACATATTACCTGCCCATGAGTGGGATGTGAGTATGCTTTGAAGGCTGTTTTGGGTAAAAAAACATCACCAATTAGAATTGGTATACATCAAAAAGGTTGGAATAAACTTTTCCAAGTCCTATGGTAGTTATTTATTCATTTATTTTTTATATTTTTCATCTTATGCAACCTGAAGGTGCCACATTTGGACTTCAAAAGACAGGTAAGAGAGCCATATGCCCTACTCATGTGCTTGTGATATATGCAGTGTGCGAGTGGACTCTTTTCATCAACAATGAAGCAAGGTTCAGATGGCGACCAACTCTTTGTAACAACTGTGTCCGCCCACATCTCTGCCAAAGCAAGGCTCCAGCAGCAACCTGCTCTTCGTGCTGACAATGACTTCTTCGTGGCTCTTGCTAACACCAGGCTCCAGCTGAGGCTCCTTGCATGGATTTTGACTGCGGTAAGGTAAACTCTTTACCGGGACAAACCTGGTTCCTGTATCCAACCCATGCTCCATCTGGGTTGGCCTGAACTTGTGACTTTGACCTGGTCCAATGTGACCAGATAACTGTGAGTCTCACTATTGTCACCTGAAACTTTAAACATTCATAACTCCAGTTCTACTGATTGGATTTTTGTTGTGTTGGTGTCATTTTTATTTGTTAAGGTTTTTTTCTAAATTGCTTTGGGATTTGTCTTGTGTTGTGTTTTCACTTTATTAATATTTGAGTGCTGCATAAATACTTTACACATAGTCTCTAAATTCAGCCTGACTGCTTTGTGCCAAGCTACCAAATGGTTAAGCCCAAGTTTATTTACTGACGTTTGTGGTTCACCCTGTCAAGGACTGTCTTTATTATTTTGTGAGGCTCTCACCCCTCACTAACCCAATTTCTTACAGTTACTCTTCATATTGAGTGAACTAGGATAGGATTTTGATTTTAATAAACCTTAAAAATGTACTCTTGATTTCCTAGTGTTCTTGGGGTTGCCCATTCATACTGGAAGAGGATATGGGTTCCATTAAACATCCCTGTGAAATCTCACAAGACTGATAGTTACATGGACCACAACTCAATCAAGAAATGCTTGGTTGTAACGGTCACCAGGTGTTTTGTCTCAGACTGACATATTGCCTATATTCTTGGTGCCAAATGGTCTAGAAAACCCATTTATGGGCAATGTTCTTTAAAGAAATTCTGAAAACGTCTCAATGGTTGTGCTAACACTGGGACTAAAGGATGCTGATTTGGGGAATACTATGACACAGGTTTGGTAATCTACCAGAGCAAATTTATCATCACTGTTCAATGAAGAGGGTACTTTTAAAGCCATAAACAATGGTCAAAACAATCACCTAGCCCGAGAAACTATCATAGATTAGACTAAGTTCTCCCCTCTTCTGCGGGCATCACTCAGGTTGATTATTGTGTTTCCATGATTGTTACGGAAGATTTTTTTAAACTAAGGGCCTCATTTATGAGGTTTTCCTTGGTGGCAGTGCCGCAAGGAATTTTGCTGCACTGCCCTGTGTCAAAAGAAAAGGGCAGGAACGTGCTGTATCTATAAAATACGGCACATTCCTGCCCTTTTCCCCTGTGCTGGCTCACAGTGGGCTACAATGCGCCAACATAGGCACCCTTGTACCATGATGCAAAGGTGCCTTCATTGCGGGGCTAATTGATTTTGTGCATGAAGGGACATCTTCCTGCACAAAACCAATCACTTCAGGCGATCTCCTCTTTCTATGTGTGCAGCACACATATTAACAGCAAAAACGAGGAGAAGTAAAGCATTTCTCCTTGTTTTGCCTGTTTAAAATGAGGGGGCAGATTTACAAACCCCTTGTGACACTTTTACACCGCTGTTGCCTCACTTTTGTGATGCAGCGGCGCCGTAAACAATGCACCACGTTGCAACACATTTACAACGTGACGCATCTTGGGAGATGCATCATGTTGTAAAGCAGGGTGGGCGTTCCAACACAAGAAAGCCTTGTAAAAGTGACGCAGGGAAATCTACAAGAATTCACTGCGTCACTTCTACGACACCACTGCATCAAAACCTTACGTCTGCTTGGAACAGGCGTAAGGAGTGATGCTGCACAATAGGAATAGGCATTCCTGAGCATTGCTGGAGTTGCGGTGTGCTTGCGACAAGAGTCCAGCAATGCGTTACCTTTACGCCAACAGATATGTGACACATCTGTCAATCCTTGCGCCACTGTGCGCCGCATTGTAAATGCGATGCCTCCATGATGGCTGTTTTTTTTTTGTGTGACACATTTGAACTGACGCACCTCTGCTAATATGCAGAGATGCATCAGTTCTTGTAAACTGCCCGTAGGTTTTTCCTGGTCTTAATTTTGGTGCTGCCTTCTATTAACGCCACTCAAGTAAATAGGAGGCAGTGTCAAAATTAATGGGTGTTGCAGTGCAACGACCACCGCAACTCCCATTGCCCACCCCTTTCACGCTAAATACAGCATGAAAGGGTGCCTTATTTAAAAGGCAGCGTTAAGCCACATTATGGGGCTTAACATTGCCTTGTAAATAAGGTAAGGCCCCTATCGCCATCACAACGACACTGAAAGTGACATTGTGGTGGAGATAGGGGCTTGTAAATATGGCCCTTAGTCTTTTCACATGCGCATCTGTGTCGGGTTAAAAAGCCACATTTAAAATTATGTTTTGTGCATCACAGAAAATCATGCGCACTGCTGTGTCTCGAGAGTTTCACTACACCATCACTTTCAAGCAAATCTGTTGGTGCATTTTTGCAAAACAATCTTAAGTAACATCTATTGCATGAATTTTGAATTAAATCTTTTGTTACAGTAATATCCTGTACACATTTGCATTTTTTTGTTTTGTTTATTTTTCTATTTATTTGTATTTATTTGTAGTTTCTATCACTGATATTGCAAGCTGTGAAGGAGCATGTGATGAGAGAAAGTAGCATAATACAATCACACCAATTCTACCTAATGGTGTGAGCTTGCCTGGCATGACTTCACTTCTTTGTCATTTGCATAGATATGGCGAGATGATAGGAAGAGACTGACACCTCTTAGTTGAATTATCCTCTATGGAATTTCTGCCGAGGAAGCAGTTGATCTTCTGTATCAATATTTAATGAAAATGTAACCCAAGCATGTGTGCTCTGAGTATAATCCTCATCATGTGATGAGGCTGACAAAATCCACCCTTAGCGCTGTGTAAATCTTTTGTTTTTCCCAGCCCACTAAATGTCAAATTTGATGCATCAGAACTACTTTTATTGTTTCCGATGAATTCATAATAAATTATAAATAAATGCAATAGGATTTTGCTCCCTAGTACATTTTAGTTTCATTATACTGTTTGGAATATTTTGGGGGCAACTGGAAAAAAGAGGTAAACACAAGAATGTGCAAAATTAATGACATTTTAAATAGGCATTGACCCAGAATTTAAAGTGTTTGACTGATTCATCAAACAATCCATTAAGTGGTGTTCCCTATCTTTATTTTGCTGCTTTAGTTTTCCAACCTTAATTATAAACTTGTTTTTTAGCCTCGGTTATGAAACGGGTTCCAACTCAAACCGATGCAGCTATTGAAAATAATAGCCTTAAATGAGTTTAGCATTTGAGACAATGCACATTTCAGACATTCTATCTAAGATGTGGCCCTGCTGCTGCCATCCCCCCAACCATACACAGCTTTGCACACTAGTGCAATGGTGTGTGTGTGATGTCTGGCATACGTTTTGTATGACATACTATGCTTAGACATAGTTAAAACCGTTTCTAAGTTTGCATGTGTGCTGTTCATGAGAGCACATAGGCAAAGTTAGAAATGTTTTGAGAAAAGAACACTTTTCTCAAATATTATGCCTGCCTCCAGGAGATGTAAACTTTTGCCAAACAGGCCTGTCTACTATATTTAACAGATATGTCTTTGAATCGGAAACCATGGGTGGTTGCATGGGAACGCAAAGTAGTCCAAAGCGCTACTTTGTATTAATTTAGTTCTACTTTCCAGTGCACATCAAGATTTGAGCTGGAAATTGAATCCCAGTTCAAGACTCTGCACTGATTTGTGTCCCTTTTTGTGATACTGCACCAGTGTGAGGCTCTGATAAATCTGGCCCAAAGATGCTAGGACCCGGATCATCACAGTAGACAAATTCCACTTACTAAAGCCCTGATTACAAGTTGGACAGTATGGGATTGGGTATTTACTACACGTGGTATGTATCATTAAACTAGGATAAGGTATTTACCAAGTGTGTTAAAAACCTCATATTCTGAGTTTTCAACTATGAAATGAGGCATCACATGCAAAATCACTTATCAACACAACGAATTCTATATGTTTTGCCTTTTTTCCAGTCCTTTTTCCCTCAATAAATATCAGCAGGTGTTAGACCTGACATCCTTGAAGTGGTTTTCCCCTAACTTTTTCCCTTCAGACATCCTGTTGTTGCTGACATTGTTTTTGCTGGCCTTGGGACTCTCCCCACTTTACAACTGCTAACTAGTGCTAAAGTGCTTATGTTCCTTCCATAAAACATGGTAACGTTGGCTTATACCCAATTGGAGTATTTATTTTCTCTGAATCCCTACTAAAGTGGCACTACATGTGCTCAGAGCCTGTAAATTAAATGCTGCTAGTGAGCCTGAAGCACTAGTTCTACTACCAACTTAAGTAACACTTTAAACATGTCTCAGGCCAACCCTTGCAGAGACTATGTGTGCGGTTCTAAAATGCTAATTCGAACATGGCAAAGTCAACCTTTTGCCAGGCTCAAACCATACTTTTAAATACATATAGGTCACCCCTAGAGTAGGCCCTGAAAAGCCATCTTCATCCTTTTTAGGATATTTTACATATCATATACACAAATAGCATACACTTCAATTAGTGTCTGATATACTTATTGATCCCAGTTAACATATTTGTCTTGAATTCAAATTATATATGTGCAAAACAAAAAATCAGAACAACTCAAAAATACTTGTGATACTTTTAAATTCACCAGTTCTCATCGCTAAATATAAAGAGTACCATATATTTTCAGTTTCCCATGCTCATAAAAAATCAAGCATTACCAGGGTTTGTAGCAAATCATTTATTGAACCAAAGAAATACCCCAATGTTTGAGGGTTATCTCCACGTGAAGGCTAGTTCATTTAACTCCTTAATGCAGAATGTCGACACATTTTGAACGTAGTGGGTTTGGGGTCTCCTTTGGAATGAAGAACTGGAAAGGGCTGTGAATACATTAAATATTTAAACAAAACTAATAATAATCACATTAATCTTGTGTGATTTTTTATTTTAATTTGTTCCCTCTCATTTGTTTTTACCTCATTTTTATTGTGTCCAGCTTTTTAGTTTTTGAACTGTTTATTAGCCTTTTCTAGTAAAAACAGAATGAAATTAGTACCATTTGATTAGATTCTGATCTAAATGGGGGTTGTGGTTTAAATTGCAGTTGCTGTCCATTATCTGGGAAATCGAGAAATTACTTACTATGGGGCATATTATCAAGAAACGGCGTTAAAATTATCTCTGCTTTAGCGGCATAAAACTGGCGCTAAAGGGGCGATAATGGGCTTGATAATATGCCCTTGAGAATCCCAATAGAAGCCCGTGTTCTGGTGTCAACATGGGCTTCTATTGGAATTCTCAAGGGCATATTATCAAGCCCATTATCGCCGCTTTAGCGGCAGTTTTCTACCTCTGAAGCGGCGATAATTCTAACGCCGTGCTTGATAATATGTCCCTTATTTTATTGTGCATTGGTATCAGTATTTTCATTGCAGCCTTAGTTATAAGGAGGAAAAAGGGAAGAACAAGTAATCGTATTTTAATCATAAGTTTGCATGCTCTGCGTGGCTTAAGATCTCAGCTATTGGCGTTTTATTTGCATTAGGAAGAACTTAGGGGCATATTAGCAAGACCGGTGATAACATTTCCTGCCGCTAAAAACGTCGATAATGGGCTTGCTAATATGCATTATAGAATTTCAGTAGAAGCCCAGGTTAGATGTCCTGCACATCTAACCTGGGCTTCTATTGGAATTCTATAACGCATATTAGCAAGCCCATTATCGCCGTTTTAGCGGCAGTTTCCTGCAGCTAAAACTGCGATAATTTTATCACCGGTCTTGCTAATATGCCCCTTACTTTATTCAATCAAGCAATTTTTCCTTGAGCGTTTGTATCTCAGCTGAGTTAACAGTGTGTGAACAACAGTTGCGCATCAGCTTCTAAGCGTAGCTGTGTTTTTTCAAGTTCCTTTAAGCTGTTTTGCTCTCACATTGCAATGTTCACTTTCTGTGGTCCGGGATTAAACATGGACGTTTTCACTTACAGCTTGCTCATAGCAGCATGGTGGCTTGGTTTTTGTAATTCATCATGATTTCAAGATGTTTGAAAATGGAAGTCACAGTTAAATTCAACCATATATCTTCCTCAAAAATTCAGGCAAAAAATCATAAAAGATTCATAAAATATGTATTGGGAATTACATTTGTCCCATTTGTCAGGAAAAAGGTCCTCAAGAAATCACAACTAGTTTAGAATTTGGCTGCCAGGATCCTGTCCGGCACTCCTAAGTTCAAACTGATATCCAGAGTAGTGCGACAACTTCACTGGCTGCCTATAAGAAGTCGAACTAAATTTATGGCACTATGCATTGCATACAAAGCAATTCACAACACAGGACCCGAGTTCCTAAAAAAAGCCCTTTGCCCATACACGCCTAATAGACCCTTGCGCTCCTCATCACCCCTCCTCCTGAACGTTCCCCGGACTAAGAAAACATCATGGGGTGATAGACGATTCACAATTGCCGCGGCTAGACTGTGGAATACTCTCCCCCTCCATATTAAAATTAGTCCCACCCGGCTAGCTTTCAGGAAGCATGTAAAAACCTGGCTTTTCAAAGTAGTCATCAGCTCCAGGTCCGTTTCCTCATGCACTTCACAGCGCCGAGATACCCCAGGGTATTTGCGCGCTATACAAGTCGCTTAAATAAAATAAATAAAATTGTCTGGACTCTCTAATTTTGACATCTCATTTAATCAGCTGAATGCTGTGTTGAATCCTAAAATCAAATACACCTCTCTTTAATTTAAGCATCTATCGCACCTCTACGGTTGGGCTGAATAACCGACAAAACCGTCCATTTGAAATTGTGTTCAGTGTGGTTTCTTTCATCGTAATGGTTCACCATTGGAGCTGAAACTACTTTCCGGAAAATTCTTGACTTATGTTGACTAATCCGCTGGCGAATTTCCTGGTTGGTTTTTACAATGTAAAGTTTCTGACATGCACAAACTATACCATATACCGCATTTTTGGTCTTACTGTTTAACAACACTGTGTTTCAATTTGTTGTTATTCAGTACAAACCTCGAACCTTTGATTGTTTAGTCGCATGCCATGCACGTCCTACATTTGTGGTGCCCGTGAAGGGGAGGTAATTTCCAGTTTTGTCTCAAACTACTATTAATTGATGTAGGGAGAGTATATGCTCGCACAAGATGTTTACCAATACCTGAGTTCTTTTTTTAATGCAAATAGTGGCTGAATGTACTAACAAGTTTTGATAACAGATGCTAGTTTTTGTATGATTGTATTGAAGTGATTAGTTTGAGGAAATTGTGAACAGACTCATAGAAGCTGTCCTTGGCAGATTCTTTCTCTCTTCTCTCGCAGACTTTCCCGAGAAGTATACCAAGCTCACTTTAATGAATATTTGACAAGCTTCTGACAATACCCTTTTTTCTTTAATTTTGATGACAGAACTATGGCAGGATTGAAATATTCCTCTTTTTGTGTGCAATTGCTTTGAATCCTTAAAAATCGGCATATTATCTTTAAGGCTTCATGAATGGAAGTTTTTAGAAAGTTGACATGTTCTTGCCTTAGCCATTTGGTCCCTGCAGTCTGTGTCTGGGTCACATGACTGGATGTGGGTGACCGTTGGGCTTTGTGTATTCCTCCTAGACAGGCACACACAATGGGGAGCTTAGGTTTGAATGGATGGGCCATCATTGGCAGAATGGAAGGGAGGAGCTGTGCCCAACCCCACTTGCAGGATTCTCTTAGTCTTTGGACTGTCGTGGTATAGTTCAGGTATATGTTTATGGTTCTTCCCTCCACTTTCCAGGGACCATGTGTGCTTGATACCTGCAAAATACAGTTTCGATCCCTAAAGTTGAGCACTCTCACTACCATAATTCTGGGTGGGAAACAGTGACTTGCCAGGAATACAATGTGTTCTTTTCACCATAAAAAGCTTGGAGACCTTCCCTTCCATTACTGTCTCTGACAGTCATTGCTCCATGTACAGTTCAGCACACTGTCCCTCCATCCATTCAAGCAAGCACACTGTGCGCACATTATTGTGCCTGGATCTGCCCTCTGCACCAATCAGCTTACCTGGAAGAAATGTTGCCTCCTGCTTCAGTTTCTGGACCCTGAACTGCGTTTACACCAGTATTGTAAGATCCAAGGCAACCACTCCGATCCGATCCTCAAGTGCAGCTTTGGTATTGTGAATGGCAAGTTTACCACCTCATGCCTGGATTCCCCTGCATCTTTGCCTTAGGTACACTTCATCCTTTGTGAGCGTATCATCTCAGGGCTCCTCCCTCCAGTATCAGTATAGAGGCCATGACTGAGTCAGAAATAATGGGAGACAGGGGTATCCCAAGCTAACTCTTTCTTAATGCTACTCACACTATATACCATGCCTGTTACAAATTAGTATCTCAGGACAGCGTGTATGTCAGTTCATGCAGAAAGGCTTTCCTCTACCTTTCAGACCTATATCACATGGTCGCTGTTCTGGGCTGCATTTTTATCCCCACTAGTGCTAGCTCGAACCAATCACGCTGTTGGCCCTGAAGCCATCCTCCATCTAAAAACTCTCTCACTGAATTACAGGGGGAAGTGGTAGAGGTCAGGCCCACAGGAGCAATCGAAACAAAGGGGGTCCTTACCACCAACAGCCCCTAATCGTCACCAACCTCACACCTAGCTATTCACCTCATCTAGAAGATGTCCCCCAAATGGTCCATTGATACTGCTAGAGCTACCATGTATCTATGTAGGGTCAAGCCGAAGCTGCCAAGGAAGAACTGATAAGACCTGAGTGCTAACAGGCTGCCACAGGCCATCTCCTGATTACCACGACACACCAGTTAGTGCGCCTGGTAGTTCAGTGTTACCATGGCCATGCAGCTGCACCTTCCTCTACCGTCTCACCTCTCCAGGCTCTACCGCCTCTCTACCACAGCTCCACCCAACCTCCCGAAGCCTCTAGGCAGCCATGTCTTTGGTCAACATTGCCCCAGTGGCAGAACCAGTCCAAAAACTTTCAAGGCTGCCCAGCACTATGTGCTCAGGTAGAAAAGTGCCACCACAGTTGCAATCTTGGATGCGGCTGCTCACTGTCTTGGTATGCCGAATTCCACCGAAACAGCTCCAGCTGAGGTCCCGATCTCCACTTCTGCAGAGAGTTCTCTGATCCGCGAGCTACCTAGATTGGTGATTGGGCCATCTCTGGAGGTTGGGTAAATGCTGTTCACTGGGCATCAGGCACAGGAGCTCAGGCTACGTGTCTTTCTCCATCATGCCTCAGGCCGTTGCCCCTGGCATTGTCCAAACTTTGTCGACCCACAGCGGCGGGCGGGTTGGGCATACCTAACTTTGAGCACTATTTCAATGCCTTTGCAGCTGGCCTCGGGTACCTGTCTGGAAGATACTGTCACAGACCAGCCACGATAGCTTCTATCTAAAATGCTCCAACACTTCTCCCTGGTGTATAGCTCCACTTTTCTGTCTCTTCAGCTTTTATGGAGTGCCCACCTATGTTTCTGCAGTGCACTGTGGCTCACAGCACTGGTAGTCCCTCTTTTATGGATACACTGCATGGGGAGGCCAGAAGCAACGACCGGGCTTGTCCACTGGCCTGCCCTGGCAGAGAAATAGTTGGGGACCTATAATGAGAACCCTGTCTATTATCCTTTGAGGAACTCACTGACCAGAATGAAATCCCTCAGGACCAGTTTTTGAACTATAGCACACTGATCCACACCCTGCATCAAACTTGGCACATCACGGCCAATGAGCCTCATCCAGAAAAGTCCTACAGTCAATACACACCATGGGTACTGGCCACCACCTGACCAAATGGCTGGCTAAAGCACTTACCATGCATACATTATTCCTACTGGAGACCCACTGCAAAACATTGGAAATGGAATTCAGTAGGGAACTCAATAATGCTGAATGGGCTTGCTCAATGGCTGTCCCAACCACCCTAACTAGAAATGCCAAGTTCAAACTTATCAGGTTTTACATTCTGCACCTAGCATAGTAACACCGAGAAAAGTTAAAATAAACACTTGATGACGATGATTACCTCCTGCCCAAGGTGCAGATATGAAACCGAGGATCTGTGCCATACGCTTTGGGACTTTACAGCACTGACTCATTTCTGGACAACCACAAGGACACAGCTGACCCCACTGTTCGGCCTCCCCAATCTACATATCTGGGTGTTCTGTGTACTGGGACTATATAAGGACCCTAAATGCCACAAAGCTTTGTCTTTTTTCCCAGACGTAGCTCTGTTGCTAGCCATACGTTGCAATTCCATGCCATGGTGGTCAGGTGGCATTGCTCAGTTTTCTCATTGGTTGAATCTGAAAACAGAGCAATATGACACGAGGAAGCTTAGGGAGTCTGCAGGTGCCCGCTATTACTGGATTGGGATGCACGTATTGCCCAATTTGAGGTCCTTTACAAGTGAGACACTTTACCTCCATAGGATGTACTTACTTGTACCCCAACCCCAGCCTTGCTCCTTCTACACCATACCATGATTCCTCAGAAATGAATTTCTTGCCTACTCTTGCAGTACCCTATCTAAGCAATCTCCTTCACGCGAGCGATCATAGTACCATTGTGTCACACATGTTTCCAATCGCTATACACTCATCCCAACCCTACTTCTAACCAGATCTCATTACCACATCTGTGCCTCTCTTCCACTAGCTCTGCATTTGCCATCATTCTCTGATTCCCCAATTTTACTCATTCATTATTATGCCAAAATTTCTTGTATTCATGCTTGCAATCTTCCTGTACATATTAAGGTGGTCTTATGAATATGTACATTCCTGTGTTATAATAGATATATTTTTATATTTGTGAAGGGTGATGTGCAATGCCCCCAAAGCCCTATGAAGCTTCTGGGGACCCCATCTCCCAGGGCCGACACTTTTTAATGGCAGGAGGGTGTGCAGGCCCCCTACACCTGGCTTTTGAAGGCCCCTGGGACCCCAGCCACTGGGGATGATATATTTTGGTTTTGGGACAGGGGGCATGTGACCTCCCTTCCTGGGCCTTTTGAAGGCCCTGACAACCTCATTCCCTGGGCCCAATGTTTTTTTGATTAGGGGAAAGGGCCTTGTAATGGCATTGGGCACTCTATTTCTCGGAACCTGATGGCAGCAATGCCCAGGATCCCCATTCCCCAGGACACAGACTTGTTCCTTGTCTGGGAGAGCACAGGCAGGGGAAACATCAGCTCCCTACCTGCACTCTCCCAGGTAGGGAACTAATTTTGCTCCTGCCCCATGGGAGCAGGAAGAAAATCTGCTCCCACTGGGCAGGAGCAAACAAATGCAGCTGGATCCATCCACAAACAGGATGGGTGCAGCATGGGAACCGATGGAGCTGCAGGTCCATGGGGCACCCCAATTGTCCTATGCCCTCTCATTGCTGTGGGTGTCCTAGGTGGCACTGAGGTACTGATGGCAAATTTAACATGCTTGGACCCCAGATAATGAGGGTCCCTGGTACCTTGTAATTGCCCAGGAATGGGGGGCCACATATCTCCTTCCCCATAATAATATGGTACTCCCTATATGTTTTTTCTTTATCTTTTTAGGACAGGGGACTGAGTCCTCAAGTCCAAAAGTGGCTACCACAACTTGACAGTTGATGTTGTAGCAGCCAATCAGATCTTATCTTTTGATCAGTTGGGTCTGCGGATCCTCCATGGTGTGACATATACAAAAATCTTGAACGGATTTACACCATATCATAAAAAGCATGCATTCTGACAAATTTGGTATAACTCCGTTGAGCTATTTTTGCAGTACCGCTTTTTACATTTTCTATGCAAAATTGCATGCATTTTCGGACATCCCCTTTTTCTCAACCCCAACTTGACGGATCACCCCAAAAGCTTTCCAGGTAGGAGCTGAGGTAGTTGAGCTTTTTTATTGGTACATGTCATGAAGATTTGTGAAACAGTGCCAAAGTTATTAGCAATTTCCTCTGGAACCGTTGTCCTAACGATAACTACCCACTGGTGACCACCAGTGGTTATTACACACACACACATATATATATATATATATATATATATATAGATCAAGAAAGGCTGCTGTGACAGCTGAAAAATGTCTCTTCAGTCGTGCGAGGCCCGATGAAATTAAGAAGCTTTTACCTTGCACCCCTTGCGTACATGGCTTCTTCCAGTGTGGAGTAGGAGTTGGTTTATATATATATTTCCAAACATTCACTGCATTCTGTTACCTTTACCAGTGCTCAGCCTCTCATTACCGAAGAGGGGTTTCCTGCAAAACAGCAACTTTCTGAATATTATCCAACACCATTCCTTAAACCAAGGACAGGACGCACTCGTACATGGGTAAATATTAAGGGCCTCATTTACAAGCCCATTGCACTGCTGGAGCGCCACTTTTTTTGACGCACCGGCAAAGCAATGGGCTTGCCCATGTTTACAAGGCCAAGTAAAGTCACCCTGCGTGACTTTTCATGGCCTAGCAAAATGGACCCCTTTCATGCATTACACTGCATGAAAGGTGCATTCCATGGGTGCTGCTATGGGTGTTACTACGCAACATTCATGGAACCTGACACACTGCCAGATTTACAAAGTTTTATAAAGCTGGGAAAGTGTCCAAATCCTGTGCCTCCTCAGGGGAGGCGTAGGAACAACGAGGAAAAATACTTTTATATCGCCTCATTTTGTCCTCTCTCCATGCGTGCTGCATTTTGCAGCAAGCGTAGAAAGAGGAAAATGCCATCAATTATTGTTTTTGTGCAGGAAGGTGTCCCTTCCTGCTCACAAACAATCATCCCGCAACACAGGCACCCTTGCAACATGACACAAGTGTGTCTGCGTTGGCACACGGCTCCAGGGAAGAAGGAGAGGAATGTGCTGTATCTTCTCAATGCAGTGCATTCCGCCCTTTTATTTTGACGTACGGCAGTGCAGCAGGAAGGCTTGCTGCACTGTCATGCGTCAAAATCTAGTGAATGAGGCCCTAAATTTTTAACCATTCATTACTGCGCAAAAAAGTACCCAACACTTTACAATCACTTCTGGTTTGGATCATGTTCAGTTGTTAGTGCGTTTCCTCTGTCTGTTAATCCCCCATCATGTGACTCATCCTCTGTAACCCACAGTCATGATTATTTCACCATCTTACACTACTGCCATTTGTAAGTATTAAACCATTTCTGTTTTACTTGCAGAATAAGAATTTTGCTTGTGGATTGAGGAATCAAATTCCTCATTTGTTCATCCTTTGGAAGCTAACAGTCAGTTGTATCCTGGGTTATGTAGTCCATAACTATATCACCATATTGCACTGCTACCTCTGGTGTCAATAAAAACATTATTGTTTTGATAACGGTATAATATTTACTTTATGCATTGAAAAATCATATCCCACAGCCATGGATTTCCAGTTTGCTCCCAATTATCAAATGCAAGAAAATTGAATATCCTTTAACATTCTCTCAACAGTGCTACTTGCTGATCATTGTCACTTCTCCCAGCCCTTTTTTCCTTACCCTGCATAATGTTCATGCCTTACTTTTTTCATTTTTCTGTCTACATCTTAATAAAGATCACAGTCCCATATTGTCATGTTCTCTTAAATTCCCACCCTCCGATGGGCCTGCCAACTCTATATTCACAGAACACATGTATATCTTCTTTAATGTGCAGGTCATTCCGCCTAATGTAGAGGTGTATTTTCCAGTGCTGACAAATTGATTGAATAGATGACGATTTTTTTATCTTACTCCATCACCATTACAATGTATATATCGCTCTTGTCAGCTCCTGTCTGCATTGCTTGTTTCATGTTAACTTGTGGAACCTCCTGAGGCGCAGCCGGGAGTAGTTAGCCAGAGTGAGCATTTTTAATCTTTTAAAACAGCGAATATCTTGCACTTTTAGAAAATTGCACTTTGCACTTTTAAAAATTTGAATCACCCCACCTGTCAGACGTTTGCTGGGGGAAGCCACCCTCTCTCGCAGTCAGACGCGCGCTGGTGAGGGCGAAATTGACGATCTTCTCTGCCGCCATTCCCCACGCCCGGACCGGGACACGCCCACTCCGAGGCCACGCCCCCCCGCAAATCTTTATCTACGGCGCGTTGCTTTGTCAGGCTACAGTTAACTTGTGGAACCTCCTGAGGCGCAGCCGGGAGTAGTTAGCCAGAGTGAGCATTTTTTATCTTTTAAAACAGCGAATATCTTGCACGTTTAGAAAATTGCACTTTGCACTTTTAAAAATTTGACTCACCCCACCTGTCAGACGTTTGCTGGGGGAAGCCACCCTCTCTCGCAGTCAGACGCGCGCTGGTGAGGGCGAAATTGACGATCTTCTCTGCCGCCATTCCCCACGCCCAGGCCTGGACACGCCCACTCCGAGGCCACGCCCCCCGCAAATCTTTATCTACGGCGCGTTGCTTTGTCAGGCGACAGTTAACTTGTGGAACCTCCTGAGGCGCAGCCGGGAGTAGTTAGCCAGAGTGAGCATTTTTGATCTTTTAAAACAGCGAATATCTTGCACGTTTAGAAAATTGCACTTTGCACTTTTAAAAATTTGACTCACCCCACCTGTCAGACGTTTGCTGGGGAAAGCCACCCTCTCTCGCAGTCAGACGCGCGCTGGTGAGGGCGAAATTGACGATCTTCTCTGCCGCCATTCCCCACGCCCGGACCGGGACACGCCCACTCCGAGGCCACACCCCCTCCTCCCGCCATATTTTCTTATTAATGCACTAAACGGAAGCGCAGCGGACGAGCGCGCTCTTAAGGCAAGCTCGTCTGCGCTCGTCCGCGATCAGGCCGCGTCCGGGGCCGGTCTCCTTACGCGACTCATCACCCATACCCCCACAACATACACTCGGATGGAGCTGATGTCTCTGAGACCTCCACTTTGTATGACCTGCCCCTGTCCCGCCTCTGACGTTCAGAGTCAGGCCTCTACTTGCACAGTCTGCAAGTTCTCCCCCTCTGCTTCAGATCATACCATCAGCACAACGCGCGCTTCAAATCTCACCTCCATACGTGATGCCCAGTCCTCCCTGACCCTTAGAGCTGCGTTAATCAATTGTAGATCATTGAGCAAACATGCCATCGATATTTGGCAGTCCCTCCGGGACAACAATTGGGATCTGCTCTTTCTAACCGAAACCTGGCTGAACGACTCCACCAACCCTGCTATCACCCATGCCTTACCGGAGGGCTATAGTATCATCTGCGCCAACGGACCTAATGGTTCACCAGGAGGTGGTGTCGCCTTAATCCATAACTCTAAATGGATGGTTACTCTCCCCTCATACAACCAAATCGATTGTATAGAAGGTTTGCCCTTCAGCATTCTAACCTCTCCGTCTTCCTCTTGTTCGGGAATTCTTATCTACCGTCCCCCCCACTCTAACACTGTTCACTTACCGGTTTTGGCGGATTATATTATTTAGCTCAGTACACGCTACGCTAACTTCACCGCTTTAGGTGATTTCAACCTCCATGTTGACAATCTACTCTGTCCACATAGCAATCTCTTCATTTCTACGTTAGCGGACTGTAACCTAGCCCAACTTATAACCCTACCCACGCACAAAGCGGGGCATACATTGGATCTGATCTGCTCCAACCTACCCTCTATTCAGGCGACCCCCCCTACCCCGGTCATTTGGTCAGACCATTTCCTCATTTCTTTTGAGATTGGCATTCCCTGCCACTTTAGACCCGCTATTACTCCCAAAATATCTGGCAGAAATTGGAGTCGAATCACCCCCGACTCACTCCTGGAACATTTAAAAAACACCCAACCAGGAATGTCATCTGACCTCGATCTACAGATTGACCACCTGGATGTATGGATAGGTCAAGCCCTTGACGCTCTGGCTCCTCTCAAACCCATTAAAACTCACAGGGCTGTACCCTCTGCACCCTGGTACTCCAATGAGCTCCGACAGAAAAAGGCTTCGTGTAAATGTCTTGAACGCCACTGGAGACAGAACTACACCATGGATAGTAAAATTACCTATAAAACAGCCCTCAAGGAATATCGTCGAATGATTGAGGAGCATAAGTGGGACTATCTGGCCTCCAGAATCAAACTCGCCAACAATGGCGCTAGGGAGATTTTCAACATAGTCAGATCTTTTACAGACCCTAACGCGTTGACTCGCACTCAACCTGCCTCACAGTCGCTTTGTGATAAACTTTCACAATTTTTCGAGGACAAAATCGAAACCATCTATTCCACCTTCCCCACCTCCACAGCTGAAGGACGGGAAGAGGAACCCACAATTTTTCTGCCATCGTCGCCCACCTTCCTCGAATTTGCAGATGTCTCTGAGGCAGAGTCCTTGGCTGAACTACTTAAATGTAAATCAGGCTCCCCAAATGACCCTTGGCCAGCTAAGCAATACAAAAATCTTGCACCTCTACTTAATCCCCACCTGAATCTCATCTGGAACGATTCCCTCAGAATAGGCTACTTCCCTGCCAAATGGAAACTTGCCTCTCTGATTCCCATCCTTAAAAAGCCTAATTTGGATCCGGACCTTCCCAGCAACTACAGGCCTATCTCTCTCTTGCCTGCCCCTGCTAAGATCCTGGAGAAACTGGTGCACTCCCAGCTGGCGAACTACATTGAATCCAATGGGCTCCTCCACGAATCCCAACATGGCTTCAGGTCGGGCCACAGCACAGAGTCGGCCCTCATTGAAATGGCTGACTCGGTGAGGTGGACGCTTGACCGAGGGTCGAGGGCGGTGTTAGTGCTGCTGGATCTCTCAGCGGCATTTGACACCGTCTCTCACAGGACACTGCTGGGGAGGCTGGAGGACCTAGGCCTGGGCGATGCCACATTGAAATGGTTCTCATCCTACCTCTCAGACCGATCACAGCAGGTTTTCACCCCTCCCTTCACATCCCCCCCAGACCACTCAAATGGGGAGTACCACAGGGCTCCTCTCTGAGCCCGCTCCTTTTCAATGTTTATTTCACCCCCTTGGCCAAGCTGATCGCCCAGACTGGGATTAAATCCACCTCCTATGCCGATGATATTCAGCTACTTTTTACTTTCAACACCCCTTCCGCTTCTGTTTTTGACCCGCTAAAATCCTGCCTTCGAGACATTTCCAATTGGATGGACGCCAACTCCCTCCGACTCAATGCAGGTAAAACGGAGATTCTGTTCTTCAAATCTCCTTCTCCCCTGGATCCTAGCCTATGGTGGCCTGTCGATCTGAGCCAAGCCCCCATCCCTAAAGACTCGGTCAGAAACCTAGGAGTACGCTGGGACAGCCACCTCAGCTTCAACACCCAGGTCCAAACAGTAGCAGCTTCCTGCTTCGCAAAAATCAGGACCATTAAACGGCTCATCAATTATTTACCAGCGGACTGCCGTAAGACAGTGATCCAGGCACTGATTACATCTCATCTCGACTACGCCAATGCCCTCTATCTTGGTATCACAGCAGGTCTCTGCCATAAACTTCAGATGGTTCAAAACGCCGCCGCACGGCTGGTGGAGAAAGTTCCTGCTAGACATCATACGTCCCCACTCCTCCGTAAACTACATTGGCTACCCATTGCCAAAAGATGTGTTTTTAAAGCTATGACACTGGCCTTTCGAGTGTCCAAAGGCAATGGGTCGGCCCATCTGAAAAACACCTTGCGGCCGTATGTCAACCCCAGGACATTACGCTCCAATTCCTTATCCTTTCTGGATTCCCCACGATTCAAACGAGCTCGAGCAGGTGGAAAATCCTTTGAGGTCCTTGCCACTCAGTGTTGGAACAAGCTTCCACTTGCCTTACGCACCTGCCAAACTGAATCAGCATTTCGTAAATCCCTGAAGACACATCTCTTCTCTTCTTAAACCTGGCTTGCTATTTCCTCCGCTCTCTGTCTCCTGAGTTGCTAGCGCCGGGGCGCCCCGTGGGGGCAGCTGTGCGCTTTATAAAATACACAAATAATAAATAAATAATGTCCTTCCTTTACACAAACTCAAAGCAGATGCACGAATAAAATCCACTATCATCTGTTAATCCAGCTTCTCAGTCAAGCTTTAATACTGCTTAAAGTTTCATCTCCTGTGACCAGAAGAAAAAGAGTAACTAGGGGCGTTCACCAAATAATTTATTTTTAAAATGTTTAAGTCAGCGGCGTAGCGTGGGTTGCCAGTGCCCGGGGCAAGGCAAGTATCCTTCCACATGTCTTTTTAAATTTTGCACCCCTATTAAACTTTGGAACCCCTAAAAATGTCCCTAAAAGTTTTGTGCCCAGGGCAACTGCCCCTATGGCCCCCACCCTACGCTACGCCACTGGTTTAAGTGCAAACTTAGGTAACTATTATGACCATGTTTTGTTTTCACTGTTTGTCCGACACTAAATCAGACCTTTGCACAATACCTCATTTACTTTGAATTATGTTTACCAACCAGGTTGCTAATGGCTTTAGATGTATTTGTAAAGGGTATGTTTGCCCCTCAGGGCACCCTAGCACTGAATGGATGTTTTGTTCCTCACTCAAAAGAACTAGAAGGATGAAATGCTGAGTGGACCAGCCGGGATTCTCTGGAGCAATGCTCACCTTAGCCACCAAGCCAACAATCAGGTTGCTCAGCCTTGCACAGTAAGACCTGGCCATTTTTAAAACATTATTCACATCAGGATATTTCACTCGCAACATAACCTGCCTCAGTCATTTGTACCACTCAATCACTGCGGCATTTTCAGTAGTTGGCCACATCACTCATTCACATCTCAACTATCATAATTCCTGACAACGCCCCAGGAACTACTCATTTTTTTTTTTGCTGATTTATATAGTGCGAACTTGACCCGAAGATATTGGAGCGCTTTACATGAGCACCGGTTACGTTGCCCAAGGACACATTCATTTTTTTGGTAGACACAGAGAGATTAAGTGATTTATTTTCCCAGAATAACAGGATGTGAAGTCGACACCAAGGCTAGAACCTTGGTTTCCAAGCTCCAAAGTCGGCAGTCTAGCTGTCAGACCACATCCTCTCCCCTGAGAGCATTACTAGCAATGCAAAGCAAGAACCACAGCCATTCAACCAGTCACCGACATCCACTCACATCCCCACATATAACTCTTTCAACAGCCATTAAACACATCTTCCATAACTTGTGTGAAATAATTGACATCTTCACCATCCTTTCCAGTGCAGTCTCATTACACAGTGTTATTCATATAATTCACTGGCACCCACATCACATGCACCATTCATACATATTAAGAGCATCAGCCACTTACTACTATTGTAGTTGCGTTTATATGTGCTTCATGCCCCTGTCGAGGCGGTGAATCAAGTTGTTGGGCATGAGCAAGCAACTCAGATGATTGTGTGTGGTTGGAAGAGTGTGAGTTTTAAGAGTGGTCGACGTGGAAGTTTTTGTTGATGTGTGTGTGATCTGCAGAGTTGTACTCTTAGGGGGATATTCTCAAGAACGTGCGATATATATCGCCAAAATAGGTTAACGCAATTTCACATATAGCCGTCCATCGCAGGAAAATAACTCCATGTTAACGTCGTATTCGCAACACGGCGGTAATAATGGATAGTATCCTGATAACGCATCAAATGTCCACGATAAAAGTCCCGGATGGCCATAAAAATCAAAACCCGAACGCGAAAAAAGTAGCGATGGGCCCAACCACGATGACAAAATCAGCGATAAGCAAGGCCTTCAATTCACAAACGTCAGGCGGGAAAAATCACTATAAAAGCAGAAAAAACAACAAACAAAAACAAAACAACTGCGAAGCACAATGGGGTAGCCGGAGCAGGAACAGAGGACGACCAGAACCCCACATGCCCCCCGGAGGACCAGGCTGGGGCCTCGGGATTAGGGAAGGGCAAGGACAAGAAGAAGAGGAAGACGCACTTCAGTCCGCTAAAAAACAGGATCTTGATAATGGAGGTGATAAACTACCATCAACAACTGTTTGTCACCTCCAATGTGTCATTGGCGACAAAAAATTGAATATGGCAGTCCATCGTGGACAAGGTGAATGCAATTGGAGTGCTGAGGAGGACAATGGAAGAGGTCAAGAGGCGCAGGAAGGATGTGAAATGCAAAACAAAGCAGAAACTCGACAACAACCAGAAGGTAGAAATGCAGACTGGAAGTGGGAGTCCAGCGCCACAGGAGGAGCAGGACGATATGGAGGAAATGGTGTCCAAAGTCATCAGTGTGAAGATAGTGGCAGGAGTTGGGCGACCGGACACTGCTCGACAGGAGCCGACATAACAGCAAGAGAGTAACGACCAAGGACTGGGGGACGGGGGAGATGGGCACAATGGCACACATGCACAATTAAGCATGGCACAGTGCACACCCACAATGACTCTGGATCATGTCCCTGATCCCTTTGGCACACTGCAGCACAGCTAGAAACTGCAAGTAGGCCCCTGTCGACTATGTGCCCAGAGGGGGCCCTCCCCACACATCACTAATCTCACAACAAACCCATGCACATGCACTGAATCCAGCAAAGCTGCGGGTCCATGACCCACACTGACAATGCAAGTGACACTGCATGACGATTAGCATGGCTGCAGTCCAATTATCATGACATGGTGTACGCCACAACACTGAGGTGGCTGAGTATGGACCACATCCGTAAAGGAGCAGGTCACACTCTGACACATCCACATGCACAAGCAACCCCTGACGTCAACAACACATCTGCTGACAAACCATGCCCAAGGGTCCCACCTCTAACCAATTTACCCAAGTCTGCAACATCTCAGCACTGTATAAGCACAGAATTGAAAGGTACAACACCTGAAAGGGATAAGAGCCAGCAAAATCATAGCTGCAGGGGTGACTCTCCTACAATACAGCACACACACATAAGAAGCAGTGCACATCAACAATGACAACAATGTGGTACAAACTGCAACACGTTCACAACAGAACAGAGGACACAACTGCTGCCACTTATGTGTAGAAACTGGCCAATCACATTTGGCATAGCAGTGAAATGTGAGATGATGATGTGCAAGTAATAAAACACATCCGTGATGTTGTCAAAATGTCCAATGTCCCGCATTAAATAGGCAGCTCCTCCCAAACAGTCACAATGTACATTGTCATGCAGTCTATATGTAAACTTGTACAATGCTTCAACATACATGTCAACACAATGTTAAACTGCATCTCCCCTTCACATTGCAGAGGGAGAATCAACACCTCCTGCAGAGCAGACCCAACAACTCTTCACTGATGATGAAGAGGACTTCCCCACCTTCGACACCAACATCCTCCAACAGCTCATGGACACCTTCAGCACCCCACCCCCAGGAGCAGGGCAGCCCAGCTGCATCGAGGAGACCTCACCCCCTGCACAGACCACACAGCAGGAAGGACCAACCACCACAGCTGTCTCCCAGGACCCACACGAACAACACATGGCCTTCCAACGATTTGTGTGGTGTGCCAGGAGAAGATGGCTGATCAGGTGCAGATGGGGTTCGACCTCTTGGCTGCCAAACTAGATGCCATGCATGGGTGTGTAAGTCCCATCAGGGACCACTTACAGTCCCTAACGGATGACAATCTATGGATGACATCGCTGGAGTCCTGACTCCGAGACAAGGACAACTGCCTAGTCAGAGTGGTGCCTGCGGTGTCATCCAGGAGTTGGGACACATGCAGAGGACCATGGAGAACAAGGAGCGGGTGCAGGCGGAAAGAATGGCTGCCACGGTTGCACACCAGCGTGATGTAGCTGGAATCTACCATGCACTGCAGATCTTCGTCATGGCATTGCTGCCACAAGGCCTGGCGCAGATGAATGCTGCTGCTGCTTCGACATCCACTACTCCGCCCCCTGATGTGTCAGTGCCACCCAGTGCTGGAGAAAGAACACCACCACCCACATGTGAGGCACATGAAACATCAGAGGACGAAGATGCAGATGATTCTGCCTTACTGGTAAGAAGGAAGCAGTAGCATTCATCTCTGCCATATGGCCTGTTTCTGCTTGGTTCTGCCCTCTGTATCATCACCTTCCACTGTCCCCTGATGCACTCTGCGACACTCGACATGGACTGCCATATTCTATTTGGTCACCAATGACACAGCTATCAGACTGCGGACTGAACTATTCCTCTTCCGACATACTTGTCATTCCCTGAAGGACTCTGGCTGGCCCTCCCCGGGCCAACAATGTAAAGTGGGTTTGCATGGCCCTGTACTGCTCCAGCCACAACACTCCACTGAATGTGCATTAAACATTCAAATTGACACATATGTGTCATGTCCATGATCATTCAAGTATGAAAGTATGGATGAATGTAGGGTTAGTGATTCCCCCTTACGTCCATGTTGCTCATGTTGTGGGACTTGAGTCACAGGGTGCAACATTACCGATTGCGGTCCAGGTGGCGCCGACACTACAACAGAGACACACGCATTAGTTACTTCCTTGTCCAGCCCAGAACGGAACCATGCCCAGAGCCCCGGGTCATTGTTCACACCCCTACGCTGTACTGGCATATGCCAGGCCAGCCTATTCCACTTCCGCTTACATGGGGGGACGACAACGCTACATGTCCCAGGTCTTCCCTGTAGTGATCTACTGATCACAGGTCTAGTTGTCAGCATGCCACAGCCACTCCCTGAGGGCTGGTTTACACCCACACCACACCCATCAGCACAGGCGCCACAGGACATGTGACCCTGCCAAAAAAACAGGCCGGGCGCACACGCTCGAGGCCATTCCACTATCTATCTGAGTGTGTCTGTGTGGTCAGTATTTATGCATGAGGGCCTAGGGATCTACCACATCACATTCCCCACTGCCGGAGGTGACATGATGGCGTCCGCACCACAAGACTCAATCATAAAGGGGCCCATGACCTGCGGTGCATAGAGTTGGTGGCAGCCGAGGCACTTTGGCAGACACGGGCCTGCCACCACGAGACAGTGACTTGCGCTGCACAGAGTTGTGGCAGCTGAGGCTCTTTGGCCGGCACGGGCCCACCGCTATGAGACGGTGACTTGCGGTGCACAGAGTTGGTTGCAGCCGAGGCACTTTGGCCGGCACGGGCCTACCGCCACGAGTCGGTGACTTGCGGTGCACAGAGTTGGTGGCAGCTGAGGCACGTTGGCCGGCACAGGCCTACCGTGGCAATGACTTGCGGTGCACTGAGTTAGTGGCACTAGAGCTGAGCGGGTGCGCAGGGGCGGGTAGTCATCGCTGGGCAGGGGACCGGTCTGGGGACCAGGGCTGGGGTACAGCAGGTGCACAGGATCGCGTAGGCACCACCGATCACTGCGGCACCATCGTACTGGGTAGGGGGAGTGAAGGTGCATGGGAATCAAGCTGATGCAAACTGTGATGCTTACAGGTATGAGAAACCCTGCATCATGAAACCACAACAGAAGTTTGTGTGACCGTAACCTTCCATTTCTTTCCTACGAAGGTTACGACCACACGTACTTCTGTTACAGTCTTTTTGTGCAGGATTTGTCTTTCCTGTAGGCATTCCGGTTTGTCCAAGTGCTATACACAGTACCAGATTAGGTTTGTGACTATACGGACGCTTGACCATTGTCCCCATTTGTCCAACTGGTTCCTGAATACTGACTTCCAGAGTATGGAATTGTATTTGGGGGTTCCTGCAGTATACGCAGTTACTTCAATCCACACGTTGCCCTGATGAAGTTCCTCGTTGGGCGTTGGCTGTGCTTTTTATATTGTTTATTTGTGTTTTTGTAATAAAGGACTGTTTTTGCACTACTGTTGACTGCTGGACTTCATGACCCTGTGCACCCCCATTTCAGTTACTACAATCTTGGATCTGGGGCACAGAGGCGTCTGGCAACGGCTGGCGTTGGGGTTGGTTGCGCAGGAACACTACGAATTGGAACTGTCATGTGGTGCGGATACGGCCCGCCGTTGCTATTGTGGACATGCATCCAAGACATGTGTGAGTAAGTTTGATAGGGCTGGCCGTAAGACTTCTCCAACTCTGGCAGTTGTTGGTTGGGAGGTACCAGAGGCCAACAGGTGCAGCACAGCCAGCAGCTTTGTCTGGGGAGGGATGTTGGTTATACGCTGTGTTGGTACCGTCAGCCTGTGGGCAATGTGGGTCAGGATGCGGTTGATGGTTGTCCTTTTGTGCCTGTAGTGGGCAATGACTTCCTCTGGTATTGAGTCTCTGAGGCTGGTGGTGTTAGGAACGTCTGCTGTCCTGTTCTGAGCTGCCTCGGTGGTAGTCCGGGGGAGGTCCGGGGGGGCATGGGGGTGGTGGCGGTGGGTGTTAGGGACCTCTTGGACCTCCAAGCTGCATGATCAGTGTCTCCATGACATGTGTTTGTCTTCAGATGTGGCTCTGGGCTGGGCTCCCTTTTATACCGCAGGTAGTCGTCATGCTTTACACCAGTAAAAGGCAGGTGTTAAATCCCTTCTGCTAACGCGCCTCATCGCCTGATTTTAGATCGCATCGCAGGTGTGGCTGGTCGTTGAGAATATTACGAAGTGGTGTTTTTGTGTGTTTTTGCACGGGAACGCCTACTCTGCATTTCATTAGCGTTAGTTGTCGCTCTCATCCGTGGCGATGTTTTTTGCGGAGGCTATCGCTGGAAAACTGGCGATATCGGCAGTTTGCACCAGCTTGAGAATGGGGCGATAATTCTTCGCCACTTTTGCTGAGCTAAAGTGCAGATAACTCTGCGATAAGTCCTTGAGAATATGCCACTTACTGTGTTTTATGTTACTGCACCTTGGTGTGTGAGTAGCAGAAATGAGTGAGTGATAGGAAGCTTAAGGTTGTAGGCACTGCTTTTTGGTTGTCAGCGTACATGAAGGAAGTGTATACAATGCGGAGAGTGTTTTTGTGTCGCATGTGATTAGCACTGACTGCTCAAATTGTCGTGAGAACCAATAACTGTTTACACATAGGTTGGTGTGAGGGAGAGTGAGAGAAAGTGTGCCTGTCCATGTGCAATCCAGAAAGAAGTTTTAAATTTACGTTTGCTCACAACACTACTGACAGCTTGCTTCATCCTTCCAGTCACCTCTGTCCATGCATAATCATATATTCCATTTTCGGCCCATGCAACATAATGTGAAGGGACAGTTGCCAAAAACATCAACGTATGCACACCAAAAACACTGGATCACCTCTGACACTCCATAAAACTGTCTAAATAGATAAAGTCATTGATTTAAACTTAAGACGGTCTCCTAAGAATTAAAGTCTGGAACTCAAGGGAAAGTAAAAGAAGGCATAGATAAGTTTAACATGTATTTCTGATATGTGCTTCTCTGACATCAGTTGGAAAGTGTAAATCAAAATGACTCAGTCTTTTCAGCTAGATCGGTAGACCTTCACTTAAAGGGGAAGGAAAGTGAACCTTAAAATTATATGCTTGGTTGTTGGTTAAGAAACAGCAAGAATTGTTGGAAGTGTCTCATGTGACACGTATAGGGCCAGCTGCACCAAGCACATCATACAAAAAGCCCAGATACCCCTAGGGGTGACAATGTTGCACTTTACAAATGCTGTTGATTGATTGAATGTCTGATCCTGCTCACCAAGGTGTACTGTGAAACTGATACAAGCATTGCAGCATCTAATATCTGCCTGCATGTCAACTGCACTAAGTGCATGGTATAAAAACTTCAGTGTCTGCTATGTGTTTGTCTGCACCAATCACAATTCATATAGTACAGGGTCTGGAGTTTGATAGACTGCCCGTCCTTTGCACCACACAGCCACCAGAAAACTCCGCTCCACCCAACTAGCCTTGGCCACCATCCCACGGATCTGCAAGACCACAACTGGAGGAAGATCCTTCTCCTACCTCGCTGCGAAGACCTGGAACTCTCTGCCTCTACATCTCAGTCAATCACCGTCTTTGCCTTAATTCAGGAAGGACCTCAAGACCTGGCTCTTTGACTGAACCGCAGATCCCCCCCCACCCTCTACCGTGCCTTGAGACCCTAACGGTTGAGTAGTCACGCTTTACAAGAAACCCGATTGATGCACTCTTCAAATAGTGCAGTACAGAAAGACGAAGTCATGCTTGCAAATAGTACCCACACACACCTGCTCATTTACTTCCAAAGTGCCTCAAACCCTCAGCGTCGATGTGACAGGATCTGTAAATGCGTCACGTTTATAATCACCTTACGTGGGAGGGCCCGCCAAATGCTGCTGCTCCCATAACACTTTTTTTGGGCTGCAGATGAGAGGGGTGGGAAGACGTGCTTCCAGAAGCAAAAGAGGGCTACACCCGGACACACCAAAACCCCTGAAAGAAAGGATTCTTAAACAACCTTTTTCTAAACAGCCACAAAAAGCTTTACAGCACAATTACACTCGCTGTCAGGAAACTCAGACACTGAACATACTCTGGAAGGAACACACAACCTTTCGTAGAAAGTGGGTAATAAATATGATGCAATCCTTGTCATCTTAACCCCTTCGCTGCCAGGCCTTTTCCCCCTCCTGTGCCACGCCCTTTTTTGGCTATTTGGGGTAGTGCGTGCTGAGGACCCTGTAACTTTTTGACCACATAAGGTATCCACGCCAAATTTGCGTCCTTTTCTTCCAACATCATGGGGATTCTGAAGGTACTCAGGGTTTGTGGATTCCCCTGGAGGGGTCACAGAAATGAGCCAAAATACAGCAAAATTTAGTTTTTGGGGGGGAAAATGGGAAAAGTGCTGCAAATGAAAACATCTGGGTTTTTCCCTGCAGGTGTTATCAAAAAAGGGTTTGTGGGGCTGAAATCACCATTGTCCCAGCTTTTAGGGGATACCAGACTTTTGTCAGAAACCCAACATTTTTTACACAGTTTTGGCATTTTTCTGGGACATAGCCTCTTTTTGCTATTTTTTGTGCTTTCGACCTCCTTCCAGTTAATGGTAGAAATGGGTACAAAAGCAATAATGGATCCTGGAAAGCTATACATTTTAGAGAAAAAGACAAAATTCTGAATTCAGCAAGGGGTCATTTGTGTAGATCCATCAAGGTTTCTTTATAGAAACTAACAGTTAAATATAGGATAAATTGAAAATTTGTTTAAAAAAAGCCTTTCGTGTCAACGTTTTCACCTGTAACTTCTTCTAATTATGACAACTCTTTGACAGCAATATACCATTACATCCGCTGGACATTACTGGTTGTGGGGATATATAGGACTTGTAGGTTCACCAAGAACCCGACGAACCCAGAGCCAAAAACTGAGCAGCAACTTTCAATGGTTTTTTATTATGTACCGGGTATATAGTAATTATTCTGTAAAAATGTGTACATGGAAAAATCGGTATGAAAGACACCTATGTATTTCTGAAATTGGAACAAAATATAGAAACAGTAGATATTTGCACATTTCTGAAATTGGGAATACTCATACTAGCATGAGAATTATCAGTCATTTTTTAGAATGACTTCTTTTTTACACAATATCTTTCATTTGGAAGGCAGAAATGCATCGAAAGTCAATAGATAATAACAGTTCCTTTACGAACCTAAATTACCTTAAGTCTCCCGATAAAAATGGTACCTCACTTTTAGGGGTAGGCATAGTGCCCACGACAGGAAATGGCTCAAAACCGAACGTGAACACACAACATTTTCACAACGCAAAATAACCCTTTTTTAGCAAAGTGCCTAGCTGTAGTTTTTTAACCCTAGCTCTGCCGGCACCTAGGGAAACCTAGCAAACCTATACATTTTTGAAAACTAGACACCCAGGGGAATCCAGGATGGGGGTGACATGACTGCCTCCCATCAGGTTATGTTACCCAGAATCCCTTGCAAACCTAAAAAATTGTCAAAAAAACACTTTTTCCCCACATTTATCTGGTGGAAAGTTCTGGAATCTGCTTGGATCCACAAATTTCCACCCACCCAGTGTTCCCCAAAGTCTTCCGAGAAAAATGGTACCTCACTTGTGTAGGTCGGCCTAGTGCCCGCGACAGGAAACGGCGCAAAACGCAACGTGGACATGATGGAGCGGGTAAAATGTTTTCTTTTTATATACCCAATCCATTTATATATGTTTGTATTAAAATGACTAATGATTAATCATAATAATTAATGAAGTGTGGAATTTTAAACTAATCAACCTTATTAACCAAGAGAATATACGTGGGATTGCTTTGCATGGCTAAAGGTAATATGTAAACTAAGTCTGTATGCATATTAATAGGATAAAACGTTGCTTATGTTATGTTTTCGTGAATTCTGCTTAAATAAACAAGTATTAATGGCTTTGGACGTGGCATATGGCTAGATAAATGCATACACATTTGGGTATTAGCAAGGGAAATAACACTGTTTAATCATTTCAATGTATTAATGACGTTTTTATGTTTCTTTGCTTAAGTTGACCATTTGGGCCTGCTATAAAATGGCCGCTGACTGAATCAGACCTTACGAAGTAAAATCAATGAAGGGAATGGAGAAACGCGCCTGCGCAAACCTCAGCAGCTGCGACCTGCCGGTGAACTGTCATCGCTGTGCCCATCAAGGCTGTACCAGGCGAAGAGCCAACCCTTCAACATAAATTGTTGCAACCTAAACCATGAATTGCCATCGTTCCCATACATTAGTTTTGGAACTTTTAGCCTGTGGGAATGACATCGAATGTTACCTGATGAACTAAGATGTACTTTAATTGACCAATGAAATGCTCTGGAAAAGAAGTTTGTAACATTTGAATGTAAATGTTTTGTATAAATATTAGTAGACTAGAGAGGGTCATTCGGAACTCACTCCACCATATCCAGTATCCTGATGTTATGCTGACGGAGAGGACGGTGACGCTGCATGATAGAACAGAACTTTGACGATTTAACTGAGGACCAGATTCTGACTTAGAAAACGACAAATAGCCAGAATAGGTAAATATGACAAAAGATGAAATTTACTAATTAGGTCTAACCTGCATTTGATTTAGATAAAGAAAGATTAATTGAATTCATGTGTGGTGCTGTTCTTTCATTGAAATGTATTATTGATTGATTTAGGGAATTAAGGAGTCATTAAACTAAATTCAACTAAATGATTCATCAGCAAAGTTAGCTGTTCTCCTTGATGGGAGGTGTGAGGAAAAAGGGGATTTTCTGTTAGGTGATGTTAACGAGGTTTCCCATCAAGGGGAAAGCAGTGTAGTTCAGAACTAAAAGTTTATTCCCCTTTTTATACGGATAGATGGATTAGAATGAATGTTGGTGTTATGGGCCCCACCAGCGTGTGATGTGTATGTGTGTGTGTGACTGCGAAATCACTCTGTCCGTGGTAGTAAGGGGAAATTGAGGAACCCGAACTGCACTAGTTTTTCTGGTGGCTAGAGATGGTTTTTATTGTTTGGTTTAATGATTTGGCATGTATATAGCTTATCGATTATTGATTGGTATTGATATATGTACTAACACTATATGTTAAAGTCGTATTGACTTTTATGTTGTCTGTACGGCTTCTGGGATGTAGGAAGTCGGGAATTGGTAACAGTTCCGTAGCAGAGCAGAGGTAAGTGCTGCTCTCAGGAAAGACGGGATTGTGGTTGCCCGTAGGTACACGGGAAAAACGTGTGACAATTGAAGTTGCACGGCGCATTGTCTGGGTTCGATTTGGTAGCATCGCTGAGTGTTACCATTAGTGATATTTTTTGTGTGAGAGAAGTGTGACTGATAGTGAAGGGTACCTGTGAAATTTTGGTCTTTAAGTACCAGGAAACCAATTGGCATACCGATAAAGCTTATCACTGAAAAGGTAGCAGGTGTTCTCTGAGCTTGTTAGAAGGACAAAGTAGAGGTAAGCGCTGGTTTGTTAACGTATGTCATAATTCTGTAGTAGGACAGACTGTTCGCTGTTCTCGGAAAAGACAGGATTCTGTGTGAATGAACTACATTTTCTTGTGTGAAAGTGCGTGAATGAAATAGCATTGGGGTTAATTGTGAAACTCTGGTTTTATTTCTCAGGAGCATTGCGTTTCCAACTATGTGTCTTAAATATGGAGAAACAGTTAATTGATGCTTGGTAGAAGGGTGAAGTAGAGGGATGTGCTACTTTATCAACGGAAGTAACGATTCTGTAGTAGGGCAGAGGTAAGCGCTGCTCTCAGGGAAAACAGGATTCTCGTGGTAAAGGTCTATTGCTATTCTGTGGTTAGCGAAGCAGACAATGGAGATGTTTATATGTTGTAACTAACGGTATTGTAAAATTGAAACAAAGTCTACCGAGTAGTATTGTAAAGGAGGGGTAGACTGGAGACAGGAGTCAGGAGTCAGGAGCAGGAGCTGCTGCAGCGACTGCTGACGTCAGAAAGACCGTGCTGGGATTGGACAGCTAGTCAGAGGTGTAAAACGCTCTGGATTGGTACGTCAGTGTAAAACCGTGCTAGGATTGGAGAAGTACAGGGTGACGTAGACGCTCCAGGATTGGTGCGTTAGTGTGAGTCTCGCAGGGATTTGAGATTGTGAATGTGACGTAGATGCACCAGGATTGGTGCGTGAGTAAAAGTCGCATTGCTATTGGACTAAAGATCGTACAGTTGAAGAAAAGACTAAAGGGTTCACGAGAGAAAGGAAGATGTATTATCATTCATCCGAGAAAAAGAAAAAATCCTTGTTTAGTAAAATAAAAGGATGGTTTGTGAAAGACAAAGAGATTGTGACTAGGAAAGGACAGTTACTTCCTCCGACAAAAACACCTGCATCCTTCATGGTTGCGAAATATGGATACCATACTTGCATTTGGTAAGACAATTGGGCAAAGTATACAAAGGAAGACGGAGTTTTAGCGTTTCCAGAAAATAGTTCATTTAATTTGGCAATTTTAACGAACTTGCGGGAGAGAATGATGGGCTTAGATCCGCGGCCTAGACCAACACAGTTCGAGGCATTGACTGAGTGGGAAGACGAAATGCATGAGCGAGAAAAACAGAGAAACGGCAGCAGATATAGATATATGTTCGGACGGCCGAATGATCGCGAAACTCATGGTGATCGAATGAGAAGGTGGCGAGACGCAAGTATGACTAAAGGACTGTTTACCGTAAGAACTGCAGGGGAAAGTGAAGGAAGGAAATGTATAGAGAAGAGGCATAATGTAGAACCTAGAAGGTATGGAGCAAATGAGATAGAGGATGATGTCCTGGATGATATGTTTTACAAAAGCCCACCTCCGTACAGACAGGAATCAGAGACGCTGACCTCAGGTACTCCAGTGAGGGAAACTCTGCGAATCATCAAGACAGAAGTTACAACTCCAGAGGTAAAGAGAAGGAATTCTCTAAGGGAAAGAGAGATGGAAAATAAGGTTGAGAGTGAAAATTCGAGGGAATTAGCAAAAACCACGTTAGAACTGACAGAGAAAATAAGAGAATTGACTAAAAATCTAGAAGCAGTTACAGTCCCTGTAACCATAGGTCCAGTTATGCCCATTTTTGAGAAGCAAAATGAAAGTGAGCATGGTCTAACAGTTCCGTATGTAAGCAATAGATAAGTGGAACAAACCCTAATGAGAGCAAAGGAGAATCCTTGGAGACACACCATGAGTGAAGATGAACTACATGTGTCAAATAACCCATTTTATAATCCTGATACTGTAGAAAGAAGCAGAATGGTAGGGGGACCAATATTAGAACCACAGAGAATGACAGAACCAGGGAATGTAGAAAAATCAGTAAGTATAACTACAGACGAATTGAGCGAATGGCTGAAGGGCTTGCAAGGTAAAGAGAAAGAATCCCAAACCATTGATGTGGCAAAATTACGCATGGTGTTAGAAGAATTAATAGTAGGGACAATTCCCACAGAAAAGCTGAAAAATTACCAGGATGAGGAGTTGTTATTCTTATGTAAGAGTGCCACTTGGAGAGCAAAGAATTTACATGACAGGCTAGCAGAAATAGCAAGTGAAATGGGAATTGACATGGACAAGGTAAAAGCTTTACAGAAGCCTTACCGAGTGGATTTCACGGAAAAGGATATTGAAAATCTGAACACTGCAGGACGAATAGGGCAGATTAGGGACATAATCACATTGTTGAGGAAATGGGGAGATGTGGACAAATGGAAAAGCAGGTGGTATAGAAAGCGGGATGATACCTCAGACAGAACTTTCTCAGCATATCCTGTGAGAGAAAAGGAAAAGGTAGTGACAGAATTTCCCATGAGAGAGATTCCAGGAGGGGGATATGTGCACCTCCCATGGACAAGACAGGACATTTTGTCATTTACAAATGACTTCCCTCGATTGCGAGAAAAGCCCGTCGAGTGGTACAGATAGGTAGACAGATTTGTTAAGTTGTCAAAGGTACTGTGGATTGATCTTAATAGTTTATTTGATATAATAGTGCCAGCAGACTTATGGGCAGAATGCAAAATAGTCATAGATTGGCCATCTAAAGAATACCCGAGAGATCCCAAAACAGGAGCACCAGACCCTGAGGTAATGAAGAAATATGAACAAGTTATGGTATTTTTGAAAAACAAAGTGCCTCCCAAAGAAACAGATTGGGTTAAAATAGATCGAACACATCAGGAAGTGAAAGAATCCGTTCATGCTTACTATGAAAGGCTAATACTAGCTTTCAAACAGTTTAGTGGAGATGACAATCTGGGAGAAAAGGATCTTAGTCATTTTGTGTACAGATTTGTGTATGGTTTACGTCCCGAAATTGGTGAAATGATCAAGCAGCACACTGTAGATTGGCAAAGCAAGAAAATTGATGAGATTCTAAGACACGCCAAATACTTTAGTGATGAGATTGAGGCAAAGCAGCAAAAACTAAAAGAAAAGGCAATGTGGGCTCAAGTGAAAGTCGCAGAAAGACAGGAAGCTCAGCTGGTCGAACAAGCCAATAACCCAGGAATCAAACCGAGATTTGGCCCAGGAAAGGGAAAGGGTAATATAGAAGAAGCTAAAAAGAAGTTTCCATGCCACAACTACGGAAGGTTAGGGCATTGGAAATCCAAGTGTAAATATCCACCAAGTACTAATAATGAAAATCCATCATTGAATCCACAGGTGCAGTGTGAGGTGAGTGGCCCACCGCAGCAACAGCAGAAGGCTGTTAATCCACAGAATCAGGTGCCAAAACCGCCATTACCGCAAAGCAGGAATACCCAGAAATATAGCAAGGAAGTGGGATTCTACAATGAAGAACAGGTAAACAAACCGCAACGCACGAGCGCTGTTTCACAATATTGGCTGCGAAATGACGAGAGTGAGTCAGAAGAGAATTATTGACGGTGCCGAAGAGAGGAAGAAGAGTGCGTACTTGGCGCAACTCTAGAAATAGATCAGACAGAACCATTTGTGGATGGGAAAGTTAATGATGAAAACATTACTTTTCTAGTAGACACTGGAGCTACGTGATCTACTGTCAGGTCAGCAGATGTGAAGAATCTTCCTCTCTCGGATGAAACAATCCAAGTAGTTGGTGTGTCAAACACCCAGATTAGGACCTACCTTACCGAACCGGTTAAGGTTAAAATAGGGAAATTCACAGACATGCACCGATTTGTGGTGTGCGATACCAGTCCTGTGAATTTGCTAGGAAGGGATCTTCTGTGCAAAATGAATTGCACTATATTCTGTACTCCAGATGGAATAGCATTTGAGACACCAGATGAGGATGTACTGTATAAAATGACAATAGCTAATCAAGAAAATGGAATTACAGGAACTTATGCAGTATTTAATCCAGATGAATAACCCAAAGAATTGAAGCAGTCAGTGAAGGCAGGTGTCTGGGATTTTACTGGAGAAGATGTAGGCCTTATGAGAAATATAGATCCAGTAAATATTACACTAAAAGAAGGAGTAATTTATCCAAACATTCCACAATATAGACTGACACCTGAAATAATTGAAGGAGTGACACTTTTAATTGAGAAAATGATTCAACAAGGAGTGTTGAGGGAAATAATGAGCAGTCCATGTAACTCACCTATAATGGGACTGAAAAAGCCCAATGGGAAGTTCAGGATTGTGCAGGATTTGAGAAGGATTAACAAAATCATTGTGTCATGTTGTCCCATTGTTCCAAATCCATCAGTGATTTTGTATCAGATTCCCCATGATGCAGAATGGTACACAGTAATTGATTTGTGTCATGCTTTCTTTTCCATTCCGTTGCATCATGACAGCCAGCCGATTTTTGCATTTCAGTTTGGAGAGCGTATTTTGGCATGGTGCCGAATCCCACAGGGGTACACAGAGAGCCCCTCAATTTTCAATCAGTTGCTAAAGAATTTCTCTGGAAAGTCTAACCATGCCTGAAAATTCAGTTTTGGTTCAGTACATTGATGACCTATTGGTGGCGTCAAAAACACGCGAAGCTTGTGAAACGGACACAATAGTTTTGCTGAATCATTTGGCAGATGGAGGACTAAAAGTATCTCCGACAAAATTACAATTCTGTAAAAAAGAAGTACAATATTTGGGACATGACATTGAAAAAGGGCTGAGAAAAGTAACTATAGACAGAATCAGAATTATAAGAGGAATGAGAGCCCCAATGACTCAAAGAGAAGTGAGAATGTTCCTAGGGATGGTTGGCTACTGTCGTCAGTGGATAAGTAACTTTTCCCTGATTGCCAAACCATTGGTAAAATTGACGAAAAGTGAAGTTAAAGACCCCCTTGAATTGAATAAAGAAGAATTGGCAGCATTCAGACAATTAAAAAACCGACTTTGCGAAGCCCCAGCTCCGGGGATGCCATACTACGAGAAAGAATTTGAGTTGTACTGCAGTGAGAGAAATGGATGTTCACTCTCAGTGTTAATACAGAAACATGGAAGACAGAGGAGACCAGTTGCATATTTTTCGTCAATTTTAGATCCAGTGGCGGTAGGTTTGCCAGGATGTCTGAAAGCAGTAGCTGCTACCTGCCGAAGCCTAGAGCAGAGTGAAGCAATTGTGATGGGATATCCAGTAAGAGTGTTTGTACCTCATAATGTGGCGAACCTTTTAACAAGGAGCCGAACACAGTTCATGTCACATAGTCGGCTGACTAAGTATTAGAAGGTCATTCTAGGTACAACCAATGTGAGTCTGGAAAGATGTGTGAATGTGAATCCAGCTACACTTTTGCCAGATGCAGAGAGAGTGGAGGTAAGAGATGATGTTGATCATGATTGCTTGGATGTGCTTGAACTTTGCACGAAACCTCGACCAGACATAAAAGATTTACCATTGCCAGAAAGTGATTATGTGTTGTTTGTGGATGGATCGTGCTTGAGAACAGACAAAAGATTGTTGAGTGCGGCCTATGCTATATGCACAGTTGCTGCAGTCATAGAAGCATCACACTTGAAAGGAGTTAAGTCCGCTCAAGTAGCAGAACTGCTGGCATTGACAAGGGCATGCAAAATTGGGAAGAATGTGAGAGTGACTGTGATAACTGACAGCCAGTATGGCTTTGGAGTTGTCCACGATTTTGGCCAACTTTGGCTGCAGAGAGGTTTCCTGACCTCAAGTGGAACTCCTATAAAGAATGCAGAAGTGGTGGGAAAATTGCTTGAAGCAATACAGTTGCCAAACAAACTGTCAGTGGTAAAATGTGCTGCTCATAGTCAAGGTGGTGATTATATCACTACTGGGAACCGATATGCCAATGATATGGCTCAGTACTGTGCCCGAAACCAGTATTCAATCAATAGGGCAAAGGAAATGGAAATGTTTGCTTGCTCCATAATGTTTACTAACGTTGTGGGAACATGGTAAGAAGTGAGGCAGTTGCAGGATGAAGCCGGAGATGAAGAAATGAAACAGTGGGTAAAAGCAGGTTGTGCACCCAGGGAGAAAGATCATGTGTGGGTCTATCGGGATGGGAGACCAGTAATGCCTGATAGAATGATGTCAACCATGGCACGGATGTATCATGGCCAAGGACATCTAGGGAGAGATGCCATGATAAGGGCCTTTAAGCAGACCTGGTACAATGCAAAATTCAGGTTGATAGCCGAGAGTCTCTGTCAAAGATGCCTGATATGTCAGCAGTACAATCCTGGAAGGAAAACAGTGGTGAGCCTAGGCACAATAGGCCGAGAGGGAGGACCTTTCACCAGAATGCAAATAGATTTCATTGAAATGCCCCCTTATAACAAGTTGAGGTATGTTCTGGTGGTAGTTTGTCTGTTCTCCAGGTGGGTGGAGGCATACCCAACAAGAAGAAATGATGGCATCACAGTGGCCAAGCTCTTGCAGATTTCAGATAGTTCAGATTCTGGAGACGAGCAAAACGCCAGTGGCGAGCACAGAAAGAAGAAGAGAAAAGAAAAGAATGTCTTGTCAGAAGTAACATTCACACCAGATGAAAGAGTAGAAGAAGTTCCACCTGAGAAAATTCTTGAAGGAGAAGAAGGGACAGAAATAGAGAGAGAGGGACAGATTTCTGCGTAAGACCCCCGAGGAGGTGTAGGGACATCCAACGCTGAGTTAGGTGAAGGGACAAACAGCAAGCAGAAAGATTGCGTGTCGGAGACACGAGGAGGGACAGAAGTAGGGCCAACACAAGAGGTGGAGAAAGTAGCTGGTGGAAAGGAAAAGTCAAATGAGACAGAATCTGAAGACAGTGAACCAGAAGGTCTAGTTCTGAGGAAGAGAACTTTCGATCGAAGAAAGAAACAGTAAAGAAGGCAAAACAAGAAGAAATGCTAAAGGAGACCTTTGGCCAAACAAAATAAAGAGACTGAGATATCGATTGACACGAGTTAAACCCTCAAAAGCTGAACAAGTAAACGAAGTAACAAGTCAGCACAGTGAAAAAGAGGGAGAGACAGAAGTATCTGAAAGAAACAAACGATCGAGAAAACCAAACCAGAAGTATAAGTCAACTGAATGGACGTATGTGGCACTGCCTGAACAAGGAGAAGAGGTAGATAGTCAAGGAAATCCAGAGGAGACTTTACTGAAAATGGTGGAGGAAGAAGAAACAGCGGAAATCCTGAGAGTTATCCTATCCGATATCGGAGAAGAAGCGGAAGATCAGGAAATTCTGTATGTGGATAATGAGAAGGAAGTGAAAAACGATGAGATGCCAAACTGAGTGATTGCAAGAAGTTTCTTGTAGAAAAAAATAAAGGATTGAATAAGAAATTGAAGGACTGGGATAACCTGATAAGTGTTTAGCTCTTTCAGGTGAAAGTACAAGGAGTGGAGTAGAAGATGCTAAGTCAAAAGACACGGTCAAATTAACAAGATGGCTAACATAGATGATAACAAGAGTAGATGTACCTTTATGAGAAGATGGTGTAAAATGTGTTGCTGTTGTACAGGATTATTAATGCTTCTTTGGAGCGTACTCGCTCTATTGATCTCTTTCAAGGTAACCTTAGATACACTAGAAGGGCATACAGAAAATATGACTAACGTAGTAAAGAGTTCACAAAAGGTAGTTCCATTCAAAACAAGTACTGAACATATACACAAGGATAGGTCTATAATTGATTTTTCTAGCAATGTATTTTCAAAATTATTGTATGAATATGTAAAAACGATGGACGTAAGGGATTGCTACGTCTGTATGCAGTTACCTGCCTCTGTTTCAGAAGGAGTGACTTATCATCACCTTCCAGCAACTTATGGAATAACATGTAGCGTTTTAACCAGTATATTTTATCAAGTAGGGAAATTAGAATATAATCTGTCTAATATAGATAACATTCTTGGACAATTGCCCATGAATAATTAATTGAATCCAGCTAAAACCGCTAATGTACTAGGTGACATTTTTATAGAGACTGAAGAACTAACATTAGAATATATTTTTAGAAACAATTTAACTTGCAGTTTGAAGGCAGAAGAGAAAACATTTCTAGATATGGTCGAAGAAAGGAGATTGAAAATACATAAAAATGCAGAAGGACATAAAGTGGGGGAAAATATTTGGGAAATAGATTGGAAAAAGGAGACAAAGGGTGAAGCTAGACCAACAATAGCTATAGATTCACCACAGAAAGGCAAATTATGCATTATGAGGGAAAGATCCCAATATGATTATTATTATATAGGGACAAGTGAGTGTCATGATACATATTTTATTGCATCCGGATGGGGATTTAGAGGCGGAGAAGATCCAGTTTTTCCTGGACTGTATTATATTTGTGGTAACAAAGCTTATTACAGGTTGCCTGACCATTGGTATGGCACATGTTATGTTGGCTTGGTCTTCCCAAAGATTTTCCACATGGATAGAGTAGAAAATAGTGGACCACATAAACTATTAATGCGTAGTAGAAGAGAAACTTGGTTAGAAATTGTAGGTGATATTTTCGGAGCCTTGATACCAGCAGTGGGAATATCTTTGAATGCAAATTATATTCGGAAATTGTCAACCATAGTGGATCGCTTGTCAACAAGCACCGCTGGAGGATTTCTTTTGGTAAATGGTTGCTATGCGTGCTATGATTATGCAAAATCGACTTGCCCTTGATATTTTATTGGCAAAAGAGGGTGGAGTCTGTGGAATGCTGAAAGTTCAACATTGTTGCACTTACATTCCTGATGAAAGCAAAGATCTAAAGGTATATATTAAAAATATTACTGAACTGCATGATGAAATAGTACCACTGGAGGTTGAAAGTATCTGGACTAAAATGAGTAATAAGATGGCTGCTATTAAGACTTTCTTAGGTAAATTAGGTAGTACTATATTAGGGAAAATATTATTTCCATTAACGTGTGGGATTTTCCTATTATTAATACTTAGATTAGGATTTATGTGTTGCAGACATAGAAGAAATTAAAAGAAAATTAGATGAGAAATTATAAAAAAGAAGGAAAAGAAACAAGAAAGGGATCTTGAAGAGATAGAATTGGAAGAATGGAAGGAGAGTTTGTATGACAAAACAAAAAGAGAAGATGAAGGAGAAACAGAATTATAATTGAGCAAGAAAACATTTCGAATTTCCATAAAAGAGAAAAAAAAAATGATTTTTGTGGGTTTTGTTTTTGGTGATAAAATCACCAAAGGGGGGATTGATGGAGCAGGTAAAATGTTTTCTTTTTAAATACCCAATCCATTTATATATGTGTGTATTAAAATGACTAATGATTAATCATAATAATTAATGAAGTGTGGAATTTTAAACTAATCAACCTTATTAACCAAGAGGATATATGTGGGATTGCTTTGCATGGCTAAAGGTAATATGTAAACTAAGTCTGTATGCATATTAACCCCTTCCATGCTGCGCAAATTCCGCCGCTGTGCTGACGGAATCTTGCGCGGGCGTGGTCATGACGGAACGGTTCCGTCATGAGCACAGCTCAACCGTGGCTCATGACGGAACCGTTCCGTCATGAGCACCGAAGGGGTTAATAGGCTAAAACGTTGCTTATGTTATGTTTTCATGAATTCTGCTTAAATAAACACGTACTAATGGCTTTGGACGTGGCATATGGCTAGATAAATGCATATACATATGGGTATTAGCAAGGGAAATAACACTGTTTAATCATTTCAATGTATTAATGACGTTTTTATGTTTCTTTGCTTAAGTTGACCATTTGGGCCTGCTATAAAATGGCTGCTGACTGAATCAGACCTTACGAAGTAAAATCAATGAAGGGAATGGAGAAACGCGCCTGCGCAAACCTCAGCAGCTGCGACCTGCCAGTGAACTGTCATCGCTGTGCCCATCAAGACTGTAACATAAATTGTTGCAACATAAACCATGAATTGCCATCGTTCCCATACATTCGTTTTGGAACTTTTAGCCTGTGGGAACGACATGGAATGTTACCTGATGAACTAAGATGTACTTTAATTGACCAATGAAATGCTCTGGAAAAGAAGTTTGTAACATTTGAATGTAAATTTTTAGTATAAATATTAGTAGACTAGAGAGGGTCATTCGGAACTCACTCCACCATATCCAGTATCCTGATGTTATGCTGACGGAGAGGACGGTGACGCTGCATGATAGAACAGAACTTTGACGATTTAACTGAGGACCAGATTCTGACTTCGACTCATTAAACTAAATTCAACTAAATGATTTATCAGCAAAGTTAGCTGTTCTCCTTGATGGGAGGTGTGAGGAGAAAGGGGATTTTCTGTTAGGTGATGTTAAAGAGGTTTCCCATCAAGGGGAAAGCAGTGTAGTTCGGAACTAAAAGTTTATTCCCCTTTTTATTCTGAATAGAGTGGTACGGATAGATTGATTAGAATGAATGCTGGTGTTATGGGCCCTACCAGCGTGTGATGTGTATGTGTGTGTGACTGCGAAATCACTGTGTCCGTGGTAGTAAGGGGAAATTGAGGAACCCGAACTACACCTCAATTTCGCTGTGAAAAATGACCCTTTTTTGGCAAAGTGCCTAGCTGTAGTTTTTGAACCATAGCTCTGCCGGCACCTAGGGAAACCTAGCAAACCTATACATTTTTGAAAACTAGACACCCAGGGGAATCCAGGATGGGGTGACTTGACTGCCTTCCACCAGGTTCTGTTACCCAGAATCCCTTGCAAACCTAAAAAATTGCCAATAAAAAACACATTTTCCCTACATTTCTCTGGTGGAAAGTTCTGGAATCTGCGTGGATCCACAAATTTCCACCCACCCCACATTCCCCAAAGTCTTCGGAGAAAAATGGTACCTCTCTTGTGTGGGTCAGCCTAGTGCCCGCGACAGGAAACGGCGCAAAACGTAACGTGGACACACCTCAATTTTGTAGCGAAAAATGACCCTTTTTTGGCAAAGTGCCTAGCTGTAGATTTTGAACCATAGCTCTGCCGGCACCTATGGAAATCTAGCAAACCTATACATTTTTGAAAACTAGACACCCAGGGGAATCCAGGATGGGGTTACTTGACTGCCTCCCACCAGGTTCTGTTACCCAGAATCCCTTGCAAACCTAAAAAATTGCCAAAAAAAACACATTTTCCCCACATTTCTCTGGTGGAAAGTTCTGGAATCAGAATGAATCCACAAATTTCCACCCACCCCGCGTTCCCCAAAGTCTTCCGAGAAAAATGGTACCACACTTTTGCGGGTCGGCCTAGTGCCCTCTACAGGAAACAGCGCAAAACCTAACGTGGACACACCTCAATTTCACAGCGAAAAATGACCCTTTTTTGGCAAAGTGCCTAGCTGTAGTTTTTGAACCATAGATCTGCCGGCACCTAGGGAAACCTAGCAAACCTATACGTTTTTGAAAACTAGACACCCAGGGAAATCCAGGATGGGGTGACTTGACTGCCTCCCACCAGGTTCTGTTACCCAGAATCCCTTGCAAACCTAAACAATTGCCAAAAAAAACACATTTTCCCCACATTTCTCTGGTGGAAAGTTCTGGAATCTGCGTGGATCCACAAATTTCCACCCACCCCGCGTTCCCCAAAGTCTTCCGAGAAAAATGGTACCTCACTTGTGTGGGTCGGCTTAGTGCCCGCAACAGGAAATGGGGCAAAACGCAACGTGGACACACCTCAATTTCGCTGTGAAAAATGACCCTTTTTTGGCAAAGTGCCTAGCTGTAGTTTTTGAACCATAACTCTGACGGCACCTAGGGAAACCTAGTAAGCCTATACATTTTTGAAAGCTAGACACCCAGGGGAATCCAGGATGGGGTGACTTGACTGCGTTCCACCAGGTTCTGTTACCCAGAATCCCTTGCAAACCTCAAAAATTGCCCAAAAAAACAAATGTTCCCCATATTTCTGTGGTGGAAAGTTCGAAAATCTACTTGGATCCCCAAATTTCCACCCACCCAGTGTTCCCCAAAGTCTTCCGAGAAAACTGGTACCTCACTTGTGTGGGTCGGCCTAGTGCCCGCGACAGGTAACGGCACAAAACGCATTGTGGACACACCTCAATTTCGCAGTGAAAAATGAAATTGTTTTGGCAAAGTACCTAGCTGTAGTTTTTGAACCCTAGCTCTGCCGGCACCTAGGGAAACCTACTAAACCCACATATTTCTGAAAACTAGACACCCTGGGGATTCCAGGGAGGTATGGCTTGCGTGGTTCCCCCAACGTTTCCTTACCCAGAATGCCCTGCAAACCTCAATTTTAGCTGAAAAAATCACCTTTTTCACACATTTTTGTGTGGGAAAGTTGTGGCATCACCGGGCTGACACAAATTTCCTACCACCCAGTGTTCCCCCGGGTCTCCCGATAAAAACGGTGCCTCACTCGTGTGGGAGGCCTAAGTACCCGCGACAGGCAAGGGCCCAAAACGTAGTGAGGCGACATGAAAATTGCCTATCTCAAAACAACCTGGTTTTGCAAGGGGGGTCACTTGGGTTTTTGGTCCGGTGCTCGGCGGCCACCTAGGGAAACCTATCAAACCCACACATTTCTGAAAACTAGACACCCGGGGATTCCAGGGAGGTATGGCTTGCATGGATCCCCCAACGTTTCCTCACGCAGAATGCCCTGCAAACCTCAAATTTAGCTGAAAAAATCACCTTTTTCACACATTTTTGTGTGAGAAAGTTGTGGGATCACCGGGCTGACACAAATTTCCTACCACCCAGCGTTCCCCCGGGTCTCCTGATAAAAACGGTGCCTCACTCGTGTGGGAGACCCAAGTACCCGCGACAGGCAAGAGTCCAAAACGTAGTGCACCTCAACAGGCAAGGGTCCTAAATGTAGTGCGCCTCACTACGTTTTGGACCCTTGCCCGTGGCGGGTCCTTTGGTATCCCACACAAGTGAGGCACCGTTTTTATCGGGAGACCCGGGGGAACGCTGGGTGGTAGGAAATTTGTGTCAGCCCAGTGATGCCACAACTTTCCCACACAAAAATGTGTGAAAAAGGTGATTTTTTCAGCTAAATTTGAGGTTTGCAGGGCATTCTGGGGAAGGAAACGTTGGGGGATCCATGCAAACCATACCTCCCTGGAATCCCCCGGGTGTCTAGTATTCGGAAATGTGTGGTTTTGGTAGGTTTCCCTAGGTGGCCGCCAAGCACCGGGCCAAAAACCCAAGTGACCCCCCTTGCAAAACCAGGTTGTTTTGAGCTAGGCAATTTTCATGTCGCCTTACTACGTTGTAGGCCCTTGCCTGTCGCGGGTACCTGGGCCCCCCACACGAGTGAGGCACCGTTTTTATCGGGAGACCCGGGGGAACGCTGGGTGGTAGGAAATTCTTGTCAGCCCGGTGATGCCACAACTTTCCCACACAAAAATGAGTGAAAAAGGTGATTTTTTCAGCTAAATTTGAGGTTTGCAGGGCATTCTGGGTAAGGAAACGTTGGGGGATCCACGCAAGCCATACCTCCCTGGAATCCCCCGGGTGTCTAGTTTTCAGAAATGTGTGGGTTTGGTAGGTTTCCCTAGATAGCCGCCAAGCCCGGGGCCAAAAACTCATGGGACCCCCTTTGCAAAACCAGGTTGTTTTGTAATAGGTAATTTTGATGTCTCCTCAATTGGTTTTGGGCCCTTGCCTGACGTGGGCACTAGGCCTACCCACGCAAGTGAGGTACCATTTTTCTCGGAAGACTTTGGGGAACGCGGGGTGGGTGGAATTTTGTGGACCCACGCAGATTCCAGAACTTTCCACCACAGAAATGTGAGGAAAATGTGTTATTTTTGGACACATTTTTAGGTTTGAAATGGATTCCGGGTAACAGAACCTGGTGATAGCCAGTCAAGTCACCCCATCCTGGATTCCCCTCGGTGTCTAGTTTTAAAAAATGTACAGGTTTGGTAGGTTTGCCTACGTGCCAACTGCGCTAGGGCCCAAAATCCACAGGTATGCACATTGCTAAAAAAAAAGCCGGAGCCCAGTGGGCTTTCTGCCGCCCTGGGGGTTTCATCCCGATATGCCCTTAAAGGGGCAGAAAGACTGTGGCTATTTTTTGTGGGGGTGGGGGCATTGGTATGACCATTTTGGGCAGCCCCCACGCATAAAAATAGCCTGCGTACTCGCTGGCGCCTAGTGGGCTATCTGCCCCCCCAGGGGGCAGATCAGGGGCCGCTGCTGCCAACTACCCTCCCGGGGGGGCGGAAAGACTGGAGTTTCTCTGGAGGTGGGGTGGGGGTATTGTCATGCCCATTTTGGTGAGCCCCTACCCCTACACTAATAATCCATGGTTTCTAGTGGGCTTTCTGCGCCCCCCAGGGGGGCCAGATTGGGGTCTACAGCTCCCATCTGCCTCCTGGGGGGCAGAAAGACTGTCATTTTTGTGGGGGGAAGGTGGGGGCATTGGCGTGCCCGTTTCGGGCAGCCCACACCCTAAAAACAATTGCGCAAAAAAAATCCCGGGTGGATAGTGGGTTTTCTGCCCCTCTGGGGGGGCAGATTGGGGGCTGCTGCCCCATCTGCCCCCCAGGGGGGGGCAGAAAGGCTGTAATGTTGGTGGGGGTGGGGGCATTGGCGTACCCGTTTCGGGCAGCCTCCACCCTAAATAAAATCCATCACCCTAAAGAAAATTGTGCGAAAAAAATCCCTGGCGTCAAGTGGGCTTTCCGCCCCCCCCGAAGGGGCAGATTAGGGGCCAATGCCCCATCTGCCCCCCAGGGGGGTAGAAAGGCTGTAATGATGGCAGGTGGGTGGGGGCATTGGCGTGCCCGTTTCGGGCAGCCCCCACCCTAAACAAAATCTAAAAATAAATCCCTGGTGTTTAGTGGGCTTTCTGCCCCACCGAAGGGGCAGATTAGGGGCCAATACCCATCTGCCCCACGGGGGGGCAGAAAGACTGTAATAATTGGGGGGGGTGGGGTGGGGGCATGGGCCTGCCCGTTTTGGGCAGCCCCCACCTCTATTTTTTTTTTTTTAATTCCCTGGTGTCTAGTGGGCTTTTTGCCCCCCAGGGGAGGCAGAAAGTCTGTAATGGTGGCGGGTGGGTTGGGGCATTAGCGTGCCCGTTTCGGGCAGCCCCCACCCTAAAAAAAAACTAAAAACTAATCCCTTGTATTTAGTGGGCTTTCTGCCCCCCGAAGGGGCAGATTAGGGGCCAATGCCCCATCTGCCCCCCAGGGGGGCAGAAAGACTGTAGTAATTGGGGGTGGGATGGGGGCATGGACCTGCCTGTTTTGGGCAGCCCCCACCTTTATTATTTTTTTTAATTCCCTGGTGTCTAGTGTGCTTTTTGCCCCCCCGGGGGGCAGATTGGGGTCCGATGCCCCATTTGCCCCCCCAGGGGGCAGAAAGGCTGTAATGGTGGCGGGTGGGTGGGGGCATTGGTGTGCCCGTTGTGGGCAGCCCCCACCCTAAAAAAAACCTAAAAACTAATCCCTGGTATTTAGTGGGCTTTCTGCCCCCCCGAAGGGGCAGATTAGGGGCCAATGCCACATCTGCCCCCCAGGGGGGCAGAAAGACTGTAGTAATTGGGGGTGGGGTGGGGGCATGGGCCTGCCTGTTTTGGGCAGCCCCACCTTTATTTTTTTTTTTAATTCCCTGGTGTCTAGTGGGCTTTTTGCCCCCCCGGGGGGCAGATTGGGGTCCGATGCCCCATTTGCCCCCCCAGGGGGCAGAAAGGCTGTAATGGTGGCGGGTGGGTGGGGGCATTGGCATGCCCGTTGTGGGCAGCCCCCACCCTAAAAAAAAACTAAAAACTAATCCCTGGTATTTAGTGGGCTTTCTGCCCCCCCGAAGGGGCAGATTAGGGGCCAATGCCACATCTGCCCCCTGGGGGGGGAGAAAGACTGTAGTAATTGGGGGGTGGGGTGGGGGCATGAGCCTGCCCGTTTTGGGCAGCCCCCACCCCTATTATTTTTTTTTAATTCCCTGGTGTATAGTGGGCTTTTTGCCCCCCCAGGGGGGCAGATTGGGGGCTAATGCCCCCATCTGCCCCCCAGGTTGGGGCAAAAAGACTCAATGGTGCCAACATTATTTGGGGGGAGCAAAGGCCCTTGCCCAAGGGGCCGCTCCCCCCTCCCTGGTGTCTAGTGGGTGGATCCCTGCTTGGGGATCTCCCTCCTATGGCGATCCCCAAGCAGGGATCCACTGGGGAGCTGAGATAGCCCCCTGAGCACGTAGAAAGTGAATCTGAAATGAGCCTCTTGGCTCATTTCAGTTTCACTTTCAGTGTAATGACGTTGGTGCGATCGTCATTACACTGAAAGGGGGGGGGGGCCTAGGGAGCTGGGGAAGCTCTTCCCCAGCTCCCGAGGCTATTTTTAATTGAAGGGAATCCCTCTGGTGCCCGCACCAGAGGGATTCCCCAGGGAATGCCTCATGACGTGCTGGACTCCTCATGGGCACAGCGCGACTGTGCTCCATGACGAGTCCAGCACGTCATGGGCACAGAAGGGGTTAAGGCCCTGTACCACATCCACTGCACTGTTGGTACCAGCCTCATACATTTTAGGTCTCGCCAAGTGAAAGCTTTCGCTACCTTGCCAGCCTCATATCTTTTAACAAAAAGTCAAATATACACACGCATCCATATACAGGAGTTTTCAGTCAGCCCTCTTCACCCATTAGTTTGTTTCATTGTCATTCATGTTTTGCTTCAGCCCTCCACAGTATTCAGCATGGGGAAATGGGTCAGGTGCCCACTTTAGGAATTGATTAGCTTCACTGTGAGTGAAGCCATTTTGCTTGTGCACAGCTGCCTAAAAAGTAGTTCACTTCAATGCCAAGACTGGCATGCCAATACCTGATTTCCAAACTGCTTTTATTTCACTTTTTTAGGTCGATCCTAGCAGCAAAGTGCATGCACTGCTCGCTCTACGAGACGGCTGTAGAAGAGTATGGGAGAGAGGCTGCACCCACTCTCTTCCAATATTTTTTATTGGCTTGAGTCATTGTCTTTCCGAAATGCTGCCTTCGTATTCGTTAATAGGCTTGTTAGTCCCTCCTTAGTACAGCCTTGTCTTCATTTCTACCCTCCCATGGTGACTGGCCCTTTAACTTCAGTTGTTGCACAGGACCTGTTATTTAGTATGTAAGCACTATATACTTTATTAAGTTTCTCTTACTGCACGGCCAGACATGCGCTGCTTCAGCTGAAACCGCTTGTGTTTTTTTAAGAAGCACAGCCGCCCTCTGTAACACGGGTGCCTGCTTTCAATCACTTTCACCCGGCATTATCTCGTGTCTGTTTCAACTCCCCAAGTAAAATGGATTTAGAAATGATCAGCGTATTAACCCCTTCGCTGCCAGGCCTTTCCCCCTCCTGTGACACGCCCTTTTTTGGCTATTTGGGGTAGTGCGCGCTGAGGCCCCTGTAACTTTTTGACCACATAAGGTATCCACGCCAAATTTGCATCCTTTTCTTCCAACATCATGGGAATTCTAAAGGTACTCAGGGTTTGTGGATTCTCCTAGAGGGGTCACAGAAATGGGCCAAAATACAGCAAAATGTTGTTGTTTTTTTGGAAAAATTGGAAAAACGGGCTGCAAATGAAAGCATCTGGGTTTTTCCCTGCAAATGTTATCAAAAAAGGGTGTGTGGGGTTGAAATAACCATTTTCCCAGCTTTTCGGGGATACCAGACTTTTGTCAGAAACCCAACATTTTTTACACAGTTTTGGCATTTTTCTGGGACATAGCCTGATTTTGCTATTTTTTGTGCTTTTGACCTCCTTCCAGTTAATGGCATAAATGGATACAAAAGCAATAATGGATCCTGACAAGCTATACATTTTCGAGAAGAAGACAAAATTCTGAATTCAGCAAGGGGTCATTTGTGTAGATCCATCAAGGTTTTTTTATAGAAACTAACAGTTAAATATAGGATAAATTGAAAATTAGTTGAAAAAAAAAGCCTTTCGTGTCAACGTTTTCACCTGTAACTTCTTCTAATTATGACAGCTCTTTGACAGCAATATACCATTACATCCGCTGGACATTACTGGTTGTGGGGATATATAGGACTTGTAGGTTCACCAAGAACCCGACGAACCCAGAGCCAAAAACTGAGCAGCAACTTGCAATGGTTTTTTATTATGTACCGGGTATATAGTAATTATTCTGTAAAAATGTGTACATGGAAAAATCGGTATGAAAGACACCTATGTATTTCTGAAATTGGAACAAAATATAGAGTTTAGAAACAGTAGATATTTGCACATTTCTGAAATTGGGAATACTCATATTAGCATGAGAATTATCAGTCATTTTTTAGAATGACTTCTTTTTCACACAATATCTTTCATTTGGAAGGCAGAAATGCATCGAAAGTCAATAGATAATAACAGTTACTTTACAAAACTGAATTACCCTAAGTCTCGCGATAAAAATGGTACCTCACTTGTGTGGGTAGGCATAGTGCCCGCGACAGGAAACGGTGCAAAGCGCAACGTGGTCACAACTCAATATCGCAGTGAAAATGTACCCTTTTTTGGCAAAGTGCCTAGCTCTAGTTTTTGAACCCTAGCTCTGCGGGCACCTTGGGAAACCTAGCAAACCTATACATTTTTGAAAACTAGACACCCAGGGGAATCCAGGATGGGGTGACTTCACTGCCTCCCACCAGGGTCTGTTACCCAGAATCCCTTGCAAATTGCCAAAAAAACACATTTTCCCCACATTTCTGTGGTGTAAAGTTCCGGAATCTGCGTGGATCCACAAATTTCTACCCACCCCGCTTTCCCCAAAGTCTTACGAGAAAAACGGTACCTCACTTGTGTGGGTCGGCCTAGTGCCCGCGACAGGAAACGGCGCAAAACGCAACGTGGTCACACCTCAATTTCGCAGTGAAAAATGACCCTTTTTTGGCAAAATGTCTAACCGTAGTTTTTGAACCCTAGCTCTGCGGGCACCTAGGGAAACCTAGCAAACCTATACATTTTTGAAAACTAGACACCCAGGGGAATCCAGGATGGGGTGACTTGACTGCCTCCCACCAGGGTCTGTTACCCAGAATCCCTTGCAAACCTAAAAAATTGACAAAAAAACACATTTTCCCCACATTTCTGTGGTGTAAAGTTCCGGAATCTGCGTGGATCCACAAATTTCCTACCACCCAGCGTTCCCCCGGGTCTCCCAATAAAAACGGTGCCTCACTCGTGTGGGAGGCCCAAGTACCCGCGACAGGAAAGGCCCCAAAACGTATTGAGGCGACATGAAAATTGCCTACCTCAAAACGACCTGGTTTTGCAAGGGGGGTCACCTGGGTTTTTGGCCCTGTGCTCGGCGGCCACCTAGGGGAACCTACCAAACCCACACATTTCTGAAAACTATACACCCGGGGGATTCCAGGGAGGTATGGCTTGCGTGGATCCCCCAATGTTTCCTTACCCAGAATGCCCTGCAAACCTCAAATTTAGCTGAAAAAATCACCTTTTTCACACATTTTTTGTGGGAAAGTTGTGGCATCACCGGGCTGACACAAATTTCCTACCACCCAGCGTTCCCCCTGGTCTCCCGATAAAAACGGTGCCTCACTCGTGTGGGAGGCCCAAGTACCCGCGACAGGCAAGGGCCCAAAACGTATTGAGGCGACATGAAAATTCCCTAAATTTCCCAAAAATATACAGGGGGAAGCAAAGGCCCTTGCCCAAGGGGCCGCTCCCCCCTCCCTGGTGTCTAGTGGGTGGATCCCTGCTTGGGGATCGCCCTCCTGTGGCGATCCCCAAGCAGGGATCCACTGGGGAGGGGTGCCATTGGAAAGGGGAGATTCTCCCCTTTCCAACGATACCTCTCCCGTATTTCTACTTGCTCAGGGGGCTGAGATAGCCCCCTGAGCATGTACAAAGTGAAACCTGAAATGAGCCTCTTGGCTCATTTCAGTTTCACTTTCACTGTAATGACGTCGGCGCGACGTGCACGCCGATCGTCATTACAGTGAAAGGGGGGGAGGGCTCGGGTGCTGGGGCTCTTCCCCAGCTCCCGAGGCTATTTTCGCAGAAAGGGATTCCCTAGGGTATGCCTCATGACGAGCTGGACTCGTCATGGGCACAGCGCGACTGTGCTCCATGACGAGTCCAGCTCGTCATGGGCATACAAGGGGTTAAGTCATGTGAATTCCAGGTAGCACATAATCCTGTGCTAATGCGCTGAGCTGACAACAGCACATCTGTGTAACATGTCATCTGTACTAAAACCACCTGACGGGTTGTTTTCAAAAGCCTTTTATATTAACAACACCACCACCACCGCCACTAATACCACCACCACCACTGCCAATACCACCATCACTGCCAATACCACCACCATCGCCATTACCACCATCACCAACACTAGCACCAGCAACACCACCAATACCACCACCACTACCACCACCAATACCACCAATACCATCATCACCACCACCACCACCAAAACCACCACCATCAGCACCACTACCACCCCCATCAACACCACTACCACCACCAATACCACCACCACAAATACCACCACCAATACCATCACCAATACCAACACCACCAATACAACCACCACCACCAATATCACCATCACCACTAATACCACCACCACTAATACCACCACCACTACCACCACCACCAGCAATACCACCACCAATACTGCCACCAACAACAACACCACCACCAATACCAACACTACCACCAGCAACACCACCAATACCACCACCAATATCACTACCACCACCACCAATACCACCACCATCACCACCACCAATACCACAACCAATACCACCACCACAGATACCACCACCATCAACATCACTACCACCACCAATCCCACTACTACCATGACCAGCAATACCACCACCAATACCACCACTATTAATACCACCACCACCAATACCACCACCAATACCACTACCACCAATACCACCACCACCAATACCAACACCACCAATGCCACCACCACCAATACCACTACCACCACTGATACCACCACCACCAGTACCACCACGAATATCACCACCTCCAATACCACCACCAACAACAATACCACTGCCAATACTACCACTAATACCACCACCAATACCACCACCACCCCACCAATACACCACCAATACACCACCACCGATACCGCCCCAATACCACCACCACTACCACCACTACCACCAATACCATTACCACCAATACCGCTACCACCAATACCAACACCACCACCACCAATACCACCAATACCCCTACCACCACCACCACCACAGCCACCAATACCACCACCACCATCAATACCACCACCACCAATACCATCACCCATTCTACCCACAATTCCACCCCCACTACCAATACCACCACCAATACTAATACCCCCACCAATTTCAACAATACCACCATCACCACCAATACCACCACCACCAATACCATGACTAATACCACCACCAATACCACCACCAATACCACCACCGCCAATACCACCAATATCACCACCACCAATACCACCACCACTACCAATACCACCACCACCAATACCACCACCACCGATACCACCACCAATAGCAATACCATCACCACCAATACCACCACCATCAATAACACCACAAATACCAATACCACCACCACCAGTACTGTTACCACCACCAATACCTTCACCCCAATACCACGACCACCACCAATACTGCCGCCAATACCACCAATACCACCACCAATACAACCAATAGCACCACCAATACCACCACCACCAATACCACCACCAACAACAATACCACTGCCAATACTACCACTAATACCACCACCAATACCACCACCGCCCCACCAATACACCACCACCGATATCACCCCAATACCACCACCAATACCACCAATACCATTACCACCGATACCACCACCACCAATACCAACACCACCACCACCAACACCACCACCACCAATACCACCAATACCCCTACCACCACCACCAACAAAACCACCAATACCACCACCACCACCAATACCACCACCCATTCTACCACCAATTCCACCACCACCACCAATACCACCACCAATACCAACAATACCACCAACACCACCAATACCACCACCACCATTACCACCACCACCAATACCATGACTAATACCACCCCACCAATACCACCACCAATACCACCACCACCAATACCACCAATATCACCACCACCAATACCACCACCACTACCACTACCAATACCACCACCACCAATACCACCACCACTGATACCACCACCAATAGCAATACCATCACCACCAATACCACCACCATCAATACCACCACCAATACCACCAGCACCAGTACTGTTACCACCACCAATACCACCACCAATACCATTACCCCAATACCACCACCACCACCAATACTGCCACCAATACCACCACCAATACCACCAATACCACCACCACCCAACCAATACACCACCAATACACCACCACCGATACCGCCCCAATACCACCACCACTACCACCACTACCACCAATACCAATACCATTACCACCAATACCACTACCACCAATACCAACACCACCACCACCAATACCACCAATACCCCTACCACCACCACCACCACCACAACCACCAATACCACCACCACCATCAATACCACCACCACCAATACCACCACCAATACTAATACCACCACCAATTTCAACAATACCACCAATATCACCACCACCAATACCACCACCACTACCAATACCACCACCACCAATACCACCACCACCGATACCACCACCAATAGCAATACCATCACCACCAATACCACCACCATCAATAACACCACAAATACCAATACCACCACCACCAGTACTGTTACCACCACCAATACCTTCACCCCAATACCACGACCACCACCAATACTGCCACCAATACCACCACCACCAATACCACCACCAATACAACCAATAGCACCACCAATACCACCACCAACAACAATACCACTGCCAATACTACTACTAATACCACCACCAATACCACCACCGCCCCACCAATACACCACCACCGATATCACCCCAATACCACCACCACTACCACCAGTACCATTACCACCGATACCACCACCACCAATACCAACACCACCAACACCACCACCACCAATACCACCAATACCCCTACCACCACCAACAACACAACCACCAGTACCACCACCAACACCAATACCACCACCCATTCTACCACCAATTCCACCACCACCACCAATACCACCACCAATACCAACAATACCACCAACACCACCAATACCACCACCACCATTACCACCACCACCAATACCATGACTAATACCACCCCCACCAATACCACCACCAATACCACCACTGCCAATACCACCAATATCACCACCACCAATACCACCACCACTACCACTACCAATACCACCACCACCAATACCACCACCACTGATACCACCACCAATAGCAATACCATCACCACCAATACCACCACCATCAATACCACCAGCACCAGTAGTGTTACCACCACCAATACCACCACCAATACCATCACCCCAATACCACCACCACCACCAATACTGCCACCAATACCACCACCAAAACCACCACCAATACCACCAACACAACCAATAGCACCACCAATACCACCACCATGAATACTAGTACCACCACCACCAATACCAATACCATAACCAATACCACCACCAATACCACCACCACCGCCAATACCAATACCGCCACCCCCAATACCACCACCACCAATATCAATACCACCACCACCACCACCAATACCACTACCACTACCACAAATACCAGCACCACCACCAACAATACCACCACCACCAATACCGCCACCGCCGCACCTCTCGCATGCTAGTAATAGCAGTGGCACTGTACGAGGCTGCAGCTGCTGACGAGACCATCCCCTCCTCCCTCCCTCCATGCCTGCCATATAGCACAGCCCGCCCTGCACCAGAAGGTGAAGCCAGGGCCCTACTATAGCTGAAGTGTTTTTCATTAGGCCAAAGATAGAAATGACATTACACAATGCCACACTGCACACTTAAATCACGGAAAGGGAAGGAAATAGCCCCCCCTATCCCGCTCTTCCTCCTGAACCACGACAATGTAATCACAGAGCGAAAGGTTTTGGAGCGCTTTATTAGGGTTTATAGCTCGGATCATATGTAACTCTCACTTCACACTTTGTGTCTGTGTCATTACAACACTTACACATCTACTTCACTGCACTATTTATCACTACTTTGAAGACGTCGCAGGCCAGTCTCTTCCTCTGATATTTACAATCTAACAAGCGGTCGAAAAGGCCCTTTATTGTAATGCAATAGATCTCGCATTTACGAGAGTTTAATCTATTAGTATTGTAAATGACAATGCCTTTTATTTATGTTTTAAAACCTAAAACGTAAATAAAAGGCATTGTCATTTACAATGCCAATACCACTCGACATCCTCACATACTCAGCAGTGATTCAAAGTTTAAATCACTGCAGAGTATGCAAGGGTCCAAAGTGTTATTTTGCCACACTATTTTCTTAGGCAAAATGCACCTTTGCATCCATTTTTGAATGCAAGAGTGCATTTAGTGCTAAGAAAATAGCGCCAAATGTTCAGTCCGCCCCGATTCTTTGGCATCAAACTGTATATCACAGATTTCTTCCTACATGTTATCCTCTTATTTATATTTCTCTTCTTTTCTCAGGCTGAACTCATTCATGTTTATGGCAGTTTGATTCACTGTTTAGTGATTGCACTGAGCACAAACTGTGCGTAGTAAAGGCTTCCCCACCTAATAGGGGTTGTGTCTCTAGAGGGAGTAGGCTCTACAGACAATCTGCGCACTGAGCGCAGACATCCATAGTAGGAGCTTGCCCGCCTAATTGGGATGGGGTCTCTAGAGGGAGTGGGCCCTATGAAGAGTTTGAAAACTGGGGGCTGCTTGTGAGTAGTATGGACTGGCCCACACCATGAGGCTAACATGTCAAGAGGAAGTAAACCCTATGCACAATCTCCGCCCGGAGTGCAGACAATCCATAACAGAGGCTTACCCACCTAATGATGTTGGGTCTGCAGGGATTATGCCCTAATCACAGTCTGTGCATTGAGCACAGATTTTGTGTAGTAGGAGATTTCCCACTAAATGAGGCATGTGTCTCTGGAAGGTGTGGGCTCTACAAACAGTCCGTGCAGTGAGTATGGAAGGTACATAGTAGGGAACTCCATGCAAATTGTATGCACTCAGTGCTGACTGTGTGTAATAGGGGCTTGCCAATCTAATGGGGCTTAAGTCTCTGGAGGGAGTGGGCTCTATGCATAGTCCACATACTCAGTACAAACTGTGTAAAGCAGCGGCTTGCCTATCTAATAGCACTTGCATGTCTGGATGGAGTGGGTTCTATGTACAGTCTGCACACAGACTCCCCGAATCCCTTGCTACCTGCACCACCTTAGGGAGATGAGAGCCCCCTTGGGCTTTAACAACTGTATGAGAGGCCCTATAGATGGTCCTTTACCAAGATCAATAAAACATTAAAATGTGCCAACCTCTGTGCCCTGGACCACCCCAGGGGGATTAAAATTGAAAAGGGCAGGAGCGCCCTTTTAAAAAACAAAATTACTGCTGTACTTGTAATTTTTAGATATTGGTCCAGGTGGGCCCTCTGGGAATCCCCACAAGGCCAAGTGCTAAGAGAATCCCTACCCTGCTCTCTATATGTAATTTCCTTTTTTTCACAACACAGGGACAGAATCCCTGAGTCTTAAAATGGCTGTGAAACATCTTTGTTAATGTGAGGCAGCCAATCATATTTTATTTTTTGATCTGCCAGTCCCACGGTACTTCCACGTCTCTAGATATCTATACGTTTTTATCCATAATTTTTCAAAAATGACTAAACTGATTTACATCAAATGCACGCTTTCTGAATAAAAATCTAGCTTTCTGCCAAATTTGGTGTCATTCTGTTCAGCCATTTTAGTGGCAGCTGGCCAAAATGTGTTTTGGGGCACCCCTTTTTCTCGGCCCCTGTTTGATGATCGCACAGAAACTTTCCAAGAAGGAGCTGATATTGATGAATGATTTTTACAAAAGTTCCATGAAGATTCATCAAACAGCGCCAAAGTTATTAGCAAACCAAAAATCATTTACTGTGGAAACCTGATCCTACCAATAAAAACACAATGGCATCTGCCAGTGTTTAATAACTAAATACGTATCAATATATATATGTTCACTTGTGCCATTTGTGTGAGTCCCAGCTCTGAGATTTTGTACTACAATGCTATCCATTCCAAGTGTGTAGAGACACTCTCCTGCCATTGGCCTCTTCCTGGTGGGATCTGTTTCTCTGTTGCCTTCCCTTGCCCCTGTACCCCTCTTTCCGTGTTCCAGACTGATCCAGGAATTTAGGTTATTGTTATGCCTCTTGAGAATGGCTAATGGGCAGTTTGGTTGATTATTGTCTGATTCTAAAGCCTGGCTCCCCCTCACAGGAATGGGCACATTTCTGACATACTTGGGCCTGTTAATATTGATAGAATCAAAGGCAATGTTTATAATGATACATAAGTACATAAGAACAAAATCGCATCACTATTATCTAAGTCACCCATCATGTACTCTCCATCAACCCCAATTCCGAAATACATGGTCAGGCAGCCTCTGCGACTTAGGCTGAGGTTACTGATTGACAGGTCACAGGTACGGTGGCACGTAGCCTGCAGACAATGCGCAAACAGGAAACTCAGGTCCATCCCCCAGCGAGAGAGAGAGCTTGCACCATGGAAATGCAGCAAGAATGCAGAGCAGTGTTCTCACCACCGGAGGAGGGTGCGGGTAGGTACGGAACACTGTTCAGAAAAGAGTTTGAGGCTGATCTAGAGGAGAGGCTCTTGGCTGGGATCTTAGCCTCACCAGATTATCAGTGTAAGAGAGGGGCTGACCAGGAAATAAGAGACAAAGGTAGCCTGGTGCAAACTCGACGTAGGAGAAATAAGATGGTGTATTTGAGTGAGCATGAGGGGAGCAGTGACGAAGATGTCCGCTGCTCATTCTGAACGTGCAGGACAGGCAAACTGGCCCCAAGGGAGAAAGTGACCCGAGAGGAAGACAAGATCTTTGCATGGCCATTTTGTCACCTGCTAGCCTGCTGGCCCGAGGGAAAGGGCCAGTATGATAGACCCTGGCTGTAGCAAGGATCCTTCGAACCAGAGGACATGGCAGTTGCGGAAGACTGCATTCTGTACCGAGGGGGAGTTCACAAATGGAACTTCCCCTACATGCAGGATTGCCTAAGGTGATGGGAATGATATGTTTGGGAAAAGCCAGTGGACCCACCCCAAGCCAAAACATACCTGCAACTACAGAAGGGCACATCAGGGACCATTGTGTGCTGTATTCTTAGATGGATAAAGAAGGGCTAAGGACCAAATTGTCACCCTTGCTAATGGAGTGGGGAAATGGATCTCATGTTTTGAGAAGAACACCACAGGAATAAATCGAGCGATAGGTGATGTCAAATGTCCGCTATGTAGCCTTATCGGAGAACAGACTTACATGGTAATTGCCCGAGCTTGCATCCCAGCAGTCACACTGACAAACACCGAGCATGACAGGGTCGTATTCAATTCCTACAGGCACCAAATATGGACAGTCCTGAGGGAAATGTTTCCTGACTGCCAAGATGTAGGAGGGTTAATTGTTAAAACTATGAACTCTGGGGAGACCATGATTGATTTTTTGGATAGAATGAGAGCATGATGGGGATATGAGTCTGGACAGCCATGGAATGATACGGGCCCACAAGTCGCATTCTTTTAAAATATCCTCAAAAAGGGGCTGCCCACTGTGGTACAGAGCAGTTTGGACAGCGTAGTAGGGTTAGACACCAAACAATGCCTGGAGCTGCAGGCACTAATATTGCACTATTGCAAAAAGAAACAAGAGACGTAAAGGGAGAAACAGGAACAAACCCAGAGAGACACTGCTAAGTTGGTCCACCACAAATTGAAAAAGACTCGGCTTGAAGGGGCCGCATTGGCCCTGAGCATGCAAATGGCACTAGTCTTGAAGGGGGCTTCTCCACAAAACCCAAGAGGATTTCATCCTAGCTATAATGTCAGACATCATGTAGGCTGACAGCAGCCAGACCTTAGAGAATGTTACTATTGCCAAAGAATGGGCGCCATGGCTAATCGATGCAGTCTAAGGGCATATCATCAAGAGAGTTCGATAAGCCAGGGTCAGACCCCGCAGAATTTCCATCCACAAAACCAAGCCCTGGGGAACCCAAACGCACCTTACACTCAGCCGCAGGGCAGTCGGTCAGCCACCGTACCACTGCACCACCTCAACAGAGATCAGGTAGTTGGACAAAGGTGTGGCATCAGCAACAACTAACAGGAAACCCAGTCCAATAGAGACCAAGGCCACAACCCTGCTGTGGAGGCAATACATTCACCCAAATGCAGAACCTAAACATGTAGTTAGTTAAAAACCTCCAATGCATACAAGACATTTCATCCACACCCCAAGGTTTACTGTACCAAAACATAAATGAAGGACCAATGAGACAACATTAGGAAATTCAAGCCTTTACTAGTGTTAGGGAATTAATGGCTGCTGTATGTGTTCCGGCAACCATTGATGGATGGAATGCTGAATCAATCAAACATTCACCTCCAGTCAAGAGATTGGTGTTAAATCCATCGGTCTTTTTCTCAGTACGCCACCCCGGTTTAGACCCAGCCATATGCGCATCAGTCTTGACCCTGCTCTTCATGGACCAGGTTCTGGGCCTGGCAGTTCAGGCTGGACTGTTCCCATGGGGAGCAGGGTCAAGACTTATTTGCATATGGCTGGGTCTAAACTGGAATGGCGTGGACTGCAAATAAATGAAGGACTGAACCCAGAACTGTAACTGAGGGTGAATGTTTGATTGGTTCAGCATTTCCTTCATCATCTGTTCTTTTTGTACGTGTTTTGTGATTTGGGAATCCCCACTAGAGTCTGCCATTGAGGGTGCCTGCGGGAGCCTAGGCCCCACTCTGCTGCTGATCCCCCAGGGTGGGGCTGGCTGAACGCACCCCAGCGGGAGGGTAGTATGGCGAGGGGGGCAGGGAGGCATCCTTAGAAGCAGGCACACATATCCCCACACCTACAAGTTAATTGGGTCATTTTCCGATTACCAAATCGAAGGGACCCCATTTTCAATCATCCAGCCCGGGACCAAAATTTCTGTATGGCGTGTTGTCCCAACTGCATCCCCAAAAGGCTAGCAGCCTCAAGCCAATGGAGGCCCGTATAGTTTCAAAACAAATCTGTCCTCCAGTGTAGGGCAGGTTTCTCGTACGCTTGGGATAGGGAAGACTCCATAACCTCCACAGCTCACACACAATATCCAACAGGTTGCGAAGAGCCGCATGGCACTGAGTCAGTCAGGAGGGGGAATTCACCAGTTCAACCAGCTATCCCAATTAATCACCATCATTAAGCAAGTTTCTCCATGCAGCAATTTTTCTCTTCCTTTCCCTCAAATCATCCAAATTGTTCAAGTATCCAAAGCCTTTTTGTCGGGTCATGCCCCTTCAAAACAACAAATGAAGCATGACAAAGGTTAAAAGTCTCTAGCCACAGCCAGGATCCGCAGAACCAAACACCCTGGAAAAGACAAAGGGAGAAGGGGGCGCCTGGAAAAAGGGGGTCCCAAATTCCATCAGAGCTCCAAGCAAGAGTAGAACGCAGAACGTGCTCACCTCCATATAAAGCCTGGCGGCCATAATCCAACACACAAGGCCTTGCATGCACCATCTAGAGAAAACAGTAAGCTCAGCCTCAAACACTGCAAAACTAAACAAGCCAGGCTACACTGGGCCTCGGAACAGTTTCCCGACCACCTCTGCTTTATTAAAAAAATAAGACAACAGATCACGTGAGATCAAGGCAGGTGCCCAAAAGACCAACAGGAAGAAGCCCCAACTAACCCAAAAGAAATCTCCAGAACAGGGCATAGCCAAGACTTCTGCTGCCATAAGATTCACTTTGCATGACACATGGCGGGACTAAAGGGGTATAGAAGTGACCTCAGGGCACATTGCAATTGCCAACAGCATTCAATTGCAACAAGCCACCTCTTATTATATCACCCCACACACGTATAGGTCAAAAGACACTGCCCGAACCAATAAGCACCCCATGCACTGACTAGGAGAGATAGGATATTGCAGGGGTGGCATCGCCCACAGAGCTCTAGCTTATAACTGAGACCATCTGCATGCTCACAAAGATCACCCTGTAAAATATCTTTTCAGTCACATAGGGAGGGAGGCCAAAAAACCATAAAAATTATTGTATCCCACTCTTTATTGAAATCCATCAAAAACAGGTTCCCGGACTGGGGCCACCTTCCGGTGCCTCACTAAATTTTCCATGAATGTAGTGTGAAGAGCACACTCTTAAAGAAAAGCACAGAAACCTTTCATGATTGATGATGGCTCATGCAATAATACATTGTTTTTTTAACCAACAAATGAACACAGCTCTCATTCAACCGGTAGGCAGTCGAATGTCCTAGTGCACCACCTTTTCAACTGCCACATCAGCACCCTGACAGGATCTACAGTGTGCGATTTAAGAACTACGAAGTGTACTGCGAACTTTGTTCCTTGAACTTTGTTAACTAAAGACACTTCCAATTACCTGAGGATTAGAGACATCTCCTGTGGATGTATCCCAAGACCTGCAATTTTCAGTAAGTTATGTATTATTGCATTTCTATGTACCCTATGTATACTATGGGTGCTGTCGCATCCATTCATCACCAAAGAACTGCCTAGTCTAATGGAGTCCACCCCAAAGCTATCACTGCACTTGCATAGGCACCTCTCCCACATAACTTATAATTAAACTGCACCCAACACTAGCATTTCACATGCACTATGCAGCGCCATCCTACACACAGCACATGGCATCAGCACATGACCACTGTGGGCCCCAAGACATCATCCAGGTAATGCTACATCTGTTCTCTGATACCACATGCAGTAGGTGCAGACAGGCTTTACTTGTCTCAAGAGGTAGCCCACAAATAAGCAAAATGCCTTCTCCACCTATATCTATGTAGGATTAGGGCCAAAATACAACCCAACAGAGTAGAACCCCGTAGAGTATTAGTTCATCTGACCCGATATGAGACCATCCCACAGCACTGTAGCTTTTCACCGAGCCTAGTGGCATTCAAACTGAGCTATATAGGATTCACAGGAGGGCATCGAAGGGGAGGATACTGTTTGGCCCCAAGACTTTCCAGAGAAGAGATTCTTAGAGGCAGCAAAACCACCCACCAATGCCCGAACATGCCCATTTGTGGTCCCATGTTGCCCCTTAGAATATCTGGGGCTGCCTTCTTTGATAACAAATGGACCCCAGACAGTGAGTTCCAGTGTAGGGCATCCACCTCGATGATACAAAGGGAAATGAGTCTTGTAGCAGAGGGTTGAACAACAGCATAGATACCTCATGTCAGGAAATCTGGGATACTGAGTTGAATAGATGTATGTGGTTAGAAGGCATGGGGCAAACTCTGGGAACTTACACTGTGGGGGATATTTAAAAACAAGTGGCGAAGCATGTCGTTAAGCCAAGAAGGATAATGACACACTTCGTCACTTTAGAAATGCATGGCTGCACCATATTTACTAGAATATGGTGCAGCCCTGCATTTTTCCCCTGCGCTGGCACTAACTTTAGCTGCCTAATGCCAACACAGGCACCCTTGCACCATAGTGCAAGGGAGCCTGTTTTGAGGGTAAGATTGTTAGGGGGACCTTCCTGCACATATACAATCTTTAAATGCTTAACGCAGCACACATATACGTTGCAAAACAACATTGTTTTAAAATGATTGTTTATTCACATAAACAATCATATGCAATTTGCTGTTTCTATTTGTGCTGCACAAGGCAGTACACATAGAAACAGCAAAACCAAGGAGAAATAAAGCATTTCTCCTCATTTTGCCTGTTTAAGACCGGGTTTTCCCGGACCTTAATTTTGGCGCTGCCTCCTGTTTACGCTGCCCTTGTAAATAGGGGGCAGCATCAAAATCAGTGGGTGTTGCCGTGGAATGGGCATCGCAACACCCAATTGCCCCCCCCTCACGCTAAACACAGTGTGAAAGGATGCCTTATTCACAAGGCATCGTCAAGCTGCAGTAAGTGGCTAAACGCTACCTTGTAAATAAGGCAAAGACCCTATCGCCATCACTGAAAGTTCCTGGTTTGCCAAATGCCTCTTGTCTTTTGTTTATTCAGGGTAAATTCATATTCAAGCAACGTTTTGAAGAGCCAGATAGGAGAGATTGGTACCTCGGTCCCAACTGCAACCGAAGGAATGGGACCCCGCCCGGACGGGTTCACATTTGCTCAGCAAGGAAAGTGAGCATACACCACAAATGATTGGAAGTTCTGCTGCATCCGCAGTGTGTCAACCTCAAATAATGCAGAGGTGGCCCTGTAAGCCTCCTAAGTGTCTGATGACAGTAATTAACTACTAGGCCAGTTTTGACAATCCTTTCACATTGGATGGTCACATCTAAATGGTGTCTCATGTCAGTTCTCTCTTGAGGGAGTGAGACGATATTTAAACGTTTTGTGGTAAGCATCTTCACTGGCACTTTAAGTTCAGATATCTCAGTTGTCACATGGCACAGGGGGACATTGTCGTCTTCTCTAAGTTAGCATGAGCACGCTGCAGATTGCCTGCTGCTTCGTGCACGTTACTACACAACTTTATTTTTGCAATAATTTCTATGGCTGTTTTCACATGGGAACTCATTGCTGTGTTCACCCTCTGCAGGTTCCTGGGATTTTGACTGAACATTGTGAGCAAGGTCGAACAACAATGCCCCTTTTTATTTGGTCTGGCCAGGCCTTAGCCCTCAGACAAAAGCTGGTAGGATGACTCAGTCCCTGTACACCAAGGTCCTATAATCCTGCGCATAGTTCAGTTTTTGGGCAGAATCCCTGCAACATGGCACCACCAACGTTTGGTCCGGCACTTACTCACGAGACCTCTGAGTAGCACTTGTGCTTGTCCACGATGCCCTCTATCCCATTCCCGGATACGTCCATGGTGGGGGAGCTTAGCCTCCTCTGTTTGTAGGGTATCCCTATTTCTATAGGTTTTTCAAGCTTGAAGTTTAAAAGGTTTTTTGACCCCGTTTTGCACTGCCGTTTTACTAATTTGTTTCTTTATAAACATGTTACAACCGGTCGCTATTGTGGCACATAACTGCGCTGCGGTTACAGGTTACTTATCTCAACACAGAGTCCCCAATGCAGGGGCAAACATTATTTTCGTGTTTGAGGCTGATCCAGCATACCGCTTTGAGGTATTTTATTTAAGTCTGGTTGATGAAGTCCGCTCCGCTCACAGAGTTTGCAGAGTTTTCTGCACTGCGTGTTACATGGAGCTGGAGGAGCTCTAAAAAAACTCCGCTCAATGTAGCATAGTTTTTTACCTCGCTCGCATTCATCAACGTCAAGTTGGCAAGCGCGACTGAGGAAAATCTACCTGCCGGTGAGATTTTTCCTAGTTCGTGATCATTTACATCAAGTTGGCGAGCGCGAGCATGGAAAATCAACCTCTCGGTGAGAATTCTCAACACGGGGGACAGATTTCTCATTGCGTGTGGTAGCGTATGCTCGCAGAAAGGAAACAGTGCCCGGCTGTGCTGTGCATGGTGCCGTTTGCGATGATTGCACAGTCCGGAGAAGAACCTGGCACCAAAAATCACCGCGAACGGCATTTATCTAAAGAAACTCTGCCGCTTGCAGAGCTCCACGTAGCGCAGCGGAGGTTTTTTTGCACTTCACGGAACTCTGCAAACTCCGCCCAGGCAAAATATTCTTGGGTTACATTTCCAGTGCGAATGATAACTTGTTTCATGAATATACGCCCACTGCTCCTCCAGCATCATCCTATGCATCAATTGAAGTTTCGTTGAAATCCTGTGAGCATACCATTTGGTTTAATGGCGCCCTTCCACACCCTGTCTCTTCTGTTTGAATGTGCCCTTGTCCATAGATGGGGCCACTAGGCCTGTTTTGGCTGGTTTTACACTACATCCAAATTATCTCAATGTTACTGTTGTAGAGCTATGTGTATTGTACACACAATTGGTTCATCTCCATAGAGAAGTCATACAATTTATGTCTCGTGCACTTCAGGCAGCTCTGGCTGGAGCTGCTCCGCCGCCACCAGGACACGGCAGTGGACTTGTGCATGATTAACTTGGTGAAGGGCAAACATCCTCAAAATCATGATGACTTACCGTTTTGGCTGGCACAAAGATTTGAGCAGTTTGAGGAGGTCTTTTAACATACAACTCCTGTTGAAAAATACAGCATCCTTACAATCAGTATGCTGAGTGGTCTGATTCCTACTTTGGCTGACTGCACCACGGTGGACGGTGTTTGCTTCAGTGTATACACTGTTCTTTGGCACTCCTCCATGAGCGTTCTGCCAAGCATTCTGAAGAAGGTACAGGTTGAACACTGGGCTGGTCCAGGCCTGGATGTGCGGGTGAAGTTAGTGGGAATGTTCCCTATGGTCTCCGATATGATTCTGGCCAACATTAAAGGTGAGACACTTTGCTTACAAGTACGACAATGCCTGGCGGCGGTGACGGAAGTGGATCGGCAGCGACAGTTGTTGATTATTATTGCAGATGTGTATACATCTTTAGGGCACAATAGCTTGGGGATTCAACCATTTACACAGGCACAGGGTAAACCATCCCCTGATAAGGAGGGACATCCAGTCTTTCCTAAAAAGTCTTGGAACAAGAACCAGTGGCAGCAACAATAGAAGCCTGGATCTCGTGCAGTTTCGCCTCCACCTGATGCTTTTGAATGTATATATGATTTGCGCATTCACTCAAAAATTAAGACACCTAAGAGGTTTCAGGTTCCTGATCCTCGTTCTCCTCGTTCCTTTAAGGAATCACAGGATCAACAATTCGGCGGAGGAGGGCGTCAGAATCGCAGACAAGGCAAGTCTACGCAAGCAAGACATGACCCGCAGCGCCAATTTTATATGAAAGTCAAGCAGGAGAAACCACCTCTACATCGTGCCCCCGTTCAGAAGAAAAAAGTTGCTGCTTTGACTGCAAAGTATGCCTCGGACATTGAGAATCCCGCTCCTCATCATGAGTTGGGCAGTAACCCTCCTCGACAGTGCAGCTGAGGTTACCATAGTGCGGCAGACACTCCACCAGTGTCTGGACGTGAAAGCAACTGACACTTTTATTACCGTAGAAACAGCAGATACTCGAGTTGCTCCTCCTGAAAGGCTTTATGTAGTAAGCCTCCAAATTGAAGGTGCTATTAAACGCCCGGTTAAAGCAGTCTTCTGGGAAAATCTCACTTCTTCTCATGATATTTTGTTGGCGGAGGTTGATTGGCCTCCACCCTTTGTCCTTGCTTCCTCCAGAGGGCAGTATGTTAATCTAACCACATTTTCGCAATATGTGCCTGATGAGGAGAAACTTGCCAATGCTTCTGTATGGGCTTTACCCCTAGCTCCAGCATTATATCGCAATTAGGAGGGTTGGGACAAAGGTTCCCCAGTTCATGCGATTCCTTTGCGCTCTACACCTCAGCCCCAACCGCAGTATCCAATTAAACATGATACTAAACCATCCGTAGGTGACATTTTGGCACAATAGGAATATCAGGGTGTGATTGAACCCTGTGTTCTGCCAATGAATAAACCTCTTTTTCCAATATTGAAACTGGACGGTTCATATCGTATAGTTTTAGACTACAGACATTTGTAAAGTCATGTTCGTACCTTTGCGGTACAGAACACACATAGCTCTGCGTTAGTAAACAACATTGTTTGCGAAAAATATAAAAACACCTTTGCATGTTTCCAACGGCTTTTTCAACCATACTTTGGCACCGGTAAGCTGTGATTTGACTGCATTTAGTGCGTTAGGCAGAGACGCTATGCAAGATTACCTATGGAATGTAAGAATAGCCCAGGCGTGTTTGCGGCATGCATTGTTTCAATTTTACATGAGATTGACCATGATGCCTTTTCATTCGTCAATGATATTTATTTCACACATGATGATATGACTCTGCGTCTTATGCGTGTGGATTGCATTGTCACACATTTTGCAAAGTTAGGCTTCAAGTTTTATTTTGCAAAATCACATATTGCCTTTCTAGTAGTACTTTTCCTTGTTTATGAACTCAATACCGAAGGTAGGGGGTTGGCCCCCACTTTTTAGAGAAATGTGCTCAATGACAGCCTCCTTCCACCCTTAAAAAAATGCAGTCTTTGCTGGGTGTCTTGAATTTTGGCAGGACTTATATTCCTGATTATGCACAGCGTATCAAACCGCTTTAACCGTTGATACAACCCTCTTTTTTGTCTTCCAGTTGGCTACCGGAACATACCGCAATACTTAGGACTTTGCAGTCTGATATGCTTGAGACTGAATTCTTGTTAATGAGAGATGATACAACTAATTTGGTTATACGGATTGTACCAGGTGCATTAGGATTCACTTATATGACTTTCAATGAAGGGGACACTGTCCCCATTGCTTATAAATCTCATTTTTATACTCAAGCTGAAATGCGTTTTTTTTCTACAGAAAAGATTTTAACAGCAGTTCAGATGGCGATTCTGAAAGAACGCTCTCTGGCTCAGGGCAAACGCATTTTCATGGTTTCGCCGGTGCCTGCTTTAGAAGCAGTCACGAAGGCTAGTGTCCCAAATTCCAAAGCCTTGCATCCATGTTGGATACAATGGGCTAGTTCTTTGACGATGGCTGATGTCAACTTTATCTTTGACCCTTCTTTTAAAAACCAGGAGTTTTTACAATACGAACATGTTCATCCTCCTTCTTTATCATTGCTCCCACATGACCTGTAAGAATGCATTATTTAGATTGATGGGTCTGCACAGCCAGCCATTGATTCTAAATATGTTTATTCGGAAGCCTGCGCATTTGGGGCTGCCCTTGGTGCACACACATTCCCTTGAGGATTGCACAGCACAATTGCGAGTTTTGTGCTTTGGTTTTGGCTCTTGAGATTGCTGATCCAGATGTCCCTACGCTTGTAGTGTGTGATTCGCTTTACTGTGTTCAATGCTTTAATGACAACTTGTTCTTCTGGACACAAAATGATTTTCGTGATTCTTAAGGCAGCGAAATTAAGCATAAAACAATTTGGGTCTGAGTGGCCGCTCTTAAGGAAGGTTTGCCACTCACACATATTATCCATACATTGGGCCATCAACGTGTGGGAGCACACGCTGTTGGTAATTCGCTGGCTGATGAAGCAGACAAATCTGCAGTAGCCACATGCTCAGAAGCAGCAGTTACTAGGTCTATGACTAAAATTGATGATGATATTTGGCGACTCTTGCCACTACGAAGGAGGGAACACAGTTTCCCCAAGGGTTCTCTTCTCGTTATACATATCATTTAACAACTGATCAGATTCCATTTGGGACTATTCCATCTTTTGGTGATCGACCAATTCCTAACAAGGACCACAGACTTTCTTTGATCGTGGCTGCACATTAAGGCATGGCTTCTGCCCATGCCAGCGTGACCGCAACTATTTCGCTTTTGCAGCAACGTTTTTGGTGGCGTAGCTTATACCAGCAGACGCATACATTTGTTCTTTCCTGTGACATTTGTCAACAGATTAAACCTTCTACTGTTTCACATCCACCCCATACTTAACTCTACACTTCAAATCAACAATTTGATTGCATTTATCTTGATCACTGCGGTCCTTTAACATCTGATAATGCTTTAAGTATATCTTTGTTGCAGTGGATTCATGCACTAGATTCCTTTGGGTTTGGCGGCAACGTAGTCTGGATGCTCGAACTGTTATAAAAGATTTGCATGTCTTTGTAAGGACATTTGCATGTGGCACCTTACATTCAGACCAAGGTCCTGCTTTTGCCTCTAAGGCTTACAGGGATGCGATGAAGTCTTTGGGGGAGCAGGTGCAATTCTCGTCTCCATATCAGCCTGAGGGCAATTCTGTTGTGGAGTGGATGAACCGTGACTTAAAGCAATCTATAACAGCGAGGGTATTAGGTACTGGTCAGGGCTGGTTGACTCATCTAAATGGAGTTCAACGTGCAATAAATAACCTCCCAAGAAGATCTCTGGGTGGGCGGATGCCATATAAATTGCTCTTTGGCATTAAACTGTTTGTGCCAGACCTTGATGGTCTAGAAGTTAAGGCAGCTGCCACAATGTTTGACATAGATAACCATTGTGCTATGTTACAGGATCTACAAAAGGCTTGTGACTCACAAGCAAAAGCCCATTTGCCCACTTCCATGGATACAGCAGTGCTGATGCCAGTTTCTACCTGGCTTACTAAAGTTGGAGACTTGGTCTGAGAGAAGGTGAAGAACAAAAAAGAATTTGGTCCTTCATACTGTGCACCTGTCCCAGTCCTTGGATTGAACGGTACCCGTACTGTGATTTTACCTTTGCTCCCGGGCCACAAGGAGAATCGATTTCTTTCCATTGAAAATGTCAAGTTACACCATATGGCTGATACTCAATAGTATGCCTACAAGTATTCCCCGACGGGATGTTTCACTTCGTCCAATGACTTCTGTTTCTCCGACAACACCACAACATCAGGAAAGGGAGATGAAGACTTCAACTGATTTGTTGCCTGCTTTAACGTCAAATTCCACCACTGTGGCAAATGAGTATGCCTCTCCACCTGTCAAAATTATAGTTGACTTTCCTGAAAGTACAATTCATTCTCCTTCCAATGCAGACCAGCCCCTGTTGTTTCCGCTAGGGTCCAGTGGTTACTGTATGGACTATGATAGCTCTTCTTTGGATGCATCTTTGTTGTCTTCGTCTATGGCTGAGCCCCCTACATGCATTAGTCTTTTCATCTCCTGGTTCAAAAGGACTTACTTCGGTCCGCCCTGGACATACGTCTGGATGGTGCTGACAATGGTGTTCCTCTTCATGTGGATTAGGTTTGTGACTGTGTTTTTCCTGTTGGTTAATGGCCATTACTTGCTTGAATGCTCTGCTGTTGACTTGGTTCACGGAGTTCTGGCCCCTCACACTTCATCAAATAAAATGAAAAAAGATCAATCCCTAGTAAATATTTCAGCCTTCCAAATTGTTGATGGTGTCGTTTGGGATAAAGTACCATTCGATATCCATGGCCCGATTGAAACTTTGAACATTCCATACGTATTCCACGTTTCATTGGGAGATGTGGTTTTGCTTGGAATACACTCTTATGACTGTGATGTTCAAGCTGGTTATTTATTGTTTTCTGATTTGAAATATTATACTGCTTTTGACTCTGAAGATTTGTATTTGAATTATGCAAATTATGCTGATTTATTCTGTTACCAACATTATGCCCATTATTTTTTACACAAAACCAATACTCAGAGACCATATGTTTATTATACCCAGTGGGAACATTGATCAACCCTGTTACAGGGGTGTTCAAAGACCCAAAGGAGTAAATGTATGTATTTTACATGTTACAATCTTTCTGTCCCTGTGTCCTATTTTTATAAACTGAAGATGCCTCCTGCACCAAATGTATGCTGACCCATACTAAATTGGTCTATTCCTTGTCCTTCATAACTGATTTGTCCATGAAAGGTTATGATTACTGGAAGGACACAGTTGATTTAAAGTCTATTTGGGGTACCAAAGATTGGCAAGTGCAGGGCACTGAATCGTTAGATCACGTTTGTTTAATACCGTCTCAGCTCATATTTTTGAATCAGACTGTACAGCAGACTACTTGTTTTGGTTTAGCCACAGCTAAAAATGTAAATACTCCCTCCATTCCGATATTGACTGCCTATGACACATGGTATTTGCATACAAACTACTCGATTGAGGATTTAACTGTCATGTTTCAGAACGGTAATCTAAACTCTTCCAATATCGACCCCTTAGGTTGGTTATTATGGCCTACAAGCTCTAATGCATGTCAATAACGCTTTTTGAATACCACAAAAGGGTTTACACAAAGTACACCTGATCTCGGTTTCTACATTCCTATACCGTTACCTCATATTCTGTAGGTAAATTATGTCAGCAGTAGTTGGAACATTCCACATTGTCGTCTGTGAAACAGCATTTTTTTCTTTTATCATGTGACATCGATCTTGCTGATTTTCTTTTGGGTCCAAAGTCCCCTCAAGCAAACCTTTTGTTTTTGCAGCTTATAATGAATTTTGGAATCTATTGCAGAAGGAAGCTGCGGTGCGCATGTGCCAAATTGACCAATATAATTTAGAAAAAGTTCTTGCAGTAGTCAATAACAACATTAATACACTGTCTTCTCATATATATACTTTAGATAATATTGTATCATCGGTCATTGACATTGTTCAAAATGAAGTGTCTGTTTTGTATAATGGTCAAAATCAGTTACGTTATGTAATGCAATTTGGTTGGACCTTGCAAAGACTCAAAAGTGGGAAAATACCATGGGATTACCTGAATGCTTCTGCACTTTTTTGCCATTTAATTTAACAGATAAACAGAAATTGATGTCAATGAAAGATGCAACATATACGATGTTACATATTGAAAAACTAGAACAGTTACCATTTTCTGTGGTAGAAACTGATTCAGCTGTGTGGTTAATACATTGGGTTATTTAATTGCCTATCTCACTCTTTCAGTTTACGGCCTGCATGAAACACTATCCGGCTGGTAGATATGAGCCTCATCGGGAGTTGCTATATTAATGAATTATGGTCGTTGCCTTCCACATTTCAGTTTCAACGAGCTGATAAGGAGGTTTTCCTTACAGGGGAGAATTGTAGGGCACACCCAAGTCTGCAAACAAATAGAAATTCACGGTGCCTTTAACATTTCGGCCCCTAATTTGACTTGTTTTTTCAAAGGGACTCCAGTCCCGGCTATTATTCCTACACTGACTTTACTTTCGGACGGCAGTTATCTTATCGTAAATAACCAAAACTGCGTCGGCTTACGGGCAGGCATCCCATATATAGTAACATTTTCACAACGAGTTACATGTTGCAGCAATGTACTCTTTCCATCCCCGCACGGGATTGTAGATAATTTGCTGTGGCCTTCCGTTCCAACTTTGAAAAAAGATTTCAATAAGCTAAGCAGTCAAAGCGCTATTGTTTCAACAAGAAGTGGCTCTCACATCAGCTTGTGACACCTTCGAATTGCAGGTGGCGAGAAACGCGAGTGAGATTCAGTCACTGTTAAACACGAATCTCCCACTCTGTTTTGGGGAATTCATTCACCAAATATTTAATGCGTCTGATACAGAGGGCCTTCTCCACTTTTTTAAACTTGTGAGATCCGGCCTTGTCACCTCCTTTCACACTATTTTTGGAATAATCCCAGCTTTTATTCATTCTATTTTTTCCAGCGCCTTCGGAGGGTGTCCCCTAATGCTACTGTTGATTTGCGGTATACTTGTACTTCTACTGCTGCTCCGAAATGGCTGCTTGACCTGTGGTGCTGCCAAACCGGTTCCTGTTGCAGCTGTACCGTGATCAGACGTGGCAGCTTTTTGATCGGATGCTATTAGAATCTCTTAATGTCGAATATTGGCTGACCTTCTTTTATGCATACTTTACCTGCGTGCAACCTGTGTTCTACTGCCTCCTGTGCCCTTTTCAATGGCCCCTGGATGACTGCCTCTCCAATACGTCACACGCTGCCCTGGATTATGAACTGTTGATGGGTCCATTGATGGTCCATGACCAGGACTGTTACATGGGTAGGTGCCTGGTGTGCGATCCTCTACTTGGACCAATGGCAGACTTGAGTACCTGTGCTCGTGCACGGCGCCTCATGGATTGGAGTGTCGAAGTTAACGCAGGTTGCCCTGATATGCTCCTAACAGCCTCTGGATAGGAGGAGCATGTGTGCTCATTCGACTTAAGTGGATGACATACTGGAGTTTATGGAATTCCACTTTTCCTGCTGCATTTTTGGCTCTGAAGATGAGCTGTGAATAGATATAGTTTTCAGTACCCAAGTGGCTCTTTGGCCTACCACCGAGACGCTTTGCCTCTGCTTACCTCTGATTTTTGTTTTAGCCCGGAGCTTCCGACCTGGCCAAGGGGAGGGTGTCAAATGGCCCTGCGGGACATTGTCGTCTTCTCAAAGTTAGCATGAGCATGCTGCTGCTTTGCGCACATTACTACACGACTTTATTTTTGCAATAATTTCTATGGCTGTTTTCACATGGGAACTCATCGATGTGTTCACACTCTGCAGGTTCCTGAGATTTTGACTGAACATTGTGAGCAGGGTCGAACAACAATGCCCCTTGTTATTTTGTTCTGGTCAGGCCTTAGCCCTTAGACAAAACATACCGATGCAGCTGTAGTTTGGGAGAACGTACTTTGGTTTTATTGGGATACTCAAATAGGTAGGACACACTTGGAGCGGGACCTTTCCAGGGAGAAGAGCTATACAGCACCTATGATGTAGGTCTACCATCTAAAGGCTAAGGTATGGGGTCTGCTGACAAAGCCCAGAGATCATCTAATATATAATAATACTGTTTCTTAGCAAGGGGAGGGAGGTTAGGCTCTATTGTCTTTTCATGATGACATTTCCCTTCATGATTTATGGACTAGCTGCTATGCTGACTATATTTGAACTATACATTTTCCTTCTTGTTGTGGCACGTATACTCCATGTTAGGGCACGTTAGTTAAAATAAATATTTTAAACTGTTTCATGTCTCTGTAAGACCTTATTGTGGACAAGTACAAGAGTGCAAGCAAAAGGATGTGTCTTGTTACCACAATTCCCGAAAGATCTGGGAGTGTTGTGTTCTGGGGTGAATAATCACGTGTTTGTCTGTGAGTGAGTAGGAGAGCAAGTGAGACACTATAGCTAGTCAGTCTGGGCTCATGGTTACTATGGTGGTGGGATGACTCATTCCCTATACACTAAGACCCCATAATCCTGCACATAGTTCTGTTTTTGGGCAGTATTTCTGCAACCCAGTCTTAAGTTAATTCACAACATGGAATACATTGTGACTTATGAGGGCTTGGAGAATTTTGGAACTAGGGGTAGTGCATATATCTACTGGATCTGCTGTATTTCATCTTGTTTAAATATCAAGTTCTGCTGTTGTCAAGGCAAATACACTAGTTTGGGGAGCACGAGGTTGGTAGTCCCAATTGTGTCAGTGAGTGGCTAGCTTCTGAGCAAACTGGGTGCCTGATGTGGCTACTTGGCAAATAATTTTAAATTTGGTTTATTTTTAGAGCGGGAGCATGCATTGCCAATCCAGTTCAAAATAATCTTCACTTCCTCAATTGAATCATCAATCTCCCTCATTGAACTGTTCTTTGAGAATGATTTTACAGATTCTTTGAGCATTGTTGTTCTCTTTGGGCATCAGCTGTTTTTCTTTAGCCCATGATTATAATCATGCTGAGTTGGAGTGCTGAGTGTCCATTCTGGTAAGCAGATTTATGCATCCCACTCATTAGAAGCTGTGGTCAATTATTTAGCAGGCAGAAATGACTTCTGAGAGTGACAAAAAATATGAAAATCTATCTTATTATTGATGGTGTGCCTTCCATGACAATTATTGCGATTCAAGAGGGATGGTCCAGTTCAGACTCTTCCGGCTGATGGTGGATGAAGACAGACCCGTGCTTGGCACGGTCTTTGCTTGGCTGTATCGCACGTGCGTCCCACACCGCGGAATAAGGGCCTCATTTATGAGGCCCCTTGCACCATCGAAACGTCACTTTTTGTCACGCTTCCTGGTTCAGGAGCCTGCTCCATATTTACGTGGCAGCACTAAGTCACTTTTTTTGGGCTTAATGCTGCCTCATAAATATGGCTCCTTTTACGCAGTTTTCTGCATTAAAGGGACGTGCAATGGGTGTTGGTGGCGGTGTTCCCAGCAACACCCATGGCTTTTTGACAATGTATCAGGAAAACCTATATACGGACAACTTAAGCAGAATACAACACCCACTCCACTTTCGAATGAACGATAATACTAATTGCTAAACATAAAATGCTAAACATTAAACTGAGTACCACATGTTGCTAAAACATTTGCAAAAGTATACTAAAAGAAGTTTTAAAAAAACAGTTGCTAAACATGTAATGCAAAGGTACTGTACATTTCAAAGCAGGTATTCATTCTAAGCATATATCGGAAATAAATGCAACATGAATGAATAGAAATATATACATATCACAAAATGGTCGACAAGTATTCAAAAAATCAAAGCCATTTCATAACATGGTACTAAATGAAATTGTGGTAAATAAGGTGACAATGTGTCCCTGGAAGAATTCAAAGAAGTCCGTTCTATATGAATAGTTCTGCTGTAAGCAGAATATTTGCGATGTATTTTCGAATTTAGAAGAAGTCAATTTTAGGAAGAGTTCCAACTTCTGTTCTGTTATGAAAATATGGAGGCCAAATTCATTGCTTTCCTGGTACACTGTGAGCCGAATCAAAGTCAGTGTATGAGTCTGGAGAAAACATCATCAACTCTTGTAGACAAAGGTTCGTCTACCGATGTTGGTGACAGTTGAAACACATTGTTTAGAAGGTTAACTGCACAGAGATGTGAAGCATCGCCTTCAGCATGGGATGCCACAGCAATGTTCACGTCCGTTGTTACCTGTGTGCCTGTTGATCAATTTCGTACCTCGGCAGCAGTAGGAAGCGTGTGTGAGATCTCAACAAATGCTGTCATCAGGATTGATAGCCTCTGGGGACAACACAGCGCATGGGCCTTTATCGGGTCCACAAGAGTATCGATATACGTTGGCATGACTGATGGGAGTGTAAGTCATATGTCAAGCCCGCATTCTTCACTGCAAAGCAGGCGGCGTAGAACAGGTAAGATTCAATCTTGCCCGATTGGTCTAAATGACAGAAACCATGTTATATTAAGTTCCCGTAGACGAGGTATGCCCAAAAGTTGCACTCTGCGCTCACAGCACTTCCGTTCTAGGAGAGCTTTCTCCAAGTTGCTGGGAGTGACGCCGGTGGATAGGCTTGCCATAGCGTAGCAGTAGGAATAGAAACAGTATTCCTGAAAGGAGTGCTAGAAGTAATGGCAGACCACCCAACACCGAATACACGAAGTTTGGAATGATTCCGAGGACCGCCTGAAAAGGTGTTAACAGTCCTGAACATATGGTCTTAAATACATGTACAACCCCGCTCATATCAGACATGTTTAAGATACATCCCATCATTTCTATGAAATGTATAGGGAATTTTGTATGAATTAGAGCCTGTATCTCAGCCGAAGTCCTTGCAATTTGTAGATCATAGGTTTCTTTGGCCGAGTTCCAAGGCACGGTTTGTTGTAAAAGCATGGCTTCCATTCTGCTTAAAGCATCAAAACGTATAAAAGACAAACATTCAATGAAGGCCATAGAGGCGACTCCCTGACTGTGTCTATTTGGGGGAACAATACCTGCATACAACAAGTAACCCTGGATCTAACCATTACCAGATATGGGATTCCCCGCAACATGCCACAGCAACTTTGATAATTCAACATGAGGTAACTCCCGTTAGAAAGTTGGCCAAACGCTGGATTAATCAAGGCAGCTGTTGTACCCTGCAGGTGGCAGGACAAGTTTGCCACAGAACCATTGCAAGCCCCGTGAAAAGAAATGTCCTGACATATGAGAGATCCGCTCAGTGCGTTTTCGCAGTGTGTACTGCTTAGAAACACTTCTCGACCCCCACTCCAACATCTGTATTCATAAGCTAAAACCCAGGATATCTTATGTACTCTTTACCCAACCCATATTTGCCTGCTAGTATTTGTTTGAGGCAATACTGAAAATGAAAAGTAGTGACAGGAAGAGTTATTTTGCCATGGATAAGCCATTCTGTAGCTGGTTTTTCTGCTACCATAAATGGTAATTTTTCCAGTTTGTCAATGCACAGCACTGTATACTTTGCTCCCCTTTGTGCCAGTTTGACCTGTTTATACATGAGATTATATTCTGAAAACATAGACGACGTGTTGATAAAAAGGCACATAGCCTGCATGCAAAGATTGCAGCGTCCAGCCTGATAACATAATAGAACGTAACAAAGATTGGCCTTGTTGTAACATGGCTAAATCTTGTTCCAGCATGTCAATAGCAGAGGATACAATGTTGTCCAGTGAATATATTCTGGATGACAAAGTTGTTAACCCATTGTCGACCACAGTGAGAAATTTCTCTAAGTTAATACGATCAAGCTCACGTATTCTTTCTGCGGCCTCTGCCTGTGTAACCTTCCATATTTCTTTAAAAGCAGCATAAATTCCGGCATATATGAAACGTTTTTGATGCGGTTTTCTTGGTCCTAGCAAGAAATCCCTAAGGTCTGTGTCTTCTTTAAGTAAAGATAAGTGTTGTTTCACATCCTCGAGTGTAGATTTTTGTGCCAGTCGAGGCACAATTTTCCTACACTGTATGTTCTTACTACCCCCGGATGCTGTCGTTGAACATAACGTGGGTCTGGCCTATGAATAGTAAAGCCCTGTATTCTATTCAGGAATCTTTCTTGACAGATGTTTGTGTCTGTGGGCCAGAGCAACCATTTTTCCCAATCAGGATCTGATCTGTTGGTTTGTAGTATTGTGTCTACTGTGACCGCTCCCTGTGTAGTGCTATCACTTGCAGGTGTTGGTACAGAAGGTGTGGTTATGTCTTTGATCTTGGCTAATCCAAGACAAGACATTTGTTGCACAGTGTCATTCAAAAACATTATTTGCTGTGGGATGATACAGGCTCTAAACAAAGCTTCGATACCCTGCACTTGCCAATCTTTAGAACACCAGACAGATTTTATGTCGATTGTGTCTTCAAAATTCAAATCCTTGTCTAGACAGTTGGGCAATAAAGGCTGCAGAATAAATCTGTTTTGTATTAGTTAACATATTTTTCTGTCCTGTATTGTGTCCTTTGTTTACATTTCTATAGAAGAATGTTTCTGGATCAGATGTATTCTACCCTGAAAAATATGGAAACTTTTTTGCAAACGTTTTTGAACTACCCTTTGGTGATGTAGGACAATGTTCCCATTGGTTAAACATAAACACATTTCTAGGTGTTGCAGATTTATGCAAGAAATGATGACCATAGTGGTTGTAACAATAAAGCTGTTCGTAGTCTGATGAACCTTCTAAGTTTCCATTGTTAGAGAACGCAGCAGACCTTTCCAGATCAGAATAGGTACTGGAGTTAATAAAGTCACTTAATGAAATTTTAAATAAATGTGGAATCTTCAGAAGTTCCGTCGGGCCGAATATGTCGAAATCCATTTTGTTCCAAACTATACCATCCTGTATAGGAACGGCTGTGATGTTCATTGCTGACAAGTCTCTTGCTTCACGATGGAAAGATTGGTGTGGTTTTAAAAGTAAGTTCACATTTTTACTTTCAGTATCCATACGAATGTATCTGCCATCTATTAGCACACTATGAGTCATTACCAAAGCTAGCCAAAGCAGAAAGAAGAATATTCCAGAATAATACATACTTCAACCCATGGTGAAACCAGATAAGTGCCTTTCAGAAAATTAAAAAATTCTTGTACTTGTTGTTTGAAAGTTTTTAGGGCTGGTGTCGTTTCAGGCTCACTTGGATCCTCAGAAAACGGATCAAAGTTAATGAAGTAGCCAGAAGCAGTTCGGTCAATTGTTGGAATTGCATCAGGATTCATCGAAATCCCTGGAACCAGTTGATCACGTGTTACGTTGGTGTAGACGGGTGTATTTGGACGAACTGTTACTTGAGTTTCAAGAGGGATGAGTTCCATAGCATTGTTGCTTAGTCCTTCAACTCTTACTGCTGAATTCTCGATGGTTATGAGTCTTTCAGTATGAACCTCTTGGATAGTAGCGAGAGGAGGGCGTCTGCTACTAGGTTGGAGTCCACAAGTCCTACTATTTAGTATTGGCCACATAGTGTGGTATGATGAGGTCGATTGACACAAATCTTTTCTCCTTTTTTCCAGCAAGGGGTGGCAGAAGTACTGTTCTTGTTCCTTGGATGGCTAGGACAGGTACTGGTTGTCTGTAAGAAGGTCCCAATTCTTGTCCGCAATCTTCTCTCTGACCAGATCCCCAACTTTTGGGATCCAAACAGGCCTTGCTGGGACTGCCGGTTTTTCCCCAGTGGTGGTTGGCTTCAGGAACATGTTGCTTTGTTTCGATCTAAGTTCATTTAGATCCTGTAAAACAGCCAAACGATCTTTGATATCAAAGGGTTTATTTTCTACCACTGCCTTTACATTCGAGATCAGGAACCCACATTCTTGTCCCAAATAGGACCTCATATGGAGTGACCCCCGTAGAGAACTTCATGGCAAATTATTTAATGAGCGTTGGATCCCATAAAGATGTTTGACCCACCCATCACTCGAACCTAATACTCTAGCTGTTATTGACTGCTTTATGTCCCGGTTTTTCCTTTCCACCACAAAATATTCTTCAGGATGAAATGGAGAGGAGTACCCCAATGTTACGCCCAAACAGGCCATAGCTTCTTTGTAAGCCCGAGAGCTAAACGCAGAGCCCTGGTCCTAATGTAGTGTGCCAATTGCATATGTGCCGATAAAGACTTGCAAATCTTTTACAACAGTTCGAGCATCAGCCGAGCGCTGAGGCCACATCCATAGGAACCTTGAGCATGAATCTACTGCGACCATTATATATCTATGGTTACCATCCCTTTGCGAGGGACCACAGTGGTCCAGGTAAACACAAGCCAAAGGTTTGTCTGAAATCAACAGGGGTGTCTGCGCAGGACGTTTCACTGTGGAGACTTTCATCTGTTGGCATATTTCACATTCCAAACATAGTTTTTGGTCTGTTTCCTAATGCCAGGCCACCAATATCTTTGTTTTTAGTAAAGATACTTTTGCAGAAACACCTGCATGGGCAGAGGCTAGCCCTTCATGTGCTGCTAGGATCAGTCCTAATCTACATTCCATGTTTGGAATTACCCTATTCCCCACTCCAGGGATTCGAGCAAAAGGAACGTTGTTCGCATCAATTACATATGAGTACTTGAGTGGAAATTTCTTTGGTAACGCTGCACCACTGCCTTTGCTTGAAGCATTGACAGCCAATAATATCTCACTGTCTATTCTAGTGTTTGAATGAATGATCGCAGATACGGAAGCTGTTTGTACAGCCCCCTTTGCGGCTTCATCAGCCAATGAATTCCCTGCAACGTGAACGCCATCACGCTGATGATTCAGCGTGTGTATCACGCGAGCTTTTGGTAGTTTGCTTCTCAACTGAACTACTTGTTCTCAAAGCGTTTTATGCTTTATCGTGCCATCTTTTGCATCTTTGAATCCGTTTTGAAGCCAATTCTGTAAATATTCATTATATGACTGAACCTAGTAAAAGGAATCGCACACTATAAGTGTGGGGAATTCGCGATCTGTACTTTCAAGTGCCAGTTTGAATGCTCGTAGTTCAGCTCGCTGAGCTGTACAATCCCCTAGAAATTGAATTTTAGTGACCATTGGTCGGAAGTTACCATCGCACATGCGACCTTTAACGATTGCGCACGCTGCACTATAAGCTTGCTTACTCCCTGTAGCAGGTTGTGCTGATCCGTCAGTATAAATTATAAATTTGTACTGATCGAGAGGCAGAATTTCAGTGGGTAAAGGACATTCATGTTCATAATTGCAGGAATGCTTGTGTTTTTAAATCAGGATCAAAAGCATATTCAACATCTGTGGCAGTAAAAGAATTAACCCATTGTATCCATCTAGGATGTAAAGCTTTTGCATTTGGAATGCTCGCTTTTTTAACCGCCTCTAAGGCTGGTACTGGAGTCACAACAATAATGCGTTTTCCCTGAGCTAGTGCTCTTTCTTTTGCTACGGCGGTTTGAACTGCTGTCAGTATCTTTTTTGTTGAAGTGAAGAGCATTTCTGCTTGTGTATACAAATGTGATTTGTATGCTATTGGTACTTTTTCCCCCTCATTAAATGTTAAATAGGTGAATTCGCATTGACCGGTAATTATTCGGATCACTAAATTGCGTTTATTTACGCATGTTTGTAAGTGATTTGTTGCTAACATGTTAGCTTAGAGTGAACGCAGGATGTCTGTGTGTTCCTGTGTCCAATGTTTTGTTGAAAAATCAGGTTTGAATAATTCGTAGAGAGGTTTAACCCTTTCTGCGTCATTTAGAATGAAAGGGGCATATTATCAAGCACGGCGTTAAAATTATCGCCGCTTTAGCGGCAGAAAACTGCTGCTAAAGCGGCGATAATGGGCTTGATAATATCCCGTAGAGAACTCCAATAGAAGCCCATGTTGACACCAGAACATGGGCTTCTATGGGAATTCTCAAGGGCATATTATCAAGCCCATTATATCCGCTTTAGTGGCAGTTTTCTGCCGCTAAAGCGGCGATAATTGTAACGCTGTTTCTTGGTAATATAGCCCTGAGTTCTTCCAAAATTTAGGAAACCCAAGATGGATTGTACATTTTTCAGTGTTTTTGGAGGTTGGAGCAGTGCACACCTTTCTAAAAAGTTAGCTGCCAGGCTCTTGCCTTCACTTGAAAGCCCATATCCTAGGAAAAGGACATTGAGATGGGCAATTCTGGATTCTTTAAAGGTGAATTTATAGCCCTCAGAGGCGAAGCCCAGTATAATGGTATTCACCCTGTTCAAGTGCCTATCTAGGTCATCATCTTTCAGATAAATGTCATCGACATATAACAATGCCTCGTTATCATAAATTTGTAGTAACTCTGTTACCCTTGCTGAAAATAACCCCGGGCTGTTTTTTAACCCTTCTGGGAGTCTACAAAATTGACGTTGAGTCCCCATTATTGAGAAAGCTGTTAAGTACCTGATTTCAGGTGCTATGTTTTGACAAAAGAAACCATTTGAAATGTCCAATGGGGTTTTATATTTTTTACGCGCAATGTTATTCATTAATGCTGTACTATGTGCATTTTGCACTGCAAATGATTTGGAACAAGTGTTCAAATGCCTGTAATCCAAAACTAAACAAGATGTATTTTTATTTTTTGTTTTTTTTAGTCCTCATGAGCCTCTTTATTGGAAAGAAGAAAAAAAAAAAAGAACAGTGACGTTCTTCCACTTGCACATCTTAACGAGCATCTAAATGCCTGTGTTCTCATATCCCTTGTATCAGATCGGGTAGGTATGAGTAGAGAGGGAGGTCGAGATTTCCAATAGCCCTTGGACTCAATACCCCATCACCCCTCCTGTCTGTTTGTCTGCTTTTCTCGCTCACACTATCTAACCAGCAGACAAAAGACTAGAAGAAACCAAACCCAAGTGTCTGGTGAGGCTGGTAAGGTGTAATCATCGGACCTCAAAAAAAAAAAAAAAAAAACTTGCTTAAATCGTTTCAAGTATCACACCATCCCAAGAAAAGAAGCCAAAAATTAACATCTTTGGAACTCTGCCTATCTATAGTGGCTATCTTTTAATCGAGACCAACAGATTATGCACACTAGGAGAAAGTGGGGACACCCACAGCTTGCAAATTTCCCTGCGCGCCAACAGTAGAACGTAAAAGATTAATTTTGCATGACCTTTAGTAGGCTTTATCTCAGGCTCCAGCTGCCCAAAGATGACAAGTAAAATGCTTACCTTTACATGCAGCGTAAGCATTTGAGACAGAGCCTTACTCACTTCGCTCCAGTAGGTTTGCAAATTTGTACATTCTAAAAACATGTGGACGTCATCAGCATTCATGTTTCCACACTTTGGGCAGGGGACTTCACCTCTTCTCCCAAACTTTAACAGCTTCAAAGGTGACCAATAAGCCCTATGGATGGAAAAGAGATGAGTTCTCCTCAAATGCGCGAGTTTAACTGATTTAAAAAGCGTGGACATAGATACTTGCCAGTATTTCTCCAGCGATGATTGCGGCAAGAATTTTCCCCACAACTCCACCGGCAGCGTAAAATCGGCATCCTCGGTTTCCACCAATATCCAATAGATGGTCGCTAGTTCCTTCTTTTGACTCGGTTGCTGCTTCAGCTTAAACTCTAGGTCGTTTTGTCCACCTATCCTTGCTGATGGGTCGGAGAACCAACTTTGCATTGCGCATGTTTAAACCTGGATAGGCAAAAATTTGTAAGCTGGCTGCAACTCTCCAAAGAGATAAGCTCCCCATCACAAATGATCATGTATAGAAAAGTAAGTCCGGCAGTGCCACCCCACCTTTCTCTAACCTTCTCCGAAGCTTCTTGCAGGCTATTCTTGGTCATTTACAGGCCCATATAAATGAACTCAAGTCACCTTGTAGCTTTTTGATACATTCTGTATTGAACAGCAAAGGAATTACATCGAAGAGGAAGGTCAACTTTGGGAGGATTATCATCTTTATCAGATTGTTTCTTCCGAAAAGTGATAACTGAAGATGAGACCAGGATTTCAAAAGTCTTGTAATCTCCTTTCGTACTATATCAAAGTTAAGTTTGGTTATTTTACTGATGTCTTGAGGTATCCTAACTCCCAGATATCTGATCTCTTTCTTTCCAGATTCCCCTTCGATGTTCCAGGACATAATTTCAGACTTGTTTTCATTCACCTCGTAGCCTGATGCCCTCCCAAAGTCTGTTGTTAGTGCCTTCAGGCGCTGACATGTTAACGAGGTATTTGTGGTTATAATCACAATGTCGTCCGCATAGAGCCCCAGCTTTTTCTCCTAGCCTAAAAAACTAAAGGGTAAGATTTCAGGGTCCTCTCTGATCTTTCTTGCCAGTGACTCTATGTATAAATTAAAGAGCAAAGGTGAGAGAGGACAGCCCTGTCTGGTTCCTCTAAATATTGGAACTGGTTGAGATAAGGAACCATTGACTAGAATTCTAGCTTCTGGGGCTTGATAAAGACCCGCAAGAGCGTTGCAAAGATTTGCTCCTAAGTTCAAGGAGGAGGCAACTTTTTTCAAATAACCCCAGCTCACGCGGTTGAATGCCTTAGCAGCGTCTAGGGCCACCAGGGCAAAAGGAAGATTATAAGTGGTGGCTAAATCTAGCGTGCCGATCAATGAGAAGGTCAGATCTTTCAGGAATCTTCCCCAGATAAACCCTTTTTGGTCTTCATTTATTAACTCATTCATCAACCCATTCAATCTGTCCACCATAATTTTGGTATAGATCTTATAGTCACTGTTTAACAGAAAGATAGGGCGATAAGAGTCATAGTTTTTTGGGCATTTTCCCGGCTTCAGGATTAGCGAAATTGTGGCTTCCTTCTAGGAGGATGACATGTCCATATGTTTGACAAATAGCTCATTAAAAAGCTTAGCTAAAATAGGAGCTAGAATATCTGCCAAGACTTTATAGACTTCTTGGGGGATGCCATCTAGCCCCGTGGCCTTCACTTTCTTTAACTGAGCCATTATTATACCCACTTCTAGGACACCTACTTCTCTATTTAAGAGTTCTGCTTTTTCCATAGTCAGTGGATTACCCTTGCCCTGTCCTACCCATCTACAGAGAGTATCTTCAGAAGGCGTAAGATCCTCTCGATAGACTTTTGTAAAATAGCTTTGAAAAACCTGGTCGATTCCTCTACTGTGCAAAAAACAAAACTTCCTACACTTGTCTAATTCAAAAAGGCAATATGTCCACAAGATATAATAGCCCCCACAGACAACGGTGTACAAAACAATGTTACTTGACTAATTAACTCATTTTGTTCATTTTTTCATTTTTTTAATATTTTTTAGGAGACATATACAGTTATATTTGAAAATATCTCTTGATGCATAAAGTGCATATAGCATCACAATGATAGAACAAGATTGTAACTATCCTTAACAATATATAAACATGACATCTATAAAAAACATATATACGACATAAATTCCAAAACATTCAAGACAATAGGACTGAAAAACACAAACAAACAACAATATAATAGTGGTTAAAACCATGGGTTGTAAAGTGTAAACATGAGACCAGCGCCAACGCGCGTTTCGGAGCTCATATGTTGCTTTTACAGGCTCCTTCTTCAGGGCTTGCTTAGGTGGTCTTTCAAAAAACCAAGGCTTCAAGGCCTAGTTTGGTGTCCAACCTCATAAGGTAAAGTTACACATTCAACATTGACAGCCGTTGGTCTGTGGGTATAAAGAACCTCAATGAGTAATTTATAATAATCATTTAAATTAGCAATTTCTTAGAAACGGTAGAAGGAGCTTATACAAAGAATGAAAAAGTTAAGGGCTCATATTGGCCCGTGATAAAAAACAGTCACCCGAAAAGAAGGAAATTGTGAGGGAGTAGAATTCCAAGTACCAATCACCTAGATGAGCACAGTAAGAACTGTTAGAGTAAATATATACACACATACTTGTCATACAACGACTCTTTTATAAGAGGATACCAGGTGGGCAGCGACTTCGTTCTTTGACTTAACTTTTATGGAGAAACTAAAAAAATAAATAAAAAACAAACAGTGACCCTTTAGAAATCTAAGGACATACCAGATTGATAAGTATAAATCTGGGAAGTTTAGGAGTGAGGGTTAAAAAACCTAGAAAATTATCGTACTATGTTAACGCAGGGTCTTACGAGTGGTGGAAAGGGTTACTAACTGCTGCTGTACCCTTGATAAAGATGGTGTGACAAGCTGCGTATAACGGCAATTATAACAAAAAAGTGAAAGAACATGTTTACTCTAATTATAATCCTAGATCTAGAAACATGGATGACGATTAACTGTAAGAATATCTTTGCGCAGTGAGATGGAGGTAGCGCGTATTGCTAGGAGGACTAAAGCCTAGATATGACTAACCCAATCACTTACTCTACTAGGGTATCATCGGGTGTGGTGGCAGTGTCCGGGCTGATAGGTTTCAAGATCGAAAACTGATTTTATCCAGATAAGTTGTGCGAATGAGATTAGTATAAATGGTCACGTGGTTAGAAATAACCTGAAAGTATAAGGACACAGACTGAATAAAGAAATCGCGCGATATGTAGGCAGAGTTGATGTGATGGAATCTAATCTAAACTGCTTACCAAGCTGGGTCATCGCCGACCACATTAGTAATATCCAAACCTGGATATGTGTAGAGTAAGTCAGGGAGATTTCTTATCAACTTTGACAGTCCCGCAGAGATGTCATGATGGAGGGATATAGATAATCACCAGGTTAAACAAGGCCTGAAAGTATGTATAAAACAGGCTTTATTACGAACAAAAGGGAAATGAGTACAATTTATAGACTAAAGTTGTTTAATAGATGGTACAAAAATATACCTGAGTGGGTTTCTATTCAATAGTTTGGCAGGCCGTTATCTTTAGAAAAGTTGAAACACGGACTAGACAAATGAGGTACGAGTCCTTACAGTTATCTAAGAAACAAGACATACACATTCTGTAGAATACGCATTGAATGATAATGTGGGCATAGTTAGAAAGGGTAATAAAACGGCTTCCGGTAGTATCGGTAAAGTCCTTACCAGAGATTCTAAAAGTTACGCATCACGGGTCCCGCTGCTGCCACTTTCTGCCTAGAACGATATGGACTCTGGCGTCTTCCTTATATGGAAGACCAGGAAGTGATGAAACGGGGCCATAGACAATAAGGAAGGACTCAAAGTGTCTATAGAGTGGTATACTAAAAATAAACAATGGACCACAGACGGGTTTCAAAGCATTACGGGTCAAACAGCATGAAAAAGGAAAAAAATCCCATTAACGATTAGAAAAGACTGCCAATGTGAAGACTTGAAAAATGGTCACATGAGGTAAACAGAAACCGATCGAGCACATAATGAATACTATATTGAAGAGCATAATAATTTATATATATGCTCCTGTTAATATCAGAAATATACAAGAATATGTATACTCAGCGATTACGGAATTGCAAACCATACAGCAAATGGCCCAAAAATACGGAGGGTGTAAGGCATCATGTAACATAACCATACATCTCGAAGTGTAATTAAGGGACTAAGATGAACGGGAAGCATGTATATTTTCTATGGGGTGACAGCAAGGTTGGAAAATATGTATACATAAACCTATATAATCGCATTTTCCCAAGGAAGATGTTCATTAAGACCTTTTTCTTGTGTCTGGAGAACATATATCCAGAAGACCTCTCTTTTACGTCTAACGGCATCCACATTAGTTTTATTGGATGGATGTACATGTTCCAGGATTAGCCACATGAGGTCAGAAATAGTATGTTGCTTCTCAGTCCAATGAGCCACCAATGGGGCCCCTTCGCGCTTATTCAGAATAGCTGACTTGTGTTTGCTAAAGCGTACACGGAATTCTCTGCTGGTTTCGCCTACGTATCCTTTGTTACATGGACAAAGGATAAGGTAGACCACATGGCTGGTGCGGCAGTTGGTCATGTCTTTGAATGAAAAGGTGCGTTTGTCCCAGATTAGTTCACTGGTTACGATAGCAAACTGGCAAGCGTGGCAGTTACCGCATTTGTGAGTTCCACTTATTGGTCTGACTCCAGTAATGGATTTCTGGACAAATGGATTGACAGTTGATACTTTGGACTTGACCAAAGAGTTCCTTAGGTTTTTATTGCGTCTAAACGCAAAGATGGGCTTTGGTATGATTTTTTGAGAACGATCTGAATTCAAAATATGCCACTCATTATTGATTATTATAAATTACTCATTGAGGTTCTTTATACCCACAGACCAACGGCTGTCAATGTTGAATGTGTAACTTTACCTTATGAGGTTGGACACCAAACTAGGCCTTGAAGCCTTGGTTTTTTGAAAGACCACCTAAGCATGCCCTGAAGAAGGAGCCTGTAAAAGCAACATATGAGCTCCGAAACGCGCGTTGGCGCTGGTCTCATGTTTACACTTTACAACCCATGGTTTTAGCCACTATTATATTGTTGTTTGTTTGTGTTTTTCAGGCCTATTGTCTTGAATGTTTTGGAATTTATGTCGTATATATGTTTTTTATAGATGTCATGTTTATATATTGTTAAGGATAGTTACAATCTTGTTCTATCATTGTGATGCTATATGCACTTTATGCATCAAGAGATATTTTCAAATATAACTGTATATGTCTCCTAAAAAATAATGAAAAAATGAACAAAATGAACAAAATGAGTTAATAAATCAAGTAACATTGTTTTGTACACCGTTGTCTGTGGGTGCTATTATATCTTGTGGACATATTGCCTTTTTGAATTAGACAAGTGTAGGAAGTTTTGTTTTTTGCATAGTACTTTTCCCTGTTTTCTTCCTCGCTTATTAACTTATTCAGGGTCCCTCTTCTGTAGTCCTTTGAGTTTCCCCAGCACTTTGCTGTGAGTGTTGGTTCCTTTTTGTACGGTGGTTGGAGCTTCAATTCTATCTTTCTATTTTTTATTTTATTTTATTCTGTTTGAGTCCTATTTTTTTATGTCTGTTGTATTTTGACCCGTTGCAAATTCTATTTTGGACATAACTGGCTTACTCATTTGACTCCAACAGTCACAGACGCTGTTGGCTCTAACTAAAACCTCTGTCCTATCCTTTTCATAATATGGATAGGATTAAAACCTTCGGGTTCACAGATGAGGACTTTTCAAAATTATTAGGTGTTAGTTCTGTTACTGATAGGCAATTCACTATTGGGAACAACATTAACGATGATTGGTTGAAATTACTTAACCTCAAAAAGAAGACCAGAAGAACTGAGTCTCACGCTGAATTCATGTTAGAGTATTTACGAGCAGGAGTCATCCCGAATGGACTCCGGGTTAAGAATATACCAGGTTTATTTGTTGAGATGAAGAAATTTTTAGAGAAGTGGTCACTTATAGCCAATAGATGTTCCAGAGATTTAATGATACTCATCATTGAAACAGCAAGAGAGGTGGTTGAAAACCTACTTAAAGAAATAGCCGAAATGGAGGAAAATCTAAAGAAAAATAATCCAGTAGAAGAGGCCAAAAAGAAATTGGAAGAAATTAAAACACGCTACCAAAATGCAGAAAGAGGGACTTACCAACAATCAGAGAATACTCCACAATTCCTTCAGACCCGAAGGAATCAATACTGGAGAGAATAGCCATCATCTCTGAGAGTAAGACCACTTCCGATTTATCATCCAACTACACTTCTGCTCTAGTTCCTAGCACCTCCAAGGCAAGTTTACCAATGGAGACTGAAGTTCTCCTTAATAACAAAATCTCCAAGGATATTCAAACTATACCGGTTTTCAACCTCTCTAAAACTAATCTGGATATGTCTGCCATAGAACTTCTATCCCGAGGCCTCACGTTTGTCCCCACCACTTATCTCGATCGCTTTAAAATGATGACTGACATTCAATCATTCTTTCGTAAGATCCGCCTCAAAAGTTTCTTTGAAGATAGTCCCGCTCAGAACAATGATAATGATACAGGACTTAGACCTAAATCTATCTTTACACCCACTTTAGACCAAGTTGGCGCTGAAGTAGAGGTCTTTGAAAAGGTAGTCAGCTCCAAAATTCAAAAACTCCTCTCCTTTGTACCTAATCCGAAGTATAACTTGAACTACCCTGAATACCAAGCCCTTAAACAACTGGCCAATAATCCTGAGGTGACCATTAAACCTGCCGATAAGGGAGGAGGTATTGTGGTATTGGATAGTCTAGCCTATATACAACAAATTGAGGCCTTGCTCAATGTCCCTGAACATTATGCCAAATTTAGGTCATATCCAGAACAAAGAATTAAAGCTGACATCCTGGATACTACTCAAAGGGCACTAGATAGGGGTACATTGTGCATACAAGAATTCAACTATCTCAATGTAGAATTCCATCGAATACCCATCTTATATGGGGTACCCAAAATACACAAGAACCCTTCGTCCCCTCCTTTTAGACCAATAGTATCCACTATTGGGTCTCTAACTGAGCCACTGTCCGAATATGTGGACATCTTTCTTCAACCATTGGCATCTAACCTCCGAGGATACATAAAAGACACGGGACATCTCATTAGTGAAATAGAGGGCATTCAGTTTAACAGCCACACAGACTTCCTGGTATCTATGGACATCGAAGCGTTGTATACCAACATCCCGCAACTAGGGGCTTTAGAAGCAGTTAAACATTGCCTCGAGAATAACGACAACCATGCAGACCGGTTGTTTCTGCTTGAGTGTTTAGCCATTGTGTTGAGAGAAAACTATTTTGAATTCAATGGACAAGTCTTCAAGCAGATACTAGGAGTCAGTATGGGCGCAGCCTGCGCACCTAATGTAGCCAACATCTACATGGGAGAGTTTGAGAACAAATTCATTTTCAATGAAATAGCTCCATTCAGCGAAAACATTACAAACTGGCATCGATTTATCGATGACATCTTTTTCATTTGGAGTGGCCCGGAAGAACAACTCCATGAATTCATGTTGTGGATTAATCTTTGTGATGTCCATCTCAAATTTAGCCCCAACATAAGCAAGTCCAAAATTGAATTTCTGGATATCTGGATACAAATTATTGATGAAAAAATTGAGGTCAGCCTTTACACCAAACCCACGGCCAAAAATACCCTACTACAATACTCCAGCTACCATCCTCGCAGTCAAAAAGATAACATCCCCTTCAGCCAATTTTTACGTTTACGTAGGAATTGCACCACTATATCAAATTATGATATACATGCTGAAGAACTAAAATAAAAATTTGCCAACAGAGGTTATCCACCTAAATTGATAAAGGATGCCTATAAAAGAGCAAAATATTATGACAGAACAGTATTGCTGCAGACAAAAGAAACTAAATCTGAGGATAAATTGATCTGTGTTACTACCCATTCCAACATTGACCACAAGATTAGACAAGTCATCAATAATGAGTGGCATATTTTGAATTCAGATCGTTCTAAAAAAATCATACCAAAGCCCATCTTTGCGTTTAGACGCAATAAAAACCTAAGGAACTCTTTGGTCAAGTCCAAAGTATCAACTGTCAATCCATTTGTCCAGAAATCCATTACTGGAGTCAGACCAATAAGTGGAACTCACAAATGCGGTAACTGCCACGCTTGCCAGTTTGCTATCGTAACCAGTGAACTAATCTGGGACAAACGCACCTTTTCATTCAAAGACATGACCAACTGCCGCACCAGCCATGTGGTCTACCTTATCCTTTGTCCATGTAACAAAGGATACGTAGGCGAAACCAGCAGAGAATTCCGTGTACGCTTTAGCTAACACAAGTCAGCTATTCTGAATAAGCGCGAAGGGGCCCCATTGGTGGCCCATTGGACTGAGAAGCAACATACTATTTCTGACCTCAGGTGGCTAATCCTGGAACATGTACATCCATCCAATAAAACTAATGTGGATGCCGTTAGACGTAAAAGAGAGGTCTTCTGGATATATGTTCTCCAGACACAAGAAAAAGGTCTTAATGAACATCTTCCTTGGGAAAATGCGATTATATAGGTTTATGTATACATATTTTCCAACCTTGCTGTCACCCCATAGAAAATATACATGCTTCCCATTCATCTTGGTCCCTTAATTACACTTCGAGATGTATGGTTATGTTACATGATGCCTTACACCCTCCGTATTTTTGGGCCATTTGCTGTATGGTTTGCAATTCCGTAATCGCTGAGTATACATATTCTTGTATATTTCTGATATTAACAGGAGCATATATATAAATTATTATGCTCTTCAATATAGTATTCATTATGTGCTCGATCGGTTTCTGTTTACCTCATGTGACCATTTTTCAAGTCTTCACATTGGCAGTCTTTTCTAATCGTTAATGGGATTTTTTTCCTTTTTCATGCTGTTTGACCCGTAATGCTTTGAAACCCGTCTGTGGTCCATTGTTTATTTTTAGTATACCACTCTATAGACACTTTGAGTCCTTCCTTATTGTCTATGGCCCCGTTTCATCACTTCCTCGTCTTCCATATAAGGAAGACGCCAGAGTCCATATCGTTCTAGGCAGAAAGTGGCAGCAGCGGGACCCGTGATGCGTAACTTTTAGAATCTCTGGTAAGGACTTTACCGATACTACCGGAAGCCGTTTTATTACCCTTTCTAACTATGCCCACATTATCATTCAATGCGTATTCTACAGAATGTGTATGTCTTGTTTCTTAGATAACTGTAAGGACTCGTACCTCATTTGTCTAGTCCGTGTTTCAACTTTTCTAAAGATAACGGCCTGCCAAACTATTGAATAGAAACCCACTCAGGTATATTTTTGTACCATCTATTAAACAACTTTAGTCTATAAATTGTACTCATTTCCCTTTTGTTCGTAATAAAGCCTGTTTTATACATACTTTCAGGCCTTGTTTAACCTGGTGATTATCTATATCCCTCCATCATGACATCTCTGCGGGACTGTCAAAGTTGATAAGAAATCTCCCTGACTTACTCTACACATATCCAGGTTCGGATATTACTAATGTGGTCGGCGATGACCCAGCTTGGTAAGCAGTTTAGATTAGATTCCATCACATCAACTCTGCCTACATATCGCGTGATTTCTTTATTCAGTCTGTGTCCTTATACTTTCAGGTTATTTCTAACCACGCGACCATTTATACTAATCTCATTCGTACAACTTATCTGGATAAAATCAGTTTTCGATCTTGAAACCTATCGGCCCGGACACTGCCACCACACCCGATGATACCCTAGTAGAGTAAGTGATTGGGTTAGTCATATCTAGGCTTTAGTCCTCCTAGCAATACGCGCTACCTCCATCTCACTGCGCGAAGATATTCTTACAGTTAATCGCCATCCATGTTTCTAGATCTAGGATTATAATTAGAGTAAACATGTTCTTTCACTTTTTTGTTATAATTGCCGTTATACGCAGCTTGTCACACCATCTTTATCAAGGGTACAGCAGCAGTTAGTAACCCTTTCCACCACTCGTAAGACCCTGCGTTAACATAGTACGATAATTTTCTAGGTTTTTTAACCCTCACTCCTAAACTTCCCAGATTTATACTTATCAATCTGGTATGTCCTTAGATTTCTAAAGGGTCACTGTTTGTTTTTTATTTATTTTTTTAGTTTCTCCATAAAAGTTAAGTCAAAGAACGAAGTCGCTGCCCACCTGGTATCCTCTTATAAAAGAGTCGTTGTATGACAAGTATGTGTGTATATATTTACTCTAACCGTTCTTACTGTGCTCATCTAGGTGATTGGTACTTGGAATTCTACTCCCTCACAATTTCCTTCTTTTCGGGTGACTGTTTTTTATCACGGGCCAATATGAGACCTTAACTTTTTCATTCTTTGTATAAGCTCCTTCTACCGTTTCTAAGAAATTGCTAATTTAAATGATTATTATAAATTACTCATTGAGGTTCTTTATACCCACAGACCAACGGCTGTCAATGTTGAATGTGTAACTTTACCTTATGAGGTTGGACACCAAACTAGGCCTTGAAGCCTTGGTTTTTTGAAAGACCACCTAAGCAAGCCCTGAAGAAGGAGCCTGTAAAAGCAACATATGAGCTCCGAAACGCGCGTTGGCGCTGGTCTCATGTTTACACTTTACAACCCATGGTTTTAACCACTATTATATTGTTGTTTGTTTGTGTTTTTCAGGCCTATTGTCTTGAATGTTTTGGAATTTATGTCGTATATATGTTTTTTATAGATGTCATGTTTATATATTGTTAAGGATAGTTACAATCTTGTTCTATCATTGTGATGCTATATGCACTTTATGCATCAAGAGATATTTTAAAATATAACTGTATATGTCTCCTAAAAAATAATGAAAAAATGAACAAAATGAGTTAATAAATCAAGTAGTATTGTTTTGTACACCGTTGTCTGTGGGTGCTATTATATCTTGTGGACATATTGCCTTTTTGAATTAGACAAGTGTAGAAAGTTTTGTTTTTTGCATAGTACTTTTCCCTGTTTTCTTCCTCGCTTATTAACTTATTCAAGGTCCCTCTTCTGTAGTCCTTTGCGATTCCTCTACTGTCACACACCAGGCTACCCGATTGATCGCATCTAATTTCCTCAATTCTATTTCTTAATTGTTCCTTCTTTACCTTCCACGCCAGAAGTTTGCCACACCCCCACTATATTCAAAATTAACCATTTGGCTGGCTTCCCATCTCTTTCTCACCCGTTCTTGCAAAGTAGTAGCCAAACTATCCTTTACCTGCGTCACCTCTCGGTGCCATCTCATCCTGACTTCCTCATCTATAGTTGGATCAATTCATTTTTCTTCCAAAGAGCGGATCTTCTCTTCCTGTATTGCCACTTCTTGATGATAATTTCTCCTTTTTTCTGCTGCTAGTGCCCCAAATCTACCCCTGAGAAATGCCTTAAAGGCATCCCAAACAACCCCAGGGGCTGTGGATCCCCAATTATTTAAAAAAAATTCTTCTGTTTCTGTTTTAAGGGCTAGTACCACTTCCTCTTCCAGCAAAATTGTACGGTCGATGGTCCATCTGGACTGGGTACCAGCCCTACTAATATCCAACGTGAGCAGCACCACTGAGTGGTCTGACAGGTGGACCCCCTTGTGCTCCACCTGCAATATTTCATCTTTCAGTTTACAGTCCACCAGAAAATAATCGATCCTGGACTGGTGCCTATACTTCTTATTAAAGAAGGTAAAGCCTCTTTGTTCCCCTACTCTGTGTCTCCATGTGTCCAACAGACCCAGTTGTTCCATCATATGCTTAATTAAACAGTGCATTTTTGGGTTAGCCTGAGCTTTACTATGTGTGGACTTATCCAATGCATTATTCAACACAACATTAAAGTCACCCGCCAGAATGATTGGATCCGATGATATTAAAAGTTCAGCCAATAGATCTTGTAAAGGGCTCGCTTCATCATGATTTGGCCCGTAATAACCTGCTAGCGTGAATGATCGCGCCAAATCTTAACTTTGGCTACTACCCATCTTCCTGCTTTGTCCGATGTGTGAGAGTCCAGACTCACTTGCAATCCACGTTTGACTAAAATTACCACCCCCTTTTTCACAGCTGTTTGGGCTGTACATGCAAAGTGTGCCACCGATTTCGTAGCCTTAAAGAGCTCAACAGCTTCCTTCTCCATTAAGTGAGTCTCCTGGGCTATAATAATATTGGCTGGAGAGTCCTTCAAATATTGGAGAATTTTCGCTTTCCTGCCTCTGACTCGTAACCCATTTAGGTTCCAAGACAATATGTTTATGGTCCCCCCCTTCTTTTTACTACCCATCAATAAACACTGCTATAAACTTTTTTCTTCTTATTAACATTAAAAGACGCTCTAGAGGATACAGTTTTTTGATTTTTACCCAACTGCACCCCACCCTGTGCTCCCTCCCCCTCATGGAGAACCCACCCCCTACCTCTCCACAGCCAGAAGGCCATATGGAGTTCCCCACAGAGCGCACTACCATCAAGCAAGAGTTTACCATGCCAGGGAGCTTCCGAATAAATCTATATATAACAGAACAGAAGTCCTACTCAAAATCCCCCCCCTTCTATTTTCATCCTATTGTTATGTGTTTTTTTCTTCATCTTTCCCTTTTTTAAATTTATTTATTTATTTATTTATTTATTTATTTATTGTCGTCAGATTTTTTTTCTTTTTTTTCTTTCCACTCCCTTCTCCGCTACTATCCCCGCCATTCTCTTTTCCGCTAATAACCTTCCTGTAAAAAGAGAAAAAAAAATGCCATAGTTGCCCCTCTTAACTTTACTACTTTAACTTCTTTCACTTAAGTTTAACTATGCAGGAAAGTGGTATAGCAGTGGGGACAGGTAGCAAGTGCCTTAACAAATAAAGTTACTTTTTATTCGCTTGTAAACTCCTTTAGAAAGTCGTCTACCTTGTCTCCGGAGTGAAAGATAAGTATTTTACTGTTGATCATCACCTTTAAATATGCCGGAAATCTCAACTGTACTACTGCTCCTAGGCTTCTCAACAGATCCATTCTTTTTCCAAGCTCCCATTGTCTGTTTGAAGTGGCAGCTGAAACATCCGACCTGATTTCATATCTCTTCCCCTCCACTTCTATAGATTTCAGACTCAAAGCTTTTGAATGTATTTTCTTCTTTAATGAGAAGGTTAAGAAATTGACCAATATTTTCCTGGCTTCGTCCTATTTGGGTTTAACCTAAACGGATCCCTATGTACACGCTGAATATCCTTGCTTATTTCCTCTTCAGATTCTTCTAGATGCAGCTCTTTTTTTATCAAGCTTACTACAAAGGCCTTGATGTCTTCTCCCTCCCTTCCTTCGGGGACTTTCAAGATTTTTAAATTGCTCCTCCTTTGGAAGTTTTCCAACCTTTCTACTCTGTCCAAAAATTCAGACTCTGAAGATGTTAACTTTGCGATATCGACTGAATTTGTACTGACTGGGAGGGAGAGGGAGAACATGGCGGCCAGCGTGTAGCCGGTCGCGGAAGCACCCACGGAGCGTGCAGAAGAGTAAGTGACTACAATGAATCTGTAAGCGAATTTTAAGGAAATCGATGCGGACATAGTTGAGTGGAATCCCCTTCCGAGGCAAAGGAGGTCACGGTGCTAGTGGTCTGGTAGGTCTGGCAGGTCTGCCTGAGAGGAAGCGCATTTTGGGCGAATGTTTAGAACCAGCTGATCCTAACAAATATCATCCAGAAGAGGACTGGCCCATGGAGAATGCGTCGCTAATACCCAGTCCCAGCACCGCACTTCAGCCCAATGGTAAAGAGTTACTGTTTACATCTACATCCACATCCCCCAAATATATACTTAGGAATAATGAGAATAGAAATAAGAATAGCATAGGGGTTAAGGGAAGGGACTGCAAGCTGGTCGTGAGTCCAGGGAGCGCAGAGCAGGAAGAGGGCAAAGTTACGACGATAGGTAAAACAAGAAAGGCAAAAGAAAAAAAACATGAAGTTCAGAAAGCTGCCCCTTAGAGCATATTTTAAGGCTGTGCCCCAAACTGTCCTTTTAGCAGAGGGTAGGATGGAAGAGAATACAGTGTTAAATAAAGAAAAGAGCATAGAGAGAAGGACACCCTCTAAAGATCTACCTGACTCTATTGATTGGAGTGATAACACCTCCCCAAACAGGTATCAGGTACTGGTTGCCCCTCTTAACTTTACTACTTTAACTTCTTTCACTTAAGTTTAACTATGCAGGAAAGTGGTATAGCAGTGGGGACAGGTAGCAAGTGCCTTAACAAATAAAGTTACTTTTTATTCGCTTGTAAACTCCTTTAGAAAGTCGTCTACCTTCTCTCCGGAGTGAAAGATAAGTATTTTACTGTTGATCATCACCTTTAAATATGCCGGAAATCTCAACTGTACTACTGCTCCTAGGCTTCTCAACAGATCCATTCTTTTTCCAAGCTCCCATTGTCTGTTTGAAGTGGCAGCTGAAACATCCGACCTGATTTCATATCTCTTCCCCTCCACTTCTATGGATTTCAGACTCAAAGCTTTTGAGAGTATTTTCTTCTTTAATGAGAAGGTTAAGAAATTGACCAATATTTTCCTGGCTTCGTCCTATTTGGGTTTAACCTAAACGGATCCCTATGTACACGCTGAATATCCTTGCTTATTTCCTCTTCAGATTCTTCTAGATGCAGCTCTTTTTTTATCAAGCTTACTACAAAGGCCTTGATGTCTTCTCCCTCCCTTCCTTCGGGGACTTTCAAGATTTTTAAATTGCTCCTCCTTTGGAAGTTTTCCAACCTTTCTACTCTGTCCAAAAATTCAGACTCTGAAGATGTTAACTTTGCGATATCGACTGAATTTGTACTGACTGGGAGGGAGAGGGAGAACATGGCGGCCAGCGTGTAGCCGGTCGCGGAAGCACCCACGGAGCGTGCAGAAGAGTAAGTGACTACAATGAATCTGTAAGCGAATTTTAAGGAAGAACAGCCATGGAGCTCCGAAGAGGGCAAGGTGCAGCTGCCAGAATCCCCTTCCGAGGCAAAGGAGGTCACGGTGCTAGTGGTCTGGTAGGTCTGGCAGGTCTGCCTGAGAGGAAGCGCATTTTGGGCGAATGTTTAGAACCAGCTGATCCTAACAAATATCATCCAGAAGAGGACTGGCCCATGGAGAATGCGTCGCTAATACCCAGTCCCAGCACCGCACTTCAGCCCAATGGTAAAGAGTTACTGTTTACATCTACATCCACATCCCCCAAATATATACTTAGGAATAATGAGAATAGAAATAAGAATAGCATAGGGGTTAAGGGAAGGGACTGCAAGGTGGTCGTGAGTCCAGGGAGCGCAGAGCAGGAAGAGGGCAAAGTTACGACGATAGGTAAAACAAGAAAGGCAAAAGAAAAAAAACATGAAGTTCAGAAAGCTGCCCCTTAGAGCATATTTTAAGGCTGTGCCCCAAACTGTCCTTTTAGCAGAGGGTAGGATGGAAGAGAATACAGTGTTAAATAAAGAAAAGAGCATAGAGAGAAGAACACCCTCTAAAGATCTACCTGACTCTATTGATTGGAGTGATAACACCTCCCCAAACAGGTATCAGGTACTGGCTGGGCCCTTAGTCGAACAAAATATGAACCCCCCACCTAGGCAGGAAGGGGTGCAGCAGGGAACACAGCTGGGAGCACGGGGGTATCCTTAGATACCCCCGGTCAAGATCCGGCCACCTCAGACTCTTTGGGGACACTGGGGAGCGAGGAGCTACCACTGAGTGGTCTGCTAAAAGCTTTAACAGATGAGATAAGATCAATGTTTGAGACCTCGGAAGGAAATCAGAGGGAGATTCCACATGCCTGTGATTCCCTGGAAAGAAAGATGGACGACCTCAGTAACAGAACAGTCCTACTGGAGGGGGAAGTGAAATAGACAATATGTATTGTCTGGTTGTTCATTGAGGAGGTGCATGTTTCAATCACCCTTTGGTATTCTTGGTATTCAAGTTGATGTAAGATCTCCCTGACCTGTTATTTAGCTTCTTGCTTTATTGGGTACAGCCTTTGTGCAGTAGATTGATTTTTTAGCTGTATTTTGTGGTGAAGTGAGTCCTCATCCCATCCTACATGATTTTTGTATAGAGCTGGGGCCTGGGCTACTGCCCATTTCCTGGTATAAGTATATTTTAGGGGAATTGGAATATGGTTGGGGAAGGCTGGCATAATGATGTCCTCGCCATGTGGGCACTCCCTAACAAATTTTGGTGGCCAGTCCTGTTCTGCTAGAAGTATATCATAACCCCTTGAAAGTTTCTCCCAAAAGAGTGCTTTCACTTTTCTTGGAATATCTCCCTCCATTTGGATTGTTATTTCATATAACTTTTGTGGAGTACTAACCCTGGTGTCTGCAGTCTCTACTGGGATATACTCATTCAAGTCCACTATCTCCAGAAGTTCCCTCAGGTTCTGGCGAGATATTGTTACTTCTGCTGCAATGTCCAGCATTGTTTAAGCCCATTCTCCGTTCTTGAGCTGCGTCCTCAGTATTCTCGGCATGTCTGATCTTCAGACCTGCTACCTTCTTTTTTGTGAATTGAGGTTTTGTTTTATTTTTCTGAATGTGTTGATCATCTTTGGACTCCACGCGGTCTTCCATGTGATCTGACCGTCTTCTTCTTTCTGATATCTGTGACGATATCTGAAAGGTACGAGAGGAACGTGTATTAGTATCTTGATACCTGTCAGGTTTCCTAAATTATTACTATTCCTGAGGTTATACCTCCCTTCAGAGGGCTCCTTTTGAGGAGACCTACCTCGGGATTAAGAACGTGTCTCTTTTTGATTTTGTTTATTAGTTTCCCACTTCTTTTTAGAGGATGTAGAATTTTGAATATTAGAGTCCTTCTCAGGACCTTCAGACAGTCTTGGCTTCAAAGGTTTTCCACCCAAACTGTTTCTTCCTAATTCTGTATAAGATTTTTCTATTATTCTGGGTAGTTCATGTTGATGTTCGGTTACATCAAATTCCCTTAAGCGTTGGCGGATCGCTACTGATGCTGCCTCCCCTTTAATATTAGATAATATTATTGTTGAGACCTGGTCAAAGTTTTTCAGTAATTTCATACCTAAATTCAGAGCAGGCTCTGCCCCGTATTCATTTTGAATTTGTTTCAGGACATCTGGTATTACTGCAATTGATGGAACACCATGGTGCCGATTACGATCCGGTAAAAAAATTCCCCGTACGACTCGTATCCGGTCTTTTTACCGTACGAATCGTACAAGTGCCGTACAAACTGCCAACTACGATTCGCATGGGAAAAAGTCCATACGAATCGCATTGGGAATTATTCCCCACACGTCCTCGGGTCGGAAAATGTGTCCGACACGTCCTCGGACGATTTACCGTACAAATGTGAAAAGTGAAGTCCGACCGCGGAATTACGATCCATCCCGTGCGTCCGATGTTACAACCGTATGGAAAAAACACCGTCCGCACCGAACTCCCATAGCAACCATGGAGACATGTGCCCGCATACGTGCCGAACCCCCCCCCAGCCCCCGTATGTACGTGTCGAACCCCCCCAGCCCCCGTACGTACGTGTCGAACCCCCCCGTGTATGTACACCTGTGTACGTGTCGTACCCCCGTGTATGTACACCCGTGTACGTGTCGTACCCCCCGTGTATGTACACCCGTGTACGTGTCGTACCCCCCCATGTATGTACACCCGTGTACGTGTCATACCCCCCTGTATGTACACCCGTGTACGTTCGAGTCGTACCCCCACCCGTGTATGTACGGTGCGTACCCCCAGCGCGTAGCGTCTTATGGCGTATGTGAGTAAGGATCTCTGAGAAAAGCACAACTGAGTTACTCAGTATCCAGCATTAAATTAGTGCCTTACCAAATGTTCGGCGCCATGTAGTGTAGTTCCTATTTCCCTAATAGGCTCTGCGCATTGGAACAATATACCCTATTGATTTGGCATAGGACTGAGGTCAGTATGCCTCTATCGAGTATATTAAACCTAATTAATTTGTACCAGCTAACTCAGAGGCCACTAGAAACTCCTTGTAAACAAAGAAGGGATTAGTTTCTGGCAACCGCATAAACATGACAACTTTGTTTCCCTTTAGAATCGGAATACTCTCAGAATCGTGGAAACAACAGATAACAGTTTTACTCAGTTAATCGTGCATGCTTAGTTTCTTCAGAGTTACACAGAAAGAATAGACGGGCGTTTCAATAAAAGATTTATTGAACAGTCTTGTTTCTCGTGTAAGATATATGAGCTGTTACAATCGTAAGACAGTATGCAAGATATATTATGTACAGCGTAAGCAGTAGGAAGAAATAATACTGCGCTAGCTATGACACATAGATTCATATACAGAAATAACATAAGCTAAAAATGCGAGTACTCATGAGATGCTTCTCTAACTAGTTCCACCCCAGTGTACCTAACCTAAGTGTAGTATAAGGTAAGAAGTAGGTGCTGTATGCTATAGTCTGGTATGCTAAGTCTGGTATGTCAAGAGTCCCTCTAGGTTCTAGTCAGCTCCATACCTTGAGAATGAGAGAGGTGGGAATCTCTTTCCGGGTCTTGAACTTTGAACTCTAACAGCCCACGAAGGGATTCAGAACACTGGAAGCTGGATTCTCTGCGAGCAGGGATGACAGCGTCTCTTATCAGTGCGTCAGGCCGGGACACGGGCTCCTCTAAAGTCGAGGTCTCCTCCTACTTGCTTGGGCAAGGGAAGGTATATTTATACCCGGTAGGTGCCTTGTAATGTTAGCATTGACGTAAAGTCAGGCAGAGGAAGACGTCAGGAATGAACGCTTAAGGAATAGCGGTTCATGCATAAGAAATGAGTTCTTGGAGAAATCAATAATCCTGTGATAGGGGAACTCCCAAGAGCTTAAGGATCTGGTTTCTAAGTACTCGTTGTGACGTTGGGGTGGACGTATGCAGGTGACCATGCCTGTATTTGGATAGCATGGTTAATGCCTAAATAAGGACTGGGATCTTATGCCTATATAAGGGCAATGTGAATTGTGCCTATATAAGGACATGTATCAGGAAAACCTATATACGGACACCTAAAGCGGAATTCTCCGTTAATTAGGATTGAGCAAGCACTTAGTAAAGCTTAGAACAGTCTTGAAAAGTTTGTGAACTTGGAAGAAGTTAAGAAATGACTTGTAAGGGTTGTGACTCAGGCCACTGAAGGCAGCCTTGTTCTATATTTGTTTTACGTATATGCTAGTAATCCTGTGTAAATTAAGCCAGGTCAAACTGTACACACTGAATAGGTCCATAATGACATGCCCTCCCAAGGATTTCTGGAAAAACAAGGGGCTCAAAGTGGGCGGGATCGGCAGGGCCCCTACTTCCTTCATTTCATAGAGTCTGTTCCCCTACTTTCTTATTTTAAACATGCCTCCCAGACGGCAGAAATTGCCACGGCATTTGTTCCTTCGCTTTCCCGTCTTTCTGTCTCTCTCCTCATTTAGTGAAAAACTAGACTTCAAGAAACAGGTATTACCTTCTCTTTCCTCCTTTCATTTATTTGCTCCCCTGTGAAATGGATCCAAAAAAGAAAAACACTTTTTCTGGAAACATTTGTCTTTTTTCGGACATTTTTCAATTTCTAAGTGCAGCTTTGGGGTGTAGAGAAATAAAAAATTCAAAATATACAAAATAACTAACTAATTCACTAAAGCAAGACAGCATGGTTGCAATGTGGCCAGATTGATTTATTCACACCTAAACACATTAGGGCCACTTTACATTGTTTGCCAGTGAAACGCTACTTTTGTTGCCTCGTAGCTCTTTGAACAGCATTGTTTTCCCTGGGTGGGAAAGTGCACTATTCCTGGAGGTACTAAAATACCTGCTTGATGGGTGAATTGAAAGACAAATGCATACCGCTGCTCTGTATTCACAATTTGGTCTTTTTAAACCATACTGCTTACGTTTTGTAAGGATATAGGCAATGGGCATTGAAGCGGGTCCCTTCTGGGCCTTGTAGTCTTGGCCTTAACTTTTCTGGCAAAAGCACTCACTAGTTTCTGAATAATGAGTGTAAAAAGAAAAAGGTAACCATGTTGTTCCTACTTACATTTCACATGCTTTACTTAATCGTGCATTCCCTATGAGTGTTTGCTTTTTCTAGGATGTTGGTAATTTTTTTTTAGGCAGCATATTGCTCTTGTCTAGTGCGTAATTTGAATTGAATCACATCCAGGTGTTTATAGCGGGTCAGTGCAGTGCAAGTTTCTCTCAGTAAGGCAGTATGGTGTTCAGTGGGAGAGAGGATGTGGCACTATGGTCAGAGCTGCTGAATTTGGAACTGGGCAACCAGTTTCAGCCTCCATGACCAGTCCACCAGACCACTCCCACTGGGGAAGAACATTCCTATGCTAGACCTTAGAAGGCCCCGCAAGATCGTAGATGAACTAGTGTCTTAGCACCAGCAGGTGGACCCTAGCAGTGACAGGTGTGGGTTAACCTTGAAGGCCTGTCCACCACAATTAATTCTGAAGTTCACCTCCAGTCTTGCAGGCAGGCCTGTGAAGCAGCACACCATAGAGTGACAGTGACTCTGTCACTGAGTTCACAGGACCCTTTAGCAGGGTGGCTCTAAGGAAGTGCGACTGCACCAGGTGCTGACCAGCCGCGGTCCATGCAGCTAACAGCGGTGGGGCAGAGGGTCCGGGTAAGGGGGGATTTCGAGGGACGATGCAGTGGGAAAATTAAATACATAATTAATTTTCCCTCTGCATCGTCCCTCTGCATTGTCCCTCTAAATCCCCCCTTACCTGGCCCCACCACTGCAACCTGCATGGACTGCAGCTGGTGCTGACTTCAGGTGGGGTCGTAGTGTTTGCAAGTATAATATGGTTTTAAAAGCACTTGCTGCCTCCTTCCTGGCCTCCAGCAATTTTCAGCCACAATACAAATTTCATGATAACTCCAGTGATTAATTTTCTTAGTCGAGGGAGATGTTGTTTTGTCTAGAGGACGTTTTGACTCATGGAAAAGAAGCGCAGAGGGTTAATGTGCCTGCTGCTAAGAACATGTACCATGCAGATCACAAATTGCACATAATGTAAATAGGTTAGTGGGTTACTGCTTTTGTCAGAGAGACCCTATTGTTACTTGTAGTTAATAAGTTAAAATCCTAACATACAACAGTGAGCTCTTAACTGTCAGAGCTGTAAGAGCTGCATGCAAACTGCAAGCTGCAAGGTATACATTAAAGTGTTATGGTTTTTTCCCCAGTCTTTGATATCCTAATGTCACAGAAAAAGGGTTCATTTGGGTAGAAATCAATTCTGATTATTAAAGAGAACCACCAGCCATAGTGTTACGTTATAAATTCTGAGTTTGTTTTTCTCCAGACCAATCACAATTAAACTATGTTGCCTACTAGTATGGTTGTCATATGACTCCTATACCTTGTAGTCCTTTGTCCTATGTAACATTTCCTATACAGTGATTTACACACGTATGATTGATTGTCTCTGTGTAAATGGTGTGATGTAAAATGCTCTGACACCCTACACTGGTATTAGCGGTGCTGTAAATTTTCTGATACTTTATTATTTTGGCATCTTTACAAATGCACACATGCTAACAGTCTCTGCATAGATTTTCCTTATTAGTACCAGTGGGACATACAACTGCAGCAGTGAGAAAGGTGAGCAGTCAACCTTTGCAAGGGGCCCTCCACTACACAGCAGCACAAGTCACATTTTTAGGAACTTTTGATCCATTTGAGCTATAAACAATGTACTAGTTAAAGTCCTCAGATTATGCAGAAGATGATGTATTATGTGGCAAATATGGCAGAGCCATCATTATGGGGAAACCATTTGCAAACTAGGATATCTTGCCATTCATGTTTGAACTGCTCTTGTGGAAAAAGGGAGAAGTGCTGATGACAGAAACTCCAGGACTCGGAGACAAATGGCTTGCGATTCCACTTTTAAGGACATTCGGGACATTCTGTGATTGGAAACGTATCCCACTTTGTGAATGTATTTTAATGTCAATAACTCATGTTAAAACTTAAATAAACATGAGTATCCATTGGTTAAATTAAATAACATAATAAGCTGTAACCGGTTAGTGAAATGGGAAACAAATACAAAAAATTGGGATATTTTGCTCTTTCTGCCACACCTCTGACTCCACCCACTGACCCAATCCATGGATTATTACCGCCCTCCGATTCTGCACCCACAGTTCCCCTACTTTTTTACCCCCACTTCGACCACTGGGATAGACCAGTTTAATATGGCTATGCCCCCAGAAGAGGCTACCTTCCCTTTCTCAGGGGGATAGTCATATTTCTCTTTCTCAGCTCTGCTTCTGGAAAGAATTGATGTAACCACCCCTTCTTTCATTTCTATTGTTAGAAAATTGCTGGAAAAAACTGATGATAAAGTCCTTCTTCAGTGTCTACTGTAAGAAATATGGTGACAGTCCTTTTATCGATTCTCTCCCCCCTGGGTCTTCACCGTGTTTGAACCAATATGGCTGCCCTCGGCGCTGAATTCAGAGACAAGGAGAAGAGGGGGAGGGTCCTCACCTCGATAAACCAGTCCTGAGTCAATTGGCTACATAGCAGGCATTCCATGGGAAAGAGAAGAGGAATAGGGGCCCCACACCAACCCTAAACAAGAGCACCAGGCCAGTGGCTGCACGTAAGGCCTTTAATGAGGATGAGATCAACACACGGTCAGGCTGAGCTGTCCCTTAGCCAGCAGTGTTGTTCCAATCACCCCTCAGGGCCGACCCGCAGCTACTGAGGAGCGCTGCACGCAGCCTTGACCGGTGTTGTACAGCAGGGAGGACAGCTCAGCACTCCAAGTTTGCTCTGCAGTATATTAAAAGCAGCCAAACCTTCCACTGCTATTCTCCGCATCTGGTCCGGTGCTGCATCATCAGTGCTCCTCTACGCAATGAGCCTCCAATCCACCTTCTACTGTACAGCAGCTGTGTCCCACTGCTATCCTGCTCAAAGCTGAGTCTCTCACTGTGGGGCTGGAACTCCCCTGCTCTTCCTCTCCCTTGAAGGTAGGGCTGGACAAACTGCCATCAGGGCCGGACAGTGAACCGAAACCGGCCTTGGCAAACTGTTCCGCCTGTCCCCCCTCCAGGGGGGAAGGGGTGCAGCTGAACTGTTTGCTAGGGTAGGTGTTTGACGATTTTGTTACAGGGGGCTGATATTGCCGGCCCCCAGTAACAAAAACGGCCCCCCAGGGGTCCAAAAGTGGATCCCACCCTGGCGGCCGACCGGGGAAACGCCTGCTACCCGCTACGGCCCTGACTGCCATAAGGGTATTCTTAAGTTCCCACCCGTATTTTTGGCAACTTCTCGCTATCAGCTATTGCACTCGCTCACTTCAGTCGGTGGTTGGCTGGGGCAGGACGCAGGATTTACAGGGCTTGTCATCCTGGCACGGGTCATGAAAGAACCCCTGTTGAATCAGCCATCTTCCATATTGATGGATAGTTTTAGAAAAGGGCACCAGGAAAGCAGGACAGCAGGCAAAGTTGCTGTGCCGCGTTGTGTCAAAGGAAGACAGCAGAAATGTGTCAAATATACAAATATATGGCACATGTATGCTGTGTCCTAGCACTGATTCACTGTGTACTGGCTAGCGTCAATGCAGGCATCCTTGCACCATGGTGCAAGGATGCCTGATTTACAATCAGAGTTTTTGTTAAGGAAGGTATCCCTTCGTGCACACAATCATTACGTAAATTAATTTCCTTCCCTCTTTCTATATGTGCTGCAGATTGCAGCATGCATGGAAAGAGGAATTAACAAGGAGAAATAAAGGTATTTCTCCTCTATCTGACTAGTTCAAGGAGGCATAGTTTTTTGACACAATCCCAGGTTTGCTCATTTTAGTAAATATGGGACTACGTGAAAATTCATGGGCAGAGCCATGGGAAGCCAATGCTCCAACCATGGAACGCCTCTCCGATGCAGAGAAATGCAAGGCATAAATCCCACCACACAACGCCATGCAAATCTGACTTGCAAGGCTTGTACATCTCAACTGACATTTTGCGCTGTGGCTGCACCAAAAATTGGTGCAACCATAACACAAAATGCTATTAAATCTGGGCCAAAGTATATTCTGATATATACATATATACATTTTCAATGTTTTTCTTAGGTATTTTTTTTTTACACGAACTCGTCATCTGTAAACTACTACGGGATGCTTGCTTCCTGTTTTCTGCTGTTGCATATTTCCTTTGTACTTTTTAATACTTAATTTACCATCGTAAAATGGACACCCACCATCTTAGAACAATAAATTAAAAGTACCAAAATGGCTACCCGTGCATCACTAGGCACGCATGCACATACATGCATCAAGACTCATGCTAACACATTGTTGTAATGGCCAGATATAGCAGGTTATGCATCAGCAGATGAAGAGTTGTGATACATGCATTTGCTTGCATTGCAGCACACTTTCGCCAGTTTGGCATGTTATTGACAAGGCTATACAACACTGGCAAAGCCAAAAGGCTCCCTCTTCCAGCCGAGACCTATTGGCATTGCCACTGTTTGTTCTCTCGCTTGCTGCTCCAGACCGTCTGAAAAAAACGATAAGGCTATTTTTTTATGGTGGGGGGGAAGGGGTCTGGTACTCTGACCAGATAGTGCTATAATAGACCTCTTGTGGCGTCTATGTACAGAAATGATCAGACAGCAGCAGGATCCTTTATCCAATAAATATACAATCACTGTGACTGAGAGGAACCAGCAAGATATCCTGAAAAATATTTTCTCTCGATTCTGACGGAAAGTCATCAAGTCTGCTGCCATATCTTTACACGTGCATTTCAAACACAATTATAGTGAACTTGGATCTTCCTGAATCTAAATATAATTCAAAGAGTTCTCAGCTGTGAAGCCTAATAAAACCTCTTAACACCTGGAAGTGCTTTATTTCAAATTGAGAAATGTTTTTTTTTAGGATTTGCATCACCTGACGGGTTGACGTCTAGCAATTAAGGAAATATTAACATGGAATCTATGAGTGAAATGCGTGCATATATCTGATACAGGGTCTAAGTGTGCATGTCTACATTACGGGTGAAGTTGTATGTTTAAAGATTCTATTTCTGCAGAATGAGGTACAGCTACAGGTGTTTTTTTAATCTGACCATACTTCAATATCTGCAAAACACTGTGCACATTGTGGAATTCCACGCAGCTAAGAATGCAGATTAGCGTGAGTCTAGATGAATGATTAACGCCTGGTGACACGCAAAGGTTCTGTATTTAACTGTGGACACATTCATCCATCCATTCAACAGGGATCCACTTTTCCCTTCAATTCTAGAGAAAAAATGAGGTTCTGATGCCTGTGCTGAATGCTGTTTGAAAGGTGTGGGGTCAGTACATACTTCAAATGTGACAATGAAATTAGTGGTCGGGGCCCTGTGGGAATGGTAGATGGGAAGGAAACAGGAAAAAGTATGAAAGTTCCTTATGGATTGATCAATACTTTTGTCTCTCGCTGATGCCACTATACCTCTCTTCTTTAGAATCTCTAATCATCCCCTTCCCACAACATTGGGGCAGATTTACAAGGACTGGCGCATCTCTGCAAATCAGCAGGGATGCGCCAGGACACAGGCGACCTGCAAAACCACCCATGCGCCACCACAGATGCGCCGCATTTACAATGTGGCGCGCCGTGGCGCATGGATGGGCAGATGTTTCTTGCATCCCTCGGCGGAAATGCGGCGCATTGCTGGAGTCGCGTCGCAAGTGCGACGCGTCTCCAGCAAGGCTCGGGGGTGCCCTATGCCTACACATGCTGCGTCAATCCTTACGCCTGCTTCAAGCAGGCGCAGGGTTTTGACGCAGCATGGCCGTAAAAGTGATTCCGTGAAATCTTGTAGATTTCACTGCGTCACTTTTACGAGGCGTACTTGCGAGGGAACGCCCACCCTGCGCTGAAACGCCCACATGAAACCTAATGCAGGTTTCATGTGACGCAGGGGTTTACAACATGACACATCTCCCTAGATGCGTCACGTTGTAAATACGGCGCAACATGGTGCATGATTTACACCGCCGCTGCGTCACAGAAGTGATGCAACGGCGTCTTAAATGTGTCGCAAGGGGCTTGTAAATCTGCCCCATAGTTTTTTAAGTAACTTTCCCAGGAGCAACCCTTGCAGGTAAGAGCAGTGGGGCGGGGTGGGGAGGGAGTCGACAGATGACGACGAGGGTAAATTAAATATTTATTTAATTTTTCCTTGTCATCGTCTGTCGAGTCCCCCCCACCACACCCCGGCCAACCGCTCTTACCTGCACCAGCCGCTTATGAACTTTCCTCTGCTAGTCTTCATTCGTCTTACACAGGCAAGGACAGAAAAGACTTACTGTCCTTGTGCTAATGAGAATGTAACCTTGTTGAATAGATTGATCAATGGTACAGCAGCATTTGTGAGGCACTGTGGATCAACATTCTTTTTTTTTTTCAAAATATTTCATTGGCATTTTAGAAATACAAAAAACAACCATTACAGAGAGAGAAACAAGGAGGGAGAAGAGGAAAATTCACAGATATCATTATCAATGTTAAGACATGTACATCAATGTGATATTTATGGTTGTTATTGGTAGGTTCGGTTTTATTGTAAGTTGGAAGAAATTCTGTTGAGGGAATGAAATGTGAAGCAACAGTATTGACGTTTGGGAGAGATATAAAGCCATAGATGGTAGGGGATACAGTTAGTCTAGAGTGATGTATACATCATTCTAAGTGTGCTCTGGTTCAAGATATGAGGATGGGGAGTGGGGGGGAGAGGACGAAGAGGCAAAGCAATGTCATGTGATTTGATAAGAGAGTTGCTGAAATTTGGGTAGTATCGGGAATGAAACCATTTGTGGCTAGGGGTATTGGGGTCGGAGGATTTGCCATATGGAGACATATCGTGATTAAAGAGGTCCAGTGTTTCCCAATTACGTTGGAAGGTTACAGGGGAATCATTGTTACGACAATGGGTTATATGTTTACTTCTTAGATAAGTAATCAAGGCCCACAGGGCGGGATATGATACATTATTACTAGATTTCCAATCGATTGATATTACTTTGATGGCAATAGTGAGTAGGAGGTCAAGGAGAGAGAGATCAATGTCAGAGAGATCGATTGGGGGATCTGCAAAATGTGGTCCTAGTATAATAAGTGGGAAGGACAGTGAGATGGATGTTCCGAATATTTTTTGTAGTTGGAGGGAGATACCTTGCCAATAGGTACATAGATGGGGGCAAGAGAAGAACATGTCATTGTCAGTGTGGACAGGAGAGAGAAGTGGTAACAAATGGATGACTTTCAGGTCGAGCCATACCATTTTTTTAATGAGTTAGTTTCAAACCACCCAACCCTTGGGCTGCCAGGTAGAAAGTTTGGTAGGATATCCACTTAGGGAAGTTGGAACCTCCTACTTTCATGCGTGTTCTCAGTTTTTTAAAGGTAATTCGAAGTAATTCTTTTCTTCCAAAGGAAGTTAAAAAAATTCTTATCAATCCTGAGAAAGAAATCAGGGGAGAGTTAAATCGGAAACATGCTGGACAAAAAGTTGATCAGAGGTGAGACCATCATCTTGATGGTTTTGAGTCTACCCAACCAGGATATATGTTTCGGTGACCAGGCTGAGAGTAAGTCTTTGATTTTATTTAGGGTTTTGTGTTAGTTGGATGTAAACGGACTCAGCAAGATCCTTACAAAACCATATACCAAGGTATTTGATAGTCCACTTCCATTGGAAGTTGGAGGAGCCAATTATGAGAAGTATCCAGAGAATTGGGGGTAACATATTGATACAGGATAGGATCACCGTAATTGCAAGATCATGAGATTCTGTGAATATGAGGATGTTGCCAGCGTATGCTGCTGTTTCATATGGTACAGCGTTGAAGGAGATGCCAGGTATGTCTGATGATTCATTTAGCGTTAGGAGTAGAGGGTCAATTGCGAGAAGAAACAGTAGCCGTGAGACGGGACAACCTTGTCGGGTTTCCTGTTGTAGCATAAAGGGTTGGGATACAGTTCCATTAATTCTGATTCCTGCTGAGGATTTGGAGTATGAGGCCATGGTCGTCTGGATAAAATCTTTCCCTAAGGCGTGTCTTGATAAATGGCTTCGAGGTGTGGCCATGAGACGTTATCAAAAGCCTTCTCCACATCTAGAGCTATAGACATGTCTGGGGAAAAAGTGGTTTGGAGGCTCTCTCAATGATATAGGAGAAGAGACGGATTTTGTCGCTTGCCAGGTGACCTTTTACAAAGCTGGTTTGGGTGGGGTGGACCAGTTTGAGAAACAGTGGGGTGAGCCGGTTTGTGAGACTTTTGCATAGATTTTGGCTTCCATGTTGAGGAGAGATATAGGTCCAGAGGAAGGTTTTGCAGTTGGAGTGATCCTTACCCTCCTTGGGGCTAACCACAATGGTGGTTTCAGGGGCAAACACTGATACCGATTCAGAGGTACCGAAGTGGGAGAGAGTCTATTCCAGAGTATTGATAATTGAATGGACAAAGGTTTTATAAAAGTCAGTCAGGAAGACGTCCGGTCCTATGGCCTTACCAGAGGGGATACTTTTGATGGAATAGTTAATTGCTCCTCTGGTAATTGGATTGGATAGAGAAGTTCGATCGGGGTTGGAGATTTGTTTAATTTGTAGGGACTCTAAAACTTTTAAGCAGGTGCCAAGGGGGTGTTGACTAAAGGTGTGTATAAGTTAGTATAAAAGCGTTAGAAGACTTTAAATATCGCATCGGTTGAGGTTTGTAGTTTATTTGATTAATTTTTGATCACTTGTATAAGGGTAGAGTTGCATTTATACTTAAGGTGGGCCACCAGGGACATTCCTGCTTTGTTTACATAGAATAGCTTTTTGTCTTTTTGGGTGTGGACCAAAAGATGTGCATGTTTGCTGACTCATATTTAAGATGTTTCAAGGTTGTCATGGTGGTTGGGTTGTTGTTTTCTCAGTAACTCAATCCTTTAGCCTTTATTTCTGATGTCAAGTGGTCTAGAAATGATTTGGTAACCAGACAAAATATAGAGTTTAAATTATCTTCCTACCAGAATATCGATGTTGAAATATCCTCATGCCAGAATATCGACAGTCAGAATATCGTTGACAAGAATATCAAGTTGAAGGTAAGAAATATTGTTTTTTAAAATATCGGTGTTAAAAATATCATTCTTTTAGTTAGTGTAATGCATGTTAGTATTTAATTTAAATGTATGTGTTCTATAGCTTTGTGTAAGTATTGCTTTTGTATTTTAATATATGTGTTAAATTTGTATAATTTATTTTTTAAAAATTAGCAACATTTTGCTTTTTAGTTCCGTAGCGGGTTGTGGGTTTATAGGGGAATAGGGTGGGAAGTAATTTAATTATGATTGATTAATTAATTATTGTATTAATAATATTTATGTATTCGATACCTGCAGGTCCGTCACGCACTGGGCTCTGTCTTCCCAGACGTGGCCGCCATCCCGGAGTCCTCCCCACTGGAGGATAGAGTGCTAGATGGCCACGTTCCGGACAGCACGATCTCCCTCATCTACAAGAAGTTGATTAATGACCGCTCGGGCTTACTGACTGGGCTCCGCGAGGCTTGGGTTGCCGATGGGTTGGAGCTGGACGACGAGGACTGGATTTCCGCGGTGGCCTCCCCGAAGGAGGTGGCCATCCCGGCTCGCCTTCGCTTCGTCCAGCTTAAGATACTTCACCGGGTGTACGTGACGGGGCCAGGGCTTCTGCGTATGGGCTATGCCGAGGATGGACTGTGTAAGCGTGGGTGCGGTGCATTGGCGACCTTTTTACATATTCTGTGGGAATGTCCGAGGGTGGAGCGATTCTGGCGTGGTGTGCATGAGGTCCTGCGAGTGGTTACGCATGTCGTGCTGGTGCCTGAAGCGAGGAGATGCCTGCTGAATGTGTGGGAACCGACCGACTACTCGGTTCCGCAGACGCGATGGGTGACGCTGGGTTATATGATTGCTAAACGTGACATCGCTCAACTGTGGGGATCCCAGAGGCCCCCGGCAGTGTCGGCCTGGAAAGAACACATGGATTGGTGCATGTTCCGAGAGAAGGTGGTGTATGTGGCGCGGGGTAAGCCTGGGGCGTGGCTGAAGGTGTGGGGCCCCTGGAACACCTACCGCGGGGGTATTTGCGAGCCGCCATTGTTGCCTCCCGCTTCACCAGCTCCGTCCCCCTAGATGACCCCCTCCCTCAATCCCGGGCACAGAGTTTTCCCAGTCCCAGACCTATTCCCCTTCCCCTCCTTCGATTTTAGTGTATGGTTGGGGTCCCCCCATTTGAGGAGCGTATGTTGTCCTTTTCGGTAATTAATTTAATAGTAATGATTAATTAATTGTTTATTAATAATCATTAATTAATTGTTAAATATGTTAATTATCTAATTTGTAGGAGTGGGTTGTGGGTTTATAAGGGAGTGGGGTGGGAAGTAATTTAAGTATAATTAATTAACTTATGTTTTTTATTACTTAATATTTATGTTTTTAATATTTTATATTGTTATATGTGGTTAGTAATTTAATATTAATGATATATTATGTGGATATTACATTAATTAATAATTATGTTAATTCTGTCTTTTTAAAGAGTTTTTTGTGTGTTGATAGGGGAGTAGGGTGGGAAGTAATTAATTTTAATAACATTTTTGATATTTTTGTTATAATATTAATTTAAAGTTATTTTATAGTGTTAATTCTGTGAACTGATTAATTAGTGATTGTTTTTAATTTGCTTGTTAATTGTTTAATTATTGTCAATTAATTATGTTAATTTTGTCATGTTTTACAATATTGGTGGTGTCGTTTATAGGAGAATATGGTGGGAGGTAAATTATTTTCGAATAGTTAAATATTTGCTAATTAATGTAAATTATTTTGCTGGAGTGGGAATACAAAATTATTCACCGCCGCTATGCAACACTTTCCCTACTTTTGCGTTTGCTGGAGTGGGAATAGTAAATTATTCCCCTCCGCTATCCAACACTTTCCCTACTGCTGCACTCGCTTGAGTGGGAATGGTAATTTTTACCTACCCGCTATCCAACACTTTCTCTACTGTTGCACTTGCTGGGGTGGGAATAGTAATTTTTACCCACCCACTGTCCAACACTTTCCCTACTGTTGCACTCACTGGAGTGGGAATACACATTTTTACCCCCCGCAATCCAACACTTTCCCTACTGTTGCACTCACTGGAGTGGGAATAGTTATTTTTACCACTCCGCTATCCAACACTTTCCCTACTTTTTGCACTCGCTGGAGTGGGAATAGTAATTTTTAACTATTGATGTTACGGGGTTTGTGTAAATATGTTTAATTGTACTTTTTAAATATATTTTGTATATGTTATAATTAAAAACAATATTATTTATGAATTATTTTAAAGGAAATATGTATATATATATATAAAATTGTTAATATGTATGTTATTATTTTTACAAAAAATTATATTTATAAATTTTTACATTTACAAATAAATTAAAATAATTTATTTTTAAATTAATAGTATTTTTGCCTTATTTTACATTATTTTTTATTACATAAAAAAAGGATATATTTAACTTTGATATTTTAAACAAAGATATTTTTTTCCGATATTTTTGTGGTTACCATGTTGTAGATAGGGTGTCGACATTCTGGACATTGATATTCTTGACACGATATTCTAGTAGGTCAATATTGTTGTCGTCGATATTATGTCAGTGATCCAGACGATTTAATACGCTTTTTTTAGGCGGCATCTGGCTTATGATTTGGCCCCTACAGTAAAATTTTAGGGCGTCTCAAAGAGTAACTGGGTAGGATACAGGGTTTTTGTTTATTTGAATATATTTGAATACATTGGGGCCGATTCCGATTTCGGTCGGAAGGGCTCCGACCGATGGTCGGAGCCCTTCCGACTGATTCGAATCATGTCGGTCGGATTCCTTCCTGACCGAGCCATTCTGATGGGCTCGGTTGGAAAGGACTCAGACACGGATCTCTGGATTGCGGACGACAGGCTCGGAGAGCCGGTCCGCCGTCCGCAAATCCCTCAGTACTCCCCGGCTGCCTCTTTGTGACCGAGGGAGTACGATGGCAGTTTGTCACTGCCTTTTCGTGCCGGTAAACTGTCTTTTGGGGCCCCCATGAGGGCCCCCATGGGTGGGAGGCTGCCGTATGGCAGCCTGGGGGCACCTATGGTGCCCCTCTGTGGATCCCTGCACCCGGTGGCAGGCACCTTGGGGTGCCGCCCACAGGGTGCAGGGATGAACTGCACCCCTGCTTTCCACGATACAAGCATGCATTCCGCTCGGAATGCATGCTTGCATTGTATTGTATATGAGTGCGACCGAACCCTGTTCGGTCGCATCGTACTAGCAGGGCTGTAACCGATGACAGCAGGTCGGTCAGTTACGGCTCCTGACCGATGTCGGACGTACCAGAGTCCGCCCGACATCGGAATAGGCCCCTAAGTGTTAATTCATCATGGAGTTTCCTGACCGTGTTTGAATCATCCAAAACTCCAAATTCATATGTTAAGCCTTCAATTTCGGGCGGTTGGAAGGTGTTGGAGGTGAAAAAAAAAGGTAAAATCGCTGCAGGCAGGATTATGGAGTTTTTGAGCTGAGCACAAGGCTCGAAGAAAATTGTCTGTCTAGTAGGGTTCTAATGGAAGATTAAAGTTTCCACCCAGGATAATCTCCATGTCCAGTGGAAAAAGTGCAAGTTTTGAATGAAATTTGTCCCAAAACTTGGGATCGTCAGCAGGAGGGGCATAGATATTCACTGCATAGATTTACCACCACAACAATTACAGATTGTTAACAATAAATGCATGATTAGAAAACATAGGGGCATATTCGCAAGAAAGTGGCGGAGCACAGGTTAGCTCCAAAATTGCTTCACGCCACGCTCTGTCACTTTAAGTAATGGAGGGGTGCTCCCTATTTACAAAAATATGGCTCACCCCTGCATTTTTCACTGCGCTGGTGCCAAATTAAGCTGCCCAGCACCAACACAGGCACCCTTTCACTATAGTTCAAGGGTGCCTGCGTTGAGGGATTGATTGTTTATGTGCAGGAAGGTGTCCCTTCCTGCACATAAACAATCCAGAATGGCAATTTGTAACTTGCAGCACACATAGAAGTTGCACATCGTCATTTGTTTTAATGATTGTTTATGTGCAGGAAGCGATAACGCTGCACACATAGTAAAAGCAAAAACAAGGCGAAATAAAGAATTTCTACTTGTTCATGTTAAGACCAGGTTTTCGCTAGTCGTAATTTTAGCGCTTCCTCCTATTTACACCAAAATTGGAAATAGGGGTAAGTGTCAAAATCAATGGGTTTTGTGGCAAAACGCCCACCGCAACACCTATTGCCCACCCCTTTCACACTAAGGGGCCTATTTGCGACCGCCACCCTGGTGGTCTGGTCCAGCAGTTGGCATGAACACCCATAGCATTCCACACTGCACATCATATTATCTCAGGTCAAGATGTGCTTCCTTGCAATTTCAATCCTCACACACCAACAACCGAGGAGGTCTACATGTTTCAGTCAGCTTATATCCTGCATTGATTGTGGCTTTCTTCAGGACCAAAATGAAACTACTGCACTGTAATTATGTGAAAAATACTCAGGAGTCGGCCCGGAGAAACGACGGAGTAGAGCGTTGCCTCACGCCCTGAGCTGTTGCCAGGAGCGGTGGGTTCCCTCCCAATTTAACACAGGAGTGCAATACCTTTGCCTGTAGTGGCAACGGAGAGCACCACACAGGAATATGGTTGTATTGTTCCGATAAATTTGTGTTACCCTTCTTATTTCACATAATTACAGTGCAGTAGTTTCAATTTGGTCCTGAAGAAAGCCACAATCAATGCAGGATATAAGTTGGCTGAAACATGTAGACCTCCTCACTAGCGCGCTCACACATTTATTCAGATCGCGCCTTTACTGCTTTTTAACCATGACACCACGGGATACCCAATAAATTATTTCTCCCCTGGTAGTCAATTTTAACGCACTTATCACATTTACTGCACTACTTTTCTTCACCACACTGCCTTATGCTTCATTGATCTTAGGTGATCTAGTCCCGGATTACATCAAAACATCCGCAAGCTCCTCCTTTACACTAGCAAGGAGTCGTAGCTCCTTGGTTGCACTAGTGTGCGGCCAAGAGGAGGACCCAAATGATGAAGCATGCCACTTCGGTGGGTGATGGCATTCCGTCCTCTTAATTGAGACTCTTTCCCCTTTTTTGCGCTCCCCTGGGTGGGGTACTGCCCATATGTCTGTCTATATATATATATTTTTTTTAGACCCGCGGATTTACTGTTGTTGTTGAATATGGCTTGGGGATTCATCCGCGCAGGTCTGTAAACTTCCCTCAGACCCTCTTTTCTCACCTGGTAATATATTGCAGACTTCTGTCATCCAATAAACAGAAAATGAATTGCAAACTTTTGTTATGGATTGGATGCATTGCAAGAAAAGCATCACACTCATTTAAGTAGGCTTCTACCTTAATAGCAACCCAGAACATCTCACCACCAGAATGTCATGGACAAAATATCAAAGACCCAAATATCTACAAAGTATATATCAGTAAAAAAAGATTTATCTTACTTAAGTCCATGTATCTATACATTGACAATAAATGTAACTTGAAAATGCATAGTCATGGAGTAAAGAATAGTAAATCTACACTGGTTCAATGATGTTTCTTTAGTTGATCTTTCGACATGAAATAATTTAAATAAGATTAACAGAAGACTCTTGGGGCATATTATCAAAGAACAGCGTTAAATAGCGCTGAGCGGGCTTAGAGAGGATTTGCCTAACGCCGGCTATCTCCGTAATTTACAACGCTTATCTCCATGGCGATGTGAAATCTGGCGATGGCAGCGAAATACAGGATTATCGCTGGGAATCCAGCGATAATCCTGCAGCGATAGAGGAATACTTGATAATAGGGAGATGTGGATTTAGCCACTCAATCCACCTCACATCTAAAATATATGTTAGTCAGGAAAAAACAGACGTACAATAACGGAGATAACCGTTGTTAGCGCATCTTTAAATATCGCTAAGGGTGTCCTGGGCGAAGGACAGTTAGCGATAATTTCCCTTCTGTTTTCCCAGGGAATGCCTACTTTGCATCTCATTAGAGATGCAAAGCGAGGCGTTCACAAAACGGGAGCAGAATCAAGGAAACGCGCTTTTCGTCCGAGAACGGATGCTAAAGCGGCGATAATATCATCGCCGCACCTTGATAATATGTCCCCAAGTCATTTCAAACATTGTGTTCCGGGCCTGGGCCTTAATTTAACAAATCACTGTATTCTGGTTGTTGCAGTTCGGGGTCACTTAAATTGAACCATTTGGACTTAATGTCCATGTTACATTGACCTGCAGAAGAAAGCTGTTACTTTTGACTCAGTCAAAAGGTAGCCTTCCATTTAAGCCCTAATTCCAATAATGATGGATGACTGGTTACTTATGAAAATCGGTTAGAATGAGTTATCCAATGTTGGCCTACGTGAGTGCATAAAGGCCATATTTTCAGAATAATAATGATGTTAATTATTTTCATTGTTATTTATTGTGTGTAATATTTTTATGTACACATCCTAAAAATGTGAAAGTATCAATGGTCCTGAATCTGCATTGGACATCACTGCTCAAGAATGATGAGCTACGGGGTGCGGCTAGCATACACGCACGATTTCGGCTCCTTTCTGAGCTTCGCCTAGCTCACCGCTTTGCTGCCCGATTGCCCAGCCCTGATCACCTCCTGAACTTCCTTCTGTTATGATTTCGACCCCAAGGTGGAAAAGCACCCGCATTGAGGGTCTTTGAGGCTCCTGGACCCTGAGAAGTGCATTCCCATGATGAGCCTTCTGAACTCAGTGCGCCTGCTATGATGGCGGCGTCTGCTTCTCTAACAGCTGACCATTCGTGAGACATCCACACACCACTGTCTTGCAAGTAAGACGGGCATTTTTGGTGGCATCCATGCACCCTCCCAGTGTACCCATGGGGTGAGCTCTCCCTTCTGTCTCAAGCCGTATCTAAATGTGCGCATGCTGATCTACCCCTACTGGTCCTGCCATGTTGCCTTGTGACCCGCTCTGATTGGCCTTAGATTTGCCTTAATGTACGCACGCTGATCTGCTCCCACTGCCTATGCCGTACTGCCTTGTGACCTGCGCTGATCAGTCGAGACTCGCTTGTCTCTCCGATCAAGTTTGGGGCTTTAATTCCATCACCTCCATAGCCACACCAGCTCTATCACTTGCCACTACAACCAGCATGCAAACGATGCATGCGTTGCAATGCTTATTAACCAAATAGAGCAAAGCACATCAATATTTATGCATATACATGAGGCAAGTTGTTACTTGGCCGGTGGTCAAGAAGAAGCCCTGATTGTTTCTAAGGGTGGGCGCAGTGCTCCGCTCCGCCCGCGGAGTATGCGTAGTACTGCCCACTTCGCGCTTCGCAAAGTACGCGTAGCAGGGGCAGACTACGCACACCAGAGTTGCCCGCCTTCCTCCCGCCCTCATTTTACCATTACTCAGAAACATTACATAAAGAAAATTACTTACCTGAGCTGCCGCATCCCGGGGCTCGATCTTGCTGGTTCCTGGATAGCTTCTTCCTCACGAATGCACATGCGCGGACGCCCGCGCATGTGCATTTCTCGGGAGAAATGCGCATGCGCGGATGCCCGCGCATGCGCATTCGTGAGGAAGAAGCTATCCAGGAACTAGCAAGATGGAGCCCCGGGACGCGGCAGCTCAGGTAAGTAATTTTCTTTATGTAATGTTTCTGAGTAAATTTAAAATGAGGGCGGGAGGGAGGCGCGTGGCGCGTAGTGGGGCTACGCGAAGTGTGCGGGTGGGCTAGATTTGCCCCCACTCCGTAACGCTTCACGTAGCCTCACTACGCCCACTACGCCCAGGGCTGATTGTTTCTGCTTTCTTTTCTGGAAAGCTCATATCACCTTGCCTTCATACACACATCTACAAATCTTTGCCCAGTTATTGCTCCTGACTGTGCACTGGACTTGCCTAAAATCACCACTAATGCATGGGGCTTGTTGATGCCTGTGCCCAGGTTTGTGTGACTCTTCCCAAGCCCTGCTGACTGTCTGAAGTCTGATTTCAAAGGATCTATGCTGCTACTTCTGTATATCACCTGCCACTAGTCTGCCACTAGTCTGCAGCAGCTTCACATTAAGTTGATAAGTAGGCTCCATCATAATCAGGCCTAAGTGTTGCTCAGGCCCTCACTGTGCTCTCCCTGCATGCTGTGCAGCAACAGGCAACACTTTACATTGATCGCTCAATCACACATGCCACAGACGTCACAAAACAGAGGCTCAACATGGTCCTGTGTAAGAAGAAAGTCTGAGACCATGAACAAATTGCAGTTTACTACTACCCAATGAGTGGAATCTGAATACCTCACTTTTGCAGTGTTATATTCCATATAGGTATCACAATATAGGCTTGGGTTATATCATAACCTTTCACATATACTCTCCCTTACATTACACACGTAACGATTCTTGGGGACTGACCTTTTATCTAGAAACGACAATGCACACAGAACGTGGGATTTTCCCTGGTAAAAGCCTCCGACATTATGCATGAGGATTCTTGCTAACTCAGCAGGACTACCATCTCCTGTATATTAACTATGTATAAAGTTAATTCCCGACATCGTCCTAAGTCCTACAAGTGGCACAGCAAGGTAGATCCCCCAAGGAGACTTTCGGGTATATAAACATCACATCTTGCTGAGACAAACAGAGGAGATCAGGATTTCCCTGACGATACACTGATGCGAGACGCTGAGGTTCCTGCATGCAGATACTCTAGCTCGCAGTGGTCTAACATCCCTTGCAGGGTGTCCAACTAGAGACCAAGATGGGGTCCCACAGTCTCTCACTTCAGGTAATGGGGTTGACTTTATCCTAGAGGGATTCTTGGCTTAACGCCTACATACATGCTGGGTACATTTAGGTACATCTAGTTAAGGTAGCATCGTGGGAGTACGTATTTTATTGTCATGTATTTTATATACTTGCCAGTATTCATGATTATAGCAAAATGGTAGAAATCTACCATCCTTTTACTTTCTTAGTGCTTTTATTTATCTGTTACTGTCTAATAATTGTTTCAGCAGACCTATTTTGCATTAGAATGATGACTGTTCAATAAATGCTTAATGAAAAATGGCCATACAGTTTATTCTGTGTATATCTCTGAGACTAAGTGAGCACGAGTGACTTAGCAAAAAGTAGTGCACTGTTTCCACGGTCCTGAGGGATCAGGTTTGTCATGTTTGATAGTTGCCAAGAACTATTCTGTCCTTGGGAAGAGGAGCTTCTAGTGGCACTGTGAGCGAGCTAGAATACAGGCCAACATACCCGGTAGAGGTAAACAACCGCAATGGACCGCACTCCGCTAGCTCCTCCTCAGGGTCGCCCCAAGGGAAGCTGGTACATGAAGTTCTTGAGTGGTTCACCCCAGTGGGTGCAAGTAAGTACTTGTTGAACTGATGATCTCTGATGGAGTTCTCGAGTGGTTCACCCCAGTGGGTGCAAGTAAGTACTTGTTGAACTGATGATCTCTAGACCCGATACATGTCCCGGGTTTTAAAATATCGCCCGAGACATGGCTCGGGTTTCGGGATAACTTCCCTCCTCAGTAGAGAAAATAGTCAGGGGTGGAAGAGAGGGCCGCCAAGCAACCGTCAAGGGCCTCAGTGCCCGCACAGGCACGCAGGTGCGTCGTCCAGGAGCTCGTCAGCTCAAAGCTCGAGGGAGCCATTTTTATAAACAACCGCAATGGACCCCACTCCGCTAGCTCCTCCTCCGGGTCGCCCCAAGGGAAGCTGGTACATGAAGTTCTTGAGTGGTTCACTCCAGTGGGTGCAAGTAAGTACTTGTTGAACTGATGATCTCTAGACCCGATACATGTCCCGGGTTTTAAAATATCGCCCGAGACATGGCTCGGGTTTCGGGATAACTTCCCTCCTCAGTAGAGAAAATAGTTAGGGGTGGAAGAGAGGGCCGCCAAGCAACGGTCAAGGGCCTCAGTGCCCGCACAGGCACGCAGGTGCGTCGTCCAGGAGCTCGTCAGCTCAAAGCTCGAGGGAGCCATTTTTCTAAACAACCGCAATGGACCGCACTCCGCTAGCTCCTCCTCCGGGTCGCCCCAAGGGAAGCTGGTACATGAAGTTCTTGAGTGGTTCACCCCAGTGGGTGCAAGTAAGTACTTGTTGAACTGATGATCTCTGATGGAGTTCTTGAGTGGTTCACCCCAGTGGGTGCAAGTAAGTACTTGTTGAACTGATGATCTCTAGACCTGATACATGTCCCGGGTTTTAAAATATCGCCCGAGACATGGCACGGGTTTCGGGATAACTTCCCTCCTCAGTAGAGAAAATAGTTAGGGGTGGAAGAGAGGGCCGCCAAGCAACCGTCAAGGGCCTCAGTGCCCGCACAGGCACGCAGGTGCATCGTCCAGGAGCTTGTCAGCTCAAAGCTCGAGGGAGCCATTTTTATAAACAACCGCAATGGACCGCACTCCGCTAGCTCCTCCTCCGGGTCGCCCCAAGGGAAGCTGGTACATGAAGTTCTTGAGTGGTTCACCCCAGTGGGTGCAAGTAAGTACTTGTTGAACTGATGATCTCTGATGGAGTTCTTGAGTGGTTCACCCCAGTGGGTGCAAGTAAGTACTTGTTGAACTGATGATCTCTAGACCCGATACATGTCCTGGGTTTTAAAATATCGCCCGAGACATGGCTCGGGTTTCGGGATAACTTCCCTCCTCAGTAGAGAAAATAGTTAGGGGTGGAAGAGAGGGCCGCCAAGCAACCGTCAAGGGCCTCAGTGCCCGCACAGGCACGCAGGTGCGTCGTCCAGGAGCTCGTCAGCTCAAAGCTCGAGGGAGCCATTTTTATAAACAACCGCAATGGACCGCACTCCGCTAGCTCCTCCTCCGGGTCGCCCCAAGGGAAGCTGGTACATGAAGTTCTTGAGTGGTTCACCCCAGTGGGTGCAAGTAAGTACTTGTTGAACTGATGATCTCTGATGGAGTTCTTGAGTGGTTCACCCCAGTGGGTGCAAGTAAGTACTTGTTGAACTGATGATCTCTAGACCCGATACATGTCCCGGGTTTTAAAATATCGCCGGAGACATGGCTCGGTTTTCGGGATAACTTCCCTCCTCAGTAGAGAAAATAGTTAGGGGTGAAAGAGAGGGCCGCCAAGCAACCGTCAAGGGCCTCAGTGCCCGCACAGGCACGCAGGTGCGTCGTCCAGGAGCTCGTCAGCTCAAAGCTCGAGGGAGCCATTTTTATAAACAACCGCAATGGACCGCACTCCGCTAGCTCCTCCTCCGAGTCGCCCCAAGGGAAGCTGGTACATGAAGTTCTTGAGTGGTTCACCCCAGTGGGTGCAAGTAAGTACTTGTTGAACTGATGATCTCTGATGGAGTTCTTGAGTGGTACTTTACCTGAGAATATGTTTTGGCAGCCTACGCAGCAACCCTACACACACACCTACTCCCTGCTGACGAGAGGCAACTACCTCGAAACACGTGTCCAGGGATGGCTAACGCGACACTTGTTTTCATTTTAAACTTTTGGCATAGGCGTACCTGCCGACGCTACTTCATGGACCACAATTCTTTGGGGTAACACGCTGGTAGGACTAGCAGAGTGCGGCCAATCGGATTTTTGTTTACATTCAGGCTCCCTTGAGCCAGTGGGGCTGACGAGCCCATGGCTACGCACCTGCGCGCCTTGAGTGGTACTTTACCTGAGAATATTTTTTGGCAGCCTACGCAGCAACCCTACACACACACCTACTCCCTGCTGACGAGAGGCAACTACCTCGAAACACGTGTCCAGGGATGGCTAACGCGACACTTATTTTCATTTTAAACTTTTGGCATAGGCGTACCCGCCGACGCTACTTCATGGACCACAATACTTTGGGGTAACACGCTGGTAGGACTAGCAGAGTGCGGCCAATCGGATTTTTGTTTACATTCAGGCTCCCTTGAGCCGGTGGGGCTGACGAGCCCATGGCTACGCACCTGCGCGCCTTGAGTGGTACTTTACCTGAGAATATTTTTGGCAGCCTACGCAGCAACCCTACACACACACCTACTCCCTGCTGACGAGAGGCAACTACCTCGAAACACGTGTCCAGGGATGGCTAACGCGACACTTATTTTCATTTTAAACTTTTGGCATAGGCGTACCCGCCGACGCTACTTCATGGACCACAATTCTTTGGGGTAACACGCTGGTAGGACTAGCAGAGTTCGGCCAATCGGATTTTTATACCCGGTAGAGGTGTCTAGAATCAGTCTGATACCAATCCTACAGTGTGTGTTGTCTAAATGCGCAGATCCTACATAGCTTTTATAGGAACTATACGATAGCAGACTGCAGTATTTACTGATTTGTGACAAATAATTGCAGCAAAATTTGGAATTGGCGGTTTTAAGAACGCATCGCATACTGCGGCACGCCAAACCTTGTCAGCACCAATTTGGTGATTTAAGACATTTGGAGAGAGTTAGAATCACATAGGTTGAATTAGTTAAGACTGGTATCAAGAAATCTGTGAGGTGATAGCCTTCTTTGGCCATACTTCACGTTCCGTTTGCCACTATTTTTTATGCTGAGACATCCTGTTTCTTTGAAGCCTTGAATAAGTCACTTCCTTGTCTAAACATGTGTCCACTGTTGCTTTTCATCACCTAACATTGTTTTCCTCAAACTGGATTGGAAAATTTGATGACTCGTAATAATATGGAAACAAATGTACTATGTATGTAACTGTGTGTGAAGCGAAACATAATTCTTTATTGTTGTTTTGTACCTGTGAAAAGAATTAAAAAGATCTCTTTGTATACCAATTAAATGTTGTAAGTAGACATCATATGTATTTGAAAAGTGCTGGGGTATATTTCTTATAATGTTTAGAAACAAAAGTTTCCTGACTTTGTGTAATTACATCTGAGGTGGTAGGATGCATATTTACCCTGAGTGACACCATTACTGAATCTATCTCTATATACTTTGTATATTCATACCACACACCCACTAAATAGCTCATTTTACGAGGTGTGACACTGTGTTCCACTACCACCCTTTGTTTGATGTGTACTTTACATTGTTACCCACCTCTCATTATTGCGGTCACGTACTGGTCATTCTGATAGCGGCCACATTCAAGAAGGATCACCATTGCTAATTAACTTGTCTAGTTGTCCAGCTGTTCATTGCGGCTCATCGCTGGTCATCGTTGTCCATTGCTACCTATAGCTCTTTCAAAATGCTCTCTCCGCCTTGTCATCCGCCATATATTCCTTCCACACAGTGGCACCAACACATAACAGCAAACGTAAGTAGGATATTCAAGCAGGCCTTAGCCTTCCAGCCATACAATGGCCCACATACACCGCTCAAAATACCGTGCCTGCTCCTCTGCCCACCTAAGGAGCACCACAGTGTCTGTGGAAGGACAGGGCTGAAGCTGGGCAGGCCAGTTACTGGGGATCTACATTGACCCCTCACATATCTTCTGTTTACCACTTCCTGTCACACCCAGCCAAGCACACCCCTCTCCTTGCTCATTCGATATTATACAGTTATGGCGCATCAAAAAGACCACAAGTCGATCAAGGACACAGCAATTAAACCGGGATGTAGAGGTCAAAACATGAAGCCCTAAATCCTGACTCTCCCATCAAATAGTAGCATGACAACCAATCCACACTGGAAATGATACTCAAAAATTAAACTACATTCACAAAATTGCTCAAAGTACAAACACCAACACTGATATGCTGAAAACTAAGGTCACTGCGATCAGAAGAGATGTTAAGGAACTAAACCTGAGAGTAACAAATGCCGAAAACCAAATAGGCATGACGGAGAACCCTCCGGCTGTGCAATGACAACTCCCTCTCTACTTTCAAATGCGAATTAACTGAATTGGAAAACAGCAATAGGAGAGGGAACCTCAGGATATTTGACCTACCAGAAGGATCAGAAGATAAAGCTCCATCTGCGATCTCTTTCCTTTAAACATGGATTCCGATGAACCTGGGTAGTACCTTCTGCAAAGACGTTGAAATTGAACATGCCCATAGGAGGCCCTCCTACAATCTTAAAAACATGTCCACCCCGAGCTAGAATTTTCCGGCCCTTATGCTACCAGCACACAGAACTCATCTTATTTCACATGAAGAAAATCACTTTCCTGGTAAGGTGCAAGGATCAACATCTCTCAGGATTACACCAGGGACACAGTTGTCAAAAGGAAGGGGTTCTTAGCCCTCAATTACTCACATTTAGACAGAGCCATACAACACTCCTTTATTGGCCCAAATTTCCATGCCAAGACCCACATGTTCTCTGATCCCATCGACTTACGAGTGTAACTGGAAAATACAGCAGAGACTCGTATGGAAGCCTCCACAAGTGGTTCTGGCTGATGATGATGGTCACACCATGTTACCTGGTTCAGCTCCACAATATCCTTTGTAGCACATCTCAATGTTTTACAAGTTCACATAATGTGACATATCCCCACAAAGTACTTTGAGGTTTCTTAAGCTCCTAATGTTGCTAACTCTTCTAATGTTTCCAATGTTCTGCTTTTCAGAGTTCAAACATTACCACACATTATTACTTCTGCATGAAATGCACCAACAGCCAAATGACCCACCAATTGATGCATGTCATCCAATTCGCAATAAACCATTCCATGTTAAGGCGCAATGCTCCCAGTAAGTACTCCAATTTTCCACATGTTCATCATCCACACTGTACAGTCTTAATTTGTTTCATGCCTCTTGCTAACCCCTCTGTTACACATCCCCTTATCCCACCAACACCTGCTGCACGCTATGGAGCGACCCAACTCTCAGAGTGCGCTAGCAGAGGACCCACCATATGACATACACAAGGGCTGATAAACAAACCATCATGAACATTTCATGTGGTTCCAATTTTTTAGGCTTGGGTGACCCTCTACAGTGGGTTTCAGTGTACTGTTCCCTAGCCTGAATCTGAAACCTACACTATGCAACACTCGGACCCCACGATTCCCTCTCCTCCTCAATTCTATTGGACATACTAAAATCTCCACTTTGGTACACCCCACATTCCATTAAGTCTGCTACAGGGAAAATTTAAATCTTGCGGAAAAGACAAATATAGCTCTTTATGACAAATGACGAGAAATATAAATTAATGAAACTGCTTTTACAGTGCAGTTTTCCACACCAACTCTTATGCATGGTTTAATTGTATGAGAGTTTCTAAATAGTAAGCATATTTTAAGCAAAATATGTATAAAAATTAAAATGTATATCAAAACTAATGCGGAAACGATAATCAAACATGATATACCGTACTATGGAATATTGCAGACTCTCTCAGTCTATTTAGTAGTGTCCTTGATTTGCATACTGGGGGCTGTGAAGTGTACACATACACTTTGTGGCAATATGTCTCCAGATGGAGGAACAGCTTGAGATAATGCATCTTTCTGGCTTTTTCTTTTTTAAACACCCACTAATCAAGCAAGTAAAACTTGAAATGCTATTGCAAAACCCTGCATAAAAGGCACATGAAGAAAAGTATAATTTATAAAAAGTTTCTGCATTTTTATTCTGGAACAATGAAAATCCCTTGCATTTCACTTTAAGCTCGGTGCATAGGTTAGTCTTAATAAATATTTATTTTATGACATTAATTTACAGCTTAATAATTGTTTGTCATCGTTGAGTAAGAAAGGGGAAAATGAAAATAAATTAGGTGATTGCGGTGTATATTTAATAACATTGACATAATAAAAATTGTTGTAAATATGTTGAAACCAAAATTGAAAGTTTTGCTTAAAACGTGGGGCTTCATTTATGAAAACAGCGATGCTTCACTTTTCATTGTGCCCTCCTTGCGACATGCTGGATGCATCATATTTACAGTATGATGCATCATATCGCAAGGAGTTACAGATACGTCAGTATTTCTGACGTATCTGTAGGCGCAAAAATGACGCATAGCTGTAGTGTGTCACAACTCCAGCAATGGGTCATTTCACAAGGGCAAGTCCCATTTCAAATGTGCCTGCGTCAGTCTTACGTCTGCTGTGAGGCAGGCATAAGATATTGACTCATTTGCGTCCTAGAAGTGGCGCAGTGAAATTTCATAGATTTCACTGCATCACTTCTACTAGGCTTACTTGCGCCGGAACACCCACCCTGCAGGTATAATGTGGCGCAAGGGTTTACAAAGTGACGCATCTACCGAGATGCGTCACTTTGTAAATATGACGCAACATGGCAAATTTTTGACGCCTCTGGTGCATCACAAAAGTGATTCACTGGCGGCGCAAAAGTGATGCAAGGGCTCATAAATAAGCCCCCTGGTCTTTACTTTGACAAAATAGATATTAACAGTGACACTTTACGTTCATAGCTTTTTTGGGGCAATGCAAATAGTCGCAATATGTGTTCTGTTAAATATTTTTAATGGCTTTTACATCAAAGAGTTTCCAGCTAGTTAATTCTCATAGTTTCCTGTTTTGCCCTTCAGAGCTAGACGTTTTGCTCTGGGAAGTTATTTGAGACAGATTTAATATCTCTGTGCAGGTTTGCATCATAAAAGTGATGCAAACTGGCACACAGTGGTGTTTTGGGATAAGGGGGCATATTTTCCAAATGTTTTGCATTGTCCTATAGCCACACAAGGGGACATAGGATGATGCAAAACCTCAAATGAGATTTACCAAGCCATGCAAATCCACCTACGTGACTTGGTAAACCTGGAGTAATGCAAGGCAGCACAAGAGTGTTCCCATGCTTCCTCCCATTGATTTTGGCACATTCCCAGATTTACCATGAACTTTGAAGTGCATCACAAAGCTATGCTTTCCCAGGGGAATGAAAATGAGGAGAAATATCTTTATTTCTCCACGTTCTTTCTTCGTGTGCTACAACATCTCAAAGGATTTTTTTTGTGCAGTAAGGTGTTGCGTTGCATGAAAAAAGATAAATATGGCCCTAAGTTTCCAGCACCAAACCTGATTTGCCTTGAAAAGTAGCCATAAAGTGACACAAAGTAGAGCTTTGCGCATTTCATAGGTCGGTCATGGCTGTATTCACAAATGATTTCAAATTTTTGTGAAATGTTTTTTTCCTTGTTCTTTATTGGATAAAAGTCCCTTCATTATGTTCCTTTTGTAAGCAAACCTTTCTTGCAGATGTCCGGGTTACCTATCTAAATATCCACGCTAGCTTTGTTGCTCAGCATTTGGATCTACGAAACGTGCCCAGTTAACAGCCTTTTTTGGACTCCGTCCCCAGACCCTGGCAAACCCTCTGATCATCCCCACCTCCCTGAGTATTACTATTGCACTGCTTTGAAGTCCCTACACTCCTTTACTGCTTGTTCCAAGTTGCCTCTCACCCAGTTCCTTTTTCTTTTCCTCTATATGTTTGTGCATTCCAAAGGGCATATATACATGCCCCTATCGCCACCACAAGGTCACTTTTTCCGATGTTGTGGTGGCGATAGGGTCTTAGCCTTATTTATAAGGCAGGGTTAAGCCACTTAGGGGTCGATTCCAATCCGGGTCGGACAGCTCTCCGAGAGCTGTTCGTAGCCTTACCTTGCGACCGACACGTTCCGGGAGCCAGTCCTTCAGGGCAAGGAAGTACGATGCGCATAACTGACACAATTACGACGACACGTAGGCTGCGATTCAAGCTGCAATTCCCGTACGAACCGTACCTCCGATCGCCGATTCGAGTCGCTCGGAAGCAGTTCCCACAGCAGTTTCCGGCTGTACAAGTACGATGCGCAAATCATATGCGCCGGACGGGCACATCACAGCATACGGGAAAGCAGCATATCAGGTACGATTCGTGCCAGAACACAATCCACGGCTACGAGACTGACCAGCTAGCAACGGGTACTAGACGGAGCAACAAGCAGCATTTACGAGACGAACACATCAGGAATCCCATCGCGCAGGTCATACCAGTACTGTACATCTATGACTGGATCAGGAACAGACCCGGACGGCGCAGACGGTAAGACACCCACCACACAAACAAACGACTCGTACCCACCAAATGTCACACACACCCAGGGGATCCATATCCTGTCCACTAGCAGCAGGCCACCATAGGGGTCGCATGGCCATCACCACTACCAGCCCCACTCATAGGGAACTTGTTGCCTATCACTACTGCCACCCCCATTCGTAGGGCTTATGTTGCCCATCACTACTGCCACCCCCACTCATAGGAGGTATGTTGCTCATCACTACTGCCACCCTCACTCATAGGGGACCTGTTGCCTATCACTACTGCCACCCCCACTCATAGGGGACCAGTTGCCCATCACTACTGCCACCCCCACTCATAGGGGGTATGTTGCCCATCACTACAGCCACCCCCACTCATAGGGGATCTGTTGCACATCACTACTGCCACCCCCACTCATAGGAGACCTGTTGCCCATCACTACTGCCACCCCCACTCATAGGGGGTATGTTGCCCATCACTACTGCCACCTCCACTCATAGGGGACCAGTTTCCCATCACTACTGCCACCCCCATTCATAGGGGGTATGTTGCCCATCACTACTGCCACCCCCACTCATGGGGGACCTGTTGCCCATCACTACTGCGGCCCCCACTCTTAGGGGACCAGTTGCCCATCACTACTGCCACCCCCACTCATATGGGACCAGTTGCCCATCACTACTGCCACCCCCACTCATAGGGGGTATGTTGCCCATCACTACTGCCACCCCCACTCATAGGGGACCTGTTGTCCATCACTACTGCCACCACCACTCATAGGGTGCTGTGTACCTATCAATATCAACACCCATACCCATAGGATGGGTGATGCGCCACACATCCATCATACACCAACATTAGGTATGTCAGCAAAATACATCCCCCTTAACATCATGACAAGAGTGTGTAGTCTGTGACAAATGCCCACAACAGTGAATATGACTTCGAACATACAATGTAACTCCCATCACATGTGTGACCAAACACTGAGTGTTGCCTACACAAATCATGTATCACAATATCACTGTGTCAATGTGCACTAACCCCCCCCCCCTCACTGTGTAGAACAAAAGTTAAGTGTGGGGTTCCAAACTGCAACAAATGTTGTGCATTGTGGTGATGGGGTCTAAACACTCCCTCATCACAGTGTCCAAAAGGTAAGTGTCATCATGGTAAAAGCTGCAAATACCAAACAGCATCTATGATTCCTGGTCCCAACACATTAAACACTTTTGTGGGAAAGTAGTGGTTGTGTCCCATACCCACAGAGATCTGGTGAGGCTAACAGTGCTGTGAAAATCAAACATACTCTCGGCCATGTGCAGACAAGCACCACCCATGGGGGCTGACATTGCATACTGTGTACAATGACAAAAAAGCAGAAGTGACCATCATAATGCATACACACATCTCGAAAATAGACACACAAATCAATACACCCTGTGTAGACTGTAGGTGTCAGATCACAAACTCCCATTCCATGGCAGCAATGGGACCTAACAGGATGAATGTGCAGAATGATGTGATATGACTCACAGGAACAGCAGGGAAAATCACCCAAACAACATCCAGCCGATGGCCCACAACAGCAACACCAATGCACTGGTGCAGGTGCACAAACACAAACAGGCAACCTCACACTGCACATCTGACACAACATGTGTGTGTGTGTCTCAGTATCCACAGGCAACTACACAAGACATGAGGGGGGCTGAACCACAGTGACACAGATGTGGACACAGTGCCATACAAAAGTAACCCATCAATTAGGCCCCCCTTAGTGGGCAATCAGGCATTGTGAGATGAGAGGGATCCCAACAGACACATGTGACACAAGCTGCAATGAACAGCAACTAAAACAGAGAATGAAATACAACAGCACTACCCCCAGGGATCATACATTGGGGTGACACACGCATGCATGATACGTCCACTGTGATGACAAAGGTAGATGTCGTACAAACTGTGAAACTCAGACATGTGTCCTGTGCCACAAACGTACATCACACCTACACAAACACAAATCACTCAGCCCGGCCCATCATCCAGGGACAAACGTGAGGTAGGGTCCGAGCCATGCCAACATTCACATCTGTCCACGCTCAACACCACACACCCTGAACAGCACCAATGTGCATCAGTGAAGCTCACATGGACATGTGACATTGCACATGCACCCATGACAAACACAGTAATGTTGGGAGGAACTGAGGTGCACAGACTCATCACACAAGGACAGCCGACAACCCTGGTGAATGACAGACATACTGCACAGTATGCGGTACATGGCCATGACGATAAAGCTCCCGTAACCTTCGGAATCCCTGCCATTGTCCCAGGACAATGCAGAAGCCAAGGAGAACCACAAGGCACACGTGCTGACACCTGCCAACATTGCAGCTCTGAACCTGACAAGTGGGAGCAGTCACACACACATACACATGTCTCAATCACCGAAAGGCACCACCTAGGGACAACTACATGATATTACGAACAAACAAGTGCCTTTGGGACCCCTGACTGTGTCCCATCTGCGTCTGACCACATCATCACCACTCAGAACTGTGTCATGCACCCACATATCTGGTAGCCCAGGACAAAGATGTGGGATGAACACAGGACAACTCAGCAAGCATCAACAACAGGAACATATCAAGGTAACACAGCCTGTGTAGAAAAAGGGATGTGGACACACACACACATGCTCACACAACACACACCTTGGATCCAGGTAATGTCATGGAACAACACACTTACTTGTGGGGACTAAACTCCTGTGGAAGCTCAGCTGTGCCAAACATAGTCCCAGCAGGTCTCAGTCATGTCAGCAGAACACTTGGTCAGTCAGCCATCAGTTACCACCCAATGAAGGCTCTGGTCACATCAGCCTGGGTATGGGAGTGTCACTTAAGTTATCTGCACATACTCAATACATATGTCTAGCAAGTTGCACAGAGGACACAGTTGCTCCTACACCAATGATGCCCACACCTGCAGGTCCAGTGGAGATGCGCCCACAGTCAGGGAAATAGACAAATTGGACAATGGGAAGCACATCATATGTGCATGTGTGCAAGCCACAGATGCGACCATGCAAATGAAATGTTAACAGAGATGTTCACAAACTGTTAATCATGACAAACCCAGTTTGCTGCAACGGATGACATGGATACCGACCAGAATAGGATACATATCTCATGGACCACATGGAGTACATCACATCAACACCTCAGTATTCAACATTGAAAATTCAGCATTATAACTGCAAGGTCATGGTTAACATCATCAACATAATGTACAGCTAAATCAAATTCACAAGGATAAATACAAATGCTTTATTCAGCAAATTTGAAATGCAAATACAAAGTCCTTTCAAAACAAAGGCCAATGGCCAGTCCATATCCAAATGTCAAAAATGGGATGTGAGTGACAACTGTCACATGTTGCTTGCCTGCACTGCCAAGGACAGGGGACATCCACTCGGAGGGGCATACATGAGGGCAAGCCAGGCACCGCAGGGACAGGATCAGGGCTCAGCAGAAGGAGGCAGTGAAGGGGTGGTGGATACAGGAGAGTCATTGGCAACTGCAGTGGAGGTGTCTGACATAGTGGGTGTAGTCACAACTGTGGGGCACAAGTCAGATGGGGTGGGTGCCGGCACAACTGCAGTGGGCAGGTCAGATGAAGTGGACTGGGTCCCCACTGCAGTGCCCAACTCCATGGGAGCAGAATGAGGTTCAGGTGAGGTTGGCAGGACAGGGGGGGCCACGGTCCCCACACCAGTGGCACAAACAGTCTGACTGGGGGGGTGGGGGTGGAAGAGCAAGTGGTAGGGGGGAGGGCCTGAGCATTTTGGGGATGGTGTATCTGTGGGTGGGGGAACCTGGGGCAGGGTGTAGTGGGGGAACCTGTGGAGTGGTGGCCTGGGGGATGGAGGACGGAGACTGTCGTGGAGCTGTGGTACAGGGTGGGGTCTTGCTTTTCCGGGGCCGGGGGGACTTGCGGGTGGGGGCCTCAGTCTGACTGCACCAGGGGGAGGATTTGTGGGTGTGAGGGGAACTCCCCTCTGTGTGCGGGGACTTCCTCATCCCTTGTAAGCTGGATCTGCTGGATCAGTGGGGAAGAGGCCAAGGTCACAGAGGAAGAGCTTCTTGGGAGATGGGGTTGCAGGTGAGGCAAGGGAAGGGGTCTTGGAGGGAGAGGTATCAGAGGACTGCGAAGTGGTTGTGGATGCCTGTGTGTGTGTTTGCAAACCATCCCCTGTGAGTGTGGTATCAGTCCCCTGAGGTTGCTTGTGTGCACATCTAGGCCTTGGTTTGGGTGTTTGTGTGCTGCCTGTGTCTGTGGGTTTTGGTGAATGTGCTGGTGTGTGTGTGAGCTTGGGACAGGTAGGGTGCTAGGAATCATGGATGGGGCAGGGGTAGGAGGGGTGAGGGACTGTTGGAGGCGGGACACTGCTGCCGTCAGGGAGGAGGCCATGGACTTATTGGTTCTCTGTAGGGGAGACATGCCCGATGACATGCCCTCCATGAACTACACCAGTTGTGTCAACAGACTGGTGTGTGCATGGAGGACACTCAGCATTGATGTCTGCCCTACATGGATCTGTCAAAGCAAGTCCATAGACTCCATACTCATGGCAGCAGGGGACACAGGTGCAGGGGGTGCGGTGCCTGGCACAAAGGAGACATGCCCCCGAACACGGGAGCCTCCACGGAACTCTGGAATGGGAGCAGATGGGAGGGGGGTGATGGTGGTGGCGGGGACAGCCTCATTAGCCGGGGTTTGTTGGTTGCTGACACCCGCCTCCACAAGGGAGTCATCCTCCAAGCTGCTGTGGTCCACAGCTGGGGTGGATGGTGCTGAGGACTCCTCAGGGTGACTCCACTTGCCCTCCGTGCCACTGGGTCCCTCTAACTCCTCGCTTTCTGTCCCAGTCTGGCTCTATGGCTCCTCCTGGTCCATGGCGCTGTCCCCTCCTGTGGCCGTGGATGTATCTGGATAGAATTAGGAAAAACAGAACAACATCAGTCACCTGTACTGACCGCACACACCACAGTGAGTACAGCACATCACAGGGCAAGCCCTGGCATCATCATCTGAACACTGCTCAAAGTGCTCACACTGTTTTGATTAAGCCAATTGTCAGTCGCACCATCAACCACGGCACTCATATCTCTCCTGGACTTGCACCGATATGTCTGTTGCATGTTGGATGCTAATACCCCAATGTGCAGACATGCTCCACCTACACAGTTGTTGGACATGCAAGTGAACATGTAGAGGTTTGTCACTATACACACATCACATCTCTTGCCACTGACTCAGTACAGGTGTCATGAAGAAGGGATGGCCAGAGTCTCATTTCACATGCTTGTGATGCATACCAGCAACACACACTATGATGTTCTCATGTCCTGATAGTCAATGCCACAATGAGGTGCATGGAGCACATTTGACCCCAATGCAGGATCACTCATAGCAAGTTCAATGCCATGGCACAGGCATGCCTGGAAAGTCAGTCATCACTGTCTCCTGTCACAGGGGCAGGGCATCCAGACAGCAACAGCATGCACTGTGTCACAATCATAGGTCATGGGTAAAGCAAACTCTGCAGCTGACTAGTGCACTAGTCCATCCCCTGCAAACAGCATATCCCGGACCCAGATGACCCCACATCATACAAATCAGACATATGAGTGTCTGCGAACACAACTCCCTGAACATGAGCACCTCACAGTCTGATGTGCATGAAACACAGTTGCATACACCATTGTGCACTGTCAAGTGATCACACACCTATATGTCACACAGGTCTCGTCTCCTATAGTCACATCTCAGATGTCTTGCTGACCCTCAAACTCATGAACACCCCAGTTGTCCTGAAAAGAAGCCACACCACAATGACACTGAGGCAGACGCCTGAGAGCACATGTCACTAAGCACAATCTGTAAGTTGATACACAGGAGTGGGAGTACAGAGTGTTTCTAAATGCCCTGGAGTAGGCATGACTGCCCAGGTCTACGTGAAACAGTGTATAGCCCTGGACAGTAGTCAGGTGGCTAAGCAAGTGTGACACACTTGACATACATATTCCTGAGGCCTAAAATATGGAGTCACCTGCTGCATGGGTGTGTTTGAAATACCCTAGGCACATGTGGCGAGTCAGACCAGCAATTGGAACACATATCAAGGGCACACATAGATCACATGTCAGATCTCAGGCATTGTGTAAACAATTGACCCACCCATGAAACACACAACAGAGTCACGGTAACAGATGCTGTCTGGAACCTGAAGCATAGCTGACTGCAGGGACACAGTGCCCTAGTGACAGAAGCAACAGACTGTAGGGGCCACACCTGTGGATCAGATGAGGAGGGAGCATCACACAATTGAGGGACATGAGTCCTGGACTACAAGACCTACGTAATGTGGAAGTGTGACCAGTCAAAAAGACTGCAAATAGCATGTCAGACATAGTACACAGATTAGGCATGGATTTACCCCCTCCTTGCTGCTGTCTGGCCTTCAGCTGCCCATCCAGGTCTGGGAAGACCACCTCCAGAATCCTGAGCATGTGGGGGGTCAGGGTCCGGTGTCCACCCCTCCTGCGAGGAGACAACAGCTTCAGCTGGACCCTTGCGATCCTCCGGGGCCAGCCCCAAAGCTCATGCCACCTCTCTGGCAGTTGCGGATCCGGCGCTTGTAGACCCCCACTGATCTACCTGCCCGGGCGATGGTCAGCAAGATCTCGTGCTTCTGGTGGGCATCAACCTGTGAGGATAACAAAGTTAAAAGTTCTTTACCACACATGCCACATATTTGTCCTGCACACAGTTGGATATACATGTAGTCATCACAAAGGTAAATGAGGTACACAGGTAGTGCACCCATGGAAATGGACAATTGCCCTGCATGTCTGACATGTTAACATTGCCTGGGAAGTTAAAGCTTGCACAAATGCACTTTTGCTGCAGAACACCTGTTCATCACATGTACCTGTACACTTTGGGGGTTGAAAATACTCAGTGAGTACGCAAGCCACTGGTGTACACACTGCTAGTACTGCTAGTCAGACAACATGCACAATTAGGAAGGCAGTGGACTGCACACTCACCTGCTCCCCTAGTTTCCCATACAGCTTGCAGTACTGTGGAAGGAGCCCGTCCAGCAAGGCCTGGTTCTCCTCCTCAGTGAAGGTTCCAGAGTACGTGCCATAGCAGTAGCCAGAGGATGCAGAGACAGCAGCAGTGGTAGCAGAGATGTGGTCCAGTAGCATGTAGTGCAGGCAAGTGAGCTCCCTGGGGGCCAGCCAGCCTTATATCTGTGCTGCAGAGGCAGAATCTGTGCCATGTGTCTTAAGTGATAGGTCCAACACGGTTGCATTCTTTGAATCTGGCCAATCCATGGAATTGTACGACTTGTACACGTCTTCCGCATCATTCAAATTTTCACCTTCATGACACCCAAGAAATTGCAACATTGTTGTAGGCATCCAATTGAATTTCCAGCGCACGACTCATACAAGTTTTGAATCCACGTCCGTCTCCATGACAGTCCATAGCCAATGAGTGCGCATGGCTTGGTCAACTGACTGTACAACGCGTAGTTTGAAAATCCACACGCACCCGTCTCCATACGATTCAATAGGCTATGCGTGCGTACGGCTTGGTCCATGCCTGCACGACGCGTATGCATAATAGTCACCCGCATCGGTTCACATTGCAGTCAATGGGCTATGCGTGCACACGGCTCGGTCCATGCCTGCATGACGCGTATGTATAATAGTCACCTGCATCGGTTCACATTGCAGTCAATGGGCTATGCGTGCGCACGGCTTGGTCCATGCCTGAACAACGCGTATGCATAATAGTCACCATCATCTGTTCACATTGCAGTCAATGGCCAAGGCGTGCGCACTGCTCGGTCCATGCCTGCACGACGCGTATGCATAATAGTCACCCGCATCGGTTCACATTGCAGTCAATGGCCAAGGCGTGCGCACGGCTCGGTCCATGCCTGCACGACGCGTATGCATAATAGTCACGCGCATCAGTTCACATTGCAGTCAATGGCCAAGGCCTGTGCACGGCTCGGTCGAGAACTGCGCAATGCGTCTCTGTAGAAGTCACCCGCGTCAGTTGACATGTGTGTGACTTTTTGACGGATTCCACACACAATTACTTGCCAGGGTACTCAGGTGCACACCTACCACACTACAACATGTGCCACACTGTATCCCATGGCATGTAAGGCTGCATTACCTGTGTGTGTAGGGGGGGCAACATTTGGTTTGTTGTGTGGCACTTTGGTGCAGCCACTCCCAGGCTGTGCATGTGTTCATGGGGACAGAATCCTTTGTGTGTTGTGCACATTACTACTGTGATGTGCAACTGTACAGTTATGGGCATGAGTCATGGACACAGTTGCAGGTTGGATATTGTTAGAAATGGGATTTCTGGTTGGCTAGGGCTTGCGCCAAAGCCAGGCAGAAACCACCACTCTAAGTCAGGGCTTGTGAGTTACATGCCAAAGATAACCCCTGCTCACCCCCTTGGTAGCTTGACACGAGCAGTCAGGCTTATCCCGGAGGCAATGTGTAAAGCGTTTGCGTGCGCACACAGCAACAACACCCAAGGCCCACCACAAAAGGAACTCCACACAAGGTTATATATAATAATAGCCTTTGTATTATACCAAAACACATTAGATAATATTCACACAATTTACACTGTGCCAACTGGCACTGGCAGAATTTACAGGGGACTATTTACACAGGACAGGGCCACATGGATCACTGTCAGAATTAGCACAAATCCCTAATTGTAGATGTAAAACATATACCAACTGTAATACAAATTATAACTGTAGAGCACAACCAGTACCTACTGGTAAAAGGTAAGTACACCCTACGCAATCCTACCCACCGTAGGCATATATCAGGCAGGGAACCATCAACTCACTAGCATAACCTGTACTAGGAAAACAATCTCCTAAGCATAGACACATTTAGAAATAGAGATAAGTATAAAGGGAATACACATTACGCAAAAGTACACAGGTGGAAATAACCATGTACCCTAGGTGAGGGCACAACACAGAAAAACTGTCCCCAGGCCAACTCTCAGGGGCTCAAACGCCCTTTGTCCAAAATGTCATGGCTGACTAACAAAACCAGCCAAGCAAAAGCGCGCAGGGGCACAACCTAAATGTTGCAGCTGCCCACTAAGTGCTGGGCAGCTGTGTCAATGAGTCTGGGCACCAGCGTGCCCCCTGAGCCCCACTCTGGGACTCTGACATCAACTATGCCCCCCCCCTGTTGCAGCGACTCGCATCTGCGGCGCTGCTGTGTTGAATTGCACAGACTCTGGCACTGACGGTGCCTGTGGAGCCCTACTTGGGGACTCACAACTTGAAAATGGCCCCAAGTCCCACTCCGGGACTTTTAAATTACTGTGGCCCCATGTTGCAGCTGCCTGCGTTCTTGCAGGACACCAAAACAGGTACTGGCACTACGTGTGCCTCATCAACCCGTGACCACTGCAGGGCTCCTCCGGGAATGTGGGAACTGCAGCCTGAATGCCCCCAAGACACTGACACTGCCCACTGTCAAGCGGGGCAGCGGAAAAGAGAACTGGGCACGTCACTCGCAGTGCCCGAGGCTTGGCCACGGGGGCAGGCACTGAAAATGGGCCCCGACAAACCCCCAATGCCCATAACACGGAGCCCCACTCTACGGGCTCTCTGCTGTGTCGTCTCCACTCTCTCCGTGGCGCTTCCTTGCCACTGGAGCGTGGGGTAGGCTCCCGTCCGCTCCCTCTCTCCATACCGCGGGGCTGCTTTCTCAGTACGGGAGGGTGAGTTGCCAGTGCGGGGTAGGCCCCCGCTTGGCTTTTACTGGCACTTGCTTTCTGCTGTGACTTTTCTCCTCTCGGCGCAGGGCTTCCCTCACCCGAACGGGAGCCCCGTGCAGATCCACCACTGGCTCCCTTCCGGCCCGGTTGCAGGCCCCGGCCTCGTCACGGGCAGGAGTGCCTGACTTCCGGTTTTGTCGCGGGGGCCGCGGCTGTGATTTTGGTTTTCTATCTGGGCAATGCGGGGTGGGCACCCGCTTGAGACCAATAAAAACGAGCGCGGGGTGGGCACCCGCTAAGTATAATTAATACCGATCCCACAAGGCAGAGACGCGGGGTGGGCACCCGCTAACGAGCCGAACATGGGGGAATCCACAGGCAGCCTCTCCGGGCTGCAATTCACGAACAGACGCGTCCTCCAAGCGCCAGGGCCCACAACTCAGCAACAGGTCCAAGGGGCAAGCTGGACAACACACAAGCGTGGCTCCCACAAAGCACAGGGTTCCTCAGTAAGGCTGTGGCGCTTCTCAGTCAGAATCCAGGTAGGCACCCAGTCTAGAGAAAAGGAATGGAGCGCTCTTGCCAGAGATACAGAGCAAAGCGCTCTTCCACCTAAAGACACAGTTCAGGGAAAGTCTTCAGGATGCAGGGGGGCAAAGGCTGGGCCCAGGGGCTAGCTCACAGGGCCCTCCAGCAGGGAGGCAATCCCCAGTGGCGGTATCTCCTGGCGCCCAGCAGCAGCAGGCCCCCCTCAAGTTAGGAACACAGAGAGAGAACACTTTACATGGGGTCACAGCCCCTTTTTATACACAGGTTTCCTTTGTCACCAAGGTGCAGGGAAGGGGCGAACCAGATGCAACTGGTTCCTGAGCACTTTGTTTTGCTCAGCCCCTCTCCCTATTCACAGGACAAGCCAGGGATATCAGACACACCACGTGGGTGGAGCCAGCATTGTGGAGGGAAAGCCCAGACCTATTCAGGTCCCAGGTGTACTCCTCCCTGCCATCAGCATGCAGATCTCTCCATTCACCACCAGGGCAGACCCATCCTGACTCCTGGAGACAGGCACACCAGCCAATCACAAGCCAGACAGTCACTTCACATTTATTACACAGACATGCCAGCTTCTAGAAGTGGCACCTCTACACTAGTACACTAGACACAGTAACGCCGCACACATCATCGCGCAGCATTCAATCTCACGAGTTCACACATACCAAACTCGACCCTGCACTCCCCACGCATCAGGAACTACCATGGACACATACATTCCCCGTGCATTCCTATGGGAGGGCAGGTCAGTCTCACTAAATGTAACACGGAGCGCACGCACTTTCCACAGGGACACCGTGCTAAAGTGCCTAGGGGTCTAAAACCACTAAGACTCCATAGGGAAAAAGCTAGGATAATTGCAAAAAGTTTAGGGGTGAACCTGCCAGAAGGGCCAAGTCCAACAGGTATGTTTAGGACATGTCACATACACCCTGAGTCCTGGGTGGGATGGTATGTACGTCACAGTGAGACCCATGGCCACAATTCTGATGTACACCCACAGTCTGTGTGCATGTTGTGTCTCAGATGTGTCTGATCCCATGTGCCCAGTGGGAGACAGTCTCCACATCCATGTGGTTTGGGCATCAACATTGATGTTGTGTGTGTGTCTCAGAGACGTCCATGTAGGGCCTGCAGAAACAACAGGTGCCACTACCTGTGGGACTCATGGTTGTTTTGTGGCGTGTACATGATACGCCATGTCATGCCAGTGTCCATGTGGCAATACAGGGACCCTGGGTATCTGCCTGTCAAAGAGCTGTGATACTGGGAGACATCAGGCCTCGCTTGTCACTGTGGTGTGTGTTTGGAACATGACAGCAGTACATAGGTACTGTGACACAGTCTAATGATTGACCATTGCACTACATGTACCTTATGTAGGCATGTGGATTTGAGATGTGAGATGATGGGCATGTAGGTGACATATGTGTCCATACCCAACAGCACACACCTCAGTACATTGTGAATTGTCATGATGTATCATATGATATTTTGCTTGGTCATAGCCAGATGGGTGGATGAATCGACAATCTTCCTTTGTTTATCTCTGTACTGCAGGGCACCAGCTGTCCATAGACCGTTCCCAGACCTTGAAGCCATGCAGGAACGCGACTGCATCCGTCGGTACTGCTGTACCAGGCCCCTGATTGAGGAGTTGATGGAGCAGTTGGCACCACATCTGCTACCTGGCCGGATATACCCTACAGCCCTGACCCCAGAGGTGAAGGTGATGGCAGCCCTGCACTTCTTTGCTACCGGTACCTTCCAGTACACTGTGGCTACTGCTGGTGGTATGTCGCAAACTATGTTCAGTCCTGTGCTACGCGTTGTCTTTGCGGGGATGTTGCATTTCCTTGACCTGTACATCAAGTTTCCTAGCCCAGGTCAACTCACTTACATAAAGGATGCTTTTTATACACTGGGGAACATGCCGAACGTCATCGGATCTATTGATGGTACACATGTGGCCCTGATACCACCACGGGCACTTGAGCAGACATACCAGAACAGGAAACATTTCCACTCAATCAATGCTCTGGTGGTATGTCTAGCGGACATGTGTATCACACGTGTGTGCATGTTTCCCAGGTTCTGCGCATGATGCCTACATCATGAGGAGTAGTCGCATTGCAACGCTGATGTCCCAGGTGTCAAACCTGCATGCCTGGCTAGTCAGTGTGTACTGACTGTTTACCATTGTGTGTGTTTGACAATGTTGTATTCCACCCTCTTTCAAAACTCAGCTAATTCTTCAATCGTTTGTATGTAGGTGACTCCGGATACCCCAACATGCCGTGGTTGCTGACACCCCTCAGGAACCCTGTGACACCAGCCGAGATGTGCTACAATGAGGCACATGGTCGGACCAGGAGGGTGATTGAACAGACATTTGGTCTCCTGAAAAGCTGCTTCCGCTGCCTGGACAAGACCGGAGGGGCCCTCCCATATGACCCTGCAAACGTGTGCAAAATTATCCTTGTATGCTGCATGCTACACAACATGGCAGTGCGGAAGAAGTTGCCTCTCATCCAGGATGATGATGACCTACATCCGCCACCTGTGGAGGATCCAGGCCAGGGCCACGATGCCAGTGATGATGATCATGAGGGTGACGTCCGCACACAGCTCATCAACAACTTCTTCACCTGAATGTGAGTTTACAGGGTTGTTATGTCAATGTATTAAGTTAGCCTGAAATGCGTTGGTGCTGCTCTGTTGCTGTTTGAGTGTGTCGGTGTGCTACTTGACTGGATGCGTGCAGTGATGTGTCCTTTCAGGTAGTCTGTACTCCACAATAGTGTCGACATGCTAACTTGTTTCTGTGTAGGTTTCTTGTGACATGTTTTGTGCATGTATATAGCATTTCTCTTCTGTTCTGCTGTGCTTTTGACTGTGTCTTATGTCTGTCCTTCCCAGGGTACTTTGCCTGTTGTTTGGTCAACTCTGACCCCCAACACTCAGAATCCAATCCCAGGGTGGAAGTTGTTGATTGCCATCAAGTGATGTACCACACACCCCTGGGCTTCAATTTTTAGACACTTTGTGACCGTGTGTCCACTGTCACATAGAATTACCTTGCAACTGTTGTGGAATAAACATGTTGCTGATGTGTAATGAACCTGTGCTACACTTTGTTATGTGCATTGTCTGTCTTCCCACAACTGACTGACATATGTTTACCTCACCTGTGGGCTTGTTACCACTGACTGTGGATAGGTGTGGTGTCTGTGCATTCTACTATATTTCAGGTCAACATCATTGTATGGGATGAGTTACATGGCCATGGTGAGTACGTGTTGTGGTGCCATAGTGGTGTGTTTCCCTCACATGTGGCACATCACCATGACTCACATAATGGTGATCACATTGCAGTAGTAGTTGGCATGCACTGTGTTCTTTAGCAGATCATCATCTCCATGACACATAACAAGTTGGAATCACAACAGAGGCAAGTATAGTGCACTGGTGAGTTTATTTACAAACATGTGTGAGGATAGTGCACAGGATGGTGGGTGCTGTACATTGGGTTTTGAATCCAAAGTTCACCGAAGAGTTGGAAGTGTTGGTAGCTGAAATGTCCAGAGTAAAGTCCATAGTCATCTGCTACATTAGACCAACATGAACCCTCCATGTCATGTAGGCGAATTGGGTTATATACGACAAGGTGAATGGTTTGCACACAAAGAACATTTTGCAGAACAGGTTTTGAGGCCCTGGGGGATATGCATGACCATCTGCGTCTCACGTGTCCTTCTTCGGACGACCCCTCTTCTTCTTTGGGGGGGGGATCCTCAGGTGCAGGAGTCTGCGGTGCAGAGGACTCTCCACCAGAGTCATCCTCTCTCCCTGTGGCACTGGCAGATCTAGAGGCAACAGATGTTGTGGCCACATAGAGAGGTGTGGACATGTTGGTGCTTATTTGGTGGAGGCATGTGAGTATGTCCCTATGCACCACAGTAAGTGCATCCCACTTGGACTCCATGCAAGCATGATGGGCAGCTTGCTCCTGTTGAATTTCCTTGAGGATCCCCACTACCTGGCCGAATCCTCCGGTGCTATCCTGGTACGCATCTATGATGCCTGCCAGTTGGGGGTCATCATGCAGTCCAGACCCCTCTGCAAGCCGTGACCTCTGCCTACCACTCCTCCCACCACCCCTAGCCAAACGTGCAGGACCTGCGGCGGCAAGCACAGGTGACACTGGGCCCCCTTGGGTGTTGTTACTGGTGGTGTTGTCCGTAGCTTCCTGGGGGGCCTGTGTCCCTGTGCTGTCGGTATTTTGTGTCCTTGGTCTGTCCGTGTTGGCGGGGGTGCCCTGTCTGTTGCCAGATGTTGGAGGCGTGGGTGCAGGGGATGCAGATGTTTGTACTGCTGGTGCTGACTCACACTGGAGGTGCCAGGTTGTTCTTCGTCATCCGAAGAGGACAGAGGCTGATCCACACCAGAGCTGAGGGTCCACCGGAGTCTGGGACAGGGGCTCCTCTTCTTTTGCTGCTGTGTCCCCAGCACCAACTGTGTTTGCAAGAGGCACACAATATAAGCTATGTTTCTACAGGCATCAATGGTTCACATACATGACATTTGCTACTGTACGTCAGGATGCGTGCCTGTACACTGCTTTGTCCAAAGTTGTCACGGACAGAGATTGATATTGTTGTAGCACATTGTCCAGCCAACATGAAGCATTTCAATGTGCATGGTGAAGTGTGTGCATGACCAGCTCATGTCTAGATTTGACTGTACATGGCTAATACTACTCAAGGGCCATCACGTGGCTGTCACAGGTGTGTCATCCCTGTACACACTTGACCTTTAACAAGGACATATGTGCAATTCCACTTAGGATATGTTGCAAGATTGGGGCATGTGTGGTAGCAGTTTTTGCTAGTCTTTGTGCATCACATTGGTGTGTTGGTCCTCTGTGTTCCTAGTTCCCATCTCATTTCATACAAGTGATGATGTCACCATCGTTAATGAGTCTGCTGCTGAGTTTTGTACGTGCATATGTGATTTGACTTGTCAATGTTCTCCATGGTGATATGGATTGAGCAAGGCAGCTCTCTGGCTTTTCAATGCTCATGACAGTGATACCCAGTGTTGTGTGTGTTGCGGTTTGGCTGCTGTGAGTAGCATGTCTCCTCCAATGCAGTCCAGGTTAGACCTTGTGTCTACAGTGTCAATGCCAGTGAGTGGTGTGTTGTGTGAAGGATGCATATGTTGCAGAACGATGTAGGAGTGGAATGCAGCTCACAACAGCACCTAGTGTGAATGAGACCATGCTATGGTGTCGGCTATATTGGTGTGTCCATTCCATTCACTGTCAGATGTCCCCTGTCAATGATGTATATGTGAGTTCCTGTGTGTTTTGTGCAATGTAATATAAATGGATCTCCACACTTGTCATCTGCAAGACACACCTCCACAGCCATGCCGGGGGCCCCCTGGACACTGCATCCCCAGACAGTGAGTTTGAACATACGGTTGCAATGGCTGTGTGTGCGAACGTGTTTGGGTTGGCCAATGCATATGTGTGATTTTCAGCCACATAATTTATCAGGCCCTTGTGTCAGCCATCTTGCCCGGGCATTATCTTTGTGAGTGACTGGTACCATGTGTGCAATGTGTTTTAGCAGAGAAGGTGTGTGTATGGCCAGCATCGGTGTTATTTGTTTTCAAGTCAGGACCTCCTTCTCCCCAGGCCAGTTATCCCATCATGCAGCGTGCCACCATTGCAGTGGGTGCAGGTTAACTTTCAGGATGTCAGTCAGTGCAGTCCTGTTGTTTGTTGGTGCCCAGTTCCCAACAGGGCCTTGTGCTCCCCACAACAGAGCCCAGTGTCAGACATCTTGTCAGTCCATTTCCACTCCCTGTGAGGTGAACATGGTTCAGTGTGAGCTTGCCGGGCCATGTAGGTGGGTGGGGATTGTCTGTGACTGCAACTCCCATCATGCTCTTGGCTACACCTCCGTTCCCAGCATGCCCATACTTCCTTCCTTTTGACTCTGATTCCCTGTGAGGGAGTGTGACAGCAATGGCAAAATGGCTGACTGTGCAGTCCTGGTGTTTGTTTGGCTACAAGTCCAAAGAGAGCCCCTGTGCTTCACACAGCAGAACCCAGTGCGGTGTGTCTTTGGGTGATATTTCACTACAGTGTGAGTCAATGCATTATCCCAGGTGAGTTGTGTGGAGTTTATGTTGAGGGGTGTGTGTGTGACTACACATGCTGGTAAGTATGGTCAGAGCTGTCAGTCCTACTTCCCACCCGACCAGACATCCCACCATGAAACGTGCTTCCATTGGAGGGCGTGCAAGTTGGCTTTCATGATGTCAGGCAGTGGTGTCCTGCTTCTGATTTGAGCACAACCCCTAGAAGGGCCTTGTGCTCCCCACAGCAGGACCCAGTGTCAGCCATCTTGTCAGTTATTTTCCACTCCCTGTGATGTGAGCATGGTTCAGAGAGGTCTTGATGGGCCAATTGGGAGGGGGAGCATTATCTGTGACTACAAACCCCATCCTGCTTTTGGATACACTCACTTCACCTGCATACCCACTATTCCGTCCTGTCAGTCAGCTTCACTGTGAGGTAGTGTGTTTGTGGTGGCAAACTGTCTGACAGTGTTTATTTAGATTTGTGCCACTGCCTTGCTCTATTTGTTGGTAGGTTTGTACATGTCAAGACACAGTTACAAGTCACTATGAGATGGCAGGTATTGTGTTTGTCTGACTAGCATACACATCTTGGGATGATTATCTATTGGTTACTGTGGCTTTGCTAACGGTGCATGGTTTCACTGTCCCCTTGACAGTGATGTGTGTGTATTGCCACACAATATTGAGTATATTGGTTGTGTACTCACCAGGCTCTGGTATGTCTGATAGACCATGGACGCTCTCTGGTGGTAGGATGTCCTGCACCTTCTCCTCCCAGGACCTGAAGTATACTGGTTTGGCAGGAGGGCCACCACCAGTGCGCTGACTCAAGGCGTGATCCTTCTCGATGAGTTTCTTGACCCTCCTGCGCACGTCATACCACCTGTTCTGGATATCATCCTTTGTGCTCAACACTGGTGCTTGTGCGTTCACCTTGTCCACAATCCTCGCCCACATATTTGTTTTCTGTGACATGGGGGTCCTTTGGACCAATGTACCAAACACATGTGGCTCTACCAGCACTTCTAACTCACTATCTGTGAACTTTGGATTCTTCTTTGGGGGCATGGTGATGGGTGGTGGTGGTGAGTGATGTGTGTGTGAGGGTGCAAGTGAGGGTGGGTGAGTGTCAGTTTTGCTAGGTGTATGTGTGAGTGCTTTTGGTGAGGTGCTAATGGTGTGAAAGTTTCATGATGGGTGAATTGTGAGTGTCTGTGGTTGCTGTCTGAAGGTGTTCTCTGCTGGCTGTTCTCTTGAATTTGCAAAGGATCATGGTAGTGATTTGTGGCCTTTATATAGGTGGAGTTGTGGGTGTGTCTTTGTTCCAAGTTATTTTTTGTTGCTATTTATTGACTTTGTCATTGCTTGTTTGGTCCTTTTTTTGTATTTTTTCCTTTGGGTATCCTAGGCATGAAGGAGACGTTCTTCGGACCGAGACGGACGCTGATGTTGGCTCGTGCGGGCTTCTCCGGGTCTTTCACGCTGACTTTCTTCTGTGTTTCATACGCGCCGGTCGCGGAGATCTCTATTGCTTCAGGTCCCTGTTTTCTGTGCGTGTCAGTCATGCGGCTTGAGCTCCATGCGAGTCGGTCTGGTTTTACATGCATTGCATCATACTGCGCGGGTCGGACATCGCGGGTACGTGTCGGTCGGGTTCATTCCTGGTGTGTGTCGGTCGGTGCGAATCGCGTCCCGTTTCCGGGCGAATCTCTGGTTTCCCTACGGCTCGGTCGTACGGCTTGTATTCTGTACGTGTCGGTTGTAATTTACATGCGTTGCATCGTACTGCACGGGTTGTACGGCGCCGGTCCGTGTCGGTCGGTCTCTGTTCCCCGTCCGTGTCGGTCGGCATGTTTTACTGCCGGAATCGGCCCCTTAATGTGGCTTAATGCTGTCTTGTAAATAAGGCCCCCTTTCACACTACTGTTAGTCTGAAAGGGGTGGGTAGTGGGTGTTGCGTTGGGCGTTCCTCCGCAACACCCATTGATTTTGACAGTGCTCCCTATGTACCAGGGCAGCGTACATAGGAGGAAGTGCCAAAATTAAGCCCATGGAAAACCTAGTCTTAAGTTGGCGAAACCAGGAGAAATGCATTATTTCACCTCGTTTTTGCTTATTCCATGTGTGCTGCTTTGTGAAGCACACATGGAAAAAGCAAACTGCCATGGATTGTTTATATACAGGAAGGTCCTCCTTCCTGTACATAAACAATCTGTAAAAAAATGCCATTTTAAGACTCTTATGTGTGCTGCATGAAGCAGCACACATAAAAGTGACAATATGGCTTTTAGGATTGTTTATGTGCAGGAAGGGACACCTTCCTACACATAAACAATTCTCCCCTGCACGCAGATACCCTTGCACTATGGTGCAATTGTGCCTGCATTGGCGCTACACTGGTAAGAGTAGCGCCAGCGCAGGGGGAAACGCAAGACTGCTCCATATTGTTGTAAATATGGCGCAGCCTTGCGTTTCTGAAGTGGCGGAGTGAGGTATTAAGCCATGACGGCTAACAAATCACTCCGCCACTTCCTCGTACATATGCCCCTAAGTATGCTCGCTACTCCCTTTCAGGTCCATGACCATTCCTGTTTGCAGAAGCAAAATTACTACAGAATTAGAATCAGCACATATGTCTACTACTGCTGGAAATTAGAATATTGCAGAGGAAAGTGCACATAGCATTAACAATTGTCTCAAAGAAAAGAGCAGCCTTCCACATATTGGCCAACAAGGCAACCAAATGGATTGCCTTTGACGTTATCCCACCTGGCGATCTTTTTCCCAAGTCTCCTTCACTATTTCCTAAAAAAACACAAATCGTCTCCTCATCTCTGATGAAGGAAATCTCCAGTGAAGGTCTTGCAAAATGTTTGTACATTATCAGAGTATTCCTCATCAAAAGCGGCCTTCCAGACTTCCCCAGGGACAGGCAGGTTCTACACTTAAACATGAGACACAAATACTCACAGAAAATGCTTTTTGAATGAGGGCTGAATATTTAGGAGTAATGAACACGCGAATTGGCCCAGTGTCTGTCACTGCTTTATGAAAAATGTACACTGAATTTGCATACTGGGGGTAGTACAGTGTAAACGCAAGCCTTATGTCAATATGTATCCAGATGGAAACACAGATTGACTGATTCATCTTTCTTGCTTTTCCTTAAAATAGACCACATACTAATTAATCAATTTAAACTTGAAATGCCAACGCAAAGCAAAACACTACAAAATCGGTGACATAACTAACGTGAAAAAGATATATCAATGAATTACATGTATTATGTTTCCACAAATCGTAAAGCAGCTCATTTGCACGCTCGTAAACAATTGTATTGACAATTGAAATGTATGTTGTAGCTTTCTGTAGGAGTGCGTTCCAACACATTTCATAGTAAATTAAAAACGAGCATTAGGAAAGCCAAAAGGTCACAGATTACTAATGTGACACACAGCTTTTGTCTTTGCCAATACTTTTTTTTTGCTCCAGATGCCTACTGTGAATCTGCATGCACATCATCCATCTTGGGATGCTTTTTCTTAAGCTTTATGAGAAAGCATTTCAAGGAAGCTGATATGCGTGCACACACATGCACGTGCATGCACTGCTGCCATCTTGGAATACTTTTCTATAAAGCTTAAGAAAAACTATGTCAACTTTGCGACAATGGCAGGATGCCAAATGAAGAAATAAAGGAGGTTCTCGAATGCAACAAGTATAAAGAAAAGAAAGCGACCAAATAGCATAGTGCAGCTACTTGCCCCTCTCAAATATAAATTTATAACATTAAAAAAAACAATAAAGGTGGGCTGTGGGAGGTGGAGGTGGAAGGGAAGCAACAAACGCGCTAGAATAGAATGAGCCGGTAGCAATATGCATCTGCCAGGCCATGGCAAAAGTGATTCATTTTTTCAAGTGGGGAAGAGAGGGATGGAGGGGTAGTATATGAGCTGGGGCGGGTGGGAAAATGAATCCAATATTGAGCAAGGGGCTGCCCCAAATATCACTCGATGTATGTACTGAATTGCAGAAGGTAGGTCTTCCACTTTTTTTGCAGGATCTCTAAAAAAATCACATACCAGATTTTTATCGACCAAAAAAGTACTACATGTCCAAATAGCGTCTGTAGTATTAATTAGAAGCACACATTTTGAAATCCGCCCAGTTTCCCTCAAATCAGTCTGGTTGGAAGGGGGATTGCAGATTACCTAGAGTCCTGCCAGAGACTCTTTTGTGTGAGAAGTTTAGCAGGTAGGCATATGTAGAGGGATACATGATCAAGCTTGTTTTTTATCGATTGGGTTCTCAGTATAGTCTATGGAATCAGTAAATTTAAATAGTGAACCACATTCACTTCTGAATTAAATTCAATTCTGGTTTAAAGTAAATGGGCGAAAATATGTCTTGGCCAGATGCCTACTCAGGAATAGATATACATAATCTTAGGAATATTGGGCATTCCCACTCTTTTATTTGTGGCTGAACAATTCTGTCTGTTGTAGGTAGCTCTAAACAATATTGTTCCAACAAGAAGCTATACACAGTACTTAAATCTTTTGAATATTTAATAAGAAAAACTAAAGACGATGGGGCAGATTTACAAGCCCCATACGCCACTTTTGCGCCGCTGTTGCGTCACTTCTGTGACGCAGCGGCGGCGTAAAGCCAGCGCCATGCTACGGGGTATTTACAACATGACGCACCTAGGGAGATGCGTCACGTTGTAAAGCCCTGCGCCACATGAAACCTGACGCAGGTTTCATGTGGGCGTTTTGGCGCAGGGGGGGACGTTCCGGCGCAGGAACGCCTCGGAAAAGTGGCTGAGTGAAATCTACAAGATTTCACTCAGTCACTTTTACGACCCCCTTGCGTCAAAACCTTGCGCCTGCTTGAAGCAGGCGTGGGCTTGACGCACCATGTTAGACATAGGCAGGGTTGGCACAGTGCTGGAGGTGCGTCGCGGCCGCGACACAACTCAGCACTGCGCCAACGTTACAGCAGCAGATGCGACACGCATCTGCATTTCCTTGCGCCATGATGCGCCGCATTATAAATTAATGGCGCAAGGATTGAGATGTGTCGCAAGTTTCCTGGCTCATCCCTGCTGATTTGCAGGGATGCGCCAGGAAACGTAAATATGCCCCGATGTTTATAGCATTAATAACTGGTGCACAGTTTTTCATTACAAACACTCAATGCACATTTATGAAGTTAGGTATTTGATCCTGGCCTTATTCTATCATATATACATGTGGCTAAAACTGCCGAAGTTGTGACCAGCCTGAGCAGCGATACAGCTGTCAAACGTCTGACTGGCCTATGTAGGGCAGCATCAGCAGAATTTGCGATCAGCCCACAAGGGTTCTGCATCTGCGAAGTGCTGCCAGGCCTTTCTAGGGGCTTTGTTGTGAACCTTCTTGCACAGGCATGAAGCAACAACAAGCCCAGATGCCCAGGACACCTACTGTGAAACCAGATGGGACTGTGTCACATAAGGACTGCCACCTCAAACACGGCCCTGCACCCAGTGCGTTAGATACTCAAGGACTGTCTGCCGGTGTGCCACCACTCTTGGAGTGCACAGGCAAGCCCCAAGGTACCAGGCAGGCTGAAGCCAACCTCTGAGGGCTGATTACACCTGTGAGCAGGTAAAAGACTAACAAGACTGAGCGACTCTTGTTATCATCTACAGTCATAGGGGACTGCCCAGATCTGGAGAGAGCATGCAGACAGTAAAGAAAGTGTGGGAGGGGGTGGGTTTATCACTTGTCAAGATAGGGCCCAGAGTCACTCAACTGTTACAGGTGCTAGTATCTGTTTGTGTTTAGTACAGAGTACCATTGTGTGATAAAGTCTTTATTTTTTTTAAAGTCAAGCACTGGGCTGGTCATTCACCTTATTGAGTTGTTGATGATTGTTGAACTCTGAGCTCAAGCAGTCGCACACTACCCCCCTGAGAAGCCTGTGACTGCTTGCCCTCAAGTGCAAAAAGGTTTGTACACGATCCAGTCTGCAGACCCATAGAAGGACAGTTTAGTAACTTAGTCCACGCTGGTGTGATGTAATCCAAGTAGGTTTATTCAGGGTAGCATAAAGTCTCATGAGCAGGAGTATAAGTGAGGTAGGGAAGCCCACCAGGAGCAGCTTGCTAGCTGCTCAGCCCCATCCACCAACTGTCATCACTCATCCAGTCACCCAAACATTCCACTCAAGGTCCATTCACCAACATTCCATACAGAGCACACACACACAGGCTGAGCAGCTAGAACAAGATAAAATAGGGCATGAATCATAAGGCAAGAATAATACATATCTCTTCCCTATTGAACAGAAGAATAACAAAAGCAAAACATTAAAACTATCAGCATGAAAGAAAAACTATAAACATGAAAGCACAGCAAATGTAAACAGTCCATAACACAAAGATGAGGGAAACAACGCCTACATCGTAAATCGGAAATTGACTATTACAATAACAGTCAAAAGCCCAGACTCAGGGATGACGGGAACACTGCATCACGAGAGGGTAAGGGACTAAAGACAAGAAGGAAAGAGGGATACAGGATACCCATCTCCTCCTTTAATAAGAAAAAATAAACGTCAAAATGTAAGTTCTCCATGTAAGGAGACTAGTCATGTGGACCAAAGGGACTGAAACCCCAATATCCTGCCCCCCCCCCAACTTAAACAAGGGACAAAGTGTAAATTCATATATACTCTCCATGTGAGAAGACAAGACATGTGACCAAAGGGACTAAAACCCAATATCCTGCCCCCAACTTAAACAAGGGACAACATGTAAATTACATATACTCTCCATGTGAGGAGACAATACATGTGGACTAAATGGACTAAAACCCAATGTCCTACCCCCACTTTTCCAAGGGACAACAACGTTACGTAATGCTTTCCATGTAAGGAGGAAAACAAGGACAAAACCCTGCACAACAAAAACAAACGTGCAGCACATGGTGTCTTACACACACAGGAACCTAGAAACTGCAACAACAACAAAAACGTGCAGCACAAGTTGTCTTACGCACACAAGGAAAGTGACTCCATGCAACAGGACAACAAGGGAAAAACCATTAGAGCCCACCCTCATGTAAGGGCACAAAAGCTCCCGATGTAAATTTGGTAACAGTAACCGTAAACGTCAAAACATGTAAAAACATCCTACATAAATAGGGTATACTGTGGCATCACTGTAAGAAATAAACTGTACAGATTCTGCAATAATTAACAAAACATATTTAAGCTGGTGAGCGATCTCTCACCCGAATGGCCGAACCCTGAGTACACTCTAAATTTGTGCACCCTACAAGAAACTTGTCAATAAAACCAAATACCTTTTCTTCGTTTGAGCAAATTTCTGCTATACTGTTCGGTGACAAACCTTAACTGCAGTGTCGCCTAACAGGCACAACAAGAATATGACACCCTAATTATCGTGTCTGTCATGCACTATGATTGTGCTGCAAAGCGGTAATATGAAAAGTCCTCTACATAGCTCACAGTCATGAGGACTCCAGCGCCGCAACTTAGAGCTTCTTAACCTCGATGACGTATTCGTAGAAGACGCCTCTTCTTGTTTAGATATGGAAGGACTCTGTTTTGTCTTGTTAAAAACTTTATTGTCACAAGTAAAAGGTGTGGTTGGCAGCTCGGCAGCAAACAAACAAGAACTACCAAAGAGGAAATAAAGTAGTAGCCGCCAACCACAAGATGGCGGCATGTTGTGTGCGTTGCGCCGGGTGACTCCAGGCACGTAGGTGCTCCACAACGTAAGGTGTAAGGGAAAAATATCACAGAGTATCCTTCCTCACAGAGGATCCCTCGATGAACAGTGCGTCACGGAAGCACCGCAGGTAAGTCTGTGCGCGCTGTGCCAGATTCATTTTCTTTTGAATTACTGCAGGCGCATTTCAAACACCAATAGAGCGGTTTAAAGGCGAGTCTCAGTAATGTTAAAACAATAATAGACCAAGACTGTCTCACCATTTTTGATTCCACATGCAGCCAATACAAACTGCTTCTGCAGCAATAGTACTGCCACCGGTGCTCCTCCTAAGACTCCGCTGTGCCCATGACCAAATAGACTAAAGTTCAAAGTCAATAAAACTTAGAAACACGACCCAGAAGACAGCAGGCATCACATCTCCTATGTGAAAACGTCACTTTCACTTTTTTTAACGTAAAGCTGACATTGTAATGATCACTCCGGCTGCTGGCACACCCTCTTGATCACTCCAGATACAGACTTGTCAGCTAGTACGCAGGAAAAGCATCCGTGAGACTGTGTACAGCCACACCATTCCAGGGTGGTCCGAAGTATTTACCCACATTGGTCAGCTTCCAACACAATGGTGCAGCAAAACACTCCAATCACATGTCCTTCCACAAGGCACAATTCAAGTTTATATGTGCCAGATGAGCAAAGTACAGCATTCTTGAGTTGGGGCTGTCCGATATAATGGACACTAGTGGGGCTGCAAGGCATGCTGTTCCATTTTCTTTTTCTCCTTTTGTGGCTTCTTTTGTTTCCGTGTTGCCTCCTCTGATTCAAGCTTTGTTTGAATTTCTCCTTGGGTTGTCTTGTCTTGTACATCTTGACGCTTTTTCTCCAGGTAGCCTCAGACCAACTTTAACACGTGGGAGGTCTCCAACTCGTTGCCAAAATAAATGTAGTAACTTAGTCCACGCTGGTGTGATGTAATCCAAGTAGGTTCATAAAGTCTCATCAGCAGGAGTATAAGTGCTGTAGGACAGCCCCACCAGGAGCAGCCTGCTAGCTGCTCAGCCCCATCCACCAGCAGTCATCACTCATCCAATCACCCAAACATTCCACTCAAGGTCCCAAACATTCCATACAGAGAACACACACACAGGCTGAGCAGCTAGAACTAGATAAAATAGGGCATGAATCATAATGCAAGAATACTACAGATGGGCTTTAGGACATCAGAGGCAAATGACCTTAACCTCCATGGTTAAATCCCAGTAGCCCCTGCTTGCGAAAAGGTCCTCTGAAGTACGTCTTACAAGCACTTTCAAATATTAATGAAGCCAAACCTACTGGCTTTGCCAACACATTTTTTCTAATACTTTGGAAAGAGCTGTTTACATGCGTAAGATATATATTGATCCTTTGTATCTAGAATTACAATTACAAGCAGAATTAGATGTATGATTGCATAAAGAAAGAGCTCTGGGGGCGTCAAGTGGGAGGTGAACGATTGGTTACGGAGGTAAAATATGGTGCTATTGGGTATTTCAATAGGAGTTACTTACGAATTAAGAAAGTATTAAAATACAACGAGGCAGATTTACAAGAACTGGTGCATATCAGAAGGGATGCGCAAGTTAAATTGGGACACGTAAAAAAACCTTGCGCCACCATGGATGCTCTGCATTTACAATGCGGCACACCGGGGCGCAGGGATAGACAGATGTGTGACGCATATTTTTGGCATAAGGGCAGGGCATTGCTGGAGTCATGTCACAAGTACGAAGTAACACCATCAATGTTTAGGAATGCCTATTTCTAACATGCTGCGTCACTCCTTACGCCTGCTTTAAATTATTGTGATCAAAGTATTTTTTCAAGGACTTGTGTCTGTGGCACATTGTGAAGATGTGAGAAACTGGGGAATTTACCTACCTCAAGGATTTACTGAAATCCTATTGGATGCTGTGAATAAAGTTTTTCAGTGTGTGTTCCTAGAGTGGGAGAGGCTTCTCTTGCACGCTTTCCTGGAGATCCATTCCTGCTTTTTTTAGACCATATCTCTATTTATGAAATATTACTTTTGAGTCTTTCCTCTGTTTTATTAAATGTCTGCCCATTGATAGCTGAGGAATACTTTTCAGCTTAACAATTTTGTTATTTTAAGTGCAGAGGTTTTGTGCTTATGCATTTTTGTCTGTCAACAGAACTCTTTATTGAGTTTCTGAACTGCCATCTCATTCTATTATATCTTAATTTAATTTAGATCAAGGTAATTCCTTTATGAAACATGCTTGCTGTATTATTACAATTTAAATTTTCATATGTAACAATATTGTATATTTCCTTATATTGAAATGCAGATTACTGGGTTATACTCATTTCTAACAAGGATGCTTAAACCATTACTTCTTATTGAATACATATTGAAATGTAAGAATAGATTAATAAAACTCTTTAGCTCACACAAATTCTCTTTATTGACCATACTAAATATTTTTATCATTTATATGGATCTGATGTAGATGATTGCTACTTTTACCTTTCCCTTCAGACGAACAAATGTCCATACACCAAATTACGGGGGTTATTTAATGATTCCACCCGAAGATTAAGATATAGAAAATCCTGCTCCCTCACAATTCTTATGTTTTCCTGCCCACAAGGGTGCAGGGAGGGAAAATGTATTTGCTCCTACCCAGAAGGAGCAGCTTTCTGATCCTGTTGGGTGGGAGCACATGACAGTTCCCTGCCTACGCTCTGGCAGGAAGGGAAACCAGGGTATCCTGGGAGATGGATTCCCTGCAACAGAGCCGTTCACGGGATGGAATCCTATAGAACAGCACCCCTCCCCTTTAATTAGTTAAAGGCCCCGGGGTGGGGTTTCCGGGGCCTCAAGCAGGCTCAGGGAGGAGAAGCGCATTCCCCCCTCCCCTATAGAAATGATTGTATCACTCCCCTTGTCGTGGCTCACCCTCACGGGTTCTTTATTTAAAGGGCAGGGCAGTCCTATTTTTTATGTGCAGAGACTCTGCAGTTGGAAAGATACTATTAGTGACATACCATTCTGAATAGCAAACAATCATAAACTTACATAGAAGTGTAAGTTTACCTTTGTAAATCAGGCTCTCCATGTCTACATTCTTCAAGAAGTTAAGCCAGTGGTGAATTTTGGTATTCTGTTCATATTGATGTTTTCTGATCAAATTGCTTTTACAATGGGGAAGTTGCCTTCTTACCAATAGTAAAATTATTGATTCTTCAATAATTTTAAGAGAAAAATCACATAAATTAACACATTGTCTACACACAAACTGAAGTGGTTTTGAAAGTAGGGGGTGTGGTGCCTTATTGCATTAAAATTATTGACATAAAAGTAATCATCGAATTGCTGGATTTTATTTTTTGGAACAAATTTTATAGCATGTTTTTTTATCAATCCTTATTTATTAATTATAATTATATACAAAAGTACATCATCATGTGTATCCAACCACCTTTTACAATACCTTACATCAGCAATACAAACTAGATAAGGGAACAAAGTTCCCATAGAGAACATCTGATCGACACTTAACAAAATGGCAACAGAAGCGTTAGTATGTAAGAGAGAAGAAGTCATGAATAAGAGGGAAACAAAACAACATTACAATTATCCATCATCACTCAGTTAATGAAATCCAACTTTTCTTTAACCAGATGAGAGACTTTCTCAACACAAATTGGAACTCTTCCTACCTTCCTTTGTAATTTTTGCCTTTAGGTAAGTGTGTAACAAAAGTTGTACCCGATTGAAAAGCGATGTGTCTGTCTACCTATCTACTCTGGCAAATTATTATACCATGCACTAACCTCTCCCTTCTTCCAGAAAAGTCCCCCATACTTCCACGGAACATTGTAATTCATTTTTCAATCACTCTTTCAAACACTCCTATTTTAACCATTTCATCCAGTCAGTCTACAAGTGTGGAGATCACAGCTTTCTACCAGTGTCAGTGAATGCCCATTTGAGCCACAACTAGGGATGTTGCCAACTATCTCTTAGTGTGCCTGGAGAGTTGTGGGAGATCATCAAAGTCCTGCAGGAGTAGACGTTGTGGAGGTTTCCTTTCTTATTCTATTCACAAAGGTATTTTATCAGTAGTATCTTTACGACTGCATAGTCTCCACACATGGGGTGCAGACTCTGCACATAAAAAGGTAGATCTATCCTATCTTTTTATGTGTGGGGTCTCTGCCACAAGTGCGGTGTAAGTTTATGTTTATTTCCTATTCCCAAAGGTATTTTATGATTTGTATCTTTAGGACTGGGTAGTCTCTGCACTCGGGCTGGAGACTGTTCATAAAAATATAGGTCTGTCTTATTTTTTGTGTGCGGAGTCTCTATCAAGAGTGCAGAGACTATTCAGTTGTAAAGATACTACTTGTATACACAAGTGTAAGTTAACCTTTGTGTATCAGGCCCTTAGTTGGGACAATATCTTTCGTCAATATGGACCACCAATAACCAGCCAGGTTGGGGCAATCCAATAACACATGAACAATGTTACAATCTGGAGCCTCACACTTCCAGCAACTCAAGTTTGTACTCTGTCATGCACTGTGAAGTTAGACTGGGGACATAGATATCACATTTAATCAAATCAACTTTACAATGTTTGTGTTTAAGACATTTGCAGATATACCTCAGTGCTTAAATTTAACAATAATTCTAGATTTTTCTTGATGCATCACATCTGGGCCAGATATAAATCTCTTAAAAAATTCAAGCAAACAGATTCATTTGTTTAAAGGAGGTCGACTAGTGGGATAGAGTAGGTAATTCTATCCATGCAGTGCGTTAAAATGTTTCTAACTGATTTACAGGTAATTAGCAACATGAGAATATGCAAAAAAGAACATCAGAATATAGTATTCCTTTTGAGAATGGATACAATTGTGTCCAGATTTGACAACTATCCCAAAGGGGACATGATTTTTATAACTTGCATTATACAAAATAATACCACTCTCAACTTGGAATATCAAGTATTTGTAAAAACAATTCAGCCATCGTAATATCTCATAACTGTAACCCTAACTTGATGCTGTCTACTGAATCTGAAGTAATTTGATATAAGACAACATTAATAAGCTGTAACGAATACTCAAGATTCACCTCTGACACAACAAAAGCTATTTCAAAACTCATATCCTTCATAGATGTGGGATAAAACACAAACAGTAAGACCTATATTATTCTCATCAATATTGTCTATGAAGCAAGTTCCTGCAACTGTTTACCATGCAAGTAATACTGATTCATAGACTCATGATCTGTTATCTATACCAATGAGTCTATCCAGCCAACTATATATTAGGCTGGTGATCAGGAAACTGGATACAGTAGATGAGTTGTGATGGGCATTTTTGCAACTCTGGTTAGCAACCACAGGGTTGCATGGCTATTCATAATACCTTTTTTCCAGATCCACTGTATTACTTAGTTTATGCCTCGTCTGTTTCTATGCTTCTGGGACTGAGGCGGAAGAAGTTGCCCTCATGATAAAATATTTTTCTTGTAGAAAAATAAAATAAAAAATGTACAACTTCACATTTACAATAACTCTGTTACTTCAGAATTGAGGTCTGTAAGCAAATCTCAGATGTAAGGTAAAAGCTAACTTGCAATGGAATCCATATGTTCTTATACCTGTGTAAGAAATCAGTTAGCTCTATCATTTATATAAGAGTTCGCAGTGCCTTTGATTGTCAAATGGTATTTGTGCACTCATTTATGGTTTGCTATTTGCTGTTAATTCCAGGTATTGCGGGTCAGTCAGGGGAACTATTCAAGTTCCTATGCACTTTGAGCAGCAGTTGAGATCAACAGAAATCATCAGACATTGCTAGAATAAAACATATTTGTATATCTATTATTATAGATAGTCGTTTTTGGGTCACTATTAAATATCACATTGTTATATTCTTGTCTAAGATGCCACATTTACCTTTCACATCATGTTTAAACATTTTCAGTTCAAAGATTTATTTTGGCACTTCACTTCCTTCTTTCTACTCTGCAATACATACACCAGTTTTCACTAAATTGTCAATGCTGCCTCAACCTAGGTTTACCCAGCATCAGGACCTGAATTAGCTGCAGTTACTCCCCCCAATTTTGCCTTACACCATCTAGAAAGGCCCTTGAAATGAGTGAGGGAGAATTGCCATGATATTGAGGGACAACCTGGTTGCGGTCAGTGATCCAGTGTCCACGCCTGATTGCAAAGCTTTTAAATTTAACATCAAACTCACTAAAACTCAATCATTTCAGGGCATCCTTCTTTATAATCCCCCTGGTCCTAAAAACTCTCACACACAGAATGTTGGCTTCATCTTAGAGGAGGATCTGATGACCAATTATTTCACCATTCTTGGTGACTTCAATTTCCACTCCAGATAATAATTCCACCCACAAAGCTGGACACATCCTGGATGGAGTGTTTACCAATAACTCTCAAGTAGTCATGAAAGCTCTTATTCCACTTACTTGGCCAGATCACTTTGCCGTCATGTTTGACATAAACCTTAAACAGGAAGCCATCATTGTAAAAACCATCGTTTTAGATGGTTAAAGTCTGTGTGTGCAAAAAAGTTTGAAAGATGTTCTTAATAAAATCCTAGCTTATACCATCTCTAACCCATCAGATAATCCTGAAGACTCCTCAATAAAATACACAGAATGAATCCATTCATCCCTAGGTGTATCCACTTCTCTTAAAATTTTTAATTCAAGGAGAAGTAAACTCTCCACCCCCTAGTTTTCAGACAGTCTTAGGCTGCAGAAACAAGAGTGCAGAAGACAAGAGAGACTCTGAAGAAAGGATTATAAAACTGCTACAAAAGAGAAATATAAAGCTTGTCTGAGCAACCACAAAGACCTTCTGCTCTAGGAAAAATCCAACTTTTTCACACACAAAATATTTGAAGTTAAAAATTCTCCAAATATGTTTTCCGGGTTGTGTCCAACCTGGTCTCTCTCCCTAAGAATATTTGAGTAATAATACCCTGTACTTATGCAAAATCTTGACCTGTTTTTTCATGGAGAAAGTTGTCCAAATATACAACGAATTTGGTCAGAATCAGACCTTCAGTTCAGAAGGAATAACTCAAATTCTGCCCATGGAAGACAGTCCCAATTTCGCTGACTTTGCTCCACTCACTATTCAGCAAGTCACCTCCCTAATAATAGCAACCAAATCAGGCTCCACAATGGACCCCTGCCTGCTGACAGTCATTACATGGTGTCTGTCTGTCTGACCAGGACTTTCATCGATATGTTTAAATCAGGATTTTTCCCCTCAGTTTGAAAGGAGACTTCCATCCTCCCCCTTTTATAAAAGAAGAATCTGGGGGGCATGGCCAAGCAAGATGGCTGAGCGGACGTGAACAATATCGGCTCCGGAGCGCCACGATTGCCACGAGCTGCTAAAAGCGACCATAGAGGACCGCAAAGCATATGGTCTGGACCAGCGGAGTTCTGTGTTTACCGGGAACATCGAGATCAACCAAAGACAGGAGGTGGAGGCTCCATAAGGACGGATTTGCCACGGGCCGAGAAAGAGAGGCGGACCTAAGATGGCGCAGAGGAGCGCGATTGGCGGGATCTTGAAGGCAGCCTAATCGACCTTGGACCTTCCAGTTCCCTGGTTCCATGATGAGATAACTATGTCTGCCTACACCATCTCACAGAAACGCAGAAGGGGCTGGCTGAGGCTGAGCATCACATGCCCACAATGCAAGAAGTTAGACCGGAGCTGCAGGGCACATTGAGTCTCGGCGGGAGAACGCAGCACTCCGGCAGCACCGACTTGGGCCAGAGGTGAGCAGGGCCCAGCAGCAGAGACAGCGGAAGCAGAACGGCAGAACTGGGAGATCCTCCGGGTGTTGGAGCAACTTCAATGGGGCTGCAATAGTCAGGCCTTCAGGAGGACGGTGCAGGGAAGTCTTGCCTGACCTTAAGATAGCGGCCGAATAGCGGAGGCCTCCTAGTGTGACCACATTGACTGCGCATCTGTGTTTGACGGCACTGCGCAAGTGAAGCTACAGCCCCAACAGTAATTACCCTGGAGGGAGGAGATGAGGCCTTGCCGCCCCGGGCGGGAGGAAGCAGCAGGATTCACAATGCCTGACCCTAAGATTGCCACCACAGTGTAATTCATATCCAGGGCCTGGCTACAATCGGACTCTCAACCCACGTGCCAAGGTAATACACAAGAGGCCTTTATGCAGAGGGCGGAGATTGGGACTGGTCTACGAAGATACAAGTCACTGTCCTTATGCCACCAAAAACAGCGCCAAATAAGGTCTCCAGCTATTTTGCAGCAACAGACAAGGGCCTTTCTCACACTGAGGGGGACCAGACACACAAAACGGCGCTCACCAAGGAAGATATGGTGGTGTCCCTTTGGGACTTTAAATCAGAACTCTGCCTAGAGATTAGGCAGGATCTTCGGGCTTCTATAGACCAACTAAAGGATGATCGCACTGAGAAGATGAAAACACTTCAACACAAAGTAGATGCAGTGGGTTCCAGAGTACTTGAAGTGGAGGAACAGACACAGGAGCTGTACGCTCGCTCCTCTAATATACATGAAACGCAACAGAATCTCCAGACTCAGCTTCACCAAGTGCTTCTGAAGGCAGAAGACCTAGAAAACAGGTCACAGAGAGAGAACATTCGAATCCGGGACCTGGAAGAAGGAGCTGAGGGACCGGACCTCGAAGCCTTCGTAGAGATCCTGAGTACTCCTCAGATGAAACTCAAGATAGAGCGGGTTCATCGAGTGGGAAACCCACAGGCAGGGGAGCGCAAGCACACCCGGGATGTCCTTGTCAAGATGCCCTCCTTCAAAACAAAAGAAGCCATCTTGAGCGCCACGAGGAAAAAGGGAGAGTCCTCATTTCAGGGCTACAATTGTGCACTCTTTCAGGACCTGGTGCCCCCTACCCTGGCACGCAGGCAACTGCTTCGTCCAATCACTGCCAAACTACGAGTAGATAATGTGCGCTACCGCTGGACCTTTCCCTTTGGTCTAGCTTTCAAATATAAGAACAAAGCCCACCACATTTCAGACCTGACAGAAGGACTGCGCATTTTGAGCCTTCTGCTCCCTGACGATGAAAGTGTCTCTGGCTCTCCGAAAGGAACAGGCATGACACGGAGAGAAGCCGGCCTTGGCAAGCAGTCTCAAAAAGCAAGACAAACCAAAAATGAAGACAGTAAAGTTGTGGGTGATCCATACACGCAGATGACCACGGACCATCACTGCAGCGGCACTACGTCAGGATGCATGATATTTGGGTCATAGCATAGCAGAAAGGATGAATGCCCACGCTTGGGTAACAACAGGCTGTACCAGACTGATTTTGGTGATAGTCCCGATCCAAATGTTGTCTATGTTCTAATATACGACATTCGGGGGTCCTTACCGCCCAGAATTACTCTACTCTTCTTTGAGAAGAACCGAGCTGGGAGCCCGTGGGCTCTTCAGCACAGAGTTTCTGGGGGGGTTGGAGAGGTTAGTTTTTGGGGGGAAGAGGCAAAAAATATGTAAATATCTCAATAACCACCAGTTTGAGGTGGTGGCACTGCAAGAAACGCACCTCAAAAAGTCCAAAGAGCTCCGGCTTCCTCACAGAAACTATCCCTTAATCTACAAATAAACATCTGTTAACACCAAACAAAAAGGAGTTGCTCTCCTCTTCCGTAGCACTGCAAAGTTCCAACCTGAAGCTATGAAGGCCGACCGGGAGGGGAGAGTAATTATGGTAAAGGGGAGGCAGAGGGGAAACCTCTGTACTTTTATTTCTATCTACACCCCCAACATGAAGCAACCAATATTCATGTCCTCCACACTGGACTTGGTCAGCGAGTTTGCAGAAGGCCCCGTGGTTCTCCTAGGAGATTTTAACCTGACCTGGGATGCAGATTTAGACAGCTCCCAAGCTCACAGGGTGGCTACCAATGGCTTCACCGGAGGTGGTAAACAGAAAATACACACGTTAGGCCTACGCGATGCATGGCGTACACTACATCCTACCACCAATGATTACACCTACTTCTCTCTTGCCACCAGTCTTACTCCAGGATCGACTACATCTTCGTTAGTCAGCCATTACAAGGTCCTTTGCGGGCAGCTTGGATACTCCCAATTTCAGATCATAGCCTAGTGTCCATTAGTTTAGCATGGGGCATTGCAAAGCCAGGCACATCTAGATGGTACTTTCCGGCCTCGATTACCCGGGATAAACTCCTACTAGATGAATTGAGGGCCTCCATTGCCAAATACTTTTAACTAAATCGCCCACAGGCCACCTCGCCCTAAAATAATTGGGACACATTCAAAGGCGTATTAAGGGGTTAATGCATCCAACTTAACTCTGCCCTGAATAAACAGAGGGTGAACAAAAGAGTAGTGCTCGAGGGGGAAGTAGAGACAGTAGACAAAGCCCTTAAGATAACCCCTACCGCGCAACAGATTACCAGGCTAAAAGGCAAACTGCAATCCATTTATAATAATAGAGCCGAATATACACTACTAAAACTAAGGCAGATATCGTATGCCCTCGGCAATAAATTGGGATCCCATTTAGCTAGGCAGCTGCGGGAGAAACAGGAATGCAAATACATAGGGGTCATCCTGGATGGGGACGGTTGCATCACCCACTCAGACGAAACAAAAGCAAACATCTTCAGTAGATTTTACGGGGACCTTTACTTAGTCGCGTCTCCAGATACAACCCTGCAACAACATTACTTAAACTCGTTGGAGCTCCCCTGCCTTCCCCCAGTGGAAAATGAATGCCTAAATGGACCAATCACGGCAGAGGAAGCCGGGCAGGCTATCGCAAAACTTAAACTTCGCTAAGCTCCAAGGCCTGATGGCCTGACGGCGCAGTTCTATAAATGCTACGCGTCCAAGCTCATTCCCCACCTCACAGAGCTGTTCAATTTGATAGCTGAGGAAGCCAAAGTATCGGCCTCGGTGGCGGAGGCGGTGATATCCGTTATTCCTAAGCCAAGAAAAAATCCTCAGAGCTGTGCCTCTTATAGGCCCATTGCCCTACTAAACCTCGATGCAAAAATGTACTGCCAGGATAGAAGACCTAATGCCCAGACTAATCCACCCTGATCAATCAGGCTTTATAAAGGGAAGGTAAACACATGATAGCAATCGACTAACCATACACTTAATTGAGAAAGTCTCCAAATTTAAACTCCCTGCTATTCTTGTGGGTCTCGATGCTGAAAAAGCCTTTGGCAGGGTGGATTGGTCGTTTCTCTCCTTGCCATGCAGAAGTTCGGCTTTGGGGATAGATTTCTTAATATGGTCAGGGCTAACTACAAACTCCCACACTCCTGGGTACAGGTCAACGGATACTCATCACTCCCCTTTGCCCTTAGCAGAGGCACACGACAGAGATGCCCACTCTCTCCTCTTTTATTCGCACTTAGCACCGAACCGCTAGCTGTTCAATTCCGAACAAACTATGAGATTGAGGGTATACGTTTTGGGGGTACGGAACACAAAGCATCACTCTTTGCGGATGATATTCTGCTAACACTCACAAAGCCTAGCTCCTCACTTCAGGCTGTGCAGGTTGAACTAGGGAAATTTGAAGCGGTGGAGGATTTTAAAGTGAACCTATCAAATCCTCCATACTAAATCTTACTCTTCCCGAGGGCGAAGCAACTAGACTAAGAGGCCAGACCTCCCTGCAGTGGGCTAAACTTTCCCTTTTATATTTGGGCATCCAACTCACCCCCAGAATGGAAGACATATACAAGGCCAACTACCCCTCTTTGATGACGCAACTTCAACAAGGCCTTAAGAGATGGAGGCCCTTATACATCGACTGGCTTAGGCGGATAAACGCCGTCAAAATTACAGTATTACCAAAACTCCTGTATCTATTCCAGGAGCTCCCAATTGACCTCGATTGTGATCTCTTGCCTCGATTATGCTTGCTCATCACCAAATTTATCTGGCAGGGTGAAGGGCACGCCTTCCTTTTCATGTGCTCTGACGCCTGAAGAAAGAAGGGGGGGTGACATTACCGGACTTTGCTCTTTACTATCAAGCGGCTCAGTTACAGGTGATTGTAGAGTGGTCCATGAGGGAATCTGACAAGCATTGGCTCCATTCTGATAGTGGGCAGAAAAATTTGGGATGTCCTATGGAAACAAAAAAAGGACAGGCCAGACAATGCATATCTCAGCACCCCCATGTGAACCACACTCAAAGTCTGAGACAAGATCACAGGAAGGAAGACTTGGACCTCTTTCCCTTCCCATATACCCCGATTCACTTCAACCCTGTCTTCCCACCTGCGCTGCGGGAAGGGCCCTTTGACCGATGGAGAGAAGAAGGCTGCCTACCGATATCAGACATGTTCCACAATTTTGATGTGTTGACGTTTGAGAGCTGCAAAAGGGATTTCCAAGTCCCGCAAAGCGAGCACTAACACTATCTCCAGATTAAACATTGGGTCTCCCTCCCACAAATAAGAGATGTCGCCAATAGAGAATATACACTGATAGAGAAACTGGTACGGAGGGGGGGTTCCATGAAAGGAGCAATTTCTTCACTGTATGCCATGTTATTAGCAACGATACACGCTCCACGGGCGCGATACATGCCTTTCTGGGAACAGGTGATAGGAAGGGACATTACAGAGGAAGAGTGGAAACTTATATGGGAAGACCTTTCTAGACACAACCACTCTGAGGCTCTGAGGGAGGCACACTATAAGACACTCTTCGACTGGTACCTTTATCCCGCTAAACTCAAACAGATTTTTCCAGACACCTCAGATCTCTGTTGGCGGGGCTGTGGCCTACAAGGGGACTTTAGTCACATCTGGTGGGACTGCCCTGGTATCCATGCTTTTTAGGAGGAAATACTTTCACACATCAAAGACATGCTGGGGTATCTCATCCCGACAACCATAGAGGAGTTCTGCTAGGAATTAGGGACCCTGATCTTAAACACCAGTCTAAAGCAGACAAGGCTATAATGTGGGCATGCTTGGGGGTGGCAAAACGCACAATAGCAGCAGCGTGGAAGAAAAAAGACATGCCAGCGATATCTCTGTGGCATTCCCACTTATGGAGAATCCTCACCATGGAAAGGCAGGCTGATATTTTCAGAGACAAGTACAAAAATGTTGAGTTCAAATGGGGCCTATTTGTAACCTTTCTGTTTCGTGGCTTGCCCTCGGCGGTATGCCCCCTTCATATACGAGCCATGCGCCTCTTTCAGTTCTAATATGGGTTGGAGGGAATCTGTAGATATGGCCAGATGGAGCAGTAGTGTCCCATTAAGAAACGGTTGTTGAATTCTCACCTCATTACCCCAAAGACATATCCGAAGACCTGACTAGTGACGGCAGAGATACCACCACCACCGGGAAAGGGGAGGAGGGGGGTAGGGGGATTGTTACATATTTTAGTTTAAAGGGTTACCCTTACTGTTTGTTGTAATAAAACAGGCGTTCTTTGGAGCGAGGGGCGATGGGACCTCTCAACATGTGAAACTGGACTCAAACTAGCAGATTGTATAGGCCCGAGGTCCTGCACACTCTACTGGGTAATTTGTGGTACTTGATTGCAATGCTGAATAAAAAGAGTTTTGAGAAAAAAAGAGAAAAAAAACAGATATCCTTGTGACCTGAACAATTAAAGGCCTATTTCCCATCTACTGCTACTAGCCAAAATAATAGAAAAGGCTATGAGCCAGCAATTAGCTCAATTTCTATCTGACCATTGGTTGCTGGATTCCAGCCAATTTGGGTTTAGAAGCGGTCATAGCACCAAAACAGCCCTCATTAAAACTACTGAAGAGATGCGATCTATAGTTGGTGGTGGCCGTGCAGGTTTTGACACAGTCAACCACATGACCTTGGTCAAGCGTCTTCGGGCTATCGGTATCGAGGGGTCAGCTCTTAAACTACTTGGATCCTTTCGATCAGAAAGGAAACAAGAGGTGGCTCTGTGTCTAAACCTTTCTGCTTACCCTGTAGGGTTCCACATGGGTCTACCCTCAGCCCCACTCTGTTTAATGTATGTGTTAAACTCCTGGCCACCCTGATTAGATCCTTTGGGGGTCACCTGATCTCAAATGGCAATGATACCTAAATTATGGTAGCAATGTCCTCAGCTAGTAACTAAACCGGAGTAAATTTCCACAAGTGCATGCTAGCAGATAGCCATTGGATGGCTTAAAACTGCAAATGGTGGTCCAGAGGTTCAAACGGTCCAATTGTGGAGACAGAAGCTTTTTTTAACTCGACAACTAAGGAATGGAATGCACTTTCCCCTTACATCAGATCAATGCCAAATCTTCTCTCCTTCGGGAAAGCATTAAAAACCTGGATTTTCCCCAGGTAACCTCATCAGGGTATCAGTTTTTCCCCAAATTGCTAGTGCCATGACACCTTTGGGTAATTGCTGCACTCAATAAATCTTTAAAACATAACATAACTTATTGCTTATTTAGGCCATGGTTCTTGTCTAAGAAGCCACATTTAACTTTCACTTCATGTTTAAGCACTTTCTGTTCAAAGATTTAGTTTGGCACTGCACATCCTTCTTTCTACGCTGCAATACATACACTAAGTTTTCAAACAAATTTCAATGCTGCTGAACCTGGGGCTAAATCTTGTCAAAATGTGATTATTTCTGCCTACGTGTAAAACAAATGAGCAAGCAGCTGAAAGGCATGGAATAACTGAGGAGACCTGCCACATGCCACAGGGCAACAGAGGACATTAATTTAGTTCACTACTACAAGTTACTGCAATCTACATATTACAACTGCTTTTAAACATCTCCCAGGACCAGTCATACATTGGATGATGTGACAAAGTCCATCACAGCAGATATCACCACCATTACTCCTCCATCCTGCATAGGATCATAAACTCTACACACAATATATTAGAATGGACAACACCAGTGAAGTGGCCAGCTAAGTGGATTATGATATTAAGCAATACCATAAAGGGACCATTCGAGCTGTGTAAAGCGGCCAGCTTAATAAAAATCATAAACTTCACGCTTCTCTCCCACTTATTATACATCGCAACATGATAACTGCACCTTGCTGGTCATCGCACATGACATGGAAACACTTCCAACACACGATCAAAACAAAGGCAACCCACTTACATAAGTTACGTTATGATATGTTATATTAAATACACTTAGTATAGCGCTGGAATCACCTCCAAAAGGGGTATCTCAGCACTGAAGCACAAACCCAGTAAATGGAAGGGCATTAAGGAATAATGTGAATTCGAAAAGCCACATTTTAAACAAGCATTTGCAATGCAATAGGTCTCGTATTTACGAGAGTTTGAGCTGTTGGCATTGTCAATGATAGTGCTTTTTATTTATGTGTTGTTTTTAAAACACATAAATAAAAGACATTGCGTGACCTATTACATTGCAAATGATTTTGGCATCTGTGCTATAAAACATTTGTAAAAAGCGCTAGGAGTGAGGATGTCCTGTCTGCAACAGCAGGCAGGACGAAGCTATTTTAAAAAAAAGTGCTCAGAAGTTTTATTTAAATCCTACTGAGTAACACGTGACAGGGAGTGTCACCTTGTGAGGTTACTAAATGAGACAAGGCGGTACTAAGGAGGGACTACTAAGCCTATTGAACAATGAACAACTTTTTATTTTTTATTTATTTTTTTAACATTTTTTATTGAGCAGAGCATAAGGGCAATACATACATTGTGAAACCAATGACCATCAGAAATTAAATACCAACATTTAACAGTCAAACAATTCTTGTTCATTTTTCAAATGGAACCAATATGTATTAAATGACGAAACCAAAACACCGAATAATTAACAAGGCAGCAGAAGTCTGGCTAGGTCTTACAATATTTAAAAAACTTGATCTTACTGCTTAGATTTCTAGAGTGCTAGAGTGCTGTATACTAAAGTAACACATGGTAAATTTGCTGATATTGTTCAAAGGCCCTAACGTTTACCTATAATCGTTATAGAGACCGAATTAATTAAACTCACAATCTCTTATTCCCTTGAATATAGAGCACTATTAAAAAGAGATAGCCATATATAAAGCACGATCCAAGTAATAAAAGCATTGTATCTATTATAGGAACTGTAATATTAAAGTGCCGTTGTGCCTTTCCCTGAGTATATGCCAGAACAAAGTGCAATGTACTAAAGTGCTCCCCAACAATTCAATACATATGTCTCCAAAAATTTATATTTCTACCATTGTTTCACAATTTTCAAAAAACTTCCAAACAGTTTTAAATTTTCTTGTTGCGCCAACCTTCATGGCATAAGCTTCTTCAAACCTCATGGTTCGTTGCATTTTATTTAGCCATTTAGAATAGGAAGGTACATCTTCAGATCTCCAATTTTGAAGAATTAGAGAGCGGCTAACTAAAGAGCATATCGCCAAGTAGGTATCTTTGGCTTTAGTCAAGTCAGATCTTGCTCTAGAAATGCCAAAGAGAGCTACCTCTGCCTCGGGGTCAAGCCTCTTCTTTGTTGCCTGGCTTATTGCCGATAAGATCTTGACCCAGAATGGTTCGATCTTTGGGCACGTAACAAATGTGTGCAGCCAATCTCCTGCGCCTTCAGCCTGGCATCGGAAACATCTATTTTCCACTTCCGTTTATTAAGGGTTTTAGGGATGTAGTATGCCAACCACCCATCCTTTTAAAGTTGGCTGCTCTTAGTTCCTTGCTTCCTAGCTGGGCTATGGACTGCCATTCCTGGCAAGAGAAGGAGCAATTAGTTTCCCGGGTTACTGTTTCCAGGAATTCTTCTATAAGGGAGGACCTATTATACTTTCTCAACTGAGAATACCAATTTCCAACCCCCTTTAATTAGGCTCTATATGGCATTAACCTGCTTTGTTGGCGCACCCCTTGACAATAGATTGTATCTACTTATAACATTTATGATCTGCAGATACCCAAAAAACCCACATTTATTTTGGTTGCCATATGTATTTTGGACCTCTTGCCAGGAGATTACTTTTTCATTAATTAAGAAGTGACCCAATTCCTCAAGACCACAGTCCTTCCATCTTTTAAGCCGACTGGAGTGTACTTGAAGACTGAGAATTTTACATTCCTCTAGCTTCAAATAGTTAAATCCTGTAGAGCCGGCTTGTTTAAACAAGCATTGGCATAGCCAATAGGTCTCGCCTTTGGGACCTTATAAGTGTTTACCCATGCAACAGTTGATGTTGTTGCACCAAGTATATTGTGCTGCATACTTCTAAGGTCCCAAAGGCGAGACCTATTGGCTATGCCAATGCTTGTTAATTGTAAAGGACATGAATGTAGGACCGATAGGGACCCATTTCAGAGTTTCTAAATCCTGCTGCATCTGAGACCCGGAAGGACCCGGTGCTCTTAAAGCTCTGCAGTTGGGACACTGATGTCAACAGAAGGAAGGGCAGGGGCCCAATCAGATAAATGACCGTGACTCTGTCCCCACATCACACGTATCTTCGTAGGCCACTCTGTAATCTCATGTCCAGCCTTAGAGGTGGGCGCACAATTGAAATCTCAAGCCAGATGCCCGGCTTTGGTTCATCTCAAGGTCCCCTTGGACCCTCAAGCCCAAAAGAACTGAAGTTTCATGTACTGCCTGCACCCACAATCTAACCTCTTTCACCAACAACTAATCAAATCAGTGATCTTTGTTGTAAAATGGACGAGAGAGATACCCATTGGGTAGTTGAAATGCATAACATGAAACTAGAAAGTCTGTGGTCAGTCCCGGCTTCTCGGCTAAACAAACTGTGTGATCCAAGGCAAGTATTATACTTCACCGGGCCCCCTTCTTCTTCATTATCACAAACGAGAGTACCTTTAAATGCGTACGTTTAGAAACTGCACTGTGTAAATATGAGGTACACATGACAGTTGAACTGAATTGCCTCTGATTTCAGTCGTGCCATCAATACTTCTAAATGTATATTTTCAAACTATTACTTTTAATAAATGCCTATCAGTGCAGTGGGGTAATCTGTAGGTGAAACGCATCTGCATGTTAAAAAAACTTTTTTTTACATGGTGTTTGTTGCATGACTTACATTTCAAATATGTTCGTGTCTGTGCTCGTGCATGGGCTTTCAGAGACAAGGCGGATACTTAATTCCATTATGGCTCGTTTCTCTGCTAATGTGTCAGCTCCCCAGTCTGTAGCAACAGTGGCTTAATGTCCCTGTTGCTGCAGACGGCCATCGACTGACACTGTCAGGAATGATGACTATGTAATTATTAGGGGGGTGTTCCATCCTATACACCGCCCCTGAAGCCACATCTTTAATAAGTTGATGGATGAAATGTTATATTAATGAGTGGGTACATCAAATGATAGATATAGGGGTGGAGTGATCCATATAAATATGATGGATGTGTGAACGGATGGGTGGTTAGAATGGCTGATGGATGGATGGAAGAGACGTGGGACCTCTTTAAGGGAGGGTCGGGCTCACTTGCATGGTGTCATCAAAGCTTTGGTTTAAAGTGGGGGTGTTTACATTTTTTGGCTACTCTCATGGGGAATATACATGGGACTTACTCTTAGCAGTTACACAAAGTCTGGCAGGGGCCCAGCCCTCGCGGACCTAGGTTGGACACCGTCCCTTTAAAGCATGCAGAGTGGATTAGCACATTTATGTCAGACTCCTTCAGAGAACATGTGTATTTGAAAGCAAGGTGTTTACCTAAACAAGGATTTTGTGGCTGTGCTCCACTCTTCCTGAAATGAAAAGCCTTAACCTTCTTTATTCCTGGCTCAGCTTAAAAGATCACCCCTCAAACTTTCTCCCCTTAGCCAGAGCTCTCAAATTTCCCAATTCCGTGCGTAGGTAACGCGTCCAATCCAGGGTTGTTTCTGTGCCTTCTGGGATTTGCAGTCCTGCCTTTCGAAAATCAGGACTGCATGTCCAACAGAGTAACAATGAATCTACTTGTGCATGAAACGGGGTGGATGGAGAGCTGGGGCCAGCTTGTCAGTGCCTTTCAGAGTGTGTAGAGACCTCGTGTTCGCCCCACAGGGACGTGTTACTCGATGACAGGCGGTGGTAGTCCCTGCATCCTGCAGAGCCGCCGCTGCCTGTCACTTACACTTTGGCTCTCTGCAGTGTTCCCGGTGGTTAGGGTACTTGTGGCCTTCTGCTTTAAGGAGCTCTGTGAAGGGTGTATCTGGTAAATTCAGTATTTTCCCAAATCCTTTCTGGCTTTTGCGAAAAAAAAACGCGCTCGCCTCGTGCAAGTAGGGGAGAGGGAGGGAGGGAGTGCGGCCGAGAGCAGGCAGCGTTTCCCTTGCGACCATATGGCAGCGCTCGCTCCCGCAAGGAAATCGCCAAACGTGCACGCGTTGCCATTCAAGGCAATGCAACACGTGCACGTTTTAGCCTTCAAAACCGGACCGATTTCAAAAGGTCTTTTTGCCTATGCAGCGCACATGCGCTGCGTTGGCGAGACCTAAAAAGGATTGTAATCTGTGGGAGAAGTCTCATAACGTCTTGCATCGGGTCTTTTTTGGTGATTTGGATGTTTTTAAATATATCGGGATTTGCGAGCCTGACTCCTGAACCCTTCTGTCAATTTTTTTTTCTTCTAATAAGCCATTTGATTCCAGTAAGTGTGCTGTGAGATCCAAGATCGCTGCCTCAAAATAAGTTCGTATTTTTGGTAGTGCTAGCCCACCCTGATTAGTCTCCAGCTGCAGTATAGCTAGCTTAACCCTTGAAGTCTTCCTACACCAGACAAATTCCCTGAACATTGACTCCATCTGTTTAAAATAGTTGGAATTGATCTTCAAGGGTACATTTATAAAAAGGAATATTAATATGAGAAGAATAGACATTTTTATGAGCACTACACAGCCTATTAGAGTTAGAGGTAAAAGAGACCACTTGTCGAGCAGGGCTTTAATTTTATTCCACATTGCAGAATAATTTAAACTAAATAACTGTTCATAGTGATTAGAAACATATATGCCCAGATATAGTATTGGATCTACTTTCGACGCCTGGGATTTTAGATTAGGGGGTAAAAAATTACAATCAACATTCAATGTTAAAATCTCAGATTTATTTTGTTTTTTTTGTATCCCCTATTAATTTGAATTGGCTAAATTCTTTTAAAGCCTGATCCAGATTCAGCTCATCGGGGCTCAAATATAGAATGATATCATCTGCGAAAAGTTTTAGCTTCGCCATCTCTTTTATTGGAGCTTTAATTTCCGGATTTCCACGAATTCTAATGGCCAGGGGTTCGATGAAGAAGGTGAACAAAATGGGGGACATCGGACAACCTTGTCTGGTCCCACGATTTATATTAACTGTCCCTATTTGATTGGTATTCATCACCACCTGGGCCTGGGCACCCTGATAGATGTTCCTCAACATATTTGTGACTTGGGCAGGGATACAATCAATCATCAATCATTCGCATTTATAAAGCGCGCTACTCACCCATAAAGGGTCTCAAGGCGCTGGTGGGTTGGGGGGGTCAGTGCTCGAAGAGCCAGGTCTTGAGCTGTCTTCTGAAGGAGAGGTGATCAGGTATTGCGCGAAGGTGGCTGGGCAGAGAGTTCCAGGTCTTCGCTGCCAGGAAAGAGAAGGATCTTCCTCCGGCGGTGGCTTTGCGGATGCGGGGTACGGCTGCCAGGGCCTGTCCGGTAGAGCGTAGAGTGCGCGGAGGAGTGTAGAAGGAGACGCGGTTGTTGATGAGTTTGGGTCCGAGGTTGTGAAGGGCTTTGTGTGCGTGGGTGAGGAGTCTGAAGGTGATCCTCTTGTTGACTGGGAGCCAATGGAGTCTCTTCAGGTGTCCGGAGATGTGGTGGTGGCGGGGTATGTCCAGGATGAGTCGTGCGGCAGCGTTCTGGATCCGCTGAAGTTTCCTCTGCAGCTTGGTGGTGATGCCGGCGTACAGAGTGTTCCCGTAGTCCAAGTGGCTGGTGACGAGGGCGTGGGTGACGGTCTTCCTGGTGTCGGTGGGGATCCAGCGGAAGATTTTGCGGAGCATGCGGAGGGTGTTGAAGCATGCCGAGGTCACCGAGTTAACCTGTCTGGTCATGGAGAGGGATGAGTCCAGGATGAAGCCGAGGTTGCGTGCGTGGTTGGTGGGTTGGGGAGTGCAGCCTAGGGCGGGGGGCCCCCAGGAGTTGTCCCATGCGGTGGGAGTAGGGCCGAGGATGAGGACCTCCATCTTATCTGTGTTCAGTTTCAGCCGGCTGTCTGTCATCCAGTTCGCTACTTCCTTCATGCCGTCATGTAGTCTGGACCTTGCTGAGGTGGGGTTGTCGGTGAGGGATAAGATGAGCTGGGTGTCGTCGGCGTAGGATATGAGGTCGAGTCCGTGTTTGCGTGCGATGTTCGCCAGGGGGGTCATGTAGACGTTGAAGAGAGTGGGGCTGAGGGAGGATCCTTGAGGTACGCCGCAGATGATCTCCGTGGCTGTGGATCTGAAGTGGGCAGGCGGACTCTCTGAGTCCTTCCGGAGAGGAAGGAGACGATCCATTTCAGGGCCTTGCCTCTGATGCCGGCGTTGCTGAGGCGGCGTATCAGGGTGCGGTGGCAGACCGTGTCGAAGGCTGCAGAGAGGTCCAGGAGTATGAGGGCCACGGTTTCTCCCTTGTCGGTCAGGGCTCTGATGTCGTCCGTGGCTGCGATGAGGGCGGTTTCGGTGCTGTGGTTGGCCCTGAAACCGAACTGTGTGGGGTCGAGGGAGTCGTTGGTGTCCAGGGCGCTGGTGAGTTGAGCGTTGACGATTTTCTCAATCACTTTGGCGGGGAACGGTAGGAGAGAGATGGGACGGAAGTTTTTGAGTTCGGTGGGGTCTGCTGTGGGTTTCTTCAAGAGGGCCTATTCAATCCAAAAAAAAGTGTGTCTCAATTAACCAGGTCGAACGCCTTTTCCACGCCTAAGAAAAGTTGCTAACGAAACAGACATATGAAGACCAGGTGGTTGAGTGGTTAAGGGGATAGACAGACTGCTAATCCATTGTGCTATGCGCTTGGGGTCGAATTCCACCTTCATCAGTGTCTTTTTTCATATTCAATATGATAAATTGCAGTTGATCTTAACCACTCGGCCATCTCGTCCCGTTAAGAGCACCTCTTTGCAACTATTCATTCTTGTGCTGCCGAGATTCCGTTGCGTCTTTCTGTGGGACATTATATGTTTGGAACTATAGAATCAGAACCAAGCTCAGAGTGGTATACAATTAAGGTGAGCACAAAAGTTGTGGACCAAACAAAAGAGCTGTACGACCAGTTCATTTATTTTTATATATTTTATAAAGTATTTACAATTGTGTATAATGCATAACATATGTCTGTAAACAAAGCTGGGGGTGTGAAAGCGTTTTACAAAATAAACTGTCAATTCAAAGGCTATCTGTGAATTCTCCACCAAACGACCACATTATGTTTTTTGCCGAAACCACTCATTAACATTTAACCCAAGCCACAAGCGATCTTCCTGATGGAATAACGCGCGATTGGAGTGTTATAAAACACATTTTTATAATGGACAGGAAAACAAAAGTAATATAACAATAGTAATAATGATGAAAACGCCTGTGCATATTCAACATATGTGCATGGCGTCGGGTAAACCAGGTGCCATGGTGTTTAAAAAATAATAATGAAGTAGTCCCTAAATGAAAAGATACGGCCCTGCAGTGAAACAAAACTGTACTTGGTCTGTGCTGCCTGCCATGAAACAGAAGTGACGTTTGGAGAGGGCGGGCCTATGTGGAACTAGGAAAGCTGAGCAACTCCAGAGAGACCCAATGGCAAGCAGCAGGTGGGAGTACCCTCTTATAGGGATTACTCCAGGTCTTCCAGGCAGCGCAAGCGCTGCCTAGGCTCGACCTAAAAATGGGTACATTCAAGACAAGCACAAATGTGCAGCAGTAGTTTATTCCAATGAAATGGGCCAAAATAGAGAAAAGAACGGCTGCCATATTCAGCTGAGGGTATACAGCGGGTGCAGAGCAAGAGCTGGTCTTTTGACCTAAGATTTATTGTGGGATGTTAGCAGTGAATTTTGTTTTGGAGGTATGCAGGACCCTTGCCTGGTCGGGATTCATGTACCAAACATAACATTTTGAAAATGGCATGTTTCCTGATTGATTTGTTGCAGCGTAAAGTGTGGTAATTTATTATACGGTCCTTACTATTCTAGCCATACTTGGCCCTTTTATGATTAGACAATCTGAAGTGTTTCCATTTACCACAGAGGCAATGATCCTCAAATGAATCTTTTTCCATCGATAGAAGGGTTGGAAATTAGGGTGACCAAACTCCAGGTTGGTTGTCCAATGAGGATTAGTTGACAGCCAACTCACAGGTCAAAGATTACATTTAGGTACACCACTCTTAAGACCATGCTATAAAAATTAAGAAAAGCAACAGGAAGACACAGTTCTTAAAGAGGTCACGTTAAGATGAAATAATACAAACCTAAAGCTCTCCATCTGCAATGCAAAATAAATGAAATAACACCTAATACTCTGTCTGTGCTTGATGCTTCTTCCCACAACGCATTAAGTTATTAGGACTCAGCACAGTCTGAATGGAGGAATCAAACAGGACTCAATAAATGACTCATACAGAGGATTGGTTAATTAGATTATTGTATTAAAGATCCTGAGGAGTTCAGTTAAGAATATCACACCTTGCAGAACAATGACAGACATTAAAGCAGGTTTTACCGAATGGGTAAAATCTGAATACATTTCACAGTTACAGAGCCCTACCACCTTTAAAGCAGAAGGATAGTTTATCGTCTAACAGCTCAGGTCCTAAGAAAATGGAAAAAGGGGTTCAGAATTAAAGCCCATTAAGGGCAAGTCCATTTAGCATAAACAAGGAAATAAAGAAAATGGAAAAATGTGAAATGCTTCGGCAAAGAAGTTTCACTCCATCAGCTACCGACTGTAGCATCGACCAAGCAGTCCAAAAATAAGTGAAAAGTTATTCAAAAATCACTCAGCATCCTCCCACATGGGGAAAAAAAGTATGGCATTTGTCAAGACGCAAAAATCGATGGCATTGCCCCACTTTTGGGGCTTCTTCTGTTGTAAAGTTTTCAGGGCCAGATGTATGACGAGAATTAGCATGCGCAAAAGGGTTTGCGACCCATTTGCGCATGCTGATTCTGATAGGGTAATGTTCAAACACGATTTTGAGACTCGCAAATAATTTGCTATTAGGAAAGGGTGTTCCCTTTCGAATAGCGAGTCACAAGCCATGTACCAATGTTTTGCGATCGCGGTTGCAAAACACTTGCAAATTACCACCCTCTTCAAGAGGATGGTAATGCAGTCTCAAATGGAAGGGGTCCCCATGGGACCCCTTCCCCTTTGTGATTGGCCCTTAAATATTTTTTAGGGCAGTCAGTGGTCCAAGGGACCACTACCTGCCCTTAAAAAAATTAAACAAAAATGTTTCATTTTTTTTTTTTTAAATACATCCCGTTTTCCTTTAAGGAAAACGGGCTGCATTTTAAAAAAAGAACTGCTTGATTGACAAGCAGTCCTAGACATGGAGGTCTGCTGAGCCAGCAGGCCACCGTCCCTGGGAGGGCCAGCCATTCCCAATGGGGTCACAAATTGTGAGTGGCTCATTAATATTCATGAGCCTTGCATTTTATGACCCCATTGGGAATCGCTATCAGTAACTCTGACACTGTTGTACATTCCAAATGCGAGTCGCTATTGAGCACAACTTGCCAGTCGCACTTTGGAATGGTCGTACCTCCGGCCATTGAGATCATCCAAGTGAGCTGGCATCACATCACCATCACCATCACTGGCGTAACGAAAGTTGAGGGGGCCCCCCTTCAAGGTACATGAAGGGGCCCCCACTCAGTATTTAAGATGGAGCTCTCAGGCCTGAGTACGGTGCTTAGGGGGCCCCCTGCAGCTCGGGGGCCCCCCCGCACCGTGGGGGATGCGGGGGCCTCTGTTACGCCCCTGACCACCATTGAAAGACTATCACATGTCCGTGTGCTCATAGTGCCACATAGGACACTTGAAACATCGAGATGGTTTCCAATGCTAGTCATGAGAAACAAAAAATTGTGAATCCACACAAGCCTAGTATCAAATAATAAAGATACAAAGTAGATTGTCCATAGCAATAGCTGAAATTCTATTCCCACATGAATATTTCATGGTGCACATTGAAGGAACTTTCAGGAATGTCAGGGTGTAGACATGTACAGGACAAATAAGCAACATTTCACTTGTAGAGAACAACCCATTGTATAAAATCGGGGTAAAGGTCAGCATTAGAATAAAGCCTTTAGAAAAAGCCTTTAAGTTAGCATTGCATATTTAAATTAAATGAGCTCTAACCTCACTTCAAATATAATGAAATAACATGAATTCAAATGAAGTATATATGGAATGTTTACAAATTATTATTAAATGAAAATAGCTAATGTTAGAAATGCTCTACTACCACAATGTTTCACAAAATTCTTATATAAGTGCATGTTTTTCTAATTTCATACTACAAAATGTGTTTCTATGTTCATTTACACACATTTTCGGACTGACTTTGCAAACTGGTGCAAAGAGTATGAAAAACACTGGGCCACTTCACTTAACATCGTACTTTTCATCAGTATGTATTAATAAGCAACATGTGTAATAGAATGTTATTTGTGCAAATTTGCTTATATGTATTAGCATTACTTTATTTGTGTGGTTTCTTCACCTCACGTTTTAAAACACATTTTTACAGTACTTCGACTACACTTGAGTCTGTTTCATATGTCACTGTGTCTAACGTGTGCAACATGTACTTTCAACTTTCTGTGTCTTCTGTGAATAAACAGGTTGTGTATTATGATTTTTAAAGTCATGCTACATCAAAAGCCAGTGAAGAGATCTTAGAGTAGGCTTTCAGGGTGTTCAGGGGGGAAGTTTGCAGACAGGGCATGCAGCAGTGTTCTGGGCTACCTGAAGTTTTGACAGCAGTGAATCATTAGCTGTGAACAATAAGGCGTTTCCGTAGTCTAGGAGGCTAACCATAAGGGCCTGCCTGAGGGTTCTTCTTGAGTGAAGAGGTAGCCACTGAAACGCTTTTTTGAGCATGTTCATTATTCCAAAACAGGTGCTGCATGGGGAGCCTACCTTCTCCTTCATTGTAAGGTCACCATCAACTAAAATGCCCAAATGCTTTACAACCTTTTTAAGTTGTGGAGTGATGCCCAATTCAGAAGGCCATCAGTCATCCAACCAGTATGCATGGGCTTTGGCATATAGTAGAATTTCTGTTTTGCCGCTGTTACGATTTTCCTAATGCCTTCTACGAATTTGAGTTTTGTGGATTCGGTGTTAGGGGCCATGCAAATGATCAATTTCGTGTCATCTGCAAAAAAAGATGACATCCAGGCCACAGAATCTTACTACTTGAGCCAGTGGAGCAACATATATTTTAAAGAGTGTGGTGCTCAGCGAAGACCCATGAGGTACACCTTTGTCTATTGGCATTGCACGGGATTTAAAGGATCCTACGTTTAATATTTTGGTGCAATTGCTTTGGAAGGTCTGGAGCAACCCCAGAGCAGTGCAGTGGACACCAATCTATGATAGTCTCTGGACCATGAATGAATGAGAGATGGTGTTGAAAGCTGCAGATAGGTCGAGTAACACAAATATGGCTGGAAAGCCACCAACAAGGGAAAGTCTGACGGTGTCCAGCACATCCATCAGTGTGGTCTCTGTACTGTGTGAGGCTCTGACGCCCGACTGGGAAGGGTCTAAGATGGCATTAGTTTCCAGACAGCATGAGATTTGTTGGTTTACTAAGCTTTCTAGGTTTTTGCTTAGATAAGGAAGAAGTTATATAGGTCTTAAATTCACAGAATTCTGTGCGTCTGTGTTGGATTTTTTCATAATGGGCATAACTTGTGCTGTTTTCCAAGCCTAAGGTACTTTTGTACAGTTTTGGGAGAGGCTCAATAGTGCAGTAATGTCTGGAAGCAGAGTGTTAGCAAGTGTCAACATAATGTGTGGGGGAGAGGTCGGAGGAGGAGCCTGATTTTATTTTGTTCGTCATTTGCTGAGCAAGTTCCGGCGTGATGGATTTGAAGTGCTCCAGAGAGATGGAAGGGTTGGTGGCTGGGAGAGTGCCGTGTTAGGGGTCAGTAGTTGAGAAGTGGTAAGAAAGATTCCTATACAGAGTCTTGATTTTTTTCTTCAAGATGGTCCTACAGGATGTCACAAAGTTTCTGGGAGGCCGGGATGGAAGATGTACATGCAGTAGGCCTCGTAAACTCATTTGTGAATGTGCACCACTTTCTCTTCAATTTTCTGCAAGCAGTTTTCTCCTGTTTTAGTTCTGGCAAGGACCTTGGAGAATGGGATTTGTTGGAGTTACAGTGATTAAGTAAGAGTGGATGAACTATGTCCAAGGCCAGGGAAAATGACTTTTGGAAGTTTGTGAGACCACGGGGAGAGGGAGAATCCACCTGTATGTCCAAGGCATTCATGTATATAAAATCTAAGGTGTGTCCAGCAATATGAGCAGGGCCATCTATTTTCTCAGTTAGCCCTAACATCTCCATATCAGAGAATAGTTGTTGTGTTTCAGGATCTGAGTCCAGTCTGCATGGGAGTTGAAGTATCATACTAAAAGAAATGTATTAGAGGCAAGCACGTATGGGGGCACGACATTCTGTGAGTTTGTGGCTGATATCTTACTTTGGTCTGAGTGTGGGGTATTTTAGGTCACCCTTCAATGAGTTTTCTGGTGGAGTCCCTACATTGAACAAACAGAACTACTCACTGTCTTCATGAAGTGTCTGTTGAAGTGACTTTAGCCTGTCACACAAAGCGATAGTAACACCCCCCTCTTTTTTAGTCTCACTGTCTAGTTGTATCAGATTTTAGTTTGTAGGAATTGCTTCACGGATGCAGGGTGCAACCGATGAGTGAAGCCAAGTTTCAATAAAAAAACATATGTCCAGTAATTGGGTACAAATGAGGTCCCATACTTCAATGGTGTGTTTAGGGAGGGGTGCAAAAAGAACTTTTGATGGACGGAATGCAGAACAAATCAAAACATTCACCCCCAGTCAAGAGATCTGGGTTAAATCCATCATTCTTTTGCTCACCATGCCACCCCAGTTTAGACCTGGCCATATGCAAATCAGTCTTGACCCTATGCCTCATGGGAACAGCCCTGCCCGAACTGCCAAGCCAGGTCCTCCCTGTTCTGCATTCTGTCCATCAATTGTTGTTTTTGCAATTGTCACCCCAAGTGGGACGGGTATGCTCAGACGTGAGTCCCGTGCGCTCCATCCCACTGGAATCAAGCTATTGTGGTAAATAAAATAAATATTACCGGACTGAATTTCATGCGGAATCTTAAAATAAAGTAAATAGCTCAAAATATCAAGAGGCAGAATCCGTGGTATAAGAGGTTTTCTAATGGGCTTTATTCCATTCAAAATGGCCGACTCGAGTGGCGGCCTTCAGGTTCCGTCACCACGAGGGTTCAGGAAGTGAAGTACAATATTTTGTTGATAGACATACATTTTTATAATAAGTGCATTACAATGAAACGAATGTAGAAGGCGTAACATTTGATAAGAAAAGTGACGTGACAGTGACATAATCGAAACTAGGCGTAATAAGGAATAAAAGATACATAATTGGTTAGGATTATCAGACATAGGTGGATCTATAAGATAATACTTGGCATAGATGCGCGCGCGGCAGCATGACGTGTAATTGACGTGCAACTAGGGGGTGAAGGGGACTTGACATTTAGCTCTACATGTGGAGACGAGAAGTCTGGGGTTATGTCAACCTAATCCCAAATCATATCTAATATCCTATGTTTAGAGAACTATGTTATCCACAAGGAAGGACTCTCGGACAGAATCTATTCTATACTGACTGTGTGCGCGTACAAGCGTCTAAGTGTCTATATGAGATGCGAGGGATAGAAAACTTTCCATGGCAACAGGGCTATGAATCACTCGCAGGAGGACGGAAAGGCTGAGTCCTTTGCTTGTGAGCTAAAGGAAATGTTTACCTAAATCACTGGACAGGAATGCATCGGCTGGAGAGCAAAATAGATAATTCGAAGGTGAAATACAACTTCTTGGCAGACAGGCGAAAACTGGCCGAGGCAGGCACCGTTAGCTGCACAGGGAGTAGGACAAAGTTCATGGATACAGATGCGAGCTCAAGCTGAAGCTGTCAGAGACAGAGAGCAGGGAAAGGCTTTGAGGACAGAATCGGGCCTACTTGCCTGAACTGTAAAAATGGAGTAACTTAGCCATATAAAGTCGGTGGCCTTTCATACTTAGGAATCGAATATCCAGCCCATTGATGGCGGATCTGACAGAGAACATGTTGACGGTAGACACACATATGTTTGCGTCTTAGAAACTGGAACTGGAGGGAACATACATGTACTTGTAACATGCATATAGAACCGTTGGGGTCCAAGATAGGGGACATAACTGATCAGGAAAATCCACATTTCCACATTCCCTCCTTGTCCCCTTCTTGCCCTTCACGAGACATCAATCTTCATTATTCCATCGATTTGCTCATGGAGCATCATTTCTTCTTCTTTCTTCTTCCGGCATCTTGAACGAAAACCTTGATGTGGAATGCATGATGTGGCACACAGACCACAAATCGCTGGTCCACATTGCAGGCATATACAACAACTGAAAAGCATAAGAAGGCCAATACCTAGGAAGGATAGAACTCTCCATCCCCAGGCTGATATCACACTCCAAAACCACCCGGACCACGTCCAAGTGCCTGGATTCTCGTGTATCTGGCTTACAATCTTATGAAGGCGTGTTATAGCTTTATATACAGATGGCGAATTTTCTGGTATGAAAATGCAGCAGCTGGATCCGATGACCCTGCAAGCTCCGCCCCTATCGGCCAGGATGACGTCAAGGACAAGACGATTCTGGAGAACAACAATTCTCATCACTGATTGTTCCTCTGTCAGATTGCCTAGGGCGGCTATAGTCTCGTTTACTACAGCTTCAAGAGTCTTGGTGAGTCTGCGTATCAGCTTACTATTTGATATTGTACCTATATAGGGAAAGATACCTTTATTGAAATCTACATTCTTGTCCCATGCTGTCTCAGTATAATCGACAACTGGGAGATCTCTTCGCTCTCTATTGTGTACTGAATGAACATTTCGATAATAATCAGGAGGAGCTAGAAATACAGGTGGCAAAAGGAATGCGATGTAACAGGTACCATCCCAATCTAGAGGCAGACGCATATATGCCGTCTGACCACATATAAAGTAAGAATGGCGAGAAGCTCTAAATGAAGATTTGCCTTGATCACTATATTCTACTGTAGTAACACATTGGCTATGGCCCACATGTATGGAACCAACTTTTCTTACACATAATTCACCCTTTACTGGAAATACTGACATAGTGGGCAGAATTAGTTCAACTTCGGATTTGACATTCAAAATCATAAGATTAGGCGTAAAATTACCTAATTTATACACTTCATTTTCTAAATCAGTTCCTGTTCTACTGGGGTGACCCTCCTTATTAGGGTGACAGACTTTGAATAAAACTAGATTCAGATTTCCCCATATCCAATGTTGTTGATAAACTGCTGTGTCTGGGTCTATGGAATTTAATAAACTAAACCATGCTCCACAGGAGCCATTGTGTGTGAATGGATGTGGAAAGAATGGCAGAACTCCTTTGTTATTCTGATAGGGAGGAAGTCTGCCACACACCCAACAATTGGTGGCATTGCTAGTCTGATGGGAATGATGTAACATACTAATGAATGTGTTATTACGCAGCGCAAGTCTATAGGACAACTCATGTGGGGGTAATTCACTAAAAGAATGTTCATCAGTTATATTGAAAGTACGTTTAGAAACAGGATAATACATATGCAACAATATACTTGCAGCAACTATTAAAAAACTCAAGAAAAACAAAATTAATAAAGTCACAATACAGTGGTTACGCAGTAATTTACAATAAGCATGTCGTTTCATTATGATTCTGGACTCTACGTGATTCAGACCTAAGGGGTACATGTCGGGACAGATTCAACCGCTTCACCTTGGAGAGGACTTAAACAATCAAATCGTCCGACAGTTTAGATCTGGACCTGAGTTTCTGTTTATAGCACTGAGAGTCATTTTGTTCAACAAAAGGAAGTTTTGAATCAGTCTGTGAGGGAGTGCAGGGCACAGTGTCTATATCTGAAGGTAGTCCATGAAATTTTTTGACGTGACTTGAGTGAATCCACCCTTTGCGTCCCTCGATCTTCACGGCTGTTCTTGTGGTCAACAGGACCAACTTGGGTGCTTTCCACCTGGGCTCCAATTGACTCTTCCTGTCGAAATTTCTCACAAAGACAAGATTACCCGGAACAACGTCATGGGGTTTCGCCTCAGTGTTGTCGGGAAAGGCTGCAGCTACCTGTGAACGAGAAGATTGTAGTGCAGACATCAAGGAAGCCAAGTAATCTGTCAGCATATTACAGTCAACATCAGTTATTTTACGGGGTATAGGCGTCCCCCACATATTCGGTGGTCTACCAAAGATCACCTCATACGGGGATAGCCCTGTTCTAGAGTGTGCTACCATTCTCATGTAAAAGAGTGCAACTGGTAATGCTACTATCCAGTCGACACCTTTCTCTCTACATATTTTGGACAGTCTGATTTTCAGTGTCTGGTTATGTCTTTCTACGAGACCTGCTGCCTCGGGGTGTCGGACACAGTGGAATTTCCACTGATATCCCAACAAGAGTGAGACATGTTTCATTAATTCGGATGAGAAAGGCTGGCCGTTATCTGAATATACAACACGTGGTAAACCGTACCGTGGGAAGAATTCTCGAACTAACTGTTTGGCAGTAGTCGGGGCAGTGTAATCTGATACGGGATACGCCTCTGTCCAACGGGAGAGAGCGCAGACAACTACGAGGACATATTTGAATCCTCGACAACGTTCCATCTGAATATAATCCATCTGGAGGACTTCAAAAGGATGGTCAGGAGGCTGAAATCCACCCTGCTCTACGGGAACACTCTTTCCTGGATTAAACTGACAACATATCATACAGGTACGAACTTTTTGTTTAGCTGCTGCTCGTAAATGTTTGTTGAACCAAATGTGCTGAATGCTGTCTAGCATAGCCTTCTCTCCTAAATGTGCTGGACTGTGAACTGTAGCTATAATGGCTTGAACCATGGAATCAGGGAGAAACCATACAGATTTCTCTTTCGTCATCCATCCTTGATCTGTCTGGATCCCTCCTAGTTCAGTCCACTTCTTTATTTCTTCTGCTGTGGCATGTGTCTGTATGTCAATTACGTCAAGTGCGGGATCCTTAATTGTCATACACTGTGTTGGTGTCTGAACTATTGGCTCTGTCATGTCTAATGTGCGATTCTGAGCAGTCTGTTTAGCTGTTCTGTCAGCTAAGTCATTGCCTTGAGAAATGGTATCAGTAACCTTCGTGTGTGCTTTACATTTCATAATCGATATAGCAGTGGGTAGATGTATTGCGTCTAACAAGGCATGAATGAGGGGTCCGTGCTGAATGTGGGCACCATGGGAAGTTAAATAACCTCTCTCTCGCCACAGCACGCCGAAGTCGTGTACAACTCCGAATGCATAACGTGAATCAGTGTATACATTAACTTTCTTATTTGTGGCTTGAATACAGGCTTTTGTTAGAGCAATAAGTTCTGCTGCTTGGGCTGACAGAGTATCTATACAATTTGTCTCAATAACTTCAGTGTCTGTTGTGACTGCATACGCGGCCACTAAATCTCCTGTACTTGTTCTCATGCATGATCCGTCTACATACAACGTCAGGTCTGGATCTAACAATGGAACGTCTGTCAAATCTTGTCTAGGTTTCGTCTTTATTTCAATGATTTCAACACAATCATGAGCTAGTGGGTCTGTTCCAATTACAGGTAATAGTGTAGCAGGATTCAATGTATTACACCGTCGGATCTCTATGTGTGGTTGAAACAATGTCAGTTCATAACCGGTAAGTCTTGCTATGGTCAAGTGTTGCGTTTGTGTTCGGTTCACAAGAACCTCTACTGCATGTGGTACTTGTACTGTCAATGGGTGTCCTAATACTATGGCATCGCTTTGTCTGATTGCTAAAGCTGTCGCTGCCACTGATTTCAGGCATGCAGGCAAAGCCTGAGCTACGGGATCTAATGTACTGGAAAAATAAGCACATGGCTTGCGTGATCCTGCTTGATCCTGAGTGAGTACTGACAAGGCAGTACCTTCGCGTTCTGTAACAAAGAGTGTAAAAGGTTTGCTATAACATGGTGTTGCTAAAACAGGTGCTTGACATAAAGCTTCCTTTAGGCTTTCAAAAGCTTGTGTATGTTCCTGAGTCCAAGGGAGAACAGTCGATGTGGCTGCCTCCTGTGTGGTTAACTGAATGAGTGGTTTTGCTAGAAATGCATACTGAGGGATCCACTGCCTACAATATGAAGTGAGGCCTATAAAAGCTCGCACCTCCTTCTGTGTCTGGGGTATTGACATATTAGCAATTAACTGGATGCGATCTGGTGTAAGCTGCCTTCCCTCCTTGGACAGCGAGTGACCAAGATAAATAACTCGCTGAACACAGAATTGCAGCTTAGAAGGGGACACCTTGTGCCCCTTGTCGGCTAGGAAATGTAAAACTGTCAGAGAAGCTTTTTCACATTCTGGCTCGCTTCTCGCGGTGATCAGCAGATCATCGACATATTGAAGCAGTGCTGTATTGACTGGCATGTGGATACTGTCAAGTTCTCGTTTCAGTGCTTGGCTGTAGATGCTGGGGCTTTCTGTGAATCCTTGGGGAGCGCGTGAGAATTTAAAGCTGCGCCCATTTAAACTGAATCCGAACAAGTATTGGCTTTCCGGATCTATTGGGACGCTGAAAAAGGCATTCTTGAGATCAATTACAGTAAAAAATGTTGCTTCGGAATCAATTGCTGTCAACAATGATGATATATCAGGGACCACAGGGAATTGTGGTACAATACACTTGTTTAGTTCACGCAAATCAATAACCAATCGGTACACTGGTGGAGCAGTAGGATCAGTTCGTTTAAGAATCGGAATTATCGGTGAATTACATACATTGGAGTCTGTTTCTACAACTACTCTTTGGGCAATTAGCTCATCAATTATTTTCAGCAAAGCCACTACAGCATCATGCGGTAACTTGTATTGTCGCATTCGTGGTAGTACCACTCCTGCTTTCAATGTAACTCGATAGGGTGTAATGTTCATGCAGCCAACATCCGTAGGGCCTTGTGCCCATAGATGTACTGGTAAAGTCTGTAGTCGGGGATCCATGTCTCTAGACACATAGTGACCTTTAAAATCACGCAAAAACAACCTTACTCCTTCCGGAGAACAACATATTATGGCTCCTAGTGCTTTCAGAGTTTTAATTCCTAACAAATTTTCTGGACATGATTTAGTAAGCAATAAATCTGTAGTTCGTGTCAAAGGTCCTATCGTAAGTGGTAGAGGTTGTGATACTTCATTAACAATAGGTTTTCCCGAAAAACCAAGGGAAACATTTTGAGAGCCTGAGAGGGGTGCCCCTGGAACTTCACTACGTTGTATTGTTGTTCGACTTGCCCCTGTATCGAGTAAGAATTTTCTATCTTGACCTAATAATTCACTATGTACATAAGGTCCTTCTTGATCTACCGGAATCTCGATAAGCGGTAAGTCAACTTCCCTCTCTAGGCGGGTTCATGCGTAACGCTGATACTCAGGGTATTCATACTGTGCAGTCTGATACATTTGTTGTGTTGTGGTTTGTGTGGCAGTAGCAGGCAACGGTGGTGCAGCTGGCACAAACTGTATGGGTTGCTGTGAGGCTGGTATGGACTGTTGTTGAACTGGCATGGTCTGTCCATGCTGCATAGCTCCTTGTTCATTCTGATCTTGTCTAACTAATCTTGGTCTCTCTTTTGCAATACCTGTAGCTATATTACGTTTCAGGACTGGACAATCGTGTACATAATGGCCTAGTTGTTTACAGTAATTGCAGGTTCCTTTTACAGGAACTGCAGAATCACCAGAATGTGTCACACCCTTTTTGTGACCATCTGCTGGTACTGTCTGAGAAACTAGCATTTTCATTTTTGTATCCTTCATGCGTCTATGCTCGTGTTCTTGTTCATCCCTAATTCTATTGTGATGATACTGTAACATTTGTAGCATTTGCGACGGAGTGTTACTTTGCCAGGTACTCTCGAATTTCAATATTCTATTCTTCACTGGAGGCAATGCATTTTCCACTAATTTTGTCACAAATAAATGTGGATATGAGTCACTACTTGCTTTTATACCACTATTTATACCAAAACATTTTTCAAATCGAGCATAATAATCGCTTGTGTCTTCATCTTGCTTTTGTTTACAGGCTGTGATTGCACCCCAATCTTCCTTTTTTGTAGTTAATAAACGTGGCAGTACCTGTACTAGTAAACCTGGTAACAGTTTAACTTTATCCCCGAGCCCTGAACCTGCAGCTCGGGTCCTTTCTTCCTCTGCTAATGCTGTCCAGTCTATCTTTTGGTCTCCCACTTCCCACTCTTTTTCTTTCAGTTTTTCATAAATGCCAGCAGGCAAAAGCACCTTTAATATTGTCATAATATCAGGAAAGGTGTACTCTCCCATCAGTAACATGTCTTTAATTTCTCGGTGGAAACCCGCTGGGTCTTTGTCATGACTAGGTACTACTTTCTTCATTTCTAATAATTCCATTTTTGATATGGGTGTGTAAACAAATACACGGTGAAACTCATTGTCTTCGCCTTTTATTGGGTGCACTTCCCGTAAAGGATTTTGTCTATCCATGTAGTACGGTGCTCTTTCTCTGGGGGGCAGGGAGAGAGAATCTGGATTTACAAAAAGGACGTACTGCTTACGTGACACTAATATCTCTTTAATTAACTTGTTACTAGAACCTCTCCATCTGTACGTGAGTAGTTCCGTTAATATATCAGGTAAAGGACCAGGGTCAGCATGTTGGCTCTTATATAATATGAGGAGTTGCTGAATCATATAGATTCCAGCTAAACGTTGTTCATCTATACTGAGGTTGAGAAACGTGTGTGCTACGGTCTCATCACCGTATTTTTCAGGACTAACAATCCAGTGCACGGCTGATCTGGCTAATTCTTGCTCATCCATGGAATCGAGGAGGTGGTAACCCCTTCGTTCTCGTAGTATTTTATCTGCGGCTTGAAACGAATGTTCAGGAGACTTCAGATTTATCACAGGCGTCGGATACGTTCTGCTATTATTTGGGTATACAGAGTGTATCGGATCAGAAAAACATCTAGTATTTTCACAAGATCTTCCTCTGCCTACATAGGCTATGGTCTCTGACTGTCTTGCAGAGTTCCCTGATTCGGGCACTTCATCTTGCTCAAACTCGTCTGTTCCCAATCTTTCTGCATGAATACGCTCTATTTCTTTACGGATTTTTCGGCACATGGCTATTATACAATTTTGCTTATCGTGTCTCCCTTCTGATATATTCTGACTCCATCTTGTAAGAGTAAGCATTACATTCAGGTCTACCCCCGGACGATCTTGATTTCTGATCACACAGTTTATGAGGAAACGTAACAGTTCCCCCTGTATTTCTACTTTCTGGAATTCCATAGCTCTGTTAATACATCCTGGATCTCGTCCTGTTTGAACAAAATGATATATGTTGTCTAGATGCGTAGTCATTCCTGGTAACCTTGCTAAATAGTCTGCGGCTCGCCTAATACGTAATGATGCCAGGACCATTTCGTCCTCTTTACCAACCACTGGGTCATATCTACAATTTACAAGGAGTTCCTTAAGCGTACGTTCATTTACGAATTTTGGTGTACGTGAATGCGTTGACTCTTGAAAGACAAGTTTATTTATTCTAGGTGGTGTAAAAGTACTGCTAGCACATCCCGTGGCCCCATCTGGGGCGTCGGGTGTGAATGGGTTCGTCGAACGTGACACCGCAACTATGGGTGTCGATACCTCTGTAGAGTCGACTGCGGAGACAGATGCGGAAACAGATGTGCTTGCCGACGCTTGTGTCGGGACTTGCTGTTGCACGGGAACAGATACTTGAACCCTTCCGCCAGACGGTCTATGTGGTGTGGCGTTAGCATACTCGGGAGCTGCGTCATCTAGGTATGAGGAAAGAAAAACATCTTCTGCGGTTCTGGGAAACCCCTTTGGATGTACCTTAATTGGAAATAATGGGGGTGGCAAGTCTTTTGGTATCTCTGGAGCAGCCTTAGGTAGTCCTTCGGCTAGAAGGGGATACATACCATTCATAAGAGCATTTCTTTGTCTATTTACTTGTTCTGATTTCACTCGGATACCTTCCTCAATTAATAGATTTTCTTGAACTTTATTTGAACTTTCTTTACTCCTCTCTTCTTGTCTACGTGCTTTTTCTGTTCGTCTATGAGATTCTTTACGCCATAACTCAACAGCGTCTTTCTGTGACTGTCTGACCTTTCTTTTCCATAACTCTTCCTCCACTTTCATGATGCACTCTGCATCCCAGGTTCCCGCTGCGGGCCACCTTTGACTTTCCGGTAATCCCTTGGTATAATCTACCCATAGATCAAGAAACAATATGGCATCTAAGCCATGTTTATGGTACATGAAATGTCCTGGAGTGTCTCTAGGAGGAATAGGAACTGCTTCTTCAAGCACCCCTTTTCTGGTAGTAATCTGTCTTAACTTCGAGAAGAGCGGCATATTGACAACTGATCTGATACTTACTCTTGAACTTACTTAATACGTGAAACACAATAATGAACAGTGAACAATGAACAGTCATTCATACCACAATATGCAAGACATTTTCTGAATACTTTAAACATTAAACATTAAACATTTAATAATGGTCGACAATGATGACAGTCTGCTTAACTAATCACCACGCTGAATTCTTGACAATAACTGAATACTTCGGAATACTTGATATACTGCTAAACAGTACATATACACTGCTAAACAGTGCAGACCGGATTTGTGTACCCAAATCCGTCTTGACCGGCACAACCTATGTGCACGTCAACACGCCTCCCCGGCGATGGTACTCACCGAGTAGCTCCTTGAAACGGAAGGCCTCAGAGAATGGACCGGACTCGATAACTGCGGACATCGGACCCTCTGGACATCGGGCTTTCGGAAAACCTGGTGGGCTTCTGTATACCTCGGATCTTGCTCTCTCAGCTAGGCTCTGGTCGGGATACTTCGCACTTCTCACCGCCTCGTCTGGGTTAATCGCAGCCTCAGTCGCCCCCGCTTGACCGGAGGGAGCTTACAGGAAATCCTGCTGGTACGCGTTTATGGTCCGTCCAGCTGTGGCAGGAGACCGGGCCTGCAACGCACCGCCGGCGCGTGAGATGAGAAAGTGTCCCTATTCGGGCGCCATTGTGTGGTAAATAAAATAAATATTACCGGACTGAATTTCATGCGGAATCTTAAAATAAAGTAAATAGCTCAAAATATCAAGAGGCAGAATCCGTGGTATAAGAGGTTTTCTAATGGGCTTTATTCCATTCAAAATGGCCGACTCGAGTGGCGGCCTTCAGGTTCCGTCACCACGAGGGTTCAGGAAGTGAAGTACAATATTTTGTTGATAGACATACATTTTTATAATAAGTGCATTACAATGAAACGAATGTAGAAGGCGTAACATTTGATAAGAAAAGTGACGTGACAGTGACATAATCGAAACTAGGCGTAATAAGGAATAAAAGATACATAATTGGTTAGGATTATCAGACATAGGTGGATCTATAAGATAATACTTGGCATAGATGCGCGCGCGGCAGCATGACGTGTAATTGACGTGCAACTAGGGGGTGAAGGGGACTTGACATTTAGCTCTACATGTGGAGACGAGAAGTCTGGGGTTATGTCAACCTAATCCCAAATCATATCTAATATCCTATGTTTAGAGAACTATGTTATCCACAAGGAAGGACTCTCGGACAGAATCTATTCTATACTGACTGTGTGCGCGTACAAGCGTCTAAGTGTCTATATGAGATGCGAGGGATAGAAAACTTTCCATGGCAACAGGGCTATGAATCACTCGCAGGAGGACGGAAAGGCTGAGTCCTTTGCTTGTGAGCTAAAGGAAATGTTTACCTAAATCACTGGACAGGAATGCATCGGCTGGAGAGCAAAATAGATAATTCGAAGGTGAAATACAACTTCTTGGCAGACAGGCGAAAACTGGCCGAGGCAGGCACCGTTAGCTGCACAGGGAGTAGGACAAAGTTCATGGATACAGATGCGAGCTCAAGCTGAAGCTGTCAGAGACAGAGAGCAGGGAAAGGCTTTGAGGACAGAATCGGGCCTACTTGCCTGAACTGTAAAAATGGAGTAACTTAGCCATATAAAGTCGGTGGCCTTTCATACTTAGGAATCGAATATCCAGCCCATTGATGGCGGATCTGACAGAGAACATGTTGACGGTAGACACACATATGTTTGCGTCTTAGAAACTGGAACTGGAGGGAACATACATGTACTTGTAACATGCATATAGAACCGTTGGGGTCCAAGATAGGGGACATAACTGATCAGGAAAATCCACATTTCCACATTGGCTGAAGAGGGGTGAAACCCCGAAACCGGTCCTAGGATGCTTGGTTCCAGTCCAGGGAGGACCTGGCTTGGCAGTTCGGGCTGGACTGTTCCCATGAGGCACAGGGTCAAGACTTATCTGCATATGGCTGGGTTCAAACTGGAATTTCATGGTGAGCAAAAAAACGATGGATTTAGGCCCAGATCCCTGTACTGGGGTGAATGTATGACATTGTTCTGCATTCTGTCCATCAACTGTTGTTTTTGCAATTGTGACCCCAAGTGGGACGGGTATGCTCAGACGTGAGTCCCGTGCTCTCCATGCCACTGGACTCAAGCTATCCTGGCTGAAAAGGGGTGAACCCCGAAACTGGTCCTAGGATGCTTGGTTCCAGTCCAGGGAGGACCTGGCTTGGCAGTTCGGGCTGGACTGTTCCCATGAGGCACAGGGTCAAGACTGATTTGCATATGGCTGGGTTCAAACTGGAATGGCATGGTGAGCAAAAAAATTATGGATTTAGGCCCAGATCTCTGTATTGGGGTGAATGTATGACATTGTTCTGCATTCTGTCCATCAACTGTTGTTTTTGTTTTTGTGTTTAGGGAGGGAGCATACATTGCAAAATAGACCTTTTATCGAAGGAAGGGTGTTGTCTATGTCTATTATTGGGTGTTCACCAGGGGGTGAATAAGGAGAAACCGTGAAATCGTCCTTAGGGGTAGAGTTCTTTCAATGTCCAGAAGCCTATTGTGGGAGAAAAGGGATATATGCAAGATTGCACAATTATAGTACCAGGCTCCGGTTAAAGCAGTGTATGACATAGTAACATAGACGTCTTCTGTAAAATGTTTTTTACTTTAATCTCCTTACGTTTTTTAATGGATTAGTAGATCCTAGATGTTTCTCTTAGTTCTGTGGTAAGAGATGCAGGTTTCCAGGCAGCTGGCAGTGGTCGGGCACTGACGGGCACAGATGGGCCTGCTTTTAGTGCACCTTTGGTGTGCAGGCAGCACGCATGCTGCATGCATCCGCACAAGGTTTCTGTTTATGTAGGAGCTAATGAAGGCATAACTGGAAAATAGACTCCTAACTGCACAGAAATGGTGGCCACAGTAGTCTCAAGGGGTAGCAAGAAATTAGTTCCCTCCCCACAAATGACTGAAGTTGGGGCAGACTAGGGAACTGCAAAGTGCAACGTGAGGCAACAGAAAAATGAGTGCAGTGAAAGTGAATATTGGCGCAATTTCAAAAGAATGACTTATTTGATATTTTGCACCATGCATTTTGTAATTCTCAAATAATAACAACTTCCTTTTGACAAGTGCATAAAATAGGATAAAAGCAATTAAAAGCATGCAAAGAATGCGGGGTGGCACCTGGGAAGCTTCCGCACGTCCATGGCAGGTTTCTGTGTATGTAGTGGCTAATGAAGGGCTAATTGGAGACTGCTAACCACACGGAAATGGCTGCCACAGTCATCGCAAGGTGTAGGACTTGGCCCTTTTTGGCTAAAGTCCCTAAACTTTTTGCTTTCACCCTAGACCTTTTTTCTGACATGGTGTTGCCAACTTAGATGCTTTGGACACTTTGCCACTGCTAACCAGTTTCAAAGTGTAATTGTTCCCTGTATAAATTAATGGTAATTAGTTGTTCATGACTGGTATGTTTGCCTTACTAGTAAAGTCCCTAGTAAAGTGCATTACGTGTGCCAGGGCTGGTAATGCAAATGCTACTAGTGGGCCTGCAGCACTATTTGTGCCACCCACACAAGTAGCCTTAAAAAGGGAACTCAAGCCTGCCATTGCAGGGTCTGCGCCTAGTTTGTGAAACTGCCATGCTGTTCTGTCAAGTGCACTCACTTGCCAGACCTTACCCATCTCTTTGTGTGCCCCTAAGACACCCCTATGGTAGGACTGGGATCCCCCCTAGAAAGGGTGTAGTGCATGTGAAAGGTAAGACATGTACTAAGGTGTGTGTCATGTCCTGACAGTGAAATAATCTCCATTTCGTTTTTCACTGTGGAAAGGCCATCTTGCCCATAGGACAGAATGGGAAGGCTGGGTAATATGTTTTCCAGCCTGTCTTCGCAAAGGCTTAAGAAGGAAAGGTGAAGCTTAGTGTGCCTGAACTCACGATGTAATAACACATCTTTTTATGTAGGTCGTGTTTGCATTGTGTGTTCAGAAGCCACTCTTTTAAAAGTGGCTGGGTTTTTGTGCTCTGACATTTCTGTGTGTCTCTGCCTGGCTGTGGATTGACTGTCTGGATTTGAAAGCGATAGGATCTGGGGAATGTCTTGACCCAGGGGAGGAGGTGAGTCAGCACCAGGCTGACCTACATCTGGAGTGTAGGGGGAGGAGAAGCCCCTAGAGGTGAAGAGGCTTGGGCTGCTGCTATAAAACAAGTGTCCCATCTCCTTCTGAGTGATTGAGAATCCAGACCCCCACTAATCAAAGGAAGGGAGGTGTCACTGGCAAGGAGGCATCCATAACTGGTTTGAGCAGGGGTCAGTGCCCCCTGAAGCACAAAGACTTCAAAGCCATTGAGGGGTAAAACTAAGGTAACTGAAGCCCCTGAACTTTGGAGAATGGCTTGATCAAGTGTGAACAAGACTGGAGCTACTTCGTGGTCAAGAGGACCTTTGCCAAGGAAGAAACAGCTGAAGAGACTGATAGATAGGACTGCTCTTGCTGTATCTGGGGCTGGCCTGCAGTTTGCTGTTTCAACCAAGGAAAGGCTAAAGGGACTTAGCTGTGTGCTGTGTCCCCCCTGCTTGAAGGCTCCCTGTTCGGAAACACAGGAACATAAAAGTTTCCAGGAGAGTCTCAGCGCCGCTGTGTGAGCGCGCCTGTTGCAGTCTGAGACCCTCGTAAGGACTACCTGTGATCGTAGGTGCCTGGCATCCAAATGAGTCTCAGTGGCACTGTGTGTGCGTGCTTTGTGCAGCCTGAGATCTTCAGGAGGACTGGTCTGTGATCGGGGGTACCTGGAGTCCAAGCAAGGATCAGCGACACAGTGTGCAACTGCTTTGTGCAGCCTGAACCCCTTTGTGAGGATTGTCCAGTGATAGTGTGCACCGGAATCTAAGTGAGTCTCAACGCCATTGTGTGCGGGTGCGTTGGGCACCGTGAGACCTTTGTGAGGATTTGCTGTGTTATTGTGTGCACCGGAAGTCAAGTGAGTCTCAACTCCGTTGTGTGGGGGTGCATTGTGCACCGCGGAACTTTCGTGAGGATTGGCCTTGTCATCGTATGCACCGGAATCCAAGTGAGTCTCAACGCCGTTGTGTGCGGGTGCATTGGGCACCGTGAGGCCTTCGTGAGGATTTGCAGTGTTATCCTGTGCACCGGAGTAAAGTGAGTCTCAGTGACGCTGTGGTGTGATCTTCGTGCAGCCGGAGCCTCGTGCATGGAGTGCCCAGTGATCGTGCACCCGGAGTGAAAAACGATTAAGCGACGCTGTGTTTGTGTGCTTTGTGGTAGCCTGAGATCATTGTAAGTGAAGCGGCCCAGACCTGGAGGGTCTGAGTTGGCAGCCCGAGCCGCCGTTGCCATTTCGCAAAGCTGTATTGGAGGCCCAGCCACTGATCGAGGAGAGGAGAGTGAGTTCGCGCCCCCAGGTAAAGTGTGTCGACTCCTGGGGCCAGGCTCGGAGGGAGACGCTCTCAGCCTCTCTCTCGTGTTGGCAGCGCGAGCCTCTGCATCGGCTCGTGTCGCGGGCCCGTATCGCCAAAGGAGTGGAGGTGCAGGGTCAGGAGTGCGAAGTTGCACTTTGGGATTACATAGTACTGTGTGAGGGACAACTGTGAGAGGCAGAGAGACCGCCTAAGGCCCGGTGATCGGGGCCTGAGTGTATTACGCATTATTCCCTTTCTGAAGAACGGAGTCCCTGGCTGTCGTATTACACATTGCCTCATTTCTGTCTAACGGAGTTCCTGATTAGAGTATTACGCATTGCATTATTCCCGCATACCAAACTACCTGATTAGTGTATGACGCATGGCATTTTTATCTGCATAACAAACTACCTGATTGTCATATGACACATTGCATAGTTTCTGAATAACGATCTACCTGATTAGCGTATTGCGCATTGCATTTCTCCTGCATAACGAATTACCTGTATATCAATTGCCTTATTTTTGCAGGACGAAATATCTGGTGGTGGTATTATGCAGTGCATTATTTGATCGTGCAAAGTGCCTGATTGTTACGTTATGCATGACAGTATTATTACATTGCAAAAATATCTGAATCTAGCATTACGACTATATGATATGATTTTAGGAGTACAGGAGAATGTTTAGACGTGCTCATTGATATCGCCAGAACTTACAAGGGATGGCTGGCCTAACAACCGGCCAGGAAAAATATTACACAACCTCATATGTTGGTTTTATATTATGTGGTCTTATCTTATATCTTTTTACATAAAGTTTATACTCGTTTATAAACCGCATGTGGAGTCTATTTGTGGTGTCATCATTGGATTATTGTGAGCATGGTGGCGAATACTTTACACATTTGCCTTGAAGATAAGCCTGGCTGCTCGTGCCAAGCTAACGAGGGGGTGATTGGAGCTATCTAAAAAGGTGACCTTCCTTTCCCTGATGTTGGAACGTGGGTCCCTACTTGGCCTAAGGTACCTACCTCAGCCAACCAGGATTCCCGGGTCTAACACAAGGATTAACAAGAAATGAGTTCCCTCCACACAAAGACCGAAATTGGGGTGGACTGGGGAACTGAAAAGTGCAACGTGCAGCATCATGGAAACCACCCCCAGCACTGCGAGCATCCCACAGGCCCTGTCACCGATTCCATTCTCCCATCAATTATGTATACCAAGACCTTTGTAGTGTTAGAACGGCCACAATTTATCCACATTGTTAGCTGGTAAATAAGTTATCAAGATTGCATCGGTCATTAATGTTTACAGATATGTACAAACTACAGTTCACAATCGGTCCACAGTATAATCTTATCTTTATCTTATATAAAAACATAACACACATAATCCGCAATGCATTACCCTGCAAATCAAAAAGTCTCATGACTGGGTGTCATAAATCACTGTTTGTATGCTGCCATGACAGCTCACCTTCCGTCGCGCTGTGGCTTCGAGGCTTTCCTTGCTACTGCATGTCTGATGCTTGTGGCCCTCAATGTCATGCCTGGGCAGCAAGTGCCATGTCCACCTAGCGCTGTCCAGTTTAACCTCTTTTGTGTGCCCTCAAGTGTCCCTGCCATGAGGCATCTCAAGGAACTTGTTCGGTGCAATTGCCCTTTATGTTTCATTTGTCTGCCCTCGAGTGTCCCTACTGTGAGGCATCCAAAGGACATCGTTCGGGCAATTGTCCTTTTATGTCCTCATGTGGATATATGTTTTGTTGCACCTTGTAGCTACTCGCCCTTGACTTTCTTGCGGCTGCGACATCCGCGCTTTCTGGTGGGTGGGATCAGCTCAACAAGGGCTCCAAACAATTCTGATGGAATGCCGACTGCTTCCCTCAGTATCCCTTTTGGCCATCCTCATGGCCAAGCCCCCTTACCCTGATTGGGGCTTTCAAATATAAACTTGTCGGCCCCCTTCTCTGCACATTGGGGCAGATTTATGTTGCACTTGCGCCACTTTTGCGCCGCCGTTGCGTCACTTTTGTGACGCAGCAGCGGTGCAAATCCTGCGCCATGGTGCGGGGTATTTACAACGTGACGCATCTGGGAGATGCGTCACGTTGGAAAGCCCTGCACCACATGTAGGCGTTCCAGGGCAGGTGGGGGCGTTCCGGAGCAGGAACGCCTCCTAAAAGTGGCTGAGTGAAATCTACAAGATTTCACTCAGTCACTTTTAGGCCCATGCTGCGTCAAAACCCTGCGCCTGCTTGTAGCAGGCGTAAGGATTGACGCAGCATTGTACAGATAGGGCCCCCCAGAACATTGCTGGAGCTGCGTCGCGCTTGCGACGCAACTCCAGCAATGCGCCACTTTTACGGCACAGATGCGTCACGCATCTGTGCCGTTTTTGCCCCATGGTGCGCCGCATTATAAATGCAGCGCATCCATGGTGGCACAGCTGTGGCGCATAATAATTGGCGCATCCCTGCTGATATGCAGGGATGCACCAGTTAACATAAATCTGCCCCCTGGTTTTTTGGTGTGCTCTTTTTGCGCCATCCACTGTCGTGCCCTTCGGAGCCGTTCATGAGGATGTTGTCTGTCGTCCCTCTTGGGTCAGCTGCGCCTCCTTGTCCGGTGGGACATTTGTGCAGAAAGTAACTGCATATAGGCACAATTTCAAAAGACTGACTTATTATGATATTTTGCAGCTTGTATTTCGGAATCCTCCAAATATAACAACTACAGTGTGTATAACATAGGATAAATAAACTTAAAAGCTTGCAAAGTACGCGGGCGGTACACCCTATAATACATGTAGTGTCCTACCCATGCAGGCAAGCACTTGAATGTCTCACATAGGATTGTAGGCACTATATAAATGCTACAATACAGTGCAAGCACAACTAACATTAAGTGCTCGTGTTATTTGTAAAATTGCAGCCCCTGCAGCTCCTGCACTGTAGCTCATGCATTTATGCATGTATACACAGAGCATACACTGTAAGGACATCCAGGTAATCTTCAGATGAGAAAGGAAAAAAAAACATTCCTCTATCTGTGTAAAAACATCTAGTGGAAAGAAATTATATAAAAAAAAATTAAAGCACTGAAAATTAGAGTTAGAGTTCACTTAAGTCTTCTAAATATCGCAAAACAGTAATCTGCTAAACGCAACGTGCAATATGATACTTCTTAATAATTATTTTTAAAAAAGTACAAGGCATGTTTAGCATCTCCCTACATGCAAAGATCATATTAGAATGAGTGTTAAATAAATAACCAATATCTGTCTACTGACAACAAAACAACTGTTGAAGTAGTGGTAACAACAACGACTCACACCTAACTGCAGACTCGGTGACACTTGATGGCCCACCCGTTCTCGGCATTTTCCATAAAAAATAGGAACGGTAATGTCAGCGAGCAGCAGCAAACATCCGGTTATTTGCATATGTTGTAGTCACATTTATTCTCTAATTACAGAGCATGAATAAAAAATAAGGCACTTGTAAAGCAGTGTTGGCCCACCTGCAGACATTGCATTGAGCTGTATAATATTGCAAAATTAAAGAGAAAGGCATGCAGCAAAATAAGCTACCGAATATTTACACGCATAGGGGCATATCAACAAGGGCTTTATCTCTGCTTTTTTGGCTTTAAAAGCCAAAAAAGCAGAGATAAAACTAGCGCCCTATCAACAACAGGGTGCTAACATGCAAATTTGCATGTTAGCACCCTTTTACTCTACGCTTCCCCTTGCATCTCTAATGAGATGCAAAGGGGGCGTTCCAGAGTAAAATAATAGGAGAAATGTCGCTAAGCGACATTTCTCCTATTATCAAGAATGTCGCTAACCCTGTTAGAGACAAAAAAAGCAGCGCTAACCGCGGTTAACGCTGCTTTTTTACATCTGCTAATTTTCAGACTTAGCCATGATATCCTATGGAAGGAGGATATCATGGCTAAGTTTGCCTGTCCCTATCAACAAGGTAACGTGTGATTATCGCTGGGTTTCCAGCGATAATCTCACGTTAGCCTGTTAGCGTGTAGATTTTTATCGCTATTGAGATAAGCGTTGCTAATAGCACGCTATCTCAGCGATAAAAACTCACGCTAGCCGGCGATAATTATCCTCACGCTAAGAGCGCTGAGCGATAATTATCGCCGGTTGTTGTTGATATTCCCCATAATGAGCGACAATGGAGTTCCTTTCATGTGATTCATTTTGCCCTATTTGTAGTAGCTGTATAAGGAAAAATGTTGTGAAGGGAAGTATCACGCAATGCTAACCAAAAGCTCAATAAATCGTTTCTTGGTGAGCAGCATTCCCTCCTATTGCTGGGAATAGTTTAGAAACGCAAAATACAAAAACGTGGTCTCAGTTCCCACTGAGGAGATATTCTAGTGGCAATTGTGACAGGTGTGTGCCAAACGTGCACTCCTATTAGTTCACATAAATGTCCTTATGTATTTTACAAAAATTCTGCACAATGATCCCTATTCACAAGGTACCATTTTCAGGGGTAGATTTACTCATGTGTAAATTGCTCTCGCATCTTTTCACATAAAGGCGTAGACTTACATAACTCCACCCTCTCATTTAAGGGGGCTGACTCTTCTACAGCGTAATGTAAGATCGTAAAGTTACTTTTAAGTTACATTGTGACTGTATTTTAACATTTTGCTGGGTGGAATCTCTGGCTGCAGAGCACAATCTTTGCCTCAGAGATGGAGCTCCACCACCTTGGAGTAGAGCCCCAAATGAGAGGGAATGGGCTTTGTCAAATCACATACACCTCACATAAATCATGAACACTTGACACACATTAATTTTAAAGCACATCAATATAGGCCACATACTATACTATGACTTTTTCATCTTCAACTTTGTGAACCTGCTGTCCCCCAGAACCTCTCTCCACCTGTAGTATGTGGTCAAGATTGACGAGGAAGATACATTTTATTGAGGCAGAGACTGCCCTTTCAGTAGAATTTGCGGTAAAACACCACAAAACACTACACTGGATACTTTCAGTAACCCTCAGTGCAACACAGAAGGCAGTCTGGGGAAAGGAGGTGACAGATTTTTTTTAAATTATTGGTCGAGGAGGCACGCATCATGGCAGACATAAAGAAGAAATTCAAGGACGAGAGGAGGTGTGTGAAAGAAAAGTTCTCTAGGACCGGTTGAAACTTTTCCTGGAGCTACACCTAGATTCCATCTCCATCTCACCCCCTACAGGGAGGTGTCCTCACCACAATTCACCTTCACCTGATATGTGAGCTGCCTGCTGGAGCCATCACTAATGTTGTGTCAGGTAATATAGATTCCTTCTGCGTTCCTAAAACATCTACCACAAACATTCGCCTTGCTAGTCCCTTCTAAAGCTAACACTTCATATACATACCCCTCAAACACCCCCTTATAATAAGTTGATGTTTATATTAATTTCATTCTATATCTCCTTCTTCTTCTAGAGTCACTAACCCAAGTAGATTGATTACAGCAGTTGGGGCAGGAGTATTTCCTAATGCTAATGTGGTAGAGCAGAACACAGGGCCTCTGAACAGGACCCTACATCACCCACAGATACTTCCTTATGATACCATATTCACTAGCACAGTATCCGAGATTTCTGTAACTCTGTTTGGTGTACTCTACCTTATTTTGAGAAATGGTGATTTATTGTGATTGACTGTACTGAAACGTAAGTTGGAAATTCATGTTCTTAAACTTGTTACGTTCATACTTTTCATTTTTAAGAACCAGTGTTGTAGTCCCATGCACCACCAGTCACAATCTATACGTCTGCTACTCTTGCTGCATCCAAAACATCCAAAAGGCACGGTGTCACAAATTGGGATGCACTCTATAATGGTGTTGACATCCTCGTTGGACTGTATGGTCTCGGGTGAAATGATGCACAGTGTTGTTCTGGCAAAGGGATTTTGTAAAGTTGTGATGTATGTGTTCTGGTTTGAAACCATAGGAATTTTTTTCTTCATAACATGATTGCTTTATTTGTAATGTGCTTTTTCTATTCTATGTATAATTTTGGTTTACGAGATATTTTTAAAGACTGTGATGGCCTTCATTGACTTTATTTGGGAACATCTTGATTTAGGTTACTTGTTTAAATGAGAATTGCCTGTATGATAGTATTATGATTCTTTTGGATTGTTTACATTTTAGGAACCTTCCCCTGATAAAGGGCTGGTCCCGAAATGCATTGGGCTGAATAATGGGCTGCATTGACATGGATATCTCTTGAATAACTATTCAAATAGTGTGACATTTAAACACTACATGCTTTGGTGAAATGCCTTCATAACTAAATGAAGATTGGATACACGCATGGATTAACTTGCATCTTTTGAAAGAAGCGACTATATTAATTGATTTCGGAGTGAATGGTGGGGAAGTTTTTCCATTTGAGGAGGATGCTATTTAGTTTAAATATTTACACCTATGGATCAGAAGGCGATACCCACCTGCACCCTTTAAAGATTTACAGAATTACACTTTCTTGAAACACACACAGTGCGATTGTCTTCGTTTCTCTGCAGAAATTGCATTTAGAAATATAGTTGTAAAAAGAGTCAATAAAAAATAACTTTGCTATTTTCAAATTCATTTTTTTTGATTAAAAAAAATATTAAAGTGTAATTCTTAATAAAACATTTTACTCTCTTGTATTTTGCTGTCCTTGGGACTGGGCAAAAATAAAATAAATATTGTATTTTTTCATCAGAAAATTTGAAACTTGGAGGGGAGAAGACAAATAAAAAACGTGGGGAAATGTAATGGACTAAATGTATATGCAAAAGGGAATACAGTTTATCTGTAAAAAACAATGCCAAACATAGGCAGTACTAACATTATAATGTAAACACATTAAAACAACATAATACTCAAAAGAAAGCTTAAATGAAAATGTCCAAAAGAATAATAAAGTCAAACCAAGCCAGTGCTGTGGCCACTCTCTGACTTACACTTAATCACCACGTTCATATTCTCCCTAGAGGCATACATATTATATCTGGCCATTGCAGGACTGGACACCCCAAATTCGAAGCTCATGAGTAGTTGGGGAAACATGAAATAAATAGGAGCCTGAACTGTAGACGATGGGGTGGGTTGGGAAGGCAAAGAAGATGTTTCTCCTGCTGTCAAGGAGGTGATGAGAGTATATTAAGTTTGAAACTATTAATCTACTGACTCTCCGAATTTCCTAATTTCTCCTACTAACTTATGGTCATCCTAAAAGATTGATAACTGACTGTCTTTGACTGGCATCAGGAGAGCAGTCATTGTGACAAAATCAGGGAGAAGGAAATGGAAAACGCGTACGAAATGATGGATGTCAGGGGCAGAAGTGTCCTTTGACTGCTGTTCTTGACCTGGGAGGGGACCTGGAGGAGGGGAACAAGATTGTGCAGGGGATGCAGCAGTATGCTTCAATGGCATGGGGAATGCTGTAGCTAAGGTGGGAGTGGGTGCTAGCCCAGATGATAGAGGAGCCTGCTCTTCAGATACTTCAGAAACTCTTGCTCAAGGCCAGAAGTAGGTACTATACCATTTTACTCCTGTCTGGTAGTGCCCAACTCCTCCACCCCAACAGTTGACTCTCCAGCCTTCTCCTGGAATCTTTTGGTCAACAAGCATGTTTGTCTCTGGGCAGGGACACTACCCTGTTGGTCTCAGGTTACTCCTCGCTGGTCGTGGATGTGTGTGTGCCTGTCCTGCAATTGAGGGTTAGATTGTATACCCCTGGTACTGCTGTGAGGCTGCTTGGCCAGCTCTGTCTCCTTAAAGGGAATGAGTACAAAAGAAAGAAAAGTCAGTGCTTATGTCCAATATTTCATAATTCTTCCAACTCTATTTTAAGGGATATAATATCCCTAAATACAAGATAGATGACATTAGGTAGGGTTTAGATAACTTTTTTTTGTTATATATTAACATTTTAAGTGTTCTTCATTTTACCCTTTGTGAAGTTATTGTGAAATAACATGATATAAACAGCATTTAGAAAAATGTATTTAAAAAGAGTAAATAAAAAACATTTTGCTATAGTAAAAGGACTTTTATTTTTATTGAAACAAAATATTAACATATCGGGGCCGATTCTGATCCTGTATTTTTTTTTCCCGTCCGACTCGTATCGGTACATTTTTCCATACAAATCGTACAAGTCCCGTCCGACCCGTGAAGTACGATTCGTACGGGAAAAATACAACTTTTCCCGATCCGATTTGTACGGATCGGCCCGATCCTTTCAAATCGCATCGGGAAAAGTTGTACCAGACGGACCCGGACACTTTTCTCTGTACAAATTGTAAAAATGCAGTCCAACCGTACTAGTACGATCCGGACCGGCTTTCCGATTTACGATTTGTACGGAAAATGTCCCGTACATGGGGAATGCCATTACCCGCTACGAAGCGTAATTTGTACGACTCTTGTCCCGGGAAAAGTTGTTCCCAGGGTGCGAGTCGTACAGGGGTACGGGTCATATAGGCATACACCCCCGTGCGTTGTGTATGTATGGTGCGTACCCCAACATCGCGTATGTACGGTGCGTACATACGCGATGTTGGGGTATGCAATATTGGGGTACGCGATGTTGGGGTACGCGATGTTGGGGGTACGCACAGTACATACACGATGTTGGGGTATGCAATGTTGGGGTACGCGATGTTGGGGTACGCACAGTACATATGCGATGTTGGGGTACGCACCGTGCATACACAATGCACGGGGTGTATGCCTGTACGACTCATACCCCTGGGGACTCTGCTTTTACAGCTGTTTTTGGCTCCCGTAAGAAAAGAGCCGTACGGAGTGCCGTAGGGACAAATCGTACTTGCTGGGCTGGAAACTGCTGCTTAAGTACATACAGACGTCGCGTGCAAACTGTTCCGGATCAGAATCGTTGGTTAATTTTAGCTGTATGGTCTTTTGTACGATTTGTATGGAAAGAGGCTTTCTGTACGAATCGTACTTCCTAGGTTGTAAGAAAAGTTTACCGGGTACGAGTTGTACGGGAAAAACGCTCCATACAACGATTTGTACAGCCTTTTTCCAGGATTGGAATCGGCCCCTTAATGTTTAATAATTTTTTTTTTTACTGTTGTTTTTTTACTTTCTGGGATTGGGCAAAAGGAAAATAAATATTGTCTTTCTTAATCAGGAAATTATAAACTTGTAATGGGTGGACAAATAAAAAGTATGTTGAGAAATGTCAGGGACCTCGTCTATATACAAAGGGTAATACAATTTGGAAATGCAAAAAACTGGGTTACTGGTTGAGAGGGGGAACCCTTCTAAATCAGCAACTACAATTCTGTTTGGGGTGAAGTCACAAGCAAACACTAAATTAACCTGTGCTCAACCCTTGGGTAGCGACGCACAGAGCACCCAGGCTTTACTCAGAGGCAATGTGTAGACTATTAGTGCAATGCTTCAAAAAGTAACAATTTGAGAAAACACCACAAAATAGAAAAATAGAGTGCTTTTTAGTAAATAAAATAAGACCAAATCAATAAAAAATCCAATTATGAGGTTGCATAAAGTTTGGAACTGTTAAGCTACTAAGTCTCTGAATATCCTCATTTCTCCTACTAACTCAAGGTCATCCCAAGAGATTGATAACGGAGTGTCTTTAAAGGGCTTCAGGACCTCCTTGAGAGCAGTCATCGTGACACAATCAGGAAATCACTATCAGGTAATTGGTAACACGTGAGAGCTCATGGATATTAAAGGCAAAAGTGTCCTTTGACTGCTGCTGCTGATCTGGGAGGGGGACCTGGAGAAGGAGAAGAACATGGCACAGTGGAATGTAGCAAAATATCCCAGATGATGGTGGAACCTGATCCTAAAATACCACAGGTTGTTCTTGCTCAGGGACAGGAGTAGATACTATACCGTTCTCCTCCTAGCTGGTAGTCACCAACTCCTCCACACCCTCAATTGACTCTCCAGCCTTCTCCCTGAGTCTTTTCGGCAACGAGCATGCACATTCTCCGTGTTGGACTCATATTCCCCCTCCTTACTGGTGGTTGATGGTGTTTGTGCCTGCCTTGCAGTCGAGGGCGTATTTGCAGGCCATGGTGAAACTCTGCATGCGGACTAAAGCCTCCGCAGGCAGAAAAATATCATTAAATCTATCAAAGGTGTGACACTGTATACTTTAATAATGGAATAGATTATAGGAGAGATTTAAGTTCTATATTTTAATTGCAAAGTTGGGGAATTTATGTGAAAGTTAATTGTAAATGCCCTTTACTATAGGGCCTTACATGTTTGATTGTGACATTATCTTATTAAAACTGTGTTTCCTCAAGAAGATATAAATATAGACAGAGTATTAGTCCACTAGTCATCATTAAATAGACACCGCCCAACCAACTAAATGTGGCTACCAAACTAGCAGCTCAAGAAGTTAAACATGACTTTATTAGTCAATAACACACCATACCCAGACCTTTATTGCATGACATACCCTGGTACCTAGATATGACCAAAGATCCTGAATAATGTTGTTATTTGGAAATGATGTGCAACACACAAACGTCTACAACAATTTTGCACACAACTTCTAGAGAATACATGAGTATCCCATTCTATATAGTCAATACATCAGACTCATCCCTTAAGGATCCTAGAAGTGTGTTCATTGATGGCTCGTTCATGTTTATCTTCCCTATAGTGCCTTTGCTAAGGCTGTGAGGTTCCATGCCTATAGAGTGTGAGGAAATGGGAAGAGAGACCACACCAAGAATCCTAAGCGACATTGAGGAGTCAAGTATTCTTAAATGTAGTTCAAAAGTACTGCATCATGTCTATATAAATGGAGTCACTCTTCTAGTAATGTGTATCTATAGTGTTGCAGTGAGTCAGCCGTGGTCGGTAGTAGGAGTAACTGCAGGGCAGTGACGTGGGGATGGGGAGGGGCAGGGTGGGGGGTAGTAAACTATGGATTACTGAGGTTTACAGGTAAGTTAACATATACATTTATAAAACGAATTTCTTTGCATGCACTGCATCGCTTTTGGGGATGCAGTGCCACATGAGTACAATAGGTGGGACCTATGACCTGAGGGAAGAGGGCAAAGGCATAAAATGTCTTTGCCACCCTTTCCCTTTTAGCCAGTGATTGTGCAATGGTGATACACTGGTACACTCATCTGTTGATGTATCTCAACACCTGATGCAAGCATCAAGACTGGTTAAACCGTCGGATGCCTACATTGTCAGAAATTACCTCTTAGAAAGAGCCTGTGGCCATGAAATGGAGTGCAGCCAGTATTTTGATATAGGCAGGGATAACCTGAGAGTGGAATGTAGGTTGATCAAGCTCCTACTCCCAATCTGTAACCATGTCAAGGATCACTTTAGAGATTTCTGTCAATGAATACACCTCTGAACATGCGAGAGGTGTTGATCCTTTGCATATAAAAACTCTCTTTCCTCCTTAAATAATTATTCCTCAAAATGAGGGGTGGATCTACAAACAAATTCACTGACATAGTGAAGGTCAAAGAAGTTGTGAAGTATGAGAATTCACTTTTGTGGTTAATCTGAACGTGAATAGTTGTTGTAATGGCTTTCACTTTGTAATGAGTGATGGACTACTCATTTAATGATCTCTTCCCCTTGCATTGATAGTTGTGTTGTAAACATGTAGAAAGATTTTTTTAATGAGAAATAAAAAAAAAACCTTCTTGTCTATCCCTAGTTTTTGAGTGTAGTATTTTCTATGTGGATACATCGCAGTACCTGTGGTGGTCAACTGTAGTGTAGACTTACTCCAAAGCTGAACTGGTGTACATTTACTAATATTGTGTGCTCTTTCTGGCTGTAGTGGCTATAGAAGTGTAATTTGTGATTAGCGGTATTCTTACTCTTGTGTGGGTGGGGGTTTTGTTTTTGCATGCCCCTCCCTAATCCCCTCCTTCCTCCTCTATTAACCAATCCTATTTAGGACTACAGGAAATAGCTTTTAGAATTAACCCCTTCAGTGCCCGCCCCTTTCCCCGCCCAGTGCCGGCCGTTGCATTAGCGGGCGGGGTCTATGACGAGCTGGACTCGTCATGGGCACAGCGCCACCGCGGCCCATGACGAGTCCAGCTCGTCATGGGCACTGAAGGGGTTAAAGGAGATGCACCGGGTCTCCCTCCCCAAGTCGATTTCGGCCACCGGGAAACCCATTCCCCGGGGCCCAGCCCAAAATAGCAGCAAGGTTGATGTCAAATTTTGATTTCCACGCTACCAGGTCTCATCTAACCCAAACAATGAAGACAACTATGGGGACGCTGCCATTCAGGTTAGGGGGTTGTTTTTCCCCGTGAAAGCTGGAGACCGGGGCAGTAAGAAAAAGGCTTTCGGGTCTCCAAGTGAGGGCTGTCATACTTTAAATTCGGGAATATTAATTGTGCCACTTGGTGGCATATTTCATTAGTTTAATGAGGCACAACTAGGCCTGGGCTAAATTTCCGTTCCGCTCGCGGAAATTGCGATAATTTGACATTTTCGCGTTCCGCGGAGAGCGCAAAAATGTCAAAATTTCCGCATTCCGCAGCTTAGCGATAATTTGTTTCTTGCTCGCGCTGTAAAATAATACATTCTCGCGCGCGCGCGATCGCCGTACCTGATTCCCCGCGTTCGCTGACAAGTTTTCCCGATCCGGTCTCGTTCTCCACGAGATGTCGGATTGTTGGTAGCCATTTGCGCTGTCTCGCGACAGTTCGTGCCCGCAGTAATGTCATTGGTCGCGCGATCACGTCTTTCTTCTCGCGATCATGCACCACGAGAAGGGTGAAAACAAGATGGCCGCTCCCGCGAGCAACCGCATGGGTAAGTTGGCGAGCCGCGACCACGCAGAAAATACCGCGAACGGGCGGGAAAAAAACTTCCGCATCTTCGCGATATTTCCGCGTGTTTGTGGAGATTTTTAACATTTTCCTCGGGATGATATATCACTGTTAGCAGTCAATTAGGTACTTTGCCATCAACAATCTGACAATAAATACCCCTCATCGACCAATCACTGTGTCCATAGCAACCCAGAGCACTGCGGAAAGGATAGAATTAACATGTTTTTCGCAAATTTTTGCAAACCCTGGTAACAGCGAGATTGGGTCCAGGGAAGGTTTCTTCAAAAGGGCTCTAACCATGGCCCAATTCCAAGGGGATGGAACAATCCCAGTGGATAGTGAAAGGTTAATGAGGTCCGGAATAACTGAACTGATGGAGTCAAAAATCTGGTTAATATACGCTCTCACTGAAAAAGAAAATGAATACTTACGTACTTACCTTGATGAATACCTGGCTAATGGTTTCATTGAGGACTCCAAGTCCCCGGTCTCTTCTCGCCTGTTTTTTATCCCAAATAATTGGGGGAGGGGGCTTCATACATATATTGACTATCGTGCCCCAACAACATCATGATAAAAAATCGATGCCCTCTACCTTTAATACCAACTTTATTTGATTAAATAAAAGACAGTTATTTATACGAAACTGGATTTGCAAGGAGCCTACCATCTGGTGCGAGTTTGAGAGGGCGATGAATGGAAGACTGCTTTTCATACAAATACCAAGTTATGCCCTTCGGACTTTGCAACGCTTCTGCTGCATTCCAGTTTTTTGTTGGTGAGGTATTGAGGGAATTCATTGAAGTTTGTTGTGTAGTCTATTTCAATGATATTTTAATATATTCACGATTTAAAGCAGAACATGCAAAACAGTTGAGAGCCATTCTTCAGCAGTTATTACAGCACTCTTTCTATGTCAAGCTATGTATTGAACCCAGAAGGTATTAAAATGGATAAAAAGGAAATAGAAGCAGTTCTTAATTGTCCTAGCCCAAAAACAACCAAACAGATTCAATCTTTTTTAGGTTTCGCTAACTTTTATAGAAGGTTTATACCTAAATTCTCAAGCATTATAGTTCCTATCATCAAAATATTACGCAAAGGTGTTAAATTCCATTGGGATGCCACTGCAGAACAAGCTTTTCAAGACCTAAAGAACCATTTTACTTCAGCTCCTATACTAATGCCCCTGACCCAACTCGCCCATTCATTATGGAATAATTTGCCTCACAATATGCCATTGGAGATATACCAACTCAAAGGCAGTCCATTATTTGAAAAAATTGATACCTGCTGAAATTAATTATCCAATAGCTGATAGAGAGTTGTTGGCTATAAAACCTGCTTTCGGAGAATGGTGTCATAAGTTGTTAGGTGCTCAACATCCAGTGACGATTTATGCAGATCACCGAAATCTTCAATGCTTAAAATCTGTAAAAGCATTATCGGCTCATCAACTTCGTTGGTCTTTGTTTTTTAATGACTACAATTTTACAATCACCTACCATCCAGGAAAAGAAAACAACAAAGCTGATGCTTTATCACGCATTAGAGAGGGAAAAACACCAGAACAACGCAGTGATTTTCCTCCCATTCACCCCACACAATGTTTTCAAGGATTAATAAATAGTGCGGAGCTTCTAGAAGAAGTGAAACAAAAAATTGCTACTCAATCACCAAAGTGTTGGATATCCCAGTATCCGCTTCTTCAATTTCATGATGATTTATTATGGAAAGCCATGCAGTTGTTTATCTCAACACCAGAATTAAGAAACCTAGGGGCATATTCACAAAAACGTGTGATAACTACCGCAAGAGTAGCTTAAAGCAACTCTCAACATCGCAGCCCATTGTGGGAAAAAAATAACCCCATGTCAACGTGGAATTGACAACAAGGTGGTACCATGCGATAGTCTGCCGAAACAGCGGACAATATCCGCGACACAACCACCTTGATGGAGATAAAAACACAAACCACAACACCAAAAAATCTGAGATGGGCCAAAGCGTGATGAGGAAATCAGCGATAAACAGTGCCAGGCCTGCAACAAACACCTGGGCGGCGGGAAAAATCTCCATAAAAGTAGAAAAACACCCAAACACAAACTGACCAACACCCAAGCACCATGGAGGCAGCTGGAGCAGGCGCAGAGGACGAGCGCAACCCCACAAGCAGGACCTCGGGGACAGGGAAGGGCAAGGACAAGAACAAGAGGAAGATGAAGTTCAGTCCACAGGCAAACAGGATCATAGTCAGGAGGTGATGGAACACCATCAACAACTGTTCGTCACCTCCAACGTGTCATTGGGCACCAATACCGGAATACGGCGGGACATCGTGGACAAGGTGAATGCGGTTGGTGAGCACAAGAGGACAATGGACGAGGTCAAGAGGAGATGGAATGACATCAAGTGGAAGACCAAGGAGAAACTCGCAGCCAACCAGAAGGCAGCAATGCAGACTGGAGGTGGGGGCCCAGTGCCACAGCTTGAGCTGGATGACATGGAGGAGCTGGTGTTGACAGTCATCAGTGTGGATACTGTGGCCGGAGTCGGGGGACCGGATACTGTTTGACAGGACACAACACAACTGCAATAGGGTGAGTGACCACCAGGTACTGGGGGGACGGGTGGAGATGGCCACATTGGCACACATGCACAATCAAGCACAACACAGTGCACACCCTCAATGACTGGGTCATCGCCCACATCCACAGACTGTCACAATGTACAATGCCATGCTGTCTGAATGTCAATATGTACCATGCGGCTACATACATGTGGATACATTGCAATACACCATCTCCCCTTCACTTTGCAGGGCCACCGTCAACATCCCCTGCAGAGCAGTACCAGCCACTCATCACTGATGACGATGAGGACAACGCCAGCATCGACACCCACGCCCTTCTAGACAGCTTGACTTCATCCGCGACTCACCTCCAGGATCAGGGCTAACCAGCTGCATCGAGGAGACCCCACCCACCACCCAAACCATCCAGTAGTAGGTACCCACGGCCCCACCAGTCTCCCAAGACCCCAGGAACAACACATGGCCTTCCAACGCTGTGTGCTGGAGACCCAGAGGGAGAGGACTGAGCAGGTTCAGGTGGGGTTCGACCTCATGGCTACGAAACTAGACACCATCCATGGGTGTCTAGGCCCGCTCCATGGCCTCCAATCAGCCCTGACTGAAATCGCTGGAATCCTGACGCAGAGAGAAGAACATCTGTCCACTCAGAGGGGCTCCAGCGAAAGAAGCCGTGAGCTGGCAAACATGCGGAGGCTCATGGAGGACATGGTGCGGATGGAGGCAGAAAGGATGGCAGCCACCGATGTACATCAGCAAAATGTAGCTGGGATCCACCAATGCCTAGACCATCATCATAGCATTGCTGCCACAAGGTGTGGCACTGATGAATGTTGCTGACCCCACACCTTTCACATCTCCGCCCCCTGGTGTGTCAGTGCCCCACAGTGCGGCAGGTGTACCACTCCGGCACCTGATGTGTCACTGCCACACAGTGCAACCGACAACCCTCCTCCGGCCCCTGATGTGTCAGTGGCAAACAGTGCCCCAGCCGGTACTGCAACACCCACAGGTGGGGCAGAGCACACATCTGGGGGCGAGGACGTGGATGGGTTTGTTATCAGGAGGCACTAGCATTCATTTCCGCCACATGGCCGGTTCCTGCTTGGTGCTGCACCTGGCCACATGACCGTCCACTGGCCCAGAGACACTCCGATGCACTCACCTTGGACAACGACCTGGACTGCCATATCCTTTTTGATGACCAATGATACGGCGACCACACTGCGGACTGCACCCTACTTCTTCCGCAGGACTTGTCATCCCCAGATGGACTCTGGCTGGCCCTCATGGGCCCATATTGTGTGGTGTGCTCGGCATTGCCATGTACCACTCCAGCTGCAGGACTGCACTGGATGTGCAATAAACACTCAGTGGCGCACTGCTGTGTTATGTCTTACATCATTCATGCATGAATGTGTGCATGCATGTAAGGACAATGATGTCCCTTGCATAAATGATGCTCATCCTGTGGTATACCATTCAGAGGGTGCTACATAGCATGTTGTGTGCCGGGTCCCATGAACACTATAACAGGGACACATGCATCTGTCAGTTCAATGTCCGAATATGGACTGAACCATGCCCAGATCCCACATGTCATTGTTGCAAGCCCTGCACTGGTCCGGCGTACGGCAGGCCAGACCACTCCTCTTACGCTCCGAGGGGGGCCATCATTGCTACCTGTCGCAGGCATACTCGCTGGTCGTGTGCAGGTCACTGGTCTAGTTGTCAACATGTCACAGCCACTCCCTGAGGGTAGGTTTGCACGCACACCACACCCATCCAGCGCAGGCATCACAGGCCATGTGACTTCGCCAACATAAGGGGCCGACCACGTCACATTCCCCTCTGCCGGTGGTGACTGGATGACGGACGCTCCACGGTTCTCAATCACAAAGGGCCCATGAGTTGTTGAACACAGGGTTAGTGGCACCCGAGGCCTTGCAGCTGCCACGGGCCGGCCACCACATGGCGTTGACTGGGCTTGCACAGGGTTAGTGGCACTGAGGCCTTGCGGCCGTCACGGGCCTGCCACCACGTGGCGCTGACTGGGCTTGCACAGGATTAGTGGCACCCGAGGTCTTGCAGCCGTCACAGGCCTGCCACCACGTGGCGCTGACTGGGGTTGCACAGGGTTAGTGGCACTTGGAGCATTGCAGCCGGCACAGGCACCCCGCCATGGGACGGTGACTTTGCATGCACTGAGTCAGTGGCACGTTGCTGCTGAGCGGGTGTGCAGCCTGCGATAATGCCCCGACCTAGCGGTCCGGACAGCTCATGTTTTGTGTGCCCTGCTGGACCGCAGTGTAGGCCAGAGCCAGCGGGCAGCGCTGGCCTACCGCCACATGGCATCGCTTCTGGGATCACAGAGTTGGTGGCACCTATTGGGCTGAGCAGGTGTGCAGCCTGTGATGAGGCCGGATGCCCTGGTATGTCCTCTGCCATGGAGTAATCAAGATCCAGCACCAAACGTGAGACCTGGTTGCCTGTGGAGCGGGGTGGCATGGTGTGGAGTGTGCCATGTCCGCGGGTCCCGGGCTTGTGGCCTGCAGCGGCACGTGGTGGGACCTCCTGTCTGCACGCGGGAGGCGGAAGGTAAGCAGTGCAGCCTGGGTGTGCATGGGCAGGTATGCTCCGATGGGCGGCGGGAGGGGCTGCGGTGCCTCGGTCTGGGTGTGCATGGGTGGGCAGGCGATGTTGTCTTGTGCGATTGTATGTACTGTGCCAAACATGTATCAGGACTCTGTTTCAGATGATGGATCTGTCTTAGATGTGTGACCTAATGGACTACACTACATGCCGGCAAGTGGTTGAAAACACACCAGTGGCAGCAGGTGAGCAGTGTGGCCTTGGTGCACAGGGGCGGCGCTCTCTCTCTCTCTTCCCCTCTCTTCTTCTCCCTCTCTCTCTCCCCCTCTCTTCTTCTCCCTCTCTCTCTCCCCCTCTCTTATTCTCTCTCTCTCCCCTCTCTTCTTCTCTCTCTCTCTCTCTCCCTCTCTCTCTCTCTCTTCCTCTCTCTCCTTCACTCTCTGCCTGTCCTTTGATGTGCGCAGGACACACCTTCTCATCATGATTTTTGTCTTGCAGGCTGTGACCTACGGATTGGCCCGAGGGTAGCCGCAATGTGTCTTCATTTCATTTCTGTGTTCATTTTAATACTGTTTAATTTGGTGCTTCAGAAATGAATGTGTGATGCTCATTTTTGTGACGACACATGCATTTCCCCCAGTTGTGATTCTGCGACATCATGCGGATAATTTTGTACATGTTTGGGTGTGGCTGATGTGGCATGTCTTTGGTCAGGGACTGGGGAGGAGGGGTCCTGGGGGTGTTTGCAGCGGCTGTTGTTTCATTTTCGGCCCTCCAGGCTGCATGTTCAGTTGCCCGGGTGCATCTGTTGTTCTTCACGCGTGGTTGTAGGATCGTCTCCCGTTTGTGGTGCAGGCTGTGGTCCGATCTTAGCACCAGGTCAGAGCAGGTGTTATTTTCCTGCTGCTAACGCGCCTTATCGCCTGTTTCGTGTTCTTATCGCAGTTCTGTCTGGTCGTTGTGAATGTTGTGGAGTGGTGTTGTTGCGGTTTGGGGCACGGGAATGCCTACTCTGCATCTCATTAGCGAAAGTTGCGGGTGTCATATGTGGCGATGTTTTTTGCGGCTGCTATCGTGGGTAAACTGGTGCTGTGGGCTGTTAACACTGGCTTGTGAATGGGGCGATAAATTTATCGCAACTTTGGCTGCTATAAAGTGCCGTTAACTCAGTGATAGTTCCTTTTGAATATGCCCCATAGTGTTCCAATTGATGCGTGATATAACATTGGCTGCACACGCAGGTGTAAAAAATTAATTTAGTGAAACGAAAGTTTTGGTGGCCCTCAGTATAAATCTACTCATCACTCCCCTTGTGGGTTATTACAACCTCTTCTGATACCTCCACAACCATGGCATACGGTTTTATAGGATTTTATACCTATAACTGCAGCAGGATATACTACCATCTTAACAGTGGTGGATCATTTACTCGTATGGCCCATTTATTCCATTAAAGAAACTTCTCTCCGCATCCGATATGGCCGACCCATTTATGCTTAATATCATTCGCCTACATGGTATTCCTTTGTCATAATTTCCGATCGAGAGCCTCAATTTATTTCCTGGTTCTGGAAAGCTTTGAGTTAGACATAAAACATGGAAGTGCGTACATCATCCAGTTATCATCCAGAAACTGATAGTTTAACTGAACACACAAATCAAACTATAGAACAATACTTACGTTGTATGTTAGCTAATAGTGAACATGAATGGGTTGATCTCTTGCAGGCAATGGAACTTGCTTATAATAATGCTGATTATTCATCAATAGGTATGTCCCCATCTTTCAGTGCCCGAGGATTTCACCCTGAAGAGATTCCTTGGACCTTGCATACAGATACACTAGTTCCTACAGTTCATGAGTGTCATAAAAATGTAGGTGAAATTCAACAACGAGCTTGTTACTATCTAGCTCAAGCCAAAGAAACACAAAAAAGTATAGCTGATCAACATTGTTCACCACTACGATCATATACAATTGGTGATAAAGTGTGGCTATCCACGAAACATTTGAAATTAAAAGGAACAAAGAAATTACTTCCTTGGTTCATTGGCCCCTTTTTTATTCAACAGATAATCAATCCTGTAGCAATGCGCTTACAATTATCAACTATGTATCGCATTCATCCAGTTTTTCATGTTTCTTTATCAAATCCTTACCATCCTGCAACCAGGAAGCCTAGCTTACCCACAGCTATTGATATAGATGGAGAATTAGAATACAAGGTATGAGCTGTCTTAGATTAAAAACGTATTCAAGGTAAATTATACTATTTAGTGGATTGGAAAGGGTAAGGGCCAGAAGAACGTTCATGGGAACCTTTAGCTCATCTCAAAAATGCACACAATTTTCCCACACCAGCACTGCCAACCTAGAAGGTTATATATATATATATATGTGTTTACTGTTATAATGTGATGCAGCTTATACTATATCATAGTTTTGTCCTGAGGAGGGGAAGATGACGGATACGGGAATCGTAGGTACTGGAAAGTCGGTACTTAACATCTCTGCAAATCTCACATTGCGGACTTAAGATAACAACACATTGTTTTGTCTGACAGAGTGTTGCATAAATGTTTGTTCAATTTAAAGATATATACTAAGCTACTATATAAGTTAAATTAGTATACCTTCTGTACTACAAATGAGTGAAACTATTTCTAAGAGATGGTATGTGAGTGGCTGTGTGGCTGGCTGTGTCAGTGTGTGAGTGGGTGTCTGTGTGCCTGTATGTGTGTGGGAGTGGGTTTATGGGTCTGTGAATTGGCATGTGAGTGGTTTTCTGGAAGTCTGAGTGGCTGCTTGGGTGTGTGAGTGGCAGTCACAATTTGTGAGTAGGTGTATGAGTGGTGTAGGTGTGTCAGTGACTATTTGATTCCGTAAGTGGTGCATCAGTGCTTTTGTGGATGTGTGAGTAGTTTTTGAGTCTTGAACTGTTTGTGTGTGTGTGTTTGTATGGGTCTGTGAGTGGGCAAGAGTGGCTGTATGGGTCTGTCAGTGGGTGTGTGAGCGGCTCTATGGGTCTGTGAGTGGGTGTGTGGGTGGTTTTGTCTTCAGCCAGACTCATCCTGAACATTCCATGCTGCAGCCACATCAACAGCCACCTGAGAGACCTTCACTGGCTTCCTATCAACTAAGAATTACCTTCAAGCTCCTCACACATGCCTACAAAGCCCTCCACAACGCTAGACCTGTATACCTCAACCATCGCCTGTTAGAAATGGGGGTCTCCAGTTATGAATGGTTAGCACATTTGTCCAAGTTGGGACCCTTCTTCCTAGTTGGGGCTAACGGGGAGACACATCTGATATAACCCCTGCTTAGCCCCTTGGTAGCCTGGCACGAGCAGACGGGCTCATCTCAGAGGCAGTGTGTAAAGCATTTGTGCATGCATACAGTAACACAGTGAAAACACTACAAAAGGACACCACAGGAAAATAAGCAAAACTTTCTCTAAACTAAAATACAACAAAAATCCAACATACAATACTTTAAAAATAGTTACTTTGCTAAATTGTCGACAGACTCATGAACCTTTCCTTTCTTGTTGCAGCCGACACGTTGTTGCGAGTTGGTTGGGGCAACCATCGCAGTTGCGTTGAAAAAATTGAAGCGGTGCAGGGTGTGGTGCCCTCATGATAGGGTGCAGGCAGTGGCTTGGTGAGGATCATCCAGATGGCGTCAGTGAGACCAAGGCTTATGGTGCAGGGTGAGTCGGTGCTCGATGCAGTGCTGGCAGGTTGCCATGGAGGCAACGGAGCCGGTCAATGTTCGGGTCGGGCAGCGACGGTGTCAGTGACATCCAGGCACGGTGAAACAAGGTGGTGCAGAGTGCGGTGCCCACAGGACGCAGTGCAAGCAAAAGCTCGGTGTCGAACGTCCAGATGGCATCAGTGAGACCAAAGATGTGTTGCAAAGAGAGGAGGTGCCTTCTGTGGGGCCTTCAGGACACGCAATCCTGCGACGGACTTGGTGACAAAGTGCTCTTTTCTCCTTCGGCATCTGAAACCAGCGGTTCCAGAGAAGGATGGTGAGGTCTTTGCTGTTCCTGAGACCTCTTGAATGGGGGGGCAAGATTCACTTCCAAGCCCCTGGAGATAATTTCTCAAGCAGGATACACACATAGTTCCTCTCCTTGGCAGAATCATCTACTGCAGGCCAACCCCAGACAGCAACCAGCAAAGGGGCAGTACTCCTCCTCCAGGATCTTCCAGTTCTTCTCCTTGGCTGAGGTTACTTTTGAAGTCCAAAAGTGATCTAAAGTTTTGGGGTCTGGGCCTCAACATTTATAGCACATATTCCTTTGCTCTATTTACAAAAAAAAGGTTTTCTACAGCATGAACATGACCACCAAGGGTATCAGAGCGCTTTACAGTTTACACATCAAGAAGAATACATGAGGTAAAAACAGAACAACCAAACAAAAAACAAAGTTAACAGTCTTGTAGAGCTGGGCGCCATAGGGAGTCTTGGAAGCTAGGACTCAAACATGCGAAGGTGTCCTCTATCTCCTTGGAAGCTCCCTTTCTACAGCAGAAATGTCTTCATCAGCAACAACTTAACTTCCTTTTTGAAAGGACAGTGGAGGGATCCAACCTGACTTCAGGGGGCAAGGAGATCCATATACTCAGGGTGATACCCAAGAAGTCTCGATTGTAGGTTTTTCTTTTCTTAAACTTTTGTGGTTTGAACAGTAAAGTGCTGGCACATCTAGAGGCTCTCGATCCACCTAAGAGCTCCAGTTTTTGAGCAAGGTACATTGGGGTATTGAAATGAATGGCTTTATGTGCCACACATGCAATTTCTAGTTATATCCGAGCTTCATATGGGAGCCAGTTCAGGGATATCAAATCTGGCAAGATATGATTGTATCTTTTAGCGCCTGTTAAGAGCCTTGCAGCAGAATTGAGGGCAGCCCTAAGAAGAGCCATCTTTGATCTTGGAAGGCCGCAATGGGTTGCGCTACCATAGTCCAGCTTTGAGATCACTAAGGCTTGCACCGCAACCTTTAAGTCATGTGAAGGGGGAAAAGGTTTTATCTTCCTTAAGATGCTGAGTTGGAAGCTCGCTCCTTTGGTGAGTGTAATAATGTGCTTCTGCATGTTCAGACTCTTGTCTAGCGTTTCTCCCAAAGAGGTTGCGAAATCAATGATGTGTGGCATGTTATATTTATAAGATGTTATAAATAAACTCCCATTCTGTCCTATGGGACAGATACCCTTTCCATATTGAAAAACAAATTGCACTGTAATTCACTACCAGGACATGTCACACACACCAGTACATGTCCTACCTTTATTACACACAGCACCCTGCTCACAGGGGTACCTTGGGTCTACCCTAGGGGTGACTCATATGTAAGAAAAGGGACGATTAGGGACTAGCAAGTGAGTGCACATGCCAAGTCGATATGGCAGTCACAACTGTGCACAGACACTGCAGTGGCAGGTCTGAGTTACCTTTGAACGGCTGCTTGTGTGGTTGGCACAATCAGTGCTGCAGGCCCACTAGCCACATTCGACTTATAGGCCCTGGACACACACAGTGCACTGTACTAGGTACGTAGTGGTAAATCAAATAACCGATCATGGAAACACCAATACATCATAATAATTTACAGGGAGAGCATATGCACTTTAGCACTGATCCGCAGTGGTAAAGTGCCCAGAGTCATAAAACCAACAAAAACAGGTCAGAAACAGAAGGCCAAACAGCCAAAAGCCTGGGGATAAACCCGCTGGATAAGCCAGGTCTAGCACTGCCTCTCCTGCTACACTCCCACCGGACATCTCCACTCCACCCAACAGGCCCTGGCCACCATCCCAAGACCGCAACACCACAGCTGGAAGAAAATCCTACTCCGACCTTGCTGTGAAAACCTGGAACTCCTTGCCTCTGCACCTCAGGTAGTCATCATCACTGCTGCAATTCAAGAAGGACCTCAAGACCTGTCTCTTTGACTGAACCATACAACCACCCCTACGCCCGCACTCAGCACCTTGACACACTTACGGATGAGCAGTCACACTTTACAAGAAACTTGATTGACTGATGCAGTTACTCTGAAACTATTACATCATGGTCTCACATCCAGGGGTGGAGATGTTACCTTTGTGTTTGAGGTACAAGAAGCATTTAGGACAGAGGTGTTCTATTCTCCTAGGTTACATTCCTGGCTGCAGACAATAATACACAACTATTTCACACCTACACTGAGGATGAAATACCAGTTAACTCTACTTCATAAGAAGAGTTAGAAATACCTCTAATTTACAAAGGACACAATAAATTGGTTTAAAGGCGCCCTCCCAAACATGACAGCAAACTTTAGACTTGGTCCACTCAACAATGAGGCGCAACATGGCAAGTCTTAGCTGGCTATACAGCACATTCTAATGTTGACAATTTATCAACAGCAGAGGTGCGAACACTATACAACGATATAGTAATGATGTATAGAAGTCTTACACAGTTTGTTATGTGAACATTAACGCTGTGTATACTGATCAAGCTGCACAACCACAATTGGCTACCTTGGGCATCAGCCCACAAATGCTAAATGCAGTCATGGCAAATGTTCCCACCAGACGGGAGGACATTCAGGTCTGGATTGCACAAAAAACAAGCCTGGTTGAAGCAGCGTTTCCCCATATGGGCCTGCAGGAGAAACATAGAATATTGACTAGCAGATTGGGATGGCTCCCTCTGTGGAATACTGCACAACTCGTGGTGCAGTCTTTGCTGTAGTATATTCACTTATAAATCCATGCTCTATTTTCTCTTTTACCTCCATATAAGTTCTTTCTGTTAATCATTCAGTTGTCCAACTAACTGTTCCAAATCAACACTTCCCTGTCTCACTTGTTCCATTGCACTTTCCACCTCATTCTTGGGTATTACAGCTTCATTTTCAATAATTGGTTGTCCAAGAGGATTTTGACTCAGTGGTCCAGAACAATTGCTGTACATTATGTGTCGATCTCTGCTAGGTACTGAATTTTTGGGAAAGACTTCAACACTCTATTTTGTGTGCTTGCTAGGCCCAAACAATTCCCCTTGACTTCGAGAACAAACTGGCCAAGCTCAGCCGATCTCAGCGCTTATAGGACCCTATCTCTCTGTGGGAAAGCATTTTCAAGCTGAAGCTGTACAATTTCTTGGTAAGAGTTGTTTCTGCTAATATTTCCTTCCACATCTCCTTAATCTCTGTCTTCTCCGATTTTGCAATAAATGAAGTGATGTACCAAGCAGCAGCGATGAAGTTATCTGCAACAAATTATATATCCATATTAGCATTCGATATTTTGAGAATCACAGGGCCATAGTCGTTAATATACTTGGCGGCCTTTTTATTCTGAGGTTGTATGTGTTTTTTGGGTGATTTTCGTGTCAGGGTATGTCTAACAGCAGATAAAAAGCTATTCACTCTTCCTTGGGAAATGACAGCTCATGGAAATCCAAACTGTTATCTTATGTAAAAGTTTCCTTTGCATCTGTATTTTCGACGACAGTACTTCCCACATCTATGTGTTTGAAAGTGCAGAATTTGTTGTCTCAGGCCTTTTTCACCACTGTCTTTAGGGGTGGCACATGTCACATACTATTCTACGAAATAAAGTTCAGATTCATCACTGTCTGATCCAAATTTCAGAGCATCTTTTATCTATAACAACATGTGTCTATGAGAAGCACCTCTAGCTCAGTACTCTTTACAGCAAAATAAATCAGTTACTTCACCAAGAGGAGGATTTGTTTTGTTAAAGATGATAGACAGAATGCTTTAAACCTGTGATTAAAATATCTACAAACATTTTCAGCATCCAAAGAGGAAACTTCTCCTGGTGTCTTGTCATTGATGTCCTTAACGTTTGCGTTTGTTTCTCTCGAAAATTCAAGCACGTCAGCACAACAGAGTGTCAGAAACCAAATAGGTGCACCTTGATTTTTCAGCATACATTTCAGTTCTCCATGATGACCATATCAACACTCGTTGGTGCCACAATTTTTACACTATCAAATTAATCAAGTTGTATTCAAACTTTTCATCCTTTCAATTAACTTTGTCAGTAAATTCCTTTGCATAGAGATTTTGAAGATTAACTCCTGTCTTCAATATGTGGTTTACAGCATATGAAAGTCCAGACAAGCCACTCTCAAACAGAAGATGGAATATGTATGGAATACACTGGTTAAATCTAGGATGCTTTGAATAAAATCTGGTTGACCTGTATTCAGCTGCTGATATCTGTATGGGACGGTCATCATAGCGGTCACCTACTCCAGTGGATACAATTTTGGAAAACAGCGAGCCTCTAAACCTTTCTCCCACACACTCAAAGGAGCTTCTTATGCATGTTTAATTTGAAAGCGATCAATAGCCTCACCAATAGCTTCTTTAGAATGCAGGGCATGGATGCTATAGTGTTCATAAATTTCTCCTGATCTGGATAGACTTTTTCAACCTGTCCACTTGATGGTAATGTTTCATCCTCCACACAAGTTACATCTTGAACATTTTTAGAATAATTATTATTTTGTACCAGGTATGATTTTTGTTTTGTTTTTGGTAGGCACACCATTCACTAGAATGTTTAGAGGCTCATAGATACCTCTCTCTATCCCTACAGTTTCAATATTTCATTAAAAATCCAATGGTAAGTAGACAACTCTTCCTTTAAGGCCTTTCTAAAACTCAGTTGGTGACAGTTTCCCTGTCTTTGCTTCCATATGAACTATTGCCTGAAACGGATGTATATATTGTATGAGAATTAATTCATAAATATTCAATTCATAGTAGTTCTTCTGGAATTTATAATAATTCAAATTTGTTATGTATTGCTCTAGCTGGCATTTTGTTATCCTCTAAATTATCATAGCAATACTTACATATAATTTGCTGTGTGAACAAATCAAAGCATTCCTCTACAAATAAATACAGCAAATTATTGCCACTTCTCTCTGTTCTCTTGTTCAGTTTTTGAGTAGAGAACAACATTGTGAGTTTGGCTTTTATGGTGAGTGCATCCACAACAAATAGAAATAGTTTGGTTTCTCAAAAGAAACTGTGTTAAGCTTTGCAATCTCTTTTGTAAAGTAATCAATACTAATGCCTGTGTCTTGCTCTTCTACACCTCCAGTAACTAACTCTTCATGTTCCCTAGACTCCTGTTCAGGGCCAAAGAAATACAACTGAACATCTTCACAAACTTCCTCTACCTCTGCGAGTGTACCATGGAATAGAGCTCTATTCATTTATCCTAAACAAAGTAGTAAAGCCTCCTAACTAATTTGTGCATTTTAGAATGATGAACAGTCAACATGCAGAAGTGATGAAAGGTGCTTTGGCACACTTTCTTTGATAGACATGCAATGAATGTCCCTGTAAATTAGAATACTTCCTTACTTTGCATTGATCTAATCCTTGCAAAATCCCAGTTTTCTGTTTCAGACTTTTGCATGGATACTGACATAGGAAAGCTCTCGATATATCATAGATTCCTGTCAAATACTGCAAATGTGCCATAGTTCCATTTGTACACAGGGGCCCAGTGTACGACTTCCTTGTACCTCCTCATCTATCACTTCTTAAGCATTCCTAAGAATCATCTCGTCTTCTGGAATGGGAGTACCATTTTTACCTCATAACATCGAACAGTTGTTTCAACTTCATACACTAATGTGTTCTCTTGAAAGTAGCTTTCTTCATTAAAGAAAGGCACAGTACTGGAAATATGCTTCCATTTACCACTGAATATTTGACATAAATTATTTCTATTAAAAATTATTTTTTCTGTATTTTTCCTTTTCATACAGAACACTTTATTTAGTGTTCTCATACTATTTACTATCAAGATAAGTAGTTTAAGCTTCAAAGCAAATACTTTATGTACTACACTTTCTATTTGTTCTTTTAGCTTGTAAGCTGCTGTTCTTCTCTTAAACTGCTTTATATTTGTTTCCAAAGTTTGCATTACCCTTTTTCCAAACATTCTTCTTCTTATGCCTTTGCAGTGTTTCTGCCTTACTGTCAGAGAAGTTGCTTTTTTAGAACTTTTTCCACTTTGAACATGAGTTACTGCTTTTCGTTTCAGAGTTGTTGGTAAAGCTTCCTTTTTAGTCACATAATTTTCCACATTTTTCATTTTTCTCAATACTGTTTTTAGAAACTCCTTAGTTCTCTTACCAGCGGATGTTTTTTCTCCACTACATTCTGTACATTATCACAGTTTTGTTCTCAGTTTTCTGCAGGTAGTGCTGTTTCTTTTGTGCTTTTCTCCCTTGCTTTTTTGTCATCTTAAAATATTCTCTTTTAACACAAGTAGGTATCTGCAAACAAAATACAGAACACAGTTTATGTTCCATACTTCAAGCAACTAAATTCCTACATAATTAATTATATTAGTGTTTCATACCATTCCAGAGCTATTGAACGTGAACAGCTCTACTTCATGACAAAGTACGTCTTTCTTCAGCGTACATACCATCCTGTTCTATGGCCTCCCTACAACCTACCTTAGGGGAAACTTATCTGTGGTAGAAAGAAAATCTAAGGCTTGGCACAGGGTTTTAAATGCCAAGTTGACCTTGTAGTAAAACTACATACACAGGCTCTGCAGTAGCAGGCCCAACACATTTAAAAGGACTACTTGTCTGTTTGGGCGACTAGGAGTGTCAGTACTTGACTACATATCTGAGTAAGTGTTTTAGTCTCTCTTTGGGTGTGTGACTGTATGAGCAAGTAACTATATTGGTATATGAGTGGCTCTCTTACTAACTCCACGGGTGTATAAATCTGCATGCAAGTGGTTGTGTGGTACCTTGCTGGCTGTGTTAGTGAATTTTGGGGTATGTGACTGTGTATGCAACTGTTACTGCTGGATACATAAGTACTGTGTGAATGTTTGAGTGAATCTCAAAGTGCCTCTGCCGCTGTCTGACTGGGTGTGTGAGTGGCTCTGTGCTTTTCTAAAGAGATAGGTAACTTGCACATTGGGTGGAGACTGGATGCATAACTAGGCAAATAGGTCTGTACGTGTCCATGTAATTGAGTGAAACATCAACCTACATGTCTTACCTTTTAAGCACATACCACCCAGCCCTATGACCTACCTGCAGCGTACCTTGGGGGTGACTTTTATTTAGTAAAAGGGGAGTTAAAGGCTTGGCAAAGGGGTTTTCAAATGACAAATCAACCGAGCAGTAAAACACACATACTCTGCAGTAGCAGGCCCAACACATGTTCAAAGGACTAATTGTCTCGATGGGCGACTAGGAGTATCAGTACTATGCATACGTAACTCTATCGGTATATGAGTGGCTCTCTTGCTAACTCTACTGGTGTATAAGTCTGTATGCTAGTGGTTGTATGGAAACCTTACTGGATTTGTTAGTGAATCTTGGGATATGTAGCTGTACGTGGAACTGAATCTGTTACTGCTGGATACATAAGTGCTGTGTGAGTGAGTGTCTGAGTGCCTCTGTTGTTGTCTGACAGTGTGTGTGAGTGGCTTTATGATTTTGTAAATAGTTATATGAGTTGCAGTATGGGCGGAAAAGTGGATATATAACTGGGCATATAGGAATGTAAATGCGCATGTAACTCACTGAAACTTCAAAGTACATGTCTTACCTTTTAAGAACATACCACCCTGATCGATGACCTATGTTAGAAATGGGGGTCTCTAGTTGGCAGTGGTATGCACCCTGTCCATGGGGGGACCATTCCTTGTAGTCGGGGTAAGGGAGTTCCACACCCAAGAAAACCCCTGCTCACCCCCTGGTAGCTTGGCACAGTCAGTCAGACCCATCTCAGAGGCAATGTGTGCATAACAGATATAGTAACACAGTGAAAACACTCCAAATGGACCCCACACTTGTTTAGAAAAATAAACAATCTTTATCTGAACCAAACAAGACCAACATTTAAAACATCAAACAGAAAGAACTTAAAATATCACTTTTAAAGGTTTTAAGCAATTCTGTCTATTGAATTCTATTGATGAGGTGATTTTACAAAGTTCCTAGGATGCGTCAAAATCCATAAAGAAAAACAGCTGCAAAGGAGGGAAGCTTCAGAAATCACAGTGATGTGTCAGCTCCTGAGTCCCTGGGGAGGCAATTCATCAGTCCTGCTGCCCGTAGGAGAAGTGCTGCATTGAACCTCGACTGTAAGGGGAAGCAATGCATCAAAATCCAAGACAGTTCCAGTCTGTAGGTGATGTGGTGAACAACTTGTCTTACAGGTACAATGTGTGGAAATTCAGACATGCTGGAGGTTGATGCGGCAGCGGCAACAGCTGTTCCGCCGATGTCTTCCGTTGCAGATCCACGATGCGTTGCTTCTTTCAGCTGCACAGCAAGACCTGCGTCCGAGTGAGGGCGGTGATCTTGGACTTCAGAAACACAGTACACCGAACTTGGGCTGTAGCAGTTTCTTCTTGATGCGTTGATTTCTTCGGCCACACGGTCACAGTACATGGGAACCTTTCTTGCACAGCAGTGCTGCATCAGAAAAACAGTCCCTGGAAGGGGAAGTGTCAATTTACAAGTCTTTTGTAGCTTTTTGCAGCAGGAACCACCTCCAAGGGCCCAGGACTGGAATTGACACCACTTAACAGGTCAGAACTCCCAGCAGTGGAGTTTGGGAAAGATGAAGGTGAAGTCTTTGATGGCCCTGAGACTTCTTGACAGGAGGCAAGCACAAACAAGCCATTGAAGAAACTTCTCAAGCAGGACACACAGCAAAGGCCAGTCCTTTTCCTCTCCAAGACAGGAGTAGAAATTGCAGGCCAACCTAGCAAAGCAACACACAGCAAAGGGGTAGTACTCATCCCTACAGCTCTTCAGCTCTTCTTCTTGACAAAGTCTCCACTTGATCCTGAAGCTTTCTAAGTATTGAGTTGTAGTTCCAATACTTATACCCCTTTTGTCTTTTTGCTTGGCTCCAGTCACACTCCAGGGGGGTGGAGACAGCATTGTGAGAGGCCAGGTCCAGCCCTGTTCAGGTGTCAGTCAATCAATCAGGTGGCTTGTAAAGTGTGACTTCTCACTCGTAAGGGTCTCAAAGCTCTGTCAGTGACAACTCCTCCCACCAATATAGCTCAGGAAGGCCCATCAGCCTGGTGATGGGCAATTAGCATATGCAGGACACACCTCAACTCCCTTTGTGTGACTGTCTAGAGTGAATGCACAAACAGGCCCCTGTCAGTCTAAACCAGACGTTGATTCCGCAGGCAGGCAAAGGGACAGGATGGTAAAACAAGAAAATGCCCACTTTCTAAAAGTGCCATTTTCAAACACTGTTAGACCTGGCATCTTTTGCCATGCTTCCTCCGTCTTTTTGCTTTCGGACCTCCTGGTTTTGGTGATATTCTGGACTTCGTTTTGCTGGTTTAGTGTCTCTGCGAACTTTCTCACTGCTGTTCAGTGTTGAGGTGCAAGTGCTCCTACTGTAAATTGTGTCATGATTGGTGTTTCCCAGATTGGCTTACTAAGTCCCTAGTCCAGTGCACTCTGGGTGACCAGAACCTGTAAATCAAATGCGGCAAGTGACTCCTTTATCAACGCAAAGAAGTTTTTGAATGGTACTGGATGCTGTTAAGAGGGGACTAGACATCAACATCTATGGAAGAGTCCCAGAGGAGAGACCTGCCGATGTTAGATATAACATACTTATGGCAAGTATTGATACTCACTTTATAGTCGGTTGTTAAAGCTGCATCACTCAGAAGAAACCATTTGTTTACAGTTCACAGAGCATACTGGACCCCTAAATGGCTATCAAAATTGGGAGGAGAAGGAACTAAAGCCTGCTTAAAGCGTGCCACTGTGAACGCGTATTATATAAATATGTTCCGGCAGTGTACTCAGATTCAGGACTTCTGGCAAGATGTTGGTAAGACTATCTTAGAAATTCTGGGTAAAGAGATTGAGCTAAGCCTTGCCTTAGCTATCTTTGGGGTTTTGCCAGGACAGGTGACTCAATTTTAAACAGCATGCACAGCTATTATTTGTCTTAATTTTATTGCCAAGAAGAGAAATCTGTTTAAAATGGGTATCTCCTTCGCCTCCAGTATTTTCTGGACTGGGTTAACTCTGTTAATAGAGTTAATGAGCTTGACTGTTTATTAAAAAAAAAAAACAGAGCGTGATTTAGGAAGGTGTTGGAAGAATTGGCTAACAGTATTCATTAGATAATATCAAAATACGATCCTATGATTATGTAATAAGTAACATCCTGGCAAGAAGGAGGAGTTATTTCCAGGTCGCTACTCTCCCCTCAGTTCGCCTGGTTTTCTTGAGGTTGGCTCTATGTGAATCTTGGAGATGACTGGAAACCCAGGAGTAGTTAGGCCTTTCCTCGTAGCTTCACCTATGAGCCCGTAGCTCATAAAGAAAAATTACTTATTTGTGAATGAGGACTTCAAAAATAAAAAAAACAGTATATGAATATGCTCCAAAACATAGCCTTTGGAATTAATTTACATCTTCTGTTCGACTCTATTAAAAATCAAACACACAGGTTTTTCATATGTATTACCAGCCCCTGTAAAGTAATTCAAGTGTCACGTTTAGGACTGGAATTGGACCACTTTATCAGGGAATGTGTTGGTCGGATTAATTCCCCTAACTGGAGAACTGGGCAAGATCTTATTTGTTTGGATAAGTGAGCCAAATTAATTTGGTAATTAAAGGCATGTCCAGTCAGCTTTTGTTTAAAAATGGGCACGGATTTGTGGCTGGTTATGGATATATTTGGGAAAAGCTATTGAATTTGTGAATTGAGCAGACTAGCTTTTTAATGAGATTTATAACAATATACGTAGCTTGAAATTTGAATTGGGAAGCTCAGCCGGGAGTTAGGATGGATGGTAAAAGATTGGTGGCTGGATTTATTGCATTCACCACCAGAGATGAAAGTCTTTTGGGAAGATATGTGGCAGCTGATTTGTTTAAATTGAATCAATTAGAATATGTGGTTCTATGAAAACTAATTGTCCTTTTCCAATTTTTCAATCACATTTATCTCTGTGGGAGTTCTTTCTTATTTAATTTCTATTCCCTTCAATCTTATTTCCACAATGTTTGGCTCTTCAGCTTTGAATATGAATATATTTCCTTTATTTAGCACAGTAATATATTTCTCTAGAAGCTTTCAGACAGAAGTAAATAGATAGACATTGTGACCCTGAACATTTCAACTTCCGTTTAAGGAACAAACAAAGAATATTGACCTTGCTTCATCTTTGCATCAGATTTCCCTGGGGCATATCATCAAGACAATTATCGCCGCTTTAGCGCCCGTTTTCGGCCGGAAAGTGGCGATTATTCTAACGCGGTATAAACAAGGACACGCTAACAGGCTTTAGCGTGTGTTACCTTGAGTCATCACCAATTTCACTAACGCCTTGCATCTCATCGCTAATGAGATGCAAGGTAGGCGTTCCTCACATGCACTACATGGCAAAACATCAATAACGCAGCTTCGCGCTATCAACAAGGATGCCCCATACCCGCGTTGCGACTATGAAAGTCATGCAAAGACCCAATTAACGCTGGTTTCTAACGCCAGGTTAATTTCTGACTTAGCCATATTGCCCTTTGGGGGGTGGATTGTCATGCTAAATCCACCCTGGCTATTAGCAAGGGATTCCTTATCGCTGACATTTTATCGCTGGATTACCGGCGATATTGCAGCATTTCGCCGCTATCGCTGGATATTTTATCGCTTTGGAGATAGATGTTGCTGATAACGCGCTATCTCAGCGATGAAATCCAGCGATAGCCGGCGATAACTTTAATCGCGCTAAGCGCGCCTACCGATATTTATCGCTGTCAGTTGCTAATATGCCCCGCTATATTGTCTTCATTGTAATGAAAATGCGCCTAAATTGCTCCGAGGTTTTCGACTCAGCACGTATTTGGGGGCATATTATCAAGAACAGCGTTAAAATTATCGCCGCTTTAGCAGCAGGAAACTGCCGCTAAAGTGGCGATAATGGGCTTGATAATATGTCCTTGAGAATTACAATAGAAGCCCATGTTCTGGTGCATATTAGCAAGGGCAATAACGCCACTTTAGCGGCACTTTCCGCCGCTAAAGCGGCAATATTATTATCGCCCAATTAAGAAGCTGTCGCTAACAGCAGTTAGCGACAGCTTACTGGCAATAGAGCCTGTGTCCTTCCCGCTTTGCATGTCAGCAATAATCATAGCTAATGACATGCAAAGTGGGCGTACCTCACCTAATCTTGAATGAAATCTCTCGCCACCACAACATCGCCCTATTAACAACGCGGGTCAAGCGACAACAAAAGCTGCACTGCCCGCGATTATTGCCAGAAATTAACATCTGCTCCAGACCTGACTTAGCTATGCTAACAATGGGAGGTGGATTGACATGTCAAATCCACACTCCCCTATCAGCTAGGATTACCGTAGCGCACTGCCATTATCGTAGCTTTTCCTGCACAGATGCCGGATATTGCCGTCTATCGCTGGAATGTACATCGCCATTGTGCAAAACGTTGATAATACACCGCTGAAACGGCGATGTACTCCAGCGATAGGCGGCAATAATGCTAAGCGTGATTTGCGATAATTAGCACAGGTCGTTGCTGATATGCCCCTTGGAGTTAAAAAAGACAGATCATTTTGCCAGTCTCTACAGTGAATTATTCAGTTAATAAAGACGTACATTTTACTTTACCATTCAAGTAAAATAACTTTGGTGTCTCTACACACACACCTCTACACTAAAACGTATTTTTGCTGCATGCACCACTAACGTTCAAAGTTGTTTTTAAAGCCCACTTCGCATCATTTACAGAATATTACGGAACTAAAACTAATTATTGCTTCTCGGCCTTGTCCATAACAGCGAGTCACTCCTTAATTAGTCAGGCAGACAGAATTACATCACAATCACACCATTTGGAAAACATTTGTTTTAAAAAGATAACATTAATTTACAGCGCATTTATCCCGCTCAGCCTAGTTTCTCCATGTGTTGCTTCTAGATAAATCACTTTTCCAACCAGCATTTGTTGTGAAGAAGGAATTTATACTCAGGGTGTGATCCTGATGCAGTCTGTCACAGGGAAATGAGAGCTTTGCTTTTTTCAGGATTTACAGAACATATTTGGCCTCAATTTCTTTCACAATGTTCCTCGTATCTGATTTTAAAGATGTAAAGATAGATTTTAGAAACATTTGCAACATTTTTGATTGGCCTGTCTACATCACAAGCAGATCGAAACCAAAGGAATCTGCAAATGGCATATTTTTGATGCAGTCAGAAAATCCCACCTGCATATAAATCAAAGAAATATTGCCATTAAAGAATCTTAGTAGCATATTACCAAGGGCTGGCAATAAAATTATCGCCGCTTTAGCGTCCGTTTTGGGGCGAAAAGCGGCGATAATTATATCGCAATATCATCAAGGACACGCTAGCGCGTGTCTCCTTGATGTAGAGCCCGTTTTTTCACAGCCTCGCCTCGCATCGCTAATGAGATGCAAAAAAGGCGTGGCTGTGAAAACAACACATGTTAATATCGTGAAGGCAGCTCCGCGATATTAACAAGGAGGTGCAGCGATAAAAAAAATCGCGCTACCTCAGCCTTAACTCAGGAATTTAATGCCTCTTAAATTCCTGACTAAGGCATATTTTTAATGGGAGAGGGATTATGCTGATAGGACCACAGGGTCCTATCAGCAATGTTATCGCTGTTTTCAATGGAACATCGCTGGAAAACCAGCGATGTTCCATTGAAAACACCACTATCGCTGAAATATTATCGCCATAGGGCTATGCGTTGTAAATATAGCGTTGTCATGGCGATAATATTCAGCGATAGCCGGCGATAATATTTCTATCACTATGTACGGCCAGCGATAATTATCGCTGGCCGTTGATAATATACCCCTTAGTTACCATACATAATCTGCTTTACACTTAACATATTAACGAGCTTCTGTTGATGTTTCTTCATGAATACCTGTACATGTTAATTTTGATGTAAAAACAATATATCATTAATGTTACGGCAAGTTACATGTATATTTGGCATATCACGTTTATATCTCTGTGTTACTTACCCTTTCTTATGATATGTCTCTATATATATGTCTGGTTATAAGTATGGCCTTTGCTGTTACAGAAATACCTAATTGAAAATATTTGACTCTTGCCTTTAGTGGCACAGGCAAGTTAAAACAATAGAATGGAATGGGTCTCCAAATTAAATACCAGTGGTTCAAATTTATTCAAATATCCATCACGTTTTTGCTGTCTGGCTGGTTGGCATGTGTGTGTCTTTGCTGTTTAACTTTACCATTTTAAATGTGTATTTATACAGTACGGATCATGTTTGAGAAATGTTAAAAACATTATAATGTTTGAAAGCTTTTCAGCAGTTAACACAAAAATCAACAAAGCAGCTCAGTTATGAAAAGAAAATAACGCAAGACTTCAGGCCTTTAAATGACGTTTTCCTAAAACTGCGATATTGTTTGTACTTGTGTGTGAAATACTGAGGGGCATATTATCAAGCATTAGCGGCAGAAAACATGGGCTTCTATGGGAATTCTCTGCGGCATAATATCAAGCCCATTATCGCCGCTTTAGCGGCAGTTTTCTGCAGCTAAACCGGCGATAATTTTAACACCGTTTCTTGATAATATGCCCCTGAGTTCCATACACTTTCCCATTTGTAAACAATAGTAAGTCCAATACGTTCTTGCTGGGGGTCACATCTAACTCGCAACCATATAAAGCAACTCCCACCCCTCCCCCCACAACCGAATGACCTGGCCCTCTCTCTCGTGGTTTAAACTGAGTTTTCCGTTTCTCGCTTTCGATTTTGACTAATTGCAAATCATTCATACACCTTCATATTTGTAAAGCATGGTTAGTCCAGTAAGTTCTTGGTGGGGGTTACATTCAGGCAGCAACCATATAAAGCAACTTCTCCCTGCAACTGGACCTTCTGGCCCTCTCCTGAAGTCTCCCAGTGGCAAAGGAAGTCAACACAATCACCACATGGGACGCGGTTAGCATAGAGGTAATCACAACAATCATGAAGACCTTTCACTCCAGGGCCCCGGCAAACCTCTGTCCCCACCACACCTTCAACAAAGTAGCAATTCCTATGAGTGAGACCCTCAGTCAGTCAGTCATAATCACTATATTCGGTTAATTTAAAACCATAAAAGCATGCTACAAAAATTCATGATTAAAACAGCAATAAAACATAAACAACATTCATTGTCATTACAACATAGGGGCTGATTCCGGCCGCAAAACGAACTGACCGACATGGACCCGGACTGAATACCGACCGACACGGACCAGTGCCGTAGGACCCGTGCAGTACGATGCAACACGTGTGAATTACAACCGACACGTACGGAATACAAGCCATACGACCGAGCCATAGGGAAAATAGTGATCCGGCCGGAAAACCGACGCCATTTTCACAGACCGACACCAACCCGGAATGAACCCGACCGACCCGTACCCGCGATGTACAATTAGCGCATTACGATGCAATGCGTGTAAAACCAGACCGACTCGCACGGAGACCCACCCGCACCACCGACACACACAGACAACGCGGCACACAAGCAATAGAGACCGCCGCGACCGCCGCGTACCAAACAAAGAAGTCAGGCAGCGTAAACAAGGCGGAGAAGCCTGCACAAGACAACAGCAGCGTCCGTTTCCGTCACATGAACGTCTCCTTCATGCCTACAAAACACAAAGGAAAAAAGACAAAAAAAGGACCAAACAAGCAATGACAAAGCCAATAAATACCACAAAAAAACATGGGACAAAGACACACCCACAACTCCAACTATATAAAGGACTACAATCACTACCATCATCCCTTGCAAACAGGAGACACAGCCAGCAGCAAACACCAGTACACAGCAACCACAGACACACTCACAACTCACCCATCACACAACTAACACACCATCAGCACCTCATACAAAAGCACACACACATACACACAGCAAAACCAACACCAATCCACCATCACTAGCACCCTCACACACACATCACTCACCACCACCACCCATCACCATGCCTCCAAAGAAGAATCCAAAGTTCACAGATAGTGAGTTAGAAGTGCTGGTAGACGAGATCATCAGAGTAAAGCCACATTTGTTTGGTACATTGGTTCAAAGGACCCCCATCTCACAGAAAACCAAGATGTGGGCGAGGATTGTGGACAAGGTGAACGCACAAGGCGCACAAAGGACGACATCCAGAAGAGGTGGTATAACGTGCGCAGAAGGGTCAAGAAACTCATCGAAAAAGATCAAACCCTGAGTCAGTGCACCGGCGGTGGCCCTCCTGCCAAACCAGTCTACTTCAGGACCTGGGAGGAGAAGGTGCGGGACATCCTACCACCAGAGAGCGTCCATGGCCTAACACACATCCCAGAGCCTGGTGAGTACACAAACAACATACCCAAGATTGTGTGGCAAGGGGACAGTGAAACCATGCACCGCAAGCAAAGCTACGCCAACCAATAGATAATCAGCCCAAGATCTGTATGCTAGTCAGACAAACACAATACCTGCCATCTCATAGTGACTGGGAACTGTGTCATGACAAGCACCAACCTACAAACAAATAGAGCAAGCCAGTGGCACTAAGCCAAATACACCCTGCCAGACAGTTTGCCACCACAAACACACCACGTCACAGTGCAGCTGACTGTCAGGAAGGAATAGTGGGGATGCAGGTGAAGTGAGTGTAGCCAAAAGCATGATGGGGCCTGTAGTCACAGGTAATGCACACCCTCCTGATTGGCCCATCAAGACCTCTCAGAAACATGCCCGCATCACAGGGAGTGGAAAACGACTGACAAGATGGCTGACACTGGGACCTGCTGTGGGGAGCACAAGGCCCTGCTAGGGGTTGTGTGCAAATCAGAAGCAGGACACCACTTGCACACCCTACAATGGAAGCACGTTTCATGATGGGAAGGAGGACTGACAGCCCTGACCATACTAATCAGCATGGGGAGACACCCCCCTCAACACAAACTCCACACAACTCACCGGGTACAATGCATTGACACACACCTCATTGAAATGTCAGCAAAATATACCCCGTACTGGGTGCTGCTGTGTGAAGCACAGGGGCTCACTTGGGACTTGTAGGCAAACAAACACCAGGATTTCACAGTCAGCCATCTTGCCATTGCTGTCACACCCCCTCACAGGGAAGCAGAGTCAAGAGGGAGGAAGTATGGGCATGCTGGGAAGGGGGGTGTAGCCAAGAGTATGATGGGAGTCGCAGTCACAGACAACCTACACCTACCCACATAGCCCAGCAAGGTCAAACTGAACCATACTCGCCTCACAAGGAGTGGGAAGGGGCTGACAAGATATCTGACACTGGGCTCTGTTGTAGGGAGCACAAGGCCCTGCTGGGAACTGGGCACTGACAAACACCAGAATTGCACTGACTGACATCTTGCCATTGCTGTCACACTTCCTCACAGGGAAGCAGAGTCAAAAGGAAGGAAGTATGGGCATGATGGGAAGGGGGGTGTAGCCAAGAGCATGATGGGAGTTGCAGTCACAGACAATCCCCACCCACCTACATGGCCCAGCAAGCTCACACTGAACCGTGCTCACCTCACAGGGAGTGGGAAGGGACTGACAAGATGTCTGACACTGGGCTCTGTTGTGGGAAGCACAAGGCCATGCTGGGAAATGGCCAACAACAAACATTAGGACTACACAGTCAGCCATCTTGCCATTGCTGTCACACCCCCTCACAGGGAAGCAGAGTCAAGAGGGAGGAAGTATGGGCATGCTGGGAAGGGGGGTGTAGCCAAGAGTATGATGGGAGTCGCAGTCACAGACAACCTACACCCACCCACATGGCCCAGCAAGATCAAACTGAACCATACTCGCCTCACAGGGAGTGGGAAGGGACTGACAAGATGTCTGACACTGGGCTCTGTTGTGGGGAGCACAAGGCCATGCTGGGAAATGGCCAACAACAAATATCAGGACTACACAGTCAGCCATCTTGCCATTGCTGTCACACCCCCCTCACAGGGAAGCTGAGTCAAGAGGGAGGAAGTATGGGCATGCTGGGCAGGGGGGTGTAGCCAAGAGTATGATGGGAGTCGCAGTCACAGACAACCTACACCCACCCACATGGTCCAGCAAGATCAAACTGAACCATACTCGCCTCACAGGGAGTGGGAAGGGACTGACAAGATGTCTGACACTGGGCTCTGTTGTGGGGAGCACAAGGCCATGCTGGGAAATGGCCAACCACAAACATCAGGACTACACATCAGCCATCTTGCCATTGCTGTCACACCCCCTCACAGGGAAGCAGAGTCAAGAGGGAGGAAGTATGGGCATGCTGGGAAGGGTGTGTAGCCAAGAGTATGATGGGAGTCGCAGTCACAGACAACCTACACCCACCCACATGGCCCAGCAAGAACAAACTGAACCATACTCGCCTCACAGGGAGTGGGAAGGGACTGACAAGATGTCTGACACTGTGCTCTGTTGTGGGGAGCACAAGGCCATGCTGGGAAATGGCCAAAAACAATATCAAACTCTGTCTGTGACAAGCTGGGAAAAAGCAGTGTACAGGCAGGCATCTGTTTGAAAAGTAGAAAATGTCATGTTTGTGAACCAACGATGCATGTAGAAACATAAATCACATTGTGTGTCTCTTCCAAACACAGGTGGTGCTGGGCACCCAGCACCAAATGACGAGGATACCCAGTCCCAGACTCTGGTGGACACTGAGCTCTCTGGTCTGACTCTCTCACTGTCCTCTTCAGATGACGACGACCAACCTGGCCCCTCCGGTGTGAGCCATCATGCAGTACCAGCAGCATCAACATCTGCCCCCCCGTACCCACGCCTCCAGCATCTGGACACCAACAGGGCACCACCGCCAACACGGACAGACCAAGGACAATCAACACCCACAGCACAGACACACAGGTCCCCCTGAAGCTACAGCCAACACCACCAGCAACACCACCCAAGGGGTCCCAGTGTCACCTGTGCGTACCGCCGCTGGTTTTGCCCGTGTGGAGAGGGGTGCTGGGAGGGGTGGGAGGCACAGGGCGCGCCTTGCAGAGGGGTCTGGACTGCATGATGACCCACAACTGGCACGCATCTTAGATGCGTACCAGGATAGCACCGGAGGATTTGGCCAGGTAGTGGGGATCCTCAAGGACATGCAACACGAGCAGGTCGCCCACCATGCCCGCATAGAGGCCAAGTGGGATGACATCACTGCAGTGCATCGGGACATACTACAATGCCTCCGTCAGATCAACACCAACCTGTCAACACCCCCCTGTGTGCCCACTACATCTGTCGCAACACCATCTGCCAGCACCACAGGGAGGGAGGAGGACTCTGGCGGAGAGTCCCCTGCACCTGAGGACCACCCCCCCGGAAGAAGAGGGGTCGTCCGAAGAAGGGCATGTGAGAGGCAGATGTCCCAGCACATCCCCCAGGGCCTCCAAATCTGTTATGGACAATGTTCTTTGTGCGCAACCCATTCACCTTGTCGAATTGCACACAACTCGCCCACATGACATGGAGGGTTCATGTTGGGCCAATGTATCAAATGACTGTGGACTTTACTCTGGACATTTCATCTACCAGCACTTCCAACTCCAATGTGAACTTTGGATTCCCAAACCACTGTACAGCACCCACCATCCTGTGCACTTCCCTCACACATGTTTGTAAATAAACTCACCAGTACACCATACTTGCCTCTTTTGTGATTCCAACTTGTCAACTTGTCATATTCAGGGAGATGTCGATCTGCTACACAACACAGTGCATGCCAAATACTGCAACAATGTGACCATTGTAAGGTGAGTCATGGGGATGTGACACATGTGAGGGACACACACCACTATGGCAACACAAAACATACTCACCATGGCCATGTTACTCATCACACACAATGATGTTGACCTGAAACACATTGGCATGCACAGACACAACATCAAGCCCAGTCAGTGGTAACAAGTCCACAGGTGAGGTAAGCAGATGTCACTCAGATGTGGGAAGACAGACAACACACATAACAAAGCGTAGCACAGGTTCATTACACATCAGCAACATGTTTATTCCACACTAGTTGCACGGTAATTCTACGTAACAGTGGGCACATGCTCCCAATGTGTTGGAGAATGGAAGTCCAGGGATGTGTGGTACATCAGTTGATGGGAATTGTCAACTTCCACACTGGTGTTGGCTTCTGGGTGTTGGGGGTCAGTGTTGACCACACAACAGGCAAAGTACCCTGGGAAGGACAGACAAGATACAGTCAAAAGCACAGAAGAACAGGAGAGAAATGCAAAACACATGCACAAAACATGTTGCAAAACACCTACACAAACACCAGTTAGCAGTACTACCCTATTGTGGAGTACACACCACCTGAATGGACACATCACAGCATGCATCCAGTCAAGTGGCACACAGACACACTCAGACAGCAACAGAGGTGGCTCAACACATTCCAGGCTACCTTCATACATTCACATAACAACCCTGGAAACTCACATTCAGGTGAAGAAGTTGTTGATGAGCTGGGAGCGGACGTCACCATCATCTTCATCATCACTGGCATCTTGGCCCAGGCTGGGATCCTCCACAGGTACCGGAGGTTGGTCGTCGTCATCATCATCCTGGATGAGAGGCACCTCCTTCTGCACCGCCATGTTATGTAGCATGCAGCAGACAAGGATTATTTTGCACACCTTTGCAGGCTCATATGGGAGGGCCCCTCCGGTCTTGTCCAGGCAGCGGATGTGGCTTTTCAGGAGGCCGAATGTCTGCTCAACCACCCTCCTGCTCTGACCATGTGCCTCATTGTAGCGCAGCTCGGCTGGTGTCACAGGGTTCCTGAGGGGTGTCAGCAACCACGGCATGTTGGGGTATCCGGAGTCACCTACACACAAAAATGAACAAGTAGCTGAGTTTTGTATGAGTGCGGAATACAACAGTGACAAACACACACAATGAGAAACAGTCAGTACACACCGACAAGCCAGGCATGCTGAGCTGGCATCTGTGACATCAGCGTTGCAATGCGACTACTCCTCATAATGTAGGCATCGTGCGCCGAACCAGGGAACCGTGCACACACATGTGTGATCGACATGTCAGCAAGACAGACCACCAGAGCATTGATCGAATGGTAGTGCTTCCTGTTCCGGTATGCCTGCTCATGTGCCTGTGGTGGTATCAGGGCAACATGTGTCCCATCAATAGATCCGATGACGTTCAGCATCCTCCCCAGTGTATAAAAGGCATCCTTTATTTCAGGGAGTTCAGCTGGGCTCGGGAACTTGATATACAGGTCGAGGAATGGCAACATCCCCTCCAAGACATCGCGTAGCACCTGACTAAACATCGTTTGCGACATACCACCGGCAGTAGCCACCGTGTACTGGAAGGTACCGGTAGCAAAGAAGTGCAGGGCTGCCATCACCATCACCTCTGGGGTCAGTGCTGTAGGGTATGTCCGGCCAGGTAGCAGATGTGGCGCCAACTGCTCCGCCAACTCCACAATCAGTGGCCTGGTGAAGCGGTACCGTCGCGATCACTATCACATGCTAGTTCATGACATTACACAATGTACTGAGGTGTGTGCTGTTGGGCATGGACACATATGTCACCTACAAGACCACCACCTCACATCTCAATTCCACATATCCACATGAGTCCCATGTAGTGCAATGGCCAATCATCTGGCTGTGTCACCCAACCTATGTGCTGCTGCAACGTTAAAAAAACACACCACAGTGACAATTGAGGCCTCATATCTCCCAGGCATCACAGATCTTTGCTATGCAGAAACCCAGGCTCCCTGTATTGCCACATCAACACAGCAATGGACAAGGCGTAGCACGTACACACCACAAGGCAAGCGCAAGTCACACAGGTAGTGGCCACTGTTGTTCCTGCCGGCCCTACATGTACGTCTCTTAGACACACACCCCATCAAGGTTGATGCATATACCACATGGATGTGGAGACTGTCACCCATTGGTAACATTTGATCAGACACATCTGAGACACAACATGCACACAGACTGTGGGTGCACATCAGTATTGTGGCTACATGTCTCACTGTGACGTACATGCCATCACCCCCAGGACTCAGGGTGGATGTGACATGTCCTACACATATGCAACCTGACACTGTGCCCTTGACTCATGCCCATTACTATCCAATTGCACATCACAATGGTAATGTGCACAACACACAAAGGATTCTGCCCCCATGTACACGTGCACAGCCTGGGAGTGGCTGCACAAAGTGCCAGCCAAAAAAACAGCTGTGGCCCCCCAAACACCCAGGGAATGCAGCCTCACATGCCATGGGACTCTGTGTGGCCAATGCTGTAGTGTGGCAGGTGTGCACAGGTGTCCATGGCCAGTATATGTGTTTTGCATGCGTATAATAGTCACACTAATAAGGTCCGACGCGGATGACAGTGCGTGCGCATTTCACGGGTCATGTCCGAGCCGTGCGTACGCTTTGGCATTGAATGCAATGAGGTCCGACGCGGCTGACAATGCGTACGCATTGCACGGGTCATGTCCAAGCCGATCGTACGCTTTGGCATTGAATGCAATGAGGTCCGACGCAGGTGACAATGCGTACGCATTGCACGGGTCATGTCCGGGCCGTGCGTACGCTTTGTCATTGAATGCAATGAGGTCCGACACGGGTGACAATGCGCACGCATTGCACGGGTCATGTCCGAGCCACAGATTTTGCCTCTGCAGAACAGATATAAGGCTGGCTGTCCCCTAGGGAGCTCACTTGCCTGCACTACATGCTACTGGACCACATCCCTGCTACCACTGCTGCTGTCTATGCATCCTCTGGCTCCTGCTATGGCACGTACTCTGGAGAGGGCCCCAGCCTTCACTGAGGAGGAGAACCAGGATCTGCTGGACGGGCTCCTTCCAGAGTACAGAAAGCTCTATGGGAAACCAGGGGAGCAGGTGAGTGTGCAGTCCACTGCCTTCCTAATTATGCATGTTGTCTGACTAGCAGTACTAGCAGTGTGTACACCAGTGGCAAGCATTCTCAATGACTACTTTCATCCCCCAAAGTGTGTAGGTACATGCAATGAACAGTTTTCCTGCTGCTAAAGTGCATTATTGCAAGCTTAAACTATCCAAGCATTGTTAACATGTCAGACATGCATGGGCTTTTGCAATCTCCATGGTTGCACTACCTGTGTAATGTATTTCCCTTTGTGATGATGACATGTCTATCCAAATGTGTGCTACAGCAATCTGGGGGATGTGTGTTAATGTACTTTTCACTTTGTCCTCCTCACAGGTTGATGCCCACCAGAAGCAGGAGATCTGGCTGACCCTCGCCCGGGCTGTTCGTTCTGTGGGGGTCTACAAGCGCCGGATCCGCAATTGCAAGATGAGGTGGCAGGACCTTCGGGGCTGGACCCGGAGGATAGCTAGAGTCCAGCTGAAGCTGTCACTTCCACGCAGGAGGGCTGGACACCGGACCCTGACTTCCCACATGCTCCGTATCCTGGCAGTGGTCTTCCCGGACCTGGATAGGCAGCTGAAGGCCAGACAGCAGCAGGAAGGGGGTGAGTCCATGTCTGATCTATGTACTATGTCTGACATGCAAATAGCAGTCTTTTGTTCTCGTCACACTTCCACATTACGTAGCTCTCGTAGTCCCAAACTCAGGTCCCTCATTTGTGTGATGCACCCTCCTCATCTTTTCCACAGGTGTGGCCCCTACAATCTGTTGCTTGAATCACTACGGCACTGTGTCCCTGCAGTCAGCTATGCTTCAGGTACCGGTCAGCATCAGTTCCCGTGAATCTGTTGTGTGTTTCATGGGTGGGTCAATTGTTTACACAATGCCTGAGATCTGACATGTGATCTGTGTGTGCCTTTGAGATGTGTACCAATTGCTGGTCTGACTCGCAACATGTAGCTGGGGTATTCCAAACAAACCCATGCAGCAGGGGACTCCAATTTTTGGGCCTCAGGAGTATGTATAGCAAGTGTGTCACACTTGCTTAGCCACCTGACTACTGTCCAGGGCCAAACACTGTTTCACTTAGTCCTGGTCAGTCATGCCCCCTCAAGGGCATTTAGAAACACTCTGTAATCCCACTCCTTTGTATGAAATTGCAGGTTGTGCTCAGTGACATGTGCCCTCAGGTGTCTGCCTCTGTGTCATTAGGGTGTGGCTTGTTGCCACGTACAACTGGGGTGTCCATGATTCAGAGGGTCAGCATGACAACTGCAATGTGACTGTGAGAGACAAGACCTGTGTGACATATAGGTGTGTGATCATCTGACAGCGCACAATGGTGTATGCAACTGTGTCCTTCATGCAGCTGGGTTTCATGCATGGCAGACTGTGATGTGTTAATGTACAGGGATTAGTGTTTGCTGCGACTCATATGTCTGATTTTCATGATGTGGGGTCTTCTGGGTCCTGGATATGTTGTTTGCATGGGATGGGCAAGTGCGCCGGTCATCTGCTGAGTTTGCTTTACCCCAGAGCTAGGATTGTAAGTCAGTGCATATTGTTGTTGTCTGGATGCCCTGCCTCTGTGACAGGAGACAGTGTTGACTGACTTTCAGGGCATCCCAGTGCCATGGCATTTAACTTGCTATGAGTGAGCCTGCATTGTGTTCAAGTGTGCACCATGCATCACATTGTGGCATTGACCATCAGGACAGGAGTACATCATAGTGTGTGTTGCTGGCATGCATCACATGCATGTGGAATGAGTCTCTGCCCATCCCTTCATCCGGACACCTGTACTGAGTCAGTAGCAAGAGATGTGCTGTGTGTATAGTGACATACTCCTAAATGTTCACTTGCATGTGCAACTAATGTGTGGGTGGTGCATGTTGGCACATCGGGGTGTTAGCATCCAACATGCAACGGACATATGTGTTAAAGTCAAGGAGGGATATGTGTGCCATGGTTGATGTTGAGAATGACAATTGTCTTATCCTAAACAGTGTTGGCACTTTGAGCTGTGTTCAGCTGATGATGCCAGGGCTTGCCCTGTGATGTGATGTACTCACTGTGGTGTGTGCAGTTGGAGCAGGTGACTGATATTGTTTTCTTACTTCCTATTCCTATCCAGATACATCCACAGCCACAGGAGGGGACAGCTCCACGGACCAGGAAGAGCCACAGAGCCTTACAGGGACAGAAGGAGAGGAGTCGGGTGGACCCAGTGGCACGGAGGGCCACACAGAGGAGTCGTCAGCACCACCCCCCCCAGCTGAGGGCCACAGCAGCTCTGAGGATGACTCCCTTGTGGAGGCGGGTGTCAGCAGCCACCAAACCCCAGCTAGTGAGGCTGTCCCCGCCCCGCCACCGCCACCACCACCACCCCCTCCCATGGGCTCCCATCCCAGATGTCCCTGTGGGCTCCCGTGTTCGTGAGCATGTCTCCTTTGTGCCGGGCACCTCACCCCCTGGGTCCGCTGCTGCCCTGAGTGAGGAGTCTGTGGACTTACTTCGACAGATCCATGTAGGGCAGACGTCGATGCTGAAGGTCCTCCATGCACACACAGGTCTGTTGACGCAACTGGTGTCATTCATGGAGGGCATTTCCTCGGACATGCCTGCCCTACAGAGGACCAATCAGTCCGCGGCCTCCTCCCTGATGGCAGCAGTGTCCCTCCTCCAAAAGTCCCGCTCCCCTCCTACCCCTGCACCACCGATGATTCCTAGCACCCTACCTGTCCCAAGCACAGACACCCCCAAACCAAGGTATAGACGTGCACACAAGCAAGCGCAGGGGACTGATTCCACACTCACAAGGGCTGGTTTGCTGACACACACACAGTCATCCACAACCACTCTGCAGTCATCCGAGACCTCTCCCTTCCAGCCCCCTTCCCTTGCCTCACCTGCAACCCCATCCCCCAGAAGCTCTTCCTCTGTGACCTTGGCCTCTTCCCCACCGATCCTGCAGATCCTGATTACAAGGGGAAGAGGAAGTCCCCACACACAGAAGGGAGTGCCCCTCACACCTGGACACCCTCCCCCAGGCGCAGTCAGACAGAGACACCCACCCGCAAGTCCCCCCAGTGCCAGAAGAGCAAGACCCCCCCTGCCACCACGCAGCTCCAAGGCAAAGTCTCCATCCTCCATCCCCCAGGCCACCACTCCAGAGGTTCCCCCACCATTCCCTGCCCCGGGTTCCCCCACACACAGATACACCATCCCAAAAATCCTAAGGCCATCCCCCCTAGCACTTGCTCCTCCACACCTGGTCAGACAGTTGGTGCCACTGATGTGGGGACCGTGTCCCCCCCTGCCCTGCCGACCTCACCTGTCCCCCATTCCGCTCCCATGGACCACCCCATCTGACTTGGGCACTGCAGTGGTGAGCCAATCCACTCCATCTGACCTACCCACTGGAGTTGTGCTGGCACCCACCCCATCTGACTTGTGCCCCACAGTTGTGACAGCACCCACCACTTCAGTCAGCTCCACTGCAGTTGCAAGTGTCTCGCCTGCATCCACCACCTCTTCACTGCCTCCTTCTGCTGTGCCCTGATCCTGTCCCTGTGGTGCCTGGCCTGCCGCCATGTATGCCCCTCCGAGGGGATGACCCCGGTCCTTAGCAGTGCAGGCAAGCAAGGTGTGACAGTTGTCAATCTACTTCACTCATTGGCATTTGGGCATGGACTGGCCATTGGCCTTTTGTTTGCACAGACGTTTAGATTTTCATATGCTGAATTTGTCACTCTAGTTCACTTCTTGGCATTTGGACATGGACTGGCCATTGGCCTTTTGTTAGAACAGACGTTTCACTTTTAACATGCTGAATAAAGCTTTTTTCTTTATCCCTGTGAACTTGATTTAGCTGTACATTATGTTGATTTTGTTTTACATGCCCTTGCACCTGTAATGCTTGGTTTGCTATGTTGAATACTGATGTGTTGATGTGAGGTACTCCCTGTGGTTCATGAGATATGTATCCTATTCTGGTGGGTATCCATGTCATACTTTGCAGCTACATGGGTGTGTCAGGATCACCTATTTGTGTACATCTCTCTGTGAGCATTTCATTTGCATGGTCCCATCTGTGGCTTGCACCCCTGCACATATGATGTGCTTCCCATTGTCCAATTTGTCACTTCCACATACTTTGTGCTCATCAACACTGGACCTACAGGTGTGGGCATCATTGTTATATCAGCAACTGAGGCATCTGTGCAACTTATAGACATATGTTTTGGGTATGTGCAGATGACTTAGGGGAGACTCACATACCCAGGCTGTTGTGACCAGAGCCTTCATTTTGTGGTAACTGATGGCAGACATGAGTGGGACTTGCTGTGAATATGTTTGGCACAGCTGGGCTCCCACAGGAGTTGGGTCCCCTCAAGTAAGTGTGTTGTCCAGTGACATGGCCTGGGCCCATGGTGTGTGTTGTATGAGCATGTGTGTGTGTCCACATCCCTGTTCATACACAGACAGTGTTCCCTTGATATGTTCCTGTTGTTGATGCTTGCTGAGTGGTACTGGGTTCATCCCACTACTTTTCCAATGGGCTGCCAGATGTGTGGGTGCATGACACACTACTGTTAATTGGTGTATCATCATTGGGATTTGTCAGTTCTGAGTGGTGATGATGTTGTCAGACACAGATGGGACACAGTCAGGGTTTATTTGCTAAATCATTTAGTTGTCCCTAGGTGGTAGTTTTCAGTGACTGAGACATTTGTATATGTGTGTGACTGCTCCCAATTGGCTTCATGGCTGCGATGCTGGCAGGTGTCAGCATGTGTGCCTTGTGTTTCTCCTTGGCATCTGCATTGTCCTGGGACTGTGGTCGGGATTCTGAAGATTACATGAGCTTTGAGGTCATGGCCATGTACCGCATACTGTGCAGTATGTCTGTCATTCTCCAGGGTTGTGAACTGTCCTTGTGTGATGTGTGTGTGCACCTTAGTTCCTTCCAACAATCCTGTGTTTGTAATGGGTGCATGTGCAATGCCACCTGTCCATGTGGGCTTCACAGATACACATTGTTGCAGTTCAGGGTGTGTGGTGTTGAGGGTGGACTGATGTGAATGTTTGCATAGGTGGTCCCCTAGCTCCCCTTTGTCCATAGATGAGGGGCCATGCTGAGTGATTTGTGTTTGTGTATGTGTGATGTACGTTTGTGGTACAGGACACATGTTTGGGTTTCCCAGTTTGTACGTCATCTGCCTTTAGCATCACAGTGGAGGTGTCATGCATGCTTGTGTCACCCCAATGTCTGTTCCCTGGGGATAGTGGCGTTGTGTGTCAGTCTCTTGCTGTGTTAGTTGGTGTTTATTCCAGCTTGTGTCACATGTGTCTGTTGTGCTCCCCCTCATCTCCCAATGCCTGATTGCCCACTGAGGGTGTCCCAATGATGGTTTACTTTTGTATGGCACTGTGTCCACATCTGTGTCACTGTGGTTCAGCCCCCCTCATGTGTTGTGTAGTTGCCTGACACACACACACACACACATGTTGTGTCCGATGTGCAGTGTGAATTTGCCTGTTTGTGTTTGTGCATCTGCACCAGTGCATTGGTATTGCTGTTGTGGGCCTTTGTCTGGATGCTGTTTCTGTGATTTTGCATGCTGTCCCTGTGTGTCATTTCACATCATTGTGCACATTCATCCTGGTTGTTGGGTGCCACGGCTGGCATGGAATGTGAGTTTGGGATCTGAAACCTACAGTCTACACATGTTGTTTTGATTGGTGTGTCTATTTTCAAGATGTGTGCATGCTTGGTGATGGTCACTTCTGCTGTTGTGTCATTGTACACTGTATGCATTGTCAGCCCCCATGTGTGGTGCTTGTCTGCACATGACCGAGAGTGTGTTATGTTTTCACAGCACTGTTAGCCTCACCACATCTCTGTGTATATGGGACACAACCACTAGTTTGCCCCAGAAGTGTTTGATGTGTTGGGAGCAGGGATCATACATGCTGTTTGTTATTTGCAGCTTTGACCATGATGACACTTACCGTTTGGTCACTGTGATGAGGGGGGTTTAGTCCCCATCACCACAATGGTCGACATCTGCTGCATTTTGGGAGCCCCCACTTAACTTCTGTTCTACACAGTGAGGGGGTGTTCTTTTTACATTGCCACAGTGCTATAGTGATGCTTGCCTTGTGTATGTCACACTCATGTGTTGGTCACACATGTGCTGTTACTTACATTGTATGCTCGTAGCCATAATCACTGTTGTGGGCATTTGTCACAGACTACACACTGTTGTCATGATGTTAGGGGGGATGTATTTTGCGGACATACCTGATGTTGGAGTATGCTGGATGTGTTGCACATCACTCATCCTATGGCTGGGGGTGGCTGTAGTGATGGGCAACATAAGCCCTATGGCTGGGGGTGGCAGGGGTGATGGGCAACATCAGCCATATGGGTGTGGGTGGCAGTAGTGATGGGCAACAGGTCCACTATGGGTGGGGGTGGCTGTAGTGATGGGCAACATATGCCCTATGGGTGTGGGTGGCAGTAGTGATGGGCAACATCAGCCATATGGGTGGGGGTGGCAGTAGTGCTGGGCAAGATAAGCCCTATGAGTGGAGGTGGCAGGGGTGATGTGCAACATAAGCCCTATGGCTGGGGGTAGCAGGGGTGATGGGCAACATCAGCCATATGGGTGTGGGTGGCAGTGGTGATGGGCAACAGGTCCCCTATGGGTGGGGGTGGCTGTAGTGATAGGCAGCATAAGCCCTATGGCTGGGGGTGGCAGGGGTGATGGGCAACATCAGCCATATGGGTGGGGGTGGCAGTAGTGCTGGGCAAGATAAGCCCTATGAGTGGAGGTGGCAGGGGTGATGTGCAACATAAGCCCTATGGGTGGGGGTAGCAGGGGTGATGTGCAACATAAGCCCTATGAGTGGGTGTGGCATTAGTGATGGTCAACATGAGCCCTATGTGTGGAGGTGGTAGTGGTGCTGGCCATACAACCCCTATGGTGGCCTGTTGTTTGTGGCCAGGATGTAGATCCCCTGTGTGTGTGCCATTTTGTGGGTACGTGTAGTTTGTTTGTGTTGTAGCTGTCTGACTTACCGTCCGCGCCGTCGGCGTCAGTCCCTGAGCCGGTCATAGATGTAGAGTACTGGTATGACCTGCGCGATGGGATTCATGATGTGTTCGTGTCGTACACGCTGCTTGTTGCTCCGTCTCGTACCCGCTGCAAGCTGGTCCGTCTTGTAGCCGTGGATTGATTTGTGGCGCGAATCGTAGCTGATATGCTTCTTTTCCGGATGCTGTGACGTGCCGTACGTGACGACCCGTCCGGCGCATAGGAAGTACGCATCGTACTTGTCATGCCGGAAACTACTATGGATACTGCTTCCGGACGACTCGGTTCATCTTTAGGAGTTACGGCTCGGACGGAGAATGGGGCTTGATTCACAGCCTACGTGTCGGTCGTGTTTTTGGCAGTTATGCGCATCGTACTTACTCTACAGTACGGACCGGCTCCGGGTACATGTTGGTCGCACGGTAAGGCTACGGACAGCTGTCCGACCGGCTATTGGAATCCGCCCCCATAGTAGAGAATCTAATTCCAGGACTTTACAAAAATAAAATACTCTTGGGCATAGTGATCAACACGATCAACGTTCAATTCATTGTGATTACAAAATAGTTAAAATGGGGGAGGAGCCTAGCGCGCATCCAAGATGGTCGCGTGAGCACAGGGCTCCCCGGACCCTCGCTGCTCCTCGGAATTTATCCTGACTTTATCCTGACTTGGTTGATGGAATCTGGAAGACGAATGTTGGCTGAACACTAAACTCCTTTCGGAAACCAAATCGGACCTGGCAAGCCTGAGTTATGGTGGTTTGAACTTTTGAGGCCCAACCGATGGCTGTGCCCGATGCGAAGGTGATCTGTGGAGCCGGGGCGTAGTTGAACAACAACGGCAGCGGGGCTGTGCCAGTGGCCGTCCCATCACTTTCGGTTTCACTTTTGGATCTCTGAGGGGCTGGACAGTGGAATTGCTTGGTGCGACTGGGCTTTCACTTTGCCTTCGCTTGATGCCTGTGTCTTCGCCTGCTACCAGTGTGCCCATCGACGGTGGTCCCTTCGCTCCGCCACATTGCGGCCTCTGGTGCGGCCCGCGTCTGCTTGGCCTGTGCCCCCTCGACGCTTCCTCGGTGGTCCCCTTCGGCGAACGTGGTTCTCATGGGAGGCAAGGGAGACCCCGAGAGGCGTAAGACCAAGACATCCCTACGTGGGGGACCGGTCCAGACGAACAACATGGACCGCTACACTCAGGGTAAAGGGTCCCCCGGGACGGCCAGTGTCCCCCCGGATGATGCCAGTGGTGGCCCGTCCGTTTCTCCGGATCTGTCCCTGCAGGACATCATGGGCGCCATTAATGGCATCAGGGAGACCATCGCTACGCAGTACGAGGCCTTGGCCCGTAAAATCGACACAGTGGCCATTGATGTTACGCTAACCCGGGCGGATCTCTCTAAGACCAACGAGAGGGTTCAATCGCTGGATGTGCGGACGTCCTCCCTTGGTACGGATGTGTCGGACCTGCAGACTACTCTCGGCGATCTCAAGTCGGCCAACGATCTGATGGCCCGGCGGCTGGAGGACTTCGAGGGACGGGCTCGACGCAATAACATCCGTGTCATAGGCGTTCCGGAGACCTCCGACAACCGCCCGGTTGATCTCATGGTTGAGGAGCTCATCCTCGAACAGCTTGCCCCCGCTGGCCTGAGTAAGTTCTTCGCCGTGGAGCGGGCCCATCGAGTTCCAGGTGGTCGGCCGCGACCGGGGGCCCCCCCGAGGCCTATTGTTGCGAAACTTTTTCATTACAGAGACCGAGATGCGATTCTGCAGGCCTCACGGGTCCATGGCCCGGTCCGATATGAGAACTCGTCCATTAACTTTTTCCCGGACTTCACCCAACTTGTCCAGAAACAGCGGATGGGCTTCCAGGGGGTGAAGCGTCGTCTCCGGGACCTGGGTCTCAAGTACTCTATGCTTTTTCCTGCTAGGCTCCGAGTGGAATATGAAGATCGGACTACCTTTTTTGACTCTCCTGCGACTGTGAGTGACTGGCTGGATTCGCTGCCGGACCGGGGTGACCGGACTGGGCCCTCTGCCGGTACCGAGGGTGGCGGGTCTCCTTCGGAGTGACTTTTGGTCCTTGACTTTGCCATTTTGTATTGTTCGGCTGGGTTCTACTTCTTTTGTGCATTTTGTTTCATTATGATCTGTGTGGGGGGCGGGCGGGGACGGGTCCCTTTCCTCCTCCGGGGTCTTTTCGTAGAATGGGGTTTGTAGGGCGACAGGCACACTGCAAGTTGGGGTGGTTTTTTGGACAGCAGGGGTGCAGGGTGGGGGGTGTTGGATTCGGTGGGGGGTTGGCAGGTGGGTGGGGTTGTTTGGATTTGTGTTTTTTGTTTTCAAGGCGAGGTATTGGCTATGGTTCAGTTTCGGGTGTTGCGCTATTTGCTAGGGGACCTTTGATCTTCTGGAGGGGATGGGGGGGGATGGGTTGAGATTGATGTCTTGGAACGTCAACGGATTGGGGGACCATATCAAACGGGGTGTTGTGCTGCAATATTTGCGTCGTCTGACTCCTGATGTGGTGTTCTTACAGGAGACGCATCTGGTTGGTAATGTTTGTCATGCCATGAACAGGGGGGGATACCGACTCGTGGCCCATTCTGGTTTCACCACTGGTTCTAGAGGGGTAGGCATTCTCCTGCGATCTTCACTTCCGTTAGAGATCACCAGGGTAGTCCTAGACGATAGAGGGCGCTATGTGGCTCTGACTGGGAGGTGGGAGGGGCAGTCCCTTTCCTTGATCTTGGTCTATGTTCCCCCGGGCCTCCAGAACTCCACCTTCTCAGACTTGGGTCGTATGCTGCTTGGGCTTCCTGACAGTCTTTTGCTTATGGGTGGGGACTTTAATTCGGTTGTCTCGGGTGACCTGGATCGCCACCCGCCCAGGGCCCTCCCTGCTGCCCAGGCGTGGCTCGGCAGACTCCTGGAGACCTTCGGTCTGGTGGATTGTTGGAGGTTAATGCATCCGACACAGTGTCAGTACACATTTCACTCTGGGGCCCATGGGAGTCTCTCCAGATTGGATTATTTTCTTATGCCCGCGGCCCAGACTGCCCGGATTCGAGAGGTTAAACACCTGGCCCGGGGTATCTCTGATCATTCCCCACTGTGGTTGCTTTTTGACACTGGGACGCGGTCCGCTGGGCGGATCGCTCCTATTAACCCTTGGTACCTGCGAGACCCCAAGATCCGTGATAGCCTGATTAAGTCGATTGATCAATATTTTCTTGAGAATGAGGGGTCGGTGTTGTCCTCAGTGTCCCTGTGGGAAGCTTTTAAAGCAGTGCTCCGCGGGCATGCCCTGTCCCAGTTAGTGGAGGCTAAGAGGGTTAAGAGAGAGGCGGTGGTGACGCTGGAGACTGAAATATCGGGGCTGGAGGCAGCCTTGGAGGCGGGTGTCACTCCGGATGGGCTGCATGCCCTCAGCCTGAAGCAGTTTGCATATAAGTCTCTTGTTACTGACGCTGCCAAGACCATGTATAGGGAGCAGCAGGGTAGGTTGTATGATGCCGGAGACAAGGCGGGTAAGCTGATTGCCTGGTTGGACAAGAAGGAGAGAGTGAATCGTGTGGTCCCGGAGCTTCGGGCTTCGGATGGAGTGTGTGTGACTGAGCCTGGTGAGATTGTGGAGTGTTTTGCTGACCACCTCCGGGCTGTGTACTCCCCGGTGTCTGATAGAGATGAGGACGACTCTCGTCTTCTGCTGCGGGATATTGCCCTGCCCGGCTTATCCGTCGAGGACCGCGAGCTGATGGATGCCCCTTTGTCTGTCGACGAGATTGCTACTGCGATTCGCTCCCTTCGCTCGGGCAAGGCTATGGGCCCCAACGGCCTGCCGATTGAACTGTATAAATTACGCCCGGATAAAATCGCGCCTTTCCTCCGTCATATGTTTCAGGAGTCGCTCGAGAGGGGTTCCCTTCCCGACGACCAGCGTCTGGCTACTATAGTGGTGATTCCCAAGGATGGTAAGCCAAGCGACCGCTGTGCCTCATATAGGCCTATTTCCCTACTAAATGCCGAACCCAAAATCCTTGCTAAGGTCCTCGCTAATCGCTTGCTGAGCGTTATATGTGACTTTGTACATCCGGATCAATGCGGCTTCATCCCTCATCGTAATACCGCTCTCAACTTACGGCGTCTGCACGGCGTCCTCGCTAGGGCGGAGTACTTCTCTGAACCGGCCGTATTGGTTTCCTTAGACGCCACGATGGCCTTTGACACCATTGAGTGGCCATTCCTTTGGGCCGTCTTGGCGAAGTTTGGCTTTGGGGAGGGATTTCTTAGCTGGGTGAAGCTTCTTTATGCTGGACCAATGGCTCAGGTTGTTGTCAATGGGCGGGTCTCTCGGCCTTTCGCTCTCGGGAGGGGAACTAGGCAGGGGTGCCCGTTGTCCCCGCTGCTCTTTGCTCTCGCCTTGGAACCGCTCGCTGCCTGGCTCCGTTGGGAGCCCTCGATCAGGGGGCTCCGGTGGGCCCCGGGCTTCGAGGATCGGGTCTCATTGTACGCGGATGATATTCTCTTGTATCTCACCTCACCGCGGAAGTCGCTCAATGTTCTCTTTGATGTCCTTACTTCCTTCGGGAAAAATTCGGGTCTGATAATTAATTGGTCCAAATCTTGTGTGTATCCTATCTCTGGTGGCCTTCCTCTCTTGCCGCCTCGGCTTCCGCTCCAAATATCTCAGTCCGGCTTTAAATACCTGGGGGTGTACGTTTCGTTGGATCCGGCGGTCCGCTATGAGCAGAATCTCCTGTCTCCACTCCGGCGTTTGAGGGCGGATACGGCTCGGTGGTGTAAGTTGCCCTTGTCTCCACTTGGTCGCGCGGCGCTGTTTAAAATGATGTCCCTTCCCAGATTTCTTTATGCACTCCAGAACTCCTTCGATGTCATTCCGGTGGCCTACTTTAGGGAAGTGGAGAGTTTGCAGAGGAGACTGGTTTGGGACGGGCGAGCGCGTATCGCTTTGGCAAAGCTGACTCTCCCCTGGTATGACGGGGGCATCGCGCTTCCTGATATTAGACGGTACTATTGGGCCTCCCAGCTGTCTGCCATTAACCATGCTACGTACGCTCCTGGTTTGAACCCGGCATATGAGATGGATAAATTCCTGCTTCCCGGCGGTAACTATAACAGAGCGCTTTACTCTCGATCCGCTGGCAGGACCCTTACGGGCCCTACTAGGATGGCGGTACGTGTGTGGAAGGCGGCGAACGTAGCGATGGGCTGGAGTGAGCGTTTAACGTGTGCCACTCCTTTATTCGCCTCAGAACGCTTGGGAAGCCTCTGGACAACGAAAGGCTTCGAGCACTGGGACACGATCGGCATCAGCAGAGTGGGGGACCTATGGGTTAAAGGTGCGGTTAAATCCTTCGCGGCGCTCCAGAGCGAGCACGAGCTTAGTGAAAGAGAGTTCTTCCATTATGCACAGGTTCGGCACGCCCTGCTGTCGGTCTTTGGGGAGGGGACCACGGTCCCTGCTTCTTCGCCTCTCGAGGACCGCATACTCGATGGTCACGTCCCCGACAGTACTATCTCCTTGATTTACAAAAAACTGATAAAAAATCGGGCTGACCTCTTGGTGCGTCTTCGGGAGGCATGGACGGGAGATGGGGTGGGGTTGGACGACGAGGACTGGCAGACTGCACTGTCATCCCCTAAGGAGGTGGCCATCCCGGCCCGTCTCCGTCTGGTCCAGCTTAAGATTCTCCATCGTGTTTATGTGACGGGCCCCCGCTTGGTCTCGATGGGGTTCTCTGACGACGGACTCTGTAAGCGTGGCTGCGGGCTCAGTGCCACCTTTCTCCACATCCTATGGGAATGCCGCGAGGTGGCGGAATATTGGCGCCAGGTGCATGATGTTATGAGACGAGTCACCGGGGTCGCTCTGCTGCCAGAGGTGCGTCGCTGTGTTCTGAATGTATGGGAGCCCAATGACTATAATGCGGCTCAGGCTCGGTGGGCGGCCTTGGGGAACATGATCGCAAAGAGAGATATAGCGCAGCTTTGGGGTTCCGTATGGAAGGAGAACATGGACTGGTGCATGTTCAGGGAGAAAACTGTGTATGTGGCTCGTGGTAAACCGGGGGCATTGGGTAGAATTTGGGGGCAGTGGAACGTGTATCGCGGGTCTATCTGTGCTCCCCCCCTGGTGGATACGTCTGGGGTTGCCTCGTCCCCCTGATCCTTGAGGGTTCCTTGCTTATCTCGTACTTCGGAGTACAGATTTGGTTCTCCCGTGGCCCCCCCCTCCCTCTCAGGCCTCCTTTTATTGACCGCCCTCGGGTGGTCGGGTGTGGAGTCCCCCGGCTGTGGTTCGACGCCCATTTCAAGTCGTTTCGCCTTGCTTTTTGGTTTTCTTTATTTTTGTTGTTATTTATATTAAAAGTGTGTATCCTGACTTCCCTTATGTGCAGTCTGATCTACTGTAATATAGCGGAGCCCCTGTGGGCCAGTCATTGTTTTTTGATCTGCTTGACCACTTTAACTACTAGCGGCCGGCCCTGGCGGTTGTAGGCCCGTGCTTGTAACCTTTTCTCTGCGCAATAAAACTTTTTTCAACAAAAAAAAAAAAAAAATAGTTAAAATATGTCAAATCATGGGGTCCTACTTTTTTTCCTTTCTCTAATGGCTGTAACCAAGAAACTAGCAATATTGAAAGTTTCCCAAACATTATCCAGCATCTGTAAATATACTAATGCAGGCCTTACCTGCATGAAGCCTTTGAAAATAGGTAATATAAAACATTTACAAATGTGCAAATAATGCTCGCAGAGCATAACAAAGTGCAAAGTGTCTTGGGTAGAAAAATTATCACAGGAGCAGTGTTCCAAATCCCTGGGGCTCTGCCAATAAAAAGTGCAAATAGTTAAATCTAAATCTTATTAAAAGGAAGCAAGGGTGGAGCTTAGTTACTACATCTAAATGCGGCTGCGAGATTGATCAAAAGAGTACCTTTTAGGCATCATATCTCTCCGCACATTAAACAGCTCCACTAGCCACCTGTAGCCAAACGTATTGAATTCAAATCGCTGACTGTACCTGAGAGGTGACTGTCCCAGCTACATTAGGAAACGTATTTGTCCCTATCTTCAACAACGCTCGCTAAGATCGAACTCCCAGAACCTGCTCTGCGTACCTCAATACGCAAAGGCACGTATTGGGGGCAAATACTTCACAGTGGTTAGGAGTAGATTATGGAACTCTCTTCCAGTCAAGCTTTGCCTAATTAAATTGGAATCTGAGTTCAGGAAAGCGCTGAAGACCTGGTTATCCAACCAGAGCTAGTCTCTCTAGTTTTATGCCTACCTGCTTGTCTGCGTTATAGCCGTTACACCTCTGTTAGAGGTAGCTGTTGTGCTTTATAAATGTACTTTATTATTATTATTAAATAGGGTTCTTTTGCGAGGTGTGTTTTCAGTAGTTGGTGGGCTCGTTCCGTTGGTTTCATCAACTCTCTGGCCTCTCTTTCAGGATGTATCATATATAAGTAGGATTTCTTGGCCCCAGATAAATCTTCCTTCAATAACTTATCTGGTGAATTAAACAGCTCAGGACGTCCTAATTGCGTCTTTAACCTTTTAACTTAGCTCAACCATGGGATACTACTTGCTCTGTCCATAGCTAGACAAAGAAGCAAGATCTCACGATTCATTTCTAATTCAGGATTGATCCAGGTCATTATCCATTTAAGTAAGGGGGCCATTCTGATCAAATCTGACACAAAACCAATGCCAGTTTCCTGTTGAATAATATAGGAAGGTGTTGATTGTGGATCTGATAGCAGATTTCTAAAAAATATATTTTCCACTGTTTGGAGATCCTTAACTTCCTTATATCCCCAGATTTCTGAGCCGTAATTTGAGATAACAATACATTTTGCACTATATTTGTTTAACATAGCTTGCACCGGCTTCGCTCCTAACCTATGCACAAAATCGAAAACCAATACTGTCAATATTCCCATAGCATTTCTTTTGGCTTTCTCTTGCGGTGCCCATGCCCCCTATCATCGAATAGAAAACCTAGGTACGAAAATGTAGCTACCCTAGATATTTTGTTTCCTTAACAGTTTTGCATTTTGGGTTTTCTAAGTCTAGAGCCCATAATCATTGTGTGAGATTTAGAAAAATGTACATTTAAATCCAGCGAACTCATAAAATCTGCAAAGGAACTTAGGAGACACTGTAGGCGGACCGCTGTTCGTGCTAATAAAGCGGCATCATTTGCATGTAAAAGCGCTGGTCTCAGCCGCTCCCCCACTCGTGGAATATCTTTGCTGTCTGCACCCAGAACTGAGTCTAAATTATTAATATATAGGGTGAACAATAGGGGAGCTAAAATTAACCCCTGTCTAACTCCTCTAATGATGCATGTTCCCTGTGTATGATTGCCCTTTTGATCAAATCTTACTGTGGCAGTAAGGTCCCTTTGCAGATAGGACAAATATTTTACAATGTTCCGATCCATGCCCAGTTCAAGTAATAAAATCTTAATTAGGAACTGTTTACTTGGTCGAAGGCGGAGGACAGATCCATGAAGGCCAGGTGTCGTGTCCCTTTCTTGGCAATGGTGTATTTCCCTGCTAACAAATGCAGGAGTGAGGCCCTCATTCCTGTGGTAACTTCTTCTAAATGTGCACTTTTAGATGAAAAATTATTTTTGAATACTAATAATATTTATGATGATTCTAGTCGTAAATGGTGAACTATTATTAATGTTGCACTTGAAAAAAAATTTATGAGGTGTTTCAAAGAATGCTTTTTAAATACAGTTTAGTTGTGCCACATTTTTCAGAAACACCATCTAAATAATATGAACCCCATTTTGTTGTTCTGTTCATCTTGCTCCTGCTTATTACCTCTCATTATCAACGTCCCCTGGTGTTACTTCTCTCCCCACAGTCTTCACAGAGTACAGGACACTGTGACACAATTGGCTATTTTCCTTGGAGAGCATGTATCGTGAATGACACTTTCTTCGTAGGCTGTATGTATCATTCCTAAGGACACTTCCTCTAGAAGTTCCAATGTGAACCTGATAGCATACACTAAAGTAGGTGTCTTTGTTTGAAAATGTTTAATATTATGTTGTACAATTCTGGGCTGTGCTGTTGCTGTTGAAGCTGCTGAAGTTTTCTTTTCCTAAGAAATAAGTTAGTGTTATATGTTTGTTTTTGACAATCTTGACTCTGATTTCCTCAATATGTGTTATCACTAGTCATGTCATTGTAAATTTGCAGTTTTTGCTTAGCTTATTGCCTATTTATAAAAGGTGTATAAAACCCCTTGGTTTTGGGTGTGAGCCAGAGACCTTCTCTTTGCTTTTAAGGATGCTTTCAGTGCTTCTTTTGAGTCAGACAGAAACCTTCCCTATTCCCCTAGAGAGGGAAATGGACTCTACAATGCGGGCTGAGCCACATATGCTATTTTCTCGCAAGTGTAACCATGCTTGCCTGAACCACACATTTGCTTTAACCAAGCATATTGTGGTTAAGTCAGATAGCAGTCTAATGTTTAGGATGGGCAGGGAGAAGAAGAGGAAGCGTCAGAACAGGAAGTTCCGGATAGGTAAGTGGTGTTGGGGTCGGGTTTGGGTAGGGTAGTTTTTAGGGGTGGGGTTAACTTTAAGGACTCAGGGTGGGAGTGGGTCTGGGTAATGTTTGGAAGCAGGGGCAGGATTTTAGGGCTCAGGCGGGTGGCAGGGAGGAGGGGTTGTTTTAAGGGCTCGGGCTTGGTTTGGGGGGATTTTTTTTGAGTGGGGAGGTTTTAGGGCTGGGGTGGGTCAGAGTATTTTTGTGAATTAGGGCAATGATTTAGATCTGGGGCAGTGGAAGGGGTTAGGGCTTAGGGAAGGGGGGACTTGGGTCAGGGTAGCCTATGGTAGGGGGCAGGGTTTTAGACCTTAGGGGAAGAGGAAGGTGTACTTTTAAGAGCAGCGCAGGTTTTAGGCCTCAGGGTGGGGGGTGAGGTGGGGGGATAGGATTCTAGGGCATAGGGCGGGAAGGGGGGTCATGGTAGTGTTAATCTTTACTACACATATCCCTTTACCAATCATGCCTTTACCACAAAATTGCATGTTAAAGGCATGTGTGGTAAAGGCATGCGTGGTAAATGAATGTATTGTTCAGACGCATTCATAGTTAGGGCAGCGTAGTAGAGGCATATATGGTTTAGCCATGCGTGCTTCTGTCATTCAACCCTCTAGAGATGCTGTTGAAGTGTCTTGAAAATCTGGCTGATTATTAGACACTTTTCATTTCCCTCACAGGACTTAAAGATTTTCCTATTCCTCTAGGGATCTTGTCCATTCGATTTATGGTTTTTGCTGCGTTAGGGGACTTAGAATAATTCAAATTTCTGATTATTCACTCTGTAGCTGAGCCTTCATGGCATATAGTTTGCATTTATCTGTAATGCTTAATTTGAGATTTTTGAAATTACGTTTTTTAATATTTTTTCTCCTGATTTTGAACTCAGTTATTGACTAGTCCCAGTTACTTATTGCTCTGATCATTTTTGTTGGATCTAATGATAAGGAGTATGGTAATTCTTATAGCAAGATCAACGGAGCTCGAGAGAAACCTCTTAGGTAAATTTTGGGGTGAACTAAATATTGTGGTGTGTCAGAATATTGGCTTTCTCTTTCCACAACTTTGATAGCAAATTATGGTTGCATAAGAGCACATCCTCATTTACTGGGGACCCCTAGAGTAGCCCCAAACTTTTCTAGAGAGTTCCCAGTCTTTAATGCCCAGTCTGCAGGAGAAAACAGGTTTAGGAATTTTGCCAGGAGTTCTGATGTTGGAGGCTCCTGAGAAGTGCCTTCATGAATGATTTGTAGTGTAAGTACAAAAAAGGTTCAACTGATTTGTGGATGGTGGATGCATATTTGATGTATGCTTGAGTATGTGTTTGAGCAATGGATTTCTGTTTTTGTTGTGAGTTGTTTGGATATCTGATGATGATTGTGGGTTCAATTGGTTGGTTAATGGTTTATTGATGTATTATTTACATTTGTAAACACATTTGAAGGTCAACTGGTTTTATTGGTTGGTTTAGTTATCAGATTTTCAAAATCCAAGATCTCGAGATATATTGCTTTACTTGTTTGGAATAGTGGTTTGTAATGTGAAGCGCCACATAAATATTGATAGAGATTCTAAACTAAAGGGGGCAAAATTACAAGAAACCAAAGCAGCACGGTGCCGCAAGTTATTTTGCTGCTCCGCGCTGCATTAGTATCGAAGCACAGGGATGTGACATATTTACAACAATACATCGCATCTCTGTGCCTCCCCCCTGCGCTGGATCACAAACGTCTGCCATTCGCCGGTGCAGGCACCCTCGAACCATGGTGCAAGGATGCCTGCGTCCTGGGGAGATTGTTTTTGTGCAGCAAGGGGCATTTTCCTGCACAAAAACAATCAATTCAGGTGATTTTCTCTTCTAAAGCGTACGTAGTGAAAAAGTACAAATGAGGAGAAATTAAAACATTTCTCCTTGTCGCACCCCGCTACACCACCCCTAGCATTCTGAGGCATTTCCAGATTTACGATTGCTCGTAAATCTGGAAATGCATCAGTGGACATGGGTGTTGTGTTGGAACACCAACACCCATATAACGTCCCTAACATGCAAAGTGTTGCGTGAAATGGGGAGATATTTACAAGCACAGGTAAAGTCACGCAGGGTGGATTTACGTGTACTTGTAAATATCACTCAGCAGGCTGCGCCGCCGGTGTGTCATGCAACGTGACGCACCGGCGGCACAAGGGGCTTGTAACTCTGCCCCAAGAGTTTCTTTTGTAGGTTGAGTGCTGAATTTAGGTTGGTGATTATTGCTTTTGAGTGCATAGGAGCAAGTGCATCTATTAGGGTGGATAGCTGTTGGATGGGAGTCTACCTAACGTGAATCGTGGATTAAACTGATTTTTCCATTTCTCGTTCTTGATTTTGTCTCAATCGCAAACAATTTGATTTCATTGTCCTACTATTACACTTTTCAACCTATCTAGGGTAACAGACACTTTTTACTTAGGTATTTGGTTTTAAAACAGGTTTTGCAATTGTTTTCCTGTTCATGGATAAGTCGTGTTGTGATGGGTTAGGGCTCTGATTGTTTCATTGCTGATGAAGACACACTGTGATAGCTTGAACTTTGACAGAGCCATGCTGTGATTGGTTGTTGTTCACTAGTTGTTTATGAAAAAACTGAAGGTGCACCACAAAAGAGTCCAATTCAAGTAGGAATTTCAAAGTATCTCCTTTATTCTTTTTTCTCTAAAATAGAAAATGTTAAAAATCCAGCCAACGCATTTCGTTCCATATAAACCTGGAACTTCATCATGGCTTTGAGCCGTATGTAGTGATATATTTATGGTACCAGTGTTAATCGCTATTTCATCAGTATCAAATTCCATAAGGATCTCTCCACATTAATTCATCGAATTGTGTGTTAACATACAATTAGTACAGGACGGGCTCATCAGCTCCCAAATTTCTTACCTAGATAAGTCTCCATATTTAATTTCCCTTCCTGTCTAAAAACCATCATGCCCTCAACGCAGGTACCCTTGCACCATAGTGCAAAGGGGCCTGCGTAGGCGCACAGCAGCATATTGTGTGCCGGCACAGGGGAAAAGGACAAGAATGCTCCGTATCTCATAGATATGGCGCAATTCTTTTTTCTTTTCGTTTACCATAGCACAGCACAGCAGGAAGGCCTGTGGCGCTGCCCTAAAGTAAAACCTCATAAATGAGGCCCTGAATGTTTAAGGTAAATTCCCTCTGATTCAAGAGTTGAGTTATTCCCAGTTTTAGCCTGCCTCTGGATTTAAGGCATACTGTCAAAGATGAGGTATGGTATTTTTCTGGAAAACAGATTGGATTTATTGAAAGAGCAAAGCCAATCAAAATCAAAGACAAACCAGAATATTGGGGTTCAGCTCCCACATGCCTATTCTCAATACCCCCATCAGTACAGCACCTTCCCGGAACCATGCAAACATGCAGCCATCAACGCCCTCCTGACACAACCAAACTCTTCAATTACTCACTTAGGGGCATATTCTCAAGAAACGGCGTTCAAATTATCGCCGCTTTAGCGTCAGGAAACTGCCGCTAAAGCAGCGATAATGGGCTTGATGATATGCCCTTGAGAATTCCCATAGAAGCCCATGTTCTGGTGTCAACATGGGCTTCTATGGGAATTCTCTGTGGCATATTATCAAGCTCATTATCGCCACTTTAGCTGCAGTTTTCTGCCGCTAAAGCGGCGATAATTTTAACGCCATGCTTGATAATATGCCCCTAATATCCCTCCTTCCCCACCCAGCCAAAGTCCTAGAAAAAAAACTTAAACAATCACCTCTCCGACCACCTCACCAAACACCATCTTCTCAATTTCACACAATCAGGATTGAGATCCATGAAGCGGGCAACTATAGACTCACCCTTTAATGGATCTGCTTCCTCCTCACCGGAAGAACCCAAACCATCACATGCCCCACTATGCCTCTGAAGTACAAGATCTTATTTGCGGAGTCCCATAGGGCTTGCTGCTAAGTCTAACGCTTTCAACACCTACATGACTGCACTAGCCGACATCATATGAGCTCACAACATAAACATCCTCCCTTTCTCAGGCGATATGCCACTGACACTGTCCCGCTCGGACAAAACACCCAACAACGAGGAGCAGGTTCACCATATGTATGAGAAAAGTAGTAACCTGGATGGAATCCAATTTACTCAAATTGAACTTGGACAAGACGAAGGTGATACTCTTTGGGAAAAAGGCCTCACCATGGTCCTCCACCTGGTGGCCAACAGACCATGGACCCACTCCCTGCTCGCAAGTGAGAAACCTCGGAATAATCATAGACAACAAATTAGACATGACCACACAAATCTACGTAGTGGTCTCGACTTACTTTAAAACACTAATAATGCTGGAACAAATCTTCAAGTGTCTACAAGACAACATCAGGAAAACAATCATCCAAGCCCTCTTCACAAGCAGACAAGACTATAAATGTTGATCTTTGCTATTGTAAGTATCTTTGTTCATGATATACATGTGGAATAATTTTATAGCAATAAATATCAGGCCTGCAGGGAAGATGGCGGATTGAGTCCGCTCAGAGGAGGGCACCGCTGCTGACTTCCGCGATCACAGCCTTCCGTCCGGCGCTCCCCCACCCCGTGGCTTTTCTGTGAATGTGGATGCAGAGGATAAAAATGAAAGGGACATAAAGTAAAAAATTTGCAAAGCACCCGGTAAACCCGGTATCTCAACATTTACCTGGAGGATTGGAGGCAGGAGGCGGGAGCAGTGGAAAGCAGCAAACGAAGACGCCATACCCGGTGGTTGCAGTATAAGTGGCGGAAAACGCGGAAAACGCCTTGATGTGGTGGGTGTGTTCGGCAGCCGTTCGCAACAGCTTCCTGGTGAGCAGAGCCGAGCAGTGGCATTCTCTCCATCAATCGGCAGCTGCAGTACTTGGCACCATTACTAGTGGCTCTAAGTTCCATGTTTGTGGTCTTGGGACTGTTATGACTCTGCAGCGCACTGCCGCTATCAAAGGAGGTGGGCGTACGGGCGATTCTGCAGTCTTGGCAAGAACGGTGGGAGAAGTAGGAGTCTCAGGAGCTGCAGGATCTTCAACAACAAGGTCAGCTTTCTTTGAGGGGAGTTCAGATATTGGCTCAAATACTTGTAACAGGACTGTGGGGTAGCAGCAGAGGCAGACACATGACCTCAGTTGGGAAGACTGATCTTGCGCCTGCTGCGGTTGGGCAGAGCTGGAGGGCTTCTCTGGCCTTATGTATCCCAAAGAACTATGCCAGGGCTAGAGATGGCTGATTCCCTGATGAATGCGATACATGATGGACAGGGCGATCGGAGCGATTTCACAGCCGGCTCCATTATAAGCAGTGCAGTATCAGTCTTCAGACAGCAGGGGAACGCCAGGGGAATGGTCTCCTGGCTGTAAATGGTGGTTGTATCAAAGGAGAAGACAATCCAATAGGCTGTAAGAGGGTGAGGGAGAAGGAGAGAGTCACACTGTGCATACACAACCAGGTGGGGTTGAATGTGGTGACAGTAGTCTTTGTACACCGTCGGCGGTGCAACCCGCCTTGTTAATAAATCCTCAGTTACTGCCCAGTGATGTGAACTCTCACTCCCAAGGTGATCTGACTTTTGGCTCAGAATTTCAAAAACAGTCGCATATACAACTGCCGTTGTGCAGTAACAATCCTAAAGCAATGCTCCTGGGTGGTTTTCCTCAACCCCATCCGGCTAACACGGTTTTGGATACTAAAGATGGCATCCGGCTGGAATTTGTGGCCCCAAATGCAAGTGGCCGGGATGGTGAGAATGAGGGGTACACAGTGACTGAGGTTGTCAATGCCACATTGGTACCAGACGTATTAAAGGAACATTCTCCCTTGGGAGGGAGAGGCTTAAAGGCAAAAGGCACAAGAAGCACTAAAGGGCGCTAAAGGTGGAAAAGGCAGAGGCAATTCAAAGGTGCCACTTTCTGCTACAATCGGGTGACTTAAGGATAGCGCCCCAAACAGCACTAAATCTGACTCTGGCTATAGCCCCTTGCGTAAATGGGTGGCATCAAAAGGTGAGGTTAAGGCCATTATTTCACGTCGTTCCAATTCTTGCCATGTTGAGGCTGCCGCACTTAGCACCCCTATGGTACCTTGGGGTGCTGAGGGGGGACCCACCAACATCAGTGAAGTCGACCAGTCCTAAAGGGGACGGGGGTAATAATTCTGAGGTAAGTGGGTCAGAACCCGCTTTGAGAAAACCTACGGCATCTAGAAATCTCATGGAGGGGCCACCCGCTTATCCTGTGATCCCACTTGAACAGGAGGTGGCTTTTTTGTCTACAATCATGCAAGCACTTTCCATTCAGAGAGCTGAGGCTCAGGAATATTACCTTCAAGCTAAAGTGGACAGCCTGGAGATCAAAAAAGCGTTAACAGATGTCCCCTCCAAGGTCACCACACTGTCTTCAGATGTTAAGGAGCTTCAAGAACGGGTGGCAGAGGTCGAAGAAACAAACAATTCCACTACTAGATGTGTCAAATCTTGCGAGAGTCAGATGGCATTTTTACAATCTAAAATTGAAGACCTTGAAAATCGTCAACGATGACATAATTTGCGCATCTTCAGTATACCGGAGGGGAGTGAAGGCTCTGACCCAAGGGCATACGTAGTTAATCTATTGCAGCAGGTGTTTCCAGAATTGGCGGATTGGGACATGGACTCGCAAGTTCAACGAGCGCATTGACTACCTTTTAATATCAGACAAAGTAATCAAGTTAGCTCGCCTCGTCCGCGCCCAATTTTGGTATTTTATTGGCATAGTTCTGCTGCGCCAAGCAATTTATATAAAAGCCCGTCCCTCTACCCGAATCAAAGTAGACTTGATAACCCTGTTTGTGCGTGCTGACTTATGTAAATCGACAATGGACAAGCGGTTGAAGCTTCGACAGCTGATCGATACCTTTAAGGTAGTTTGTTCCCAAGTATTTCTACAGGAGCCAGCACGGCTGAAAAAAATTCAAAATGCACAAACGTACTTCTTTGATGTTGAGGAAAAAGCAAAACAAGCACTCTTAAAATATTAATCTGAGCATAATGGCTAGAAAGTAGAGAGAGGGGTAGCTATGTCAAACAATGTGTTGAAATGAGCTAGGGGTAGCTCTTCACTTTTTCTTATCTTTTCTTTTGGCTTCTGTTATATTTTTCTTTTCCTTTATGCCCTCTCATATACATTTTACGTGTTTGTATTCTTTTTTGTGCTTCACGGTTAATATCTATGATGTATCTACATTCTATACTTTAGTTCATACACTGTTGGGTGGAGTGGGTGGAAGAGGGAGGCTGGGTGAGGGGGGTTGGGTTGCTCTCCATTGACTGTCATCCAGTGACAGTCGAATAAAGGGAATGATTCTCTTCCGTAGGTACTGGGGGAGAGGGAGGCCGGGGTTGGATGGGACGATGTCCTGACTGCGATCGGATCATTGATATGTGTGTTGAGGGCGGGTGGGGGTGGGAGGGGTTTAAAGAGCCAATCAATAGAGGGAAATTTAGATGTTGTACACAATGTATTTGATTCAGAGAACAGGTTGGAGAGGGCTGTAATTAAATTAGGTAATGTCTGAGCTGTGTTGGAATGTTGCGGGCTGAATCAAGATAGGAAACAGCGATTAATTGGGGAGGAACTCCGTGCATTTAAACCACATCTACTCGGTTTAACTGAGACTCATCTTGCATATAAAGACAGGTCATTGTTACGCTAACTTGGGTATGATACAATAGTATGCACGTCACAAACAGTTTCAAGACAGGGGTAGCTATAATGAAATCTAGGAATGTAGCAGGTACTGTATTACGAACATTAGCTGACACCAAGGGTAGGTGGACGATTGCTCAGTTATTGATCATGGGCATAAGGTTACGATTTGTGTAGTTTATGGGCCGAATTTGGATTGTCCTGATGTCTTTGATGATTTAAGTTTTGAATTACTAGGGTGGTCTGGGGTTTTGATTATCATGGGGGACTTTAATTGTATTATGGACACTAAAATGGATACTACTAAGCACGGGTTAGAATGACCAAGAATAGGGCTGCCTTATTATCACTATTACATATGCATCAGCTTGATGATGCTTGGAGGATACTCAACCAATGCTTCCAGGGTATATGTTTTATTCTTACCCACACAAGCAATATACCCACATCGATATGACTTTTGTTAAACGGGCCCTGTTGGAAAACGCTTGTATAGAAGTGTGTCAAAAAAAATTACATCTGACCGCAACCCAGTAATTTTAACGTTGCAGAAACAACTGGGTACTAGAAAGGAAGTCCGTGTTTTTTCATATCCCAGACACTTACTCAGTAACCCCGAATATGTTAACCACACTAGAGGTATATTAAAGGAATATCTTAATAACAATTTGGGAATCGCTAATATCACAATAGTGTGGGATTGTATGAAAGTTTTTATTAGGGGGGTGATGTTACAGTTTGTTTTGGCACAAAATAAGCAGGAAATTGCGGCGGTAGAGCTGGATCGTCAGGAATATTTAGACTTGGAACACCAACATGCTAGGGCAATTGGTGCGAGGGATCCGATGGCACAAGCAATATATCTTCGGCTTTTAAAAGTTAGGTCTAAAATCAACAGAGGACTAGCGGATAAAATAGATTAAAATTACCATAAGTACACAACTCTACAGTATGAATATGGAGAAAGGGTGAGGCATATACTGGCAACCCAAATTAAAATAATAATAATAAGGCCATTTCTAAAGCGCCTGGCTGCACTAAAAATAGTGTATCCCTGGGCTAGAATACTGCTATATCTCAAGAGACAGAAGTAGGGGAGAACGAAACAAGGGTCAGAGGGAGGAGAGAGAATTAGAAGACTGGAAACAGATGAGTTTTGAGTTTTGCCCGGAATCTAGTTTCTGAAGGTTCCATTCGAAGATCGAGTGGTAGTTTATTCCAGTGTTTAGGGGCCAGGTATCTGAAAGAACGGCCACCCATCTTGGCTCTCCGGGTACGGGGGAGTTTAAACAGCATAGCTCCGGCCGACCTCAGGTTTTTGGTGGGGCAGTGAATTGTGAGGAGTTTTTGCAGATAACCTGGGCCTTTGCCCTGGGCGATGCGATGCGTAAAGCATAAGGCTTTAAATTTAATGCGTTCCTTGACCGGAAGCCAGTGAAGCTTTGCTAGAGCATTCTTCCCAGATGCTCTACGAGGCAGGTTGAGTACCAGGCGGGCAGCAGCATTTTGCACGCACTGCAGTTGGTGTAGGCCTTTTTTACTTAGACCTAGGAGTAGGACATTGCCGTAGTCAAGATGGGGTGTGACTAGGGCATGGACAAGTGTCTTTCTGGCGTTGATGGGGAGAAGGTCAAGGATTTTACGGAGGGTTTTTAGTGTGCTGAAGCACCTGACCGTGATTTTATTGACCTGAGACCTGAAAGAGAGATCCGAGTCGAGCATTACTCCAAGATTTCTGACAGAGTCCGCGGGAGAAGGAAAATTGCCCAGTTCCGCCGGCCACCACATGTGCGACCAGGCAGAGGGGGATTTACCAACAACCAAAAGTTCAGGTTTATCGCCATTCAGGCGTAAACAGTTGTTATTCATCCATAATGCCACTGATGACAAGCATTTGGAAAAGTTACTGGCATCTTCCGTATGGTCGAGTGACAGCTTGATCATCAGTTGGGTGTCGTCAGCATAAGTGACAATATCCACCCCGTAAGCTTCAGCTATATGAGCCAGGGGTTCCATATAATGGTTGAACAGGGTAGGGCTTAAGCTGGAGCCCTGTGGAACCCCATGGCTCAGCTTCCGGGGGAAGATTTGAAAGGGGGACAGTGCATCTGGAAACTTCTGTTAACCAGGAAAGATTTTAACCAGGCATGGGCAGGTCCCTCCACTCTCATGTCAGAGAGGCGAGACAGCAGCGTTGTGTGCAGCACGGTGTCAAATGCTGCACTGAGGTCTAATAAAACCAACGCTGCTGTCTGTCCTTCGTCCGCCATCTGTCTGAGTCACTCAGTGGAATAGAGGACGGCTGACTCTGTTGAGTAGCCGGCTCTAAACCCCGATTGAGTAGGGTGGAGGAGGGATTCCTTCTCCAGGTATTTCATGAGTTGCCCGTTGACCACTTTTTCCACTATTTTTGCACAGAAGGGAAGAAGGGAGATGGGACGAAGATTTTGAAGTTGGGAGATGTGGACGTTAGGTTTTTTTTTCAAAGGGATAACCTGGGCTGTTTTCCATGCATCAAGCACATGGAATTCTTGGAAAGAGAGAGTAACAATATGAGTGATCTGATCGATCATACTCTCCAGGACTCCCTTACAGCGATTGGGGGGGCACACGTCACAAGGGGAGCCAGACTGTATGCTTTTAGCAATGTTCAGCAGTTCCTGTCTCTCAGGTACTTTAAAGCATGTCAGACGGGGTTTAACAGTGGAGTTATCTTTGACTACCATATGTTTACTGGAGGAATCAGCTCCGTCTGTGAAAGTGGCATATACTTTGTCGACCTTGCCGACAAAATGATCGGCTATGGAGTCGCATAGCTCGCTGGAGTAGGTGTCTTGCGCTTCGAGTCTGGTAGGGACCGTTAACTCTTTGTAAATGGCAAAGAGTTCTCTGGTGGGGTTATCGGCAGATTCTATTCTGCCCTTAAAATAGTCACCTTTCGCTGCTCTTACAAGTTTGTGATATTTTTTTAGTTCTGTTCTAGTGTGACTTACTTTCTAAATTGTAGCTTTTCCTCCATTGTCTTTCCAAATTTTTGCATTTTGCTTTAGCTCCTTTGAGTTCTTGAGAGAACCAGGGGGCAGTTTTGGTCAGTCTTGCTGGAGGTTTGAGTGTCCAGGGTGCTACTGTATCTAGTGCATTGGACACCCAACTTTCATAATTGTCCCACGCCTTCTGCAAGGTGTTGCTAGGGGGCGGGGATGTCTCAAGTAGGGCAAGCTTGAATGTCTCCTGCTTGAACTTTTTCCAGTCTCTACGTTTCTGGGGTAAGGGATTGTTAGTTCTGGTATCAGAAGGAATACCTTCTATTTCAAATGGAATGATGAAGTGATCGGACCAAATTATTCTGATTGGGGCGAAGACGTTAACACCCTCCCAGTTAGCAAATATGGGGTCCAAAAGATGCCCTAATTGGTGCGAGGGGGATTTGGATTGAAGGTTAAGCTCTAGAGATTTCAGTGCTTCTGCCACAGCCTGAGCCTCCCCACAATCCATATTATCAAAGTGAAGGTTGAGGTCACCTAGGATGAGAAATTGTTTGTACTGAAGTGCTGGCTGGGTTATCAGTTCTGTGAGTTGTTCGCCGAACTGTGCAGCCCCTCCAGGCGGGCGGTATATAAGTAGTCCGTTTATGATGCTTTTGGATCCTGCTTTTATTGTGAAAAAGCCGCTCTCGCTATTAGGTATTGTAGCCTTCAGTAAGGTGCACTCTAACTCAGTTTTATGGATAAGAGCTAACCCCCCACCTCTCTGTTTCTGTCTATCTAATCTGAGTAGGCAATATCCTTGAGGAGTGGCTTCGAGAGCTTCAGGCGACGAAGCAACGTCTAGCCACGTCTCGGTTAAAAAAAGTACATCAGGACTTCTTTCCGTTAGTAGATCATAAATCTCTGATTTATGCTTCTTCATGGATCTGCAGTTAAGTAGCAGCATTTTTAATTTAGCTGTCTCCCTTTTTCCTTTCTTCAAGAATTGAGGAGTGTACTTACAGGTCTCACAGAAGAAAGGTAAAGAGTCAGCCTGCAAGGTGTGGTAGCAGCTATTTTTAAGTTTCGGGCATAGAGATAGAAGTTTTTGTCTAGTATAGTGTATCCTATGCCTGTGAGTTTCCGTTCCCGTCATGTCCAAGGGTACAGATGAGCGAGGGGATCCAGCCCCGATCCCCGTTCGGGCGCGGACGGGCGCAGACGGGCTCGCCTTAGGCACGCAAACGGCGCGCCCGCTGCGCTCGTCTGCTGCGCGTCCGGAAAAAGCCCACGATTTAAAGGGATGGAAGACGGCGGTAGGGGGGCGTGGCCTCAGGAAAGGGGCGTGGCCTGATGTTTCGCCGGTAATGGCGGCAAGGTGATTGTTTGGTATGCTTCCGCGGCAGCGCTAAGATCCGCTGCGCGGGCTGGTCAGGAGCGTGCTAAAGCCCTGAAATTATGCCAGGAGAGGATGTCAGGTGAGTTAAAAACACAAAATCGTGACACTCAAATTTTTTTTAAAAGTTAAGGGGTCGAGCTCTCGGCTTCCGCCTCAAGAGATAAGCGTTTCTGAAGGGCGCTCGCAATCAGCGTCCTTTATGTAGTCTCGGCAGGGGGCGTGGCCTCAGGAAAGGGGCGTGGCCTGATGTTTCGCCGGTAATGGCGGCAAGGTGATTGTTTGGTATGCTCCCGCGGCAGCGCTAAGATCCGCTGCGCGGGCTGGTCAGGAGCATGCTAAAGCCCTGAAATTATGCCAGGAGAGGATGTCAGGTGAGTTAAAAACACAAAATCGTGACCCTCAAATTTTTTAAAAAGTTAAGGGGTCGAGCTCTCGGCTTCCGCCTCAAGAGATAAGCGTTTCTGAAGGGCGCTCGCAATCAGCGTCCTTTATGTAGTCTCGGCAGGGGGCGTGGCCTCAGGAAAGGGGCGTGGCCTGATGTTTCGCCAGTAATGGCGGCAAGGTGATTGTTTGGTATTCTCCCGCGGCAGCGCTAAGATCCGCTGCGCGGGCTGGTCAGGAGCGTGCTAAAGCCCTGAAATTATGCCAGGAGAGGATGTCAGGTGAGTTAAAAACACAAAATCGTGACACTCAAATTTTTTTTAAAAGTTAAGGGGTCGAGCTCTCGGCTTCCGCCTCAAGAGATAAGCTTTTCTGAAGGGCGCTCGCAATCAGCGTCCTTTATGTAGTCTCGGCGGGGGGCGTGGCCTCAGGAAAGGGGCGTGGCCTGATGTTTCGCCGGTAATGGCGGCAAGGTGATTGTTTGGTATGCTCCCGCGGCAGCGCTAAGATCCGCTGCGCGGGCTGGTCAGGAGTGTGCTAAAGCCCTGAAATTATGCCAGGAGAGGATGTCAGGTGAGTTAAAAACACAAAATCGTGACCCTCAAATTTTTTCAAAAGTTAAGGGGTCGAGCTCTCGGCTTCCGCCTCAAGAGATAAGCATTTCTTGCTGATCAAAAGGCTCGATCTAATGTTAAATTAATCAAAGGTGATGGCGGCCTGCCTTTTACTCAGCCGCAGGATATTGTGGAACAGTTTAGACTATTTCACTCTAATTTATATTCAGAGTCTGAGCCATTCAATAAACACATCTTCCTTGAATATTTACAGGAAGGTCACATACCCCAACTCGACTCTGTTGAGGCTGTAGAGTTACAAAAGGACATAAAATTACTAGAGTTTGAGGAGGCCATAAAATCTCTGCCTTTGGGCAAAGCTGTTTGTGAAGACACCATACTGTTAGAATTTTATAAAACCTTTAGTGATTGGTGCCGGTCTTTATGCAGCTTTGTACGGATATTACTAATGGGGGCGAGGCCCGTGCCTCATAGAGTGTTACTAATATTGTCATATTCCCTAAGAAGGGAAAGCCAAGTGACAATAGAGATTCTTATCGACCAATATCTTTAAATAATGCCGATGCCAAAGTCTACTCAAACATTTTGGCTACACGTCTCGCTCCTATAATCGACAAACTAGTTTCGGAACAACAGCACGGCTTTGTCCCTGGGTGAGATACGTTCATATTAGTACTGCAATAACTGCCTTTGATGTCTCTGGCAAACTTGATAGACGGGTAGGGATGATTATGTTAGATACTGAAAAAGCATTTGACAGAGTTGCTTGGGAAGCTCTCTGGTCGATTATGCGTACATGTGGACTTGGCTCTCGGTTTATCTCCGCAGTGCAGAAGCTGTATAAGAAGTCGGTAGCAGCTATTAAACTGAATGGTATTACATCTGCTCATTTCACAGTCCAAAGGGGGATTAGGCAGGGGTGCCCACTGTCTCCTTTGCTGTTTGCTTTGTACATCGAGCCGCTTATAAGGCATTTGCAACAGGATAGAGGGATTCCCCAGTGTGTCTTAATGGAGTGGAACTTAAAGTTACTGCATGCGCAGATGATATTGCAGTCTTCTCCACTAATCCTGGATAATATTATACTCCAGGCCGAACAATTTGGCTTCTTTTCGGGCTATAAGTTGAATGCAGCCAAGACACAAACAATTCTAAACTTTCAATCTGAAAATATACCTCCCTTACTAGGGGTTACACAAACAGCTACATAGCTTGGTGTCTGTCTCAGTAGCAAATTCAATGACATTGTAGCTTTAAAATATGAGCCACTACTCAAAATAATTCTGGATAAATCACGTAGTTGGCATCGGCTTCCTATTGGTATTTATGGAAGTTGTAACATAATTAGAATGAATGTATTACCTAAATTCTTATATTTATTTCACTCGATACCTTTAGGGGTTCCTCAGTCTTTTTTTAAATGATTAGACAGTGCCATAGGTAGCTTCATTTGGGGGTATAGACGCGCTAGGAGGGCTTTCCGTCTTATGAAACTTTCATATATACAAGGGGGGTTTAAGCTCCCAGATTTCAAGCTCTATTATTGGGCTTCGTTTCTCGGATGGATTAGGAGCTTGCTGTCTGGAACGGAAGCAGATTCGGCATATTTTTACAATCAGTTAGCCTGCGGTCCATTGATTAGGTTAATGTTATATAAGACCTCTGACCCGAATTATTTTAAACGAGTTAAGTTCAAGACGGTCAGAGATATTACTAAGGCCTGGCGGGATATTTGCAAACAATACTCATTGCCCCGTGTACATCAATATACGTTGCTATGGGATAACCCTATGTTCCCTGAAATATTCCATGATGTGATTGGGAAGGGGTGGCAAGAAAACGGCATTAATCAGATCGGGCAATTGTATGACGAATGTAGGTTTCGGTGTTTTAGTTCATTAAAAGCTGAGTTTGGATCAAGGCTCTTTTCAAATACTTGGGGGCATATCAGCAACAACCGGCGATAATTATCGCTAAGCGCACTTAGCGCTGGGATAATTATCGCCGGCTAGCGTGGATTTTTATCGCTGAGATAGCGTGCTATTAGCAACGCTTATCTCAAAAGCAATAAAAATCCTAGCGCTAACTACGAAACGTGAGATTATCGCTGGAAACCCAGCGATAATCCCACGAAGTTTGGCGATATCTTGCTGATAGGGCCTCACATACTTAGCCGTGATATCCACCTTACATAGGATATCATGGCTAAGTCAGTTTCAAAGCAGGCGTAAGGAAAGTAGCGATAACAGAGGTTATCGCTACTTTTCTAGTTGCTATGCTGCTTTACGTGAGGCTTGATAATAGGAGAAATGTCGCTTAGTGACATTTCTCCCGTTATCCTGAGGAGGAACGCCCACTTTGCATCTCATTAGAGATGCAAAGATGGGCGTTAGGAATTCAGGCGCTAAGGCAAGGTTTCACGCAATAGCGTGACCATGCTAATATAGCGATAAAGTTATCGCCGCTTTTCGGCCGAAAACGGCCGCAAAAACGGCAATAATTTTATATCGCCACCTTGTAGATATGCCCCTTACAAATCAGGTATTACTTCGTCAGAGGTTAAAAGCCATTAGTATTGCCAAACTCATTGGAAAAACTCTCAGGAATCTATAAGAGTTTTGACCGTGTCGCAATCGGTGCGGCTTATCAGAAATTTCTAGCAGCTGCTAACAATGATAGTTTGCAAATAGCTACTAAACTAAGCCGGATTCTCAGGGCTGATATAACGGCTGATGAAGTACAGGAGTCAATGGGGGCATTGGATAGGGCGATAACCTCTGTTGACTTGAAATTACAGCAGCATCGTACAATTTATATGCTGTTTTGCACACCAGTGATAATTTCTAAGAGGGCAGGTCCTCAATCCTCTGTCAAGTCATACTGTCCGAAATGCCAACTATATGCAGCTGACTTAAGGCACATGTTTATCGACTGCCCTGGGCTCAGTAGATTTTGGACTGAGGTTTCCAATATCCTTACTCCGTTTTTGGGTCAATATTATCAGCTTACTGAGATGGAAATATTCTTGGTGACCAAATGCGATGATGCCGGGCATGAGAGCCTGTTAGCAACTATCATTTTAGTATGAGATTTGGGCTTTACTTAGACAGGTATACGAGATGGAGTTCGCTTTGGCAAAGGCCAGAGGGTCTCGTTCTTGGTACAAATTTAATAGGACATGGGCTAGCCTTCAATGGGACTAATGAGGCACTGTCACTCTAGTATACACATATTTGTTTTGGTATTATTACAGATTTATATAGTTTTTTTACATATATCTTAGTCCTTTTGCTTATTGCTCTAACTAACTTGTTGAATTAGGAAAGTATTGATTTGTTTAGAGTAATGGAATTATGTTTATCTTTCCGACTTTGATTAATAACTTGTATACAATTGACGTATTACTTATATTGTTCCTTTTTTTTGTTTTTCTGTTTGTTCCTTGCCGATTGTATTATATGGTGTTGTATTTATGGCTCAAAAACAATTTAAAAAAAAAGAAAGGAATAATTTTATAGCTAGTATTAGCCGATTTGACTGACTGACTATGGAAACATCCTTTACACAGGGATTACCAACTAGCTCACAAGAACACTGCAGACCTTCCAAAATGCAGCAGGCTGGCTTGTCCATTAACATTAACATAATATAACATGACATGACATAACATTAACTTCACATAACATTAACTGAGCATAACATTAACATTAACATAACATTAACATTAACATTTACATTAACATTAGCATTAACATTACAATAGAATGACCCTAAATTAAAGGTCTTCATGTCATGAGCGATGTCCAAGTTCTACTCGGCAGATGAAAATATTGTTTGATAGCTATTGGTCGCTTGAAGGAGTACCGTTGTTGTAAGCAGGATCACAAGGGCATAGCTTCACCCATGGTTGTCTAAGTTGTACTTCAGCAGCCCCAGTCCAGCTTCATCACACTTCACAAAGTGTAAGGTAGACCATAAGCATTTGGAGTGGTAAGTGAAGATCTCAGGAGAACCTGGTTACTGGCTGCCTTGGCTCAGTTGGAAAGCAGTGAATGGTATTGCCACTGGTGCCGACAAGTCCTAGGGTAGAGTGGTAAGTCATGAATTGTCTTTGAGTCTTCTGCTGGTTTAGTTTCCCGTCTGTCTTGGGCAGACATGAAAAGCTAACTGGGGCCTACTATACGTTGGTGTACTATTAAGCCTAAATTATGCTGGAGGAGGGTTGAACAAGAGATCTTGTAATCTCTGGCACCCTATGAGGTGTAACCGAAGACAAGATGGGCCCCTCAACATCCTTGGTGGCTAAGCTATGCCCTGTATTATGATATTGCCATTTGCAAAAAGTGCTCATTAATTGCAAATGGAAAATAATTTTGCTTACCAGCCTAGGCACTGATATGTCAGTTCACACAGTAGTGGGTTGCAATGCAACCTAACCCATGAAAATTCATGAAGCAGGTTACTCATTGTGACTCTCAGCAATTGGATGCTATCACAGTGATTGTGGCTTGCTGGGGTTAGCAGATCGCCATATCAATGATCACATTTATAGAAAGTAAACTTTTTTTTCTATGCAGACAGTTTTTTTTAAAGAAACAGGGCTGAAATACACACCCTGGACCACTGCCTACACCCAAGAGAATTTTTAAATATTTTATAGCTACAAATACAATCCCACAGTCTGGCCCAAACCCTTGCCTCTATCCACCAGATTAGCATAGATCCCATGCAGAACTATTTTCCCACCTCTGTGGTTTCACCCACAAGTGTAGTGGACCTATTGGATTCTTACTCCATTATATAGTAGATCTACCTTGTGACAAAGGGGCCTATTAGCATGGTGGGCGGATCACCACAGCCCAACCATCGGTGGCGATCCGCCCACCAAAACACCCCGCTGGATGGCCTTTTACCCCCTGCCACATTAGCATGGCGGGAGGTACCGCTGCGGACGGACAGACCGTCCGCCGATTTTCTGCCAGTAGCCAATAGTCACAATTGCCTACTGGGTGGAAAAGGCCTTTAATATGGTGGCGGTGCCTTGCAGGCACCGCCATCCATATTATGATGTGGGCGGTGTCATGCCTTTCCATGGTGGAGACTCCGCCATGGAAAGGTATGCGGGAATCACTTTGGGGGCCTGTTGTGGGCCACCGGGGGGGTGGAGGGAGGCTGCACTTGGGGGGCTACCACATTGGCATACACAAGGTGGCAGGCACCTCACGGTGCCTGTCACGTTGTGCATGCCAATGCACAACATGCATTTTCTACATTGTGGCGGGTGCTGCTCACAGCACCACCCGCCACAATGTTGAATATGCGGGATGCACCGTACCACTGGCAGCCGGTCCCAGTACCGCTAGTGTGGCGGGCGGACTGAAGTCGCCCGCCACCCTAATGGACCCCAAAGTCCTGATTTCAATGCAGTAACTTCCATTTTCATCATTCCTAGCTACAAATTTGCTTCTTCTGCCAACAATGTCTGCATTAGCTGACTTTCAGTACTGGACTTAACACCGGAGAACTTCAACTGGATGCAAACTCCAAGTGAGTTCCAGAAACAAACATACAGAAAAACTAAAATATTTAAAGGCAGCCCCTGGGAGAACACAAAGAAAATACTAGCTGAGATAAAGGAAATGCAAAATGTTTTAGTTGAGTCAGTGTGTGATATCAATATTATTAATGTATCAAATTGGGTTGTTATATTCAATTTAATAACACTGTCATTGGCTCAGAAACACATAGAGGTGTTATTATTGCATATTTGTACTATTCCTTAAAAGCCCTATTCAATTGTGAATTCAGAATTTTAATAAGTATTAAGGAAAATACACTTTTAGAAAGTTGCTTTTCCCTGCCTAAGTTTCTAGAGGCTAATTTTGTATTAGCCTTCAGCTACAGCCCTCTGAGTGCTTAGCCCTGAATGGGGTGTGAAAAACTGGTGCCAGAGCAGAGACAATGGCTTGGGTTTCGGGTGGAGTTTCTGTTCCTCTGACAGGATGACCATTTGGGAAGTGCCCAGGAACTAAATTAACTTCAAAGGGTCATCGCTTGACACAATCAGATGTCAGGTAACAACTTCACAGGCCCCTATTTTGTTCCCCAAGAAGCCAAGCTCCATTCACAGTGGACAGGGAGTTGTCCTCAGAACTGCTCTGATATGATCACAGTTCTCAAAATTCCTTTCCATTTGCAAAATGTTGGTGCACAATTTGCGACCAATTTTATATGTTAAAATTTCAAATTTCAGGCCCCAGGAGCATTATTCAGAGTTTTGAGAACAGGGTAGTCTGTCACAAACGTGGCAGATGTACCGTCCACCATATTACCAGTTCACCATAGTAAATGGCACTTGTAATCTGGCAAATGGAACATCTACAAAGTTCATGAATCAGTATCTATCCACCCAACTATAAATAAGGCCCTCACTGATGATTCAACAACTTGAAGAAAACATAGATTTTTTTTTACATTGTCACTGAACAGCCTGCTTACCATGATCCGTCCTGGCAGTAGTTATTACCCTCCCATTGTATTGATACTACATCTGTATGATAAACTAACTACATCATTTGAAAATCTTGTGTGGGAGAAATGTTGTGGATATCTAGGTAATTCTTATGGTCCTATGGGGGCTAAAAAGCAACTTATCCCTACTGCGGCTAAAAGCTTTGCAAGTTCATGCTGAAAGACACACATTTTTATAAAGTTCTCCTTTAAGGATGGTGAAATATTGCCAATTATCAGACATTGGTATAAAAACAGCGATGTTTGAGCCTGGAATGCAGATATGTCATCTGTTCTATGGGTTGTATAACATTACAATGCATGGCATTCCAAAGGAATGCTTTTACAACATGGACATTACAATGCAAAAAACCACTATGACGCATAATTTTACAACAAATTCCATTACAATGTATACCACTACAACGCAAATATAATAAACTGCAAAAATAAAGATTTTCACCCTTACAAAATAATTTGGAAAAAACTATAAAATGACATTTTGAAAATATATTAGAAAAAGATTTCTAAAATAAACATATTCAGTTACTTACATGGTTTTAAAAAACACAAACAACATAATACTGATACAAAACGACAAAGATGCACTGCAAAAGCAAATTTACACGTGTCTTTTCTCTATTACTACTAATAACTCTAGATGCCTTAATGGAAACAAATGGTTGCTGTTCTAAAACACAAAAAAGTCTAATTAAGCATTCCATTTTAAATACACTTTCTGTTACATTTAATTTCTACATTTAAAATACAATTGAAAACATACTTTGTTTCCAATTAACATTCAGCACATCAAAACGTATAACTTGAGCCATCCAACATTTTGTGCCCAGTGGATCACTGACTTTCCAGGTGTTCACATGCATCAGAGCACAGAGCAGAAAAGAGACACATTGCTTTGGAACACTGCCACCTAGAGATCAAGGGGCATATTATCAAGACAGGCGATAAAATTATTGCCGCTTTAGCAGCAGAAAACTGCCACTAAAACGGCGATAATGGGCTTGATAATATGCTCTATGGAATTCCAAGTGAAGCCCATGTTAGATGTGAAGGACATCTAACCAGAGCTTCAATTGGAATTCCATAGAGCATATTATCAAGCCCATTATCGCCGTTTTAGCGGCGGTTTTCTGCCGCTAAAGCAGCGATAATTGTATCGCCTGTCTTTATAATATGCCCCCAAGTAACTTAAAAAATCACAGCAAACACACATACGTATAATAAAAGATAAACCCTGAATATTTTTTATTAATAATTTTTTTATTACTCACAGACTTCTGCCTAACTCTATATAAAGACACTTTAAATAGTAAGTGTTTCTTAAATTATTCAACTGCTAATTTAAAAAAAACATTTTTCATCACTATCTATTAAAGAAACATTTTAAAAACTAAATTGCTGTTATGGCATTGTTAAAAAAAGAAAAGTAGTATAACATTAGCAGTCAATTAGAAAATTAATACTCAAATTTTACCTCAGGAAAGGTGCTGGATGGTGGTGGGGGCAGATTTATTTTTTTTTTTTGAAAAACCTTTATTGACATTGCAACAATAACAAGTATGGGCCTACAACCCCCGGGGCCGGCCGCTAAGCAGTCAGAGTAACAGAGATCAAATTTTATCACAGGCAGCACCTCGGGGAGCAGAATCTCCATGCTAGTATACTCTCGGCCACTGAACAGCCCAAGTAGGAGACCAGGATACAAAAGGTTTTCATTTTATAATAAGGGAGGATGGAAGGATCAGGTGCCAAACAGTTTCCCAGCAGCGAAAAATGGCAGGCGGAATAATAAACGTCAACAATAAGCAGCAATCTATCTAATCAATGGCGCTGAAACAGGAAGTTCAGGATGTGGAGGAATATCACGGCCATTTGCGCCTGCAGTCCCCTGCCCTAAAACCCAGAAAACACCACGGAAATTGTGGCACACATGAAAAAGCAGTGATTAACAACGAAGGAGTTCTACCATGCTGATCCCAGAAAAGAAAGACAAAGAAGAATAAGAAAAGAAAAAGGATGCCATGGAAAAAAGGGGTTAAAGACTAAAGAATCCCCTCCCCCAACCCCCCACCCTGCACCTCTGCAGATGAGTACGGCCCCCCCCCCCCAGCAGTGTGCCTGTCGCCCCGGAACCAGACCCGAAATATAGAAGAAGCAGAGAAAAAGGAGTAAGAAAAGAAACCCCACCAGACGGGGGGGTAGAGAGAGTATTAATAAACTGGAGGAGGGCCTTCAAAACATGCCCCCGGCTTCTCCCTCCCGCACAATATGTCTTCCCCCAAAGCAAACAATAAACAACACAAAATCGACCATGTCAAAGAAAAATGGGGAACATTATGCACCTATTACACTAACAGTTATGCCGTGAGAGCACGCAACCCCTGAGCCCGCCCGCCTATTAGATGACCACCTCTGAAGGATCAACCTTATCCTTGGCCACTCTTTGCGAATCTACCCAGGCATACCCATCGACCCAGTGCCATGTCCAATGTTACAAGGAAGAGGAGCGTCCAAAAAGACCAGGAAGCGACACACACAGGTAGGGTGGAAGTCTCTGAATACCAACACAGTTAGCATCATGGAGGGTCGTCTTTCCCAGTGCTGCCCCAGGATCTGCACTGCACACAAGGTCCAGGAAGGCGGAATCAGCCAGAGCAGGCGACCGTTGCTTGAATATTGCCTGGGTCGCCGGAGGCCGCGCACGGGACAAGGCCACCACCCCCCACTCAGGTCCAAGACCTCCGGAACAGACCAGACCCACAGCCAGCCGATCACACGTTAGTATACAGTCCGGAGTTTCCAGCTGTTCACTATTCACAGGGGCGGCCACGACACTGTCCTCCTGTGTGCAGTGCAGAAAGTCCCTGTGTACCTGGGGACAGGCAGGCCGCAACTGTTCCGACGCTGATGCCACACCATCAAGCTTACTCCCCAGTACCCAGGCGCCGCGAACCAAGGTGGAATGAAGGGCACCGAGAGCTTCGAGAAGGTCACCGTACCCCAGCACAGCTCCCGGCGCTCGCTCCGCTACGCTCCTCATAGTCGCACACTCCCAATCTTGCCGCGACCCAATGTACAGGATGGTAGACTTCGTCCTATCAAGATGGCCGCCGGGTAGGTCCAACCCAGATTGGGACCGGGACTCAGGGACAAGCGCCTCAAGGTCCACGTCACTGGAAACAGGGTGCCGGGGGCAGGCAAAAAATATATCCGGTGTGTGGTCACGGGCAACAATCATCCCCACCACGGACCAGCGCCCGCGAAAATCCGGGAGCAGCCCGCAAGAATAGGGGCGAGTTACGGGCGGCGTCCGGGCAGCTCACCGGCGAAGGCTGAGGCAATCACCGGAGAATCTTGGAATTGCCACCTCGGGCATGCACTCGTTCCGCTACGCTTAGTGGTAGGAACGACCACGGCGAAATGTAGGCTGATATTCGCACTGCTCCGGTAGTCCGACTCCACCCAGTCACCAAAGGCCGCTGTTGTTGAACTGCCGCCCGGCCATGTTGTCCACTCGAGGTCCCGGTTCCAGGGCGGCACAGGCCGCAAACTTCAAATGGACATTTCTCCGGCGGTACCGCCGCCATAAACTTCGGAGTCACACGATCGGTTGCCGCTCTCATTCACCAACACGGGCATATAGCGCAGGCTAAGGATCTCATGCAGGATATCTGTGCGGGATGCGGAGGTTCACGGAGCCGGGAGCCTACGCTGCCGTCCCGGTCGCCATCTTGGCTCCTCCCCCGGGGGCAGATTTAATATGAATACTCTGACATGTGCTTGCCTCAGGGAAGGTGCTGGATGGTGGTGAGAGACAAATGTACTATTCCTACACCGAGAGGTGCTTGCCTCAGGGAAGGTGCTGGATGGTGGTGGGGGCAAATTTACTATTCATACTCAGACAGGTGCTGGCCTCAGGGTAGGTGCTGGATGGTGGTGGGGGCAAATTTACCATTTCTACTCCGACAGGTAATGGCCTCAGGGAAGGTGCTGGATGCTGGTGGGGACCTAAAATAAATAAACCAATTTTTTCAGGTATTTAACACAGAAATGTACAATGACCCCTATTTGTGCTGCCCTCGAATAAAGAACACAGAATGTACTTAAATGTTAAACAAATTAATGCTTAAACAGTACATTTCACTTTTATATTTTTCTAGTTCTTTTCAGATCTGCAATATTATTTGCAAGAGAATCAGAGCTTCAAAAAATACACCACAACACACTGCAATTAAAACCCAGAAGTACAGGAACATTGAAATTGAACAACAGGTACAGGTTTGATAAAAGAATGTATTAAGTCCAAACAGTTTTTGAAACTGTACCCCCAAAAAGTATGTAGTATGTCACAACTAACTACAGAAAAAAAATATTTTTTTTATTTTTATGGGTGTAATGCAAAGCAACCATCCTCAGGAAAACAAAATCAATGAAAAATATACAGTCACTCTTTTCATTTCTCTACAGTTCAAACCAACACCAGTGTGAAGGCACACATCTACAAAATCAATGAAATTAAGACCATCAGAAGTAGCTGAGCACACAACAAGCCACACTATACAAGGTAAAATTGTAGACACAAATCAATAAGCATAAATAATAGGTTTTTTCGCAGGTTTTAAGAAAAAAACATTTGCATGCAAACATAACCTTTAAAATAAGAATGTTCTGAGCAATTTAAAAAATTTTAATTTTCAAATAATGAATGGCAAAACATTTTTCATTGCAGGCTATTTTAAAAAGTACATGTCAGAACACAACCATAATAAAAAATTGAGTAAAATATTAAATAAAGGCTCACATATTTTCAATGCAGTAAACAATTATTTAAAAAAATCTGACCCAAGTTCTTTAAATATTGAGATAAAACATAAGAGATGCATGGGTTTTTGAAACAGGGTTTGTTCAATGGTGCCTTTGCCACATTTACTGGCTTAGTATGAAGAAATACAAATATATTGTTATGATATGCAGGTCAAATGAAAAAAATTGCCCTTCCAAATTAATATGCATTGTCTGCAGTGTCAAGTATTTGGAACTAATAATAATGTAATTATTTATTTTAAATACATTATTTAAACATTTTGAAATGGTATCAGTCAAAGATGACAGTTACAGATTTCCAGTTGGCACGGGAACATACAGTGCATAGCATTTTAGTTCATATAAATAAAAAAAGAAAACAAACCCATCATGTCTGTGTCTTATGGAAAAGAACTTTCAAGCCACCCAGCTAGGACTGACTCTTAGCCCCCGACTGAACAATCCCCTTCCGCCAAGCCAATATCAACTAAATAGGGGAAAATGTTCTTACTCTACCATGGCCATCAATGGAATTGGAGGAAGACTAAATGCGCTCAAAGTTTGTCTCTTCTGATCTGTGAGAAAGGGGATCCACACTCTCCGAAAGAGGGACACCACTTCTCGTAATGCCGTCTTTCACCACCACAAATCTATTTTGGGGGGATCGGGGGTTGGAGCTCTCCACCTCTGGGTCACTGTTAACCTGGCTGCCAAAAACAGCTGGAAAGTTAGTTTGCTTGTGGAGGACAATGACAGATAAAGACATTCTTCATCAACTCCCCTCATCCTGGGCACCTAGCTTGCCGCTTGCCAGTGGCCTCCCGTTCCTGCTTGTATCAGCCTGATTCAGGTGCAGCTTTTTGGCCAAGTGACACCATCACTGCCCTTGTTTTCCTTCCTTGGATTTTCCCACTCAGTGTTCTTCCCACAAACAGAAGCCCTGGCCACCCCAGTACCCACTTAATGCAGGCCGCAGCGCAACTGCATCAGTAGGCACTTGGGAGGTACCTATTTTGCCACTTGAAAGTGGTCTCTAGTTCCTGCTTGTTCCAGCCTGATCCAGTTGCTGTCTTTTGGCCAAGTGACACCACCACAGCCCAGGTTTTCACGCCTGAGTTTCTCTTACTTATCGTTCTTCCCGCCAGCAGAAGCCCCGCCCTCCCCAGGACCTACTGTTGCACCACGGGCCATGGTTTGGCCTGCGATGCTGCCCGCTTTGTCCTCGCAGGCCATGGTGGAGCCCGCGGTGCCTATCCCTTCACATCGGACATGTTGGGGTGCTGCGCAGTGGCCCGCTGTTGCTGTTCTGGTGTCAGCAGAACATTCTGTGATGCCTGTTTACTTTTGGTAAAAAACAACAGGAGTATGACCCATAAACCAGGTTGAGATCTGGGTAGATAAACGAAAACAAACAACAATGTCTCAACTGTTATCATTAACGAAGACAAGTATATATGCATGTACAAGACTTTATTTTTGGTGTCGGGCATGCCACAGAACCATGCGGTGCCCCGTTGTTGATAATTTAACATGTTGGAAATGCCCCAGCTCCAGTCTTGGGACGGTGGCTGCCTATATAAAACTCTGTTGGGCACATTTTTCTCTTACCTGAACTTAATTCTGCCTTGGGGCCAACTTGTTGCCCTTCATCTTCCCATGATTCTACAGTCTTTGTCCCACAAGTCCATGGGAAGGGTTTTGTTCTACCATTTTTAAATTGGCAGCCCTTTCTATTCTTTTCATTGTCTTTTCCTTATCCAAGATGGTGACTACTTACTCCCTGTCATGTCACTTCCTGTCTGTGAATATATAAGGGGCTGAACCTTTCCTTTCGTTGCGTTGCAACACTCCCTGCTCCAGCTGGTGTGTCCTCGCTCCTGTTTGGTGCCTTTACTCCTTTTTTGGTGTACTTTTTCTTTCCAGTCGGCGCACCTTTGTTTCCTGTTTGCACCTCCAATTCCAGCTTGGTTCCCTTTTTGCCAACCCCATTTGCTTGGAATTCTGGTCCTCAAAGTTCCCTACTCCTTGCTGGTGTTCCTGGAGTTTCAACCTGCAACAGAGATTTTTACATACGGGTTGTTTTCCTCTTGGGACTCCTTCTGGAAGGCACAGTCTGCTCAGGCTTTTCATTGAAGACAGCACCGTGGCTACTGGAAAGGGTCACACATACCCCAGACGAAGGATTCCAAAAGTGACACCTACTTAATGCAGGCCGCAGTCTGATTACACAGCAGACATGCGTAAATCAAGTCTGTCTGTACCCGTCCACACCTGGACCACACCCAGCACTAGGAACACTGGCTCCACAACCATCCAAGACAACACCACAGACACCATGGAGCCAAAAAATGCCACCACTACTCCATACTAGCAAAAACGCTTCTGCCGCACATCCCCCAGTAGGACCTTTCTCCTGCACCCATTGTGATTTTACATGCAGCACTTCGGATGTCGACACCACTGCCTCCAAACAACCTCGCACACTACCATCCCACACCAACTGTCCGCCATGATCCTTAACGTCTGATCCCTCGGGAAATACTCCACCAAAATCTTGGGCCTCCTCTATAGCAACACACCCAACCTCTCCTTGACCGAAACATGGTAAACCCAGCCTCCAAATCAGACATCGCCGCAACCCTCTCATCTGCCTACAAATTATCATGCACCAGGATTGAATCAACAAACTAGGTGGACAACTTACGATCATCTCCAAAAACACAAATGACTGCAATACCTCCAACCTCACGGAACAGCTTCACTTCAAAATATGAACACCACCCTCAAGGAAGGCCTCACCTACCATTCCCCTGGCCTCCGAATGGAATTCTGCAAGCCCACTGCAAACTTTATTGCTCCCCTCTCCATCAGATCAACCAACTACATCCTCCTATGGGACCTCAATTCCTGATTGGAAGAAACAACAGACCCTAACTCCAGGACCCTCCTCAATAGACTCACTAAGCTTGTCCAAAGACCAACCCACACAGGAGGCCACACCCGCAACCCTATTTTGTCCTTCAACAACAGGATCACCACCACCCACAAGACCACTGCTCACATGGTTCCACCCCCACATTATATATTTCAAGATACCCGCTCACCAAGCTACCCTACCAGAAAAACCCACAGCATCATCAAGACACTGGAGCAAAATATCTGAAGAAAACGGGATCAATACCCTACAGGAATGCCCACTCAACCATACCGGGAACCTTAATGTCGATACCAAGTTCTTCAGCTAAAGTCATTGAGGAAGCCATCAATACCCAACTTGCAGACCACCTAGAACTTCATCAACTCCTAGGCAGCTCTCAATTAGGCTTTCGTAACAACCACAGCACAGCGATAGCCTTCATTGCAACCACCAATAACATCAGACGCATACTCGACTGAGGAGAAATGACCATACTCCTCCTCCACCTCTCTTCAGCTTTGATACAGTCTCCCACAGGTTACTCATCAGAAAGCTTCAGCATGCGGTTATCTGCGTACTGGCCCTCAAATGAGAAGTGTAGCTCACTGGTTAGAGGAGGCATACCCTGAAGCAGAGGTCAGACCCGGGACCAGGGTTCAATTCCCGACGCGGCAGGGTCCGGAGCCCAATTGTCCACGGACTCGATAATTCTCGCTTCGGTGCCCACTCTAAGCACGAGTTCACACTATGCAGCTCTGGGCAACAAGCTTGCTTAATCTCCACAACGGCCCCCCGCGGCGGGATGCCTGGCTTTCACCTTGGGGATGCCCAGTACGGGTTATCTCACAGGGAAAAACCAGGACGGGTTCCCAATGCAAGCGCCAAGATGCCCAAGGGTAAGTTGAGCGCTATATAAGAACACATAATAATAATAATAATAATAATAATAATAATGAGTGTTGCGACAGAACGCCCACTGCAACACCCATTGCCCAACCCTTTCAGGCTAAGTACAGCTTGAAAGGGTGCCTTCTTTACAACGCTGCCTTGTAAATAAGGCGAAGCCATAAAGCCACTACAACGTAAAAAAAGGTGACGTTATGGTGGTGATAGGGGCTCGTAAATGCCCCTTAGTCTATTGGGCAGATATGGAAAAATAGCCACGGACTATAACTACGAAAATACTTATAAAAATGTATCTGCATAAAGCAGAGAAACTACACCAAACAAAGCTAAGACCAAAAAACAGGAAAAATCAGTCTCTTAATTTCTCAGAAGTTTAAGAAAAAATATTGACAAAAGTAGCAGTCAATCATTCTCAGACATAAGCCCCTTGATTAGTGTGTTCGGTCTAATTCACTTGCCTCTAGTTAACTGTTAGTAACACATGCCTCCCCTGTTAACCAAAAGCAGTAACAATAGCAATGCAGCCTCTCTTTCCTAAACGTCATTGTTTCTTCCCATATGCAAGACCTCAAGCACTTTAGGACTTTGCAAGGACTATAATGTTTATGTAGCGCTTGTACGTATGCTACGTAACAGTTTTCTGTTCATCAAATGGTAAAGATCAACAGCCTGGTAACTGCAAAATGTGCTTCTTTAAACCGAACGCAATCTTAAATGATAAAAAACTGTTTCACTTGTTAATATTTAAATACCTCCATTGCTGCATTTCCTAGTAACTGGCTGAAAAAATATATGAGGATTTCACAAAACTGTGAACAGCATTCACATATAAGCTTGCAAAACGTTCTTACTAGGAGGGAAGACAATGCCTTCTTTCTCTTTAGTGACTTCCCCTTTGGACAGGAAAGAATATATGGCTCTGGAATATCCAAAGTCTTTCTTGGAAAATGCACGTCATATGCATGCCAGTTGATGTGCTGAATATATGTGTCTGTGTGGAATAAGCACTGTATTTGCGCAGGTATGTGATTGTCACATTAGGTAGGTAACCTAGGGCCTTATGCACAAAACATTTTGGCAGTCTCAAATAGCTCGATTTGTGGAACCGGGCTGGTCACATATGCAAAAAAGCATTTTCTACTGTACAAAAGCCAAATTGTTACTAAATTGCAATATGGCTTTGTGAATTGGTATTTGGAAGGGGCATGTTCAGGGCTTCCCTTCCAAATACCAATTCACAGTGATATGATTTAATGCAAAAACATGAGATGCCTATTTATGAAAAAGTAACGAAGCCCAGTGCGGCAAGTCACCTTGCTGCGCTGTGTTACTGGGAAAGGGCAGAAATGTGCCACATTTATTACAATACACCACATTCCTGTCCTTTCCCTAGCACTGGCTCACAATGGGATGTCTATCTCCAACGCATACACCCAGGATGCCTGCATTACATGCAGGATTGTTTTTGTGCAGGTTGGGGCATCTTCCTGCACAGAGCCATATTCCTGTGCAGAATTCAGCACACATAGGAAGAGGAAGTAACGAGGAGGAATCAAGATATTTCTCCTCATTATGCCTCACCTGGGAAGGCGTAGCATTTTGTCTCATTCCCAGGTCTACCAGCAATGGTAAATCTGGGAATGCATCAAAATCCATGGGAGTTGCCTGAGAATACCCATGCAATGCCTCGCCAGGGCAGAGTAACGCAACGCAGTGATTTGCGCTGCATTGTATTACTCATGATCTATCAAGCTGCACCGGGCCCCGGTAAAAGTGGCCTTGCGTGTTTTGATAAATAGCATTTTAGGGCTTGCATCACACATACACAATGTTGTGTGGTGCAAACGCCTTGACAACTCTTTTCAAGAAGCGAGATATGCTTTATAGTGAAATCAGACTTGAGTGATCACAATAACTTTCACAACTTCCTCGGAAACGTTCTGCAGTTGATCTGTTGAAACCATCACTTCGTATCCTTCTGTTGATTCTTTCCATGAATTTTTTCTCTTCACTTTAATGGTCCTTTTTCTCATGCATCATCTTTTTTCAATGTCAAGTATAACAAAAGTCAAAAAAGTTTACCAGGAAACTTCCTTCCTGTTACTGTACAATCACTGGTCAGTTATAACAAATTACTCCTTCTCCTCCTGCCCTGAAGCTGTATTTGATATTATAGACACATAGACCCAGATTACAAGTCTGATGGTCTCCTCTCCTTCTTTCTGTTACGAGATGGGTAGTGGGACAGTCACAGCCCCGCCACTGCCTCCAGGGAAGCACCATTCCCTGGCAGTGTTACAGCAGTGTAGAGACATCCGTATGCTTGGTGGGACCACCACGGTCCTGCCACGGTCCCACTACAGTCCCACCAAGCATATTAGGAGTTTCCTCTCCTCCATGGTTTTCATTGCGGTTCCTTCTCCATGAAAAACATGGCAGAGGGGTAACAAAGAGTGCTCTACAGGGCCCCTGGTGCCCCTGCACCCTGTGAATGCACCCAGGGGGGCACAACGTGTGCCCCCTGTGTGTATGCACACCAGTTTCTGCACAGAATGGACTTTTTAGTCCATGCCATGCAGGAACTGTTTTTGGTGTTCCCATTGCAGAGCTAATTTTTAGAGACACTGCTGTAGGAAGCCAAACATAAGCCAACCAGACTGGAGAAAACGCCTAATCTGGCAGCCGTTCTGACCGTGGCTGTGGCGGTGCGGCGGCGGGGCAGACCCTGTGACGCCAAAGTCAAAATCGGGCCCTTAGAGCTGACTGATAAATATTGAAGGCTTTACGTAATTCTGCAACTTGTCTTCATTTAAATGTAATTTAACAAAATGTGCTAACTATTATAATTAATTAATCTTAGTTCAAAAAAGTCAGCACCTGATTCCATTGTTACACTTCTGCTAACATAAGCAATCCAGTTCAACAGACGACTCACTCTTATTGGCGTTAGCAAACTGAACAACATCCTTGTAATACCAGTGTGAAGCTGCTTGGTCAATACCATTATTGATCTATCCCTGGTAATAAAACATACATTTAAAAAACTTTCATTGATCTGGCAATTACTCAAGACGTGTAGCCATTAACCCTTTCTCTGAATTTGAGGTAGCCACGCCATAAGCTAAGAGACACTATGGGCCTGAATATGATATTGAAGGATGGGGCACCTTGTCAGAAACGTGATGAATATCCCGTCTGCCATATTAAAAGTTCCATAGGATATAATGGAATTGTAATTTGGCGGACAGGATATCCGTCACGTTTGTGTTGGAGTAGCACTGTCCGAAAAGATTGTAATCATTCCAATGTTTCCCATATAGCGAAAAGGGGCTGCATTTGTCAAGTACACAAGATTTTCATTATCAGGAAATGAATAAAGTAATTTGTAAAACAATATTCAAAGTTTACAATGTAAGTGCAAAATATGTAGCGCTGCTCAAATGTTACTTTTCCAGACAGTGGGAGCTGCATTAGATTAAACTTGTTTAAGCAGGAGGCACTACATTACATTTTTTCTCACCTAAGATATTAAGAGTAAGTTTGACAAAGCAATTTAATAACTGTGGAACAAATTAAATGTGCATACACACTTATGAAGATAAAATTATATTCCTCATTCACAGAATCAGGATTATTATTTCACACTTAGTACTGGAATTTTGCTAGTATGATGTAATTCCTGTGAGAGTAAATGTTTTATAAGGGCGGGTTTGTGGATGTTGAATGGTGAATTCGCCAGTAAATGATAGTGCATGCCCATACAATTAAATGTTTGGGGGTTTCTATTATACTTTGCAGGTTCTTATCCACCCATAAGATCCTTAAAGATTTACTCCTGTTAAGGGAGGAATTATTGTGTATTTGTGTGCCAATTTGTCTGTGCACCTCGAATATTTGTGTTAGTGTAGGGAAAGAGTATATCCACTGGGAAAATATCTCCCTATGGTTAATAACAATAGCAGTTTGAAAGTGGAAATGTGTAAACAACAAAAAGGACTATAGATGTAAAGTTCAAAATTCTATACTATAAATGTCTCTACCATTCAAGATAGATAATGGGGAGAAAGACTTGATAATGTAAGATGGAGTGTGGAGATGTGAACTCAGGGACTCATTTATGGGGTTTTGGCGTAGGGTAGCACTGCAAGTACCTTGAAACGCTGCTCTACTCAAAGTGAAAGGACAGGAATGCACCATATTTTGCGGTGCATTCGTGTCCTTCCCCTCTGCTCTGGTGCCATTTCAGCAGGCTAGCGCCAACTCAGGCCCCCTTGCATCCAGGTGCAAGGCTGCCTGCAATGCACATTGGTGTCATTTGGGGGTTGTCAGGGGTCACAGTTGTGACCTCTAGTTTACTCCCTGCTACTCCTGGCACTTCCTTTGCAACCCCTGGCCTCAGAGTGGACACATCGTTTGCCTCCTATGAGTGCCAGGAGCAAGCTAGAGATTACAGCTGTGACCCCTGACTACACCCAAATGACGTGCATGGCCGTGCAGCCATTAATTTGGTCACCATAAAGCAATACATTTTCGTTTAAATATCTCATTTACTAAACAGTCAGCTATTAAAATGTGCAGGTCATACCATACTGGCCCCGGAATAAGATCAACATAACTGAATTTACCAATCTTTCAACTGTTACTATGCCCCTTATTCCGAATGATCCTAACACAGCTACAGTAAATTACCCAAACATGATGAATATGGCAGTTACCAAATTGGCTCTTTTCAAATCTGTAAAAAATCACGGAAATAAGTCCACAGCTCCATGGTTTTCGCCAAACATTAGTGTTGTAGACAAGAGAAAAAACGAAGAGAACATTATAGCTTAGTTGAAAGAGATAAATATAAATCACTCATCCAAGAGTATAAGGAATTAATTATACTCGAGAAAAAGAATTTCTTTCCTCGAGAAAATTGACTCAGCTAAAAACTTGTCAAAAGAACTTCTTAAAGACTGTAAAAATCCACTCTGGCTTTAATTCAACCTATGTCCTGTTGCCTAGTCAATCCTGTTGTCATAGACTAGCATGATCCTTACAAAATAAGGTAGAGGCATTCTATGAGAACATTTGACATTAGTTGTAATATTAATGTTCCTGGCTCTGGTTCTGGGATTCCAATTGTCAGGTGTACCAAGCTTGCTAATTTTCCTCTGTGTTTATGAAGAGTGAGTGATTACTCAACACACAGGGGGATATGTATAAGGAAATGGAGCAGTGCTGTGGCAAATTTGGCAGGGCCACGTTATTTCCATAACGCAGGTATGTGCCATATTAACAAGAATATGGCACACCCCATGTTTTCACTAGCGCTGGCACTAAAAGTAGCTGCCTAGCACCAACACAGACACCCTTGCGCCATAGTGCATGGGGCTGCTTAGCAGGGATGATTGTTTATGTGCAGGAAGGCTTCCCTTCCTGCACACAAACAATCAATAATGGTGATTTGCCACTTCTATGTGTGCTGCATTCGGCAGAACACATAGGAGTAGCAAACCGACATTATTTAATGATTGTTTTTGTGCAGCAAGAGACACCTTCCTGCACACAAACAATCATCAATTGTGTTTTGCACTTTCTATCTGTGCTATAAAATGCAGCACACATAGAAAGAGCAATACAAGAAGAATTAAAAGTAGTTCTCCTCGCTGCGCCAATCTTCTGCATGGTGTTAGTTTTTGGCACTGCCTCTGATTTACAGGTCCTTTTTTTAAATTTTTTAATTTATTTATTTTCTTCAATGATATAATACATTAGCAGTATAATTGTGCAAGACAGACACAATAATACGAAATACAAATGATGTCCTTTCCTCTTAGAAGCAGTTCATGGTGAAAGGAGGTGGTATTCTAGTCCAGGTTGTCATTGTTTTCTTCTTTCTGTTCTCAGAACAATAAGGCAGTCCTTACAACAAAATTAACATTGATTATGGCTATGACTACACGTGCGATGAAGGAGCATACTGTATTGAAGTGCCTGATATCGACATCACCATGCCAGTGTATAGACAGTGTATCATGTTACTTGGCGTATTAGGGAGAGGGGTGAGGTTGAGTTGCCGGCCCGACATGTGCCCAGTGCGTACCACATGGGCTCTTTGTGTTAACACCTCTATGGCGCTGCTACTTCCGGACTGTCAGCAGGAGTATCTAGTGGGTGCATTATAAGGTAGCTTTTAAGAGAATCCCAAATGTCTTTAGGCCGTGAAGCCTGAGGAAGTAATTCTGCATAGTTAGTCAATTGTTCCTGACAGTACAGTAAGTCAATGAGCCATTCTTTGAACTTTGGCGCTCTTCCTCTACCCCATCTTCAGGCCACGTGGCATTTGGCCATCAACAAAGCAGTAGCGAGATAGCAGCGGTGTGGTTTAGGGATGAGTTCGGTGTAGCCTAGCAAAGCAACCAGTGGAGTGCATTCTAAGGAAAGTGTTGTCATCTGTTCCAGGGCATCAAAGACCTGTCCCCAATACTCATTCACCATTGGACATTCCCAGGCTAAGTGAAGGAAGTCAGCTCCTGGAGTGTTGCATCTATCACATCTATCTGAGTCTTTCAGCTTGTATTTGTACATTTTGGCTGGGGTGTAGTACAGGCGATGTAAACATTTTACGTGCGTGATGCACAATCTGCTGCTGGCTGAGATTTGCTTTGATTGTAGACAACAATATGTCCAATGTTCATCCATAAGTTCGTGGCCTAGCTCTGAGTTCCAATGCGCACGAGAGGGGCATGATGACACCTCCTGCTGAGTAGGTATGGTGTGGCAAAGTGTGGGGACCACGTGTCCTAGAGAAGTAGCTTGTAGCATCAGATGCAAAGGTGCCAAGGTGGGGGGTTCCTGAGGGAACTTCGGGGTAATGGAACGCATGCCTTGTCGGAGCCGTACATAGAGGAATACATCCAGAGGAGATCGCTGGATCTCATGAAATACTTGCTCTAACAACCGGAACGTCCCATTGCGATAAAGGTCCCCCCATGTTGCCATTTTAGTCCGCTTTAGGAGCTTAAGAACTCCCGTCTCTTGAAGTAGTGGGGATGATATGACAGACAGTGGGATAGACAGTGCGTATAACATGGGGCATCGGAGAAGAGTCAGAATGCGATTTCAGGCATCAACCGTGCACGTAATCGTGGTTGGTGCCTTGTCCTGCTGATGAGTGGCAGCGCAAATCATGCCATTCAGAGGTATGGAAACTGCCAGCCACTGTTCTGCTGTGACCTGTGGCATGTAACGGGGGGTGGAACCAATAATAAGCGTAGTGGGCCTGTGCGCATGTGTAATAAAGTTCAAAGTTTCGAATATCAAATCCTCCCTGGGAGTAAAGCCTATTAAGTATTTTTCATTGTAGGCGTGGCTGTTTGCCTCCCCATACTAGTAGTGCCTTAAAAAAGTGTTTCCCAGGGTGGTACGGGATATTGAGGAATAGGTACAATAGCTGTGGGAGTACTACCATTTTGATTAAAGAGGCGCGACCTGCAAAGGAGAGCGGCAGTGAGATCCAGCGGGTGATGCATTCCGTAATGCGGTCTTGAGTGGTGCCATAGTTGAGGTGCAGCAGCTCCTCCCTATCTCCGGAGATGCGGATCTCTAGATAGTGCATGTCTGAATCGCACCATTCCAGTGGGAAATCTAGGGGAAATTGAGTGGCCGCAGGGGTAAGAGGGAATATTTGTGACTTCCCCTAATTGATGTGGATCCCAGATAGTTTCCCAAAGACAATAAATTCCCATAGAAGTGGGTTAATATTATGTTGTGGGTCTCTAACATAGAGGGTAATGTCGTCCGCATAAAGAGATATGAGTATCTGGTGCAAGTTGTAGCGTATCGCTTTGTCCTGGTGGTGTTGTCCCAGTTCAGCCGCCAATGGTTCAACCGCCAGGGCAAAGAGCAGGGGGAACAGTGGGCACCCTGCCAGATCCCCCTAGTGATGGGGAAGGCTGAAGATAAGTGACCATTTATGAGGACTTTGGCTGTCAGAAGTCGATATAGCAGCCGTATCCATGATAGAAACAATGGGGGGAAGCCCATCCTTTGTAACACCCCGAGAAGGTAATCCCATTTGACGGAGTCAAATGCCTTGGTGGCATCCCCAAAAACTGCCACCAGCACCAGGTCAGGATCAACGTTATGTAAGATTGAGAAAAGGTGCATAGGTTATGTGTAGTTGCTCGCCGAGGAACAAAGCCCACCTGATCAGGGAGGACCGGCTTCTCCATGAGCAGATTTAGCTTATTGGCTAGGAATTTGGCCAAAATTTTAGTATCACAATTAATGAGGGACAATGGTCTGTAAAAGTCACAGTGGTGTGCTGATTTCCCGGGTTTGAGAAGGGAAGTGATCAGCGCCTCTCTCATAGAGGGGGGAAGTTTGAAAGTCTCAAGGGCATCTTCATATACCTCTCCAAGGATAGGGGCTAGCTGTTCTGTGTACGTTTTATAGAATTCAACGGGAAACCCGTCCAGGCCATGGGCTTTTCCGGACTTCATGTGCATTATAGCTTCCCTTATCTCGGCTAGTTCAAAGGGGGCGCAAAAGAACTCCCTTTGTGAGACACCCAGCCATCCAAGCGCCACTTCCCCCAGGAAGTCGTCTAGCTCAAGGTGGTCCCGCCTGCTTGATGTGTATAGCGAGGACTAGTGTGTGGTGAATTTAGCAAGTATGTCAGTGGTGTCACGATAGAGTACATCCCCGAGGCCAGCAATCTCCAAGACATAGTTAGAAAAGCGGGGTCTTCGTTTTGTCTCAGACAAGGCCTTCCCAGGGTGCTCACCCTCCCCGTATCTACGGGCCACCCAGTATTTACCCCTAAACTTTGTCTCACGGTCAGCAGTGGCAGTGTACTTCGAGAGTTTGTCGTGGAATTCTTGTTGGGTCTGTCAGTCAATTCCTGTAGAGAGCCGCGTTTCTAGCGCTTTAAGCTCAGTCTCCAGTCTTTTCAGTGTACCCTGTTTATCTCGTGGTACCCCTGAGCTTTTCAAGATGCAGAATCTCCAGATCGTGACCTTGAAGGCCTCCAAAATTGTCTTGACGCTGTCCACGGAACCCTTGTTTCTCTGAAAAAATTCCTGGATTTCCTGTCCCAGATCAATATGGAAAGCTGTGTCAAGCAGCGCTAAAGACAGCAATCTCAAGCTGCGATGTGTATTGCCATATCCCAGGGAAGTAAGTGTTAGTTTTACGGGAGAGTGATCAGAATACGTTCTCGTAAGTGCATGGCAGCAGTGATCAATGGGCCTAGGCTGCGGGAGAGAAGGCCATAGTCTAATCGGGCCCAAGACACAGACTGCACGGTGAAATGTGTACCTTCGGTGATATGAGGATGGAGGTGGCGCCAAGCGTCTAACACTCTGTTGTCTGTCACTATGCCCTGCAGTACCTTGTGCGATCTATTATAGTGGTGCGGTGCTGGGTTGGACCTATCAACGGCAGGATTGAGGGCAACATTTAAATCCCCACTGCAGATTATGTGAGTAGAGCCAATCTCCACGATCTTACCCCAAAGCATGGTAAAAATATCAGGGGAATCGATGTTAGGGCCATAGCAACATGCCAAGGTAACCAACTCCATACCCAACCTTCCCCATGTAATACAATATCGCCCATGTTGATCTAGTAATTTCCCAGCCAGGGTAAAAGTTCCCTTTTTGATAAGTATGGCCGTCTCTCTAGAGTATGAGGAGTAAGACAAGAATATCCTGTGGTCAGCCCATTTATGTGAAAAAGTATTAATGTGCTTGGGATTGATGTGGGTTTTATGGAGCATTGGAACATGAATCTGCTGATGGTCTGGCGGTGTTTTTTCGGGTCACCTAACCCCCTGACATTCCAAGTAATGATCTGTAGTTTCTGGTGAGGTGTTGGGTTAGCCAGATGCCCTGGTGGTACAAGGTAGGCGGCACTGTGGCCCTATGACATCTGTGTAGATGATTGGAATACAACCACGATTTTGTCTGTCATGCTGTGTCTTGTATGCTGCAAAAAATTCAGAAAAAAGTCCTGTTCCCCCCCCCGCCCACTGAAGCATCCCAAACATGCCAGACCCCACCCAAAACCGCAAAAACTTCAAGAACAAGCTGCGTACAGATCTGCAGCAAAAACAAAGGGGGCACACCCTCGGTGGGGATCTCCTAGGTTCATGCACGTTCACTCCCCACCCTCAGAGAGACAGAGCGGTATTGTGAGCAGCCTCTGAGAGGGCAAAGGGCGCTTGGTGCTGATTGTCTCAAAGTCCCAGTTCGCCACTTCTCTGATTTGTACTGACAGGTGTCCTACGCTGGGAGATGTGTGTTTCAAAGTTCATTAGGCGCCGTGTCATCGCGGTGTCCCAACTGCAGTGGGGATGAATATGGCACATTTCAGGTGTGGATTACTCTGCGGTCGGAGATGCCGATCTGGGTGAAGTGTCCGGTGAGGCAGAGGTTGTATTTTGGCGTTTTAGGCATTTCAAGAAGTCATCCACTTGATGCGGTTTAATAAAGAAAGTTTGTTTACCATGATGAGTGACTTGCAGGTGGGCCGGATATAACAGCACATAGTCTATTTGGGCCTGATTAAGCTTTTGTTTGGCGGGTAAGAACCTTTCCTCCTGCACAGCCGGTGTAAAGTCCGGGTAAATAGTGAACATGTTTCCCTCAAAATGAAGTTGCCGTTTTTCCCGAGCAGCCCGGAGAGCAACATCACGGTCCCGGTGATTTAGGAGCCGAGCGATGATTGGCCGCGGCGGGCTTCCTGATGGTGGTCTGGGCCCAAGCGACCGGTGCACTCTTTCGATGATGAATTGGGAAGAAAAATATTCAGCGCCAATTGTTTCCAGCAACAGTCTCTCTATATACTCTTCCATCTTCCCAGTGTTGGTACTCTCCGGCGGGATACCAAGGAAGCGTATGTTATTTCTTTTGCTTCTCGCTTCCAGTTCTTCATTTTACGCTGCAATGATCTTCAGAAGTTTGTCCATTTGTGCCACATTTGTCTGAATATGGGACGTGGCATCCTCAGCATCAGAGATACGGCGCTCCTTTTCTTTAATGCGCTCTTCATGGCCATCTAGTTTGTGTACCGATTGGCCATGGCATCCATTTTGTCCGCAATGGAAGTGAGCCCATGCCTGACCTCTAGAAGAATAGCTTTCATATCATCATCCAGTGTGGGGGATGGCCCCTGTGTGGGTTCACCTCTGGCAGTGTCAGGATCTTTTTCTTTTCTTAGTTTTGAACAGCAACCGTGGCTGTATTACGTCCGTCTTCCTCATGTTCGGGATGCTGCAGCAATGAAGTCGGTGTCAGCCAGTGAACGAAAGGTGCCTGGCCGCCCTCCACGGGACACAAGGAGCGCCAACCGCTCCCGGGCCTCTCCAGGCAATAGAGGCAGATAAGGATGTTGTTATATTAGCAAGTCAGCTGCGTGCACACCGCCTGCAGGGCGCCCACGGCTCACCGACCCACTAATACTCAAGCAGGGGCAAGCTCAAGTCTGCGCCACAGCCAGTATTGGTGATGGAGTAGACCATGCAGACAGGCCCGTCGTATCCACGTGGGGTTCCCTGCTAGAGGTAAGTGTGAGGAGGGAGCGCCCTCACGATGGGGAGAAGTTTCACAGTGCCCGGGGCAGTAGGGTATCAGGTGGTCTTATATGGCCCCGGGTGAGGGCCCTGGAGTAGAGAATGAAGGCTGTGCGTGTTGCGGGTGCCCCTCAGCAATACCGTAGTAGGGCAATGACGCCAATATCCAGGAGGCGAAGGGTTGCGGCATTTGTGGCAATACGTGCAGCAGGCGGATGGGGCATTCAGTGCATCACCTCCGCCAGGTCGCCGGGAACGATGGCGGCATCACGCACGCCGCGGTAGCAGGACAGACACTACAGCAGTTGAATAATTATTGTTTGCAGCTCCCGTCTCATCAGGTAAGCCAGGAGGCGGATCTGTTAGTCTTCGCCTGTAGTTAGGGCTGCTATCTGGTTACCGGGATCAATGGCGGCACAATACGCACCTTGAGAGCAGGAGAAGAGCTGCAGAAGTAAGTTAATGAGCAGTTACAGCTCTGGCCTCATCATGGAAGCGGGGAGGCGGGCTTGCTGGTCTTCGCCAGGAGCGGGACGTCGCGCACTCACCCAGCTTTCTCTAGTCACCCGGATCGCTGACTGTGCCAGACCCGAGGCCTGGTCGCCTCGTGGGTGCCGCGGTGGTCCCGTGACGCGTTACGCCCAGCGGCAGTTCCAGGCTTGTCAGACCGTTTCAGCGGTGGTTACAGGATGTGATTGTAGCAGCAGTTTGGAACCCGCTACCCGCTCCAAATTCACAGCGTCAGTGCATGGGGTTGTAGGCACCTCGTCATGGTGGTTATTGAAAGTTCAGGACCATCTGGGCAGGATAATTTGGCGGAAGATTGTGCCAAGCTGCAGGAGCCTCACTCCAGTACGGCCATCTTGCTTGTGCGCCACCTAGCGCCCCCCTAGATTTACAGATCCTTTTAAATCTGGGGCAGCATCAAAAAGCAATGGGTGTTGTAGTGGAATGCCCAGAGCACACCATTGCACGCCCCTTTCACACAGATACCAGCATGAAAGGGTACTATATTTACAAAGCAGCATTAAGCCATGCAAAGTTGCTTACCACCACTTTGTAAAATTGGTGCAGGGCATTTCACCACCAGAACGTTGAAAATAGTGATGTTCCCAAGGGCAAACCCCTTGGACATATGCCCCCTAATTCGGAGGCACTTTCTGACCCCTGCCCTCCCAAACTCCTCCACGAGATTGCTGGGATAGTGGCAGGTCCTCTTACCTCCCTTCTGAACAATATCATCCTGTCTGGACACTTTCAAAATTTCTGGAAAAAGGCCTCTAAACTCCCTTAACTAAAAAAAAACAGTCTCAATCCTAAAAGGAAAAACATTCTTGCCTAATCTCACGTTTTCCAATGCCGGCAAAAATTGTCAAACAGTATCTCAAAATGAAGTCTTAGAGGGTTACAAATATAGTTTTAGGACAAATCGATGTACAGAATCGGCTTTGTTGGCAGCCTCTGAGGAGATCAGATCTGTTATGGACAAGGGAGGAAAGGCTATTGCGATCCTTTTTGACCTATTTGCAGCCTCCGACACGGTGAGTCACTCCGTCCTCTTAGATCGTTTAGAAGAGACAGGAATTTGTGGAACAGCGGTGGATCTCTTTTCAGTCTGTCGCCCTGGGAGAGTTCCTGTATAAACCCATTCAGTGCTCTGTCGGGCTCCCCAAGGTTCGAAATTGAGCCCCACATTGTTCAATGTGTATGTTGCGCCCTTAGATAGGTTGATCCGCACTTTTGGTTTTTCAACCATTTCCTATGCTGATGACACCCAAATTGTGGTGTTGATTTCCAGCGATGATGAGAATGCTTTGTGTTGCTTCAATAGTTGCATGAGCGAAGTTGTCTGCTGGATGTTGATATAATTCTCTTGAATTAAACTCTGATAAAATCAAGGTCCTCCTCTTTGGTAAGGATGTTTCCTTTTGGGATTCTTCTTGGTGACCACAACATTTGGATCCCTTTCCTCTTCCTAAGTTAAGAATTTGGGTGTGAATTTGAACACTAAACTTATCTTCTCTGACCATATCAATAAGCTCTCTTCCTCGTGATTTTTAAGAATGTTGAGGAATAATAAATAATACCCAAGACAAACTAATGTCTCTTCAAACAGCATGGGAGTTTGACCTAGGTTCAATGGAGGGAGAGGAATGGGCTTAGGCGATACAAGGCCCTAGAGAAGTGGCAATAAGTGCGAGATTCTGTCTCATACAACTATGCATATTACATAGATCATATACTTCTGGAGCATTCTTATACAGAATGGACCGTAGTGACACAGACATATGTACACAGGGTTGTGGGAAAAAGGCCACCTTTTACCACATGCTATGGGACTGCTCCTATATACAAAAGTCCTGGAGAGAGATAATCTGGATAATGGTTGAAGTGGTGGGACTAGAAGTCGCTATGGAGGCCAAATGGCATATACTGTGTTTGTCAGGTGAAGATAGATGGACTAAATATCTAACGCTTTGGCTCATGGCAGCAGTCATAGTAGCAAAAAGGAACATGGCAAGGGCATGGGGAAAGAACCAACCACCAACGGTGACTCAGTGGTGCGAAGACTTAGACTGACGCTGTGTGGCAAAAAAAAGTGGTGTTTCAAAGCAGAGGTTGTCCTAAGCAATGGGATAAAATTTGGGGTTGTTGGACGAAATATAGAGGACATTGAGGCCTGAATACTTCCATAAATTAGTTCACATTCATAATGTATGAAGTGTACTATGTTAAAGTTAAGAAACAATGGACTGTGGTGGATGACATTTTACTCATTTCTGTAATTTCGTAGTATAAATGTAAGAGTAAAAAACACCCCTATATTTGTATGAAGACCTTAATCTGTTGTATGATATTCAAATGTATCACCAAGTTTGTTAATAAAAATAATTTAAAAAAAAAAGAATGTTGAGGAAGTGCTTTACTTTCATTTAGCTTGATCTGCAGAAATCAGTGATCATGGTCCTGTTACTCTCCGGGTTGGATTATTGCAATACCCTTTATTTGGGCACTCAGCAGCTACTTTTGAATGAACTGCAAATTTTACAGAAGGCAGCTGCTCATCTTCTTTCGAGAGTACCTGCATTTAAATAAGTCTCTCACAAGTTAATGGAGCTCCATCGGCTGCCGATCAAAAAGTGAGTTGCTTTTAAGGCACTCTGGGGCATATTCAAAACAGAGTGGATAAGCCTGGCATTAGGAAAACATTGCTAACGCCACGATTCTCCATTCTGAAAACGCAGGGATGTGCTGTATTCCCAAGAATGCTGCACACCCCTGCGTTTCCCCCTAGCACTGGCGCTGAGTTCAGCTTCCTAGCGCCAATGCAGCCACTCTTGCACCACAGTGCAAGGGTGTCTGTATTGGGGGAAATGATTGTTTATTTGCAGGAAGGTATCCCTTCCTGCACATAGGCAATCATTCATGGCGTTTTGAAACGTCTATGGGGCATATTATCAAGACAGGCGATAAAATTATCGCCGCTTTAGCGGCAGAAAACTGCCACTAAAACGGCGATAATGGGCCTGATAATATGCTCTATGGAATTCCAATTGAAGCCCATGTTAGACTCCTTCACATCTAACATGGGCTTCAATTGTAATTCCATAGAGCATATTATCAAGCCCATTATCGCCGTTTTAGTGGCAGTTTTCTGCTGCTAAAGCGGCAATAATTTTATCGCCTGTCTTGATAATATGCCCCTTGATCTCTAGGTGGCAGTGTTCCAAAGCAATGTGTCTCTTTTCTGCTCTGTGCTCTGATAATTTTATCGCCTGTCTTGATAATATGCCCCTATGTGTGCTGCTTAGTGCAGCACACATAGCAGTTGCAAAACATCATTTTTTTCTTGTTTATGTGCTGGAAGGGTCACCTTACTGCACATAAATAATCATAGTCAATTTTCTGTTTCTTTGTGTGCTGGAAACAGCAAAAAACGAGGAGAAATAAAGAATTTCTCCTCATTTTGCCTGCTGAAGACCGGGTTTTCCCTGCTCTTAATTTTGGCACTACCGCCTATTTACGCCACCCTTGTAAATAGGGGGTAGCGTCAAAATCTTCTGTAATAGTTCTGATGCTGCCTTGAAGAAAAGAACCGAACCATAAGTAAGTCAAAACTAGAGACACACCTCACTACCGGAGATGTGCATAACAAATGTATGCAGTTAGCAAACATTTTTAAATTCCAGCCTGTGGATAGTAACAGCATTTTCTGATTTCCTCCAAATATGAATTCCCCACCTTCTATGGTCATTTTCTGATTTCTTTCATCTTTTCCAGGTGCTTCCTGGAGCAGTAAATGCTATGGAAAAAACAACACCCTCCATGTGTCATTTCTAGGTTTTTAGAAGAACAGCTGCGACAGTTCATCTGAGTGTTATGTTATGTTGTTATGTTATATCCACTTGATATAGTGCAGAAATCACACCTGAAGGTGTATCTCAGCGCTACACCAGCTTAGTGGCCCTGCCACAGTCTAAAACAACTAGGTCTTGAGGAGTTTTTTTTTAATTTGGCAAAATCCAAAGTGTTGTCTGGAAAGGTGTGAAAGAGTGGGGTGGAAGCAGATTTTCAGGCTGGGCTTGGAAAACAGTGAGGGTGGTTATGCTGAGTGAGAGTTTCTGCCAAAAAACGATTTATGCATGTTAGGCATTGTTGGAAATGGCCCTCTTTAGTGTGCTTTCCCTCAGCTTTTTGCTTTTGCCCCTCCTAGTTGTCAGCTGATTTATGTGCTAGCCTTAGGACTTTGAGCGCTTTTGACACTGCTATTCAGTGTCAAAGCACTGTGCTTGTCATATACATACTGGTGATTGGTGTATACATGATTGGCTGATTTGAGTTAGCTTCAAGAACCTGATCTATGGGTAAGATTTATGCCTTGGGCATGTAACTGAAATGCTCCTCCGTGGGCCTGCAGCAGTGATTGTGCCACCCACAGAGGTAGCTCTTCAAAAGTGGCACAGCTTTGCCTTTGCAGGATCTGGGTGTGCAGGTTACTGTTACTTAGCTTGGCATTTAAAAAGCTACTGGCCAAGGGTCTGCCTGCCTCGCTACAAAGGAGTACTCCCTGGTGGCAGGGTGCAATGTTGGGAAGACGTAGGGCATGTGCATGTGTGCGCTACATGCACTGGTAGTGAATGGCACCGAATGGTGTGTACGGTATGATGGGGCCTGCTTCTCGCATTGATTAACATGGGGGTTCTGTGGGAAGGCTATTGGGTGGCATTTCCTATATGCAGAAGAGTAGCCATAATGTTACCAACTAGAGAGTAGCTTGTGACGTGGGTCTGGGAAGAGGGCGCTTGCAACCCCGGACTGAGGCCACGATGTCAGGTACTGTCGTCCTCCCACTGTCGTCCTCCGGAGGTCGGAGGCAGTCTAACTCCCAGTTTGGGTTCCGCAGACTCAGCAAATTTCCTCCAACACCCTTCGAACACCACACGCTATGGTGTGAGAGCTAGCACAGGTCTCCGGTTGCAAGCTCAGGTCCCTTGGCAAACTTCCCCAGCACTCCTTGAAATCCTCATGTTATGGCACGCCAGTTGGGCCGCTGATCTTTACGAGGATACTCCTCTGTACAGTGTGATTACTGTGTACGTCGGGTGGTCCTTGTCTCAATTTATGGTCACTTCCTGGAAATGAGGAGATCATTTTGATATAGGTGAGTTAGCAATGGCAAATCCTCTCTGGTAGTGTTAGTGGATTTCTCAGAGCGACTGTCAATAGTTCCAATAAAATGTCAAGGGAGCAGACTGCAGCTTATTCCCAATGCCTCCCTGAGATCCTCTCCAAAATCCCTAAATAGAACTATAGGGAAGTGGAGGAATCCTCAGGGGAGAAAGGGGATGGGGATTGAGAAGAGACTGCCTCGTCTTCTTCAAAAGGTGTCTTCTACTTCTACTACTAACTGTTGTTGCGTAGAGTTTTTGCATACACTGTAAAACAAATTAACAATAACTAAATGTCGTAATCACCACATTCTATTGCGCTAGATATTTTTCTCTTTTATCTGTAACATACCCTTGAAGTGACTGACGATTGCTCCTCCTCTGTATCTTTTTCTTTTTATTAATTGAATTGTTAATTTTCTGATAGTAGAATAATAGTACTTCCTAATGAGCAGAAAGAAAGTTCTATTTCATGTTCGTATACTTCACACTACTAGTAAGAGTGGTATTTCTTATTTCTATGGTCTTTAAACATACTTGTCCTTAGCCTTAAATTGAAAAAAAAATATGTTACTACATTCTAATTTTCTTTAGCTTATATCCTTTCCTAGGTACTTGCGTGACTGCTGCGGAGACTCTGAAGGTAAGGAATTGGCTGAACTTCTTGTATGTCTGGAGATGAGCGAAGCAAACTGGAATTTCTTCTTTTCTTTAACATTTCTCCTCACTGTCACCTCAAGGAAACTTCCCTGTGATCTGATGCACTCCCGACTGGTCGGAACACTACTCTTTCGACGAGTGTCGAAACGCAACTCTAACTCTCTAGCCCTGCCTCTAATGCGCATGAATAAAAAGTCACCACTACTCTCCTGACTAGCCTTGGTGAAGTGCGCAGTTGGGCGGGTGCATACGAGCCTCACACTATTCAGCAGGAAGGCTGGAGCGCTGACTCTGGAACACAGGTGGCGGCCATCTTGGGAAACCGCGATCTCACCAATGCGGGCCAAGAGTGGGTTTTGAACTCCTCTTGACAATTAAACAAACAGGGGCTTTTCTTCTGTTCTAGTTACTGCCCCTATTAATTGGTAAGTGCTGTCTTGTCTTTTGCCCTGATTCCTGACAGGATATGACATTACTAATGTGGAAATGCCACTTTGAGGAAGTGGGTATTTCTGTGGTTGTGGCTCTCTGTGACTGTCAGCCTGTCTCCAACCACATCTGGAGGCTGGGAGGACAGCTACATCTGCACATTTCTGATAGACAGCCATAAACTACGGGCTCAAAGGAAACTGAAGACCTCTGACTCTGAGGGGCCTGCTTGGGACAGATACGAGGGGGTGGAATTGGCACCTGCATTCAAAGGGGCAGGGTCCTGGCCCCAAGAAAGCCTCCCAGAGTAGGATGGCATACAGGACAACATTTAGAGAGGGCCTGTGCATTTCAAATGTGGCCTTCTGAAATCATTTCATCTTCAAAAACCATTGTGGGTATTACAACTGGGGCTCTGTCCTCGGGTGTTTAGAGATGATTTTAGGATTGGAACCATATTACGCTGGTTCAAAGCTGGGACAGCAACACAAGGAACTATTGGTGCAGGAGGGACTGTAACTAAATTACCTGCAGACTTTTGGTGGCCTGGTGCTTGTCATCCTCCGGGAAGGGGTCTACCACTTGGTGGATTGTGCCTGGATGTTGCTGGCCTGTAGCTAATTGTCAACTGTCATGGCCTGGGTCCCTAAGCACTCTCCAAGGGCCGGTAGGCTGGCCTCCTGTCCGTGAGATCCCAGGGATAGAAAGGATCTCCTCATTTCCAGGAAGTGACCATAAATTGAGACAAGGACCGCCCGACGTACACAGTGATCACACTGTACAGAGGAGTATCCTCGTAAAGATCAGTGGCCCAACTGGCGTGCTGTAACATGAGGATTTCAAGGAGTGCTGGGGAAGTTTGCCAAGGGACCTGAGCTTGCAGCCGAAGAACTGTGCTAGCTCTCACACCGTAGCGTGTGGTGTTCGAAGGGTGTTGGAGGAAATTTGCTGAGTCTGCAGAACCCAAACTGGGAGTTAGACTGTCTCCGACCTCCAGAGGATGACAGTGGGAGGACGACAGTCCCTGACATCGCGGCCTCAGTCCGGGTTTGCAAGCGCCCTCTTCCCAGACCCACGTCACAAGCTACTCTCTTGTTGGTAACATTGTGGCTGGACCTGATGGGTCTCTTTGAGCCACGGCTGGCTGCTGGGAGCAACTGCAGCTCACACATCCGCCTGGGATGAAACCTTTCTCCAATTTGAAAGTGCAAGAGCTTTCAGTGTCACAGTCAATTACCTAGGGGGGGTAGTGATACTGCACTCGTGAAGGTGCCAATGGGTGCCTTGATGCCTAATATGGATGGACAAAACCACGTAACTGTTTCCTTCACTTTAGGTAATCCCAACAATCTAATCAAAGTGTCACCAGCGGGTGCAGCGTGTATCGCTGACTGGTGTAGTTTGAGTGACTGAAGGGCTGGGTCACGAGGTGTAGTCAAAACCTGTGATTTCTTGACCATTACAACTGTACAGGGTATGAGATATTAGGAATGTCGTGTTTTATGCCAATGTGATAGCGGAAAAGTGGAATACCTCTGAACAGCCTGCATAAATATTTCTGCTGTTGTTGATGTGGGAGGGATTGCTTGGATCATAAACACCTCGAGGAAATCCGCACATGGGTTTATGTCGCTTACGAGGCTGAGGGGATAATGGGGAAAGTGAATACCTATGACTAGTACATATATTTTCATGCTGTTCTGCTGCTAATGAGAGAGTTCAACAATTGCATATAACTGTACAGCATATATCCAATGTGTATGTTGTTTTGATTTCAATGTGTGTTTAGTACAAATGCCTTGAAAATTCTAACATTCCCGTTCCCAGTGATACACTGCTTGCGCTCAAGATAAATTCTGTAGCATTCAAACTTTCTCTGAGTTCAACGCAACTGTGAGAAATTGGGTTATTGACTGATGGAGGTGAAACTCTCCTCATGCAGCAACCACAATCCTTGATAGGGTGAACCAGAAAAAGTCACTGAATTAACCTGTGCTTAACCTTCTGTTGGTGTGGCATAGAAACAGTCAAGCTTAGCTTAGAAGCAATGTGTTAAATATTTATGCAGCACTTTAACCGCAATAAACGAAAAACATAACACAAGAAAAATCCCACACATTTTAGGACAATGGAGTCACTTTTAATAAATAAAATGACATCAAAACAACAAAAAATCCAATCCGTAGACCCTACTGTTTACATTGGCTAAATTGGCAGACTTCCACGCTAGCCTGAAGTCATCACTGCTCGGATGGATATTCATACCCCCTATGACCACGGCTTGAGAGCAAGACTTCGGGTTGGACAGTGTGATGGAAAGGGGGTTGTGGTCACTGTACATACTATAGGTGACCACGCCGTCTCCAAAAATTTCTAAAAGGTTCCTACAGACAAAGACATAGTTAATAATTAACATTTTAGTCCCTTCAATAAAGGTAGGAGTTGAAGGACAATGTGAAGCAATCCATTCAAACACATTACATAAACCATGTTTAAGCAATTATGGGGATAGCATTGATTCTCTACAATCCCTGGGGCGAGCCAGGACTGCCCTGGAGGAGGGATTTAAAAAATGAATAGCTCCGGATCTGCAGGGCCACCCGCCTCTAAACACAATTTTGCATTGGAATTTCCTGCAAGTACAATATTTAAACCATGATTGTATTGAAAATGGCTAAGTTCCAAATAACCAATCAAATCAAAAAGAGAAACTAATTTAGAGTTGTCCTTTGTGGAAAAGTCATCATTATAAAAGTTAAGGAGAACAAAACTGAAGGATTTGGACCACCTGACCGGGAATGCCTGAATTAGCCTGCTGTTGGTGGGGTTGGGTAAAATCGTACAGTCTAGGGTGGTTTTAAACCACATATCAAACCCATCCTGAGCTCTACCCATGCCAGAGTGGATGGTGGGGATAAAATGACGAATAAAACCATCACAATATAGATCCCTCTGGCCCAAGTCTCCTGTGAAAATGACGATATCATTAAGTAGGATGAGGTCCACCTAGTTCTTCTCTTGGATTTTGGCAGCAAGCCTGGCTATATTCCAGCTCAGCAGCTTCTCCCTATTATCGGGGCCTGGCGATGCTGGTGGGGGGGTCTGTGTTATGCTACAGAGATCAGGTCAGGCAAGGATAGCATCATACACGCCCTATCGGGTACAGAAGCTCCAATGCTACATTGAACACCACCGTCGACATCGGACTGTGGGGGGCATTTGTCAGTCAAAGCTACAATCTCCAGACAGGGCGGGAAAATGATTAATAATGGGCAGGAAGTAGTAGTCTCTTAGTGTCGATTTAAGGGCATTATTTTCCCTTGGTACACGGCCCCTCGGTCCATATCGGAAAACAAACTAGCTTTGCAGCGAACATGAGAATGTGAGCAATGAATAGCCTTGATCATTAACGTTTCATTGCTCTCCTGCATCTGAGGCTGGAGTCTGGGGACAATGGCAAGAATCCCAACAAAAGAACAGGCAGCTGGAGGTAACAGAAGACAAGTGAATTACCCCTGTGAGGCAGCGCCTCTGGCATAGATTGGTTGACAACCAGCCAAACCAGACATTGGGAGGCCTCAGAATGGTAAGTGATGTAGATAGGATGTCATAAACCACGCTGGAGCCTTCCTTCATTTAGGTAAGTTTATTCTAGAGGAACAGATGAAGCGTACACCACCACAGCTGACTGAACACCAACTGCCTACCCTAGAACACCGCTTGGGTCACCCGCACGTAATTAGAACACCACAGATGTTCCACTAAGAGAATCACAGCAGAACATAGAGAAAAGACTGAAACATATACCCTATTCAATAAGTACATTACAGATGATAACTATTTACAACACATCTTCTTCCCTAAATATTGAACAGTTAAACTACCATACAGAAATTACACATACAATAAGCATGAACATAAATAGTAAATCAAATACATTAACATAAATAATCATTCAGATAGACAGGAGGTCTGCGAGACCTTACATCTCTAATTACAACAGGTTGTTGAGCAGATTGTTGAGAATCATTACGATGAGGAACCCCCACCTGTGAGTTATCAGCAATGGTAGCATCTCCACCACCCTTCTCCCTACAACGAATTACATCTGAAGAAACCGAAGACCCAGAAGTAGCCAACAAGTACCCACTACTGGATCGAACAGATTCCACCGACTTATTACAATCACTAGATGATGTTGACCTACAATAAAGTGCTACCCTGCGAAGATTCCACTTCTCACCATTATCCAGTACAACATAATGTGGAAAAACTTCCTTGACCCCATGTGGCCCTCTAAATTTTGAAAGACCCCTTGTCACTCTCCCAGGTTTCACCTTAACCAAATCACCTACAGAGATTGTTTTAGAGATACACCCCTTCAACTCTGATTCCGTGCCTTCCACAAGATAATTTTTAATCCAAGAGGGTGCAAGCTTAGTACCTGGACGTCTTCCACGCATGAGCTCAAATGGAGATTTGCCATCCTCTTTATGAACAGTGGTTCGATAGGCCCACACCATATCTTTAACCATTTCATCAGCAAATCCCCCTGAGACACACGCCATTTGAATAATTCCTTTTACAACTCTGTTAGCCCTCTCACACACACCATTTGCCTGTGGATTATAGAGCGAAGTACGATGGTGAGTCACTCCACACCCAGATAATAATACCCGCATTTTCTGCGAGGTAAGCTGAGTTCCATTATCCGTGATCACAACTGAAGGATAACCTTCATTAAGAAATATATTCTTAAGAAACTGTATAGTACAATCCGTGGTTATATCCTTAACAAATTCCACAGCAAGCCATTTGGAATACACATCAACAATAACTATGGCAAAGCGTTAAGTGCTCGGTAATTCATCCATAGGACCAATAAAATCCAGACATACACTATGCCATGGTAATTCTGGAGTGGTGATGTGGCTCACCTCTGAACTGGAGCCAACTCTGAGTCTCTTTTCACAATCCCTACAAGCAGAGCAATTTTCCACCCAAGATGCTACCTGAGCATCCATGCCCGGCCACCAAAAATCTGCCTTTAGTCTACGCTGTGTGAGTGTTTGCCCTAGATGGCCTTCATGAGCCAATAATAACAGCTTACATCTTAAACTGGATGGTGGAATATACTTGTCACCTCTCATTAAAATACTGTCCCCACAAGTCGACAATTCATCCAATACTTTTAGAAATGGCCGTACAGGAGGCTGAACACAACTTTCCCTTCTGGATCCTAATTTTACTAACTCCATCACTTTGGCAAGAACTACATCATTTCTCATTGCAGTAAGCCATTTATCTTTGGTAAAACTACCCCCACTCAACGTTACTACATCATGAATGACAGCTACATCCCCATCCACATGCACATCAGAAAACTCATTCCCAGAGCCCTCTATTTTGACTGGGAGCCTTGAGAGGCAATCAGCCTGTATGTTACGCCAACCTTGAATATACGAAATATCATACTGATACTCTTGCAGTTTTGAGGCCAACCTTGCCAATCTTGGTGAACCCTTCCCGGCACCTCCTGGTGACAAAACGTTTACTAAGGGTTTGTGGTCAGTTTTTAGCTGAAATTTTGTACCCCACAAGTATGTTCTAAAGTACTGTCCTCCCCAAGCAGCAGCTAACGCCTCCTTCTCAATTACTGAATAGTTCTGTTCAGAAGAGGACAGAGTACATGACGCAAAAGCAATGGTTTTCTCCCCCTCATGACATTTCTGTAACAAGACTGCCCCTAAGCCTGTAGCACTCGCATCCACCATCAATATAGACATGCGCTTGATGTCAAAGGGAGTTAACACCCTGGCCTCACTCAATTCCTTTTTTATCAAATCAAAACACTCCTGGTGATCAACATTCCAACAAAATTTCACTCCTTTTTTTAACAAAGACCTCAACACCAATGTATTGTCCGAGAAATTCTTCACAAATTTAGCATAAAATTCAATGAGTCCCATGAAGGACCTAAGTTGTTCTTTTTCAGTGGGAGGTGGAGCTAGATTAATGGCTTCTAAGAGGTTCCTCTTTGGTTTAACACTTTGAGCTGAAATCTCATATCCCAAATACTCTATATGTTGAACCAAGAAACAACATTTCTCTTTCCGTAGCGTCAAACCAGCATCATCTATTTTTTGCAACACATTTCTGAGCACTGAATTATGTTCTGAAATACTGTCCCCAAACACCAATATGTCATCTTGAAAAAACACAGCTTTTTTTATGCCCGTAAAAATCTCTGTGACTAACCGTTGAAACACACTGGCAGCAGATATTAAACCAAACGAAAGTCTGGTGAGCTGAAATGTGCCCTCTGTGGTTATAAATGCTGTTAATTCTTTTGATTCATCATGAAGTCTAATCTGATGATATGCGCTCTTCAAATCTAGTTTTGTGAAGAACTTTGCCCCCAGTAGAGTAGACACTAACTCCCCTATATTAGGGAGAGGAAACGTGTCTGCTACTACATGCTTATTTAATGATCTTAAGTCCACACAGAACCTAATTTTGCCACCCGCCTTCTGCGTGATAACCACCGGAGACACCCATGCAGATGCCTCCACGGGTTCAATGACACCCCCTTGCAGCATTTCCTCAATTACTTTTCTAACTTCATCTTTGACCGATATAGGTACTCTTCTTGCTTTATGCTGTACTGGAATCGTGCCCTTCTTTATCACAATCTTGTGAACATACCCCTTTAATTCACCCAACTGCTCTCTAAAAACATTCTTTGCACCATCAAGTATGTCACTAACAGTATTATCATCTACAACCACTACCTGGTTGGGTGCTCTTGGAGTTACTATGATATGCAGGTCATATTGATGAATCCATCCAAGAATTGGTGGACCATCTACAGCAACATATACTTTCCCTTTGATTGACCTGTTCTCAAAATGTATGTCTGCATCAAAATACCCCAACAAGTCTATTCTCTCACCCTGGTAGCCCGTTGGAGAAATATCACTCTCCTTCAATTGCGTTTCACCCCAGTTGTCTTTGAATATATCCTGGGGAATAATTGTGTGTCTCGAATAGGCCTGGGCGGTAAATTCCGTTCCGCTCGCGGAATTTGCGGAATTTGCGGAATTTCGCGTTCCGCGGAGAACGCGAAATTGCTAAAAAGTCTGCTTTCCGCGATTTCGCGAAATTTTTGCTTGTTCGCGATCTCAAAATGCGTGTTCGCGAGATATTTCTCCCCGAGCACGCAAACAGCAATTGTGAACAGGAAAAAAGCATCGCGAACAAGCAATTCCGCGTGTTCGCGGAATTTCTGCGTGTTCGCGGAGATTTTTTACCGTTTCGCGGAGATTTGCGTAACGCGATTCCGCAAATTCCGCCCACCCCTAGTCTCGAACCAGTGTCAACCATCAAGATTACTGGGCACTCATTAACTGTAAATTCTGCTTTGGGTCTTTTTTTCCTCTTCTCATTGCTAATGCTGCTAACACCATCACCCACACTCAAAATGTTATCTTTCTCTCGTCTTATTTCAATAGGTTTATCCTCAATGACAGCTACATTAACGCTGCCCTTACTTCTGCACATCCTAGAGAAATGGCCCAATCTTCCACACTTGAGACATTCCTTATTATTCGCAAAACAGAATTTTGCTTCTGAGCTGTGGCTATTACTACCACATCTTGAACAACATCTACTATTTGAATATTTTACTAAGCTATTCTTCTTTAAAGGATTTTTCCCTTTAAACTTTACTACCCCAATAGCCTCTTCATTTTCTGTCTCACACTCACTCTTAAGCTTCTCTGACACCACCAAAATCTGCTGCGAACTATATTTATCTAATTCCTTCATACATTTCTCTGACTCTTCTACAACTGTCGCCAAATCAATAGCTAATTTCAAGGACGGATTCTTGGCCGCCCACAACCTCTCCTGAATTTTCCTGTTGTTGCACTGTACTATGAGCTGATCACGTATCAACTCATCACTCATTGCCCCAAAATTACATTTCACGGAGAGTTCTCTGAGTCGTGCTACAAAGTCATCAATGGATTCCTCTGTACGTTGTTTGTGAGTGTAGAACTTGTATCTGTTCATAACAAGGTTATCTTCCTTGCCAAACCTCACTTCAAGTCTGGTTATGGCCTCCTTATATTCATTTGGAATAGGCTGTCCACTTGCTTGTAAGGCTTGAGGAAGGTATTGAAATTCACGTTGGCCCTCTTTCCCTAAGGCACTTAGTAGTAACGCCTTTTTCCTTTTTGCTGGAAACTCTTGTCCATCTAGGGCATCTAGGTAGTTGTCAAACATGCGTATCCAGTCTTCCCAGGAAATTGACAGAGTGCCTGGTTCACTGAGGAATTGAGGAGGTAGTGTCACGGTGACCTGTTGATTCGACTGTTGAGCCATGGTGCACCTAATTCAATGGAGCGGGATATATGCCCACTGAACCTTAACCAAAAAAAAAACAAAACAAAAAAAAACTCCTTTTACCAACGCAAATGTTCAAATAGCAGATTTGTTTTATAATTGCTCTCTTTCTTTTTTTCCTCTTTTTTTTTTTCCAGTACACTGCTGTTTGTTATCCAATTGATGATAGTTTCACCATAGAAGCTTTATCTTGCCAAACTTACTATTGGCATTGACTCGTAAACGCCCTCATTGCAGTCTACTCTCGTTGAATTCTAGCTTCAATTCGGTTTCCCCAATCCAAAATGGCGCTATTCGGCGTATGACGTCACGCCGTCACGGCTACGCAGCGCGTTGATATGCGGGCATACGGGAACAGACGCTGAGCCAGGCAGGACCGTCGCTTAGCAGCACTCGAACTCTGCGCACGCTGAAGACCGAGAGCACTGCTGCCTAGCAACTCTCTGTCCGAAATGGTTATGCAGATTAACTAGCTTAACTCACAGTTCACTGCTCTGAGTCCTCAAAGCTCCGCCAGCCCTTTCGCCGTTTTCCAGATCAGAGACCTCGTGTGAAGTAGTCATTCATGCCTCCGCACATCGTGAATTCTTATGGAGGGTGTCGCTTTGGAAGTCCGTTCCGTAGAAAGCTCTCTCACTCGTCCAGTCAGCTACGATCGTCGCCAAATTGATGTAGATAGGATGTCATAAACCACGCTGGAGCCTTCCTTCATTTAGGTAAGTTTATTCTAGAGGAACAGATAAAGCGTACACCACCACAGCTGACTGAACACCAACTGCCTACCCTAGAACACCGCTTGGGTCACCCGCACGTAATTAGAACATCACAGATGTTCCACTAAGAGAATCACAGCAGAACATAGAGAAAAGACTGAAACGTATACCCTATTCAATAAGTACATTACAGATGATAACTATTTACAACAGTAAGCCGTGGGGTTGGGGGGCTCAGGGGAGAGCTGTGTCAAAAATGGATGAGAGGGCATAGGGGTAGGCAAATGGCCCTAGACAAATCCAAGGGGGCGATGGTCTGTGATGTCGTAGTTGCAACAGTAGGCTTGAGCTTCCCCCTGCTTCAGTCTCCAACGGTGTACCCCATAACCTTAATCAGCTTGCTTTCGATGGCAGGTAAACAAGAAGCACAGGAGAGAGGCTGGTGGACAAGACTGATTTGAATGGGTCAGTCAGCCTGACATAAAGATTGTGATTAATGAAATCCGTGGAGGAAGGGTTTAAAAAATGAAAAAGTTCATTGGAAATCAAAGTCTGAGGAACAGGCTGAGAGGATCGTGAACTAGGTTGCTTGCCTTTCTTTTGTGCTTCGCAGGGGGAGAACTGGCTGCAGGGGGCAGAGTCATAGCTGAAGATAGCGTATGGGCTGGGAGGGTTGGATCATAATTGGAGAGTCTTAGGAACCGCTACATTGAGCCCCTTTGATGGCCACAAGAGGATCCGAATCAGTGGTTAGTGTTGTCTAGATGAGGGTGTCAGTGGCAAGAGACAGACGCCTATCGGCAAGTTGGATTTCTTTGTCGATGACACACACCTCGTGCTTGAGGAACACATCCAAAGTGAGATTTTTGGTTGTAATGCGGTTGAGTGCTCCCAGTTTGTGCTTGCCCATTATGTGGCTTGGAGACCTTTCCCCTCAATATGTCAATCAGAAAATCAGATGAAGCAGAGCCTTTTCTCCCAAAGGAGCAGGCGCAACAGGGTAGAAAAGATTCTTAGAGAAGGTGTAGAATGAACACAAGTCTTAGCTCAACCGTGCATGATGGGAGGACAGCTTGGCTCACACGCAGGTCAGAGGGCAAAGCCAAGAGAGGATGCCTGACCTGGACTCATCTGGGTTTGATGGACACAGATGGGGCCATTCTTGGCCCGGTCTTCGCCCGGGCACATCCTGCGGACATACCAGAGGTATGAGCGTGCTGAAAAGCCCTCCAAGATCCTGAGCCACCCCTCCTGGACTCCAAAATGGGTTCTGGGTGGTGTGCCCCCCCCCCCCAACAGACCATATAGCAGCAAACAGCAGGGTATGCAATGCCCATGGGCTGGGTATGCTGGAAAGGGTTCAGAGCTCCTGAGCCCTCCTCCTGTGCTCTGAAATAGATTCTTGGGGTGTGGTCCTCCCCAGGAGCACACATAGCAGCAAACAGCAGAGCGTCCCAATCACTTGAATTTCAGGGTGTATCGTGGTTCCGCAAACTAGGAAACCTTTCTGGGGTTTGAGACTCAAAGTCAGGCTTGAGGAAGTCTTCTCCGCATGGTTGGGCAGCTAGCATTATTGTCCATTTAAACAAATCACCTGGGGCTGATGTATGTTTGGCAAGCTATAGTTGCTATAGAAGTCGAAACAGCCAGCGACCAGAGAAAAAGGCTCTCCTATACCGTAGATCCGAAGAGCTTTTCCTGCTTAGCCAATTTGGAGGCATATTCATTGCTCGAAACAAATATGCAATTGCATTTTCTGTGTACACTGAACCTAATTGATCAAGTGAAATATGTAGAGAGAAGAGGTCAGTTTTGGAGAGCAAGTGCTGGGCTACTTTCCAGAGAACCCCAAAGCAGCAGCTGCGCACCCATTGCTTCAGTATTCAGTATCAGGTCTTCATGAGCCACATGTGTGGAGGGACAGATGTCTTGTCACACTAGCCAGCCCACATGATCCGTTGGGCATTTTCCTGCAGGGACTACAAAAGGCCAATGCAGAAAATTATAATTACTTAATTAATTTCTACCAATAATTTGGATTTAGACATTAAATCCTACACAGCACCTTTAGGTGGAAAGTCTGAAATATAATGTTCTCTGTCTGAAATGTTACATCGTCCCATATGTGAGTTCTCCTCCAGGTTACAACTCTCACAACTCAAGAGGAAGAGTACTGCACAATATGCTAATTTGTGCTGAGTCGAACACCCTTGATCCCAAGGGACTGGGTGCATTCACATCATATTTTGCACAAGCACACTTTCCCTTTAGGAATCTACTCATGAGCAAAAAGGGTGTACATTGCATGTCTGCATGGATGCCAGTAATTGATTGTCAACAATAGCAGGTGCAACCACTGGTATCTATGGAATTGCCCTTGCTACCTCTTCTCTCAGGTTCATGAACGCAATAACTGAAAAGGAGAGTAATCAGGTCACTAACGACTTTGTTCATCTTCAGTTTCCTCTCCTAACCCCTCTCCAGTGGCGGGGAGGTAGTGGACTCCGACATACAGCTGAACGAAGTAAAGTAAGTAAATAAATAAATAAAACAATTTATCTTGCTCATGCTGCATCGCCAACTCGGCCGCCCCGCAGAACTCCCTCTGCGAGCCTCCAATGTCCCTCTCCAAGGCCATTCAGAATCATACATTAGGCTTGTAGAGGACAGTGGATCAACCCTGTCATGTCATCTGGGGCAAAAGGGTTAATGATGCCACTTCTGCGACCCTTGGCATCTTAGTTATTCATCGGATGAAAATTTTCTGTCATTCATTCAAGGTCTAGTGTGCAAAGTTATTTTAAAGTCACAACCGCTGCGAGTTGCAAAATCATAGCAGGGTTTGCAGGGGCAAATTACTTTTTTTAAATGTAAACAAGCTTTTTAGAGTGTTCAAAAAACCTTTCTGAGTGGTAAAGTGACTTTTACAATACTTTAAAATTGTAAATAGGAGAGGGCATAAAAGCGACATCCCTCTTCTAAGAGAGAGTCTCAAGGGTATGCATAATTAATGTATTATTGATCAGTTATCAACACCCTGCCTGGAATTGTTGTAATTGATTTGCCGAAAGGAAACTCATTCACAGGGACAGGGAATTGTGGCATGGCCTCGGACCCTTGGACCCCTTTAAAGGACACAGGCTGCTTTAGTCAAGTATTCACATGCTTCTAACACTACCCACCAATGGAGGCTTGCTGCCCCTCTAAAGCCTCTGGGGCATATTAGCAACAGGCGGCGATAGTTATCGCTAAGCGCACTTAGCACGATTTGAAATATCACTGGCTATTGCTGGATTATATCACCGAGTTAGCGCATTATCATCAACGTCTAACTCCTAAGCGATAACAAATCCAGCGATAGCGGCGAAATGCCTGAATATCGCTGAAAATCCAGCTATAAAAAAGCAGCGATAGGGAAATCATTGCTAATAAGCCATGGTGGACTTATCCTGATAATCCACCTGCCATTGACAAGATGGCTAAAGTCAGGTTTTAATCAGGGGTTAAAAACCTGTGTTCATCGTGGTTTAGCGCGAATTTTGTCATCGCGGGACAACATTGGTAATGCTGCGAAGTGCTGTTAGCGACTGTTTTACGGGATATTTTGGTTAGGAACACCTACCTTGCATGTCATTAGCGATAAATATCGCTGACATGCAAGGCAATAGTAAAAGCGACAGCAAACGCGTGAAAGCTTGCGCTAACGCATGTTAGCGCAGGCTTGATAATAGGGCGATGAAAATATCGCCGCTTTTTCGGCAAAAAGTGCCCCAAAAGTGGCGATATGGCCCTTGATACTATGCCCCTCTATCTTTGTGTTCACAACCATTCCTACAGGATGGTAAAGTGAGAGCTGCCTCGTTAATATTCATGAGGCCAGAAGTTCTGAAACAATTCTATGAATATATTGTTTTTCAATAAAATTGATAAGTACACTAATTGCGTTTAGTGCTTAATTTGTAAAAGAATGAGTGCCAGTGCCCAAAGCTTTGCTCTGAAGCCCGCTTTTGGTGTTTTTAAACATTGGTGCACCAAATACCAAGGCTGCATAATCTTGAATCCACCTCAGGCCTCTTTAATCCACCACCAGACACTTCCTGCCCCTTTATCTCACTCTTGCAGGCTCCTGTTTTCTCCCTTGTAACGTTTTTACGGCTTTCGCTTCCTCTATCTTTCCGCTTTCTGCGATTTTCCCACTTTTGCTCTCTGTAAATGTCTGACGCGGAAAAGGTGCTGGTCCCCCAAAATGAGTCCCAGTGGCCCCATCGACAACCACTGGCTCAAATTAAGCAATGGTGGCATTACAAAATGCTCGGCAGGTTGCGCAAAATTGTGCAAAGTGCACCCACTATTTGCAATCTTCCCAGTAATAACATAAGGTAATTAAACAAATATAACAAAGGCCTGTGGCGTAGGGTAACAAACTGTCCAATCATATGACAGAAACATTGACATAAACATGGCTATTTTACTTCAAGCTCATTTTTTAAATATTACTATTTTATAAGACTTTTAATTTCCACTGTTTCTATAAAGTTTAAAGCTATACGGATCTTTTAGGAATATACTGTGACAAAGGTTTATGCATTGTGCTGGTTGTCCGCTCTGTACCAAAGCAACAATTACATTTATTTCTACTTCTGGCACTTAAAATAAACATAGCCATGAAGGACTGATCATATTTTCTCTGACGTTTGTGCAGCTTTTCTTTTGATGGGTAGGTGGTGTCGCCGGCTGGCTGTGACCTGCTTTACACAGAATGATAATAGAATGTTTTCCCTTCACACTCGTGCCTTTAATTCGTTTTACATGATGGAGTTAAGTAAGTGCATGCGACGCTGGTCTGCTTTCTGGCGTTCAGTGTAATGATACAACCCTGCCTGCCTCGTCCTCCGAGGTAAGTGCAGTAATCATGCACTATTTGCAGTGTGTGTGCATTACGCGCCCCTGAATGCAATTAGCAGCAAAGGCACGATTTAGCCATGCTGCCATTCAGCACAGCATTCGTTGTCATTTCTTTCCTTTCACAATGCGATGTGGGCATGCTATAATTACTGCGCAGAGCTCGCCTTCATTGTCCCTAACATATAGGGTTTCTTTTACAGAACAAAGTAAGGGGGTCGAGTGGGATAATGAAAGGGGCCTCGTCTAATCAGCTGTATTCAATCCGAAGCCATCTCGTCTTGCTTAAGACATAATGGGCGTGCTGACTTGTTGTTTCGAGCCCGTCTTTGTTATGTAGACACATATACCGCTGAACTCAAACATGAGCCGTGATACCCTCAGAAAACGCATCCTGCGGAGTCAGTCACCTGCACGCTTCAGATTTAAAAAAATTAAGATGTGGGCGAGCTTTTCGTAGGCATGTTGGTGTGGTAATATTCAATTATGTAATCACTATATTTATGAGAGGACGTTATTGTAATAGCTTTAGCTTTCAGTGCGTACTGCAACTTTATGAACTAAGGGCCATATTCACAAGGAGCCATCACCGAAGCAAAGGCACTTTATCGCAGCCAAAGTCGTGATAAATTTACCTCCCCATTCACAAGCTGGTGCTAACAGCCCACAGCACCAGTTTACCCGTGATAGCACCCGCAAAAAAAATCGCCACAGAGGACCCCCGCAACTATCGCTAATGAGATGCAGAGTAGGCATTCCCGTACCAAAAGCCGCGACAACACCACACCTCAACATTCACAATGACCAGACAGAACTGCAATAAGAACACAAAACCGGCAATAAGGCGCATTAGCACCAGGAAATCTACACCTGCTCTGACCTGGTTTTAAGTCGGACGGCAGCCAGCACCACAAAAGGGAGACCAGCCCAGGGCCACATCGGAAGATGCCATGGAGCCACACATCATGAGGCCAGGACACCCAAGAGGGCCACAACACCCACGACACCATCCCACGGACCACCCCTCCCTGGCAACCCCCCAACAATAAGATGCCACATCAGCTACACAAAAACATGTACAAAATATTCTGCATGATGTCGCACAATCACAGCAGTTGAAATGCATGTATCGTCACAGAAATGAGCATCACACATTCACTTCCGAAGCAACAAATAAAACTTTATTAAAATGAACACCTAAATCAAATGAAGACACATGGCGGATCCCCGCGGGACTGCCCATAGGTCACAGCTTGCAAGACAAAAAACATGATGAGAAGGTGTGTCCTGCGCACATCAAAGGACAGAGAGAGAGCGAAGGAGACAGAGGAAGAGAGGGAGAGAGAGAGAGAGAGAGAGAGAGAAGAGAGAGAGAGAGAGAGAGAGAAGAAGAGAGGGGGAGAGCGAGACAGAGAGAGAGAGAGAAGAAGAGAGGGAGAGAGACAGAGAGATAAGAGAGGGAGAGAGAGAGAGAAAGAGAGGGAGAGAGAGAATGAGAAGGAGAGAGAGAGAGAGAGCAGAAGAGAGGGAGAAAGAGAGAGAAGAAGAGAGGGCGAGTGAGAGAAGAAGAGAGGAAGAGAGAGAGAGAAGAGAGGGAGAGAGAGAGAGAAGAAGAGATGGAGAGAGAGAAGAAGAGAGGGAGAGAGAGAGAGAGAGAGAGAGAGAGAGAGAGAGAGAGAGAGATAGATAGACGCCCTGCGCACCCAGGCCACACTGCTCACCTCCTGCCACCGGTGTGTCTCCAACCACGTGCTGGTATGTATAGCAGTACACCAGGACACACATTTGAGTCAGAGCCGTCATCTGAAACAGAGACCGGATACATGATTGGCACAGTACACACACTTGCACAAGACAACAGCGCCTGCCCGCCCTTGCACACCCAGGCAGAGGCATCACAAAGGCACCCACCGCCCACGGAGCATGCCTGCCCATGCCCACCCAGGCAGAGGCATCACAAAGGCACCCGCCGCCCACGGAGCATGCCTGCCCAAGCACACCAAGGCCTCACTGCTCACCTTCCGCCCCCGGTGTGTAGACAGGATTTCCCACCACACGCAGCTGCAAGCCACAAGCCCGGGGCCCGCGGACATGGCACCCTCCACACTATGCAGCCACGCTCCGCAGGCCACCAGGTCTCACGTTCGTTGCTGGGTCTTGAATACTCCATGGCAGAGGACATACCAGTGCACCTGGCAACATCGCAAGCTGCACACCTGCTCAGTTTTGATTTGTTCAGCATTACGTACATCAATTGTGTGTCTTTTGCACACCCAATCAGCCCAATGGGTGCCACTAAGTGTATGACCCAGAAGCAAGGCCACGTGGCGGCAGGCTCGCGCTGCCCGCTGGCCCTGGCCTACACTGCAGTCCAGCAGGGCACATGAAACCTGAGTTGCCCGAACTGCCGGGACTGGGCATCATCGCAGGGTGCCCACCCACTCAGCAGCTTAAGGTGCCACTGACTGAGTGCACCCAAAGTCACCATCCCGTGGCGGGGTGCCTTTGCCTGGTGCAATGCGCCGGGTGCCACTAACCCTGTGCAACCCCAGTCAGCGCCACGTGGTGGTCGGCCCATGCCGTACGCAGGCCTGGGTTGCCACTAACCCTGTGCGCAACAAAACTCTTGTGCCCTTCATGACTGGGATCCATGGCGTCCGTCATCCAGTCACCACAGGCAGAGGAGAATGTGACGTTGTCGACACCTTATGTTGGCGGAGTCACATGGCCTGTGACGCCTGTGCCAGATGAGTGTGGTGTGCGTGCAAAACTGCCCTCAAGGAGTGGCTGTGACATGCTGACAACTAGACCAGTGACCTGCACAACACCAGCGAGTTCGCCTGCGATGGGGAGCAATGAGGGCCCCCCTCTGAGTGTAGGCGGAGTGGTCTGGCCTGCCGTACGCTGGACCAGCACAGGGCATGCCACAATGACATGTGGGCTCTGGGCGTGGTTCAGTCCATGTCCGGACAAGGAAGTGAGTGAGGCACGTGTCCCTGTTGTAGTGTCCACCGAACCTGGTACACAAAATGCAATTTAGCACCCTCTGACTGGCATCCCACAGGATGAGCATCATTGACGCAAGGGAAATCACTGTCCCTACATTCACCCACACATGCATACATGACTGATGAAAGACATGACACAGCAGTGTGTCAATGGATGTTTATTGCACATCCAGTGCAGTTATGCAGCTGGAGCGTTTCAGGGCAATGCCCAGCACACTACACAATATGGGCCCGTGGAGGGCCAGCCAGAGTTCATCCGGTATGACATGTCCTGCTGAATGGAAGGGTACAGTCCGCAGCCTGGTCACCGTGTCATTGGTCATCAATCCGGAAGTGGCTGTCCATGTCGCTGTCCAAGGTGAGTGCATCGGAGTGTATCGTGGGTCAGTGGAAGGTCATGAGGCCATGTGCGGGACCAAGCAGAAACAGGCCAGGTGGCAGTAATGAATGCTAGTGCCTGGTCCTTCTGACCACAGTCCCATCCACGTCCTCGTCCTCGGGTGTGTGACCTGCCCCACCTGTGGGTGTTGCAGAACCGGCTGCTGCACTGTGTGCCACTGACAAATCAGGGGCCTCAGTGGATCCGGCTGCTGCACTGTGTGCCACTGACACATCAGGGGCCTGAGTGGATCCAGCTGCTGCACTGTGTGCCACTGACACATCAGGGGCCTGAGTGGATCCGACTGTTGCACTGTGTGCCACTGACACACCAGGGGCCTGAGTGGATCCGGCTGCCGCACTGGGAGGCACTGACACACCAGAAGGTGGGGATGTGGAGGTGTGGGGGCAGCAGCATTCATCAGCGCCATGCCTTGTGGCAGCATTGCCATGGTGGAGGTCTGTAGGGCATGATAGATCCCAGCTACATTTCGATGATGTGCAGCGGTGGCTGCCATCCTTTCCGCCTCCATTCACACCATGTCCTCCATGAGCCTTCGTATGTGTGCTAGCTCGCGGCTGGCATCGTTGGAGCCACTCTGAGTGGACAGCTGTTCTTCTCTCCACATCATGACTCCAGCGATACCAGTCAGGGCTCGTTGGAGACCATGGGGCGGACAGAGACACCCAAGGATGGCGTCCACTTTGGCAGCCATAATGCCGAAGCCCACCCGCACCTGCTCAGCCATCTCCATTTGGCACTCCAGCACATGGCGTTGGAAGGCCATGTATTGTTCCTGGAGGTCTTGGGAGGGTCCTGGGGCTGTGGGTGCCTCCTGCTGGGTGGTGTGGGTGGTGGGTGGGGTCTCATCAATGTAGCTGGGTTGCCCTGAGCCTGGAGGTGAGTGACAGATGAGGTCAATGATGTCTTGGATGGTTCGGGTGTCGATGCTGGTGTTGTCCTCCTCGTCATCCGTGAAGAGTGGCTGGGATTGCTCTGCAGGAGGTGTTGATAGCACCCCTGCGATGTGAAGGGGAGATGGTGTATTACAATGTGTCCACATGGGTGTAGACGCATGGTACAGGTTGACATTCAGACAGCATGGCATTGCAAATTGTGACAGTCTGTAGATCTGGACGATGACTGAGAGTCATTGTGGGTGTGCACTGTGCTCTGCTTGATTGTGCATGTGTGCCATCTCCACATATCCTCCCAGTACCTGGTGGTCACTCACCCTGTTGCGGTTGTGTTGTGCCCTGTCGAGCAGTGTCCGGTCCCCCAACTCCGGCCACAGTCTCCACACTGATGACTGTTGACACCAGCTCCTCCATGTCATCCAGCTCGAGCTGTGGCGCTGGGCCCCCACCTCCAGTATACATTGCTGCCTTCTGGTTGGTGGAGAGTTTCTCCTTGGTCTTCGGCTTGATGTCATTCCATCGCCTCTTTACCTCGTCCATTTTCCGCTTGTGCTCTCCGACGTGATTCACCTTGGTGACGATGTCTTGCTATATTGCAGTTTTGGTGCCCAGTGACACGTTGGAGGTGACGAATAGTTGTTGATGGTGTCCCATCACCTCCGTGACTATGATCCTGTTCGCCTGCTGACTGAACTTCGTCTTCCTCATCTTCTTGTCCTTGCCCTTCCCTGTACCCGAGGTCCCAGGCTGGTCGTCCGGGGTGCTTGTGGGGTTGCGCTCGTCCTCTGCGCCTGCTCCGGCTGCCTCCATGGTGCTTGGGTGTAGGTCAGTTTGTGTGTGGGTGTTTTTTCTGATTTTATGGATATTTTACCCACCTGCCAGGTGTGTGTTACAGGCCTGGCGCTGCTTATCGCTGATTTCCTCATCGCGCTTTGGCCCATCGCAGGTTTTTTGGTGTTGTGGTTTGTGTTTTTATCTCCATCGAGGTGGTTTTATCGCAGACATTGTCCACGGATTCGGTAGACTATCGCATGCTACCGCCTTGTTGTGAATCCCACACTGTCACGGGGTTATTTTCCCACGATGGGCTGCGATATTGAAAGTTGCGTTACGCTACTCTTGCGGTAGTTATCACACATTCTTGTGAATATACCCCTAAATGTTTATCATGTAAAATAGTAATAGGTGAACCAGAGTCCGCCATAACATGGAAGGGAAAATCATCAATTTTAGCATCACAAGTGAGAACTTTCAGTTGTGCACACCATATTACAAACAATATTTAAAATCACATTGATGATAGAATCTGTACATGTGTCAAGCTCTGCATCAACATTACTAATTTGTACAGGAGCTTTGCTACTCCTGCATACCGCTTGGAAGTGACCCATTGTTTTGCAAAACATACAGGGGGATATATACAAGGAAGTGGAGGAGGGAGGCATTAGCCTTCCTGGCTTAACGCCTCTCTCCTCCACTTATCAAGTATCAAGTAGAGTTGACTCTCTAAAATGTATTTTATGAATACCCAGGGCCACAATAATTCCATTAAGATGCAGAGAGTAGCAGTGTGTCTGTAGTGAAGTAGCAACGCTGCAGGAAACGCAGCTGCTAGGCATGGCGCATAGGAAACCGTCTCCGTCTTGGGGATCAAATCAATTTTATGCATCGCATCAAAGGGGCTCCAGAGGAATCTTGTATGAATGCACATATGATTGCAAAATGATTGGTGAAATTCGAAATCACACTTTGGTATATCTGAAGCCTGCAAAATAAAAATAATGTCTAAAGACATCACCATAAGATGGTAGCACAAGGGGATAGGTGGTGAATGCAGCAGGAGTAGAACATGAACCCATTTTAGAAATAATAGATGAGAAAGGGGAAAGGTTCTTGGATAATATCACATTATTGCAATATTTAATGAGTTTTAAATACTGCTATATATAGAGAATCTTCTTATCTGCAACTTAGCGCACATTTCAGTGCTTTATTTGGTTATGCTGGAAGCTGATACTACTTCAACATCGTGACTCCCTAGTACAATCTAAACAGATTATGGCAGCTCTCACGGGTGGAAAAGCCCATGCAAGATGTATTTTTGTTGAATTTTACCAAACACATGCCATTTTCCTTGATCCTAAGCTTTAACGTGTAAAGAAGAAAAAACGTGCACTTAAGGCTCTCTCCGAACGCATGAGAGAATAGAGTATTGTTGTGCTTCATAAAGCAAATAAGCCTTTGAATAAAGGTGGGTTTTACAGACCTCTCTATTATTTAATCAAAATAGATTATAACATTCTGGAGAAAAGCACTGCTGTCTGGCTAATGAGGTTTATGACTAACCTTGGTCATCCTGATCAATCAGCGTTATGAGGCAGAATGTACACCCAGTTAAGCAACTAGAGTAGGCAGAGTGAAGTTGCAATGGGAACACTTGAGGTGGATAGAACAGAAAGTCTATATCCTATGCATACTTGCATTGATTGTCAAATATTGAACGTTTCATTAGTTTCTCAGGAAGATTATTGGGCTACTCCACATAGACACATCTGAATCTTCTGTCTTATACACAGGCAACACGTTACTATATGGGTCTGGACCATGTGCTGATTTCATGAGAGCACATTTGATACAAATTGAGGAAGTGGGCGGTCTCTTGATTAATTGGAGTAAGTCAAAATTGTTTCCTACGGAGCTGATAGCTGACAGCAGCCACTTCTTGACATACAAGGTCAATTGGGGTAAAAGCAAGGCCTTCCCGCTGAACCAGCATACAACCCTGTCTTTGCTGGCTGACTCCCAATGTCCATGGGTGGACGGCACAATAACCTACCTGGGCATCTGAATCAAGCACGTGAAAATGTGGACTTACTGCTGAACACCACAGCCTTGGACTTTAATAAGTGGTCCAACTTACACTTATATCTCTAGGGCGGCATCCAGAGGATCAAAATGCTCTCAGCACCTCAATTCAATTAGTAATTTAGCATGATCCCTTTTTGGCGTCCCAAGACATCCGCTTCTGAAACTGACCAAGATTATCAACGATTACGTCTGGGATGGGCAGAGGCCTCGCCTTCGACTCCCCAAATTGGAAGCCAATACGCTGTGACGGGGCCTTCGCCTTCGTGACATGGCCCTCTGCTATAAAGCTCATTGGCTGGCTCACCTCGCCTATTACATCTCCACAGACCTGTAAACTCTAGACTGGGTCCCGATAGAACAGGGACTCCTGGGCGGCCCAATCAACCCTGACCTACTATACAAAGCCCTTGCCCTGGGTGAGTGCACTCATTCTCTACTACAGATGTCAGTCTGGGTGTGGGACCTAGCAACAGGGGCGTAACGCAGGCCCTGCAGCCCCCCTCCGGTGCGAGGAGCCCGAGCTGCAGGGGGCCCCCTTAGCACAGTACTCTGGCCTGAGAACTCCATGTTAAATCCAGAGCGGGCCCCTCCATGTACCTTGCAGGGGACCATCCTCATGTTTTACATGCACGTGCCTAGCACATGAACATCTTAACCCCTTCCATACGCAGGACAGCAGGGAGCCGTCCTGTGCCACGGTGCTCATGTGAACAGGACGGCTCCCGGCCATCCTCACACATGACAGGGAAAATCCCTCTGGTGCGGGCACCAGAGGGATTTCCTTTTCCCCCACAGCTTCCCCTGCTCCCAAGGCGGTCTGTATTGTTTCTGTGCAATGAAGATCAGCGCGCACATCGCGCTGACTCATTGCACAGAAACCGAAACTGAAATGAGCCTTGAGGCTCATTTCAGTTACATTTTCTACGTGCTCAAGGGCTATCTCAGCCCCCGAGCATGTAGAAAGACTGGAGAGTATAATTGGAAAGGGGAAAATATCCCCTTTCCAATGGCACCCCTCCCTAGTGGATCCCTGGGGTGATCCCCAAGCAGGGATCCACCACTAGGCACCAGGGAGAGGGGAGCGGCCCCTTGGGCAATGGCCTTTGCTGCCCCCACTAGGTTTGGGCTAAATTCAGTATTTCTGCCCCCCTGGGGTGAAGATGAGGGCAGTAGCCCCCAATCTGCCCAGGGGGGGCAGAAACCCCACTCGACGCCAGTTTTTTTTCCACATTTCATTTCGGGGTGGGGGCTGCCCAAGATGGGCATACCAATGTCCCCACCCCTCCCCCTGCAAAATTCCAGACTTTCTGCCCCCCTGGGGGGCAGATGGGAGCAGTAGCCCCCAATCTGCCCACCGGAGGGAACAGAAAGCCCACTAGAAACCAGGGATGTATTTTATTATGTAAATTAGGGGTGGGGGCTGCCCAATATGGGCACGCCAAAGCCCCCACAACCCCCTTGCACAATAAGAGTCTACCTGCCCCCCCGGGTGCAGAAAGCCCACTAGGTGACAGTTTTTTTTTTTACAATGAATTTAGGGGTGGGGGCTGCCCAAGATGGGCATGCCAATGCCCCCAACCCTCCCCCAAAAGAATTCCAGTCTGGAGGCATTAGATTTCTTTTTTAAACATCCAGGTTGCCCAGAATGGGCATGCTAATATACCCATCCCCCCAAAACAGATTCCACAGCCTTTGTGCCCCCCCAGTAGGCAGATGGGAGCAGTAGCCCTTGAGCTGGCCCCTGGGGAGGCAGAAAGTCCACTAGGCGACAGCGATTATGCTGCCTTTTCTATTAGTAGGGGTGGGAGCTTCCCAGAATGGGCATCCTCAATGCCCCCACCCCTCCAAAAGAATAGCCACAGTCTTTCTGCCCTCCTTGGGAGCATATCGGGGCAATAGCCCCAGATTTCCTCCCTCCCCATGGCGGCACAAAGCCCACTAGGCACAGACTTTTTTTCAGGATGTGTCTACCTGTGGATTTTGGGTACTAGCGCAGCCGGCACCAAGGGAAATATAGCAAACCCATAAACATCCAGGGGACTCCAGGACATGGTGACTTGTCTGGTTCTCACCAGGTTCTGTTACCCAGAATCCCTTGCAAACCTCAACATTTTTAAATAAAAACACATTTTCCTCACATTTCTGTAGTGGAAAGTTCTGGAAAATGCATGGATCCACAAAATTCCACCCACTCCGCATTTCCCAAAGTCTTTCGAGAAAAATGGTACCTCACTTGTGTGGGTAGGCCTAGTGCCCGCGACAGGAAATGCCCCAAAACACAACGTGGAGTCACCACATTTTCACAGTGAAAATGGACCCTCTATTTGCAAAGTGCCTAGCTGAAGATTTTGAACCCTAGCTCTGCCGGTCCCTATGGCAACCTAGCTAACCTATACATTTTTGAAAACTAGACACCCAGGGGAATCTAGGATGGGGTGACTTGTCTCGCTCCCACCAGATTCTGTTACCCAGAATCCCTTGCAAACCTCAAAATCTGTAAAAAAATACACATTTTCCTCACATATCTGTGGTGGAAAGTTCTGGAATCTGTGTGGATCCACAAATTCCACCCACCCCGCATTCCCCAAAGTCTTCCTAGAAAAATGGTACCTCACTTGTGTTAGTGGGTCAACTACTCACGACAGGCAAGGGCACAAAACATATTGAGTCGACATCAAAATGACCTATCACAAAACAACCTTTTTTTACAAGGGGGGTCCCATGAGTTTTTGGCCCCGGGGTCAGCGGCCATCTAGGGAAACCTACCAAACCCACACATTTCTGAAAACTAGACTCGTGGGGGAGTCCACCAAGGTATAGCTTGCGTGGATCCCCCAACATTTCCCTACCCCGAATCCCCTGCAAACCTCAAATTTAGCTGAAAAAAACAAATATCCACATATTTGTGTGTGGAATCACTGTGCCGGCACTAATGTCCTACCCCACAGCATTCTCCTTAGTGTCCCGAGTAAAATGCTACCTCCCTTGTGTGGGTGTCCAATGCATAATTGGCTAAAAACATATTTGAAAAAATGGTAGCGCTTAGAATTGTCAGTGCTATACCCTAAATCCTTATGTTTTGGGCTCTTCCCAGTCACAGGCCCTTGCCCCACCCACACAAGTGAGGTATCATTTTACTTGGGAGACTGAGAGGAACGCTGTGGGGTAGGGCACTTGTGTGGGTACGGTGATTCTACCCAAAAATATGAGGAAAATGTGGTCTTTTTAGCTAAATTAGATGTTTGCAGAGCATTCTGGGTAGGGAAACATTGGGGATCCATGCAAACCATATCTCGGTGGACTCCCCCGGGTGTCTAGTTTTCAGAAATGTGTGGGTTTAGTAGATTCCCAAGATGGCTACTGAGCCCGGGCCCTAAAACCCAGGTGACCCCCTTGCAAAACCAGGTTGTTTTGTGATAGGTCATTTTGATGTCTCCTCAATAGTTTTTGGGCCCTTGCCTGTCGCAGGTACTTGACCCAACCACGTGAGTGAGGTATCATTTTTATTGGGAGATCTGGGGAAATGCTGGACTGGTTGGAAATTTGTGGATTCACGTAGATTCCAGAACTTTCCCAGACAGAAATTTGAGAATAAAGTGATTTTCTTCAGCTAAATTTGAGGTATGCAGGGGATTCTGGGTAAGAAAACATTGGAGAAACCATGCAAGCCATTCTTAGCTGGACTCCCCTGGGTGTCTAGTTTCCAGAAAAGTGTGGGTTTGGTACTTTCCCAAGATGGCCGCCGAGCCCGGGGTCAAAAACCCAGGTGACTACCATTGCAAAATCAGGTTGTTTTGTGATAGGTCATTTTGATGTCTCCTCAATACGTTCTGGGCCCTTGCCTGTCATGGGGACTTGACCCACCCACGTTAGTGAGGTACCATTTATATCGGGAGACCTGGAGGAACACTGGGTAGTAGGACATTTGTGGATCCAAGTAGATTCCAGGACTTTCCCAGACAGAAATTTGAGAAAAAAGTGATTTCTTCAGCTACATTTGAGGTTTGCAGGGGATTCTGTGTAGGAAAACATTGGGGGACCCACGCAAGCCACACCTCACTGGACTCCCCAGGGTGTCTAGTTGTCAGAAATGTGTGGGTTTGGTACTTTCCCAAGATGACCACCGAACCTGGGGTCAAAATTCCACTGACTCCCTTTGCAAAACCAGGTTGTTTTGTTATAGGTCATTTTGATGTCCCCTCAAAATGGATACTTGATCTACCCAGAATCCCCTGCAAACCTCAAATTTAGCTGACAGAATCCCTTTTTTCTCAAATTTGTGTGTGGGAAAGTTCTGGAAACTACTTGGTTCCACAATGTTCCTACTACTCAGCGTTTCCCCAGGTCTCCCTATAAAAATGGTACCTCACTCACATGAGTGGGTCAAGTACCCGCCGTGACAGGCAAAGGCCCAAAACCTATTGATGAGACATCGAAATGACCTATCACAAAACAACCTGGTTTTACAAGGGGAGTCACCTGGGATTTTGACCCCGGGCTTGGCGGCCATCTTGGGAAAGTACCAAATTTGAGGTTTGCAGGGGATTCTGGGTGGAGAAATGTTGGGGGACCCACACATGCCATACCTTGGTAGATTCCCCTGGGTGTTTAGTGTTCAGAAACTGGTAGGTTTCCCTAGATGGCCACAGTCCCCAGGGCCTAAAACTCATGGTACCCCCCTTGCAAAACCAGGTTGTTTTGTGATAGGTAATTTTGATGTCCCCTCAATAGGTTTTGGGCCCTTGCCTGTCGCGGGTACTTGACCCACCCACACAAGTGAGGTACCATTTTTCTCAGAACACTTTGGGGAATGCGGGGTGGGTGGAACTTTGTGGATCCACACAGATTCCGGAACTTTCCACCACAGAATGTAAGGAAAATGTTTTTTTGGGACACATTTTGAGGTTTGCAGGGGATTCTAGGTAACAGAACCTGGTGAGAGCCAGACAAGTCACCCCATCCTGGATCCCCTTGGATGTCTAGTTTTCAAAAATGTATAGGTATGCTAGGTGTCCCTAGGTGCCGGCAGAGCTAGGGTTCAAAATCTACAGCTAGGCACTTTGCAAAAAAATGGTCCGTTTTCACTTTGAACATGTGGTGTGTCCACATTGCATTTTGGGCCGTTTCCAGTCGCCAGCACTAGACCTACCCAATCAAGTGAGGTACCATTTTTCTCAGAAGACTTTGAGAAATGCGGGGTGGGTCGCAATTTGGGGATCCACGCAGATTTCAGAACTTTCCACCACAGAAATGTGAGGAAAATGTTTTTTTTTTTTACACATTTTGAGGTTTGCAAGGGATTCTGGGTAACAGAACCTGGCGAGAGCCAGAGAAGTCACCCCATCCTGGATTCCTCTGGGTGTCTAGTTTAAAAAAATGTATGGGTTTCCTAGGTTTCCATAGGTGCCAACACAGCTAGGGTTCAAAATCTACAGCTAGGCACTTTGCAAAGAAAGGGTCAGTTTTCAGTGTGAAAATGTGGTGTGTCCAAGTTGTGTTTTGGACCGTTTCCTGTCATGGCGTGCAGCCTACCCACACAAGCAAGGTACTGTTTTTCTCGGAAGACTTTGGGAAAAGCGGGGCGGGTGGAATTTTGTGGATCCACGCAGATTCCAGAACTTTCCACCACAGAAATTTTAGGAAATTGTGTTTTTATTTTACAAATTTTTAGGTTTGCAAGAGATTCTGGGTAATAGAACCTGGTGAGAGCCAGTCAAGTCACCCCATCCTGGATTTTCCTGGGTGTCTTGTTTTAAAAAATGTATAGGTTTGCTAGGTTTCCCTAGGTGCCGGCAGAGCTAAGGTTCAAAATCTACAGCTATGCACTTTGCAAAAAAAAGGTCTGTTTTCACTGTGTAAATGTGGTGTGTCCACGTTGCGTTTTGGGCTGTTTCCTGTCGCGGGCACTAGGCCTACCCACACATGTGAGATGTAATTTTTCTCGTAAGACTTTGGGGAATGCGACGTGGGTGGAATTTTGTGGATCCACGCAGATTCCAGAACTTTCCACCACAGAAATATGAGGAAAATGTGTTTTTTGGACACATTTTTAGGCTTGCAAGGGATTCTGGGTAACATAACCAAGTGAGAGCGACTCAGGTTACCCCTCCTGGATATCCCTGGGTGTCTAGTTTTCAAAAATGTATAGGTTTGCTAGGTTTCCTTGGTACCGGCAAAATTACGGTTCAAAATCTACAGCTAGGCACTTTGCAAAAAAAGGGTCGGTTTTCACTGTGAGTTTTTTGCCATTTCCTGTCGCAGGCACAAGGCCTACCCAAAGTAGTGAGGTACCATTTTTCTCAGAAGACTTTGGGAAATGCAGGGTGGGTGGAATTTTGTGGATCCACGCAGATTCCAGAACTTGTCACCACAGAAATGTGAGGAAAATGTGTTTTCTTTTACAAATGTTTAGGTTTGTAAGGGAGTCTGGGTAATAGAACCTGGTGAGAGCCAGTCAAGTTACCCCATCCTGGATTCCCCTGCATCAAAAAATGTATAGGTTTGCTAGGTTTCCCTAAGTGCCGGCAGAGCTAGGGTTCAAAATCTACAGCTAGGCACTTTGAAAAAAAAAGGGTCAGTTTTCACTGTAAAAATATAGCATGTCCGTGTTGTGTTTTGAGCCGTTTCCTGGGCCTACCCACACAAGTGAGGTACCATTTTTATCGGGAGACTTAGGGTAAAACAAAATCATAGAGCAACTGTTATTACCTATTGACTTTCAATGCATTTCATTTTGAAAAATTACCTATAATTCTCATGCTAGTATGGGTAGTCACAATTTCGGAAATGTGCAACTATCTACTCTTTCTAAACCCTATATTTTTTTTAAATTTAAAAAATGAATAGGTGTATTTCATACTGATTTTTCCATGTATATATTTTCCCAAATTGCTATAATTGAAATATATACCCAGTACATAATAAAAAACCATTGCAAGACACTGCTCAGTTATTGGCTCTGGGTTCGTCTGGCTCTTGGTGAACCTACAAGTCCTATATATCCCCACAACCAAAAAGGTCCAGCAGATGTAACGGTATATTGCTTTCAAACAGCTGTCATAATTAGAAGAAGTTACAGGTGAAAACGTTGAAACAAATATCTGTTTTTTTCAATTAATTTAAAATTTTTCCTATATTCAACTATTAGTTTCTATAAAGAAACTTTGAAGGATTTACACAAATGACCCCTTGCTGAATTTAGAATTTTGTCTACTTTTCTAAAATGTATACCTTTCGAAGATCCATTATTGCTTTTATACCCATTTCTACCATTAACTGGAAGGCGATTGAAAGCACAAAAATAGCAAAAATAGGATATGTCCCAGAAAAATGCCAAAACTGTGGAAAATATTTTGGTTTTCTGACAAAAGTCTGCTTGTCCCTGAAAGCTGGGAAAATGGTGATTTCAGCACCACAACCCCTTGTTGATATCATTTTCAGGGAAAGAAACAGATGCTTTCATCTGTAGCCCTTTTTTCCCATTTTGCCCCCCAAAAATGTAGCTATATTTTGGCTAATTTCTGGGTCCCCTCCAGGGAAATCCACAAACCCTGGGTACCTTTAGAATCCCCATGATGTTGAAAGAAAGGGACGCAAATTTGGCGTGGATATCTTATGTGGTCAAAACGTTACAGGGGACTAAGCGCAAACTACCCCAAATAGCCAAAAAAAGAGGCCTAACACGGGAGGGGGGGAAGGCCTAGCAGCGAAGGGGTTAACATCCTTGCTTACCTGCACAAGAAGGTCTCTATATGGGACAACAAGGCACTTCAAATAGGTGGTGTGCTGATTCGTTGGGAGACCTGGATCACTAAAGGCACCTCAAAGTGGACCAACTGCTTCAAAATGAGACATTCAACTCGTTTCCATCCAGCCATGAGAAATTCACCTCGACACAAGTCAGCAATGGTGCCACCAGCAACTGGCCCACTGTTTGCTCAGCAGCACTGCTGCTAGCCACCGTCCCTGGGTCTGTTGTCCATGACTGCTTGCTCCACTGGAGCTCCAACACTGGAGCTGTCTCCAGGCTATATAAAACATTCTGTGATAAACACAATTCTAGACCTCTTCGCGGAAGGCTAGTCAAGGACTATCCGAATGAGGACTCAGAAGAACTCCTGAATACACATGACAGGGGACTACGGAAGGTGTGCTTAAACCTGAGCTTTTTCAAACTCTTCCAGGACTGGCACTGGTCTCTGCACAGATTATGCAGAGCCAGCTGGCTCCAGGCACAGCCTGCTGGTGCTGTGCACATATTCAAGGAGATGTCATGCACCTTCAAGGCTGTGTCTCCCGTCAAGGCTATTGGGCATACATTATAGACACTATGAATACTTCCCAAGTTCTGACCCTGTTTCATCCTCCAACATTGATCTTTCTCCATGCTACACTGGCCCTACTGGAGAGTACTCACCACACTAAACGGTGGATAAGCACACACTCTAGGTAGCCGCCATGGCCATTTTGAGAAGATGGAGACAACGCATGCCTCCGATGTACAGGGATTGCATGTGCAACATGGCAGTTGCTGCTCCTACAAACAGATCATTTACCGCTTTCAGGTCCAACTGGATATTTTTGAGGACATATATTCCTCCTTTCTCCGACACCAACCATGATTACTTCTTCTGCTGCTCCCCCACCTTGCTTCTGCTTCGTCCTTGAAAGTACTGTCTGGATCCGGTGTAACGCCATCCTAGTGCCTCATGAAGCTGTATTCCACCTCTGAGGTCAGATCCTTTCATGTTTATTGTATTGTGCTGCTTTACCTGTTTATTGTGGGACTGCTTTGTGTCTATCTCAGTATCTATTGTTCCAGACCCCTTACCTTTTTGGACTTTTTGTATCGGCTCGGCTCCTATTACCTGCTCTGATTTTGTAGAACGTGTTTTCTTTACTGCAGTCTGATCTACTCTTTTTTTCATGTTTAAACCGCTTTCTCATTGCACCAGCCGTGAACATATAATAAAAACTAGCTTAAAATATATATAAATTGTTTCCACCAGGACGATTGTCTTGGGACAGTATAGGTGATCTCCCGTTCTGCCGGCCCCTGAGTTAATGAAGTAACTAGGTATTAACAGCTAAAAAACTCATAAGGACATTCATTATCAAATATAACCAGCAGAAAATGCTATCAGATTTAAGAATGCAAAGAGAGAAATAAGTTAGCCTTCAGATCTCTCTGCGAGTTTGGGTATCCCTGGTTAGAATTATTACTGTGCCCACAATTCTAAACATTTTTGTCATTGTCCCAGAGTCCCTGACAAAGGCTGTTTTACAAGAGACAAGTGACTAGGATGCCATGGGTGATAAACAGCCAGCAGTTAGCAAGTCCACTCTTACAAGATGGGTGGATTCCGCATACCAGATTTGTTTCTTTATTTCTTAGCAACCCAATTACAATGCTGTGCTCTGGGTTGATGCCCCTATAGACAGTCCTCAAGTATCAATAGAGAAGACAGAGGCTACACTAGTTGTAATGGTTGCCTGGTTTACTTTCTTAGATTTATTCAATATGGACAAAGAACCAAAAATGTCGTGAGATGCATAGGCCATATATGACTGTGCTCCTTGGTCTGAATCTCAAACGCTATACCAAGTGGATGATAGAGGATGTTTTAAATATTAGAGGTTCTATTAGATGACCTGGAGCCGACTATGGGGTGCTCAAGGGCTTCACTAGTCTATACATGTTTCAGAGCAGTAGCTCGAGACAGATGGGCTTCTGGGGTACAGGAACAATAGATAACACATTTATTTTCCATACCCTAACTTCTGGGGAAGTAAGTTGATTACTAATATTTATCCGCTGTTGCAGTGGTTGGTGTTCTACCACAGTATGGAGATTTTAATATTGTCCTCCAAAAATATTGACTCCAAAATATACATATATCACCTGATTAAGCCTTCTTAATGAATGATTGCCAGGGGTTTCAAAGTACGTGTTTTAAAAGAAAAGAGGTCTAAGTGTGAATTATTTCCCATCATGGGCATTGCTGAATTAATTTGCAGGATATTTAGCCTACCTAAACAAATATAAAATGTAAACACAGCATTTTCTCTTTCTCTGAGTACTGGTGAAAATATTGTTTCACAAAGACAGTGCTGCTCTAACAGCATTAATCAGCAAACTTGGCTAGCTTGCTATTGGAGGCTCATCTTTAATGCAAGAATTTACCAATGAACCTTCCCCAGTGTGTGAAAATAAACACTGTAAACGCAGAACCTGTCAACAGAAAGCACACCGTCCCACATTGCACTTTCTTTCTTTACAAATGTCTTGCTGAACCTCCTTTATCCTATCACTGTAGTATATAAGAAAAGCATATTTTAGAATGCCTGTTATGATTTCCTTACACTGTGCTTTGCATTTAAAATGTAATTATAATAAAGCACAAAGGGACATATTTACAATAAAGTGGCCAAGCGAGTCGTTAGGCCAAGAAGGCTAACGACACGCTACGTCACTTCAGAAACTCAGGGCTGCACCATATTTACTAGAATATGCTGCAGCCCTGTGTTTCCCCCTGCGCTGGTGCTAACTTTAGCAGCCTAGCGCCAACACAGGCACCCTTGCACCATGGTGCAATAGTGCCTGTGTTTTGTGTGGAAGATTGTTTATGTGCAGGAAGGTCCCCCTTCCTGCACATAAAGAATCTTTAAATGCCGTTTTGCAACTTTTATGTGTGCTGCATTAAGCAGCACACATAGAAGTTACAAAACAGCATTTTAAAAAAAATTATTGTTTATGTGCAGGAGGGACATTCCTGCTCATAAATAATAATAGGCAATTTGCTTTTCTATTTGTGCTGACCTGGGCAGCACACATGGAAACAGCAAAAACGAGGACAAATAAAGCATTTCTCCTCGTTTCACCTGTTCAAAACCAGGTTTTCCCTGGTCTTAATTTTAGCGCTGCCTCCTATTTAGGCTGCCCTTGAAAATAGGGGGCAGAGTCAAAATCAAAGGGTGTTGCTGTGGAACGGCCACCGCAACACCCATTGCCCTGAACCCCTTTCATGCTAAACACAGCGTGAAAGGGTGCCTTATTTACAAGGCAGCATTATGCTGCATTAAGTGGCTTAAAGCTGCCTTGTAAATAAGGCAAGACCCCCATGGCCATCACGTTGTGGTAGCTATAGGGGCTTGTAAATATGCCCCCTTGTTGTATAAAACATAGTTTATGCCCAACAAAAAATATATTTCTCAAAACATTCACAGACATATCTGCTGTCTTAGGGAAACAATGAATACTAAGGACATGACATTTAGATTCTCCAAATCTTTCTAAATTGTACTAAAATCAATTATTCAACCATGTAACTTAAAAAGTAGCTAATGAAAAAGATGTAATATCGTCCTGTATTGTCTTCTCAGGGTTCAGGTGACATGTATAAACCACTCCACCTTTATGGTTTTTAAACGTCACCTGAACTTCGCCATCACATATTAATGGTACACAGCATTGTAGTTAAGAACATCGATACTTAGTAACCACTATCTTAATGCAATATAGTAGAAGATTATATTCTTACCAGATAATACTTCAGTCATCAGTATTGTCTTTCACAACCACTTCAAGAGATGTGGTAAAGTGGCTAAGACTAGGGGGCAGATTGACTGACTTTTCACACAGCGCAGCAAACCAAAGTTGCTTGAAAGGAAGAGTGCAGAAGAGCACCAGATACGTCCTCTCTCTGTGTGCTGGTGCTTTTTAGGACAGTGGAAACCAGATCTTGCTGCAAAGAGTCAGGCTCAGAGGAAGGGAAGGTCTTTCACAATTTTGTTTGAATTTTCTGACATGAAAATTCCCAGATTGCTATTCAGGTGATTTGAGCAGCCATAGGGCAAGTGTCTCCAACATTTTCTGTAGTGAGAGCTATGTCTGATCAGTGAAATCATTGTGTGCAACTCAAGGCTAAGCAACACACTCGAACATTGTTACCAGCCACCGCACACCGATCTTCTTTTGATTTAAGCTTAACATCCATAGAGGCAGATACTGCAGTTTGAATAAAACACTTTGAAGAATGTGAGCAGTAATGCCCTACTTTGTTTACCTGATCAGTTATTAGTAGTGAAAAGTAAGCTGAACTAAATATATATTTAGGGAATGCACAGTCTACATTATTTTTCAGCTTATATCTGCTTTTTGGAGGTATTGTTAACCTGTATGCTTACGTTGCACTCACTGGAGTGGAAATAGTAATTTTTACCCCTCCGCTATCCAGCACTTTCCCTGCTTTTGCACTCACTGGAGTGGAAATAGTAATTTTTACCCCACTGCTATCCCACATTTTCCCTAGTGTTGTATTTATTGTGTTGTGAAATTCATTTTTAATATTTCTTTTAATAGTTTAATGTGTTAGTTATAGAATGTTTTATTTTATTTTCAATTATTCATATATGTATATATTTTATTTTTATATAATTTAAAAAGTTTATAAATTAAGTAAAGATAATAGTTAATAAAATGTTTTAAGTAAATATATGTATTTGTACATATTTTTGTGTGTTTATATTTTATTTAAATACGCTTATTTGTTATATTTAGTTTAAATATATTAAATGTAATATATTTTGTTAAAAATATTAATATTATTTAATATATTTAATTTAATTTATATATCTTTTTAAGTCGATATTTTTTACCTCTATATTTTTTACTTCGATATTTTTGTACTGATATTATTGTACTTACCTGTTCAAGTATAGGGAGTTGATATTTTCGTATTTTTACCACGGTTTTTTTGTAAACTATGGGGCATATTAACAAGGGCTTTAGCTCCGCTTTAAAAGCCAGAGATAAATCTATCGCCCTATTAACAAGAGGGTGCTACCATGCATAATCGCATGTTAGCACCCTTTTTCCCTACGCCTCCCTTTGCATCTCTAATGAGATGCAAAGTGGGCGTTCCACACCAAAATAAAGTGAGAAATGTCGCTAACCGACATTTCTCCAATTAACAAGCTGCTCGCTAAACAGCATAGCGATAAGAAAAGTAGCGCTAACCTCGGTTATCGCTACTTTCCTTACACCTGCTTTCAGTCTGACTTAGCCATTATATCCAATGGAAGGTAGATATAATGGCTAAGTATCCCCTGCCCTATCATCAAGCTTTCGCCAAACGTTGTGTGATTATCGCTGGATTCCCAGCGATAATCGCACCTTTGGCAGCTTAGCGGTTGGAATTGTATAGCTTTTGAGGTAAGCGTTGCTGATAGCACGCTATCTCAGCGATACAATCCAGCGTTAGCCGGCAATAATTATCCTCGCACTAAGAGCGCTGAGTGATAATTATCGCCGGCCCTTGCTGATATGCCCTGATATTTTTTACATCGATATATAATCAGGGAACTGTCCTAGGTTAAGTGGTCCTCTTTGCAGTTGATCCTTGAATATTTCGACTTGAGTGAGAACAGGCATTGGATGATTTGCCTACACTACTAAGTGCCAGAGCTCTAGTTAGTTGTTGAGTTAAATATTGAGATGAAGAATAATGTGTGTTTCTATCTGTCTTTCCAGTCATAATATTTTTGAAACTCAAAGCTGAGAGACCAGGGAAGCACTTCAAGGCTAATGTAATGAGGTTCCGAGGGTAAAGCATATAAATAATCTCTTCATATATTGTTTCATTTAGTCTTTGTGGGACCGCAGACCTGAATTGGAAAAGTGCACATCAGTCTCAGTATTTATAGTAAATGAGAATGACTTATGATTTCTCTCTTTCTAAATTAGTATCAGGAGCATGTAAAACTGTTGCAAAAAGGATGTTTGATGATTCCTTCCCTCTGACTTTATCCATCCCACCTGTCTTCAGTCTCAAAGTTTTACCTTTATATAGACGGATTGCGGTTGGTACAATGAGGCATATGTTTGTTGTAGTGTTTTCTCCGTTCACATCGCTATTCACAACTTTCTCCATTAAGAGTCAAAGGACAATATTAAAGGAATAAAACAGCTTAATAGCTGCTATCATAATGAAATATTCTTCTAGACACTGTTTACTAACTATCTATATATTAAATTACATTTCCATTTGTGTATAAAACTGATTGTTACAAATAATCTGTTTTGTCGCCTCAAATATCAGAATAATATAGCAACGCGTTAAATACACACATAATTCTACTAAGTGCTAAGACTGGCTATTGTTTTCCTAAATACTAGGGCACCTCTCTTTAAAATGCAATATGTCCTCCTTTTTCTGTTGATGCTGAGCCAACTTCTATATATATTTTTTAATTTTCTCATTAAAGAAGCACTCTTGCTAATCTTAGCAATGCAACACTTGGAATATCCTCCAAACCTTTCAAAGAAAACATGTTAGATGCCTTTTGACTGTACGCTGGCTTCTGCCCTTCTCCCCATTGTCCGATTCCTCAGTTCCTGGTTCCTGACTTCAGCCCCAGCTCCTTGAGAAAAGCAGCCTCCCTTTAACAGAGACATGCTGTGCATCATTGCATTACAGTATTACAGCCTGGGTGGAGAACATGCCCAGGCCCCCAGTCCCCATCTGAGCGCCGAACCAGGGTACTGAGACCAATCACAACACTGTATTGCAGCATTGTGATTGGCTCAGGGTTGCATGGGTGCTTCCTGGGTACTTCCTGTTCTGGCCGGTGGGACGAGGAAGAAAGGTGTGATGCCCTTCCCCCCTCCGCGCCCACCACCCCAATCTGTGCCAGCTGCCACTGGAGCCAAAAGGTAAGTGAACGCTGCCAAGGTGTTGGTTGGGTGGGACAGTGATGGCACGCATCTATGAGCTTGGGATGGAGGAAGGGCAGGGGATCTTGCTTTAGCTCAACAAGCGCTCTTGTTGTGTACACGACTTGCTGGCGAGCTTTGAGCAAAGTGTGGCAGATTTTTCTTAAACACACAGTTTAGTCACTAACCCATGCATTCAGTAAGATTCGTTTAATCACTCACTTATATAGTCAGTCACGCACCTACTAAATCATCCATTCAGACACTTATAGACTCACTCATTCTTCAATACGCCTTTCCCTATATATATTAAACATATTTAAACTTTACAGAACACACAGTCACTGGATGATGTCATCAGTGATGTCATGAGTGATGTAATTTGAGATGTCATCAGTGATGTCATCAGTGATGTCACTGACCATGTCATGAGTGATATAATATGTGACGTCATCAGCAGTGCATTGCAGGGGGGCGAGTTATACTTAGCTGAACTAACTATAATGGGGGAATTTCTCTGGTTGAAATGTCCAACTAACTATAACGCCCCTGAAACCAATGTTTTTTTCAGTGAATGTCTAAGGTTTTTTAAATGCTAATTTCTAACTATAACGTGCCTGAACCTATGGTTTTTTCAGTGAATTTCAAAGGTTTTTTAAATGCTAATTTCTAACTAGAACATGCCTGAAACCTATGGTTTTTAGGTGAAATTCAAAGGTTTTTTTCAATGCTAATTTCTAACTATAACGTGCCTGAAACCTATAGCTTTTTACGTGAATTTCAAAGGTTTTTTAAATGCTAGTTTCTAACTATGCCTACAGAGGTAGGACATGTGAAGAAAGAAGAAACAAAGCACAGATAGATGCAAAAGAAATGCAGAAAGAAGCAACAGAAGTCCACAAAGACAAAGAAAAGTGCAGGATGAAGCAAGACATGAGCAGAAAGAACCAACAGAGGAGCAGAAAGAGTCCTTGTTGCAAAATCAACCTGTGTCCACAACTTTTCCAGATGGGTACTGGTAGTAAATGACTCTGACTAACCAGGCCTAGAGCCAGTGCTATGCTAAGAGACAATTAGAATACAGTGAAAACACCTACATACACTATGGAACGCTATGCGTTGGGGTACCCCTGTGATTAGCATGACCTTCTCTGTAAGGCCCAAGTACATAAAAGGGCAGAAGGATTAAACCTACCTCTAAGTCAGAGGTGCAGAAATATGCTACTTTAACAAGCAGTCGCGTTTGCAGAGTGGTGGAGAAAGGGTGTTGGGCGTCCAACTAATGCTCAGGAATTCCGCTGCTTAGGACTTATAGGAGGTACTAGGAGGGATTCTTGGCCCCCAAACTCCCTCAGGACTCAATTGGACTTCATCCCCCATCCCGTAGTCTTCAATGAGACACGTTTGCAGAGTGATAGAGAAAGGGGGCCAAGGCCTCCAAAGACGTCGTAGCAATCCCACTGTGTGGGACTTACTGGAGGTAACAAGAGGTGTAGTTGGCCTCCAAGGACATCCTTGGGAGCCAACTTCCCAAACTATTACCTCCAGTCAGCCCCACACAGCAGCAATGGTAAGTACTCGTACCAGGCCAAGCCTACTTTGCCCACCACTCTACAAACGCGCTCCCTAGCACGCTCTTAGATGGGGATTGAAGTCCATTTCACTGCTGGGGGTCCTTTAGGGGCCAACTAGCCTACCTTTTACCTCTAGTAAGCCCCACGCAGTGGGATTGTTGAGAGGTAGACCAAGGCCATGCCCCCTTTCTCCACCAGTCTGCAAACGCGCCCCTGGCGCGTTGTAAGTTGGGGGATTAAGTCCCCTTGAATCCTGAGGGTCTTTGGGGTCCAACTAGCCCACCAGGTACCTCCAGTAAGCACCACAGAGCTGCATTGCAGAGAGGTGTAAAAAGGGGCATGGCCTGGTCCACCTTTCTGCAACGCAGCACAGTGGCGCTTACTGGAGGTACCTGGTGGGCTAGTTGGCCCCCAGGGACCCTCAGGATTGAAGAGGAATTAATTCCCCACCTCAAAACGTGCCGCAGGGTGTATTTGCACACATGTCACCTCAGGCCCCGCCCCCTCCCTTCACCACTGTGCAAACACGCCACATGGTGCGTTTTAAGTTGGGGGATTAAGTTCCCTTGAATCCTGAGGGTCCCTGGGGTCCAACTAGCCCACCAGGTACCTCCAGTAAGCACCACAGAGCTGCATTACAGAGAGATGTAAAAAGGGGTGTGTCCTGGACCACCTCTGCAACGCAGCGCAGTGGCGCTTACTGGAGGTACCTGGTGGGCTAGTTGGCCCCCAGGGACCCTCAGGATTGAAGAAGAATTAATTCCCCACCTTAAAACGCACCACAGGGCATGTTTGCTCACATGCCACCTCAGGCCCCACCCCCTCCCTTCACCAATGTGCAAACACGCCCTGTGGTGCGTTTTAAGTTGGGGGATAAAGTCTCCATGAATTCCGAGGGTCCCTGGGGTCCAACTAGCCCACCAGGTACCTCCAGTAAGCACCACAGAGTTGCGTTGCGGAGAGGTGTAAAAAGGGGCGTGGCCTGGACCACCTCACTGCAACGCAGACCTGTGGCGCTTACTGGAGGTACCTGGTGGGCTAGTTGGCACCAAGGGACCCTCAGGATTGAAGATTAAATATTTCCCCAACTTTAAACGTGCCACAGGGCGCGTTTGAACACATGTCATCTCAGGCCCCGTCCCCTCCCTTCACCACTGTGCAAACACGCCCCGTGGCGCGTTTTAAGTTGGGGGATTAAGTCCCCTTGAATCCTGAGGGTTCCCGGGGTCCAAATAGCCCACTAGGTACCCCCGGGTCACTTCTGGCCCCAAGGACCCCAACCCCGTTGCCTGGCCTTTTCGTTGGGGACTGTGGGGGGATCCCCAATGCCCCCATGGTCCCTGCCAGCTCCCCGCGTCCTGCGGGAGCCGGCATTGCTTTTCCACATGGGGAGCTGCTGACATGCAGCTCCCCATGTGGAAAAGCAATGTGGTTTGATTTTTGAAAGCGAGAGCAGGTTTCCTGCTCTCACTTTCAAAACCCAAACCACAGTTTGCTATGGGAGGGTGGGAGCCGCACGGCTCCCGCCCTGCCATAGCAAACAGCAGTGTCCCGGGGGTGGGCACCCCGGGACACTGCAGGAGCCGGCCCTGGGGGATGGCGGTCCCCAGGGCCGATGAGGGCTCCAACGTTTGCACAGCCCCGGGGCTCAGGGCTCCGTAACAGACCCCCGCATTTGAATATTAGTGCCCCGGGGAGGTGGTGGACCCCGGGGCATGTGGGGGGGCTCAAGCCCCCCACACAGGTGTATTATGTTTTTTTAAAAAGACCCGGGGTGGCGGGGGCCATGGGCCCCCGTAAAATAATCAATAAAAGCCCCGGGGGTGGCGGTCCCCGGGGCTTGCCCCACCCCTTAAAGAAAAAGCCCCGGTGGCTGGCAGTCCCCAAGGCTGCGAGGGGGCTGCATGCTCCCCCACAACTCTTTAACAAGCCCTGGGGAGATGGCGGTCCCTGGGGCAGTGTGGGGGGATTGGGGCCCCCCACACACATTCTTTTCACCGCCCCGGGACTTGGCTCACCTGGGGGCTTCAATACAATGAAGAGCGGGAGCCCGTGCTTCGTTTTTTAAAATTTTCCTGGCCGGATTTCCGTACCCAGCGCGAATTCGACCGATTTTTTTTTTAACAAATGCTTTTTTGAGTCCTTGTGGGACCCCCTGAGCAAGCTTCTGAGGTCAGGGTGTTTCTACCCTGCCATCTTTTCTTGTTTTTCACATTTCTTTTTCTTTTTCTTGTGACTCGGTTCTACTGAGTCACAAGATGGCTGTCAACACTTCCTGGTTTGGAGTGTTGACAGCCATTTAGAATAAAGCTTGTGGTCAGGAGGGTGGGCGGATCCACCGCGCCTCTATATAACAAAACTTTTATTTTTTGATTTTCTCAGCAACTACTGAACAAATTTACACCATTTAAAAAAAGGGCGCTTTCTGAAGCAAGCACTACCTTTTTGCCACATTTGGTGTAATTCCGTTCAGCAGTTCAGGCTGTAGCCGTGTCTAAAGTTTCCTATGGAAAATAACATAGAGAAAACACATTTTGGGACCCTCCCTTTTTTCTCGGCCCCCGCTTGGCGAATGACCCTGAAACTTTCAGGATAGGAGCAAACCAGGGCAGGTCACACGTTTTAAAAATGTTGCCAAGATTCGTCAACCGGCGCCAAAGTTATTGGGAAAAGAAAAAATGCTTTTCCTATGGAAACTAGGTCCTAACTATAACTAGATAATATTATATATATATATATATATATATATATATATATATATATATATACATATATATATATTACCCAGTTGAGTGCCAGTCGCCACTGGGTTAGGTCCGCGTTTTCGCAGAAAATGCCTTTTTTGTTATGCTAATAACTTTGGCCCCGTTTGACGAATCTCCAAAAAATGTTCTAAAAAGGTGCCACTTTTTGACTAGTTTGTGCTTGGAAAGTTTAGAGGTGATCCATCAAGTGGGGGCTGAGAAAAATGGGGTCCCAAAATACAAAACCCCAATGCATTCTCAATGGACTTCTTTAGGCAGTGCTGCGGCAGAAAACTGCTAAACGGAATTATACCACATTTGGCAGGAAGATGGATCTTGGTCCATTTTTGTATATTTTGAGAGTTGGGTCCGTGAAAGGCTAACAAGAGTCTTGCGGGAGCACCTATATAAAAATAAAGTGTTTCCCTTGGGCCATCTTGCTCCCGCAGGAGTCAGACTCCCTGTCCTGAACGGTCTAAAAAAATTAATATGAGGAGGCAAGGTAGGGATACCTGCCCCTATGCCCCATAGAGGGGCCGATAGGGACCCCCCCTCCGGGCCAAAATAAAAAACAAAATCAACGTTTTTATGCCGCGATCCCATGGGACTCCAGCGGGATCATGGCATAAACACCAACAAAAAATGGCGGCCACCATTTTTTTTTTTAGCATATGGGTAGGAGGCGTGAGTAAGACCTAGCTCCGCTTGCCCTTTTTGGGTATATTATTTAAGAGGAGGGGGACATGTGGACTCCCTCCCCAAGCCATTTTCAGCACCGGGCACCCCATTCCCCGAGCCCAATCTATTTTATAAGGGGAGGGGGGCACACAGCCACCTCCCCAAGCCATTTTTTGCCCCAGGGGTCCAATATCTTTATTAAGTGGAGGGATGGTGCACGCCCTCCTCCTCGAGTCATATTCGGGCCCAGGGTCCCCATATATATAAATATGGGAGGAGGATTCACGACTCCCCTCCCTCCACTTTTAAAAGGTCCCGAATAACCCATCCCCAAGGGCCCACACATTCAAAGGTAGGCCCTAGGGGATGGGTTTTCTGGGGCCATAATAGGCTTGTAGAGGCGAGCCGCATGTCCTCCCCATTATAGTTAGGTGTGGTAAAAAGATCTGTTTCTGTTAAAAAAAAATCTTAGAAATTCAATGGAAAAAATCTTAGAAATTCACTGAAAAAAACAAAGGTTAAAGTAACTTTTGGGCATATTATCAAGCAGGGCGTTAAAATTATCGCCGCTTTAACGGCAGAAAACTGCAGCTAAAGCGGCGATATTAGGCTTGATAATATGCCGCAGAGAATTCCAAAGAAGCCCATGTTGACACCAGAACATGGGCTTCTATGGGAATTCTCTGCGGCATATTATCAAGGCCATTATCGCTGCTTTAGCGGCAGTTTCCTGCCGCTAAAGCGGCGATACTTTTTAACGCCGTCCTTGATAATATGCCCCTTTATTAGTTGGGTCTGATAAAAATATTTGTTTTGGTTTTTTTAAAAAAGCCTTAAATATTCACTGCAAAAAACGAAAGGTTAAAGTAATTTGAGATGTCAACAGTGATGTCATTAATGATACCACAGAACATGTCCTGAGTGATGTAATATGTGATGGTGGGGCACAAGTTATAGGTAGCTAACCTGACTATAACTGTTGAATTTCTGTGGGGTTTTGAGTTCAAAACGTTAATGTTGTCACTGACATATTCACCTAACTATAACATCACTTTAACCTTTGTTCTTTTCCCAGCAAATATAGATACGTTACCTAATGCAGTCACCAGTAGCATTTTTAGTTTTGCCAATAACTTTGGCACTGCTTGATGAATCTTCACAAAATTCGTAAAATTAGTTTGCCACTCACTTCAGCTGCTTTCTTGAAAGTTTTGGGGTGATCCATCAAGGGGAGCCAAGAAAAAAGGGAGGTCCCAAAACACGTTTTCCAATGCAATTTCCCATAGAGATTTTGAACACAACTATAGCCTGAACTGCTTGATAAAATAACACCAAATATGCAATAGAAAAAGCCCTTGGTCCAGAAAGAGTCATTTTTGTGATTTGGTGTAAATCTGTTCAGTAGTTGTGGAGTTATTATGGAAACATAGATATCTAGGGGCGTGAACCCTCCATGAATCCGGTAGATCTTGTGCAGAGATCTGATTGGCTGCAAACACTTTAACCAGGAAGTGCTGACAGCCATTTTGTGACTCACACTCAGCAGAGACCCTCCAAAAAAAGTAAAAAAAACAAGAAGAGGGGGCAGGGTAGGAATATCCCACCAGGACAAAAAGCATTATTTTTTTCAATTTTGCCGTGAAATCATGGGTTGATCCGCCAATTAGTGGCAATATTTTTTTAAAAGCAAGCCCAGTCCCCTGTGCTTGCTTGTATTTTAGCCACTGGGTGGGCCAGGTACTGGGGGCATTGTCAGTAATATTATGTAGGGAGATGGTGCACACGACCCCCCTCCTGAGGTTCCTATGAGCCCCAGGGACCACCACCTGCCTGGTGCTTAACTTATATGTAGGAGGGTGGCCATGCAGATCCCCCTCATAAGGGCCCACCACTCACCTGGTGCTTCAATAATTAATTGGAGGGGGGGCTACACAGACCACCCACCAAGGCCCTGTAAAGCCCTGGTGGACCGCCAACTCCCCGAGGTCAGAAATACAAAATACAGGGGTATGGGGACCATATTCAGCCATGTGGACCACCACCTCCCTGGGACAGGTCTTGCAAATTGAAAGAAGGTGTGCAGCAGATCCCCCTCCTGCAGCCATTGATGGCCCCGAAGGTCGCCACGTCGAAGGGCTGGCTCCCTATTTCCCAAGGTGCTCTCAGGACATAATAGTTTGCTGTTGTTTGGGGGTTCAATGACAGTTCGCACTAAGAAAGAGCAAACAGTAAGGGACATATTTACGAGAGAAGTGGGAGAGCGTTGCCTTAGCCCCATTGGCTTAACGCCATGCTGCGCCACTTCTGAAATGTAGAGCTGCACCGTATTTACAAGAATACGGCACAGCTCTGCATTTCCCCCTGTGGTTGCGCTAATTTAGCTGCCTAGCGCCAACGCAGGCATCCTTGCACCATCTTTGCAGGGGAATGATTGTTTATGTGCAGGAAGGCGCTAAATGCAGCACACATAGAAGCTGCAAAACGTAATTCTTTTAACAAATGTTTATGTGCAGGATCAATGGCATTTTGCTGTTTCCATGTGTGCTGCACAACGCAGCACACATGGAAACAGCAAAAACAAGGAGAAATAAAGCATTTCTCCTCGTTTTGCCTGTTTAAGACCCGGTTTTCCCTTTGTCTTAATTTTGGCACTGCCTTCTATTTACGCCACCCTTGTAAATAGGGAGCAGCGTCAAAATCAATGGATGTTGTGATGGAACGCCCACCGCAACACCCATTGCCCTCCATGAAATGTGTAGCGTGAAAGGGTGCCTTATTTACAAGGTATCGTTAAAGTGGCTTAACAGTTAACACTGCCTTGTAAATAAGGTAAAGCCCCTATTGCCATCACAACATCAGAAAAAAAGTATGTTGTGGTGGTGATAGGGGCTTGTAAATATGTCCCTAAGTTTGCTGCTAGTGGACGGGGGCAGGAAAACTGCTCCTGCTCACTGGAAGCAGACTTTGCTAACAGTGACCAGGAAAACAGATGAAACAATTGCTCTCATGGAGGAGCATATTTGGCTACTCACTGTGTGCGGGAGCAATGCCAGCTCCCACTAGGGGCAGGGAGCTGGCTGGGACTGTGGAGGCATTGAGGCTCCACCGCCCCCATTACTGCACACTTAGTGCCCTGGGTGGGTTCCAGGGCACCCAGCATCAAGAGGAAATCGGCTGGGTGGGCTAACTATAAGTTACGCCCCACAATGCACTGCTTATTATCTCACATATGACATAGACAGTAACATCACTCATGACATCACTCATGACATCTCAAATGACATCACTGATGACATCTAAAATGACATCACTGATCGAGCATCCAGCAGTGACTGTGAGTGTTTTCTAAACTTACTGAGTGTTAAACATAAATACTAAGGTAAGTGGCTAAGGAAGTGCCTTTATGGGTGAGTGAGTGGGTGTGTAAGTGGTGTAATGAAGAGTGAGTGGGTATGTGAGAGTGTTACATGAGTGAGTGGGTGTGTGAGTTTTTGTATGGGTGAACGAGTGGGTGAGTGAGTGGGTGTATGAGTAAGTGAATGGCTGTGTGAATATCTGTATTGGTGAGTGAGTGGGTGTGTAAGGGGCTGTAATGGTGAATGAGAGGGTGAATGAGTGGCTGTATGGGTGAGTGTGTGGATATGACAGTGGTGGTAAATGGTGAATGAGAAGGTGCATAAGTGGCTGAATGGGTGACTGAGCAAGTACAAAAGTGTATGTATTGTTGAGTGAGAGGGTAAATGAGTTGCTCTATGGGTGCATGAATAGGTGTGATAGTGGGTGTATGGGTGAGTGAGTGGGTGTGTGAGTGGCTGTATGGGTGAGTGAATGGGTGTTTGACTGGTTGTATGGTTGAGTAAGTGACTGTGAGATAGGTAGTATGGGAGAGTATGTGCTTGTCTCAGTGACTGTATGGGTGAGTGAGTATGTGTCAGTATATGTATGAGTGAGTGGTTGTGTGAGTAACTGTATGGGTGAGTGAGTGGCTGTCTCAGTGTCTGTCTGGGGGAGTGACTAGGTGTGTGAGTAGCTGTATGGGTGACTGACACAGTGTGTGAGTGGCTGTATGGGTGTATGAGTGGGTACATAAGTGTTTGTATGTCTGTATCCCTGGATATGTGAGTGGCTGTATTGGTCAGAGATTACATGCATGGGTGGCTGTATATGTGAGTTACTGGTTGCATTAGTGGATGTGTGGGTGAGTTGATGTGTGACTGGCTCTAAGGATCAGTGAGTTGGTGATGTGAGTGTTTGTATGGGTCTGTGAATCAATATGTCAGTGGTTGTGTGGGTGTGGAAGTGGAAGTGAGTCTATGAGATGTTGTATAGGGTATAAGTGGGTATGTGAGTGGTTCTGTGGAAGATATCATCAGGCATGTCATCAGTGATGTTAATTGAGATGTCATCAGTAATTTCATTTGAGATGTGATGAGTGATGTCACTGACATGTCATCAGTGATGTAATATTTGAGGTCAAAAGCAGTGCATTTCCGGGGCATAAGTTATAGTTAGCGCTGGTAACAATAACTGCTGAATTTCACTGGTTTTGTATAAGTACAATCTGAGCCTAACTATAACATCCCTGTAACCTTCGTTTTTTTAGTGAATTTCTACTGTTTTTTAGATTTTATTTCCTAACTTTAATGTATCTGTGACCTTTGATTTCTTAATCTTATTTCCCAAGTGTAACCTATAACATTTGAGAGTAAGTATGTGAGGGAATACATGAGTGTCTCAGTGGGTGTGTAAGTGAGTGTCTCAATGGGTCTGTCAGTGGATGTGCCAGTGCCTTAGTGGGTTGGTGAGTGGCTGCATAAGTGTCTCACTCAGTGTGTGAGTGAGTGTGTGAGTCTCTGAGTGGGATTGTGAGTCGGTGCATGAGCGTCTGAGAGTCAGTCCGTGAGTCGGTAAGTGGATCTATCAGTGGGTATGTGAGTGGCCAGGCCACATTTTAAAAGGGAAGGGCGACCACTTGCCTCTCTCTCCTGGCCACATTTCAGGCCCGGGGACCCCATCCTCCAGGGCCCAGCCACAATTAAATGGAGGAAAGGGGCACATTTCCCCCCTCCCCAGCTGATTTCAGCCCTGGGGATCCTATCCCCCAGGCTCGGCCACTATACTATGGGAAGGGGCCAACACAGCCCCCTCCCTGGGCTGATTTTGGCCCCAGGGAGCCCATCCCCTGGGAGCCAATCTTTTTTTGCTTTCCATTTTTGCTGACCCCCTCCCAAGATTGATTTTGGCCAGAGGGACACTATCCCCTGGGGCCTGGCAATCATACTATGGGGAAAGAGGCCACGCAGCTCCCCTCACTGGACTATTTTGGTCCCAGGGATCCCATCCCCCTTGGCCCAGCGATATACTCTTGAGAAGGGGGCCACCAGCCCCCTTTCCTGGGCTGATTTTAGCCCCAGGGACCCCGTCCTCCGGGGCCTGGCTTCTTTTAGCTTTTCTATTTTTCCTAGGAAAGGGGGGCCATGCTACCCCCTCCCCAGGCCAATTTCAGCCTGGGAACCCCATCCCTCAGTGCCCGGCCTTTTAAATTATTAATTACAATTAGGGGAGGGGTCACCGGCCTCCCTCCCCATCCCCCAGGCCTAGGCATTACACTATTGGGAACGGGGCCACACAGCCCCCCTTCCTGGACCAATTTTGGCCCTGGGGACCACATCCCCTGTGGCCTGGCCATTGTACTATGGCAAGGGGGGCCACACCGCTCCCTCCCCTGGCTGGATTTGGGCCTGGGGGAACCTATCCCCTGGGGTCTGGCTTTTTAAACAATTAATTTCAATTAGCCAAGTGGGTTGCGCAGCCCTCTCCCAGGGCCGATTGCGGCCCCAGGGATCACTTCCCCCGGGGCCGGGCCATTAAACTATTGGGAAGGGAAGCCACACAGCGCCCCTCCCCGGGCCAATTTCAGTCCTGGGGACTGCATCCCTAGGCCTGACTTTTTTATTCTGAGTGCCCCCAGGGCACCTAGTGTCCTTTGTTGGGCCACGGCCACGGACCTGCCAGCTCCCCACCTCCTGCATGGCTCTGACAGGCAGGAGGCTGCTGAGAGGCCCACCCACTCTGTCAGAGCATTGATTTCATCTGGGTTACTGCGCACATATTTGCGTGCAGGGAAACAGATTAAAACTCTGCTTTCTGCAAGCTGGAGCTGTTTGACAGCTCCCATTGCAGAAAACGGACTTATGTTCAGTTTTGCTTGGTAGGTGCTGTCAGCTCCCACCAAGCAAGAGCAAAATGCTACCTCCCATGGCTTGGCACCTTAGGAGGTAGCAGGAGCCTGCTCTGGGGGGGTGGCGATCCCCAGGGCATCCATGGCTCTATGAGGCCGTCCTTGCAGCCACCCTCCAATGCTTATTTAAGCCCGAGGAGGTGGTGGTCCCCGGGCGTAAGCAATGGACCCCCTTCAATACTTTCTTTCAGCCCTCTGGAGGTGGCGGTCCCTCAGCCCCCCCCCACATGTATTTTACATTGTGAGCCCCAGGAGAATAAATATATATATATGATACACCAAAAAAGGAAGATTCTCACTCAGGAATGAGTTGTGTAGAATGAAGGTTTACTTCAACACCATGACACGTTTCGGCCGGCACAGTGGCCTTGCTCACATGGTGTTTTGGCCGGCACAGCGGGCCTTGCTCATACCTGTTAGCAAGGCCACTGTGCCAGCTGAAATGCTGCTCTCCACCTAAACTTGGGAACTATATATATTACCTACTTGCGGTCGCCAGTAGGTAGTTATAGTTAGGACCACGTTTCCATAGGAAATCCGCAACATTCTATTTTGAATAACTTTGGCGCCGGTTGACGAATCCTCGCGAATTTTTCAAAATAGGTGGGGCGCTACGCTCCGCTCCTACCCTGAAAGTCTCGGGGGAATTCGTCAAGCGGGGGCTGAGATAAAAGGGGGGTCCCAAAACGCGTTTTTCCCATGCATTTTTCCATAGGACCTTTAGACACAGCTACAGCCTGAACGGCTGAACAGCATTACTTGAAATTTGGCAGAGAGGTAGTCCTCAGGTCAAGGAAGTGCCTTTGTAGGTTTTGTGTAAATCTGTTCAGTAGATTCTGAGAAAATAGCCTTTAAATCAATATATATATCTGAGCCAGCGTACGGTGCGCTTACGGTGCGCTTACCGTACGCGTACGGTGGCGTGCGCGAGCGCGATTCTGATTGGCCCTTAGATCTTAGTAAACATTCGAATCGGTCGAAACCAGGAAGCGGCGGCCGCCATTTTCTCTCTCGCACTCTGACAGGGGGTTGAAAAACCAAGTGCAAAAACATGTAAAGGGGCTGTTTACACAGCTCCCAAGCACCTAGCCATGTCGAGGGAGTCCCCAACGATCCCCCAAGTGAAAAAAGGCAATTTTAATTTTTACGAAAATTTCGCCGATTACGCTTACCGTACGCGTACGGTAAGAAATAATAAAAAAAAAAAAATATATCCACATTCTCCCCACCCCGTGTGCAAAAGGCGCCCGAAGAGCACCTTTTGGGCATGGCTTATTAGAGCTAAACAAAACATATATTTTACCTGTCACAACGATGCTCATCATATGTCCTCCATGTGCGCACGGTGCGCGAAGCGCATCGTGCGTTCATGGCTCATCTAGCGTAACGTGGGCACGCGCTGCGCGAAGCGCACCGTGCGCGCACGGAACGAACTGCGTTAAGTGGGCGCGCACGCCACAAATGGCGTAAAGTAACTTAGCATTTAAAAAACCGTACAAATTCACTAAAAAAACCATAGGTTTCACACACGTTATAGTTAGGAATTAGCATTTAAAAAACCTTGCAAATTCACTGAAAAAACCATAGGTTTCACACATGTTATAGTTAGCTGGACATTTTACTGATAAAAAACCAATGAAATTCCCCCGTTATAGTTACTGTAGGCAACTATAACTCACGCGACCGTAATCCTCTGCTGATGACATATGTGTCTTTATGAAAAAAAAATATTTGTAATATATGTATAGCTAAAATTTAATGGAAGAAGACATGGGCAAATAAGTGTCTAAATACAGTATTAGCATCAGCAGAGGATTGCGGTCGCGTGAGTTATAGTTGCCTACAGTAACTATAACGGGGGAATTTCATTGGTTTTTTATCAGTAAAATGTCCAGCTAACTATAACATGTGTGAAACCTATGGTTTTTTCAGTGAATATATATATATATATATATATATATATATATATATATATATATATATATATATATATATATATATATAATCTACTGGCGGTCGCCAGTAGATAGTTATAGTTACAACCTAGTTTCCATAGGAAATCTCAAAATTCTATTTTGAATAACTTTGGCGCGGGTTGACGAATCCTCGCGAAATTTTCAAAACTAATGGGGCGCTCCGTTCAGCTCCTACCCTTAAAGTCTCGGGGTGATTCGTCAAGTAGGGGCCGAGAAAAATGGGGGGTCCCAAAACGCGTTTTCCCCATGCATTTTTCCATAGGACCTTTAGACACAGCTACAGCCCGAACGGCTGAACAGAATTACTTGAAATTTGGCAGAGAGGTAGCCATAAGGTCAAGGAAGTGCCTTTTGCAGGTCTGGCATAAATCTGTTCAGTATTTCCTGAGAAAATAGCATTTAAAAGCATATCAATATCTATACGCGCGCACCGTGCGCGCACGGTGCGCGCACCCTGCCGTGTGCGAGCGCAATTCTGATTGGTTGTTAAATGTGGGTAAACATTCGAATCGGTCGAAACCAGGAACTGTCGGGCGCCATTTTGTCTCTCGCAGTCTGAGGGGGTGAAAAACAAAGGTAGAGAACGTGAAAAGGGGGCAGAGTGAACAGTTCCTGACCCCCTAGCCTTGATCAGGGGGTCACTGAAGGACCCCCAAGGGAGAAAAAAACAATTAATTTTTTTACAAAAATCGCGAGGAGTGCGCACCCTGCGCGCACGGCAAGCGCCCACAGAGCGCGCACGCTGCGCGAAGCGCACCGTGCGCGCAGGGTGCGCGCACCTCGTGATTTAAAAAAAAAAAATTTGTTTTGTTTGAAAAACCTGAAAAAAAAAAAAATAATAATAAAAACATAACTTAGCATTTAAAAAACCGTACAAATTCACTGAAAAAACCATAGGTTTCACACACATTATAGTTACGAATTAGCATTTAAAAAACCTTGCGAATTCACTTAAAAAACCATAGGTTTCACACATGTTATAGTTAGCTGGACATTTCACTCGTAAAAAAACAATGAAATTCCCCCGTTATAGTTAGTGCAGGCAACTATAACTCACGCGACCTCAATCCTCTGCTGATGACGTCAGATATTACATCACTGATGACATATGTGTCTTTCTGAAAAATAAATATTTGTAATATATGTATAGCTAAAGATTAATGGAAGAAGACATGGGTAAATAAGTGTCCAAATACAGTGATGTAATATCTGACGTCATCAGCAGAGGATTGCGGTCGCGTGAGTTATAGTTGCCTGCAGTAACTATAACGGGGGAATTTCATTGGTTTTTTACGAGTGAAATGTCCAGCTAACTATAACATGTGTGAAACCTATGTTTTTTTAAGTGAATATATATATATATATATTCAATGAAAAAACCAAAGGTTTCACACATGTTATAGTTAGCTGGACATTTCACTCATAAAAAACCATTGAAATTCCCCCGTTATAGTTAGTTCAGCTAACTATAACTCGCGCGCCCGCAATGCACTACTGATGACGTCACATATTACATCACTCATGACATGGTCACTGACATCACTCATGACATCACTGATGACATCTCAAATGACATCACTGATGACATCACTGATGACATCATCCAGTGATTGTGTGTTTTTATGAAAATTATATATTTTTTATATTTATGTATATCTCAAGGTCAAAGGAAGAATAAATGGGTATATAAGTGTCTAAATGGATACTTTTTTTTGGAATTTTTTTGTGTAACTGACTGTTTAAGTGTATCATAGTGAATACATGGCTTACTGAGTAATCTTTAAATATTTAAATATCTGTATCAGTTTCTTACTTTGTGTATAAGTGGCTGCATGGGTTGGTGAGTAGCTACATGAGTGTCTATATAGGTTATTAGTTGGTTTTTTATCACTATGAGTGTCTGAGTTTCTGTATGGTTCGGTGGGGGGTATTACTTAGTGCATAGGTGCATGAATGAGTGACTCACTGTTTGTATGTGTTGAATACAGCATGTGTGCAGGACTGTATGGGTGGATGAGTGTGTGCATGGGTGTGTTAGTGAGTGAATGACTGTCTCAATAGTGTCTTTATGAGTAACTACATATGTTTTAAACTAGTATATGTGACTATTGGTGTATATAAGTGAGTATATGTGAGAGTGAGAGATTGGAAGAGTTCCTGTATGAATAAGTATGTGTTTCTATAAGTGATTGTTTAAAAGAGTAAGTATATGTAAGTTTCTGTAGAAGTAAGTGTGGTGGTGTGTGTATAACTGTATATGCAAGTAAATGGATGATTGATTCTTTATTAGCATGAGTGACTATGTGTGTGAGTTACTCTATGGATGAGTGGCATTGTGTAACGGGATGTACAGGTGTATGAGTACATATGATGAGTGAGTACATGTATGAGTGACTGTAGAGGACTGTTGGTGAATTACTGTATGTGTATGTGGTTCTTAGAATTACTGAATAGGTTGTTGTAACTGATATTGATATGTTCATTATTTTGAACATTTTAGTTTCTATTTTTGAATGTGTGTTTCAATGGTTATATTAGGGGGAGAGGAGGTCTGCCACTCTATCACAAGGATGATGTCATCAGTGATGTCATCAGTGATGTCATTTGAGAAGTCATCAGTGATGTCATGAGTGATGTCAGTGACCATGTCATGAGTGATGTAATATGTGACGTCATCAGTAGTGCATTGCGGGCGCGCGAGTTATAGTTAGCTGAACTAACTATAACGGGGGAATTTCAATGGTTTTTTATGAGTGAAATGTCCAGCTAACTATAACATGTGTGAAACCTTTGGTTTTTTCATTGAATTTCTAAGGTTTTTTAAATGCTAATTCCTAACTATAACGTGTGTGAAACCCATGGTTTTTTCAGTGAATTTCAAAGGTTTTTTAAATGCTAATTTCTAACTATGCCTACAGAGATAGGACATGTGAAGAAAGAAGAAAAAATGCACAGAAAGAAACAAAAGAAGTGCAGAAAGAAGCAACAGAAGTCCTCAAATACAAAGATAAGTGCAGGAAGAAGGATAACGTGCAGAAAGAACAAAAAGAAGAGCAGAAAGAAGCCTTGTTGCAAAATCATCCTGTACCCTCAACTTTTTCAGACGGATACTGGTGGTAACTGAGTCTGACTAACCAGTCCTAGAGCCAGTGCTATGTTAAAAGACACTTAGAATACAGTGAAAACACCTACATACACTAGGGAACATTATGCGTTGGGGTCCCCCTGTGATTAGCATGACCTCCTCTGTAAGCCCCTAGTGTATAATAGGGCATGGGGATTAAAACTACCTCTTAAAACAGGCCACAGGGCGTTTTTGCACACATTAACTCAGGCCCCGTCCCCTCCCTTCACCACTGTGTAAACACGCCCTGTGTCCATTTTTAGTTGGGAGATTAAGTTCATTTGAATCCTGAGGGTCCCTAGGGTCCAACTAGCCCACTAGGTACCTCCAGTAAGTGCCACAGAGCTGCGTTGCAGAGAGGTGTAAAAAGTGGCACGGCCTGGACCACCTCTCTGCAATGCAGCTCAGTGGCGCTTACTGGAAGCACTTGGTGGGCTAGTTAGCCCCCAGGGGCCCTCAGTATTGAAGGGAAATTATATCCCCAATTTAAAACATGCCATAGTGCGTGTTTGCACACGTCACCTCAGGCCCCGTCCCCTCCCTTCACCACTGTGTAAACGCGCCCTGTGGCTGTTCTAAGTTGAGAGTCCCCCTGAATCCTAAGGGTCCCTAGGGTCAAACTAGACCACTAGGTACCTCCAGTAAGCGCCACAGAGCTGCGTTGCAGAGAGGTGTAAAAAGGGGCTTGGCCTCAGAACACCTGGCTGCAGCGCAGCTCCCTGGCGCATACTGGAGATGCCTGTTGGGGGCGCGTTTGCAGAGTGCTGCACGGAGGGGGCATGGCCTCCGGCACGATGCCAGTCTTTTATTTATTTTAGTTTTTTAAGAAGGGGGGCTGTTTGGTTCCCCTTCTTATTCTAATTTATTGGCCCTGATGACCCCATCCCCCAGGGCCAGTCTCCTAATTATATTTTTTTGACCCCAATCCCCAGGGCCGGCCACTGTTTTTTATTATTTTTAAAAAATATATATTTATAGACACACCTAGGACATGCTGGACAAACCGTACGTACCTATCACCATGACGATTTGCGTGATATTCATTAAAAGGCGACTATGCATGCAATGAATCCACGTGGAATGTATTTACACCACTAGTGAAGCTCTGACATGTCTGATGCCCTACCGTGCCTAATCCTGGTAGACACCCTTGTCGTTTATTTATACAAACATGGGTAGCTATTGACGGGCACATTTAATACACATGCACACCAAGCCATTCAAAGGGGATTCGACAAAAATTCGACCAAAACTATGCAAGAAACCCCCCTCACGGTTAATAAAACACACATCCACTGCCGGATGTGTAATACTTTTTATTTTACTCTCTGGAAAGGGGACGAACATCACTTGAGAGTCACAGCGTGCTCCTGACAGAGCCCAATGCTGTGTTACACCCACCATTGCCTGCCGAGTGCCACACACCTCTGTGTTGTATTCCACTAGCTAGTGCATATGCTATGACACTCTCTAGCCCATGTGCACTGTAACACCACCCCGTGAATATGTCATGCCACACTTGTCTTCGCACGGGTTATATTGCCCCATCTAACGTGCCTTTCTCGATGCCTATGTTATAACGCACAGTGCTATGCCATACATATTACAATCTGGGATCCATATATTTGTCACAGTGCATATGCAACGTTACACTCCCCAGCACATATTTTATATTACAACTTTAGAGACTAGTTAGGTTACACAACACTGCCCTGTGCATATTACACTCCAAGGCGCATATCGCATAGCACGCGCTAGTGCCTGTGCTATCTCGCGCTCTCCAATGAATCTGTCATTGCGCACAATGTATTGCAAATTATATTTCACGCCCGGTTCATCTTATATCACACTTTTTGGTGCATAGTTTATACCATACACTATATCTAGTTTTCATTTTCAATCGTGCTCTCAGGACTATGTTCTATATAACACTGTGTTCACCTACCCTTTTCACGGGCATTACATTTTGCGATAGGGGGTGGAGGGTCAGGGGGTGTTTCTGCCAAGTAAGCCCGGAGTCACAGTCACAAACGTCCTCTTCTTCCTGAATAAAAGTGAGATTATGCTGCATACTTGTTCATATTTTAAGTAGTTCGCACAGACACAATGTTTTAAAAACAATAAAGTTCCTAATACCCGCCTTCTCTGAACAGTTAGCTTGCTGCCCCATCCCCTTCCTCCCTATCCTCTGTTGTGTGAATCCATGGACTAGCCTCCTCCCTCCTGCCATGCATGGTCTGATGTGCTGCCACTGCCCTCAATTTAGTATGATGTACCAGTCCAGTCCTCCTGCCCTCCATTGCCCAATTCTATGCCCCATCATTGACCTCCTGCTTAAACTCTGTGCTTAGCTTGCTGCCCCTATTCTCCTTCCCCCTGCCCTCCGATGTCTTTGTGCATGCCCCTGCTCCATCCTTTTTGCCCACCATGTCCCATGGACCTGCCACTCCTATCTACTCTGAGTGTTCTGTTGAGCTGCCACTCCCCTCCCACCTGCCTAGCATTGTCAGATGACTGTAACCTGTCCCTGCCACCTCCACCCTGCCTGTCCACATGCCATGCCCCTATCCTCTTCCTCCTGTCCTACATGGTCCATTGTACTGCCACACCCTTCTGCCCTCCCTGGTCTGTTGTGCTGCAACTGCTCCTCCTGCCTGCCCCGTGTGGTCTGTTGTGAGGTCCCTTCCCCTGAACTTTCTTGTCTGTGCACAGGTCCTGACCCTCCCTTCTATCCTCCATTGTCCTTTGTGCATGCCCCTCCACCATCCTTCTTGCCCATCATAGCCATTGTGCTGCCACTAACCCTCCCACTTGCCATGCATGGTCTTCTGTGCTGCCATGGCCCCTCCCACCTTCCCTGTGTGGTCAGTTAGCTGCCCCTGACCCCCTCCCACCTTCCCTCCATGGTCTGTGTGTATGCCATCACAGTCTCACTGTTGCTCTTCATGGTGTGTCTTGCTTCTAGTGCCCATCCTGCCTGACCTCCATGGCTATCTTGCTGCTCCTGCCCTGCCCCCTTGCCCCCAGCCCTACTCCCTCCCTCCTGGCTTGTCTGTTCCATTGTAATGCCCCTGATCCGTCCCTCCTGCCCTTTATGGTCTGTTATGCTGCAGCTTTCTCTCCTGTCTGTCCATTATGGTCAGCTAGCTACCATTGCCTCTTGCCCCTCTGTTCTCTGTTGTCCATGTGCATGGTCCTGTCCCCTCCCTCTTGCTTTCTATGGATTGTTGTGCTGCACTCCCGTCCTGCATGCCCTGTGTGGTGTATTGTGCTGCTGCAAACCCTGATGCCTGCCCTGCAGGGTCAGTTTGGTGCACCTCTCCATGTCCCTCCTGTCCTCTGTTATCCAAGTCCATGTCCCTATCCCATTTCCTTCCATGATCCAATGTACCATACTTGCGAACATTTTGAACTTGGTAAGAGGGAGATTTTGAAAAAAAACTGGGGTATTGATTTTCCCCTTTGAGTTACATTGAAAAAGAGGATATTGTAGACAGGAGACAGATCAAATAAAGCCCATTTGAGCTTAAAAACATTGGACGTTTCCTGGCTGAATCGGGTCTGTTGGCATGTATGGTTGTACTACCATTGCCTCTTCCTTCTGCCCACAATGGTCTATTACATTGCCACAGCCTTGAAGGAGGGTAGATTTTGTATCACAGGGGGCCCCTGGCCCGTTCTGTCCACACCTGAAGTATGAGACCCTTGTCCTTGCCCTGCCAGCTGCATTTGTAGGCCGTATTAAATTGACCAGCGGGTCCTGTATTGCTATATAATTATCCTGAGACATCCTTACCACTCAGCCAGCATAAAACCCCTGTGTAGGCCCTTCTGTTCAATATGTAGGCCTCTTTGTTAAATTGACCATAGCTCTGCAATTTTAGTGTATAGCAGTCTGAAGGCAGGTCTGCGAGGCCTTCTGATCCAAACTAGTAGCCCCCACCCTACCCGAGTGCTCCGTGCTCGGTATCAAAGTTCAACATCCCCCTGAAGCTGTAGACATACAGTAGGCTGCATCCTGGACTGGTACTTGCTTCCTGGGCAGGTTTCCCGCTTTTAAGGAAGTGGCAACCGCAGAGCGTCAAGTTAGGAGAACTGAGGAGATTTTATACATGAATATATTGAATTCCCGTACAATACCCATTATTTTCTGCTTGCTCTATGGAACTTACGATAAGCGATTGGCCTGAGAGACTGACCTTTTCACCCAGTCCATTGTCAGCATTAAGTGGGTAAATGACGAAATGTCTGGTAAAATCTGCAGTCGAAGCTTTTGGGTAGCATACGTAGGTAGATGTAGCGTGCAAAGGAGCCCACAAAATGATATAAAAAGGGAGCACCCACAGATATCGACGGACTACCTCGCCGTCTGTATGTAGGTTAACAGGCAGTGCAGGTTTTCCCCAAGAGCTGGGAGCTCTTGTCTTCCTTTGCTTAAAATGTCTTGCTCTGCTTTGCTTGAAGTATCTTATTCTATTTTACCTATATGAAATGTCATGTTATGTTTAACCATTGTTCTCTTTACTTTTGCATTTAAAAGATTTTGTATTGTAATTGCAGGAATGCTTGCTCTAAGAGTAAACGTGAGTGTTCCTAGGTAACATTTTCCTTGGTGTAACTTGTTTCTCATGATGCATTTATAGATGTGTTTTCTCTCTCTCTCTGTCAGTACATTAATTGAGATACAGAGAATATTATGACAGCTGTATGATTATCTGGATTCTGTTTTTTGTACTTTATGTCTCTATTCTGCGGTTTCTTTGAAGTTGCATCTTCTCATTAAATTGCCATTGTATTCTGCCTCCAATTCCATGTCTCATATGTCTGTTTTCTTCATTTTTGGAGCAAGCGTTCCTAGGCACCCCGGCTCAAATTAAGGTGCCCCTTTTGTCCCTGACTCACTCTCCTGCTCAGTTCTGTGGTGGCTCCCGGGGATCTGGGGACCGCCCCTAGCTTCCTTGACCCGTAATAGATCTTCCCTCCAACAGCCTCTCTTGCAAGTCCTGTATTGTTGGTTTGTTGCCCCTGCCCCCCTTTCCACTGCCCTCCATAGTCTGTTGTGCTTCCACGGCCCTTCTTGCCTGCTCAGTGTGGTTAAATTGTTGCCTTTGCACCCTCCTACCTGCCTTCAATTTTCAGAGTCCGTGCCCCTGGCCTCTGCCTCTCAACAGTATCCTAATGAACAACTAGATTGCTAACATTCTATATTTATTACAAAAGTGTGGAACGCCTGACATCATCTTGATGTAATCAAAACTGTAATACCTAGAGCATTTCCTTTAGAAATTACATATATGAGAGGGTCTTATTGGCATCAAAATTATGGTTAGTGCTCTAAAAGACTAAAATAAGGACATATTTTCTGAGTTTTCAAATAGCGACAAAGCACTTTTAAATTATTTGTTATCTTTATGTTTTTTTATCCAGTTGACCACTTGATTAAATGTTGCACTTAGGGGAGAGGATGTGGTGTTACTTCCAGAACTGCAGACTTTGCAACTGGGGAACCAGGTTGAAGTTTCTGCTTCAGCTCGACATTCTGTGATTCTGGTCAAATCACTTAGTCTCCCCATGTCTACAACCAAAATGAATTTGTTCTTGTGTGATGTAACCAATGCTCATGTAAAGCACTCCAATACCTGACAAGTCTGCACTATATAACACTGCAAAAACACAAAATAATAAGTGTTTTGCACACTTCTGTCATTGGGCTATATTTGGGCTACATCTGGTTGATTTTGGGCTACATTTGGGCTCTTTTGTCTCCGGTGGCCATCTTGGGAGATTTATTTGTTATGAAGTTTCCTAATTTCCTCATGTACTGCAGTCTCCTCAGTAGGAAATGCTTTCAGTGTTTTACTTTGATTCCATCATGAAGGTATTCAGATATGTCACACATTTGCCATAAATTCTGAATGTTAGCACTCTAGTTGCTCATTAGATCACTGTAGTAAAACTACTCCACCATGGAAGTCTGCTCCTGGTATTAAAAGTGCATGTTTCAGTCTGCATGTCAGAATTTTTTAATGAAATAGAAGAGGATTTGAGAAGTCACTCAAAATGTGCCCTCATTTTCTTTCTTCAGTATTAATCATAATTTCCATGGCAAAATGAACCTCCTCATTGTGTTCCTTTTTCAATTAAATGTTTTAAGTGTTACCAGTTTATTCCAATCAAGATGGCTTCAGGTGTGCCATACTTTTGTCATAATGAAGACAGTAAGCGCTCTAGTTGTTTTTAAGAACATTCTGGGACATTCTGTCATTGGGCTATACTTGGGCTACATCTGGGTGATATTTGGGCTACATTTGGGCTCTTTTGTCTCTGGTGGCCATCTTGGGAGACTTATTTGTTATGAAGTTTCCTAATTTCCTCATTTACTGCAGTCTCCTCAGTAGGAAATACTTTCAGTTTTTTACTTTGATTCCATCAAGAAGGCATTCAGATGTGTCACACATTTGCCATAAATTCTGAATGTTAGCACTCTTTTTGCTCATTAGATCACTGTAGTAAAGCTACTGCTCACCAGGGAAAACTGCTGCTGGTATTGAAAGTGCATGTTTCAGTCTGCATGTCAGAATTTTTTAATGAAATAGAAGAGGATTTGAGAAGTCACTCAAAATGTGCCCTAATTTTTCTTTCTGCAGCACTAATCATACTTTTTATGGAAAAATGAACCCCCTCATTTTGTTCCTTTTTAAATTAAATGTTTTAAGAGTTACCACTTTAATCCAAGCAAGATGGCTTCAGGTGTGCCATACGTTTATCATAAGTAGGACTGTTAGCGCTCTAGTAGTTCTTTGGAACACTCTGGGAAGCTGCAGTAGAACACAAAGGAATCAACTGACAGTCTCTGCCCTTGTTGGATATACATGTTTTACTGAGAATATCAGACTTCATTCTCACATGACTGAGAAAGATAATGTGAATTTACAGAAAATAAGCTCTCAGTTTAGCCTATAGATCACTTTCCAAACCTCTGTGGTAAAAGCATGAGAAAATATTTTTCTCTCAATCATGATATCCCAGCAGAAGGCTTTTTCACATGGTGAAATCACCTTAGAACATACCACAATTCCTAAAATGAGTATGGTACCATCAACAAATGATTTATAATGTAACTAAAGTCTTAAAACCTTCTATTAACTGCAATGCTTTTTAATGAGGTGCTATCATGTATATTTGTCCCAAGATGGCTGCCAACACTTCTTGGATGAAGTGCTGACAGCCAATCAGATCTCAGGATGAGATGTGTGGTTAGGCTCCGCCCACATATATATATGCTTTTAAATGCTATTTACTCAGGAAATACTGAACAGATTTACACCAGACCTGCAAAAGGCACTTCCTTGACCTTATGGCTACCTCTCTGCCAAATTTCTAGTAATTCTGTTCAGCCGTTCGGGCTGTAGCTCGTTCTAAAGGTCCTATGGAAAAATGCATGGGAAAAACGCGTTTTGGGACCCCCCTTTTATCTCAGCCCCCGCTTGACGAATCCCCCCGAGTCTTTCAGGGTAGGAGCGGAGCGTAGCGCCCCACCTATTTTGAGAAATTCGCGAGGATTCATCGACCGGCGCCAAAGTTATTCAAAATAGAATGTTGCGGATTTCCTATGGAAAAGGGGTCCTAACTATAACTACCTACTGGCGACCGCCAGTAGGTAATATATATACATATATATAATGCATAATTGAATAAGATAAAATAAATAAAATACAAATTAAATTTAAAAAAAAGTAAAATCAAGAAATACATTTCCAAAAACTAATATAAACTTTAAAATAAATTATAAAATAAAAACCAATAATGTTAAACATAAGAAAATAAAACAATTAACCCTATAAACTCTATATAAGCACCATTATTGAAACTTTTGGACTCTAAGAATATTAAATATTAGTGGACTTTGGGGGGGGGATAAAATATCAAAGTATACATTTCCCACTGCAATCTGTGCAGTGCAACAATAGGGAAAGTGTTGGATTTCGGAGGAATGAACTTTATTATTCCCATTCCAGTCAACGTAACAGTAGGGAAAGTTTTGGATTTTGGAGGGACACAATTTATTATTCCATATATTATATGTGCCGTATTTGAGAAAGAGTTGGATTTCGGAAGGGTGAAATTCACTATTCGCACTCCAGTCTGTAAAACAGTAGGGAAAGCATTAGATTTTGGAGGGGTGAGATTTACTATCCCTATTCCAAACAGTACAACAGTAGGGAAAGTGTCAAACTGTAAAGAGGATAATTTTATTGTTGCGACTGCAGTCTAAACAAGAGTAACGAAAGTACTTTACTTCAAACACATCACAGATATAAGTAATACCCTGACAGTAGAAAAATTATTAAACTCCTAATATAAAAATAAATAATAACATGTATTAAAAAATTCATCCAGTAACTAAACTATCAATAAAATTAATCAGTATTCCATATTTTATGCAAGCAAAATTTAATTAAATGATTATTTTATCATTATTATTAAATTAATAATTATTACTTAACTTTTCACCCTAGACCCCTACAAGCATAACTATCCACAACTAAAATATAAGTAAAATAAATAAATATACCCTAAATTACATAATTAAAATCAATGAAATAATGAAGTAACATTTAACAATTAATTGATCATTAATTACTACTTCATTTACTTCCCACCCTATGCCCCTAGAAACCTAATAGCCCGCAAACATAAAATGAAAAGACATCTATATTACATAATACTCCCTCATAAACCCAACAACCCACAACGACACTATAAATTACTATAAAAAAATGAATAAAAACTTCTAAATCACTTAAAATGACATTCATATAAACAATAGTAACATATAAAATTATTATATCAACTAAAACACATTCAAATAATTAAAAAACTATATTTTGTACCAGTATATTATTGAAAACTACATTCAAAACAATGATATTATTTAAAAAAGTATTATTTACCTAAAAAAGAGATATTCTTGTCAACAATATTTGTGCATCCCGATATTTGTGTAGGACTATATTTATTTTCTGATATTTCTGCCTCCTGATATTTTTGATCTGATATCTTGGACAAACATCCCAGGAAATAGCAAGGGGAAGAAAACAGCAGTCTAAGCATTCAAGTGCAGCTCTCATTTGGCAGTACAGGTTTTCGAATTGTCTGAGTAGGTATTTCCAGCACTTGCCACACTGTCAACATTTAATATACTGGGTCACTATTCAGATCCTGCCAAAAATGTTGCCACTCTAAGCAGGAAGATTAACTGCACCAATTAGCCATACCACCAACCTGTAACATCGAGCTAAATGATTGGTTTTCTGTATTTGAACCTGTTTCTGGATTCAAACAAAATAAAACTGCATTAGAACCTGATCTGCCTCCTTGCTCCTTTGGATCCACTGCCTTACATAAAACATACAAGGCAATGCAAAACAGTGAGCAGTCAGACTAGTCAAGCCTCACTAAACACTTCTATAGGAGGTCAAACTGACATATCCAGTCTTGGCTACTGCACTCCTAGAATCTTCAAATCTGCACCAGTTTCTGGCTGTGCTTATCCTTCAATAGGTACTTAAAATAAAACAAACAATTGATTCCTATCGGGAAGGAAATATGCCGTCTCTTCAGAATGCACCCTTGTAAGGATGTAAGTGGGAAATCATTAAACAACCAAGTAAACCACCAGCAACGCAGGCTTCTATTCACAACAGTTTTGGAGTATCAGTGCAATCACCGAATCCTGACCAGCTAAACACATTTAGGAGCAGGATATCCTCTGTCAAAACCACTGAAGATTTATTTCCCTGAATCAAATCCCAGGCCAACAATTCTTATTAAGCTATAGTAGAAATGAACAATATTCTTAGTGATCAAATTCTGCCAGCTGAAAATTTACTCAGCAGCTCTAGAGACTCTGGGGCAGATTTATAATAACTGGCGCATCCCTGCATATCAGCAGGGATGCGCCAGTTATTTTGCGCCCCAGCTCCGCCATCATGAATGCGCCGCATTTATAATGCGGCGCACCATGGGGCAAAAACGGCACAGATGCGTCACGCATCTGTGCCGTAAAAGTGGCGCATTGCTGGAGTTGCGTCGCAAGCGCGACGCAGCTCCAGCAAGGCTCTGGGGGGCCCTATCTGCACAATGCTGCGTCAATCCTTACGCCTGCTTCAGGCAGGCTCAGGGTTTTGATGCAGCATGGGCTCAAAAGTGACTGAGTGAAATCTTGTAGATTTCACTCAGCCACTTTTAGGAGGCGTTCCTGCGCCGGAACGCCCCCACCTGCCCTGGAGGGCCTACATGTGGCGCAGGGCTTTACAACGTCAGATGCGTCACGTTGTAAATACCCCGCACCATGGCGCAGGATTTGCGCCACTGCTGCGTCACAAAAGTGACGCAACGGCGGCGCAAAAGTGGCGCAAGTGTAACATAAATCTGCCCCTTCATGGGCATGAGGAAGGAGTGCACAAGGAGCCTAATCACAGCTCGAGTGTAATTTTGTGACAAATGGACAGCTCCCTCGATGACTCAGCCTTACTAAGTGAATTAGTGGGCCTGTTTGGCACTAATTTAAAACTCAACCAAGCTCAAAATTCAGCCGTTCCAATTGATGCTTCCGAACCATCTGAACACATCACACCTCCTGTATATCCATAGCTGGGAGCATTTTCTAGTAGTGTTGGGCAGCTCCAGCCTCGACGCCCTGGCAAGCGACTCCTTTAATGGGTGGAGCGTGCAGCTTTAAAACTGCGCTGCGCCGCGAAAGACTGCTCGTCGATTGTGAATCCAGTACACTTACCGATTGGCATCCAGTGTGTCAGCGTTCGTCCCTCTGCATCTGGTTTCATCGACGTTTCTTCGTCCCTGCTTTTCTCTGAGGGAGAGTCGGGTCCGCTGTATTCGTCGAGTCAGATGTCTCTTAAGCCCTCGCGGGCGTTTAGTTGAAAGTCTGCTGTAGTGTGTGAAAAAATAACAGTAGAGACGTTTCAACCAACAATCTGTTCAATGGGTAATGGGCTGCTAGCATATCTAAATTAAAAATTAAGAAAAGTATCTGATACTTTGCTGAAGGACTTGTGCTGAACTGGCTAATGACTAAGTTACAATTAAAAAGAAAACAAACTGGGGCATTAAAAATATTGCTAATACAAATATGCTAAAAACACTGAACAGACTAGGGTTTTATATATATTGCTAATACAAATATGCTAAAAAAACAGAAAAAACTGGGGCATTATAAATATTGCTAATACAAATATGCTAACAAAACTGAACTTGAATAATTCTTGGCAGGAGCATGTAAAAGCATTTGACTCTACTTAAACTAAGCAGTTGAATTATTAAGTTATTTAAGTGCTTAACCAGGGGGGCGTGGTTTGGACGCCGAAGGAGATGGCGGCTCGGTGATTCTCTCTGCCCGTGCGTTGATCGAATGAGGGCAGAGGAACGGGCCTCACCGCTCCTCTCCAGCAACGGATGGCGGAAAAAGTGATCGGAAGGTGAGGAGGCCTGAGAGGAGAAGTTTGGAGCCGTTTTGCTGATGGGAAGCGGCTCGGCCACAGCCTTACGTGAACCGTCCGATGCCTGTGAGGTCCTCGGCAGATTACGGGACCGCGTGACGGGAGAGGTGTCGGAGGCAGGGCGGTTGCCGGAGTGGATCGAGGCCAAGTGTGACGGATATCGGAACTCAGCCGGTGAATGCGCAGGAGCGCTTCTAGGGTGAGGCGGAGGAGCTGCGCAGCGCGATTAACAATCGTGGATGGATGTCGCATTGACAAAATGGCGGCTACCGCGACATAAAAGGAGAGCCCTCAAGCTTCTGCTGCAGAGTCTGTGGGGCGCTTGAGCATATCGAGCTATCCGCAGTCCGCGAGGGATGTGTGCCTACCCTGATGCTGTGAGCTGTTGAGTTGTGAGGCTGACTCTATTACCTTCAGTGCTGCCTGTGTAAAAATGATGATGGTGTATATGACATCGTGGCAGAACGCATGGATTAGACGACTCCCTCCAGGGTGGAGCTAGGCCTACAGAGTGAATACGGAGTTCCACTTCTTGTCTGCGATTGTGTTGCTCTGAGCCTGCATGACTTCCCTGCCACTGGGTGATCTCGCCTGCAATCTTTTGCCTTGCACCATGGTTCCGACGAGTGGAGGCGCGGCCATTCCCTGTTCGTCTACACTGGTTTCCATGATGTGATAACGCACCCTGCGCTTGGTGGGTAACACGAGCGCCATGTTCTGAGACCCTCCAATCACATTGCTAGAAGACGGGAAGGCGCCATTTTAGTCGGCAGAGGGAACGGCTACCAAGAGATACTCCACTGGAGTAGGCTGAAGTAATTTGGGACTTTCTGTTTGCCAAAGGTATCTACTCGACGGTCTACCATGGCTGATAGTAAAGAATCGATGAAAAGCATGAAGAGGCTCAAATCTGATCAATCAAATCCTAGTTCACCCAGCAAGGGAGCGAAAGGTAATCCCGATCCGATGGAACTGATACTTAATAAGCTGGATGAAGTTAGGGAGCTAGCTAAGGCTACTAAAGATGAGGTGGCGGCTATCAGGCAGGATAATCGTGAAACCAATGCAAAATTGGTGGAGGCAGAGTCGAGGATCAGCAGGCTTGAGGATCTAGAAGTAAAGTCGTGTGCAGCCATCAACCGCTTATGCATATCATCGGATCAAACTATGCGGAAACTGGCGGAATTGGAAGACAGGAACAGACGGGGGAACCTACGCATTTTTGGCCTTCCGGAGGGGTCGGAGGATCAGCATGCTAGCTGCGGGGCTTTCCTGGAGTCTTGGTTCTCCCAGGCTACTAATCTGTCCTTTCACCATCCACTGGAGTTTGATAGGGCTCATAGAGTACCAGGCAAGATAAGTAAAAACCAGAAAGGGCCCAGAGCGATTGTGTGCAAGCCATTACGATATCAACATGTGGAACAGATTCTTGACTTCATGAGGAAAAACAACCATATTTTATGGAAATCGGTCAAGGTGTACGTCTCACAGGACTACAGTAAAGAGACGGTGGAGGTTAGGAAAGCGTTCTTGGCGCTGCGACCAATGCTAAAGAAAAGGGGCTTCCAGTATGGGTTTGCTGGCCCTGCAAAGTACCGTGTGTTGATCCACGGGTCTCCTCATTTCTTCTCTGATCCTTTGAAATTGAAACGCATGCTTGATGGTCCGGACGATCAGGACATGGATACAAGTGCCTCATTGGGGGCAGCAGCGCAGGCTTCAGCCTCAGGTTATAAGTGAACACAGCTATGTACTGTCTAATGCTACTTGATGGGGCAGGCTGCCTAGGGCATATTCCCTGCCTCCGGGCTCTTTCCAAAACAGTTTTATTGGCAGTATGCAGTTGCAGATGCGTAGGATACCTAGCCATGTGATATGTTTTAGAATTATTACCTTTTGAATAGAGGAGTTTCAGTTTACTGGGCCAAGATAGTTAATGGTTATGCATAATGTTCCACAGGTTTATTAAGTGGGTTGGTAGCGATTGACGGGGTGCTTAAACGACCGGTCTAGAATGGTTGATGAGGTGCCCGTAAGATGCGCTGGTGGGGGGGTGTTGATGCCTAAAGGGTTGTAACAGGCCTTAATCTAAGGGGGATAGTTCCTCTGGTCCATGGTTCTTATCTCTCAGTACAAGCTATGCACGGGGGGGTTTCCGACGCATTCTCTTTCCAGTCACCATGTCTAACTCGTTTAGTTGGGGTGGGAAGGGTGGGGGGCTGGGGGTTTGTGGGATAGAGGTATGTGTTCTTTGTTTTTTACTTTTATTGTTGGTTGTTCCGGCTTGCATGGTCTCCATCTTCTTGCTTCGTGTGGGTGTGGGGGGTACTGGGCTTTACTGCGGCTTTAATTGCGATTACACTGTGAAGTATGTGTTTGATGTGATGATGATGCAACCTCCTGATGATAAATAACTCACTTAGCTCGCCGGTGGGAGCATGTAGTTTGGACAGACTGAAGGTACTGTCGCTCAACGTTAAGGGCCTGAACCAGCCTGTGAAGAGACAGAAGATATTAGATTATGTTAAAAGACTGAAGGGTGATATCGTTTTGCTCCAGGAGACGAAGCTTGAGGCAAAGCAGTTTTACCACCTGAGAAATAAATTTTATAATGAGGTGGTGGGTGCAGAGGCTGTGAATAAAAAGAATGGTGTCCTGATACTTGTTGCGAAGAAATCTAAGGTGGAGGTTTTATCGTCTGAAGCTAGTGCAGATGGTAGATGGGTCACGGCCAAGATGAGTAAGGATAATACAGAGTTCTATGTCACTAGCGTGTACGCACCCAACACTAGCGATCTGGTCTTTTGGGACAAACTGAATAAACACCTTGAAACTATCCCGGATAATGCGTTGCACATAGTAGCTGGGGATTTCAATCTTCCAATAGATGCAATTTTAGATAGAGATTCACGATGCATCTTTAAATCAACGAAAGCTCATAAAGCTTTTCTTAGTATGTGTAAGCGCTTCCACTTGGTAGATACATGGAGACTCCAGAATCCCACTGAGAGGGATTATACTTTCTACTCTCCACCACACGACTCATACTCCCGGATTGACTTCCTCCTTATCACACAGAATGGCGTTCCTAGATTAGACTCTACAACCATTGAGCCCCGGGTATTATCGGATCATTCGTGCATTTCATTAACGATCACGAATGTTAAACCATCCTCTCGTCAGACAGCTTGGAGGCTGAATGATGAAATCCTAACTAGTGACAAGCACCGGGCCACTGTACAGGAGGCGATATCATCATACCTTCAGATTAATAAACAAGGGGACACGTCCGATCTCATTAGGTGGGAGGCTCTAAAAAGTACTATAAGGGGAGTGTGCATCAAAATTAGGTCAGAGATGAATAAATCTTATAATGAGAAGTTGGAGGCTTTGGAGATGGACATTAGAAATCTAGAGATTAAACATCTAAAAGATAGGGATGAGATGTCTCTTGCTGCGTTGGCGAATAAAAAATATGACTATAATAAAATAGTTAGTGAGAGGGCGGGAGTCTGGCTTGACAAGGGCAGGCGATTTAAGCTTTGTGAGTCTAATAAGGCAGGTAAGTCCCTCGCCTCATACTTAAAGTTCAAGGTTCAGAAGAACTCTATTAGTGTTATTAAGGATGCTTCTGGGCACTCACACTCAGATCCTGACAAAATAACGGAGGTGTTTAGAGTTTTCTATGAGGACCTCTATGCAAAAAATGAAGCGGTGGAGGAACCTAGAATTAAGGAATACTTAGATGCGTGTGATCTCCCACAGCTTTCGGAAGAGGATCGGGTCAATCTAAGTTAATGGTCCAATTAGCTCTGTAGAAATAGAGGCTGCGATTAAACGCTTAAAGGTTGGGAAAGCCCCTGGCCCTGACGGATTCACGGCAAAATTTTATAAAACTTTCCCCTCCCTTTTGGTCGACCCCCTCCTACAGTTATTCCAAGGTATTAATAAATCTGGTGAAGTTAGAGGTACTTTGGCTGAGGCCATAATTGCTGTACTTCCTAAAGATGGGAAAGACCCCTCGCTACCGAAAAATTATAGACCGATCTCATTGATTAATATTGATTGCAAACTCCTGGCCATGATACTTTCCGCCCGCCTGCAGGGGGTTCTCCCGAAGTTGATCCACCCATCCCAAGCTGGTTTCCTTAAGAATCGTTTGTCCAGTGACAACACAAGAATTCTGGCACATGTACTAGAAAAGGCGAAATTCTTAGACACACCGACTGCAGCAATAACACTGGATGCTGAAAACGCATTCGATAAGGTGGATTGGTCCTTCCTCCGGGCTGTTCTCTGTAAATTCAATCTAGGAGAGTCATTCACTAAACTGGTAATGTCCCTCTACTGCTGCCCTTCGGCGCGTGTTAGGGCTGGTGGATCCTTTTCCTCTTCTTTCCGCTTACAACAAGGCACGAGACAGGGTTGCCCCCTGTCTCCTTCACTCTTTCTGTTGGCGATTGAACCGTTCCTATATCATATAAGGCATGACCCAAATATAGCCGGTATACCGTTTGGTGATTGCACTATAAAATTAACGGCTTATGCGGACGATGTGCTGATAATGTCGGAGAGAGCGGATGAAGCGATTCCGGCCCTCATTGAAGATTTTTCCAGAGTTTCTGGATACAAACTCAACAAAGATAAAACAGAGGTCAAACTTTTGAACAGTGTTGGGGATAAGGGGATTATTGGAGACTCTGGGCTTACATGGCAACCGCGGTGCTTTAAATATCTTGGGCTGGATTTCGACAAGGACCTGATCTCCACGCTGAAAGTCAATGAAGACTTGACCTTGAAAAAGATTTCTACATTACTAGACGGTTGGTCACCAAAGTTTCTCTCCTGGTGGGGTAGAGCAGAGACGCTTAAAATGATGTCGACTCCGTTGGTCAATTATCTGGCCAGTATGCTCCCTATGACGTTCTCTAATGCTTTTCTTACTAAGGTGGATCAGGTGTTTGGGAATTTTCTGTGGCAGGGCAAGAAGGCCAGAGTCTCTCTGAAGAAGTTACAATTAGCAAAAGATAAAGGCGGTCTCGGTCTCCCCTCCTTCAGGTGCTATCAGACAGCGTTTCTGTGCAAACAGGGCGCTCAGTGGCTGTTAAAATCCCCTACATACACACCACTATGGATAAATATTGAGGAGGCACTGGTGGATCACGCGCCTTTGGAGGCCCTCCTTACGATGGACCTGTCACACCTTCCTCACTCTAAGTACATCATGCTTAATACTAGAAGGGCCTTACTTAGACTTGATCAAACACATAAAACAAACTTGACAGTCGCCAGATCTTTGTATATGTCCCTGTGGAGGAATGCACATCTTAAACTTAAGGGTAGTAGTATATTCTGGGAGTCATGGTCCAAGAAGGGCATTAACTTGGTGAAGGACTTGTATGAGGATGGGGTTCCTCTGCCATTCTCGACCTTACAGCGTAGGCATGATCTTATCCCGATGGATGTTTATGATTTCCTAAAACTTAAATCGATTCTGACAGCGAACAGCTTCTCTCCTTATGTCCCTTGGCTAATACAGCATATTCCACGATTAATACATGATGGTCACTTTGTGTCGAAGATATATAAATTGTTGTTGCCCCTACCCATGAAAAAACACAAAAGAGTGGAAAGCGTATGGGAAGCGGAGCCAAATCCATCAGGCATATCCTTTGACTGGGAGGTGATTCATAAGTTAGCTCTCACACATAAAGTCTCACCCATTCTATTCCAGACGAAATATATGCTTCTCAACAGGGCCTATTGGACACCCGACAGGCTTTTCAGATGTAAATTAAGAGATTCCCCTGTGTGCTGGAATTGTCAGTCAGGTACTGGGGATCTTGCGCATATGCTTTTCTCCTGTTCTTCATTAAGGGATTATTGGGGGAGAATATTCGATTGCATTTCCCATGTTTTTAAGATAACACCTGTACAGGAATTTGTTTACGTCATTCTGGAGGCACTGGACCCACAAATAACAACTGACCAAGATCGCCAATTGATGGACTTAATGCTAACAATGGCATGTAAAGTGATTCTTTGCAAATGGAAAAATGCGTCTGAAGTGAGCTTTAAAATCTGGCAGGAGTGGTTATCTTTCCTGAGGGGGTCTAGTAATCCGGCGCTTCAGGCTTCTACCTGGAGCCCTTCAAACAAAAAGCTTTGGAGATCATTGGATGCATCCTCCTTTCATTACGAACCACCCTGAGAGGTATACTTTGTCTGTCCCTCTGCGTGGGGTTGTGGTTGGGTGAGGTGTGACTGACCCATCGAGTCCCGGGGCGCTGCGCGCCACACATGAAGCAATGTAATGGGAATGTACCTGTATTTGTTGATGCGAGCTGGAATGGGGTTTTATTCTTCATTTATTGTCTTGTCACTCATTTATTTTTTCGTATTTGTACATATGACATGACTATTTTGATCTTGGTACACGGAAGAGTTATTGTATTGTCTCTGTTTCCTTAATAAAAAATATTTGAAATTAAAAAAAAAAATAAGTGCTTAACCAGAAATGCTGCCTTGAATGATTTGATTGATTTACTAATTATTATTCAAAGTTCTCTATGTTTTTTGGAATATATGTATTTTTTTCAAAGAAATATCTTTCATGAGAGAAATGAGCATCTTGGAAAAAAATGAGTTTAGGTATAAAGGTACGATTTAAAATTGTCTGATTAGTATATTATTCATATGGTGGGGATAGGAATTATAATAATACTTACCATGTAGTTTTATTTGAGGATACAGCAAGTACACACCTGGAAGCAAAGGAGGAAGGGGCGTTAGGTAATTAGATCACCTCACATTCTGAAATATCTAGCTTTCAACAATGTTTTACACTAAAAGTTGTTGTTTGGTGTATAGAATCAAGAAGATCTAGACCATCAGGAGCCTTGAAGTCATACACTGACATTCACCAGTTTGTGTCTCTTGGGCCCCTTGGGTCATGTAGGGTTTGTACGAATGACCCTCTTGGATTATAGGGAAGTTGGGAACTTGCAACATGACCATTTCACTCCTACAAATAAAGGGACATATTATCAAGCCAGGCGATAAAATTATCTCCGCTTTAGCGGCAGAAAACTGCGATAATGGCTTGATAATATGCTCTATGGAATTCCAATTGAAGCCCATGTTAGATGTGAAGGACATCTAACATGGGCTTCAATTGGAATTCCATAGAGCATATTATCAAGCCCATTGTCGCCGTTTTAGCGGCAGTTTTCTGCCGCTAAAGCGGCGATAATTTAATCGCCTGGCTTGATAATATGCCCCAAAGTTTGGTAAGAGCCTGACAAGTAGAATCCATGCCTAGAATGACAGGGGATATAGGGGAGAGATACAATTGTTTTGAAAATTGTCTCAAAGGCTCCCTTGATACTTTAGTTCCCTTAAAATCACAAAGGCCGAGTTGCCCAGTGGGACATGCCTCACGGTTTTTCTGAAATCTCCTGCAGCTAAAAAAAGGAAAATAAAAAACCTAAATGAGAATATAGGAACACATATGATGGGCCCCGTAAGACAATATATAGAAAACAGGCAAAAAATGATCAGTATGCACTAAGGGAAGCATGAATTTCATATTCCGGCGATGAAATAGAAAAGGCCCCGAACTCTTCCCAGTAGTTGTTCAAAATAGTTAACAGCCTTATGAAGCCAGAGAAAAATCAATCAGGTCCTACACATTCAAGAGAAAAGTGTGATATGCTTGCTAGCTTCTTTTTAGACTAGGTTAACAGCATTCTGCTAGTCTTTTTCCAAGATGATATTTCCCAGCCCCAAAAGCAATCATACCAGCCAAATTTTGGTTACAGTCCTTTCCTTTAATGAGTAGGAAAACAATAGAAGAGACCCCTGGGACCAATAAATCAGGGTCCCCACTTGAGCCATCCCCTCCAGACATTTGGAGGAAAGTACAATCTCAGACACACTGATGGATACATTTAACTACTCCCTTCAAAGTGGCTTGGCTGGTTCTAATGGTTCTAGTGGCATGAAAACACGCCATGGCAAAACCACTGCTGAAGAAATCCACAGCCGATCCTTTCAGGGTAGAGAATTACAGGACCATTTCTCTACTCACATAGATGGGTAAAACCTTGGAGAAATATGTGAATAAACATCTATCTGCTTTCTTAGAGGCACATTCCATCCAACATTCCACACAAACAGGGTTTAGGCCAGGCAGCAGTACAGAAAGTGGACTGCTCGCAGCAACTGAAGAACTCCTAGACTGAGGTGGCTCGGCAGCAACGATTTGACACTGTGTCCCACCCTGTCCTGCTCCACAGGTTAGAAGAGGCTGGAATTGTCGGTGACACACTCAATTGCTTCACAGCCTTCTTAAAGCACAGACATTTCCAAGTCCAGGAGGACTCATCAACTTCTGCTACCTACTCATTGAAATATGGTGTCCCCCAGGGATCCTCCTGAAGTCCCACACTTTTCAATTTGTATGTACATCCCTTAACTGAAATAGTGCAATCACATGGACTAGCGCTAGTTTCCTATGCAGATGACACCCAGATTGTCATCTCTATTACAGCAGAGTCCATTATAATATCCATTCAACTAAATGCCTGTCTAAAACAAGTCACTCACTGGATGTCTGCCAGTAGTGCAAAACTGAAAGGTAATAAAACGGAAGTGTTGATTGTAGGAAACAACCCCTCATGCTGGTTGGGACCGAACTGACCAGGCGAGCTCGGTCCATGTCCATCGGTCCATGTCAATCACCAGTTAAAAGCTTGGGAGTCTGGATTGATGACAGACTTATGATGGAGGTTCAGGCAAAAACAATTCCTGCATGCTGTTTTGGATTGCTCCAAACCTTGTGGACACTGCTAAGTTGGCTCCCTGCCCAACTCCGCAGAGTGGTGGTGCAGGTACTAATTATTTCACAATTGGACCATGGAACCTCCCTTTTCTTGGGGAGTCCAAAATATGTCACCAATCAACTTCAGGGGATACAAAACACAGAGGCCCAGATTCTTTCTAAAATTCCTAGGCAAAAATCAGCTGCACCAGCATGTCATCTTTGAAATGGCTGCCAATAGAAAATAGAATCCAGTTCAAAACCTACTGTCTCGTTCATCATACCCTTAACAAAAAAGGCCCACAACTCATACAGGGCTATTGACAGTGCTTTAAATGGGCCGGTACTCACCGGTACTGAGTACCGGCACTTTCGATTTTTTCTGCACTAAGTACCGGTACCTCTCTGTAGCCAGGGAGAGTACCGGTACCCTGATCCACAGCATGGCAGGCGCAGGTTAGGTTTCTCCTCCAGGGCAGATTCCGCTCTGCTTCGGAGGAGTGTGTAATGGGTTAATCTGTTTTAGTGCCAGAAACGCATTTTTCGTGTGTTTTGAGATGTGCTGCAACTGCTACAGAAGTCATTAGGTACGATCATATATTGCTTTTCGTCCCGCACACTTGCCACGCCTCTATTCTAATGAGTACCTGCACTTATTTTTTCCCATTTAAAGCACTGGCTATTGACCTCTTACGGGCCAAAAAGAACATTGAGGACAGAGGGTCACAATCTACTGCTAGTTCCTAGGATAAAAGAACAAGAAGTTGGGGGACACTTTTGCATACTGGGCACCTAGGCCCTCCCAACACATCCGAGACTGGATAAACCAGAAACAAATTTTAGAAAAAACCTGAAAACCCACTTTGGGTAGCCATGCGCTATATAAATCGTGGTGAATAGAATACAATATCCAGTCCTAACAGCTATGAGTGCTATTAGTTCCACATTAACTCAAATGTTGAACACCATGATTAATCAATTTTAACTGCTTTCTGAACAAGTAACATTATTAAGGAGCATAAATACAGATCTCAAAGCAATATAGATTAAAGCAGCTAGGAAATAGTGAATTAATGCAAAAAAGTTGCAAGTCCAACATTTCAAGCTCATCTCACATGGACATTATAGACCTAATTTAACTACTGTGTAGGAAAATTCCTAAGTCCTAGTGAGTGGGTCATTGAAAAGGCCCTAACGACCATAATAATGACTGACCCAAGTAAGCCATGTTGTTCACTCAATTACCACGGTCATAATCTACAGTCACTGTGGGAACTTAATCAGCATAGTTCTCAAACTCACCTCCTGACAGAACCATAGAGCCTTACAACTACAAACAACCACACAAATACCAATGACTCATTCAATTATATAAATAATAAATTAACAGAAGAATTTAAGCCTTACCTTAGTAAAACGCTCTCAAAGTAACTAAGAAAACTGAAAAAATTATGCCAACTGAAACCACAATGCACGATATAACAGCTACACCCAATAATGCTTCTGGAAACGACTAACACTACATTTACACAGATAAATCAAGTGTTAAGAAATAAAGGAGTGAATAAACAAACTGTTCCAACTATTGAAGTTGATGTTGAGGATACCAATACCTACAGATCCCCTATTACACAAGCTCAAACTAACCAAATATCAGTTACTGTCATTCACACAATGTCTCCCGTCCGGACTGACATACAGCCAAATTGCTGAAAAGACACCAAAGTTCTCAGCAACTTCAATTGGAGTAAAATCCCACACATAACGCAGAGGATATATTGACAGGCACTTCTAACATCACAAAGCGTATTAAAGAAAGCCTAGTACTTCTAGCAAAGGCGTTACCCAATTTAAATCACAAACATCAATCACTACCTACTTGCTTAAATGTCAATGCTTAAATGTACTCTTGATAAATGAGGCCAATGAGACTGACCAAATCCAAATTCTCAACAGATCAAGCACTACAATTCTCCCAAGAGTAGATAGTCCCCAATCGTAGGAGAACAATCTTGTTACTGCTCCTGTACCCATGTCAAAACTGATTACATGGGCTAACCACATGTCAGCTTCAGGTCCATCAAGAAAGAACTCAGAAATAACAAAATTGACTCGATATTCAACTTAAGCAAAGGGAAAACGCAACATCTTAAACTGGCAAAAACATTTAAAGGTGACATACACTTTCCTGAACTCCAGGGCATCCATTCTACCACCTTGCTAAGAGAACACTTTATACTTCAGCACCAGAAGGATGTTAACATCACACAAACAACTTAGACAACAGGAATCGTTGGTTCAAAAATCTGAGTGACGTGGGCTGATGTAGAGGCATGGCAAATTTAAGTTGACTAGGTGGCATAACCAAAACACCAATACATACTATGAGATTTTGATCCAGTACCAGAGCGTGCTTTGATTTCACTGAATAAGAGTGGCTACTTCAAAGGACCAGAAATTTGGAACCCTACAGAAAACTTGACAATAACTATAAACAGGCCCGGGACAGGAGACCATCATGTCCTTATGTCAACAGTATCGGCCCACTCAGGAAATATGAATGCAGAGTCTCAATACTTTTCCTCATAAACAACATAATTCATGTATAATAGAACCTAACAGTAGTGGCTGACAACATTAAAATTTGGTGAGGCAGCATGCCCAATAAACTCACCATATTTGTTGCGCTGGCACACAGGGTCCCATTGCAGTCTCTCTGCTCTCCTCTGCAGTGACTAGGGGATGGTCCAGCAAAAAGGGAAGAACTTCCTCCCTTGTAGAAAATGAAACCAAGCAATCCAGGATTGGTTGGAACAGGCTAGCCCAGCGTTCATTTTGAGGCTGGGGACCTGCAGCTGCAATCCCTCAGCCATTTCTCATCCCTGGGATTGCCAGCTCTGAAGTGTGCATGTCAGATTGGCTGGCTGTAGGCAGCCAGCCAATCTGACATGAGCACTGGCAGGGGGTTAATATAATAGTGCAAATGTACTAATCAGCCCTGCCCCCTCGCTATAACAGCAGGAGCCTGGGACACATTATAATTAAATGATACTTATTACAATTTCATTATTGATGCATGTGTCTGCTGTGCTCGCAGCAGACGGGGTGACGCTCCTCACCATAATGGGGTAGCCGCCGCTGGGATCTAATGAATTTCTAATTTGTTCCTGGAACATTATTAGAATCAAGAGGCATATTTCCAACATGATCTTACTTACATATTTTATTAAATGTGATCTGCCAACAGGAATCTTGGAAAGCCACAACTTTTCTCTTATCAACCTTTGCATAATTTGAAATGCCAGCTATACATCAGGCAGATGTAGTGGTAGTTTACTTTACTCACCCAAGTCAACAACCGTAAGCAAATGAAACTATAGCCCCCAATCCCAAAACCAATCCCAGAAACCTCTATCAGTTTTGCTCTAGAATAAAAACAGAAAACAATTCCTCATTGTAAATGTGTACTTTTCCCCTTCTTTCACAACTAACAGGGCTAAACATCACAGAATGCAATGGTATGACTTACTCCTGTGTAAAAGCTCACATTGAATGTCCCTCTGCTTTTTTATACTTGAGTAAATGGGAAAGGGATGTTTCTTGGTGACAGAAGACAGAAGACGTCATTAGCTCCTTTTCAGCAGGTAGGTCATGTTCCATTTCTTTGTGTCAGTAAGCACACAACCATACTCTTTTGCTGAATGCCGGAACTCAGACGGTGTAACACTTCAGTGTAGTAACTGACATTTCTTTGCTGTGTGTCAACAGGCAGAGCACACAGTTATGCTATGTGACATAAGGCATCATAAGCAGTTACTGTTTAGCAGTAGGCAGGGTACATATTTTGCATTTTAGGATGCAGAAGCGTTTTATCGAGATTTCTTGTCTCTTTTCGAAACATCAATGATTTATTGTATTAGAAATTGAACTTATGCTAACATAAGCCAATTTAATGCTGTCTTCAATCTTGAAGTGACACCATATTGCACCACATGATCACTGCCTCCACTGTTTTCTCTGCTGTAATAAACAATTGTAAGCTTTACACTGAAAGCCTGAGGTTTTCCCAGTCATAATAAACAAGGTAAATCTACTCAGGATTTTTAGTGAACTTTACTGAGTTCTTTGTACTTATGATGTATGTGCTTATATGCTAACCTGGTTCACGGTCCAGCCTCTGTATTTCTGTTTTATATTCTTCAAGTAAACTTTTAAACTTTAGCCTGTGTTTTTCATTCTTATTGAGTGTGTGATAGCTTTATCTCAGTGAGTGAGAGTAAAGAAACTAGAGACAAGCCCATTCAGGGAACGCCACGGATGACACCTGGAAAAAAGCATTTACAATGCAGGCAGAACTATGCAGTGCCATTACAACGGAGGCACTCGAAAGAACGCTTTGTTACCACACGGTCCATTACAACGCAAGTCGTTACAACAACTTGCTTTAGGGAACGCATTGTTGGATTTTAAATCCAACACCATTCCTGCTGTTGCATAGACTGTAGTTGCAATAGTAAAATATACTATTCCAAAGTCCAGCGCTTCCCTAAGGCAAGTTGTTGTAATGACTTGCGTTGCGATGGAATGCGTGGTAACGACACGTTCATTGTATTGCCTGTGTTATAAAGGCATGCATTGTAAAAGCATGCATGAATACATCATACATCCCAACCACATACATGGACTACACTGCTCCCGGTCCAAGTAACTAGCTTGGGTGAGCAAAAGAGAGACTGATTTGCTCTCTGACAGATCAGGTAGCAGTACTGATGGATCAGATTCGATTCGGTCGGCACTGAATGGACCTACTCGGGTAAGGTAAATTGACTATAGAACCACTTACTGCATCTTCATGTTTCAGCGGTTTGCCCCGAGATTGAAATTGACCTGGCCTCAACCTGATCCTGATTCCCAGAGAGACCAACGTGAGTATCAATAGGTATTTATGCACATGTGAAGAACAAATTAGAACCGATGTGCGAAGCCGTGCATGTTGGGATTTGTAGTTGGATGGGTGTGAGTAAATGCAGTGGACGGATTTTGAAGTGAACTATTATGTGGCGCTAGTTCTTGGCCTTTTGGGGACGGCAGTTGCTGTGTTTTTGATGATGTTTTTTAACTTCTGAGAATGCCAGTGTGTGAATAGTTTATGTATATAACATAAAGTTGAAGAGAGGTACCACAGTATGATTTTGTTGAATCATTGAATTTGTCTGCAGGTGAGGTGTACTGTGCAGCACTTTCAGTTATGCGAAATATGGGGCATAACATTTCTCTTGTGTGAGTGTATTAACAAGCTTGGTAGTCATCCATTCCTTAATGCACTGCAACTTACAGCTCAAGAATCTGCTGTGTTGGAAAAGGTAGTATTCTCTCTTTGTGGCAAAGATAACCATATGCAGGAAACCCGCTACCAGCAGAAGGCCATGACCACACATGTACCACAGTGGAGAGCCTATGCACATAATACGTAGGTAAGACAACCAGGGGTACTTACAAAACACGGTAATCTCCCTTTTCATGCACCTAGTACTGACATAATGAACTGTATTTTGTTGCCCTATACAGATGGTGTGCATACATGTAATAACAATCGCCTACTATTTAATATCGGTGGGATCCTAACAGCTTTTGGTTCTCTAATGGACCAGCAATTCTAAATAAGAGGACGTGCAATCTATATTGTCCTTTTAGTGCATCAAAGCAATACCCAGCCGATTATGGGGCTATAAGCAGGTTAGTCATCCTCACTTATGAACTTATGAACGATCCAGTCACATATGCGGAAGTTAGTTACCTTCATTTATTCATATTTCTTTTTCTTTATCCTTTTTCTCCTTGAGTGCACATACTGCGAAAGCACTAGGACCTATTTGTGGCTTTTTTCTTTTACTATTTTATGATGATTGAATTAGTTTCTTTCTCTGGAAGACACGCTCCTGACATGCATGTGCATGAGCACTGGGTTGACCAGCCTGGTGGAGGACTCTCACTGAATAATGGTCTAAGTAAATCTAAGATCTTATCACTCACAGAATAAACCCTTCAATTGCCCAAAAATGTTTTTGTAGAAAATTATCATATTGTGCAGGGCAGTCCCATTACATGTACATATAACTACATATATTGTGTATTTACCCACAGATTCCCCCGTCCCACTCACCTGAAAGTAGACAGTAAGAGGGTTCCTCCTATGTTCCTTTGTGTGAGATTGTACTGTCTGAGCGAGTGTGGTATGAGAGGTAGATTGCATGATGTGAGGTTGATTCGCTTGGAGGCATGTTTTTGTATCATTAGGATTAACACACGTGTCTTTCAATGTATTTTATTTGTAAATAATATATGTTGCACATGTCAATTATATATGGCACCGTACCAATTGTCTATTATGAACATGTATGCACTTTCACTAACAGAGATGCTATAATTATAAAAATAAAAAAATAAAAAGATTAATAAAAACAAATATATTTTCGGATTTTCTTGTATGGCACGTTTGATTATTGAGGGACAGCCTGACTTGAGCCCTAGCAGGCCACCTGATAAATAGATATAGATCAGACAGGAGTATTATTTGATGTTAATGTTTCTTCATGCCACAGAGTCAAACCCTTCAAAGTGTCTCCTTGAATCTGGTAGAGATATCCAGGAGGTGGATTCAAGCCCCACACAGGGAGAAGCTTTGACGTCTCCTGTCACAGGGAGTGCTATGACTATTTCAACTCCACAGATCACCTCACAAGGCAAGGGACAAACTCCTGAGCGACATAATGTCACCCTATTTAAAGCTGAATTTGAAGAAATTGTAAAGGGTAAGGTAGGGATGGACTTCTTAGGACCCTACAATGATAGTGAATTACTTTACATGAGTAAGGAAGCTGCAGGGGTACTGCACAAGGCATATGTGAAAATGGAGAAAGTGGCAGACGAATGCGGATTTGATCTGACACAGAGAAAGAAGCTGAGAAAGAATGTCAGGATGATGATGGGATTCGCAGTTGAAGCTGTTAAATCTAAAGGGACTGAAGATGCTTGTGAGGGAGTTGATTGAGAACATTAGGGATTAGAGTGTGCTTAAGACACAAACCTTTTGGAATCGAATCAGGCAGGGTTTAGGGCTAATCACATCACGGAACTGGTCATGCTATCCGTGCTGGATGAACTGAGATAGAGGGCAGACAAGAAGTTGCCATGTGCCCTGGTTTTGCTAGACCTATCCGCAGCATTCAACACAGTCAATCATGACTGATTATTGTCGTGGATTTCAGAGCTAGAAATCCAGGGCATGGCCCTGGCCTGGATTACTTCCTTTCTTAAGGACCGCTCACAAAGAATCCAGTTAGCGGATCTGGTGTCTGAACCAGGCTCTGTCTCATGTGGGGTACCCCAGGGCTCGGCACTATCACCTCTCCTTTTTAATGCCAACCTTCAGTCCTTAATATCTGCCTTAAACCAGATGGAGTGCCGAATCTACAACTATGCTGATGATACCCAGACCGTCATCCAGATTGACAGTTCACCGATGGCCTACTTAAGGATGCAAAACATTTTTAAATTTACTGTTAATTGGAGGTCGGCCAACTCTATTAAAATTAATCCAGACAAGACAGAGGTCCTGGCCGTCACCACAGAGTCCAATCCCTGGAATGACCTTTTTTGGCTGCAAGAACTTGGTCCTTTCCCGGAACCAGCCAGGGCGGTGAAAAGCCTGGGCATCAAAATTGATGCCAAGCTATCCATGATACAGCAGGTATTGGCAGTAGTGGGTACCTGTGTGGGCCTGTTGAGACAACTGCGTAAACTGGCCCCCCTTCTTACCTCACCAACCCTTAGACTGTCGGTCACGGCAATGATACTGTCGCGTCTGGACTATGGCAACACCCTTTATACTGGCCTCCCACAGCAACTTTTTGCCAGACTGCATGTTGTCATGAACGACGCGGCTAGACTTATCTACAGAATGCCGAGACAAGCCCACGCCACCCCTTTGTTACGCAAGCTACACTGGCTCCCGGTTAGACAGAGAATCAAGGTTAAAGGTCTCTGCATTGTACAAAAAACTATGTATGGCCAAGCACCAAGGTATATCAAAGACCGTCTAGCCAATTATGTACCTAGCAGAGTGCTCCGGTCAGCAGAGGCCAGTCTTTTAGTCTGTCCCCATTTCAACCTGTCCACCGTCGGAGGAAGAGCTTTCTCTACATCCATCCCTCAGGTGTGGAATAGTCTGCCGGTAAATCTACGGAAGGAAGAAAACCTCCTCCCTTTTAGGAAGAAGCTGAAAACAGTTCTCTTCTCAGAAAAATGGGGCATCATGTAACTTATGCCATTCCTCCACTAACATTGATAGGTACGCCCTCTGAAAGCGCTTGGAGATCGGTTGGTGATAATGCACTCTATAAATATAAATGACATTACATACATTACATTACATTACAAATGTAGGTAATAGTGGTCAAAGAAAGAAAGGGTGAAAGTAAAGCAGAAGAAAACCAGTGAGGAATGACAAGGGAAAAGTCACTGTGATTTGATGAAGGAATTTTTCCTAGAGAGATATACAGTGAGGAACATATGTACTATGTTCTATTGAACTTCACAAATTTACTCTCCAGACTGAGGGAAAATCCCAACAAATGGTATACCAAGATAGAGCAGATAGTGATCATTTCAAAGGCTTTATGGGAAGACTTAGATGCAGTGTTTAAAGATGTTGTTCCAAAGGATCTTTGGGCAGAGTGCAAGAGAGTCATTAATTGTCTGACACAGGAACCTCCTAGAGTACATGACATGAATGCCCTATCACCATTGGTCAAAACCAAATATGATGAAGTCACTGCCCACTTTAAAACCATGTTTCCTCAAAAGAAGACGGTTTTGACCCAAGATTTTCCAAACATCCCAAGAGCCCAAAGAATTTGTGCATGCATATCTTGAGAGGCGAATGCAAGTCAACAGGGAACACAGCGGTCTGAACGAATCACCAGGAGACAATATGGGAAGGTTTCTCTCCTCTTTTGTTCTGTGATTTGAGATTAGCAACCAGATTATGCATGGATTTCCCTGCTGGCAATGCAGTCCAGTGTACAATATTCTCTAGTATTCAAACTATTGCAGTGACATGCTGAATGCCAAACGAAAGGAAAGGTATATGATCTCACAGACTCAGCTGGCTCAGAATGGAAGTATAAAAGGGTTAAGAATGCCAAGTGCAGGTTTGGACCTTCATCCGGCATGGGAGTAACCATGCAGGGAGTCTCAGTGTTATATGGAGGAAATGCTGAAGGAATGGGGAGAGGTATGCCAGTGATCAGCATAAGTGCTTTAAAGAAAGTAATCCCTTGTCACACCTGTAATAAGATCGGTCATTGGAAGCAGGAATGACGCCACAATCCTGATCAAACAATGATCGATACACAAGCCACAAATCTTGTGACGCATGGAGTGCTTCCCCCAGTACCCTGACCCCTTGTGTCAACCCCAAAAATCCCGAACCAGGTTTGTCACAGAATTCTCTTGTGCTCATGCCAATGCAAGGAGGAAATATCCAGTTTCAACCCAGCAACCAAGTCCTGCACAACCCATTTACAAACCAGACTGCCCATTTTCACATCATGTCTGGAAGTTTCACAGAATTTGTAGAGGCCCAATGATGGTGCCTGAGGGGGGAGTAGGAATGTGTGATTGGTGCAGTCGTAGAAGTGGGTCAGAGTGGTCCATGTATAGAAGGAGAGGTTAACAGACATCCATATATTTTCTGATAAACACAGGACCCACTTGTTTGACTGTTAGAACAGTTGAGGTCCCGAACCTAACCCTCTCAGGAAAGGAAGTCCAAGTTGTTGGCATTACAAATCAGCAGCGTGCTAATCAACTTACTACCGCTACTTTCTTGTATGTGATTTGAGTCCTGTAAACTTGCTGGGAAGGGACCTGCTCTGTATGCTCAATTGCATCATATACTGTACACCAGCCCAACTTGGCTTGGAAATCCAGGCAGCAGACGCTGAGTTTAAATTGCAGGCACCAGAATCAGTACTCAGATTGTATCCAGTCATTACTAGAGAAGACTTTCATGTTGACTTAAAAGAAACAGTCAGAGAAGATGTTTGGGATTTCACAAGGAAGGAGATTGGGTTGATTAAAGATGCCAAACCCTTATAGATAATCTTTTGGTCTGATGCAGATTCCTCCAACACACCCTTACAAAATGACCTCATAATCCCTTGTGGGAAAAAAACTTGCCATTAAGAGTATGCTATTACAGGGCATTCTGAAGGAGGTTAGCAGGAGTCGATGTAACTCCCTGATTATGGATTTGCTGAAAGCAATCAAAAAATTGAGGATTGTACAGGATTTTAGGAAAATTAACCAAATATTCGTTCCATGCTATCCTGGGGTACTGAACCCAACAGTAACTCTATTCCAAATTCCATCAGAAGTGGAATGGTTCATGATCATTGATGTTTGCCAGGCCTTTCTCTTGGTTCCGCTTCAGAAAGAGTTTCTCTTTGCATTTTGGTTCCAAGAGAAAACTCTTGTGTAGTGTTGTGCTCATGAAGGGTATACAGAGAGCCCATCCTTTTTTTAAATTTTTTTTTACATACTGTGTGATTTAAAAAGAAAAAGCATAATCATAGTAATACAAGCCAAATATACAAATTATCCTTATTTTTAAAATACATGTTATCCCCCCCCCCCAAGAAAAAAAAACAAAAAACAAAAAAAAAGGGTGGGGGGGGGGGGGAAAGAAAAGAAAAAACAAAAAAAACAAAAAAAAGGAAGGAAGGAGAAATTATGAGAAGAGAAGAGCATACAAGTCTATTCAACTATCAAGTATAGAGACATTGTATTGCTATTTACGTATTTTTACATGAATAGTTCAGAATAAAGGTCGCCATATCTTGTTAAATTTACATAATGCACGCACACCTCTTATTTTAGCTAATGCTAATTCCATATCGTATGTTTCTTTAACTAATCCCCACCATTCCAATACCGATGGGGATATAGGTGAAATCCATGCACGAGCAATTGTCAACCTAGCACTGACCAGTAGTATAGATATTAAGTCTGCTTACCTACCATCAGTACTCTGGGCTCCGGTTAATACCTCTGTAACTGAAAAAACTAGTGCCCTCCCTAATTTTTCAGAGATTACTTCAGTTACCTTCTGCCAGTAGTTTATTAGTAGAGGGCATAAAAAGAACATGTGCTTTAGGTCAGCTGCGTGTAATTTGCACTTTGGGCATTTTGTGCGTTCACCAGAAGAACTTTGAGGTGACCACCTTGATATCCTTTCTGGTGTATAATATAATTGACAGATTGTTCTAAATTGTTGTAGCCTTAGATTAGAAGAATGTACCGAGTTATTAATTCTAGAAAATGCTCGCGATATGGTATTAGCTGTAACTGAAATCCCTAATTTACGTCCCAGATTTTCAGCTAACCTATCACAGTCATCTGCCTTAAATGTACACAGAGTTTTATACCCGGTACTTATTAGTGATTCTATGTTCTCCTTATACAGTTGTTCCCAAATAGCAGAGCCTGTGACATTTATCAATTTCATGCCTCGAATAAAATAGTCTCGAATTTGGTAGTATTTAAATTGCATGCATGGCTTTAATTTATATATAGTTTTTAATTTCTCAAAGTTCATAAATCCATTTTGATCGAATACGTCACCCAAGCATTTTATACCGAAGCTAGCCCATCGCTTGCCCTCTACATCTTGAAAAATTGCTGGTAAACCCGGATTACCCCATAAAGGAAGCTTATCATGATAAAATGATGTGTTACAGTTAAGCATAATAGAACGCCATATATTTGCAATATCACGTGCGAACTTGAATCTAACCCGCTTGAAATAGTTTGGATCGTTTATTCTGAATAAGAACATCTTATATTCCTCTCCTAACATAAATTTTAAATAAAAACATGCATTATGTCCTGCAGGATATATTAAACGTCTTATCCGGCCTAGGAAAGCTGCCCAGAAATATAATTTGAAGTCTGGAAAATCCAGACCCCCTTGGCTACATGAAAGCTTAAGTAGAGGAATTGCTCTGCGTGCATTTTCATACCCCCAAATAAAGCTACCACAGATTCCATCTAGGCGTTTAAAAAAAAGAGCATTTAATCTTAGGGGGATAGAGCGGAATAAATAAATACATTTGGGCAATATCTTCATTTTGATTATGTTTATGCGGCCACTGATACCTATAGGGACCTTAAGCCATTTTTTAAGTAATTTAGCAGTTTCCTTAAGTAGACTTTCGTAATTTATTTCGATAATTTTATCTATTCTAACAGTTAATCTAACCCCCAAATATGTAACCTCGTTACAAACTCCGGCTATTGATTCATCATCTTTATAGTTCATTAATACTTGGGTTTTGTTACTATTGAGTCTATAGCCTGATATTGAGCCATATCTCTCTGCCTCGTTGACCACCTCATTTACTGCAGATTTAACATCTGCTGTATATAGAGCAATATCATCAGCATATGCCGTGATTTTTAAACTAATCGTATCATGTAAAAAGGGAATAATCCTAATTTGATTTTGTAATGCTGATATAAAAGGTTCTGTTGATAATGCAAATAATAGTGGTGATAAAGGACACCCTTGGCGTGTACCCCGAGAAATAGGAAACAGGTCAGATTGTAGTCCTGCATAGGCTAATCTAGCAGTAGGATAATAATAGAGGGACTTAAGTGTAAAAATTTACCCTTAATCCCGAATGCTGATAATACCACCCAAAGAAAATCCCACCCCACTCGGTCGAATGCTTTCTCGGCATCTAGTAATATCATACCGAGTGGGGCCACCTTCATTCTTGCAACATCAAACGCTATTATAGCCGTGTTCACGTGAGCCGTGGCGTCCCTTCCTAATATAAACCCATGTTGTTGGGATGATACTAATTCAGGCATTATTGGTGCTAATCGGGTTGCAAGAATGTTTGCAAAAATTTTTGCATCCACATTTATGAGTGATATGGGTCTATACGACCCACATTCTTCTGGAGGTTTATTCTTTTTTAGGAAAAAAATTATCCGGGTAATATTCCACGAATCAGGAGCATTCCCCCCTGTTCCGATATATCTGATAAGTTGAGTAAAAAATGGAAGTAACTCATCTATACACAGTTTATACAGTTCTAAAGGAATTGAATCCTCCCCTGATGCTTTGCCTGATGGCAAGGATGCAATGGCCTCTTCAATTTCTTCCTGCTGGATATCTTCAGACAGTAATTCTGACATCTCGTTGGCTATCCTTTTTGTTGTATATGTCTGTACATAATTTACAATATCAGTCATTTGAGGTTGAGTCTCTGGCGTGTATAGTTTTTGATAATATACAGCAAACTGCGCAAGTATCTGGTTTGGATATTCATAAGTTTTATTATTGAGGCCTTTAATTATTTTAATATGTGTTTTAGCTTTTTCATCTGCAATTTTAAATGCTAAAAGTTTCCCGATTTTTTCCCCGCTTTCATATTGAGACAACCTATACTTGTTAATTTTAACCGCTATCTTCTCCTTAAATGCTCGCTTTAATGCTAATCTTAAATTTATTAATTCAAATCCTATAGCTTCTGCGCATTGAAGATCGTTTAGTAATGCTTCTGCTTGTTGATTCTCTGCATTTATAATACATTTGATTATTTTTTCCGCCTCTTCCTTACATTCTCTGTTCTGCTTCCAGATATATTGCTGTGTGAATCCTCTGATACTAGCCTTGCACGAGTCCCAAACTATTGTTAATGCCGCAGAACCGTTGTTAATTTCGAGATATTCTCTCAAATGTTGTTTGATATTTGCTATATAGATTTCGTCTGTTAGGAGATACCGAGGAAACGAGAACTCCCTTGTCTGTTTTTTCATTAACTGCATATTAAATGTCAAAAGAATAGGATTATGGTCTGAAGTACCCTAGGACATATCTCCATTATACAAGACTCTAAAGTTTCATCTGACACCTATGCCATATCTATGCGGGAACATAATCTATGAGCGGCAGAGTAGTAGGTATAACCCGGTACATCGGGGTATAATTCTCGCCAAACATCTCTTATAGCCTGTATTCGCCCCATCTCATTGATCGCTACACGTGTCTTTCTCATCCTATGAAACGCATTTTGTCTGGTGGTATCTATCGCATAATTCATAATGCAATTAAAGTCCCCCATCACGACCTTATCACCTTCCCAGCTAAGCAATTCTATATTTAGTTTATCTATTATTTGATATTCATCAATATTTTTGAGCCATATATTACACTCTCACGCCGTTCGCCTCGTCGCTCTGGTCGCCGTCGTCTGGCCCCACGTTCGTCCACGAGTTGCTGGTAAGTCTTGCCGCTACCACACCGCCCTGGCCCTGTCCCTGGGCAGTACCAGGTTGACGAGGGCCCTGTGGCTCGGAATCGCCACGGGCGGAGGGGGCGCAAGATGTTCCTGGGGCTCAGCGGTTGCATTGAAAAGGGGGGATGGGATGTGGCATTGGAGCGAGAAGTGAGGTCGGTGTTAGGCGGGAAACTTCGGCATCGGGTTTCTGACTGTTTTGCACCTGTATTTGCGGACGTACTTGGCGAGGTCAGGGGGGCTGTTGACTGTGAGTCAGGCTCCGACAGCGCTCCTACCAACCTTTCCGGGGGAAGGGGCGCGGGGCTCAGCATATACCCATGCGCCGGCGCAGCCGCCCTTGGGGGCATAGGTCAGGCCTACGAACATTTGGGACCTTATACGGGGTAGAGTCGCACAAATAGGTAAAGGTCAGACCGTTTGTATGTTAACTGAAAGGTTGGTGGTTCGCGACCACCCAGGGACGGGTTTCACTTGCGGTGCTATTATTGTCTCTGACAGTAAGACAAAATGTGGATTATACATCCGCAATTCCTCTTCTACCAACCGCCTCTTGTTCCTACTGTTCAATCCTGCAACATTCCAAGCTATAAACTTTATTACTGCCATTCTATAAAATAAGATACCATCTTTGCTTGCTTTTTTTTTTATTAGCATTCACTAAAGTACCAAAATTCACTCTGTTATTTGATAACAAATTCATGTTGATTTCTTTATTTTCTCTAACAGCTATCTTTTCACACATCAAGAAGATCCGCCCCACCCCACTACCCCTTTCCCGCCCTTCACACCCACCCTACTACTTGAAGGAGGATACATCCTCTTCTAACAGCTGCCGTTGTGATGGCAGCTATCTAGGATTCGACCGCCCCCCTTGGCTCCCAGTCTAGGAACCCCCCAAACCATATGCAAGAAAAAGAAAAAAAGAAACCAAAGAAAGAAAGAAAGAAGAAGAAGACGAAGAAGAAGAATGAAGGGAGAGAAAGCATATATCGGTACATATTTATGTTAATGAAAATTGAAAAAAAAATTGAAGGTTTTTTTTTTTTTTAGATCCCCATTCAGCCTGACCCTTCCTTTTTCCATTTTTGCAGTGCTTCCTCTACCTCTAGTTTAGAAGTAACTTTGCCCATTTCTAATAACTTTAAGTCTAGCAGGCTCTTGCAAGTAGGCTTGTACACCTAGTTCCTTCAGCGGGTCGATCAGCTGCCTTAGCTGCCATCTCTTATCCATGGTATTTTTGCAGAAGTCTGATCTAAAGATCATGGAGATGGAATCCACCACTACCGGTGACCTAGGACCAGCCTTTACCGAAACCGCCTAGTCGCAGCAAATAGTTACCAAAATAAAGTAAAAATGGCCTAGGATATTGAGGGTTCTTCTGGCGTTGTCCTATTGGGAGTCTGTGTGCCCTTTGAATCTGACAATCCCAATCCCAATCTCCCAGCTCAGGAAAGGCCTTCTGCATAGTCTGGACTATATAAGCTCTGGGATCTGCCCCCTCCGAGCCTTCAGGTATCCCAAATAGCTTAAGATTCTGTCGCCGCTGTCTGTTCTCCATATCCTTGAGTTTAACCTGTACATCTCTCAATTCAACCTCATGTTTTGCAGCAAAGCTATTGGTTCTGGATGAAGCCTCTTCTATGCTGACTACTCTTTGTTGAAGCTCCGCCACCTCTTCCGTCACCGATCCGACTTTCTCCATGACCTCTTTCAACGTTTGTTGAATTTTTCCATTATCAGCTCTGACTTGAGAGAAAAAAGCTTGTGTTTCTTCTCTCTGCTCATTGAGAGCTTGCAGTATCATAGTTAGCATGGCTGTTTCTCTGCCCTGAGTACTGTGATCCACTAAGCCTTGTTGTTCTTCTAGGGCAAGGGAATATAGAGTTGGAGACAGTTCTTGAGGTAGCTTTAAGGATGGAGAGAAGGGTAGAGAAGAAGGAGGATCATTACTGTCCATATGAGATATAGGGATCAGCCCTGCAGCAATATCCGGGGCATTTGACACCTTCTCCGGATTTTGCACCCGCTCAGAGCCTGTGTGATCCTCCTTTTTTGATAGCGCCTTTTCCGTTAGCGCCATGGAGTTATCCAATACACACCCTCCATCAGTAAGCCCCATTCCTGAAAGCCTAGCGATAGCTTTCTTGATTCCTCCTTTAGACTGAACCCATTTTCTCATTAGGCTGTTCTTCAAATCTTCTTTTGCCTGTGTCTTCTTTTCTAATGCAGTGCTTTTATTTAATACACTTGTCGTTTTCTTAGGATCTTTAGTATGTTTAACTTTTTTTTTTAAAAGGTCCGTTTTATTTGTTTTCTTCTTCTTAGGCTCTTTTTGTGGGTGCTGCTCTCTTGGTATTTTAAAAGGAGATTGTTCTTGTTCTCATAATGAAGTATCAGAGTTATCTACAGATATCGAGTCCTCCAAGCCCTCCAAGCCCTCCAAGCCCTCCAAGCTTACCAGCAACTCATTAGGTATATCGCTATCCAGCGCTTCTGGAAGATCATTATGTTTGTCATTGTCACTGTCTCTGCTATCCCATCCTATATTTCCAGAACTATCTCTGCCATCTGTGTTTGCATTTACAGCTTTAAAGCCCATTTGTATCTCTAATTCAGGTTTCTCCCTGTTAGTTCTTGGCTCAAGCTTTCTGTCGCAAAGTCTTTGTTTAGTGTTTAGGTCAGTGCAGCTTTGTTTTGAGTTGCAAGCTATAGCGTTAATAATATTATCCACTAAGCCGTTCTCACCAGAGGAAAATAGCACTTTATCAGTAATTTCCAATATTTTACCAGACTGGAGATATTGGACGACCTGCCTGCCGAGTTTTTTAGTCGGAACAGTACTCTCGGCGCTCCCAATAGCCTCCAGCCCTTCCTGCAGAGCCCCTATCGTTCCGTTTGTTTCAGTCAATTGAGTGCTTGCAGCAGAACCCTCTGCCGCTAAGACTTTGCTGATGTCGGTACCTCCCCCACTCGACGCGGTTGCCGGAACCATTGCTGCCGCTAACGTTTCTGTCAGTTGGCGGTTTGCACCCCGGCCACTTCTTGTTGGAGCCATTTCTTCAGTGTACGTATTGCAGGAGGGCCTGTGATAGCAAAGATGAAGATTTTGGGAAAGCCGATATGCAGAGCGCCAGGCCGGCACTTGCTCAAAGTACCGGGCCAGAAACGAGCAGCTGAGGCGGCTTTGCAGGAGGAGTTGCATCCGGTCAGTAAAAGCCGTGAAATCAGAAAGATTTTTTTTTTTTTTGTTGTCGGCGTTCATTTTGCTTCTTCTTCTCTTCTCCCCTTCGTAGGCTACTTCATGGTTTTGTATCGATAAACTCGCGCATCATATTTTTGGTCGTAAACCACAGTAATGCCGGCGCGGGGGGTCCAGTACACCAGGAGCCGCTGCGGTCCACTCCCGAAGACGGCGTCAGCCCGCCATCTTGCTCCTCCCACAGAGAGCCCATCCTATTTCAATTAGCTACTTAAAAATAATTTTGAGTCTTTACAGTTGCCATGCAGTTTGACCCTAATCAAGTACATCAATGATTTACTCATCGCATTGATGACAAAGGAAGCTTGAAGAGAAGACATGATTGCCCTTCAACCATTTAACTTGCTCAACCATTTAGCTGAGAAGGAGCATGAAGATTCCCCCAAGAAGTTGCACTACTGTCAAAAAAAGTTAAGAATCTGGGTCATCAAATTGAGAAGGGAGTCACAAGTGTGTCCAATGAGCGTATTGAAACAGTCCTTAAGATTAAATTCCTGCACACACAACGGAACGTATGGATGCTTTTGGGCATGGTTGGCTGTTGCAGCCAATGGATCCCAAACTTTTCCTATGTGTTAAAGCCTTTACTGAGGCTGACCCACACTGATGTAAATGACCTGATACCAAAGGATTAAAAAAGCCCGGAAGCCTTCCAGGCGCTCAAAAATGTACTTTGCAGTGCACCCAGTCTTGGAATGCCAGACTACACTAAAGAGTTCATACTCTTTCGCCTAAGGCGAGATGGGTGGGCTTTGTCTGTGCTGAGACAGATGCATGGAGAGGTCAAATATCCGATGGAATACTTTTCAGCAACCCTTGATCCTGTAGCTGGGGCATTGCCTGGTTGTCTCAAAGCGGTTAGACTGAGTATTCAGCAAACTGAGGGGATAGTGATGGGTCATCCACTCATTGTGATGGTACAACATTCCATTGAAATTCTCATGACTCGTACCCACAACAACATTTGACCAACAGCCACTCAACCTGCTATAAAAGAATCATTCTGATAGCAGAAAATGTGCCTAAAAGAACGTGTAACACCTTGAACTCAGCTTCTCCATTGCCCAGCCCGGACGGGGATGATGGGGTGGAGGGGACGTTTGACAATCATTGTGTGAGTGTTATAGAGTTATGTACAAAGCCAAGACCAGACATACTGGATGTTCCCCTTCCTAAATCCAACCATACCATGGTTGTCGATGGCTCTTGTCTGTGAGATCGATGCAATATGTTAAGAACTACATATGCTGTATGCATCCTAAGCAGGGTTATGGAAGCATCCTACCTCTGCCAGGTACCCTCTGCCCAAGTATCAAAATTGATTGCCTGCGCTCAAGCCTCTTGCACCATAGAAGGCTTGTGAGATACCATTTATACTGACAGCCAGTACGAATTCAGTGTTGTGCATGGCTCTGGTCAGCTGTGGTGGCAGAAAAGTTCATGACTTCTGCTGGCTCTCCCATTAAAATGGGCTGTATGTCTCCAACTTGTTGGAAGCCCTTCAATTGCCAAAAGAGATTGCTTTAATACAATGTGTTAAACACAAGAGCCGAAATTCTTTTGTTACAAGAAGCAACCCGAATTTGGTGAGATTGCTCGATATTGATCTCTTGATTACAGCACCTTCAACATGGATGAGCCATGCAGTGCTGAGGGAGAGATTGCACCAAACATGCAATTAAACACTGTAAAGACTTTTAAAAAGCTGAGGGTATTGCAACATACTGCCTGAGAAATTGAGAAGGCAAAGAGGGAAAAGATGGGATGTGTGAAGGGATGCTAGTGATATTTATAAAATGTATTTTTATGAAGGAGGAGTAATTATGGTTAATTACATTTTTTAGATGCTTGTTGTCATAAAATCTTTGTACTGAAGAAGGGGATTGCATTGGATATGATCCACTGAAATGCAGCATCGACAACTACATGTTTTAAAGAACATTTTTTACTGTTTTAAATGTAAATGCAAATACATGAAAGGAATTTCACATCTAATGAATTGTTTGAGTGTTATCAAATGTGAATATTGTTAATAATGTACAGAATTGTGATAGGTGAACAAGCTTATGCCGAAATCTGGAGATAAAACAATAGTGTTTTGTATACTTTTTAATAAGTTGTTTTGGATTTACTCCTGCAAAGATCTTTTTGTGGATACTTAGTAATAGTACTGTGTCATTGGAGTATGAACACAGCTTACATGGTCACAGGTTGAAGAGTTCAGAATCGGTGTGTGTGGATGAATAGCTTAAAGAGTGGGGAGTTTTTGGTAAAGAATATTGGAGACACGTGGGGGACATGGCATAATTTCATTCTTTAGACAATTGCATAAGGAAGCTTCTGTTTTTGTGTCCGCTATGGTAAGGACAGATAAATCACTAATACTGTTAGGGGCAGATTTATGTTCCCTGGCGCATCCCTGCAAATCAGCATGGATGCGCCAGGGAAGATGCGTCACGCAAGTTTGCCCTTGCGCCACCGCAGATGCGCCGCATTTACAATGCGGAGCATCGTGGCGCAAGGACAAGCAGATACGTGACGCATCTGCCGGCGTAAGGTTGGCGCAGTGCTGAAGTTGCGTCGCAAGCGCGACACAACTCCAGCACTGTTCCAACCTACCCTATCCCTAACATGGTGCGTCAAGCCTTACGCCTGCTTCAAGCAGGTGCAGGGTTTTGATGCATCAGCGTTGGGAAAGTGACTCAGTGAAATCTTATAGATTTCACTGAGTCACTTTTCAGGGGCGTTCCTGTGACGGAACGCCCCCCTGAGTAGCAACGCCCACATGAAACCTGACGCAGGTTTCATGTGGCGCAGGGCTTTACACCATGACGCATCTCCATAGATGCATCATGATGTAAATGGGGCGCAACATGGCGCAGGGTTTAAGCCGCCGCTGCGTCACAAAAGTGAAGCAACGGCAGCGTAAAAGGTGTGCAAGTCCCTCATAAATCTGCCCCTTAGTATTTAAAGGGGAGTAAAGCAAGGATACATCCTTGGCCCATTTTTATTTTCACTATATATTAACAGAGTTGAAAAATATTTTAAGTTGAGAGCAAAGGACATACCCTATAGTGGGGCTTGTCTCCTCCACATTCGACTGTACGCAAATGATGCTGTTTTAGTGTCTGCAACTGGTAGAGGCCTTCAAAATGTAATCAAGGGGAACAACCTTTACAACGCAACTTTTACAACGCACTACACTTACAACGCATTTTTTACAACGCAAAATCCATTACAACGCACTACACTTACAACGCATGACACTACAACGCATTTTTAAAAACTACCTTTACAACGCATTCCATTACAACGCCTACTATTACAACGCATAATATTACACTACACTATCCAACACTTACCCTACTGTTGCACCCCCTGGAGATAGAATAGTAATTTTTACCCCTATACTATCCAACACTTACCCTACTGTTGCACCCCCTGGAGTTTGAATAGTAATTTTTACCCCTATACTATCCAACACTTACCCTACTGTTGCACCCCCTGGAGTTAGAAAAGTAATTTTTACCCCTATACTATCTAATACTTACCTTAAATGCAATTTAATATTATGCGTTGTAATGGTATGCGTTGTAAAGGTAGTTTTTAAAAATGCGTTGTAGTGTCATGCGTTGTAAGTGTAGTGCGTTGTAATGGATTTTGCGTTGTAAAAAATGCGTTGTAAGTGCATGCGTTGTAAAAGTGTGCGTTGTAACATCATACATCCTGTAATCAATGATTTTATTGCATTCATGAATGTACTAGATTTGAAGGCAAATGAGAGTAAAATGTTTACAATGATCTGTAGGGCAAGACTTACTAAACAGCCCTGTTAGTTTATTAACACACCAAGGTACTTTGGCTACTTCTTTCTCATATCCACGTATCCCATTTAATGATAAATATAACTGGAAACTAATTTTATTAAAATAGGAAAACCCTCTTTGAAAAATCTATTATTGGTTTGCAAGGTTACTGTGAAAAGTTGGGCTCAAAGGCAGCTAAAGAGATCTCTGTGACTTATTCCAGCAAATATGTGGCTATTGCAACCTATGGGGCAGGTATCTGGGGCACGACCAATGTAAATATGATTCAACAAGTAGAATTTTCTGAAAAATCAGCTAGTGGTCTTGTGAAGTTGTGCCAATGCCATCTTTCACATCGAATTGGGTGTCTATTATATAGATGACAGACTTAAATTATCTTCCCTCTTATTGTGGGACTCTATCTGGCTATGGAAGGAGATGGCTCTAAACAAGCTTCTTATTTTTTTGTTTAAATTTGTTTATTGATGTTTTAATAATTATTATTGGTAGACATTCACATGTGCATACATGAAGAGGTGAACACATATAGATCACGGTTAAGTAATTACGACAATTGAGGTGTATTTACTGTACACAGCATACAGGTTATAAGGTAGGAGAGGAAGTTGGGGGAGGACTGGGGATGGGGTTAGGGAAGTGATGAACAGGTATATAAGATGATAAGTGTTGCCCAACTTGGTGTGTGCCACTGCCCTCCAGCATCTGTACTATTTCCTTGCCTCTATTAATTCTCATGGCCAGTGTGATGTTGTTATGTGGTATTGTCCCCATCTCACCAATCAGCTGTGGTGTACCCTGGATGTGAATGTGAGGTGCAGTAGGTGTGTGGTCACATAGAGCCTCAAGTTATGGGTCCTAGTTAGTTGCTTGTGCTATTCTGTACTAGCTGCTGGTGTTCGCCTCCTATCTGTGTCCTGAGGGTCTCTCGTGTCTCTTCACTCTCCTGCCAGCCACTGCGGAAATCTTGTGCCATGCTGCCGCTATCGGGTGTGTTCGCAACCTCAGGGTGTCTTCACAATGTAATGCAATGCTTTCCGCCTTAGCCCAGTTCACCAGTGACCGGAACAAGGCTTTCCCAGGGGGGAGTTCTGAGAACTTCCAGTGCCTGGTAATCAAACTCTTGGCCACAAGAAACGCTCGATCTATGAATTGGGATGTCACTTTGTGTTTTGTGGATCTATATTATAAGCCCAGTAGGCAGACTTCCCAGGTATATTCCACTGTTCGGCCAGTGCATTGCAATAAGTGTGTAGTGACAGATTCCCAATAAGCGTTGAGAGCAATACAGGTCCAAAGCATGGGCAATAGGTCCCCGTCTTTCTGTCTACATCCAGGCAGTGGGCATCAGTATGGTGGAAATATTTGTTTATCTTAACTGGTGTCAGAAATGCTCTGTTTATTATGAAATATTGTATTAATCGAAGCCTGGCGTTCCTTGGGATACTCGTGGGTCCTTCAAGGATAGTAGACCATTCTCGCTATGTGCTTTGTCTGTGGAGATCAGTGTCCTAGTGCCGTGTGAGTGACTCCAGTTGGTGTGCTACATATATCCATAGTGATTCCGCGAACCACTTTGTAAGGTGTCTACCGGTGCCCAGTTCATGTATGTATTGGATGGTGATATTTGTTGTGGGTTCTCGGGCTATGTCTCCCCACAAGTATCACAATGTCCGCACCCGAGAGGCATGTAATAAGAACTGGTCTAGTCGCAATGCGCTCTCCTCGACTAGTATGCTAAAGGGTATTCATTGTTGATCATGCTACAAATCTAGGGACTGTACTCCAGCGTCCTCCCATGTAGAGAGCTCTGTTGCGGTGACTACGCTTTTTTTTCTAGGTGTTCCCTGTATTGGTATAGAGGGTGCATATGAAACAACGCTTCTTGTTAGTCGCATACTGTGGTGAAAGCATTTGTGGGCTACCAACAGCATCAATTGGGTGGGTGTTTCTCTGTTTTTTCAAGGGTGGAACAGGCTTTTGATATGGGTGCACGTGTGCTGGCTGTGTATAGCAGTGTTAGCTAGGTACAGCCTGCTAACCCATCCGTCTATCCATTGTAGCTGCGCTGCTAGGTAATGATGCTCCATTTTAGGTACTGTCAGCCCTCGCTGATCTGTTGGCAGATAGAGTTTGGCTAATGCTACTCTGCATCATGAGTTATGCCATATAAAATCTTGCATAATGTGTTCCAGTGAGCAAAAAACCTACCTGAGGCTTGATAATAGAGGCAGGTTAGTGAAGTAATATAGCTGCCTTGAAAGGACCAACATTTTTAAGAGCGCAATTCGGCCCTTTACTGTAAGAGGGAGAGTATGCCAGAATGTCATTTGCGACTTGATCACATTGATGGCTCGCATGAAGTTCCCTTTCAGAAGATCCTCTGGTTGACCGTAGATCCAGGCCCCTAGGTATTGAAATGCCAACCATTGCCACTGCACCGATACCCCATTGACCACAAGCCCTGGGTGGGAAGTCTCCACAGTGAATGGGCATGGGCATGACTTCTCCCAGTTCACTCATAAGCTCGACAGAAAGGCAAAGTCTGACAGCTTCTTCGCTATTACATCACATGGTTCCTGTACATCCGAATGTATATTAGCAGGTCATCAGGGTACACTGGGTGGGTGCCATCACCCAGAGGATTCCCCATTCTTCGCCCCTCCTTCACAGGGTCTCAGCAAGTGGCTCTATGGTGATTAAAAACAGGAACAAGAAAGTGGGCATCCCTGTCTGGTGCCACGACTAATGGGAACCAGGTTGGACATGTAGGGACCTGTCTTAATTTGTGCAGGGGGTTGGGTCTATAGCAGTTTGACGGGACTCCAGAAATGGGTGCCTAGTTCATACCTAGCTAGGGTGACAAATAGGAATTCCCATTCTAGCGTGTTGCACGCTTTCTCTAGCTCGAGTATCAAGCATTCCGAAGGAGTCAAGTTCCTTTGAGTAGTTAGTTACTCGGAAAAAGCGCCTCAGATTCAGCGATGTGCTGCCAGCCATCACAAAACCATTCTGGTCGGGGGACCGACTGGGGTACCAGATGGGCCAGTCAATTTGCTAATATTTTGGCCTGTATCTTGTAGTCCGCATTTATTAGTGCTAATGGATGATATGAACACAATAGTTCAAGGTTCCTATCTGGCCTAAGCAGTGAGACGAGAAGGGACTCGGAGAGCTCCTTCAAAGGGATGGACTCCCCCTGCGAGCTATTGTATAATGACAGTACATTTGGGGCTAGGGTTGCTATATATGCCTTGTAATATTCAGCCGGCAACCCGTCTGGTCATGGCTCTCAATAAGCTTGTTATAAAGGATTGTCTCCAACTTCAGTCTACCCTATAAATTCAATGGCTTGCATATGTGAAAACTGCCTGTGAGATGAATGGTCAACGTGGTTTACTTACCACTCCAGAGACTTGCCACCTCCTTAAAAAAGATAACTTAAAGCAACTATTTTATGATAAGGCCTCACTGATGAGAGTCTCTTTAGATAACCTTAAATCCACGGTACACACCTACAACCTGGTGCACATCCATTAGGAACTGCAATAGCATCTTTGTTTTATCTTTAATAGACAGCAGTGATTTGTTCTCACCAGGTTCGTTTTATTCTTTTATCTCGTTTAGTGGGGTTTTCTGCTATTAGTTCCACCTTGTTGGATTTGAGCCCCTGTCCTTGTTGACTCCACATATTGTGGCCTCATTTATGAGGCCTCTTGCGCTGCCGGAATGTCACTTTTTTCATGACGCTCAGTGGCGCTCGAGCCTGCCCCATAATTCTGAGGCAGCACTAAGCCTCTTTTTTGGCTTAATGCGGCCTCATAAATATCGTTCCCTTTAACACAGTTTTCTGCGTTAAAGGGGCATGCAATGGGTGTTGCTGGAGGCGTTCCCAGCAACTTGTATGTCTTTTTGACACTGCCTCAGATTTACCAGAAATCTTAACTTTGAGGCAGCGCCAAAAACGTTCGCCTTCCTAGCGAAGACTTAAGGGAGGCAGACACAACAAGGAGAAATATCCTTATTTCTCCTCATTCTTCCCTTTTCTATGTGTGCTGCACTCTACAGTACACATAGAAAGAGGAAAAAGTCTCTTGTGACTGCTTTTGTACTGGAAGTTTTCCCTTCCGCACAAAAATAATCACCCCCGCAATGCAGGCACCCTTGCACCATGGTACAAGGGTGTCTGCCCTGGCGCACAGCAGCCCATTGTGCGCCAACACAGGGGAAAAGGTCAGGAATGCACCATACCTGATAGATACGACGCATTCCTGCCCATTTCTTTTGCTGAAGGGCAGCGCAGCAGTAAGGCCTGCTGTGCTGCCCTACGGCAAACCCTCAAAAAGGAGGCCCTCTGGTTTTTTGCTCCTTTTATCAAATACTTTGAAAACAGTTTTTACTGCTAATTCTTAAAGATTTAAGATTTTGCCAATGTAGACCTGCTTTGTTATTTCTACAACAATTTCATAGCTTTCTGATATGCTGCTCGGTTGCCTCTTTTGCATGGCAGATACTAAAACTAAGGAAATGTGCAATGTCGTGAACTTTTTATGAATTATGTGGAGCTGTATCATTGTATTTTGATGTATTTCTCATTTATTCTGTATGTTTTCAGTCTGTTTCACTGTTTTATGCTACAGAAATTTTGTGACTCAAGATATATTTGATTGATTGACTGATTGATTGATAAGGGAGAAAAATAGGCCATAGGCAAGGCAATTCAGACCATGTGCAGTAATGAGCAAATATATGTCTGCCTAGTGATACTATAAATTGACACCAGTATTCATAGCTACACTTAAACTTATGAAACAGGATTTTTAATGTGCAATAACGTGTTTGAAATAAGAGGAGCGGAAATTATGTTGCTCGCTATAGCATTAATTTTAACCTTTAGGGACGTAGTGTAGGAGGGTACAGTGTTATTATACAGTAAAATAATCGTAAGATGCGCCCATCAAGTAATTGAGTGCTTTATCAATACTAAAAAATGTCAATGTGAGTTCAAAAGAGTAGGGGGCCTATTACGCACCGTAACGGAACACGGGACCGACTGCCAGAGGTGCAGCGGTCCCACCAGGCCAATTAGGTGTGGCGGGTGCATCCTCGACTTTACATTGTGGCGGCCGGTGCTGTAAGCAGCACCCGCTGCAATGTTAATGCCCATGTTGTGCCTTGCCATGCACAACGTGACAGGCACCACACGGTGCCTGCTACCTTGTGCATGGCAATGATGGGGGGGTAACATAGGTACCTCTTAGTGCAGCCACCCTCCCTCCCACCCCTCGGGGGCCCCCAATGGTCCCCCACAGTGATTTCCCACATGCCTTTCCATGGCGGAGTCTCCGCCATGGAAAGGCATTCCACCGCAGGCATCATAATATGGATGGCAGTGACTGCAAGGCACCGCCACCATATTGTGTGCCTTTTCCGCCCTGCCGGCAATCTGACAGTCGGAAAAACGGTGGATGGTCTTTCCATCCGCCGGGGTGCCCCTCGCCATACTAACATGGCGGGGGTGACACAGGAACATTTGGCGGGTGGATCGCCACCGCCCGCCCAGCGGTGGCGGTACGCCCGAGGTCCTAAGAGGCCCCTAAGTAATTAACCCACCTCGTAGGCTTGTGATAAACATTGGCATAGTAGCCTGCTGGCTAGAGTAGTATCCTGATAAAATATCACGTGACACTGACAGACAACTGATTTTTATTGGACATTGTTCAGTGAAGCCATGTGAGATATGCATTTATGATGCTGCCTAATGAATGGAATTTTAATAAAAGCCCAGCCTCAGTATCACGAAGAAACCTTTAAAATATACTAGAAATGCATCACCCTCCATTGTGTATTCCGTCTGTATTATGATAAGTGACAGTGGAAATAATTTATCGTGGAGCCCCTTTGAAGCTTGCTGTCTACTGATCCCACATAATCAACACATACCTCTGATTCATTGCCAATAAAGTTAGTAAAGCTAATTTGATTTTGTGAAACCGACTCCTGGGTCTGGCAAGTTACAAAGCAGTGTGTGTGCTGAACAAGCAATACCTACCACTCTAACTCCTCCTGTAATAGTAGGGTACAAATTACCATGATAAACGACTCTGTGTCAACCGCGATGAGAACGCCTTGGGTGGTGTCAATTCACATAGAGACAGAGAGTTTTGTATTCTGTAAAGTAAGTGCTTTCCAGAAAACCACATGAGGTTTGTAGCTTCAAGCGTCAGCAACAGGCGAGATGCAAGACATTATTATTTGGGACATTCTTCTTTTTTGACTCTACTGCTTAAGGGGCATATTTACAAGGGCTTTATCTCCGCTTTTTTGGCTTACAAAGCCAAAAAAGCGGAGATAAAACCAGCGCCATATTTACATGTGGGTGCTAACATGCATAATCGCATGTTAGCACCATTTTTCCCAAAGCCTCACTTTGCATCTGCAATGAGATGCAAAGTGGGCGTTACTGGGCGTACCCAAGATGGACTACCTTGCAAATATCGCTGATGTTTACATCGAGATATTTTCAAGGCAGCCCACAGGATTTTAGCACACATTAGATTTTGGCGAAAACGGCTGTTTTTGCCAAAACCTAACGTCTGCTAAAATCCTGACTTAGCCATCCCTAACATAGGGGGTGAATTATGCTGTTGGGTCGTATCAGCAAGGTTATCGCCCTTTTTCAGGGAACATCGATGTTCCCTGCAAAAGGGCGATAACCTCGCTATCTCTGGAATTTTTATCACCCTGGAGTAACGCGCTGTTAATAACGCGCTACCAGGGCGATAAATACCGGAGATAGTCTGCGATAATATAATTATCGCTAAGCACGGGCAGCGATAATTATCGCTGGCCGTTGTTAATATGCCCCTAAATTAATAAACATGCTTATTGAAGATTATCAAATTAACATCATAGCTGTTGGGCGTGTACATATCCTTCTTGTGATAAGTAAGGAGTTTCAGCAATAGTTCCGAAAGCAGAGGCCGAAGACAGGTGGGTTCCAGTTGCACAGCTTTTCTGGGTACTGGACTGTCCTCATGAATGCCATTCCAATCCCACTCCCCCTGCCACATTCTCTGTGCCATTCACCGGTTAACCATAGCGATTGTTGGTCTATTGGAGTGACTGGCAGTGATTATACAAATTGTAAACATTACTCCCATCCCCTTTTGTGTGTTTGATATATGCCATAAGTAGTAAGGGTATTTCCAGACGTGGGTTCCATGCTCACAGTCCCACTGGAACCAAGTTATACCTTGATTGAGGAGTTCAAGCAGGGTGAAAGTGGTCTTGGGTTGCTTGTGGTGGGGTAAAAGCTGAGTGCTCAACAATCAACCATGTATAAATGTAATATCCAGACCAGTGCCTGTATGAGTGAAAAGAAATACTTATAATCTCTCAGCCAAATCAAATACTGTACAACGCAATAAATATGACATAGAAGGTATTTCAAAGCAAACATATTTATTTTGTATCAATTGTAAAATATTGTGATTTTTTTTTAACTCATAACAATAAAAAAATAAACACTGCGATAAACCCTATGACATAGAAGGTTTCAGAATGCTGTATTTTATCATTGTGGTGCTACAACTCCTTCCCTGCAATCTTCCTCCTTCCGTCTACGGCCAAGATTCCTGCTATTACATTCCACACTCTTCTTTGGGATTTTGCAGACTTAGGTTCAGCTGCATTTACCTCAAATGTTCATACTGTTTTAAGTATGTAGCTCAGTTCAACAGCTGATTGTTCCTTTAGCATCAAACAACACTTTCCAGTGAGTGATGGAACGATGAAGTTAGTATCGACATCAAGAAGGAATGTCTGTCTTTAACATTAGGTGACCCCTATCCCATAGCTTCTCATATCGCTAATTGGTCAAATTTTTGTTACCATCTGTTAAACCTTTTTCCATCGCATTCGCATCCTCATACGACTATTTGTAGTTCCCAGTTTTCTATTTCAAGCCAAACCATGAAAATAAAAAATATCAGAAATACCGCCCTGCGGGCAATCAGGAAGCATCCACAATCTAACGATCATTTAATCGACCAGAAAACTGCTCAAAAAAACTATAGACAGGCATGCCAACAAGATAAACAACTCCATCTTGATCAATTTTTGGGTAAACTTCTTTGGGAAAGCAAAAATCGCAAATCACGAAAATTTCGGGCATTACTGAATAGACAACTTAATGGAACAACCAGACAGGGGAGTACAAACATTGCTGAGGCAGAATTGGTTACATTTTTGAATGACCATTTTAAGGCCAATGGAGGTGCAGACTTTCTAGTAACAAACACCTCCATTACGTCCAAAGACGGGCCTTTGGAGCACTAGGATAGTTCCCAAGAGCTGATGCAGCCTCAATGCGAGTCGATCTTTATTACCCAAGCAAGGCTGGTCAAAATATTATCAAAAGCGAGAGCAGATGGAGCGCCAGGTCCAAATGGTCTGCCACAGGCCTTCTTTAAAGCAAATGTTCCTATTGGGCACAACAATTAGCAACACTCTTTAGATCTGTGCTGAGTTGTTCCACCATACCAGACTCATGGCGAGGTGCAGTAATTCACCCAATATATAAGTCCGGCGCCCACTCGTCCCCAAACAACTATAGGTTGATATCCTTACTGGACAATGAGGCAAAGTACTTTCGAGCATCTTACTTGAAGAATTAAGCTCCTGGGTGGACCAAAAAGGTTTGATTCCAAAAAAACAAACGGGCTTTAATGCAAACTCAGGTACAACGTCTAATCTACTGGCATTATCAATACTTATTGATAAATCGCTTACTTCATCTAAGCTGGTCTTCTTTTGTTTTGTTGATTTTAAAGCTGCCTTTGACCGGGTTCCCAGGGCAGCACTTTGGGCAAAGTTAACGAAATAGGGAATCCCGGTCAAACTACTGGGGGCCATTGTCCAACTACACACCAACACCTGGATTCAAGTTAAGCTTGGTACTGGCACACATCTGTCTCGAAAAATTCAAACAACACGAGGAGTGAAACAGGGGTGTGTGCTAGCCCCTCTGCTTTTCAACCTGTTTATTGCCGACCTCTCAGCCGAACTGGATGAGACAAATAGCCATTCCCCCAAAATCGGTGGTGTGCAGTTAAGTAATCTTCTGTATTATGATGACCTTGTTCTCTTCACCCTCACCCAAGTAGGGCTGCAACGATTGTTAAACAAACTCTGGGGCAGATTTATGTTAACTGGCGCATCCCTGCATATCAGCAAGGATGCGCCAATTATTATGCGCCACAGCTGCGCCACCATGGATGCGCCGCATTTATAATGCGGCGCACCATGGAGCAAAAATGGCACAGATGCGTGACGCATCTGTGCCGTAAAAGTGGCGCATTGCTGGAGTTGCGTCGCAAGCGCGACGCAGCTCCAGCAATGTTCTGGGGGGCCCTATCTGTACAATGCTGCGTCAATCCTTGAGCCTGCTTCAAGCAGGCGCAGGGTTTTGACGCAGCATGGGCCTAAAAGTGACTGAGTGAAATCTTGTAGATTTCACTCAGCCACTTTTAGGAGGCGTTCCTGCGCCGGAACGCCCCCACCTGCCCTGGAACGCCTACATGTGGCGCAGGGCTTTACAACGTGACGCATCTCCCAGATGCGTCACGTTGTAAATACCCCGCACCATGGCGCAGGATTTGCGCCGCTGCTGCGTCACAAAAGTGACGCAACGGCGGCGCTAAAGTGGCGCAAGTGCAACATAAATCTGCCCCTATATAGTTATACCGTTAAGAACAACCTAGAGGTTAACTTAAAGAAAACCCAAGTGGTTATATTCGACAGAAAAGGTTATGGAGGTGGTGGCTGGTCATACAACAATTCCAGTCTTGTTGTAGGAAGATCCTATAAATACTTGGGGGTTAACTTTGACTCTAGAGGCACCTTCGCCAAACATCGTAGTGACATTTCAATGAAAGCCACAGCTCTCCGATTGAACTTCTCAAAACCCTCAAAAAAACTGATAGGTCCGAGTTTAACCCCAATGATGGAAGTTATGAAAGCCAAAGTCGGCCCCACGTTGTCATACGGTTTTAAAATTTTCAGGGGTAAAATCGGCACAACATTAAATCAACACGTGACCAACATTTATAAAAGTGTTTTTCACATGCCGAAATCTGCCTCCGCCGCACAGATTAGATTAGAACTGGGCCTCTTAAACAACGAAATATCCAGCTTAGGTGCCTACTTGAATCTGTGCCATAAGCTAAGGCGGGCCGAAGCTAGTTCCCTTGAGTCAATGCTGTGGTCGGATATTAGCATTAATAATCAAAGTGGGTCCTACAGTAAATTCTTCAATGAATGTGTTCAGCAATTTTCAGCAGGTGACCTTTGGAACCTAGACCCCAGTCAAACAGCTTTTAAAAACCAGCATTTTCTGCATCCTGTCCCACACCATCGACAAAGTTTCTCTTGCCAAACGCAAGCATGCATGGGCAGTAATTAACTCTTATCAGTTGGCATCACCGTCGTCATACGTGCCCTGCACATATTCTTTGTATCTAAAACTGCGATTCATGGCACTTAGACTTTGGGAATGGCACCTGCTGAAACACTTACCTCTCTGACGTCGCTCATCAGATAACCAACAGTTCAGGGGTTGCAGGGCCTCGATGGAATCTATGGAGCATGGTGCATGCCTCTGTCCCGCTCCCCTGATTCCTGGCACTTAGACTGGGGGAATGGCACCTGCTGAAACACTTACCTATCTGGCGTCGCTCATCAGATAACCAACAGTGCGGGGTTGCGGGGCCTCGATGGAATCTATGGAGCATGTTGCATGCCTCTGTCCCGCTCCCCTGACTCAGCGCAGTTTAAAATTGAGGCCAGAATGGAACAGAATGGGAGTTCGGTCCTGCAGGGAGGCAATTATTGCGGCTTTGAACCAAGAGAACACAGTCTTAAACATAAGTTTTACAATTTTTATTTATCATGTATATCGTAAATTTAACCAGCAAATTGCAGGCCCAGTAACAATTTTAAAGAGAGCCACAGGTGTCTAAAATAAAACTGTAGACCTACAAAATTTCATTCTGGTCCCCCCTGTGTTCTCTATGCCTGCAATATTAGGGTATGCGATCCCGAGGATTCTCCATTGATACTGTCATTCGACGGCTGTTTTAGTGAAACATTCACACTCTCTGGGTCTCCTTACAACTCTGGGCCTTCTTCTTAGATTCCGACAGTAACACTCATTTCTTTGCCATATCATCAACATTTTTGCTGCTACTTAGTTTTAAAATTCGAATTTTCATATAATTCTTGGTCATTTTAATCATCTTTTTTGTATATGTGTGGTATGTATGTCTTGCTTTTATGAATATATTTTATTCAAATAAAGTTATCACTGGCTTTCCAGTGAGTGCGGAAGCTCTGACTGTGCACCTTCATGTTTCTTCTTCTCTGATGCAAGCACAGTGGTTTTCCCTGCAGGTTGCTCCTCAGTGTGCAACAGATGTGGTCACACTCTCCCACTTTCGCAGTGTGGACTCTTTATGGCAAAACTGCAACAACCAAATATTTTGGTTGACATTGCAAAATGGATTTGGGTATGCAGGCTTATGTGGCAGTGCCCAGCTCTGCAGTGGCAGCTGTATTTGTCAGATGTGGCTAGGAGCGTAGAAGGGGCCATTGCACCCTCCAGGCAGAATCTTTTTGCTGCAATATGTTCAGCAGAAGCAGCTCTTGGGCGGATCAGGTTCTCACAAGGTGATTTCACATCCTTCACTCCTAATTAGCGGCAGCACCACCAGGTGACACTTTAGTGGAGCAAACTTGGTACAACAGTGCAGAGGGGCCAGGGTAGTGGGTTTTGGATTCCACCTTCATACACATTTCCCATACTGGGAATTTGGATCTACTTTGTTCAGCTTCGGAAATGGCATGGATTGGTTCTCTTTGAGTTATCTTTCTCAGGCTGCAATCCGAACACTGCCTTTGTGGAAAGTCCTGCTTCTTACCTTAAGTAGCACTGAGGATGGCTCCAAGAATGAGTATCTACAACATGGGCACAATCATATGTAAGGTTTCTTTATCTGGCTACCATCTGGCTGCCATCAGCCTTCCTGGAGCAGTATTAAGAGACGGACAAAAAGGGTAGGCCCAGCCTGGCCTGGAAGCTTCCTCACCTTGAACAATAGAAACTGCAGTCATGCACCTCATCCCTATTATTTACTAAATGGTATTTCTCATGGATAACTAATTTGAAGCCCCTTGCTAACAAAGTTGTCGTGGGATATCTAATGGTAGTTCTGTCTCCACGCCTCTCACTTCAGTGTCTGGGTCTCCACCCTCCAGCCACAGGAATATAGGCAGTGTGCTTCTACTGTCTGGGGTAGCTATCCTCACCGTCCATCTTGTGCCATGCTACATTCAGTCGCTTCCAGAATGTGTATCTATGTATGATCAGTCACCCCAAGCTATGTATCTCATTATCTTACACCAAATGCAACTCTGTGGGTTTGATAAGGCAGGAGCCATATAGATTTATAGAAGGGCTCCTGCTCCCTCAAAAGATATATGACCTCCAAAGTCTGAATTAGGGGTGGGTGAAATATTCCACTCTGCCAGTGGAATTGGCAGGATTTGGTGGCTCTGCATTACTCTTGTACCAAAGAGTACCGGCCAAATTCTGCCAATTACTGCGTGATGGAATATTTTCTCGTGCATGGCTCCCGAATGATATGCAGGCAAGCACGAGTGAGATTTGGTATCCACTAGCACTATTTCAGGTCTGCAGTAAGGCATCCAATGAGATTTTGCTAACACGGGCGGTCACGACTATTAATGGTCAGAATGCTGCCATTCATGTAGAAAATCTACTCGAGCAGCAGCAAAACCAACTTGAGTAGCCATGTCCTGTGGGGCATCGCGTGATGCTTTTCAAACACATTTTTCAATGTGGAGAGTGTTCTTGGAACTCACTCACAGCACAAGCAGTGCGACTTGCTTATTTCCATCCATTGGAGAAACTCCATGGAATCTTAAAGAGTTTTTACGTAAGTCTGCGGCATTCCGTGGAGTCAAATTCCACAAGTTCCGCCCAGTCCTAGTCTGGATCAAAAAGGAAAAATCTAGCAAAAGTGTTGTTGGGATTATCAGTGCTTCATTAATAAAGATATTTGTCCAGTTTCTACATTGATTATTGCTTCTTTTCTACCATAGCCTGGGATTCTACTAACCCCTCATAGATGTACACTATTTTTGGTGAAAAGTTCTTGCTCTGCTGTTTAAGAAAATAAGTTGATGTTCGGCTAAGCAAGCACTGGCCAGTCTGATGTGTCTGCCTCCTGATCTTTACGAGGCCCTTGTAAGAAATTGTTCTGTTGGTTGAATGGGGTGTGACCCTTGGTTAGGCAGCATGCACAATCCTTGTAAGGGTAAGGCACAAGCAAACCCTAAATTAACCTGTGCTCAACCACCTGGTAGCTTGGCACAGTGCAGTCAGGTGTAACTTAGAAGCCATGTGTACATTTTTTGTGAAACACTTCAAACAGTAAAACTGTGAAAAAACCACACACAAAAGATCCCACGCCAGGTTAGAAACATAGAGCTTAATTTAATAAATAAAACAGACCAAAAAGACAACAATCTAATTGGTAGAACCAGAGTTATGAATTTTAAAAGAATAAACTGTAAAATAACCCCTGAAAGCATAACACTCCATATCTAGCCACCTGTACTGGGTCAAAGTCAAAAGTTCAGAAAGAGCAGGTCGGGTGTCACTGACCGGTGAGCTGTAGCTTCGCATTGTTAGTCCTCCATGGTGATCGATGCTTGCTGTCCAAGGAGATGGGCTGGCAGCGGCACGCACTAAATTTCCACATGAGCGGCGAGAGGGGTTCGAGTGCAAATGGGCTTATTCGTGGTTGCAAAAAACTCATTAGCTTGATGTAGGAGCACCACCTGGGGGTCAAAAAGTTGCTGAAGATGGGTGCAGAAGCAGTTGGGGAGACTGTTATGTCCCTAAGGCTCAGATCAGAAGGCCAGCAGACTAGCCCGTTGAGTGACTCATGGGTTTAGGATGAGTAGCAGCAGTCGATTAGCACAGCAAGGCAGTAGCTCTTTCATTGTAGCAGTCCAGCAGAGTGACAGTCCTTTCAGCAGCACAGCAGCCCTTCTTCCAGGCAGAGTATCTTCAAGTCCAGAAGTGTACAGAAGAAGAGGTGTCCTTTTAACCTGGTGCCCTGGTTCTGTAAGGTTGGAGAAACTTCTAGACAGTGGCTGTGAAGTGAAGGAAATTCCCTGCCTACCCTGGCTCCAAGCTGGCTGAAGTGAAAATGTAGGGTTGTTTAGATGTAAGTGAGGCTGAGTCAAGCTCCTCCTTCCCATCCGGCCAGTGAATGTCAATCCAGTCACACCTAAGCTCCTATTTGTGTGCCTGTCTAGGAGGAGTACACAACGCTCAATTGACAGCTACATCCAATCTAAAACTGTTAAAATCCAACTTCACCATAAATTAGGATTTTACATGAGGATTCTAGAGACACCAAGCATGAACTGGGTATGCCTTCTCTGTTTGAAATTACACTATTAAAATGTAACATGTCAACTCCAATTTTATCCTATGGAAGGCATAGGCTTTGCAGTAGTGAAAAACAATTTTAAGAGCTTTTCAATACCAGGACATGTAAAACTTTAAAGTACATTTTCAACATTTTGAATACATTGCACCCTGCCCTCCAGGCAATCCGGGGCCTACCTTAGGGGTGATTTATATGTATTAAAAAAGAATGTTTGGGCCTGGCAAAAGATTTATTTTGCCAGGTCAAAATGACAGTTTAAAACGACGGCGGGAAGTGAACACTATAGGTGTATCTACGGAGACCGATCTTTGACGAATGTGTGACTACAAGACGGCTCCAATACTCACGTGACCCGCATGGTGCAATCTAGCACCAACCAGTAGAAAATCTACTGGATTCTAATTCATAGGTGAGTGCAATAGGCCTCATTGCGTGTCTGGGTTTGCATGCAGCACATGTTCAAACTTGAGTCAGGGAAACCATCTACTACAATAGACAGCCCTGAAGAAGGCCCCAGACCCGTGTGGGCTCGATGCGCGGGCCGAAACATGTTGGCATATGAAGCGGGTACATTTGAAACAATAATTTCAAAATAACCCCATTATAATATCATTTTTATCTTGTACCCCAGGTACCCCAAGAATAAAGTTTCGGAACAGGGGTATACCTGGAGGTATTTTTAGTATTCATAACTGAACTGGTTCCCTGCATAACCAGAAACATTTTTTATATAAGAACTCCCATTTCATCTTTTGGTTGAGTCCGCCCAGGTAGTACCACCTTACCTGGGTGTGGAAAGACGCCAATGATGAAGCATGTCACTATTCAGTGAGTGAGGCATCTCTTCCAATATCTTTGGATATCCCATCTTTTCCCATGGTTATGTCTAACGAGAACATCTGTTATACAGGTCGATCCGGGCCAATTCACAATTGACCCAAGATACCGATTGAACCGACACCGGGGATATAGGCATCAGCAGTTGCTTCTGTGATATTCTAGTTTAAAACTGCAAACAGGTTCTGCAATGGCAGACCTGAGGCATGTTTAAAGAACTACTTAAGTGGGTGGCCCAAACAGTGCTGCAGGCCGACTATTAGCATTTAATTTACAGGCCCTCGGTACGTGTAGTACCACTTTACTAGGGACTTATAAGTAAACTAAATATACCAATTGGGGATAATCTAATATTACCATGTTTAAGGAGTGAGCACATGCACTTCAGCACTGATGACTGGTAAAGCGGGCAGAGTCCTAATGGCAACAGAAATGCGGCCAGAATAAATGGAGGAGGAAGGCACAAAGTTGGGGGAAAGACCACCCTAAGGCTGACAGGCCTAATGTGTCCCCCCAGGCTGAAAGTGGGGAGAATTACCCAACCCCTTAGGAGTTCTCATCACAGACCATCAGCCTTGGCGTGGTCTAACCCAGGATGGTGTTCCACCTTAAAGTCCATTTCCAGTAGGAAAATGGACCACCTCAACAGTCAGGGATTTTCACCCCTCATTTGCATAAGCCATCTGAGGTGCCTCTGGTCTGTCTGAACCTAGAAGTGAATCCCAAACAGGCATGGTCTCAGTTTCTTCAGTTCCCAGACTATTGCAAATGCCTTCCTTTTTTAATCACACTTCAACTCTGTTCCCATGAAAGGAACATCCTGCTAATAAAGCCTACCAGTTGGCCTAGGCCTTGTTCATTTAACTGTTCGAAGACCGCCCCTATGCCATACACTGAAGCGTCTGTCTGCACTATGAACTCCTTTGAGAAGTCAGGAGCCTTGAGTACAGTTGCTGTATTCAGGGCTTCCTTGAGGGTATCAAAGTATTTCGGGCAGGTCTCTATCCAGATCACTTGTCTGGGCTGATTCTTAGAAGTCACCTCTATTAAGGGGGCAACAATGGGGCTATATCCCTTAACAAACATCCTATAGTATCCTGTGAGTCCCAGGAAGGCCCTCACCTCTGTCTATGTTTTATGGGGTTGCCAGGCCAGGATAGTTTGCATCTTGGCCTGGAAGGGCTGCATCGTGCCCCCACCCACAATAAGGCCCAGATAATCCATGGAACCCCACCCTATTTGGCACCTACTGTCCTTAATAGTCAGGACCGCCTGCTGCAGGGCCTGAAGTACCTCCTGGAGGTAGTACAGTTTGTTCCTCCAAACTGGAGCTGCAGACAGCTATATCGTCCAGGTAAGAGGCACATAATGCCTCCTTCCCAGCCAGGACCCTGTTGACCAACCTCTGAAAGCTGGCAGGGGCATTCTACTAACCCAAGGGTATGACCCTAAAGTTAGAGTGGTTGTCTGTGGTTGAGAATGTAGACCTCTCTCTATTTTGCCCCATCAGTCAGAGCGATCTGCCAGCACCCTGATATTAAATCAAAAGTACTGAGAAAGTTGGTGGGGAAAGGCTGTCTATGAGATCATCAGCTTGGGAATGGGATGTGCATCAGTCTTTGTGACAGAACCAAGCCCCTGTAGTCCAAGCAGAACCTAGGTTCTGGTGTAGCGCCTAGTGGGGTAGTCTTTGGTACCAGCACCACAGGGTGGACCAAGGACTGGTAGAGGGCTCAATCACCCCTAACGCCAGCATCTTTGAGACCTCCTCCTTGATATTGGCCCTCATCTTGCCTGACAACCTGTAAATCTTATTTTTAACAGATGCACTCTTGCTAGTGTCTATGCCATGGACATAAAAATGTGTGAGTCCAGGGGTGAGGGAGAACAGAGACAGTCACTTTACTTTTCTGGGATCAGAGTAGGGAAGACACCCTTTACTGACTGATCGTGTTCCTGGGCAGACAGGGGGTCAGGGACAGGTTCGCTCTCCTCTTCCACTCCCTCATCTGTCACCAGGTGCATGCTCAGTTCGGACCTCTCAAATTGTGGTTAGAGGCAGTTTACATGGAGAACTCTTAAGAGATTTTTAGGTGTCTGGATATCTACCAAGTAGGTGGAGACCTCCGTCACTTCTTCACTTCATGTAGGCCTGCCCAGTGATCCTGGAGAGGTCTGGGGTCCACAGGTGCCATAACCCACATCTTCTAGCCAGGCTTAAACTCTTTCAGATTGGCCTTTGGGTCATACCAGAGTTTTGTAACTTCTTGACTGGCCTCAAGATTGGTTTTTCCAGAAGTGGTGGATCTGGTTGTGGAGGGCCAGCATGTAGCTGACCACAGCTTGAGTGGCTTTCCTGGGAGCCTGCTCCTATTCCTCTCTACCAAGGCTAAGAGGTCCCCATAGAGGAGTTCATAGGGGCTAAACCCCACTCCCTTCTGTTGTACCTCCCCATAGGCAAAGAGAAGGCATAAAAGGAGGATGTCCCACTTACGTCTCATGGGCTCAGGTAGGCCCATTAGCATGCCCTTCAAGGTCTTGTTGAACCTCTCCATAAGACCATTGGTTTGGGGGTGATAGTGTGAAGAGAACTTGTAAGTTATCCCACATGCACTTCATGTATGCTGACATGTAGCTAGTGCCTCTGTCAGGTGTAGTTACCAACCTCAGAGGGGTGGCCTCTGGGTAGTGAGTAGCATTGTGTACCAAGATCAAGATTAATCTGTTGTCTAAAGCTGTTTTGAGGTCCAAGGGTCTAATAATAATGATGCCTAAACTCTCAAAAGGAATGCCAACTACAGGTGAAGGAGTCAAGGGAGCCTTGAGCTATTTTCCTGACTTCCCACTGGCCTGGCAGTTGGGACAGGACCTACAGAATACATCTGAGGCCATCTATATTCAGGGCCAATATAAGTGAGCAACATGCCTGGCAAAGGTCTTGTCTCGCCCCAGGTGTCCTCCTAGGTGTATTTCATGAGCCAAAGAAATAATTTATGATTTTGTTAATGGTATGATTATATATTTTGGGGGGGGTGGGTTTTGGGTTTATAGGGGTAAAAGGTGGGAAGTTATTTATTTTCAACTATGTATAATAAGTTGTTAATTAAAAACAATTAATTAAATGACAAGTAAATATGGACATTGTGTAATTAATTTTAGTTGTGGGGTTTTTAGAGGTAAAGGTTGGGAAGTCATTTATTTGCATGTAATTAATTGATAATTAATACTAATTAAGAAATGTATAATTAATTAGGGTAATTATTTAATTTTTCTGTGTTGGTTTTGTGTTTACATGGGTAAAGGGTGGGGAGTAATTTAATTTTACATACTTTATAATTAGTTGTTAAATACTATTTAATATTTATTTAAAAATGCATTCTAATTGTGTAATTCATTTTTTTACAGTTTAATTTAAGGTGTGGGTTTTGGGGCTTACAGGGGCAAAGGTTGAGAAGTTAAATAACCTTTGTGTTTTCATTTGTCTTTTAATTAATAATATTTGTTTAATTGATCTTTAATTATGTTAATTATGCAAGTAATCCTTTTCTATTTTAGACGTGGGTTGTGAGTTGTGTGGTGTTATAGGGTAGGAAGTAAAACAACTAAAGTTATGTAATGATTAATGTTTTTGTTAAATAATTTGTAGATAAAAGTATGTATTTGTTTGAAAATTATGTGTTTCTATTATTTAATATAATATTAAATATATTTTGTAATTTACTTTAAAAAAATAAAATGATATTTTGGTTGTTTTTAATTTTGAACTGACTGGAGTGGGAATAGTAACTTTTACCCCTCGACTATCCAACACTTTCTCTACTGTTACACTCACTGGAGGGTGAATAGTAATATTTTTCCCCTCTGTTATCCAACAATTTCCTTACTGTTGCACTCACTGGAGTGGGAATAGTAATTTTTACTCTTCTGCTATCCAACACTTTCCCTGCTGTTGTGCTCAATGGAGTGGGAATAGTATTTTTTACCCTTCCACAATCCAACACTTTCCCTACTGTTGCACTCATTGGAGTGGGAATTGTCATTTTTACCTGTCCGCAATCCAACACTTTCCCTAGTGTTGCACTCACTGGAGTGGGAATAGTAATTTTTACCCCTCAGCTATCCAACACTTTCTATACAGTTGTGCTCACTGGAGTGAGAATATTAATTTTTACTAGGCCTGAGCGGTAAATTTCGTTTCGCTGGCGGAATTTGCAGAATTTGGGTGAATCGCATTCCGCTGAAGAACATAGAATTGCCTAAAATTCTGTGTCTTGCGGCTTCGTGGAATTTTTTGCTTGTTCGTGTTCTCAAAATGCGTGTTCATGAGATATTTTACCCCGAGCACGCAAACAGCGTTCGCGAACAGGAAAAAACCATCGCGAAGAAGCAATTCCGCGTGTTTGCGGAATTTCTGCATGCTCGTGGAGAGTTTTTACCGTTTCGCGGAGCTTCATGTAGCACGACTACGCAAATTCCCCCCACCCCTAATTTTTACCCCTCCGCAATCCAATACTATCCCTCCTGTTGCAATCATTGGAGTGGGAATAGTCATTTTTACCCATCAGCAATCCAACACTTTCCCTATTTTTGCACTGACTGGATTGGGAATATCAGTTTTACCCCTTTGGTCTTTAACAGTTTCCTCAGTGTTGTATTGGCTGGAATAGGTGCCGTAAATATTTTCTATGTGTAATTTATCTCTTTTACTGCTGTTGCATATATTGGTAGGAGATTTGTAAATTTTATATGTATCCAATCTAAGGGGCCGATTCCAATGCAGTTCGGAAATCATTCTGACCGAATCGATTTGGGAATGGTTTCTGACCATCTCCGATCAGGAGAGTCTGACTGACCGATTACGATGCATCCTAATGCTTCCAGATACAATTTGGCCATACTCCTATTGACTTCAATGTGAGCCTATGCTTTGACTGAATGCATAGGCTCCCATTGAAGAAAGGGGTGGTAGGGGAAAATCAGGCACCCCCTGGTCCCTGCCAAACTGTGCATGACTGGTAAGGGGGGACCTGTGGGTACCACCACAGGCACGATTGGGAAGGCTCTGAGTGCAAGGGGGGCAACTATGGGCCCCAAAGACTGATTCCGACTGCCGATTCAAGTCGGACGGCACGATTCGGAAAGGCTGTCCGAATCCAGCATCCTAATCGGTCATTTGGAAACGCGGCCAGTAGAGACGTCGAGTATGCTCTGTACGGCTCGGTCATTTTGAATGCCAACGGGTGCGGATTAGGCTGGAGTAAAATGCCATTAGGAGGCCTTCCAAATTGCATCTGAATCGGCCCCTTAATATTTATGTATTGTGCTAAATGGGAGTGGTAAATTGTTTATGTATTTACTTCAATAGTTTCCGTAGTTTTGTTTAAATTGTAGGTGGGAATAGTATGTGTATTAATATGTATGTATGTGTATATAATACATTTTTTATTGTTATAATTTATATTATTATGTCTTGTTTATTTTAAATGTTAAAGTTTTTTAATTATTACGATTTGTTAATTGAGAAGTTATTTTTACTAAGTTTAAAGAATATAAAATAGTTAATGGTTTAATTTATATATATATATATATATATATATAAATTCACTAAAAAAAACATAGGTTTCAGGGGCGTTATAGTTAGCTGGACATTTCCCTCGTACAAAACCATAGAAATTCCCCTGTTATAGTTAGTTCAGCTAACTATAACTTGCGCCCCCGCAATGCACTGCTGATGACGTCACATATTACATCCCTCATGACATGGTCAGTGACATCACTGATGACATCTCAAATGACATCACTGATGACATCACTGATGACATCATCCAGTGAATGTGTGTTTTTCTGAAAAGTTTAAATATGTTTTATATATTTAAAGTGAAAGGCCTATGGAAGAATGAGTGGGTGTATCAGTGTGCGAATGGGTGATTTTCTAGGTGCGTAACTGACTCTATAAGTGAGTCATTAAATGTATCTTACTGCAAACTAGTGGCTAAACTGTCTGAATGCCTGTATGTGTCTGTGTGTTAGTATATAAGTGGCTGCATGGTTTTGTGAATAGCTATATGAGTGTCTATATGGGTTATTGATTGGTTGTCTGAGTATCTGTATGGGTGCCTGAGTGTTTGTGTGGGTAGGGTGTGTGTGACTTTGTGCATAGATGTGTGAGTGGGTGATTCAGTGGGTGCATGGTTTTAAGAGTGCATCTGTGATGGACTATATGGTTGGGTAACTGTATGTAAGGGTGTGTTAGTGATTGAATATATATCTAAATTGTACATGTGTCAGTAACTACATATGTGAAACACAGTGTATATATGTGTAAGAGTGTATAACTATTTATATGTGAGAGTGTGTGATTTTGGGAGTGGCTGTATGGATGAGTGTGTGCTTGTATCAGTAATTGTATAAGAGCGTCAGAATTTGTTACTATTTTTATGAGTAAGTGATCTTGAGTGTGTTTAACTGTATAGGTGAGTAAATTGAACTGTAATTAATTATTTGCATTACTGACTAGGTGTGTCAGTGCCTCAATGGATGATTGGCGGTGTGTGAGTGTCTATATAGGTGTATAAATGCATATGATTGACCTATACTGAGTGACTGTAAGTATGAGTGACTGTACAGGTGAGTGAGTGGAGGTGTATGTAGACCTAAGAGTCAATGAGTGGGTATGTAGTTATTGGTATTGGAGTATCTATGGTTTTCAAAATGGCCATCTGAAATTTTGAGTCGGTGTATCAAAGTTTATATTAGGGTGTGAGAAGATGCACTAATTTATCACATGGATGACGTCATCAGTGATGTCATCAGTGATGTCATTTGAGATGTCATCAGTGATGTCATCAGTGATGTCACTGACCATGTCATGAGTGATGTAATATGTGACGTCATCAGCAGTGCATTGCGGGGGCTCGAGTTATAGTTAGCTGAACTAACTATAATAGGGGAATTTCTAGGGTTTTGTACGAGGGAAATGTCCAGCTAACTATAACGCCCCTGAAATTTATGTTTTTTTTTGTGAATTTCTAAGGTTTTTTAAATGCCAATTCCTAACTATAACGCCCCTGAAACCTTTGGTTTTTTCAGTGAATTTCAAAGGTTTTTTAAATGCCAATTCCTAACTATAACCTGCATGAAACCTATGGGTTTTTCAGTGAATTTCAAAGGTTTGTTAAATGCTAATTCCTATCTATAACTTATCTCTAAAGATATCATGTTTAATGATTCTCATTGGATGTCTATATTTTTCAAATTCAGTGTGTCAATTTAATTAATTATGGTTTTTTAAATTCTTTTTTATCACCATTTTTTAAATTAATTTTTTTAATTAATTCTTTTAAAAATTTTAAAATATTATTTGTTTTTATTGGGTTTTTCAAACATATTTTTTTATATTTTTAAAAATATTTCTTTAACTATATGTTCAAAACATTTTTTTTATATATTTATTCCCCATGTTTTTGGATCCGCGCACCCTATGCGCACCGTTCTCGATCCCTACGCGTTAGCATCCGCGCATGGTATGCGTTGGGTACGTGTTTAGTGCGTGATCGCAATGCGACAGTTACGCAACTCCCAGCCTATACGTGACATGTTCGATGTACGTAACGCGACGTTCACGTGCTTCCACGAGGCGTCATCTGCATCTATGACGCGGTAGGTGCGTGGCTCCCGCGAAATATTTAACATTTAAAAAAACATATATATATATGTATTCCATGTGAATATTAATTGAAGACAAACTCTAAACTAGTCTTAAAACTAATATATTTTTACATCTAATCCTACAATTTTTTTTAATTCAATTTCGCGGATGCGCGCTGGGTGCATGCTGCCTATGCGCAGGGTGCGCGGATCCCATGTGACCTGCAAAAAAAGAGATTTGATTGGTTCATTACACTTCCTCTTCTAACTATTGAAAGACCCCACCCAATTCAATCATTCTTCTTTGACTTTCTTTGGAGGAGCATCTCTTTGCAGAGAAGAAGATTTTTTTAGACTAAGTTTACACTTAGCTCTAACTAACAATGGCTTCAGGGCAGCAGGCATCACCTGCATCTCCTCATACATCTGAGGATGAATTTTTGGAGGAGGCACCACGCAAAGAACGTTTTTCTTCAGTGGTGTGGAAATGTTTTACTTTTCCCGAGAGGAAGAAGAAGACCAATGCCACCTTGGTCACATGCAAGATTTGCAAAAGAGTGCTGTCGCGAGGGGATCCTAACAAGAAATACTCGTGCGGCACGGCAAGTATGATGAAACACCTAAGGACCGTTCATCCAAACAATCTTGCACGAGAAGAGTTCAAACGGATGAGAAACACTCCTGCTCCTGCGCCTTTCTGAGTTTCTTTTCTTTTTCTGGCATGATTTCTCTATTTTTACGTTGAAAAACAGTATCTGTAAAAAAGAATCACAAATAAATGTATATTAATAACTTTCAAATTTATACTATTCCATTACTGTACAAACACATTTTATATAAAAACTGACTAAGAAACTATAGCCCTGAACCACAAGTGTGACGATGGTTAAAACACTACATGCATAGTGCATACTACTTTGAAGCAGTTCATGCCCTAAAGCCTACCTCACTAAAAGACTACATGCTAACTGACTGAATGATTACAGTACTATAAGGAGACACACTGGGTGAGTAACAGGGTGTTTGCTAGAAGTGTATGAATACTGACTGGGGAATTGAAGGTGTGAAAGACAACTGTGTAGGTGGTTAGAGGCCTGCATGCATAGTGAATAGGCATTTGAAGCAGTCTATGTGCTAAGGCCTGGCTCACTGCATGAGTACTTGGGAACTGACGGAATGATTAGAGTACAGCAAAGAGAGTGCCTGGGTGAATTTATAAGTGGTTGGCTTTTGACACAGTGAATGGATTAGTACTTGGTACTGAATGGGTCACTAGAGGAGTGCAAAGGGAGTGACAGGATGTTTGCTGGACTGTATGGATACTGACTAGGGAATTGAAGATGTGAAAGACAAGTGTATAGTATGTTAGAAGACTGCATGCATACTGAATAGACATTTGAAGCAGTCTATGTGGTAATGTATGGTTCACAACAAGAGTACTTGGAAACTGACTAAATCATCAGACTGCTGCTAGGAAAGTGCCTGGGTAAAACGTTTAAATTTTCAGTTCTGGCACAGTGAAGAGAATAGTACCTGGTACTGCACTTTAGTGTCAAACCCTGACTCATTTTATCAATGCATAAGCAAAGAATAGCTTCTAAAGCTACTAAAACTTGACAACATGACCGGTTTTAAAACAGTTATCTGTCAGCAAATACACGATGTTACCAAATGCTTCTATCACAATCCTTACCCAAATGCACACAGACTCACAGTGGGATTTTAGACAAGCAACACTATCCTAGAACTTTACCAAAACTCATTCACTAGTCTAGAAGAGGTAGGGTGCTGCACACAATCTACATATTTAAGTACAGCACATTAGTGTCAAAGCATAACTCATTTTATTAATGCATAATCAAAGACCAGCTTCTAAAGCTACTAAAACTTGACAACATGACCGGTTTTAAAACAGTTATCTGTCAGCAAATACACGGTGTTACCAAATGCTTCTATCACAATCCTTACCCAAATGCACACAGACTCACAGTGTGATTTTAGACAAGCAACACTATCCTAGGAGTTTACCAAAACTTATTCACTAGTCTAGAAGAGGTAGGGGTACTGCACACAATCTACATATTTAAGTACAGCACATTAGTGTCAAAGCATGACTCATTTAATCAACACATAAGCAAAGACTGGCTTCTAATGCTACTAACACTTGACAACATGACAGGTTTTAAAAGAGTTATCTGCCAGAAAATACACGATGTTACCAAATGCTTCTCTCACAGTGGTTCCCAAATGCACACAGACTCACAGTGTGATTCTAGACAACAACCACTATACCTAGGAGTTTACCAAAAATCATTCACTACTGTGGAAGTGATAAGGGAACTGCACACAATCTACATATCTCAGGACTGCACTTTTGTGTCAAAGCCTGACTCATTTAATCAAAGTATAAGCAAAAACTGCCTTCTAATGCTACTAAAACTTGACAACAAGACAGGTTTTAAAACAGTTATCTGTCAGCAAATACACGATGTTACCAAATGCTTCTCTCACAGTGGTTCCCAAATGCACACAGACTCACAGTGTGATTCTAGACAAGCAACACTATCCCTAGCAGCTTACAAAAACTCATTCACTACTGTGCATGGGGTAAGGTGACTACACACAATCTACATATTAAAGTACAGCACATTAGTGTCAAAGCATGACTTATTTTATCAATGCATAAGCAATGACTGGCTTCTAATGCTACTAAAACTTGACAACATAATCGGTTTTAAAACAGTTATCTGTCAGCAAATACACGATGTTACCAAATGCTTCTCTCACAGTGGTTCCCAAATGCACACATACTCACTGTATGATTCTAGACAAACAACACTATCCCTTTCACTATACCAAAACACATTTCTTCATCTAGAAGGAGTACTACATTTTAGTATAGAAACATAACTAATTTCACAAATTCATAAACAATGACTGGTTTCTAATTCTACCAAAATATAAAAACAGCACAGTTATCTGTCTGCAAACATATGAAAAACACAAATGCTTATCACAGAATGGTTTCTACATGCACACACACTGTCAATAAGATTGTAGAGAAAAAAAGTACTCCCTACACTTTAGGAGGAGAAATACCTTAGTCTGATTAAAATCAAAATAGTCTACATACATCCCCTCACAATTAAATAACTCACCTTTCAAGTTGTTCTGTAGATTAAGAAGTATATCAGTCACACACCAGATATCAGTCACACACCAGATTTTCTTTTACAGAATCTCTGCACTGTGCACCTCTCAGCAAAAACAAAGAATGGCAAAGTTTCCCTTTCATTTTCCACACATATACATGTAAACATCAAATCAAAATCCTTCACACATAAATTCAAATGCAAACACACATTTCTATTGGTTAAACATTTCAACCCTTTCCAAATCAAATACATTTCAACCCTTCCCCCAATCTGCCTTCTGCCTGTAGAAACAGGTCATGGAATACTGCACTGAGCACACAGGTCACAAGTTCAGCACACAATGTTGCTAAACAAGACAGCAAGTGTGCTTGACTTTTTAACATATCAGCTTATCATATATAATGTTCCTTACAATCAGTTTTTGTTAACCAATAAGAATCATGCCTTTAAAAAACAGAAATATACACCCTACCTTTCAGTGTAGAAAGTTGTCATACAACCAATGATTTCTTGTCTTTTTTCATTTTTTTTTCCTTCGATCCGCGCACCCAATGCGAGAGGATCCGTGCACCAAATGCGAATGAATGCACTCACCCTGCGCGCATTTCGCCGTTTAAAAAAAAAAAGGGGGCCACAGGGGGTCCTTCTGGGACCCCCTAAGCACCTCTAGAGGGTCAGAGTATTTCCACTCTGCCCCCTTTATATGTTTTACACACTTATTCCCCTTGCTTCTTCAGCCTCGCTTCTACCGAGGCAGAAAATGGCCGCCAACAGTGCCTAGTTTCGAATGTAGACAGACACTCCATTGGCCTGGATTACATCATTCCTGTCTAACAGGAAACAGGTTGTTTCCTTGGGTTCCTGTGTGTCATCTGAACGCATTGTCTCTACGGGTGTCCCACAGGGGGCCTCTATCAGTCCCCTGTTGTTTAACATATACATGGCTCCGCTCATCTCATTAATCTCGTCCTTTGGAATTGAGACTACATCTTACGCTGACGATACCCAACTTATTCTGTATCTGGAAGATAGAGCAACAACAATAGAAGAAAATTTTAAAGCTTGTCTCTCGGCAATCATTAAATGGATGAATAACAACCATCTCTGCTGCAACACTGACAAAACAGAGATTCTTCCCATTGGTAAAAACAATCTGTTTCAACCCAAAGACTGGTGGCCAGAGGATATTGCAGCCCCTCCTTCAACGGTTGAGGTTGCTAAAAATCTGGGGGTACTGTTTGATTCCTCCCTTTCCTTTAAGCCCCATGTTTTAAAATTAACAGGGATCTGTTTTAGTTATATCCGAACATTGAAAAAGATTTTCAATCTTATTCCATCAGCAGCTAGGAAAACGGTGACAGTAGCTCTTATACTGTCTCGGCTGGACTACTGCAATAGCCTCCTCGTCGGGACGAATAGATCCTCCCTGAGACGGCTTCAGGTAGTCCAGCATGCAGCGGCCAGATTGGTCTTGGGACTTCCTCGTAGATCGTCTGCTTATTCTGCATTGAAGACTCTGCACTGGCTTCCAATTCATAAAAGAATTCTGTTCAAACTACTTCTGACGACTTTTAGAGCTTCTCGGGGAGTTGGCCCCACCTATCTCTCCATCAGATTTAAACCATACACTACAACAAGGACATTACGATCTAGTTCTGCCAATCTTTTGGCAATAAGTAGGTTTAAATTATCATCAAAAGGAGGGAAATCAGCCATGGTACTGGGAGCAAAAGCATGGAATAACTTGCCAAAGGACTTGAGAGCAATTCAACGTGAAGACCTATTTAGACGAGCCCTTAAGACCTCGATCTTCGGTCTAACAGATGTCTGCTCTCTGGCTATGATTTAGTCTGGACGGTTACAGTTAGTTTAAGTTTTCTGCAGCGCCAGGAGACTCCGTCAGGTGTGACAGTTGCGCTATATAAACCTTTCTTTTATTTTCATTTTCATTCGACAGCCAATTAGCATTCAGGAGGGTGCGTGCTCGATTCGGGGAGGGTGCGCTTACGGTGCGGGTAGGGTCCGCGGATCCTCCCTGGCCATAGATATCACCCACTTTTCTACCCTAATTTTCTCAGGAACTAATGAACAGATTCACAACATTTATGCAAAAGGCACGAGTCTGAACTGAGGACTACCTCTTTGCCAAATTTGATGTAATTCCGTTCAGCGGTTCGGACTGTAGCTGCACAACAGATCCTATGGGAAATTGCATGGGGAAAACGCGTTTTGGAACCCCCCTTTTTTCTCGGCCTCTGCTTTGCGAATCACCACGAAACTTTCAAGGTAGGAGTGGAGCGGAGCTGGCCAAAAGTTTGGAAAATTTTGCGAGGATTCATCAACCGGCACCAGACTTATTGGGAATAGAATGTTGCGGATTTCCTATGGAAAATAGGTCCTAACTATAACTATCTACTGGCGACCGCCAGTAGATAATATATATATATATATATAGTTATTATTATATGTGTGTGTTTAACTTTTTAGAATTAAGTTTATTTGCTATATTTGTTAAAATGTATATTAAATTAGATTTTTTTAAATGTATTTTATTATTAAATATATTGAATATGTATTATATATATGTATATATTACCTACTGGCGGTCGCCAGTAGGTAGTTATAGTTAGGACCCTGTTTCCATAGGAAAACCGCAACATTCTATTTGGAATAACTTTGGCGCCGGTCGACGAATCCTCGCGAAATTTTCAAAATAGGTGGGGCGCTACGCTACGCTCCTACCCTGAAAGTCTCGGGGGGATTCGTCAAGCGGGGGCTGAGAAAAAAGGGGGGTCCCAAAACACATTTTTCCCATGCATTTTTCCATAGGACCTTTAGACACAGCTACAGCCCGAACGGCTGAACAGAGTTACTTGAAATTTGGCAGAGAGGTAGTCCTCAGGTCAAGGAAGTGCCTTTTGTAGGTCTGGTGTAAATCTGTTCAGTAGTTCCTGAGAAAATAGCATTTAAATCAATATATATATCTGTGGCAGCTTGCGGTGCGCTTACCGTGCGCTTACGGTAAGCTTACCGTACGCGTACGGTGACGTGCGCGGGCGCGATTCTGATTGGCTGTTAGATCTTAGTAAACATTCGAATCGGTCGAAACCAGGAAGCGGCGGCCGCCATTTTCTCTCTCGCACTCTGAGGGGGGTAGGAAAAACAAAGGCAAAAAACAAGTAAAGGGGCTGTTTAGACAGCTCCTAACCACCTAGCCTTGATGAAGGTGTCCCCAAAGAACCCCCAAGGCCAAAAAGTCAATTTTATTTTTTTTCGAAAAATCGCCGATTACGCTTACCGTACGCGTACGGTAAAAATTATTTAAAAAAAAAAAATTAGCCACACTCTCCACACCCCTTGCGCAAATGGTGCCCAAGGGCACCATTTGTGCATGGCATATGTAACCAATGAACATTTAAAACATTACCTTTCACAACGAAGCGCATAATATGTCCCACATGTGCGCACGGTGCGCGAAGCGCATCGTGCGTACATGGCCCATCCAGCGTAATGTGGGCACGCGGTGCGCGTAGCGCATGCGTGCCCACCGTGCGTGCACGGCACTAACTGCCACGAATGGCGTAAAGTAACTTAGCATTTAAAAAACCGTACAAATTCACTGAAAAAACCATAGGTTTCACACACGTTATAGTTAGGAATTAGCATTTAAAAAACCTTGCAAATTCACTGAAAAAACCATAGGTTTCAAACATGTTATAGTTAGCTGGACATTTTACTGATAAAAAACCATTGAAATTCCCCCGTTATAGTTAGTGCAGGCAACTATAACTCACGCGACCGCAATCCTCTGCTGATGCTAATACTGTATTTAGACACTTATTTGCCCATGTCTTCTTCCATTAAATTTTAGCTATACATATATTACAAATATTTTTTTTTTCATAAAGACACATATGTCATCAGCAGAGGATTGCGGTCGCGTGAGTTATAGTTGCCTGCACTAACTATAACGGGGGAATTTCAATGGTTTTTTATCAGTAAAATGTCCAGCTAACTATAACATGTGTGAAACCTATGGTTTTTTCAGTGAATATATATATATATATATTATCTACTGGCGATCACCAGTAGATAGTTATAGTTAGGACCGTGTTTCCATAGGAAATCTCAAAATTCTATTTTGAATAACTTTGGCGCCGGTTGACGAATCCTCGCGAAAGTTTCAAAACTAATGGGGTGCTCCGCTCAGCTCCTACCCTGAAAGTCTCAGGGTGATTCGTCAAGTGGGGGCCGAGAAAATTGGGGGTCCCAAAACGCGTTTTCCCCATGCATTTTTCCATAGGACCTTTAGTCGCAGCTACATCCCGAACGGCTGAACAGAATTACTTGAAATTGGCAGAGAGGTAGCCATAAGGTCAAGGAAGTGCCTTTTGCAGGTCTGGTGTAAATCTGTTCAGTATTTCCTGAGAAAATAGCATTTAAAAGCATATCAATATCTATACGCGTGCAGGGTGCGCGCACTGTGCAAGCCCTGTGCGCGCACCCTGCCGTGCGCGAGCGTAATTCTGATTGGTTGTTAGATGTCAGTAAACATTCGAATCGGTCGAAATCAGGAAGTGTCGGCCGCCATTTTGTCTGTCGCACTGAAAAGGAAAGGTGGAGAACGTGAATAGGGGGCAGAGTAGGGAGTTCTTGACCCCCAAGCCATTGTCAGGGGTCACAGTAGGACCACGAAGGGCAAAAAAATGATTTTAAATTTTTTTAAAAACATCGCGAGGTGCGCGCACTCTGCGCGCACCCAAAAAAAAACATTAAAAAAAATAGAAATAAAAATCAAGTTTAAGTGTTTAGATATTAGGTGGCTCTAAAAAGAGCCCTTGTGTTCATTGAGTGTTTTTCGGTACCTACAAGTAAGTACCGATGCAGAGTCTAAAGTTCAAGAGGAAGACTCTGTTCCCTTCATCATTGAAATGTACACCGTCTCCTCTATAAATGTCTTGCATGTTGTAACGCAAGTTGTTGTGGTATATAGAACCCATACCATAGTCTCTGAGGAAAGCAGAAACAGACTTATTGACGTGCTTTCTTGCTTTGTCAATCTGCGGACAAAATTGGTTGAACCAGTTCCACTTTTGCCTTTGGCATATATTAGAATATACAAAGGCAGTTTGTGGAAAAAGTGACATCAATTGCAGAAAGGTGTCCTTAATAAGCATTTCCAGCCCTACCCCAGTTAAAGTACCTAGGTCATTTCCACCACAGTGCACAATAATAAGGTTAGGCTGTGGGAGATGTAGAAAGGTTTTCACCAAAGGCATTAATTGATGCCACTTTAATCCTCTCTGACCAATCCATTTAATGCCTACATTTGGCAAAGCAAGGTCTTTTACAATACCTCTTTTTTCAGCAAATTTTTCACTCCAGAAGACATAGCTATGACCTACAATCCACACTGTGAACATCTTTCAAGGAGAACAGGATGCACTCAGGAGGTGTCTTTCAGTAGAATGGCAATATGAAAAGAAAGACAGTTGAAAAATGGAGGCATACCTACTTTTTTTAATAAAAAGAACTCATTGGCTGATTCAAACCATTTTACAGTTAAAACTAGGCTGTATGATTACATTTTTAAAAGCATGTTTTGGATTGGTACAGAAAAATGTGTTCCCACTGAACATTACTTTGGATTTGCTGTTAGGTTTGAAAAGTCAAGCACTCTTGCTCTTTGGATTTGAAACATTGTGTGCTGAACTTCTGACCTCTCTGCTCACACCAGTGTTCCATGACCTGTTGCTATGGTAGCAGGCAGAAGTCATGTTGGGGGAAGGGATGATTTGGAAAGGGGTTGAAAGTTGCAACCAATAGAAATGTGTGATTCCATTTGAAAAAATGTGGGAAGGACTGTGATTTTACATTAACATGTATATGTGTGAAAAAAGAGGGGGAAACATTGCCATTTACTGGTTGTGGTGAGAGGAGAGAGGTGTACAGCTCTGAGATTCTGGCTCTGATAATCTGCTGTTTGAGTGCCACATTTCTTTCTCAACTAACTAATTTTAAAGTTGAGTTATGAGTTTGAGAGGGGATGTATGTGGTGATTTTTGATATACATATTAGAATTGTCATTCTTCTTTTAAAGTTGTGTTTTACATTTTGTGTTTTAGGAGATATTTAACTGTGTTGAACTTGTAAGATATTATGGAGTATGTCTTCACTGTAAGTTAAGGTGTAGTGGTATCACTGAGGAATACTGTTTTGTGCCTAGAATCACACCATGAGTCTGTCTGCACACAGGATTTGTTGTCAGAGATTTAATTTGTGTTGCTCTTGTTCTGTTAGCCTTGCACTCGCAGAAAAGGGGCAGTTTGTTTTCTTAAAGTGTGATGGTTAGCATTCAGCAGAAATCAGTTACTCACAAATGAGAGGCAAATGCAAACACATTTGAAAATAGCATGGTACATTTTCCTACCACTTTAAAAGTTGTGTTTTACATTTTATGTTAAGGAAGATATTTAAGTGTCTTGAACATGTTAGATATTATGGAGTATGTCTTCACTATAAGTTAAGGTGTACTGGTATCACCCAGGAATACTGTTTTCTGCCTAGAATCACACCATGAGACAGTGTGCACACAGGAATTGTTATCAGAGATTTAATTTGTGTTGGTCTTGCTCTATTACCCTTGCACTCGCAGGAAAGGGGCAGCTTGTTTTTTGTAACACATGGTCATGGTGTCAAGGAGCTGTTAGGACATGTGCTCTTTTCTGCTTGTCTAAAATATAAGAAAAAATTTTCAGGCTGTCACAGTAATTATCACTTACTCCACCACAGTACTAAATGTGCTTTCAAATTGCCAAACAAAATATTGCTTTGTGGTTAGAATCACACCATGAGTCTGTGTGCACACAGGAATTGTTGTCAGAGATTTAATTTGTGTTGCTGTTGTTTTGTAAAACTTGCACTTTTAAGAAAGGGTAGTTTCTTTTTTTCAACTGTGTTGGTTATCACTCAGCAGAAATCACTATCTCAAAAATGAGAGGCAAATGCAAACACATTTGAAAATAGCATGGTACATTTTCCTACCACTTTAAAAGTTGTGTTTTACATTTTATGTTAAGGAAGATATTTAAGTGCCTTGAACTTGAAAGATATTATGGAGTATGTCTTCACCATATGTTAAGGTGTACTGGTATGACCCAGGAATACTGTTTTCTGCCTAGAATCACACCATGAGACAACATGCACACAGGAATTGTTGTCAGAGATTTAATTTGTGTTCCTGTTGTTCTGTAAAACTTGCACTTTCAGGAAAGGGCCTGGAATCACCCAGGAATACTGTTTTGTGCCTAGAATCACACCATGAGACAGTGTGCACACAGGAATTGTTGTCAGAGATTTAATTTGTGTTGCTGTTGTTCTGTAAAACTTGCACTCGCAGGAAAAGGGCAGCTTGTTTTCTTCAACTGTGATGGTTAGCACTCAGCAGAAATCACTATCTCACAAATGAGAGGCAAATGCTAACACATTTGAAAACCACAGGGTAGATTTTCCTTCCACTCCTGCAATGGGTGAGGTAGTTCCTACATGTTCAAAACTCCAATTAACCTTTACCAAACATGTACTCTTACACACATATCTGCAGTCTTCATGCAGTTGAAAGAGTCTCCATGCAGATCTCTCTTGCAACTGACAATACACAGTCTCCAGAAACACACTCTTTGCACACATGCAGCAGCTTCTCCTACACTCCCATGCATAATACTCAGCTCTGTGTTGTGTTTCAGATAGCAGTGTGTAATGCAAACACATTCAACGTCATCAAGGCACATTTCCTTTGCTGTAGTCTAATCAGTCACCCTGTAACACATGGTCATGGTCTCAAGAAGCTGGTAGGACATGTGCTCTTTTTGGCTTGTCTAAAATATAAGGGAAATGTGTCAGGCTGTCTCAGTAATTATCACTTGCTCCATCCACAGTACTAAATGTGCTTTCAAAGTGCCAAAGGAAATATCGTTTTCTGCCTAGAATCACAGCATGAGTCTGTGTGGACACAGGAATTGTTGTCAGATATTTTATTTGTGTTGCTGTTGTTCTGTAAAATTTGCACTTTCAGGAAAGGGCCAGCTTGTTTTGTTCAAATGTGTTGGTTAGCATTCAGCAGAAATCACTATCAAAAAAATGAGAGGCAAATGGTAACACATTTCAAATCAACAGGGTAGATTTTCCTTTCAATCTTGTAATGGGTGAGGTAGTTCCTACATGTACAAAACTCCAATTAACCTTTACCAAACATGTACTCTTACACACATATCTGCAGTCTTCATGCACTTGTAAAAGTCTCCATGCAGATCTCTCTTGCAACTGACAATGCACAGTCTCCAGAAACACACTCTTTGCACACATGCAGCAACTTCTCCTACACTCCCATGCATAACATTCAGCTATGTGTTGTGTTTCAGATAGCAGTGTATAATGCAAACACATTCAACGTCACCAAGGCTCATTTCCTTTGCTCTACTCTAATCACTCACCCTGTAACACATGCTGATGGTCTCAAGTAGCTGTTAGGACATATGCTCTTTTTTGCCTCTCTAAAACATAAGGGAAATGTGTGAGGCTGACTCAGTAATTATCACTTGCTCCATCCACAGTACTAAATGTGCTTTCAAAGTGCCAAAGGAAATATCGTTTTCTGCCTAGAATCACAGCATGAGTCTGTGTGGACACAGGAATTGTTGTCAGAGATTTTATTTGTGTTGCTGTTGTTCTGTAAAATTTGCACTTTCAGGAAAGGGCCAGCTTGTTTTGTTCAAATGTGTTGGTTAGCACTCAGCAGAAATCACTATCAAAAAAATGAGAGGCAAATGGTAACACATTTCAAATCAACAGGGTAGATTTTCATTTCAATCTTGTAATGGGTGAGGTAGTTACTACATGTACAAAACTCCAATTAACCTTTACCAAACATGTACTCTTACACACATATCTGCAGTCTTCATGCACTTGTAAAAGTCTCCATGCAGATCTCTCTTGCAACTGACAATACACAGTCTCCAGAAACACACTCTTTGAACACATGCAGTAGCTTCTCCTACACTCCCATGCATAATATTCAGCTCTGTGTTGTGTTTAAGATAGCAGTGTATAATGCAAACACATTCAACGTCACCAAGGCTCATTTCCTTTTGGGGGCGTGGCCAAGCCGCGGGCTGAGATGGCCGCGCGGTGTTGAAGCTCTGTGGTCGACTCGGCGCCAAACCTGTTTTTCCCGACATCCTGATGCGGGCGAGGGCTGCCCGGACCCAGCGCTGACTCCCCTGCTCTCCCGCAACAGCCCGGAGGGGTGATCCGGCCCCGACAGCGCCCGGAACGACCAAAGAACGCCGGGGCCTAGCGGACCCGATGCACAAGATGGCGGCCTGGCTCGGTGGCCGGAGAGGTTAGTGCGGCGGTGGCGGCCGACGGTGATGCGGGTGGCCGGGGGGTAACTGGGGGGGGGTCTGAGCACTGGGGCGGGGTCTGGTGTGGTCCAGCTTCACCCCCTTCGCCGCCGTTGGCCTGAGGCGGGTCGGGCGTTGGGCCGTTGCTCGGCGCCGCGGCCGCCTCCTCCATTGCCGGCCCCGCTCGGGCTCCCCGCGCGGTAGCGGTCTGGGGGGCCTGGGGGAGCGTCGACACGGCTGACTGGTGGTGAGGGTGGGTTGGAGGGGATCTGCGCGGACCTCGGCGCCCGGGCCGCCTCTGCCCCCCTTCCCTGGGACCTCGCTCGGCTGCCCCTGGGGTTCTTGGCCTGCGCCGTCCGTGTGCCCCCTCCCCGGTCCTGAGTCGCCTAGCCGACTCTACTGCCGCCCGGATTGGTCCGTGTCTCGGACCCCCTGAGAGGCGCCCCCTGGTCTTTGGCGCGGAGAGGACACCTGGTGGCGGTGCGGCCTGTGCTGGTGCCCGGGCCCGGTTGGACGCGTGGCCGGTGCTGGCGGGGGACCGCTACGTCGCCCGCGCTGCGGGCCGAAGAGGTTGCGGAGCCGTTTCTCCTTCCGAGTCCTCGTCCCAGTACCCTGGCACCGCCTGTTGGCACCCTGCCCACATCTGGCAGTCGTTCCTGGCGGGGGCATGGGGCGAAAGGACCCTAAGCAAAAGACCTTGCCCTTTGAGAGGCTCCACGATCAGCCTGCGGACCAACGCCCAGACATGTCGGACCCTGCTGGAGGCCAGTCCTCTGGCCCGGCGGCTACCGCTCCACCCCCTGAATGGCTTCAAGAGATGCGTGCTGGATTCAGGGCCCTCGATGGGCGCTTTGATGCCCTGAACAAAACGCTAGAAACGATGGGGGCGAAGGTTCAGGCCCACGATAAGCGTTTGGGGGAGGCCGAGACCCGGATATCTGCGGTGGAAGACGGCGCAGCGCAGGACACTAAACGCCTAGACCGGCTGGAGCGCATACTAAAGGACGTGGCCATCAAGAACGAGGACTTGGAATCGCGCAGTAGGCGCAATAACGTCCGAATCACTGGGCTTCCTGAATCCACGGCTACCGGCAGGCTGGATGTTTTTGTTGAGCAACTGTTATCGGACATTTTTGGGAGAGACTCCTTCACACCTGGCTTTGTGGTTGAGAGGGCGCACCGCTCCCTTGGGCCGCGACCTAACCCGGGGCTCCCTCCCCGCCCTCTGATCGCCCGGATCATGAACTTCCGAGACCGAGACACGGCCCTGAGGCTGGCCAGGGAGAAGGGCGAGATCACCTGGCAGGGCTCGAGACTCTCGTTCTACCCTGATTTCACCGCCATGGTACAGGAGGCTAGGCGCAAATATGTTGGGGCGAAAGCTGCGCTCCGCAATCTGGGCCTCCAGTACGGTATGCTGTATCCGGCCCGGTTGAGGGTTGACATCGATGGCCGACCGCGAATCTTTGACAATCCTACTGCGGTGCAGGAGTTCTGCCGAACATATAAACCACGCAGGGGCCCTTCGGGGGGCGATGAGGATGGACACACTCCACCGCACAGTGGTGCTGCACTTAGCCAAGACCTGTTCTCCGGCTCTGGGCCTGGCTGAGTCGGTGCCCGCGACGCAGCTTGGACTTCTTTTTCTGCCTGTTTGCAATGGGAACGTTTGAGACACTTTGCTATGCCTTTGTTTTTTCTGTGGCGCTGGGTCGGCGGCGGGTCGTTGCCATTCCCCTTTGGTTGACACCGCCGGGAGCATTTTTTGACCTACAATGCCTATTTTTTGTTTACTTGTTTATCAATGGTTTTGCTATTTGAAACTTCGCTTTTCTTCCACAGGTCGGGGATTGCCTCACGTTTGCGTGATGTGGCTGGGTGGGGGGTGGGGGGATGGGATGGGTAGTTTGGACACTCTTGACATGGCTGATCAGATTGTAACTTTGCGAATACACGGAGACACTTCTGCTTTCCTGCTCTCATTGTTAGGGATATGGCGGCAACAGTACACATAGGCTTACATGAAGCCCCCCAGGGTCTTTCACTCATGTCATGGAACGTCAGAGGCCTGAACAATCAACGGAAATGTAAGCAGGTGCTACACTATTTGAATCGGCACAGGGTCGACATTGCCTTCCTGCAGGAAACGCATTTACACACCTCTGTTCCCGCTCGCTTTGCAGCTTCCTGGGGCGCCCACAGATACTTCTCCAACTTTAGCAATTACGCCCGAGGCACCGCGGTGCTGATTCACAAGAGAGTCCCGTTTCACTGCCAACTGTTCCGGGGGGATCCTGAGGGTCGCTTCTGCATAGTACGGGGGGTGTTGATGGGTCATGCGATCATCCTGGTATGTGTGTATGCCCCCAACACTGATTCCCCGGAATTTTTCCACGCACTGTCTGCCCAGCTTGCGACGCTTGAGCCTGCGGGCCTCCTTCTTGGCGGCGACTTTAACTTATTGCTCGATGCAGCTTTGGATAGTACATCTGGGGCTGCTCCTTCCAAGCCCGGGGCGCGGCGCGCTCTTGCGGACCTCTGTCAACAGTTCTCCCTAGTGGACATTTGGCGCAGGCGCAACCCAAACACCACTGACTATACACATTTCTCGGGGCAACACAACACTTGGACCAGACTTGACTATTGGCTGCTGTCCCCGGGCCTGTCCCCATGGTTTGGTGGGCTCCTTACTCTCCCTAGGACGTACTCTGACCATTCCCCGGTCTTGCTCCGCTTGGATGTCCCACGCCCCGAGGGTTTTGAGCGGCAGTGGCGATTCCCTGGGAGAGCTCTGCTGGATGACTTATTTGTCCACGAGATTTCCGAAGCAATAGAAGACTACTTCACGATTAACACAGGGTCTGTAGACTCACAGGCTGCGCTCTGGGAGGGGTTTAAGGCCTACATCAGGGGGGTTTGCATAGCCAAGCACTCTGGGGTCCTTAAGGCACTACGCGCAACCATTAAGCAGCTGGAGGCACAGCTTGAGTTGATTGACGCTGAGGCGCAGCGCGGGCTGGACGGGGACGTGTCCGCGAGGCGTCTTCGCCTCCTGACTGACTTCAGGGAGGCTGCAGACAGAGAGATTCTGTACCTTGGGAAGTACCAGACGGCGCGTAGATATGGCGAGGGAGATAGACCGGGACGCACACTGGCTCAGGCTTTGAGGCCTCCGTATGGTAGGTCCTTGATAGTTGAGGTGAGGGGCGTGGATGGCTCGCTCCGCGCAACTCCCGCGGCGATCAGAGACGAATTCCTGTCCTACTTCTCCGACCTATACAAGACCAAGTTGGGGGAATCCCCAGCCTCTCGTGCGGCCTACTTGTCCGAAATCGCACTTGTGTTTCTCGATAAGGGTATGCAGGAGTTCATGGCTGAGCCTATTACTGTGGCGGAGGTGCGCGGGGCGATTAAGGTGCTTCGCGGGTCCACGGCCCCAGGCCTAGATGGCTTCTCTGGGGATTTTTATAAGGCGTTCACTGATCAGCTGGCGCCACAACTGATAGAGGTATATGCGGAGGCCCTGGAGCGCGGCTCCCTACCGGCCACCCTCAGCGAAGCGGTGATAGTTCTCCTTCCTAAACCAAACAAGGACCCGACGTTGTGTAGTTCCTATCGCCCCCTCTCCCTTTTAAACTTCGACTACAAGATCCTGGCAAAGATTGTGGCCAACAGGCTCTCGCAATTGATGGAATTTATCATTTCGCCCGTCCAATCGGGCTTTGTCCCGCGTCGCTCTACGTCTTTAAATCTGCGAACGCTTTTTACGGTCCTCCATAGAATTAACCCTGCCACGCCGGCGGCGGCGGTCCTCCTGGATACCGAAAAGGCCTTCGACACTCTAGAATGGCCCTTTTTTCTCGCCGTCATGCAACGTATGGGCATGCCGGAGACCTTCCTTGCCACTACGAGGCTTTTGTATAGCCGCCCCACGGCCCGATTGCGTATCAATGGCACGCTGTCCTGTCCCTTCTCTTTAACGCGTGGTACGCGGCAGGGCTGCCCGCTCTCACCACTACTGTTCATTTTGGCCATGGACCCCTTGATCCGACATTTTCAGGAGCGCCACCTCCACAGGGGTCTCCAGTTCCGGACGGGCCCACTGCTAGCGTCCCTCTACGCAGACGACACCATACTGTATGTAAGAGAACCGCAGGTCAACCTTGCCCCCCTGATACGGGAGATCCTCCGCTTTGGCGCACACTCCGGGCTGGGCATCAACTGGCATAAGTCCGTCATCTTCCCCTTGACCAGCGGCACCTCCCCATGGCAGTGCGAGTACCCGTTGGAGTGGTGCTCTGACTCGGTTAGGTACCTGGGTGTGCAGATCCATCTCAACACGGACGAACTTATTCGTCTCAACTATGGCCGCGCTTTGGACAGGCTGGAGACACAGGTGGAGGGATGGTTGAGACTCCCGCTGTCTATGTCGGCCAGAATTGCAATCATAAAAATGATAGTTCTCCCTAGATTTTTATACCTCTTCAATAATATCCCCGTCCCCATCACCCGTGCCTTTTTCACCGCGTTGCGATCCCAGCTGATCAGGCTGGTATGGGGCGGGAAGCACCCCCGGATTGGTTGGAAGACCCTCATGCTCCCTCCTGATAGGGGCGGCCTCGGGGTACCGGATCTGTATTTGTATTATCTGGTGGCGCAATGTGCACATGCCTATGCCTGGTACCACCCTGACGCTCGCATTCCGTTCCTGCGTCCCGAGGCGGATTTCGTTCTCCCGGGCCGTTTAGCGGCGGTGTTGCCGAAGGGGGTCCCCAGAGACCCAGTTGATATCCAAACGGTGTCCACCACAAGTTGGGCGTGGCACCGTCTTACTCGTTATCTAGCCCAGCCCCTCCTTTACTCCTCTTCTCTTCCACTTCCTAATCCCGGATTGCTGTCTGGCACGGGGGAGGCGCTGGTTCAGCGTACACTGACCAAGTTTCACCTTGCTACGACCGGGGACCTCTACCCGGGGGGCCACATATTTTCGGTCTCGGAGGAGGAGCGCTTCAGTGAGGCCACGTTCATGGACAAATTTGTCCTGCGCCGGCTTTACTGTGCGGCTCGTTCAGACATTGCGGGATTCCCTCTCGAGCCAACATCCTTCGAGCCTCTGACTCTCCTCATTGACGACGACTCGGGTGCCCATATGGTATCTAAGCTGTACAGGGCATGCGCGGCGCTGATTCCATGTGAGGATGGCCGGTTGAGAGCGGCCTGGGAGGCGGACTTGGGTAGGCCGATCACAGATGAACAATGGACCGCTTGCTGCAGAGTCACTAATGCGATCTCGCTAAATAGTCGGCATAAGCTCCTCCATTATAAATTTCTTCGCCGCTGCTACATGACCCCAGCTAGGCTCCACGCCATTGACCCGGCGCGCCCGCACACATGTTGGAAATGCGCTGCACCACACGCTGACTTTGCACACCTGTCCTGGACGTGCCCCAGACTGCAACCATACTGGACGCGGGTCCACGAGATCCTTGGCGCTATGTTGGAACTCACGCTGGTTCCCACTCCTGAGGTTGCATTACTGGGCTATACAGTGAACTTCCCCAAGGGCGTCCGCAGGCTTGCCTCCCTGGGCCTGCTGCTCGCCAAGAGGGAGGTGGCAAAGCATTGGGGCGGTAGGTCGGCCCCCACTGCCGAGACGTGGCTCACGTCAATGGCTTATTGCAGCACAAACAGCGAGATATATGCTAGTCTCCTCCCTGCAGTTGCGCGTCCCAAGGATATCTGGGGCCCCTACAAGACCTATATCGCTAACCTCCCGAGCGCTTCCCCACCGCGTGCCAGCTCTGGAATAGTACCCACAGGGGTGGGGTAGCTCTGATGGTCCTCCCTGTGGGGAATTGGGGGGAATGAGTGCACGCTGCGCGGGCTGCATAGGTGGAGATGTGCCGACCATGGGGGTGCCCACTGCAGATGGTTGGGGAGTCCTGACTGAATCATTTCCCTTCGATGGGCACGGGCGGAGGAGAGGGGTGGGCTCTGGATGGGGGGTCTATCTATGGTATGCTGTCATACAATCGAACTGCTGCTTATATATGAGGGAAGAGTGTAATGATGTATCTCCGCACTTGTGCCTACAGATCTGTACAGCCGATATTCTTGCATTGTTCTGTTTTTCAAAACTCAATAAAAACAGTTTAAAAAAAAAAAAAAAAAAAAAAAAGGCTCATTTCCTTTGCTCTACTCTAATCACTCACCCTGTAACACATGCTGATGGTCTCAAGTAGCTGTTAGGACATGTGCTCTTTTTTGCCCCTCTAAAATATAAGGGAAATGTGTGAGGCTGTCACAGTAATTATCACTTGCTCCATCCACAGTACTAAATGTGCTTTCAAATTGCCAAAGGAAATATCGTTTTCTGCCTAGAATCACACCATGAGTCTGTGTGCACACAGGAATTGTTGTCAGAGATTTTATTTGTGTTGTTGTTGTTCTGTAAAACGTGCACTTTCAGGAAAGGGCCAGCTTGTTTTCTTCAAATGTGTTGGTTAGCACTCAGCAGAAATCACTATCAGAAAAATGAGAGGCAAATGGTAACACATTTCAAATTAACTAGGTAGATTTTCCATCAAATCTTGTAATGGGTGAGGTAGTTCCTACATGTACAAAACTCCAATTAACCTTTACCAAACATGTACTCTTACACACATATCTGCAGTCTTCATGCAGTTGAAAAAGTCTCCATGCAGATCTCTCTTGCAACTGATAATACACAGTCTCCAGAAACACGCTCTTTGCACACATGCAGCAGCTTCTCCTACACTCCCATGCATAATACTCAGCTCTGTGTTGTGTTTCAGATAGCAGTGTGTAATGGAAACACATTCAACGTCATAAAGGCACATTTCCTTTGCTGTAGTCTAATCAGTCACCCTGTAACACATGGTCATGGTCTCAAGAAGCTGGTAGGACATGTGCTCTTTTTGGCTTGTCTAAAATATAAGGGAAATGTTTCAGGCTGTCTCAGTAATTATCACTTGCTCCATCCACAGTACTAAATGTGCTTTCAAATTGCCAAAGGAAATATAGTTTTCTGCCTAGAATCACACCATGAGTCTGTGTGCACACAGGAATTGTTGTCAGAGATTTAATTTGTGTTGCTGTTGTTCTGTAAAACTTGCACTTTCAGGAAAGGGACAGCTTGTTTTCTTGAAATGTGTTGGTTAGTACTCAGCAGAAATCACTATCTCAAAAATGAGAGGCAAATGCGAAAACACATTTCAAATCAACAAGGTAGATTTACCATCAAATCTTGCAATGGCGGAGGTAGTTCCTACATGTTCAAAACTCAAATAAACCCTTACCACACATCTACTCTTATACGCATGTCTGCACTCTTCATGCAGTTGTGCAAGTTTCCATGCAGATCTCTCTTGCAACTGACAATACACAGTCTCCAGAAACACACTTTTTGCAGACACGCAGCAGCTTCTCGTACACTCCCGTGCGTACTACTCAGCTGTGTGTGGTGTTTCAGATAGCAGTGTGTAACACAAACAGATTCAATGTCACTAAGGCTCATTTCCTTTGCTCTAGTCTAATCACTCACCCTGTAACACATGGGCATGGTCTCAAATAGGTGTAAGGACATGTGCTCTTTTCTGCTTCTCTAAAATATAAGAAAAATGTGTCAGGCTGTCACAGTAATTATCATTTGCTCCTCAACAGTAGTAAATGTGCTTTCAAATTGCCAATCAAATATCGTTTTCTGCCTAGAATCACACCATGAGTCTGTGTGCACACAGGAATTGTTGTCAGAGATTTAATTCATGTTTCTCTTGTTTTGTAAGACTTGGACTCATAGGAAAGGATCAGCTCATGTGATAGGATTTGAAAAGCTGTAAAAAAAATTGTAATGAATTAAAATTACATAAAGGTATTTTTTTTTTAGTTTTTTGCAGGTATTGCTGAGCAACAGTGAAAAAATTTAAAGATGCCTATAAAGTCAAGAAAGAGAAAAGAAAAGCAACAACAACTATATTTGAAGACAACTGGTAAAAAGAAAATAGGAGGAGAAGCTCGTGTTGGAAAACAGAAAAAGTCTTCTGGTAAGCAGACTAAAGAATTTTTTAAAAATATCTTCAAAAAAAAAAATGATCGAAAGATAAATTCAAACAGTGTTTCAAGTACAAAACAACAACAGAGTCGACAGCAAAAACAAAATGCTAATGTAGACTCAGAAGTAAGAAAGAGTGACTTAACACGGAAAATAGATTTTAAAAACATTCAGCGAAAAATGTTTCAGAGAAGAGTGATGTTAAATTTGCTAAAGGATGTGAAAAAATATAAGAAGAAAACCAAAATTTATAAGAAAAAGAAATTAATTGAAAGTATTGTTACCAAGGCATTAGAAATAAAAAAAAAACTATTCATTTTAATTTTGAACAGGATGCGTAGATTAGATACATTAGTCAATGCAATGAAGTCACAAAGCAAAAGGAAAAGAGAAGTAAAAAAAAATAACCTTTGTAAAGTGTTCTTCGGAGAATGGAAGCATAGTTCAAGTACTGAACCATTTTTTAATGAAGAGAGTTATCTTCAAAGTAATAGTTTGTTGCATGCAGTTGACACCAATGGTAGAGCATATGAAGTTAAGGATGGTAGTGTAATGGAAAAGGAGAAAATGGTTCCAAGAAATGAGGAAGAAGTGATGGCTGATGAGGTTATGGGGAGACGTCCTAAAGCCCCAGTGTACACTTGGAATTGTAGTAGTATTTGTACTGTGCGTCAGGAATCTATTGATAAATTACGTGAATTTCTAAGAGAATATAGTAAAAAGAGTGTTAAACAGAAAATTAAGGTGCTTCAAAGACTAGATCCATGCAAAGTGAGAGAGAATACTGGTTTGCAAGGACATTCTCTGGCTTGTCTATCTAGGAAAGTGTGTCAAAGTGTTTTTCACCATTTTAGGATGCTGGCTGTTCATCATACTGAAATGAGAAAGTTTGTGAGAACATTGTATTTTGCTAAAAGTCCAGCACTAAAGTTAAATGAGTTGAATAATGCTCTGTTCCGTGGATCTGTATCAGATGTAGTGAAGGTTACTGATGAGATTCAGTTTTGTTACTTTGGTCCAGAACAAGAAAGTGCAGAAAATGACACAGTTATTGATGAAAATGTGGAAGAGAATGTAGAACTTACTGTTAGTAAAATTTTTGAAGATGAAATGACAAAATTTACTATCATCTCTAATGAAAGACCAAATATTAATTGTATTTGTTGCCGGAGAAGCCATTATAAAATTCAAACAAGGAATGTTGATCTGTATAAAAAAAGTGAAAATGAAGATAATTATAAGTGGAAAGATTTTGCAACATATATATTTCTGGAAAATTGTTTTGAATTGGGTGAAGATCAGCGTATTTTTAAATACTGTTATAACAAGTTAGAAGAAAATAGAATGCCAGCAAGAGCTGTACATAATAAATTAGAATTGGTTGATATTCCTCCAGAACTTTCTGATTTAAATACATATGAGTCTATACTCATTCAATGTGTCCATCCGTTTCAGACCATAGTGCGTATGGAGCCAAAAACAGGTAAATTACCTCCTTCGGATTTACAAAGAGGTTTAAAAGGAAGAGTTGTCTATTTGCCATTGGATTTGAAAAAAAATATGGAAACAATTGATGCAGATACTTTGGAAACTGAACCATTAGTTATTCTGGTTAATGGTGTACCTACAAAGAATAAGAAAATTTGGCAGGAGCTGGTGGATGTACGAAAAGTACAAAGAGCAAATTTGTATTTGAAAAAAAATAATAAATGGTATGAAGCCATTTATATGGATGAAGATGAAGAAGAAATACTAGAAGACACAGGAATACCAACTGGGCAAATTGAAAAAGTGGATGAGTCAAAAGAAGAAGAAATTTATGAACATTTCAGCATACATCCTCTTCATTCTAAAGAAGTTATGGGAAACGCTATTGATCTGTTTCAGATGAAGAAAGCAAAAGGAAATCCTGTGAGTGTATGGGAGGAGAGCTTGGAAGCTCGTTGTTTTCCCCAACTGTTTCCTACAGGAGAAGGTGGACGATATGATGAACGTCCAGTACAGATTCCTGCTTCGGAGTATCGGACTACAAGATTATATGCAGAAGATCCCAGATTTCGTCAAAGTATTCCTTATTTGTTCCATCTTTTATTTGAAAGTGACTTGTCTGCACTATCTTATGCAGTAAATCACATTTTGAAAACTGGAGTACATCTACATATTGTGTCAGCAAAGGACTTTCTCAACAAAGTGCAACAGCGAGATGATCATTTGGAATCTCAATTGATCAATTTGATGGCTTGTCAGCGTGGAACTAATGAATATTGGTACCGACGCCATGGAGAATTGAAGTGTATGTTACGGAATTTAGGAACTCCTACATGGTTCCTTACCCTGAGCTGTGCTGAGTACGCTTGGGATGATTTACTGGATTTTCTGCGAGAGGCAAATTCAAACATTAAAAACATACAATACAAGACAGCAGGAGAATTGTGCTCATTGGATCCGGTTAATGTTTGCAGATATTTTAATCATAGATTTGAGGCTATGATGTCCTTCATCTGCAATAAAAAAAATCCACCTCTTGGAGAAGTTGTGGATTTCTTTTGGAGAAAAGAGTACCAAGCAAGAGGTGCTCCTCATATTCATATGCTGTTGTGGATCAAGGATGCCCCAAAATTTGGAACAGATGCTGATGAAGCAGTTTTATCTTTCATTGAAGGATATGCAACATGTGCTATACCTAAAAGCACAGAAGAGTAAAACTTAAAAGAGAAAGTTTTACGTTTCCAAAGTCATCGATGTGGAAAATACTGTCGACCAAAATACAAGAGTAAAGATAAATTCTACACAAAATGTCGATTTGGATTTCCACGACCTGTTCTTTCAAAAGGAAGAGTAAACAGTTTTATGTCAGCTGTGCGACATACTATTACAAGAAAATCGCCTAAGAATACCTACAACCTAAGAAGAAAAGAAGAGTCAAAATATATAAATGACTACAATCCAGTCATTTTATCCATGTGGAATGCTAACATGGATATACAGTATGTGGCTGACAATTCTATTGCTGTTGCTCGGTATGTCACATCTCACATCACTAAATCTGAGAAAACGGAATTGAAGGAAATGTGGGAAGAGATTTCTCACGAGAAGACTGTCAGTAAGAAGCTATACAGTTTCAGTTTAAAGATGTTATTGCATCGAGAAATTGGGTCCTACGAATGCTCAGATAGGTTATCATCTGCAAGTCTGTACTCCAAATCCAGAAGAATAATTTGGGTAAGTTTAGGCCTAGCAGGAATGCGAAATCGGGTACTGAAATCTATTCGAGAAATTGAATATTTAGCAGAGTTCGAACCAGAAAGTACAGACATTTTAAGAACAAACATGTTGGATACATATTACCCACAAAGAAGTCATCACCTTGAGGTCATGTGTCTTTATGAAGTGCTGCAGAACTTCATTTTTAAACAGAATGCCACAGAAGATATCAGCAATGGAAAATATAAAGTCAGTGGTGAGGAAGGATGTTTGGTGAAGCAAACAAAAGGAAGTTTGATAAATCACCGGAAGCTGAGTTGCGACACTCCTGACAAAAAGGAATTTTACTACTTGGCACTTTTGCAGCTGTTTAAACCATGGCGTTCAGAGGACGAACTACTTGGAGAATTCCAGAGTTATGAAGATTCCTTCAATGCTAGCAAAGACAGCATAGAATGCAGTACTTTCACAACTTATGTTCAAATGTTAAATGAAGAAATTGAACAAGAAGCAACAATTGCAGCTGAAGTAGCTAGAGACAGTTCTCAAGACAGTCAAAGTTCTGGGACATTCAGTCAAGATCCTCTAGGACAACCAATCGTAGAAAATGAAGCAGCAATAGCCATGAATGAAGTGGAAACAGCTATGAATCAAGCTCAGGAAGATTTAGTAGACTTAACTTATTTGGAGCAGCAACTGAATGAAGAACAAAAACAAATTTATGAAGAAGTCAGGAAAAAAATTGATCACGGATTACTACATGAAAATAAAGAGTGCTCATGCACATCTTTTGAACCAATGAGAATGTATGTAAGTGGACAAGCAGGAACTGGAAAAAGTTTCTTAATTAATGTAATTAGAAGCTACCTACAGAAGAAAATGGATTCCATTTTGTCTTGTGTTGTTACTGCTCCAACTGGGTTAGCAGCGTATAACATAAAAGGAGTTACCTTACATTGTTTGCTAATGTTACCAGTAGAGCATGAGAACAAAATACAGTACCACAAACTAGCAGGAGAAGCATGCTTGGAAGTTTCAAGAGTATTGAAGAAATTGAAAGTACTCATTATTGATGAGGTAAGCATGGTATCAAATGTAATGCTTGCCTTTGTGCATTTAAGAATGCAGCAAATTCTGAAGACTGAGTATGACGTGTTATTTGGAGGAAATCACGTCATAGTTTTTGGGGATCTTTTGCAACTTACTCCAGTTAAAGGACAACCGGTATTCCATACACCTACACATGAAGACACGAAAAAGTTGTTAGGAAGTATAGGCAATGTAAATATTTGGACATATTTTGAGTATAAGGAACTCATTACCAATATGAGGCAAGCCAATGATGAGGACTATGCAAGTATTCTGAAAGATATAAGAATTGGACTACTCAGAGAACATGGCAGAAAAGTATTACAGAGTCGATTGCTGTCTAATTTGTTTACAACAGAAGAAATAGTTCCAGAGAAAATATGCAAGAAAATTGCTGAAAAAAACTGTAATCTGCTTAATGCCAACACTACATGAATGCTCTGTATTCAATCAAGAACTTTTTAAATTGGAAAATGAAGAGATCATAAAACTGGAAGCTGTGGATAAAATTCAACATGAACGAATAACTATTATATTGACAGGCAAATTGGCTACTAAATTGGATTCTCTGGAGAAAAACATTTCAAAAACAGCTGGTTTGGAAAATAATCTTTATGTGTGTATGAACTGTAGAGTAATTTTAAGACGTAATTTGGATGTAGAAAAAGGTTTAGTGAATGGAGCTATGGGTAAAGTTGTGGGTTTTGTAAAGTACCAGAAAAAAGATGGAATTGAATTCTTAAAAATAAAATTTGATCAGATTGAAGAGGTTAAAGTCATTAGTCGTTGTTCAGTTCGTTTTTTGCTAGTGAAAGACTTATATGTACGTAGGAAGCAGTTTCCGATTTCTCTAGCATATGCTGTAACTATTCACAAGTCTCAAGGATTAACTGTTGATAGTGCTTTTGTAAACATTGGATCTACTGTGTTCAAAGAAGGTATGGCATATGTTGCTTTGTCACGCGTGAAAAAATTATCTGGTTTATTCATGATAGACTTTGATGACTCAAAAGTAATTGCTGATGCAAACTGTGTAAAGGAGTATAATAGATTAAGAAGAAGCTATGCTCCTCATTTAGGTCAGTATCCTGTGTTTGAAAAACGTGTTGTTTGTCGGAAAAGGAGATTAGAGAATATCTGTAATGAGGATGTACAGAAGAGAAAACAAAAAGACAGTGATGTGACTGCCAGCAAAAAGAAAAAGGACAGTGTGGAAGAGGTTGTTGGTTGTCATTTTGAAAATAGCTCTGGTGTCAACTGCTACGCAAATGTAGTGCTGAATGTTGTATTTTATCTTGAAAGTTTGCAAGAGCAGATAATACTAAATCATGAAAAAAGATTCTGTTCTTTGCTGAGTCTCCTTTATGAGAAGCTGAGTAATGATAAAAATAAAATAGAAAGTGCTTCTGATGTTAGAAATCTTTTAGATGTATGTTCTGGATGTACACAGTTTACACAAAATGTCCAGCAAGATGTACAGGAATTCTTGATGTATATCCTGATGGTAGTGGAAGATGAAGGAGTAGAAGTAGAACATTTATTTGGTGTCTCTTATAAATGGGAACATTGTTGTGATAACTGTATGAACACAAGCAGTAGTAATGTTGATTCTGAAAGGTTCATATATTTACCATTACCAGAAAGTAAAACAGTGACTTTTAGTAAATTAGTTAAAGATGCTAATCACAACATGGAATGTTCTAAATGTAAATCTGAAATGTTGTCAACGTTATTTTTAAGGAAATATGGACAGTATGTAATTTTAATGGTACAACGTTGTAGAGCTGATGGAACAAAATTGGAAATGTTACTAAAGAAGTTTGTTGGTAATCAATTATCTATATCTGGAAAAACTTTTGTAGCAGTTGCAATAATTTTTCATGACGGTCCTTCTATAACTTCTGGTCATTACACAGTTTATCTTAAATGTGAAAAAGGATGGACACTGTGTAATGATTCTCAATTGATTTTCAAGCAACGTTTGCCTTATGATTTACCCAATTGTTACTTAATTTTTCTGAAACCCAAATTTTAAATACTAAGATCAGCATCAGAAGAAAGCATTATTTAAATTTTAAAGGATTAAAATTGGATATTTCACTCAAAAAGGATTTTAAACTTACCATTTGGCCTCAAGGAAAGGTAAAACAAACAATTGTGGACTTCTTTGACAGATATTATTTTGGAAAATGTTCTTTTGCAACAAGGTTTACAGATGTTATTTCTTGAAAATTGTTAATGTACTTAAAAGGTATTTTTGACATATCTATTAAGGTATGTTTTAGTGAGGATACATTTGGGGCTTTTTTAAACAATCTTTCAGATTGTTTTTTTTTTTTGCCCGCTGTTAAATGATGAATACAATTGATTTCACTATTTTCAGTGAAAATCAAAACATTCTGAAAACAGCAAAAAAAGGGCAAAAAATTGCTTTGCTAAATATGAAAAAACATGTACTGTTTAATAAAATGTATTGTTGAATATGAATACTTTTTTTCTTTTTTTCAGAACTAGAAAGAAAATTTAGAAACTATAATTTAGTTTCCTTGCAAATGAAAAAAACCATTTATTTCTAAATAAGTTACTTTGATGGTCAGGTAAGTTTAACATATCTGTATGTGTCACTGCTTTCGTTTCATGCTTCCTTTTCTTCACCTCTCCTTACTCTGCTTTTCTCATTTCTCTTCTCACTCTCTCTTCCTGCTTTACTACTCTTTTGTAACTCCCTCACTCCTTCTCTTCTACTCCCCTACCTTTACTACCTCCATCACTAATTTTTCATCCATGTTTCTTTCTCTAAATCCATATGTCTTAGTCTGTTTAACTGCCTTACTCCTTCTCAGTTGTTTGCTTTCTGTCTCTGTATCTGTCACTCTCTGTCTGTTTTACCCTTAATTTCCTTAACATCTCTGGGGCAGATTTACAAACCACCTGCGCCACCACTACGTCACTTTTCTTGACGTACTAGTGGCGCAGGGTGCTCCTCCATATTTACAAGGAGAGGATAAGCCACTCTTTGTGTCTTTTCCTCTCCTTGTAAATACAGCCAATTCAAACGCAGCACTAAAATGAGCTATTATCTTTTTTGATAGGTTTAGGGTACCTATACGTAAGTACTGATGCAGAGTTGAAAGTTTAATAGGAAGACTCTCTTCCCTTCATGTGTGAAATGTACACCATCTCTTTTTTAATTACTTTGCCACTCCCCTCTCTTTGTCAGGGAGTCCCTGAAGGTTTACTAAAGTAAAAAAAATGTTTTTTTTTTAAAAAAAAAACGTCATAAAAAAATAATTGACAAATAGATTAAAAAAACAAGTTTTTGTGTTTAGATTTTAGGTGGCTCTAAAAAGAGCCCTTCAGTTAATGTAGGAACAGAGGAAGAGAAAAACGAGAAAAAAAACATAACTAAACTATGGCCTAGTGCAAGGGTGCTCCTCAAATTTTCTCTGAATGAGATCAACACTGCTCTCACCCATAGTAATAAGAGTAGCACAATCCATGCAACGTGTACTCATCCTCCCAAAACAAGTACGAATATCCAGAGGTGTGTAAGAAGGTGAAGGCACCATCGCAGAAGAAGTGCTCGGCTGAGCTGCCGAAGATGTGCTCGGCTGAGCTGCTGCAGATGTCGTCGGCTGAGCAGGTGGAGGGTTTGCTCCAGAAGCTTGACGAAAAGTCACAGGATGCATTTTCTCAACGTGCCTCATAATTGTGTGAATACTAAAAGAGTACTTCTTATTAGCATTCCCACGTGACAAGATGCGGTGACAAAGTATGCAGGTGACCTTTGGTGCATTCACCTTCTTTTGTCCCTCAGGAAAAGTGAAAAACTGCCATATAAAGGAGTCTTTCTGCTTCCTCTGCCTCTGTCTCTCAAGAGTGTCCTGCTCACTCTCAGAAGGTGGCTGGTGCTCTGCCATTCTCTCACAAAAACAGAGTAGCTCCTTCTCCAAGGGAATCAGAACTAATAATGAGGGGAGTGGGTGTAGTTTTGGAAGAATCTGGAACTGAAAGTACTTTGAACCAATGAAAAGTGATGTTTCTTGATCACATGACTTGCCATGAGGGGATTGGGTGTGGTGTTGAAACAATCTGAAACTGAAAGTAATGAAAACCAATTAAAAGTGTTGTTTTATTAATCACATAACCCGAGGTGCGCGCACGGAGCAAGCTCAGAGCGCGCACCGTGCAATTACGCATGCGCGAACGCGTATGCGCGCATGCGCATAAGTATTATGCGCGTACGTAGCGCGCATACGCAGCACGTGCGCATGCGCGAACGTCAGCGTGCGTACTCTATGTGTATACGTGAGTGTAGCGCGTGGAGCATGTACGACGCACGCATGCGTACGTACGCATGCGTACTGGGTGCGCAGTGAATATATATATTTTCAGTGAATATATATATACATATATTTATATATATATATTCACTGAAAAAACCATAGGTTTCACACACGTTATAGTTAGGAATTAGCATTTAAAAAACCTTGCAAATTCACTGAAAAAACCATAGGTTTCACACACGTTATAGTTAGGGAATAGCATTTAAAAAACCTTACAAATTCACTGAAAAAACCATAGGTTTCACACATGATATAGTTAGCTGGACATTTTACTCGTAAAAAACCAATGAAATTCCCCCATTATAGTTAGTTCAGCTAACTATAACTCGCGCGCCCGCAATCCACTGCTGATAACGTCACATATTATATCACTCATGACATGGTCAGTGACATCACTCATGACATCACTGATGACATCTCAAATGACATCACTGATGACATCACTGATGACATCATCCAGTGACTGTGTGTTTCTGTAAAGTTTAAATATGTTGAATATATTTATAGTGAAATGCCTGTGGAAGAATGAGTGGCTGTACAAGTGTGTGAATGGATGATTTTCTAGGTGTGTAACTGACTCTATAAGTGAGTCATTAAATGTATCTTACTGCAGATTAGTGACTAAACTGTGTGAATGTCGGTATGTTTCTGTCTGTTGGTGTATAAGTGGCTGCATGGTTTTGTGAATAGCTATATGAGTGTCTATATGGGTTATTGATTGGTTGTCTGAGTATCTGTATGGGTGCCTGAGTGTTTGTGTTCGTAGGCTGTGTGTGACTCTGTGCATAGATGTGTGAGTAGGTGATTCTATGGGTCCATGGTTTTAAGAGTGCATCTGTGATGAACTGTATGGTTGAGTGAGTGTATGTATGGGTGTGTTAGGGATTGAATGTATATCTCAATGGTACATTTGTGACTAACAACATATGTGAAAGGCAGTATATATGCGTGTAAGAGTATATAAGTGGGCATATGTGAGAGTGTGTGATTGTGAGAGTGGCTGTATGGATGAGTGTGTGCTTGTATCAATGATTATATAAGAGCGTAAGAATGTGGTACTATTTTTATGAGTAAGTGAACTTGAGTGTGTATAACTGCATAGGTGAGTAAATGGGAGTGTGATTAATTATTTGCATGACTGACTAGGTGTGAGAGTATCTCTATGGATGATTGGTGGTGTGTGAGTGTCTATGTAGGTGTATAAATGCATATGATAGTCCTGTACTGAGTGACTGTAAGTATGAGTGACTGTACAGCTGAATGATTGGAGGTGTATGTAGACCTGAGAGTTAATAAGTAGGTATGTAGTTATTGGTATTGCAGTATGTAGAGTTTTGACAATTGAACTCTTAAATTTTGAGTTGGTGTATCAAAAGTTATATTAGGGTGTGAGAAGATGTGCTAATTTTTCACATGGATGACATCATCAGTGATGTCATCAGTGATGTCATTTGAGATGTCATCAGTGATGTCATGATTGATGTCACTGACCATGTCATGAGTGATGTAATATGTGACATCATCAGCAGTGGATTGCGGGCGTGCGAGTTATAGTTAGCTGAACTAACTATAACAGGGGAATTTGATTGGTTTTTTATGAGTACAATGTCCAGCTAACTATAACATGTGTGAAACCTATGGTTTTTTCTGTGAATTTGTAAGGTTTTTTAAATGCTATTTCCTAACTATAACATGTGTGAAACCTATGGTTTTTTCAGTGAATTTGCAAGGTTTTTTAAATGCTAATTCCTAACTATAACGTGTGTGAAACCTATGGTTTTTTCAGTGAATTTCAAACGTTTTTTAAATGCTAATTTTAGAATTTTTTAATATATTTTTTTAATATTTCTTTTACAAAAATGTCCCTATATATACATTTATAAATTATCTGTATCCTTTAATTTTGTGTGGGTCATTTTTTTTTTACTTTGAATTTGGATAAAGTTGAACAGCATAAATAATATCTTCTATTAACTTATGTCCACTTTATTTCTTTTTTTTTTTTATATAAATTTTTAGGGTGCGCGCACTGAGCGCGAACCTAGTACGTTTGCGTACGTTTTTTATGTATGCAGGCGTACGTTATCTACGTACGCATACATACGTTTTAGTGCGCGCTCGCAGCGCGCACCTAGTACGCATGCATACGTTTTTTGTGTACGCATGCGTACGTTATATACGTACGCATACGTACGTTTTAGTACGCGCTCGCAGCGCGTACCCAGTACGCATGCGTACGTACGCATGCGTGCGTCGTACATGCTCCACGCGCTACACTTGCGTATACACGTAGAGTACGCACGCTGACGTTCGCGCATGCGCACGTGCTGCGTATGCGCGCTACGTACGCGCATAATACTCATGTGCGCATACGCGTTCACGCATGCGTAATTGCACGGTGCGCGCTCTGAGCTTGCTCCGTGCGCGCACCTCGGGTTATGTGATTAATAAAACAACACTTTTAATTGGTTTTCATTACTTTCAGTTTCAGATTGTTTCAACACCACACCCAATCCCCTCATGGCAAGTCATGTGATCAAGAAACATCACTTTTCATTGGTTCAAAGTACTTTCAGTTCCAGATTCTTCCAAAACTACACCCACTCCCCTCATTATTAGTTCTGATTCCCTTGGAGAAGGAGCTACTCTGTTTTTGTGAGACAATGGCAGAGCAGCAGCCACCTTCTGAGAGTGAGCAGGACACTCTTGAGAGACAGAGGCAGAGGAAGCAGAAAGACTCCTTTATATGGCAGTTTTTCACTTTTCCTGAGGGACAAAAGAAGGTGAATGCACCAAAGGTCACCTGCATACTTTGTCACCGCATCTTGTCACGTGGGAATGCTAATAAGAAGTACTCTTTTAGTATTCACACAATGATGAGGCACGTTGAGAAAATGCATCCTGTGACTTTTCGTCAAGCTTCTGGAGCAAACCCTCCACCTGCTCAGCCGACGACATCTGCAGCAGCTCAGCCGAGCACATCTTCGGCAGCTCAGCCGAGCACTTCTTCTGCGATGGTGCCTTCACCTTCTTACACACCTCTGGATATTCGTCCTTGTTTTGGGAGGATGAGTACACGTTGCATGGATTGTGCTACTCTTATTACTATGGGTGAGAGCAGTGTTGATCTCATTCAGAGAAAATTTGAGGAGCACCCTTGCACTAGGCCATAGTTTTGTTATTTTTTTTTTTCGTTTTTCTCTTCCTCTGTTCCTACATTAACTCAAGGGCTCTTTTTAGAGCCACCTAAAATCTAAACACAAAAACTTGTTTTTTTAATCTATTTGTCAATAATTTTTTTGGGGTGCGCGCAGCGCGCACCCAATGATGTTTTTTTTTTTTAAAAAAAAAACATTTTTTTTTACTTTAGTAAACCTTCAGGGACTCCCTGACAAAGAGAGGGGAGTGGCAAAGTAATTAAAAAAGAGATGGTGTACATTTCACAGATGAAGGGAAGAGAGTCTTCCTATTAAACTTTAAACTCTGCATCAGTACTTACGTATAGGTACTCTAAACCTATCAAAAAAGATAATAGCTCATTTTAGTGCTGCGTTTGAATTGGCTGTATTTACAAGGAGAGGAAAAGACACACAGAGTGGCTTATCCTCTCCTTGTAAATATGGAGGAGCACCCTGCGCCACTAGTACGTCAAGAAAAGTGACGTAGTGGTGGCGCAGGTGGCTTGTAAATCTGCCCCAGAGATGTTAAGGAACTTAAGGGTAAAACAGACAAACAGAGAGTGACAGATACAGAGACAGAAAGCAAACAACTGAGAAGGAGTAAGGCAGTTAAAAAGACTAAGACATATGGATACAGAGAAAGAAACATGGATGAAAAATTAGTTATGGAGGTAGTAAAGGCAGGGGAGTAGAAGAGAAGGAGTGAGGGAGTTACAAAAGAGTAGTAAAGCAGGAAGAGAGAGTGAGAAGAGAAATGAGAAAAGAAGAGTAAGGAGAGGTGAAGAAAAGGAAGCATGAAACGAAAGCAGTGACACATACAGATATGTTAAACTTACCTGACCATCAAAGTAACTTATTTAGAAATAAATGGTTTTTTTCATTTGCAAGGAAACTGAATTACATTTTCTAAATTTTCTTTCTAGTTCTGAAAAAAAGAAAAAAAGTATTCATATTCAACAATACATTTTATTAAACAGTACATGTTTTTTCATATTTAGCAAAGCAATTGTTTGCCCTTTTTTTGCTGTTTTCAGAATGTTTTGATTTTCACTGAAAATAGTGAAATCAATTGTATTCATCATTTAACAGCGGGCAAAAAAAAAAAACAATCTGAAAGATTGTTTAAAAAAGCCCCAAATGTATCCTCACTAAAACATACCTTAATAGAAATGTCAAAAATACCTTTTAAGTACATTAACAATTTTCAAGAAATAACATCTGTAAACCTTGTTGCAAAAGAACATTTTCCAAAATAATATCTGTCAAAGAAGTCCACAATTGTTTGTTTTACCTTTCCTTGAGGCCAAATGGTAAGTTTAAAATCCTTTTTGAGTGAAATATCCAATTTTAATCCTTTAAAATTTAAATAATGCTTTCTTCTGATGCTGATCTTAGCATTTAAAATTTGGGTTTCAGAAAAATTAAGTAACAATTGGGTAAATCATAAGGCAAACGTTGCTTGAAAATCAATTGAGAATCATTACACAGTGTCCATCCTTTTTCACATTTAAGATAAACTGTGTAATGACCAGAAGTTATAGAAGGACCGTCATGAAAAATTATTGCAACTGCTACAAAAGTTTTTCCAGATATAGATAATTGATTACCAACAAACTTCTTTAGTAAAATTTCCAATTTTGTTCCATCAGCTCTACAACGTTGTACCATTAAAATTACATACTGTCCATATTTCCTTAAAAATAACGTTGACAACATTTCAGATTTACATTTAGAACATTCCATGTTGTGATTAGCATCTTTAACTAATTTACTAAAAGTCACTGTTTTACTTTCTGGTAATGGTAAATATATGAACCTTTCAGAATCAACATTACTACTGCTTGTGTTCATACAGTTATCACAACAATGTTCCCATTTATAAGAGACACCAAATAAATGTTCTACTTCTACTCCTTCATCTTCCACTACCATCAGGATATACATCAAGAATTCCTGTGCATCTTGCTGGACATTTTGTGTAAACTGTGTACATCCAGAACATACATCTAAAAGATTTCTAACATCAGAAGCACTTTCTATTTTATTTTTATCATTACTCAGCTTCTGATAAAGGAGACTCAGCAAAGAACATAATCTTTTTTCATGATTTAGTATTATCTGCTCTTGCAAACTTTCAAGATAAAATACAACATTCAGCACTACATTTGCGTAGCAGTTGACACCAGAGCTATTTTCAAAATGACAACCAACAACCTCTTCCACACTGTCCTTTTTCTTTTTGCTGGCAGTCACATCACTGTCTTTTTGTTTTCTCTTCTGTACATCCTCATTACAGATATTCTCAAATCTCCTTTTCCGACAAACAACACGTTTTTCAAACACAGGATACTGACCTAAATGAGGAGCATAGCTTCTTCTTAATCTATTATACTCCTTTACACAGTTTGCATCAGCACTTACTTTTGAGTCATCAAAGTCTATCATGAATAAACCAGATAATTTTTTCACGCGTGACAAAGCAACATATGCCATACCTTCTTTGAACACAGTAGATCCAATGTTTACAAAAGCACTATCAACAGTTAATCCTTGAGACTTGTGAATAGTTACAGCATATGCTAGAGAAATCGGAAACTGCTTCCTACGTACATATAAGTCTTTCACTAGCAAAAAACGAACTGAACAACGACTAATGACTTTAACTTGTTCAATCTGATCAAATTTTATTTTTAAGAATTCAATTCCATCTTTTTTCTGGTACTTTACAAAACCCACAACTTTACCCATAGCTCCATTCACTAAACCTTTTTCTACATCCAAATTACGTCTTAAAATTACTCTACAGTTCATACACACATAAAGATTATTTTCCAAACCAGCTGTTTTTGAAATGTTTTTCTCCAGAGAATCCAATTTAGTAGCCAATTTGCCTGTCAATATAATAGTTATTCGTTCATGTTGAATTTTATCCACAGCTTCCAGTTTTATGATCTCTTCATTTTCCAATTTAAAAAGTTCTTGATTGAATACAGAGCATTCATGTAGTGTTGGCATTAAGCAGATTACAGTTTTTTTCAGCAATTTTCTTGTATATTTTCTCTGGAACTATTTCTTCTGTTGTAAACAAATTAGACAGCAATCGACTCTGTAATACTTTTCTGCCATGTTCTCTGACTAGTCCAATTCTTATATCTTTCAGAATACTTGCATAGTCCTCATCATTGGCTTGCCTCATATTGGTAATGAGTTCCTTATACTCAAAATATGTCCAAATATTTACATTGCCTATACTTCCTAACGACTTTTTCGTGTCTTCATGTGTAGGTGTATGGAATACCGGTTGTCCTTTAACTGGAGTAAGTTGCAAAAGATCCCCAAAAACTATGACGTGATTTCCTCCAAATAACACGTCATACTCAGTCTTCAGAATTTGCTGCATTCTTAAATGCACAAAGGCAAGCATTAAGTTTGATACCATGCTTACCTCATCAATAATGAGTACTTTCAATTTCTTCAATACTCTTGAAACTTCCAAGCATGCTTCTCCTGCTAGTTTGTGGTACTGTATTTTGTTCTCATGCTCTACTGGTAACATTAGCAAACGATGTAAGGTAACTCCTTTTATGTTATACGCTGCTAACCCAGTTGGAGCAGTAACAACACAAGACAAAATGGAATCCATTTTCTTCTGTAGGTAGCTTCTAATTACATTAATTAAGAAACTTTTTCCAGTTCCTGCTTGTCCACTTACATACATTCTCATTGGTTCAAAAGATGTGCATGAGCACTCTTTATTTTCATGTAGTAATCCGTGATCAATTTTTTTCCTGACTTCTTCATCAATTTGTTTTTGTTCTTCATTCAGTTGCTGCTCCAAATATGTTAAGTCTACTAAATCTTCCTGAGCTTGATTCATAGCTGTTTCCACTTCATTCATGGCTATTGCTGCTTCATTTTCTACGATTGGTTGTCCTAGAGGATCTTGACTGAATGTCCCAGAACTTTGACTGTCTTGAGAACTGTCTCTAGCTACTTCAGCTGCAATTGTTGCTTCTTGTTCAATTTCTTCATTTAACATTTGAACATAAGTTGTGAAAGTACTGCATTCTATGCTGTCTTTGCTAGCATTGAAGGAATCTTCATAACTCTGGAATTCTCCAAGTAGTTCGTCCTCTGAACGCCATGGTTTAAACAGCTGCAAAAGTGCCAAGTAGTAAAATTCCTTTTTGTCAGGAGTGTCGCAACTCAGCTTCCGGTGATTTATCAAACTTCCTTTTGTTTGCTTCACCAAACATCCTTCCTCACCACTGACTTCATATTTTCCATTGTTGATATCTTCTGTGGCATTCTGTTTAAAAATGAAGTTCTGCAGCACTTCATAAAGACACATGTCCTCAAGGTGATGACTTCTTTGTGGGTAATATGTATCCAACATGTTTGTTCTTAAAATTTCTGTACTTTCTGGTTCGAACTCTGCTAAATATTCAATTTCTCGAATAGATTTCAGTACCCGATTTCGCATTCCTGCAAGGCCTAAACTTACCCAAATTATTCTTCTGGATTTGGAGTACAGACTTGCAGATGATAACCTATCTGAGCATTCGTAGGACCCAATTTCTCGATGCAATAACATCTTTAAACTGAAACTGTATAGCTTCTTACTGACAGTCTTCTCGTGAGAAATCTCTTCCCACATTTCCTTCAATTCCGTTTTCTCAGATTTAGAGATGTAAGATGTGACATACCGAGCAACAGCAATAGAATTGTCAGCCACATACTGTATATCCATGTTAGCATTCCACATGGATAAAATGACTGGATTGTAGTCATTTATATATTTTGACTCTTCTTTTCTTCTTAGGTTGTAGGTATTCTTAGGCGATTTTCTTGTAATAGTATGTCGCACAGCTGACATAAAACTGTTTACTCTTCCTTTTGAAAGAACAGGTCGTGGAAATCCAAATCGACATTTTGTGTAGAATTTATCTTTACTCTTGTATTTTCGTCGACAGTATTTTCCACATCGATGACTTTGGAAACGTAAAACTTTCTCTTTTAAGTTTTTCTCTTCTGTGCTTTTAGGTATAGCACATGTTGCATATCCTTCAATGAAAGATAAAACTGCTTCATCAGCATCTGTTCCAAATTTTGGGGCATCCTTGATCCACAACAGCATATGAATATGAGGAGCACCTCTTGCTTGGTACTCTTTTCTCCAAAAGAAATCCACAACTTCTCTAAGAGGTGGATTTTTTTTATTACAGATGAAGGACATCATAGCCTCAAATCAATGATTAAAATATCTGCAAACATTAACCGGATCCAATGAGCACAATTCTCCTGCTGTCTTGTATTGTATGTTTTTAATGTTTGAATTTGCCTCTCGCAGATAATCCAGTAAATCATCCCAAGCGTACTCAGCACAGCTCAGGGTAAAGAACCATGTAGGAGTTCCTAAATTCCGTAACATACACTTCAATTCTCCATGGCGTCGGTACCAATATTCATTAGTTCCACGCTGACAAGCCATCAAATTGATCAATTGAGATTCCAAATGATCATCTCGCTGTTGCACTTTGTTGAGAAAGTCCTTTGCTGACACATTATGTAGATGTACTCCAGTTTTCAAAATGTGATTTACTGCATAAGATAGTGCAGACAAGTCACTTTCAAATAAAAGATGGAACAAATAAGGAATACTTTGACGAAATCTGGGATCTTCTGCATATAATCTTGTAGTCCGATACTCTGAAGCAGGAATCTGTACTGGACGTTCATCATATCGTCCACCTTCTCCTGTAGGAAACAGTTGGGGAAAACAACGAGCTTCCAAGCTCTCCTCCCATACACTCACAGGATTTCCTTTTGCTTTCTTCATCTGAAACAGATCAATAGCGTTTCCCATAACTTCTTTAGAATGAAGAGGATGTATGCTGAAATGTTCATAAATTTCTTCTTCTTTTGACTTATCCACTTTTTCAATTTGCCCAGTTGGTATTCCTGTGTCTTCTAGTATTTCTTCTTCATCTTCATCCATATAAATGGCTTCATACCATTTATTATTTTTTTTCAAATACAAATTTGCTCTTTGTACTTTTCGTACATCCACCAGCTCCTGCCAAATGTTCTTATTCTTTGTAGGTACACCATTAACCAGAATAACTAATGGTTCAGTTTCCAAAGTATCTGCATCAATTGTTTCCATATTTTTTTTCAAATCCAATGGCAAATAGACAACTCTTCCTTTTAAACCTCTTTGTAAATCCGAAGGAGGTAATTTACCTGTTTTTGGCTCCATACGCACTATGGTCTGAAACGGATGGACACATTGAATGAGTATAGACTCATACGTATTTAAATCAGAAAGTTCTGGAGGAATATCAACCAATTCTAATTTATTATGTACAGCTCTTGCTGGCATTCTATTTTCTTCTAACTTGTTATAACAGTATTTACAAATACGCTGATCTTCACCCAATTTAAAACAATTTTCCAGAAATATATATGTTGCAAAATCTTTCCACTTATAATTATCTTCATTTTCACTTTTTTTATACAGATCAACATTCCTTGTTTGAATTTTATAATGGCTTCTCCGGCAACAAATACAATTAATATTTGGTCTTTCATTAGAGATGATAGTAAATTTTGTCATTTCATCTTCAAAAATGTTACTAACAGTAAGTTCTACATTCTCTTCCACATTTTCATCAATAACTGTGTCATTTTCTGTACTTTCTTGTTCTGGACCAAAGTAACAAAACTGAATCTCATCAGTAACCTTCACTACATCTGATACAGATCCACGGAACAGAGCATTATTCAACTCATTTAACTTTAGTGCTGAACTTTTAGCAAAATACAATGTTCTCACAAACTTTCTCATTTCAGTATGATGAACAGCCAGCACCCTAAAATGGTGAAAAACACTTTGACACACTTTCCTAGATAGACAAGCCAGAGAATGTCCTTGCAAACCAGTATTCTCTCTCACTTTGCATGGATCTAGTCTTTGAAGCACCTTAATTTTCTGTTTAACACTCTTTTTACTATATTCTCTTAGAAAGTCACGTAATTTATCAATAGATTCCTGACGCACAGTACAAATACTACTACAATTCCAAGTGTACACTGGGGCTTTAGGACGTCTCCCCATAACCTCATCAGCCATCACTTCTTCCTCATTTCTTGGAACCATTTTCTCCTTTTCCATTACACAACCATCCTTAACTTCATATGCTCTACCATTGGTGTCAACTGCATGCAACAAACTATTACTTTGAAGAAAACGCTCTTCATTAAAAAATGGTTCAGTACTTGAACTATGCTTCCATTCTCCTAAGAACACTTTACAAAAGTTATTTTTTTTTACTTCTCTTTTCCTTTTGCTTTGTGACTTCATTGCATTGACTAATTTATCGAATCTACGCATCCTGTTCAAAATTAAAATGAATAGTTTTTTTTAAATTCTAATGCCTTGGTAACAATACTTTCAATTAATTTCTTTTTCTTATAAATTTTGGTTTTCTTCTTATATTTTTTCACATCCTTTAGCAAATTTAACATCACTCTTCTCTGAAACATTTTTCGCTGAATGTTTTTAAAATCTATTTTCCGTGTTAAGTCACTCTTTCTTACTTCTGAGTCTACATTAGCATTTTGTTTTTGCTGTCGACTCTGTTGTTGTTTTGTACTTGAAGCACTGTTTGAATTTATCTTTCGATCATTTTTTTTTTTGAAGATATTTTTAAAAAATTCTTTAGTCTGCTTACCAGAAGACTTTTTCTGTTTTCCAACACGAGCTTCTCCTCCTATTTTCTTTTTACCAGTTGTCTTCAAATATAGTTGTTGTTGCTTTTCTTTTCTCTTTCTTGACTTTATAGGCATCTTTAAATTTTTTCACTGTTGCTCAGCAATACCTGCAAAAAACTAAAAAAAAATACCTTTATGTAATTTTAATTCATTACAATTTTTTTTTCAGCTTTTCAAATCCTATCACATGAGCTGATCCTTTCCTATGAGTCCAAGTCTTACAAAACAAGAGAAACATGAATTAAATCTCTGACAACAATTCCTGTGTGCACACAGACTCATGGTGTGATTCTAGGCAGAAAACGATATTTGATTGGCAATTTGAAAGCACATTTACTACTGTTGAGGAGCAAATGATAATTACTGTGACAGCCTGACACATTTTTCTTATATTTTAGAGAAGCAGAAAAGAGCACATGTCCTTACACCTATTTGAGACCATGACCATGTGTTACAGGGTGAGTGATTAGACTAGAGCAAAGAAAATGAGCCTTAGTGATATTGAATCTGTTTGTGTTACACACTGCTATCTGAAACACCACATACAGCTGAGTAGTACGCACGGGAGTGTACGAGAAGCTGCTGCGTGTATGCAAAAAGTGTGTTTCTGGAGACTGTGTATTGTCAGTTGCAAGAGAGATCTGCATGGAAACTTGCACAACTGCATGAAGAGTGCAGACATGCGTATAAGAGTAGATGTGTGGTAAGGGTTTATTTGAGTTTTGAACATGTAGGAACTACCTCCGCCATTGCAAGATTTGATGGTAAATCTACCTTGTTGATTTGAAATGTGTTAGCATTTGCCTCTCATTTTTGAGATAGTGATTTCTGCTGAGTACTAACCAACACATTTCAAGAAAACAAGCTGTCCCTTTCCTGAAAGTGCAAGTTTTACAGAACAACAGCAACACAAATTAAATCTCTGACAACAATTCCTGTGTGCACACAGACTCATGGTGTGATTCTAGGCAGAAAACGATATTTCCTTTGGCAATTTGAAAGCACATTTAGTACTGTGGATGGAGCAAGTGATAATTACTGAGACAGCCTGACACATTTCCCTTATATTTTAGACAAGCCAAAAAGAGCACATGTCCTACCAGCTTCTTGAGACCATGACCATGTGTTACAGGGTGACTGATTAGACTACAGCAAAGGAAATGTGCCTTGATGACGTTGAATGTGTTTGCATTACACACTGCTATCTGAAACACAACACAGAGCTGAGTATTATGCATGGGAGTGTAGGAGAAGCTGCTGCATGTGTGCAAAGAGTGTGTTTCTGGAGACTGTGTATTATCAGTTGCAAGAGAGATCTGCATGGAGACTTTTTCAACTGCATGAAGACTGCAGATATGTGTGTAAGAGTACATGTTTGGTAAAGGTTAATTGGAGTTTTGTACATGTAGGAACTACCTCACCCATTACAAGATTTGATGGAAAATCTATCTAGTTAATTTGAAATGTGTTACCATTTGCCTCTCATTTTTCTGATAGTGATTTCTGCTGAGTGCTAACCAACACATTTGAAGAAAACAAGCTGTCCCTTTCCTGAAAGTGCAAGTTTTACAGAACAACAGCAACACAAATTAAATCTCTGACAACAATTCCTGTGTGCACACAGACTCATGGTGTGATTCTAGGCAGAAAACGATATTTCCTTTGGCAATTTGAAAGCACATTTAGTACTGTGGATGGAGCAAGTGATAATTACTGAGACAGCCTGACACATTTCCCTTATATTTTAGACAAGCCAAAAAGAGCACATGTCCTACCAGCTTCTTGAGACCATGACCATGTGTTACAGGGTGACTGATTAGACTACAGCAAAGGAAATGTGCCTTGATGACGTTGAATGTGTTTGCATTACACACTGCTATCTGAAACACAACACAGAGCTGAGTATTATGCATGGGAGTGTAGGAGAAGCTGCTGCATGTGTGCAAAGAGTGTGTTTCTGGAGACTGTGTATTATCAGTTGCAAGAGAGATCTGCATGGAGACTTTTTCAACTGCATGAAGACTGCAGATATGTGTGTAAGAGTACATGTTTGGTAAAGGTTAATTGGAGTTTTGTACATGTAGGAACTACCTCACCCATTACAAGATTTGATGGAAAATCTATCTAGTTAATTTGAAATGTGTTACCATTTGCCTCTCATTTTTCTGATAGTGATTTCTGCTGAGTGCTAACCAACACATTTGAAGAAAACAAGCTGGCCCTTTCCTGAAAGTGCACGTTTTACAGAACAACAACAACACAAATTAAATCTCTGACAACAATTCCTGTGTGCACACAGACTCATGGTGTGATTCTAGGCAGAAAACGATATTTCCTTTGGCAATTTGAAAGCACATTTAGTACTGTGGATGGAGCAAGTGATAATTACTGTGACAGCCTCACACATTTCCCTTATATTTTAGAGAGGCAAAAAAGAGCACATGTCCTAACAGCTACTTGAGACCATCAGCATGTGTTACAGGGTGAGTGATTAGAGTAGAGCAAAGGAAATGAGCCTTGGTGACGTTGAATGTGTTTGCATTATACACTGCTATCTGAAACACAACACAGAGCTGAATATTATGCATGGGAGTGTAGGAGAAGCTGCTGCATGTGTGCAAAGAGTGTGTTTCTGGAGACTGTGCATTGTCAGTTGCAAGAGAGATCTGCATGGAGACTTTTACAAGTGCATGAAGACTGCAGATATGTGTGTAAGAGTACATGTTTGGTAAAGGTTAATTGGAGTTTTGTACATGTAGGAACTACCTCACCCATTACAAGATTGAAAGGAAAATCTACCCTGTTGATTTGAAATGTGTTACCATTTGCCTCTCATTTTTTTTATAGTGATTTCTGCTGAATGCTAACCAACACATTTGAACAAAACAAGCTGGCCCTTTCCTGAAAGTGCAAATTTTACAGAACAACAGCAACACAAATAAAATCTCTGACAACAATTCCTGTGTCCACACAGACTCATGCTGTGATTCTAGGCAGAAAACGATATTTCCTTTGGCACTTTGAAAGCACATTTAGTACTGTGGATGGAGCAAGTGATAATTACTGAGACAGCCTCACACATTTCCCTTATATTTTACAGAGGCAAAAAAGAGCACATGTCCTAACAGCTACTTGAGACCATCAGCATGTGTTACAGGGTGAGTGATTAGAGTAGAGCAAAGGAAATGAGCCTTTGTGACGTTGAATGTGTTTGCATTATACACTGCTATCTGAAACACAACACAGAGCTGAGTATTATGCATGGGAGTGTAGGAGAAGCTGCTGCATGTGTACAAAGAGTGTGTTTCTGGAGACTGTGTATTGTCAGTTGCAAGAGAGATCTGCATGGAGACTTTTTCAACTGCATGAAGACTGCAGATATGTGTGTAAGAGTACATGTTTGGTAAAGGTTAATTGGAGTTTTGAACATGTAGGAACTACCTCACCCATTGCAGGAGTGGAAGGAAAATCTACCCTGTGGTTTTCAAATGTGTTAGCATTTGCCTCTCATTTGTGAGATAGTGATTTCTGCTGAGTGCTAACCATCACAGTTGAAGAAAACAAGCTGCCCTTTTCCTGCGAGTGCAAGTTTTACAGAACAACAGCAACACAAATTAAATCTCTGACAACAATTCCTGTGTGCACACTGTCTCATGGTGTGATTCTAGGCACAAAACAGTATTACTGGGTGATACCAGGCCCTTTCCTGAAAGTGCAAGTTTTACAGAACAACAGGAACACAAATTAAATCTCTGACAACAATTCCTGTGTGCATGTTGTCTCATGGTGTGATTATAGGCAGAAAACAGTATTCCTGGGTCATACCAGTACACCTTAACATATGGTGAAGACATACTCCATAATATCTTTCAAGTTCAAGGCACTTAAATATCTTCCTTAACATAAAATGTAAAACACAACTTTTAAAGTGGTAGGAAAATGTACCATGCTATTTTCAAATGTGTTTGCATTTGCCTCTCATTTTTGAGATAGTGATTTCTGCTGAGTGATAACCAACACAGTTGAAGGAATGAAACTACCCTTTCTTAAAAGTGCAAGTTTTACAAAACAACAGCAACACAAATTAAATCTCTGACAACAATTCCTGTGTGCACACAGACTCATGGTGTGATTCTAGGCAGAAAACAGTATTCCTGGGTGATACCAGTACACCTTAACTTATAGTGAAGACATACTCCATAATATCTAACATGTTCAAGGCACTTAAATATCTTCCTTAACATAAAATGTAAAACACAACTTTTAAAGTGGTAGGAAAATGTACCATGCTATTTTCAAATGTGTTTGCATTTGCCTCTCATTTGTGAGTAACTGATTTCTGCTGAATGCTAACCATCACACTTTAAGAAAACAAACTGCCATTTTTCTGCGAGTGCAAGGCTAACAGAACAAGAGCAACACAAATTAAATCTCTGACAACAAATCCTGTGTGCAGACAGACTCATGATGTGATTCTAGGCACAAAACAGTATTCCTCAGTGATACCACTACACCTTAACTTACAGTGAAGACATACTCCATAATATCTTACAAGTTCAACACAGTTAAATATCTCCTAAAACACAAAATGTAAAACACAACTTTAAAAGAAGAATGACAATTCTAATATGTATATCAAAAATCACCACGTACATCCCCTCTCAAACTCATAACTCACCTTTAAAATTAGTTAGTTGAGAAAGAAATGTGGCACTCAAACAGCAGATTATCAGAGCCAGAATCTCAGAGCTGTACACCTCTCTCCTCTCACCACAACCAGTAAATGGCAATGTTTCCCTCTCTTTTTTCACACATATACATGTTAATGTAAAATCACAGTCCTTCCCACATTTTTTCAAATGGAATCACACATTTCTATTGGTTGCAACTTTCAACCCCTTTCCAAATCATCCCTTCCCCCAACATGACTTCTGCCTGCTACCATAGCAACAGGTCATGGAACACTGGTGTGAGCAGAGAGGTCAGAAGTTCAGCACACAATGTTTCAAATCCAAAGAGCAAGAGTGCTTGACTTTTCAAACCTAACAGCAAATCCAAAGTAATGTTCAGTGGGAACACATTTTTCTGTACCAATCCAAAACATGCTTTTAAAAATGTAATCATACAGCCTAGTTTTAACTGTAAAATGGTTTGAATCAGCCAATGAGTTCTTTTTATTAAAAAAAAGTATGTATGCCTCCATTTTTCAACTGTCTTTCTTTTCATATTGCCATTCTACTGAAAGACACCTCCTGAGTGCATCCTGTTCTCCTTGAAAGATGTTCACAGTGTGGATTGTAGGTCATAGCTATGTCTTCTGGAGTGAAAAATTTGCTGAAAAAAGAGGTATTGTAAAAGACCTTGCTTTGCCAAATGTAGACATTAAATGGATTGGTCAGAGAGGATTAAAGTGGCACCAATTAATGCCTTTGGTGAAAACCTTTCTACATCTCCCACAGCCTAACCTTATTATTGTGCACTGTGGTGGAAATGACCTAGGTACTTTAACTGGGGTAGGGCTGGAAATGCTTATTAAGGACACCTTTCTGCAATTGATGTCACTTTTTCCACAAACTGCCTTTGTATATTCTAATATATGCCAAAGGCAAAAGTGGAACTGGTTCAACCAATTTTGTCCGCAGATTGACAAAGCAAGAAAGAAGGCACTTCCTTGACCTTATGGCTACCTCTCTGCCAAATTTCAAGTAATTCTGTTCAGCCGTTTGGGCTGTAGCTGCGACTAAAGGTCCTATGGAAAAATGCATGGGGAAAACGCGTTTTGGGACCCCCTTTTTTCTCGGCCCCCACTTGACGAATCACCCCGAGACTTTCAGGGTAGGAGCTGAGCGGAGCGCCCCATTAGTTTTGAAACTTTCGCGAGGATTCGTCAACCGGTGCCAAAGTTATTCAAAATAGAATTTTGAGATTTCCTATGGAAACACGGTCCTAACTATAACTATCTACTGGTGACCGCCAGTAGATAATATATATATATATATTCACTGAAAAAACCATAGGTTTCACACATGTTATAGTTAGCTGGACATTTTACTGATAAAAAACCATTGAAATTCCCCCGTTATAGTTAGTGCAGGCAACTATAACTCACGCGACCGCAATCCTCTGCTGATGACATATGTGTCTTTATGAAAAAAAAATATTTGTAATATATGTATAGCTAAAATTTAATGGAAGAAGACATGGGCAAATAAGTGTCTAAATACAGTATTAGCATCAGCAGAGGATTGCGGTCGCGTGAGTTATAGTTGCCTGCACTAACTATAACGGGGGAATTTCAATGGTTTTTTATCAGTAAAATGTCCAGCTAACTATAACGTGTGAAACCTATGGTTTTTTCAGTGAATTTGCAAGGTTTTTTAAATGCTAATTCCTAACTATAACGTGTGTGAAACCTATGGTTTTTTCAGTGAATTTGTACGTTTTTTTAAATGCTAAGTTACTTTACGCCATTCGTGGCGTGCGCGCCCACTTAACGCAGTTCGTTCCATGCGCGCACGGTGCGCTTCACGCACCGTGCGCGCACAGTGAGCACGCGGTGCGCTTCGCGTACCGCGCGCCCACTTTACACAGTTAGTGCCGTGCACGCACTTAAGACAGACTTAAGACAGACTTTAGACAGACTTAAGTTAGGATTTTGTCTTAAGTTTGTCTTAAGTCTGTCTTATGTCTGTCTTAAGTCTGTCTTAAGTCTGTCTTAAGTTTGTCTTAAGTCTGTCTTAAGTCTGTCTTAAGTCTGTCTTAAGTCTGTCTTAAGTTTGTCTTAAGACAAACTTAAGATAAAATCCTAACTTCTGTGAATACCAAAAGTAGTAAGTTTAGGATTTTGTCTTAAGTTAGTTCTGTGAATCGGCCCCTTGGTGATTAAAGTGCGAGTGCAACTAAACCAAGTTAAGGAATTAATATTACACTTGAGAAGCATTTTAGCATGTTTCGGATAACAACAGGGTTTTAAGTCTCTTAGTTGTCATCTCAAAAAATGTTGTTAACTGACAGTTAAGCTGGACATTAATAGGATTGAAGCAAAGCTTCACTGCCTGCCTACAGGACTGGATTCCGTAATACCTAAAAAAGGGACGTAACAAGGTGCATCTTATGTCCTTTAAGTTGGGACAGTTGCAGACTACATGAATGATGTCTTCCTTCCCACTTCCGCATAGACGACAAGTCGGAGTGCCTCCTTTCCTTTCCCATGGTGGAAGATGGGGTATGATTGCAATTACCCCCAAGCCCAGCCTTAGAAAGTTTTCCTTCCTACTTATCTTAATTCCGGCATTCAAGTAGGCTTGGGGTTTTGGCCTTACACAGTCACTGAGCACTATCCAGCCGTGTGCCTTTTTAGTAAGAATTGCTTTGTCTTTTAAAACAGATAGCATGAATGTTGTTTTTCTCATTGCTTTTTTGAAGGAAAGATGATCCGTTGGAGCGGCGTAGAGTTTGGATAGGCCCAGTAACTCAATAGAGTCAAACAGATAATCCCTGGCTGGACATAGGTACTCCTTCTTTCCACCGTTTGTCTTTGGATCCCAAATTCTAACCGGATTTGAGCCGGAGAGACATATTTTGGAAGATGGAAAATTGCTCTGTAGGAGTTGGCTTTTATGACGTCTAAAACTTCTGCATCTTTACCTTTCAGAACCTCACTCCCATTTGTCAATGTCGGCAACAATTTGGCCCTCAGGACCTGTAAAAAAGGAACAAGAGTGAGGTCGGGAAGCCGTCTCTTCAGTGACTTCAGTGCTAAATATGTTGTCGTCCCCTTTCTTCGTATAGACTCTAACTGAAGTTTGAATGAGCATTTTTGATCCATTAGTATTCCCAGATATTTGTAACTTTGTACTTGATCCAAACGTTGGCCATCAAGGAACCAGCTATTGATCTTCTTTTTGTGGTAGTTAACTGCCATAATTTTGGTCTTCTTGAGGTTTATTTTGAGTGAGTTCCGGTTAGAAAAACTCCTTGTTGTATTTAATAGGTGCTGAAGTCCGATTGATGTCCGACTGATTAAAACCAGGTCATCAGTATATAGCAAATTTGACATTAGCTTGTTTCCCAGTTTTGGAGCGTGGGTTACACAGCTGTCCAGCTCCCCAGGCAGATCGGCCAAAAAGAGATTAAAAAGGTTTGGGGCAAGGACACACCCCTGCTTGAGGCCTTTTGAGGTCATGATTCATTTTAAGATGTGTGTCCCTGCGCCTAGTTTGACCCTGATCCATGTGTCTATATGCAGCTGTTTTAGCCGATCCAAAGGTGTGTTTGGTATACCCCAATTTTCCAGTTTTCCCCAAAGTTTGGCACGATCGACATGGTCGAAGGCGGCTGTGTAGTCAATAAAACAAAGGAAGAGAGGCATTTTGGATACTTTGGCTGCATCCATTACCAACGTGAGAGCCAATATGTTAGTTGTAGTTCCTTGGCCACTACAAAACCCAGTTTGATTAATGGGGATAATGGATTTTTCTGAAGCCCAAGATGTTAGCTCATCCAAGATTGTTCCGGCGTAGTATTTGGCATCTACGTCAAGAAGGGCGATCAGTCGGTAGTTATTTGGATCATTTCTATTGCCTTGTTTAAACATTGGGTTAATAATAGATCCTTTCCAAGATTCTGGAATAGTGACTGTGGTGTTTAAGCCCTTGAAGACTGGTAATAGAGCCTTGCTCCAAAAGACAGCGTCGTATTTATACAGTATCGGTGGGATCCCGTTTGGGCCGGGCGTTCCCATATCTCTACCCTTGGTTATTAGGCCTTTTATCTGTTTTTCCATGGGAGCATATCCTTCCTCTTCAGTGGGGTCTGTAGAGTCTAAATCGCCAGCTGACAGGGTCTCTGTTGCTTGTGGGTATTAGTGCTGCTGACCAAGTGAGCTTTGGTTGTACAGTTTTTTGTCGCTTTTCCCTTGTTAGGGGATTCGATATCCGGTACCGCAATGCCTGCTCCCTTGTTTGATTCTCCTCCCTTGTTGTTAAAATGGGTGGAGAGGTAATCTACCCAGTCGGCCTCTGTTATATTGGAACTAATTCATGGGTGATTCATCGCTCTAACTTATGGATTTTTTGCCAGAACTTAGCGCTGTTGTGTTGCTTGGCATCATGCAGTCATTTAGCCCACGTTTCATCATTCGTTTGCCTTATTTTTCTCCTCATACTTGAAAGAAGACTTTTACACCAAAGCAGAGTCCAGGAGGACCCTCATTGAGTACCAAAGCAGATCCAGGAACAGATTCCAGACATTTTCAGAGACATCCTCCTCCAAGTCGACAAGTGAATCAGAATCAGCCGAAGGCCTCTCAAACAGGAATCAAGCCAGAAACAACTCTTTTTTAGAGAAGGGCCAAACTTTAAAAAAACGTCTGGATGTTCAAGCCACAACCATGGGAGATGCGCACACGACGCCAATTTTACAACTTAACTAAATCCATCATTGTTAACTTGTCCAATAGACAGCTCCCTAGGGATGGAGATCTTGGCTTAAAATTTGTGCCAGCGTCTCGTACAGATTTCGCCAGATTAAAGATGGAAGTAATAGAATTCTTCTGTAAAATCAGACTTAAAGCCTTTTTTTTAACAAGAGAGATCACACCCATCCATTAACCATCTGGATTGGCCAACAAATCCAACTTTATACCGCCTCCACATACCATTTCCAAAGAGATCCTGGCATTGGAACAGGTTGTCCTCTCTTCCATTCAACAACTGGAACAGAAAAAACCTGTAAGCAAGCATAATATGACTAGTTCACATAAAAAGCAATACAAGCACTGAAGGATGATGACTCAATAGTTAGTAAAAGAAGACTACAAAGGGGGAGTGGTTGTGGTCTGGCCCAAGGAGATGTATTTAAGAGAAGGATGAAAGAAGGTACAGAACCACTTGTGGTATAGACTAACAAAGTAATATCCATCCTGTGAACTTAATGAACAAATAAATCACACAGTCAATGCAGGCTTTGAAGAAGGAATTGTAGAGACTAAAGAGCATGAATTCATCATTAAGAAACAACCCAGGACCCCAATCATCTACTTCCTCCCGAAGATTCACAAGCAACTACAAGAACCTCCTGGCAGGCCGATTGTATTTGGCTGCGACTCGATCATGGAACCCATTTCCAATTATGTGGATACATTCCTTAAACAGTTTTTGCCTGATGTCCCGTCGTACTTACGGAACACCACAGGTTACATCAACAAGGTTGAAGATTACCCTTTTGATGAAGTGCAGCAATGGTTAGTGTCCTTTTATGTTGTTTCATTATATACTTAGATCCCGGTGGATGAAGTACTAGAAGCAATGGAATTCTATCTAGACTCCAGAGCACAACCTCACTGGGTCCCCACAAGATTAATTCTTCAACCAGCTGAAGTGGCATTAAAGAAGAACTTTTTCAGGTTCAAGGAGAATTTCTACTGGCAAATCAAGGGGACAGCCATGGACTGTCCCTTCGCCTCTACATGGCAAGATTTGAGGAGAATCATGTCTCAAACAATAATCCATTTGTTCAAAATCTCACCCAATGGTACCGGTACATTGATGATGTCTGGTGCCTCTGGACTGGCACAGAAACAGAATTAGACGCATTTCATGAATGACTGAACCATCGACACCCAGATATCCAATTTACTCTAACCACAAGCCAGACGCAACTAACATTCTTGGATGTCAAGGTCATACCCATCAAAATAAACTTACAACCACGTTACACAAACAAAATTACGGACAAGAATGCCATTCCGCCTTACCAAAGCTTCCATCCCAGAAATCTCAAAAACAATCTACCATATGGGCAATTGCTCAGGATTAGAAGGTATTGTTCCCGTAATGATGATTTTGATTTACATGGGACCACTTTCTGCAAACAGATGATGGATCGGGGTTCCTCAAACAACTGTTGAAACACACTCTTAAAAGAGCAGAGAGTATTTGTTAAGCAAAAAAGAAAAACCTGCAATGGCAAGACTGGTATGTGTCTCAACATATGGGCAGCATACAAACAAATTCCGGTCCACCATTTGGAAGCATTGGCACCTTATGTAAAATCTGGGCCTTGGACTTTATGAACCCTTCTTTGCCATGAAGAAAAATATGAGTATTGAACAGTGTATAATACGAGCAGAGCTATCCTCTTCTCGAAAAGACAAGGATCTCAGAACACATTTCAAAATGAAACCTTTGCAGGGTCATCATATATGTGGCATGGCCGTAGCTGCAAGACAGTGGTGGGCATCAAATTTGTACATGATAACATCAAGTGGACAAGAAAGCATTTCTCTAATTGTAAGAATAAAAACGTCATATATGCGATCATTTGTCCCTGTCCAAAAATGTATATCGGAAAAGCCTCCGAGAGATCTGACAACATATAGTTCAACATCGATCACGGATCAAAAATAAAGTGACATCAGCACCAATGGTTAACCATTTCATTGATTCCAAAGAGGGCGACCTTGATTTCAAATGGACTGTTCTATCAGTTATCAAACCCTCACTAAGGGGCGGGGGACATTGAATCAATGCTACTTTGAAATGAGGCATACATGATTGCAAGATTTAATAGCATTACGAAAGGGCTTAATGAAATGTCCGAACTGGGCAGACACCAAAATGGTTAATTAGTTTAACATCCAAACTCCATCTCCCAGAATGCAGCCCATTTTACCTAGCAAACCGATGAAGGATTTTACATAAAAAATTCCTGTATTCACCACGGTATTCAAACCCTGGACACTACCATGTGCCTTTTTCACCTAAATGCATAGAGACACTCCATTGTCCACTACGTAAGGCAGTTGTAATCAACACGTACAGCCTCAATTTATCAGAATGCATCTGGTCGGGAGAGGCTTCATAACGCCCGGGAGTGAAGTGCAACTTCACTGAGAAAACAAGATGGGAGTACTCTTCGCCTCCATGAACTAAGTAAGTCTGCCGGGCCCCCTCTCTTCCATCGCTTTTTGTCACAACATGCAGACGTGCCTGTAACTGACAGCCCTTTCTCTCCTTACAGTGCGACAAGAAGCAGACTCGCCAGCATGATCAAAACGCCAAGTAAGCCTCATTTCCCCACAAAACACTAAAATATATTGGCAGACCCAGTCACAGTCCTTTCCCTGAAATATCATTCTGTTTTGTCAAACACAGGAAGTTCTTGATTTACACTGATCTTTGAATTGGTATGCAAGCAGTCAGTTTCAACCGATAAGCTAAAGCGTTAAAAGACTCGCTATATGTAAGTTGCACCTCCTCTTCCTTGGCTACAATGTGTTTCTAGCACTATAGATAAATACATTGACACAATCTTAATTTTACATTTCAGACTGAAACTTTTGTATCTTCCTTTGGCCCCATGGGACCCCAGCATAGGAACACTTTGTCTCTCATGAAAAGGTATCTTCAGGAGTAGTTCAACCCGTACGTCTTTTTAAATAGGAGACATAGGGGGCATATTATGAAGCCAGGCGATAAAATTATCGCCGCTTTAGCGGCAGAAAACTGCCGCTAAAACGGCGATAATGTGCTTGATAATATGCTCTATGGAATTCCAATTGAAACCCATGTCGATGTCCTTCACATCTAACATGGGCTTCAATTGGAATTCCATAGAGCATATTATCAAGCCCATTGTCGCCGTTTTAGCGGCAGTTTTCTGCCACTAAAGCGGCGATAATTTTATCGCCTGGCTTGATAATATGCCCCATTGAGAACAATTTCCTTTTCTTAATATTTCACTACCCTTTCTTCTTTTTAGATAACCCAGTCCACCACGCCCTGAAGAGAATCGTGTAAATAATTCTGGGAATTGAAAAGCTTCGGCACTAGACAACGCGGGGACTGTTTTCATTTAATTGAATTTGTCCTAGAAGAAATGTTCCAAAACTCTTAACTACTAGGCAGTACAGTTTCTTCCATGTGTTTAGCAGCAATGTAAAATGACATAGACAATTAGATTAATCATTGTCAAATTGCTGCTATTGTTTCATGAACTTCGACTGGTTTTATCGCTCACAACCACTGATGTGTATTATTGTCACTTTGTATTGTTACATCACAATGTTGATTTAATTTGTGTGCATTTTTTCATGTGTTAAAATGTATACTAACTCATACGTATCCACTTGCGTCTGACAACAAGAAATAATGTGGTTTTACGTCTTCACACAAATTGAATGACTTAGCAAATAAATGCTACAAGTCCTGTTTAATTCAGTTACTGGTCTTCAGTCTGTTAAATCACTTTAGCAGGTGACGGCTTGGACACTTTCCTCTTTTTAAACTTTCCAAAAGTGGCATTTTCAGAACTGCAATTTAAAAACCAACTTCAGCACATTTTGTGTTTTTAAATTGTGAGTACAGAGTCGTATGTTGTAAGTCAGTCCTCATGTTAACCGGTAGGAGAGATAGGCCTTGTAAAAGTGAAAAACGAATTTAAGAGTAGTTCACTGCTAGGACATGAAAAATGTTAAAGTACATGTCCTACTTTTTAAATACATGGCACCCTTAGGGCTGCCCAGGGTCTACTTTAGGGGTGACATATATTTAATAAAAGGAAGGTTTGGGCCTGGCAAGTAGGTTGAGTTGCCAGGTCGAGGTGGCAGTTTAAACTTCCCACACAGGCTCTGCAGTGGCAGGCCTGACACATGCTTAAAAGGTTACTGAAGTGGATGGCACAATCAGTACTGCGGGCCCCCTTAGTAGGATTTCATTTACAAGCCCTGGGTACATGTAGTGCACTTAACTAGGAACTTATAAGTAAACTAAATGTGCCAGTTGAGGTAAAGCCAATGGTATTGTGTTTAGAGTAGAGAGCACATGCACTTCAGCACTTGTTAGCAATGGTTAAGTGCCCAGAATCCTAGAGGTAGCAAAAATAAAGTCAGAAAAATAGGAGGTCAGAATGTAAAAAAGGGGAAAACACGTCAAGGATGCCAGGTCTAACACTACCCATGGGACAAAAAAAATGTAAAACATTTTTGAGCTGTGCACCTGTGTAAATAAACAGCTTAATGTAATATTACAGACTCTACGAAGGCTGCATATGTGGACGTCAATCAATCATTAGCTTTTGTGACACAATATGGCTCTAAAATAACAAATCCTAGTTAATTTGCTGTGGTATACACATGCACGCTGCCAGGATGCATTGCTTGGTACAGAACAACAAAAACATCATACAAACTTAAAACACATTGGGGCATATTTACAATGAAGTGGCGGAGTGCTGCGTTAGTCTCCTTGGCTTAACACTGCGATCCACTACTTCTGAAAGGCAGGGCTGCACCATATTGGTGCAGCCATGCGTTTCCCCCTGCGCTGGTGCTAATTTAGCTGCCGAGCACCAACGCAGGCACCCTTTCACCGTAGTGCAAGGGTCCCTGCATTGCAGGGGAAGATTGTTTTTGTGCAGTAAGGTGTCCCTTCCTTCACATAACTAATCTTTAAATGGCATTTTGAACTTTTATATGTGCTGCTAAATGCAGCACACAAATGTTTTTTTAATGATTGTTTATGTGCAGGAAGGAACACCTTCCTGCACATAAACAATCAGTGGCGTTTTGCTGTTTCAATGTGTGCTACACAACGCAGCACACATGGAAACAGCACAAACGAAGAGAAATGTTATATTTCTCCTCATTTCGTCAGGGTAAGACCAGGTTTTTCATGGTCTTACTTTTGGCACTGATCCATATTTAAGCCACGCGTGTAAATATGGGGCAGCGTCAAAATCAATGGGTGTTGCAGTGGCACGCCCACTGCAACAACCATTGCCTCCACCTTTCACGCTAGGTATAGCGTGAATTAATGCCTTATTTACAAGGCAGCGTCAAGCCACATTAAGGGGCATATCAACAAGGGCTTTATTTCTGCTTTTTTGGCTTCAAAAGCCAAAAAAGCAGAGATAAAACTAGCGCCCTACCAGCAACAGGGTGCTAACACGCAAATTTGCATGTTAGCACCCTTTTATTCTACGATTCCCCTTGCACCTCTAATGAGATGCAAAGGGGGCGTTCCAGAGTAAAATAATAAGCGACGTTGCTAAGCGATATTTCTCCTATTATCAAGGATATCGCTAACCCTGTTAGAGATAAAAAAAAAGCAGCGCTAACCGCGTTTAACGCTGCTTTTTTACATCTGGTATTTTTCTGACTTAGCCATGATATCCTATGTAAGGTGGATATCATGGCTAAGTATGTCTAACCCTATCAGCAAGATATCACCAAACGTTGTGGGATTATCGCTGTATTTCCTGCGATAATCTCACAATTGGCAGTTTGCGCCCTGAATTTTATCGCTTTGGAGATAAGCATTGCTGATAGTGCTGGAGCGGGTAAAATAAAATTATTTTGGTATACCCAATCCATTTATATATGTTTATATTAAAAGGACTAAACTAAAATTCTTAATGTTTATACAGTGTGCTGTGATGAACTAATCAACCTCATTAATCAAGAGAACATACGTGGGAATGCATTTGCATGGCTAAAATAATAGGTGAACTAAGATGGTACGCATATTAAAAATTATGGGGCAGATTTATGAGCCCTTTGCGCCACTTTTGCGTCACTTTTCCCATGTTAAAAGTGAGGCAAAAGTGGCGCAAGGGGATCATAAATCTGCCCCTATATGTTTAGTTTAAGCAATGTTTATGTGAATTGCGCTTAAATAAACCTGCATTAACGGCTTTAGTTGTCGCATATGGCTAGATAAATGCATACACATAAGGGTATTAGCAAGGGAGTAACATTGTTTTATTCATTTCCATGTAATAATTACGTTTTGTGTTTCTTTACCTTAAGTTGACTATTTCGGCCTCGCCAACTGAATCCACACTAAAGTACATGACTTCATGCAATTTACAGCAGAGGAAGGCGTCTGCACTGACTACGCAGCAACCTCTCCTTGAACCCCTGTACCAGGTCCATGAAGACTACTCTGGGCGAGAAGCCAATGTCCCTCAACGGATGAAAATGTTGCTAGTTTGGAACCAAAAGCCACCTTTTCCACAATAGACTGATACATTCCTGACCTGGGAACGATTTTCCCACACGCCTGGTTGAATACATCATCCGAATATGAACATTAAATATGTTGCTTAAAATCTTGGGACGGGGCTGAATTCAGCCAATGAAATGACTAGAAATTATGAAATGTTTCCTTTATATGCAAAATTTCAGTATAAATATTGGTAGTCCAGAGAGGGAAATTACCGGTTACCACCCTATGATCTCGAGACGCATCCTGATCGATGCGATTCACGACGCTGACAGCAGAGGACGGGACGCTAGACTCTTTGATGATTTTCTGAGGACCTGATTCTGACTTAGAGAACGACAATTAGCCAGAATAGGTAATTATGACTCAAGATTATTGCACTTATTAGGATTTAACATGAACATTTAAATTAGATAAAGAAATTGATTGTTTGAAGAACTGTGTCGGGTGGTTATTTCTTGAAATGTATATTTTATTAGCATAAGAATTGAAGTGTTTATTATCACATCCCTAGTCAACTAAATGATCCAATTGGCCTCCGGATGGAGGAATGGTCAGGATAAATAAATAAATGTGGTCTCCTCCATCCAAGGGAAATAAAGCTGTAGTTCGGAAGGGAAATTGAAGACCCCTCTCTCTCCTATAGGCACGGATAGATTGATGAGAATGAATGTTGGTGTTATGGGCCCCACCAGCGTGTGATTTGTGTATGTGCGTGTGACTGTGGAATCATTCTGTCCGTTGAAGCAGGAGGAGATTTTGTGTTCTGAACTGCACCAGTTTTCTTGGTAGCAAGATGATGGTTTTTATTGTCTAGGTTTGATGAGTTGTGTATATATAAGTTACCAGTATTCTGGGTAGCTAGAGATGAGTTTTATTGTTTAGTTGATGATTTTTGCATGTATATATAGCTTATTGATTTTCAATTAATGATGATATATGTATTAACACTATATGTTGAAGTCGTATTGAGTTCTATGTAGTCTGTACGGCTTCTGGGATGTAAGAAGTCGGTGACAATTCCATAGTAGGACAGAGGTAAGCGCTGTTCTCGGGAAAGACGGGATTGTGGTTGCCCGTAGGTACACGGGGAAACGCGTAAAAATTGAAGTTGCGCGCCGCATTGTCTGGGTTCGATTCGGTGGCATTGCTGAGTGTCACCATTAGAGATAATTTCAGTGTGAGAGAAGTGTATATGATAGCAAAGAGTTATTTGTGAAATTTCAGTCTAAAGTACCAGGAAACCAATAGGTATGCCGATAACGCTTTTTATTGAAAAGGTAGCAGGTGTTCTCTGAGCTTGTTAGAAGGACAGAGTAGAGGTAAGCGCTGCTTTGTTAACGAATGTTATAATCCTGTAGTAGGACAGACTGTACGCTGTTCTCGGGAAAGCAGGATTCTGCGTGAATGAACAGTACTTCTTTGTGTGAAAGTGCGTGAATGAAATAGCATTTGAATTAATTGCGGAACTCTGGTGTTACTTCTCAGGAGCATTACATTTCCAACTATGTGTTTTAATTCCGGAGAGAACAGTTAATTAATGTGTGGTAGAAGGGTAAAGTAGAGGGATGTGCTATTTTGCCAACGGACGTAATAATTCTGTAGTAGGGCAGAGGTAAGCGCTGCTCTCGGGAAAACAGGATTCTCGTGCGAAAGGTCTTTTGCTATTCTGTGGTTAGCGGAGCAGACAATGGAGATGTTTATACGTTGTAACTAACCAGTATTGTAAACTTGAAACAAAGTCTACCGAGTAGTTTTGTAAAGGAGGGGTAGACTGAGGACAGGAGTCAGGAGTAGAAGCCGCAGCAGCGACTGTAGACGTCAGAAGGACCGCGCTGGGATTGGACAGCTAGTCAGTGACGTAGACGCTCCAGGATAGGTGCGTTAGTGTGAGTCGCGCAGGGATTGGAAGTTGTGACAACGACGTAGACGCTCCAGGATTGGTGCATTAGTGTGAGTCGCACAGCGATTGGAGGTTGTGACAGTGACGTAGACGCGCCAGGATTGGTGCATGAGTAAGAGTCGTGCTACTATTGGTTTAAAGATCAAACCGAGGTATAGAAGACTAAAAGAGTTCACGGAAGACGGGAAAATGTATTATCATTCACCCGAGAGGAAGAAAAAGTCTGTGTTTAGTAAATTGAAAAATATATTTGTAAAGGACAAGAAAATCGTGACGAGGGAAGGACAGTTACTTCCTCCGGCAAAGACCCCCGCATCCTTTATGGTTGCGAAATATGGGTACCATACATGTATTTGGTTAGACAATTGGGCAAAATATACAAAGGAAGACGGAGTTCTAGCATTTCCAGAGGATGGGTCTTTTAATTTGGCCATATTAAGGAACTTACGGGAACGGATGATGAGTTTAGATCCGCGACCTAGGCCTACGCAGTTTGAGGCATTGACCGAGTGGGAAGATGAGATGTATGAGCGATAAAAGCAGAGGAATGGATCCAGGTACAGGTACATGTTCGGGCGGCCGACCGATCGAGAAACTCACAGCGATAGAATGAGGAGGTGGCGAGATGCCAGTATGACAGAAGGATTATTTCCTCTTAGAACGGAAGGAGAAAGTGGAGGAAGAAAATGTCTAGAAAAAAGAAATCATGTAGAAACCCGGAGGTATGGGGCTAGTGATACAGATGACGATGTTTTAGATGATATGTTTTACAAGAGCCCGCCTCCATACAGACAGGAACCAGAAACACCCACTACAGGAACACCAGTAAGGGAGACCCTGAGAATCATTAAAACAGAAGTTATGACCCCAGAAGTAAAACGGAGAAATTCACTAAAAGAAAAGGAAACTAAGGCTGTGAATGAAAATTCTAGAGAACTAGCGGAAACCACCTTAGAATTGACTGAGAAAATAAGGGAACTAATGAAAAATCTAGAAGGCGTTACAGTGCCTGTGACCATAGGTCCGGTTCTGCCTATTTTTGAGAAGCAGAAAAACAGTGAGCAGGGACTAACAGTTCCGTATGTGAACCAAAGACAGGCAGAACAGTCTCTGATGAAAACGAAAGAAAGTTCCTGGGGTCATGCTATGGGTAAAGGTGAACTTCCTGTGTCAAAGAATCCATTTTATTGTTCCGATACTGCTGAAAGAGGCCGAAGGGTAGAGGGATCAATATTAGAACCACAGAGACTGACAGAACCAGGGAATACAGAGAAGTCAGTAAGCATAACTACTGAAGATTTGAATGACTGGCTAAAAGGTTTGCAGGATAAAGAAAAAGAATCACATACCATTGATGTTGCAAAGCTGAGAATGGTATTAGAAGAACTAATAGTAGGGGCAATTCCCACAGAAAAGCTGAAAAACTACCAAGATGAGGAACTACTGTTCCTCTGCAAAAGCATCACCTGGAGAGCGAAGAATTTACAGGACAGACTAGCAGAAATAGCGAGTGAAATGGAAATCAACATGGACAAGGTAAAGGCATTACAAAAGCCCTACCGAGTGGATTTTACAGAAAAAGACATTGAGAATCTGAACGCTGCAGGACGAATAGGGCAGATTAGGGACATAATCACAGTATTAAGGAAATGGGGAGATGTGGATAAGTGGAAGAGCAGGTGGTATAGAAAGCGAGATGACGTCTCAGACAGAACATTCCCAGCGTTTCCTGTGAGAGAAAAGGAAAAAGTGGTAATGGAGTTACCTATGAGAGAGATTCCAGGAGGAGGATATGTGCATGTCCCATGGACCAGACAGGACATTTTGTCATTTACCAATGATTTCCCTCGATTACGGGAAAAGCCGGTCGAGTGGTACAGACAGGTAGACAGATTTGTGAAATTGTCAAAAGTGCTGTGGATTGATCTAAATAGCCTGTTTGATATAATAGTGCCAGCAGACTTGTGGACAGAATGTAAGATAGTCATAGACTGGCCCACTAAAGAATACCCGAGAGATCCCAAAACAGGAGATCCAGACCAGTCATGAAGAAGTATGAACAGGTCATGGCCTTCTTGAAGAATAAAGTGCCCCCAAAAGAAACAGATTGGGTTAAAATAGATCAAACACATCAAGAAGCGAAAGAGTCAGTCCACGCATATTATGAGAGGCTAATTCTGGCGTTCAAACAGTTTAGTGGGGATGACAGCCTGGGAGAAAAGGACCTGAGTCATTTTGTGTACCGATTTGTGTATGGTCTGCGTCCTGAGATTGGGGACATGATCAGGCAGCACACCGTGGACTGGCAGAGTAAGAAAATAGATGAGATTCTGAGACATGCTAAATACTTTAGTGATGAAATTGAGGCAAAACAGCGGAAATTAAAAGAGAAGGCAATGTGGGCTCAAGTAAAAGTTGCAGAGAGACAGGAAGCTCAGCTAATAGAACAGGCCAATAATCCAGGTATAAAATCAAAGTTTGGTCCAGGAATGGGAAAGGGTAACATTGAAGAAGCAAAGAAGAAGTTTCCCTGTCACAACTGTGGCAGGCTAGGGCATTGGAAATCCGAGTGTAAAAATCCACCTCTTGCTAATAATGAAAATCTGTCATTAAATCCACAGGTGCAGTGTGAGGGGAGTGGCCTATCGCCGCAACAGCAGAAGGCTAGCGGTCTACAGAATCAGGTGCCAAAACCACCCTTACCACAGAGCCGAAGTACCCAGAGGTATAGCAAAGAAACGGGATTCTACAATGAAGAACAGGTAAACAAACCGCAACGCGCGAGCGCTGTGTCACAATATTGGATGCACAATGATGAAAGTGAGCCAGAAGAAATCTATTGACGGTGCCGAAAAGAGGAAGCAGAGTGCGTACTTGGCGCATCTCTAGAAATAGATCAGACAGGACCATTTGTAGATGGGAAAGTTAATGATGAAAACATTACTTTCTTAGTAGACACTGGAGCTACACGATCCACTGTCAGATCAGCAGATGTGAAAAATCTTCCTCTTTCGGATGAAACAATCCAAGTAGTTGGTGTGTCGAACACCCAGATAAAAACGTACCTTACTGATCCTGTAAAGGTCAGAATAGGGAAATTCTCAGACATGCATAGATTCGTGGTGTGTAACACCAGTCCTGTGAATCTATTAGGGAAGGATTTGTTGTGCAAAATGAATTGCACCATATTCTGTACACCAGACGGAATAGCTTTTGAAACACCAGATGAGGATGTCCTGTATAAAATGACCATAGCTATTCGAGAATGCGAGGTTGCTGGAACCTATGCTGTATTCAATCCAGATGAATTGCCCCCAGAATTGAAACAGACAGTGAAAGCAGCAGTCTGGGACTTCACTGGGGAAGATGTAGGCCCGATGAGAAATGTAGACCCAGTGAGAATAGCTGTAAAAGAGGAAGCTGTTTACCCCAACATTCCACAGTACAGACTGACCCCAGAAAACAATAGCAGGGGTAACCCCTTTAATTGAGAAGATGATCCAGCAAGGAGTGCTGAGGGAAATAATGAGCAGTCCATGTAATTCGCCTATCATGGGACTGAAAAAGCCAAGTGGGAAATTCAGGATTGTACAAGATTTGAGGAAGGTTAACAAGATTGTCGTTTCCTGTTGTCCAATTGTTCCAAATCCTTCAGTAATTTTGTATCAGATCCCACATGATGCAGAATGGTATACAGTAATTGATTTGTGTCATGCTTTCTTTTCCATACCTTTGCATCATGACAGCCAGCCACTTTTTGCATTCAGGTTTGGAAACTGTATTTTGGCATGGTGCCGAATCCCACAGGGGTACACAGAAAGCCCTTCCATTTTCAATCAGCTGTTAAAGAAATCTCTGGAAAGCCTTACCATGTCTGAAAATTCAGTTTTGGTCCAGTATATTGACGGCCTATTGGTGGTGTCAAAGACACGAGAAGCTTGTGAAGCAGACACCATAGCTTTGCTAAATCACCTGGCAGATGGAGGACTTAAGGTATCTCCAGCAAAACTGCAGTACTGTAAGAAGGAAGTGACATACTTGGGTCATAATATTGAGAAAGGCCTGAGGAAAGTGACCATAGACAGAATCCGAATCATTAGAGGAATGAGAGCTCCAATGACCCAAAGAGAAGTAAGAATGTTTCTAGGAATGGTTGGTTACTGTCGTCAGTGGATAAGTAACTTCTCCCTGATTGCCAAACCATTGGTGAAGTTGACAAAGAGTGAGGTGAAAGACCCCCTTGAACTGAACAAAGAAGAATTGGCGGCATTTAAACAGCTGAAAAACAGTCTTTGTGAAGCCCCTGCACTAGGTATGCCAGACTATGAAAAGGAGTTTGAGCTATACTGTAGTGAGCGAAATGGGTGTGCACTTTCAGTGCTGATACAGAAACATGGAAGACTAAGAAGGCCAATAGCCTATTTCTCATCAATGCTGGATCCAGTGGCAATAGGTCTGCCAGGATGTCTGAAAGCGGTTGCGGCCACTTGCCGAAGTCTAGAGCAGAGTGAGGGAATTGTGATGGGGTATCCAGTAAAGGTGTTTGTACCCCATAGTGTGGCGATCCTTTTGACAAGGAGTCGAACACAGTTCATGTCACATAGTCGGCTGACTAAGTATGAAAAGGTCATTCTAGGTGCGAACAATGTGAGTCTGGAAAGGTGTGTGAATGTGAATCCAGCTACACTTTTGCCTGATGCAGAGAGAGTGGAGATAAGAGAAGAAGCTGATCATGATTGTCTGGATGTGCTTGATTATTGCACGAAACCCCGTCCTGATATAAAAGACCTACCACTGCCAGAAAGTGATCATGTGTTTTTTGTGGATGGATCCTGTCTGAGAACGGAAGAATGAGTGTTGAGTGCAGCCTATGCAGTGTGTACAGTTTCAGCAGTTATAGAGGCATCACCCTTGAAAGGAGTTAGAGCCGCTCAAGTAGCAGAAATAGTGGCATTAATCAAGGCATGCAAGATTGGGAGAAATGCAAGAGTGACTGTGATGACTGACAGCCAGTATGGCTTCGGAGTTGTCCACTATTTCTGCCAACTATGGCTACAAAGAGGTTTCCTGACCTCAAGTGGAACTCCCATAAGGAATGCAGAAGTGGTGGGGAAATTGCTTGAGGCAATACAAATGCCCAAAGAATTGGCTGTGGTGAAATGTGCTGCTCATGGACAGGGTAGTGATTACATCACTACTGGAAACCGGTTTGCAAATGACATGGCTCAGTATTGTGCCCGAAACAAATATTCGATCAATCGGTCTAAAGAAAAGGAAATGTCTTTTTGCTCCATAATGTTTACTAACGTCGTGGGAACATGGGAAGAAGTGAGGCAACTGCAGGATGAAGCAGGGGATGAGGAAATGAGACAGTGGGTAAAAGCAGGATGTGCCCCCAGAGAAAAGGATCATGTGTGGGTATATCGAGATGGAAGACCAGAAATGCCTGATAGCATGATGTCAACCATGGCACGGATGTATCATGGCCAAGGACATCTGGGAAGGGATGCCATGATAAGGGCCTTTAAACAGACCTGGTATAATCCAAAATTCAGGCTGATTGCAGAAAGTCTCTGTCAGAGATGTCTGACATGTCAACAGTACAATCCAGGGAGAAAAACAGTGGTGAGTCTGGGTACCATAGGTCGGGAAGGAGGATCTTTCACTAGAATGCAAGTAGATTTTATTGAAATGCCCCCTTACAACAAACTGAGGTATGTTTTGGTGGTAGTTTGTCTGTTCTCTAGGTGGGTGGAGGCATACCCGACCAGAAGAAATGATGGAATCACAGTGGCTAAGCTGTTGTTGAGGGAATTCATCCCAAGGTACGGGTTCCCAATAACCATTCAATCAGACAGAGGAGGACATTTCTACAATGAGATCATGAAAGTGATTTGTGAAGCATTGGGTGTACAACAGAAACTGCATTGTGCCTACCGACCAGAGGCTTCTGGTGTGGTCGAGCAAATGAATGGTACCATCAAAAATAGAATTGGAAAAATGTGTTTGGCCACAGGGTTGAAATGGCCTGATGTCTTGCCTCTGGTTTTGATGACCATCAGGTCTACTCCTGATAGAGCCACAGGTTTGAGTCCACATGTGATCATCATGGGTCGTGCCATGAGACATGTGTTTGTGCCAGTCAACAAGCTGATGACTTGATGACTATAACTGATGACATGATTTTGGATTACTGTAAAGGCCTGGCTGACGCAGTTCATTCTGTGTTTCACCAGGTTGGAGCGGATGCCACCACTCTTGAAAGAAACCAGCCCATGATTTGAGCCCAGGGGACTGGGTAAGGATAAAAGTACACAGAAGAAGAAACTGCCTGGTTCCAAGGTGGGGAAGGCCAAGACAGGTCATACTGACTACAACAACTGCTGTGAAGTGTGCAGGATTGAAGAACTGGATACATGCTAGTCACACTCTGAGAGTTCCAAATCCAGCAGACAGTATTGGAAAGGAATACTTTGACGAATCAGAATCAAGTGATGAGTCAAGCAGTGAGAACACGAAAACAAAAGAAAACCCTGAAAGGGGGGAAAATGAGCCAAGACTAGTTCAGACCCCCAGAGAGGAAATTCTGAGGAAAAGATTGCAGATCTCAGATACTTCAGATTCTAGAGATGAGCAAAACGCAAATGGTGAACACAGAAAGAAGAAAAGGAAAGAAAAGAACATTCAGTCAGAAGTAACATTTACACCAAATGAGAGAGTAGAAGAAATTCCACCTGAGAAAATATTGGAAGAAGAAGAGACAGTGGTAGGAAGAGAGGGACAGATTGCGGAAGATCCCCGAGGAGGTGTAGGGAACTGCAACATCCAGACAGGTGAAGGGACAATAAGTCAGCAAGAAGATTGCGTGCCGGAGATCCGAGGAGGGACAGAAGTAGGGCCAACCCAAGAGGTGGAAAAAGAGACTTCTGAAAAAGAAAAATCAAATGAAACAGAATCTGAGGACAGCGAAACAGAGATACCGGAAGGTCGAGTTCTGAGAAAGAGAACTTGGATCGAGGAAAGAAACGGCAAAGACGGCAAAACAAAAAGGAACGCCAAAGGAGATATTTGGCCAAATAAAATTAAGAAATGAAGATACAGACTGACGCGAGCTAAACCCTCAGAGGATGAACAAGTGAATGAAGTAACTAGTCAGCATCCAGAGTAAGAGGGAGAAACAGAAGTGTCAGAAGCAAATAAACGAGCAAGGAAGCCAAATCAGAAATATAAGTCACCTGAATGGACGTACGTGGCACTGCCTGAACAAGGAGAAGAGGCAGATAGTCAAGGAAATCCAGAGGAGACTTGGCTGAAACTGATAAAAGAAGAAGAGACTGGGGAAATCCTGAGAGTTATCTTATCCGACATCGGAGAAGAAGCGGAAGATCAGGAAATCCTGCATGTGGATGACGAGACAGAAGTGAAAAACGACGAATGGCCAAGCTGAGTAATTTAGGCGATCATTGTAGGAATACAGAGGATTGAGTAAGAAAATTGCAATATTTGAACAAATCTGTAAAGTTTAGCTTCAAAAGCTAAAGGAGGTGGAGTAAAAGAGGCTAAAGACACGGTTAGATCTAACAAGATGATAACAAGAGTAGATGTACATTCATGAGAAGATGGTGCAAGACATGTTGCTGTTGTACAGGACTATTAATGCTTCTTTGGAGCGTATTCGCTCTTTTGATCTCTTTCAAAGTAACTCTAGATACATTAGCAGGACATACTGAGAATACGACTAATATAGTGAAAAATTCACAAAAGGTAATACCGGTTAGAACAAGCACAGAGCATGTGCATCAAGACAGATCAATAAATGATTTCTCTAGCAATGTGTTTTCAAAACTGTTGTATGAATATGTTAAAACAATGGAAGTAAGGGATTGCTACGTCTGCATGCAATTACCTGCATCTGTTTCAGAAGGGGTGACTTATCATCACCTCCCAGCAACTTATGGAATAACATGTAGCGCTTTGACTAGTATATTTTATCAAGTAGGAAAATTAGAGTACAATTTGTCTAATATAGATAATATTCTTGGACGATTGCCCATGAATAAAGAATTAAATCCAGCTAAAGACGCTAATACATTAGGAGAAATTTTCATAGAAACTAAAGGATTAACCCTAGAATATATTTTTAAGAACAATTTAACTTGCAGTTTGAAACAAGAAGAGAAAACATTCTTGGATATGGTTGAGGAGAGAAGATTGAAAATACACAAGAATGCAGAAGGACATAAAGAAGGGGAAAACATTTGGGCAATAGATGGGAACAAGGAAACACAAGGTGACGTTAGACCAACAATAGCTATAGATTCACCACAGAAAGGCAAATTATGCATCATGAGAGAAAGATCCCAGTATGATTACATATACATAGGGACAAGTGAGTGTCATGATACATACTTCATTGCATCTGGATGGGGATTTAGAGGTGGAGAAGACCCAGTTTTCCCTGGATTGCATTATATTTCTGGGAACAAGGCTTATTACAGGTTGCCTGACCATTGGTATGGCACATGTTATGTAGGCCTGGTCTTTCAAAAGATCTTTCACATGGATAGAGTAGAGAATAGTGGACCAAATAACCTACTAATGCGTAGCAGAAGAGAAACCTGGTTAGAAATTGTAGGTGATATTTTTGGTGCCTTGATACCAGCAGTGGGAATATCTTTGAATGCAAATAATATTCGGAAACTGTCCACTATTGTGGATCGATTTCATTACAAGACCGGAGGCTACATTATGCAATAACTTTTACTGCTGCCCAAGCTATGCAGCCCTTCAAAGTGTAACCATTACATCATGAATAAAACATTCCAAAACAACCTAACAAAGCGCCATAGCAACCAAGTGTCTTCCTCTTTTATTCGCTGCTCTGGACAAGTTAAGTACAACTTCTCTGTGTCTCCTATACTTTTCATGGTTTTATAACATGTTTTCTCTTAAGATAGTGATTAATCTGATTTGTTATGATTGCCTGCTGGTAATGTTTGCCTATACATCGTCTGTATATTGCCTGTACATGGTTAACAATTTTTAAAATCGCCTTATGCTTTCATATTATATATGCCAGTTTGTTTGTACCTTTTTCCATGTTTTGAGCTTCATGGGGTAGTTTCCTTCCTTCTCCTCACCCCTCCAATGTATGGTCGGGTTTCTTTCCTTCTTTCTCCCGTATCTTTCTCTGATCGATTATATACGGAACAAGAGGAGAGTTGATTCCTCTCGTTCGTGCCCAGCTTTCCCCACGGACCGGGGTTCCCCTTTCAATCCTTTCAACCTGTTTCGGGAAGCTCCTTTCAAGCTACGGTCCAGCGTAGCACGAACGGAGCAGCGAGGCCTGCCCTCGTTGGGGACTCGACAGGCGAGACTCGATTAATGCCTCGTTTGCCTTCGTTTCGCCTCTAACACTACGGAGCAATACGACTGCCTTTGCCATTGTCTCCTTCTGGGTCCCAACTTAGTGGGACCCGCACTACAAACAAATGTGACCCGAGAGGGCGAAATGGACACGCTCTCCATACCAGCGTTGCCATGGAAACAAACAGCGGATCCAACGGCTTTGTTTTCCTCGCCTGGATCAGCTGTTCGTTACTCGCGTGTGCTCGCTTCGGATCGTAAATTAGCCAAATCATCAGATTACCTGTGTTTTGCCCGCATTGGGTCACATACCTGTTCAAGTATCGCGTTTGGGCTAACTTTTGAACCCCTTTTTGAGGTAATATAGCATTTAAGACTCTGGAACAAGTTTCAAATCACTTTGGGGAACTCTCTTTTTTAAAGGTTAAATCCCTCTTAAAAAAAAAAAAAAGGGGAATATTAAGTGAAAAGAACTCTCTTGGTCTTATCTTTCTCGAAAGAATTTAGCTATGTCTCAAGGTGACGCTCAGTCTACCAATGAGGCAAGCCTTACTGAATCCTCATTAATGAACCTTTTTGAGAGGGAAATTAAAAATACATTGAAGGAGGCTGTAGAGTCAGCTCTAAATAAGAGAAGGAGAAATAATATGGACAATGGGAGATCTTCCTCTTTGGATGAAGAACAAGACCCCGCTCCAATTAAAAGCGGAAAGGCCACCAAAAAAATGAAACACATCGAACCAGCTAGCCTACGTGCTTCCTGTAGAGACAGAATCCTATCTCTTGGTAGCCTGTGCACTACAAAAGACCTGGGTGCCCCGAGCGGCACGCAAAGAAAGAGCGACCTGAATGGCGCAAAGAGTTTGGGTGTCCCCCGCGGCACAATAAGATCTGGTGCTTATCTCAGCACGATTGACCTTGACGTCGATGACAACGAATACCTGTCTCCAAATGATATGACCGAAGACGCAGACGAATACGTCTTTGACCCTCACGAAAAAATGGAGGTTGACCTCGACCAAGATTTGGGGGAATCTATTAAACAACCTAGTAACATCGTGAAGGACCCCTCTGGGTCCGAGATGTTTAACCCTTCTAAAATTACACACCCAAGAGGTTCTGATTGGTGGCCCATGGACCATGTCGCAAAATTCATCAAGGCATGGATTAGAAGACCTCTAGAAAGTAATACTAGGAATTTGATGAGATCGGAGTGCCCGAAACCCTCTCTAGACAACAAAGCGGGCTTAACCCCCAACTTAGATCCAGAGCTACTCACCTTTATCTTTAAGTCTGGGAGAGACCCACGTAAAGGTCTGGAGCGTTGTCTAAAACATCCCAGGACAAATTACTGGACATCCTTGGCCCCCTCGCTAGAATCCTAGATCTAGCTGAGGAATCCGCAATGAACGGCTCACCTGTCAATACAGATCTCCTCAGGGGTTGGAGTCAACGTGCTATTTGCCTCCTAGGTAACGCAAACGCTAACCTAACATCGGAAAGGCGTAGAGCCATCCTAATGCGGATGAGCCCCAAGTTGGGAGACTTAGCCAACAAAAACATCCAAGAGGATCCAAATGGCCTTCTTTTTGGTGAGGCCTTTATTAAAACATTGGGGAACTACGTCTCAACCTTTTCCGCCTTCAATAGAGCACAGAGCAATATGAGGAGATTGTTCGGTGGAAGAGTTTTTGGAAGGGCTGGCAGGGGAGGACCGTCTGCCGGCCGAGGTTTCAACAGGTCCTCTTACAACCCCTTCCAGCGAGGTTCCTCAACATACTGTCGGGGAAACAACAATTTCTACCCCCAGAGAGGCCATAATTCACGTGCTCCAGGCGGCAACAGTCGCGGAAGGTTCCAAGGACAACCAGGTAAGACCTTCTGTTGGTTCTTCCCTCCCAAGGGTAGGGGGAAGACTTATAGAGTTCAGTCACAAATGGCCTACCATAACCAAGGACGTATGGGTCCTAGAGACCGTCAAGGGTTTCAGAATAGATTTTATTACAACTCCTTTCCAAGAAACAGTGCCAAGGGAACTTTCCCTATCCCAAGAACAATCCTCACTAGTAGACATAGAGGTCTCACAAATGTTAGCAAGAGGGGCGATTCGGGTCATTTAAGACGCAAGTGTAGGCTTTGTGAGCACAATCTTTCTCGTAAAAAAGAAGGAAAAGGGTTGGCGCCCAGTTATAAACCTAAAGGGTTTGAATTCTTTCATTGTGTACAGACATTTCAAAATGGAGGGAATTCACCTCTTGAGGGACATCCTCCAAGAGAGGGATTGGCTCATAAAATTAGACCTGAAGGATGCGTATTTTACGATCCCTATGGATCCTTTCTCTCAGAAATTCCTACGGTTCGTGTGGAGAAACGTAACTTACCAATTTCGTTGCCTTCCCTTCGGTCTATCCTCGGCTCCTTGGTGTTTCACCAAGATCATGAGACCAGTGGTTTCATCCCTAAGGAGAAGAGGAGTTCGTCTAATTATCTACCTGGACGACATCTTACTGATGTCCCAGAGCAAGGACGAATTGTTGACCCACATGAAATGGACTATAGACCTCTTAGAGAGTCTAGGTTTCATTATCAATGTAGAGAAATCCATCATGATTCTTTCACAAAATCTAGAGTTCCTAGGGTTTCAAGTCAACACCCCTACAACTCAGTTACAACTTCCACAGAAGAAATTGGCAAAAATAAAAAAGGAGGTATCTTACGTCCTTTCAAAGGAATCAGTCAGCTTAAGGGAATTAGCAAGGATAATAGGTCTTTTATCTTCTTCGATTCAAGCGATTTCTCCAGGGCCTTTACACTACAGGGCCTTACAGAGACTGAAATCTTCAGGGCTAAGGCAAGGCCTTTGGTACTCAGACCTTCTTCCCCTATCCCTGGAAGCTCGGGAGGATCTCCTCTGGTGGCGCTACAATCTAGACAGCTGGAATGGGAAGGCAATATTCGGGAATATTCCGGAACACACCTTAGAATCAGATGCGAGCAGTCTGGGTTGGGGTGCAAGACTAGGGAGTATGGAAACTGGAGGGAGGTGGTCCCAGAAGGAACTTCCCTTACACATAAACAGTTTGGAAATGATGGCCAGCTTGAACGATCTAATGAGTTTCAAGGATATATTGAAAAACAGCGTAGTTCTTATCAAGCTAGACAACTTTACAGCTGTTTCTTACATCAATCGCTTGGGTGGAGCCAAATCCAAGATCCTTGCGGACCTGGCACAAAGGATTTGGTATTTCTGTTGGAATCAGAAAATAATTCTAAGAGCAGAATTCATTCCAGGCCATTTGAACACAAGAGCAGACTGGAACTCAAGGTTTCTGAAGGATTCAAGCGATTGGAAACTCAACCCTTTGATTTTTCAAAAACTGCAAAACCTTTGGGGTCCTTTCAAGCTGGATCTTTTTGCGAGCAGGCTAACCTTTCAGATAGATCAGTTTTTCAGTTGGAGACCGGACCCTTTAGCTGTTGCAGTGGACGCTCTCCTTCAATCATGGCACACACCCAACTGTTATGCGTTCCCTCCTTTCGCACTAATTCAGAGAGTACTCTTGAAAGTTCGAAAGGAGGGTTGCCGCATTGTTCTAATCACTCCTTTTTGGAGTTCTCAAGTTTGGTTCCCATCCGTGATGGAGTTGGCAATAGATTTCCCACGTTTCATCCAAGGGAGCTTGGATCTCCTTCAGGGCCCAGATGGAGAAATACACCCTCTTCTTTTAGAAGAAAAAATGAACCTTCTTGCTTGGAAGATTTCAGGGGTTCAAGAAGATATTCTGGCCTTTCGGGAGGAGCTAAAGTTCTTCTGGATGATTCTTGGGCTCCAGGAACAAGGAGAAGATATACCGGTTCTTGGAAGAAATGCCTGGAATGGGATTTGGATCCCGTGGATGCACCTGTAATTGAAGTTGCAAATTTCTTAGCAGAATTATTTAAGTCAGGCCTTTGCTATAGAATGGTTAATTGTTATAGGTCAGCAATTTCCGCAGGGCATTCTTTATTAAATGATTTTTCAATAGGTTCTGACCCCCTAATTCGCAGGGTGATGAAGGGAATTAAACTCAAACGCCCTCCTAAGGCTAGGTATGATTCCTTATGGAATGTAAACCTCGTTTTTGAACTTTTTTCTTCTTGGCCAGATAATTCTTTATTAACAAGAAAGCAACTCTCCATTAAGTTAGCTACCTTATTATGCCTTATATCCTTCAGGCGCGTGTCAGACGTCAAAGCATTAGAGATTTCTAATATGTTTTATTCTCCTGATGGCGTGTTGTTTGAGGTCGTGAAAAGAACTAAGACTATGTCGGAAAATATTTTCTATCCTTCCTTTTTTGACTGTCCCAAACTCTGTGTGGTAAGTTGTATGAAAGTTTATGAAGAGAGAATGAGCACTTTGAGGCCTATTAATGAGAATCAGTCACTGATTTCCTTTGTTAAACCCTACAAGGCTTGCTACTATCTCTAGGTGGGTTAGAACAGTGATGATGGATGCCGGTATTGACCTTTCGAAATTTGGTGCTCACTCCTCTCGAGGGGCTATGGCTAGCAAGGTTTTCTGGGGTTGAGGTTCTCTTTCAGATATGCTCAAAGCAGCTGATTGGTCAAATGCTTCAACCTTTGTTAAATTTTACCTTAAACCTGTAGATCATGTAAGCAACATAGCACTGCAAAGCTTTAAACTTGCATAATGTAGCCTCCGGTCTTGTAATGAAATGACGATTCTCCAATTATCATACAGAGAGAATCTTGATTTCATTAAAGACAACGGAGGCTGACATTATCCCTCCCACCACTCCCTGGTGGTTGTTTATCTTTGACCTTGTTGCTTTTCAATTTTATGTTCTTTTTTCTAGATACAACTTCCTTATAAATCCAGATCATCGTTCAGCGTGGATGAAGTTGTCTTAACGTTTCGCAGCTCTAAGAGGAAGACACTTGGTTGCTATGGCGCTTTGTTATGCTGTTTTGGAATGTTTTATTCATGATGTAATGGTTACACTTTGAAGGGCTGTATATCTTGGGCAGCAATAAAAGTTATTGCATAATGTCAGCCTCCGTTGTCTTTAATGAAATCAAGATTCTCTCTGTATGATAATTGGAGAATCGTCATTGTCAACAAGCACAGCTGGAGGATTTCTATTGGTAAACACTGAATTTGTTCCCATGCGTGCTATGATTATGCAAAATCGACTTGCCCTTGATATGCTATTGGCAAAAGAGGGTGGAGTCTGTGGAATGCTGAAAGTTCAAGATTGTTGCACTTACATTCCTGACGAAAGCAGAGATCTAAAAATCTATATCAAAAATATTACAGAATTGCATGACGAAATAAAACCACTGGAGGTTGAAAGTATCTGGACTAGAATTAGTAATAAGATGGCTGCTATAAAAGCTTTCTTAGGTAAATTAGGTAGTACTTTAATAGGGAAAATATTATTCCCATTAACCTGTGGGATTCTTGTATTATTACTACTTAGATTAGGATGTATGTGTTGTAGATATAGGAGAAATAAAAAGAAGGTTAAAAGAGAAATTTACAAAAAGAGAAAAAAGAAACCAGAAAAAGATCTCAATGAAATAGAAATGGAAGAATGGAAGGAGAGCATGTATGATAGAACCCAGAGAGAAGATGAAAGGGATACTGAATTTTAATTAAGCAAAAAGACATTTCAAATTTCTGCAAAAGGGAAAACCAAATTGAAATTTGTGGGTTGTTTGGTGGTGATAAAACCACCAAAGGGGGGATTGCTGGAGCGGGTAAAATAAAATTATTTTGGTATACCCAATCCATTTATATATGTTTATATTAAAAGGACTAAACTAAAATTCTTAATGTTTAAACAGTGTGCTGTGATGAACTAATCAACCTCATTAATCAAGAGAACATACGTGGGAATGCATTTGCATGGCTAAAATAATAGGTGAACTAAGATGGTACGCATATTAAAAATTATGGGGCAGATTTATGAGCCCTTTGCGCCACTTTTGCGTCACTTTTCCCATGTTAAAAGTGAGGCAAAAGTGGCGCAAGGGGATCATAAATCTGCCCCTATATGTTTAGTTTAAGCAATGTTTATGTGAATTGCGCTTAAATAAACCTGCATTAACGGCTTTAGTTGTCGCATATGGCTAGATAAATGCATACACATAAGGGTATTAGCAAGGGAGTAACATTGTTTTATTCATTTCCATGTAATAATTACGTTTTGTGTTTCTTTACCTTAAGTTGACTATTTCGGCCTGCTAAAAGATGTCCGCCAACTGAATCAACACTAAAGTACATGATTTCATGCAATTGACAGCAGAGGAAGGCGTCTGCACTGACTACGCAGCAACCTCTCCTTTAACCCCTGTACCAGGTCCATGAAGACTACTCTGGGCGAGAAGCCAATGTCCCTGAACACGGATGAAAATGTTGCTAGTTTGGAACCAAAAGCCACCTTTTCCACAATAGACTGATACATTCCTGACCTGGGAACGATTTTCCCACACGCCTGGTTGAATACATCATCTGAATATGAACGTTAAATATGTTGCTTAAAATCTTGGGACGGGGCTGAATTCAGCCAATGAAATGACTAGAAATTATGAAATGTTTCCTTTATATGCAAAATTTCAGTATAAATATTGGTAGTCCAGAGAGGGAAATTACCGGTTACCACCCTATGATCTCGAGACGCACCCTGATCGATGCTATTCACGACGCTGACAGCAGAGGACGGGACGCTAGACTCTTTGATGATTTTCTGAGGACCTGATTCTGACTTAGAGAACGACAATTAGCCAGAATAGGTAATTATGACTCAAGATTATTGCACTTATTAGGATTTAACATGAAAATTTAAATTAGATAAAGGAATTGATTGTTTGAAGAACTGTGTCGGGTGGTTATTTCTTGAAATGTATATTTTATTAGCATAAGAATTGAAGTCTTTATTATCACATCCTTAGTCAACTAAATGATCCAATTGGCCTCCGGATGGAGGAATGGTCAGGATAAATAAATAAATGTGGTCTCCTCCATCCAAGGGAAATAAAGCTGTAGTTTGGAAGGGAAATTGAAGACCCCTCTCTCTCCTATAGGCAGGGATAGATTGATGAGAATGAATGTTGGTGTTATGGGCCCCACCAGCGTGTGATGTGTGTATGTGCGTGTGACTGTGGAATCATTCCATCCGTTGAAGCAGGAGGAGATTTTGTGTTCTGAACTGCACCAATGGCATGCTATCTCCGCGATAAAATTCAGAGTTGGCCATCGATAATTATCCTCACGCTAAGAGCGCTGAGCGATAATTATCGCCGGCCCTTGATGATATGCCCCTAAGTGGCTTAACGCTGCCTTGTAAATAAGGCAAAGCCCCTATCGCCACCACAACATCGCGAAAAGTGACATTGTAGTGGTGATGGTGGCTTATAAATATGCCCCATAGGGTCTTGTTACCAGTTGGGTTATTTCACCCAAAGGGATTACTTTGGGTTAAAATAACCCTAACCATCATTCATTACAAGTGAGCTTGGACCAAAATTATCAGGTCCGAAAATTCTAGACATGAAAATTCCAGACCTGGAGACATAGGGCCTGTAAGACTTACTGAAGGACAGGGGCTGTGGGCAGCAGCATTGCCTGGCCACACCCCCATCCCTGCAGCTTTCCGAGGGAGCAGAAAATTCTTCTCCTAAGGACACAAGTGTGCCTTTCTCTCACCAACACCACAGCCCCACCTCTGACGGGCTGTCCTATTACAAGTTCCACCTGCCCAGAGCAGGTGGAAATGTCTTCAGTCCCCCCCCCCCCGAAATGGTGACAAACGGCAGTTGAGGCACCTGAGTAGCGTGAAAGACCACTCCACTCCATTCACTTCTCAAAGTGTTTATACTGTTCTGAGTAGAGGAGTAACAGAAGGCTGGTCCTTCAGCCTGCTGTATTTGTGCTCCCACAGAACACTCCATGCATCACTAGAGGCTACATTCCATCCTAAAACCATATGTCTCAAACCCAAGCCCAGAACACAGCCCCCTTCCTTATATACAAATAAAATAAAATAAAAAATAAGACATATTTATAAATCAATTAAGAAACAATAACAAGAAAACGTATCTAAATCAATTGAGAAACAAAATAACATTGCCACCCTGCAGGTAAATGAGTTGAACACATATCAATTAACAAAACACACACATCATTAGAGAAACAACCATAACACCCCTTTCCACCTCTGCCATAGCTGCCATTGCACAAGCATGTAGTTCTAGTGTCCCTAGACCAGTACACAACCTCTGTTTGTAACACAAGATGGATGTTTCTTTATGATGTGTATAGTCCCTGGTGGAAATGGTAGGCACTGTTCTGGACCTTACCTTCCGTTACTCAAATAAAGGTGCATGCAAGTAATTCAAATCAATCCAAACCGTCACCTCCTTTGATGCGCTGCTCGACTAGTGATCGAAAAGCTCCTTTCAACATGGCGGTCACGTACAATGCAGCTGCGGTTCATCCAAGGGAGCGTAGGAGCGCTGCCCCCCTCACCACACAGCTGAAGAAAGCTGGAAAAAAGGATTGTATTACCATTTTAGTTTCTGGCTTTCTGACGAACAGAGAAAGCAGGGATGGGCCAGTGTGTCATTGCTGCTGATTGGAAGCAATGATGAGTGGCTCTTTCAGTGTGAATTGCACATGTCACTTTGGCCAGCTACATTATTATGGCCAAACAGACATGGGTAATTCAACCTCTCCAACCCCGCTGTCATAGGCAGCTGGGTTGAAGAGCAGGCACAGGCCCTTCATTGCTCATCTGAGTGCTGAAGCAGCCTGCTCTAGCCAATCTAGGCACTTCTCTCATGCAGGAGTAGGGAACCGGCCGGAGAACACCGAAGACGTGCTGCAGGCTAAAAATGTGTGTCTTGCAATCGAGTTGCCGAACGGTAGGGCAGTAAGAACAATGCTGGGTTTAGTGTGAGTCAACAATTTGACTTTTTTTAAAAGGTAAACATCTCAGGTGGTGGGATTTAACGCTAGCTGACAGTATTTAACAGTAGAAAAGCTTCCCAAATCTCCTGTTTTGCTTACTTACCACCTAACGTTGGCGGTTGAACACATTGGTGATCAGCTGCGATTTATGAACAGGCGCCACCCGTGCCTAGGGGAGGGGCGCCCTTAGTTGCGTCATGTGACTGAGCCCCCTCTGGCTGGGCTAAGAAGGGGGTGGAGTGAATTAGGAGTGCCCGGTGACGTCATCAGATTGCGCAGGAATGCAGGGGAGAGTTACTTAAGGCCGCGCCTTTCAGTTGTGGGCCTCTTTGTCCCCTCGGACCTCCAGCAAGCGGTAGAGGCGGGTCATTGACCAGGAGAGGTTCCAGTCGGCCACGTGCTGAGAATGGCATGGGAGGTTTGAGGGGCCCTAGGCGTAGCTCACTCACATGGGGCTTTTTTAGTTTTAGGTTGAATTACTTTTACGATCGTGTATTTGATTGAATATTAGCGTCCCGCTGCCATAGTACAGTGCAAATACAAGTCATGCTAGATATCAGAAACACAGATGGGCTGCTACGACCTGGTGATTGGGGGAGACACATAAGCGTCATTCAGTCGGGTAAATAATCACCTGTTATGCTGCGGCAAGATGCCCCTCTGGGGAAGATATGAACATTCTTTCCCAAGGTACCTCTTGAGATTTCACAATGGTATTCCCTTGTTTAAATTCTCAGTTCTTGTCATAAATCTGTCTGAGATGTTCTTCACTCCTCGTCACAAATTGTATTGTGACAAACCACTTCTCTCTGTTCGCTTCTCAAAGTGTTTATTCTGTTCTGAGCAGGGGGAATAAAAGAAGGTGTGTCCTTCACCCCATCAGCCTTAAGTCTTCTGTGCTCCCATAGAACACTCCATGCATCACCAAAGGCTATATTGCATCCTAGAACTGTATGCCTCCAATCCAAGCCCATAACAAGCTGGTACAAATGGTCTGAGCGCTTACTGCCCATTTCAGGGAAAAAATCGTAATGGCCATACTTTGCTGCAGGGATAACAGCCGGTAATTTACATTGCGGCCCTCTGGTAACTCCACAGCAAAGTCTGGTCAGCTCGTATAGAGGTCCAGACTGCTGCATAGACTGCCTTTATAACAACTAATTACTGCGGACACTAGAACCTGGGCTTCTATGGGAATTCACAAGGGCATATTATCAAGCCCATTATCGCCGCTTTTCCAGCAGTTTCCTGCCAACAATGTTATCGCCGTTCCTTGATAATATGGCCCTAAGCTTTTTTTGTACTGGCTCAAAACAACCTAACACCTCACTTACTTGACACTGCAGCAAGAACAAAATCATAAAATTCAAATACTTTTGAATTGTCGATTTCAAATCTATGTACAAAAATTCACATACCTAACCTATTGATTCGTAACCAATCTTCCGAAAAAAGCCACCTCTATAGGCTTTAGTAAATGTTTTTATTTTTTACCACTTTCCTTTAGTGTTAGGAGGTAACAATATCAACTGTGTCTTTTTAGTACAGTTGTTACAAACATTTCACAGTTGTTTCATTGTTTGCCATTTCGCTGACAGACTTGCAAAGGAATTAATTGTAAGGTAAACTTGTTTTAGTAAAATGTCAATATATTCCATTCTGTTGCTGCTTCCTCTATATTTGTGGTTTTATTATGAACCTTCCCTTGGTATAAATATCAATTGAAACAACTGCTATAAACATGCTTCATTGTTATTTTAAAATAATATCCTTGTTTATCCTTTAATCTCTTGCCTGCTTAGAGTCTGGACTGAAAAGGGGAGACGCGTTTCTGCTAGCTCTTACAACTTTCACATACAACAGTTATTTCCAACACAAACAAAAGATGCTTAAATGCAATGTTCTCAGTGGCCTTTTTTATATAAATGCGATGCTAAACCCAACGTCTAATGAAAAGTCATTTCTGAAACACAAACACAATGCTTGAAAATGATGCAAATAGATAAATGGCTGTGTTTGAAACGGAAATCTCAAACCTTGTTTAGATAACTGCATTATTTCAAAAGTAATTATCAATTTTTCATACAGAGAAGTAAACATCAACACAGAGAAAAACAATAGAAAACCTATTTGCACTGAATCTTTCCATCTGCAAAATGAATGTTTAGAAGGGGTATGGGTTTCTCGCTTTAAATAAAGGTTGTTGCTAAAAAAGGAACAGTATTGTTTAGATTTACAAAACAGAACAGGAAACAGAAACCTGGTCTGTTTTACACAAGCCAAAGGTAAGGGCTGAAAACAAAGATATCCATTTAAAGTCCTCCCACAGACTAATCACTGATGAAAGCTCTGCCTCTGCGTGAATGCTGCTCAAAGAAAAGGGCCTGATGGACAGCAGCAGGCCAGAGACCTGTCAAACGGAAACAATTACATTTACCAAAGTTCTGCCTTTTCTTATCATTTCAGTTCAGTGGACACTAGAAGGACTTCTAAAGATATTTTCCCCCAAAAGACATTGGCTAGTGCCAAAATCGTTGAAAAAATGTTGACTTCAAGAAATTAAAAATATATTTTTGCATGCATGGCTCTATTAATGATTGGGACATATGCCAGCAGGGGAGTAACGGACAACCACACAGCCACCACGATGTGAGGGGGCTGTCTTCTCTACATGAAGGTGGGCATCCTCAGCATGTCTTTGCAGTGTGTCTCTATCAAGCAGCAGCAGTGTGTAGCCTGCTATGAGGTGACACCATGCAGGCCGCATTTTCTAGCCCAAAGCCAACCAAAATGTAGCCCAAAGTAGCCCAATATTGCTACTATAAGGAAGGAGGGGCAAGGACATTGTCAAGAAGGCGGTGCATGCATTGGAATTGATGTTGCAGCAGGCTGCCAAGTAAATATTTGTTTAATAAGGTGCTTTAACATACTAGTTTGCTGGAGCGCGGTATATATATTTATAATCTGGCAACTAGCACAAACCAAAACTTTACCGCGCAACCGGGAAAAATATAGCCCAATTGTGCGTGATCTCGCCCAATCTGGCAACAGTGCCCAGGACTGAAAAGAAACAAAATAACGTATTTGTTTCTCTTGAGTCAGAGTCTGCCAGGCACCTTACATGAGAGGGAGGGGCCTCCTGAAGGAGAGCATTCTGACAGTGCACCGCTCCTCCTAGAGTGGAAGAGGAAGCACTGAAATGACTGGAGCAGAGGTAGAGTTGCCACCTTTCCTATCTCTCTCTCTCTTCATGTTTTAAGATTCGGCAAAGGCATGCACATGATTCTTAAGTAGAACTTTGTATGAAATAATCTGTATTCATTTTAATATTGCCTTTCTGTCTTTGTTTACTTAAGTTATCAGTGAGGGACCATTGTAGAGCGTTTTCTTCTTGAACTAACTGTTAAAGATATGTAATGATAAGGGGAAAGAAATACCAGCCGGTACATTAAATACTAACCTTTCTAAGTGATTTCCCAATGTTTCTAGTAAATAATCTGGATGGAACCCCAGAGTTCTTGTTTCCCTTGGGCATGCTTTGAAGAAAGTGTCAGGCAAAACTTAAAAGCAACATGCAATACATATAGTTTAAAAATAATTGACAAATATATACCAATAACAGCACAACATTAAAAAAACTAAAGTGATCAGCTTTACTTAAATATTTCCAAATGCTTTGTGCATTTATTTTAAGCCAAAGTAGTCTACAAAGCAGTTTACCTTTGTGTAATAAATCTCATCCTCTTTCTTGTCAGATGTATCTTTTTGTCCAATATGTTTCTTGTTATTTTGCTTTTCCCGTTATAGACATGACTACAAGTACCAGAAGTACCAACTACTCACACCTGTAATGGAAAAATGTGAGGTCATTGTATAGGGTCTATTGGAGGATTTTTTTTAAACATATACAGCATGAAAGCCTTTTCCTTAATTTTTTCCACAGAGTACGTTTGTCTTTTTATACTGGAATAACAGGAATGTTCAGCAGCATTGCAATTTCAGTTTCCAAACTAAAGTCCTTTTCTCATGTATAACAAGAGAGTCCATCACACCAAAGCTTTGTCAATGGGCCTGCGAGGAAGGGGACAAAGCACGTGATTGTATTGGGCAGATGATGATAATCCCATGCGACTGTAAGTGAATTATTGCTGGAAGGGGAGTCTGAAAGGCTTTACTGAATTGCAAAATCGGTTTAGTGCAAATTAAAAAGCCATTTTGTAGTTTATGACCACAAGGCTATTAATCAGGCCGTATGTCACAGTTGCATAATGAGGCCACATCTATGTGCAAAAGTAAACTCATAGTTACCTTCGTTTTTCTTATTTCTAGGAACGACCTTAGGTCTAGTGCCAGGAGATGGCTCCATACTTACTGATTCGCCTAATTCAAGCAACCTCAAGGGGTCGCTGGAAGCTTTATGAATGTACATTCATTTTCTTACATAGCTTCTGCTAAATCCAGAATAGACATTCATGCAGGTATCTGATAATAGTGACAAGAATATATGTGGGACTGAATGATCCATTTACTGCACTTGACATGCTATAATTAACTTCCAAGTTTACCTCAGGCATGTTTCCTACAGTGTGCACTGGGGGCAGATCTTTCACTCTTCCTAGTCATTAAACCAAATTTGCATGTCTTCCCCTGTGTGGCTTGCTTCCCATTGCTCTGCCCCTTGCACATAAACTCTCATATACTTTTGAAATAATTCTTATTTTATCTTTTTTTTATTGCTAACAATCCCAGTTATAAATAGCTTCCTGTTTTGTGAAACCTATTAACATCTTGATTCCTAGCAGGTACTAATGTGACTTATCGTGTAAGGGTTGTAATGAATGCCACTTCTGGTATTCACCACTCACTGTTTGTCCATGCCCTGTCAAATGTGGCACCCCTTAATACTGCTGTGAATTAACCCTAAAGTCCTTGCATTTATTTTCCCAAAATGTGCCACAACTGGTGCTACCAACATGTCTTTGAGTATATACCACAGAACTACTTAAGTTAATTAAGCCTATGTGTATCTCATTTACCATCGCTGAAAGAAACTGGAGTGTTAATAAAGGGAGGAAAGAAATGAGTTAATCAATTTGGGCTCAAAAAGGCATCTCCTCCCATTTTCTACACCCTTAGGGCACTGTTGTTTCACAGAAGGGTCACAGATGTTGGTGCAGTCTCTTCTGTAACATGTATAGTGGAGATGTGCATTGAACACCAGAGCTGGATTAAAAGAGGGATGGGTGGAACTCGCAGAGTTATATGAAAACTCAGTGAGATTCCATGGAGTTCTGCGTGTGGCAGAATACTGCCGCCCTGTCCTTTAGTCGCCTCCTCAGTGGTGAGCACTTGATATCTATTGATGCTGTAAAGATATAACAGCAATCTACAGATATTGACGGACACGTAAAGTACACACATCCATTGTGAAAGAACAGGACAGCATTGTAAGATAAAGCACACTGAAACATCACAGAGCATGCTACAAACATTCACATTTATCAGCCAAGAAATAACAAGTCAGAAAAAAAAGCACACACCTGATTGGAAGTGACACCTCAAAAATTCACATGCTCACCGTATGATGGCCCAAATACATGCCAAATCTTGCATATGGTCATGTAATGTACCTCATTCTGAGTTCCACTAACCACCACACATAGGACAGGGTCATTGCGCTATGACAGCAATGCAATGTATCACTAAAAGACACACTTCATACATGAAGGCATACACACAGAGAAGCTTTAAGGGGGAAAACACGACAGGAGCAGGCATGTCGTTCTGAAACCTTCCAGCATCACAACCGCCTTGTAATGCACTGAAACACTCCACGGGAAAATGGAAGAGATCAGCAGGGGCTGACTGTGGATCTGTTTCCGCACTGCTACAATCCTGCACAGTAGGCAGGCAATACTCTGGAAACATGTGGTGAGCAAAGCCATGGAGTATAGGGGTTCACTGAAACTTCCAAAGCTGCTGTTCTTGCTCACTGGTGTTTCGCTCCCCAGCTGTCTCCCTTGGCTGCAGCAAGCTTGCCATACATTCGCCAAACCACTTTTATGGAAATGTTTATGATCAAACTGGCTGTCATTTCTGGTCAATTTATCTGCAATCTCTGTGGGTGTCATTGCTAATTGTGCTGTGACACTGACGTTATTGTGTGCAGCCCATTATATAATGAGTCCTAGAGCTTAATTTGTGAAAGCATAAATGCTTGGTCCCAAAGTTTTGCTCAGAAGCCCATGGCTCGCACTATGGAATTTTGTTTTGCCGACTAAGAAGTTGATGTAGCATTGTGCATGCCATGTGGTCACCCAGCTCCAGGATCTCTCCTCCCTTCATTTGAGAAACAACAGCTTGGCCCCCGGCTGTTCAGATGATGGCTCCAAGTCTGTGTAAGACAACAATACCAATATGCACCCCAGAAGTACTACTGACTAATTTACATCTAGTCACCACGAGCCAGGAATGTCCAGACCTTTGTGCAGTTGTCAGAGCCACACGCCTTTGTGACACGGTGGTTCTGGCCTTCGAGGAGGCTGTATGAATAATTTATATGATTCCTGTCCTGAAACAAGCAGTGCTTGTTGAATGCATCATCTGTGTTTGAATTCCAGTCTGCTATGGACAGCTTTAAGCATGGCTTGTCTCTGCTACACACACCGGAGAACAGACCAAAGCTGACTTGAGAATCAGCCGAGATTTTCTTACCACCTGGGCCTCTGTTATGTGGACCAGGAGAACCTGCTGACGGTGTGTTACAATCCGTATCAATCTGTTTTGTATTTGCTTAGTGCATGCAACACTGCCTCTCAAACAACATCAGTATAGCGCCTAGTGCAGGCAACTGTACCTCTCAAATGTCACAAGTACAATAACCCAGTGGAGGCAACTCTACCTTTCAATCATCATGAATATAGCACCTACTGAAGGTAACTCAACCTCTCAAAAATCACATGTGTAGCACATAGTGCAGATGACTGTACCTCCCAAATAGCATAAGAATAGCACCTACTGCAGGCAACTCTGCCTCTCAAATATCTCAAGTAAAGTGCTTAGTGCAATCAACTCTACTTCTCAGATATCTCATGTATAGCACCTAGTAGAGGCCACTGTACCTTTCAGGCATCACGGGTGACTCTACATCTCAAACTTCAAAACGATAGTGCCTACGTGAGGTGGCTCTACACCTCAAACAGCACACGTATAGGGTTTATTGAAGGTTCTTCTACCTCTCAAACATCACAAGTGTAGCATCTAGTGGAGGGGACTCTACCTGTCAAACATCATGAGTTTAGCACCTAATGCAGACGACTCTTCCTCGCGAACATCTCTATGGCTGGCAGAGCTCTGATCCTGTGAGACAGTAATGGTCAAACGAACCCCTTGTCCACCAGTGGTTAGATTGTACTACACTTAAAGGCAGTAAACTTATAGGAGAAACTCACACGCTATGCTGTCAAGCAGCTCCCTGTTGTCCACGCAGTCATTCTTGCATAGGCACTGTCGCTCCAGGCCCTGCTTTCTCATCCTACACTAGCAAGTTGCCTCCTGCTCCTGGGCCCAGGGAGGCCACATTCAGCTGCCCAGTTCCCCCACTGACCCTATCCGTTAATGAGCATGTGTCCCAGGCTGGGTCTGGCCAATCACGCGCATTCCATGCTTCTAACTGCCAGAAATCGGACCCTGCTAGGAAATACAGAAAAAAAACAAAGTATGTTTAAAAAGGATTGGCCAGGTTTCTAAACTTCCATAAGAACCACACTGCCGCACACTCAGTCAGGGGCATTGGTGTGGTAGCTGGAAGCAATCTATAAGTTGCCAAATAAGCTAAGGCATGCAAGGAAATCATGACCCTCCACTGGGAGACATGAATTGCAGTTTCCAGTCAGCTCCTGCCTCAGTTAAGCTGCGGCACAAGTGAGCCTTCTCTCGTATTCTTCTGTGGAGTCTTCCAACAGTTTGCCATTTCGCAGATGCAGTAATAATATATGGGATAGAAGCCCTATTCCAAGATGTCATTAAGGAAAGCTCCTGGCTAATCCATGGGCATGGACCATCTGCGGAGTGCGCACTTGCATGAAGGCGAGTGTGCTTCCTCTGTACTGTGCGATGGTGACTTGGGTTACAGCTCCTCTGCACGTCACAGTGTATACAAGGGACTCTGGCACTCTCCCTTTCAGGATAATTATATCATTGTAGTCACAAACCACATGAAACTTTGTGCTCCATGCAGCAGTCCGTGCCGAGCTGAGAATAACACTAGCCCGCTAATATGTGGTTATGGGCCTGACCCCTTTGCAAAAACCTAAAGCCAGGCACCGGAAACATCCATGGTAATGTCACCAGCGAGCTCCAATAGGAGGGCAATGACTAAGCCAGTAATGGTCACCAGAAAACCAGCCTGTCACAGCTAGCAGGGCCGGCCTTAGTGCTGGTGGCGCCCTGTGCAACAATGTTTGTTGGCGCCCCCCCAATGACCACCTCCACCACGGATTCTCTCACTAGCACCCTTTAACAGTGATCAAGTCTCCATAACCACACTCTCTCAGATGCATTGAATTAGTTATATGGCGCCACTCATACCAGTGTAGGGTGTCCGAGCACTTTGCATCACACACACATTACACAGAGACAATCAATCATACCTGTGTAAATCAGTGTATAGAAAATGTTACATAAGCCAAAGGACTAAATGTGTAGGAGTCACATGTCATCCATACTGGTGGGCAGTATAGTTTAAGAGTGCTTGGTGTGGAGAAGCACAAACTCAGAGTCGAAAAAGAAACAGCCTAGTTGGGAGTTTTCTTTAATAATAAGAATTGATTTCTAGCCAAATTAACCCTTTTTGCAACATTAACCAATGTTCTAATAGTGTATACTTTGCAGTGTGTATGCAGTTCAAGATGAAAGTTAATAGCTCACTATTCTATATTAGGACTTTAAGTTATAAATTGCAAGTAACAAAAGGTTGTCTCTTTTAAAGCAGTAACCTGCTGATCTGTTTACATCATACGCACTCTGTAATCTACTTGGTACACGTTCTTTGCAGCAGGCATATTAAGCCTCTGCACTAACTTTACGTAAGTGAAAACCTCAACTATACAAAATGCTGATCTCTCTCCAGGAAGATGATTAATCACACGAGTTATCTTGACATTTATGTGAGGCCTGGTAATTGCCGGGGGAATGAAACGCTGCAGCAGGTGCTTCAAAAGCATAATTGACTTTTAAACACGGCGCCCCCAGGAAGCCAGCACCCGGTGCGGTGGCACCGGTCGCACCGCCCTAAAGCCGGTCCTGCAGCTAGGGTGAGCAGCACTGAGCACAGGTAAACTCCGCCATGCGGGAAAGGCGAATTTCTGCCAAGCTTCACGCTCCAAGCGGAGGGTGGAGTAGGCAAAACTCTGTGAACTCCACCCATGGAGCGAGTTAACTGCCCAGGTCTAATTTGTATAGGGACGTAGCCCCAGGTAAATGAGGGAAACACTGCGCCTCTGTGCCCCTCTGTATTAAGGATCTGGGCCCAAAGAGGTGGCACACAGTCAGTGTGCCCTCCACAACACTACTCTGGAGGATGTAAACAAGTTCTGTAGAACCCCAAGATATGCAGTTGCAGGTGGGTGCAGTCACTCACCGCACCCACCAGCAGGAGGATTTCTGTCCTGAAAGACAGGCCAGCAGCTTCAATCTGCTGGGCCATTTTTCACTGATGTATTGTCTCAAGGGCCGCACAAGTTCACAGCTGCCCTGGAGGTAGTGCATTATCAGTAACAGGGTGCACTGTCCCTGTTTGCACTGGATGCACCTGTTTGAAAGTATGCCATGGCGCAAACAGGAACACTTCACTTCATCCCCTCGTACTAAAATCCTGGCAGCAGTGGCTCAAAGCAACAGGCTTCTCACACAGCAAATACATGTAAATACTTGTATAGAGTTTTATGAGCACCACAAAATAACCAGAGGTAAAATTAAAGCACATGCGATTTCAAAATCAGTGTAGCATAAAAATATATACTTTATTTACAAAAACGACACCTAAATCACAACATTTGTTAAAGGGAGCAGAAGATTGTTTAAAGAAAAAGCAAATATGTCCTTAGAAACCAATGAGCAATGCAAAAGTCAATTTTGGTTATAGGACATAAGACATAGGTAACCGGGTCATTGGCACCTTTTCAGATCAACCACGAAGGAGCAAGTGCTGATCAAGGCCTAGGGGTTAACAAGGGTCAACACTTGTACCTTCAAACTTAGGGCCAGATTTATATCTTGGTGGTTGTCCTGCCCCTCCTCTGTGATGGAGGTTCCAATCGATCTGTCATGCTGGCGGAGGCTCTCCTGCCCAATTTCTATATTCGATGGAAGAACCTCCGTCAGCCTAAATGGAGGTTTACCATTTGGATCAGCGGTTGTCTTCTGTCAGCAGTGTACATTCATCTGCCATCATACAATATCCATCAGCATTGGAATAGAAGTTTACTACTTGACAAATTAAAATGTGTCTGTCATTTCAGTGGCGTTGCGGGAGTAATTTTACAGCAGACGTATTTACTATTGATGTATCCTTCCATCTTAATGACGGATGCATACCTCAAGCACACCTCGAGCTTGATTCCTACATTAATCACGCCTGGAAATCACACTGGAAACCACACTATATAAACCATCCCGTATCAAGAAACAGCGCTTTCCCTTTTTTTTTTTTAAAAGCACTAATCACTACAGAAATATTGGCCCATAGGTTTCAAAAATCCTATATTTTTTTTTAATTAGCTGTGTTTTGTCTTATATTTTGTTTTCTTACCTTGGTGGGGAGAAGGAACCCTAGATTTTCAGAGACCGCATTGAAGGTCATAATTGATTAGATCATTGGGGTAGAGCCACAGATGTTCGGTGACCTTGTTCAGACTGCTATGACACTGAAAAGGCAAATGTGGGATAGAATTGTCACCAAAGTGAATGCAGCATCTAGCACCAGGTGCTCACAGGAGGAAATTAGGAAGCACTGGAATGATCGGTGGGAGAGAACGCGCTCTCTAGCCTTTGCCTCAATAGCGCACATAGATGCACAGCAGAAAAGTGGTGGTTCTCCCATTCCACTCAAGCTCTTCCCCATGGGAGTAGAAGGTATATGGAATCCTGCACACTGGAGGTTTTGCAAGAATCACTGGTGGAGTGGAGACTAGTCATTAAAATCATTGCATTTTGTCACCCAAATGTTACTTAATCCTAATATTTGTTGCATCTATGTACAATTTTAATTTGTTTTTAATTTAAAAGAAAATGTTAACTTAAATTTAACAATGAAGCCTACATTGCTTAAAATTAGGGGGTGGGGGTATTGGAGATATGATTTCTACGTGTGTATCATAAAATTTGCTGGTCATTTTATATTTAGATACATTTTGAAATATACTATGATTATCAAATTTCACCTTAGCCTCAACAGAAAAAGTGTAAGCATGCTTAGAACATAAATTGCTTGACCAACTAAGGCTGGGATTTAGTTACAGGGACCACCTAGCAGGCCTGGGCAAAAAGTGGCTTTTGTTTGTAATTATCTGCTTCAGTATTTTTGACTTTGCTCCTGTTGTAGCATTTTTAGTATGCTATTTCCTCAAAATATGACTTCTCTTTATGAATTTACAATTCATAAAACTTTTATTGTACCACAATGCAATTCCTTTATCCTGTGCAGTTTCTCCTCATGCGCCACATCTTTGGGACAATGGCAACGGTTTAGGTAGAAAGACTACTTCTCCCATAATGCACCATGGTTGGCTTTGGGTCCAATATAAATTATTGTACTTAATCCTGCCTTCTATTCTCCATAAAACTGCTTTAGAATGTCTCATATCTACAATTTGTTTTTAATATATTACAATTTGAAAGGGATAACATGTCAACGCTGTTTAATTTTTTAGGTTGTTCTGTCAGTCTTCAATGTTTGTGTGGAATGAATGCTTTCACTGGTCACTCTGGAGCTCTACACTTAGTACTGAATGTAACTATTCTGCCCATACTTGGCAACTCATAAGTACCCTCACAGCCACACTAGGCAATTTGCAACCACTTTGCCATGCCAATCATGGATTGTTTAATATGATATTTGGATTCAGTGGTACCAGGCTCAAGAACAGCATTTGTGTCTATTTCTCTGTAGCCACTCCAGAGGGTTACCGCTAACGGGTGGGACCCTTCTTATGAAACTTTACCTCACATGGACAATCTTCTTAACTTGTGTTCATGTGGGTATGACAGGTAAGTTGTACTCATAATTACAATCAGGTATTAGGCAATGGATTTGTCTTTAAGGGTGAGAGCACATACATTTGGTATGGTACCACTGTGTTAGATTTACAAAGATGAAACAATAATTTTCAGTGTTTTAAAACAAAACAGGTAGTAAAACAAATGTTGTAATATAGCAAAAATACTTTATGTAACCGACCAAAATCAAGTTGTCTCAAGCATGACTCTGGCCCACATGTAGAGTTTTTCAGACAACATACTCTGGTTACTCTGGTAAATTGCTGAATATGCTGTTAGCTGTATTCCAAGGCTACAATTCACTTGTATTACAGTGGATAAGATATACGTAATTTTTGGGATGAAGTATTCCATCTGATGAGGTCCAAATTAGGTCCTATTTGCACAAAACCTAAAATGCCATATCTGCCCTTTTCCCATACGTAAAGGACTTAAAGGACTATGTTCATTTCTATGAGCTGCAGCTCACCCTTTGTAAAAATGCATCGCACACAGAAGGTCGTAAAAATTCATTACACACAGAAGGTCATGTATTAAATGTTTATCAAGATAGGTTTGTCCTTCATTATACGTTTCTTGTTATTTCCATTATCATTGTAGGATGCTCCACCACAGGGGAAACCCAGCAAACTAGTGAAAATCTTCCAAACACACTGCAACCCCTTCAGTGGACAGACCTCTCCTGCTGGTCTTGAAATTGAGGAGGAACTGTCTTGCCCATCTGGTTTGGCTGTTGAGGTTGCACGGGTGAACCTAACTCAGCCAATATTTACAGCAACATCATGAAGTGTAGTCCAGCCCCCTCTTCAACAATCTGGTGTTGCACCTGCTCCCCGTGGCCCTATGACTACCAGCTCTTCTGTAGTATATACCTCAGTCCTGGATCCAGTACTTACTACAGCAACTGCATTTGCTGTTGAGTCAGTACCCACTTTAATGGTGCACAATGTATCAAGATCACAGGGTAGTTAAGTTAGGGGCAGGCCTGGATTTCCTCAGCTAAGTGAAACCTCAGATGTGCATTGCTTTTGAACAACTATGGGTCAGAACATACATTGGTGCAGCACGCAGACCAGAGGAACAAAAAGGAAAGATGATAGATCTCCCAAAAAAACAATTACCTGCTGGGGAAGCAAAGTCATTTGCAGAGGGAGCCTTCTGGAGCATCATTTATCAATCATGACTCCTTTTTGGGAGTGGTGCAGGAGGATTTTAGCGAGCAGCAAAGACCTAGAACACACTACCGCTCCACCTCAGGCAATCACTGTCACTGCCTCAGTTCAAGAAGGACCTCAAGACCTGGCTTATTGACTGAACCACAGCGCCTCGTCGGACAAGCAGCTTGCCCCTCCCAGGGCCTTGAGACCCTTAGGGGTGAGTAGCTGTGCTTTATAAGACATGTGATTGATGAATTGACTATTTTAGGGACAGTTTAGAGTTATTAGGGAGTCTTCTACCTCTTTCTGCAGAGAATTGTCCACATCCACTATCCAACCTGCTTCCTCCACAGAAAGGGAGGCCCAGTAAAGTTCCAAGACACCTGGCATCACCTACGAACCTGCACTTCAGGATACATCAGTTCCACTCAGGAGGAGGTATTTGTCCAGTAGTAAAAAACTCAAACAAGACTACCACCAAGAGGTGCAAGCACTGCTTTCCTTCTGTGGGGCTCCGGCTTTCACTTTTGGACACTTTCTCAAACTCATTTGTGTTATCAAAAGGATCTGATTTCTGGACATTGACTTCAAATAACTGGGAACCCATCCCAATAATGTCAGTCATTCCTATCAGTTGATTCTGTCTCTGGAAATGTATTTTGTATGTTTCAATCTTACTTTTATCCTTGCAAAAATAATTTGGTATTGTTCTATTGTGATGAATATAAAATAAATTCATCTTCATTAAACTATTTATATTTCATTGAGTGTTTTCTACTGTGCTGTCACAGCATCTTTTATTAAAAAGATAAAGACAAATATGACATCATAGTGAACTTTTTACATTGGTATAATATTCACAAATATAAGCCTTATAATAATAGGTATAAAAAACAATTCTGCAATACCCATGCATGATACATATTGCAAACATATGTGACACATACAGCATGATAAAGTGAATTAATGTTAAATAATTTAGCATTACACATTTCTTTTAGAAATGATTAGGTTGCTTTTATAAAGTCAATAACATTTGTTTGACTATTAATGTGTGAGTTCACCAAACCAGAAACATACATAATAATAACATTGTTATCTACAGTTGCCCCCTGAAGTCCTCTTCCACTTCTCATTTGCACAATATTTATAATTGCATCCAAAATACAGCACTGAGGTGCACCTGTCACCATGTTCATAAATAAGGGGTTGGAGATACACCCAAACTTGTGGGTGGTATTTCAGAAAACACACACATATTGAATCACTCCCAGATGCAGAAAACGTTGTTGAAGAACAAGATACAGACAAACAAATCAATATGTAACAAGCTTGCCTTCTAGATAGGTATATTACCAGTGACATTTTTTGCCACATTAAAAGATTAATGATTCTGTTGTGCTACAGAAGATGACAGTGTGATGTGCCCTGCAAGGATATCAAGGAAACACCTGATACATTGTTTAATGTACAATAATGTACATTCACATCATCATATAATCAAAACAATATTTCCATTATTGATATAAATCTACATAAAATGTAAACATTAACATACACATAGATAACATAAACTATGAGAGTGTTACATATTTGAAACAAACCAAAACATACTTTAGGTAATTAGCTACCTAAAAGAAACATCATTGAATGCAACAGCCAGAAGGTACATATAAAAGCAAATGTTTTGCCCACAGGACACGCAGGACAATGTTGTGTACAATACAACCTTGTCAGGTGAGTAGAGGAGGGCTCCAGCAGACCTTGTGTGGCAACCAAAACATGTTTTGATGAGCCCAAAAGCCCGCTACTCTGGCCTCCATGTTCGAACATGTGCCTTACTGAAGCAAATTTGCCCTGGCATTGTTGGATTTCACAGAGGTAGTAACAACCATAGGCACTAAAAGTAAGGCTGCTGAGGGTGCTGCAGCACCTCACCCCCCAAATAACCATGCTAGCATTCTGAATGTGAATGACGAATAAAGATGCCTGTACATTTTGTTTTTATCTTGTCACATTTTCTGGGTGTTCCTACACAGAGGTCAAATGTCAGACTGTGTCTTCTGACAAACTGCTGCTATTTGTTCTAATATGGAAATTGCTGGCTTCTTTCTCTGATAGCAATGTGAGAGGATGTTGTAACATGAACTACATGATAGTCTTACTGAAGTGAAAGAAAAGGCTGCAGGGTGTCATTTTTTGTAATACACAACAGATTTAAAATATCTTTTAATGAACTTTATAAATATTTCAAAATATATAAGTCATTAGGAAAGCACAAACAAATCGGTTTTTGTAATTCTGAAATGTGATGGAAATTAAGATTTCAATACGCTCAAGATATCTATATCTGTATCTGTATCTATATCTATGTCTATATCTATATCTATCTATATCTCTGCTGGCAATATCCTCATGTGGACGTGCACAGATAGGACCACAGACACTGAATATGCTGTTACCGATATATGGTGCTTTATTTTACGGAAAAGTGCAGTCTCAAACGTGTTTCAGACACGGACTGTGTCCTTGATCACTTGGCGACATATTGAAAACCGGGAAATTTAAACAACATAGCACTTCTGGTTAACGTGATCGGCAGAAACATAAACATGAAAGAAATAATCCACATTATGTTACATATTTAAAGGAAGCCTCACTGTTAATACAGCAAATGGCTACAAATTAAATGCGAAAAATAAATGCACATTACCATTAATAATTTATTTATAAAACAAAGCAATTTAGAGATCTAAAAATAGAATCCAAACATTTCCGTTTTGTGCCAAACGCACAAATGCACATATGTCAGATCATTCTGTTTTGTACCTGCGCCCATCACTATGGCATTTAAATGAAATGTGCAAATACATTAATATAAACTTCTACAGGTGGAAAATTCCTTTCTTATGCCTAAGCAACTTCATACGGCACTTTTGTGATGTGCAAATATGCTAATGTAAACTATCTATCTATATCTATATATATAAATAAAAATACTCCGTTAAACCTAAATCCACCTTCGTTCCGATCATGCCACGTGATGCTATCAATATATAGCAAGACATGTTAGTTGACTAAGTAAAGAAACTAAGTCTATCGATAAAAGGTTCAAGAAGAGGAACTAATTTCAAATACAAAAGAACCTCATCAAAAAACTACAAGATCACAATGAGGTCATGATAAACAAATCGGACAAAGGGGGCAACATAGTCCTATGGCCTAGGAATGATTATCTAATTGAAGCTGCTAAATATTTGAATGATGACAAATGCTACAAAAAATCGAACTATCAGCAACTACTATCACTAAATGCGTTATGCCTAAAACATTTGAGTAAATGGTAAAGAGAAAACCTGCTCACCAATGAAGAATGTTTGTACTTGCGGACGTAATTTCCGGGTACCCCCATTACATATTTAATATAAAAAATATACAAAAAGACAACCCCAGTCCCTGGAAGACCCATTATCAGTGCAAGAGGGGGTTTACTAGAAAAAATGTCTGAATATGTGGATTTCTATCTTCATTAATAAGGTACACAAATGATTTTTGGGAAAAAATCAGGGGTATACCATGTTCAGAAGATTACCTACTGGTCACCTTAGATATATGTGCATTATATACTAGCATTAATCACTCAGATGGTACCAATGCAGTACAATTTTTTCAAAGCAGCAGAGCAATAGGACAGCATCATCATGGGAAAATGATTTTGGAAATGATATTATTTTGTTTACCTAATAATTACTTCATCTTCAACAAGGACATATACCAACAGATCAGAGGAGTCGCAATGGGAGCCTGCTTCTCCCCCAGCTATGCATGTTTACATATAGACTGGTGGGAGGAGCAGGTTCTCAAAGTGAAATTCAGGGATGTTTGGGATGAACGCATCATTAGTTGGATGCATTTCATATACAATATCTTTTTTTATTTGGAAAGGGACTAAGGAAACTGCCAACACATTTATTGAGTCCCTAAATACTAATGATCTTAACCTCCAATTCACAGCCGCAGTCAACATTGCATCTATAGATTTTTTAGATGTACAGCTATACTTTGAAAACAACAAAATAGAGACCACTCTTCATAGAAAAAGCACGGCAGGAAACTCCACGCTCCATGCGTCAAGTTTCCATCCTGTACATCTGATTAGGATTATCCCGTACGAGAAATTTCTGAGACTACGCTGAATTTGTAGCACAGAGTCTGCATTTGAGAGCTGTGTACAAGAAAGTAGAAACAGATTCAAAGAGAGAGGCTATAGTGATAAGATCATTAACCAAGCACTAGCCAAAGTAAAAACTCAATCACGTGATGATATGCTGTGCACTAAAAAGATACCGTCATGGTATCCATGAAAATGAGATTCATAACCACTTACAACAGTCAGCATAGAAATATCAGGGCCATAATAAACAAACACTGGCCAATTATACAATCAGATGCTGTATTAAACCAACTGTTTCCTAATCCGTCGCAGTTAACATTCAGGAAATCTAAATCTATGCATAATGCTTTGGTTAGGTCTAGCCATGAGTTGGTCTCTAACAAACTTAAAACCAGTACCATCTGGTTAGCCCCACGTGAGGAAATTTGATTTTCGATCACAATCGCATCGACCTGCCATTTTGTGCTCTGCAGCCATTTTGTATTGCCCTCACTCAGGCAGCACGACGAACGAAGTCTTTTCTGCTTTTCCTGCAATATTGTGTTGAAATAGCCTTGTGCCTCTGTTTACGAAGCTGGTGTTAGAGACGGGCCGAGTACACTAATCCCTGTCTGGTTCCTCTAATCCCTGTCTTAACTATCTGTTGGTTCACACTATTCTCTCCTGACTTTATCTTATCTTCTGGCCTTCGCTGTCCTCCGCTCATATTCTCTCGTTTCACAACTGTCCTCCAAAACACACGAACGTATCTCGCCACCTGCAAGTCAGTTACAGACATGTTAATACCTTAACCTGTGGGAGGGATAGCAAACACCGTTGGAGTAGAGGCTTCTTCGAGTTACTCAATATCTTTGTTTTTCAACCTTTCCTATTGGACATGTTCCGTCTTTACCTTTACCTTATTGGTCCTCTATGTATGTTTTAGGTGTGTTCTTTGTTAATGTATATGTTATCTATGTACTATATAAGATGGTGCGCCACGGAGTGAAGTGGCAGTCTCCAGAGAACATACCGTGTGTACTTCTAGGACAACTGTACTAGCTGCAGCTAATAAAATCTGATCTTTTACGCCGACAGAGTGTCCCCGTGTCTCTGTTAGCTGATGCAGGAGAACCCAGGAGATTAAGGCGTGCCCTGCACCGCCAGGTCCAAAAAGGTTCTGGTTCTTCACACGTAATGGATTCACTAAGTGCAACACATGTCGTGCATGCAAGTTCGGGATCAACACTACCCAATATACCACGGTGTTTGGTCCCGATAAAAGCAAGCTTCAGTATAGGTATAATTGTCGCACTGAGTTTGCTGTCTACGTATTGAGCTGCACATGCGGTTTACAATACGTGGGCAGCACCAAGTTGCAAGTTCATGTGCACATCCTGCATCATTTAAGAGCAATAGTGAATTCTGACATGACCTATCCGGTGGCCAGACATATTAAAACAGTGCATCAAAATAACCTGAATGATCTGAAATATTATGTCATTTCTGCTTTACCCCCTATGAGAAGAGGTGGGAATAGGGAGAAACTTTTGAGACAATTGGAGGCTAAATTCATATTAGAGCTTGACACTAGATCCATTAATGGATTGAACAACGGGGAAGAACTGTACAATTATTTATCATTATTTATTAATTATTTATGATTATTTATTTGATTATTTATAACTGTTCGAAAATGTTTACATCTATTTATGAGATTTAAGGCTCGTTCAAGATAAATTTTAACAAGTGAACTAGTCTAAAGCTATGAATTGAATCAATCATGTGTTTTTACCCCATATCAAAGTATCTCGACTATATCCCTCTTGCTTTTCCTGCCTATCTATATATATGCACTGAATATCATTCATTTCACCGCTTTATATTTCAAACATAAGATAAGATTGCTGATAACCATTCTAAGTTTTTTTTAACTGCACCACATGAAGTATTTTCACTTCAATAATCAGCACCAACACTTTTCAACACTTAATAGCACTTTAAAACAGTATACCCACTGTGACACCTATTAATTAGGTTGTCTTTATAAAGTCCTCATAGACCAGGAGCCTCATCATGAAAGGTCTTGAGATCAAATCTACAGGAACGCATTTAGATCACGAGTGCCAGTGCACTTCGCAATAGGTTAATAATCTCTTAGTTTTACGCTATCAGTTCATGTCCATTATCTCAGTCGATGGAATCATTTGAGAATCCCTATTATAGGTTAATATGATTATTCTGATAATCTAGAGTGGGATCATGTCTAATACCAAGTATTTATACTTTTATGTCATTGCACTGTGTCCAGGATTTTTTAAGGTTCACATTTCGTGCTGGTTACTGCAGCTCACGAAGCATAATACAAAGTAAACTCAAACAACGGGATGATAATATTATATTTGTCTAAACAAGAGAATCATGCGTCATTTTGCACAGGGAGCCAAGTATTGGCACTGTTTTTGTTCGAAAATATGAAAACTGCAATGTGCTCTTTCAGATGTATATTTGATCTAATATGAACTTTTTAACGTTTTGATAATTTACCTTTAAGCTTTTCAACCATACAAACAACAGCAATGCCTATTTTATTAGGAGTCTAAGTGGAGTCTGTTTTTTACTCCTCACTCTGTCACGTGATACATACATGGTGTATGGTGTATAAAAACAACAACAAACTCTATGCTCATCATGTGATCAAGCCCAGTCAGTGGGTGAAAGGCGTCATCAGCCATGTACTGCACTAGCAAAATAAAATAAGCACCTAACTGGAGTCTTTGTCCCGTCTTTAAGCTAGCAGCTGTGGGAGCCTTGGTGAAACATATATATATATATATTCACTGAAAAAACCATAGGTTTCAGGGGCGTTATAGTTAGCTGGACATTTCCCTCATACAAAACCCTAGAAATTCCCCTGTTATAGTTAGTTCAGCTAACTATAACTCGCGCCCCCGCAATGCACTGCTGATGACATCACATATTACATCACTCATGACATGGTCAGTGACATCACTGATGACATCTCAAATGACATCACTGATGACATCACTGATGACATCATCCAGTGAGTATGTGTTTCTGAACAGTTTTATTATGTTTAATATATAAAGGGAAAGGCCTGTTGAAGAATAAGTGGGTGAGAATAAGTGGGTGTATAAGTGTGTGAATGGATGATTTATTAGGTGCGTAACTGACTCTATAAGTGAGTCATTAAATGTATCTTACTGCAGACTAGTGACTAAACTGTGTGACTGTCTGTATGTGTCTGTGTGTTGGTGTATAAGTGGCTGCATGGTTTTGTGAATAGCTATATGAGTGTCTATATGGGTTATTTATTGGTTGTCTGAGTATCTGTATGGGTGCCTGAGTGTTTGTGTGGGTAGGGTGTGTGTGACTCTGTGACTAGATGTGTGAGTGGGTGATTCAGTGGGTGCATGGTTTTAAGAGTGCATCTGTGATGGACTGTATGGTTGGGTGAGTGTACGTTAGGCCTGGGCAAAAATTTCGTTCCGTTCGCGGAAATTGCGATAATTTGACATTTTTGCGTTCCGCGGAGAGCGCGAAAATGTCAAAAATTCCGGTTTCCGCAGCTTGGCGATAATTTGTTTCTTGCTCGCGCTGTAAAATGATACATTCTCGCGCGCGCGCGATCGCCTTACCTGAATCCCTGCGTTCGCCGACAAGTTTTCTTGATCCGGTCGCGTTCTCCATGAGATGTTGTATTGTTTTTAGCCATTTGCGCTGTCTCGCGACAGTTCGCGCCCGCAGTGACGTCATGCGTCGCGCGATCACGTCTTTCTTCTCGCGATCATGCACCGCAAGAACAACTCAAAACAAGATGGCCGCGCCCGCAAGCAACCACATGGGTAAGTTGGCGACCCGCAACCATGCAGAAAATCTCGCGAACATGCCGGAAAAAAACTTCCGCATCTTCGCGATATTTCTGCTTGTTTGCGATAATTTTAAACATTCTCGCGATAATTTGCGAAGGTTAATTCCGCAAATTCCGCCCACCCCTAGTAATTTGGACTGTGATTAATTATTTGCATGACTGACTAGATGTGTCAGTACCTCAATGGATGATTGGTGGTATGTGAGTGTCTATATAGGTATATAAATGCACAGAGTGACTGTAAGTATGAGTGACTGTACAGGTGAGTGAGTGGACATGTATGTAGACCTAAAAGTCAATGAGTGGGTGTGTAGTTATTGGTAGTGGAGTATCTATGGTTGTCAAAATGGCCATTTAAAATTTTGAGTCGGTGTATCAAAAGTTATCTTAGGGTGTGAGAAAATGTACTAATTTATCACATGGAGGACGTCATCAGTGATGTCATCAGTGATGTCATTTGAGATGTCATCAGTGATGTCATCAGGGATGTCACTGACCATGTCATGAGTGATGTAATATGTGACGTCATCAGCAGTGCATTGCGGGGGCGCGAGTTATAGTTAGCTGAACTAACTATAACAGGGGAATTTCTTGGGTTTTGTACGAGGGAAATGTCCAGCTAACTATAACGCCCCTGAAACCTATGGTATTTTCAGTGAATTTCTAAGGTTTTTTAAATGCTAATTCCTAGCTATAACGTGCCTGAAGCCTATGGTTTTTTCAGTGAATTTCAAAGGTTTTTTAAATGCCAATTCCTAACTATAACGTGCATGAAACCTATGTTTTTTCAGTGAATTTCAAAGGTTTTTTAAATGCTAATTCCTATCTATAACTTATCTCTAAAGATATCATGAAAAGCATTCTTTTTTAAAAGTAGGGTGCACATTAGTTTTGTGGAAAAACATCTTTGTGATTGGTTACGAAAAAGCAGTTTCAACGTGGAGTACATATCATAGGATAAAATTTGCTCAGCTCAACCTCACCTGCTACTTGCATTTGGAAGGCACTGTTCGAACTTAAAACAATCGTCAACTTTTAACCTGCACGTGTCATTAAATATTCAAGAAAATGTTACAAAAAAATATCATTAAGTTTTAAAAAATTGATGAACTTTTAACCTGCACGTGTTGTAGAATGTTCTAGAAAGTGTGTTGATAGAATATGTTGCACTTCTGACTACTATGTGTTGTTGAATATTAAAAAAAGGTTCATATGGTAAATTAAAAAGAAACCAATAGAGAAGTTTTGAAACCTAAAAGAATCAAGGAACTATTCTAATTTATTCTTTACAGTATTTATGTGTGCAGCAACAAAATTATAGACACAACAGCACTAGGAAGAGGAGGAAGCAGGGAGTGGGGGGAGAGGGGAGATGGGCAGAATGGCACACATGCACAATTAAGTACAACACACATATAGACTAACAATGGCCAAAATGAAACACACCAACAAGGAGCACAAGTCACACAACCCGCTAACATCACACCACTGAACGAACATAGAAGTGAAAACCACGCTGCATTCATACAGGATGTGTACAAAAGCCAGTCGTTGGAGTTGTGGGATGTCTGCGACCGTGGTCATCATGGATGAGATGCCCAGCATGTGGCACATGGTCGAGTTCACTGTGTGTTATGTTGCCAAACGGCTGCTCCTCCCTCCCACGAGCCCCCACACTTTTGTACCGTGCGCTGTTGTATCTCGTGCACTCGAAAGGCACACCATTGTAATGCCTATTTGCGCATGTCCTGCTACATTCCACCTACAACATCACAGTGCCGTTTGGAGGTGGTGCATGCCACTTTACAACATCGACTGCTGCGGCTCTTGTAGCAGGCCACACCAGAACACAGAGACACACTTACCGCACTTCCTGTACACGGACATGTCCGAGACACCCCGTTCCCCTTGCCGGATAGGCACACCCCTACACTGACCTGTGAACTCCAGACCAGCACACGCCAGTTGTGCATGCAGGAGGATGCGTGCGTAGCTACACATCCAGGCTCACTGCCAACGCTGAGGTGACAGCAGACTGTGATGTTGCAGGGCTCGTGCCTATCATGCTAAGACAATGACCACAGGGACACACTTACTAAGATGTGGGTTTGGGGGGCATTGGCGGTCGGGAGTTGTTGAGATGAGTCTTCTGGCCCTCATGGGTATCCCTGTATCATGCTCATTGACTCTATGGCACCTGTGGGTGTTCTGGTGTGGCTCTTGGCTGTGTTCCCTTTCATGGTGCAGGTAGTTGTCCTGCTTAACACCAGCAGAAAGCAGGTGTAAAATCCCTGGTGCTAACATGTCTTATCGCCGGAATTTGTTTCGCATTGCAATTGGTGTGAAAGTTGTGATGTGATTTTTTTCATGTGCAGAACAATATACGAACTGAGCAGTGTATCTCGTCAAGATCCAGAACCTGATGCACTATTCCCAATCAATATAAATACAATGAGATTTCTTAATAGATTTTGTGTGTACACTGTAAGTGCAGCCAATACCTCAGTGCAATTCAATACAGGATTTTAGTATTTAGAATAAATCGGAAAGGTGCAACTCGTGTCTTTTTGCACGGGAACGGCTACGCTCCATTTCATTATCAGCACTTTAACGGTAGTAAAGTTGAGATAAATCTAACACACTATTCAGAAGTTGGTGCAAACTGCAGATATCACCAGTATTCCAGCGATAAGTGCCCCAAAATTTAACACCATGGAGGACTCCATCAAATAAAAGTAATAAGAACAAGAAAGAGTCACACAGCAGTTAAGAGAACAACCAAAAACGTTATTAATTTTTTTTTCAAACTTTATTTTTTATAATAATAAATATATAAACAGTAAACTATTTTCAAACTTTATTTTTTTATTAACATATATATGAACAATAAACTAATAAACAAAATGTAACAACAATAATACAAAACAACAAGGCAGAACACTCCTGTGGGGACCATGGATGTCAACGACAGACCTGGAAAATCAGAAAGATTGTTAAAAAAAAACCAACATGGTATTCTCAACAAAATACCACAAGAAACAAATCACAGATATATAAAATGCATACAGCTAACAAAATGTTATAAGTTTAACTTACAAAAACTGTAAATGTTGCCGCTTTAAAATATTTATCGAATCTGAGGAATTTTTTTTGCAGAAGGCACCACGCCCACAACGTTTTTCTTCAGTGGTGAGGACATTTTTTACTTTTCCCAAGGGGCAAACAAAGACCAATGCCACCTTCGTCACTCGCAAGATTTGCCAAAGAGTTCTGTTACAAGGGGATCCTAACAAAAAATACTCGTGCGGCCCAGCAAGTATGATGAAACACCTAAGGACCCTTTATCCAAACAATCTTGCACGAGAAGAGTGCAAACAGATGAGAAACACTCCTGTTCTGTATCTGTAAAAAAGAATCACAAATAAATGTATATTAATAACTTTCACATTTATACTATTCCATTACTGTACAAACACATTTCATATAAAAACTGACTAAGAAACTATAGCCCTGAACCACAAGTGTGACGATCGTTAAAACACTACATGCATAATGCATACTACTTTGAAGCAGTTCATGCCCTAAAGCCTACCTCACTAAAAGACTACATGCTAACTGACTAAATGATTACAGTACTATAAGGAGACACACTGGGTGAGTGACAGGGTGTTTGCTAGAAGAGTATGAATACTAACTAGGGAATAGAAGGTGTGAAACACAACTGTGTAGGTGATTAGAGGGCTGCATCCATACTGCATAGGCATTTAAAGCAGTCCATGTGCTAAGGCATGGCTCACTGCATGACTACTTGGGTACTGACTGAATGATTAGAGTACAGCAAGGAGAGTGCCTAGGTGAATTTATAAGTGCTAGGCTTTTCGCACAGGGAATGGATTAGTACTTGGTACTGAATGGGTCACTAGAGGAGAGCAAAGGCAGTGACAAGTGCTGGACTGTATGGATACTGACTAGGAAATTGAAAGTGTGAAAGACAAGTGTCTAGGTGGTTAGAAGACTGCATGCATAGTGCATAGGGGTTTGAAGCAGTCCATGTGCTAAGGCCTGACTCAGTGTATTAATACTTAGGCACTGACTGAATGATTAGAGTACTGCAAAGATAGTATCTTGGTGAATTTATAAGTGTTTGGGTTTTAGCACAGTGAATGGATTAGTACATGGTGCTGAATGGGTCACTAGAGGACTGCAAAGGGAGTGACAGGATATTTCCTGGAAGTGTATGGATACTGACTAGGGAATTGAAGGTGTGAAAGACAAGTGTATAGGTGGTTAGAGGACTGCATGCATAGTGGATGGGGTTTGAAGAAGTCCATGTGCTAAGACCTGGCTCAGTGCATGAATACTTAGGCAGTGACTGAATCATTAGAGTACTGCAAGGAGAGTGCCTGGGTGAATTTATTAGGGTTTGGCGCAGTGAATGGATTAGTACATGATGCTGAATGGGTCACTAGAGGAGTGTAACGGCAGTGACAGGGTGTTTGCTGGAAGTGAACGGATACTGACTGGGGAATTGAAGGTGTGAAAGACAAGTGTATAGGTGGTTAGAGGACTGCATGCATAGTGGATGGGGTTTGAAGAAGTCCATGTGCTAAGACCTGGCTCAGTGCATGAATACTTAGGCAGTGACTGAATCATTAGAGTACTGGAAAGAGAGTGTCTTGGTGAATTTATAAGTGTTTGGGTTTTGGCACAGTGAATGGATTAGTACATGCTGTTGAATGGGTCTCTAGAGGACTGCAAAGGAAGTGACAGGATGTTTCCTGGAAGTGTATGGATACTGACTAGGGAATTGAAGGTGTAAAAGACAAGTGTATAGTAGGTTAGAACACTACATGCATACTGCATAGACATTTGAAGCAATCTATTTGGTACTTAGAAACTGACTAAATCCTAGGACAGTGCTTAGGTAAAACTTTTAAATTTTCAGTTCTGCCACAGTGAACAGAATAGTACATGGTACTGCACCTTAGTGTCAAACCCTGACTCATTTTATCAAAGCATAAGCAAAGACTGGCTTCTAATGCTACTAAAACTTGACAACATGACTGGTTTTAAAACAGTTATCTGTCAGCAAATTCACAATGTTACCAAATGCTTCTCTCACAGTGGTTCCCAAATGCACACAGACTCACTGTGTGATTCTAGAAAACAACCACTATAACCAGGAGTTTACCAAAAATCATTCACTACTGTGGAAGTCGTAAGGGAACTGCACACAATCTTCATATTTCAGGACTGCACTTTTGTGTCAAAGCCTGACTCATTTAATCAAAGCATAAGCAAAGACTGGCTTCTAATGCTACTAAAACTTGACAAAATGACCGGTTTTAAAAGAGTTATCTGTCAGCAAATACACGATGTTACCAAATGCTTCTCTCACAATCCTTATCCAAATGCACACAGACTCACAGTGGCATTTTAGACAAGCAACACTATCCTAGGAGTTTACCAAAACTCATTCACTAGTCTGGAAGAGTTAATGGTACTGCACACAATCTACATATTTAAGTACAGCACATCAGTGTCAAAGCACGACTCATTTAATCAACGCATAAGCAAAGACTGGATTCTAATGCTACTAAAACTTTACAACATGACAGGTTTTAATACAGTTATCTGTCAGCAAATACATGATGTTACCAAATGCTTCTCTCACACTGATCCCAAATACACACTAACTCACAGTGTGATTCTAGACAAGCACCACTATCCCTAGGAGTTTACCAAAACTCATTCACTACAGTGCAAGTGGTAAGGGAACTGCACACAATCTACATATTTCACAATTGCAATTTACTGTCAATGCCTGACTCATTTAATGAAAGCATAAGCCATAACTGTCTTCTAATGCTACTAAAACTTGACAACATGACATGTTTTAAAACAGTTATCTGTCAGCAAATACACGATGTTACCAAACACTTCTCTCACAGTGGTTCCCAAATGCACACAGACTCACAGTGTGATTCTAGACAAACAACACTATCCCTAGCAGATTACCAAAACTCATTCACTACTGTGGAAGTGATAAGGGAACTGCACACAATCTTCATATTTCAGGACTGCACTTTTGTGTCAAAGCCTGACTCGTTTAATCAAAGCATAAGCAAAGACTGGCTTCTAATGCTACTAAAATTTGACAACATGACCGGTTTTAAAACAGTTATCTATCAGCAAATACACGATGTTACCAAATGCTTCTTTCACAATCCTTACCCAAATGCACACAGACTCACAGTGTGATTTTAGACAATCAACACTATCCTAGGAGTTTACCAAAACTCATTCACTAGTCTAGAAGAGTTAATGGTACTAAACACAATCTACATATTTAAGTACAGCACATCAGTGTCAAAGCATGACTCATTTAATCAACGCATAAGCAAAGACTGGATTCTAATGCTACTAAAACTTCACAACATGAGAGGTTTTAAAAAAGTTATCTGTCAGCAAATATGTTTTACACACTTATTCCCCTTGCTTCTTCAGCCTCGCTTCTACCGAGGCAGAAAATGGCCGCCAACAGTTCCTGGTTTCGAATGTAGAGAGACACTCGACAGCCAATTAGCATTCAGCTAAGGTGCCCGCTCGGTTCGGGGAGGGTGCGCGTACGGTGCGGGTAGGGTCCGTGAATCCTCCCCGGCCATAGATATCACTAACTTTTTTACCCTAATTTTCTCAGGAACTACTGAACAGATTCACACCATTTATGCAAAAGGCACGAGTCTGATCTGAGTAATATATATATATTATCTACTGGCGGTCGCCAGTAGATAGTTATAGTTAGGACCTATTTTCCATAGGAAATCCGCAACATTCTATTCCCAATAAGTCTGGCGCCGATTGACGAATCTTCGCGGAATTTTCCAAACTCTTGGCCAGCTCCGCTCCGCTCCTACCCTGAAAGTTTTGTGGTGATTTGTCAAGCGGGGCCGAGAAAAAAGGGGGTCCCCAAACGCGTTTTCCCCATGCAATTTCCCATAGGATCTGTTGTCACAGCTACAGCCCGAACTGCTGAACGGAATTACACCAAATTTAGCAAAGAGGTAGTCCTCAGTTCAGACTCGTGCCTTTTACATAAATGGGGTGAATCTGTTCAGTAGTTCCTGAGAAAATGAGGGTAAAAAAGTTAGTGATATCTGTGGCCAGGGAGGATCCGCGCACCCTACCCACACAGTAAGCGCACCCATCCCCAAACCAAGCGCGCACCCTGACGATCACGCGCTGAATGCTAATTGACTGTCGAGTGTCCGTCTACATTCAAAACCAGGAACTGTTGGCGGCCATTTTCTGCCTCGGTAGAAGCAAGGCTGAAGAAGCAAGGGGAATAAGTGTGTAAAACATATAAAGGGGGCAGAGTGGAAATACTCTGACCCTCTAGATCTGGGGCCCCCTTTTGAAAAAAAAAAATAAACGGCGAAATGCGCGCATGGTGCGCGCATCCTATCGCGTTGGGTGCATGGATTCTCTCGCGTTGGGTGAGCGGTTCCTAACGTGTTGGGTGCGCAGATCCAAGGAAAAAAAAAATGACATTTTTGGGAGATAAACATCAAGCTTAATTGTTTTGTTCTTGAGTGGCTCTAAAAAGAGCCATTGTGTTCATTGAGAGTTTTTGGTACTTATAAGTAAGTACCTAAACAGAGTCTAAAGTTGTTGAGGAAGACTCTGTTTCCTTCATCAGTAAAGTGTACTCCATCTCTCCTATACATCTCTTGCATATGAAAGCACAGATTGTTATTGAAAATGGACCCCATTCTATAGTCTCGGAGAAAAGCAGAAACAGATTTATTCACATGTTTCCTAGCTTTCTCAATTTGTGGACAAAAATTATCGGACCAGTTCCATTTCTGCCTTTGGCATATGGTGGAATACACAAAGGCAGTTTTGGGGAAAAGTGAAATCAGTTCTGCAAAGGTGTCCTTCATAAGCATTTCCAGACCTACCCCAGTCAAAGTGCCTAGGTCATTGCCACCACAGCGCACTATTATGAGGTCAGGGTGTTGGATATGCATGAAGGATTTCACCAATGGCATCAATTGGTGCCACTTTAACCCTCTCTGTCCAATCCATTTAATGTCTACATTTGGCAAACCTAGGTCTTTGTGAATGCCTTTGTTTTCTGCATAACTTTGGCTCCAGAAAATATAGCTGTGTCCCACAATCCACACTCTAAGCATCTTGAAAGGAGGTCTGGGTGCATTCAGATGGTCTCTGTAAATTAAATGGCAGTTTGGAAAGTAAGATTTTTCTAAAATGGTGGCTAAGATGCAGTTTTGAAAAAAGACAAGAAATCATTGGTTGTTTGACAACCTTCTACATTGAAAGGTAGGGTGCATATTTCTGTTTTTTTAAACGCATGATTCTTATTGGTTAACAAAAACTGAATGTAAGGAACATTATATATGATAAGCTGATATGTTGAAAAGTCAAGCACACTTGCTGTCTTGATTAGCAACATTGTGTGCTGAACGTGTGACCTGTGTGCTCAGTACAGTGTTCCATGACCTATTTCTATGGTAACAGGCAGAAGGCAGATTGGGGGAAGGGTTCAAATGTATGTCATTTGGAAAGGGTTGAAATGTTTAACCAATAGAAATGTGTGTTTGGTTTTGAATTTGTGTGGGAAGGAATATGATTTGATGTTTACATGTATATGTGGGGAAAATGAGAGGGAAACTTTGCCATTCTTTGGTTTTGCTGACAGGTGCACAGTGCAGAGATTCTGTATAAGAAAATCTGGTGTGTGACTGATATACTTCTTAATCTACAAAACTTCTTGAACGGTGAGTTATTTAATTGAGAGGAGGTCTTTTGTGATAAGCATTTGTGTTTTCATGTGTTTGCAGGGAGATAACTGTGCTGTTTTTATATTTTGGTACAATTAGAAATCAGTGATTGTTTAGGAATTTGTGAAATGAGTTATGTTTCTACACTAAAATATAGTACTCCTTCTAGATGAAGAAATGTGTTTTGGTATAGTGCAAGGGATAGTGTTGTTTGTCTAGAATCACACAGTGAGTCTGTGTGCATTTGGGAGTCACTGTGAGAGAAGCATTTGGTAACATCATGTATTTGCTGACAGATAACTGTTTTAAAACATGTCATGTTGTGAAGTTTTAGTAGCATTAGAAACCAGTCTTTGCTGATGCATTGATAAAATGAGTCATGTTTTAACACTAATGTGCTGTACTTTAATATGTAGATTGTGTGCAGTCCCCTTACCCCTTCCACAGTAGTGAATGAGTTTTGGTAAGCTGCTAGGGATAGTGTTGCTTGTCTAGAATCACACTGTGAGTCTGTGTGTATTTGGGAACCACTGTGAGAGAAGCATTTGGTAACATCGTGTATTTGCTGACAGATAAATGTTTTAAAACCTGTCTTGTTGTCAAGTTTCAGTAGCATTAGAAGGCAGTTTTTGCTTATGCTTTGATTACATGAGTCAGGCTTTGACACTAAAGTGCAGTTCTGAAATATGTAGTTTGTGTGCTGTCCCCTTACCTCTTCCACTGTGGTGAATGAGTTTTGGTAAACTCCTAGGGATAGTGGTGCTTGTCTAGAATCACACTGTGAGTGTGTGTGCTTTTGGGAACCGCTGTGAGAGAAGCATTTGGTAACATCATGTATTTTCTGACAGATAACTCTTTTAAAACCTGTCATGTTGTCAAGTTTTAGTAGCATTAGACGCCAGTCTTTGCTTATGCATTGATAAAATGAGTCTTGCTTTGACACTAATGTGCTGTACTTTAATATGTAGATTGTGTGTAGTCCCCTTACCTCTTGCACAGTAGTGAATGATTTTGGTAAGCTGCTAGGGATAGTGTTGCTTGCCTAGAATCACACTGTGAGTCTGTGTGCATTTGGGTAAGGATTGTGAGAGAACCATTTGGTAACATCGTGTATTTGCTAACAGATTACGGTTTTAAAATCTGTCTTGTTGTAAAGTTTTAGTAGCATTAGAAGGCAGTTTTTGCCTATGCTTTGATTAAATGAGTCAGGCTTTGATACTAAAGTGCAGTTCTGAAATATGTAGATTGTGCGCAGTCCCCTTACCCCTTTCACAGTAGTGAATGAGTTTTGGTAAACTCCTAGGGATAATGGTGCTTGTCTAGAATCACACTGTGAGTCTTTGTGCATTTGGGCACCACTATGAGAGAAGCATTTGGTAACATCGTGTATTTGCTGACAGATAACTGTTTTAAAACCTGTCATGTTGTCAAGTTTTAGTAGCATTAGAAGCCAGTCTTTGCTGATGCATTGATAAAATGAGTCGTGCTTTGACAGTAATGTGCTGTACTTTAATATGTAGATTGTCTGCAGTCCCCTTACCCCTTGCACAGTAGTGAACGAGTTTTGGTAAACTGGTAGGGATAGTTTTGCTTGTCTAGAATCACACTGTGAGTCTGTGTGCATTTGGGAACCACTGTGAGAGAAGCATTTGGTAACATTGTGTATTTGCTGACAGATAACTGTTTTAAAACCTGTCTTGTTGTCAAGTTTTAGTAGTATTAGAAGACGGTTTTTGCTTATGCTTTGATTAAATGAGTCAGGTTTTGACACTAAAGTGCAGTTCTGAAATATGTAGCTTGTGTGCAGTCCCCTTACCCCTTCCACAGTAGTGAATGAGTTTTGGTAAACTTCAAGGGATAGTGGCGCTTGTCTACAATCACACTGTGAGTCTGTGTGCATTTGGAAACCACTGTGAGAGAAGCATTTGGTAACATCATGTATTTGCTGACAGATAACTCTTTTAAAACCTGTCATGTTGTCAAGTTTTAGTAGCAATAGAAGTCAGTCTTTGCTTATGCATTGATAAAATGAGGTATGCTTTGACACTAATGTGCTGTACTTTAATATGTAGATTGTCTGCAGTCCCCTTACCCCTTGCACAGTAGTGAATGAGTTTTAGTAAACTGGTAGGAATAGTGTTGCTTGTCTAGAATCACACTGTGAGTCTGTGTGCATTTGGGAACCACTGTGAGAGAAGCATTTGGTAGCATTGTGTATTTGCTGACAGATAACTGTTTTAAAACCTGTCTTGTTGTCAAGTTTTAGTAGCATTTGAAGGCAGTTTTTGCTTATGCTTTGATTAAATGAGTCAGGCTTTGACACTAAAGTGCAGTTCTGAAATATGTAGTTTGTGTGCAGTCCCCTTACCTCTTCCACTGTAGTGAATGAGTTTTGGTAAACTCCTAGGGATAGTGGTGCTTGTCTAGAATCACACTGTGAGTGTGTGTGCTTTTGGGAACCACTGTGAGAGAAGCATTTGGTAACATCATGTATTTTCTGACAGATAACTCTTTTAAAACCTTTCATGTTGTCAAGTTTTAGTAGCATTAGAAGCCAGTCTTTGCTTATGCATTGATAAAATGAGTCATGCTTTGACACTAATGTGCTGTACTTTAATATGTAGATTGTGTGTAGTCCCCTTACCTCTTGCACAGTAGTGAATGAGTTTTGGTAAGCTGCTAGGGATAGTGTTGCTTGCCTAGAATCACACTGTGAGTCTGTGTGCATTTGGGTAAGGATTGTGAGAGAACCATTTGGTAACATCGTGTATTTGCTGTCAGATTACGGTTTTAAAATCTGTCTTGTTGTAAAGTTTTAGTAGCATTAGAAGGCAGTTTTTGCCTATGCTTTGATTAAATGAGTCAGGCTTTGATACTAAAGTGCAGTTCTGAAATATGTAGATTGTGTGCAGTCCCCTTACTCCTTCCACAGTAGTGAATGAGTTTTGGTAAACTCCTAGGGATAATGGTGCTTGTCTTGAATCACACTGTGAGTCTGTGTGCATTTGGGCACCACTATGAGAGAAGCATTTGGTAACATCGTGTATTTGCTGACAGATAACTGTTTTAAAACCTGTCATGTTGTCAAGTTTTAGTAGCATTAGAAGCCAGTCTTTGCTGATGCATTGATAAAATGAGTCATGCTTTGACAGTAATGTGCTGTACTTTAATATGTAGATTGTCTGCAGTCCCCTTACCCCTTGCACAGTAGTGAACGAGTTTTGGTAAACTGGTAGGGATAGTGTTGCTTGTCTAGAATCACACTGTGAGTCTGTGTGCATTTGGGAACCACTGTGAGAGAAGCATTTGGTAACATTGTGTATTTGCTGACAGATAACTGTTTTAAAACCTGTCTTGTTGTCAAGTTTTAGTAGCGTTTGAAGGCAGTTTTTGCTTATGCTTTGATTAAATGAGTCAGGCTTTGACACTAAAGTGCAGTTCTGAAATATGTAGCTTGTGTGCAGTCCCCTTACCCCTTCCACAGTAGTGAATGAGTTTTGGTAAACTTCAAGGGATAGTGGCGCTTGTCTACAATCACACTTTGAGTCTGTGTGCATTTGGAAACCACTGTGAGAGAAGCATTTGGTAACATCATGTATTTGCTGACAGATAACTGTTTTAAAACCTGTCATGTTGTCAAGTTTTAGTAGCAATAGAAGTCAGTCTTTGCTTATGCATTGATAAAATGAGTTATGCTTTGACACTAATGTGCTGTACTTTAATATGTAGATTGTGTGTAGTCCCCTTACCCCTTGCACAGTAGTGAATGAGTTTTAGTAAACTGGTAGGAATAGTGTTGCTTGTCTAGAATCACACTGGGAGTCTGTGTGCATTTGGGAACCACTGTGAGAGAAGCATTTGGTAACATCGTGTATTTGCTGACAGATAACTGTTTTAAAACCTGTCTTGTTGTCAAGTTTTAGTAGCGTTTGAAGGCAGTTTTTGCTTATGCTTTGATTAAATGAGTCAGGCTTTAACACAAAAGTGCAGTCCTGAACTATGTAGATTGTGTGCAGTTCCCTTACCACTTCCACAGTAGTGAATGAGTTTTGGTAAACTCCTAGGGATAGTGGTTGTTGTCTAGAATCACACTGTGAGTCTGTGTGCATTTGTGTAACCACTGTGAGTGAAGCATTTGAGCACTTCATTTCTTTGAATATGCATAACTGCTTAAAAAATTTCCTGTTCTCAAGTTTAGGTAGAATTAAAAGTTAGTCATTCCTTATGTATTCACCGAGGAACTGTCCTTGCAATACTGTAAACATTCAGTTAATATTCAAGTAGTAATGGAGTGAGGCAGGCCTTTGCACATGCATTGTTTCAAATGCCTATCTACTATGCATGCATTTCTCTAACCATCTACATAGTTCTCTTTCATACCTTTAATTCCACAGTCAGTATCCATACACTTCAAGCAAACACCCTGTCAGCACCATGTACTAATCCATTCACTGCGCAAAAACGCATACAATTATAAATTCTCCCAGGCACTCTCTTTGCAGTACTTTAATAATTTATTCAGTGTCTAGGTACTCATGGTGTGAGCCAGGCCTTTCAACATGGACTGCTTTAAACCCTATACAGTATGCATACAGGCTTCTAGTCACCTACACACTTGTCTTTCACTTCTTTAATTAACTAGTCAGTATCAATATATTTCAATAAACATCTTGTCAGTCATCTTGCACTCATCCAGTGACTGATTCAGTACCATGTACTATTCTCTTCACTGCGCCAGAACTTAAAATTTAAAAGTTTTACCCAGGCACTGTCCTAGCAGTAGTCTAATGATTTAGTCAGTTTCCAAGTACTCATGTTGTGAACCATGCATTACCACATAGACTGCTTCAAATGTCTGTGCAGTATGCATGCAGTCTTCTAACATACTATACACTTGTCTTTAACAGCTTCAATTCCCCAGTCAGTATCCATGTACTTCCAGCAAACATTCTGTCACTCCCCTTGCATGTTCCAGTGACCCATTCAGCACCATGTAGTAATGCATTCACTGCGCCAAAACTGAAACACTTATAAATTCACCCAGGCACTCTTATTGCAATAGTAAAATCATTCAGTTAGTACCCAAGTACTAACGGAGTGAGACAGGCCTTGCACATAGATTGATTCAAACTTGTTTCCACCATGCATGGAGGCCTCTAAGTACCAACACAATTGTCTTTCAGACCTTCAATTTCCCAGTCAGTATCTATAAACTCCAATAAACACTCTGTCACTTCAATTGCACACATCCACTGACTCATATGGCACTAAGTACTAATCTATTCACTGCACCAAAACCAAAAAACTTAAAAAGATTCACCCAGTCACTCTTTTTGTAGTACTGTAATGATTTCAGTCAGTACTCAGGTAGTTTTGCAGTGATCCAAGTGTTACTGGACTGTTTTAAACATCTATCTACTATGCATGTAGGTCTCTAGCCACCTACAAACTTGTCTTTCACACCTTCAATATTACAGACAGTATTCATACAGTTCCCACACACACTGTGTCACTCTCCTTATACTTCTCCAGTGACCCATTCAGCACCATGTACTAATCCATTCACTGTGCCAAATTCTAAACACTTATAAATTCACCCAGGCACTCTCCTTGCAGTACTCTAATCATTCAGTAAGTACCCAAGTACTCATGCAGTGAGCCAGGCCTTAGCATATGGACTACTTCAAACGCCTATGCACTATGTATGCAGTTCTCTAACAATCTACACACTTCTCTTTCACACCTTCAATTCCCCAGTCAGTATAGATACACTCCAGCAAATACCTTATCACTCCCCTTGCACTCCTCCAGTGACCCATTCAGCACCATGTACTAATGTATTTACTACACCAAAAGCCAACCACTTATAAATTCACCCAGGCACTCTCTTTGCAGTACTCTAATCATTCTGTCAGTACCCAAGTATTCATGCATTGAGTCAGGCCTTAGCACATAGACTGCTTCAAACGCCTATTCACTATCCATGCAGTCCTCTAACCACCTACACAGTTGTTTTTCACACCTTCAATTCCCCAGTCTTCATTCATTCACTTCCAGCAAACACCCTGTCACTCCTTTTGTACTCCTCTAGTGACCCATTCAGCACCATGTACTAATCCATTCACGGTGCCAAAACCCAAACACTTATAAATTCACCCATGCACTCTCCTTGCAGTACCGTAATCATTCAGTCAGTACCCAAGTACTCATTCAGCGACCCAAGCCTTAGCACATGGACTGCTTCAAGCCCCTATCCACTATGCATGCAGTCCTCTAACCACCTACACACTTGTCTTTCACACCTTCAATTCCCCAGTCAGTATAGATACACTCCAGCAAACACCTTATCACTCCCCTTGCACTCCTCCAGTGACCCATTCAGCACCATGTACTAATGTATTTACTGCACCAAAAGCCAACCACTTATAAATTCACCAAGGCACTCTCCTTGTAGTACTCTAATCATTCAGTCAGTGCCCAAGTATTCATGCACTGAGCCAGGCCTTAGCACATGGACTACTTCAAACGCCTATCCACTATGCATGCAGTCATCTAACCACCTACACACTTGTCTTTCACACCTTCAATGCCCCAGTCAGTATATATACACTCCAGCAAACACCCTGTCACTCCCCTTGCACTTCTCTAGTGACCCATTCAGTACCATGTACTAATCCATTCACTGCGCCAAAACCCAAACACTAATAAATTCACCCATGCACTCTCCTTGCAGTACTGTAATCATTCAGTCAGTACCCAAGTACTCATTCAGCGACCCAAGCCTTAGCACATGGACTGCTTCAAACACCTATCCACTATGCATGCAGTCCTCTAACCACCTACACACTTGTCTTTTACACCTTCAATTCCCCAGTCAGTATATATACACTCCAGCAAACACCCTGTCACTCCCCTTGCACTCCTCCAGTGACCCATTCAGCACCATGTACTAATGTATTTACTGCACCAAAAGCCAACCACTTATAAATTCACCCATGCACTCTACTTGCAGTACTGTAATCATTCAGGCAGTACCCAAGTACTCATGCAGTGAGCCAGACCTTAGCACATGGACTGCTTCAAACGCCTATCCACTATGCATGCAGTCCTCTAACCACCTACACACTTGTCTTTCACACCTTCAATTCCCCAGTCAGTATTCATACACTTCTAGCAAACACCCTGTCACTCACCCAGTATGTTTCCTTATAGTACTGTAATCATTCAGTCAGTTAGCATGTAGTCTTTTAGTGAGGTAGGCTTTAGGGCATGAACTGCTTCAAAGTAGTATGCACTATGCATGTAGTGTTTTAACCATTGTCACACTTGTGCTTCAGGGCTATAGTTTCTTAGTCAGTTTTTATATAAAATGTGTTTCTACAGTAATAGAATAGTATACATTTGAAAGTTATTAATATACATTTATTTGTGATTCTTTTTTACAGATACTGTTTTTCAACGTTAAAATAGAGAAATCATGCCAGAAAAAAAAAGAAAAAGAAACAGGAGGATTACTTAAAGAAACATCAACCACAAGTATTGAATGTACAAGATAATGTGGCTAAAAGGAACAAATCTTCTGATAAGATCACAAAGCAATTTATTAAAAATGTTTGTAGGACCAAACAGAATGTACATAATGCTGGAACTACTGAAAATGCTTCAACTAAGAACAAAATTCAAAATAAGAGGAAAAGCAAAAAAGCAAATGGTCAGTCAAAGGAGATAAAGTATGGTAAAAGAAGGCAAAATCAGTCTAAGGAATTACGCAAAAAAATATTTTACAAGAGAGTAGTGCATAATTTGCTGAAAGATGTGAAGAAATATAAAAAGAGAGCTTTATTTTATAAAAAGAAGAAGCATATTGAAAACATTGTGGAAAAGGCTTTTGAAATAAAAAGGAAACTGTTTATTTTAGTATTAAACAGAATTCGATCACTAGGTAAACCAATCCATGTAATGAAGGCCAAAAGTAGGAGGAAAAGAGTTATTAATAAATAAAAAAATTGTGATTTTTTTTGGGAGAATGGAAACACAGTTCCAGTTCAGAGCCTTTTTTTATCGAAGAGAGTTATTCACAGAGCGAAAAATTATTGTATGCAGTTGACACCAGTGGTAGAGGTTATGAGGTTAGAGACGGTTGTCCAATTGAGAAAGAGAAAATGGTTGAAAGAAATGCAGAAGAAGTGATAGCAGATGAAGTTTTAGGGAAACGTGCTAAAAACCCTGTGTACACTTGAGATTGCAGTAGTATTTGCAGTGTACGACAGGAATCTATTGAAAAATGATGTAGTTTTTTACGAGCCTATACTAAAAAAAGTGTAAAACAAAAGATTAAGCTGTTGCAAGGACTAGACCCTTGCAGAGTTAGAAAACATACTGGTTTGCAAGGTCATTCTCTGGCTTGTCTTTCTAGGAAAGTTTGTCAAAGTGTTTTTCACCATTTCAGAATGCTGGCAGTACATCATACTCAAATGCGGAAGTTAGTGAGAAGTTTGTATTATGCAAAAAGTCCAGCACTAAAGTTAAGTGAGTTGAACAGTGCTCTTTTGCGTGGGTCAGTATCAGATGTGAAGCAGGTTTTTGATGATATTGAGTTTTGTTACTTTGGTTCTCAGCAAGAGAGTGAAGAAACTGACACATTAGTAGAACAAAATGTTGAAGACAATGTACAACCTATAATTACAGAAAAATTTGAGGATGAAATCACAAAGTTTAAGATAATTTCAGGTGAAAGACCAAATGTTTCTTGTATTTGTTGTCAGCGAAGTCACTATAAAAATCAGACTAAGGGTGTCAATCTGTATTTAAAAAGTGAAATAGAAGATAATGATAAGTGGATGGAATTTGCAACTTATTTGTTGGTAGAGAACTGTTTTGATTTGGGATCTGAGCAGCGTATTTGCAAATATTGTTATAACAAATTAGATGAGAATAAAATGCCTGCTAGAGCTGTTCATAATAATCTAGAGTTGGTTGCTAATCCACCAGAGCTAATAGATTTAAATACGTATGAGTCTATTCTCATACAATGTGTTCACCCGTTTCAGACTATTGTTCGTATGGAGCCCAAAACAGATAAATTACCTCCATCAGAGTTGCAAAGAGGATTGAAAGGAAGAGTTGTGTATTTACCGTTAGATTTAAGGAAAAATATTGAAACTATTGGTGTAGACCATGCAAAAAATGAGCCACTAGTCATTCTAGTTAATGGTGTTCCTACTAAGAATAAGAAAATTTGGCAAGAGTTAGTGGATGTTAGAAAAGTGCAAAAGGCGTCATTGTATCTGTTAAAAAATAATGAGTACTATAGAAATGTGTTTGTTGGAGAAGAAGAAATAGATTTAGAAGAAGATACTGAAACAATAAGTGGACAAATAGAAAAAGTGGACATGTCCAGATCTGAAGAGATCTATGAACATTACAGTGTACATCCACTTCATTCCAAAGAGGTGATGGGGAATATAATTGAGTTGTTTCAAATGAAAAAAGCAACAGGAAGTCCCATGAGTGTATGGGAAGAGAGCTTGGAAGCTCGTTGTTTCCCGCAGTTGTTTCCAACAAGAAAAGGTGGACAATATGATGAACGTCCTGTGCAGATTCCTGCATCTGAATATCGGACAGCAAGTTTATATGCAGAAGATCCAAGATTTCGACAATGTATACCTTATATGTTTCATCTTCTGTTTGAAAGTGACTTGTCTGGACTTTCATGTGCAGTAAATCACATTTTAAAAACTGGAATCCATCTTCACAATGTAACTGCAAATGATTTTATGGATAAAGTGCATCAGAGAGATGATCATTTAGAATCTCAGTTGATTAATCTGATGGCATGTCAGCGTGGGACTAATGAATATTGGTACCGTCGACATGGAGAACTGAAATGTATGCTACGGAACTTGGGAACTCCTACATGGTTTGTTACACTAAGCTGTGCTGTGTATGCTTGGGATGCTTTACTTGAATTTCTTCGAGAGGCAAATTCCAATATAAAAAATATTGAATACAAGACACCTGGAGAATTGTGCTCTTTGGATCCTGTCAATGTATGCAGATATTTCAATCATAGATTTGAAGCTATGATGTCTTTCATCTGCAATAAAACAAATCCTCCTCTTGGAGAAGTTGTGGATTTCTTTTGGAGAAAGGAGTATCAAGCAAGAGGTGCGCCTCATATACATATGTTGTTATGGATCAAGGATGCCCCCAAATTTGGAACAGATTCAGATGAAACTGTTTTGTCTTTCATTGAAGATTATGCTACATGTGCTCTTCCCAATAACAGAGAAGATAAAAACTTAAAACAACAAGTCTTACGATTTCAAAGCCACAGGTGTGGAAAATACTGTTGACGAAAGAACAAATCAAAGCATAAGTTCTATACCAAATGTCGTTTTGGATTTCCATGTCCTGTATTATCCAAAGAAAGAGTGAACAGTTTTATGTCAGCTATGCGACATACCATCACAAGAAAGTCTCAGAAAAACACCCACAACTTAAGAAGAAGCGAATAATCGAAATACATAAATGACTACAATCCAGTTATTTTATCCATGTGGAACACTAACATGGATATTCAGTATGTTGCGGACATTTCCATTGCTGTTGCTCGATATGTAACGTCTTACATTACTAAATCAGAAAAGACTGAATTGAAAGAAATGTGTGAAGCGATTTCTCACGAGAAGACTCTAAGTAAGTTTCAGTTTGAAGATGTTATCGCATTGTGAAATTGGAGCATAGGAATGTTCAGATCGGTTATCATTTGCAAGTCTATATTCCAAAAGTAGAAGAATCATTCGGGTGAGTCTAGGTCTTGCAGGAATGCGAAATCGGGTACTGAAATCTGTTCAAGAAATTGAATATTTAGCAGAAAATGAACAAGAAAGTACAGATATTTTGAAAACGAATATGTTGGACACATACTACCCAAATAGAAGTCATCATCTTGAGAACATGTGTCTCTATGTAGTGCTGCAAAACTACACTTTTAAACGGAATACTACAGGGAACATCAATGATGGAAAATATGCAGTGATTGGTTCCGAAGGATGTCTGGTGAAACAAAGGAAAGGAAATTTAATGAATCACAGGAAACTGAGTTGCGACACTGCTGACAAAAGGGAATTTTACTATGTAGCCCTTTTGCAAATGTTCAAACCATGGCATTCAGAACTGGAATTACTTGGAGATTTTCCCAGCTATGAAGATTCATTTAATGCTTCTAAAGATAGCATACAATGCAGTGCTTTCGCAAATTATGTCAAAATGTTGAATGATGAAATTGATCAAGAAGCTACAATTGCAGCTGAGATTGCTAGAGACAGTTCTCAAGACAGTCAAAGTTCTGCTGCACTGAGTCAATATCCACTAGGACAACAAATTGTTGAAAATGAAGCAGCGATTGCAATGAATGAGGTGGAAACAGCAATGTATCAAGCTCAAGAAGATGCAATGCAGTTAGGAAACTTGGAAGAACAACTAAATGTTGAACAGAAACAAATATATCAGCAAGTGAAAGAGCATATTGACCATGGATTACTTCATGAAAAGAGAGGGTGCTCGTGTAAATCATTTCAACCTATCTGAATGTATGTGAGTGGTCAAGCTGGAACAGGAAAAAGTTTCTTAATTAAAGTAATTACAAGTTATCTGCAGAAAACAACTGATTCGCATTTGTCTTGTGTTGTCACTGCTCCAACTGGGTTGGCAGCACATAACATTAAAGAAATTACTTTACATCGTTTACTAATGCTGCCAGTAGAGCATGAGAACAAATTGGAATACCACAAGCTATCTGGAGAAGCTTGTTGTGAAGTTTCAAGAGTCCTGAAGAAAATGAAACTTCTCATTATTGATGAGGTGAGCATGGTCTCACACTTGATGCTTGCCTTTGTGCATTTAAGAATGCAGCAAATTCTTAAAACAGAGTATAACATGTTATTTGGAGGAAAACACGTCATAGTTTTTGGACATCTACTGCAACTGACTCCGGTAAAAGGACAACCGGTATTTAAAACACTAGCCCATGAAGATAGTAGGAAGTCACTTGGCAGTGTTGGTAATGTGAATATTTGGACTCATTTTGAATACAAAGAACTGACAACAAATATGCGACAGGCAAATGATGCTGAATATAGAAGTATTCTTCAAGATATAAGAATTGGAATTCTTTCAAAACAAGGCAAACAAGCTTTGGAGAGTCGATTACTTTGCAATGTCTTTCCAAATGAAAATGCAGTTCCTGCAAAAGTGTTGTGGAAACTGCTAAAAATAAATCAGTGATTTGCTTAATGCCAACACTGCGCGAGTTTTCCATATTCAACGAAGAACTATTGAAACTGGAAAATGAACAAATTGTAAAAATGGAAGCCATCGATAAAATACATCATGAAGGAATCACTATTATTTTGACGGGAAAGTTGAGATCAAAACTGGATTGTTTCGAAAATAAAATATCTAAAACTGCTGGTTTAGAAAAGACACTATATGCGTGTGTAAACTGTCGGGTAATTTCAAGGCGTAATTTGGATGTAGAGAAAGGTTTAGTTAATGGTGCAATGGGTAAAGTGGTGGATTTTGTGAATTATTAGAAAAAAGAAGGAATTGAATTTTTAAAAATTAAATTTGATCAGATTGATGAAGTTAAAGAAATTGGTCGTCGTTCAGTTCGTTTTTTGCTTGTTAAAGATTGATATGTCCGTAGAAAACAATTTCCAATTTCTATGGCATACGCAGTGACTATTCATAAATCTCAAGGATTATGGGGCATATCAACAACAACCGGCAATAATTATCGCTAAGCGCACTTAGCGCTAGGATAATTATCGCCGGCTAGCGCCGATTTTTATCGCTGGGATAGCGTGCTATTAGCAACACTTATCTCAATAGTGATAAAAATCCTCACGCTAAGTGGCTAACGTGAGATTATCGCTGGAAACCCAGCAATAATCTCATGTTAGCTTGTTGATAGGGACAGACAAACTTAGCCATGATATCCTCCTTCCATAGGATATCATGGCTAAGTCAGAAAAATACCAGACGTAAAAAAGCAGCGTTAACCGCGGTTAGCGCCGCTTTTTTTTACTCTAACAGGGTTAGTGATATTCTTGATAATAGGAGAAATGTGGCCTAGTGAAATTTCTCCTATTATTTTACTCTGCAACGCCCCCTTTGCATTACATTAGAGATGCAAGGGGAAGCGTAGACTAAAAGGGTGCTAACAAGCAAATTTGCATGTTAGCACCCTGTTGTTGATAGGGTGCTAGTTTTATCTCTGCTTTTTTGGCTTTTAAAGCCAAAAAAGCAGAGATAAAGCCCTTGTTGATATGCCCCTAAGTGTAGACAGTGCATTGGTGAACATTGTGTCCACCGTATTTAAAGAGGGTATAGCATATGTTGCTTTGTCGCGAGTCCGAAAATTATCAGGTTTGTTTTTGATTGATTTTGATGAGACGAAGGTTACTGCGGATGCAGACTGTGTTAAAGAGTATAATAGGTTAAGAAGGGTTTATGCTCCGAATTTAGATCAATATCCTGTATTTGAAAAGCGTGTGGTTGGTCGAAAAAGAAGGTTAGAGAATGTCTGTTCTGAAGGTGTCAAGAAGGGAAAAGAACAAGATAATGTTGTGATTGCAGGTAAAAAGAAATTGGACACTCTTGAAGAGATTGTTGGTTATCAGTTTGAAAATAGTTCAGGTTTTCAACTGCTATGCTAATGTAGTGGTCAATGTTGTTTTTTATCTGGAAGGTTTGCGAGAACAAATTATGCAGAATCGGCAAAAAAGATTTTGTTCTCTGTTGCATTCTTTTTATGAAAAGTTGACAACAGATACAAGTAAAATACAATCTGTTTCAGATGTTCGTAGTCTTTTGGATGTGTGTTCTGGTTCTACACAATTTTCACAAAATATCCAACAAGATGCTCAGAAATTTTTAATGCATATGCTTACCATTTTTGAAAATGAAGGTGTAGAAATAGAAAATAGTTTGGGCCTTTCTTAATAATGGGAACATCATTGTTAAAATTGCATGTATACATATAGCACCAATGTAGACACTGAGAGATTTCTGTATTTAACATTACCAGACTGTAAATCAGTGTCTTTCAATAAATTAGTTAAAGGTGCAAATCAAAACATGGAGTGTAGCAAATGTAAATCAGAAATGTTATCCACATTATTCTTAACAAAATATGGAAAATACATAATTTTAATGATGCAACGTTGTACAGCTGACGGAAGAAAATTGGATACTTTAATAAAGCAATTTGTAGCAGCACAACTATCAATATCAGGAAGGACTTTTGTAGCAATTGCTTTAATTTTCCATGATGGTCCCTCCACCACATCTGGACATTACACTGCCTATCTAAAATGTGACAAAGGCTGGACACTTTGTAATGATTCCCAGTTGGTTTTTAAAAAACGTTTGCCTAGGGAATTACAAAATTCCTACCTAATATTTTTAAAGTCAAAGTTTTAGGAAGATAATTCATTCTCTGAGGAATTTATGAATATAATTTCATAGGAGTACCATTGGACAATTTACTTAAAGAAGGTGTGCAAAAATACCATTTGGCCTCAAGGAAAGGTATATTTTTGAATTATGAAATTTTTGGTGGTCATTGATTCAGTGAATATTTTAAAGCGGCAATATTTACAGTTTTTATAAGTTAAAGCTATAAAATTTTGTAAGCCGTAAGCATTTCATATATGTGTGATTTGTATTTTCTGGTATTTTACTGAGAATCGCATGTTGTTGTTTTTTTTTAACCAGCCTTCTGATTGTTTTTTTTTTGCCCGCTGTTAAGTGATGAGTACGATTGAAATCACTATTTCTAGTGAAATTCAATATATTCTGAGAACAGCAAAAAAGGCAAGCAAATTACTTTGTGGAAATTATGCTGTGTTGTAAAGAATTTATTATTACATGTTATCATTTTTTTTTTCTTTTCTTTCACAGATCCAAATTTTAAAATAAGCAATTTATATCAATTTAGATTGCAATGAAAATCTGAAAAAAATGTATACCATTTTTTATTCCTATTACTGTGAAGTTAAGTGTAACTAAGTCTCAATATGCAGACTGAGGAGGTCTGCAAGAAGCTACAAAGTTGAAACACGTTTCTAAAAACACTCTGTTTATACCTATGTAGTTTTGAAATCTGACCATAATCAGATATCATGTGACCTGCAAAAAAAGAGATTTGAGGGGTTCATAATATTTCCCATTGTACCTATTGAAGGACCGCAATCATTTCAATCATTCTTCTTTGAACATCTTTGCAGACAAAACTCTGTGCTTACCTTCTATCATTCGCAAGGAATTTTAAAACCGGAAATATGTCACTTTTTGTAACATAGTTATTGCACAAGACATTCTTTCATATTTACAAAGAGGGGAAAAGGCACTCTATGTACTTTTTCTACTCCATGTAAATACAACCTCATCATACACACCACTTTGCGTTGAAAGGGTGTTCTATAAGTGTTGTTGTGCATGATTGCACTGAATACTCACATCTCTAGATTTATCAGAAATCATAAATCTCGATATGTGTGTGAATGCTGCACCATTCTAAAATTGGTGTGGGAAAGCACAATAAGGAGAATTGTTTTCATTTCTCCACATTTTTATATCTTCAATGCATGCTAAAATGTTCAGCATATATCGAAGGAGAAAAATGCATTTTCTCATTGTTTTTGTGCAGGAAGGTGTGTCTTCCTGCAGAAAAACAAACAGCACATGACACAGATATCCTTACACTATGGTGTAAGGGTGTCTGTGTCACCACATGGCTGCAGTTTAAGCAGCCGTGCAGAGAGAAGCATAGATTTGCAACATATTTATGTACATATGTTGCATCCCTGTGCTTCGGAAGTACTACAGCACACCACAGTTAAAGAGGTTACAGTGTGATGCTGCAGCACTTCCTCATAGTTCTGCACTTATACATTCACCATACGCTACAAAGGCATTCATTCAGTCAATTACGTACTACACATACATTCATCTAAACTTTCACACACTAACAAAGAAATTTAGCTCTTTTTTAAACCAGGAAAGTTAGTTCTTAGAAGAACTTTTTTTTTTCTTCTTCTTTTATATTTTTTTTTTGGTTTTTCCAACGATTTTGTGATTTATTTGGCTTTTCTGGAAAAAAACAAAAAAACAGGAGGACCAAAACAATGAACTTCAGGGAAAACAAAAAACAAAAAACTAGCAATGGTGACTTTCTTGCCGGCGACAGATCAGATCGATCGACTGTTCCCCGTAGCACAAATTCGCATTGCACTTTTAAAAATTGAAATTGAGGATGGATGTCCAAGTTTTGGGCTGACGGATGCACTCTTGAAGTGCTCGGCTGCAATGAGGTGGAAGGCGCAGGAGCAGGAGTGTCTCTCATCCGTCGGCATTCTTCTCGTGCAAGATTGACAGGTTGAAGGGTCCGTAGGTGCTTCATCATGCTGGCTGTCCCACATGAGTATTTCTTTGTCGGATCCCCTCGAGACAGCACTTTTATACAAATCTTGCACGTGACCAAGGTGACATTGGTCTTCGTTTGCCCCTCGGGAAAAGTAAAAATATTCCACACCACTGAAGAAAAACCTGGTGTGCGTGGTGGCTCCTCCAAAAATTCATCCTCAGATGTATGAGGAGATGCATGTGATGCCTGCTGCCCTGAAGCCATTGTTAGGAGAAAAAAGTTAGAGCTAAGTGTAAACTTAGTCCAAAAAATCTTCTTCTCTGCAAAGAGATGCTCCTCCAAAGAAGGTGAAAGAAGAATGATTGAAATGGGTGGGGTCTTTCAATAGTTAGAACAGGAAGTGTAATGAACCAATCAAATCTCTTTTTTTGCAGGTCACATGGGATCCGCGCACCCTGCGCTTACGCAGCACGCACCCAGCGCGCATCCGCGAAATTGAATTAAAAACAAATATAGGATTAGATGTAAAAATATATTACTTTTAAGACTAGTTTAGAGTATGTCTTCAATTAATATTCACATGAAATACATATATATATGTTTTTTTAAATGTTAAATATTTCGTGTTATCCGCGCACCTACCGCATCATACACGCATATGTCATTTCAGATGTCATCAGTGATGTCATCAGTGATGTCACTGACCATGTCATGAGTGATGTAATATGTGACGTCATCAGCAGTGCATTGCGGGGGCGCAAGTTATAGTTAGCTGAACTAACTATAACGGGGGAATTTCTAGGGTTTTGTACGAGGGAAATGTCCAGCTAACTATAACTCCCCTGAAACCTACGTTTTTTTCAGTGAATTTCTAAGGTTTTTTAAATGCCAATTCCTAACTATAAAGCCCCTGAAACCTTTGGTTTTTTCAGTGAATATATATATTCACTGAAAAAACCATAGGTTTTAGGCACGTTATAGTTAGAAATTAGCATTTAAAAAACCTTAGAAATTCACTGAAAAAAACATAGGTTTCAGGTATGTTATAGTTAGTTGGACATTTCACTCATACAAAACCATAGAAATTCCCCTGTTATAGTTAGTTGAGCTAACTATAACTCACGCCCCCACAATGCACTGCTGATGATGTCACATATTACATCATTCATGACGTGGTCAATGACACCACTGATGACATCTCAAATGACATCACTGATGGCATCACTGATGGCATCACTGATGACATCATCCAGTGACTATGTGTTTCTATAAAATGTAAATATGTTATATATATATGCCAAGGTGTATTGAAGAATGAATGGGTGTATAAGAGTCAGGATGGATGATTTAGTAGGTGTGTGACTGACTGTATAAGTGAGTAATTAATTGTGTCTTACTGAAAGCATGTGTTTGTGACTAATACAGACATTCACACTGTTTAATTTGTCAGTTGGTGAGTAATCGGTTCCATGGGTTGGTGAGTACCTAAATGAGGATCTATATGGGTTATTGATTAGTTGTTTGAGTATTTCTATGGGTGCTTGAGTGTCTGTGTGGGTAGGTGGGGTTGGTTGTAACTGTCCATAAATGTGTGAGTGGATCATTCCCTGGGTGTGTAGGTTAAAGAGTGCATCTGTGAAGAGCTGTATGGATGGATCAGTGTGTGTATGGCTGTTTTGGTGAGTGAATGGATGCCTCAGTGGTACATGTGTGAGTAACTGCATATGTGAAAGGTAGTTTATGTGAGTGTTGGAGTGTATAAATGACTATATGTGAGAGTGAGTGATTGTGAGAGTGTACGGATCAGTGTGTGCTTGTATTAGTTATTGTATGAGAGTGTAAGTATGTGTTAGTATATGTTTAAATAAGCGAGGTTGTGTGTGTATAACTGTACAGGTGAGTAAATGAAAGTGTGATTGATTATTTCCATGACTGATTAGGTGTGTGAGTAACTCTATGAATGAGAGGCGGTGTGTTAGTGTCTGTATAGATATGTGAGTGCATATGATAATGCTGTATTGATGGCTGACTGTATGTATGAGTGACTGTATGGGTGAATGAGTGGATGTGTGTGTAGAGCTAGGAATTAGTGAGTGGATATGTACTAACTGGTATTGGTGTGTTGATGTTTTAAAAAATGATACTATAGTTTGGGTGTTTCAAGGGTTATATTAGGGTGTGATGAGGTGCATCAGATTTTCATGTGGATGATGTCATCAGTGATGTCATGAGTGATGTCATTTGAGATGTCATCAGTGATGTCATTGACCATGTCATGAATGATGTAATATGTGACATCATCAGCAGTGCATTGCGGGGGCACGAGTTATAGTTAGCTCAACTAACTATAACGGGGGAATTTCTCTGGTTTTGGATGAGTGAAATGTCCAACTAACTATAACGTCCTTGAAAACCTATGGTTTTTTCAGTGAATTTCTAAGGTTTTTTAAATGCTAATTTCTAACTATAATGTGCCTGAAACCTATGGTTTTTTTCAGTGAATTTCAATGGTTTTTTAAATGCTAATTTCTAACTATAACGTGCCTGAAACCTATGGTCTTTTCAGTGAATTTCAAAGGTTTTTTAAATGCTAATTTCTAATTATAATGTTCATTAAACCTATCTTTTTTTCTGTGTTTTTAAATTATCATCCCATTCTCAACATTGGTCAAAACTGTAAATCTCACCACTTTTTCATCAATACCTTCCACCAAAATAATCGCCACAAATGAGAGTCACAACTAACGCTAATGATATGTAAAGTAGGCGTTCCCGTGTGGAAAAAACCTAAAACACCACTTCCCCATATTTTCAATGAGCAGCCAAATCTGCAATGTGATCCAAAAAGCAGGCAATAAGCTGAGTTAGCAGTAAGTAATTAACATCAGCCTTTAACTGGTGTAAGGAGGTCGACTATCTACAGCATGAATTGGACCCAACTCACAGCCACATCTAAAGACCAGCACGTGATACAGCTACTGATCATGCAGCTCTGACACCCATCAAGGCCACAACACCCACCGCCACCACCACCAGGACCTCCCCAGGACCACCCCCCTACTACCACCGAGGCAGCGCTAAACAGGACAACGGACCTTCACAAAACGCCATGGCCCCTCAGCCACACAATAGCTGAATGTTGGGAGATGTGGGAACCAAGTATGTGTGAAGGAAGCAAGTCACCCATCAATAATAATGCACACAATACCAAGTGTAGCGGTGATGTGCTGGACAGACCTCACTATTCAAAGCACAAACCTCTCCATGTGGACATATACTACGGATACTTGTAGTGTTGTGCACAGTGGACGCAACCATGTTACCTGAGGCAATGGGGAAGATCTCGGTCATGTAAGTGTGTTGTCCCCCCCGGAAGCGTAAGCGGAGTGGGCTGGTCTAACGCACAGCATTCCAGCGTAGGAGTATGAATAAATAGGCTGGGGCTCTGGGCGTGGTTCACTTGTGGGAAGGCCAAAGCATCTGCCAGAGCGGTGGCCCTCACCCTGCCACGTGGCTGCCGCCATGACCGCGGGCCTCTTCGACACAGGCCCCCTGTGAACCCAGCAGCACAGCACCGCAGACTTATGTCTGTACAGACTACTGGCTTTGATCTAAACTGCGGACAGCAGGGCTCACAATTTAGATGGAGTGGCGATTGCAGATGACGCAGTCCAGTAGGCAAGACACATTGCTCCCACTGCGGTCCACCCGAACCACGCATGATCGCAGGCTGCATACACGCTCAGCGCCAAAGGTACCACTAACTCACTGCACCACAAGTCAACGCAAGGAAGAGTGAACAGTTTTATGTCAGCAGTGAGGCATACTATCGCTCGAAAATTGAATTGAGGCAGAATTCAATAGACAAAAGACATTGGTCTGACTGCGGACCCCCGGACCGCGCATCATCGCAGGGTATGTACACGCTCAGTGCCAAAGGTACTTCTAACTCACTGCACCACAAGTCCTCGCCACGTGGCCTTATTGAGGCAGAAATCAACGCAAGCCGCAACATATGGTGCCACTAACCCTGTTCAACACAAGACAGCAACACTTGGTGCCACTAACCCTGTTCAACACAAGCCGGAGACACTTGGTGCCACTAACCCTGTTCAACACAAGCCATGACACGTGGTGCCACTAACTCTGTTCAACAGAAGCTGGCGACAAGTGGTGCCACTAACCCTGTTCAACACAAGCCGATCCCACGTGTGGAACTGTGTCCTGAGTCCTGAATGGCAGTGACCCCAAGTCTGTAGCAGCGACCACAGCACTAGACTCCCTTTGATCAGTTAGGCATATTTCCATATGCAAGGCCGGCGACATGTAGTGCCACTAACCTTGTACAACACAAGGCGTGACACGTGGTGCCACTAACCCTGTTCAACACAAGCCGATCCCACATGTGGAACTGTGTCCTGAGTCTTGAATGGCAGTGACCCCAAGTCTGTGGCAGCGACCACAACACCAGACTCCCTTCGATCAGTGAGGCATATTTCCATATGCAAGGCCAGCGACACGTGGTGCCACTAACCCTGTTCAACACAAGCCGGTGACACGTGGTGCCTCTAACCCTGTTCAACACAAGCCAATCCCACATGTGGAACTGGGTCCTGAGTCCTGAATGGCAGTGACCCCAATGTTGTGGCAGCGACCACAGCACCAGACTCCCTTCAGTTTTATTTGTTGTTGTTTTCTTTAAATAAAATGTTTTATATGTAAATCACAAAATAGTTTTCAATGCTTATGTAGTGTGAGTTATGAATAGTTCGCTCCCAGGCTCACAGAGGGACAACTGCGGCCCGTCCGCTTGACTCACAGACGCAGTACTACGAGCTGTCTGCTCCCAAAGGAACAGCAGCGTAGTAGATCGCAGAGGTACAAGCACAGTAGTGTACTAGCTCGCAAATGTAGAGAGCTGCGAGCTGACGGACTGGCTTCTAACGGCATAGCTGCGAAGTGGTGATGTTGGGCAGAGGGAGCGTGAAAGAGTTATCTCGCAGAAACAGAGCTCTGGTATATTAAATTGCCCCCGAGACCTTTCTTTTAAATTTTCACTCGATGCGAGAAAGCGCGCTTTCTGGACCAAGACCTTTCTCCTGCCAATTTTGGCGTAATTCCGTTCAGCAGTTTGACCTGTAGCCTTGTCTAGAGTTTCCTATGGAAAATCCATTGAGAAAACATGTTTTCACCACCCCACATGGCTACTTGTCGCAGGGGTACTTGCTGTTGGTGTGCAGGTCAGTGGTCTAGTTGTCAACATGTCACAGCCACTCCCTAAGGGCAGGTTTGCACACACACCACACCCGTCCGGCAAATGCGTCACAGGCCATGTGACCATGCAAATATAATGGTTCGACATCCTTTATTGCCGGTGGTGACTGGATGGCGGACGCTCCATGGGTCTCAATCATAAAGAGTCCATAAAAAGTTGCGCTGAGGGTTAGTTGCACCCTGAGCTGTAAGGCCGTCAGGGGCCTACAACCACGTGGCGCCGACTTGAGTTCCACAGGGTTAGTGTCACCCAAAGCTGATGTGGCCATCAGGGGCCCTACCACCACGTGGCGTGGACTTGAGTTGCACAGGGTTAGTGCCACCCGAAGCTAATCTGGCCATCAGGGGCCGACAATCACGTGGCGCAGACTTGAGTTGCACAGGGTTAGTGCCACCCGAAGATGTGGCCGTCAGGGGCCTACCACCATGTGGCACAGACTTGAGTTTCACAGGGTTAGTCGCACCCTAAGTTGTATGGCCGTCAGTGGCCTATCACTACGTGGCGCTGACATGCGTTGCACAGGGTTAGCAGCACCAAAAGCTGATGTGGTCTCCGCTATTGATGACTCAGGACTCAGTGACATGTGTGAGATCTGCCAGGCCGTGGAGCTTTGACAGGCATGTGGAGTGCCCATTGGTAGACACTCCGGTGGCAGCAAGCAATTATTTGGTAATGGATGTGCAGGGGCGGCAGTATCTCTCTCTCTCTCTCTCTCTCTCTCTCTCTCTCTCTCACACTCTCACTTCCCTCTCTTCACTCTCTCTCTCACTCTCTTCCTTCCTTTCCTTCTCTTTCTCTATCTCCCTTCTCCCTTTCTCACTCTCTTTCTTTCCTTCCCTCTCTTTTTCTCTCTGGCTTTTTTTTTCTTCTCAGTGTCTCACTCCTTTGATATGCGCATTACACACATCCTAATTTTGTGCTTTATTTTCCAGGCTGTGTCGTCGATATTCATGGTCCCGACAGGAGTCTTCTGCTTGTTGTTTTGAGTTCAGTTTGTTAAATTTAGTTTATTCTTTATATATACGTTTAAGAAAAAATAAAGTTTGAAAATAAATAAATAAATAAAAATTTCAATAAAGTTTTTGGTTGTTACTTAAGTGCTGTGTGACTCTTTCCCGTTCTTATTACTGTTATTTCATGGTGTCCACCATGGTGTTAAATTTTGTGGCAGTTATTAAGTGAATACTGGTGATGTCTGCAGTTTGCACCAGCTTCTGAATAGTGTGTTAGATTTATCTCAACTTTAGTTGCATTAAAGTGCTGATAATGAAATGCAGTGTAGGCGTTCCCGTGCAAAAAGACATGAGGTGCACCTTTGCGATTTATTCTATTACTAAAATCCTGTTGAATTGCACTGTGGTAGTGGGTGCACTTACAGTGTACACACAAAATCAATGAAGAAATGTCATTGTATTTATATTAATTGGGAATAGTGTCAGCGGATGTTACCATGTCACCTCAGCGTTGGCAGTGAGCCTTGACATGTAGCTACGCACGCATCCTCCTGCATGCACAAGCGGCGTGTGCTGGTCCGGTGTACACAGGTCAGCCCAGGGGTCTGCCTATCCAGCTAGGGGAACGGGGTGCCTTAGACATGCCCGTGTTCAGGAAGTACGGTAAGTGTGTCTCTGTGTTCTGGGGTGGCCGCCACAAGGGCCGCAGCAGTCGATGTTGTAAAGTGGCATGCACCACCTCCAAACTGCAGTGTCGCAGTGTGGTTGGAATGCTGCAGGACATGCGCGAATAGGCAATACAATGGTGTGCCATCAGAAGTGCATTGGATACAACAGTGCACCGTACAAAAGTGTGGGGGCTCGTGAGAGGGAGGAGCAGCTGTTTGGCAAAGTAACACACAGTGAACCCGCCCATGTGCCACGTGCTGGGCATCTCATCCATGATGACCAGGGTCGCAGACATCCCACAACACCACGACCAGCCTTTGTACACATCCTGTATGAATGCAGCTGGAAAAGTTACTGTAGGGATGAAAGGTTCTTTGTCTGAGCTATCTTGCGCCAGCACATCTGCTGCTCCAAGAAGGAACCTGCAAGTGGCCAGCCCCCCCTGACAGATACGATAATATTTGCATCCATCTCTCACACTATGCACTGCCCGATTTGAGAATAACGAGTACACATCCCACACTCAAAAGTCCTTCGTCGTAGTTAGTGTGCATGAAATGGCCTTTACATGTACTCCCTCCATACCCCTGCCCTGCACCCAGTGCACACAGACCCGGCTCATTGCACCAAGCTGTGCCATTTCATCCACAAGACTGGCACACGGCAAGCCAGTGCAGCTACAAGCAGAGCCAGTGACGCAATGGCAGAGCATCCCAAACACATGGTCGACTCCATTCACGTCCACCTATACCTTGCACGTCTGCTGCATGTCCTGGGTGCACTGCCTTTGGCAGTACTGCAGATCACTTACTGGGTGAGCTTCCGCATTGCAGACGTCACCTGAGTTCAACCTGTATTGCAATGTCACACGTGCCTATCCGAGTGCTGCAAGGACATGTGCCTCTCCAACTAGGGCGTAGCTGACATGAATTACGATGGGTGTGTGTGCCCCCTGTTGGCCTATGGCCAGGAGTGTCATGGTGATGCCTGTTTATGGACTGCATGGATGTTTGGCATGTTGGGAACTGGGCCTGGGAGATTGCACGTGTCGTAGTATGCAGTGAGCAAATTGACCCACTTCCCAATTCTGCTTTGGTGCACATTGGGTGCAGTGGTTGGAGTCAGCACATCTGCCCCGGTCAGCTGATGGATTACGTCGACGACATGTCAAATATTGTGGCCAACTATAACTCATTAGAGATAGTGGCTTACGCAGCTGCACTCGCGTTCATGGACGAATGACAAGGTACCTGCAACCACGACTCGATGTGCCACATTGCACGTTTCCCCCCGCATCATTGCACGTTGTACATCTGGTCACATGTCCCAAAACAACAATGGACATGGCTGCATTGCCGTCGAATCATGTTCGAGGCATGGACAACCAACACTGCTTGACACTGACGTGTGTTGGTGATGGACTACCCCGAGGTGAAAATGGACGTTTTCCTACGTTCCTTATTCAGGCATGCTGCTGCATTTCTCTGCATATCATGGCACTACTTTTGGCCGTACTGACACACACTTTTTAAAAAAAAAGTTTCCACATTTTCACTTGTCTCCAAATGTGTTGTGTCTTCATTTGTATGCCAATGTGTGTGTCACGGACTCTCTGGCTGCCTGCCATACGTGAATTGGTACCTCATCCGAACTGTGGATTTGTACGTATGCGTTCTCATGGGCCTGTGTCGTACTGATGCTTTTGGACGCTTATCCGCCACAGGCGAGTGCATTTGTGTCCTGTTTTCGACTGTGCGAATGTTTGTGTTTTGACAACATTGTGTTGGATGTTGGTGTACTCTGCTTCCTATGTGTGTGTGCTGCATGTGCCTGTTTCGTACTGATGCTTTTGGACGCTTATCCACCACAGGCGAGTGCATTTGTGTCCTGTGTTCGACTGTGCGAATGTTTGTGTTTGGACAACATTGTGTTGGATGTTGGTGTACTCTGCTTCCTATGTGTGTGTGCTGCATTGTGTGTGAGATGTCCCTTCGGATCACTGACATAATATCGAGAACCAAAATATCGACTACATAAAATATCGTTGAGAAATTATCGACTACAATATTATCGACTCACTATACTTATTATAAAAAATACTAAAATATTGTGTACACAATATCGTCTTAAAAAAATATCGTATCTCATTATATCGAATTAATAAATATTGTTATCAAAAATATCGTCTAACCTTAAATAACTATCTAAATAACAAAATTATCAAAACCCGAAATATAGACAACCAAAATATAGATTTTGTCACAATATCGACTATCTAAAAAACAATGAATAAAATACACTTTTATTACAAAACATACATTAGCATTGTAATACATAATAAAACTCTTAAATAACATAAAACATTTTTGTTCAAACACATACATTTAAAAATAAACATACCATAAACAATAATAATTTATTTTACAACATAAATTATTTTATAATTATAATACTTGCATTAGACCACAATAAAAACTATCTTTAAAGCATTTAATACTAAAAATAAACCTTCACTTACTACTAATAAGTTGCTAATCAGCGTTTCCCTTACATGGAAACAAACAGCCAAAAAAGAAAAAAACATCAAGGTAGACCAATGAAATGCTCACATTTCAAATTAAACCAATGACATAAAGCAACTAATTAAATTCACACTATTAAAACACAACATTTCGACATCTCTTTCACACTACAAACTGAAAAGAACAAATAAGGTGAAACTCTACTCAACTGTTTCCTGAAAGAAAATTTCCACTCCAAAAGAAAATTTTACAACTACTCAAAGTAAGTTAAACTCTATTTAAAATGCAACAATACTAGAATGCTACAGCTGAAACTATTTCTAAAAATGAATTTACTACGCTTAATTTAATTACATTCATATCTCCTCTACAGATACCTTCTAAACAGACAAAGATATTTTCAACATCACCACAACTCAAATATTAATCATTGTAAGTATATTTTAAATTTTTCCTACCCACCTAGAACAATTAATTAAAAAATAAATTCTAAAACATATTTTATTACTTATTTCTCTCCTCTACAGAAAACTACAAAACCATCCAAAACTACCTTCTACACAATAACCTACTGGACCAAAGAAATAAGTAAGTATATAATTCTCAATCATTAAACTGTCTAAAATACGCAGCCAAAATTTAACTTTCCCCTTAAAACAGTATCACATTAAAAATAATTAATCCAACTATTAACTAATTTTTTTCTTTACCAACAGAAAATCTATCTCCAAAATTAAACAGAAAGCTTGAAATCAGCTCATGAACATCTTTCTACACATCAAACTAAACATTGTAAGTATATTCACTAAAATGTAAATATATTTAAAATATATGTAACATTGTTTATATTTACAACATCTTTTTTCATCTCCCCTAGCATAATACAGAACAACATGACTGAAGGTGCTGAATTTATAACATCTCAAAAAAATAAAATGTTGTTATGTTATATGGGTTATGTATATACACAGGAAAAGCAAAGTGGTCTGAAAATGTTTTGGAAATGTAGCAAATACTACTCAAACAAATGCTATGGGAGAGCTATTACAAAAGAAACCACTGTTCTTTCTGTAAAAGAACATAATCACCCCCCCAATATAACAGAGATAGAAGTTAGAAATGCTCTTGAAAACATTAAAGAAGCAAGTACTAGCACTGATAAAGCCACCACCCAAATACTCAAAGAACAAATATTAAAAATACCACACCATGCATCAGCACAATTACCCTCAATTGATTGTTTAAAAAGAACTATTGCTAGACAGAAAAAACAAACTACAAAAACTCTACCTACCCCTAAAACATTCGAAACAGTAGTCATTCCCCCAGAATTAAGCATAACTCACACTAAAGAAACATTTATTTTTTTTGATAACAAATCTCCTGATAAAAGAATAATTATGTTTGCTACTGCAAACAATTTAGTGAAATTACAACAATGTGACACTTGGATGATGGATGGAACATTTAAACTTTGTTCAAAACCATTCTACCAGCTGTACACAATGCATGGATTGTACCAACATTCTAACATTCCATTCATCTATGCCCTCTTACCAAATAAACAGCAAACGACATACATAAAAATGCTAACCAAAATAAAAGAAGAAACCAATAATTATTTCCCACAAAAAATAATTTTTGATTTCGAATTAGCCATGATCAATTCAATACTAAAAAAATATCCACACACAGCAATCCAAGGTTGCTATTATCATTTTAACCAGAGTCTGTGGAGACATCTGCAAAAATCCACCCTAAGTGTACAATATGCTACAGATAGTTCTTTTGCCTACCAGGTTAAAAAACTAATAGCACTAGCATACGTACCTGTGACAGATGTAGCAGAACACTATAATATTCTAATAGAAAGTCCCTATTACAAAAAGAACGAAGAAAAAATAAAAGCCAACTCCTAGACTACTTTGAGGACACCTGGTGGGAAGATTACACCGATAAGGACCTAGAAGACAACCAAAGTTCCACATTCCTTGGTGGAATGTATACCTAAGTACCTTAAATAAACAATCCAAAACAACAATAGTGTTGAAGGATGGCATAATGCCTTCCAAGCAACTACAAGCAGAGTAAAACCTACCCTACAAAAACTCCTGGAATCTCTACAAAAAGAACACAGCTACCAAGAATTACGGATGCAACAATCTGTTACTCAAATAGGTCCTAAATTAACTAAACAAACCAAACAAATGTTTGATCTACTACAAAGTCAAGTAACCCTATACCCATCAACAAGGGGCCTAGACTACCTATCACTTATAGCCCAAAAGCATTTTATAATAAACATACCCACAACTAATAAACGAAATTGGTCAATACAATAAACAATTGCAAACATATATTAATACTATATTTTCATAAATAATATATAATTGTCATATACATTTCTTTTTCATATAGGAAATCTATATGTACAATTAAATATTATTTATCTAAGTATAATATATATAACAATAAACTACAATAACATTTCCCACCCAAATAATTAAAAAAAAAACTTACCATTGATGTACCCATAGAAGATGAATTCCACCAAGTAATACTCCTTCCATTTGTCTCTCAATCCATAGTAATAATAAAAAATTAACCCCCAAAAAATGCAAAAATTCAACAGGTCCAATATAAGTCCATCCTCGACAAATCCAAAAACTTGAAACCCTCAAAAACCCGAAAAACAGGTCAAAATATAAAAAAACGCTCCTGGTAATCCCGGGAAAAAAAAGTGTGATATCTTTATTAGTTTAATCAACTAAAACACACTTTTGTAAAAAAAAAAAACACGTCTCTCTTTCCAGCATAATATCCAAACCCTAAAAATAAATATAAATAAATGCTCCATGAAATCCCGAAAAAAGTTAAAAAGTGTGTTAACAATATTAGTTAAATAAACTAACACACACTTTAAAAAAAAAAACGCGTCTTGGTCTTCGACAAAACATCGATCAAAATTAACCTGAAAAAAAGAGGAAAACATACCCACCCACACAATTACACCCAAATACATAAATTAAATACAATAACATCAATTCAAAACAACACATATCTACTCACAATCTTTACTTCAAAATCTACGTCACAACCAGTAAACGACCACACGTAACTAAAACATTACTAACACCTGCAAAACACCCAAAACAAGTTAAACTAACAATAAATACACTATAAACATCCTAACTACCCTAAACATAAGTATTTAATAACATATAATACTTAAAACACCCCTTACCTTGCTCAACGCGACACAGCTTCCAACCGCGAGCTTCCTCAGTCCAAAATGACCCAAAATAACATTAAGCGGTTACAAAACAATCCCATTAAAAGTAAAATACCTACTTAAATCAGTGTAAATACATTAAAACAATAAAAAACAGCATTATAATCATCTATAAATATAACATTCATTTATCTTAATATAGAAAAATTATTTTCTAATAAACAATACCTTTAAAAATTAAATTCATAATAATTATAAATACATTATTATTATGATTATAATACAGTAATTTTTTTTACAACTCTACACACTATAAAAAAAAATATTTTATAATTTTACATTTTTTTACAAAACTTACATGTTGAAAAATATTTTTGTTCATATAATTATGAAAAAAAAAATTAATAATATTAATATTTCCTAGAATAATATTATTAATGAACATTACAAATACATGCCATAAGAATATACTTTTTGTCACATAGTAATTATGTTCAACAACAACATAAAAATGTCACAAACTGCTTCTGAAATTAAATATGCAATGATTTATTTTATTTATATATCCAAAAAAAACCTTAATATATCAATACTATGAGAATATGTTTATTTGCAAACAATGTAAAAAAGTTATAAATGTTATGTGTGATTTTTTGCAATTATCAATACTTCTGTTATAAAATGTGATTATATCAACAAATTTTATTTTCCTTAAAACATTGCAAAAATAAATAAATATATGCATATTTGCTGTATCTCTACTAATGTATACTCCATTCTGTAAATAAAAAATACAATAATCTCTCAACTTTCATCAATAAAAATAAAGCTTATTTAAAAATATAAAATGTGTCATTTCATAATTTATTACTATCAAATGTATAATTTTGCTAATTTAGGGGCCGATTCCGATCCTGGAAAAATTTTCCCCGTACGAATCGTATCCGGATTTTTTACCGTACGAATCGTACAAGTAGCGTACAAACTGCCAAGTACGATTCGTATGGGAAAAAGTCCATACGAATCGCATTGGGAAAATTTCCCCACACGTCCTCGGGTCGGAAAATGTGTCCGACACATCCCCGGACGATTTACCGTACGAATCGGAAAAATGAAGTCCGACCACGCAAGTACGATCCGTCCCGTCCTTCCGATTTCACAACCGTATGGAAAAAACACTGTACGGACCGAACTCCTATAGCAACCATGGAGACATGTGCCCGCATAGGCGCCGAACACCCTACCCCAGACCCCGTATGTACGCGCAGAACACCCCCCCAGCCCTCGTATGTACGCAGCGAAGACCCCCCCAGCCCCCACATGTACGCGCCAAACGCCCCCCCCGGCCGCGGATGTACGCGCCGAACCCCCACCAGTGTATGTACGGAGCGTACCCACACCCCACCAGTGTATGTACGGAGCGTACCCCCACCCGTGTATGAATGGAGTGTACCCCCACCCGTGTATGTACGGAGCGTACCAACTCCCCACCCGTGTATGTACGGAGAAAACCCCCACCCGTTTATGGACGGAGCATACCCACACCCGTGTATGATTGGAGCGTACCCACACCCCACCAGTGTATGTACGGAGCATACCCCCACCCGTGTATGAATGGAGCGTACCCCCACCCGTGTATGAATGGAGCGTACCCACACCCCACCAGTGTATGTACGGAGCGTACCCCCACCCGTGTATGTACGGAGCGTACCAACACCCCACTAGTGTATGTACGGAGCGTACCCCCACCCGTGTATGAATGGAGCGTACCAACACCCCACCAGTGTATGTACAGAGTGTACCCCCACCCCTGTATGTACGGAGCGTACCCCCACACGTGTATGAATGGAGCGTACCCCCACCCGTGTATGGACGGAGTGTACCCACACCCATGTATGATTGGAGCATACCCACACCCCACCAGTGTATGTACAGAGCGTACCCCCACCCGTGTATGTATGGAGTGTACCCCCACCCATGTATGAATGGAGCATACCCCCACCCGTGTATGGACGTAGCGTACCCACACCCGTGTATGACTGGAGCATACCCACACCCCACCAGTGTATGTATGGAGCGTACCCCCACCCATGTATGTACGGAGCATACCCCCACCCGTGTATGCATGGAGCGTACCAACTCCCCACCCGTGTATGTATGGAGCGTACCCCCACCCGTGTATGTACGGAGCGTACACCCAGCCCCCCTGTATGTACGGTGCGAAACACCACCACCGATGGATGGTGCGGACCAACACCCTGCCCGTGTCTGTACGCACCCTACCCCAGGCCCCTACACCAGCACCCTCACCCAACATCGCGCATGTACGAGTCGTACTAAGCCATAGCAAAGGACAGCACTGTACAACAACATGGCCGATGTACGCACCGTACAGACGCAAAAAACACTAGTACGGAACCAGGACAAACCAAAACAACACAAGGAGAGTCAATTCGATTCACACAACACCACAAAACATGTCCAACAAGCCCAAATACATCCTATACACTGACCTGTAACTGCCAAACAGCTAAACAGAGACCCAAAACACAACCACTCCTTATAACACACCCACCCAAAGTTCAAACACAGCCACACCCACAAATGGACCAATAAAAAGGCCCAACACACACAAACCATGATCCTTTGCAACAGATCCACTACTGCCAGACCACAGAGACAACGCACTGCACCATACATCCATCCATACACCTTACACTTGCACTCCTTCACGCAACCACCATCACAAACACTCCCTCATCACATTCACACACACACACCTTCACAACCACACTCACACACCCACAACCATCCACACCAAAACCCCCACAACCATCCACACCCACACCCCACACCATGCCCACTAACAATAATCCAAAGTTCACAAAGGAGGAGCTGGAGGTCCTTGTCGACGAAATCGTCAGGGTCGAGCCACAGCTCTTTGGAACATTGGTCAGACGGACCAGCATATCTGAAAAATCAGCCATGTGGCAGTGGATTGTCAATTCTGTGAATGCTGTTGGGGCCACCAGAAGGACCAGGCATGAGTGCCAAGCCAGGTGGTACGATCTGCGGAGGACGGTCCGCCGCAAAATGACGGACGATCACAACCAGGGGAACATCACTGGAGGAGGGCCGCCCCGCAGACCGGTACACTACCATCCCTGGGAGTAGAAGGTGATGTCCACGCTGCCGCCGGTGGGAGTAGATGGAGTAGAAGGAGTCCAAGAGCCTGGTGAGTACACAAACAACTCACCTCACATGGGGGGAACGCCATACACAACCAAAATACCAATCATGCACGCATCCCCCGCAAAGCCAGCACCGGACACAACCACACTCCAAAAACACACACATGCCACTAGCGCCTCCATGCCCCATGCCCCAAGCAAGGCCATGCCAAGTCACAGGCCACACAAAACACCAACACAAGACAGGATGTCCCCGATGCTGGGAGGGTGGGCCTCAAAACTAACATAGAGCAACTCTGAAGCACACAACAATGCCCTCAGCCCATATGGCGTAGGGCACAGCCATACAAACAGTGTGTCCCCACACAGTACTGTGTTGCCTGCAAATGGTGGCCGCGTTGCAGGATGACATGGGTATGAAGGCACAATTTGCACATAACACCAGCTAATGAAGACGCATCACTCTGAAAGAGTGTCAGCACACACCGCCACAGCAGCAGCGCAGACTCAGACACTCCGCCCAATGGGTGCCCGGAGATAAGAAACAAACCCACATGAACAAGCCAATGGCCTTTGAAAGACCTGCAAACTGTGTGTGCCCAGGAAGCTGGGCTGAGGTGACAGAGGGTGACACACAGAGGGAGGGAGAGGGGGAGAGAGAGGGAGGGAGACAGAGGTGGACACAGGGAGACAGACAGAGGGAGGGAGGAGGGTGACAGAGGGAGGGAGAAAGGGAGACAGAGGGAGACGGACAGAGGGAGGAGGGTGACAGAGGGAGAGAGAAAGGGAGACAGAGGGAGACGGACAGAGGGAGGAGACTGACAGAGGGAGGGAGAAAGGGAGACAGAGGGAGACGGACAGAGGGAGGAGGCTGACAGAGGGAGGGATAAAGGAAGACAGAGGGAGACGGACAGAGGGAGGAGGCTGACAGAGGGAGGGAGAAAGGGAGACAGAGGGAGACGGACAGAAGGAGGAGGCTGACAGAGGGAGGGAGAAAGGGAGACAGAGGGAGACGGACAGAGGGAGGAGGTTGACAGAGGGAGACGGACAGAGGGAGGAGGCTGACAGAGGGAGGGATAAAGGAAGACAGAGGGAGACGGACAGAGGGAGGAGGCTGACAGAGGGAGGGAGAAAGGGAGACAGAGGGAGACGGACAGAAGGAGGAGGCTGACAGAGGGAGGGAGAAAGGGAGACAGAGGGAGACGGACAGAGGGAGGAGGTTGACAGAGGGAGACGGACAGAGGGAGGAAGCTGACAGAGGGAGGGAGAAAGGGAGACAGAGGGAGTCGGACAGAGGGAGGAGGCTGACAGAGGGAGGGAGAAAGGGAGACAGAGGGAGACGGACAGAGGGAGGAGGTTGACAGAGGGAGACGGACAGAGGGAGGAGGCTGACAGAGGGAGGGAGAAAGGGAGACAGAGGGAGACGGACAGAGGGAGGAGGCTGACAGAGGGAGGGAGAAAGGGAGACAGAGGGAGACCAAATCACCCTTGGGTGGTGTGGCCATATCCGCTCGTCAGCAGGTGGACTGTGTGCACGTAGACAAGGTTTGGCAGTGCGTGAACCCCCCCTTTAACACTGGGCCATGTGTCAATCTGTGCACGAGTACATCCATGCTGCAGGCACAAACCTAACCTTACACCCAGTATACCCACCCACTCTGTTTGTCAGAACCCTGTCACAAATGCTTAAGTTACCTACCTGCATTCTCAAATAGCATGGAAAAACCCCATTTGGCCACGTACAGTGCAACACGTAAGGCGGCTCTGCATGGCTTGCTACGCCCGCTCACTACACTGCTGACTGCATTCCAAAAAGATGCATCAACTAAGATTGTGTCACACATAGGTAAAGTGTGAAAAGCTGTGGCCAAGGGACATACCCATGCACAAGTGCACTGTGAGAGGAATGCAAGCCAAATCCAACCACCCAGAGGAACTGTGCCAACTCAAAAATGAATGAAACATGGATGTCGCATGTAACACAATTAACATTGTCTCTCTCACACACAGGTCAACGTCGTTGATCTCCCCCCAACACTGGGGGGGAAGACTCACAGGACCAGGCTCTGCGTGAAGAGGATCCCACCGGCAGGGACGACTTTCACCACTCCGTGGATGACCCAGACCAACCTGGCCCCTCTGGTGTCCAACCACCTGCAGCACCTGCGTCAGGTACAACTGTGCCAACCACCACCCCCATTCCTGCCACATCCCAGGAGACACCCAGGAGCCCTGCCCGCACAAAACAACACAGCCAGTCTGTCCAGGAGGGACAAGGTTCTCCGGGCACCCAGGAGGAGGCAGGCGACACCGCAAATGCCATCCCTCAGGGGTCCCGGAGACCCAATGTGCCCACAACGGCAGGCCAGGCGCAAGTGGGCAGGGGTGGTGGGAGTGGAGGACGGCGGACGCGCAAACCTTACCAGTTGGCTCAGGAACCGGTAATGTCACACGTCAGCAACATCCTGGACACATACCGCGTGACACCAGGGGCATGGTCCAGATTGCGTCCACCCTCACAGACATCAAGGGGACCCTCGAGGAGATGAAGACCCTGCCGGCCGAGCAACATGCCTGTCAACAGCGACACCAAGGACGGATGGAGGCAAGACAGGCTGAGCTCGTGGCGGTGCAAACGGACATGACCCGTGTACTCCGTCGGATTGCCGAAAACATGGGCAACCCTCCCTGTGCCACCAGGCGAAGAACATCACCACCCACAGGGAGGGATCAGGAGGAGGAGGATTCATCCGACGGAACATCACCATCTCCCAGGTCACCTGGCCTGGCACCTGGCCCTCTGGACCAACAGCAGCACATCATCACATGACATTCTCTGGCACATGGACTTGCTGGTCACTGTCTGACCAATGTTGACAAAGACTGTGGCATAGACTCTGATGACTTCCAATGGCAAGGATACCAACTCCCCCTGTGAACTTTGGATTCTACACTCACGCCAAGCACCTCTTGTCATCCCCCCAAACACGTACCCCACCACAAATAAAAATCATCACAATCACGTGATGATGCCGTCATTTTGCATTATTCCACTACATGTGTGTGTTGTAAAGTCAAACCATGCCTGATTTCTAAAGTAACTCCAACCATCCATACCCTGGGGTCTAAGTCTGGCACAGGACACACATGGGTCACAATGTATCATCCAATACAGACATGGAGCACCATACTCACCCGTGATGGGCCCAACCAGCTGAGGGGGTGCTCGCACAACTGTGCCTACAGACCTATTTAGAAGAGCAACAGTCATGCGCAGAGGTCAGGGATCATGTGGAGTGTCCTGGGGTGCTACTCCCAGGTATGTGTAGACACGTGGCAGAACCATGTCCTGCATGCTTGAGTCAGGTGGATGTGGAGAATGGTGGGCCGGCCAAGGTTGGCTGCATGGAGATGGCACAATGGGGTGTTGGATCACAGTGGCACAAGGTTGTGTTGTGGTTGTGGGCTGCATCCTGAGTGTGTGCGCGGATTGAGAAGGTCATCCTGCAGCTGGCAGTGATCCATTCCCCCCATCTCTGTTGGACGTTGATGTGGCCTGGTCGCCGGATGTAGAAGCAGAGCTGTGCAGATGCACCCTGGATGCGGACATGTATCATGGGAATTGTAACGCACATGTCCGTAGAGTGCAGGGTAGGATTAGACACGGATGTCGTAGTTGACCTGGGGGATGGTTTCTCTTGCCTTGAGGTGGATGGAACTGGGGATCTTGTGCATAATGCAGAGTGTGCTGCAGCATGAGGCACAGATGCTGCTGATCAGCATAGCACATGTTAGCAAGCAATCCATGATGAACACCAGCTCGTTTGCGTGGACACTGGGTGCCCTTGCTGCAGGGCCTGCAGCAGCATGCGCCATGTCAAGAAAACAATGCCACAAGTTGCACACAAAGACAAGGATCTCAGGAAGGAACTATGCAAAAGGTGTATGTCAAGGAAGGAATGTCTGGTTCAACATGGCACACACACACAATGCATGCACATGCAGCACAGTGGCCGTCGTGGAGACTGACATGCCACAATACCTACACAGCCATGGACATCATCCATGTTAGACCCGGCCTCATGGCATGGCCATCCCTGTTCCCGCACCACATATCCTGACCCATGCACCTCATGCAGCTCCCGAGCACACGGCCTAGCTGATTCTTCCCACCAGAACACACACACACCCGACCCGGACTTCCCCGTCCGTGGCCTTCCTCCTTTCGGCCACACCAGGCCCGCGTGCCCACTTCATGCACCATGATGGCCGCCCGGCCCCAGCGCGACCCTGGCTTGAGGCGCCACTCCGGCTGGAGGACATCGCGCTCCCATTAGGATGAGAGAGGGAGGAGCAGTTTCCATCGCACCTCTGAGCTCCCCTGGGAAGGTGGGTTTCGATCAGCCATCCGGCCTCCCCGAGGGCTGGCTCCACGCCTGCTGGGTATCTGGGGCTCCTCCCGACCCGGCCCTGAAAGGATCAAAAGACAATGGCAGGAAACCCCGACAAGCGATTCCCAGGTGACAAGACCCCTGCCTGCACGGACTCCGGACATCAAAGAGGGGTCGACCTATAACAAGGGGTGCTCTGGGACTATCCGGCAGATTCGCCTTTGGAAACACCTGAGCCCTGCTGAGTGACTCGCGGCTCCCTAAAGATCGTAAGACCTCCGAACTTGTGCTTGAGCCCTGCTGAGTGACTCGCGGCTCCCTGAAGATCGTAAGACCTCCGAACTTGTGCTTGAGCCCTGCTGAGTGACTCGCGGCTCCCTGAAGATCGTAAGACCTCCGAACTTGTGCTTGAGCCCTGCTGAGTGACTCGCGGCTCCCCGAAAGATCGTAAGACCTCCGAACTTGTGCTTGAGCCCTGCTGAGTGACTCGCGGCTCCCACAGACTTTCCTGGTCCCGCCGGACCCCGACGACGACAAGCATATCCCCCAGCTCGAGGATTGTGAGCTGTGCGCCGGGTACGCCCCTGCATTTGATCCATATCCCCAAAGACTGTCCCGCTACCTCCTACCCTCCCCCGAGACTCTGTGAGCCGTGCTCTACTTGTATATATTTGCCTTGCTGATCATAAAGATCCTACGACTCCGATTTGATAAAGAATTGTTCTTGAGAACTCACGGTGTGGCGTCTCTTTGTCGTGTGGTGCTGAGTGTACGATCCTAGATAAGAGATTCCTCCCCTGAGGAGTCTCCCGCCAGTGCCCGGCTACGATACCTCGAGGGTTGATCCCAGGATAGTCAGGGCCCCCCCTCCGGGCTCCTCTGAGGTCGCCTTCTAACATTGGTGGCAAGCGACGGGATTCGGGCCCATAATCTAGAGATCGTACCGTGAACGGCTGACGCACTACCGACAAAGATGGCAGAAGGAAATGCCATAAGTCTCAGAGAAAACGACACCAGTACCGTGTTCCAGGCGGAACAACTGGAAGAATACACGCACAGAGAACTGAAGCAATTCTGCAAAGAACTAAAAATCGCTACCACTGGTCTCAACACCAAAGAAGATATGCAGAAGGCACTGAAAGCTTGGGTGGATTCTGGAGCCCCCCGCCCTGAAGGAGCGGTGGAACTCCACGACGAAGCTGGACACTCCCAAGGAGAACGCAGCAGCAACCAGGTGCGAAGCCTCGTACCAGACGGGGGCCTATCCCCGGAGGAACTCGCAGACAGAGAGAGAAGTCGCCATCACGAACTCGAATTGGCCAAACTTAAAATCGAGGGCGAGTTGAAATTAGCCGAGAAAAAGCTAGCAGTGGAACATATGCGAGTACAAGGAGAACTAGAAGAGAAGAAACTCCAACGGGAACACGAAGGAAGGAGACTTCAACTGGAACACGAACGCAGCTTGAAGGAAATCGAGCTAAAAGCAAAGAGCGAAGAAGCGCAGCCCCAGGGAAACCGAGAGGCGGCCTCCCCGGCAGAGCAGAAGGTCCACATTCCCAAGGATGTGGTCAAAGAATATTACAAAAACGATGACATCCAACAGTGGTTCAGGGCATACGAGGTCGCCATGACCTCCCATCGGGTCCCGCAGAAGGATTGGGGGGCCGGGTTGTGGGGATGATTTCTGAGCGAAGGGAGAGAAACCCTGCTCGACCTACCCACCTCCATGCAGACCTCCTACAACCACATGAAAGAGGCCCTCCTCACAAGGTACGGCCTCACCCCGGAGATGTACCGCCAGCGGTTCCGGGACTGCAGGAAGATCCCGGGCACCACCTGGGTGGAGTATGTAAACTTCTTCATCCGTGCATTCGATGGGTGGATCAAGGGCAGCAAGGTAACCACCCTAGAAGAACTAACCGACCTCATGTTGTGGGAACACCTGGCTGCGAACTGCTTTGTGGAACTACGCCAGCATCTGCTCGACAGCAAGCTCACGGATCCGAGAAAGATGGCTGTCGAGGCGGATCGCTGGACCAACACCCGGGTCTCCCGGGGCCCTGTAGGAGAGTACCCCCGAGCCAGTCAGGGACCACCCCGCCAGAGAGGGGGGGGGACCAGGGAGGGCAGAGGGAGTCCCTGTCCAGTCCCCCGAAACCCCAACCTCCGCCTTTCCCGGCGCCCCCACCAGCTGTATCCGGCCCACCCGTGAGGCGGGGGCACCGGGTGACCATCACTTGTTTCCGTTGTCAGAAGCCCGGGCATTACGCCAACGACCCTGAATGCCCCATGGCCCCACACATCACCCCGACAGCACCCCCCACTAGACAGATAGCCAATGTAGCATTGGGGGAGGAGGTTGAGGAGACCGTAGAGTGGGAACCCGCCGCCATGGCCCTAGTATCATTGGGAGATAGAGAAATGGTCCCTGGAAGCCTCCTGCCCTCCAACACGAAGAAATATGGGCAGCTCGTAACAATCAATGGCCACCAAGTAGAGGCCCTTCGTGACACCGGGGCCAGCATCACCGGTGTCCTCAGTCATTTAGTCAGCGAAGACCAGGTCCTCACCAACGTCTTTTGACCGGTAATTTCCGCTGACGATATGGAAAGTCTGTGTAAGGTAGCCCTGGTGCCTTTTGAATGGGGAGGGGTGGTCGGTAAACTGAAAGTCGCAGTGAGAACCTTCCAGCCAGTCGACTGTCTCCTGGGGAACGACCTGGAAAGTTCCCCTTGGAAACAAGTCGAGCGCAAGACCCACCTAGGGATGATGGGTCTCCCTGAGTGGGTGTGCGCCACCACCCGATCTATGACAACCCGACTGACCCCCCTTGGGGAAGTCGAAGACGCCCCGACCACAGAAGACGGGATGGTCCCCGCCGAGGGTCCCCACACCCCCCCACAAGGAGGGTCGGTCGCCAGCGACGAACCCCCACCTTCCGACTCCGCACAGGTCACCGAGTTAGGCGATCTGCCCGAGTTGGCCCAGTGGCGCCACGAGGGGGGCCCCTCCCGAGAAGAGTTCTGCCGGGAGCAAGCTACCTGTCCTTCTCTGGTCGGGCCCCGGCAACAAGCAGAGGCCCAGGCCGCAGGCGACCAAACTGGAACGCACTGGGTGTATTTGGAAAATGACCTTTTGTACAGCGAGCAGAAGTCGGTGGAGCTAGGATCCGCCCGGGTGCTGGTGGTACCCCTACGCTTCCGAGACCTCCTCCTGGGCTTGGCCCACGACGTCCCCCTCGCAGGCCACTTGGGCCAGGACAAAACCTACAGTCGCCTCGTGCCTCACTTCTACTGGCCCAGAATGAAAGCGGATGTAGAAGCCCACTGCAAGTCCTGTCCCACGTGCCAGGCTAGTGGGAAGAGCGGAGGAAAGTGCAAGGCTCCCCTCCAACCCTTCCCTGTCGTCAGTACCCCTTTTGAACGGGTCGGGATCGACCTCGTGGGGCCCCTGGACCCCCCAACCTCCCAAGGTCACCGCTTTATCCTCGTCCTGGTGGATCATGCCACCCGATACCCTGAGGCCATACCCCTGCGCACCGTCACAGCCCCCGTGGTGGGACGGGCATTGATGGGAATCTTTTCCCGTATGGGTTTTCCCTGCGAGGTCATGAGCGATCGCGGTACGAACTTCATCTCCAAATACATGACGTCCCTGTGGCAACAATGTGGAGTGTCCTATAAGTTCACCACCCCGTACCACCCCCAAGGGAATGGCCTGGTAGAGCGGTTTAACCGGACTCTGAAGGGGATGATCGCGGGCCTGGAAGAGCCCCTCTGGCGTAAGTGGGACGTCCTGCACCCCTGCCTCCTGTTCGCCTACCTGGAAGTCCCCCAGAAATCCTTGGGGTTCAGCCCGTTTGAATTACTCTATGGGCACCCCGTCCGGGGGCCCCTCAGCCTGGTCAAGGAAGGGTGGGAGGCGGCGCCCCGAAACACCCCACGAGATGTTTTCCGATACGTCCTGACCCTCCGGAACCAGACTAGGAAGTTCCGAGAGCTGGCCGAGGCCAACCTGGAGGCGAGCCAGGAAGATATGAAGCGCTGGTACGACCAGAACGCCACTCTGGTCGAGTTCCAGCCGGGCCAGCAGGTATGGGTCATGGCCCCCGTGAAACCTTGCGCCCTCCAGGATAAATGGACCGGGCCCTTCAAAGTGATTGAGCGGAAGAGCCAGGTCACGTACTTGGTGGACGTCCAGTCCCCACGGGACCCCCTCCGGGTCCTTCACGTGAACCGCCTCAAGCCTCACTTTGTGCGGATGGAACTGAGCCTCCTGCTGGCCACCGATGATGGGGCCGAAGAGGAGTCGGATCCCCTCCCTGATCTCCTGTGTACCAAAGAGAAGGATGGCTCCGTAGAGGGAGTGAACCTCTTCCCCTCCCTCACTTCCCAGCAACGTGAGGATTGCCGCCAGCTCCTAGGGCAGTTTTCCGACCTATTCTCTCTGGTCCCCCAAGTCACCGACTAGTGTGCCCATGACGTGGACACCGGAGACAGCCCCCCGGTGAAACACCGAGCCTACCGAGTCCCTGATCGGGTCCGGTCCTGCATTCAAGCCGAGGTCTCGAAGATGTTGACCTTGGGAGTGATCGAACCCTCAGGCAGTCCCTGGGCCAGCCCCGTGGTCCTGGTCCCGAAAGCAGCTGCCCCCGGTGTCGCCCCAGAACTCCGCTTCTGCGTGGACTACCGGGGACTCAATGCAGTCACCCGAGCCGATGCCCACCCCATTCCCCGAGCCGACGAGCTCATTGACCGACTCGGGGTTGCTCAGTTCCTCAGCACATTCGATCTCACCTGCGACTACTGGCAAATTGCGCTCACAGAAGGAGCCAAGGAGCGGTCCGCCTTCTCCACCCCGGATAGGCACTATCGCTTTCGCGTGATGCCCTTCGGGATGAAAAATGCCCCGGCCACCTTCCAGCGACTGGTAAATAGAGTCCTGGCCGGGCTGGAAAAGTTCAGCGCTGCCTATCTAGACGATATCGCGGTTTTCAGTTCCGAATGGAGTGAGCACCTCCATCACCTCCGGAGGGTGCTAACCGCCCTGCGCCAGGCAGGCCTCACCGTGAAAGCCAGCAAATGCCAGATTGGGCAAGGTTCGGTAGTCTACCTGGGGCACCAGGTCGGAAGCGGCCAGGTCGCCCCTCTACAGCCCAAGATCGACGCCATCCTAGCCTGGGAACCACCCACTACCCAAACGGAGGTCCGAGCCTTTCTGGGCCTCACGGGCTACTACCGGAGATTCATCCGGGGGTACGGCAGCCTGGTCAGTCCCCTCACGTAACTCACGTCCAAGAAACAACCCAAGAAAGTGCAGTGGACCTCTGCCTGCCAAGAGGCGTTCAATGCCCTGAAAGCGGCCATGTGCACTGCCCCCGTCCTCCAGGCCCCCGACTACTCCAAGGAGTTTGTGGTACAAACGGACGCCTCCGAGCATGGCATTGGGGCCGTCCTGTCCCAGGTGAATGACCAAGGCCTAGACCAGCCCGTAGCCTTCCTCAGCCGAAGGCTGTTGCCCAGAGAACAGAGATGGAGCACCATCGAGCGCGAGGCGTTCGCCGTAGTCTGGGCCCTCAAGAAGTTACGCCCCTATCTGTTCGGCACCCATTTCAAAGTCCAAACCAACCATCGCCCCTTGCGATGGCTCATGCAGATGCGAGGAGAAAACCCAAAACTACTGCGGTGGTCAATCTCCCTCCAGGGGATGGATTTCACTGTGGAACATCGCCCTGGTACTGACCACGCCAACGCCGATGGCCTCTCCCGGTTCTTCCGCCTCAGCGAAGAGAACCCCCAAGAAGATGGATAGTTCTCTCCGGCTTTCAGCTGGGGGGGACGCGTGTTAGACTCGGCCTCATGGCATGACCATCCCTGTCCCCGCACCACATATCCTGACCCATGCACCTCATGCAGCCCCCGAGCACACGGCCTAGCTGATCCTTCCCACCAGAACACACACACACCCGACCCGGACTTCCCCGTCCGTGGCCTTCCTCCTTTCAGCCACACCGGGCCCGCGTGCCCACTTCATGCACCATGATGGCCGCCCGGCCCCAGCGCGACCCTGGCCTAGAGGCGCCACTCCGGCTGGAGGACATCGCGCTCCCATTAGGATGAGAGAGGGAGGAGCAGTTTCCATCGCACCTCTGAGCTCCCCTGGGAAGGTGGGTTTCGATCGGCCATCCGGCCTCCCCGAGGGCTGGTTCCACGCCTGCTGGGTGTCTGGGGCTCCTCCCGACCCGGCCCTGAAAGGATCAAAAGACAATGGCAGGAAACCCGACAAGACCCCTTCCTGCACGGACTCCGGACATCAAAGAGGGGTCGACCTATAACAAGGGGTGCTCTGGGACTATCCGGCAGATTCGCCTTTGGAAACACCTGAGCCCTGCTGAGTGACAAGCGGCTCCCTGAAGATCGTAAGACCTCCGAACTTGTGCTTGAGCCCTGCTGAGTGACTCGCGGCTCCCTGAAGATCGTAAGACCTCCAAACTTGTGCTTGAGCCCTGCTGAGTGACTCGCGGCTCCCTGAAGATCGTAAGACCTCCAAACTTGTGCTTGAGCCCTGCTGAGTGACTCGCGGCTCCCCGAAAGATCGTAAGACCTCCGAACTTGTGCTTGAGCCCTGCTGAGTGACTCGCGGCTCCCACAGACTTTCCTGGTCCCGCCGGACCCCGACGACGACAAGCGTATCCCCCAGCTCGAGGATTGTGAGCTGTGCGCCGGGTACGCCCCTGCATTTGATCCATAACCCCAAAGACTGTCCCGCTACCTCCTACCCTCCCCCGAGACTCTGTGAGCCGTGCTCTACTTGTATATATTTGCCTTGCTGATCATAAAGATCCTACGACTCCGATTTGATAAAGATTTGTTCTTGAGAACTCACGGGGTGGCGTCTCTTTGTCGTGTGGTGCCGAGTGTACGATCCTAGATACGAGATTCCTCCCCTGAGGAGTCTCCCGCCAGTGCCCGGCTACGATACCTCGAGGGTTGGTCTCAGGATAGTCAGGGCCCCCCCTCCGGGCTCCTCTGAGGTCGCCTTCTAACAATGCACAATACAGATTCTAATCCCTGACAAACAGCTTGCATCTTGCTACTCTACACATAGACTCATATGCACTATCTCTGATAACTATGCCAGACATGCTGCATGCACAGTGGCAACAGACCACCATTGACAGAGATGAGGCACCTTGGAGGCAGAGGGACTCCTTTATTAGTCATGTGTTCGGAATGCTAATGCAACTCTGTCAACACATACACAGGTCATGTGGATGAACATGTGGGACCAACACTGGCACCCCCCTTTGCACCACAGATGCTGGAAATCCAGAGAACTGGCACACAAGTGACGAGTTACAGCTAAACACCCCCTGCTGCTCACGGAGAGGCTGCTATACACCATTGAGCCTCTAATGGGGAATTCACACACCATGTCAACCCGGTGCCACCCGTATGTTTCCGAGGGCAGTGTTACACACATTGATGGCTTCATCACAATCCACAATCCATTACAGATGACTGTCACCAAGTCTGACCATCAATTCAGGTGAATTCAGCTCCATGTCATGTGCCCCATGGTGATTCTACATGTATGCAAAGTATCCAAACATGAACAGGAGCAGTGCACACACATTCTAAACAAATACCACTCCCAAAAAGCCGTGCTGCATCCCTTACCCTAAGGAGATTTTCAAACTTGTCCGTGCATGTAACGCTGATTCAGCACATGTTGCTGTGTTCATGAGGAATAGCAGGAGCACAACAATGCCACCAGCAGACAGCATGCGCAAGTACCTGTGGATGAGAGACACACCAGAAGTCAGACAAAAGAAGCACATCCGCATGCATGTGCATGTACTCGACACGTATAAGGTTGTCAACATGCTAGGTGACAATGATGACTCTGGAAAAACATTCTTCTATTGCACCATCACTCGAGTGACACATCCAAACACACCTCTGACTCACTTGACAGACATGCAGATGGAAACACACATTGCAACAAATGCCACACACGGCCCAATGCATGCACACTCAGACACTGGAACTCACCACTACGCAAAGAAGTTACGTATGAGCCGACTCCGGATGTCCTCTACCGCCTCCTCCTCCTCCACATTACTTGCCTCGTGACCAAGCCCTTCATCCTCCACGGGTGGATGGTCCTGCTCATCCGGATCCAGGATGAGTGGCACAGCTTTCTCCACTGCCATGTTGTGCAGCATGCAGCACACGAGGAAGATCTTGCAGACCATTACCGGTGCATATGGGAGGGCGCCACCGGTCTTGTGGAGGCAACGGAATCGGCTCTTCAGGAGGCCAAACGTCCTCTTTATCACTCGCCTGGTCCGTCCATGGGCGTTGTTGTAGCGGTGCTCAGCAGCCGTGCTGGGGTTGCAGATAGGCGTGATCAGCCATGGCATGTTGGGATAGCCAGCGTCCCCTACATGGAAACATCATGGACAAAAGTGGGTCAGGAGAAGCAGGAAGACAGGAAGATGACGTTAAATACAGGACTGCCAGAGTATACCCACCAACAATACATGCTCGTTCGTTGCGCAGCTGCAGCATCATTTCAGGCACCCTGCTACGCCTCATGATGTAGGCATTGTGTGCTGATCCTGGAAAACGAGCACAGACATGTGAAATCATCATGTTGGCAAGACACACCACAAGGGCATTAATGGAGTGGTAATGCTTGCGGTTCCTATACGCTACCTCCTGTGCCTGTGGTGGTAGCAAAGCCACATGTGTTCCATCTATGGACCCAATGACATGGGGCATCCCTCCCAGGGCATAGAACTCACGCTTGACACCTGTCAACTGCTCAGGAGTTGGGAATTTAATGAACTCATCCAGGTGATCCAACATGGCCTCTAAAAAATCATGCAGAACACGGCTGAACATGGTTTGGGACATGCCACCAACTTGAGCAATGGTATATTGAAAGGTACCCGTGGCAAAGAAATGTAGGGCTGCCATCACCTTCATCTTGGGTGTCAGTGCAGTAGGATACCTGTGTAGCGGTTGGAGGTGTGGTGCCAGCCGTGTCGTCAAGTCCTCAATCAACTGTTGGGGGAAGCGGTAGTGGCGTATACAGTCATGTTCCCTCAGGTCAGCCAAGTCCGGAATTGGTCGAGGGAGAGGCGGAGCCCTGCAGTGAATTTGAAGGGACAACGAAGAGTGAGTACAGAACACCACCAATGTCAATGTACTGAGCACATGTTCAACAGGCAATACACATATGCTACATACAGAGTCAGGTCTGTGCAATATGCCCTGAACACGTATGCCAGGCAGGTGACACTCCTACCAAGAGCCAGCTACAAACGTCGATTCTCAGCCTCAATATGCCATGCCATGAAACTAGCTGTGGGCCAGTGTAAGTGAACAGGCAGACGCATTACAGGAGTTACAGACATCCACATATGTGCAGAAGAAGGATGTTTATCGTACAGACAGGTTGCGGAACACTAGATGCACAGGTCACATGTCATAGAAAAAGGACATACCACACACCTTGCCATGAAGGAGTACATGTCAAGACTGATCACACATACATTGAGAGTATGCAGATATGTCCTTGTTTTGAAACTCTGTGTCGATGCATACATACACACCTTACGTCGGATTACACATGTGGGCTGGTGTGCGTAACAGTGTGCCATGCCCATCTAAACACAGACACATGTTGGTTGCAGCAACTGCAGATGCATTTGACCAAACACCTACAGCAAACCTATGGGAACACACGACACACACATGACATAGTTACAGCGTGCAACGCGGGCATTCACATGTCAGGGGTAATATTCCGTTTACCTGGCATCAGGGGACAGTTGCGGGTGTCGGTGACTGTGCCATGCCAGTGACGCATGGCTCAACAAGTCTGTACTACATGCACACATGTCAAAGGAGTGAAGGGGATGTGTGGCACATAGGGCACCATCACACTTGACATGTGTACACAGCTCATCATACTTTTATTTGCTTCACACCTCAGGAGTAATGTGCCACATCACAGCCTGACACACCTGTGGCCGACACATGTAGTACTGCACAGACAATGCCATGATATCCAGCCTTGGCCAAGTATGACAGCTCTATTCCTGTCTGTGTGCCGCCTGTCACCACTGTCAGGTGTGAAACGCACTGTACATACGCTCTGAGGCCGTGTGTAGGGTCCCTATCACTATGGGAGTGCTGGCGTATGCGTACGCCATAGTGATACGGACCGTACACGCGTGTGTGGGGTCCCTATCACTATGGGAGTGCTGGCGTATGCGTACGCCATAGTGATATGGACCGTACATGCGTGTGTGGGGTCCCTATCACTATGGCAGTGCTGGCGTATGCGTACGCCATAGTGATACGGACCGTACACACGTGTGTGAGGTCCCTATCACTATGGGAGTGCTGGCGTATGCGTACGCCATAGTGATACGGACCGTACAGGCATGTGTAGGGTCCCTATCACTATGGACATTCTGGCGTATGCATACGCCATAGTGATACGGACCGTACACGCGTGTGTGGGGTCCCTATCACTATGGGAGTGCTGGCGTATGCGTAAGCCATAGAGATATGGACCGTACACGCGTGTGTACAGTCCGTATTACTATGGCGTACGCATACGCCAGCACTCCCATAGTGATAGGGACCCTACACACGCGTGTACGGTCCGTATCACTATGGCGTACGCATACGCCAGCACTCCCATAGTGATAGGGACCCTACACACGCATGTACAGTTCGTATTACAATGGTGCACGCATACGCCAGCACCCCCATAGTGATAGGGACCCTACACACGCCTGTACGGTCCATATTACTATGGCGTACGCATATGCCAGCACTCCCATAGTGATAGGGACCCTACACATGCCTGTACGGTCCGTTTCACTGCATTTGGGGTGCCCTAGGGCCGTGGAACGCACCGTACCTGTGTGTAAATATTGAAATAACATAGGGGACACATGAGGGACAAGTATAAGGGCCTAAATGCATGCTGGTTGTCATGGAGACCGAGTTTAAAGTTTGCATTTTTGCATCAGGTGGCCAGCAGAAGTCGGTTGGAAACAATATACTTTGTTGCAAAGTGGTTGTTGACTTGACATCATGCTCAATTTTTAAACCATGCAAACCCACTCACTGGGGTAGGTTTAAAGGGATTGGAGGAAACGTAGGATGCTAATGTGACTGACCAATCACTCTGTACTTCTGTAAATGAAACAGGCCAGCAAGGCAGATATAAGGCAGCCAGGTCCCATGAGAGAGCACTTGCCTGCACATCCTTTCATTCCACAACACTGCTGCTGCTCGTGATTCCTCTGGCACCATGTCCAGGTCTGTGGAGAGGGCCCAGCCATTCACCATGGAGGAGAATATGGCGTTGGTGGATGTGATCCTCCCACAGTACACCATGCTGTATGGTCGACCAGGGGAGCAGGTGAGTGCAGACTCCACTAGCTTATACTGTGCCCCTTTTTTGTGACTGTGACTTCTGGCATTGTGTCCATGTGTGACAGACATGCAATGTTGTTTAGAGTGGGTCCCAGGGTGGGGAAGGCCTCATGTCTCCCATGCAGAGCATGCTGTAGTTCCTGTGTGCACTCCTCACTTGCATAGTGCTTACTGTGACAATCAATGCATGGTGCATGCCACATTCTGCCTGGCTACTCCACCTGGGAATGTTGTTTCTACAGTCCTGATGTGATTCTGTGGTCCCCCCATTGTGACAGGTGACAGTACCCATAGATGTGTGTTTGTTAAGTGTACCTGTGCTGTGATGTGTTCGTCCCCTGGACATTGGTGTGTGTGTGTGTAAGTCCCCTGTCATGTGGGTGAGTGCATATGGGGAGTGTTGCACACCAGCTGCATGAGGGATGGATATACCCTTCCCATCTGATGTGAGCAGGGAGCAGTGCTGTGTGACTGCCGTGCTGAGCCAGCCCCACACCTGTGACACCCCCCAGTCTAGTGGCACATGGGCAGAGTGAGGTTTGTACCCGCAGTTGGCAATGGCAGGTGATTGTCCTGTGCCTGTGTGTGTCTGTGTACTCTGCTGAGGTTGCGTCAGTGGGCTGGGGCATTTGACTGCTTTGAGGTGCTGTACATAATCCTGGTGTAGCTTGTGATGCACAGTGTGATCCAGGATCATTGATTGTGTGGCACCCCTCATGCCACCTGTGTACTTTCAATGCCACGTAGTGCATTTGGCCTTCCCCAGAGGATAATGTCCCTATGACAAAGGTGCAATGAGTTGCCTGCATACCATGACCTGTTCAAACAAGACAAATTATTAATATTTGTGTCTCTGTGTCATTGCTCAGGTGTATTAAAGTATTCTCACTTTTGCATCCTCACAGGTAGGCGTCCATGCCAAGGGGGAGATATGGAAGCAAGCCGTCAGTGCCGTGAGGAAGACGGAGAGTCGGAAGCGGCACCTAGCCCAGGTGAGGAAACGCTGGCAGGATATCCGGTGCTGGACGAGGAGGATAGCACGGGTCCTCCTGGGGGACTCACCTGAGAGCCACAAGAACCGTGGGCGCCGGCGTCTGACCCACATCCATAAGCGTGTGCTGGCGGTGGTCTTCCCCGACTTGGATAGGCGCTTACGGGAGAAGCAGCAGCAGGAAGGGGGTAGGTACCTGTGTGTTTGTTGTGTGTCACCAGCTTTTGGAAGTGCGCAGTTGCATGGATACACTGCCAGGGTTTAAATGTGCAGTGCATGACCTGTTCCCCAAAGTAAACCGGTGCTGTTCTTCCTCCCTTCCCCTCCTTGCCATGTGTTCCCTGGTCTGTGTGTAGTCACTCTTGCACAAGGTTATCTAGGCTGGCAGTTAATCCAAGTGCCCAATGCTTGCAGCATCATGTGTGGGGGTGGTATGTAACAGGTTTTGGGACCTTGCCTGTGCCCTGGCCAGTTCAGTCATTGTGGGGTCCATGTCAGTTGGCACTGATGGTGAGTCCCGACATAGGAGTGTGTCTTAAAAGGGTACTGCCTTACAGCATGCATGTCCAATGTTGTGCCCTCTGACATAATGTGCATGAGTGGGAGTAATGCATAGTGCAGGGACGGTTGGTTCAGTTGCAGTCATATCCATCCAGGACCATGGAGGAGTGTTGCACTACCGTGCCCTGGGGCACCTTTTCCTAGGTATCATGTGTGTCATCCAACAATGTGGACATTCTCTGTGTCTTCGGCATAGGCTGGGCTCTGTGGCATTGTACCCTGGCCTCATCTGTATTTACGTAAACTGTGCTACATGTGTCCACTGTACAGTGTGACCCAATTTTGCTTGTGCATACTCACAGTGGGCAGTGCCTGTGTGTCTTGGTACGACAATCTGATGATGATTGATTGTCAATGACATATGTGGACAGGCGCACCAGGGGTAGTTTGTGTACAATCAGGATTTAGTGCAGGCCTTGTGTTTTTATCCCAGAGTAAGAGGTGTAAGTACTTCCTCTGTCTCAATCACATTGTCTCAGGTAGGGGGTGGTTTGTGCGGGCAAGACATACATGTAAATATCTGAAGTCTCCTTGCTAGGTCTGGCCTGTGTGTGATGTTTGTCTGGACATACACTCAAGGTGCAGTGACCCAGTCATGTTGAGCATGGTTTAATGTATTAGCTTTGCAGCATGTGCAAAAAGTTAATAGACATGGTTTCTGCTCATCCCTTTTTTGGCAATGCTGTGTGATGCAGATGCTGTGCACGATTGTCCCCAGAGCCTGGCTCCTCTGTCCAATTTGATATCAAGTAATTTGCTGTTGTGTCATGCTCTCCATTGTTTCTCAGTGGCATGGTGGGTCAACCAACTGTGTTTTGCAGGGCCTACATATGTACCTTGTATTGTAGATGTTACTCATGTTGCTTTTCAGGCTATGCACTGTGACTTATGTAGATTTGACTCATGTGACATATGTATACAGGTGTCTGATTATTTCCTGTCTCTTCACCTTGCCCACAGCATCGTCGGGGGACTCCGAGGGAGACACTGGCACGGACCGTGAGGAGGGATCGAGCACCAGTGCTGTCTTGTCTGGCGCATCGAGTGGCACGGAGGCCGAGGGGAGTGAGGCGGAGGACCTGTCCAGTCCCACCACCGACTATGACGCTGACGGGTCCGAGGCTGAGCTCCCAGAGGGGGCGAAGGCTGCTCCCACAGCTGAAAGCAGCACTCAATCTCTACCCCCCCTCCATTCCCATCACCGGCCTCCCACTTGCTCGGGTCCCTTCCCGCCATGCTAGGTCACCACGTGTCTCCTTCTTGCCAGGCACCGCACCCCCTGCCCCTGTCTCCACTGCTGCCGTGAATGCAGAGTCTGTGGACATCCTGCGCCAGTTGCAGGTTGGTCAGACTGCGATGCTTAATGTCCTCCATGGCCACACCCAAGTGCTCACCCAGAGGGAGGCATACGTGGAGGGCATCTCAGCTGCGCAGTCTGACCAACGCCAGTTGCTGAGGTCCAAAGACTCGACACTGACTGCAGCAGTGGATCTCCTGCAGCGCTGGTTCCTCCCCTACCCCTGCACCATCCACACTTCCCACTCCCATGCCTGTCCCACGCATACCCAGACGTCCCCATGCACGCACCCCACCAGATACAGGCACCACACCACCAGGGAAGGCCAAGCGCACACCTCCTCTCACGCACACACAGGGTGAAGTAGGCACACCCACTGGGTCGGCGGGCAAACGGAAGACACGCAGCCACAGTGGGAGTCCACATTCCTCACAACCCACTCTGGGCACTGCTGGGGGGACTCTGCACCCATCCCTCCTATGTCTGGGCACTGCTGGGAGGACTCTGCACCCACCCCTCCTGTGTCTGGGCACTGCTGGGAGTGATAGGCACCCACCCCTCCTATGTCTGGGCACTGCTGGGAGGACTCTGCACCCACCCCTCCTGTGTCTGGGCACTGCTGGGAGGACTCTGCACCCACCCCTCCTGTGTCTGGGCACTGCTGGGAGTGATAGGCACCCACCCCTCCTATGTCTGGGCACTGCTGGGAGTGATGGGCACCCACCCCTCCTATGTCTGGGCACTGCTGGGTGGACACTGCACCCACCCCTCCTGTGTCTGGGCACTGCTGGGAGTGATAGGCACCCACCCCTCCTATGTCTGGGCACTGCTGGGAGGACTCTGCACCCACCCCTCCTATGTCTGGGCACTGCTGGGAGGACTCTGCACCCACCCCTCCTATGTCTGGGCACTGCTGGGAGTGCTAGGCACCCACCCCTCCTATGTCTGGCCATGTACGCTCGGGACATACACGGGTGGGGGTACGCTCTGAACATACACTGGTGGGGTGTGGGTACGCTCCATACATACACGGGTGGGGGTACGCTCCATATATACCCGTACTCACGCTCTGCAGGCCTGGGTACAGCCCGTACCCATGCCTTTGGAACGTGGGTACAGTGCGTACCCCCATTGTTGGGTTGCCGTAGGGGTCCACATCGTACCCAGGCCTTCATTGCGTGGGTACGGGTCGTACCACGCGTACCCCTACATCACCCCAACAATGCTGGTACGGCCCGTACCCAGGTCTTTGGAACGTGGGTACGGGCCGTAACGCCATTGTTGGGGTGACGTAGGGGTGGGCGTGGTACGACCCGTACCCACGCTCTTAAGGCCTGGGTACGGTGCGTACCCGTACGTCACCCTATTGGGGGTCCCACCATACCCAGGCCTTAAGAGCGTGGGTACGGGTCGTACCACGCCCACCCCTACATCACCCCAACAATGCTGGTACTGCCCATACCCAGGCCTTTGGAACGTGGGTATGGGCTGTAACGCCAATGTTGGGGTGACGTAGGGGTGGGCGTGGTACGACCCGTACCCACGCTCTTAAGGCCTGGGTACGGTGCATACCCCTACGGCACCCCATTGGGGGTCCCACCGTACCCAGGCCTTAAGAGCGTGGGTACGGGTCGTACCACGCCCACCCCTACATCACCCCAACAATGCTGGTACGGCCCGTACCCAGGCCTTTAGAACGTGGGTACGGGCCGTACCGCCATTGTTGGGGTGACGTAGGGGTGGGCGTGGTACGACCCGTACCCACGCTCTTAAGGCCTGGGTACGGTGCGTACCCCTACGGCACCCCATTGGGGGTCCGCACCGTACCCAGGCCTTTAGCACGTGGGTACGGGCCGTGCCGCCATTGTTGGGGTGACGTAGGGGTGGGCGTGGTACGACCCGTACCCACGCTCTTAAGGCCTGGGTACGGTGGGACCCCCAATGGGGTATGCACTGTACCCAGGCCTTCAGAGCGTGGGTACGGGTCGTACCACGCGTACCCCTACTTCACCCCAACAATGCTGGTACGGCCCGTACCCAGGCCTTTAGAACGTGGGTACGGGCCGTACCGCCATTGTTGGGGTGACATAGGGGTGGGCGTGGTATGACCCGTACCCACGCTCTTAAGGCATGGGTACGGTACGTACCGGAATTGTGGTGTTGCCGGTTCGCGTCAACATCCACTTCTGTTGTGGCGGACGCATGCGTTGCTGGACACGCCCCCACCCCCTCGAAGTGACCAGGCCCTAAAGGTCAGGTATGTCCAGGGCATGTATGATTTGTGACTTGGTTGGGGGTTATGTGTCCTGCCCCTGCCCCCCCCCCTTTGCCCCTGGGTGTTGTTCTGACCTTCTGCGGCATCTGCGTCAGTTCCTGTAGAGCAGGTGGACTGCTATGAGGGCTGGGATGACACGTAGGTTCGGGTCCATGGCTGTCCATCGCGTACAGGTGCTACTTGTGCTCCTTGTGCGCGTCGTCCTGATTTCCCGGCAGTTTTTGGCAGCCGGAAAATATAATCCGTGCGGGGTGACGTCGGTACGGATCGTACTTCCTGGTTCGTGAAACGGAGCCTGAATGCGTCCCGACATCACGTTGGCGCTTTCCCGGATCACATTTGTATGTATATTTTCGTCGGTCGGTGTTTTGTACGAATCGTACGGAAATAGTGTTTCCATATGAATCGTACTTGCATGTTTGTAATGTTTTTTGACCGGGTACGAGTCGGACGGAGAAAACGCTCCGACCGACGGTTCGTACCCGGTTTTTCCAGGATCCGAATCGGCACCCTAATTGTATAAAAATGTTAATAACCACATTTTTACCAACATTAAATGAAAAAACATACTTCATTGACACAATACATATACATTCTGCAAACTAACCCTATACAATTTACTATTCCCAATTCAGCTACACTAAAGTCATGGAATGTGCTGGACACTAACCCTATATAATTTACTATTCCCACTCCAATTCGGTTAAAGTCGGGGAAGGTGCTACACACTAACCCTATCTAATTTACTATTCCCAATGCAGCTACATTAAAGTCAGGGAGTGTGCTGAACACTAACCCTATATAATTTACTATTCCCACTCCACTTAACATAAAGTCAGGGAAGGTGCTGGACACTAACCCTATATAATTTACTATTCCAACACCACTTAGTTTCAAGTCAGTGAAGGTGGTGGACACTAACCCTATACAATTTTCTATTCCAACTCCAGTTAACATAAACTCAGAGAAGGTGCTGGACAGTAACCCTGCATAACTTACTATTCCAACTCCACTTGGAACTCCACTTAGGTTAAAGTCAAGTAAGGTGCAGGACACTAAGCCTATATAATTTAATATTCCCACTCCAATTAGGTTAAAGTCAGGGAAGGTGCTGCACACTAACCCTATACAATTTAGTATCCCCAATTCAGCTACATTAAAGACAGGAAATGTACTGGACACTAAGGTTCCGATTCCGATCCTGGAAAAACCGGAGGGTTTTCTCCGTCCGACTCGTACCCGGTAAAAAAACATTACAAACATGGAAGTACGATTCGCACGGAAACACCATTTCCGTACGAATCGTAAAAAACACCGACCGACGAAAATATACATACAAATGTGATCCGGGAAAGCGCCGACGTGACGTCGGGACACAGTCAGGCTCCGTTTCACGAACAAGGAAGTACGATTCGAACCGACACCAGTCCGGACGGCAATATTTTTACGGCACCCAAAAAGTGCCGGAAAAGCAAAGTACGGCGCGATGCGAGCGGAATTGGGGGCACGGTACGCGCCGAACCCCCCCCAGACTCCGTGGATGTACGTGCCGTACCCCCACCCGTGTATGTACACCCGTGTATGTACGAGTCGAACCCCCACCCGTGTATGTACACCCGTGTATGTACGAGTCGAACCCCCACCCGTGTATGTACGAGTCGTACCCCCACCCGTGTATGTACACCCGTGTATGTACGAGTCGAACCCCCACCCGTGTATGTACACCCGTGTATGTACGAGTCGTATCCCCACCCGTGTATGTACACCCGTGTATGTACGAGTCAAACCCCCACCCGTGTATGTACGAGTCGAACCCCCACCCGTGTATGTACACCCGTGTATGTACGAGTCGAACCCCCACCTGTGTATGTACACCCGTGTATGTACGAGTCGTACCCCCACCCGTGTATGTACGGTGCGTACCCCCAGCCCGTACATACATGGGTGTACATACACGGGTGGGGGTTTGACTCGTACATACATGGGTGGGGGTTCGACTCGTACATACACGGGTGTACATACACAGGTGGGGGTTCGATTCGTACATACACGGGTGTACATACACGGGTGTGGGTTTGACTCGTACATACACGGGTGGGGGTTCGACTCGTACATACACGGGTGTACATACACGGGGGGGTATGACTCGTACATACACGGGTGTACATACACAGGTGGGGGTTCGACTCGTACATACACGGGTGTACATACACGGGTGGGGGTACGACTCGTACATACACGGGTGTACATACACAGGTGGGGGTTCGACTCGTACATACACGGGTGTACATACACGGGTGGGGGTATGACTCGTACATACACGGGTGTACATACACGGGTGGGGTACGGCACGTACATCAGCGGGGTCTGGTGGGAGGGGTTCGGCGCGTATGCGGGCACATGTCTCCATGGTTGCTATTGCAGTGCGGTCCGTACCGTGTATTTTCCATACGGTTGTAAAATTGGAAGGACGGGACGGATCGTACTTGCTCGGTCGGACTTCATTTTTCCGATTAGTAGGGTAAATCGTCCGAGGATGTGTCGGACACATTTTCCGACCCGAGGATGTGTGGGGATATTATCCCAATGCGATTCGTATGGACTTTTTCCCCATACGAATCGTACTTGGCAGTTTGTACGCTACTTGTACGATTCGTACGGTAAAAATCCCAGATACGATTCGTATGAGGAAATTTTTTCCAGGATCCGAATCGGCGCCTAACCCTATACAATTTACTATTCCCACTCCAATTAGGTTAAAGTTAGGGAAGGTGCTATACATTAACCCTATATCATTTACTATTCCCACTCCACTTAGTTTCAAGTCAGTGTAGGTGGTGGACACTAACCCTATACAATTTTCTATTCCAACTCCAGTTAACATAAACTCAGAGAAGGTGCTGGACAGTAACCCTGCATAACTTACTATTCCAACTCCACTTAGGTTAAAGTCAAGTAAGGTGCAGGACAATAAACCTATATAATTTAATATTCCCACTCCAATTAGGTTAAAATCAGGGAAGGTACTGCACACTAACCCAATAAAATGTACTATTCCCACTCCAGTTAGATCAAAGTCAGAGAAGGTGCTGGACACTTAACCATATCTAACATAATAAACTCCTATACCAAACATCTAACTTAAAACTTAAAAAAAACTATTCTCCTAATATAATTTCTAAATTTTACATATGTTCATAAATTTTAATATATTTACATTATATTAATTTAATTTAAAATATAATAAAAGGGGAGGAGCCTAGCGCTTGACCAAGATGGCCGCGTGAGCCTTGAGCTCCCGCTACCCTCGCGCCCTCCTGCAATCATCCTGTCCTAAATCCTGATTTTCATGCACGGCATCCTGCAGATGAGTCACAGCTGGGGCGACTGACGTTATCCGGGCTAAGATCGCCCACCGGGGACCGAAGTTGTACGTGGCGGAAGATTGCGGCCTACCCCCGACAGATGCCAGGGGCTTGCGGTGGCAGGATGCCCGGCCACTAATTGAACAACAACGGCCTTGGGAGGAGTGAACTGACGGACGGACGCCGCTGCACTTTCACTTTCGATTTCTCGCCCTTCGTTTGCTCAGGGAGGGGGGTGCTCCGTGCAGGCCCTCTATTGTCTGGAAGACCTCTACACGGTCCTGACTAGCTGCTGAAGTCCTAGTTGACCCTGTTTCCTCTAGCGGAGTGAGGGACGTCCTTTTGCGACTGACTGTCCTGCTCTTCGAGATGTCGACCAAATCAGAGGCGGACAGGTCGAAGTCTAAGACTACCAGGCGAGGCGGCTATACCCAATCCAACAATATGGATCGTTATGCCCAGCAGAAGGGGTCGCCTGGTGGATCGGGACAGTCGCTGGAAGCGCAGAAGGCTGATTCATCCCCGGCCTCGGAGTTATCATTGCAGGACATCAAGGGGGCGATAGATGGGATGCAATCTTCGATTGGCTGGCAGTTCGAGACCCTGGCGCACAAGGTGGACATGATCTTGGTTGATGTCAACTTGATTCGCGCGGACCTGGGTAAAACCAACGAGCGGGTCAAGTCCCTGGACCTCCAGACTACTGGCCTCGCGGACGACGTCTTGGAGCTTCAGGCCGAGGTTCGCAAGTTACGAACCGCGAATGACCTCTCCGCCCGCCGGCTCGAAGACTTTGAAGGTCGGGCCCGGCGCAACAATGTGCGCATTATTGGGGTCCCAGAAACTTCAGAGGAGCTCTCCGTGGATTTACTCGTCGAGGACTTGGTGGTGAATCATCTTGCGCCTAAGGGCCTCAGCAAGTTTTTTGCGGTGGAGCGGGCTCACCGAGTGCCTGGCGGACGGCCTAAGGTGGGAGCTCCCCCGCGGCCGATTGTCGCCCGGATCTTCCATTTTCGAGATCGGGACGCTATCCTGCAAGCATCGAGGGTGACAGGCCCGGTGCCTTTTCAAAATGCCTCTGTGAGCTTTTACCCTGACTTCACCCAGATGGTGCAGAAACAGAGGCAAAGTTTCCTGGGGGTGAAGCGGCGGCTTAGGGATATGGACCTGAAGTATGCCATGCTTTTCCCCGCCAGGCTGCGTGTGGTATATGAGGATCGGACTTTCTTCTTCGAGTCACCGGACATGGCAGGGGACTGGTTGGATGCACTCCCTCGGCGACAGCCCGGCCGGAACAGCGTGGATGGGGCGGAAGGCGACCGGGATGGACAGAAGTTATACCTCCGGTGTCGGCCTGTTTTGATTCAGCCCCGGACAGTGACTCGCACCCTATTGCAGTAATGGGAGGGCGGCGGGGGGAAGATAGGGGCTCTTTCCTCCCTTGGGGTACTTTTTGTAGATTTGTTTTTGATAGGGCGACAGGCACACTGCAAGTTGGGGGGGCTTTGTAAGCTGACGCAGGGGTGCAGGGTGGGGGGGGATTCAGGATGTTGGGGTTGTTGTTTGGGGTTGTTGTTTTTTTCTTGCAAGGCGTAGTAATGACTGTCAGAATTGTCCGACTGTGGTTCTCCGGGGGGGGGGGGGTCTCTTTGTGTTCAGGGATGGGGGATAGGGGCTTAAACATAATTAGCTGGAATGTAAATGGCTTAGGGGATCGTATTAAACGGGGGATAGTCCTGCAATTTTTGAAACGGACCTCGCCAGATGTGGTCCTCCTGCAGGAGACCCACCTTATAGGTAATATGTGTTATGCACTTAACAGAAAGGGCTATAAATTCATTGCTCACTCGGGGTTTTCCTCGGGATCCAGGGGTGCGGGCATACTTGTCAGAGCTTCCCTACCATTTGAGGTTGACTCCACTATTGCTGATGATAGGGGGCGCTTTGTGGCCGTGGCGGGGAGGTGGGAGGGCAGAACGTTGGTATTGGTTTCTGTCTATGTCCCTCCTGCCCTGCAGGCCTCCACGTTTGCTGATCTGGGCATGGCCTTGTTGGGACTCCCCGAAGGGATGCTAGTGGTGGGAGGAGACTTCAATGCGGTTGGTTCTGGAATGCTCGATAGGTACCCGCCCAGAGACATCGGGGGTGCTCAGAAGTGGCTTCCCGACTTTCTTGATACTTTTGGTCTGGTAGATTGTTGGAGGCTGCGGCACCCCACTCAGAGACAATATACTTTCCATTCTGGGGCCCACGGGAGTCTCTCTCGGATTGATTATTTGCTCACTCTGGCGGCACACGCCTCTTTGGTATCTGAGGCCAGGCACATGGCACGGGGCATATCTGATCATTCACCGGTGTGGGCCCGTCTGGATATTGGCTGGGTGGTGGGGGGCAGGGTGGCTCCCATTAACCCCTGGTACTTTCGTGACCCCCAGCTGCGCAGCGCGTTGCTGAAGACAGTTGACCACTATTTTCAAGATAATCAGGGCTCAGTTGAATCCGCGGTGTCCTTGTGGGAAGCTTCTAAGACTGTACTGAGAGGGGAGGCTTTGTCCTTGGTAGTTGCCGCCAAGCGGCGGAGAGACGCCGAGGTGATACAAGTAGAGGAAGAGATAGCGGCTTTAGAGGTGGCCTTGGAGGGGGATGTTGCGGCGTCCACACTGCATAATTTGAGCCTGAAGCAATTGGAATATAGGGATCTGGTGACAAACGCCGCCAAGACCCTCAACAGGGAGCAGCAGGGTCGATTGTATGACGTTGGTGATAAGGCCGGGAAATTGCTGGCATGGCTGGATAAAAAGGAGCGTGTTAATCGTGTGGTGCCGGAGTTGTTGACGGATGGGGGAGAGGTTGTCACTGATCCAGACGGTATAGTTCGGTGTTTCTCGGACTATTTCCGTACGGTATACACCTCGGTCTCGGATAGGCCGACTGAGGACTTGTGTGATCTTCTGCGTGACATCGCTCTGCCCTGCCTTTCTGCCATTGATAGGGAGGACCTCGATGGTGATATCACTGTAGACGAAGTGGCGGGTGCTATCCGTGCGTTGCGCTCCGGTAAGGCTTCGGGCCCAAATGGTCTGCCGATAGAGCTGTACAAGCTTTGTCCGGATAAGTGGGCTCCTCACCTGCGCGCCATGTTCGTGGAGGCGCGGGGGCATGGGTTTCTTCCGCTCGATCAACGGCTGGCGACGATTGTGGTAATACATAAAGGTGCCAATTCCGATCCGGTAAAAAAATTCCCCGTCCGACTCGTATCCGGATTTTTTTCCGTCCGAATCGTCAAAGTAGCGTACAAACTGCCAAGTACGATTCGAACGGAAAAAAGTCCATACGAATCGCATTGGGAAGATTTCCCCACACGTCCTCGGGTCGGGAAAAGTCACCGACACGTCCCCGGGCGAGAAACCCACCGTGCGGAAAAATAAAGTCCGACTGCGCAAGTACGATCCCTCCCGTCCTCCCCATTTCACAACCGTACGCAAAAAACACCGTCCGAACCGAACTCCCATAGCAACCATGGAGACATGTGCCCGCATACGCGCCGAACACCCCACCACCCCCCGCCCGCGTATGTACGCCCCGAACCCCCACCCGTGTATGTACGCACCAAACACCCACCCGTGTATGTACGCCCCCGAACCCCCCCCAGCCGTGTATGTACGCACCGAACCACCAGCCGTGTATGTACGCCCCCGAACCCCCCCCAGCCGTGTATGTACGCACCGAACCACCAGCCGTGTATGTACGCACCTAACACCCACCCCAGCCGTGTATGTACGCACCGAACCACCAGCCGTGTATGTACGCACCAAACACCCACCCGTGTATGTACGCCCCCGAACCCCCCCCCAGCCGTGTATGTACGCACCGAACCACCAGCCGTGTATGTACGCCCCCGAACCCCCCCCAGCCGTGTATGTACGCACCGAACCACCAGCCGTGTATGTACGCACCAAACACCCACCCGTGTATGTACGCCCCCGAACCCCCCCCCAGCCGTGTATGTACGCACCGAACCACCAGCCGTGTATGTACGCACCAAACACCCACCCGTGTATGTACGCCCCCGAATCCCCCCCCCAGCCGTGTATGTACGCACCGAACCACCAGCCGTGTATGTACGCCCCCGAACCCCCCCCAGCCGTGTATGTACGCACCGAACCACCAGCCGTGTATGTACGCACCAAACACCCACCCGTGTATGTACGCCCCCGAACCCCCCCCCAGCCGTGTATGTACGCACCGAACCACCAGCCGTGTATGTACGCACCAAACACCCACCCGTGTATGTACGCCCCCGAATCCCCCCCCCAGCCGTGTATGTACGCACCGAACCACCAGCCGTGTATGTACGCCCCCGAACCCCTGGGTGGGTGTTAGGTGCGTACATACACGGGTGGTGGTTCGGGGCGTACATACACGGCTGGGGTGGGGGTTTGGTGCGTACATACACGGGTGGGCGTTTGGTGCGTACATACACGGGTGGTGGTTTGGTGCGTACATACACGGCTGGGGTGGGTGTTAGGTGCGTACATACACGGGTGGGGGTTTGGTGCGTACATACACGGCTGGGGGGGGTTCGGTGCGTACATACACGGCTGGGGTGGGTGTTAGGTGCGTACATACACGGGTGGGGGTTCGGGGCGTACATACACGGCTGGGGGGGGTTCGGGGGCGTACATACACGGGTGGTGGTTCGGTGCGTACATACACGGCTGGGGGTTCGGGGCGTACATACCAGGGTGGGGTGGGGGTTCGGGGCGTACATGCACGGGTGGCGCTTGGGTGCGTACATACACGGGTGGGGGTTCGGGGCGTACATACACGAGTGGGGGTTCGGGGCGTACATGCACGGGTGGGGGTACGGGCCGTACTTCCACGGGTGGGGGTACGGTCCGTACATACCCCTGCCCACGCTCTGCGTGCCTGGGTACGGGCCGTACCCATGCCTTTGGTGTGTGGGTACGGTGCGTCCCACCATTGTTGCGGGCCGTGGGGTCCGCACCGTACACAGGCCTTGGGGGCGTGGCTACGGGTCGTACCACGCGTACCCCTACATGACCCCAGCAATGCTGGTACGAGCTGTACCAAGGCCTTTCTGACGTGGGTACGGGCCGTACCGCTATTGTTGGAGTGACGTAGGGGGACGCGTGGTACGTTCCGTACCCACGCTCTTGCGGCCTGGGTAGGGTACGTACCGGTTCGCGTGACCATCCACTTCCGTTGTGGCGGACGCTTGCGTTGCTGGCCTTGCCCCCACCCCCTGGAAGTGACCAGGCCCTGATGGTCAGGTATGTCCAGGCCATGTGTGATTTGGTACCATGTGTTGGTGTTGTGTGTCCTGCCCCTGCCCCCCCCTTTGCCCCTGGTTGTTGTGCTGACCTTCTGCGGCGTCTGCGTCGGTTCCTGTACGCCAGGTGGACTGCTAGGAGGGCAGGGATGGCACGTAGGTTCGGGTCCATGTCTGTTCGTCGCGTCCAGCTGCTCCTTGCGTGTGTCGTCCTGATTTCCCGGCAGTTTTTGGCAGCCGGTAAATATTTTCCGTGCGGGATGACGTCGGTTCGAATCGTACTTCCTGGTTCGTGAAACGTAGGCTGGATGCGTACCGACGTCACGTCGGCTCCTTTCAGGATCGGAATTGTGTTTAGTTTCTGTTCGGTCGGTGTTTTGTTCGAATCGTACGGAAATGGTGTTTCCGTATGATTCGTACTTGCATTTTCGGATGGATTTCGCACCGGGTACGAGTCGGACGGAGAAAAGGCTCCGTCCGACGGTTCGTACCCGGTTTTTACCGGATCGGAATTGGCACCAAAGACGGAAAGCCCCGGGATAAGTGTGGCTCCTATCGGTCGATCTCACTTCTCAACGCCGAGCCGAAAATCCTTGCCAAGATTCTCGCTAACCGCCTGGTCCGGGTGCTTGGCGACTTGATCCACCCAGATCAGTCGGGCTTTATCCCGCACCGTAACACTGCACTAAATCTTAGACGCCTCCATGGAGTGATTGCTAGGACGGGCACGATGCGAGAGCCGGCTATTGTGGCGTCCCTCGATGCCACGATGGCCTTTGACACGGTGGAGTGGGCTTACCTGTGGGCTGTGCTAGCCAAGTTCGGCTTCGGGCCTGGATTTGTGGGATGGGTGAGGCTGCTCTATGAGGGACCTCTTGCAAGCGTCGTGGTGAACGGGCGGGCGTCGGCACCGTTTGAGCTCGGGAGAGGCACCCGGCAGGGTTGTCCCCTGTCGCCGTTGCTGTTCGCCCTTGCTCTTGAGCCGTTGGCGGCGTGGATACGGTGGCACCCGGATATACGTGGGATTCGTTGGTCGCCTGACCACGAAGACCGTATTTCACTCTACGCCGACGATATTCTGCTATGCCTTGCCTCGCCCAAGAAATCTCTGATAGTGGTTTGTGACGTCTTGACATCTTTCGGTAGAAACTCGGACCTAGTCATTAATTGGGGGAAGTCATACTTGTATGTCCTGTGTGGGGATGTCCCGCGCAACTGCTCAATCCAGATAGCCCTGCAGGGCTTTTTGTATTTGGGGATTTATATTTCCACCGACCCCATTTTACGATACGAGCGGAACTTGCTCCCTCCCTTGGCGCGTCTGCGGCGGGATGTGGCGGGCTGGCGGCGATTGCCGCTTTTCCTCCTTGGCCGTGCCGCACTGTTCAAAATGATATCCCTTCCCCGTTTCCTCTATGCTCTGCAGAATACCCTTGACTTGGTCCCGGCCAGCTATTTCCGTGAGGTCGAAACCCACCAGCGCGCGCTCTTGTGGGACGGGCGTCCGCGTATAGCGATCGCTAAGTTGACGCTTCCGTGGTACGACGGTGGTATCGCGCTTCCAGACATTCGACGTTATTACTGGGCCACACAGTTGAGCGCGATTAACCATGGTGTATATGGTCCGGCGCTGAGCCCCGGCTTCGCCATGGACCGATGGTTGCTCCGTTGGGGTAATTACCACAGAGCGTTGTACTCGAAGTCGTCGGACTTCACCCTTACAGGGCCCACCAGAGTGGCCGTTCATGTATGGAAGGTGGCGACGGACTCGCTGGGCTGGAATGGTAAGCTTACCCTTGCCACCCCTCTGTTTGACTCCGATATTCTAGGGAAGCTTTGGCATACAAAAGGGTTCGAGAAATGGGACCTGATCGGCATATCCAGGGTTGGCGACCTTTTGGTTAAGGGTAGGATAAAGTCATTCGAGGAGTTGCAGAAGGAATACGAACTGGGGAGCACGGAGTTCTTCCGATATGCTCAAGTGCGCCACGCCTTGCGGTCAGTCCTTGTAGAAGGGGAGAAGGTGCCCGAGTCCTCTCCGTTGGAGGACCGGATCCTGGATGGCCATATGCCAGAGAGCACGATTTCGCTCATTTATAAGAAACTTATTAATGTTCGGGCGGATCTTCTTCTAGGGTTGCGCGATCAATGGACCAGGGATGGCCTTGAACTAGACGATGAGGATTGGCAGTATGCAGTTTCTTCTCCCAAAGAGGTCGCTATCCCCGCGCGCCTGCTGCTGGTGCAGCTTAAAATACTCCATAGGGTCTATGTGACGGGGCCCAGGTTGGTCCACATGGGTTTCTCTGAGGAGGGCTTATGTAAGAGAGGTTGTGGTATGGTGGGTACCTTCCTACATATTATTTGGGAATGCGGTGCGATTATGGAGTTTTGGAGGCGAGTCCACGAGGTGATGGGGGAGGTGACGGGAATTGCCATGCAGCCTGAGGCGCGGTGTTGTCTCCTGAATGTCTGGAGTCCTACTGACCACAACGCGGCACAGACTCAGTGGGTGACCCTAGGGAACATGGTAGCCAAGCGCGATATTGCTCGGCTGTGGGGCTCTAATAGGCCTCCTACATTGACAGCGTGGATGGAAAACATGGACTGGAGCATGTTTAGGGAGAAGACAGCGTATTGTGCTCGAGGGCGCCCTCGGAAATGGCACTCTGTATGGGGGCCATGGAATCAGTACAGAGGGGACATATGCCTTCCCCCAGACCCGGACCCGCCTGAGGAGCAGCTTTCCCCTTAGCTTTCTTTCCAGCTTTGAATTTCTTGCTGATATGTGTTTGTTTTCTTGAGTCTCTGCCTTTCCATCCTTTCCCTTACTATAGACCTGTGTCTGTTGGACGGAATGGGGCTCGTCCCCCCTGATGGGAACCTCTTTTGGTGCTTACAGTACTTATCGCCTTGTTTTTGTTTTAGGGTTGGATTTATGTTTATTCAAAACAGAACCTTTGACTTTCCTGTCAGTAAAATGTGGACGCAAGCATGTGTTGAGTCTCTAAAGCTGCCGTACCTCCGGGTTGTCGGCTGAATAGCTGTGTCACTGATTTAAAATAAAGGTTTTAAAAAAAATATATATATATATATAATAAAAAGATGAATGTTTTTATAACACTCCCCACCCTTTTCAATTATTAAAAAAACATTCCACTCATAATACAAAAATATCTTTACAATGAAATTGATGATTTATAAATAATTAATTTCTAAATTACATTCAAAGTTCTAAATTTAGAAAGTATTTATACCTATTAAAAAAAATGTTAATCTCTGATTTTAAATTTAAATATTTAAAACACCCCCCACAATTATCCTATAAAAATACAACATCCCACCAATAAAACCAAAATATAATTACCAAATTAAATTTCGAAATTCACTTATATAATTAGAACATCACATAAAATATTTTAAATTTAAATTTATTTACTATGAAATATATTTTAAAAACTATATAATTTAATAATAATATCTTGAAAACACTACCCACCCCTATCCCCTATTAACCCAAATTCCCTATCAAAAATGTAAAATATATTTACCCAAAACATTTCCAATATACAATAATTTAATTATAATTGTTCTTTAAAAATTTTAAATTTCACAATATTTACTATACAATTTTTTTCTAAAAATTGCTAATTTTATACTAGTATTTTTAGAAATTACTCCCCACCCTTCTCCCCTAATACCCCACATCCCACCCATAAATACAAAATAAAATTTCCAATTACACTTTTGAAACCAATTTATATAATTTCGAATTTATATTAAATTGTCACAATTTAAAATTATTTACTATTAAAAATTTAGTAATTAATATCTAATTTTATACTAGTATTTTAAAAACACTCCCCACCCTTATACCCTAATAACCCAACATCCCACCCATAAAACAAAAATATAATTTCAAAATTATTTTAAAAACTAAAAAAAAATAATTTCAAAATTACATTCAAATGTATAAATTTCTAATTCTTTAATATTACATTTTTTAAAATTATTATCTGATTTTACACTAATATATTAAAAACACTCCCCACCCTTATACACTAATAAACCAACATCCCACCGATGAAACAAAAATATAATTTCTAAAATATTTAAAAAATCTAAAATATATAATTTCAAAATTACATTAAAATTTAGAAATTTCTAAATCTTCAATATTAAATATTTTTACATTATTATCTGATTTTACACTAATAGTTTTTTAAACACTCCCCACCCTTATCCCCTAATAACCCACCATCCCACTCCTAAAACATAAATATAATTTCTAAATTATTTTCTAAATTAAAAATATATAATTTCGAAATTACATTACAATTTAAAAATGTCTAATTCTTTAATATTTAATATGTTTACATTATTATCTGATTTTACACTAATATTTTTAAAACACTCCCCACCCTTATCCCCTAATAACCCAACATCCCGCTCCGAAAACATATCATACAATAAATTACTTAACACTATTAATTACTTTAAAAAAAAAAAAAAATTAATTTTACATATAATTAAACAATTTAGTCATTCAATATACACTAAAAAGACATTTTAAACATTATGGTGCCAATTCGGATCCTGGAACAATTTTCCCCGGCCGAATTGAATCTGGATTTTTTACCGTACGAATCGTACAAGTAGCGTACAAACTGCAAAGTACGATTCGCATGGGAAAAACTCCATACGAATCACATCCGGAACATTTCCCCACACGTCCTCGGGTCGGAAATTGTGTCCGACACATCCCCGGACGATTTACCGTACGATCGGGAAAAATGAAGTCCGACCGCGCTAGTACGATCACTCTCGTCCTTTCGATTTCACAACTGAATGCAAAAAACACCGTACGGACTGAACTCCCACAGCAAGCATGGAGACACGTGTCCGCATACGCGCCGAACACCCCACCACAGACCCCACATGTACGCGCAAAATGCCCCCCGGCCGCGGATGTACGCGCCGAACCCCCACCCCACCCGTGTATGTACGGACCGTAGCCCCACCCCACCCGTGTATGTACAGACCGTACCCCCACCCCACCCGTGTATGTACGGACCGTACCCCCACCCCACCAGTGTATGTATGGACCGAACCCCCACCCGTGTATGAATGGAGCATACCAACACCCCACCCGTGTATGTACAGACCGTACCCCCACCCCAGTAGTGTATGTATGGACCGAACCCCCACCCCACCAGTGTATGTACGGACCGTACCCCCACCAGTGTATGTACAGACCGTACCCCCACCCCACCCGTGTATCTACGGACCGTACCCCCACCCGTGTATGAATGGAGCGTACCAACACCCCACCCGTGTATGTACGGACCGAACCCCCACCCCACCAGTTTATGTACGGACCGTACCCCCACCCCACCAGTGTATGTACGGACCAAACCCCCACCCGTGTATGAATGGAGCGTACCAACACCCCACCCGTGTATGTACGGACCGTACCCCCACCCCAGCAGTGTATGTACGGACCGAACCCCCACCCATGTATGAATGGAGCGTACCCCCACCCCACCAGTGTATGTACGGACCATACCCCCACCCCACCAGTGTATGTACGGAGCGTACCCACACCCGTGTATGAATGGAGCGAACCCCCACCCCACCCGTGTATGTACGGACCATACCCCCACCCCAGCAGTGTATGTACGGACCGAACCCCCACCCGTGTATGAATGGAGCGTACCAACACCCCACCCGTGTATGTACGGACCGAACCCGCACCCGTGTATGAATGGAGCGTACCAACACCCCACCCATGTATGTACGGACCGTACCCCCACCCCACCAGTGTATGTACGGACCGTACCCCCACCCGTGTATGTACGGACCGTACCCCCACCCCACCAGTGTATGTACGGACCGTACCCCCACCCCACCAGTGTATGTACGGACCGAACCCCCACCCCACCAGTGTATGTACGGACCGTACCCCCACCCCACCAGTGTATGTACGGACCGAACCCCCACCCGTGTATGAATGGAGCGTACCAACACCCCACCCATGTATGTACGGACCGTACCCCTACCCCAGCAGTGTATGTACGGACCGAAACCCCACCCATGTATGAATGGAGCGTACCAACACCCCACCCGTGTATGTACGGACCGTACCCCCACCCCACCAGTGTATGTACGGAGCGTACCCACACCCGTGTATGAATGGAGCGTACCCCCACCCATGTATGAATGGAGCATACCAACACACCACCCGTGTTCGTACGCACCCTACCCCAGGCCCACACACCAGCAGCCTCACCCAACATCGGGCATGTACGAGTCGTACTAAGCCATAGCAAAGGACATCACTGTACAACAACATGGCCCATGTACGCACCGTACAGACGCTAAAAACACTCCTACTGAACCATGACTAACCAAAAAAACACAAGGACAGTCAATCCGAGGCCCACAACACCACAAAACATACCCAACAAGGCCAAATACATCCTATACACTGACCTGCAACTGACAAACAGATAAACAGAGGCCCAAACCACTAGCACTCCTTATAACACACCCACCCAAAGTTCAAACACAGCCACACCCACAAATGGACCAATAAAAAGGCCCAACACACACAAACCATGATCCTTTGCAACAGATCCACTGCTGCCAGACCCCAGAGACAACGCACTGCACCATACTTCAACCATCAATACACCTTACACTTGCACTCCTTCACACAACCACCATCACAAACACACCCTCATCACATTCACACACACACACCTGCACACCCACAACCATCCACACCCACACCCATCCATACCCCCACCCCCACAACCATCCACACCCACACCCCACACCATGCCCACCAACAAGAATCCAAAGTTCACAAAGGACGAGCTGGAGTCCCTTGTCGACGAAATCATCAGAGTTGAGCCACAGCTCTTTGGAACATTGGTCAGACGGACCAGCATATCAGAATGAACTGCCATGTGGGAGAGGATAGTCAATTCCGTGAATGCTGTTGGGTCCACCAGAAGGACCAGGCATGAGTGCCAAGCCAGGTGGTACGACCTGCGGAGGACGGTCCGCCGCAAAATGACGGACGAGCACAACCAGGCCAACATCACTGGAGAAGGGCCATCCCGCAGACCGGTACACTACCATCCCTGGGAGGAGAAGGTGATGACCACGCTGGAGCCGTTGGGAGTAGACGGACTAGAAGGAGTCCGAGAGCCTGGTGAGTACACAAACAACTCACCTCACATGGGGGGAACGCCATATACAACCCAAATACCAATCATGCACGCAACCCCCACAAAGCCAGCACCGGACGGTGAGTAGACAAAATATCGGAAATGTAATATCGATATACAGAAATATCGAAGTCAAAATATCGATGGAACAATATATCTCTGTCAACAATATCGATGTAAAAAATGTCGAGATTGTGATGTGTAGTAAAATATCGAGGTATAGTATATCGAAAGACATAATATCGTGTAGTAAAAATATCGAAAAAGTATAGTATTAAGTCACTTTGTGATTTGTAAAAAATTATTGTTTAGAAGTGTCAGCAAATGTTTATTTAAGTGTATTAAAAATAACAATTTTCTTTCTATTAATATAATTTTTTAAATTTTGATATATAATTTTAGGAGCGGGATGTTGGGTTTATAGGGGATAAGGGTGGGGAGTGTTTTAAAAAAATATATTTGAAATAAAATATTTTAATAAATTTTTGTAGAATTTAAATTTAAATTTTGAACAAAATTCAATTATTTAAAATTTAATTGTGAAAAAAAAATTTTTTAGTGGGATGTTGTGTATATAGGGGTTAAGGGTGGGGAGTATTTTGGAAATAAATATTATATTTAATATTTTAGGATATAATTATTTAACTATTATTAATATAATTTTTTAAATTTGGATATATAATTTTAGGAGCGGGATGTTGGGTTTATAGGGGATAAGGGTGGGGTGTGTTTTAAAAATATATATTAGAAATAAAATATTTTAATAAATATTTGTATAATTTGAATTTAAATTTTGAACAAAATAGTAATATTTAAATTTTAATAATGAAAAAAAATATTGTTAGTGGGATGTTGTGTATATAGGGGTTAAGGGTGGGGAGTGTTTTGGAAATAAATATTAAATTTAATATTTTAGGATATAAATTTAGAAATATTATATTTAAAAAAAAATAAAAAAATTCAAATGTGTTTTTAAATTTTAAATGTGAAAATTGTAATAATAAAATAAATGTAATCAGTGGGATTTTGGGGTTATAGGGGATAAGGGTGGGGAGTGTATTAGATATATATTTAATATTTAATATTTAATTAAAAAAAAAAATTTCAAATTTGGTATGAAAATTTAAAATTAAAAATTTTAGTAATAAAATTTAATAATTTATGATATAAATTTTGAAATATTATATTTAGAAATATAAACATTTCAAATTAGTTTTAAAATTTTAAATGTGAAAATTGTAATAAGAAAATAAATGTAATACGTGGGATTTTGGGGTTAAAGGGGATAAGGCTGGGGAGTGTTTTAGATATATATTTATTATTTAATATTGAATTCAAAAAAATTTAAATTTAAAATTTTGTATTAAAATTTACAATTAAACATTTTACTAATAAAATACATTTAATAAGTGGGATTTTGGGGTTATAGGGGATAAGGGTGGGGAGTGTTTTTGAGAAATATTTAATATTTTATAAAAAAAAAATAGAAATTTAATTTTTGGGTTTAAAAATTAAAATTAAATAAATTACTAATACAATAAATTTCATAAGTGGGAATTGGGGGTTATAGGGGATAAGGATGGGGAGTGCATTCAAAATATATGTAATATTTTATTTTTGAAAAATATAATGCAAAGTTCTAATTTCTTAATAAAAGTAAATTTTAATATTTTTAATAATAAAAAAAATTTCATAAGTGGTATTTTGGGGTTATAGGGGATAAGGGTGGGGAGTGTTTTATAAATATATCAAAATTTTATTATTCATAAAAAATTATTTCCATTTAGAAATGTTATTTTAATTAACATTTAACAATTTTAAGAAGATAATTCATTTAATAAGAGTGATGTAGGATTTATAGGGGATAAGGGTGGGTAGTGTTTACAAATTAGTAATTGTTTGAAAAAATCTAACATATATAGTAATCCTAATTCAATATAGATTGGAGTGGGAATAGTAAATTATTTATGGTCACTGTCCAGCACCTACTGTAATTTTTTATAGACTGGAGTGGGAATAGTAAATTATTTATGGTCACTGTCCAGCACCTACTCAAATGTATTATAGACTGGAGTGGGAATAGTAAATTATTTATGGTCAGTGTCCAGCACCTACTCTAATTTATTATAGACTGGAGTGGGAATAGTAAATTATTTATGGTCAGTGTCCAGCACATACTCTAATTTATTGTAGATTGGAGTGGGAATAGTAAATTTTTTATGGTTAGTGTCCAGCACCTACTCTAATTTATTATAGACTGGAGTGGGAATAGTAAATTAATTATGGTCAGTGTCCAGCACATACTCAAATTTATTATAGACTGGAGTGGGAATAGTAAATTAGTTATGGTCAGTGTACAGCACCTACTCTAATTTATTATAGACTGGAGTGGGAATAGTAAATTAGTTATGGTTAGTGTCCAGCACCTACTCTAATTTATTATAGACTGGAGTGGGAATAGTAAATTATTTATGGTCACTGTCCAGCACCTACTGTAATTTTTTATAGACTGGAGTGGGAATAGTAAATTATTTATGGTCACTGTCCAGCACCTACTCTAATTTATTATAGACTGGAGTGGGAATAGTAAATTATTTATGGTCACTGTCCAGCACCTACTGTAATTTTTTATAGACTGGAGTGGGAATAGTAAATTATTTATGGTCACTGTCCAGCACCTACTCTAATTTATTATAGACTGGAGTGGGAATAGTAAATTATTTATGGTCACTGTCCAGCACCTACTGTAATTTTTTATAGACTGGAGTGGGAATAGTAAATTATTTATGGTCACTGTCCAGCACCTACTCTAATTTATTATAGACTGGAGTGGGAATAGTAAGTTAGTTATGGTCAGTGTCCAGCACCTACTCTAATTTATTATAGACTGGAGTGGGAATAGTAAATTATTTATGGTCACTGTCCAGCACCTACTCTAATTTTTTATAGACTGGAGTGGGAATAGTAAATTATTTATGGTCAGTGTCCAGCACATACTCTAATTTATTATAGACTGGAGTGGGAATAGTAAATTTTTTATGGTTAGTGTCCAGCACCTACTCTATTTTATTATAGACTGGAGTGGGAATAGTAAATTATTGATGGTCACTGTCCAGCACCTACTGTAATTTTTTATAGACTGGAGTGGGAATAGTAAATTATTTATGGTCACTGTCCAGCACCTACTCTAATTTATTATAGACTGGAGTGGGAATAGTAAATTAGTTATGGTCAGTGTCCAGCACCTACTCTAATTTATTATAGACTGGAGTGGGAATAGTAAATTATTTATGGTCACTGTCCAGCACCTACTCTAATTTTTTATAGACTGGAGTGGGAATAGTAAATTATTTATGGTCAGTGTCCAGCACATACTCTAATTTATTATAGACTGGAGTGGGAATAGTAAATTTTTTATGGTTAGTGTCCAGCACCTACTCTATTTTATTATAGACTGGAGTGGGAATAGTAAATTATTGATGGTCACTGTCCAGCACCTACTCTAATTTTTTATAGACTGGAGTGGGAATAGTAAATTATTTATGGTCAGTGTCCAGCACCTACTCTAATTTATTATAGACTGGAGTGGGAATAGTAAATTATTTATGGTTAGTGTCCAGCACCTACTCTAATTTATTATAGACTGGAGTGGGAATAGTAAATTATTTATGGTCACTGTCCAGCACCTACTCTAATTTTTTATATACTGGAGTGGGAATAGTCAATTATTTATGGTTAGTGTCCAGCACCTACTCTAATTTATTATAGACTGGAGTGGGAATAGTAAATTATTTATGGTCAGTGTCAAGCATCTACTTTTATTTATTATAGAGTGGAGTGGGAATAGTAAATTGTTTATGGTCAGTGTCCAGCAACTACTCTAATCTGTCTGGTATTTAATTTAATTAAATTACATTGATATAGTAGTTATAAAAATATATTTAAGTGAATATTATTTGTATTGTATTTTTATATATTGGATTTGTAGTAATTAATTCTATATTTATAGTTTAGGATAATATATACATGTAACCTTTTAATTTGATATGTTTGGAATATTTAATATTATTATTAGGAAAAATATATGAATATTTTGTATTGGAATAATGGGTAATGGCATTCTGTAATTTTATAATATTGATTGATTTGTAATTTTTTATAAAATAATTATTCTATATGTTAAATATTCATAATAGAAGATTAATATTAATAATCAGAGAAACACAATTCATAAGACAAGAACATGGTTTTTATTGTAGTTTTTTAAATTTGTTATTGTTTATTCATTTGAGTAAGATCATTCAGAAATAGTATTATTTACATTGTAATTACATTCAAACATATTGAATATAGGTCAGAACAAATTTTATGTACATTAAGTATATTTTCAAACATTTTTAAGTAAATTATAAAGATTATTAATAATGTTGTACAATGTAGTGTTTTAAATTAAAATTAACATAGCAATAGGTTTTGTAAATCTTTATACAAAACTTTTAACAAATATTTTCATATATAAACATTTTAATATTTGTAGTACAAACATGTTATACCTTTTTTATTAATATTAATATGTAAAATATTAATATTAATTATTTTTACAATGTTTTCGAAACAAACATCTTTTTAACATAAATAAAATTTTAGCATTTATGCAAAAAAAAATTTAACAATTTTTCATACATTGTTCTGTAGTATTATCTTTTTAGAAATTATAATAATAAATATTTTAAATTTTAAAATATTTATTAATATAATTTTACAAATTAGGAACATTTGTTGACAATTTGTAGGTAAATTAAAAAAATAGGTATATTTTTACTAAATAATATAAAATATTTGTGTGTGAATTTACTGTTTTACCTGATTTATTTAGGGCTTTTTAGTATAGTTAAATGTTTTATTATGTTTTGGACACTCTATTTTGTAACCGGGTAATGTTGTTTTGGGTCATTTGGTTTGAAGGGAAGCTCGCGGTTGGGAGTTACTTCGCGTCGTGAAAGGTAAGGTTTGTTTTATGTGTTTTAGATGGTTTTAAATTTACTTTTGAGCCTAGTTAGATAATGTTTAGTGTAGCTGTACATATATTAGTTATATTTGGAAATGTTATGTGTTAGAGTTGCGTGTTGTGTTTTTACGTGTTTTTAACGATGTGTAGGCATGTTTCGAAAGTTAGGTTTAAGGTGTTTAATGTATATTTAGAAGTGTTTTAAATCTAGTATTATTGTTAGTACGTGTTTATGTGTTGTTTTATGTGGGTGGGAATGTCAGTTGCTTTGTTTTTACTATTTCTTTTCTAGGTTATTCGTTTCGGATGGACTCTTTTTTTTTTTTAAAGAAGTGTGTGTTCGTTTTATTGAACAATATGGTTTTTACACTACTTTAAATGTTTCGGTTTTCATGGATCGTTTTTTAATATTTTTAGCTATTTTCGGGTTTTTCATGGATTTTCGAAGGATATTTGGTGAATGGCTTATGGATTTAATCGCCAGTTGTATTTTTGCATTTTTTTTTGGGAACCTTTTTTTTAATGTTTGGATTGTGTAAGCAGGAAATGGATTTTTCAGACTTTGGAATAAACGTGGTAAGTTAATTTATTATTATTTCTTGTGGGTGGGTATTGTTTAATATTATTGTTCATTTTTATTTTATTACAAATATTATTAATGTGTGTTAATATATTTTTGACAATATGTATAAATATGTTACACACAGTAATTATTTTTGTAATAAGATACATATATTTTATGTGTTTGATATTATTGAAAATGGGTAATTAGTCATTTATTTGTATTTGTACTTTAAAGAAGTGTTTTAGCTATGATGTTTAGGTATTCTAGGCCTTTGGTAGTAGGGTACAATTTTACTTGTTGCTCTAGATATTTATACATTTGTTTAGTTTGTTTTGAGGTTTTTGGAGTTAGCTGAGTTATGGATTGTTCCATTCGGAACTCTTGATAACTCTGTTCTTTTTGTAGGCATGATATAAATCTTTCTAGTGTTGGTTTTGTTCTGCCTGTTGATTGTAGGAAGGCGTTATGCCATCCTTCAACTGCGTTATTAGTTTTGGATTCTCCATTTAAGGTGCTTCTGTATACGTTCCACCAGGGAATTAAGAATTTAGGGTTTCTTCTGTGGCCAGATCTATGTAGTCTGCCGACCCATGTATCTTCGAAATAGTCCAATAGTGAACTTAGTTTTTCTTCATTTTGTTTGTAGAAGGCGCTGTCTATTAAAATGTTGTAATGTTCTGTTACGTCTGTGTCAGGTACATAAGCTAGTGCTATGAGTTTTTTTATTTGATATGCAAAAGATGAATTAGTTGCATATTCAATGCTTAGGGCTGATTTTTGCATGTGTCTCCATAGGCATTGATTAAAATGATAGTAACAGCCTTGTATGGAGGTATGGGGGTGTGTTTTTAATATAGAATTAATCATTGCATGTTCAAAATCTAGGATTATTTTTTGTGGGGAAAAGTCATTTGTTTTTTGTTTTATTATATTTAATAGTTCAGTGTATGTGGAGTTATGTTTGTTTGGTAATAATGTGTAAATTAATGGTATATTGCAATTGTGATATATGACATGTATTGTATATAGTTGGAAAAATGGTTTGGGACATATGGTAAAAGTCCCATCCATCATCCAGTTATGTGATTCTTGTAGTTTACAGAGATTATTAGCTGTTCCAAATATTATTATTCTTTTGTCATTGTTTTTATTATCAAAAATGACAAATGGTTCTTTGTTGAAAGTTATACTTTGTTCTGGACTTAGAATAACTTCACTGTATGTGTGAGGAATTGGGGTTGAAGTAGTAGTGGTTTTTTTAGTACGTGCAATAGTTCTTTTGAGTGAAGTTACAGATGGCATTTGTGTAGTAGCAGTTTTAGGAATTTTGGGAAGCTGCTCTTTTAAAATTACACTGGTAGGTTTTTGAGAACTTGTGCTAGCTTCCTTTATAGTTTCTAAAGCAGATCTGACTTCGATTTCAGTAATGTTTGGTGGGTGGTTATGTTCTCTAGTGTATAGTACTGTTGTTTGTCGTGTTGTAGCACGCCCATAGCACTTATTAGAGTAGTATTTAGTGCATTTCCAGTTAACTTTTAAACCATACACTTTTTCCTGTGTGTAAGTGTACCCCATATAGCATAGTAACATTTTTCCCTTCTGGCTTGTTATGAATTCAGCTCCTTCAGTCATTTTGATGTAGCTTTATCTATGAAAAATATATATTATAGTTATTATATATGATGTTATATTAATTTTCAGTAGAAAAAAACAAGATTTAGTTACTATATACTTACAAAGTTGGTTTTGATGTGTTTGAGTAGAATGCTCCTGATTCTTTATTTGTGGGATTTTCCTCTAGTATTTTCTTTGTCTGGAAAAGAAAAGGAAATGTGTTGTAATAATTGTTTCTATATTTTTATAGGGAATGGTTAGGGGATTTGCAATTGGGATTTAATTAGGGTGGTATTTTAATCTATTAGTTGATTTTTGGTTGTGAAATACTTACTTTTTAGTTGTATCTTTTTTGGTGCTGTTCTGTATTTTCTTAGATTCTTTTGGAGTTTCCTGTAGTGAAAACATGAAATAGAAAGAAGACATTAATTTATTTATAGTGTATGTATATTGTAATTACAATTTATTCTATTTGAGTCTTCATGAGAATAATATAGTTAACTTACTTTTGATAGTTTTAAACATTTCCTGTATGTTGATTTTCTTATATCTGTAGTTGCAATCCAGTCGATTTTCCTCTTCATTCAATTTCGTTTTTTTGGTTTTGGACTGTGAATGAAGTTGAACTTCTTTTTATAGTGCTTTGGATGTTGTAATATGTGTTTTATTGGTCAGTTTGAATTCGGAGTGTTTTTATTGGTTAGTTCGAATTTTTTTTTTTTTTTTCTGGTAGTTAGTTTCCTAATAAGGAAAACGCTAATTAGTGGTTTTGTGGTGTATTATTCTATATGTATTTTTCTAAACATTATATTATGTATTGGATGCATGAATTGATAAAGTATAATTTAATAATATAGTTGTTTAATGTAGGAATGTTGTTAATAATGTTTTAGTAAAGAGTTAATTATTTAAATCCATTTTTAAATGTAGTAAATATATAATTGTTTAATAATAATTTTGTGTAGAGATAAAAGACATTATTTGGTGTTTATGTAGTTTGATTTTAGGTTTTCATTAAATGTTATATAGTCGATATTAGTAAAATGGAGATATTTTAGTGGTCGATATTTTAGTTTACGATATTTTGTTATGAAGTATATGTATATTATTGAGCATCGATATTTTAGGATTTCGATATTTGTGTTGCCGATATTTTGTGTACCTATATTTATGTAGTTCGAAATTGTGTGTTCGATATTTTTGTAATGTTTTAAATAAGTATATGATGTCGATAATAATGTGATCGATTATTTTGTATCGATATATTTGTAGGTCGATTTTTTGTCTTTCGATATTGTGTCAGTGATTCGCACCGGACACAACCACACTCCAAAAACACACACATGCCACTAGCGCCTCCATGCCCCATGCCCCAAGCAAGGCCAGGCCAAATCACAGGCCACACAAAACACCAACACAAGACAGGATGTCCCCGATGCCGGGAGGGTGGGCCTCAAAACTAACATAGAGCAACTCTGAAGCACACAACAATGCCCTCAGCCCATATGGCTTAGGGCACAGCCATACCAATACTGTGTCCCCACACAGTACTGTTTTGCCTGCTAATGGTGGCCGCGTTGCAGGACGACATGGGTATGAAGGCACAATTTGCACATAACAGCAGCCAATGAAGACGCAGCACACTGAAAGAGTGTCAGCACACACCGCCACAGCAGCAGCGCAGACTCACACACTCCGCCCAATGGGTGCCCGCAGAGAAGAAACAAACCCACATGAACAAGCCAATGGCCTTTGCAAGACCTGCAAACTGTGTGTGCCCAGGAAGCTGGGCTGAGGTGACAGAGGGTGACACACAGAGGGAGGGAGAGGGGCAGAGAGAGGGACAGAGACAGAGGTGGACACAGGGAGACAGACAGAGGGAGGGAGGAGGCTGACAGAGGGAGGGAGAAAGGGAGAGGGACAGAGGGAGGAGGCTGACAGAGGGAGGGAGAAAGGGAGAGGGACAGAGGGAGGAGGCTGACAGAGGGAGGGAGTAAAGGGAGAGGGACAGAGGGAGGAGGCTGACAGAGGGAGGGAGAAAGGGAGAGGGACAGAGGGAGGAGGCTGACAGAGGGAGGGAGAAAGGGAGAGGGACAGAGGGAGGAGGCTGACAGAGGGAGGGAGTAAAGGGAGACGGACAAAGGGAGGAGGCTGACAGAGGGAGGGAGTAAGGGAGACAGAGGGAGACCAAATCACCCTTGGGTGGTGTGGCCATGTCCGCTCGTCAGCAGGTGGACTGTGTGCATGTAGACAAGGTTTGGCAGTGCCTTAACCCCCCCCTTCAACCTTTGATAAACACTAGGCCATGTGTCAATCTGTGCACGAGTACATCCGTGCTGCAGGCACAAATAGAACCTTACACCCAGTATACCTACCCACTGTGTTCGTCAGAACCCTGTCACAAATTGTTAAGTTACCTATCTGCATTCTCAAATAGCATGGAAAAAACACCATTTGGCCACGTACAGTGCAACACGTAATGCGGCTCAGCATGGCTTGCTACGCCCGCTCACTACACTGCTGACTGCGTCCCCAAAATATGCATCAACTAAGATAGTGTCACACATAGGTAAAGTGTCGAAAGCTGTGGCCAAGGGACATACCCATGCACAAGTGCACTGTGTGAGGAATGCTAGCCAAATCCAACCACCCAGAGGAACTGTGCCAAATCAAAAAAGAATGAAACATGGATGTCGTATGTAACACAATTAACACTGTCTCTCTCACACACAGGTCAACGTCGTCGATCTCCCCCCAACACTGGGGGGGAAGACTCACAGGACCAGGCTCCGCGTGAAGAGGACCCCAATGCCAGCGACGACTCTCACCACTCCGTGGATGATCCAGACCAACCTGGCCCCTCTGGTGTCCAACCACCTGCAGCACCTGCGTCAGGTACAACTGTGCCAACCACCACCCCCATTCCTGCCACATCCCAGGAGACACCCAGGAGCCCTGCCCGCACACAACAACGCAGCCAGTCTGTCCAGGAGGGACAAGGTTCTCCGGGCACCCAGGAGGAGGCAGGCGACACCGCAAATGCCATCCCTCAGGGGTCCCAGAGACTCGATGTGCTCACAACGGCAGGCCAGGCGCAAGTGGGCAGGGGTGGTGGGAGTGGAGGACGGCGGAGGCCCGAACCTGCCCAGTTGGCTCAGGACCCGGCTATGGCACACGTCAGAACCATCCTGGATGCATACCGGCGTGACTCTAGAGGCATCGCTCAGGTAGTGGAGACCCTCAATGAGATGAAGGCCCTGCAGGTTCAACATCATGCCTGGATGGAGGCAAGACATGCAGAGCACTTGGCGGTGCACAGGGACATGAGCCAATCCCTCCGTCAGATCGCCCAAAGCCTGGCAATCCCTCCCTGTGCCAGCAGGCATAGAGCAGCACCAGCCCCAGGGAGGGAGGAGGAGGAGGAATCATCTGACGGAGCGTCCCTTGCACCGTCAAGCCAGGCGTCTGAGGGTCCCCGCAGGAAAGTGGGTCGTCCACGCATAAGACCGTGAGAGTCAGCGGAACATCACCATCTCCCAGGTCACCTGGCCTGGCACCTGGCCCTATGACCCAACAGCAGCACAGCAGCAAAGGACATTCTCTGCCACATGGCCTTGCTGGTCACTGTCTGACCAATGTTGACAAAGACTGTGGCACAGACTCTGATGACTGTCAATGGCAAGGTAACCAACTCCCCCTGTGAACTTTGGATTCTACACTCCCGCCAAGCACCTCTTGTCACCCCCCCAAACACGTACCCCAGCAGTAATAAAATTCATCACAATCACAAGATGATGCCGTCATTTTGCATTATTCCACTACGTGTGTGTGTTGTAAAGTCAAACCATGCCTGATGCCTGAATTAACTCTGAACCACCATACCCTGGGGTCTGAGTCTGGCACAGGACACACATGGGTCACAACGTACCATCCAAGACAGACATGGAGCACCATACTCACCCGTGATGGGCCCAACCAGCTGAGGGGGTGCCCGCACAACTGTGCCCACAGACCTATTCAGAAGAGCAACAGTCATGCGCAGAGGTCAGGGATCATGTGGAGTGTCCTGGGGTGGGAGTCCCAGGTATGTGTAGACACATGGCAGAACCATGTCCTGCATGCTTGAGTCAGGTGGATGTGGCGAATGGTGGGCCAGCCAAGGTTGGATGCATGGAGATGGCACAATTGGGTGTTGGATCACAGTGCCACAAAGTTGTGTTGTGGGTGTGGGCTGCATCCTGAGGGTGTGCGTGGATTGGGAAGGTCATCCTGCATCTGGCAGTGATCCACTCCCCCCATCTCTGTTGGACGTTGATGTGGCCTGGTCGCCGGATATAGTAGCAGAGCTGTGCAGATGCACCCTGGATGTGGACAAGTATCATAGGATTTCTAACGCACATGTCAGTAGAGTGCAGGGTAGGAGTAGACACGGATGTCATAGTTGACCTGGGGGATGGTCTCCCTCTTGCCTTGAGGTGGATGGAACTGGGGATCTTGTGCATAATGCAGAGTGTGCTGCCGCATGAGGCACAGATGCTGCTGATCAGCATAGCACATGTCAGCTAGCAATCCATGATGGACACCAGCTCATTTGCGTGGACACTGGGTGCCCTTGCAGCAGGGCCTGCAGCAGCATGCGCCATGTCAAGGAAACAATGCCACAAGTAGCACACAAAGACAAGGATCTCAGGAATGAACCATGCAAAAGGTGCATGTCAAGGAAGGAATGTCTGGTTAAACATGGCACACACACACACAATGGATTCACATGCGGCACAGTGGCTGTCGTGGAGACTGACAGGCCACAAAACCTACACAGCCATGGACATCATGCACAATACAGAATCTAATCCCTGACAAACAGCTTGCATCTTGCTACTCTACACATAGACTCATATGCACCATCTCTGAGAACAATGCCAGACATGCCGCATGCACAGTGGCAACAGACCACCATTGACAGAGATGAGGCACCTTGGAGGCAGAGGGACACCTTTATTACTCATGTGTGTCGGAATGCTAATGCAACTCTGTCTACACATACACAGGTCATGTGGATGAACACGTGGGACCAACACTGGCACCCCCCTTAGCACCACAGATGCTGGAAATCCATGGCACTGGCACACAAGTGACGGGTTACAGCTAAACACCCCCTGCTGCTCACGGAGAGCCTGCTATACACCATTGAGCCCCTAATGGGGAATTCACACATCATGTCAACCCGGTGCAACCCGTATGTTTCCGAGGCCAGTGTCACACACATTGATGGCTCCATCACAATCCCATTACAGATGACTGTCACCAAGTCTGACCATCAATTCAGGTGAATTCTGCTCCAGGTCATGTGCCCCATGGTGATTCCACATGTATGCAAAGTAACCAAACATGAACAGGAGCAGTGCACACACATTCATAACAAATACCACTCCCAAAAAGCCGTGCCGCATCCCTTACCCGAAGGAGATTTTCAAACTTGTCCGTGCATGTAAGGCTGATTCAGCACATGTTGCTGTGATCATGAGGAATAGTAGGAGCACAACAATGGCAACAGCAGACAGCATGCGCAAGTACCTGTGGATGGGAGACACACCAGAAGTCAGCCAAAAGAAGCCCATCCGCATGCATGTGCATGTACTCGACACGTATTAGGTTGTCAACATGCTAGGTGACAATGATGACTCTGGAAAAACATTTCTTGTATTGCACCATCACTCGAGTGACACATCCAAACACACCTCAGACTCACTTGGAAGACATGCAGATGGACACACACATTGCAACACATGCCACACACAGCCCAATGCGTGCACACTCAGACACTGGAACTCACCACTAAGCAAAGCAGTCGCGTATGAGCCGACTCCGCATGTCCTCCACCGCCTCCTCCTCCTCCTCCACATCACTCGCCTCGTGCCCAAGCCCTTCATCCTCCACGGGTGGATGGTCCTGCTCCTCTGGATCCAGGATGAGTGGCACAGCTTTCTCCACTGCCATGTTGTGCAGCATGCAGCACACGAGGAATATCTTGCAGACCTTCACCGGTGCATATGGGAGTGCGCCACCGGTCTTGTGGAGGCAATGGAAGCGGCTCTTCAGGAGGCCAAACGTCCTCTCTATCACTCGGCGGGTCCGCCCATGGGCGTTGTTGTAGCGGTGATGGGCAGCCGTGCTGGGGTTGCGGAGAGGCGTGATCAGCCATGGCATATTGGGATAGCCAGCGTCCCCTACATGGAAACATCATGGACAAGAGTGGGTCAGGAGAAGCAGTAAGACAGGAAGATGACGTTAAATACAGGACTGGCAGAGTATACCCACCAACAATGCATGCTCGTTCGTTGCGCAGCTGCAGCATCATTTCAGGCACCCTGCTACGCCTCATGATGTAGCCATCGTGTGCAGATCCTGGAAAACGAGGACAGACATGTGAAATCACCATGTTGGCAAGACACACCGCAAGGGCATTAATGGAGTGGTAATGCTTGCGGTTACGGAAGGCTACCTCCTGTGCCTGTGGTGGTACCAAAGCCACATGTGTTCCATCTATGGACCCAATGACATGGGGCATCCCTCCCAGGGCATAGAACTCACGCTTGACAGCTGTCAACTGCTCAGGAGTTGGGAACTCATCAAGGTGCTCCAACATGGCCTCTAAAAAATCATGCAGAACACGGCTTAACATAGTTTGGGACATCCCACCCACATGGGCAATGGTATGTTGAAAGGTACCCGTGGCCAAGAAATGTAGGGCTGCCATCACCTTCACCTTGGGTGTCAGTGCACCAGGATACCTGTGTAGAGGTTGGAGGTGTGCTGCCAGCCGTGTCGTCAAGTCCTCAATCAAACGTTGGGGGAAGCGGTAGCGGCGTATACAGTCATTTTCCCGCATGTCAGCCAAGTCCGGAATTGCTCGAGGGAGAGGCGGAGCCCTGCAGTGAATTAGAAGGGACAACGAAGAGTGAGTACAGTAGACCACCAATGTCAATGTACTGAGCACATGGTCAACAGGCAATACACATATGCTACATACAGAGTCAGGTCTGTGCAATATGCCCTGGACACGTATGCCAGCCACGTGACACTCCTACCAAGAGACAGCTCCAAACGTTTATTCTCAACCTCATAATGCCATGCCATGAAACTAGCTGTGGGCCAGTGTAAGTGAGCAGGCAGACGCATTACAGGAGTTACAGACAACCAAATATGTGCAGAGGAAGGATGTTTATTGTACAGACAGGTTGCGGAACACTAGAGGCACAGGTCACATGTAATGGAAAAAGGACAGACCACACACCTTGCCATGAAGGATTACATTTCAATAATGATCCCACATACATTGAGAGTATGCAGATATGTCCTTTTTTTGAAACTCCGTGTCGATGCATACACACACACCTTTACGTCGGATTCCACATGTGGCGTGGTATGCGTAACACTGTGCCATGGCCATCTACACACAGACACATGTTGGTTGCAGCAACTGCAGATGCATTTGACCAAACACCTACAGCAAGCTAATGGGAACACACGACACATACATGACATAGTCACATCGTGCAACGCGGGTAGTCACATGTCAGGTGTGAAAACCCCTGTAGCTGGCATCAGGGGACAGTTGCGTGTGTTGTTGACTGTGCCATGGCAGTGACGCTTTTCACAGGTGTTCTGTACTACATGCAGACATGTCAAAGGAGTGAAGGGGATGTCTGGCACATAGTCCACCATCACACATGACATCTGTACACATCTCATCATACATCTATTGCCTTCACAACTCAGGAGTAATATGCCACATTACAGCCTGACACACCTGTGCCCCACACATGTAGTACTGCACAGACAATACCTTGATGTCCAGCCTTGGACAAGTATGTCAGCTCTATTCCTTTCTGTGTGCTGCCTGTCACCACTGTCAGGTGTGGAATGCACCGTACATGCGCTCTGAGGGCGTGTGTACGTTCCCCATCACTATGGGAGTGCTGCCGTAGGCCTACCCATAGAGAAACGGCCCGTACACGCACATGTATGGGGCGTTTCACTATGGGTACGCATACGCGAGCAAAGCCATAGTGAAACGGGCCGTACACGCGCGTGTACGGGCCGTTTCACTATGGCTTTGCTCGCGTATGCGTACCCATAGTGATACGCCCCGTACACGCGCGTGTACGGCCCGTTTCACTATGGCTTTGCTCGCGTATGCGTACCCATAGTGATACGCCCCATACACGCGCGTGTACGGCCCGTTTCACTATGGCTTTGCTCGCGTATGCGTACCCATAGTGATACGCCCCGTACATGCGCGTGTACGGCCCTTTTCACTATGGCTTTGCTCGCGTATGCGTACCCATAGTGATACGCCCCGTACACGCGCGTGTACGGCCCGTTTCACTATGGCTTTGCTCGCGTATCGATACCCATAGTGATACGCCCCGTACACGCGCGTGTACGGCCCGTTTCTATGCATTTGGGGTGCCCTAGGGCCCTGGAACTCACCGTACCTGTGTGTGAATGTCCAAATTACATAGGGGACACATGAGGGACAAGTATAAAGCCCTACATGCATGCTGGTTGTCATGGAGACAGAGTTTAAAGTTTGAATTTTTTTCATCAGGTGCCCAGCTAAAGTCGGTTTGAAACAATCTACATTGTTGCAAAGTGGTTGTTTAGTTGACATCATGCTCAATAAAAAAAAGAGCAAAGCCACTGACTGTGGTAGGTTTAAAGGGATTGGAGGAAACATAGGATGCAAATGTGAGTGACCAATCACTCTGTACTCCTGTGAATAAAACAGGGCAGCAAGGTAGATATAAGGCAGCCAGGTCCCATGAGAGAGCACTTGCCTGCACATCCTTTGATTCAACTACACTGCTGCTGCTCGTGAATCCTCTGGCACCATGTCCAGGTCTGTGGAGAGGGCCCAGCCTTTCACCCAGGAGGAGAACCACGCCCTGCTGGATGTGATCCTCCCACAGTACCCCATGCTGTATGGTCGACCAGGGGTTCAGGTGAGTGCTGAGTCCACTAGCAAAGACTGTGCCCCTTTTTTGTGACTGTGACTGCTGCTTTTGTGTCCAGGTGTAACACACATGCAATGTACTGTAGGGTGGGTCCCGGGTGGGGGAATGCCTAATGTCTCCCAGCCAGAGCATGCTGTGGTGCATGTCTGCTCTCCTCACTTGCATTGTGTGTACTGTGACAATCACTGCATGTGGCATTACACATTCTGCCTGTCTAATCCTCCTGGGGATGTTGTTACTACAGTCCTTATGTGAATCTGTGGTCCCCCCAGTGTGACAGGTGGCAGTACCCACAGATGTGTGTTTGTTTAGTGTACATGTGCTGAGAGTGTCCAAATGATGTGTTTGTCCCCTGGACATTGGTGTGTGTGTGTAAGTCCCCTGTCATGTGGGTGAGTGCATATGTGGAGTGTAGCACCCCAGCTGCATGAGGGATGGATATACCCTGCCCATCTGATGTGAGCAGGGAGCAGTGCTGTGTGTCTGCGGTGATGGGCCAGCCCCACACCTGTGACACCCCCCAGTCTAGTGGCACATGTGCAGAGTGAGGTGTGTAGCTGCAGTTGTCAATGTCAGGTGATTGTCCTGTGGCTGTGTGTGTCTGTGTACTCTGCTGAGGGCGCCTCAGTGGCCTGTGGCATGTGACTGCTTTGAGGTGCTGCACATAATCCTGGTGTCGCTGTTGATGCACAGTGTGAGCCTGGATGATTGATTGTGTCGTACCCCTCATGCCACCTGTGTACTCTACAATGCCACCTAGTGCTTTTTGCCTTCCACAGAGGAAAGTGTCCCTATGACACAGGTGTAATGAGTTTGATGCATTCTATGCAAAGTGAAAACCTGCCAAATTGTTCTAATGTGTGTCTCTGTGACATGTCGCAGGTGTATTGATGTTGTCTCACTTTTTCATCCTCACAGGTAGGCGCCTGTGCCAAGGAGCAGATCTGGAAGGACGCCGTCAGTGCCGTGAGACAGACGGATGGTCGGAAGCGGCGCCTAGCCCAGGTGAGGAAACGCTGGCAGGATATCCGGTGCTGGACGCGGAGGATCGCACGGGTCCTGCTGGGGGACTCACCTGTGAGCCAAAAGAACCATGGGCGCCGCCGTCTGACCCACATCCACAAGCGTGTGCTGGCGGTCGTCTTCCCTGACATGGACAGGCGCTTACGGGAAAAGCAGCAGCAGGAAGGGGGTAGGTACATGTGTGTTTGTTGTGTGTCACCAGCATTTGTAAGTGCACAGTTGCATGGATACACTGCCAGGGTTTACATGTGCAGTGCAGTTCCTGGTCCCCAAAGTGTAGCGGTGCTGTCCTTCCTCCCTTTCCCTCCTTGGCATGTGTACCCTGGTCTGTGTGTAGTCACACTTGCGCAAGGTTATCTAGGCTGCCAGTTTATCGATGTGCCCAATGCTTGCAGCTTCATGTGTGGGGGTGGTGTGTAACAGGTTTTGGGACCTTGCCTGTGCCCTGTCCACTTCAGTACTTGTGGGGTCCATGTCAGTTGTCACTGATGCTGAGTCCAGACATAGGAGTGTGTCTCTAAAGTGTATTGCTTTACAGCATGCATGTCCTATTTTGTGGCCTGTGACATGATGTGCATGAGTGTGAGATATGCAGAGTGCAGGGATGGTGGCTTGTGTTGCAGTCATTACCATTCAGGACCATGGAGTAGTGTGGCCACTACTGTCCCCTGGGGCATCTTTTCCTAGGTATCATGTGTGTAATCCAATAATGTCGACAATCTCTGTGTCTACAGCATAGGTTGTGCTCTGTGCCATTGTACCCTGGCACCATGTGTGTCTACGTAAACTCTGCTACATGTGTCCACTGTACAGGCTGACCAAATGTCCCTTGTTCATACTCACGGGGGCCAGTGCCTGTGTGTCTTGGTAAAATGATCTGATGATGGCCATTTGTAGATGATGTATTTGTACCGGCGCACCAGGGGTATTTGGTGTCCAATCAGGATTTCTTGCAGGCCATGTGTTTTTATTCCAGACTAAGAGATGTAAGTGCTTCCTGTGTCTCAATAAATTGTCTCATGTAGGGGGTGGTTGGTGCGGGCAAGGCCTACATGTCTAGACCTGAAGTCTCCTTGCTAGGTCTGGCCAGTGTGTGATGTTTGTCTGGACATACACTCAAGGTGCAGTGACCCATTGATGTTGGGCATGTTTTTAAGTATTGCCTTTGCAGCATGTGCCCACAGTTAATAGACATGGTTCCTGCTCATCCCTTTTTACGCCAACGCTGTGTGCTGCAGATGCTGTGCTGGATTGTCCCCAGTGCCTGGCTCCTCTGTCCAAATCCATATCATGTTATTTGCTATTGTGTCATGCTCTCCATAGTTGGTCAGTGGCATGGTGGGTCAACCAACTGTGTGTTACAGGGCCTACATATGTGCCTTGTATTGTAGATGTTACTCATGTTGCTTTTCAGGCTATGCACTGTGACCTATGTGGATTTGACTCATGTGACATATGTATACAGGTGTCTGATTATTTCCTGTCTCTTCACCTTGCCCACAGCATCGTCGGGGGATACCGAGGGAGACACTGGCACGGACCGTGAGGAGGGAGCGGGCACCAGTGCCAGCAGTGCAGAGTTGTCTGGCACATCGAGTGGCATGGAGGCCGACGGGAGTGCAGCGGAGGACCTGTCCAGTCAATCCACCACCGACTATGACGCAGACGGGTCCGAGGCTGAGCACTCAGAGGGGGCGGTGGCTGGTCCCACAGCTGACACCAGCAGTCCATCACTACCCGCCCCCTCCATTCCGATCACCGGCCTCCCACTTGCTCGTGTCCCTTCCTGCCGTGCTCGGTCAGCACGTGTCTCCTTCTTGCCAGGCACCGCACCCCCTGCCCCCGTCTCCACTGCTGCCACCAATGCCGAGTCTGTGGACATCCTGCGGCAGTTGCGGGTTGGTCAGACTGCGACGCTTAATGCCCTCCATGGCCACAGCCAAGTGCTCAACCAGATGGAGGCATACTTGGAGGGCATTTCAGCCGCCCAGTCTGACCAACGCAACTTGCTCAGGTCCATAGACTCGACACTGACTGCAGCAGTGGATCTCCTGCAGCGCTACGTCCCACCCCCTACCCCTGCCCCATCCACACTTCCCACTCCCATGCCTGTCCCATGTACACCCAGACGTCAGCATGCACGCACAACACCAGACACAGGCACCACACCAGCAGGGCAGGGCAAGCGCAAACCTCCTGGCACGCACACACAGGGTGAGGTAGGCACACCCACTGGGTCGGGGGGCAAACGTAAGTCACGCAGCCAGAGTGGGAGTCCGCATTCCGCCAAATCCACTCCCTCCAAATCCACTCCCCTCAGCTCTCCTGGCCACGAATCCAACAAAGATTCCTTCATGGCCGCTCTTTCCCTGAGCCCAACAGTGACACCACCCAGCAAGCGGGCAAAGGAATCCTCGGTCAGGGTAGTTGAGTGCCCCTCCCTATCCACACCCTCCCCCAGTGGCGCTGCGACCCATTCCTCTGCCCCCCCCCCCTCCTTGGGGCCTGTGGTTCCTTCGGGTGCAGGGGATACGCTGGGGGACCTTGCAGACGTGTGCAGCGCCATCCTCACCACCTCCTTTGGCGCTGCCCCAACCCCTGTGGTGGAGTCCTCCGTCCCTGCACCCACAACGCCTGCCCTTGCCCCTCATGTCCCTGCGGTGCCTGGTCCTTCCCCCCCACATGATGCCCCCCCCCGTGGAAGACAGGGTGGTCTGAACTGTGCAGGCAAGCAAGGGGACACGCGTCCCCCATCCAGCTGTGACTAATGGACTGCCCTATGGGCTTTGTAAATATTGAACTTTATCCACACAAACATTTTTTCCTATTGCTGAATAAAACCTTTTTTTTCTTACAACACTACTGCTTTTGTGGTATTGCTGTTGGTGGGGCTGCTCCATGATTTTGGGTGGTGATCATGTGTTGGGTGTGTGGGAAATGTAGTAGTGTGCTGGTCATAGGGGGGACCCTGGTATCTGTGTGCCATCACAAGGTGTTAGCTAAGTTTCTTTGTTCATGTAGGCAGTTACTGCATGGTGTAATTGTCCCAAGGTGTGTTCCTTCCTCTGTGTACCCTGACATCTTCCCTGCAGGGTGTTTCCAATATGTTGCGCTGAGCTGTGTCTACATTAGCTGGGTGTGTGATGGACACCTTCAACTTTGGCCATGCATGCAGAGCGATGTCTCCACCTGCATCATTCGTGGCATCCTGGGTGATCACTGTACTTGTGTATGTAGTCTGTTGACATGACTTCATGTGGACATGTTCCCTTTTAGGCAGTATGCACATGTGTACTCCCAGCCTCGCACACATGTGTTACATGTACTGCATGGTCTTTGTGCACCTGACTGACAATTGTGGCAATTGGATCTGTGGGTACTCCACCCTTTTTCTTTCCATGGGCACTGCTGGGAGGACTCTGCACACACCCCTCCTGTGTCTGGGCACTGCTGGGAGGACGCTGCACACACCCCTCCTGTGTCTGGGCACTGCTGGGAATGATAGGCACACACCCCTCCTGTGTCTGGGCACTGCTGGGAGGACTCTGCACCCACCCCTCCTGTGTCTGGGCACTGCTGGGAGGACTCTGCTCACACCCCCCTGTGTCTGGGCACTGCTGGGAGGACTCTGCACACACCCCTCCTGTGTCTGGGCACTGCTGGGAGGACTCTGCACACACCCCTCCTGCATCTGGGCACTGCTGGGAGGACTCTGCACCCACCCCTCCTGTGTCTGGCCACTGTTGGGAGGACTCTGCACACACCCCTCCTGTGTCTGGGCACTGCTGGGAATGATAGGCACACACCCCTCCTGTGTCTGGGCACTGCTGGGAATGATAGGCACACACCCCTCCTGTGTCTAGGCACTGCTGGGAGGACTCTGCACACACCCCTCCTGTGTCTGGGCACTGCTGGGAATGATGGGCACACACCCCTCCTGCGTCTGGGCACTGCTGGGAATGATAGGCACACACCCCTCCTGCGTCTGGGCACTGCTGGGAGGACTATGCACACACCCCTCCTGCATCTGGGCACTGCTGGGATGACTCTGCACCCACCCCTCCTGTGTCTGGGCACTGCTGGGAGGACTCTGCACACACCCCTCCTGTGTCTGGGCACTGCTGGGAATGGTGGGCACACACCCCTCCTGCGTCTGGGCACTGCTGGGAATGATAGGCAAACACCCCTCCTGCGTCTGGGCACTGCTGGGAGGACTCTGCACACACCCCTCCTGTGTCTGGCCATGTACGCTCCATACATACACGGGTGGGGGTACGGTCCGTACATACACTGTTGGGGTGGGGGTTCGGTCCGTACATACACGGGTGGGGTGTTGGTACGCTCCATTCATACACGGGTGGGGGTACGGTCCATACATACACTGGTGGATTGGGGGTACGGTCTGTACATACACTGCTGGGGTGGGGGTACGGTCCGTACATACACTGCTGGGGTGGGGGTATGGTCCGTACATACACGGGTGGGGTGTTGGTACGCTCCATTCATACACGGGTGGGGGTACGCTCCGAAAATATGCAGGTCTGGGTACACTCCATGCATGCACAGGTGGGGGTACGGTCCGTACATACACTGTTGGGGTGGGGGTTCGGTCCGTGCATACACGTGTGGGGTGTTGGTATGCTCCATTCATACACGGGTGGGGGTACGGTCCGTACATACACAGGTGGGGTGGGGGTACGGTCCGTACATACACTGCTGGGGTGGGGGTACGGTCCGTACATACACGGGTGGGGTGTTGGTACGCTCCATTCATACACGGGTGGGGGTACAGTCCGTACATACACTGTTGGGGTGGGGGTACGCTCCATACATATGCGGGTGTGGGTAGGGTCCGTACATACACGGGTGGGGGTATGCTCCTAACATACGCGGGTCTGGGTACGCTCCATGCATACACGGGTGGGGGTACGGTCTGTACATACACTGTTGGGGTGGGGGTTCGGTCCATACATACACGGGTGGGGTGTTGGTATGCTCCATTCATACACGGCTGGGGGTACGGTCTGTACATACACTGGTGGGGTGGGGGTACGGTCCGTACATACACTGCTGGGGTGGGGGTACGGTCCGTACATACACGGGTGGGGTGTTGGTACGCTCCATTCATACACGGGTGGGGGTACGGTCCGTACATACACTGTTGGGGTGGGGGTACGCTCCATACGTACGCGGGTGTGGGTAGGGTCCATACATACACGGGTGGGGGTACGCTCCGAGCATACGCGGGTCTGGGTATGCTCCATGCATACACGGGTGGGGGTACGGTCCGTACATGCACTGTTGGGGTGTTGGTACGCGCCGTACATACACAGGTGGGGGTGCGGCCCTTACCCGGGCCTTTGGAACATGGGTTTGGGCCGTACCGCCATTGTTGGGGTGACGTAGGGGTGGGCGTGGTACGACTCGTACCCACGCTCTTAAGGCGTGGGTACGGTAAGTACCGGACTTGTTGTGTTGCCGGTTCGCGTGTACATCCACTTCCGTTGCTGGACACGCCCCCACCCCCTCGAAGTGACCAGGCCCTGAAGGTCAGGTATGTCCAGGGCATGTATGATTTGTGACTTGGGTGGGGGTTTTGTGTCCTGCCCCTGCCCCCCCTTTGCCCCTGGGTGTTGTTCTGACCTTCTGCGGCGTCTTCGTCAGTTCCTGTAGAGCAGGTGGACTGCTATGAGGGCTGGGATGACACGTAGGTTCGGGTCCATGGCTGTCCGTCGCGTACAGGTGCTCCTTGCGCGCGTCTTCCTGATTTCCCGGCAGTTTTTGGCAGTTAGAGAATTTTATCCGTGCGGGGTGACGTCGGTGCGTTTCGTACTTCCTGGTTCGTGGAACGCAGCCTGAATGCGTCCCGACGTCATGTTGGCGCATTCCCCGGATCACATTTGTATGTATATTTTTGTCGGTCGGTGTTTTGTATGATTCGTACGGAAATGGTGTGTCCGTGCGAATCGTACTTGCATGTTTGTAATGTTTTTTTCCCGGGTACGAGTCGGACGGAGAAAACGCTCCGACCGACGGTTCGTACCCGGTTTTTCCAGGATCAGAATCGGCACCTATATTTCGATATTTCTAACAACACTAATAAATCGATATTATCTACAATTGATATTACTACATCGATATTCCATACTTCGATATTTTAACAAACAAAAAAAACGATATTAATTAAATCGATATTCTACACTTCGATATTAATGTTATATCGATATTTTTACTTCGATATTATTGTTATTCGATATTTAAAATTCGATATTATGTCTACTTACCATCCCTTCATGTGAGCTTTTGTTCACCCTTCTCCCTTTCAGGCAGTGTGGTTTTCACTTCTATGCTTGTTCAGTGGTGTGATGTTGGCGAGTTGTGTGACTTGTGCTCCTTGTTGGTGTGTTTCATTTTGGCCATGGTTTGTCTATAGTTGTGCTGTACTTAATTATGCATGTGTGCCATTGTGCCCATCTCCCCCCGTCGCCCCACTCCCTGCTTCTTCCTCTTCCTGGTGCTGTTGCTCCACACATGAATACATGTAATGAACAAATTAGAATAGTTCCTTGATTCTTTTAGGTTTCAAAACTTTTAATTTTCCATATAAACAGTTTTTTTAATATTCAAGGACACATAGAAGTCAGAAGTGCAACGTATTCTATCAACACACTTTCTAGAACATTCTACAACACATGCAGGTTAAAAGTTCATTAATTTTTTTAAACCTAACAATATTTTTAGCACCCTTTTCTCGAACATTTAACGGTACGTGCAGGTTAAAAGTTCAAGATTGTTTTAAGTTCGAACAGTGCCTTCCAAATGCAAATAGCAGGTGGGGTTGAGTTGAGCAAATTTTATCCTATGATCTGTACTCCACGTTTAAACGTTGGACATTTCACTCGTACAAACCATAGAAATTCCCCCGTTATAGTTAGTTCAGCTAACTATAACTTGCGCGCCCGCAATGCACTGGTGATTATGTCACATATTACATCACTCATGACATGGTCAGTGACATCACTCATGACATCACTGATGACATCTCAAATGACATCACTGATGACATCACTGATGGCATCATCCTTGTGATAGAGTGGCAGACCTCCTCTCACCCTAAAATAACCGTTGATACACACACTCAAAAATACAAACTAAAATGGTCAAAACAATGGACATACCAATACCAGTTACAACACACCTATTCAGTAATTCCAAGATCTACACACATATCAACTCATTCACCAACAGTCCCTATACAGTCACTCATACATGTACTCACTCATCATATGTGCTCATACACCTATACATCCTGTTACACACCACCACTCATCCATAGAGTTACTCACACACATAGTCACACATGCAAACAAAGTATCAAACATCCATTTACTTGCATATACAGTTATAAACACACTACCACACTTACTTCTACAGAACCTTACACATACTTACTCTCTTAAACAATCCCTTATAGAAACACCCACTTATTTGTACAGGAACTCTTCCAATCTCTCACTCTCACATATGCTCACTTATATACACCAATACTCACATATACTAGTTTAAAACATATGTAGTTACTCATAAAGACACTATTGAGACAGTCATTCACTCACTAACACACCCATACACACACTCATCCACCTATACAGTCCTGCACACATGCTGTCTTCAGCACATACAAACAGTGAGTCACTCATACATGCATCTATGCACTAAGAAATACCCCCCACCGAACCATACAGACACTCAGACACTCATACTGATACTGAAAAAAACAACTAATAACCCATATAATCACTCATATAGCTACTCACCAACCCATGCAGCCACTTATACACAAAGTGGGAGACTGATACAGATATTTACATATTTAAACATTTCTCACTAACCCATGTATTCACTAAGCTACACTTAATCAGTTATACAATCAATTTTACAAAAACAAATCATTCATTTAGACACTTATATACCCATTTATTCTTCCATTGACTTTGAGATATACATATATAAAACATATTTAATTTTCAGAAAAACACACATTCAATGGATGATGTCATCAGTGAAGTCATTTGAGATGTCATCAGTGTTGTAATGAGTAATGTCACTGACCATATCATGAGTGATGTAATATGTGACGTCATCAGCAGTGTATTGCGGGCGCGCAAGTTATAGTTAGCTGAACTAACTATAACGGGGGAATTTCTATGGTTTTGCACGAGTGGAATGTCCAACTAACTATAACGCCCCTGAAACCTATGGTTTTTTCAGTGAATTTCTATGGTTTTTGTAAATGCTAATTTCTAACTATAAAGTGCCTGAAACCTATAGTTTTTTCAGTTAATATATATATATATTTATTATACTATGTATACATGTGAAAATGTCTCGGTCCACCTGTTTGCCTTGGTGGGACAGAAAAAATGGGCAGAACTGACGTCAGCACGCCGACGAGGTTCTCTTATGGCTGAAATGACGTCATACGGTATCGCGAGTGGAGCCGTGCTATTATGACGTCCTTGTCAACGTGGGAGAGCTAGGAAAGAATTTCCGTGGAATACTGGTGCAGGGGATATTCACCTAAGTGTTAAGGCTAGTCCTTTGGGAGCAACTGTTTATGTTGCCACTCCAGAAACCAGTGATCTGAGGGCAGAGGCCCTGCAGATGCCACACGAGGTGGGGTGCCCAGTCGTGTGCACCGGCGGGGCAGCGAAGTGACAAGCACCACAACCCACAAAAAAGGTAACAAGGGCACTGAATAACACAGGATCTTCTCTTTGTATCTGGCAGGAACAACAAAGTTAAAATGCCCTAGTACCAAAATGTAGAATTAGTGCTACAACGGTCTTCAAGAGGACCTGCGATGCCGCTTTTGCCTCCCATACCCTGGAGGCGGCACATGGGTCACGTGATACGTTCATACTGCGGTGAGACGAACACTTGTTGACCTCTCATGGCACTGCTCCACACTTCAGGGAGGACGCTTTCCATTAGCTATGTTTTCTGATGACGTGTCGAGCCAGCCCCGTCCAACAACAGAACTCCTTTAGATCCAAACAGACTCTTCCACTTTCTCACTGGAAGTGAAACCAGGCCACGCGGACACTTTCACAATACAACAGCTGGGAATGCACTTTTCCGTAAAAAAACCACGGGGCATATTAAGAACAGCCAGTGATAATTATCGCTGGCCGTGCTTAGCGATATTTATATTATCGCAGGCTATCTCTGGTATTTATCGCCCTGGTAGCGCGTTATTAACAACGCATTACTCCAGGGCGATAAAAATTCCAGAGATAGCAAGGTTATCGCTCTTTTGCAGGGAACATCGCTGGTTTTCCAGGGATGTTCCCTGCAAAAGGATGATAATCTTGCTGATACGACCCACAGGGTCGTATCAGCATAATCCCCCCCCCCCTATGTTAGGGATGGCTAAGTCAGGATTTTAGCAGACGTTAGGTTTTGGCGAAAACAGCTGTTTTTGCACAAAATCCAATGTGTGCTAATATCATATGTGCTGCCTTGTAAATATCGCGATGTAAACATCAGCGATATTTGCAAGGTAGTTCATCTTGGGTACGCCCAGTAACGCCCACTTTGCATCTCTTTGGAGATGCAAAGTGAGGCGTTGGGAAAAAGGGTGCTAACATGCGATTATGAATGTTAGCACCCTCTTGTAAATAGGGCGCTGGTTTTATGTAAATATGTCCCCACATTCCTTCCTCCTAATTAATCAAATAAACATCTCACTGAAGAACAGGGGACAGCTTTGATCGGTAAACAGCCGTTACAACGACTTTTTTACTTCACGATACCATTATAACGCATACATTACCACGCATGCGTTGTACTTTGCAAAGTCATTACTACACATTTGTTTAGAATGCATGGTCCATTTACCACGCATGCCTTTACAACAAATTTTGTTGTAAAGGTGTGTATGGTAAAGGACCACGTGTTCTAAAAAACATGTGGACGATCCACGTTGTTGTAAGGAAACAGAGGCTGTTCCGTTTCCTCACAACGATGTGCACTGCCCCTCGGAGACGACGTGAAGCAGGAACCATGAGGAGAGAGGAAGCACGAGCAGTGAGAGGTAAGGGGGATTGGGCATGGGTTTTTTTTTCTCTAGGGTTTAGGGTAGTGTAGTGGTGTTTGGGTAGTGTAGGGGTTCGTGCTGGGGGTAGTGTATTAGGGTTTAGGGTAGTGCAGTGGTGTTTGGGTAGTGTAGGGGGTTGTGCTGGGGTAGTGGTTTAGGGTAGTGCAGTAGTGTAGGGGGTCATGCTGGGGGTAGTGTTTTAGGGTTTAGGGTAGTGCAGTGGTGTTTGTGTAGTGTAGGGGTCGTGCTGGGGTAGTGTTTTATGGTTTAGGGTAGTGCAGTGGTGTTTGGGTAGTGTAGGGGGTTGTGCTGGGGGTAGTGTTTTAGGGTTTAGGGTAGTGCAGTGGTGTTTGTGTAGTGTAGGGGGTAGTGCTGGGGTAGTGTTTTAGGGTTTAGGGTAGTGCAGTGGTGTTTGTATAGTGTAGGGGGTAGTGCTGGGGGTAGTGTTTTAGGGTAGTGCAGGGGTGTTTGTGTAGTATAGGGGGTAGTGTTTTAGGGTTTAGGGTAGTGCAGTGGTGTTTTTGTACTGTAAGGGGTTGTGCTGGGTTCTAGTGTTTTAGGGTTTAGGGTAGTGCAGTGGTGTTTGGGTAGTGAAGGGGGTCATGCTGGGGTAGTGTTTAGGGTTTAGGGTAGTGCAGTTGTGTTTAGGTAGTGAAGGGGGTCATGCTGGGGGTCGTGTTTTAGGGTTTAGGGGCATGTAGTTGTGTTTGGGTAGTGAAGGGGGTCATGCTGGGGTAGTGTTTAGGGTTTAGGGTAGTGCAGTTGGGTTTAGGTAGTGAAGGGGGTTGTGCTGGGGGTAGTGTTTTAGGGTTTAGGGTGGTGCAGTGGTGTTTGTGTAGTGTAGGTGGTTGTACTGGGGGTAGATTTAGGGTTTAGGGTAGCGCAGTGGTGTTTGCGTAGTGTAGGAAGTCGTGCTGGTGGTAGTGTTTTAAGGTTTAGGGTAGTTAGGGTAGTGCAGTTATGTTTGGGTAGTGTAGGGTGTCATGCTGGGAGTAGTGTTTTAGGGTTTAGAGTAGTGCAGTGGTGTTTGGATAGTGGAGCGGGTAGTGTTTTAGGGTTTAGGGTAGTGTGCCAAACCAGCCACAATATCCGTGGACAAAGGGGATCCTGTCTCTTTTGAACGCTCCGCCAATTGAATAATTTGGGTCAAGGGCCCTACCATGTCCAAGACCTATCAATTTCTTTCTTGGGATCCCTCATATACTTGGAGAAAAAGGTACATAGTTTCTCATCAATTTCAGGCATGTGGCCACCTTCCCCTTCAGTGAGGGCATGGGGCATTCTCCCCTCATCCTATTCCTGACCTCCCTTTCAAGGGGTTGATGGATTTTCCCCACCACATACTCTGCCACTTTGGTGGCAGGGGTCCACTCTGCTGACCTAGGATGGTAAATTTGGGTAGGCTCGAACATGTCCGAGTGGACCCCGTCCCCAACCCGGGACTGAGAGGAGTGGGACTCTGGATGCCAGGGATGCCCGAGTCCTTATCCTCATCGGAGGAGAAATCTTCCTCCGATACACCCTCTCCCTCTAAGGGAAACCCGCCGTCGGGGTCTGCAATAGTGGTGACAGCGTCACAATTTTCTCCGGACTCCTTCTCCTCCCGGCAGGGTGCATGATTTAGCGTTCGCGCACTCTTGAGGAAGGTCTCCGTAAGTTTATCAAATCCTTCCAAGTGCCCCGTGTTATGCTTAACGGCCCTTTTACTCCCCATCTGGGAGCTATTGGGACCCGCCACCACCAGATCTGGGTCACTGAACATCCCAGGGATGCTTTTCGCCAGCTTATCAACCTTATCCCTAAGAGGAGCCAGCGCACTAGAAATAGCCAGAGAGAGGGCTTGGTCCACTGCTGGAGGGAGAAGTTGGGGGGCCATTCCTCCTCCACTTCCTGGTAGGAGGGGTAAAAATGGTCTTCTGGAGAAGACATGATAGCAGAGGGTGTGAGAACAGAACAAATGCCCTTAAAATCCTTAAGGTAGCCCCCTTGCTGGTGCTCCAACAGCTGGGCTTTCCCCGAAGCTATTATAAGAATAGACTGATGCGCAATACCAATTACCACCACAGGTGGCCTTGGTCATTAACGTGGCCATGTGGGGAAATCACTGCATAGAGGTGTCAAAATTAGGCGATGGTTGGTCGGGAATCAAGTGGACACTAAAGGAGTGACCGGATTTTCAAACGCACATAAAGACCAGCGGGAGTGTTCGATGGAGCTGCCTCGCTTGGACCAGACGCGCCTGACAGGATCTCACCTCGCGCAGAGCGCACAGCGGGAGAAACTGCGAGGGGGAGAATGCTCTCGGGCAAGAACCTGCTGCGCAGGGAATATGAAACAATACCAAGGCAATAATGCTAATAACGTGCACAAGAAACCACTATACAAACAGCAAGAGCATCAGATTAAGCCAAGAATTTAAGGAATGCACTTAACTGACAAGCAGTGAAGAAAGAGGAAGCGGAAGGGACGTCACAATATTATATACGTTGGACTGTGATATGATTGGACTATAGTTGCCTTGGAGACTACTCCTCTAATGGTTCATGGGTTGTGTAGTCTTTTGTTTAATGATTGCTGTGTTATGTTTTCTTTGAACTGCTATGCAAATAAAGTGAGGAAAGATATGCATATTCCTCACCTCCATCCTGCCATAGAATTCATTAAACTTTATTTGATCTGATTTAAAAACATAGATCATAAAAGTGTACATGAAAACAGTAAATCCTCTTTCCTAATAAAATACAGTGAGAATTAATTAAAACCAGTAGGTAAAAACGGGTGTTACAAAGCTCGGTTCAGAGCAACTTCAGGTTAACTGAATCGTAAAGTTCAATGTTTCACAAAATCAATCTCATGTACTTCGTGCAAAATACGCAATAAGGGGTCCAAGTAAGATGTAACGCTCCAATACCTGACCAGTCTGCACAATAGAAAACTGCAGAAAAATTAAAAATAAAAAGTGTTTTGCACACTTCTGTCATTGGGTTATATGTGGGCTACATCTGGGTGATAGTTGTGCTACATTTGGGCTCTTTTTTCTCTGGTGGCCATCTTGGTAGACTTATTTGTTCTGAAGTTTCTTAATTTCCTCATTTACTGCAGTCTCCTCAGTAGGAAATGCTTTCAGTTTTTTACTTTGATTCCATCAAGAAGGCATTCAGATGTGTCACACATTTGCCATAAATTCAGAATATTAGCACTCTAGTTGTCCACTATATCACAGTAGTAAAGCTACTGCTCACCAGGGAGTTAACTGGAAGTCTACTGCTGGTATTGAAAGTGATTGTTTCAGTCTGCAAGTCAGAATGTTCTAATGAAAAAGTAGAGGATTTGAGATCTCACATAAAACATGCCATACATTTTCTTTCTGCAGCACTAACCATAATTTCTGTGGCAAAATGAACCCCCTCATTTTGTTCCTTTTTAAATTAACTGTTTCAAGTGTTGCCAGTCTATTCCAATCAAGATGGCTTCAGGTGCGCCATAATTTTGTCATAAGTAAGACTGTTAGCTCTCTATTTGTTCTTTAGAACACTCTGGGAAGCTGCAGTAGAACACAAAGGCATCAACTGACAGGCTGCTCCTGTTGAAATATAACGGGAAGATATTTGAGATCTCACTTAAAACATGTCCTAATTTTTCTTTCTACAGCTCTACCATAATTTCAATGACAAAATGAACCCCCTCATTTTGTTCCTTTTTAAATTAAATGTTTTAAGTGTTACCAGTCTATTCCAATCAAGATGGCTTCAGGTGTGCCATAATTTTGTCATAAGTAAGACTGTTAGCGCTCTAGTTGTTCTTTAGAACACTTTGGGAAGCTGCAGTAGAACACAAAGACATCAACTGACAGGCTGCTCCTGTTGAAATATAACAGGAAGATATTTGAGATCACACTTGAAACATGTCCTAATTTGTCTTTCTACAGCACTAACAATAATTTCTATGACAAAATGAACCCCATCATTTTGTTCCTTTTTAAATTAAATGTTTTAAGTGTTACCAGTTTATTCCAATCAAGATGGATTCAGGTGTGCCATACTTTTGTCATAAGTAGGGCTGTTAGCGCTCTAGTTGTTCTTTAGAACACTCAGGGAAGCTGCAGTAGAACACAAAGGAATCAACTGACAGTCTCTGCCCTTGTTGGATGTACATGATTTACTGAGAATGACAGACTTTATTCTCACATGGCTGAGAAAGTTAATGTGAATTTACAGAAAATATGCTCTCATTTTAGCTTCAGTTTTCTCTCAAACATGATTCATGATATCCCAGCAGAAGGTTTTTTACAGGGTAAAATCACCTTAGAACACACCATAATTCCTGAAATTAGTATGGTACCATCAACAAATGAATTCTAATGTAACGAAAGTCTGTTATCACCCTTTATAGTCCTCCTTTTGGTATCCCTCAAAATCTCCGATTCACTACAATGCATTTCAATGGGGTACTATCATGTAGCTTGGTCCCAAGATGGCTGCCAGCAATTCCAGGGTGAAGCACTGACAGCCAATCAGATCTCACGATGAGATGTGTCGCTAGGCTCCGCCCAGATATTGAAACTTTTTCTTTTTCTAATTTCTCATGAACTACTGAACAGATTTACACAATTTAACAAAAAGGGATCTTTCTGAACCAAGGCCTACCTTTTCGCCAAATTTGGTGCAATTCCGTTCAGCAGTTTGGGTTGTAGCTGTGTCTAAAATTTCTTATGGGAATTAACATGGAGAAAACACGTTTTGGGACCCCGCTTTTCTCTCAGCCCCCGCTTGCCGAATCACCCCGAAACGTTTAAGATAGGAGCTGACCGGAACGCTCCACGAGTTTTGAAGATTTCGCGAAGATTCGTCAACCGACGCCAAAGTTATTGTGAAAAGAATGTTACGATTTTCCTATAGATAATAGGTCCAAACTATAACTACCTACTGGCGACCGCCAGTAGGTAATATATATATATATATATTCAAACGAACGTTTTTGCGTTACCTCTGCCAACAGATGGCGGTCGCAATCCTTTAAATCACCAAACACCAACCTTGTACTTGTACTTCTCATACAACAGATTGCGCCGAGCCCAGTCTCCAGTTTAAATGTGGTTTATTATTTCAGTTTAGACAAATAAACGCCCAACGCGTTTCAGAACAGCCGTTCCTTTATCATGGGTTAGTACGACATTTGATTTTCCCTTCACATATAGTGCACCAAAGAAGGGTAAACATAAGTGTAGGACTACTTGATACCGTTCAAGTTTATAGTGAAAACTGCATTAATTTTGTAATATGTTTTAAATACGGATAAACATGTAAATTCATCGATTGACAAAATGTTTTAAATAAAACAAATACAGAATACAAACATCAATGATAGTTTACATTTGCTTTTCTAACACATTCCATATTCATTCATGTGGTGTATACACAAAAGCCTATCATGTGCAACAGGTTTGTTTTACTTTACCTGCAAATTGAAATTAAAAAAATGGCATGAATATAGACAAAAGCAGGCGGCATCTAGAGATCTAGATATGGATTTTAATCTAGCCATTGAGGATATAGATACATTGCATACACTTAGAGAATTGGGTGGAGAAGATAATTGGGTGGATGACCCATTAGTAAGTCTAGCCCGAGAGAATGTTACCATTGATCTAGCCAGTTCAAGTGGGTTTAAACCGAAATCTAGCTTTCTTCCACAGATATACAATGAAGCCATTGATGTAATTGAGAAAGGGGTTCAAAAGGAATTTAAAAAGTAGCAAGTCGGAAAGTACATTTCTTTAGTAACCTAACATCAGGACAACAAACAGCTATCACAGAATTGCAGAACAATAGTGATATGGTTATTAAAAAATCAGATAAGGGAGGAAATGTAGTTGCTCTGCCCCTTAAAATGTATTTAGATGAAGGCAAGAGACAACTAAGTGACAGTGCAAGCTATGTAAAAAGTGACAGAAAAAACGATGAGGCAAGCAATGAAAAATACAGAGTGTGTTGTAAAATGGAAAAATGAAACATTGTTATCTAATGATAAGTTTAAAATTTTAAATTGTGAATTCCCGAAGCTGTCTGCAATGTACTTATTGCCAAAAGTCCATAAGGATAAATGCAATCCTCCTGGCAGGCCTATTGTGTCTTCAATAGGAAGCATGTATGAAAATACTTCAAAGTATATTGACTATTTTTTAAGATCGTATGTTCAATAATTGCCTTCCTATGTACAGGATACTTTTTAAGACAAATTGAAATAGTAAAATGGGAACAAGAAATGGTGTTGCTGACACTGGATGTGAACAGCTTATATACATGCATACCCCATGAGCAGGGCTTGGAAGCCTGCCGTTACTATGTGAAATGTCGTCCATTGTGTTATCTGATGCATACTGAAATGTTACTGAATATGATGTTGATCTGTTTAGCGAACAATTTCTTCATTTTCGATCACACAATCTATTGCCAAGCCCAGGGAACGGCGATGGGAACTTGCTTCGCCCCCAGCTATGTGGGTTTATACCTAGGCTGGTGGGAGGAGCAAGTGGCCAATACCATCGAGGTCTTCAATGACCATGTCATCCCCTGGGTGAGGTATATAGATGATATATTCTGTGTTTGGAGGGCTGATGAAAAGGAAGCCCTTGATTTTGTAGAATCCCTTAACAGAAACAATTTGAACCTAAAGTTCACATGCTCCATGGATAGGAAAACCATCGAATTCCTTGATGAATCGACTTGAAAGTAAACTTTATAGAAAGAAAACAGCTGGCAACAACTTATTACATGCTAAAAGCTGCCATCCAGTAAACCTCATTAATAGTATACCCTACGGGGAATTATTGAGGGCACGTCGGAACTATAGTTCTGACATAGCATTTCTAGAGGAAATGGAGAACATGAGGGAAAGGTTTTCTGAACGAGGATATTCACAGAAAATTATCATAAAAATTGAAAAGGGTGGAGAGGGAAGAATAGCTCAAAGTGAAAACTGATGACAAGGAAGAGGGAAACTCTCTTAGATTTATCACATCATTCAGCAATCAGGTGGGCGATGTACGCTAATGCTTGAGGAAATTCTGGAGTGTACTAAGCACAGATTATACTCTAGCTAAATGCGTGCGAGACAATCCCAGCATTACATTCCGGAGATGCCCTGTATTGAAAGACATACTATGTAAAAGTACGTTACCTGTAGACACCAATTCTCAATTGAAAGTGCAAGTTTTCTATACTTGCAAAGCCTGCAAGGCATGCAGAAATAGTGCCAACTGTAAGCAAGTGACACTTTCTACAACTCAGAAACCATTTGTTATTTCCAAACATCTGAGTTGTAAATCAGATTTCTGGTTATATGCTCTCATTTGCCCATGCAAGTTAGTATATATTCGCAGTACTATCCACCAGGGAAAAAGGCGTATACTAGAGCATATGAGTGCAATCACTAATGAGGACAAACAATATCCTATCGCCCGGCATTTTAGAGAATGCCACAATCAGAAAGCTGGTTTACTTAAATATTGTGTTCTTGATAGGATACCACTATCAGAAAGAGGGGGGAACAGGATCCGGGATTTAAGGAGGTTGGAATCTTAAATGATTATTAGGTATAGTACGATGCATCTGGATGGTATGAACAAGGATGAGGAATTAGCGGTACATCTTGGCTGATTTTAGATTCTTTTATTATGTAGCTGCCCATTAACTGTCTTGATTACCTCTCAGGTATGATATTTGTTTTTAAAGAGAAAGTAGGATCATTACTGATCAGTGCATTAATTGTATCTTTCAGCAGACGACGATATCTTCATGTATGAAAGAAATGTATTGCGTGCTATCTATGAAGGATGAAACATGTAATATAATTCCTGTATGTTTGTGAAAATAGGAGTTGAATCAAAAAAACTGTGGTGATTTATTGGAGTGAGAGATCATACAAGGAAATCTATGCCCACTGGGGCTGAATTGTACAAAGTAGTAAATGCCCACTGAGGTGGAACTGCCATTTATCTGCTCTTTATTTTATGGAGCTTTGACCTAACCGGTTGCACATGATGGGCTTTTGTGTATACTCCACATGAATGAATATGGAATGTGTTAAAAAAGCAAATGTAAACTATCAGTTATGTTTATATTCTGTATTTGTTTTATTTAAAACATTTTGTCAATAGATGAATTTACTTGTTTATCCATATTTAAAACCTTTTACAAAATGGATGCTGTTTTCACTATAAACTTGAAAGGTATCAAGTAGACCTACACTTATGTTTACACTTGTTTGGTGCACTATATGTAAAGGGGAAATCAAATGTCGTACTGACCCATGGTAAAGGAATGGCTGTTCTGAAACGCGTCGGGCGTTTATTTGTCTAAACTGAAATAATAAACCACGTTTAAACTGGAGACTGGGCTCGGGGCCATCTGTTGTATGAGAAGTACAAGTACAAGATTGGTGTTTGGTGATATATATATATATATCAATAAAAAGGATTTATTTATCTCCACATTGTGGTCCGTGCCTGTTTGATTGCTGAAGGAGGAATCAATTACAAGATTGTGGTTACTGTGTTTAATTTCGACTAAGTACGGCTGTCTTCGTTGCTACGGACCCTCCCCCCGCACAATGGCTGGCCGGCAGACAGCTGACATCGCGGAAGTGATTGCTTGCAAAACCAGAAGGGGTATTTTCTGAGCCAGCCCCCCGCAGTTCAGTACTGGATTTCGCAGCTCGACATTGCCCGAAGGACCCGAGGAGTCGGAGGACACTAAAGGTACAAAAAACGGTGTTCCGATGGGTAAGCAGCTCAACGCATTATTGTGTGAACATTGCGGGTGGTAGGGATAGTGGAGAGTGATAGTGCACCAGACTTGAAGGCTTGTTTGGTATACCAGTGAAAGATTGCAGATTACCCAAATAACCATGATATCAACAGCTGACACGCTGAGGGACCGAGAAGCGGCAGCAGACGCCCTCCTTATCAATATACTGGAAGTAGAAGTATTACAAAAAGGTCAAACTATCAATTTGAACACCAATAATGACATTAAGACCTTGCTTAAAAAATTGGAAAACCTGCTCCGTGCAGAGATGAACAAATGGTGGGAAAAGAAGTCGCTAGAAAAATATAAGGAGGCTGGAAGGGTCCCGCGCGGTTTGCGGGTTATAATTGCCCATTCATTCGAAAATCCAAAACCTCTGATGTGGAAAGAGTAGGCGACAAATAACTTGGATGCATCAATGAATATGGTGTCCATTCGGATCAAATATGCCTAGATAGATAGAGTTGAAATCCTTAAAGACATAGATGAAGTAAATGCTATGCTGGAAGCTAGTGAACATAAAGATCAAGTAAAGAAAGGGTGAGAGGAGATCGAAACACGACTAAGAAAACATGAGGAAACTATAAAAGAAAGAAAGATTTTCAAATTTGCTAGGGATAAGCACGATTACAAAACAGGACGCATTTTTACTTTTTCGAAGAAATTTGACAATATAAAAAGGCGAGCGCTTGTCAACGAAGGCAACAAGATCAGTACATCCACATCAACAGCTCAAGTGGATGCTCAATCCTCTTATGCTGAAACTAGTAGTGCTGAAAGCAGCGTTGATTCTGATGACAGTATTAGACACAAGACAATACAACTACCATCTAATTTTGCCCCAGGATAAGAGTTGACTTTTTTAGTGGAGGACCGCCGGCAAACACTGAGACCGCGCAATCTTGTGCCGAAACAAGGAGAAGAAGGAACCAGCACAGGAAACAGAGACGGAAACTCAGGCTATAGAGGCAGAGGCAAGAAAAACAACAAAAAATAAGCCCAGGATACATAGAGGCGGATAACACGGTGATCAATCTATCAGAAATAACTTTGTCAACTGCAGAAAAACAGCTTTTAGCACTCGGCTTATCTTATTGTCCCACCAATTGTTTCAAGTATACCCAAACGAGGGTTGACGTTTTCAAATTCATTCGTAAACTTAAACTTAGGAAACATTTTCAACTAAAAAATGCAGTGGAAGTTGCTTCAAATATCAGGCCACCTCAAGGAATATGCTCTACTTTACAAGCATCAGACATTGGTACTTTGATGTCAGTACAATCATTGGCTGTAGATAATGTAACACCATCCAATTCTACTCAAGACAATCTACGTGAACTGGGTATCACTTGCAATAGTCCCATGATCAGCCCCTTTAGACCTACTTTTATGCCAATGATGCCGAGGGATGCCATTGATGTTTTTAAGTGAATGCGTTGTTGAGGACGTGAAAAATTTAAATCGAACCGTCATACAACAAAATAGACAACAAAAATATTCAGAAAAATTCAATACTCCAAACTCATTCACAAATTGCAAGAAAATACAGAACTTATCATCAATAAGGCAGATAAGGGAGGCAACATTGTGCTGTGGCCGAGTACACTATATATGGAAGAAGCCATGCGCCATCTCAGCGATGCCAAATGTTACAGAAAAGCTAGCTTTCAAGAATTCAGACAAATTAAAGGCACTGTTTTCACTGAATTGGCCCAATGGAAACATGTGGGTTTGTTGACTAAAAATTAATACTGTTTTTAAAAAAATGACTATCCCATCACTCCAATATTATACTTCATCCCAAAAGTTCATAAAAATGTGGTACCAGTACCAGGCAGACCAATTATTTCAGCACAGAAAAGTCTATTTGAAGCAATGTCCAAATATGTTTTACTAGGTTTTACAGAGTTTGTATCCGGTTTTAGCATCTTGGCACTTGGTCCTTAGTATACAATAGATACTGACCCAAAATAGGATATTACCCAAATGAACAAATATGGTTTACATCGCATTTGCACTTTAGAGGCTCTGATACACCTATTTATAGGAATTTTGTACTTTCCAATATATTAATTAATATGAATGATCTGATTAGTTGCGCTTCCTCAAAAATGAACTGTTAATTAATGTACGTGCACTTTATTGTGAGGACATATTGAGTGTGTCTGCTATATGCTGCTATTTTTTATATTATTTATTCTGATGGTTTGCACGTTCACGATTGCACTTTTTTGCACATGTATTTTATAAAATGTAACCAATTGGTATACCAGGTGATGTATATTGGAAGGTCTGATACTGCTTTAAAATTTATACTGGAGGAAGAGGTTCTTTGAGCACTTTGCTATTATTAACGAGCCACATCCTTGATATATATGCATACAAATCTATGAGTATTAATACAGTTTACTCGACCCCAAGTAGAAATCTAGGGTGTGGTCCCCTTTTCAACACTACATATATACTTAGATATTAAGTAATTGTTTATATATATCAAATGGACATAGAACATTGTGAGTGTTAATCTTTTATTATGTAAAGCAGAATTGTCTCGACCTTTAGTATCACTTTAAACTAATTTGCATTTTATCACGTGTTCACACTGTGTCACTATATATATTTTCTGATAGGTCCGGCGCGTCATGTGAATAAGACTGCAGTTACGCGATCGAAATGCGTCAGGCTGGGCACTTGCTTTCATGAATTTATGCACTTGCACCTGTAAACTGCAATAAAAAGGATTTATTTATCTCCACATCGTGGTCCGTACCTGTTTGATTGCTGAAGGAGGAATCGATTACAGGATTGTGGTTACTGTATATATATATATATATATTTATAAATATATATATATATATGGCACAACATCATCAGGCAGGCGACCTTGACCAGGCCGTCCAGAACTTTGCCACCCACACCATGGACAACACCGACATAATCTCCCCACTGAAACCTACAAAACCCAACAAGAACTCCAAACTGCCCACCAACCCTTGCCTCCACCACCTCCTAAACCTCGCAATGAACTCAGTCAGCACACAACTCACCAGCATTCTCAACAGCTCCATCTCCACAGCAACCCTCCCGGACAGATGTAAACATGCAGACATCAAACCCCTCCTAAAGAAAGCCACTCACGACCCCAGCAGTCTCAAAAATTATCATTCTATCTCCCTGCTCCTCTACCCAGCCAAAGTACTCAAGAAAGACATCAACCACAAGCTGACCGAATTCCTAAAACAAAATTACCTACTGGATGCCTCACAATCAGGATTCTGTGCCAGCCATAGCACTGAGACCATCCTGATCGCCAACACAAATGACATCTGAACACTCCTCGACCATTGAGAAAAGGTGGTCCTGATCCTCCTTGACCCCTCCACGGTGTTCAACACTGGATCTCACAACACCCTCATCAACAGACTCTACAACATAGGCATACAGCAAGACACATTCAAGTGGAACGCCTCCTTCCTTACGTCCTGTGTCCGACTGCCTCCCTTCACCTCCACACCCAAAGACATAATATGCAGCGTACCACTAAGATTATATCTCAGCCCCACCCTGTTCACCATCTACATGACGCCCTCTTGCAGACGTTACTACATCCCATGGACTCTCCAATCTCCAACACAGATGACACTCAACTGATCCTCTCACTGATTGAGGACCCCTCCAATGCCTAAACCAACTTCCGCCATGCCATGACCAAAGTAGCCAAATGGATGATAGACAACTGCCTCCAACTCAACTCAGACAAAACTGAAGTACTGATCTTCTGGAAGAACACTTCTTCATCAGACCACAGCTGATGTGGCCTGCAGAACTCAGACCTACACCAACCGACCATGCATGCAACCTCGGCATGATTCTTGACATCCAACTGACCATGAAACGACAACTCAACGCAATCGCCTCCTCCTGCTTCCACACATTTTGCATGCTCTGCAGAATCTTCAGATGGATCCCACCCAACACCTGAAAAACCATCACTCAAGCCCTTATCACCAACTGCCTCATCTACTGCAATGCCGTCTATGCCGGCATCTCTATTTAGCTCCTCAGAAGACCCTAGACCCCCCAAGTGGTGCTCCTTAGGTCCTGGAACCTTGGTGTGGGGCAGCATTCTCAAAATCAAGCTTTAGGGCTCTTTGAGACCTATTTGTATCAAAACTATGCACCTCGCACCGAAATCCAGCACAAGCTGCCACCAGCAGTCTCTTCCCACAACAGCATTGACAATTCACAGGGTACTGCCAAAACGAAGCTCCAGCCCACCTGTCTGCAATGCCTACTCTTCGTACAACCGCCAAATACCGCCGCTCTCCTTGATCCTCTCATATGGTGTTTTCACTGTATTGCTATTGAAGTGCTACACAAATACTTTACACATTGCCCTCTCACTACTCTGTGTCTAATAGAGGGTTCAGCAAAGGTTCATTTGGGATTTGCTTGTGCCTTACCCGGACTAAGGTTTTGGTTGCTGCTTGACCAAGGCTCACACTCCAGCCAACTAATAACCAACAACAGATGTCATGAGTGATTTAATATGTGGGGTAATTAGCAGTGCATTTCGAGGGTGCAAGTTATATTTACCCTGGGGCACAAGTTAAAGTTACTTGAGATAACAATAACTATAACTAGTTAATTTATGAAGTTATTTGAGTATAAAACATTTGAACAAACAATAACTTTAGTTTAACCTTTGTATTCTCAGTGAATTTCCAGTTTTTTTTATCATAAAGCAATATTTAATTACGATACATAATGCCAAACCCCGCCATGCACAGCCTTTGGCCATGCCCAGGAGGGAGTTGGCCACAGGACCTGACTTGCGGAAAGGCCATCCTTCCAACCTCCCACAAGCAGTGTGGAGTTCACTGCCTCCTGGTGAGTTGACCAACTCGATACCAAAGCGGATGATGGATAGAGCACTTGAGCAAATCAAACACTCACCCCCAGTCAACTGATCTGGGTTTAATCCATCATCATTCTTTAGCTCACTCCACCACCCAAGTTCAGACATGGCCATATGCAAATCAGTCTGACCCTGTGCCTCATGGGAACAGTCCAGCCCGATCTGCCAAGCCATGTCTTCCCTGACCCAGAAACAAGCATCCTGGGACCGGTTTCGGGTTCATAACCCTCATCAGCTAGGCTATCTTGAATCCAGTGGCAAAGTGAGCAAGGGACCCTCGTCTGGGCATACCCTGCCAACTTAGGGCGAACAAAGCGCTACCAAAGGGGATGATGGACGAAGCGCTTGAGCAAATCAAACACTCACCCCCAGTCAACTGATCTGGGTTTAATCCATCATCATTCTTTAGCTCACTCCACCACCCCAGTTCAGACATGGCCATATGAAAATCAGTTTGACCCTGTGCCTCATGGGAACAGTCCAGCCCGAACTGCCAAGCCATTTCTTCCCGTACGGGAAACAAGCATCCTGGGACCGTTTTTTTAGGCCCAGATCTCTGTACTGGGGTGAATGTATGACATTGTTCTGCCTTCTGTCCATCAATAGTTTTTTTTGCATTTGTCACCCCGAGTGGGACAGGTATGCTCAGACGTGAGTCCCGTGCTCTCCATGCCACTGGAATCAAGCTATCCTGGCTGAAGAGGGGTGAAACCCCAAAGCCGGTCCTAAGATGCTTGTTTCCAGTCCAGGGAGGACCTGGCCTGGCAGTTGGGGCTGGACTGTTCCCATTGGGCACAGGGTCAAGACTGATTTGCATATGGCTGGGTCCAAACTTGAATGGCATGGTGATCAAAAAACCGATGGATTTAGGCCCAGATCTCTGTACTGGGGTGAATGTATGACATTGTTCTGCATTCTGTCCATCAATAGTTCTTTTTGCATTTGTCACCCCGAGTGGGACGGGTATGCTCAGATGTGAGTCCCGTGCTCTCCATACCACTGGAATCAAGCTATCCTGGCTGAAGAGGGGTGAAACCCCGAAACCGGTCCTAGGATGCTTGTTTCCAGTCCAGGGAGGACCTGGCCTGGCAGTTCGGGCTGGACTGTTCCCATTGGGCACAGGGTCAAGACTGATTTGCATATGGCTGGGTCCAAACTGGAATGGCATGGTGAGCAAAAAAACGATGGATTTAGGCTAGGCCTGGGCGGTAAATTCCGTTCCGCTCGCGGAATTTGCGGAATTTCGGTAATTTCGCGTTCCGCGGAGAACGCGAAATTGCCCAAAATTGTGCTTTCCGCGACTTCGCAAAATTTTTTCTTGTTCGCGTTCTCAAAATGCGTGTTCGCGGGATATTTCTCCCCGAGCACGCAAACAGCAACTGTGAACAGGTAAAAAGCATCGCGAACAAGCAATTCCGCGTGTTCGCGGAATTTCTGCATGTTCGCGGAGATTTTTTACCGTTTTGCGGAGATTTGCGTGACGCGATTACGCAAATTCCGCCCTCCCCTAATTTAGGCCCAGATCTCTGTACTGGGGTGAATGTATGACATTGTTCTGCATTCTGTCCATCAATATTTCTTTTGGAGTTGACCAACTCACCAGGAGGCAGGGAACCCGACACCGCACAAGACCTTTTTGCATGCGTGGCGTGGGGTTGGCTGCAGCGCATGGCCCACAGGCAGCCACTTAGATGCAGGCAACGCTGCACATGGCCTTTGGTCATATGTGGGGTTGGCTGCAGGGCCTGACTTGCAGTATGGCCCTGCATCTAACACCCCACAGGCAGCCAGTCCCACATTGCGCACGGTCTGTAGCCATACACAGCAATGGGATAGCCACAGGAATTGCCTTGCTGCCCGGCCCTTGGCCAACCTCCAGCAGGTTGCCAAACCCATGCCAAGCATAGCATGCGGCGTGCATGACTTAGGGTAGGCCTTTAGGCCCAGGGGGCTCCATCCACTAGAGTCAAAACATATATATTAAGGGGAGGGGGGCATACAGCCCCCTTTGTGAGCCTTAATTGACCCCAGGGACACCATCCCTGAGGCCAAATTCCAATGAAAAGTGGAGGGGCTCACTGTGACACAGTCAAGAGCCGGCCCCAGGGGATGGAGTCCCTGGGGCCCTTAAAGGCTCAGGTGGTGGGCGATGCAGTACCCTTTGCTTTTTTATTGGTTCTGGCCCCAGGGGATGGGGCGCCCGGGGCCTACTCAGGCTTGGGATGGGGGACTGCGAGGCCTCTCCCCTATTTTATTGATTTCGGTCCAAGGGATAGAGTCCCCAAGGGCCATTCAGGCTCATATAGTGGGACCATGGGGCTCCATATCTTTATTTGTTTTAAAGAAATAGGCTCCGGAGATGGGGTCCACTGAGCCTATAAATTCTCTGTCCACTCCCCTTAATTGAAATGCCCGGCCCCGGGGTTGATTAGGTCCCGGGGTGCCCAAAATGATCTCGGGAGGGGAGGATCTACTCACCTTTCCTCCCCAAATATGTTTTTAAAATGTGGCGTCATTTGTTTTTGGGCATTTTTTTTAACAAATCTTTTTTTATTAAACTGAAAATAATGCAGTAAACAGTACAGTCACCGACTGAAGTGAATAGTGAAGACATTGTAATATACAGTTCCGAGTTACAAACAATTAGCATTATAGATTGCAGGACATACATCACCAATAACTCTCGCTCAAGTGTTCCTACACAATCCAGTGGCCCGCCCGCCCCACACACATCCCCCCATTACTTCATAGTCCCCAGTAAGTAACCCACAGTTGCCACACTTTCTCCCATTTCTTAGGGCAACCTCTGCCTTCGTACACTACTTTTTCGGCTGCACAACACCAGTCCAAATAAGTCTTCCATTTGCTCATCCTCAGTGGTAGGGCATCCCCCCATGCCCGGGTAATGTTTCTTTTAGGCACCATAGCCGCCACCATAAGCCAAAGTTTCTGATATTATGGCCAAGTTTGTTCCCCATTACACACAATATATGCCATCTTGCATCCATGGGAATGTCTTGACTCAGAACCTCCGACATCACCCGTGTTACCCTGTCCCAATAGTGGTGTATATAAGGGCATTCTCATAGGATATGTAAAAAGATACCTTTACTATCACAGCTGGTGTCTAATTGTATATGTCCAAGTTTGTGCATGAGCATGCTTGTGGAGTAGGACCTATGGAGGATCCGTAACTTTATTAGGATGAATCTAGCCCTAATTGCCACCTCCCTCGGGCTTTGTATGGCTTCCACCCAATCATCATCCTCAAGCAACACAATCTCATCCTCCCAGGCCGCCCTTAACACCCCCAGGGGGTAGGGTGAATTAGTAAAGATCTTTCTGTATGTCAGGGACAGTGCTTTTACAGGCATTGGATCCAAGAGAAGCCGGCTTTCAAGGGGCCGTATTCTGGAATGCGTTCCCCCTCACGAATGTGCGCCTGGAGTGCATGCCCCAGCTGCATATATTTGTATTGTTCTGTTTCCACTAGTTAAAACTCAGATTGTAGGTTTTTGAACAAAATTGTTGCCAGACCCCTACACACATCCCCTAAGTGGGCAATATCCAGCAACTTCCATTTGCTAAAGCCCTGCTATTTCTCAACCTCCTCAAGCAGATCACTGTTCCATAGTGGAGTGCATTCCATTAATCTATTATCCCACCCCAGGAATCTGTTAGCACCATTGCACACATCCAACACTGCTTTCGTGTGGGGGGGCATAGACTTCCCAGTGTGTTTGAGGTATAGAGCGGTAGGGTAGCCACGGGTGCCCATCACCAAGTGATCAACCCAATATTCCGGATCGTTCCTGTCCCCGAAGCCCCAGTCGTTTATCACCAACAATTGCGATGCCCAATAATATTTTCTAAGGACCGGCACTGCCAGGGCCCCCTCGCATACTCCTCTCTATAGTTTAAATAATGCTATTCGCACAACACTCCCATCCCATAGTAGCTTCTGCAGTTCACTATCAACCTCTTTAAAGAACCCGTCAGGTATCTTATATGAGGTGTTCTGGAATATATAGACCATTCGTGGTAACAACGTCATTTTAAACAGGACAGCTCTCCCCATCAGGGAGATTGGCAATGTCCTCCAGTGCGCCACGATTCTCTTCAGGCGTTCATGCTGGGGTAGCAAATTTTGGGCCATGAATTCTGCTTCTGATTTAGTCACAACCACGCCTAGTTATTTAAAATGGTCATGTACTTGAAGCTGGATCCCCTTGGGGAGAGCAGGTGGTGGGCTACCTGAGAGCATAAATAAAAGGGACCTATCCTAATTAATTTGATAGCCGGAGTATCCCCCGAACAAGTGAAAGTTTTGAAGGCGTCTTCTGATTGTGAAGTGGGACCGGGTCACATATAAAAGAACATTGTCGGCGTATAGGGAGATTTTCTCCTCCCATTGCCCACTTCCATCAATTCCCGAGCCCACCGGGTCCGCCCACACCCGTGCCGCATGTGGCTCCAGAGCCAGCGCGAATAGTACAGGGGACAGCGGAAATCCCTGCCTCGTCCCTCTGTGCAAGGTGAAGGAATGGGAGATGGAGCCATTCACAATTACTCTGGCCGAAGGACAGCTATAGAGTAACCTAATCAAGGATTGAAATCAGGGGCCAAACCTGTCTAAGGCAGTGAACAGGTAGTGGCACTCGATGCTGTCAAACACCATATGGCCGTCTAAGAACAGGAGCGCTGCATCCTCGGCCAGTCGGGACCCAGTCAGGTGCATCACACCGTACAGATGACATAAATTTAATCTGGTGCTCCGCTGTGGCATAAAGCCGGACTGATCAGGGTGTAGCAATGTGGTAATCACTCATGTAAGACGATTCACCAAGGCCTTAGCAAGCACCTTGACTTCCATGTTCAATACAGATATTGGCCTGAAGGAGCTACAGAGGTTTGGTGGTTTACCCGCCTTGGGTATAACCACAATAGTGGCTGTACGTTGATCGATTTGCAGGCAGCCTGCTTCCCTGGCCTCTTCAAACATAGATAGGATATGTGACGCCTGGACGCTCGTCATGTGCTTGAAAAGCTCCACTTCTAGGCCATTCGGCCATGGGGCCTTCCTGGACTGTAGATCGTGAATTGCCCCTTCAATTTCCTCAAGAGTAAAGTCTTTGTCCATGCTTTCCCTATCTTCTTTGGACAACACAGGTAGCCCGACATCCACCAGTAAGTCTCGGCAGTCAGTCTCCATTCCAATGGGGTTTGAGGAATAGACTTCTTTGTATTATTGCGCAAATGCCTCCGCTTTCCCCTCCCCTGTCACCTGCATTGTCCCCCCACGAGTTGCAGATCTCTGCCACCCAATTACGTACTCTATCCCTCCTCTCTAGCCAGGCAATCATCTTGTTGGCTTTATCGCTAAGGTCATATACCCGTCGCTGTGTTGGCTGGGCGGCTGCCCTTGCGGAGCAATCAGCAAGGCTCTTAATCTCCTGCCTTTTAAGTTCAAGTTGGTGGGTAAGCGGCGGGGCTGCCTCTTCTCTAGCCAGGATTCTGGCTTCCAAGGTAGCAGCCTCGACCTCTAGCAAGTCGCATTGGATCTGTTTTTATTTTTTACAGCCCCCTAGGTGGGCTTGAGTGTGTCCCCGTATCAATGGTTTAAATGCTTTCTAGCGGGTGCACGCTGAGTCTACTGATCCCTTGTTTTACTCAAAACACAATTTAGCTCTCTCCCTCTTTTGGTTCACCAAGTCCTCATTCGTAAAGACCCAGTTGTTTATTCTAGGCAGCAGGATAGTAGCTTGCACAGGTCCCTGAAGCGCCACCTCAATCGGCGAATGGTCCAAGATTCCCCGTGATTGAATGTGGGCATTACGGAACCAGCCTTCAGTACCCCGAAGAGTCAGGACATGATTGAGATGGGAAAAGCTGCAATGCACAGCTGAATAGAAGGTATGTTGTTGCGCCTGGGGGTTATGGAGACACCATATGTCTTTTAAGCCCATGGCCTCTGTAAAAGCACTCAGTGGCTCCACCCATCTCCCCCTTGCTGCCTTAGTTACTCTATCTCTCTGTGGATCCATGGAGGAGTTCATGTCCCCCCCAATTTTAAAATACCCGATGGAAGGTCCACCAGCAAGGCCCCTCGTGCCAACAGTGCTTCGGTATGTAACGCTTACAGTATGTAACCCGATACTATGTTCAGAGGCAGATTCTCCCACCTCCCAGTGAGTGCCACATATCTTCAAAGAGGGCGTGCCAGATGTTCCCCACCTCAAAGGGGAGGCCAGTCCTGACAAGGATTCCCACTCTCCGCGAACCTGTGGTGTAACCGGAGTGTGCAGTGAGTTTATAGGCATATCTATCTAACGCCGTGTACCTATTGCCTTTAAGGTGTGTTTCCTGGAGTAATACCAGATCTGGGGCATGTCTATGAAGTTATTGTAAAACAACAGTCCATTTAATACGATTACCCAAGCCATTAACGTTCCAGGAGAGAACTCTGAGGTTATTAAAATGTCATAGGCCCCCCTGGTGCATCACATCTACACTTTGGTCTTCCATGTGGAAGGAAACCACCCCCACTTCGTGCATTCAATCATCACCCCCATCGACAGAGCCACTAAGTATGCATAGATCCTGCATAGCAATGTATAATAAACAAAAAATGAACATTCCTAATGGAACTAGAATAACTCCCCATATCCTGATCCCCCCTTCTCCCCTCCCTGCTACCCTGCAAGCGGGTGAAACAGACACCCACCTCCCCAACTTGCAGAGTGCCTGTCACCCTAAACTGAATAACTACTTAGGAGGATGATAGGTGCCGAGCAAAGTAATACATTGACCCCGATTTACTGCACATCCCAAAACCCCTCCTAATTCTGGTTCAACCCTGCTGATTAGACATCTGGCCTTCAGCCACGTATAGTTCTCTGTGGGTAAAGTCTTCCACACATAGTCTCAGCCTCCAGGTGGTGGAGGAACAGCTCTCCACCTGTCTCAAGGCGCCAAACCCACAGTGTCACTTCACCTACCAACGCTAGGTCCATTATCCCAAGCATATCTCAGTCAGACCCCTATGTCCCATGTTCTGTGGGGACCTCCTGCTGATCTTTCCGGTCTCGTCGTCTCTCACATGGAGAGGTGCGGCCCACTGTGCGCCAGCCCTCCAGCCATTCCCAGGCCTCCTCAGCTGTACCAAAATACCGCATCTTCCCCTCTGCGCCCACTCTCAACTTTGCAGGGAACATCATGGAGTATTTGATGTTACGCATTTCCCTTTTGACACCCTCAAAGGCACTTCGCTGTCGTTGGACCTGAAGGGTGAAGTCAGGAAAGAAACCTATCACCGAATTTTCGTGTTGCAAGTCCCCCGTGCCCTTGCCATCTGTAAGATTGCATCCCTGTCCTGATAGTTAAGGAGATGCGCTATGATTCTTCTCGGTGGGGCATCAAGCTTTGGTTTAGGGACGTGTGCCCTATGTGAACGTTCAACAGTAAAATGCATAGAAAGTCTTGGGGGCTTCAGATGATTGAGGATAAGATCTTCCAAAAACAGATCCACACTTGGTCATTCCATCCCCTCCGCGACCCCGACCACTCAAATGCAGTTTCTCCGAGCACGCCCCTCCTGATCTTCGAGCCTGGCCACCATCACTTCATGTTGCTTTGTGAGAGTCAGAACTTGCTTCTCAAGACTTTTAGTACTGGTCTGAAGGTGTGTTATATTTTTCTCTGTGGCAGCCACTTTGTCTGCCATTTTATGAAGGTCCGGCTGCAGGAGGTGCACCTCCGTCCTACAGCATTAATTTGGGTTCAATCGAGCACTTGAGATGTGTAATCGCCGCAATTATTGCACCCATGGATGGCTCGGCCGTACCCTCCGATCTCTGCTCCTGGGTGACGGCTGTCTGTTTTGTATGTTTGCGTTGTAGACTGTCCCTTAGGCTTAATCTGGGGGCTTAGCGTAATCACCGGTACTTTTCGTGGCAGGTACCCTGACATTGGGCACTGGGCACCGGAAATGGCCTCCCACACCAGTCGAATCACACGGCAGATCCACACCCCGAGAAGTCCAGGCCCGGTGTGGCACTACTTGCTGGTTACTTCACTGTGATTGCCAGCCCCAAGCACACGGCGTCTAGAGGGGCCATGGGATCACACTCACCCCCTCTCTGAACGGCTCTAATCACCTTCTTTTTATCCGCTCAGGGGCGCCTCTCGCTTCCAGGCTCCTGAAATCCCCAGGGTTTCTCTGACTCCGAGCACACCACAGCCCGTCTGGCCCAGGTAAGGGATGGTGCTTCAAATCAGGCTGCAATCGCACATCCCAAGACCCTCAGCAGCAGCCAGTCTCCGCCCTGAGACCACCTTGGGAAATGCCACTTTTCCTGCCTCCCGGGGGGGGGCAGTTCACACACCCCCAGTTGAGGAAAGCCGCTTGCTGGATATAGCTGCTATGCCAGCGGCCCCGGGTGCGATCAGATCCCCCAGTCGCCCCTCGCAGATTGAGTCCAGTTTACAGCAGGGGCCACAATTCAAACACTCTGCTCAGAGCCGCCCCGCCGAATCACCGGTGTCTCTGGTGGGCACCGCACAATTCCATGCCACGAACCGGCTGGATCATCATGTCAGTTGCTCTCTCTCGGGGCCCAGTCACGCCGCAGGCCAGAAATCCTCACAGAGGCCCACCTCACCTCGGACCCTGCAGGCAAAAGCCGCGTACGCGATCCTCGCTCCCGTCAACACGTCACTAGGCCCCATCTAGGCCGCGGCGGTCGCGCTGTAATGGCGGCTTGTCTGTGGTGTCTCTGGAGTCGCACTCTGCCCCAAGTCAGCCCTCTGGGGTCACTATCACCATATCGGTCCAAATCGCCGGCAGGATCAGATGAGCAGACAGATTTCTGGAGGGATTACGGAGTAGGTTTACGGAGCTCCACTAAGATGCCGCAATTTCGCTTGGCTCCTCGGCCACGCCCCTTTTTTTCCATTTTAATTTTTTTTTATTTGGACTCGGGGAGGCTCCCTTGGGGTACCTCCCACAGGATATCTGTACAATGCTCTTTATGTATATTTTTATTTTACTTCTCCCAGTCCTGTAATGGCTGCCAGGAACATTTGTCTCCTGAGTCTGACTCCCATGGGGGCAAATTTGCCTAAGAGATAAAAGCTCCCTGGGTTAATCAAAATGTCCTATATTTTAACAGTCCCTCAAATCCAATCGTCCAGATAGAGAATTATTTTTCAATCTGCGGGCCAAGATCTATCTTCCTATCATTTCGCGGTTGGACTACAGTAATGTTTTGTATCTAGGAATCTCCCAGACACGGCTGAGGAGACTCAAATGTGTTTAAAACTCTTCTGCTAGCCTGTTGCTGAATCTCCCTAGACAAGCCTCGATTGGCGTGGCCCTACACAAACTTCATTGGCTTCCGGTGGAGAAGCGTATATCCTTCAAGGCCCTGTGTTATGTCAATAGAGCCGTCAACAAAGCTTATCTTCCATCTAGTTGTCTGAGATATGCAGGATCCTCCTTGGCAGAGGGTCCTGTTTTCAAGAAGGCCCACATTGGGGGCAGTTCCTTTATGGTTCTTGTCTCCAAGCTATGGAACTCCCTCCCTTTGTATCTCTGATTTTCTAAAATAGAGCTCTCCTTTCACAAAAATCTGCCTCCCTCTGTTAGCCCTTTTCACTCTGGTAGCTTCAGCCTGGTTAGCGCTGGGCTGCTTCTGCAGAAGCAGCCATGCACTTTATAAATTGTTTTATTGTTATTATTCCTGCCAAGTATTGTGCTATATCACTCAGCAGTTTTTGCAGAAGCGCCGCCTAAGGAAGTATATAGAAAATGTGTGAGGTAATTTGCTTTTGGGACCACACTTTTTTCTCCACCCTGATTGGCGGAACACCCTAAAGCTTTCCAGAAAGGAGTTGGGATGAATTTGCTTTCTTTTGGGGAAAGGTTTCCGAAGATTCGTCAAACTGCGGCAAAGTTATTCACAAAATGAGAAACGCCTTGTCTATGGAAAAGCTATCCTAACAATAAAAACCCAGTGGGAACAGCTACTGAATACATATATACATATACATGCATATATATATTTATATATATTAACTGAAAAAAAAAACAGCTCTATGAACACATTTTCAGGACGAGCGATTACCTTGACTGATTCGGACAGCTGTTCTGATTCAGTCTGCCCAACACAAAACGGCTTTTGGAATCCGTGTTTGGGGGCCTGTTGTGGGCCCCCCTTTACCAGGAGGCATCCAAATGGGACCCCTCTTCCCAACCATGCACAATGTGGCAGGCATCATGGGATGCTTGCCACAGGGTGCAAGGTTTTCCCGAACCATCACTTTTTTCAATGAGAGCCTGTGTTCTCTTTGGGAACACAGAATCCCATTGAAGTGAATGCGAGTCCGACTGAACGATGTTGGGAAGCATCATAATCACTTGTCCGGACTCGCAAGATCCGATTTGTTCAGAAACTAGTCCAAGACTGATTCATTCTGAAGTGTTTCCAAACAACATCTTTATCGGCCCCTAATTATTGTAAGCAGACTTGAGTTATTAGAAACAATCATCTCAGCATGACAGTTTCTACATAACATGCAAGACTGTGTATAACAGGTACTAACCTATGTAAATGTGCTAATTTTGCTTCAGAAGATGAGCTATCTGTAAAGTTTTCACCACATTATGGAGGCTGCAGGTAGTATGATCTTTAGCACTTACAGGACTTAGTTACTTTAAGTGAATAGTATCTCCTTGGGCAAGTTTTACATAGAGTGTATACTGTTCTTAGTAGATACTGTTTAATACTCTGTGGAGTATTTCTCACGAGAGTATTAATGTCTGCAAACAGTGTGGTACAGAGCTAGTAAACACTGGTTACAGTACTCACTTTTCTACTCATATCAACTTCATTTCTAATGTAGGTTTGGTGACTTGAGGGTTTGATACAGATAAAGACTGTCCATAGTAGGGCATTAGTTATGGTACAGGAGTTGAGTATCTGGATAATCTTGGTATACAGATTGAACACTGTGCAGTAGGGGCTGCCCTTCTATCTGTGGTTGATGGTCAACATGAACTTGGCTACCCATGAAGTATATGGTTTAGGGTCAATGTTGTACATAACAACAGCATGGCACACCTAATTGGGTTGTTTATATGATGGTATTAATGATGATTCACTGTATTCCTATCTATGTTGTACTTACTATCAGCCCTCTAATGTCATACACGTTTATAGAGCAATGTGTGCAAAAGATGATTGGATGATGTCATTAGTGATGTCATCAATGATGTCATTTGAGATGTCATCAGTGATGTCATAAATTGTGTCATAGAACATGTAATGAGTGATGAAATCCCCTGGGGCCAAAAACAATTAAACAGGTGAGGCAGGTGTGCAGCTTCCTCCCCGAACCTTAATAGGCCTTGGGGACTACAACCCATGGAGGCCAAACACCTTACAAAAAAGTGGAGGGATGCATGCTACTCCCCTCCCCAAGCCTTCTTGGGCCATTGGAACCCCAACCCCTAGGGCCAAAATCTAAGGAGAGGGGGTCATGCAGTCCAACTCCCTGAGGCTTATTAGGCCCCAGGAACCCCATTGCTTGGGACCAAATATAATACAAAGGGGATGCAGTCCATACAGGCCCCCTCCCCAAGCCTTATTAGGCTCCAAAATCCCCATCCCCGGTGGACAAACCAATAAAAAAGGAAAGTGGAGCTGTGTGCCACCCATCCCTGAACCTTCATAGGCCGCCCCCAGGGACCTCTTCCCTCGGGGCCCCCCTCCTGAGCTAATAAAGGCCCCAAAAACCACATCCCCAAGGGCCATAATGTAATGTAAAAGGGAAAGGGGCCATCCGTCCTCCTCCCAATCCTTAATAGGCCCCAGTGGGCCCAACTCCCGAGGCTGAATATAACATAAAAAGGGAGGGTCTGCTAGCCCGAACCATCATAGGTTTTTTAAAAAGGGAAGGGAGGCTGTAAAAAAGCATAAATGCATTTGGAATTTTATTTGATATATTTGATGGTCTCAGATTTTACATATGTTTATTTGTGTTCGTTTGTGTGCTATGTGTAGCTCAGCTCCCATCATAAGAAGAAAATCTGTTTGACCATTTCAAGGAAACTGTTGACCCTGGGGGTCCATAAGTGCCTTAGCCTGCATTGCCGGATGAGGTGGAGTATGTGCAAGGCTGGAGCTGAATAACAGCAAGGTCAGAAAGTCCTCCTGAGAGAGAAAGCATGTGCAGCTCACCCTGACCCTCTTAATGGCCCGCATTTGGGGTGGCCTACCATGATGGGGAGCTGAAGGCCAGAGAGCAGCAATAATGGAGGTTGTTCATATGGCTCTGTATGATTAATCATTTTCTTTTCAGGATCACAAAATAAGCTTGGGTATTGCTACTTAAGCCACAACTTTAACAATGTGAAATCTACCATTTAAAACATTACAAGAGTAATTTGAGTGATGCTGTATGGTCAGTAATACAAATATAACATTACATGTATATGCTCACAATTGTATTAATGCATAAGATAACTCTGCTAAAGCATATGGAAGATTGAATTAGGTTTGCAAATATGCATCATTTTTAATAGAGCTGCAACATATGTGTACTTTTCTAACTGTTAGACTGGCCAATTCTCTGTTTTCAAACTACATAAATTGAAGCAATTATCAAAAATCATAGCCTGTTTTAGACATTATTCACAATTGCAACAACAATATGGTCCAAGTCAGGCCTAAACTCTGATATATTACCATATTATTATGGATGCTGGCATTTTTTTAATGTGATTTTTATATCGAAGAAATTTGTGTGCTATTATTTTCATTACTTTGTATTATTTTCTTCCATCTTCCCTTTTAGAGGAATTTACATAGATTTTGAAACACTAATATTGTACCATTTGCATGTGTGGAGTCTATATACTTACACATATACTGTCAACCATACATTGTTTTATCTGATTGCGTTAGAATACATGTGCACACGTGTGGTGCCTCTCATATCCTATGTAATAAATGTTTATCAGTTATAGCATAGTTACTACTTAGATGGTGACCTTGTTCTTTTCAATGTAAAATAGAAGATGTTTACAAATACGTTTTATACACCTAGAGTGAATGTAAAAAATACATAAGGGTGAAATGTCGGAGACTTTTGTGCCTGCCTTAAAATATATAAATGTGCGTTATGACCTTAAGAATGTCTATCAAGTGACTGATTAGACACATTAGGCCAACATCAATGCTTTAAGATAATTATTAAAAGATGTGTGTATAAACGCCCTTGGCAGAAGCCTGATTATTCTACCTTTCAAGACAATCTTGCCAACTCCCAAACTATGCTGTCCGCAGACATAGAGAGGTCTAGGTACTGCTTTGGAATATGGATCAACCAGGCCTTGGATAAGTGTGTCTCCACTAAATGGACCCATCAGAAGAAAGCCCGGTCACATGCATGGTTTGATGAGACTCTTACCACTGCCAGGAAAAACTGTAAAGTACTTGAGCATAGTTGGAGATGCGCTTACAGTCCCTCAGCCAAACTTGAATATACAAAGGCCAGGAAAGCTTACCATAAACAGATACGGAAAGCCCGTGCCACACGTCTTGCAAACAAAATGAATGCCAGTAATAACCCCTCAAAAACAATTTTTGCATTGTTGAAAGGATATGGTGAAGTCACCTCAGACAGCAGACAGCACTATTGTGTCTAATGCCCAATGTGAAACTCTGGCCACTAGTTTCATCAATAACGTGGTGGGCATCTATGACAGTTTTCAATCAAAGAGTAAGTCTATGTGCTTAAGGAAAGGATCCCTGCTTGGCAGTGAGACTTAATCTCTCTCTGCTCTCCTACCTATACTGATGGACGACCTCCAGGTCCTGTTCACTAAAATAAAGTCAGGGTCTCCTGATGATCCCTTCAAACCGGAACTCTTTGTCAAATTCCAGGAATGTTTACTTCCTAGATGCCTGGAACTTATTAACCTCTGCCTAAGGACAACACAGCTGCCGCAAGCCTGGAAACATGCGAAGGTCATCCCGTTACTGACAAAACAGTCACTAGATGCCTCTAGGTCGGAGAACTAACCTCCTTGCTTCCATTCCTGGCGAAAACAATGGAATCATATGTGAATACCATGCTAACTCAATATCTGGAATCCCATTGCATATTGGATTCCTCGCAAAATGGTTTCAGGCCAAGACACAGCACTGAGTCAGCTCTATTGACAATTATGGAGCAACTCAGAGCTTCTCTTGATGAGGGCAGTATGGTTGCACTCTTTCTGTTGGACCTTAGTGCCACCTTTGATACGGTCTCGCACAACATCTTGCTTCATTGGCTCTAGGAGATCGACATTACTGGTAGTGCTCTTGCCTGTTTCACTTCCTTTTTGTCTGACAGGTCCTTTCAGGTTATTGCCCCTCCCTTTATATCCCAGAGACACTAACTATGTTGCAGCGGTCCACAGAGGTTGGCATTAAGTCCGACACTGTTTAATGTCTATATTCGTCCACTGGCTATGTTGGCCAAAACTCGCAATATCTCTTTGGTGTCATACACAGATGACACGCAGTTGATCCTATCCTTTACCAAGGATCCAAGCAAGGATGCTGCCAAATTTCGAGACAATCTATCTGCCATAGCCATCTGGATGGAAATGAACTGTATCCAGTTTAACTCATCCAAAACAGAGATCCTCTAATTTGTCAGAGACTCTCATCTTTGGTGAGACAAGTGGTGGCCTTAGACGTTGGGCACTACCCCGGTGCCCAAAACCATCATAAAAAACCTGAGTGTTTGGTTCAATAATGCCCTCTCCTTTGAGGACCATGCTAAATCCGTGGCAGGGACTTGCTTCGGCCTACTACATGGACTTAAACCCATATTGGGTCTTTTTGACCCCCACACCCATAAGCTGGTCGTCCAAGCTACGGTTCTGACCAGGCTGGATTGCTGCAATAGTCTGCTACTGGGATCCAATAAGTCCATTATCAACAGGCTACAACACACCATCAATGCGGCAGCTTGTACTCTGTTTGCTCTGCCTAGATATAGGTCTGTCTCAAGCTTGCTGCATTGCCTTTATTGTTTGCCTGTGGAGCAAAGAATCCAGTTTAAAACGCTTTGCATCACACACAAAATTCTAACAGGCGTTTGTTAGACCTGTCATCCTTGGCGTGGTTTTCCCTGACTTTTTGCCTCTACCCCCTGTGTTTTTGATGCTGTGCTGGATTTTGTTTTTCTGGCTTAGATGTTTTGGGCACTTTGCCACTGCTGATCAGTGTCAAAGTGCAAGTGCTCCCTGGGTAAATTGATATTGTGATTGGCTCTCCCTGATTGGCATATTTGTTTCACCAGTAGGTCCCTAGTAAAGTGCACTAAGTGTGCCAGGGCGGGTGAAACAAATGCTACTAGTGGGCATGCAGCACTGATTATGCCACCCACATGAGTAGCCCTGAAAAGTTGTCTCAGGACTGCCACCGCAGTGCTTGCACACAGTTTGTTAACTGCCATTTTGACCTGGCCAGTGTACCCACTTGCCAGGCTTTACCCTTCCCTTTTCTTACACATAGGACACCCCTATGGTAGACCCAAGGTACCCCTCTGGGCAGGGTGCAGTCTATGGGAAAGATATGACAGGTACTGGTGTGTGTAACATGTCCTTATAGTGAAATACTGCCAATTTTGTTTTTAACTATTGAAAGGCTCTCTTGCCCAAAGGACAGAATGGGGAATGCTCTGTAACATTTTTACAAGTATATCTTCCCATAGGAGTAAGATAGAAAATTGGAGCATGGTATCCCTGAACTCAGAATTTGATAACATATATTTTAGTAAAGAGGGATTTTTAATTCTGTGTTTAAAAATAGCACTTTTAGAAAGTGGCTGTTTCTTGGCCAACCTTCCTGTGTGCCTTTGCCTGTTTGTGGATTGACTGTCTGGCTTTGAAGTGACAGGGGCTGGGGTGGCTCCAGGAGTCTGGGTGAGTCAGCCCTAGGCTCAATTGGCCGATCTGCATTTGGAGTGGTGAGAGGAGTAGCACCTGTACCTGACTAGGGCTGTGCCTGCCTTCCACAAAAGACAGGCTCCACCTCCTGCGGTGTGTCTGAAGACCCTGGCCCACACTGACAAAGTAAGAAGTTGCGCACTGGCAGAGTGCACCCAGAGCTGGTTTGGACTGGGTTCAGGACCCCTTACACAAAGAGAGTACAAAGAAATTTTGGGGTATAAATATCAGAGCTGAAACCCCTGAACTTTAGACTACTCCGTGATCAAGAGGAACCTTTTGCCAAAGAGGACAGTTGAAGAGACTGAGGAGAAGTACTGCCCTTGCTATGTGTCTGGGGTTGGCCTGCAGTTTGCTGTTTCTGCTGAGGAAAGGACAAAGGGACTTTGCCGTGTGCTGTGTCCATCTGTAACCTGAAGAGAAGTCTCCAAGGGCCTGAGTGAGCTGGCCTCTGGTTGTGGAAACTTAGGAACATCAAAGTTTCCAACATCGTCTCAAGTGACGCTGTGTGCGTGTGTCTGCCACAGCTCTACCTGATTGAGACTGTTGTGCGGTCTGCGCTGTGTATGTGTGTCTGAACACAGCCTTGACAGCACTGTAACCAGTAGCGTGACCATTGATGCGCTGCATGCTTATCACCACCACCGGCTCGAGCCGTCATCTCTGATGAGCTGCGTGGGTGTCACTTCCGCTGGCCCGAGCCATGAATTGTGAGAAGTACTGCAAGCCTGTCACCGCTGCCAGCCCGTGTCAACTGCCCAAGATCAAGAGTTCCAGGGAAGGAGCAGCGTCATAACCCGATCGGCTACAAGGCGTTGCCTGGCAACCCGGATTCACCAGCGAAGATTAGCTGTTGCCGACGGAGCCGCCCAGCAAGACACCAGCGGAGGAGAGAGAGAGAAAGCAACCCCCTGGTAACACTCGGACCGAAGTTCAGAGCCGCTGCGTGTGTCGCTGCCTGGGGTGGATTGCGTGTCTGCAAGAGACTGCTCCAATTCCCCTTTCGTAGCAGAACCTCTGCTTGGGGTGATTCCAACGGCCCGTACTTGCCCTGAGGAGAGCAGCAGTACCGGGGCCAGTGTTGGGCTTCGTAATTGATTCTAAAGCATTTGAGGGCATACTTTTGAAATCGCTGACAGCGAAGTCAGCAGTCCCGTGGGGAGAGTCCCATAACCACAAGAGCACTGCGTGTCGGGGCTAAAGAGACCAGTGCTTGTGACATTTTCAACCCTAAAGGAAATACAGAGTCTACGAAGTTTATGTTTGATAACAAACTGAAAAGTAATTTCCCTTAAGATGCATATGTTGGATTTTTGGTCGTTTTGGTCTTATCAAAGTTTTCTACACTGGTGTGGTGTACATTTGTGGTGTCATCACTGTGTTACTGTGGGTATTGGTACAAATTCTTTACACATTGCCTTAGGGATAAGCCTGTCTGCTCCTGCCAAGCTACCAAGGGGGTGGGGTTATCTAGAGTGTGTATCCCCCTTACCCTGACTAGAAGCAAGGCTCCCTATTTGGACAAAGGTACCTAACTCTGCCAACTAGAGACCCCCAGTTCTAACAGCTGGGGCCGGCTATTCTGAATAATCTTTGTCATTCCTACACCCCAACCCGTGCCCTTCGATCTACTAATCAACGTCTAACCCGTGTGCCGCGATACCGTAGGACCAGAGCAGGGGGACTCTCATTTAATGTGCTTGCTCCCACCCTTTGGAATTCTCTGCCTCTCCCTATCATAAACATCACCAATCTTCTGTAGTTTAGAAGGGAGAGGGGCCGTGAAGACCTTGCTCTTCTGCCCGTTCTAGCATTCCTTCATGCATTCATCCTCTCCTCCTGCATTTAGCGTTGGGACGTCCTTTTGCCAGCACAGCCATGTGCTTTATAAATCCTTAACATAACATAGCATGTATTTCTATTTTAGTGCACATTAACAGTTTAAATTGGACCTAGTTCAAACACGGACTCCAGAGTCCATTGTGTGTCTAATTTCATCTGGTCAGGTGGCATGCATGCAGAACATGCTTAAAGTTGTAATAGTAGCATGAGAGAGACACATTCTGATCTCACTTTTTATGCTATGTACACTTTGTTATCTCTCTAGGTCACACATGTCAGTCAGATGAACACTGCAGTTCATGCTGGGGTCTGGGGTGAAGGCAATTAAGTCAACTCTTCAAACTAGGTTTCAGACAACTTGGATTGTGAAAGATGAAAAATTAATTAGCTCCTTTGGTGAATGGATAAATTAAAGTGAACCATAGTTTTGCATTAATTTCTGTGTATAACCTGATTAGAAATAATATGTGCTCACTTATCAGGTACAGCCCTATGTTACACAAATGATTAAAATAAACTGACTGAAATTTTGCAAGAAATGAATGTGTTGCAAATGTAAAATGTATGTGTCAGTTGCTGGGCCTTGCTCGATTCTTAAAAATGGCTCACCAACCTTCACTTGTGTACAAAAGCCAGTTAAGGGAGTTGATTCTTAGAAATAGCTCTCTAATCTGAAACATGTCAATCTGCTCTGCTCCTGCTTGGATAAAGTGTTTGTTTATGGCAAATATGTTGTGAGTTAATTGTGTGCAGAAAGCAGAAAGAACAGGTATCTGCTGACTAGATCAAACAATGCTTGTTTGACAAAAATAAGATAACAGACTCAAACTGTAGGTCAGGCGGCAGTAGCGTAGGAAATTGTCTAATATTAGCATGATCATGAGCATCACATATAAAGCAAATGTACACGTAGACATATTTGTGAAATGCTCACACCATGGTGCTGATGTTAATGATTAACATGTCTGAAAGTTCCACAACTGTATATAAAGACAGATTATTCTTTGTGTAATCAGATCTCTCTGCAGTCTTTGCTGCGAGCTGTCTCAACTGCAGTTCTTTGGCAAATAAAACCTGCCACTCTTCAAGCTCACATGTGTGTTTGTCTTTGTTTGCTCTTACAGATTTTTGCTTTTACAAAATGGTGCCGTGACTCATTGGGGACTGTCGATCTCTGCAGGGGTTTGATGTACTGCAGTCCCAGGACGATTCGGGGGCCTTCAAGTCTCGGTGAGCACATCTGCTGATTGGACTTAGTTTCCTGCAGAACCCAGGCGACAGAGCTCTCATTGTTCAGCCTGTGACATCAGATGCCGACAGCTTCCTTTCGAGCCGTCAGGTTGTTCTACCGTGGAAGAACACGCACAACGGCATTACTGGTCAAATGAGCAGGTTGGCAGTGTGTCATGCACTGAGCCTAATTCAATAATTGTATGTTGTTTTCCTGATATCTAAAGGGTACAGACTGGGATTCATTAGGGGTCCTTAGGGGAGTACTGAGTGCACCTTTAAGATAGGTGCCTGAGGAGGGCTGTTCAGTGTGTGAAAGATCACAAGCATGACTTTGTATTCAGCTCTAAATGAGGTCTGAGTAAATGCATATGCTAATTTGTGTTACACAACTGTTTCTTTCCAACTATACTTTTTTGAAATATGTTCTTTTTGATTCTCAAAGACTTGTTTTGAATTTTCAAGTAGGTCTGTTGCATGTGTAGAGTATTGGATACCCCCTACAGATTAGTGTACTTTATAAAAATGATACACATATATAATACAATAAACTATTTCGGAGTACAGCCAAAGGGTGTTGAGAAAGCTTAGATACCACTTAAAGTACGCCTCCCCGCTGTACACCAGCCTGGTATGTAGTACATAAAAAGGGTACACTGCAGCTGTTCATCTAGACTACTAGACTCATTATACCAGAAAGAATCCTGATTTGCAATGGCCAGTGTATGGCACCTTTGATAGAGATAAATTGCTTCATTTAGAAGATTGTTTGAGGGAAAGAGAAAAAAAATGGAATAAAGTATGTTTATTAAAATGGGATGTGTTTTATGCATGGTGATCAAATGCAGCTGGAAGATGGTCAGGGGATCCTAGGACAATAAGAGGAAAAGCAATAAGATACAATATAAATAATGCAAAAGAAAGATGTGCGGCCAAATGCAGGGACAAAGAAATGGACATAGACAACTGTTTCACAGTTCACAAACCTATACCAGATATTTATCCTGTGTTACCCAATGCTACCCTAGCCCAGGAGGATACAGAGGATCCTGTAATAGAAGCATTATTAATTACCCCACCACCATATAGTCAGCAAACACCGCAAGTTCTATTATCATTACACGCTCCACAAGTTAAAAAGACAACACCTGTACAACAACAGGATGCATTCTCTATACCTGGTTTTCACACAGATAAAAGGAATCTGCGATCATAATTAACACAGAAAGAGCAGAAGGGGGTACAAGAGTGGGTAGGGTGATGTTATGAAAAATGGTACCTCTTTATGGCCAAATGCAAAATACCGATTCCCAACAGATTTCACACCCGCACTCCAATATAGTGCTTTGGAAAGTTTCGCTAAAAAGGTGTTTTTCTGGTTTAAATATTGGGGAAAATATTGGACTGCTAAATATGGATACCCACAAGCAAACAATTTGTCCTGTGATCACATCAACACAGTACTAGCAGTATTAGACGATGTGGGGGCATTAGACAGAGAAAAATGAGATGCACTTCAGATATTAACTGAATGGTTTGACACACTAATATTAGTAGAAAGAAAATGTGAACTTCTGAGAAAAGATAAATACAAGAGCACACAAAAACAGTCATCGAGTTCTTGTTTTCTTTCATCTTGAGCAAAGTACCAGGAAGCCAGCACGGGAAACCAACTATTAGAGTTCACAAACCATGGTCTAATGTTGAATTACACAGATTTGCCCTTCAGTTTCCCGATATTAGACAAGATAGAGAAGAATGGTATGGGCAGACAGAAATATTAGTAAGGGTTGGCACTCTATAATATTGCCACTAGATATTTTAGGGAAAATAAGAAAAGAAGATGATGAATGTTTAGAAATAAATTGAAAACACATTACAAAAGCAACAAGGAAAGAAGGGAAGGACATTCTGTATGAAATAAAAAAGAATTGCCTGCTAAACTAATGGCCAAAGTCAAAATACTGGTACCGAGGAAACAAATAGATTGGTCCAAATTAAATAGTTGTATCTAGGACACTGAAGAAACAGTGTCTGCCTTTTTCGCAGGAATGCAGAAGGTGTTCACAGCTTCAGGTGGACTAGACAGTGAAAATGAGCCAACACAAAGTGCACTTGTTTCCTGCTTTGTTATTATCTTAAAGCCTGCAATAACAAAAGGGATTCTAGAACACAACCGAACGTGGTCAAGCAAGCCACTGAGAGAAATACTGCAATCAGCACAATACTACGATATGCTATGGAAAAAGGATTTGGAATTTAAAAATAACAAAATAAAGGACATAAAAACGAAGGTTTTTATTCAGCATGTGTACCAGTATGGTGCCCGTGGGCAGAGGGGCGGGGGAGAGCAAGTAGCAGAGGAGCCCACAAAGGTAATTTTCGGCTCCCCCAGCTCAGCAGCAACATTACACCACAAAAGACCAAACACACACACAGGGATGTTTTAATTGTGGTGAACAAGATAGTTGGAGAGCCCAATGCCCACCCCCCAAACAGACATAAAGAGGGGGTGGTATGGGGAGATCTAGAGGCCGGGGAAGGAGTAGGGGAAGAGCTGGATATTGACAACAGGGACGTGACTCCCTTCCTGGCCCAACACATAATTTCCCCCAGAAACATCTTTGATAATGCAGAAATGCCAAAAATGCAGGACATCATCCCTAAGATGGTATATATCAGGAAGGGCCCCCAGGAGAATGGCAATATTATGAACAATAGGGAGGCCCGAGAGAGTTAATACAGCGGATGATAGTCCCTGTAAATCCCACTGGACCATATGTAGAGGTCCAGGTTAGAGGTACACCTGATGAAATTGTTATTAGATACAGGGGCCACAAATTCCTCCTTGACAAAGAAAACATTTCCATATGTTCCTCTCTCTGGAAAAATAAATAAGCCAGCATGATTCACTAAGATACCTGTAACAAGTCCAATGTCTGCACCATTGAAATGCACTACAGGCCCTATACAGGACACCCATTCATTTCTAATATCAGACAATTGTGCATTAAATGTGTTGGTTTTGGACTTGTCAAAAAGAGATGAACACAACAATTAAGTGTAGTGCAGATGAAGTTTTCTTGGAAGTAGATGGGCCACTGACAGAGGAAATGGGTAACTGTTTTATGACAATAGGAATAAGGAACATTGCAGAACAAATAATGGACCAGATAGATTCAAGGATTTGGGCAAAACATAAAAATGACACTGGGAGAATGAACATCACATCTGTAACAATAACAATCAGACAAAATGTGAAACAACCAAGGATACCACAGTACAAGATTGCTCCAGAAGGTCTAAAGGGGCTGCAGGATATAGTAAAAGACTTACTAAAGGAAGGGATTGTGAAAGAAATAACAGGGAGTCCTTGCAACAGTCTAATTTTGCCAGTTTTGAAAAGAGGGGATGAGAATACTGATGAAAAGAGTCACAGATTTTAAATTGATCTCAGAAAAATTAACAAGATTGTAGTGCTACGGTTCTGGTGGTCCCAAATGCAGATTCAATATTGTCAACATTGTCACCAGAAATGGCATACTTTGCAGTGGTAGATTTGAAGAATGCCCTCTTCTCAATTCCACTATATGAGGGTAGCATGTATCTGTTCTCCTCCTCCGTAAACTGACAGACTTATTGTTTCACACAAATTCCTCAAGGATTCACAGAGAGCCCTAGTATCTACAATCAGGCCTGGAAAAGAGAAGTAGATGCATTCAATCTGTCACTCAATTTGGTGTTAATTCAATACATTGATCATTTGCTAATTGGAAGCACCGCTGAGGAACAGTGTACCACTGACACTGTAAATTTGTTGAATTTCCTAGCTGCATGTGGCCACAAGGTTTCCCCGGAGAAAATACACAATGTGTTCAAGGAAGTGTCCTATTTGGGGCACATCCTGTCGAAAGGGCAGAGAAGATTGGATGATAAGCACATTAGATTGATTCTACAGACACCAGTGCCATGCACCAAAAGCAGGAGTGAGCCTTCCTAGGCACTACTAACTTCTCTTTGCTTCCAAAACCTTTTTTGGCCCTGACCCACAAGGACATCCCCGAATCTTGTCAGTGGTTGCCAGAACATGAGCAAAGCTTCCTTGCCATTAGGCACGCTCTCTGCTCTGCTCCTGCTTTGGGCCTACCATACTATTCTAAGTCTTTCCAACTCTAGGTTAATAAATCTGACGGGTGTGCTCTTGCGGTCCTCTGCCAGCAGTACGGTGACAACAAAAGACAATGGGCATATTTCTCTGTCATCTTGGATACTGTAGCCAAGGCTTTGCCTTCCTGTATACGTTCGGTTGTAGCAACCGCTTTATCACTACAACATGCTGAAAGCAAAATAATGGGGCATGAAGTTGATGTGTATGTTCCACATGCTTTGGAGCTAATACTGAACAAAACACGTACTCAGCATCTCACAAATGCCAGGCTCACGCATTATGAGCTCTGCTTTTTTGCGGCACATGTTACACTTCACAAATATACAGTTCTGAACCCTGACACTCTGTTACCTGTTCTCACTGATGATACAGTGGACTCAGACCATGATTGTATTTTGTTAACTGGGGAACAAAAAAAGGAAGAATAGATATGACTGATACACGCTATGCAAATACTGAAGGAGAATTGTGGGTGGAGGGGTCCTGTCTGAGAACAGAAGATGGCTGTACATCAGCAGTCTATGCAATTGTAACAAACAACACTGTAGTTAAGTCCTGTAAAATGCCTGAGTTGTCAGCACTAGCTGCGGAACTTGTAGCATTGACACAAGCTTGTGAATTATCTATAGGAAGGTGTGTTAACATATTTGCAGATAGTCAATATGCATTCAACGTGGCACATTCCTTTGGGAGGCTCTGGAAGGAAAAAGTGTTATTACCTCACAAGGACCAAAAATACAGCATGGTGTACTTATCACCAAATTACTTAACTCCTTGGCACTCCCGAAGAAATTGGTCATAGCTAAGTGCAGTGCCCACAAAAAGGTGACAGTCAGAGTAGGCCAGGGAAATGCATTTGTGGATGCAACAGCAAAACACACAGCACAAAGTTGTTCAGCGCTAACATTAACAGCCCATGAGCTGCCCAAACAAGAGAATTCACTAGATCTAACAGAAGGTGTGAGACTAATGCAAGAAGGGGCACCGGTGGAAGAACAGATGAGCTGGTCAAAAAATGGGTCATTTCTTTAAGGATGCTGGATAAACAAGAAAAAGGAGAAGTACATGTTACCAGATAGAATGGTCTGCTCCCTGTGTCTGGACTAGCATGGCCCAGCTCACATATGCAGGGATGTCATAGTGAACTGCATGGACACATTCTGGGTGAACAAGAACATAAGAAAAATAGCACAGGAGATATGTCAGACATTTATGTATGCACAGCACAATGTGGCAAATACTGCTCCAGTACCCATTTTGAGAAGCCAACAATGCCATTTGAAGCCCTGCAAATTGACTATGTGGAAATGCCACCTACCAACAATTATAGGTATATCCTGTTGGTGGTGTGTATGTACCCGAAATGGATGGAGGCATATTCAGAAAAAACAAATGATTTCATCTCCACAGCCAAGTGTCTAATAAAAGAGTTTATTCCATGTTTTGGGGTCCCACTAACAATATGGTCGGACAAGTTGACATGCAAAGCTCTGGGAATACAGCAGAACCTACACTGTGCCTATCATCCTGAGGCTGCTGGTGCAGTGGAAAGGAAAAATGGAATACTAAAGAATAAAATAACAAAAGTATGTGCTGGATGGATGCCTTACCTAATGAGCATGAGGAGCACACCAGATGCCAAGACCAAACTCTGTGGGCTGCAATGGTTATGTGGGGAGTGCCAGACATAGCCCTGCCTATGATGACCAATGAATTGCTGAATGATTAATGCATGTCACTTACACATACTCTTACTTCTATCAACCAGAAGGTGAAGGGGACCCTTCAGGAACCACTGCAATTCAAAAGGCACAAGTATAAGCCCGGTGCTGTTAAAGTCGTTCCAGGGGTATAACTGTCTTCAAGCTCACTGGAAGGGTCCAGAGCAAGTCCTGCTTGTGATACAGACAGTGGTAAAGTGCACCAACCACAAATCCTGGATCCACGCCAGCCATATCAAGAGGGCACCACCTGAGAAGGCTTCCAGCAAAGGCTCAACTCAGCAGCACATGCCAACACCATAATTGACCAAAGAAGAAAAAAGATACAATTTAGGATACACAAAGAAGAATGAGATTAAATGTCAGTAACTCCGGTGAGTGATCTCCTGCAGATTTACCGCTCCCTGGTGAAAACCGTCCCCGCAACCCTAGATTCACTGTGTGCCCGCTGGGAGGGTTGGCTGGGCCCCTTAGAGGATGCAGACTGGAGGGAAGCTCTCATGGACCCCAAGACCTTGACGACCTCCTCCAAACTGCATCTAATCCAACTCTATTATTTACACATGACATACCTAACCCCTGCGCGTCTATACAGAGCCCGACTGCGGCCCCGACCTGTACACGATGCAATCACGCTCCAGCTGCCTTTTACCACATGATCTGGCAGTGCCCTGTCCTTGCACCATTCTGGGTGGGTGTGGAACTGGAACTTACATAGACCCTGGGATGGACGGTTCCCCACGACCCATTACATCTGATTCTAGGTGTGTTTGATGGCTTGGATGGCTCTCGGGCCGACAAACGCTTCCTTGGGACTGTGGTGGCAAAACGTGACTTTGCAGCACTCTGGTCTCAGGCCAAGTCCCCTACTGTACGGAGGTGGAGATGGGTGATAGATTGGTGCGGAACTCAAGAGGAACCTCTCTTTGAAGCCCGGGCTGCCCTGAACTTTTCGGAAAGATTTGGGGTAAATGGTTCAATCTATTGTCCTGAGCAGTGTGTGTGTTCATATCAAATATGATAACCTCGCGCAAGACTCTATTCTTATGAATGATTTACAGGTCTCTGTCATCTTCCTTGCGGTTGTACACTATCCAGACACTGTGCTTGATTTTCCTGCCAATGTAAATTTGTGTTTTGTTTTAAAAATCAATAAACTTGATTATCCCCCCAAAAATGGAGATAAACAAATGGTACAAGTCTAAAATGTGGTTACCTAGGTAATAATCTGCCTCTTATTGCTAGCATTAGTCACTGTATATCTATTGAATGTGTTCTATCCTTTGAGACAGATAGTCCCAACACCAACATCCCCTGCTATTATACTTGCATACACTTTGTCACCTGAGGAAATTGCCCACAGGGAGGAAATGTATCACATCTCTTTCATGACTTTGCTGCACCATACCAATAATGTTTTGACAAAGGGAGATTGCTTCATATGCTTGCAATTCCCAGCTTACGTAGACCAAGGCTTGCCCTTGATCCAAGTTTCCTTGCCTTTTGAAGCATCCTGTTATGCTCTATATATATATCAATAGAAAAAATAGAGCTAATAACAGAATGCAAAAAGAGGGTCCTCCAGTACAGAAACACCTACAGGGAAACCTGCAGGGGCATTATACGACAAATATATGGCAGATATTCTGACAGAGGGAAACTGCACAGAAGTAACAGAACAAAATACGACACTTACCCTTTCAGATATCTTCATCCCCCCCCTTCCCATACAAAAATATAAGCACAGGGATAGCAGGTCCATCAAAAGGGGGTGAACAAGAATGTACCATTTTTAAAATAAAAAATAAAAAAACACAACACAGTAGGGAGTATTTGTATTAGACGCAATGGTACCTATCATGTAGGCTATAGTATAAATTGCAATATAACATTCAATATGACAACTGATAATGATACAAGTCCACTTTATATAGGTGATTCAATATATTTAATTTGTGGAGAAAAAACATATACCTGGCTTTCAACAGATTGAACGGTTGTTGTCACCTGGGTTTTGTATTACCTGCTATAGCGATAAAAGACATAAAATATGTACAAAGGGAGCTACAAAGACATGCAACATGCACAGGTAAAATAAATGTGGATCAAAGAGATACAGCTTTAGAAATAGCAGGCAATATATGTAAAGGGATGGTAACATGGATTGGTCCACCTATTAACTCCATGAATATACGTAGATTGTCTTGATTACTGGAAGCAACAATAAATGAAACAGCAGGTATACTAGAAAACATTACAGTAGAACTTCAGGCTGTGAGATTAGTTTCCCAACAAAATAGGATTGTTCATGACATGATGCTGGCAGAGAAAGGAGGAGTCTGTACAATTATAGGTGTGTCCTGTTGCACCTCTATCCCTGACTCCTCTGTTACTGTTAGGGAAGCAATAAAAAGACTGAATAATTTGAGTGTAGAGATCCGCAGGGATTCCAGCACATGGGATATAGGAGGTTCACTCTGGGGTTCCTTTAGCACATGGGGTTGGGAAATAGGAGTGGAGTTCATAATAATATTCCTATTGATAGTAGGCTGTTGTCTGTTAATAAATTGCACACCCATATGTTGTCAACTATTGGGACAACTGGCAAAATGCCTAGCGATGGTATTAAAACAAACAGATCAAATGCTAATGCAAACAGTGACTACTGATTGATTCAAATCAACATTTCTAACAAAAAAAGGAATAGACAATCTTATTATTGAATATTAACATGCCTAATGATACAATTATTTTAAACTAAGGTTCAAAGGGTGGTCTGTGAAAGATGACAAATTAATTAGCTCCTTTGGTGAATGGATACATTAAAGTGAACCATAGTTTTGCATTAATTTCTGTGTATAACCTGCGTAGAAATGATATGTACTTACTTATCAGGTAAAGCTCTATGTTACACAAATGGTTAAAATAAACTGTCTGAAATTCTGCAAGAAATTAATTAGCTGAATTGTAAAATCTACATGTCAGTTGCTGTGCCTTGCTCAATTCTTAGAAATGGCTCACTAATCTGAAACATGTCAATCTGCTCTGCTCCTGCTTGGATAAAGTGTTTGTTCATGGCAAATATCATGTGAGTAAATTGTGCATAGAAAGCAGAGAGAACGGGCATCTGCTGACTAGATCAAATAATGTTTGTTTAACAAAAACAAGATAACAGACAAACTGTAGGTCAGGAGGCAGTAGCGAAGGAAATTGGCCAATATTAGCACGATCATGTGCGTCATGAATAAAGCAAATGTACACGTGGACATATTTGTGAAATGGTCACGTCACAGTGCTGATGTTAATGATTAACATGTCTGAAAGTTCCACAACTGAATATAAAGACTGATTCTTCTTTGTGTAATCAGATCTCTCTGCAGTCTTTACTGCGAGCTGTCTCAACCTCAGTTCTTTGGCAAATAAAAGCTGCCACTCTTCAAGCCCTTCTGTGTGTCCAACTTTGTTTACAGATTTCTGCTTTTACAGGATGTCCTTCGTCTGGTCTTCATGAAGGCACTAGTGATGAGATTGTACATTTTGAGGATGCCATGTATATACCCAGTTGAAGCCAGTGGGTGGATACCTGTTTTATGAGTCCCCTTGTCTTTCCTAGGTGTGTTTCCTGTTTGGCCAGTGAGACCTTACTGAAAGCAGGTCTGGTGTCAGCTATATATTGTTTGCCATTTGAAAGGCAAGTGGTAGCAGGCCCGCACCCACCCATCATGAAAGCAAACTCCTCTCAGCTCAATAACCAGCCCCTATTCTAGACTGTCTTGTACAAATACACTTTCTGGGGTGACTGAAACTCAAACCCAGGTTTAGCAGAAATATTCCAGCCAGGCCCCTGAAAGTTAATGCTGCACATTGTCAAATGTTATCAAGGTGTTGTTTTGTGGGTTAAAAAAGACAATTCAAATGTTTAATTACAAAGAGTGTAACAATATTATAGACACAATGTGGGATAAGCATTCTCTTGCATTTCCATGCATGAATTTGAACATCATTATGATTATTAGTAATTTTGTTTATTAGCATTTCAAATCAAACAACAATACAATACAATGTTAACCCTGAATCAGCATCCTCGGTTTACAATTGTTTTCCACGCTGTGCATACAGGAGCAAGCAAACACCCAAACACCCAAAATGGATGGGGTAATGGTCACACCTTAAGGAGGATTAGATGCCATAAGATAACAATATTACCCCTTTAATAAACAAACTATAATTGTATTCATGCATGCATGCCTAAGTCTTGTCACAAGGGGGTGAGGGTGTTGAAGGGGGGCAAGGAAGAGTAATCCAATATGTCTATAGTAGCACTAGGACCCACGCACCCTCAGTCCTATCAGGGATCTGCTCATTTTTGCAGCCAGGACTTGGCCCCACAGTCTTCCCCTCCTCAGAGTCAACTGCAACCCTAGGGCACTCCCATTCATCAACCACTTCCCTCTATAGTGGTACAATAGTGGTAAGTGAGGAGTGTACATCTGTGATGTACACTCCTTGCTTCCTCCCTCTGTACTGCACTTTCCTCAGCCTGTGCCAAGGGCATGACATCGGTCATCCCATGTTTTCACACTAGGTACCCTGGGCAGTTTCCAAGCCATGACCACTCAACACTTGGCCAGAGCTAGGACCAAGTCCACAAATGTTCCCCACCTTCTTGGGGCCTGATCTACAGAAGAGGACCAATAAACAAACTGCAGGTATATTTGCAAATGTCCAAGACAAGGTCTTATTAAGACACAAAATTACCTCCCCCAAACCATGTGAGCCTAGGGCAGCCCCAAGTCATGTGACCAAAATAAGCAGCCAATCTTGCAAAGCGAGGGCAACCTCAAGGCTCCCCACCATAGATAGTCTCTATCCTATGAGACATAAGTTGCTTCCTGTGAGTGTAATTGAATTGTATATATTTAAGATGCGTATTGCAAGAGTTTTTCTGTGGATATACAAGCACCCTCCCCCACTCAGCATCAGTCATGTCCTGGCCCTAGTCAGTAGCCCAGCGAGCCTGAAGGGTGTCCAATGGTTACTTGACCAGCTCATTCAGAGCCTTCTAGAACCATGGGACTAGGCGAGAGCCCATATCCTGTTTTCTGCTCCTGTAACACAGGTCCCGTAGGGCATGAGTAAGCCCTTCATAGCTAAGAAATTGTCCCACTGGAAGGCCTGTCTGCTCTATCAGGTCTCTAAAGGACATTAAGACATTCAACTGAAAGCAGTCACCAAGGGTCACCAACCCCGCCTTCAACTAGGAGTCCATTTGCCCTGCAGAAAAGAAAGTCAATAGGTTGCAGAGAAGGAGGCCCACAAACACGAGTTCAGAGGCATAGGGGGTCACCGTATCAGTACTTCACAGCCCAGGTCACCACCAGGCCAGGGCAGTGCATGAAAGGACGCCCAGCTGTGTTAAGTGCCCAACTGACTGAGTTCTGTAAGTCCACTCCATACAGCCATTTCATGATCCACTGAAGCTGAGCTGTGAGAAAATACAATTACAATTTTGGCACTCCCAGTCCGCCCTCAAGTAGAGGGGCAGTGGGGGTAGCTAATGCAACTCTCTGGCTCCCGCCATTCTAAATAAATTCCTGCAGGATTGCATCAAGCCTCCAAAACCATGATACCGGGATTTTCGTAAGGAGGTTTATGAATAAAATTGAAGAAGGCTCGGGAGCATGACCATAGTAAGTGAAATAAGTGTGATAGTTGGTAGCTTAAGAGGGCACCAAAATGATACACAGGACCTCAGAGACAGAATGGCCCCCCGAGGTTTCCCTCATGGAGATCATCCAGGTTGTGGAAGACCTGAATGCCCAAATATTTAATAGTTTGTGCAGCCCAAAGTATACCAGGTGGACAAAAAATAGGAAGACCCGATCCAGCAACCACCGGGAACAGCCATGTTTTACTTCGGTTTACCCAGAGACCCGAGTACATTTCAAATTCCTCAAGGAGCTGCATGGCCTCAGGAATATCATTCAAACCATCCCAGAAGTAAATAGGCAGGTCATTTGCAAATAATGAAACTAAATGGACTAAATCTTATTGCCCCAATCTATTTCCTCTGTTCATAACCATTCTTCCAGTGGCTCCACAGCCAGGGCGAATAAGAGGGGCGACAGAGGACAATCCTGTAAAGTGCTGCTGAATATTTTGTAGGCCTCCAAAATTGTGCAACCTATTTTAACCCTATCCATTGGGTGAGTGGATTGTAGCCTGACTCATTTTGTTCAGTTAGCACCAAGTTCTTTGCAATACATAGTGGCCTCCAAGAAGTCCCAGCGCACCATGTCAAAGGCCTTCTCAAGGTCAACTGACACAATAACTGTGTTGGGTAAGGTAACCGGTCATGGTCATACAGATTAGAATAAAGCCTACGGGGGTTGGGAGAGGTGATACAATTTGATATAAAAGCGTTTTGGTCTCCATGAATCAGGGTCTACATACATGGTAACAACTGGGATGCTAATATTTTATTGAGTGTTTTGAAGTCAGACTTCAACATAGTGAGGGGTTGAAAGTCAGAAGACGCCATATCACACAAGGTAGATTTCAGCAGGAAGAATACTGTTTCATAGGCCTTCACATACATTTCTGCCAATTTCGGCACTAGTTCGCACACAAACATCTTGGAAAACTCCAAAGGGAGGCCATCTGCACCAGGTGTTTTACCTAACACCATGACTCTGATGGAGTTTCTAATCCCCACGTCTGACACTGGGAGAGACCAAATTGGGAGTTCCTCTAAGAAGGGTACCAAAGCCGTTCGGAGGCCTAACTCCGGCAGATGATACAGGGACACATATTAAGACCTAAATACCTCACTATTATCTTTTGGCTGAAAGATGACCATCCCCCATGTTGGCCCTAGGCGAGTGATAGGGGTACCCCAATTATCTGCATGATCAATCAGGCAAGGAGCGATGCTGACCCCCTCCTCTTCATGTACCCGATTTAAATAGTTTTTAGAGTTGTGGCATCACAGCCTCTCCAGAGCCACAATACAGGTCCTCGTGCCAGTTCCCCCACAACAGTTTTCCTGTTCAGCCTGCCCACAGTCCACTACCCTCTGCTGTTTGTCTACCTGCTGCCCTCTGTGCCTCCTCTACTTGCTTTTATTGCTTTGTTTTGCCTTTTCTGCTCATTTTTCTGTCCTCTGTTTTGCCTTTGTTGCTCGTTTTTCTTACCTTTATTTATCCTTTTCCACTAATTTTTCTGGCCTCTGTTTTGCCCTCTTCTGCTATGTTTCGCCTTCTCTGCTCATTTTTCTGCCCTCTGATTTGCCTTTTTCTGTTTGTTTGTCTGCCCTATGATTTGCCTTTTTTGCTTGTTTTTCTGCCCTCTGGTTTGCCTTTGCGTTTCTATTTCTGCTCTCTGTTTTGCCCTCATCTTCTCTGTTTTGCCTTTTCTGCTAATTTATTTGACCTCTGTTTTGTCTTTTCAGCTCACTCATTTTTCTGCCCTCTGTTTAGCCTTTTTCTTCCTGTTTCTTCCCTCTTCGTACTGTTTCCTCAAAACTTGGCTTTTTGCTGGAGACCTTGCACCCCATAACCCAGATACCCCCAGGGTGACAGTGCTGAGCTTTACAGATACTGATTGGGTGATTGATTGATTGATTATACAGTTCCTGTGTCTCTAGCAACCACAGAAGGGCTCCTGAGCTACTACCAAGCTCATTATCACATAGATGAAGATCAGCCTCAAATCCTCAGAGGTCTCTCTCTAGGTCGTGTCGGATATCCACTGCGTTCCCCAGGCAGTGTCCCCTCATCACAACCTTAAAAGTCTCCCATTCTAGGCATCGACTCAATGCCGAATCTGGATTAGTGGTGAAGAAGTCAGCGATCCTGGCAGCTAAGCTGTCTCTAAATACAGCATCCTACAGTGAAGCTGAGCATACTCGCCATGATGTTATAAGTGGGCATTTGTGTACTGGGTTCAGCTCCGAAACGAGAGTGCTAAGGTATGACGGTGTACAACCCAAGTATTCTGTGTGTTATAAACAACTTGTAAGGATCTTGGAGTAAACCAAGGGATCAATTGTCGAGTGAACCTGATAAAGCATCAAGGAGAAGGATTACTCCCTGTCTGTGGGATGTGTGGTGTGACAGTGTTCCTCCATATCCCAGAGAGTAATCAAAGATGCCAAACCAGCAGCTGCTCTATGGGCAGGCCCCTCTGTTAGATGAGCTAATCGCCCCAACAGGGTATGAAGCTGTATTTGAACCATAAGATGAGAATTTGGGTTTTGATGGTTTGGTGCGAGGGATATAGGTCTATGAGTGTAGGTTTGTTATCTTTCACTCTAGTGGTCAGCTGCTGGTGGTCCGCAGGAGGCAGGCCTAGTTCAGTTGATACCGTCTATATTTTCTGTTGAAGGGTGGACTTTGGTTCAATGACCCCTAATATTTTGTCCAGAGTGCAATGCAGGGTGAGTGGGGAAGGATCAGGCGGTATCTCTAAGTCAGACAACTCTTGCTGCGAGTCCAGGTGAACCAAGCGGGATCCCTGCAATTTAGCCCTTGCCTTCCCCACGGCTACCACCAATCCCCCGCTCAGAAGCCTGAAAGGGTGAGTTGCCCTGCCTCAACACTTATTGGCTATCATGGCCTAAACCTCACCCTCCGCCCAAGCCCCAGTACATCGATTTTGTCTTGTGTGTCAGCGATTATTGTATGCAATATACAGAAGCTCCCAAAACAACATAGATATGCGCGACAGGTAGGTAGCATGCAGAAAAGTAACACAGAGCAAGTTCACATTGCGGCAGTTAGGTAGCGTGCAGCAGTCACAGCCAGTCTAGACACATGAATTGCTCTGTGTGCCAGCAGCTATTAATTAATATTGGATCACTGACAGAATATAGAATGCCAAAATATTGACCTGCCAAAATATCGAGGAAAAAATATGGAATGCCAAAATAGCAAATACCTATCTACAAACAGGTAAGTACAATAATATTGAATCCAAAATATCGTTGTAAAAAATATAGTTAGTCAAAATATCAAATTTTTTAAATGTCTTAAAAGTAATGTAAAATTAATGAAATAATAAATATAAGTAACTCAAACATACTTAAAAATACTTAAATAACTTTAAAATTAATAAATAATTATTGTAAGTTAAAAAATAAATAAACGTACATTTTTATTTTTTAATACATATATATATTAACGTAATATTAATAATAAATATTCAATATTTTTAGCGTAGGATAGCAGGAGGGTGAAATTTACTATTACCACTCCAGTAAGTGCAACAGTAGGGAAAGCATTTGATAGAGGGAGAGAAAAATTACTATTCCCACTCCAGTGAGTGCAACAGTAGAGAAAGTGTTGGAAAGCAGGAGGGTAAAAATTACTATTCCTACTTCAGAGAGTGCTACAGTAGGGAATACGTTGGATAGCGTAGGGGTAAAAAATACTATTCCCACTCCAGAGAGGTCAACAGTAGGGAAAGCGTTGGATAGCGGGAGGGTAAAAAGTACTATTCTCACTCCAGAGAGTGCAACATTAGGGAAAGCATTGGATAGCGTAGGGGTAAAAATTACTATTCCCACTCCAGAGAGTGCAACAGTAGGGAAAGCGTTGGACAGCGTAGGGGTAAAAATTACTATTCCCACTACAGAGAGTGCAACAGTAGGGAAAGCGTTGGATAGCATAAGGGTAAAAATTACTATTCCCACTCCAGAGAGTGCAACAGTAGGGAAAGCGTTGGATAGCGTAGGGGTATAAATTACCATTCCCACTCCAGAGGGTGCAACAGTAGAGAAAGCGTTGGATAGCATAGGGGTAAAAATTACTATTCCCACTCCAGTGAGTGCAACAGTAGGGAAAGCGTTGGATAGCGTAGGGGTAAAAATTACTATTCCCACTCCAGAGAGTACAACAGTAGGGAAAGCGTTGGATAGCGGGAGGGTAAAAATGACTATTCCCACTCCAGTGAGTGCAACAGTAGGGAAAGCGTTGGATAGCGTAGGGTAAAAATTACTATTTCCACTCCAGTGAGTGCAACAGTAGGGAAATTAATGAATTAATATTTTGTTAAAAATAAATGAATTATCAATACCAATAAAAAATGTATTTAAATTATTTACCAATCACAAACTATTTAATAATTAATTATAAATACCAATACATATTATGTATTAAAAATTCATTACCTATTAATAATTAATTAACAAACAATTAATTTTCAATACCAAAAATTAATACATAATAGAAAAATACCAATTAATAATTAATTGACAGTAAATTAATTATCATTACACAAAAATATTTTCAACAATTAATTAATTACAATTACATTACTTCCCACCCTATTCCCCCATAAACCCTCAACTCCCTACGAATAATAAATGAATACAATTAACATAATTATCAATTAATCAATTAATAAAAATCAATTACCAATTAATAATTAATTAACAATACATTGATTATCAATACCAATAAATAAAAATACATATTTACTTAATTACAATTAAATAACTTCCCACCCTATTCCCCTATAAACCCACATCCCGCTACAGAACTAAAATGCAAAATTAAATTAAAAATGATAAAAAATTCCTAAGAATTACTATTTAATTTATTTAATAAATTACTTCCCACCCTATTCCCCTATAAACCCACAACCCGCTACAGAATTAAATTACGCAAAAATTAAATAACATAAAAATCATTCATTTAAAAAAATTAAACATACATTACAAAAACTAATATACATTTTTAACACATATACTAACATACAAAACACTTACAAAAAATTCAATATTATTAAAAATTCGATATATTTTAATGCCTATATTATGTACTTCGATATTTTGACAGTCGATATTACTTACCTGCAGTTCGATATTATTAACCACTATATTATGTCCATTCGATATTTTGTCCATTCTATATTTTGTACTCGATAATATGTCCATTCTATATTTTTTTTTTATATTGTGTCCAGTTACCATTAATATTAACTTCAGCATGCATGGAGTGACAATTTAAGCAGCAGGTTCACAGTACGATAGTTAAATGGTGCCCAGTTATGCAGCATGCAGGTACATCACCAGTGCGGCATTTCAGCAGCTTCACAGTGTGACAGTTAAGTAGAAGCAGTAGCATAGGTAGAGTTGTGTTAATACATTTGTTCAATGGCTGCCACTGTGCGATTCAGGTCAGTAAAGGACAGTAAAGCACCTCACTTGGCAGTGTGACAGTTAAGCATTAAGCAGCATACACCAAGCAAAGCAAGCTTCTCCTCCATCACAATAAAAATAGCAAGGAGTACCAGCAGGCTGGCTACAAAAAAGTAGGTTCACAGAGATATCACTTATTACGGCTGCCAGCATACAGAATCGTTATCAGTGCTGATAAAGTAAAGGCTGAGTACAGTCCAGTGAGATCACAGTTAAGCAGGTTCATAGTGCGGCAGTTAAGAAAACAAAGCAGGTTCACAATGCGATTCAGGACAGGATAGCACCTCACTTTGCAGTGAGACAGTTAAGCAGGTATACAATACGATTTAAGACAGTAATGCACCTCGCTTTGCAGTGCGGCAGTTAAGCAGGTACACAGAGGTGCCGATTACGATCCGGTAAAAAATTTCCCCGTGCGACTCGTATCCGGTCTTTTTACCGTACGAATCGTACAAGTGCCGTACGAACTGGCAATCACGATTCGCATGGTAAAAAGTCCATACGAACCGCATTGGGAATCATTCCCCACACGTCCTCGGGTCGGAAAATGTGTCCGACACGTCCTCGTACGATTTACCGTACAAATGTGAAAGGTGAAGTCCGACCGAGGAATCACGATCCATCCCGTGCGTCCGAGGATACAACCGTATGGAAAAAACACCGTCCGCACCGAACTCCCATAGCAACCATGGAGACGTTCCCGCATACGCGCCGACCCCCCCCAGCCCCCGTACGTACGCGCCGACCCCCCCAGCCCCCATACATATGCGCCGACCCCCCCCAGCCCCCGTACGTACGCGCCAAACCCCCCTGTATGTACACCCGTGTACGTTCGAGTCGAACCCCCCCGTGTATGTACACCCGTGTACGTTCGAGTCGTACCCCCCGTGTACGTTCGAGTCGTACCCCCCGTGTACGTTCGAGTCGTACCCCCCGTGTACGTTCGAGTCGAACCCCCGTGTACGTTCGAGTCGTACCCCCCCGTGTACGTTCGAGTCGTACCCCCATGTACGTTCGAGTCATACCCCCGTGTACGTTCAAGTCGAACCCCCCGTGTACGTTCGAGTCGAACCTCCCCCGTGTACGTTCGAGTCGAACCCCCCCGTGTATGTACACCCGTGTACGTTCGAGTCGTACCCCCACCCGTGTATGTACGGTGCATACCCCCAGCGCTACGCTGGGGGGGTACGACTCGAACGTACACGGGGGGTTCGACACGTACACGGGTGTACATACACGGGGGTTCGGCGCATACGTACAGGGGCGGGGGGGTACGGTGCGTACCGGGCCACCTACTCTGGTCGATTCGCGCCGTACTTCGCTTTTCCGGCACTTTTTGGGTGCCGTGAAAATATTGCCGTCCGGACTGCTGTCGGTTCGAATCGTAATTCCTGGGTCGTGAAACGCTGCCTGACAGCGTCCCGACGTCACGTCGCAGCATTCCCGGATCACATTCGTATGTATATTTTCGTCGGTCGGTGTTTTTTACGATTCGTACGGAAATGGTGTTTCCGTGCGAATCGTAATTCCATGTTTGTAAAGTTTTACGAGCGGGTACGAGTCGGACGGGGAAAACGCTTCGACCGACGGTTCGTACCCGGTTTTTACAGGATCGTGATCGGCACCAGAATGTCAGTTAAGCAGCATGCAGAGTCATTATCAGTGCTGTGCCATGCAATGCGCCTTGTGCACTCTTGTTAAATAGCCTGTTACCACAACAACTGTAATCATATGCACGTGCCTCTCCTCTATACGCACATCAATTTCCTACTTGTGCAGCTGTGACGACACACGCTACTGTTTCCTGCGTGGTATTAGTTTTGGCAGTGTAGTCGCACCCTTCCCCTGTTAGAAAAAACTCTCTCTCTGTTTGTTGACAACGATTTCTAAAGGGCAGGGACCATGACTCATGTGTGTGCTGCTCCCAAGGGGTTCAGATCTACCCATTGGAAAGTGTTTCATGCAGGAAATGAAACTGAAACATCGAGAGGTAACCCAGTATATTAACCATACTGCAGAATGGATTGTTGTTTACATGTTAAATTAAATGGTAAGAACAATGCACTGCAATTTAGGTAATGCGAAGGAATGAGTCAATTCTTAAGTGTTTGCAGTGTCTAACCAAAAACCTAACTGATCAAAGGTGATTCTGACCATGATACAAGGTAGCCACTTCTTTCTGCACAATATCAATTATAGATGATACTATATTATTCAAAGTATAAATACAAGATGATAATGTATTAACCCCTTCCATGCGTCGGACGGCCGGGAGCCGTCCGATGTCACGGTGGGCATGTGCGTCGGACGGCTCCCGGCCGTCCTAGCACCCACTCATGGGGGAAGCGCTGGCGCTCCCCCCGTGGGCCGCCCTTTTGGGTGCCCTCACCAGGGAAGGCAGGGGAAGCCCTTCCCCTGCCTCCCCCCTAGCACCCCTCCACGTGATCTAATGATGTCAGCGAGTGAGGCGTGCTGACGTCATTAGAGGATTCCAGATGCACTCAAAGCCATTTGCTTCCAGTGCATCCGGAGTAGAGCAGGTGAGTTTCTGCTCATGGGGGGTTTGTTATAAAAGGCATCGGAGGAAAGGAATGGATTTTCCTTTCCTCTGATGTCTTTTTAAAAAGCATTCCTGCTGCACGATCGCACTGGGGCGCGATCGTGCAGCAGGAATGCATGTTTTTTAAAAAATGTATGGCCTATTTTGTGTGGGGGAACGGCCCCTTGGGCAAGGGTCGCTTCCCTTAGGGGATCATATGTGTATTAAGTTCTGCCCCCCTTGGGGGGGCACATCGGAGTATGTTTAAAAAAAAAGCATGTGTGTGCCACTGGGCCACTAGAGATTTTTTTTTAAATGTCCTTTGTGTGTCGGGGAACGCTTCCCTTGGGGGATAATATGTGTATTAAGTTCCCCCAGATCAGAGTATGTTTAAAAAAGAAAAAGCATGTGTGTGCCACTAGATTTTTTTTAAAATGACCTTTGTGTGTCGGGGAGCGGCCCATTGGGCAAGCGTCGCACCCCTTGGGGGATAAATGTTTATTTGGTTCTGAGTTTGGGCAGATCGGAGCATTTTATTTTTTTCTAAAGCATGTTAGTGCCACTGGGCCACCAGGGATTTATATTTTTTTTTAAATGGCCTTTGTGTGTTGGGGAGCGGCCACTTGAGCAGGGGTCGCTCCCCTTGGGGGAGCAATCAGTGTGGTTGCGGAGATCAGGATAATTTTTTTTAAAAGTATGTGTGCCACCACTGGGCAGCCAGGGATTTTTTTTTTAAATACCCTGTGTGTATCAGGGAGCGGCCCCTTGGACAAGGGTTGCTCCCGTTGCGGGAGCAATTTGTTTCATTGGGTCTGCCCCCCCCCGGGGGGCAGATCAGATTTTAAAAAAAGTTTTAAAGTAGGTGTGTGCCCACTAGACCACCAGGGATTTTTTTTTAAATGCCCTTCTGTGTCGGTGAGCGGCCTCTCGGGCAAGGGTCGCTCCCATTTGTTTAGATGGGTCTGCCTCCATCAAATGAGAGCAGATCAAATTTAAAATAAATAAAAAAGTAGCTGCGTGCCCACTAGGCACCAGGGATTTTTTTTTAAATTACGTTTTGGGCGAGCGGCCCCTTAGGCAAGGGTTGCTCCCCTTGGGGATCAATTATTTTGGCCCTTTATGCCCCTCTTGGGGGCAGATCGGCCTTGTGAGTCTAGGCTAATCTGCACCCAAGGGGGCAGAAGCCATTAAACACCAGGCATCGTTATAGTGTTGTTGGAGAGCGGCCCCTTGGTCAAGGGTCTCTCCCCTTGGAGAAGCAATATGTTTTGGGGGAGCAGCCCCTTGTGCAAGGGTCGCTCCCCTTTGGGGAGCATATCTTTGGCCCATTTCTGACCCCCTGGAAGGGCAGATCGACCCAAATAAACAATTCATTTTATTGTATGCCCACTAGGCCAGAGATTGTTTTAGTGTTGTTTTTAGGGGGTGAATAGTGTGGCCATTTCTGCCCCCTTTGGGGGCAGATCGGCCATATATTTTCAGGCCCGTCTGTCCCCTAGGGGAAAAGAAGCCACTAGACACCAGGGCTTTTTAAATGTTGGTGTTGGGGAGTGACCCCTTGGGCAAGGTTCGCTTCCCCTTTATGAGGGTGACTATTTTGGCTGTTTCTTCTACCCGCGGGGGCAGATCGGCCTTATGCTTTTATGCCACCTACCACCTTTGCTTGGCTGGTGGTTAGTGTGTGGACTAGTGCATTATTTGCATAGGTGATTGTAATGTTTTATTTCTCCTTTTTATGAAAGACAATGTGTAAAAAAGAAGTCATTTTGAAAAATGTCCTATAATTCTCATGCTAGTATGGGTATTCCCAATTTCGGAAATGTGCAAATATCTACTGTTTCTAAACTCTATATTTTGTTCCCATTTTAGATATACATAGGTGTCTTTCATACCGATTTTTCCATATATACATTTTCCCAGAATAATGTACCCGGTATATAATAAAAAATCATTGCAAGTCGTTGCTCAGTTATTGGCTCTGGGTTCGTCGGGTTCTTGGTGAACCTACAAGTCCTATAAATCCTCACAACCAGAATGGTCCAGCGGATGTAACGGTATATTGCTTTCAAACAGCTGTCATAATTAGAAAAACTTACAGGTGAAAACGTTTACACAAACGGCTGTTTTTTTCAACTGACTTTCAATATTTCCTATATTTAACTGTTAGTTTCTACAAAGAAGCCTTGAAAGATCTACAAAAATGACCCGTTGCTAAATTCAGAATCTTGTCTACTTTTCTAAAATGTATAGTTTTCCAGGATCCATTATTGCTTTCATACCTGTTTCTACCATTAACTGGAAGGAGGTTTAAATCACAAAAAATAGCAAAAATAGGCTCTGTCCCAGAAAAATTCCAAAACAGTGTAAAAAATTTTGGTTTTCTGACAAAAGTCTGCTTGTCCCTGAAAGCTGGGAAGATGGTGATTTCAGCACAACAACCCCTTTTTTGGATACCATTTGCAGTGAAAAAACCAGATGCTTTCATCTGGAGCCCTTTTTTACCATTTTTCAATACAAAAACAATATTTAGTTGTATTTTGGCTAATTTCTGGGTCCCCTCCAGGGGAATCCACAAACCCTGGGTGCCTTTAGAATCCCCATGATGTTGGAAAAAAAGGACGCAAATTTGGTGTGGATACCTTATGTGGTCAAAACGTTACAGGGGCCTAAGCGCAAACTACCCCAAATAGCCAAGAAAACGGCTTAGCACAGGGGGGGGAAGGCCTAGCAGTGAAGGGGCTAATACTTTTGTCGACAACAGCAAGTACTTTATCTAAATTATCTTGATCAATTTGGCATAAATGTACTACAGTTTCCAGTTGCGACAATTTCCAAAGCTCATTATATCCAGCATAAATAAATAATTTCAAACTTGGGGATTTTGGACCCAAAAGGAAATCAGATAAGTTTATATCTTTGGATAGGAAAGAGAGATGTTTCACAGCAGACAATGTGGAATGTTCTAACCATTGTTGCCTACGGTATAAGTAGTACCAGTATTGAAATGCGGCTTTGTAGATAACGTGGATCAGGTCTACTTAATTTGAACCCAGAAGTAGTGTTCATGAAACAAGAATGACATACATTTGTGCTCAAAGGCCATAATGACCACCCAGTTGGAGCTATCATAAAATAATTAAATGTGCCATTTAGCATCATACTATTTAGTTGGTCTTCAGTGTAAATTGTATAAGCGTGCCAATTATCAAAAAAGGCAAAAGATGGGATAGTGGGAGTATTCAGTTCTTTAATTTTAGCCAATCCAAGGCAAGTAGTCTGTTGAACCATGTCATTTAGAAAGATAATTTATGTAGGTATCAGACATGCACCTGATAGTGATTCTGTACCATGGACTTCCATGATTTAGTACCCCATACTGATTGCAAGTCAATATTGTCCTCCAAGTAATCATATCATTTCCGGGCTAAATTGTCAATAAACAGGGATGAAAAGATATTAACTTGGTCTAAGTAAGCATATATTTTTTCCGAAAGCATGGGAGCCAATTTAAAATAGTATGATGTCTGAAAGATTATAACCTGTAAAATAAGTGTACTTCATCTTTCGTGTATTGTAAATACCCTGAGCTGGAGTTGGGCAATGTTCCCATTCAGTATAATTAAATTGGAGACACTGTCCATTAGCTCTATGCAAAAAATGGTGCCCATATTGTTGCTAACATAACAAATTGGCATGGTTAGCAGATTTTAATTACAAATCCTCAGTGTCAAAGACAGCGAATTATTGTAATTCAGTAAACTTAGGGGGATATTCTCAAGAACGTGTGATAACTACCGCAAAAGTAGTTTAACGCAACTCTTCACATCGCAGTCTATTGTGGGAAAATAACTCCGTGTTAAAGTGGTATTCTCAACACAGCGGCACCATGCGACAGACCCACGATATTGCGTCAAATGAATGCATTAAAATCAACGCAACGCCCTAAAAATGCGAAACACCAATGCAATAAAAGCGGTGCTGACGCCAATTGGGATACAAAAAGCTGCGAAAAACAGCCACAGGCCTGCAATCCCCATGCGTCATGTGGGAAAATGCACTATAAAAAGTTGAAAACAAAAAAATACATACAAAAGCCGAACAACAGCGAAGAACAATGGAGTCAGCAGGAGCAAGTGCAGAGGACAACCAGAACCCCACAAGCCCCCCGGATGACCAGCCTGGGACCTCGGGGTCAAGGAAGGGCAAGGACAAGAAGAGTAGGAAGAAAAGGTTCAGTCCACAGGAAAACAAGATCCTGATAACCGAGGTGATAGAACTCCATCAACTACTGTTCGTCACCTCCACTGTGTCACTAGCAACTAAAAATAGAATAAGGCAGACCATCGTGGACAAGGTGAATGCAGTCGGATTGCTGAAGAAGACAATGGAAGAGGCCAAGAGGTGCTGGAATGATGTCAAGCGCAAAACCAAGCAGAAACTCGCAAACAACCGGAAGGCAGCAATGCAGACTGGAGGTGGGAGTCCAGCGCCACAGGAGGAGCCGTACGAGATGGAGGAAATGGTGTCCATAGTCATCAGTGGGGAGACAGTGGCAGGAGTTGGGGGACCGGACACTGCTCAACATAACCGGACACAACAGCAACAGGGTGAGTAACGACCAGGGACTGGGGGGACGGGGGGAGATGGGCACAATGGCACACATGCGCAATTAAGCATAGCACCTCTGCGGACAAATCATGCCACAGACCCCCAACTCCCACCAAGAGCCCAATGTACCCAAGTCCTCAAAATCCCAGCACTGTATAAGCACAGATGTCAAAGGCACACCGCATCAAAGGGATAAGGGGCATCCAAATCAGAGCTGCAAGGGTGACTCTCCCAAAATGCAGCACACACAAATAACATGCAGAGCACAGCAACATTGACAACAATGTGGTACAAACTGCAACATGTCCACAACTGAACAGAGGACACAACTAGGGCCGCTTGTGTGCAGAAACTGGCCAATCACATTTGGCATAGCAGGGAAATGTGAGATGATGATGTACAAGTACAAACACACATCCGTGATGTTGTCGAAATGTCCACTGCCCTGCATCAAATAGGTAGCTCCCCCCAAACACTCACAATGTATACTGTCATGCAGTCTGAATGTTAACATGTACAATGCCAAATCAAAAACACAAGAGCTCCACACTGTGTGGAGGAGGGAACAAGAGGCACAGGGTTTTAGGAGCTAGCAGCCTCCAACTATGAATGTTTAACCATAAAAGAGCTGCTCCTAAAGTGATAACCACTATAAGGTTTGAGTTATATTGTGAGTGGGGACATCTCACAAAAAGTAACGGACGGGTCTCACACACCACCTGGTGTCATGCTTCATCATTGACCAGTCCTCGCCCTCTAAAACCTTGGTTTGATAGAGGGCGGGCATACACCTGACGACAGGGATGCACTTCTAAACTATGTGGGGGCCCGTGTATGAGTGAGTGAGATTAAAAATCATTATAGTTATCCACATTGTGTTTTGTAATGTGAAAGGTAACTATATGATGTTTAAAAGCAGGTGATGGTATTTGGGGGAATTAGTGTCCCCTAACAGTTGTGTTTAGAAGTCAACATGTTTCTGCCGTCTTGGCCCAGGAGGGTCCAGGGCATTCATCAGGACCTAAATATGGGCTATTGAGGATGTGCCAGTTTTTTCTCATGATTTTTTGCACTTTGTTTGAGATCGGAGTGTATGTCGTAACGCATACTGGTCCTTTGGTGTCTCCCTTTGTTATATCCTCTAGTAGTGACTCTCTTGGATTGTTCCTGGCACGTTTCCTTGCTCGTCTCACCATTTTTCTCAGGTAGTGGCGTTCTAGAAGTTTATTTTCCAGTTGTTCAGCCTGCTCCTCAAAGGTTGTTGTATTCGAGCAGTTCCGTCGGATTCGGAGTAACTGACCTACCGGGAGGTTTTGTCTCAGGGTCCTAGGATGGTAGCTCTCATAGAGAAGTAAACTATTTTTATCTGTGGTTTTGTTATGAACCTTTGTTGTGAATCCTTCTTGGGCTACGGTAATGACTAGATCCAGAAAAATTGTGTGGTTCACATCAATCGTGTGTGTGAATCTGAGATGGGTGTCCTTGGAATTGACCCATTGGACAAATTCTGTTGCCTCTTCCTTGGTTCCGTGCCATACAATCAGCACATCATCAATAAAGCGTTTCCACACCTTAAGGTGTTTCAGGAATGGATTATTAGGATTGTAAATGTGGTCTTCCTCAAATTGTTGGACATACAGACATGCCATGCTTGGGGCAAAAGTGAAGCCCATCGAAGTACCGGTAATCTGGTGGTAGATGGTGTTTTCGAATTCGAAAAAATTCTCAGTTAGTGCTAATTCAGCACATTCCAATACAAAATGTTGGGGAGTGATGAAATTCCACTCCATGTTTAGGATAATTTGTTCCACCACTTCCAAGGTTCGTCTCTGTGGTATGCTTGTGTATAAGGCCTCTATGTCCATTGTTATGAGAAGGTTCTCTGTAGGATCTATTTCCAGATCTCGGAGAAGGCAAAGGACATCCTTGGTGTCCCTAAGGTAGGAATGTGATTTTTTCACAATCGGTCTGAGGAACCAATTGCAAAACTGTGAAAGAGGTTCCAGAACTGATCCAATCCCGGATACGATGGGTCTTCCGGGTGGGGGGGTCCGGTTCTTGTGGATCTTAGGGAGCGTGTAGAATCTAGGCATCCTAGGTTCCTCATTAATAAGGAAACCCGCCTCCTGTCTAGTAATCCAATCATTGGTGAGGGCCTCCTCTACCATATTTTTGATTCTCGTCATGAGGGATGTGGTTGGATCAATTCTGTGTATGGCGTAATTAACTGTGTCTGAGAGGAGTCTTTTACACTCTCCTTGGTACATCTCCTGGTCCATAATCACAATTGCTCCCCCTTTGTCCGCTGGTTTTATCACGAGATCGTGGTTGTTCTTCAGACTTTGCAGTGCTGTGTGCTCATTTTTCGTAAGGTTTTGGAAACCCTTGGTACCTCCAGGGACACAGGAAACCACGCACCTGATTTCACTTAGCACCACTTAAAACCAATTTGCTTAAGTGAGCAGACTATAAAAGCACAACGGCTCTCCACCCAGTCCTACACCGGGAAGGAACGGGAGCAGCCACCTAGGATCCACGCAGGAAACTTTCCTTGAGGCAGTAAGGGTGTGAATGAGATCGGGTTGAATGAAAGTACTTTGGGGTAATTAGCACAATTGAGGATGAATGTTCTGTGTGTTTGTACTTGAAAAACCATAATTCTCACGCCAGCTGTGATCTATATGTTTTTTCCACAGGTTCTAACAAACAGGGGTTTCCCCTCCCCTCCTCCCATGCGGCCAGTAGCTTTGGTTTTTAGGGTAAGAACAGTGAGACACGTGCTCTCACCTTTGCATCCCCATCATGTACACAAATTGAATGGCACATGTCACATGAGTAGTCTCTCACACAGAAACTGGATCAGTGCATGTATTGAGTTCAGTTATTCGCCACTACTACGGTCTGTTGTTATATATTTTTTCTCTCCCTACATTTTCTTTTACAGGCTTGAATCTAGGAGCCATCCAATTGTGGAGTGTGACAGTGATCACGCCCACACAGTGGTACACTCTTGCCACTTTTGGTAAGAACAGAGCCCCCATTTACATATTTAGGTCCTGATGAATGCCCAGGACCCTCCTGGGCCAAGGCGGCAGAAACATGTCGACCTCTAAACACAATGGTTAGGGGACACTAATTCCCCCACATACCGTCACCTGCTTTTAAACATCAAATAATTTCCTTTCACATTAAAAAACACAATGAGGATAACTATCACTCATACATGGGCCCCCACTTAGTTTAGAAGTGCATCCCTGTCATCAGGTGTATGCCCGCCCTCTATCAAACCAAGGTTTTAGAGGGCGAGGACTGGTCAATGATGAAGCATGACACCAGGTGGTGTGTGAGACCAACATGTACAATGCGTCAACACACGTCAACACAATGTTAAACTGCATCTCCCCTTCACATTGCAGGGGGAAATCCAACACCTCCTGCAGAGCAGCCCGAACCTCTCATCTCCGATGACGAAGAGGACCACCACACCTTCGACTCTGACGCCTTCCAACAGCTCGTGGAGAGCCTCCGCACCCCACCTCCAGGAGCAGGGCAGCTTAGCTGCTACGAGCAGAACCCACCCCGTGCATAGAACACACAGCAGGCAGCACCCACCACCACGGCTGCCTCCCAGGACCCCACGACGAATACATGTCCTTCCAACGCCGTGTGTTGGGGTGCCAGGGGAAACTGGCTAAAACAGGTCCAGGTGAGGTTCGACCGCATGGCATACAAACTAAACGCCATATGTGGGTGTCTAAGTCCCCCAGGGACCACTCACAGTGCCTAACGGACACCCACAGTCCGTTCAATGCTCTCCAACGAACCATGGCTGACCACGCCAGAGTCCTGACTCTGAGACAAGATTGACTGACCAGTCAGAGTGGCTCCAGCGAGCTCGCCCAGGAGTTGGGACTCATGTGGAGGCTCATTGAGAACATGGAGCAGACACGGGCGGAAAGAGCGGCTGCCACAGCTGCACACCAGCGAGAGGTAGCTGGGTCCCTCAATGCCCTAAAGACCATCCCCATGTCATTGCTGCCACAAGGCCTGGCGCTGATGCATGCTGCTGCTACCACTCCATTCCACCTTCGGCCCCTGAGGTGTCACTGCCACACAGTGCTGGAGACAGGACACCACCACCCACATGCGAGGCACATGCAACAGCAGAGGATGAAGATGCTGATGAATCTGCCTTCGCGGTCAGAAGGACGCAGTAGAATGCATCTCGGCAATATGGGCTGTTTCTGCTTGGTTCTGCCCTCTGCATCATCACCTTCCACTGTCCCCGATGCACTCTGCGACTCTCACCTTGGACCTCGATATGGACTGCCATATTCTGTTTGGTCACCAATGACACAGCTATCAGACTTCGGACTGAACTCCTCATCTTCTGATATACTTGTCATTCCCTGAAGGACTCTGGCTGGCCCTCCACGGGCCAACAATGCAAGGTGGTGTTGTACTGCTCCAGCTACAACACTCCACTGAATGTGCATTAAACATTCATTTTCACACCGATGTGTCATGTCTATGATCTTGCAAGTGTGGAGGTATGGATGAATGTAGGGTCAATGATTCCCTCTTATGTCCATGTTGCTCATGTTGTGGGACTTGGGTCACTGGGTGACACATTGTCGATTGCATTTCGGGTGGCGCCGACACTAGATTGGAGACAAATGCATTAGTTACTTCCTTGTCCAGCCCAAAACGGAAACACGCCCAGAGCCCGGCAATCATTGTTCACACCCTTATGCTGGACTGGCATACGCCAGGCCAGCCCACTCCGCTTACGCTCACAGGGGGGGGATGACAACGCTACATGTCCCAGGTCTACCCTGTAGGGATCTGCTGCTCGCAGGTCTAGTTGTCAGCATGCCACAGCCACTCCCTCATGGCTGGTTTACACCCACACCACACCCATCCAGCACAGCCATCACAGGACTTGTGACCCTGCTAATAAAAAGGGCCTGGCGCATGTGCTGAATGCCATTTCCACTCTGTAACTGGGTGTCTCCGTGTGGTTATCATTTATGTCTGAGGGCCTAGGGCCCGGGCACCGCACATTGCCCAGTGCTGGGAGTGACATGATGGTGTGTGCACCACGAAACTCAATTATAAAGGGTCCATGGCTTGCATTGCACAGACTTGGTGTCACCGGATACATTGCGGCAGGCACAGGCACACCGCCACAGGACGGTGTCTTTCGGTGCACTGAGGTAGGGGCACCTTAAGTGCTGAGTGGGTGTGCAGCCGGCAATGATGCCGTGTGCACTGATATGTTCGCTGCCATAGCGAAATCAAGACCCAGAATCAAGTGTGTGACCTGGTGGTCCGAGGTGTGCGGCTGCATGATGTGGAGGGTGTCATGGTCGCAGGACCCGGGCTTGGAGCTCCCACCGGCACGTGGTGAGCCCTCTTTGAGACACGCCGGTGGTGGAAGGTGAGCAGTGAGCCCTGGTTGCGCAGGGGCGGGCAATCTCTGCTGGGCGGCGGGAGGGGCTGGGGTGCATCAGCCTGTGTGCGCAGGGGCCGGCAAGCGATGATGGTGTGTGCTACTGTATGGACTCTGCCATTCATGTCTCTGGAAACTGTTTCAGATGAGGAACCTGGGGGACTGCAGTGTGTACCGGTACGTGGTTGGAGACACACTGGTGGCAGCAGGTGAGCAGTGAGGCCTGGGTCCGCAGTGTCAGCACTCTCTCTCTCCCTCTTTCTCTCACTTTCTCCCTCTCTCTCTCACTCTCTTTCTCTCTCCCACTGTCCCCCTCTCTCTCTCACTCTCTTTCTCTCTCCCTCTCTCTCGCTCACTCTCTTTCTCTCTCCCTCTCTTTCTCTCTCTCTCTCTCCCTCTCTCTTCCTCTCTTCATCTCTCTCTCTCTTTCGCTCTCTCTCTCTATACTTTGATGAGCGCATGACACACCTTTTTATCTAGGTTTTTGTCTTGCAGGCTGTGACTTACAGAATGTCCTGCGAAGACCCAACATGACTCTTCCGCATTGTCGTTTTGGGTTTATTCTATTATAAATGGATTATTTGGATATTCTAAGATGAATGTATGATTCTCCTTTTTCTGACCACACATGTATGTTAGGAGTTGTGATTGTGCGACTACAGGCGAATTGTGTGGGTCATGATTTCGTGGAGTTGATGTGCAATATCTTTGTCTAGAGGGGGGGCGGGGTAGGGCCTGGGGGGACTGGGGCCTGTGGGGGGGGGGTAGCAGTGGGTGTTGTTGGCCTATTGGGGCTCCGGGCTGCATGTTCAGTTGCTCCTGGGTATCTGTTGTTCTTCATGTGTGGCTCTGGGCTGTGCTCCCTTTTCTGGTACTGGTTGTTGTCCGACTTTACACCAGGTCAGAGCAGGTGTTAGTTTCCTGATGCTAACGCACCTTATTGCTTGTTTTGTGATCTTATCGCCGATCTGGCAGGTTGTTGTGAATGTTGCAAAGTGGTGTTGTCGCGGATTTTTGCTCGGGAACGCTTTCTCTGCATCTCATTAGCGTTTGTTGCCGGGGTCAACTGTGGCGATGTTTTTTGCAGCTTCTATCGCAAGTAAACTGATGATATGGGCTATTAGCACCAGCTTCTGAATGGGGCGATGAATTTATCATGACTTTGGCTGCACTAAAGTGCTGATAACTCGGTGATAGATCCTTGAGAATATGCCCCATAGAATTTACGGCATCGACGTCCCATTTATCCAATTGTAACACGGGCACTATCACATCACCCATGGAAACACAGAATACATATGGTATCTGTGGGGTTTCCTAAGGACCGAATCCATCGAATGGTACTTTATCTCATAAAATTCCATCAGTGACTGAGAACACTGAAATGATAACAAGGGACTGGTCTCTTTTCAGTTTATGCGAGGAAGAATGTTGGGCCAACACCATAATGCAGCAGAATGTTCTGGATGATAGTGGCCATTCATCAAAAGAAAAAAACTGTCACAAATACAATACATGTGAACTAAAATACCAGGGAAAAAGGAAGCCAGATATAAATCCAAGGTGAAACCAGATAAGTGCATTTCAACCAAGAGATAAAAATACCAATCCGCATTGCTGGTGGGGTTAAAACAGAAGATAATGAAGAACTGTCTGAAGAAGAATTAGCTGGAATAATTGATGCTAGGATTCTTGATGTAGACCTGCCGCTTGCACTCCCGAAGGGGCCTAGAGGGGTGGATCAGAATAGACGATCTCCATTGTGGAGTGTAACGACAGTAAACCAGGTACCAGGTCAACTAAAGACTCAACATCCCCCTCCGGCAGCCAAGAAGATTCCGTAGTAACGGAGCTCACGGCCTGTAAAGGAATATCCCATCTTGGGACACCACGAGGCATACTATTGAGTATTGACCGAAAAGTGTAACTTGACATGTTCACTCGAAACACAGCAATTTTATGCGTACCAGGAATTGAGGTAAAATCACAGGTCGGGTACCCTGAAGACCAAGCCCTGGAACAAGAGCATAGTAGCAGGGACCTTGGGGCATATTATCAAGAAACGGCGTTAAAATTATCGGCGCTTTAGCGGCAGAAAACTGCCGCTAAAGCGGCAATATTGGGCTTGATAATATACCCGTGAGAATTCCAATAGAAGCTCATGTTCTGGTGTCAACATGGGCTTCTATTGGAATTCTCAAGGACATATTATCAAGCCCATTTTCGCCGCTTCAGTGGCAGTTTTCTGCCGCTAAAGCGGCGATAATTTTAATGCCGTACTTGATAATATGCACCCAAATTCTTTCTTGATCGCCATCTTTTCACAAACCAGATCACCAACTTTAGGAAGCTAGCCCAAAACAGGAATCAGAGCAACTGAAGCAGAAGGTTGAGTTGAAAGCAAATGGGTGTTAGCCAGATTGTTACAACACTTTGGTAGATCCTGCAGGACAGTACAATGGTTACCTACGTCAGAGGTTGCAGAAGCCACCACAACATCTAGACCATCAAGGTCTGGAACAAACATCTTAATGCCAAAGAGCATTTCATACGGGATCCACCCTCCCAGAGATCTTTGAGGGAGACTATTGAGAGCATGTTGAACCCCATAAACATGTGTTTACCAGCCATGGCCCATACCTTATACCCATGCTGATAAAGATTTCTTTAAGTCAGGGTTTATCCACACCACAACAGAGTTTACATCTGGTCTATATGGAGACCAGAAATGCACCTGCCCTCCAATTGACGTCATCAAATCTTCATAACCTTAGAGGCGAAAGTCAGACCCTGGTCTGAATGGAAAGTGCCACAGTCATAAGTTCCAGCAAAGGCATCATATCTTTGATAACAGCGCAAGCGTCAGCCGAGCTCTGTGGCCAGACCCAGAGGAACCTAGTGCAAGAATCTACTGCAACCAAAATATATTTGAAAGCATTATCGGATAGAAGAGAACCTCATTGATCAAGTTAAATACAGCCAAAGTCTCCTGGTATAAACCATGCCACCAATAACATTGCTGTAAAAGTGAAACAGTGGCAGACTCTCCTTAATAGGCAGAAGCAATTCCTTCATGAGAGGCCACTATTAAAGAGTGTCTGTGGTCAAGGTTGGGAATCAGATGATCTCCAACCCCAGGAATGGACATAAAAGGAATGTTGTCAGTAGTTAACTGATAAGTATATTTAGAAGGAAATCCCTGCGGAAAGGGAGTACCATCCCGAGTTGTGTGAATGGTTGCCAAGATGTCATCATCGATTTTTATCATGGAACGTGTAATCTGTGCTACTTTAACTGTGGCTACAGTAGATTTGGCTGCTTTGTCAGTTATTGAATTACCAACAGTGTGAGCTCCCAAATGCTGATGGCCCAACGTATGTACAACATGTGTAAGTGGCAAGCGTTCTGTAAGAGCAGCTAGTCACGCCCTAAGCGTTTTATGCTTTATCGTTCTGCCTTTAAAATAGCGAAAATCATTTTGTTTCCAAAAGCACAAATTGTCATTGAAAGACTGTACACAATAGAAAGAATCACACACAACTAAGGTGGGTAATTCAAGATCAGCATACTGGAGAGCCAAAAGGAGAGCCCTCAATTCGGCCAGCTTGGTCGTGCAGTCCTCAAGGGGCTGGGTATGAACCAAGATAGAGTGGAAAACTCCATCTTCGATTGAACCTACGACAATAGCGCAAGAGCTACTGAGTAATCCTGTTTAGAACCAATTGCCGTTTGAGCCGAACCATCTGTGTAAATAATACATTGGTACTGGCCAAGGGGAAGTACAGAAGAAGGTAGAGGGTGAACATGTTCATACTGAAGAAACTCTTGTATTTGCAAGGAAGGATCAAACACAAAGTTGACATCAGCCGACGTCAAAGATGTTGCCCATAGAATCCAATGAGGAAGCAGAGCTTTAGAATTAGGAACCCTGGCTTTTGTGAATGCCTCTAAGGAGGGCACAAGAGAAATGACAAAAATGCATTTACATTGTGTTTAGGAAGACTGGAAGAAGCAGAAAAGGATGGGTGTATTAAGACATAAAGTGGTTTGATATGCTGAGCACAGCCAGGAATGTAAGTTCTGCCAAAATCTAAAAATCCTAGCAGAGACTGCAGTTTTTTAAGGGTAGATGGGGGTTGCAATTGAGCATACTTCTCCAAGAAATGGGGGGCTAACTCACAACCTTCATTAGTTAATTCATAACAGAGAAAAAGAAGGTCCAGAAACACAATATGCGATTCAGCAAAATTTTATTTGTAGCCCAGAGCAGCGAATCACGTAATGATGCAAGCCTATGTCTATTATCCAAAACTATGTGATAAGAATCATCAGGCTTCAAGATGGGAAAAAGAGGATCGTTCATTGCAGAGACACTGCTTTCATCACACCCTGATATTCTAATTGAGTAAGAATTTTTTTGACGGACGTTTTAGCGTCATGCTTAATCAGATATTGAGGAGAAGGAGAGTATTTATCCCGACCAGCCTGGTTTCTGTACAAGGCTGGGGCCAAAGCAAGCGTCTATTTAGAAGCATAAGCATGCTTCTTCTCATCTGGGACAAATTACGAAAAGGAAGGTATAATCACAATCTCGCTATGAGGATATGCAAGAGCAAACGGGGGAGGCCAATTGACTTCCGCTAACAACGTCATAAGAAGACATCAAGCTGTCTAAGCAAACAGCTAAACAGGAGGAGGGTTCTCCTACATACTTTGCTGTCAAAGTGGCAACTTTCTTTTTCTGGAATTGGGCTCTATATGGAGGTGGTTCATCTCTCTTAACTTTCACGTCAAAAGAGCGCTGCAGGTCCCGCTTGGGTTGCGAGGACTCGCCCGATCTGCAATATTGCCGCCCTCCTCTTGTTATATTCCATATAGGTACCATAATATACCCTTCACCTATGTTCTTCCCTACATTACACATGTCACAGTTCACAGGGCCTGACCTTTTACCCAGATACAACACTGCATTCAGAACACGGGTTTGCCCTAGTTGGAGATCTCATACATTATGCATGAGAATGGTGATTCTCCAAGCAAAGTGATATGAGAATCAAAATGTGATTAAAGACGCGGAGGCTAACATTATCCATTACATCTTTTATTGCCACTCCGGCAGCACCTTTAAAGAATTCACATTAGAACAGAACACTAGAACTTGAACACACAAGTCTTTAAGTACTCCTACATCCTAACATTCTTCCTCTTTTAATGCAGTGAACTGAAACTTCTTCAAATAAACTCTTCTTCTTGAACTCGCCCATCTTCTTAATAAATCTTCCTTTATTCTGCATAAAAATAAAATGCAATTAAATCTAACTCAATTAGACTAACTCTTTTTTTTAAAAACATTTAACTTAACACAGCAATTATAAACATTTACATCTCAAACAACTACTTCCTCCAAAATTACCCAAAGGGTCGTGGAGGGAGGGATAATGTTAGCCTCCGCATCTTTAATGAAATTTTGATTCTCATATCACTTTGCTTGGAGAATCGCCATTTCATTACAAGCCCAGAGGCTAACATTATGCATGTTTCAAAGCCTCTCAGAACCACATTTGAAACATGCTCAAGTCGTCTGAAGTAGTGTTTTGCAAAAGTCCCTGCATTTGACCAATGTCCTGCCTTCAAGATTTCCTCCAATCTGCCACCTGACAAATACATTTTACTTGCCATAGCACCACGTAAAGAATGTGATTTGAATAATCCCACATCTAATCCACACTCTTTAATAACATTTTTCACCCATCTTGAAATAGTAGCAGTACTAACAGGACGAAAAGGTTTCACATAAGAAATCAAGACTTGATTATCTCCATCCCTCCTATTTTCTAAGACCCTACTCTCATAGGGGCATATCATCAAGGCACTGCGATAAAATTATTGCCGCTTTAGTGTGCATTTTTGGGCGAAAAGTGGCGATAATTTTATCGCAATATCAGCAAGGTCACGCTATCGCGTGAATCCATGCCTCAGCGCCTGTTTCTTAACAACCAGCTTTGCATCTCTAATGATATGCAAAGTGGGCGTTCCATGCCAAAATAACGTGGGAAAGGACGCTAACCGACATTTCTCCTATCATCAATCTGAACGCTAACCTGCAGAGCGATAAGAAAAGTAGCGCTAACTGCGGTTATCGCTACTTTCCTTACGCCTGCTTTCAGGCTGACTTAGCCATTATATCCAATGGAAGGTGGATATTATGGCTAAGTCTGCCCTGCCCTATCAATAAGCTTTCGCCAAACGTTGTGCGATTCTCGCTGGATTTCCAGCGATAATCGCACTTTTGGCAGCTTGGGCTTGGAATTTTATCGCTTTGGAGATAAGCGTTGCTGATAGCACACTATCTCAGCGTTAAAATCCAGCGACAGCCGGGGATAATTATCCTTGCGCTAAGCGCGCTTAGCGATAATTATCGCCGGCCCTTGCTGATATGACCCATACTCATGTAGACAACTCACAACACATAACTTCTTTTCTTCCTTTAACACTGGATAAAAAACAGAAGTTGACATTGTCTTAGTTATTTACTAATCTAAAAAAATACACCATCTGGTCCTACCACATGATACCAAACATAACAAACATGCCAACTTCTCAGTAAATCTCTTAATTTCCAAATGTTTATTTGATGGCCATTTAAAAAATAAAGACAGCATAACATTAACATTCCATAAAACACTGTAACGTATCTTTGCTGGTCTCCTTAATCTCATACTCGTCATGATCCTCCAAACCATCACATTTCTACCTACAGATTTCCCATCTATAAAAGAATGCCCTGCCAAGATCGCAGATCTATAACAATTAAGGGTTCTATACTCCGGCCCTTCATGACATATTTTAGTTCAAAAACTTCCACTATAGGAGCCTCCACGGGATCCAGAGTCCTTTCCATGCACCAACTACTCCAAATTCTCCAAACTCCTTTGTATCTACTCCTTGTACCAGGGGCCCATGACTCTTCCAACAAATCTGCAGCCTCTTCCGAAAGACCTTTGATTCCGCTAGATCTCCTGACACTTTCCAAACAAGAAGGTTCAAAGCCCCGTTCAAAACCAAAGGATGATCTTCTTCTGCATTCTTGAGAAGTCCCTCTCTGGCATGCATCAAAAATGGTTCCGTACAAGCCAACTCCATTACTGATGGGAACCAAACTTGAGATACCCAAAAAGGTGTCACTAGGACTATCTGACACTTCTCCTGTCTCAACTTCAACAAAACTCTCTTAATCATTGCGAAAGGTGGAAAAGCATAACCCTTCCTCCCTTTCCAAACCTGTTGAAATGCATCCATAGCAGCTGCTTTTGGATCCGCTCTCCAACTGAAATAGTCTTCCAACTGATACGTCAATCGACTTGCAAAAAGATCCACTTTCAAAGGACCCCACACATTGTTTATCCTGCAAAAACAACTCCTGTCCAATTTCCAGTCGCTGAAATCCCTCATATTCCTTTAATTCCAATCTACACACACATTTTGATCTCCTGGTAAATATTCTGCTTTCATCCCTATCTTGTGTTCTAGGCAAAAATGTCCAAAATCTTTCGATAACTCTTCTAAATTTTGGGACTTCGTCCCCCCAAATTGTTTATATAAGACACTGCAGACATGTTGTCCATCCTCATCAGAACCGTATGTCCCTTTATTCTCTCCTTGAAACTCTGTAAAGCATATAAACCTTTTGTCAATACTAAGCAATTTATATGACTGATTTTCTCTTTCTTTGACCATATACCACCCGTCTCCAATTCTCTTAGACGTGCTCCCCAATCTGTTGAACTCGCATCTGACTCCATCACAAAATCTGGCATAATTCCAAAAATTGCTCTCCCATTCCAAGCCTCCATATTGTCCAACTATAAAAGCTTCTTCTTTGCTTCCATGTCCCATGCTACTCTGTCTCCATACCATAAACCTTTCCTCAAGGCATTTCCTTTCAATCTCTGAAGTGTACGATAATGCAGCGGTCCTGGAAAAATTGCCTGTACTGAAGATGACAATAGACCTATTATCCTTGCCAGCTCACTTAAAGAAACTGAATCCTTCTTTAAACTCTGTTGGATTTCTTTCTTTAAACATTTTCAATTTCTTCCCTGGTAAGCATAACTGGCAAGTTTTGGTATTCACTTGAAAACCCACAAATTCTATCTCCTGTGTAGGTTCCATACAAGACTCCCTGTTCAGAATAAAACCTAAATCTTCTATTTTCTTTACCACTTCTTGCTTTGTCTTCTCCAATTCTTCCTTGCTTTGCGATAAAATTGGGATATTGTCTAAATAAATGATCATCCTTATCCCTCTCTGCCGAAAAAATGCAACCACTACTCTCATCACCTTTGTGAAACACCATGGGGGCATATCAGCAACAACCGGCGATAATTTTCGCTAAGCTCACTTAGCGCTAGGATAATTATCGGCGGCTAGCGTGGATTTTTATCGCTGAGATAGCGTGCTATTAGCAACGCTTCTCTCAAAAGCGGCGTTAGCTTGTTGATAGGGCCTCACAAACTTAGCCATGATATCCACCTTCCATAGGATATCATGGCTAAGTCAGTCCTGAAGCAGGCGTAAGGAAAGTAGCGATAACAGGGGTTATCGCTACTTTCCTTGCCGCTATGCTTCATGGCGTGGGGTTTGATGATAGGAGAAATGTCGCTTAGCGACATTTCTCCTGTCGAGTCAGGTCAGGAACGCCCACTTTGCATCTCATTAGAGATGCAAAGCTGGGCGTTAGGAATCCATTTGCTAACGCAAGGTTACACGCGTTAGCGTGAGCTTGCTAATTAGGCGATAAAATTATCGCCGCTTTTCGGCCGAAAACGGCCGCAAAAGCGGCGATAATTTTCTATCGCCGCGTTGTAGATATGCCCCAGGGTTCTGAAGATAGTCCAAAGGTAAACATAGGAATTGATACAATTTCCCTTTCAATCTGAATTGCAAATATTTCTGACTCTCTTTCGCCATGGGAATTGTAAAATATGCGTCCTTTAGATCTAATTTTATTATATAAGCCTTCTCTTTCAGTAAGTCCCTTAGATAATGAATCCCCTCCATTAGGAAATGTCTATACACTAAAAACCTGTTTAGATCTCTGAGATATATCACCGGACGCCACCCTTTGCCTTTTTTCTCCACCAGAAACAAAATGCTTACAAAACATTTCTTTTTCCTCTATTACTTTTATTGCATTCTTTGTAATTAATGATTTTATCTCTAACTCCGCAATTTTTTCTTGTTCTAATAACATTTTGATTTCTCTTTGTTCTTTTTCCTGAAATGGAAGATCCATAAATTCTATTATAAAACCATTTACAGTTTCCAATACCCATGGATCTCTTGTTATCTTTTCCCAATCTTCCTCCTACTTCTAATTGGGAAAAGAACCAATATAAATCTCCATAATCCCCTTGTCCTCCATTATTGTAAGATCCACGTCCTTTAGAATATCTTCGGTTCCTTCCTGTCCTTGAGACCGTACATACGCAAGGATTGGGGTACGCCTGGGGTACGGTGCGGACATACGCGGGTGGGGGGTACGCCTGGGGTACGGTGCGGACATACGCAGGTGGGGGGTACGCCTTGGGTACGGTGCGGACATACGCGGGTGGGGGTATGCCTGGGGTACAGTGCGGACATACGCGGGTGGGGGGTATGCCTGGGGTATGGTCCATACATACGGGGGGTGGGGGGTACGGTCCGTACATACGGTGGTGGGGGGTACGGTGCAGACGTACGCGGGAGGGGTGGGAGTGTGGAAATATGGATTTTTCTGGTCAGTTATGTCCCCTATCTTGGACCCCAACGGTTCTATGTGCATGTCACAAGTACATGTATGTTCCCTCCAGTTCCAGTTATGAAGACGCAAATACATGTGCGTCCACCGTCAACATGTCCTCTGTCAGATCCGCCATGAATAGGCCGGATATTCCATTCCTAAGTACGAAAGTTGCTCCATTTTACAGTCCAGGCAAGTAGGCCCTGATTCTGTCATCAAACTCTTCTTGCTTTCTGCCTCTGAAAGCTCCAGTCTGAGCCTGCATCTGTGACCATGAACTTTGTCTCATTCTCTGCGCGGCTCACGAAGCCTGACATCAGCCTATTCTCTGCCAAGAACTGTATTTCACCTTCGAATTATCTGCTTCCCCCTCAGCCGATGCATTCCTGCCTAGTAGTTTAAGTAAACATTCTTCCAGTTACCAAGCAAAAGGCCCGGCTTCTCTGTCCTCATGCAAGTAATTCATAGCCCTGTTACCATGGAATATTCCTACCCCCTCGCATTTAGTGTAGACACTTAGACGCTTGCACACGCACGCACAGTCAGTATAGAATAGATTCTGTCCGAGAGTCCTTCTTTCGTGGATAACATAGTTCTTTAAACATAGGATGTTAGATATGATTTGGGATTAGGTTGACTTGACCCCCCAGACTTCTTGTCTCCACATGTAGAGCTAAATGTCAAGTCCCCTTCACTCCCTAGTTACACGTCAATCACACGTCATACTGCTGCGCGCGCATCTATGCCAAGTATTATCTTATAGATCCACCTATATGTGACATCATAACCAATTATGTTCCTTTTTACTCCTTATTACACCCATTTTTGGTTACGCAGATAAATCGTCATTTTCCTTATCAATTGTTACGCCTACTGCATTCGCCTCATTGTAATGTATGATCTATAAAAGTCATTTCATGTCAATAATGTATGTACTTCACTTCCTGAACCTTCGTGGTGACGGAACTTGGAGCAACCGATTATAATCGATCACTGGAATAAAGCCCATTCCGAACCTCTAATACCACGGATTCTGCCTCTCATTTTACTGAGCTATTTTATTATGTTTCTGTATCAAATTAAGTCCAGGTAAAGGAATTTTATTTACCACATGTATGGCGCCCGAACAGGGACACTTTCTCATCTCACGCGCCGGCGGTGAGTTGCAGGCCCGGTCTCCTGCCACAGCTGGACGGACAATAACGCGTACCAGCAGGATTTCCTGTATCTCCCTCCGGTCAAGCGGGGGCGACTGAGACTGCGATCAACACCCAGACGAGGCGGTGAGAAGTGCGAAGTATCCCGACCAGAGCCTAGCTGAGAGAGCAAGATCCGAGGTATATAGAGGCCCACCAGTTTCCGAAGTCCCAAGTCGAGTCCAGTTTCCGACGAGTCGAGTCGAGTCCAGTCCGGTTAAAGTTCAAGTTACCGAGGCCTTCCGTTTCCGAAGCTACCCGGTGAGTACCATTACTGGGGAGGCATTTCTGACGTGCACATAGGTTGTGCCGGTCAAGACGGGTTTGGGTACACAAATCCGGTCTGCACTGTTTTAGCAGTGTATCTGTACTGTTTAGCAGTATATCAAGTATTCCGAAGTATCTAGTTATTGTCAAGAATTAAGCTTGGTGATTAGTTATGCAGACGATCATCATTGTAGGTTATTTTAAAGGTTAAAAATGTTTAATGTTTAATGTTTAATGTGTTTAAATACGTCCTGCATATTGTGGTATGAATGGTTGTTCATTATTGTGCTTTTGTATTAAGTGTGTTCAAGATTAAGTATCGGATCAGTTGCCAATATGCCGCTCTTTTCGAAACTAAGACAGATCACTACAAGAAAAGGGGTACTCGAAGAAGCCGTTCCTATTCCTCCTAGGGATACTCCAGGGCACTTCATGTATCATAAGCATGGCTTAGACGCTATATTATTTCTTGATTTATGGGTGGACTACACCAAGGGATTACCAGAAAGTCAGAGGTGGCCCGCAGCGGGAACCTGGGATGCGGAGTGCATCATGAAAGTCGAGGAAGAGTTATGGAAAAGGAAGGTCAGACAGTCACAGAAAGACGCCGTTGAGTTATGGCGTAAAGAATCTCATAGACGCACAGAAAAAGCACGTAGACAGGAAGAAAAGAATAAAGAGAGTTCAAATAAAGTTCGAGAAAATCTATTAATTGAGGAAGGTATCCGAGTGAAATCAGAACAAGTAGATAGGCAAAGAAATGCCCTTATGAATGGTATGTATCCCCTTCTGGCCGAAGGATTACCTAAGGCTACTCCAGAAATACCGAAAGACTTGCCACCCCCATTGTTCCCAATAAAGGTACATCCTAAGGGGCATCCTAGAACCGCAGAAGATGTTTTTCTTTCCTCATATTTAGATGACGCAGCTCCCGAGTATGCTAATTCTGCCCCACATAGACCGCCTATCAGGGAGGTCCAACGCCAAGATCCAGTACCCATATCCCTACAGCAACAGATCGAGTCACAAGTTCCGGCAAGCACATCTGTTTCTGCATCAGTTCCTACAGCTGCTTCTATAGCTGTGTCCACACCTATAGTTGCTGTGTCACGTTCGACGAATCCTTTCACACCCGACACCCCAGATGGGGCCACGGGAGGTGCTAGTAACATTTTTTCTACGCCACCCAGAATAAATAAACTTACTTTTCAAGAGTCAGCACATTCACGTACACCCAAACTCATAAATGCCCGTACGCTTAAAGAACTTCTTATAGATTGTAGATATGACCCTGTGCCCGGCAAAGAGGACGAAATGATCATGGCATCATTACGTATCAGACGAGCCGCAGTGTATTTAGGGAAGTTACCAGGAATGACTGCGCATCTAGATAAAATATATCATTTTGTCCAAACAGGGCGAGATCCAGAATGTATTAACAGAGCTATGGAATACCAGAAAGTAGAGATACAGGGGGAACTGTTACGTTTCCTCATAAATTGTGTGATCAGAAATCAAGACCGACCGGGGGTAGACCCGGAAGCAATGCAAATTCTTACCAGATGGAGCCAGAATATATCAGAAGGTAGACATGATAAGCAAAATTGTATAATAGCCATGTGCCGAAAGATCCGTAAAGAAATAGAACGCCTACACGAAGAGAGATTAGAGGTAGACGAGTTCGAACAAAGCGAGGAAGAAGGGTCAGGACTGCCCATAGGACAGTCGGACACCATAGCCTATATAGGTAGAGGAAGATCTTGTAATAGTAATAGATGTCTTACTGACTCGATACGTCCGATATGTCCAGATAATAACAGGAATTTCCAAATACCTATAATTAATATAAGGTCTAACGAGCATTCGTTCCAAACCGCCGACAAACTACTCCGAGAACGAAGGGGTTATCATTTTCTCGATTCTATGGATGAACAAGATTTAGCCAGGGCAGCTGTCCATTGGGTGGACAGTCCCGGAAAATATAGTGATGATACAGTAGTACGCACATTTTTGAATCTCACCCCAGATGAACAGAGGTTAGCTGGGATTTATATGATTCAACAACTCATTATACTATATCGGAGTCAGCGTTCGGACCCTGGTCCCTTACCTGACATATTGACCGAATTGCTTATGAATAAATGGAGAGGTTCAGGTACTAAATTAATTAAAGAAATTCTAGAATTAAGAAAGCAGTATATTCTTTTTGTATGTTCAGACCGTGTCTCATTACCCGTCAAGGAAAGAACCACGTATCACATGGATAGACAGAATCCCTTACGAGAAGTGCACCCAATAAAAGGCGAGGACAACGAGTTTAAGCGCGTATTTGTATATACGCCCATATCAAAAATAGAATTGTTACAAATGAAGAAAGTGGTACCCAGTCATGACAAAGATCCAGCGGGTTTTCACCGAGAAATTAAAGACATGTTACTCATGGGAGAGTATACCTATCCCGACATTATGACAATATTAAAGGTATTGATGCCTGCTGGCATTTACGAGAAACTCAAGGAAAAAGAGTGGGAGGTAGGAGACCAAAAGATAGAATGGTCAGTGTTAGAAGCGGAAGAAAAGCCCCGAACTGCAGGAGCAGGACTTGGGGATAAAACTAAAGCACTACCAGGTTTATTAGTACAGGTACTGCCACGTTTATTAACTACGAAAAAAGAAGATTGGGGTACAATTTCAGCCTGTAAGCAGAAGCAAGATGAAGACACTAGTGATTACTATGCCCGATTTGAAAAATGTTTTGGTATAAATAGTGGCATAAAAGCAAGTAGCGAATCATACCCACATCTGTTTGTAACAAAATTAGTAGAAAATGCCCTGCCCCCAGTAAAGAATAGAGTATTAAAATTCGAGAGTACCTGGCAAGGTAACACTCCATCACAAATGTTACAAATGTTACAGTACCATCACAATAGAATTAGAGAGGAACAAGAACATGAACACAGACGCATGAAAGACACGAAAATGAAAATGCTAGTTTCCCAGACAGTTCCAGCTGAAGGACATAAAAAGGGTATGACACATTCCGATTCAGCAGGACCTGTAAAAGGGACATGCAATTATTGTAAAAAGCCAGGTCATTACGTACACGATTGTCCAGTTTTAAAACATAATATCGCCATAGGTAAAACACAAGAAAGATCACGGCCACTCAGACAAGATCAGAATGAACAAGGAGCTCTGCAGCATGCCCAGGCCATGCCAGCCGCACAACAGCCAATACAGTTTGTGCCAGCTGCACCACCGTTGCCTGTTGCTGCCACACAGACAACAACACGACAAATGTATCAGACCGCACAGTATGAATATCCTGAGTATCAGCGTTACGCATGAAAAAGCCTAGAGAGGGAAGTTGACTTACCCCTTATCGAGATCCCTGTAGATCAAGAAGGACCTTATGTACATAGTGAATTATTAGGCCAAGATAGAAAAATTTTACTCGATACAGGGGCAAGTCGAACAACTATAAAACGTAGTGAAGTTCCAGGGGCACCCCTCTCAGGCTCACAGAATATTTCCCTTGGTTTTTCAGGAAAACCTATTGTTAATGAAGTATCACAGCCACTTCCACTTACGATAGGACCTCTGACCCGAACTACAGATTTATTGCTTACTAAATCATGTCCCGAAAATCTGTTAGGAATAAAAACGTTGAAAGCTCTAGGAGCCATAATATGTTGTTCTCCGGAAGGAGTAAGGTTGTTTTTACGTGATTTTAAAGGTCACTATGTGTCCAGAGACATGGATCCCCGACTGCAGACTGTACCGACACATCTATGGGCACAAGGCCCTACTGATGTTGGATGTATGAATATTACACCATATCGAGTCACATTAAAGGCAGGAGTGGTGCTACCACGAATGCGACAATACAAGTTACCACCAGATGCTGTAGTGGCTTTACTACAAATCATTGACGAGCTCATTGCCCAAGGAGTAGTTGTGGAAACAGACTCCAATGTATGTAATTCACCGATAATTCCGATTCTTAAACGAACAGATCCAAAGGCCCCGCCAGTCTATCGATTGGTTATTGATCTGCGCGAGTTAAACAAGTGCATTGTGCCACAATTCCCTGTGGTCCCAGATATCTCGTCATTACTGACAGCCATTGATTCCGAAGCAACATTCTTTACTGTAATTGATCTCAAGAATGCTTTTTTCAGTGTCCCAATAGATCCAGAGAGCCAATATTTGTTCGGATTTAGTTTAAATGGACGTAGCTTTAAATTCTCACGCGCACCTCAAGGATTTACAGAAAGCCCCAGCATCTATAGCCAAGCACTGAAACGAGAACTAGATAGTATCCACATGCCAGTTAACACTGCTCTGCTCCAATACGTCGATGATCTGCTGATCACCGCAAGAAGCGAACCAGAATGTGAAAAAGCATCACTGACAGTTTTAAAATTTCTAGCCGAAAAGGGGCACAAGGTGTCCCCTTCTAAGCTGCAATTCTGTGTCCAGCGAGTTGTTTATCTTGGACACTCGCTGTCCAAGGAGGGAAGGCAGCTTACACCGGACCGCATTCAGTTAATAGCTAACATGCCAATACCCAAGACACAAAAGGAGGTGCGGGCTTTCATAGGTCTCACTTCATATTGCAGGCAGTGGATCCCTCAGTATGCATTTCTAGCAAAACCACTCATTCAGTTGACAACACAGGAGGCAGCCACATCGACTGTTCTCCCTTGGACTCAGGAACATACACAAGCTTTTGAAAGCCTAAAGAAAGCTTTATGTCAAGCACCTGTTTTAGCAACACCATGTTACAGAAAACAGTTTACACTTTTTGTTACAGAACGCGAAGGTACTGCCTTGTCAGTACTCACACAGGAACAAGCAGGAGCACACAAACCATGTGCTTATTTTTCTAGTACATTAGATCCCGTAGCTCAGGCTTTGCCTGCGTGCCTGAAATCAGTAGCAGCGACAGCTTTAGCAATCAGACAAAGCGATGCCATAGTGTTAGGACATCCATTGACAGTTCAAGTACCACACGCAGTAGAGGTTCTTGTAAATAGAACGCAAACACAACACTTGACTATAGCGCGACTTACAGGGTACGAGCTTACATTGTTTCAGCCACACATAGAAATCAGACGCTGTAACACATTGAATCCTGCCACACTTTTGCCAGTAACCGGAACAGACCCACTAGCTCATGACTGTATTGAAGTTATTACTATAACGACAAAACCCAGACAAGACTTAACCGATGTCCCATTGTCAGATCCAGACCTGACATTGTATGTAGATGGTTCATGTATGAGAACAAATACAGGAGAGTTAGTGGCCGCTTACGCAGTCACAACAGATACTGAAGTCATTGAAACTAATCGTATAAATACTTTGTCAGCTCAAGCCGCAGAGCTCATCGCTCTGACACAAGCCTGTATTCAAGCCACGAATAAAAAAGTCAACATATACACTGATTCACGTTATGCATTCGGAGTTGTACATGACTTCGGCGTGCTGTGGCGAGAGAGAGGTTATTTAACTTCCCACGGTGCCCACATTCAGCACGGACCCCTCATTCATGCCTTATTAGATGCAATACATCGACCCACTGCAATATCAATTATGAAATGTAAGGCTCATACGAAGGTTACTGATATCATTTCCCAAGGCAATGATCTAGCCGACAGAACAGCTAAACAGACTGCCCAAACTCAAACCCCCGACATGACAAAGACAATAGTTCCGATGCCGACACATTGTATGACAGTTAAAGATCCTACTCTTGACGTAATTGACATACAGACACATGCTACACCAGACGAAATAAAGAAATGGACTGAATTAGGAGGGATCCAAACGGACCAAGGATGGATGATGAAGGAAAAGGCTGTGTGGTTCCTTCCTGATTCAATGGTCCAAGTTATAATTAACACTACACATAGTCCAGCACATCTCGGAGAAAAAGCTATGCTAGACAGCATTCAATACATTTGGTTCAATAAACATTTGCGAGCAGCAGCCAAACAAAAAGTCCGTACCTGTATGATCTGTTGTCAGTTTAACCCAGGAAAAAGCGTTCCCGTAGAACAGGGTGGATTTCATCCTCCTGATCACCCTTTTGAAGTACTCCAGATGGATTATATCCAGATGGAACGATGTCGAGGATTCAAATATGTTCTCGTAGTTGTCTGCGCTCTGTCCCGTTGGACGGAGGCATACCCGGTTTCAGATTACACTGCCCCGACTACTGCCAAACAGTTGGTTCGAGAATTCTTCCCACGATACGGTTTACCACGTGTTGTCTACTCAGATAACGGCCAGCCGTTCTCATCCGAATTAATGAAACATGTTTCACTTCTGTTAGGATATCAGTGGAAATTCCACTGTGTCCGACACCCCGAGGCAGCAGGTCTCGTAGAAAGACATAACCAGATACTGAAAATCAGATTGTCCAAAATATGCAGAGAGAAAGGTGTCGACTGGGTAGTAGCGTTACCAGTTGCACTCTTTTACATGAGAATGGTAGCACACTCTCGAACAGGGCTATCCCCGTATGAGGTGATCTTTGGTAGACCACCAAATATGTGGGGGACGCCTATACCACGCAAAATAACTGATGTTGACTGTAATATGCTGACAGATTACTTGGCTTCCTTGATGTCTGCACTACAATCTTGTCGTTCACAGGTAGCTGCAGCCTTTCCCGACAACACTGAGGTGAAACCCCATGACGTAGTTCCGGGTGATCTCGTATTTGTGAGAAATTTCGACCGAAAGACTCAGCTGGAGCCCAGGTGGAAGACACCCAAGTTGGTTCTGCTGACCACAAGGACAGCCGTGAAGATCGAGGGCCGCAAGGGCTGGATTCATTCAAGTCATATCAAGAAATTTCATGGACTATCCTCGGATATAGACATTGTGCCCTGCACTCCCTCACAGACTGATTCAAAACTTCCTTTGGTTGAAAAGACTGAAACCGAACTCTACAAAGTAAAATTGAGGCCTAGAACGTCAGACAATTTGATTGTTTAAGTCCTCTCCAAGGTGAAGCGGTTGAATTTGTCTCTGACATGTATCCTCTAGACCTGAATCATGGACAGTCGCGGAAAATGTTGAAACGACAGGCGTATTGTAAATCACTGCGTAGCCATTGCATAGTGACATTAATAATCTTGTTTTTCTTAAGTCTTTTAATAATTACTGCAAGTATATTGTTGCACATATATTACCCTATTGCCAGAAACGTTTACAATGTTACCGTAGAACATTCTTTTAGTGACCTACCGCCGCATGAATTGTCTTATAGACTTGCGCTGCGCAATAACACTTTCATTAGTATGTTACATCATTCCCATCAGACTAGTAATGCCACCAATTGTTGGGTGTGTGGTCGGCTCCCTCCCTATCAGAATTATGAAGGAGTCCTGCCATTCTTTCCACACCCATTTACACATAATGGCTCCTGTGGAGCATGGTTTAGTTTAATCAATGCCATAGACTCAGACACAGCAGTTTACCAAGATCAGTGGGTATGGGGAAACCTGAACCTAGTTTTACTCAAGGTCTGCTACCCTGACAAGGAGGGTCGCCCCAAAAGAACAGGAACTGATCTAGAAAATGAAGTATATGGATTAGGTAATTTTACACCTAATCTCATGATTCTAAATGTCGTATCCGAAGTTGAACTAGTCTTACCCACCATGTCAGTATTCCCAGCGAAGGGTGAATTGTGTGTAAGAAAGGTTGGTTCCATACATATGGGCCATAGTAAATGCACTACTATAGTAGAATTCAGTGATCAAGGCAAATCTTCATTTAGAGCTTATCGCCACTCCTACTTTATATGTGGTCAGACTGCATATATGCGTCTACCTCTAGATTGGGATGGTACCTGCTACATTGCATTCCTTTTGCCACCTGTTTTCCTAGCTCCTCCTGATTATTACAGAAATATTCATTTAGTACACAACAGAGAGCGGAGAGATCTCCCAATTGTCGATTACACTGAAACAGCATGGGAAAAATACACAGATTTCAATAAAGGCATCTTTCCCTATATAGGTACTGTTACTAATAGTAAACTGATACGTAGATTAACTAGAACCCTTGAAGCAGTAGTGAATGAAACTATTTCCGCCCTAGGCAATTTAACAGAAGAGCAGTCTGCTATGCGGATTGTTGTGCTTCAAAATCGTCTTGTCCTTGACGTCATCCTGGCTGATAGGGGCGGAGCTTGTAGGGTCATCGGATCAAGCTGCTGCGTATTCATACCAGAAAATTCGCCATCAGTATATAAAGCCATAACTCGCCTTCATAAGATTGTAAACCAGATACACCAGAACCCAGGCACTTGGACTTGGTCCAGTTGGTTTTGGAGTGTGATATCAGCCTGGGGATGGAGAGTTCTATCCTTCCTAGGTATTGGCCTTCTCATACTATTCAGTTGCTGTCTATGTCTACAATGTGGACCAGCGATCTGTGGTCTGTGTGCCACATCGTGTATTCCACCACCAAGATTTCATTCGTCACGGAAGAAAAAAGAAGAACAAATGATGCTATATGAACAGATCAATGGATTAATGAAGATTGATATCTCTTAACGGGCAAGTAGGGGACAAGGAGGGAATGTGGAAATATGGATTTTTCTGGTCAGTTATGTCCCCTATCTTGGACCCCAACGGTTCTATGTGCATGTCACAAGTACATGTATGTTCCCTCCAGTTCCAGTTATGAAGACGCAAATACATGTGCGTCCACCGTCAACATGTCCTCTGTCAGATCCGCCATGAATAGGCCGGATATTCCATTCCTAAGTACGAAAGGCCACCGGCTTTATATGGCTCAGTTACTCCATTTTACAGTCCAGGCAAGTAGGCCCTGATTCTGTCATCAAACTCTTCTTGCTTTCTGCCTCTGAAAGCTCCAGTCTGAGCCTGCATCTGTGACCATGAACTTTGTCTCATTCTCTGCGCGGCTCACGAAGCCTGACATCAGCCTATTCTCTGCCAAGAACTGTATTTCACCTTCGAATTATCTGCTTCCCCCTCAGCCGATGCATTCCTGCCTAGTAGTTTAAGTAAACATTCTTCCAGTTACCAAGCAAAAGGCCCGGCTTCTCTGTCCTCATGCAAGTAATTCATAGCCCTGTTACCATGGAATATTCCTACCCCCTCGCATTTAGTGTAGACACTTAGACGCTTGTTCACGCACGCACAGTCAGTATAGAATAGATTCTGTCCGAGAGTCCTTCTTTCGTGGATAACATAGTTCTTTAAACATAGGATGTTAGATATGATTTGGGATTAGGTTGACTTGACCCCCCAGACTTCTTGTCTCCACATGTAGAGCTAAATGTCAAGTCCCCTTCACCCCCTAGTTACACGTCAATCACACGTCATACTGCTGCGCGCGCATCTATGCCAAGTATTATCTTATAGATCCACCTATATGTGACATCATAACCAATTATGTTCCTTTTTACTCCTTATTACACCCATTTTTGGTTACGCAGATAAATCGTCATTTTCCTTATCAATTGTTACGCCTACTGCATTCGCCTCATTGTAATGTATGATCTATAAAAGTCATTTCATGTCAATAATGTATGTACTTCACTTCCTGAACCTTCGTGGTGACGGAACTTGGAGCAACCGATTATAATCGATCACTGGAATAAAGCCCATTCCGAACCTCTAATACCACGGATTCTGCCTCTCATTTTACTGAGCTATTTTATTATGTTTCTGTATCAAATTAAGTCCAGGTAAAGGAATTTTATTTACCACAGGAGGCTGGGGGGGCCGTACGACTCGTACCCTGGGCACAAGTGTACTCAGGGTAGGGCTCGTACAAAGTTCGCTCCGTACGGAGCCTTTTCCATGCGCTTGTGTTTTCGGACAGGTGGTACGGATCGTACTTGCGCGCTCGGACTTCAGTTTTACGATTTGTATGTAAAACTGTCCGGGGACGTCTCGTAGACTTTTCCCGAGGCGATTCGTATGTATGTTTCACGTACGAATCGTACTTCGCCGTTTGTACGGGACTTGTACGATTCGTACGTAAAAAAATCTGGATACGAGTCGTACGGGAAAAAAAAATCCAGGATCGGAATCGACCCCTAAATGGTAATCATTTTCTCTGCAAGTAACCTTCGTTAAAAAATTCTTTTTATAAAATATATACAGAAGAAAAAGACATTTATTTGTTATAACTACAAAATACATTTCTCAATATTTAAAGTTACCAAAAACCTTACATATAAATATCCTCTTTTTCGAACTTACTTCCAAAAATTAGAAGTTAGTTCACTAAATACTTAATAAACTTAATAAACTTTCTTTAAATTACAAAATATTAAATATTTGTCTACCATAATATAATTGAACATGAAAAGTTTAGACGTATCTGTTTCAGGAGCAGCAATTAAAAGAGGAAGAATGTTGGGATGTAGGAGTATTTAAAGACTTGTGTGTTCCAGTTCTAGTGTTCTGTTCTAATGTGAATTCTTTAAAGGTGCTGCAGGAGTGGCAATAAAAGATGTAATTCATAATGTTAGCCTCCGGTCTTGTAATGAAATTCTTGGAAGCACAGCAGGACAACCTTTTCCTGTATAATATCTATTTATAAAGTTCATGCCCGACATCATCCTTAGGCTGACACAGTAATACAGCAAGGTAGGACCCCTGGGGAGACCTATGGGTATATATACATCACATTGTGCTAAGATAGAGTAGAGGAAACCAAGACTTCCCTGCCGACACACTGACCATAGGCGCTGAGGTTCCTGCATGCAGATACTCCAGCTAGCAGTGGTCAAACATTCCTTGCCTGGTGTCCATCTTGAGACCAGGATGGGGTTCCATAGTCTCTGACTTCAGGTAATGGGGTTGACTAAATCCTAGAGGCATTCTTGCTTAACACCTATACACATGCTAGGTACATTTAGGTACATGTAGTTAGGAAAGCAGTGTAGGAGTACGCATCTTTTTATCAAGTTAAATATGTACTGGTATGTATTCATGATCATTGTAAGATGGTAGAGCTATACCATCCCTTTACCTTTTTAGTACTGCTAATCATTTATATCTTATACTGTCTAACGGTTGTTGCAGCTCATCTATTATACACCAGAATAACAACTGCTCAATAAATACTTATTGAAAACACCCAACCTGTTTATTCTGTGTATCTCTCTGAGACAAACTAAGTAAGCACGAGAGACTTAGTGAAAAGTAGTATATTGTTTCCACGTCATGTTCGATGGTTGCCAAGAACTATTCTCTCCTTGGTAAGAGGAGATTCTAGTGGCACTGTCAGCTAGTTGGTACAAAAGGCCAACATACCCGGTGGGGTTGTTCAGAATCAATCTGGCACCAATCCTATAGTGTATGTTGTCTAAACGCGCAGATCCTGTATAATTATTATAAGAACTACACGGCACTCTGTCGTACTGTTGATCAGATGATTCCTGAAAGGAATGAGGAGAATGAGGATCAGGAACCTGAAACCTCTCAGAGAGTTTTAATTTTAGAGCGATCATGCAAATCATATCTACATTCAGACCCTAGGACTTAGGCTTCTGTTGCTGCTTAGACTTGTACCATGTCTTTTTAGGAAAGAGAGGACGACCCTCCTTCTCAGGAGGGGGGTTACCTTGAGACTAATTAGAAGGTCTAACCTGCAAGTTATTATGACCTAAGGACGTATAAATGTCAGCAATAATGATCAGCAACTCACGTTCCTGGTCAATGTCAGCCACCGCCGAAAGGCATTGACGAACCATTAAGGAAGCTGCTTCACCTTTAATATTAGAAAGAATAATTTTGAAGACTACTAGAAAAATACCCATTAACTTCATCCCAACTCCAGGGCAGGACAAACCCCATGTTCGTTCTGTACTTGTTTAAGAATGCTCTGGAGAATGCTCATCGCGGGGGTACCATAATAAAGTGGATACACTAAGGCAGACACCGTCCCCCGGGTGTTGCAGTCAGCCAAGGCAGGAATCAGACCAATAGGCAAGCACATAGTAAGGATCCTATGTTTCTCAACTGGACCAGTGAGCAGGAAAACTGCATTAAAATGATTAAGGTTTGTGCACTCCAAAACAGAAAATCCTCACAATTCTTCCCATTACCTAAATAATTATAACAGGACTAATAACAAGACCCCCACCGTGTGCAGCCTGCACAGGTGGCGCAGCCCCAGTCGGAGCCGGGAGAAAGGCATGGGCAACAAATTGGATCAGTCATCTATAATGGAGAACCCCCTGAGCATACAACAAACGTACTTCTGCTAAATTGGTGTTAAGATAATTAGGGTATGGAGTAAAACCAGCAAACACAAACCAAGTGGCCCCGTCAATACTTGAGGGGCCCATTCGAACAGTATAAATGGATGGGGATAGGGCACCAATAAACCAAGGCTGGTGTTCCCAGGCTGTAAGAGGAATTTCAATCTCTGCATAAGGTGGATAAGCTACTAGAACTGCGGCAGCAGTATAAGCATGAAAAATGTTATCATTGGCATCCACAGTGGGAAACGTAATCCAGGAGTAAAACACTTCAAAAAGGTATGCATGATGCACCATGACTACAAAAAAAATGGAAGATCCCGCATTGGGGACCCCATGCTGCAACAAATGTTGATTAACCGAATGTGGCAATGAGAAAAAATCGCAACCGGTTGAGCCATTAAGCCAACTAAAGGTTTTAAACGGTAACACTAAAACAGGTCAAAAACCTTTCAAAATTCAAGCTTTAAAAACCTACAGCAATAGGTGATCCTTACAAACTGAGACGGCAAAGCCCTCCCACCACGGTCATCTTTGAGAAATGGTGCAAGGGTATTGTGGACAAGCACAAGTGCTATTCAGGGGTCCCGTGAATAAGTACCAGACCAAACGTTGGTGGCGCCATGTTGCCGGGATTGAGTGGAGTCATAGAACTATGCTTGGGATCCTAGAACCTTAGTATGCAGGGACTGAGTCATCCTACCACCTGAGTACCGATAAGGACCAGACCTACAACTTTAGTGTCTCACTTGCCCTCCTACTCACTCACTCAGAGGAACAAGTGATTAGACACCCCAGAACACAACACTCCCGACCTTCTCAGGAATCGCGGTTACAAGACACACCATTTCACTCTCACACTGGTACTAGTCCACAATGAAATCTGACAGAGACTCGAGAACAGTTTAAAATGTTTATTTCAACTATTGTGCTCTTGTATGCAGGATAAATGCCACAATGAGTAATAAAATGCCTAACAAAAATATGGTCAGCATAGTCAGTAGTCCATATAACATAAAAGGAGCTGTCACTGTATATGACAAGGTAGCTTAAACCTCTCCCCTTTTACAGAAGCAAAGTGATCATATATTAAAAGATCTCCGGGTTTTGGCAGCATATCCCATACCTTAGCATGCACAGATAAAAGTTCTACATCTCAGATGCTGTCACAATCTCTTCCCTGGAGATATCCCTCTCCAAGTGTGTTTTACCTATTCGTGCATACCTAGGTGACAAAAGTACGTGTTAAAAAAAAACACCCGCATTTGTGTGTTTTATCTAGGTGCTATGGCCTGACCAGAACAGAATTACAAGGGGCATTGTTGCTTGACCTTGTCTACAATATTCAGACTAAATCCCAGGAAAGAAAAGAACGTGAAACAGCAGGTTCAGTATGGCAAAAATAAGTTTGTATAGTAATGTGCGCAAAGCAGAAGGCAGTCAGCAACTTGCTTATGCTAACAGAAGGAAAATGACAATGGGCCCGCACGGGACATATGACAATTTCTGTGTTTTTTTATTAAGGAGAGGAAGTTGGTTGTTCTTTTGGAGATAGGATGAACACTTAGTCATAAATTCCACAGAGATGATTCTTGTGCATACAGAAAGAGTGAGGCACTGCCACAAACATACCTTATCATCTTTTAGAGCTGAAGTCACTCTGCAGATAGAGCTGTCCTCCAGCACAGATGCATCTAAGTCCCTGCATACTTAGGGGTCTGTTAGTATGGCAGGCGGATCACCTCCGCCAAAACAGCGGTAGCGATCCGCCCGCCATACTACACCGCCCGCATGCCGTATACCCCCACCATATCTGTATGGCGGGGGTACGGCGGTGGATGGGAAGACCGTCCGCCGCTTTTCCGCCCTGTCGACTCGCCGACTGGGCGGAAAAGGGTTTAATATGGTGGCGGTGTCTGCTAGACACCGCCATCCATATGCAGGTGAAGAGCAGCCACGTCGCCAAAGAAAGGCATGCGGAGTTCACAGTTGGCGGCCCGTTGCGGGCCCCCAGGAAAGTTGGGGGGGTTGAGGGGTGCACATGGGTAGTACCTAAGGTACCCCCCTGCATTTGCATGCACAATGCTGCAGGCACCACTTTGTGCATGCAAATGCACAACATGCATTTTTACCATTGCGGCGGTGCTGCTAAAATAACTGTCTGCCGCAATGTTAAAAATGCAGGATGCGCCCACCAGTGTGGCGGGCGCATCCTAATCTCCCCCACGGGACCGCCGCACATATGGCGTGCGGTCCCGTTTTCCATCAGGATGGCGGGCCCTAATGATGCCCCTAGTGTTGAAACCATGCACCGATAGAGCACAGACCGTGTAACCATAGGCAATTTGTTTCATTGAGCTGGAGATGGGTTCCAGCACACATTACACTACAGCCCTGGGCAGACAGAGCTGAGCTGTTCCAAATATGCAGCTTCAATCCATTGCAGGCAGCGGTTAGCCCCTGCGCAGACGTAAATCAAGGGGTCAGTTCACAGCCAGAGTTGAGCTCTTTCAGCATTCATTCTCATGATGTAAAACCTGAGGTTCTTTATGAACTGCAGAAACCAGTACCAGCATATATTCTGTGGGAGTGTCACACATCTCTCAAACAGGTTAATCTTCCTAATAGGGAGTGATGAGGAGGAGGTGGGAGGGAGGGAGGATGACAGAGAGAGAAAAGGTATCGATAAAAGTCATTGAGGAGAGAGAGAGAGAGAGAAAGAGAGAGAGAGAGAGAGAGAGAGAGAGAGAGAGAGAGAGAGAGAGAGAGAGAAAGAGAAGGGAGATAGTAGTGAAAGAGTATTAAGAATGTGTGTGAATATGGACAAAAATGTAAGAAAGAAATGTGGAGTGTGTGACTGAAATGAAACAGAACAGAGACAGAGAGATGTATGAATAACACCACAACAATAATGCTAAGGCAAACTTTATGTTATGTTACGTTTGCTATTTTTACAATTTGACTGTAAGCCACTGTGCAACTTAGACAAAAACCTGGGTTTGGGTCATAGGGATTCTTTTTTGCTCTTTTTATGTTTGCTGTATGTACATTGGTTTCAGACTAACTCTACAAAGTCTATCATTATATATTTCTGTTATGATGCGATGCATTGCCTCTCATACCTGTTGATATTGTTTTTATGTCAAATGTCTTCTCTTTGGTTATATACATTTTATTACAGTTTGTACTGTTGTTACTCATTGCCTTTATGACTAAATTTGTCAAATAAAGCTTAATTAACAGAACTGTTATGTTAAGGGTATTTGTGAAGTGCATCTGTTCAGGTGAAGGAACATGAGCTCTGCACTTGCTGAAACTACAGGAGCCTTTTGAGATCAGTGCAGCAGGGTTATGGGCACACACTTTCCCAGATGCATGGGTCTACTCACAGGTCTCCTTCTGGCTATATCAGTCGAATCAAGCAGCAGCGTCTTATGCTGTGATGCTCAGCATAACAAGAATAAATGTAATTGGACATGGTTTCAGCTGATTCACTAATATGGCTGCCAACGTCACTTCCCATGATGAATTTCTGTTGCATCATGCACAGATTAAAATCTGTGCATCTTTGTCTAACCTTCTTTCATTTGGAGAGAAAGAAACAGTGACTGAGTGCGTGTTTGACTTAGGTGTAATTGTGTATTTTTTATCAGAAAATGTATTTATGATAAATTAGAGCTAATAAAATGTAAATGTATGTGCTTGTAAAGCGCACTGCTGCCCTGAGGCGTCGTGGCACTGTAGACTGCTGGGGAACCCATCCTGGCTATCCCTGTGAGATGGTCCCTCCTGGGTATCTCCAAGGTGAAATCAGGCATCCCCAGCAAATGTGGGGGTCTGTGGAGATGAGGCAAGCTAATGCCCAGAGTTGCCGAGTGTGATCCATGGTTAGAGTAGGCACCGAGGCGAGAATCATCAAGTCGCTGGCCCTGGTCCACAACCCTGCCGCGTCGGGAAGTGAACCCTGGTCCCGTGCCATCCTCTGCTTCCGGGTCTGCTGCCTCTAACCAGTGAGCCACGCCACTCCACACTGGAAAGTAGCTGGATAATTGGTATTTTTAAATTGCCTAATTTCTCTCACAGTGGTGTTTAGCCATTTAATGGAAGTATTGCAGGGACAAAAACTGAAAAAGATCAATCAGCCATTGAACACTACTATAGATGACAAAAAATACCACATTAAAAAAGGTAATTATCACCACCACGATTTCTGCTCTATACTGATGGGTCAAATGGAAATTAGTGAGAAGTCATTACATCGTAAAGCAAAAATGCATATATTGCATGTTTTGTTGTTTTTTGTGTTGCTTTTATTGCACTAAAAGAAGTGGAATTAAACCCACATATTTTTACGGAAATGTGAAATATGAAAACTATTTCACAGTTAAGCAGGAAATACAGATTTTGATGCCACTGTGCAAAGGTTTTACCTTGCCCATGCTACTAGGATTGTGCAGCTTGGAGGACCAATGTTATCACAACTATGCAACAAACAATGCAAAATATGTGGTAGTGTGTCAGGGTGTATTTTCAACCGTTTGAGCAGGAAACAGCACTTTTGGTGAAACCTTCATATTTTAGAAATTAGATGACAAATTCAGTAAATCCATAATCATGCTGTAAACTATGCAGCCACAGAGCCACAGAAATCCTCTGATCTCACCATTACCTATTGTTTTATCAAGGCTTTATTTATGACAGGTAAACAAAACCTCAACATTTTAATGCCAGTCAATGCCCATTGTTAGCTGAACTTTGAATAAAACAGCTTGTAATATACAAAATACATAACGGATACCTTGTCATTGCCATCTCTGACTTCTGGTGACATTAGGAGAGAGGAGTTGGCCTAACGGCTAGGGCGCTCGACCTCAGGCCTGAGGAACTGGGTTCGAGTCTCGGTAACGACGCTGAACATCCTGTGATTCTGGGCAAGTCACTTAATCTCCCCGTGCCCAACGAAAAATGAATGTGTGTCCTGATGTAACGTAACTGGCGCTATGTAAAGCGCTCTGATACCTGATTGGATTCGGGTCAAGTTCGCACTATAAAAACCTCTGCAAATAAAAAAAGAAAATTACAAAATGACACAGGGCCAAAGATTTCACCAGAACCCCTCAATATTGGAACAAATTACACAGTTCCCTATTATGCATGCTCTGTATGTACTTAACTTTAAACCATTCTGTATATGCAAATAGAGAAACCTTGAACAAGAGACAGCTCATTTAGGTGCTATGCATAAAACATAAATACCAAAATAATATGCATTCAGGCCACTCACTAGACAGCATGAGGAATGTGGCCTAACATCTATGTTAAAACACAAACAGACCATCAGTGTTCACAAGCAGTGGTAAAATTGAAAGTTTGAAGCTTTTTTGAAAGTTCTAGTACATTAACTTAGAAAGGGGATATTTAGTGACTACGCTGTCAATCTGAGGATCTTGATTTCATTCCAGCTTGGCATTAACTGGAAAGTGTGCAGTCCTGGGAAATCACTTAATCACAATGGGGCAGATTTATGAGCCCCTTGCGCCACTTTTGCGTCACTTTTAACATGGGAAAAGTGACGCAAAAGTGGCGCAAGGGGCTCATAAATCTGCCCCAATGTGCCTAAAACTTCAAATGTGTGGGATACTAGTGTAAGTGTGTATAACAAAAAGATATCAGCCACCACTCGATGAATACAATCTTGCATTATTTTCCATCATCTCCCATAATATGTAACATTCTGTTGCTCTCGAATTAAGTCCATGCTATAGAAATACCAACATGTGAATTTGTGAAAACCAAATAGAAGCTCCTACGATTTTCTTTACCCTGTTTTATTCTTCACACCTCAAGTCTATTTCTCAATGTCTGTGGGAGCACTTTATTTGGCACATTGTGAGATTCCTCCACACATCTTCTTGTTCCCTGAAAGCTATGCAGTTCATGCACAGAACTCGCTTCATACCAATGATTTTGCAGACATCCAATGCTCGCAGGTCTTGTGGACACTCTTTGAGCTCCAGCAGTGCTCAACGTCTCAGGAGAATGCATTGGCTAAGAGAAGAGATTTGGCTGTAATGTGCCACTGCAGGAAAGAACAAGCATGGACATATGCGTTTCCATGCATTACCACATTAAGCCCAGACCTATTGGTCTTCCAAACGTATAGTCTAATACTCTCCCAGCCTCCAATGTATAAAATAGCAGTCCCACCAACTCTGTTTGGTCCTAGCCCCCCCCCCCCCCCCCCCCCGGCTTTCGAGTTTAGTGGCGCCCCTGAGTACACCCGTCACCATCTCAAGCCGTCTTTGCAACTGTCCATCTTAAAACTTTGGCTAGTAACATTCTAATAGGTCAAGAGTACGAACAACAGATGCCACACGGAAACAATACAGGTTAAGATAAACATTCACTACAAAATAATACAGAATGCAACACATTGTAATGCAGGTTACAACACGTGTTTTCACAGAATCCAAGTAACTGAGACAACCCCTTTAATATCTATATTCTATATATTCTAATGAACCATCATGGCTAGATGACACCGCCACTAATGTGGGCCATGACATAACCCATGGAATGGTAATTATAGGGCCTTATGTCCAAATGCTCTACAAAGAGCAAAAACAAGGAGAACAATTCTGCAATACTTGAATATGCTACAAGTTGAATCTGACTTTCAAGGTCTATTTCATTAACTTCCATTGCTTGCCTGCCAGTGGTCCAAAAATCAAAAGGAAATGGTAAATTAACCAGAGAGTACCAGTAGTAAAAAAGTATTTATCCATGTCACAATTATGGGCAATGTGGACAATTCATCACAGGTAATAAGGTATTGCCGTGAAAAGTACATGTGACTCAATCAACCGTACATACATGCAGAAATGTCCGTATAGACCCATATATTGGGGGAAAAACTGAATGTAAGATTAAAACGTAGAATTAACAAACATAAGAGCAATACCGGGACAAGCAATCCCAAATCCACCGTGTGGGACAGGCAATCCCAAATCCACCGTGTGGGACAGGCAATCCCAAATCCACCGTGTGGGACAGGCAATCCCAAATCCACCGTATTTCAACACTCCCAAGAAAAAAGACACCTCATCAGCCAACTGTAGTTTCAGGCATTAGAGAGACTTAAAATGAAATGGGGAACACACCTCAAGTGAAAGCTACAATAAAACGAGGCACAATAAATTCAAAAGAATAAAAACTAGCTAACAAAGGCATTGTGTTTTCTATGACGCCTATACGTATGAAATTATAAAGTCTTTATCAGTCTTCTATTTTTCTTCTTATGATTTAGGTACTGGACTGTAATTTTTATAATGCAAGCTGCCATCCAGAATCGATGTCCGATTTGCACAGCTGAAATCCACTTCTTAAAAAAAAAATTAGAAGGCTCTTGGGAAAAGAGCTAAAACCGGGGGGGAAAAAGATGATTAATCACCCTAGTTGGAAAACCTTTCAGATGTAATGGAGCGATGACAATGCGTCAGGCATTAGGATAGTGGAGAACAGCACAACTGCTGAAGCAACAGAGTCACAGAGACTGCCACATATCCACCGCCATCGGGCTCGGGCATGCTAGCTTGCAATTCGCTCAATAACAAAGATAAACGCGGTGCAGCACTTCTAAAATATGGATCTAATAAAAGCTCGGCAAACATGTAATACCAACGAGTGACCTTAGCTCTATTCAACAAGTAACCTTTAGAAGAACCATGCAGATAAGAAGAACTAGAATTAGAAACAGCAACCATATAACTATTAAAGCCTGGAAGTATTCACTGGTGCAGCATGAGACCTGTACAAATAAACAAAACAAACAGAAGGAACATTCATTCTGCAGCGACAGGCTGTACATATCGTGTGGCTTGAAATTATAATTACAGAGCCTGGCGTTGGGGCGGCCACAAAGATAAGAGCGACAGCAACATAGATGTTTCCATTGACTCTAATTAAAGATGCTTATCTACTCACTGTTTGTCCTTAGTTCACGAGATGGTCGACAAACGGCTATAATGTGTTTATTATACCACTAGGTATTGTAGAGTCGCCCTGCGAGGTCTGATGGAGAATCTCGAATATCTAACAAGAAAAACAGCAGGAGGCAGCTGGAGTTCGTGAGCCAGACAGCTGGAGTTCGTGAGCCAGACAGCTGCAGTTCATGAGCCAAAACAGACTTTTCGAATCTTCCTGGAAGATTTTGGCAATTTGGGAACAAATCAGGTTTCGAAGGAAATATTTAATTTAGAGCACTGATTTCCTGAAAAACAGTTTGAACTAGAACTTCAAAGGATGCTTCAACTTCTGTTTTTGAATATACATTTGCAGGACCTCCAGATAAAAGAAGTGTATTAAACTCCTCGTGGTAAATGCAGCAATTGAGACCCCCGAGGTCACAGATTTGAACTGGTAAACGACAATTCAGTCATAGCTTAAGGCAGCCCAGGTTGAGTGGACGGTTGATTTCTGTATTGAGTGCCCTGACCACTGCATCATAATCGTCATCAGCTCTGATGCAGGGAGTTGTTCAAAGAGCTTGTATATTTCTTCCCCTGCATAGTGGAGCAAATGGGAACTCTTTATTGTACCATCAGTTTCTTTGTTGTTCGGGCGACTAATCCATGTTTTCCAGCATAGGGCGGCACTGGATAGGCCCACCAGTTCACTAAAAGTTTGCTGTGCCTTTGGTGGATTATGCGCTCGTGCAACACCCAGGGGCTGAGGGTCCGGCACCAGAATGTTGGCACATCCTTCTGCAGCATTGGCATCGTCTGCCAAGGACAGGAGTTGTCCAGCTCATGTCTGAGTCAGTTATGGCAGTGAGAGTGGCGATGTTCCGTTTGTGGTGACTCACTAGGGTGGGGCTCACATTCAGGGGATGCAACCATTATCAGCGGTGCACCCAGCTGTGCTTTGTTTCTGGTGACATCTGGTCTATAAGTGTTTGCTTACGAGCAGTAGGTAGTTGTTGACAAGATGTTGACGAGGGCTCTTGTCTGACACCTTGGCAGAGATTTGATGGCAGGTAGGGCCACGTGTCTGCCTTAGAGAGACCGGGATGCTTGGCCGGGTTCTCCTACGAGTTTGTTCCCACTTGCCTCCCTGGATGGGTTTTAGACTGAAGCTACTTGGAGCTGGATCTGGCGGTTCCAGCAGGGGGCTGCAGTCTGCTATCCTCACAGACAGAGCTCTGCTTAGCCATGTGTCTGGACAACAATGAGGGGCACTGAGAAGAAGCCACAGGAAGCTGGTGATGTGCACTGGCAGGCTGGGTGGCATGTCCCTCCCCTCCCCTACGGCATTGCAAGCCAATTCTGGGAGTAGCAGGACTTTGTCATGGGGTCCTTGCGGCCACTGTGGCGGTGATAGGTGACGCCTGAGAGCAGGATGGATAGCCCCCCTCATCGCCAGTGTAATGTGTTGTGCTAGGCTGGCAGACCAACATGTCAGAGCTCTAGACAGCAAAGCAGTGAAAAATAAAAACACAAGGACACACTGTAGTGATATCTGGGATGGGACACGAGCGGTCCCAGTCCCTTTTTAGGTTGAGCCTAGAAGCGCGCATTGCTTTGCAAGGCTTCTTGTAACTACTCTTAACTACTCTGAGTGGGTCTGTCTCCCCCCACGCATTGGGTTGGCTTTTGTGTGTGTCATTTTCCTATCGTAGCCTGCAAATGGCTAAAGGCGGGTGCATGTCCCACCTCTTCTGAAAAGGTACACTTCCACGGCGTTTCGCCTCAGGAGCGAGCAGCGGCGTTCTGGGCGGCAGGTGCAGTGCCTCCTTGTCTCGTGTGCCCGCCCCCACCACTCCTCGTTAAATGGCTCAATTAAGTGTAAAGTGTGCCTAATAAGTACTCGTGATTTTTCATTTAGTGTTGGTGAGCTGTCCTTGCTGCTCGCACGCCAGTGGTCTTTAGTATTAAAGTTTAAAGTTTACCTGCTCGTATTCTTAAGCCTCCTGTAAAGATATTGTTAGATCGCTGGACTTGGCGTTTGCTTATGGGCCCCATTTTAGGCTCATTTCAAACACCCATCACAGTGTGATCCTTTTCCCAGGGCCATTTCTACCATTAGGCAAGACTAGGCGACCGCCTAGGGCGGCAAAAGGGTTAGGGCGGCAAAAGGGGGAAACATTTTTTAATTTGAAGGCTGCAGCACCTGATTGCGAGTGCAAGCGCACCTGCTTGTACATGCTGCGCAGCGCTGAGCGCACTCTAGCGTTGTGGTGTGTGGAGCGGGCCGGCGGTACCAGTGTGTGGTTCCCCAGGGCTGTCAACCTTGTAGCGCGGGAAAGCTCTTCCAATGACGGCCATGGATCATTTAGCCAGTGACAATGACTCGCACGTCGCACTGTTGCAGCGTGAAACATCAAATTCCCCCTTCGTCACAGACCATAATACCTCAGCATCAAATTCACTCATATACATTCATTGGTGGGGCCCATAACACCAATACTTACTCTCAGTTGATCTGTTTTCTGAGGGAAATATGCTTCCAAATGCTGACAAGAAAGGAATACCTTTACCTTACTCTGAACACATTGACTTCAAACCTAAGATATCCCTCTCATAAGGAGATGGATCATTTAGTTGTATATGATTTTAGTGAATAAACTCATCTATCTACACATTACTTCTTTACCGTTATTCTCTTATTCAAATAATCAACACAACACATTTATCAATTAATCAAGTATTCTTTATCTAAGAAATATTGCAAGAAACATTAGAAATCATCATCATTTCAGAGCATCATATTTACCTATTCTGGCTAAAGTCGTCCTCTAAGTCAGTCAGTCAAGAAGAATTTTATTCAGCAAAGTTAGGCCGCAATTCAGTCTCTCAAAGATTCAGGATAACAGCTGTCCAGCAGTGTCACCGTCCTCTCCGTCCGCATAACGTCAGGAAATCGAGTTCGTCAAAGAAGAGCGAGCCATCAGCGATAGCGTTAGCGTTTGTCCAATTCCCTACCTACTTTTATAATGAAAATAATGTCAAAAAGTATCAAGATCGGGGTTTAGAAAGTCCTGATTGGTCCACTTGGGGTTGCGAGGTACAGTTCTCAGGGTGTCAAACGATGAAGTCATCAAACTTGCTAGTTCCGTTTTTTAAATCGAGCATTGTCTTCGGTATTGGATAGGTTCCCGGAGCGTCCTTGAAGGGTACATGTTCTCCCGGGGTCAGGTCCAGGCCACTGCTGCTGGCGGTGACGCCTGCGCACTTCACCCAGAACCTCGTGTTGTCGGGGCAGTTTAACGTCTCGTTCAGCCATCTTGTTTAGGCCGAAATGGTCAACTTAAGCAAAAGAAACACAAAAACGTAATTAAAACATAGAAATGGCTAATAAAAAGTTATCCCCATGCTAATACCCATATGTGTGTGTATTTATCTAGCAGAAGCAACACTCGGAGCGGTTCATACTCACTGAATAAAGCACAAATCACAAATACGTCACCAAAGCGATATATAACATACAATATTCTAGTTTTCTACTATTAATATGCGTACTCAAGTTAGTTCACAATTAATATAGCCATGCAAGGTGCAATTCCCACGTGTAATTCTTTTGTTAATATAATTGGTGAGTTATCACTTCAATTGGATTAATAATGTTACAATTAATTGATTATTCGGATTAATATAAACATGCAGAATGGGGGGTATACAACATTTTGTACTACCAGCTCCAGCAAACCCCCCTTTAGTGATTATATCACCACACTAATTAAAAAATTCGTATCCCTTTTAAGGAAATTTAAATTGATTTCTTGTTTCGTTCATATTTCAGTTTCCCCTGTTTCTTCTCTTTTGCAGTTTTATACATGCTATCCTTTAACTCTTCTAGTTCTATTTCTTCAAATTTTCTTTCTTGTTTCTCATTCCTTCTCCTTAAGTTTTCTCTTTTTATTCTTTTCTGGTTTTTATTCTTTCTACAACAAATACAACCTAGTCTAATTATTAATACTAAGGAAATCACACATGTTAATGGAAATAATATCTTACCTATAAATGTACTACCTAATTTTACTACAAAGTCTTTAATAGCTGATATTTTCTTACCAATCTTCTCCCAGACACCTTCAACCTCCAGTGGTACAATTTTGTCATGCACTTCTGTAATATTCTTAATATAAATTTTCAAATCTCTACTTTCGTCAAGAATGTAAGTACAACAATGTTGAACTTTCAGCATTCCGCAGACTCCACCCTCTTTTGCCAAGAAAATATCAAGGGCAAGTCGATTTTGCATTACCATAGCACGCATGGCAACCATTTCAGTATTCACCAATAAGAATCCTCCAGCGGTGCTTGTTGACAAGTGATCCACTACTGTTGAAAGTGTTCTAATTTTGTTCGCATTCAGAGATATTCCCACTGCGGGTATCAGTGCTCCAAAAATGTCACCCACAATTTCAGTCCAAGATTCTCTCTTACTACGTGCTAAATAACTACCTAAACTATGTACACCATCTTCTCCTCTATCCATGTGAAAAATCTTTGGAAAAACCAGGCCAACTTAACATGTGCCATATCAATGGTCTGGCAAACGATAATATACCCTGTTCCCACAAATAAAATACAGTCCTGGAAAGACTGGATCTCTTCCACCTTTAAATCCCCATCCTCCCATGATTTGGTATGTATCATGGCACTCACTATTTCCTAGAAAATAATTGTCATACGCCGTCTGATTCCTTCTTATACACAATTTCCCTTTCTGAGGCCAATCTAAAGCCATAGTTGGACCCGTTTCCCCTCTTAAGTGTTTCTCTGTTTCTACATCCCAAACTGTTTTCTCCACTTTCCCTTCTGAAGCATTTCTTTGCATTTTCAATCTCCTTTCTTCAACCATATCTAAAAATGTCTTCTCCTCTTTTTTTAAACTGCAAGTCAAGTTATTTCTAAATATATATTCTAAGGTTAGTTCTTTAGTCTCTAGGAAAAATTCACCTAATACCTTTGCAGGTTTTACCTTGTTTAGTTTGTTAATTGCTGGTACTTGTGAAAATATAGTATCTACGTCTGAAAAATAATACTCTAATTTTCCTGTTTGATAAAATAAACTAACTATTACACTACATGTTATTCCATATGTTACAGGAAGGTGATGATAAGTCACTCCTTCAGATACTGATGCAGGTAATTGCATACATATGTAGCAATCCCTTACGTCCATTGTTTTTACATATTCATATAACAACTTTGAAAACACGTTGTTAGAAAAATCTGTTATTGACCTATCTTTATGTAAATAGTTTTTATCTATTCTAGTTGGAACTACCTTTTGAACTTTCCCTATATTAGTTATGTTATCACTATGTCCTTCTAATGTATCTACAGTAACTTTGAATGAAATTAGTAGAGCGAGAATACTCCAAAGAAGCATTAATAATCCTGTACAACAACAACACATTTTGCACCATCCTCTAAGGAAGGTACATCTACTTTTGCTACTTTCTATGTTTGCCATCTTTCTAAAATGAGCCGTGTCTTTTGACTTAACCTCTTCTACTTCACAACTAGTTTCTAACCCAAGGCTTCTAAGCACCTACGTGGTTCTACCAGTTTTTGGCTTTTTCAGTATTTTATTGTCTTTCCATCAGTAATTTCTTATCTCATTCAGTTTGGCATCTCATCATCTTTCACTTTCCTTTCGTTTTCAGCATACAGGTTGTCCTGAACATCCGCTTCGGACAAGATAACTCTCAGGATTTCCGATTCTTCGTCTTTCTCAACCACTTCCGGTACAACCACCTCTGGATTTCCTTGGCTATCCGCCTCTTCCTTCACTTCAGGCAGGGTCACATATGTCCATTCCGGCAATTTATTCTTCTGGTTAGGTTTTCTTGTTCGTTTGTTTTCTTTGACTACTGTTTGTTCTTCTTCTTTCGATTTTTCCTGACTCGTTACTTCATTCACCTGTTCAGCTCATGGCAAATTTACACGTGTCAGTCGATATCTCAGTCTCTTTATTTTGTTTGGCCACACCTGGTCTTTTGCCGCTCTTTTCAATTTACTCCCTTTATCATTCTTTTCAGTTCTCCAAGCTTTCTTTCTCAGAACTCGGCCTTCTGGTATTTCATCTTCGCTTCCCTCAGACTCTGTTTCAACTTGCTTTTTACCTTCAACAAGTTCTTTTTCCACCTCTTCTTTTGTTTTCCCTACTTCTGTCCCCCCTTGAATCTCCGTCACGCAATCTTCCTACTGACTACTTGTCCCTGTTTCTAACTGGATGTTGGAGTTACCTACGCCTCCTCGGGGGTCTTCCGCAATAATCTTTCCCTCTCTCTCTGTATCTGGCACCTGTCCATCTAAAGGTGTTGTTTCAGGTGGAATTTCTCTCAATCTTTCATCTGGCACTTCCTTCTCACGGATTTCTTTTATTGTCTCGCCACTTTCTTTTTCTTTGTTCCTCCTTTGTTCTTTCTTGGACGAATGTGCTTTTTTTTCTGTCTCTGAGTCTGAACTGGATTCAGAAATCTGTAACCTTTTCCTCAGGGAGTTACTTCTGGGGACCAAAGTTAACCTTGGCTCTGTCTCCCCCCTTTTAGAGTTTTCTCCTTCCTTATCTTTTGGCTCTCCGTCATCTGACTCAGTACTGGATTCTGATTCATCAAAATACTCCTTTTCTTTACAGTCAACTGGATTTGGAAATCTCAAAGTATGACTTGCATGGATCCAGTTCTTCAATTCAGCACACTTCACAGCTGTTGTTGTAGTCAAAATGACTTGCCTTAGTTTTCCCCACCTGGGAACCAAACAGTTTCTTCTTCTGTGTACTTTTATCCTTACCCAGTCCCCTGGGCTTAGATCATGAGCTGGCTTCTTTTCAAGAGTGGTGGCATCCGCTCCAACCTGATGAAACACAGAATGAACTGCATCAGCCAGGCTTTTACAGTACTCCAATACCATGTCATCAGTTATTGTCATCAGCTTGTTGACTGGTATAAATACATGTCTCATTGCGCGTCCCATGAGGATCTCATGAGGACTCAAACCAGTAGTTCTGTCGGGTATTGATCTAATAGTCATGAGTACTAGAGGCAAGACATCGGGCCATTTCATACCTGTGGCTAAACACATTTTCCCTATTCTGTTTTTGAAAGTACCATTAATTTGTTCTACTACACCAGAAGCCTCTGGTCTATAGGCACAATGCAGTTTTTGTCATACATTCAATGCTTCACAAATCAGTTTTATAATCTCATTATGAAAATGTCCTCCTCTGTCTGATTCAATTGTTACTGGGAACCCAAACTTAGGTATAAATTCCCTCAACAATAATTTTGCCACCGTCATTCCATCATTTCTTCTTGTTGGGAACGCCTCTACCCACCTGGAGAATAGGCACACCATCACCAAAACATACCTCAACCTGTTACAAGGAGGCATCTCAATGAAATCTACTTGCATTCTGGTGAAAGGCCCTCCCTCTCGACCTATTGTTCCTAGACTCACCACTGTTTTCCTTCCTGGATTGTATTGCTGACAAATTAGACATCTTTGACAAATACTTTCCGCCACAAGCCTGAACTTGGCATTATACAAAGTTTGTTTAAAAGACCTAATCATGGCGTCTCTCCCTATATGTCCCTGTCAATGATACATCCGTGCCATGGCAGACATCATGCTATCAGGCATAACTTGTCTTCCATCTCGATAGACCCACACATGATCTTTCTCTCTTGGTGCACATCCGCTTTTACCCACTGTTTTACTTCTTTCTCTCCTGCTTCTTCCTGCAATTGTCTTACCTCATCCCATGTTCCCACAGTGTTAGTAAACATTGGGAAACAAGAAATCGACTCTTTTTCCTTTGCCCGATTGATTGAATTCTGATTTTGTGCACAATATTGCGCCATGTCATTTGCAAACTTATTTCCAGTTGCAATGTAATCACCACTGCGACTATGAGCAGCACATTTTACCACAGCCAATTGCCTAGGCAGCTGTATAGCCTCAAGCAACTTTCCAACCACTTCAGCATTCTTAATGGGAGTTCCACTTGAGGTTAGGAAACCTCTTTGTAGCCAAATTTGGCCGAAATCATGGACCACCCCGTAGCCATACTGGCTATCAGTTATCACAGTCACTCTCACACTTTTCCCGATCTTACATGCTCTGGTCAGGGCAATAAGTTCAGCTACTTGGGCCGACCTTTCACCTTTCAAATAGGATGCTTCCATCACTGCTGCAAATGTACATACCGCATATGCTGCACTCAGCACTCCATCATCTGTTCTCAAACAAGATCCATCAACAAACATGACATAATCACTTTCTGGCAAAGGTTCATCTTTTATGTCAGGTCTTGGTTTTGTACAGAAATCAAGTACATCCAAACAATCATGATCTGCTTCATCTCTTACCTCCACATGCGCTACATCAGGCAACAATGTTGAAGGATTCACATTCACACATCTCACAAGACTCACATTTGTTGCACCCAAAATGACCTTTTCATACTTAGTCAGTCGGCTGTGCGTCATATATTGAGTATGACTCCTTGTTAAAAGAATCGCCACATCATGAGGTACAAACACTTTCACAGGGTATCCCATCACAATTCCTTCACTCTGTTCCAAACTTCGACATGTAGCAGCTACTGCTTTCAAACACCCAGGAAGGGCTACAGCTACTGGGTCCAACATGGATGAAAAATACGCAATTGGTTTCCTCAGTTTTCCATGCTTCTTTACTAGAACAGAGAGCGCACATCCATTTCTCTCACTGCAATACAACTCAAACTCCTTATCATATCATAGTCAGGCATACCTAATGCAGGCGCTTCACACAATCCTTCTCTCAACTTCTTGAATGCTGCCAACTCCTCTTTGTTCAAATCAATAGGATCTCTCATATCACTTCTTGTCAGATGTACCAAAGGTTTTGCGATCAATGAAAAATTGCCTGTCCACTGACGACAATATCCAACCATTCCCAGAAACATTCTCACTTCTCTTTGGGTCATTGGTGGACTCATTCTCTTTATGATCCTGATTCTGTCTATGGTTATTTTCATGTGTCCTTTCTCAATGCTGTGTCCCAAATATTGGACTTCTTTCTTACAAAACTGTAATTTCGATGGTGACACTTTTAATCCTCCATCTGCCAAATGATTCAGCAAAGCTACCGTGTCTACCTCACAAGCTTCACGAGTTTTCGATGCCACAAGTAGGTCATCGATATACTGGACTAGTACTGAATTTTCAGGCATTTCCAAACTCTCCAAAGACTTTTTCAATAGCTGATTAAATATTGAGTGGCTTTCCGTATACCCCTGTGGAATTCAGCACCACGCCTAAATACGCTCGCCAAGACGAAATGCAAAAATTTGCTGACTGTCATGATGCAATGGGATGGAAAAAAAAGCATGGCACAAATCAATCACTGTGTACCATTCTGCGTCATGAGGGATCTGATATAAAATCAAAGATGGATTCGGTACAATGGGACAACATGGTACAACAATTTTGTTAATCTTTCTCAGACCTTGCACTATTCTGAACTTCCCACTAGGCTTTTTCAGTCCCATTATTGGTGAATTACATGGGCTACTCATTATTTCTCTCAAAATTCCTTGTTTTATCATTTTCTCAATCACAGGAGTAACTCCTTCGATTATTTCAGGGGTCAATTTATATTGTGGGACATTTGGATAACATACTCCTTCTTTTACAGTTATTTTTACTGGATCTACATTCCTCATTAATCCTAAGTCTTCTCATGTAAAGTCCCAAACTTCTGCTTTTACTGATTGATTTAATTCTTTTGGTAATTCATCAGGGTTAAATACAGCATAGGTTCCTGTAACCTCTTTCTCTCTGTTTGCCATTGTCATTTTATACAACACATCATCATCTGGTGTTTCAAAGGCTATTCCATCTGGAGTACAAAATATAGTGCAATTCATTTTGCACAATAAATCTCTACCTAACAAATTCACAGGACTGGTATCGCACACTACAAATCTGTGCATTTCAGAAAATTTCCCTATTCTAACTTTCACTGGTTCTGTAAGGTAAGTTTTAATCTGTCTGTTGGACACACCAACTAATTGGATCGTTTCATCCGAGAGAGGAAGATTCTTGACATCAGCTGATCTGTTGATCGAGTAGCACCAATATCTACTAGGAAAGTAATATTTTCTTTATTAACTTTTCCATCTACAAATGGGCCTGTCTGGTCTACTTCTAGAGTTGCGCCAAGTACGCACTCTTATTCCTGCCTTCGGCACCGTCAATAACCCTCTTCTGAATCGCTTTCATCGCGTTGCAGCCAATACTGCGAAGCAGCGCTAGCGCGTTGCGGCTTATTTACCTGTTCTTCGTTGTAGAATCCATTCTCCTTAATATACTTCTGGCAATTTTTGTTCTGTGGAAAAGGTGGTTTTGGCACCTGATTCTGTTGTGTTACACCCTGCTGTTGTCGTTGCTGTTGACCACTCACCTCATTCTGCACCTGTTGATTCAAGGATGAATTTTCATCGTTAGTACTTGGTGGATTCTTACACTCGGATTTCCAATGCCCTATCCTACCAATTATGACACGGAAATTTCTTCTTAGCTTCCTCAGGATTCCCTTTATTTTTCCCAGGATTAAATCTTTGTTTTGACCCAGCTTGTTCCACTAATTGTGCTTCCTGTCTCTCTGCTACTTTTACCTGTGCCCACATTGCTTTCTCTTTGAGTTTTCGCTGTTTTGCTTCAATTCCATCACTGAAATATTTAGCATGTCTTAATACTTCGTCTATTTTCTTATTTTGCCAATCTACTGTATGCTGTTTTATCATTTCACTAATTTCTGGACGAAGACCATATACAAATCTGTATACAAAATGACTCAAATCCTTGTCACTCAAATTTTCATATCCACTGAATTGTTTAAATGCTAAAATGAACCTCTCATAATAGGCATGTACTGAGTCTTTGCTTTCCTGATGTGTTCTGTCAATTTTCACCCAATCTGTCTTCAAAAATGCCATAACCTGTTCGTATTTCTACATTACCTCGGGGTCTGGAGCTCCTGTCTTAGGATCCCTTGGGTATTCCTGTGTCGGCCAATCTATTACTATTTTATATTCTGTCCATAGATCTGCTGGTACGATTATGTCAAACAAGCTATTCAGATCGATCCACAATAGTTTGGATAATTTCACAAATCTGTCCACCTGTCTATACCACTCGATGGGTTTTTCACGCAGTCGAGGGAAGTCATTCGTAAATGACAAAATATCCTGTCTAGTCCATGGGACATGCACATATCCTCCTCCCGGAATCTCTCTCATAGGGTATTCTGTCACAATCTTCTCTTTCTCTCTCACAGGATAAGCTGAAAACGTTTTGTCTGAAACTTCGTCTCGTTTGCGATACCATCTGCTCTTCCATTTGTCCACATCTCCCCATTTTCTCAATAAAATAATTATTTCCTTAATCTGGCCTATTTGTCCTGTGGTATTCATGTTTTCAATGTCTTTTTCTAGTGAAATCTACTCGATAGGGTTTCTGTGGGGCTTTTACCTTTTCAATATCAATACCCATCTCATTGGCCACTTCTTCTAATCTTTCATGAAGACTCTTTGCTCTCCACGTTACGCTTTTGCACAGAAATAACAACTCCTCATCTTGGTAAGTTTTTAACTTCTCTGTCGGAATAGTTCCTACTATTAGTTCTTCCAATACCTTTCGTAATTTGGCTATGTCTATTGACTGGGATTCCTTGTCTTTCTTTTGCAAGCTTCTCAACCATTCACTCAACTCCTCTGTAGATGGTCCTACTGGCTTCTCTACATTTCCTTGTCCAAAATCTTTTTGAGTTTCTGACATTGTCTCTATCATCATCATACGTTTCTCTGCACAGTTTTGACCTATAAACGGGTTATTTGAAAAATGTTGTTCAATCATACTCATAGTCTGTCTCCATGGATTCTCACTCTGACTCATTCTTGGTTGTTCAACCGGTTTATTACTTTTATAAGGAACTGTCAAACAATGTTCACTGTCTTTCTGCTTGTCAAAAATAGGCATTACTGGACCTATCGTTACTGGTACAGTTACTGCTTCCAAATTCTTAGTCAATTCTCTTATTTTCTCAGTTAATTCTAGGGTTGTTTTTGCTAATTCTGCTGAATTTTCTCCATCCAATTTTCCTCCAGACTTCTTTTCTACCTCACTAATGGAATTGTTTCGTCCTTATTCTTGGAACTCTGGTTCCGATTTTATGATTCGTACTGTTTCTTTCATTGGGGCACTAGCAGTTAATATTTCTAGTTCTGGTCGGTATGGTGGTGAATTCTTATAGAACATATCATCAAGTACATCATCCTCTGATTCATTCACTCAATACCCTCTCGATTCCACATTATGCCTCTTTTCTACACACTTTCGTCCTTCATTCTCTCCTGCAGTTCTTGCGGGAAACAAACCCTCAGTCATACTCGCATTTCGCCACCTTCTCATTCGATCATCATGCGTCTCATGTCTTTATGATCTGCCAAACAGGTACCTATATCCTCTACCATTTCTCTGTCTTTCTCGTCATGCATTTCGTCTTCCCACTCCGTCAAAGGTCTAGGTCTCGGTTCTAAATTCATCATTTTCTCTCTCAAATTTCTCAAAACAGCCAAATTAAATGAACCATGCTCTGGAAAAGCCAACACTCCATCCTTTTCAGTGTATTTGACCCAATTATCTAGCCAAATGCAGGTGTGATATCCATATTTTGCAACCATTAAGGATGCAGGGGTTTTCGGTGGAGGAAGTAACTGTCCGTCCCTAGTTATGATCAGTTTGTCCTTCTTAAACCACTTCTTAATTTGACCAAACCATGACTTTTTCTCCTTTTCTGGTGGATCGTAATACATTTTCCTTTCTTTCGTGTCTCAATGGTTTCTCCTTACGACTGTACCGCTATTCTGTCCAATTGCAGCGCGACTCACACTAACGCACCAATCCGGAGCTTCTATGTCACTGTCACAATTCTCAAATCCCAGCGCGACTCACACTAACGCACCAATAGGGAGCGTTTACGTCACCCTGTATCTCTCCATTCCTAGCGTGGCGCACACTAACTCACCAATCCGGAGCGTTTCACGTTTCTGACCATCTGTCCAATCCCAGCACGGTCGTTCTGACGTCAGCAGCCGCTGCGGCAGCTCCTGCTCCTGTCTACCCCTCCTTTACAAATCTACTCAGCAAGTTTTTGTTTCAATTTCTACAATTCTGTTAGTAACAACATAAGAACGCCACCATTGTCCGCTTCGCTAATCAAAGAATAGCAATAGACCTTTCTCACGAGAATTCCGTCTTTCCCGAGAGCAGCGCATACCTCTGCCCTACTACAGAATCGTTACTTCCGTTGATAAAGTAGCACATCCCTCTACTTCACCCTTCTAACAAACATTAGCTAACCATTTCTCCAGATTTAAGACACATAGTTGGAGACCCAATGCTCCTGAGAAATAAAACTAGAGTTTCACAATTAACCCGAATGTTTTAACATCCACGCACTTTCACACAAGAAAAAGTACATTCACACAGAATCCTGTCTTTCCAGAGAACAGAGAACAGACTGTTCTACTACAGAATTATGACATACATTAACAAAGCAGCGCTTACCTCTCCTTTGTCCTTCTATCAAGGTCAGAGAGTACCTATCACCTTTCCAGTGATAAGCGTTATCGGAATGCCAATTGGATCCCTGGTACCTAAGACCAGAATTTCACAGGTAACCTTCGCTATCATACACACTTCTCTCACACAGAAAATGTCTCTATTGGCAACACACGGCGATGTCACCGAATCAAACCCAGACAATGCGTCGTGCAACTTCAATCGTCACACGTTTCTCCTGTGTACCTACAGGATAACAACAATTCTGTCTTTCCCAAGAACAGCGTTTACCTCTGCTCTACTACGGAACCGTTACAACCGTTACAATGCCAATTGGATCCCTGGTACCTAAGACCAGAATTTCACAGGTAACCTTCGCTATCATACACACTTCTCTCACACAGAAAATGTCTCTAATGGCAACACACGGCGATGTCACCGAATCGAACCCAGACAATGCATCGTGCAACTTCAATCGTCAAACGTTTCGCCTGTGTACCTACAGGATAACAACAATTCCAACTTTCCTGAGAACAGCGCTTACCCCTGCTCTACTGCGGAACCGTTACAAACTTCCGACTTCCTACATCCCAGAAGCCGTGCAAACAACATAAAACTCAACACAACTCACCATAGAGTGTTAGTACATAAACCAATATCAATAACCAATAATCAATAAGCTATTTACAAGCAATAATCACCAAACCAAACCAATAAAAACCATCGTCTTGCTACCTGAAAAACTGTTGCAGCGCGGAACATCAAATTTCCCCTTCGTCACAGACCAAATACCTCAGCATCAAATTCACTCAAATACATTCATTGGTGGGGCCCATAACACCAATACTTACTCTCAGTTGATTTGTTTTCTGACGGAAATATGCTTACAAACGCTGACATGAAAGGAATACCTTTACCTTACTCTGAACACATTGACTTCAAACCTAAGATATCCCTCTCATAAGGAGATGGATCATTTAGTTGTTGTATATGATTTTAGAGAATAAACTCATCTATCTACACATTACTTCTTTACCGTTATTCTCTTATTCAAATAATCAACGCAACACATTTATCAATTAATCAAGTATTCTTTATCTAAGAAATATTGCAAGAAACGTTAGAAATCATCATCATTTCAGACCATCATATTTACCTATTCAGGCTAAAGTCGTCCTCTAAGTCAGTCAGTCAAGAAGAATTTTATTCAGCAAAGTTAGGCCGCAATGCAGTCTCTCAAAGATGCAGGATAACAGCTGTCCAGCAGTGTCACCGTCCTCTCCGTCAGCATAACGTCAGGATATCGAGTTCGTCAAAGAAGAGCGAGCCATCAGCGATAGCGTTAGCGTTTGTCCAATTCCCTACCTACTTTTATAATGAAAATAATGTCAAAAAGTATCAGGGTTTAGAAAGTCCTGATTGGTCCACTTGGGGTCGCGAGGTACAGTTCTCAAGGTGTCAAACGATGAAGTCATCAAACTTGCTAGTTCCGGTTTTTAAATCGAGCATTGTCTTCGGTATTGGATAGGTTCCTGGAGCGTCCTTGAAGGCTACATGTTCTCCCGGGGTCAGGTCCAGGCCACTGCTGCTGGCGGTGACGCCTGCGCACTTCACCCAGAACCTCGTGTTGTCGGGGCAGTCACGTTTAACGTCACGTTCAGCCATCTTGTTCAGGCCGAAATGGTCAACTTAAGTAAAAGAAACTCAAAAACGTAATTAAAACATAGAAATGGCTAATAAAATGTTATCCCCTTGCTAATATCCATATGTGTGTGTATTTATCTAGCAGAAGCAACACTCAGAGCGGTTTATACTCACTGAATAAAGCACAAATCACAAATACGTCACCAAAGCGACATATAACATGCAATATTCTAGTTTTCTACTATTAATATGCGTACTCAAGTTAGTTCACAGTTAATATAGCTATGCAAGGTGCAATTCCCACGTGTAATTCTTTTGTTAATATAATTGGTAAGTTATCACTTCAAACGGATTAATAATGTTACAATGAATTGATTATTCGGATTAATATAAACATGCAGAATGGGGAGTATACAAAATTTTGTACTACCTGCTCCAGCAGCACCACCCTCTCTATCGGCGCGTGGGGGGACGGACTGTGTGTGTCGGCTCGGATGAGGAGATCGCAAAGTTTCTTTCTCTTGCTGATTTTTGCTGCGTGACGGGGAGAAGTTGAGCGTGGCCCGCTGGGAAAGGGCTGGCAGGCCGCAAGCCAGAAACAGAGCTTTCACAAACGCCACCATTCCCTCCCCTTCCCACTCTCCGTCGTATGCAGATACTACAAACTTGTGCTGCAAAACCCCATCCCCACCAAATGGAACTGGGTCAGAGCACTACTGGGTAAAGCCCCTCTCAGGAAAGTGGCCGAGGGGCTGCAGAAGTGATTCAGCGAGATCTATTGATGCAAGTGCAGCAAGCCTGCCCTTGGAGGGAAGCTCGCTGCTGGAGACGGGCAGTGTAGGCTACTGCGGTTGAGTGTCTCTGAGTTGGCCCCATGCCTGCCTGCAGTAAGCTCCGAAGATGGCACTTTGGGAAAGCGGTAACTCTGTTCTAGCCACACAAGGATCAGAGTCCTCCAAAAACCAGCAAAACAGGCACTCAGGTGCTTGCGTCTGATCTTCCGACTCCGCCAACGCTTGGAGACGACGCACTGCCCTGCCATTGGCACCTGGCATCTGACCTAGTTGGTCCTCCGAGGCTCAGGGTGACGTTCCAAGGCCAGTGAGCAGAGACTGTTTCCTGTAGCACTGCAGTGAAGCTGGTCTTCCATTTGCACGTTGTATCCCTGCGAAAGAAATTATCATTCAGCAAAGGCAAGTAAGTTGTTGGCCTCTTGCATGTGTGCCGCCAAGAGGAGTGTTTGTCTGCGTGCGTGCGTGTGTTTACTTAAGATGGCGGTTCCGGGCACGCACACAGTGGCATGGTTTGAGAGGATTTCTTGCATCGAGTGCAGACGGGTATTTGACTATGTTTCACACACTCTTCTTTTTAGTAGCTCTTTGAAGTTATTGATAGTGACCTTCTGAGTGCCCCAAACTGTAAGGTGTTCATGGTAGAAGTGGAGTGTTCCAGGTCACACCTTGTGGCCAACACCTCAGTAAGTATTGTTTATACCCACAACTGAGAAGTAGAGTGCACAGAACATTTGTAAGCTGATTTTAATATGTACCAAACGCATTTCAGATATTAGTGTTACAATAGCCATTGTATTCCAAGTTATCATGTTAGTTATGTTTTTGGGGTCTGCTGACCTAAGTTTCATGGAAAAAGTGCAACCCTTACACCCACATGAGTGTCAGAGGGATATCACCGCAGACTCTGAGTTAAACACAGTTGTCTTCTGTCTGCCAACCGAGACTCGGAAACATGATTGGAGACGTAGAGGGAAATGCAGAAGAAGGTTATACAGTCACTAAAAAGGGCTGAAATTTGGAATGGGTAAAAAGGAACATTTTAGGGTACATAAATGTGATCTGATCTAGATAGAAATAAAAAATGTTTGTGAAGGGACAGTTCATTAGCAGTAATAATTCTGAGCGTGGAGTTTGGAGTCTTGTTTAAAAAAAAGCATTCCTTATCAATTTCAGACAATGTTATTTCCTTCACGTATTTTATTTTTTTAAATTCTTTTTTATTGAACATAACTACAGGCTTCAAATCAGAATCATATACAAATTGACATGGCAGGAGAAACTTTTATCACAAGAATCGCACATCTCACATATTTTGTTTTGCTTGGTAGTAAAAGGGAGGGGGCAGCATTTTTCAATTCTTGCCTAGGGCGGCAAAACACCTAGAAACGGCCCTACCTTTTCCCTTATGTTGCTGGAACACTCAACGGCTGGGTATTGTCTAGTTTGCTGCCCTGCTCTTTTTGGTAGGCTTCTTATGTTGGGCATGCGTGGAGTGCATGTGCAATAGAGAGGGCCACGTGGAAACATTAACAGGGCAGTGACCCGTCGTACTTTGGGACTGGTGTCCAACCTAAGGTTGGAGCATTCAGCAGGCTCTGAATACAAGTGACAGCCTGGGTAAAATGTGCCTCCCATTTTTTTTTAACTACAGAAAATTATTTTCAGGTTGTACCATACTGCACATGTAACTGACCGTAAACCTCTCCAGTGGTTGCTCTCAAGCCTTGGTTGGTTTCCTGATCGCAATGCGTTTGCTGTTGTGTTGCACTAATCTGCCACTATCAGATTGTAAAAAAGGAAAATATTTACCCGTAGTTATGGGCATTTTCTGTAAAAAGGTGATTTTAAAAAATGTCCTGTTTGGGTTGCGAGGTACTATGGTAGTTGATGTAAAACTTTTGGAGGGAACCCATGATACCGGCAATCTGAACTGCTTGCATTAAAATCTGTTGTGTGCGTGACTTTAAATCCACGTAGTTAGCGCTTAGTTGTATTAGCCTCCATCTAACCCAGCAGCGTGTTTGTTGTCTGAGGTAGCCATGGTAGGCCTTCCCTTGCTGACTAGCCATTTAACACTTAAGTATGTTAACTGATACATCGCTCGATGCACATTGTCGATGCCTGTCTACAAAAAATAATGCACCAGGCCTTTTATTTTTAGCGCCTGTTATCCTGTTAAGTACATAAAAAATGTTTTGCTTGCTAAATTAGCAGCAGGCGTATGCTGCTATAACCCACCTATACGCGAGTCTTGCTGTTTACATGAGGTGATTCCCAGTTCTAGTCTCGCTGCCTGTACCATTCCACAGTGTTTAATAGATATTTTTAAATACTCTAGGGTGTATTTCTAATGGGACAGAATGGTACAGAGTAAACTCTCTCCATAGAGTAAACACTGTTAACAGTACCCACTTTTCTACTCACATCCACTTTATTTCTTAATGTAGGTTCAGTGATTGTGAGGGTTTTGAAACAAGTAAAGAGTGTCCATAGTAGGGCATTAGGTATATAACAAGGCTTGAGTATCTTGAGGAACTTGGTTTTCCCTGAACAGTTGTATACAGATTGATCACTGTGTGCAGGACAGGTTACCCTTTCATCAGTGGTTCACAGTCAATATGAGCTTGGCTACCCATGAAGTGTATGGTATAGGGCTAATGTTACAAATAACACAAGTCTGCTTTACCTATGGGGGCTTTGGATGTATGAAAGCAGTAAAGATGCTTCTTATTATTCTGAGCTCTCTTGCACTTACATTCATAGCTCTAATGATATACACATTTAAAGAGCAATCTGTACAAAAGAAGTTTGAATTATGTCATCATTGATACCATCAGTAATCTCATCAATGATGTCATTTGAGATGTCATCAGTGATGTCATAAATAATGTCATCAGTGATATCATATGTGAGGTCATAAGTAGTGCATGGCGGGGGCTCAAGTTATAGTTATCTAAGACTGGTGATTTTTTGTGGTTTTGTTTTAGTTCAAAACATTAATTTTGTCTCTGACAAATTCACCTAACTAAACCGTTACTTTAAACTTTTTTTTTCAGTGAATATATATGTGTGTATGTGTGTGTGTATGTATATATACGCGGCGTCCTTGTCTGCGAATTAAATAAACTCACCTGCAGAAATTGATCGTGTGGGCTCGACTAAATCTGTTTCGCTGGATTTCGATTCCTTGGGTATATATATATTCACTGAAAAAACCATAGGTTTCACACACGTTATAGTTAGGAATTTGCATTTCAAAAACCTTGCAAATTCACTGAAAAAACCAAAGGTTTCACAGACGTTATAGTTAGCTGGACATTTCACTCGTAAAAAACCAATGAAATTCCCCCGTTATAGTTAGTTCAGCTAACTATAACTCGCGCACCCGCAATCCACTGCTGATGACGTCACATATAACATCACTCATGACATGGTCACTGACATCACTGATGACATCTCAAATGACATCACTGATGACATCACTGATGACATCATCCAGTGAATGTGTGTTTTTCTGAAAATTAAATATGTTTTATATATGTATATCTCAAGGTCGATGGAAGAATAAATGGGTATATAAGTGTCTAAATGGATGATTTGTTTTTGAAAAATTGATTGGGTAACTGACTGATTAAGTGTATCATAGTGAATACATGGCTTAGTGAGTAATGTTTAAATATGTAAATATCTGTAGCAGTCTCTCACTTTGTGTATAAGTGGCTGCATGGGTTGGTGAGTAGCTACATGAGTGTTCATATAGGTTATTAGTTTTTTTTTTTGAGTATCAGTCTGAGTGTCTGCATGGTTCGGTGGGGGGTATTACGTAGTGCATAGGTGCATGAATGAGTGACTCACTGTTTGTATGTGTTGAAGACAGCATGTGTGCAGGACTGTATGGGTGGATGAGTGTGTGTATGGGTGTGTTAGTGAGTGAATGACTGTCTCAATAGTGTCTTTATGAGTAACTACATATGTTTTAAACTAGTATATGTGACTATTGGTGTATATAAGTGAGTATATGTGCGAGTGAGAGATTGAAAGAGTTCCTGTATGAATAAGTATGTGTTTCTATAAGTGATTGTTTAAAAGACTAAGTATGTGTAAGTTTCCGTAGAAGTAAGTGTGGTGGTGTGTGTATAGCTGTATATGCAAGTAAATGGATGTTTGATTCTTTATTAGCATGAGTGACTATGTATGTGAGTAACTCTATGGATGAGTGGCATTATGTAACAGGATGTATAGGTGTATGAGTACATATGATGAGTGAGTACATGTATGAGTGACTGTATAGGACTTTTGGTGAATGAGTGGATGTGTATGTGGATCTTACAATTACTGAATAGGTTGTTGTAACTGGTATTGGTATGTCCATTGTTTTGAAAATTTTAGTCTCTTTTTTTGAATGTGTGTTTCAAAGGTTATATTAGGGTGAGAGGAGGTCTGCCACTCTATCACAAGGATGATGTCATCAGTGATGTCATCAGTGATGTCATTTGAGATGTCATCAGTGATGTCATGAGTGATGTCAGTGACCATGTCATGAGTGATGTTATATGTGACGTCATCAGCAGTGGATTGCGGGTGCGCGAGTTATAGTTAGCTGAACTAACTATAACGGGGGAATTTCATTGGTTTTTTACGAGTGAAATGTCCAGCTAACTATAACGTGTGTGAAACCTATGGTTTTTTCAGTGAATTTGCAAGGTTTTTAAAATGCAAATTCCTAACTATAACGTGTGTGAAACCTATGGTTTTTTCAGTGAATTTGTATGGTTTTTTAAATGCTAATTCTTATATTTAACGTGTGTGAAATCATTTTTTTTTTTCTTTTTGCAAGGTTTTTTAAATCTTTTTTTTTTACTTTATATTCTCTTTAAACACTATGGTAACATTTTTAAAATTCTGCAATATATAATTTTTCACCTTTTTTTTAACCAAACAGGTAAGATATAGTAGTATAACATAGTGAATCTTTTTTTTCTTTTTTTTTTTTTTTTTTTTTACGTGCACGTACGGTAAGCTTACCGTAAGCGCACGTTTTGCTTTACGTACGTAATATTTCTACTCTGTTTGCGTATGGTTACGCAATTTACGTAGACGTCCGTACTGCTACGCGACGCGTAAGCGCATACGTTACATGCGCACGTTACGCGGAAGTGTTGGAGAGTGCCTGTTATGCGCATGCGCGTGTCTTTTATACGCGCATGCGTACTTTTACCGTAAGCGCTCCGTAAGCGCTCCGTAAGCGCTCCGTAAGCATAACGTACGCGCACGGTTGGTCATGTGATCAAGAAACAGCACTTTTGATTGGTTTAAAGTACTTTCAGTTCTAGAACTCTCCTACACCACACCCATTACCCTCATTTCTGCTTGTTATCCCTTAGGAGAAGGAGCTGAGTTGTCTTTGTGATACGATGGCAGAACAGCAGTCCTCTTCTGAGAGTGAGCCAGGTAGCAGCATCATCAGAGAGAGAAGGAGGAAACAAAAGACTTCTTTTGTATGGGAATATTTCACCTATCCAGAGGGGCAGAAAAAGGTAAATGCTCCTTTAGTCACCTGCTCACTTTGTGAGCGTGTCTTATCTAGAGGGAATCCTAGGAAGAAGTATTCCTTTGGAAATCACTCTATGGTTAGACACATTAAGGATAAACATCCCAGGACTTATGCTAGACATACTGGAGAAACATCTCCAGTAAGTCACCCAAGCACACCTGCAGATGCTCAGCCGAGTACTTCTTCGGCAGCTCAGCCGAGCACTTCCTCTGCGGTGGGAGCATCACCCTTTTCTGGTCCTCTGGATATAAACCCTCCTTTTGGGAGGGTTACAATGAGGTGCACAAGATGTCATGGCCTAATTGTTCATGCGGAGACCAGTGTTTCCCTCATAAACAATAGGATAGACCAGCACATCTGTGGTCCTTGTTAGTATTCCCATTCTTTCTTTCCTCTTTCCCTTTATGAACAGAACGGTTCTTTTAAGAGCCAACCTTACTTCTTAACTTTGTTTTAAATTTTTTAATTGACTTTTTTTTTTTTTACCGTGCGGTACGCGCATTTTTTTTTTTTTAAAAAGAACCCCCAAAAATGTTATCAACCTACAAGGTCCATGAGGGACTACTACAGAAAAGAAAAAAGCATAGAGAAGAGTAGTGAAAAAAGTGAGCATTAAAGTAAATGTGTGATAATTCCTGAAATTTCACACTTACCTGACAAAGAAAATAACTAAAAGAAAAATAAGTGATTTATTTTACTTGCTGTAAAGAAGTTTATTTTTATATTTTTCCTTTCTCAATCTGTAAAAAAAGAAAAATGTATTAATATTTAACAATACTTTTTAGAATACAGTGCACATATTTTCATTTTTCATCAAACATATTTTTGCCCTTTTTTTGCTGTTTTCAGAATATATTGCATTTTACTGTAAATCGTAAAAGCAATTGCATTCATCACTTAACAGCGGGCAAAAAAAAAAACAATCAGAAAGATTGTTTAAAAATAGCCCAGAATCTCTTCTCATTAAAACATACCGTAATATAAACGTCACGTAAGAACAATCACTAATTTCAGTAAATATTGTCCGAAAATTGTGTTGCATAAGCATAATCACCAAAATAATTTGTGTCAAAGAAGTCCACAATGCAAATTATTACCTTTCCGTAAGGCCAAATGGTAATTTTTATAATAATATTTGATGACATTTCCGATGGTAATCCAATTAAATGGAAATAATGTTTTCGACAGATGTTGCAATTTCTTTCTAAAATTTTGGTTTCAGAAAAATTAAATATGAATTTGCTAAATCAAAAGGCAAACGTTGCTTGAAAACCAATTCAGAATCATTACACAGTGTCCAGCCTTTTTCTCATTTAAGAAAAACTGTGTAATGACCAGAAGTTACAAAAGGCCCATCATGGAAAATTATTGCAACTGTGACAAAAGTTTTGCCAGAAATTGATAATTGCTGTCCTGTAAATTTCTTTATTAAAGTGTCCAATTGTGTTCCATCAGCTCTACAACGTTGCATCATTAAAATTACATTCTGTCCATATTTCTTTAAAAGTAAGGTTGAAAACATGTCTGATTTACATTTCGAACATTCCATGTTGTGATTGGCATCTTTAACTAATTTACTAAAAGTCACTGATTTAGTCTCTGGCAATGTTAAATAGATAAACCTTTCTGAATCAACATTAGAGCTGCATGTGTAGAAACAGTTTTCACAACTATGTTCCCATTTATAAGACAGACCAAACATATTTTCTATTTCTACCCCTTCATCTTCAAGTACCAAAAGAATGTACATCAAGAATTCTTGTGCATCTTGCTGGACATTTTGTGAAAACTGTGTTCGTCCTGAACAAACATCTAATAGATTTCTAATTTCACTCGCGCTTTCTATTTTTGCTTTATCAACACTCAGTTTCTCATAAAGAAGACTTAGCACAGAACAGAATCTTTTTTCATGATTTTCTATTATCTGCTCTTGCAAACTTTCAAGATAAAATACAACATTCAGCACTACATTTGCATAGCAGTTGACACCAGAGCTATTTTCAAAATGGAAACCAACAACCTGTTCAACATTGTCCTTTTTCTTTTTGCTTGCAATCACATGACTCTCTTTTTGTTTTCTCTTCTCTACATCCTCATTACAGATATTCTCAAATCTCCTTTTCCGACAAACAACACGTTTCTCCAACACAGGATACTGACCTAAATGAGGAGCATAGGTTCTTCTTAATCTATTGTACTCCTTAACACAATTTGCATCAGCACTAACTTTTGAGTCATCAAAGTCTATCATGAATAAACCAGATAATGTTTTCACTCGTGACAAAGCAACATATGCCATACCTTCTTTGAACACTGTAGATCCAATGTTTACAAATGCACTATCAACAGTTAATCCTTGACACTTGTGAATAGTTACAGTATATGCTAGAGAAAATGGAAACTGCTTCCTACGTACATATAAGTCTTTCACAAGCAAAAAACGGACTGAACAACGACTAATGTCTTTTACCTCTTCAATCTGATCAAATCTTATTTTTAAAAACTCAATTCCTTCTTTTTTCTGGTAGTTAACAAAACCCACAACTTTACCCATAGCTCCATTCACTAAACCTTTTTCAACATCCAAATGTCTCCTTAGAAATACTCGACAGTTCATGCAAAGATATACATTTTTTTCTAATCCAGCTGTTTTCGAAATGTTCTTCTCTAGAGAATCCAATTTATTTTTCAGTTCGCCTGTTAATGTAATAGTAATTCTTTCATGTTGGATTTTGTCCACTGCTTCCATTTTCTTAATCTCTTCCTTTTCCAATTTCAAAAGTTCCTCATTGAATATCGAGCATTCACGTAGTGTTGGCATTAAGCAGATTACAGTATTTTTTTCTGCAATGTTCTTGTATATTTTCTCTGCAACTATTTCCTCATTTGGAAATAAATTATGTAGTAACCGACTCTGTATTGCTTTTCTTCCTACTTCTGTGAGTAGTCCAATTCTGATATCTTTCAGAATACTTCCATATTCTTCATCATTTGCTTGCCTCATATTGGTAGTGAGTTCTTTGTACTCAAAGAATGACCAAATATTCGCATTACCAATGCTTCCTAATGACTTCTTCGTGTCCTCATGTGTCACAGTATTAAACACTGGTTGTCCTTTAACTGGAGTGAGCTGCAGTATATCCCCAAAAACTATAACATGTTTTCCATCAAATAACACGTCATAGTCTCTTTTTAGAATTTGCTGCATTCTTAAATGCACAAAGGCAAGCATTAAGTTTGATACATTGCTTACCTCATCAATAATGAGAACTTGCATCTTCTTCAACACTCTTGAAACTTTGAAACATGCTTCGCCAGTTAGCTTGTGATATTCTATTTTGTTCTCATGCTCCACTGGTAACATTAGCAAGCGATGGAGAGTAATTCCTTTAATATTATATGCTGCTAATCCAGTTGGAGCAGTAACAACACAAGATAAAGTTGAATCAGTTTTTTGCTGTAGGTAGCTTCTGATGACTTTAATTAAGAAACTTTTCCCAGTTCCAGCTTGTCCACTCACATACAACCTAATTGGTTCAAATGCTGTGCATGTGCACTCTTTATTTTCATGTAGTAATCCGTGATCAATTTTTTTTCGGACCTCCTCATAAATTTGTCGTTGTTCTTCATTCAGTTATTGTTCCAAATCTTGTAAGTCTATTGAATCTTCCTTTGCTTGATTCATAGCCGTTTCCACTTCAGTCATGGCTATTGCAGCTTCATTTTCTACGATTGGTTGTCCTAGGGGATCTTGACTGAGCGTTCCAGAACTTTGTCTGTCTTGAGAACTGTCTCTAGCTACTTCAGCTGCAATTGTAGCTTCCTGTTCAATTTCTTCGTTTAACATTTGGACATAATTCCTGAAAATACTGCATTCAATGGTATCTTTACATGCATTAAATGAATCCTCATAGCTTTGAAATTCTCCAAGTAGTTCGTCCTCTGAACGCCATGGTTTAAACAACTGTAAAAGTGCCAAGTAGTAAAATTCCTTTTTTTCAGTAGTGTCACAACTCAGCTTCCTGTGATTAATCAAACTTCCTTTTGTTTGCTTCACTAAACATCCTTCCTCACCAATGACTTTATATTTTCCATTGTTAATGTCTTCTGTGGCTTTCCGTGAAAAAATGCAGTTCTGCAGCACTTCATAGAGACACATGTTCTCAAGATGATGACTTCTTTTTGGGTAATATGTGTCCAACATGTTTGTTTTCAAAATATCTGTACTTTCTGGGTCGTTCTCGGCCAAATATTCAATTTCTCCAACAGATTTCAGTACCCGTTTTCGCATTCCTGCAAGGCCTAAACTGACCCAAATTATTCTTCTGGATTTCGAGTAAAGACTTGCAGATGATAACCTATCTGAACATTCGTAGGATCCAATTTCTCGATGCGTTAACATCTTCAAACTGAAACTGTGCAGCTTCTTACTGACAGTCTTCTCGTGAGAAATCGCTTCCCACATTTCCTTCAATTCTGTTTTCTCAGATTTAGTAATGTATGATGTGACATACCGAGCAACAGCAATAGAATTGTCTGCCACATACTGAATATCCATGTTAGCATTCCACATGGATAAAATGACTGGGTTGTAGTCATTTATATATTTTGACTCTTCTTTTCTTCTCAGATTGTACGTATTTTTGGGAGATTTTCTTGTAATAGTATGTCGCACAGCTGACATAAAACTGTTGACTCTTCCTTTTGAAAGAACAGGTCTTGGAAATCCAAATCGAAATTTTGTGTAGAATTTATCTTTGGTCTTGTACTTCCGTCGACAGTATTTTCCACAGCGATGACTTTGGAAACGTAAAACTTGCTCTTTTAACTTTTTCTCTTCTGTGCTTTTAGGTATAGCCCATGTTGCATATTCTTCAATGAAAGATAACACTGCTTCATCAGCATCTGTTCCAAATTTTGGAGCATCCTTGATCCACAACAGCATATGAATGTGAGGAGCACCTCTTGCTTGGTACTCTTTTCTCCAAAAGAAATCCAAAACTTCTCCAAGTGGTGGATTTTTGTTGTTGCAGATAAAGGACATCATAGCCTCAAATCTATGATTGAAATATCTGCAAACATTAACCGGATCCAATGAGCACAGTTCTCCTGCTGTCTTGTATTCGATGTTTTTAATGTTTGAATTTGCCTCTCGTAGAAAATCCAGTAAATCATCCCAAGCGTATTCGGCACAGCTTAGGGTTAGGAACCATGTTGGAGTTCCTAAATTCCGTAACATACATTTCAATTCTCCATGGCGTCTGTACCAATATTCATTCGTCCCACGCTGACAAGCCATCAGATTGATCAATTGTGATTCCAAATGATCATCTCGCTGCTGCACTTTGTTCATAAAATCCTTAGCAGACACATTATGTAGATGTGTTCCACTTTTTAAAATGTGGTTTACTGCATAGGATAATGCAGACAAGTCACTTTCAAATAACAGATGGAACAAATAAGGAATACTTTGACGAAATCTGGGATCTTCTGCATATAATCTTGTAGTCCGATACTCAGAAGCAGGAATCTGGACTGGACGTTCATCATATCGTCCACCTTCTCCTGTAGGAAACAGCTGGGGAAGACATCGAGCTTCCAAACTCTCCTCCCATACACTCACAGGAGTTCCTTGTGCTTTTTTCATTTGAAACAGATCAATGGTGTTTGCCATTACTTCTTTTGAATGAAGAGGATGTATGCTGAAATGTTCATAAATTTCTTCTTCTTTTGACTTGTCAACTTTTTCAATTTGCCCAGTTGGTGTGTCGGTGTCTCCTTCTAAATCTTCTTCATCTTCATCCATATAAATGGCTTCATACCGTTTATTATTCCTTTTCAAATATACATTTGCTCTTTGCACTTTCCGTACATCTACCAATTCCTGCCAAATTTTCTTATTCTTTGTAGGTACACCATTAACCAGAATAACTAATGGTTCAGTTTCCAAAGTATCTGTGTCAATAGTTTCCATATTTTTTTTCAAATCCAACGGCAAATAGACAACTCTTCCTTTTAAACCTCTCTGTAAATCTGAAGGAGGTAATTTGCCTGTTTTTGGCTCCATACGTACTATGGTCTGGAACGGATGAACACATTGAATGAGTATAGACTCATACGTATTTAAATCAGAAAGTTCTGCAGGAACTTCAACCAATTCTAAATTATTATGTACAGCTCTAGCTGGCATTTTATTTTCTTCCAACTTGTTGTAACAGTATTTACAAATACGATGATCTTCACCCAAATCAAAACAATTTTCAAGAAATATATATGTTGCAAAATCCTTCCACTTATAATTATCTTCTTCTTCACTTTTTTTGTAGAGATCAACATTCCTTGTTTGGATTTTGTAATGGCTTCTCCGGCAACAAATACAAGTAATATTTGGTCTTTCATTAGAGATGACAGCAAATTTTGTAATTTGATCTTCAAATTTCTTATTTAGGGAGGGTTCTACATTCTCTTCCACATTTTCCTCAATAACTGTGTCATTCCCTGCACTTTCTTGTTCTGGCCCAAAGTAACAAAACTGAATCTCATCAGTAACCTTCTCAACATCTGATACAGATCCACGAAACAGAGCCTTATTCAACTCATTTAACTTTAGTGCTGGACTTTTAGCAAAATACAATCTTCTCACAAATTTCCTAATTTCAGTATGATGAACTGCCAGCATCCTAAAATGGTGAAAAACACTTTGACAAACTTTCCTAGATAAACAAGCCAGAGAGTGACCTTGCAAACCAGTATTCTCTCTCACTCTGCATGGATCTAGTCCTTGAAGCACCTTAATCTTCTGTTTAACACTCTTTTTACTATATTCTCTTAAAAACTCACGTAATTTATCAATAGATTCCTGTCGCAAAGTACAAATACTACTACAATTCCAAGTATACACTGGGGCTTTAGGACGTCTCCCCATAACCTCATCTGCAATCACTTCTTCCTCATTTCTTGGAACCATTTTCTCCTTTTCCATTATACAACCATCCTTAACTTCATATGCTCGACCACTGGTGTCAACTGCATGGAGCAAACTATTGCTTTGAAGATAACTCTCTTCATTAAAAAATGGTTCAGTACTTGAACTATGCATCCATTCTCCTAAAAACACTTTACGAAAGTTATTTCTTTTTACTACTCTTTTCTTTTTGCTTTGTGACTTCATTACATTAACTATTTTTTCTAATGTACTCATCCTGTTCAAAATTAAAATGAATAGTTTTCTTTTTAAATTTAAAGCCTTTGCTACAATGGCTTCAATATCTTTTTTTCTCTTTAAAAATTTTGCTCTTTTCTTATATTTTTTCACATCCTTTAGCAAATTGGACATCACTCTTCTCTGAAACATTTTCCTACGGATCTCTTTAAATACTGATTTTCTTTTCAAATTAATTATTATAGCTTCTGCTTGTACATTAGCATTTAGTAAATTCTCACTATTCTCCTGTTGTTTTCTACTTGAAACAGTTTTTCCAATGGGGGCATTTTTTAAATTTTTCCTTTTTTTGAATATATTTTTAAAAAATTCCTTTGTCTGCTTACCAGAAGACTTTTTCTTTTTCCCAACATGAGCATCTTCAACTAATTTAGGTCCTCCAGTTGTCTTCAAATAAACCTTTTTTTTCTGTTGTTTTCTTTGTCTTGATTTTATGGGCATCTTATATTTCCTTCACTGCTCTGCAGCAATACCTGAAAGAAACTAAAAAAAAATACCTTTTTGTAATTTATATATATTACTATATTTGTCATGATCATTTCTTTTCTTATAACACTATCTACCCCTTTCCTACAAGTGAAAAACACAAGAAAACCAACACGAATGTAATCTCTAAGATCAATTCCTGTGTGCACACAGACTCTTGGTGTAATTCTAGACAGAACACGATATTTCTTTTGCAATTCAAAAGCACACTTTTTTTTTTTTTTTGCAATTGTTAATTACTCTAACAGTCTGACACATTTTCTTTTTAGTTTACAGAGGCAGAAAACAGCATATGTGCAATCTGCTTTTTTGGAGCATATACATGTGTAACCTGGCAGACTGACTGCACTCCTGCAAAGATAATGAACCTTGGTAATGTTGAATGCATTAGCATTTTTTAGGGGGTCCAAAAATGCCATAAAAGACTCATGCTGTGACTTTACGCACAAAATGAAATTTGCTTGCCAATTTCAAAGCACACTTAGTACTGTTTTTTTCCTGCAAGCGTTAATTACTCTAACAGTCGCATACATTTTCATTACAGTTTTCAGACACAGAAAACAGCACATGTCCAAACAGCTTTTTCTGACCATGAACATGTGTGACCTTGGTGACTGACTACACTCCAGCAAAAGAAATCAGCCTTAGTGATGTTGAATGTATTAGCGTTACTCACTGCTTCCATAAAACACCCGTCACTTGTGAATACTCAGCATGATTCTACAGGATAAACTGCTGGGTGTGTGCTAACAGTCTGCTTCTGCAGACTGTGTATTTTCAGTTGCAAGAGACATACGCATGGTTACTTCCCAAAAGAACCAGAGAGACACCAAATACATCTCTGACAGCAATCCCTCTATGCTCACAGATTCATGCTGTGATTTTACGCGTGAAATGAAATTTGCTTGCCATTTTCAAAGCACACTTACTACTGTTTTCTGTGTTTTTAGGCAGAAAACGAAATTTGCTTGCCAATTTCAAAGCACACTTACTACTGTTTTTTTCCTGCAAGCGTTAATTACTCTAACTGTTGCATACATTTTCATTACAGTTTTCAGACACAGAAAACAGCACATATCCAAACAGCTTTTTCTGACCATGAACATGTGTGACATTGGTGACTGAATACACTCCAGCAAAAGAAATCAGCCTTAGTGATGTTGAATGTATTAGCGTTACTCACTGCTTCCATGAAACACCAGTCACTTGTGAATACTCAGCATGATTCCACAGGTTAAACTGCTGGGTGTGTGCTAACAGTTTGCTTATGCAGACTGTGTATTTTGAGTTGCAAGAGACATACGCATGGTTACTTCCCAAAAGAACCAGAGAGACACCAAATACATCTCTGACAGCAATTCCTCTATGCTCACAGACCAATGCTGTGATTTTACGCGTAAAATTAAATTTGCTTGCCATTTTCAAAGCACACTTACTACTGTTTTCTGGGTTTTTAGGCAGAAAATGAAATTTGCTTGCCAATTTCAAAGCACACTTACTACTGTTTTTTTCCTGCAAGCGTTAATTACTCTAACAGTCGCATACATTTTCATTACAGTTTTCAGACACAGAAAACAGCACATGTCCAAACAGCTTTTTCTGACCATGAACATGTGTGACCTTGGTGACTGACTACACTCCAGCAAAAGAAATCAGCCTTAGTGATGTTGAATGTATTAGCGTTACTCACTGCTTCCATGAAACACCAGTCACTTGTGGATACTCAGCATGATTCTACAGGTTAAACTGCTGGGTGTGTGCTAACAGTCTGCTTATGCAGACTGTGTATTTTGAGTTGCAAGAGACATACGCATGGTTACTTCCCAAAAGAACCAGAGAGACACCAAATACATCTCTGACAGCAATTCCTCTATGCTCACAGACTCATACTGTGATTTTACGTGTAAAATGAAATTTGCTTGCCATTTTCAAAGCACACTTACTACTGATTTCTGTGTTTTTAGGCAGAAAACGAAATTTGCTTGCCAATTTCAAAGCACACTTACTACTGTTTTTTTCCTGCAAGCGTTAATTACTCTAACAGTCGCATACATTTTCATTACAGTTTTCAGACACAGAAAACAGCACATGTCCAAACAGCTTTTTCTGACCATGAACATGTGTGACCTTGGTGACTGACTACACTCCAGCAAAAAGAAATCAGCCTTAGTGATGTTGAATGTATTAGCGTTACTCACTGCTTCCATAAAACACCAGTCACTTGTGAATACTCAGCATGATTCTACAGGATAAACTGCTGGGTGTGTGCTAACAGTCTGCTTCTGCAGACTGTGTATTTTCAGTTGCAAGAGACATACGCATGGTTACTTCCCAAAAGAACCAGAGAGACACCAAATACATCTCTGACAGCAATTCCTCTATGCTCACAGACTCATGCAAAATTCACCACATACACCCCCTCTCAAACTCATAACTCACCTTTAAAATTTGTTAGTTGAGAAAGAAATGTGGCACTCAAACAGCAGACTATCACAGTCAGAATATCAGAGCTGTGCACCTCTGAGCAGAACCAATTAATGGCAATGTGTCCCTCTCTTTTTTCACACTTATACATGTTAATTACAAATCTCTGTGCTTCCCACTTTTTTTTTAAATGAAATCATACATTTCTATTGGTTGAAAACTTCAACCCTTTTCCAAATGTTCCCTTCCCCCAACTTGACTTTTGCCTGCTACCATAGCAACAGCTCATGGAACACTGCTGTGAGGAGAGAGGTCAGAAGTTCACCACACAATGTTTCAAATCAAAAGACCAAGAGTGCTTCACCTGTCCAACCTAACAGCAAATCCAAACTATTCTTCTGTGGGAACACAATTTTCTAAACCAATACAAAACATGCTTCTATAAATGTACACATACAGCCTAGTTTTTCGTGTAGAATGGTGTGAAACAGCCAATGAGTTCTTTTTATTTTAAAAAAATATGTATGCCTCCATTTTCAAACTGTCTTTCATTTCATTTTGCCATTCTACTGAAAGACACCTTCAGAGTGCATCCAGATCTCCTTGAAAGATGTTCACAGTGTGGATTGTAGGTCACAGCTATGTCTTCTGGAGTGAAAAATTTGCAGAAAAAAAGAGGTATGGTGAGAGACCTTGCTTTGCCAAATGTAGACATTAAATGGATTGGTCAGAGAGGGTTAAAGTGGCACCAATTAATGCCTTTGGTGAAAACCTTTCTACATGTCCCACACCCTAACCTTATTATTGTGCACTGTGGTGGAAATGACCTAGGCACTTTAAGTGGTGTAGGTCTGGAAATTCTTATTAAGGACACCTTTGTGCAATTGATGTCGCTTTTTCCTCATTCTGCCTTTGTATATTCTAACATATGCCAAAGGCAAAAGTGGAACTGGTCCTACCAATTTTGTCCGCAGATTGACAAAGCAAGAAAGCACGTCAACAAATCTGTTTCTGCTTTCCTCAGAGACTATGGTATGGGTTCTATATACCACAACAACTTGCGTTACAACATGCAAGACATTTATAGAGGAGACGGTGTACATTTCAATGATGAAGGGAACAGAGTCTTCCTCTTAAACTTTAGACTCTGCATCGGTACTTACTTGTAGGTACCAAAAAACACTCAATGAACACAACGGCTCTTTTTAGAGCCCCCTAATATCTTATCACTTAAATTTGTTTTTTTCTTCTTTTTTTGTTATTTTCTACCATACGCGTACGGTAAGCTTACCGTACGCGCACCCCGTGATTTAAAAAAAAAAACATTTTAATGTATTTTTCATACTTTTATGGCCTTCTTGGACCCCCTGACAAACGCTAGGGCGTCTGCAACTCTCTTCGTTGCCCCCTTTCCACGTTCTCCTCCTTTTTTTATCAGTGTGAGACACACAAAATGGAGGCCGACACTTCCTGATTTCGAGCGATTCGAATGTTTACAGTCATGTAACCACCAATCAGAATTGAGCTCGCGCATGGCACCGTGCGCGTGCGGTAAGCTTACGGTACGCGCTCGGAGCGCGCCTATAGATATATATATTGATTTAAATGCTATTTTCTCAGCAAATACTGAACACATTTACACCAGACCTACAAAAGGCACATCCCTGACCTGAGGACTACCTCTTTGCCAAATTTCAAGTAATTCTGTTCAGCCATTCGGGCTGCAGCTTGGACTAAAGGTCCTATGGAAAAATGCATGGGGAAAACGTGTTTTGGGACCCCCCCTTTTTCTCAGCCCCCACTTGACGAATCCCCCCGAGACTTTCAAGGAAGGAGCGGAGCGGAGCGCCCCACCTATTTTGAAAATTTCGCGAGGATTCGTCAATCGGCGCCAAAGTTATTCAAAATAGAATGTTGTGGATTTCCTATGGAAACACGGTCCTAACTATAACTACCTACTGGCGACCGCCAGTAGGTAATATATATATATATATATATATGCGTGAAGCGCACCGTGCGCGCACGGTACGCGCACGGTGAAAAACCTTAAAAAAAAAAAAATTTAAATAATAAATACTTAACTTAGCATTTAAAAAAAACGTACAAATTCACTGAAAAAACCATAGGTTTCACACACGTTATAGTTAGGAATTAGCATTTAAAAACCTTGCAAATTCACTTAAAAAACCATAGGTTTCACACATGTTATAGTTAGCTGGACATTTCCCTCGTAAAAAAACAATGAAATTCCCCCGTTATCGTTAGTAAAGGGAACTATAACTCACGCGACCGCAATCCATTGCTGATGACGTCAGATATTACATCACTGATGACATATGTGTTTTTCTGTAAAATAAATATTTATTAAATATGTATAGCTAAAGGTTAAAGGAAATAAAAATGGGTAAATAAGTGAATAAATACAGTGATGTAATATCTGACGTCATCAGCAGTGGATTGCGGTCGCGTGAGTTATAGTTCCCTTTACTAACTATAACGGGGGAATTTCATTGATTTTTTACGAGGGAAATGTCCAGCTAACTATAACATGTGTGAAACCTATGGTTTTTTAAGTGAATATATATATATATATATATATGTATATATATATATATATATATGAAGCTGCTTCTGTCAACTCAGCCAAATGGATGTGGAGTGTATCACGAAGGAGTCCGTCAGCATCAACAAAGAAAAAAAAAGAAAGATATGCTGCTTACTCTGTAACTGCAGATCCAAAAATTATAGTGTTGGACACTACATCAGATAAGAATTTTGTTTGCATTATGGGTGACAATATAAATGATGATATTAATATCTGTTTATTTTGGTATATGGTAAAAGAGGTTACATACACGGCCAACAATAGCCCACTTGGTGTAACTGTGGATCATACTATGTATATTTACTGTCAGGTAATAAGTACATTGATTTAATATGGCTGTTTGTGACAATGATTGAGTTTGTGTTCTAAATGTATTTTCTTAATTATGCATTCTATGTTGATAACAATTATTATTCCACTATGGATTTATATTGAGTATGTGAACTGTTGGATAATCTATATTTAAGATATGATTGCCTGGATAGCTTGCAAATAATTGTATGGAGTGTCCCGCTTTGCCCCTCTCGAAACTATGTATTCACTCTTCTAAGTTCGCTCCTTTTTGCCATATGTTACATGAACTTGTTTAACCTTTTTTGCGACTAGGGCTTTTTAAGGGTCGAGAATACAGTGGAGGTCGTGTGATCAAGGCCCCTGGAGTTCAGAATGTATTGTGTATTTGTTCTAATAAACAGTGTATTAAATCTGCAATTACACATTGTGTGAGCAGTATATATATATATATATATATATATATATTCACTGAAAAATACATAGGTTTCAGGGATGTTATAGTTAGTTGGACATTTGACTCATATAAAACCAGAGAAATTCGCCCGTTATAGTTAGTTGAGCTAACTATAACTCGCATGCCCGCAATGCACTGGTGATGATGTCACATATTACATCACTCATGACATGGTCAGTGGCATCACTCATGACATCTCAAATGACATCACTGATGACATCACTGATGACATCATCCAGTGAATGTGTGTTTCTGTAAAGTTTAAATATTTTTCATATATATCTATGCCAAGGAGTATTGAAGAAAGAGTGGATTTACAAGTGCCTGAATGGATTATTTAATTGGTGCGTGACTGACTGTATAAGTGAGTAGGCCTGGGCTAAAATTACGTTCCACTTGCGGAAATTGCGATAATTTGACATTTTCGCGTTCCGCGGAGAGCGCGAAAATGTCAAAATTTCCGCAATCCGCATCTTACCGGAATTTCTTTCTTGCTCGCGCTGTAAAAAAGTACATTCTCACGTGCACGCGATCGCCTTACCTGAATCCCCGCGTTCGCCAACAAGTTTTCCCGATCCGGTTGCGTTCTCCACGAGATGTTGGATAGTTGGTAACCATTTGCGCTGTCTCACGACAGTTCGCGCCCGCATTAACGTCATTTGTCACGTGATCGCGTCATTCTTCTCGCGATCATGCACCGCAAGAGTATGAGATGATTGAGATCTCGCACCCGTGAGCAACCGCATGGGTAAGTTGGTGAGCCGCAATCACGCAGAAAATACCACGAACGGGCGGGAAAAAAACGTCCGCGTCTTCGCGATATTTCCGCGTGTTTGCGGAGATTTTAACATTTTCGCGATAGTTTGCAAAAGTGAATTTCGCAAATTCCACCCACCCCTATAAGTGAGTGATTGAGCATGTGTTACTGAATGTATGGGTTAGTGACTAAACTGTGTGAAAGTCTGTATTAGTGTCTCAGTTGGTGTATAAGCAGCTGCATGGGTTGGTGAGTAGCTACATGAGTGTCTATATGGGTTATTGATTTGTTGTCTGAGTATCTGTATGGGTGCCTGAGTGTCTGTATTGTGTGTGACTATGTGCATAGATGTCTGAGTGGGTGATTCACTGGTTGTATGGATTAAAAAGTACATCTGGGAAGGGCTGTATGGGTGAGTTAGAGTGTGTATGGGTGTGTTGGTGAGTGAATGAATGTCTCAGTGGTATATGTGTGAGTAACTACATATGTTTTAAGACAGTATATGTGAGTGTTGGAGAATATAAATGACTATACGTGAGAGTAAGTTATTTGAAGAGATTAAATGAGCGTCTGCTTATATCAGAGATTGTATAAGACAATAAGTACGTGTTAGTATCTGCATAAATAAGTGATGTGCTGTGTGTATAAATAACGGAGTTGGTGTGTATAACTGTATACATGAGTAAATGGGTATGTGATATATTCTTTGCATGACTGACTAGGTGTGTGAGTAACTGTATGGATGATTGGTGGAGTGTGACTGTATGTATAGCTGTATAAGTGCATATTATAGTACTATATTTATGATTAACTGCATATATAAGTGACTGGATGTGTGTAGACCTAGGAAATAGTGGGTGGTATGTAGTATCTGGCATTCGTATATGTATGGTTTCAAAAATAGTAGTCTGTATTTTAGAGTGCGAGTATCAAAGTTTATATAAGGGCATCACTATGTGCCTCAGATTATCATGTGGATGATGTCATCAGTGATGTCATCAGTGATGTCATTTGAGATGTCATCAGTGATGTCACTGACCATGTCATGAGTGATGTAATATATGACGTCATCACCAGTGCATTGTGGGCGCGGGAGTTATAGTTAGCTCAACTAACTATAACGGGTGAATTTCTCTGGTTTTATATGAGTCAAATGTCCAACCAACTATAACGTCCCTGAAACCTATGTTTTTTTCAGTGAATTTCTAAGGTTTTTTAAATGCTAATTCCAAACGATAACGTCTTTAAAACCTTTAGTTTTTTTCAGTGAATTTCAAAGGTTTTTAAAATGCTAATTCCTAAATATAACGTCTGTAAAACCTATGGTTTTTTCAGTGAATTTCAAAGGTTTTTTACATGTTAATTTCATATTTTAATATTTATAAAACCTATATTTTTTCTAATTTTTTTTGTAATATTTTGTAACTCTATTATCCTTTTTTTTGAATTTGAAAAATTATGTAATTTTTCATATCTTCAAAAAAAAAAGTATATATATTTTTTTTTTGTTGAGAAAGCCACACTCCCGTACTGGTAGTGTACCAAGCTCCATCACCACGCGAATCCTATCCGCCATATTGCAAAACTCGTTAAGGATGCGCATTTCGTATCTGACGGCTTCGTCGCACTGTGTCCTGCCTAACATCATATACGTATAAGGTCGCGCCAGCTCCTAGTTTGGTATGCGACGGGTGCACGGTACCAATACACGCGTTGCGTCATATACGTATAGGGTCGCGCCGGCTGCGAGTTCCGTATGCGACAAGTGCACGCTGCCAGGCCCTGTGTTACGTCATAGTAGACGTATGGTATCACACTGGGTACGCTATTCCCTCATTTATTTTTTAATGTCTCAAAACTATATCTAAATAAGTTTAAAGTGTATATGAGAGCAAGCGATAATCTAAAATATTTTCCACATTTATATATTTCTAACTGTGATAAACTTATATTATGGTAAATATATTTTCTCAAAATCACGTCCGGTGCGGCCTCCTTGCGCGCTCAGTGCGCGATTGCCATGTGACCTTAAAAAAAAGCTTTTGATTGGTTCATAACATTTCCCATTGTAACAGTTGGAGGACCCCACCCATTTTAGTCATTCTCGCTACAGCGTTTGATGAGCGACACCTCTTCTGGTTAGAGAGCTGTTTTGAAAAGTTTTTTGCTGTGTACACATATCTTATAGTACACACAACATGCAACGATCATCTTGATCAATAATCATGCTCTGTACAGTAGCCTTCCACATATGATGGCCATGCATCTGAAACGTTACATCAAAAAACAAATGTGTGCTACACGATGCCCCTGGTGTGTGTGTGTGTGTGCACGCATTATTGTGCTGCCTTTCGGCCTGGGTATTGGTGGCTCAAAGGGGCATCATCAGCCACAGGCAGAATGCACATCCTATATCACATGTGACAAACAGTAAAGAGTAATGTGTAGATTTGTGTTGCAGTATGCTTTGATGTCAGGCTTTACCAGTATAGTAGTGTGTCATATGTGAGACTTTCAGCTTCACGTTTGACATACATTGCTTGACTGTAATGAGCGTTATCACTGTGTATGACGTAACCTCACTGCTGATCCTTCCTCCATCCGAGCACATTCACATGTGTGCGCTTCGCGATAGCAACACTTTCAATAATACCGCACACCATTGGCATGCGTGTCTACGAATATCCACCAGCTTGACAACGACATGTGATGTTGTCCATTCAATGTTTTCGGACAGCATCTCATTAGCGATAGTTGTCACCCTCCCGGTACATGCTACTTTAATGTAAATTGCGGATTGTACGACGTCAAAACTGCAACAGGGATACACGTACATAAGTACACTTCCTGCCCAGGCCGGAACTGAACAACACCCAGGTCCCCGGAATAATTATTCACACCCCTACGCTGGCCTGGCATACGCAAGCCCAGCGCACTTTGCGTACGTATAAATAGGATAACGACGATGCCACATGTCCCAGTTCTTCCACACTGCTTCAGGTGATATGGCCGCATCCACCTCGCATATCACAATGCGCAATTAAAAAAAGGGATCCATGAGGTGTACATCATCCTGGCAATCAAAACTACATCTGAATTTTGAACCCTGCTGGCCGTCGTGTTTGGACACACACCAATGACAGCAGGTGAGCAGTGGTGCCTGGGTACACAGGGGCTGCAATTGAGCGGGTTGCGGCGGGAGGGATGGGGTGCATCAGCCTGGCTGCACAGGTGCAAACAAGCGATGTTGCCGTGTGTAAATATGTGATCTCTGACCTCATTCAGTCAAATCTCTGTCTCATTTTTAGGGGTGGGAGGAATTTGCGAAATTCATTTTCGCAAATTATCGCGAAAATGTTAAAAATCTCCGCCAACATGCGGAAATATCGCAAAGATGCGGAAGTTTTTTTCCCGCCCGTTCGCGGTATTTTCTGCGTGGTCGCGGCTTGCCAACTTACCCATGCGGTTGCTCGCGGGCGCGGCCATCTTGTTTTCACTTGTCTCGCGGCGCATGATCGCGAGAAGAAAGACGTGATCGCGCGACGCATGACGTTACTGGGGGCGCGAACTGTCGCGAGACAGCGCAAATGGCTACCAACAATCCAACATCTCATGGAGAACGCGACCGGATCGGGAAAACTTGTCGGCGAATGCGGGGATTCAGGTAAGGCGATCGCGCGCACGCGAGAATGTATTATTTTACAGCACGAGCAAGAAACAAATTATCGCTAAGCTGCGGAATGCGGAAATTTTGTCATTTTCGCAATTTCCGCAGAACGCGAAAATGCCAAATTATCGCAATTTCCGCGAACGGAACGGAATTTTGGCCCAGGCCTACTCATTTTAAGGACCTGCTGCACCATACTGTAGGCCTGAGCCAGCGGGCAGCGCTGCCCTACAGACACGTGGCATTGGCTTTTGGGGCACTGTAGTGAGCTGACAACTAAGTGTACATGCACACAGGCCTGCGCCACTGCATTGCACGCTCACATTATGCTTCGAGCATGCGCTCTGTTCTTGTGTATGTGAACGTTGGCATAACATATCATCATTTACCCTTGTGTATTCTCATGCACTCCAACTCCTCTCTGAACCACGATTACCACTAACAGTTGGTAGATCGTACTTCAAGAAGGAAGGATGCACTCAACTGGTCTTCTGTCTTAAGCTTGAAATAAACCTTCATTTACCTTAAGACGTTTCCACCATTATATTATTTCTCCCTTTTCAGACACTGAGTTAGTTGTACAAAAAAGCACGCAGCAGGTGCTCCACCGTTGATGATGCTCTGGCCTTTCTGACGCCTTCCATTGTGGTATCAAGACACCGTCCCACACCAGAGACCTGCTGTGCCACCCTGAGAGGCACCCGGGAGTCGGAGCTCGCACCTGCATGTTGTTGGACACACCATTTGTAGCAGGTGAGCAGTGAAGCCTCGGTGAGCAGGAGCTGCATTTGAGCACAGTGCGGGGGAAGGGGCTGGGGTGCAGCTGCCTGGGTGCACATGTGCAGGCAAGCGATGTTGCAGTAGATAATAATATAATCTCTGGCCTCATTCATATCTCTGTTTCATTTTAAAGACTGGCTGGACCGCACTGTTTCTCGCGGACCCCAGCATCCCAGACACACGGGTGACAGGAGGTGAACAGTGAGGGCTGGGTGCAGTAGGCCGACGCTCTGTCTCCTTCTCCCTCTGTTCTTTTGACTCTCCCTCCCCTTCTCCCTTCCACCCACCCACTCACTCTCTGTCCCATTCTCACTTTCTTCCTTTCATTCTGACTACCTTTCTTTTTCTCTTGGACATGGCACACATACTTATGTTTCTTTTTTCTCTTGCAGGTTTTGTACGCTGCTTCCGGAGGAGTCCCACCCACTTCTTTCATGTTTTACTGTTGTTTGTTCAAATTAAGTTACGTTTCCATTTATTTGTGTTGTTTTAATAAAAGTTATTTTTTTTACCACTAAATAAGTGAGTGTACGGGTCTTCTTTTTCTGACAACACTTGTCTGTAGTTTATTGTGAAAATCGGCGGTTGATAGGAGGTTATGAGGGAAAACATTTGTAATTTTGCGTTGCACCTACCAAATATAAACCAACAGACTATTACATAAATGAAGCCTGGGTAATTGTACAACGGCAAGGGTTCTATGAGTGTATCACTTTATAACACCATGAGTACTGCCCGTGTGATTACAGAACCAATAAGGCACTGCCTAGGGCCACCGAGGCTTCAAGGACTGGCGAGGCCCACCCTGCATATTTAAGTAAAGCCCCTGAGGTTGCCGATCCCTGGTCTTGAGTTGGCCTCGAAGCCCCCCGAACAATTTGTAAACAATACCCGGGGAGGTGTCGATCCCCTTGGCTGCGAAACGTCTCTGTGCCCTCCCGCGCCTAATTTACATGTGAGATTAAGGTCCCCAGTGCTGCAGAGACCCCGCAATATAGTAATAGGATTGGGCGCGGAACATTACCCACCAGTGGGCTCATTTAAATGAACAGGTGAGACCCGCTTCATATTTTTCTCTCCATTTTTACCATCCGGAACTGCTTTATTGAAGCGATACGAGGTTTTCCTCCTCTAGCTTCAACAAGGGAGACAAGAATTTATTATCACAGGGTGGAAGCCATGCTCCCGCCCTGTAATAGCAAACATAAATGTCCCACGGATGCACACCCCGGGACATTGTATGAGCTGCGCCTGGGAGGTGGCGCTCCGTAGGGCCATGATGCATTGGTTACTGCATAACTACAGAATTAGTATAAACGCATACTAACACTACTTGCACACGTGTAGTACCGCAACCAGAGTGTAGTGAAGAGGCAGAGGAAGTCCAATATCAAAAAATATAAATCCTACCACAGGTAGGATCATATAGCTCGATGAGACGACAACCCTTGGATGAGTAGAAACAGCTTCACCAAGAAAACGGGTCTTCAGCAGAACGCAAGCAAGCTCAAAATCTTGGTGAGTGCTGCCTTCATTTTACTTTCTCCCGCTCGTCGCCAAATTTATGTAGTGAAGAGGAAGACAGCAGTGGATCTGATAAGTAGATTTATTGCAGGAAAAGAAGACAGCTTAAAAGGCCACCAACAGGTCAGCAAGGCAACCGTCTTCTCCAGCACCATGCACAAACTCCCCAAGATTTCCCTCATGACAGCCCTACATTCTAACATTACATACTTACATTATAGTAGCATTACATACTAACATTCTACTATGACTTACATTGGAATACTACACAGAGCACATGACTTTACAGAAATGAGCTCATGGTTTCATCCACGAGTCTTGAGACTGGTAGGGGTGAGTAGTTCGCTTCCCACTCCCTGTATTGTATAAACGCAAACTAACACTACTTCCACAGGTATGCTACAGCGCCCATAGCACATCACTCTACAGCAATGAGCTCATGGTTTAATCCCTGAGTCTTCAGACCAGTAGGGGTGAGTAGTTCGCTTCCCACTCCCTGTATAGTATAAACGCATACTAACACTACTTACACAGTTATACTACAGCGGCCAGTATGCTACAGCACCCAAAGCCCATCACTTTACAGCAATCAGCTCAGTTTGATCCCCGAGTCTTCACACTGGTAGGTGTGAGTACTTCGCTTCCCACTTCCGGTATAGTATAAACGCACGGTAGAGGTCAGTAGTTTGCTTCCCACTCCCTGTATGGTATAAACACCTACTAACACTACTTCCACAGGTATGCTACAAAGACCAGAGCACATCACTTTACAGCAATGACCTCACAGTTTCATACCCGAGTGTAGCAGCATCTCATCTCAGCTGAGCAACACCGCACTTTCAGTCCGGTAGGAGTGACTGCTTTCCTTGGCACTCTCCCACAGAGGTTACAGTGCTCCTATCCTCCTGTTTCCTACTCTTTTTGCCCTTTTTCCCCCTTACTCGTTTCAACGGAATCACAAAATGGCTGCCAACACTTCCTAGTTGCAACAGCTCGCAGCCAATAAGAATCAAGCTGGTGCTTGTAACGCCTCAGCCAATCAGATGGCAGAATTCCCAAATATCGATATCTGCAAATTTTGATATTTCTCCAAAACTACTGAACGGATTTACACCAAATAAACAAAAGCGTGCTTTCTAGATAAAGACCCTTCTCCCTGCCAAACTTGGGGTAATTCCGTTCACCCGTTTCGAGCTGTAGCCTGGTCTAAAGTTTCCTATGGAAATTAACATAGAGAAAACCCATTTTGGGACCCCCCTTTTTTCTCGGCCCCCCCCTTGATGAATCACCCCCAAACTTCCAACATGGGAGCTGATATGACCAAAGAATTCGTTTTAAAAATGTCATGAAGATTAATCAAACAACGCCAAAGTTATAAGCAAAACAAAAAATGCTCTTCCTATGGAAACTTGGTCCCAACTATAACGACCGCCAGTAGGTAAAATATATATATATCTATATATATATCTATATTCACTGAAAAAACCATGGGTTTCACACACGTTATAGTTAGGAATTAGCATTTAAAAAACCTTAGAAATTCAATGAAAAAACCAAAGGTTTCACACATGTTATAGTTAGCTGGACATTTCACTCGTAAAAAACCAATGAAATTCCCCCGTTATAGTTAGTTCAGCTAACTATAACTCGCGCGCCCGCAATGCACTACTGATGACGTCACATATTACATCACTCATGACATGGTCAGTGACATCACTCATGACATCACTGATGACATCTCAAATGACATCACTGATGACATCATCCAGTGAATGTGTGTTTTTCTGAAAATTAAATATGTTTTATATATGTATATCTCAAGGTCGATGGAAGAATAAATGAGTATATAAGTGTCTAAATTGATGATTTGTTTCTGAAAAATTGATTGTATAACTGACTGATTAAGTGTATCTTTTTGAATACATGGCTTAGTGAGTAATGTTTAAATGTGTAAATACCTGTATCAGTCTCTCACTTTGTATATAAGTGGCTGCATGGGTTGGTGAGTAGCTACATGAGTGTCTATATAGGTTAATAGTTGGTTTTTTGAGTATCAGTATGAGTGTCTGAGTGTCTTCATGGTGCGGTGGGGGGTATTACGTAGTGCATAGATGCATGAATGAGTGACTCACTGTTTGTATGTGTTGAAGACAGCATGTGTGCAGGACTGTATGGGTGGATGAGTGTGTGCATGGGTGTGTTAGTGAGTGAATGACTGTCTGAATAGTGTCTTCATAAGTAACTACATATGTTTTAATCTAGTATATGTGACTATTGGTGTTTATAAGTGAGTATATGTGAGAGTGAGAGATTGGAAGAGTTCCTGTATGAATAAGTATGTGTTTCTATAAGTGATTGTTAAAAAGACTAAGTATGTGTAAGTTTCTGTAAAAGTAAGTGTGCTGGTGTGTGTATAACTATATATGCAAGTAAATGGATGTTTGATTCTTTATTAGCATGAGTGACTATGTGTGTGAGTAACTCTATGGATGAGTGGGATTGTGTTACAGGAGGTTTAGGTGTATGAGTACATATGATGTGTGAGTACATGTATGAGCGACTGTATAGGATTGTTGGTGGATGAGTGGATGTGTATGTGGATCTTAGAATTACTGAATAGGTTGTTGTAACTGTTATTGGTATGTCCATTGTTTTGAACATTTTAGTCTCTATTTTTGAATGTTTGTATCAAAGGTTATATTAGGGTGAGAGGAGGTCTACCACTCTGTCACAAGGATAATGTCATCAGTGATGTCATTTGACATGTCATCAGTGATGTCATGAGTGATGTCACTGACCATGTCATGAGTGATGTAATATGTGACGTCATCAGTAGTGCATTGCAGGCGCGCGAGTTATAGTTAACTGAACTAACTATAACGGGGGAATTTCATTGGTTTTTTACGAGTGAAATGTCCAGCTAACTATAACATGTGTGAAACCTTTGGTTTTTTCATTGAATTTCTAAGGTTTTTTAAATGCTAATTCCTAACTATAACGTGTGTGAAACCCATGGTTTTTTCAGTGAATTTCAAAGGTTTTTTAAATGCTAATTCCTAACTATAACGTGTGTGAAACCCATGGTTTTTTCAGTGAATTTGCAAGGTTTTTTAAATGCTAATTTTTTTTTTTCTTCTTTTTTTTTACATATTTTTATTTTAATTTTCTATCCTTTTTTAAAGACTATGGTTAAATTTTTAAAATTCTACAATATGTTTTTTTAACATATTTTATAAAATAAACAGGTAAAATTTATTAGCAATACATTTTTTCCTTTTTTTAAAATTTTTTTTAGTACGCGTACCGTAAGCTTACGGTAAGCGTACTGTTTACGCAATGTCCGTAATTTATCTACGCTGTTTGCGTATAGTTACGCAATTTGCGTAGCCGCGCGTACTCCGCGTGGGGCGCGTACGCGTGTACGCTACACGCGCACGTTACGCGGAAGTGTCGGGGAGTGACTGTTATGCGCATGCGCGCAAGCGCGTGTCTTTTTTACGCGCATGCGTACTTTTGCCGTAAGCGTACCGTAAGCGTACGGTAGGTCATGTGATCATGAAACACAACTTTTGATTGGTTGAAACTACTTTCAGTTCTAGAACTCTCCTACACCACACCCATTCCTCTCATTTCTGCTTGTGATCCCTTAGGAGAAGGAGCTGGGTTGTCTTTGTGATATGATGGCAGAACAGCAGAGCTCTTCTGAGAGTGAGGCTAGCAGCACTACCTTGAGGCAGAGAGCGAGGAAACAAAAGACCTCTTACGTATGGGAGTATTTTACTTTTCCAGAAGGCCAGCAAAAGGTAAATGCACCCTTAGTGACTTGCAAGCTGTGTAAGCGTGTACTTTCAAGAGGTAATCCTGACAGGAAGTATTCCTTTGGGAATCACACCATGATGAGACACCTTAAGGATGTACACAGAAGGACACATGCTCGACTTACTGAACGTAACCCTTCAGTAAGTCAACCAAGCACATCCACAGCAGCTCAGCCTGGACCATCATCTGCAGAGCCGAGTCCTTCTTCTGCAGGTCAGGTGAGCCCTTCATCTGTGGGGGGAGCATCTCCTTTTTCTGGTCCTCTGGAAATTAACCCTCGGTTTGCGAGGGTTGAAGTTCGGTGCGCCAATTGTCACGATCTAATCACTTATAGGCAGACCAGTATGTCCCTAGTGAACAATAAAATAGATCAGCACACTTGTCGTACCGTCTAATATTCCCATTCTTTCTTTCCTCTGTCCCTGCATGAACACAACGGCTCTTTTAAGAGCCAACCTTACCTTTCATCTATTTTTTATATATTTTTTTAATATTTTTTTTATTTATTTTTTTACCGTACGCGTACGGTACGCGTAATTTTTTTTTTTTTTTTTAAAACACTAAAAATCAATTATCACATTACAAGGTCCTTGAGAGACTACAATTAAACACTGCAAATGCGATTGTAGAGAAGTGGAAAAAAGGGACCATGACATTATTGACTTACCATACCCACTCAAAAAAAGATTTAATCATTTAATTTATTTTTAATTGCTTTTAAAATGGTTCTAGTTTTCGAAAATTTTCTATCTCAATCTGAAAAAAAAGAAAAAAGTATTAATATTTAATAAAACATTTAATAATACAGTACACATATTTACATATTTTTCAAAAAATATTTTTGCCTTTTTTTTGCTGTTTTCAGAAAATATTGCATTTCACTATAAATTGTGAAAGCAATTGCATTCATCATTTAACAGCAGGCAAAAAAAATTAACAATCTCAAAGATTGTTTTTAAAAAAGCCCACAATCTCTTTTTGCATAAACATAACTTTATAGAAATGCATAATATTCTTAAAAAATATCATCTAATATCAATACTTATTTCTTTAAAATACCGTCTGATATTTTTGTTTCAGAAGTATAATCACAATAATATATGTCAAATAACTCCACAATACATCTGGTTCCATTTCCTTTAGGCCAAATAGTAATTTTAAAATTCTTTTTTTGTTTAATTTCCAATGGTAATCCAATAAAAAACAAAAGTTTAAATTGTACAGATGTCACCGATTCTCTGTAACATTTTGGTTTCCGAAAGATTAATTAATAATTAAATAAGTCCACAATAGAATTGTTTACTTTTCCGCATGGCCAAATAGTAATTTTAAAAATCTTTTTTGAAAAAATTTCCAATGGCAATCCAATAACATTCCAAAATTTAAATTGTGCAGATGTTACCGATTTTTTCTAAATTTTTGGTTTTCCAAAGTTTCCTTAACAAATGGAAAAATTCCACATTACAATTGGTTACCTTTCCATTAGGCCATATGATACTTTGTTAAATCTTTTTATTTGTAAATTCCAAATGGTAATCCAATAAAATGGTAAAATTGTTTTGTCCAGATGTTGTCAAATCTCTCTAAAATTTAGGTTTCAGGAAGATTAGATAGGAATTTGCTAAATCAAAATGCAAACATTGCTTAAAAATCAATTGGGAATCATTACACAGTGTCCAGCCTTTTTCACATTTAAGATAAACTGTGTAATGACCAGAAGTTACAGTAGGTCCATCATGGAAAATTATTGCAACTGTTACAAAAGTTTTTCCTGAAATTGATAATTGCTGTCCTGTAAACTTCTTTATTAAAGTATCCAATTTTGAACCATCAGCTCTACATCGTTGCATCATTAAAATTACATACTGTCTGTATTCCTTTAAAATTAATGTTGAAAACATGTCAGATTTACACTCACCGCATTGCATGCTATGATTAGCATCTTTAACTAATTTAGCAAAAGTGACTGTTTTACTCTCTGGCAATGTTAAATAAATAAACCTTTCAGAATCAACATTAGAGCCACATATATTATAACAGTTTTCACAACTATGTTCCCATTTATAAGAGAGACCAAATAAATTTTCAATGTTAACCCCTTCTTCTTCCAGTACCTGAAGAAAATAAATCAAGAATTCCTGTGCGTCTTGCTGTACATTTTGAGAAAACTGTGTTCGTCCTGAACATACATCTAAAACTTTTCTAATTTCAGTAGCACTTTCTATTTGAGTTTTATCATTACTCAGCTTTTCAAAAAGGAGACTCAGCACAGTACAGAATCTTTTTCCCTGATTTACTATTATCTGCTCTTGCAAACTTTCCAGATAAAATGCAACATTCAGCACTACATTAGCGTAGCAGTTGACACCAGAGCTATTTTCAAAATAACATCCTACAACCTGTTCTTCATTTTCCTTATTCTTTTTGCTTGCAATTACATCAATCCTCTTTTTTCTCCTCCTCTCTACATCTTCATTACAGATATTCTCATTTCTCCTTTTACGAGAAACTACACGTTTCTCCAACACAGGATACTGACCTAAACGAGGAGCATAGCTTCTTCTTAATCTATTATACTCCTTTACACAATTTGTATCAGCACTAACTTTTGAATCATCAAAGTCTATCATGAATAAACCTGATACTGTTTTCACTCGTGACAAAGCAACATATGCCATACCTTCTTTGAACACAGTTGAACCAATGTTCACAAATGCACAATCTACAGTCAATCCTTGAGACTTGTGAATAGTTACAGCATATGCTAGCGAAAACGGAAACTGCTTCCTACGTACATATAAGTCTTTCACAAGCATGAAACGAACTGTACAACGACAAATGTCTTTAACTTCTTCTATCTGATCAAATTTTATTTTTAAACATTCAATTCCATCTTTTTTCTGATAATTAATAAAACCCACAACTCTTCCCATAGCTCCATTAACTAAACCTTTTTCAACATCCAAATTTCTCCTTAAAAATACTCTACAGTTCATGCAAACATATAGATTTTTTTCCAATCCAGCTGTTTTGGAAATCTTCTTCTCTAGTGAATCCAATTTATTTTTCAGTGTGCCTGTTAATGTGACAGTAATTCTTCCATCCTCAATTTTGTCCACTGCTTCCAATTTCCTGATATCTTCCTTTTCCAATTTCAAAAGCTCCTCATTGAATATTGAGCATTCACGTAGAGTTGGCATTAAGCAGATGACACTTTTGTTTTCTGCAATGTTCTTGTATATCTTCTCTGCAACTATTTCTTCCTTTGGAAATAAATTATGTAGCAGCCGAGTCTGTAATGCTTTTTTGCCAGCTTCTGTGAGTAGTCCAATCCTGATATCTTTCAGAATACTTCCATATTCTTCATCGTTTGCTTGCCTCATATTAGTTGTAAGTTCCTTGTACTCAAAGAAGGACCAAATATTTGTATTACCGATGCTTCCCAATGACTTCTTCGTGTCTTCATGTGTCACAGTATTAAACACTGGTTGTCCTTTAACTGGAGTAAGTTGCAAAAGATCTCCAAAAACTATGACGTGTTTTCCTCCAAATAACACGTCATAGTCTGACTTCAGAATTTGCTGCATTCTTAAATGCACAAAGGCAAGCATTAAGTTCGATACCATGCTCACCTCATCAATAATGAGAACTTGCATCTTCTTCAATACTCTTGAAACTTCCAAGCATGCTTCTCCAGTTAGCTTGTTGTATTGTATTTTGTTCTCATGCTCCACTGGTAACATTAGCAAACGATGTAAAGTGATTCCTTTTATGTTATATACTGCTAACCAAGTTGGAACAGTAACCACACAAGACAAAGTAGAATCCGTTTTTTGCTGTAGGTAGCTTCTGATGACTTTTATTAGGAAACTTTTTCCAGTTCCAGCTTGTCCGCTTACATACATCCTGATTGGATGAAATGATGTGCATGAGCACTCTTTTTTTTCATGTAGAAATCCGTGATCAATTTTTTTTCTGATCTCTTCATAAATTTGTTGCTGCTCTTCGTTCAGTTGTCTTTCCAAATTTTGTAAGTCTATAAATTCTCCTTGAGCTTGATTCATAGCCGTTTCCACTTCATTCATGGCTATTGATGCTTCATTTTCAACGATTGGTTGTCCTAGGGGATCTTGACTGAGTGTTCCTGAACTTTGGCTGTCCTGAGAACTGTCTCTAGCTATTTCTGCTGCAATTGTAGTTTCCTGTTCAATTTCTTCATTTAACATTTGCAGATAAGTTGTGAATGTATTGCATTGTATGCTGTCTTTGCAAGCATTAAAAGAATCTTCATAGCTTTGAAATTCTCCCAGTAGTTCATCCTCTGTACGCCATGGTTTAAATAGCTGTAAAAGAGCCAAGTAGTAAAATTCCTTTTTGTCAGTAGTGTCGCAACTCAGCTTCCGGTGATTTATCAAACTTCCTTTTGTTTGCTTCACCAAACATCCTTCCTCACCAATGACTTTATATTTTCCATTGTTGATGTCTTCTGCGGCTTTCCGTGAATAAATGTAGTTCTGCAGCACTTCATAGAGACACATGTTCTCCAGATGATGACTTCTCTTTGGGTAATATGTGTCCAACATGTTTGATTTCAAAATATCTGTACTTTCTGGGTCATTCTCGGCCAAATATTCAATTTCTCCAACAGATTTCAGTACCCGATTTCTCATTGCTGCAAGGCCTAAACTTTCCCAAATTATTCTTCTTGATTTCGAGTAGAGACTTGCAGAAGATAACCTATCTGAACATTCGTAGGATCCAATTTCTCGATGCGATAACATCTTCAAACTGAAACTGTACAGCTTCTTACTGACAGTTTTCTCGTGAGAAATCTCTTCCCACATTTCCTTCAATTCTGTTTTTTCTGATTTCGTAATGTAAGACGTTACATATCGAGCAACAGCAATGGAATTGTCAGCTACATACTGTATATCCATGTTAGCGTTCCACATGGATAAAATCACTGGGTTGTAGTCATTTATATTTTTTGATTCTTCTTTTCTTTTAAGGTTGTAGGTATTCTTAGGTGATTTTCTTGTGATAGTATGTCTCACAGATGACATAAAACTGTTAACTCTTCCATTTGAAAGAACAGGTCTAGGAAATCCAAATCGACATTTAGTGTAGTATTTATCTTTGCTCTTGTATTTCCGTCGACAGTATTTTCCACACCGATGACTTTGGAAACGTAATATGAGGAGCACCTCTTGCCTGGTACTCTTTTCTCCAAAAGAAATCCACTACTTCTCCTAGAGGTGGATTTTTTTTATTGCAGATGAAGGACATCATAGCCTCAAATCTATGATTGAAATATCTGCAAACATTAACCGGATCCAATGAGCACAGTTCTCCTGCTGTCTTGTATTCGATGTTTTTAATGTTTGAATTTGCCTCTCGTAGAAAATCCAGTAAATCATCCCAAGCGTACTCGGCACAGCTTAGGGTAAGGAACCATGTTGGAGTTCCTAAATTCCGTAACATGCATTTTAATTCACCATGGCGTCGGTACCAATATTCATTTGTCCCACGCTGACAAGCCATCAGATTGATCAGTTGTGTTTCCAAATGATCATCTCGGTGCTGCACTTTCTCCATAAAATCCTTAGCAGACACATTTTGTAAATGTACTCCACTTTTTAAAATGTGATTTACTGCATAAGACAGTGCAGACAAGTCGCTTTCAAATAAAAGATGGAACAAATAAGGAATACTTTGTCGAAATCTGGGATCGTCAGCATATAGTCTTGTAGTCCGATACTCAGAAGCTGGAATCTGTTCCGGACGTTCATCGTATCGTCCTCCTTTTCCTTTAGGAAACAGCTGGGGAAAACATCGAGCTTCCAAGCTCTCATCCCATACACTCACGGGAGTTCCTTTTGCTTTCTTCATCTGAAATAGATCAATATTGTCTCCCATGACTTCTTTTGAATGAAGAGGATGTATGCTAAAATGTTCATAAATTTCTTCTTCCTTTGACTTGTCCACTTTTTCAATTTGTCCAGTTGGTGTTTCTGTGTCTTCTTGTAAATCTTCTTCTTCTTCTTCTTCTATATAAATTGATTCACACCATTTGTTATTCCTTTTCAAATACAAATTTGCTCTTTGTACTTTCCGTACATCTACCAGCTCCTGCCAAATCTTCTTATTCTTTGTAGGTACACCATTAACCAGAATAATTAATGGTTCAGTTTCCAAAGTATCCGCATCAATAGTTTCCATATTTTTTTTCAAATCCAAGGGCAAATACACCACTCTACCTTTTAAACCTCTCAGTAAATCTGAAGGAGGTAATTTACCAGTTTTGGGCTCCATACGTACTATGGTCTGGAACGGATGATTACATTGAATGAGTATAGACTCATATGTATTTAATTCAGAAAGTTCAGCAGGAATAGCATCCAATTCTAAATTATTATGTACAGCTCTGGTCGGCATTCTATTTTCCTCTAACTTGTTGTAACAGTATTTACAAATACGCTGAACTTCACCCAATTCAAAACAATTTTCAAGAAATATATAGGTGGCAAAATCCTTCCACTTATAATTATCTTCATTTTCACTCTTTCTGTAGAGATCAACATACCTGGTTTGTTTTCTATAATGAGTTCTGCGGCAACAAATACAAGTAATATTTGGTCTTTCATTAGAGATTATTGCAAATTTTGTTATGTGATCATTAAATGTCTTACTTACAGAGGGTTCTACATTTTCTTCCACTTCTTCCTCATTTACTGTGTCCTTCTCTGCACTGTTTTGTTCAGGACCAAAGTAACAAAACTGAATTTCATCAACAACCTTCTCTACATCTGATACCGTTCCACGGAACAGAGCCCTATTCAATTCATCTAACTTTATTGCTGGACTTTTAGCAAAATACAACCGTCTCACAAACTTTCTCATTTCAGTATGATGAACAACCAGCATCCTAAAATGATGGAAAACACTATTACACACTTTTCTAGATAGACAAGCCAGAGAATGACCCTGCAAACCAATATTCTCTCTCACTCTGCATGGATCTAGACTTTGAAGCACCTTAATCTTCTGTTTCACACTTTTTTTGCTATATTCTCTTAGAAACTCACGAAATTTATCAATAGATTCCTGACGCACAGTGCAAATACTACTACAATTCCAAGTGTACACTGGGGCTTTAGGACGTCTCCCCATAGCCTCATCCGACATCACTTGTACCTCATCTCTTGGAACCATTATCTCCTTCTCCATTATGCAACCATTTTTCACTTCATAAGCACGACCTCTGGTGTCAACTGCATGCAGCAAACTATTACTTTGAAAATAACTCTCTTCATTAAAAAAAGGTTCACTACTTGAACTATGCATCCATTTTCCTAAAAACACTTTACAAAAGTTTGTTCTGTTCACTACTCTTTTCCTTTTGCTATGTGATTTCAGTACATTAACCATTTTGTCTAATGTACGCATCCTATTAAAATTAAAATGAATAGTTTCCTTTTTAATTCTAATGCCTTTGCTGCAATGGCTTCAATTTCTTTTTTTCTCTTATAAAACTTTGCCTTTTGCTTATATTTCTTCACATCCTTTATCAAATTGGACATAACTCTCCTCTGAAACATTTTTCTACGTATCTCTTTAAACGCTGTTTTTCTGTTTAAGTTTATCTTTTTAGTTGCAGAAGGTATATTTGCATTAACTAAATTCTCAATTTTTTCCTGTCCTTTTCGATTGAAATCATTCTTTCCAGTACAGACATTTTGTACATTTTTCCTGTTTTTGAATATGTTCCTTAGAAAATCTTTTGTTTGCTTACCAGAAGATTTTTTCTTCTTCCCAACATGAGCATCTTCAACTAACTTAGGTCCTCCAGTTGTCTTCAAATATAGGTTTTTTTTGTGCTCTTTTTTTACTCTGGATTTTGTAGGCATCTTAAATTTTGTTCACTGCTCTTCAGCAATACCTGAAAAAAACTAAAAAAAAAATCCTTTATTTTATTTAAATATATTACTACATTTGTTTTCACATTAGTCACAAAACGAAATTTCTTTGCCAATTTGAAAGCACACTTACTGCTCTTTTTTTTGGCAAGTGATAAACACTTTTACAGACTGACACATTATGAATCCACTTTTCAGATTTTTTAAAAAGCACATGTCCAAACTGCTTTTTCAGACCATCACCATTTGTAACCTGGGTGACTGCCTACACTCCAGCAAGGGCAACCAGCCTTAGTGATGCTGAATGTATTTGCATTACTGACTGAAACCTCAAACCCCACTCGCTTGTGAATACTGTGCATGATTCCACATGGTAAGTAGCTGGCTGTGTGCTAAGAGTCTGCTTCTGCACCAAAAAAAGGCTCCCCCTTTCCTTCTAATCCAACTGTGAAATCACCAGAGCAATACGCAATAAATCTATGCCTGTAATTCCTATTTACACACAGAGTCATGTTTTCACATTAGTCACAAAACGAAATTTCTTTGCCAATTTGAAAGCACACTTACTACTCTTTTTTTTGGCAAGTGATAAATACTTTTACAGACTGACACATTATGAATCCACTTTTCAGAATCTGAAAACAGCACATGTCCAAACAGCTTTTTGAAACCAGCAACATGTGTAACCTGGGTGTCTGCCTACACTCCAGCAAGGGCAACCAGCCTTAGTGATGCTGAATGTGTTTGCATTACTGACTGAAACCTCAAACCCCACTCGCTTGTGAATACTGTGCATGATTCCACATGGTAAGTAGCTGGCTGTGTCCTAAGAGTCTGCTTCTGCACCAAAAAAGGCTCCCCCTTTCCTTCGAATGCAACTGTGAAATCACCAGAGCAATACGCAATAAATCTCTGCCTGTAATTCCTATTTGCACACAGAGTCATGTTTTCACATTAGTCACAAAACGAAATTTCTTTGCCAATTTGAAAGCACACTTACTGCTCTTTTTTTTGGCAAGTGATAAACACTTTTACAGACTGACACATTATGAATCCACTTTTCAGATTTTTTAAAAAGCACATGTCCAAACTGCTTTTTCAGACCAGCACCATTTGTAACCTGGGTGTCTGCCTACACTCCAGCAAGCGCAACCAGCCTTAGTGATGCTGAATGTGTTTGCATTACTGACTGAAACCTCAAACCCCACTCGCTTGTGAATACTGTGCATGATTCCACATGGTAAGTAGCTAGCTGTGTCCTAAGAGTCTGCTTCTGCACCAAAAAATGGCTCCCCCTTTCCATCTAATGCAACTGTGAAATCACCAGAGCAATACGCAATAAATCTCTGCCTGTAATTCCTATTTGCACACAGAGTCATGTTTTCACATTAGTCACAAAACGAAATTTCTTTGCCAATTTGAAAGCACACTTACTGCTCTTTTTTTTGGCAAGTGATAAACACTTTTACAGACTGACACATTATGAATCCACTTTTCAGATTTTTTAAAAAGCACATGTCCAAACTGCTTTTACAGACCAGCACCATTTGTAACCTGGGTGTCTGCCTACACTCCAGCAAGGGCAACCAGCCTTAGTGATGCTGAATGTATTTGCATTACTGACTGAAACCTCAAACCCCACTCGCTTGTGAATACTGTGCATAATTCCACAGGGTAAGCAGCTGGGTGTGTGCTAAGAGTCAGCTTCTGCTCCAAAAAATGGCTCCCCCTTTCCATCTAATGCAACTGTGAAATCACCAGAGCAATACGCAATAAATCTCTGCCTGTAATTCCTATTTGCACACAGAGTCATGTTTTCACATTAGTCACAAAACGAAATTTCTTTGCCAATTTGAAAGCACACTTACTGCTCTTTTTTTTGGCAAGTGATAAACACTTTTACAGACTGACACATTATGAATCCACTTTTCAGATTTTTTAAAAAGCACATGTCCAAACTGCTTTTACAGACCAGCACCATTTGTAACCTGGGTGTCTGCCTACACTCCAGCAAGGGCAACCAGCCTTAGTGATGCTGAATGTATTTGCATTACTGACTGAAACCTCAAACCCCACTCGCTTGTGAATACTGTGCATGATTCCACATGGTAAGTAGCTGGCTGTGTGCTAAGAGTCTGCTTCTGCACCAAAAAATGGCTCCCCTTTCCATCTAATGCAACTGTGAAATCACCAGAGCAATACGCAATAAATCTCTGCCTGTAATTCCTATTTGCACACAGAGCCATGTTTTCACATTAGTCACAAAACGAAATTTCTTTGCCAATTTGAAAGCACACTTACTGCTCTTTTTTTTGGCAAGTGATAAACACTTTTACAGACTGACACATTATGAATCCACTTTTCAGATTTTTTAAAAAGCACATGTCCAAACTGCTTTTTCAGACCAGCACCATTTGTAACCTGGGTGTCTGCCTACACTCCAGCAAGGGCAACCAGCCTTAGTGATGCTGAATGTATTTGCATTACTGACTGAAACCTCAAACCCCACTCGCTTGTGAATACTGTGCATGATTCCACATGGTAAGTAGCTGGCTGTGTGCTAAGAGTCAGCTTCTGCACCAAAAAATGGCTCCGCCTTTCCATCTAATGCAACTGTGAAATCACCAGAGCAATACGCAATAAATCTCTGCCTGTAATTCCTATTTGCACACAGAGTCATGTTTTCACATTAGTCACAAAACAAAATTTCTTTGCCAATTTGAAAGCACACTTACTGCTCTTTTTTTTAGCAAGTGATAAACACTTTTACAGACTGACACATTATGAATCCACTTTTCAGATTTTTTAAAAAGCACATGTCCAAACTGCTTTTTCAGACCAGCAACATGTGTAACCTGGGTGTCTGCCTACACTCCAGCAAGGGCAACCAGCCTTAGTGATGCTGAATGTATTTGCATTACTGACTGAAACCTCAAACCCCACTCGCTTGTGAATACTGTGCATGATTCCACATGGTAAGCAGCTACCTGTGTGCTAAGAGTCAGCTTCTGCACCAAAAAATGGCTCCCCCTTTCCATCTAATGCAACTGTGAAATCACCAGAGCAATACGCAATAAATCTCTGCCTGTAATTCCTATTTGCACACAGAGTCATGTTTTCACATTAGTCACAAAACAAAATTTCTTTGCCAATTTGAAAGCACACTTACTGCTCTTTTTTTTGGCAAGTGATAAACACTTTTACAGACTGACACATTATGAATCCACTTTTCAGATTTTTTAAAAAGCACATGTCCAAACTGCTTTTTCAGACCAGCACCATTTGTAACCTGTGTGTCTGCCTACACTCCAGCAAGGGCAACCAGCCTTAGTGATGCTGAATGTATTTGCATTACTGACTGAAACCTCAAACCCCACTCGCTTGTGAATACTGTGCATGATTCCACATGGTAAGTAGCTGGCTGTGTGCTAAGAGTCAGCTTCTGCACCAAAAAAAGGCTCCCCCTTTCCTTCTAATGCAACTGTGAAATCACCAGAGCAATACGCAATAAATCTCTGCCTGTAATTCCTATTTGCACACAGAGTCATGTTTTCACATTAGTCACAAAACGAAATTTCTTTGCCAATTTGAAAGCACACTTACTGCTCTTTTTTTTGGCAAGTAAACACTTTTACAGACTGACACATTATGAATCCACTTTTCAGATTTTTTAAAAAGCACATGTCCAAACTGCTTTTTCAGACCAGCATCATTTGTAACCTGGGTGTCTGCCTACACTCCAGCAAGGGCAACCAGCCTTAGTGATGCTGAATGTATTTGCATTACTGACTGAAACCTCAAACCCCACTCGCTTGTGAATACTGTGCATGATTCCACATGGTAAGCAGCTACCTGTGTGCTAAGAGTCTGCTTCTGCACCAAAAAATGGCTCCCCCTTTCCATCTAATGCAACTGTGAAATCACCAGAGCAATACGCAATAAATCTCTGCCTGTAATTCCTATTTGCACACAGAGTCATGTTTTCACATTAGTCACAAAACGAAATTTCTTTGCCAATTTGAAAGCACACTTACTGCTCTTTTTTTTGGCAAGTAATAAACACTTTTACAGACTGACACATTATGAATCCACTTTTCAGATTTTTTAAAAAGCACATGTCCAAACTGCTTTTTCAGACCAGCATCATTTGTAACCTGGGTGTCTGCCTACACTCCAGCAAGGGCAACCAGCCTTAGTGATGCTGAATGTATTTGCATTACTGACTGAAACCTCAAACCCCACTCGCTTGTGAATACTGTGCATGATTCCACATGGTAAGTAGCTGGCTGTGTGCTAAGAGTCAGCTTCTGCACCAAAAAAAGGCTCCCCTTTCCTTCTAATGCAACTGTGAAATCACCAGAGCAATACGCAATAAATCTCTGCCTGTAATTCCTATTTGCACACAGAGTCATGTTTTCACATTAGTCACAAAACGAAATTTCTTTGCCAATTTGAAAGCACACTTACTGCTCTTTTTTTTGGCAAGTAAACACTTTTACAGACTGACACATTATGAATCCACTTTTCAGATTTTTTAAAAAGCACATGTCCAAACTGCTTTTTCAGACCAGCATCATTTGTAACCTGGGTGTCTGCCTACACTCCAGCAAGGGCAACCAGCCTTAGTGATGCTGAATGTATTTGCATTACTGACTGAAACCTCAAACCCCACTCGCTTGTGAATACTGTGCATGATTCCACATGGTAAGCAGCTACCTGTGTGCTAAGAGTCTGCTTCTGCACCAAAAAATGGCTCCCCCTTTCCATCTAATGCAACTGTGAAATCACCAGAGCAATACGCAATAAATCTCTGCCTGTAATTCCTATTTGCACACAGAGTCATGTTTTCACATTAGTCACAAAACGAAATTTCTTTGCCAATTTGAAAGCACACTTACTGCTCTTTTTTTTGGCAAGTGATAAACACTTTTACAGACTGACACATTATGAATCCACTTTTCAGATTTTTTAAAAAGCACATGTCCAAACTGCTTTTTCAGACCAGCATCATTTGTAACCTGGGTGTCTGCCTACACTCCAGCAAGGGCAACCAGCCTTAGTGATGCTGAATGTATTTGCATTACTGAGTCCAACCTCAAACCCTTAAACTATTCTTTTATTATACCAGTACACCTTAATTTATTGTGAAAACATAGTCCATATTATTTTACTTGTTCCTCACATTTAAATTTCTCCCAAAACAGAAAATAATAAACACAACTTCAACAAAAAGAATTGCATTTCTATTATTCATTTCTTAATTTACCATATACATCCCCTCTCAAACTCTAAACTCACCTTTAAAATTAGTTAGTTGTGAAAGAAATGTGGCACTCAAACAGCAGATTATCAGAGCCAGGATCTCTGTTCTTTACACCTCTCTCCTCTCAGCAGAACCAGATAATGGCAAACTTTCCCTCTCTTTTTCCACACATATACATGTTAGTTTCAAATCTCAGTGCTTGCCCCTTTTTTTCAAATGTAATCACACATTTCTATTGGTTGAAAACCAACCCTTTTCCAAAAGTACCCTTCCCCCAACTTGACTTCTGCCTAGTACCCTTCCCCCAACTTGACTTCTGCCTGCTACCATAGCAACAGCTCATGGAACACTGCTGTGTGGAGTCAGGTCAGAAGTTCGCCAAACAATATTTCAATTCCACAGAGCAAGAGTGCTTGACTTTTCAAACCTAACAGCAAATCCATAGTACTGTTCTTTGGTAACACATTTTTCTGTACCAATACAAAACATGCTTCTATTAATTTACACATACAGCCTAGTTTTTATTCTAGAATGGTATGAAACAGCCAATCAGTTCTTTTTTTTATGAAAAAAATATGTATGCCTCCATTTCCAAACTGTCTTTCTTTTCATATTGCCATTCTACTGAATTACACCTCCTGAGTGCATCCAGTTCTCCTTTGAAGATGTTCACAGTGTGGATTGTAGGGCACAGCTATGTCTTCTGGAGTGAAAAGTTTGCAGAGAAAACAGGTATGGTGAGAGACCTTGCTTTGCCAAATGTAGACATTAAATGGATTGGTCAGAGAGGGTTAAAGTGGCACCAATTGATGCCATTGGTGAAATCCTTCATGCACATCCAACACCCTGACCTCATAATAGTGCACTGTGGTGGCAATGACCTAGGCACTTTGACTGGGGTAGGTCTGGAAATGCTTATGAAGGACACCTTTGCACAACTGTTTTCACTTTTCCCTAAAACTGCCTTTGTGTTTTCTAACATATGCCAAAGGCAAAAATGGAACTGGTCCAATCATTTCTGTCCGCAGATTGACAAAGCAAGAAAGCACGTCAACAAATCTGTTTCTGCTTTCCTCCGTGACTATGGTATGGGTTCCATTTACCACAACAACTTGCGTTATGACATGCAAGACATTTATAGAGGAGATGGTGTACACTTCAATGATGAAGGGAACAGAGTCTTCCTCTTGAACCTTAGACTCTGCATCGGTACTTACTTGTAGGTACCACTAAAAAATCACTTCATAAACACAATGGCTCTTTTTAGAGCCCCCTAATATCTAAACACTTAAATCTGATTTTCATTTCTTTTTTTTTTTTTTTTTTACCGTACGCTTACCGTACGCGTACCCCGTGATTTGTTTTAAAATCAATAAATGTTTTCTTTGTACTTTTCTGTCCTTCTTTGACCCCCTTACAAATGTTAGGGGGTCTGTAACTCTCCTCCTTGCCCCCTTTTCTTGTTATCACTCTTTTTTTTCTGAGTGAAACACACGAAATGGCGGCCGCCGCTTCCTGGTTTCGACTGATTCGAATGTTTACTAAGATCTAAGAGCCAATCAGAATCGCGCTCGCGCACGCCACCGTACGCGTACGGTAAGCGTACCGTAAGCGCACCGTAAGCTGGCTCAGATATATATATTGATTTAAAGGCTATTTTCTCAGAATCTACTGAACAGAGTTACACCAAACCTACAAAAGGCACTTCCTTGACCTGAGGACTACCTCTCTGCCAAATTTCTAGTAATTCTGTTCAGCCGTTCGGGCTGTAGCCCTGTCTAAAGGTCCTATGGAAAAATGCATGGGAAAAACGCGTTTTGGGACCCCCCTTTTATCTCAGCCCCCGCTTGATGAATCCCCCCGAGACTTTCAGGGAAGGAGCGGAGCGTAGCGCCCCACCGATTTTGAAAAATTCGCGAGGATTCGTCGACCGGCGCCAAAGTTATTCAAAATAGAATGTTGCGGATTTCCTATGGAAACGTGGTCCTAACTATAACTACCTACTGGCGACCGCCAGTAGGTAATATATATATATATATATATATATATTTATATTACCTACTGGCGGTCGCCAGTAGGTAGTTATAGTTAGGACCACGTTTCCATAGGAAATCCGCAACATTCTATTTTGAATAACTTTGGCGCCGGTTGACGAATCCTCGCGAATTTTTCAAAATAGGTGGGGCGCTACGCTCCGCTCCTACCCTGAAAGTCTCGGGGGGATTCGTCAAGCGGGGGCTGAGATAAAAGGGGGGTCCCAAAACGCGTTTTTCCCATGCATTTTTCCATAGGACCTTTAGACACAGCTACACCCCGAACGGTTGAACAGAATTACTTGAAATTTGGCAGAGAGGTAGTCCTCAGGTCAAGGAAGTGCCTTTTGTAGGTTTGGTGTAAATCTGTTCAGTAGATCCTGAGAAAATAGCATTTAAAAGCATATATATATGTGGGCGGAGCCTAACCACACATCTCATCCTGAGATCTGATTGGCTGTCAGCACTTCATCCAAGAAGTTTGGCAGCCATCTTGGGACCAATATACATGATAGCACCTCATTAAAAAGCATTGCAGTTAATAGAATGTTTTAAGACTTTAGTTACATTATAAATCATTTGTTGATGGTACCATACTCATTTTAGGAATTGTGGTATGTTCTAAGGTGATTTCACCATGTGAAAAAGCCTTCTGCTGGGATACCATGATTGAGAGAAAAATATTTTCTCATGCTTTTACCACAGAGGTTTGGAAGGTGATCTATAGGCTAAACTGAGAGCTTATTTTCTGTAAATTCACATTATCTTTCTCAGTCATGTGAGAATGAAGTCTGACATTCTCAGTAAAACATGTACATCCAACAAGGGCAGAGACTGTCAGTTGATTCCTTTGTGTTCTACTGCAGCTTCCCAGAGTGTTCCAAAGAACTACTAGAGCGCTAACAGTCCTACTTATGATAAACGTATGGCACACCTGAAGCCATCTTGCTTGGATTAAAGTGGTAACTCTTAAAACATTTAATTTAAAAAGGAACAAAATGAGGGGGTTCATTTTTCAATAAAAAGTATGATTAGTGCTGCAGAAAGAAAAATTAGGGCACATTTTGAGTGACTTCTCAAATCCTCTTCTATTTCATTAAACAATTCTGACATGCAGACTGAAACATGCACTTTCAATACCAGCAGCAGTTTTCCCTGGTGAGCAGTAGCTTTACTACAGTGATCTAATGAGCAAAAAGAGTGCTAACATTCTGAATTTATGGCAAATGTGTGACACATCTGAATGCCTTCTTGATGGAATCAAAGTAAAAAACTGAAAGTATTTCCTACTGAGGAGACTGCAGTAAATGAGGAAATTAGGAAACTTCATAACAAATAAGTCTCCCAAGATGGCCACCAGAGACAAAAGAGCCTAAATGTAGCCCAAATATCACCCAGATGTAGCCCAAGTATAGCCCAATGACAGAATGTCCCAGAATGTTCTTAAAAACAACTAGAGCGCTTACTGTCTTCATTATGACAAAAGTATGGCACACCTGAAGCCATCTTGATTGGAATAAACTGGTAACACTTAAAACATTTAATTTAAAAAGGAACACAATGAGGAGGTTCATTTTGCCATAGAAATTATGATTAATGCTGAAGAAAGAAAATGAGGGCACATTTTGAGTGACTTCTCAAATCCTCTTCTATTTCATTAAAAGATTCTGACATGCAGACTGAAACATGCACTTTTAATACCAGGAGCAGACTTCCATGGTGCAGTAGTTTTACTACAGTGATCTAATGAGCAACTAGAGTGCTAACATTCAGAATTTATGGCAAATGTGTGACATATCTGAATACCTTCATGATGGAATCAAAGTAAAAAACTGAAAGCATTTCCTACTGAGGAGACTGCAGTACATGAGGAAATTAGGAAACTTCATAACAAATAAATCTCCCAAGATGGCCACCGGAGACAAAAGAGCCCAAATGTAGCCCAAAATCACCCAGATGTAGCCCAAATATAGCCCAATGACAGAAGTGTGCAAAACACTTATTATTTTGTGTTTTTGCAGTGTTATATAGTGCAGACTTGTCAGGTATTGGAGTGCTTTACATGAGCATTGGTTACATCACACAAGAACACATTCATTTTGGTTGTAGACATGGGGAGACTAAGTGATTTGACCAGAATCACAGAATGTCGAGCTGAAGCAGAAACTTCAACCTGGTTCCCCAGTTGCAAAGTCTGCAGTTCTGGAAGTAACACCACATCATCTCCCCTAAGTGCAACATTTAATCAAGTGGTCAACTGGATAAAAAAACATAAAGATAACAAATAATTTAAAAGTGCTTTGTCGCTATTTGAAAACTCAGAAAATATGTCCTTATTTTAGCCTTTTAGAGCACTAACCATAATTTTGATGCCAATAAGACCCTCGCATATATGTAATTTCTAAAGGAAATGCTCTAGGTATTACAGTTTTGATTACATCAAGATGATGTCAGGCGTTCCACACTTTTGTAATAAATATAGAATGTTAGCAATCTAGTTGTTCATTAGGATACTGTTGAGAGGCAGAGGCCAGGGGCACGGACTCTGAAAATTGAAGGCAGGTAGGAGGGTGCAAAGGCAACAATTTAACCACACTGAGCAGGCAGGAAGGGCCGTGGAAGCACAACAGACTATGGAGGGCAGTGGAAAGGGGGGCAGGGGCAACAAACCAACAATACAGGACTTGCAAGAGAGGCTGTTGGAGGCAAGATCTATTACGGGTCAAGGAAGCTAGGGGCGGTCCCCAGATCCCCGGGAGCCACCACAGAACTGAGCAGGAGAGTGAGTCAGGGACAAAAGGGGCACCTTAATTTGAGCCGGGGTGCCTAGGAACGCTTGCTCCAAAAATGAAGAAAACAGACATATGAGACATGGAATTGGAGGCAGAATACAATGGCAGTTTAATGAGAAGATGCAACTTCAAAGAAACCGCAGAATAGAGACATAAAGTACAAAATACAGAATCCAGATAATCATACAGCTGTCATGATATTCTCTGTATCTCAATTAATGTACTGACAGAGAGAGAGAGAAAACACATCTATAAATGCATCATGAGAAACAAGTTACACCAAGGAAAATGTTACCTAGGAACACTCACGTTTACTCTTAGAGCAAGCATTCCTGCAATTACAATACAAAATCTTTTAAATGCAAAAGTAAAGAGAACAATGGTTAAACATAACATGACATTTCATATAGGTAAAATAGAATAAGATACTTCAAGCAAAGCAGAGCAAGACATTTTAAGCAAAGGAAGACAAGAGCTCCCAGCTCTTGGGGAAAACCTGCACTGCCTGTTAACCTACATACAGACGGCGAGGTAGTCCGTCGATATCTGTGGGTGCTCCCTTTTTATATCATTTTGTGGGCTCCTTTGCACGCTACATCTACCTACGTATGCTACCCAAAAGCTTCGTCTGCAGATTTTACCAGACATTTCGTCATTTACCCACTTAATGCTGACAATGGACTGGGTGAAAAGGTCAGTCTCTCAGGCCAATCGCTTATCGTAAGTTCCATAGAGCAAGCAGAAAATAATGGGTATTGTACGGGAATTCAATATATTCATGTATAAAATCTCCTCAGTTCTCCTAACTTGACGCTCTGCGGTTGCCACTTCCTTAAAAGCGGGAAACCTGCCCAGGAAGCAAGTACCAGTCCAGGATGCAGCCTACTGTATGTCGACAGCTTCAGGGGATGTTGAACTTTGATACCGAGCACGGAGCACTCGGGTAGGGTGGGGGCTACTGGTTTGGAGCAGAAGGCCTCGCAGACCTGCCTTCAGACTGCTATACACTAAAATTGCAGAGCTATGGTCAATTTAACAAAGAGGCCTACATATTGAACAGAAGGGCCTACACAGGGGTTTTATACTGGCTGAGTGGTAAGGATGTCTCAGGATAATTATATAGCAACACAGGACCCGCTGGTCAATTTAATACGGCCTACAAATGCAGCTGGCAGGGCAAGGACAAGGGTCTCATACTTCAGGTGTGGACAGAACGGGCCAGGAGCCCCCTGTGATACAAAATCTACCCTCCTTCAAGCCTGTGGCAAAGTAATAGACCATTGTGGGCAGAAGGAAGAGGCAATGGTAGTACAACCATACATGCCAACAGACCCGATTCAGCCAGGAAACGTCCAATGTTTTTAAGCTCAAAGGGGCTTTATTTGATCTGTCTCCTGTCTACAATATCCTCTTTTTCAATGTAACTCAAAGGGGAAAATCAATACCCCAGTTTTTTTTCAAAATCTCCCTCTTACCAAGTTCAAAATGTTCGCAAGTATGGTACATTGGATCATGGAAGGAAATGGGATAGGGACATGGACTTGGATAACAGAGGACAGGAGGGACATGCAGAGGTGCACCAAACTGACCCTGCAGGGCAGGCATCAGGGTTTGCAGCAGCACAATACACCACACAGGGCATGCAGGACGGGAGTGCAGCACAACAATCCATAGAAAGCAAGAGGGAGGGCACAGGACCATGCACATGGACAACAGAGAACAGAGGGGCAAGAGGCAATGGTAGCTAGCTGACCATAATGGACAGACAGGAGAGAAAGCTGCAGCATAACAGACCATAAAGGGCAGGAGGGACGGATCAGGGGCATTACAATGGAACAGACAAGCCAGGAGGGAGGGAGTAGGGCTGGGGGCAAGGGGGCAGGGCAGGAGCAGCAAGATAGCCATGGAGGTCAGGCAGGATGGGCACTAGAAGCAAGACAGACCATGAAGAGCAACAGTGAGACTGTGATGGCATACACACAGACCATGGAGGGAAGGTGGGAGGGGGTCAGGGGCAGCTAACTGACCACACAGGGAAGGTGGGAGGGACCATGGCAGCACAGAAGACCATGCATGGCAAGTGGGAGGGTTAGTGGCAGCACAATGGCTATGATGGGCAAGAAGGAGGGTGGAGGGGCATGCACAAAGGACGATGGAGGATAGAAGGGAGGGTCAGGACCTGTGCACAGACAAGAAAGTTCAGGGGAAGGGACCTCACAACAGACCACACGGGGCAGGCAGGAGGAGCAGCTGCAGCACAACAGACCAGGGAGGGCAGAAGGGTGTGGCAGTACAATGGACCATGTAGGACAGGAGGAAGAGGATAGGGGCATGGCATGTGGACAGGCAGGGTGGAGGTGGCAGGGACAGGTTACAGTCATCTGACAATGCTAGGCAGGTGGGAGGGGAGTGGCAGCTCAACAGAACACTCAGAGTAGATAGGAGTGGCAGGTCCATGGGACATGGTGGGCAAAAAGGATGGAGCAGGGGCATGCACAAAGACATCGGAGGGCAGGGGGAAGGAGAATAGGGGCAGCAAGCTAAGCACAGAGTTTAAGCAGGAGGTCAATGATGGGGCATAGAATTGGGCAATGGAGGGCAGGAGGAGGGGACTGGTACATCATACTGAGGGCAGTGGCAGCACATCAGACCATGCATGGCAGGAGGGAGGAGGCTAGTCCATGGATTCACACAACAGAGGATAGGGAGGAAGGGGATGGGGCAGCAAGCTAACTGTTCAGAGAAGGCGGGTATAAGGAACTTTATTGTTTTTAAAACATTGTGTCTGTGCGAACTACTTAAAATATGAACAAGTATGCAGCATAATCTCACTTTTATTCAGGAAGAAGAGGACGTTTGTGACTGTGACTCCGGGCTCACTTGGCAGAAACACCCCCTGACCCTCCACCCCCTATCGCAAAATGTAATGCCCGTGAAAAGGGTAGGTGAACACAGTGTTATATAGAACATAGTCCTGAGAGCACGATTGAAAATGAAAACTAGATATAGTGTATGGTATAAACTATGCACCAAAAAGTGTGATATAAGATGAACCGGGCGTGAAATATAATATGCAAAACATTGTGCGCAATGACAGATTCATTGGAGAGCGCGAGATAGCACAGGCACTAGCGCGCGATATGCGCCTTGGAGTGTAATATGCACAGGGCAGTGTTGTGTAACCTAACTAGTCTCTAAAGTTGTAATATAAAATATGTGCTGGGGAGTGTAAGGTTGCATATGCACTGTGACAAAGATATGGATCCCAGATTGTAATATGTATGGCATAGCACTGTGCGTTATAACATAGGCATCGAGAAAGGCACGTTAGATGGGGCAATATAACCCGTGCGAAGACAAGTGTGGCATGACATATTCACGGGGTGGTGTTACAGTGCACATGGGCTAGAGAGTGTCATAGCATATGCATTAGCTAGTGGAATACAACACAGAGGTGTGTGGCACACGGCAGGCAATGGTGGGTGTAACACAGCATTGGGCTCTGTCAGGAGCGCGTTGTGACTCTCAAGTGATGTTCGTCCCCTTTCCAGAGAGTAAAATAAAAAGTATTACACATCCGGCAGTGGATGTGTGTTTTATTAACCGTGAGGGGGGTTTCTTGCATAGTTTTGGTCGAATTTTTGTCGAATCCCCTTTGAATGGCTTGGTGTGCATGTGTATTAAATGTGCCCGTCAATAGCTACCCATGTTTGTATAAATAAACGACAAGGGTGTCTACCGGGATTAGGCACGGTAGGGCATCAGACATGTCAGAGCTTCACTAGTGGTGTAAATACATTCCACGTGGATTCATTGCATGCATAGTCGCCTTTTAATGAATATCACGCAAATCGTCATGGTGATAGGTACGTACGGTTTGTCCAGCATGTCCTAGGTGTGTCTATAAATATATATTTTTTAAAAATAATAAAAAACAGTGGCCGGCCCTGGGGATTGGGGTCAAAAAAATATAATTAGGAGACTGGCCCTGGGGGATGGGGTCATCAGGGCCAATAAATTAGAATAAGAAGGGGAACCAAACAGCCCCCCTTCTTAAAAAACTAAAATAAATAAAAGACTGGCATCGTGCCGGAGGCCATGCCCCCTCCGTGCAGCACTCTGCAAACGCGCCCCCAACAGGTATCTCCAGTATGCGCCAGGGAGCTGCGCTGCAGCCAGGTGTTCTGAGGCCAAGCCCCTTTTTACACCTCTCTGCAACGCAGCTCTGTGGCGCTTACTGGAGGTACCTAGTGGTCTAGTTTGACCCTAGGGACCCTTAGGATTCAAGGGGACTTAATCTCTCAACTTAGAACAGCCACAGGGCGCGTTTACACAGTGGTGAAGGGAGGGGACGGGGCCTGAGGTGACGTGTGCAAACACGCACTATGGCACGTTTTAAATTGGGGATATAATTTCCCTTCAATACTGAGGGCCCCTGGGGGCTAACTAGCCCACCAAGTGCTTCCAGTAAGCGCCACTGAGCTGCATTGCAGAGAGGTGGTCCAGGCCGTGCCACTTTTTACACCTCTCTGCAACGCAGCTCTGTGGCACTTACTGGAGGTACCTAGTGGGCTAGTTGGACCCTAGGGACCCTCAGGATTCAAATGAACTTAATCTCCCAACTAAAAATGGACACAGGGCGTGTTTACACAGTGGTGAAGGGAGGGGACGGGGCCTGAGTTAACGTGTGCAAAAACCCCCTGTGGCCAGTTTTAAGAGGTAGTTTTAATCCCCATGCCCTCTTATATACTAGGGGCTTACAGAGGAGGTCATGCTAATCACAGGGGGACCCCAACGCATAATGTTCCCTAGTGTATGTAGGTGTTTTCACTGTATTCTAAGTGTCTTTTAACATAGCACTGGCTCTAGGACTGGTTAGTCAGGCTCAGTTACCACCAGTATCCGTCTGAAAAAGTTGAGGGTACAGGATGATTTTGCAACAAGGCTTCTTTCTGCTCTTCTTTTTGTTCTTTCTGCACGTTATCCTTCTTCCTGCACTTATCTTCGTATTTGAGGACTTCTGTTGCTTCTTTCTGCACTTCTTTTGTTTCTTTCTGTGCATTTTTTCTTCTTTCTTCACATGTCCTATCTCTGTAGGCATAGTTAGAAATTAGCATTTAAAAAACCTTTGAAATTCACAGAAAAAACCATAGGTTTCAGGCACGTTATAGTTAGGAATTAGCATTTAAAAAACCTCAGAAATTCACTGAAAAAACCATAGGTTTCAGGGGTGTTATAGTTAGCTGGACTTTTCACTTGTACAAAACCATTGAAATTCCCCCGTTATAGTTAGTTCAGCTAACTATAACTCGGGCGCCCGCAATGCACTGCTGATGACGTCACATATTACATCACTCATGACATGGTCAGTGACATCACTCATGACATCACTGATGACATCTCAAATGACATCACTGATGACATCACTGATGACATCATCCTTGTGATAGAGTGGCAGACCTCCTCTCACCCTAATATAACCTTTGATACACACATTCAAAAATAGAGACTCAAATTTTCAAAACAATGGACATACCAATACCAGTTACAACAACCTCTTCAGTAATTCTAAGATCCACATACACATACACTCATTCACCAACAGTCCTATACAGTCACTCATACATGTACTCACTCATCATATGTACTCATACACCTATACATCCTGTTACACAATGCCACTCATCCATAGAGTTACTCACACACATAGTCACTCATGCTAATAAAGAATCAAACATACATTTACTTGCATATACAGTTATACACACACCACCATACTTACTTCTACGGAAACTTACACATACTTAGTCTTTTAAACAATCACTTATAGAAACACATACTTATTCATACAGGAACTCTTTCAATCTCTCACTCTCACATATACTCACATATATACACCAATAGTCACATATACTAGTTTAAAACATATGTAGTTACTCATAAAGACACTATTGAGACAGTCATTCACTCACTAACACACCCATACACACACTCATCCACCCATACAGTCCTGCACACATGCTGTGTTCAACACATACAAACAGTGAGTCACTCATTCATGCACCTATGCACTACGTAATACCCCCCACCGAACCATGCAGACACTCAGACTGTTACTCAAAAAACCAACTAATAACCTATATAGACACCCATGTAGCTACTCACCAACCCATGCAGCCACTTATACACAAAGTGAGAGACTGATACAGATATTTACATATTTAAACATTACTCACTAAGCCATGTATTCACTATGATACACTTAATCAGTCAGTTACACAATCAATTTTTCAAAAACAAATCATCCATTTAGACACTTATATACCCATTTATTCTTCCATCGACCTTGAGATATACATATATAAAACATATTTAATTTTCAGAAAAACACACATTCACTGGATGATGTCATCAGTGATGTCATCAGTGATGTCATTTCAGATGTCATCAGTGATGTCATGAGTGATGTCACTGACCATGTCATGAGTGATGTAATATGTGACGTCATCAGCAGTGCATTGTGGGCGCCCGAGTTATAGTTAGCTGAACTAACTATAACGGGGGAATTTGAATGGTTTTGTACAAGTGAAAAGTCCAGCTAACTATAACACCCCTGAAACCTATGGTTTTTTCAGTGAATTTCTGAGGTTTTTTAAATGCTAATTCCTAACTATAACGTGCCTGAAACCTATGGTTTTTTCTGTGAATATATATATATATATATATATATATATATATATATATTACCTACTGGCGGTCGCCAGTAGGTAGATATAGTTAGGACCTATTTTCTATAGGAAATCCTCAACATTCTATTTGGAATAACTTTGACGCCGATTGACGAATCTTCGAAAAAATTTCAAAACTTTTGGACAGCTCTGGTCCGCTCCTATCCTGAAAGTTTCACAGTGATTCGTCAAGCAGGGGCCGAGAAAACAGGGGAGTCCCAAAACGCGTTTTCCCCATGCATTTTCCCATAGGACCTTTAGCCGCAGCTACAGCCCGAACTGCTGAACGGAATTACACCAAATTTGGCAAAGAGGTAATCCTCAGTTCATACTCGTGCCTTTTGCTTAAATCGTGTAAATCCGTTCCGTAGTTCCTGAGAAAATTACATTTAGAAGTACATATATATCTATGGCCTCGGAGGATCCGCGCACCCTCCCGATCACGAGCTGTATTTTAATTGGCTGCCAACACTCTGAATCAGGAAGTATTGGCATCCATCTTGTGCCTTGGTAGAACCGAGGCACAAGAAACCCACCAAAAAAGTCACAAAATTTGAAAAGGGGGCAGGGTAGAAACACCCTGACCCCCTAGGCCTGCTCAGGGGGTCCCACAAGGACCCCCAAGGCCAAAATTGTTATTTTTTTTCTTTTTAAACATGAGGATGCGCGCTGGATGCGCATATCCCGCCGATAGAAAAAAAAATTCAGTGCGGCCTCCCACGCTGAATATGCTAATTTGCCCCTGGGGGGGCAAAATCCCAGGGGCATATTGAACAAGTGTGTGAGGGTCCCAATCCCCCCCACACTGCCCCGGGGACCGCCAACCCCGGGGCTCTAACATAATATCGGCGGGGAGGCTCATGGCCCCCCCGCAGCCCCAGGGACCGCCAACCCCCAGGTCTTCTTCAAAATGGGTGGGGGGCTCTCAGGCTCCCCCAGCCCCGGGTACCGACAACCCACGGGGCAACTTTAAGATGTGGGAGGGGGGCTGCACGGCCCCCCTCCTGGAGCCTTGTATAGTCCCTGGGGACCACCACCCCCCAGGAACTCCTGCAGTGTCCCGGTGTGCCCACCCCGGGACACTGCTGTTTGCAATGGCAGGGCAGGAGCCTCGCGGCTCCTACCCTGCCATTGCAAACTGCTTTGCTTCATTGAAGCGAGAGAAGGGAAACCTGCTCTCGCTTCAATGAAGCAAAGCAGATTGCTTTTCCATATGGGGAGCAGCAGGTTAGCTACTCCCCATGTGGAAAAGCAATGCCGGCTCCCGCAGGAGGCGGGGAGCTGGCGGGACCGTGGGGGGATTGGGGACCCCCCCACGGTCCCCAACGGTGAGGGCAAGCCCCAGGGAATGGGGTCCCTGGGGCTACCAGTGGCCAGGGAGGGGGGCCACGTGGCCCCCCTCCCAAATTAACATTAAAAAAAAAATAATAATAATGGCTGGCCCCGGGGGATGGGGTCCCCGGGGCCTTGAAGTGGCCTGTGGAGGGGGGCTACGCAGACCCCCTCCAAAACAGAAAAATATGGCAAAAAATTGGCCATGCCCCAGGGGATGGGGTCCCCGGGCACGGAATTATTTTACAAATTGGGGCAGGCCCTGGGAGATGAGGTCCCCAGGGCCAATAAATTAGAAAAATAAGGGGGGCTACACAGCCCCCCTTCTAAAAAAAAAAAACAGGATCGGGCCGGAGGCCATGCCCCCTCCTTGCACCACTCTTCAAACGCACCCCCTGGCACGTTTGCAGAGGGGGAATTAATTCCCCTTGAATACTCGGGGTCCCTGGGGGCCAACTAGACCACCAGGAACCTCCAGTATGCGCCAGGGGGCTGCGTTGCAGAGAGGTGTAATGAGGCCACGCCCCTTTTTACACCTCTCTGCAATGCAGCTCCGTGGCACTTACTGGAGGTACCTGGTGGGCTAGTTGGCCACCAGGGGAATCTCAGGATTCAAGGGGACGTAATCCCCCAACTTAAAACGCGCCATGGGGCGCGTCTGCACAGTGGTGAAGGTAGGGGGTGGGGCCTGAGGTGATATGTGTGCAAACACACCCTGTGGCACGTTTTAAGTTGGGGAATTCATTCCTCTTCAATCCAGAGGTCCCCTAGGGGCCAACTAGCCCACCAGGTACCTCCACTAAGCGCCACGGAGCTGCGTTGCAGAGTGTTGTAAAAAGGGGCGTGGCCTCGGAACACCTCTCTGCAACGCAGCTCCCTGGCGCATACTGGAGGTACCTGGTGGGATAGTTGTCCGCCAGGGGACCTCAGGATTCAAGGGGACTTAATACCCCAACTTAAAACAGCTCCCTGGCGCATACTGGAGGTACCTGGTGGGCTAGTTGACCCCCATGGGACCACAGGATTGAAGAGGAATTAATTCCCCAACTTAAAACGCGCACCAGGGCGTGTTTGCACACATCACCTCAGGCCCCTCCCCCTTCCTTCACCATTGTACAAATATTCCTCTAAAATCAGACGAACTACGAATTCCGATTTACTCACCTGTTATCAGGAGAGAACCCAGTGCTGCATCTTTCAGCCCAGCACTGAGCATGAAAAGTAATTCTAAGCGTACTTACCAGTAACTTGTATTTCCTTCCATAGGAATCCATTGTGTGGTTTTCAGCAGAAAAGTTTCTGTGTCTATTTTCACAAACTAAAAATATTCCTAAAAAATCGTCTGTATGACTTAAACACATTCTTTCAACTGTTTACAGGAGATTCACCAGTGCTGGATCCAGGATCCACCACTGAGTAAGAAAAAGTAACGATAACACTACTTACCTGCTAAGTGAATTTTCTGCCATAGGATAACATTGGTGATTCTATGGGAAAATATTTCTAAGTGTCAACTTTTAAAATACAATAATATTCCTTAAAAATCATTACTGTAACCAAAACGCTTTTACTCAACTGTTTACAGGAGATGTTCACGGACTGAATCTAGGATCCAGTCCTTTGCTTAGAAAAGTAATCCATAAAGTAACTAATTGAATTTGACTAGAAATTCACATTGAGCTCAATGTTGCATTGCGTTTGAAATTGTGTTGCCCATTGCAAGAACTGTAACTACTGTACTTAAAAGTCTGTTGCCTTTTTGCCAAGTATTTAAACTAAAGTAATTCATTCTGAGAAAGTATATTTTGTATTGTAATGTATAATGTAATTATAATGTAATTAAAAAAAATATATCTAAAAATAAATCGTTTAAAAAATGTAGTAAATCAGTATCAAAAAAATCAGTATAACAATTAATACATTCAAAATTGTCATTTAGAAAACCTTTGAAATTCACTGAAAAAACCATAGGTTTCAGGCCTGATATATTTAGGAATTAGCATTTAAAAAACCTTTGAAATTCACTGAAAAAACCATAGGTTTCAGGGGCGTTATAGTTAGGAATTGGCATTTAACCCCTTCAGCGCGGCGCGGATTACCGCGCCGTGCTGAAGGTTCGTTGCGTGGGCGGGGCCATGACGGAGCGGTTCCGTCATGCGCACAGCGCGACCGACACGCATGACGGAACCGCTCCGTCACACACATCGAAGGGGTTAAAAAACCTTAGAAATTCACTGAAAAAACCAAAGGTTTCAGGGGCGTTGTAGTTAGCTGGACATTTCCCTCGTACAAACCCCTAGAAATTCACCTGTTATAGTTAGTTCAGCTAACTATAACTCGCGCCCCCGCAATGCACTGCTGATGACGTCACATATTACATCACTCATGACATGGTCAGTGACATCACTGATGACATCACTGATGGCATCTGAAATGACATCACTGATGACATCACTAGTCAGTCATGCAAAGAATCAATCACACTTCCATTTACTCACCTCTGCAGTTATACACACCTCACTTATTCATACAGGTACTAATGCATACTTACTCTCTTATACAATCACTGATACAAGTGCACACTCATCCATACAGCCACTCTCACAATCACTAACTTTCATGTATAGTCATTTATATACTCCAACACTCACATACACTGCCTTTTAGATATGTAGTTACTTGGACATGTACCACTGAGACATCCATTCACTCACCAACACACCCATACACACACTCATCCACCCATGCAGCTGTTTCCACATGCACTCTTGAACCCATACACCCAGTGAATCAACCACTCACACATCTTTGCACAGAGTCACACACCTCCCACCCACTCACACATACACTAAGGCACACATACAAATACTCAGGCAACCAATCAATAACCCATATAGACACTCATGTAGCTACTCACCAACCCATGCAGCAGCATACACAACAACTGACAGACTGATACAGACATTCACACAGTTTAGTCACTGATCCATGCTTTCAGTAAGATACATTTAATCACTCACTTATACAGTCAGTCACACACCTACTAAATCTTCCATCCAGACACTTATACACCTACTCATTCTTCAATACATTTTATATATAAAACATATTTAAACTTTATAGAAATACACAGTCACTGGATGATGTCATCAGTGATGCCATGAATGATGTAATATGTGACGTCATCAGCAGTGCATTGCGGGGGCGTGAGTTATAGTTACCTGAACTAACTATAACGGCGGAATTTCTCAGGTTTTGTATGAGTGAAATGTCTAACTAACTATAACGTCCATGAAACCTATGGTTTTTTCAGTGAATTTCTAAGGTTTTTTAAATGCTAATTTCTAACTATAACGTTTCTGAAACCTATGTTTTTTTCATTGAATATGTATGTATACTGGGCACTTGCTTCGCTCCCAGCTGCGCGAATCTCACTGTGGGCTGGTGGGAGAAGCAAGTGCTCTGGAGCGAGGACCTGGACAAATGGACTAAAAGCGTTAATCTCTGGCTTAGGTACATAGATGATATTTTCTTCATCTGGGAAGGGACGGAAAATGATCTTTTCTTGTTTTACAATGCTTTGAATGAAAACTGCATGTACTTGAGATTCACCATGGCACATAGCCAACAGACTGTACATTTTCTTGACATCAAACTGAATATTACTAATAACATCCTAACCACAACCCTTTTAAGGAAAGAAACATCTGGGAATAGCATCTTACATGCTACCAGCTGCCACATGCCCAGTTTTAGGTGGAGTCTCCCTTACGGAGAACTACTTAGAGCCAAACGCAACTGCAGCACAGAGGAGGCATATCAAAGTACTAAAAAAGATATGCTGATCAGATTTAAAGAGAGGGGATACACTGATAAGATGCTTGAGAAGGGGGTACGCAAATTAGATAATATCAATAGAACTGAGGCCCTCTTCAAAACAACTAGAGCACAAAAAACTACCCCTACTGATCTGACACCACTCAGATTTATAACCACCTTTTCCACTCAGGCAGATCTATTGAGAAACATCTTGAAGAGAAGGTGGGATATCCTTATACAGGACAACATATTGTCAACCAGGATTGGACCTAATCCATCCTTCTCATATAGGAAGAATCCATCCCTTAAAGATCTACTGGTGAATAGCCATTTCAAACCTAAGAAAAGGACCTGGTTAGAACAAAGTAAGGGTTTCAAACGATGCAAAAAATGTAAAGCATGCAGTCACTCTGAGGATGTCAGAGAGGTCACCCTACAGAAGACAGGGAAATTGTGGAGGATCCCAAAACTGATCCACAGCAATACTGACTATGCTGTATATGTCATCACTTGTCCTTGCCCCAAGTGGTATGTATGGTCAACTACGTTTCCAGTCAAGAAACGTATCTTGGAACATTGGCGAGCAATCACCAACCAAGATCTCAGTTACAGCACTGCCAGACATTTCAGGGAACACCATTCCAGTGATTGGACGAAAGCAAAGTTTTTTGCGCTTGACAGTGTGCCTAAGCATCCTAGGGGTGGTAATAGAATACAGTCCCTTAGGAGACTAGAATCTCGCTTTATATTGCAGACGGGCAGCCTGTTTCCAATAGGGCTCAATAATGAAGAAGAAATGTATTCACATCTGTAAGAAATCTTTGTATGTTTTTAGCCAGGCTTGGCCCCCTTTTTTGAAACCAGTTATATGTATGTATATTTTATGTATTCAATTTTGAATTTCACTTGTATACCCCCTGTTATTTGGACCTCCCGGGCTTTGTTTCTGTTGTGTAGGATATATGGACAATATATAAACCTGCGACTAATTGCTTTACCCTGATTGTTTGATGTAACATGATTGTTATATGTTCAGTATGTGTCAAAGCACTAATATATTATTATCTTTTCTATTGTTGTTTCTGCAGCTTGGGGGCTCACGGATAGACAAGTTCACTACGAATAGTCACGGATATGACGTATTGATAAGGTTCCTGATATGCGCACATCTATCACTGGATTGATATACACTATGCTAATATGAGGGTACTATACCCCTACTATGCACCTTTATTTTATTTCATAGATGTAGACACGTAGCGCAAATACAAGACGAATTTTCATGGTACTATACCTGAATTTATTTTGCTAGCACTGAAATTACATAGCAATGAACTGATTATGTTATACGTTAACCATCACGTAGGAACACTCCCCAACATGCGGAACAAACTTTGATTGTTGTGCACTGACCATTACTCTCTAGCACCTCAGGGATACCATTGTATTTTGCTTTATTCCCATGCAATGTAATAAGCTAGGTTTACAGCGTTTTACGTTTTTCAGATTCTTTTTTTATTATTGTCCCAACAATTAATTTCAAATTAATGATATTATGGGTCGATAATATATATGTATAATTTCCGTCCATGAACTACTATAGTTGAGAAACTCCTACGACACTGTAAAGTTGTTGTTATTCACCCCGGTTCGACCAACTCTGTTTTCACTTTCACCCAATGCCCGCTGTGACGTGCTGAAATTGCAAATGTGTTATATACTTCCTGGTTCACCGGAAAGGTCATGTGACCAAGGCTGCTTGTCAGCCGAAACGCGTCTTCTGCCCCTTGTGTAAAATAAACTTACACTTTTCTAGCGAGACTGGTGTGGCTCGTCTTCTTTTCCGTGGATCCGTGGAGAGGAACTTCTGTGCAATATATATATATATATATATATATATATATATATATATATATATATATATATATATTACCTACTGGCGGTCGCCAGTAGGTAGTTATAGTTAGGACCCTGTTTCCATAGGAAAACCGCAACATTCTATTTGGAATAACTTTGGCGCCGGTCGACGAATCCTTGCGAAATTTTCAAAACTAATGGGGCACTACGCTACGCTCCTACTCTGAAAGTCTCGGGGGGATTCATCAAGTGGGGGCTGAGATAAAAGGGGGGTCCCAAAACGCGTTTTTCCCATGCATTTTTCCATAGGACCTTTAGACACAGCTACAGCCCGAACGGCTGAACAGAGTTCCTTGAAATTTGGCAGAGAGGTAGTCTACAGGTCAAGGAAGTGCCTTTTGTAGGTTTGGTGTAAATCTGTTCAGTAGATTCTGAGAAAATAGCCTTTAAATCAATATATATATCTGAGCCAGCTTACGGTGCGCTTACGGTGCGCTTACCGTACGCGCACGCCGCCGTGCGCGAGCGCGATTCTGATTGACTGTTAGATCTTAGTAAACATTTGAATCGGTCGAAACCAGGAAGCGGCGTCCGCCATTTTCTCTCTCGCAGTCTGAGAGGGGGTTAAAAAACAAAGGCCAAAAACATGTAAAGGGGCTGTTTAGACAGATCCTAAGCACCTAGCCATGTTGAGGGAGTCCTCAAAGATCCCCCAAGGCCAAAAACGGAATTTTAATTTTTTCGATAATTTCGCCGATTACGCTTACCGTGCGCGTACGGCAAAAATTAATAAAAAAAAAAAATATCCATACTCTCCCCACCCCATGTGCAAATGGTGCCCGTAATTCGAAAAATTAAAATATTACCTTTCACAACGAAGCGCATCATATGTCCTCCATGTGCGCACGGTGCGCGAAGCGCATCATGCGTACATGGCCCATCTAGCGCTACGCGCACCGCGTGCCCACCGTGCGTGCACGGCACTAACTGCGTAAAGTGGGCGCACGGTGCGCGAAGGGCACCGCGTGCTCACTGTACGCGCACGGTGCGCGAAGCGCACCGTGCGCGCACGGAACAAACTGCCTTAAGTGGGCGCGCACGCCACGAATGGCGTAAAGTAACTTAGCATTTAAAAAACCGTACAAATTCACTGAAAAAACCATAGGTTTCACACACGTTATAGTTAGGAATTAGCATTTAAAAAACCTTGCAAATTCAGTGAAAAAACCATAGGTTTCACACATGTTATAGTTAGCTGGAAATTTTACTGATAAAAAACCAATGAAATTCCCCCGTTATAGTTAGTGCAGGCAACTATAACTCACGCGACCGCAATCTTCTGCTGATGCTAAAACTGTATTTAGACACTTATTTGCCCATGTCTGCTTCCATTAAATTTTAGCTATACATATATTACAAATATTTTTTTTTCATAAAGACACATATGTCATCAGCAGAAGATTGCGGTCGCGTGAGTTATAGTTGCCTGCACTAACTATAACGGGGGAATTTCATTGGTTTTTTATCAGTAAAATTTCCAGCTAACTATAACATGTGTGAAACCTATGGTTTTTTCACTGAATATATATATATATATATATATATATAGCGAGAGAGAGAGAGAGTGTGTTAGATAGATAGATAGATAGATAGATAGATAGATAGATAGATAGATAGATAGATAGATAGATAGATAGATAGATAGATAGATAGATAGATAGATAGATAGATAGATAGATAGATAGATAGATAGATAGATATTTGTCAATTATATGTGTATTTTTCATAGTAATGCATTTAAAATATAAAAAATGTTATAATGTAAAATACATATTTTATTAATTATATCACACTATGTATATGTGTGCAGCCCTTTGATTCAAGCCCCAAACATACAAAATTATTGAAGTCACATGCATGCCAATCCTCACTGCTGCAAGTTCTGCAGGAAGTAGAGCTTCCCAACAACACCATGTCCCTACCTACATTTCTTCAAGGACAAATGCAATGTGACAGGGAAAATGTTGTGCACTGCTAATTGTCAGGAGGACCAAACCTACAGTTCTGCACCATATTTGGAGATACCACACAGACTCCTGTCCAGGAGACACAGAGCCCAATTTAGTATTTGGCGTCTGATACATTGGCACAAATGTGACAGATAGTCCATCTGCTTTATTACTAGTAATGTGGTGGAGGGGCTGCATAAGAGACAGGTGCGAGGGGACAAGATTTCTGACTTTGCAAAAGTGGACTGGAAATCTTTGCAAGTAAAGTCAGACAATTTCTGAAGCTGCTACAGAACTTAAGATGCCCTGGCCTCTACAGATGAGTCTGTGGAAAAAAACTAAACAATATAGCATATCAAAAATTACCAAGATAGTCTTCCTGTCAAGTGGCTGCTGGCAGAGCCCCAGAAGTTAGGAGACATCATACAATGGGACAAAGTCCTGCCATCTGGACCCATAAACAAACACTTTGAGGAGTCACCAGGTGATTACCAAACAAGCACTGAGAACAGGCACAAGAGATCTAAGTGCTTTGTTGGTGGCAGAAGGTTACTAAGACCAGGCAGTATGTAAAAGATGTGAAGTGTCCACTAGAGAATGGTGTACTCAAAGTCCTTTTGAAGCTTTTCACTTTCAAAACAAGTACTGAGCTTCAGTCAGAGGGTTAAACTAGTCTGTTCCCAGATATGTATGCTGAACACCCTGTCCCCGGTGTATCAGGTCTGCTTCATGGGGAGATTGTTTTTGTGCAGGAAGGGGCTCCTCCCTGCACAACAACAATCACTACAGGCATTTTTCTCGTTCAATGAGTGCTGTAGAATGCAGCACACATTGAAAGAGGAAAAAATGAGGAGAAATTAAAACATTTCTCCCGTTGCGACTCCCTATGCCACCTCTAGGGCGTAGCATCCAGACGCATCGCAAGTTCTCCATTCTCGTAAATCTGGAGATGTGTCTTGTTCCATGGGTGTTGCATGGGAACACCCACAGCATCACCCATGGAACGACCCTTCAAGGCAAAGTGCTGCGTGTGAAGGGGCCGTATTTACAAGGAGAGGAAAAGTCACGCAGAGTGGCTTTTCCTGTCCTTGTATATATGGAGGAGTCCACCGTACCACCAGTACGTCATGAAAAGTGACATACTGGTGGCACAGGTGGCTTGTAAATCTGCCCCTATGTATTTGTGTATCCATTCATGCAAACTATGTCACACCTGTTCCACATATTGCGTGTGCATAATGATTCTTCCTGGTATGTAGACAAAGTTGTATACAGTGTTCATTTTGTTGCTAAAACATATTCTATTAACATAGATAACTTTACCATCCGACAATACGACACCAGGCTAGATGAGATATTGTTGAAATGTCAGTCACAAAATACATAGTCCACCTTGTTGTAACGAATGACCTGAGTGTAGAATGGGGTCACTGATAGAATATCAGAAACATAAATATTGTGTGGACAAACTAATGTGTCAAATATATCAAGGACCAAAATGTCGAGAAGGTAAGTGCAAATAGCTAAGTATAGATATACTTTTCTTAACTCCACATCTACGTGCTTTGGCGATATATATATTGTCAAGGTACATATTTGTGGAGTTACATATAGTAAAATTTTACTTATTATATAAACTTAACTTCACAATATGTTTGCCCTCGATATTCTTGACACAATACTTTGTCCCATGATATTTTTGTTTCCGATATGGATATGAATTCAATGAAGCACTTTGCACATGATGGTCCATTCCAAAGATGGCATTTGATGGATCAAGAGTATCACTACTGTGCCCAGCAACAGCAATGCTTGCAGCAGGTCTCCTTACTTAGCCAGATGCATTAGGCCCCTGCAAATCACTTCATCCAAACAGGAGAAGGATGTTTTAAAATCCTAAGGTGACTCTTGAGCATGCCTAATGCATGAATACTTACCCACTTTTGTCTCCTCTTTCCCATCCTGCTAGTGATTTATTAGGAAATCATCAACCATGTCTTCAATGAGAATGAGCTGTCACCTGTTGAAGAAAGAAGGAAGTCATGGATATTTGAGTATGACTCAACTACGAGGTCCCAGCTCCTGTACCCCTAGTTTTCACAGTCATCTTTGACTCTATTTATATGCAGAATTTCTGCATAATGCCTTTGGCCATGAAAGCATTGGGAGTACGCTGCAAAAAAGCAAGCGGTGGAGGGCACTAGGAAGCGAGCGCTAACAAATTCATCTGAAATATGTCTGGTACAGAAATTAAAGCAACTTCTTTTTGTAGCATTAATGTTTCAGATGGCTTGGTCTGTGATCACTTCCTAATATTCAAACAAACATTGACAAAACCAATAACATGCCATACAAATGCCAAACCTATTTGAATTGCCAATGCTTGTTTTGTTTTATTGATTGTGCATGTGCTCCATCAGACTCCTCATTTAATCATCACAAGTACGTTCATTGATGTTTGATATTCCAGAACACTACTATATAACACCAAGGGAAACAATTTTTGTGCATTTTGATTAGTGTGTGAAGAGATATCTAGCCCACATTGTAATCCTTGTAATCGCATTAAGGGATGTGTTATTTAAAAAATATTTCTGCTGTCAATAACGTCACAGACTAAATCATTTCAACAAACCCAAAAAGCTGATTTCTCATTATGGAATGATTCAGAAACCAAATTTATTCTAAATGTATTTCTGCCCTGTGCGCTTTTATTCACACTACTAATCCAGATGTCCTTTCAATTCTCCATGGCAGACGAGGGTAGAGGATTTTAAACCTGATTTACCAATTGAAATTACCTTGCTGTGCTTTGACAATCTTCTTTCAGTCTGTGCATGACCTTCATGCCTTAGCATTATGAGTTGAATAAAAACTTCCAAAATTAAAATCTTCAAATGAATCCTTTTAATAATCCCTCATGTTGTTTTGGTGTTTTTGCAATACAGACAACAGAGCAATTCTAATCATATGTCAATTCTAGAACAAATCCCTTGCAAATTAAGTGGGGCTGCAAGTGGTGAAAGCACCACAATGCTTATAATGATCTTTTGTGCTGAATGAGTGTCTAGAGCACAGTACAGAAAATGACTTATCCTTACGAAAAGCGATCCCAGTCCCGGATATTGAAGTCTAATATTAGTGAATGCCTGACAAACCCATGCGTTCAGTTGAATTTGCTCTGGAGGAACTTATTTAAAGGTCTCTCGGAATCTACCACGTTAAAAGACAATGGTGAGGGCTGGGGCTTGGTTTGCATTTTGTTGAATCAGGTTCAGCAAGAAATGCTTTCGCGTACATCCCTATGGATCTAAATTTGAAAACACTAAACTCCACTTGCGTTGGCATGGCTGACCCCAGCAGTTTCAAACAGCACAAATGTAACTGTTTACTTAGCAAACCTTTAATGTTGGAACAACTGGAAATTATAATTTCATTACCTATCCATGTTCCACATATGCTGCTGCTAACTAAGAATAATTTCTAGCATTCCATCAACAAGATTTTTCATTCTATTAAGGACACAGATGTGAGGATTGTGCACACCCCTTCTTATTTTATTTTTAATAGCAGGCATATGGAAAGTTCAATAAACAAACATAAAGAACTACAAAACTCCCAGGACCTGATTTGTAAAGGTAAACTTAGACCAAAAGTCTAAGCTTATACCTGATGTCTAAGTTTAGACCTAAAGTTTAACTCTACCCATAGTAAAGTTAGACGAAAAGTCTAACTTTACTACTAGTAAAGTTAGACTTTTGGTCTAAACTTAGACTTCAGGTATAACCATAGACTTTTTGTCTCAGTTTACCCACAGGCCCACAGTTCTTAGGAAAAATAGCTGCAGTTCCAGAAGATTAGCAACAATGGCCAATGGTAGTTCAATATATGTTATAAACACGTTTGAGGTATATGACCCTTCCTCTTTGTTGTTCGGAGGATATCCTGAGAAATTGTGTTCAAACTTCACTCACGTTTCAGATCTACAGCTGAAGAAAATAAATGATCATTAAAGATATTTTATTTGTTGTTGTGGGTGGGTATTTACAGCAATTAAAACAAATAATAGAGTATGTAGTATATCACATTGAATATAACATAATACTGGGTTGCATGATCCTCACTCCCATGTACTTAACAGAATTGAAAATTCTTGTTCACTAATGCTATAAAATTTCCAATTATATAATACCACTGAAGACTTTAGTTTATGCAGGTTAAAAGCTGATTCATAACAATCAAAAAGTGGTTAAATGGCTTATAGCAAAAGGCTTTGGAAGTGAACCCTGTTCACCAACTAGCCATACACAAAATATCTTGTAGACTAGCTCCCAATACAAAGGACTTCCAGGTCATAGCGCCCTTGACTGAGTGAGCTCCAGAAACAGAAACATCAATACCATTTTGTTCCGAAATCCAGCTAACCCATCTGGCTAGCTAGGGAGACTGAAGCTGGTTTGTAACGACACAGCATAGAAATTAGAAGATATCTAGAGGGAGGGTGATCTGAGAACTTTTGTGGCTTCCTCATAAAAGTGTAAGAAACTAACAAAACACAGTTTGGGATCCAAAGGAAAAGATGAGTAAGAAATCTGCTGTGAGACAGTTTTAGTTGTTGTCAAAATTAAAAACGTATTTCTCTTTAGTGAAAAATGCCTACCTGCTCGATTCAGGGTTCCGATACTCAAAACTCTCGACAAGATGCAATACACAATAACACGGTGAGTTTGGCTGATAATTGTTTCATAGATGTTATCAGGCCACTCTTGGAGGAAACAAAAAACAATGGAAACATCCCACAGGACTGAATACTTAGATGTCAGAGGAGAGGAAAACCTAATGAATCTGAGGAGTTTGGAAGCCAAAGGATGTTTTATTGTTTGATGATCTGACACTGGTGTAGGCTCATTAACCATAGCTGATCTACAGGAGTTGATTGTTCTGTATAAAAGACTCTCAGATGCTAGAATCACTAAACAGTTGACCATGAAAGTCACATCTGCCCTCATGGGATCAAGATTCTATTGGAGCACTAAAGTGGCAACCAAGACCATTCAGAATGATGGAGCTTGTGGATGGAATCTAAAACAGGCCTTGTGAATGAAGGAGAGTTTGACTCAAAAGGCCTGGCCCTGCAGATGTGACCAGAAGTCTTACATAATGCCAAATGTAGTTGGTTCTGGAGGACTCTACGGCGATGGTGCCCTTGAGGGTTAGAAAGAGAGGAAGGTGAATGGAAGGTTCCTATGATAGTTCCAGGAGAATTGGGACCCATGTTTACAATCTCCTTAAAGAAGTTATTAGAATTACCTCTGCTGCTTGTCTCCTGATCTGCCAAGTCACTCTTGAAAGTATTGCGAAGGGTGGAAAGAATAATTGCATCCTGGCCATTCTTGGAGAAAGGCATCTGTTGCTGGGTCTAGAGGGTACGGTCTCCAGATGTAAAATAATGAAATTTGAAAAGTCAAATTGGAAGCAAAAATATCCACCTTGCAGGGACCCCATTTGTCCATCAAGGTCATGAGCCCAGGTGAGTGGAGTTTTCACTCACTGGAATTGCAAAGGAATGTTGAATTCCAGTCCCCGAATTGGTTGCCTATACCGAGCAGGTGAACTGCTAAGACTTAGATAGTGTTGTTCATGGAAAATTGCTGAAACCCCTTTGCAATATCCACTAGGGTACAAGAGTTAAATCCCCCCAAGTAGTTGATGTAATGAACTGCCGGATCATTGTCCATTTGGAGAATGCCACATTGTGAATTATTGGGTGTGAGAGAACAAATTGCAAAGGCCTCAGCCAGAAGCTATGGACAGTTGATGTGTATTTGCTATCTTCTTAGGACCATTCGACCCCCAAGGTGATCTTTCTGATTCTTGCCCCCCAACTGAGTCTACTGCATTCTGGTTAGATTAGCAGATCGGGGTACAGACTGAAGATCTCCTGCACATTCCAAGCTTCTTTGTGGTCCAGCACCACTGAAACTCTTGTCTTACCACAAAAGAAAGTGGATCTGTCTAAGCATAAGAGATACCTTACAGGAGATGTATCTTTAAGCGTTATTGGGCTCTTTAATGAAGCAATCCGTGGAAGACTATACCGCACCACTGCACATGGATAAATATGTCATGTAACAATATAAAATGTGTCATTTTAAGTAAGGCAGACCTACTGGCATTGTCACAGCTCAAGATACAAAAATATGAAAGTGTCTGGTCCTATTGGTTTTATCAAGTGATCAGCAATCAACATATAATAATAATAATAATATGGACATTTAATATAGCGCACAAATCCCTCCCGAAGGAGTATCTCAGCGATGCACTACTCAGCAGAAGGAACTTTCTAAAACAGTCAGCTCTTCAAAGCATTCTTAAAAGCGATAGTGTCTGAGACTAAGCAAAGATTAGAAGGGAGTTTTTTTCAATGATAGGGGGCATTGTAGGAAAAATATCTGCCCCTCTGATTTGAGATCCGAATGCGAGGGAAAAAAAGCAATATCGGAAATCTAAGGAATCTTGCGGGACAATAAGGTATTAAACGCATGAACAAGTAGACGAGTTAGATTTGTGAAGTTCTTTGTGTGTCAGACAACAGAGTTTAAAAATAACCCATATGCCTATCAGAAAACAGGTTATTTTTAAACTCTGTTGTCTGACACATATATAAAGCAGATCTTTTGGATTCATCAAAAACTCACCAATAACTGTAATCAAATGTATATTTCATAAAGAGACACCTTGCAATGTTGATTAATAGCATTTTTCTCAAAATATTTTTAATAAAGAATTTTAGAAAAAATATTTAACAAGTCTTTCTTAACATTTTTCAGGCCACAAACTTCAACCATAGAACCAACTACAAGGCGACCCAGCGCTCCAGCTGAAGAAAATACAACTCCAGCTCAAAGTGCTTCAAAAATAAGGTAAGCCCTTCTGGTGTCATGGATTCAATGCTCCAGGAGATGTACTGTATGTTTTTTTAATGTTGCTGGGGGTCTGCTGCACTCCTTGCAGCCCTCCACAACATTAGAAAATTGGTGGTGGTGCCCCTGACCCATACAGGGGGCAGTGCCAGGAAAATATTATAATTTTAAAAAGCCCTTCCAGGGCTTAAGAGTTGTCCATTGAAGGAGCAGTGAATTATAAATGAACTGATTCTGCCTTTATTATTCTTTGTTTCTTCGTTTTGTGGTGCCCAGTTTCCATGAGGGACACCCAGAACATTGCATCTGTTGTGGAGATGTGGAGGGAGCACCAAGGTCCGCATGGCCTGTGCCAGCCCCCCTACCAGCACCTATTATGATACCAAAGGGAGCTGGCCATTGCTTTTTTCCATGGTTGCCCCAGTTCACACCAGGGGGAACTCACACATGTTTTTGAGATGGGGAAGCAATGGAGACTCAAGGACCCAGCGGCACCTTTAGGACCCTAGCAAGTACCCATAGTCGTTGCCGGTAGTAACCATCTACTTTGTCAAATTGGATCCCCCGGTGCCCATCCATGGCACCCTTAAGCACCCAAATCATTTTGGCCCATGAGGGTGCAGAGAGGAAGCCCCAGTGCCCCACAGCCCCTGCCGGCTCCCAAACCATCAACCAATCTTGGTGCCGGAAGGAGCTGGCTCTTTTCTACTACCCAGGAGAGATCAGTATTTTTCTGTACTCCTGCTCAGGTAGGAACAAAGCTGTGTTCGCTGACTAGGAGAGTGCAAACAGGCTGGAGATAAACGTTATAGTTAGCCTAGTCAAATATAACTGGAGAATGTCTGTGTTTTTTTAGTTGTTGATCATCAGTTTTTGCATTATTTCAACACCTAATATTAACATCCGTTTAAGCTTGTTTTTTTCAGTGAATTTCTGAGTTTTTTTTTTAACATAAAGTAAGATCTTATTACCATACTTCACTAAAACGTAATTTTACCCTTTGTTTTGTTCAGTGAATTCCTGGGGCTTTCTGATCATAATCACCCAATTCCCCTGTTGAATACAGCTTTTGGCTGTGTGCACCAGTGGGTCAGCTGCAGGTCCTGGCCTTTGACCAGGCCTTAGTGCCAAACCCCTTGAAGGGGGATCACCCCCCCATGCACTGCCTTTGCCTCCCCAGACTGAGTCTCCATGCCCTGCAATGGCAGCCACATGTTTTTTATGTTGCAGCCTGTCAATTAAGGACTGAATTCTCTGGCAGGAAAAAAATGCATTGACTTTATTTTTAGGATCCTCTGCTGTTGTCCCAGTACAGTCTTTTGCATAAACACATTGGTGCATAGTCTTACTATTAACAAACTAATCTTTCAATTTTAGTTGTAGTCCAATTTTCTGTGCTGGGGTAATGGGGGCACAAGTTATCAGCTATTTTGTTTTTTCCTGTTCCAGGTCAATATGTGGATCCACTGCTGCAACACTCCTATTGTTCTAAGTCCCTTCATGTGAGGATTGAGTGCTTGGTTTGAAGTGCTGTACATCACATCTTTCCTGGGCTCACTCTCTCCATGGTGACAACCTTGAAGCCTCCCAGTGCAAGCTTGCAGATTTTTTCTCAGCTCGTCATAAATACCTCATCCTGCAGCCCTTAACTCTCCATTGAAGTCCTTCAAATGCCAAAACCCGACCCAAAAGTTGTCTAGGCCAGTTTGCTATAGAGAGGCAGTACTGCAGTTCAGTGCAGAAAGAGCCAGCCAAGCCAATATAATGGTCTGGTGTCCCAGCGCTTTTCCCAAAAAGCTTAACTGCTTCCAAGAAAGTGATTTCATTCAAAGTGCAGAAGAAAATGTCAGGCTTTTAACATCAGACCAAGTCCCACCAAACAATGGCCAAGGTAAGGCAAGGTTAGTGGCTTTCACTTACAGGACATTTCTCTATTCAAGAGTATGCATCTGTAAGAAAATGTATCCCAATGAAAATGGATTATTAGTTGGGGAAGATGTAAGACCGACCATATAATAAGTCTCAAAATGTTGTTAAGTCAAACACACAGTTTCGATAACTTAAACTTGCGATCACCCTCTCATAGACCCATACGCTTAAGAAAATGTGCAAAGCATTTAGCAACACCAAAGTAGTCAAAAAGTCAAAACGCAACTAAATAAAAATCTCAGAGCCAATAAAATTCAGGAAAAACTGAATAAGACAATTGACACCAAAAAACTAAAATCAATAAGGGGGACTGAACATATGAATTAAAAACTTTTTAAGACAAACTACGTTAAGAAAAAGAAAAGCGCCAATCTATATTTATTGTTCGCAAACGAGCACAAGTCAGATACACCAGGAGAGTTGTCCCACTCAATGTTTTTATCTCTAAGGGGGATATTCACAAGGACTTATCTCCGATTTATGATCACCTAACGCATCAAAAGTGGAGATAGATTTAACACCCCATTCACAAACTGGTGCAAACTGCAGACAACGCCAATATTCCCGTGATAACTGCCCCAAAATGTATCTCCACGGTGGATACCACCAACTAACCCTAATGAATTGCAGCGTGGGCGTTCCCGTGCAAAAACACACGGAAAAACCACAACACCACTTTCACAACGAACTGCCAGATCCGCGATGCGAGTCAAAACCACGCGATAAGCTGCGGCAGCAGCAGGTATTTAACACCTACCTCCTGCAGGTGTAAAGCTGGTCGACTACCTGCAGTAGGCAATGGACCCCGCCCAAAGCCACACCCGAAGAACAAACAACACCATGGAGCTACTCATCATGCAGCTCGGAGCCCCAACATGGCCACAACACCCACCGCCACCACCCCTAGGACTGCCACCACCCCCCGGACCCGCCCCCCGGACCACAACAGAGGCAGACAGCGGACCCTACTGAAAACACACCAGTCTCACAGACCTAACACCTGAAGAAGTCATTGCCCACTACAGGCTCAAAAGGACAATCATCATCCGCATCATGACCCACATTGGCCACAGGTTGACGGTCCCAAAACAGCGGCGAACCAACATCCCTCTGCAGAAAAAGCTGCTGGCTGTGCTGCACCTGTTGGCCTCTGGTACCTTCCAACCAACAACTGCCAGAGTTGGAGGGGTCTCACAGCCAGCCTTATCAAATATCATCACACCTGTCCTGAATGCCATCCTCAGCTTCATACCCCAGTACCTTCACTTCCCCCACACTGCGCAGGAACAGCAGGAGACCAAGCAAGGCTTCTATGCCATAGCTGGATTCCCAGCAGTGTTGGGGGTAATAGACTGCACACATGTCCCACTTGTGTCCCCTGTGGATACTGAACACCACTACCGCAACAGTAAGCACACGCATTCAATCAATGTGCAGGCAATAGTGGACCACCGATGTCATCACAAACTACCCCGGCAGTGTGCACCAGTCCTACATCTTCCGACAGTCCATCATCAACCAGCGCTTCTAGGATGGCACATATGGAACTGGACTGCTCGTTGGTAAGTGCCAAATCACCACACCACACACCTCAAAGCCACCATCACACAATGCACAACTGTGGGAATGCACACGTGACCAAACCACATACAACATGTCAATTAACATGCCCACCTACCGGACACGACAACACTACTCCATGGTGATCCTGGGCTACCCATGCACACAATACAGCTATCTCATGGCACCCCAGCCACACAACAGCTGAACGTGTGTAGATGCAGAATGCAGCCATGTGCGAAGGATGCAAGTGACCCATGAATGGGAATGTACACAATGACAAGTGAGGCGTGGATGTGCAGGACAGACATGGGTATGCAAACCACAGATATGTCCATGCAGACCACAACTGCTGGTGACTGGAGAGTAGTGAACAGTGGACGCAACCATGTCACCCATGGGTCAGATAGCGGAAATGTCGCTCGCTGCATCCCCCCGTGTGCGTGAGCATAGTGGGTTTGCCCTGAGTATGCCAGGGCTGTGCAGGGGTGTGAACAAAAACCCTGTGGCGCAGTGCGTGGTTCACTCCCGGAAAGGCCAACGCCACTGACAGGGCGGCGCCTCGCAGTTTGCACGAGGCCGACGCCGTGAGCAGCAGGGCCTGCGACCCTGTACGCCTGCTGCACCCCCGGACGCTGATACCCAGACCAGGCCTGCCCGGCCCAGCGCCCCAGTGCCTCAAGGCCGCACTGCTCACCTGCCGACAACGTCGTGTGTTGAAGAGGGCCCACCACGTGCCGGGGCAAGCTCCAAGCCCCAGTCCCATGACCTCTGCACCCTCTGCAGACCATCGCTGTCACCCACGACACTGGCCCACATTTCTCATTGACATACTCCACCGGTGTCCTCTTCGTACCAGCAGGTCCCACATGTGGAACTGTGTCCTGAGTCCGTGGCAGCAGGCACAGCACCAGACTCCCTTTGATCAGTGAGGCATAATTCCATATCGCAGGCCTGCGACACGTGGTGCCACTAACCCTGTTCAACGCAAGCCTGCGACATGTGGTGCCACTAACCCTGTTCAACGTAAGCCTGCGACATGTGGTGCCACTAACCCTGTTCAACGCAAGCCTGCAACACATGGTGCCACTAGCCCTGTTCAATGCAAGCCTGTGACATGTGGTGCCACTAACCCTGTGCGCCGTGAGTGACCGTCAGCCTCCGGCGGAGCATCGTGTGGCCTGGGGGTTGTCATCAGCAACGGACAGGTACGGACTTGGTGTCTGGCGTGAGTCTGTGGCATTCATATCCGCCATGTTGCCAGACACAGCTGGCATGTGCCCTCTGCACCATGCCCTGGGGGTAGACCTCCCATTCTCCCCGTGACACTCTGCAGAAGGCACCTGTGACACATACAAGACCCTGCTCTGCGCTAGTAATGACCCTACCCCAGTCTCCTGCAGGTCAGCGTCCTGTGGCAGTGGGCACGTGTCGGCCGCTGTGCATCCGGGGCCACTAACCCTGTGCGACTCAAGTTATCCCCCCTGTCTGTTCTGACATTGCATTTCTGTGTGCCTGATGACTGTTGGAGTTGTTGGCAGCACCAGCTACTCACTGAGGGCTGGCTTACACTCACCCCACACACAGCCAGGACAGTCATCACTGGATTAGTGGGCCTGTCATCACATCCAGTCAAACCAAGTATTGACTCTTTTCTGCCTGCGCTGTCACAGGTGATCAAGGATACGCACTCTGCCCTTGGATGATGACACCCCTCCGAGACCCGAACACACCCGCCCAGAAGCAGTACAATGCGGCCCACATATGCACCAGGGGCATCGTTGAACACACATTTGGTGTGTTGAAGTCACGTTTCAGGTGCCTGGATGGCACAGGTGGAAAGCTCCTGTACAACCCGGACACCGTGTGCAAGATGATCGTTGCATGTTGTGTGTATCACAACATCTGTGTATGCACCAATGCCCCATGGATCCCAGTTCCAGAAGTACCGGACGATGATGGGGACGATCGGCAGGTGGCCCACATCCCACTGCAGCTGCGGCAGGAATGGCTGGTTGGAAAACCATCATTGAAAATTACTTCTCTTGAGCACGTGACATCGTGGCCGTCCCTGGCAACCATGGGACAGTACTAAATGTCCATAAGCACAGCATGTGTGAATAAAACATATTTGCAGGTTACAGGTTGTACTTGTACATTGTCATGTCACAGTTTCCTGCTGTGCCAGATGTGATTTGCCATATTGTACACATTTGCGGCACCAGTTGTGTCCTGCGTTCCGTTGTTGAGGTGTTTCTGTTTATAACGGGATGTTGTCAATGTCGAGGTGCACTTATACTTATGTGCGTATTCTGCATGGTGGGTGATTCGCTCCTGCGGCTCTGATTTGTCTGCCACTGGTCCCTTTCATGTGGTGTGCCTGTCAGTTCTGTGCTTCCATGGTGCTGAGGTGTTGCAGACTTGACTAAATTGTGCTCTTTGTCGAGCTGTGACCCTTGGGCATGGTTTGTCCACAGATGCATCATTGACGTCAGGGGTTGTTTGTGCAGGTGGTTGTGTCCAAGTGTGACCAGCTCCTATCCGTTTGTGATCCGCACTCAGCTACTCCAGTGTCATGCCATGTACATTGTTATGGTGATTGGCCTGCAGCCATGCTACTCATCATGTGGTGTCTCTTGCATTGTCAGTGTGGCTGACGTATATGCATGTTTGCTGTGGAAACATTCACCTTCAGCATCCACTGAAGTCCTCTCATCTATTCGCTACTTTTTGTGCATTCGCCAAGTTAAGATTTCTACCGCCTTAATTCATCTCTTTTTACAAGTCATTAGGCTGTGCCATGTCTTGATATAAAAAACTTCACCTTAGCCCATTGTGCCTGTAGCCAGGCTGGAACCAGGGCGGGGAGGCAGGAAATTCCAAGCACTTTTCAAAGGACATCTCTAGAAACGTTTCCAACTTCAAATATAGTACCAGGCATAAAAATAGGACCAGCAGACCTACTCCTTAGTAGACATCTGGACCTAAAGTAGACTCAAAAGTAGGACTGCTGTACTCCTGCAAAAAGGACTGCCCTGCTGCCCTGCTACTCTGCTATCCTGCTGTCTGAGTGAGGAGGACTGAACTCAGGACCACAAGAGTGACTCAAAGGGCTAGCTGACTAGTCTCCTGATCAGAGCCACTGGGACAGAAAAGGCTCCAACCATCTTGACAACTGCACCTGGACTGTGCGTGCTGTGAGTTCTAACTCAGCCAAGTGGAGCCCTCCATCTTGGAGCCCTTCGAAGTAGGCCTAAAGGTCCTCTGCCAGCCCAGCCGTGGTCTCTACCAGAATAAACGCAAGCCTGATGCAGCTCTTTGCAGTAACTCATCAGAATCTATGTAGCGTGATGCAGCCTCGATGCAGTTCTGCATCACAGCCCTTGCAGTTTATTGGAACCGGTGTCATGCAACATATCCTCAACTAGGACCTCACATTGCTCTTCGGTCCTGCGGCAACATGGCTCAAGGCTCTGCCTCCCAGACATAAGGTGCAAGCATCAGTGGGCCTAACTTGATCCTTGTATCTGGCCTGCACTCCATCTTGGTCGACCTGTTACTTGACCCCGGTCCAGCTCAACCAGATCACCACAGTTGGCGCTTTGTGCTTTTAAGCCCTATTTTCTCCTAAACATTAAAAATTGTTTATCTCCAGTCCTACTAATTAGATTTTTGCCATTTTGGTGTCAAATAATTCATTACATTTTACTCTATTATTCTAACTTGGTATGGGATCTTTACTTGTGTTGTGCTTTAACGTTATTTCTATTTGTGTGCTGCATAAATACTTTACAAATTGCCGATAAGATAAGGCTGCCTGCTTTTGTGCTAAGCTACCAGAGGGATAATCGCAGGTTAGTTTAGTGACTTTAGTGGTATACCCTGACAGGGATTGTGGCTGTTGCCTGACGAACGCTCACACCCCCTTCGAACAACAACCCAATTTTTCACATTGTGCCACCTGAGAGGGTTGGCCCCTCTAGCTCTTTCCATTGGCTTCAAATCGAGACTGTTACAGTAAAATAAATAGTTATATGCTGAAGACCTCTGAGTATTCATTAGTGACCTTATGTTCTATATAACTCAATATCATATGACATAATATAACTAAGAAAAAAATGAAAATCCCAAATAGACATTGCCCACCCTTAATAATATAAAAAACAACTTACAGTTGTGTAGCTGTAGAATATCCTCAAAATAGATTAAATAAAAAACAATCCAAGGCAAAAATAATCCATGTAGTAATGAAACACGCCAAAAAATGGAAAAATACAACTGTAGATAAAAATCCAATGCAGTAATCCTTTCAATAAAGTAACCATAAAAACCTGAAAATATTTAGCTGTAAAAAACGCTCCAACAACCCGATCACAAAAAGGAAATGTATAGCAACTTGTTTTAAAACAAGAAACAACAATTTCCTTTACTAAAAAACAACTCCATCTGTTCACCAAAGTCCGAACCTGTAAATAGAAGCAAACAACACCCACCCATAACAAATATATAAAGCCACAAATCGAAATAACAACATACAATAAATATGAACACACATAGTAAAGTAATAAGATTTCACTTCATATTTCCTTTCACCTCCTGGCGACCTGGTTTCGCGAGTTTGATGGTGTTCTTACCCGTTTTTTGCGGGGGGTCGGGAGATCGCAGATGTCCTTGGCACACTGCCGAATACCTCCTTATGACAGAGGTATGGGAGTCACCAACCTTCATCTCTATTACCTTGCCACGAAACTTATCGTGGTTCACGACTGGTTCACGTACCAAGTGGAACTTCAGGAGATGGACTTTCCGTGGCTCCAGGCTTACTTGTATGGAACCCCGTGCAGCGAGACCTGCCCCCATTACTCGGTGGGTCCTCCAGGCTTGGCGCACTGCCTTGCGCCACACGAGATGGGACACTTACCAGGCAGACCCCCCTGTGGTGTGGCACTTGGCTGCAGGAGACCTCATCCCTCCGGGACTTCCACCGATGGGACCGCATAGGGATCTCACTTCTTGGGGATGTTTGGGTGGGGGACCATATCAGAACTTTTGCAGACCTGCAGCAGCGCTTCTCTCTCCACCCCTCCAAGTTTTACAAATACCTGCAGCTCAGGCATGCCCTGGGGGTGCACCTACCCTGTCCCTGCTCCCTTCCTGAGTTTAGTCCCCTTGAGGCCCAGGTGATGATGGGGAATTTGGGTAGGGGTGGGGTCTCCCGGATATACCGTTCCCTCGTGAACAATACCCCCGCGACCTTAGACGCGTTGCAAGCCCGTTGGGAGGGTTGGCTGGGCCCCTTGGAGAAGGCAGAGTGGAGGGACGCCCTTATAGCTCCTAAGACCCTGACGACCTCGTCGAAGCTGCGCTTAGTCCAACTTTACTCTTTGCACGGGTCTTATCTCACCCCGGAGCGCTTACGCGCCTTTCCCCGGCCTGCGCGTGTTGCAACCATGCGCCTGCGGATTTCTATCATATGGTGCGACAGTGCCCAGCCCTTGCTCCATTCTGGACGGGTGTGGAATTGGAGCTCTCACAGACCCTAGGGCAGAGGTCTTCAAACTTTTGGATGCCGAGACCCCCCTGTCAACATTTTGAGGCGTAAGGACCCCCTCCTGACAAAAATGTCTAAACCTGTTGACTAAATTGCGTGGGATGAAAATGTAAATGAGGTTATGTGATGCCGCGTATTTTGGGATAGCATTGCTTCATTATTTTGATGTTTGTTACACACAGTAACGCTGAGGAAAGATTTCACCCAATCAGTACCCATTTATAACCAAAATACAGCAATTATCATCAGAAAGATTTCAAGTCAACCTTTGTGAAGGGCCTTCCACTCTGCAGCAATACGTGCTGCCACATTAGAAGCTCACCTGGCCCTGACCGGAAGAAGCAGGGGTCCCTTAAAACCCTGGCGGTTTTGTGTAGAGTTAAGCCGTTTACCCACGCAGCTTTCCTCTCACCCCCTCCCTTCCATCCCTCTCTCCTCTCCTAACCCCGGATCCCTCTCTCACTTTGCAGGTCATTTTCTTTCACCCCTTTTTACAACTTCTGAACTCTCCCCATTCAACCTCTCACTTCACCTTTAATCACCTCTTGACATTCTGTCCTTTCACTGCCCTCATCTCTAACAGTCTCTCACATTTATCTCATGGCCTCTCTGGCCCTGTCACCTCCCGTGCCCCTCAGCACTTCTCATTCACCTCGTCTCTTCATTCAAATTTTTGTCTATTTGTATCTTACACCTCTCCAGTCCCCCCATTCCTCTTTCACATCTCCCCTTTGTTCTAACAGAAGCCCTCCCCTTTGGATCACACTCACTTCTTGCGTGTCCACACTTCTCTTCGGCAATTCACATTTCTCCTCATCCCTGACCTCTTCAATCAAATTCTCTCACTCCCTTGCTGTCCTCTCTCATTTTGGGTGCGGATGCAAGTTCAGAATGGGATGAATGAATGTATGATTACTGATGGGCTTGTTTGAGTGAGTTGCATATTGAGTAGTGAGGGGGACAGGTGAGTGAAGTGTCACATGAGTGCAGGATGAGTAGTGTACTCGTGTACTCGTGTGACTGCAGGTTGAGGTATAGTGTGAGCAGGACAAGTGCATTTTGAGTGCAGAGTGATCAATGTGAGTGCAAGGTGAGCGGGTGAATGGTGCAAGTGCATGGTGATCAGTGTGAGTGCATTGTGATCACTGTGAGTGCAAGGTGAGCGTGACAATAAAGGGCGAGAATGAGGAATGAGTTGTCTGAATGCAGGGTGCATTCCCAGACCCATGAAGTAACTCAGCATGTTATTGACGGGGGCGTAGACTTTAAGATCTAAGTTAAACTATTGCGGCATTAATCGGGGATCGAGGGTGAAGGAAATAAATAATGTGCTGATCCTGCAACAAACTTCCAGTCCTATGGTTAGGGTTACCAGCAGATTATTTTGATGGCCCAGTCGGTACAAAAAAAAGCAGTCACCTAAAGCGGTATTTTCAGCGCTTATCTGTGCATACTTCCCAGGGCCGGCTTTAGTGCTGGTGGTGCCCTGTGCGACAATGTTTTTTGGTGCCCCCCCAATGACCACCCCCACCACGGATTCTCTCACTAGCACCCTTTAACAGTGACCAAGTCTCCATAACCCCACACTCTCAGATGCATTGAATTAGTTATATAGTGCCACTCATACCAGTGTAGGGTGTCCGAGCACTTTGCATCACACACACATTACACAGAGACAATCAATCATAAGTGTGTAAATCAGTGTATAGGAAATGTTACATAAGCCAAAGGACTAAAAGTATAGGAGTCACATGTCATCCATACTGGTAGGCAGTATAGTTCAAGAGTGCTTGGTGTGGAGAAGCACAAACTCAGAGTCGAAAAAGAAACAGCATAGTTGGGAGTTTCCTTTAATATTAAGAATTGATTGCTAGCCAAATTAACCCTTTTTGCAACATTAATCAATGGTCTAATAATGTATTCTTTGTAGTGTGCATGCTGTTCTAGGATGAAAGTTAATCGCTCACTATTCTCTATTAGGACTTTAAGTTATAAATTGCAAGTAACAAAAGGATGTCTCTTTTGAAAGCAGTAACCTGCTGATCTCTTCACATCATACACACTCTGTAATCTACTTGGTACACGTTCTTTGCAGCAGGCATATTAACCCACTGCACTAACTTCACCTAAGTCAAAACCTCAACTATACAAAATTCTGATCTCTCTCCAGGAAGATCATTAATCACAGGAGTTATCTTGACATTTATGTGAGGCCTGGTAATTGCCGGGAAAGAAACGCTGCAGCAGGTGCTTCAAAAGCACAATAAACTTTCACTCACGGCGCCCCCAGGAAGCCAACTTTGTATTCCTTTCCATGAAATGCATTCTCACACTACGGCAGTGAATGTAAAATCCAAATGTAAGGAATAGGCACAGTGGGGACCCAGGGGGTACTGGAACCAGCAAAAAAACCTAAGCCTCTGTAACCAGTTTACAAAGGCATGTTAAAATGCAAATGGTCTTTAAAGACCTGTGAAAAAACACGGGGGTGCCGGAGATAGGAATCCAGACACTGCCCAGCTGAGCCCCCAGCAGCTCAAGTTTCACTGCAGCAGCCCGGGCTGAGACACGACACAGGACGGGGGAAGTGTGGGGCCTGGGCAGAAGTGTGACTGGGAAGGCGCGACCCCCTTTGCATCACTCCACGGCCCCCCTGGGGGTCGCGCCCCACAGTTTGAAGACCCCTGCCCTAGGGTGTCCCATTCCCCACGACACTTTGCGCCTGATTCTAGGCATGTTCGATGGCCTGGACGGCTCTCGGGCCGACAAGCATTTCCTCTGGACAGCGGTGGCAGTGGCGAAGCGGGACATAGCGGCGCTGTCGTCCCAGGCCAAGCCTCCCACTGTGCAGAGGTGGAGACGGGGGGTGGACTGTGGGGGGACTCAGGAGGAGCCCCTCTTCGAAGCTCGGAGCTGCCGCAAACTTTTCCAAAAGATATGGGGCAAATGGTTCAACCTGTTTTCTTGAGTGAACACGTGTTGCTTGTCTTCTGGGTTAACCTTCTGTATGAATTTACCCTGCTAAATGAGTCACCGATCTTTGTCGCTTTACCCATGTATGTACAGTATGATATTCTGCTTGACTGTGATGCCATTATGAATTTGTGCTTTAAAAGTTCAATAAACTTGATTATCAAAAAAACAATTGTAACATTCAAATATAAAATTAATACATTTTGAAAATATTCAATATTTTATGATTTTTTTCAATAATAAATATTTAAATGTATTAAACACAATTTCTAAATTTGATAATTTAATTATAATCACAAATTATCATTTATAATTTAAAAACATATTTTCGCAAAATGTATCATTTCCAATTTTAAATTATAAATTTCTAGTTTCATATTAATTTGTTTCTAAATTTAAAATATTAATATTAAAATTGTGATACAACATTTTTAAATTACAACCCAACCTTATCACCTATAAACCCAACATCCCACTCCTAAAATATATACAAATTTAAAATATTTAATATTTTAAATACAACATTTTAAAATTACTACCCACCCCCCTTATCCCCTATAAACCCAACATCCTTCTCCTACAATATATGCAAATAAGCGGAGATCAAGGAGTCGCAGAGAGCCGCCGATAGCTGCCGAGAGCTGCCGCCGAGACTCGCTGCTGAAACCAAAACTAAAACGAGGATAAAATGAGGATAAACGGAGCTCAACGGCAATAACAAGGGATAGATTAATTTTGTATAGGACTCCGCTGTGAGCACCAAAGAAACTGCACTGAAGGTCTGAGCGCAGACTGCTGTTCGCCGAACACCGAGGAATGATCAAAGGAGGCAGAGGGTGAAAAGCAGCAGCAGCAGGCTCAATGGGGAAAACGCTGCATTTGTCATTGCCATTGAGAGCGTAATTAATATTGCCCGGCACTTGAATACTTTTGGATAAGGCTCAAGGCTGAAAGCTCATGGCGAAGTGACGAGGCTGCTCAAACAGCAAACAGCAAAATAGAAGGCGCAGAAGGCACAGATGCTCCTTTGAGAAGCTGATAGGAGCTAACTGTAGCGATTGAGAACAGTAAGAGGAACTGTGATGTTTGGCGCTTTACGCAGTAATATTATAAGAACCTTCACAAGCTCTTAGCATGGGACAACTTGTAGACAGCCTGTTGGAATTATTATTTTTTTTTTTGCCTGCAGAGAGCAAAGATCTAGGTGTTCTGGCAACTACACCCAGGGCTTAAGGAAATTAAAATAAGGTGGAAAGACATTTAAAACAAGTAAATGCTGTAGCCAAAGTTGAAGCAGCGACAGGACTGAAAGCAAAGAAACGTTTATTGTCAGCAAAAGGGACACCTAACTTTGGCCAAAGCTCCAAGTGTAGTAAATCTGTCAGGACTAAACTCGAGTTCTGAGAGTTCTGCAGAAGATTTGTTTGAACCACAGTCCGAGCTTCAGCAAGGTGGAGAGGACCCCATTCCTCAAACAGATGGATCTAATAATGATGAGAAGGGACAGCCCAGTGAAGCCACGACAGGGATATAAAAGGCGGAACTGAAGAACTGTAAGGAATTCCCATTATTTGTGAAGAACAATATTCAGCCTATAGCTGCTCAAGGCTCGCCACATCTAAATACAGCTGCTCCAGTAACCAAAAGAAGACGTAGCAATTAATTCTCTTGAAATGCTTCACATATCTCCACCTTCCAGAGCCCCAACGGTAGCTCCGGTACTTTTGGCACCTACTCACCTGGAGGAGGGAAGTTTGCCACACTATCAGGCAAGTTCATTGGTCGCATTGGATCAACATTTGCTCCCTGATCAATCTTCCGCTGTAGAAAACAGCCTAAAACTACAGCTAGAGAGCTGGCCACCATTCCAGGAAACATCCCGTGCAATAACGGAGAAGGGCTTGCAATTACTAGATCAAACAATCAACTTAGAGAATAAAAGCACACAAGAGAACATGGAGAATGTGGAACTTTCATTTGCCGGAGCTAACTCGCAACAGATTGAAATAAAAACCTTACTTAATCTCATATTGGATGAGATTAGGGATATGAAAATGTCTCAGGAACATGAGAAAGCTACTCTCCATCTTCGGTTGGGAAAAATCAAAGAATCAATAGCAGGCATTCCCGCAAGACTGCAAGAAGCTGAGTCAAGGAAATAGCACCTTGAGGATCAGATGAGCTTTACGATCCAGAAAATCAACACAATGACGACAGACAAGATCGCCCTTGAAAACTAGCTCGAAGAATTGGAAAACCATTCACGCTGCTCTAATCTTCGGATTGTTGGAGTGCCAGAGGGGAGTGAGGGAACCAACACCCTCCTATGGGTTGAAACATTCATTAAACGAAAAGTGCTCCCGGATTTTACTGGGGATTTGACATTAACTAGGGCACAGCGGGTTCCCGCTCATCCTATCCCTAATTCTAAGTACCCTTGTACAATTTTGTCTAACTTTGCTGACTAATGAATAAAAGAGAACATCCTGGCTAAAGCGATTCAGCAGAGACAGTTCTCTATTAACGAGGTCACTAAGTGTTGGATTTTTCCAGCAATGTCTGCAGGCGTAGCGCGCAGACGTAAAGAGTTTGTGAAGGTTTTGTCTTTATTTAAAGCACAAGGGGCTCAGGCATTCATCGCACAGCAGTCTAAGCTTAGGGTGCTGGTGAGGGGAAAATTCCATAAGAAGCCCAAGAGTTACTGAGAGAGATTACTACTGCAAAATGATTTTGGTGGAATAAACCTGTAGGAGCCACTACATTTTTGTTTTTTGTTTGAATATTGTTTGCTGGGTTTCTGCTGCTGAGTGGGGGGGGGGGGTAGATCACCCAGGGTGCAGAAACAGGGCACCCCATTGTCAAGAAGGGAGGGGACGATGTGGTTTATCGGGACTGAGGGGACGGCCACACTTCGGGGGTGGGTTCTAGGGGCTTGGGGCAGTGGTAATGGGGTGGGGGGTCAGCAATAGTAAAAAAGGAACAGGAAAGGTATAAATCAGTTTATAGAATGACTCTAAAATGCGGAGGCCAGGTCAGATGGGACCAAAAGATTTCAGAATACAGCAGGCCAAACAGGAAGAAATGAATAAATGCAGAATATAAAGTTTGTTACATGTAATGACAACGGTTTACTTAACCCAAGGAAAAGCGCTGCTCTTCTAAATTGGATAACTTCCCTCTCTCCTGAGATTGTATTTTTGCAAGAAACACATCTCAGGACCAATACCCCAAAAATAGCACTACCCTAGAAGTACTTACAGGCTTATTTTTCATCTGCCAATTTAGCTGTCTGAGGGGTAGGGATCTTACTAGCAAACACCCTTGACTGGCAGGTGCAGGCGGTTCAACGAGATGGGAAAGGCAGATCGCTCTGGTTGAAAGTAAAGTCACAGGAAACGGTCTTGAACCTGGTGAATTATTATGGTCCTATAGAGGACGATATTGCAGCACTTGGCCAAATTTATCAATTAGCAGTACGAATGGAAGGTATATTAATTCTGGGGGGCGATTTTAATTTCATTCAGAATTTGGCACTCAAAACATCAAATAAGGCAAAGCGCCAACTAAAGCCTAAAACTGCTAAACTAATAAGTAGCCTCAAAAAAGATTTCTCATTAACAAATCCTTGGAGACTAGGTCACCCTAATCACTTGCAATTTACCTGTTACTCAGCAAGATACAGATCAGCTTCACAACTGGATTATTTTTTAGTTGATAAATTGGTTGCCAATGGCCCAGCAGAAATATTGGCTAATTATTTTTCAGGTCATTCTTTAGTGGCATTTACATTAAAGTTAAGTTGCACTTTAAAAAAGAGGTCCAGAGGGCAATTTGATAAATCTTTATTACAAGACGTGACATGGTTAACAGAAACAAGAGGGTTTATCAAGGAGTTCTTTCAGCTTAATTTAAATACGGCCCCCTTGTTTATGGTCTGGGAGGCGTTTAAAGCTACTTTTAGAGGACAGACTATATCATATAAGGCAAAAATTAATAACCAACGGAAACATAAGATTCTGGCATTACACACTACCGTGGAAAAAGCCAGACTGAAGGTAACCCTAACAGACACACCAGAGCCCATTATAAAAGCACAGCACAAAGAGTTAGCTAGGGCTAAGTATAATTTGAAGGATTTCTTTTTAACGGAGGAAATTACAGGGAGCAGGGCCTACCAACAAAAGCTTTACAAGGAAAGTCAGCAGATTGGCAGATTTCAGGCGTGGTCTACGAAATCTCAAAGAGCTGCTCAATTAATTAACCAAATGAAAAATCCATTAACAGGCATGCTAGAAGATGATAAATTGGCTATCGCTGAGGTCTTCCTGGCACATTTTAATCAAATCTTTGCAGAAACACAGGGGATAGAGGAAGCAGATTTAATGAATTATTTTTATACATTAGAGCTACCTCTGTTATCCCAGAGGCTCTCAGAGGCATTGAATGCTCAAATAGGAATTTCAGAAGCTCAATTAGTATTTAAAAGTATGCCCAATGCCAAGGCCAGTGGAGCAGACAGGATCCCTATAGAAGAATACAAGGTATTTCAAGATGAATTACTTCCCTTTTTAGTAAAATTGTTCAATGAAATAAAATATGGTCCTGATATTCCCAAAAGTTTTAAGGAATCTGTGTTAATAGTTTTTCTTAAAAAAGATAAAGATCCTTGTGATCCCAGCTCTTATCGCCCCATTAGTCTGTTAAATGCAGATTATAAATGGTTTATGAATATGTGGGCAAAAAGGAAAGCTCCCTGTGCACAACAACTGGTTCATACCGATCAAAATGATTTTATCCCAGGACGTCTGTTGGCATCTAATACATATTTTTTAAAGCAGGACATTGATTATTTCTCTATTAATAAAACTAATGCAGTGCTTATGATGATGGATGCCCGAAAAGGCTTTTGATTTAGTAGATTGGAATGCTTTGGTTTTTATTCTTCGAAAGTTTGGTTTCCCTCTACAATTTTTACAGATGCTAAAAAAAAGTCTATAGCTGTGCAGAAGCCAAAATCATTATTAGTGGGTCAGAAGCCGACAAGATTATTATTAAACGCGGCACACGTCAGGGATGCCCACTATTCCCCCTCCTGTTTTCTTTGTTCATTGAAGCCCTAGCTGTGAGGATTCGCAAAAACGTAATGATCTCACCTTCCATTGCGGGGCTGCCAAAAATTAAGCTTTATACAGATGATATTATTTTATATCTGAAGGCAGGGTCTAACAATGTACAGAATGCTTTGGATGACATCCAAAAGTTCACACAGGTTGGCGGATATATAGTCAATTAAGCAAAAAACAAAATTTTAACATTCAATGTGACTCCTTCGGATATCCCAGCTTCTATTCAGCTAAAACCACCTCATCCAGTTAGATATATGGGCATAAATTTTACAAATGATTTTGGCCAATTATTTTTTTGGAATTATACTAATATGCTCACGAAAGTGAAAAAGATACTAGATAAATGGTCTTTGCTTCAATTGTAGGGGTGTACAAACGGTTCTGTCGGGTAAACAATATTACTTTTAGAAAAAACCTTCATTTGTTTGCATATACGAACACACATAGAGACCATAAGTAGTTTTCAGAACAGCTTTATGAATTGCATCATTCATAGATAACTGATTGTAATGGCTGTCAAAATGTGAAACACAGTTGTGACAAAGTGACATAAAGTGCTCAGTGCTATGGTGAAAAGTGCATAATATATACAGTGTAATTTTTGGAGGTATTAATAATTTACAGAGGCCAGTTAAGCGAATATTCGAAACAATCTGCAGATGGATTGAATGAGTCTTTTATGCAGAGTATTTCCAACTGATCCTTGACCAAATGTCGGCGTTTCAACCCAAGGTAGCGTTATTCGCTAGTCAATACGGGTCTTCATCAGGACAGGGAGTGACAGCCTATGAAATAGTAAGGAATTATGGTCAGGTGCGTTCGAGAGACTGAATGCCGTTTAAATTGGTGCATGCAGGGTGAAGACTCACCAAAAGGAGGCCCAATGTGGCTTGTGGGGCGGTATGTGAAGAGAGGCAGACAGGAGCAGTTGTATCCTGTACGACCTGGCTAGGAATCAATTTAAGAGATTTAGTATTGGCCTTATAATGGCTGTCAAAAATGATCGCATTATAGAGGAGACACTGATAAACTCACTTGGTGGGTGGGTGAATTCTTTCTCATAAATGGTTGAAGTCGAATCGTTAGATAAATGAATTAAACGACCCGCGTAGGGGATTAGTCCAGGGCTGTAATTACGTGAGGATAGACAAGGTTTTGTCCTCAGGAGGAACGAATCACTGTGAAAATAAATAAATAAGGGAACTCAGTCAAGATTTAAAAGTTAAAAAAGGCGAGGCGTCTAATTAAGGGGAGACAAGGTTAAAGCGCATGAAGATCTCAACTCACCATCAAAGTCAGCCTGGCCTTGAGCCTGGCCTTGAGCGGTGCATGATGGCGAGAAGAAAGACTTGATCGCGCGACGAATGACGTGATCGCGTGACAAATGACGTTAATGCGGGCGCGAACTGTCGCGAGACAGAGCAAATGGCTACCAACAATCCAATATCTCATGGAGAACGCGACCGGATCGGGAAAACTTGTCGGCGAACGCGGGGATTCAGGTAAGGCGATCGCGCGCACGCGAGAATGTATTTTTTTCCGGTAAGATGCGGATTGCGGAAATTTTGACATTTTCGCGCTCAACGCGGAACGCGAAAATGTCAAATTATCGCAATTTCTGCGAGCGGAACGGAATTTTAGCCCGGGCCTATTCAATTGTCCTTAATAGGGAGGATCTCCATGGTTAAAATGTCGGTACTTCCATTGTTTTTGTTTCTTTTTATTAATCTTCCCTTGAAAATCCAGAATAATTATTTTAAGGAGTTGGATCAAATAATTAGAATATTTGTATGGAATAATAAACATCCTAGGGTTAAGATAACTACATTGCAATTAGATATAACATCAGGAGGATTGGCACTCCCACATTTTTTAACTTATTATCAGGCCACTTTAGCTAATTTACTTTCCCAATTGCGTGAGGAAAATTCAGTTTTCGATAATTTCTTATTGATATTTATGTTGAACGAAAGTGCTATAGGACTCCCCGTGTTTCTACGATTAGCGAAACAAGAAAACAAGATACAAGGTGATACTCACACTGGCTGAAAGAACTGTTATTTTTTAAGTCACGAGGTGTCCCTGCATTCCATGCATATACCCCTATACGAGAGTGTTTAGTATGAGGTCTTATACTGTCTAGAGGGCTTTATCAGATCTGGCAAACAATGGGTTATTCCCAGCTCGGAGATTTTTATAATTATGAAACATTAACTACCTGGGAAACGGCCTGCACGCAGGCTACTACAGTGACTACCGCTCTCCCTCTGAGTTTTCTACAAATAGTACATTTTCTTAAAAATGATTATTCATTGTTGGGCGACTCGGTAGGTCAAATCGCTAAGCAGATGGCAAATAAAATGCTAGGAGTAGGTTGTTGTTACAGTTGCGAGGTCACTTATTCTTCAAAATTGGAGAACCAATACACAACCCAGCATCGAGCACTGGTTTAATAAAATGAGCAGGACCTGCAGGTTACAGGAGGCCTCTGCTAAACGCAACTGTAAGACTCAGGGGTATTTGGTGAAATTTCTCTTTCGTTGGGGTAGCAGAGGAAAGCTGATTATAAGGATTATAAGGTCTAAGTCCATACTGTCCCTAATAGCACAATGCACTTTAAAGAATGAATGACACTGAAATATTAGAATTTGTTTTTCGCACAATGCACTTTGTACTTTGGAAAAGGATAAAGATATATCAGCTGCTATACATCGAGGTATTTTATACAAGAACTTAATTCATTGTGGTTCGCTATTTTAAGACCAGACAGTATGTAAAGGATAGAATTTTAGGGAGTATGATTCGTCATTAGCAATCTTATAACTGGGGACCATTAAGAATTCTGTTTTATATTCTTCATAGAGGATCCACTATGAATCTATTACGGAATGGGTTTTTATAATTGCTGCTAATTAAGATTTATCAATTTCTGGTCTTATTATTGTTCTATAAGTTATTTATTACCCATGCCTTTTAGATGTCATTAAGTCTATGTATTTTCCCTGTTCTAATAAAAAAAAAAAATTCAAAGATATTTTTGCACAACTAATAAATCGATATTTTTGACATAGATATTACTTACATCGATATTTAACACCAACGATATTCTTACCTCGATATTTATGTATGTCGATATTTTGCCGTTGATATTCTTGCTCTGCACCCATTATACAGGGTTCTAGAAGTGAAGAGCAAGAACCCAGAATAAAATTAATACCACAAATAGTGCTATTAAATGTAGTGGATGATCTGGACATTGATAAATTCCAACACCTCTGCATGTGACTGGGATTGGTTATTACAACATCGCACAGATGTGGAGGGCAGAAGAGGAACCCAAGTGGACCACTGTAGAGTTGTATAGAAACCAATATATGAGGCTCAGAAGTGCCTACTCAAAACACCCAAAAACATCTGGGGTGCATGGATGAATAACAAAGGACTATTAGAATCAGGGCCAGCTCTAGGGCAGTGCGATTGGTGCCACCACACAGGGCACTGAGGGGGTGCACCGTGTTTTCAAGTAGAATATGGTTTTAAAATGACCTGCAACCACGTTCCTAGCCCCCAGCAGCTTTCAGGCAGCCATAACAATGTCAAGTAACTCTGGTGATTGATGGACCTGTTGCAGAGAGATGTTTTGTCTCATCATATAATAGTGAAGGAGGTTAAAATGCCTGCTGCAAAGCACGTGTACCATTCAGATCACAAAGTGCATACAATGTGAATTGGTCAGTGCATTGCTGTTTCTGTCAGAGAGCCCCTTTTGTTATTTGCAGTTTATGAATTTAAATCCTAATATAGAACAGTGAGCTATTAACTATCATCTAAGAGCTGCATGCAAGCTGCAAGGTATAGATAGGATGGTTATGATTCCCCCACCAAGTCTTTCATTATCCTAATGTTGCAAAAAGGGGTAGAAATCAGTTCTTATTAGTAAAGCCAACCCTCCAACCATGGTGTTACGTTTTTAAATTCTGAGGGGTCTATTAGGATGGCGGTCGGATGGCCGCCGCTGGTCTGGCGGTGGCAACTGCCGGACTGGCGGTGGCCATCTGCCCGCGATCAAACCCCAGAAAACCACCAGTCCGATTAGCATCGTGGTCGTGACCGCGGCGGTGTGATTTTCCGCCCTCCACTTATCCACCGGTCGCAGTCTGCCCACATGCCTAGCAGGCGGAGCTGGACTGCTACAATTGTGGCAGATCAGGGCCAAGCACCGCCGCCATGATTATGATGCCGGCGGTAGCCAGCCTTTCCGCTGTGGTGTAAATGCCATGGAAAGGGTGGTGAAAACATATTCAGGGGGCCCATTGCGGGCCCCCAATGTGTTGGGGAGGTGTGTGGGTGCACTGGGGGGTACCCATGGTACCCCCCTACAATGCCCTGTGCCAGGTGGCAGGCACTGTGCAGTGTGCAGGGAGATGCAGGACATGCTCCTTTTAACATCGCGGTGGTGCTGCTGGCAGTACTAGACACTAACTGAGTACCATTATCCGTTACCAATTCCTCTGGAAATCCCTCCCGAAGGAAAACCTCCATCAGAAATTTGATAATGATACCTGAGTTGATACCATCCACAAACCTAACCTCTGGCCACTTGGACATATAATCAATTAGAACTAGCACATACTTGGGAGAACCCCCCAAACCACTGAATGGACCAGCCACATCAAAAGCCAATTTAAACCAAGGTGCTTCCTTGACAGGAATGGGACTGACCGAGGACGGGCAAGTTACCTGAGATTTGTCACTCAACACACACGCACCACAATCCCTAACGCAATGTTCAATGGACCTATCAACACCCGGCCACCAAAAATCTTCCCTCACCCTCCGCTTCATTGCTCGAATACCCAAATGGCCTTCATGGGGTAAGTCTAAAACCTTCTTCCGTAATGACAAGGGAACAACCAGCAACCCACCCCTGCGCAAAATCCCATCAACCAGAGACAACTCGTCACTAATTCTCGAATAAGGAATCAATTCCGAAGGAATAGTAGTACTGTTGGGCCAACCCTGAGTTACCAAATCAATTACCCTGCAAAGCTCCACATCCTCAGAAATGGCCAGTTTCCAATCCCCTTCAGATAAAGCAGCTCCCGTATCAGCCACAGTGCTGACTGCACACACCATTTCCAAAAGATCATTTGCAGGTTCACTAACACTTTCAGAAAGAGGCAACCTTGACAAACAGTCAGCCACACAATTCTTCACACCAGCAACATACTCCAGACGATAATTGAATTCATTCAGTCTGTACTGCCATTTAGCAATACGAGGCGTAGCTCTACCACCACCTTTGGTGGTAAACAGGTCTACCAAAGGCGTGTGATCAGTCCTGAGAACAAAACCATTTCCCCACAGGAAATTTCGAAAATACTGTACACCCCACCATAGCGCTAACACTTCCTTTTCGATGGTAGAATAGGTTCCTTCGGCACCACAAAGTGTTCTAGAAGCAAAAGCAATAATTTCTTCCCTATTGTCCGATCTCTTCTGCATTAAAACAGCACCAAGACCAACATTGCTGGCGTCGGTGGTGACAATGCATTGGTCATTGATGTTGAAAAGTTTAAGTGGCTGTGCATGTACTATAGCCTCCTTGAGTAACTTGAAATCAGACGCACATTGATCAGACCACGTATACTTCACATTTTTCCTAAGAAGACCACGCAGACATACAGTTCTATCTGAAAAGTTGGGTACAAATTTTGCGTAATACTCAACTAGCCCCAGAAAAGAGCGTAATTGATCCTTGTTCATAGGTTCAGGTGCATCCTTAATGGCATCCAGTAACTTCATTTTTGGTTCTACACCCTTAGCGGAGATATGGTGACCAAGGTAATCTACCCCCTCTTGCAGAAATCTGCATTTGTCTCTTCTTAACGTCAAACCACTAGACCTGACTATTTCCAATACGTGCCTAACCCTAGCATTGTGCTCCTGTATGGTCTTCCCGTGAATAAGAATGTCGTCCTGGAAGAACACCACCCCCACAGTGTTCTTGAACAGGTTTCCCATGAGACGTTGGAACACTGCGGAAGCTGATGCCAAACCAAACGGCATACGTAAATATCGGAAGGCTCCATCAGGAGTCACAAATGATGTAAGATGTCTGGAGTCCTTGCACAGTTCAACTTGGTGGTACGCAGAAGATATATCAAGAGAAGAAAAATACTTGGCACCCTCCAAAGTTGACAACATCTCATTAATGTTGGGTAGAGGTTGGCGATCCACCCAGATGCAAGCATTCAGATTGCGCAAGTCTACACACATCCTAAGAGAGTTATCGGCTTTGCGCGCCAAAACAATGGGTGACAACCACTCAGACCCTTCAATAGCTTCAATCACCCCCAATGCGCATAACCGTTCTAACTCATGTCTCAATTCACTACGCATACTGAGTGGTACCTTCCGTACCTTGTGCGCCACAGCCCTTGCACCTTCTTTGAGAACAATGCGGTGTTGAAATCCTTTAAGTTTGCCTAATTTTCCACTAAAATCCTCAGGGTAATTTTTGATCCAATCATTCTCGACGCACACATCAGTCGTGATAGTATGCACCGGAGCAACATCCGAAAGACTAGCATAATATTGTCTAGCTTCCTGTTTGGATAGAACCATGTCAGCATGATTCGGATCAAGGATGATTCCAAGTTCACCTTGTTCATGCCATCCTAGCAAATTCGCACCTTCCTCCACTATGAATACAGTACCGAAAATGCAATCACCCTTGAATTCTAAGTTCCCCTTGAATTTGCCTATCACCTTCACTCTTTTACCACCATAAGCAAAAATCCTTATACTGGAGTGGGCTACTGGGATATTGCCCAAACCTTTAAAATCCTTGACATTAATGAGAGTAAAAGGGGAACCGGAATCGGCAAGAAACCTCATGCCGTTACCATTCACATTTATAGTACACACTGGACTTTTCCTTCTTTGACCCTCTCCGATAGAAGCTATTTCTACAACCCCCTCTTCTTGTATAGATGACGAAGATAACATTAATAGTTCGTAACATTCATCATCTTCATACACGCAGTCCTCTTCTATGGCCCTCACAGAACGAGGAGGTACTCTAAAGTTGCTTTGCACATACGCGCTAAGTGTCCCTTCTTCCCACACTTTAAGCAAGTCTGATTTATGGCATAACAAAACTTGAAATTTCCCAGATGAGAGGTGCTACCACAACGATAACACGAAGGGTGTTGCTCAACTCTTGTTTTCGGGGAATTAGGCACAGATGGTGTCCGGGAAGCATTGACGTTAGTACCCCTGACTAATTTAACAGGAGCTTTTGTGGTAACCAGCTTGACCTCAGATGCAGATGTAGTTTCAGATGTCGATACAGGTGTATTTAACTCTTTCATACAGAGTTGAGAATGTTCAACACTCTTTGCCAAGATAAGAGCAGTCTCAAGGTCAGGATCATCAGAGGATAGAAGTTTCTGTTGAACTTTCTTGTCACATGTGCGTTCAATAAGCTGATCGCGAATTATTTCATCACGAAATTCTCTATAATTACACTTGAGAGCCAAAATTCTGAGAGCAGCAACAAAGTCATCAATGGATTCACCAGGCATCTGTGCACGCTGTAAAAATTTGTGCCGTTCCAGAACTACGTTGCGCTTAGGATTAAACCTTTTGTCAAGAGTTTTTACTAACGAAGCATAGTCATCAACAATTAGTGCATCACCATCATCACCTCCGCTGGTGCACGTCCACACCGACTCCAGGGGTAGAGTTTGCAAAATTGACCTGGCCTCAGCACCTACATTGTACATTAGTAAGGCCTTCTTTTTCTTAGATGTGAAAGTATCACCATCGATTGCTTCCAAATAAGCCTCAAAAGTGGCCTTCCATTGTTGCCATAGCATAGGAGGAGGACCAGGTAACTGTAGAAATGGAGGTGGAGCAGCAATGTTATCCATTGTAAATCTTGCGTGGGTGAGTTGCTGCCACTTAAGATAAACACTATCCTGCAAATGCCACTTTGGAATCTTTCCACTGTTAATGAAAGTGTCTTTTAAAACGAAAAAATAATACTAACAGAACTTCAAAATTGTCTTCTTTTGCTTAAAAATGCTTTCATGTGTATATAACTTTACATTTCCACAGAGCTATGGATTGCCAGTTAAATATACTCCTTTTGTATTATTGCATCTGCCATATCCACTAGTAACACTTCGCTTTTAGAAGAGCAAACAGAAATTAGCGCTGAAATCCTCGCACTGCCTTTAACCGAAGCGCATGCCTCGGAAGCGCAAAGATTGCCAAGGTTACTGTAAACAGCAAGGAAAGGAACGTCACAGGGTGACGCTCGCGCTGACGCCGCGCGCCGATCTACGCGCCGAACAAATCACCAGAAAGAGAGGAAAAGCAAAAATACGTCTCACCCCTGAGGATCGTTGGCAGGAAGAGCAGCGGAGAAAGATTCCAGATCCGCCAACCCTGGAGCTCGATAAAGTTCAATTTCTTCGTGTTTGCCGCATCGACGGCAGTCCAGGCAGAAAAACGGCAGAATCACGGAACACGTGAAGGGGGACTGGGCGCTGGACCAGCCCGTCGCCAATGAAAGGAAGATACCACGTACGTGTGGTAGAGCTTCTTTATTGCAGTCCAGACATACAGATCCCCCGGCAGCAACTGCCATCCCAGACCGTTCTACATTCCCTGCACGGAACCTTCATTCCAGGTTCCATGCAGAGAACCCGAACAGAACACTCGGCCAGAACCCCAACATAAACAAATATATGAATGGACAGACCTATTGTGAGAAGTTGGCCTGGCATATGCTGGTCACTAGTTATAGTGGCCACCTTGCACCAGTCCAATTTGACTCTTATGGTAGATAGGTTTAAGACAACCTTTTAAAGAAAGCTATCCTAGTGGTAGCTGTGGAGAGCAGCCTTCAGGCTAAGTCTCAGAGGAATGTAAAGCAGCTTATTTTACCATATAATCTCTTGAATTACCTAATGAAAGGACGCCACACAGGTATATATATCAAATATATATGTATTTATTTCTAGACACACTCTACTAATCTCTTTATGAGATTAGAAGTCAGGAACACATTCAAAGATCAACGTTTCACAATAAGTTAAGCACAAATATGGCTGGGGCCCTAGGGGCGAACCAGATCATATACTAAAAAAGAGGTTTAGGAAAGTTGACTTGCAAGGGGACAAGGCCTAGCGCCTGTAGAATCGCTGGGGCTTCACTAATGCTGCAAAAGCAGGTAAGTAAAAGACCCACGGGAAACGCATGCAGTGTGAGAACACAGCCGTGGGTTCCCTATTGATTTCAATGGAGCAAGTCGCGGTTGGATTTTTAAAGTTTAAGGGTACTTCAAGGAAGTCTACAAGCAAGCCACTTACAAGGTAAGTAATTCGAGGGCCAACACACACTAGGGCACCGGAGTGCACGAGTGACCTCACCCAGGGAAGCCGGGTGCATAGGTGTCTTTTGGTGTCGGGTCGCGTCGCTGTTTTCTATGGAAGCCAAAGAAGATTTGCTGCTTGCGAAGACTGAAGAAGTGTCCGGTGGAATCCAAGGCTGGATTCACGATGAAGATGACCTGAAAGCAGAAGGGACAGTGTTCACAGTCCCTTGCCAGTGACCCGGGGCCAGGAAAATGGATGCCCACGGATGTCGGGTGATTTCAGGTGATCAAGGATGTTTTGACTCTTGGCTCATGAGGTCCAGGAAGGATCGACGATGACCAGCAGCTGGATTCAGAGTGTCCCATGACGTCTGCAGCTTACTAAGGTGTCGGCAACCGGATTGGAGCCAACAAGCCTTGGCAACAGCAAGTCTTGTGGAAAGTTAATAAAGTCAGCGGTGCAGACCAGCAATGTCTGGGGGACTCACCCTGCGAAGGTAAGTGAAGGCAGGCCTGGAGCAACTAGGGGAGTCCTTTGGTTTGATCTATAAGTCTTCAGGGAACCCACAAGCCAACGGGCAAGGGATTGCAAAGATGCCATGTGAGGAAATGCTTTACAGGAGCCCACGGTCACTCGGGACGGGATAGGCCTCTGATTTTCGGTGAACAATCTGCTGAAGGCTTGGGCCACAAATGGTTCAAATAACAAGTTTGTTGAATGTCGTGAAGGGGTTGCACTTGACAATAGTGCACGGTACCCACGTATTGATGTTCCTCATCTCTTGTGGGGTCCACTCGCCTCAGCTGTGCTGGGGACTCACAATGGCCATTGAGAAGTCAGGAAATCCACTTCTGGGGCTGCAGGGACTTTGGACTCCGGTGGGAGCGGGAAAGTTTGCAACCGTTGATTCAAGTTTTTGGTGCCTGCCAAGCAGGGAGTCACTCCTTGACTCCAAGGGAGATTCTTCTGTCTTCCAAAGGTAGTGGAACGTCGAAGGGCCAGGATTCTTCTTGTAAAGCGTCGTCCAGGGATATCTGATTTGCAATGGTAAGGTTTCCCTATCTTATACTGAAGGTAGGGGAGGGACTAGCTTTATGACCACTCCTCTGGGAGGATCAGGGTAGGGGGTGGTTACACCCACTTCCCTTTGTCCAGTTTTGCGTCAGAGCAGGGACAGGTAGCCCCTGCACCGGTTTTAGCTGGCATATGCACAGAGGAGACTACTGCTCCCCCAGTGCAGGACTTCAAAGCACTCTATGAGTGCACCCACCCAGCCCCAATACACTAAATCCTGTCTGGAAGGTGGTGACACCTCCCTGTGACAGGATGCCTATTGTTGAGCCTCCTCCACTTCGAGTTTCAGTCAGCAGCAGGAGGGCAGCCCAGTGTCTGTGCTGGTGCCATCCATTTTGTGATGTCCGGGCTCTATAGGATTCTACCGTGTTTCCACAGTGGGTACATGTCGTCCCCTCTAGAAGGGTGGGATCATGCTCCCACATCATGGACTGATGTGGGGGTATAATAGCAAGTTGTTTGACATCAAACACGACATGTTTTGATGCAGTCATTCCAAAGTTAGCATTTATAATGCACTTAAGTGTATATGGTTTAACCGCATCCACAAACAGCCACAGAGAATAGACTCTGAGAGCTGCAGAGGGGCCCTGCTCAGGAAGAGGCACCCCCTCACATGTAAACCAAGCACCCTGCCCTCAGGATTGATAGGGCCTGCCTTAGGGGTGACTGATAGGGTTATATGTGTGTGTTGGTGAGCTATAGGAAACCTATACATCAGTGAGGAGTGCTAACACTACCTCACCCAGGCTGCAGTAGCAGGCCTGTGGTGTCAGATTTAGTCTGCTTCCCAGGGGTGGCATAATACATGCTTCAGTCCCTGGTAGGCCTGTGAAGTACCCATGCCCTTGGCACCTAGGGTACCATATACTTGGGGCTCATAAGGCACCACAGCATCCAATCACTAGTGCATCTAATATGCACTCCAAGTTGTTTAGAGAGAACAGAGACTGGTTCCCTGATTAGCAGGGACCCAGCCAGACTATATCCAGAAACCAGTGTTAACATCAGAAAAAAGTGGGGGTAACATAAGTGCAGATCCTACTCTCCTACACCTATCTTTCCTGTATGTAGAGCTGTGAGTTAAACCACAGAATTTAGGTCAGAGAAATATCCATGAGGCAACATGAAATGTCACGGATCATCACACACACACACACACACAAACACACATATATTCTGAGCCATGAGCACCATTTTCAGCATTTTTGTCCAGTATTAAACGCATGCATGCAGTGCCGCGTCCTGATCGACTGTAGCATCACATCCTGGCAATCGCATTCAACAGATACAGAACAGGATCCCCGTATAAGTACAAGATCTCCATAGGGTCACACTCACACTTTAAAAAAGTGTTGCTTTCACTCACTACCATTAACTTTCAGGTTACTTTTTTCATTCGAAGAGACATGCTCGGTTGCTGCCCAGGTACCTATTTCTGAAAACGAAACAATTTTAATCATATTTTAATGCCCCTATATATACATTTGCATAAGGTTGTTCCCTTCTTGAAGTGTCACAGCGAGCAAAAATTTGGTGCACTGCAATTCAGGCCAGAGTAATTATCGGTGGCTGAGATTAAATCAATTATTCCACCCATTACTTGTTTTTAATAAGATTCACTGTTGCTGCTGGATTAATCCAGGGGCCATATTAGCAAGGGCAGTATCGCCGCTTTAGCGGCACTTTTTGCCGATAAAGCGGCGATATTTTTATCGCCCTATTAGCAAGCTGTCGCTAACAATTGTTAGTGACAGCTTAATGGCGATAGCGGCCGTTTTTTTACCGCTTTGCATGTCAGCGATATTTATTGCTAATGACATGCAAAGTGGGCGTTCCTCACTAAAAGTAATAGGAAGAAGTCGCTAACACAACTTCTCCCTATTAGCAATGCCCGCGAAGCAATAAAAAAACTCGTGCTAACTGCGATTATCGCTGGATTTTAACACCTGCTAAAATCCTGACTTAGCCATTGTTTTCTATGGGAGGTGGATTCTACGGCTGAATCCTCACCTGCCTATTAGCGACCTTTTCCTTAGCGATGGGAATTCATCGCTGGTATTCCCGCATTATTGATGGAGAATCACCGCTATCGCTGGTTTATTAACGCCTTGGAGATAAACGTTGATAATAACGCGTTATCTCTGCGATCTAAACCAGCGATAGCCGGAGATAAAAAATACAGCGCTAAGCGCGCTTTGCGATGATTATCGCAAGTCTTTGCTAATATGGCCCCAGATTCTTACTAAAAGTGAAACTACTTGATTGGAAGTCTGCTAAACATTGCTCTTTTCCCCAAGTCAAACGTCAGAAATTAAATGGTGCAGACAAGTTATCAACATGCCCATTGATGGATTTTATTATCTGGCAGAACTGACTGCATTACAGGAATTTGCACCATAACACAGTTAGGCGCACAGTCCATCTTCCATCTTCACAAAATATGCTTCCATTCGCAGTTATATGGGTCCATTTCAAAGTTTCTACCTACATGACGATAAGACCTAAGAAATGTTGCTGAAAGGACATGGGTTTTTAACTTTCCGAGCAGTGCAGCCACTTATCATATCAAATCATGGGGCATATTATCAATGTCCGGCGATAAATATCGCAAAGCGTGCTTAGCGCTTGCATATTTATCGCCGGCTATCTCTGGAATTTATCACCCGGTTAGCGCGTTATCAACAACGCACATCGCCGAGGCGATAAAAATTCCAGAGATAGTGGGGATATCGCCGTTTTCCATGGTGGAAAACGGCGATATCCTAGATGATAGGGCCTGTGGTCTTAGCCACACAATCCACCCCCCATGTTAGGTATGCCTTATTCAGGAATTTAACAGACGTTACATTTCTGCGTTAAGGCATACTTAACGTGATTTTAAATATCGCTAACCCTCCTTGTCAATATGACGAAGCTGGGTTAGAGATATTTTCCCACAGGAGTCTTGTCAGGCACGTCTTCTTTGCATCTCATTAGCGATGCGATAGGAGGCGTGCTGACAAGAGGCGCTATTGCCAGCAAACTGTCGCTAACAGCTGTTAGCGACAGCTTGCTGATAGGGCAATAAAAATATCGCCGCTTTAGCGACAAAAAGTGCCGCTAAAGCTGCGATACTGCCCTTGATGATATGCCCCATATGCCTTAATCAAAAAAAAGTCTACCGTGTACAGCCCGCTTCTTAACAGGCGACCTTGAGCATCAGGGGGTATAACAGTCATTATTTGTTGCACCGATCTTTCAATGCCCAACAAAATGCTATTAACCCCTTCTGTGCCCATGACGAGCTGGACTCGTCATGGAGCACAGTCGCGCTGTGCCCATGACGAGTCCAGCTCGTCATGAGGCATTCCCTGGGGAATCCCTCTGGTGCGGGCACCAGAGGGATTCCCTTTTACTGAAAATAGACTCTGGAGCTGGGGAAGAGCTTCCCCAGCTCCCGAGGCCCCCCCCCCCCCTGCTTTCAGAGTAATGACGATCGGCGAGCACGTCGTGCCGACGTCATTACACTGAAACTGAAACTGAAATGAACCAAGAGGCTCATTTCAGTTTCACTTTGTACGTGCTCAGGGGGCTATCTCAGCCCCCTGAGCACGTAGAAAGACGGGAGAGGTATCGTTGGGGATCTCCACAGGAGGGCGATCCCCAAGCAGGGTTCCACCCACTAGACACCAGGGAGGGGGGAGCGGCCCCTTGGGCAAGGGCCTTTGCTCCCCCCCAATAATTTTGGCATAATTGAGTCTTTTTGCCCCCCCTGAGGGGCAGATGGGGGCAGTAGCCCCCAATCTGCCCCCCCCGGGGGGGCAAAAAGCCCACTAGGCACCAGGGAATGTTTTTAAAAATAAAAATAGAGGTGGGGGCTGCCCAAAACGGGCAGGCCCATGCCCCCACCCCACCCCCCAATTATCACAGTCTTTCTGCCCCCCGAGGGCAGATGGGGCATTGGCCCCTAATCTGCCCCTTCGGGGGGGCAGAAAGCCCACTATACACCAGGGATTTCTTTTCAGTTTTTTTTTAGGGTGGGGGCTGCCCGAAACGGGCATGCCAATGCCCCCACCCACCCACCACCATTACAGCCTTTCTGCCCCCCCCGGGGGGCAGATGGGGCATTGGCCCCCAATCTGCCCCCCCGGGGGGCAAAAAGTCCACTAGACACCAGGGAATTTAAAAAAAAAAAAATAGGGGTGGGGGCTGCCCAAAATGGGCAGGACCATGCCCCCACCCCACCCCCCAATTATCACAGTCTTTCTGTTCCCCCGGGGGGCAGATGGGGCATTGGCCCCTAATCTGCCCCTTCGGGGGGCAGAAAGCCCACTATACACCAGGGATTTGTTTTCAGTTTTTTTTTAGGGTGGGGGCTGCCCGAAATGGGCACGCCAATGCCCCCACCAACCTGCCACCAATACAGCCTTTCTGCCCCCCCTGGGGGGCAGATGGGGCATTGGCCCCCAATCTGCCCCTCTGGGGGGCAAAAAGACCACTAGACACCAGGGAATTAAGAAAAAAAAATAGGGGTGGGGGCTGCCCAAAACGGGCAGGCCCATGCCCCCACCCCACCCCCCAATTATTACAGTCTTTCTGCCCCCCCGGGGGTCAGATGGGGCATTGGCCCCTAATCTGCCCCTTCGGTGGGGCAGAAAGCCCACTAAACACCAGGGATTTTTTTTGCGCAATTGTTTTTAGGGTGAGGGATGCCCGTAACGGGCACGCCAATGCCCCCACCCTCCCCCCCACAAAAATGACAGTCTTTCTGCCCCCCAGGAGGCAGATGGGAGCTGTAGCCCCCAATCTGTCCCCCCCTGGGGGGCAGAATGCCCACTAGAAACCATGGATTTTTTTGTTTTATTAGTGTAGGGGTAGGGGCTCCCCAAAATGGGCATGACAATACCCCACCCCACCCCCAGAGAAATTCCAGTCTTTCTGCCCCCCCGGGAGGGCAGATGGTGGCAGTGGCCCCTGATCTGCCCCCTGGGGGGGCAGAATGCCCACTAGGCACCAGCGAGTACGCAGGCTTTTTTTATGCGTGGGGGTGGGGGCTGCCCAAAATGCAAAACCAAAGGGAATGATGGACGGAGTGTTGAAGATTGCAAGCACTCACCCCCAGTCAACTGATCTGGGTTTAATCCATCACCGTTCTTTAGCCCACTCTGCCACCCCAGTTCAGACATGGCCATATGCAAATCAGTCTGACCCTGTGCCTCATGGGAACAGTCCAGACCGAACTGTCAAGCCATGTCTTCCCTGGACCGGAAACAAGCTTCCTAGGACCGGTTTCTGGCATTTCAGCCGTCTTCAGCCAGGCTTGCTTGAATCCAGTGGCAAAGTGAGCAAGGGACTCACGTCTGAGTATACCCTGCCAACTTATGGCAAACAAAGCAAAACCAAAGAGAATGATGGACGGAGTTTTGAACATTGCAAGCACTCACCCCCAGTCAACTGATCTGGGTTTAATCCATCACCGTTCTTTAGCCCACTCTGTCACCCCAGTTCAGACATGGCCATATGCAAATCAGTCTGACCCTGTGCCTCATGGGAACAGTCCAGCCCGAACTGTCAAGCCATGTCTTCCCTGGACCGGAAACAAGCTTCCTAGGACCGGTTTCTGGCATTTCAGCCGTCTTCAGCCAGGCTTGCTTGAATCCAGTGGCAAAGTGAGCAAGGGACTCACGTCTGAGCATACCCTGCCAACTTATGGCGAACAAAGCAAAACCAAAGGGAATGATGGACGGAGTGTTGAACATTGCAAGCACTCACCCCCAGTCAACTGATCTGGGTTTAATCCATCACCGTTCTTTAGCCCACTCTGCCACCCCAGTTCAGACATGGCCATATGCAAATCAGTCTGACCCTGTGCCTCATGGGAACAGTCCAGCCCGAACTGTCAAGCCATGTCTTCCCTGGACTGGAAACAAGCTTCCTAGGACCGGTTTCTGGCATTTCAGCCGTCTTCAGCCAGGCTTGCTTGAATCCAGTGGCAAAGTGAGCAAGGGACTCACGTCTGAGCATACCCTGCCAACTTATGGCGAACAAAGCAAAACCAAAGGGAATGATGGACGGAGTGTTGAACATTGCAAGCACTCACCCCCAGTCAACTGATCTGGGTTTAATCCATCACCGTTCTTTAGCCCAAAATGGTCATACCAATGCCCCCACCCCCACAAAAAATAGCCACAGTCTTTCTGCCCCTTTAGGGGCATATCAGGATGAAACCCCCTTCCCCGATTCCCCCCCAGGGCGGCAGAAAGCCCACTGGGCTCCGAATTGTTTTTAGCAATGTGCATACCTGTGGATTTTGGGCCCTGGCGCAGTTGGCACATAGGCAAACCTAGCAAACCTGTACATTTTTGAAAACTAGACACCGAGGGGAATCCAGGATGGGGTGACTTCACTGGCTCTCACCAGGTTCTGTTACCCAGAATCCATTGCAAACCTAAAAATGTGTCCAAAATAACACATTTTCCTCACATTTCTGTGGTGGAAAGTTCTGGAATCTGCGTGGGTCCACAAAATTCCACCCACCCTGCGTTCCACAACGTCTTCAGAGAAAAATGGTACCTCACTTGCATGGGTAGACATAGTGCCCGCGTGAGGCAAGGGCCCAAAACCTACTGAGGATACATCAAAATTACCTATCACAAAACAACTTTGTTTTGCAAAGGGGGTCCCATAAGTTTTTGGCCCCGGGCTTGGCGGCCATCTAGGGAAACCTACCAAACCCACACATTTCTGAAAACTAGACACCCGGGGGATTCCAGGGAGGTATAGATTGCGTGGATCCCCCAACGTTTCCTTACCCAGAATGCCCTGCAAACCTAAAATTTAGCTGAAAAAATCACCTTTTTCACACATTTTTGTGGTTGAAAGTTGTGGCATCACCGGGCTGACACAAATTTCCTACCACCCAGCATTCCCCCGGGTCTCCTGATAAAAACGGTGCCTCACTCGTGTGGGAGGCCCAAGTACCCGCGACAGGCAAGGGCCCAAAACGTAGTGAGGCGACATGAAATTTGCCTATCTCAAAACGACCTGGTTTTGCAAGGGGGATCACTTGGGTTTTTGGCCCAGTGCTCGGTGGCCACCTAGGGGAACCTACCAAACCCACAAATTTCTCAAAAATTAGGCACCCGGGGGATTCCAGGGAGGTATGGCTTGCGTGGATCCCCCAACGTTTCCTTACCCAGAATGCCCTGCAAACCTAAAATTTAGCTGAAAGAATCACCTTTTTCACACATTTTTGTGTGGGAAAGTTGTGGCATCACTGGGCTGACACAAATTTCCTACCACCCAGCGTTCCCCCGGGTCTCCCGATAAAAACGGTGCCTCACTCGTGTGGGAGGCCCAAGATCCCACGACAGGCAAGGGCCCACAACTTAGTGAGTCGACATGAAATTTGCCTATCTCAAAACGACCTGGTTTTGCAAGGGGGATCACTTGGGTTTTTGGCCCGGTGCTCGGTGGCCACCTAGGGGAACCTACCAAACCCACACATTTCTCAAAAATTAGACACCCGGGGGATTCCAGGGAGGTATGGCTTGCGTGGATCCCCCAACGTTTCCTTACCCAGAATGCCCTGCAAACCTCAAATTTAGCTGAAAAAATCACCTTTTTCACACATTTTTGTGTGTGAAAGTTGTTGCATCGCCGGGCTGACACAAATTTCCTACCACCCAGCGTTCCCCCAGGTCTCCCGATAAAAACGGTGCCTCACTCGTGTGGGAGGCCCAAGTACCCGCGACAGGCCCCACAAACCCTTTTTTGATAACATTTGCAGGGAAAAACCCAGATGCTTTCATTTGCAGCCCGTTTTTCCCACTTTCCCCCAAAAAAACAAAATTTTGCTGTATTTTGGCTCATTTCTGTGACCCCTCCAGGGAAATCCACAAACCCTGAGTACCTTCAGAATCCCCATGATGTTGGAAGGAAAGGACGCAAATTTGGCGTGGATACCTTATGTGGTCAAAACGTTAGAGGGTCCTCAGCGTGCACTACCCCAAATAGCCAAAAAAGGGTGTGGCACAGGAGGGGGAAAAGGCCTGGCAGCGAAGGGGTTAAGGTCATGCTCTCTCCTGGTTACTAGTACAATATTGTCTGAAAAGAGTATTTAATTGTAAAGGATTCTTAAAAATTAAATAAAATCATCTTTTTTGGTAATGCATTCAGGGGCATATCATCAAGCGGCAGCGATAATTATCGCTGGCCGCCTTTAACGTGCACATTCCTAACGCCGTCTATCGCCGGATTCTATCGCCTGGTTGGCTCACTATTACCAACGTGCATCGCCGAGGTGATAGAAATCCCGGAAATAGCGGGGGAAAGCGGCAATATCGCAGGAATTCCAACGATAAAAAAACGCATTAGGGGAAACATTGTAGATATGCAGATCTGGACTTAGTTTAAAAATCCACCTCCCACGATATATATGCCTAAGTCGCTAGACGGTTTAGCGATTTCATTGTTAATAGGGGGAAGCCGTGTTAGCGATTATTTTCGCTGTATTCCAGACGGAAATGCCTACCTCGCATCTTATTAGCGATGCGAGGCAAGGCGCAAAGGATATGGGCGTTAAGGCATGGATTCACGCGTTAGCGTGCCCATGCTGATAGGGCTTTAAAATTATCGCCGCTTTTCGCCCGAAAACGGACGCTAAAGCGGCGATAATTTTAACGCCGGGGCTTGTTGATATGCCCCTCAGTTAGGGGCATATTATCAAGCCAGGCGATAAAATTATCACCGCTTTAGCGGCAGAAAACTGCCGCTAAAACGGCGATAATGGGCTTGATAATATGCTCTATGGAATTCCAATTGAAGCCCATGTTAGACGTCCTTCACATCTAACATGGGCTTCAATTGGAATTCCATAGAGCATATTATCAAGCCCTTTATCGCCGTTTTAGCGGCAGTTTTCTGCCGCTAAAGCGACGATAATTTTATCGCCTGGCTTGATAATATGCCCTCAAGTTGTATGAGTTTATCTTTTTTCTATCCCGCATACAGCATCATTACAAGAGCTGTCACTCAGAGATATGTTGCCGTGCATGCTGCAATGTTACTTCGTCTTCATTCAAGCTTAATCCATGGTCCTCAGGTTTCATGCCGGTGTATCGGCTTTCAAAACATTAAAGCCTGCTGAATCAATTATGTTATCACCACCACCACCAAGAAAAGAAAAAGAAGACAAACAAATTGAAAATCAAAAATTAGCAGCTGAACTTTCCATTTAAAATTCTAAATGTGGGAAGTAATGAATTAATATTGGTTAGTCTAAAATCTCTAAGGGCAGGAGAAAATTAGTATAATAATGCGGAATAGTTTATGTAGCAGTAATCACATCCAGATGTTTAAGAGAATATAATTTCCATTATATAATGTCAACTGTTTCAACTGTTATTTAGTAGCAGATTTATAATCATCTGCAAAACTGAAGCTTTCTACGAAATTATATATTTTATGACTACTGACATTTTGAGTTTTGCTGACCATAAATTATCAAACCACCATAACGGGCGGTAGGAAAGGCTCTAGAACCCAGCTACATTAACATAGCCATTTCAAACGGTCATTTGTGTGCTTTTAATTGTATATTCATTAAAGTTCTCGATACCAAATATTACCAAAAAAAGCAGAGTTTGGATTTTTTTTTCTAGGAGCGACTTCACAATAAGAGAAAAAAACTGTCCAGAATTTCTCCAAGGTAGAACTGATGAAATATTAAAATGTTTCCTGCTTATGCATCACACAATGCATTTCATATACTTGTTTATCTCATTTATCCACGTGCATATTTTTCAATTACAAACACATATTGTATTTAGTATTGTTAACACACATAGGGGCATATCATCAACGGCAAGCGATAATTATCGCTGGCCACTCTTAGCGTTAAAATGTTTAACGCCGGCTATCGCAGATAATTATCGCCATGCTAGCGCTGTATTAACAACGCTCAGCGCAATGGCGATAATTATCCTAGCAATAGCGATGTTTTCCATGGAACATCGCTGGTTTTCCAGCGATGTTCCATGGAAAACGGCGATACCCTTGATAATAGGGGCCTGTGGTCTTAGCCACACAATCCACCCCCCATGTTAAGTATGCCTTAGGCAGGAATTTAACAGACGTTAAATTCCTGCGTTAAGGCATACTTAGCTCGATTTAAATAATCGCTTCCCCGCATTGTAAATATCATGAAGCTGCCTTCGTGATATTTACCCATGTTTTTTCCACAGACACGCCTACTTTGCATCTCATTAACGATGCAAAGTTAGGCGTGCTGGAAACGGGAGCAAAATCAGCAAAACACGCGATAGCGTGTCTTTGCTGATACGGCGATGAAATTATCGCCGCTTTTCAGCCGCAAAAGAGGCGATAATTTGTTATCGCCGCATTGTTAATATGCCCCATATTTTGGCTAATGCCTGTCTCAGCACGATTTGAAAGTTCATCGATTGCTTAAGTATGCAATTATACCTTCAATAATATTTTATATTGTTTAATGTTTGTTTTAGCAAATGGTAATATATGTTATTCAAACCGTCAATAATGCTTCATAGAAACAAAAGTAGTGACAGGTGCTTATTGATTGCTATTTTTGGTAATTTTCGATAAAAGGCCTGTTCCTTTCAAAACATTCTGAAAATAGTATTTAAGCTGAATACAAACAAGTTTTGGGAGAAAGGAATCTTCACCTTCCAGGAAGCTGAGAGCTTAGGCTTAAAAAAGACAGGAGCAGCAACCACCTTTTTTGAAGGCCACGAGGAGGCACCTTGGGACTGCCAGACAGGACATATTGCCTTTTTGAACACCACAGGGGATATGTTCAATGAAGTGGCATAGCGTGTCATTAGCCTCCTTGGCTTAACGACATGCTCCGCCACTTCGGAAATACAAGGCTGCACCATATTTACAAGAATGTGGTGCAGCCTTGCGTTTCCCCCTGCGATGGTGTTTAACAACTTAGCACAAATGCAGGCATCCTTGCACCAGAGTGCAAAGGTGTCTCTGTGCAGGGGAGGATTGGTTATGTATAGGAAGGTCCCCTTCCTGCACATAAACAATCCTAAAATGCCATTTTGTAACTTTCATGTGTGCTGCTTCAAGCAGATGGCCCAGCTCAAGTGACTCCTGGTACACATCTAGTAAATGTGCGGAAAGCAATGTTGCGTACGTTTTCTAGAAAGATGTAGTCAGTCCGTCTAGGCCTGGGATTTGTCATTAGGTAAGCTATCAATGACCTGTATGATATCTTTCATAGTGTAGTGGAGGAATATAGCTCAAAGTAAAAATGTGTGAGGTGGTCCAGTATCTTCTGCGGGCTTCTCACCGATCTGTGCTGGTCATCTATGAGTTCTGTTATATACGATGAGTTACGTGGCATGATGAGGATAGTGGCAAGGGTTTTACCTGGACGATCGCCCTCCCCATATTTTCCAGCTGATGTATATTTCCCGAAGAATTTCACTTCTATTTGTGCTTCATCCTCATATTCAGAAGCTTTAGCCCTTAGTGATGCCAGGTGGCTTATATAACCCATTCTGTAGTATTGCGTCTCTTCATCTCTAATCTTAGTTTCTATAGTCTGAAGTGTTTGTCTGATGAGTTTTTAATACACTGTCTTGTTTGGCTATGCAGTTACCACATATAATTGCCTTGAAGGCGTCCCAAAGTGTTGGTGCTAATGCCACAGATCCCTCATTAAGTGCAAAATATTCTGCTATTCCATTTCTAATGTCTTACTGGAATGCCTGGTTTAATAGTGCTGGGGGTGGAAGTCTCCAACTGAATGCACGACTAGGCGACATTGGACATTTGAACTGAAGGAGGCAAGTGGTATGATCGGATAGAGTTCTGGGTAGCAGTTTGATGTATGTTGGCCATGTGGCTATGCCTATGGATACCAACCAGTAGTCCAGTCTAGACCAGGCATTGTGTTGTGTCGTGATACATGTACCCTCAGTTTTGTCAGGGTTCCATGTGCTCCAGATGTCTAGGAGACCATTGTCCAACATAATTGTATTTAGGGTTGCACTAGCCTTAGGGTAGAGTTTCTGAGAAGTCCTCCGTCTGTCCAAAGTGGTGTTTAATATAGCAAAAGTCTCCACCCCACAAAATGGTATCACAACCTATCAGTGTGATCTGTGCCCATATATTGTTAAAGAATTCTGTCTAATCTATGTTTGGGCCATATATCACTGCCACTGTGATTTTAGTGTTACCGAGTGTTCCATCTAAGATGACATACCGCCACTCAGTGTAAAGTTTTGAATGTGTTGTCTTCCGTTCCAGCCCGCGGTGTATCAAAATGGCAGCACCTCTAGCAAAGTTTGAGTATATTGCCGAGTAGATGTCTCCCCAGTATTTGTGTTGTAGTTTGGTAGGGGATGTACTGTAGAGATGTGTTTTCTGAAGGAAACATGTCAGTTTTGTTCCTGGTCAGTTAAGACTGGATGAATCGAGCTTTCCTGTAATCACTCAGGCCTCTAATGCTCCATGTGAGACACTTAACTGTCGTCATTTATGTTTGTGGCGTGTCTGATGGGTGTCGGTAACTGCCCCCCTTACTCTGTGATAACTTGCTTTTTCTGATGGTGTTCCGGTAGTGTTTCAGCCTGTTCTACCTTAATTGGCTCATGTCCAGCCGTGTGCTAAAGTGGCTGTCTGCCGTGCTAGATATATGTACTTGATGCCTAAATATCTCAATCCCTCGAACTGCAGCTTTAACCTGGAGAACTAACACCCTGCCACACCAACCCCCCAATTAGGTTGTGCACACATTACCACACACCCCCCTAAAAAGTAACAGTACCCCAACAACAGCACTGAAACAAAGGATATGGGAGTTCTCCCTGGGGGCATGGTGTTACCGGCAAACTACCCAGTCTGGAGACCGGGTGGCCGAGATTTATGTGATGAAACCAGATGCATTATCAAAGTCAGTGCGGAAGTCAATGTGCACAGTGTTCACATGTGCCTATTTTAACATTTATGCCTGTTCTCAAGTCTGATATAGTCCGAGCCTTTCATCTTGTCACAAACCTGGGGTTTTCTCCTGCCTGATGATTATGCTGCACAGTAGTGAGTTAGTCATTGTCACTTGAACTAGCTTTGGCGGCCCCGCATCCAGTTGATGCAGCGGTTCGTTTGAGTCCACCTACATGCTTGGCAAATTTTAAGGCCGATTTTGCATCCGCAAAATGATGTGTGTTGCCTTCATGTGTTACTTTCAGTTTAACAGGCTACAAAAGGGCATATGGTATTCCAGCATGTTGCAGGATGCGTTTGGCAGGTATGAATTCACGTCTAGCTGCCTGCACAGCCGGAGTGAAGTCCGGTTAGAGCGAGATGTAACTGCCCTTATGGAGTATTTGCCCTTTTTCTCTGGCGGAGTGTAGAATCGTGTCCCAATCTTGATAGTTGAGTAGATGTGCCAGTATTGGTCTGGGTGTGGCCCCCACCGGAGGTCTCGGGCCGAGTGATCTATAGGCTCGCTCCACAATAAACATCCTCGACAGTTCCAGTCCAAACAGCTCCCGCATCAGTTCTTCCTCAAAATCCTCCATCTTGACTATCGTGGTGGATCAGTATGTTATTTCTGAGGTATCGGGCTTCAAAGTCCTTGTTCTGAGCCTTGATAACGTTAAGTATTTTCTCCATATTTAGAAATTGTTATTTGGATTCAGTTTGGAATTCATGTGCGTCAGATGCGCGGTTCTCAAGTTTATCAAGATGCATTTCATCGGATCAACCTGCTGTTTCACATGGTCAAGCCTTGATGTGAGCATGTCTATTTTATTGTCAATTGTTTTTAGGCTTGACTTAACCTCGAGTAGGAGGGTATGAAAGTCGTCACTATGGCTGTCTGAGTCCTCCCTGTGCTCAGCTTAGGTATCCGTTTCAGCATCCATATGGCGTGTGAGTCTTTTATTATCAAAGGATAACTTGGTTTGTTTGGCATCTTGTTTCTCCATATTGCCTGCCAAGTGGGCTATCCGGGCAGGCAAGCTGTCACTAGTCAGTGGATTGTCTCGTGGATATTAGTTATGGGTGATGCACACTGTGTCCAGCGCTCTTAAATTTGCTTTCCACCACTGAGTAGCTCCGTGCACAGCGATGTAGTGTCCGGCCACTGTCTCTCGTCAGCTTCAGGCTTTAACCTCGCAGCCGCACATCTCCACTCAGGCTACAACTTAGGTGACCATGTGTTCTCCCTGCCGGATCCTGCCCAGCCTTCAGTCAGTTTAGACTACTTTCAGAGTGTGTATTATGTTCCCCAATTCAAGCCAGGCCTTCAGTGATCCACCCGAGCCCAGGTCTGTGCACATCCATCCAACAGATCTCCAAGTTTTAGGCCTCACCCTGCTAATCAGCCCTGAGGGCCTGTGCGACCTCCGATCCTGTCTCAGCACTCCTCAGCTCGCTCTTGACCTCCACCCGCACTTAAAGTGTGCCGCTGGGGGAGCACGTCTCGTTTTCTGCTTGTGCTGCATCCTGTCCGCTTCCCCAGCAGGGCCTGGCCTTCACACACTGTTTGCACAGCCACAAGGACGAGGTCAGCACACCTCTTGGCCCGATTAGACCGCAATCCACAGCAGGCGAGGAAGGAGCACAACGGAAGGTGTGCAATCTGTAACAGCATCCGCGAGCACTTCCCCAGCAGAGTTCAAGTTCCCCACAGCGGTCTCACTGCAGTAAGAGCGTGCCTCCCTGTCCAGTCCCGTCACAGCCCACAGAAAGTGATGCCAAGACCCCAACGGAGGGGCGCAGTCTATTTCAGCCACTAGTCGATACGCTCTCTAGACAAATTAGGCCCGACCTCAGCCTTCGCACGCAGCCCTTGGTCCACCTCCCCAGCAGGGCCCAGCTGCCTGGTGCCACTCGTCACACAGTAGGATCAGGGATGGTCTTAGGGTCTGTGCGTCTCACAGTCCGACCTCAGCTCCCAGAAGGTGGGGACAGGCTTCGGGGGAGGGGCGCAATCCATCAATTGCTCGGTAGCACCTATCCGGATGTCCAACTCACCCCCTTCCCAGAGAGCAGCAGCAGCCTCCACTCACCATGCCTTCGTCCCGTATTCCTCCACCAGGGCTGGAGCTTCTTTCTTGTAGCGTTGAGGCCATTAGTCTTCCACGCTGGTCTCGCCTCCAAGCCCAGCAGGCCGGTCTCTCTGCAAGCTACACCGCAGGTCTCTGCGCTCCCAGCTTCGGCTCATCTGGTGCAGCATTAGTTAGGCAACATGCCTGTTTGTCTTTAGGCACTCCTGGTTTCTCTAATCACAGGATTTATGACAGATAGTGTGTCGGTCGGCAGAGCCCTGTTAGCGAGCGGCCATCTTGCTGCTCGGTGAGACGGCGCCCATTCCAGGACATTTATATGTTTGGTGTGTAAATAACAAGTGTAAATTCTGAGATGTATAATATGTCTTATGAATTGTTACTAAATATTGGCAATATAATCTGGACTTAGTAAATGTCATTTTATTCAGTATAATATTGTGGCGCCTTAAATCTCTACTAACATTATCATCATTATTTTGCCAGCTGTAAATTCCATTTATCAGTGTTTTCACCTAAATTATGGTAGAATCAAGAGATTGTCTTAATAGTATACTCAGCCATGAGCCTGACTTTGATGATTACTGAGACTTGAACAACATTGGATTAGAAATCTCAAAATGTCAAAGTATTTATTTAATTTGCAAGTGTTGCAAAAATGTCAGTTTAGAACTAAACCAATAACATATTCTATTGTAAAAACTAACAGGAAGAGTGAATGTAGATCAAATGATGTGGAACAACATTTTATTACAGAATTTTATGAGAGAAGTATGAGAATTAGTAGAAATGTGGCTGAAGCGAGAGAGAGTGAGTTGCAAGAAGTGGCTATGAAGTCAGGAGACTGTTGGTAGATAGCTCAATGGCTTTGAAAGTGATCATTTGATGTACAGGGAGCCAGTGTACTTGTCTCAGGATGGGGGATATGTGTGGATGTTTAGAAGTGCCACGTACAACATATCCTGCATCATTTTGAATCAACTGAAGATGGTTTATAGTTTTTGCAGTGGCTGACAAATGGATGGCGTCACTGTAGTTTATATGTGACTAAATGATGGTATGTACCACAGCTATATAATGGCATTGACCACCTAAGGCAGGATGTTACAGAGAATTTTAAGATAGAAAAAGCCAGTGCTCTTAGTTTTACTTACATGCAGACCAATTGTTCAGTTTGGATCAAGCGAATTTCCTAGAATTTAAACTAAGGCGGCAAGAGGCATGCACAGATAATTATAGTGGGCCAGGATCAAATGACAGACGCTGCTGCTCTGCAGGTGAAATGAAGAGTTCAGACTTAGATGGATTAAGCTTCAGAAAATCCTGGGACATTCACCAGCATACCAATGATAGGGTATTTGACAAAAATAGAATAGGGACAGTGTTTTATTTGAACCCAAAGATCAGCTGTGAATTGTCTGCATACATATATATTCTTTGCACTGAACTGAATTAGAGGTATAACAAGTGGACCCATATAGCTGTTAAACAGTAGGAGAGAGAGTATGGAGCCTTCATGTATTCCACAACTGAGTGCTGTGGGGTTAGGCTCATAATCACTTGTTGATGATTAAGTAGGAGGAGAATCAATCCAAGACTCTCTCTTGGATCTCAGTTTCCCAAAGCCTAGAGATTAGATTGTTGTGGTCAATGGTATGCTACCTTCGGGTTCAAAAGGACCAATGCAACAACCTCATCTGCATCGATTATTCTGCATATACTATCAAACACTGAGAGCACCACCAATTTTTCTGAGGGAAGCCAACCTGAAAGGGATCCAGGAGGCTGCGTAGATCAACAAAGATTTGGAGCTGCTTGAAAATCTCTTTCTATAACAATTTGGAACAATAGATAAAAAGACACATCGGTCTGAAGTTGTTTAGGTCAGAGGGATCCAAATTGGATTTTTTAGTGGTGCTTTTACAATTGCAATTTTACAGCTAATGAGAACTATGCTCGAAGTTAATAAAGGATTGAATAAAATTGACAGTTCACCTGCTAGGAGTTGACTAAGGTCCCCAAGCCAGCACCAAGATCTAAAGGGAAGCCTGACAGTCGACTCTGTATGATCACCTTCTGTAGTTGTAAGAGCAAAAGCAAAAATAGGGAAGGTAGAACTGTTTACATTTGTCAAAATATGTAATCCTGGTGCTCATATAGATTCCTAATTAAGGAGAAGTCATTATACTTAGAATTTTGGGAGCACCGCTTGGAACAACCAGGAAGACCTCCCGGGGTAACGACGGACAGAGCGTTGCCTCACGCCCTGAGTTGTTACCAGGAGCGGTGGGTGGTACCCCCGATTTCATACGGGTGACTTCCCAGTATCCTTGTAGTGTTTTCCACAAATAAGTACACAGGTATACATATGGTTGTATCGTTCCTTTAACATTTTTTTATGTGATAATTTTCACTCACGGTTATTTTGTTGCAGTAGTAACACATCTTGGTCCTGAAGAAAGCCTTGATCACAGTTTTGATCTAGTTTGGCTGAAACATGTAGACCGCACTCTTCACCAGCGCAATCGTCAGTTTGCTCAGACCATGCTTTTCAAAACCTTGACACCTCCATCTTTAGGAGATCTAGTCCCTCTTTGGCACATCTTAAAACATCAGCGAGCTCCTCCTTTGACACGTGCAAGGAGTTGTAGCTCCTTAACTGCACTAGGTTGCAGTTAAGAGGAGATCCCATATGATGAAGCATGCCACCTCGGTGGGTGATGGGATTTTGTCCTCTTTAAGAAGATTCCCTCTTTAATTTGTTGTCCTGTTGTTTAATATCAGCCAGTTTTTGCATACCCTTTCCTTAGAAGACCCGCTGACTCATTGTGTTTTTGAGCATATAAAATAGCCAGCGCTTCACAAAGAGTTGCTGATAGCAGAAATTATTGACCACGGCAGTACCAGTCAGAAGCTTAATGATTGTATAAAATAGCTCCTTTGATCGATCATGTACTTGCATTATGTAACAGTTTTAATATAGGAATTTGGTTATGTTTAACTTTTGTTTATATTCACAGGTATGCACTTATAATCCAAAAGGTTTTTCTACACTGTGTTTCTGCTTGCCAAAGCGTTTTAATTTGACTACTTCAGGAGAGATATAATAACAATAAAGACGGGCCCTGGAAGGAAATCCAGTTTCACTGCATCAACAGGCCATTGTATATGGAAATCCATTGGGGTTTTAAAAGAACCCTCACCCACCAACCTAGTTGGTAGCATACTTCATCATCGGGTTACCACCTAGGGTGCTGAGTGCATCCTAGGTGTGCTGCAACACCTGATTACAGCGGAGCGGGTGATTTGGTGGCAGAAGTGTAATAAGTGTAAAGATTAAAATTGTCACAAGGATCCCCCTCCAAGCCTGGAAAAGAAAATTTTAATGCTGGGTTCCTGGGACAAGATTAAAAAGAAAAAGGTGGATATTTTTAAGACAGAATTGGTCTTGGATATCCTGGTGATGGTCTACATGTTTCAGCCCTTGTAATGTAATTTGATAGGCTTAATCCGGACCAGAAGTGATTTGAGGTCAAAAAACCTGATGAAATTTGAGTACACACGCTCTAAGGTGTACTTTCCAGGAGGGGATGAACCGATTAGTTAGGCTTATTCACCACATACGCTGCATCTGTAAGACAAAATTACATCACTACTCATCGTTATCGCAACTTTGATTTAAGTGAGTGCAGTGTGTGTTGAAATACATCTGTGCCAGTGGATTTCGCGCAGGCATACCTATTTATCAATCCCTAACATGCATGCAATGTAAGTTCTGCAATCTAACTTCAGTGTAGTCCGGGTAAAATGTGACATCAGTGATGGTTGAGCATGGGCTATTATCATGGGATGGTTTTCCATGTTGTACCATTAAATTTGGATACATTTGCTCAACTGTAAAACACTCCCTTCTATGGGTTATTTAACAACTCAGTGCTTTGGGGTTATGTAACCTACTTTGGATGCTGTGTAAAAGAGTAAATACAAAAATTAATGCAATGAAACTAAGCAACCAGTACTGTCTAAAACACTGTTAAAACTGACACGCATTCTGACATTTTGTTTAGTTAATGTCGTTTTTCTCATAGATGCGAGTAAAGTACTCTTAATATTTCAATGAAATCTGCACTCTTTTAACTAATAGCACCGGGCGACCTTTGACAACTAGACAATGAACACATTTTCATGTACCCCTGAAGCCCCTCTGCCCCCCGCCCCCTTGGCAATCTTCATTGCCTCCCAGTGTTTGGGGGATAACCAAGAAGCAGGAGAGTGAGTCAAATAGTCTAGAAAATGAATTTTTCTAGACTATTCGGATTCACATGCTCCGATCCCGATCACGTTGGTTAGTCCGTAATCACTAATTTTATTAATGAGTTTCGCATTAGTAAAGCATCACGGTGTGCATGTGTGGCGACACTTCACCCATGAGGTACGTGCCAAGCAATTGTTGACACAATCCACACTTTGCGTCTTTTTCAATATATTTATTACGAAGTGAAGGACCTTTCCAAGGAATTCTGCACACTACATACATTCACTCCAAAAATAAAAATGTAGGTAAAAAAATTGCCAGTTACAATGTCAATAGCTCTAACTCACAAATGTGAGACCTATTTGCATTGCAAATGCTTGTTTAAAGGAAGCATCCGCTAGAAAGATCCTGGGTGCATTGGTGACTAACAAGCCTTCTGGGGCTGTGTTGTTTCTTAAATACTCCGTGCGTATTACCCCATGTAAAATGGTTGTTATTTTGTGCTTTTTTTGTTCCGGTAGATTCTCCCAGTCTGTGGTTTGTGCTATTGCTTAGGCTATATTTAGATCTGACATTAATGGAGGGCCAGAAAGTATTTGATTTACATCTTCCTCCATGAAGGTGAGCCCATGATTCTCTGCCATGATGGTCTCCCTATAGTGAACCAGTGTGATTCTGTTGGTTCACTATAAAAAGTGATCTCTGAAAAAGCTCTCACAGCTGTGCGCTGCCAATACTAGAAGAAACAAAGAAAGAGTGAGGAAAAATAGAGCGCGTTCTTTTCACCTGAATTCAATATATAACAACAATAAGGATGGACTTTGGAAGGAAATCCAGTTTCACTGCATCAACAGGCCATTGTATGAGGAACACCCATGAGGTTTTTAGAAGAACCCTCACCCACCAACCTAGTTGGTGGCATGTTTCATCATCGGGTTCTCACCTAGGATACCGAGTGCATCCTAGATGTGCTTCAACACCAGATTATAGCAGAGAAAATGTTTTGGTGGAAAAGTGAAATAAGTGTAAAGATTAAAATTGTCACAAGAATTGCCCTCCAAGCTTGGAGAATAATGTTTTAATGCTGGGTCCTGGGATATGATCAAAAAGAAAGAGGCAGATATTTTTAAGACAGAATTGGATATCCTGGTGATGGTCTACATGTTTCAGCCTTTGTAATGTAATTTGATAGGCTTTCTTCAGGACCAGAAGTGATTTGAGGTCAAAAGACCTCGTGAAATGTGAGTACACATGTTAAGGTGTACTTTCCATGAGGGGATGAACCCGTTACTTACGGTTTTCACCACACACGTTGTATCTGTAAGACAAAATTACATCGCTACTCATCGTTATTGTGACTTTGGCTTAAGTGAGTGCAATGTGTGATGAAATACAGCATACCAGCGGATTTCACGCAGGCATGCCTATTAATCAATCCCTAACAGACATGCAATGCAAGTTCTGCAATCTAACTTCAGTGCATTCCGGTTAAAATGTGACATCATTGATTTCCACAAGGTCTTTTGACCTCAAATCTGTTCTGGTTCTGAAAAAAGCCTATAAAATTACATTACTTTCTCTTGCGACTATACCAGCCCTCTATACTTTCTTGATTACATAATTTTCTTACATTGTATCTCCTCTCCCTAGCACTCCATATATGATATCAGGTCGAAATGGCGTTGACTTCCTATTGAAATTCTTTGGCGCAATTTTCGTTTGGTTTATGAATCAATTTACTCATTTTAAGTTGTCAAATGCAATTGAACCATCATGAATGTTCTTTTGTAAATATTGATATCACTGTTCACTTGCACCATCTCTCGCTGGTTTCACTTTTTCATGAGCACAATTGTGCACAAGTTGTACAGGTTACATGCCCATTTAATGTAATACAGTGCTACTTTCCTAATTTATTGTTGAATATAAACTACTCTTAGCAATTATTGCATAAATCATCGATGCCTCCCTGTTTCCTCTTTTGTCTTGCAACTGTTATGCATGTTCTTAAATAATTGCCTTTAAATATTACCTGTTGAGACATGGTTATTGGTTATATACACTTATTACCCAGGTCTCAACTGTGTTTACGGATAACCTCCTGTAGTTTGTTTAAAAGCAGGTTGATTTCCCATCTGGCTGGGCACCTAAGACAAACGTGAGTGTCAACATCACCCCACCCACCAAACCCCTGTAAATCAGCTAAGGACAAGAACTGGGAGCTGCTCGCCTTACTTTCTACATCGTGCAATCAGTTTTTAAAATTCTGTGACTTTGCTCTGTTTCCCCGATCAGCAGCTACAGTTTGAGCACATTTAGATCTCCTTTCTCTAAACAAGGAGTGTGCCATACTTCACACTACACATTCAGACCGATGCACAGCTGCCATGCTTTATCTGTAATCAAGGTGACCGCTCGCCTTGCTTTCCTTTTGCATGGTGTGGCATTCCTGCACTTTAAAGGCAGGATGATCGCCTCTCTACCTGGGCACCTAGGATAAATGAGAGTTTTAATCTCCGCCCATGTGAATCGGACAGCTGTAAATAGCCCACCACCCCCTATCCTTAGAAGAGCGGGGCTCAAATAACATCTGTGAATGCCAGTCCCATCCTTACCAACTCCACCTCCTGTCTCCAGGAGAATCGCAGTTGTCAGACATCCCTACTCCTGCTCTTATTCCTGCTCTTGTTTTTATTGCAGTACTGCTCTCTGCTATCGGTGACGCTCGTAGTAGTCACTTGCCAGTGTACGCAAAAGAAGATGAATCAAATGAAATGTAAATGCTTTTCATTTTCTTTTCCATGGAGTACCAACAAATGTGTAATATGTCAAGTGCGGACGTGCTGTTGGTCTGTTCTGCCGTTCTATTATTTTATTGTAATATTGTTCAGCAGCACGTATAGTGCCAATATCGGCAAATTAAGTCACATAACCCATATAATACATCAATAAACCACACAACACTTTTGTAAGTGGAGAAATATTGCTGCAGGTTTATTAGCATAACCAATATGCAAACGTGGGTTATTTTACGGGCGATCCCAGAGCAGGCCAACCCCTATGCCGGCTGCCCGTCTGATAAGCCTAAATTACACCGTGACAGTCGCCAATTGGTGCATACCAAATATTGGGAGGGGCCACCCCTCCCATTCGTGGACCACCAGTCCACTTGCATACTCACGCCCCCCTCGAAAGAGGTGGGCGGAGCGTTCATGGCAGCCTCCGGTTGCTCAGACCCGTAGGACTAACGGGGCGCCGTCGTTCTTCCAGGGGACAACGCTAAGACATCCCTGGGTATCCTGGCTTAGCAACAATAATAGAGTATCTCTAATAAGAGTGAGGGTCTGAGGGATAAAGGTTTAAAGACTCAAACAGTGCATAATCCCCAATTCTACATATCTAACAAAAAAAGAACTGTGAGTCTACCAAATCAAATGACCCAAAGAAATGCTGTACCCCTTTCCGTGTCAACCACCTTTCTTTGGCCAGCCACCTTTTTTAGGACAGGGCCGAGGACAAAACAGGGGCAGAAGGAGAGGAGAGGCACAACCACATGTACATTGGCAATCAGACCAACCCCCACACAACATCGGCAACAGGAAGGGCACACCACAAGTAGGGCAGAGTTCAGATACGACGACCTAGTGGTAAATTTGAGTAAAAGAACACTGACGACAGCAGAACAAAATGTCCTCAATAGGGGTCTAGGGTTCGTACCTACTAATGTTGGAGATCCCTTTCAGCTAAGACAAGAGATTGAAAAGTTTTTTAGAAAAATACGTTTGCATTTTTTCTTTAAAAACAAAGATCCAGTGGTTGCAGATACCTCTGACCCTCTAGATTCCCCTAACGCTGGTTTGAAACCTCCATCTAATCTCAATCCTCCAGCTCATCTTACACCAGACCAGGTGAAAGTTTTTGAGCAAGCGGTGATACATGATATCACTCTACTCGATTTCAAGAGTGATCGAGTATATCAGAATTGACCCAGTATTGAGAAACAGGCAATGCAAAATCTCCAGCAGGATGACAGCATCACCATCAAGCCCGCCGATAAAGGCGGGGCTATAGTCATCCTGGACACTAGCACCTATCGAGATGAGTGCCTCAGACAACTCAATGATACGAAATCATACCGGGTGCTTACAGAGGATCCTACTCCAAGACTATCCATTGAGATCCATGATCTTGTTAATGAAGCGAGAGATTCAGGGTGGATTACCTCACAAGAATCTGAGTTTCTCATTACCAAATTTCCAGTCATGCCGTATTTTTACATACTGCCAAAAATACATAAAACAACCAGACCACCACCTGGCCGTCCTATCATATCTGGGATTGGTTCTTTGTTGGAACCCTTATCGACGTTCGTCGATTTTTTTCTAAGACCTATGGTCAGGGAAATGCCCACGTTTCTACAAGACACCACAGATGTCTTACGGCTATTGCCACAGATTGCATTCAATACCGAGACTGACCTGTTGGTCAGTTTCGATGTTGAATCATTGTACACTTGTATACCACAAGAGGAGACTCTTGAGGCCATCAGGGGCCTACTAGATAATAGAGACCGTGATACTATAACACCTACACACTTTATCATGGAATGTGCCAGACTGGCGATGACGGAGAATTTCTTCAGATTTGAAGAAACCATCTTTCTCCAAATCTCCGGATCATCTATGGGGAGTATTTTCACACCCAGTCTGGCCAATCTCTATGTCCACTGTTTTGAACAAAACATTGTGTTGACTGACCAGAATCCCTTCCGAGGGCAGATTGCTTGTTGGAAGAGATATATAGATGACATCCTGGTGGTCTAGCATGGCACCGTGGCTACCCTTTTAGATTTCCATTCTTGGTTGAATTCTCAAAACAATTTCCTGAGATTCACAGTCACGCATGATAAGACCAACCTTCCCTTTCTAGATATCAGTATCTGCCCAACATCAGGTACATTAGGGAGTGAGCTGTACAAGAAACCTCAGACGAAGAACTCTCTTCTGAGCTTCCATAGTCACCATCCTAGATCGCTTCGACAAAATCTGCCTATAGGACAGTTCCTGCGTATCCGCAGGAATTGTTCCACCAAAGATAGCTTTCTATCCCATGCTGACGATCTGTCTAAACAACTTAGAGCCATACAATACCCGACCTACTTGGTAAAACAAGCTCTCAAACGGGCATCCAATAACAATAGAGAGGCCTTGCTTGAACCCCCGGGTCCTAAGGTACCACTGGCTAGAATGACTCTGGTCACCACTTTCAGCACACTATCCAATAGTGTACAGAAGTCAGTACGCAAACACTGGCATATCCTCAATTTTGGCAATGATAAGATCCCAACTCCTTTGTTCTCCTTTAAACGAGGTTCCAGTTTGCGTGACAATCTTGTTCATACCAGACCCAAAGCGAAACCGGCCTTGAAGGCTTCCACACTCTGGGATTTGCCACCTGTACAGGGCCACTATCCTTTTGGTTCTTGTTCTGCATGTCCTCAGACTCAACAAACGAAGTCTGTTGATGTAGGATCAGACAGACCATGGGTCTTACGTAACCACACCAATTGCAATTCAGAGCAAGTGATCTACCAAATAACATGCCCTTGTTCACTTAGATACATTGGAATGACAACACGCAAGATCAAAATTCGTGTCGGTGAACATAAGAGCACGATAAGACGCAACAAACAGGCTACCAGACTAACCAGTCATTTTCTCACCCTAAATCACAAAGCTGAGGATTTGAGGTGGCTTATCCTTGAACAACCGTTCATTCCACCCCACATCACTGACATAAAGAAATTTCTTTTTCTCCATGAGCAGAAATGGGTTTTCAGACTTAAAAGCGATGTCCATGGACTTAATGATCAAATACCATGGACATCATTGTGATAACTGTGGAGGTGTAGACATGGTGAATCACTAGAATATGCTGTTGTTCCTCTAGCTTAGTGTACTCCTTTGGAGTCTAATCCTCCTATCTATGGTAACCAATTTTTGGGGCTATAATGTTATTTTTGTCCGTTTCCATTGATACGTCATCGATTGGATGATGTTCAAACAACTCACTGGGTCGTCCCTTATGACATCTTCACTTTTGAACATAAAGAGATCATCTAAGGTGTCATGGATATGGCCGCAATGCTCTCAAGCGATTGAATGTTAGACTACTGTGATTAAGTCATTTTACTCTTCAGCAGATGACTAGTCATTTCAATCATAGGTGGTTTCCACTTTCATGCATCAATACATATAGTAATTTCGAGTTCTTTGACCACCTTGAACCGTCTGTACGATTTTCTGTGGCTGGAACCTAACAGTTACTCCCCGTATAGTCAACATCGGGTCCATATCGTTGGTCTAGTCTGGTACCTTAATATATATTTCAATCTATATTTTAATATACATTCTTTTACACTACTTGTTCATTTGTTGTGCAATAAGAAAGAAGTAGTACACTTCTCATGATGATTTAGGCGACCTAGTACGACATTGTTTTGACACCGGTCCTTTCCTAAGCTATTTACTTATGCACTACATGGTGATTACTACAAATCCCATGACCACCGGGGGCATACGTATTGGCGTACATACGTAATGACGTAATGACGGAGTTTCGTCATCAGGACGTCCCGGTACACGTCGTTTTGAGATCAGGGGTCCCGGGTAAATAAAAAGTCGACACCACCTTAGTCGAGTACCTCCCCTACTGACTCGGCAGCCGTTTGAGGTACCGACGGATAGGTAAGACGTGAAACGTTCATTTGATTACCTTGAGAACCCTTTTTCAAACCTTGCAAACTTTTAAGTCAGCATGCTTATTTGTCTGTGCATTTTTGTCTAAGTTGGTTACGGGGAACTACTACTGACCTAGTTTTACGGCTTGGTCTTTCGCCTGACTTATTCGGAATATGTCGGTTCCCTGCATTAATAGTAACAACTCGATTCAATATTCCTCTGGCTCTCCAATTTGTGAAAGACAACTTTCTGTATATATACAACTGAGCTTATAAACTATGTCTTTCTACAAAATCACCATTATGACAGCCTATATACTGCACTCACATAGGGCAGAACTTCTATTTTGTAGGCTAACCCCCCGCTGTTTTCTCATCCTTGGTTTTTAGGATAAGCGTATTTCACATTGAGGTATTGTTTAAATCTTAACTCTGGACTATACCTCTTATTTTCCTTAGAGCGGTGCCTCCTTTAGCCTGAGCAGTTGCCAGGTGAGGTGAGGCTCATACCCAGAATCATTCGGGTGAGTGCTAAACAATAAGCATCTTAATTTCTTGATACGATGCATTTACTAATATGTGTTTTTGCATAATTGAATAATATTTCCTGTGCATCTCGTGACCCATAATACATTGCTGTACTTTCATGTTTACTTCTCACTGTGTTTTGTTTTCACTTCATTAGGTAATTTCTCCTAGACCTAGTAAAGGTTCAGGTTGTATGATTTACCTTTTTTTCACTTAATATGCAGTAGCTTGTCGTGGTCCGGACAAAAGCTGGGGTACAAATTACCTGTAAGCTGAAACATGTAGACCAGATCCAACACAGTTATTTGTTTAAAACTGTCACAGCACTGTTTTTAATTTGGTATCAAGGCAGCACTAAAATAAAAATCTTTTTGTGCCTTGTTTTCCAATTTTACTTATCACATTTAGTTCACTTGCACTGCACACATCACCCCATATCATTTTGTAGATTGGTTCCTTTCATTGGAGCGACACATCTATGGTTGCATCTGGGATAATCTCTTAACCTCTATCAATGTTCATCTAGTGATGGATGGTTTTTTGAGAAATCCCTGGTTTCCCAAATGATGAAGCGAGCCACTTCTAGTGGGTGATGGTAACCTTTTTATGCATATATAGATCTCCAATGCATATGTATCCACTGTGATATTTTGACACGAACATTCTGTTATAGTAATTGGGGTACAGCATTTCTTTGGGTCATTTGATTTCGTAGACTCACAGTTCTTTTTTTGTTAGATATCCTGGCTTAGCACCACGCTGTGCTGCTGCATGAAGTACCCCTTGGTATCTGCAGACTCTGGATCGCCCTGTAACTCCACCACAGCCCTGGGAGTGGCCACCATCACTACCAGGGCCCCCCACCAAGGTAGGCCTTTTTACTTACAACATGCTGATTACCGGGCTTCTCCCAGGTCCAGCCAAAACAAGTCTTAGCCCATACAGGACCGGAGGCCAGCATGCTCCTTCAGGACAAGTGCCCCCCATCCTTTCTAAACTCCCCGTGGATTTATGACTGAGATGACCTGACCTATAAATAGGTGTTGGTCCAATGTTACCTTTGCATGGCTGAAGAACAATACCTAGACAAGCGACTCCTGCCAGGAAGTGCAAATGTGGGAGGAGGTAAGAGTTGACAAGCCCGCCTTACTTCCTCTTTCACTCAGTTGTCTGAGTCTAGCACTAGTCGGAGTATGTCCATCGCATTCCGTCTGTCACCAACCCAATGTGAAGCCTTGCCCTCCCAAACTTCTGCTAGTATCCCAGGGAGCAGGCAGGACATGGTGACCCAGAGGGGAACCAACGTATAAATTACCTCTAAATTTTGAATACTGGGAATGCCGATTGTTCTCCTGATACTTTGGAGCCCCAATGTGTTTCCCAGGGGTTTCCCCCAATCATATGGACCAAATCGCCACCGTTGGAACAAGGCCACTTCCACAACCTGCATAGCTGCCAGCCAGTGCTGGAGGGCGGGAGAAAATACCCGTTACCGTTACTCAAATTAATGGTACCTGTTTCATCGAACTCAAGGACGGGATACCAAGTGAACCTACCAGGATTTGCATCTTGCGTTTCCCCCCAAACCTATGTACCATGTCGCCCTGGTTGGAAGGCAACTTCAACAACCTGCCAGCACACAATATTGTCACTCAAATCAAAGGAGCCTGTATCAACGAACTTGAGGACGGGATACTAAGTGGACCTACCAAGATCTGCACCTGAACCAGAGGTCGGACCCAGGCCCCTCTAAGTTCTGCCGCTCCACCTGCCTGTGAACATATATCCCGGGGCAGACGTCAGGAATCTAACCCATGCCTGACTTAAAACACATCTGAAAGGCATGACAGTAGGCTAACCACCAACATTGTATTCTGAATGTTCGCTGACAAATGCCAAGGAAAATGCGCATAACTGAAACAACTGGTTCTATGCCATCCAGTTATTAATTTAACCTTCTATGACTGCAAAATGTGCTCTTGTGGTTGTCCGTACTAGTGCTCCCTCCCACCATATCAGCCCTAACCAGGCAACCCACACCCTCTTGGCACTGGCACACTCCCACCCCAGCAGACAGCAAGTGCCTGTATGAGTGTAGCCCCTAACCTTACGATCACTGACGGTATACCAGGGTATGATGACACCCAGCTAACTCGACTGCTGAGTGCACGTTGAACCATCACAGGTATGTCTTTGCCTATTCCGTGTCTGGCTGCAAAGTTAGATGACATTGCCAGCCCCATTACTTGGCAAAAAAGAAGATATACAGCTGCTGGTGCTGTTGATGGTGCACATAGCCTGTTAACTGAGTGAAAATCCCTTACTACTGTTGTGCATGACCCACAACCCTTGGCTCTCCATGGTTCGATACTTTCCTGCTAATAATGGTTTCCTTGAAGAATGTAGACCAATCTTATGATCAACAATGGCGGGACTGCAAGATCTAATGAGTTTCTTGAAGTACACCAAGTTCACCCCACAAAAATACCACTTATCGCCGGGTTACATGCGCAAGGGCACCCTTTCAAAGTATCCAGACGCAACCAAGAAGTCTAACCTTACCCTGAACCGTAACCCCAACTGGCCCTGAAGCGAGAAAAACCATGCTAGGGCAACTCAGCAGCCTCCCTCCGACGTAGGTCTTCCTCCCTGAGAAGGATGGAGCCATGCCCATTGTCGGTGTATGTACATGAAGACAATCATTCATGCTCCCAAGGACAGAAATTCTGCCCCCCCAAGTGGCCTTCCCACTTTAAGGCACCCTGGCAGTACAAATTGAATTAACGCCCAATCGTCAACCCCAGACTGATATACTGTTTTACCCCCAGCCTGGGTACCCTGTCCGGTTACCGCCCTGGCAGACGCACCGCAAGACCAACTGAAGGAAGAGTAAAACAGCTCAGACCTGAAACTGTTCGCGGCGACCCATACATAGAGATGGCCAATGAAGCGCGAAACTGGGTTCAGCCTACGCCGAAAACAGCAGGGGGTGGATCGCTCTGGCCTACTAGCTCGCATACCCCTCCGCCCCCAACTATTGCTTCAGAGAAATAAGTGCATGCCACCAGCCCTGCAGCTCTTTGCAAAGTTCCTTTAACTTTCCTCCCAGACTGAATGTAAATATGTTACCCCGCTGGATAACTTGGCGCAGGGTAATGAGGCCACCCAACTGAATGGCACTTGAATAGACAACTTCTGAAGGACGAGTTGCTGAGTGTACCTACCAGGTTCTGAGCCTGCTACCAGGACCCCCTACAGGGTCAGTATGCTCGACTAATCTGTGTATATAGCCTTCACTCGTGGGACGTGGCCTAAGTCGTACATAAACTGTGGAATGCACGCAAACCACGAGAAGGGTGACAAGCAGACTTCCCTATTTGCACAATCAGCGTTAGAAAGCACACCGCAGAAAAACAGGTCCCTTGCAATCAAGATGGTACCCTGGTCCCCCCAAGCTGTATGCCTTGTGCACATTACTGACTGTTAGAGTTGGGCCCCAGGTAATAATGATATCAAGAATTGACTGTGTATTCCACCGCTTCAGAAAGATATGCACCGTCGCACAGCCATGTAGAGGGTATGAGAAACCATACCCGACCTGCTAGCGAGGTTGAGTAGTGCACTACCCCTGATCGGTCTTAGTGACTGAAAACAATAAAACTTCTTGTTCAGCCAACGCGATAAACACAGCCCCCAGATGGCCTTCACACTTATAGCACCCTAGCAGTACAAAAAGTTTTGCACCCTTACTCCCCCAAACTGATGGGCACCCGTCCTGTTCTAGCCAAGGCGGACGCCCCGCCACGCAAACTGAAGGCAGTGCAATGCACAAGTTCACAGCGACCCAGCCCAAAAACTTTCAGTGTTGCGCTAAATCCGAATTCGCCAGCGCAACACCACAGATGAGACACGCGCCCTCCGGATCTGCAAAACCAACACAAGGACGTCTCACCTGTCACTTTCGTTCTCCTCCCTTGATCTGTGAAACACGACCAAGGTGAGGCATCCTGGAGCCCCCTGCTGTCAAAAGCGATCCATGCAAACACTTGTGCCTGGCCTGGCCAACAAGCCGCTCGCCAACCTGAGAGCAGCACCAGCCGGGGGACGCGCAGTACACAGTGGTAATTTGTAAAACTACAAGAGCTAGAGCTCTCGTCAAGCGGGCAAGGCAGCGTGCACCATCCAATGTCCCCCGCGAGCGCCGCCAATGACAGCAACAACATAACTACTGACCCTCGCACTCCTACAAGCGTGACAATTCATACCATACCAGACACCAAAGCCTAAAATTGGCCTGGGTGGCCTGCGCTAGTGGTGCTCCAGGTATATTAAACCAATCAACAGCTGTTGTCGCGCTCACGTCCCAAACCTGGCAGACAGGGCCACAACGCGGCAGGCCGTCACAGTGACCATCTTTTAAGCACTGTTGTCGAGCACCCAAACCAGGCACTGGATGCACACCCCCTCTGTTCCCGTCACCAAGCGCCTCGCAATCATTACTCTTAAAATTGTGTATGGACCCAAAGCAGGCCGGGTGTATCCCCACTGGAAACAGAGCACACTGTGTAACAAAGCCCCTCTGACTCAAGGTTAGGGGTACCGGCCTAGATGCAGAAAGGAAACGTGCTAAGAGATAGTCTCCGCAAGGCCGTATGACACTCCAAGCCAGAGATGCCCTCTAGGCGTCTGGCTATCCATTTCCATTCAACGCAATAAGCAACCTGCGATGACAACGGCTTGTGTCCTAAGAAACTGTGTATATCGTGTCCTCGCAAGACGTCCACTGTATCTGCAAACCAGGCTTCTCACTTTTCAAATGACCTAACCTCCCCATGGTTCGAAGGCTCGTGTGACGGCCAGAGCGACTAGCAGATTTCCCCACAACGGGCACATTCGCCCAAAAGGGCATCGAGGCGCCAAAGCCAAACGGCTCATTGCAAATTACAATCCGGCTCCCGACAACATTCCCAACGAAGGAGAGTAGACCAAGAACACTACTAATGCAAACCTCTTCAGACGCAAAGTGGAGCGAAAGGTCCAAGGAACAGTGGTATCTTGTTTCCTGGAGGGGACCGTGCAGGACAAGAGAGCGTCTACCCGAGTTATCCTGCAACTGCTGCCACCAACAGTGCGTCGCAGTCTCTGGTTCCGCCCATTGCAGGCCCCGCTTTTTCAGCAGTTTGCGCCTGCCCGGGCCACACAGCGTCCGCGTGCACCAAAAACCCGCTATGGGCCCGTCGCCACCGCTCCACACATAACAAACTCCTCTCTGTAACATGAGCTGCTCTAGAATTCCCCTGGGGCAGGGGGAACCAAAACTGATGAGTTTGTGCACTCGCTTGTGTGCCCCAAAACCCTGTCGTGACTTGGTCACCATGGTATCCCTCAGATGCAGCACGCCCATGTGCAGTAAGTACCACATGAGCGCATGGACAGCCCCTAGTAACTCTCCGCCTTGGTGTCTGCCTGGCTCAGTTTCCATTACAAACCACATAAGTTTCATTGGACTGTACAGCAAGATAAAGGTTTGTAAACTGCCGAAAGAAGCTACTGAGGCAAGCTAAGGAAAAGGGTGGACTTCATGCCCCAACTACTCATCCCATTTCCGCCAATGAGAAAGCCATTTAAACGGTTCTACTGGCAGCCAATCAGAAGTTCCCTAATGTGAACATGTATCTACAGGTGACTGGAAAGCCGTAGGTGAAATTATATTATTCCTACGATCACTGCAGCATTGCTGCCTGCAGTTCAGCTTCTTCCAGCCCTTAAAAGTCTGACTAATAGCGGTGAGTTTACACCATGGGCCCTAGCATTTTGCACAACTGAATACGTGTTCTCGGTGTGGAAACAGAGACCGATGAGCTGTCCCACTCAGACCTAACGCCTCCCCTGCTCTGCACGCCAGTAGGGGGCTGGCGGAGTAACGTCTTTCCCCCTGTGTAAGCCCGGGGGTCGAAACTTCCGTAACTCGCACAGTCTCCCCCACCCGGTAAGTCGGAGACACACAAACGCAACGACCACCCCGCGTGCCGCAGACACTGCTGTGACGCCGGTTACCGCTCACGCTGCCCGGGGGGCCCGAGCGGCCGCCCGAGTTGGAGCCCGTCATCGACTGCCCACACTGCCTAGAACCCGCTTGCACACTTATGCTCTGTGAACCCGTTCCTTTAAACAGCGGAGAATCAGCGTTGCCTATGAAACGATTACTGAGATTGGTGTGCCGAAGGCACCTCACACCCCTGGGGATCCAGCAGCACGGCGCCTGCCATCCTAGCGACAGCCACGCCCGAAAGTAAAAATGTAACTCCTCGTGTACCTAATGTTAAGCATACCGCACTCACTTTAATCACGTATCATTTGTGTTCCTGGAAAAATGTCTGTAACAGCAACCAATTACTTGCCGAGCACAGCAAAATACTATCAGGCTGCTAGCTACCAGCTCAGCGAAAGGGGTTCCTATCCCCTCCGGTATCCCTTGTCCAACACCCACCGAGGCTTAGCTCCCCCACACCATCTCCCCCGAGGCCCTGCAGGCGCAGCTGTTGGAAGGGGGAGGCGCGCTGGGTGCCAGGGAGAGGAGAGTGACCCAAACCTCGCACTACGACTGACCGTGACGACCACGCGGCGGAAGACGCACCCCCTGCTCCAACCCACGCTCCAAACCCTGGCCTTACTTTACCCGCCCGCACCGGTTCCCGTGGACCGCCAATGGAGGGCGGGTCGAAGACTGAAAACTAGGCTACGCTCTCTCCCAACATCTCAACGACGGGCAATGTCTCAAGGACTATCTGTGCCCGTAACCCCCAGGTGGAGCCGAATATACCAGAGAGCCGATCGGATCCTACCCCCACGCGCTACTCTCCCAGAAAGAGGGTTACCTCCTTAAATATTGAAGGACCCCTGCCCAGTCTAGATGTGGCAGGGTGCAGCCGCGAACCCGTGGGTTTCATGATTTGCAGCCTTTGCGATCATGCTCTGGGCAGTGCTAGCAGAGATTTGATAGATTATGCCCATCAGAGATGACCTTGCCTCCACTGCAGGGGATTGAACCCTTGCCTTTCAGGGACCTGCAACACCAAAGGCTGACAACAGTGCCTCTGAGCTACGGCTCCTGTTCAGACCCCACGCAGCACGCGCGCGACCTCGCGGTCATTCCACCGCACCATACGGATGTCGGAAACTGCACCGCAGCCAGATCCAACCAGGCCCAACTGAGCAACGAAGTGCCTGGCCCCGCTAGCGGCTGCACACACAAAGGATGCTTCCCTTGCAACACGCCAGGAGCAGGAGACCAGAAACACGCATAGTGTTTCAAACTCTAATCAAATTTGAGCAAAGCTCCCCCTCTACCCTTCCAGCTGCCCCTGGACAGGGCAGGAAGCAACAAATCAACTGAAACTCCGGACAGCTCACCCAAGCCAGGCGAAGGTCCCACCCGGGCATGCCCTGCGTGGTGGGACCCAGAAAAAAGGGGTGTCTCCTCCCCTCAACCGAAGAAATCCAACTGGAGATGCCAGGGATTGAACCCGGGGCCTCAGACACGCAAACCATGAGCTCTACCACTGAGCTACATCCCTGGCATAATGACGACCGTGCTCCCCACCACGTATGCCTCAATGAAAAACACCGCACCGGGCCCTCCCGGCCACACCACCACACCAGGCGCCCTATGCACATCACCCCGCCACTCCATAAAAACTCTCGCTCTCATCACCACCAACACTCACCGGGATAACCGGGATCACGAAAACCTGACGCAAGACCAGGAGGAGCGAACGGCGTCAAGGCGAGACATCGAGGGACAAGAGTGCGAGAGATGGGCGGGGACAGCCTAAATACCCCTGTCCCCTCCCCCCTCCCCGGAAGTGGGTCGGCCGCATATCTTCCCTGGCCGTGGCCCAGGGACTAGCCTGGTGACTCCAGTGCCTTCCTGTGGCACTAAGGCGGCTGCCCTTTTAAGGAGGGCTGCTGCGCAACCCCCTGGGCAGCCTTGCAGTACACAAGTACAGTATATCATTTTAACAGTAAAGCAGATACCATAGATTACATCACATTCAGGTGCAGTACACAACGCCATATTGCAGTTTAAGATAGTACAACACAGTTTAGCATAATCTGTGCCAGCCTGGTTGACAGCCCAATATAACTCCAAGGCCTCGGATGGGGTGGCGGTCTCCAGAGAACTCACAGGGCATGAAGAAGGTTTTTAGGTCGAACCTACAGCGCATGCGCTGTCTGGAAGTCCTGCTGTAATCATTAAACCCAACTTTATTCTCGCCTCTACTTACCATTGGTTTATTCAGGCTTCGCTTTTGTATGCAGCCTTCTAACTGGTACACGCAGCTGATACCTCACTTCCGGTAAAGTCTGAGGCGCACCGGCTGAGTACAAGTTCTTACGCTTCTATACTTGATCTGTTTTTTTTACGAACTCTTTTGTTTAAATGTACTTTTCTAAATAGCAGAAGACTGCAGTAACAATGCCATTCCCCAGTAGTTAATATTTAGGATTTATGAAACAAATAAAACATTGGTAAACTAGTACCGAAATTAATCGTGAAGCCAGACATCTATTTCAAATTGTCGTCACCTCGTCTGGCGACGGGTGGGATTTTAAGCCCCTCCACTCTCACTTGCAGATCCAGAGCAGGTGATCTCAGTTTAGGGGAAGCGGCGAACGTCTGGTACGGACACAGATCTTGACGTGCTTCCCCATAAATTACTTGTCTGCCAAGGTAAGTGTGCCGTCCACAAATGTTTGCTCTACTGGTCTCGCCAGTGACAGCTTGTTTGGTTTTTAACATAGCCAAGAGTTGAGAGGGCATCCAATGGGTTGTTTCAAGCCAAGAAATGTATCTATACATATATATTGTTGAGGGAAGTAAAAAAAAGAATCCTTGATAACAAGAGAAATATTTTCTTCTAATATAACATTTTTCACACAAAAGGTCAGTGTCACCAATGGCACTTGTTCATTGGGTTTGGGAAAGGAAGGAAGCAAAGTACCCTTAATAAAGCACCAAACAGGGAAATAAAGGTAACAAATCTCGTAGCCAATAAAAGGACCCACTTTTAACGTTATTAAAAAATAAATTTTCTTTACTACATTGTATTAAGTGCAGTTACTCTAGCTGATCTTACTGAATATTAACTTTTTTGATCAGTAATCGTGTTTCACATTTTTTTTTAATCTGAGTTATTTTGTTTTGTCACGTTTGCCTCACATGCATATGCAGTGTTCTCTGAGGTGCATAATATTCAGCACCATTACGGTTTGTGCACCTCAGAGAACACTGCATATGCATGTGAGGCAAACGTGACAAAACAACGTACCTCAGGATAAAAAAAATTGTGAAACACGATTACTGATCAAAAAAAATATTCAGTAAGATCAGCTAGAGTAACTGCACAAAATACAATGTAGTAAAGAATTTTTTTTTTTTTAAATGCTAATTCCATTCCATATCAAAGTTTGTAAAAACCTTTGTAAACTTTGATATGGAATGGAATTAGCATTTATATTTGTAGTTTCATTAGTAGATGTTGCATTTATTTGTTTATTTGTTTATTTATTTGCAGAGTTTTATATAGCGCTGGCTAGACCCGGAGGTATCAGTGCACTTTAGCATGAGAAAACAGTTGTACAAAATTTCATCAGTTACCAGAGCATAAATAATACAAAAACAAGTCCCAATGGGTCATAGAGGGTGCGAGGGGGAGGGGAAATTGAGTCCAGCAGCTGGAAAATGGACAGAAGTCAGGCAAACTGGCAAAGGAAGATAGTACATCAGGGGACCCTCAAAGTCACAGTCCACGAGACCACAGTCCGGTTAAGGTCACAGAAACACATCAACTTGGGCCAGACTCGCTCTCTGCGCCGGAGCACCATAGGTCAAAAGGGGTGTCTCCCAGTGGCCATCCTTATGAGAAGGGAGTGTCTGCGTCCTGAAGAGGGGGGGTGTCGACTTGAAGCACTAGACAAGATTGGCAGCACCACGATGTAGACCGGGCCATAGCGATCGTAGAAACCAGCCGAAGCCGTCAAGATGGTGGACCCAGGACTTGGACCCATATACCTCCAGCACCAAATGGAGGGACAGCAGATCAATAGATACCCAAACCAAAATCCATGATGAAACCCTCCTCAGGGAGCTGAAATGGACGAAGGAGGCAGCCACGGGATCGGTAGGGCAGAGGACCAGAAGTCGCCGATCTAGCTCAGGTCATCGCAAAAGGCAACAGCTTTTCAGCTGTAACTTGCTGCTTTTTCAGGGACGTCGACTCAGGCGCCCAGGCCGAGGCTCCGGATGGGGTAGGCATACACGGGAAGGGGAGGGCGGAAGACAGGGAAACCACCACACTCACCCGGAGCTCATGAAGGACAAAAGCTCAGGGACGCAGGTCAGCAGCGTCGCAGCCGCCTCCTTGTAGATTTGTCGGGGGAGCGTGACACATGCGTCCAGGTAGCAGTCCCGGTAGGCAAAGCGGGATGCCGAGCAACAGAGACCATGCCCAGAAGGTAGGTGACGGCTGGGGGTGGGGTGATCCCTCGCCCATGTCCTCTCAGCTACGTATGTAGCTTCCTTATGTATAGTGTGTATACGTGTAAAGCCTGTGGTATGCAGTGTGCATATATGTCTCTTCTGTCATCCTTTCATTGGTAGTGTATGGTAACTAACATGGGTTAAGTTGAAAGATGAGGGGGCCCGATTCACAGAATTAACTTAAGACAAAATCCTAAACTTACTACTTTTGGTATTCACAGAATGCACTTACTACTTTTGGTATTCACAGAATGGATTTACAACTACTAACTTTACGTCCGCACTCGGGCCGGAAATTCCGGACCGGAGGCGGAGCTTCTGGCCCGGAGGCGGAGCTTCTGGTCTGAAGGCGGAGCTTCTGGCTCGGAGGCGGAGCTTCTGGCCTGGAGGTGGGGATTCTGGCCGGTGGCAGAGATTTAGCCATGGCCGAAATCTCCACCTCCGGGCCGGAAGCTCCACCTCCGGCCCAGAAGCTCCGCCCCCGAGCCGGAAGCTCCACCTTCGGGCCGGAATTTCCGGCCCGAGTGCGGACGTAAAGTTAGTAGTCGTAAATCCATTCTGTGAATACCAAAAGTAGTAAGTGCATTCTGTGAATACCAAAAGTAGTAAGTGCATTCTGTGAATACCAGAAGTAGTAAGTTTAGGATTTTGTCTTAAGTTAATTCAGTGAATCGGGCCCAGTGTTTTTAGCTACTTGATTTATAACTTTGCATATTATTTGCTGTATAGTATTCATGGGTGCAGTGTACTTGCATTTTGGATTGGACAGCCACATACAATTGGTTGCTGTGTGTCCCTACAGCTTGCTCGGACAAGATGCCTGAATACAAATACCTCTCCCTAAATGATCTTGACTTCCTTCAGGCTGCCCTGCCCTCCCAAAGACAGATTAATCACTGCCCCGCCAAGCTTGCATTCTTCACATTCCTCACTGACCCACAGCTTTTCAGAATGCCATCATATTCCGGCATTGCACAATCTGCCCTAACCGGGTACCACTTCTCCCTTGCGTTCTCAGCGCATGCACGTGCAGCCTATCCCTTATTCACAGATGCCCCTCCTCTCCTACGTGTCTACCTCATGCATGAGAAACTCGCACCACCCCTTGTCAAATCCTGCCATCTAATGCCACCAATGCCCGTATATAGTACCACTTGCTTCCTTAATCCTGCTCTATTGTATATTGCTTCAGCGCTTAATTTGGGGAAGTGAGGTACATTAGAACACTGAAAACTGCTGTCACTAGATCAACAAACTTTATTTCTAGATCTGCAGTTATTTAAAAAGGTCCATTATCTTTCGATTTGGAACTGTCGGGCATAATCTGATTCTAACGGAATTAAATTATAATGCCATGCCTTGTTTGTGTTTTAGAGAATGCAGCATAACATGCGCCACCTTGCCTTCCCTCTGCAGTTTGCTGCACCCTCCATTTTACATCCACTACATATATGTGTGCTATAGCTAAAGCACGTAAATCTTGGTTGACTTTAATCGCATTATTTTATGTTAAACTTCATGTAGGTTACTCCCACTTATGGGTTTGTAAAAGAAATGTCTAAACTCTAGTAAAAGTACCTTGTAAAACATTGAGTAATGCCTCGCTCCTCATAACTCTTTACGGAAATGCTTTTCAGCTCTACATTTGTTCACAGTTTAAACATTAAATATTTGGCCAATGTAGTAACCAAATTTACTGCATGCTGTTTGGAGCTATTCAACTCCTTGTTTCGTTCTATTAGTTTATTGTAAGTTCTTGTCGATTTAATTGATCTGCTTTGTTACGTCTCACCTAAAACAGCACGCAAGAGATATTGTGTACAAGGGGCTTGTCGCCCGCTCATTGCTTACCATTTATTGATTTTGACACATTTCCAAACCATACCACATATTTCGACACTAAACCACAAAATTCAACAGGGGGAGTTGCTAAGGGACCAAATCATCATGCATACTAACACCAAAAGTTTTAGGGAGGCTGTGGGCTAGTGGGGATGCTACCTTGAAGGATGTGTTGGCGGTGGTGAGGAATGCGGGGATATCTCATTGATGTGCTAAAGTAGCTCTGGAGGACACTAAAGAGACTAAAGAAGTTTGTGTGGTAAATGGGAAGAGAAGTAGGACTAAGTTTAGACTTAGGACTACTAAATTGAGAAAAATCCTAATTTTAAGACTTTCGGTATTCACAGAAGGCATTTAGGAGTCCTAAAGTTAGGAGTCCTAACTATACTACTACTAAACTGAGAAAAATCCTAATTTTAAGACTTTCGGTATTCACAGAAGGCATTTAGGAGTCCTAAAGTTAGGACTCCTAACTTCTGTGAATACCGAAATGAGTAAGTGCCTTCTGTGAATACCAAAATGAGTAAGTGCCTTCTGTGAATACCAAAATGGTAGTAAGTTTAGGATTTTGTCTTAAGTTAGTTCTGTGAATCGGGCCCATAGTGTCCTCAAAGTGGATGTCTCTGGTGGTGGTTGCCTGAAAATCCAACAGCAAGACACGTCTATGCATTGACCTTAGAGGAGCTAGCAATCAAATTCAAATTGGCAAATACCCTTTGTTGAAAATTTTAAAATTGTTGTTAAAACCAAAGAATATGAAGTGGTATTTGACTGTGGATCTTGCATCTGCATATCACCAGGTGCCATTACATGAGAGGAGTAGGAAGCTCACCGCATTTGTTACTCCTTATGGAAGTTTCCAATTTATCAGAATGCCTTTTGGACTGGCATCAGAAGCGTCCGTTTTTCAGAGACTTATGGGTGTAATCTTGAAAGGAACAGTGAGGGTCTTGTATTTCCAAGATGATGTTTTAGTAATGAGAAAAAATCAACAGGAGCATAATGAACTTCTGAGCTGTGCAATGAAAAAATTACACTGAAGTCCAAAGGGTTAACAGCAGAATATGTAAAATGTAAGTTTGCAAATGAGCAAGTGACATATTTAAGACATGTCATTAGCAGAAAAGGTATTTCACCCAAAAATGAGTTGGTATTAATGATAAGTAAAGCTCCCGCACCAACACATAAGGATGAGTTATGCTAATTTTTGCTTCTTTGCAGAAAGAATGCATACCTTAAGGCAATTGTTGAGAACCAGAAATACATTTCTGCGGGATGAGGAATGCGAGAAGCAATTTGAGAGTGTAAAAAGGCACTGCTGCACCAATTCATGGTTTTGATCCAGCACTGCGTAGTATGCTAAAAGTGGATGTAAGCAAGAACGGTTTGGGTGGGATGCAGGTCTTACACAAAAGGATGAACATAGCCAGGAATGGGTGACTGAGTTTGCTTCACGAAGTTCGACACCTGTGGAGTAAGCTTATTCAGTGACTGAGAGAGAAACAGTAGCTTGTGTATGGAGTATGGAGCATTTAGGTCGTTCCTTTAGGGCACAGAATTTAATGTAAGAACGGACCATAAGCCATTTTTGGAGAGGGTTTTTTTAAGACACCAGCTAGAATTGCGAGGTTTTCCATGAAAATGCAGGATTTCAACTACTTAATCAAGGACGTACCGGGAGTGCAGAATAAAGTGGTGGATAAATGAAGTTGCGTACCACTACCAATATCAGAAATACTGTGTAATGCATGGAATTCCAAGTTGCATATGCAGGTGATGATGACTTGAATTGAATTGAATTGGGAAGGAGGATTGGAGGAATGCATATAGTGATGATGAAGTACTGAACAAGGTGAATCAGCACATTCAGGATGGGTGGAGGGGCTAAAAGAGGTGTCCTGAGGAGTTAAGGCCATTCTAGGAAGTCAGGAATGAGTAGGCAGTGGATTAGGATTTTTCTGTAAGGTGCCGTAAAGTGGTTTCCACAGGAAGTTTGAAAAAAAGAATTTTGGAGTTATGTCATGAAGTGCATTTTGGGATGGTTAAAATTAAGACGAGAGTAAAATCAGTGTATTGGCTGCCCGGAATGAATATAGAGAATGGTGATGGAATGTTTACAGTGCGCAAATTTGGATGAGAGTATGATGATGTTGAGACTGGTGCTATGTTAAATGGAGTGCCCCAAAATGATTTAGGAGATGTTGGCAGTAGACTTTGTCAGCCACGTGCGCAATGAGTTGGGGCACAGGAAGTTCATCATTGTTTTAGCTGATTATTTCAGCAAGTGAGTGGAACTAGTAGGCACGAGTAGACACCTTGACACCTAACTTGTCACGTGCTTGTGGCCTCTGGTTCCTGCTTGTTCCAGACTGATCCAATAACACCGCAGCTCCCTGGGTTTTTACGCTGGTGTTTTCCCAACTGGATTTTCCTACTTACCGTTCTTCCCACCAACAGAAGCCCCACCCACCCCAGGACCTACCTAATGCAGGCCACAGCGTGACTGTGCAGCGGACGTGTACAGCGGGCGCCCTGCCGGTGGCCAATGACAAGCTCATCTGCATCCATCCATGCCTGGAACGTGCCCAGCACCATGATCCCTGGCACTCAGCTTACCGAGGAGACACCAATCCTCGAGCCGCAACAAACACTGCCTTCGTGCTGATCCACACTCCAGAGTAGGACCTTTCACTTGCCCCCACTGCCACTTCACCTGCTTCTGCACACACTACAGACACACAACCAGCCCTACAACAAACAACACACAGGCACCACCTGAACAAGAACACAAACTCCCATGCACCCTCCTCAACACACGCTCACTATGTAAGCATTCCACTGAATTATGGGACCTCATCGCCACCCTCATATCTGGCATCGTCTTTCTCACTGAGACTTGGCTCAATCCCACATCTGCACCAGACATTGCCACAGCTAACCCCAATGGATATAAAATCACTCACCAGGACTGCACCAACAAGCCGGGAGGATGAACAGCCATCATCCACAAAGAGACCATATAGTGTACCACCACCACCGACAACACCACCACCCCTATGAAACATCTCAACTTCAAGCTCCACACGAACGACAAGACAACCATCAGAGGCACCCTTGCATACCGAGACCCAGGCGCGTGCTCCAGCTTCTGTAACACCATAGCAGACTTTATTGCATCCCTAGCCTTAGACTCCAAGGACTACATCTTCCTCAGTGATCTAAATTGACAACCCCAATGACAAAAACATTTCACACTTCCTCAACAGTATGAGCAGCCTCAGATTGATCCAGATCATTCACAACCCTACATGCACTACAGTACATACTCTGGACCCAATTTTCACCTCCAGCAACCATGTCAAATACAGCCATGTCACAGAACTCACTTGGACCGCTCACTCCATCGTCCACTTTAGCCTCTCCAGTCCCTGCACCCCCACCCCCGAGATGACCAATGCTCCATATTAGAGGTGGAACAAAATCTCAGAGACCAGCTGGGCGAATGCCTTCAACACCTCCATCCCTGCGACTGCCACCCACCTCGAACAAGGAGTAAAAAACCTCAATACCTGGAACACCAATTGTGCAGATAGCATCATCCCCATCAATAGCAACATCCAGAGAAAATCCTCCAAGAAGGCCAGGTGTTACACCCAAAAGTTCAGAACAGCGAAATGGGACAGCAAAGAGTTGGAGAGGAGATGACGTGCCAGCAAAGACACCTCTGACAGGACAGCCTTCAAGACTTCTTTTGACCTCTACCAATACCTGCTGAGGGCAACAAAGAAGACAGCCCTTGCCACACACATTGAAACCAGCACCACCACTATCTAGGAACTTTTGAACATCGTTAAGGAATTCTCCAACCTGGCTGTCAGCAAAAACAACATCATACCTTCACAGGAGCTGTGCGACAACCTCGCCCACTACTTCCATAACAAGATCGCAAGCATATACAGAAACTTCAAACTGCAACCCACACCTGGGGGCGTCCTTGACAGATATGTCACCACCGTAACACACATGAAGCACACACTGACCACCTGGAAACATTCTCTCCACCATGAAATCCATCCACTCGGGAGCTCCCCCAGATATATGCCCACACCACATGTTCAAACTCAGAAACCAAAGGATTAGCCAGCAACTCACCACTCTACTTAACACCTCTATCAGCACCGCAACTTTTCTTGATGCCTGGAAACACCCCGAAGTCAGACCGTTACTCAAAATACCCCATGCAGACCACGGCCACCTCAAAAAGAACCAGTCAATCTCCCTGCTTCCATTCCCAGCAGAGGTACTGTAAAAGATCATCAACAATCAACTCATGACACACCTAGAGCAGAACCAGCTACTTAACGCCTCCCAATCCAGATTCTGCAGCAATCACAGCACCCAAACCATCCTGATTTTAGACACAGATGACATCCGAACCTTCCTCGACTGAGGAGAAAAAGCAGTTTTGATCCACCTCGACCTCTCGGCAGCCTTCAACACCATATCCCACCATACGCTGATTGAAAGACTCCACCATATTGGCATCCAAGGGGACGCACTCAGATGGATCCCCTCCTGCAATGGAAGATCCCAGAGGAACCACCTCCCACCTTTCACCTCTGAACCCAAGGACATCACCTGCGATGTCCCCCAGAGCTCATTCCTCAGCCCCATGCTCTTTAGCACATATATGACCCCCTGGCCAACATCATCAGATCCCATGGTCTCACCATAGTTTATTACGCAGATGACACCCAACTCATCGTCTCACTCACCGACGACCCCACCACCACCAGAACCAACTTCCAAAGATGCATGACAAACGTTGCCCACTGGATGAAGAACAACTGCCTGCATCTGAACACAGACAAGATGGAAGTACTGATCTTTGGCAACACATGGAATGATTCCTGGTGGCCATCAGACCTAGGACTCGCACCCACTCCCTCCGACCACACCAGAAACCTTAAATCATCATTGACAATAAGCTCACCATGAAATTTTAGATCAGTGCCATCTCCTCCGCCTCTTTCCTTGTTCTGGGAATCCTGCTTAAGATCTTCAAGTGGCTATCCTTACACATGATATGCACCATAACACAGGTCCTCATCACCAGCTGACTGGACTACTTCAATGCCCTCTTTGTAGGATTCGCCATACACCTCCTACAGACTTCAGACCATACAGAACACCGCAGCCAGACTCATCCTCAGCCTTCCCCGATGAACCCACATCACACCCCACCTCTGCAACTCCACTGACTCCCTGTCCACAAGAGATGCCAATTAAAGCTGCTGACACATGCACACAAGGCTCTACACAACCAAGGACCCGCCTGAACTTCCACCAACCATTGAGAAGACTATGCTCTGTCTCCGTTTCATTTGCCACTACTCCCTGCATGTACAGAAGCAAAATTGGAGGACCCATCTTCTCCCACATCACAGCAAAGACCTGGAACAGCCTCCTCATACTTCCCAAGACCTTCACCTGACTTCTGGAATTCTGAATGGCCCTTCAGACCTCGGTGTTCGAATAAGCCTCTGGGACCTGTAAGCGCCTGGATACCCTATTGGGTAATTATCCATGCTGTATAACTCCTGATTGATTGACTAGAGTTGGTACAAAAGGTGGATGCAGAAACCGTAGGGAAAGTTTTAGCTGTGATATTCTTGTGAGAGGGTTTACCAAAGAAATTGTTGAGTGACAATGGTCCGCAGTTTAAGTCCACAGTTGTTAAAGAGTTCCTGCAGAGGAATGGGGTGGACACCTGGTGACATCAGTTTATCACCCAGCAAGAAATGGTGCAGTTGAGCTCTTTAACCGCTTGATTAAGGGGACAATTCATATACCAACCAGTAATGGAAAAAAATGGGAGGTGGAAGTCAAGACATGTTGTGGGCGTATAGATTAACTCCTTCACTCACAGTGTTTAGTCCTTTTGTGTTGATCCGAGGAAGAGCGCCGTATACCAAAGATAATCTTGGATGGATACACTGGCCGAAACCCCGCGCAACCACAGAGCCAGAGCAGGCAGAAGATCCTTCTCCCACATTGCAGCCAAGACCTGGAACGAGCTACCGGCAAACACCAGACGAGCCCCCTCCCTGAACACCTTCAGGAGTACCCTCAAAACCTGGCTCTTCGGCTAGGCAGACCTACGGAGCCCCCCCTTCCCCTAGCACCTTGAGACCCTTACGGGTGAGTTACGCGCTTACAAATCCCTGATTGATTGATTGATTGATTGATTGATTGATTGATAAGACACAGAAGGTGGCATGGTCAGCTGAGACAGTAAAGGACAATATCTTGAAGGCGCAGAGTCTGTACAAGAAGTATTTGATGCTAAGCAAGGATCAAAGGAGAAGAGGCTGGCGGTAGGTGAGTGGACGAAAGTCAAGAAAGTGAAGAAGATGCCTAAAGGAGAGAGTGTTTATTATGAACTGCTCAATGTCATTGAATGTATAAAAAATGTGGCTAGACTTGGTGAAACTCGGGTATGGCACATGAGTCGCATAGCGAGATGCAATATGATGGTTGTTAGACCCATCAGCGTCAGGCTGGCTGAGATGCATCAGAGCCAATCAGATTACACCGTTTGAAATAGGATGAGTACGATACACTTGTCTGATAACCTGTGCTCCTGATGAATTGAGCGTAAAGTGTTGGCACAACACCCCACCTCGCAACACACTGTGTTCACCACAAAAGGACTTTACACCATATGTATAAAAACACTTGTCTTTATAATACACATGCACATTGATATTTAAAAGAAATACACATTGTATATACACTCTACAGTTATCTACAATTGTCAAACTTCTCTATTGAAATCAAAACAAAACTTACAATATATATACACTTTACAGTTATATCAGTTATATGCAATTGCCGGACTTTCCCATCGCAGAAAGGTCAAACAGTTGCCAGTCTCTGACTACGCCTCATGACCCAGTCTTTCCACTCCACCAGCCAATGATACATTTTTCCCCTGCTGGCGCCCTGTTGACTTCACTGTCAGAACCACTTAATATGCAAAGAAACAGTAACCAAGGGGCATATTATCAAGCGGCAGCGATAATTATCGCTTGCCGCTCTTAGCGAGAACATATTTATCGCCGGCTATTGCTGGCAATTATCGCCATGCTATCGCTGTATTAACAACGCACAGCGCAATGGCAATAATTTTCCAGTGATAGCGGTGTTTTCCATGGAACATCGCTGGTTTTCCAGCGATGTTCCATGGAAAACGGCGATAACCTTGCTGATACGACCCTGTGGTCGTATCAACATAATCCACCCCCATTGTCAGGTATAGGTAAGTCAACATTTTAGCAGACGTTAGTTTTTGGCTAAAATGCGGTTTTCGCCAAAAACTAATGTCTGCTAAAAGGCGAGGGCCTCCTTGTAAATATCGCGATGTACATTTAGCGATATTTTACAAGGTAGTCCATCAGGGGTACGCCCAGTGACGCCCACTTTGCATCTTATTAGAGATGCAAAGCGAGGCGTCAGGAAAACGGGTGCTAACATGCGCTAATGCATGTTAGCACCACCTTGTAAATAGGGCGATGCAAAATATTGCCGCTTTAGTGGCAAAAAGTGCCGCTAAAGCGGCGATACTAACCTTGAAAATATGCCCCTTCGTTTTGTACATCAGGATTAGACCTCCACGAGCCTGATGGCACCTGCACGAGTGGGGGATCGCTATTCCCCCCATAGACAAAAGGTTGTGACCCAGGAAGCTAGTGTGCTTCCCCGTCTGGAGAAATGTTTACCCCTGGAGCGAAGGTGTGACCTTCCGTAGACCCCAGGCAGTCAGCTGCAGATGCCCGCAAGGCACATGAAACCCCACAGGTCTCATCTCTATGGTTTCCAAAACAACACACCCTGTGGTGTGGGTCCATGGAGAAGGAGCCAACAACTTTGGAGAGAGGCCGCCACGTCAGACTTCATCTTACTCCCAACCTGGAATTCGAAGACAGTCTCAGCTCCCGACTCAGGCTCTCCCAACTCCCCTTGGACCCCACATGCTCTGGGGAACAAGCAAGCACAAGTCCCCTTGGTTGCAAGCTCGGGTCACTCGGACTCTGCAAGCTTCCCTCGCATGACAAAAATCCAACATACATGTAATATGAATATGACTTTTCAAAGGTGTCAAGGAAATGGGTCCGTAGGAAACTATGGATGCGTGAATTCCCAAAAAGTACCTGTGCCAAAATTCACAAGGCCAAAGAGCCGCATAGATGGGAAGTATCGAGAAACAAATAGATGCGTCAGTTCCTGAGATCATGGGGAGGAGATGCGACAGTTCTGCTGCACGCAGGAGAAGTGATGTGTTGAATCTAGTCTGTAGGGGTAAGTGATGCGTCAACTCCAAGACGATTCTGGTCCATAGGTGATACGTCGGGAAAACCTGCCATGCATGGAAATCAGGGATGCATTAGCAATTGATGTCAAAAAGTGTGGCATCAGTTTCTTCAGCCTCGATCCCTTGGTGCTTCGGTTTGGCAGCAGCACGTCGATGTGTGGAGATTTTTCTTGCACAATGGTGCTGTGTTGGAAAAAGAGCAACAAGAAGAGCAGTGCTTCGATTTCTTCGATTCTTTAGGTGTCTTCCAGCTTCCAACAACACAAACAACCCCCAGAGGCCCAGAACTGGAACAAGCACCTCCTGGCAGGTCAGAATTCTCAGCAGCAGAATTCAGGGGAGCTGGGGGTGAAGTCTCTGTGTCCCTGAGACTTCAGAACTAAAGGCTAGCACATACAGGCCCTTTGACCTCTTCTTCAAGCAGGTTCAAGGCAAAGTTCCAGTCTTTGTCCTCTTCTTGGTCAAACGAGCAACTGCAGGCCAACCCAACACTGCACACAGCAAAGGGACAGTACTCCTTCTGCACAGCTCTTCAGCTCTTATCCTTGGCAAAGGTTCCTCTTGAGTCCAGAAGTAATCTAGGTCTACTACTTATACCCTATTTTGTCTTTGTTCTCTTTGTGCATGGGTCTCTGAGCCCAGTCCGAACCAGTTCTGTCCTCACTGGTGCAGTATGACCACAGGGGGGGAGACAGCATTGTGCAAGGGAGACAGGCCCTATTCAGGTGCAAGGAGATCTCCACCCATTACTCAAAGTGCAGCCAAGCCCTATTCAGCTCAGCTCTGAGCCAGCTAGGAAGGGCCAGGCACACCTCAACCCCCTGATGGCTGACTACAGTGAATGCACATCCCCAGCCCCTGTCACTCCAAAACCAGACAGTCAATACACAACACAGGCAGAGCCACACAGAATGTTAGACAAGAAAATGCCTACTTTCTAAAAGTAGAGAGGAAGAGTGGGAAACCCAATTGACCCTTGGAGGCTTGGGAAGTTTAAATATTATCAGGTAAAAGAGCCTGCAAGGGATTCATTTAAGTACACTCTGTTAAATAATTCATACAATGATGTATCAAAATTCCAAATGGTAACCTATAGTTAAACAATCTACAAATTAATTATAATTTCTTCCCAGATGATCTATGACAGATATTAGAGAAACGGGTGTAAGTTCTTCATGAATCAAATTTATATAGTGTAAATTTGAAGGGTACAAATGAATATTTAAGCAAAACAAAAATGCTCAAGGTTTACATGTGAATTCTGTGCTATTAATACCTCAGAGTCATTAATGTAAACATCTATTCCAAAATTAAATACATTGACAGAAAGGTGTGTCTGAACAAAACAGAAATCACTTTCTAAAGAGAAATCAAACAATACGGAAATAGATGAAAATGTCGACGTTTCGGTCTTGTTGGCATATACATCCATTATACCATCTTCAGGACGATGAAAGGAACTGTTGTGTAACCCCTGTATTGACGAAATATTCAGTCAATATATACATCCATAAGAAATTTAAACTAAAGAAGAAAATAAAACCTGTGAGCAATAAGCAATAGACAAGAAAAGTGAAAAGCTTTATGAGAGTTCAATCTAGATTGATAGTAAAACTAGAACCATATCCTCTAGAAAAATACTGAAAAAATGCTGAAAGAAATAGTGAAAAAGGATTGAAACCCTGACCTTCAGGGCCCTGAAGGTTGAAGCACCGAACAGGGAAAAGAGGTCCCGTGAATAAAGGATCAATGATTGTAAATAACTTACAATTATTCCATAGGAATTAGTAAAATCTTCCTGGTCAATTACATAAAAGAGTAAGAAGCTTATGAAGAGCTCGCGAATCTTGATGAATTTCCAAACTAGAGAGGTAAAACATAACATCTGGCACTAGCTGTAGGCCAGTTGCAGTCCCTCCTGCCCTAATGATTCCTCGTGCCACTGTACCAGTATCAAACCAGCATAGTATGGTTCCAAATCCAAAAGTGTCTCTAATTTTGGAGGCCGGAGCCCCAGTAGTTATACCTACCATGGCCTTTGAAGTTACGATCGGTTCAAAGGGCCCCTTTGAAATTAGGTCCTGTCTGCTATCCTACCCCAGGAGGTTTGATCATAATCTTTAGTGGGGCTAAGACCCTGTCTGTTGGAATGCAGGTGACCATTCTACCCCCACGTAACCATCCCAGAAAGACAGCAGTTTGCAGTGAACCCCTAGTTTATGGTGCTCTATTAGGAAAGCAAACACAATAAGATCATGGAGGGAGTGCTGATACTTTTCAGACGCTCACCCCCAGTCACTATTAGACCTGTATTAAATCTATCATTGTTATTTAGCTCACTTCACCACCCCAGTTCAGACCCAGCCATATGCTAATCAGGCCTGACCCTGTTCCTCACAGGAACAGTCCAGCCCGAACTGCCAAGCTAGGTCTTCCCTGGACCCGAAACAAGCATCCTAGGACTGGTTTCGGGGTAACACTCCTCATCACCCAGACTAGCTTGAATCCAGTGGCAAAGTGAGCAAAAAGCCCACATCTGGGCAAAAAGTGACCGGGGGTGAGTGTTGAAAGGGTTTCAGTGCTCAGTCCATCGTCTTATCGTGTTTGCATTCCTGATAGAGGGCCATAAACTAGGGCTTCACTGCAACCTGCTGACTCTGAAGGGCCTTTCTGCTGCTGCTAAAGGTAAAAAATCAGCGGAGAAAGGGGTCATCCCTGACATGTTCATTTTTTGATAAGAAGTTGATGACTTTGAACACAATAATTATGATTTGTGTTTTAGGAATTCAGCAAAGAGTTTTTATTGCTTGTAGAAATTAATTTTGTATCCTATAATACAGCAATACACACCACAAATAAGACAATTGCACTGGCTTGAATGCTGGTGTTGCCTCAACATCTATGGCCTACACAGAGGAGACATAGTAATGGCATAATAAATGCATATTATCTGTTTAGGTTTACTTTTACTAATATTCTGTCACTGTAGATCTTTATTAATTAATTAATTTGGTAAATCTTGCATAACTTTTGCTAGCAATATGCAGTATATTTTACTAGTTGGAATGTCTAAATGAAGTTGGTCCATATAAAGAACAATTGGTGGAGCATTTTTAGGTCTCGCTTTCTGACATGTGCTGTCCACTGAAAGGGGTACTGTTTACTATAAAGGCCTTGGAGTCGGCACATTGCATACCATTCATTGACATCATCTTCATTCTTCTTTACTGTCTCCTAATTCACCAGCATATGTCGGGGGTCACTTTGTTTTCTGTCTTTGGAGCATGTACTAAGCACAGATTGATTCATCTTAGTTAGTGTCATTCTGCTGCTCGCACTGTGATTGAGGTGTTGTTTCTTCTTCCCTTTCCAACTCCCTTATTTGTGATGTTTCTTCACCCTTCCACCTACCCTTTCTCTGAGTTTCTTCACCCCCCAACACCCACCCTACCCCAAAATCTGAAAGAGCTGTCATAGATATTTAACTCTAGAAAAGTCTTTTCTATTCGTCTCTCCTCATAAAAGGGTGATTGTTACTCACTTCCATTCTCTATCATGAATGAGGACAGAGAACATCTGCCACTTCGGCTTAGAAAAAGACTCTTAACATTTGTAGCTTCACAACTCTGCCCTTCCCCTTTATCCAATTGGTACAATAGATGTTGCTCCCTCGCACACTAGCCACACCCAATCTAAAACACACTTATTTGTAAACAAACCAGTTCTGTCAGAAGCGTACACACTAACAGGCTCCTGCATCGGATCAAAAGTAGCAGAGGGTTACATAGACCATAGGTCGAGATGATTGGTAACATATTGGGTTATAACTGCATTTATTTAGCACAAGGCTTTGTAGAGCTATAAGGCTGCTTAGTAGCAACTCAGACAATTTTTCTTACTACCCACTGCCATTTCATGCCATACAATCACACTCCACACCATGCTACACAATGTCACTTCACTCCACGTCATTCAACTCCAGCACAAGCCACACAATTCCACTGTACTCCAAGCTAAACAACATTGCTAATCAATCCCTCACCACTCCATGCTACAATTCCATGCCACACAATTCCACATCACACAGCTCCACTCCACCCCACACTACACAATTCCACACCACACAATTCCACTCCACTCCACGCCACACAACTCAAATAAACTCCACATCACAAAATTCCACTTCACTCCATTCCATACACTTCCATGCCATACAATTTCACACAACACATTTCCTTTTCAAGTCAAGTCAAAGTATGCTTTATTCGAATTTCATTAATAAAAGCAAAATACAAATTTACAATAAAAGACAAATACGTACAACATTTGAAAAATAAAATTAAATTCCAATTAAAGACATCAAAGTGCAATACATACTTCTTGAAGTTTTCTGACTTGGATACTAAACCTATGTTTATATAAAACGTACTGTTCTATTAACAATAGTGTATTATAAAAAGTGATAAAATAGTTTGGGTAACGGTAATTTAAAAAGTGACATACGAAGTAAAAATGCAGAAGAAAATGGCATAACAGAGAATAGTCAGATGACTAGCAGTCTCTGTCTAATCAAGAGAATAGTCAAATGGCTAGCAGTCTCTGTCTAATCATCCACGCCCATCCTAGATACTTTGCGGTGGCTACAGAGATCCAAGTCAAAGTGCTAGTGCATATAATACGCAAAGCTACAATACTACTGGTTGTCCCCAGGTTTTTAAACATCGGGGACAGCCAGATACGCCTTGGTACCGCATAAAATTTACAAGAAAATAGAAAGTGACCGATGGTTTCTCTAGTAATACCACAAACAGGGCAGCTATCACAAGATCCACCTACCCACTTAGCTGTCAAGAATCTGAGGGGAAGTGCACAACACATTTCCACTCCACTCCATGCCACACAAATACACTCTATGCCACATTATTCCATGCCACAAAATTCTACTCCACTCTACACATTTCCACACCACATAATTTCATGGCACACAATTCCGTACCACACAATTCCACTCCACTTCAAACTACACATTGCAAAGCCACCCAATTCCACTTTCTTCCATGCTATATAACTCAAATCGATGCCACTCCATGCCATACAATTCCACTTCACTCCCTGCCACAAAATGTCATGCCACTCCATACCACATAATTCCACTCCACATCACACAGTCCACTCCACTCCATGCCACACAATCCCACATCACACAATTCCACTCCACATCATGCCACACAATTTCACTCTATTCCACACAATTCCAGTCTACACCACACATTTCCACTTCATTCCACACAATCCCTCTCCACTTTATTCTACACAGTTCCACTCCACACCACTCCACTTCACATAAATCCACTCCATGCCACACAATTCCGCTCCACTCCATGCTAAATAATGCAACTCCATTTCACACCCCCCAATTCCACTCCACTCCACACAATGCCACGCAACTCTAGATCACTCCACACAATGCAACTCTTCTCCACTCCACTACACTTCAAGCCACACAATGCCACTCCAAGCCTCACAATGGCACTCCACTCCAGGCCACACAGTGCCACTCCATTCTACACCACACAATACCACTCTGCTCCACTACACTACGCTATACGCCACACAAGGCCACTCCATGCCACACAATGCCTCTGAACTTCATGCCACCTAACTGCACTCCATGCCACTGAACTGCACATAATTCCACTCCACACTGTACAATTCCACCCCACACCAAAATGCCTCTCCAGTTCACATAATGCCGCTCCATTTCACTCCAAGTCACATAATGCCACTCCACACCTCACAGTACCCACTACATTTCACATAATGCCATTTAAACTCCATTATACTCCACACAATGCCACTCCACGTAACTTCATTCCACACTACACAATGCCACTCTACTCTACTCCACTTAATGCCACACAATGTCACTACACTCCAAGCCACACAATGCAACTCCACTCCACACAATGTCACTCCACTCTACACCTCACCACACAATTCCACTCTACTCCACTCCAATCCAAACAGTGCTACTCCACTCTACTCTAATCCACACAATGCCATTCAACTTCACACAATGCCACTCAATTGAATGTTACTTCGCTTGATTCAATGCCACTCCACTCAATGCAGTTCACTTCATTCGAATCCACTCAATGTCACTCCACTCCACTTCACACCACACACTGCTGCTCTACTCCACGCAACACCACTCCATTCCCCTCCATTCCACTCCACGTCACATAACGCCACTCCACTCCACATCAAGCTACACAATACCATTCTACTCCACACCACACAATGCCACAAATTCCACTCCACTCTTCTGCACAAAATGCCATTCCACTCCATGCCACACAATGTCACTCCATTCCACTCCACTCAGTGCCACTCCAATGCACTCCACTCAATTGTAGTTGTCTTTGCATAGCACTTACTTGCGCAGACAAGGCGTTCAAGCTCTTTGCAGCACGCAATTCCATTCCACTCCACTCTACTCAATGTCACTCTACTCAGTGCAACTCCACTCCACACAGTACCACTCCATTCCACTTTAAGAAAATGCCACTCCACTCCACTCTGTGCCAAATAATGCCACTCTCCTGAATGCGACACAATGTCATTCTATTCCCCTCCACACAAGGTCACTCCAATCCACGCCAAACTATGCCACTCCAATCCACACCACACCACGCCACTTTTGGCCACACAATGCCATTCAACACCATTCCACTCCAGTACTGCCAATAGATCTCAAATAGGTAAAACCTATTGGCTTTGCCAATGCTTGTTTAGATTTACAAAATATTATGATGGAAACTTCTTGCCAAGAAGGTGGATAAGCTGCAGTTTAAAAACATTCTTGAGAAACTTTCACAAGATGATTTAACGTTTGGTCAGAAAAAAGCTTCCATAGCTCCCCCAGCGGGCCATCCTGGCTAGCTGCCTTCCCACTCAATGAATTATTCACAATTTCTAATACCTCTGTATTACTATTAGGCTGAAGCATCTTTAACAAACTCTCTAATCTTAGTCTTAGGACATACGTTTGGAAGAGCAAGAGTTCCATTAATTATTGTTTTCCCATTGATCCTCAAGATACAGTAAGGTATAGTATTTAAAAAAAACCAATATGAATCTGTGACGTGAAATAATAACTATTCCCTTCTGAGTTAATAAACGTTAATCACAAAACGGTTGAGGCAGACATAGGTATTCGTTAAACATGTATTCACAGAGTCAAAGTAAATATAAATTCAAAAGTCCACAAACAGATCCAAGATGTATTTCGGTTTTCATTATTTATTTTTCTTTCTTGTATTTTCCATATGACATTACATAGACATAACAGCCGACACGAGTTAATAAACGTAACTGTTTAACCTTTTTGAATATTCGTCTTCCATGCTAAGGTGTTTCCACTTTTCTCGCTCAGCTCGTACCTGTGCTTTTACAGTTGCGTAATCATTGGTAGAAGCTATTGGTAGGTCCACTTAGTGAAGAATCTTTTAACGTTGTGTAGTATAGAATAGCACCTATTTTTAAGTACTTGGGGGCATATTATCAAGAAACGGCGTTACAATTATCGCCGCTTTAGCGGTAGAAAACTGCCGTTAAAGCGGCGATAATGGGCTTGATAATATGCCCTTGAGAATTCCCATAGAAGCCCATGTTCTGGTGTGAACATGGGCTTCTATTGGAATTCTCTGCGGCAAATTATCAAGCCCATAATCGCCGCTTTAGCGGCAGTTTTCTGCCGCTAAAGCGGCGATAATTTTAACGCTGTGCTTGATAATATGCTCCATAGACTGTGAGTTGTTCTAATATATGCTGCTATGTTATACTCACGTTTATCAAATGATTTTTGTTGACTCAATAGAAGAAAACCTTGGGGCAGATTTACAAGGTCTGGCGCATCTCTGCAAATCAGCAGGGATGCGCCAGAACACTTGCGACCCGCAAAACCACTTGTGCGCCACCACTGATGCGCTGCATTACAAAGATCTGTTGACTGGGTGTGAGTGTCTCATTGGTTCTGATGCTCCGTCCATCGCCACCCCCTTTAGTACCGCTTTATTTGCCATAAGTTGGCAGGGTATGCTCAGACGTGAGTCCCTTGTTCACTTTGCCACTGGATTCAAGCAAGCCTGGCTGAAGACGGCTGAAATGCCAGAAACCGGTCCTAGGAAGCTTGTTTCCGGTCCAGGGAAGGCATGGCTTGGCAGTTTGGGCTGGACTGTTCCCATGAGGCACAGGGTCAGACTGATTTGCATATGGCCATGTCTGAACTGGGGTGGCAGAGTGGGCTAAAGAACGGTGATGGATCAAACCCAGATCTGTTGACTGGGTGTGAGTGTCTGATTGGTTCTGATGCTCCGTCCATCGCCACCCCCTTTTGTACCGCTTTGTTCGCCATAAGTTGGCAGGGTATGCTCAGACGTGAGTCCCTTGCTCACTTTGCCACTGGATTCAAGCAAGCCTGGCTGAAGACGGCTGAAATGCCAGAAACCGGTCCTAGGAAGCTTGTATCCGGTCCAGGGAAGGCATGGCTTGGCAGTTCGGGCTGGATTGTTCCCATGAGGCACAGGGTCAGACTGATTTGCATATGGCCACGTCTGAACTGGGGTGGCAGAGTGGGCTAAAGAACGGTGATGGATCAAACCCAGATCTGTTGACTGGGTGTGAGTGTCTGATTGGTTCTGATGCTCCGTCCAGCGCCACCCCCTTTTGTACCGCATTTACAATGCGGCGGACCGTGGCGCATGGATGGGCAGATGCGTATCTCAACCCCCAGCGGATATGCGGCGCATTGCTGGAGTCGCGTTGCAAGCACGAAGCGGCTCCAGCAAGGCTCGGGGGTGCCCTATGCCTAACATGCTGCGTCAATCCTTAAGCCTGCTTCAAGCAGGCGCAGGGTTTTGATGCAGCATGGCCATAAAAGTGACTCAGCGAAATATTGTAGATTTCACTGCGTCACTTTTACGAGGCGTACCTGTGAGGAAATGCCCACCCTGTGCTGGAACGCTCACATGAAACCTTACGCAGGTTAATGTGGCGCAGGGGTTTACAACGTGACGCATCTCCCTAGATGCACCATGTTGTAAATACGGCGCAACATGGTGCATAATTTACGCCGTCGCTGCGTCACAGAAGTGACGCAACGGTGACGTAAATGTGTGGCAAGGGGCTTGTAAATCTGCCCCCTCATATTTAACATTCTTACAATACACTTTGCTGAATGTTTTACTGGGTGATGCATGTACACTACTGTTCGTGTTCTGATGATTATATGCCATGTTGCAAGTCAGTTTACTTCATTCAAAAAGGTCATACCTACTGTGTTCATTTCCCTTGGACAGTTTTTTAATCAGTATTTGCGGGTATTACTTAACCTGCAATCTTTTTATTCGAACCCTTGTGATGGTATTTGTATGCTGCCTTTTGTCTGCTTTTAGAAACATCTGAGTCACATTTTGCATGCGTGTACTTCTCCTGTAGAATTTGATAAGTAAACAGCCTTTCTTTACTGATGTGTTGCCATGCTTCCTTGTTATGCAGAATCTTATAGCCCTTCCAAAGAGCATCCATCTGTGCTCAAGAAAGAGGAGAGGCTGATATTATTATCATGGAAACCTTAAAGTAGATGCAAAACTGAATCATCTTCCAATATAGACACATCGGCATTATTATCTAATAAACACGGGATCAATTTGGTTGTAAAAGATGCCAAAGAGGCTGGGACAAATGTCATCCTACTTCTAGGAACCACTCCCTTAAAGACAGGAAATACCTTCCTTGAACTTCCCCATCATCTCCTATTTAAAACCCAAATATTTTGGCGAGATACAACTGAATATCATTGATCACATTTACATCCGCCCTGCTCTCACCAAAGACTCCCACAAGAATTGCCTTTTAAGACAATCTAGATAAGGCCCTCATTTACAAACTTTTGGCGCAGGGCCGCACTGCAAGCCTTCTTGCAGCACTGCCCTACTTTAAAAGAAAAGGACAGGAATGGGCCGTATCTTTGAGACACAGCACATTCCTGTCCTCTTCCCCAGCTCTGGCGCACAATTGGCTGCTATGCGCCAGTGCAGACACCCTTGCTCCAGGTGCAAGGGTGTCTGCGTCGTGGGAATGATTGTTTCTGTGAGGGAAGGGATACCTTCCTGCACAAAAGCATTCATTGGAGGAGTTTGCTCCTCCTATGTGTGCTGCTGAATGCAGCACACATAGAAAGAGGAAAGAAAGAGGAGAAATAAAGTTATTTCTCCTCACTGTGCCTCCCATACGCCTGTAGGATTTTGACGCATTCGCAGGTTCCAGAACATTGGGGCATATTTACAAGCCCTGTGCACCACCCAAACTTTACTTTTTGTGACATTATGGTAGCACACAGGGCTTATCCATACCTTCAAGGCCAAATAAAGCCACCCTGTGAGGTTTTTTATGACCTTGTAAATATGGAGTAAGGCAAAGCAGCACAAGTCACTGCCTTGCCTTACTCTGCATCAAAGAGGTGTTCCATGGATGTTGGTGTGGGTTTTCCCACGCAACACACATGGAATTTGACGCTGCCCCAGATTTACAAAATCTCATAAACCTGGGGCAGCGCCAAAACCTTGCACCTCCCTAGAACAGGCGTAAAGAAGAGAAATGCTTACATTCCTCCTCACTTTTTCGTCTTGCATGCGTGCTGCATTCTGCAGCACACATAGAAAGAGGAATACGCCTCTCGTGATTGTTTTTGTTCCGGCACAAAAACAATCATGCCAACAATGCAGACACCCTTGCACCATAGTGCAAGGGTGCCTGCATTGGTGCACGGCTGCTAATTGCGGGCCGCCACTGGCTAGAAGGACAGGAATGCACCATATCTTGTTAAAACAGTGCATTCCTGACCTTTCGAATTGGCATAGGGCAAGCATTGTTGTTGGCCTTGTTGATATGCCCCACCATATCTACAAGTCCATGAAAACCCACGTAGGGTGGCTTTACGTTGCTAAGCGACATTTCTCCAAATATCAAGCCTCACGCAAAGCAGCATAGCGACAATAAAAGTAGCGATAACCTCTGTTATCGCTACTTTCCTTACGCCTGCTTTGAAACTGACTTAGTCATGATATCCTATGTAAGGTGGATATCATGGCTAAGTATGTGAGGCCCTATCAGCAAGCTATCGCCAAAAATTCTTGGGATTATCGCTGGGTTTCCAGCGATAATCTCACGTTTGGCAGTTAGCGCTAGGATTTTTTCCGCTTTTGAGATAAGCGTTGCTAATAGCACGCTATATCAGCGCTAAAAATCCACGTTAGCCGGTGATAATTATCCTAGCGCTAAATGCGCTTAGCGATAATTATCGCCGGTTGTTGCTGATATGCCCCCAAGTCTTCCTGTCAAGCGAACGGCCTTCTCTTTCTGTGCAGGATTACAAAATTATAAATTTTCTCGCTCTTGTAATGGATCTTTAAAGTAGGTTTTGGGAAAATACAAATAACATCAATACGGGAAATAAAGGCTTGCAAAGCCACGTCACCCACCCAGCATTTTAGGAATACTTTATTCCAGTTTAAAATTGCGTGTCCACAAACCAAGTTAGACTGACGTAGGCAGTGTATATTTGTAGTATTTAAATTTTGTTCCTTGAGTTTGGCTATTATAGATCAGCTGTTTTTACATTTCACCTTTTGACTTAAAACTGTCACAAAATAACAACGTGTGGTTGGATAGCAGATATAAAAATTGAAAAATCTCCTGTTTGGGACAAAGACTGGCACAGGACATTAATTGATTGGTTCAAATTAGAGACAAAGCCTGAACCCATTCTCGAGGCCCAGTCACGCACTTGCCTCAAATAAAATGCAAGCTCCTTGATATTCAAGCGTATACCACCCAGGTCATTGCTCGAGTAAAGCAAGCTGGTGGCACCCCTCTTGCAGCACACAAAATGCAGGGCACTCACTCAGAATTGTTCCAATCAAGTTACAGAGTGGCCTGCTGCAGGCGTGGGTCTAAGGAAGCCCCTCACCCATCACACATTCCATGGCGTTTGCACCCTCTTAATTACACAAGCATGCACAAGTTGGGTGAGCATGACACAGGTGGTCACAGATGGGTGTACCTGGTGGAACACCTCTCACAGAGAAAAGGCTCACATGACCTGCGTTGGTGAGCAATGTATTGGTGTTGGTGTTCCATGGTAGTCAGCATGGGGAGCTGGGGGTCCCCCTTTCGAGGTCTATTAAAATCTGATTTAAACATGGTGGTTCACAGACACCGATAAATGATTTATTAAGGATGTGCTTGAATATATGCGCAAATGTTAGTGAAGAGAAATAGAAGGATACAATAACAAAACATTCTCGTTAAAGAATGCAACAGTTAGGTTCCAGAATATAGCTTCACTCATTGTAAATGGATGACGCATGATCTCCAAAAGTGGGAAATTAAATGCCAGAGTATGACATTTTCAGAAACTAAAGATAGCCTATGGTCACTAAGTGCAGGCTGTTCCAGGTGGCCAAAACATATGTGCTGTCAAGATTTGTGCTGAAAAAGACGTAGAATACAAGCACAAGAATTCAGTAACTGTAGGTGATGCTACTAATTCAATTACAGAGAGCTTAACTCAAATTCAACTGATGAGTCAATTCACATTGAGAAATAACAGAATTAGTTCAAAACACAGAACTGAAATCTGATAAAATGTAAGCAAAAAATAGAACATATCATTCAAGTGTTCTCCATGATGAATGCACAGACATCATGGGCAGTTCTAGGTGCAATGCCTGTCCTTCACTGCTTGCGCTCTCTCTTCCTGGTATTATTTCCATGTTATGTAAGAGGGGCATATTTGAGGAAAGAGTAGTAAAAATCCCATTGTTTATTGCTTGTCTGATCTGGAGTCGTTGACTTGACTTTCACTGGGAATAGCATTGCCTCACCATCATTGACATAGGCATTTAACCATGCTAAGGAGGTGTCTGCAAAATATGGTATCACCCAGGATAATAGATTGCAGTCAAAGTGGGGCTACTTTTTAATACAGAGCCCCATCCATCTCCACATGCAATAAGCTGATCTGTCACCACAGAATCCTAACCTTAGACACCCCAAGGAATGAACATAGTATGGAGTTCTCATTAAGGATGATAGCAAAGTGCAAGACAGATGTCACTCACCTTCCTCTCACTTGCAGTAAAGGAAATATGGCAATAAAATAATATGCATAATTAAGTACAAACCAGAAAAAGCTCATTCTGATTTTCGACAAACATTAAACCTTAATGATGCATATATATCACCGAATATGAATACATATTCTTGGCACATGCTGAAAATGAAAACAAACATTAACTTTTACAGTTAATCATAATCACAGAGGAATTCTGGTTTCATTGGTATCCTCTTATTCACTCCGGCATCGAAGTGGTAGTCTCCCCCATCAATGTATCATGACTATGCTTAGACTGGATCACATCAGTCAAACCACTCACAACCCTGCACTCATCCCTATTCCTGATTTACTTAGACACTACAACGGGTGTCTAGAATTTGGACCACTTCATTTTTCTACTGGAACAACTTGGTCTGATTCTTCTCCTTTACTCAATCATATGGGACTCTATGTTATTTCAGCCAACTAGAACAAATACTGATGTTGACTTTCTTCTCTTTCAACTACTCAAATTAAATCTTGGTAGCAGTGGCATGGCGGATAGCTGGTAAGTTACAATACATTACAATACAAGTGACAAAAGGTGGAAAGAACAAATCAAAATGAATACAAAGGTGAAAAAAGTGAATCTACATATTATTTTTGATACATGGCAAAACTTGCCAGACTGTGAAAGCCTTCTCAATGAGAGAGTATTATACAACAATAATGTAGAGAACATCTTATAAATAGCAGCTAAACTCCATTCCCTCATTAAGTCCATTTGGCCTAAGTGTGTCCAACCTTTTTATCCAAAAAGTCTCCTTTTGTCATAAGCATTTGTGAATGTCTCTACCCTCCACTTTTTCAATCATGAATTTTAATTGACAGATGTTATGACCAAACTCTAAAAAGTGCGTAGTAATGACAGCTTTCATATTTTTGGTCCGTATATTACTCTTGTGTTCGCTGAACCTGGTTTTCATTTTTCTTTCAGTCTTACCAATGTATACCTTCCCACATGGGCATTTTTCAAAAGGTACACTACGTTCATGGTATCACAGTCAGCTGTACCTTTGAGATCGATTTTGTTGCCTTTCATAGGATGTGTAATCAATTGACCTTTAATGATGCTGTTGCAGTTATTACAATTATAACAGTGCACCCTCCCTTTAAAAGTCTTGTAATCTCCTTGGGTCAATTTTCTTGTGAGTATCTCTTTGACATTCTTCCCCCTTTCATAAGCAAATAGAGGCTGTTCAGAAAAAATCACTTTAAAATCTGGTTCTATGGTAAGCATTGGCCAATGTTTCAAAACTGATTTTTTTTAATTATGTGCTTGTGGTGGAAAATCTAGAAATTAGAACCATTCTCGTTTTGCTTTCTTTCTTTAGTGAGACATAATAATTCCTGTCTCGTTTTTGTAGCACATCGTGTCATAGCTTCATCTAAAATCTTCCTGACATATCCTCTGTTTTTAAATTTGCCAACCATCTTTCCCATTTGTTCTTTCGAAGAGTCAGGATTGGACACAATTCTCTTAAATCTTAGTAACTGTGAATAAGGTAAATGGTTTTTCAGAGAATTTTGATAAAAGCTATTGAAATGCAACAGATTATTATGATCTGTTTCTTGTCTGTATATGTTTGTATCCAGTTTATTTTGCATCTTTCAAAACGTAAACATCCAGAAAAGCTATTCCAATATCACTAATATCATGAATAAATTGAATTCTATCATTTACTTCATTGAGCTCCGTGAGTGCCATTATCAATTCATCCTTTGGGCCCTTCCTTAAGGTAAAAATATCAGTCATATATCTAACAAAAAACATAGCATTGGTCTTCCAAACTTCTTTATTGAGATTGTGGTCCATTTCAAATTGGTTCATGAACAGATTAGCATATGCCGATGCTGCACAATTGCTCATTGAAGTTCCAGTGAATTGTAACTAATACTGATCTTCCCTCCTGAAATAGCTCTGATAGAGAGTGAAATGTAAAAGTTCCATCAAAAATATCCTAGAATCATTATCCAATGTAGAATTCATTAAAAAATACTTTGATATAAGTACTCATCTTGTAAACAAAAGGTTGTAGATGTCTGTGCAAAAATATACCCAGTGGTTCATGTAAACTTCCTTTTGTTGCTACAATGGGTCTGAATGGCGGCGTATGTAAATTGTTAGGCACTTTAGCTAGCATATATATATGCGGACTCCTCAGATTATCTTGAATTCGAAAATGCCTAACTTCTTCCGTGATGGTGCCATTGTTCATGGCTCTATTCAGAATCATCTTCAGAGTGTTCGCAAATGTTATAATGGGGTTCTTATCCAATCAGGCATATGTGTGGATATCAGACACATGTTCATCTAACCGTTATTTGTAAAATTAAGTGTCCATGATGACAAGTGCTCCCCCTTTATCAGCTACTTGACAAATTATATCAGGATTGTATGTGATTTTCTTTAGAATCCCAGACTGTTTTTTTGTTAAGGTACAATGCTTGGATTCCTGCTCGTAATTCAAATGTTAGATGTCTTGTTTAACAAGAGGTTCAAAAGAATCCAAAATCTTTTGGCTCACAGGAGCTACAACATGCTTCTGGGTCCTTGATCTTTCAAAAGGTTTTCTTTGCTTCAAAATTGCTCACCTACAGTGTTTCCCCAAAAACTTCTTAAGTGTAGATTGCGCATAAATTAAAAATAAACTGATTTCTAATTTGTAACAGCTTGTGTGACAGGTGGGGACAAAAGAAGTACCTTATTGTAAAGTTTTAATCTCAATAGTATTAAACTGATGTGTAAAGATATTGGTTGCTAGGTCGTTTTCATTTAGGATTTCTTGCCCTTGGTTCTCTTGGTCAGTACTTGGACAGTTTTTATTTCTTGATTTTCTTTTTCCCCTCCAGGTTCGTCATTGGCCGTAGGGCCGCACTCTAAAAACGGCGCCCCCGAAGTCTTGGGTTGCTCACTGCCGTGGTTGATGGGTTGTTTATTCAATGTTTGTTGGTGAATCAATCTGTCCTGAGCGGATTTTTATGGCCTCTTCTGAAGATGGTTTATTTCACTGTCAGTGGAAGAAGTTTCGGTATCAGTAGTTTGACAATATGGTTTATTCTGTCTTCTTTTCACATGAATTTCCGCCCAACTGTCTACTTCCCTCAATTTGTAATCAACCGTGTCAGGTTTGAATTTGCGAATTTTTCGATCATTGATTTCTTTGGTGTATCGAGTTAGTTGTAAATTAATGTCAGCCAATGTTTGAGATCATTCCTCTGATTCCATTTTAGTTGTTAATTCCGTCTCATTCTGTAATACTTCTTTCGAAAGACCTTCTAGAACTTTGGACAATTCTTCAATGATTAAGTCCAGTGAGCACTTATTCAGGATGGCGTACCATCTGTCGATAAATTTGGGATTATTTTTACACAAGGATGGTTTTAGTGGAATCCTTAATCCTCTAGGGATTCTTTGCACCCGATGACATTTGATTAAGGTACTTGGGTGTAATCTTTGGTTTATTTCCTTTTTAGAAAGGTATAACAACTGTTTAATACTGTTCTGAATGATGCCTGTGTTTGATGTCATTTTTAATTCCTCTTGCATAAGAGCATAAATCCTTGTAGCTTCATTGTCTGAGAAGGCAAATATATCTGCCCTTGAATCTGTTAGATTTGAAATGTCTCCGTATGACATGATCAACAATCAGTTGAGTGGGTTCAGCGTTCATTGATCAGAACATTGATTATCACCAGAGGAGAGGGACATTGGCTGTGCTGAAGGGGGCGAACCCCAAATGGGGAACGCTACTACTTATTTATTACTATTAGACATGTTAAAACATGAATATGTATAACACTATTATCTCTCACTATAGAAGAGATTAAACAGAATCCGATCATTCATTTAGATTCTGGTAATTGACATCAAAACATCTGTGTGAATGTTGAAGTCAAAAAGCTCTTATGTATTGTGAAATCAGTAATCTCAATTGTGTTCGTCAAAGCTTGCTCTTCTCTTCGTCGGAGGCAGGAGTAGAATGTGTGAATTGTGTGTCAGAATTAGGTAGAGGTACACATTTTAAAATCTTTTTTTATTCTTGCAATAAAAGTAACTGCTTCTCGTGCCTTCCTCTCAACAATCATGGATCAGAATAACTCATCAATACTATTCATTGATTTTTCAGAATGTTATTTTATTTACACATCATTACCGAAGATGGAAGGGAACCCATCAAGGTGGGCCAGAAGGGGGAGGAAGAGTGCATCATGCAGCCACTGCAGTAAACCTAATTGGCTGCAAACTGCAGGGCGTCATGGCCAAACCCGGCTGGTTTGTATTAAAGCTTCTTGTGAAAGCCACGTACAGCTGTGCCGCATTACTGTATTCCTTTATCATGTTTCTTTGAACTCCTAGCCTCTTTAAAAATCACCTTTCTGATTGCCCAATTATTGACATTCTAGTTTTCTGTGATATTGTTTGAAAATTTTGCATTGAATGTGGTGCAAGGCATATCAGTTTGGACGTATTAGCTGTTTTATTTGTCAACTTGCCAATAATTTTCCAGTCTAGTTTTGTTTTGGGTTTTGATATTAGAAGTGCCAATATAATCGCATGTGTTTGCTCATTAGCGAGGTCATTCTCTTAAGCAAGAAGGGGAAATGATTTGCTAAGAATACACGCAGTGCAGCACAGCAGGCCAAAGTTGCTGACAGTATGTGTGAAAGGAAGACCACAGGACAGGACCTTCTCTGCAAAGATATGACACTGGTTCTGTCATTCCCAGAGCTGGTGCACTTTAGGCTGACTTGCACCATGCACGCACCTTTGCACAATTGTGCAAGGGTTTTTGCATGATGTCTTGCACACGTTTTTTTTACAGGAAGGGCATCCTTTCCATTTCCAAAATACTATGCTTAAAACCTTGTTTAAAACATTTCTAATTTTGTATATGTACTATACTTTACAGGTCATATGAAAACTTTGAAACGTTTAAGAAAAGAAAACGTTTTTCAAACATTATGCCTGCCTCATGACAGCATATATTTTTGGCATAAAGCTCCCTCTATCATTTTGAGTAGATAGGTGTAGCAAAGGGCCTCTTTTGTGTGGCCACCCCCATTTTTTGTGGATTTATGCTGCTGGTTTTTTGACTCTGTGCACTAGTACTCTTCTAAACAGGTATATATGCATGTGTTCTGAACCATGAACCATGTTGTTATTGGTTATACTCCTAATTGGCATATTTAGCTTATAAATCCCTAGTATAGTATATGTTACAAAGTTTACCCGGGACCTTTGTGTTAAATGTCACTTGCAGACAGGACCTCTTGTACCATCTTCTACGGTGAAAGTTTAAACATGGTATCAAGCCTACCATTATAGCCTTACTGTGGCAGTTTAAAAGTTGCATTTTAACCTTTCAAAATAACGTCTTCTGAGATGGCAAACCCTTCTTTTTAAAATATTAATAAGTAACCCCTATGTAGGCCTTATAACCCATAAGGCAAGGTGTATGGTATTCAATAGTAGGACCTGTAGAAATTCAGGGGCTTATTTATGAGCCCTTGTGACACTTTTGCGCTGCCGGTGCATCACTTATTGTGACAGACTGGCGGCCTGAAAAATGCGCCATGCTGCGCCCTGTTTGCAAAGTGACACATCTAGGCAGATGTGTCACTTTGTAAACCTCTGCGCTACATTATACCTGCTTCAGGTATAATGTATGCAGGGTGGGCGTTCCCCCGCATCCAAGCCTCGTAGAAGTGGTGCATTGAAATCTATAAGATTTCAGTGTGCCACTTCTACGATGCCATTGCGTCAAATCCTTATGCCTGCCTCATAGCAGGCATAGGGTGATGCAGTGCTATATTCATAGCCCCCCCACTGCATTACTGGAGTTGTCATGTTTCCAACACAACTATAGCGTTCAACAAAAGAAAAATATGCCGTGTTCAATGAAAAATATAACTCATCGTGCTTTGCTGTCAAAGAATTGTCACAGAAAAAGAAACAACAATACGGGAGGAAAAAGAAGTCCACATCACACGAGAGTCTAACCTCACACATATGGAAGGGTTATACTTCAGACACGAGTGGAACCTGTAGTGGGCACCTGTAGCGAATCACAAACACAAAGTGTTTGACCAAGTCCCGGTCCTGAGGAGGACCCCAAAGGTCACGAAGGGTTCCAAACGCGTTGTTTGACCAAGTCCCGGTCCTGTGGAGATCCCCAAAGGTCACAAAGGGTTCAAAACGCATTGACCAAGCTGGTTGTTAAAGGTTACATTGTGAAAAAGCTATTAATAAGTTAGCAAACATGGCAATTGGCCTGCTGTTTTATTTCAGAATCCCAACCAGCTCTCACTGGCAGATTTACGCACAAAAAACAATTCTGCCATGTGTCCTAATTAGACAGTAAAGGACTGGTCTAGTTCACAATTGCTGTGGTTTTGTATTTAAATGTCAACTTTTTTGTTTAACTTGTTAAGATTGTGAAATGTATATATGTAAATAACCACAAATAAAGGTCGTCCTTCAATTGAAAGACATGTTATACATGTGTATAACTGTTGCTAAAAAAAGAAAAAATGTATGTGAATTAAATCGCTAAGACCACTATATTTAAATATGTGGTTTTATTGTCAAACAGGATTATTGAATTGAAGCACCCATACATTGCATTGTTGTTTATAATCCAACACAACTCCAGCAATGCGTCAATTTTGCCCCAACAGATACATCAGTGATACTGACGTATCTGTCATTCCTTGCAACATGATGCGTCATACAGTAAATATGCCGCATCAATTATGTCTCAAGGCGGGCTCAGTAAAAACTGTTGCATCGCTGCTTTCACGCAGCCATGTAACAGTTTTCATAAATTAGGTCCTTAATTTTTCAGATATACTTATAGTAACTATCCCCCAAAAGCTATTATCACTGTAGCAAAGCTGGTTGTTCTATAGAGAATCACTTGGATACACTAGTATATTTATAATGCTAATTCTGGCTAGGAAGCAGCTATATTTATCAAGAACTCCTTTAATAATTATTACATTTAGTGGTAAAGTATATTTTTTAATGATAACTATGGAAAAGGTACTTTTAGAAAGTTATCATTTCCCTGTCTAAAGCCTCTGGAAGCAAATTGTTATGGTCTTCCAAATCTCACTGTGTAAGGTGTCTAGGACTTCCCTAAAACCTCAGCACACTTTCGGTTGGACTCAGCAGATACAAAAGTGGAGGAGAGGGTGGGATAGGAACATGCAGCAGGAATACTCTACCTCATACCATGCACTGTGATAACTATGTTTGTTTACAGAAGGCGCACATAAATGAGTGTACCTGTATGGCACAAGAGAGGATCGCCATCACCAATGTATTTGGTCATAAGTATGTCATATGCATTTCACTGTGAGTCTGAGTATGCAAGCTGCATGCATGTTGAGGTTGCATTTGATGCAGGGATGCCATAGCTGCAGCCCACCAAAAGGTGCATACTTTGCATCTGCTTGCAACTCCCAAATCAGTTACGAACAGGAGCTGAACAGGATAGGATGTTCCAACACGACCGAGATTTGGAAATCTCGGCGGCCATCTTGTCTTACCGTACTATAAAAACCACACCCAACGGACCCCGCTTTGATAAGCAATTGGAGTTCTGCATAAGCACCTTGTGTGCTCGGTTCTTGTGAGAGAGAAGCTGACCGCTTACCTAAGAATCCATGAGGGAGCCTGGTGACTTCCTCTGGGCATTGTCAGTGTATTCCTCCACCTTCAGCTGTCTGGAAAGCCCAAATTGAAAACCTAGAAAGACACAACGAGCGATAAGTGTGTAATACATTACGAACAATAGCTTTGATACATCTAGCACTAGGAAATGCAAATGATAGATAAGTGAGGCGCTCAGAGAAAGGCTAAAGGCAAGAGCTTTGGTTGCGCTCAGGATTGAAAACCAGTTACACAGAACACTCAGTAAATCAACAGACTAAACACTCACATCCACTGCGAAATCTTCACAGTGCATTGCAGCTATTGATGGCAACTAATGTGTAAGATATTTGGAGAAAGTGCTATAGTTGCTCCTGCAGAAAGTAAAACTGAACACACAAAAGAATGAACTCATCGGGTGCACCTCTGGACAGTAAGAGGCACTAGACAGACATATGCACCACGACACAGAGTTTGACCCAGGTATTCGTGAATAAGATTATTAAGGAGTGGTAGATGAGTGAATGCAGAACATAGGTGTTGGTGCACAAATGATTAATGTTTGTCTTTATTGCAGCACTGCACAATACTCGCCAACACCTGCCATCAGCAGAAGACCCATATAACACAAACCAGGGAAGGAGAAAGAATCCCTGTGCAGCAGTTTGCCAGTGGTTGGCTAGTTTGATATTTTGTCCCATACCCCCGTTCCCTTGGGTGTTCTTCAGTGAGTGCAAGTATGAACTATCCTTCCTGGAGACCACTGAGGGGTGCCGTTGGACAGCATCATTCATCACTCCCGCCGTGACGATCAACAGGTTAATGGAAATCTGTTCATTCAAGATTCTGACAGATTGCCTAGCCCATGTCATTTCCCCAGCCTGAGCGATGCATACAAATCCTGTATTGTCCTCCATATCTACAGTTTACAGCAGAAGGTGCAGGCCTCCAGGGTGGAAAGTTAGGACCTATGCAGGGAAGTAAGTTCTGTACGAATAGAAGTAGCAGGATTGTGCCCCTCAGGGAAGACAGATACCAGAGCTAGGTATGGGCCCACCATAAAATATTGAACCTTACACCAGTGTATAGCTCCAGCACAACTTCAAACCATACTATACCAGTGCATGTAGACAGTCAAGTGGTGGGTACACAGAGATCCTACCTGCCTTACACACCAGCTCCTATGCAGCCCATACAAGTGATTCAACCCCCACATATTCCTCTAGCTCCTCCCGACGATTTTATGGGGACACAAGAAAATATGGCATATTCATTTGATTTTGATTTTGTATAACGCTCAAATGCCCAGGGGCGTCTTAGCGCTGCTGCTGCCTTGTCGTTCAGAAACGGAGAGGGGAGAGTGAATGGTTGAAGTTCCTGTCGTGTGAATAGCCTGGTCTTTATTAATATCTTAAAAGCCAGGCGATCTAAGCAATTTCTTATAGCAATCGTCAGGCCGTTCCATAGCTTGGTGGCTCTAAGCAAGAAACTCCTGCCACCCCAAGTTGCACGCTTTGCTCTCGCAGGTGTTAAAAGCATCATATCTGAAGATCTGAGCTTTCTCACTGGAGAGTATCAGACACATTTTGAGCAAAAATAGCTTGGTCGGTGCTTTGAAAGTAATGCAAAGAGTTTTAAAATCCATACTTCTGGCTATTGGGAGCCAATGCAAATTAGGCAAAACTTGGGCCACTGACCTATGTTTTGGGATTCTGGTTAGGAGTCGAGCCGCAGCATTTTGCAGCATTTGGAGTTTTTGCAGAGACTTTTTTCAGATGCTGATAAAAAGGGCATTTCTATAGTCTATCTTGGCCAGAACTAGAGTGGTGACTACTGTTTTTTGAAGGTCATGGGGGATGAAAGGGCAGATCTTCCTTATTATTTTCAGTGTATGAAATACAGAGGATGTGAGTCCATTTAGATGATGTTCAAAGTTGAGTTTTTAATCATCAAAGATGATTCCCAAAATCCTTCTTTTCTGTACTGGTGGAGGTAAAGGTCCCATATTCCGAGACCACCAAATTGGTGATCATAGAGATTTATCTTTCCCGAACAATAGGACCTCTGTTTTCCCTGTGTTTAGCTTTGAGCAATTTGCTCTTATCCATTGATCTATTTGGGTCCTGCAGGAATTGAACCTATGTTCAACTTCCTCATGATCTTTAGAAATTTACACCACAATTTGGTTTTCATCGGCGTAAGACACCACCGAGAAACCCAAGGCCTTTATCAGTTTGACGAAAGGGGCAACATACAGATTGAAAAGGGTGGGGCCTAATGAAGAACCCTGAGGTACCCCACAAGGCAAGCAGAATTGCTTTAAGGTAAATTCGCCCATTGCTACATGGTTTGTTCTGTGTGTTAGGAAGGCTTTAAGTAGCTTCAAAGCTCCACCGCTTCTTCCCAGCTTCATTAATCGGGCAATCAGGATGGTATGATTGACCGTATCAAATGCCGTAGAGAGATCAAGCAGTATCAATGTGGCCTGACCTCCATTGTCCATGATCCATCTTAGGGGCATATTAACAACAACCGGCGATAATTATCGCAAAGCGCACTTAGCGCTAGGATAATTATCGCCAGCTAGCGTGGATTTTTATCGCTGAGATAGCGTGCTATTAGCAACGCTTATCTCAATAGCGATAAAAATCCTCACGCTAACTGGCTAACATGAGATTATCGCTGGAAACCCAGCGATAATCTCTCGTTAGCTTGTTGGTAGGGACTCACAAACTTAGCCATGATATCCTCTTTCCATAGGATATCATGGCTAAGTCAGTCCTGAAGCAGGTGTTAGGAAAGTAGCGATAACAGGTGTTATCGCTACTTTTCCTAACGCTATGCTTCATAGCGTGGGGCTTGATGATAGGAGAAATGTCGCTTTCTCCTATCATGTCAGGTCAGGAATGCCCACTTTGCATCTCATTAGAGTTGCAAAGCTGGGCGTTAGAAATCCCCACGCTAAAGCAAGGTTTCAGGTATCGCCTCGTTGTAAATATGCCCCCAAGTTCTTCTAAAAGCAGTGAGCAGAGCAATTTCTGTGTTGTGTGCCTTCCTTAATCCATATTGGGAGGGATACAATACTTATTGCTGTCAATACATGACATGAGTTTATTGTTCAGGGCTTTTTTCAGCAATTTATCTGGGAAGGTGAGTCTAGAAATAGGCCTATACCAACTAGGGGCCTCATTTATTAAAAGTGATGCATCGCTGCGTGAAAACAGAAATGCGTCACTTTTCATTGCGCCCTCCTTGCGACATGCTAGGTGCATCATATTTACAGTATGACACATCATGTCGCAAGGAATTACAGAAAGGCCAGTATTTTTGGCATATCTGTAGTCGCAAAATGACACATTTCTGGAGTGTGTCACAAAAGTTATGCAACTCCAGCAATGGGTCATTTCACATGGGCAAGTCCCATTTCAAATGTGCCTGCGTCAGTCTTACGCCTGCTGTGAGGCAGCTGTAAAATATTGATGCATTTGTGTCCTAGAATTGGCGCAGTGAAATCTCATAGGGGCATATCATCAAGGGCTGGTGACATAATTATCGCCACTTTTGAGGCCGTTTTCGGGCGATAAGCAGCGATAATTATATCGCATTATTTGCAAGGACACGCTAGCGCGTGTTACCTTGATTCCGCTCCTGTTTTGTTCACGCCTCGCTTTGCATCTCTAATGAGATGCAAAGGAGGCGTGCCTAACAAAACACCATGGGAAAATATGGCTACCCCAGCTTCGTGATATCATCAACGAAGGGTAGCGATATTTTAAATCCCGTTAACTATGCCTTAACGCAGGAATTTAACGTCTGTTAAATTCCTGACTAAGGCATAGCTAACATGGGAGGTGGATTATAGTGATACGACCACAGGGTCATATCACCAAGGCTATCGCCATTTTGGGTGCAACATCGCTGGTTTTCCAGCGATGTTGGCCCATTTCCCTGGAATATTATCGCCCTGGAGTAACGCGTTGTTAATAACGCGTTACCAGGACGATAAATTCCTGCGATAGACGGCGATAAATAAAAAGCGCAAAGGTAGAGTGCACAAGGGCTATGATATGCCCCTAGTCCTCGGCGATCCCGCCGTATGTTCCTCCATCCAGTCCGGTCCCACAAAGAAAATTATCGACGAAATCGACAACTACATTTATAACAGCGGCTCGTTTATATAGACTGAATTTCGGATCTGGGATCTGGACATACTTTTCCAGGAACCCTTTTGGGAACAATTTGATTCTCACGTGGATCTGTCAAACAACTTCTTGAAATCCTGATGATTTTTAAATGAGGATTCCTTAAACTCTTTCATTATAAATTTGGTATGCTGTTCCTTACATAGAATAGCGGGAGAGCTTAAGAACTGAAGCCTTGAAGAAGTTACAGTAAGTAACGAAACACGAGTTGTCTGCCATCATCCGTGACACCGAGAAAACATCAGGAACACAATTTCCATCTGTTCAAATATTATTTGTGTTACTATGCTGGACTGACATACATAATCATTGAAATATGATTTCTGATTGCTAAGTGGAGCATTGACGTTGGATAATTAAAACTTTCTTGTAATGATACCCCAAAAGTTTCTTGTAATAATTTATTAAGATTGACATATATTTTTTGGGAGCAACTTTATGGTTATTTTGAGGATTATTGCTTACTGGCTAAGACTGAAATAAGGACATTAGGAGTGCCGAGGCACAGTGTTTTTCTGAATTAAGCACACAGAAGTTCAGACGAATTACCATGTAGTGACATCTTTGGTAGTGGGATGTTTTTGTGACCTTTAGAGGCACCAATACTGGGAATCTGTTATTTGTTAAGATATAGACTCTTGTTTTCTATATGATTGATGTGCTGCTGTTGATGCCACCACTGCCTTCTTGTCTTGTTTGTATAAAGGTCATCAAGTATGGTTATCCACGAAACACCTGGCATTAAAGGGAAACAGAAAACTAAAGTCCAAATTCATCGGTCCATACACAATCAAGAAAATATTTAATCCAGTAGCAGCATCCTTAGAGCTTCCCAGTACATTTCCCATCCACCCAGTTTTCCATGTCTTATTATTTATGCCATGTCACCCGTACACATGCTTTGAACACCCCCGCCTCCACTAAAGCTTGATGGGGAGTTGGAATACAAAGTTAACAATATTTTAGACTCCAAAACAGTGCGAGAACAGGCACATTACTTGGTGGACTGGAAGGGGTATGGACTAGAACAGCGCTCCTGGGAACCTGCTAATCACCTTCACAAGCCCACTCTTATAGAAACCTTCCACAGGCAGCACCCCACTAAACCCAAACCATTTCAAGGACAGCGGCTTTTAAGGGGGAAAATGTTATGGCCTCCCATGTCTCATCCTGTAAAGTGTCTAGGACAGCCCTTAAACCCTAGCACACTTTAGGGTGGACTCAGCGGGTACCTAAGTGGAGGAGACGAAGTGCTAAAAACATACAGCTGAAACAATGTACCTGATAATACGCACTGAGATAACTATGTTCGTTTACAGAAGGCGCACATAAATGAGTGTGCCTGATTGGTACAAGAGCAGATTGCCATTACCAATGTACTTAGGCATAGTTATATTTTATGCATTTCATTGTGAGTCTGAGTTTGCAACCTGCACGCATGAAGAGGTTGCGTTTGATGCAGGGATACCATAGCTGAAGCCCACCAAAAGGCACGTGCTCTGCATCTGCTTGAGGCCCCCAAATCTGTGAAGAACAGGAGCTGAACAGTATAGAAAGTTCCAACACAATTATGTGTGATTTGGAAATCTCAGCGGTAATCTTGGTATAAAAACCACACCCAATGGACCCTGCCTTGCTAGGCAATTGGAGTTCTGCATGAGCATTTTGTGTGCCCAGTTCCTGAGAAAGAGAAGCTGACTGCTTACCTGAGAATCTACGAGGCAGCCTGGTGACTTTCTCCAAGCATCGTCAGAGTCTTCCTCCACTTTCGACTGTCTGGAAAGCCTGAATTGGAAACCCAGAAACACACAGCAAAAGATAAATGTGTAATCCATTATGAACAATTGCTTTGCGAAGGCTAGTGCAAGGAAGTGCGCATGTTAGACAAGTGAGACACTCAACAAGAGGCTAAAGACTAGAGCTTTGGTTCTGCTCAGGATTGAAAACCAGAACACTCAGAAAATCAACAGACTAAACACTCACATCCACTGCAAAATCTTCAGTGAATTGCAGCTAGTAATGGTATTTAGTGTGTAAGACATTTGGAGAAAGTAAGTGCACCTCTGTACAGCAAGCGGCACTAGACAGACCTATACACTGCGACACAGAGTTTGACCCAGGTATGGGTGATTAAGATTGTTGAGGAGTGGTAGATGAGTGAATGCAGAACATAGGTGCAGTTGCATACATGTTTAATGCTTGTCTTTCTTATAGAAGCACACAATACTCACCACCACCCAACACCACCAGAAGACCCATGTAGCATAAACCAGGGAAGACAAAAGAAGCACTGTGCAGCGGTTGGCAAGTTTGATATTTTGTATCACTTCCTTGGGTGTACTTCAGTGGGCGCAAGTACCAACAGCCCTCCGCAGGGGCCACTGAGGGACGTGGTTGGAAAGCATAGTCAATAGCTCCCTTCTTGGTGATCAACAGGTTAGTGGTAATCTGTTCATTCGAGATTCTGACACTAATTTGCATTATCCTCCAGCTGCCGCCACCTGAATATTCAAGCCCTGATTGGGTGTGAAAACTGCTCTCACAGCAGAGCCAATGGCCTTGGGTGTGGGAAGATGTTGTAGTTTCTTTGACAGGATGGACAGTGGACTGGGCCATTGAACATAATTAACTTCAAAGAGGCAACTCCTGTCATGGGTAAATGTTAGCTGACACCTGGGCAGGACACATCCTTGACCCCCAGGCAGGCCCCAATCCTAGTGCGAAGGGCATTCCCATTGGAACTGGTTTGGAATGACCAAGGAGGAGACGACTGCTCATTACCCTGGCCACACCTTTGGCTAAGCACATGGACTCTGCACAAGGGGAGAAGGGTTTCTCCATCTTGGATGTAGGGATTGAGAAGCCCTGTGGGGTTGTTTGTAGTAGGACACATGAATCAATGCAAATGTAGGGAGGGTTACCCTGGTAACTTTTACCCTATTGATTAGGGATGGGTCAGGAGTCACATCCACCACCAAGCTAGTGCCAGGCATAAATGTGACACCCCTTGGTTGGCACGTTCCTCAGAAGAATCTAGACTTGTGGAAGACCAGAAGGACTGTGCCTGCTGTTTGAGACCTGTGAGGAGACTTGAAGGGCTGGTGCTGCTGTCTTTTCTACCCAGGTTGGAAAGGTGAACATCAGTTGAATGACCCACTGTTAAGCTACAGGTCACAAAAATCTAACAATCTGCAAGAAACCTTTTCCAACTGTACCTGTCCTAGGCCTTGCTGATGTATTCCGCTGAAATTAGTTTTGACCCCCTCAAACACTGTTCAGAGGACCTGGGATCTTTGGCCTTTTCAAAGTGTACTGCTGCAAGAATCCTTAAAAAACCTGGGACTGAAGATCTTGTTGGTTTTGAAGACCTCCAGTAGACCACGACAAACTTGCCAAATCTGTCTGACCACTGGGTGTTGCCACTCGGCTGAACAGGTTTCTCCTGCTCTCAGCTTATCTCCAGCCTCATGAAGTCCTCTTTGGCTACAGCCTGCAGTTTTGCCCCGTGGCGGAATCTGAGCTCCAAAAAAGTGACTAAGCTCCATATGTACAAAGCATTCTGTTAGCCATTTCCAAACTGCGATTTAATGGAAATCACTTTTTGCAAATCGCATAATGATATGTACGATATTCCGTCAAATTTGCAGTCGCAATGAGGAAATTTCCTATTTCATACTGATGCGATTTCCAAATCGGAAATTGCAGTTTGGAAAAGTAGTATTTTGGATTCAGATTGAAGATGTAAGAACCAGGAAGTTTAGAAATACAAGATGTGGCCACAACACAGAAGCCTATGAATGTGTTGGAAGGAAGGTGTGCTCCTGTATGATTTACATTTCCCTACAGCACCATGTCTAAGGATGATGAGGATAAGGTCGTTGGCAGCAGGAAGAGAAAAGTGAACATTTTAGAAAAAGAGCTGGAGCTGTTGACTCAGGAGTGTGGCACACAGAGACCAGCTGTTTGGCAAATCATTTTTTTCTGTACCTGAGGTACAGAAAAGAAAAATATGGAACCCAGAGGACCATACCAGAAATAAAGAAACAATGGGATGACCTAAGATCCTGTACAAAGGAGAAGGTGGCCAGCTTGATGTCTGAGGCTCTTGGCACAGCTGGTGGTCCCTCCAAACATCCTCCATCCACTATAATGTGATCACTTATTGACGGCAGGAACTTGAACCTGAAAGTGTTTGGGAGTGTCAGATATTGATTGTGGACTCCGGCCAAGGTTCAATCTTTTTCTTGCAATAAATATTCCATAACATATTGTTTGTTAGTCCTCAAGTACAACAGATTAGCTACAAAAACATGATTTAAATGATTACTGTAATTTGGCAATGCAGTGATACTGCCAAGGTATATGCTGGAGTGTGTTTCAATGTATAAACTACATATAACTACATATAATCCTCATGTCAAAACCACATAAGTCACATTGAAAACTATATTACGCAAACTTAGTAACTATTTGTTTGCAATAGCTATGTACATACATTTCCACAGATCACACCAAGGATGTGTCTCAAAACATTAAGCCTGATGAAGCAGTTGGCCCACATGTGGAAATTGACAACAGCATAATTGCTACTCTTGCACCCATAATTCACACTCCAACTACTAGGATAGCAAATGTGGCACAAGTACCAGACTTTGAGGAAGGTGATGGCAAGCAATCACAAGGCAGGAATACAACTTTATCTGTACACAGGACGCACAGGCAAAGTAGAGTAGGGCTGGGCGAAGCTCATGGATTATTACTCCACAGAATTCTAGAAGTTACCTAAAAACTCTGCGAGATTCCACATTGTTCCGCAAGCAGAGGAATTCTGGTCCGCCGCACTGTTTGCACTTAGTTTTAGCACCAGGAGTTTGTCCCATGCTGTAAAACAGTACGAATTGCACCATGCGCCTGCCAGAGGACTCTGCTTCTTTCTGCTGCTTGTGTAGATTTTCTACTCAAGCGGCAGCTTTCACAAGACATGCAGCAACTTTCTCAATGTAAGCGGTGGTGACTTGCCGCAACTACCCGTGTTGGGATAGCTCGACAGGAGGCGGTCTAGCACTTGTTGTTTTTGCTTGCGCTTACTGCAGTTAGTGGAATTTTGGCCCACCTCCGTGCTTCAAGTGGAGTGGGAAAAACTCTGTGAACTCTGCCAGTAGAGTTTAATTTACCACCCACCCCTAACGTAGCGTCCAAGAACGCACAGTTCACAAAGATGATGTCTCTGATTACATGTCAGACAGCTTACAATTGTTTGGTGAGCTTGAGAAATCAATCATCACAATACAACACCTGCAAGTCAAACAGATAAACACTGGGAACAGGCATCTGTAAAGTCGGTAACTTTCAATGTTGAAAGTACAGAAAGGTCAAGAGTGTTGGATTGTTGGCATGGAAAAGGAGCCACGTATGCAAAGCCGCAGGCACAAGCTGCACGTAGCACACCATGACGCATTTACCAAATCAGTAATTCAAATAGCAGTACCCACCACCACTGTTGTCAGGAGAACGGTGAACATCCAAAATGACATGAAGCACTGCTGCCAAGTTGTAGCACATGGTCTAGTCCAAGAGACCACAACTATGGAGAGCATTCAGACAAATAACCTGTCAGTCCCCAACATATTACCACCATCTGAAAGTGAAAATGGCTCTACCCTCAGTGGCATATCTGTGCTAGATGGATACTCTACAAGACTAACACACCAACACACATCTGGCACAGATATATCCCCAACTCCACAGCCAAGTCCTGGAGAAGGTGATCAACACCAAAGGTCATAAAAAGTAACTTTTGTATGCACTCAGATATATTTTATGAGATTGTTTTGTTTGTGTTCTCATACGTTGTTGCTTTGGTTAAAAAACTATAAACCATAAGGACACAGTTGATGATACACAATTACAAAACATAATTACAACCTGAATAAAAGGTCATCTCTCAGTAATGTAAAAACAGTACAATCAAGTGTGTTGGCTATTTTTTAGATGTACTCATCCTTTTGACCTTAAAATGAGTTGTCCTTGTTCGCTGTGAGTTCTGCTCGATACTCTGCTGCACGAGTCCGGTCCTGCTGCATCTGTAGTGGTGGTAGTTCATGATTTGAGTCTGATTCTTGCTCCTTGTTGACGTTGTGAAGACCCTTCCTCAGGGCTATGTTGTGAAGAATAGCATATGTGGCAATAATGTGGCTCCAAGTGGAGTGGGAAAAACTCTGTGAACTCTGCCAGTAGAGTGGAGTTTACCACCCACCCCTAACGTAGCATCCAAGAACGCACAGTTCACAAAGATGATGTCTCTGATTACATGTCAGACAGCTTACAATTGTTTGGTGAGCTTGAGAAATCAATCCTCACAATACAAGTCAAACAGATAAACACTGGGAATAAGCATCTGTAAAGTCGATAACTTTCAATGTTGAAAGTACAGAAAGGTCAAGAGTGTTGGATTGTTGGCCTGGAAAAGGAGCCACGTATGCAAAGCCGCAGGCACAAGCTGCACGTGGCAAACCATGACGCATTTACCAAATCAGTAATTCAAATAGCAGTACCCACCACCACTCTTGTTAGGAGAACGGTGAACATCCAAAATAACATGAAGCACTGCTGCCAAGTTGTAGCACATGGTCTAGTCCAAGAGACCACAACTATGGAGAGCATTTAGGCAAATAACCTGTCAGTCCCCAACATATTACCACCATCTGAAAGTGAAGATGGCTCTACCCTCAGTGGCATATCTGTGCTAGATGGATACTCTACAAGACTAACACACCAACACACATCTGGCACAGATATATCCCCAACTCCACAGCCAAGTCCTGGAGAAGGTGATCAACACCAAAGGTCATAAAAAGTAACTTTTGTATGCACTCAGATATATTTTATGAGATTGTTTTGTTTGTGTTCTCATACGTTGTTGCTTTGGTTAAAAAACTATAAACCATAAGGACACAGTTGATGATACACAACTACAAAACATAATTACAACCTGAATAAAAGGTCATCTCCCAGTAATGTAAAAACAGTACAATCAAGTGTGTTGGCTATTTTTTAGATGTACTCATCCTTTTGACCTTAAAATTAGTTGTCCTTGTTCGCTGTGAGTTGTGCTCGATACTCTGCTGCACGTGTCCGGTCCTGCTGCATCTGTAGTGGTGGTAGTTCATGATTTGAGTCTGATTCTTGCTCCTTGTTGACGTTGTGAAGACCCTTCCTCAGGGCTATGTTGTGAAGAATAGCATATGTGGCAATAATTTGGCAACAGGTCTCTGGTCTGTGGAGTAGTGCTCCACCGGACTTATGTATGCATCTAAAACGTGAATTCAGTATTCCAAATGTCCATTCATTTATTGATTGTGTTTTTTATGTGTTGTACTGCCTTTCACTTCTTGTTCTTTGATTCCAGTATGGTGTCAGTATCCAGTATCCAAGAGCTCCAGGCTCTGTTTCCTTAAATAGTATGAGAAGGAGAAAGAATTAGAATATTTTACAAATATGCTATTGAACATTGCATGAATTGAGTTTTTAATCCTCTTACCAAGTACATTTTTTATCAAATTTACCCTGAGAAAAAGGGTTATTTATTGCACTGTGGTGGAACATAAAGGAGTCATGTGTGCTGCCTGGGAATCTGGTTACAAGGCCAGTTATTGTGCATGAGGCAGCACACACTACCTGACCACTGAGTGAATGGGTGCTTTTCCTGTTTCTATAAATGAATTCATTGCAGAGGGGGGAAATATGGGAATATGTGTACCATCAACACAACCAATAATGTTTGGAAGCTGTGTTACCCGATGAAACATTGGTTTTGTGTGTTGTATATCTTGGGGAGTGTTTGGAAAGAAAAGTGGTACAATTTGCCAACCATGATGTCCAAACAACTATGAAAGCAAGCGCTCGCCAGGTATCCGCTGTTTATTTTTGCATCGCGCTTTCCCTTTAAAGTGAAAGCGAGATGCAAAAATAAACACGCGGCACCATGTCTCCTTTTTGTCCAGCCCAATCAGAGAGCCGAACTGGCGGTGCAAGGTAGCGTGATGAAGCTTCTGATAAGAAACTTCGTCACGACAGCCGTAATACAGGCGATCAAGTCCGGGTGGGCCGGGCAAAAAAGCCCAAAGGAGGCACCCTAGAAACCTTATTTCCAATGGCAGCCCACCGTTTAACATAAATGGTGACGCGAGCCAATGGGAATAAGGGGCGGGTCTTCAAGCCCTTTTCACAAAGAACTCATCTGCAATAAATCTTGTCGAGCGAGCTGAGCATGTTTGCAGCAACGCTAGGCGAGACCTAAAAACTTGTACTTTGTGACCCTTCCCTGCCACTCCTAGAACTCCATGGTAACTGCCACAAGCTAAATGGTATAGACAACACAATACCTGCACATTTGGTGAAATTGCACTGCTTCTGACTGTTGGGGGTTGTAGCTGATGATGTAACTCAGCACTCAAATCCAAAACTACCTCACTACTCACTATACTTCTCATAAATCTCCTCAGTCTGTTCAAAAAGGGTGACCATCACTCTAAATATCCTCTCCTGTTTCCTTTTCCTTCTCTGCCTACCAGCCAAATCCTCATCCTCCTCGCTAAGGCATACAGAGATGCCATTCTGAAAGAGCCAGATGCATTTTAGGTGACCTTTTATAGTTTGAACATGATTACCTCCTGAAACACAGTGATGGTATTTGCATTTCCTAAATGGCCATTTCACGACCAATCACAATTAGGAAATCCTTTGTGCATAGTGCTAGGAATCACTATTTGGTAAAACCTATTTGTGATTTCCAATTTCGAAATTCAATGAATGTGATTTCTACATGGTGGAAATCGCAAACTGCACCATCGAAAAATGCCTTTTGTACATAATGAACACAACATTTTTCATTTTCAAACATCCTGAAAAAGCAAATTTGCAATGTTTGGAAATGCAAAATGGTTTTGCACATATGGCCGAAAGTCCAAACATAGAAACTTGGCCAGGCAAAGGCTTTCCCAGGACCTCATCAAATGCTTATCTGACATCTTGGATCCCTTCTACTTCTTTGTCCCACGGAAGGACTTTGTTTTCCATTTTCAAGACCAAGAGGCTGATTTAGACTTCAGAGTATGGTTTTCACTCCATCAAAATGAAAGAAGTAAAATACCTTTCCGGGGTAACTGCACTCTGAATTTGGAAACGTCTACGGCCTCAACAGGCCTCCTTTACATTGGCAGAAACTGCCATCATGGTGTCATGTAGTCGTATTAAACCTGTGCAGGAACACCACCATTGTACATGCTTACATTTAAAGTTGACTTCTATTTCTTCAATGTTGACATTTTGCACACATTTGCTTAAGTGCTTGTATGGATAATGTTCCATGATATAACTTTACTTATACTTACACATCTCCCTAGGCATATTTTAAGAGCCTTGAACATTCTGGGGCAGATTTGCAAGAAACTGATGCATCTGTAGGGATGCGTCATTTTCCCTGCGCTAGCCTGCAATACCTTTGCGCCACCATGGATGCACTGTATTTAAAATGCGCCGCACTATGGCGCAAGGATTGACAGATGCATCAGAAATTATGATGCATCTGATGGCCCAAAAGTGATGCATTGCTGGAGTCGTCTCGCAAGCACAATGCAACTCCAGCAATCCCTGTTGAGGCCTATACTTATTGTACTCCGTCACTCCTTACGCCTGCTTCAAGCAGGCGTGTGGTTTTGACGCAGTGGTGTCCTAGAATTAACGCATTGAAATCTTGTAGATTTCACTGTGTCACTTTTACAAGTCTTTCCTGTGTGGGAACGCCCACCCTGATGCAGGTCTAGTGTGACGCAGGGCTTTACAACATGACGCATCTCCCGAGATGCGTCACGTTGTAAATTGGCCGCATTGTTTATGCCGCCGCTGCATCACAAAAGTGACACGATGGTGGTGCAAAAGTGTTGCAAGGGGCTTGTAAATCTGCCCCTCTGTATGAAAGCTAAAGTTCTCTGCCAAAATCATGTTGTTAATTATTGTTCACTCAGCGAAAGCATTGTCAGGATAGATTCTATAATGACAGCCTGACTGGGATTTCGGCATGGCAACATGGGTGAAGTTTATTATATAAGCAACGTCACTCCGTTGCCTAGTTAGAGGAGCATTTCGCTGACACTGTCAAGGCCGTTCCATGCCAGATTTCCAGCCCAGCTGAACCCTGTTTACCTCCTGAGAAGTATGATGCCCAGCTCTACACCAAGATGGACTTCCAATGAAGCATAGCCACAGGTAACTGGGGAGTTGGATCACTTGAACAGGGATTCTGGCAGATTCACCCACCCTAGGCACACTACGATAGGCAGTACTAGCTAGGAGCATAACTATCATTATACTTATATGCAAGCATATATCCTATGTAACTGCCCAATGGTTGAAATGTTCATTTTCTTTACCATTCTCACAATGAATCTATTTTGTTTCCTTCTATTGATTATTGCAGAGCAAATATTTCACACAAGGAGCTTATTGCTTCAATAAATATTGAAATGCCAATTTGAGTATTTCTTGTGTCTATCTTTTGGCACGCATGCGTTACCAAACAAAAGGGTTCTAGATCTGTTTCCACAGTTTCCTTGGGGAGTCAGGGTTATCATGTTCTGAAGTTGCACAAACCACCTGTTACCTTGCAGGTTTAGGGGTACAGATGGAGCACAGTGAGCAAGCCAGGACTCAGGCCAACATATCCTTATGGTGTTTAGAGAGTCAGTCTTTCACAATTTTGTTTTTATGCTGCCCAACAAACGCAGAGTTTTACTAAAAAAGTATGAATCATACTACAGTGGTGGTTCCTGTCAATTTATTAAAATTTAACAAACAGCTTCATCAACATGACGGTACCATCCATCAGAATTTTAACATGTTTTTTTTCAATAACAAAATCCCAAAGCAGGATTTTGTTTTTAAAAATAAAAAAAACTAATGACCCCTACAATATTGAAGCTTTTTCCCATTGTGTGAGGGTCAATTTCCAGTTTTCACTTCCCCCTTACTTCCAGGTTATGCAGACAGTGAAAACTAGCCATTTGACCACCCACTTTAAATCAGGTAGGCGGTCAAATGAGCAAACGTCCGACAGCCCTTAATCTGTCAGGCCAACAGAAGAGTATGTCAGTGATGGAAATGGACTAGTCTCTGTCTTTGACTTAATGGATGTGCGCCCGACTTAAAATGAGGCGGGAGGACCTGCAGTTGTGCACTGACTCTGTCGCCAATGTGATGGAGTATGGCAGAGTACCTTCTCTACCAAACTAAGTCCGAAGGTAAAGTATCTGACTGGGTCAAACCTGGTTAGCCTAGCGGATCCACATTCCAACACGGTAGCCTTCACTGTTTGCTGCTATTTAAAAAAACAATTAAAATCAGATTCCTCCGAATGGATTTTTGTTGTTTTAGTGTAATTTTGTACATTAAATGATTCCATATTTTTATAAATTGGAGTGGGATTTTTATTGGGTTGTGTTTATAACTTTTTAACTGTTTTGGTGCTTCTAAATGATTAACATTTGTTTTAAGTTAAGTCTGTCTGATCTGTGCGGTAATTACCAGGCGTTGAGCTCAGGTTTAGGTTACTGAAACCTTTATTGTGCCTAACAAGATAGCAACATTATTACTTGTGGTAGGCTTCCATCCATCCCAACTAATAATCCATGTTTTCACAATATGGCTGTGGTTAAAATCAATTGATGGTTACATGGGAACACTTGTGTACCACACATGGGCCACCCCCAAAGTCACACAAAGTAGTGGAAAGTACTACTTTCTGTTACTTTGGGTCTAATCACGATTCGTGTTGTAAAGCTAATCCCAATTCAAAGCTTTGTGCCAGTTTGCATCACTTTTTTGACACTGCAACAGTGCAAAGCCTTGATAAAGCTGGTCCAAAGTTTGAATCACTTTCACTGTTGTGCATTCTCATGAAAGAATATCTCTCTTGTCTTCCGTACTCTCTGTGCCAAATGCTAAATGGCTTCCCATAGCTTTTAAATGTGTGCAATGTGCAAATAGGCATACTGTATTTTTATTGATCATTTCCTGTATGGCAAACTATTTATGATTTGTTAAAGGAACACTTCCCTATTGCAAAGGGATCATTGCTTTTTGCCTCATTTTTTAAATCCAAAGAATAAATTTACTAATCCAGGTGTTTTGCCATAAAAACAATACAAGAATGAGTATGTCTCATAATGGTGCAAAATATAAATATACGCATTTGTAAATTAGCTCCAAGAGCATCAGAAAAAAATCTTGTTGCATTAAAAAGCTCTAATTTTTCCTGATTGGCAGGGTCTTGCAGGTATGCCGTATCCAGCCTTCATTAGAGCCTGTGTGGGCTGAATCGTCCAGATGTGCCATCCTTAGGATGTAGCATATGGCTGATTTGATTGCAACTCCAAGTGAATTGACAAGGAAAAACTGTAGGGTTAGTTAAATTTCAGCAATGTTAAGCATGTCATCAGCTTATCATTCTCTAATTGAGTGAATATGAATTTCCACAGACTTCTAAAGGCAACAAAATGCTCAAATGCTAAGATGGAAATATTATTATACTAGATAAAATCAACAAATATGTTAGTTTATGTAAAAGGGCGATTTGTTTACCATAACGAGAAAAAAATCATTGCATTCATTTGTTGACACTAGACTTGACAAATGAAACATAAACAAACCATTATTACATATATTGCATTAATTAAGCTAAAACAAAAGCAATTAGAAAACGAAGCTGGATTACACTTCTCCATAATAAGGTGTAATTGATAGCGCTTCAGTTCAATTTAGAAAGATGCAATTAACAAACCAATTCTAAATTAAATTCTTCTCAAGTTCATTTTCAGCAAGCTACAGTGTTTATAAGAGGAGCTGCTTTCCCCATAGCCATTGAGACCAAAGTAGCAGCCTTCCCATTACTTCACTAAACATTTAGGGCGAGATTAATTAACACTTTGGGGCATATTTACCAAAAATTGTCAGAGCGTGGTGTTACGCCAAAAGTGGAAACGCCATACTCGTTCAGTTTCAAAACGCAGGGATGTGCCATATTTACAAAAATACTACACACCTCTGCGTTTCCCGTAGCGCTGGTGCTAAAGGAGCTGCCTAGCCCCAGTGCAGGCACACTTGTGCCATGTTGCAAGGGTGCCCGTGCTGCAGGGGTGATTGTCAATGTGCAGGTAGACGCACCTTCCTGCACATAACAATCTTTACAGTTAATTTGCTGTTTCTATTTGTGCTGCAGAATGCAGCACACATGGAAAGAGAAAACTACGAGGAGAAATTAAACATTTCTCCTTGTATCTCCTGCTTAAGACCAGGTATTCCCTGGTGATATTTTTGGCACTGCTCCCAATCTTGTAAATATGGAGCAGCGTCAAAAAGCAATGGGTGTTGCTGCATAAAGCACACTGCAACATCCATTGCATGCCCCTTTCGCGCAAAGTTCTGCAAGAATTGGGGCATTATTTACAAGGTGGCATCAAGCCACGTTAAGTAAATAAGGTGAACAACTTAACGCCACTGGAACATCGCAAAAAGTGAATATGCCCCTTTGTGTTTGAGCAAAGTCGATTTGTATATAGTTTCTAGGAAAAAACTTGTTATGTGCTGGAAAGTTGCCTAACACTAATACAAAGAAAAACACTGCACTTCATTGCATTACTTTGTGTCAAGGGGCTTTCATGGGTGCTGTAATGGCGCTCCAATGCTGATCCCAGTGGTTTTAGATGAAAATCCCTATCTACTAACAATGGTAAAAAGGGTGTTGCACTAAAAGGCTGTACTGTACAGCACACATTTAAATTGGGAAAAGTTTAAAAGTTATTCTCAGCATAGTTTTTTGTATTGAAAGGATAACCATCCAATACAAAACATACATTAGACTCTTACACACGCCTTTGCACTGTAGTGCAAAGGTGTGTGTGTATGTGTTAGACCTGACAGCCGTTGGGTGGTCTTCCCCCAAACATTTTTACTGCTTACCTCCAATTTTGCTGAATTCTTTTTGCTGGCCTTAGACCTTTTAGCACTTTACCTATGCTAAAGTGCACATGCTTCTCTCCTAATCATGGTTTGATTGACCTATCCGCAATTGGCATATGTAATTTATCCATATGTTCCTAGTAGAGTGCACCAAATGTGCCCCGGGATTCCAAATTAAATGCTACTAGTGCCTGCAGCACTGATTGTTCCACCCAAACAAGTAGCCCTTTGAACATGTCTCAAGCCTGCTATTGCTGCACATGTGTGTGCAGTTTACACTGCCATGTCGATTCGGCATTTAAAACCCATTGACAAGCTTTAGACGCCCATTTTATTACATAGACGGACCCCCAAAGGTAGGCCCTAGGTAGCGTGTTGTGGAATTAAAAGAGATGTAGCCTTAGGGCTAGAGCGGTCGACCCCGAAGCTGGGGAACGGGGTTCGAGTCTCGGCAACTACGCTGAACATCCTGTGATTCTGGGCAAATCACTTAATCTACCCGTGCCTAACAAAAATGAATGTGTCCATCTGTAACATGTAAAGCTCTCTGATGCCTGAAATCTTTGGGTCTAGTTTGCACTATATAAAACTCTTTTAAAAAAAAAAGGTAGAGCATGTACTGTTAAGTTGTACATGTCCTGATGGTAAAAAAATGTACTTTTTAATACCGCGAGGCATACCCCTCTTATAGGTTAATACTGGGAATTCCTTATTATGCTTATAAGCTGAATTCCTGGTTGAGAGGAAGTAATTCTCTCATGTTTTATGTAATTGAAATGGTAATCATAAATCCTCTGTGCTGGCAAAGTTGAATTTATCATCTCGATTTTAGAGATGCCACTTTTAGAAATATGTCATTTTTCCACTTTCAGCTCTGTTTGCCTGCAGCCTATCTCCAATACATGTCTGGGTGGGTGACAGCTAAACATAGTGCATTCCCTTTAGACAGCCACACACAAAGGAAGGTTAGGTGTTACTGAGTGGCCATTCACATTCTGATGGGTCATCCTGGACAGGATGGGAGGGAGGGTCTGAAATACCTGAAAAGGCAGTGTCATAGCTCCACACAAAGGGCTGCATACTCCCCTGTAGTAAGTGTGGAGCCAGAGCTGGGAGAGAAAACCTCTGTGCACTTCAAATCTCCTCTTTGAAGTCACCTACACTTCAAAGGCACAACTGGGTATAAATACTGGGTCTCTGACCCCACCAAATCAGACACTTCCATACCTGTGAAAAACTCTGCCAGGACAAAGGACTGCTGTGCTACTGCAAAGACTGCCACTCTGCTAAACTGCTGCTCTGGAAGAACTGTTTTTCTGCTGTGCTGTGCTGCCATGCTGCCTGCTACCCTCTGACCTGCTGAGGAAGAACTGGACAAACTTACTTGAACCTAGAGTGCTGGCTTGCTTCCTGTTTTAAGACTCAGGGATGGCAAAGTCGTACCCCCTGTGCCTGGTGTCTTGGAAGTGGATCCAGGTGGTTGCTCCAGTGGAACCAACGCATTCTCTGCTGCATGAGAGAAATCAACACTTTGCTTCTGTTGGGGAGCAGAAACAGTGCATTCCACTTGGAACCAGTACATCCCCATTCGAACTGACGCATTGGAACCACCGCAGCACCGCCACTGCGGAAAGATCTCCGCATCCCCACGACTGCGTGAAGAAACCCAGTGCATCTGCTTTGGGACCAACTTTATTTCTCATGATTCTACAGGAAAACGTAGGCATGACAACACTTTATCAGCCTTACTGTGCTCTATGATAAATATACACAAAGGAAGTAAATAATTACTTAATCCTTGGTGATTCATCAATACATTGGATTTGCATTGAATCCACAGAAAAATGACCATGGTCATTACATATATCCAATGAACAATTCCAGTAAATCATGGTGATTGCAGAAACTAAGTGTTTGATCTCTGTACTGTTGCATGTAAGCAAGAACAAAGTATTCTTCAAGAGAGGAATACTCAAAATGTAACCAAAGTGATCCTGCCTCCCAGGGGATTTCAGTAATACCCAAGTATGCCATTCTTTCTATAACGCCTGTTAGACCTAGCGGTCCAAATAGGATGAATGTGATACACTTGTCTGATAACCTGTGCTCCCCATCTGGTAGCTTGCCACCAAGCACTCAGGCTTATCCTCAGGGCTTAAGTGTAAAGTATTGGTACAACACCACCCTAACAACCCACTGCATATGCCACCAAAAAACTCCACACCATAAGTATAAAAAACTTATCTTTGTATTACACACTCACACTGAAATTCAAATGAGATACACATTGTATATACACTTTATAGGTATATGCAGTGGTCGGACTTTCCCATTAGCCGAAAGGTCAAACTGTCACATGTCTTTGACTATGCCTTGTGACCCAGCCCCTCAGTCTTCAACTACACCAGCCAATGATACACGTTGTCCCAGCTGGTGGCCCATTGACCAGACAGTCCGAACCGCCTAACACAGAAAGAAACAGTTACTAAGTTTTGTCCAGCTGGATTAGACGTACACATGCCCGATGGCACCTGCACAAGTGTGGGATCGCAATTCCCCCCATAGACAAAAGGTTGTGACCCAGAAAACTGCTGCACTTCCAAGTCTGGAGAAACGTTTTCCGCTGTAGCGGAGGTGTGACCTGCCATAGCTCCCAACAATCAGCTGTAGGCGCCCACAAGGTACACAAAACCTCTCAGTCGTCATTTCTGTGTTCTCCACAGCAAAACACCTTGTGGTGTGAGTCCAGGGAGAGGGAGCCGATGACCTTGAATAGTGGCTGCGATATCAGGCAGTGTCGTCCTCCCGATCTGGAGGCCAAAGACTGTCTCAGCTCCCGGATGAGGTTTCCCTAGCACCTCTTGGACACCACAAACTATGGAGCACAAGCTAGCACATGTCCCCTGGTTGCAAGCACGGGTTCCTCGGACTCTGCAAGCTTCCTCTGCACTCCTCAAACTCCTCACATCTGGGTAACTCAGGTGGCTGTTGATCTTTACGCTCATACTCCTCTGCACAGCATGATGATGGTGTGTGTCAGGACTGTCTTTGTCCCAACCACAATCACGTTCACCTGTCTCTGCTGCACCCAAAGCGATCCTCATGAGATTGTGGAGACAGTGAGATCCTTTCTGCCCTTGAAATCTCATGGACAGTAGACCAGCTCACTGGCCCTTGGAGAGTACTTCAGGACCCAGGCCATGACAGTTGGCACTTACCTGAGGCCAGCAATGTCTAGGCAAAAACCACCATGCGATAGTCCTCTTCCTGGAGCATGACAAGTTCCAGGCCACCACAGGTCTGTGGGCAGTCCAGTTGCATTCCCTCCTGCCCTAATGATTCCTTGTGTTAATTTCCCAGCATTAAACCAGCCAATTCCACCCCCATGTAACCCTCCCAGAAAGGAGGCTCAGAGTCAGAGGTCTGCAGTTTCCCTTGAGCCCCTAGTTTATTGCCTTCTATCAGGAATGCACAGATGTGGCCAATACTGTTAATATTCTGCCCATAGGAAAAACTGATTGACAGCCTTTCCCTACACCCCTCCATGCTAATCCAATGCAAGAAGCAGGCCCCATCGTATTAAACACACCACCTGGTGCCATTCACGAACCATGCATGTAACACACACGTGCATATGTCTAACCTCTTCCCAACACCACACCCTGTCACCAGGGAGAACTCTGATATAGCATGAGACATGTAGAACCTTGGCCCACAGCTTTTTAAATGCCAAGCTAAATAACAGTAACCTATGTACAGAGGCCCCACCAGGGCAAACCTGTGGTACAAATGATGAGCTACCTCCGTGGATGCACAGCCAATGCTGTATGCTCACAGAAGCGTATTTGGGATACATTTCCCGGGTATAGGTCTTACCCCTCGACAAGGGACTTACAGCTAACTGGAATTGGACACCATTCGCCAATATGTATGTGACAAGCACAGCGATTTGGCACTGCACAGCAGTGTCAAACACAGCCAACGTCCTAAGGCTAGCATCCAGAACAGCGGAAATCTGGGAAAGACAAAAGCAAAAAGTCAAGGCAAAGCACCCTAGAAAGGGCCATTTCAAACAATGCCCATTCTGTTTTTTGATAAATACATTCAAGAATATGCATGCCTTTAAAAAAATTGCCATGTCAATGTATCAGAAATGTATATGGCCTCATTTATTGTTGTTGGAACCTGTTGCCAAGCGGACGCAGTATGGAGGCACAGGCTCTCCTGAAGCAGTGGCATCTCACGATCCAGTTTAGAGTTGCGCCAAGTTCTGCCACAAATTTTCACAGAAGGTGCTGCTGTTGAAAATACAGGATCACGTTTGACAAAATAACACACTGCAAACCAGCTCACTGTGCCATACCATCTGGTTTTCATTTTTGAAACAAACTACTGAAAGCGAAGGTTTGCTTTTGGAAACAACATTAGGAATTGATGCCACAGACTTGTTGGGAGTTTTCTCTAAACTCTTTGGGCACATTGATATGTTTTCCTTATCCGGGACAGGAATGCCGCTTAGGACTGTGCACCTTATTTAGTGTAAATGATAAAGGGACACAACAAAACTGGTTAAAAATGTTGTCTGTTTAACTTCCTAGTCTCCTAGCACTTAGAGATGGGAGAACCACCGTGTTTCAGACTGCTGAGTTGCCATTGTAAGTATCCTGATAGTGGATCCGAAAAGTAAAACTAGGATCGAGTTAGTTACACTCTTTGTTCAAATGTTCCTTCTCTTGTTGGACTGCAGAACTAGGGGCCATATCAGCAACGACCAGCGATAATTATCGCTGGCCGTGCTTAGCGATAATTTTTTTATCGCTGGCTGTCTCTGTTTTTTATCGCCGTGGTAGCGTGTTATCATCAACGCGCTGCTCCAGGGCTATAAAAATTCCAGAGATAGCGATGCTATCGCCGTTTTGCAGGGAACATCGCTGGTTTCCCAGCGATGTTCCCTTCAAAAGGGCGATAACCTTGCTGATACGACCCTGTGGTCGTATCAGCATAATCCACCCCCAATGTTAGGGGGGGCTTAGTCAGGATTTTAGCAGATGTTAGTTTTTGGAGAAAACAACAGTTTTCTCCCAAAAACTAACGTCTGCTAAAATGCAAGGGCATCCTTGCTGATAGCGCAAAGACGCGTTATTGCCCTCCTGACATGCAGTGTATGTCAGGAATGCCCACTTTGCATCTCATTATAGATACAAAGGTAGGCGTAGTGTAAAAGGGTGATAGCATGCGAATACGCATGTTAGCACCCTCTTGCTGATAGGGCATTGGTTTTATCTCCGCTTTTCTGGCTTTTAAAGCCAGAAAAGCGGAGATAAAGCCCTTGATGATATGCCCCTAGGTTGGTCCTGAAAATGTGAACACAAAGGGGCAGGTTTACAAGCCCCATGCGTCACTTTTGCACTGTCGTTGTGTCAATCTTGTGACTCAGCGGCAGCGTAAAAGTTGCGGCCCATTTACAACGTGACACATCTAGGGAGATGCGTCACGTTGTGAAGCGGTGCGCCACATTAAACCTGCGTCAGGTTTAATGTATGCAGGGTGGGCGTTCCGTCGCAGGAAGCCCCGTAAAAGTGACACAGTGAAATCTATAAGATTTCACTCAGTCACTTTTACGTCCATGCTGCGTCAAAACCCTGCGCCTGCTTGAAGCAGACGTAAGAAGTGATGCAGCGTGTTAGGCATAGGCCGCCCCTGAGCATTGCTGGAGTTGCGTCGTGCTTGTGACACGACTCCAGCAATGCGTGACTTTTCCGTCAACAGATGCGTCAGAATTTCTGATGCATCTGTCAATCCTTGCGCCATGGTGCGCCGTATTGTAAATACGGCGCATCCTTGGTGATGCAAGGATTTGGCATGTTGGTGCAGGGAAAGTGACGTATCTCTACAGATGCGTCACTTTCTTGTAAATCTGCCCCAAAGAAGTCATCTTGCCCCATTGAAGGTAAGTTAATCCAGAACAAGACAACACAACATTTTCTTGCAATGACTAATGTTTGGAGAGGAGTAAGTAAATAAGTAAATGTATTGTTTTCAGTTATTTAAAACCGCAACAATTCAACATGCAAAAACAGTATAAGATATTCATCGTTACAAATAGAACATTTAAAATAGACTGTATAATTAAAAAACGTTTTTTTAACAAATCCCATTAATTCCAACACTATTACCTAAAGACGATAGACAATAATCCCTTAACTGCACATTCACTGCACATGCACTGCTTACTGCAAAACTATGGGGCATATTATCAAGAAACCGGCGTTAAAATTATTGCCGCTTTAGCGGCAGAAAACTGCCGCTAAAGCGGCGATAATGGGCTTGATAGTATGCTCTGTAGAATTCCAATAGAAGCCCATGTTCTGGTGTGAACATGGGCTTCTATGGGAATTCTCAAGGGCATATTATCAAGCCCATTATCGCCGCTTTAGCGGCAGATTTCTGCCGCTACAGCGGCGATAATTTTATCGCCTGTCTTGAAATTTCAGTTAAAGCCAGCTGTAAAGAGTGCGTTAAAGCACAAGTAAAAGTGGACAAGTAAAAGTGGAAGGGTAACACTTTACCCTGAGGACGCACTTTTGTTGCTGATATTGTAGATATCATCCAATCACTTCAAAATCCTAAGTGCTAGCAATATATAGTCCCCTAAAGTGCACTCTTGCTACTGATGACATATCCTAGAAAATCTTGAGTGCAACAGTATCTGGACCCCACTAAAGTGCATCTGTGACTAAGTGCTAAAAGTTCTAATACAATTTTACTTAAAGTAAGGTGCAAGGTAGAAGACTATACAGGCGGATCACTCCTGTTATAGACCTTGTAAGCCACCTTCAGAAAAGTCAAGGACCTTGATGTTACCTGTGCATTGACCCCATTCAAATACATTTTTTATTGCTTTTTGGCCATGTCTGATTCCTAAGTGGAGAAATACTGGTGTTAGCCGGTAGCGCCTTAGGTCCTGCAATCCTCTGCAAAGGCACACTACTTTGTAGTGTTCTGTCTTAGCTTCGCGAGCAGTAGTGAGAGATGCTTTGTTTCCTTTGATCCACCTCGAGCTACTCATGTAGGGGCATATCTACAACGCGGCGATAGAAAATTATCGCCACTTTTGAGGCCGTTTTCAGCCGAAAAGCAGCGATAATTTAACCGCCTAATTAGCAAGGTCACGTTATCCCGTGAAACCTTGCATTAGCGCACGAAATCCTGACGCCCAGCTTTGCATCTCTAATGAGATGCAAAGTGGGCGTTCCTGAACTGACATGACAGGAGAAATATCGCTAAGCGACATTTCTCCTATCATCAAACCCCACGCTATGAAGCATAGCGGCAAGAAAAGTAGTGATAACCCTTTTTATCGCTACTTTCCTTACACCTGCTTCAGGACTGACTTAGCCATGATATCCTATGGAAGGTGGATATCATGGCTAAGTTTGTGAGGCCATATCAACAAGCTAATGCCACATTTCGTGAGATTATCGTTGGGTTTCCAGCGATAATCTCACGTTAGGCAGTTAGCGTGAGGATTTTTATCGCTTTTGAGATAACTGTTGCTAATAGCACGCTATCTCAGCGATACAAATCCACGTTAGCCGGCGATAATTATCCTAGCGCTAAGTGCGCTTAGCGATAATTATCGCCGGTTGTTGCTGATATGCCCCGTAATGTTCTAATAGAGATCGTTTTCCCTTTGAATGAGGCATCTGTTATTCCATGCCTCTTTGCTATTGTGGGTGGACATCTTGGTTGCTGGGGACCATTTATGAGAATAAACACGACAGCCTTACCTTTTGCTGTCTCCGTGGTTACTTCATACGTGCAGTAGTGATTCAAGCTTGAAGCTAAACAGTATACAGTTCAAGACCGTAGTCCTTTTCAGATGTCCTTATTTTTATGCTTTTAAAGGTATTATTCTACACCTTAGTCTCATTAGGTCTTTTTTCTGATGTAGACGCTAATGGCTGGATAAATACTAGGCCCTCCCTGTGGACTGGTAAAAAGTAGCACACAAATCCACACAAGCCTTCAGCGATAGCTCAAGCCGGTCATCCTTTGCAAATATTAACTTTGCATTCTTTTGCTAACATTTTAGCATTCAATTTTGGAGGCAGGAGTGGAGAAACAGGAGATGGTAGTGAGGTGCAGGAGACATACAGGAAAGAGGCAACAACATACATTCTGGCTAACTTACTAGCAATTCTGCACCCTAGTGTCTTGGTTCTACATATACACAGTAGTCCCCCATTTTCCCCCATAATGTACCCCAGCACCCTTCTTGCACATACCCACATGCACAAACCTGCACATTTAAACACTCCTCTTGATTGAGTAAACGTTTGAGTACTTTACATTTGACAGGCTCACCTTTGCAGTGAAGTAAGTTTACTGCTTTCAGTATTCATAAACTCCGAGTGTAAACTTACTACAAAAGTGTAAATTACGTCTCCACCCCCCAGATTAAAGCAATTGACTTACTCCTGTGTAGGTGACGTTACTCCATAAATCCCCTTATTCCTTTCTAATCCCATCCACTTTAGTAGTAGGTCTGCCCCTTTGTGTCCCTACCACAATTCCTACTAAAATCTATAACTACATGTGTAGTGACTCTGCATTTGGGAAGGAGAACTCTGTACACATCGGTATACGCAAAACTTACATTTGGTAGTAGGTTTTGTAGTACTATAAAACATACTACAAAATGCAGTTTGAGAATGAGGCCCATTGTGTCTCACCTGCTGTCATCCCATGAAGGGACTCGTTACTGGGCATAATCGAGGTAATGAATATTAGAGCTAGGTCAGAAAATTACATGTTTCATTAACATCATACCTTCTCAATATATGTCCATCTATGATGTATTTCCTGAATTAACCTCTAGACATCAAAGGAGGTAGCAGTAGCATTCAATGCTTCGAATCAAGATGGATGATGTCATCAATAAAAAGACAAACATTAACTGGTTGGCGCTACCCATTTTTTAATCTTTAGGGGTATTAAAATGCTTACCATGTAGATCCTTGATTCCCATGTATTGCTTCCCTCCTGCTCGTGTCTTTATCTGCTTGAAAGCAGTATCTTCTGTGATCCTTGTTGGATTTGTATTTCCTGTTGTCTTCACTCAATGGTGATGGAGTATCTTTGCTGATGATAGCTTTCATATTTGAAATCACACAACTGTACCTTAAAGGACATGGACATTCCTTCAAGGATGATATTGTGTTTATGATTTCCAGTTGACTGAACAATTGCTGTTGAGCTGAATTGCAGGAGGATGGGATTTTAACAACTCTTTCTGCTGACACTAAGACACTTGGGGGGATATTCACAAGGACCTATCGCCGAGTTAACGGCACTTTATCGCAGTCAAAGTTGCGATAAACATATCGCCCCAATCACAAGCTGTTGTTAACAGCTCACAGCACCAGTTTACCGGCGATAGCAGCCACAAAAAACATCGCCACAGAGGACCCATGCAACTATCGCTAATGAGATGCAGAGTAGGCGTTCTCGTGCCAAAAGCCACGACAACACCACTCCACAACATTCACAACGACCAACCAGATCAGCGATAAGATCACAAAACAGGCAATAAGGTGCGTTAGCAGCAGGAACATAACACCTGCTCTGACCTGGTGCAAAGTCGGACCACAGCCTGCACCACAAAAGGGAGCACAGCCTACAGCCACACCAGAAGAACAACAGATGCACCCGGGCAACTGAACATGCAGCCCGGAGGGCCGGATGGGGCAACAACAACTGCCGTCACAACCCTCAGGACGCCCCTCCCCAGCACCCCCTCGACAAAGACATGCCACATCAGCTACACCTAAACATGTACAAAAAAATACGCTTGATGTCCCACAATCACAACTGGTGACATGCAAGTGTCTAACAACTAACAGGAGGTGCTCAGTCTATTCATGAAGAACAGACAACCACTGAGCGCTGTGAAGAATGCTTAGAGACCTCTTCAGATAATTTGCTCATCACCTGGCAAGAGTTAAGAGTCCATCAGCCCACCCTTACTGGCGGAGCTTCGTCATCTGGACCTCTAGGAAGTCTAGATCTAGGGCCACAGTCTTAAGTCACCTAGACCTGCTGGGTACCTGACCTGACGTTCCTTAGAAAGGCTCTTGCCAAGGCGTATGTTCAAACCATATGAACTCTAGTGACGTGCAGTGCTCTAGTGTAAGTGAAAATTAAAAACGGCTACCTGGGCAAAAAATATATTTATTAACAATTGTCCAAGTGTCATACTTAAAAGAACCTAATAGTCTGGAAAAAATTGACTATTTCCTGGCTAAGTCTATTGTGGTCGACATGTTTCAGCCGAATGAGTCAGTTTGACCCGGCTTTGTTCAGGACCTAGATGTAATAGAGTAAAGGCTACTGCAGGATAAACACAATTTGTGCATTGTTGCGGTTCTGTTGTGTCCTGTCGAGCAGTGTCCGGTCCCCCGACTCCGGCCACAGTATCCACACTGATGACTGTCGACACCAGTTCCTCCATGTCATCCAGCCTGAGCTGTGGCGCTGGGCCCCCACCTTCATTCTGCATTGCTGCCTTCTGGTTGGCTGCGAGTTTATCCTTGGTCTTCCACTTGATGTCATTCCATCACCTCTTGACCTCGTCCATTGTCCTCTTGTGCTCTCCGACGGCATTCACCTTGTCCACGATGTCCCATCATATTCCAGTTTTGGTGCCCAATGACACTTTGGAGGTGACGAACAGTTGTTGATGGTGTTCCATCACCTCCGTGACTATGATTCTGTTCGCCTGTGGACTGAACTTCGTCTTCCTCTTCTTCTTGTCCTTCCCTGTACACGAGGTCCTGGGCTGGCTGTCCGGGGTGCTAGTGGGGTTACGCTCGTCCTCTGCGCCTGCTCCGGCTACCTCCTTGGTGCTTGGGTGTTTGTCAATTTGTGTTTGGGTGGTTTTTCTACTTTTAAGGTGATTTTCCCGCCTGCCAGGTGTGTGTTGCAGGCCTGGTGCTGCTTATCACTGATTTCCTCATCGCTCTTTGGCACATTGCAGGTTTTTTTGTGTTGTGGTTTGCATTTCTATTTCCATCGAGGTGGTTGTATCGCGGACATTTTCCGCTGTTTAGGCGGACTATCGGATGGTACCGCCTTGTTGTGAATTCCACGTTGACACAGAGTTATTTTCCCGCAATGGGCTGCGATGTTGAGAGTTGCGTTAAGCTACTCTTGCGCTAGTTATCACACGTTCTTGTGAATATACCCCTTGGTTGTGTCATACAAGCCATAAAGAATGCTGCATGTGATATTTTTATTTATTTATAAGGTACGTGCGTTATACTCTTCCACCTACATTGCAATGATGAAAGAAAGAGTTCAAAAACTATGTCAATTATAGAATTATGAGTTAAAGAATGACCTAATCTGCATAAAGCACATGTTGCTGCAGAGTGTTCGCCAAACTGAAAATGTTGACCATAATGCAATATTCTTGAGACTTAATTCAGTAAAATCACTGAATTAACATTACCTTGGCACTTTCATTGGGGTCAGGCGTTTTCAACCGCAGGTCAGGGAAATAATCAATTTCACGTCCAGGGAAGAGTGTTAGGCAGCTTATTTGACTTTTCCCAATCCCTTTTCTCCATGTCCTCTGCTGTGGCTCATAACTAGCCTTCATGGAGAGCAAGGTTGCTGAGATGGAGCAGTATCGATATCTGACATCCTCACAGTAGAAATGTGAGTCCGATAAACCTAACGTTTGCAAAGAAGTAGATCTTCAGAGTACACTTGGGCTATAATCTTTTATGGCCATCTGACATTTCAGAGGCTTATGAACAGTCTAGCCAATGACAGTTACTACAAGCAAAAAGGACACTATACACCCCTTCAATCCAGCAGACACTCCATTGTGGTCAGCCATAAAATGCTACTTTGAATGGTCTATCACAACCAGATAACTATGTTTGGTTCTTTCATATTTTAGGTCAGAGGTCTTCAAATGTTGTTGCTCTGAGCGTCCCTAATAAAAATGTCAGGTCGCCACCAAAACCATATGGCAGGACTTATGAGAGCGGAGGTGGTAAGGCTGAGCACAGAGGGCTGGAAGTATGTGATAATTTCAGGGGTACTTTTCTGTAGCTCAAATTCTGCACTAAATGTGAACATTATAAAAGAGCAAATATATCACACAAAACCAAACATTTACCAAAATACTCTACCTTAAATAAATAGGGTGCTGTGAGTCCCTCACACTCATGGGCTTCAATGCAACTGCTGCACTAATGAAAGCTGCAGCGCTAAAGAGCAGTCTGCCTCTCTACCTCTTTTTTTCCACCATGCCTGGCTATCACTCCAGTCCTGAAACAGACTCTTCCCTGTCAGAAAAGAATGAGCAGCCAAGTGTTCACCCACTGTGCAGCAATGGTTTTCTCAGATCTAATACTAGCAGGGCCCCATGCTTCTTTTATACAGTAAGACAGTCATGATTCTGACGTAGTGGGTCCCTCAAACCCCGGGGATCCAGGGCCACTTTGCCTGAATAACTAATAATATCTACTGCCTTACAAAACAGGCAGTCTCTTTTGCTCTTTGTTAAAAACATGGGTCTCAATCACGCATTATACCTCTTCTGTCATCTCTCTGAGGCCCAAGGTAAGATGCCTCTTCTGCTTCAATATTCACCTCCCTTGGCCATTTTGGTATAAGGCCAAAAACAACATTGGTACGGCAGTCGGACGCTGGGCTCTAATGCAAACAAGGAAGGATGATAAAACAGCTATAATTGGGGTTTAGTTGGCTCTATGCGCTGCTGGCCTTCAGTGTGACTGCACCTGCAGCACCAATGATACCTAGCGCCCTAGGAAACATGCTTCATCTTCTTCCCGCTACACAGAGCTATTACTCCAAGGCATGAGGATTAAAGTAGGCTCATTCCTCTTTGTGTAATAAAAAAGGTAACTAAGACCCACAGCTTACCCTCCCTTCCCCGGTGTCGTGGACCTGTTGCCTGTGCAACAAGGTTGACCTGGGCCCCAATAGTAACAAGGAAAATGTGCCTCCACTCCACTTTTTGCTACTAAGAAAGTCATAAACGGGGTGCTGTGGCCCCATCACACCCTTTGTCCCAGTGCCAGTGCACCTGCTACATGAATGCTAGTGCTGGCCCTTTCATAAAAAAACAGGCACCTTCCTCAGGTCACCTTTCTAAGAAAGAGCTGTTTATGTCCATTTGTGCACCTAAAAAATTGCTCCAAGGCAGCACTTTTCCTATTGTCCATGTCTTAGATGTTATCCATAGAGTTATCCATGGAACTCGCTCTTTTCCACTTGCTCCTGGGCCATTATTATGCAGCCTCAGGGGTCTGAATGATCAGGCTCTTCTTCTTAATGTGACCCTACTGGCCACCCTTCAACTTACCTGAAAGGACATTACATGACGAAGTGGGCAGGATTTATGGGAATTTATGTGCCTATGATTTTGTAATTTCACAAAACCAGTTCCCATAATTTTCGTTAAACAAAAAGAAACAACTATCCTTTAACAGTTAATGTTAAATAGGGCTTCTGACCAAGGTGCCTGCTACCTGAAAGAAAAGTAAATATGTGCAATTGGATAATGACCAAATTTAAGGGCTACTTGGGACTCAATATAACCTTTGATTGATGAGTCACTTGAAGTTTCATGATGACAAGTGACATAAGGGGCCCGATTCACAGAACTAACTTAAGACAAAATCCTAAACTTACCACCATTTTGGTATTCACAGAAGTCACTTACTCATTTTGGTAGTCACAGAAGCCACTTACTCATTTCGGTATTCACAGAAGTTAGGACTCCTAACTTTAGGACTCCTAAATGCCTTCTGTGAATACCGAAAGTCTTAAAGTTAGGATTTTTCTAATTTTAGGAGTAGTATAGTTAGGAGTCCTAACTTTAGGACTCCTAAATGCATCCGGAGAATACTGAAAGTCTTAAAGTTAGGATTTTTCTCAGTTTAGGAGTAGTAAAGTTAGAACTCCTATCTTTACTACTCCTAAACTGAGAAAAATTCTATCTTTAAGACTTTTGGTATTCACAGAAGGCATTTAGGAGTCCTAAAGTTAGGACTCCTAGCTTCTGTGAATACTGAAATGAGTAAGTGCCTTCTGTGAATACCAAAACGAGTAAGTGCCTTCTGTGAATACCAAAATGGTAGTACGTTTAGGATTTTGTCTTAAGTTAGTTCTGTGAATCGGGCCCACTGTGTTGAGTTTTGGAATATGTCCCTTTAATGGATACCTATAAAAATGCTTGAACTAGGTACAGTCCGATTACCCATTACTGAATATATGCTTCGAAGCACTTGTTTTATCTTAAACACTAAACCAAGAGCCACTGGAATTATGCGACTCTATGCATAATTATGGATCTGCCACATAATCCATCATCTGGTGCATAAACTGTAGATTTTAGGAAAACAATTATTGCTAGCTCAAATAGATCAAACGTTACAGAAAAGTGGCAACGTGTTTCCATGCAATGGAAGACCTTTCACAAAGGTTAACTGGTCACATTTAATTTGCTAATTATTGTATTTGGTTGTTAAACTGATACAAATGAGGTGAAATCTTTGCCAAAACAGTATTACCATGTGTAAAAAGTACAAAGTAATTAAGTAATACTGTACAAAAAATGTGCCACATTATGCAGCATAATTTTGTCAACCCTGCTGCATAATTCCAGTGGCTCTGACTAAACCATTCTGCAGCAGCCTATCTTATACTGTCTGTAATACAGTTCAAATAATGATATAGATACTGACATTCACAGTGCTTTCTGTTACAGGCTGGGATTTCATAAAACTGTTTATAAACAAACCCCTTTTCCCCACAGTGCCCACCAGGATTCAATGTTGTGACTCTTTGGCCTCACAGACAGATATCTGCAATGATTGCACTAACCAATTAAGGTGTCGTAAGTATTATCTTGAGATTATTTTCATTTAGAGTATGTGTTATTTTATCAGCAGTTACCTGAAGGTGAAAAAGCTTACAACATCTACAGAGCCAAGTATTCCCACGGATTATACCACAAATTGCGTTGACGCGTTTTGATGGTTTCTGTTAATGTTCCATCTTTTTCGGAAAGGATTACGTGTATGGCCATGGAATTCTGATGAATCGCAGCTAATTTTTGCTACAAGCTAGAGGAGGCTTGCAACTTTCGGTCCCTCAGCTGTTGTAAGGGAGGTGTATGGGAGCGCATTTATATTGTGTATTTCTGCCGATCATTAAGTTAAGATTAATGAAGGTAAAGGGTCCATGACGTCCTCTCATTACAAGTCATGTATAAACTGAGTAAACCGTGAGTCTCAACAGTGAGCCATAACCTATAAGAGAGGTATATTGAATTCAAAGAAAACACAGCAGTAGAAAGAAGGGGTAAAGGATCTGTCCAAATAATTGAGCTGAATAACAGTAGGGGATTAGTACCTTCATTCATCAGGATGTGTACAGTGAATATATAACGAGGTGTAAAGAGAGACTTGAATTACTTATGGTCTTGAAAAAGATGGAACATTAACAGAAACCATCGAAACGCGTTGACGCAATTTGTGGCATAATCCGTGGGAATACTTGGCTCTGTAGAAGTTGTAAGATTTAGTGCATCAAGGCCCAGTTATTAAATTGTCCCAAAGGAGATGCTGCATGAATGACAAAGTGCATTTTCAAAACTTCCTCTCTCTTTTTTATGAAATTCTGTATTGTGTGATGTTTTAATTTTATTGTATTTTATAACTATCTTTAAAAAAAAAGATTGTGTCACATATAGTTTGTGACTTTTAAAGACTTGAAAATTGTATGCAAATGTTTTAAATAAAAGTAGTATTTGTGATAAATTCGGAGTGGTATAACAAATATTTCTCAGTAATATAGAAGGGTGTTGGATACATGTGAAGGAATTATTGTGTGATGTAAAAGTTTGTCGTACTATTGTACTATTTGTCCTAATTATACTCTAAGGGATAGTGTATTCCTAAACTTACTTAATAGTATACCAGTCCCTTGGTGTTGAAAGGGGTCTCTCTCTATCTTCATATGCAATTACAGTACAACCATCACAGATGATTTCCAAATGCTATAGAAGAAATAGCCTATTATTGGCTAATAGTAAATTGTACACTGAGTAAATTCAATCTCCGTTGATGGAAAAAAAAACTTGTTTAATGCAAGCAATTGTTGATGCACATAACCTTTATAGAAAAACTATTTTTTAATGTGCAGTATATGCCATCATGCTCATTTTCTTTTTTAATACAATATATGTAATATCAATATATTTTTAAAACTTTTTGAGGCAAATACTGCAGCCACCACAGATGGGCCCTGGCAAAGTCAGCAGACACCAGCCAAGAGTCTTCTGTTCCTTTACAGACCTTGCCACAATGTATGAGAAGAAGGTTATTAAAGCATATAGACTGAACCGACAGACCATATTAAATTTGGCACATCAGCGGTCCTCAGAACTGATGCCTCTTAATCAAAATTCCACCCTATTATACGACTTCTAAAGACAATGGCAGTACTGCATTTCACAGCAACTGAGCCATTTATTACATTGTTGGGGACTGCAATAGAATGTCCCAAGCCACTTTCTCTTGTGTGACACAACAGTTCGTTAATGTCATGATTAGTTACAGAAATACCTATATTCAATTTGGTAATAATGTTAAAATCCTGAACAACATAAAGGCAGACTTTTTTGAACTGGGTGGAATACCACATGCTGAGGGTGCTGTTGATGGAACACATATTGCTTAGCTTCCATCCCATGACAGAGAACAAGCTTACCAGAATAGGAAACATTTCCATTTACACAATGTGCAGGTATTCTGCATTCAGGGTCTATATGTACATCACGAGTGTATGTGCCAGATTTCCAGGATCCACCCAGGATTCCCCTGTGCTTAGCAACAGAAGCATACAACTGCAGATGGCACAACTTGGAAATGTGAGGGGCTGGCTTGTTGGCAAGTGCAAAGTTCAAACATTGTAAAGTATAACATGAAACAGTTGCCTTAACTTTGTAACTTATTAACAATGGTTCTACATTTCTTATTTTGAATATTTTATGAGACTCTGCTTATCTTAACAGACCACAACTCTTACCACCTCTGAGGAATCTAACAGCGCAATGGGCAGCCTGCTTCAAGGAGGTACAAGGTCAAACTAGGAGGCCTCGGAAGCAGTCATTTGGGCTCTTGAAAGCAAGATTTTGTTACCTAGATAAGTCTGGTGAAGCTTGTTCCACTCACCTTACAAGGTGTGCCAAATAGCTCTTTTATGTTGTATGCTGCACAACATTGCCCTGCAGAGGAACATCCCTTTCATCCCTGATGATGACTAGAACAAGGATGCTGCGGGTGATGATGGAGGTTTGCACAATAAAGATGACAGTAGCAAAGAAGAAATGATCTTACAGAAGATGTTATAGACAACTTCTTCTCATGAGGGTAGGGTTTTGAACTACAACATAAATAAACTGCACTTTCACATTTTTAAATCATTGCCTTTTTGACAACTACATTACTCTTGTTGCCTTCTATGATGTTAATGCAGATGACCAGACATGATTGAGTATTGGTGTTTTAGAAACTTTGAAACACTATCATAGTTTGCAAATGGTGCATGCATTTTCCCAATGTTTTAGTGAACAAGATTATATATATAAGTGCAAAATGAAATTAGTTGTGAAAAGTGCAAATAACTATCTAGTTGTACTGATTTAACTCATAGGCCACATCACACAGTCCTCTCCTGTAACACTAGATGATCTCCAGTGACGTTTGGGTTGTGTAAGTTATATAACTAGTGAAGTACAGATCTAGAATGAGAGATGCTTGCATGCGGATGTGTTGGTCTTTATCTTGTTCTCATAATACATTCACAGATTGCTGGATTATGTTTTCATCAATGCCAACTATTAATGTAGGTGTATGTAAAACCCCCAAATGTATTGTCATGGAGTCCTCCTGAGTTTATAGGCATAAATTATATGTTGTTATACATATTGAGCAAAATACAAGTGGAAGTAACCTCAAAGGTAATGTCAATATAATAAATAAAATGTTGTCTTTATGTAAGTTTGTGGTATGCGAAGTCAAATATAATTAATAAATAGATTTTAATTTCGAGAATTTTTAAAAATATTTTTAAGAAATGTGATAATGTAAACTTCATTGAGCTGAATTATAACACACATAACCATTTTAATATGGCAGGTGTGCAAATCATTTGTAGCCAAGTGTAACATGAATATTTTTTTTACTAACATAGGGGCATATTATCAAGCACGGCGTTAAAATTATCGCCACTTTAGCGGCAGAAAACTGCAGCTAAAGCGGCGATAATGGGCTTGATAATATGCCGCAGGGAATTCCCATAGAAGCCCATGTTGACACCAGAACATGGGCTTCTATGGGAATTCTCTGCGGCATATTATCAAGCCCAGTATCGCGGCTTTAGCGGCAGTTTTCTGCCACTAAACGAAGATAAGTTTTAACGCAGTTTCTTGATAACATGCCCCCACATTTACTTAAAGCAGAGATCTTATGGCTTATAATACTGGGTTTGATATTTTCATAATAATTTATATAAATAGACAAAGTATTATTTACTTTCTAGATAACAAAAAACAGTGGAGAATACACAACAAATGTTTTAATGTGTTGAAGAAATGTTTTAACAAAAGTAAAAAAGACTTAAAAGACTGAAGATTTTATATGGTTTTCTAACTAAAGGAAATATATTAACAGAAGAGAAAACATTTTCTGAGGTAGAATCAAGTTATATGATGGAATGAGATTATTAGGGTTAAGTCATAGTTATTTGGATTCCATGTCCATATATTAAATATTCATCCAAAGTCAAACATGATCAAGAAATTATCATCAAAGTAAATGATAGTGCCCCACAGAAGGAAATTAGTGCCTGTGCCTTTTTTTGGTGGTCTTGCTGACATTCTCTCCCACTGGTCAAGACAAATGGCCCTCCTGAGGGGGGGCTGATGTCTCCACAGTTGCAGACTTCAAGACCATGACAGGTGTCTACATGGTTTGCAGGGCCTCCCTATCTACAGAAGAGCCTTTTCGGTTGTTGGCTGCTGAGGTAGGTCCACCTAATGGAGTACATGATCCCTAGTAGCCCTACAAATGTCCTTAAAACCATCCTGCACCATCTGCACAAGGGAGCACAAGATTGTACTTTGGTGCTCCCCAAAGTCCTTCTGCTCCACCTGCAATAGATTTTACTCCTCAGAGGTCATTGTTTTTTTTGGAGGACTCCTACATCCTAGGTCATCTCGTCCTTATGTCTGGAGGTGGCAGCAATGATGTTCTTGCCCATAATTGTTTCAAAGGTATGGGCATCAGTGGCCTCATTCAGTTGTGCCAATACAGACCTACCCCTACCCTCTCTAGCCTATGACCTTTAAAATGGTGCGCACTGTAACAGTGGGTCCTGGCTCAATTGCAGATGTTGTTGCTGTTGGCAATAGAGGGGCCAGGAATGGGTGCCCATACTGAGGTGGTGATGGGTGTTTGGCCACAGAAACCCAATACTACTGTGGACTGATGAGGAGGGGCCTGCCCTAAAATAAAGGATGTTGATAGTGATTTGCTGAGTGAGGCTCACCCTGGCAGCCTGACCAGGAAAACCAGATGGATCAGGCTGTTACTCCTCATGATCAAGACCAGCAGGAGATGTGTATCCACTGAAGGCTTCTGCAGGTTTGGGAGTAGTGGCTGGGACATTTTCAAAGGGTTTCTGGATCTCTGGCTGATTTTCCTATAATGACAATAATAATTTAGATAACGTTTTATGAACAATGAAGTAGAAAAACATTTGATAAATGAGTTTTAGTGTATAATGCTTTCTACAAAGGGAAACCTACAATTCAGAATGATCTTAAAATGTTCCTTAATGAGTTCCTAAGGGACAAATGAAGGGTAGAAAGTTTTGGAAAACAGACATAATTTGAGTTATTCAGATGAGGTAATGCATCACATACATTAAATTAATACCATTGAGAATAATACAAGTCATTGATATGTGCTGACACTTTTAATGCAGGATACACAATGCTCATTATTTGTTAATATGACTATGTTGTCTCTCTAATTTAACACGAGTCCTCAGTCATGTTTGACAACAAGAAAAATAATAGTTTACCCAATAATTATGACCTTCTTTTCTAGCTTTTTTGTTGCAGTTATGTAGTCACATTATTTTTAGCATATACAATTTATATTGTTTACTCAGGTGTAACCTGGCTGCTTTATGTGGACTGACCCTCCAACACACATCCATTCACTCAGAAATATTTCTCATAAGTAGTACTACTACTTACCACCAAGACGAAAAATGATTCTAATTAATATTTGTTCTCCATGCTATTTAAAGTATCAAAAGAGGTGTACCACCCTCGGTGTAATGCCACTGAAGTAGGTACAGATCTTTCAACAACAGTGCTGTCCTTCAGGCTATTAATACTGAAACCACATTTTAATTTCAAAATACAATATTGGCATTGCATAGTGACAACATGGAAAATCAGCAGTAAGTGTAGCAACCTATATGGCCCATGGAGCACATGGTTACAATATTTACAATGGAGTGTCAGACAACAAGCTAAAGTGATACACTTTTGTCTACGTACACTTTGACTACATGCAAATCTTCATTTTTAATAAATGTCACACATGTCTAAAGTAGTTATATGAAAATTCCTTGATTAGGTAAAACACTTTTATTTGGAAACATGACCAAGAATAAACCATTTTGGGATATGTGATCATTGTCTCCTAACCTTGACCACAAAGATGTGGGCCCAAAAGTAGAAGTCACAGAAGATATATAAATGGCTGTGTGTAAAACATCAGAAATTATTAATTAATGTAAAGACAAAAAAGATATGATTTTGGTTCAAGACCAAATAAAGAAATGAAAAACAGGAGTTAAGTCAACAATAATGAAGATATAAAACATTCTATTTTATTTTTACAAATTTGCTTGATTCCTGTGACCATATTCCAGCCTGAATAAAAACACAACACAATCATGATAGAGTGGGACCTCCAAAACAGACCAATATAGTCTACATTAGAAGTCTCAAATTTCTTTTTGAAAGACCCCCACCCACCAATATTCACTGGTGGCATGCTTCATATTGTCTATAATATCAATCTAAAGTAAGTGCAATCACTTAGAGTTCCTCAGGGGTTAACTTGTTACCCATAACCTTTTTAAGGGGCCGCTATATGCCCCATAGGGCTTCGTGGAGGTGAACAGACCCTGTAGTCAACATTCATCAAGGGAATCGACTGTTGTTTTGGTTTAACAGATCCTCTATGTCCTGCACCAACAAGTTAACCCCTGAGGAACAGTCCGGGCCATCTTTAGCACTGGTGGCACCCTGTGCGACAATGTTTGTTGGCTCCCCCCAATGACCACGGCTTCCACTGATTCCCTCACTACCACCATTTAACAGTGCCCGTCAAGTCCCCATAATCAGTCTCTCAGATTAATTTAGTTTTATAGCGCCACTCATACCAGTGAGAGGCGTCAGAGCACTTTACATCATACGCACATTTAACAGATGCAATCACATGTGTAAATCAGTGTATAGGAAATGTTACATAAGACAGGTTATAGTTATAGATGTAGTTGTCACATGTCATCCATACTGGTAGGCAGTATAGTTTAAGAGTCCTTGGTCTGGAAAAGCACAAATTCTGAATTTAAAACACAACACTAATTGAAGAGGTTCTCTTGAATAATAATAAATAGTTTCTACCCAAATGACCCTTTTAAGGCAAAAAAATGTATTACTGTGGAGATAACTAAATAGGAGACTCAGAGTATTGATTAAACAAATTATTAGTATGGACAGATGATACCTCCAATCACATGCTTTATTGAACCATTGATAAAGTATCAACATGAAATTGAAACATTAAAATGGATTAAAGTCCCACAAAATGTTTTACCATTAAGGATATACAACAACTAAATAGACACACAAAAACTAACGCTTGTATGATGATACGGTGATTTTACTTACCAGTTTTCAATCCACCTGGAATTCCTGCAAAACCTTCAGTGTGCAGGAGTCCAGAAAACCTTTCCACCCAGGGAAAAATAATCATGGGCCTGGGAGAACTCTTACCAATCTGCTGAGCCTCGAGGTGGGCTTTTGAGACCAGGAAGCACACTCTTCCCCACACATCATTCCAGAACTTTCTTATTTCCTCCTGTGAGAGCCTGGTGATAGAGACTACATTCACTCTGTTGAAAATTATATTCCACATTGGCCTGTTCTGTGAAACAGAGATATTCTGCATGAGGGCACCAAACAAATGTGGCTCTACCCTAATAATATCATCAACCATCACAGATAATGCTGTCTCAGTACATCTAGGATTCCTTCTTCCAGAAAAAAATTAAAAGCAACAGGACATGTAAAGGTAAAAAAAAAGAAAACCTTTCTGTAGGAAAAGGGCACAACTTACAGTATCACTAGCTGCTTCCAAATGGAAAAGGCACAGGATACTGGTTTATAAAGTGGTGTGCTTTATATTGTGGTCTGCAGGTGTGAATAATATTGACAAAAAGCTCAGGTGTGTTTAACATACGTGTCCATCATTAAGATGGATGGAAAGGCCAACGTAAAACACGTCAGTGGCATAATTACTCCATCACAACACCACTGCTACCCAGCCAATATGAGAAGTACATATAAATCTGGCAGTCACTAAGCTGCTGCTGCAACACTAGTGGAGTATTATCTGATGCCAAATGATTTAAAGCCAACGACGGAGGATAGGCGCTCGCCCGACGGTGGCTTTCTGGAAGGAATAAAACCTCCATCACGAAGAACAGACGGCCCAGATGCAAAAATATAAATTGGGCCTTCTGTGAGGACTGCCATCCGGTCCTTTCCGGATCTGAACTCAGCGCTAGTGGATATGGGCATCACTCCCCAAAAATTGTCAAGTTTTAATCATTAACTGGCACATGCATCAAAGCTTTTTGAGATCGCAAACGGTGCGATTCGCAAAAATCGGCCGTTTGCGATCGCAAAATTAGCTTTTGCGATGCATTCCGGGTCAAGGCCCTCACAATTTGAGAATTTGCGATTAATTGCGAGTTCTCAAATTGCAATTTCATTTAAGGAATCTTATTTTGCGATTCCTTAAATTCAATGCAAGAATCACTTTGAAGTAGCGATTTCGTTACCTGGGGGCGCAAATTACCATGAAGTTGAACTTGGTAATTTGCAAAAACTTTGAAAAATGCTCTAAAGTGCATTTTTCAAAGTCGTAGGTTACACACACAAATGTCCTTGGGACATGTGTGTGCGCAACATTTGTGCACAGATCAATTTCCGGGGTGCAACAGGGTGTCCTTTTGACACCCTTGCACCCTTCAAATTGCATGAGCAATTTGCGACTACCAATTGGTACTCGCAAATTTTGCATGCAATTTCCCATTCATTCCTATGGGCCGATAGGACGCCATTCCTTATTTGCGAATCGCAATTTGCGACTCGCAAATAAAGAATGTGTAGGAATCGCTATTTTTTATAGCGATTTCTACATGCGTAGGCTTTTGCAAGTCCTTAATTGCGATTCCTTAATAATCGCAAATAAGGACTCACAAATAAATATTACCTTGATGCATGTGCCTGTAAGTGTTGCTGTGCAGCCAGACATGTCGCAGTCAAACACAGTAGTAGAGGCTAGATTTCCCCATTGTCTGTCTGGTGTCAATGGCAAACATTGAACCTCAGTCAATATGGCATTCACGTATCTCAGCAGCCCCTGAAGTAATCTTCTCAGGTGGCTCACGTTATCATACCAGTTAGCACTAGTATGTTGTCTAGGTAGGATGGCATTCACCAACCACTGAGAGGGTTGTAAGGATTTCCCACAACACAAAAGGCATGCATTGGAAATGGTGGAGTACCACTGGCATCCCAAACACTCTTTTCTCCTACATGCCAGTAGTAAGTAGAATCTGCCAGTGAGTACTGGTTGTGTCAATAATACTCATAAATCTTGAAACACCTACCTTGCAAACAAACTTGTCTGGGGATGGGCTGAACATCTGTCTTTGTGACTGTATCGAGAATGATTTGGTAGGTCAAAGCATAATTGTTATTTAGATTCCATAGTGTTAATAGATCTGGTTCAAGCAGAAATATTCTTGTGGCCACTGTGAATTTGCATGTGTGCTCTGTACATCCCACTAGCAAAGTATTCTGTGTGACTTACAGAAACTAGATGAATATACGCATTTTATGTCTGGCTGTGGCTGTATTATTTAGCAAACAACATTTTTAAGCAGAGATTTAGCTAAAAGCACTGTTCATGGAACTTTATCATGCAAAATTTAGGATTTCAAAATGAGAATACCATAGAGACTATGGTACATGCAAAAGTAACTTCCTCTTCCTGACCTTCAAAGGTCACCCAGTTATTGGTTGCACTTTGGCCATTTTGGTTTTAAATACAGAAGGAAAATCAGCAAGCATTCTCTGTCTGAATGACCTCTTACTTACTATAGGACAATTAAGAAGGTAAAAACTTATTTTTGACATACTTCTCTTTGATGGACCGATGGTTGAGGGAAGGCTAAGGAACATCACCGATTATTTTCCCCTCTTTCAATTTAATTATATAATATTTTTGCTGGGGGGACCTGGGAAATGGGGATGCAGGACCAGAGCAAACAGAAGTGGAGAATAAAGTACAAGATGACCAGGTGTCCTATAAGGATAATGAACAATTTTATTTTTCACTGGGGTTTTTACAGAGCTGAGGGTACATTTCCACAATTTCCCTTTTTTTGTCCAAATGTACTATATTGCCCAGACAATATTTCACTGTTTGGAACCTGATGTACTCGTCCGTATTACATAAATAATATTGGCAAAACATGCCCCTCCCGTTCCTCCACCAATCCCATTAGAACCATCCGAGCCTCTGATGGAACAGTGTAGTCAATCACCTTGCCAAGTGTGGAACATATAGCACCCCAGTACCTCACCACAACTGGACTTGTCCAGGGCACATGGAAAAAATCGCCCTCAGCTGACTTTCATTTGATACAGTTAGATGTTTGCACCCTTCCCATATGCCAGAGGTGCATTCTGAGAGTAATAGTGTTGATAGGTATTTATACTGGATGAGGCGTTGATGTGATGACACAGTGAGGCACTACAAAACAATCTTGGCCTCCATCCAGTCACCATCCTCCAACTTACCCACAACTTATTTCCACTTACTATGGAGATACTGTTATAACTTACTTGTTGCCATTCCTCTTCCCTAGCTCTGTTTTCCCTACTGATCAGCCAGGATGAGTGCTGAAATGTGTGAAGATGTCATGGAATGCTTGGGTGCTTGGTTATGTGTGGAAGTGTCAGTTGGTGGATGCAGGCTGAGCAGCAGGGAGGCTTATCCTGGTGGGGCTATGCTTTCATCTACTTATCTTCTTCCACCTAACTTACCCTGGAACTAAGCCTGAATAAAGCTATCCTGTTTTGTATACCTGGCTCATGGGCTTTCTATTTACAACAGATATATCAAAGGATCTTGCAATAATCACAGAGGCTTGATAGACTCAAAATATGACCCTTATTTTGTAGCCAGTTTAACTCTAATTTGTCTTCAAATGAGTTGCTGTCTGATATTGTCATCGGGAAAAGCTCAGGCGTGTCACACCACCTGCAGGAGCCACTCACCCTTCCACAGTGGCATGGCTGGTGTCACTGCTGTGGGAGTACCATGACAATCAGTGTTTGGAAGCATCTGTGTGGCCCAGTCATAGAGCTTTAACACCACCCAGCCCAGTCCTGCTTAATATTGAGACCAGCGACATTTCATGAATGAAACTCGCTGGACTGCCCCTGCCCATAAAAAGCCAGAGATCACGGATTGTATTTCTGTGATAAAAAACAGGGGAAATATGGGTGGGTAATTTTTAAAAGTATATAGAAAGAGGTGAGAATTATCATTTTAGCCCCAGTGACAGGGGCCCAGAACAGGAACTTATGTTTCATATTCGCTATAAAAGGGGCGATATTCAACTCCTAGCTTCTGTTTTGTGAAGGGGCTATATCTAAATTCTGAAAGTGGTCACCCGACACCTTCAGCTGTGCAGCAGCCAGGCTGGATGGGATATCTCCCTTAATGGTCGATTAGGTTCATTTTGCCCAGTTCTCCCATAGTCCTGAAGCATCACCATAAATATCAACAAACCATTAACTTTGAAAGTGAGGTATCTGTGTTCTGTATATAGAGGTGCATGGCATATGCATCAAATGATATTCTGTCCGCCCGGCCATTGCTTCAACTCGGTCCTGTGAGCCGCATGTCTATGCAAATCCATTCTGCCAATGGTTCTATAGTATACACAAATAATATGGGTCAGAGAGGGGACACCTGCTTGGTACTTCTTTCTATCAGAGAAGGGGCCGATAAAGCCCAATTGACCCTTACTTGCACCCAGGGTTAAATATTGGCCGTGTCTACAAAGCAATTAAAAGGGAGGGGGTGAAATTCAGTTTAGCTAACAACTGATGCATGAAAAGCCATTGTATTGTGTTGAAAGACTTTTCTAGATCTAGGGAGAGTAAGGCCATGGGACCACTTAGTTCCTTAGCTCAGAAAAGGATAATGTGGAAGCATCAGAGGCAGTGGCGTGAACTCCTGTTCGGCATGAAGCTGTTTTGCATATGACATCTAAGCATATGACAATAATTCTATTTATTTGAAGGTTCTATCATTTTCAGATCTCAAAAAGCCAATTGGACCAACCTGTACAACCTCACAGAAGAGGAAACCACTATTGACTTATGTGGAACACACATGCGTTGAATAAAAGACTGTAATAGAATGCACGCATTGGAATATTATTAATAAAATTAATAAAGACATTTATATAGCACACGGATACCTCCAACAGAGATGTCATGTCGCTAAAAGCAGATTTCAGCAGTGAGAGAAAGGGGAGAGCAACAGGAGGCTGAAAAGCCAAGTTTTCAGTGCTTTCCTAAGTGCCAGTTCTGACTCTAATTTACAAAGATGGACAGGCATAGAATTCCAAAGTGATATAGTTCTCACTGAGAAAGCTCGTGCGCCTATCCTGGCCTTAGAGAAACAAGGAATCCTGAGCAGTTTCTTGTGATTAGATCTCAGAACCCTATCCTGGTGATATTTCTGGAGCCTCTGTTTCAAGTAGCCCGGGCCCCAATCTCTGGTCGGCTCGATAGGTAATGGAAAGCACCTTAAACTCAATCCTCCTTTTGACAGGCAGCCAATGGAGGCTCCGCAGATGTGGGGATATCTTGTGGCGGAACGGCACATTCCTAATAAGTCTGGCCGCAGCATTTTGAATAATTTGCAGCCTTTAGACCAGATAAGCTGGTAGTCCAATATATAGGCTATTGGAGTAGTCTAGCTGGGACGTGACCAATGCATGGACCACTGTCTTCCTGCAGTCCATAGGCAGGTGATAAAGAAATCTCTGCATGGCTCTCAGCTTCCAGAAGCATGACGAGGAGACTTGGCAGATCTGGGCCTTGCAAGAGAGGTATTCTGAGGGTTGCTTTGGACAAGCAACTACTATTACTAAAGCCAAAAAAACATATTATAGAACACAACCATCCACCTCCACTGGCGTTTACAACTACTACTTCAACATGAAATCTGATAAAAGAGTATGCCCAACGAATACCAGCATACCTAGCCGGTCATAGCCCCTAGTACAAAAGCTTAAACAAACCATCAACAGAAAAAGGTTAGAAAAACAGGCCATACCAGGGCCTAAATCTTTTGAGTAAATAGATAACTTCCCTTTACACAGTAAAAAAGGGTTCAATACTCTACAATACTAATGACAAAAAAAAAATAATTATTGATACTGCAAGTAGCATACTGACATGTATCCAGTCTATTTGATTATTGGACAGGACTTTTAAGTCAGAGCCTTCTCATTAGCCAAGTATACACTATACAGGGACAAAATCTCTACAACAATCTTGCCTTAGGCTATGCGCTTTTATAAAATAATCAAGCTTTAGTTTATCAACAGTTTATTATAGTAATGCATCAAAAAGCAATAAATATTCACTTATCAAAATAGTAAGGTAGCTTTGATTAAAAAAATCATCAGAATCATGCAAAATGTGATACGAGTATGACACTTGCAACAGTGTTAGGTAGTCATATGAACATTATTTTTTGAAATCGACCCAAAAAATTGTACTACTCCATTTTAGGCATGTGATGTCATAATACCAAATGCCCGCCGCTAGTGCCAGTAATTGATCATGAATGTAATATTAGTCTTCCAGCGCATAATTGAAATGTTTTTTTAGCGAAGGATTTCAAAAAGGTTGCAATTTAACTGACTCATAGTACACTAGGAGGTATATTCACAAGAACGTGTGATAACTACCGCAAGAGTAGCTTAAAGCAACTCTCAACATCACAGCGCATCACGGGAAAATAAGCCCGCGTCAACGTGGAATTCACAACAAGGCGGTACCATGCGATAGTCTGCCTAAACCACGGACAATGTCCGCGATACAACCACCTCTAAGGAGATAAAAACACAAACCACAGCACAAAAAAACCTGCGATGGGCCAAAGCGCGATGAGGAAATCAGCGATAAGCAGCGCCAGGCCGGCAACACACACCTGGCAGTTGGGAAAAATCACCATAAAAATAGAAAAAACACCCAAACACAAACTGACCAACACCCAAGCACCATGGAGGCAGCAGACGCAGAGGATGAGCACAACCCCACAAGCACCCCGGACGACCACCCCAGGACCTCGGGGAAAGGGAAGGGCAAAGACAAGAAGAAGAGGAAGACAAAGTTCAGTCCGCAGGCAAACAGGATCATAGTCATGGACGTGATTTAACACCATCAACAACAGCACCAAAAATGAAATATGGCGGGACATCGTGGACAAGGCGAATGCCGTCAGAGAGCACAAGAGGACAATGGACGAGGTCAAGAGGCGATGGAATGACATCAAGAGAAAGACCAAGGAGAAACTCATAGCCAACCAGAAGGCATCATTGCAGACTGGAGGTGGGGGCCCAGTGCCACAGCTCGTACTTGATGACATGGAGGAGCTGGTGTCAACAGTCATCAGTGTGGATACTGTGGCCGGAGTCGGGGGACCGGACACTACTCGACAGGACACAACACAACTGCAACAGGGTGAGTGACCACCAAGTACTGGGGGGATGGGTAGAGATTGTCACGATGGCACACGTGCACAATCGAGCTGAGCACAGTGCCCACCCTCAATGACTCTGGGTCATCGCCCAGATCTATAGACTGTCACAATGTACAATGCCATGCTGTCTGAATGTCAACATGTACCATGAGTCTACATATATGTGGACACATTGCAATACACCATCTCCTCTTCACATTGCAGGGCCTCCATCAAACCCCCTGCAGAGCAGTCATAGCCACTCTTCACTGATGACGAGGAGGACAACCCCAGCATCGATGCACAAGTCCTCCTAGACATCATTGACATCATCCGCGACTCACCTCCAGGATCGGGGCTGACCAGCTGCTTCGAGGAGACCCCACCCACCATCCAAACCACCCAGCAGGAGACACCCACAGCCCCAGCAGTCTCCCAAGACCCCCAGGAACAACACATGGCCTTCCAACGCTGTGTGCTGGAGGTCCAGAGGGAGACAGCTGAGCAGGTGCAGGTGGGGTTTGACCTCACGGCCACCAAACTGGACGCCATCCATTGGTGTCTAGGCCTGCTCCATGGTCTTCAATGAGCCCTGACTGACATCGCTGGAGTCCTGACGCAGAGAGAAGAACACCTGTCCACTCAGAGGGGCACCAGCGATACCAGCCGTGAGCTGGCACACATGCGGAGGATCATGGAGGACATGGTGCGGATGGAGGCGGATAGGGTGGCAGCCACCTCTGAACATCACCGAAATGTAGCTGGGATCTACAATGCCCTGCAGATCATCATCATTGCATTGCTGCCACAAGGCGTGGCGCAGATGAATACTGTTGGCCCCACGCCATCCAAATCTCCACCCCCTGGTGTGCCATTGCCTCACAGTGCGGCTGACGTATCCACTCGGGCACCTGATGTGTCAGTGGCACACAGTGCCTCATCAGGTACTGCAGCACCCACAGGTGGGGCAGAGCACACATCCGGGGATGATGACGTGGATGGGTTTGTGATCAGGAGGCACTAGCATTCATTTCTGCCACCTGGCCTGTTTCTGCTTGGTGCCGCACATGGCCTCATGGCCTTCCACTGACCCCCCATACACTCCGATGCACTCACCTTGGACAGCGACCTGGACTGCCATATCCTGTTTGATGACCAATGACACGGCGACCAGACTGCGGACTGTACCCTTCCTCTTCTGCAGTACTTGTCATCCCCGGATGGACACTGGCTGGCCCTCCATGGGCCCATATTGTGTAGAGTGCTCGGCATTGCCCTCTACCGCTCCAGCTGGATGTGCAATAAACATCCAGTGACGCACTGCTGTGTAATGTCTTTCATCATTCATGTATGAATGTGTGGATGAATGTAAGGACAGTGATTTCCCTTGCATCAATGATGCTCATCCTGTGGATGCAAGTCAGAGAGTGCTACATTTGCATATTGTGTACCGGGTCCCGTGAACACTACAACAGGGACACACGCATCAGTCACTTCCATGTCCGCACATGGACTGAACCATGCCCAGAGCCCACGAGTCATTGTTGCAAGCCCTGTGCTGGTCCGGTGTACGGCAGGCCAGACCACTCCGCTCACGCTCCGAGGTGGGGCCCTCATCACGTGGTGTTGACTGGGGTTGCATAGGGTTAGTGGTACCCGGAGCATTGTGGCCGGCACAGGCACCCCACCACGGCATGGTGAATTTGGGTGCGCTGAGTTAGTGGCACCTTACGGAGCTGAGCGGGTGTCCAGCCTGCGATGATACCCCATCCTGGTGGTCCGAACAGCTCAGGTTTTGCGTGCCCTGCTGGACCTCTGTGTAGGCCAGAGCCAGCGGGCAGCGCGGGCCTACCGCCACGTGGAATCGCTTCCGGAGTCCCAGAGTTAGTGGCACCCATTGGGCTGAGTGGGTGTGCAGCCTGTGATTGTGCCGGGTGCACTGGTATGTCCTATGCCATGGCGTAATCAAGACCCAGCACCAAATGTGAGACCTGGTGGCCTGCGGAGCGGGGCTGCATGGTGTGGAGGGTGCCATATCCATGGGCCCCGGGCTTGTGGCTTGCAGCGGCACGCGGTGGGACCTCCTGTCTACACCCCAGTGGCGGAAGGTGTGCAGTGAGGCCTGGGTGTGCATGGGCATGTATTCCCTGATGGGCGGCGGGTGGGGCGGGGGTGCCTCTGCCTGGGTGTGCATGGGCGGGAAGGCGATGTTGTCTTGAGCAAGTGTGTGTACTGTGCCAATCATGTATCTGGACTCAGATGGCAGCTCTGTCTCAGATGTGTGACCTGACGTACCGCTATACTTACCGGCAAGTGGTTGGAGACACACTGGTGGCAGCAGGTGAGCAGTGTGGCCTGGGTGCGCAGGGGTGGCACTCTCTCTCTCTCCCTCTCTTCTTCTCTCTCTCTCTCTCTCCCTCTCTTCATCTCTCTCTCTCTCCCCCTCTCTTCTTCTCTCTCTCTCTCTCCCCCCCTCTCTTCTTCTCTCTCTCTCTCTCTCTCCCCCTCTCTTCTTCTCTCTCTCTCTCTCTCCCCCTCTCTTTTTATCTCTCTCCTTCGCTCTCTATCTGTCCTTTGATGTGCGCAGGGCACACCTTCTCATCATGATTTTTGTCTTGCAGGCTGTGACCTATGGATTGTCCTGAGGGGAGCCGCCATGTGTCTTGATTTAATTTCAATGTTCATTTTAATAAAGTTTCATTTGTTGCTTTGAAAGTGAATGTGTGATGCTCATTTTTGTGATGATACATGCATGTCACGAGTTGTGATTGTGCTACATCAAGCGGATTATTTTGTACATGTTTAGGTGTAGCTGTTGTGGCATGTTTTTGGTCAAGGGGCGCTGGGGAGTGGGGTCCTGGGGGTGGTGGCGGTGGCGGTGGGTGTTGTCGCCCTTTTGGCCCTCCGGGCTACATGTTCAGTTGCCCGGGAGCATCTGTTGTTCTTCAGGTGTGGCTGTGGGCTGGGATCCTTTTTGTGGTGCAGACTGTGGTCCGACTTTGCACCAGATCATAGCAGGTGTTATTTTCCTGCTGCTAACGCTCCTTATCACCTGTTTTGTGTTCTTATCGCAGTTCTGGCTGGTCGTTGTGAATGTGGTGGAGTGGTGTTGTCGCGGCTTTTGGCACGAGAACGCCAACTCTGCATCTCATTAGCGATTGTTGCGGGAGTCATCTGTGGCGATGTTTTTTGAGGCTGCTATCGTGGGGAAACTGGTGCTGTGGGCTGTTAACACCAGCTTGTGATTGGTTTATCGCAACTTTGGCTGCGATAATGTGCCATTAACTCGGCGATAGATCCTTGTGAATATCCCCCTATGAAAGTATGTACAGGGTGTTACACATAACTTGCTCACCTCCCTTAACTTTTGAACATCTAAAGATAGAACTTTCAAACAAAAATCATGGTTCATCCAAAAAATGTCTTGTTTATAATGTTAAATAAATAAATACATAATATTTTAGGGTCACTTGGGCCCCATATACAGGGCGTACCAAAAGTCCATTACACAATGTTAATAGAGGAATTTTTGCAGATTAATGTTGGCTCTGCCCCTCTTAGGACAGTTTGGGAAGCTTTAAAAGCGGGGATCAGGGGTGAGACCCTGGGATTCTCAGTGCGCAAAAATAAAAAAGAGAAAACGGTGATAAGTAGCTTACAGGGGAAGCTAAGGGTGGCCGAAACCAAATTGATTCACTGCATTCAAACAGGACAAGACGTCGAGACAGTGCAGAAAGAGGTAGTGCTGGTCAGAGCCAAAATTGGGGCAATTTTTGCTGAAAAACCTCTGCAAAATGGGCAAGCACCCGGGAGAAAAATTACGAGTGTAGCGACAATATTGGGCATCATCTGGCTGTCAGGACCAAGCAACAGGTTTCCTGTAGTGAGATACGCACAATTAAACTCCCATCAGGGGATGAGACTAACAACACAGATCACATACGAAAGGGATTCCAGGACTTCTACTCCAAACTTTATACTGAGGAGAATCATGGTCCCAGGGACCTAATCGCTAACGAGACCACCAACTACCTTAGAGAGATCAACCTCAGATCTCTGTCCTTAGAGGATAGGGAAATGTTAGACATAACTCCCACATGGGACGAGATACTGGAATCCCTCAACAGCCTGCCTGATGGGAAAGCTACTGGGCTGGATGGCATCCCAGTAGAGTTCTATAAGACTTTCGCTGCACAAATTAAGACAATTCTTATAGAAGTAATAACCTCTATCTTTAATGGGACTTTACCACCAGCATCCTGGTCTATGGCCAGAATAGCTATTTTCCCAAAGAAGGATAAATCTCCAACAGAGATGAGTTCGTATCGACCAATAACGCTCATTAATTGTGATTCAAAGATCTTCTCCAAAGTGCTAGCTAACAGAATTTCTTCAGTGGTTGAATCTTTGGTTTCAGAGTGGCAGCATGGGTTTATCCTGAAAAAAGGAACAATTGAGCATGTTAGAAGGGCCATCACTCTTTTTGACGCAACACAGGCTGCTGGAGACCCGATGTCACTTACACTCTTGGACGCTGAGAAAGCCTTTGATCGGGTCTCCAGGCAATTTCTGTGGGCAGTCATAAGGAGAATGAGGTTCGGGCCAAAGATCATGCAGGCAGAACAAGCCCTTTATGTAAAACCAACAGCTTGTGTCTCAGTTAATGGGCAACTAACCGGGCAGTTTGAGATCTCCTGGGGCACCAGGCAAGGCTGCCCATGCGCCCCTCTGCTGTTTGCCCTTTATTTGGACCCTTTCATCAAGCAAATAGAGAGAAATAATGAGATTCTCCCAGTCAACTTCCAAGGCAGCTGTATCAAGATCATGGCTTACGCCGATGATCTGGCCATCACTTCACCTGATCCTTTAAACACCATAGTGGCTCTTGAAAATGAGGCGATAAAATTTGAGAGGCTCTCTGGCTATGCCCTGAATCAAAACAAAACCCAAATAATAACAAATAGCCAAGTACCATGGACCGATTACAGAGTAGATTCCAAAGCCAAATATCTGGGAGTCTCCATCTCATCAAATCTGGATGAAATTGTTACAGATAACCGAGCTCCTTTGGCATCACACACTAAAAATCAACAACCTACATTTAACCCTTGTTGGCAGATGTAATGTCATAAAAATGACATACTTTCCCAAACTCATATATTTTTTCCGCACAATACCTCTGAAATTCAGTAAATCTAACCTGCAAAAATTTCAACAAATATTCACACATTTTCTCTGGCCTTATTCCCAACCCAGGAGGGCATTAAGGCAGCTCTGTCTACCAAAAGAGCGAGGGGGTTGGTCTTTTCCTAACATCACTCTTTACTATTGGGCTTCGGTTTTACAATATAGCGCAGAATTGTTAAAAGAGGCTCCACCCCCGCAGACATTAGGGATCCCCACGCCCTTCCAGCTACTGTTGGGAGAACAGTCCTGGGGCTGTCTACTTCGGGAAACCACCTACGGATACTATAAAAGGGTGAGATTTAAAACATTACTAAACTTTTTTTAAATCTTCCGCAGTATCCGCAAATTCTTAGGGTTGGGCAGATTTAACTTCTATACTCCCACGATGAACAATGGCAGCTTGCCTGCTATCTTCGGCAGGGCTTACTTCTCAGACTGGCATAAGGCCGGCATATTGAAATTGGGAGACCTCGTTACCTGTGATGGGGTAGTCCCTTTCTCTGAGTTACTGGCTAAATTCAAACTAAAAAATGAAGACGCATTCAAATATTTCTCTGTATTTGACTTCTTGTCTAGGAAGGCAGGGGGTGCCTCAGGTTTTAGGGAAATTGACCTGCTTAATACTTTACGTAAGCCATTAATCCCTCGAATTGGCCTGTTATATAATATCATAAATAGGCAGACCCCCAACGACTTACAGAACATAGCTGATAAATGGCACAACAAAACTGACACTTCTAACAGCACTTTTTTTAACTCACTTGCCCTCTCACAGAACATTCTAATCTCAGCCAAACTACAGGCGCAACACTTCAAAACTATTTTCTTTCTATATCTCACTCCTAGTAAAATTGTAAAGTGGGGGACCGGCCAAGGTACCCTATGTCCTAGATGTTTGGAATATGGGTCCAACTCTATCCATATTTTCTCCACATGCTTAAAACTCTCCATCACTTTAAACCGAATACCGGAATTTTTAAGGGAAGTCACAACTCAGCCTATAACACTGAATCCAACTATTATTCTGCTAGGAATGCAGACCGAGACCTCTCAGTTGAAAAGAGATGGTTTCATTTTCATCGAGATGACTGTTTGGTGGCTCTGTGTGGGCTCTGCCTGGCTTGACCCGGAGCCCCCATCGTTTTCACATTGGTGAGCCAGATATATCGCTACGTATCATCTAGAAATCGCTATGTATGCAAAGAAAGGAAGGAAAAGACGGAAAAAGGGACTGGAACTGTGGGAAAAATTTACTTTTTGGCTGGCACAGTCAGGATAACTTTCACTTCGTCCCGCTTCTCCTCCCAAGTGCTGTGTAAAGTAAATCTTGGTTTTCCTTCTTTTCTTTCTCTTTTTTTTTTATCTGACTCCTAGGCCTCGTGGTTTTTCACGTATTTCATATTTTGTTCTTTCTCTTCTTAAATGTATGTGCTTCTTGGTTTACTGTGTTTTTATTTCTTCTCTAAACTATACGCAGTTTCTTCTCTCACTGAGGGGTGGGGGGTGATTGCTCTATTGAAATGCTTTATGTATCTTTTTTTTTACGTTGGCTAATAAAAAAAATTAAAATAAAAAAAATTAAAAAATTTTAATTGACACCCTGCATATTTTTGCTATATTTTTTGTTATAATATAAAAATAGATTTTGTAACATTTAAAAAAATATATTAAAAAAGAATGAAGATACAAATGAACAAATTATAATGTGATTAATGTTTATTGTTATTTTAGTCAACAGTTTTTTTAAAGATTACAATTTGGTCAGTCATCTAAAATAGGTCCTCCTGATTGCATTGCCTACCACAAACAAAAAGACTAGTATATGGAAGAGACAATTGTTTACATTTACAACCATGAGTACACAATGTTTTATATCTACACTTAACAAGTTCCTTGCATTATTTTGAAGCATCAGGCAAAAGTGACCACAGAGGTTCATATCCAGAATCTTCCCACTGTCATCCCCACAGAGGAGGATCAGATTTCTCAGGATACACATTCCACCACTGAGATCATACATAATCCACTTGAAAAATAGCTCTCTTGCTGTGTTGTAAAAGAGCAGCCTCACTTGGTGGCACATATTCCAGAGAGCGATTAAGTTTGCTCACAATCATTCTTGAACACTCATTAACAGAATCTGTTTTAATGTTCTTATTGTATAATCTAATTACAGATCGCCTAAGCTGACTGAAACTGTTATTTGAAATATATGGTGGGCAATGAGAGAGCTTAATAAATGTTACCATGTTTCCCAACCTGTTTCAGGCCACGACCTGCAAATGCAGATAAAGTGTAGCAAGCCAGAAAATGCATGGAAAAATAAAGTACCATCACAAACACTTTTTCCCAAGTTCATTAACATACTCATACATAGGCAGTAGCCCTTGCTGGTCCCCCAATACCAAAATTAATCCACAAATTTAAACAGATTTAAGCTGCTAAATGCATAAAGAGCAATAACTGCTACATCAGAATCAAGAGTACGTATAGTTCCAGACTTCTGGCCACTTTCACTAGAACGTGAGCCCCCTAACCTAGTCAGTATGACTGCTCTCCTCCCGCACAGCTCCACCAGCTAAGTGCTGCCCCAGAGCGTGCCTAACGTCTGTGTCAGGGTGTTCGAGGCCCTCCTCCACCCGCAGGCTCCCGCCTGCGCCTCATCCCTTGTGGTCCAGTGGGAGAGGATTCTGCTCTTCTGATGTTCTGCCCTCTGTCTTTCTTTTTTCCTTTTTTCCTTTTGCCTTTTCTCCTCTGTGCCTTTTTTCTGTTTTTGCCTGTTTTCCTGATTTTCCTTTTTAACTCGTTTCTTTTTCTGTGCCCACTTTTCTTTTCCCCTGTACCTCCTTTGGCCTTTTCCCACTACTACTGCCCCTACAGCCCCTCCTCCCTTCATTGCACCATACCCTCTCCTTGCTTCCTGCCTCCCAGCTGACCAGCCCTCCCCTTCACCCTACTTAATGGCGGTCGTTGTGCATTCATGCCAGTAGCACGCAAAGGCAAGCCTGTGCCTGTCTGTGCCCAGCACCAGGAACCCTGAACTCCAGACCTGACTCTGCTACGACTCCAGCAGCCTCCATGATCTCAACCCCGTACGCAGTGACAACTGCCAGCTCTAGCACTGAGTAACACCCGTGGCCCTCTCTCCTGCCTTCACTGTCACTGCACCTTCACCCACCTCCGTGCCCCAGCTCCATCACACAACAACCGACCCTCACCGTACCTAAACCGCTTATCTGTATCCTCCTCAATGTATGATCCCTCCACAAACACATCACAGAGATCTGGGACTTCTTCAACGCCGCCTCACACGGCTTTGCCTTCCTTAGGGAAAGCTGGACAAACGCCAGCTCGGTACCGGACATCGCCATCCCCGATGCCTACAAGATCATCCGCAAGGACTGCCCCAACCAGCGAGGAGGAGGCCTCACCATCATCCACAAGAGCACCCTATGCCTGACCACCTACCCCCCCAAAAGATTCCACACCCCACATGGAGCACTTGCACGTTGAGATCCAGACCAACCCGAAAACCAACCTCCCTTGCACTCACATCTACAGACAATCAGGCCCGCGCTCGAATCACTGAAGCCAACATCGACCTCATCACACCCTAACCCTTACATCCACAGACTACATCCCACACTGAGACCTCAACTTCCACCTGGACAACCACAACGATCCAAACATCTCCTCTCTCCTAGAGAACATCGCCAACATAGGACTGAAAGAGCTAGTTACTGCCCAAACGCACACAGCAGGGCACACACTCAACCCTATCTTAACTGCAGGGAACAGCGTCTCCTACAGCCACAACACAGAACGTCTCTGGATGGACCACCACTGTATCCACTTCTCCTTCAACAAACCCACCACACCCAAGCTTGCCCAGCATTTCCCCCGCAGAAGCTGGAACAAGGTCACCGACGACCAGCCCACTCCCACCCTCAAAGCTCCTCACCAATGTCAACCTCTGACACCAACATCGCAGCATCCAACCTTCACCAATGGATCGCACACTGCACCGACACCCTGGCCCCCCTCAAAAAAGCCACTGGCAAACACATCAAGATACTAGCTGGTTTACGCCTGCCCTTTAAGAATCCAGACGCTCCTGCAGATGACTTGAAAAGACATGGAGGAATCACAAAATCCCAGAAGCCCACACTGCCTTCAAAGCATCCACCACCGCACACCACCACCTCATCAAAAACACAAAGAAGAAGGTCCTCCAAGACAGAATCAACACCAATGAACACAAAGCAAAGAACTCTTCACCATCATCAAGGAATTCGCCAGGCCCAGCAGCAAAACCACAGCGAAACCACAGACACCCTCCCAAGACCTCTGCAACAGACTCGCCACCTTCTTCCACCACAAGATCAAGACGATCTACGACAACTTCCACAACCAGGACATCTCTACCTCACTGGTAACCTCCTCAACTGATGCCTATCAACAGACATGGCTCAGTTGGACCACACTCACCACGGACAATACCCTAATGACCATGAAAAGCATCCACTCCAGAGCATCAAAGGATCTCAGCCTGCACTGCATCTTCCACAGAGCCGCCTCCGCCATTGCATCCGAGCTATGCCGAACCATCAGCTGCTTCCTCAAGAGCACCTCCTTCCCTGACGACTGAAAACATGCCAAAATCAACCGACTCCTGAAGAAACCCTCTGCGGACCCCACAAGCCATAAGAACTTCAGGCCCATCTCCCTGCTCCCCTTCCCAGTCAAGGTCATAGAAAAGACGTCAATAACCGTCTTCATGACTTTATCGAAACAAACGACATCCTGGACATCTCCCAATCTGGTTTCCAAAGGAATCACAGCACCGGGACCGCCCTCCTTGCTACCACTGACGACATCCACTCCTTCCTGGACCAGGGCAGAACTGCAGCCCTCATTGTCCTGGGCCTCCATCAGCATTCAACCCCATCTCCCACCGCACCCACGACATGGCCCTTGTCTGGATTCAATTCTTCCTCACAGGTAGAACACAATGGGTCAGACTTACGCCATATCTCTCTGAACCGACAGAAACCAACTGCAGAATTCCCAAGGGCACCTCTCTCAGCCCCACCCACTACAATGTCTACATGGCTCCCCTCGCAACCATCGGTGGTATTCACAGAAGGTATTTAGTAGTAGTAAGTTTACTACTACTAAATGCCCTCTGTGAATACCAAAAATAGTAAGTTTAACCAAGAGTAGTAAGTTTAACCAAAAGTAGTAAGTTTAAACAAAACTAGTAAGTGCATTCTGTGAATACCAAAAGTAGTAAGTTTAGGATTTTGTCTCAGATTAGTTCTGTGAATCAGGCCCCATGAGAATATATTGAACAAAGAAGCCAAATAAATAATGTAACAGAAGGGTGGCATGTCTCTTTGCAACACACCTAAGTGAGACATGATCCCAATGTTTTTCAATGCACTACAAATGAAAAACAGATCATAGCTGTCATTAAACGAGATAAAAACAATGCCTAGCCCAAACTCTCTCCCCTAAATCAGCCAAACTAAACACATTCTCAGCATGCTGACTACCTTAAAAGGTACAGCTATTCAAAAACAACAAAGGCCTTAGACTCAACAGCGTACACCTTAATATAACCTGAAACTCAAATAACAGCAATAAAGAGCAACGTTACAATGCTGGTCGGACAAGCGTCCGACTGGCATCATTTCAGAAACATACCACTGGGAAAGGGGTCCGAGTCCCCACTCCTCTAATAATGATGCAACTGCCTTCACTTGGGTCTTACAGTGTATCTTTCCTAATGTGGCTTGTGCTGCGGGTTACCCCACAAGCCACAATAGGCAAAAATAAACTTTTGAAACATACACCGTGTGGCAGGCACTATGCACATGGTGCCTGCCATATGATGCATGGATGTTTTGGGGTCTGCACCAAAGGTGCCCACCAGGGCCCATAGCAGAGGCACAAGGGAGATGGGGGCCCTGCTAGAGGCCCCCAAAGTCATTTACCATATGACTTTCTATGGCAGTAGGACCGCCATAGAAAGGCAGAGGGAATTTGATATCGTAATCCCTATGGCAGTGCCTGAGAAGGCACCACCCCTATTGTAGGGATCACTGTCCGTCCAACGGTTCCTTTCAAAAAGTGCCAGTCAGTCCCTCGCCTGCTGCCTCTGAATGTACGCATCGTAATGCGGCGGTTGGACCACAGCAGCAGATGTCGGGTAGACCACCACCGATTAGCTGTCTGATTGCCTTCCACCCGACATCGTAATAGGCCCCATAGTGTCTAACAGTACAAAACCAAAAGACCACTCCTGCAACCAGAACTGTGATATTTGTAAAAGCTTCCGGTCAAATTCATCAACACTTTGCACTTCAAAATCACCAAAAATGATGTACATTGACTCAATATGTTGATTGAAGATTTTATTTTTTCGTGCTGGAAAGTAGACCTAAAGTATGGAAAGTAGAGCTTTGTGCTACTTTACATGAAGGGGTATCCCATCTGTGGTAAATCTGTTCTTCCATACAACCACCCATGGTTTTTAATGCAAAAAGATGTCTACTAACATTTGTAGACAGGGTTTTGCATCAAAAATGTATACCTCCTTGGGGTTGTTGTAAAGCTGGGGAACGGTTTTATTTTCTCCACGCTTTTCTAACCTTGCACCTGTACCATACATCACACACATAGAGAGGAAAGTTCTAAACTATGCCTGAGTGTTGTATTTTGTACTAGAAGGGTAGCCTTCCAGTACAAGCCCTAAGCTGCACTCACATACACACCTTTGCACTAGAGCGCAATGGTGTGTGTAAGGTACTAGAAAGACAGAAAGTGCCCGAGCACAGGGGATGACAGCACAACACCATATCGTAGTAGATTTGGTCCATTTCTGCTCTCACACTTTCGCACAACACAGCACAACAACTATGGTTGGAGTGCTGCATCATTTGACATACTAAATTATATGCACCTCTATTTACATAACTAACAACGTAGTTTTTTTCCCTTCTCTCTAGGACATAACAATTTTTAAATAAAAACTGCGTGTCCCAGCATGCAAACAAAATACGCCCGATAAATTACTCACAATTCAACAAACAAAAATTATGGACTATAGAATATAATATCAAAACATTATATACAACATAAAAAGGTTCTATTACTTCTAATAAAATATCCGAATTAATTAACCATAATGATGAACATTTTCTTATCAATTGGATTTGAAATATATCACATTTCTACATAAACACATTGGGGCAGATTTATGTTAGACTTGCGCCACTTTTACGCCGCCGTTGCGTCACTTTTGTGACGCAGCGGCGGAGTAAACCATGCGCCATGTTGCGCCTTATTTACAACGTGACGCATCTAGGGAGATGCGTCACGTTGTAAAGCCCTGCGCTACATTAAACCTGCGTCAGGTTTAATGTATGCAGGGTGGGCGTTCCATCGGAAAAAGCCTAGGAAAAGTGACGCAGTGAAATCTACAAGATTTCACTCAGTCACTTTTCCTACGCTGCTGCGTCAAAATCTTGCGCCTGCTTGAAGCAGGCGTAAGGCATGACGCAGTATGTTAGGTATCGGCAGCCCCTAAACATTGCTGGAGTTGCGTCGTGCTTGCGACGCGACTCCAGCAATGCGCCGCCCTTACGCCATCAGATGCATCACGCATCTGTTTATCCTTACGCCACGATGCGCTGCATTGTAAATGCGGCGCATCTGTGGTGGCGCAAGGGTAAACTTGCGTGACGCATCTTTCCTGGCGCATCCCTGCTGATTTGCAGGGATGCGCCAGGAAACATAAATCTGCCCCATTATTTTTAAACAACACACAAACCACATTCCTAATGTAAACAAATGAATAAAAATAGACTCACATTTCTGAAGCACTAGAAAATCCAAACAGGACACTCCACTTCCACAGCAAATGTTCCAAATGATACATCCCAAAATAAAATGTAAATATGAAATTTTTCCAAAAGAAGATCCAAAAAGAAGCTTTGATCACATCCACACTACCATCCAAACCCTGAAAACTCAATTAAAGAAATATCTTGAGAACTTCAAAATATAAAATACAAAGAAAAACATTCCAATTTCCTTTAACAAAAAACCCCCACACAAATGGGATGAAATGTAGCTCCGAAAATGAAGCTTTTAAAGATTGCTCTTCTGGGCCTACAAAATGAAAGCATCAGAAACAAATTAATTTACACTTTGTTAATTCTAACCCCAACGATACTGAAATCCCTTAATTACTGAAGATTCACCCCTTATATGTCCAAGAGGCACACTAGAAATGAAAAACGAGACCACCAATATGTTGCAGCTAGTATACCATTTTCTGCAAAAACCAGAAAAAGATTCTTTATTTATACTGTATGTGTACGGTCATAAATATATAAATAAACCTATTATTAGAGCATTTATTGCAATTTTTCTTTGTTAATAAAGACATACGTAATTGTTTATCTATGTGTACTTGTAATACATTTAATGAGAAAAACATCTTTATTTTTTACTATAATACATATACTATTGTATAACCCTATTTGTATGTAGTTACACATAAAATAGGCTCTGTTATATATAGATGTGAATGATATATTTAATGTAATTAGATTTCTTGTTTAGTTATACAATGTGTAATAATCTTTTGTACTCGTAGAATTTGAGTTAGTATCATATGTCATAAGTTTTTTACTTTTCAATAAACCACAAAACAAATTGAAGCTAATACTTATTATTGAACTTATATTTTTTAATTTTAAACTCTCAAACAAAAATAATATTGTTAAATTATTAAATAATTGAATCAATAATTAACTAACAAAATTGTCTTAATGAGGGTGTTAAAATATTTTCTCTGACTCCATACCAATTTCAGATTGGATAAATTTAAAACTGATATTTGATTGGTTATCAAACTTCTGATGTATACAAAATCAAAATCAAAACATTTGGTTTTCGCAAAACAATTTGGTCAATTGAACTGTCAAAATTAAGGGGAATATTATCAAGGAACGGCGTTAACATTATCGCCGCTTTAGCGGCAGTTTTCTGCCGCTAAAGCGGCGATAATTTTAACCCATTCCTTGATAATATGCCCCTAAATTTTTAAAGAATTTTAAAAAATGTGTTAAAGGAGATGTTACTATTCCTGTTCGGAAAGGCGAAGAGTTGCCTCCTGAGGGTACTCCAACATGTATAATTACAGCTGAGAATGATTTGAATTCATGTCTGTGGTTGAGAATGGATGCGAATTACAGAGGATGAGGGGGCATTGTGTTTCCCTAGGTATGGAAATTTTAATACCAGAATCTTAGATCATTTAAGGAGAAAATGTATGAAATGAAGCCATCACTTCAACCTATGCATATGAATATTTACAAATGTGGGGAAAAGTTGCAAGGGAGAAAGAGAAGGAAAAGTATCCGTAGGAGAGCAGGAAGAGCAATGTAAAATTATGCAAATGCTCAATGGGATGAAGAGCAATATAGATGGAGAAAGGGAAATTTTGAGGGAACCAGATTATATCTAGGTCTGACAGCAGAGGATAAAGAAAAGGATACAAATGCAGTTTAAAGAGAAGATGAATATTCAGATACTGGTTCAGGAGACGAAATATTGGAAGAAATGATGTCATCCCGACCACCTCCCTTGACCTATACAGATCCGGTAGAGCTAAGCACTAGTGTGAGTCAGACTGTGCCTACTGCACCAGTACAGCCAGAATTAGCTTCAATTGAAAGACCTTTACAGGTTTTGTAAATTGCCCCGTCAGTAATAAGACGACCAATAACTGTGGTCCCCATTGACACTGACCCAGTTGTGTCATGACTAACCAATACCTCACCACCTGAGATTGAATGAAGCCCAGAGGTAATAATGACTTCAGTTGCCAAAGTACCTACTACCCAGAACACACAGCTGGTGCTGTGGAGACCTCAACAAAACTTAAAGGATTTGATAGATGGAGGAGTAACTTAGGGGCATATTATCAACACAGGCAATAAAATTATCGCCGCTTTAGCGGCAGTAAACTGCTGCTAAAACGGCGATAATGGGCTTGATAATATGCTCTATGGAATTCCAATTGAAGCCCATGTTAGATGTCTAACATGGGCTTCAATTGGAATTCCAAAGAGCATTTTATTCGCCTGTCTTGATAATATGCCCCTTAGGTCTTTATGACCCCATTAAATTCTAGCGATTTTCCTGGAAATATAGTTGGTGGATTACTACCTTGAATTGAGAAATTCACAAAGGAAAGAAGGGCAGAAGTTGCAGAGTCCCCGAAGGGTGCAGAAATTAAAATGGATAAACCTTTAGACATCCCAAACTGAAAATAAATCTAGCGGAATGAATCAGAGAATGTTTGGATTTTAATCATTTGGAACAATACGAAAGACCTGAACTGACCTTTTTATGTAAGGAGATTACTCGCAGGGCAGCAACCACACACAACTATTGGCAGGAGTAGCAAAAAATATGATGTTGATCTCACTAATAATGTGAATTTACATTGCAATTATCAAGTTGAATGGGATGATCAGACTATTGAAAATTTGAGAGCGTCTGGAATGCGAACTCACATTACTGAATTAATTAAATATGTTCACAGATGGAAGGATGTGGAGAAGCTAGAGCTTAGGTGGGCAAAGAAGCATGAAAAGAAAAAGAGGGAAACTGAAGTGAGGCAGGATGAAGCAGGAGCGGTGGCAGAGTACCCATTGAGAGAAGTAGTGGGGGGTACCTATGTACATGTTCCATGGAATAGAGGTGATCTGACTGCATTTACAATTTTCCAAAGCGGAGAGAGAAAGCAGTGCAGTGGTATGATCAGGTGGAAAGGTTTATTAAAATATCAAAGGTGTTTCAGAAAGACTTGGAAATGTTCTTTGGCATTGTAGTTCCAGCAAATTTGTGGTCTGCAAGTAAATCTCTATGCAATGGCCAAAGGCTGAACCCCCAGGTGAAAAAAGAGAAAAGGGAACAAGTGCTTCGTCACCTTTAGTGATGGAGAAATACAAGGCAATGATAACTTTCCTAAAAGGGAAGATTCCTCATAAGGATACTGCTGAGTCAAAAATTAAAAGAACTACTCAGAAACCAAACTAAACTGTTCATGAATACTTGAATACTATGGGAGGTTGTTCCAGGTTTTCAAACAGCATAGTGGAAGTGAATATCCTGAAGAGATGTACATGGGAGATTTTGTGTCACAGTTTTGGGATTGGAGCCTGAGATTAGTTCGCATATGACAGAGAATGCCATTTGTTGGCAGTCAAAATCATTAGAGGATATTCTCTGATATGCAGAGTACTGCAGTGACGGATTGGATACAAAACAGAGAACACTTAAGAAAAAGTTTATGTTAGAACAGTCGAAGTTGGCTTAAAAAGTATTTCAAGTTCCATCGCTGGCTGGAGGTAAACGCATGATGCAGAGTTGTTTCCCCGCAAGCAGGGTTTGTGACAAATTCAAAAGAAATGAAAGTGCATCAGGGACGAGGTAGAGGTGTTCTTACAGGTGTGGGATCAGGAACCAATTTTGTCACTTTAAAGAAGTTTACTGCTTGTCACATTTGCAACAGGGTGGGGAATTGAAAGTGAGAATGTCGATTTAATCCCAAAAATATTACAGGGCAAGTTCAAACTTCACAGGGAATGGCAGTTAAAAGGGTGCAAGTACGTCAGTTTCAAAATCAGTTGCAGGGCCAGAACAAAAGGACTTCTGGGGTGTAAGGACAAATGGGAAATCCTCAAATGAATATGAACCATTTACCAAAATTAAATCCTAATCAAACTCAAAACGCTATACCACAACTCCAGACTTTGAATCAAGAAATGCTAGGACAATTTCCTTTGTTTGAATTGGAGGAGTCTGGATCTGAAAATTCACAATGACGGTAACTGTGAGAGGAAGACGACTGTGTACTTGGAATGGAAATTCTAGACTTACCTCTCTCAGGAAGAAATATCCATGTAGTTGGAGTCACCAATTAACAAATGTCAAATCCAAAGTCAGAAGAGGACCCTATCAGAATTGGGACATTTGAGGAAAAACATACATTTGTAGTTAGTGATTCTAGCCCTGTGAAACTATTATTGCACACCGGATGGTGTTACATTTCAAACCAACAATGAGGATGTTGATTTTAAATTAATTGAACAAAACACTGAATTGGGGATATTCACCATGTTGACAGCTGCCGAATTACCAGAGGATCTCAGAATTACAGTAAATACTTAGGTTTGGGATTTTACAGGAAATTATATTGGACTCATAAAAGGTGTAGAACTAGTCCATGTTCAAATAAAGCCAAATTCAGTTTTCCCAAGAACAGCACTATATTAATTGTCCACTGAAACAACTACTGGGATACAACTAAGCCTGGGCATAAAACCACTCTGCTCGTGGAGCTTGCAGAATTCGGCAGAATGCAGAGTTACTAATAAACGCTGCACTCTGCAACGGAGCAGTTTTTTTCATGTTGGGGCACTTGAGATGTCCTTTTTCTCGTGTGGGAGCAATTTGCTGGGCGCTCGCGATTGCCTTCTAGATTTCCTTAACATTCTGGAGTGCCACGAGATTTGCTAGCTGACCGCACGCTCCAGCAAGATTTTTTATGGTTGCTAACACCTCTTTTGGCTTCGCCAGTGCTTCCGGTGGATGTTTTGTGAATAGGCAGTTAAGAATGCGTACGATCTACTGTGGCTGCAATCTGGGGAAGATTCTCTACTCAAGAGGCATCAACATTTTTGTGAAATAATGATTTGGAGAAGAAACCTCCTCAAATGTACCTTTGGCTTTTTGTGCAAGGAGTCCTTTTAAAAAAAAACTTTTTTTTCAACAGGAAGGAAATGCCCCAGAGTGGATTTGGAGCTGGAAGGACTTCTCTTTGTGTCTGCTGAATATATACCATTTGATTCAAGGTTAAAAAACAGTTGTATAAGGGTTTTGTTTGCTTGATAGAGGGCATGCACCAGGATTTATTTCTTTTTTTATTCGATTTTTTTACATTCATTGTGGTTGATTCGCCTGCAGTTTCTGTAGGAGTCTAGCTATTTTTGCATGCAATTTTTCTTATATTGTGAAGGAAAAATGTAGCACAGTTTAGTACATTTTCTGCATGTTTTCTAAAACATTTGAAATAATTTTTTGATTATCTATGTGGCCTAGTCTGCCAATGGGCCTTCCAGCCAGCGTGCCCAGTACTAGTCATGGGTGTGTGAAATAACTGTTTCTGTGGTGTCTGTTGAATTGAAACATCCTTTAGGCCATAGATAGCATTGGATTAAAAAACAAAATGTGTTTCTTTTTTGTAGTATTTCACTTTTTTTTCCCTGCAAACAGTGTATATGTGGGTTAATGCCTTTGGAGGATGTGTGTTGTTGTAAACATGTTTAGATCCATTAGTTTTTGTTTTTGGCATTGCTGAATTAGTGCTGTGTTATCTGTGTTACCCTGCCTCCTTTGTCTCACCAGTGTGTGTGTCTTTTTTCCATAGGCCACTATTTGCCTTTGTTCCCCATGCTATGTGCCCAGGAGCCATTTTGTATAATCAGTGTCAATAGGCCTGCATGTGTTCTTTGTTTTACAGGTCTCCTGCTGGTTGTTGTGACCATGTAGCTGGTGGCCATTCTGTGTAGCCACCCAGTGTGGTTTTGCCATTAGCCTGCCTGTCTTCTTTGTTGTGTCCATGCCTTTGCTGGTTATTGTTGTTGTGACCATGTGACTGGCAGCCATTTTGTGTAGGCAACCAGTGTGTTTTTGCCATAAGTCTGCACGTGTTCTTTATTTCCCATGGCCATGCTTTCTTTCTGGTTGTTGTTGTTGCTATGCATGTAATTTTTCTTTTTTTATACAGGAAAATTGTTGCATAGTCTAGTACATTTTCTCCATGTTTTTTAATACATGTGCAATATTATTTTAATTTACTAAGTTGCCTTGTCTGCCAATGGGCGTTACAGTCAGTAGGCCCAGTACTAGTCATTAATGCATGAAACAACAAACAACTATTTCTAAGGTGTTTGTTGAGTTGAAACATCATTTGGCCATGAATGGCATTAGATTAAAAGACATAATGTGTTTTTTGTGGTATTTCATGTTTTTTGCCCTGTTAATTTTTGTTTTTGGCATTGATAAATTAATGCTGTGTTCTCTGTGTTACTATGCCTCCTGTGTCTTGGACAGAGTGGGTTTGTGTGTTTTCCATAGTCAACCTTTTGCCTTTGTTCCCCATGCAATGTGTCCAGAGGCCATTTTGTATAGTCGGTGTCCATATGCCTGAACGTGTTCTTTGTTTTCCAGGCCTCCTGCTTGTTGTAGTAACCACGTGGCTGGCAGCCATTTTGTGTAACCACCAAGTATGCTTTTGCCATAGGCCTACATGTCTTCTTCGTTGTGGCCATGCCTTCTTGCTGGTTGTTGTTGTTGTGATCATGTGACTGGGGGCAATTTTGTGGAGGCAGCCAGTGTGCTTTTGTCATAGGCCTGCATGTGTTCTGTGTTTCCAGGGCTCCTGCTTGTTGTTGTGACCATGTGGTTGGTGGCCATTATGTGTTGGAAGCCAGTGTGGTTTTGCCATAGCCTTGCATTTGTTCTTTGTTTGTGGCCATGCCTCCTTTCTGGTTGTTGTTGTTTTGCATGTAATTTTTCTTTATTAGTACAGGAAATGCCTTTGGAGGATGTTTGTTTTCTTAAACATTCTTAGCCCTGTTAATTTTCGCTTTTGGCATTGCTGAATTAATGCTGTGTTCTCTGTGTTACCATGCCTCCTTTGTCTGGTCAGAGTGTGTGCGTGTGTGTGTGTGTGTGTGTGTGTGTGTGTGCCATAGGCCACCATTTCCTTTGTACCTGATGCCATGTGGTAAGGGGCCATTTTGTATAGTCAGTGTCCATAGGCCTGAATGTGTTCTTTGTTTTCCGGGCCTCCTGCTTGTTGTTGTGACCATGTGGCTGGCGGCCATTTTGTGTAGCCAACCAGAGTGCTTTCGCCATAGGCCTGCATGTCTTCTTTGTTGTGGCCACGATTTCCTGATGGTTGTTGTTGGTGTGACCATGTGACTGGTGGCCATTTTGTGTAGGCAGCCATAGGCATGCATATGTTCTTTATTGTGACAATGCCTCATTGCTAGCTTGCTGTTTCACATGTGGTCAGTAGCCATTTTGTGATGGCAGCCAGTGTGCTTTGCCATAGGCCTGCATGTGTTTTTAAGTTTTTTAATGTAACATATTTTTGTTTTAATTTTAATTTTAATTTTGTAATTCTTAAAAATTTTATTATGTTTTTAATTTTAATTTCTGTTTCACATACCTTGCCCTGTAAAGGTATGCATTGTAAAGGCGTATAAGTGGCTGTAAAGCCATACATTCCCGAGAGGGACCCTGAAACCTGCTCCCTCTTGTACCCAGCAGAAAGAAGTGTTTTTTAATTTCAATGTTTCAAAATTTTTATTAATATATTTTTTTCATTTAACTTTTAAAATTTAGTTTAGGGTCTTATTTATGACAAAGTCGCCTTTTTGCGCCGCACTGCGTGACAAGGAAAGGGCAGGAATGTGCCATATCGAAGGCAATAAGGCCTATTCCTGTACTTTTCCTTGAGCTGTTGCCCTTTTGGAATTCTAGCGCCAACGCAGGCACCCTTGCATCTTGGTGCGAGGGTGTCTGCGTTGTATGCAGGATTGTTTTTGTGCAGGAATGGACACCTTCTTGCACAAAAACAATCCTGAGAGGCACATTCCTCTTTCTATGTGTGCTGCAGAATGCCAATAAATAGGAAAAAGAAAAAAACAAAAAGAAATAGAGATATTTTTCCTTGTTACACCTCCCATGTGAAGGTTTAAGATTTTGGCTTCTTCTGCAGGTTTACAAGTTCTTGTAAATCTGGGGATGTGGCTAAATCCATGGGAGTTGTATGGGAGCGAACATGCAACACTCATGGAACACTTTCCCAGGGCAGAGTAACACAAAAAAGCAATTTGCTCTGCATTGCATTACTCCAGATTTTTGGAGCCATGCAAATTGGATTTGTGTGGCTTTAAAAATTCTGGGGCTCATTTATGAGCCCCTGCGTCACTTTTGCGCCGCCGGTGCGTCACTTTTTGTGACGCATCAGTGGCAGAAAACATGCGCCATGTTGCGCAATATTTACAAAGTGACGCATCTAGGTAGCTGCATCACTTTGTAAACCCCTGCGCCACATTATATCTGCGCCAGGTATAATGTATGCAAGGGGGGCGTTTTGACGCAACAAAGGGTCGTAGAAGTGACGCAGTGAAATCTACGAGATTTCACTGCGCCACTTCTAGTGTGCAACTGCGTCAATTTCTTGCGTCTGCCTCACAGCAGGCGTAAGACTGACGCAGGCCCTTTCACATGGGGCTTGCCCCATGTGAAAGGACACATTGCTGGAGTTGCGTCACTTTTGTGACACACTCCAGCGATGCGTCACTTTTGCGCCTACAGATACGTCAGAAATACTGACGTATCTGTGACTCCTTGCGACATGATGCGTCATACTGTAAATATGACGCATCACTGGAGTCGCAGGGAGGGCGCAGTGAAAAGTGGCGCATCACTGTTTTCACGCAGTGATGCGTCACTTTTCATAAATGAGGCCCTTTGTCTTTAGGCTTGCTTCGCTTGTGCTCTACTTTACAAGGTGCAACAGTGACCCAAACTGTCTCATAAATAGGCCCCCAAATGTACTTAAATCAGCATGCATAACCTGCTGCGTTTGGGGCACTGACTGCTTGATATAAGTACCTGCTGTTCTTCTCCCTCAATGGCTGCCTGTCAGTAACATAAGACCTGCAAAGTTTATTTGGCAGATTTTGAAAAAATACAAGCAACGCAGCGCAGCATCCAAAGAGGCAGTGATGTGTTGCTTGACAGGGTGTGAGCAGGAGAGCACCATATCTCCGGCGATATGTTTCTCTCCTACCCTTTCCCTAGCAACAACGCTGATTTTAGCTGTCAAGCGCCACGCACACACCTTAGCGCCATAGCGTTAGGGTGTGTGCGTGAGTGTAGCATAGGTTTTTAACAGGAAGGGTACTCTTCCTGTACAAAATACTATGCCTAGAAAAGTTTAAAAGCATTTCCCAATTTGTATGTGTGCTGCACAGTGCAGCACACATGCAAAGTCGGAAAAGAAAGCAGAAATAAAAACATTTCTCCTGTTAGCACTTCCTTTGAAGTGGAGTTAACTTTTGGAGCCAAACCAGGTTCACAATTCTTTATAGATATGGGCTTGCGTCAAAAGGCATGGATGGTTGCATGGGAACACCCATGTACCACCTATTTAACTCCGCTTTGGCATTAAGTAACGCAAAGCAGTGTTTTGCGCTGCTTGGCGCTACTTTTAGGATTCTTTTGAGCACAACACAAGTTTTGCACTGGAAAGGTAATTCGAGAAAAACCATTTTGTGCTGGCTTGCCAATTCATATAATAATATCTTTATGATGTGTGTGTCTGTGTGTGTGTGTGTGTGTGTGTGTGTGTGTGAGTGCGTGCATGCATGTGTGTGTGTGTGTGTGCGTGCGTGCATGTGTGAGTAGGTATATATATATATATTACCTACTGGCAGTCGCCAGTAGGTAGTTATAGTTAGGACCTATTTTCCATAGGAAATCCGCAACATTCTATTTGGAATAACGTTGGTGCCGATTGACGAATCTTTGAGAAATTTTCCAAACTTTTGGCCAGCTCCGGTCCGCTCCTATCCTGATAATTTAACGGTGATTCGTAAAGCGGGGGCCGAGAAAAACAGGGGGTCCCAAAACATGTTTTCCCCATGTATTTTCCCGTAGGACCTGTTGACGCAGCTACAGCCCGAACTGCTGAACGGAATTACACCAAATTTGGCAAAGAGGTAGTCCTCAGTTCAGACTCATGCCTTTTGCTTAAATGGTGTAAATCCGTTCAGTAGTTCCTGAGAAAATTAGAGTTAAAAAGATAGATATATCTGGGCGGAGCCTAATCACACATCCCATCGTGAGATCTGATTGGCTGTCAGTACTTCATCCAAGAAGTGTTGGCAGCCATCTTGGGACCAATATACATGATAGCACCTCATTAAAAAGCATTGCAGTTAATAGAAGGTTTTAAGACTTTAGTTACATTATAAATCATTTGTTGATGGTACCATACTCATTTTAGGAATTGTGGTGTGTTCTAAGGTGATTTTACCATGTGAAAAAGCCTTCTGCTGTGATATCATGAATCATGTTTGAGAGAAAACTATTTTCTCATGCTTTTCCCACAGAGGTTTGGAAGGTGTTCTATAAACTAAACTGAGAGCATATTTACTGTAAATTCACATTATCTTTCTCAGTGAGAATGAAGTCTGACATTCTCAGTAAAACATGTACATCCAACAAGGGCAGAGACTGTCAGTTGATTCCTTTGTGTTCTACTGCAGCTTCCCAGAGTGTTCTAAAGAACAACTAGAGTGCTAACACTCCTACTTATGACACACGTATTGCACACCTGAAGCCATCTTGATTGGAATAAAGTGGTAACTCTTAAAACATTTAATTTAAAAAGGAACAAAATAGGGGGGTCATTTTGCCATAGAAAGTATGATTAGTGCTGCAGAAAGAAAAATTAGGGCACATTTTGAGTGACTTCTCAAATCCTCTTCTATTTCATTAAAAGATTCTGACATGCAGTCTGAAACATGCACTTTGAATACCAGCAGCAGACTTCCCTGGTGAGCAGTAGCTTTACTACAGTGATCTAATGAGCAACTAGAGTGCTAACATTCAGAATTTATGGCAAATATGTGACACATCTGAATGTCTTCTTGATGGAATCAAAGTAAAAAACTGAAAGTATTTCCTACTGAGAAGACTGCAGTAAATGAGGGAATTAGGAAACTTCATAACAAATAAATCTCCCAAGATGGCCACCAGAGACAAAAGAGCCCAAATGTAGCCCAAATATCACCCAGATGTAGCCCAAGTACAGCCCAATGACAGAATGTCTAGGAGTGTTCTAACGAACAACTAGAGCGCTAACAGTCTTACTTATGACAAAAGTATGGCACACCTGAAGCCATCTTGATTGGAATAAAGTGGTAACACTTAAAACATTTAATTTAAAAAGGAACACAATGAGGGGGTTCATTTTGCCATAGAAATTATGATTAGTGCTGAAGAAAGAAAAATTAGGGCACATTTTGACTTCTCAAATCCTCTTCTATTTCATTAAAAAATGCTGATATGCAGACTGAAACATGCACTTTTAATACCAGCAGCAGACTTCCGTGGTGAGCAGTAGCTTTACTACAGTGATCTAATGAGCAACTAGAGTGCTAACATTCAGAATTTATGGCAAATATGTGACATATCTGAATACCTTCTTGATGGAATCAAAGTAAAAAACTGAAAGCATTTCCTACTGAGGAGACTGCAGTAAATGAGGAAATTAGGAAACTTCATTACAAATAAATCTCCCAAGATGGCCACCAGAGACAAAAGAGCCCAAATGCAGCACAAATATCACACATATGTAGCCCACATGTAGCCCAATGACAGAAGTGTGCAAAACACTTATTTTTTGTGTATTTGCAGTATTATATAGTGCAGACTTGTCAGGTATTGGAGTGCTTTACATGAGCATTGGTTACATCACACAAGATCAAATTCATTTTGGTTGTAGACATGGGGGGCCCGATTCACAGAACTAACTTAAGACAAAATCCTAAACTTACTACAATTTTGGTATTCACAGAAGGCACTTACTCATTTTGGTATTCACAGAAGGCACTTACTCATTTCGGTATTCACACAAGTTAGGAGTCCTAACTTTAGGACTCCTAAATGCCTTCTGTGAATACCGAAAGTCTTAAAATTAGGATTTTTCTCAGTTTAGTAGTAGTATAGTTAGGACTCCTAACTTTAGGACTCCTAAATGCCTTCTGTGAATACCGAAAGCCTTAAAATTAGGATTTTTCTCAGTTTAGTAGTAGTATAGTTAGGACTCCTAACTTTAGGACTCCTAAATGCCTTCTGTGAATACCGAAAGTCTTAAAATTAGGATTTTTCTCAATTTAGTAGTCCTAAATCTAAACAGAGGCAACAATTTGACTACACTGGGCAGGCAGGAAGGGCAGTGGCAACAAATCAACAATACAGGACTGGCAAGAGAGGCTGTGGCAATATAATAGACCATTGTGGGCAGAAGGAAGAGGCAGTGGTAGTACAACCATACATGCCAACAGACCCGTTTCAGGCAGGAAACGTCCAATGTTTTTAAGCTCAAATGGGCTTTATTTGATCTGTCTCCTGTCTACAATCTCCTCTTTTTCAATGTAACTCAAAGGGGAAAATCAATACCCCATTTGTTTTTCAAAAGCTCCCTCTTACCAAGTTCAAAATGTTCGCAAGTATGGTACATTGGATCATGGTAGGCAGGAGGAATTGGGGTAGGGACATGGACTCGGATAACAGAGGACAGGAGGGACATGGAGAGGTGCACCAAACTGACCCTACGGGGCAGGCATCAGGGTTTGTAGCAGCACAATACACCACACAGGGCATGCGGGACGGGAGTGCAGCACAACAATCCATAGAAAACAATAGGGAGGGGACAGGACCATGCACTTGCACAACAGAGAACAGAGGGGAAAGAGGCAATGGTAGGTAGCTGACCATAATGGACAGACAGGAGAGAAAGCTGCAGCATAACAGACCATAAAGGGCAGGAAGGACGGATCAGGGGCATTACAATGGAACAGACAAGCCAGGAGGGAGGGAATAGGGGTCTGCACATGGAATCATAGGGCTGGGGGCAATGGTGGCAGGGCAGGAGCAGCAAGATGACCATGGAGGTCAGGCAGGATGGGCACTAGAAACAAGACACACCATGGAGAGCAACAGTGAGACTATGACGGCATACACACAGACCATGGAGGGAAGATGGGAGGGGGTCAGGGGCAGCTAGCTGACAACACAGGGAAGGTGGGAGGGGCCATGACAGCACAGAAGACCATGCATGGCAAGCGGGAGGGTTAGTGGCAGCACAATGGTTATGATGGGCAAGAAGGAGGGTGCAGGGGCATGCACAAAGGACCATGGAGGATAGAAGGGAGGGTCAGGAGCTGGGCACAGACAAGAGAGTTCAGAGGAAGGTGCCTCACAACAGACCGCGCGGGGCAATCAGGAGGAGCAGTTGCAGCACAACAGACCAGGGAGGGCAGAAGGGTGTGGCAGTAAAATGGACCATGGAGGACAGGAGGAAGGGGATAGGGGCATGGCATGTGGACAGGCAGGGTGGAGATGGCAGGGACAGGTTACAGTCATCAGGGTCATAAAGACAGCCTAGGTGGAGTGGCACAGATGCTCAAACAGGATCCCCCAAACCCCCAGATAGACTCACATATACTAATAGGGGAACTTACACTGGAAACAGGTACCGAGGATCTAGATAGCTTAGCATTACCCCATGAAACACTGTCTTCCCAGCTGAATTCTGTGGAAGGTGCTGACCTGGGTAGCCCGCCCCACCCAAAGATAAAGAAAATGACTATATTGTCCTGGAATGTCGCGGGCTTGTTAAATAAGTTAAATTGCACAGAGTGGGGATTTTTGGTGGACCACAAGGACATTTGTATCTTTCAGGAGACTTGGGCCAGGGAGGAACATCCCAGAGAGGGCTTTGCAACTTTTTACATCCCTGCTAGGTGGGCTGGCAGAGGGCGGCCGTCAGGTGGTCTTGCAATTTGGGTAGCCACCCATTTGGGCTGTACAGCAGAGATCAAGTCCACGCACTCTCCAGACCTTCAGTGTATATTTCTTAATTGGCCTAATGCTTATAAACTGGCCATTGTGAATGTGTATTCTCGCTCGGTCGGTTTGAACATGGACTCGCCCACTATAACTGAATTGTTACACTGTATTAGCTCACTTCCTGGCAGTTGTCGCCTTCTTGTGGCAGGAGACGTCAATTGCCAGTTTGAGCCGTTATTGGGAATGAGTGAGGGTGCCCTTATGGCCGAGGACGACCATTGGGGGATTCCACCATGTCAATCACCATGCTTAAAATTGTGGTCTCCTCTAGCGGTTCAGATTATGTCGTTCACACATTTGATTTATTCCAAGGGCCGACAGTGACCACAATGCTCTTTGCCTGGATATGGTGCTCCCTGGCCCGAATACAACTCCTATTCCAGAAATGGAAGATTTGGGGGAAGGAACGTTAGTTTTATCTAACAACAGGCGGAGGGTAAAATGGGGCAAAATAGTAGATTCATCACAAAAACTAGTAAAAATGTATGACTTGGTCTACCCACGACTCATAGAGGTAGATAGCCTGATTAGCCAACCCAAGTCTATAGAATATAATGAAAAATTGGGTTCTATTCATGCAGATTTAGTTACTGGGCTAGGAGATGTCTTTAATCCCCTGGCACCCAAAAGGAAGAATAAGTCTCCCGTATCAGCCTGGTATAACTCTGCATGTAGAAAAGCCAAGACTGAGTTGATTCTTGCAATCAAGTCTGATATCGAGAAAAATAAAATACATCATCTTAGACGGCGCTATAAAGAGGTGATGGCACATGCAAAGAGAGAATGGGACTGGGACAGGTGGCAAAATTTAACACGGCTCTGGATTTAAGAGATGCACGCAGCTTCTGGTCCATAATAAATACTGGGTCAGGGGACCCTAAAGCTGCAGTAGATCCAAACATTGATGCCTCGATCTGGGAGTCCCACTTCAAGGCTCTCTATTGTGAAGAACCTTGCTCACAAATTCCCATTGATATAAAAGACTTAAATGCACAACATGAACCTTTACAGTTTATGCTGGGTGAAGTGAAGGTTTAGATAGACTGCCTGGGGATTTATTTCAGCATGAACCTGAGATCTGGGCTCCTTACTTACTTATTCTCTTTGATGCAATTTCTAGGGGTATGGAGATTCCCTGCACATGGCTGGGAGTGGAGATAGTCCGAATTTTTAAAAAGGGTTCTCCCCTGCTCCCAGCCAACTACAGGCCAATAAGTTTGACTGATGTCCCTCAAAAACTTTTTGCACGCCTGGTATTGGACCATCTTTTGGATTGGATGGAGGATAATAAGGTTTTAAGTCCATTGCAAGCGGGGTTCAGGAGGAACACATCTACCATGGACCAAGTCTTTCGCCTTATTCTCCTTTACTGGAAAACGGCAAAGATAGAGGGTGGCAGCCTCTACATGGTTTTTGTGGACCTAAGGACCGCGTTCGATTTAGTCCCAAGGAAGAAACTGTGGCTGGTTCTTCAGGAGTTGGGTGTTCCATCACAAATCTTGCATACATTAATAAGGCTCCATGATGGGAACTTTGCCCAGGTCAGATGCGGAAGGAATGGGACATTGTCATCTAGGTTCCCGATTGGCAGAGGGGTGAGACAGGGTTGTGTCTTAGCACCAACCCTGTTTTGCCTTTATGTCAATGGTGTAATTTCGCATCTTGACAGTGTCCCCAATAATGACGCACCAAGGTTGGGGGGCAGGCGGGTACCGGCAATCATGTTTGCTGATGACACCCTCTTGCTCTCCAAATCCCCTATGGGGATACAGCGGATATTGGATGGGTTTGGGGAGTTTTGCAGCTCTAGGGGTCTCGTGATAAACGCTGACAAAACCAAGTTTATGATATTCAATCCTACGGCTTCCAAACGCTTAAACCCGACCCCCCCTTGCCTGTAAGGTTGGAAAGGGTTAACACGTTTCAGTATCTCGGGGCAACACTACATGAAAACCTTTCACGGGGTCCACAACAAGCAAAATCCCGTTTAAAGTTGTCCCAACTGGTGGGTGGTATCCTGAAGGTTTCAAATTCATCTACATTTAAGCCAGTAAGTCCAGCTCTGGAGATTTATAAGACTCAAGCCAGGGCTGCAGCACTATATGGTGGACTCTGCCTGTCCCGAAATCTCTAAATTGGAATACAATTATGTTAGACGGCTATTGTCACTCCCACAAAGTACTCCACTCTTTCCGCTAAGACTAGATCTGGGTCTCCTACCCATAGGAGATGAATTAGCATTGAAACCACTCAGGTTCTGGCACAGGCTATGGACCACTGCGGAACTGTCATGCAATAGACAGGAGCTAAAGGAGGTATTGAGCCGTTGTAACCCAGATAAAATACCTTGGCTGGCTTTTGTTAAATGAGAATTCCTACGTCTGGGCGTGACATGTGGAGTGACCCGGAGAGGGGATGTTTAGAGTTATCCCGCAGGACCTTGGCAGGCCTCCTTAAGGAGAAGAGCCTGAATTCGGCGCTATGCACTCCTAATGGTGGCACTCTCACTGTATCTTTTTTGGCTTTTAAAAGTTCCTATAAATTTGAGGATTTTATGGATATTGTTTTTCCAATTCTAGCAAGAAAACTTTTTATTCATTGGAGATATGGTACTCTCCCTCTTAAAGTTTTTACTGGCAAATGGTCAACTGCAACAGACACGATCTGTACAGGCTGTAATTGCAGTACGGAAGATGAAATGCATGTGCTCTTCTTCTGTCCTGCCTATAGTAAGCATAGGAAGTACTGGCTGATCCCTCTATGTAGAAACCTAGGCTTCAGAAACTGCATACAATCATTTAGAATCTTAAAGACCAGTACCTTGAATTCTGTTGTGTTTGCAGTAAGCAAGTTTTTGACAGCCATGTGGATGAGAAGACGAAAACTAATGTCTAGTTAACGTAAACTAGGGAATTGCATTAATATGGACACTACTCTTGATTTGTAATTCGCAATCCTACGGACCGTTTTGATGTGAGTTTATACCCATTTGTATATAATGTTAATGGTTATACTGTTGAAAACTAATGTCTAGTTAATGCAAACTGGGGATTGTATAAATATGGATATTATTTTTATCTGCAATCTGCAATCCTATGGATTGTTTTTATGTGAGATCATACTTATTTGTATATAATGTTAATGGTTACACTGCTGTATCTTTTATGGCCTACAATGGCCGAAATAAAGAATTTTTGGATTGGATTGAATTGGATTGGTTACAGTCATCTGACAATGCTAGGCAGATGGGAGGGGACTGGCAGCTCAACAGAACACTCAGAGTAGATCGGAGTGGCAGGTCCATGGACCTTAGAATTGGGCAATGGAGGGCAGGAGGAGTGGACTGGTACATCATGCTAAATGGAGGGCAGGGGCAGCACATCAGACCATGCATGGCAGGAGGGAGGAGGCTAGTCCATGGATTCAGACAACAGAGGATAGGGAGGAGGTGGATGGGGCAGCAAGCTAACTGTTCAGAGAAGGTGGGTATTAGGAACTTTATTGTTTTTAAAATGTGTGTCTGTGCAAACTACTTAAAATATGAACAAGTATGCAGCATAATCTCACTTTTATTCAGGAAGAAGAGGACGTTTGTGACTGTGACTCCACCCCCCCATCGCAAAATGTAATGCCCGTGAAAATGGTAGGTGGACGCAGTGTTATATAGAACATAGTCCTGATATAAGATGAACCGGGGCGTGAAATATAATATGCAATACATTGTGCGCAATGACAGATTCATTGGAGAGCGCGAGATAGCACAGGCACTAGCGCGTGCTATGCGATATGCGCCTTGGAGTGTAATATGCACAGGGCAGTGTGGTGTAACCTAACTAGTCTCTAAAGTTGTAATATAAAATATGTGCTGGGGAGTGTAACGTTGCATATGCACTGTGACAAAGATATGGATCCCAGATTGTAATATGTATGGCATAGCGCTGTGCATTATAACATAGGCATCGAGGAAGGCACGTTAGATGGGGCAATATAACCCGTGCGAAGGCAAGTGTGGCATGACATATTCACGGGGTGGTGTTACAGTGCACATGGGCTAGAGAGTGTCATAGCATACACACTAGCTGGTGGAATACAACACAGAGGTGTGAGGCACTCGGCGGGCACTGGTGGGTGTAACACAGCATTGGGCTCAGCCAGGAGCACGCTGTGACTCTCAAGTGAGGTTCGTCTCCTTTAAAGAGAGTAAAATAAAAAGTATTACACATCCGGCAGTGGATGTGTGTTTTATTAACCGTGAGGGGGGTTTCTTGCATAGTTTGGTCGAATTTTTGTCGAATCCCCTTTGAATGGCTTGGTGTGCATGTATATTAAATGTGCCCGTCAATAGCTACCCATGTTTGTATAAATAAACGACAAGGGTGTCTACTTGGAGAGTACCCACCGGTGGGGGCGGCGGGATTAGGCACGGTAGGGCGTCAGACACGTCAGAGCTTCACTAGCGGTGTAAATACATTCCATGTGGATTCATTCTATGCATAGTCGCCTTTTAATGAATATCACGCAAATCGTCATGGTGATAGGTACATACGGTTTGTCCAGCATGTCCTAGGTGTTTCTATAAATATATATATTTTTTTAAATAATAAAAAACAAAGGCTGGCCCCGGGGGATGGGGTCCCCGGGGCCATAAGTGGCCTGAGGAGGGGGGCAACGCAGCCCCCTCCTAAAGAATTAATCAAAAAAAAAAAGGCCATGACCCGGGGTTTGGGGTCCCCGGGGCCGATTAAGGACTTGGGAGGGCCAAATAATTTTTTTTCAACAAAAAAAATTAGGGTGCAGGCCCTGGGGGATGGGGTCCCCAAGGGCCAGTAAATTAGAAAAAGAAGGGGGGCCACACAGCCCTCCTTCTTAAAAAAATAAAATAAATAAAAGACCAGCATCGCCCTGGAGGCCACGCCCCCTCCTTGAAGCACTCTGCAAACGCGCCCCTGGCCAGTTGTAAGTTGGGGAAAAATTCCCCTTCAATACTGAGGGTCCCTGAGGGCCAACTAGCACAACAGGTATCTCCAGTATGCGCCAGGGAGCTGCGTTGCAGACAGGTGTTCTGAGGCCACGCCCCTTTTTACACCCCTATGCAACGCAGCTCTGTGGCGCTTACTGGAGGTACCTAGTGGGCTAGTTTGACCCTAGGGACCCTTAGGATTCAAGGGGACTTAATCTCTCACCTTAGAACGGCCACAGGGCGCGTTTACACAGCGGTGAAGGGAGGGGACGGGGCCTGAGGTGACATGTGCAAACACGCCCTGTGGCGCGTTTTAAGTTGGGGAAATAATTCCCTTTCAATCCTGACGGACCCTGGGGGCCAACTAGCCCACCAGGTGCTTCCAGTCGGCACCTCTGCTCTGCGTTGCAGAGAGGTGGTGCAGGCCGTGCCCCTTTTTACACCTCTCTGCAATGGCGCTTACTGGACGTACCTAGTGGGCTATTTTGACCCTAGGGATCCTCAGGATTCAAGGGGAGTTAATCTCCCAACTTAAAAAACGGCCACAGGGCGTGTTTACACAGTGGGGAAGGGAGGGGACGGGGCCTGAGGTGACATGTGCAAACACTCCCTATGGCACATTTTAAGTTGGGGAAATAATTCCCCTTCAATCCTGAGGGCCCCTGGGGGCTAACTAGCCGACCAGGTGCTTCCAGTAAGCGCCACTGAGCTGCGTTGCAGAGACGTGGTCCAGGCCGTTCCACTTTTTACACCTCTCTGCAACGCAGCTCTGTGGCGCTTACTGGAGGTAACTAGTGGGCTAGTTGGACCCTAGGGACCCTCAGGATTCAAATGAACTTAATCTCCCAACAAAAAACCGCCACACGGCGTGTTTACACAGTGGTGAAGGGAGGGGACGTCGCCTGAGTTAACGTGTGCAAACAAGCCCTGTGGCGCGTTTTAAGTTGGGAAAATAATTCCCCTTCAATCCTGAGGGACCCTGGGGGCAAACTAGCCCACCAGGTGCTTCCAGTAAGCGCCACTGCACTGTGTTGCAGAGAGGTGGTCTAGGCCGTGCCCCTTTTTACATCTCTCTGCAACGCAGCTCTGTGGCGCTTACTGGAGGTACCTAGTGGGCTAGTTTGACCCTAGGGACCCTTAGGATTCAAGGGGACTTAATCTCTCAACTTAGAACGGCCCAGGGCGCGTTTACACAGTGGTGAAGGGAGGGGACGGGGCCTGAGGTGACGTGTGCAAACACGCCCTGTGGCGCGTTTTAAGTTGGGGAAATAATTCCCTTTCAATCCTGATGGACCCTGGGGGCCAACTAGCCCACCAGGTGCTTCCAGTCGGCACCTCTGCTCTGCGTTGCAGAGAGGTGGTGCAGGCCGTGCCCCTTTTTACACCTCTCTGCAATGGCGCTTACTGGACGTACCTAGTGGGCTATTTTGACCCTAGGGATCCTCAGGATTCAAGGGGAGTTAATCTCCCAGCTTAAAAAACGGCCACAGGGCGTGTTTACACAGTGGGGACGGGAGGGGACGGGGCCTGAGGTGACATGTGCAAACACTCCCTATGGCACGTTTTAAGTTGGGGAAATAATTCCCCTTCAATCCTGAGGGCCCCTGGGGGCTAACTAGCCGACCAGGTGCTTCCAGTAAGCGCCACTGAGCTGCGTTGCAGAGAGGTGGTCCAGGCCGTGCCACTTTTTACACCTCTCTGCAACGCAGCTCTGTGGCGCTTACTGGAGGTAACTAGTGGGCTAGTTGGACCCTAGGGACCCTCAGGATTCAAATGAACTTAATCTCCCAACAAAAAACCGCCACACGGCGTGTTTACACAGTGGTGAAGGGAGGGGACGTCGCCTGAGTTAACGTGTGCAAACAAGCCCTGTGGCGCGTTTTAAGTTGGGAAAATAATTCCCCTTCAATCCTGAGGGACCCTGGGGGCAAACTAGCCCACCAGGTGCTTCCAGTAAGCGCCACTGCGCTGTGTTGCAGAGAGGTGGTCTAGGCCGTGCCCCTTTTTACATCTCTCTGCAACGCAGCTCTGTGGCGCTTACTGGAGGTACCTAGTGGTCTAGTTGGACCCTAGGGACCCTCAGGATTCAAGGGGACTTAATCTCCCAACTTAAAACAGCCACAGGGCGTGTTTACTTAGTGGGGAAGTGAGGGGACGGGGCCTGAGTGACGTGTGCAAACACGCCCTGTGGCACGTTTTAATAGGTAGTTTTAATCCCCTGCCCTATTATATACTAGGGGCTTACAGAGGAGGTCATGCTGATCACAGGGGGGACCCCAACGCATAGTGTTCCCTAGTGTATGTAGGTGTTTTCACTGTATTTTGAGTGTCTTTTAACATAGCACTGTCTCTCGGACTGGTTAGTCAGACTCAGTTACCACCAGTATCCGTCTGAAAAAGTTGAGGGTACAGGATGATTTTGCAACAAGGCTTCTTTCTGCTCTTCTGTTTGTTCTTTCTGCACGTTATCCTTCTTCCTGCACTTTTCTTCGTCTTTGAGGACTTCTGTTGCTTCTTTCTGCATTTCTTTTTTTTCTTTCTGTGCGTTTTTTCTTCTTTCTTCACATGTCCTATCTCTGTAGGCATAGTTAGAAATTAGCATTTAAAAAACCTTTGAAATTCACTGAAAAAACCATAGGTTTCAGGCATGTTATAGTTAGGAATTAGCATTTAAAAAACCTTAGAACTTCACTGAAAAAAAGATAGGTTTCAGGGACGTTATAGTTAGCTGGACTTTTCACTCGTACAAAACCATTGAAATTCCCCCGTTATAGTTAGTTCAGCTAACTATAACTCACGTGCCCGCAATGCACTGCTGATGACGTCACATATTACATCACTCATGACATGGTCAGTGACATCACTCATGACATTTGGTCGAAATCAGGAAGTGTCGGACGCCATTTTGTGTGCGACAGTGAAAAAGAAAGGTGGAGAACGTGAAAAGGGGGCAGGGTAGAGAGTTCCTGACCCCCTAGCCTTTGTCAGGGGGTCCCTGAAGGACCCCGAAGGGTGAAAAAAACATTTTATTTTTTTTCAAAAAATCGCGGGGTGCGCGCACGGTGCGCGCACCCCCCAGCTGCCATTTTGAGTTTTAGAGGCAGAAGAGAGCTAAAAAGACAAGTGGAGAACGTGAAAAGGGGGCAGGGTAGAGAGTCCCTGACCCCCTAGGCCTTCTCAGGGGGTCCATGAAAAACCCCTAAGGTCCCAAAAAAACAAAAACATTTATAAATATGGCGCGGTGCGCGCACTGTGCGTGCACGGCGGCAAAAAATTCATTAAAAAAATAGAATTAAAAATCAAGTTTAAGTGTTTAGATGTTGGTTGGCTCTAAAAAGAGCCGTTGTGTTCATTGAGTGTTTTTTTGTACCTACAAGCAAGTACCGATGCAGAGTCTAAAGTTCAAGAGGAAGACTCTGTTCCCTTCATCTGTGAAATGTACACCGTCTCCTCTATAAATGCCTTGCATGTTGTAACGCAAGATGTTGTGGTATATAGAACCCATACCATAGTCTCTGAGGAAAGCAGAAACAGACTTATTGACGTGCTTTTTTGCTTTCTCAATCTGCGGACAATATTGGTTGGACCAGTTCCACTTTTGCTTTTGGCATATATTAGAATATACAAAGGTAGTTTGTGGAAAAAGTGACATCAATTGCACAAAGGTGTCCTTAACAAGCATTTTCAGACCTACCCCAGTTAAAGTGCCTAGGTCATTTCCACCACAGTGTACAATTATAAGGTCAAGCTGTGGGAGATGTAGAAAGGATTTCACCAAAGGCATTACTGGTGCCACTTTAACCCTCTCTGACCAATCCATTTAATGTCTACATTTGGCAAAGCAAGGTCTTTCACAATACCTCTTTTTTCTGCATACTTATCACTCCAGTAGACATAGCTATGACCTACAATCCACACTGTGAACATCTTTCAAGGAGATCTGGAAGCTCTCAGAAGGTGTCTTTCAGTAGAATGGCAATATGAAAAGAAAGATAGTTGTAAAATGGAGGCTACATACTTTTTTTTTAATAAAAAGAACTCATTGGCTGTTTCAGACCATTCAACACTAAAAACTAGGCTGTATGTTTAAAAGTTTAAAAGCATGTTTTGTATTGGTTCAGAAAAATGTGTTCCCACAGAAGATTACTTTGGATATGCTGTTAGGTTTGAAAAGTCAAGCACTCTTGATCTTTGGATTAGAAACATTGTGTGCTGAACTTCTGACCTCTCTGCTCACTCCAGTGTTCCATGATCTGTTGCTATGGTAGCAGGCAGAAGTCATGTTGGGGGTAGGAATCATTTGGAAAGGGTTGAAATTTGCAACCAATAGAAATGTGTGTTTCCATTACAAAAAATGTGGGAAGCAATGTGATTTGAAGTTAACATGTATATGTATGAAAAAAGAGAGGGAAATTTTGCCATTTAGTGGTTCTGGTGAGAGGAGTACAGCTCAGTGATTCTGGCTCTGATAATCTGCTGTGTGAGTGGCACATTTCTTTCTCAACAAACTACTTTTAAAGGTGAGTTATGAATTTGAGAGGGGATGTATGTGGTGTATTTTGATATAAATAATAGAAATTTGTTTCTTCTTTTAAAGTTGTGTTTTACATTTTATGTTTTGGAAGATATTTAACTGCCTTGAACTTGTAAGATATTATGGAGTATGTCTTCACCATAAGTTAAGGTGTACTGGTATCACCCAGGAATACTGTTTTGTGCCTAGAATCACATCATGAGTCTGTGTGCACACAGGAATTGTTGTCAGAGATTTAATTTGTGTTGCTCTTGTTCTGTAAGACTTGCACTCGTAGGAAAGGGGCAGCTTGTTTGCTTGAACTGTGATGGTTAGCATTCAGCAGAAATCCCTATCTCACAGATGAGAGGCAAATGCTAACACATTTGAAAACAACAGGGTAGATTTTCCTTCCACTCCTGCAATGGGTGAAGTAGTTCCTACAAGTTCAAAACTCCAATTAACCCTTACCACAGGTGATCTTACATACATCTCTGCAGTCTTCATGCAGTTGCGCAAGCGTCCATGCACCTGACAATACACAGTCTCCAGAAACACACTCTTAGCACACAGCCAGCTGCTTCTCCTGCACTCCCATGCTTACTATTCAGCACTGTGTGGTATTTCAGATAGCAGTGTGTAACGCTAACACATTCAACATCACCAAGGCTCATTTCCTTTGCTCTAGTCTAATCACTCACCCAGGTTCCACATGCTCATGGTCTCAAGTAGCTGTTAGGACATGTGCTCTTTTCTGCCTCTCTAAACTATAAGGAAAATGTCTAAGGCTGTTACAGTAATTATCACTTGCTCTACCACAGTAGTAAATGTGCTTTGAAATTGCCAATCAAATATCTTTTTCTGCCTAGAATCACACCATGAGTCTGTGTTCACACAGGAATTGTTGTCAGAGATTTAATTCATGTTGCTCTTGTTCTGTAAGACTTGCACTCGTAGAAAAGGGACAGCTTGTTTTCTTGAACTGTAATGGTTAGCATGCAGCACATATCACTATCTCACAGATGAGAGGCAAATGCTAACACATTTGAAAACAACAGGGTAGATTTTCCTTCCACTCCTGCAATGGGTGAGGTAGTTCCTACATGTTCAAAACTCCAATTAACCCTTACCACAGGTGATCTTACATACATCTCTGCAGTCTTCATGCAGTTGTGCAAGCGTCCATGCAGATCTCTCTTGCACCTGACAATACACAGTCTCCAGAAACACACTCTTAGCACACAGCCAGCTGCTTCTCCTGCACTCCCATGCTTACTATTCAGCACTGTGTGGTATTTCAGATAGCAGTGTGTAACGCTAACACATTCAACATCACCAAGGCTCATTTCCTTTGCTCTAGTCTAATCACTCACCCAGGTTCCACATGATCATGGTCTCAAGTAGCTGTTAGGACATGTGCTCTTTTCTGCCTCTCTAAACTATAAGGAAAATGTGTCAGGCTGTTACAGTAATTATCACTTGCTCTACCACAGTAGTAAATGTGCTTTGAAATTGCCAATTAAATATCATTTTCTGCCTAGAATCACACCATGAGTCTGTGTGCAAACAGGAATTGTTGTCAGAGATTTAATTTGTGTTGCTCTTGTTCTGTAAGACTTGCACTCGTAGGAAAGGGTCAGCTTGTTTTCTTGAACTGTGATGGTTAGCATGCAGCACACATCACCATCTCACAGATGAGAGGCAAATGCTAACACATTTGAAAACAACAGGGTAGATTTTCCTTGCAGTACTGTAATGAGTGAGGTAGTTCCTACATGTTCATAAGCCAAATTAACCCTTACTACATGTGCTCTTTCATACATCTCTGCAGTCTTCATGCAGTTGTGCAAGCGTCCATGCAGATCTCTCTTGCACCTGACAATACACAGTCTCCAGAAGCACACTCTTAGCACACAGGCAGCTGCTTCTCCTGCATTCCCATGCTTACTATTCAGCACTGTGTGGTATTTCAGATAGCAGTGTGTAACGCTAACACATTCAACATCACCAAGGCTCATTTCCTTTGCTCTAGTCTAATCACTCACCCAGGTTCCACATGCTCATGGTCTCAAGTAGCTGTTAGGACATGTGCTCTTTTCTGCCTCTCTAAACTATAAGGAAAATGTGTCAGGCTGTTACAGTAATTATCACTTGCTCTACCACAGTAGTAAATGTGCTTTGAAATTGCCAATCAAATATCATTTTCTGCCTAGATTCACACCATGAGTCTGTCTGCACACAGGAATTGTTGTCAGAGATTTAATTCGTGTTGATCTTGTTCTGTAAGACTTGCACTCGTAGGAAAGGGGCAGCTCATATGATAGGATTTGAAATGCTCAAAAAAAATATAGTAATATATTTAAATTACATAAAGGTATTTTTTTTTTAGTTTCCTTTAGGTATTGCTGAACAACACTGAAATAAATTAAACATGCCTATAGAATCAAGAAAGAGAAAAGAACAGCAAAAACATCTATATTTAAAGACAACTGGACAACAAAAATTAGTTGAAGAACCTCATGTTGGAAAAAAGAAAAAGTCTTCTGGAAAGCAGACTAAGGATTTTTTTAAAAATATCCTCAAACTTAGAAAAAATGTACAAAGTAAATCCACTGAAAATAGTGTTTCAAGAAGAAAGCAACAAGACAATAGAAAGAAAATACTAAATGCTAATGTACAATCATAAGCAAGAAAGAATGACTTAAAAAGAAAAACAGAAATTCAAAACATTCGTAAAAAAATGTTTCAGAGAAGAGTGGTGTTCAATTTGCTAAAGGATGTGAAAAAAAATAGGAAGAAAGCAATATTTTATAAGAAAAAGAAACATATTGAATCAATTGTTGCAAAGGCTTTGGAATTAAAAAGAAAACTATTCATTTTAATTTTGAACAGGATCCGTACATTAGATAAAATAGTCAATGCAATGAAGTCAAAAGGCAAAAGGAAAAGAGTAGTGAAAAAAAATAACTTTTGTAATGTGTTCTTAGGAGAATGGAAGCATAGTTCAAGTACTGAACCATTTTTTAATGAAGAGAGTTATCTTCAAAGTAATAGTTTGCTGCATGCAGTTGACACCAGTGGTCGAACTTATGAAGTTAAAGATGGTTGTGTAATGGAAAAGGAGAAAATGGTTTCAAGAAATGAGGAAGAAGTGTTAGCTGATGAGGTTATGGGGAAACGTCCTAAAGCCCCAGTGTACACTTGGAATTGTAGTAGTATTTGTACTGTACGACAAGAATCTATTGATACATTACGTGACTTTCTAAGAGAATATAGTAAAAAAAAGTGTTAAACAGAAGATTAAGGTGCTTCAAAGAATAGATCCATATAGAGTGAGAAAGAATACTGGTTTGCAAGGACATTCTCTGGCTTGTCTTTCTAGGAAAGTTTGTCAAAGTGTTTTTCACCATTTTAGGATGCTGGCAGTACATCATACTGAAATGAGAAAGTTTGTGAGAAGATTGTATTTTGCTAAAAGTCCAGCACTAAAGTTACATGAGTTGAATAGTGCTCTGTTGCGTGGATCTGTATCAGATGTAGAGAAGGTTACTGATGATATTCAGTTTTGTTACTTTGGTCCAGAACAAGAAAGTGCAGGAAATGACACAGTTATTGAAGAAAATGTGGAAGAGAATGTAGAACCCACTGTTAGCAAAAATGTTGAAGATCAAATGACAAAATTTACTATCATCTCTAATGAAAGACCAAATATTACTTGTATTTGTTGCCGGAGAAGCCATTATAAAACTCAAACAAGGAATGTTGATCTCTATAAAAAAGTGAAAAAGAAAATAATTATGAGTGGCAGGATTTTGCTACATATTTGTTTCTGGAAAATTGTTTTGATTTGGGTGAAGATCAGCGTATTTGTAAATACTGTTATAACAAGTTAGAAGAAAATAAAATGCCAGCTAGAGCTGTACATAATCATTTAGAATTGGTTGATATTCCTGCAGAACTTAGTGATTTAAATACGTATGAGTCTATACTCATTCAATGTGTCCATCCGTTTCAGACTATAGTTCGTATGGAGCCCCGAACAGGTAAATTACCTCCTTCAGATTTACACAGAGGTTTAAAAGTAAGAGTTGTCTATTTGCCATTAGATTTGAAAAAAAATATTGAAACAATTGATGCAGATAGTTTGGAAACTGAACCATTAGTTATTCTGGTTAATGGTGTACCTCCAAAGAAGAAGAAAATTTGGCAGGAGCTAGTAGATGTACGAAAAGTACAAAGAGCAAATTTATATTTGAAAAGAAATAATAAGTACTATGAATCCATTTATATGGATGAAGATGAAGAAGTTTTACTAGCAGACACAGGAATACCAACTGGGCAAATTGAAAAAGTGGATAAGTCAAAAGAAGAAAAAATTTATGAACATTTCAGCATACATCCTCTTCATTCTAAAGAAGTTATGGGAAACACTATTGATCTGTTTCAGATGAAAAAAGCGAAAGGAACTCCCGTGAGTGTATGGGAGGAGAGCTTGGAAGCTCGTTGTTTTCCCCAGCTGTTTCCTACAGGAAAAGGTGGACGATATGATGAACGTCCAGTACAGATTCCTGCTTCTGAGTATCGGACTACAAGATTATATACAGAAGATCCAAGATTTCGTCAAAGTATTCCTTATTTGTTCCATCTTTTATTTGAAAGTGACTTGTCTGCACTATCTTATGCAGTAAATCACATTTTAAAAACTGGAGTACATCTACATAATGTGTCTGCAAAGGATTTTATGAACAAAGTGCAACAGCGAGATGATCATTTGGAATCTCAATTGATTAATCTGATGGCTTGTCAGCGTGGAACTAATGAATATTGGTACCGACGCCATGGAGAATTGAAATGTATGTTACGGAATTTAGGATCTCCTACATGGTTCCTTACCCTAAGCTGTGCTGAGTACGCTTGGGATGATTTACTGGATTTTCTTCGAGAGGCAAATTCAAATATTGAAAACATCCAATACAAGACAGCAGGAGAATTGTGCTCATTGGATCCGGTTAATGTTTGCAGATATTTCAATCATAGATTTGAGGCTATGATGTCCTTCATCTGCAATAAAAAAAATCCACCTCTTGGAGAAGTTGTCGATTTCTTTTGGAGAAAAGAGTACCAAGCAAGAGGTGCTCCTCATATTCATCTGCTGTTGTGGATCAAGGATGCCCCAAAATTTGGAACAGATTCTGATGATGCAGTTTTATCTTTCATTGAAGAATATGCAACATGTGCTATACCTAATAGCACAGAAGAAAAAAACTTAAAAGAGCAAGTTTTACGTTTCCAAAGTCATCGGTGTGGAAAATACTGTCGACAAAAGTACAAGAGTAAAGATAAATTCTACACAAAATGTCGATTTGGATTTCCATGACATGTTCTTTCAAAAGGAAGAGTAAACAGTTTTTTGTCAGCTGTGTGACATACCATTACACGAAAATCTCCGAAAAATACCTACAACCTAAGAAGAAAAGAAGAGTCAAAATATATAAATGACTACAACCCACTTATTTTATCCATGTGGAATGCTAACATGGATATTCAGTATGTAGCTGACAATTCTATTGCTGTTGCTCGGTATGTCACATCTTACATCACTAAATCTGAGAAAATGGAATTGAAAGAAATGTGGGAAGAGATTTCTCATGAGAAGACTGTCAGTAAAAAGCTATGCAGTTTCAGTTTAAAGATGTTATCGCAACGAGAAATTGGGTCATACGAATGCTCATATAGGTTATCATCTGCAAGTTTGTACTCCAAATCCAGAAGAATAATTTGGGTAAGTTTAGGCCTTGCAGGAATGCGAAATCGGGTACTGAAATCTATTCGGGAATTGAATTTTTAGCAGAGAACGAACCAGAAAGTACAGACATTTTGAAAAGAAATATGTTGGAAACATATTACCCAAACAGAAGTCATCATCTTGAGAACATGTGTCTCTATGAAGTGCTGCAGAACTACATTTTTACACGGAATGCCACAGAAGACATCAACAATGGAAAATATAAAGTCATTGGTGAGGAAGGATGTTTGGTGAAACAAACAAAAGGAAGTTTGATTAATCACAGGAAGCTGAGTTGCGACACTACTGACAAAAAGGAATTTTACTACTTAGCACTTTTACAGCTGTTTAAACCATGGCGTTCAGCGGATGAATTACTTGGAGATTTTCAGAGCTATGAAGATTCCTTAATGCATGTAAAGATAGCATAGAATGCAGTACTTTCACAAATTATGTACAAATGTTAAATGAAGAAATTGAACAAGAAGCTACAATTGCAGCTGAAGTAGCTAGAGACAGTTCTCAAGACAGTCAAAGTTCTGGTACGCTCAGTCAAGATCCCCTAGGACAACCAATCGTAGAAAATGAAGCTGCAATATCCATGACTGAAGTGGAAACAGCTATGAATCAAGCTCAGGAAGATTTAATAGACTTACCAGATTTGGAACAGCAACTGAATGATGAACAACAACAAATGTATGAAGAAGTCACAAAACAAATTGATCATGGATTACTACATGAAAATAAAGAGTGCTCATACACATCATTTGAACCAATCAGAATGTATTTGAGTGGACAAGCTGGAACTGGAAAAAGTTTCGTAATTAAAGTAATTAGAAGCTACCTACATAAAAAAACTGATTCAACTTTGTCTTGTGTTGTTACTGCTCCAACTGGGTTAGCAGCATATAACATAAAAGGAATTACCTTACATCGTTTGCTAATGTTACCAGTGGAGCATGAGAACAAAATAGAATACCACAAGCTAACAGGAGAAGCATGTTTTGAAGTTTCAAGAGTGTTGAAGAAAATGAAAGTTCTCATTATTGATGAGGTAAGCATGGTATCAAACTTAATGCTTGCCTTTGTGCATTTAAGAATGCAGCAACTTCTACAGACAGACTATGACATGTTATTTGGAGGAAAACATGTTATAGTTTTTGGGGATCTACTGCAGCTCACTCCAGTTAAAGGACAACCAGTATTTAATATTCTTGCACATGAAGACACGAAAAAGTCATTAGGAAGTATAGGTAATGTGAATATTTGGTCATACTTTGAGTACAAAGAACTAATTACCAATATGCGGCAAGCAAATGATGATGATTATGCAAGTATTCTCAAAGATATCAGAATTGGACTACTCACAGAACATGGCAGAAAAGCTTTACAGAGTCGATTGCTATGTAATTTGTTTCCAACAGAACAAATAGTTCCAGAGAAAATATACAAGAAAATTGCAGAAAAAAATACTGTAATCTGCTTAATGTCAACACTACATGAATGCTCTATATTCAATGAAGAACTTTTGAAATTGGAAAATGAAGAGATTATGAAAATGGAAGCCATGGATAAAATACAGCATGAAGGAATAACTATTATATTGACAGGCAAATTGAAAACTAAATTGGATTCTCTAGAGAAAAACATATCGAGAACAGCTGGTTTAGAAAAGAATCTTTATGTATGTATGAACTGTCGAGTAATTTTAAGACGTAATTTGAATGTAGAAAAAGGTTTAGTGAATGGAGCTATGGGTAAAGTTGTGGGTTTTGTTAATTACCAGAAAAAAGGTGGAATTGAATTTTTAAAAATAAAATTTGATCAGATTGAAGAGGTTAAAGACATTAGTCGTTGTTCAGTTCGTTTTTTGCTTGTGAAAGACTTATATGTACGTTTTCTCTAGCATATGCTGTAACTATTCACAAATCTCAAGGATTAACTGTAGATAGTGCTTTTGTAAACATTGGATCTAGTGTGCTTAAAGAAGTTATGAGACATGTTGCTTTGTCACGAGTGAAAAAATTATCTGGTTTATTCATGATAGACTTTGATGACTCAAAAGTTAGTGCTGATGCAAATTGTGTAAAGGAGTATAATAGATTAAGAAGAAGCTATGCTCCTCATTTAGGTCAGTATCCTGTGTTTGAAAAACGTGTTGTTTGTCGGAAAAGGAGAATTGAGAATATCTGTAATGAGGATGTACAGAAGAGAAAACAAAAGGAGAGTGAGGTGATTGCAAGCAAAAAGAAAAAGGACAATGTTGAAGAGGTTGTTGATTGTCATTTTGAAAATAGCTCTGGTGTCAACTGCTACGCTAATGTAGTGCTGAATGTTGTATTTTATCTTGAAAGTTTGCAAGAGCAGATAATACTAAATCATGAAAAAAGATTTTGTTTTCTGCTGAGTTTCCTTTATGAGAAGTTGAGTAATGATAAAACTAAAATAGAAAGTGCTTCTGATGTTAGAAATCTTTTAGATGTATGTTCTGGATGTACACAGTTTACACAAAATGTCCAGCAAGATGCACAGGAATTCTTAATGTATATGCTTATGGTACTGGAAGATGAAGGGGTAGAAATAGAAAATATGTTTGGTCTCTCTTATAAATGGGAACATTGTTGTGAAAACTGTATGAACACATGCAGCGCTAATGTTGATTCTGAAAGGTTCATACATTTAACATTGCCAGAGAGTAAATCAGTGACTTTTAGTAAATTAGTTAAAGATGCAAATCACAACATGGAATGTTCTCAATGTAAATCAGAAATGTTATCAACGTTATTTTTAAAGAAATATGGACAGTATATAATTTTAATGATGCAACGTTGTAGAGCTGATGGAACAAAATTGGACACTTTAATAAAGAAGTTTGTAGGAAATCAATTATCAATATCAGGAAAGACTTTTGTTGCAGTTGCAATAATTTTCCATGATGGACCTTCTATAACTTCTGGTCATTACACAGTTTATCTATAATGTGAAAAAGGCTGGACACTGTGTAATGATTCTCAATTGATTTTCAAGCAACGTTTGCCTGCAGAATTACCAAATTCCTACTTAATTTTTCTGAAACCAAAATTTTAGATACAAATTGCAGCATCTGAAGAAACCATTATTTAGATTTTATAGGATTACCATTGGATATTTCACCTAAAAAGGATTTAAAAATTAACATTTGGCCTCATGGAAAGGTAAATGTTTCTATTGTGGAATTCTTTGACAGATATTATTTTGGTGTATGTGCTTAAGCAACAAGATTTACAGACGTTATTTATTGCAAATAGTTATTGTTCTTAGAAGATATTTTTAATATATGTTACATTTCTATCAAGGTATGTTTTACTGAGGATAGATTCAGGGCTTTTTTAAACAATCTTTCAGATTGTTTATTTTTTTGCCCGCTGTTAAGTGATGAATACAATTGATATCACTATTTTCAGTGAAATTCAATATATTCTGAAAACAGCAAAAAAAGGGCAAAACTGTATTCTAAAATGTATTGTTAAATATTACTACTTTTTTTCTTTTTTTTCAGATCTAGAAAGAAAATTTAGGAAATTGAATCCATTTTTCTTGTAATTAAAAAAAACATTTATTTCTAATTAAGTTATTTTGTTGGTCAGGTAAGTTTAAAATATCTGTATTTCTCACCCCTTCACTTTCATGCTCCCTTTTCTTCACTTCTCCTCGCTCTGCTTTTCTCATTCCCCTTCCCTCTCTCTTCTTCCTTTACTGATCTTTCGTAACTCCCTCACTCCTTCTCTACTACTCCCCTAGGTTTACTGCCTCCATCACTATTTTTTCAACCATGTTTCTCTCCCTGTCTCCATATGTCATTATAACTGCCTTACTCCTTCTCAGTTCCTTGCTCTCTGTCTCTGTTTCTGTCTCTCTCCCGTTGTCTGTCTTACCCTTAATTTCCTTAACATCTCTGTTTCTACCACTCCTCCTCTCTCCATCACTCATTTTCCATCTATGTTAATTTTTTAACCTTCTCCGTCATTCTCCTTCCCTCACCTTCCCTAACTGTCACTATCCTTTACTCATAGTCACTCCTATTCTCCTACTTCACTTCCTCCTGTCTGTATCTCACACCCCTTCATCTTTTCACATTCTTTCCTTCACTCTCCCTCACTCTCCTTTGCTCATTGAAATCCTGACTCCCTTTCTCTCACTCCAGTTTCCTAAATCCCTCCATCCCCTCACTCCCCATTTCTCACTTTCCCTTACCCCCTTTTCTAATCCTCATACCCTTTATCTCACCATCACTCCACTTCTCTTACTTTCAATCCCTTTACCCTGCTGTACTTCATCCGCTTCATCTGTTACTCCCTTTTCCTATCTCCGTCCCTTACTCCCCTTTTCTCACTCCACCTCCATCGCTCTCCATTATTCACTGCCATTCCCTTACTCATTCACTCTTCTTACCTGTATCCTCTACCCTTAGTCCTTTTGTTGCAGTCAGTCTTTCACTTCCCTTTCATGACTGATCATACTTTCCTTTTCTCACTCATTCTGTCTGTCCTTTCCTCCTCTTCACTCAGTCATTTCAATCATTTCAATCATTCATGTATACACTACACATTCATTCAATAAAATTACAACACAGTATATTGGGAATATAGCTCTTCTTGAAGAAGTGAAGTGAGTTCTGAAAAGAACAGTTTTTTTTGTTTTATAAGTTTTTTTTTTTTTTAAACAATTTTGTATTTTTTTTAATTTTTTTAGAGCACCAAAAAAAAACTGGTAATGAAAAACTGTTCAACAGGAACAAAAACAATAAATGAAAAAAATTATGGGCTGGAGCATGTGTGCTGCTGTATTTTGTTTGCGATCAAGTTAATACTGCTCTCACCGTAACAAAGAACAGCATTTCACACATTACAGTGTATGTGCACCTTCTGGAAAAGTGGGCGGATGTCCAGTGCCCTGGTACACGGAGAATCTGCGGCCGCAGATGATGTGCTCGGCTGAGCAGGTGGAGGGTTGTCCCTTAGGGCTCTAGTTGACTCTCGAGCATAAGGTACAGGATGCACTGTCTTGAAGTGTCTCAGCATTGAATAAATACTAGAGTATTTCTTGCTGGGATCTCCTCTGGATAAGACAGTTCCACAAATAGTGCATGTCACCTTCGGGGCATTGACCTTCTTTTGGCCCTCTGGAAAGGTGAAGAATTTCCAGATGAAAGAATCTTTTTGTTTGCTCTTCCTTGGTGGTACCACAAAGGTCTCCTCCTCACTCCCTGAAGTAGACTGCTGTTCTGCCATTTTCAAGTAAGATTTTACTAGAGTAGCTGTTCAGCTCCTTGTCCCAGGAAATAAGAAGAAATAGTGATGGGAGTGGGTGTGATGTTTGAAGATTCTGGAACAGAAACTACTATGAAACCAATGAAAAGTGTTGTTTGGTAATCCCATGACTTGCCGTGCGCGCACGGTGCTCGCACCGTGCGCGCACGGTGCACGCATGGATCAGAAATGAATTACTTTTAACCCGATTTCTAAAACATGAAAAGGAGGCAGGGAAGACACTCCCTGACCCCCGAGACCTTCTCAGGGGGTCCCTAAAGGACCTCGTAAATAAAAAAAAAACATTTCCTTTAATAAATAAAATTGCCGGTGCGCGCACCGTGTGCACACGGTGCGCGCACGGTGCGCGCACCGTGAAAAACCCTTAAAAAAAAACATTTAAACTGTTTATAAGTTTATAGAAGATATTAACTATGCTGTTCAACTTTATCCAAATTAAAAAAAAAAAGAGCTGAGCCATTCCATATTACAGGATACAGTCAATCTATAACTATATACATAGGTAGTTTATTGTAAAATAAATATATAAAAAATATAATAATACATACATAAATTAGCATTTAAAAAACCTTACGAATTCACTAAAAAAACCATAGGTTTCACACACGTTATAGTTAGAAATTAGCATTTAAAAAACCTTGCAAATTCACTTAAAAAACCATAGGTTTCACACACGTTATAGTTAGGAATTAGCATTTAAAAAACCTTGCGAATTCACTGAAAAAACCATAGGTTTCACACACGTTATAGTTAGGAATTAGCATTTAAAAAACCTTGCAAATTCACTGAAAAAACCATAGGTTTCAGACACGTTATAGTTAGGAATTAGCATTTAAAAAACCTTGCAAATTCACTGAAAAAACCATAGGTTTCACACATGTTATAGTTAGCTGGACATTTCACTCGTACAAAACCATTGAAATTCCCCCGTTATAGTTAGTTCAGCTAACTGTAACTCGTGCGACCGCAATCCACTGCTGATGACGTCACATATTACATCACTCATGACATGGTCAGTGACATCACTCATGACATCACTGATGACATCTCAAATGACATCACTGATGACATCATCCTTGTGTAAGAGTGGCAGACCTCCTCTTATCCTAATATAAACTTTGATACACACATTGAAAAATACAAACTAAAGTTTTGAAAACTATAGAGATACCAGTACCAGTTAGAACAACCTATTCAGTAATTCCAAAATCTACATACGCATCCACTCATTCATCAACACTTCTATATAGTCACTCATACATGTACTCAGTCATCATATGTACTCATACACCTATACATCCAGTTACACACCTACACTCATACATAGAGTTACTCACACCCATACTCACACATGCAAATAAACATCCATTTACTTGCATATACAGCTATACACACACCACTACACTTACTTCTAAAGAAACGTACACATACTTACTCTCTTAAACAATGACTTATAGAAACACATACTTATTTATACAGGAACTCTTCCAATCTCTCACTCTCATATATCCTCACTTATATACATCAATACTCACATATACTAGTTTAAAACATATGGACTTACTCATAAAGACACTATTGAGACAGTCATTCACTCTCTTACTCACCCATACACACACTCATCCACCCATACTGTCCTGCTCACATACTGTCTTCAAAACACATACAAACAGTGAGTCACTCATTCATGCGTCTATACGCTAAGTAACATCCCCCACTGAACCATACAGACACTCATACTGATGCTCTAAAAACAAACTAATAACCCATATACACACTACTCACCAACCCATGCAGCCACTTATACACAAAGTGAGACACTGATACAGATATTTAAATATTTGAACATTACTCACTAATGCTTGTATTCACTAAGATGCTGTTAATAAGTCAGTTATACAATTAATTCTACAAAAAAAACATCCATTTAGACACTTAGTTACCCATTTATTCTTCCATTAACCTTTAGATATACATATATAAAAAATATTTATTTTTCAGAAAGACACATATTCACTGGATGATGTCATCAGTGATGTCATTTGAGATGTCATCAGTGATGTCATGAGTGATGTCACTGACCATGTCATGAGTGATGTAATATGTGACGTCATCAGCAGTGGATTGCGGTCGCGCGAGTTATAGTTAGCTGAACTAACTATAACGAGGGAATTTCAATGGTTTTGTACGAGTGAAATGTCCAGCTAACTATAACATGTGTAAAACCTATGGTTTTTTCAGTGAATATATATACTGTGGCTATGACCAAGAGTAAGGTAACAGCAACATAATTGGAGTCAAAAAATCAAGTTGCATTGAACGATGGCACATAGCGAGCTTGGCCCGAGTATGGTGTATTGGAGTATAAGACAGCAATTGGCACTGGCCCTTTATTCAAATAATGATGAAATTTAGGGAAATTTTAGATACATTTGAATTTTAAATGTATTTGAAAGTAGTTTTTTGCCGTTTTTTTTAAGTCATGCATTTATTGTGGGTATAGCACTTTAACAACATTGCTCTTTGTACAAGGCTCAGGTTACTTTATATCAGAATTGAGATTGCACATTTCACTTTAATTGGGAAATGGAGTCACTGTAATATTTTTTTTACTTTATAAATTGTATAAAAACCATAAAAAATAGGTGCAACCTTGGGTTTGACAAAGACCGCTTTCGCAGTTGAACCGCGTTACCTGGTTGTTTGTGGTCACTAAGAAAACTCTTCAAAGCGAGCCCAAGCATGTTGGAGTCTGTTTGCATGCTGGAGCAGGCAGTCTGAATGATATATATATAGCATCTCCATGCACACAGGTTACAAACCGGATCGGAGCTGTAAGCTAAAATGATATCTTGATATTCTAGTACGAACTAAGTCCCATGTATCTATTGCAGGCAAATAGCCAACAAATACAGTGAAAGCATTAAACAACCCTAACCTGCCCTTCCATCATCACCCCTTCTGGCTCACCCCAAGATAGGTCTATACAGGCCCAGAACGCAGCTCTATCTGCATAGTATCTTCCTGCTAAGTCACTTGGAATGCGTGTGATTCCCTCCAGTGACTCGTGCTTCTTGTGGGCTTCGGGCGCCATCTACAGCTGAAAGCTGAGGGTGGGCTTGTGCACTTGTGTGTGTTTTAGTATTGAGAGGTCGGTGGTATTAAGAGTTTCCAACATCAGGTCCAACATCAGGTCCCATTCCATGGAGATCTGCATTTTGCGCAGCCCCCTGTATTCCTCCCAGCGGATAACTGCACTTTCTTTTCATCCCCACCTAATCACCTCTTCATGCCAGTTATGTACTGTTGGGGGAAAGGCCGATTTCCACCCCATAGTAATGGAGCGCTTCGCAATAATTATGGCAAGGTCTGCGAACCTGAGCTGCACTGTCTGTGTCTTAGAGCGTCAATGCTGCTCCAGTATGCACCGTTCTGCTGTGGTCCAGCTAGAGATCCTGCCACGATTCCTAATATATGTACAACCCTGGCACAAAAGTTGGCCAGGCGTGGGCACGTCCACGTCATGTGTAGTAGGTCAGCGTCGTCTGCGTGGCATCTTGGTCAGTGTTCCTGTGCCTTTGGATACATGCGGTTTAAACAATGCGGAACAAGGTAGGCCCTGTGGAGAATCGTGTACTGTATAAACTTAAATTTAGCATTACGGGACACCCACTTAGGGTATTCCAAGAGAGAGGCCCAATCCTTGTCTGTTAGCTCCTTGCCCAAATGTCTAGCCCACTTTTCTCTCAGTGTCGTGAGGGGGATCTCTGAATGCGTGCGGATGCCTCTGTACAGCCACCCTATCAGGTGGCGACCAACAGGTATACAGCATGAACCAGCTCATGCTTTGGAGGCTCTACGCCTTCCGGTGCCCGGTGCTTCTTCACAAATTTGAAGATACCTGCATGTAGGATAAAAAGGGATTGTAGGACTGCCTGCTCCCGCGCAAAGTTCTAGTGGTCCACGAACACACTGTGGAGACACCCTCCCTTGTCCAGTTATCTATGCTCCGCCTAGTGACCAACCCTGTGGGTGTGGGGATCCCAAGCAATGGGGTGTTAGGAGCGTATGGGAGCCACTGGCTAGTAAATTGTAGTGCTCTACTCCAATAGACGAGAGCTATTCGAAGCAGTAGGGGGTTGCAGATAGAATCCTGCCCTGGGGTAGCAATAACGCATGGAGAGCGCCTTGACCCAGGAATTGTGTTGTATAGCCCAGTTCATGCAGGTTACGCCACACCAGCCAGTACGAAAGTCATTGCAATTGGCTTGAAAAGCAATATGCTCAAAAGTCTGGTGCCCCCATGCCCCCTCTATCCGTCTCCAGCTGCAACTTGGCCAGTCCCACCCTTCTACGGCCCTTCTCCCAGATCAGGTCCAACAAGAGTGTGTCTAGAGTTTTGAAAAAAGAGGCAGGGAGCAGTACTGGATGGTTTGTAAAAACAATACAGCAAGCTCGGGAGCATGACTATCTTAGAGGTTGCTATTCTGCCTGTCACAGAGAGGTGCAGTGATACCCAAAAAGATATTTGGGTGCGGAGTGCCTTTATTGCCCTCAACAGGTTGTCATCCAGTTAATCTTGTGGGGTTCTATATATTTGGATGCCAGAGTATTTGAAGGTAGTTGGTGCCACCGGAAAAGTGAGCAGCCCAAATATGATGGTCTCCGGGTGCTCTCCTGGGTGGGAAAAGTGTGCGTGGGATTTATTCTCATTTATTGTAAGACCTGAAATATGTTCAAAGTGATTAAAGATGCACGGTATAGAATCCAGGTTGCCCCCTAGGTCGTGGACACATAGGATGAGATCGTCAGCTTTTCCAGCTGCATCCTTCCGGAGTCTGATAGCGAGGGGTTCAAGCGCCACCACATATAGCAATGGCGATAGAAGGAAGCCTTGCCATGTGCCTCTGCACACTGGGTAAGGCTGTGATATATACACTCCTGTATGGGCTCTTGCCGTGGGTGCCTTGTAAAGTAACTTGACCCAACGCACAAACGCAGGGAGGAGGCCGAATTTACAGAGGACGAGTAGCATGTATTCCCAGCTAAGGGTGTTGAAGGCCTGACGCAAATCGAGGGAGATGCACCTGGCACCTAAAAGGTCTTTAGGGGGGGCATCCAGGACGTTGTAAAAACGTCTGATGTTCACGGAGGTACTACGTGCCGGGACAAAGCTACTTTGTTCTGTGTCGATACGTTGCAGCAGAAAAGGGAGCAGCCAGTGGGCTAAAATTTTGCTTAGGATCTTGTATTCGGTATTTAACAGCGACAGCGGTCGGTATCCCGACATGTCTGAAGGATCCCTTCCGAGCTTAGGAAGGGAAGTAACCAGAGCCTGCATTTTGGTAAGGGGGAGGCCCCCAGATTCTAGGGCTGATTGATAGATGTTGAAGATGTCATAAAATTCTGCCGGTAGGCCATCTAACCCTGGTGCTTTGTTGCGTGGGAGTTCCCGGATGGCCTCCTTAATTTCAGTTTTAGTGATAGGTCCAGCCAAGTCCTTCTGGCCTGCCTGGGATAGTTGGGGACAGCGGAGGTTATACGTGAAAGATTCTATTAATTCCACAACTATCCCCTCGGGGGCCCTATACAGTGCCTTGTATTGTTTGCAAAATGCCGAGTTAATGTCTAGCTATGTGTTTACTGGTGTGCCGCTGGGTAAGACTTTCTCATGTATATGGGTGGGGGGGCGGTGCATCGCGTAGAAGCCGTGCAAGAAGCGCGCCCGATTGTGGTCTATTATACGGAGGTGCTCCAGTAACTCTGCATGTTGTATACGTGCCTCCTGTAACCCCCCACTTTAGTGGAATCGGTGACAGTTTCCTGATCTAGTTTATTCAGTGTGTCCTCTACTGCCTTAAGGTGTTTGTGAATCTCTTGCCAGGCCCCTACAGAGGCACTAATAGCAGTACCTCTCATGACTGTCTTGAATGATACCCGCTCTATGAAGATTCCGAATTGGCATTTTCTGCAAAATAATTAGTATCAGTAAGGGTTTCAATGATAGACTGCCAAGGTACGTACAAATGTTCTTTTTATTCTTATGTTGACCCAATGGTTCTTAAAAAGGTTTGTGTAACAAATAAAAGCCAACGCATTTCATCCAACACACTGGACTTCTTCAGGGTAGAGAATGAATGAATGAATGATTTGATAGCATGCTCGAATCACCCCAATCGGGGTATCCTGGTGCCAGAGTTAGTACAAGATACCAGAACAGAGTCTAGAACCTAAAGAAAGAAGAAGAGGGACGTATCATCAGTTACAATGTGCGTCTTTGGGCCCGTTCTTGATTCAAAATGGTATAGATTGGGTGCTGCATTAGTGCAGGTCGCGCTGTCATTGTGCAGTGTTTTTAAAACTACCTGTTTTGTATTTTCGTTTTTTTCTTGGATTCCCCCTGTTTTTACTGTCACTCTGCCTGGGTTCTCGTCCCCTTACCTGCATTTTAATTCTGGAAAGCGCACCGCCGTTTGGCGGGTCCGGGTCCCGGGGTTGGACTCTTGTGGGCGCCATTTTGGCTTGGGTTGGTGGAGATTTAGGCGGGCGCCATCTTGGAGCGTCCCGACGCTCGAGCTCTTCATTGCGACGCCTACTTAAAGCCGTCCTCTCCCGCGCTGCGGGACCGCGCTGTGGGACGCTGTCGCTTAGCCGGAGTCGTGCCAGAGTCCTGCCCGTCTGCGCTCGTCCGCGTCGAGGAAGCGTGAGCGGGGCCTGGACTCTGGCATTTAGTCATCTTACCATCATGCAGAATACCTTGACGCTCAGGTACAATCGTGCCGCTCTGCTTTCTATTAGAGAGAGGCTTACGGTGTGTGTTCAAGACTCTGTGCACCCGTTGTCGGGTCCCTATGACTGTGCCTGTGGCTGTTTGTCACTTGATACCCCGTCTGGGGTGCGCGCTGTAGAAAGGGATGCCTCTAATACACGTACTAATATCTCTGAGCGTGTACTTCGCATCTGGAGTCTGAACGTGAGATCGTTGGTCAAGCACCATCAGTGCTTACGTGACATCATCGAAAAAGACTCTCCTGACCTCATCTTTCTCACTGAGACTTGGCTTCAGGATGCGGACACTGCAATAATCAATCTGGCATTCCCTTCTAATTATACAGTGTTCACTCTTAATCGCACTTCTAGAGGGGGTGGCATAGCTATGGTGATAAAATCCTGCTTCCCGGCTGAATGGAAAGCTCTTGATTTACCAGCGTGTGAGAGCGCTTCTTTTAAGGTAGCTTTCAGTCATCAGTTTACACTTAGTGGTATGCTTATCTACCGCCCGCCAGGGAATGACACTGTCTTCAAGGCCGCTCTTACTGACGTAGTCAGCTCTTTAGCTCCGAGATGTGCCAATTTTAACATCGTAGGTGACCTCAATATCCATTTTGATCAGAGGTCATCAGCACCTATTAATACCTTGCTAGCGGACCTTGAAGCCATGCAAATGATCCAACTAGTTACCTCCCCTACCCACATAGGAGGTCATATCCTTGACCCCTTCTTTACCACACTGGAGCGGGTTAGGGTTTCTGACCCGATGGTGGTAGGCTGGACTGACCATCTGCTGGTTAAAGTTTCATGCCCTATAGATGACCCACAATTTAAACCTGTGGAGAGACTGATCCTTAAAAGAAATTGGCACAAGCTCAAACTGGAGGAGTTTTATAAGATCTTGGAGGCGCAGCCCCTGGGCAATCTGCTGAATGTGGAACAAGGATACGAGCAGTTTTGTAACTGGGTCCTAGCCGCCCTTGACTCTCTTATACCGATGCGCTGGTCGAAATGCCATGCTAAAGTTCCCAGCCCATGGTATAATGATACTCTTGCCGAGCTTAAGAGAACGTGCCGGCAAGCTGAGAGGGCGTGGCGGAAATCCTTTGATCCCACCCTGAAATCTTCGTATTTTGCCCAGCTTAAGATCTATCACAGGGCAATCTGTCAAACTCGGGCCGCATACTATGCTTTCGAGTTTCAGAATAGCACCAACCCGTCTAAATTAATTTTTAAGGTTCTTAAAGACCTGATGGGGAAACGGGCCACCTCGGTGGAAATCTGCACGGACTCTCACTGTGAAAGTTTGGCATCCTTTTTCGTGGAGAAAGTGCAGGCGATCTACCGAGGATTTACGCCATCTGTGCCCGGTGCTGAGCAAACTGGTGTGATAGCTAGGGCTCACGAAACCCTGTCCTCCCTGCCAGTAATGTCTGACGAGGTTTTCGATACTCTGAGCCTCAAAATTAAATCCGGTTCTCCATTAGATCCGCTGAAGCCAGAGCTATTCAGACTTCTTCCTCCCTTATGTCGTGAGCCTTTACTGGATTTGATCAATCTATCGCTCACATCGGGCGTGGTCCCGTCTTACTGGAAGCAGGCAGTGGTCAGCCCTATCTTAAAGAAGCCTAACCTTGACCCCCTATTGCCATAAAACTATCGTCCCATCTCCCTCCTGCCCTGGACCGCCAAGGTTACTGAGGCACACGTGAACTCCATCTTGTCTGCCCACCTTTCTCGTAATAACATTCTTGACCAGAGCCAGAATGGTTTTCGTGCACAACACAGCACCGAAACTGCACTGCTCTTTATGACCGAGCACTTGCGAACGGTGCTGGATGCTGGGCAGACAGCGGCGCTCCTCCTGTTAGATCTGAGCGCCGCGTTTGACACGGTGTCTCACGACATCCTGATCCGGTGCTTGGAGGGAGTGGGAATTGAGGGGACTGCTCTCCAATGGTTTCGCTCTTTCCTTTCGGACCGTTTTTTTAAAGTGGCTATTCCACCTTGTCAGTCCTCTTTCCATCCACTGGGGCTGGGGGTTCCGCAGGGCTCTGCGTTGAGCCCCACTCTATTTAATCTATATGTGAAACCGCTGGCTGCAGTCGTCAGACAATGTGGCCTTACTATGACATCGTATGCTGACGACACGCAGCTGGCGGTGACACTCAGCGGTGCCCCCGAGGTGAACGCTCCCAGATTTCGTGCAGGACTCATAGCCGTGGCAAATTGGATGCGTACTAACTGTTTGCAGTTAAATGCCAAAAAGACCGAGGTCCTGATTTTAGGAAAGCAGGCGGAGCTTTGGGGAGACCAGTGGTGGCCTCCAGAATTGGGGGTGACTCCCATCCCAGCTGCCGAAGTTAAGAACTTGGGGGTTTGGCTGGATCCTACACTCTCTTTTACCAGCCACACGAAGAAGGTTGCAGCTACCTGTTATGGTATTCTGCGAGGGCTGAGACCGGTCCTCAAATTCTTCGACCCCCCTACTCGGCAACTGGTGGTCCAAGCCTCCATTCTTTCTCGGCTGGACTATGGGAGTGCGCTGCTGCTCGGAGTGAATCAGGCGGAGGCTACTAGATTGCAAAGGGTGCAGAATGCCGCGGCGCGTGCCATCGTTGGCCTCCCTAGACAGTGCTCTGTCTCTGCAGTTTTGACCTCTCTTCACTGGCTGCCGGTTAGACAGAGAATTAAATTTAAGGCTCTTTGCCTGACATTTAAAATCTTGAAGCTTTCCTCTCCTCCAGCCCTCGCTAAGCTTGTCTCCTCCTATGTCCCTACGCGGTCTCTTAGATCGGAATCTCTCCATCTGGCGGTCAATACACGGTTTAGACTGAGTAGGATGGGAGGTCGCTCTTTTCGAGTATTAGCAGCAGGATTATGGAATTCTCTCCCTGTCCATATTCGAGCCCTGAATAGCCTTACTTCCTTTAGGCGCGCCATAAAAACTTTTTTGTTTCCAACCGCTGACTGATTCCCTCCTTTTCCCTTATTAGCATCGATCTGTTGTGTTGTGGCACCTGATCAGGCGCCGGGACGCCCCTTGGCTGGGGCAGCTGCGCGCCTTATAAAAACGATTAACATAACATAACATAACATAGAAGTACTCTTCAGTGGACCGATAATCTTTAGACAGCTAAACAGGCAAAGTAGTATCATATCCATGGCAGAAAATATGCATATCAGCACCAAAGTTGTATTTCAAAATATGAAATTTAAAGCAACAATATCTGAATTATCAGAATAATGAGATCCACCCACCTCATAAAGGAACATATATGGTCCCGCTTGTATCAAAGAGGGAACGAAGTCCGACAATACCCTTAGATCCAATTGATATTTTGAAATATATATATATATATATATATATATATATATATATATATATATATATATATATATATATATATATATATATATATATATATATATATATATATATATATATATATATATATATATATATATATATATATATATTATAGTCATGAAATCTGGAGACCCAGGCTGCAGAGTTGGGCGGTCATGGCAGGGTTCCGGCTGTCCAAATTAACACACCAACAAATCACCACCGTCTAGAGATTGCAATGACACTCTAGGAAGCTTAGAATATTTATTCACACAATAACCTCTATACCAATGTGTTTTGGCTTTTGCCTTGCTCATGTGAGCGGAACACCTCCAAAGATGCTCGCAGAAAGTGGTCTGCTGCAATAATGTTCTCTTTCCACCCCCGCATGGGCGGCTGGATGCTTCCATCTGGCCTTCGATTCCAACCTTGAAAGCAGAGTTCAACAAGTTGAGCAGAATAAGAGCCTTATTGTCCCAAAAAGAGGTGTCTTTGACTTCCTCTCGTGAAACATTCGACCTTCACGTTGCTAATACGCGCACAGAGGTACAGGCGCTTCTGAATACTGACCTCCCCCTACATTTCGGCTCTTTGATCCAAACTATTTTCAATGCCTCGTCCACGACCGGCCTGGCTCATTTTTTTAAACTTGTGGGCTCGGGTCTCGTGACCTCTTTCCAAACTATTTTTGGTGTGGTTCCGGGCTTTTTTCATTCCCTTTTCTCGAGCATCTTTGGAGGTGTTCCGCTACTTCTGGCGCTAGTGGCAGGTGTGCTGCTTTTCCTTTTCATACTACGAAATGGCTGCTCCATCTGTGCCACTCGTGCACCTGTCCCGCCTGCAGCTTCTTCGGGATAGGATGCTTGACTTTTATGGAACTCTGCCATTGGCGACATTAAGCCTGGCATATGGATTGTCCTTCCGGTATTGCTACTTCACCTGCGTACAGCCTGTGCTACACTGCCTGGATTGCCCCTTTGAATGGCCTTTGGATTTGTGCTTGACCAGCCTGGTGTCTCCGGTGCCGGATTTCGATCGACTAATGAGGCCCTTAGTGTCTCACGAGTTGACCTGTTCTGGTGTCCGGATAATGGCTTGTGGAGCAGCACATGGGATCCTGGGTAATTGGGACATCTCTACAGCTGCCTACAACTTCTTGGCTATGAGCTATTTGGAGGAACATTCCGGGTGCCCTCTGATCGTGCTGGAAGCTCCGCTGATTGAAGAACACGTGTGTTCCTTCTCGTTGATGGATTGGATGGCTGAGACTTTCGCTGGCCCTGCAAATGATTTTTTGTTGGAAGCGGTTGCCACATATGCTGCCTATACATTCATGGATTGACTGAACTATCGTCCTTGGCGCCTGTCGCTCCTGGACAGCACCCTGCCGCGGCATATACACTTTTTTATTTTCTCCCGGATGGTTGTTTTGAGTTTTTTTTTAATTGATTATATTTTTTTTCCGGACTCCACAGTTTCCCCTGTTGCTTTTCAATTTTTTTCGTTTCAGACTTTAACTCATTCTGAACCTTTGAATTGGTTACGCCTTGTTCTGCTCTGGCGAAACTGAACTCTGCGTTCTCTCCCTCAGGTTGATAACTGCAATGTAGTAGTTGCTCCACTTGTAATGCTGCTCACAATATTTTCAGGACCTCATTACTGAAATGAGTTCCTCGGTCTGGAACCTGAACATGGGCATCAGTTCGCTCAACAACAGCTTAGCTACTGTGAGGATATCAATTTCCCTAGTCGGGTATGCTTCAATCCAATATTTGAAGATACACACAATCACCAGGACATATCTCTGTTGCACACAATCATCTTGATGAAGTCCAGCTGTATCCTGTTGAATGACCCTCCTGATTATTCTATATGGATTATTGTCACTGTGGTTCTTTTCCCTAAATTCATCTGTTGACACCCAACACATCTGTGACACAATCCTTAAGCCATTAACCTGAATTTGGGGTTAAACCAGTTCTGTCAAAACAATCTGACCATAGCATCTCTCCCAAAATGTGCGGGTCCATTAAAATGTCTAGCCATTGGAAACCGTCAGCTATATGACAATACAGGTCTTCCACCTGCTGAAAGCCAAATGTCATCTTGTCTTTAGACATTACCTGCTCTTAACAAAGTCTGCTGTTCTGCTTCTGGCAGTTCATCCTGCAACATTTTCACTTCTTCCCACGTATCGACTGTTATCAACAAAAGGTTGTAATTGGTCGCATCTTCAGACTCATTTACATATTCACCATTAAATGTTTGGGCTCCATGAGCAAAATATCTTGCAACCTCGTCAGCATATTGGTTGCCAATTGCCACATAGACATCGCCACTTCTATGGGAGGACATTTAACGAGAGCTATTTTGGTAGGCTATTACAAGGCCTCCAACAATCTCATGACATGTGCTCTATGCTGGGGATCCTGACGATGTTATACATCCCCTCTTTGACCATAACTGTACAAAATCATTAACAATACCAAAGCTATATTGACTATCAATGAACATTTTCACTTTCAGCTGTTCAGTAACACAGTAAGATCTAATAAGAGTGATCAACTCAGCCACTTGTGCAGAAGATACCTCCTCGACGCCAGGATGTCCCCAATACCCCCTTGAATATACCGACTGTGTAAACAGCTCTTAGGGTTCCTCCATTGTCTCTTAAGCAGCACCCATCAACATACAGAATGAGATCAGGCTCTGTTAGTGGCTCATCTGTATATCTGGTCTTGGCTTGCTGCATAGACCAGTGACATTGAGACAGTAATGCTCTACTTCTCCATCATCATTTTTACTTTTAGGCAAAGCTAACAGTGTAGCAGGATTCAAAGTGGCGCAACATATTAAACTTATATTCTCAGCAGGACCTGTTCATACTTAGTCAATCGACTGTTGTGTAAGTGTTGAGTGTGGGTATGTGTCAACAATGTCTCCACAGAATGGGGTCTGAACACAGTAATGGGGTGTCCCTTGACAACACGTTCACATTGTTCCATGCTGACACCTACTGCCGATACTGCTTTAAAGCATCTGGGCAGTCCTGCAGCTACGGAATCAAGAGTAGCAGAAAAATAAGCCACAGGTCATCATGCATTTCAATGCGTTTGTGTAAACATTGAGAGAGCCCAGCACTCCTTCTCACTGCAAAAACATGCAAAAGCTTTGTTATATTCCGGCATTCCCAGTGCTGGGCCACAACAGAGACTTTCTCTCTCTAGGAAGGTAATCAAGCAATCGTTATCCCAGGGTACCGGATCTGACACATTCTTGTGTGTCAGCCTCAGTAAACATTTGGCCACTAGGTAAAAGTTGGGTATGCACTGTCAACAGGAGTCCACCATTCTCTAAAAACATCCTGACTCTCTCTGTAGTTGGTATATTCATTTTCAGAATCGCTGAGATTCTCTCTTGTGACACCTTCCTCGCTTCCTTCTCAATGTAATGTCTGAGATACAGAACTTCTTTTTGACAATACTACAACTTACTCCAGGACACTTTATGTCCATTCTCAGCCAAGTGGTTTATATGCTTCCTGGGTATCTTATGCAACTAGTAGGTTGCAGGTATACTGAACTAGGAAAGAGTTACAGTGCATCATTAGGGACTCACTGTTCTTTAAAAGGATCTGATTAAAGATGGAGGAACTTTTTGTATACCCATGTAGGGCTCAGCACCATGCCAAACACGCTTCTGAAACCGGAAGGTGAACATTTACTGGCACTTCTCATGCAAGGGTATAGAGACAAAGGCCTGGCACAAATCAATCACAGTAAACCACTCAGCCTCACATGGAATCTGAAATAGAATCACAGTTTGATTTGGTATTACAGGAAAAAAAGGAACAACAATGTTATTAATCTTTCTCAGGTCCTGCACTTTTCAGTACTTACCGCTAGGCTTCTGCAGGCCTATGATAGGTAAGTTACATAGACTCCCCATAATCTCTTTCAAAATGCCTTGTTGTATCATTGACTCAATCCCCGGTGTAATCCCAGCAATCATTTCAGGAGTCAAATTGTACTGAGGGGTTCTTGGGTATTCGGCATTAGGCATAAAGTTTATGCTGACAGGCTCAACTACTTTTATGAGACCTATGTCCTATCCTGGGAAGTCCCAGACTTCAGTCTTCACCTTATTTCTGATTATTTGTCATCAAAGGTCACAGTCTAATGTCTGTCCCTTAACTTGCCAAATTAAAATCCACCTCTTTGTCATGAGTCCGAAATGCCACACCTTTCGGCGTGCAATAGATGGTGCAATTTAATTTCCACAGCATATCGCATACCAAAAAACTAACAGGACTAGAATCACACACCACAAACTGATGACTCTCTTCAAAGCACCCTATTTTAACAGGCACTTCTCATGTTACTGGGTTTGTCATTTGTCTATTTGCAACTCCCACAGCTTAGATTCTTTTCCAGAAAGGGGTAGGTTTGAAACTTCCGGGGTTCTTATAGTGGAAAAGGGTAGCATCAGTGTCAGTGAAAAATGACACGGTGTCCATTCACCTCACCTTACATGAATGGACCACTCGGATATACCTCTAGGACTGCACCAAGAATGCAATCTTCCTCCCCTAACAGGCACTGTCATTGTGACAGATCTGAACCATAACCCTCAAGTGAGTCAAACACTGGAAATTGCGGGAACGGATTTTGGTTCTGGAAGGAATTCTGATTAGAATTCAGGATCTGATTAGTGTTAAATCTGGGACCATTTACATTTTGCAGAGGAATCAGGGCTTGGGGAATTTGCTTCACTGGAACTTGTTGTACATTAGCACCTTGCATCCCTTGTCTCAGCACATTCTGTGGCTGTACTGGGTTGTTAACCTGTGTCTATATAAACCCTGGATTTTTAACCTGATTTGTTATTCTGTTTGGATTAAGATGACATTCCTGCTTCCAATTCCCAACTTGTTAAAATTACAACATTAATTTGATTTCTTTAATGTGGCAACTTCAATTCCAGTAGTGGGGTCAATCGGAACTCCACGTTCTCTACCTTGTTGTGGATAGCCATTTCCACCTTGCATCACAGGAACTCACTGCTAATACACACCTTATATATCACCAAAATTGTCTATATAAGGTTGACTCTTGCTTTCTCTCCATGCTGCTTTCATGTATCAAACCAACAACACAGTCCTTGATATTTGTCACACACACAATATATCTCTCTAGGGCATCACCATTAGTATTAGTAATTAATGGTCAACATGTTTCTCGCATAGAGTTATTACACTTGCGATTCTTCAGGACCTAGAAGAACAACTATCTACACAAAAAAAGAATTCACATCTACACACTTGAGGCCCCCATACCCGCACTTCACCATACGGCAGTTGGATTGAAGATCTCCGAAAAAGTGCCCCTTTTTTAAGGGAGCCCGTTAGGCATTGCACCGCCAGCCCGACGAGGAGCAGCCCATATGATGAAGCATGACACCTGAAAGGGTGTGTGAGGGCATTATTATCCAACAAATGGATTACCAACTTTAGACGCACTATGTACTTAGTTGGATCCAGCCTTCCTTTTTGGCTCTTCCTTTTTGACTCTTCCTTTTCTTGAATTGAGGAACAGCAGGATTAACCCTTGTTTGGTACTTTGATTGACTGTTACTCACCAACTCACTTGATTTATCATCGGCCATTTTCGTTTAAACCAAAAAACATCAACCTCCTGTTGGTCCTCATTAAGGGAGAAATGTCAATGCTCTCTTCCTCACAAAAATACTAAAAATGAGTCAAATAAGCAGATAAGACAAATCTTTATTCTATGCTCATGATTAAAAACAAAATTGCATGTTTAAACCATTTTGTTGTGAACAGCTAATATGTTTTGCTCTCACATAAAAACTTACTGACAAAGTCATCAGGTCATAAGGACCAGTATTCACCCAACTGTGCATTGGACCAGATCAACCCGAGGTGAATGCATACCAGTAGGCCATAGGAAAAGGTTTCTGAACAAACCTTGTGGTGGCTGCCAGTGTTCGGAGAACACATTCATGACCACAAGGTTTGTACAAGGGAACTGTGGGACCAATAGAAACCAGAACAGTTATTGCATCCACGGTATGCTCCACATTACGTTCCACATTATGCTGCATATTAGAAATAGTACAGTGAACAGGGGCACGAATCCCTGAACTGTGTTTCATAAGGTTCAACTTGTATTCACTTGGGCGGTGGCTCCCTCTGAGTTTCCCTCAGTAACAACACCACTGATTCCTTCGGGTTGGGCCACATTATAAGGAGGTGAATGGGTTGACAATTACACACCCAAAAAGTAATCACTAGAATCACTATCACTGACATCGCCTCATCCATCTACACTTTCTATTTTATCTTTTTTTTCTATTTCTCTATCTGAGGTTCCTCGCAATTATGTCAGCTCTCCATTTTTTTTGTTCTGCATCCCACCTAGCTTCAGCACAGCTATGCACTGCCTTTCTGACTCTGCCCTGGTACTTCTCTTTTCTTTGACATGACCTTCACTCTCCCATGCATTAAGTGCCTCATACTGCGCAGGTCTAGGAGGTGGCTTCACCTCATACAATACCCTTCTCAGATTTGTAATAATTTGCAAATTAAATGTGCCATAGCGTAGAAACATCAAATCACCTTTTCTTCAGTGATCTTATGTCATTGGCTCAGTCAAATGCATGTGTGGAGTCTCACTTCTCGCAGCGGTTAACCCTTGATAGAGCATAGGTGTTATCTTTTGTCTTTCTCTTCGAATTCACCCTGGAAAAATGGTTTTTGACATTCATTTATGATAATGACAAATGTGTGTTAGGTTACCAAGTTTAAGAAAATGCATAAATGAAGTTCGATTTCATACACTAAAGGGCCTTGTCTTATATAGGCCTCCCAGGGGCAAGAACCTCCTTTTGAATGCCATTAGTCCTCTTTTAGAATCCAGTATAGGGGGAGGAGCCTAGCGCGCAACCAAGATGGCCGCGTAGGTGCGAGGCTCCCGAGGACCTCCGCGACCTCCTGAATTAATCCTGGCGATATCCTGTCCTTGTTGAGGGGACTGTGTTGGGGAACCGGAGCTGAGGCGCCACCCGTTTTTTGGGCTCGAATCGGACCCCGGACGCCGGTGGGAGCGTCGATCGAAGGTTGTGGCCTTCTCCTCGCCGGCCCCCCGGATTGGAGTAGTGGGGCGATCCGGGGACAAAGTGAATAACAGCGGCGAACGGGGCTGGGCGACTGGCGTACCCCGCACTTTCACTTTCGCTTTTGCGCCCTCCTAGCTCTCAAGCGGGGTCGGACTGCGGAGCGGGGTGTGGTGGTGTGGCTTTGTCCAGGAGCCCGGCTGACCCGCCGGCGGTGGGTTGACCCGCGGTTCGGTGGTCGCCCCTGCCCCCCCCCTGGCACCCGTGGCTGGGTATAGCGGCCCGTTTGGGGTGCTTGGTACGACGGTGGAAGAGCCAGCATGTCCACCAAACAAGATGGCGACCGGGCGAAGGTGAAGACGACCCGCCGTGGCACGGCGCACCAGGCCAACAGTATGGACCGCTACACGCTCCAGAAGGGTTCTCCGGAGACATCGCGTGCATCCCCGGTGGGCCCGACGGAGGCATCCGCTCATCCGGTGGATCTGACCCTCCGGGACGTCATGGGCGCCATCGCAGAGATGAAGGCCTCGGTGGACCAGCGTTTCGACACTTTAGCGCAAAAAATAGACTCGGTCCTGGTGGATGTGAGCCTTGTGAGGGCAGACTTGTCCAAAACAAACGACCGAGTCGACTCCCTGGCCCACACCACGACGAGCCTCACGACAGACGTGGTGGCCCTCCAGAAGGAGGTGCGCCGGCTTGGCCAGGCAAGCGCCCTGATGGACCGGCGACTGGAGGACTCCGAGGGTCGGGCCCGGAGGAATAATGTCCGTATTGTGGGGGTGCCGGAGGGACGAGAGGCGGAGGCGGCGGATCTTTTCGTGGAAGAGTTGATCCTGACCCATCTCCAGCCCCGGGGGCTGAGTAAGCTTTTTGCGGTGGAGCGTGCTCACCGGGTCCCCGGGGGCAGACCTAAGACTGGTGCCCCGCCGCGGCCTCTCATTGCCCGGATTTTTAATTTCCGGGACAGAGATGCTATCCTCCAGACCTCCAGACAACAGGGACCGGTCAAGCTTGACAACATGGAGGTACATTTCTACCCAGTCTTTACCCCGGCGGTCCAGAAGCAGCGGCAGAGCTTTCTTGGTGTTAAACGTCGCCTGAGGGACCTGAACCTCAAGTACTCAATGCTCTTTCCAGCTAAGCTGAGGGTAGAGGTGGATGGTCGCACACACTTCTTCGACCGGCCCGAGGCGGCTGGGGACTGGCTGGACACTCTGCCTGGAGATCGGGGGCGGGGGGGGCGCGGCTGGCGAGGAGGGCCCGCCGGAGCAGAGTTGAGGGGTGACTGCATAGGCCTTGCTCTGGACGTTGTTCCTTCACCATTTATTGATTGCGTATTTTTCCCTCCTATGGAGGTCGTGCGGGGTCTGTTGGGGGCTTCCCTCCTCCTCTGGGGGACTAGTTCGTATTTTAGCTATGGGGCGACAGGCACACTGCACTTTGGGGGGGCTGTCTGGGCTCATGCAGGGGTGCAGGGAGGGGGGAGTTTTGTTGGGACCGGGGGGTGGGGGGGGTGTGTTGTTTGTTAGCACCGCAGGGCAAACCCGCTACTATGTTGTTGTTTTTAGGATGCTCGATGGGGGACGACCGATTGTTTCGACGTATGATGGGGGGTAGGGATTTGGCTGTGTTGTCATGGAATGTTAACGGCCTGGGGGATAGGATTAAGCGTGGTGTGGTCCTGCAGTACTTAAAACGTATTTCACCAGATGTTGTCTTCCTGCAGGAGACGCACCTTATAGGTAACTCCTTTCATGCAATGAACCGGCGGGGATATCATTTGGCGGCCCATTCTGGCTTCACCTCGGGCTCGCGGGGTGTGGGTATTATGATCAAGAACTCGCTCCCGTTGGAGATTGATGAGGTGCGCCATGATGAGAGGGGACGCTACACGGTTCTGGTGGGAAGAATGGAGGGTAGAGTGTTCATCTTTATATCAGTGTACGTCCCGCCTGGGTTACAAGCCACCACATTTGCGGACCTGGGGCGCCTCCTTCTGGACCTTCCGAGTGGCCTGCTGGTGGTTGGAGGGGATTTCAATGCGGTAGCCTCTGGGTCTATGGATCGCCATCCCCCTAGGGACCTCCCCCGGGCACAGGCGTGGCTGCCCGGCCTTCTGGACACGCTTGGCCTGGTGGACTGCTGGCGATTAAAGCATCCTGCATTGCGACAGTACACCTTCCACTCGGGTGCCCATGGTAGCCTCTCGCGGCTTGATTACATCCTTGTCCCGGCGGCCCACGCAGGGAGGGTGGGGGAGGTGCGCCATCTGGCGCGGGGTATCTCAGACCACTCCCCATTGTTGTTGCACCTCGGTGTCTTCCCGAGGGGGGATGGCAGGGTGGCCCCAATCAATGCATGGTATTTGCGCGACCCCACCATTCGTGCCGATTTGATCAAATCCCTACAGCGATATTTCGATGAGAATGTGGGGTCGGTCTCTTCGGCCATCTCCCTGTGGGAGGCTTTCAAGGTAGTCCTTAGAGGGGAGGCCCTCTCCTTTATCTCCCATGCCCGGCGGCGCGAGCGGGAGGAGGTGACCCGGGTAGAGGCCGAGATTGCAGAACTGGAGGGTGCCCTGGGAAGCGGGGTAACAGACGACAAGTTGCATGTTCTACACCTAAAGCAGGCGGCCTATCGGGCCCTCGTCACGGAGGCGGCCAGGGGCCTCAGTAGAGAGCAGCAGGGGCGATTGTATGATGTGGGTGATAAGGCTGGCAAATTGATTGCGTGGTTGGATAAGAGGGAGAGAGCGAGCCGTGTGGTGCCTTTGATTGAGAGTGTTGATGGTGCGTGTGTCACTGAGCCGGAAGCCATTGTCTCCTGCTTCGCGGATTATTTCCGCGAAGTCTACTCCCCGGTTTCCCCCTGCTCGGAGGCAGACTCCCATGCCCTGCTTCGGGACATCGCACTGCCCTCCCTAACGGTGGAGGACAGGGATTCGCTGGACGCCCCTCCCACCTCGGACGAAATTGCCTTGGCTATTCGCTCGGTTGCATCCGGCAAGGCCATGGGCCCCAATGGTATTCCCATCGAGCTCTACAAGCTACGCCCGGATGTGTTGGCGCCCCACCTGCGCGCGATGTTCCTGGCGGCCCACTCGCGGGGTTCCCTCCCGCCGGACCAGCGTCTAGCCACAATTGTGGTGATCCACAAGGAGGGGAGGCCCCGTGAACGGGTCACATCCTATAGGCCGATTTCGCTTTTGAACGCGGAGCCCAAAATCCTCGCCAAGGTGTTGGCCAACAGGTTGGTTGGCGTGGTAGGCGATTTGGTCCACCAAGACCAATCTGGCTTTATACCGCACCGCAACACGGCGCTCAATCTGCGGCGCTTGCACGGGGTGCTCGCGCGTGTCCCATTTGTGCGGGAGCCGGCCATCTTGGCGTCCTTGGACGCCACCATGGCGTTCGATACGCTTGAATGGCCATACATCTGGGCGATGCTGGCAAAATTCGGGTTTGGCCCGGGTTTCATTAGCTGGGTCAAATTGCTATATTCGGGCCCATTGGCGCAGGTGGTAGTGAATGGGCGAGTCTCGGCCCCATTCGCGCTGGGGAGGGGTACGCGACAGGGCTGCCCCCTGTCGCCTCTCCTGTTTGCTCTGGCCCTGGAGCCCCTGGCAGAGTGGCTGCGGTGGCACCCTTCTATCCGTGGTCTCCGCTGGACCCCTGAGCATGAGGACCGTGTGTCCCTCTATGCTGACGATATCCTTCTGTACCTCGCCTCCCCGCGTAAATCACTGATCGTCCTGGTTGATGTTTTGCGTTCATTCGGTCGCAACTCAGGCCTGGTCATCAACTGGGCGAAATCCTGTGTATATGTGCTTTCCGGGGAGGCTCCGGCCTTACCACGGGACTGTCCGATCCAGATTGCCTCCCAAGGCTTTCGGTACCTGGGTATCTATATCACTCTTGACCCGGAGGCCCGCTATGAACGGAATTTGTTACCCCCCCTCCGGCGTTTGAGGGAGGACGTGGTGCGCTGGCGGCGTCTGCCGCTCTCGCCGCTCGGCCGAGCGGCCTTGTTTAAAATGATGTCCCTGCCACGCTTCCTCTACGCCCTCCAGAATACTATGGACTTGGTCCCGACACGCTATTTCCGTGAGGTGGAGGGCCTCCAGCGGCGCCTGTTCTGGGACGGGAGGCCGCGCATTGCTCTGGCTAAATTGACGCTCCCGTGGTACGATGGGGGGGTCGCCCTCCCTGACATTAAACGGTATTACTGGGCCTCCCAACTAGCTGCAATTAATCATGGCCTTTACGGGCCCGCCTTGAACCCGGCATTTGAGATGGATAAGATGCTCCTGCCCGGTGGCGATTACAATCGCGCGCTCTACGCGGGCGCGCCCGACTCCCGTTTGACGGGACCGACGCGTGTCATGGTGCGTGTCTGGCACGCGGCTAATGCAGCTATGGGGTGGAAGGACCGTTTGACCCGGGCGTCACCGCTGTATGCGTCTGAGAGGTTGGGCTCCCTGTGGACGTCGAAGGGCTTCGAGAAGTGGGACACGATCGGAATCAGCACGGTGGGAGATCTCTGGACGAGGGGGGGATTCAAAACTTTTGAGACGCTGCAGGCGGAGTTCCAGCTGCAGGGCAGTGAGTACTTTCGGTACCTACAGGTCCGGCACGCGCTGGGCTCCGTCTTCCCGGATGTCGCATCCATTCCGGAGTCTTCCCCCCTGGAGCACAGAGTCTTAGATGGCCATGTCCCGGACAGCACGATCTCCCTCATATACAAAAAACTGGTCAACGATAGATCGTGCCTGCTGACCAATCTCCGCGAGGCTTGGGTTGCCGACGGGCTGGAGCTGGACGATGAGGATTGGATTTCCGCGGTGGCCTCTCCGAAAGAGGTGGCCATCCCGGCTCGCCTTCGTTTCGTCCAGCTCAAGATCCTTCACCGGGTTTACGTGACGGGGCCAAGGCTTCTGCGTATGGGTTTTGCTGGTGACGGAATGTGTAAGCGTGGCTGTGGTGTGTTGGCGACTTTCATGCATATACTGTGGGAGTGCCCGAAGGTGGAGCGATTCTGGCGTGGTGTGCATGAGGTCCTGCGTGTGGTGACGCGTGTTGTGCTGCTGCCTGAAGCGAGGAGATGCTTGCTGAATGTATGGGAACCGAATGACTATTCGGTCCCGCAGACGCGGTGGGTGACTCTGGGATACATGATAGCCAAGCGCGACATTGCTCAATTGTGGGGATCCCAGAGGCCCCCTGCGGTGTCGGCCTGGAAAGAGCATATGGATTGGTGTATGTTTCGTGAAAAGGTGGTGTATGTGGCGAGAGGTAAGCCTGGGGCGTGGGTGAAACTCTGGGGCCCCTGGAACGCCTACCGCGGGGGTATTTGTGAGCCACCACTGCTACCGGCTGCCTCGCCTGCTCCATCTCCCTAGACGGCCCCCCTCCCTCAGCCGCGGGCGCGCGGTCCCCCAGTCCCTGATTTATTCCCATTCCCCCCTTCAGAGTTCTGCTACTGGTTTGGATCCCCCACTTATGGAGCACGTGCTGTTATTTTGGATCGCGGGTTGCCTTGCGGGTGTGGTTTTTTGGTGTTGTTTTGTTTCAAGAAAAGGGAACCGTACTGTGGGCTTGGAGCTGTGTGGCCTGCACCATTGATTACTCCTGTTTCACTGCTCTGCACTGCCGAGAGACTTTTACTGTATGTGTGCAATATGTTTTTGTCATTCTAGCGGCCGGCCGGATGGTTGTAGGCCCATTCCTGTAACTTTTACGAACTGCAATAAACGGTTTCAAAACAAAACAAAAAAAAAAAAAAAAAAATAGAATCCAGTATAGATGCTTCTGATGATACAATATTAGGAGACTTCAAGTATCATCTAGAGAAATTAGTCGGATCGCGATACAGCCTCGCTGGTCAATACGATGGCCAGCTTTTCCCTGACACAGATCATTAGGCATGATACTCATGTCACAGGACACACCCTTGATGGCATTTTTACGTCAAATCCATCTCTCAAAGTTTAAGAAGTGTTATCCGTCCCATGGTCAGGCCATAAAGCCATAATGCTTACACTAAGTGCAGATCAACACATCCCAGGATCTTCAAACCCACCAGTCTCAGCAAATTGTCGGGCTGGGCTAGCATCAATCCACTCACTCTACAAGCGACCCTACTCCACACAAAGCCTGATCTCACCACTCACACTAACACTGCTGTTCACAGGCTTTCCACTTGGATCAAAACAGCAGTAGATCTTTTAGCCCCAATGAAAAGCTCCCTCTCCAGGTGAAGAAATCCATCAGAACCATGGTTCTTGATAAGCTAAGAGTACAAAAACAAACCTGTAGGAAGGCTGAAAGACAGTGGAGAGCAAACTATGACCCCATAGAAAAAAAATGTATGCACAATCTTTGGCAGTCTATAAAAATCTGATACTGGAAGAAAAAAGTAAATATTTCTCATCTAAAATTCTTCAGGCAGGAAATTCTAGCAAGGAGCTTTTCTTAACAGCTAAAAGATTAGCTAAAGTACCTGAGACACCAAGGATGGAGAACAATGTTGAATTCTGCAACACACTAGGTCAAGTGTTCAGGGACAAAGTTGAGATGGTGTATCAATCCTTCAGGGACAGAGTGGTATCCATCCCCGAGATCACTACAGCACTCATGGATTCTATGCTTTACAATTCATCTCTCTCCATTTCCCTACCTACATTAGAACAGATCATGCAGGTGGTAAAAACATCTAAATCAGGAGCCCCTGCGGACCCCTGTCCTCCCAAAATACTACACCTGTTTCCTGAAATATTAAGTGAACAATTAGGTGTAGTATTCAATGGGATAATTCAGTCAGGCATTTTCCCAGACGCCTGGAAAATAGCATCAATCCTCCCACTTTCAAAACAACCAAACCTTGACTCTGCGGATCCCAGCAGCTATCGACCCAACTCCAGACTACCTTTTCCAGCCAAGGTGCTTGAGGAAATACTAAATGCAAAACTCACTGCATTTATTACATCCAGGCTCCTCCTAGATCCTTCACAGTACGTTTTCCTGGAAGGGCATGGAACTGAGACAGCTCTGGTCATGGCTGTAGAAGAACTGAGGGCAATACTGGGCAAAGGGGTCAAGGCCGCCTTGATTCTGTTAGCTCTATCGGCGGCCTTTGATACTGTGAACCACGAAATATTAGTCAGCAGGCTATCTGAGCTGGGGATTAGAGACACCGCCCTTACGCTGCTGACATCTTTTCTAGCGATAGGACCTTTTCAGTAGAATCTGGAGCCTTTTCCTCTGAGTCTTTTAAACTTCCTTGTGGTGTGCCTCAGGGCTTATCCTTGAGCCCCACACTCTTCAATGTATCATTAGGCAGTTTGGCTTTCAGTGATCTCTAATGCTAACGACACCCAGCTGGTAGTGTTGGTCTCAAGCTACATTGAAGGAGACAGCTGAGTGTTTCAACAGCTGCATGACACAGGTAAACCTGTGGATGCGGTCCAACTACCTTAAATAAACGGCGTAAAGATGGGGGCTCTGCTATTACGCTCTGATTCATCGTTTTGGTCACCTAGATGGTGGCACGCCAGTCTAAGCAACTGTCCAGACCCAGTGCCTAAGGTCAATAATCTTGGTTTCATCTTTGACGATAAGCTGACATTCAAGAATCAGATCACTACCCTTTCCTCAACCATTTGGTTCATCCTAAAAACGATCTGGAAAATTTGCCCTTTCATTCCATCTGACTCCCTAAAAACACTGGTCACAGCATTAGCCTTGCCAAGGTTGGACTACCGCAATGCCCTGTACATGGGGATCCAGTCTCAGCATCTACAAAGGTTGCAGCGACTACAAAACATGGCAGCCAGAGTAGTACTGGCTATCCCTTGGTTCCAGCCAGTCTCCCACGGTCTAGGAACCCTTCACTGGCTCCCAGTGGACAAGAGGATTACATTTAAATCCCAATGCCTAGCCTTCAAGGCACTACATGGTACTGGGCCCCAATTCCTGCAGACTCAATTGAATTGAATTGAAAAGGCTCTTATATAGCGCATGGCTACTCGAAAGCATCCCAGCGCTCAGGAAAGATAACCAGGGGATTATAGAGGAACCATTAGCTAATCAGAAATCTCTACTTTCTCGGAAAGAGCCATGTTTTTAGCTTCTTCCGGAACACAAGGAGACTGGACTCTTGGCGAAAGGATGAAGGAAGAGAATTCCACAATTTGGATACATTCAGTGAAAAAAGACGGCCACCAGAGCGGGATCTGTTGATTCTTGGAATCACTGTAAGATTCTGGTTGTTAGAGCGAAGGTTTAGAGAGGACTTGTAGGGCATTACCATGTTTTCTAAGATGGGAGGGCCTTTCCCGTGGATGATTTTATGTGCCATACACAATGACTTAAAATGGACCCGCTCTTTCACCGGAAGCCAGTGGAGGGTTTTTAATGCAGGTTTGGCTGATAAGCGGTGACTGGTGCCCGTAAGTAGCCTTGCCGCCGAATTCTGAACAACCTGAAGTTGTTTAATCGCGGAAACCGGGGCTCCTAAATAGATTGCATTCCCATAATCTATCCTGGATAGGATCAATGACTGTATTAAGATTTTTCTTGCTTTTTCCGGCAATTGTGGAAGGATTTTTCGCGTAGATTTCAGGATCCCAAAGCAGGTGGCAGCTGTTTTTCTAGCCTGAGTTCTAAACGACAATTCTACATCGAGCCAGAACCCCAGGCTTTTAATTTCAAACTTAGGGATGGGGCCAGGACCCATGCAAGAGGGCCAGGAAGTAGAGTTGTCAAATACAGCCTGTCGTCCCAACAACATCAGCTCTGTCTTTCCGCCATTCAGCCTAAGATGGGACTGATCCATCCAGCTTGCGACGGCTTCTAGGCAGTTACACAGATTCAAAGAAGAATGTGCAGCCTGATTCAAGGAAAACACCAACTGGGTGTCGTCGGCGTAACTCACCAATTGAACCCCAAAAGGAGCCACTATCTCCGCCAGGGGTGCCATATACACATTAAACAGTGTGGGAGGACCCCTGCGGCACCCCACACTGCAGCGGAACCGGGCAGGAGCAATGATTATCCTCAAACACCTTAAAGAATCTATCCCTAAGGAAGGATTCCAGCCATTTGAGGGCCTTACCCGTGACTCCGATGTTACTGAGGCGGGAAATGAGGATACGGTGATTAACCGTATCAAAGGCGGCACTGAGGTCCAGGAGGATAATGGCTGCGCTGCCACCTGCGTCCAGAATCCTCCTGGCCTCCTCCACCACCTTCAACAGTGCTGTTTCAGTTCCCTGTCCTTTCCTGAACCCAGTTTGGGATGGATGGAGCAGATTATGTGATTCCAAAAAAGAGGCCAATTGAATGTTAACAAACTTCTCAGTCAGTTTACTAATCCCCGGTAGCAAGGAAATGGGGCGATAGTTGGAAAAGTCCCCTGGGTCCAGGCTGGGCTTTTTCAACAAAGCCTTGACCATCGCTACCTTCCACTCTCTAGGAACAACAGCTGACTCCATTGATGCATTAACGACGTTCACCATAGATTTACTAATGGCAGGCAAAACTGAGTTTAAGATGTTCATCGGGGCGGGATCGAGCGGGGAGCCACTCTTTATGGCATTCAATAGGGGAGGTAGGAGGTCCTCCCTAAGAGGAGACAAAAAAGAGGAGAGCTTAGGATGATCCAGTTGGTCCTGAATGGTAAGTAATGATTGGTGGTCGCCTAAGGGTATTAGAGGGAGCGTATCAATGATCTTTTGAATTTTTGTGCTGAAGAAGTTCGCCAATTCTTCACATCAACTACCTGATTCATCTGAAGCGGGCGGCGGATCAGGTACTTTCATCAGTGACTTTACTATTCTGAACATCTCCCTAGGGGCATTAGCGGAGGACTCAATTTTACCTGCAAAGAATACACATTTAGTGGTGATCAGAGAGATCTTATATTTCTTTAGAGCAGCTCTATATCTCTTTTTCTTTTCACAGCTAAACTCTTTTCGCCATTGCCTCTCTTCCCTTTTGCACTCTTGTTTAAGGGCTCTTAGCTCCAAATTAAACCAAGGATGTTTAGTGTGGCCTTTCTTTAATGTTGTCGGTTTTTTTGGCAACAGGCTATCCAAGGATTGTTCAATCCACTGATTAAAGTCCTTATTAGCTCTATCCACATCCGAATGGGCTGAAGGTTCAGTCTTCTTCAAAATTTCTGCCCATTTACAGAGCTCAAGTTTGGACCAATGCCTAGCCAGCCCTCTATGAGAGATTGGGGTTAAGCTGGGCCGAGGCACCTTCCAGGTAAAAGGAACTACCATGTGGTCTGACCAGGGAACCGGGTCAGGGGCATCAGTGGTAAGGCCGGGAATATTTCAAAAAATGGGGTCCAGGAGATTACCTTTGAGATGTGTGGGGTGTTTTACCTTTTGGCTTAAGTCGTAACTCCCCAGGTCTTTTGTTACTTCTGAGGCAATGATATCCAATGATTTATTAAAATGAAGATTAAAGTCCCCCAACACCATAAAGTTGGAGACTGTACTGGCTACGTCCATTACTGTTTCGACCAGTTTTTCATGGAATTGCCCGACAGAGCCCGGGGGGTGATAGATCAAAAACCCTGAAAAGAAAGTCTCTGGAGAAATTGAGATGGCAAAATGTACACTTTCACTATCCGGAATCGAGAGTTCTAATAGCCGGCACGCTATATAGTCCTTATAAATAATGGCAACCCCTCCCCCCACCTTTAAGGCTCTGTCCTTATGTTGAATCAGGTACCCAGGAGGCAGAGACTGGACGATATCTGGGCCCGAATTAGGTCCCAGCCAGGTTTCCGTGACAAACAGTATATCCAAGGCCTTATCATGAAGTAGGAGGGAAATTTCAACAGCATGCTTAGGCAGTGAGCGGCAGTTAACTAATGCCATTTTCAAATCGACTTCAAGCTAACTTCTATTCTCGCCACTCTCTGTTACGCTAAAGGAGCAATGATTACACGAAGAGTGACCAAGGGCCAAATCTAAAGAGTGGCAGCATGAGAGGAATGAAGCACCTTTTAGCGATAAAAGGCTCCGGCGGGAATAGGTGAGAGGCTGCTTACATACTGGAGCAGAGGTTCTAGGCCATATGCCCCACCATGCACGAACGGGCGCAAACGGGCTTACCTCTGGCGCACCTCCGGCGCTCGTACGGCGCTCCCGCTGCGCTCGACCGCTGCGCGTATCCATGTTCCATTTAAATAGGCTGCAGTCCTGAACGCCGAAGCGCTAGAGCGCTCGCTAAAATGGCACCCAAAAACATCACTTTCTTCCCCCAAGATGGCGGCTGTGTCACACTCCACCGGCCAGGGACCCGCTCTAAAAGCGGTGGGTTTCAACTATTACAGTGCAAGAATGCGCAATTGGGGAGCAAGGCTGAGCACACGATGTCGCAAGTAAAAAGCAGGGACAAATAACTAATAAAGTACAACAGAGATAGGAAAAACGAGGAAATAAATTTTAAAAACCCCACAACAGAGGGCTATGCTGCAGCAGCGCACGCGAGTAACTAACAGCGCTTCCAGCACCCGGGGGTACCTTGTCCAGGCTAACCCACCTGTGCTTGGAACTTAAATAGGCTGCAGTCCTGAACGCCGAAGCGCTAGAGCACTAGCTAAAATGGCACCCAAAAACGGCACTTCCTTCCCCCAAGATGGCGGCTGTGTCACACTCCACCGGCCAGGGACCCGCTCTAAAAGCGATGGGTTTCAACTATTACAGTGCAAGAATGCGCAATTGGAGAGCAAGGCTGAGCACACGATGTCGCAAGTAAAAAGCAGGGACAAATAACTAATAAAGCACAACAGAAATAGGAAAAACGAGGAAATACATTTTAAAAACCCCACAACAGAGGGCTATGCTGCAGCAGCGCACGCGAGTAACTAACAGCGCTTCCAGCACCCGGGGGTAGCTTGTCCAGGCAAACCCACCTGTGCTTGGAACTTAAATAGGCTGCAGTCCTGAACGCCGAAGCGCTAGAGCGCTCGCTAAAATGGCACCCAAAAACGGCACTTCCTTCCCCCAAGATGGCGGCTGTGTCACACTCCACCGGCCAGGGACCCGCTCTAAAAGCGGTGGGTTTCAACTATTACAGTGCAAGAATGCGCAATTGGGGAGCAAGGCTGAGCACACGATGTCGCAAGTAAAAAGCAGGGACAAATAACTAATAAAGTGCAACAGAGATAGGAAAAACGAGGAAATAAATTTAAAAAACCCCACAACAGAGGGCTATGCTGCAGCAGCGCACGCGAGTAACTAACAGCGCTTCCAGCACCCGGGGGTACCTTGTCCAGACTGATTTGAAATGGTATGTGGCATCTAGATATTTAAGATCTACACACAGAAAACTCCTGCAAACACCCAGGTTCAAGAAAGCACGCTGGTGTGGAAGAAGCTTTCTGTTAGGAACAGCAAAACTTGGACCTTACTCCCGGTCGCCATAAAGAGCAGCCCTTCGCTGCCATCCTTCAGCAAGGGGCTAAAAACCTGGCTCTTCTCCAATTAACGTGATACGTACACCATACTGTCAACCTTACTTGGCCCACCTGTCTGTACTGCCAAGATGCCCTTGGACATGTGTTGCGCTTTATACATTTATAAATCAAATCAAATCAAATTTAGATACTGTATCCTAAAAGCATGCAGAAAGTTAGAGGTGGTTTTCTGATAACACTTAACAGTCAATAAGCTAATGTGAAGTTTAACAAATTATATTGACAAATGTTTTCTTTATACAAAGATGAACATAGTAAACAAACAATAATATAGAAATGTATATACAAGAATAAAGTTGTTTTATGTGTTAGGAAAATAGTCATTAACATTAGAATTTGTAATATGAGCACTGACATTGATGAGAAAAATAGATGCTATAATATTTGTGCTATATAAAGGTTTATTTTAAATGTGCCTTTCAGATCCTGAATGATGTATTAACCTATAAAGTGCAAGAAGACTTACAAATGTATATGCAAAATAATAATTGTTACAAATTGTGTAGGGGTACCTTATACCTTACATGATGTAATTATAAATCATTAATCTGCCTAATTGAAGAACTATAGCATTGTATTCAATAATATGAGATTCATGTTTAGCACAGATTTATCGTGCACAAATTGTGTTTCATGAAGGCCTCAAAACGTCCTTTTCTTTCCTAGTATGAACTTATGAACTGAAAAGTTTGAAGCCCATGGGATCCTTTCGTAAAGTTTCTACTTACTACTACTGAATAATCTCCTCCCTATCTGAGGCGACTATCCATGCCAATTTGATTTCTTTGCTGGTGTCTTCACTCTGTCTCTTTGTATTATCTTTTCATTCTGCATATTCTATATGTTGATCCTTGTATATTTGATGCTCTTTTTTAGGTTGTACAGCGCTCTGCCACCAAACTTTTGGTAATGTTTACGCTTTATAAAACTTCATACATAAAAATAAATCAAAATAAATAAAAAAAAATGTGTGCTCTAGCACCCAATTATTCCTTTCACATCTGTAGCTTACATGACTGGACTTGCAATAAACGTATTACTTCCTAGACCACATGCTTGGGAAAGAACTGACAAAGGATGAGAACATGAACTCGCCTACTTCCTAAATGTCACAACCAATCATATGACTAAAGTACAGTGGTCCTAAGGAAAATGCAAAGTAATGGATTAATTAATTCTTCCGGATTTGTATACTTTTACCTACTACATCATCTCATCCTATGGAAACTGACCAATGAGACAGAGTGGTCCGATAAATTTGGTGATGTCAAGGGGTGTTAACCAGAAATAGATGGAGTATATTTGCCTAAATTCTGGACAGTAGCGATTCCTATCTTGTCCATCTCCCCCCTACCCATCTTGCAGTATAGAGACTGACGATTTGGACTTCCAAAACCAACGCGAACTGTGACGAAATACTGCGTTTGCTGCCGGCTAGCATAGTGGAATCTTTCAGCTGGAAGGTTTTCCGACAAACAGCTGTGGCATTGACGCTGCAATACGGACATTGGCAGACAATCCTGTCCATGAACTGGAACTGGTTATTCGGTGATTTACTGAACTTTCATTAAGAGTGTTTGTTTGAGAGATAATTGATTTCCTATTAAACTTACTTCCTTGGGATAACATCGCCTGAGGAAGATATCTCCCTTCAGATTGAAATTCACAAGTTGTTAAGGCTTATTAAATGTGTTCAATTCTTAAAATTAGATTTGTATGGTGATCATTTGAAATTTGATAAAAATAAAACTTGAGATAAAACACTCTGCTGATTGTGTTTCATTATTTGTTATGGCCAAATTAATCTGCTTTAAAATTAACTGACCTAGAGGTAAAATTACCTTGGAAATTCCATAAGCAGTAAATTAATGTTAACAATTATCTTATTCCAGGTCCTCATATGTTAATTGTTCCTCCGTATCATAGTCCCTTCCAGCACAGAACAAAATCCACCTGAGGATCTAAGAGATTTAGTATGGTAGCTGAGGTTATTTTGAGGTTAAGAGTAACAAGATCAATTTAAATAATTTATAAGGCCCAACACTTTTATGCTACAACACCCTCCTTTACAATTTTAATGAGTGCACCCTTTCTAAACACTAAAAAAGCCAAAGCCAAATTAGTCTTTATTCGATATTTTTTTCAATCATAAAAGACACAAATACAATGCATCCAATGTCGTAAAATAGCATTAAAAAAATTAGGATTCCTTAATAGATGAATATCATTAAAAAAGGAATTTTCCGTTAGAAAACGTATGATTCTGTATAAAAGTTAATTTCATTATATGATGATAAACAAGTAATCACTAGGATTATTATGTCCTTAGAATTTAAGATTTGAAAATAAAACCAATATAAAAACAGATTGTTCATGGAGATACAGTGCACACAAGAAATACCACACTATGTAAGTATAGCAGCTAATTATTGCGGGGGTGGTAATTGCTGTAACCTCCAGGCTAGTTCTTCTAAGGGCCCATGTCCAGCTCAGAAACTTCGCCATTGCTATAGCTACATCTTCGTGTGTGTCTGTTTTCAGGATACGCAGCGCTGTTTGGCATGATCTTGTTCCCATGTTTAAACAGATCGTCTTGAGCCATTTGTGCCGAGGGCTCTTGTACGCTGGGCACACAAACACTATGTGGACTATGGACTCTGCCATCGTTAGGCATGTAGGGCCTAAGGCATTATGCCAATTTGCCGTAAAACATTTTATAGGGAGGGTACTAAATCTAAATTGATTATATAGTTTCCTATCGCAAGGTTGTGCAATAAAATCCCAATATGCTTTGGACCTGAATTCGTACTTATGTTCTAAAAAAATGCCTGTCAGGGAAGTACTGCTCACCAGTGACATGGATTTAAGATTGACCATGTCCCTATATAATGCTTTAAAATCATTTTTAGATGGGAACAGGTTACCTACTGGGTCCTCCCACAAATGGCTGAGCCCCATATCAAATAATGTGCCCTTGATCTTTTGCAGCCACTTAATTTTTGATGACAAGTCTGCTTCTCTAATATTCCTCACTGCATTTGCGTATGGTAATAACTCCGGAGTTCTCCATTATCGTCTCCAGTAGGCCAGGGGTCTAAAACCCCCAGCCTCCTCAAAAGAGGTACAACCCAAGTCTAATAATAACGGTTTAAGGGGAGTAGATTGAGGGAGACCAGTTAGGGATCTCAGGAACTTATTTTGTGCAAGGACTAGGGGAGTTAGGTTTTCAAAACCCCAAAGCTCTGCACCATAGATTATCGATGCCCTAATTTTCCCTTTGTAGACCGTTAGAGCAGGCCCTACTGGTTTAGTGTAGGAAAGTCGATGCTCTTTCAGTAGGGCACCTGCTAATTGGTTGTGCTTGAGGACTAGAAGATCTATCTGGGGCTTCCAGTTAATCCTCTTACCCATTGTTGCACCCAGATATGTAAAGGTGTCAGTTTTCTCCAAAGAAACCTTGTTCATAACTACTCTGTCTTACACTATTTTGTGTTTATGCAACACCATGAACTTTGTCTTATCGACATTTACTACTAGCTCATGGTCGTTGCAAAAAACAGTAAATCTTTTGAGGGCACGTTGCAGACCTGATTGAGTTTTAGACAAAATTAAGGTATCGTCTGCGAGCATTATTAATGGTACCTTGGAACCGGCAAGAGTGGGAGCAACGGTTGGATAGGCAGTATAGAATGAGATAACCTTGTTTATGAATAGGGAAAAGAGGTTAGGGGCCAAAACGCACCCTTGTCGTACCCCCTTATTTACTGGGAAACGATCCGTTAATTCACCCTGTTGTCCCCACCGTACCTGGGCATAGTTAGACTCATGCAGTTTTATAATAATAAGTAGGAGCTCAGGGGGCATCCCTGCTTCCTTTAATGTGTCCCATAGCTTGTGCCGGGGGAACAAATCAAACGCTGATTTGAGGTCTATGAATGCCGCATAAAGAGTCCCCCCAGCTAAAATCACATTGCTCCAATAGATCATCATAAACCTAAAGACTTGGTGATAGTACTAACATAAGGGCGAAAACCCGCTTGAAAAGTGGATAGAATTTCATGATCATCTATCCATGTGTTGACTCTACTCAACACAAGCCTAGCCACAATTTTTTGTATTGTGTCAATTAGGCTTATTGGCCTGTAGTTACTTGGGCTAGCGTGGTACCCATATTGGTATTATTTCTGCACCACGCCAGGATTTGGGAATGGGGCCACCTCTGGACAGGGCATTGGATAACGTGTGAATATATCTAAGCCAATTCTTTCTGTCATGTTTAAATATATCGGCAATATATTGTTTTAATACAATCCGGGCCGGGGGCCCTGCCTGTGGGAACAGCATCCAAAGCTCTTTCGATCTCCCCTATACCAAAGATTAAAACATTGTCAGAGGCTATTTCAGGGTAATGTATAGGGATGCCTACTATGGCAGCAAATTGGGCCTGATAGTGCGAGACCCATTGTTCTGGTGCCACATTATTAACTGGTACAGGCCCTATATCTCCACTACCCCATTTAACTGTTGTCCAAAATTTCCGCCAGTTTTTCCCATTACTTGCCTGCAGCAAATCTTTCCATCTATTTTCATCGAAACTCTTCTTTGCCACACGCTGCACTTTATTGTATTCTAACCGTGCATTTTTGACCTCCTGTGGAACTCCAGACCGATTGCTTGGTAGAGGTGCCTAAATGCTGTCCTACATGCCCCGTCATACCATTATGCTGTCTTTTGGGTTACTTGCCTGGGGGATCTTTTTTTCTTGGTAAAAAAAACTTTCAGCTTTGCAAAAAGATCCTCGTGTGCCTTCACAAGGGCAGAGAGAGAGTCATCGCGGGTATCTAGAGTGGAGATAGTTGTTAGTGTGTTTTCGACTGTAGTCTTTATCTGATCTAGAATATTACCATCTTCCAATACCACTTCCAATTTTAGCCGGCGATAGACCTGCGTCATAATTACATCTGCTGTCACTGTTTCAGTTTGCACCCTTTTTTAGTTCCAAACCCTTTAAATCTAGAGTTAGCAGTAGGGGGTCATGATCACTCTCCATTCTAAGTGGGATCTTCATGTCCAGAAGGCGAGGTCATAGTTCTAGATTGATAAGAAAGTAGTCAATTCGGCTACTTCTTTTCCCGTTGTTAAATGTATGGTGGCCTTCACTATCAGACATCAACCTCCCATTTTCAGCCCTTAGGCCCCTCTCCAGGCATAGACTTTTTAGCTGGAGTGCTGCCTCAGTCCATTTATTAATTGGGGGCAGCATTAGGAGCGGGATCCCCCAATTGGAATCCTCGTCACTACTAAGGCCGCAATCGTCATAGCCGAGGGGCTCAAAAGTGTAGTTGAAATCGCCAGCAATTACCAAATGATTTTTCCCTTTGATGGCTTCAATAAAGGTATCTAGTTGGGAGACAGTTGGAGAAGCTTTCCCGCCTACCATCCCTCTCACATACGCATTGATCAATATTAAGTCTGGGCCGTATTTCGATCGAACTTTTATGGCCAGGATGTCGGGGATATCGATTGATAACTCTTCAACCTGATGACCGGAGTGTTGTTTGACCCAGATAAAGAGCACCCCACAGTGTCTCCCTTTGTGTCTAGCAATAGCCGATTTACTAAACAAGCATAATACAAAATGTTGAGTGATTTCAACAAATAATCTTTGTCTGCTCCACTAAAGAAATTAAAGCATTCAATCGCACAAGAAAAGGTCTGGATCAACACTTTCCAACCTACTCAGACATACACTGAGTAAAACCACGAACAGAAGGGAATAACCCAGGTCAGTGCAGCTTCTCCTATGCGCAACAAGTTCCACTCCTTACTCTCGCACAAAGGTATATGTCCCTATCTCAATTGTGCAGTCAATAGTACCTCACAAATAGCACCACAAAACTTAGCAGAGAAGTTGCAACACAGTGTATTCCACACTTATATAGCCATGGATCTTAGCTACGTCCAGCCCGATAACTTTAACTGCTCAAAATTAAGCGCATTCAGTTCTGTACCACAACTAAAACATGATTGCATCGCACCACAAAATCTTCGCAAAATACCACAAGCTTGACATGCACAATTACAATGCGCGACCATATTAATACTCACTCTTCCACTGTTGCAATTCTTTCTGAACCTCTGGAACTCTGCTGATACCCCAAATTGAGACATGGGCTTTGAGAGGCTGGCTTTGGGCAAGTCTAGAATTTCTACATGGGATAATCTGACTCCCTTTACTTCAGTAACCAACCGTCTGACAAAGCCGCCATCTGAAAGAACATTTGGCATTACAATGTAATCTATTAGTCAAGTCTCTAAAGATGGTTGTGTGGACCTTTGTTGGTTGGCATGAAGCATTGAAAGGGAGAAGACATCAACAATACATTTCAATCTTGTGAAGCCAATGTGACTTCACAATAAGGATGAGGAATCATCAAATATAGTAAAAGGGTTTAATTTGGATTGCTAATCAATCCAAGATATATGCAAACCAGGAGTAGGTTCAATGAGTACATCAATACAATAGGTAAACTGAAATATCTTAGTAAGTTGAGGTGCAATAGAATCAGATACAGAATTGTGGCAACCACAATCATACAGAGACAGATTAAAGGAAAGAAGTGTTCCAGAAAGAAACGTTCCTTCTCTCTTTTAAACATAGGTCAAATATAAGATCATCTATCAAGGGTCTCTAATTTGAGAGCATGGACGTTGTCAGCAATGATCAGACTTCAGTAGAAGTCTTTGGAAAAAGAAATGTGTTTATCATAAATCCTCACACTTCCAGGAACAAGGTAACAGAAGATTCAGAAACATCTGTGTCTCCTTTCATACCACCAGGTATCAATCAAATAATTACTTGAGTGCATCTGCATCATATCTTCAGTTTCCCAATGAATCGAAATGAGACTGGAGTTCTCAACCTTGAACATCTCTGCATCCTGGTACATAATGAATAGAAGGCATTTTTGACCACTGATTCTCCAAATTCACTGCCACGGTTTCCTCCAGGCCTCTCTATCAACAGTCTAATACAAACAATACACATTTCTTTAGCTAACAAAATAACACACATGCAAGAGAAGAGAACATACTGACAAAGCAAAATGCATTTCACTTGAGGCATGTAGTCAGGCTAAGTTTAAATAAGCATTTAATGTGCACTTCGAATACATGGTTATACATGCACTCGTACAACATAAGAAATACATCAAAAATTTCTGTAAAAGAGTACATGTTGATATGTGCAAAAATAACTTGAAGTGTAAGTGTAAATGTGAGTAAAGAATTCATGTAAGCATGATTAAACTGAACATTAGTGCACACATGTATCAATACGGTACCACCATATGGAACACGTTCTGGAGTGGACGGTGCAGTGATTCCGCACCGAGTGCGGAGACTCCATCACAAGTGCTGAGACTCCTCACTCGTAACTTTACTACACGTAAGTATCTTCGTGAATCGTGCCATGAGTTCAGATTTCAGGTCTAAATTTATATTTTAGGTCCAAAGTTAGGATTCAGGTCTAAAGATAGACTTTAGGTCTAAACCCAGACTTCAGGATTAAACTTAAACTTCAGGTCTAAACTTAGACTTCAGGTCTAAACTTAGACTTCAGGTCTAAGTTTACCTTTGTGAATCAGGTCCTATGTTTAGATGTGAAGCCTAAGTTTAGACTTCAGGTCCAAACTTAGACTTCAGGTCTAAATTTAGACGTCAGGTCTACAGATAGACTTCAGGTCTAAACTTAGACTTCAGGCCAAAGCTTAGGGCCCGATACACAAAGTTAAACTTAGACCTGAAGTCCATCTTTAGACCTGAAGTCTAATTTTAGACCTAAAGTCTTACTTAAGACCTAAAGTCCAACTTTACACCTAAGGTTTAGGTTTAGACCTAGTCTAACTTTACACCTGAAATCTAACTTCAGACCTGAAGTCTAAGTTTAGACCTAAAGTCTAAGTTTAGAGTCCAGGTCTAAAGATAGACTTTAGGTCTAATCTTACACTACAGGTCTAAAGTTAGACTTTAGGCCTAAAGTTAGACTTCAGGTCTAAACTTAGACTTTAGGCTTAAACTTAGACTTCAGGTCTAAGCTTACCTTTGTGAATTGGGCCCAATGAGTATAATGTCAAATGCAAATATATAATTCCATTTCCGTTAAGGGTAAGGGAGGAGTCTAAATTGCGCTGCTCCATTCTCATGCCAGGTACATCATTGCCACATTTGTAAATGTATACATGTTTATTTGCACAGATTAAACAGTGTGAGTGCAATACTTGAATTAGAAGAGATCAATTCGATTTCAGACAGCGTGTATCAGTCTGAGTTCTAAAATTCATCAGCCATTGTTTAGATCTTATCTACAAATAAAATTAGCTGTCTTTTGTTCATGACCTATTGGGAACAATACAACACACAGAATGAGCTTTGGATCAAACATGGGGGATACACCCACATCTACAGTGGTCATTATTAAATTAACTGTCTTAAGGTTTAAGAAACTTCATTTAAGATGACCACCGTGGATGTGCATACATCTGCAGTTGAGATCTAAAACAAACATTGACAATGTTTGATTTTTTTAAATTATTACAGATATGCAATCCAAAAGGTGGGAAAAAAATCAAGGTATCATGTATCATATCCAGGGTTGGACAGGGACAAAAAAGAGGCCGGGCATCAAAATAAAAGGGGCCACAATAAGTGAATTAGATTGCTCAAAAAGTGGACCATGTTTGCAAATTGGGGTAGTTTTGAACTTATAAAGACCTGCTATATAGATGTTCTGCAAGATAAGGGAGACTGTATCCATTTTTGCTTGCTGCAGGCAATGTTTTCGGTAATATCAGGGTGGCAGAGAAGCTGTAGGTCACCGCTGAATCAGTGCACTGGAAACGTTTTGTTCCACAGCCAGCTTGGTCTCTGCCATCCCCTAAGGTGTTAGTAGCTTACCGAACTTAGGTCGGGTTTTCGATATCACCAGGTATACTTTACGGTGAGGATTTGGTTGTATGATCGGGGTTCCTTTTTCTAATGCTACATACATTTTCCCTAACCACAAGCAGATTAGGTTTCATTTTTCGGTTCTGAAGAATTGCCCAGGTCGATAGAGACACTTGAGGCAAGAAACATGTTGACCTACACACACACACTATTTTGCGAGCTGGATAGGACCATTACTTCCACATTCAGCCACCCATTGCCATTTAATCTTAACAAGAGAACACACGAATTAAATTTGATTGGGCATTTCTCAGCTAGTTTTTAAAATCACAAATTGGCATTACACCAATTTACACCTGGAGCACCTCCACCCTACAAGTCACATTAGCATCTCTTGCTCAAAAGACCTCTGGCAAAGAGCCCTCTTGAGGGGCCCGTTGGGAATTGCAGCGCCGGCCTAACGAGGAGCAGCCCGATGATGAAGCATGACACCCACACGGCTGTGTGAGGGCTGTTGCTTCTGAGCAATTATCTTCCTGATCTGTTGCCTCAGTTTCCCCCACCTAGATCCTCCCTTCCTTCCCTCCCCCAGGAACTACATAGCTTTTGTATTACATAATGTTTGCTGTAATCAAGGAAAACACCCAAAAAACTGACACCAGACCATTTAAGGGCCCACAAACAGCCAAAAACAGCACACACAGACCAGCCTTTTGGACACTGCCGGATTGCACTGTAAGCCAGTCCAACCCTGATCATCCATTTTTGATGCCTAAGCCAGGACAAGAAATCTTGTCCATGGGATCCAAAAAAAGAAACTTAGATTTATTTGTGTGTACTTGGCTTACATAAATTTAGTGGCATATATGCCAGAAAATATCTCTCACTTTTGCCCAGATTTACTATTGCTTAGTGCTGGCACAAAGCGATTCGAAATGATTGCCCAGCAGTGCATGGCATTTAATATCCTGAGGAAAAGGTTCTTTATGATGAAAAGATGCCTTTTCTCAGTTAAAAATTATTTGTGCTGCTTTCCATCAGCATGCATTAAGTGGGAATTACAGTGGTGGTTCCGCTTAAACACCTATTAGTTTTGATACAAGGCCAAATCTACAAAGGTAGAAAGAGCTTGGTGTCAAAATGTAACACAAACTTGAAGCAGGAATAAACAAAGGGAAATGTGTTTATGTTTTCAAAAAATGACACACTGCATGTGTGCTGCTGTACACAACGTATTATTCGATGTGTGGGATGTTTATGAGTTTGGCGAGAAGAATTTATGTTGGATGACATACTTCCATTGGAAATCCCATGCTAGACAGTACACACTTACCAAGGTGCAAGACTGTGCATCACACAAGACAGCCTAATTAGAACGTGAGTGGAGTGGATGCAGCAGCCCCAGTAGACCAATAATAGACATGGCTCTGTGCTGTGTTTTCTCTCTTGCACAATGCAGTGCATCAAATGAGTTTTCTTCACTGCTGCATGAAAACTGTGTAAACCTGTATCCTGGGAACTTAGGCTACTCCTGAGCCCAAGAACCAAAGCAAAACGAAACTCTTGGACCGCGTGCGTCCAGCCCAAAACCACATTCACTTGACTCTCACCCCAACTCCGCAAGACATCATACAATCAATTTATCACCACAATCTATCACACAATGCATCCCTATTGATACTCACTCCTCCGTTCACCTCTGTTCTCGCCGCACCATCAATCTCTGTCGGTTTCTGCCAAAATCCGTAGCTCTTCGCTCTCGATCATTGGGCTCTATTTTTGGGCTCTATTGGTCTAAATCTTTTCTAGAGTTTTCTAGATTAGCCCCTCACCACAAGAGACAATCATCCTACACTGCTACCAACTGAAGGAGCTGGGTTCCACATTCTAAACTTACTCTGGAAACCCTGGGTGATGGTTCTTTTTGTCTGCTTGGAAGTGTGGAGGGAAGAACGTTTTCCATTAGTCAATTACATTTTAGAGTTCTAACAGCACATGACTCCGAAGAATCACTGACTCCCAAATCAGTTTAGTTAGTTTACTACAAAGCCAAGATCGGTTGGACATACAAACACCTCAAGATGAGGGTGTAAAAATACATTGGAACTAATACAAAGCCAAATCTACGAGAGAAGTTAAGACGGTGTAGTAGGCACAAAATAACCAACTCGAGAATCAGGACACAAAATATCACTGCGCCTACATCCAAAGTCCCCTTCATCGGAGGTTCGCAGGTAAAAACATTAGTCTGTCCCTACACTACCTCTAATGTGACATCCCTCCTTAGCATTGCCCCAAAGGCAAGTTCCGAAAAGGTGTCAGCTCGTGAGGGCTTCCCAATTCATGTTGAATGGGTCAAGTAGCATAAAGCTACAGAGCTCATGCTAAGATGCTCTCTCATCTCAAGGCAAGGCAGAAGTCCCCGGACTCTGTCCCCAACCCCAATACAAGAATCGAATGAAATTCCCAGAGGGCAGTGCGATATCACCCAATATACGCAAGACACCGCCTCGTAAGTAACTTTCCATGTGGGAGCGATGCTCCCAGGCCTCGGCTCGATGGCCCTTATTCCCAGGCTTTCTCCGGTAAGAAAGAACACCATCCCACTTTATCAGCATCGCCGTTCAATGTATCGTGTCCTCCCTAAGACTAACTTCTAAAACAAAGACATTATTCTAACTAACAAAGATGTTTTTTCACCTGCAACAAAAATGTGAGAAAGAACAAATTAAACATGAACATGAATTCTACTAGCAAACCCGAATGAAGAGCACTCAGGGAGAAATACAGGTTAGGCCTACAGAATTTGGCCAACATAAGGAGCAACACGTAAATTCATAAAACACATGTATTAATGAACATTGTTACTGTGCACATTTAAATCAAGACGTTACATAAGCATACAAATTATAATGTTCATTAGTCACCTGCAGAATTCTTCACATCAAGATTTTAGTCTAATCGTACATAATCTTAATACAAATTCTACACGTTAATCAAAAATATCTGGATCGCTTGGCTTTGTACTGTTATTACAGTACACATCCTAATTGACACAAATGTTAACACAATAAAAGATTATGGGCCTCATGTAGGTAGCTAAATACCGGTCGGTAACGGCCGAAATTCGGTAAATATCCCGTTACCGATCGGTATTTAGCTATTTGAGATGTAGGAGGCATAATTTCAGGATTCGGTAAATTACCGAATCGGTAAAATACCGAATCCTGAAATCATATGTAGGGAGCACTCTAAAGAGTGAAAATTAGTATTAAGAATTCGTTATTTACCACCAAATACAGGTTGGTGATAAATAACGAATACCTTGCAAAAAGTAATATTTTGCAGATTTAAGAGTGCCATGTGGCAGACATGTGCGCCACATGTGCACACATGCAAGATTCAGGGGTGCAACAGGGTGTCAATGTGACACCCTGCCACCCTTGAATATGCTCCCCCCATTACTGAATCAGTATTTACCGAATCGGTAATGGTGAATGGCTTCCTATTGATTCCTATGGGCCTCCAGGCCCATAGGAATCAATGGGAAGGTATGCCCCATTAATACCGATTCATAATTACCGAATTTTTCCGATTCGGTAAAATTTACCGAATTATTACCTACATCTTATTTACCGATTCATAAATACCGAATCGGTAAAATTCGGTATTTATGAATCGGTAAATGTGAGGCTACCTACATATGGCCCTATATGCGGTGCGGACTACCCATGATTATAATGCACCCCACCACCAGAGCAGTTTGCGATCTATCAAACGTAGGTATGCGCTCTATTTTCAGGTACAGGACATTTCAATGCATAATTGTACATGCAGAATTTATTGACGGTTATGCAGATGCCACCCCCTTCTTGCCCTCCTCAGCTTAATTTTCCGTAACTTCTTCGGTTGTTTACGCGGCCACGTACAGTACGCTAGGCACATTCGAAAACGGCACTGTATTTGTTAGTATTTTCTTTTAAATTTCCTTCCATCCTGTCTGATGCTGTCATTTGCGGAACGCGACTTGTGGCCCAAAGGACCGGAGTGGAGAAATAGCACAATTGTTCTGCTCGAGAGCGCACTGTATGACAGACTCATGAGCGTTTGAATCAGCCTCCGCAGCCGCCCCACGTGCAAGCGATGGCGGTGTGTTAAGGCGGGGTGCTTTTAACAGTTCGCACGTGTCCGCAAGGTTAGAAAGAAATTTAAATGTTTTCTACCAAAGATTGCAGCTGATCGCCCTTATCTCCTGGGCTTTGAAAGTATGTCGCGATAAGCACTCGAACCAGATGCACATTACTCGCTGAGTTTGATGGACTTTCATTGGATTGTGCCCAGACCTTGTCGCTTGTCACTGGGGCATTGTACATGGTTTTCCACTTAAACGCCCCGAGGCAAGTGTGCTAGCAACAAGGAAAACATTTTCTAACTGAAGGGATTTAGCAAATATTTGTAAGTTTGTATTCATTTTTGAGGCACGGTGGGAAATTAGTAAACTGCCGCGGCACACATTTCTTTTATGAAACATTGGATTTGACAAAACGCTGTATATATTTACAAGAGCAGTTCAAAACAAAAACTAGGAGTGATATTCTAAATATGGAGAAATGAAGCATACATGCAAATGGAAAGCAAATATGTATTTAAGACTGTAAATATCACAGTAATTAGTGCGCATCAGAATATCTTCTTGCCCGAAAATCTTGTCTCGCAAACATTTATCAGCCCTGAGCTTTGGTTGGTGTCCGCTTGAATGGTGAAGGCGGCAGCTGCTTCACCTCTCTCATCCCTTTACGGTCATTTTGATTAAGAGACACATCGGATTTCTGCATCTTGCTATGTAATGTTATTTTGTATTTATTCAGCACACGTTTCTACGTACTAGAGTCTAGCTAGAACTAGAAATAGTCCTCTTGTCCAACATTTTCTACTGTGCCAAGCTTTTTGGGGTGGGCGGAATGTTCTGTTCCACTCACAGAATTGGCAGAGTTTTGACCACGCGGTAACTCGGTTTCTGGCCAAATTCCGCCAATCGCAGTGTTTAGGAATTTTTTTCCTGCAAGGTGTTGTGTTAAGATATGTCAGCTATGCAGCAGGGCTGGAGGGGAGGTGTGAGGGGCGCCACGTGCATGGGGCCTAGCGCGAGCCGCGCGAAATGAACACACCGACACCGTGCCTCGGTTGGGCGCGAACTGCCCCTCGTTCGCCCGCCCCTTTATTATATACCCACGCGCTCACGTCTGTCGACGAGAGCGCAAACTACGCAATGTCTCTTGCGCTCTAGCAGAAGGCTAGAGTGCTGACTGCAACATCCCTATCCAAGTTAGTCCTTGACCACAATTCAAACTTCAATTCGCGGCGCCACTTACTTGGCATGCAAAGTCTCGCAATCGGCTACTGGGCCTGGGTTTTTCTCGTAGCCCATACCTCGAGGCTCCCTTCTGGGTTGGGGCTTGGGTCATTGGTGCGGCCCCTTGCTCTGGTACACTGTCCGGGCGCTCGGAGGTGCTCGGGTCTACCCCTGAGCTGCCCTGTGAGACGGGGCTGGGCACCCTCGCTGGGAGGATCCCTGGGTCAGGCTCTTCACCGACATCTGCCGCCTCATGGTCATCCGCGGGCCTCCTCACCACCTTGAACCATGATATGTTTCGGGTGACCAGCTCGCCCCCCCCCCGGCGTGCCGTCACCATGGTCCCCTGCCGGTCGACTACTCTCCAGTAGCCCTTTTCATACCGGGTCTTGAACTTTCCTCCGGGTCGCCGCTCCCTTAGAACCACCATGTCCCCGGCGTGGATCTCCCTGGGCGCCGCCCTTCGTGCTTTGCTGACTCTGTCATTGTGCTCCTGTCGCCTCCAGAACGCACTCTCCGCGTCGAACGGCGGGGCTGTCCAGCCTGGGGCGACTGGTAGCCTGTCTCGGCGGGCCCCTTTGAACACCAGGGCCCAAGGTGCTTGACGAGTGGAGCAATGGGGGGTGCTGCGGTACTCCCGCAGAAATCGCTGTAGTTCCTGTTCTGGGTCTGACTGTTCAGACACGGCGATGCGCAGTATTTTGTTGATGGTGCGCATGAGCCTCTCTACCTCTCCATTGGCCTGTGGCCACTGTGGGGTGATGCGCCGATGTCGAATGCCATGTGACTTTAGGAGCTCTCCGAACTCGTGACCTTGAAACGGGGGCCCATTGTCAATCCGCAGTTCCTCGGGGCACCCAAGCATCCCGAATACTTTTTCTAGGGCGGGGCCCACGTGCACGAAAGCTGTGGATGGCAATGCCTCGGTCAGTGGGTACTTTGAGTAGCTGTCAATGATCACTAACGTGACCCGTCCGTCCGGTAGGCTCCCGAAGTCCACACTGATTTTTTCCCACGGGCCTCTCCCGTGCTCCTCGGTGATGATAGGAGCCGGCGGTTGGGCTCCGCTGGTCAACTGACACGATTGGCGGCTGCAAACCGCGTCGTCTACGTAGGCGTCCATGCTCGGGAACCATACCTTCTCCCTCATCCGAGCCTTCATTCTCTCGGTTCCTTGGTGTCCTTTCTGCGCCAGTTGCGTGGCCCTGGTCCTGAGGGCCGCCGGGATGACGATTCTGGCTCCTCGGATGACGAGCCCCCCTCTGGTTACGCTTAGCTCGTGACGCACTCTCCACATGTGTTGGAGGTCGTCTCTCCCTTCCTGAGACCATGAGTTCGCCGCCTGGAGAAAATGCTGCCAGGTTCCCGCCAGTATGGTGTCCTTGACTTTGATTAGCACCGGGTCTTGTTCGGCCGCCTCCACGATCTCTTCTAGCGTTAAGGCCCGGGGGCACGCCAGGGCCGCTACTATATCTAGGTGACTTTCAGTCTCCTCCTCCCCATCCATCGGTATGGGTTTGCTAGGGATCTCTGGGTGTCGGGATAGAGAGTCGGCTGGGTTTTTGGACCAGCAGGTCCTCAGCTTGCTTGCCCTGGATCATTCTGAGGAATGTGATCAGCCCGAGGTCTTCGGCTGCGTGTCCGCTGAGTAGGGTGTCCACCTCCTGGTCGATGACGTGAATGTCGATGACTATTTCTGAGTTTGCTGCATTCACCGCTACCGTCATCTTTCCTCTTAGCGGTAACGGTGTGTCGCTCCCGTAGGCGTATATCTTGGCCTTGGACTGTCGGAGCTCCGGTCTCGGCCTGAGACGGTTGTACTGCTGTACGCCCATAACGGTTACGGACGCACCTGTGTCTATCACCGCGTTGACTTCTGTGCCTGCTATCAGAAGGTCGCATCGCGGTTGCGGTCGCCTGGTACTTTTCAGGGCATTTGTGAATGATACAACATACGTTTCTTCTCCATCTTCAGACTCAGTGCTCGAGTCTTGGTGGCCTCTGGCTTTCCCGTATCTTGGCGGCGGTTGGGATGACAGTGACGTGTGTGAGAGCTGTCGTACCAGCTTCCTCTGCGGCGTGTCCCATTTGTTTCCACCTTTCTGTGCCTTCCTCCGGCAGACTGACGCAAAGTGATTTTCGATTCCACAATTCGTGCACACTTTCCCTCTGGCCGGGCATGTCTTGAGCGGGTGGTCTTCGTACCCGCAGTATCCACACAGCCGAGCTTTGGCCGGGGGTCGCCGGTCTCGGGGTCTCTGTGGCCTTTCCCGCGCTCGCACCGCATCCGCCTTTTCTGTTTTCACTTCCACCGGTTTGTCTTTCCCTTTCACCAGGGCCTGGTCCATTTCCTCTGCACGCGCCGCCGACAGATCATGCGTCCTGGCCAGGACTAGTATGTCGTTCATCGGTATGTTGGGCGTGCGAAGTATGAGTCCACGAAGTGTCTTGCTCCAGATTCCCAGAATCAATTGTGCCCTGATTTCCTCTTTGGCCCTGTCCCTACGAGGTGCGTGTCCGCGAGGGCTCTTAACCGTGTATGGAAGGCATCCACTGATTCTCTTTCGCGCTGCCTCGCTTGGCGGAGCTTGAAGTGTTCATAGTCCGGATTGACCTGCGGGTTAAAATGCGCATTCAGAGCCGCCACTGCCGCCGCGTAGTCATCCGGGTTCCCCGTATTAGGCAGGTGTTTGAAAAGGAGGTAAACTCCATAGTGGAGTAGGAGGGACCTCTTCACCGCCCCGTCTGTCTCCCTCGAACCAATGAAGTAGTTCTCTAGTCTGCCCAGCCAGGTCTGCCATCGCGGGGCAGCAGTTGTGGGGTCAGCGGCTTTGCTGAATGGGGGCAGGACCCCTGTCGGGGGGTGATGTGGCAGCGCTCTGGCTTGGTCCTGTTGCTCCGTGTCACTCATCGCGGTGCGGGAGCCACGTGCTCAGCTTGCAAAGGCAGTATCCACTGACCTCCCCAACAACTAGTCCACATTCATGCTGGTGCGTGCCACGCCGCCTCGCTAGGCGAGGCACCCTTCTGGCCTGCAGGCCTTCTGCTGCTCCGTCAGCTGGTGGTGCGGCCTCGCGACCTCCAGGCAGGTCCTGTGAGCGTCTCAGGTGACAGCAGCTGTGCTGGTCCTCCGGAGGAGCCACTGGGCTGCTCGGAGCCCTGGAGATCGGTGCAGGAAGGGGGTGGGTTGGGGGCCCACCTCGTCGCCAGTGCTGTGTTAAGATATGTCAGCTATGCAGCAGGGCTGGAGGGGAGGTGTGAGGGGCACCACGTGCGTGGGGCCTAGCGCGAGCAGTGCAAAATGAACACACCGACACCGTGCCTCAGTTGGGCACGAACTGCCCCTCGTTCGCCCGCCCCTTTATTATATACCCACGCGCTCACGTCCGTCAACATGAGCGCAAACTACGCAATGTCTCTTGCGCTCTAGCAGAAGGCTAGAGCGCTGACTGCAACACAAGGCTCCAAAATATTCAAACAGGTAGTAAGCACGAGCGAGATTTAGCGTCCCGTAGCACACATTTCTAATGCAGGTGGTCGCCAGTGTTAGGGAACAGTTGCTGTCAGAGGGCTGCCGTTTGAGGAGATTTGTTGTCTTAAGTACATTTTCTACTTGAGCGGCAGCTAAACAACTCGAATGGCCGTGCGCTCTTGCTTAGCACATGGTGCCGTTCTCGCTGGTTTTCAGCACTGCTCGCGCTACCAGCACTAAATTGGAGCATGCACAGCACGAGCTGCATATTTTTCCACCCATTGGTGGAATTCCAGAAAATCTCTTAGGGGCATATTATCAAGGACAGCGTTCAAATTATCGCCGCTATAGCGGCAGGAAACTGCAGCTAAAAGCGGCAATAACGGGCTTGATAATATGCCGCAGAGAATTCCAGTAGAAGTCCAGGTTCTGGTGTGAACATGGGGTTCTATTGGAATTCTCTGCGGCATATTATCAAGCCCATTATCGGCGCTTTTGCGGCAGTTGCCTGCCGCTAAAGTGGTGATAATTTTAACGCCGTCCTTGATAATATGCCCCACAGTCTTTCTGTAACTTCATAGAAGTCTTCTAAGTGAAACTCTCAGAGTTCCCTCCACTCCGACAAGTTTTCAATTGCTTCTTGTTCTGTCAGTTGAAGCTTGCTCATGAGCATCCACAAGCATGCTTTTCATTCTTTAACTGCTTCAACTCTGAAGGCTCTGCTGCCTGTTTTTATTGACAGACATTTTGGGGGTTAATGTGTGACAAGAATGTTTGTGTTTTTTTGTTGGGTGGTATTTTGTTGTGGTGGATATGTGTTCTGTTGTTTTTTTGCTGCTGTGATTTTCTACTACTTTTTAGGTCTGTGTTAGCCAAGACATTTTGATTGAAAAATATACACATATATGTGCAATATACTCATTTAAAGGGACTTTCAGCCATTGGTCTCTTGGTGTGTCATTCATATTTTGCTTCCACCCACAATAGCATACAGCATGGGGCCGGTGGTCAGCCCACATCAGCCACTGTTTGGGGCATATTATCAAGGAAACACGATAAATATCGCATTTCCCGCTTTGCGCGATTTTGTGTACCGCCGCGTATTGCAGGATTTCATCGCCGAGATATCGCGTTATTATCAACGCATATCTCCATGGCAATAATAAATCCTGCGATAGCGGCGAATTCCGCAGACATCGCTGGAAATCCAGCGTAAAAACGGCAGCGATAAGCTAATCCTTGGTGTTAAGAAGATATGGACTCAGCCGAACAATCCACCTGCCATTATAAGTATGGCTAAGTCAATTTCAAACCAGGCGTTACATACCTGCGATGACCGCGGTTAGAGCGGTTTATTTTATCGCATCGCAGGTTTGCTTGAGGCTTGTAAATATTGCGATGCTGTGTCAGCGCGGATTTACATGGAGTAATGGAAGGGAACGCCTACTTTGCATGTCATTAGCGATATTCCTCGCTGACATGCAAAGTGGAGGAAAAACGGCTGTTGAGTCAAGGAAACACGCGCTAAAGCATTTTTGCTTGTCCTTGTAAATAATGTGATAATTAAATCAATGCTTTTTCGGCGCTATGTGCAGAGAAAGCGGCGATATCTCTCTTTTTAATATGCCTCCTTTGATTTTACATTGAGTGGGAGCATTTTGCTCTTTCACAAGGAGTACTTCTGCAAAAAAGCTAGTTTCCTTCTGTACCAAAGTTTTTGTTTTTAAACACAAACACCAGCAACCAGGGGGAGAGAACTCCAACCCCCAACCTCACTCGCTGCATCGGAGGGCCACCAACACTTGTTGTTTCACACCAGGAGGCGCATATCAGAGGCTCACTTATCCTGCTGCACAGAACACAAACACAAGCAACCAGGGGGAGAGAACTCCAACCGCCAGCCTGACTCACGGCATTGGAGGGCCGCCAACGCTTGTTGTTTCACACCAGCAGGCATATATCAAAGGCTCACTGATCCATCTGCATGGGACACAAACACCAGCGACCAGAGGGAGAGAATTCCAACCCCCAACCTCGCTCACAGCATTGGAGGGCAGCCAATGCTTGTTATTTCATGCGAGGAGGTGCATATCGGAGTCTCACTGATCTCACGGGAATTGCCCGGGCGAAGACCAGACCAAGACAGGCCCGCCTTAGCCCATCATAGCCCGAAAGAGTGTGGGCAGGGCTCACCCTCTTGGCTCATAGTTTTGTACCCTTTTGATGCCTAGAAGATTCATCCTGTCTCCTACCCTTCAGGTACTATGCATTTATTGCAATTTTTCATAAACTTTAATTTTTTAACGTTTGCAAGTTATCAACATAGTTGTAGCTACCACAAAAGTAACACGGGCAAGAAGAAGGTAACTGCTGGCCCACCATCGGGTTTGAACCTCATCCACACACCACTCGTGACAGTTTTTTAACATAGGCAGGGAATCTTCTCTCTAATGAAATCAAAAAGGCAGAGCGCCACCTTTCCCTTTCAGCTGAGGGCTTTGTTTCTTTGCCCCTGGCTTCTCCAACTCACTCTCCACCCTACTACAACATAGAGCCCTTAACTTCCTTGACTCTCCCTCCCGCACCAATAGACCTGTCAGCACTGGAAAGGGATAAGGACAGTGGTCACGCTATGTCCTGACTTGGAAGAGGTTGGTGCAGAGACAAATGTTGGATGTGGGCCCTTTGCCTATTCACCAAGGCCAGATCCTGGTCGATCAGTTAAATATAGGAAAAAGGCACAATAATCAAAGACGCTAGAGTCCAAACTAACAACGAGGGCATGTGGGCTGAATAACTAAAGGAGCAAGCCCACAGAAAACAGCGACCCCTGGGATAGCCTGTCCATTCGGTTAGGTGAACTGTGGATATTAAACACCACCCTGTTTTTGATTGGCTTTCAGCTATTAAGGACTGATTGATCAACTTGTCTAAGAATGGGGAGGCTGGCATTACTTGCCCCCAGGAGCAGCAATTCTACCCAACGACTGGTATTAACCCACTAGCTACTCCCGCATTTCCACCCATGCATGATTTGGCATCTAATGAAAGTGTGAGGGGTAGAGGTAATGATGAGATTCAGCCACAGTCTATTCTTGTAGGATCACCTTCATCGATCACTCAGCAGAAAACTGGGCTGCGAACTGCGGATTCTGCAGCCATCCAACAAGGTGTAATGAAACCACCATGTCCCCGGCGTGGATCTCCCTGGGCGCCGCCCTTCGTGCTTTGCTGACTCTGTCATTGTGCTCCTGTCGCCTCCAGAACGCACTCTCCGCGTCGAACGGCGGGGCTGTCCAGCCTGGGGCGACTGGTAGCCCGTCTCGGCGGGCCCCTTTGAACACCAGGGCCCAAGGTGCTTGACGAGTGGAGCAATGGGGGGTGCTGCGGTACTCCCGCAGAAATCGATGTAGTTCCTGTTCTGGATCTGACTGTTCAGACACGGCGATGCGCAGTATTTTGTTGATGGTGCGCATGAGCCTCTCTACCTCTCCATTGGCCTGTGGCCACTGTGGGGTGATGCGCCGATGTCGAATGCCATGTGACTTTAGGAGCTCTCCGAACTCGTGACCTTGAAACGGGGGCCCATTGTCAATCCGCAGTTCCTCGGGGCACCCAAGCATCCCGAATACTTTTTCCAGGGCGGGGCCCACGTGCACGAAAGCTGTGGACGGCAATGCCTCGGTCAGTGGGTACTTTGAGTAGCTGTCAATGATCACTAACGTGACCCGTCCGTCCGGTAGGCTCCCGAAGTCCACACTGATTTTTTCCCACGGGCCTCTCCCGTGCTCCTCGGTGATGATAGGAGCCGGCGGTTGGGCTCCGCTGGTCAACTGACACGATTGGAAGCTGCGAACCGCGTCGTCTACGTAGGCGTCCATGCTCGGGAACCATACCTTCTCCCTCATCCGAGCCTTCATTCTCTCGGTTCCTTGGTGTCCTTTCTGCGCCAGTTGCGTGGCCCTGGTCCTGAGGGCCGCCGGGATGACGATTCTGGCTCCTCGGATGACGAGCCCCCCTCTGGTTACGCTTAGCTCGTGACGCACTCTCCACATGTGTTGGAGGTCGTCTCTCCCTTCTTGAGACCATGAGTTCGCCGCCTGGAGAAAATGCTGCCAGGTTCCCGCCAGTATGGTGTCCTTGACTTTGATTAGCACCGGGTCTTGTTCGGCCGCCTCCACGATCTCTTCTAGCGTTAAGGCCCGGGGGCACGCCAGGGCCGCTACCATATCTAGGTGACTTTCAGTCTCCTCCTCCCCATCCATCGGTATGGGTTTGCTAGGGATCTCTGGGTGTCGGGATAGAGAGTCGGCTGGGTTTTTGGACCCTGGCCTGTATACCACAGTGAGGTGGTATTGTTGAAGGTTGATGGCCCATCGTTCTATTCGTGGGGGTGGGTGTGGTGCCGTTCCTCGGAATAGTGACACTAGCGGCTGGTGATCCGTCACCACTGTGAAGGGGTGTTCGCACACGTACAGATGAAAGTGACGGCAGCTCCACCGAATCGCTAGGGCCTCGCGCTCGATTTGGGAATAGCGCTTCTCCGTGTCCGTGAGGGACTTGCTGGCGTACGCCAGGGCTGCCCACTGCCCCGGTTCCTGCTCCTCCATTAGGACCGCCCCTAGTCCTACCGGGCTTGCGTCGACCAGGACTTCAGTCTTCTTGCTCGGGTCAAAGTAGACCAGGGTGGTCTGATCCAGAAGGGCTTTCTTGATCGCCTCAAACGCTTCCTCTTCTGCCTCCGTCCATCGCCACATCACGTCGGTTTTGGTGAGGTGCCTGAGAGGTTCGGCTAGCGTGGCCAAATTCAGGATGAACTGTCCACAGTAAGTGGCCATCCCCAGGAAGCTGCGGACCTCCGCCACTGACGCCGGAGCTGCGGCCGCTTTGATGGCATGGGACTTCCGGGGATCCACTTGGATGCCTTCTTTGGTGAAGACGTAGCCGAAGAATTCGATGGTTTGTCGAAATAGTTGGCACTTCTCTCGGTGCAGGGTGACGCCATGTTCTTGCAACCGTGATAGGGTGGCTCGGACGTGCCGGTAGTGTTCTTCCACCGTCCCGGAGTAGATGTCGTCGCTCACGTTTAAGACTCCGGGTAACTCGAGCAGGATATCCTTGATGGTATTTTGGAAGATCTCCGCTGCCGAGGAGATCCCGAAGTTTAGGCGTTTGTACCGCCTTAGTTCCAAGTGCGTACTGAACGTAGTGATGTAACGGCTTTCCTTTGCTGGTGGTATCCCGCGTTCAAGTCTAGTGTGGAGAACCACCGAGCGCCGTTTAGATCAGACACAATGTCATCCATTTTCGGTGTGATGTGTCTCTCGCGCTTGATAGCTTTGTTCGGAAGCCGCATGTCTATGCACAAACGGATTTTCCCTGGCTGACGTGGTTTCTCCGCGATCACCATGGGTGACACCCACGGGGTGGGTCCGGTCACCTTCTCGATCACTCCTTGCTCTTCCAACCTTTGGAGTTCTTCCTCCACCAACGGCCGTAGGTGGAACGGTATCTGCCTGTGCCTGAGGGCTGTTGGTGTCACCGCGGGATCGATGTGAAGGTGTATCGGTGGCCTCTTAATCTTCCCTAGCCCTGAGAAAAGGCCCTTGAAACTATCCAGCAGGTCCTCAGCTTGCTTGTCCTGGATCATTCTGAGGAATGTGATCAGCCCGAGGTCTTCGGCTGCGTGTCCGCTGAGTAGGGTGTCCACCTCCTGGTCGATGACGTGAATGTCGATGACTATTTCTGAGTTTGCTGCATTCACCGCTACCGTCATCTTTCCTCTTAGCGGTAACGGTGTGTCGCTCCCGTAGGCGTATATCTTGGCCTTGGACTGTCGGAGCTCCGGTCTCGGCCTGAGACGGTTGTACTGCTGTACGCCCATAACGGTTACGGACGCACCTGTGTCTATCACCGCGTTGACTTCTGTGCCTGCTATCAGAAGGTCGCATCGCGGTTGCGGTCGCCTGGTACTTTTCAGGGCATTTGTGAATGATACAACATACGTTTCTTCTCCATCTTCAGACTCAGTGCTCGAGTCTTGGTGGCCTCTGGCTTTCCCGTATCTTGGCGGCGGTTGGGATGACAGTGACGTGTGTGAGAGCTGTCGTACCAGCTTCCTCTGCGGCGTCTCCCATTTGTTTCCGCCTTTCTGTGCCTTCCTCCGGCAGACTGACGCAAAGTGATTTTCGATTCCACAATTCGTGCACACTTTCCCTCTGGCCGGGCATGTCTTGAGCGGGTGGTCTTCGTACCCGCAGTATCCACACATCCGGGCTTTGGCCGGGGGTCGCCGGTCTCGGGGTCTCTGTGGCCTTTCCCGCGCTCGCACCGCATCCGCCTTTTCTGTTTTCACTTCCACCGGTTTGTCTTTCCCTTTCACCAGGGCCTGGTCTATTTCCTCTGCACGCGCCGCCGACAGATCATGCGTCCTGGCCAGGACTAGTATGTCGTTCATCGGTATGTTGGGCGTGCGAAGTATGAGTCCACGAAGCGTCTTGCTCCGGATTCCCAGAATCAATTGTGCCCTGATTTCCTCTTTGGCCCTGTCCCTACGAGGTGCGTGTCCGCGAGGGCTCTTAACCGTGTATGGAAGGCATCCACTGATTCTCTTTCGCGCTGCCTCGCTTGGCGGAGCTTGAAGTGTTCATAGTCCGGATTGACCTGCGGGTCAAAATGCGCATTCAGAGCCGCCACTGCCGCTGCATAGTCATCCGGGTTCCCCGTATTAGGCAGGTGTTTGAAAAGGAGGTAAACTCCATAGTGGAGTAGGAGGGACCTCTTCACCGCCCCGTCTGTCTCCCTCGAACCAATGAAGTAGTTCTCTAGTCTGCCCAGCCAGGTCTGCCATCGCGGGGCAGCAGTTGTGGGGCAGCGGCTTTGCTGAATGGGGGCAGGACCCCTGTCGGGGGGGTGATGTGGCAGCGCTCTGGCTTGGTCCTGTTGCTCCGTGTCACTCATCGCGGTGCGGGAGCCACGTGCTCGGCTTGCAAAGGCAGTATCCACTGACCTCCCCAACAACTAGTCCACATTCATGCTGGTGCGTGCCACGCCGCCTCGCTAGGCGAGGCACCCTTCTGGCCTGCAGGCCTTCTGCTGCTCCGTCAGCTAGTGGTGCGGCCTTGCGACCTCCAGGCAGGTCCTGTGAGCGTCTCAGGTGACAGCAGCTGTGCTGGTCCTCCGGAGGAGCCACTGGGCTGCTCGTAGCCCTGGAGATCGGTGCAGGAAGGGGGTGGGTTGGGGGCCCACCTCGTTGCCAGTGCTGTGTTAAGATATGTCAGCTATGCAGCAGGGCTGGAGGGGAGGTGTGAGGGGCGCCACGTGCGTGGGGCCTAGCGCGAGCAGTGCAAAATGAACACACCGACACCGTGCCTCAGTTGGGCACGAACTGCCCCTCGTTCGCCCGCCCCTTTATTATATACCCACGCGCTCACGTCCGTCGACGTGAGCGCAAACTACGCAATGTCTCTTGCGCTCTAGCAGAAGGCTAGAGCGCTGACTGCAACACAAGGCTCCAAAATATTCAAACAGGTAGTAAGCACGAGCGAGATTTAGCGTCCCGTAGCACACATTTCTAATGCAGGTGGTCGCCAGTGTTAGGGAACAGTTGCTGTCAGAGGGCTGCCGTTTGAGGAGATTTGTTGTCTTAAGTACATTTTCTACTTGTGCGGCAGCTAAACAACTCGAATGGCCGTGCGCTCTTGCTTAGCACATGGTGCCGTTCTCGCTGGTTTTCAGCACTGCTCGCGCTACCGGCACTAAATTGGAGCATGCACAGCACGAGCTGCATATTTTCCACCCATTGGTGGAATTCCAGAAAATCTCTTAGGGGCATATTATCAAGGACAGCGTTCAAATTATCGCCGCTATAGCGGCAGGAAACTGCAGCTAAAAGCGGCAATAACGGGCTTGATAATATGCCGCAGAGAATTCCAGTAGAAGTCCAGGTTCTGGTGTGAACATGGGGTTCTATTGGAATTCTCTGCGGCATATTATCAAGCCCATTATCGGCGCTTTTGCGGCAGTTGCCTGCCGCTAAAGTGGTGATAATTTTAACGCCGTCCTTGATAATATGCCCCACAGTCTTTCTGTAACTTCATAGAAGTCTTCTAAGTGAAACTCTCAGAGTTCAATCCACTCCTACAAGTTTTCAATTGCTTCTTGTTCTGTCAGTTGAAGCTTGCTCATGAGCATCCACAAGCATGCTTTTCATTCTTTAACTGCTTCAACTCTGAAGGCTCTGCTGCCTGTTTTTATTGACAGACATTTTGGGGGTTAATGTGTGACAAGAATGTTTGTGTTTTTTTGTTGGGTGGTATTTTGTTGTGGTGGATATGTGTTCTGTTGTTTTTTTGCTGCTGTGATTTTCTACTACTTTTTAGGTCTGGTGTTAGCCAAGACATTTTGATTGAAAAATATACACATATATGTGCAATATACTCATTTAAAGGGACTTTCAGCCAGCTGTGTTCACCCATTGGTCTCTTGGTGTGTCATTCATATTTTGCTTCCACCCACCATAGCATACAGCATGGGGCCGGTGGTCAGCCCACATCAGCCACTGTTTGGGGCATATTATCAAGGAAACACGATAAATATCGCATTTCCCGCTTTGCGCGATTTTGTGTACCGCCGCGTATTGCAGGATTTCATCGCCGAGATATCGCGTTATTATCAACGCATATCTCCATGGCAATAATAAATCCTGCGATAGCGGCGAATTCCGCAGACATCGCTGGAAATCCAGCGTAAAAACGGCAGCGATAAGCTAATCCTTGGTGTTAAGAAGATATGGACTCAGCCGAACAATCCACCTGCCATTATAAGTATGGCTAAGTCAATTTCAAACCAGGCGTTACATACCTGCGATGACCGCGGTTAGAGCGGTTTATTTTATCGCATCGCAGGTTTGCTTGAGGCTTGTAAATATTGCGATGCCGTGTCAGCGCGGATTTACATGGAGTAATGGAAGGGAACGCCTACTTTGCATGTCATTAGCGATATTCCTCGCTGACATGCAAAGTGGAGGAAAAACGGCTGTTGAGTCAAGGAAACACGCGCTAAAGCATTTTTGCTTGTCCTTGTAAATAATGTGATAATTAAATCAATGCTTTTTCGGCGCTATGTGCAGAGAAAGCGGCGATATCTCTCTTTTTAATATGCCTCCTTTGATTTTACATTGAGTGGGAGCATTTTGCTCTTTCACAAGGAGTACTTCTGCAAAAAAGCTAGTTTCCTTCTGTACCAAAGTTTTTGTTTTTAAACACAAACACCAGCAACCAGGGGGAGAGAACTCCAACCCCCAACCTCACTCGCTGCATCGGAGGGCCACCAACACTTGTTGTTTCACACCAGGAGGCGCATATCAGAGGCTCACTTATCCTGCTGCACAGAAAACAAACACAAGCAACCAGGGGGAGAGAACTCCAACCGCCAGCCTGACTCACGGCATTGGAGGGCCGCCAACGCTTGTTGTTTCACACCAGCAGGCATATATCAAAGGCTCACTGATCCATCTGCATGGGACACAAACACCAGCGACCAGAGGGAGAGAACTCCAACCCCCAACCTCACTCACAGCATTGGAGGGCAGCCAATGCTTGTTATTTCATGCGAGGAGGTGCATATCGGAGTCTCACTGATCGCGCACGGGAATTGCCCGGGCGAAGACCAGACCAAGACAGGCCCGCCTTAGCCCATCATAGCCCGAAAGAGTGTGGGCAGGGCTCACCCTCTTGGCTCATAGTTTTGTACCCTTTTGATGCCTAGAAGATTCATCCTGTCTCCTACCCTTCAGGTACTATGCATTTATTGCAATTTTTCATAAACTTTTTTAACGTTTGCAAGTTATCAACATAGTTGTAGCTACCACAAAAGTAACACGGGCAAGAAGAAGGTAACTGCTGGCCCACCATCAGGTTTGAACCTCATCCACACACCACTCGTGACAGTTTTTTAACATAGGCAGGGAATCTTCTCTCTAATGAAATCAAAAAGGCAGAGCGCCACCTTTCCCTTTCAGCTGAGGGCTTTGTTTCTTTGCCCCTGGCTTCTCCAACTCACTCTCCACCCTACTACAACATAGAGCCCTTAACTTCCTTGGCTCTCCCTCCCGCACCAATAGACCTGTCAGCACTGGAAAGGGATAAGGACAGTGGTCACGCTATGTCCTGACTTGGAAGAGGTTGGTGCAGAGACAAATGTTGGATGTGGGCCCTTCGCCTATTCACCAAGGCCAGATCCTGGTCGATCAGTTAAATATAGGAAAAAGGCACAATAATCAAAGACGCTAGAGTCCAAACTAACAACGAGGGCATGTGGGCTGAATGACTAAAGGAGCAAGCCCACAGAGAACAGCGACCCCTGGGATAGCCTGTCCATTCGGTTAGGTGAACTGTGGATATTAAACACCACCCTGTTTTTGATTGGCTTTCAGCTATTAAGGACTGATTGATCAACTTGTCTAAGAATGGGGAGGCTGGCATTACTTGCCCCCAGGAGCAGCAATTCTACCCAACGGCTGGTATTAACCCACTAGCTACTCCCGCATTTCCACCCATGCATGATTTGGCATCTAATGAAAGTGTGAGGGGTAGAGGTAATGATGAGATTCAGCCACAGTCTATTCTTGTAGGATCACCTTCATCGATCACTCAGCAAAGAACCGGGCTGCGAACTGCGGATTCTGCAGCCATCCAACAAGGTGTAATGAAACATTCAAAATTGGTCCCCCTCCCTGTGATTGATCATCCTCCAGCCTCATGTCCTTACGTAATTATATTAGCCAACATTCTCAATGTGTCAGCAGCCTCATCAGAAATAAGAGAGACTTTAAAGAATAAAGTGGTTCATTGGCTGCCTAGCAATGTGAGAGTTCAACGGTATCTGTACAGGGAGGTTTTTTTGTACAGCGGGTGGGGGTATTGGCTTAATGCAAAAGCAATTTCCTGGGGATGTTATAATTGTTAATGTACGCAGTCCGTTAGTTGCAGGAGAAACTCTGGTGCAAGCCAGAGCCGGTATGGTCAAACCAAGTCAGATCAAGATCTTGCCATTGTTTTAAAAAAAATAGTTTTGTAGGCACTTGGCCCCAGAACCCTCATGATCTCTCCCCAAACACCCGGTAGGCTCGAATTGCCACCTCCTCCTATTCCCCAGGACAGATTTGAGGCTTTGGAGGGCTTGGAAGATAATGATTGACACACAGGCTGGGAGGAAGTCTGCGCTCTAGATGCTGTGGCTCGTAGGGAGCCAACCTGTGTGTCTAACTGCTCCCCAGTTGTGTGTCGATCCATGATGGCAATCTCGGGGTCATTGTGCGTGGGTGCTGTTCCTGCTTCTTCCATTTTGCCCTGTGCTGCTCCTGAGATGGTAGTATGTGGTGATAGCCTGAATATGTGCAACTCTAATATTAACTTCCTTAGCTGGAACGTTGCTGGTTTGGCCACAAAAATTAACCTTGAGGGAAGGCAGTCTTTTATTAAAAGCTATAATATTGTGCTCATGCAGGAAACATGGGCTGCAACTGAGTCTTTATATGATGGGTTTTCATGCTTCTACTCTTCAGCTAAGCCTTCTCCCGTGGGTCATGACAAAGGGGGACATGCAGCTTGGTGTAAGGTGGATATTGGTTGTAAAATTCTTCTCATAGCAACTGAAACAGATACATTACAGGCCTTTGACTTCTGTTGGGCTAATAAGTTCAGGATTCGTGTAGTGAACTTCTGTAATAATGACTTTTCATCAAGGTGTAATTTGCTTTTTCAGGGTTTGTGTTCATTGATTGGCTCTCTTGCTGATAGGGAGGCTCAGGCCGGCAAACCCTTCAATCTCCTTTTGGCAGATGATTGTAATGCCAAATTTGGCATATTGCCGCATTTTTCACCATTAACTTTAGATCCCCTCATTATGGAAGCAGATCTTGCGGTCATGGATTCCAGGGGACGTTTACTGCACCCGCATTTGGTGGCCTATGACTTAGAGAATGCAGTTTCCTTTAGTGCCACAACAACCATACCTACATTCACTGGGAGGGGGCCTTGGTCCCCAATTGATTATGTCTTCAAATTACAAAGTCTACGTCCATTTGTCACGGGGGTGAGGTCCGTGCATCAGCATTTAGTGATCATAATCCTATTGTGTTGTAGATTACGGTCCCCATGAAACACCAGTATGCAGTTGCTGGAAGTAGTCATGCACTAACTACATGCTGGTCTTAGACATGAAGGTAATCATGAATTACATTCTGGGCAGTGGTATGGACCTAGTGAGTCGCTGTTCATCAAATGCATAAGGCCTGGACATGGTCTTAAAAAGCTTTGGGGAACGTATGTGCTATGTAAAAGGCTTTTGACCAGGCCCACGGACCAGGCCCACGGGCAGGACTCTCTGTCAGGACAAGCCATGGTTCAACAAAGAATGCAGAGTGGCAAGTGACAATCTGCGTTAGGCTACAAAGCAAATCCCTAGATATCAGATTTTAATATCAATTTGCAGGAAAGAATATGCCTTGGCACTGAAAAAGAAAAAATCGGTAATCAAGAATGAGAAGTAGGAGACAATAGTATTAGCCTATCAGAACAAAGACTCTCAGGTATTTTGGAAGATGGTGCAGGCAGGCATGTCACTCGTCCTGCCCTAGACAAAATCACCATCTACTTTACCCCGGAGGTGTGGATAGATCCTTTTTCAGCTGTTTAGTCCTCTGAAACTGTGACTATAGATGAGTGACTGACTGAAGGGTTCTCCTGCGGCAATTTGCCCTTTAGGAGAAGTCCACAAAGCCATCCATGATAATGAAGAAATCAAAACCTTCTCAAGGGTTTCACTGATACACCTGGTCCTTTTAAACCAACAAAGAAGAGATTGGCACAGAAGTTGTAATATAAAAGACATATTTTTTATTAACCTCAGATGAGGGAGATTGCATCACACAGTAATCTCAAGTCACTGTAGGAGGCATTCTAAGCAGTACAGAGAACAGGGGCCTTATATACCCACACAGGGGCTCAAAAGAAGGCGGTACAAGCACACATGAGAAGAGTTACACACATAGATGGTCATCCAGAAAATGCACAGTCAACTAGTAGGAGGAGTAATAAGTTGCTGACATCAGTTAGAACAACCTGACAGTTCTATACTAGGAGCAGGTGGATTCTACTAGCTAGGCTCTTCTGAGCATGTGCAAGGCTCGGGAAGAGGGAGAAAGCAAATGGCTAGCACATAGCTAACTAAAATGGCTGCCAAGTACAAAATGGCTTTCAGCTCATGCTAACAGATCCCTGTAATCTTTAACAATAACCGGTGTCAAAATGTGCCACGTCCGTACGGGCTACCTATGGACTTATTCACGGAGGACCCATGATTTTGGTTGTCAGTACTTACTTCTGTTTTTAACACAGTCTGTAGTGTGGGGACTTGTACCCATTCTTAAAAAGGGCAATGCCCTTTCCATGTTTTGGTGATTTCTTTTTTCTATCATACCTTATTTCCTTCTTTCTTGAGTTTCCTTTTTCTTTCATTCCTTTTTTCCTTCATTCTTGAGTTACCTTTTTCTTTAATTCCGCCTGACTTGCTTTATTTTTTTAGTTATGTGTTTCTTTTGTTCTTTCTTTCATTCCTTACATACCTTCTTCTTTCTTGATTTACTTTTTTCTTTCATTCCTTATTTCTTTCTTCCTCAAGTTTCCTTCTTATTTAATTCTTTTGTTCTTTCTTTCTTTCTTTCTTTCTTTCTTTCTTTCTTTCTTTCATTCTTCCTTTCTTTCTTTCTTTCTTTCTTTCCTTCTTTCTTTCTTTCTTTCTTTCTTTCTTTCTTTCTTTCTTTCTTTCTTTCTCCTTTTCTATCTTTCTTTCACTCTTTTTTCTTTCCTACTTTCAGTCCTTTGTTGCTTCTTTCATGCGTTCATTCATTTTTCTTGTTTTCTGTCTTTCTATCCCCTTTTCTGCCTGCCTTGCTATCTTTCAGTATTTCTTTCCTTCTTACTTTCCACTTCTTTCCTTTTTAGTCTTCTTTCTTTTCTTCTTTCTTGTCTTCCTTCTTTCTTGCTTTCCTTCTTTCTTGCCTAGTTCTTTCAAATCATCATCAGTCTTTATTCGATTTAGAACAATCATAAAAGACACAAACATAATACATAAAACATGGATTTCAATAAATACATTAAAATGCTTTTAAAAATACATTAAACACATCGATGGACTGACAAGTAATAGAAAAAGACACATTTAAAATCCCTAAATTCAAGAATCAAAGAAAACCCAAACGCTAAATTCATTGAGGTCCTTCAAGGGTACGCTTAATTGCTTTTCTCCGCAATGACCATGCCCAGCCCAAATATTTTGCTAAGGCGACAAAAACTATTGTTGAGGAGCTAGTGCGCAGAGTACGTAATGCCACGGCGCAGCTCCTTGTACCAAGGGTCTTGCACATGGGAGAAAGCCAAACACGCCTTGGGATAATAAATGCCGGACAGGCAAATAAGAAGTGGGGAGTTGTTTCTATTTTAGCCCCGCATGCAGGGCACTGTACTTCCGATTTCCTAACCCACCCTCCTGTCAAAAATCTAAGAGGCAAGGAGCCAGCTCTAAACTGAAAATAAAGTTTGCTATCGCCAACATTGGTGACCAAATCCCAGTATAATTCTAGGCTAGGGGTGTCTTTAGCCTCTAGAAAGCTACCGGACATCCCTGAGGCTCTATTCAATACCTGGGAATCTATTCTTTCCCAGTATGCTACTTTAAGAGAACTTTTTGATGGAAACTGGGCAGTCGCCGGGTCATACCATAACCCCTCCATACCCATATCTTTTAAAGACGCGTGTAAGTTCTTCAGCCACACAATTTTATGGAAAACATCGATTTTTATAATGTCCATAAGGCCGTTAGCATAATGGGAAAGCTCAGGAGTAGTCCAAAGCCTCCGCCAGTATAAGACCGGACGGAGCCTTGCAATATATCCTTAATAGACCTCCTGCCCAGATCATACCTAAGTGGGATCAGAGGGGTGCTCTGGGGGAGACCAGTTATGCTTCGGAAAAATTTATGCTCCACACTGGTCAAAGTAGCTAACTGATCAAAGCCCCAAAGCTCCGCCCCGTAGAGCACAGAGCTTAGGGCCTTCGCTTCATAGACTTGCAATACCGGGCTTATTGGCTTTGTGAATGACTTATTAAATTCCCTACTCAGGGCACCAGTTAATTGCTTAAATCGCAGGGAGGCCATTTCAAGGTGCTTACGCCATTTATTGTTACTTGATATTTGCATACCAAGATACGTAAAGTTGGTTACCATCTCTAAAGGTTGCCCATTCATAGACACTCTTTTCCCTCGAAAGCTGGTATGGGGGTTGAAGGCCATACATTTTGTTTTTGCCACGTTGACCTCCAAACCATGGTCGAGGCAGAAGTCATCAAACAGGCGCAGGGCTTTTTGCAGACCATTAGATGTTCTAGATACGATAAGCGTATCGTGTGCAAACATTAGTATAGGTATGGAAACACCAGCCAACCTTGGAGCATCGGTATTTACAGAAAGCATGAGATCAACTATCCCATTAATATAGAGTGAAAAGAGCGTGGGTGCCATAGTACAACCTTGTCGCACACCACGCTCAACCGGGAACTCAGGGGTGTCCTCACCTGGCCCACCCCACTGTATCCTAGCATAGTTGGACTCATGCAATCGCATGACCAATGTCAAAGTTTCTTTAGGGAGACCTAGTCTCTCCAGAACTGCCCACAACCGGTGGCGAGGTACAAGGTCAAAGGCAGCTCTTAAATCAACAAAAGCTGCATAGAGACTGCCCTTGCCCAATGTCACCACCCTCCAGTGAAGCTGGACAAAGCAAAAGACTTGGTCCACCGTGCTGGTTGATTTACGGAAACCTGCTTGAAAGGGGGACAAGATGTTATTATCATCAATCCACTCTTGGATTTGATTCAGGACCATCCTCCCTAGCACCTTCTGGATAGAATCTATAAGGCTAATTGGCCTATAGTTTCCTGGGAGCGCCCTATCACCCTTGTTAAATACAGGGATGATGACAGCCCCCCTCCATGATTTAGGAACTGGTGCACCTACAGCCACAGCATTAGCCAATAGGGTTATGTACTTGCTCCAATTATCTTTGTCGTGGAGAAAAACATCCGAAGGAACCCTATCCTGGCCAGGAGCACGTCCACTAGTAACAGAACCCAGGGCCTTTTTAGCATCTTGAATACAAAATGGACCCTGGGAAAAAAAAGCATAGTTTGGAACCCATGCAAAGTTAAACGAGAAATTGCAGGCATATTGGGGTTTGAAATAATGGACCCACTCCACCTGTGAGACATAATTGGAAGGACTATCAGGCCGCCCACCTCTGTCCCACTTAAGAATGTTCCAAAATAACCGGGAATCTCTAGAGCGACAAGCACTTTTTAAATCAAGCCAACGTTGTTCGTCCCAGTTCTTTTTGGCCATTCTTACAGCTTTTTTGTATGTAAATCTGGCAAAACGGACACAATCCTTTCCTCCATTAGACAGAGCTATAATCAGGTTGGTCCTAGATTGCCTGCAAGCGTCATCATACCATCTATTTCTCTTAGTTGGAGCCTTGTTCTTATTCCTCATAGGCTTCATAAAATACGAGCCTATTTCAGCAAACAACTTATCATGGGATTCAGTGGCTTCAACACTGCATGGTTCATAATTTAGTATACCCTCAAGCTCCACAATGGCACCAGCTAGTTCTTTCTTCTCTCTATCTTTCTTGCCTTGTTTTTACCTTCTTCTTACCTTCTTTCTTTCTTTCTTTTCTTCTATCCTTCCTTTTTATGTCAACCCTGGCCAGCTTCCATTAGAGGCTGATGAGGACCGGCCAGACCACAACACTTTAAGACCACAACTCTGTGTGAAAGGATTATTAAACCTTACAAGTCAGTACGCCCAACTCCATGTAGCTCTGTCCCTGCACAAATTACTAATTACAAGTCTCATGGATACATGCAACGCCACAAGTGGTACCATAAACGCCTCATTGTATGTTGAACTCGTTGTGTTTTGGGATGCACTTGAAGGATTAATGGGAGCACAGCAAGCTTGTTCTAGCACATCAGTATATAAGGCCTGACTTCTTGGTTGCCGGCGTCCCTTCTTAATTCACTCAGAAACGCCATCTTGGGATGGGGCGTGGTTCGGTGCCTGATTCGAATGGCTGCGTTTCCGTGACGCTCCATAAAACGGGTCGCGGCAACCACATTCCGAGGCGATTTTCACGAGAGCGGTGAACGGTACCGGACGTCGGAAGATGTACTGATATGCACAGACTGCTTCCCGAGACCTTCTGTGACCTGTGACACCAAGAATCCTCCGTCCCGCGCTCTGTATTTCATTACCGATGACTGCGGCCGCCATCTTGTTTTCACAGCGCTCTTCCTGAGGTAAAATTCTCAGTGAGGAAATGAAGCGCACATATGCATTTGCAGACTTTCTCCTTCTAAAGGCTTAAATACTTTGCTCGAGATCTCAATTCCTATGAAAACTTCCATTGGGTTATCATCTTCATGATGCATCCTGCTTGTTATATTTTCTCGCTTCTTTTTTTTTTTCTCATGACCTGTTTTGGAGGCTGTTATGGAGCCCTGACAACCTCACAGATTATATAATTTCTTTAAAATTCAAGATGGGGGTTCTTGTTATGCACGTCTGACAAGCATTTTTCTTGACACCCCATTCTTGTCTCTGAGTCTGGAAGTAGCCCTAGATTTGGTATTGTTCAAATAGGGTACGTTTTGGCCACTGTGTATCTGGATATCGTGTAAGCTTTCTGGTTGTTTTGGAAAAAACAAGGTTATAATTAATAAAGCTTCCACTGTACACTCCGAGCCATTTTCGATACCTCACCAATAGAGAGAGAGATATGACTAAGCACTTTTCTTGAACATTGGTAATCATCAGAAAAGCTGCTCATTCCTCAACTTTTTTTATATGCATGAGTAGTTATGAAAGCCTGTTTGCATGACTCTGCTCATTACCTAGCCTTTTTTGGGTGACTTTGTCATTCCAATTGATTTCTATTTGCAGTTCATTCAATAATATCTCTTCACGAGAGATAGTTTTGGTTTCACTGGATCATAGTAATCCTAACTTTATTACACCACCTGTTTGTCTTTCATATGGGAAGACTTAAAAAGTTTAGCTCCTCTGCGCCACGCATCACGCATATGTTCATCAAAAATTCTAGAATTGTCTCTGAATTTTCCAAGCTGGAGGAGTCATTGACACCTGTCTCTAAGTCTTTATCTCCTTTAAACACAAGCACTTCTACGGCTGGCAAGGCTACCACCAAAAGACTGAAAATAGACCCACCTTCTCCACCAAAAACCTCTTCTCCTGTATCATTGGACATACTATTGCAGGAGATACGGGCGCTTCGCCCCTTTATGGAAGATACTTCTACAAAGCTGCAATTCCTAACGGACAACTGATCTCAGATGAATGAACGTCTCACCACGGTAGAGAAAAATATCTCTTCCTTCAATCACACCCATGAGAAAGTTATTACGCTTCAATCTCAGGTTTCATTGCTACAACAACAGGTTGAAGATTTGGAAAACCAAAATAGAAAAAACAATCTTTGCATATATGCTTTGCCAGAAGGCTCAGAGGGTTCTGTTCCCTTATCTTTCTTCAAATCCTTTCTTTCTAAAATATTGTATCTACCTGAAGGAACTTCGCTTAATATTCAGCGAGCTCATAGACTTGGTCACCAACGAGCAGTCACCGCCTCTTCACAGAGACCTAGAGGGTTCATCATGTATTTCCTAGAATACACAGATCTTCTCAAGGTCCTTTCAGCAGCAAAGTCTATTCAGCGTATTTCATGGTTCGGTTCTACTTTATTTTTTGCTCAAGATTAGTCCACAGCAAATAAACGCAATGAATTTCTGAAAATTAGACCTGCCTCACTTCATCTTCCTATTTTAACTGAAATAGAGGGGTCCGACAAGGTTGCCCACTATCTCCGTTCCTTTTTAACTTAGCCCTGGAACCTTTTCTCTCTAGAATTCGTCAAAACATTGACATAAAAGGATTTCAAACTGAGGACATACAAATTAAGTTATCAGCATATGTTGATGACATATTATTATTTCTTTCCGAACCACAATCCACTGTTCCTGCTTTTTACAAGAAGTGGAACTTTTTGCCTAGGTCTCTGGTTATAAGCTCAATCGTGATAAATGTGAAATATAACCTCTAACTAAATATACGTTTAAGGATGACTTTACTTCTTCTAACTTTACTTGGAACACACATCATATTAGATACTTAGGTCTTTACACCACCCCTTCAATTTCCACAACACTATCTCTTTGCATGGAGAAATGCTTACACAAAATTTCCTATCTAACAACTAAATGGTACCCTTTATATCTTTCATGGTGGGGTTGTTTAGGTACCATTAAAATGATGTTGGCCTCATTAGTTTTATACACTATCTCTAATATCCCTGTTCCCATTCTCTTAAAAAACGTTGCAAACATTAACTCTATACTATCATCTTTCTTGTAGAACAATAAAACACCTCGTATGTCTCTGTTGCAATTGATAAAGCCCAAAGTAGAGGTGGAGTAAATTATCCTGATTTCCCTACTTACCACAAGTCTTTCTTACTTCGCCAGGCATCGAAATGGCTCCCTGATTTCTTACCAGACTGTCCTTTATGGGGGGTTCTTGAAAGTTCCTTTTTTTCCCCTTTCTCTTTTAAAGAATTTCTTTCTTTTACTCGTAGACCGCCATCTTTTTCTGCTCCCATTCTCAAATATACTTGTAAACTTTTGGGATGTTCTCTAAACACAATCCCTGCCAATTCAGACTCTTTCCTCAACTCGACTTTATGGCATAACGCGTCTCTCTTGATTAGGGGAAAACCTTTCTCCTGGAAATTTTGGAGGAACAAAGGCCTAATTTGGACGCATCAACTCTTTTATCAAAACAGGGGTTTGTCCTTCTCAGAAGCTAGTTACTTTTCTATTTGCCCCCTTCCTTTCATTCCAGATATAATTTAATTTCACAAGCCATTTCAAACGCTTATACCCAAATTCTGTCCCATTCGAAATGTTTCTTATGTTCTTTTTTACTTTCCGGTCCGAAAGCATCTACTATCTATACACATACACGTTTTCCACAACCCATTGGAGAGAAGACCAAGTTTGAACTTTCCTGGGAGGAGGATCTTGGAGTGGTATGGTCACCTTCTCTGTGGAACAAAATATGGTCCAAAATTAGGAAAACTTCCAGAGCAGCTAATGTTACGCAAACATCATTTTTTATTTATAACAGGCTTTTGCTACACCCAGTTACATTGCACTACAGTACCGGACACATGCTGGTCTTGCTCCTCTCTACTTGCTGATTTAAAGCACTTACTCTTCACCTGCCCACACGTACACACTTTCTGGTTATCTGTTTGGTCCCAAATTAACTCAATATTCAGCTCCAGTTTCCCTATATCTATCACATATTTATTTCTGGGCAGTGTGTCACCTATTTGGGAAGACCTTTCAACAGATTACTAAAAACTGGAAAGATTTTACGAACCTCTCTTTCTAGGCTCGGTGGTATGCAGTATGTTATCACCAGAGGCTGGACACAGCATTTGTTCATCCTATTCACTTTGTGCTTAAATTTATGTTCACCTGTGACATCGTTCATTGACTCCAGTGCCAAGCGCTCTTTTTCTTTAAATCCTGCTCCACAAGAAGTTGCCCGGCCTCCATGATATTCCACACCTTATGACAATGATATTTTATAATGTATTGTTATATTTCTGCTATTTCTATGTTGATTTATGGCTTTTATATGCATTATAGTGCATTATAATAATAAAAAAAAAATAAGCAAATTTGTAAAGCGCATGGCTACACTAGCTAGTGTGTCCCCGCGCTGTGACAAGAGCCCGTTCCAGGCAAGTAGGGTGAGGCAAAAAAAAGGGATCAAAAAGGGGAATTCTCAGATGGGAAAAGCCACGTCTTGAGCTTTCTTCGGAAGATAGTCTCCGATGATTCCAACCGGAGCCCTATCAGAAGTTTATTCCAGTGTGTTGCCGCTAAAATGCGGAAGGAGCTCCCACCCATCCTGGCTCTTCTGATGGTTGGAATGCTGACCTGAACCGTCCCACTAGATCTTAAACTACGCATGGGGACATATGGGATAAGAAAGTCATGCAGATAGGAGGAGCCCTTCTTCTGCAGAATGCGGTGACTAACGCACATAGCATTAAAAAGAACACGTTCCCTCACCTTGAGCCAATGCAGGGAAGCCAGGGCCTTGCTAGAGGAGGCTCTCCTCAGAAGCATTAGAACGAGATGCGCTGCCGCATTCTGAATGCACTGGAGTCTCTGAACACATTTAGTATTTGCTCCCAAGTAAAGAACGTTCCCGTAGTCCAAACGAGATGTCACAAGGGCGTGAAACATAATTTTCCTCGCTGACACAGGAAGTACATCTAAGGTCTTCCGGAGACTGAGCAGGACCGCAAAGCAGTTTCCCGTCACTCGCCTGGTATGAGTTTCAAAAGATAGTTTGGTATCTAGCCACATCCCCAGGTTCTTTACCTGATCCCTAGGTGATGGGGTAGGACCCAGCATCTGAGGCCACCATGCAGAGGACCAAATCGAGGGAGCCTTACATATCACTAGAACCTCTGTTTTATTGCCATTAAGTTTAAGGCAATTAGAGGCCATTCATGATGCCAGTTCTTGAAGACACGTTGAAAAATCAATGGCTGCCTCCTCAGAGTCTTGAGTAAGAGTCACCACAAGTTGTGTGTCGTCAGCGTATGACACCATACTGACTCCAAACTTCCCTACAACCTCTGCCAGGGGGGTAATGTAGAGATTAAAGAGAGTCGGGCTAAGTATGGAGCCCTGAGGGACCCCTTTGTCCAGCTTGATGCTTTTGGAGAGGAAAGGTTTCTGCGACACCTGAAAACTGCAGTCAAGTAGAAAGGACCTTAACCATTCCACGCCCTACCAGCCATGCCTCCTTCCCTAAGGCGCTGAAGTAGCGTATGATGGGCAACAGTGTTGAATGCGGCACTGAGATCTAAAAGGACTAGAGCAACTGTCTGTCCCACATCTACATGTCTACGGATGGTTTCAATAGATAAGAGCAGTGCCGATTCAGTAGAGTAAGTGGCACGGAAGCCTGATTGTGTAGGGTGAAGAAGGTTATGGTGATTGATGTGAGCAGTCAGTTGGATGTTTCCACCTTCTCTGCTAATTTAGCAAAGTAAGGCAGGAGAGAGATGGGACGAAGATTATCCAGCTGACTCATACTTATGTTCGATTTCTTTTTTAGGGGAATGACAATAGCCTCTTTCCATCTTTTAGGGACAACTCCAGATGAGAACGAGAGCTCAAGAAGATGTCTAATATAAGGTACTAAAACAGTTAAACTCCCTCTTAGGATCTTGGGGGAGGCTGGATCTCTAGGAGAGCCAGACTTGATACTTAGGGCTACTCCTTTAAGTATGTCCCCTTGGGGGCTACAAAATCACAGAGGCATTCTGCCTCTGATATCCTGGATATCCCCTTACCATCCGCACATCCGTGTTGTGCTGAATCAGGGAAGTGGAATAGATCTTTTCCACCTTCTCCACGAAGAAGTCCGCTATCCTATTACTGGAATCAGCTGAGCTCGTGGCAGGGGCTGTCACTCTTGCTAGCGACGAGATCTATTTAAAGATAGTAAAGAGTTCCTTCAAAGAGTTCTCAGCTGTCTCAATCCTGTCAGTGTAGTGGGCAGCCCACGCTTTCCTGATCATACCATGATATTTTTTTGACTAGATTTGTATTCAGTTTTCGTTGGCTCATCAAATTTCCTCCTCCATGCTCTCTCGAGACGCTTACAGTGTGATTTAGCAATTCTACGTTCATTGCTAAACCAAGGAGCGGTTTTAAGCTGCCTACCCGGCGCTCTCGAGGACCAAGGAGCCGTACTATCCAGTGCCTCCAGGATACGCTTATCGAATGCATCGCATGCAGACTTGATGTCGGTACCCCCTGGCGGCCCACCATTTTGAAGGGCCATATTAAAACTAGGTATAGAAAACTTAGCCCATTTCCTCAGCGGTTTTGTGGTACCCATTTTAGTTGACACAACAGACTGGGGCAACATGATCTTTAAAGGGACCACAAAATGATCAGACCACGGAACAGGGACCGGAGGTACTATTTGGAAAGGTTGTTAGTTTTTTGCTTTACCATTCCAACCTAGATATGTTCATATGATACTGTTATACTATTTGTTTTTTCTTTTCTTTTTCTTTTCTTACTTTTTCTTTTCGTTTCTTATTTTCCCTTGCATTGTTTATAATACTTTGTGCTGTATTACTTCTTTTCTTAAATAAACTTCCTTTTTGAAACTAAAAAAAAAAGAAACACCATCTTGGTGCTTCAGGACAGTATATTCCCAACCTCCATTGATTTTTTAATTCATGTACAGGGCTTGGTTGATGACAGAAGCATGGAATGGGCTCTCTGAATTTCACTTCTTTTGGGAACCTTGGTGAACACCTCAGCAGTAAGGTCAACTTGCAGACGTTTATTTTTTCATTTGTTATATAGAACAGTGCAAAATGTTGAGACCAAATAACGTGTGGCTATGTAATTGTGCCTTAACTAAAAAACACATTTTTTTAGGGAAATTGTAAAACAGATTTTCACCAATATCAACAGAGTGCATAAATAAATATTGTGGTACTCGTGGTACTCAGGGATAATGTATGGGTTAAATGCACCATTTTCCGATTAACAGTGACAAAAGATACAGCAGCACTAACTGAGTGGGCTTCATGGCTGCCCACCCCTACCCCTTGGTCGAACACGACAGCCTTATTAAATGTAATATGCACAAGGTCATTCACCTACACTTGATCTCCAAGGTGGCCCACCGTAATGCCAAGTCCCACTGAAGCCGAAGCATGCAACTTCTGCTTCATGTCCTCTTTATATGTTAATGTAGGGCGTGGTCTGTGTCGTTGGGAATTCAAGTCTGAGTCAGAGGGTTTACCAAGCAGCTTTCCAGGATACCTACAGTAGTTGTGTTTCTAAATCTTTCTCTTCGCCTCCCGGTCTTTGAGAAAACATGTTTTTTCACCCTAGATAGGTGATAATGTTTAAATGGTTATTACATATTGGTATTTTGCTGGTAGGGAGGGCATGAAGTGCTGTGCTACTCACCCGCACAGGTGATAACTTTGCCCATTATTAATAATAATCCACATTTGTAAAGTGCGAACAATCACCCGTAAGGGTCTCTAGGCGCTGGGGTCGTCAGGAAGATTAAGCAACCTATTGCCCAGAGTCACATGGTGCTGGGCTAATCTGCCGCCGGCGATCGAACCGTGATCCCCAGATTCCAGAGTCAGTCGCCCTGGCCGCGGTGCCACACCTCTACTCAATACAGATGGACGCATCCAAATTGTAATACACTTCTCATATTTTGTAAAATGGTGCACATCAAGGAAGCACACCACGAGATCTCCAGTGTGGCATAGCCAGAACTGTCCTTACTGTGGTAACGTTTTACCTCTGATTGATTAAAAGACCATGTTAGACAATCACATGATGATCAAAGCAGCATCAGTAAAGACAGCAGTGAAGTTGTGATGACTTGGTTGTTCAGACTACTACATTAGCTTTCATTTCCAAGTCGGTAGTGTGCCTGTGCTGGTGTCACATAATGTATTCGCTGTGTTGGAAGTCCAACTTCTTGTTGTAATGTCAGTAATATGATGTCAGCAAAGAAGAAGCACGAGCATCAGGTTGTAGAAGTCACACAGGTACCACAGCAGAGCTGTGCTGCTCATTCTTCATCCTTACAGGTAATTCATTCTCCCCCGCTAGTTAGAAAAAAGTTAGCAAGTGTACCTGCTTATGGAGCTGCAAGGAGCGTCCCGCTGAGCCTCAGTAAAAGTGAGGAGATCACAACGTAACTTTACAGTTTGTTGGGAGTAGTATCCTTAACAAGCATTTGCAATGCAATAGGCCTTGCATTTCTAAAAGTTTGAGCTATTGGAGTTGCAAATCGTAATGCAACGCCAATAGCTCAAACATTAAGCATTGAGAGACCTATTGCATTGCAAATGATTGTTTTTCTTCTATCCTGCTTTCTTTCGTGCATTCGTCCCTTCTTTCTTTCTCAAAGGCAAGAAGCTGGCAGCCGATGGCACAATGATTGGCTTCTTAAGGTCTATGTTAGAAAAGAATCCTTTTTGACTTTACTTAAATTATGTGTATAGCATGATCCATGGCCAGAAGGTATGCTATTTAGTGGTCAAAGTGCGTGAAAACTATATTGTTGAAATTTCATGCAGCAGTAACTCCATGTAGAATATAATGCACACACCTTAAATGAAAAACAAATGCAAGTTAAACTAATCTTCAAAGTACAGAAGCCCCCCCTTCTTTCCTTTTAACCTGAAACAACTCAAGGCTGTCATTAACAGAGCAGGAGTGATTATTTTTTATCAAAATGTATTGGAACTGTTGTGATAAAAGTAAACAAGCTTAGAAACATAGGGGCATATCAGCAACAACCGGCGATAATTATCGCTAAGCGCACTTCGCGCTAGGATAATTATCGCCGGCTAGCGTGGATTTTTAGCGCCGAGATAGCATCCTATTAGCAACGCTTAACTCAAAAGCGATAAAAATCCTAGCGCTAACTGGCAAACATGAGATTATCGCTGGAAACCCAGCGATAATCTCACGAAGTTTGGCGTTGGCTTGATGATAGGGCCTCACATACTTAGCCATGATATCCATCTTCCATAGGATATCATGGCTAAGTCAGTCCTGAAGCAGGCGTAAGGAAAGTAGGGGTTATCGCTACTTTTCTTGCATCGCTGGAAAACCAGTGATGTTCCCTGCAAAACGGCGATAACCTCGCTATCTCTGGAATTTGTATTGCCCTGGAGAAACGCGTTGTTAATAACGCGCTACCAGGGCAATAAATTCCAGAGATAGCCTGCGATAAGAAATGTATTGCTCAGCATGGCCAGCGATAATTATCGCTGGCCGTTGATAATATGCCCCCAAGTAAGACAGAGGCCCATGAGAATAATAATCACCCCATCTTGAGGGATGGAGATAGAATTAACAATGGAATAAAAACATTTAGAAATGCTGAACAGATAGCAAGCCAAACTCAAAGGTTAATGCATTAAGTTGTAATGCCATTTAGGACCATTTTTTGATGAGGGCTAGATCTAATGGAGGAACGAGTCACAGCTCAACCTCCTTCCCACTTTCACACAAGTCCTCCTGCCCTAAAGGTTCAAAGGTGACATTAAAGTCACCAGCAACTATTAGGGGAGACTTGGTGTCCCTAGCATCAAGAAGGTTCTCCAGCTCATGGAAGGTGGACAATGTACATCCAACTTTGGTCCCTCAGGCATCTGCATTAAAAAGATCAACCCCTAGCTCGTCTTTCCCCCTGATCTGAACCACTAGGATGTCTGGACTACTGGTCTAAAGCTCTTGAACAGAGCAATGAAGCTTGATTTTTACTAAAAACAGTAAGCTCACAGCTGGGCCACCAAACTTATTAATAATCCCTCGCTGATGAAACGTGGTGTACCCAGGAATGAAGGTGAGGGAGGGGGACCACGTTTCTGGGAGGATGCAAACATCGAATCTTTCTATGTATTGTATCCACTGTGCAAGGGTTAACTTTGCCCTCACTCCAGCCACGTTCCAAGACAATAAGGTAAACTTTGTGGACTGAGTACGGTCATCAAGAGAGAGGGGATGTTCCCCAACACTCATGCACCCAGCTTGTGCCCCTATTTGGGGTCCCGGGAGACAAACCCCCTATTACAACTATAAGTAGCGGTCGAATGCTGTTCAGTAGTCATGGGACAGATGGTCAAGGCTGATGGTAGGGTTGCGACATCTAAGTGACTGGTCTTAACTAAGGGAATATTTGGTGTGACTGGGTGTATTATGGGTCCTATGGAGGAGGTTTGGTGTGCAAGTTAATCATTAGTATCAAGGAGTGAGTCAGAGCCCTGGAGGGAGACAGGACGGTGAGTGGCTGGCAACAGTGGTTGTGTTAGAGGTCGATATTTCAACTGTACACTTGTGAGGATTGGTGAGCTTGTCCTGGCCTCCAGTGCTATTAGAATATGAGCCATATTCTCATCAGCCAAGTGCAGTTCTATACAATCCATCTGGGAGTTGCATGAGTTAGCCTTTTTGCCCATAGGATATAGTCCCTGATCACTGAACAGCACCCCCTCACATAGCGAATCCAATGTATGCTTTTATTGATTAGGGAATCCTCGCTTTCATACCTCGCATCAGTAGAAACCTTAGGTACATTAATCATATAAATGCTCTTAGTGGGCCCTCGGGCTTTTATCGCCTGTCATTTATATATCATTGAAAGCCTTCACTAATGGGGGAAAGGAGTGGTAGGCAGTTGGTTGATAGCGCACCTAGTGTTGCACAACGAACACTATTTGCTTAGGTTCTAGTTTTTCTAGGTGTCGGCTCAGTGATCGTTTTACAGGTAGAATTCTCAACCATAACTGGCATTGGCGGAATTCGACTACTATAGTTGTTAGTTAGATCCGAGGATTTTTTAGATATCTGCTTCGTTCATTGAACTTAAGAGCCTCCTCTTTTCAATTTGCTCCGTAAGGACTTGTACAGCTCTTTTTAGTAAGTCTACCTCAGTCCTCAAGTCTAATATAATCCTAGAGGTATCCTGTCCCTTCAAGTCATGGTGGTTTAGGAGGTAGTCACCCATCTGGGTTACTAGGGGACCTACACCAACTTCTGTTTCCATCCCCCTTTTAGCAAGATTAGGATACTCTCCTGTCCCTTCTATCACTAGATTATGGGGCATGTGCTAGAGTGGGAGGAACCTATTAGTTAAAGTAAGGTCAGTAATTAAGTTTGCCTCGACTGTATCATTATCTACATCCCTAATAGGGAGGATAAAAGGCCTTGCCTCCTCCTCAGCACTGGTGATTGGTGTTTGGGACACCCTTGACAGGCTGGGGAAAAGATGTTTTTTGCTGCGTGTTTTGGGTTTCCTAAACATTGTTGGAATGCGTTTAGGCTGAATGGACTTTGAGCTACCAGGAGAGGTATGTGTACGAACTATGCTGGCAGAGCAGGTGGTCGTGGAAGGGTTGTTCGATGGCACTAGGATTTCCTCCCACTCGACAAGGAGATCATCAATACGGTGGCAAACGCAGTTACCTCCTGCAGACATGCAAACTTGTTTAGCTTTATTGGACTTTGACCGAGCCCCTCAATCACCACCATAAAAATCGCTAGATTTCTTTTCCCCCATAATAGAACAAGGGGCCTTGTAAGGTAAGATACAATTGGATTAACAACCCCCACAACAATGATGTATAATCTACTCCCACAGGGGAAGTTCTAAGCTCATTAATAGGTTTTCAACAGGTTTTCAACAGCAGTGCCCTACTACAATGGGGTAGTTATGTAGTCTGAGATTGCATCCTGTTAGAACTTTGGGTCTCTAGTTGGCAGAGGTAGGTACCTTTGACCAAATAGGGGCCCTTGCTTCTAAGTCAGGGAAAGGGGATTACACTACTGGATAACCCCTGCTCACCCCCTTGGTAGCTTGGCACGAGCAGACAGGCTTATAGCAGAGGCAGTGTGTTAAGCGTTTGTGAACACATACAGTAATACAGTGAAAACACTACAGATGGACACCACACAGGTTTTATAAAAATAAGTATTATTTATATAGACTTAACACAAGACCACAAACGACAAAAATCCACAATACTGTACTTAAAATTGACTTAAAGATGGTAGAATTAGCTTACTTCAAGTTGTTGGTAAATGAGACACAGTTCTCACAAAAGTACCTGGATGCGTAACGCAAAATAAACAAAAGGCTTGCAGCATTGGAGATGCGTCGGTTCCTTGCTTCGGGGGAGATGATGTGTCGCGCCTCAATGCTTGCGCAGAGTAGGGGATGCGTCTTGATCCTTACCAGAGAGGAGGTGATGCGTAGGTTCTCGTGCTGCAGCCCGGTTGCGCTGTGGCAAGATGGCGCCTCGATGCGATGCGACAATCCGGTGCGATGCGATAAGATGGCGCCCTTGATGCGACGACGTTGAGACGATGCGACACGCCCTGGCAGCCTTGCAACCGACTCTGTACTTTGGAGCCGCGACAGACCCTGCAACACGCTTCTCCGATGATTCAACGGCGACCCTCACGGTTGCGACGCGCTTCTCTGGTGATGCGACAGCAGACAGCTGTGATGAAGGCACGCTTCTGGGAGATGCGGCGGCGGCATGCTTCTCCGGCGATGCGATGACTACAGCTGCGGCGGCGACACACTTCTGCTCGTTGCGTCGCGCTTCCAGCTCCCAGCAACACGCAGGCTTCTGCAGATAGAATTCCCAGCAATGAAATTCAGAGGGAAGCTGGTGGTGAAGTCTGTTGTCCCTGAGACTTCAGCAGGAGGCAAGCACAAGTTCAAGCCCTTGGAGAAATATTCTGCAAGATGATGAAGTACACACAAAGTTCCTTCGTCTCTCCTTGGCAATGAAGACACCATTACGGGCCAACCCAGCAACACAGCACACTGGCAGGGGGGGCAGTCCAACTCCTACAGCTACCTTTGGTTCTTCTCCTTGGCAGAGGTTTCTTCTTGTTATTCCAGAAGTGATCTAAAGTCTTGGGGTTTGGGTCCCCATATTTATACTACGTTTCTCTTTGTTCTTTGAAGGCAGAGAGGCCTTTGCCTAGTCCAAACCAGTTCTGGTCAGTCCTGGAGTGCTTTGTTTACCTGACTCCTTCTTTCCTTTCAGAGTGCAGGGCAGAGACATCAGGCACACCACAGGAGGTGGAGCCAGCATTGTGGAGGGAAGGCACAGCCCTATTCAGGTCCCAGGTGCAACTTCTCCCACCCATCTACATGCAGATCTTCCTATTCAGCCCTGTGCTGACTCACCCTCTCCCCTGGAATCCCCAGCCCCTGTCACTCACAGAACCAGGCACACAATACACAACCTAGCAGAGGCAGGCTTGGACAGTTAAGCAAGAAAATACTTACCTTCTAAAAGTGGTATTTTCAAACACAGAATGTTAAAACCAACTTCACTAAATGATGTATTTTATTATTCTGAGTTCAGGGATTCTAAACTCTAATTTCTACCTAGTTCCCTGAGTCAGTTAGTATTATAAGATGTAATAATCAAACTGCCCATTCTAGCCTATGGGTAACAGGTAGACTTGCAATAGTGAAAAACGAAAATGACTGTAATTTACTATTAGGACATGCCACACACACCAGGGCATGTCCTACCTTATACTTACAATGCACCCTGCCCTGGGGCCTACCATAGGGGTGTCTGATATGAAGATAAGGGAAGGTTTAGGGACTGGCAAGTGGGTGCACTTGGTCAGTCAGCATGGCAGTACCAGAATGCACATAGGCTCTGCAGTGGCAGGCCTGAGACACACTTTACAAGCTGCTACTGTGGGTGGCACAACCAGTGCTGCAAGCCCACCAGCAGCATTTGATTTACAAGCCCTGGGCACACATTGTGCACTGTACTAGGGTCTGACAAGTAAATCAAATTACCCAATCATGGAGTCACTAATCATTACATCAATTTAACATAGGGAGCACTTGCACTGTGGCACTGAATAGCAGTGGCACAGTGCCCAAAGCATCTAAACCAGCAAAACATATCAAAACAAAGGAGGCAATCAGAAAAAATGGAAGGGAGACTCACGCCAATGGTACCAGGTCTAACACATCCGCTTTAGAAAAATCAACCTTATAGGGGCTGAATACAAGTCAGAAGCATGGGTATGGTGTTCAGCACTAAGACCAATCCAAGTCAGCCGTTGTCAGTAACCCTGGTACAGAAAGCGCTAGTCAGAAGACAGTCTAAATAGTCAAAATCAGAGTAAGTGTAAATAATGCAACTCACAGTTATGGCGCCATGACCAAAATCCAAGGGGGATGACCCTGCCCTGCCTCTTCCTGGCAAGGACAGGCCCACCCTTGGCACGGGCTTTGCATGGGCAGAGCCCGTGAGCGTCCAGCGCAGAGGGACCTCTCAGGCTTCTATATGCCCCTCCAGGCACGAAAAGGTGATGCTGCCGCATTGGAGCCTCGGGCTGTGGTTTCACTGCCCGGCTCGGTTGTACTTGCGTCCCGTGCACCGAGACCTCTCAGACTGCTATATGCATCTCCAGGCGTGAAAGGTGATGATGCCACATTGGAGTCCGGGAGCTGTAGTCTCCCTGCCCGACTCAGCTTTCCTCCCTCGAGTCGCAGAGGGACCTCCTAGGCTGCTCTAAGCACCTTCAGGCGCTAAAAGGTGATTTTGCCGAGTGGGAGAGGTCAAGGACTAAGTATGGGGAGGAATTTTGAAGACAGCCATGATCACACGATCATAGCAGTCTATCAACTTTGTCCAGGCCATGCCTTTAGGCCAACAGGGGACAGAAAGTGAAACAGAGGAGTTAGACTTGCTACGCTCATATAAATGATCTTTGTACAGTTAAACAAAGTCCACTGTGAATAATGAGTTAACGCTTCAGTTGGATAGCAGTGCTTTTTTCAGGTTTGCTTGTTTCCAAGTGAAGAATGGCAAAGTGCAAATCAAATTAATCAAATTGAAACTGGGTCAGAATCGATTTACTATTTCTCTTACAAACGGATTTTGTACAGTTGAAAAACAAATTATGGTTTACTAGGGAAGAAAAGGAGATTCCTCACTGTCTCTTCTCGACAACATCTGTCTAAAACCCTGGCAACCTGTCCGGTGCATTACTGATCAGTGCTTCCCACTGAACCCCAGTAAAAGAAGCCCTATGTGTACTCATTCATTCACATGAACTGGCACATGTACAGTAGCCATGGATGCTTCAAAACAGTTTGGGCCATATTTACAAGGAATTAATGCAGCGCGGTTCCCAAAGCCATTTGGCTGTGCCGCTCTGCGTTAATTCCAGAGCAAAGGGATGCATCATATTTACAACAATATGACGTATCACTGAGCTCTCAGCTGTGCTGGCGCACAATTAGATGCCATGTGCCAATGCAGGCACCCTTGCACCATGGTGCAAGGGTGCCTGCATTGCGGGGATGATATTTGTGCAGGAAGGGACACCACAAGAGGTGTTTTCCTCTTTCTATGCGTGCTGCAGGGAATAATAGTAGTTCTCATCGTTGCACCTCCTTTACGCCTCCCCTGGGGAGGCATAGGATTCTGACGCAATCCCAGGTTTATGAACCATGGTAAATCTGGGAATGGGTAGCTTTGCGTGTCCTTGGAAATATGGAGCACCACACTGCGCCACCGGTGCGTCACATAAAGTCACGCACTGGCGGCGCAAGGGACTTGTAAATATGGCCCTTGGGAATGCAACAGAATTCATGGGTGCTGCGTGGGAACACCCACAGCAACACCCATGGCACGCCACTTTCACGCAAAGTACTCTGTGAAATGGGGCCGTATTTCCAGGGACACAAAAAGCCACACAGGGTGGTTTTACGTGACCTTGTAAATATCACCACACTGCGCCACCGGTGCATCAAAAAAAGTGACTAGCCGGCGGCGCGATGGGCTTGTAAATATGCCCCATGGATTTTCTGTTTGGTCCTAAGCACATAAGGCTGCAGATGCTGCAGGCACATGATCAGTAACTCTGCTGGGACTGATTCATTGTTTCATTAACAATGTGAAGTGGGATGCCAGGAGTTGTGGCACAAGCCCATCAGCCTATATCATAGTTGGTTTTGCCCTGGTGACACCAGAAGTAGTATAAATAATGGGCTGCACTTCAATCAGGTAGTGCGAGCTGAGGCCTGCACTGTCTGAGGTTCTGTTACAGTGGTCTGTTTTGTAAACTGGGCCTGGTGATTTTCAACAGGCTGAGATAAAGCACTGTTCATGAGGAGGCTGCCCATTCAGCCCATTAGCACATGGCCAGCTGCCGGTGAGGATCTTTCTGCCAAAGTGCAAGGTGTGTAGGCCTTGCTTCCCTAGATTAGAGAATCAATCTGCTGGTACCTGTTTTCCAGGGTGCTCAGTCTAGCAAATTTACTGATTCCCCAACACAATGAGTCCAGAGAGTTCACCAATCCACAGCACACATCCATAAACATGCTTTGATGTGATACAAGGCCTGCTGCTAATAGCACCCCTCTCTCAGACTACAATAGTATAGCACTCACCTTCAGAGATGCCCACTGCTGTCAGGAACACAAGTGCACGTCTTCTGGTAACATGTCACCTGTTAACATTGTAGACTGCCACAGGTCCAGACCATACAGGGAAGTTTAAGTTCCGAGCTGAACAAGTCCTGAGAAGTATGCCCTCACATGTCACATGTCACATGCCACATGCCACATCAATGAGTACATCTTCAGGCCACTTTGGAACCCCACCTGTCAATCAAACACATCCTGCACTGGAACCTCACCATTGCTGCACCCACACCAGTGCTGTCTTACAACTGTCACATAATCACTTCTGTAATCTCAGTCGTGTTACATAATTAAGCAGCAGCCATTTTTCTGTTTGATATGATTCAGTTCTGTTCTCAGTCACCCTGAGGTGAAAAATGTGTGTGACACCTATGGAGAACTATTTCTCCACAATAAACAGAATGGTTCCTACTACCAAATGATGCATACTACTCTGCATTGCGGATGAACAACTACACAAGCTGTTCCTCATTCACCTAAAAACTAGTCTGGCAAATGACTCACGATGTTTCACGAGTGGCACTAAACAGGGGATTTAGAACCCAATCTAACCCAGACTATGAATTTTTTTATCCTAAGTGGTTATTAGTTGTTCAGGCTGTGAGTAGTAGGTCCTCAATTTTCAATTACTGGACCTAAGCACCCCATTGTAGCTCTTGACTCTCACAGGGTACCGTTGCAGAGCATTCCAAGGCCTACTCAAGAGAGGTGGTGTAATAATGCTCAATAAATGATTCTGCAGTCAGTGCTTTTTCTTTAGAAAATAGAAAGTACATTTATTATACACACTACTGAATACTACACATTAATTTGCAAATATATACATAAGGCAGATAGAAATACCACTTATAACATTCTGCAGTTACATTTGACCCCTGCTGTCAGGACCCCAAGATTACAGATAGGTTTAATTGCGCATCGAAGACTCAAAGTTTGTACACCCCGAGCAATGGAAGGTACATGGGTGGAGCTGACTCGGAAATGGCGCCGGAAAAGGCCACCAGAACCGAGTAGCTGTTAGCGTTCTAGTGTTTGGCAGAGAACGCGCTGGAATCCTAGGTGAGGCTTGCGCTGCTTAGGAACTGCACACTTCACCAAGAATTCTAGAGAGTAAGGTGCGCACTTCAGAGCGCGCTGACAAAAAGTGTTTCAGGTTTTGTTTGAAGGCTTTTCAGAATCTAAAACTGAAGGGCTTTCGGAAGTCAGTAGATACAAGTTAGAAATCTGAGTTCAATGAAATAGAGTGACTTTTGAGGAGAACAGCAAATCTCAGTTTGTGAAGATTTCGCACTGAGTCGTCAGGGAGAGGAAGCAGCGTCTACAGGAGCATCTGAAGGAAGAAAAAGAAAAAACGAAGCTAAGTTAACGAGTGTATATTTGTCACGTCAGAGAACTGAAGTAAATTACTGATATCAATAGAGTAATAGAACTTACTGTGAGGAAAGTGGCTTTACTGTAATTCTTCACAGAGGTAACGAGTTGTAATGGCAAGTCCTGAAAAAGCGAAGGGAGAATTGCCATACATGTTAGATCGCTTGAGCAACTACAAATAATTAGAATAAGATAAAACCATACTTACCACAGAAATAAGTCGTCGGACAGTAGTTAAGAACAGAGAGTAAAATACCACCACGAAAAGAAGAGAAAACATTAAATACACAGATGAATAATTACAAATAGGAAAAGACCTCAAACTCAGTAAGTAGAATACCAAATTAAAATAGATAACACCTAGTTAAAAAGAAAGCAGAAGTTCTTAACAGATAAATGTAAATATATTGCAGGTGTGCAAAAATAAAAAGAAACTGCGAACTAAGGCAGATACCAAGGAAGATAAAACATAGGAGAGTGAAAAGAAAAATAGGAAGTAAGTAAGAAGCACAGAGAGAAAGATTCATATGAGGCAGATAAACCTTGGGTTCTAGCAATTTCCTTTTTAATTGCAGACGAAGAATATAGTTAAGGAATAAAAGCACACACAGAAAATAAATAAAAGAAATAGAAGAGAAGCTGAGTTATGGAATTGGCATGGTAAGGAAATAAGGCAATAGGGGTTAAGAGATAAGAGAGGTTAAGGACTAAAAGTTTATGATAACAATAACTCTTGTCTACAGGTTACCTCTTCAGCAATAGAAGTCTGCTGGACGGACTCCTGAAGGAAGCCGCAGAACAGTCTCTTCTCTCTTTTGTTATTTTATCCAATTTCCCCCTTCCCCCAAGATAGCCACTCTAGAGACTTGTCGCACCAAGCTCTGGATTGCTGTCGGGGTGGATTTGGGAACTAGCATCTCTGTTCCTGTGTGGTTGAGTACCGTAACTAGAGTCTGACAGAGTGAAGTGCCCACGTTGCATTTTACACCCGAACAGAGATGGCTGAGGGAATAGACGTACAAGGTTTAGGTACAATATTAGATACCATACAAAAAGAGTTAAGTGCAGTCCGAGAGGAAAACCAGAGCCTCAGATTAGAAGTAGTAAATTCTAGAAAAGAAACCGTAGAATTGGCGCAAAGGCTTAGACAACCTTTTGGTTCAGGGTCGGACACTCAAGCTACATTGACAGAAGGGACTAATAGAATGACAACTCAGGTGATTCACTCCCTCTCACCTGTCATTCCATTAGCGGCACCCGAGCGTTTTAGTGGGGATCCGCAGAAGGCTCAAATATTCATTACGCAGTGCTCATTACACTTCATGTGCCGCCCTTACATTTTTCCAGATGCTCAGTCTCGAGTGGCCTTTGTGTTGTCATACTTAAGTGGGGATGCAGCATCCTGGTCTTTGCCTCTGATTTCAAAGGACGATCCCATATTGCGGAATTATGAGAACTTCAAAGAAGAGTTTCTTCGAATATTTGACAGAAGGCGGATATCCCAAGCCGTAGACAACGAGCTACTCGACCTGAAACAGGGGAACCGCGATGTGGTCTCTTATTTGGCTCAATTCAATAAACTAGTGGTGGAAACCAACTGGCCTGAGAGTAAGAGAGCAGCGGTGTTTTATCGAGGTTTAAGAGATGAGCTAAAGGATGCATTGGCCGGAATACCCAATAGACCCACAGAAATCTCAGCGTTGGTGGATTTAGTGCTGGAAATCGATTTCCGTCATGGGGAAAGAAAAGGTGAAAAAAGAAAAGATTTCAAGTCAGTGATTCCAAGATTTGATCGAGTAAGGTCGGAAGGAGGACGAAGCAATGAAGGTCAGCAGGGCATCGAACCAATGCAGATTGGTACAATACGGGGTCCTCTTTCCAAAGAAGAGAAGGAAAAGAGAAGAACCAACAACCTATGCATGTACTGTGGATCGTGAGGTCATTTTGTACGTGCGTGTCCAAAGAAACCCAACGGAAGTTTCAAGCCGAAGGAAAACTAAAGGCACCATCTGTTGGAGGAGTTGAACAGGTGGATGCAATTTTCGAACAGACTCCAAAAGAACATAGGGTGGCCAATACACTACAGTCTGCAGCGCCACATCTAACTTTATCAATGGAAATCAGATTTCGAGACGTGACGCTGAGGGAAGCCACCGGAAACTTTTGCGATCTAAGGTTTGCGAGCAAGGTGAGAATCGAAGCCATCAAAAAGTTAAAAGCTGAGCCCGTTAGGGCTGTGGATGGAACCAATCTGTCCTCAGGTCCAATAATCAGTCACACAGAATTAATTCATCTGATCTCGAATGACGGACATGAGGAGAAGAGCCAGTTTAACTTGATCGATGCCCCCCAATTCCAGTTGATCCTTGGGCTTCCCTGGCTTACTGAACATAATCCAACAATCAACTGGAGTACCAGAGCCATTAAGATGGAATCAGATTATTGTTTGGGAAATTGTTTCAGAGGCCAGCTGCAGGAGCAAGAGGTGAATCCTGCACATTCGTTGTGTCAGACGGGAGGATCAATTTGTGTAATCCATGTACAAGACATACCAGAGGAATATCGAGATTTTGAAGACGTATTCAATGAAGTGGAGGCAGAACAATTACCACCCCACAGACCTTATGATTGTAAAATTGAGATAGAACCCGGTTTAAATCTACCTTGCAGCCGTGTGTATGCCCTTACGGAAAAAGAACACCATCACCTAAAAGAGTATTTGGATAAGTATCTAGCAAACGGCTTCATTGGTCCCTCGCAGTCCCCAGTCTCCTCGCTCCTATTTTTTGTGCCAAAGAAAGAAGGAGATTTGAGGACTTGCATCGACTACAGAGCCATCAATAAGATTACAAAAAAGAACCGTTATCCATTGCCGCTAATATCTGTTTTGCTAGATCAAGTGAAAGGAGCAACAATTTACACAAAGTTGGATCTGAGGGGAGCGTATCATCTGGTGAGAATGAAGCAGGGCGATGAGTGGAAGACAGCCTTCAGAACGAGGTTCAGCCTATTTGAATATCAGGTTATGCCCTATGGGCTATGTAACGCTCCCGCAGCCTTTCAACACTTCATTAACGACGTATTGAAGGAATTCATCGACCAGTGTACACTGGTGTACATTGATGACATCCTTATTTACTCTGAGAACAAGGAAGAACATCAGGATCAGGTTAGAAAGGTCTTACAGAAGTTGAGAGAAAACAGACTGTTTGTAAAACTAGAGAAGTGTGCTTTCAGTGTCTCTCAGGTTGAATTTTTGAGCTTTGTAATTTCACCAATGGGCATTCTTATGGACCGCAAGAAGATCGAAGTGGTGATAAATTGGAAGTCCCCCGAGAGCGTCAAAGAAGTACAAAGCTTTATTGGTTTTGACAATTTTTACCGGAGATTCATTGGAGAATTTTCGCATAAGATATTACCACTCACCCGTCTATTGAAAAAAGGGGTCAAATTTGAATGGACAACTGAAGCTGAAGAAGCCTTCCGATCCCTAAAGGGAAGTTTTACGTCAGCCCCAATCCTACAACATGAGGATCCGACTGAACCATTTTATGTGGAGACCGATGCCTCTGATCAGGCGGTGGGAGGAATTTTGGCCCAACGAAGCAAGCAAACGGGGCAGCTGCATCCAGTCGCCTATAGGTCAAGAAAATTAACTCCGGCAGAAATAAACTATACAATCACAGAGAAGGAGCTATTGGCCATAAAAGACGCATTCAAAGATTGGAGACATAATTTAATGGGGGCACAGCATCAAGTCACAGTATATACAGACCATGGAAATTTAAAATTTCTAAAAACAGCCAGAACCTTAACACCAAGACAATTGCGATGGTCACTGTACTTTGCTGATTACGATTTCGTCATTACTTATCGACCAGGGGCCCAGAACGGAAAAGCAGATGCCTTGTCTAGGATAGACACAGAAAATCAAAAGACACCTCTAGGAAATCAATCCATTATCCCAAGTGAAAAGATTATTGGAGCAATCACTTCAGTTGATCTTGAACAGGGTATCTCTGACGCAATGGATGAAAAGACCTTGAAAGGGTGGGCGAAGAAGGAAGGAAGAGAGGTTCGTAATCAGTTGCCCTACTTCCAAGGAGCTCTGTATATTCCCACTAAAGAGTTGCAGCAACAGATTATCAAGGAATGCCACGATGCAAAGTTGGCAGGACATAAGGAAGAGGCAAAGACCAGAAAACTGATCCAGCGACACTACTGGTGGCCTGAAATGTCGAAGAGTATTGAGCAATATATTAAGACTTGCGAGATTTGTGCTCAGGGAAAATCCGAAAGGCAGGCCCCAAAAGGTTTACTTATGCCCTTACCCACTCCACCTTATCCTTGGCACACTGTTACATTAGACCTCATAACTGACTTACCCCTTAGTAAGGGCTTCAATACCATCTTAGTAGTAGTAGATTCCCTTTCTAAAATGGCTCATGTTACAGCTTTAAAGGGAGTGCCAACAGCTAAGCAGTTGGTGACTCATTTTAGTGCTCAAATAGTGAAAATACATGGAATCCCTAAAATAGTAATCACAGATAGGGGTCCACAGTTCATTTCCCACTTTTGGAAATCTTTCATGGAATGGTTGGGTACAGAAGTCCGTTTTTCCACCAGTTACCACCCAGAAACTGACGGTCAAACCGAGAGGGTGAACTAGGAACTTGAACAGTATTTGAGATTGTTTCTTTTGAAACAAGAAGGAAATTGGTCGGACTATTTGTGGGCAGCAGAGTTCACCCATAATAATGCAAAGAATGTTTCCACTGGGTATTCCCCTTTCTTTATGAATTATGGAAGACATCCCAAGTCGACCCTCAGGCAAATCGAGATCTCAGTTCCGGCGGTGGAGGAGATCGTAACACAGTTAGATCAGGTACATAAGAGGGCAATTGAAAATCTTGAACTAGCTAAAGAAAAATATAAGAGTTATGCAGACAGAAAGAGACGAGTAGGCCCCTCATTGGAAATAGGAGACAGGGTTTGGTTAAGTACTAAGAATTTGAGATTGAAAGGTAATCGGAAGTTTCAACCGAGATTTATTGGTCCATATCAGGTAGAGGAGAAAATAAATCCGGTGACTTACCGAGTTCAATTGCCACCAAAGTTGAAAATACATCCAGTTTTCCACGTATCCCTGTTGAAGCAGGTTCCAGAAAATCTACGAAAAAACCTGCCTCCAAGGCCTCTTCAGCTAGAGACTGGTACTGAATTTGAAGTCAAGGAAATTCTAGACTCCAAGATGCAAAAAGGGAAGTTATACTATTTGGTGGACTGGAAGGGTTATGGGCCCGAGGAAAGATCTTGGGAACGAGAGGAAGATGTTCATGCTCCAAGATTAGTTAAGGCCTTTCACCAACTAAACCCCAGAGGAGAGAAGCTATCTTGTTGGAGGGTACTGTCAGGACCCCAAGATTACAGATAGGTTTAATTGTGCATCGAAGACTCAAAGTTTGTACACCCCGAGCAATGGAAGATACATGGGTGGAGCTGACTCGGAAATGGCGCCGGAAAAGGCCACCAGAACCGAGTAGCTGTTAGCATTCTAGTGTTTGGCAGAGAACGCGCTGGAATCCTAGGTGAGGCTCGCGCTGCTTAGGAACTGCGCACTTCACCAAGAATTCTAGAGAGTCAGGTGCGCACTTCAGAGCGCGCTGACAAAAAGTGTTTCAGGTTTTGTTTGAAGGCTTTTCAGAATCTAAAACTGAAGGGCTTTCGGAAGTCAGTAGATACAAGTTAGAAATCTGAGTTCAATGAAGTAGAGTGACTTTTGAGGAGAACAGCAAATCTCAGTTTGTGAAGATTTCGCACCGAGTCGTCAGGGAGAGGAAGCAGCGTCTACAGGAGCATCTGAAGGAAGAAAAAGAAAAAACGAAGCTAAGTTAACGAGTGTATATTTGTCACGTCAGAGAACTGAAGTAAATACTGATATCAATAGAGTAATAGAACTTACTGTGAGGAAAGTGGCTTTACTGTAATTCTTCACAGAGGTAACGAGTTGTAACGGCAAGTCCTGAAAAAGCGAAGAGAGAATTGCCATACATGTTAGAACGCTTGAGCAACTACAAATAATTAGAATAAGATAAAACCATACTTACCACAGAAATAAGTCGTCGGACAGTAGTTAATAACAGAGAGTAAAATACCACCACGAAAAGAAGAGAAAACATTAAATACACAGATGAATAATTACAAATAGGAAAAGACCTCAAACTCAGTAAGTAGAATACCAAATTAAAATAGATAACACCTACTTAAAAAGAAAGCAGAAGTTCTTAACAGATAAATGTAAATATATTGCAGGTGTGCAAAAATAAAAAGAAACTGCGAACTAAGGCAGATACCAAGGAAGATAAAACATAGGAGAGTGAAAAGAAAAATAGGAAGTAAGTAAGAAGCACAGAGAGAAAGATTCATATGAGGCAGATAAACCTTGGGTTCTAGCTATTTCCTTTTTAATTGCAGACGAAGAATATAGTTAAGGAATAAAAGCACACACAGAAAAGAAATAAAAGAAATAGAAGAGAAGCTGAGTTCTGGAATTGGCATGGTAAGGAAATAAGGCAATAGGGGTTAAGAGATAAGAGAGGTTAAGGACTAAAAGTTTATGATAACAATAACTCTTGTCTACAGGTTACCTCTTCAGCAATAGAAGTCTGCTGGACGGACTCCTGAAGGAAGCCGCAGAACAGTCTCTTCTCTCTTTTGTTATTTTATCCAATTTCCCCCTTCCCCCAAGATAGCCACTCTAGAGACTTGTCGCACCAAGCTCTGGATTGCTGTCGGGGTGGATTTGGGAACTAGCATCTCTGTTCCTGTGTAGTTGAGTACCGTAACTAGAGTCTGACACCTGCGGGGTCATGACCCTCATAATCACAGCACCCCCACGTATAATAGACAGAACATCACAATATTGGGGGGTATCGCTTTAAATAAAATAGGCCTATTGGGTTTGTCAAAGGGTCATCACAATACGTATAAAGCAAGCCTATTGGCTTTGTCAAAGGTGTACCATTTAACTGGCAAAAAGTCACAGGGTTGAAATCATCAACATAGCCATTAGACATGTCTAAATGCAATCCTTAATGTCAATAAAGCATTTTAACATTGTTCAGCAATCACAATCAATATAAATAGTTAATAAAGCATTGCAAATAAATATAACTTGTCTTTGTCTTTTTTATACACCTTCAGGCCACATACAAATGCAGCCATGGAATCACCCCCTTGAGAGAGCTACACTCTCAGATGAAGAGCAAAAGCTGCAGCCTTGGGAGTGCTTTAAAATATTGGTGAAAAGCCAAAGGGTCATGCTCTCTTTGACTCCCCAAACATAAGGTCACTGTCTCCTCCAAGAAATCACTTGGGATTGGCTGCTGTGTTTTTTGCAGCCCACATAAAATTGTTGCTAGTGCTCTTGGCAATTTTGGGAGCACCACAAAGCACCATTCTAAATAAAAAAACAAGTCATGCAGGGTACTATGAGGTGCTTCCATCGAGAGAGCATGAATAACTAATTAAAGACTCCGTCCACATTTCTATGCTGTCACACGGCCTCGCGCCACGCAGCTTCCTTCTGTTTTGTGTTGTTTTCCTGTTAGGGGGGCCCAGTCTCACTCGAGCACCCCGTCTTACCTCGTTGTTGGTGGCAACACAGGGAGCCTACCCCGGCTGCCATTGTTGACTACTCACCCTGGCCAGCCCTTATTGCTGCAGGCACAGAAGCAGGTCTCACTGACATTGTGGCCACACTGCTTCCCTCAGACACAGACACGGAAAGTGGGAGCCAAGCTAACCCAGTTAGGGGAGCGGGAGTTGGGGTCACAGGCCCCTTCCCTTTCTTCTAGGGACCTTTTCCTCTTTGTTGGGGCATGATGGTGCCTCCTGGCATCCTGCAATGGCCACCCGGGGAGATAGGGGTTCCCAGGGGCAATCCCAGTCGAGGGGAGGGGAGCCCACAAATGTCTGTTCCCCCTGGCAATTTTCTAACACTGGAAAATCAGGAGAATTGCAGTGAAGCCACATGTGGGCCATTTCTCGGAAAAGGTCGCCAACCCTATAAAGCCCATAAATCAAGCCCCGTTGGGCCATTTGGGACAATCATGGGTGAGCTCTAGCCACCAGGAGCAGTTGCAGCAGGCCTCCCTGCCTCCAAGGTGGCATAAGTTGCAGTAATCTGGTTCCACTGGTTCCCTGTGTCAGTCTTTCACATGTTCTTTGTCTCTTGTGCTCCTCTCCTCCTTCTGTGGTCCAGAAGTCCAAATCTTCCCCCCAACTTGTCCTCAGGGGGTATAATGGGGTCAGCCTCACTGACCCTTTGAAAGACCCACTAGTGCTGGAGTTAACTGTGGGGGCAGAATCCATAGTCCTTTAGGGCATCAGTGGGCTTGTCCTTCCAGCTGTCTATGACTGCTGCTGCTGCTGTCCAGTTCCAGTAAAAGAACCTCACAAAAGCACTCTCTCTTCCTTGTGCAAGAGGTTTTACATGGGGACTGGGTGGTTATAGAAGTTAGACACCCCCGGCAAATCCTAGAGTGACACATCACCTCTCCACCCCTGTCCCAACCCTCCTGCACAGCATGCTGGGAAAGGCTAAGATGGCACAGTCCAGAAGTCACTGGTCAATCTCCTCTGGGAGCCTCAGCTCTGTCCCTCTCTGACATCACTGCCAGGAGCTTTCCCCCCATCACTTAAAAGAGGACCCCCCTGTGTTGGCTCCAGTTGTCTGGGCTTCCTCCTTCGTTCAGTGGGCCCTGGCTCAGTGCAGTTCAGGTTTAACCAGCCAAGTGCCTCCTACACTAGTGGTGTTAAAGCGGCCTTATCTTAAAAAGAGGACATTGGTGGTAAACAAGTAGTGATACTCACCCGCAGTAAAAAGACCAAAAACGGGAGATCAAAAAAGCATAAAATTCAGACATACTAAATGGGCAGAACCCAATTGCAGCACTAGGATAAGCCAAGCGATGCTAAAATGAGCTCATTGATATATTTTGTGCATGCCTTAGTAACTGCCCAGTACTTGTGAGCTGGTGGAAACAGATGAAGAGGTAATAGCTCAGATTAGCCAAGGTTGACACTCAATGTAGTTGCAAAGGCTCATCCTGAGAGGAGAGAAAATTACATTGCCTGTAATACTTAAGTTTGTATTCTCACACAAACTGTCTGAGGCACCTATGTCTCACATAGAGGCCTTGCAGGAAACACATCCAATCACAACTGATCAAGTGAAGTCTGTAGGCAACCTAGCACTGAAGTAATCAAGATTCCACTCCACAAATCTGACAAATCCTATGGGGCAGATTTATGAGCCCCTTGCGCCACTTTTGCGTCACTTTTAACATGGGAAAAGTGACGCAAAAGTGGCGCAAGGGGCTCATAAATCTGCCCCTATGTGTATTGCTGCTTGACCATGCCACACAACTCCAACCTGACGAAAGGAAAGACAACCCTGGCATGTGTAAAGCCAAACACGATTCCAGGGTCTGTCAATCATCCTTGTCAGTTCAACCCACACCCAAAACACGCACTGTAACATCCCACAGATCTGAAGACAAGTGAGAAATTCTTCAATGCCTAGTCTGAGTGACAAATCTAACATGGACAACAAAGCTGAGAAAGGACATGTCCATCTAGTATCCACGCCAAGAGATTCAAAACAGTGTGGATATCAGTCACAGCTAAGGCAAGATTGGTCAACCATAGTGAATGCCTCATCAGCCACATTGCCACCAGTGAAAATGTCCATGTAATGGCATAGTAAGGCTATCACAGACCAAGTCAATCCAAAAGCTCAGAGATATATGCACAAAGGTGTATACGGATGGTAGCTCAATGTCACTTTAAATTGATGGTACCTTCACAACCACAGTTTCTATCTTCAAAACTCTATCACAGCAAAGTTCTTCGAGCCCCATAGAAATGGCACCACACTCATCAGGTGCAGAGCTGTTGACTTACTCCAACTAATAATGTTCTCATTCTGAGGGAAAGAATGCAGTTTACATAGGATGCTAAGGAGTATGTTGACATATTTGAAGGTATAGGAATTCTTAGGGGTAAGAGCATAAAGCTACACATCAACTAGTCAATACATCTAGTGGCCATAAGACATCAGATGAGTCTGTTTCAGATTTATTTATAAAGTTTTATACAGCGCGAACAAGATCCCGAAGGATATCAGAGTGCTTTATATTATGATAGAAGGAAGGACAGAAATGCAAAATTGGCATCAAGTAGGAGTAAAAAAGTAAAAAAACAGGATTAATCGCAGATTCCAGGACAATTGCACCATGGAGGGTAATACAATAAAACAGGTATAAGCGGGCAATGAAGGAGGTCACAGTATGCAGTAAAGAGGAGCAGTAATGAATGATGGTACAATGGACGATAACAAGTCCCAAGAGAGTTGAAAGAGGAGGAGGAGGCTGGAATCATTGGAAAGAAAATGCCCCCACTCTGTGGGTCTCACCAATAGTGACTACTCACAATGCAAAAAACCAGGAGGTGCAGATTTGTGTGGATATGAGAATGCCAAACACAGAGGGAATGCCACATCATTCTGACTGTTGATGACCTAATTTCAGAATTGAAAGGTGCAAAGTGGTTTACCACAATTTACCTCAAACCAGACACCACCAACTGTATTTACATAAGCCACACACATATATCACTAATTTTCCACGAATATGGGCCTCAGCAGGTATGCACATCTAAACTGCAGCATCTCTACAACCCAACAAAACCAACTAAAATGTAATTCACACCAGCCTCATAGGCCACAGGCCAGTATTACTTCAAAAACAACCAAATGACCAAGGGACACATACTGCCTATGCTAGTTGTGCACTCACTGGAACAGAACAATTTTATTCTCACATTGCAAAAGAGGCAGTAGTGATTCTATGGGTTCTTGCCATTTTAGTATATATATCTACCATAACCAGGTCACAGCACAGTATGCAGAGATCATGAGCCACTGATGACCCTATTCTAAGGATTTGCATCCAACCCTTCCAAAAATAGAAAAATGGATACTGTAATTACAGGAATATACTTTTGAATTGGTACAGCAGCCAGATATGGGAAACCCAGCCCGGTGTTCTTCCATCAACCTTCTCCAAGTTTCTGATGTGAAACAGCACAGGCCACCGAAATTGAGAAATATGTGCCCTCATTGTTCAAGACTCCAGACCCTAATCACTGATGAAATGGTACCGGCCACATCAAGTGATGAAAGCTGATGACTGTGAAAGATGCAATACAAAATAACTAGTAAAGATCTTTTTTCATAAAACAATCACTCTATACTGTTGAGGTTAGGAGTGCACTAAATGAAAGGGGAAAATCCATTGTCATTTCACCGATACTAGCAGCCCTAATCTATAAACTGGTTCACAATGGAAATCAAGGCGCTGTAAAAGCCAATATATGGTTGTGATAAAAGTTATGGTTCCTGAATCTTGGCCAAGTATTGATAAACTGTTTGCGAATTGTGTACCATATAAAGTGTCTGGCCTTTCAAGACAACCTTGGCCTATCAATTCAGAAACTATATCACTGCCGCCTTGATGCTATATCAGTGCAGACATTGTAAGTCTACCTGAAAGTCGCTATGTCCTTGTAGCAACAGATGACTACGAAAAAGTATTATAGTGCAAGGAAACTTGACAGAATTCTGTGTATCTTCCAAAGTACTCATTGAGAAAACTGTGACCCTCCACAATGATATGCGGCCTTTGTGGCGTGTCTTTCCATCAGACCTGCATTTCACCACTTGGACTGCCCCATGCAAATAAACAACGCAGTAGATGAAGGTGGCAAAATGCCTGCTTCTAGGGTAGGAAGAAGGAGCGGGGGCACGGTAAACACCCCTCCCCATAAAAAAGCAAACATTTGTGAATGCAGTAGGTTCCGCCTTTGTGATTAATAATCAGCTGTTCAGTATAACTTATGAAACATCTGTTAAAGTGTTATGACTTGTTTATGTACAAAAAGTTAATATATGATGCTATTACTAGTGGTAAAGTGCAGGTAAGTAGTAGCAACATTTTGAAAAATGAAATGAAAGAGGGAAATAAAGAATTGATGTAATAGTAATACTGTGTGTTTAGAGGAGTTCTGACAATTTTGGGCATGGTGCCACTGCACCTGCTGCACCATTCAAATAAAGACCTTGCTGCCTGCAAGATAACTGCATTTGTACCTGCCTGTTCAATACTAAAATACAGAAATACTTGGTGTTCAGTGGAGTTCTGACAACTGTTGGCACAGTTCTACTGCACCTGCTGCACCATTTAAATCAAGCCCCTTTCGACTGCAAGGTAACTGCAATTGTGACTCCCTGTATAGTAGTACAATATAGCAATATTAGGTGTTTAAAGGAGTGCTGACATATGTTTGGCCTGCACCATTCACATCATGACCCTGTTATCTGCAAAACTGCATTTGTGGTTGCCTGTTTAGTAGTAAAATATAGCATATTTCTTGTATATTAACTTTTAGCATGCAATATTTCTAACAATATTTAGAATTTGATCATAATGACCAAATGGATTAAGTTGAACATTTCAATCCAAAAATGCCTACAAAGTGCAAAGAAAAGCACTGAGCCATGAAAAGGAAAGGCAGCAAACATAGTAATGCTGAAGCATCTGCTTTACACAACTAAGTAATAAAATGCGATTGTTCCAGCATACTGTTAGAAGCTGCCTGCCTTTTGCGTGTGAAGAGATCTTATCTTGACAGTGAGTAGGACTTAAACAGTGTGAATAGCTTTAGTAGAAGTATCATAAATGCGTACAGCCAAGGGAAGTTAAAAAAAAAAGTTCCACACAAAAGCGAATGAAAATAGTAATTCCGTTACGGGAACTGATACAATACTCCTTTTATATATTAAATGCAAGAGATTTCGCAAACAAAGAGCAAGCCCTGTGCAGGCAAAACCTCAAAATAACACTGGGCAAACATATGTGTCTAAAGTGCATCATTATTTGTACCTCAGTGAATTATCTGCGAATCGTCCAGAACAAGTTAACATTACGGAGCATGAGTTGTTACCACGGATTGAAATAACTCATTCATAGACCCTAGATTTTAGAGATAATCTCTATAATCATGGCTCTCCCATTCAGCAGCCAGGAAGCAATCCAAGTTAATACACCAGTATTTCATCTCTGGGGATTGAGTACTAATTCATTTTTGTGTGATGTTCCTCTATAAAACCACAAATTCCAGTTTTATTATGACTTATGGTGTCGGTACAGACCATTTGCCCTACATACACAATTGTCTTTTTTGTTTTCAAAAGAAACTCCATCCCAATTACTCAGAAAGCCATCTCACAATTACCTCCAAGAGGAACCCCAGTTAGGCACAGTCCCATTTCTTCTGTATGAACATGCTACCATACTCCCAGCACCTGAAGAAAGTACCCCGTCAATTGTCTCATCGTCTGTTATCTAGCCCAAATATAGTCTATATAGCACCTAAATTGGTATTAAAAAGTAGCAGCTTTAATAAAAAACCACACAGTGGGGAACCAGACTGTGGCCCAATTTTTATTATCACGAGCTCCCAGACCTTTTTCCCTTATAGCCCTAAGATGTCCCACACAGCCTGGGACACAAGTCATCAATGTAGCTTTTATCAAGATAATTATCATTAGTGATGTGCTCTTTGAGAATCCCAGTCTGCATGCATGGGTAGTTTGGCAACCACCAAGTGGTTAAAATGATTTATTTTCCCAAATGCCCCCAGCTTTGACAGAGCTCTTATTTCGCCTTTTCAAAAGCTTCTCAATTTACTCTAATTAAGTAGTTTCCTTCCACCCACACAGAGGTTCCCTTTTCCATCTTACAAATAAATTGTCTGGCTTCTAGGCCTGAATCGTTGTAGCTAATGTCTCGGAGAGGTTCTGGGAATTGCTCATGTCATGTAACCTGATAAGTATTAATTTTCCCCTAGTGCAATACTGTGCATGCAGAGAGAAGGTTCAGAATTGGGGCAAATGACAATTTGCTTATTATTGTCAGTTGAGGCGCCCAATAGTAAGTTCTAATATTGGGGGCGGGGGGGTTCCACTATCAAATCCCGACTGTACAATGCCTTCTTGGAGATTTGAGGTGTGTCCCTGCCCCACAGTAGGGTTTTGAATATAGAATTTGCTTTATCAGTGTATTTCTTGGATACTCACATTGGGTGTTCTGCAGCAAGTAAAGAATCCTTTTAAATATGGCAACTCTCTGTAAGTACTCATCTAGGGGCATATTATCAAGCACGGCGTTAAAATTATCGCCACTTTAGCGGCAGAAAACTGCCGCTAAAGTGGCGATAATGGGCTTGATGATATGCCGCAGAGAATTCCAATAGAAGCCCATGTTGACACCAGAACATGGGCTTCTATGGGAATTCTCAAGGGCATATTATCAAGCCCATTATTGCCGCTTTAGCGGCAGTTTTCTGCTGCTAAAGCTGCAATAATTTTAACGCCGTTTCTTGATACTATGCCCCTAAGTTGGCTGTAATAAAGAAATGACATAGCCACACAACTGCATTAAATTATTACTGCGAAGTTATGACATCACAGCAGCAGCAATTTAAACAAGGAAAACAGGAACTAGCTTTTCTTTCTTGTTATGTGTTTTCTAAAATGTTCAGTAAAAAGGAGATATTTATGACTACATTTTATGCAATCGGTAATTACGGGAAAGATAGAATCTCTCTATTTTCAACAAAGCATTTTTTAACGGCGTATGAAACAGATCCTAATATATTTTGACAAAACTACTAAGGGCCTGACTACGTATTTGGTGGTGCGGCGCCGGTTCCGCCCCCACCACACCGTGAAACCAATGGTCAGGCCACCCGCCAGATTAGGAGTATTTCTCATGTCTGACGGGTTATATTTGATGTTCCCATGGCGGTGCCATGAAAATGGCTACCACAATAGAAACGCCCAAAACAGTTCCTGCACGGCATTTACTGTAAAGTCCATGCCATGCAGGAACTGTGGTGCATGCACACAGGTGGGTACATGTTGTTGTCCCCTGCATGCAACCTAGGGCACAGAAGTACAAGGGGGCCTTTGTTTCCTGTTTGCCATGGTTTTCTTGAAGGAGGAACGTCAGCAATCCCGAAAACCTCGGCAATCCCGCCTAGCATATTGCTGCCTCCTGACCGCCGCAACACCACCAGGGACTGGTGGCTTCCTGGCAGTGCAGTGGGGCAATGGCTGTCTCACCTTCCTGATTGTAATTGGGCAGTCGGAAGCCCGCCCCCCACCAGTCTGGCAGTCTGTGGACTGCTAGACTCATAATAGAGCTCTAATTATCTTTGCTGTGCTAAATTTCACACTGCAGGTTCTGTTTTTATTCCTTGTGTCTGAATTGAACAAGAAAGAGCAAAATACCAGGGATTTAAGCAGTTGGTGAGAAGGGTGATGGTGTGACCATGTATTATATGGAATAAAATACCCTCTGCTATACATTATTAGGAAAATGCACCTCGGAGTTACATGACATTGTAAAAGAAATCAGCCTGTGGTGTCATTCCTCTGTATAGTCTTGAAACTCCTTGCTGGCTTGCAATATCCATATAATGTATGGCATGGGGTATTTTATCCCATATATATTCATAATGATGAAGATACCCAGGTACTTAAACTCATAACCCACAGTCTTAATGGGACTTTAGTGTCCAGTGGAGCTGGCAGCCACTTAGTGACGGCATATGGGACAGGCTTCTCCCCGTGAATCGGGAACTGCAGACCATACTCCTTCATATATAAAAGAGCCTGGGAATAGTGCTTCTTGGATCTGCCACATAGGTGAAGATGTCTGAAATTATATCCTTCTATTTCCTACGCCGTTTTAAGACTAGTACTTTTGCTACATGTAATTTAATCAATAGTAAAAACATTCAACAACACATGCCGTGCTACTGTTATAACAATGTGTAAAGGTATTACTCCGTATTAGTTGGCTATTTCTCCGCTAATCTCTATATGCAAACTTCTCATAGAGATTAGAAGTAGATGCATAAGCTTTGCAGGTGCTTGTTTCTGCGAGCAACAACATTTTAGTAACAGCAGAAGCTTTCTTAGGACAGATCTAAAATCATAAGCAAAAGAAAAATGATTAAAGTAAACTGACACTTTCCAAACGTTATAACTTCTCACGACACCGCATAAGGAGTTTTTTTTACATTAAAGTCACGTTTAACAAGGAGTAGGTGTAAGAAGAAATGACGCTGAGCTGTCTTTCTGCTTTCAGCTCAATAAGGCTTATCCAAGATGTATGTAGGTTTGAACACATTCAGAGTTCACAGACCTCTGCTGTTACAGTCTGGAAGATAACTCCAAAAGGAACATTTAATTAGCTGATTTCTTTAACATAAGGCAGGCTTATTTAATTTTGTCATGATATTGAATTGAAAATACTTCGACAATTAGCAGATAAACATATTGCAACTATGTAATTGGAAAATGTATTTTGGGGTTGGAATGTACACTTTGCAAATATGTAATGTGTTTTCATGTCTTCTTGTACATGAAACAAGGACTTGTGTTTCCAGTTCGGATTCGTTCTCACTATGGGGCATATTTACAAGTCCTGGCTCATCTCTGCAAATTAGCAGGGATGCGCCAGAACACTTGCGACAGGCAAAACCACCCGTGTGCCACCACTGATGCACCGCATTTACAATACTGCGCGCCGTGGCGCACGGATGGGCAGATGCCTGTCGCATCCCCCTTCGTAAAGGCGGCGCATTGCAGAAGTGACTCAACGGCGGCGCAAATGAGGCGCAAGGGGCTTTTAAATCTGCCCCTATACGTTTCCAGCTTGGTGGCACCCGGTGCAACGATCTCTGTTGACGCCTGCCCTCTCCCACAGGGCACCTGGCTCGGGAGGGGAGGGCTGCCATTTGCCCAGGCACTCTGAAAGAAGTGATACTTCTAACTGTGCATGATTTCAGATCACATGCACTAATGGTTCTGCCCAAGCTTTTCACCTGGTGTGGTGGCATTGATGGAGCAGGGTTTTTACTTTAAAACCAAATACCGGTTTCATTTTCGCATGTTATAACTAAAAGTACTACTGATTAATTATTAAGTATTAAAAGTTTGTTGAATGTTGTCTAATCAACCTTAATAACAAGAGAATTACACGTGGGAAAGCTATTGCATGGCTACAATAATAAGTGAACTAAGTTGGTGAGCAAAGTGACAGAAAACGATGTTGCTTATGTGATGTTATAGTGTTTTGCGCTTAAATTAATATGCAATAATGGCTTTTATGTTGCAAATGGCTAGATAAATACACACACATAAGGGTATTAGCAGGGGAATAACACTGTTTATGCATTTCCGTGCAGTAATTCTGTTTTATGTTTATTTTTGCTTAAGTTGTCCAGTGTGGCCTACCCGAAAATGGCTGCCATCTACAGCCTGCACTCGAGTAGATGGAAATTTACAAGAAAGGCTTCGCTCTGCCTGTGACCTTGCACCTCTGATGAACTGAAAAGCCATAAGCATGATGACAAGTCCGGGACATCTGCCAAGAGCCCCTGGAAGACGGAAAAGTTGATACGAACTTGTTATGAACTCATTATTGAAACAAATTCCCCTAGTAGAGACATCCGTAAAAGTATCGAATTAGTCATGGACGTTTAATTCTGCTATTCATTATTTGGGACAATCTATGCGTGAGAAAATCTCGCATAATATCGAAAAAGTACCAAGATGACATTATTTCCGCCATTCATCCGTTTTGAACAAAGAATTGTAACTTTATAGAATGTAAATTTTAGTATAAATAATAGTAGACTAGAGAGGTCTAGCGCCACTTCTTCCCGAGCTGATGATGCGAGGTCCCTATGCTGACGGAGAGGACGATGACTCTACATGACGACAGAAGACTCTAATTCTTCTACAGAGGACCAGTTCTGACTTAGGATCTGACATTTAGACAGAATAGGTAAATATGAGAGAAATGAAATTTGCATTTAATTGGCTTTTCCTACAAATTTTAGATAAATGAACAATCTGTTTGAATTTCTGTCTCGGGTGGTTATTTCTTGTCATGTTCATTGAATTTATTTGTGTATTCTATGAAATGTTCTCGTTAGATCTACAAGCAACTAGCTGGTCGCATTGACCTCAAAGTACAGGCAGATTGGATACGAGTTCAGGAAAGGTGTTTCTCCTTTACAGGGCACGGATAGAGTGATTTAGGGTGAATGTTGGTGTAATGGGCCCCACCAGCGTGTGATGTGTGTATGTGTGTGTGACTGTGAAATCATTCCGTCCGTGGAAGTAGAGGGGATTCGGAAGCTCTGATCTGCACCAGTTTCTTGGTAGCAGAATGATGGTTAGCCATTGTCTTGATCTAGCGAAATTGCGTGTATATGGGCTTGTTGATTATTGATTGATATTTGTACTAACACTATATGTTGAAGTCGTGTTGAGTTCTATGTATTGTGAACGGCTTCTGGGATGTAGGGAGTCGGTGACAGTTCCATACTGGAGCAGAGGGAGTGTTGCTCTCGGAAAAAGGCGGGATTGTTGACCCTGTATGCAGACAGGGGAAAACGTGTGACAATTGAAGTTGCGCGTCGCATTGTCTGGGTTCGATAAGGTAGCATCGCCGTGTGTTGGCATTAGAAACTTATTTTCTGTGTGAGAGAAGTGTATATGATAGTGAAGGTTATCTGTGAAACTCTGGTCTTAAGTCCCAGGGATCCGTAAGGTATTCCGTTAAAGCTTACCACTGGAGAAGTAATAGGTATTCTCGGAGCTTGTTAGAAGGACAGGGCAGAGGTAAGCGCTGCTTTGTTAACGTTTGATATAATTCTGTAGTAGGACAGACTGTTCGCTGTTCTCGGGAAAGACAGAATTCTGTGTGAATGTACTACATTTTCTGGTGTGTAAGTGCGTGAATGAGAAGGCATTCTGGTTAAATGTGAAACTCTTAGGAGCATTCCGGAGGGAAACAGTTAATTGATGCTTGTTAGAAGGGTAAAGTAGAGGGATGTGCTACTTTATCAACGGAAGTAACGATTCTGTAGTAGGGCAGAGGTAAGCGCTGTTCTCGGGAAAGGCAGAATTCTCGTGGGAAAGGTCTTTTGCTGTTCTATGGCTAGCGAAGCAGACAGTGGAGATGTTTGTATGTTGTAACTAACAGACTCGTAGAAGTTGAAACAAAGTCCACCAAGTAGTCTTGTAAAGGAGGGGTAGACGGAAGAGACAGGAGACAGGAGCAGAAGCGACTGCAGCGACTGCTGACGTCAGGGAGACCGCGCTGTGATTGGACAGTGGGTTGGAACAGTGGAAGCACGGTGATTGGTGTGCTAGTGTACGCCGCGCTAGGATTGGGAGACATACAGGGTGACGTTGACGCTCCAGGATTGGTGTATTAGTGTGAGTCGCGCTGAGATTCGCGGACTGAGTCAGTGACGTAGACGCTCTAGGATTGGTGCGTTGGTGTGAGTCGCGTTGCGATTGGACAAAAGATCGTACAACTGTAGAAAAAGTAAACAGCTAGTGGAAAATAAGAAAGATGTATTACCATGCTGAGGAAAAGAAGAAAAAATCGTTGCTTAGTAAGGTTAAAACCTGGTTTGACAAGGATAAAGACATAGTGACAAGGGAAGGACAATTATTGCCCCCGATAAGAACCCCGGCATCCTTCATGGTTGCAAAATCTGGGTATCATGCCTGTATTTGGTTAGATAACTGGGTAAAGTACACTAAAGACGATGGAGTGTTAGCGTTCCCAGAACATGGTTCATTTAATCTGGCCATACTGAGGAACTTACGGGAGCAGATGATGAATCTAGAGCCTCGGCCTAGGCCGACGCAATTTGAGGCATTGACCGAATGGGAAGACGAAATGCAAGAACGAGAAAAGCAGAGAAGTGGAGGTAGTTACAGGTACATGTTTGGGCGGAAATATGATCGCGAAACCCATCATGACCGAATGAGAAGGTGGCGTGATGCCAGTATGACCGAGGGATTATATCCTGTAAGAACGGCAGAGGAAACAGGAGGGAGAAAGTGTACAGAGAAAGAACATAATGTAGAGACCAGAAGATATGGGGCAAATGAGTCTGATGATGATGTCTTAGAGGACATGCTCTACAAAAGACCACCCCCGTATAGACGAGAACCAGAGGTAGGAACAGCAGTTACCCCAATGAGAAACACTCTGCGTACTATAAAGACAGAGGCTACAGCCCCTGAGTTGAAAAGCAGTTGTTCTCTGGCGGAAAGAGAAAGAGAGAGAGATAGAGAGAGAGAGAGAGAGAGAGAGAGAGAGAGAAAGAGAGAGAGATTGAGAGAGAGAGAGAGAGAGAGAGAGAGAGAGAGATTGAGAAAGAGAGAGAGAAAGAGAGAGAGAGAGAGAAAAAGAGAGAGAAAGAGAGAGAGAAAGAGAGATAGAAAGAGAAAATGAACTTGAAGATGAAAAGACCAGAGAACTAGCGAGAACTACTTCTGAACTAACAGAGAAAATCAGGGAACTGACAAAAAATCTTGAGGCTGTTACAGTGCCTGTGACAATAGGCCCGGTTATGCCGATTTTTGACAAGCAGAGGACGGGCGAAAGTGGTTTGACGGTGCCATATGTGAGCAATAAACTGATTGTACCTCCGGAGCAGGCAGAAATGAGAGCGGGAGAAACACAGTGGAGAACAGGAGAGAATCAGTGGAGACATACCATATGTGGAGGGGAAATGAGTGTGCAGACTAACTCAAGTTTGAATTCTGGATGTATGGAAGGGAACAGAGGATCAATTTTAGAACCACAAAGAGTGACAGAATCAGGGAGTGCAGAAAAATCTGTGATAACTACTGAAGATTTGAATGATTGGCTGAAGACCTTGCAGAAGAAAGAAAGAGAATCACAGGGAATTGATGTAGCTAGGCTACGTATGGAAATGGAAGAGATGATTGTAGGTACACTCCCTACAGAAACGCTGAAGAATTATCAGGAAGGGGAGATTCTTTTCCTTTGCAAGAGTGTCACATGGAGAGCAAAGAACATACATGACAGGTTGAAAGGAATAGCCAGTGAATTGGGAATTGACATGGACAAGGTGAAAGTTTTACAAAAGCCTTACCGAGTGGATTTTTCAGACAAAGATATTGAGAATCTAAACAATGCAGGCCGAACAGGACAGATTAAGGAAATGATTGCTTTGCTGAAGAAATGGGGAGATGTAGAGAAATGAAAAGACAGATGGTATCGAAAGCGAGAGGATGGGGCAGATAGAACTTACTCAGCATTTCCCCTAAAAGAAAAAGAGAAGGCAGTGACAGCTTACCCCATGAGAGAGATTCCAGGAGGTGGGTACGTACATGTCCCATGGACCAGACAGGATATTTTATCATTTACGAATGATTTCCCTCGACTAAGGGAAAAGCCTGTTGAGTGGTACAGACAGGTCGACAGATTTGTAAAGCTGTCAAAAGTACTGTGGATTGACCTGAATAGTCTGTTTGATATAATTGTACCAGCAGACCTGTGGGCTGAATGTAAAATTGTCATAGACTGGCCCACTAAGGAATACCTGAGAGATCCAAAAACAGGAGCTCCTGACCCGGAGGTCATGAAGAAGTACGAGCAGGTTATGGCCTTTTTGAAAAATAAAGTACCCCCCAAGGAGACAGACTGGGTTAAAATAGATCGAACACATCAGGAATTGAAAGAGTCAGTACATGCTTATTATGAAAGACTGATACTAGCTTTTAAGCAGTTCAGTGGAGATGAACACTTGGGTGACAAGGATATGAGTCATTTCGTGTATAGATTTGTGTACGGTTTGCGGCCTGAAATCAGTGACATGATAAGGCAGAACACCGTAGACTGGCAGAGTAAGAAAATTGATGAGATTCTAAGACATGCGAAATACTTCAGTGATGAGATTGAGGCAAACCAGAGGAAGTTAAAAGAAAAGGCAATGTGGGAACAGGTGAAAGTCGCGGAAAGACAGGAAGCTCAATTGATTGAACAAGCAAACAACCCAGGAAATAAACCCAAGTTTGGTCCAGGAAAAGGGAAAGGGAACATAGAAGAGGACAAAAAGAAGTTCCCGTGTCACAACTGTGGAAAATTGGGGCACTGGAAATCCGAGTGTAAGAATCCACCGTCTAATAATGACGATAATTCATCATTGAATTCACAGGTGCAGAGTGAGGGGTGTGGTCAGCATCGGCAACAGCAGAAAGCTGATAAGCAGCAGAATCAGGTGCCAAAATCACCCTTGCCACAGAGAAAAGGATCCCAGAAGTACAGCCAAGAATCGGGGTTCTACGATGAAGAGCAGGTAATCAAACCAAAACGCGCAAGCGCTGTTTCACAGTACTGGCTGAAAAATGAGGGAAGTGACTCTGAGGGAGACTTCTGACGGTGCCGAAGAGAGGAGGAGGAGTGCGTACTTGGCGCAACTCTAGAAATAGACCAGGCAGGGCCTTTTGTAGATGGGAAAATTACTGGTGAAAGTATCACTTTCCTAGTTGACACTGGGGCCACGAGATCAACTGTCAGGTCAGCTGATATAAAGAATCTTCCTCTCTCGGACGAAGCGATCCAAGTGGTTGGTGTGTCCAACACACAGATCAAAACACTACTTACTGAACCAGTAAGGGTTAGAATAGGGAAATGCTCCGATTTGTAGTGTGTGACACAAGTCCTGTGAACTTGCTAGGCAGGGATCTTCTGTGCAAGATGAATTGCACTATTTTCTGTACACCAGATGGAATAACCTTTGAGACACCTGATGAGGATGTTCTATACAGAATGACCATGGATAACAGAGAATGTGAGGCTTTGGGAACATATGCAATATTTAATCCAGATGCATTACCCCCAGAGTTGAAACAGACAGTAAAAGCAGCAGTTTGGGATTTTACTGGAGAAGATGTGGGCCTGATGAGAAATGTAGATCCAGTAAAAATTACTGTAAAAGAGGGAGTGGTTTACCCAAACATACCGCAATACAGATTGACACCTGAAATAATTGAAGGAATAACACCCTTAATTGAAAAGATGATCCAGCAAGGGGTGTTGAGAGAAATATTGAGCAGCCCATGTAATTCACCGATAATGGGACTGAAGAAACCTAATGGAAAGTTCAGAATAGTACAGGATTTGAGAAAAATTAACAAGATTGTTGTGCCATGTTGTCCTATTGTGCCAAATCCATCAGTGATTTTGTATCAGATTCCCCATGATGCAAAATGGTATACGGTAATTGATTTGTGTCATGCTTTCTTTTCTATCCCATTGCATCATGACAGCCAGCCAATATTTTCTTTTAGATTTGGAGAACGGATTTTGGCATGGTGCCGAATTCCACAGGGGTATACAGAGAGCCCTTCAATATTTAATCAGTTGTTAAAGAAATCTCTGGAAAGTCTGACAATGCCTGAAAATTCAGTCCTGGTTCAATATATTGATGACCTACTAGTGGCATCAAAAACACGTGAAGCTTGTGAAGTAGACACCATTGCATTACTGAATCACTTGGCTGATGGAGGATTAAAGGTATCTCCAGCCAAATTGCAGTTCTGTAAGAAAGAAGTCCAGTATCTGGGACACAATATTGAGAAAGGCCTGAGAAAAGTGACTATTGACAGGATCAAAATCATTAGAGGAATGAGAGCCCCAATGACACAAAGAGAGGTGAGAATGTTCCTGGGAATGGTGGGTTACTGTCGTCAGTGGATAAGTAATTTTTCCCTGATTGCCAAACCATTGATTAAATTGACCAAAAGTGAGGTGAAAGACCCATTAGAACTAAAGCCAGAAGAAATGGCTGCATTCAGAGCGCTGAAAGACAGACTATGTGAAGCTCCTGCCCTAGGAATGCCTGATTATGAAAAGGAATTTGAGCTGTACTGTAGTGAGAGAAATGGATGTGCACTTTCAGTGTTAATCCAGAAACATGGACGTCTGAGAAGGCCAATTGCCTATTTCTCAGCAACTCTTGACCCAGTAGCTGTGGGTTTGCCAGGTAGCCTAAAAGCAGTAGCTGCTACGTGCAAAAGTCTGGAACAAAGTGAGGGAATCATAATGGGATACCCTGTACGGGTATTCGTACCTCATGATGTGGCAATACTTTTAACAAGGAGCCGGACACAGTTCATGTCTCATAGTCGGCTGACTAAATATGAGAAAGTCATTCTTGGTGCAACTAATGTAAGCCTGGAGAGATGTGTGAATGTGAATCCAGCGACACTGTTGCCTGATGCGGAATGTGTGGGAGTGAGAAATGATGTTGATCATGATTGCTTGGATGTACTTGATTATTGCACAAAGCCAAGGCCAGACATAAGAGATCTGCCACTGCCTGAAAGTGATCATGTGTTGTTTGTGGATGGATCTTGTCTGAGAACAGAGGAAGGAGTGTTGAGTGCTGCATATGCTGTGTGCAAAGTCTCGGAAGTTGTGGAAGCATCACCTCTGAAAGGAGTTAAATCCGCTCAGGTGGCAGAATTAGTGGCACTGACAAAAGTATGCAAGATTGGGAGAAGTGTGAGAGTGACTGTGATGACTGACAGCCAGTATGGCTTCGGAGTTGTCCATGATTTTGGCCAGCTATGGCTACAAAGAGGTTTCCTGACCTCAAGTGGAACTCCCATAAAGAATGCTGAAGTGGTTGGAAAACTGCTAGAGGCGATACAGCTGCCTAAAGAACTAGCAGTTGTAAAATGTGCTGCTCATGGTCATGGTGACGATTTTGTAACAGTGGGTAACAAGTTTGCCAATGACATTGCACAATATTGTGCAAGGAACAATCACTCAATTAACAGGAGTAAAGAACGGGAAATGTCTTCTTGTTCATTAATGTTTACTAATGAAGTAGGAACATGGGAGGAAGTAAAACAGCTGCAGGATGAGGCAGAAGATGACGAAATGAGAGATTGGGTGAAAGCAGGTTGTGCACCTAAAGAAAAAGATCATGTGTGGGTCTATAGGGATGGAAGACCAGTCATGCCAAACAGCATGTGGTCAACAATGGCAAGGATGTATAATGGCCAAGGACATCTGGGGAGGGATGCTATGATAAGAGCCTTTAAGCAAACCTGGTATAGTCCAAAGTTTAGACTGATAGCAGAAAGTCTCTGCCAGAGATGTCTGATATGTCAGCAATTCAATCCTGGAAAGAAAACAGTGGTGAGCCTAGGAACAATAGGCAGGGAGGGAGGACCCTTCACGAGAATGCAGATAGACTTCATTGAAATGCCCCCAGTCAACAGATTGAGGTATGTCCTGGTGGTGGTCTGTTTGTTCTCAAGGTGGGTGGAGGCGTACCCAACAAGAAGAAATGATGGGATAACAGTGGCCAAATTACTGTTAAGAGAGTTCATCCCAAGGTACGGGTTCCCAGTAACCATTGAATCAGACAGAGGAGGACATTTTTATAATGAAATCATGGGTCTAATTTGTGAAGCATTAAGTGTACAGCAGAAGTTGCATTGTGCTTACCGACCAGAGGCTTCTGGGGTAGTTGAGCAAATGAATGGTACCATCAAAAACAGAATTGGCAAAATGTGCTTAGCCACAGGAATGAAATGGCCCGATGTCTTGCCTCTAGTCTTGATGACTATTAGGTCTACTCCAGACAGAACAACAGGTTTGAGTCCACATGAAATTATCATGGGACGTGCTATGAGGTACGCATATGTACCAGTGAACAAGCTGATGACTATAACTGATGACATGATTTTGGATTACTGCAAAGGCCTGGCTGACGCAGTTCATTCTGTGTTTCACCAGGTTGGAGAAGACGTCACCACACTTGAAAAGAAACCAGCCCATGATCTGAGCCCAGGGGACTGGGTAAGGATAAAAGTCCACAGAAGAAGGAATTGCCTGGTTCCAAGGTGGGGAAGGCCAAGACAAGTCATCTTGACCACAACGACTGCTGTGAAGTGTGCTGGTGTGAAAAATTGGATACATGCAAGCCACACACTGAGAGTTCCAAATCCAAGAGATGGTACTGGAAAAGAATACTTTGAAGAATCAGATTCCAGCGATGATGCAGACAGTGAGGCAGTAAGAAGGAAAAAGAATCCTGAAAGTGGGGAAAGTGAGTCAAGAGAAATTTTCATCCCACCAGAAGAGGTTCTGAAGAGAACAGTGCAAACTGCAGAAGCGAGTTCAGACTCAGAAGAATTGCCTGAGGTTCCAATTGACAGTGATCAACACAAAAAGAAAGAAAGAAAAGAAAAGAACATTCCAACAGAAGAGACACCTGAATCGCATGAGGAAATTGGACAAGTTCCACCTGAGATAAATATTGAAGAAAAAGGGACAGACAAAGACAGAGAGGGACAGATTGCGGAAAAACCCCGAGGAGGTGTAGGGAACATCAACAACAAGCTAGGTGAAGGGACAAGTAGACAGCAAGAAGATTGCGTGTCGGAGACCCGAGGAGGGACAGAAGTAGGGAAATCTCAATTGGTGGAAAAAGAGACTGTTGGAGAAAAGAAAGCTGTTAACGAACCAGAAGCAACAGAAACAGAGTCTGATGAAAGTGACAATGAGATACATGGAGGACGAGTTCTGAGAAAGAGAACTTGGCTTGGAGAAAGAAACAATAAAGAAGGAAAACAAAAGAGAAATGCTAAAGGAGATCTGTGGCCAAATAAGATAAAGAGACTAAGGTACAGACTGACACGAGTTAACTCTTCGAAAGCTGAACAAGTGAACGAAGTGTCGAGTCAAAACCCAACCAAAGAAGAGGAAACAAAGATACCTGAGAGAACTAAAAGAATAAGGAAACCAAACCAGAGGTACAAGTCACCGGAATGGACGTATGTGGCACTGCATGAACAAGGAGAAGAGGCGGACAGCCAAGGAAGTCCAGAGGAGGCTTTACTGAAGGAGGTTGCTGAAGAAGAAGCTGTGGGAATCCTGAGAGTTATCTTGTCCGACATTGGAGAAGAGACGGATGTTCAGGACCTGATACAGTTTGATGATGATGAAGAGACAGTAAAAAGTGATGAAAATCCAAATTGAGTAAATCCAAGGAAAATCACTTGAAGAAGAAAAGAAAAAGAAATATTAAAATTAGTAGATTGTAATAATCCGTTGGGTACTTGCTGCCCTTAAAAGTTCAGTAGAGGAGTAGAAGAGGCTAAGTCAAAAGACACGGTCAAATTAACAAAATGGCTAACACTGAGAATAAAAGTAGATGTACCTTTCTGAAAAGATGGTGCAAAATGTGCTGCTGCTGTACAGGTTTATTCATGCTGCTTTGGAGCGTGCTTGCTCTACTGATTTCATTTAGAGTCACTATAGACACTTTAGAAGGTCATACTGAGAACAAGACTAATATAGGGAAGAGTCCATTAAAGGTAGTCCCAACTAGAACTAGTAATGTACATATACTTAAAGATAGGTCAATTAACGATTTTTCTAGCAATGTTTTTTCTAAATTGTTGTATGAGTACATAAAGACAATGGAAGTAAGGGATTGCTACGTCTGCATGCAATTACCTGCCTCTGTTTCGGAAGGAGTGACTTATCATCATCTTCCGGCTACGTATGGAATTTCCTGTAGTGTGTTGATTAGTATATTTTATCAGTTAGGGAAATTAGATTACAATATGTCTAATATAGATAATATTCTTGGGTAGTTGCCTATGAATAAAGCACTGAATCCTGCAAAGGATGCTAACACTTTAGGTGAGATTTTTTTAGAAAACAAAGAATTAACCTTAGAATATGTTTTTAGAAATAATTTAACTTGCAGTTTGAAAGGAGAAGAGAAGAATTGTCTAGACATGGTTGACAGAAGAAGGTTGAACATGCACAAGAAAGCAGAAGGGCATAAAATGAGTGATACAATGTGGGATATTGAAAAAGAAAAGGAGTTGAAAGATGGAGCCAGTCCAACTATGGCTATAGATGCCCCACAGAAAGGCAAACTGTGCATTACCAGGAAGAGATCCCAGTATGATTATTATTTCATAGGGACTAGTGAGTGCCATGATACATACTTTATTGCAACCGGATGAGGATTTAGAGGAGGAGAAGATCCAGTTTTCCCGGGAGTGTATTATATTTGTGGGAACAAGGCTTATTACCGTTTGCCTGACCATTGGTTTGGTACATGTTATGTTGGCCTGGTCTTTCCAAAGATTTTTCACATGGATAGAGTAGATGATGCTGAACATTCTAACACATTAACACGTTATAGAAGAGAAACATGGACAGAAATTGTAGGAGATATTTTTGGAGCTTTAATTCCAGCAGTGGGAATTTCTTTGAATGCATTTGGCATTCGGAAGCTGTCAACCGTGGTGGATCGCTTGTCAACAAGCACCGCTGGAGGCTTTCTTTTGGTTAATACAGAAATGGTTGCTTTGCGTGCTATGGCGATGCAAAATCGACTTGCCCTTGACATTCTTTTGGCAAAAGAGGGTGGAGTCTGTGGAATGCTGAAAGTTCAACATTGTTGCACTTACATTCCTGACGAAAGTAAAGATCTAAAAGTCTATATTAAAAATATTACTGATTTGCATGAAGAATTAGTACCACTGGAAGCTCAAAGTATCTGGACTAAAATGGCTAATAAGATGATTGCTATTAAGAACTTTGTAGCTAAGATAGGTAGTACCATTTTTGGTAAGATATTATTTCCATTAACTTGTGTAATAGTTGCATTATTGATCCTTAGATTAGGATGTATGTGTTGTAGATATAGAAGAAATAAAAAGAAAATTACAAAAGAAAATGTTAAAAGGAGACAAAAGAAACCAGAAAGAGATCCACAAGAAATAGAACTAGAAGAGCTAAGAGAAAGCATGTGTATAGAAACTAAAAAGGAAGATGAGATGGAAACTAGGGTCTAAAAACAAGTCAAAGAAGATATTTCAAATTCTTCCAAAAGGGGAGACAAAATTGATTTTTGGGGTTTTGATTTTTTGTGGTGAATATATATCACCAAAGGGGGGATTGATGGAGCAGGGTTTTTACTTTAAAACCAAATATCTGTATCATTTTCGCATGTTATAACTAAAAGTACTACTGATTAATTATTAAGTATTAAAAGTTTGTTGAATGTTGTCTAATCAACCTTATTAACAAGAGAATTACACGTGGGAAAGCTATTGCATGGCTACAATAATAAGTGAACTAAGTAGGTGAGCAAACTGACAGAAAACTATGTTGCTTATGTGATGTTATAGTGTTTTGCGCCTAAATTAATATGCAATAATGGCTTTTATGTTGCAAATGGCTAGATAAATACACACACATAAGGGTATTAGCAGGGGAATAACACTGTATAATCATTTCCGTGCAGTAATTCTGTTTTATGTTTATTTTTGCTTCAGTTGTCCAATGTGGCCTACCCGAAAATGGCTGCCGTCTACAGCCTACACTCGAGTAGATGGAAATTTACAAGAAAGGCTTCGCTCTGCCTGTGACCTTGCACCTCTGATGAACTGAAAAGCCATAAGCATGATGACAAGTCCGGGACATCTGCCAAGAGCCCCTGGAAAACGGAAAAGTTGATACGAACTTGTTATGAACTCATTATTGAAACAAATTCACCTAGTAGAGACATCCGTAAAAGTATCAAATTAGTCATGGACGTTCAATTCTGCTATTCATTATTTGGGACAATCTATGCGTGAGAAAATCTCGCATAATATCGAAAAAGTACCAAGATGACATTATTTCCACCATTCATCCGTTTTGAACAAAGAATTGTAACTTTATAGAATGTAAATTTTTGTATAAATAATAGTAGACTAGATAGGTCTAGCACCACTTCTTCCCGAGCTGATGATGCGAGGTCCCTATGCTGACGGAGAGGACGATGACTCTACATGACGACAGAAGACTCTAATTCTTCTACAGAGGACCAGTTCTGACTTAGGATCTGACATTTAGACAGAATAGGTAAATATGAGAGAAATGAAATTTGCATTTAATTGGCTTTTCCTACAAATTTTAGATAAATGAACAATCTGTTTGAATTTCTGTCTCAGGTGGTTATTTCTTGTCATGTTTATTGAATTTATTTGTGTATTCTATGAAATGTTCTCGTTAGATCTACAAGCAACTAGCTGGTCGCATTGACCTCAAAGTACAGGCAGATTGGATAAGTGTTCAGGAAAGGTGTTTCTCTTTTACAGGGCACGGATAGAGTGATTTAGGGTGAATGTTGGTGTAATGGGCCCCACCAGCGTGTGATGTGTGTATGTGTGTGACTGTGAAATCATTCCGTCCGTGGAAGTAGAGGGGATTCGGAAGCTCTGATCTGCACCAGCATCGCCCGCACGGCCATAATGTTGGTGCTGTAACCTTCTGCAAGCATATCTTAGAAACCCCTCACCTTTGGTTGACTCCATCTATAGAATCCTAAAGATCATCAACAGTTGTGATGGTTTACTTTTTTCTGTCTCCTTTCTAGAAAATACAATAAAAAAATCCTAAAGATATAAACTCCATGTCAGAAAAACATTGAGGGGCAGATTTATGAGGGACTTGCGCCCCTTTTACGCCGCCGTTGCGTCACTTTTGTGATGCAGTGGCGGCGTAAACCCTGCGCCATGTTGCGCCCCATTTACGTCGTGACGCATCTATGGAGGTGCGTCACAGTGTAAAGCCCAGCGCCACATGAAACCTGCGTCAGGTTTCATGTGGGCGTTTCAACTCAGGGGGGGGTGTTCCGTCACAGGAACGCCCCTGAAAAGTGACTCAGTGAAATCTATAAGATTTCACTGAGTTACTTTCCCAACGCTGATGCGTTAAAACCCTGCGCCTGCTTGAAGCACCATGTTAGGGATAGGGTAGGTTGGAACAGTGCTGGAGTTGCGTTGCGCTTGCGACCTTACGCCGGCAGATGTGTCACGTATCTGCTTGTCCTTGCACCACGATGCACCGCATTGTAAATGCGGCGCATCTGCGGTGGCGCAAGGGCAAACTTGCGTGACGCATCTTCCCTGGCGCATCCCTGCTGATTTGCAGGGATGCGCCAGGGAACATAGATCTGCCCCTTAGGCTTTTACCATCACCAAATAGATATGTATAAAAACGATGGGGCAGATTTATGAGCCCCTTGCGCCACTTTTGCGTCACTTTTCCCATGTTAAAAGTGACGCAAAAGTGGCGCAAGGGGCTCATAAATCTGCCCCGATGTACTTTACCATGTTGATCTTTAGCAGGGAGGAACATTGGAAAGTTGTTAAAAATGGGTGAGGGTTTGAGTATTATCAATTTTGTAATTCCAGACTAACATCTCAAAATCATCACACCTCTCTTGCATTAAATTACAAAAAAAGGATACTGCCCACCATAAGTCAGTGGGCCTCCTGCCTCGATAAACTAGCCATTTCTCTGCTCAGTTTTGAGTCGAAGGAGACTACCTGTTTACACTAGTGGACCTGCCACTTGCTCCTCCACATACCCTTTAACCTGGTGGGTCATGTGTCAAAGGAAGGCTATGTCAGAGTGACAGCCATCCCATCCTATTCAGAGTGGGGCAACCATCACTGATCTTCTTAGCCACCATGCCAGACAAGTTGGATATGGGCATGGAAAATGGATAATGGCCCCTCATGCACAGGAAGAAAACGTTCTGCTTGTTAGGTAATTTAACATTTCCACTGAGAAATCAAACTCATGCTTTGGGAATGTATTTCCTCAATGCAAAAAAGTTTGCTATGTAGTTATTTTAAACTTGGCACTCACTTGGGACGTTTATAATGCTGGGAAGGGAGCCCTTCCGCAATCGCGTCCTTCACAGTACAGAGATTTCTCACAGGCAGACGACTTACGCAATGTTAGCGCCTCCGCCACCTTAGTGGGTGGCAGGCTGTCCACCAGTGCCTCCTTGACTCACTAAGTTTTCTTTTTGTCCAGAAATCAAAATGCAAAATTATTTATTCCAGTCAAAGAGCATTTGATTTGCCACAGACTGAACTTACCTGCCCTTTGCTTTGGAAATACAGAAGTCAGGGCTAAAGTGATTGCGTGTGTGAGTCTTGAGACAGGGCACTACAATGTTTTCAATGAACCAACATGGGCAATCCCAAGTATTGTGAATTTGTAGAAAGAGGTGGACTAATCACAGAGCTGGGGGTTCAGTATTAAACTCGGTACAGATTAATGGGAATCTCAGATGTGAGGCTAAGGGCCTGATTTATATATTGGCAGAGATGGTACTCTGTCGCAACTGTGATGGAGTTCCCCCCAGGGGCGTAACACAGGCCCCGCATCCCCCGCGGTGCGGGGGGCCCCCAGCTGCAGGGGGCCCCCTCAGAGCAGAACTACGGTCTGAGGCCTCCGGATAAAATGCGGAGTGGGGGCCCCTCTGTGCACATTGCAGGGGGGCCCCTTAAACTTTCGTTACGCCACTGGTTCCCCCACCACCAATATAGTGGCCACCCACCAAATTTAAGTGAGGGCAGAACTTAAGTTTGGCCATGGTGGAGAAATGGCTACGTGTCCACCCACTCAATTTAGATGGGCAGACATGTAGTCATTTTTTACTGTAAAATCTTGCGGTAAGGAACAGTAAAACTATTATAATGACCCCCCTCCATTATGGGAGAATCTTCCCATGGCAAGGTGAGGATTATTTTTTACTTTCCAGAAAGGAAAGCCCATTTCGAGATTTACTTTTTGAAAAGAAAAACAAGAATACTGTTAGCTACAAGGCTGTGTCCTTCCAACACAATCCGGAAGCAAGCAGTAAAATGCATTGACATGAACCACCGCCCCGGCAGTTGCTGCCAATTCCTTGGTGGTCGTTTATAAATTAGGTGGGGAGCCTCTCTACCATGAGGATGGAGTAATTTACTCCATGCCCATGGCGGGATGGCATTCCACCAACCTAACTATAAATAAGGCCTTAGTACTTGTATTTTTGTGAGTAAATTGAGCTGACCTGATTCTGAAGTAAAGTCCTAAATTGGAACCTGCAAATGTGTGCTTTTATGTTGTAGTTGGTTTATTAATTTCTTGAGTTCACAAATGTTTCCAGAAGTACATTTCGAAACATGCAGAAGTTACATACATACATTAGGAAACTTGCATAATTCACATACAAACTGCACACTCTTAAAAATCTGTGGTGAATTCCATTTTTGCATGAAAACATATGGACATGTATAATTGCAGATGCAAAAATGCTCTGATTAAGTTTAAACAGGAAAACTATTTTTCTCATAATGAAACGTATGCATGTACACTCTGCTATTTGTAGGGTGTTTGATCATCTTGTTAGTTTATGGACACCCACAAACTTACATATTTGTGGGTATTGACTAAGTCCTCTCCTGCACCTTTCTCCCCTGGAAAATTTCCCAAACAGATTCCTGACAAGAGAAAAAATCGGCCTCTCAGCAGAATGGAAAGGCAGCAGCGACCACAACCCTTTAGATGTACAGTGTAGTTGTTTTGAGGTGGGGGCAAGTCAAATACGGTCTTTAAGGAGACCCTGAAACTGAAGGCCAAAGGCCGTAAGTTTAGATGGGGTAAAACTGTTCCGGATCATTTGGCTTCCAATTGTGACTTCCAAGAGTGAGGCCGCTTTCTTCCGGTGAGGCCTGGACAGAGTCAGGGGTGTTCTCCCTTATCTGTGCCCCCACCTGCTCGGAGACATCGGGAAGTCATGAATCTCGCTGTTCTGCCACCCACTCTGAGGCCTGTGCTGAAGTGTCAAAGAAGTAGGTCGTAGAATTGAAAAGTATCTTTAACTGGGCTGGGAAGAGGAGCTTATACTGGAGTTTGAGTGTATGAAGCTTCTGTTTAACGTTCTTGAAGAAGTGTCTGAGCTGTTGGACTGCGTGTCTGTAGTCTGGTAAAATCATGATTTTGGTGTTTTGGAAATGGAGGTCCTGATGATGTCTGGCCTGGCAGAGAATGGCGTCATGGTCCGGATGATTGAGGATGGGAGCAACAACGGGATGAGGAGAGGCGGTTGCTTGGAGAGGCAGTGATGTACCCTCTCCACCACAAAGCAGTGAGACAGTTTGTCGGCAGGAATCCAGGACCAGAGCCACTCCTCCAGGAGGCAATCTGCACTGGATGTCTCTATCCCCTGATGAATTGCAGGTTATTCCTTAGTGAGCGGTATTCAGGATCTTTGACCCGTTCCTCCAGGGATACCGATACAGAGAGCATCATTGAGACCTTGAGTTTCAGGGCCTCCATCTAGGGTCTCCATCTCGTTCTGTACAGCTGAGACCCTGGTTTCACACAAAACTATCATTCTTCCAACATTGATTTCAGAATTCTTGGATCAGCGTACAACTAAAATAGGTGACTTGCTTTTAGACAGTGACTTGCATTAGGGCTCACCCCAATCTTAACAGCATGCCACCCAATCGGTGGTTTTCTCTCACAATTACTGGCCTGTGTGTAACACCTGATTTCAGGCACCCATCAAAACAATTTTCCTTTTCCCCTTTTGCTACCTCTATCTATCACGGGTTGCACTTTCACCCTACCCCTCACTAGTGATATACACTTTGTGATACAACATGATTTTTTTCTGGTATCGCATGTAGGTATCACATGTACCGCAAAACTTAATAGATTAAAATTCACTTTATTTTCACGTCTCTTTTACCTAACACAGCATGCAAACACAATCACTGTTTTTTGTTGCAATGATATGTTGGTTGAGAATTGTCTAAATATTGTATATGATTTCGCAGCCTTGAAGAAGTCCTGTGGACGAAACAAGTGTCGGCTGCATGTAACATCAAACTATGCACACTATGATATTTTATGAAACAATAAATGAAGAAACTGCATTGAATCGTCAAACTTTTCAAAACCCCTTCTTTTCAAGGAAGACTTTAAGATACAAGTGTATGTCCCGAGTTCTAGTGCCCAAAGGTTTGTCCCACTGTTTTTACACAGGAGGGTGTACTGCTCCCTGGATGGCTGGGTGTTATTACCGCATGAGCACCATAATTGGATTACCTACATTTTCTTCTTTTCCTGATCATCAGCCTTTACATATGTCACTTTAATACACTGATCTGTTTTGTATAACCTATTGTATACTGTTGATGGTTATGCTGACATTTGGTATAGCCACTACATATTGTGTATTTGAGACCCTGGTTTCAGCTTCTCTCATCTGGCCAGCCACATTAAGAAGATCATAGTGTAATAAGAATACGTCCAGTTGGACCTCATCCACCTTAGTCTCGACCGCTTCCTTAGCATCTTGGATAGGATGATGGCCAGATACACCTGCACCTGGGTGCACGGCACCCATGGAAGCGAGAGCATCAGCAGCTCTATGGGTGTTAGCAGCAAGCCACAACCCCAGATTTTCAAAACTTTAAAGTTGTATGAAAAAATTGGTAATGGAAACTGGTACAGGCAAACATGTAAGAGCTAAATTCAAATGGGATTACCAGTAAGATAAAGAATACAGTGTGAAGCTGTGTACTAGTAATGCACTATTTCTAGTCGGATCTGGATACTTCTAGCCCCATTAGTTTACAACTTATAGAGGATTGCTCACCTCTTTTAGTAATATAGCATAAATTGAGACAAGTTACATGATCTACTGAGTTTCTAAAGTAATTTTCTTTCTTACACAAAAGGCCGGTTTCTCAAAAAATACTCTTAAATCTGTACCTGTAGGTTTATTACCTTGCAAAAAGGCTGGAGAGGAGTTTGCAAATTCACACAAATTCTTGAAGGTACAGGTGTTCTCAAACACGACCATTCATTGCTCACTTCCCACCACTTTTATGGGATTTACTCAGGTACACTATTATACCATCATAGGCAATACTGTAAAAGAGTAAGGGGGCTTGCGGGGACCTTTTTGTGAATAATCTGCACTTGTAAATTGAGACATAGTTTCCTGGTTATGCCAAATTTATGTGCACAAACGGCTCCGTGAAGCAGGCCAAATGAGTCTGAATGCTTATACAACACACACAAACATTTCTGATGTACCTAATCTTAATGGAAGGAGCATAGATGATGTAGCCAGAATTGCCTAGTAAAGTTAAACAGAAGCAGAAAGTAGAGGTATGTATGGGAGGAAGAGCTCAAGGAGGAATCCTAAACGTAAAAATTGCAGTGTATAAAAATAAAGCTAAAGACCTCCCAAACGGATTAGGCGAAGGAGATTGAAGACGCCGAAGGAAACAGGAGTCAGCTCGAGTGAGAGTAAATCAAAAGCACAAACCCGGCCATCCGTAAGTGTGGATAACACGGAACTGGAAAAGTATTGACAACCACAGCATGAGTCAAAGTGAATGGCAATCAAAATGCTGTCCAGCTAGAAAAAAGCACTCTTAATTGGAGACGACGCAGAGTATACAAAAGATCTGATAATTCCAGCATATTTGAGACTCGTATGGTAATAGCTTCACCCTACCAGTGAAACTCTCCACAAATTAAGAAAAGCGTTCTATGAGCCACATCATTTCAATTCCACATTTACGCCTAAGTCCCTAGTGAAAACAGGAATTCTACGTAAGCTCGTTCCAGGTCCTGATGAGATCACGCAAGAAAGCAGTTGTTTTCACGCACATGCGCTATTTAACAGAAAGTAAAACTTTCAACCTCCTTCGCTGTTGGGGGACACGCCGACATGTCGAGTGAAGTCATTTGAGAAGAGGTTACAGCAGAAATCTTCTAGCTAGAAGCTGAGGAAGGCAAAGTGAATTGTATTGGACGTTCAATTTTGATGCCTTGTGGCCGCTGCATAATTTACGAAGGGGAAAGAACAGAACTACTGACTGTCTTTAGGGATAGAAATGGTTGTGCATTTGCACATTTGGTGACATGCACAGAGTCACCCGAGATGGTTGATCCCCTGTATGCCAATATACCTGTGAAATAAATAAACTGAACCAGATTAACACCACCCAACACAACTTTTGAAATCAAAATGAACTATGACTGGTCCTGATGAAGGTGGTTTTTACTTATGCTCCACCGAAACGTGCGTAGACCTACTTGATACAGACAGGAATCCAACCTGAGATACAAAAATACAAAAACAAAGAAGAAATTGCTGTGACATATCAGCACATCTCAGCTACAAAGTTAATAATTGCATTCACTGGATCCCTCATATGTTTATGAATAGTCATATGTATTAGTTGTTGGTGTAGTATGTATGATAGTATGGATGAGGCATGTGATGTACTTGAATGTATGTTTGATGATTGAGTGTGGGGTTATTTTCATCTGAATACTTAAGTTGATGCTATGTTGTAATTACTTCTTTCTATGTGTATGGTTATTTAGTGATTTATATTGAAAGTGTTATGTTTGCTTTAATTAATCATGTTACAGTAATTGAAATATTAAACTGTTCATGAAATTAAGTATATGAACTGTATTGAGAAAGTGATATAACAGGACTATTTTGCTTGCGTGTCTTTTGTTAAACTTTGTGCTAATTTATAACAATGAACTTTTTTGAAAAAGAGAAAAACCAAAAAAAAAATCTTTACTAACAATAAACATGGTTTTATGAAATAATATGGTTGAGTAAATATTTTGGGGACATGTTTCATGCATGAGCCTGAGTGGCCAGCTACTAAAGTGATATAGGTCAGCTTAGAGGTTTTGCAGTCCTAAAAATAAAGCTAGTGCCAGAATGTAAGTTATTGTTTTAGAGGCACGTTAAAACCATTGCAAACATTGCACCACTTTGTCAAAGGAACTTTCAAATCCTGTAATGATATGAAAGGGTGGAGTAGTAGTCTACGTGTCAACATACACAAGCATGAATGAGGGAACATATGTTGTTAAAGAATGCTGAAGAAAGCTCCTAAGATGTAAAAAGGGCCAACTCCTCTGTGGGAGCTCACCATGTCCGATTTTTATCTAAACCAATGTAAATGAGCTCCATTAAGATTAATTATATAGCAATGTATTACATGGTGAACCTTAAACTCCACATTTATGCCTAAGTCCCTAGTGAAAACAGGAATTCTACGTAAGCTCGTTCCAGGTCCTGATGAGATCACGCGAGAAAGCAGTTGTTTTCACGCACATGCGCTATTTAACAGAAAGTAAAACTTTCAACCTCCTTCGCTGTTGGGGGACACGCCGACATGTCGAGTGAAGTCATTTGAGAAGAGGTTACAGCAGAAATCTTCCAGCTAGAAGCTGAGGAAGGCAAAGTGAATTGTATTGGACGTTCAATTTTGATGCATTGTGGCCGCTGCATAATTTACGAAGGGGAAAGAACAGAACTACTGACTGTTTTAGGGATAGAAATGGTTGTGCATTTGCACATTTGGTGACATGCACAGAGTCACCCGAGATGGTTGATCCCCTGTATGCCCATATACCTGTGAAATAAATAAACTGAACCAGATTAACACCACCCAACACAACTTTTGAAATCAAAATGAACTATGACTGGTCCTGATGAAGGTGGTTTTTACTTATGCTCCACCGAAACGTGCGTAGACCTACTTGATACAGACGGGAATCCAACATGAGATACAAAAATACAAAAACAAAGAAGAAATTGCTGTGACATATCAGCACATCTCAGCCACAAAGTTAATAATTGCATTCACTGGATCCCGCATATGTTTATGAATAGTCATATGTATTAGTTGTTGGTGTAGTATGTATGATAGTATGGATGAGGCATGTGATGTGTTTGAATGTATGTTTGATGATTGAGTGTGGGGTTATTTTCATCTGAATACTTAAGTTGATGCTATGTTGTAATTATGTCTTTCTATGTGTATGGTTATTTAGTGATTCATATTGAAAGTGTTATGTTTGCTTTAATTAATCATGTTACAGTAATTGAAATATTAAACTGTTCATGAAATTAAGTATATGAACTGTATTGAGAAAGTGATATAACAGGACTATTTTGCTTGCGTGTCTTTTGTTAAACTTTGTGCTAATTTATAACAATGAACTTTTTTGAAAAAGAGAAAAACCAAAAAAAAAACTTTACTAACAATAAACATGGTTTAATGAAATAATATGGTTGAGTAAATATTTTGGGGACATGTTTCATGCATGAGCCTGAGTGGCCAGCTACTAAAGTGATATAGGTCAGCTTAGAGGTTTTGCAGTCCTAAAAATAAAGCTAGTGCCAGAATGTAAGTTATTGTTTTAGAGGCACGTTAAAACCATTGCAAACATTGCACCACTTTGTCAAAGGAACTTTCAAATCCTGTAATGATATGAAAGGGTGGAGTAGTAGTCTACGTGTCAACATACACAAGCATGAATGCGGGAACATATGTTGTTAAAGAATGCTGAAGAAAGCTCCTAAGATGTAAAAAGGGCCAACTCCTCTGTGGGAGCTCACCATGTCAGATTTTTACCTAAACCAATGTAAATGAGCTCCATTAAGATTAATTATATAGCAATGTATTACATGGTGAACCTTAAACTCTGAAATATCTACATAAGATAACTGGATCTGGATCTACATTTAACACACCAGCACTAATTGTTAGTGCTTAAACATAGTATAACCGAAAAATTGATTTGTTTAAAAAAAAGAATGCCATTTACATTTCCAATACTTAAAAGTGGTGGGTATGTTACGAAATAAATACAATTCTTGGATTTGGCATGTGGATGACACCATTAAACCTTTGTCTGATATCCATAGCATCTTTGCTCAGATCCTGATAAATCAAAACGTTTCTGATCTCGGGCCCCAAAATAGCTCTTCTCTTCTCTTCTCTGGATATTCACAAGGCTTTTTTTTTACATAGAATCTCTAATTCGGCCATAATATACCTTGATTTCACTTATTTTATAGTCTTAGAAAACCTGAGATTCATTCTTAAATTATTTTGCGTATAAAAAAGATTTACATGCACTAATAGCCTTTTTCATGAATGCAAAACTAATTAAAAATTTTGAAAAGTGTGCTTTATACTTGTAAATGGATTTACTCACAGAGTTGTGTCCATCTGAGTAAATGTACTACTACGGGTGGGGAGCAGTTATTCCAGGAAGGTATTGGCCTGGAATGTGTGCACGCCCATGAACATACATTTCTGTACGTATTCAGAAAATATTTTCTGATTCTGTCTGCCTTGTAAAAAGACAGAGATATACTCCTATAAAAGGCAGGAGTAAATCCCTTTCAAAGGTTTGAAGGGGAAAGGAACACCCTCCCAAATCAGGCGATCCAGTAAAATGCTTTTTTCCATGAGAGAAAAATATTTTCAAAATGTAGGAAACAGTTAGTATATGCTTGATTAAACAAACATATAAAAATGGGGTTCGCAATACTTTTCCAGACTTATTCCTGGAAACTAGCAACTGGGACTGTCAGTCAGTTAATTCACTTAATTATATACTTATATTGTAAGATCATAAAAGTACAAATGTGCACAAAAAACATTCGTCCAAGTACAAAATTTAAAAGATCATATAAGAACATCCATTAAAAACATACAGAACGTTCATCATAACTAAGCAATCAATTTAGAAGAATTGCTAAAAATATAGCATGAAATTCTTGAGTATTATACAGTTGCCTAGTTTTCCATGATAAGGATAGAAAGGACGCCACAGTGTAACAAACAAGGGGATCAGGCAGTGATTGTAAAAAATACATTCCTATACGGCATTGTGTGAAGTTATATTGGCGCATGAGGGGCAATATAAATTGTTTGCTGTGTACCACATAAAATTTAGAAAAGCAAAACATTTGCAAGTTTGATTCTGGGGACACACTTTCACAGGGAAAAAATTAAAGATCATGGATAGAAAACATTTCCGATGGATGGGCCAACATACAAGGGATGAGATTCAGTCAAAACATAAGTAAGAGAAATTTGTGACGTAAATTTGACACAGTAAATAAATATGAGGATTTTCCTTCCTGGACAATCAGTCCCTCTAAGTAAGAATTTATTGATACCTGTAGACAGTTAGTTTTGAATCTTTCGTTTGCCCTATGTGTGAGAAAATTAGTTTTAATCTCATGTTTTGAAATTTTAGAGCAATCACTTGGCAAGACAAATAGGTGCTCTAAACCAAGGGAGGAGAGACTATTTTTGATATATGTTGTCCATGGAATCCTGTTGACATGTTCCAGAGAGAGACAGTTTTCTATTAACTTCTGAGTGATGTGAACAGATTCGCTTCTCCAGATGGAATGCCAGAAAATGATTGGCACCAGGCTAATTATATCATTAATATATGGAACATCGATTTCTGGGTGACATATAAACTTTTAGCAACTTACGGGGAGGCCCACTAGTTTTTTCCAGAAGGTATCCTCCATAATCTAGAGAGCTGAGGAGTTAGAATAACCCCAGATGCCTGCCCCATAAGTTGCTTCAAAAACAGATTTGGAGGTGTAGACTTTTTTCACCATATCAATAGGTTTTGCTCCTGTTTTTTTTCTAAAAGAGTGTAGGGCGATTTTTCTAGCAATAAACCTCTTGTAGTAATCATGTAAGACCAAGTTAGTTGTCTATCAAAGGTCACCCCTAGATAAGAGAAGGCATTAGTTTGGGCTACCCTCTGACCACCTATATAAAAAACTTGGAGCCTTCCTGTCCTTTCGTCCGGTAATTACAATTAAGGACTTGGCCTCGTTGGTTTTTAAATCCAAATTACTCATACATTTTACATAAACCTCTGATAACCTTTCTAGGGCCTGGCCCATGCGGGCAATTATCACTGTATCATCTGTGTAGAGAAAGATTGGGGTGCATACATTGTTAATCTTAGAGACAACTGGTGTTGAGTCCGATAGGGGAGATGTTACCCCATTAGTATAGATGGAAAAAAGAAATGGGGTGAGTACCCAACCTTGTCGGATGTCCCTGTTGATTGCCAACGCCCTGGTATACTCTCCTTACCTCCCGTATCGGACACAGGCCGAGGCTGAGGAATAAAGCTGCCTTATAAAGAGGGTAATTGCCTCATCGATACCCATTTCCTTCATTATCCTCCATAAATAGTGATGTGTCACGCAGTCAAATGCTCCAGATACGTCCATAAAAGCCAAGTATAACTTGGCCTGCTTGGCTTGGGTATACAGACTTAAATTGGGGCACTGATCCTGAGTGCCCAACCACTGTTTAAAACCGTATTGGACCCGGATCAAAACGTTATTGCTGATGGCCCATACCTCAAGTCTGTTCCATAAAACCCAGCCTATAAGCTTAGCAGTACTAGGCAGGAGAGAAATTGGTCTATAATTTTTAGCCTCGGATTTATCTCCTTTCTTGTGGATGGGGATTAAAATAGATTTGATCCATGAGTCTGGTGGTCCCACTATAGCAACTGCGTTAAAAACGTTTTTTCAACACCGGTCCCCATAAGTCCGGCTGCTCAGTAAAGAAATCTATTGGCATACCATCCTGGCAAGGGGCTCTATTAGTGGAGAATTGCATAAGGGCCTCTCTGATCTCATGATGGTTAAAAGTGAGGAGAGGATTAGTGGAGGGAGAAATAGCTGCCCGCTGTGTAGTCGCTTCCTCAGCTTTAGGGTCAAATATTGAGGAAAGTATACAACCCAAGATTTCTCATCCACATGACAATCCAGACTTGGGGCTGTAGATGGTTTAAAAAAAAGGAGCTTTGGCAACTCTCCAGAAGTCCCTGGTGTTGTTAAAGATGGCAGCTAGGTGTAGTTGTTCCCATGCGTCTTCCTTTAAGGTGTTAATTCTGGTCTTCCTGGCCTCATTATACTGGAGGCGGAGAAGTTTGACTAATTCCACATCTCTAGGCGTAGCTCTGAGAGCCTGATGTGAGACTGATAGGGACTTAGTACAAGCTTGGTCGAGCTATCTATGGCCTGAATTTTTGGCAGTAGGATTTTTTTAGGTCGGAGATTTTTAATGTCAGATAGTATCTATCAAGCCTTTTCATAGCACATATCCAAGATACTTCACCTTCTGAAAGGCAAACTGGGATTTCTTTGCATGGATATGCAAATGCACAGCTCAGAGTTTTGAAAATATAGCCTCTAGATGAGCAATATGTTCCTCCATGTCTTACGGTACACACCACTATATCATCTAGGTAGGCAGATGAATAGGCCAGATGTCGGGCTAAGAGAGTGTCCATCAGTCTCTGGAAATTGACTGGAGCCCCTTGTAACCCGAAAGTCAGGACGGTGAAATGGAATAGACCGTCAGGTGTGGAGAAAGCTGTTTTCTCCTGATCCTTGGGATTCAGGGGGATTTGCCATTAGCCTTTGGTGAAGTCGATAGTAGAGATGGACTGAGCCTCACCAAGGCGCTCTATCAGTTCATCCACCCTGGGAAGGGACCAGCCATCCTGTTTGGATATGTGGTTCACTGCTCTGAAATTGATACAGAACCGGATACTGTCATCCGGCTTCGGTACCAGCACGATAGGGGAGCACCAGTTACTATGGGAGGGGACTATGATCTCGGACTCCAACATCTATTTCACCTCCTTCTGGAGGGCCAGACGTCGGGCCTCAGGGACCCTGTAGGGTCGCTGTTTCACTGTGAATCCCTCTTGGGTGGGGAGGGAGTGCACTGCCAGATGTGTACTTCTGGGTTGGTCAGAGAAAATGTCCTGAAAGGAATGAAACACAATATGGTGGTCTCCAGTCAGCTCGTTATTGATTATGGTGGACTCGACGCTGTGCGATCGAGTTTACACCGTGGAGACCGTGTGGGCCTTCTTTGGTGGAGGCCCCAGTCACTTCTTAAGAAGATTTATATGATACATCTGGGTCTTGTTTGATGAAAGGCCTAATATATAAGAGGTTTTTCCTACTTTCCGTACCACAGGAAAAGGGTCTTGCCACTCCTTTTTTAGTATTTGTGTGGACGAGGGAAGCAGTACCAACGCCCAATCGCCTATCTTCAACTCTCTCAAATGTGTACCTTTGTCGTAGGACTGTTTCTGCTTTACTTGGGCCTTCTCGAGGGCTTCATGGGCGAGGGCTCTCAATTTGTGAAGACGGCTTTGACTTGGTTGGCGTACTCCAACAAAGCCTGTGCCTCATGGGCACTGTCCTTTTCCCAGCTTTCTTTAGTGATTTCTAGATGCGTACGGGGCTTCCTCCCAAAGAGGAGTTCGAACGGGGATACCCCTAGGCTGCTTTGTGTCAGAGGTGCGCTGGAATCTCCACGGAGGCAGAATGTTGCTTTTTCCCAATGCCCGCCTCCCAGAGCTCACTGCGTTAAGCAGCTTCTCCAGGCCGGGGGAAAGGGGAAGTGGACAGAGAAGAGACACTCGTGCTGGACCTGAACTCCTTCGTCGCCTTTCTTAGATGATACGGGAGCACCTAATGCACAGAGGGAGACAACACTTCAATACTACACTTGTACCTACTTCTGACTTCTTCCTCCTTATCGAGCTCTCTCTCACTCTCTTGAATCCTACCAGGTTCTGCGTGAGTATTGCTTCTCTTCTTTCTTTTTCTATATATTCAGAAGATTGCAGCTGGGATTGAGGGACAGCTACTTCCTAGTGCACATGGGAGAGAAAAGTAACAGTTAAAACTCCCTTCCTAACCTACTTCTCTAATTCTTCTATGGGCCTCTCTTCCTACCTTCTCGCTAATTCTGCGACTACCTAATAAAGGAGTCTGGTTTACAACATACAGCAGTTTGAGTTGTCTTCTTGATGAAACGATAATCAGTACTTCTCATTGCATTCCAAATCTCTGGGAGGGAAGGCGAAGCCTTGGGATGAAAGCAGATTTCCTTATGCTCAGCTCCTAGGACTGTACGCGCAAAAAGGAAGCCAGGTAGGAAAAAAGGGTGGAGGTAAGAAAAGGGAAGCACGCATGAAAGGCGGGGGAAAAAAGGAGACTGAGCATTTATTATCACAGAGTTGTAACTTGCTGTGTTCTCGACGCAGTCTTTACAAAGTCTAGCTCTTACTTGTCTCTGGTCACAACGGTATTTCACTGGCTCACCTCGTATTTGACGATAGCCTACCGGAGCCGTGAAACAGTAGGGAGCTTCTCAGGAATTCGACGAGCAGAGGGAAGCTTTGAACTTCTCAGCGGAAGGGGCAGCACAGTTGACCAACTGCCCAAAACGAGGAGCTGTGATGAGGACGTACTAGTCCGAATGCTACTCTACTCTTCTGAAGAGAATGTGCATTAACTATGAGGGACGCTACCAGTTTTGACAAAAAACTGTAGCGCGACACGAAAATAAACTTCTACTCCAGTCAAGACTCAAATTGAAGTGCGCAATGGATTGCGCGCGCGCCGAGGATGAAATCTCGGATCACGTGATATCCATGCCTTAGCACAAGTACATCAGAAGAATTAGCAAATAGGGCGGCCATCTTAAAGGGATCAATTCCGCCTAGACGTTTACCCAACAATTGCAACTAGAGGGCTTCACAATAACCCTACGATTGCAATTCTGATTCTCCATTACAGAAATGACGTTCACTAGGTTCCTGACACTTTGGATTTGGCTTCTGATAACAAACAGGGCCAAGGGAAGGAGCTGGTCCCAGTTCTTCCTGTCTCCTGTAAGGAGCTTCCTCAAGGGTGAGCTTGAGATTGCCATTGTACCGTTCCACCAGACCAACAGTCTGGGGATGGTACACAGATGTTTTTATGTGTCTGATGTTTAGTTGCCTACAGACCTGTTTCATTAATCATGATACGAAGGGGGTTCCCTGATCTGTGATTATGTCCTGGGGAAAACCCATCCTAGAGAACACCTCTTGAGTCTCTGGGCTATGGTTTTGGTGGTTGCTGAGTGTAAGGGGAGGGCTATCAGGTGAATAGTCAACTATCACAAGGACATATTGATAGCCCCTGCTCGACTTGGGGAGGGGTCCTATAATGTCCATACCCACCCGGTCAAAAGGTTTGCCGATAATAGGGAGAGGGTTCAAGGGTGCCTTTGGGGAAATGTAAGGTTTTTTGCGGGGCAAATTGTACACTCCTGACAGTACTTTCATATCTGGGCATGGACCCCTGGCCAGAAGAAACTGTGGAGTATGGATTGTGATGTCTTTTCTGCTCCACAATGCCCTGCAAGGAGGTGAGAATGCGGAAAGAACAGGGTCTGGTCTTTAATACCCATGGGCACTAGCAGCTGGGGTTCTTCACCCTCCTTGCTCATTCTGTATAGAAGGCCATTCTTCTCAACAAAGCAAGGATATACCCTCTTTGGGGACAAAAGGGTGTTCTTGGCGCTTTGCCAGGCGTTGCTGAGACTGCTGTTGTTGAGCTGGGCAGTCCTAAAGTGGGTGTCCATGGCCCACGGTTCGGAGGCCATAAGGCTGTTCTGGGGTTTTGTGTAGCTGAGCAATTTTTGAGGTCCTCAAACAACAGACCAGGAAACCAGGGATTGTCTATACCTACAATAAGAGGCTCAGGGAGGTATGGTAGGGCTCCTACATCAGCTGTGACTTCTAGACCCTGCTTGGTTTGGAGTCTTATCCTGGCTAGGGAATAACTCTTAATGTCACTGTGTACACACCTAATGCTGACATATTTCCCTGGTAAGAAAGAGGACGGGGAAACAAGCTCAAGCCGTATAACTGAGTGTCTACAGTCAGAGTCCCAGAGGGCGATTATGGGGTGATTATTCAAATGCAAACTCACTTAATACACTGGACCAGTCTCCTGGGCGTACATTATGGACTGGGGCAGGTAACTGACGTCCATGGGTTCCTCTTCTGCTTTTTTTCTTTCCTCTTCCTGCAGAGCTAAGCGATGTGTCCCCACTCTCCACACTCGAAACATTGGGGACCAGTCGAAGGAAAAGCTTCTGGTCGTCCTGACCGTGGTTTTGGAGGACCAAAATAACTTATGGTTATTTTCTTTTTGTTTCTGCCACCTTGTAGGGGTATTGGGTTCCCTCAGGTTCTTTCATAGGACCTCGGTTCTGTGCCTTGGCGTAGGACGTGGCCATTTCCACCGCATGCACAAGATTCAGACCTGCATGTTGGCGCAGCCCCCTCTGGGTCCCAAAGGGTAGTGCCTCTAGATATTGCTCGAGGTAGATGTTATCCATGATCTCTTCCCGAGTGGAGTCCAGAGGTTTAAGCCAATGGTCTGCTGCTTCCTGTATTATATAGGAAAGGGTTTTTGGGGTGTCTCCTGTCATGCCCCTTTCTTGTCTGAACCGAAGGCAGTGTGCCTCATCGTTGAACCCCAGTTGGTCGAGTATGAACTGTTTCACGGGCCCATAAGTGGCGGTACCATCCCAATTGGCTATTTGATAAGCCGCCTGGGCTTCACCAGTGAGTAAGGGTACCAGGTAGAAAGGCCAACGGTCTGCAGGCCAGGCACTGGCCCTCGCAGCCCGTTCAAAGTTCAGGAAGAAAGAAACAGGGTCATCCCCGGAGACGTATTACTGCTGTGGTATCACCGTTCTTGGCAGGGTAGGAGCCCTCCCTTGTCCCAAGACCTGCAGGAGTTGTGTCTGTCCTTCCGCCAGCTTTGTGACGTTCTCCGCCTGTGTTTGCATAGCCGAGGTAAATACTGCCCGATCCATCGCAGCTTGGTTAGCATTCTTTGCCATGGCCCACTCGAGTTTACTCTGGGCCTCTCTCATCTGGGCTATAACTTGTTCCATCTTGTTTCAGATGGGACTATGCCTGCATTCTCCACCACTTTGTCGTATCCCAAGGGTGGGGGGCTAGCTTTTCCCAAAGGAAGTGCTCGTATACTCTAGATTCTGGACAAGTTTGGTTTATTTCTCAAGTCTATTCCGGTAACACCAAAACAAAAAACAACAAAGGGAGTTGCTACTGTAAAGCAGTGGTTCCCGGAAAGGCAAGAGGGGCTGGATTCCCACTCGTACTCCAGAGAATTCCAGGAAGTTGCGGGAAGGGAGAAAACACAAAACAAACAAACCACGGGTCAGTGGACGTCGTTTGATATCCTGAGACCCGTTCCCTTCCCGTGTTTTTGTGAGACCCAGTATACGATGACGTACCTGCTCCAGCCACCCTCCTCCTGGAGTGTGGTGGGGCGTAGTGCGGTGCTGATGTCCTCCGATGGTGTCTCCGTGTCCAGGGACCTTCGGTGCGCCGTCTGGATCGCTGGCAAGTGGGCCGTCTTCAGAGAGCTCCTTCAGCATCTTCTTCTCTTCCCCGAACACTCCTGTTGGCTCCTCGGTGTGTACGCCTGCAGTACCGGTCACTTGCTCTTTCTTCACGCCGGCTCCTTCTGATAGGCTCCTCGAGGCTGACATCATGCCTTCGAACTCCTCCTCTCTTCGCCTCCAGGAAATGTTGAAGGGACCCTCCTTGTCCCGTAGCTGTATCAGCAGGACATTGGCGTCAGCGAGAGTCCCTGAGTCCTGCCCCCCTGGATCCTCCCGACAGGGACATTTGCCAGAATTACAACATAAGGACAAGGTGCTAGAGGAAGGGCCAGTCTTGTATGGCAGTTGGTTCCACCCCCTCTTTTCGATGAATTCACGTTGTCAGGTTTTGTTGGTGGCAATGACAGTCTCTTGGATATCCCCTGTGAGGCATTAAGCTTGGCAAAGGGTGGGTGAGAAGGTAAGTGATTGGGTTGCTGCATTGGAAGTTGAACTGGGGTTATGTGGGCCCCCCTGTCACACCTCCTGGGTAACAACATTTAAGCCTTTCACTACAGTCCACTCTTGTAGAGCCCAGGTAATCCTTACGATGTGTGGGGGGGCACGAGGATGCAGAGGTTGGATCATTAGGGATAATTGCCTCTACTGCTTGAGCCTACGAATTGGAAGAAGTTGGGCCTTCCCCTGCCAAACAAAGAGTTGCTATGTTAGCCTAAATTCTGGTTTGTCTGTGTATAAGCGGTTGGAGTAAGACTGTGATTAACTTTTCAATTTTTTTAATCAAAATATCCAAGATAGGCAGAGAGGTCACAATAGGATCATGAAGAGCGATTGAAGTTGGCTGACTTAATCTCCCTCCCCTTTTTTCTTATTCGTTCAGAAACAATAAAAATGTCATGATAACTTCGGTGATTAATGTTCTTCCTAGAGAGAGATCCGAGTTTTGTCTAGTGGAAGGGTTGACTCCTGGAAAGGTAGCACAAAGGGTTAATGTGCCTGCTGCAAAGAACATGTACCATGCAGATCACAAAGTGCACTGCTTGAATGGGGGGATCATGATGAATGGTCATTTAATGTCAGCTGTAGATGATGGATCCCTGAACAGTGTCATGTATGTGCTGAGGGGATTACCAGGTAATTTTTCACGCAGCTCTCTGATGGATGTCACATGCCGTTTTTCTGAGTGCCCAGATAGATCATGCAGTCTGTGTGTTCTCTTTTGTACTGCAAGTCACCGGTGTATTCAACTGTGTAGCCTTCGACCGTGTCATGTATGTGCATGTAACTTGCATGATCGAGGTAACTATTAGCGGTGATACTACGTGTCTCTCGGTCCTCTTTCAAGTGCTTGCCGTCCTTTTTCCCCAGCAAACCCCCCCCAGCCCTGGGGCGGCAATCTGAGGGATAGCCCAGGGCGCCACATGCTCTAGCTACGCCTCTGGCCTATCCAGCGTGGCATGGGGGCACTGTATCAACGCACAGTGCTCCTGCCATGTTCCTAGCTATTCTACTTATGCAGGTGAAATGAAAAATAACATGCAGAAATCACTGTTTCCTTGCCGATTTCCTCAATGTATTCCTCATTGGCTATGTCGAAATGTCAAGTAGTGCAAAGGCTACGACAATAAATTATAATATCCCAAAAAAATGCTAAGTGGGCTCTACACAGGGTAATATTATCCTACCCTATACTGAAAAAAAACATTGGCGTTAGAAAGTCAGAGAAACAATGTTGAGTGCCCTGAGAAGTATAAGCAGAGAAACTTGTCTGGATATTTTAAAAGAGAGTTGGTCATTTTTTGGGTCTCCTACCTGGCTGATTTTAAACCGAGTGAACAATTAGGAGGACAAATTACCAAAGAAGTTAGTAAATGTGCACTAAGAAGTTTATACCTCACATAGATGTAGGTTTACTTATTTTCAGAATTTACAAACCGATTCAAGGGCACTGTTAGAAACCAGTCCCAGTTGGGGAAGCCCGGCACCTTTGTTTCTGGTGATGGGAGGCAGGAGCCTACAACACCCAGCAATGCCCGTGCAGGACCTTGTCATTGCACAGCAGGAGGCGCTTTTTAAACAGTGCGGGTCTCCCGCAGCACAGGGAAGCCCAGGATCTTTGTTTCTGGTGAGGGGAGGCAGGAACATACAACCCCAAGCAACGCCGCACAGGACCTGGTCATTCCGAGCCCAGAGGTGATTTTTACAGAGAGGGGTCTCCCGCAGCCCGGGAGGCACGCAAGTCGCGCCCGGGCAAAGCCCAGGCCAAGGGCTTCCCAGTATAAGAATTGGCTTGGTAGTTTGGTTTGCCCTGTTCCCATCATGCACTGGGACAGGTACAGACTAATTTGCATGTAGCCAGGTTCTGAGCTGGGATGGTGCAGTGAGCTAAAAAAGGTGATGGATTAAAACCATGATCTCTTGACTTGGTAAGAGTATTCTGCATCATTCAGAAACTCTGTCCATCACCACCCCCTTTTTCCCAAATCGATTTTATCCACACTCAGTGTGGGAGGGTATGCTCAGACGTGAGTCCCTTGCTCATTGCACCATCAGGATTCAGGCAAGCCGGGCCGACGAAGGCTGTGATGCCAGAAACCGGTCCCCGGAAGCTTGTTTCCTTCCCAGTATAAGAATTGGCTTGGTAGTTTGGTTTGCCCTGTTCCCATCATGCACTGGGACAGGTACAGACTAATTTGCATGTAGCCAGGTTCTGAGCTGGGATGGTGCAGTGAGCTAAAAAAGGTGATGGATTAAAACCATGATCTCTTGACTTGGTAAGAGTATTCTGCATCATTCAGAAACTCTGTCCATCACCACCCCCTTTTTCCCAAATCGATTTTATCCACACTCAGTGTGGGAGGGTATGCTCAGACGTGAGTCCCTTGCTCATTGCACCATCAGGATTCAGGCAAGCCGGGCCGACGAAGGCTGTGATGCCAGAAACCGGTCCCCGGAAGCTTGTTTCCTTCCCAGTATAAGAATTGGCTTGGTAGTTTGGTTTGCCCTGTTCCCATCATGCACTGGGACAGGTACAGACTAATTTGCATGTAGCCAGGTTCTGAGCTGGGATGGTGCAGTGAGCTAAAAAAGGTGATGGATTAAAACCATGATCTCTTGACTTGGTAAGAGTATTCTGCATCATTCAGAAACTCTGTCCATCACCACCCCCTTTTTCCCAAATCGATTTTATCCACACTCAGTGTGGGAGGGTATGCTCAGACGTGAGTCCCTTGCTCATTGCACCATCAGGATTCAGGCAAGCCGGGCCGACGAAGGCTGTGATGCCAGAAACCGGTCCCCGGAAGCTTGTTTCCTTCCCAGTATAAGAATTGGCTTGGTAGTTTGGTTTGCCCTGTTCCCATCATGCACTGGGACAGGTACAGACTAATTTGCATGTAGCCAGGTTCTGAGCTGGGATGGTGCAGTGAGCTAAAAAAGGTGATGGATTAAAACCATGATCTCTTGACTTGGTAAGAGTATTCTGCATCATTCAGAAACTCTGTCCATCACCACCCCCTTTTTCCCAAATCGATTTTATCCACACTCAGTGTGGGAGGGTATGCTCAGACGTGAGTCCCTTGCTCATTGCACCATCAGGATTCAGGCAAGCCGGGCCGACGAAGGCTGTGATGCCAGAAACCGGTCCCCGGAAGCTTGTTTCCTTCCCAGTATAAGAATTGGCTTGGTAGTTTGGTTTGCCCTGTTCCCATCATGCACTGGGACAGGTACAGACTAATTTGCATGTAGCCAGGTTCTGAGCTGGGATGGTGCAGTGAGCTAAAAAAGGTGATGGATTAAAACCATGATCTCTTGACTTGGTAAGAGTATTCTGCATCATTTAGAAACTCTGTCCATCACCACCCCCTTTTTCCCAAATCGATGTATGTGCATGTAACTTGCATGATCGAGGTAACTATTAGCGGTGATACTACGTGTCTCTCGGTCCTCTTTCAAGTGCTTGCCGTCCTTTTTCCCCAGCAAACCCCCCCCAGCCCTGGGGCGGCAATCTGAGGGATAGCCCAGGGCGCCACATGCTCTAGCTATGCCTCTGGCCTATCCAGCGTGGCATGGGGGCACTGTATCAACGCACAGTGCTCCTGCCATGTTCCTAGCTATTCTACTTATGCAGGTGAAATGAAAAATAACATGCAGAAATCACTGTTTCCTTGCCGATTTCCTCAATGTATTCCTCATTGGCAATGTCGAAATGTCAAGTAGTGCAAAGGCTACGACAATAAATTATAATATCCCAAAAAAATGCTAAGTGGGCTCTACACAGGGTAATATTATCCTACCCTATACTGAAAAAAAACATTGGCGTTAGAAAGTCAGAGAAACAATGTTGAGTGCCCTGAGAAGTATAAGCAGAGAAACTTGTCTGGATATTTTAAAAGAGAGTTGGTCATTTTTTGGGTCTCCTACCTGGCTGATTTTAAACCGAGTGAACAATTAGGAGGACAAATTACCAAAGAAGTTAGTAAATGTGCACTAAGAAGTTTATACCTCACATAGATGTAGGTTTACTTATTTTCAGAATTTACAAACCGATTCAAGGGCACTGTTAGAAACCAGTCCCAGTTGGGGAAGCCCGGCACCTTTGTTTCTGGTGATGGGAGGCAGGAGCCTACAACACCCAGCAATGCCCGTGCAGGACCTTGTCATTCCACAGCAGGAGGCGCTTTTTAAACAGTGCGGGTCTCCCGCAGCACAGGGAAGCCCAGGATCTTTGTTTCTGGTGAGGGGAGGCAGGAACATACAACCCCAAGCAACGCCGCGCAGGACCTGGTCATTCCGAGCCCGGAGGTGATTTTTACAGAGAGGGGTCTCCCGCAGCCCGGGAGGCACGCAAGTCGCGCCCGGGCAAAACCCAGGCCAAGGGCGTGTCCGCCCACGCCCATCGGATTCCGTAAAGTGAGGCTGATGTATTTGGATGTGAATAAAAACCAATCTGGCCACTTTGCAACCACTCTGTCTTGCTTTATTTAGTTATGTATTTATATCTCATATTTTAATCCTTCTATTTCTCTCCATCCTGCTGCACTTTGGAATAGAAAAATGTCAGAAAAAGGGCATTTCCCGCAAGAGTGTTTTTCTTTTTTGGATCCATTTCACAGGGAAGCAACTAAATTAAAGAAGGAAAGAGAGGTTGTGAACCGTTTCTTCAAGCTACGGTTTTCAGTAAGTGAGGAGCAAGACAGGAAGAGAGGGAATAATAGGAAGAGAGGGGGGGGGCAGCTGCCAGCACAGAAAAGAAGAGGACATTGCCCGAGTCCTATTCCTTCTCTGCCCGTCCACGAAAGCAAGCCGAGCCTTATCTGAATGCCTTTGTCTGCCCCCAAAATAGTGCCGCCTGATATAGGTCAGCTTAGAGGTTTTGCAGTCCTAAAAATAAAGCTAGTGCCAGAATGTAAGTTATTGTTTTAGAGGCACGTTAAAACCATTGCAAACATTGCACCACTTTGTCAAAGGAACTTTCAAATCCTGTAATGATATGAAAGGGTGGAGTAGTAGTCTACGTGTCAACATACACAAGCATGAATGAGGGAACATATGTTGTTAAAGAATGCTGAAGAAAGCTCCTAAAATGTAAAAAGGGCCAACTCCTCTGTGGGAGCTCACCATGTCCGATTTTTATCTAAACCAATGTAAATGAGCTCCATTAAGACTAATTATATAGCAATGTATTACATGGTGAACCTTAAACTCCACATTTACGCCTAAGTCCCTAGTGAAAACAGGAATTCTACGTAAGCTCGTTCCAGGTCCTGATGAGATCACGCGAGAAAGCAGTTGTTTTCACGCACATGCGCTATTTAACAGAAAGTGAAACTTTCAACCTCCTTCGCTGTTGGGGGACACGCCGACATGTCGAGTGAAGTCATTTGAGAAGAGGTTACAGCAGAAATCTTCCAGCTAGAAGCTGAGGAAGGCAAAGTGAATTGTATTGGACGTTCAATTTTGATGCCTTGTGGCCGCTGCATAATTTACGAAGGGGAAAGAACAGAACTACTGACTGTCTTTAGGGATAGAAATGGTTGTGCATTTGCACATTTGGTGACATGCACAGAGTCACCCGAGATGGTTGATCCCCTGTATGCCCATATACCTGTGAAATAAATAAACTGAACCAGATTAACACCACCCAACACAACTTTTGAAATCAAAATGAACTATGACTGGTCCTGATGAAGGTGGTTTTTACTTATGCTCCACCGAAACGTGCGTAGACCTACTTGATACAGACGGGAATCCAACCTGAGATACAAAAATACAAAAACAAAGAAGAAATTGCTGTGACATATCAGCACATCTCAGCCACAAAGTTAATAATTGCATTCACTGGATCCCGCATATGTTTATGAATAGTCATATGTATTAGTTGTTGGTGTAGTATGTATGATAGTATGGATGAGGCATGTGATGTGTTTGAATGTATGTTTGATGATTGAGTGTGGGGTTATTTTCATCTGAATACTTAAGTTGATGCTATGTTGTAATTATGTCTTTCTATGTGTATGGTTATTTAGTGATTCATATTGAAAGTGTTATGTTTGCTTTAATTAATCATGTTACAGTAATTGAAATATTAAACTGTTCATGAAATTAAGTATATGAACTGTATTGAGAAAGTGATATAACAGGACTATTTTGCTTGCGTGTCTTTTGTTAAACTTTGTGCTAATTTATAACAATGAACTTTGTTGAAAAAGAGAAAAACCAAAAAAAAAACTTTACTAACAATAAACATGGTTTTATGAAATAATATGGTTGAGTAAATATTTTGGGGACATGTTTCATGCATGAGCCTGAGTGGCCAGCTACTAAAGTGATATAGGTCAGCTTAGAGGTTTTGCAGTCCTAAAAGTAAAGCTAGTGCCAGAATGTAAGTTATTGTTTTAGAGGCACGTTAAAACCATTGCAAACATTGCACCACTTTGTCAAAGGAACTTTCAAATCCTGTAATGATATGAAAGGGTGGAGTAGTAGTCTACGTGTCAACATACACAAGCATGAATGCGGGAACATATGTTGTTAAAGAATGCTGAAGAAAGCTCCTAAGATGTAAAAAGGGCCAACTCCTCTGTGGGAGCTCACCATGTCAGATTTTTACCTAAACCAATGTAAATGAGCTCCATTAAGATTAATTATATAGCAATGTATTACATGGTGAACCTTAAACTCTGAAATATCTACATAAGATAACTGGATCTGGATCTACATTTAACACACCAGCACTAATTCTTAGTGCTTAAACATAGTATAACCGAAAAATTGATTTGTTTAAAAAAAAGAATGCCAGTTACATTTCCAATACTTAAAAGTGGTGGGTATGTTACGAAATAAATACAATTCTTGGATTTGGCATGTGGATGACACCATTAAACCTTTGTCTGATATCCATAGCATCTTTGCTCAGATCCTGATAAATCAAAACGTTTCTGATCTCGGGCCCCAAAATAGCTCTTCTCTTCTCTTCTCTGGATATTCACAAGGCTTTTTTTTTACATAGAATCTCTAATTCGGCCATAATATACCTTGATTTCACTTATTTTATAGTCTTAGAAAACCTGAGATTCATTCTTAAATTATTTTGCGTATAAAAAAGATTTACATGCACTAATAGCCTTTTTCATGAATGCAAAACTAATTAAAAATTTTGAAAAGTGTGCTTTATACTTGTAAATGGATTTACTCACAGAGTTGTGTCCATCTGAGTAAATGTACTACTACGGGTGGGGAGCAGTTATTCCAGGAAGGTATTGGCCTGGAATGTGTGCACGCCCATGAACATACATTTCTGTACGTATTCAGAAAATATTTTCTGATTCTGTCTGCCTTGTAAAAAGACAGAGATATACTCCTATAAAAGGCAGGAGTAAATCCCTTTCAAAGGTTTGAAGGGGAAAGGAACACCCTCCCAAATCAGGCGATCCAGTAAAATGCTTTTTTCCATGAGAGAAAAATATTTTCAAAATGTAGGAAACAGTTAGTATATGCTTGATTAAACAAACATATAAAAATGGGGTTCGCAATACTTTTCCAGACTTATTCCTGGAAACTAGCAACTGGGACTGTCAGTCAGTCAATTCACTTAATTATATACTTATATTGTAAGATCATAAAAGTACAAATGTGCACAAAAAACATTCGTCCAAGTACAAAATTTAAAAGATCATATAAGAACATCCATTAAAAACATACAGAACGTTCATCATAACTAAGCAATCAATTTAGAAGAATTGCTAAAAATATAGCATGAAATTCTTGAGTATTATACAGTTGCCTAGTTTTCCATGATAAGGATAGAAAGGACGCCACAGTGTAACAAACAAGGGGATCAGGCAGTGATTGTAAAAAATACATTCCTATACGGCATTGTGTGAAGTTATATTGGCGCATGAGGGGCAATATAAATTGTTTGCTGTGTACCACATAAAATTTAGAAAAGCAAAACATTTGCAAGTTTGATTCTGGGGACACACTTTCACAGGGAAAAAATTAAAGATCATGGATAGAAAACATTTCCGATGGATGGGCCAACATACAAGGGATGAGATTCAGTCAAAACATAAGTAAGAGAAATTTGTGACGTAAATTTGACACAGTAAATAAATATGAGGATTTTCCTTCCTGGACAATCAGTCCCTCTAAGTAAGAATTTATTGATACCTGTAGACAGTTAGTTTTGAATCTTTCGTTTGCCCTATGTGTGAGAAAATTAGTTTTAATCTCATGTTTTGAAATTTTAGAGCAATCACTTGGCAAGACAAATAGGTGCTCTAAACCAAGGGAGGAGAGACTATTTTTGATATATGTTGTCCATGGAATCCTGTTGACATGTTCCAGAGAGAGACAGTTTTCTATTAACTTCTGAGTGATGTGAACAGATTCGCTTCTCCAGATGGAATGCCAGAAAATGATTGGCACCAGGCTAATTATATCATTAATATATGGAACATCGATTTCTGGGTGACATATAAACTTTTAGCAACTTACGGGGAGGCCCACTAGTTTTTTCCAGAAGGTATCCTCCATAATCTAGAGAGCTGAGGAGTTAGAATAACCCCAGATGCCTGCCCCATAAGTTGCTTCAAAAACAGATTTGGAGGTGTAGACTTTTTTCACCATATCAATAGGTTTTGCTCCTGTTTTTTTTCTAAAAGAGTGTAGGGCGATTTTTCTAGCAATAAACCTCTTGTAGTAATCATGTAAGACCAAGTTAGTTGTCTATCAAAGGTCACCCCTAGATAAGAGAAGGCATTAGTTTGGGCTACCCTCTGACCACCTATATAAAAAACTTGGAGCCTTCCTGTCCTTTCGTCCGGTAATTACAATTAAGGACTTGGCCTCGTTGGTTTTTAAATCCAAATTACTCATACATTTTACATAAACCTCTGATAACCTTTCTAGGGCCTGGCCCATGCGGGCAATTATCACTGTATCATCTGTGTAGAGAAAGATTGGGGTGCATACATTGTTAATCTTAGAGACAACTGGTGTTGAGTCCGATAGGGGAGATGTTACCCCATTAGTATAGATGGAAAAAAGAAATGGGGTGAGTACCCAACCTTGTCGGATGTCCCTGTTGATTGCCAACGCCCTGGTATACTCTCCTTACCTCCCGTATCGGACACAGGTCGAGGCTGAGGAATAAAGCTGCCTTATAAAGAGGGTAATTGCCTCATCGATACCCATTTCCTTCATTATCCTCCATAAATAGTGATGTGTCACGCAGTCAAATGCTCCAGATACGTCCATAAAAGCCAAGTATAACTTGGCCTGCTTGGCTTGGGTATACAGACTTAAATTGGGGCACTGATCCTGAGTGCCCAACCACTGTTTAAAACCGTATTGGACCCGGATCAAAACGTTATTGCTGATGGCCCATACCTCAAGTCTGTTCCATAAAACCCAGCCTATAAGCTTAGCAGTACTAGGCAGGAGAGAAATTGGTCTATAATTTTTAGCCTCGTATTTATCTCCTTTCTTGTGGATGGGGATTAAAATAGATTTGATCCATGAGTCTGGTGGTCCCACTATAGCAACTGTGTTAAAAACGTTTTTTCAACACCGGTCCCCATAAGTCCGGCTGCTCAGTAAAGAAATCTATTGGCATACCATCCTGGCAAGGGGCTCTATTAGTGGAGAATTGCATAAGGGCCTCTCTGATCTCATGATGGTTAAAAGTGAGGAGAGGATTAGTGGAGGGAGAAATAGCTGCCCGCTGTGTAGTCGCTTCCTCAGCTTTAGGGTCAAATATTGAGGAAAAGTATACAACCCAAGATTTCTCATCCACATGACAATCCAGACTTGGGGCTGTAGATGGTTTAAAAAAAAGGAGCTTTGGCAACTCTCCAGAAGTCCCTGGTGTTGTTAAAGATGGCAGCTAGGTGTAGTTGTTCCCATGCGTCTTCCTTTAAGGTGTTAATTCTGGTCTTCCTGGCCTCATTATACTGGAGGCGGAGAAGTTTGACTAATTCCACATCTCTAGGCGTAGCTCTGAGAGCCTGATGTGAGACTGATAGGGACTTAGTACAAGCTTGGTCGAGCTATCTATGGCCTGAATTTTTGGCAGTAGGATTTTTTTAGGTCGGAGATTTTTAATGTCAGATAGTATCTATCAAGCCTTTTCATAGCACATATCCAAGATACTTCACCTTCTGAAAGGCAAACTGGGATTTCTTTGCATGGATATGCAAATGCACAGCTCAGAGTTTTGAAAATATAGCCTCTAGATGAGCAATATGTTCCTCCATGTCTTACGGTACACACCACTATATCATCTAGGTAGGCAGATGAATAGGCCAGATGTCGGGCTAAGAGAGTGTCCATCAGTCTCTGGAAACTGACTGGAGCCCCTTGTAACCCGAAAGTCAGGACGGTGAAATGGAATAGACCGTCAGGTGTGGAGAAAGCTGTTTTCTCCTGATCCTTGGGATTCAGGGGGATTTGCCATTAGCCTTTGGTGAAGTCGATAGTAGAGATGGACTGAGCCTCACCAAGGCGCTCTATCAGTTCATCCACCCTGGGAAGGGACCAGCCATCCTGTTTGGATATGTGGTTCACTGCTCTGAAATTGATACAGAACCGGATACTGTCATCCGGCTTCGGTACCAGCATGATAGGGGAGCACCAGTTACTATGGGAGGGGACTATGATCTCGGACTCCAACATCTGTTTCACCTCCTTCTGGAGGGCCAGACGTCGGGCCTCAGGGACCCTGTAGGGTCGCTGTTTCACTGTGAATCCCTCTTGGGTGGGGAGGGAGTGCACTGCCAGATGTGTACTTCTGGGTTGGTCAGAGAAAATGTCCTGAAAGGAATGAAACACAATATGGTGGTCTCCAGTCAGCTCGTTATTGATTATGGTGGACTCGACGCTGTGCGATCGAGTTTACACCGTGGAGACCGTGTGGGCCTTCTTTGGTGGAGGCCCCAGTCACTTCTTAAGAAGATTTATATGATACATCTGGGTCTTGTTTGATGAAAGGCCTAATATATAAGAGGTTTTTCCTACTTTCCGTACCACAGGAAAAGGGTCTTGCCACTCCTTTTTTAGTATTTGTGTGGACGAGGGAAGCAGTACCAACGCCCAATCGCCTATCTTCAACTCTCTCAAATGTGTACCTTTGTCGTAGGACTGTTTCTGCTTTACTTGGGCCTTCTCGAGGGCTTCATGGGCGAGGGCTCTCAATTTGTGAAGACGGGCTTTGACTTGGTTGGCGTACTCCAACAAAGCCTGTGCCTCATGGGCACTGTCCTTTTCCCAGCTTTCTTTAGTGATTTCTAGATGCGTACGGGGCTTCCTCCCAAAGAGGAGTTCGAACGGGGATACCCCTAGGCTGCTTTGGATTTGGCTTCTGATAACAAACAGGGCCAAGGGAAGGAGCTGGTCCCAGTTCTTCCTGTCTCCTGTAAGGAGCTTCCTCAAGGGTGAGCTTGAGATTGCCATTGTACCGTTCCACCAGACCAACAGTCTGGGGATGGTACACAGATGTTTTTATGTGTCTGATGTTTAGTTGCCTACAGACCTGTTTCATTAATCATGATACGAAGGGGGTTCCCTGATCTGTGATTATGTCCTGGGGAAAACCCATCCTAGAGAACACCTCTTGAGTCTCTGGGCTATGGTTTTGGTGGTTGCTGAGTGTAAGGGGAGGGCTATCAGGTGAATAGTCAACTATCACAAGGACATATTGATAGCCCCTGCTCGACTTGGGGAGGGGTCCTATAATGTCCATACCCACCCGGTCAAAAGGTTTGCCGATAATAGGGAGAGGGTTCAAGGGTGCCTTTGGGAAAATGTAAGGTTTTTTGGGGGGCAAATTGTACACTCCTGACAGTACTTTCATATCTGGGCATGGACCCCTGGCCAGAAGAAACTGTGGAGTATGGATTGTGATGTCTTTTCTGCTCCACAATGCCCTGCAAGGAGGTGAGAATGTGGAAAGAACAGGGTCTGGTCTTTAATACCCATGGGCACTAGCAGCTGGGGTTCTTCACCCTCCTTGCTCATTCTGCATAGAAGGCCATTCTTCTCAACAAAGCAAGGATATACCCTCTTTGGGGACAAAAGGGTGTTCTTGGCGCTTTGCCAGGTGTTGCTGAGACTGCTGTTGTTGAGCTGGGCAGTCCTAAAGTGGGTGTCCATGGCCCACGGTTCGGAGGCCATAAGGCTGTTCTGGGGTTTTGTGTAGCTGAGCAATTTTTGAGGTCCTCAAACAACAGACAAGGAAACCAGGGATTGTCTATACCTACAATAAGAGGCTCAGGGAGGTATGGTAGGGCTCCTACATCAGCTGTGACTTCTAGACCCTGCTTGGTTTGGAGTCTTATCCTGGCTAGGGAATAACTCTTAATGTCACTGTGTACACACCTAATGCTGACATATTTCCCTGGTAAGAAAGAGGACGGGGAAACAAGCTCAAGCCGTATAACTGAGTGTCTACAGTCAGAGTCCCAGAGGGCGATTATGGGGTGATTATTCAAATACAAACTCACGTAATACACTGGACCAGTCTCCTGGGCGTACATTATGGACTGGGGCAGGTAACTGACGTCCATGGGTTCCTCTTCTGCTTTTTTTCTTTCCTCTTCCTGCAGAGCTAAGCGATGTGTCCCCACTCTCCACACTCGAAACATTGGGGACCAGTCGAAGGAAAAGCTTCTGGTCATCCTGACCGTGGATTTGGAGGACCAAAATAACTTATGGTTATTTTCTTTTTGTTTCTGCCACCTTGTAGGGGTTTTGGGTTCCCTCAGGTTCTTTCATAGGACCTCGGTTCTGTGCCTTGGCGTAGGACGTGGCCATTTCCACCGCATGCACAAGATTCAGACCTGCATGTTGGCGCAGCCCCCTCTGGGTCCCAAAGGGTAGTGCCTCTAGATATTGCTCGAGGTAGATGTTATCCATGATCTCTTCCCGAGTGGAGTCCAGAGGTTTAAGCCAATGGTCTGCTGCTTCCTGTATTATATAGGAAAGGGTTTTTGGGGTGTCTCCTGTCATGCCCCTTTCTTGTCTGAACCGAAGGCAGTGTGCCTCATCGTCGAACCCCAGTTGGTCGAGTATGAACTGTTTCACGGGCCCATAAGTGGCGGTACCATCCCAATTGGCTATTTGATAAGCCGCCTGGGCTTCACCAGTGAGTAAGGGTACCAGGTAGAAAGGCCAACGGTCTGCAGGCCAGGCACTGGCCCTCGCAGCCCGTTCAAAGTTCAGGAAGAAAGAAACAGGGTCATCCCCGGAGACGTATTACTGCTGTGGTATCACCGTTCTTGGCAGGGTAGGAGCCCTCCCTTGTCCCAAGACCTGCAGGAGTTGTGTCTGTCCTTCCGCCAGCTTTGTGACGTTCTCCGCCTGTGTTTGCATAGCCGAGGTAAATACTGCCCGATCCATCGCAGCTTGGTTAGCATTCTTTGCCATGGCCCACTCGAGTTTACTCTGGGCCTCTCTCATCTGGGCTATAACTTGTTCCATCTTGTTTCAGATGGGACTATGCCTGCATTCTCCACCACTTTGTCGTATCCCAAGGGTGGGGGGCTAGCTTTTCCCAAAGGAAGTGCTCGTATACTCTAGATTCTGGACAAGTTTGGTTTATTTCTCAAGTCTATTCCGGTAACACCAAAACAAAAAACAACAAAGGGAGTTGCTACTGTAAAGCAGTGGTTCCCGGAAAGGCAAGAGGGGCTGGATTCCCACTCGTACTCCAGAGAATTCCAGGAAGTTGCGGGAAGGGAGAAAACACAAAACAAACAAACCACGGGTCAGTGGACGTCGTTTGATATCCTGAGACCCGTTCCCTTCCCGTGTTTTTGTGAGACCCAGTATACGATGACGTACCTGCTCCAGCCACCCTCCTCCTGGAGTGTTGTGGGGCGTAGTGCGGTGCTGATGTCCTCCGATGGTGTCTCCGTGTCCAGGGACCTTCAGTGCGCCGTCTGGATTGCTGGCAAGTGGGCCGTCTTCAGAGAGCTCCTTCAGCATCTTCTTCTCTTCCCCGAACACTCCTGTTGGCTCCTCGGTGTGTACGCCTGCAGTACCGGTCACTTGCTCTTTCTTCACGCCGGCTCCTTCTGATAGGCTCCTCGAGGCTGACATCATGCCTTCGAACTCCTCCTCTCTTCGCCTCCAGGAAATGTTGAAGGGACCCTCCTTGTCCCGTAGCTGTATCAGCAGGACATTGGCGTCAGCGAGAGTCCCTGAGTCCTGCCCCCCTGGATCCTCCCGACAGGGACATTTGCCAGAATTACAACATAAGGACAAGGTGCTAGAGGAAGGGCCAGTCTTGTATGGCAGTCGGTTCCACCCCCTCTTTTCAATGAATTCACGTTGTCAGGTTTTGTTGGTGGCAATGACAGTCTCTTGGATATCCCCTGTGAGGCATTAAGCTTGGCAAAGGGTGGGTGAGAAGGTAAGTGATTGGGTTGCTGCATTGGAAGTTGAACTGGGGTTATGTGGGCCCCCCTGTCACACCTCCTGGGTAACAACATTTAAGCCTTTCACTACAGTCCACTCTTGTAGAGCCCAGGTAATCCTTACGATGTGTGGGGGGACACGAGGATGCAGAGGTTGGATCATTAGGGATAATTGCCTCTACTGCTTGAGCCTACGAATTGGAAGAAGTTGGGCCTTCCCCTGCCAAACAAAGAGTTGCTATGTTAGCCTAAATTCTGGTTTGTCTGTGTATAAGCGGTTGGAGTAAGACTGTGATTAACTTTTCAATTTTTTTAATCAAAATATCCAAGATAGGCAGAGAGGTCACAATAGGATCATGAAGAGCGATTGAAGTTGGCTGACTTAATCTCCCTCCCCTTTTTTCTTATTCGTTCAGAAACAATAAAAATGTCATGATAACTTCGGTGATTAATGTTCTTCCTAGAGAGAGATCCGAGTTTTGTCTAGTGGAAGGGTTGACTCCTGGAAAGGTAGCACAAAGGGTTAATGTGCCTGCTGCAAAGAACATGTACCATGCAGATCACAAAGTGGACTGCTTGAATGGGGGGATCATGATGAATGGTCATTTAATGTCAGCTGTAGATGATGGATCCCTGAACAGTGTCATGTATGTGCTGAGGGGATTACCAGGTAATTTTTCACGCAGCTCTCTGATGGATGTCACATGCCGTTTTTCTGAGTGCCCAGATAGATCATGCAGTCTGTGTGTTCTCTTTTGTACTGCAAGTCACCGGTGTATTCAACTGTGTAGCCTTCGACCGTGTCATGTATGTGCATGTAACTTGCATGATCGAGGTAACTATTAGCGGTGATACTACGTGTCTCTCGGTCCTCTTTCAAGTGCTTGCCGTCCTTTTTCCCCAGCAAACCCCCCCCAGCCCTGGGGCGGCAATCTGAGGGATAGCCCCGGGCGCCACATGCTCTAGCTACGCCTCTGGCCTATCCAGCGTGGCATGGGGGCACTGTATCAACGCACAGTGCTCCTGCCATGTTCCTAGCTATTCTACTTATGCAGGTGAAATGAAAAATAACATGCAGAAATCACTGTTTCCTTGCCGATTTCCTCAATGTATTCCTCATTGGCAATGTCGAAATGTCAAGTAGTGCAAAGGCTACGACAATAAATTATAATATCCCAAAAAAATGCTAAGTGGGCTCTACACAGGGTAATATTATCCTACCCTATACTGAAAAAAAACATTGGCGTTAGAAAGTCAGAGAAACAATGTTGAGTGCCCTGAGAAGTATAAGCAGAGAAACTTGTCTGGATATTTTAAAAGAGAGTTGGTCATTTTTTGGGTCTCCTACCTGGCTGATTTTAAACCGAGTGAACAATTAGGAGGACAAATTACCAAAGAAGTTAGTAAATGTGCACTAAGAAGTTTATACCTCACATAGATGTAGGTTTACTTATTTTCAGAATTTACAAACCGATTCAAGGGCACTGTTAGAAACCAGTCCCAGTTGGGGAAGCCCGGCACCTTTGTTTCTGGTGATGGGAGGCAGGAGCCTACAACACCCAGCAATGCCCGTGCAGGACCTTGTCATTCCACAGCAGGAGGCGCTTTTTAAACAGTGCGGGTCTCCCGCAGCACAGGGAAGCCCAGGATCTTTGTTTCTGGTGAGGGGAGGCAGGAACATACAACCCCAAGCAACGCCGCGCAGGACCTGGTCATTCCGAGCCCGGAGGTGATTTTTACAGAGAGGGGTCTCCCGCAGCCCGGGAGGCACGCAAGTCGCGCCCGGGCAAAGCCCAGGCCAAGGGCGTGTCCGCCCACGCCCATCGGATTCCGTAAAGTGAGGCTGATGTATTTGGATGTGAATAAAAACCAATCTGGCCACTTTGCAACCACTCTGTCTTGCTTTATTTAGTTATGTATTTATATCTCATATTTTAATCCTTCTATTTCTCTCCATCCTGCTGCACTTTGGAATAGAAAAATGTCAGAAAAAGGGCATTTCCCGCAAGAGTGTTTTTCTTTTTTGGATCCATTTCACAGGGAAGCAACTAAATGAAAGAAGGAAAGAGAGGTTGTGAACCGTTTCTTCAAGCTACGGTTCCTTCTCTGCCCGTCCACGAAAGCAAGCCGAGCCTTATCTGAATGCCTTTGTCTGCCCCCAAAATAGTGCCGCCTGGGGCGGACCGCCCCCACCACCCCCCCCCCCTAGCTATGCCACTGGGATAGGCCCATCACTGGCTTCTTGCAACGTTGAGTCAATTGTATCACATTCAACAATCATTTCAGCTCTAGCTGCTAAGATTTCTCAACAATTGGGCGTTGATGCTCAAAGAATAGCCACTTTAATCAATGTCGGCTTCTTTGCCCGAAGGGGCATATTTACAAGGGCTTTATCTCTGCAGAGATAAAACTATCGCCCTATTTACAGGAGGGTGCAAACATGCATAATCACATTTTAACACCCTTTTTCCCAGCGCCTCCCTTTGCATCTCTAATGAGATGCAAAGTGGGCGTCACTGGGCATACCCCGGATAGACTACCTTGCAAATATTGCTGATGTTCACATTGCGATATTTACAAGGCAGCCCACAGGATTTTAGCAGACGTTAGATTTTGGCAAAAAATGCAGTTTTCGCGAAAATCTAACATCTGCTAAAATTCTGATTTACCTATGTTTGACATAGGGGGTGGATTATGCTGATACGACCACAGGGTCATATCAGCAAGGTTATCGCCGTTTTGCAGGGAACATCACTGGAAAACCAGCGATGTTCCCTGCAAAACGGCGATAACCTCGCTATCTCTGTAATTTTTATCGCCCTGGAGAAACGCGTTTTTAATAACGCCCTACCAGGGCGATACATTCCAGAGATAGCCTGCGATAAGAAATTTATCGGTAAGCACGGCCAGCAATAATATGCCCCGAAGTTGTTCCATTACAAGGACTTTGTCAACTGCTGCTAGTATGAATGTATGTATTTGGAGAGCTACAGAGTATGCAAACTCGGGCCATCCACATAGATCTGCATAGAGGACACTCTTATACTTTCATGTTCCTCAGTGAGGAGAGCAAGCAGCGACCTGTGCCCTTTGCCTTGTGATATGTGGTGCAATTGAGCGGCACCTCCTCTGCATGCTCCAGTGGTCCCAGGTGGAGTTATAGATGAAGGGGCAGATTTGCAAGCCCCTTGCGCCACTTTTGCATCACTTTTAACACAGGAAAAGTGACGCAAAAGTGGCGCAAGGGCTTCTAAATAAGCCCCGACGTTTTTTATGCTGTTTCAGATGACTGCTTTGCTTTGTGGAGCTCAGGTCCTTCAACCAGGGTAAAAATACAACCCTGATCATCCATCTTGTATTACAGTGTACTCTTCTCCTTACATAGAACTATCACTGGCTCACTTCAGTAGGTCTAGTGCCACAAAAAGACAGCTGGGCAGTTTTTATGTATTTATTTTAAATAAATGTGCTGACTATAATCCACCGGCCATGTTTTATATCTGCTCCCAAGTCTCCCAGAATTTATGAACAAGTGGATGTTAAAAATAAACCGCAGGACTAATAGCTCGTCGGGCTGCACCAGATGCGCCAGCGAGGAGGTGTGAAGTCGAAATGAGGAAACTCCACATGAAAAAGCTGGGCACACTGACAAGGCGGAGGCGGGAGTTGGTGCCCAGCGTAGAGTAGCAGAGGAGCCCAGCAGTCTACTATCAAACGTGAGAAACGAAGGCACACGGATGTCAGGAGCAGCGGCTTAACTTCCTACACAACAAACCTGAAGACAGAACTCAGACTCGTCTCGAAAATACAGATCAGAGACACAACTAAACTACTGCTATTGTATTGCGTGTTGTTTTCCACTCTCTGGTTAGGAAAACTCCTTAAGCATTGATCAATGCTTGGTTGTAATTCCTTGATTTTCCTCAAAAATTGCTAAACTGAAGTATTTGCATAATTATTGCTCGTATTACTACTGACAAACAACATCGTTAAAGGACACTGTGGGGCATATCAGCAACAACCGGCGATAATTATCGCTGAGCGCACTTAGCGCTAGGATAATTATCGCTGGCTAGCGTGGATTTTTATCGCTGAGATAGCATGCTATTAGCAACGCTTTTCTCAAAACCAATAAAAATCCTCGCGCTAACTGTCTAACGTGAGATTATCGCTGGAAACCCAGCGATAATCTCACGCAATGTAGCATTAGCTTGTTGATAGGACCCCACAAACTTAGCCATGATATCCACCTTCCATAGGATATCATGGATAAGTCAGTCCTGAAGCAGGCGCAAGGAAAGTAGCGATAACAGGGGTTATCGCCACTTTTCTTGCCGCTATGCTTCATAGCGTGGGGCTTGATGATAGGAGAAATGTCGCTTAGCGACATTTCTCCTGTCATGTCAGGTCAGGAACGCCCACTTTGCATCTCATTAGAGATTGCGTGTTAGGAACTCCTGCGCTAGCGCAAGTTTTCACGCGTTAGCGTGTCCTTCCTAATTAGGCGATAAAATTATTACAAATAATTCTATCTCCTCGCCTTGCTGATATGACCCTATATTCTCAGGAGGTACACATTATATGTTTCATGGTCCTAAAAGATTGACAATAAACCATTTTAAAGACAATTTTTCCATATTATAGAAATTAAGGGGCGTATCATCAACAACCGGTGATAATTATCGCTAAGCGCACTTAGCGCTAGGATAATTATTGCCGGCTGTCGCTTGTTTTTATGGCGGAGATAGCGCGCTATCAGCGACGCTTATCTCCAGAGCGATAAAAATACCCGAGTTAGCTGCCAAATGTGCAATTATCGCTGGGATTCCAGCGATAATCTCAAACTAAAAGCAGGCGTAAGGAAAGTAGTGATAACCACGGTTAGCGCTACTTTTCTTATCGCTATGCTTGTTAGCGTGCCGATTGATAATTGGAGAAATGTCGGTTTGCGACATTTCTCCAGTTATTTTCAGAAGGATCGCCCACTTTGCATCTCATTAGAGATGCAAAGGGTGGCGTAGGGAAAAAGGGAAGCTAAAGCCCTTGCTGATATGCCCGATAGTTTTATACAGCGACATGGTGTTTTCCAGAGGGAATTAACCAACGTAAAGCTGCAGTGTCTATGTTAGTCTTTTTCTTGGTCGGTTAGCTGCAGTTCTGTGGACGATGTCAATGTCCTCGCTCCGACGTGCTGAGAAATATTCTCTGTAAAAGGGGCCTGTGCTTCATCCAGAAAAAAACTGATCTTAATTCAGGGGTATGCTAACTGCAAGTGCAGTTAACCAAAATGGAGAGACGGAGCTTTGCTAGTTGGCCTGGGTGACCGATGCACTTCTGTGTTCTATGCTTTTTGAAGACCTACAATTACACATTGAGGCAGCCGAGCTGATGACTGCTGAAGCAAGCGTTTATAGAGGCAACAGTAATAGCTTTGACAATTAATTTCAGGGCAGGTGCAGGTTAGGACTACCTTCTGAAGAACCGTGAAGTGGCAAAGTAGGTATAATTTCATGTTGTCTGGGGTACCACCCGTGTGCCACAGTCCACCAAAATCTCTAAGTTCTTTATCACCGTCATCATCAATCTTTATTTCCCAATGTTTCCAGTGCATATAAAGTGCATAAATAAAAAAGAACACCTGTAATCTTTATAGCGTAAGTTTTATTTCAAAGTCTTATTTCAAAAGACAATAAGGCCCTCATTTTGATGTAGGGCGGACTGCTATCGACAGGCCGTCAGAGGCGGTCCACCCGACATCCAGGCCAGTGGTCTGACTGCTGGGTTACAATGCTGGTGGTCTGAGTGATGATGTCGGGGGGGAAAGACTGCCGCCTCCGACAGGCCCAAGGAGCCCATCAGGGATGCGGTCAGACTCCTCTCCCTACCATGAGGGCAGTGCCTGCACAGGCACCACTGTAGGGATTAGAATGTTTCTTCCTGACTGCCTTTTCATGGCAGTCCCACCGCCATGGAAAGGCAGCCGGAAAGTGGCTTTGGGTGCCCCAAATAGGGCTGCTGCTAAGTGGCCGGGGGGGAAGGGGGGGTCACAAGTGATGCCCCACCAGACAACCTTGCACTTATGCACAAAAAAGAGCCATGCACCGTGTGCCAGGCACCACATGCTGCCTGACACACAGTGCATGGACGTTTGAAAAATGCCTTTTTCTACTGTGGCTTGTTCTGCAGCCCATTTCTGGGCCACAGCACAAGCCGCAGTAAAAAGAGAGTTTCTGACTGCCTGGAAGGTAGTCTTATCAAAATATGCTAGGTGGAACCGCCTACTCCTTGTCGGGTGGTCTCAATCGAGCTGTGATGGCGGTCCGACGCTCGTCTGATCGCCATCATAATGAGGCCCAATGTATTTGTCCTGCTACATCCATTTCAGAAAGCTTCACTGCACTGGTGTTTAAACAAAATAATGCATTAAAAAATATGTTGGGATGTCAAAAATATTATCAACAGGAACATCAAAGGCAAAAATATAATTTTGATGTGTTGTTTTTAATATTGGTGAGGAAATATAAATGTATTAAAATATTGATTTAGAACATAATGTTGTGTTATTGTGTATGTAATTTATTGTACTGTGTTTGATTTATATGTTTATAAAAATGGTATTACTGTTTTAGGCAGACAATTTCTAAATTATGAAATGTGTGCAATTCAAGTGTTAATGTATAAAAATGATGGATTGATCATTTTTCCTTAGCAGCGGGATATTGGGTTTTTACGGTCTTAGGTGGGAAGATTTTTCAAAAATAGATATTTGAATGCATATTCAATGTAAAATATTTTGATGAGATGAAAAATAATATTGTAAAATGTTTAAATGTGTTTTTTTACTTTAATAATTTGTATAAATATTAAATCATATTTAAAACAACATTACATAACATATAATAATTATAAGTTTACACATATTTTATTGTAAGTAATTCTTTTAGTTAAAAATGTAACACTATTAAATTTAAAATTAGGAATTAATTTGATTTCTAAAATACATGTTATAATTGATGTGAAAAAATCCATCATTAAAATATTTTTCAGTTGGTTATGTGGAAAATCACAATGTAATTGTAAAAATATTTGGTTTTAGACATTTCATTTTGGATTATGATTAAATTTTTTTGGTTTGTGTTCAAAGTTTAGGAATGATAGTAAAATTTGAAATCAATACATTATTATTACTAGTGATTAATCTTTTTTTATAGGTTAATGTTTAAGTATGAATATATAAGGTTTGAACTTTCAGTTACTCTCATCTTTTATGTAAATCTTAGTTTATTTAATAGATGATAGAGTATGTGGGCGTATAGAGTAATAATTGTTTATATAAAATTTTTAGTCTACATCACCTTGCATAAATTGTTTGCCGCTCGGAATCTGTCTTGGTCCACGAACTTTGTTACCAGCATTCAACTCACCGGAGGTATCTGTTGGGCGGAGAAGTGCGGGAGTGGTGACTTTCTTCTTCCACACGGGTCCCCGGGACTGCGAGTACCAGCAGCCCTACTGCCTTGCTGATTATTTGCTGCAGCTGCTGGCTCTTCCCGGCCCCTCCCTCCCACTATAAAGCGCCTCGCGGCCCCCGCTTCGCGGGAGCCGCTCGGAATCTGTCTTGGTCCACGAACTTTGTTACCAGCATTCAACTCACCGGAGGTATCTGTTGGGCGGAGAAGTGCGGGAGTGGTGACTTTCTTCTTCCACACGGGTCCCCGGGACTGCGAGTACCAGCAGCCCTACTGCCTTGCTGATTATTTGCTGCAGCTGCTGGCTCTTCCCGGCCCCTCCCTCCCACTATAAAGCGCCTCGCGGCCCCCGCTTCGCGGGTGCCGCTCGGAATCTGTCTTGGTCCACGAACTTTGTTACCAGCATTCAACTCACCGGAGGTATCTGTTGGACGGAGAAGTGCGGGAGTGGTGACTTTCTTCTTCCACACGGGTCCCCGGGACTGCGAGTACCAGCAGCCCTACTGCCTTGCTGATTATTTGCTGCAGCTGCTGGCTCTTCCCGGCCCCTCCCTCCCACTATAAAGCGCCTCGCGGCCCCCGCTTCGCGGGAGCCGCTCGGAATCTGTCTTGGTCCACGAACTTTGTTACCAGCATTCAACTCACCGGAGGTATCTGTTGGGCGGAGAAGTGCGGGAGTGGTGACTTTCTTCTTCCACACGGGTCCCCGGGACTGCGAGTACCAGCAGCCCTACTGCCTTGCTGATTATTTGCTGCAGCTGCTGGCTCTTCCCGGCCACTCCCTCCTCGATTACTATAACTGTCTCCCCGCCTACGCGTAAGCGGGACGCGTGCGGGGCGTACCCCGGGGCGAAGACCGGGCAAAGAGCGGGCCGTTTGAGGCCGTTCGAGGTCTGTGAGGTCTGGTCTGGGCTACCCCTTTTTGTATTGTTCAAACTAGTCTGTGCGAGTGTAATTGTTATACAATTTATTATTATCATATCCACACAGTAAGGTTGGGGGTTGCCCCTGTTGGTTGTTGAGCTATGTCTAGCAGGTTAACACGGAGCAAGGCCCCAATTGGTGGTCTTCCTATCAATGGTCCTATGGACGATTTTATTACTCGTACCAATACAGCTATAGACCATGAAATTTCCAAACTCCAGACTCGTGTTTCCCTGGAATTGGCGTCCGCTAGGAGATTGTCCCAGGTAATCGATTTGTCGAAAAAATCTTCCCTGGGCAATATAGCCACAGCGGTTACCCCGCCACGTCCAGCTATCCCCCATTGTGTAGTTACACATGTTGATGTCCACCACACTCCGGCTTTCTCTGTACTACCCCCCACATTGGAGCCACTGATTCAGGATAGTGCTGCGAACCTGTCCATAACCCCTCTCAAGCAAGATACTGGTTCTAATAATCCTACCTCGGCAATGTTCTCCTCTAGGCACACTCTTAGTAGAGCCCATCAAGCTAAAAGAAAATGCACCTCTCGGTCTGCTTACCGTCGTAAGAAGGCCAAAATTGTGATTACTGAACATCTGAATGCGACTAGTGCTCCGGTCTCAAATCCTATAGGAGGGGGTGTGACCGGGGAACATTCACATTTTGAGGGGGTTAAAGATGAGCCAGCTCCTGCTTCCTTGACCACCTCCTTGGTTATTGAGGCAGGAGAAGAGGGCATACATGTTGAGAGTGGGGACAGGAACGAAGGGGAATTTATAAGTTTAGTTTGGGAAACCCTTAAGAAACTTCTTTCTCCTCTTGATCTTAGACTCTCACGCATTGAGAACCATTTACTCGAGATGGAAAAGAGCATTATTGCTCTGGCCACTCTCGGTCTGAGAAGTCTAGAAAACCAGGGTTTTCCTGTTGCTGAGCCTCTTCCCCATGATATGATCCCTCAAGTTCCACAACCTTCCCCTCCTTTACCAGTTATCGCACGATCGGTGCCTACATCGGGGCCCGCGGCTGGGCATCATAGCTCAACCGCCTCTATACCTAAAGCTCCTAAATGTCCCACCCCCCAACCAGTAGTTAAACCTAATATAGGTGTGTTGCATAGACCCCCTCCTAGGGAAGCGGTGCTCCAATCAACCAAGAGCCCTCCTGCTAAGAATAACTTTAGAGGGGGTTTTATCGATCTCCCTCCAGAGGCTAATGATTATGTGGTTGTGCTGACGAATGTCCCCCAGTTAGGAAATGGCCAATACGAGAACCATTGGTCTCTGAAGAATAAGACAATCCATTGGCTCAATGCGAATAGACCAATCCCTAATGGTCAGAGAAGTAGAATTTTAATGGTACGTAGAACCCCCTGGGTGGGCCCCTCAAGGAAATCTAGCGCTGGGGATTGCATAGTGGTGACCTTTGAAGATCCTTTCATGGTACACCACATCTGTTCCTGGCCCATTGGCGAAGGTTCTCTCGTTATACCTAGGCCTTTGTCCTTCTTTTATCCACCGTGTCTTAGATCTACACGTGATGAGGACTGGTCTCTAGTACACCACCGCAACTGGAGGAGCCACCCCAAAAAATCCCAAGTTTTCCCCATAAATTGGAATGTCTTTTCCACTTCTAATCGGTTTACTGGGCTTGAGGAGGTAGATTGACTGGCATGTCAACCTGTTCCCCAGGATCCTTTACCACTGGTACTAGGGCATAATGAACCATCTTCCTCTCCTTGTGTGACCGAACCCTCGGCTGTTAGCCCACCAACTTCAGAGGGAATGCTGTCTGTTCCATCTATGGAGGCGGCCTCGATTACGCTGTATTCTTCTGATTCTCAACCTGTAATGGACCAACTGGCCCTACCTTGCCCGTTTCCCACGATCTCAATCCAGCATGTTCCTTTAGCTAGGAAGCTGACTGATGTAACAATGGCTCCCTATTACCATCAGATTGAGCCATTATCTAGGCCAAATAGATCTGCTGCGGGGGGGGGCAGGTCCTGTGATTAAATTGGCCACATTAGATGACCCTCCAAGACAGACTACCTCTGCCGACCCCTTGATAAAGATCATATGTTGGAATGTGGCAGGGCTCGCCCGTAACTTCGAAATTCCAGAATGGAATGCCTTTCTGGCCCCCTACAACATCTGTCTTTTGCAGGAAACCTGGTGTCTTGAGCCTAGGCATAGAGTGGGCTTCACGACTTACTTTGTTCCAGCTTCCCACCAAAATGGAGGTAAAGGTCGCCCGTCAGGTGGCCTTCTCATATGGGTTAACATTGCTCTAGGTCTAAGTGTCACTCAAAAGCCCACGCATTCTCCTGATCTCCAGAGGATAACCATTCTATGCCCAGGGGGTAGGAAGTTGGAAGTCTTTAACCTTTATCTAAGGGGGGCCAGGGGCGGGTCATCCACATTATCCTCTACAGGTCTGGGCAGCGATTTAGCCGCCTGCAGTATCGACTCTTATGTTCTTCTGGCAGGCGACTTCAATTGCTGTTTTGAGCCATTGGCTGTGGAGGATATACTGGATACTTGGGATGAGGACACAAGGAGAGGTATTCCCATCCTGACCCTAGATCCGATTCCCAAGTGGACCCAGAGTGCGGTAGACATCAACGCGCTCTGTATGGAACATGACTTAAGACCAACTAACGGCCGATCTAAATCGGATATCCTGGGTGCGCACACTTACAACCGGATAGGCCGTACCTCCAGAATAGACTATGTTGTGCTGAATTATAATTTGTGGGCATTCCATTATGATATGGAGGTCATTGCGTCTTGTGATAGTGACCACAATCCTCTCTCCTTATCATTGATTCCGCCCTGGCAGGTGGGAAGTCAAAATAAGATTCCCTACAAGTGGAAAACCTCCCATGAGCTTGTCCCCTCGGCCTGTGGTAGGCGCCTAAAATGGGCTAAAGTAGAAGCGGATGAGGGAAGGATGGCACAGGCAGGGACCGCAATGTTAGCGGCAGGGCAGCGCCTGGATGCCCTGGGTGTCTCCAGCCAATCTGTTTTACCTTTATTCACAGAAACCATTGTGGTGCTAAGCGATTTGTTTATTATACCTCAATCCAGCGCAAAGGTTTCTGTGAAGGGTGCTCCCAGGGCAAGAAATAAATGGTATTCTTCAAAATGTCGGGTTGCCAAGGGGGAACTTATTACCGCAGTTAAAAACAAGGATCCAGGCACCATCAGATTGGCGAGGAATCTCTATAAAAAAGTTGTGGCAGAGGCGAAGGAGGCCCATGACTTTAGCTTTTGGTGGGATTTAGCGGAGGCAAGTACCAGAAAAGACTCCAAAGGGTTCTGGGATCTGCTAAGAGCCAGGGACAAACCCCTTGATTCGCAGTTCACTTGTAATATTTCTGGCGATCTCTGGTTTGCCCACTTTTCCAAATTGTACTCTGTTCAAAGTGGGGTACCCATCCTTAAAACGGGCCTTCATGCCAGCCTACCACCTGAGATTTCTACCAATGCCTCCCCCTTCAGCATAGAGGAAGTTGAAGGGGCAATCAGTCGTATTGTTTCTAGTAAGGCTGCTGGTCCCGATGGAATTCCGGGGGACTTGTTGAAGAAATATCCATCATTGTGGAGTAGATTAATTGCCGCTCTTCTGAATGAGGCGGTGTTGGGTGGTTCTCTTCCTGACTCATGGAGTGGTGCTGAGGTCGTCCCCATTTTTAAGAAAGGCAGTCGGGACGACCCAGCTAACTATCGCCCTATTAGCCTGCTTGATTCAACGCAAAAGGTTGCGGGCAAAGTGGTTCTAGGTAGGATCCTGCAGTGGGTTGAAGAAAACCAGGTTTTGTCAGATTTCCAGGCAGGTTTCAGATCTGGGATGGGTACTATCGAGCAGACGTTCCGTCTTTTAATGATTTACTGGAAGGTGGTTGTGCTGGGTGGGGGCAGCTTGTACTTGGTCTTTATAGACTTGCGAACTGCCTTCGACCTGGTCCCTCGAGCCCAACTATGGAATGTCTTAGATAGGTTGGGCATACCTCCCTATTTGCTGGCCTTGCTTATAAAGTTTCATGAAAGCAACTTTGCCCAGATTAGATGGGGTACCCAGGGGGATAAAACATCTCGTATCTCCGTAGACAGGGGCGTCCGCCAGGGTTGCGTGCTCGCCCCCACTCTGTTTTCTCTATACGTTAACGGAGTGGTGGAGCATCTGCTTCAACAGCCGTCAGATGCACCATCCTTGGCTGGTAGGAAAGTTCCTACGCTCCTGTTTGCGGATGATACCCTCCTAATTTCCAAGTCACCAGTAGGTATCCAAAAGTTGCTTTCTAGCTTTAAGGCCTTTTGTGATACCAAGGGCCTGTCTATAAACATAAGCAAGACCAAATTCCTCGTTCTTAATCCTCCCAGGAAAACGGTTGTTCCCCCTACCTTGGACTCTGTTCCTTTGGATAGAGTCAATGAATTTGACTACCTTGGTATTCGTTTGTGTGCCAATATGAGTTGGAAGGCGCACCACCAGAAGGTGTTTCTGACACACAAGAGAGTTTCAGGGGCCCTGCTCAAGGAACATCGTGCCTCAGCTTTAAAACCTATAGGGGCACTGCTTGATATCTATAGGGCAAGGGTGGTGAGTGCAGCATTGTATGGTGCTGAACTGTGGGGTATACAGAGTGTTGACACCTTGACATACCTCGAAAATAATTTCCACAAAGATCTTATGAGGTTACCCCATAGCACCCCTACTATTCCTCTTTTGTTAGACGCAGGCACACGCCCAATTTGTGAGCAAGCTAGGCTACGTCCTCTCTTATTATGGGCCAGGATATGGAATGTCCCTGAACTGAGTAGTTATGCAGATGCCCTTAGCGAAATTCTATCCTTATCTGGCTGGCATAAGGTTACCTGGCTCAGGGAGGTTAAGCGTCTCCTTTTGGACCTGGGATTAGGAGATGCCTGGGCAAATAGAACAGCACCCTCAAAACAATTGCTTAAGAAGATCTATTGGCTCTGGGTGGATAATGAGAGGTTGTGTAACCCTAACCATTGTAAATCTGTCGCCCAGTTTTTCTTGGTTAAGGAGATCCCTTGCAGAGAACCCTACTTGGATTCAATCCTTAACCCGGGTGACAGAGCATTATACTTTAAATTTAGGGTGGGCGTTCTTCCATTAGGTCTGTTCACGTCTACTTGGGAAACCTCCATACCAAACTATACCCTATTGCCCCTTTTGTGATTCTAGGGTCGAGTCTACAGCCCATTTGTTATTTGAGTGCTATGCTTATTCTGTGCCCAGGTCGAGATGGTTAAAGCCCTTATGTAGGTGTCTAGGCACAAGATCCTGTCTGGAAGCTTTACGCATATTACGTTCAGACGCCCGTCCCTTCTATGCCTGTTGCTTGGCTAAATTTTTGGGCTGGGCTTGGAGGATAAGATCTGTAAGAAAACAGTTGTTACAGTAATGTACTCTTCTTAATTTTTTTAGATATTAGACAGTCATCGAATTTAATAACTTTTTACCTTGTAATTGTATATGTGTTATTTATTGATTGTTATGTGTTGTATTGTTGTGCTTTTATGACAAACTGTCGAAATAAAGCTTTGTGAATAAAAAGATATTAATGGAAATAGAAATTTTCACCCATTGGGGGCCGATTCCGATCCTGGAAAAACGCTGTACAAATCGTGGTATGGAGCGTTTTCCCCATACAACTCGTACTTGTAAGGATTCCCCTATAACCTAGGAAGTACGATCCGTACAAATAGACGCTCTCCATACAAATTGCCCTGTACGCGACGTTCACATGTATTCCTGGCAGCAGTTTACAACCCGTCAAGTACGATTCGTACAAACGGCACTCCGTACGGCTCTTTTTTTACAGGAGCCAAAAAGTGCCGGGAAAACATTGTACGCCCCGAAAACAGTACGAGGCGGACCCCCCATGTACGCGTCGTACACCCCATGAATACAGGGGTACGGTGCGGACCCCAAAATCGCGTATGTACGGTGCGTACATGCGCGATGTTGGGGTATGCTCCATACACACACCTCGCATGTGGGGGGACCCCTGTACGCCTCATAACCCTATACGACCCGTACCCCAGTACGAGTCGTACCACCAGAACGAGTCATACCAGGGTACGAAGCGTATAGGGGTTCGCTTAGTAGCCCGGTACGTGTCGTTCCTCGTATACAGGCCATTTTCCATACAAATCGCATGCTGACAACCCGGTACGAATCGTACTTGACGGGTTGTACAGCCTATTTACAAATTGTATGGTCTTTTTTACAAGTCTGTGTCGTACAGCTTTTCCCAATCTGATTTGTAAGGATCGGGCCGATCTGTATGTATTTTTCCCGTACGAATCGTACTACACAGGTTGGAAGGGACTTGTACGATTTGTATGGAAAAAAATACGGATCCGATTTGTATGTAAAATAAAAATCCAGGATCAGAATCGGTCCCTTCGTGTCCAACACCTTCCCCAAATTCATATAGATTGGCGCTGGAATTGTAAATGTTATTCCTTCAGTGTGCAACACCTTCCTCAAATTGGTTTAAATTGGAATAGTCATCCTTTCATTGTCCAACACCTTCTCCAAATTGGTATTGATTGGAGTGGGAATAGTAAATGTCACTCTTTAGTGTCCAACACCTTATTCAAATATTGACAATAAAAAAATGATTTTTTAAATGTATAATTGATATATATTTTATTTCATTATAAATAATAATTAGTAAAAATAGTAATGTAAGAAAATACTTTAAAAATGTTTAAATATTAATATGTATATAATTAAAATAATTAACATTACATATACATTAAAATAATTCTCCAACCTTATGCCATAAAACCCAATATCCTGCTGCAAAAAAACTATAAATTCCATTATTTTTATGCATGATACAAATAAAATACACATTTTGACAATTTCATATTAAAATAATGTATCTTACTAAAAACACACAAAAAATTAAAAAACATATAAATGACTCACAGTACAATAAATTACATACAAAATTCTTTTCTTATGACTTTCTAAAGCGAGTGGCTATTCAAAAGTGCCTCCCAGCGTCGAGGACATCATTTCAGTTGCAAAAACCTGTGCGCACAAAACTAGTTAAAGAGGATGGTTTTCAACATTTTTTAAAACTCAGGGCCTGATTACCATGGCGGACGGACTTAAGTCCATCCGCCATCATCACGGGGATTGGGACCGGCCACCTATATGGCGGCGGCCCCCCAAGTACAGAACTTGTGTGCCCCAGCTGAAAGGGGTCCCACTATGGGCCCCTAAAGTACATTCCCACCAGCTTGTGAATGGCTGTTGAACCGCCATACACAGGCTGGCAGGGATGCAGTATCCTAATCTGACAGATGGCGTCTGCTAGGCACCACCACCATTTTGTGAATGCAGGGCGTGTCCAACAGGCAATCGCAATTATTGCCTGTGTCAGACCCATGGCGGACGTCTTTCTGTCCGCCAGCAATCCGCCCGCCATCCTTATCTGGCAGACGGAGAATGGACACACGATGGCAGTGAATCCACTGCTATCCTAATCAGCCCCTTAGTTCCAAATCAATATTTCTCAGCTCCGCTAGTAAAGCAGTCCATAGCTTAAGAGCTAGGAAGGCAATTGAATGTCCCCGGCCCTAGCCTTTATGATCCTAGGGTCGCAAACAACCTCTGTCCAGTTGAACGCAAGGCTCTCCTGGGTATGTAGGGAGATAGCAATTGCTGTATTAGCCGTGGTCGCTTTTTATGCATCACTCGATGACAAAGCATCTTGCATTGAATTCTCTTATGCACTGGAAGCCAATGCAGAAACACCAAAGCCGACGTAACTGACTGGTTCTTGGGAATTTTTAGAAGGATCCATGCAGCCGCATTTTGAATCACTTGGAGTCTATTTACTACAGATTTGGGACTCCCCAATTAACCCTTTAACCGTGGCGTAAAATCCGCCGCAGTGTGGGTATTTCCATGCGCGGGCAGGGCCGCGTCGGCCAACGGACATGCGCAGCACTATGGAGGTAGTGCTTGCGACGGCTGTTGGCCGACGAACGCAGCGAACGGGTTTAAGAGCGTTTCCACAATCTAGTCATGATATTACCATGCCCAGCACTACAACTCTCCGTGAAAATTCTGGAAGGCATCTTCACACTTTTCTTAGTATCCTGAGTAAACCAAAGCAGCTTGAATCCAATTTTCTCACCTGAACCTCCATAGAATAGAAAGTTTGTTGGCAATCCAAAACCTTAAGCTCTTACCCTCTGACTGGTTATCAGGCCATCTCAGTTCCAACCAGCAAGAAGGGATATTACTGAACACCAGCACTTCTGTCTTCTCTCCATTTAACTTTTGGCTGCTAGAAGATATCCTATCGCTTGTTGAGGTATTGGGGTCCGGTGTTGTGGAGGCACTTGTAGGCATGGGTGAGTATCTTGAAGGTTACCCTCTTCTCAACAGGGAGCAAGTGGAGGTTCCGTAGGTGTTGGGTGAAGTGTTCGTGTCGAGGGATGCCGAGGACGAGTCTGGCTGCGGTGTTCTGTATGGTCTGAAGTTTGTGGAACAGGGACTTGTTGATTCCGGCATAAAGGGTGTTTCCGTAGTCCAGTCTGCTCGTTAGGAGTGCGTGGGTGACGTTCTTCCTTGATTCGGGGGGGATCCATCTGAGGGTCTATCAGAGGATGCGGAGGGTGTTGAAGCAGCTGGAGGTGACGGCGTTGACCTGTTGGGTCATGGAGAGGGAGGAGTCGAGTACGATGCCGAGGTTTCGAGCATGGTCCATGGGATAGGAGGGCTGCCGAGGGCGGTGGGCCACCAGGTGTTGTACCATGTAGAGGGGGAGGGTCCGAGGACAAGAACCTCTGTCTTTTTCAAGTTGAGTTTCAGGCAGCTTCTGCTCATCCAGGATGCAACGTCCTTCATTCCTTCCTGGAAATTGAGTCTGGTTGTGACGGGGTCCTTGGTAAGGGAGAGCATGAGTTAGGTGTCTTCGGCGTAGGATAGTATGCTGAGTCAGTGCTGTCTGACGATGGTGGGGAGGGGGGCCATGTAGATGTTGAAGAGCGTGGGGCTGAGCGACGATCCTTGGGGTACTCCGCAGTTGATTTCCGACAGTTCAGAGAGGAAGTGCGGCAGTCTGATCCTTTGGGTTCCGCCTATGAGGAAGGAGCGGAGCCAGTCGAGTGCTGTTCCCCGTTTACCAGCGTCGTGGAGTCTGGTGGTGAGGGTTCGATGGGAGATGGTGTTGAATGCTGCGGAGAGGTCGAGTAGGATCAGGGCCGCGGTGTGTCCATGGTCAAGGAGGGTGCAGATGACATCTGTGGCAGTGAGTAGAGCGGTCTTGGTGAATTGGTTGCTTCGGAATCCGGATTGTTATCTGCTGTAGACAGTCATTAAACTGGTTAGACGTCCTTTCTGTATGAGGAGTAAGAGATATGACAATCTATGTGACACTTGTGTTAGACACTAGTGAAAGACTTTGGGCCTGAACAATCTCTGCCAGAGTTAGAACACACAAGTTAAACAAAGTGGGGCGTAATGACTATCCTTGAGGAACACCACATTTTAAGGAGTGAGTTACTGACATCAGGTTCTCGTCATAGGTTCTTGGAAAGTTCTATTTTCGAAAAAGGAGGCAAGCCATGTGAGCGCCACCTTGGAGATTCTGGCCTCTTCCAAACTTTGAATAAGGATGGGATGGGACACAGTGTCAAAGGCTGCACTAGTAGGATCAGTGCTGCTGCACCATCATGATCCATAATTGATCACAGTTCCTCGGATCAGTGCTGCTGAGCCATCATGATCCAGAATTGGTCTCATTTCCTCAGTAGCTGCACCAAAGTGTTAAATGGTAGCGGCAGTTTCAGTCGATAACCCTTCAAGTATTGCCCGGCGGTAATCGCCTCTCATACCATTCGATAATTTACCAATGAAAGAGGCAGGCGCCGGAGACTGGAAGGCAGGAAACAAAGTTTTTATTCCGTCGGAGCAGAACACATCAGATCAGACAGCAAGGTATCGTCACGAGGTGCTCTAACTGCATCTCTGAGGCCTGGCCTCTTATACACAGGTTTATGACTTTATTGCAGGGTTATCATACATGGCACATTCTTGAGATTGTTTTGGAACATGAAAGAACATCCTCGGAATCCCCACTTCGAGCTTGTTCCCACACATATCTATAGTGGAAGTTCCCACCTCATCCACAGTAGGAGATGGCTATCACACAGCTGGACATTCCGCCAATTCCCGGGGGTGTGTGCGACCGGCCGGGTCTCAGGGGGTAGGGGCTTTTGATCTACTGTAATCCCTTTGATGTGGGGTGTTTCCCTTACAGTAGGGGCAATAAACTGCATCCGCAGGGCTAGGTGATGGCCTGGGATCGATTCGGACAATGGGGCGCAGAGGAAGGGGGTTATCAAAAAGAGATGCATGACCATGTATGGGATGTCGGTCAGGCGTAGGATGTGGTTCCATGGTCGGGTCGCGCAGAAGGAGAGGGTTTATGGCCCGTGTATGAGAGAGCGGGGGTGGCCGGCGCACGGGGGATGCTTGCAGTGCCAGGGGAATGCGCTGGCGATCGACAATGAACGGGGGAGAGAGTGGGGTGCCTAAAATGGCGGCCGTGCGTTCGCTGTGCGTGGCGCTGGGGAGAGGCAAGATGGCGCAGATAATGTTCAGTTACAAACTAAATTTCCACAGTCCTCCCTTTTAACATATCTCGCCAGCTTGCCAGGCCGACATTCACCTTCGTTAACCCTTCAGCTATAATACCGTTAATGTTTTTCATACATTTCTTAAAGATACAGAGTTTTTAGGGCAGGCAGGAGTAATCTGACACATTTGTACATAGTTACATACAGTTGATAAAGTAGGCGAGGAGGTAGTACATACAAAATTACATCAGCTGCGCCGCATGTCAGGCCCAGGGATAGGAGGAGGGGAACTTGTTTGAGCACAAACAGGATACTGTAAAGCAAAAAAAATGTTTCTGGCAAAACAAGGGATATTTCGTACATTACTTAAGGCCCAGACTTCGTGTGGATCGAAAATAGTCAGTATAGCCGTGTGCATGGCTGGTGTTGTATGAATGTCATTATACAAAGTTAGACTTTCTTAACTTCTCAATGTACAGTCGGAAGTGATTGATGCAACATCATGAAAACTCGATAGGAAGATAGTTAATATAAAAAGGTGGTTGGGAGAGGATTTTCAACTTAACATGGGTTCTTCTTTCCAGTGTCCTTTTATAAAGAGCCATCACTGGTAAGCTCTTATTGTTGTTCTTCTTTCGTTGGCACTGTTGAGCACCGGCGGTGGAGCTAAGGTCCAGCTCAAATCCAATTTCTCATGTGGCAGGGTGTAACCATTCGCTGTTCTCCGATCACAGTCCTGTTCCTTAACACAGTTCGTCATAGGTACTTTGAGACAGGGTACCTGCTTTTTGTTCTTCTGTAGTTAAGTCAAATTCATAATCCATATAAAAGAGGGAGAGAGAGAGAGAAGGGTGTGACGTGCTTCGGGATGCCGAGGGAAGAGGGGGTGGAGTGGGATCGGATCAAAATGCGGACCAAGGAGAGCAGAATCTTCCAGCACTGGGCCCATCAATCGGGCCCGATGGGTTGGGACTTCAGGCACGCTGGTCAGTGAGCAGGGGGCCTTGATATAGCCCTTCGTTCTATCGCTTATCATCCTGATAATGGTGCCTCGTCTCACGCCCTTTTTGTTTCGATGCTTCCCCCTTGGTCGATGCCATAGATGTTCCATGGTCCGCAGCCAGGCTGTGCGTCACGTCCGACCCCTCTCTTCCGATGGCCGCAGGTTATCTTTGAATGGGTACAAGAAACAGAAATCTTAGTGAGTTGGCAGGGAAGACATTTACATACTTCATCCTCTCTCCCAACCACCGAGTAGTTGCGGAAATGCTTTTATCGGTTGCTGTATGATTGGTGTCTATTAACTCTGATGTTAGTGTGCGTGTTACCAATCTATTAATCATTGCTGTGGTGCAGGTTTCTGTGGGTGTCCCTGTCCATCGTCTGGCCTTCTAGGTGTCGATTCCTGCGTCCTATAATCGTTGCAGGAAGCCTGACATCTGTCAACCTTCTGGTCTATTAAAAAAATATTCGAACCGGCTCTCCGGTAGAGACTCGTTCATCTCAACACAAGTTTTGTTAATACACATTTTCCTCCGAGGACTGCTAAGTTTATGAAAAGTGCGAGGTGCTACTGTCATGCGTTCACGAGTATCCATTTCGGGGAGGAACATAAGCTAAGCATTATTTTTGCTAGAGACAATAGGTAACCCTTTATCAGTTTAGGCGATGTATTATTAGAGAATAAGGTCATCAGCTGTTTCGTTCGAAATACTCTGAGACGGCTAGTATAGGGCTGGGGTTATTTTTGGGAGAACGGGGTGCTTTAGACATTCTATTTCGGGGTAATTGGGCGGGAGTAATTCTGGGCGGTGGAGATGGTGTCTTCTAAAAACAAAAACCACTGACATATAGTCCCCGTGATGAGGTCCAGATTGGGAGACATCAGTCGTCTTACCTGTCCTTTCTTTTTCAGCCAATCAAGCTCAACATTTGCAGAAAGGAGAGGTAGTAACGTGGTAAAGTATGGTCGTTTTGTTTCTGTCAATTTGTTCGAACACCACCGTGTTTCAGGCCAATTATACACTTACCGAAGAGGTATGTGTCGTTAATTTATTCAAAAAGAAAGAGGGCAAGAAAGCCTTTAGTGAGGGAGGGGGAGAGAGTGAGAGAGAGAGAGAGAGAGAGAGAGAGAGAGAGAGAGAGAGAGAGAGAGAGAGTGAGAGTGAGAGTGAGAGAGAGAGAGAGACGTGTGCATCAAGTAGGCTATTTGGCATATGTACGACACAAAACGAGAGAGAGAGAGGGAGAGACATGGGTATGATAATAGGCCACTTGGTGCACACACAACATGGAGTGGCATGGGTCTGTTCTATGTAAGAAAACACAAGCGGGGAAAAGACATAAATTCGGTGATCACGTACACACAAATACCGGATAGGGTGTGACAGTACATGCATGAAGCGCAGAAACTTAAGACGGAGACTCAGGGCTACGTTGAGTATGGGGACCTCTCCTTTCCTGTCCTCTTTCCTATGCATGCTGCGTATTTTCAGTATTTTGTAGTTTATCTTGGGGGGGTGTCGGACCTTTTACCCTCCTCCCTTTGATCGATGGACGAGCACTTCAATCATACGGTGACGCTCTCTTCAAGTGACCCAAGCATGAAATGCATACACATTCATACCGTATAATCGTAGCACACACGCACAATCATACCATACAGTTTCTCATGTTCCCAATGGTGGTCTGCACTTTACGCACTATCCCACAACGTTTGTCTATGTTTTTCCTGATATTGAACACGGTGCGGTCCATGCCCACTCCATTCTTCAGTCGGAACTTCGTCGTGACCTATAGAGGGGAAAAAGAGGGGAGGGGATGTGCAGTATTCGAAGTACCTTAGCGCGCTTAGACACGAAAAAGTTCTACTTACCACGTACCAGGCTAGCCGCAGGAGTGGGTAATACCACAGACCTATTATTCTTTTCTTCCGAGACAAAGATGCTCTATTTCATTCATCTCCTAAATTCGGGTTCCCTGGTCGTGCATGCATTTCTCAATCGGTCGTGTATTATGGTGCAAGATACCATACCTTGCATTCGGCATACACCTTAAGCTATGGTTGACCATTTTCTGATAATTCTTGGAAAAGACAGGTGTGACGGGCACAAATTCCGTTAAACAAAAAGATTCATGTAAATGGGGTCTGCATTATCTGTTTCCTATTGATTGGGAATAACAATCATTTATTCAAAAGAAAAATCTTTATCAACCTATATGATTTGTCATGACACTGATTCAGTAATCCTTTCAAGAAGCCCTTTATTTAAAACAATGTCAGTATACAAATACGGGCCTACAACCGTTCAGGCCGGCCACGGCGTGAGAGGCGTTGAATATCATGAGCAACACTATCTTAGCTAAATAAAAATGGGTAGGTCAGCAATCAGTAAGGTTGTACGTATGCTCGGTCAGTACCCTTCCCATCCCTCTGCTCATCATGTGTGGAAACATCACATACATATCCTTTTAACACAAATGCCACGTGACTGGAACGCCACAAGGAGTTGTAGGCCTCTCCTACATCGGCGCCATTTTGGGGCGAGGTCGGGCCAGTTTACAGTCTAAGTTTTTCCATGAATTAGCTGTTGGACCAGAATTCCTTTCGGTAGTTCGAGAACTTTCGTTAGCGTCAGCTTGCGTCAGCATGGCGTCACCGCGATCTTGTAGCAATGCCGTGGTCCGTTCTTGGGGCGGGGCAGCAGGCGGGTTCTTCCGCCGACGTCTTGAATCAGTCTTTCTCACTGCACCAAGTGGAGGCAAGGTGGCTGCCGCCCGGGGCAAAGAACAATGGCGGCGGTTTGTCCCTACCGGAAGTCCGCGGGAGTCGAGTGCCAATGACTCCCAGAGACTCTGCAAAGCTGAGGGGGGCGTTTTGTCAAGGGTGGGGCCCACGCCCAAGCAGACAAGCTTTCGAGTCCAGAATTGTCTCACGGTGGGCTAGGCCTGGATCCGGAGGAACCGACCGCCGGAGTCCAAAGGCAGCAGTAGCAGCAGCTCTTCGGTACAGCCACCGGAGAGGGGCCAGCAGCAGCAACGACAGCAGTTCGGATGGTATCGCCACCGGGGTGGGTCCAGTAGCAGCGACAGCAGCAGTTTGGATGGTATCGCCACCGGGGTGGGTCCCCGATTACTCGGCTGCGGGGGCCCACTCCTCGCGTCGGGCGCTAGTGGCAATCCTGGTGAACCCGTGCTTGGGTGGTTGTCCGGCGGTCGAGTGCAGGGGCGCCAACTCAGCCGAACGGCGAATGAATGGTTGGGGTGCCCTCATCTGCTGGTGAGCCTCCACCTGGGGAGGCGGGGGAAGCCCGTCCGCGTCGCTTCCCCCCGCCAGGGCACCCTTCGTTATTGAAGGAAGAAGAAGAAAATGGGAAGATCCGCACGGCGTGGCAGACTCCGCCTTGGCGCTGCCAGAGCTTCGGCGCTTCGTGCAGCCTCCGGCCTATTCGCACAGTCGTCCGCTACTGATGTCAATGGATTTTTGCATGGTTTTTATAGCCCAAAACCGACTAAAAGGACCGCCCAAAACAGGCCAATGTTGCAACTTCGAGGAAGGAGAGGCGAGGACGGTGTCACGTGGACGTAAATGCTTTGGGATGCAGGTCGCAGCAGACTGTCATGTAAATAGTTGTTTAAAACGTGTTTTAACCTGTTCATCTTGTCGGAATGTTGTTATACCTATAAGTTATTAAAATGTTTAACCATACTACTTTGTTGGAGTGTTGTACATATTTGCAATCTAGTTAGTGTAATCGGAAAATGGCATTGTCCAATTGCGCGTGATCCTAGTCAAGTTCGGTGACGTTGATGGTGGGTATCAACGGACTTCCGGTTGTGTCTATTGGGTGGGGTGGGTGGTAGGGCAGACATGTTTAGGCAGTGAGAGCGATGGGGCCGGGCTACCTCGTGGCCGTCTTGACCGTGAGCTTGGTTCCTTCCCCTAGTTCCATATATCCTACAAAGGGCTATTTCCTAGCGTTTCTTTAGTTTTGTAGGGTCAAAAAGGATCCTACCAGTGGCCACTGACTCTCGGGGTCCCCCTTTGTATATTTTATGCCATAGCTTGCTATAAACTACGGCGATTAGTTCGTATTTTAGTGAACATGTCCTTATTAGGGGTGCCTTCCAGAGGAGCCGGATGGTTCACCTCTAATAAGCGGTCCGGGCAGAACCAACTACCAATCAGTGGGGAGAAGATAGGCATGACGGGTTTCAACGGGGACAAAAGTCAGCACTACCTATCTTTTCACTGCTTGCAAAGACTAGACAGAATATCTCTATTCCTCGTTATTTGTAAGCAGAGAATACCTCCAAAGAACCAATATCGAACAACTAGTGTTCGGACAATCAATCAATCAATCAATCAATGGGGAGATAAAGATAGGCACGACGGGTTACAACGGGGACAAAAGTCTGCGTTACCTACCCTTCACTATTTGAAAAGACTAGACAGAATATTTTGTATTCTACGTTATTTGCAAACAGAGAATATCTCAAAGAGCACTATTCTTCAAAACAATCAATGTTCGGACAATCAATCAGTGGGGAGATAAAGATAGGCACGACGGGTTACAACGGGGACAAAAGTCTGCGTTACCTACCCTTCACTATCTGCAAAGGGAGAGAGAGAGAGTATTTCTACTCCTCCCCGTTTGTAGACAGCGAATATCTCAAAGAGAACAATCAATGAGCAATACTAGTATTTCAAATAATCAATCAATTATTTCGCAATTTGTCGTGTTTCACGACCTTACCCGGACCGCGTGGACAGTTTCTCGTCTTCCGCCTCCAGCGCACGATCGTCCTCTACTTTCCGTATTTGCCGCGGCACTCCTGATGGTTCCCAGTCAGGACCGTAGATCACTCGAGAGAGGTCTGCTCGGAACCAGTGAAGTTCGGATGATCGGCTGCCAGACGAGGGTCTATCGGGCAGGAGCTCTCCCGATCGTTGCAGTCGTTCACTCTGTCGTCAGGACCTCTCCCACTGGATCCACGTGTCGCTGATGGGCCCCACGTTTGGGACGCCAATTGTTAAATGGTAGCGGCAGTTTCAGTCGATAACCCTTCAAGTATTGCCCGGCGGTAATCGCCTCTCATACCATTCGATAATTTACCAATGAAAGAGGCAGGCGCCGGAGACTGGAAGGCAGGAAACAAAGTTTTTATTCCTTCGGAGCAGAACACATCAGATCAGACAGCAAGGTATCGTCACGAGGTGCTCTAACTGCATCTCTGAGGCCTGGCCTCTTATACACAGGTTTATGACTTTATTGCAGGGTTATCATACATGGCACATTCTTGAGATTGTTTTGGAACATGAAAGAACATCCTCGGAATCCCCACTTCGAGCTTGTTCCCACACATATCTATAGTGGAAGTTCCAACCTCATCCACAGTAGGAGATGGCTATCACACAGCTGGACATTCCGCCAATTCCCGGGGGTGTGTGCGACCGGCCGGGTCTCAGGGGGTAGGGGCTTTTGATCTACTGTAATCCCTTTGATGTGGGGTGTTTCCCTTACAGTAGGGGCAATAAACTGCATCCGCAGGGCTAGGTGATGGCCTGGGATCGATTCGGACAATGGGGCGCAGAGGAAGGGGGTTATCAAAAAGAGATGCATGACCATGTATGGGATGTCGGTCAGGCGTAGGATGTGGTTCCATGGTCGGGTCGCGCAGAAGGAGAGGGTTTATGGCCCGTGTATGAGAGAGCGGGGGTGGCCGGCGCGCAGGGGATGCTTGCAGTGCCAGGGGAATGCGCTGGCGATCGACAATGAACGGGGGAGAGAGTGGGGTGCCTAAAATGGCGGCCGTGCGTTCGCTGTGCGTGGCGCTGGGGAGAGGCAAGATGGCGCAGATAATGTTCAGTGACAAACTAAATTTCCACAAAAGTAGTGTCTGTACTGTGTCTGTCTGAGTTGGATGAAAGATGGAATTCGATTTTTGTCACGGCTTTTTTTTTTTTGCACTTGCTGGCTTCATCATAATTTTTCTTCCATGCCCTTTCCAGTTTTTTAGATTCTTACAAATGATAGTACTTGCAACAATATTTTCTAAATCTATATATCTATATATATTAAATGATATTAAAATTAACACTTAGGGGCTTATTACTATGTCTGTCCCACCGTGGCTGACACAGGACCGACCGACCTCCGGTCGGCCATTCTGACTGTCTAATTATGATGCACCATTCTACCGTTTCTCTATCGAAGCTTCTGTTATGGCTGTAACACAAGCTCCCATAAAGAAACAGAAAATTGTGTTAATCCCTGCACCCGTGAGGTGCCTGCCGCACGGTGCTGGGATTAACAGGGGGGCACATAGGTGCCCACTTTCCCCCCGACCGGAGGCCGCAAGGGAAAGGGGGCCCTACTAGGGAGCCCTACTAGAGGCCCCTAAACACGCTTTTCGACAGGGTTTCCATGTCGGAAAGGCTGGCATGGAAACCCTGCCGGAAACCATGCATCATAATCCAGACGGCATTCATATGGATTACGGGCTGGTTCCGACTGGATGACGGGCTCCTTGACCGGCCTGTTTCAATTCCGACTGGTTGTATCATAATCAGCCAGTCAAAAGTGAAACCTTAGGTCGGAGGCTTTACGATCGACATTGCAATCAGTCCCTAAAGATGATAAGTTTACCTTCAATATTCCTGTTGATGATATGTTTGACATGCTGATATTCTTGACTCAATATTTTGTATTCAATATTTTGTTCACACACTAATAAATCATTGTCGAGTCAGTGCATTTAAAAAAAAAAAAGGGAAAGTACTTTTATTACACACTCTAATAAATGCTACACAATATGGGCCTCATTACAATGGCAGTCAGACCGCCACCTACAGCTGATCACCCTTTGGGCCAACCGCTACATTAGAAAGCTTCACAGTAGGCCCACAGCAGTCGGCGGCAAGGCCGCCGCCTCCGACACAATCTGGGATCCTGACGGGGAGGCGCTCGGAGCTGCCTCTGACCATGAAGGCGGTGCTGAATCAGATACCACCATCAGGATTTGGATATCGCTTTCTGACAGCCTTTTCATGTCCAAAAGACTGCCATGTAAAGGCAGTCAGAAAGGGATATTGAGGGGCCCAAATAGGGCTCCCATCCATCACTGTAAAGTGGCCTAGGGGGAACATGTAGTTCCCCCACATAACACCATGAACCGTGTGCCATGCACCACATGGTGTATGACACACGGTGCATGGATCTGCAGGAAGTGCTCCTGTGCATGGTGGCTTGTGCTGAGTTCCTTTTCCTTTACCACAGCACAGCCCACCATGTAAAGGAACACTATGCAAATGCCAGCCCAGCAGTCTCATCTTAATGCGGTAGTCAGACCAGAGACTGCTTGTCCGCGGTCTCCTGACCGCTGTGATAGTGGTGGGCGGTACGACCAACCGCTATCAAAATGAGAGCCTAAATTACAAACATGCACAATGAAAATACCTTTGATGACATCTTCATATGACGTTGCACCCTTTGTGGGTCCAGAACCCTAGTATGACAATACCCTATACTTATACAAGATGCAATATCACAATATAAGAGGGTGTCATTATTAATAAGGCAGGCCTACTGGCTTTGTCAGGGTGCCAACAGATCAGTAAAAGCAACAGCATGCTATAATTCACCATTGCAACTCCAGAGAAATCATTGGTGATAGCACCAATATTTAGTGAATGTTATAATCTACCATGAAAGTCAATGAAGGTAGTTCCCACATTCAAAAGAATTCATTACACTGTGAAACCCTGCTTTGTCAATTATCCACACTGTCAATAAAGCATTCAACGAAATAGCATGTCTACCAGAGTTATTGTTCTACTTATACTATGATGCTCAGGGCCGGACTGGGAACCAAAACCGGCCCTGGCAAAGTACTCAGCTGCCCCCCTCCCCTCCCCGGGGGTTGGTGGTGCCGACGATCTCTTTGCCAGGGCCGGTTTTCGGATGATTTTGTTACATGGCCGAACAAAAACGGCCCCCAGGGGCCCAAAACCGGAACCCACCCGTGCGGCGCACCGGGGGATTGCCCGGTGCCCGCTACGGCCAGTCCGGCCCTGATGCTGCTACTTCAGCTTTAGGACAACCAATAGAGGTCCCAGCATTCCATAACCCATATGCTAAAGCACAGTCTCAAGAGCTTTGGAAAGAAGCAAAACCTCTTGCGGGGTCATACATATAACCCCCTGGGGGACTTATAGCAACATTTATTAACCACGGGTGTGGTGTCCCAGCACTCTTTGGTGTACATAAGGGAATTACACAAATCTTTGGGAGTGCCTCAGGGAATTCAGTCATGCTCTTTGACTTTGTGGGGCGAATGTTAAATTAGCTGCCTCCTGCTGTATTTCTTTATTTATTTACCATTTGTTGGGGGGCTGTGAGGAAACTTAAAGGGCCGTGCAGCCCCTGCCGTTGCCCTGCATGGGACTGGCAGGCGTGGGGATACTTTCTTCTGCTCCGAACTTGGGCAAAACCCACAAATGCTGTTTTGGCTCCTGCCCACAGGAGGGGGAACCTTGGTTCTCTCCTGGCCACCTGCATAGCACTACACTAATGGTCAGACAGTGGCACATATTGAGGAAATTCGATTTTCGATCTCGCTTGTATTCAGTAGGGGTGGGCGGAATTTGCGGAATTAACCTTTGCAAATTATCGCGAGAATGTTTAAAATTATCGCAAACAAGCAGAAATATCGCGAAGATGCGGAAGTTTTTTTCCGGCATGTTCGCGAGATTTTCTGCATGGTTGCGGGTCGCCAACTTACCCATGTGGTTGCTTGCGGGCGCGGCCATCTTGTTTTGAGTTGTTCTCGCGGTGCATGATCGCGAGAAGAAAGACGTGATCGCGCGACGCATGACGTCACTGCGGGCGCGAACTGTCGCGAGACAGCGCAAATGGCTAAAAACAATACAACATCTCATGGAGAACGCGACCGGATCAAGAAAACTTGTCGGCGAACGCAGGGATTCAGGTAAGGCGATCGCGCGCGCGCGAGAATGTATCATTTTACAGCGCGAGCAAGAAACAAATTATCGCCAAGCTGCGGAAACCGGAATTTTTGACATTTTCGCGCTCTCCGCGGAACGCAAAAATGTCAAATTATCGCAATTTCCGCGAACGGAACGAAATTTTTGCCCAGGCCTAGTATTCAGCCACCATTTAGTGTTCCACCGCCATTTTGTGTTGCCCTCACTCAGGCAGCACAATGAACGAAGTTGTTCTGCTGATCTTACTGCGACGTGTCAAATAACCTTCTGCCTCTGTTTACGAGACTGATGTCAGGGACTAGCTGAATCCACTAATCCTCGTCTGGTTTGACTAAACCCTGTCTCAACTGTCTGTCGGCTTACACCATTCTTTCCTGACTTTATCTTATCTTCTGGCCTTCGCTATTCTCTACTTGTATTCTCTCATTTCACAACTGTCCTCCAAAGCATACAAATATGTCCTGTCACCTGCAAGTTGAGTTGTAGACACTACCACTGATTAACTTGTGGGGAGGGGTGACAAAAACAGTTGGAAGAGAGGTTTATTTGGGTTACTTGATATCTTGTTTTCAAACTTTTCTCATTGGTTATATCTTGTTTTCAAACTCTTCTCATTGGATAATCATGTATGCATTGGGAGTGTTCTTGGTGAATCTATGCGCTATAAAAGATTGTGCGCCACGGAGTAAAGTGGCAGTCTCATAAGAACATACTGAGTGTACTTCTGGGACAACTGTACTTAACTGCAGCTAATAAACCTGATCTTCTACGCTCAACAGAATGTCCTGTGTCTCTGTTTAACAAAGCAGGTGAACTCAGGAGATTAAGGCGTACCCTGCGCCACCAGGCCCATAAGGCCCTGGTTCTTCAATATGGAGCAATGCAAACGGTCATGCAGTGGCCCTATTGCAGCAATGCAAAGGGCCATGCAGTGGCCTTACTACAGCAACACAAAGGGCCACACAGTGGCAATAGTACCGCAGAGCAAAGGGGCACGCAGTGGCCCTACTACAGCAACACAAATGGCCATGCCACTCAGATGTTAATGTTGTCCTATTAACCAGCACATGGAATAAGCCAATAATATGTGATGGTGTTTTTCAGCAATATAGTTCAGCAGTTATGTCACTATTTACTACATATATGTGAAGAGATACAGATTATAGATATACATGTGACCCAGCACAGTAATGCAAACAAAGAGCCATATGTATCAAACATTCAAGCAAACCACCTTGCTAACCTGCGGTGTGTGAAAGGGCTGGAATGCTCCATATTCATCTTTACATGTAGCATTCCTGTCCTTTTCTAGTGCTGGCACACTTTGGCTACCTAGTGCCAACATATGCACCTTTTCATCATGTTTCAAGGGTACCTGCCTTGCAGGCAGGTTTGTTTTTGTGTAGGAAGTTACACCTTCCAGAACATACACAACCCTCTGAGGTATGTTCCCATTTATAAGTGTGCTGCTGATTGCAGGACATTTCACAAGTGGAAACAAGGAGGAGACAATGCAATATTTTTCTGCCATGGACCTCTGGTGAGGAATCGTACAACTAGTATGTATTTCATGGTCTACCAATATATGTCAACCTGGTGATGAGTCGGAATCCATAGGTGGATGCATGGGAATAGTCACATTACTCCATATGGTACTCTTCGTCGCTGCAGAGTCACACAAGCCAGTGTTTTGTGCAGCCTTAGGTTACTCTAGGTTCGTCAAGCCACTCAGGGCCATGCAAGGTGGCCTTGCATGACTTGATAAACCTCATTTAGCTTTGGCATTGCCCTTGTGTCCCATTGCATGGAGCAAGTGCAACCCCAACTATTAATGAATATGCCCCAAAGTGTAGCAAAACTTTGTGCACAAAATATCAAGCATGTACAGGTAGGCATGTAGCTGACCATTACCTGATTTACAAGTCCTTATGGTGATACAAATACTATTCTAACAATGTGTGGATAAGTGGAATGTGTTACAATCTCCTCACTATTATCACTTTGCAAGGGCTTTGTATCACCGGTCCTGAAGGTACAGCTTTGAACTCGGATCACTTATGGTGATGTGATGGTATTATATATCATGTTCAATATATAGGCTAACAATTTTCAACATTGAGGTTCATGTATTTAAATGGGCTCATAAAGATTGCTTTTTTATACAGATTTTGTTGATAGTGAATCTGATGTCCCACATACCTAATTCAGAAGTTCACAGTTTTGTCTGTACAAAACATTTTTGTATGTCGCATTTCTGTGTGATATATCTTTACAAATATTTGATAACTGACAGAAGTAATTAGGTTCACATTGTTTAAATTTTTTTTAAACTACAAACTTTGAGAAATGTAGGCGTTTGAAAACGCATTTATTCTTACAGCTCACAATTTCAAAATAAGTGAAAGTAATTTTAAAACTAATAAGTAAAGAAATGTACTACAATTTGGTCAAATCTGACATGACCTGCCAAAGAATGCACAATTTCTGTTTCTGATTCATTGCCTTCATCATCTTCAAGTAGGATTGCACAGTCATACTCCCATTGTACATTGGTCTTCAGACATATGTTGTGCAATATTGTGCAGAATAATATTATGTTTCAAACTGGAGGAAGGTGTCGCACACTGCCTCACATCCCAGCACTTAGTTTGCCCCGATGCATCATAATAAATGCAGTGCATGATAACACTTACTTCAGTGACAGACTTTAGTTTTTCACCCTTGTTGGTGCAGCCAGTGCTGTGTATCACTAGACACGTGTTTCAGGATAGTTGTCCTTCTTCAGTAGAGAGCAACATATTCTTTTAGGAGGTGCTGGAAATGCTGCCCAAAGTCTTCTCAGTTCTCTGTATCACTTGCTGGGCACAGGTGCATCACCCAGAGCTAGTCAACTCATTAGCTCAAGGGAGCCTTTTTTTTAAACAGGAGGAAGGTGGGCACAAACTGCCTCACATCTCAGCACTTAGTTTGCCCCGATGCATCATAGTAAATGCAGTGCATGATAACACTTACTTCGGTGACAGGCTTTAATGGTGCAGCCAGCAGTGGCGGCCTTCACTGGTAAGAGCGGTAGGGCGGGGCAGGGCGCGGGGGAACTCGACAGATAATGGAATAGGTATTATTTGTTTATTCAATTATACCTATTCTGTCATCTGTTGACTTCCCCGGCTCCCGCTCCACCCTACCACACCCACCACGTTTACCAGTGGCGGCCGCCGCTGCAGGTAGTGCTGTGTATCGCTAGACACGTGTTTCAGGAAAGTTGTCCTTCTTCAGTAGAGAGCAACACATTCTTTTAGGGGGTGCTGGAAATGCTGCCCAAAGTCTTCTAGTACTCTCGACCACTCGCTGGGTGCAGGTACTGTACAATTAACCCCTGATAGGGGCAAATTAAAAGTCAAGAAGAAAGAAACTTCCGACCCACATTTTGTGAGCCACAGAACTGTGCATACTCCTGGATCCATCACTAAAAATTCAACAGTAGACTGAATAAGAGGACAGGAGCCAGATCAGCCATCTCCTGTGAAAAAATCAGAGGACCAAGAAAGTGGAGTGTCAGCCCTTAAAATTAACAAGCATTGGCAAAGGCTATAGGTCTTGGTTTTTTAAACAAGACTTGGTGAATCCTTTAGGTCTAGCTGCTATGTGATAATGTGACCAGATCTAACATTTTTTTTATTGTTTGTTACTAGAAAAGTCTCCAGTATTATTTAGTGGTTGAATAGACAGGACCATTTCCACAGATTCACTCCTACTTTTAATAAGCCATCATTCTGAAAGATGGTGGTCTCATAACATACATTTTTCATAAATGTACTGATAGGAGAAGCCTACTAAGGTTTTATAGCCACCACCCTTCAACAATAGGAGAGAATTTACAACACAGCCATTTCCTGAGATGTAACTGAACAGAGATTCAGAGGTTTGGTGAACAAGCCCAAGATTTAACCTCTAAGCTGTTACAGCGACAGCACAAAGTAAAAATCATGGACCTCTCTTGGAAAATCACACTCATCTTGTTAGCAATAGATTAAAAAAATGTAACTACATACTCAACATGCTCCACCTGTGTTAGCATCATAAGCAATCATTGGAAAATATTGAAAATAGGCTAAATTAACTTTTAAACAACTTATTTCTCCAACATGAGGAACACAGGCCTTAGAGCAGAGTTCTTCAAACCTTTCAATGCAACTACTCTATGTAAAAAAGTCATCGGGCTCCCTAGTGTTAAAATATATTTTTAAAATTATTGTAGACAATTGGCAATGTTTAAATACACTTAACCATATTTGAACATTGCAGTTATGTTCCATTCTCCCTTTTAAAAATTCAATCAAGTACAAGGTCGCCAACATGCTGTGGGCAGTCTGGTCGTACTAAAATGTAAAACTATTCCTAGTGTGATTCCTTATCTGAAATGAGAGGGTGGGGGAGGAGGTTAAGGATTATTTAGAGGCCCTCCCCCTTTGACACCTACACCCAGCAAGGCTAAGAATGACAAAAGATGTTAGTTATGGCACATTGCAGAGTGGCTTATTGCAGCTCTGCCTTTTTAAGAGCAGAGTTATTCTCTTGGCTGGAGTCTGGCCCCATCCCTGGGACCAATTAAGGCCCCACCCATGGGTGCACCCCCACAAGACCGACTAAAGTACATAGACACCCAGTGGGTACCACACTTTGGGGGTTCCCACCAGTCATAGAACACTTACCCTGAAATAGATGCAGTGTTTGCCCCTATAGGAGTCCAACGGAAAAAATTGCTTTAGGACATGGTAAGACCTGGTAACTTAGATCACACACTAATTACAACACTGTATTGTAACATTGTATATATGATCATCTTCATAGGCATAACAACAAATAAATTGCATATAAGGAGTAGTGAGCACAGGAGTAATATTAGATGTCAGCAAAGCAACACACATATGACTAGTCATTACCCTATGCAATAGCATAATGAAAATATTTTAACATTGGTAGTACATGAAAAACGTAACTGAAGTGAGTGCATGACAAAAAAACAGCAACTCCTAATCAAGGAGCAGAGATGGGGCTACAAGCTGCAGTCTTACTGGGCTGAATAATAATATTTCATGGATCAAGTTTGGACCTCAATGAACTCATTGATTACTCTTTATTCATAACATGTATTTACACATACTGAGATCCATTGGTGGTTGTTTATACCATGATGAACCTGAGTGTTACACATAACACTGCCAGCATAGAAGGACAAGTAGCTCACATTCCATCATCGCTAATATCAACCTTAATAAGGTTGAAGCTGATTTCCTCAGTCAGAGGCACGCACTACGGTGCATAAGTGTTTTATTGTAAAACAAAATGCGTTTCTGCTCTTCTGAGCTTTTTTATGATGCAATGAAAACCACTATTTTTAAACTGCTGACGGGCTAAGTGTAAACATGTGTAAACTTCGTAAAAGGGCTGCAATCACTTTCTTTAATGGATATGAAATTCAATTTCTTCCTCAACTATCATAACAATCCATGAGGATTGAGATTAAAATAATTGCTCAATTTATTCCATTTGATTTGAAACAAATTAATATAGATAATCAAACCACATCACAATTCATAATAAATCATCATTAATTTGCCATACATTTCATTTTTATACATACCTCTTTTATTTAAATGTAGTCGCTATGCTCCAACTGTATTATAGTTTGAATGTATTGGCATATATAAACTATCATTTTTAGCTCATACACATCTGTGATGTCATTATCTACCTTCCAGACAAACCTTGATATTTCTCTTCTAATGTGCCATCTGCATATTGCCCCCCGTGGGCTTTCATTGATAAGTGAAGTTAGTGGAAATTAAAATGGAGGCTTTCAATACAAAAACTGATGTTCTGATAGTTCTGTGTGGTGGTGGTTTAAGGGGATTTTTTCGTTATCTCATGACATTTGCAATATTTATGGACTAATTTACCATAATTGCTTTGCAACCTCACAAGTCATAGATTCCAAGTCAGATTCTATGCATGACCAACTGTCTGTTATCTTCCTTATGGGTTGTGGCTAGTGTAATTGAATCCATTTTCACACCCTTAATGGTACACATATTTAAGCAGCCTTGGAATTTAGTGACACATTAAATATATTTTAGTCCACCGTCTCTTGCTTAGTCATTGTCATCTTTTCTCATGTTGGATCAAGTGATGATGACTGGATACATATTTATGCTAGTTCACCCTTTGCTGATTCTATCCCCTCCTAGTCCTTAGTGGGAAAAGGAGATCTTATGTATCCCCACTCTGCGGCTGAGTTACTCATCATACGTGGACTGCCATCACCTCATCTGTATTTAGACCTTCTGAACATTTGGTTTGCCATCCAGAATATACTTTGGCTCTAAAATACTTAACAGTTTCTCTCTGTCACCTCATCATTCTCTTAGTAGAACCCTGTCTATCCCAAAGAATTTCAACTAATTTCTATTGGTGGTGTGTTTCTCTTTAAAGTGATGGTCTTTATTGCTAATGGCTCGAGAATGTTCCAATACCCTGCATTTAAGGGAGTGTATTGTACTTCCCACAAATCATTTCTCACAATGGCATTTTAAGATATAAATCCAATGAGAAGAACCAAAAGTATGAATTTTTAAAGTTTTTAGTATAAATGAGTGCCTAAAAGATCGAAATGCCAATCGTGGACCTCAAGTCACACATGACGGGGGGCATGGCTTGGCCGGAGTCGATGGCGGACACGTGAGCAGAGAGCTCCGCATCAGCCTAGCTGTTATCCTGTACAAGAAGGCGCCCTGAGCCCAGCAGTGTGTTGCTGGTGACAACCCAGAAGCGGGGGACACGGAGAGCGACTCGACTGGCCCGAAGACTGTGCCAGTTCCCGCCCATATCCCGCACTGGAGGAATTCTCCCGAGGGGCAGATGCGGCCTAAAATGAGTGAGGCGCTGATGCGCAGTTGGACCCAATCCCTGAATCAGGTGGTGATCGCCCTGAGGTGCAGGGTCTGAACAACGTTGAGGCTGGTGGCACCCCACTACTACTCTGAGCGATAAGGGCACTGGATTGGAGGACCGGAGGGGGAACGCATCTTCAGCGTTGGAGTGGGCGGCCCCACCCTGGCCTGACGGACTGAGAGGCGAGCGTGCCCTGATCTACAGCCGACGGAGGCCTGGAACTGCGGCGGGACCTAGCCAGAATAGTGGTGAGTCGGCGTACTCCTGGGGGCACGAAGCCGGCCCGAAGAGCGCACCCAGCAGTGAGGCGGCAGATGGCTGATTGAGAGGCGTGCAGTGCGCGAGGGGGCCACCCGAGACCGGGAGTGGACGGCCTGCTGTAGGGTCCTCCTAGACCCCCAACGCAGCGTACTGGTTGGATGCCGTGAGGGAGGTGCACCGGGACTGAGAAAGCGCATCGGGGAGGCAATGCTGAAGGGCCCACGGAGGAGAGCGAGCGCTGGCAGAACTGTGTGGAGGCCCTCGCCTAATTTACCCGAGTGAGATGCCTGAGTGATCGAGGTTCATGGCTGTGGTGGGGCTCTGTTCTTAAAGCTGGGGCACAACTATGTGTGTGGGAATGGAGACATGAGAGATACCCCCCTGAAGAGAACCTCGATGGCAATTGGGACCCTCGGGGACTATGGTAGCACTGGTTGCCAGACTGATGGTGATAATTCTGGATAAAAGGTGGATCGAGTCTGCATGCTTTCCGGCTTGTTGAGCACATGGATTGCCTGAGGCTGGTCCGGTGGAGGGACCCCCCATCGGAGGATAAGCCCAGTGGGCAGAGGTGGGCCCTGACTCCCCATACGTCAGTGGGGGAACTGGGGCTCCCACGAATGACTGAGGAGAAGGCTGGTGGACCCACACAGCTGGCTTCTCCAGAGAGAGGGTCGGAGAGCAGAGGGTGCCATTTTTTTGCGACCACACTGGTCGAGCGGGTAGGAGCGAGGCCCTTTTGAACCCGGGTTGGATGGTGTTTTGTTCCTTTGCTGGCACGAAGAGGAAGGGAGCGGAGCCACCCCAGCGGCATGATCAGAGCCGGAATTCAGCGAGAGCGGAGAGGAGTGGAGAAGCTAGCTGCTAACATGGGCAAGATCCAGGGTCGATTGGCCGGTGCCACCCAAGAACATGATGATGACCCTGCGCCCCACTCACGGGGTGGTCCAAGATGACTAGATGCAGCAACAGTTCCAGCAGATACTTGAGGTGATTGCAGACACGAAAGCGACCCTCCATCAGGATATCAGCACGGTAGCGGTAGGACTTGGCCTACTGGGGGAAAAGCAAAAGAAGCTGCCGGAGAAGGTCCATAGGAATGAAGCCGCCATAGCAGAGATGGCACCGGTGCAAAAAAGAGTGATGCAGCAGGTGAAGGCCCTGACGGAGAGAGTAGGTGTACTGGAGTGCAGAGTCGAAGATGCAGAAGGGCGCAACCACCGGAACAATGTATGGGTGGTGGGCCTCCCGGAAGAGTCAGAAGGGAGAAAATTGGTTCAGAGCTGTTGTGGCCCCAGAGGGCCTCTCTGCCTTTCATACCCTTGAAAGAGCACACAGAGTCTCGGCCAAGCCGCTGGCCCCAGGGCGGCCACCGAGACCAGTAGTGGCTCGCCTACTCCATTTCCGGGATAGGAATTTGCTGTTACAGAAAGCGAGAATGGGTGGGCCCTTTGCAGTGGACAACGCAAGGCTCACGCTGTTCCCGGACTACACGCTGGAGGTAAAAAGGAAGCGGGCTTCCTATCTGGCAGTTAAGAAGGCGCTGCGGGGCGAGGGTCTCCAATACTCCCTGATGTTTCTAGCACGGCTGCGTATTGTTCTGGATGTTACCACGCATGATGTTGACTCCCCTGGTGACGCATGGGAATGGCTAGAATCCTACAGAAAGGAAGCGCTGAGCGGAGGGAACCCTGGGGGCTCACAGGAAGGAAACACGAACAAGCCAATGAGCTCACGCAGACGTCTCCATAATAGACCTCAGAAGAAACCCACAGTTTCTCAGACGGCCTGGGAGTGAGCAGAGGCACTACGAGCAGTGGTGGCGCAGTCACAGGACCGGACTGTGATGTCGACTGAAGAAGCTGGAACTACAGGGGACTCACTCGGACACATCGCAGGGTAGCGGGAGTCACATGCCCGGGCGACGCCACAGACGGCGGATGGCATTATCTGATTAAGGGGGGTCAGTTTGATGACAAAAGGGGGATTAGCTCACTGATCATGAGGCCTTGCTTGTGCTGGGCTGAGAATGTCCTACCTATGATGGGGCTGATGCGCCTGGGGAAGAGAGTTTCAAGCCAGCCGCGATCCCCATCTTCTCTGTAACTGACAGGGGAATATATGTTTCTTATGGTTTGGATGGGTACTAGCTCCAGAGTAGCTGTCCTGGGGAGGGGGAGTTGTGGATGTTACTTAGTTTTGGGGTTTAATAGGGTCAGGCATGTCGCTAGAGCAGCTTCCTGAGTTGAATTCCTGGCATGGATGGGTTGGGGTCCACCAATAATCTGAAGTGTTTATCATGGAATGTGCGGGGCATGCATTCTATGTGGCGCCGTCAAAAGTTGCATGCATATCTGGTAGGGAGGAGAGTTCAAATTGCATTTTTACAGGAAACTCATTTGCAGGCGAAGGAAGGAGTAGCATTGCAGCGGCGATGGCGTGGTCAGTTGTTTTACACAACCTATTCCACTTTTGCTTGTGGGGTATTGATTTGGGTGCGGGCAGGGGTACCCTTCCAGTGCAGGGAAAAGATTCTAGACTCGGAGGGTCAGTATGTAGTGGTGCTTGGGAAACTTGATGGACGTGACATTGCTCTGGGGAGCATTTATGCTCCCAATACGGAGCAACCTGCCTTTTTCTCGCAGTTGTCTGGGAAGTTGGCACCTTATTTTACAGGCTCAGTATTACTTGGAGGAGACTTTAACTGTATTTTAGATGTGGTTTTAAATCGCTCGCACCCCCCGCTCCCTAATGCACCCACTCATAAGGTTGCAGAGGCCAGGTGAAATTGGCAGAACCGATGGGGCTTGGTGGATATTTGGAGGGCCCAACACCCGGGGGAACGTGATTACTCCTACTTCTCTGCATTACATGACCATCAGGTGCGCTTGGACGCATTGTTATGCACTCCGGACGTACATGTAGGGGTGCCGGGTAATGATACCTTGCTAGAATGCTATCAGATCATAACCTCGTCTTGCTCTGGGTGAAGTGGTCACGGACCCGGGCCCGAATCCCGACTTGGGGGCAGATTTATGACTTCTGGCGCATCTCTGCTAATCAGCAGAGATGCGCCAGACGAGTTGCGACGCATCTGCCCACCCGTGCGCCACCACTGATGCGCCGCATTTACAATGCGGCGCACCGTGGCACTCGGATGGGCAGATGCGTGACGCATCTCCAGTCGGAAATGCGGCGCATTGCTGGAGTTGCGTCGCAAGCGCGACACAGCTCCAGCAAGGCTCGGGGGTGCCCCATCCCTAACATGCTGCGTCAATCCCTACGCCTGCTTCAAGCAGGCGCAGGGATTTGACGCAGCATGGCTGGAAAAGTGACTGAGTGAAATCTTGTAGATTTCACTCAGCCACTTTTCGGAGGCGTTCCTGCGCCGGAACGCACCCCCCTGTGAGGGTACGCCCACATGTGGCGCAAGCTTTACAACGTGACGCATCTCCCTAGATGCGTCACGTTGTAAATCTGCCGCAGCATGGCGCTGGCTTTGCGCCGCCGCTGCGTCACAAAATTGACGCAACGGCGGCGCAAAAGTGACGCACAGGGCTTATAAATCTGCCCCTGTGTGACTGTGCCCGGAGGAGATAGAGGACCAGGTGTTTCACGCAGCAGTGGGCACGTCTATCACGCAATACTTTGGGGGTAACGAGGGGACCGCCTCCACGCCCTTAGTGGAATGGGACGCCTTTAAGACGGTGATTCGGGGCTGTAGTATAGCCGAGATGGTGGGAGTGCGCAGGGTGCTATCAGCAGAAGTGGGGGAGGCGGAACAGCGCCTGCGGGATATAGAGAAAGATCGTCCTGGGAGGCCTGAGAGGCAGCAGGACTTCGCGGAGGCAAGGGAAGCAGTGGCAGGACAGGTGGAGCGATTGCGCTGCTTTGACTACAAGGCTTATATCACCCACACCCATGTCAAGGGAGATAAGTCCTGTGCTCTCCTGGCCTGGTTGGCTAACCCGTCGTGTAGACGAACGCCGGTATTGGAGATCTGAGATGACCGGGGGAAGTTTGTTTTACTCAAGAGGGCATAAACAAGCTGTTCTATGACTTCTACAAGGAGTTATAGAGGAGCAAGACAGCCCGAACGGGGAAAGACCTCTATAAGTTCACGCGCGGGCTCCAGTTTCCGCAACTAGATGATGAACAGGCGGAGGTGTTAGGCAAAGATATCGAGTTATGGGAAGTATGGGCGGCTATTAAACATATGGCATGGAATAAAACACCGGGGACAGACGGCCTCCCGATCTAATTTTATTTAACCTATTCTGTGCAGCTGGCTCCGCACCTGGTGGCACTTTATAATGAGACGAGACGCTTGGGTGATTTCCCCGTATCCACCTGGTAAGCCGGTATGGGACAGGGCGGCGTATCGCCCACTCTCCATGCTTAATACGGCCTATAAGATACTATGTCACATCTTGGCCACTCGGTTATTGCCACACATGCCGACTATAATCCATCGGGATCAAGCCGGCTTTATACCTGCTCGAAATACGGCCTTAAATATCCGGTGATTGCTACAGGTACTCGAAGCGGACTCTTACTCAAAAGTCACTGCTGCAGTATTTGCCGTTGATATAGAAAAGGCATTAGACAGTTTGGAATGGCCCTACCTGTTCCATGTTATGGCCGGTTTTGGGTTGGGAGACAAATTTATAGCATGGATGGCGTTACTCTACCGGTTCTCCACGGCGCGCGTTAGGACTGGCGGGGTGATATCTGAACCTTGTGAAGTGAGCTGGGGCATGAGGCAGGGATGCCCATTAGCCCCGCTCCTATTTGCACTGGCCATGGAATCACTGGTGGCAAAGGCTAGGACTGGGAGGTACTACCGGGGTTTACAAGTACAAGGGCAGACCCACCATAAAACTTTGTATGCAGATGATCTACTCATGTTCTTAGAAGACACAGAGCAAGCGTTACTGGGAGCGAAGGTGCTATTGCGTGAACTAGGAGCGGTGTCTGGCCTTAGAGTTAATTGGGCTAAATCATGCCTGTTCCCAACAGACGTAAATAGGGTTGGTTCGCAGAATATAGCAGGTGTGAGGTGAGAATATAGGTGCCTCCCATATTTAGGGGTTCAGATCTATCGCGCACAGCCGGATTTACAAGAGGGCAATGTAGTTAGAGCGATAAGAGGACTGGTGGGCAGTTTTGCATTTTGGGGATCACTTCCATTGTCGGTCACGGGGCGAGTTGCCTTACTTAAAATGGTGGCCCTCCCCGTTTACTGTACTATTTTGCGACCCTGCCGATTTGGATTCCGGCGCGGCACAGGTTTTTTATGGGGCACCGGGAGACGCCGGGTCGCCCTGACTTTATTAATGCGCCCACGATCTGAGGGTAGATGGGGGGTGCCTGATTTTGAAACTTACTATTTAGCTGCACAGCTACATTGGTTGACACAGAAAATGGCCTTGAGACTGCAAGGCCCGAAGGAGGAGAGAGGGGGAGCCCCGGAACTGAAACTGCTCTCACAAATCCTACTGGACCTGCCTGTCCGGATTGGTGACCTCCCTGAGGACCTTAAGCCAGCAAGACAATGTTGGAGGTGGAGTTTTAAACAAGCAGGTATGGCAGTGCTGTATGCTTCTGATATTCTGCTCTCTATGTGTGAGGCACTTCCCCACAGGGGCTCCAGGTGGGAAATGAGTGATTGGGACGAGAAGGGTTAACCACTATTGGGGATCTATATGAGGATGGGAACATGCTGCCCTTCCATATATTGCAGGAGCGGTTTGACTTGCGCGGGGGGACTTTTTTCTGCATGCGGTACGCACTGCGGCCATCCGTGCGCACTGGAAGGAGGGCTTGACCGAACCTACTACTTCTTTGGGGCGCAAATATATTGTGACTGCTGCAGGGAAAAATAAGGCAGTCATGTGCCTCTATAAGCATATGACGCAGGAGAAGCTAGCTCCTTTGGATGTTCTTAAGCGCAAGTGGGAGGTAGATGTGGGAGATGTGATACCGGATAGGGCCTGGGCTGAAATAGTAGAACGGGCGTGGAAGAGCACCAGGAATGCTCGTTTTCAACTGGTGCACTTCTATATTTTGCATAGAGCTTACCTCACCCCTGCGAAAATCAAAACATATTTTAATACAGATACAGATGAATGCCCGAGATGTCGAGGAGAGGGAGCGGATTTCCCCCACATGATTTGGGGGTGCCCGCTAATAGCCAGTTACTGGACTGAGATGGTTGCCCTATTGAACGCAGTGACGGACAGAGGTCTGGGACTGGCACTGGGGCCATCTGTCCTACATTGGTTCCCCCATACGGCTAATACTAAGATCACTAGCACGTTTATAGACATGGGTTTACTGCTGGCCAAAAGGGAAATCACAATGCACTGGAAAGCAAGAGGGGCCCCTGGTGCAGCTAGATGGAAAAAATAATTCATCAAACGGGCGGAATGTGATGGGATAGTGCGACTGCAATTAGTGAAGAGAACGGGGAGTGAGAAGGCATTGGATGCGGCCAGGGCATGGGAGCACTTGGTAGGATTACTGAAAGACCCAGACACTGATAGCGAAGATGATACTGAGCCGCTCATGCCGGAGCTAGAGCAGCGCCACAATAGCACATAGCAGCAAAAAACACAGACCAATCTGGTGCATGTAGGATAGACGATCAAGGGATAACAGCACGCACGTACTCACATTCTCAGGCTACTGGACTATCACCTACTATGTAATGCTGATGTTTGTTGATTGTAAGGTATAATATTGGAAGCGTAATGCCTGGGGGGAGGGAGTGGTGGGAGAAGGGGTGGGAGGTTTGTTAGATTAGAATTGTTGGAATTCATGATGAGGCTATAGCGTGTGGGTATTGTTAAGCAGGGAGGGATGTTCTCCTGTAATCTTGTCAAATTTTTCCTTGGTTCACTAATTACGTGATAATGTGTTGATATGTAATTTGGGGTTTCACCATAGAACTTGGAATTGTATGAGTGAAGGGACACTTGAGATGTATGCTGCCAAGACCTGGCACCAATAAGCGGCCAATGTTTTTGATCTGCAACACTAATAAAGAATGTTTAAAAAAAGAAAAAAAATCAAGTCGCGCATGACGGGTTCTAAGTTAGAAATATGGCGACCATGATGGAGAGCAGGGTCAGATACAACAAGTGGATTGGGCCGCTCAGTGCTTACTTTCGGACTTTGAGGAATTTTCAGCAAAGTTTTTCTGAGAAGTTAAAGTTCAGCGCGGCAAGGCTGAAAGAAGAGTCTGAGGAAGGAGCATTGTCATTTGGGAGCCATAGATTTCTACATTCAGACTTAGTCACTTTTATAGATGTCAAAAATCTCCAGCGGGATGAGGCAGAAAACTGTAGACTAAGACAATTCCAGGAGATTGGATAACTTTTTGACAAAAGACCGCTGAACAGGATATGCTGTTGCAGAAAAGAACGTAGTGGGAGCAACCGCAAAATCAGGCTGGCCATGCACCTTGGGTGGATCGACATGCATGTTAGCCCCAGCCTTCACTGGGTTCGCATAGCAGTTTTTAGTCAACATGTTTTAAGTCCCAAGCTTTGGATTTTGGCTATTTGGACATCTTTAGCACCACAACCAAGGGCCCATAACTTGTGGGATACCACTTAGGGGGTTCTGGCCTCACTGAGGCTGGGTCCAGGTGTTGGTCCAAGGTGGTGGGAACTTTTTATGCCCCTGTGGCTCCGACAGGAGGCCAGCAACCCAGCCCTTGGAATTGCTCTAGTAGTCCTGGGTTCAGGTGAAGATATAGGACTCAAACAGCAGGGCTGGCCTCTGAGAGCTCAAGGAAGGGTTCAGGCAGCAAAGCAGTCCTTGCACGCTTTCACAGGGGTATGAGAGGCAATATTCTAGAAAATTATTTACAGTAAATACATCAGTTGGGAGAAATTAAAAAATCCACGTCGTTGTTTAGGTTTCTTTTATTTTTATTCACGATGTGCTCTTGGTACAAAACAGCCAACGCGTTTCGACTCCATAGTCATCAGGGAGGCTGACAAAGGGGGAAACGTGGTGGTGATGAATAGGGTTGACTATGAGGGGGAAGTACGTAGACAGCTTGACAATACCGCTCATTACACTAAACTTAGTAACAACCTGTGCCCTGCAGCCACCACACTGATCAATGGCCATCTACTACACTGGAAAGAGGTGCACTTTTGTCGGATACCGAACATAATTTACTCTCTATCCAGAATCCCAGATACCCATGTATCTATCTTCTACTGAAGATACACAAAAAGCAACCCTTCCCTCCTGGATGTCCGATCATTTCAGGCATCGGCTCCATGACTGAAGCCATGTCTAACTTTGTAGATACCTTCCTCCAGCCCTTAGTAACCAACCTACCATCATTTGTCAGGGATAGCACTGACATTCTGAACAAACTTGAAGACCTAGAATGGGAGGATGGGATGTGGCTCGCCACGTTAGACGTGGTATCTCTATACACTTGCATTAAGAAAGATTTTGGAAGAACAGTCACTGACGTTTTTCTGGACATGAGACAGGCGACCCTGTTTGATCACAACAACATGTTTCTCACCATCATCGATCTCATCCTGGACAACAATTTATTTTTGTTTAACCATACCTGGTATAAACAGGAGCAGGGTACTGCGATGGGATCTAAATTCGCTCCTTCGTATGCGAACCTGTTCATGGGGTGAGTAGAACACACATATGCATGGTCAAGGGCGGCCTCAGAATGGACTAAATATATCCAATTTTGGGGCCGTTACATTGATGATATCATCATAGTATGGACTGGTACAAGAGCTGAGCTGACGGAATACTTTGAATTTCTCAATCAATTTACCAGGGAGATGTCAACATCCTCCATACATTTTCTTGACCTGGAACTTTATGTTCAGGACAATAGAATACACAGTACACTGTACAGGAAGGACATAGGGTAGACAGCATCTTACTTTACACTAGCTCCCATCCTACATCCACGAAGAAGGCTAGCCCATATGGGGAGATGGTACGTATTCGTAGAAACTGTAGCGAGGACGACAAATTTGAACAACACACTTCTCTCACCGTTGACAGACTATACAGGAGGGGGTACGAACAAAATGTTTTGTTTTCAGCTAGAAACCCTGCTAGAAAACTCAGGAGAGAAGACACACTCAAGAACAGTAGCAAGGTCAGGAATTTGAGTAAAGATAGGCTTTCTGTCATTACGACACACTCCACACTCAACCATGAAGTGTTTAAGATACTAGACAAACACTGGCCACTCTGGAAGGGGGCACCGGGAGTGAATAACATTATCTCCCAGAAACCATCCATGACATTCAGGAAAAGCAGAACTATTAGGGACAGTCTGTGCCCTAGCTAAACGGTACTCAAAACACCCTTAAAACAAAGTTGGCTCCACAAACCTCTGGGATTCTACAGATGTAGCACCTGTAACATTTGCAATCTGGGATGTAACAAAACCACCTCTTTCAGATACAACACTGGCACACAACACAGGATACGCCACTTTATCAACTGTCTTACAAATTTTGTGGTATACATACTGATATGTGGATGTAACAAAATCTATGAGGGTAGCACAGTGAGACAACTCAAAACCCACATACAGGAACACCGCAGAGTAGCCTTAAATGGGGATACCACATATGCCTTAGTCTCACATGAATGCAAGAATGGTGTAGACAGATCTAAATTTCGTTTCCATGGCATAGATGTGGCATTGCCGGATATGAGGGGTGGAAACAGGGAACTGACCTTGAGACAACTTGAAGCCAGGTGGATTTGTACTCTTCGATCGGCCACCCTGGGTTTCAATAGTGACAATGAAATGCACTACTTTCTGTGGCCATGCTCCCTATGACCAACTGTATCCTTCATTGCTTTGCTTGAAAACACATAATGACATTAGAAATGCCTTCTCATTGAACCCACTTTCACTCCATATCTATTGCTTCACAGGTTGTGAATGTTTAGACAGGATGTGTGTTCCTTACCCTACTTCTCATAAGATTACTTTTAGCCCGCCTGATCTTATGTTATCACCCTAATACTGCCATTATATCTCTAATTTAGCATTGTCATTTGTGTGTTGTCTAAGAATTTGTACTCCACAATGAATCTCAAGCATTTGCTGTGACTTCTACTAACCTACTGTTCCCCTACACTCATTTTCATCTTGAGAACAGCACCTTTTTCCATGCTCCTAGTACAGTATGCCACTCTAGCATACACTAGTGATTAACATGTTTAAGCAACCTAAATGAGCCTGTCCGTTTCTAGCGAATGTGGAGCACAAACAAGTCCTTAGTAAAATAATTGTCATGTTATTCTTTCCCATTGTACTTTTTGTTAATGCGACTATCTCCACGTTTTTACTGTCATCTGCATATGTGGAGTTCATACATGTCCCAAGTGTAACAGTTGTCATAGACTCTATGTTCCTAACAGTCTGTATTTCCAACCTTGATGTTTCGTACTCTTCACTTGTCACCATTTCCCGTAGCTCTCCGGCTTCCTGCCTATCTATACTTACTCTTCAATATTTATTCCTTTTTGTTTTTCTTCTTCTATCAACCTCCCCTTAATCGCTACTGATTTTCTACGGGGATGTACCCTAGGTCACACAGACAGTATGCGCGTTCATCTCATTTATCTATCTGTGTCGCTTCCGGATCTTCCTACTCTCATTAATTTTACTTGGTTTCACGTTACGTTTTCTTTTCGTGTTCTATTCCCATTAATCTGTTAAACCCCTGTTTTTATCATGCAGTTATTATTTATCCACTTGGGGGCCTGCCCTAAACGTATTATGTACTATAAGATATACTCTTGCCGCACTCACCACCTCACCGGCAATCACGGCTTATTCCGCTCTTGAGAATCAAATTAATTTTTTTTCTCTATTTATTACGTTTAGTCTTTTTTCGCCGGGCTTATCGTCTACCAGGTAGTAGGAATTCTACATGACAGCACCATTACATACGGGGCTTTTAGTGACGGTCTAGCCTTTTCCGAAACTATCGTACTTCGTTACCAGGAAGTACTTCACCACCATTTTCTATTTAAGATGGGCTTTCTACAATTCCCGTCACACACATTTATCTACAAGGACGAACCGGCATTGATGACCTAACCCAGATGGAACCTCATTCTTTTTCAAGTAAGATAACGATCGCTGCATATGCCAGACCCCATTGCTCCTTAAACTAGGTTTTCAGTGAGCTTCTGGTTAAGCGTTAATCTGCTTCGCTCTATCGCACCTTTCCCATAGGAGGTTTTAGATGTTTTTTGGATTAAACGTACCCCCCCGCCCATTACCTCAGACCATTTGGGTTACGTTAACCTTTTTTACTTCTCCCTGTTAGAGACCCAGCTCACTTTGTTCTCGCATGCCTGCTACTTGCCGGTATTGCTTCTTTTTAACATACTCTTAAAGTTAAGTTTTGTTTTACGCTTTTGGGCCACGTCCCTTTGATTTTAGATTACTCTCTTACCTAATAGGGTTGCCTTTTACTAAAGTACCGGACCCCTTTCTTGCTGTCATATTTGTTGTGTTTTATACCTTTTGCATTTTCTTAAATCGTTGGCCTCCGTACCTCAACCACGTATACTATCTTTGTGTCAAACAATGACCCATACTACATGCACTACGTGTGCGCAATTTTTCTGCCCGTCTGGGGGCTACTCAGCAGCACGCTTACACTTTTCAAACTTGAATTCTAACATTATTATTGGCACTTATTGGACGCCTCAACATTTTTTCCAAATACTATGTAGTTATGTATTTGGACACCTAGTTCTCCTGCCTACTTTGCAGCTAAGACGTTAGATCATCCATGGACTCCAGGGGTCTGGCTACTATTTGTCGTTCTTCAGTTAGCGGAAAACAGATGTATATATTTTTTCTGGCCTTACTGGTAATCTATTTATCACATTTGCGCCTTATTTATCAATACCACCCTAGGCTGTTACTCCTTGGAAGCCCGAGGTTCTCCTTTCTACTGTTATTAATGATGGTCACATTTAATTACTAGGGCCTACCCTCTAATACCTTTTCCATCGCGATTGTACTTTTCTCCTCTCTTGTACGGATTTTCCATTTAACTAGCCTTATCTTCTTTCTAGATTACTGAATCCTTACCACGGTTCAGCCCACAGGAGATGGATTTCAGTCTCCTCATTCCTCCAGGACCACCTCAGTCTTACAATTGAGAGGTCAGTAGGCTCCCTTGCTTTTAAGACTCAGTCAGACTTCTGATCAGTACTTTCCCCCGATATAGCCCCCTTTTCTTACTATTTAACCCCATTAGGTATCGTCTACACTTACTACAATCACTACCTGGACCAGACTATTTTATTAACTGTTACTCCCGCCTGAGGCGCTGCCTCTTTACTCACCGTGGTAAGCGCCACTTTTTTTCAATTAGCCCTTCTTTTGCTCTCTCTTGAGATTCTTTCACTTTATTTTCCCTATGTGTGACACCATTCAAGGGTCTTTTTTCACTCTGAATTTTTTAGCTTTCAATTCACCGGTTTCCGACATGGGTCAATGGTTCACCCTCCAGTTTCACCAATGCAAATTAGTATCCTCTTCACCGCCACATGGGTCCCCCTCCTTCCTGGATAATTCTCTACCCCACTGTCTCAAACCTCTTACCACGGTAGGATGTCACCCTTTAGTTGCACCGTTTTTAACAAAAGACCTTACTACAGCGATCCAATGCTTACAGCTGTTATTCATTGTATGATCCTTGCAGCCCTGAAGAAGCCCTTGTCTGGGTGAAACGCGTTAGCTGTTTTGTACCAAGAGCACATTGTGAATAAAAATCAAAGAATCCTAAACAACAACGAGGATTTTTTAATTTCTCCCAACTGATGTCTTTACTGTAAATAATTTTCTAGAATATTGCCTCTCATACCCCTGTGAAAATCAATATTATTTATGGTCATATGGCAACTGGCCATCTGAGGCGGGCAATATCTTATTTCTTTTTTGTGACTTGTCTAGGCAGTGCAGTCATCTATAACCCAGCTGCTTGCTTACTTTTCCTAAACAGTCCTTGCAGGTGCAGCAAAGCAATCTTGTGGTATACACATCAGGCCACAGCAGCAGGAAATCCTCTGAGAGTCCTTCTGCAGGTCTAGAAAGTTAACTGAAGTGTGGATCTGAGAGCTCTATTTTATACCTGGTACCCTCTTTGAGGTTGTGAGATGTTTCTAGAGGTTTCTCTTTGGAGTGCTTGGATTGTTTTTACTCTCCTGCTATCGTGGCTCCAAGCTGGCTGCAGAGACAATGTGGAGGTGATAAGCGTTTTGTTTGAAGGCAGAGCACAGCCTACTCAGTTGCAAGTGTCGCTGTGCCCAACTTTGCCTCGCATCCTGCCAGCAGATGGCCCATTCAGGCCCATTTAATTCCTCTATTGTGTGACTGCCTGTGAGGAATTCACAAAGCCTGTCAGTTACACCCAGGCATGTGACCTGGGGGGGGAGGAGGATGCAGGCACCTAATGGTTAAGGGTAGGAAAATACTGACTTTCTAATAGTGGCATTTTTAAAATTGCAATTTAAAATCTGACTTTACCATTAAAGAGGGTTTTTAATTACAATTTCAAAAAAATACCAAACATAAAATGCTTATCTGTTTGCAATCAAAAGTTAGCACTTATTAAATGTAATAGGGCACCTAATGTTATCTTGTGGGACAGATAGGCCTTACAGTAGTGAAAAAGGAATTTCAGAGTTTTTCACTACCACGACATGTGGAACGTAAAAGTAGATGTCCAACCTTTTAATTACAATGCACCCTGCCCTATGGGTAACCTAACACATACTTTAAAGGTTACTTATATGAAATAAAAGGAAAGTTTCAAATTGCAAGAAGGTTTTACTGCCTGGCCGAATTGGCAGTTTAAAACTGCATTCAAGCTGCAATGGGATTCATGGGATTATATTTTAAGGCGCTACTGAAGTTGGTGGCACAATATGTGCTGCTGGCCCACTAGTAGCATTTAATTTACTGGCCCTGGGCATATGGTTTACCAATCTACAAGGGACTTATAAGAAAATTCAATGGGCCAGTCAGGTGTAACACAATTTTACCATGTTTAGAGGAGTGAGCGCAAGCACTTTAGCACTGGTTAGCAGTGGTAAAGTGGACCAACAAAAACACATTTCAGCAAAAAAGGTGGAGGGTAAAGGCAAAAGGTTTTGAGGTTACCTTACATAAAGGGCCAAGCCCAACAATATTATTTTGGTTTTAATTGTTTTAGTAGCAGGTTGTAGTGTTAGTTGGCAAATAGGTCTGAGGTGTTTTAAATAAAATTATTTTTAACTATGTTTAATAAATATAAACTGGATTTTTTTAAAAGTTTGTTGCAGTTTTATATGTATTGTTTACTGATTGTTGATTTTTGTTAATAAATAATACATATTTTTTTTGAAACAATATTTATTAAGAAATTGGTTATTAATTTTGAGTTTGGGTTTTTTAATTATGTGTTGAAATATTTGAATATTTATTATTTAAATTAATCTTTGTGTAATGTGTAGGTATATGTAAGTTTTTATAGATTTTTCATTTTATGAATGTGGGTTTGGTGTGGGTGATTTTGTTATTAAATCATACATTATTTTTAGTGGAATGTAGTTTTTTCTCCAAGTCAAAAATATTCCTGAGTGGTCAAATTCGGAGTCCCACACTCCCCCAAACGGGTTAGGTTTGGCGCATGCAAATTGTACATAGCAGCCTCCCAAAATCCATGATTTTCCCCAATGTGGTTAAGTGTGGAGAAGAAATAGTAAATCCAAAACTACCATAGTCACACACTTACTCCAATGTGGTTAAGTTTGGAGGGGGAATAGTAAATCCAACCCTCCTTAAGTCCAGCTGTTTCCCCAATGTTAAGAACAAAGTCCTGTGCACACGTTTCAGGGTTATGTGGTTCCAGTGTAGGAACCGTTACTTGCGTGTTCTTTGTGTAACAAGAAATATGAGAGTTGACATCAAGCAAATCTTTCTGAAGATATTTATGTATCAAACCAAATCAAATACAGAAATGAAAACCAGCCGACACGTGTTTCGTCACAACGTGATACAATTGTGACTCTTCAGGGCTGGGAAGGACAACAAAGCATAAGGTATAATAAACATAACATACAATAAAGGCAGAATTAATGCAAAAAACAAAATCAAGATGTTCAGGAAGTGGAAACAAGACAAGAAAACAAAATGTTAATCTAAAGTATGAACACCCCTGATGTCGTGGATACCCTACGGTGTGAGGCATATAAAACTGTGACTCTATAGTAGACAAAGTAATAATGACACGCTATCACCACATAAAATAAAGTGGATACGAAATGGGTAAGACAAACGGAAAATATAAAAGTGGACAATCTAAGAAGCACGTTTTCAGTATAGTGTCAAGCGCATGATAGAATCTATACATTGCTTACTACAAAAAACGACCATTCGCGTTGGTGCAGGAACCGAGGTAAGCCTCTACACTCGGGCCATTGATTCTATGGCAATCCTTTCTCGTTAGATACCCCGCCCTTAATACTCATCTCTCTTACAGGTCTCCTGCTCACACGGACTTGCACGTCCGGTTTTGGTGTTTCCAGACTACCTCTGGAACATGTAGGGAGGACGACCCTTCCCTTCCTTTCTGATCCTTACTCTCAGATGTACCCTTGTCCGCACCTGGTTGAGTTACTTTCACCGGGACTGCGGTGAGTTATTTTCCCTTAGGCACTGTCCGCATTTTGTTGTTTTTACTATCTCTCCGTTTCATTTTGCACCGTTCTTCTTTTACATTCCTCTATTTGTTCCCTTTTAGACACTTGCTCCAAGATTCCCTTTTACAGGTATTTCTTTTATTTCCTAGCACTGCGTCCGTAACTCGATCGCATGCTATACTGAGACCACTCTACCACTTAGGTTGTGACATACGGGTCCCTCCCCCTTTTTCACCTTCTTGCTACTTTTCTCTACGACTCGTCCTACGATTTCTTTAAACAATCTGTTTTTAGTGCTTTTCGCTGCCCCCACCACAGCGCCTTTTTCTGTCTTCTTAGTTTCTGATTCCGTCACTTACCTTTATTTTCATTTCGCATGTATCTAATACCTTGGATATATTTTACAGTCATGGTGAATTCATACACCAACTATTTGTTGCGCGTAGTATGTTTTTTACGGAGTTTTTTGTAGTAAACAATGTATAGATTCTATCACGCGCTTGACACTATACTGAAAACGTGCTTCTTAGATTGTCCACTTTTATATTTTCCGTTTGTCTTACCCATTTCGTATCCACTTTATTTTATGTGGTGATACCGTGCATTATTACTTTGTCTACTATAGAGTCACAGTTTTATATGCCTCACACCGTAGGGTATCCACGACATCAGGGGTGTTCATACTTTAGATTATCATTTTGTTTTCATGTCTTGTTTCCACTTCCCGAACATCTTGATTTTGTTTTTTGCATTAATTCTGCCTTTATTGTATGTTATGTTTATTATACCTTATGCTTTGTTGTCCTTCCCAGCCCTGAAGAGTCACAATTGTATCACGTGTCGGCTGGTTTCCATTTCTGTATTTGATTTGGTTTGATACATAAATATCTTTAGAAAGATTCGCTTGATGTCAACTCTCATATTTCTTGTTACACAGAGAACACGCAAGTAACGGTTCCTACACTGGAACCACATAACCCTGAAACGTGTGCACAGGACTTTGTTCTTATCGTTACAGTGTGGGTCCTCACCCACACACTTGCAGGGGTTGTTTTGGGTTTGTTTTCCCCTAACCTGTCAGCACCGTATGCATTTGTCAAATGTGTAATATCAATTGCGTACCTGCCTGAGCGCCATTTTCTTCCTGTCTTTAATCTAACCCACTTTCGAACTAGTGTGTTTCCCTAATATTGTTGATTTTGCTATTTATATACATCTTTTCACACAAAAAAATGATGTAGTTTATTGTACGAATTTTTATTGAAGTTAGCACAAATTCTATTTTTAAGTACACTTTTGTAATAAAAAAAATCAACATATGCGTTTTGCAAGTATATTTTGCAAGGCTTTTATACACGTTCACATTTATATTGTGGTTAATATTTTTAACACAGAAAGTGTTAACATTTCTGTTTTCATTTTTAATGAATTCAAATACTGTAACTAAATTAATTTGCAATTATATGAAGTATTTTTTAAGATATGTGTAAGAAAACAGGCCATTACTTCTGTGGCCTGCACAAGTATTGGGCCCACATTTGCCCTCCACTGGGAACAAAACCTCCCACTGTAGTACTTGACTCTCTCAGGCTAGTGGAGCAGAGCAGTCCAAGGCATACTCAAGGGCGGTAGTGTGGGCTAGTAAACACCATCCACTGGCATGCAATAATAATACTCAGGGGGACATTCACAAGTATCCATCTTCGATTTAACGGCACTTTAGCGCAGCCAAAGTCGTGATAAATTTACCTCCCCATACACAAGCCGGTGCAAACTGCCGACAGCACCACTTTTCCCGCGTTAACATCCGCAACAAGCACGCCACGGATGACCCCGGTAACTACCGCTAATGAGATGCAGAGTAGGCACAATATTCTCAACGTCCAGCCAGATCTGCGATAAGAACACAAAACAGGAGGTAAGGCGCCTTAACAGCAGAGAATTAACACCTGCTCAGACCTGTGCAAACTGGCAGTGCTGCGGAACAGTTACCGGCTGAGCTTCCGCCTTGCCTACGTCACCTGCATCCAGCCCTGGTTCCACTGGCGAACATGCACATTCGAGTGTCCCATGGATGTCTGCCTATCCAACACAACCGTAGATGAATTGTACTATGACTTGTGTGTGCGTCCCCTGTTGCATCACGAACAGGAGTGCAACTGAGACAACCGTGCATGGGATGCCTTAACATACTCCATATGTATTGGCAGTTGTGCATGGGAGACTGCACAATTCCTCGTGTGCAGTGACCACATCGAGGCGCTCCCCTGTTGGGCTGTGTTGCGGATTGGTGAAACGGTGTGGGCTGAGCACACCTGCCCAGACAAGTTAATGGATTGGCTCACCCTGGTGTTCCTTGAACTCGACAACGATGTACTATTGGAGCACAATGCACATGAAGCTGCATGGGCATTCATGATTTCATTTAGCCTTCTCCCTTTGAGGTGGGGTGCCTTTGAATTGAGTGCTTTTCGGGGGCTGATTTGTTTTTGACTTGGGTCATATGTGCTTTCAGACAGATTTTGTGACCTGGTGCATTGTGCGTCTTCTGCGTGTATTGTACGGCATATGTTGTGGGTGCACGTGGAAATGTCAGAGTGTGACCTGCTCCTTTATGGATGTGATCCGCACTGGGTCACCTACATGTCGAATCGTGGGGCCATGTCATGTTTTTTTGCTGCCGCCATGCTATCGGACATGCAGTGTTACTTGCATAGTCGGTGTGGGTCACAGAGCCGCTGCTTTGCTTGATTGAGCACATGGGCATGGGTCGGTTGTGTTATTGGTGATAGGGAGGTGGGCTCCTTTGTGCACATTGTGGGCGGGGCCTACTTGGTGTTTCTATGTGTGCTGCAGTGTACCAAGGCTATCAGTGACATGTTCCAGGATCATTGTGGGTGTGCAGTGTGCTACACATAATTGTGCATGTGTGCCATTGTGCCCATCTCCCCCGTCCCCCCAGTCCCTGGTCGTTACTCACCCTGTTGCTGTTGGGTTAGGTCGTATCGAGCTGTGTCCAGGGCCCCAAATCCTGCCACCGTCTCCACACTGCTGACTGTGGCCAGCTCATCCAGCTCCTCCTGTGTCGCAAGACTCCCACCTCCTGTCGCCGTTGCTGCCGTCCTGTTGGCGGCCAGTTTCTGTTTGGTTTGGCTGTGCACTTCATGCCAGCACCTCTTGACCTCCTCCGTTGTCCTCCTCGACACTCCGACTGCATTGGCGTTGGTGACGATGGACTCCCATATTTCCGTTTGGGTTGCCAGTGCTGCAGTGGAGGTGCTGAACAGTTGTTGATGGTGTTCTGTCACCTCCGTGACGATGATCCGGTCTTCCTGCGGACTGAACCCCATCTTCCTCTTCCTCTTCTCCTTGCCCTTCTCTGAACACGGAGTTCCTGGCTGGCCCTCCGTGGGGCTTGTGGGGTTCAGCTTGTCATCTGCACTTGGTCCAGGTGCATCTATGGTGCTATGCAGTTTGAAATTTTCTTTTTCTTTCTTTTATAGTGCATTTTCACCACCAGACGCGTGGAATTTGCAGGCCTGTGGCTGGTTTTCACTGATTTTTGCACCACGATTGGCCTCATCGCATGATTTTTTGCGTTTGCATTTTTGCGGCATGGCGTTGATTTTCACGCTGACATTTGATGCGTTATCTGGTGACTATCGCATGCTACTGCCGTGTTGTGAATACTTGTTTGGCACTGTGTAATTTTCCCGCGTTGGGCTGCGATGTTGAGAGTTGCATTAAGCAACTCTTGCGGTAGTTATCACACGTTCTTGTGAATATACCCCTCAATCAATAATTGTCCAGTCTGTGCTTTTCTTTTGAAAAAGGAAAAGTACATTTATTACCCACACACTACGCAATACCAAGCAGTAATTTACAAATGTACACAAGGTTGGTGGAAATACCTTTGGTAACAGTAAATTGGATCGCCAAAGTGTCAATGTTGCCACATTCCAAGATTAGGATCACATATGAAGGTAACATCTCATTACATCACTGACTCCAGTAATTATTATCCCTCTGCATCTATTATGACTAGTCAAGCTTTGCAAGTATGTGCCCACATTATCAGCAATAAAGCATGACATCCTGGCTTTTCCAACTGTAAGTATGGCATCCCCTTATGCGTTTATCACTGAATAATCAAGCATTTCAAAAAGGTGCTCACATCATCATTTTTTTTTAAACTTGCCTTTTATTCATTATTGCTCAGATATCACATTACATGTTGGCCCATCAAGCGGCGAAACAATGAAAAGAGAATCATGACACCTTACGCACCAGGTAGGTAGTACAGGATTTCAGAGCGGCCTCAATGTTCATCCATGTGCTCAGCTCCCAAGCAACAACTCCCACAGAAAGGAATTATGCACAAAAGAAAAACAAATGTAACAATTTAAAAGCATAATAAGAACTTGGCAGTGACAGGCAGTCAGGCAGTCTTACCAAAAAAAGGAAAACTAATAGATCCTCGAGTAAGGAACAAGTATGGATGTGTGGGAAGCCCCCCAGTCTCCATGGGGCATATCATCTGAGTTGGGGGTAAGCACAATTTCTGCACGGGGTAGCAATGAAGAGCAGCTTAATCTGCTGAGATAAATATATATGTCAGCGATTCCATAATAACAATTAGGGGTCTGTGTAGGAAACAAGCCCACTTCCATGCCCTCAACCTTACCCTTTGTCCTGGACTATCCGCAGTCTGCTCAATCCCCAGCACTCCTTCCAGCACAGTGCACACAGTCATAGACTGTAAACCAACTCAGTCAGCTAAGCAAGGATTCATCCTCTGAGGTCAGCGTTGGAGTAGCAAGGTCTGCAGAGAGGCCACAGCCCCCTCACCTGATCCCACATCCACCAGTAGGCCCTCCAACATATCTACTACCTACACTTCTGACTACTCGTAGCACACGCAGTACCTCTCGCCAATAAGCCTGAAGTCGGGCACAATACCAGGTCATATACTGAAGTGTTGCAGGACCCATACCACACAGGGGGCACCGGTAGGGTGCACCAGATCAAATCTTGACAATATCTGGGGAGTTGGATATGTGGGATGCAAGTAAAAAACTGCATATTAAAACGTGCATTACTAGTCACCTCCCGGACCTGTGAAAACGCCTGTTTCCATTCACCCTCAGTGAGCGGCGATTCTTCTGTCCTGGATTTTTGACACATCAATCCTACAATCCGCCTTCAGGGCATTTTATATGTAGGAGTTCAGTCTCCTAGAAGAGCCCAGATTGAGCAGCAGCGCCAAGGTTTGTATTTTCCCTAGTTCGTCCAGGAACGTGGTCCATATCTTGCGAGCTGTGTGCAATAATTTCGCATACTGTAGGAAATGGCCATCCATCACATGAAAGCACTCCTTTGCCTCCTTAAAATAGAGGAAAGTCCCATTGAGGTACAAGTTCTCAGCATTTTTGCATCTACATTCATGCCTCCTCATGATGTTCATGATGGACTGTATTTGATTGAAACCCTGGATCCATCGGAGGGGGAGCAACTAAACGTATGGGGCCCTATGCATGACGAGGGTACCAGCCCCGTCCCAGGCCCCATGACCTGACGGACTACAAACAAACAATTTGAGGGAGTCCAGGAGCCCATCATGAGGTATCTCAGGAGCTCTGCCTCCACACCCCAGTCCACCAACAGTTCCTTCTCTACATTGGGATCCTCAGGGCACCACTGCACTGCATATTGCAGCAGCCCTGCAAGATAATAGAGACCAAAGTCTGGGAAACCCAGGCCCCCCGAATTCATATCCAGTTTGAGCACCTCCAGTTTCTCCCGGCCCACACCAAGGAGATCAGGAGACTATGGGGCATATTATCAAGCATGGTGTTAACATTATCGCCGCTTTAGCGGCAGAAAACTGCAGCTAAAGCGGCGATAATGGGCTTGATAATATGCCGTAGAGAATTCCCATAGCAGCCCATGTTGACACCAGAACATGGGCTTCTATTGGAATTCTCTAACACATATTACCAAGCCCATTATCGCCACTTTAGCGGCTGTTTTCTGCCGCTAAAGAGGCGATAATGTTAACGCCGTTTCTTGATAATATGCCCCTATTTAAGGTATCAAAGGCAGATTTCGGGATACAACATAAGGAGTTCTGGAAAGCGTAAAGGCATCAGGGAAGCATTACAATCCTCGCCAAGGCCACTCTCCCCATGACTGAGAGGGGCATGTGGTTCCAGAATCGAATAAACGCCTCCAGGCCCATGATGACTGCTTCCATATTCAAGGTGCTCACATCATCATTAATAAAAACATTGCATCCTCTCAGGAATATGGATCACTGTTTGCATTAAAAAAGCATGGTAACTCATGAAGCAGAACACTTTGAAAACTGTCAAGAAGAACATCTCATAATAAAGCATTTTCATTATGAACCATATCTCTGTGTCTTTGCTTACCACCTTTAGGTCACAAAACCAGCAGCCACAACCTTGACCCCTAAAGGGGGCTGCACTCCCAGCTATAGGGTACATCTTCAGTCTGAGAAGTGCTTGAAATCTATGACAAAGCCAGGGAAGGTCTACTTTTCTGTCACCCTTCCAACCTAGGGTCAGTATTTTTAATAAAATACTTTGGGCCTCTTTAAGTGGAGATGCGATGATCCTACAACTACCCCTACACTCTTTTGGGGTAATTGGTGGTGGCTCTAACATCTTGGGTCCACCACAAGCAGCAGAAACAGTTTGGTTAATTTCAGCCCTCAGGGACATCTGGAGCACTACTCCGGAAGGTCTTGACTATCCTGTTGGAGTTTTTGAGTTTTTATTTTTATATAGCATAAACTTGACCCAAAGGTATTGGAGCGCTTTACATAAGCACCAGTTGTGTTACAGATGGACACGTTTATTTTGCTAGGCACAGGTAGATTAGGTTATTTGCCAGGAGAACAGGATTTTGAGCGTCCCTGCCGAAACTCAAACCTGGTTCCCCAGCTTCGAGGTCAACTGCTCTAGCCGTTAGGCCACATCCTCCTATTAGTGACTCTGGGTGCTTCCTTTGTTGCACCACGCAGTGCTTCCCTTTTCCCTGTACTTTTTTTGTTTTGAGAGTGCTCGGTCCCACCCATGCATATTTGCATGGGAACCCACTCCTGGCTGCTCTCGGCTGGCTTCTGGCACTGGCAGCACTACTCTGCGCTGCCACAGGAGCCAGCAGTTCCCTTTGCCTGCCTGCGGGCAGGAACTCCTTCTGGTGGTTGCTGCCCATTCCTGCCAGACAAGGGCACGGGGAGCGGGGCAGGCTCACCACGGATGGGGGAAGTGCAGTGCAGCCCCCATCTTCTTCTCCTCATTTGGGCCCTGAAGTTGAGGATCCCTGGCCCGCCTCTTTCTCTCTGTCTCCGGGGGTTGAAACAGAACTACCCATACTTCACCTCATTGGGGTCCCAAAGCTGAGGGTCCCAGACCACCAATCCATAAACTGGCATCAGGGTTGAGGTCCCCAGGCATCCTGAGCTTGGGGGAGGGGGCGATAGACAACACCCTCCCAGGGCCATGCACGCCCCCTCCTAGGGCTTGAAAATCTAAAAGTACTACTTGCGGCAACGTCTGGGCACTGGTTCTCCATCTTGGGTTCATTTTGTTCCTGGTGGGGAGCCCCAGTTTCATTGTGTCTAAGGCAATTACCTGTGCATGGAGCCTGTCCCACTGGCTCCCTGTGCCACGTGTTCTCCTTTTTTTTTCTTCTTGGGCTTCCTTCCTCCTTGGTGTACAAGTCCATTTCTTTCCACCAGCCATTCTTCGAGGGCCTTAGGGGACCAGTTTCCCTGGTCCTGGGGAGAGCCCCACTGGTCCTGGGGGCAACTGTAGTCAGAGTCCTTAGTCCAGATGGATATCAGGAGGTTCCTCCTTCCAGCTGTCCATGGATTCGACCTCCAGTACCAGTGTCCAACAGAAAATCACTACCAGAGAGAGTTGTCCACCTTGCGCAACACCTCTTAAGTGAGGGTGGAAGGTTCCAAAAGCAAGGCCCCTCTGGCCTATCCTTGGGTGTCACGTCGTCTCTCTGCCCATGTCACAGCCTTCTGGGACATTCCAAAAGGGTGTCACCCAGGAGTCACTAGTCATATCTCCTCTGGTGGCCTCAGCTCTGCCCCCGCCAACATCACTACTAGGGCCTTTCTCACTAAGACTTCAAAGGTAAACCCCCTAATGGGTTGGCTCCAGTTGTCTGGGTTTACTCCTTTGTTCAGTGGGCTTGGGCTGGCCCATCCCTGATACAGTATGACAGCTGATTAATTGATGCATATCATTCATCCACACCCTTTTCCTCCTCAGGAGCTGAGTCAAGCACTGTTTATGGCTCCCTTTGATGTGGAGTGGCATTTTTTCCTGCTGCTGGAGAGAAATGTACCTAATTTGGCACAGCAGGGTGGCTAAAGACCGGGGATCTGATCCTGAGCTGAGTCTGAGAAATATGAAATCCTTAATGACCCATAAGCTGTACAGATATATTTTTGGAACTCTCATATTTGAGTTTGGCATACAGATTCTGACCCGGTTCGATATGTCAACTGTCTCTGTAGGCCATAGGAAAGTGGAGCTGCACTCTAAGGCAGTCATCCCCCTAGGTATACAATGTAGTGTCACTGCAGAAAAGACAGTAATCCACACTGAATTTTCCTGTGAGTGTACACTAACATTATGAGGCCTACCCAGGTCAATATCCAATCCTGCACAGTTCCTTCTGCGTCAGGCTACCTGTGTGTCGTTACCAGGCTAAGTACAACAGGAGTCTCTGACGTGCAGCCATCACCCATGTGCACACACATGTGCATATGTGTTCATGTATAACCAGCCAAGTGCTCCTTACCATTGCTGCATCTCAGCAGGCTTATCTTAAAAGTCGGACACTGGCAATAAAAATGTGCAGTTCATTTACCATGAGTTGATCGTGAGTGAATCACCGATTGTGAGGCTCACCCACAGTAAAAAAAAGCAAAAAAAACAGGTGATCACAAAGCAAGAATCCTGACAGATATAATGGGAAGAACATCTCACCTTGCAATATGTTTTCAAATATATTAACATTTTCCAAGTGTTTTCTGCAGATTTTCAAACAGAAACATATTATTTGCCTTTATTTAATTCATTGGTTTTCATAGTAACAAAGTATATTTTTCATTTATTTTTCCACCATTGTTTTTTACCACTTGCTTTATTATGCAGTCTGCTTTGTCATTTTTGGATACCAGTGGCTGTGCTAGTTAGCGGCTTCTCATTGCTATTCTTCGATAATGGTAATTATTGATCTTATTCTATACTCTGTACTTAATATGTCTTCGGGAGGTTGTATATTTTACATTAGGTTTGTATTTGTATGATGATATATTTTTTCAGTTTACATCCGACCTCCATCCATTCCGAAACTATACCCCCAACTACAAGTCTCCGGTCCTGCCAGCTGAATTAGGATGCGACCGCCACCATGGCGGTCGCAATGTCTATATTTTGTATTACACATATCCCTGCACTACGTGGCAAGCATTATGCGGTGCCTGCCACATGGTTCTGGGATATGTAGGGGGTATGGTGTACCCCTTACCACAAAACTGAGGACCAGGTGGAAGGGGGGCCTGCTACCAGCCCCCAATGTCCCTTACTACCAGCATTTTCATGACGGGTAAACCACCATGAAACGCTGTGGAGGGCCAAAGACTGGCTGGGTTGCCCAGTTGAATAAATGAACACAGAGACCCAGTACTATAACCGCTATTGTCGCGGTGGAGTAGGAAAAGAGGGTGCATTGGTCCCCAGCAACCGATAACACGTACTTGCAGTGACCTGGTGTGTGGTGCCCGATCTTCCCCTGCCGGTGCTGGTGATAGAGTAACATTATAAGTGAATCGCAAGACAAGGCTGGATGTTGCGGGGCAGAGAGCATTACGGCTGAGGAGTGGGAGACCTGAAGTCTGTGGGAGGGCTGATCCTAGCGGCGCCAATGAGAAAAAGTCGACTGCCAAGGGTGCGAAAGTGACACAACAGACTAAATTAGACAAATATGCACTGCCAAAGCAAGCTGAACCCTAGCACAGTGACAAGGGGAAACGGATGACTGGATCTGAAGGGGAGCTTCCGGACCCGAAGTTAAAAGATGTCATGGATGCCATCTCAGGTGTGCGCTCCTCCCTAGAACAGAGGATGGACACCATCATGTCTAAAGTGATGCTGATCCAAGCTGACCTAACTAAGACAGGAGAGAAAGTGAAACAGGTGGAAATCGTCACTGCTAGCCTCATGGAAGACGTGCCGCAAATGCAGAAAGATATTAAGGACCTGCAGGCCTTTCGTAAATTTGCAGAGGATAAGTTGGATGACTATGAAGGATGCACCAGAAGAAATATCATGAGAATTATAGGTCTGCCGGAGAGGGCGGAGGGTCCTGCCGCGGACTTATTCATGGAAGAACTCATACTTAAGCATCTTCAGCCTAAGGGGTTGTCCAAATTCTTTGTGGTAGAAAGGGCGCATAGAGTTCCTGGCGGAGGCACTAAACCTGGTGCGCCTTCCTGCCCTATGTTGGCGAGACCTTTAAATTTCAGGGACAGAGATGTCATATTGCAGACTTCGTGTATGGGCCCCCCCTTGAAGTATGAGAATTCGGAGATCTCCTTTTTTCCAGATTTCACCTTGAATGTACAGCGACAACGGCGAGACTTTTTAGAGGTGAAGAAGAGATTTAGAGACAAAGGACTTAAGTATGCCATGTTATTTCCGGCCCAACTCCACGTCGAAGCAGATGGCAGGGTCTGGTTCTTTGATGTCCCTGAGGCGGCTGCAGACTGGATTGAAGGTTAGAGAGCCGCGAGAGACCATACGGCCCGCTAAGTGGTGGATTGGGCCAGTTCATCTAATGGCTCAATCTGATGAGTGTGATGCTGGAGGCTGATCTTGGCGCCTCGCCCGGCAGTGCCTTCAAACTGACGCAGTGGCTGAATTTATGTGATGGACAATGGTTTGACAGCATTGCTTGATTGTCCTATATGTCCTTTATGGTGTTGGATGGGCCCCTCTGGCAGGACACATCGCTTTTTGGAATTAAGGAGGTGGTTGGGGTGGCGGAGCATACACCTCCGATTCCATTCTACTTTTAGTTCTAAGTTTGGGTGACAGGCACTCTGCATAGTTGAAACATGGGTGGTTCCAGGCCCAGAGTGCAGGGGAGTAGGGAGGGGGGTTGTTGGGGTGGAGTGGGGTTATTTTATGTTTTGTTAGAGAGAGCGACATTGCACATTGCTAAAAGAGAGATGGGATACACAATCTCTGAACATACACATGGGGACGCACTGGGATAAGACCTTTAAGCTCCTAAGCTGGTATGTACATGGGCTCGGGGACAAAGTAAAGCATAGTATCGTATTGCAGTATATCAAGCGCCACGCTCCGGAGGTGATGCTTCTCCAAGAGACGCACTGTGGTGTCTTGTATTATCATCCTCTACTTACTATTAGTGGGCCCTTCTATTATTTACTTCTTGGTTTAGAATGTTGTACTCTGTTGGTGCTTTTATTACATGCTATTCTGTATTAGAATGTCAGGCACAGAGGATCAGAATTCTTATGTTCATTTTGTACTGATCCTCTGAGCCTGTTGGACTTGTATGCTTTACCTGCATTAAACTATTGGAGAAAACTACCTACTTCGTCTGCCTTCTCAACTTTACACGCACCTGGTAGGTAACTCCTGCAAGGCCATGAACAGATGGGGCTACCTGCTGGTGGCCCACTCTGGTTTTACCACGGGTTCCAGGGGAGTGGGTATCCTGCTCCGAAATTCCTTTCCGATGTCAATACAACACACATGGACCGATGGGATGAGTAGATGTGCACAATTTCCGGGCAGTGGGAGGGTAAGGCAGTCACGCTAGTATCAGTGTATTTCACGCCGGGACTGCAGGGCCAGTCCATCGCTGACCTGGGTAAAATCGTGTTGTCGTTCCCAGAAAGCTGTCTGGTTGTAGGAAGGGATCTTAATACAGTGGTGTTGGGATCTCTGGACCACTGTCCCCCCTACCATCAGTCCCTCGCAGAGTTGGATCCCAGACTTCATTGAAGCCATGGGCCTTGTGGACACATGGAGAATGTTCCACCCAGAACGTATCAAATGCACTTTCCATTCCGGGTCTCACAATAGCTTATCCCGTATAGACTACCTTCTCACTCCGGCGCCCCAAGCGGGGAACATTAGGGAAATCAGACACGTCACCCGAGGCATATCTGATCACTCCCCACTATGGGCAGAAGTGGTCATTGGTGAGAGGAGAGTGGGATGGGTGGTACTTCAGAAACCCAGTGGTCAAAGACATGGTAGCAACAGCTATAGTACACTACTTTCTAGAGAATAAGGAATCAGTGAGTTCATCCCAAACCCTATGGGAAGCCTTTAAAACTGTAGTGCTTGGTCAGGCACTCTCGTTAATAGCAGGGGTGCGGAATGAAAAGTCGAAAGAACTAACTCGCTTGGAAGATGAAATCCTCCTCAAGGAAGAAGATGGCAGGGAACCAATGACACAAGACAGACTTCATGCCTTGAAACTTAAACGAACAGAATATAAATCCATAGTAATGGACATGGGTAGAGACAGAGAGGGTAGGCTCTATGACCTAGGGGCCTAGTCTGGAAATCTACTGGCATGGCTGGATAAAAGAGAACAGGTGAGCAGACTGGTTCCGAAACTGCTGAAGGGATCAGGGGAAGTTATAACTGACCCACAAGAGATCGCTAATGAGTTTGCGAATCACTATCGCTCCATATATAGCGCGAGCACTTCCTTTACAGAAGAGGACTCGCAGGCTCTTATTAGAGACATAAAACTTTCCTCCCTAGACATAGATGACAGAGACCTGCTAGACAGCGATTTTACTAATGACGAGGTTGCTCAAGCAATTAGAAGCCTCCTATCTGGTAAGGCTCTGGTCCCCAACGGCCTGCCAATTGCGCTTTACAAGCTGAAGCCGTATTTACTTGCCTCATACATGTGAGCCATGTTTGAAGAAAGCCAAGAATCGGGGCTGCTCCCTCTAGATCAACAGGTTTCCACATTGGTCACTATACATAAAACTGCCAAGTCCAGAGGCTCATGCTTATCTTACAGGCCCATCTCACTATTGAATTTGAGCCCAAAGTACTCGCAAAAATACTAGCCAGTCGTCTGCTCCAGGTAAAAAGCAAACTAGTGCACCCAGACCAGTCGGGCTTCATGCCTCACCATAATACAGCTTTGAAACTAGGGAGACTGCATGGTGTGTTGGAGCACCAGGGCACGTTTCGGGAAGCTGCAGTCGTGGTCTCGCTTGATGCCGCGATGGCTTTCGATACCATAGAGTGGTCATATTTGTTTGCAGTCTTGACCAAGATGGGATTTAGACCTCATTTTATCAGGTGGGTACGCCGTTTGTATTCAGAGCCCTTGGCACAAGTGGTCGTTAATAATAAGAAATCCGGTGTATTCAAACTAAGCAGGGGGAAGCGACAGAGGTGTCCGCTGTCTCCCCTCCTCTTTGCTCTTACCCTGGAGCCACTAGCGGCATGGATTCGGGGAGACCCAGTAATCCGGGGACTAAAGTGGGCTGACTTTCAATACTTGTTTCCCCTTGACCTCCCAATCTTGCACTGTAACAGGACTGCGGTTACCCGTCTGTTAGGGCGGGGCCGTCAGGGGCAGTTAGCATTCTAGTTGTTCTCTCTTTCCTCACAATAAATAGCGCGATGCTTCGACCGCACAGCGGGCGTGCCGAAGGCGCTCCAAAGGCAAGCCCGTCTGCGCCCGTCAGCATCCCGGAGGTGGCTGGCGCTGGCCACGCTGCTGGTAAGTTCCCTGTTCTTTGTCCTCACCTATGCTACAGTAGCAATAGGCTCCGGGAACTGTGCGAGGGCATGAGGTGCCGCTCCCCCCTGCTCCCTCACCTGGATCCCATCACAGTGGTTTGCCCCTGGTGTAGCTGGGCGGTCTCAATTGCAGAGAAAGGTCTCCTATGCAATCAGAGGGCCCCGGGTAACTCCTGTCCTTGCAAAGTCGGGCAGTCCCATGAGCTCGGCAAACTACGAGCCCTGTTCCTCAACACCCGTTCTATGAGGAAACACGCCCTCAATATCCATGATTTATTAGAGGACATAAGCCCGGATTTTATGTTTTTAACTGAGACATGGCTTAACGATGCCTCTAACCCGGCTATCACAACGGCTATCCCTAATGGTTATCAGCTAGTCAGAAAAACCGCCCCAGGGCACGGGTGGCGGCACAGCCATTATTTAAAAAAATCATTGTTCATGTACTTTTGTTCCTGTTGACGTCGCCGGAGCTGAAACTCTTGGGTTCCATCTGGTAGTATCTCCCCATGACTTGCTGACGGGTATTCTAGTATATAGACCCCATGGCCCCACCGGTATGTTCCATGAGTCCATCAGCAATGCAGTCTCCCACTTGGCGATGAAATACATACACTGTCTAGTGTTAGGTGACTTCAATATCCATATGGATAAACCTGCTGACCCAGACGCTATTAGACTAAGGGAATCCCTGGATATTTTCAAGTTGACTCCTTTTATCTAGTCCCCTACCCACGAAAAGGGCCACATTTTGGATCAGGTTTTTTGTACAGCAAACATCGTAACTAGCCCCCCTCCCGCTTGTGTGGTCGGATCATTTCCTCCTTGAGTTCACAATCAAGTGAGAGTCCATCCACCCTAATTCCCATGGGAAGCCCTGCATGGGCAGTTTTAGACCCTTCCACCTTATTACTCCAGAGGCTCTGAGTGAGGCTCTCGAAAAATATCCAATTATCCTGAGCGGCAATCTGGAGGATGACGTCGCCTGCTTGGACAACTGGCTCCAGCTCCGAGCAACGGAGCTTGCCCCCCCCTTCCTCCCGTTCAGCTAAGTCCGCGCGTGTCTCTGCTCCTTGGTTCACGTCAGCCCTCAAGAATAGCAAGAGCGCCTGCAAGGGCCTAGAGAGAGTGTGGCGTAAAAAGTTCGACCTCAATGATAAACTAGCTTATAAACAAACTCTCAATTCCCATTATAAACGCATTCTTGAGGAGAAAAAACTTTTCTTCTCCTCAAAAATCGAAGCAGCAGATAACAAGAGTAAGGAGATTTTTTAAATAGTGAGAGAATTCTCCTCCCCCAGAGCGGTGGCTAGGACCTTCAACCCCTCTGAGACATGGGCGGGCCATATGGCCTCATTCTTCTTTAATAAAATTAAAAAGATTCAGGACACCTTCTTCCCTCAACTCCCTGCTCTAGCACCAGTTATTGAGCCCATCTCCTGTATGTTACAAAAAGGAAAAAGCCACGTTTTGGATGATTTCCTCAGTAGTTTTTTTTTTTTTTCTGTCACTTTTTTCTTAATTTTTAATTACCTTGAAATTAAAATCCCAACAATGCCTGTAAAATATTGCCCAAAAGAGTACATCACCTGTGTTTAATAGTTCAAAATACATAAAAATAGTCTGAATTGTATCACTGTTAGGACTGAGATTGTATGTAGTTGTGCTGGTACTATCACTGGCAGTGCTGGCAGGGGTAATGGGTGGTGTAGGCTGTCGTGGTCTCCCGAAAAGGGCCCTGTCACTTATTTTTATTTACAAATTAAGCACTGGGGTGGAGCAACTAGAGTAAGTGGGTGGAGCCACTGGTGGAAGTGGGTGGAGCTGAGAGACGTGGGTGTGGCCTTCTAAAAAAATTGAGCACCTGCACTTCATATTTTACAAATTAAGCACTGGGACTTGGCAGCAATTCTCGACTCAAAACTGAAAAGAAAATGGGAAGCTAGTAAACTAGCTCACTTCGAATATGGAGAGATTTGTGGGAAACTCCTGGCATGGAAGACTAAACAAGATCTGGCCAAAGGAATAATTAGTGAGCTGAATTCTTCCATCTCAGGAGTTGCACTTGATTCCCCAGATGAAATTGAAAAGGCTTTTCAATCTCATTTTGAAGAAGTATACCGTGAAGATCTGAATGTTCAAATAGAAGAGATAGAAGACTGGCTGGGCCACACTCTTATTAAAGAGATTCCTGATGATAAATCACGGAATATGGATTTACCGATCTCGGAGTCTGAGATTGGGAATATCATTGATTCGGGTAAATCCGGGAAAGCCGCAGGCCCGGATGGGCTACCTGCGGAATTATATAAAGTTCTAAGAGAAGTTCTTACCCCAGTTTTGACGTTACTATTTGCCCATGTATTTGAAAGAGGAGGAGACATTCCTCCGTCATATAATGAAGCTACAGTTTCCCTAATTCTTAAACCCTCTAAATCACCAAGATCCTGTGATTCCTATCGACCCATCTCTCTGCTCAATAATGATTACAAAATCTATGCGAAAATATTGGCAGAGAGGTTGAATGGGGTAATGGAGTGTCTTCTGCATAGAGACCAAAAGGGATTCGTTAAAGGAAGAGGAATATTTGATCTTATATATAACTTGATAGGAGCATTAGATATAGCTACCTTATATAAACTCCCTTTAGCCATAATAGCGATAGACGCTACAAAAGCCTTTCACAGAGTCAATTGGGTTTACTTACAATTTATACTTAAAAAATACAACTTAGGTAAAAACTTTTGTATATCTGCTATATAAAACACCAATGGCAAGAATTTTAGTGAATGGGAATCTATCTGCTCCTGTCAAGATTCAAAGAGGTACTAGGCAGGGGTGCCCCCTTTCGCCTATGCTTTTTAATCTATACATCGAGCCTCTAGCTGGAAAAATTAGACGAAACCCAGATATACAATCTTTCAGTTTTAAGGGACGGGATAAAAAGGTGGCGTTATACGCTGATGATTTAATGGTTTTTACTCCGGACCCAAATATCTCAATCCCATTGATATCTGATGAAGCAAGAAAGTTCGGGAATATTTCAGGATATGAAATTAACGCCACAAAAACTGAATGTATGATATGGAATTTGAGTACTTGTGTGTACCCAATAAAGAGGGTGATTAGATACTTGGGTATATTAATTTCCCAAAATATTGATGAGATTCCAGAATTAAACCTGCAAAAGATTACTAAGGAAATAGAAAACCCCTTGACAGGATGGGCGAATCTGCCACTAACTCTGATAGGCAGAGTAAATTTAATAAAAATGATGCTTTTGCCCAAGTTAATTTTCTTACAACAGAACATCCCTTTGGCTTTTAATGAAAAAAGTTTAAGATCTCTTCAGTCCAAATTTAATACCTTTATTTGGGCCTCAAAAGCGATTAGAATATCGTGGAAAAAGCTACGTAGGAAAAAGAATAAGGGGGGTTATGCCTACCAGATTTAGTTCTATACGCTAGAGCTTTCTCTTTGAGGGCAGGGAAATTACTTTTGGATATCCCTGATGACTCGGATGTAGGACTGATGTTTAAGGCGATGCTTTTAGACATTGATAATGGAAATCAAGTTTTTCTATATAAATATGGGGACCCGAGATTTAAAAAAAAATCTGATTAAAAGTATTACGGGAATTTGCCGCTACATTGTCAAAGGTCAGAAAAGTTCTGAAGATCAGCTATTTCTGTGCTCTTGCTCCCATCTGGAATGCTCCGGGTTCACCTGGATGGACCAGAGATTCTATGTCAGCTCCCCTGATAGATGCTGGTCTTCGATGTTGGGGACAACTAGTATCAGGAGAGTCTTTGCTACCATGGGAAGAGTTGTCTTCGCTTATGGAAAATAGACTCTCAAAGTTTAAGTATTGGCAATTAAGAAGCTGGCATCAGAACTGCGGGTTTGAGGTGGGCAGAGTAAATGAATTAGAAAATGCACTCTGGAAAAAAATTGGGGAAAAGAAGGAGATATTGACCTATTATTGGCTAATGCTGGACCTGGAGGAAGGAGAATTCAATCGACCGACGGAGTTGTGGGGAGAGAGCTTGCCTGGTGTTCATCTGGATGATATATGGCAAGCATCTCATGACTTCTTGTATACTACGGTGCAGCCTGCATATCTGAGAAGGAACCATGGGGCATATCAACAACAACCGGCGATAATTATCTCTAAGCGCACTTAGCGCTAGGATAATTATCGCCGGCTAGTGTGAATTTTTATCGCTGAGATAGCGTGCTATTAGCAACGCTTATCTCAATAGCGATAAAAATCCCCACGCTAACAGGCTAACGTGAGATTATCGCTGGGAACCCAGCGATAATCTCACGTTACCTTGTTGATAGGGACAGGCAAACTTAGCCATGATATCCTCCTTCCATAGGATATCATGGCTAAGTCAGAAAAATACCAGATGTAAAAAAGCAGCGTTAACCGCGGTTAGCGCTGCTTTTTTTGTCTCTAACAGTGTTAGCGACATTCTTGATAATAGGAGAAAAGTCGCTTAGCGACATTTCTCCTATTATTTTACTCTGGAACGCCCCCTTTGCATCTCATTAGAGATGCAAGGGGAAGCGTAGAGTAAAAGGGTGCTAACATGCAAATTTGCCCAAAATGTCTCCATGCTGAAGCAGATGATATTCATATGTTCTTGTAATTGTCCTAAGTTACACCATTTCTGGGAGGAGATAAATAAAGGTATTGGAGATATATTGGGTCTGAATACTCAGGTAAGCCTGCTTTTAGTATTTTTTTGGTATGTTACCAGAGTATAAGCTGCTTTCCAGATGTGAAAATAAGTTATGTTTATATTTAATTTTGTTGGCGAGAAGAGAAATCTGCAAAAAGTGGATAAAGGATGTATCCCCAACCTTTTTAGATTGGGTTATTTCTATAAAATACACAATGAAACTGGATAGAGTTAAACTGGAGAAAAAATCATGAATAACAACAGGAACAATAGTGTAGACTTTTGGGGAACGTGTGAGGCTTGATTGGGTAATCGTGATCCATGAAGATTCTGGTCCAATGATTAAGCCTTTACTCTCTATATACTTTACCTCACTGGTTCTGTAGGGTGCTCAGGATACAGAACAGATATATACTGAGGTTTTGTGTAAAGCATCTCCAATTGATTACAGAGCGCCCCAATTGGTGCTATCTGAGAGGGAGGCCATAGGAGTGATTCTAGCAGCTGTGACTTATCTATTGGCGAATGAGGACTAAAAAAAAATATTAAAAAAATAAATAAAATATGTAGCGCAACTAGTGGCCTCAGGACATGCATCCGCCTTCAACCTCGGTTAGGTCAGTTAAAAACTTGGGGGTGAAAATGGAGGACACTCTAAACATGAAATCACAGATTCAAGCTGTAGCCGGACAATGCTTCTGCCTCCTGAAAATGCTAAAGCAGTTTTTGCTCCTCCTGCCGGTCCCCCACAGGAAAACGGTGGTCCAGGCCCTGATCAGATCCAGGTTGGACTATGTTAACATCCTGTACCTAGGACTACCGGAATACCTACTCACCCGTCTACAAGTGGTTCAAAACGCTTCAGCCAGGGCGATACTCTTACTCGGTCCGAGGACTCGGATGTCTCCCCACCTGAAATCTCTTCATTGGCACCCGATCTGTAAGAGGATCCACTTCAAATCCCTTGTACTGGCCTTTAAGGCCCTACATGACATTGAAGCCCCTTATCTCAGGAGAAGAGTCCAGTTTTACCATTCCGGCGCACTCTGCGCTCTTCGATGCTGTGGCTAGCATGCACCACCGTGTTCTTCCGCTCTCGAATAGGAGGCCGATCTCTTCAGGTGCAAGCTGCCAAACTCTGGAACTATATGCCGCCAACTCTAAGACAGAAGCACGATCTTCTTTCGTTCAGGAAGTCCCTAAAACGTGGTTGTTCCAGCAATAGCCTCCGCGCTGTCTTACTTTAGCTAGCTCTGTCACACCCACCTAGCGCCGGGACACTCTTCAGAGTAGCTGCGCGCTCTACAAATACCCTGGTAACATAACATAACATAACATAACATAACATAACATAACACGTGGGAGGACCCCATTTCTCTATATGCAGACGACATCCTGCTTTATCTTGCATCCCCCAAGCCATCACTCTACTGGATATATTCACCACCTTTTGGAAATACTCTGGGTACACGATCAACTGGAGCAAGTCCCTGATGTATGTCCTTAGTGGTGAGCCACTTCCACTACCTAGAGGGTGTCCATTGAAGGAAGCGAAAGAGGGTTTCAGTATTTGGGAATCTTTATCACCGTAGACGCCAAAACTAGCTACGATCTAAGCCTATCCCCCGCTACAGAGACTAAAGCAAGATGTGGCCAAATGGAAGACCCTACTGCTCTCATTATTGGGAAGGGCTGCATTATTCTAAATGATATCTCTGCAACGTTATCTATATGCGCTCCAGAACTTCCCAGGTCCGGTCCCGCTGAAATATTTTAAAGAGGTGGAAAGTCTCCAAAGGGAGATGCTTTGGGATGATCACCCTCGCATAGCCCTTCCCAAGCTAGTTCTAAGTTGGTATGATGGGGGGATAGGGCTACCAGACATAAGGAAGTATTACTGGGTGGCCCACTTAGCAGCTATAAATCAATGTATGAACCGTCAGTGGGACGACCCAGGTTACAGAATGGATAAATGGTTATTACCGGGGGGGGGGGTAACTACAACATGGCCCTCTATTCTAGGCCTAAGAGATTTTCATTAACGGGACCAACCGGGCATTCAGTACACGTATGGCACACAGTAAATAGAAGCCTGGGGTGGGAACAAAAGCTCACGATGGCTACTCCTATGTGGGACTCGGAACTATTTGGCACCCGGAGAGGTTCAAAGGGGTTTAATAAGTGGGAACAGATAGGGATCACGAAAATAGGGACCTATGGCAAAAGGGAGAAATTATTTCCTTCGCCACCTTGCAACAAGAATACGAACTGGCCAGCACCGAATACTTTAGGTATTTACAGGTGAGACATGCACTAACGTCGCACTTGCAGAAGGGGGTATCCCCCCCGATACCTCCCCGCTGGAAGACAGGTTGCTGGATGGGTACCTACAAACAAAAGCAGTGCTGATTAAGCTGATCAATTATGCTCCAGATCCTCTCAAAGTGATCTGGGGGCGCTAGGGGAACCATGGGTTGGAACTTGATGATGAAGAGTGGCACGAGACAGTGGCCTCCCCGTGGGAAGTTGCAATCTCCTCCAGGTTGCGTCTGGTCCAATTGAAAATCCTCCATAGAATCTATGTCACGGGGACTCAGCTTGTCAGTATGGGAAAGGCGGATGAGGCATGTGCAGGAGGCACTGTGGTCAGGAGGGCACATTTATGCATACCCTGTGGGAGTATGTCTATATACAGAAGTATTGGAAGGGGATACACACCTGTCTAGGTGAGGTTCTCGGACTTGTGGTGGGGATCGAGGCTAAGAGATGCCTTCTAAATGTATGGAAGCCCACAGATTTAGGTAAAAAAGACCGTATATGGGTCACGTTGAGAAAATTCGATTTTCGATCGTGATCGAATTGACCCGCCATTTTGTGCTCCGCCACCATTTTGTGTTGCTCTCACTCAGGCAGCACGACGATCGAAGTCTTTTCTGCTTTTCCTGCAATATTGTGTCGAAATAGCCTTTTGCCTCTGTTTACAAAGCTTGTGTTAGACCAGGCCGAGCACACTAATCCCTGTCTGGTTTTCCTAATCCCTGTTTTAACTATCTGTTGGTTCACACTATTCTCTTCTGACTTTATCTCATCTTCTGGCCTTCGCTGTCCTCCGCTCGTATTCTCTTGTTTCACAACTGTCCTCCAAAACACACAAACATATCTCGCCACCTGCAAACCAGTTACAGACATGTTAATACCTTAACCTGTGGGAGGAGTGGCAAACACAGTTGGAGGAGAGGCTTCTTCGAGTTACTCGATACTTTGTTTTCCAACTTTTCCTATTGGCTCTATCCTATTTTCGAACTATTCTTATTGGCTCCTTTTATATGTTTTAGGTGTGTTCTTAGTTAATGTATATGTCACCTATGTACTATATAAGATTGTGTGCCACGGAGTGAAGTGGCAGTCTCCTGAGAACATACCGTGTGTACTTCTAGGACAACTGTACTAGCTGCAGCTAATAAAATCTGATCTTTTACGCCGACAGAGTGTCCCCGTGTCTCTGTGTAGCTAAGCAGGAGAACCCAGGAGATTAAGGCGTACCCTGCGCCGCCAGGTCCAAAAGGTTCTGGTTCTTCAATTGGCGCCCAACGTGGGGCGGCTTCAGTGGTAGTGGTTCTGCCTGAAGGTCGTGAGGAACCCCGCAAGAAAATTCTGGAGGAATCGCGAGCCACGTCAAGCGACCCCTGTATGTCGAAAGTGGTCCGAAGGTCTTTTTCAGCGCGGTTACTCCTTTCTGACGGCTACTAACGACTGCTGCCCTGACTGCTGCCCTGCTTTGGCCCTTCCTTTGGTGATGTATGGTAAGGCGAGATGATAGACGGGCCTCTGTTGGCGTAAGAAGATGTCCTTAGTTAAGTATTTGGTGGGTCGCTCCCACAATTTTTGTCCTTTGGTTCTTTGTTCCTTTGTTTCTTTGGTCCTTAGATTCGACTATTGCAATAGCCGAAGCCGAGGGGTAAGTGCATTTGTGCTGCGTAAACTGAGTTTTACCCCCTTGATGTTTGTGAACAGTCCGGTGAAATCACAAGATGCCTGGTCTGACTAAGTTTGGAAAACTTTGTTGCTTTGGTTGTAATAGGGATTCCCGGCTTGAGGACTCTTGTCCGATTCCTTCGGTTGGAACTCCCACATATGAGCTCTATTCTAAACATGGTTTTGGCCCCATTGCCTTTAACGAGACATGGACCCGATACACGAAGAAAGATGGTGTTTTAAAATGGCCAGAAAATGATAGTTTCGATTCTGATGTGCTAGATAATTTGGAAGCAGTTTTATTCAAAAGAAAAGCCCGGCCGGCAATGTTTGACTCTTTCCACCTTTGGCGTAAGGAAGCCAAACAGAGAGAAATTAAACAAGCAAAACGAGATAGGAAAGCACAGGGTATGACAATTATACAGGCTGCCCAACAATTCAAAGATGATGTAATGAATAATGCAATGAAAATTTCAGAAAGACAGCATCGTATGGCGATAGATAAATGCTATCCGGTGTTGCCTGTTTCCCCTTCCGATAACAAGAAAGATTTAGAAGAAGATCCCCTAATGTCTCATTTATTGAGATTGCCTCCGCCCTATGCACAAGGTGCTAATGCACCCCAGTTGTTACAGCCTGTTCAGCCACCAGCAGTACCTCCGCCTGTTCCGGCTCTTCCGCCTTTGCCCCTTTAAGTATTACCGCCTCTACCAGTTTTGCCTTTAACTTCAACTTTTTTGCCCTCATCTCCTGATCTTCGATCTCCTTTGCCTTCTGCTCCTCCTGCAATTACCGGTTCTCCTTCCGTTAGTTCGCCTAATACCTTATCCCCTATTCTTATGTCCAATTCTCCATCTGTGCGTAAGCGACTCACGGACACTGTCACTGGTATTTTATCTCCTTTCTTTGAAGCTTTAAATGTGTCTCCGGCTTTTGCTCGAAGACAGTCTCGTAGTCAGTTCCCAGATTCAGAAGAACGAGAAAGGTTGGACTCTCTCTGTCGTAAATGGATCGAGAGGGGTCCTCAGTATAGTGTGTCCGATATTATGTCTACCTTCTCACAATGGAATGCGCCTACGCAAAGATATGTTTTTAATGTAATGTGTGATACTCTCATTAAAGAATGGGAAAATGTGAATTTGAGTTCGATTCCACAGGGTCTGTTAGATGTTCAGGCTGACTTCGATAAAGGACTCGTTGTGGGTTCTAAGGTTGAGAAAGCTGTAAGGACACTTATTACCTTTAGATCCTTATTGTCCTCTCAGACTTTCCTTGATTCCGATCCGTCGGCTAGACTGACACTGAAAAATTATCCCATGAGAGAGGTTCCTCCAGTGTGGAAGGAAGAAGTTGCGGCTCAAGGTAATAATCCAGCTATTCCTGCTCATTTCCAACGTATATGGGTACATGTCCCCTGGAAGAGATCTGAAGTTTTAGCACTTAAACAGACTCTACCGGATCCTCGTAAGAATCCTGCGGGTTATTATAAAGAATTATCACAGATGGTTGATGCTTGCATCATGAATCTAGCTGATATCGATATGTTGATGGGAAATGTAGTCCCACAAGCATTATGGGCTAAGATTCGTAGAGAGAATCATGTTCAAGCATTAGGTGGTGATTGGGCTGCTATAACTGCCGCGGATGCAGCTCAAGTGGGTGGTGCTAAGCCTGATGCTTTGGTTTCAGAACTCCCTGGTAGGATTATTACATTAATGAAAACGTTGATGCCTGCCTTGAGAGTTAACTGCGATAAATTAGCAGCATGCAAACAGAAGAAAGATGAGAGTGTCTCTGATTTCTTTACTCGTTTTGAGGAGACATTTATTGATCACAGTGGTCAAGATATGGCTACGGAGGGTGGACAGCGATTATTTGTGGACAAATTTGTATTTAATTTGTTTCCCGAGTTGTCACACAAATTGAAAGATTCTGAAAGTTAATGGGCTGTTTCTTCTTCTGCCCAGATATTGGCTACTGCACAATATTATGAAAATAGAGATAAAGAAGAAAAAGAAAAGCAAGAGAAAAAGACGAAAGAATTGAAAACCAAGGTTCTCTTGCAACAAGCTTATCCTCCTCGCTATGTTCAGCCTCAGTTTCAACAGCCTCCGCAGTTTCAGAGGTTGTATCAAAAACCTGAGCCATATATTCTGCGACCTTTGTTAGGACCTAATCAATGTGCCTATTGTAGAGAGGAAGGTCATTTTAAGAATAGTTGTCCGGTTTTATTACAGAGAAATGGAGCATAATCTGCTCCACTAGGTCGTGGTGGCCTCCAGTCAGCAAACAGAGGTAGAGGTCGAGGTGTGTTGACTCAAGAACAGCGTGCCTTTCCTCCTCCTAATTCCGTGAATTATTTTGATCAGCAAAATGTTAGGTCTACACAGTACTACAATGAAGACCATTATGTTGAAGGCGAGAATGAAAGTCTTCATGCTAACTAGGACAGCCTTGGACAAAGTAAGGGAGTTGTGTCGATTCCAGTAGATCAGAATGGACCTTATGTTAATGTCACTACAATGAGTGTTTCAGAGCCATTTCTCCTAGATACTGGTGCGATGAGAAGTTCTATCATTCATTCTAAACTCCCTGGGGCACCTTTGTCTGGCTTAACGAATGTATCTGTAGGATTTTCTGGCGCCCCTGTTCGTAATCCGGTTTCTTGCCCCTTGCCTATTTCAATTGGCCCTTATGATATGGAAGCTCCGCTTCTTTTGACGAACGGTTGCGGTGAAAATCTGTTGGGTTTGGACTTATTGAAAAGAATGCATGCTACGATATATTGTTCTCCTTCTGGTGTACATCTTACTTTAGGACAGAAACGGACTTCTCCAATGTATTTGTCCAAAGATCAGTTTCCACCTGAATTGCTTTCTCTCCCGGCAACGCTTTGGGCCACGGGTCCGAATGATGTGGGTTGTCTTGAGATTCCACCTTATGTTGTCACTCTTAAGCCTAATGTTGAATTACCATGTATTCCGCAGTATAGAATTTCCACTGAAGGTAAAAAAGCGCTTCTGGAAATCATTCATGATTTGATTCAGAAGGATGTGGTTAAGGAAACGAGAGGTAACATATGCAATAGTCCTATTCTTCCTGTTCTTAAACGCACTGATCCTTCTCAGCCTCCTGTATATCGTTTCGTAATTGATCTTCGGGAGGTAAACAAAATTGTTGTACCACAATTTCCTGTTGTCCCAGATATCACTGCTCTCTTGACAATGATACCTTCCACAGCGACTTGGTTTTCTGTTATCGATCTAAAGAATGCCTTCTTTAGTATTCCCATTGCAGAAGAAAGTAGGGATATTTTTGGCTTCTCTCTTGGAGGCCGAAGCTTCCGGTTTAAGCGCGCACCCCAAGGCTATTGTGAAAGTCCCTCTATTTATAGTCAAGCTTTAAAATGTCATCTTGATGCTTTTCATTTGCCTTCTGGTGCTGCTCTTATTGAGTACATGGACGACTTGTTAATCGCTGCTGATTCAGAAGATATCTGCAAAAATGTGACTGTTGCCTTGTTACGCCATTTGTTTAATCTGAATCATAAGGTTTCACCTTCTAAACTACAATATGTTCGTCAAGAGGTTACCTACTTGGGTCATCTCCTATCAAAGGAGGGACGACGATTAACCCCAGAACGAATTCAGGCGATTGCGCAAATGCCTGTGCCATCCACACAAAGGGAGGTACGTGCCTTTCTGGGTATTACTTCTTATTGTAGGCAGTGGATTACGAACTTTTCTTTGTTAGCCAAGCCTCTGTTGGCACTCACTTTGAAAGATACACCTCAGCCCCTTTCATGGACTGACGAATGTCAGAAGAGTTTCACTGACTTGCGTGCTGCTCTGTGTTCTGCTCCTGTATTGGGTACTCCCGATTACAGTAAGCCGTTCACGCTCTATGTCCATGAGAGAGAGGGTTGTGCGTTGTCAGTTTTAACACAGCGTTTTGGAGACAAACAGCGACCATGTGCATATTTTTCAGCTACGTTAGATCCAGTAGCCAAAGCATTGCCTAGTTGTCTAAGAGCGACAGCAGCAGCAGCAATTTCTATTCGACAGTCTGCTGGAGTAGTGCTAGATAACACACTTATTGTTATGGTGCCGCATGCAGTGGATACTTTACTAAATAGGACAAAAACACAACATCTTACGAGTGCTCGTTTGTCTGGATATGAGCTGACGCTTTTGGCTAGTCACGTGCACATCAAACGATGTAACACTTTAAATCCAGCTACTTTGTTGCCTCTTCCAGTAGAGAAAGGTGTTCAAGAACAACATGATTGTTTCCTCCGTACTGAGGAAGAGACAAAAGAAGAATTGACTTGAAAGATACGCCGCTAGAAAATCCGGATGGAATTCTATGGGTGGATGGTTCTTGTTTCAAGCTTCCTAATGGAGATACAGTTTCAGCCTATGCTGTTACTACTTTACATACAGTCATGGAAACAGCAGATATCAGACACAATTCAGCTCAAGCAGCAGAACTGATAGCTTTAACGAGAGCATGTGTGTTGTCAAAAGGAAAAAGAGTGAATGTGTACACTGACAGTCAGTATGCGTGTGGTGTAGCGTTCAATTTTGGGCGTCTTTGGAAAGAGAGGGGATTCCTTACTTCCCATGGCACTAAAATACAACATGGTCAGTTGGTGACTGATCTTCTTGAGTCACTTTCTTTACCTGCCCAAATAGCAATTGTGAAGTGTAGTGCGCACAAGAAGATTACTGACGATGTTGGTCGAGGAAATGCATTTGCAGATGAAGTAGCGAAAAAGACAGCGAGAGATGCTACAAGTCGAATGTATGTTGCGGGTCCTGCGAATTGGGTTAGAGAGAGAGGAATGTATGAGAATACAGTAGAAAGTGTAAGGTCGATTCAGAAAGAGGCTACAGAGAAAGAATTGAGAAAGTGGAAAGAAAGTACAGGAATGTTAGATGAGATGGGATGTTGGGTGGAATTGTCTGAGCACCAACGTTGGCTGTTACCAGACGCTTATGTACTACCAGTAGTTACTATGGCACATGGTCCAGCCCACTTAAGTGCGAAAGGTATATGCAAGCTTCTGGCTCCGGTGTGGCAAAACGAAGGAATCCCAAAGTGTGCAGAAAATATAGTGAAACATTGTATTTTTTGTTTGATGTACAATCCGGGAAAGGGAACCCCAACTCCGGCAGGTCACTTTGCTCCTCCGACATATCCATTTGAGGTGTTGCAAATCGATTACATTCATATGGAACGATGCAACAACCTCAAATATGTTCTGGTGGTAGTATGCGCCTTTTCTAGATGGATAGAAGCAAACCCTCTAAAAGACAATACAGCCTATCCACAGCCAAAGTTCTACTAAAAGAATTTTTCCCCAGGTTTGGTTTGCCGCGCATTGTCTGGAGTGACAATGGGAGCGAATTTGTGGGCCAAGTCATGCGAAAAGTTTGTGCGGGTCTTGTTATCAAGCAAAAGTTCCATGCGGCAAACCATCCACAGTCAGCGGGTTTAGTGGAATGCTACAATGGAACTTTAAAACTAAAAATAGCGAAAGTACAGGCTAGTACAGGACTTAATTGGCCCAATGCTTTACCATTGGCTCTTCTATCCACCAGAACTGCTGTACACTCTCATTTGGGACTTAGCCCATATGAAGTGGTTTTTGGGCGCCCAGCTAATACATGGGGAGTCCCTCGCCCTAAGAAATACTCAGACTTGCCATATCCAATGTTGATTGATTACTTGCATGACCTTACAACTAAATTGCGTGTTCTCCATCAACAGGTTCAGAGTGCTTTGCCGGAGGCTTCCACAGACCCAGGTCATTCCATCCAACCAGGTGACTGGGTTTGCATAAAGAATTTCCAAAGGACGATAAATTTGGAGCCCCGGTGGAGGGAACCTCGTCAGGTTTTGATCACTACGAGAACAGCAGTGAAAGTCGAAGGAAAGAAAAATTGGATTCACGGCGTACATTGCAAGAAAGTGCCTTTGCCTCTACCGTTTGATCAGTGGGTACGTAAGGGCATTAGAGACTCTGAGAGCGAAAAGGTTCCACGATTTGTACCTTTTAGTGATGCACGCCAGAGTGGAACATTGTCTGAGAAAGAGGACAACGACATTCTTCAGGAAGCGATAACACCACATCGTCGCTTGAATACGACAAATCCGCGAGCATTGTTCCGAGACCAAACTGCACCTGATAAAGAACACTATAACCTAAGACCTAGACTAAAGAACACTTAAGATTTTTCTCTCTCCTATGTAGTATTCTATCCCGGTTGCAGGGTCACGGTAGGAGTCTTGGTTGCGACCTGAGTAGTGGCAATAGGCCTGCAGGACTTGCAGTGTCATAGGACAGCAGACAATCGTGACTAAGTGATTGAGGAAGATTGCCGTGAGCATCCACTTAGAAAGATGGAGACTACATTAGGCAAAAGAGAAAGAAAGGATAAAATTAATCATTGTAAAGAAATTTATAGTCGTTGTGGTATTACTTTATGTATTATTATATTATTGTGTATTCTTTTGGCGTGTATAAGTTGGATTATTAATGCTCTGCAGCAAAAAGTTGTCTCTCCTTCTACTTCTTCGTCTTCTTCTACTGTCTCTCCACATCTATTTCATACACTTCCTCAACATGAATTCATTAGAAGAACCGAATATTACAACAATTCATTTGTCCAGTTATTACATCAACATCAATTAATGATAAATACAACAAACTGTTGGGTGTGTGGACTTATGCCACATACCGTAGAAAAAGGAATGCCATATTTAGTTCTTCCGTTCTCCTATGAAGGTTCTGCTTGGGCTTATTTTGTTATCTTCTCCAATGCCTATCAAAGCAAATTCAGACGATCCGTTAGTTCATATATTGGTGATCCAGATTTTAGTCATAGTTCATTGATAAAAGGAATGGTAGCTATGGCTAAAATCATGGAAAATAGTAAGATCTCCGTTGACGAAAGAAAAGCGTACACTAACTGGAACGTCACCCATTATGTCACTAGCCTTAGTGATAAGGTTAAACAAGGAAAATCTCCACCGATTTGGACTATACCAGATCAGGGCAATTTCTGTCTACAGATAAATGGTCAGTCTGCTGACACCATACAAAGAAACAGCTGTTCCCACACATACGTCTACTCCTCTCAGAATTCATCTCCATCTCAGGGTACATATTTCATCTGTTACGATAGGGCTTACACGTTGTTGCCAACTGGTTTTTCTGGTACCTGTTATATAGCTTTCCTTCTTCCCCCTACATACACTGCTTCTTCCAATCATCATCGAAACAGATATGGCAGAGGGATTATTAATTCGAAAGACACAGCAGGACAAGAGGGAGGAGATTTCCTCAAAGGATTTCTTCCTTTTTGGGGTCCAATGGCCAACAGCAGAAATATAAGGCAACTGGTTTGTGTCGTAGAAACCACCATAGACATCACTGTAAGAGCCTTAAGTAATATCACGGCAGAACTACAGGCGGATCGTCTTATGACTTTACAAAACCGAGTTGCCTTAGACTTTGTTCTTGCAGACCGTGGTGGAGTATGCAAATTGATCGGGTCAAGTTGCTGTATTTTCAAATCCTGATGACGCTCCGACAGTATACCAAGGTATCTCTAAATTGCATATAATCTCTGAGTCGATTCATCAGGACGAAGGAGATTGGTCATTGTTAGAGTGGTTTTGGGGACTACTGTCCAAATGGGGTTGGAAGGTATTGACATTCCTTGGAGTAGTTTTGACCATCATTTTCGCTTGTTGCCTTTGTATGCACTGTGGTCCCGCTATCTGCGATCTTTGTGCTACTATGTGCATTCCTAAAGCCAAGTCACAAAGAATAGAAAATATCAAAATGATGGTACAGCAACAACTCGATGACCTCAGGGCCATCGACATTGACACAGATTAACGTGAGACTATCTTGCCTGAGTTCTGGCAAAAGGAGAGTCTGAGAAAATTCGATTTTCGATCGTGATCGAATTGACCCGCCATTTTGTGCTCCGCCGCCATTTTGTGTTGCCCTCACTCAGGCAGCACGACGATCGAAGTCTTTTCTGCTTTTCCTGCAATATTGTGTCGAAATAGCCTTTTGCCTCTGTTTACAAAGCTGGTGCTAGAACAGGCCGAGCACACTAATCCCTGTTATGGTTTTCCTAATCCCTGTCTTAACTATCTGTTGGTTCACACTATTCTCTTCTGACTTTATCTCATCTTCTGGCCTTCGCTGTCCTCCGCTCGTATTCTCTTGTTTCACAACTGTCCTCCAAAACACACAAACGTATCTCGCCACCTGCAAACCAGTTACAGACATGTTAATACCTTAACCTGTGGGAGGGGTGGCAAACACAGTTGGAGGAGAGGCTTCTTCGAGTTACTCGATACTTTGTTTTCCAACTTTTCCTATTGGCTCTATCCTATTTTCGAACTATTCTTATTGGCTCCTTTTATATGTTTTAGGTGTGTTCTTAGTTAATGTATATGTCACCTATGTACTATATAAGATTGTGCACCACAGAGTGAAGTGGCAGTCTCCTGAGAACATACCGTGTGTACTTCTAGGACAACTGTACTAGCTGCAGCTAATAAAATCTGATCTTTTACGCCGACAGAGTGTCCCCGTGTCTCTGTGTAGCTAAGCAGGAGAACCCAGGAGATTACGGCGTACCCTGCGCCGCCAGGTCCAAAAGGTTCTGGTTCTTCAACGTTTGGACTGATGGTCGCTAAAAGGAACGTGACTACGGGAAAAAACTGTGTATGTTTCTAGAGGGCGCCCCAAAAAGTGGATTGACATATGGAGAAAATGGAATAGCTACCGCGGTAATATCTGTGAACCCCAGTTGCTCTCTCTTTGGAGGATCCTGTAACATCATAGAGATCGCTACATTACTATTTTTTATGATATATTGTACAACGGTGTCAAGTGTGATTATAACCATGTAACCAGACTCATCTCATCAAATTATGAATGGGAATGTCGTCTTTTTGTTGTTTAATAAAAATATATTTTTTTAAATGTTGCTAGGTGGATGCGTCTTCCACTGTCCCTGGCAGTCAGAATCTGTTGTGAAGATGACTATTCTCCTTAAACTGTTATACCTGTTCGAGAATATCTTAATATTTCTGAATAGGGCAGTATTTAGGACTCTTCAGTCGAGTCTGCTGGCATTGGTGTGGGCGGGTAAACAGCTGAGGTGTAGCTGGGACACTCTTACACTGCCATTTGAGCAGGGGGAGTTTGAGATTTGCAACTGTATTACCTCTGTGTGCAAGCGCAATTTGCACACTACTGGTACTTCTCACAACGCTATCTGCCACACTTAGCCGTGGAAGAGAATAATGCCTACCCGGTCCTGTTGACTGCTATGGTCTTGCACAGTAGAACTGAGGGGATCGCAAAGAGATAGACATGGTTAAGTGCACTATTAAAGCATGGAGGGCCTTGGGTGACCATGCAGGAAGGGAGTGTCTGTATGCATCGGCTATGCCGATTACTGCGCACTAGGATATCTCAGTGGCGCAGGAACGTGGTGCATTGAGCATTAAGCATAATGCAGGGATTACTAAACTAGGGGACATGTACACTAGTCAGCAGTTTCTATCCCTGGATGCCTTTATATCTGGGCAACCTTACAAGGAGATGCAAGGGTTTGTTTGCACTAGATTGTGCATGGCTGTCAGAACATTGTACCCTGAGTTCCCCAATGAGCCGCTGATGTTAAAAGCATTACAAGTTGTATTATCAGTGGGGAATGTAAGGGGCTGATCACTAGACTTTATAATGCTTCCTAAAGAGCAATTGATATTTCTAGCTCTGCCTCCCTCGATAAATGGAATAGCAGGTTGGCTGAGCCTATGGTCTGGGAGGACTGGGAAGCATGTTGCACATTGTCTGGGTGCCTAACCCCCAATTGTAACCTCCGAATAATACATTTTAAATTTTTGCACCAAATGTATTATACACCTGTGAAACTGCAGAAATATGGACTGCGGGAAGATGCTAGATGAAGGTCTTCATGTCTGTTTCAGTCGCTGGTGGTAAACCAACAACACATGTTTCAGATCTCTCTTGTTTCTAGGAGAAGACAAGCTAGTATCAGACATTGCTCTTGCTATAGACAGGTGCAGCAGGATACAGCAGCATGTACTTTGGTCACCTGGAGCTCTTCAACATAAGTAGGTACTGAATGCAAGTGGAGGACCTTGGAAGATGTTAGACCGGCTTCTGGGTCACTCTGTGATGCACAGCTACATAGGTGTGGGGGGAGTGTACAGCAGCACAATAGTAGCTGTGGAGAACATTACTCAGGTGCAGCAGTGGTTATGGGCACACTTTCAGTTTTGGTAGTGATGAGCACCTTGGGCATAGTTGGTTCCAATCGCAATGTCCACTGCAAGCACAAATCTTGGTTTTCGGTGGAGACTTCCGTGTAGCTCTGGTCTCTACTGGAAAAATCTATTATGGGCACACCTCTTGATGTCAGTGGTGTAAACAGCTGTGTTCGGGCTTCTTTGCATGGCAGTGAGGTCATTCATTGATACATGATTCCCGCTCTGAACCTCACTACTGGATTGACTGCCCCCAAGTTCCTTGGCCTCCCAGATAACTCTCCAGAGTTTACCTGGGCTTGATATACTCACATCAGGGGGCTCTGGCAGCTTCTGGCGCCTGGACAGACATATCCCTCCAGGATTGACAGGCTCCTTCCCCCTCTCTGGAGGCTTACTGGCTTCCAAGCACTTCAGCATGGCAAGACTACAAGTGATATACCCTCTCCTCTGGGAAGTGGGCTGTCTCAGCTCTGGTTGCGCAGTAGTCTTCTGAGAACTCGGCAGAGTATTCTCTTGCTTAGTCAAAGTGAAATTCGAATTGCAACCACAAGTGTATCAGTGGTTCCACTTGTGTACAAGCAATGCAGACAGGAGATGTGGATTCTCTGTCTGCAATTTCAGAGCCGATTTCAGGTAGTCTTTTTTTAAGTGTTCTCTCCTGGCTGATCTCCAAACACAGCATTTGTGTAGACCAATGTTCTTCATAGCAGGACCCATTCAATGTTGAAACACCCACAACAGAGGCACAAAGAGGTACATTCTGCTCCCAGCTATCAACAGCAACACTTAGGGGCATATCAGCAACAACCGGCAATAATTATCGCTAAGCGCACTTAGCGCTAGGATAATTATCGCCGGCTAGCATGGATTTTTACCACTGAGATAGCGTGCTATTAGCAACGCTTATCTCAAAAGCGATAAAAAGCCTAGCCCTAACTGCCTAACGCGAGATTATCGCTGGAAACCCAGCGATAATCTCACGAAATGTGGCGTTAGCTTGTTGATAGGGCCTCACAAACTTAGCCATGATATCCATCTTCCATAGGATATCATGGCTAAGTCAGTCCTGAAGCAGGCATAAGGAAAGTAGCGATAACAGGAGTTATCGCTACTTTTCTTGACGCTATGCTTCACAGCGTGGGGCTTGATGATAGGAGAAATGTCGCTTAGCGACATTTCTCCTGTCATGTGATGCAAAGTGGGCGTTAAGATTTCCTGCGCTAATGCAAGGTTTCACGCATTAGCGTGACCTTGCTAATTAGGCGATAAAATTATCGCCGCTTTTCGGCCGAAAACGGCCGCAAAAGCGGTGATAATTTCCTATCGCCGCGTTGTAGATATGCCCCTTAATAGTTAATCAGAAAGAGAGACTGAAAGCTAGACTCACCCGAAGGACCCTACCTCATTTGAACAAGACTACAAACCCACCCCTCACCCTGACCATCTACCAAAACGGCATTTTGCTAAAGGACCAAATTGAATTTCTCTGGGAAGCCCTGTATCCTCATCTTCCATTTCAGTATCTAGGTACACTCCCTCCAGCTTCAGCAAGGTCAGCAATACACTTCAACTGTCTGGAAAAAATAGCTTCACCTCCATCGTTGGCAGAGAAACAGGCCAGGAGCATTCAAAATGGAACTCAAAGGCCTTCTTTTTCCTTGCTAACTCAGACACTCAAAGCATATATGTTGGAAAATAACCCTCTCTGAAGGGCGACCCCAAACGTTTTGCCTTCCTCCTCCCCTTTTTGCTCAACTCTTTTTATTGGCCTAAGGACTCTGAACACTTTACCACAGCTAACCAGTGCTAAAGTGCATGTGCTTCTCCCCTAAACATGATGATATTGGTGTATACCTAATTGGCATATTTATTGCACTGGTAAGTCCCTTGTAAAGTGATATGCCATATACCTAGAGCCTGTACTTCAAATGCTACTAGTGGGCAGCATCACTGATTGTGCCACCCTCAGAAGTAGCCTTTGATACGTGTCTCAGGCCTGCCACTGCAACTACTTACCAAGCCCTACATTCCCCTTTTATTACATATCGCACGGCAAGCATCGTAGCCCATGACCGCGAGGCCCTGTCTGCCGGCCATGACGCCCGGCCAACTCTTTGCGTCCGCAGGATGATCATTAGGAATGCTCTACTTACTTCCGTCAACAGTCCCCTCCGCGATCGAGACTCTTAACTCAGCTTGAGAAGGTAAAACTTCAGCGGGACCTGTTTGTAACTTTATCCGACCTGCGCTCCATCAGGGAAAGCTTGAACTTTTGATTTACCCTGGTCTAGCGTGACCTAAAGTAACCTTTTAGTGCTATTGACCTCTAAGCACTGTTTTTGGTTTCATCTTTAAAAATTCATAACCTCGGTTCTACTTATTGGATTTTTTTTTTATGTTTTGGTCTTGTGTTATTCATACAATTATAATCTATATTCATAAACCTGTGTGGAGTCTTTTTGTGGTGTATTCATTGTGTTACTATATGTGTGTTTGTTGCACAAATACTTTAGACATTGCCTTTGCAGATAAGCCTGACTGCTCTGTGCCAAGCTACCAGAGGGTGAGCACAAGTTATCTTATCCTATATCTAGCTAAGCCTGACTAGAGTGGTGGTTTCTGCCTGGCCTGGGTGCATACCTCAGCCAACCAGGAATCTAATTTCTAACAATATAGAACACCGGCCACATACCCAAACACATGCAAGATATACACAGGACATTAGTGTAGGATCTGGCTAAGCCCATAGAAGTGGAAATTACATGACAGGTCCAATAGGTTTCCACTTCAGTGACACAGATTAAAAAGGTCTGGTCACAACTATACATTCACAAAACACAGTATAATGCTACCAACACTCTCCATGCTAAATCCATGACAAGGCCAGTAGTCCACTGTCAGTAAAACAAGGATGTGCTTTGTGTGCATCTTTCATTTACACTTTTATCAAGTCACTTTCAATGTATTTCACTACAGATACCAGAGTGTACATCCGACCTAATGTTCCTGGGTTTCGTTAACACCTAATACATGCTTCACTTATTGTTCTATTCTTGGTACGAGATAAGCAAAGCTTCTCAACTGTTTAATTCTCTAGTATTTCAGGATACAAAATTATTAGGGGCAAGGCAGAAGGTTTTTGGGGAAGTATATTCAACATAATCGCAGGATATGGTTACTTCACATTCAGTTCATTGCCCACAGGACGCAGGTGAGCAGCCAAGTATTCTACATGTATTGACTTAATTATGTTTGAATACTAAAAAAGTTTAAGGAAGATTTCGCCTCATATTCTCCTCTCATTATTGAACAGCATGAGCCTATTTAAGACGATGACCATGCATCGTGGATCTTTTTGTTTCAATGTCTCCCATTCATTTAAGAGTTGTCCTTTTTCTCAAATTGTCTAATTTCCTCTTTTATTTGAGCAGGAAATTCTTCGAGGAATGCCAGAGGGAAGTTGTGTTTACCATTTAAGAAGGGCACCAGGATGTTACCTGAGATTTAATTTTACTTTTTCATAATTTTCCAATTTTCGTTATCTGCTAATCTATTCTTCAAAATGACACAGAGGGGCAAGGTGTGACAGGATTTACCTGTAGGTTTCAAAGCCCACAGTTCTTCAAAGGGAAAAATTCAAGACTTATCAGACTATCTGTTGTTGTTATCAGTGGATGAAGAAGTGTGGTTCGCCCCTACGAAATTGTCCATGTCTACTACTGTAAATTACTGAGGCAGTATGCGAATAACGCAACTAAGAGGCATATTATCAAGAAATTGCGATAAATATCGCAACGCGTGCTCAGCGCTGTTTTACTTATCGCCGGCTATCACTGGAGTTAGCGCGTTATCATCAACGCTTATCGCCAAGGCGATAAAAAATCCAGCGACAGCGGCGAAATGCGTGAATATCGCTGGAAATCCAGCGATAGGGAAATCCTTGATAATACGCCATGGTGGACTTAGCCTGACAATCCACCTACCATTGACAAGATGGCTAAGTCAGATTTTTATGAGGTGTTAAAATCCGGTGAAAATCTTGGTTTGTGGGACTTTTTACATCGTTACGCGGTTGCGGGGCCGCTTGGTAAATACCGCGATGTTGTGTTACCGACCTTTCTCATGTTGTTTCAGGATGGCACCCCTACTTTGCATCTCATTAGCATATGTATATTGCTAAGATGTGTAGCGTTAGAAATTCGGCTGCTAACATGCGATAATGCATGTTAGCGCCGCCTTGTTAATAGGACGATAAGAATATCGCCGCTTTAGACGGCAAAAAGTGCCGCTAAAGCGGCGATACTGCCCTTGATAATATGCCCCTAAGAGTTGCAGGAACTGGGCCAGTTGATGGATGGATATAGTGGTCTTAATTTCCTTTGGTAAACTCTAAGGGGCAGATTTATGTTGCCTGGCGCATCTCTGCAAATCAGTAGGGATGCGCCAGGAAAGATGTGGCACGCAAGTTTACCCTTGCGCCACCCATGATGCGCCGCATCATGGCGCAGGAATAAACAGATGCGTGTCGCATCTGGGGCGCAAAGTTGGCGCAGTGCTGAAGTAGTGTTGCGTGCGACACCCAACTCCAGCACTCTTCCAACTTGCCCTATCTGTAACGTGGTGCGTCAAGCCTTCTGCCTGCTTCAAGCAGGCACAGGGTTTTGACGCATCAGCGTTGGAAAAGTGACTCAGTGAAATCTTGTAGATTTCACTGAGTCACTTTTCAGGGCCTTTCCTGCGCCGGAACGCCCCCCCCTGCGTAGAAACGCCCACATGAAACCTGATGCGCGTTTCATGTGGAGCAGGGCTTTACACTGTGACGCATCTCCATAGATGCGTCACAATGTAAATAGGGCGCAACGTGGCGCAGGGTTTACACCGCCGCTGTGTCACAAAAGTCATGCAACGGCGGCGTAAAAGTCGCGCAAGTCCAACATAAATCTGCCCCGATATATTTTTGATCTCTGTTTTTTATTCACTCAATCTGAGAAAGAAGCGATCCTAACTTATTCAAGACAGTGCGTTGTGCAGCACACAATCGCCTGAATATTCAAATATAGTTCATAACGGTGGCAGGGAGTTCAGCTTTGCAATGCTGGGGAGCGTTTCCTAGATAGCTCTGTCATTTGTCGCTCTGACATCATTTGGCGGCAGAGAAGCTGCATCTCTAAGCAACCGTGCTTTAGCAAACATGCCTTTTGTGGCCAGTGATGCAATGGTTCGGTTTTCTGCGTGCATGTTTGCTGGTGATCTCGTTTCATTCCTAGCATGGAAAGTTAATGAGTCCATAATAATCTGATCTGTGTTCTGCCTGGATGAGCGAAGCGGCTCATGCCTGTACCCGGTCCCAGTGCACTGTGAATCACAGCCAATATTATTGTATTTTATGGTTTTGTTTGTTTCATTGGAAATCATTTCTACCAAATGTTCAAATATTTTCACTTCCCTAGCAACTGGTTAGATTACCATAAAAATATTGCTGAGCATGCCTTATATTAAAGAGAGCAGTGCAAAACATATTTATCCCAGAAGATTGCACTATTCTAGCTAAATAGAAATCATAGCTATTCAGAAATGCAACGGTGGTCACTAAAATCATCCTCTCTCGCATTTTTTCCCCTGGTTTAGTGTGAAATTAATCTATTCGGGGCAGATTTACAAGCCCCTTGCGACCCTTTTGCGCCGCCATTGCATCACTTTTGTGACTCAGTGATGGCGTAAACAATGTGGCCAATGTACAACTTGGCGCAGGTATAATGTATTCAGGGTGGGCGTTCCTACTTTGGAAAGCCTCGTAAAAATGCCAGTGAAATTTACAAGATTTCACTGTGCAACTTCCAGGATGCCACTGCGTCAAAACTTAGGTCTGCTTGAAGCAGGCGTAAGGAGTGATGCAGTACAATAAGTATAGGACTCAACATGGATTGCTGGAGTTGCGTCGTTCTTGCGACACAACTGACGCAATGCGTGACTTTTTGCACCAACAGATGCATCAGAATATCTGATGCATCTGTCAAACATTGCGCCATGGTGCGCCGTATTGTAAATACGGTGCATCCATGGTGGCGCAATAATGGTATGGCAGGCTGGCACAGTGAAACTGATGCATCTCTACAGATGCGTCAGTTTCTTGTAAATCTGCCCAGAGGAGTACAAAGGACAGGTGGGTATTATATTTATTTTAAACAGTTTAATGTGTAAGAAGTGTTTGGACCCGAGCAGGTATTGCTTAATTAGGGTCAGTGCCCAAAGCTCTGGTAAGAAGCCCGCACCAAATCCTATTAAATAATACTGAGCCCAATACGAAGGCTACTAGTTTTAAACCCACCTCATGCATCTTTAATCCACTACCAGACACTCCCTGCCACTTCATGCCACTCTTGTAGGTTCCTGCTTCCTCCTTTGATGGTGGTTTCCCAGTCTCTCTCGTTCTTTCTCTTTCTACTTTGTTTTCCCCTCACTTGCTCTTGCTAAAAGTCTGATGCAGAAAAATAAGTGCCGGTCCACAAAGATGAATTCCGGTGGCCCCCACTTTGACCGCCTCCTTTAGGTTATGTGATATTTTGCACTCTTGACATCAAAGTGAATGGACACTGATTTTACTGACTACCTTAGATCGGCAATTCAATCACTTTCAGGTAATACTCGCTCCTTCTCATCCAGCTTTACGTTAGGGGGAGCGCTTAAAAAAGTAATTTAGGGGAAAGACAAAGTATAATAGCTCACACTTAAAAATAAAGTGAAAGAAGCCGAAATGTATGGGTTTGGAAAACAGTATTCATAAACTGGAGACAGACAGCTGTTTTAATAGTGGTGCCCTGCTATTAACACAATTGAAGGTCTCAAGGGAATCCTTTTGACAACTTACCCTAAACACAGAGGGGTATATTTGCAAGGGCCTTATCGCCGCTTTAGCGGAACTTTTTGCCGCTAAAGCGGCGATATTTCTATCGCCCTATTAGCAAGCTGTCGCTAACAGCTGTTAGCGACAGCTTTATGGCGAAAGCGACCGTTTTGGTGCCGCTTTGCATGTCAGCGATATATATCGCTAATGACATGCAAAGTAGGCGTTCCCAATTTAAAGCAAGTGAAAACAGTCGCAAACCCAGCTTCCCCCTATTAGCAATGCCCACGAAGCGATAAAATAATTTGCGCTAACCGCGAATATCGCTGGAATCTAACACCTGCTAAAAACATGACTTAACCATTCTAGTCAATGGGAGGTGGATTGTAAGGTTAAGTCCTCACCTGCCTATTAGCAAGCTTTTCATTAGCGCGTTGGATTTCTCGCTGGATTTCTCGCGCTATTGCTGGGTTTTGCTGCTATCGCTGGATCTTCTATCGCCTTGGAGATAAGCGTTGATAATAACGCGTTATCTCCGCGATGAAATCCAGCGATAGCCGGCGATAAAAAAAACAGCGCTGAGCGCGTTTTGCGGTAATTATCGCAATTTCTTGGTAATATCCACCTGAAAGACTTATATGGATAGCTACCCAAGGCACTGATTAATACAGACACCTCTAGAATGGTCCCCGATATCTGTGGTGCAGCTGGTATGCTGAAACAGACAGACTTGAGACAGCAGAGGACTTTGCTGAGTGCTACAGTACGCTGTAGGAAGTCCTCTCACACTTCAAATTGAACAACTGTCTCCCTGATACGTGACCTCCCACATCAGAGGTTATCAGATGAGTATGGGGGAAACACACAACTTCACCTCACTGAAGCTGAGCTTTCCAAATGCCTATCTTAGATGCAGGATGGTAAGACCACTGGCCCAAATTACTTTTCACCTGGATTTTTTACAAGATTTGTTTCCCTGAAATTCTCTCCTAAATTAAATATGATGGAGGACCCCAAGCTCACTAGGTCCCTGCTAGACCATCTCCAATTGGCCATGGTTCTCGTCTTGCTTAAGTGTGGTAATCAGTCAGATCAGTGTCAATCATACAGGCCAACATCACTGGTCAATGCTGAGACTAAAGCGCTTGCTAAAACAATTACTAATAGACTGCTATGGGGGATAGCCATCTTAATGCACCAATATCAAAATGGATTCATGCCCAGAATAGGAACCAGACATTGTATAAGACAGTTGCAAACGGCAATGGCGCGAAGAAAGGATTCTCCGATCCATGCATGTTAATGCTTGCTGATTTTGAGGAGACATTCGATGAGCTGGGTTGAGTTTTCTTAGGGGAGGTCTCTTTCTGTCGATATTTTGGACCTTGCTTTATTTCCTACATTCATTTACCTAACTGCCATCCTAAGGCATGTGTCAGAGTAAATGGTGCATCATCCTCCCCCTTCAATGTTAGAAGGGGAATCCCACACGTTTGCCTCCCCTCTTTCTTGCTTTTTCCTTTGACCATTGAACTTTGGTGGATCCGAGCGGATGGCCTAGTGCAGGAATTTCAATAGAAAAGACAGATTGAAGATCAAAATTCGATCTATGCTGATGACATTTTCCTTATAATGCAATTTCCTAGAAGGACGGGACAGATACTAATAAATATGCCTGACTTGTATGGTCAGGGATCAGGACTCCATGTGAACTGGGGCAAGTTGCTTTGCGAGGAGACAAACCACCTAGCATTGAGGCATCAATACATCATTTATTCACCTCTTCAAGCTTAACGGGGCATCCTTCAGGGAGAGAATGTGGAAAGACACACAAAACTGAAGCAAGTTGCCCATTAACATACTTGGGAGCGTTGCTCTGTCTAAAATGATGACATTCCCTAAACTCCTCAATAAAATTCAGAATTGCTCTAATGAATTTCTAAATAATATTTCAGCCAGGTCAGATCGAATGCAATCAGCTATATCATAGTTAATAAACACCCAAAGATTGCATCTAATAAATCTACCAGCTCAGTTTACAGAGGGGAAATGGGAGTGGCTGATATACACAGATATCATTGGTCATTTTAGTTGACCTTCATTAATGATTGGCTGTTTGGAGACAGGCAATCCGGTGTTTCGCACTGAGCAGATCCCTCTGAAAGAACAGTTCTTATTGAATCATTGGTTCAGCTCCTAAGTCCCTCTGGGCCTTCTCCCCTATTCGGTGACTGTGCTTAACCCCTTCTGTGCCCCGCCCTTTCCACGCCCTGTGCCAGGCGTTTCATTAGCGGGCGGGGTTCATGACAAGATAGTCTCCTCATGGGCACAGCGCAACCGCGCTCCATGACGAGACTATCTCGTCATGGGCACTGAAGGGGTTAAAAGCTGGCAGGAGGCTTGTGGATGGGCGCAATTGGAAGGCAAACCTACTTTGCAAACCACTCTTTGGCAGTGCATGTACCTAAAACAAACAAGTGGTCTTTAGGGCTTTAAATCATGGAACACAATTGGCATGTCACTGTTACATGGTGAGTGGGAGTGTACATGTATGAAATCTTTTGCAACTCTACAGAGCAAATACGAACTTCAAACAGGACAATTTTTTTAAATATTGTCTGCAGGGCCGGCTTTAGAGCTGGTGGCGCCCTGTGCGACAATGACTGTTGGTGCCCCCCCAATGGCCATCTCTGCAACGGATTTCCTCACTAGCACCCTTTAACAGTGCCTCTCAAGTCTCCATAACCACTGTCTCTCAGATTCATTTAGTTTTATAGCACCACTCATATCAGTGTGAGGTGTCAGAGCACTTTACACCACACACACACTGCACAGAGACAATCATATGTGTGTAAATCAGTGTATATGAAATGTTACATCAGACAGCACTACAAGTTGTAGTGTAGGAGTGACATGTCGATACTGGTAGGCAATATAGTTAAAGTTCTTATTCAGGAAAGGCACAGATTCAGAATTTAAAACGTAACATCATTGTTAGGGGTTCTCTTTCATAATAAGAATTATTTTCTATCCACATGAACCCTTTTCACAAGATTAGGATAATCAAATGCTGGGCAAAGAAACATAGATCCAACATATACCTTGCAGTTTGCAGAAGCTCTAGGGTGACAGTTAATAGCTCAATGTTCTATATTAGGATTTTGACTTATAAACAACAAGTAACAAAAGGAGCTCTTTTACAGCAGCAGTAACCCACTGACCTATTTACATTATATGCAGTTCGTTATCTGCATGGTACACGTTCTTAGTAGCAGGCATTTTAACCATCTGCGCTACCTTAGTATGAGTCAAAATTTCCACTAGGCAAACCTCCGGTCTCTCTCCAGGAAGACACTTAATCACTGCAGTTATCTTGACATTTTAATTGATGCCTGAAAATTGCTGGATGCCAGGAATGTGGCAGCAGGTGTTTTTAAAATGATAATACACATTTTAAAAAATGTCGCTCCCCACCCCAAGTCAACCCCCGATGCGGTCACACCGATCGCACCGCCCTAGAGCCGGCTCTGATTGTCAGCTCCACCATGCATTGGACACCAGTTGTCGTAAGAGTCAGCCATGTAGGAGTTAAATCCTTTAGATGTATAGCTAACTTTGGAAAAAGGTGCCATCTACAGAATTTATCATGCCATCAATACAAATATCCCAGTCTGTTAGGTGGTCCATTGTGCACCAAGTGGGAGTGGAAGGAGGCAGATTGGAGAGATATCTTCTGTGCACCAAGGGACCTTACTATAACACAAAATTACCATTAATATAAATGAGTAATTTGTACCTTACCCCAGGGTGCCTCTTGAAGGAAGGCGTAACTCAGTCAACAACATATACTAGATGCCACATGGAAACTGACGACTGGATGCATATGCTATGGTAATGCCCCAGAATAAAAGGAGGCCTTAAGGTATTGCAGATGTCCAAAGACCCTTCCCCCCAGGTACTGGGGACTATGGAGGAGGTAAGTGGCCAAGAGAAGAGAAGACACTTGTGGGGATAGGTACGCTATTGGAAAAATGGGACATCACTAGACATTGGAGATCAGAAACTCCATGCTTTACAGAGCATAGTTGAGGTATGGACTTTTACTAAAAACTAGACATTTAGTTAAAGGTGGCCATAATACACATTGTGGAAGCACTGCCAGTTGAAATTGACATGATCAGTGATTTGCAATTTCATATTTTATAGACTTTTCAAATGACTATGCTAGGAATATAACCTTTCTAGACAAAATGATTCAAAATAGTGTATATTTCGATTGTCCTCTCAGTAGTTGATTAAAGACATTTTTGCTTTGTTTCCAAAATCTGTATGAAAAAGTTTCCAAAAAGACATGTGGTAAAGTTTTAAAAAATAAATGTATAATAGAGCGTAAACAAAGAACAAAAATACATGGATGTTTATGGCACTATCACAAAAATATAATTTCTGTAATCTAAATAGCAAAACCTTTTTCCATTATCCTCGCTTAACACAGTTTAATACTTTTTTGGGGCATTGTATATTTTTTCTGTTGGGAGATAGGCATTCTTCATCTACGTTTACAGATCTGAAACAAAATCTACTTTGCCATCAGAAGTACTGGAAACTTGAAATAACTGTATGACATAACAAGGAAACTCTGGCAGATATAGCAAGCCAGAAAGACCTGTTAAAGACAAAGCTGGGAAGACAATCATGGGTAACAAAAGCCAACACTGAAGATGGGTGGAGCACTTCGAAGACCTGCTGAACCTGCCTGTGCTGCAGTCTCCTCCAGACATACAGTAAATTGAGAAGGACTTTCCAATTGATTGCAGCAGACCAACATGGAAAAAATACGGCAAGCCATTAAACATCTGAGAAATGGGAAGGCAGTAGGACCTGACCACATTCCTAAAGAGGCATTGAAGGCAGACATTGAAACATCAGTATACATGCTCTACTCCATGTTTGGAAGGATCTGGGAAGAGGAAAAGATCCCATCAGACTGGAAGAAGCGATATCTGATCAAGATCCCCAAGAAAGGTGACCTGAGTAACTGTGCAAACTACAGAGAAACAACTCTTCTATTGGCCTGCAGGAGTTTGAGCAGCAGGCCGGGCGGCTCTAGAGGTGACGGCGCTGCCTGTCCAGCATGTCTTGGAGCAAGAGGTGAGAGTCTGAGTCAGGGAGGTCAGCAGAAGACAGCGAGTGTGGGATCCACCCACCCTGCACCACGGCATGAGAAGCATGGGGCCGGTTGTCTCTGTGGCTCACCCCGCTGCCTGGTGAAAGACTGGGAGATCCAGTGGCCTTCTAGGCCGAACTGATAGCTGCCACGGCAGTGGAAGGTGGGTGAAGTAGTCAAACGGTATTGTCCACCAACACAAGCTAGAAATTGGAGAGGATGGCCAGAGGTGGAGGTGTTCTCCTTTCCCCAATGGACCCTGGATGGATTAGAACGCAGAGGCTGAGGCCCAGGCCAGAGCCGAATTAGGCCCTAAAGCTATGAGGCCTTGGATTGCAGGAGTGACTCAAGGTGGCCTGCTTGGGTGCGGCCCGGTTGTGTATCATGACTGAGCAGCGGTGTGAGGTGGGAGGGCGTGTCGTGCAGAGGGAGGTTTAACCACTAACCTTACAGCCGGATACAGCAGAAAAGATGGTGATGCTAATTAATACCTTCCCCTATATGGAGATGCCCACGAGTATATATATATATATATATATATATATATATATATATATATATATATTACACTGCACGGATAACACCACCACAGGGGAAAGGGAAAAAAGGGACAAATGAAACAAAAAGGTTGCAGCTGCTAGGCGTAGAAAAGGGATGTCATCGGAAGCTGTGGACCTCACTCTCCTACAATCCACCCCGTAAGCCCTGTAAGTTAAAACACAATACACACATGAGATCCCCCGTCCCTCATGGTATAGAACCACCATAAGCCCCTATGTGTCTTGCACTTACTTTATATACAGCTACACTTCTCCCTATGTTACATGGCACAAAAAAGAGAAAAATAAAGAAAAATAGAAAACAAACAGTCTTGGTCCACATAAGATTGAGGTACTTATCTGACAGTAGATAATCCTCTAGTTTTGGAGAATACGCAATCCTTATGGCAGCCTTGTGTCTCCTGACAGTTCAGAGGTTGCACTCCGGTAATTCCCCAACCTATCTCGCTCTCTTGAGCGTGTTTGAGCAAGGTTTGAAGATAACCAAAAGGAAACACTCTTCGCGCTTAATCCGCCTCACTCAGGAGGCAAAAAAGAATGTAGAACCTGTAGATCGGCGTTTCCGTGTTCTCCTGAGCGGAACGCCGGGATCTTGAAAGGTCAAAACTAGAAGCGCTTCTTCTGAGCGTATACACAGCGCCTGCTCGCAAAAGGTCCAGAACAGCTTGGGCGAGCGGGGGACGCGTCAAAGAAGAAAAGTTAGTTACTTGCACTCCGCAATCGAGTGCCGTTTAGACGCGCCAACCGGTAATTAGGGAGGCATCTCGGGTTTCAAAAGTCAAGACCGCACCAAGGCGTAAAGAGACACCGGCAGTGCGGTTGCAAATTAGACAACGTTCACCACATGTACGAAGGCGGCCTTCCTCATATCAGTGCCGCTTGAAATCCAAATAACCCCAAAAGGCAACAGCTTGTCTGACGCTGTAGAGTTCCAGCATCCGCTGCTACACGGAAAGATACTCGAGTGACAAGCCCCGAGCACAGCGAGGGCGGGGCTTAAGTATCCAAGTCAGGTGCCATGAGCAGCCCTCGCTAAGGTGTATGGGAGATGTAGTGTATTATACCCCGTGTGCCTATCTCTGCCTTGCCATGACAGGGCGGCTGCAAACAGAGCACTTTGTGGCTGGCCTGAGCCCTGTGAAAGCACAGGCCCACCTTCTCCCCTGCCGTAAGGACAGTCTGGCTGGGCTTATAGGGGCCATTTTGACTGAGCAGTACACCTGCGTAGTTGGGGGTCCTGAGCCTGGCTTAGTATACCCCGCCCATGAGGACTTGGACTGCACACAGGGTGCTATGGTATGAGAGAGGTACCTGCCTGATGCTGTTCCTGATCAACGGGGTAAGCCATGTGCTGAAGACCCGTGCCGCACTACAGGGGAGACTACACCTCCCATCATCCCCTACTCCTGCTCCTTCCAAATGCGCGTAAAAGCGCATTACTCTCTTCTGCAGGCAGGCCCATCCACGCCATTCGGATCCTGAAGGAGGCTAGGATGGACCCCCTCCCTAACGTCTACATATCGTGCATCAAAACAAATTGGGAAAGAAGAAGGTGACTGAGGCTGCTGCAGAGGAGGTAACTTTAACATCTCTTGACTCCTTGCTGGCAAAAGCGACCACAGCAATAACTAAGGAGATTGCCCTCTCAGAAAGGAGACTCTCTTTGAGACCCCTGGGCAGTTGAAAAGGGGCTTTATCGTCTACGGGTTTGAACAACGATCATCTCCAACTTTAGAGGTTCCCTGTAAGGCCTCCGACCCGAGGCACCTGTTCCTCCTCAGCCTATCTCGGGTCACTTTACTGACTCAATCGGCAAAAGGAGAAGAGGTCCATCCAAAGATCTTCCACCCAGAATCAATAAACTACCCAGAAAGTGCAAGGCTACCCAGATAACATCGAACATCCAAGTGCTGCGATGATGTTTCTGAACTTGCCTGATTTGCATTATAAATTAACGTTGCTATTCCAACCTATTTTAGCATGCTTCGATGCCATTAATCTTGCAGTAAAACAACGGATAGCTAACAAATTACTGCCGCTGAGAGAATTGGGTTCCGATACAAACTCCCATCCCATAGTTAATGTATCTCACACCCCTACTGTTGCTGAACAAAATAATGGACAACAAAGAAGTTCTGATTTACTCTCTCTGACACAAGGGCAGCCATCACTTGCTCTAGTGCCAGGGTCTTCAGATAATAGTATAAATCACAAATTGCAGGGGTGGTGTCCAGTAAATAATCCACTTCTGAGCGGTTCAAATAAGCTCAGCATACAACGACCCCAAACTTCTTTCCGAGAAGGAAAAGAAACACATTATTTGAACTTACCGCCAGCAGCATGCCCTCATGTCATAACACTGGTATTTGTCCCAGTATTAAGACTAAATCAACAAGAATCCACGTCTCAATTGATTGACAAAGCTCAGCACTGGTTAACGAAATGTGCCCGAGCAGGTGGTCTTATAGGACACTATTTGATCATGGCAAGAAGAATCCGCCGGGTTGGACCAGCTCCTAAGACAATTGAAAACGGTTGTATAGTACTGCATTTTGATAATTTAAGACTGGTTGGAGACTTGCTAAAACAATTACCAGCAGCTCCCTCGCCGTCTTTGCAAATATATGTTGTCCCACTGGGATTCTTCTACTAATCCTCCTTTCTGCGTAGAATTAATAATCAAGATATAGCAAACATGGAAAACAGAAATAGAAATTGTGTGACTAGGAGAGAAAATCTAGGTATACTCACTTTGAACAGGTTCTCTTCATTGGATAACATGTGTGATTGACTCCCTCTCCCTGGCAAGATATTATACCATTTAAATAACACAGACGGCAGAAGATATAATATAGGAAATAACTTGGCAGGGACAACCACAGAAGATCCCATAATACAGAGTGTTGGCAAATTACGGGGTGAACTGGCTGTTATTCAACCAATGGAAAGTTTACCAACAACAAGTGATGATGAATATACACTCATCTCATGAAACATAGCAGGCTATAAGAATGAAAAGAATATGCTGATTGGAATAGGTAGCTGTTAAACTGTGAAATTGTATGTATGCAAGAAACTTGGGCGGTGGGCCCCATTCACCTAAATGGCTATTGCTCTTTTATAACCCCAGCACTTCCCTCTAGCATGGGTAGAGCTAGAGGAGGAATTTTAACACTGTTACCTAACACCATTGTATTTGAGAAGGTATCCTTTCCAAATAGTTGTCCCTACTTTCACATTTTGGTGGTAAAGGGACGTAACCGGGAAGATTTAATGATAAGAAACTCTTGTAATAATAATTGTAATAACTTTTATAAGTAGAAGACTTAGGTAGATCTATGGAAGACGTGATTCTTCAACATCCCAAACCCTTAGATATTATTTGGGTAGGCGATTTTAACACATATAGATGCCTGAGAACTGACTCATGTGTAAGCAGAGTAACTGATCACAAGGGTGACTAAAACATTCATTTTTAATCATATAACTTACGGTAATGGTCTGAACACCTTATTGATGTCCTGGGAGTTAGAAATTATAAATACAATAAACATCTGAACGGGCCAAATGGAACACACTTTTTATCGGGAAGGAACCTCTTTGACTATGACAACATAATCACGTCCAATAAATGTATCCGTAGCCACAAGAAGTTTGAGGTTAAAATAACGGAGTTGAGTGATAATGCTATAATTTTATATACTTTTAAGTGGAATGTTCAGAAGAAAATGTATGAGAAATTTGCCCCAAAACTGATCCTAGCTAGGAAAAATAGATATGTCTTAAAATGGGAGAAAACTGACCCAAACATACTACTCACAGAGATTGTGTCTTCCAACTATTCAGAGTTTTGTCTATGCTTAGATCCACAAACTAATGATAAGAAGGTAACCGAGGCATTTGGTAAGATCTTATCTCCTACGAGATGCCAATTAATTTGCCCAATGTCAAAGAACAGTCCCCATACCACTCATTGGTTTGAGATAAATTGTACCCAAGCCTCAGCTAACCTCCGCAAAGCATTAAAAAAGCAACCTCGAGATAAAGACCTTATTAGAAAACTTAGGGCCATATATAAAACAACTAGGGAACTTAGGAAAAGACAGCTTCAAGCAGAGGCCGAGGAGAAGCTAAGACAAGCCTAAATTAGCAATAATAGTGAGGCCTTCTGGAAAGTGGTAAGCTCTCCGATCCTTCAAGAGGAAGGTGGCCCATCATTGGACCTGCATATAGACAAAGACACATGGTTAAAGCACTTCCAGAATATATTTCAAAACCAGTGAAACACTACCTTGGTGGCTCTGGAAGTGCCTTGTAATAACACCCCTGCTTTAGTGTTTCATATTGATGAAATAGAGTGCGCCTTGGCACAATCTTCTACTCTGAAGGCTGCAGGCCCAGATGGAGTCCCACTGGACATTTTTCTCACCAACAAGCCATTGTGGATCCCTCTCTTGACTATAGATTTTAATTCAATAGCCAAAGTAGGTCCTCTGTCAGCCTGGAAGCAATCTTTAATAATCCCTATTTATAAGAAGGGTGATGGCTCAAATCCTGCAAACTACTGCCCAATGCCCTACTGACAGAACAGCAAATTTAATGGGTAGATTATTACTTAACAGGATGGAGGAATGGGCTATGGACAATAATATTCTCACAGAGGCACAATATGGCTTAAGAAGGAGAGGGGCACACTGGATCAGTGTCTTAATCTAGCCCTAATAACGTCCAAATATGTCATCGCTAAGAAAGGCCAATTTTACATGGCCTTCATTGATCTGTCAGCGACCTTTGATTGTGTGTCCTACAGTAAACTGTGGTCCATTACGGAGACAATGGGTGTGGATCCTGCAATCATTACATTCATTAGACAGCTTCATTCCGAGGCAGGGGTGGTGATCTGCTATGGGAAAGAAGGGAAGTGTACCAAACCATTCAAAATAGAAAATAAGCTCAATGAGGTCTTAAAGGAAAAATTTAAAAACATACCATTTGCCGCTTCAAATCCTCTGCCTATTGTGCTTTAAGCAGACGATGCAGTGTTATTAGTCAGAACTCCATTGGCCCTCCAATATTCCATAGGAACCAATATTTGTCTCTTATGGCGGTTCTAAGCCTATATGTCAACAAATCAAAGTCTTTTGTTATGGCTGTCGGTAGAATGAATTCAAAATCACCATGGTTCCAAATAGATGGAAGAAAGTTGGAAAGAGTAGATAATTTTATGTATCTGGGCGTGCTTTTTGACACTAAGCTGAATTGGAACAAGATGGTAAGAAATAGAGCTAATTTCAAAACATAAACAAGTGGAAATTCACTTGATTCCTGGCCGCACAGCTTCAAATCAAATTCATCACTTAATCAAAGATTATATACTATTGCAAAACATAGAATTCTCAAATATCATTCTGTTGTTTATTTGATTAAAGGTTCAATCTTGTTGTTTATATCAATTGAACAAGCAAGAACAATAATATATGAATTTTCAACAACATCCAATTTTTCTCAAAGGATTGTGAACAAAGTCTCTTGTATTATTCTTAAAAACACAAATTTCTTGAACATTCTGTTGATGAAGATGCCCAAGGCATTTAGGGATAGGAATCCCTTCTTCAGGGTCCTCTATAAATACAAAAGAAAAATACTGGATTTGTAAATATTCTGTATAATGTGCAGGGAGGAACACCACAGCCCGGTAGTGTAAGTCCAGCAAAAATGTCGGGAAATGAGATAAAAGGTGATTATCCCGGACCTGCTCTGTCTAACTTCCTCCCAATCGATATTGATTTTAACACGGAGGAGGTAATCTTGGCCATTAATGCAAGCAAGGAAGGAAAAACCCCAGGACCAGATAGTATACCTGTGGACTTATTTAAATCTTGCCCCCTGTTGTGGGGCCCACTGCTTACTCTGGTCCACGGGCCTGTTGTACTTGCGGCCTCCCTCCGACCTGGACGGAATCAATTCTTGTCCCGATATTTAAGAAGGGCGATCGTAACGACCCGGCTTGTTATAGACCTATTTCATTGCTAGATTCTCTAGTGAAGGTAGCCGGGCGCGTTATTTTAAATAGACTGCAAATGTGGGCAGAGAATGCCGGTGTAATTTCTGAGCTTCAGTACAGCTTTCGCCAAGGTCTTGGCACTCTGGAGCAGAGTTTGAACTTATGCCTCCTATTGGGGAAATATACACAGGCAAAAAAGGGGAGTTTATACCTGTGTTTTGTCGATTTGAGTTTGGCTTTTGATGGTGTTAACCATTGAAGTTGTGGAGCATACTGGAGGCCATGGGGGTGGAAACCCCTTTAATTAATTTCTTAAAACAATCATACCTTGATGCCCAGGGTAGGGTTCGCTATGGGAGAACAGGAGAACTCAGTGATAATTTCCCTGTCAGAAAGGGGGTAAGGCAGGGGTGCGTACTAGCACCATTCCTGTTTACCCTCTATATAAATAGCCTCGTGGATACCCTATCTAGGGATTGTCTAGATATACCCATTGTTGGCAAACGGTCTATTGGCGTACTTTTGTATGCTGATGACGCAGTTTTAATAGCTCGTACACCATTAGGCCTGCAGAGACTAGTCACGAGTTTTGTGTTGTATATGTCTAATTTAGACCTAAATGTAAATATCGCCAAAACTTTTACAATGAAATGCACTAAGCCTTCTACCAAGTGCCGTGATATTTTTATTGGTAACAACAGGTTGGAATTTGCCAAGTCCTTCTCTTATTTGGGTATTGTGTTATAAATAGGGGTTCGTGGGCTCCAGCTATCAATTCCAGAAAATTGCTCTTTGCTAAAGCCATGGGAGCTCTTGTAAATTTTGCTAGGAAGCTAGGCAAGCGTCCCATTAAAGATCTACTGACAATTTACAAGCCCAAATGCATTTCAACTGCAGTGTATGGTGCTGGCATTTGGGGCTATGCAAGTGTAGAGTCTCTTCAGAAAATCGAGAACAGTTTTTTAAAATGTCTTTTAGCTGTCCCAGCCAGCACCGCTACGTATGTTTGTCACGCCGAACTGGGGCTACCATATGTGTCCGACTTAATAAAAATACAGCCAATATTATTGTGGCATAAAGTCTGGAATGGTATTTCCACCAGTCTCAACCGGGATGTGATAAACGACTGTCTGAATTTACAAGGGGTTTTACGTATTCCCTGGTTGGTGTATGTCAAAAAAAGCCTATATGACATGGGTCATCCCGAGTTTTTTGATAAACCTGACCGTTTGACTTCAATTACGAGGAAGGAGTTAAAGTCCCTATGTTTTAGTCATCTGGAGATGCTTAGATTTTCCTCTAACATTATGAAATCAACGGTCAGTGCTATTCAACTGATCCAGACCGAACCAGGGTTACAACCTTGTTTGTCTTTTAATTTGAGTATATACGCTAGGATGCTTTTGACGCGTTTGCGTCTAGGCAATTTTCATAACATGTTTCATTCCTCAAATTAATGATTGGTCACATCTTTTGTGCCCATGCCCGTGCGATGACATCTCCCCACAGTCGACAATACATGTCATATTTTTCTGTAAGTTTTACATCATAAACAGGAAGAGATGGATCATACCCATTTTAAAATCACATGGTCTGAGACAGTGTCGACCTGCATTCATTAAACTGCAATTTTTGGATGATGAAATCAGTACTGGCCATATAGCTATATTTTTAAAAGGGGTGGTTAAATCTAGAAACTCGATGTAATCAGCGCCCAGCGTAACTGATTCTCGATTTTATTCACGTTAGGGATGTTTAAAGAAATCTGTATTGTATTTTTGATGTTCTTACATGGAATGATACATCATGTTTTTAAGTCTTTGTTTGTATGATGTGCTTTTATGATTTAATTGTTTTTAAATCGAATAAAGCGTATTTTTTTATTTGATTTGAGATAAAAGTTCACTGATGGATGATCTTAATTGTGCTACCAAAGGTAAACTGAAACTAGTGGCACTGATACAATGTGAGACAGGATTCCCCTGAAATCCCAAAAGATTAAATGCAAGTATATGAAATGTGTAAATCTATGCACCTAAAAACCTGTGCACCAAACACCATGTGGACCACTGTGATATGTAACTACTAGTGTGTGTGAAGGCACTTACTGAATGTCTATAACAAGTTCCGGCTATCGATCAATGAATATTCACAGAAGTGAGTGAATACATACGTAATCTAGGGAAAATGACAAGAAAATCAATGACTAGCTCAATGGAGTGCCCTGAGTATATCAAGGCAAGAATCTAAAAACAGTTAAGGTACCTCAAACAGATCAATGTCCAGGAGAAAACCGCAATGGGTTGCTACATTACTCAAAGTCCAAAATTGAAGCTGAAAACACTAAGAGAAACAGAAAAAAGCCATGTAAGTATTAGGAACAGCATCAAACTGTCCAGAATCTGACCTAAGCTATACTTGAAATATAACCTACCAGTCTGCCCGAATACCAGTGAACCAGAAGAAAACGCCATACGCTGTGGAAACCACCATGAGTGATTGCCAATTTTTGAAACAGCGTAGAGAAATAAAAAACGTAGTAGTACACATGAGCCTGAATATGGTCGCCATGTTGGAACATGTAACTGATGGTGAAAAAAGTCCCACCACCATTAAAGCGGCGCTCAGGCAGTACTGGCGGTTGACCAAAAAGAGCACTGTGGACAGTATAAAGCTGGCCAAAATCTCACATAAACCATATAGAAACTACTGAAAATAAATACCTGCCAGTCTGCCGTGTACACGCAAACTGTAAAAAGCGACCATATGCAATGGACACCTGGATGAGGGGTGCCATACTAGAGTCAGGCAAAAAAATATATACTAACACGCATGAACGATGATTGAGGCTCGATCACCTTGGAGCGTGTAACCAGAAATGGATAAAAGTCCTAACACCGCTAAAAATGTATGAAAGTGAGACTGTGCCTCAATACCGCACAATGATAGAAAACGAATAACCTGCATATGTGGTGCCCACAAGTGAGTGTGGGATGCTGAACGAGAACCCTTGTGCAAGTAGGTTGGCAAAGAGAGTAGTAAATGGAACTGGTCTACCAAGGGGAAAAGAAGCAAAGAAAAAGGAGAGACAAAAAGAAAACAAGTAACAGCAAAAGAGAAAACGCCAATGAGAGGAAAGAGTCCTCATCACCAATATAGAAATCGTGAAGTTGTATGTCATGTTTGCCATTATAAGGCTAGACATGCGGAGTGAAAAAGGTAGAGGCAGAATGGAAGCCACCACTACATGCCACGGGGTCCTGGTCAACATATTCATATATGAACACAAAACAATACAGAAGTGGCACGATATGTACATGGTGCCAATATCATGTTACAGAATAGATTAACATGAACAGCCTCGATGCAATGCACTTTCCTTTCTGCAACGAGTGTTACAATTATATGAAACAAATCATATCCATTTTATCTTTCTGCCCATTGGGGGTCATTGTATTAAATTTCTTTATCCACCAAATCTCCCGCTGGGATAATAGTTTACAATTGTCTTTGTCTACACTAGTTTGTAAAATTTCCCAAATTAAGAACCTGAGTTGAGCTATATTGTCTTTGTGTTCCACCAATGTGCAGCTAAATTAGATTTAGTATTACTCTTGCGAATCATGCTCTTGTGCTCTGTTATCCTAATCTTAATCTTCCGTTCTGTTTTGCCTATGTACATTAAGCCGCAAGAGAATTTTATGCAATAAATCAAAAATGTAGAGTTGCAATTACCTGAGTGTTTTAGTTTGATCAGTTTCCCTGTCTGTGGGTGGGTAATGGTGTTCCCCAGGATGACATTGTTGCAATGAATACAATTATGATATTTCAACAATGCTTTGTGTGGATTTGGGCGTGTTAACATTTCTTTGATGTTCCGACTCTTGTTTGTGCGAATAAAGGCTGTTCATCGAACAAATTGTTGAAGTCAGGCTCATGTTGTAGTAGTTCCCATTGTTTCCTAATGATTCTTTTTATGACTGCTGATTTAGTGGAATATTTGGGCACAAATACCATGTGATTCTGCAGTGTTTGTTTTTGGTTGTAAGCAAATCATGTCTCTGGATAGAGAAAATCCTTGTCTCTGCTTCAGTTAATATGGAAATCTCTGCCTCTTTTGCTTTATGCATATGATACAGTGTTATTGGCCAGAACTCCATTGGCCCTCTAATCTTCCATAGGGACCTATTTGGCTTATATGGCGGATCTAGGTCTATATGTCAACAAATCAAAGTCTTTTGTTATGGCTGTGGGTAGCATGAATTAAAAATCACCAAGGTTCCAAATAAATGGAAGACAGTTGGAAAGAGTAGATCAATTTATGTATCTGGGTGTGCTTTCTGATACTAAGTTAAATTGGAACGAGATGGTAAGAAATAGAGCTAACCACATGTCTAAAAGTATAGCTGCTGTTTTTAAGTTTGCCAAAACCCTGGGAAATAAAGCAATTCAAGAAATGTTGAAAATCTACCTACTGAAAACAATTACCGTGGCTACCTATGGGGCAGCAATTTAGGGCATAGCACATGTTGAGTCACCACAAATTATTGAAGATAAATTAGCAAAAAGATTATTGTCTATTCCCGGGTCATGCCCCAATTTTATCACTCACAAAGATCTAGCCTTGCCTTATATCATGGACACCATTAAAATGGCCCCTCTACTATTATGGATATCGATATGGAAAAGTAACTCGGTCCAATTAAACCAGCTTGTCATAAAAGATATCATGTCCCTTGAGCGTGCCTCATCTATCCCCTAAGAAAAGTTATGTAAGAGAGTCTTTTTGTGCCCGGAGTTGGCGGATCTCTATAAATCCCCTACCCATTGTTTAACGTTCCCTAAATCTAGATTAAAAGATCTTTTTATAGCCAAAGCTAGCCTAGACAGATGGAATAAAAACAAAGCAAAAGGTTCAGTTATAACATACGAGGCGTTGCCCCCTGTGCTGTCCGGGCATTCTTCTTATCTTTCTTTTGTCATTTGAGATGTCATCAGTGATGTCATCAGTGATGTCACTGACCATGCTATGAATGATGTAATATGTGACATCATCAGCAGTGCATTGCGGGGGCACGAGTTATAGTTAGCTGAACTAACTATAACAACGGAATTTCAATGGTTTTGTACGAGTGAAATGTCCAACTAACTATAACGTTCCTGAAACCTATGTTTTTTCAGTTAGTTTCTATGGTTTTTTTCACTGCTAATTTCTAACTATAACGTGCCTGAAACCTATGGTTTTTTCAGTAAATTTCTATAGTTTTTTAAATGCTAATATCTAACTATAACGTGCCTGAAACCTATGGTTTTTTCAGCGAATTTCAAAGGTTTTTTAAATTAAAATTTGTAAGTCTAATGTACCTCAATCCTATGATTTTTTAAATTATATATATATATATATATATATATATATATATATATATATATATCCCAAAACTGCAAAGCAATCCACGTGCGCTCTCAGGAGAAAAACCACAAACGAGAGTAATACAGGAAAGGGGTGTTTAATCCACGATCGTGTAAACAAGGTAACTGATAAAGTTTAATACATGAACATAAACATAGGACAAAGGAAAGCCGGTGGTCAACAGAGTGAAAACTGAGGCAGGCATCTTGGAACGTTAGATGCTGAATAGCACATAGCCACATTACATTTAGAGCTTGCCACAAAATAATAATGTCAACCTCGTAATAGGTAAATGATAATGAAAAGTAAATAAATGTTGATGCAGTGATTCAAACAATGGTAAAATACCATTTCTCAGCGCGTCACAAAATTACATGATGTAATGCCCAACAAACAGTGGATAGCATGGAGTTGGTATCAAGTGCTAGCAAAATCGCAACAGGCATATTGATAGTGAATCTACTCAGGGACCATGGCTGGGAGGCAAGAGAAATGATGGACTGACTCAGAAAGATGAATGCATAGTGCAAGATGAAGATGCCAGTGCATCGTCATATTGTGAGTGTGCAAATACAATACAGCGGTCTGAGTGGCAGTGTCCGCAGCGACCCAAAGTGAGTGTCTGTAAAGATGCAATGGGCAATGTAGCGTGTATGTACATGCCAGAAATCTATGACAAATGCAAAATAATAAGGGTTGGAGTTCAACTGTACCACGGTTATCCAAATGCAATAGCAAAGAAACAGAGTTCATCAGTTACCGTGCTCGAAAGGGTGAAGAAACGGAAGGAAGGGTAGGTGGCCCATGTGAGGTGAGTGCCAGTGAACGGGCACCTTCCTTTCTTCCTAAAATAGAAAAGAGACAACAAAATGATAAAAATGCTTGTCATAGCCTGGGATTCAGAGTACCACACGAAGAAGCGTGTGATCCAACCTAGCCAGCAGGCTCTCATGTCTCCTGGAGCTCCCTAGAAGAAAGGGGAAATAGCACTAAAGAGGATTAAAAGTGTGGTAGGCAAACTAAAATGAAATATATTCCACCATACCAAACTTTTCTCCGCCGGCATCCCGCCAAATGAAATAGACAATGCACCAGGTGAACGCACACCTTACTTTTTAAAAAAGAGGGGAGAAACAGCCTCCATAAACAGAAAAAAGAAAACCAGGCAAATGATGTGACAAGAAATTGTGTTAAAAGAGTAAGAAGAGAAGAACTACCGGCTGCAGATTTTGACCGCAAACTCACATCTGCATTGCACCCCACATCTTTTCTTCAATATTTCCCAATATTCAACATATGCTCTAACCCAGAGAAGAGTTGGCCAGAAAAGCAGATCTTAAAGAAATAAAAGGTGAATAGGGCAGAGATCTAGAGGCCTTGCTGAAATACCCAAAAAAGCCATGACCCTGGGAATTCACTGCGGGACAGACACTTGTGTATACCATGTGTTGGCAAATGTCCCAATGTGAAAAGTCATAGAACCAAATATTATTCGCAGAGCTGGTGGCACTAAGTGCATGCATCATAGCAGTATGCAGTTGGTTGTGAGAGCAGCACACTCCAAGCTCATTACCTGCCTATCTTGTTTCCTCCAGGTTGGGTCTTTTGGCCTTTCACCCTACACCACACGCTATGACCCACCTATAGCAGTAGATCAAATATAAGACCTAGGGACTTATGCAACATAGTGGGCTCTCAACTTATCTGCCTCCAGCACCTCTAGAGATCCAATGATGCATTAGGAAATTTTAGGTTGAGAATCAAAGGAAATGATTCCAAGTATCTGCTGTGCCTCATGTGGAAGATCAGCACAATAAGCTACCCAACACAGCTTGCATTTCTCAATACTCATCCAATGGCCAGTTCTCCTTACCAGAATTCTATCACTGGCATGGGGCAATTATCAATTCTATTGGTGATAGGTTGAAAGGGCTCTGCTAATATTTAGACTTGCTGTATATTTACTATGTCCACCTCAGGTTTTCAGTGGTGACCAGGATAGTGTGTCTTTCTGCAAAACACATCTTCAGTTATGAGACCCACCTTTAGAACACTAAAGCAGATCTGTGGCACTTGTTGTGAAAGACTGTGCAAGAGAAACTGTGGGAGTGCAATTTCTTCACCGCTCACATGCAAGAAGAGCAGCAGTTGGAGTTAAGTGAAAATGTGTCAATATTTTTTATCACTCGAGTCGACAAACAACCCACAGCGCTAAAATGGCTTTGAAAGTGGTGAGCGCAAGGCAATCTGACAACGTTTCTTTTATACAATTCTCACACAATATGGGCATGTGGCAGAAGCCCAAACCATTAACTCATTGGTGCCTGTGGTTATGCGGTAAATGCTCAGAAAACATGTAATTCAGCTCCAAGAAGAAAATTTGTCACCAGAGAGTTTCTCAAGCTTTATGCTAGGCCAGGTGTGAAACACAAAAATATAGATACTGCTCGAAACTACACACCCAACAGCCGAATCTCGGAACAGTCTTTGGTTATGACTCATAGGCAGTTCTTGTAACATTTCCATCAAGTGACAAGTGCATGCAACAGAAGCTGATTACTGATAAGCCTAAGGTGAGCAGAAATTAGGGAGGCAGGATATGTGACATTATCATGTGGGCAAGACACGTGCTGGAGCGGGTAGTACAAAATTTTGTATACCCCCTCATTTCTGCATGTTCATATTAATCCGAATAATCTATTAATTGTAATATTATTAATCTGTTTGAAGTGATAACTTACCAATTATATTAACGACAGAATTACACGTGGGATTTGCATTTGTCTGACTAAACTAACTGTATACTAATATACTTACACATACTAATGGTAGAAAATTAGAATATTGCATGATATATGTTGCTTTTGTGACGTAATTGTAAATTGCAGCAGGTGACATCACTGGGTGAATATAAATGCTTTAAATGTTGCATTCATGCTAGATAATTACTTACACATAGGGGAATTAGTGAGGGGTTAACATTTTATTAGCCATTTCAATGTTTTAATTACGTTTTGTGTTTGTTTTACTTAAGTTGACCATTTGGGCCTAAGAAAAGATGACTGACTGAGACACACGACGTGACTGCCACCGTTTCACAAGATTTTGGGTGAAGTGCGCCTGCACCACCGCCAGCAACAGTGGCCTCGTCCTGACCCCAGGCAAGATGTACCCACCAAGGACACACTAGGAGAATCGCCAAAATCACGAAACAAAGGACTGTCTTTAAAAACGGAACCAGCAAGTGTGATGACTTAACCTAACGGACTATGTGAGAACTTTACCGAATGACCCCAAACCAGCCAATCAGGACTTTCTAAAATAGATTTTTGTTACATTTTGCAGTTAGTTTCATTATAAAAGAAGGAAGACTAGGGAGTTAATTAGATCCTTGATCCTTGATCTTTTTTCCTGACGTTATATGGCGGAGAGGATGGTGACACTGCTGGACAGCTGTTATCCTGAATCTTTGAAAGACTGAATTGCTGCCTGACTTTGATGAATTAAAGACTTTTCCACAACTTGATTGACTTAGAGGACAACTAATAGCCAGATTAGGTAAATATGATGTTCGGTGATTTGGTTTATGACTTATTGAAATTGAAATTGATTAGACAAACAAAATTATTCTAACAAACAAATGTGTCGGGTGATTTATTTAGAAAAATCAGAATAAGATGAAATGTAGATTAAAGAATTGAGTCACCAAATATCCAAAATCACCTAACTGATCTGTCGACTAAATGAGGGGAATATCTTGAGGTTCTGAGTTTAATAAAAGTACTTAATGTATGTTCAGGTAAATTAGGTTCTTTTAATTGAAAGATATTCTTTTCATGTCAGCGTTTGGACAATTGATCTCTCCTGTGAGAACGGATCAATGAAGTGTGAGTGTTGGTGTTATGGGCCCCACCAATGAATGTATTGAGTGAATGAGCTAGTGTATTATTTGATCTGTGACGAAGGGAGGATTTAAAATTCCACGCTGCATCAGTTTTTCTGGTAGCAAGATGATGGTTGTTATTGTTTTGGTTTGATGATTATAGCTTGTAAATTGCTTATTGATTATTGGTTATTGATTGATATTGGTTTATGTATTAACACTCTATGTTGAGTCGCGTCGAGTTCTATGTTGTTTGCACGGCTTCTGGGATGTAGGAAGTCGGAAATTTGTGACGGTTCCGTAGTAGAGCAGAGGTAAGCGCTGCTCTCGGGAAAGACGGAATTGTTGTTGCCCTGTAGGTACACAGGGAAGAACGTGTAACGATTGAAGTTGCACGACGCATTGTCTGGGTTCGATTCGGTGACATCGTCGCGTGTTGCCATTAGAAATAACTCCTGTATGAAAGAAGTGTATGGTAGCGAAGGTCACCTGTGAAGTTTTGGTCTTAGGTACCAGGAGTCCAAATGGCATTCCGATAACACTTATCACTAGAAAGGTAATAGGTGCTCCCTAAGCTTGTTAGAAGGATAAAGTAGAGGGAAGTGCTATTTTATCAACGTATGTCATAATTCTGTAGCAGGACAGACTGTTCGCTGTTCTCGGGAAAGACAGGATTCTGTGTGAATGTACTACATTTTCTCGTGTGAAAGTGCGTGAATGTGAAAGCATTCAGGTTAATTGTGAAACTCTAGTTTTATTTCTCAGGAGCATTGGGTCTCGAACCAAGTGTCTTAAATCTGAAGAAACAGATAGCTAATGCTAAGGGTAAGGTAGAGGGATGTGCTACTTTATCAACGGAAGTAACGATTCCGTAGTAGTGCAGAGGTAAGCGCTGCTCTCGGGAAAGACGGAATTCTCGTGAGAAAGGTCTATTGCTATTCCTTGGTTAGCAAAGCGGACAATGGTGGTGTTTTTGTTTTGTTACTAACAGAATTGTAAATTTGAAACAAAACTTACCGAGTGAATTTTGTAAAGAAGGGGTAGACAGGAGCAGGAGCTGCGGCAGCGGCTGCTGACGTCAGAACGACCGCGCTGGGATTGGCCAGTCAGTCGGAAATGTAGAACGCTCCTGATTGGTGCTAGGAGTGGAGAATCACAGATTTACGTAGACGCTCCGGATTGGTGCGTTAGTGTGAGTAACGCAGGGATTGGAGAATTATAGAGTGGCGTAGACGTTCCGGATTTGTGCGTTAGTGTGAGTCGCGCTTCAATTGGACAGAAAAGCGGTACGGTCAAGAGGAGAAACTAGAGATATACGAAAAGGCAGAAAATATGTATTACGATCCACCTGAAAAGGAGAAGAAGTCCTGGTTTGGTAGAATTAAAAAGTGGTTTAAAAAGGACAAACTGATTGTAACTAGGGAAGGACAATTACTTCCTCCACCGAAAAACCCCGCATCATTTATGGTTGCGAAATATGGATATCACACCTGTATTTGGTTAGACAATTGGGTCAAGTATACTTAGAAAGACGGAGTTTGGGCTTTTCCAGAACATGGTTCATTTAATCTGGCAGTTTTGAGAAATTTAAGAGTGAAAATGATGAATTTAGAACCAAGACCTAGACCGAGACAATTTGAAGCATTGAAAGAATGGGAAGATGAGATGCATGACCGAGAAAGACAGAGAAGTGGCGGAAGGTATAGGTACATGTTTGGTAGGTCATACGGTCATGAGAATCATGATGATCGAATGAGAAGGTGGTGGAATGCGAGTATGACTGAGGGTTTGTTTCCCGTAAGAACTGCAGGAGAAAATGCACAGAAAAGAGACATAGGTGCCGATTCCGATCCTGGAAAATGTTTCCCCGTACGACTCGTATCCGGTCTTTTTACCGTACGAATCGTACAAGTAGCGTACAAACTGCCAAGCACGATTCGTATGGGAAAAAGTCCATACAAATCGCATTGGGAAAATTTCCCCACACGTCCTCGGGTCGGAAAAAGTGTTCAACACATCCCGACGATTTTACGTACAAATGTGAAAAGTGAAGTCCGAGCGCGCAAGTACGATCCGTCCCGTGCGTCCGATGTTACAACTGTATGGAAAATGCACCGTACGGACCGAACTCCCATAGCAACCATGGAGACATGTGCCCGCATACACGCCGAACCCCCCCCGCCCCCGTGAGTACGCGCCGAACCCCCCCAGCCCCCGTGAGTACGCGCCGAACCCCCCCGTGTATGTACACCAGTGTACGTACGCACCGTACCCCCCGTGTATGTACACCAGTGTACGTGCGGACCGTACCCCCACCCGTGTATGTACACCAGTGTATGTGCGGACCGTACCCCCGTGTATGTACACCAGTGTACGTGCGGACCGTACCCCCCCCGTGTATGTACACCAGTGTACATGCGGACCGTACCCCCCTGTGTATGTACACCAGTGTACGTGCGGACCGTACCCCCCCGTGTATGTACACCAGTGTACGTGCAGACCGTACCCCCCGTGTATGTACACCAGTGTACGTGCGGACCGTACCCCCACCCGTGTATGTACACCAGTGTACGTGCGGACCGTACCCCCACCCGTGTATGTACACCAGTGTACGTGCAGACCGTACCCCCGTGTATGTACACCAGTGTACGTGCGGACCGTACCCCCCCGTGTATGTACACCAGTGTACGTGCGGACCGTACCCCCACCCGTGTATGTACACCAGTGTACGTGCGGACCGTACCCCCACCCGTGTATGTACACCAGTGTACGTGCGGACCGTACCCCCACCCGTGTATGTACACCAGTGTACGTGTGGACCGTACCCCTCACACGGTCCGCAAGTACACTGGTGTACATACACGGGTGGGGGTACGGTCCGCACGTACACTGGTGTACATACACGGGTGGGGGTTCGGCGCGTACTCACGGGGGCTGGGGGGGTTCGGCGCGTACTCACGGGGGCTGGGGGGGGTACGGGGCGTACCGGGCCCCCTAATCTGGTCGTTTCGCGGCGTACTTCACTTTCCCGGCACTTTTTGGGTGCCGTAAATATATTGCCGTCCGGACTGCTGTGGGTGCGAATCGTACTTCCTGGTTCGTGAAACGCAGGCTGCATGCGTCCCGACGTCACGTCGTCACTTTCCCGGATCACATTTGTATGGATATTTTCATCGGTCGGTTCGTACGGAAATGGTGTTTCCGTGCGAATCGTACTTGCATGTTTGTAATGTTTTTTTCCCGGGTACGAGTCGGACGGAGAAAACACTCCGACCGACGGTTAGTACCCGGTTTTTCCAGGATCGGAATCGGCACCATAATGTGGAATCGAGAGGGTATGGAGTGAATGAATCAGAGGACGATGTTCTTGATGACATATTCTATAAAAATCCACCCCTATATCGGCAAAACAATTCCATTAGAGAGGTAGAAAGGAAGTGCGGAAGTAAAATAAATGGTGAAAATTCAGCGGAACTAGCAAAAACAACCTTAGAATTAACAGAGAAAATAAGAGAATTAACCAAAGCTCTGGAAGCTGTAACAGTTCCAGTAACGATAGGTCCAGTAATGCCTATTTTCGATAAACAAAAAGATGGCGAACACTGTTTAGCGCTCCCTTATAAAAGCAATATACAGGTTGAACAGCTAAAACCGAGTCAAAATGACAATCCATGGAGACAGACAATAAGTATGATTGAACCGAATGTTTCAAATAATCCGTTTGTAGGCCAGAATTGTGCAGAAAGACGTATAACAACAGTGGAGTCAATATTAGAAACACAAAAGGATTCTGGACAAGGTAATGTAGAGAAGTCAGTAGGACCATCTACAGAGGAATTAAGTGAATGGTTGAGAAGCTTGCAAAGGAAAGACAAAGAATCTCAGTCAATAGATGTGGCCAAACTACTAATGGTACTGGAAGAGTTAATTGTAGGAACTATCCCTACGGAGAAGTTAAAAACCTACCAGGATGAGGAGTTGTTATTTCTGTGTAAAAGCATAACTTGGAGAGCAAAAAGTCTCCATGAAAGATTAGAAGAAGTAGCAAATGAAATGGGTATAGATATTGAAAAGGTAAAAGCCCTACAGAAACCATGTCGAATAGATTTCACTGAAAAGGACATTGAAAATATGAACACCACAGGACGAATGAGTCAGATTACGGAAATAATTATTTTGTTGAGAAAATGGGGAGATGTGGATAAATGGAAAAGTAGATGGTATCGAAAACGAGATGATGCTTCAGATAAAACCTTTTCAGCTTTTCTTGTTAGAGAAAAAGAGAAGGTAGTAACAAAATGCCCTCTGAGAGAAATTCCAGGAGGAGGATATGTACATGTCCCATGGACTAGGCAAGATATTTTCTCATTCACAAATGACTTCCCTCGACTACGTGAAAAACCTGTCGAGTGGTATAGACAGGTAGACAGATTTGTAAAATTGTCTAAAGTATTGTGGATTGATTTAAACAGCCTGTTTGACATAATAGTACCAGTAGATCTATGAACAAAGTGTAAAATAATGGTAGATTGGCCAACACAGCAATACCCAAGAGATCCAAAAACAGGGGTTTCTAGACCCCGAGGTAATGAAGAAATACGAACAGGTTATTGCCTTTCTGAAGAATAAGGTTCCACCTAAAGTAACAGATTGGGTAAAAATTGACAGAACGCATCAGGAAAGCAAAGAGTCAGTACATGCATATTATGAGAGGCTGATCTTGGCCTTTAAACAGTTTAGTGGAGATAAAAATCTGAGTGAAAAGGATCTAAGTCATTTTGTATACAGGTTTGTATATGGTCTTCGTCCAGAAATTAGTGAGATGATAAAGCAACATACTGTAGATTGGCAGAATATGAATATAACGAAGTATTAAGACATGCTAAATATTTCAGTGATGAAATTGAAGCTAAACAGCGAAAATTAAAAGAAAAGGCTATGTGGGTACAAGTGAAGGTAGCAGAGAGACAGGAAGCACAATTAGCGGAACAAGCGAATAATACAGGATCAAGACAAAAATGTAGTCCTGGGAAAGGTAAAGGAAATATAGAGGAAGCTAAGAAGAAATTTCCGTGTCATAATTGCGGTAGGATAGGGCATTGGAAATCCGAGTGTAAATTTCCCCCAAGTAACAACGATGAAAATGCATCATTAAATCCACAGGTGCAGAATGAGGTGAGTGGTCAACCGCAGCGACAGCAGCAGGTTGTTACCCAACAGAATCAGGTGCCAAAACTGCCTTTTCCACAGAGCAAAAATTCCCAGAGGTATAGAAATAAAACGGGATTCTACAACGGAGAACAGGTAAATAAACCGCCGTGCGCTAGCGCTGCTTCGCAGTATTGGCTGCAACGCGATGAGAGTGACTCAGAAGAAAGTTATTGACGGTGCCGAAGGGAGGAAGAAGAGTGCGTACTTGGCGCAACTCTAGAAGTAGACCAGTCAAGCCCATTTATAGATGGAAAGATTAATGATGAAAGCATTACTTTCCTAGTTGATACTGGTGCTACTCGATCAACTGTCAGATCAACTAATGTTAAGAATCTTCCTCTCTCGGATGAAACGATCCAAGTAGTTGGTGTATCCAACAAACAGATTAAAACTTACCTTACAGATCCAGTGAAAGTTAGCATAGGGAAATTTTCTGAAATGCACCGTTTTGTCGTGTGCGATACCAGTCCTGTGAATTTGTTAGGTAGAGATTTGTTGTGCAAGATGAACTGCACCATATTTTGTACCCCGGATGGGATAGCATTTGAAACTCCGGATGAAGATGTGCTGTATAAAATGACAATGACAAACAGGGAAAATAAGGTTATTGAAACCTTTGCTGTATTTAACCATGATGAATTACCTAAAGAATTAAAACAATCTGTTAAGGCAGAAGTTTGGGATTTCATAGGAGAAGACGTGGGATTAATGAGAAATGTAGATACAGTAAAAATAACAGTAAAAGAAGGAGTAAGTTATCCAAATGTCCCTCAATATAAATTGACACCTGAAATAATTGAAGGAGTGACTCCTGTGATTGAAAAAATGATAAAACAAGGTATTTTGAGAGAAATAATGAGTAGCCCATGTAATTCACCAATAATGGGACTTGAAAAGCCTAGTGGGAAGTTCAGGATAGTACAAGATCTGAGAAAGATAAACAAGATTGTTGTGTCATGTTGCCCCATTGTACCAAATCCATCAGTGATTCTATATCAGATTCCCCATGACGCAGAATGGTATACAGTAATTGATCTATGCCATGCTTTCTTTTCCATCCCATTGCACCATGACAGTCAGCAAATATTTGCATTTCGTTTCGGCGAGCGTATTTTGGCTTGGTGCCGAATTCCACAGGGGTATACAGAAAGCCCCTCAATATTTAATCAGCTATTGAAGAAGTCTTTGGAAAGTCTAGAAATGCCCGAAAATTCAGTATTAGTCCAGTACATCGACCTTCTTGTGGCGTCGAAAACCAGTGAGGCTTGTGAACTTGACACAATAGCATTGCTGAATCATTTGGCAGATGGAGGACTTAAAGTGTCACCATCAAAATTACAATTTTGCAAGAAAAAAGTACAATATTTAGGACATCACATTCAAAAAGGACTGAGAAAAATGACGATAGATCGAATCAACATCATAAAAAGAATGAGTGCACCCATGACCCAAAGAGAAGTGAGAATTTTTCTGGGAATGGTTGGATATTGTCTTCAATGGATTAGCAATTTTTCCTTGATTGCAAAACCTTTGATACGACTGACAAGAAGTGATGTGAAAGATCCCATTGATTTGAACAAAGAAGAATTGGCAGCTTTCGAAAGATTGAGAGATGGGTTGTGTGAAGCACCTGCATTAGGTATGCCTGACTATGAAAAGGAGTTTGAGTTGTATTGCAGTGAGAGAAATGGATGTGCACTCTCTGTGCTAATACAAAAGCATGGAAAACTGAGGAGACCAATTGCATATTTTTCATTAATGTTGGACCCAGTAGCTGTAGCCTTACCTGGGTGTTTGAAAGCAGTAGCTGCTACATGCCGAAGTTTGGAACAGAGTGAGGGAATTGTGATGGGATATCCTGTGAAAGTATTCATACCTCATGATGTGGCAATCCTTTTAACAAGGAGTCACACTCAGTATATGACACATAGTCGGCTGACTAAGTATGAGAAAGTTATACTAGGTGCCACAAATGTAAGTCTTGTGAGATGTTTAAATGTGAATCCTTCAACATTATTGCCTGATGCTGTGAATGTGGAAGTCAGAGATGAAGCAGATCATGACTGTCTGGATGTACTTGATTTCTGTACAAAACCTCTACCTGACATAAAAGATGTACCCTTACCAGAAAGTGATTTTGTTCTGTTTGTAGATGGGTCTTGTTTGAGAACAGATGATGGAGTGTTAAGTGCAGCCTATGCGGCATGTACAGTTGCAGCAGTGATGGAAGCATCATATATGAAAGGAGTAAAATCGGCACAAGTAGATGAACTTTCGCTTTGACTAGAGCATGTAAGATTGGAAAGAGTGTGAGAGTGACTGTGATGACTGACAGCCAGTATGGATTCGGAGTCGTACATGACTTTAGTCAAATATGGCTGCAGAGAGGTTTTTTGACATCAAGTGGAACTCCCATTAAGAATGCTGAAGTGGTCGGAAAATTGCTTGAGGCGATACAATTGCCTAAGCAATTGGCTGTTGTGAAGTGTGCTGCCCATAGTCAAAGTGGTGATTATATCGCCACTGGCAACAAATATGCGAATGACATGGCACAATACTGTGCACGAAATCAGAATTCCATTAATCGGGCTAAGGAAAGAGAGTTGATTTCTTGCTCTTTGATGTTTACTAACACTGTGGGAACATGGGAAGAAGTGAGACAATTAAAGGAAGAAGCAGGAGAAGAGGAAATGAAGCAGTGGTTAAAAGCAGGATGTGCACCCAGAGAGAAAGATCAGGTGTGGGTCTATCGAGATGGAAGACCAGTCATGCCTGATAGCATGATGTCTGCCATGGCACGGATGTATCATGTATAAAACAAAAAAGGAGAGAAAGGGATTCTCACAAAAGTGGGCGTCAATATACTCTAACAAGAGTATAAGTGTACCAGTGCACCAGTGTAACCTGAAGGTATAACGGGGAATCTCCCAAAATCCCTGGTTAAAATGAACCCACGTGCATCCCAAATATAGTAGTGGGTAATCACACAACCTCACTCATTGTGGTGAGCGTGTCGCCTAGACGAAAAATAGAATCAGAATCGCTTAGTGTAATGAAGTTTGCAAAGAAGTGTAACAAACCAAAAGTCAAGTGTATGGGAGGAAAAGAAAGGACGCTTACTGAGAGGGCGGTAATTGCGCGCCTCTTGGGAGTCGGGATCAAGCAATTTGTTACTTCAGGATCTAAATTGAAAGAATCAATCACTAGTTAAGCATATATACATGAGCGGTGGAAAACGAGCTTGGAAAGCCCGTATTCCGCCATCGTACTCACTCAGAAATGCAAATCGGTCAGCGTTTATGCCTAACGTAGATCAGCCATGTACTTAATGCATGGGGATTACCAGACATTATAGGCCACTATCCATGTGGCAACTGCAGTGTTTGCCACCTGACCAGCAACACCAAAACGTTATCATTAGAACAAGGAAAGACATGGACCCAAAGAACCCACACTAATTGCAATAGTACCAACGTGGTCTACTTGATCAAGTGCCGGTGCAATATTAACGCCCACTTTTTTTGAACTGCACATGAGTGGGTATGTAATATATGTATGTGGCTCCTGATCGCTACTAATCCATATGTGTGACTCCTGTTCGCTTCTAATGATATGCGTAAAATTGTGTGAGTCCACGTCCTCACTAATGTTGAGGTTCACTGAGTGCTGTACGACCGTGTTACGCACACTACTTCTATTGGCAACCATTATGAGCATTTAATCTGCGAATAGAGTGACGATTATGTGTATTATATGTTTGTCCTGTGATCGTTTGTTTACTATTTATTATTTTTTACAGATTTTTTCCTTTCAACGACTTGAAGAAAGGTTGTCCTAACCGTGAGTAGCGGGTTAGGTTTAAAACACTGACCAAGGGCAGGGCACACCTTAGCGAGTGTGCACCACCCGGGTCACGTTTATTGGTCCTGACGAAAACCTAGTAATAACAAACGATGGTTGAAACATGTAGACCCTTTTTTCACTTGTCAAATTTATTATAAGATACCTTAGGTCAATTTAACCTTTCCTGGTATCTTCACTATTTTTAACATTGTCCAAATTACCCTGGAATAAAATACTTTTGATTGGGTTTAATCTGGCCAATTTTTAACCTAAAATAACACAAATTCACTATTCACTTTCATTCAAAAACCAGCTCCACTGTAGTCAGGTGTCGTAGCACACCTGGATGGCACTCTGCTATCCAGTTGGGACCTCGATGATGAAGCATGTCACCAACTATGTTGGTGAGTGAGGGGTCTTCTTAAGAAAGATAATTTCTTCATTTGCTCTACGTTCCAATACCATATAGACAGTTTCCTGTCGACTGGGAGTACTCCCTGGCTTTGTTTGATATTGTACGGATGTATCATGGTCAGGGACACATAGGGAGAGATGCTATGGTCAGGTCCTTTAAACAAACTTGGTATAATGCAAAAATCAGACTTGTAGCAGAAAGTCTTTGTCAGAGATGCCTAATATGTCAGCAATACAATCCAGGAAGAAAGACAGTAGTGAGTCTATGAACAATAGGTCGAGAAGGAGGGCCTTTTACCAGAATGCAATTGGATTTCATTGAGATGCCGCCCTGTAACAGACTGAGGTATGTTTTGGTTATGGTCTGTCTGTTTTCTAGATGGGTAGAAGCATTCCCAACAAGAAGAAATGATGGGATGACAGTGGCAAAATTACTTTTGAGGGAATTCATCCCTAGATTTGGTTTCCCAGTGACAACTGAATCCGACCGAGGAGGACATTTTCATAATGAGATCATAAAACTGATTTGTGAAGCATTGAATGTACAACAAAAACTACATTGTGCCTACCGACCAGAGGCTTCTGGTGTGGTGGAGCAGATGAATGGAACTATAAAAAACAGAATAGGGAAAATGTGTTTAGCCACAGGTATGAAATGGCCTGATGTCTTGCCTCTGGTACTCATGACTAATAGATCAATTCCAGATAGAACTACAGGGTTAAGCCCCCATGAAATCATCATGGGACGAGCCATGCAGCACGTGTTTATACCAGTCATCAAGCTGATGACTATAACTGATGACATGGTGTTGGAATACTGTAAAAACCTGGCTAACGCAGTTCATTCTGTGTTTCATCAGGTTGTAGCGGATGCCACCACCCTTGAAAAGAAGCCAGCCCATGATCTAAGCCGAGGGGACTGGGTGAGAATAAAAGTACACAGAAGAAGAAACTGTTTGGTCCCAAGGTGGGGAAAACCAAGACAAGTCATCTTGACCACAGCAACAGCTGTAAAGTGTGCTGGATTGAAAAACTGGATCCATGCAAGCCATACATTGAGAATTCCAAATCCAGTAGACGGCAAGGAAAAGGAGTATTTTGATGAATCAGAATCCAGTACTGAGTCAGATAACGAAGAACCAAAAACAAAAGAAAACTCTGAAAGGGGGAAAGCAGAACAAAGTCTAACACATGTTCCAAGAAGTATTTCCCTGAGAAGAAGGTTACAGATTTCTGATTCCAGTTCAGACTCAGAGAGCAAGGAGCAATGTTTTCAAAGGAAAAACAAGAGAAAACCAAAGAAAAAGACAGTAAAGAGACAATAAAAGAAATTCATGAGTAGGAAGTGCCAGATGAAAGACAGAGAGAAATTCCACCTGAAACAACACATTTAGATGGACAGGTGCCAGATACAGAGAGAGAGGGAAAGATTATTGCGGAAGACCCCCGAGGAGGTGTAGGGAACTCCAACATCCAGTTAGAAACAGGGACAAGTAGTCAGCAGGAAGATTGCGTGACGGAGATTCGAGGAGGGACAGAAGTAGGGAAAACTAAGAAGTGGTGGAAAAAGAAACTGTTGAGAGTAAAAAGCAAGTTGAAACAGAATCAGAAGAAAGCGAAGATGAAATACCTGAAGGTCGAGTTCTAAGAAAGAGAGATTGGAGAACTGAAAAGGATGATAAAGGAAGTAGATTGAAAAGAGCAGCCAAAGATGATGTTTGGCCGAATAAGATAAAAAGGTTGAGATAGCGACTGACACGAGTAAGTTCACCAAGAGCTGAACAGGTGAATGAAGTGACAAGTCAGGTGAAATCAAAAGACGAAGAAACCACTGAAATTAAAGAGTGCAAAAGAACCAGAAAACCTAACCAGAAGTATAAATCACCAGAATGGACGTATGTGGCCCTGCCTGAAGTAAATGAAGAGGCGGATAGCCAAGGAAATCCAGAGGTGGTTGTACCGGAAGTGGTTGAGGAAGACGAAGAATCGGAAATCCTGAGAGTTATCTTGTCCGATATTGGAGAAGGAGCGGATATTCAGGACATTCTGCATACCGATCATGAAGGAAAAGTGAAGAATGATGAAGTGCCAAACTGAATGAGACAAGAAAGCAAATGAGAGAAAGACAATAAAATAGCAAAAAAGACAAAAACTGGTAGAACCAAGTAGGTGCTTAGAGCCTTGGGTTAGAAAACTAGTTGTGAAGTAGAAGAGGCTAAGTCAAAAGACACAGTCCATTTTAGCAAAGATGGCAAACATAGATAGTAGAAAAGATAGATTTAAATTTTTGAAGAGATGGTGTAAAATGTGTTGTTGTTGTACAGGATTATTAATGCTTCTATGGAGTATACTTGCTCTACTGATCTCATTTAAAGTTACTATAGATACATTAGAAGGACATAGTAAAAACATAACTAATATAGGGAAGATTCAAAAAGTAGTTCCGACTAGAATAGATAAAAGCTATTTACATAAAGACAGGTCTATAACTAATTTTTCTAATAATGTGTTTTCGAAATTGTTGTATGAATATGTAAAAACAATGGATGTAAGGGACTGCTACGTCTGTATGCAGTTACCTGCTTCTGTATCGGAGGGAGTGACTTCCAGTGACTTATGGAATAACATGTAGTGTAATAGCTAGTTTATTTCATCAGACATGTAAATTAGGATATTATTTTTCAGATGTAGATACTATATTTTCACAAGTACCGTCAATTAACAAGTTAAATAAGGTAAAACCTGCAAAGGTGAATTTTTCCTAGAAACTAAAGAACTAACATTAGAATACATATTTAAAAATAATTTGACTTGCAGTTTAAAGAAAGAGGAAAAGACATTTTTAAATATGGTTGAAGAAAGGAGACTGAAAAAGCAAAGAAAGGCTTCAGAAGGAAAAGTGGAGAAAACAGTATGGGATGTAGAGATGGAAAAACACTTGAAACAAGTCCAACTATGGCTTTAGATTGGCCTCAGAAAGGAAAATTGTGTATCAGAAGGAATCAAACTGCATATGATAATTATTTTGTAGGGAATAGTGAGTGCCATGATACATACCGAATCATGGGTGGATGGGGATTTAAAGGTGGAAAAGATCCAGTTTTTCCTGGACTATATTTCATTTGTGGGAACAGGGCATATTATCGTTTGCCAGACCATTGGTATGGCACATGTTATGTAGGCCTGGTTTTTCCAAAGATCTTTCACTTGGATAGAGGAGAAGATGGTGTACATAACTTAGGTAGTAACTTAGTACGTAGTAAGATAGAATCTTGGGCAGAAATTGTAGGTGATATTTTTGGAGCATTGATACTGGCAGTGGGAATATCTTTGAATGCAAACAAAATTAGAAGACTTTCAACAGGGGTGGATCGCTTGTCAACAAGCACCACTGGAGGATTTTTATTGCTAAACACTGAAATGGCTGCCATGCGTGCTATGGTAATGGAAAATCGACTTGCCCTTGATATCTTAATGGCAAAAGAGGGTGGAGTCTGTGGAATGCTGAAAGTTCAACATTGTTGTGTTTACATTCCTGATGAAAGTAAAGATTTGAAAATTCATATTAAAAATATCACAGAATTGCATGACGAAATTGTACCACTGGAGGTTGAAGTTGTATGGGAAAAGATTGGGAGGAAGATATCAGCTATTAAAAATTTCCTAGTAAATTTAGGTAGTACTTTTATAGGTAAGATATTATTTCCATTAACATGTGTGATGTTTATAGTATTAATGATAAGATTAGGGTGTATTTGTTGTAAAAAAAATAAAAACCAGAAAAAGTCAAAAAGAGAAAATTTAAGGAGAAAAGACGTAAAACAAGAGAGAGAATTTGATGAGATAGAATTGGAGGAAATAAAGGAGAGTATGTATACATCAGCAAAAAGAGAAGAGACAGGGGAAACTGAATTATGAATAAAAACAAGAAATCACTTTGAAATTCCGTAAAAGGGATAAAAATAATTGTTGGTATGGTGATATAATCACCAAAGGGGGGATTGCTGGAGCGGGTAGTACAAAATTTTGTATACCCCCCATTTCTGCATGTTCATATTAATCCGAATAATCTATTAATTGTAATATTATTAATCTGTTTGAAGTAATAACTTATCAATTATATTAACGAAAGAATTACACGTGGGATTTGCAGTTGCCTGACTAAACTAACTGTATACTAATATACGTACGCATACTAATGGTAGAAAATTAGAATATTGCATGATATATGTTGCTTTTGTGACGTAATTGTAAATTGCACCAGATGACATCACTGGGTGAATATAAATGCTTTAAATGTTGCTTTCATGCTAGATAATTACTTACACATAGGGGAATTAGTGATGGGTTAACATTGTATTAGCCATTTCAATGTTTTAATTACGTTTTGTGTTTGTTTTACTTAAGTTGACCATTTGGGCCTAAGAAAAGATGGCTGACTGAGACACACGACGTGACTGCTACCGTTTCACGAGATTTTGGGTGAAGTGCGCCTGCACCACCACCAGCAACAGTGGCCTCGTCCTGACCCCAGGCAAAATATACCCACCAAGGACAGAGTGGGAGAATCGTCAAAATTACGAAACAAAGGACTGTCTTTAAAACCGGAACCAGCAAGTGTGATGACTTAACCTAACGGACTGTGTGAGAACTTTACCGAATGACCCCAAACCAGCCAATCAGGACTTTTCAAAATTGATTTTTGTTACATTTTGACGTTAGTTTCATTATAAAAGAAGGAAGACTAGGGAGTTAATTAGATCCTTGATCCTTTTTCCTGACGTTATGCTGACGGAGAGGACAGTGACACTGCTGGACAGCTGTTATCCTGAATCTTTGAAAGACTGAATTGCTGCCTGACTTTGATGAATTAAAGACTTTTCCACAACTTGATTGACTTAGAGGACGACTAATAGCCAGATTAGGTAAATATGATGTTCGGTGATTTGGTTTATGACTTATTAAAATTGAAATTGATTAGATAAACGAAATTATAATTCTAACAAACAAATGTGTTGGGTGATTTATTTAGAGAAATCAGAATAAGATGAAATGTAGATTAAAGAATTGAGTCACCAAATATCAAAAATCAACTAACTGATCTGTCGACTAAATGAGGGGAATATCTCGAGGTTCTGAGTTTAATAAAAGTACTTAATGTATGTTCAGGTAAATTAGGTTCTTTTAATTGAAAGATATTCCTTTCATGTCAGCGTTTGGACAATTTATCTCTCCTGCGAGAACGGATCAATGAAGTGTGAGTGTTGGTGTTATGGGCCCCACCAATTAATGTATTGAGTGAATGAGCTAGTGTAATATTTGATCTGTGACGAAGGGAGGATTCAAAATTCCACGCTGCATCACGCGCACAAACAAACTTTATTTGCGCAGGCATGAAGGATTACAAAAAACACCAGAGATCATGTTACAAAATGTCAGCTAAATATAAAATGGAAGAACTGATGTTCACAATATTAAGAAAATACATTTTCGTAATTGACCCTTTGAACGTCAGTTCAGAAATTTCGTTCAATGTTCCCAACTTAACACTCCAGCCCTTACATTGAAAGGTCTGTCTGCGCCACTACTTATTAATATATGGGCGTTGGTAGTATTGGGCAATGGGGCAGTATTATTACTATCCATGAACACACAATATTAAGCAGGTTCTGAATCTCTTCTCTTTGTAACATGGATGCATTTGTTTGGTGAAGGGAAGTGGGAGACACCTTGATGTAATTGCAGAACAACAGACAGGCAAACTATTTATGCACAGTCAATATCCTATTATTGCCCCACCTATTATCGTAGGTATCATTAACAAGTTCCAACCCCATGTAGTCAATATTCCTGACAACCAACTTCACCACGTCCAATCCCCATTCTCCTGGTGTATTTCTGCTGCTATTTTGTGCAACTTCTGTGTGGCTGCGTTAACATTTAAGGCATTGTCCAGGATGTATACACAGCAGGATTAGCCTATGATGCGACATACTCCTCCTTTCTTGGCTAATATTATGTCTAAAACCATGTGGTTTTGTGACGTTACTAATCTGTTGGCTTGCATTTTGACAGTTATATTAGCTAGTGCCCCTGCAGTCTTATTTATCACCGCCTCAACTACCCTTCGTAGTCTCCTTACATGAACACTATTAGCCATAGAGTTTCAAAATGTACTAAACTCTTCATTGCATCTATGAATTGTTGCAATGTTGTATCTGTTTGGTCTTCTTGTATCTCTCTTTTACTCAGGCTATGAATTTTATGATAATTGATAGGGCTAAGTACGTGGGTGGTAGTAGAAAACAAATGTAGCACACCCCTCCGGGTAACCAAACATAGGCTGAGTTCCCACATATAAATTATGTATTAGGCATGGCAGTGAAAGATGGGCTATAAGAGATATTTACCGTTTTTACAGTGCTGCATGAATTATTCTCTACTTCTATTGTACCTACTACCTGACCTACCTGAACGCAAACTTATGCTGGTATAGGAGTACCTTAATAGGTACCACCTTGTCTCTATTGCATTTCTTTTTCTGAATACTTGTATCCTATGTATTAAATTAAATCTTCTAAATTCTCCATTTTCTTCATCGCTGCCATTGAGCCCTACCTTTTCTTGATATATCCCAAGCACAAAGGAAACATACATTTCATACATTAGTTGATATCCATCATTTCCGTTGATAAGAATCTGTCTCCTTCTACTTTCCCCCCAAATTTCACACCATGTATTGCCCGAACCGTTAAGCGAAAATGGCAGTGATATGAATAGCTTTAGCTCACTCACTCTAGTTCAGAGGTCTTCAAACTTTTGGATGCCGAGACCCCCCTGTCAACATTTTGAGGCGTAAGGACCCCCTCCTGACAAAAATGTCTAAACCTGTTGACTAAATTGCGTGGGATGAAAATGTAAATGAGGTTATGTGATGCCGCGTATTTTGGGATAGCATTGCTTCATTATTTTGATATTTGTTACACACAGTAACGCTGAGGAAAGATTTCACCCAATCAGTACCCATTTATAACCAAAATACAGCAATTATCATCAGAAAGATTTCAAGTCAACCTTTGTGAAGGGCCTTCCACTCTGCAGCAATACATGCTGCCACATTAGAGCTCACCTGGCCCTGACCGGAAGAAGCAGGGGTCCCTTAAAACCCTGGCGGTTTTGTGTAGAGTTAAGCCGTTTACCCATGCAGCTTTCCTCTCACCCCCTCCCTTCCATCCCTCTCTCCTCTCCTAACCCCGGATCCCTCTCTCACTTTGCAGGTCATTTTCTTTCACCCCTTTTTACAACTTCTGAACTCTCCCCATTCAACCTCTCACTTCACCTTTAATCACCTCTTGCCATTCTGCCCTCATCTCTAACAGTCTCTCACATTTATCTCATGGCCTCTCTGGCCCTGTCACCTCCCGTGCCCCTCAGCACTTCTCATTCACCTCGTCTCTTCATTCAAATTTTTGTCTATTTGTATCTTACACCTCTCCAGTCCCCCCATTCCTCTTTCACATCTCCCCTTTGTTCTAACAGAAGCCCTCACCTTTGGATCACACTCACTTCTTGCGTGTCCACACTTCTCTTCGGCAATTCACATTTCTCCTCATCCCTGACCTCTTCAATCAAATTCTCTCACTCCCTTGCTGTCCTCTCTCATTTTGGGTGCGGATGCAAGTTCAGAATGGGATGAATGAATGTATGATTACTGATGGGCTTGTTTGAGTGAGTTGCATATTGAGTAGTGAGGGGGACAGGTGAGTGAAGTGTCACATGAGTGCAGGATGAGTAGTGTACTCGTGTGACTGCAGGTTGAGGTATAGTGTGAGCAGGACAAGTGCATTTTGAGAGCAGAGTGATCACTGTGAGTGCAGGGTGAGCGGGTGAATGGTGCAAGTGCATGGTGATCAGTGTGAGTGCATTGTGATCGCTGTGAGTGCAAGGTGAGCGGGTGAATGGTGCAAGTGCATGGTGATCAGTGTGAGTGCATTGTGATCGCTGTGAGTGCAGGGTGAGCGGGTGAATGGTGCAAGTGCATGGTGATCAGTGTGAGTGCATTGTGATCACTGTGAGTGCAAGGTGAGCGGGTGAATGGTGCAAGTGCATGGTGATCAGTGTGAGTGCATTGTGATCACTGTGAGTGCAGGGTGAGCGGGTGAATGGTGCAAGTGCATGGTGATCAGTGTGAGTGCATTGTGATCACTGTGAGTGCAAGGTGAGCGGGTGAATGGTGCAAGTGCATGGTGATCAGTGTGAGTGCATTGTGATCACTGTGAGTGCAGGGTGAGTGTGACAATGAAGGGCGAGAATGAGGAATGAGTTGTCTGAATGCAGGGTGCATTCCCAGACCCATGAAGTAACTCAGCATGTTATTGACGGGGCGTAGACTTTAAGATCTAAGTTAAACTATTGCGGCATTAATCGGGGATCGAGGGTGAAGGAAATAAATAATGTGCTGATCCTGCAACAAACTTCCAGTACTATGGTTAGGGTTGCCAGCAGATTATTTTGGTGGCCCAGTCGGTAAAAAAAAAAACCAGTCACCTAAAGCGGTATTTTCAGCGCTTATCTGTGCATACTTCCCAGGGCCGGCTTTAGTGCTAGTGGTGCCCTGTGCGACCATGTTTGTTGGTGCCCCCCACAATGACCACCCCCACCACGGATTCTCTCACTAGCACCCTTTAACAGTGACCAAGTCTCCATAACCCCACACTCTCAGATGAATTGAATTAGTTATATAGTGCCACTCATACCAGTGTAGGGTGTCCGAGCACTTTGCATCACACACACATTACACAGAGACAATCAATCATAAGTGTGTAAATCAGTGTATAGGAAATGTTACATAAGCCAAAGGACTAAAAGTATAGGAGTCACATGTCATCCATACTGGTAGGCAGTATAGTTCAAGAGTGCTTGGTGTGGAGAAGCACAAACTCAGAGTCGAAAAAGAAACAGCATAGTTGGGAGTTTCCTTTAATAATAAGAATTGATTTCTAGCCAAATTAACCCTTTTTCCAACATTAATCAATGGTCTAATAATGTATTCTTTGTAGTGTGCATGCTGTTCTAGGATGAAAGTTAAGAGCTCACTATTCTCTATTAGGACTTTAAGTTATAAATTGCAAGTAACAAAAGGATGTCTCTTTTGAAAGCAGTAACCTGCTGATCTCTTCACATCATACGCACTCTGTAATCTACTTGGTACACGTTCTTTGCAGCAGGCATATTAACCCGCTGCACTAACATCACCCAAGTCAAAACCTCAACTATACAACATTCTGATCTCTCTCCAGGAAGATAATTAATCACACGAGTTATCTTGACATTTATGTGAGGCCTGGTAATTGCCGGGGAAAGAAACGCTGCTGCAGGTGCTTCAAACTTTCACACACGGCGCCCCCAGGAAGCCAACTTTGTATTCCTTTCCATGAAATGCATTCTCACACTACGGCAGTGAATGTAAAATCCAAATGTAAGGAATAGGCACAGTGGGGACCCAGGGGGTACTGGAACCAGCAAAAAAACCTAAGCCTCTGTAAGCAGTTTACAAAGGCATGTTAAAATGCAAATGGTCTTTAAAGACCTGTGAAAAAACACGGGGGTGCCGGAGATAGGAATCCAGACACTGCCCAGCTGAGCCCCCAGCAGCTCAAGTCTCACTGCAGCAGCCCGGGCTGAGACACAGGACGAGGGAAGGTGGGGGGGGGGGGCTGAAGCCCTTGGGCCTGGGCAGAAGTGTGACTGGGAAGGCGCGACCCCCTTTGCATCACTCCACGGCCCCCCTGGGGGTCGCGCCCCACAGTTTGAAGACCCCTGCTCTAGTTGGTAGCAGTCCACATATCCAGCAATTCGTAACGTTGGTGCCCAAATGAGTATTGTGTAAAGTCTGAACAAAGGTATTATCAACATACTGTAGACGATGTGCGGCTTTAGGCAGTGGCAACAACAAATTAATGTGCTCGGGAGGTGCAGTAGTAACTGGTAGCATTGAATGTATAGTGTAATATTGTTCAAAGACCCATGTTAAAACAACTATTCCAGCCCTAGTATGTATGACTTTCAAATTCTTCTGCGTTTGTGCATTATTTAAACGCAATAAAGCATTTTCTTCAGGAGTAACCGTTTGTCCAAAAGTATGCATCTCCATTGCTATTGTTCACCTCGCAGTGTCATTATTTTACTAACCTCATTGCCCAAGTTAATCCATTGAAGGTGGCACACTTCAGCACCAGGCAGTTGGTGCTTGTTCCGTCCTAAGCACTTTCCTATCTAATCCTTCAATCTCTGGTGGTGCAAGTTGTAGGGTGACTTAGCAAGTGGTGCCGCCAATGGTAGAGCAGTCACGTTACCATTTGAGTTCCAAACACTTCCTTCCGGAGCATGCTCTGGCCAAAAAATTGGTACTCTTTTCATTTTTGACAAGTGAATCTAGGGGCATATCAGCAACAACCGGCGATAATTATCGCTAAGCGCACTTAGAGCTAGGATAATTATCGCCGGCTAGCGTGGATTTTTATCGCTGAGATAGCATGCTATTAGCAACGCTTATCTCAAAAGCGATAAAAATCCTAGCGCTAACTACCAAACGTGAGATTATCGCTGGAAACCCAGCGATAATCCCACGAAGTTCGGCGATAGCTTGCTGATAGGGCCTCACATACTTAGCCATGATATCCACCTTCCATAGGATATCATGGCTAAGTCAGCTTCAAAGCAGGCGTAAGGAAAGTAGCGATTACAGAGGTTATCGCTACTTTTCTTGTCACTATGCTGCTTTGCGTGAGGCTTGATAATAGGAGAAATGTCGCTTAGCGACATTTCTCCCGTTATCCTGGGGAGGAACGCCCACTTTGCATCTCATTAGAGATGCAAAGATGTGCATTAGAAATTCAGGCGCTAAGGCAAGGTTTCACGCCATAGCGTGACCTTGCTAATATAGCGATAACATTATCGCCGCTTTTTGTCTGAAAACGGCCACAAAAGCGGCGATAATTTTATATCGCCGCCTTGTAGATATGCCCCTAAATTCTTGTGGCCATCCCACCGCACTGCTGTCTGTGTCACCAGGAGTACTTGCACCAGTCCATTCCTGCAAACTGGTTTTTCAGGTAACGTTTTTTGTCAGGACCCAGTCCCCAACCCTGATGCTGTCCATCTCTCCTTCTATGGGCAGGGACCAATTGTCTCTGATCTGTTGATGAATAGCAGACAACCTATTAGTTCCTTACAGTATTCCAACAATTCAGAATGAGGCAAATCATGCAGTTTTGATGGAGATGCAAACCCGTGGACATTTGCTCGTCTGCCCACCACCACACAAAAGGGCACCAACTTAGTTTTGGCTGTTACAAGTTTATTCTTTAAAGTTGCATTGCATCTCTCTATCAGGCCTGCCACCTTTACATGATATATAGGATGGAGCTCCCGTTTAATGCGCAAACCTTGACACACAAAATTAGTGACTTGTAGTTCAAAGCAATTTGCAATACCCTCTTAGTTGTTGGCATTCCATTCACCCATCCTCCTAACTGACCACTAAAAACATTACCCTTATCCTTCCATTATTTCCTCTAGTCTTCATCTGCTAACTCTTGCATTTTTTTAATCTCTATTTCAGGGAAAAATTGGTATCGATTTTCTGCAAAATGAAACCATGCCTAAAAATGCATGTACATCTTTCAGACTTTTTGGTTGAGTTATGTTTTGCACAGCTTTAATTCCATCTGGTAATAATTTCCTCTTTATTTGTTGATAGTCTCCTCCCCTCTTATGACAGGAGGTGACCTAAGTAGGAAACCTCCTATTGACAATATTGCAATTTATATAGCAAGACTTTGTGTTCATGTGAAACCAAAAATAATAATACTGCATGCGTTGCTTTTTTACAATCTTCTTCACATTCTGCTGTTATGAGCATGGCATCAACATTCTGCAACAATGTCATCACTATTGGCTATTGGCAAGCATCCAATTGTTTGTGTTTAAGCTGGACTGCAGATACTTGGACTTGCTGTGTACTCTGGGGTGCCCTACAAAATACGTAAAACTTCCCTTGAAAACTAAAGCCAAAGAGATACTGCTTATCTGCGTGAATTGGAATACTAAAGAAAGCATTTTTTAAATCAATCACTGTAAACCATTTAGCAGTGGGGTGGAAAAAAACATAGTTATTTTACCTAGGACCATGGGCACTGATGTTCTGCTATTTTATTAAGCGCTCTGAAATCAAACACCATTTGATATTTCACATCTGTATCATCATCTCTTTTAACCAAAGATAAAATCAGACTATTACATAAATTTGCAGACATTGTGTGTAGTATGTTTTTTTGTCTAATAAATCCAGTATTACTTCTGTGAAACCCTGCTTTCCTTCTTTGGATATTTTATATTTTGATATTCTAGGCAAAATGGCATTTTGTTTAATTATAATCATCACAGGCTCTATTGGCATACGACCAGTGTCATTTGGACTTCACGCCCATAAGTTAGGATCAATATTTAACAATTCGCCTTGCATATCCTGTCCTTTAACCATAACATTTTTACCAAATTTATCCTTTTAAATGTTTAATAAACACCATCTGGAGTACAGTATATTGTTGCATGCATCATTTTTATTGTTTTCAATCCCAGCAAATTAGGCGACAATCATCAATTAACAAAAGGGCATTTGTCCTATGATCAGTCCAAAAGTGAAATACAAGGGTTTGGATATTGGACTGGTTATTACAGTGCTAGGATAACCCACCAACCTATTTTTCCAAAGAGAAGAGCATGAGGGAGTAACCGGTTGGAGATACAGGGGTGTTAGTGGCACCAGTATCTAATAGGAATTGTTCTTCCCTTCCTGCAACTGTAATTTTAACATACCGTCCAGAGGAATCTACTGGTATAGTTACTCACTCACCTTAGTCTCTTGGGCACCATTATACTTCCCACTCATGGTAATCTCCGTCGTCTGTGTAGTCCTGTGTGCAGTATACTTTAGAATTTCTGTCAAAGTTGTTATTGTCTTGTGTCTGTCCTGTAACATCACTGTTAAATTGTCCTCTTTCTCTACCTCTTCCTTTATCTCCATTATCTTGCCCCTTAATAGTTTGTCCTTTTTAAGAAGGACACTCAGTCCAATGACCTTTCTGGAAACAATAGGCACATGTTTTGTAGCCAAATCCTATTCTCTGTTGCGCCAGGGCTGAAGCAGCTTGGCGAACCCCTCTTCCATGTACCTCATCTTTCTGACAACTTCCTCTATTTAACAAACGTCCTTTATCAAGGAATGCTCGTTGCATTAAACCTTTTGTTTTTAAATCTCTCATCTTTTGATCGTTTTTACTTCTTTCCGCATTTCTTTTTGTTTTCATTATAGTCTCCCATTGTCAGTATGTCAGCTGGCATGTTAGCAATCCACATACATCTGCATCCCTCAATTCATTATTCAAATTACTTACAAACTGAGTGGCAAAAATACCTCTTCCTACTACTGTAAAATTCTATTTGTTGTCATCCTAAATTCTCTGTCTCTGTCATCTATAGTCTGTTTTATTTTCTGACCTCCATATCCACCTTTTAGTGAAAGCTTTTCTTTTACAAAAGCACACGTGTTAAAACCAGCAAAGCTGCATGTATGTGAGCCACACTGACAATGCAAGTGACACTGCATGACAAATAGCATGGCTGCAGTCCAATTATCATGATGACATGGTGCACTCCACGACACTGAGGTGGCTGAGTGTGGAACACATCGGTAAAGGAGCAGGTCACACTCTGACACATCCACGTGCACAAACAACCCCTGACGTCAACAATACATCTGCGGATAAACCATGCCCAAAAGTCCAAAATCCAAACTAGAGCCAAAATTAGCCAAGTCTGCAACATCTCAGCAATGTAGAATCACAGAAGTCAAGGGCATACTGCCTCAAAGGGATAAGGGGCACCAAAATCACAGCTGCAGGGGCGACTCTCCCACAATGCAGCACACACACAGAGCAATAACAGCACATTATCATTAACGACAATGTGGTACAAAGTGCAACACTTTCACTACAGAACAGAGGACACAACTGGTTCCGCTTGTGCGTAGAAACAGGCCAATCACATCTTGCATAGCAGGAAACTGTGAGATGATAATGTACGTGTACAACCTCACATCCGTGATGTAGTTAAAATGTCCACTGTCCCGCATCAAATAGTCAGCTCCTCCCAAACAGTCACAATGTACATTGTCATGCAGTCTGTATGTAAACTTGAACAATCCGTCAACATACATTTCAACGCAATGTTAAAATGCATCTCCCCTTCACATTGCAGAGGGACAATCAACATCTCCTGCAGAGCAGACCAGACAACTCATCAGTGATGATGAAGAGGACCTCTACACCTTCGACACCGACGCCCTACAACAGCTCATGGACAGATATGGCAACCCACCTCCAGGAGCAGGGCACACAGCAGGAAGCACCCACCACCACGGCTGGCTCCCAGCACCTCAACGAAGAACACATCGCATTCCAAGGCCAGGTGTTAGACTGCCAGAAGGGGCTGACTGAACAGGTGCGGGTGGGGTTTGCCCTCATGGCAGCCAAACTAGATGACATAAGTGGGTGTCTAAGTCCCAACAGGGACCACTTACACTCCCTAACGGACACCCACAGTTCGCACCATGATGTCCAACAATCCATGCCCGGCATCGCTGGAGTCATGACTCTGAGAGGAGAACAACTGTCTAGTCAGAGTAGCCTCAGCGATGTCAGCCGAGAGTTGGCACAGATGCTGAGTATAATGGAGAACATGGAGAACTTATCGCCCCATTCACAAGCTGGTGCAAACAGCCGATATACCAGTTTTCCTGTGATAGCATCCTCAAAAAGCATTGCCACAGATGACCCCGGCAAGTGTCGCTAATGAGATGCAGAGTAGGAGTTCCCGAGCAAAAAGCAGCAACAATACCACACCTCAACATTCTCAAAGACCAGCCAGATTGGCGATAAGAACACAAAACATGCAATAAGGCGTGTTAGCAGCAGGAAAGTAACACCTGATCTGACCTGGTGCAAAGTCGAATGACAACCGGCACCAGAAAAGGGAGCCCAGACCACAGCCACACCTGAAGACCAACAGACGTCATGGAGCCACTGATCATGTGGCTCAGAAACCCAACAGGGCCACAACATCCACCGTCACCAACAGGCCCGGACTGGCCGTAGCGGGCACCGGGCAATTCCCCGGTGCGCCGCACGGGTGGGGGCCAGTTTTGGGCCCCTGGGGGCCGTTTTTGCAGCATAGCTGCAAAATCGGCCCTGTAACAAAATCGGCCGATAACCGGCCCTGGCAGAGAGCTCGGCGGCACCCCCAAGCCCCGGGAGGCCGGCCGAGCACTTTGCCAGGGCCGGTTTTGGTTCTCAGTCCGGCCCTGGTCACCACCACCAAGACCACCCCCCCCTGGACCACCACAGAGGCAGCGCAGACAAAGACAGAAGACCCTCAGAAAATGCACCAGCCCCACAGACCCAACACCAGAGACTGTCAGTGCCCACCACAGGCTTGAAAGGACAACCACCCCACGCATCCTGACCATCATTGCCCACAGGCAGACAGTACCAACACAGCGGACAACCAACATCCCACCTCAGACTAAGCTGCTGGCTGTGCTGCACCTGTTGGCCTCTGGTACCTTCCAACCAACAACTGCCAGAGTTGGAGGAGTCCCACAGCCAGCCCAATCCAAGTTCCCCACAACTGTCTTGGATGCCATCATCAGCTTGGTACCACACTACCCATACTTCCGCCACACTGCGCAGAAACAGCTGGAGACCAAGCAAGACGTCTATGTCACAGCTGGTTTCCGCACGTGTTAGGGGGCAATTGACTGCATGCATGTCCTACCTGTGCACCAAAGCAACACTGCACACAAGAACTGCAACCGAAAGCACACGTAATCCATCAATGTGCAGGCAACAGTGCACCACGTGGAATCTCCACCAACCTTGACGCCAACCACCCAGGCAGTGTGCATGATTCCTACATCTTCCGACAGTTCATCATCAACCAGCGCTTCCATGCTGGCACCTACGTAAATGCACTGCTCGTTGGCAAGTACCAAATGAACACACTGCACACCTCAACTGCACAATCATGCAACTCACAACACTGGGAATGCACATGTCACAAACTCACAAACAACATGTCAAACAACATGCCCACCCAGCAGACACGACAGCACAACTTACTGTGGCAACCTGGGCCAGCCATGCACATAAGCCATCAACGCCATGTCACCTCAGCCACATGATAGCAGATTGTGTGAAGAGGTGGGGACGAGGCATGTGCGAACGAGGCAAGTGACCGATGAATGAGAATGTACACAATGCCAAGTGTGGCATGGATGTGATGGCCAGACTGCAGTATGCAGACCACACACATATCCATGTTGACATACACCACAGGTGTCTGGAATGTAGTGGACAGTGGACGCAACCATGTCACCCCAGCCAGTGGGGAAGATCCCAGAAATGTAGCTTGTTATGTCCCCTCTGTAAGCGTGAGCGGAGTGGACTGGCCCAGCGTACGCCAAGCACGCGTTGTGGTGTGAATAAAAAGCACGTAGCTCTGGGTGTGGTTCTCTTCCGGAATGCCCAAAGTCTCTGCCAGGGCTGCGCCCCTTACCCCGCCACGAGGCGGACGCCATCGCCGTAAGCAGTGTTGCCTACGATCCTGCGTGGCTGCTGCACCCCAGGCCACTCGTCCCCAAACCAGTCCTGTCCGGCTCTGTGCACCCAGGACTCAATGCACACCTGCCGACACCGGCATGTGTCGAAGAGGGCCCACCACGTGCCGGTGCAAGCTCCAAGCCTGAGTGCCACGACCCTGGCAGCCTCCTCAGACCATCACGGCCTCCGCGACACAGTCCCGCAGTACTCTTTTCTCGTTGACGTACTACACCGGCATACACAGCGGACTAGTAGGTCACAAATTTGGAACTGAGTCTTGATTACACTATGGCAGAGAACATCAATTATGGCTGATTTTATGTCACTATACTCCCTCCGATGTGGTGACACCAAGTCTGTGTATAGCATTCCAACCACACGTGTTCATGGGCCCATGCAGACTACTGCTCTCGGGCCACACTGTGCTCGAGTCGGTCGCACATTTCTGACTGAGTCTTGATTTTTCAATGGCAGAGTACATATCATTGCAAGCAAGGAGAGGTGTAAGAGGATGACGCATTTCAGTCAAGAGGAAAAAAGGACCATCGTTACGGAGGTGATCGAACACTACCGATAATTGCCCTGGTGTCACTAACTCTGTGCATCGCGAGCCAATGACACGTGGCTGTGGGCCACTGCTGAACGCTGCCTTTGGCCTACACGGTGGTCCAGCAGGCCTCACACTAATCCAATCCAGTCCGTACCAGGCAGGACACGGCATAGTCGATGACTGAACACCCGCTCAGCTCTGGTGCTCCTACCTCTGTCAACCACAAGTCACCCCCACATGCCATTTCAACGTAGTGTGTTAGAGTTCCTGGAGGAGCTAGCTGAACAGCGGCTGTCCCGTGCTGACCACTGCCTCGGGCCTACACTGCGGCCGAGTAGGTCACACATTGGGAACTCAGTCTTTATTTATTTATGGCAGATTTCATATCATTGTACTGGCCTCATCGCAGACTGCATACCCCTTCAGCTCCGGTGCCACTAAGTCTGTTCACCGACATCCATGGACACTTTCTGGTTGAACTTTGGTGGCGACTGAGTCTATGGACTGGGGGGTGTCGTCATAATCTTGTTGGTGATACTGACTTGGTGGCAAAACGAGGCAGTAGCATTCCACTCCTCCATTTGCCGCTTCCGGCTGGCTTCTACCCTCTGCATCATGCCCTGTAGGACACATTCCACTGTCCCCAGCAACCCTCCACCACATTCACCTCGGACATCGATGAGGAGCCACTCAGCTCGCGTGGCCCTATCTCACTGCACCGCAAGTCACTGTCCCGTGGTGGTGTGCCTGTGCCGGCCGCAGTGCATTCGGGGCAACTAACTCTGTGCAGCTCATGTCAGGGACCCTGTCTGCTGAGATATTGGATGGCCTCTGAGACGATGGCCTTGGGTCATCGACACCATGTGTCTGTGGCCCTGCGCTGTCCACAACCTCAGGCCTCAACTGCGGACCAACAGGGATCACATGTCAAATCAAGTCCTGACTGACCGAGACATCGTATCACCACAGGTTGCACACGCCTCCCCCGCCAGGACCACTTCCATACGCCAACTGCCAGATTCGGAAATGTCTTACTACCAGGCTATCAACGTGGCTCACACCTATCGTGGATGCCATCATCTGCCTGATACCCTGTCCAGCACTACAGGTGCCACTGACACTTCTGTTTGCTCATTGGGTGACCTCTGAACTTTCCCCGGCTACCACCATGATGCTCCGCAGTTGTCTCTGTAATGTAGGTGTTTTCTGTTTCCGTTTTTGATGGTGTTCACTGTTGTAGTTGTTGCCAGCACCAACCACCCCTTGCAGGCAGGCTTACACTCACCCCACACACATCCAGCACAGATGTCACTGTACATGTGACCCTGCCAATAAAGGGGCCAGGCGCTCATGCTTGTAGCCAGTCCCACAAACGTTCTGCCTGTGTCTGTGTGGCCATGATGTATGCATGAGGGCCCCAGGCCCTACAACATTACATTGTGCTGTGTACAGTGGCCGCAACCATGTCCCTGCTGGCAGCGGGTAGGACCTTGGATGTGTAGCTTTGTTGTCACCCACTCTATACGTAAGGGGAGTGGACTGGGCCATTGTACGGAGCTCCGGCGTGGGTGTGTGCATGATAATTCCGGGGCTCTGGGAGTGGTTCATTACCGGACATGTGCAAATGCATGTGTCTCTGTTGCTGTGTAGGTCTCCTTTGTGGGGTGTAGGTGGTCCCTGATGGGACTTAGACACCCACGTATGTGATCTAGCTCGGCTTCCATGAGCTCTGACCCCACCCACACCTTTTCGGCCACCTCCTTTTGGCATTCTGACACCTGGCATTGGAATGCGATGTGTGCCTCGGTGGAGTGTTGGGAGCCAGCCGTGGTGGTGGGTTCTTCCTGCTGTGTGGTCTGTGCGGGGCTATGGTCTCGTCTATGTAGTTTGACTGCCCTGCTCCTCGGGGTGGGTTGCCTAAGATGTCCATGAGCTGTTGTAGGGTGTCAGAGGTGTGGTGGTCCTCTCCAGCATCACTGATGAGTTGTCTGGTCTGCTCTGCTGGATGTGTTGTTTGTCCCTCTGCAATGTGAAGGGGAGATGCATGTTGACATTGTGTTGACATGTATGTTGGCGCATTTACTCTTGTTTACATGCAGACTGTATGACAATGTACATTGTGACTGTTTGGCAGGTGCTGCAATTTGATGCGAGACAGTGGACATGTGGACTACATGACGGATGTCAGTTTGTGCATGTGCATTTCCATCTCACAGTTTCCTGCTATGTTAGATGTGATTGGCCTGTTTCTGCGCATAGGCAGACCCAGTTGTGTCCTCTGTTCTGCAGTGTCGGTGTTGCACTTTGTACCACATTGTTGTAGGATGTGCTGTGATTGCTATGTGTGTGTGCTGCAGTGTGCCACAGGGATGAGGGACATGATCCATGGTCGTTGTGGGTGTGCGGTGTGCTACACGTCATTGTGCATGTGTGCCTGTCAGCCCCCGTCCCCCCAGTCCCTGGTCGTTACTCACCCTGTTGATGTTGTGTCAGGTCCTATCGAGCTGTGTCCGTACTCCCAACTCCTTGCACCATCTCCACCCTGATGACTGTGGCCTCCATTTGCTCCTACTCCTCCTGATGCGCACGACTCCGACCTCCGGTCACCGTTGCTGCCTTTCTGTTGGCAGCGGGTTTGTGCTTGGTTTGGCTTTTCACATCATGTCACCGCCTCTTGTCATCTCCCATAGACCTCCTAGACACTCCGACTGCATTCACGTTTGTCATATTGACGTTCAGTGGGGGGTAGTATCATGTCACCTCCGTGGCGCTGATCTGGTTTTCCTGCGGACTGCACCCCTTCTTCCTCTCCTTCTTCTCCTTGGCCTTCCCCGACACCGCTGTTCCTTGCTGGTGGTCTGTGGGGCTTGTGGGGTTCGCATTGGCCGTCCATGGTGCAACGCAGTTTCTTTTTTTCTCCCTTTTTTCTCTGCTTTTATAGTGCATTTTCCTGCATGATGCGTGGAAATTACATGGCTGTCACTGGTTTTCGCTGATTTTTGTATCGCACTTGGCCTCATTGCAACTTTTTTTACGTTCGTGTTTCGCATTTTTGTGGCGTCGCGTTGACTTTACCATGCACATTTGGCACGTTATCGTGAGCCTATCGCTTGGTACCGCCGGCTTGTGAATACCACGTTACCACGGTGTGAATTTCCCACGATAGACTGCGATGTGCAGAGTTGCCCGCGGTAGTGTCCAGGGGGGACCTGGGGGTGGTGGGTGTTGTAGCCCTCTTGGGTATCCGTGCTGCATGTATGTATGTAGGGAATTTATAGAGTGCTGGAATCACCCCCGAAGGGGTATCTCCACGCTAAAATAGAAACAGGTCAGTCAGGCACAGATTCCCATAGCTCAAGTCTTGAATAATTCCGTCTTCAGGAGTTTTCTGAAGCAGGGAAGACTAGGACATTTACGTATATCCTCTGGCAGAGAATTCCAGTATATTGGTACCAGAAAGGCAACAGTTTTGCCTCCAGATCGTTTTTCTTAAAACGAGGGACCACCAACAACTTTTTGCCTTCCGATCTGAGACACCGGTTCGGGCAGTACACTTTGAACTTGTGCACCATAAAACTCGGGCTAGTGCAATAAAGAGCTCTGTGAGCAAAGCAACAGAGCTTAAACTTTATTCTCTGGCCCGCTGGAGGTGCGGGGTGGTTTGTTAAGAGCTAGGAGTGCAGCCACATTCTGGACGATCTGCAGTCTGCTAAGAGAAGACTTGTTCGCGGATGCATATAAAGCATTACAATAGTCCAGGTGACCTATAATCAAAGCCTGAATTAAGGTTCTGCATACAGTTAGGGGTAGCCACATGAACACTCAAGGCTCAAAGAATGATAGCAGGTCCCGGCAGTGGTCATACCTTCATCGATAACTGTACATCCAACCGGACCCCTAGATTTTTTGCCACCGAAGTTGGTAAAGGGGCGGGGCCTAGCACTGTCAGCCACCACTCAGGTGACCAGGAAGTTAGTGCAGCATCAAACAGCAGGATTTCAGTTTTGGCCACATTTAACTGCAGAAATTGTTCAGTCATCCATTCTGCTATGGCAGACATGCCATTAGCAAAGCGCTGATCGAAGAACTCCATGTCCTTATCGAAGGACAGGAGTAATTGTGTGTCATCAGTGTAAGAGAACGGTGTAAATCCGTACTGTCGGATGACTTTAGCAAGGGGGGCCACATAGATGTTAAACAGAGTAGGGCTCAGAGAGGAGCCCTGGGGCACCCCCTTACAAAGCTTCACAGTTTGGGATCAAAAAGGCCCTAGATTGATGGTTTTTGTGCGATGATCGAGAAAGGTGACCAACCAATCGAGAGCTATCCCCTGCAAACTGGCCTCTCTCAGTCGAAATATCAGTTTCTGATGAGAGACCGTGTCGAAAGCTGCTGTTAGATACAACAAAACCAACATCACTCCTTTGTTATCATCCACGGCCATTTTGATATAATCCTTGACCAGAATGAGAGTTGTCTTGGTGGAGTAGTTGGATCTAAATCCCGACTGTGAAGGATCAAGGATGCCGTTGGCCTCAAGATAGTCCATTAATTGAGTATTAACATAGCTCTCCGCCAATTTGCCCATAAGCGGAAGGAGCGAAATGGGACGGTAATTGGAGAGCACTTTGGCCGGTACCTGATCTTTCTTCTTGATAGGTAGTACTTGGGAGACTTTCCAATCTAAAGGCACACTGTCTTCACTCAGCGATGAATTCAAGATCTCAGCAATTGGGACGGCCAGAAGAGGGGCGAGGAGAGCTAATTTGTGGGCGGGCATTATATCCAAAGGTCGATACGGATTTCGCCTTTTTTAGCATAGCTTCCACTTTAGAGACCTCACTATCCTTAAAGTGTGTCAAACCTTCACCTGAGCCTACTAGCGGCGCTAAATCGGATTTAGTAAGTGGCACTTGGCAGACATTTTTAGGGAATTGTTGATAAATCCGGTTGATTTTATCGTCGAAGTGTACGGCAATATTGTCACACAGTCCCTGAGAGGGGGCGACCAGCTGTGCGCATGCTGTTGGCTTGGTAAAGGAATTCAAATTAAAAAAAAAATCCTTTTCCAAATTTCCTGCCTGATTGAGTTTAGTTATAACATGATCTTTACGTGCCATGATCAGTAGCTCCATGGCATCTGTTGTTCTTCTGGTGTGGCTGTGGCCTGGGCTCCCTTTTTATGGTGCAGGTTGTCGTCCGACTTAACACCAGGTGAGAGCAGGTGTTAAATCCCTGCTGCTAACGCGCCTTATCGCCTGTTTTGGCATCTTATAGCCGATCTGGCTGGTAGTTGAGAATATTGCGAAGTGGTGTTATCGTGGCTTTTTGCACAGGAACACCTACTCTGCATCTCATTAGCGTTAGTTGCCGGTGTCATCCGTGGCGATGTTTTTTGCGGCTGATATCGCAGGAAAACTGGCTATATCGGCTGTTAGCACCAGCTTGTGAATGGGGCAATAAATCTATCGCCACTTTGGCTGCGATAAAGTGCCGTTAACTCGGCGATAAGCCCTTGAGAATATGCCCCTCAGTTTTTAAAATATTAAAATAAGGTTATTACAAGCTTAATCCCATAAAATTAGGATATGTTAAACATATATGTGAGTGTCTTATGTTATTTCATGTGTTGTTGTAAAACTATATGATGGTAGGTGGGTTACATTTACTCTTTTGAATATATTCCCATGTAAATTAAGTTAAATGTATATATTTAGATGAATCATGTTTATTATTTCAACACTATTCTCACAAAAATGTTGGAAATTTTACATATTTGATGAAGTAAACGGAGAATGTGGATATAAAGCATGGGGGTGCTTGGAGGAGCGAATGTCAGACTTACTATTTTGATTCCAATACCACACACATTGATGAAAGTGTATGCATTTATAGAGGATTGGGGTTACATTTACTATACTAATTCCAGTCCAAGAAACATGCGGAAAGTTCATATATTTGGGGGAGGGTTACATTTACTATTCTTTGAGAAATGAAACAATAATGAATGATTAAAAATAAAATACAGATTTCAATTCAATTAAAACAGTTCCCAATACAGAAATAGTCCACACAATCCTTTAAAATTAATATATAATAAAAAATATCATTGTAAAAAATCACTACCTAACTATATAAATCTCAATAACATATCCGAAAAATCAGAAAAATATAAGATTTTGAAAAAATATTCAAAAACATACACATTTTAGAAAACAATATTGAAAACTTCAATATTATTGTTTAAAAATATTGGGGCATATTATGAAGACAGTCGATAAAATTATCGCCGCTTTAGCGGCAGAAACTGCCGCTAAAACTGCGATAATGGGCTTGAATTCCAATTGAAGCTCAGGTTAGATGTCCTTCACATCTAACCTGGGCTTCAATTGGAATTCCACAGAGCATATTATCAAGCCCATTATCGCCGTTTTAGCGGCAGTTTCTGCTGCTAAAGCGGCGATAATTTTATCGCCTGTCTTGATAATATGCCCCATAGTTTTGGAACATCGGATTTTCATTAAAGACAAGTAAATGAATTTTATGAGTGCTATGCCAGTGAGCTGAGTTTCCCTATACTAATTAGGAAAGCACACAGATCGGCATAATACTTTGTAGGAAAGAGAGATTTGCCAAAAGTTGTAAAATTTAATTCCGCAAAAACTACTATTGCAGTATTTTTAACTTGAAATTCTCTTTAAAAGTGACATCGTTTGCAATGTTTGCACAGCCAATGATATATTGTAAAAAAAAACATCATTGAAGTTAGATGAAAATCTTGGACAATTTGCAGACCACCTACTAAGCAGGTAGAAATGCAATAACCAGGTTGGATTCGATAATTGTAAAGCTCTGGTGTCAAGCCAAAAGCACTGAGAGAAAAAGCTGAGACCTTGGCCATATTGGACCTAGTACCTATTTTTGGGATCAAAGAGTTTGCACTCAATTTAAGGTGCTCCAGTTCACCTGCAAACTTCAGTTAAATGCTGCAACATGCAGTAAAAACTAAGGGGCATATTATCAAGCACGGCGTTAAAATTATCGCCGCTTTAGCGGAAGAAAACTGCCGCTAAAGCGGCGATAATGGGCTTGATAATATGCCCGTGAGAATTCCAATAGAAGCCCATGTTCACACCAGAACATGGGCTTCTATGGGAATTCTCAAGGGCATATTATCCAGCCCATTATCGCCGCTTTAGCGGCAGTTTTCTGTCGCTAAAGCGGCGATAATTTTAATGCCGTTTCTTGATAATATGCCCCTAATTTCTGCAGATGTGGTTTGAAATCAGTCTCGTTTGGCTTGCTTTTAGGGTGAGTCTCAGTTTGAAATATGGTTTAAAGTTGGGGTTAGGGCAGATTTCCCATTACCAATCAAAAGTGACCCTATCTACGTGGGAAAACTGTGCAGGGGAACCTTGTCCACAGGATGTGTATTAACCCCACACAAAAGGTTCTAGTCAACCTTTAGATTTCATATTTTAGCTCAATGTAGACTCAGCTTTGGTTGTCTGCCAGGGCACATGTGATCAGTAAATAATACATATAGGGGCACATGCATCAACAATGCCATTCGCGATTCCTTATTAGCGAAAAATAAGGAATCGCTAATCGCTAATAAGGAATAGCAAAAGGCTATGCATGTAGGAATCGCTATTCAAATAGCGATTCCTTAACTTTCCTTAATTGCTACTAGCAAATTGCGAGTAGCAATTAAGGAATGCCATCCCAATCATTCCTATGGGCCTCCAGGCCCATAGGAATGAATTGGAGATTGCATGAGCAAATAGCGAGTACCAGTAGGTTCTCGCAAATTGCTCATGCAATTTCAAGGGAGCAAGGGTGTCAAAATGACACCCTATTGCACCCCTGAAATTGATATGTGCACATATGTTGCACACACACATGCTCTAAGGGCATGTGTGTGCGCAACATGAAACTTTGAAAAATGCACAAAAGTGCATTTTTCAAACTTTTAGCAAATTACCATGCAGTTCATCTTCATGGTAATTTGCTCCCCCTATTAGCGAATTCGCTAATTTTTTAACTTTCATGCATTGCATTTAAGGAATCCCAAATTGAGATTCCTTAAATTAAGGAATCTCAATTTGGGATTCCTTAAATGCTATCGCTATTTAAGGAATCGCTATTTAAGGATTCCTTAAATAGCGATTTTTGCTTTTGGGTTGATGCATTGGGATTGGGTATTTTTAACTCAATACCGGGAGCTATTAGCGAATCGGTATTTTACCGACTGGATTTTGGCTTGATGCATGAGGCTGATAGAGAGGAGTTCATGGTTTGTCCTATTTATCCATTAATTTGTTTCTGTCTTCTGCCTTCGGTCATTATTTGAAGAAACTGTAATTCACATTTTTGATACGCCTGGATGATTATTTCATCTTTGCGCAGCTGTGCTTCTACTACTTTGTTGTCCATGTGTTTTATGTGCTCATGATAAGTGAACTGTGAGTGTATCTATCTATGTAGGTTCTGTGCAAAGAGTCAAGCATATTTCAACGGTTTGGATTGTGAACCCTCAGTCTGTTCTACTGCTTCTGGCTCAACTGTTTATCTCTGCTGTGCTGCTGAGTGTGTCTAATACAGAAAAATGGACTGAAAATGCAAGGAATCTCATAAAGTTTTTATAATTAGGATCAAAGAGTATTGACAGAAAAAATAAAAATACAAGTAAGTTCATGATATTTATAGTGTTCTTTGATTTCTAAACAACGTACCAGGTGCGTTCTTCAATAATACATTTCAGATACAATTTGCACATATTCCAAAGTGTTCTTTAAAAACATAGGGGCCGAGTACGATGGCGGACTGACTGGAGTCCGTCTGCCATCATGGTGGGGACCGGGACCGTCCGCAATACATGCAGCTTACCCGCACACCAAATTAGGATGCAACCGCCACCATGGCGGACGCATTTTGCACTTTAACATTGCAGCGGGTGCTGCTGACTGCAGCACCAGCTGCGATGTTCAAAATGGATGTTGTGCATTTCACTGCACTACGTGGCAGGCACCACACGGTACCCCCAGTACACAAACACTACTCCCAGAAACAAGGTGGGCCCACAACGGGCCCCCAAAACCAATCTCCGCCAGCCTTTCAATGGCAGTTTACTCGCCACAGAAAAGCTGGCTGAAGACAGCATCCTAATTTGGCGGATGGTGCCTGCTAGGCACCGCCACCATTTTATGGATGCAGACAACTCCGCCAGGCAATCGGAACGATCCCCTGTGGTGGTTCCGTTGCAGACGGTCTTTGCGTCCCCCATGGTCGCAGTCTGGATCCCCCCGTCATCGTAATGTGGCAGGGGGAAATTCGCGATCCGATGGCGGAAGGAACGCCACCGCATGGCTGGTGGTGGCGGTCCTTCCGCCATCATAATGGTCCCCATAATCTGGAGGAGAGGCTGCCTAATTGCCCGAGCCCCTGACTTTGGAACTAGGGAAGGAAGTCCGAGTCTTGGCGTTGACTCAATATCAAAATGACATAATGTTCCTGTGAAAATCTGACCTTGTGTTAGGTAATCTGGTGCTCATCATGTACACGGCCTTGGACTAAGTTTGTGCTACATAAAACTGCCAAAAATTTTAAACAAAAACACAATGTAATAAATAAGAATGTATTTCAATCAACTGCCATATATTAAACGGATAAATCCATTTTAAAAAGCTTGTGCAGAAACTTAACTGATGCCAGTTTTACTCTGTGTCACTGATTGCCAAGCATCCCCTTATGGTAGTACCTCCAGTGGTATCTAAATGTAGCTGCTGGGCCCCTGATTCCCTCCCTCCTGTAGTTAGTAATCTCGCCACTGCATCAATATGTTGTGACTTGCACCCTGTGGGCCATGCTCGGCTCAGAGGTAATAAAGAAAGGTTCCATCGCCGCTCGTGGCCAGTGCACGTACTACGACACAAGTGTGCTGTGTCATTGTTATTTTGTGTAGGCCCCACTACTGTCCCCAACCAGTGAAGTGTGTTGCACCTTTACACTGACGCTGCAGTCTGTACTGTTGGCGGTGATCTTGGGAGGAGGTCAGGAGAGTCCTGAGCTGCGGGGCAGGCCCCGTGGAGAGCTGCAATATCGCATCTGCTGTCGGAGGTGAAGGCGGCATTGACGCAACTCTCGGGCAATGAATCAGCTGCAGGTTGGTGTGGCCTTCAGTCGAACCGTGAGGGACACAGCAGGGTCCTCTCCATGCCTGGTGCCTGAATGAGGAGAGGCCGCCTGCTCTCTCAGTGAGCTGCTGATGACTGCGGGGAAAAGAAGCTCTGCCCCCGCGTGGCTGGTGGTGTCATCTCAAGTCAATTTACTGGTGCAAGTTGAGTGCAAGGTCTTGTGAGCATGTGGGCATGTTACTGTTGGAGGAGACCACAGAACATTGAACCTCCGTCTCCCATTGCTACCTAGAATCCCCTAAGTGGGTGAAATGGTGAAAGAGCATTACATTTGAGGTGAGTGGTATTCCAGGGGGCCAGAGGTGGCAACATTGATAAACTCCGAAAGGCAAAATCCCATACCTTGGCTGGGAGAGGTGTCTGCCCAAGATAGTGAGGGCCATTACAAAAATCGGGTAACCCATGGTTAAGGGACCTGGGTATAATCGTGATACCAAAAACAATGGTCCTTGACCAATTACTAATACATGTGAGCCAATTACTTCACTTGGTTAAATAATTTTATGATCCTGAGCTCAAGAACCAAAAAACTGTTTTAAAGGAAGGAGCTCACAATATTCAATATACAATTCTATCCAACGAAGAACAACATCCAACCTTTTGTGAATTATTATACATACGTTTTTTATTTTGTCATTTGGAAAAAAAATTAATATAGCAGTATAAGGTTGCTCCAAAGGGAACGTGCGTCAAAGAAGAGTGATTAAAGGGTGAATGAGTGAAACAAGGAATGGAAACACAGTAGTAGAAACATTCATTTGATTTACAACAATGGGGATCGGTTATAATTCACCGTCCAATGAACCTGGTCACATTTATCAATCACAGAAACGTATTCTTGTATTTCAAAAAGACCCAACAGGTGGTCTAGCACGAAGGACTGTATGTGTGTCCCAGGTAGTGAGGAATAAGCGTCGACGTTTCGACCCGTCTTGAAGGCCTTAGGAAATTTAAACCTTGGCCGTGCGGATCTTCATCAGGACCAGAGAGGGGCAACCTGACTGGGTGATGATATTGATCAACCACCTAGAATATTTAAAAACAAGGGAGGGGTGAGGATGTTGTCCTAATTAAAAAACATTAAAACCAGGGTACGTCATAGTTCATCAAGTACCTGATCGGATTAAAGATTCAATTCAAAAGAGGTCACCAGACTTCCAATGGATGGAGGACTGCATCTCACAGGGTAGTTATTCCAAGCTGTTACGTGGTTTTATTCCATGCTGTTGGGAAAGATCAGTAATGAAAGAATTCTAAGTATGGGCGGTGTAACCTACACGCGATTATACTATAAACAGAGGATACCACGTACACCATGGGTGTAGTGTCACACAATGTATGTGCTTAATTAATCAAAAAACACACACACTTAATTTAGACTAGAGTCGCTAAATAGCGGCGTGACATAAGAAAATTACTCAATAGTGAGCAGAGGAGCATTTGGTCTCATCAAGCATTAGTGTGTAATCTAATTCGATTAATTCAGGCTAACAGGTGATAATAACGTTACTTAGAAATTAAAAATTAAAAACCCATTTGGTCGGCGGAAGAACCATCTTACCGCATCAGACGCTAGTATTGGTTCGGATCTTGTCACTAATTAATGGCGTCGAGTCGTATTATTCACTCGAAACTGAAATAAATTGGAACGAATTGGTTTCAGAGTAAGCCTGGGAATTAAATAGTGCATTACCGGGGCTGGGGGTAGAAGAAATCTTACCAGGAAGCACAGTGTATGTGCTAGCTCACGGAGCGTCCGTCTCAGTAGAAGCTCCCGCTCAATGTGAGCTCGACCGCGTCTACGTGCAATTACCGGGGCAACCGTCTACGTGTTAATGACGGTTACCGGGGTGTAGACAGCGTTGAAAGACTGCCAGAAATTCGTGGAGGTAACGGGAATTGTTACAACCTGATGCTAGGTTGTCCCAAAAGTGGGGACCAATAATTGAACATGTTTAAACAAAATGACAGAAGAATTTTTACAAGGAATTGTTATAATCATGACATGCTTAGTGTGAAAACCTTCCCACTCATACGTTTAGACAATCCATGTATTGGATGACAATTACTTAGACAAACCATGTGATCATATACAAGGACATTTAACACATATGCATACAAACAAACATATATTTGTAAACAATTGATTTGGCAAGGCCATGTTGCCATATGCATCAACATAAAGTACAACAACAATTGTACACTACAATTACACAAGAGCAGTCTAAGTGTGTGGAGACTGAGCACTAGGCTAGCTTTTGGTGTGCAGGACCATATAACCACAGACTACTAAGACAGTGAGGATTACTAAGGGTTACCAAGAGTGAATTGCAGGCTTAATCAACAGGTCATGGTGGAAACTTGTTTGTTAATTTCCTCAAGTTCGTTAAGACCTCTAGTTACAGTGTCTAGAGAATGGATTCATCTGCACTCACGCTTGTTCAGTATGTCAGAGAAGTTGCCTCCTCGAGGATTAGGTTTTACCTTTTCCAGTACCCACCACCTCAGACTATCTGCTTTGTGTTCGAACCTGGCGAAATGTTCCACCAAAGGGGCACCGGGTGTATTGCAACGGATGCGACTGCAATGTTGCAGTATCCGGCACTTCACTTTTTGGATGGTTTGGCCCACATATAAAAGATCACATGGGCAGGTAATCACATAAATGACCCCAGATGTATTACAGTTACTGTGTTCCTTGAGTGTGTGGGTTTAGTTGTTATGTATGAATTCATTAATCGTTCTGGTCAAAGCACATGCTTTACATGAACCACATTTGTGGTGTCCCATGATAGGGGTACCCCATAGAGTGGTCTGTCCTGGCATCTGGTTGGTAGGTAGTAGGGATTTAATCAGGTGGTCTCCAATGTTTTTGCCTTTTCTGAAGGCGTGTAGCGGGGTAGGTATACTGCCTAGTTCATCCGCTACTAAGTGCCAGTGCTGGTTAATGGCCTTTTTGATGACATTGCTCTTGGTGTTAAACGTGGTCACGCACACCAGCCTTTCCTCATTCTTCTTTTCTTTAGATTTGGGAGTTAACAAGAATTCCCTATGATTATGCCAGGCCCGCTTCCGTGCTTTCTTCAGAAGCCTGATTGGGTAACCACGATCTATCAGTCTAGACAGTAGACCCGCTGATTCATCAAAAAAGTCTTCCTTTTTTGAACAGTTCCTCCGAATCCGCAGAAACTGTCCGAAGGGTAAATTGTCCCTTAGATTCCGGGGATGATGGCTTGAGTAACGCAATAGTGTGTTTCTTTCACTAATTTTCCTGAATAGTGTGGTGTATAATTTACCCGATTCTGAGTCAGATTTAATGGTGATATCAAGGAAATCAATGCTTTCTCTGCTATAGTTCATGGTGAATTGTATGTCTGTTGAGCAAGTGTTCAACCAGAGATGGAATTTTTTGAGATTCTCTTCTTCGCCTCGCCAGATAAATACAACATCGTCGATATATCGACGCCATAATTCTATGCAATTACTGTATGGATTTAGTTGATTGAGGACATACTGATGTTCAAATTCACTCATGTAAATGATCGCCAAATTTGGAGCAAAGCTGGCCCCCATTGCCACGCCTTTCGTTTGTACAAAAAATTGGCCCAAAAAGGTAAAATAATTTTGAGTCATTGCAATTTTTAGTAAGGCCACAATGAATTCCGTGGGGACTAGATGTGGTGCAGGTCTAGCATTGAGTACTGTTTCAATACACTGTAGGGCTGCCAATTGTGGAATGTTTGTGTAAAGGGTAGTTATGTCCATAGTCACTAGTAGATAGACATTCAGATCATAAGGGTATTCGTCCATCAGTTGTATAGTTTGCATGGTATCCCTTAAGTAGGTTGAAGTGTGTTCCGCAATAGGTTTTAGAAACACATCAATATACTTACATAATGGTTCTAAAACTGAACCACAGCCAGACACAATGGGTCTCCCCGGGGGATTTTGCATCCGTTTATGTATTTTGGGGAGGGTATAGATTGTGGGTATTCTGGGGTGTTTATTGTTTAGATAATCATGCTCCAACTTATTTACATATCCGTTTTCCAGGGCAATTTTAGTCAGGCTACTTATAGCCTTACTTATATCCTGTGTGGGATCTTGACGTAATTTAACATAATTACCTTCAACAGTCAACTGGGAGATAATTTCTCTCTTATAATCCTCTGTGTTCTGTATAACAATAGCGCCACCCTTGTCAGCGGGTTTGATCACGATATTAGGATTACTTTTTAGTGTATCCAGGGCTGTGCGTTCTTGCTTACTTATGTTGTATGGGACATATTGTCTTTTAGATAGTATATTGTCCACATCTTTCATTACAACTTGCTCATACGTCAAAAGTCTGTGTGGCATGAGAGATGCCGGGGGATTAAACTTAGAGGGTGGTCGTAATCCACTGGCCGAAAAGGTAGGGTTGCTTGGTGTTTTTAGGAAGTGGTATTTTAAACGCAGCTTCCGAAAGAATTGGTACAGTTCGACTTTCAGGTTAAAATTGTTTGGCATATTGGTCGGGACAAAGGACAAACCCTTTTCAAGGATTCCTTGTTCATTAGAAGTCAGTATATGGTCCGACAGATTAATAACAGGGTTGTCAATTTTATGGATTACCATCTGTAATGCTGTCGTAGTGTTTGGATCTCGCCATGTGTTTCCTGTTGGAAGTGTGCCTGTCTCCTTGTTTGACCCCTCCCTTGGTTCCATGTCTGTGATCTGTTCCCCCTGGGTCTCCCCCAGGGGCGTCCACGGCCTCGTTGGCCCCACCATGGTTCCTCTGGTAAAAAAGGGGGCTGTTGGATAGACTGGTTAGGGCTGGTCGTGGAGGATCCTCCACTAGGTCCTGGGCGTTCAGTGTCACTTCCTGAGCTGCTGCCCAAGGAGGAGCCAGAGAAGGTGGTGTATCTTCTGAAGCCGCTCCTGCCTCTACTCGAAAAGGTGCCCTGCTGTTCCCTTATATAATAGCCTTCCTGTGTATAAGGGTAGGTGATCTTTTTATCATAAAACTTGATATCCCTTGCACTTTGTCCAGTTTAGTTGCCTGTGTGTATGTGTCAAATTCCTGGATAGTGCGCTCCAGTCTTTCTAACGCTTCTTTAGCATTAACTAGAGCCCTGTCCTCAATAATTTCTTTTTTTAATTCAGTAATTTCCTTAGTTAGGCGTTGTACCTCTTCTACTGCTGTTTCTATCCCTAGCACCATCCAATGCCTTGAGCAGTTATTGGACACAAAACTGAAATTCTCTTTAAATTTGGGATTGTCAAGAAAGAATGCTGGTTCATTTCTTACTTGGAGTCCCACAGGGATTACATTAGATTGAAGGTATTTTGCCAGCGTATGTCCATGTAACCTAGTCCTAATCAGTTTCTTCTCAAGACGTTCTAGTCTAGATACTTTTTCATTAAGTGTTAGATCAATACCTGTACTGGCAGCGCCTTAAAAAGGTATTGCCTCCTTGTAATTGTAATAATTTATCGATATATTCTTCACTATATGACAATGTCTCCCTTTCCGACATAGTCCAATTATTCAAGATTGAATTTAGACACTTATTGTGTAATGTGTAAATAGTATAGGCAATACAGTAATAGCCAAATTTAGACAAATTGAACAAAAAACATTAAACAATTAAACAATTAAACCCTCGCAGGACTTGCCTGCACAAAGGTAGCCATTACAAAAATGGGGTAACCCATGGTTAAGGGACCTGGGTATAATCGTGATACCAAAAACAATGGTCCTTGACCAATTACTAATACATGTGAGCCAATTACTTCACTTGGTTAAATAATTTTATGATCCTGAGCTCAAGAACCAAAAAACTGTTTTAAAGGAAGGAGCTCACAATATTCAATATACAATTCTATCCAACGAAGAACAACATCCAACCTTTTGTGAATTATTATACATACGTTTTTTATTTTGTCATTTGGAAAAAAAATTAATATAGCAGTATAAGGTTGCTCCAAAGGGAACGTGCGTCAAAGAAGAGTGATTAAAGGGTGAATGAGTGAAACAAGGAATGGAAACACAGTAGTAGAAACATTCATTTGATTTACAACAATGGGGATCGGTTATAATTCACCATCCAATGAACCTGGTCACATTTATCAATCACAGAAACGTATTCTTGTATTTCAAAAAGACCCAACAGGTGGTCTAGCACGAAGGACTGTATGTGTGTCCCAGGTAGTGAGGAATAAGCGTCGACGTTTCGACCCGTCTTGAAGGCCTTAGGAAATTTAAACCTTGGCCGTGCGGATCTTCATCAGGACCAGAGAGGGGCAACCTGACTGGGTGATGATATTGATCAACCACCTAGAATATTTAAAAACAAGGGAGGGGTGAGGATGTTGTCCTAATTAAAAAACATTAAAACCAGGGTACGTCATAGTTCATCAAGTACCTGATCGGATTAAAGATTCAATTCAAAAGAGATCACCAGACTTCCAATGGATGGAGGACTGCATCTCACAGGGTAGTTATTCCAAGCTGTTACGGGGTTTTATTCCATGCTGTTGGGAAAGATCAGTAATGAAAGAATTCTAAGTATGGGCGGTGTAACCTACACGCGATTATACTATAAACAGAGGATACCACGTACACCATGGGTGTAGTGTCACACAATGTATGTGCTTAATTAATCAAAAAACACACACACTTAATTTAGACTAGAGTCGCTAAATAGCGACGTGACATAAGAAAATTACTCAATAGTGAGCAGAGGAGCATTTGGTCTCATCAAGCATTAGTGTGTAATCTAATTCGATTAATTCAGGCTAACAGGTGATAATAACGTTACTTAGAAATTAAAAATTAAAAACCCATTTGGTCGGCGGAAGAACCATCTTACCGCATCAGACGCTAGTATTGGTTTGGATCTTGTCACTAATTAATGGCGTCGAGTCGTATTATTCACTCGAAACTGAAATAAATTGGAACGAATTGGTTTCAGAGTAAGCCTGGGAATTAAATAGTGCATTACCGGGGCTGGGGGTAGAAGAAATCTTACCAGGAAGCACAGTGTATGTGCTAGCTCACGAAGCGTCCGTCTCAGTAGAAGCTCCCGCTCAATGTGAGCTCGACCGCGTCTACGTGCAATTACCGGGGCAACCGTCTACGTGTTAATGACGGTTACCGGGGTGTAGACAGCGTTGAAAGACTGCCAGAAATTCGTGGAGGTAACGGGAATTGTTACAACCTGATGCTAGGTTGTCCCAAAAGTGGGGACCAATAATTGAACATGTTTAAACAAAATGACAGAAGAATTTTTACAAGGAATTGTTATAATCATGACATGCTTAGTGTGAAAACCTTCCCACTCATACGTTTAGACAATCCATGTATTGGATGACAATTACTTAGACAAACCATGTGATCATATACAAGGACATTTAACACATATGCATACAAACAAACATATATTTGTAAACAATTGATTTGGCAAGGCCATGTTGCCATATGCATCAACATAAAGTACAACAACAATTGTACACTACAATTACACAAGAGCAGTCTAAGTGTGTGGAGACTGAGCACTAGGCTAGCTTTTGGTGTGCAGGACCATATAACCACAGCAACCAAACACCAAGCAACCCTACCTTTTCGGCCAGTGGATTACGACCACCCTCTAAGTTTAATCCCCCGGCATCTCTCATGCCACACAGACTTTTGACGTATGAGCAAGTTGTAATGAAAGATGTGGACAATATACTATCTAAAAGACAATATGTCCCATACAACATAAGTAAACAAGAACACACAGCCCTGGATACACTAAAAAGTAATCCTAATATCGTGATCAAACCCGCTGACAAGGGTGGCGCTATTGTTATACAGAACACAGAGGATTATAAGAGAGAGATTATCTCCCAGTTGACTGTTGAAGGTAATTATGTTAAATTACGTCAAGATCCCACACAGGATATAAGTAAGGCTATAATTAGCCTGACTAAAATTGCCCTGGAAAACGGATATGTAAATAAGTTGGAGCATGATTATCTAAACAATAAACACCCCAGAATACCCACAATCTATACCCTCCCCAAAATACATAAACGGATGCAAAATCCCCCGGGGAGACCAATTGTGTCTGGCTGTGGTTCAGTTTTAGAACCATTATGTAAGTATATTGACGTGTTTCTAAAACCTATTGCAGAACACACTTCAACCTACTTAAGGGATACCATGCAAACTATACAACTGATGGACGAATACCCTTATGATCCGAATGTCTATCTACTAGTGACTATGGACATAACTACCCTTTACACAAACATTCCACAATTGGCAGCCCTACAGTGTATTGAAACAGTACTCAATGCTAGACCTGCACCACATCTAGTCCCCACGGAATTCATTGTGGCCTTACTAAAAATTGCAATGACTCAAAATTATTTTACCTTTTTGGGCCAATTTTTTGTACAAACGAAAGGCGTGGCGATGGGGGCCAGCTTTGCTCCAAATTTGGCGATCATTTACATGAGTGAATTTGAACATCAGTATGTCCTCAATCAACTAAATCCATACAGTAATTGCATAGAATTATGGCGTCGATATATCGAAGATGTTGTATTTATCTGGCGAGGCGAAGAAGAGAATCTCAAAAAATTCCATCTCTGGTTGAACACTTGCTCAACAGACATACAATTCACCATGAACTATAGCAGAGAAAGCATTGATTTCCTTGATATCACCATTAAATCTGACTCAGAATCGGGTAAATTATACACCACACTATTCAGGAAAATTAGTGAAAGAAACACACTATTGCGTTACTCAAGCCATCATCCCCGGAATCTAAGGGACAATTTACCCTTCGGACAGTTTCTGCGGATTCGGAGGAACTGTTCAAAAAAGGAAGACTTTTTTGATGAATCAGCGGGTCTACTGTCTAGACTGATAGATCGTGGTTACCCAATCAGGCTTCTGAAGAAAGCACGGAAGCGGGCCTGGCATAATCATAGGGAATTCTTGTTAACTCCCAAATCTAAAGAAAAGAAGAATGAGGAAAGGCTGGTGTGCGTGACCACGTTTAACACCAAGAGCAATGTCATCAAAAAGGCCATTAACCAGCACTGGCACTTAGTAGCGGATGAACTAGGCAGTATACCTACCCCGCTACACGCCTTTAGAAAAGGCAAAAACATTAGAGACCACCTGATTAAATCCCTACTACCTACCAACCAGATGCCAGGACAGACCACTCTATGGGGTACCCCTATCATGGGACACCAAAAATGTGGTTCATGTAAAGCATGTGCTTTGACCAGAACGATTAATGAATTCATACATAACAACCAAACCCACACACTCAAGGAACACAGTAACTGTAATACATCTGGGGTCATTTATGTGATTACCTGCCTATGTGATCTTTTATATGTGGGCCAAACCATCCAAAAAGTGAAGTGAAGTGCCGGATACTGCAACATTGCAGTCGCATCCGTTGCAATACACCCGGTGCCCCTTTGGTGGAACATTTCGCCAGGTTCGAACACAAAGCAGATAGTCTGAGGTGGTGGGTACTGGAAAAGGTAAAACCTAATCCTCGAGGAGGCAACTTCTCTGACATACTGAACAAGCGTGAGTGCAGATGGATCCATTCTCTAGACACTGTAACTAGAGGTCTTAACGAACTTGAGGAAATTAACAAACAAGTTTCCACCATGACCTGTTGATTAAGCCTGCAATTCACTCTTGGTAACCCTTAGTAATCCTCACTGACTTAGTAGTCTGTGGTTATATGGTCCTGCACACCAAAAGCTAGCCTAGTGCTCAGTCTCCACACACTTAGACTGCTCTTGTGTAATTGTAGTGTACAATTGTTGTTGTACTTTATGTTGATGCATATGGCAACATGGCCTTGCCAAATCAATTGTTTACAAATATATGTTTGTTTGTATGCATATGTGTTAAATGTCCTTGTATATGATCACATGGTTTGTCTAAGTAATTGTCATCCAATACATGGATTGTCTAAACGTATAAGTGGGAAGGTTTTCACACTAAGCATGTCATGATTATAACAATTCCTTGTAAAAATTCTTCTGTCATTTTGTTTAAACATGTTCAATTATTGGTCCCCACTTTTGGGACAACCTAGCATCAGGTTGTAACAATTCCCGTTACCTCCACGAATTTCTGGCAGTCTTTCAACGCTGTCTACACCCCGGTAACCGTCATTAACACGTAGACGGTTGCCCCGGTAATTGCACGTAGACGCGGTCGAGCTCACATTGAGCGGGAGCTTCTACTGAGACGGACGCTCCGTGAGCTAGCACATACACTGTGCTTCCTGGTAAGATTTCTTCTACCCCCAGCCCCGGTAATGCACTATTTAATTCCCAGGCTTACTCTGAAACCAATTCGTTCCAATTTATTTCAGTTTCGAGTGAATAATACGACTCGACGCCATTAATTAGTGACAAGATCCGAACCAATACTAGCGTCTGATGCGGTAAGATGGTTCTTCCGCCGACCAAATGGGTTTTTAATTTTTAATTTCTAAGTAACGTTATTATCACCTGTTAGCCTGAATTAATCGAATTAGATTACACACTAACGCTTGATGAGACCAAATGCTCCTCTGCTCACTATTGAGTAATTTTCTTATGTCAAGCCGCTATTTAGCGACTCTAGTCTAAATTAAGTGTGTGTGTTTTTTGATTAATTAAGCACATACATTGTGTGACACTACACCCATGGTGTACGTGGTATCCTCTGTTTATAGTATAATCGCGTGTAGGTTACACCGCCCATACTTAGAATTCTTTCATTACTGATCTTTCCCAACAGCATGGAATAAAACCCAGTAACAGCTTGGAATAACTACCCTGTGAGATGCAGTCCTCCATCCATTGGAAGTCTGGTGACCTCTTTTGAATTGAATCTTTAATCCGATCAGGTACTTGATGAACTATGACGTACCCTGGTTTTAATGTTTTTTAATTAGGACAACATCCTCACCCCTCCCTTGTTTTTAAATATTCTAGGTGGTTGATCAATATCATCACCCAGTCAGGCTGCCCCTCTCTGGTCCTGATGAAGATCCGCACGGCCAAGGTTTAAATTTCCTAAGGCCTTCAAGACGGGTCGAAACGTCGACGCTTATTCCTCACTACCTGGGACACACATACAGTCCTTCGTGCTAGACCACCTGTTGGGTCTTTTTGAAATACAAGAATACGTTTCTGTGATTGATAAATGTGACCAGGTTCATTGGACGGTGAATTATAACCGATCCCCATTGTTGTAAATCAAATGAATGTTTCTACTACTGTGTTTCCATTCCTTGTTTCACTCATTCACCCTTTAATCACTCTTCTTTGACGCACGTTCCCTTTGGAGCAACCTTATACTGCTATATTAAAAATGTTTCCAAATGACAAAATAAAAAACGTATGTATAATAATTCACAAAAGGTTGGATGTTGTTCTTCGTTGGATAGAATTGTATATTGAATATTGTGAGCTCCTTGCTTTAAAACAGTTTTTTGGTTCTTGAGCTCAGGACCATAAAATTATTTAACCAAGTGAAGTAATTGGCTCACATGTATTAGTAATTGGTCAAGGACCATTGTTTTTGGTATCAAGATAGTGAGGGGGCAGAGCCTACACCTGAATGCTGCTCACACTCTGCACTTGCGGCACTACCGCCTTTTAGCCAGCTGGCAGACCCTGCCACGCAGCACCCTGCTGAAGTATATGGATTGGGTGGCTGGAACATTATTTTGCGTGCCACCCGCAAAACAGACGGCGCTGTTGAGGGATCGAAAATGTTGCACATGGGTGGGGATGAACTGTATGAACTATTTCAAGACCTACAGAATACTCGGGTCGATGATGTTTTAAACATGGCAGTAAAGGGGCTGAATGGTCATTTAAACCCTCAATTAAACCCTGATTATGAATATTGCAAGTTGAGGTAAGCTTGTCAACAGGAAGGTGAATCATTTGACATGTTTTTTGTGTGATTGCGCCAGTTGGCTAGCACATGATCTGGGATAGGCAAGCAAGTTAAAATAAGAGTGTCGCCGCGCCAACCTGAGAAAGCTGATTCTGAGGCAGCCTGGAGTCTCGTTTGATGACATCCTCATATTGTGACGATCTCATGAGTTGGAGAATGCAAGGGCCGGCAAAATGGAGTCCACACTAGCCCGAGCCATGGCGTCTCCATATACTTCAGGACTGGTGAGAGTCAGGGAGGAATGCGTCAAAGCTATAATGAGATGGCCTGGTAAAGACTGGGGGGACCAGTGTCCATCAAGGGGAGAAATCCTGCTTGAACTGTGGGCTCACCAGACATCCTCCCAGAGGCTAGTTGGTAAAAGTGAAACCATGTCCGAAGTGTGGGAGATAAAACCAATATGCGAAGATCTGTCCAAGTGCAACCCGACCAGCCGGTGATGGTGTGAAAACTAAGACAAATGGCAGAGTAAAACTCATATTGGAAGAAGCGGGGGAGGCGGACCGACACAGGTGGTGTGTCAGCAGATGCAGCTGTTAGAAGAGGACGATGAAGATGAAGAGGAAGTGTTCACCATCTCAACAACCAAACCAACAACCAAAAGAGGAGGTCACCGCTTATGTGCCACGAAGATATCAGCGGATTACCAATAACAGCCCTCATTAATACAGCGGCGTCATTTAACATCCTCAAAGCTGAACAATACATTGAATTAGAACCACGCCAGATTACGTCAAAGATCTTTGGCTAATGAGATTTACAAAATCCAAGATCTCCATGGTGAGTTTCAAACTGCTAAAACCGATATATTAGCAGCATTTAACGAATTTTATCAACAGCTATACCATCAAGCCGATATAGTGTCTGGCTCTGAGATTAAACATTTTCTTGATCAGATCAATATTTCTAGAATGCCATCAGATTTTTATGAATGTCTCAGCACCTCAATTACTTGGGAAGAGATTGAATCAGCTATTAATGGTCTCGCGGTTGGAAAAGCCATGGGCCCAGATTCTATTCCTCTAGAATTCTATCTTAAATTTAAAGGAATCTTAAAGCCGGAGTTGATTAAGATTTTCTGCTCGGCTTTTACAGGCAACCCACCGGACTCTTGGTCCCATGCCACTATCGTAATCTTTAAGAAAAAAGGTAAAAACAGTGAAGAACTAGGTTCGTATTGGCCCATTTCTCTTATTTCTACCGACAGTAAGATCTATTCTAAAATCCTCGCTAATAGACTTAATCCCTTAATGTCGACCCTTGTTTCTCCTAGACAACATGGTTTTATCTCGAAAAGAGATACCACCGACCATGTTAAAAAGATAATAGCCATATTGGACTGGGCCCAGATTTTTGAATCACCAGCTGCGGTGGCCCTGTTGGACGCTGAAAAAGCGTTCGACAGGGTCTCCTGGGAGTTCTTATGGTCTGTTATGCTCTGGATGGGTTTTCCCAATGTATTTATCAATGCTGTAAAATCTTTATATACTCATCCTAAAGCTGTCATTAGAATTACTAATTCTCTATCTAAGGGTTTTATAATAACAAGGGGGACCAGACAAGGTTGTCCTTGTTCGCCTCTTTTGTTTGCTTTATACCTCGAACCATACCTCTGCAATCTTTCTTCCGCCCTGGATATCATGCCTGTCCAAATAAATGCTAATTTATTTAAAGTCTTTGCATACGCAGATGACGTAGCTGTTACCACTACAGATATAAGACGTGCTCTACCTAAAATTATTTCTCTTGCAGGAGAATTTGGCTCTTTATCGGGCTACAAGTTAAATGTTGCCAAAACTCAACTAATCCATTCTGACTCTGGTCGTCCTAATGAACTAGTATTTGATGCTCAGGTCCAGTATTTAGGGATTATTATCTCTCCCAGGGTCGACGAGATCGTACGATTGAACATTGAGCCTGTCCTGAACTCTTCTAATAAAACTCTAGAGAGATTAAATAATCTACATTTCTCCCTGTACGGCCGAGTCAATATAATCAAAATGCTCATTTTTCCTAAGTTTTTATACTTATTTCGAACAATCCCTCTTCTGTTTCCTGCTCTTTATTTTACGAAAATTGATAGGATGATTTCTAGATTTCTGTGGGGGTACTGTCGCTCTCGTCGAGCGCTTAAGTGGTGTTATCTACCTAGGCTAAAAGGAGGCTGGGGAGTCCCGAACTTCCGGCTGTATTATTGGCTTATTTCTATAAGATCTATGGGTATACTTATTTTTTCAGATATTACCACTGAGAATTTCCTCTATCCATCTGTTTACGAACTGTTATTAGGTGAAATGGCCCCTCAATGTTTAGTTAAAATTATTGAACCCAGTTATTATAAGAAAACCAAATTTAAGATTATTATAGCATGTGCTGCAATTTGGCGACAATTTAAGGGGAAATTTCTTGGTTTGGGCTCATTCAGCTATTATTCTCCTCTGCTTAATAATCCTGCGTTACCATCTGTGTTTCACGATCAAATTATAAGAGTTTGGTCTTCATTAGGTTTACAGATTCTTGGTGATCTATATCAAGACTCTCAATTTTCCTCATTCACTGCCCTGCAGAATCAATTTGGCCTACCACAACATCATTTCTTTAAATATCTTCAGATTCGGAGCTTTTTAACATCAAAAGGTCTTCTTATGCACTCTTGTATGAACGCTAATAAAACTCTGGAGGCCATAAGGAAAACAAAGATAGTTGGCCCAGTCTATCAAATGGCAATTAATTTAATTGAAGACGATCTTTCTTTAGTTGAGAACAGGTGGCTAAGGAAGTTAGATTTATCAAATATCGATATGGTAAGATCAATTGAAATATCTATGAAAGTACTTTTCAACGGATCTCTTCAAAGCCAACATTATATGTCTATTTTTGACCTTTATTACTCCCCTGCTAAGATAGCTAAATGGAAGGTTGGGGGAGTTTCAAGATGTAATCGTTGTGCGGAGGAGGATGCGGACTCTATTCATATGTTTTTTAAATGTACCAAACTGTCTCGCTTTATTATTGATATTGAATATTTTATCAATCATATTTTAGGTATTGTCGTCAAATTATCCCCCGAATTGGTAATTTTTGGTATTCAAACTGACCATCTGGGATAAGGTCTAGGGCTGAAGAAGCATTTCTTTTTATTTGTATGTCTGTATTTCGATTCTGCATCACTTCCCGCTGGATTGATAATGAACCCCCAACTTTTTATCAGTGGCAATGCAAATTATTGTATATCTATCATATTGAAATAGCTATGTATAAACTAAAGGGGATAAGGAAAAAAATGCTAGGCTTAAAAATTTGGAACCCAATCACTAACTGGATTTGATGTATTATGTTTTTTTTTTGCTGTCTTATATTGCTTAAGCTTCACTGATTGTTGAAATAAAATCAATAAAAAAAAATTAAAAAAAAGAATTAGAACCACGCGCAAGACTCATGATCATGCAGGAAAAGATATACACATACAGGGGTAGGACACCCATTCCCCTGCAAGGTGTGATAGAGGTCGAGGTCAAGCATGGAAAGGTGACCTCACAGGCAAGATTCCATATCACGCAAGAGAGTTCGGGCACCCTGTTTGGCTGTCACACAGTGGAGGACTTAGGTCTTGTCCTGTTGCCAAACAAGTCCACCTATCGCATGCAGAGGAAATAATGGCAGAACTTTCAGAGCCATTTGAAGGATTGTGGTTTTTGAAAAATGTGAAAGTGAAACTACACATTGACTGGACTGTTAAGCCGGTAGTTCTGCACCACTGTCGGGTCCCTTTTCATCTTCATCCACTAGAGGAGGCAGAGCTAGAGAACCTGGAATAAGCAGGCATGATAGAAAAAGTGTCTGGTCCTACCCCTTGTTTATCATCTTTGGTAATTGTCCCAGAACCCAAACAGCTGGGGGCAAAAAGAATACGTGTAGACATGAGACTGCCAAATAAGGCGATACGAAGATAAAGATACCTCACCCCAACAATCGACGAAATAGTGGCAGACATAAATGGAGCAAAATGGTTCTTCAAAGTGGATCTCAACTCAGGATCCCACCAGTTGATTCTAGAGGAGTCAAGTCGATACATAGCAACCATTTCGACACATGTGGGGTTGAGACAATTCAAGAGTCTCAACTTTGGAATGTCCTCTGCAGCGGAGGTGTTCCAGGATGCCATAAGGGAAGCCCTCTTGGGGTTAGTGAGCATCATCAATGTCAGCAATGACGTTTTGATTTTCTTGCACACATTGGCAGAGTTGAGGGCAACCATGCAGTGGCTAGTGGAGCAAGGACTGACAATGCACAAAAGCAAATGCTCATTTAACACCAACAAAGTGGAATTCTTGAACTATAGGTTTTCCAAAGAAGGTCTCCAAGTGGACCCGTTGAGCGTCGAGGCCATTAGAGCAGCTGCTGTTCCCCAGAATCAGACTGAGATGCGCAGTTTTCTGGGGATGGGCACTATTGTGGGAGATTCATACCACAGCGAGCATTTCAGAGCCATTGAGGGCACTCAAAAAGAAGGACACTCCCTGGGAGTGGTCGTGCGCAGCCTCGCAGGCGTTCTAGGAAGTCAAGAGAGTGCTATTGCAAGGAGCTGCAATGGTGTATTTCAGCCCCGGAAGTTATACTAAACTCATTGTGGACTCCAGCTCCATGAGGCTTTGGGCAGTCCTACAGCAGCTGAATACATGTGGAGAATGGGTACCCAGCCGATCTCTAACTGAAGTGGAAACCAGCTATGCCCAAATTTAAAGGGAGGCCTTAGCTATCTGTTGGGCATGTCAGCATTTTCATTTTTACCTGTGTGGTCACAAGTTTAAGGTCATCACGGATCACAAACCATTGGTAACTTTGTTTGGAGGAATGGCACAAAAGGGACCCCCTCGGATAGAGTGCTGGACGGTCCAAGTACATCAATACAACTTTGACATGGCATACCATCCCAGGGTTAACAACCCTGCGGACAATCTGTTGCGTCACCCAATTGCAGCTGATCCGAGGACACAGCAGGAGACGGACAATGGGGCAGAAGGTTTCGTAAAGCTGATCACCAAGCTGGCGAGTCCCCAAGCACTGTCTCTAAAGGAGATTGTAGAGGCCACTAAGGATAACTGCTGTATCCAGAAATCCAAAGAAGAGCTGAAGGAGCATTGGTGGAAAACCTTTCTGGATGGTGTCGGCGGTCTCACAGACAAGGAGTGAGACGCAAGAACGTGTATGTGGAGAAGCGAAGATGAATTGAGCATAAGTACAGAGGGGTTCCTGTTGAGAAACCAGCAGATTGTAATCCCTCAGAGCCTCTGAAGGTGCACAGTCGAGTTAGCTTATCAAGGACACCAAGGGTTGGCTGAGACAAATCGCGCTTGTGACATAAGGTGTGGTTTCCTGGAATGGATCGATTGGTGGAGGAGGTTGTGAGAAGCTACCATTCTTGTCTGATCACTAGTGGAGAGCCCCTGACGATGCATGATATCACTGAAAGCCCCTGTACCAAACATTGATCATCAGTGAGCATGGATTTTGGGAGTTATCCAGACAATCGCATTATGCTGGTTGTAACACCAAGTTTTGGCTGTGGAGCTCATCTGCTCAACTGTGTTTGAGTGCGTTAAACCAGCTTTAGAAAAGATTTTTGCAATGTTGGGATAGCCGAATGTAATAAAAACTAATAATGGTATGCCTTTTCAAAGCCAAGAATTTTGAGACTATCTTCACCACCTCAACATTAAGCACCAGCGGATAACCCCACAGTGGCCCCAAGCCAATGGGGAAGTGGAGACATTTATGAGGACAGTCAACAAGGCTCTTCGGATAGGTGTAGCTCAAGGGATGGAGCTGGAAGGATGCTTACATCAGTTTCTGAGGGCATATAGACAATGGCTCATAGCACCAATGGGTGTGCGCCAAGTGAGCTGCTCATGGAAAAGTCTGTGAGGGATCTGGTCCCAGGAAGTTCAAAATGGGAACCTGAAACATTGAACATAACAGCAGAATAAGCTAAAATAAGGATGAACAATGACAGGGCCAGCTGGAAAAGGAGAGCCCAAGAACCAGAGATCTGTATAGGAGACCAGGTTCTCATCAACGATAGACACCAGGGGTGGAAATTTCAAACACCCTTTTAAAGTTGGGGGGTTGTCAAGGTGCGAGGGACGATGATGACAGCCAGAAGAGGAGAAACAGTGGTTTCAAGAAACGTGTCCTGGTTAAAGAAGGCTCCTGGAATCCAGAGTAGGGACGAGGAAGAGGATAACGAGGTGTCCTTGCCAGACCAGAGTGCCATGGCAGGGGACCAAATGCTGAACAGTCCTGGAATGGAATGCCAGTAGTGATGTTTGCCCTCAGAACGTGTTTGAGGGTTTGATGCCAACTCCTACAGCTACCACGCAGGTGTGGAGTGATGTGCAGGTAACACCGCATGGCATCCTTACCATCTGAGTGTCAATCCCTGGCCCAGCTAAAGACTTGGGGACTTTGAGCCTCATTTATGAGGTTTTACCATAGGGCACGCTGCAGGTCTCCCGGTTGCGCTGCCCTATGGTAAAAGAAAAGGGCAGGAATGTGCTATATCTATGAGATACTGCACATTCCTGTCCTTTTCCACTACGCCGGCGCACAATGGGCTGCCGTGCGCCAACGCAGGCACCTTTGCACCATGATGCAAGGGTGCCTGCATTGAGGGGATGATTGTTTTTATGCAGGACGGTAAACCTTCCTGCCCAAAAACAATCACATAAGGTTTTTTCCTTTTGTATTGGTGCTGCAGAATGCAGCACACATAGTAAAAGGAAAAACGAGAAGAAATAAAGATATTTCTCCTCATTGTGCCTCCCTTACGCCTTCCCTGGGAGGCGTACGTTTTTGGCACTGCCTCAGATTTACGATTTCTCATAAAACTGGGACAGTGTCAAAATGCCAAGGATGCTGCTGGGAACGCCCCTAGCAAAACCCATTGCACGACCCTTTAACGCTGAAAACTGCGTTAAAGGGGACAATAGTTACGAGGCATCATTAAGCCAAAAAAGTGGCTTAGTGCTGCCTCATAAATATGGTATTTATTTATATTTCAAAAAAACAAGAGCGACCCATACATCCTTGTGAGCTGGGTTTGCACTTATGCAGGAAAATGGTGTTCACAAGGAACTCATTTATCAAAGCAGCATACTATATGCAAGCTAAAGTTTACTTGCTTAGAATTAATCTTAATCATACATTTTCAATTGCGACCTTCCTAATGGGGTTGTGGTGAAGACACCTAGGAATATCTGTACACAATACGTGAGGTGGATTCTTAAAAAGCCTAACACAACAGTTTACGCTTACTTCAGCCGAAGTAAGTAGAATTTTATTCTGCAATCACAATTTTATCATATATGTATTTCCTTATACATGAGCGAATTGGAACGTTTACATTAGTGGCACTTTATAAGTGAAATGTGAGCCCCAGTGAAGAGACCATAACCTATCTTGTAAAAAGAATGAGAAAACAAGTTATTGGTAAATATCCAAAGGGCGAGCTGTAGAGTCTACTATCAACAGCTCCATTGAGAGGTCTAAAGACGCGATGATTAATTTGTCACGGAACTGCAAAGGGCTTCTACCGATAACCCTGGAAATATCCCTATATGTAAACAGACCGATATTCCTAAATGAGAACAGATCAACAGTCATACAGACTTGCTGTACCTGAGTTCACCCTTCAAATCGAGCAATCCTCCATTCAGTCAACGATACAGATGCCATGTGCTGTATTGTCCCCAGAAACGCTGTCCTGAAGAGACCCCGCATCCAGAGAGAGCCTGAATAAATCATTTTTCCATTGCATACAGCTCGCCCTTTGGATATTTACCAATAACCTGTATTCTCCTTCTTTTTACATACTTTCACTTAGCACTCACCAAGATAGGTTAAGGTCACTTCAGTGGGGCTCACATTTCACTTATAAAGTGCCACTAATGTAAACGTTCCAATTCGCTCATGTGAACATTGTTTTCCTGCCTCATAAATATGGAGCGGCCTCCTGCGCCATGGAACGTCACAAAAAGAGACGTTCAGACAGCGCAAGGGGCCTCATAAATGAGGCCCTTTGTGTGTTAAGCAGTCTTCTGAGCCTTTAAGATCTAATACTGCAGTACGCAATTGTATTTTGTCTCGGTTTGTGGTATTTTAATATTCTGATTAAAGGTTAGGAGGGATGTAGGAGCCATCGGGCCACTGCATCAATATGTTGCAACTTGCACCCTGGGGCTGGGTTCGACCCAGAGGTAATAAAGAAAGGTGGCTGGCCGCTCGTGGCCAGTGTACATAATATGACACAGGTGTGCTGTGTAATTATTTGTTTGTGTGTGTACAAGTGGTAGTCCCCTCTACTGCCCCCAACCAGCGAAGTGCGTGGTCCCTTTACACCTCCTTCATGACATACACAACACTCCTACCCTCAAGCAAGTTGCAAATGTTACAGTTCTGCATAGTGCCACCTATATTTGTGTTTAACAGCATATGCAGCGTATGAGTGCCTTTAGGAGTGCGAGAAAGCATCTGGTGAGTCATAGAGTGTGGTAAGTGCGACCTGTAAGGAGAGGCTGTATTTGTGTTACACATATACCCCCGGAACTGTTTCACCTAAAAACTGAGAGAAACCCCCCACAAATGTAGTAAACGGATTGGCATTCGTTTCTTTCCTTCCAGAGCATGGGGAGAGGTGTGAAGTAGGTGCAAAACAGCGTAGCCTGTTTTTCTGTTCACCCTGCTGAGCAGCCCAAACTCTCTTTGCAAACTTTCTTTCAAACAAGACTGCACTCTGGACTCTTCCTCCCATGTGGACTCAAGTACTGTAACACAGAGAAGGGGAGTAAAAAAACATATTTTTTAATAATTCCAAAAAACAAAAAAGGGGGACACAAAAAACAGAGAAACATCAACAGAATCAGGGTGTAAATAGCAGGCTTTCCTGGAGAAGCTGATGCAGTGTCTCCACAGCAAGAAGCTGCTCAGTCATAAAAATTTAACATTGGGAGACATATTTACAAGCCCTTTGCACCACTGGAGCCTCACCTTTTTTACGCTCTGGTGGCGCAATGTGCTGGCCCATATTTACAAGGCCACGCAAAGCGACCTTTGACTGGCTTTTCATGGCCTTGTAAGTATGCTCCCTTTCACGCATAACTCATGAAAGGGGCATTTAAGGGGTGTTGTTATGGGTGTTTCCTCGCAGTACCCATGAAATCTGATGCGTTCCCTGATTTACAACTTTGTGTAACTTGGGAATGCGTCCAATGTAAAAGTGGGGCATCGAGGAGAAATACCTTTATTTCTCCTTGTTTTTTGTTCTTTTTATGCTTGCTGCATTCTGCAGCACACATAGAAGGAGGAACACACCATCAATGATTGTTTATGTGAAGGAAGGTGTCCCTTCACACAAACAATCATCCCTGCAATCCAGGCACCCTTGTACCATGGTGCAAGGGTGCCTGCGTTGCCACTAGACAGCCTATTGTGCACCAGTGCAGAGGAAATTGCTGAAAATATGATGCATCCCTGCACTTTTGTAATGGCGTAGCTTGGCAAGCTGGCTTGCAGCTCCAGGTTGCATCATTTTCTTGTAAATATGCCTTTGGGTGTGGGGGGAAGGTGGGCTGCCCAGCCAGTCAGTCTGGTTCGGGCAGTAACACTTGTCAGTTCTTTAGTAGACTTTGCTCCCGGGTTCAAAAGCTGTCAGATGTGTCTGGTAGGAATTTGTATCTCCATTCTATCTAAACTTAGATAACTTCCCTGGGCTGGTTCTCCAAGGTTTGATGTGGTTAGGGCTGATGAAATTCTCACCTGAAAGAAATGGTGCCACCCTTTTTCTGCCAACTCCCATAAACTAAGGGTAGGAGTGCCACAAGGCTCAGACCTGAGTCCGACTCTATTAATGTCTACCTATCCCCCTTGGCTACCTTGGCAGAATCTTTAGGGGCAAAAATGATGTGACCCAACTGCTGTTCTCCTGGAAGAATAGCGAGGCCTTCCCTGGTGACAAAATCCACTACTGTCTCACAGCAGTGTTTAGGTGACTGTCCTTGATTCACTTAAATGTAATGCTTGGAAGACAGAGCTGCTATTCTTCGAACTAGATGTTATGACATCATGGCAGTCTTTTGGGCCATCTGATGCCCCCCCCAACCCAAAATCTGGTGGCGAAATACTTGGGCTTCAAGTTTGATGGACAACTGCTTTTTTGCACCCAAGTTAAATCGGTTTTGCTCTACTTCACATGCTTCAGAAGTTCCTGTTTCTCCTGTTCTTTTACAGCTAGACAAGTGATTCAAGCCCTGATAATTTCATGGCTTGACTATGGGAACAGATTCTACTCAGGCCTGCCCAAATACCTGATTGATAAGCTGCAGCTGGTCCAGAATGCAGTGGCTTGCACAATATTCGGGCTCCCCGTGATTTCCATTCGACATGTCTTCTTAAGAGCCTTAACTTTCTCCCAGTGAGGAAGAGGATCATTTTTAAGACATTGCTCATTACCCAGAAAGCCCTAGCTCTCAACAAGATAGAATTAAGTTATACACCCCCCAGAGAAACCTTCATTCTGTAAATCTTTGTCTTGCCAGAGTTCCGTGGATCAGGAAGGCAAGGTCAGAGGGTAGATCCCTCTCTTTCTTGGGCCCCTCCCTCTAGAATAAACTTCCATCGACATTCAGATGCATCAAGGTGACACCGGAGTTTTGAAAAAAACATAAAACCTCTCTCTTTTTCAGTCCCTAGGCTTTTCCCTCCTATCTTTCCCACCGATACTCTTCTGCAGTAGCTCCAGGACACTCCTTGGAGTAACAGTTGCACTTCATAAATAACATAGACATGGACAGAGAGGGAACTTCTGTTAATGTGTTAATGATTAGGCATTTCTAGCCTTAGTAATGATAGTCTTCATATAAGTATGATACAGAGTGGTCTAAAAGCTATGAAAAACCCTGTTTGCTCAGGGATTGAGACGTGTGGGCACTTACACCCCCATATTTAATTTGCCTGTGATGAATTTTGTCGGGGCAAACTTGACCAATTTTACTTCAAGCGTCTGACCAAAAGCAAAACCCCAGTCCTTTACGCAACCCTTTCTACGCACAGTTGAAGGCTGCACGCTGTGAAGTTATGCCAAGGGAGGAGAGGCTTGGGGCGAGGGGCTTTGAGGGGACACATGACCTGGATTCTGGCAAGAAACATCTGCCAACATCCACAATGCACGGAGAAATTATAACAGCTCCCTGATAAATGGTGGTGCTATATCTTTAGAGCAAAGGAAATAGTTTTACCATAGGCATTATGTAATTTACAATATTTATTGTGCTCCAATAAGCACATGAGCTGCTTAATTTGCGCAGAGATAATGTAACTTATAGTTCTAACGGTTGCTTACCTCTTATCATGGCCCAATTAGCTTATAAACTGCCTAATTTGCACAGATATATAAATCAAACTATTGTCTAATGTGCATATCATTGAGCAATTTGCACATTGTGGCTGAATTAAATTAGTAAGAGGCCAAGAGACTAGCTCAGCTAGTCAGTTCATGAGACACCTATTTCAATATTACTACATTTAAAACAAGTGAGTGCAGTCCTAATTTTGCACATAGGGGAAACGTATGGCAGTTTACATACACTGTGAGCTGATAAAAACGTTTAACTTTTTAATATTAGCAAGCAATGCATGTTGGTAAATATGTTTTAAATAGGCCACTGTTTACTTTTCTATTCTTAACCTTGTTTTTCTCACGTTTTACCATGTATGTTGTTGCAACAGTTTTGATTAATCATGGAAATAAACATACTGACTTACACTGCACGGAAACAGGTCATGAGCAGTTGGGGTTTCTGACGACAGGAGTTAGAGCACAGGGTTCTTATGCAGTGTGGGATGACTAATGGCAGAGGTTCTGGCCTGGCCTGTGGCCTGCACTCTTGCAATGGCAATGCGCTGCCACATGGTCTAATGGCAGGGAGTGGGAAATTGTGCCTGGTTATAGGCCAGGCACTTTGCCCAATCCTTGTTTACCCCATGCAGATTGGGGGGTGGCTGACAACAGACAGTAGAGCTGCTGAAGCGGAAGCAATTTTTCTGTTCAGGGCCAAAATACTAATATGTTTAATTTCCCTCAGAGGCATTGGTCCTCCAATGGATCTTGTTGGTCAAAGTGAGCAGTAAGAAGTAATGTGACAAGCTGTTGGTCATCTAATTAGGACCAATAATTAATAGCCAACTCACAAATTAGTGATCAAATTCAAAAACACTACCGTCAGGACCATACTATAAATGTAGAGGACGGTGACAGAAAGACCAAACCATCAGAAAAGGTTCAGTCTAACGAGAATAATACAGACTAGCAGTTCCTCAACTGCTATGCAAAACAGAAGTAGAGCCTGGTGATATGAACAATCTAAGATTATCTCTATAATGCATTAGAAATGAAATCTTGAAAGCACAGTTTCCATGGAAACAACATTTGGAAACAATTAATAAGTGACTTGGAAAAATTTGAAGATTTTTGTTATGGTAGGAAAGATCCAAAATCAATGCAATTAACTAACAATTTAAGCATTTCTGTCATGAGTCTCACAAAGTGTAATATGAAATCACAAATTTTGTTAGAATTAATCTATAGCTGAATACAGGAATCCATAAGAGGATGGTTTGAAATAAGGTTTCCTACCCCTAAAAAAGGCAAGAGGATGGTTTTCTTCAAAAACATTCTCTAAGTATGGCAAAAGGGGATCCTGTAAAGTCCACTAGGGAACAGTCCATAGGCATGGGCAAGGGGAGTGAGGTAATAATCAGGAAAGTTCAGGTCTGGTCTCTCACCAGACAACTCCAAATTGTCCAAGTGGCAACTTCAATCAGCAGAATGGCAACAGTAGAGGGGTATGAAAGAGGCTCTGCAGTATATTCCATAAGCAATCGAGCAGAAAAGAGCAAGAGCGATTTAGGAAAAAAACAGTCTCCTCCCAGGGAAGTCACTTTCTATAGCTCCAATAGTCCAACTGTGACATTTGTTGTCATAAAACCAGGGTCTGGTCGCCCTGTGACTCCTCTTCTGATCACAAGGTACAAATTGGTAAGATTCAACGTTCTTCTCACACAAAGCTGTTGCCTGCAGCTGAACACAGACAAGACAGAAGTATTGATCTTTGGCAACAACTGCAACACTTGCAACGACTCCTGGTGGCCATTAGAGCTAGTACCCGCACCCACTCCCTCCAACCAAGCCAGAAACCTTGGAATCATCATTGACAACAACCTCACTATGAAATCGGAGATAAACGCCTTCTGTTCCACCTGATTCCTCACTCTGTGCATGCTATGTAAGATCTTCAAGTGGCTACTCCTATACACGAGACGCACCATGACACAAGCCCTCATCACCAGTCAATTGGACTACAGCAATGCCCTCTACGGAGGAATTGCCAAACACCTTCAATAGAGACTCAAGACTGTACAGGACACCACAGCTAGACTCATCCTTGGCCTTCTCCAACAAACCCACATCACACTCCACCTCAGGAAACACCATTGGCTTCCTGTACAGAAGAGATGGCAACTCAAGCTGCTGACGCAATCAAGGCTCTAAACAATCATGGGCCCACCTACATTAACCACCACCAAAACTTCAACCAACCATCGAGAAGGCTTAGCTCCACCTCCCTTTTACCCAGACTCCCTGGATCTACCGAAGCAGAAGTGGAGGATGCTCCTTCTCCCACATCACAGCAAAGACTGGAACAGCCATCCCAAGCACCTCCGACCATCACCTCGCTTCCGGAATTCTGAATGGCTGTCAAGACCTGGCTTTTTGAATAAGGCTCCGGGTCCTAGATAACCTATCGGGTGATTAGCTGTGCTTTATAAATCCTGATTGATTGATTTGTCATGGGCAAAGAGTGTCCATTCAGTCCACACAGGTGAGTTGACACAGAATTTATTTACTTTAGTCGTCTTCATGGGTTAAAGTAAGAAACATAGCAAAAGTCCATTACTATGAAAATGCAAATTCAAGGGAAAAAGGCAATTTAATGCATTTCAAGTGAGTATATCTTATTTAGCAAAAGAACCTCATAATTAAGTCCAAGCATAATGTCTTTTAATGAACATATCATATGGTTAAAAGAAGTATAACCTTTATCAACAATTATTGCATAGAAATGTTCAGTAGAACCTACTACAAATTTTTTTTAATTGTATTCATGGGGGACGTGGTCTGTCCATGAAGGAAGATGGCCGCCTGATGTGAGAGCACCGCCGTGGGATGGGCCCCTGAAGGAAGCGGCACTCTTATCCACGAGTAAAGGGTCCAACTATTGTCATTTTCTACACTGTAAGGGCGTACAGGCAAGTTTGGTCTGTCTTCCGACGGAAAACAAGGACTGACTAAATCGGTGATGACGTGGAGCTCCCATAGGCCTCAGTCCACCTCACGATCCCCGCTACTTGCATCTGCTGAGGCAGCGCCTCTTGTTACTGCTGAGGCTGCGCCTCTTGTGTCTGTCGACGCGAACCACTGATTCACATGGGATTTGGAGTTCTGTCGAGCTGCAATACCGCATATCTCCACGATGCCATCCCCACAGCGGCAACTACAGAGATATGTGACTAAATGACAGGAATTCCCTCGACCTGTCATTAAGCTCCTCCATTTGTAACCTACCTCACACACCTTGCAAAGTCCCACGTTTTTACAAAAAATCACACACCTGGCTCAATACAATGCCTGGGACTGCAAGTGGAGGATGAACTGAGACCAGGATATTAATGGCAGGCTTTTGAAAGTAATCCTCGCATATACCTGTTGTGCCGGTATTCACCACACTGACATTATCAAAGCCCTTTGACTGACCAACTAACTTTTATTAAACAAAATCAATACATTTCTTCTTTATCGGTATATCAACAGCAATATCTGCAGTGGTGTGCGCCAGCATTTATAGAAAGCTTTAACAAAAGAAATATAATTTTAAATTAAACGAACTAAGCAACCAATCGAAAGTCTCTACAATTAAGATTTCTTTCACTTTGTGCATCTACATCATTGCGTCAAGCATTTCATCAAGTCTACCAAATCTGTCAAGGACCCTAAAACACCTGCTTGTTGCCACTGTAAGAAGCGGAAGATTACCTTTGTGTTACATCAGCGCATTGGCCAAGAGTTCAGGAGGATTGTCTGGTAATAAACACGGAAACAAGCCCCCTAAACAACTTCTCTTTACAGAAGTTCTTAAACAATTCAAAAATATGCCTGTGAAGGGAAGTACTCCCCCTGCAACGAGTTCGCCCCAGGTCTTACCTACTGCCACAGACTCCATACCAACGGAGACCATGGAGCGCATATTGCATGAAATTTCAAGTGTCAGCCATCGATTAGAAAGTATGGATGCTACTATAACATCTTTGGCTACAAAAACCAAGTCAATTAGGGCAGATATTGCAGGTTTTCAAACTAGAGTTGAAGGATTAGACTCACGAATAATGGTGAGAGAGAGCCGTCTCGACTCATTACAAGGTAGGGACCAAGATCTCCTATTCCTTCGTAGCAAAATAGTTGACTTAGAAGCCTGAAGCGGAAGAGATAACGTCCGCTTCTTTGGTTTTCCGGAGAATATTGAAGGCCAAAATGCTAGAGCTTTTTTTTGTGATATGCTCCCAAAATTGGTTGGCACCTCTTTCAATCCACCTCTAGAAATTCAACGAGGTCACCGAATCGGTCCCCCACGCAAAGACCCTACGACACGCACGAGGCCGCTTATTGCCTGCTTCCTCAGACATGAACAAGCAAGACAACTATTGGCTGCAGCTCGTTCACAAGGCTCTTTTTCATATGATGGCCACCTCATTCACATGGCAGCTGATTCCTCTAAAGAAACAATTGAACTGCGAAAAGCATTTCTCTCCATGAGAATATGGAGTATTTGAACCCACACCTTTTTACATCACTAAGAATGGGAACTCAAACGTTTTTTATGACCCAGAAGACTTGCAGAAATTCCTAGACTGTACGAAACCGCAAGATATGGATGTACAACATACGCAAAAGGATCTAATTCAGCCAATTCATAAGCTTTCTAAACAGTTGCCGGACAACAGAAGACGAAATCCTAGCAACTCATGACACCGCAGCAGAGATTTAGAAAGACCTAACCGTTCTCAAGAAGACAAAAATTCAGCTCTACAAACTATTTCTACTTTTACACAAGAACCACACAGAGAAAAGTCTCGATCCCCTCTTAAGTCCTCCTCAGATGCAGACTGAAAATGTCGTTAACCAAATCTGCTGTTATTTACTACCGTTATTATAACTGTTATTGTTAAAAGAAGGCCTAAAATAAGTTTCTGGTCTATCATCATTAATATAAGTACTTTAAACAACCTACTCGATATCACAAGAAATTATGCTCAAATTAAAGAATACTATAGTATATTATCTTATCCTATTTAATATCTATCATATTTTATCTCTCATGACTTCTATTTATCATTCTTAATGAAATATTTATATTTATATATATCTGTTTATGCATATAATATATATTGCACAAGCTTAGTCCATAAAAGTATTACTTTTCTTTCATTACTGCAGTATATTTAATGTATCTAGTATTTTTTACCTTTTTATCTAAATAATCTATGCGATGCCTTATTTTGTACTTATAAATATGATTAATGTGTTATCATAGGATATCATCCTAATCCATCCCTCGTCATATTGTTTTATTTAGTCATCAACATGTACCTCTAATATCACTTTCTGAGACACATCTATTTAACATTATTCCTATGTTCACCCTACTTATTGCCTCATTATTTCAGATGGGTCCTTCCTTGCGGCGATGCTCCAGTGAGCCCAGACCCACGGTCAACAGTTTAGGAATTCTAGTATTGCTACATAAACAATCTACACTTTTCATCTTAATTCTCTCTTATATCCCCATTTTCTCCCTTCTTTAGTATTTATGTTCTTAGAAAACAACACACTACATTGCTTCCAATATATTATTGATCTGGACCTTCTACTATCAAATTTTTGACAGTGGTTATTTAACCGGACTTTGATGATTTTGTGGTGAGCCAGGGTACACCCCTCTTCTTTCTTCTCTGTATCTTTTCCATTCTTCTACCCCCTTTAATTTTGAATAAGGCACTACTCATCGTATTATTTTGCTTCCTGATGTTGTTTCTGCATGACGCACACTCAGCCTCTCTGTGCATTAACATGGAATGTCCACGGTCTTACACATTACATTAAGAGGAAAAAAGTACTCTCCTATCTCCAATCAAAACACGTAGACATGGCATTACTACAAGAAACTCATTTAGATACACTAGAATCCGATAAACTATGTAGAGATTGGGTGGGGAAGGTAATTCATAGCAGTGTTCACAAGGCTGAATCTACAGACGCAGGTCCTATTCGCAAATGTGGAGTAGCAATCCTTATCCGCAAATCCCTCCCAGTCACGGTGTCCAAAACATGGACAGGCCCAGATGGACGTTATGTGTTTGCTAAGTTACGCATAGGAGATGTTTACATTTGTGTGAGGTCAGTCTACGCTCCTACAGGAACAAAGAAATTGTTCCTTCTTCAGCTGAACCGTTTACTAACAGAAATAAATGCATCACAGTACATCATTGGTGTTGATTGGAATCTAGCAAGAGATCCGATTTTGGATAAAATGGGTACATTAGACAAGGGGAATCCTGCAGATAGAGCTCTAATGGATGACATATTGATGGATAATCGGCTAGTTGACCACTAGCGTCTTAGTCATCCAACAGATGCAGAATACACATTCTTTTCTGCCACTCATGGTATTTTTTCACGCTTGAATTATTTTTTGACTTCACAAAAAGTGGTTCCATTAGTTAGGGAATCTCGCAATCTGGAGACCGTATTATCCAAATATTCTCTGGTCCTTTTTTCCCTGGAACTAGGACTTTCTAAGCCAGGACGCAAGCCCTGGTGCATGAACATTCAACGTCATAGGACTCCCAAGCGTAAATCCCAGTTGCAATCACACTTTCAAGACTAACTTTGCTCCAATCAGGGATCAGTGTCCTCGGGCAGGAGTATCTGGACTGCAGCCAAAGCCACTACCAGGGGCCAGTTAATGAGGGATGCAGCACTTGTTAATAAACAGAATGCTGCACGGCAAAAAGAGTTAGAATATGACATTCAATCCTATTCCTTCCTATATACAACAACTCCAACTTTCCAGAATTGTAAGTTTACTTGAACATGCCCGTATGGAATTAAATAGCCTTTTTACGTCCAAAGCCAAATACGCTTTGCAGAGAATGAAAGGAAGACATTACGAACAAGGGGAAATGGCAGGGAGATTATTAGCTGCGCAGTTACGCCAAAGAGAAGCAGCTATGTCCATTCCAGCCATTCAAACAGCACAAGGTAATATGCTCACGCGACCCCAAGATATAGTAAATTAATTTGCCTCTTTTTACAAATCTCTCTACACTCCAGGTGCCCAAGTAGATTTAGATAAGATGTCTACTTTTCTTACAAAAGTGGATCTTCCCCGTCTCTCTGATGAGGGTAGAGTTCTCCTTGAAGGTGAAATCAGTACAGAAGAGATCTCCCGTGCAATAGCTAACCTACCTTATCATAAGGCTCCTGGAGAAGATGGATTTCCAGCTGAATTTTATTGATGGGCAGGACAAAATATTATTTACAAATTGCATACCGCATTCCAAGAGCCGGATAGTGTATCCTCATTGGGCCCACTTTCTAATAAAGTACTCACCGCTGTACTGCCTAAACCTGGTAAGGATTCCTTGCTATGTAGTAGTTATCGTCCCATTTTGCTATTAAATTGTGATATTAAAATATTGGCCAGTGTTTTAGCGTCTCGTCTTCATAAAGTTTTACCTTCCTTGGTACACCAAACACAAGTGAGATTCGTTCCAGGGGGATCTTCTCGGAATCATCTTCATACTTTAGCCCATACTTTATGGTCTGCTAAATCCCTTCCAAATGATGCATTGGCACTTTCACTTGACACAGAAAACGCGTTTGATCGCATTGAATGGGAATATCTTTTTTAAGTAATGGACCGATTTGGATAAAGTGATCAATTTATAGCCAAACTACGTTTATTATATGATAAGCCATCCACTCAAGTAAATTGTGGTGGTTTCTTGTCTGAAACATTTCCGATTCGTAGAGGAACACGTCAAGGATGCCCCCTATCCCCACTTCTTTTTCTCTTAGCTATGGAACCCCTAGCAGCCACAATACGTCAATCAGATGAAATCACAGGCATACACCTTCCAGTAGGAAATTCTAAACTTTATTTATATGCGGATGACATCCTTCCCACCCTCCCACATCTTCCTCATTCAATACCGTCTCTCCTTCAAATTATAAACGACTTCTCTTCTTTTTAGGTTATAAAATTAATCGGCATCAGAGTGAGGCATTACCCATTTCTGATGGAACGACAAAAGCAGCTATACACTGTTTTCCCTTCCATTGACAATCTTCACGCCTTAAATAATTAGGAGTTTTAGTGAACAAAGGTCTGGAAGGCATGGTTATAGATCATCTAAACCCTCTGATCTCTCAAATAGAGCATGATATTGAAAAATGGAAAATCCTGGGGCTTTCTCTTTGGGGTAGGGTCCAAGCTGTTAAAATGGTTACTCTTCCACGTTTCATGTACATTCTGGGTATGCTTCCTCTTCAGATCCCCCTATCCATGCTTAGATTAATAGACTCTAAGATAAAAACCTTCATATGGGGCTCGACCAAGCCTCATCTTGCTGTGGTAAAACTAAATGCTGATCAATCGTATGGAGGAATTAGCCTCCCGTCGATTGAACATTATGGCCTTGCGTTGCATTTGTCTCAAATATCTTAATTACTACCAGGGATCATTGATGTTTCACAATGGGTTCATATAGAAAGACACCTTCTATCCACAGATTCAGGTCACTCACTTTTTATATGGGAGTGGAGCTAGTCGTCTTGACCCCAAAAATCCAATTTTATCAGCTATGCACAAATCTTGGCAACGATCACATAGTTTACTAGATTCAGATCCACAAATTCATAACAAAGCACCCCTATGGAATAATTCAGGTATAGGCATTAACGGTAGAACTCTATCCTGGCCTTTATGGAAAAAAGCCGGCATTCATACTCTAGATCAACTTCTTCATAATGGCGACTTTAAACAATTTACACAACTAAAAGAGGAATTTAATATCCCCACACAACAATCTGTGAAATACATTCAACTTCAACAGTGTTTGAAAAAGCATCTGGGACCGACATCTTGGATTCTCCAAAATTCACCAATACTATCATATCTTAACATATGGGGAAAACATAAAGGAGCGACATCTGGTCTTTACAAAACTCTCACGTTACACCTCTTTTCACAACCCCTCTCTCAAAACCTTCACTAAATGGCAAACCCGTTTATCAAATACATACACAAATGATGAATGGGAACAGATATTGGAGAATTTACACAAAGGAATGCGCGAAGCAAGACTTAAATTTTGGTTATTTAAAATTCTCCATGATTGGCATTGGTCAGCAGTGAAATTACATAAGGCTGGCCTTCTCTCACACACTAATTGTTGGAGATGCTCCAATTTTGTTTGTGATACAACTCATATTATCTGTGAATGCCCAAACGTACAATCTTTCTGGAATTATGTAGGGAAGGTTTTACACTCAACAATGCCCTTATGTCTCCCACTCACAGCTGCCAATATCCTTCTATATGATAACAAAACTCCCCGAAACTTTCCAAAACTTAATGCCACTGTCACAGGAAGAATGGTTAGTAGCCATGATACAAACGGCATCACATGAACGTTTAATTTATAATCTACTCGATCAAACTGACATATTTCTTCAGACTTAATCACCCTTCCTAAACACAAAAAAATATGATATTAATAATACTTCTGTCACCATCATTGCAACAACTTAGGAGAAATGATCCTGTGTTTTATTGCCTTCTCCTCTTTTCCCTTTTCTTCTTCCACATATCTATATACCCTGGCTTCACCTTCCACATCACTCTTTTATGCGATTTTCTTCTATCCTTATTTTCACTACTTTAATACGCTCCATTATTTCTAGTTTATTTAAAAGTTCTTTTACAAAATGTCCATTTTCTATGATAACAAACTTTTTCAAGATTAATAAGAAGCTCTAATATAATATTAATTGATTATTATTATATCTGTTCAGTCAACAATACATAGTATATGGATTTATTATTTATATCATTTTAATATGTACTAATTCTTATTTCCCTTATACTTCCTCTTCCCTTCCCCTTTTATTTATTTCCCTCTTTCCACGTACTTTTTAATTACTTAAATATTAAATTAACTAGTTATTTATGCAATTTTGTATATATATTTAACATATGATCAATTATGCCGTCTATATTTATATGCTTTTATTAGCACAATTTCATCTATTTAATGCTTATTTATTCTTACAGAATTATTCAGCTATTTATTAAGAATCTGCAGATATCTATCACTGTTTTACTGATGTAATTTTTGCAAAAGTTAATATAACATTTCAACACAAAAAATTGTATACATGTAAAATCTTCTCAAAAGTTAATAGAAAATTCTTGTTTTAATAAATCGAAGACATTAATAGTATTAAGTATCATTGCTGAAAGTTTCATTCATATACAACATTTCATATTAATTTTGCACCACTTTCTTTTCTCAGTGGTGCATTACAATAGAGAAGCTAAAGTGTGGAAATACACCTTTTTAGGGGTACTATAGTGCAGGGTCACCCTTTTGTCCACGGGTTCAAAAAACCAACAAAGTAGAGATCAGCGCTGGAGTTGGGAATAAATAACAAGTTGATTAATCACTCATGAGTGGGACCACGTCCACACAACACTCTCAAGTGCTGCTTGAGGTAGTACACTAAAGTCACAGAACAGAGGGCTTTTATAGAGTTTTTCTGCAGTGTAAGCATGTGAACAGAAATAGGAAGGACAAGTTTTTGAAATAGTTTTCAACCAACAACGCCAGATGAATAACCACTTGGTCAGCAAAGTGGAAGGGGGAGCAGGAGTGCTTATGGCAGCAGAAATGATTGACAGTTAACAGGTGTACTGGCAGCTACAAACTCTCAGCACGTACATTGCTTTTAGCTGAGTCAGGAAGTCAACTAAAATAGATAGCACAGGCAGAGTGAAAAGACGAAAGAATTACGAAGGAAACTTAAAGGGACACCACAGCCAAAATGGCTGCAGCTTATGCCAAGTAAAATATTACACGTTTTCCACAGACGGCCCTTTTGGTATAAGCTAAGACATTTTCTTATACTTCAAAAAAGGGGTGTGATTAATATCATGTATATTGATCAGCATCACATCGCTGACTCCTCGGTCTATTGCTAAATGGGCATTTACATTTTGGACATTCGTTTTAGATGGTAAACAAGTAGTAGAAGTGAAGATACAGAGGGAACAAAGCATTGGCCCGCATTGGATACATAAACAACAAGAGAAGAGAATTGCAATAATTATCAATAAGGCCGAAAATATTTTTAAGCCCCATACAGAAAATACACTCCAGAACAATCCAGCCCAAGTCCAAGTTCCTGAATCTTGATATATCTCAGTAGCTATTTTGTGTAGTTTGGAGATTACCCCATTTACAGAAGGTGAATTGTCCGGTGTGAAGACACAGCAGCTGGATCCTATGATACAGCATGCTCCAGTCTATATGGTTCCCATGTGGTCTCTGTCCGGTCAACTACAGAGACATCAATCACACGTTTTCCCCTACTACCAGCATAGTGATTGAACAATTGCAAATCTTGATGGTAGGTTGGGGGAGCTAAAAACACAGGTGATAGAAGGAAGGCTATGTAACATGTACCAGACCGGCCTGGAGGTAGGAAGTAGTATGCCTCAGTTCCACAAACATAAGAAGTGTGACGTGATGCAAGGAAGCTGCTTCGGCCTCTCATAGACATCTGCAACACTGCAGTACAGTTACTGTGGCCCGCTGGCACATCGCCTGTACTTTGTACACAAAAGGGGGCCTGTGGTCATGGCAACAGAGATAAAAAGGGGTCCATTTACTTTAGCCGACCTAGAATTTGGGTACACGTAGTTTGTTGCTGCAGTTCCTTTACTATATTCTTCCATTTCTAAAGCACTCCCTTTTGCTTATGGGTCCCCATCTTCGTTGGGGTAACAGACTTTGTTCATTAGAGGCATATAGAAGTTTGAACCAAGCTGGGCATGAGCCATTGTGAGAGAATGGCAGCGGTGACAACGGGATTCCTTTTATATCCTGATGAGGAGGAATCTTGCCACAAACCCAACAGTTAGTAGCATTGCTTAGCTGGTGTGTCTGATGCAACATTTGAAGAAATGAATTGTTTCTCAGATTTTGCAGGTATCCTTCTTCATGTTGTGGCAAATCAAAATGATGGTGCTCTTTTGCAGCAACTTATGTAACAGTAATGTTAGGTAAGGAGGCTCCAGGCATTACTTCCTCCTCTACCCACATTACAGTAGCGATTATGGCAGCAGTTAAAGTCAGACCAAGGATGCAGATTGTACTGCCGTTGCACATAGTTGCAGCGATCGCCTTCTTCTTAGGCGAGCTCATTTTCATCAGCAAACAACAAAATAGATGATGCCCTAAGGTCCTGGGCAGGCTTTGGTTTCTTCACTAACATTGAGATGAGAAGTCACTAATAGGCTACCCCCCTTTGTTGTCAGTCCTCAACCTCACAGGACAGTGGCTCAAACAGTCTCTTTCTGCGCTGAAATGTCTTTCTTCCTGGATCGAGCTGATATCTAGATGTACCAGGGATTGTGTGGTCCGGGAATACTTCCTCAGGTTTTTCAGGTGACTCATCTCGCTCTTTCTCGGTAATCAGAATGTCGTGGTGATCTGTCAGCGCAGCTGGGCTCACGAGGGCATGCAGCATGGAATCGCCAGTCAGCAGATCGTGGTCTTCACCCTGCGACCTGTCTGGAAGAACTTCCCATACCTGCTAATAAATAAAATACAAGCTATCAGTTAACTGGCACAAATAGTCACTCATCAACACATGGGGTACATCATGTATAGGGCGAGGCTTAGGGACCCCCCAAATATTCATGGGCCTCCCAAAGACTATTTCATGCTGTGTAAGGCCAGACCGTGTATGTGATATCGATCTGATGGAAAACAGAGCTAGGGACAGTGCATCAGGCCATTTCAAAGACTTGGGGGCATATTATCAAGCACGGTGTTAACATTATCGCCGGTTTAGCGGTAGAAAACTGCTGCTAAAGCAGCGATAATGGTCTTGATGATATGCCCTGGAGAATTCCAATAGAAGCCCATGTTCACACCAGAACATGGACTTCTATTGGAATTCTTAAGGGCATATTATCAAGCCCATTATCGCCGCTTTAGCTGCAGTTTTCTGCCGCTAAACCGGCGATAGTTTTTAACCCTGTCCTTGATAATATGCCCCTTGGAAGCCTGTATTTAAGCCAATTTCAATTTCAGGGTGGAGTTGTAACGCTCCACCGGGGCTGCTGACTGTGGGTGAAAAGTAGCATGACATTTCTGCTTAATCCCCAACCCTTTCATGACATATTCTACAACTTGCCCAATGGAATGAGGTCTGTTGTCAATTTGCAGGACCTCAAAAGGTGCAGTTGGTGTCGCAATCCTCCTGTTGGAATTTGCGTTCACTTTCCAGGATTATACTGGAGACAGACCAGACAAGACTGGACTATCTTTTTAGCAGTGCCCGCAATATCAGGATGATCCCAAGTTGTTTTGCTATTGAGGATGCATCAACATGTGCCGGCCCATGTGCCATGTGAATCAAGGGATATAAGTGAGCTATGGGTAACTTCCATTTATTCATATCTTTATTCCTTTAACAGCCCTCATCATCCAGTGTTCCCTCCTTAGACCATTGATCTAGTTCATCAGCAGAGGCAGATTGTTGCATGTCCAGCACTTCCTGCCTGGCATCATGCCAACGTTCAGCTTGTGACTTCACCACCTACATGGAGGTGGTACTTCACTGCATTGCGGTCTCACAGGCTGTGTGATCCGCAAATGCATTTACCTGCTCCTATTTTATCAGTCACTTTCTTGTGTGCACTACATTTAACAATTGCTACTTTCTTAGGATAGGTTAGGGCAATAAGAAGATTATGCACTAATTATCCATGCACTATCTGTGTCCCATGTGAGGTGAGGAAACCCCTTTCTTTCCATAAGCGAATTATATGCCACCCCGAATGTGTACTGGCTGTCAGTAAAAATATTGACAAGTAAGTTTGTACTTTGCTCACATACTCTTGTTAGTGAGTGTAGTCTGGAGTTCCTAATGGTGGTGCAGAACAAAGAGCTTGGCATGACTGTTAGAAGACATTCTGACATTCAGTAGTCCATGGGAAAGGCATCAGAGTGTCTTTAGTAAAAAAATAAAAGGGCCAACAAAGGTTTAATAATGTGTGAAAAACTGGGGATCCACTGCCTACAAAAAAATAGTAAGTTCAATCAGTGCACGGACATCCTTCTGAGTACGGGGCACAGGAGTTTCTAAAATGGTCTGAATGTGATCTGATGTGGATGCACGTCCCTCCTTAGACAGGAGGTGACCTAAATAGGTAACCTGCAGTCTACAAAATTTAAATTTCTTTCTAGAGACTTTGTGATGATGGAAGGCAAGAAATAGTAACAATAACAGTGTTCCTTCTTCACACTAGGTAAGGACGCCAGAGCGGCATCCTCATTGATAAGACAGGATCTCTCAACCATTGGATAATTGTTAGTTAAAATAACACGCACACCTTCCGGAGAACAACGTATTGTGGCACGAAAAAATGTAAGCATATCGATACCCACAATATTGTCAGGTGTGGTAGGGGAAAGCAAAAAATGACATGCCGCATTGAATTTGTCAAGTCTGTATTCAAGTGACTGTGAAAGTGGGCTAGGTTGGTGTCCCATCGAATCCTATCGATGTTATCATTGTGCCGGACAGGAGAGCCCTAGTAACCAATTTTTTAGACAGAGCACTACGAATAGCTTCTGTATCAACCAGAAACCGATCAGTATATCCCAAGACATTTGCATCAGTATAAGGACCCTATTTGATCTACTGACACCTCAACCGGTTCCTTACCCCATCCTAGGCATCCCTATGCATAATCGGAATCCGCAAGGGCATCAGCAGAATAATCAGACATTTAATATTGATTTCATCTATCAAAAGTATTAGAGTAATTTGGTCCTTGTTCAACTGCTCCAAATCTGGGGCGAGCTCCTGTACATCCCCTGTTTCCTGAATTCCCTGGGCGTCCTCTCATACTTCCCCTTCCTCTCTTATACTGCTGACCTCGCAAAAGAGGGGACTCCAGGTGTATACATTGCGCTTCCGCCTCTTCCACCTCCCCTAAATGGTGGACCATATAGTTGAGCCAACATAACTTTTGTCTTTAATTCTTTAACCTTCTTATCCTCCCTGCCTTTTGCTTCCTGTTCCTGCCGCTCATAATATTGGGCCATAGTCAAGAGGGAAACTGGGAAAGACGTGGTCCAAGAACTCTCGCTGGCCTTTAAGTGACTAGATATTTCCGGTAAAATATTAGCAACAAATTTATCAACAAACAAATGCTTACCCGTATCGTCGGCCAATTACTGACCACTAAAATCATGGAATGTTTCTTCAAACCTTGAAAAGAAGTCAGAAACTGACTCATCTGTTTTCTGTTTGCAGGACGCTAACGTAGTCCAATCTATGTTCTTAGGGGGTATGAGAGTCTTTAACTTTGTCACAATAGCTTTAGGAAGATCCAATATCTCCTTCTGAGGTTTCTGCGCAGGCTCCCTTTCCGTATCTATTTGTTCTAAATGTTCCCGGGTATCACCATATGCTACATTGTCATCTATTTTACGTATTGTTCTCCCCATATCAGGGAACAAAATAAGTCCAAAGAACATATCAATATCTGGAAAGGACATTGTGCAGGAGCTAATGGCTCCTTCCACCTCCTCATAGAAGGCGGCAGGACTTTTCCGGGGGTTGGACAAAGCAGCTTTAAGATCCATCACATCAGCTCTATTCCAAGGAGTATAAACCCAATATATAAAATATCCCTTTGGCTCTAATTTTTCAGAAATCTGTCTATAATCAAATATTACCTCTTAAACGAATTTTTCTAAAAATAATAAAATTGCTCTGCACTGTTCCAGTGTTGAACCATAGTTACAATGAGCGATGCCACGTGAGGCCGGCGAACCTCCTCCCTAGCAGCGGTTTTAATTTATCTTTTCCTGCTCTAGTCAAAGTGGAGTGAGTCTGTTGTCCATCTTGCTTATCTGGGGCCATATTATCAAGGAACGGAGATAACATTATCGCCGCTTCAGCGGCAGGAAACTGCCGCTAAAGCGGCGCTAATTGGCTTGATAATATGCCCTTGTGAATTCCCATAGAAGCCCAGGTACAATCCAGAACATGGGCTTCTATGGGAATTCACAAGGGCATATTATCAAGCCAATTATCAACGCTTTCGCGGAAGTTTCCTGCCGCTAAAGCGGCGATAATGTTATCGCTGTTCCTTGATAATATGGCCCCTTGTTCTTTGTCGTCTGAAGACAAATACTCATCATCAGAAACCTCACCAGGGGCACTTGGAGTGGGAAATTTATATTGAGGTGGGGGCATTCTAATAGGATGCAGTCATCCTGAGGTTTATTAAGTATGGGCTAAATAGGGCGCCTAATAGGGTACAGGCCATTTACCTCTAATCAATGTTCCCTATCTTCTTTTTCTATTTTTTCCTTTTTTTCTTTATTTTTTTTAATTCTAGTGCTTTTTGATATATCGTTTTTCGTTGTTTTTTTCTGTTATAGCTTCTGCTCTTTTCACACTCTCTCGTACTTCTTTCTCCCACATACGCACACAATCAAACATATCCTGTCTATTTTTTCTTTCAAATAAACACTACTCTACATATTAAACCTTTTTAAAATCAAATGACCCATTCACAGGCCATTGTAGATCAGAATCTTTCTTTGTGTATTTGTTCCACAGTGTACTGTACATTATGGAAGAAATACCATATTTGCCATATTTGTCTTTATTAAGTGTCCCCTCTGGGGAAGCCGGCTGACTTTTTTTCTAAACTTTGTTTGGTGCCACCAAAGCAGCAACACCACCTACAGAGTGTGCTGAGAACAGGCATGCTTCAAAAACATGTGTAAAATATTACTACTTCAAAATATGTCAAAAGGAGAAAAATCTCCACATTACCTTCCTTTAATTTTTGCAAAAAGTGAATCACAAATTCAAACAATAAGCCCAGAACTACACCCCTGCTGATCTCTGGTCGACCTAATGGTCACTACAAAAGTGCGCCAAAGAAAACCCCAGTTGAGACCGGCACCACCTGGAGGGTCAAATCGGAAAAAACGGAAAAGTCACGTCGGCCTGCAAAGACAAAGGTCTCCTCGTGCAGTGCGCTTCCTCAGTGAAATTCCAATACTCCTTCGGACGGCCGCATCTCCAATGGGGTTCCACGACGGGCGCCAGCTGTGGAAATATACCTTTTTAGGGGTACACTGGTGCAGGGTCACCCTTTTGGCCACGGGTTCAAAAAACCAACAAAGTAGAGATCAGCACTGGAGTTGGGAATAAATAATAAGTTTATTAATCACTCATGAGTGGGACCAGGTCCACACAGCACTCTCAAGTGCTGCCTGAGGTAGTACACTGAAGTCAAAGAACCCAGGGATTTTATAGAGTTTTTCTGCAGTGTAAGCATGTGAACAGAAATAGGAAGGACACGTTTTTGAAATAGTTTTCAACAAACAAGGGCAGATGAATAAACACTTGGTCAGCAAAGTGGGAGGGAGAGCAGGAGTGCTTATGGCAGCAGAAATGATTGACAGTTAACAGGTGTACTGGCAGCTACAAACTTTGAGCACGTACATTGCCTTTAGCTGAGTCAGGAAGTCAACTAAAATAGATAGCACAGGCAGAGTGAAAAGACGAAAGAAATACAAAGGAAACTTAAAGGGACACCACAGCCAAAATGGCTGCAGCTTATGCCAAGTAAAATATTAAATGTTATCCACAAAAGATGCTAGAGTTCATCATTCACATTAGCAGATTTGCTTGTGAGAATCATTTACAATAATAATTCTTTGCTCACAGCCGAAGGCTATTAGCTGAGGAGGTTGGCTACTCATAGAAGGGCGGATGCAGGGCTTAGCGGCAGGCTAGACTCTACAGTTAGCCTCTCCTACCCACAGCCAAAGAACATGTGCAGTCGGGGTTAGAAAGTAAGGTACACATTTACAAGCCCCTTGCGACACTTTTACGCCTCCGTAAACAATGCGCCACTATGCGACATATTTACAACATGACGCATCTAGTGAGATGCGTCACGTTGTAAAGCCCTGCACTACATTATACCTGCGTCAGGTATAATGTATGCAGGGTGGGAGTTCCCTCGCAAGGAAGCCCCGTAAAAGTGACGCAATGAAATCTACAAGATTTCACTGTCACTTTTATGTCCCTGCCGTGTCAAATCCTTACGCCTGCTTCAAACAGGCGTAAGGAGTGACGCAGCATATTAGGTATAGGGCACCCCTGAGCAGTGCTGGAGTTGCGTGGCGCTTGCGACACAACTCCAGCACTACGTCACCCTTACGATGACAGATGCGTAACGCATCTGTCTATCCTTGCGCCACGGTGCGCCGCATTGTAAATTTGGCGCATCCATGGTGGCGCAAGGGGTTACTTGAGTCACGCAAAATAACTGGCGCATCCCTGCTAACATGCAGGGATGCGCCAGTTATTGTAAATCTGCCCCTAAGTGCTTTCAGGGTTAGAAAGTAAGTACTCCTTTAGAAAAACCATGAAATTCACTGATAAAAACACAGTCAAAAATTGGGTTATGGTTCTGTCTCAAAGGAGACAAAGCACTGAAATTCGCCAGTTATGGTACCCACGCACACAGCACATTATATAACTTGCACTAATTGCCATGCTCAAAACACCCCTTTGCAAGCAGTCCAGAAACAAAGCAAAGAACGAAAGTAGTAAAGGCATGGCAATTCATGGTGTGGTTATTCAAGTGTTATGCATATAGCACATGCAGGGGCATATTTACAAGCCTCTATCGCCACCACAACATCACTTTCACTGATGTTTTGATGGAGATAGAGGCCTCGCCTTATTTAAAAGGCAGCGTTAAGCCACGTAATGTGGCTTAACGCTGCCTTGTAAATAAGGTACATTTTCAAGCTGTATTTAGAGTGAAAGGGGAGGGCAATGGGTGTTGTGGTGGGCGTTCCACCACAACGCCCACTGATTTTGACGCTGCCCCCTATTTACAAGAACAGCGTAAATAGCAGGTGGCGCCAAAATTAAGACCAGGGAAAACCTGGTCCTAAACAGGCTAAACAAGGAGAAATGCTTTTTTTCTCCTCGTTTTTGGTGTTTTTATTTGTGCTGCCTTCTGCAGCACACAAAGGAACAGCAAATTGCATATGATGTTTATATACTGGAAGGTGCCCCTTCCTGCACATAAACAACCATTTAAACAAATGCTGTTTTGCAACTTCTATGTGTGCTGCTTAAAGCAGCACACATAGAAGTTACAAAACGGCATTTAAAGATTGTTTATGTGCAGGAAGGGGGACCTTCCTGCACTTAAACAATCTTCTCCCCAATGCAGACACCCTTGCACTATGGTGCAAGGGTGCCTCTGTTAGCTCTAGGCAGTTGAACTCAGCGCCAGCGCTATGGGAAACGCAGGGGTGTGCCACATTCTTGTGAATACGGCAAATCCCTGTGTTTTCAGAATGGAGAAGTGTGTCGTTAGCAATGTTTGCTTAACGCCACCTTTCTCCAATCTGTTGAAAATATGCCGTAGTGTTTAATTTGTAGATGAATAAGTGCTGGTGTTGGAAGGTCTGTTCAGAAGCCTGAGTCCAGCACCGTTGCGCGAAATTCCAAACCTGCATAGTCTGGAATCCACCTTGTGCTTCTTTGCTCGACTACCAGACACTACGTGACCTTTTATATCACTCTGGTAGGATGTGAGTTTTTGCATCTTTCTCTTTTCCTTCTTTCCTCTTTGAAGCTTTTTCCCTTTCTTGCTCTCAGGGTATGTATGATGAGGAAAAATACATGCAGGTACCCAAAAAGGAGTGCAGGCGGGAGGCAACTGTAAGCAATTGCTCAAATTAAGTACTGAGCACATGGGAAAGGGCTGGGCCATGGGCAGTGTTTCTGTTCCTGCTCTGATATAGGAGTCAGCAATAGATTGTAAAACTGAGAAAGAAAGTCTGATATTACTGTGGCGAAAGGAGGAACAGCTAACTATTGCGTTTGCTAGGAACCTGCAATACCATATAAGAAGCCTGCCTGAAGATGAGGAACTCAGCCAAGAATGAGTGCGACTGCCTCAAATCAGAACCAAATTAAAGAGTGCCTCTCCAAATCTCTGTCACCGTTTACTCGTCAAAAGAGACTGCCACTGCTGAAACACAGACTGGGGGAAGTGAAGGGAGAGATTAACAGCATCTGGGATCATTTGGCAGATTGTTGTAGTGTTCTTCCTCCATTGCTGCCTTTTTAGGTCGAGCCTGAGCCAGCACGCATGCGCTGCCCTGGCGATCTGTTGTAGTTGAGTACAGAGGAGAAGCCCAACCCACTCCCCCACCCATATTTTTCATTGGCTTGTGTCTTTGTCTTACGTAAATGCTGGCTTCTGATTCCTTAATAGGCTTGTTATTCCCTCCTTATTACTGCTGTGTTGTCATATGTAACCTCCCATGGCTACTGGCCCCTTTACTTCTGTTCTTACACAGTACGTGTTATTTTAGTCTTGTAAGCACTATTTTCTTTGTTGTGTTTGTCCTACTTCAGGCATGACGACGTGCTTTGTTTGCATTCAGCGTGCTGTGCGCGCTTTCACTTTCGGAGCAGGCTGGACTATCGCCGCTGCTTGTTTGCAATGCTATAGCATTGCAAATATTTTTAACTCTTAGTCCTTTCTCTGGAGACCCGAGTTATGGACATGCTTCTTTTTAAAGGACTTGCATGAACTGTGGTTTCTCTAAAAGCCCCTTTCACAAGCGCTGTTTGACAACTGGTGTTTTCAGCGGGTGTCTTTCAGCCCGCCTGGCCGCAGATCCTCGTAACAGATAGAAGAGGAGTGGGTGTGGGCGCTGCGTGTCTTCCAGGCACCTTCCAATGCTATACCATGTTGAATGTGTCACACTAACAAAGAGATAACGTGCTGTGTAAATGCTGTTGGCAGTGAGGGGCCTCTGTGAGGGCACGATTAGTTACAATCTTTCACACCACACTAGAAGCGGAAGATGTGGGTTTGACAGATAATCTTCTTCCGGTACCACAGTGACTTCAGGCATGGGGATGTAGCTCGGTTGTAGAGCACATGCTTTGCATGTATGGGGCCCAGTGTTGGATACACGGCATCGCGAGTACTTTTCCTACTTAAGATGAATTAAAATGTGTTAATTATATTTCTGGGTGACGTCTACTTAGCCCACAGGCATCTATTATTATTACTAAATGTATTATTATTGGTAGTAAAAATAATAGTATTCATAGATAAATAGACCGAAACTGATATCTATGCAGCTTTATTGGCGCTGGTAATGCCTAAAAAATGAGTAGAATTGAATAAAGATTGCTGGCCGGGAGGAGGAGCTTAGCGCGCATCCAAGATGGTCGCGTGAGCACAGGGCTCCCCGGACCCTCGCCACTCCTCGCAATTTATCATAATGATATCCTGATTTCTCGGACGGACTCTCGAAGGTGAACCTCGACTGAGTCCATAACTCTTTTCAGAATTTGAATCGGACTTGGGCGACCAGAATTACAGCACTTTGAACTTTTGAGGCCCACCTGGAGGCCGTGCCGGGGACTTGGTGATTTGTGGCGCCGGGTCGTAGTTGAACAACAACGGCAGTGGGACCTCATCGGTGGCCGTACCCCCACTTTCGGTTTCGTTTCCGGATCCTGACATGGTCTGATTGAGAGACTGTTTCGCTCGGACAGGGACCAATCCAGCCTCCATTTAGTGTCATCGCTGCCTCCTCATTATAGCCTCTTGGGTCAAGTCGTGACTTGCTCCGGACCGTACGAGCCAGCTTCTTGGCCTGTTGGTGCCCGACCGGCTGGCGGCCATTTTCACCAGGTCTTGCGGGCCCCTCCGGGGTGCATCTTCCAACATGACTGGCAGGGGTGAACTCGAGAAGCGGAAGACCAAGACGTCTCTTCGTGGGGGACCGTTCCAGACAAATGTTATGGACCGTTACACTCAAGCCAAAGGATCCCCCGGGCTTTCCAGTAGTACCCCGGAGCACGCCAGAGACGACCCTTCTGCCCCTGTTGACTTGTCCCTGCAGGACATTATGGGCGCCATCGCCGGCATGAAGGAGACCATCGGCCAGCAGTATGAGGCTCTGGCTCGTAAAATTGACATGGTCGCCATTGATGTCACTCTAATCAGGGCCGACCTGTCTAAGACTAACGAGAAGGTGAAGTCATTGGATTTGAAGACTTCCAGCCTCACCGCCGATGTGTCGGAACTTCACACAGACCTTGGCACTCTGAAATCGGCCAATGACCTGATGTCCCATCGGCTGGAGGATTTTGAGAACAGGGCAAGACGCAACAACATTCGCGTTATAGGTGTTCCAGAGAATCCCGAGACTCGTTCGGTTAACCTCCTGGTCGAAGATCTAATCCTCACCCATCTTGCCCCTTCTGGACTGAGCAAGTTTTTCGCTGTGGAGCGTGCACATCGTGTTCCGGGCGGTAAGCCCAAGCCTGGCGCTCCTCCGAGGCCTATCATCGCAAAACTTTTTCATTGCAGAGACCGTGATGCGATTTTGCAGGCTTCGAGAGTGCACGGCCCTGTGAAATTTGAAAACTCCTCTGTCAATTTTTTCCCGGACTTCACTCAACTTGTCCAGAGACAGAGGATGGGCTTTCAGGGGGTTAAGCGACGTCTCCGGGACCTGGGATTGAAGTATGCTATGCTTTTCCCTACCAGGCTTCGAGTGGAATACGAGGAACGGACCTTCTTTTTTGAGCGACCGGACAATGTGAGTGACTGGTTGGATTCCCTGCCTGGTCGGGGCGATCGAACAGGGCACCCTGGCGGTGCAGAGGGTGGTGAGCCTACACAGAAGTGACCTTTTGGTCCCTAACCCTGACTATCGGACATTGCTCAGTTGGGTTCTACTTCTTTTGTATATTTTGCCTTATAGTAGTTCACGTCCTGGTGGCGGGTGGAGACGGGCCTCTCTCCTCCTCAGGGGTCTTTTTGTAGAATGGGATTGTTAGGGCGACAGGCACACTGCAATTTGGGGTGGCTTTTTAGTCTGCAGGGGTGCAGGGAGGTGGGAGTTGTAACGGGTTTTGGTTGGGGGGTGGGAGAGGGTGTTTGTGTTCGTGTTTTCTTTTCTCAAGGCGGCATATTGGTTCTTTCTCTGCTTCAGGTGTCCTGCTCTCTGTGGGGGGACTCATGCAACTCTTGTGGGGATGGGGGGTAGTGGGTTGAGGTTGATATCTTGGAACGTCAATGGATTGGGGGATCGTATTAAACGGGGTGTTGTACTGCAATATTTGTGTCGTTTGACCCCTGATGTGGTACTCCTGCAGAATACGCATTTGGTAAGGCAATGTGTGTCATGCTATGAATAGGTGGGGGTACCGATTGGTTGCACACTCCGGGTTCACCACTGGGTCCAGAGGGGTTGGTATTCTGGTCCGGTCTTCCCTACCACTAGAGATTGATAATGTCATCCTTGACGACAGAGGGCGTTATGCCGCCCTAACCGGTAGGTGGGAGGGTAAGACTCTTTCTTTAGCCACTATATATGTTCCCCCAGGCCTCCAGACCTCCACTTTCTCTGATGTTGGTCGGATGTTGCTGGACCTCCCAGATAGTCTTCTCCTCATGGGTGGGGACTTCAACTCCGTGCTATACGGCGATCTGGATCGCCACCCCCCCTGGGCCCTTCCCATTTCCCAATCATGGCTTGGTGGGTTTCTGGACACCTTTGGTTTGGTGGATTGCTGGAGGTTAATGCATCCGACACAATGTCAATACACGTTCCACTCCGGGGCTCATGGGAGTCTCTCCAGGCTTGATTACTTCCTCATACCCGCGGCCCAGTCCCCCCATGTTGGGGAGGTAAGACACTTGGCCCGGGGCATTTCAGATCGCTCCCCTGTGTGGCTTCTTTTCGACACGGGGACGCAAGCCGCGGGGCAGATCGCCCCTATTAACCCATGGCGTCTGCGCAAACCCAAGACTCATAACAGCCTCATTAAGTCACTCGACCACTACTTCTTGGAGAACGAGGGGTCTGTTTTGTCCTCAGTGTCCCTGTGGGAAGCCTTCAAAACTGTTATTCGTGGACAGGCCCTATCTTTAATAGTCGAGACCAAGAAAGCTAGGAATGGGGAGGTCGTGAAGCTGGAGGCCGAAATACTGGAGTTGGAGGCTGATCTCGACTTAGGTGTCGCCCAGGATAGGCTCCACGCCCTTAGCTTGAATCAGTTTGAATATAAATCCCTTGTTACGGATGCTGCCAAGACAATGTACAGGGAACAGCAAGGTAGACTGTATGATGTCGGGGATAAGGCGGGTAAATTGATTGCATGGCTTGATAAGAAGGAGAGAGTGAACTGTGTGGTCCCTGTGCTTCAGAATTCTGACGGTGTGCATGTGACTGACCCTGGCGAGATTGTGGAGTGTTTTGCTGACTATTTTCGTGTGGTCTACTTCCCGGTGTCCGATAGAGATGAGGATGACTCTCGTTTCTTGTTGAGGGACATTGCGCTGCCCTGCTTGTCTGAAGAGGATCGAGAGCGCATGGAGGCGTCGTTGTCGGCCGACGAGATTGCTACCGCGATTCGTTCCCTTCGTTTTGGCAAAGCTATGGGCCCCAATGGATTGCCTATTGAATTGTACAAATTGCGCCCGGATAAAGTCGCACCGTTTCTCCGTGATATGTTTCTGGAGTCGCGTGAGCTTGGTTCCCTCCCTTGTGACCAGCGTCTGGCCAGGGAGCATTGATGAACTTAATAGCTTTTTTGAATATTTAAACAACAACCCATTTAACATGAAATTTACGATGACTTATAGTAAACATAGAATCGTGTTCTTAGATGTTGAACTTTTTGTTGAAGACATGTGTATTTATAGCCGTATGCACAGAAAAGAGACAGCTTGCAACTCAGTATTGCACGCAGCGAGTGCTCATCCTAGAACGCAAATAAATTCTATTCCCTATGGAGAATTTCACAGAGCACGTCGCAACTGTAGCAAGGACATTGATTTTATTAAAAATGTCAATGATATAGAAGTCAGATTTTTAAACAGAGGATATGATAAAGATATAATCAACAGAGCAAAAAGACGAGCTAATCAACTGAATAGAAATGACACTTTGAAAACATATCATAACCCTGATGATAAACAAGTACATCAAGTGAGGATGATTACAAACTTTCACCCTTGGTCTCACAAAGTGTACAATATCCTCAAACGACATTGGAAACTCCTAACATCAGATCCTGATCTAAGCAAAATATTGACTAATAACCCTAGTCTTGCTTATCGGAAGGGTTTAACTATTCGAAATATGGTTAGCCCAAGTTATCCAAAGAAAAGTGTGGCTACAATGTCTTGGCTCCATAGTAAAAGTTTGGGGTTCCATAAATGTGGAGATTGTAGTATGTGTAAATACGCCTTGTCTGGAACAAAAGAATTTTCTTATAATGGGTCAAGAAAGTTTCACATCACAGAGTACATCAACTGCAATACGAAGTATGTAATTTATGTTATTATTTGTAAATGTTCTATGATTTATGTGGGCAGCACAGTTAGAAATCTCAAAACCCGTATTGCAGAACACTTTAGAGCGTTGAAAAATATGGATGATAGATATCCAATAGTACACCATGCACTAGAATGTTCAGAGCAAAATCAACAACAGAGTTTTAAATTTCATGCCCTGGAATCGGTATCTAGTGACATTAGAGGTGGTAACCGTGAACTAAAGCTGCGGCAAACTGAAGCTCGATGGATCTTGAGGTTACATGCGGTTAAGATGGGAATTAACATTGAAAATGAATTACAGTATTTTTTGGGTACTTAACTTTAATGTTATAATCCAATCATTCCCATATAATGATAATTTAAGGTTGTGAAGTTGAATTTATCTGTTTCTGAGAATACCAGCATTTATATTGCAACTTGGTTTTGAAAATTTATGATGCATTTCTCTCCTTATGCCTAACCTTGTTTTACCAGATAATTGTATAATTTATAATTTGCAATATTAACCAGTTGATTAAGTATTGTACACTACTTGAATCTTGTATATGTATGCCCTTTGTCACATAATTTTTAATGAGGTGGGGCAGCTATGGTTTTCTTAACTTCTTTTCGCTGATCAGGCTCCTTTTACTGTTCTTTCTTTTCTTATTTAATTTTACATCTTATTTGGGGTCGGTTCAGCGTTATATAATAGAAACAAATTACATTAGCACACACACACAGGACTTCCTAGTTTCTATAAAATGGCATGTACTTAGGTTGAATTCAGAGTAGTTTGATCCCTTTCCAAGATGGCGCTTAAATTTAGACGCCCGGAGTAATATGGCACGATACTTGTACTTTTTACACAGTAGGTAGTTCCTTATCCGAGATGTTGCTTATATTCTGATCCTAATACTTCGCGTTTTGGCTATTGAATTCTTTGACAGTTTATATTTGATTTAACATAATTACCAGTATATATGGCGCCCACACTTGGAGTTAGCACCTAACATGTAGTTCGTCATTTAGCGTATATAATCCCATATGAACATGGCGCCCATTGTAGACGCCGGTATTTTCACGAGTTAACATTATTTCCAGCTCAATATGGCGCACATACTTGGAGCTAGCACCCAACATGTAGTCCGTTATCAGTCAGCTTATATGATTTTATATGACTTAGAGTGATCCTAATACTTTGCGGTTTGGCTATTGAATCCCATACGAACATGGCGCCCATTGTAGACGCCGGTATCTTCACGAGTTATCATTATTACCAGCTCAATATGGCGTCCATACTTGGAGCTAGCATCCAACATGTAGTCCGTCATCAATTAGATTATATAATCTCATACGAACATGGCGCCCTTTGCAGACGCCGGTACTTTATACGAGTGGTCATGATATAGGACCCTTCGCTACACTTTCAGGTAATTAGAGTGTGTACGTATGATGACTCAATTTGATTGTGAAACTAGAATGTTAGCTTAATATTTGTCCTTAGACGTTGGTTTCATTTTATTTAAGGTCCCTATTGCAGATTTATTAGTGTATGCCGTCTTAGAGTCCTGTTACTAGGTCACATATTCTGCTGCTATATCTAATTCACTAGCAGCTCCCTTAGTATTTCTGTAGAGATCGGTAGACCGTTATGCTTGTACATTGGCTGACATCGTGATTTTTAGTTTAATTTTCGTTCTAGGTTACTTGAATGACACCTTCTACTGAATAATTGCATCAACAGACCTTACTTTAATTTGAATCTCTTGGATATCGTGGAGCCTTTATTTCGAAGTTTAAATGGTATGTCTTTAATACCTACTTGTTGTAGTTTTCAACATTTTAGTGAGTCCGATTGATAGATAATATCATCTTACATGCAGGTTGTGATCGTTTAGTCCTTGGCTCCTGGACTAATTATACTTATAGATTGATAATACCGACATGGTGAGTCTTTGCCACATAAGTTTCGAGTACAGGTTTTGGTGAGTTTGTCACACTGGTGGTTAGCTGTTACTTGGTAACTTCTCCTCATATGGTTTGTTCAAGTTTAAGAGACACCTTTTTACATTTGTGCTTGGATTATAGCACGGTTATCATACGTCACTGTTATTCTTTGCACCTTATTTCATCTCTTTTTATTTCTGTCTACAAATTATCTTATTATGATATTCGGATCACTGGGTTCGCTCTCTCCTCTTACAATTAGCACCTTTTTTTCTGCAGGTTCCCTTCTTTCCTCTGCACACATTTTGCGTAACTTGAATGTAATTTGACATTTCATTTTACATCTTTGCTCCAACCACGATGTTTCCCTATTAGGTTTTGTTATGCCCTAATAGCTCCTTATTTTGCCTTAATGTCAGATGTCACTATGTTCATTTATCTTCTGTTGTTAAATTCATTTATGAAACTCGGTTATTTCTTTGTTTCCAGCCCTGATGAAGTCCATGACCTAATAGTCAGGACGAAACACGTGTTGGCTGGCAGTGGGTTTGCATCCAAGAAGTTTCTTTCGTGAAATAAAGAGAAAATACGAAAACCTGGAATTTAATTTGAAATATTTTGTTCGATGTGCATTTGCACTTTCACATGTTTGTTGACTCTCTAGAAAACCCTTTTGCTCGGTTTTCAAACTTGTTAATGTTTGTGGTTAACTGTTGTTAGCTTATATTACGATGCTAGTGGTCGTCGTATTGTTAACCTGTAGCAAGGGTTTTATTGACATATCAATTTGACTCATCATTTCTTTGCGCAATTGTCCCTACCACTGAGGGTTTAGATTGTTATGGGCCCCAATGGATTGCCTATTGAATTGTACAAATTGCGCCCGGATAAAGTCGCACCGTTTCTCCGTGATATGTTTCTGGAGTCGCGTGAGCTTGGTTCCCTCCCTTGTGACCAGCGTCTGGCCACTATAGTTGTGATTCCTAAGGAGGGCAAGCCTTGTGATCGTTGTGCCTCATACAGGCCTATTTCCCTATTGAATGCTGAACCAAAGATTCTCGCCAAGGTCCTTGCTAATCGCTTACTCGCTGTCATCTGTGACCTGATTCATCCGGATCAATCTGGTTTCACTCCGCACCGGAACACTGCTCTCAACTTGCGGCGCTTACATGGTATTCTCTCCAGGGCGGAGTTTCTCTCCGAGCCGGCCATCTTGGCTTCCTTGGACGCCACGATGGCCTTTGATACGATAGAATGGCCATATCTTTGGGCCACTCTGGCGAAGTTCGGTTTCGGTGCGGGATTTATTAGCTGGGTGAGACTTCTACATACGGATCCGCTAGCTCAGGTTGTTGTCAATGGTAGGGTGTCCCAGCCCTTCGCTCTCGGGAGGGGTACTAGGCAGGGGTGTCCGTTGTCCCCCCTGCTCTTTGCTCTTGCTCTCGAACCGCTTGCAGCCTGGCTCCGATGGGAACCATCGATAAAGGGCATTCAGTGGGCCCCTGACTTTGAAGACCGGGTTTCGTTGTACGCTGACGATATTCTTTTGTACCTCACCTCCCCGCGTGAATCCCTTAACGTCCTATTTGACGTCCTCACTTCTTTCGGTAAAAACTCCGGTTTGATCATTAATTGGTCTAAATCGTGTGTGTATGTTATCTCCGGTGGCTTTCCCCCGTTACTGAACAGGTTTCCCATTCAAATCTTAACACACATGAACCTAAGCAGCAGTCTGCCAGAAATTACATGCACATCCACATTACACGTTTCTTATTCTGCCTTCACATCAGTTATATGAACGCTTTTTCTCCTGATAATACTATAGTGCTCTCAAACCAAGACTCCCCCTCTGCTTTTAGGAGGAACAATAGACCCGTCGAAAAACCCGGAGGATATCCCACTAAGGTCACCACACTTGTTACCCATCAGTTGAGGCACATTATAAGTATTGGTCAAGCATATGTTTTTATATATCAAAAGCAGATAAATGTTTAAAGTCCACAAAAAGCTCAAAGATGTTCATTGATTCTCATTTTTCTTTTTCTTTCTTGTATTGTCCAAGTATCATTACAACACATAACAGCCGACACGTGTTTGGTCCATCCGGACTTTTTCAAGGCTCACTGTAAAACAGTGTCTCTCCCCGTGTTTATTCAATTAGAAGTACGGCCACTCCTTTTCCTCACTAGTTCAATCTTAATGATAGGCAGGTCAGTATCCCATCAGTATGGGTCCTTTTCTTATGGATCGAACAATCAAAACAATCGTAAATGGTTTACCACAGCCGAAATTGCGCCGTAACCAGCAGGTAATGATACACCTTCCCTACTGTGAGGTTTAATGGAAGTCACGTGGATCCTTTTTCTATGTCTCAAAAGGGACCCCTGTCCCAAACTGTGATAGTACGAACACACTTATTATTTTAACCGTCCCAACATTTTTCTGGAAGTTCCCCCAAATAGGGTTGACATATACCGAAAGTTGTCAAGCAGGTCGTAATACACCTGTCAGCGGGACCTGTAACTGCGCGTCAACTTCTCCAAATTGCACCGACAACTGTTTGTCGGTGCAGGGGGGCATATTATTGAGGAAGAGCGGTAAACATCGCTAAGTGCTCTTAGCGCATTTCTATTTATCGCCGTCTATTGCTGAATTACATCGCCGTGTTAGCGGCGTATTATCAACGCTTTGCGAACTGGCGATGTAATTCCAGCGATAGACGGTGAGAAACAGAAACATCGCCTGAAATCCAGCGATGATTATGGAGATGCTTGCTGATAGGAGAGGGTGGTCTTAACGTGGCGATCCACCTCCCATTATCAGCATAGCTAAGTAGAAGAAAAAGCAGACGTTAACTACATGCGATAACCACGGTTAGCGCAGGTTTTTACATCGCTGGGGCCGCATTGTTAATAGTGCGAAGGTCTGTCTGTCACGTAAATCATGCAGACATTGTGAGGAACGCCCATTTTGCATGTCATTAGCGATAATAATCACTGATATGCAAAATGGGGAGAAAACAGCTACTAAATCAAGGAAACACGCGTCAGTGTGTCCTTAAAAATAGTGAGATGTTTATTTCGCCGCTTTTCGGCTGAAATCGGCCACTAAAGCGGCTAAAATGGGCTTGTAAATATGCCCCATGGTTTCTAAAGCAAACCGTTTGGCAGCTGTTAAAACAGAAGGAAGCTCCCATCTTTGTAAAGTTGTTTTCCATTCTCTGGGTGTACCTTCCCAGGTCATTTAATCTCCTGCTTACTGCCCATCTACACCCACTGTTACATTTCTACTATGATTTATATTGCATTTTATATATCACCACTATAGCATTTTCATTGTAGTTTGTTTTAATGGCAATACACCCTATATATGCCCTATATCTGGTTAATGTTGCATTTGTTCCTATACCAGACAACTAGGCATCCAGCAAAAAAAAATAACATTAATAAAATAGGAAAGGAGGACATTTTGTTCACGAGGTGCTAACACTTCGTGCCGGGTCGGGCCAGGCTCCCCCATAACATTCTGGTGCATTTTTAGCGAATCTGATTCAGTACAGGGCTACAGGAGACCACCGTACCAGACCCTCCTTTGTGTGAGCAGCAGTGATGCGAGAGGCCGCTTGCCATTACTCCTAGAGCTGGCATCTGTACTTATTCCATTCAATTCATCCAGAGCAGAAATGTCTACCCAGCTCCCTCCTGGGTAGGTGTCTTTCTATGCCCTTGGCACCTAGGTTGGTAGCTGGCATACATCCTGGTTTCATTCCAGAGTAGGCATCCTTCTCTTCCCCTCCTCCTCGCCTCCCATGTATTCCCTCCAGTCGCACAGAGCAGACACCCTGCAAGCCACAATCCAGAGCATACTCCCCTTCAAGCCACCCTCTAAAGCAGACTCCCCTGCAAGCTTCCCTCCACGGCAGCCAGCCCTCTAAGACCTCCACTACAAGTATGGGTTAACCCTTCAATAACTGTCTTTTGTTTTTTAAAAGCCTACTGACCAGGAATTAACTGTTGCCATTATTTTGAGGAGCAGTCCAGTGTATTTAATTTATGCAGTAGGCATTTTTACATGAAGAAAAAGCTAGCAGTATACCCTGTTGACATTTAACTTAATTGTCAGTAAATTTCTGTAATAGATATTACAGACTGATAGATTTCTCTCTATATTATGATTGTCTTAAGTCTTAGATTGTATTTTATTTTTTAACACCTAAGACACAGATCTGGAGCTTAGCTCTTACCTATTTGTTTGTTTTCATCTGCAAAAAGACAACATTATCCACACACTTCCACGCCACACCACACAATTGCAACTCCACACATTTCCAATCCACACCACATAATTCAACACAAAACCAAATAATTAAACTCAACACAATTACACAACACACCACATACATCCAATCCACACCACAAAATTCCACATCGTGCTACAAAATTCAACAGCACACCACATAATTAAACTCCACACTCCACAAAATACCATTCCATATAATTCCAATCCATTACATGCAATCCCACTCCGTATAATCCCAGTACATTCAATACCACATAATGACTATCCACAAAATTCCACTGCACACCATGCCACATAATTGAACTACACAAATCCACTCCACACCACACAATTACACACCACACAATTCGACAACTACCACATACATGCTATCCGCAACACAAAATTCCACATCATGCTACAAAATGTAACAGCATACCAAATAATTAAACTCCAGTACATACCACTCCATAACATGCCAATCCACAACATGCCAATCCACATAATTACACTCCCTAACACACAATCCCACTACATATAATCCCAGTACACTCAATACCACATAATTGCTATCGACATAATTCCACTGCACACCTTGCTACGTAATTCCACTACACAAATCCACTCCACACCACACTATTCCACAACTGATAATTCCAATCTAACCCACATTATTCCACTACACACCACATACATACACTAATAACACATAAGTAAAAGACATCTTCATTTACAAAGCCAAAAGCTCTAACTCAAGCAAATGCAAGACCAATTTGCACTGCAAATGCTTGTTCCCACTTGTCTCCAATACTGCAGAATTCACAAGGCCTTCCCAAGATATCCTGCTGTGATCTTTGGATTGAGCTATGCTGCATAGGTCACATCTCCCATTGCTGAGCCCTCTTTTCTTTATAGTAGACCTAACCTGCATGTCCATTGTCATCACAGAGCTCTGTCTATGAGCTGATCCTGCTGACACACCCACACATGTCTTCAAAAAGGCATCTGATTGCAGCACTTCTCCCATCCCCTTCTACTGCATGTCCCCATACATGGAACAGTGCATCAACTAAGTTGTGCTTGAACTGCCTTCACTGGAGCGTACTTCCAATTAGAACATTGGAATGTGGAGCACTCCATTGCAGACAATGGAGTGCTCCGTGCCTCTACCGGCTGGTAAAGGCAGGCAGAGCCACATTCCAATGTTGTTTAAACAAAGACCTCTCGGAGCCCGAGGGGATTTCAATCCCCTTGGGCTCTGAGAGGCCTTTGTTTAATTTGTTAGAACATTCTGCCCTCTAGTGGCAGAATGTTCTAATAGCCTTAAAGCCCTTCGTAGCTGAGCTATACCGGCGATTAAATTCCCACTCCCTTGTTAACGCTGGAGCGGGCCTTTAATAGCTGGTATAGCCCACGGGCTATATGGCTATAGAAAAAGCTGCAGAGATGCGCTTGTGCAACCATAACGGCAACATTTCAGTGCTTAGTCATGTTTGAAACAGAACCATGTCTAAGTTTTAATGAAAGTAGATAGATAGATAGATAGATAGATAGATGGATAGATAGATAGATAGATAGATAGATAGATAGATAGATAGATAGACAGACAGACAGACAGACAGACAGACAGACAGACAGACAGACAGACAGACAGACAGACAGGCTGACTGACTGACTGACTGACTAAGGGTCCCCCACTAGGATCTGATGGTCAGGAAATGCTCACCCTACCCCCTTATGGGGCCTTTAATCTTTTTATGGGAATTCAGTGACCTTCCCCCTTCATCTTGAAATGATAGCCTAAAAATAATGCTTTTCTAATGTGGGCAGTCACTTACAGCAGAAGGATCCAAAAGGGAAGAAGGCAGAAAAGGCTCCCACACCCAATCGGATTATTTTTAAATTTGGGTTTTGCAGATTTGCGGATTTCCATGGATCGTATGTGCGAATGCTAAAACTGACAAGATGTACAAAAGGGTTGACCTTTCAAAACCTGTACTACAACATTTTGAAACTGTTATATCTTCAAAACTTTGGAATGGATTTACACCAATACAATGAAAGCAAGCTCTACTTTCATTTACTTTTTTGGCTTTCAAATTGACATACCTGACCTTATTTGACTACTCAAAGCAACTACCAAATTTGGTGCAGATCCTTGTGTGTGTGTGTGTGTGTGTGTCTGTTTGTGTGTTGGAATTCATCAATCACCCATGATAAGTGATTTGCCTGGAAGGGAGAAAGAAGGCTGAAAATAAATAACCAGGTGAAGTCTGTAACCCTGAATTCTTCACGCTTGACATTTGAGAGAATATTTTTGGGGAGGATCATATCGAGCCAGGTCAGCATTTTGCTACATCCGAGGTATGACCAGAGGTTGTCTGCAAAGGAGAATTTGGCCAAGATATTGGCAGATACATCAACAACTACCGTCATTGCAAGTATTCCTCTCTTTACACTTGCACCCTTCATGCTGTTTACTCAATCACGTCTCCAGCAGCAAATGCCACCTGTTCCCAAGCATTACAAATGTCTTTATTAGAGCCATCAATCACACGGACAGCTTGCCTTTATTTATTTTCTGAATTTCTCAGTACAACAAAATCTATAATTTGCTGCCTAACCTTGCTTCTGAAATGCCGCTGATTTGTTTGTAATATAAAAGGTCTTACCAGGATGATCTTTTCAAAAGCAGATGTTGTTTTCAAACTTCTGCTTTGATGCTTGCGAATGCTTTGATCTTATGCCTCAGTGCCAAGCGAGGTTTTTCTGGTATTTCTATTTTGTACCTATAATTACGAACTTTAGAAGGCCGTGTCGTCTGTGTAGTCTGCATTTGATAATTTGTGTAGATGCAAATGTTAATTACACTGTTCAGTGTAGGCCTTACTATAAACAACCTGTACCAATGAGTCATAATTATGTGTTTGTTGCTATGAAAACTGATAATTTTGCTATTTAACTGAATTTCCGTAGCATGGATTCTTCCGACATTTCTCCCCAAGTGGTTGTTGGACAACTAACAATATTTCGCCTTTTCTCCCGGTAGAATATACTCTGATGTTGAAGAGGTCAATTCACACTGGTAAAACTCTAGACCCAGTTTCTTATAGGATTTATGACTGCTGCTATCATTAACACATGTCATATATGCATGTGTTAGTTCCATCTGAGTTCTAGAACTTATAAATGGAAATGCATGACACCTTTGAAAACGTCCACTATTCCCCTATATTTCAGCACATGCATGTTTTCCCTAACACCATGTAGAGTATATTTGTTGAGGATCATTCAGAATTTATTATTTGATACTATGCTGTTTGCGTGGGTTTTTGAACCCGTGTACGTTATGGGCGTGTTATTTATGTGTCCATGTCCAGGTCAAAAGAACTGTTTTCAGAAATGTCATGAGGGCAGCAAGAATGAGGAAGAAAAGGTGGAAGCAATGGAAAGCCCTACATATTGATGGTGAGGTTAAACGGGAAACATTTGCTCGGTTTCTCATGGTTTGACTTGCCTCTTCCTGCCCAGGAGGATGTGTGAGTTTACTAAGCGAAAGGGACTACCATATACATTGTGTGAACTGCAACGAATTTACCTTTTTGCTGATGACGTGCTCGTGGTCCTCCCGTATAATTTTGGATCTGCATTCTCAAGGGTGCTGATATTGCAGCATACTCCTGGAGAAATCAAATTAAGTATTGAATTAAAATGATACCCTTACAGGAACGAACATAGGGGCCGATTACGATGGCGGAAGGACCACCACTGCCAGCCATACGGTGGCTGTCCTTCCACCATCAGACCGCTATTTTCCCCCCGCCACATTCCGATGGCGGGGGAATTGCTTTCGGACAGTGGCGAACGCAAAGACCGTCCGCCACAGAACAGCCACAGGCAATCGTTCCGATTGCCTGGCGGAGTGGTCTGCATCCATGTAATGGTGGCGGTGCTTAGCAGGCACCGTCCACCAAATTACGATGCTGTCTCCAGCCAGCCTTTCCGTGGATGGTAAACCGCCATTGAAAGGCTGGTGGAGATTGGTTTCGGGGGCCCGTTGTGGGCTTGTCACGTTGTGTAGTGAAATGCACAACATGCCATTTGAACATCGCAAGAGGAGTAAAAAGGAACCTAATCTATGCATAGATTTTGATAATGTTTCTGAAAGAAATACATTTGGTATTAGGGTATCAACTTAGATGGGGAAGTGAATACTTGTTGGGTGATCTCTGTAATACTAAGGTGCAGTTCATATGTGGCAGCTTTATAAATCTGTCTCGTTGAAAGTAATTGAAACCTCAGAACATATCCGTATAGTACTGAGGCAGTTGTCTATTTTAATAAATGCATAGAAGCTCAGAATACTTGTGACATATGTTACAACATTTTAAATTGGGTGGCTGTAGGAAGACAGAGTTTCACCAGACCATAGTGAGTCGGAGATTGTCAAGGTATATATTATATCCATCACTAAGGGCCATATGTAGGTAGCCTAATACCGGTCGGTAACGGCCGATTTTCGGTAAATATACCGTTACCGACCGGTATTTATGCTTTTGCTATGTAGGGGGAACATTTCAGGATACGGTAATTTACCGAATCGGTAATTTTACCGATTCGGTAAATACCGAATCCTGAAATGAGATGTAGGTGACACTCAAATGAGTGATGTGTAGGGAAAATAATTCGGTATTTAGCACCAAATATATGTTGGTGCTAAATACCGAATTCATTGCAAAAAGCAATATTTTGATGGACTAACAGTGCCATGTGGCAGACATACATGCCCTTAGGGCATGTATGTGCGCCACATGTGCACACATGCAGGAATCAGGGGTGCAACAGGGTGTCAATGTGACACCCTGCCACCCTTGAATATGCTCCCCCATTACCGAATCGATATTTACCGATTCGGTAATGAGGCATACCTTCCCATTGATTCAATCAATGGGAAGGTATGCCTCATTACCGAATCGGTAAATACCGATTCGGTAATTACCGAATTTCTCCGATTCGGTAATATTTACCGAATGATTACCTACATACGAGTTACCACTTCTTAAATACCGAATCGGTAAAGTTCGGTATTTAAGAAGTGGTAACTTGTATGCTACCTACATATGGCCCTAAATGTTTCTTCTTATGTCTGTATATCAATGCCCTACATTTCAACCTGTGCCCAGATGCACTACCTGACAGAGTGATGATATTTAGTGGCTGTTTCTCTCTCTTATCCAATTCTACTTTCCTCGGTTCTTCTGCTATCCAACAAATTTGTAATTTCATAATGGCAGGGGGCAAGGAGAAGTGTGGAAGCACACATTGCTCCTGTTGGATCCAGATTGCAAAGTTAAAGCTTTCTGACACATCACGAATTACAGGGACATTTTTTTTTATTGTAGCTTTGAGAATCATTATTAAAGTAAACACTATTTTTTGGGGAACTTATATTTCTGCCAAGGGTGCGAACGCTGGTTTCTCGAAAATACAAAGTGACCTTGCAGCTACTCCAGTATTTCTGCCTTCAGTTTTCAGGTATGTGGCAAATGCTGTGACCTAATAATGAAAATCTCTCAGCACTTATCACAAAAAAACAGGATTCAGTAAGGAAGGAAATTCTGTAAGTATAGTTCATCTGTGTTCATATCTAAACTTTTTCATTTATAGTCACTACACTCTTTTTAAAATTACATATGATCTGCATGAGATTGGTTTCAAATCAAGCCTTATGAAATAATGCTACTTGTTTATTGAGTGTGCTCAATTTGAAGAAAGGGTGGAGGGAGCCTATTAAAAATCCAGTCTCTGACAGGTATTATTTTTCATTAGAGAATTTTAGAACTCCATCTGTGCCTTTCTTCACTTTGGGCCATATGTAGGAAGCCAAATACCGGTCGGTAACGGCCGATTTTCGGTAAATATCCCGTTACCGACCGGTATTTAAGCTTTTGGTATGTAGGGGGCATATTTCAGGATTCGGTAATTTACCGAATCGGTAAAATTACCGATTCGGTAATTTTACCGATTCGGTAAATACCGAATCCTGAAATGATATGTAGGGGGAGTGTGTCGTTGGTGTGGGGATTCGTTATTTACCACCAACTAAAAGTTGATGGTAAATGACGAATACCTGTAAAAAAACATTTTTTTTTCCATTTGAAGTGTGCAATGTGGCAGACATACATGCCCTTAGGGCATGTATGTGTGCCACATGTGCACACATGGACGAATCAGGGGTGCAACAGGGTGTCAATGTGACACCCTGCCACCCATGACGATGCCTCCCCCATTACCGATTCGGTATTTACCGAATCGGTAATGGCAACTGGCTTCCCATTCATTCCTATGGGCCTCCAGGCCCATAGGAATGAATGGGAAGCCAGTTGCCATTACCGAATCGGTAAATACCGATTCTGAAATACCGACATATACCGAATCGGTAATTATTTACCTACATTACATTTACCGATTCATAAATACCGAATCGGTAAAATTCGGTATTTAAGAATCGGTAAATGTAATTTACCTACATATGGCCCTTTGAGAGGTAACTTAGTATACCTAGGACCACTGGAATTATGCAATTCTGCAGCTGTGGCATTTTCAGCATAACAATGGATTTACCCTCTCGATTTGTCTGTGGGCCCTCCCTGGGCAAACAAACAATCATAGTAAAGGGTGGCAGTCTTCAAGAACATCAGGAAAACTGGGCATGTCAAGCTGGTGCTAAACCAAGCCAACTAGATTGCATAGAGAGGCTGGGCTGTAACTGATGATGGGGGAGGACTGCATCGGCTGAAGACCAGCAAGGTTAAATTGCTGGTCACCGGGCTAGGTAGCAGCTGAAGAGATCAAGCGGGGGTGGTTAGGGAGCCCTGTGGCAAGAACTTCGACAAGGCCCCAGGACAAGAGGACCTACCTGGGAAGGTGGCAGTGAGTACTGCTCACGGGGCCTTCTGATCCCCCCTGAAGAGTGCTCCTGGACTGGTGATTCTAAACCTTGTAAGATCGGGCGGCCAAGTCATGACAGGCAGTAAGGGGCCACAGAGTTTCCAACAAATAAAATTGGACAAATATGCATTGCCCAGGGAATCGGTTGTGAGACCCATAGCGGAGGCCAGAATGGATCCCGGATCACTGTCCCCCCCCCCCCACTGCTGAAGAGCCCACATTGCAAGATGTAATGGCAGCTCTGCAAGGGGTTTGGTCGGGTTTGGTTGGGAGGATTGACACAGTGACAATAGAGCCAATCTGCGAAACGTGGGCACCCGGTTGATGGAAGTGGAGGAGGTCACAAATAGCCTTGTGGTTTACACGAAGGCTCTCTAGAAAAAAGTCGAAGATCTCACCGTTACAACCAGGGCACTAGAGGCTATGCTGGAACATCAGGAAAGACGTTCCTGACAAAAACAATTACATAATTGGAGTCCCGGAGAGGGCAGAGGGGCCGGCGGTGGATCTTAACGTGGACAGTCTCATACTGATGTTGTTCCAGCCCAGGGGACTGTCCAAATATTTCTCCTTGGAGAGGGCCCATATGCCCAAGGCCAGGGACCCCACCATGCCCTATCATAGCTTGAATTTTCAACTATCATGACAGGGATGTGTTTCCTTAGGCTGTCCGAAGTGCCCCACCTCTCAAAGTTGACAACGATGTCATCATCTTCTTTCCAGACTGTACCATAAAGGTGCAACAAGCACAAAAAACCTTTCTTAAAGTGAAAAAAGCCCTACAGGCAAGCGAGATGAAGTACTCCATGCTTTTTCCTTCAACACTCAGGGTAACAGCAGACAGTAAGGGTTCTCTAACCCAGAAGAAGTCTGTGGCACACAAACAGAGGTAGCAACACAGAGGCAGGAAACACAATGGATGTGACACTGGACACTGACCGGGGGACCCTTCATTTAAACGGCTCCCCGGCAACTCGAGAGGACTAAAGAGGGTACCTGGAACACCACTAGACAGGATGGGTCCAGGAAGTGACTCACATAGCCCTGAGGATAATGAGCAAAGTCTCTGTACCTGGAGGCAAAACTTCAGGCTGACTCTGGACACACAGATAAGAATATGGATTAATAGTTCCTTTTCCTCCTGATGCTCCTTAGCTCTTGCTGGAAAGTGGGCCCGCTTTAATGTATGATTAAATAACGGGCATTATAGTCCTTGGAGTGGGGATTTGGATGGGATGACTGGCCTAAATCCACCTGATGTTTGGTAGTTTTGTTTTGTGGTGACAGGCGCTCTGCAAATTGGGGGGGTAGGAGGTTCTGTGCACACTGTTCAGGGTAGCAGGGAGGGGGAAGTTATATGTGTTGGGGTCTGAAGGCCACATTTTAGGTGGCTTATTCTTTTGTATAACATGTTTCTGTTTGGCATACATTGGAAAATGGGACGGGGTGGGGGGAGGGGCTAGGACAACACCTTAATTCAATACTGATAAGGACCTGAAGTCCAAACTTTTTTTTCATAGATGAGTCCAATGACCTCACTGATCTCTGACACACACCCTCTGTTGCCACTCCAACTGCTCACCCCTAGGGGTCGAGATTTAAGAATCATGACTTGGAATGGAAATGGACTAAGCAATAAAATCAAACGAATACTGGTGATGCATATCTCAGATGACATTCACTAGACATAGTTCTGTTGCAGGAGACACACTTGAAAGGCAACACCTGTAGACCATTAGATAGGTTTGGGTACAAACTACTGGCACATGTGGGGTTCACCACAGGATCACAGGGAGTGGGGATATTTACCAGAACAAACCTCCCTCTTGTTCCCCGTAGAATATGGCATGATTGGGTGGGAAGATACGTGGCTCTCAATGGGGTGTGGGAGGGCCGGGATCTCAGTTGGTGCTCAGTAAACATACTGCCCAGAATGCACGCCGACACCCTACCCCAACTTAGTACACTGCTCCTGGAACTCCCACTTGGAGTACTAGTATTGGGTGGGGATTTGAACGCTGTTATAGACCAAGAAAGAGACAGGGTGTTGAGCTCAGAGAGGGAGGCTGGGGCAGATGCCCTGAAGACATTCGTGGAAGCACTAGGGCTAGTTGATCTCTGGCGCAAGCACTATCCCACGACTAAGCAATACACCTTCTATTCTGCACCATACAGGGGATACTCCCGATTGGACTACATATTGACGCACTCTACGGATGCAGGCACCTTTTGGGGGCCACACAAAGGGCAAGAGATATATCTAACCATTGCCCTGTCGAAGTATGACTGTAGGGGCCGACCAGAACGAATATTTTGCCACCCCGTATAGATCTGAAGCTCTTCAGGGACAAGCAGGTCAGGGACAGGATTCAAGAACGAACGGTACACTACTTTTAAGACAATCTGGGGATGGTAGACTCTGCCTGCATTCTTTGGGAGGGCTACAAATCGGTAATAGGAGGCTACACACAGGCCCTGGCAGATGGGAAAAGGAAAGAGCAGAAGCTTATAATATGAAGCAATTGAGAAGGAAATTACTCAGTTAGAAATCACAGCTGGGAAACCCGGAGAGTCCAATTCGCAGGTCAGTCATTTAATCCGCCTCAAATGGCAGGAGATATGTGATATTGCAGAGGGGAAAGCCAAGGAGTATGCTAGGGCATCTCAGAGGAGAATTTACAAAGTGGGTGACAAGGCCACTAAACTAATGGCATGACTGGAAACGAGAGACAGAGAGAGGAACTGGGTATTAGAGATTAGTAGCCCTAGTAAAGAGACCTGTAAGACGGTAAGGAGACAGCTGCAGCGTTTGAGAAACCACTACTAACAGCTATATAGGTCCAGATCAACAAGATCAAGGGCATATTGAGCAGACCTCCCAGATGATGCTAGCCTTCCCACAATAGCAATGGAGGACCAGGGGGTAACCAGATAAAGATGTCACCATAGAAACAATATGCAGCGCGATTAGAGCAAGGCGTACGGACTTATTGGCCTACCGGTTGAACTATACATGGGCGTTGCAATGCTGGTGGCTCCACATATGTTAGGTATGTTCCAGGAGGCATTGGAGCTGGGTAGTTTCCTGGAGGATCAGCGGCTAGCCACGGTGGTGGTCATCCCAAAACAGGGCAAACCTCCGGAGGATTGTACTTCCTATAGGCCAATCTCACGTCAAATACCAAAGCAAAAGTGCTGGCCAAGGTTTTGGCAACTAGACTAAACAGAGTAAGAAACTCCATAGTTCATCCTGATCAATCGGGCTTTATGCCCTACAGAAGTACTAGACTTAACTTTTGACGCCTCAATGGGCTACTGCATATTACCAAATGTAGGCCTGAAGAAGACAAAGTGCGTTTGTCTTTAGATTCCTGCATGTCGTTCGACAGTATAGAATGGCAGTACATGTTTGCGGTATTGGAGTGTTTTGGTTTTGGCCCTAGGTTCTGCGCTTGGGTTCGGCTACTGTACACGGACCCCCTGACCAATATGAGGGTGAACCGAGTGGTGTCTAGGCCGGTGGCACTCCACAAGGGGAAGAGACAGGGGTGCCTTCTCTCTCCCATGCTATTTGCTATTGAGTTGGAGCCCCTTGCAGTGTGGTTCAGGGGAGACAACAGGTCTCTCTGTTGGGGGAAATCGGAGGAACAAATGTCATTGTATGCTGATGACATAATATTATACGCCACAAATCCCTGTTCCTCAATAAACTGCATACTCCACATATTCCAGCTGTTCAGCAGCTATTCTGGCTATTCTGGCTATCAAATAAATTGGCATAAGTCTCGTGTGTTTGTAGAGGATGGAGCTATGCCTACCCTACCAGCCTGTGGGAAAGAACTATCGATCAGAGACATTGTGATCTCCCGGTCCATTGCTGACTTCTTGGAGGATAACTTGTTTTCCCAGTTACATAGATTACGCAGGGATGTTTCGCATTGGAGAAGGTTACCTCTCTAACTAATGGGGAGGACGGCCCTTTACAAAATGATGGTGCTCCCATGTCTATTATACGTTCTCCAGAAAACCCCATATCAGATGCCACTAGATTCCTTTCATAAGGTCGACTCGGAAGTGAGGCAACTCTTGTGGGATGGGTGGAATTCAAGGATAGCCATTCACAAACTACAACAGGGAGTGTTTGAGGGGGAACTTTCAGGCCCTGATATTCAGAAATATTACTGGGAAGCACAGTTGGTTACACTTCAGACTACCAATGACAGTACGAATATGGAGGGAGGTGACTACATTTCTGGGCTGGGAAGGCAAGCTGACGGAAAAGACTGCTGACTACAGGGCTTCTGCCCCTGGGCACTGTTAGGTATTGAGTACCTGAGAGATGTCTGGAAAGGGCGGGCGATTGTAGACTTAATGGAACTACAGACTGAATATCAAATGCCAGACACAGAATGGTTCAGGTACATACAATTGAAACATGCACTAAAGACTCATACACACAGGTGACCAAATACCTGAATATGAGCTGCACAAAGACAGGGTGCTGTTGGACCCAATCCTGGAAAAGGCCACTTATATAGAAAAAGATAATGTTTAATACCCCAAACTCATTGAGGGCCCTCTGAGAGGCCTGAGAATCAGAGATTGGGATCCTGGAGCATGACGATTGGGCAGAGGCCATACAGAGTCCCCGGGAAGTGGCCACGAGGGCACAGTTTCACCTCATACAACTCTGAATCCACTAGGATGAGGCTTTACCATATGGATAGGTGTGACATGGAGAGCTGCATGAGCGGATGTGGCAGAGTAGGCACCTTTTTCACACATTGTGGGACTGCCCCCTGCTGCAGCGATATTGGAGCAAGATTGTACAGGTGATGTCCAATGTGTCAGGGCAGGCCACCTCACTAAATGCCCAGTGGCACATACTGGCTACAAGACAATAGGCTGCTGTCATTCTTTCAAACAGGATTCTGCGGCTGCATTTTAGCACCTTTAGTTTTCAACTTATAGATAGCAGACTTGGGGAAAGCTCTAGCAAACAGTAGCATCGCTCTCCCCCCACTAGGACATAGGCCGCTTAATATGCTTCAGTACGGGGACGACATAGTTATTATGGATTACACAAAAGTGGCTCTCCCACGAGCACTGTATAGTCTCCACGCATACAACAAGAAGAACGTCCTCACTATTAACCCCGAGAAGACCAAAATCGTAATTTTTGGAAGGTAAAAAAATAAATCAACTGCCATCACTAGCCAGCCTCAACAAGAGACTAAACAGCCTTTCTGCTGCAGCAATATTTAAAGTTACCCAGGCCTCCCTTCTCCCCACACTACAATATGGCCACCAGGCTTTCCCTGGTGCCTGTTTAGAACATCTTGAACATGCTCAGTGGGCCAGGTACAAGTAGATCGTCCAACCGCCTAAATATCTCCATAGAGCAAGACTTAGACTGGACCTGGGCCTGGTAAAACAAACTCTAGTCAGTGAGGCAGACTTTCTGAAATTCTAAATACGTACACTTAAAGCACCAGAGAAATTGTTCAAGGCCTGCCTCAGTGTCATCTTTGAGAAACTAGGGACTCCATGGAATAGACAACTACAGAGGGCAGTGGCATCCTCCTCAATTCGTCCAACTGCACTTGGCCTTGACTCCATTACCTTCATGACATGGAAAAAGACAATAAACAGGCAGGAAAGGCTAGTTTTATTTCAGCAAGACCTAGCCTCTCTAAGGTTCTCAGAGATCTTACGCTCGTTAAACTCCTCATACTCTGGGAAGATTCCAGCCTTGCTTATCAGCTGCCATTAACTGCAAAGTGCTGAGAGACATTGTGCACATGTGCCTACTCGGCCTACCAATAGTAGATTTTCATACGGTATGGGACAACCAAGAAAATGGAGGGGCGTGCAGGCTATGTAAGAACAAAGGCAAATCATGGCTGCACCTTTAGTGCTGCTTCCCCATGACTAATGATGCAAGTAGGGTCCTACACAAACCAATATTTACATCTTTAAAGGTGTATGGAACCAACGACTGCGGGGATGGGACTTGTTTTAAATATATAAAACTCCTATATTTATTGTATTGTATTAAACTCAAAAATTCCCTTCAAACAGAACACACTCAGGATAAAAAAACATGTTGTTTTACATCATGTAATGGTTTTAAATAACGTAATTGTGATTAATAAACATTTGATATTTGTGCTATGTTCAAGTTAACATGAGATATCTGGGGGGTTGGCTGTCATGTGCTCTGCTGTGCTTTCTAGTTTGTATCGTTCTATGGTGGTGCTGAGATACACTGATAACAGAGTTTCTGGAGGATGTACTGGTATGTTTCTGTGTTTCATATAGGTATATTGACGGAAACATGTTGGGATTGAGTGTATTATTTGGTCTTGTCATATGCTCAACAGGTGTTGGCTGTGTGCTCTGATCTTTTTGTGGCAAAATTGAAAAGATATTTTACAATCTGTGCTTGATTTAAATTGCCAGACATGGTGGGTCGATTTTTATAGAAAGTCCTAAAGCTGCGCCTATATGTGTTGGACATCAAATTGGTGAAGGATAATAACATTCAGGAATGTACATATTTTCCCAGCAGTAAACTAGGAAACATGAGACCTTTGATCTACTTTGCAATCGGCCCGTTTGCAACCGCAATTTACGGCATGGCCATGTACAAATCTCATTTCGCGAATCGGTTAAATTTTACTGATCCGCAAAATGAGGTTTGCGACTCGTTATTAGGAAGGGGCGTGCCAAGGGCGTCCCTTCCTAATAGCGACTCACGTTTGTGTGTATGAATGTTTGCGACCGCAATTGCAGTAGCAAAACACTCGCAATTTACCACCTACTTCAAGTAGGTGCTAAACCATTCGCAAACAGGAATGGGTCAATAAATATTGTTTAAGGGCAGGCAGTGGTCCCAGGGCCCACTGCCATCCTTTAAAAAATTTAAAAACTGCAGCTAAAACGACGATGAGGAGTTGATAATATGCCCTTGTAAATTCCCATAGAAGCCCAGGTTCACACCAGAACCTGGGCTTCTAAGGGAATACACAAGGGCATATTATCAATGCCTTATCGCCGCTTTAGCTGCAGTTTCCTGCCGCTGAAGCGGAGATAATGTTATCGCCTTGCCTTCAAAATATGGCCCATAATCTCTGGCCTTATGTATTTAATTTTAAGGACTTGCTGAACCACATTCTTTCTCGCAGACCCCAGCTTCCTAGACAAACGGGTGACGGAGGGTAAACACTAAGGGCTGGGTGCAATAGGCCGACGCTCTGTCTCCTCCTCCCTCTCTTCTTTTGACTCTCCCTCCCCTTCTCCCTTCCACCCACTCCCCTTCCCTTCCATTTTCACTATGATCCTTTCATTCGGACTACCTTCCTTTACCTCTTCCACATAGCACACATACTTATGTTTCATTTTTGTCTTGCAGGTTTCCTACTCTGCTTCCACTGGAGTCCAACCCACTGTTCTATTGAAGTTACATTTCTATTTATTTCTGTTTTGAAAAAGGTTACTTATTTTTTCAAATAAATAACTGAGTGTATAGGTCTTCTTTTTCTGATGACACTTGTCTATTGTTTGTTGTGAAAATCATCTGTTTATAGGAGATTTTAAGGACAACATTATTTTATGTTAGAGTGCACCTACCAAACATAATCTAACTGACTATTAGACAAATGAAGCCTGGGTAATTGTACAACTGCAAGAGTTCTATGAATGTATCACTTTATAACACCATAAGTACTGCCCATGTGATTACAGAACAAATAAAGCACTTCCTAGGACCACAGAGGCTTCAGGGACTGCAGAGGCCCACCCTGCATATCTAAATAAAGACCCGGAGTGTGGTGATCCCCGGACTTCAGTTGGCCTCGAACCCCCCGAACAATTAGTAAACAATACCCGGAAAGGTGGTGCTCCCCAAGGTTGCAAAACGTCTCTGTGCCCTTCCGCACCTAATTTACATGTGACATTAAGATCCCCAGTCTTGCAGAAACCCTGCGATATAATAATTGGATTGGCCACGGAACATTACCCACCCACCAGGAGCCTCATTTAAAAGAACAGGTGAGACCCCGCTTTTTTTTGTTTTGTTCTTTTCTCCCCTTTTTTACCATCCGCATCCCCTCCATTACAGGGATCTCTGACATATTATCGACAGACACATTATCGAACTACACAAATATCGCATCAAATATATCGACATCAAAAATATCGACATTGTATACTTATTTAAAAAACTACACTAATATCGACACTACAATATCGTAATACAATTATATCGATCACACAAATATCGCACACATTAATATCGCAATACTAAATATCGACATGAGTTAATAAATATGACACATGTCACAAATATCGATAACCAAAATATAGACATCAATAATATCGTTTTTTTAAATATATCGACAATTCTAATACTAATAAAACCAATACTTTCAACAACATAAAGACAATATTTTACCAAAACATACATTTTCAAATGAGATTCTACTTAAACATAAACATAACATTTATCGCGATTTCAATATTTAACAACATAATAAAAAAACACTGAAATTATTATCACATTGGCATTTCGAACACATTTAAATAAAATTACTACACATTATAAACAATCTTTTTATATATAATTATTTAAAACTCTCCTCCTTTAAAAATAAATATACTCTTACTTAGCATTTTCCATAAAAGGAAACCAATTAACTAAAAAAAATTCAAACCATCCAATAGAAAGGCCACATACAGAAAACAACCAATAACATTCAAGAAACAATTTGAAACCACTATATAAACCAATTAAAACAAGTCTTCTACGGTGCCTTAAACCAAAGCATTGAACGAAGAAGAAACTCTACTAAACAGAAGAAACCTACATCCTACTACTATTCTAAAAACGTAAGTAAATAATCTTTTCTAACTAAACTGCCAAATTAAACTAAAACACTAATTTATCTTTACTCAAATAAATAACTAACTTATATATTCCATCTCTTTATGTTTCCACTACAGATATTACTCCAAACAGCTAAAGAAAATATTGAAGATTGCCAGAAAAGACTCACTAAAAAGTAAGTAAACTATCAAAATACTTTATAAAATATTAATTAAATCCTACTCAAACCCCAAAACATCCTAAACCCCTAAACAAATCCATGTTCTCTTTTTTAAATTTTTAAAAACCTGTATAAATTAACACCTATAGTCTATACCACTGGGCATGAGGGTAGGCTCTGTTTGCTTAGTGAGAGGTTAGGCTACTGCATCTTATTTATTAGGCAGGAGGGGCACATAGTAAGAGGGGTAGGGGACGGGGGTACATTGACATGTGGTGGGGAGGGGGAGGGGGTAGAGAACTGGGTGGAAAGGTTGTTCATTCTCCTGAATAATTGGTCTTGATGATAAATGTGTGGTACTTCCGGGACAGGTGAAGGAGGGGGAATGTTTTTTGAGTTGTTAATTTGTAAAACAATAAAATATGTTTCTACAATAAAAATATAGTCTATACCAAACAGCAATACCACCCCACTTAAAAAACTAAACCAACAACAACAATAAATGTTCTTTAACTTTCAGAGACTAAATCAACTAAACAACATTTTGGCAACAAACAACATCTTCATTCAAATACAACCAAAAACACTTGGGTGCCGATTAGGATCCTGGAAAAAATTTCCCCGTACGACTCGTATCCGGTCTTTTTACCGTACGAATCGTACAAGTGCCGTACGAACTGGCAATCACGATTCGCATGGTAAAAAGTCCATACGAACCGCATCGGGAATGATTTCCCACACGTCCTCGGGTCGGAAAATATGTCCGACACGTCCTCGGACGATTTACCGTACAAATGTGAAAGGTGAAGTCCGACCGAGGAATCACGATCCCACCCGTGCGTCCGAACTCACAACCGTATGGTAAAAACACCGTCCGCACCGAACTCCCATTGCAACCATGGAGATATGTGCCCGCATACACGCCAAACACTCCCCCCAGCACCCATATGTTCGAGTCGTACCCCCGTTCAATGTACACCCCCCCCTGGATGTACACCCGTGTACGTGTCGAACCCCCACCCGTGTATGTACACCCCAGTACGTTCGAGTCGTACCCCCACCCCTGTACGTGTCGTACCACCGTGTACCCACACCCCAGTACGTTCGAGTCCTACCCCCACCCCTGTACGTGTCGTACCACCGTGTACCCACACCCCAGTACGTTCGAGTCCTACCCCTACCCCTGTACGTGTCGTACCACCGTGTACCCACACCCCAGTACGGTCGAGTCGTACCCCCACCCCTGTACGTGTCGTACCACCGTGTACCTACACCCCAGTACGTTCGAGTCGTACCCCCACCCCTGTACGTGTCGTACCACCGTGTACCCACACCCCAGTACGTTCGAGTCGAACCCCCACCCCTGTACGTGTCGTACCACCGTGTACCCACACCCCAGTACGTTCGAGTCGTACCCCCACCCCTGTACTTGTCGTACCACCGTGTACCCACACCCCAGTACGTTCGAGTCGTACCCCCACCCCTGTACGTGTCGTACCACCGTGTACCCACACCCCAGTACGTTCGAGTCGTACCCCCACCCCTGTACGTGTCGTACCACCGTGTACCCACACCCCAGTACATTCGAGTCGAACCCCCACCCCTGTACGTGTCGTACCACCGTGTACCCACACCCCAGTACATTCGAGTCGTACCCCCACCCCTGTACGTGTCGTACCACCGTGTACCTACACCCCAGTACGTTCGAGTCGTACCCCCACCCCTGTACGTGTCGTACCACCGTGTACCCACACCCCAGTACGTTCGAGTCGTACCCCCACCCCTGTACGTGTCGTACCACCGTGTACCCACACCCCAGTACGTTCGAGTCGTACCCCCACCCCTGTACGTGTCGTACCACCGTGTACCCACACCCCAGTACGTTCGAGTCGAACCCCCACCCCTGTATGTGTCGTACCACCGTGTACCCACACCCCAGTACGTTCGAGTCGTACCCCCACCCCTGTACGTGTCGTACCACCGTGTACCTACACCCCAGTACGTTCGAGTCGTACCCCCACCCCTGCACGTGTCGTACCACCGTGTACCCACACCCCAGTACGTTCAAGTCGCACCCCCACCCCTGTACGTGTCGTACCACCGTGTACCCACACCCCAGTACGTCCGAGTCCTACCCCCGTTCAATGTACACCCCCCCCCTGGATGTACACCCGTGTACGTGTCGAACCCCCACCCGTGTATGTACACCCCAGTACGTTCGAGTCGTACCCCCACCCCTGTACGTGTCGTACCACCGTGTACCCACACCCCAGTACGTTCGAGTCCTACCCCCACCCCTGTACGTGTCGTACCACCGTGTACCCACACCCCAGTACGTTCGAGTCGTACCCCCACCCCTGTACGTGTCGTACCACCGTGTGCCCACACCCCAGTACGTCCGAGTCCTACCCCCGTTCAATGTACACCCCCCCCTGGATGTACACCTGTGTACGTGTCGAACCCCCACCCGTGTATGTACACCCCAGTACGTTCGAGTCGTACCCCCACCCCTGTACGTGTCGTACCACCGTGTACCCACACCCCAGTACGTTCGAGTCCTACCCCCACCCCTGTACGTGTCGTACCACCGTGTACCCACACCCCAGTACGTTCGAGTCGTACCCCCACCCCTGTACGTGTCGTACCACCGTGTACCCACACCCCAGTACGTTCGAGTCGTACCCCCACCCCTGTACGTGTCGTACCACCGTGTACCCACACCCCAGTACGTCCGAGTCCTACCCCCGTTCAATGTACACCCCCCCTGGATGTACACCCGTGTACGTGTCGAACCTCCACCCGTGTATGTACACCCCAGTACATTCGAGTCGTACCCCCACCCCTGTACGTGTCGTACCACCGTGTACCCTCACCCCAGTACGTTTGAGTCGTACCCCCACCCCTGTACGTGTCGTACCACCGTGTACCCACACCCCAGTACGTTCGAGTCGTACCCCCACCCCTGTACGTGTCGTACCACCGTGTACCCACACCCCAGTACGTTCGAGTCGTACCCCCACCCCTGTACGTGTCGTACCACCGTGTACCCACACCCCAGTACGTTCGAGTCGTACCCCCACCCCTGCATGTGTCGTACCACCGTGTACCCACACCCCAGTACGTTCAAGTCGCACCCCCACCCCTGTACGTGTCGTACCACCGTGTACCCACACCCCAGTACGTCCGAGTCCTACCCCCGTTCAATGTACACCCCCCCCTGGATGTACACCCGTGTACGTGTCGAACCCCCACCCGTGTATGTACACCCCAGTACGTTCGAGTCGTACCCCCACCCCTGTACGTGTCGTACCACCGTGTACCCACACCCCAGTACGTTCGAGTCCTACCCCCACCCCTGTACGTGTCGTACCACCGTGTACCCACACCCCAGTACGTTCGAGTCGTACCCCCACCCCTGTACGTGTCGTACCACCGTGTGCCCACACCCCAGTACGTCCGAGTCCTACCCCCGTTCAATGTACACCCCCCCCTGGATGTACACCCGTGTACGTGTCGAACCCCCACCCGTGTATGTACACCCCAGTACGTTCGAGTCGTACCCCCACCCCTGTACGTGTCGTACCACCGTGTACCCACACCCCAGTACGTTCGAGTCCTACCCCCACCCCTGTACGTGTCGTACCACCGTGTACCCACACCCCAGTACGTTCGAGTCGTACCCCCACCCCTGTACGTGTCGTACCACCGTGTACCCACACCCCAGTACGTTCGAGTCGTACCCCCACCCCTGTACGTGTCGTACCACCGTGTACCCACACCCCAGTACGTCCGAGTCCTACCCCCGTTCAATGTACACCCCCCCTGGATGTACACCCGTGTACGTGTCGAACCTCCACCCGTGTATGTACACCCCAGTACATTCGAGTCGTACCCCCACCCCTGTACGTGTCGTACCACCGTGTACCCACACCCCAGTATGTTCGAGTCCTACCCCCACCCCTGTACGTGTCGTACCACCGTGTACCCACACCCCAGTACGTTCGAGTCGTACCCCCACCCCTATACGTGTCGTACCACCGTGTACCCACACCCCAGTACGTTCGAGTCGTACCCCCACCCCTGTACGTGTCGTACCACCGTGTACCCACACCCCAGTACGTTCGAGTCGTACCCCCACCCCTGTACGTGTCGTACCACCGTGTACCCACACCCCAGTACGTCCGAGTCCTACCCCCGTTCAATGTACACCCCCCCCTGGATGTACACCCGTGTACGTGTCGAACCCCCACCCGTGTATGTACACCCCAGTACGTTCGAGTCATACCCCCACCCCTGTACGTGTCGTACCACCGTGTACCCACACCCCAGTACGTCCGAGTCCTACCCCCGTTCAATGTACACCCCCCCTGGATGTACACCCGTGTACGTGTCGAACCCCCACCCGTGTATGTACACCCCAGTACGTTCCGGTCCTACCCCCAACACAACCTCCTAAGTACGGAGCGCACCCCAGGCCCCAACATCACAACCGGATGTACGAGTCGTACCAACCCACACACAAGGACAGCACCGTGCAACCAAATGGCCCATGTACACACCGTACACACGCTCAAAACGCACGTACACAACCAGGCCAAAACAAAACAACACAATAATACACTATACGAATGGCACAAAGCCACTAAACATGGCCAACAAACACTACAAAAACACCTTCACTGACCTGCAACTGCCAAAGACAAACAGAGGCCCAAAACACCACCACTACTTATAACACACCCACCCAAACTTCAAACACAGCCACACCCACCCATGGACCAATAAAAAGGGCCCACACACACAAACCATGAGCCTTTGCAACAGACTCACTGCTGCCAGACACCACAGAACCATACTACAAGCTTCACCACACCTTACACTTGCACACCTTCACACAACCACCTTCACAAACACACCCTCATCACATTCACACACACACACCCACAACCATCCACACACCCCCCCCAACATCCACACACCCCCCCCACCATCCACACCCACACCCCTCACCATGCCCACTACCAAGAATCCAAAGTTCAGTAACCGAGAGTTGGAGGTCCTTGTTGATGAAATCCTCAGAGTCGAGCCACAGATCTTTGGAACATTGGTCAGAAAGCCCAGCATGGCAGCAAAAACAGCCATGTGGCAGACCATCGTCGATGCTGTGAATGCTGTTGCGGACACCAGAAGGACCAGGCAGGAATGCCAGAACAGGTGGTACGATCTGCGGAGGAGGGTCCGAGCCAAGAGGCAGGAGGAACACGACCAGGCCAACGCCACAGGAGGAGGGCCCTCCCGCAGACCCGTACACTACCAGCCCTGGGAGGAGAGGGTGATGGCCATACTGCCGGTGGAGGCAGTCGAAGGATTAGAGGGACTCCGAGACCCGGGTGAGTACACAAACAACGCACCTCACATGGGGGGAACGGCATCCACAACCAAAATCACTAACAGGCACGCAACCACCACAAGCCATCGCATGACTCAACCACACTCCATGCGCACGCACATGCCACTGCTGCCACCATGCCCCATGCACCCAGCTGGACAATGTCAAGTCACAGGCCACAGAAGACACCAACACATGACACGGTAACCCGGATGGCGGGAGGCTGGGCCACAAAAATCACCAAGTGCAACTCAGAAGCAGACAACAATGCCCTCTGCCCATATGGTCTAGGTCACAGCCAGACAAACAGTGTGTCCCAACACAGGAATGACTTGCCAGCAAATGGCGGACGCCTTGCATCAACACATGGGGGTGAAGGCACTGTTTTGCACATGACAGCAGCTAATGAACGGCCAACATTGTGAAAGAGTGGCAGCACACACCACCACAGCAGCAGCGCACAGACACACATCACACCCAATGGGTGCCTGGAGATCAGAAACAAACTCACATCAACAAGCCAAGGGCCACTCAAAGATCTGCTAACAGTGTGTGCCCAGGAAGCTGGGCTGAGGTGACAGAGGGTGACACACAGAGGGAGGGAGAGGGGGACAGAGAGGGAGGGAGACGGACAGAGGGAGGAGGCTGACACACAGAGGGAGGGAGAGGGGGACAGAGAGGGAGGGAGAGGGGGACAGAGAGGGAGGGAGAGGGGGACAGAGAGGGAGGGAGAGGGGGACAGAGAGGGAGGGAGACGGACAGAGGGAGGAGGCTGACACACAGAGGGAGGGAGAGGGGGACAGAGAGGGAGGGAGAGGGGGACAGAGAGGGAGGGAGACGGACAGAGGGAGGAGGCTGACACACGGAGGGAGGGAGAGGGGGACAGAGAGGGAGGGAGAGGGGGACAGAGAGGGAGGGAGAGGGGGACAGAGAGGGAGGGAGACGGACAGAGGGAGGAGGCTGACACACGGAGGGAGGGAGAGGGGGACACAGAGGGAGGGAGAGGGGGACAGAGAGGGAGGGAGAGGGAGACAGAGAGGAAGGGAGACGGACAGAGGGAGGAGGCTGACACACGGAGGGAGGGAGAGGGGGACACAGAGGGAGGGAGAGGGGGACAGGGAGGGAGGGAGAGGGGGACAGAGAGGGAGGGAGACGGACAGAGGGAGGAGGCTGACACACGGAGGGAGGGAGAGGGGGACACAGAGGGAGGGAGAGGGGGACAGAGAGGGAGGGAGAGGGGGACAGAGAGGGAGGGAGAGGGGGACAGAGAGGGAGGGAGACGGACAGAGGGAGGAGGCTGACACACGGAGGGAGGGAGAGGGGGACACAGAGGGAGGGAGAGGGGGACAGAGAGGGAGGGAGAGGGGGACAGAGAGGGAGGGAGACGGACAGAGGGAGGAGGCTGACACACGGAGGGAGGGAGAGGGGGACACAGAGGGAGCGAGACACAGGGAGAGCAAATCAGCCGTGTGGCGTGTGCGAATGTCTGCTCGTCAGCAGGTAGACTGCATGCATGTAGACAAGGGTGGCCAGTCCCAGAACCCCCCCTCTTCACCATGGCAAAACACAGGGCCATGTCACAACCGGTTCACGAGCACAACGACAGCTACCTGGATCATATAAGTGTGTGGATCCACTCCATGTGCACATGTACAGTGCTACACGGAAGGCGCCAATGCATGGCTCGCCACACCTGCCCACTCCACTGCTGACTGCAGTCACACTTGACGCAGCAAGTAAGACCGTGCCACACATAGTGAAAAGGGCAAAAGTGGTGCACAAGGGACACACCCATGCACAAGTGCACTGTGAGTGGAATGCAAGACAGATCCCAATTCCAAGAGGAAAATTGCCAACTTTGACACTGATGAAACATGGATGTTGCATGGAACAAAATTAACATTGTCTCTCTCACACACAGGTCAACGTCGTGGTTCACCCCCCAACACTGGGGGGGAAGCCTCACAGGACCCGGATCTGTAGGAGCCCGATCCCACCGGCAGCGACCACTCCCACCACTCTGTGGACGACCCCGACCGACCTGGCCCCTCTGGTGTCCAACCACCTGCAGCACCTGCGTCAGGTACAACTGTGCCAACCACCACCCCCACTCCTGCCACATCCCAGGAGACACCCAGGATCCCTGCCCCAACACCACAATGCAGCCAGGCTCGCCAGGAGGGACACGGTGTCCCGGGCACCCAGGAGGAGGCAGGCGACAACGCCAATGCCACCCCTCAGGGGTCCCGGAGACCCGATGTGCCCACAAGGGCAGGCCAGGTGCAAGTGGGCAGGGGTGGTGGGAGTGGAGGACGGCGGAGGTGCGAGCCTGACCAGTTGGCTGGGGATCCGGTATTTTCCCATGTCCGTAACATCCTGGACTCATACCGGCAGGACACCACGGGCATGGCCCAGGTTGTGTCCGTCCTCGAGGGGATCAAGGCCCAGCAGGCCCAGCAACATGCCTGTCTACTGCAACACCAACGGAGGATGGAGGACAGACAGGCTGAGCAAGTGACGGCATTCCAGGGGATTCACGCTACACTCCGTCGGATGGCCGACAACATGGCCGACCCTCCCTGTGCCAGAAGGCGGAGAACATCACCACCCACAGGGAGGGATCAGGAGGAGGAGGAGGAAACATCCGATGGAGCATCCCAGACGTCGTCACGGCCTGCTGCTGAGGGTCCCCGCAGGAGGCCGGGTCGTCCACGGAAAGGACCGTGAGGGTCGGCGCTACATCACCATCTCCCAGGACACCTGGCCTGGCACCTGGCCCACTGGAGCAACAGCATCACAGCATCAAGAGACATTCTCTGCCACATGGCCCTGCTGGTCACTGGATGACCAATGTTGACAAAGACTGTGGCATGGACTCTGAGGATTTCCAATGGCAAGGACACCAACTCCCCTACTGAACTTTGGATTCCAAAATCCCGGAAAGCCCCTCACTTTGTCCCCCCCCCCCCCAATAATAAATCACACTATGAAGAGTAGATGCCTGCTGGTAGCATTATTACCTAACATGTGTCTTGTAAAGTCTAAACATGCCTGAGTCATCTTTTGTCTTCAACCATCCACACCCTGGGGCCTGAGTCTGGCACAGGACACATGGGTCACAGTGTATTAGGCAAGACAGACATGGAGCACCATACACACCTGTGATGGGCCCAACCAGCTGAGGGGGTTGCCGAACAACCGTGCTGACACACACATTGAGTACAGCAACAGTCATGCGCAGAGGTCAGGGATCCAGTCCAGTGTCCTGGGGGGCACCCAGGTATGTGTAGACAGGTGGCAGAACCATGTCCTGCAAGCTTGAGTCCGGTGGATGCAGAGAATGGGGGCCTGGCCAACGTTGGATGCATGGGGATGGCACATGTCACAATACCCACACAGTCATGGACATCATGCCCAATACACAGTCTCAGCCCACACACACAGCTTGCATCTTGCTTCTCGACACATTGACACATAGCCACAATCAGGGAATACCATGCCAGACATGCTGGATGCACCGTGGCAACACACCAGCATTGACTGAGAAGAGGCACCTTTATTAGTCATGTATTCGGGATTGCAGAGGCAACTCGAAGTCCACATGAACACGTCATGTGGAGTAACATGTGGGTCCAACACTGGCACCCCCCTTCTGCAGCACAAATGCGTGTTCGCCATGGAACTGGCACACAAGCGTCGGCTAACAGCTAAATACCCACAGCTGCACACGGAGAGCCTGCCATACACCATAGACCCGCTGATGTCGAAGTCCCACACCATGTCAAGCCAATGCTAACCGTATGTGGCCGAGGGCAGTGTCACACACATTGATGCCATCATCACAATCCCCTATCCCATCACTGATGACTGTCAACCAGGCAGACCATCTCTTCAGCTGTACACAGCTGCATGTCGTGTCCCATGGGGATGCGACATGGCTGCAGAGGAACCAAACATCGACAGGGGCAGTGTGCATACATCGTGAACAACTGCCACACCCAATACACCCCAGATGCATTCCTTACCCCATGGAGACTTCCAAACGTGTCCGTGCCTGTAACGCTGAGTCAGCCCACGATGTCATGTCCATGAGGAATAGCAGTGCCACAACAATGCAAGCAGCAGACGGCATGCGCAAGTACCTGGGGAAGAGAGACACACAAGAAGTCAGCCACAAAAAGCACAGCCACTTGCATATGCATTTACTCGACACATGTATGGATGACAACATGCTAGGTCACAATTATGACTGGGGAAGTACAACCATCACTGCCACCATCACTCCAGTGACACACCCACACACACCTCTGACTCACGTGCCATACATGCAGGTGGAGACACACATCACAACACATGCCACACGGGGACCAATGCGTGCACACTCACACACTGGTACTCACCACTAAGCAAAGAAGTCGCGTATGAGCCGAGTCCGGATGTCCTCTTGCGGCTCCACATCCTTCACATCACTAGCCCCATTGCCAAGCCCTTCGTCCTCCACGGGTGGATGGTCCTCGTCATGTTGATCCAGGATGAGTGGCACAGCTCTTTCAACGGCCATGTTGTGCAGCATGCAGCAGACCATGAAGATCTTGCAGACCTTCGCCGGGGCATATGGGAGTGCGCCGCCGGTCTTGTGTAGGCACCTGAATCGGCTCTTCAGCATGCCAAACGTCCTCTCTATCACTCGCCTTGTCCGGCCATGGGCGGTGTTGTAGCGGAGCTGGGCCGGCGTGATGGGGTTGCGGAGAGGTGTCAGCAGCCAAGGCATGTTGGGATAGCCAGCGTCCCCTACATGGGAAGCACATGGACATCGTTAGAAGTGGTGAAGCGGTCGTGCTGGTAGGCTATACAGAATACAGGACAGACAGACTGTACCCACCAACAACACATGCCCGTTCGTTGCGCAGCTGCATCATCATTTCAGGCATCCTGCTACGCCTCATGATGTAGGCATCGTGTGCTGATCCTGGAAAACGAGCACAGACATGTGAAATCACCATGTTGGACTGACACACCACAAGGGTATTGATGGAGTGGTAGTGCTTTCGATTGCGGTACGCCACCTCCCGTGCGTGTGGTGGTACCAAAGCTACATGTGTCCCATCTATGGACCCAATGACATGGGGCATCCCTCCCAGGGCATAGAATCCACGCTTGACCGCAGTCATCTGTTCAGGGGTTGGGAACTTGATGAAGTCATCCAGGTGAATCAACATGGCCTCTAAGAAATCATGCAGCACACGGCAGAACATGCTCTGGGACATGCCACCAACATTAGCTATGGTATATTGAAAGGTACCCGTGGCAAGAAAATGTAGGGCAGCCATTACCTTCAGCTGGGGTGTCAGTGCCGTAGGATACCTGTGCTGCGGTTGCAGGTGTGGTGCCAGTCTCGCCGTCAACTCCAGAATCAACGGTTGGGTGAAGCGGTAGAGCCGGATGCTGTCATTCTCCTGCATGGCAGCCAAGTCCGGAATTGTTCGGGCAAGAGGCGGCGCTCTGCAGTAATTTGGAAGTGACAAGGAAGAGTGAGTGCAGTACGCCAACAAATCATGTGTACTGAGCACATGTTAATCTGTCAATACACACATGCTACATAGGGAGTCAGGTATGTGCTACATGGCCAGGACACGTATGGATGCAAGGTGACACTCCTACCAAGACCCAGCTACACACGGAGATTGAGAACCTCCCCATGCCACGCCATGGGAATAGCTGTGTCCCAGTGCAAGTGAACAGCCAGACGCAAGACAGGAGTGAGATACGCCCACACATCAGCAGCAGTAGGATGCCGATTGCAGAGACTGGTAGCGGAACACTGGAGCCACAGGTCACATGACATTACACTAGGACAGCCCACACACCTTGCCATGAAGGTGCACATGTCATGACTCACCACACATTCCTTGTGAGGATGCTGACATGTCCTTGTCACGCTACTCCGTGTCCCATGCATACATGTGCACCTCACATCCGATACCACTTGTGACATGGTGTGCGGAACAGTGTGCAATGACAATCTACACACAGACACATGTTGGTTGCTGCAACGGCTGCAGCTTTTGAGGGTGCTCCAACATCAACCTGATGGGAAGCCCCCACACATACATGACATAGTGGGTAGTGACAAGTCAGGTGTCATAACCCCTGTACCGGGCATCAGGGGACACTTCCGTGTGTTGGTGTCCGTGCCATGCCAGTGACGCTCACCCCAAGTGTGCAGTACGACATGCACACATGTCAAAGGAGTCAAGGGCATGCCTGGCACACATAGCACCATCACACAGTACATCTGTAAACATCTCATCATACATCTGGTGCCTTCTCGACTCAGGAGTAATGTTCCACATCACAGGCCGTCACACCTGTGCCCCACACATGTAGTGATGCACAGACGATGCCTTGATGTCAATTAATGGACAAGTATGTCCATTCATGGACAAGTATGTCCATCCATGGACAAGTATGTCCGCCCTATCCCTACCTGTGTGCCACCTGTCACCACTGTGATGTGTGAAAACCGCTGTACTGCTGCGAAGAGGGCCTGTGTATGTTCCCATATCACTATGGGAGTGCTGCCGTATGTGTACCCATCGTGATGGCGAGTGTACAGGCGTGTGTACGGCCCGTACCACTACGAGTACGCATACGCGTGGACACCCATAGTGGTACGGGCCGTACACACGCCTGTACGCTCCCTATCACTATGGGTGTCCACGCGTATGCGTACTCGTAGTGGTACGGGCCGTACACACGCCTGTACGCTCCCTATCACTACGAGTACGCATACGCGAGGACACCCATAGTGGTACGGGCCGTACACACGCCTGTACGCTCCCTATCACTATGGGTGTCCACGCGTATGCGTACTCGTAGTGGTACGGGCCGTACACACGCCTGTACGCTCCCAATCACTACGAGTACGCATACGCGAGGACACCCATAGTGGTACGGGCCGTACACACGCCTGTACGCTCCCTATCACTATGGGTGTCCACGCGTATGCGTACTCGTAGTGGTACGGGCCGTACACACGCCTGTACGCTCCCTATCACTACGAGTACGCATACGCGAGGCCACCCATAGTGATAGTGAACGTAGGCACGCGTGTACGGGCCGTTGCAATGCATTTGGGGTGCCCTAGGGCCCCGGAACGCACCGTACCTGTGTGTGAAGCTCCAAATTACATAGGGGACACATGAGGGACAAGTATTAAGGCCTACATGCATGCTGTTTGTCATGGAGACCAAGTTCAAAATTCGAATTTCTTCTGGAAGGTGCACAGCAGAAGTCAGTTGGAATTAATCTACTTTGTTGCAATGTGTTTGTGGAGCTGACATCATGCAGGAGAATGAAACCGATAGAGTACACACAGACTGCTAGGTTTGAAGGGATTGGTGGAAACATAGGATGCAAATGTGAGTGACCAATCACTCTGTACTCCTGTGCATGAGTCAGGGCAGGAAGGCACATATAAGGCAGCCAGGTCCCATGAGGGAGTACTTGCCTGCACATCTTTGAATTCGTCAACCCAGCTGCTGCTACTGATTCCCTGGAACCATGTCAAGGGCTGTGGAGAGGACACAGCCATTCACCCTGGAGGAGAACATGGCATTGCTGGATGTGATCCTCCCACAGTACCCCATGCTGTATGGGCGACCAGGGTATCAGGTGAGTGCATAGGCCACTAGCACAGACTGTCCCTATGTTGTGACTGTGACTTCTGGCATTGTGTCCTGGTGTGACACACATGCCATGTACTGTAGGGGGGGTCCCAGGGGGGGGATGCCTGATGTCTCCCAGCCAGAGCATGCTGTGGTGCATGTCTGCTCTCCTCACTTGCATTGTGTTTACTGTGACATTCACTGCATGTGGCATTACACATTGTGCCTGTCTAATCCTCCAGGGTATGGGGCTACTACAGTCCTCCTGTGATTCTGTGGTTACCCCAGTGTGACAGTTGACTGTGCCTACAGATGTGTGTTTGTCCACTGTACCTATGCTGAGAGTGTCCACATGATGTGTTCGTCCCCTGGACATCTGTGTGTGTAAGTCCAATGTCATTTGTGTGGGTGCATATGTGTAGTGGACCACCCCAGATGCATGAGGCCTGGATATGCCCTGCACATCTCATGTGAGCAGGGAGCAGTGCTGTGTGTCTGACGTGCAGAGACACCCCCACACCTGTGAGCCCCCCCGATCTAGTGGCACATGTGCAGTGAGGTTTGTATCTGCATTTGGCAATGGCAGGTGAATGTCCTGTGCCTGTGTGTGTCTGTGTACTCTGCTGAGGTGGCGTCAGTGGCCTGTGGCATGTGACTGCTTTGAGGTGCTGGCCAGACACAGGAGGTGTGTGTGCAGAGTCCTCCCAGCAGTGCCCTGAGACAGGAGGGGTGTGTGCCTATCACTACCAGCAGTGCCCTGAGACAGGAGGGGTGGGTGCAGAGTCCTCCCAGCAGTGCCCTGAGACAGGAGGGGTGTGTGCCTATCACTACCAGCATTGCCCTGAGACAGGAGGGGTGGGTGCAGAGTCCTCCCAGCAGTGCCCTGAGACAGGAGGGGTGTGTGCCTATCACTACCAGCAGTGCCCTGAGACAGGAGGGGTGTGTGCCTATCACTACCAGCAGTGCCCTGAGACAGGAGGGGTGTGTGCCTATCACTACCAGCAGTGCCCTGAGACAGGAGGGGTGGGTGCAGAGTCCTCCCAGCACTGCCCTGAGACAGGAGGGGTGTGTGCCTATCACTACCAGCAGTGCCCTGAGACAGGAGGGGTGGGTGCAGAGTCCTCCCAGCAGTGCCCTGAGACAGGAGGGGTGTGTGCCTATCACTACCAGCAGTGCCCTGAGACAGGAGGGGTGGGTGCAGAGTCCTCCCAGCAGTGCCCTGAGACAGGAGGGGTGTGTGCCTATCACTACCAGCAGTGCCCTGAGACAGGAGGGGTGGGTGCAGAGTCCTCCCAGACAAAGCGCCAGCCTACATTACCTTGTGAAGGAGTGACTACACACAGACCAGGGAACACATTGCAAGGAGGGGAAGGGTGGCAGGAGCGCAGCGCTATACTGGGGCAACCTGGATCTGCACAGCACCTTTAAACCCTGGCAGTGAATTCATGCTACTGTGCCCTTACAAATGCCGGTGACACACAACAAACACACATGTACCTACCCCCTTCCGGCTGCTGCATCTCCTGTAAGCGCCTCTCCAAGTCTGGAAAGACCACCGGCAGCACACGCCTGTGGAGGTGGCTCAGACGGCGGCGCCCGCGGTTCTTGTGGCTCTCAGGTGAGTCCCCCAGCAGGACCCATGCAATCCTCCGCGTCCAGCACCGGATATCCTGCCAGCGTTTCCTCACCTGGGACAGGCTCCGCCTCCGACCATCCACACCCCTCACGGCACTGACGGCGGTCAGCCAGATCTGCTCCTTGGCAGTGGCGCCTACCTGTGAGGAAGAACAAGTGACACCACATCAATACACCAGCCACATGTCACAGAGAGACATATGAGAACAAATTAGCTGGTTACAACAATTGCACCTTTGTCATAGGGACATGATCCTCTGGTGAGGGAAAAAGCAGTACGTGCCATTGTGGGTACACAGGTGGAATGATGGCAATGTCACAATCAATGATCAAGGCTCACACTGTGCATCGCACCCACCCCTCCTGTCTCAGGGCACTGCTGTGAGGACTCCGCACCCACCCCTCCTGTCTCAGGGCACTGCTGGTAGTGATAGGCACACACCCCTCCTGTCTCAGGGCACTGCTGTGAGGACTCCACACCCACCCCTCCTGTCTCAGGGCACTGCTGTGAGGACTCCACACCCACCCCTCCTGTCTCAGGGCACTGCTGGTAGTGATAGGCACACACTCCTCCTGTCTCAGGGCACTGCTGGGAGGACTCTGCACACACACCTCCTATTTCTGGATATGTACGCTTGGAACATACACGGTGGGGGTACGCTCCATGCATTCGAGGTGAGGTTACGAGTCGTACTTACACTGGTGGGGTGGGGGTAGGCTCCGTGCATACGGGGGTGGGGGTACGTGTCGTACTTACACTGGTGGGGGTGGGGGTACGGTCCGTACGTCCGCGGGTGTGGGTACGAGTCGTACTTACACTGTTGGGGTGGGGGTACGCTCCATGCATACGCGGGTGAGGGTCCGAGTCGTACTTACACTGGTGGGGTGGGGGTAGGCTCCATGCATACGCGGGTGAGGGTACGAGTCGTACTTACACTGGTGGGGTGGGGGTACGGTCCGTACGTCCGCGGGTGTGGGTACGAGTCGTACTTACACTGTTGGGGTGGGGGTACGCTCCATGCATACGCGGGTGAGGGTCCGAGTCGTACTTACACTGGTGGGGGGGGGTAGGCTCTTTGCATACGCGGGTGAGGGTACGAGTCGTACTTACACTGGTGGGGTGGGGGTACGCTCCATGCATACGGGGTGAGGGTACGAGTCGTACTTACACTGGTGGGGTGGGGGTACGGTCCGTACGTCCGCGGGTGAGGGTACGAGGCGTACTTACACTGTTGGGGTGGGGGTACGCTCCATGCATACGGGGTGAGGGTACGAGTCGTACTTACACTATTGGGGTGGGGGTACGGTCCGTACGTCCACGGGTGAGGGTACGAGTCGTACTTACACTGGTGGGGTGGGGGTAGGCTCCATGCATACGCGGGTGAGGGTACGAGTCGTACTTACACTGGTGGGGTGGGGGTAGGCTCCATGCATACGGGGGTGGGGGTACGTGTTGTACTTACACTGGTGGGGGTGGGGGTACGGTCCGTACGTCTGCGGGTGAGGGTACGAGTCGTACTTACACTGTTGTAGTGGGGGTACGCTCCATACGTACGCGGATGGGGGTAGGGTCCGTACATATCCGTCCCCACGCTATGTGATGCTTGTGCGGTCCGTACCCAGGCCTTTGCCACGTGGGTACGATCCGTCCCGCCATTGTTGGGGTGACGTGGGTGTGGGCGTGGTACGTCTCGTACCCACGCTCTTCAGGCGTGGGTACGGGACGTACCGGTCTGGTTGTGTTGCCGGTTCGCGTGGTGACGGACTTCCGTTGTGGCGGTCGCTGGCTTGGCTGGACACGCCCCCACCCCCTCGTAGTGACCAGGGCATGGGTGTCAGGTATGTCCTGGGCATGTGTGGTGTGTGACTTTGGTGGGGGTTTTGTGGCCTGCCCTGGTCCTGCCACCCCCACCCCACCCCACTTTCCCCCCTCCCTTAGTTATTCTGACCTTCTGCGGCGTCTGCGTCGGAACCTGTAGAGGAGGTCGACTGCTATGAGGGCCGGGATGACACGTAGGTTCGGGTCCATGTCTGTCCGTCGCGTACGGGTCCTCCTTGTTTGCGTCGTCCTGTGTGTCCGTCGCGTACTGGTCCTCCTTGATCGCGTCGTCCTGTCTGTCCGTCGCGTACTGGTACTCCTTGATCGCGTCGTCCTGTCACGTACTGGTCCTCCTTGTTCGCGTCGTCCTGTTTGTCCGTCGCGTACTGGTGGTCCTTGTTCGCGTCGTCCTGATTTCCCAGCAGTTTTTGGCAGCCGGAAAATATTCACCGTGCGGGATGACGTCGGTGCGAATCGTAATTCCTGGGTCGTGAATGGCTGGCTGCGAGCGTCCCGACATCAGGTCGTCGCTTTCCCGGATCGCATTTGTAGGTTTATTTTGTTCGGTCGGGCTTTTTTACGAATCGTACGGAAATGGTGTTCCCGTGCGAATCGTAATTCCTTGTTTGTAAATTTTGACGACCGGGTACGCGTCGGACGGAGAATATGCTCCGTCCGACGGTTCGTACCCGGTTTTTACCGGATCGTGATCGGCACCTTGGTAAGTATATATAAAAAAAATGCTTTTTTGCTATTTTCATATAAATATATAAAGTACTATTGCATATATTTTCATATACATTTTTTCCAGAATTGTAACACATCACGATGACAGAAGAAGCCCAATTTATAACTTCGCAGAAAGGAAAATTCCTATTGTGTTACATGGGTTACACATACACCCAAGAAAAGCAGACGGAACGAAAAGTGAACTGGAAGTGTACTAAATATTATTCTAACAAATGCTACGGATGAGCAACAACAAGAGAAACAACTGTACTATATACAAGAGAGCATAACCATCCACCCAATCTCTCTGAAATAGAAGTCAGATCAACTCTTGAAAATATCAAAGAATTAAGCACAGGTTCACAAACTGCTACAAGTGTAATCCTAAAAGAACTATTACCTAGAGTGCCCAAAGAAGCAAGAGGCCAATTACCATCAATTGCTTCTATAAAAAGAACTATTGCTAGGACCAAAAAAGCAACCACGACAACTATACCATCCCCTAAAACTTTTCAAGAGATCATCATTCCACCAGAATTAAGTATCACCCACAATAATGAACCTTTTATTTTTTTTGATAACAAAAGCCCAGAAAAAAGAATCATAATGTTTGCTACTGCAAACAATATAACTAAACTGCAACAATGCCAAACATGGATGATGGATGGCACCTTTACAATATGCCCAAAACCATTCTACCAGCTTTACACAATACACGGTCAATATCACAACACTTCCATACCTTTAATTTATGCACTATTACCTAACAAACAAAACACAACATATAATGAAATGCTAGGAAAACTAAAACAAGAATAAAATGATTTTTACCCTCAAACAATTATCATAGACTTTGAGCAAGCCATGATAAATTCCATTCTAAAACTGTACCCCCATACAGCTATCCAAGGATGTTACTTCCATCTAAACCAATGTATATGGAGACATTTACAAAAATCTTCACTAAGTGTAGAATACGCCACTAACATAAGTTTTGCACATCAAATAAAACTTCTAACAGCCCTAGCTTATGTACCAACCACAGATGTTGCAGAACATTACAATCTTTTATTAGAAAGTCCATTCTACAAACAAAATGAAGTAAAGTTATCTCCCCTGTTAGATTATTTTGAGGATACCTGGGTGGGGAGACTACACAGATCAGGCCATAGACGTCAGCCCAAGTTCCAAATACCTTGGTGGAATGTATATGTAAGTACACTCAACCAACAAGCCAAAACTAACAACGCCGTCGAGGGCTGGCATAATGCATTCCTAACTTCTACTGGGAGAACAACTCCAACACTACAAAAACTACTAATTGCCATACAAAAGGAACAAAGTTTCCAAGAATTAAGAATGCAACAATCTGTCCTACAATTAAAACCAAAACAGTCTAGACAAACTACTCAAATGTATAATTACCTACAACAACAGGTACAGCTATACCCATCCACAAGAGGACTTGAGTACTTAAATATAATAGCTCAAACTCTCTTCTAAACCCTTTTCTAAATATTAACCCACAATTCTACTAAAACAACTATCACAACATAAATAATCCACTTTATTATATCACATATTTAATTATGTGGTCTAAAATATATACATCAATTCTATGGACATATATTTAGACAACATAATTAAACAAACCAAGTACACAACAACAATATTAAATATATAAGGTTTGGCCACCAAGAATAAAAATATTTAAATGAACTTACCTGTGTATTAGCTCCAATGGGATAATAACATTCCTTCCAAATAAATCCAGGGAGTTCAAAATCCATAGGTATCCAAAAAAAAAATCCCAATAAAATGTAAAAATACAACTGTTTATCGAAAACAACGTCTACGCCAAAAAACGACTATCCATTAACCATAAAAATCCCGAAAAATATTAAAAAGTTAAATAACCGCTCCTGGAAACCCGAACAATAAAGGAAGTGTTAAATAAACATTAGTAAACACAACTAATACACACTTCCTTTAAAAAAAATAAGGTGTTTGAAACCGACGAAAATATCTTCTCCTTAAAACCTACAAAAGAGAAACAAACATTCCCACCCACCCACAAACACACAAAACGCACGTACAAACATCACTACAAACGTTATTCAAACACTATAAAACTTTAACACACCGAAATAACAAAACACTAACAAAGCCACAAACACGGAACACAAAGTTAATTATAAAACCGTATACAAACTATTACTAACACCCTAACTTCTAAAACATCAATCAATACACACTTATTACAACATAACTACTTCCACAAAACACTTAAAACTATTTAATAATAAAGCAAATAACTCTTACCTTCTCAAACGCGAAACAGCTCCGAACCGCGACCTGGATTCGACCAAAATAACCCAAAACAACAGCGAGCGGTTACAAAATAAAAGACCCAAACAAACATAGGAAGTTTGGAAATTAAATCAGCAGGGTTTTACGTGAATGCTCAGCCTGGACTTCTCACTTTATGAGTAACGATAATATTGCCCACCTCAAATGGTCAGCTGCTCAAATGACCACCAAGACAACAATTATCCACAAGTATGAGAGGCAGCATATTGGAAGAAATGTAAATTAATGTCAAAATAAACAATTGTGTTTCGAATCCACACAGTAGTTGAGTATTTGCTTGAATTCCTTTAATCCAAGATTTAGTGAGACCAGATCCGCAGCCGACGCATTTCGCCCAAACATGGGATTTTCAAGGCGAGTTTCAACAATAAGAAATATTTACACGTCAAAACGGGGGGTAGTATGACGAAAGCGGCAGGACCCAGAGTTCAATCTAGGTAATAGGTCGATAGCTTTAGACCGTTCGTATGGTATATATCAGACAGTAAAATGTGTAGTCACTTTCTCCGAACTGGTCAGTGTAGAAACAGCGAGTGATTAGAAAACAGTCGAGGTCCGAGGTCCGAGGAACGATGGAAACCGTCGTATAGAAACATAACAACTAAAAAAATACCAATAAATGGCCTAACTATTTATTTAACATTACACATACAGTACAGAATATACATTTTTAAATATTATACAGCTATAAAAATCTGATTTTTAATTTTTACTTATTTTGTGTGTTCATATATTCATGTCCAAAATATACAATAAACAAATATATATCCATTATAAAAAATGTATTACTATAATACAAATGTTAAATATTAATTAATGTATTACATGTTTATTTCAATGATTTAATTATTAGAATATGCGTAATAATAAACAAAATGTTCTCTCGAATGAATATACATTCCAACAACTATAAAATAAATATTATTTTCCTTTCTACTATTTAATTTAAAAATAATTTGGAATTTGCATTCTGATATAACTTCTATCTTTTATCCAACCCAAACTAAAATCTACAGATTTTTTGTCAATTAAATCCAATTAATTTAACTATTCCTATTCAACTCTATAATTAATTCTAATATTTGCTATTTACCAAACTTAATTAACATACTACTCCCACTACATACTGACCTTAATTAATTTACTATTCTCAGTCCATTCTATATTAAATTAAAATAAATGCTGGACACTGAACTTAATTAATTTACTATTCTCACTCCAACCTATATTTAATTAGAGTATGTGCTGGACACTGAACTGAATTAATTTACTATTCCCACTCCAATCTATATTTTATTAAGATAAGTACTGGACACTGAACTTAATTAATTTACTATTCTCACTCCAAACTATATTAAATTACAGTAGGTGCTGGACAATGAACTTAATTAATTTACTATTCCCACTCCACTCTATATTTAATTAAAATAAGTGCTGGACACTGAACTTAATTAATTTACTATTCTCACTCCAACCTATATTAAATTAGGGTAGGTGCTGGACACTGAACTAAATTAATTTACTATTCCCACTCCAGTCTATATTAAATTAAAATAAGTGCTGGACACTGAAATTAATTAATTTACTATTCTCACTCCAACCTATATTTAATTAGAGTATGTGCTGGACACTGAACTGAATTAATTTACTATTCCCACTCCAATCTATATTTAATTAAGATAAGTGCTGGACACTGAACTTAATTAATTTACTATTCTCACTCCAAACAATATTAAATTACAGTAGGTGCTGGACAATGAACTTAATTAATTTACTATTCCCACTCCACTCTATATTTAATTAAGATAAGTGCTGGACACTGAACTTAATTAATTTACTATTCTCACTCCAACCTATATTAAATTAGGGTAGGTGCTGGACACTGAACTAAATTAATTTACTATTCCCACTCAAGTCTATATTAAATTGAAATAAGTGCTGGACACTGAACTTAATTAATTTACTATTCTCACTCCAACCTATATTTAATTAGAGTATGTGCTGGACACTGAACTAAATTAATTTCCTATTCCCACTCCAATCTATATTTAATTAAGATAAGTGCTGGACACTGAACTTAATTAATTTACTATTCTCACTCCAAACTATATTAAATTACAGTAGGTGCTGGACAATGAACTAAATTAATTTACTATTCCCACTCCACTCTATATTTAATTAAGATAAGTGCTGGACACTGAACTTAATTAATTTACTATTCTCACTCCAATCTATATTAAATTAGGGTAGGTGCTGGACACTGAACTAAATTAATTTACTATTCCCACTCCAGTCTATATTAAATTAAAATAAGTGCTGGACACTGAACTTAATTAATTTACTATTCCCACTCCAGTCTATATTAAATTAAGATAAGTGCTGGACACTGAACTTAATTAATTTACTATTCTCACTCCAACCTATATTTAATTACAGTATGTGCTGGACACTGAACTAAATTAATTTACTATTCCCACTCCAATCTATATTTAATTAAGATAAGTGCTGGACACTGAACTTAATTAATTTACTATTCTCACTCCAAACTATATTAAATTACAGTAGGTGCTGGACAATGAACTTAATTAATTTACTATTCCCACTCCACTATATATTTAATTCAGATAAGTGCTGGACACTGAACTTAATTAATTTACTATTCTCACTCCAACCTATATTAAATTAGGGTAGGTGCTGGACACTGAACTAAATTAATTTACTATTCCCACTCCAGTCTATATTAAATTAAAATAAGTGCTGGACACTGAACTTAATTAATTTACTATTCTCACTCCAACCTATATTTAATTAGAGTAGGTGCTGGACAATGAACTTAATTAATTTACTATTCCCACTCCACTCTATATTTAATTAAGATAAGGGCTGGACACTGAACTTAATTAATTTACTATTCTCACTCCAACCTATATTAAATTAGGGTAGGTGCTGGACACTGAACTAAATTAATTTACTATTCCCACTCAAGTCTATATTAAATTGAAATAAGTGCTGGACACTGAACTTAATTAATTTACTATTCTCACTCCAACCTATATTAAATTAGGGTAGGTGCTGGACACTGAACTAAATTAATTTACTATTCCCACTCAAGTCTATATTAAATTGAAATAAGTGCTGGACACTGAACTTAATTAATTTACTATTCTCACTCCAACCTATATTTAATTAGAGTATGTGCTGGACACTGAACTAAATTAATTTCCTATTCCCACTCCAATCTATATTTAATTAAGATAAGTGCTGGACACTGAACTTAATTAATTTACTATTCTCACTCCAAACTATATTAAATTACAGTAGGTGCTGGACAATGAACTAAATTAATTTACTATTCCCACTCCACTCTATATTTAATTAAGATAAGTGCTGGACACTGAACTTAATTAATTTACTATTCTCACTCCAATCTATATTAAATTAGGGTAGGTGCTGGACACTGAACTAAATTAATTTACTATTCCCACTCCAGTCTATATTAAATTAAAATAAGTGCTGGACACTGAACTTAATTAATTTACTATTCCCACTCCAGTCTATATTAAATTAAGATAAGTGCTGGACACTGAACTTAATTAATGTACTATTCTCACTCCAACCTATATTTAATTACAGTATGTGCTGGACACTGAACTAAATTAATTTACTATTCCCACTCCAATCTATATTTAATTAAGATAAGTGCTGGACACTGAACTTAATTAATTTACTATTCTCACTCCAAACTATATTAAATTACAGTAGGTGCTGGACAATGAACTTAATTAATTTACTATTCCCACTCCACTATATATTTAATTCAGATAAGTGCTGGACACTGAACTTAATTAATTTACTATTCTCACTCCAACCTATATTAAATTAGGGTAGGTGCTGGACACTGAACTAAATTAATTTACTTTTCCCACTCCAGTCTATATTAAATTAAAATAAGTGCTGGACACTGAACTTAATTAATTTACTATTCTCACTCCAACCTATATTTAATTAGAGTAGGTGCTGGACAATGAACTTAATTAATTTACTATTCCCACTCCACTCTATATTTAATTAAGATAAGTGCTGGACACTGAACTTAATTAATTTACTATTCTCACTCCAACCTATATTAAATTAGGGTAGGTGCTGGACACTGAACTAAATTAATTTACTATTCCCACTCAAGTCTATATTAAATTAAAATAAGTGCTGGACACTGAACTTAATTAATTTAGTATTCTCACTTCAACCTATATTTAATTAGAGTATGTGCTGGACACTGACCTATTAATTTACTATTCCCACTCCAATCTATATTTAATTAAGATAAGTGCTGGACACTGAACTTAATTAATTTACTATTCTCACTCCAAACTATATTAAATTACAGTAGGTGCTGGACAATGAACTTAATTAATTTACTATTCCCACTCCACTCTATATTTAATTAAGATAAGGGCTGGACACTGAACTTAATTAATTTACTATTCTCACTCCAACCTATATTAAATTAGGGTAGGTGCTGGACACTGAACTAAATTAATTTACTATTCCCACTCCAGTCTATATTAAATTAAAATAAGTGCTGGACACTGAACTTAATTAATTTCCTATTCTCGCTCCAACCTATATTTAATTACAGTATGTGCTGGACACTGAACTAAATTAATTTACTATTCCCACTCCATTCTATATAAAATTAAAATAAGTGCTGGACACTGAACTTAATTAATTTACTATTCTCACTCCAACCTATATTAAATTAGGGTAGGTGCTGGACACTGAACTAAATTAATTTACTATTCCCACTCCAGTCTATATTAAATTAAAATAAGTGCTGGACACTGAACTTAATTAATTTCCTATTCTCACTCCAACCTATATTTAATTACAGTATGTGCTGGACACTGAACTAAATTAATTTACTATTCCCACTCCATTCTATATAAAATTAAAATAAGTGCTGGACACTGAACTTAATTAATTTACTATTCTCACTCCAAACTATATTAAATTACAGTAAGTGCTGGACAATGAACTTAATTAATTTACTATTCCTACTCCAGTCTATATTTCATTAAGATAAGTGCTGGACAGTGAACTTAATTAATTTAATATTCTGACTGAAATCTATATTTAAATATGGGATTTGTTAAATTCTAAAATATATTTAAATTTTCTAAATATTAATATTTTTTAAATTAAAAATATATAAACATTTTAAATTAACTTCCCACCCTTATCCCCTATAACCCAACATTCCGCTCCTAAAATTATTTGTAACATTCTAAATTAAATTTACAATTTCTAAATTCATTTGTTAAAAAATTAACAAATATATAAACATTTTTAAAACACTTCCCACCCTTATCCCCTATTAACCAACATCCCACTCCTAAAATTATTAGTAAAATTCTTAATTTATTTTACAATTTGTAAATTTTTATTTTTTAAATTAACAAATATATAAACATTTTTAAAAAACTTCCCACCCTTATCCCCTATCAACCAACATCCCGCTCCGAAATATATTTGTAAAAATCGAAATTTTATTTCCAATTTATAAATATTTTTAATAAAAAATTAACAAATATATAAACATTTTTAAAACACTTCCCACCCTTATCCCCTATAAACCAACATCCCGCTCCTAAAATTTTATTTAAAAATCAAATTTTAATTTACAATTTCTAAATTACATTTTTTTTTAAATTAAACAATAAATAAACATTTTTAAAACACTTCCCACCCTTATCCCCTATAAACCAACATCCCGCTCCTAAAATTATTTCTAAAATTCTAAATTTAATTTACAATTTCTAAATAAATTTCAAAAAAACTTCTAACAATATATAAATATTTTTAATACACTTCCCACCCTTATCCCCTATAAACCAACATCCCGCTCCTAAATTTTTTTTTAAATTCTAAATTTAATTTACAATTTCTAGAAAATTATTTTTTTAAATTTACAAATATATAAAAAAATTTAAAACACTTCCCACCCTTATCCCCTATAAACCAACATCCCTCTCCTAAAATTATATGTAAAATTCTAAATTTAATTTACAATTTCTAAATAAATTTCCAAAAAATTCTAACAATATATAAACATTTTTAATACACTCCCCACCCTTATCCCCTATAAACCAACATCCCGCTCCTAAATTTTTTTTTAAATTCTAAATTTAATTTACAATTTCTAGAAAATTATTTTAAAAAATTTACAAATATATAAAAAAAATTAAAACACTTCCCACCCTTATCCCCTATAAACCAACATCCCGCTCCTAAAATTATATGTAAAATTCTAAATTTAATTTACAATTTCTAAATAAATTTCCAAAAAATTCTAACAATATATAAACATTTTTAATACACTTCCCACCCTTATCCCCTATAAACCAACATCCCGCTCCAAAATTTTTTTTTAAATTCTAAATTTAATTTACAATTTCTAGAAAATTATTTTTAAAAATTTACAAATATATAAAAAAATTTAAAACACTTCCCACTCTTATCCCCTATAAACCAACATCCCGCTCCTAAAATTATATGTAAAATTCTAAATTTAATTTACAATTTCTAAATAATTTTTAAAAAAATTCAAACAATATATAAACATTTTTAATACACTTCCCACCCTTATCCCCTATAAACCAACATCCCGCTCCTAAAATAAAATATACATTTCACATTTTAAATTAAATTTAATAATTAATTTTTACAATATATTAAAAAAATAAATTAACTTTTTTAAAACACTCCCCACCCTTATCCCCTATAACCCAACATCCCGCCCCTAAAACAATATAAATATTTCTCATATTATATACATTTTAACTATTTATACAAACAACTTCAAAATATTTACTAAACACACAATGACGATATTTTCACATGTCGAGATTATTACTAACGATATTACTGACATCGACATATAAGTAAAAAAAAAAAAACGATATTTTTCACGTCGATATTAGCTATTTCGATATTTTGGACATTCGATATTTTTGACTCGATATTTATGTCCCTCGATATTAAAAAATATAGACTGCTCACCCTATTACAGCGGTATGAGGTTTTCCTCCTCTCGCTTCAAGTAGTCGAACAAGTATTTGCTATCATAGGGTGGAAGCCATGGACCACCCTGTAATAGCAAACACAAATGTCCAGCGAATGCACACCCAGGGACATTGTATGAGCTGCTCCTGAGAGATCGCCCTCCCTACTACTATGATGCATTTGTTAGTATAAACGCATACTAACACTACTTACACACGTGTAGTACAGCGACCGGAATGTAGTGAAGAAGCAGAGGAAGCGCAAAATCTAAAAATATAAATCCTACCAGAAGTCGGATGACATAGTTCAATGAACCGACGACCCAGGCATGAGTAGAAAAAGCTACACGAACAAAACGGGTCTTCAGCACAATGCAAGCAATTTTGAAATATTGCTGAGTGGTGCCTTCTTTTTGCCTTCTCCCACTCGTCCCCAAATTTATGTAGTGAAGAGGCAGACAGCCGTGAATCCAATAAGTAGATTTATTACAAGAAAACAAGACACCTGAAACAACCACCAACAGGAGCAGACAGCAAAGCAACCGTCTAATCCAGCACCGTGTACAAACTCCGCAAGGTTCCCCTCATGACAGCCCTACATTCTAACATTACATACTGAGCGCTTTATTATCAAGGAACGGTGTTAAAATTATCGCCGCTTTAGCGGCAGGAATCTGCCGCTAAAATGGCGATAATGGGCTTGATAATATGCTGTAGAGAATTCCAATAGAAGCCCATGTTCTCGTGTTAACATGGGCTTCTATTGGAATTCTCTACGGCATATTATCAAGCCCATTATCACAGTTTTAGCGGCAGTTTCCTGCTGCTAAAGCGGCAATAATTTTAACGCCGTTCCTTGATAAAATGCCCCTTAGGTTCTAGTAGAATTATATACTAACATTCTACTATGACTTACAATGGAATACCACACAGAGCACATGACTTTACAGCAATGAGCTCATAGTTTCATCGACGAGTCTTGACACCGGCAGGGGTAAGACTTTCGCTTCCCACTCCCTATATTGTATAAACGTAAACTAACACTTCTTCCATGAGTATGCTACAGCGCCCAGAGCACATCACTTTACAGCAATGAGCTCACAATTTAGGCTCATGGTTTAATCCCCGAGTCTTCACACCAGTAGGGATGAGTAGTACGCATCCCACTCCCTATATACTATAAACGCATACTAACACTACTTACACACTTATACATCAGCGGCTAGTATCCTACACCGCCCGGAGCCCATCACTTTACAGCAGTCAGCTTGGTTTCATCCCCAAGTCTTCACACAGGTAGGCGTAACTACTTCGCTTCCCGCTTCCGGTATACTATCAACACACAGTAGCGGTCAGGAGTTCGCTTCCCACTCCCTGTATGGTATAAACGCCTACTAACACTACTTGCACATGTATGCTACAAACACCAGACCACATCACTTTACAGCAATGACCGCACGGTTTAGACTCTCAGTTTCATACCTGAGTGTAGCACCATATCTTATCACCACCATGCCACTCTGAGCAACACCACACTTTCAGACCGTTAACAGTGATAACTACCTACTGGCGACCGCCAGTAGGTAATCAAGAACAAATTACAATAGTTTCTTGATTCTTTTAGCTTTCAAAAATTCTCTCCATTACTGTCTTTCTACTTTTCCATATAAATAGCTTTTTTAATATTCAAGAACACATCGAAGTCAGAAATGCGACGTATTCTATCAACACACTTTCTAGAACAATCTACAACACGTGGACGTTAAAAGTTCATCAATTTTTAACGATATATTTTTGAAACATTTTCTCGAACATTTAACGGCACATACTGTTAGGTATTGAGTACCTGAGAGATGTCTGGAAAGGGCGGGCGATTGTAGACTTAATGGAACTACAGACTGAATATCAAATGCCAGACACAGAATGGTTCAGGTACATACAATTGAAACATGCACTAAAGACTCATACACACAGGTGACCAAATACCTGAATATGAGCCGCTCAAAGACAGGGTGCTGTTGGACCCAATCCTGGAAAAGGCCACTTATATAGAAAAAGATAATGTTTAATACCCCAAACTCATTGAGGGCCCTCTGAGAGGCCTGGGAATCAGAGATTGGGATCCTGGAGCATGACGATTGGGCAGAGGCCATACAGAGTCCCCGGGAAGTGGCCACGAGGGCACAGTTTCACCTCATACAACTCTGAATCCACTAGGATGAGGCTTTACCATATGGATAGGTGTGACATGGAGGGCTGCATGAGCGGATGTGGCAGAGTAGGCACCTTTTTCACACATTGTGGGACTGCCCCCTGCTGCAGCGATATTGGAGCAAGATTGTACAGGTGATGTCCAATGTGTCAGGGCAGGCCGCCTCACTAAATGCCCAGTGGCACATACTGGCTACAAGACAATAGGCTGCTGTCATTCTTTCAAACAGGATTCTGCGGCTGCATTTTAGCACCTTTAGTTTTCAACTTATACATAGCAGACTTGGGGAAAGCTCTAGCAAACAGTAGCATCGCTCTCCCCCCACTAGGACATAGGCCGCTTAATATGCTTCAGTACGGGGACGACATAGTTATTATGGATTACACAAAAGTGGGTCTCCTACGAGCACTGTCCAGTCTCCACGCATACAACAAGAAGAACGTCCTCACTATTAACCCAGAGAAGACCAAAATCGTAATTTTTGGAAGGTAAAAAAATAAATCAACTGCCATCACTAGCCAGCCTCAACAAGCGACTAAACAGCCTTTCTGCTGCAGCAATATTTAAAGTTACCCAGGCCTCCCTTCTCCCCACACTACAATATGGCCACCAGGCTTTCCCTGGTGCCTGTTTAGAACGTCTTGAACATGCTCAGTGGGCCAGGTACAAGTAGATCGTCCAACCACCTAAATATCTCCATAGAGCAAGACTTAGGTGCCGATCACGATCCGGTAAAAAATTCCCCCGTGCGACTCGTATCGGGTCTTTTTACCGTACGAATCGTACAAGTGCCGTACGAACTGGCAATCACGAATCGCATGGTAAAAAGTCCATACGACCCGCACCGGGAATCATTCCCCACACGTCCTCGGGTCGGAAAATGTGTCCGACACGTCCTCGGACGATTTACCTTACAAACGTAAAAAGCCAAGTCCGACCGAGGAATCACGATCCATCCCGTGCGTCCGAGCCTACAACCGTATGGAAAAAACACCGTCCGCACCGAACACCAATAGCAACCATGGAGACATGTGCCCGCATACGCGCCCAACACTCCCCCCAGCCCCCGTACGTCCGACACGTACCCCCCGTATATGTATACCCCCACCCGTCTATGTACACCCCAGTACGTTCCAGTCGTACCCCCACCCCAGTACGTGTCGTACCACCGTCAATGTAAACCCCCCCACCCCTGTACGTGTCGTACCACCGTCTATGTACACCCCAGTACGTTCCAGTCGTACCCCCACCCCAGTACGTGTCGTACCACCGTCAATGTACACCCCCCCACCCCTGTACGTGTCGTACCACCGTCAATGTACACCCCCCACCCCTGTACGTGTCGTACCACCGTCTATGTACACCCCAGTACGTTCCAGTCGTACCCCCACCCCAGTACGTGTCGTACCACCGTCAATGTACACCCCTCCACCCCTGTACGTGTCGTACCACCGTCAATGTACACCCCCCCACCCCTGTACGTGTCGTACCACCGTCTATGTACACCCCAGTACGTTCCAGTCGTACCCCCACCCCAGTACGTGTCGTACCACCGTCAATGTACACCCCCCCACCCCTGTACGTGTCGTACCACCGTCAATGTACACCCCCCCACCCCTGTACGTGTCGTACCACCGTCAATGTACACCCCCCACCCCTGTACGTGTCGTACCACCGTCTATGTACACCCCAGTACGTTCCAGTCGTACCCCCACCCCAGTACGTGTCGTACCACCGTCAATGTACACCCCTCCACCCCTGTACGTGTCGTACCACCGTCAATGTAAACCCCCCCACCCCTGTACGTGTCGTACCACCGTCTATGTACACCCCAGTACGTTCCAGTCGTACCCCCACCCCAGTACGTGTCGTACCACCGTCAATGTACACCCCCCCACCCCTGTACGTGTCGTACCACCGTCAATGTACACCCCCCACCCCTGTACGTGTCGTACCACCGTCTATGTACACCCCAGTACGTTCCAGTCGTACCCCCACCCCAGTACGTGTCGTACCACCGTCAATGTACACCCCTCCACCCCTGTACGTGTCGTACCACCGTCAATGTACACCCCCCCACCCCAGTACGTGTCGTACCACCGTCAATGTACACCCCCCCACCCCTGTACGTGTCGTACCACCGTCAATGTACACCCCCCACCCCTGTACGTGTCGTACCACCGTCTATGTACACCCCCCCACCCCTGTACGTGTCGTACCACCGTCTATGTACACCCCAGTACGTTCCAGTCGTACCCCCACCCCAGTACGTGTCGTACCACCGTCAATGTACACCCCCCCACCCCTGTACGTGTCGTACCACCGTCAATGTACACCCCCCCACCCCTGTACGTGTCGTACCACCGTCTATGTACACCCCAGTATGTTCCAGTCGTACCCCCACCCCAGTACGTGTCGTACCACCGTCAATGTACACCCCCCCACCCCTGTACGTGTCGTACCACCGTCTATGTACACCCCAGTACGTTCCAGTCGTACCCCCACCCCAGTACGTGTCGTACCACCGTCAATGTACACCCCCCCACCCCTGTACGTGTCGTACCACCGTCAATGTACACCCCCCACCCCTGTACGTGTCGTACCACCGTCTATGTACACCCCCCCACCCCTGTACGTGTCGTACCACCGTCTATGTACACCCCAGTACGTTCCAGTCGTACCCCCACCCCAGTACGTGTCGTACCACCGTCAATGTACACCCCCCACCCCTGTACGTGTCGTACCACCGTCTATGTACACCCCCCCACCCCTGTACGTGTCGTACCACCGTCTATGTACACCCCAGTACGTTCCAGTCGTACCCCCACCCCAGTACGTGTCGTACCACCGTCAATGTACACCCCCCCACCCCTGTACGTGTCGTACCACCGTCAATGTACACCCCCCCACCCCTGTACGTGTCGTACCACCGTCTATGTACACCCCAGTACGTTCCAGTCGTACCCCCACCCCAGTACGTTCCTGGCGCACCCCCAACACAACCTCCTAAGTACGGAGCGCACCCCATGCCCCAACATCACAACCGCATGTACGAGTCGTACAAAGCCACACACAAGGACCAAATCGTACAACCAAATGGCCCAAGTACACACCGTACACACGCTCAAAACGCACGTACACAACAAGGACAAAACAAAACAACTCAACAATACACCATTCGAAAGGCACACAGCCACTAAACATGGCCAACAACCACTAAAATAACACAATCACTGACCTGCAACTGTCAAAAACAAACAGAGGCCCAATACACCACCACTCCTTATAACACACCCACCCAAAATTCAAACACTGCCACACCCACCCATGGACCAATAAAAAGGGCCCACACACACAAACCATGAGCCTTTGCAACAGACCCACTGCTGCCAGACACCACAGAACCAGACTACAAGCGACACCACATCTTACACTTGCACACCTTCACACGACCACCCTCACAAACACCCTCTCATCACATTCACACACACACACAACCATCCACCCCCCCCCCCAACATCCACACACCCCCCACACCCACACCATCCCCACCCACACCCCTCACCATGCCCACTACCAAGAATCCAAAGTTCAGTCACCGAGAGTTGGAGGTCCTTGTTGATCAAATCCTCAGAGTCGAGCCACAGATCTTTGGAACATTGGTCAGAAGCACCAGCCAGGCAGCCAAAACAGCCATGTGGCAGACCATCGTCGATGCTGTGAATGCTGTTGCGGACACCAGGAGGACCAAGCAGGATTGCCAGAACAGGTGGTACGATCTGCGGAGGAGGGTCAGAGCCAAGAGACAGGAGGAACACGACCAGGCCAACGCCACCGGAGGAGGGCCCTCCCGCAGACCCGTACAGTACCATCCCTGGGAGGAGAGGGTGATGGCCATACTGCCGGTGGAGGCAGTTGAAGGAGTAGAAGGACTCCGAGACCCGGGTGAGTACACAAACAACGCACCTCACATGGGGGGAACTGCAACCACAACCAAAATTAATAACAGGCACGCAAACACCACAAGCCATCGCATTACTCAACCACACTCCATGAGCAGGCACATGCCACTGCTGCCACCATGCCCCATGCACCCAGCTGGACAATGTCAAGTCACAGGCCACAGAAGACAACAACACATGACACGGTAACCCGGATGGCGGGAGTGTGGGCACCAAGAATCACATAGTGCGACTCCAAAGCAGACAACAATGCCCTCTGCCCATATGGCCTAGGTCACAGCCAGACAAACACTGTGTCCCAACACAGGAATGACTTGCCAGCAAATGGCGGATGCCTTGCATCAACACATGGGGGTGAAGGCACTGTTTTGCACATGCCAGCAGCTAATGAACAGCCAACAGTGTGAAAGAGTGGCAGCACACACCACCACAGCAGCAGCGCACAGACACACAGCAGACAAAATGGGTGCCTGGAGATCAGAAACAAACTCACATCAACAGGCCAAGGGCCACTCAAAGATCTGCTAACAGTGTGTGCCCAGGAAGCTGGGCCAAGGTGACAGAGGGTGACACACGGAGGGAGGGAGAGGGGGACACAGAGGGAGGGAGAGGGGGACTGAGAGGGAGGGAGACACAGGAAGATGGACAGAGGGAGGAGGCTGACACACAGAGGGAGGGAGAGGGGGACAGAGAGGGAGGGAGAGGGGGACAGAGAGGGAGGGGGACACAGGAAGATGGACAGAGGGAGGAGGCTGACACACAGAGGGAGGGAGAGGGGGACAGAGAGGGAGGGAGAGGGGGACAGAGAGGGAGGGAGAGGGGGACAGAGAGGGAGGGGGACACAGGAAGATGGACAGAGGGAGGAGGCTGACACACAGAGGGAGGGAGAGGGGGACAGAGAGGGAGGGAGAGGGGGACAGAGAGGGAGGGAGAGGGGGACAGAGAGGGAGGGAGACACAGGAAGATGGACAGAGGGAGGAGGCTGACACACAGAGGGAGGGAGAGGGGGACACAGAGGGAGGGAGACACAGGAAGATGGACAGAGGGAGGAGGCTGACACACAGAGGGAGGGAGAGGGGGACACAGAGGGAGGGAGACTCAGGAAGATGGACAGAGGGAGGAGGCTGACACACAGAGGGAGGGAGAGGGGGACACAGAGGGAGGGAGAGGGGGACACAGAGGGAGGGAGAGGGGGACACAGAGGGAGGGAGAGGGGGACAGAGAGGGAGGGAGAGGGGGACAGAGAAGGAGGGAGACACAGGGAGAGCAAATCAGTCCTTTGGTGTGTGGGAATGTCTGCTCGTCAGCAGGTGGACTGCGTGCATGTAGACAAGGGTGCCCAGTGCCAGAACCCCCCCTCTTCATCATGGCAAAACGCAGGGCCATGTTACAACCTGTACACGAGCACAAGGACAGCCACCTGCATCATATGAGTGTGTGGATCCACTCCATGTGCACATGTACAGTGCTACAAGGAAGGCGCAAACGCATAGCTCGGCACACATGCACACTCCACTGCTGACTGCAGTCACACTTGACGCAGCAAGTAAGACTGTGCCACACATAGTTAAAGGGGCCAAATTGGTGCCCAAGGGACACACACATGCACAAGTGCACTGTGAGTGGAATGCAAGACAGATCCTAATTCCAAGAGGAAATGTGCCAACTTTGTAACGGATGAAACATGGATGTTGCATGGATCAAAAGTAACATTGTCTCTCTCACACACAGGTCAACGTCGTGCTGCACCCCCCAACACTGGGGGGGAACACTCACAGGACCCGGATCTGCAGGAGACCGATCCCACCGGCAGCGACCACTCTCACCACTCTGCGGACGACCCCGACCGACCTGGCCCCTCTGGTGTCCAACCACCTGCAGCACCTGCGTCAGGTACAACCGTGCCAACCACCACCCCCACTCCTGCCACATCCCAGGAGACACCCAGGATCCCTGCCCCAACACCACAATGCAGCCAGGCTCGCCAGGAGGGACACGGTGTCCCGGGCACCCAGGAGGAGGCAGGCGACAACGCCAATGCCACCCCTCAGGGGTCCCGGAGACCCCATGTGCCCACAAGTGCAGGCCAGGCGCAAGTGGGCAGGGGTGGTGGGAGTGGAGAGCGGCGGAGGCGCGAGCCTGACCAGTTGGCTGGGGATCCGGTATTTTCCCATGTCCGTAACATCCTGGACTCATACCGGCAGGACACCACGGGCATGGCCCAGGTTGTGTCCGTCCTCGAGGGGATCAAGGTCCAGCAGGCCCAGCAACATGCGGAGCTAATAGCCTGTCTACAGCTACACCAACGGAGGATGGAGGACAGACAGGCTGAGCAAGTGACGGCGTCCCAGGGGATTCACGCTGAACTCCGTCGGATGGCCGACACCATGGCCGACCCTCCCTGTGCCAGAAGGCGGAGAACATCACCACCCACAGGGAGGGATCATGAGGAGGAGGAGGAAACATCCGACGGAGCATCCCAGACGTCGTCACGGCCTGCTGCTGAGGTTCCCCGCAGGAAGCCGGGTCGTCCACGGAAAGGACCGTGAGGGTGGCTGCTACATCACCATCTCCCAGGACACCTGGCCTGGCACCTGGCCCACTGGAGCAACAGCATCACAGCATCAAGAGACATTCTCTGCCACATGGCCCTGCTGGTCACTGGCTGACCAATGTTGACAAAGACTGTGGCATGGACTCTGAGGATTTCCAATGGCAAGGACACCAACTCCCCTACTGAACTTTGGATTCCCTAATCCCGGAAAGGCCCTCACTTGCCCCCCCCCCCCCCAATAATAAATCACACTATTAAGAGTAGATGCCTGCTGGTAGCATTATTACCTAACATGTGTCTTGTACAGTCTAAACATGCCTGAGTCATCTGTTCACTTCAACCATCCACACCCTGGGGCCTGAGTCTGGCACAGGACACATGGGTCACAGTTTTCTAGGCAAGACAGACATGGAGCACCATACACACCCGTGATGGTCAGAACCAGCTGAGGGGGTGGCCGAACAACCGTGCTGACAGACACATTGAGTACAGCAACAGTCATGCGCAGAGGTCAGGGATCCTGGCCCGTGTCCTGGGGGGCACCCAGGTACGTGTAGACAGGTGGCAGAACCATGTCCTGCAAGCTTGAGTCCGGTGGATGCAGAGAATGGGGTCATGGACAACGTTGGATGCATGGGGATGGCACATGTCACAATACCCACACAGTCATGGACATCATGCCCATTACACAGTCTCAGCACACACACACAGCTTGCATCTTGCCACTCGACACATTGACACATAGCCACAATCAGGGAATACCATGCCAGACATGCAGGATGCACCGTGCCAACACACCAGCATTGACTGAGAAGAGGCACCTTGGAGGCATAGGGACACCTTTAATAGTCATGTGTTTGGGATTGCAGAGGCAACTTGAAGTACACATGAACACATCATGTGGAGTAACATGTGGCTCCAACACTGGCACCCCCCTTCTGCAGCACAAATGCGTGATAGCCATGGAACTGGCACACAAGTGTCGGATAATAGCTAAATACCCACAGCTGCTCACGGAGAGCCTGCCATACACCATACATCCGCTGATGTGGAAGTCCCACGCCATGTCAAGACAATGTTAACCGTATGTGTCCGAGGGCAGTGTCACACACATTGATGCCTTCATCACAATCCACCATCCCATCACTGATGACTGACAACCAGGCAGCCCATCTATTCAGGTGTACCCAGCTGCATGTCGTGTCCCATGGGGATGCCACATGTCTGCAGAGGACCCAAACCCCGACCGGGGCAGTGTGCACACATCGTGAACAACTGCCACACCCAATACATCCCAGATGCATCCCTTACCCCATGGAGACTTCCAAACGTGTCCGTGCCTGTAACGCTGAGTCAGCCCACGATGCCATGTCCATGAGGAATAGCAGTGCCACAACAATGCAACCAGCAAACGGCATGCGCAGGTACCTGGGGAAGAGAGACACACAAGAAGTCAGCCACAAGAAGCACAGCCACTTGCATGTGCATGTACTCGACACATGTATGTATGACAACATGCTAGGTCACAATTATGCCTGGGGAAATACTACCATCACTGCCACCATCACTCCAGTGACACACCCACACACACCTCTGACCCACGTGCCATACATGCAGGTGGAGACACACATCACAACGCATGCCACACGGGGACCAATGCGTGCACACTCAGACCCTGGTACTCACCACTAAGCAAAGAAGTCGCGTATGAGCCGAGTCCGGATGTCCTCTTGCGGCTCCACATCCTCCACATCACTAGCCCCATTGCCAAGCCCTTCGTCCTCCACGGGTGGATGGTCCTCGTCATCTTGATCCAGGATGAGGGGCACAGCTCTTTCAACTGCCATGTTGTGCAGCATGCAGCAGACCATGAAGATCTTGCAGACCTTCGCCGGGGCATATGGGAGTGCGCCGCCGGTCTTGTGGAGGCACCGGAATCGGCTCTTCAGCATGCCAAACGTCCTCTCTATCACTCGCCTTGTCCGGCCATGGGCGGTGTTGTAGCGGAGCTGGGCCGGCGTGATGGGGTTGCGGAGAGGTGTCAGCAGCCAAGGCATGTTGGGATAGCCAGCGTCCCCTAAATGGAAAGCACATGGATATCGTTAGAACAGGCGAAGCGGTAGTGCTGCTCGGCCAAACAGAATACAGGACAGACAGACTGTACCCACCAACAACACATGCACGTTCGTTGCGCAGCTGCATCATCATATCAGGCATCCCGCTACGCCTCATGATGTAGGCATCGTGTGCTGATCCTGGAAAACGTGCACAGACATGTGAAATCACCATGTTGGACAGACACACCACAAGGGCATTGATGGAGTGGTAGTGCTTCCGATTGCGGTACGCCACCTCCCGTGCGTGTGGTGGTACCAAACCTACATGTGTCCCATCTATGGACCCAATGACATGGGGCATCCCTCCCAGGGCATAGAAACCACGTTTGACCTCAGTCATCTGTTCAGGGGTTGGGAACTTGATGAAGTCATCCAGGTGAATCAACATGGCCTCCAAGAATTCATGCAGCACACCGCTGAACATGCTCTGGGACATGCCACCAACATGAGCTATGGTATATTGGAAGGTACCCGTGGCAAGGAAATGTAGGGCAGCCATTACCTTCAGCTGGGGTGTCAGTGCCGTAGGATACCTGTGCTGCGGTTGCAGGTGTGGTGCCAGTCTCGCCGTCAGCTCCAGAATCAACGGTTGGGTGAAGCGGTAGAGCCGGATCCTGTCATTCTCCTGCATGGTGGCCAAGTCTGGAATTCTTCGGGCAACAGGAGGCGCTCTGCAGTAATTTGGAAGTGACAAGGAAGAGTGAGTGCACTACGAGAACAACTCATGTCTACTGAGCACATGTAAATCTGCCAATACACACATGCCACATAGGGAGTCAGGCATGTGCTACATGCCCAGGACACGTATGGATGCAAGGTGACACTCCTTCCAAGACCCAGCTACACACGGTGATTGAGAACCTCCCCATGCCACGCCATGGGAATAGCTGTGTCCCAGTGCAAGTGCACTGCCCGACGCAAGACAGGAGTGACATACACCCACACATCAGCAGAAGTGTGATGCTGATTGCAGAGACTGGCAGCGGAACACTTGAGCCACAGGTCACATGACATTACACTAGTCCAGCCCACACACCTTGCCATGAAGGTGCACATGTCATGACTCCCCACACATTCCTTGTGAGTTTGCTGACATGGCCTTGTCACGCTACTCCGTGTCCCATGCATACATGTGCACCTCACATCAGATACCACATGTGGCATGGTGTGCGGAACAGTGTGCAATGACAATCTACACACAGACACATGTTGGTTGCTGCAACGGCTGCAGCTTTTGAGGGTGCTACAACATCAACCTGATGTAAATCCCGGACACATAAATGACATAGTCACATTGTGCACTGTGGGTAGTGACAAGTCAGGTGTCATGACCCCTGTACCGGGCATCATGGGACACTTCCGTGTGTTGGTGTCCGTGCCATGCCAGTGACGCTCACCCCAAGTGCGCAGTACGACATGCACACATGTCAAAGGAGTCAAGGGCATGCCTGGCACACATTGCACCCTCACACAGTACACCTGTACACATCTCATCATACATCTGGTGCCTCCTCCACTCAGGAGGCATGTTCCACATCACAGCCTGTCACACCTGTGCCCCACACATGTAGTAATGCACAGACGATGCCTTGATGTCCATTCCTGGACAAGTATGTCCATCCATGGACAAGTATGTCCGCCCTATTCCTACCTGTGTGTCGACTATCACCACAGTGATGTGTACAAACCGGCGTACTGCTGCTAAGAGGGCCTGTGTATGTTCCCCAATCACTGTGGGAGTGCTGCCGTATGTGTACCCATCGTGATGGCGAGCGTACAGGCATTTGTACGGTCCGTACCACAACGAGTACGCATACGCGTGCAGAACCATAGTGATAGTGAGCGTAGATGCGAGTGTACGGTCCGTACCACTACGTGTACGCATACGCGTGCAGAACCATAGTGATAGTGAGCGTACAGGCATTTGTACGGTCCGTACCACAACGAGTACGCATACGCGTGCAGACCCATAGTGAGAGGGCCGTACACTCGCATGTACGCTCACTATCACTATGGGTCTGCACGCGTATGCGTACTCGTTGTGGTACGGACCGTACAAATGCCTGTACGCTCACTATCACTATGGGTCTGTGTACCCGTAGTGATAGTGAGCGTACATGCGAGTGTACGGTCCGTACCACTACGTGTACGCATACGCGTGCAGAACCAAAGTGATAGTGAGCGTACAGGCATTTGTACGGTCCGTACCACTACGTGTACGCATACGCGTGCAGACCCATAGTGATTTTGAACGTAGGCATGCATGTACGGGCCGTTGCCATGCATTTGGGGTGCCCTAGGGCCCGGAAACGCACCGTACCTGTGTGTGATTCTCCTAATTACATAGGGGACAAGTATTAAGGCCTACATGCATGCTGGTTGTCATGGCGACCAGGTTCAAATTTCGATTTTGTTCTGGAAGGTGCACAGCAGAAGTCAGTTGGAATTCTTCTACTTTGTTGCAATGTGTTTGTGGGGCTGACATCATGCAGGAGAATGAAACCGATAGAGAACCCACAGACTGCTAGGTTTGAAGGGATTGGTGGAAACATAGGATGCAAATGTGAGTGACCAATCACTCTGTACTCCTGTGCATGAGACTGGGCAGAAGGCCACATATAAGGCAGCCAGGTCCCATGAGGGATTACTTGCCTGCACATCTTTGCATTTGTCGACCAAGCTGCTGCTACTGATTCCCTGGAACCATGTCAAGGGCTGTGGAGAGGACACAGCCATTCACCCTGGAGGAGAACATGGCTCTGCTGGATGTGATCCTCCCACAGTACCCCATGCTGTATGGGCGACCAGGGTATCAGGTGAGTGCATAGGCCACTGCCACAGACTGTCCCTATGTTGTGACTGTGTCTTCAGGCATTGTGACCCGGTGTGACACACATGCCATGTACTGTCGGGGGGGTACCAGGGGGGGGGTGCCTGATGTCTCCCAGCAGTGCCCTGAGACAGGAGGGGTGTGTGCAGAGTCCTCCCAGCAGTGCCCTGAGACAGGAGGGGTGTGTGCAGAGTCCTCCCAGCAGTGCCCTGAGACAGGAGGTGTGTGTGCAGAGTCCTCCCAGCAGTGCCCTGAGACAGGAGGTGTGTGTGCAGAGTCCTCCCAGCAGTGCCCTGAGACAGGAGGTGTGTGTGCAGAGTCCTCCCAGCAGTGCCCTGAGACAGGAGGTGTGGGTGTGATGCACAGTGTGAGCCTTGATCATTGATTGTGACATTGCCATCATTCCACCTGAGTACCCACTATGGCACGTACTGCCTTTTCCCTCACCAGAGGATGATGTCCCTATGACAGAGGTGCAATGCGTTGGCTGCATTACATGCCATGTAGTAACCAGCTATTATGTTCACATATGTCTCTCTGTGACATGTGGCTGGTGTATTGATGTGGTGTCACTTGTACTCCCTCACAGGTAGGCGCCACTGCCAAGGAGCAGATCTGGCTGACCGCCGTCAGTGCCGTGAGGCGTGTGGATGGTCGGAGGCGGAGCCTGTCCCAGGTGAGGAAACGCTGGCAGGATATCCGGTGCTGGACGCGGAGGATTGCACGGCTCCTGCTGGGGGACTCACCTGAGAGCCACAAGAACCGCGGCCGCCGCCGTCTGACCCACCTCCACAGGCGTGTGCTGCCGGTGGTCTTTCCAGACCTGGAGAGGCGCTTACAGGCGATGCAGCAGGCGGAAGGGGGTAGGTACATGTGCGTTTGTTGTGTGTCACCGGCATTTGTAAGGGCACAGTGGCATTAATTCACTGGCAGGGTTTAAAGGTGCTGTGCCCATCCAGTTTGCCCAAGTGTAGCGCTGCGCCCCTGCCACCCTTCCCCTCCTTGCAATGTGTTCCCTGGTCTGTGTGTAGTCACTCCTTCACAAGGTAATGTAGGCTGGTGCTTTGTCCACGAGAACAATGACTGTAGCATCATGGGTGGTGGTGGTGGGTAACAGGTTGTGGGACCTTGCCTGTGAACTGTCAAGTTCACTGCATGTGGGTTCCATGTCAGTTGGCACTGATGCTGGCTCCAGACATGGGAGTTGGTCTCTCATGTGTCATGCCTTACAGCGCGCATGTCCTATGTAGTGGCCTGTGACATGATGTGCATGAGTGTGCGCTACGCATAGTGCAGGGATGGTGACGTGTGTAGCAGTCATTCCCATTCAGTAGCATGTAGTTGCGTGCCCAATACTGTCCCCTGGGGCACCTTATCCTCAGTGTTGTTTGTGTCATCATCAACGTGGACACTCTCACTGTCTACAGCGTAGGTTGTGCTCTGTGCCATTGTCCCCTGTCACCATGTATATAGACGTGCTATTATGTACAGGTGTCCACTGTGCAGCCTGACCTGATTGTCCCTCTTCATACTCACAGTTGCCAGTGCCTGTGTGTCTTGTTATACTCATCTGAGGATGGGCACTGGTACCTCATTATTTGTACAGGCGCACCTTTGCTGTTTTGCGTCCAATCTTGCCTTTTGCCTGCCACTGTGTTTATCACCCAGACTATGAGATGTTGGTGCCACCTGTGTCTCAGCAATTAGCATCGTGTGGGGGTTGCTTGGGGCGGGCAATGCCTATGTGTCAAATCCTGATTCCTAATTGCTGGGTCTGGACAGTGTGTGATGTTACTGGACACACACGCAAGGTGCAGTGACCGAGTTATGTTGGGCATGTTTGCAGCATTACCTATGCAGCATGTGTCTCAAGTTCATGGATATTGTCCCTGGTCATAGGTATTTTCACAAACGCTGTGTGGTGCAGAGGCAGTGCAGGATTGTCCCCAGGGCCTGGGTGCTATGTCAGACTCCGTTTCCTGTCATCAGCTATTGTCTCATGCTCTCCATGGTATTTCAGTGGCATGGTGGCTCAACCAACTGTGTTTCATGCCCTACATCGGTACCTTGTTTTGCAGATGTTAGGGATCTGCCTCTTCAGGCTATGCAATGTTGACTATGTAGATTGGACTCATGTGACAGATGTGTACAGGTGTCTGATTAATTTCTGTCTCTCCACCCTGCCCACAGCATCGTCGGGGGACACAGAGGGAGACATGGACACGGACCAGGCGGAGGGACCGAGCACCAGTGGCAGCCGTGACATCGGGGCTGGCACATCGAGTGGGACAGAGGCGGAGGATAGTGTGGCCGAGGACCTGTCGACTGGCACATCAGACTACGAAGCTGACAGGTCCGAGGAGGATGTCTCAGAGTTGGCGGAGGCTGCACCAGCAGCTGACAGTGGAACAACACCTGCCACCGCCCCCTCAGTTCCCACCAACCGCCTCCCACTTACTCGTGTCCCTTCCCAGCGTGCCCGGTCACCGCATGTCTCCTTCCTGCCAGGCACCGCACCCCCTGCCCCTGTCTCCACTGCTGCCGCCAATGCTGAGTCTATGGACATCCAGCGGCAAATGCAGGTTGGTCAGGCTGCGATCCTGAATGTCCTCCATTCCCACGGGAAAACCCTCACCAACATCGAGGCATTCTTGGAGGGCATTCATTCTTTGCAGGCTGACCAACGCAACTTGCTGAGGTCCCTAGACTCCACACTGACTGCAGCAGTGGGTCTCCTGCAGCGCGACCTCCCCCCACCTACCCCTGCCCCATCCACACTTCCCACTTCCATGCCTGTCCCACGTACACCCAGACGTCGGCATGCACCCACCACAACAGACACAGGCACCACACCAGCAGGGAAGGTCCACCGCACTCCTCCTGACACGCACACACAGGGTGAGATAGGCACACCCACTGGGTCGGGGGGCAAACGTGTGACACGCAGCCAGAGTGGGAGTCCGCATTCCACACAATCCACTCCCTCCAAATCCCCTCCCCTCAGCTCTCCTGGCCACATCTCCCCCAAGGACTCCTTCATGGCCGCTCTGTCCCTGAGCCCCACAGTTACGCCACCACGCAAGCGGTCAAGGAAGTCCTCGGTCAGGGTGGTTGAGTCTCCCCCCCTGTCTCCACCCTCCCCCGGTGGCGCTGCAACCCATCCCTCTGAACCCCCCCCCTCCTTGGGGCCTGAGGTCACTTCGGGTGCAGGGGACTCCCTGGAGGACCTTGCTAAGGTGTGTAGTGCCATCCTGGCCTCCGCCTTTGGCCATGACACACCCCCTGTGGTTGAGTCCTCCATCCCTGCACCCACAACGCCGCCCCTTTGCCCTGATGTCCCTGCGGTGCCTGTTGCTTCCCCCCCCCCTGATGCCCTCACCAGTATGGAAGACGATGGCATTTGACTGTGCAGGCAAGGTAGGGGACACACATCCCACTGTGTCCCCCATGCAGCTGGGAATCATTGACTGCCCTATGGCCTTTGTTGACTTTGAACTGCCTTTGATCCACGGACATTGTGCTCATGCTGAATAAAGCTTATTTTTGTTGTCATTCTCACACTCCTGCTATGGTGGTATTGGTGTTGGTGGGGCTGCTACATTGTTTTGGGTGGTGTTTAAGGCTTTGGGTGTGTGGGATTTGTAGTAGTGTTCTGCTCTTTGGGGCCACCCTAGGATCTGTGTGCCATCACAAGGTGTTGGCTAACTTCCTTAGGTCATGTCAGCAGTTACTGCATGGTTCAATTGTCCCAGGGTGTATTCCTTCCTCTGTGTACCCAGTTTCTTCCCTGCAGGGTGTTCCCAATGTTTAGCGCAGAGCTGTGTGTACATGAGCTGTGTGTGTGACGGAGCCCTTCTACTTTGGCCATGCATGCATGGCCATGTCTCCACCTGCAACAATCGTGGCATCCTTGGTGATCACTGTACTTGTGTGTGGAGTCAGTTGACATGAGTTCATGGGGACATGTTCCCTTGTAGGCAGTATGGATGTGGGTAATTGTGGCATCACACACATGTGTTACACCCCTCCTGGGTGTGGACACTGCTGGGAGGACTCTGCACCCACCCCTCCTGGGTCTGGACACTGCTGGGAGGACTCTGCACACACCCCTCCTGTCTCTGGGCACTGCTGGGAGGACTCTGCACCCACCCCTCCTGGGTCTGGACACTGCTGGGAGGACTCTGCACACACCCCTCCTGGGTCTGGACACTGCTGGGAGGACTCTGCACACACCCCTCCTGTCTCAGGGCACTGCTGGGAGGTCTCTGCACCCACCCCTCCTGTCTCTGGGCACTGCTGGGAGGACTCACCACCCACCCCTCCTGTCTCAGGGCACTGCTGGGAGGTCTCTGCACCCACCCCTCCTGGGTCTGGACACTGCTGGGAGGACTCTGCACACACCCCTCCTGTCTCTGGGCACTGCTGGGAGGACTCACCACCCACCCCTCCTGTCTCAGGGCACTGCTGGGAGGTCTCTGCACCCACCCCTCCTGGGTCTGGACACTGCTGGGAGGACTCTGCACACACCCCTCCTGTCTCTGGGCACTGCTGGGAGGACTCACCACCCACCCCTCCTGGGTCTGGACACTGCTGGGAGGACTCTGCACCCACCCCTCCTGTCTCTGGGCACTGCTGGGAGGACTCACCACCCACCCCTCCTGTCTCAGGGCACTGCTGGGAGGTCTCTGCACCCACCCCTCCTGTCTCAGGGCACTGCTGGGAGGACTCACCACCCACCCCTCCTGGGTCTGGACACTGCTGGGAGGACTCTGCACACACCCCTCCTGGGTCTGGACACTGCTGGGAGGTCTCTGCACCCACCCCTCCTGTCTCTGGGCACTGCTGGGAGGACTCACCACCCACCCCTCCTGGGTCTGGACACTGCTGGGAGGACTCTGCACCCACCCCTCCTGTCTCTGGGCACTGCTGGGAGGACTCACCACCCACCCCTCCTGTCTCAGGGCACTGCTGGGAGGTCTCTGCACCCACCCCTCCTGTCTCAGGGCACTGCTGGGAGGACTCACCACCCACCCCTCCTGGGTCTGGACACTGCTGGGAGGACTCTGCACACACCCCTCCTGGGTCTGGACACTGCTGGGAGGTCTCTGCACCCACCCCTCCTGTCTCAGGGCACTGCTGGGAGGACTCTGCACACACCCCTCCTGTCTCTGGGCACTGCTGGGAGTGATGGGCACCCACCCCTCCTGTCTCAGGGCACTGCTGGGAGGACTCCACACCCACCACTCCTGTCTCAGGGCACTGCTGGGTGGACTCTGCACACACACCTCCGATTTCTGGATATGTGCGCTTGGCACATACACGGTGGGGTTACGCACACTGCATTAGAGGTGAGGGTACGAGTCTACTGACACTGGTGTGGTGGGGGTACGCTCCGTACGTCCGCGGGTGTGGGTACGGGTCGTACTTACACTGTTGGGCAGGGGGGTACGCTCCTTGCATTCGTGGGTGGGGGATTGAGTCGTACTTACACTGTTGGCATGGGGGGTACGCTCCATGCATACGCGGGTGGGGGTACGGGTCGTACTTACACTGTTGGGCAGGGGGGTACGCTCCTTGCATTCGCGGGTGGGGGTACGGGTCGTACTTACACTGTTGGGCTGGGGGTACGCTCCGTACGTCCGCGGGTGGGGGTACGGGTCGTACTTACACTGTTGGGCAGGGGGGTACGCTCCTTGCATTCGCGGGTGGGGGTACGGGTCGTACTTACACTGTTGGGCTGGGGGTACGCTCCGTACGTCCGCGGGTGGGGGTACGGGTCGTACTTCCACTGTTGGGCTGGGGGTACGCTCCGTGCGTCCGCGGGTGGGGGTACGGGTCGTACTTACACTGTTGGGCTGGGGGTACGCTCCGTGCGTCCGCGGGTGGGGGTACGGGTCGTACTTACACTGTTGGGCTGGGGGTACGCTCCGTACGTCCGCGGGTGGGGGTACGGGTCGTACTTACACTGTTGGGCTGGGGGTACGCTCCGTACGTCCGCGGGTGGGGGTACGGGTCGTACTTACACTGTTGGGCTGGGGGTACGCTCCGTACGTCCGCGGGTGGGGGTACGGGTCGTACTTGCACTGTTGGGCTGGGGGGTATGCTCCTTGCATACGGGGTGGGGGTAGGGTCCGTACATATCCGTCCCCACGCTATGTGATGTTTGTGCGGCCCGTACCCAGGCCTTTGCCACGTGGGTGCGATCCGTCCCGCCATTGTTGGGGTGACGTGTGTGGGCGTGGTCCGACTCGTACCCACGCTCTTCAGGCGTGGGTACGGGACGTACCTGTCTGGTTGTGTTGCCGGTTCGCGTGGTGACGGACTTCCGTTGTGGCGGTCGCTGGATTATCAGGACACGCCCCCACCCCCTCGTGGTGACCAGGGCATGGGAGTCAGGTATGTCCAGGCCATGTGTAGTGTGTCACTCATGTGGTTGTTTTGTGGCCTGCCCTGGTCGTGCCACCCCCACCCCACCCCACTTTCCCCCCTCCCTTAGTTATTCTGACCTTCTGCGGCGTCTGCGTCGTAACCTGTAGAGGAGGTGTACTGCTATGAGGGCAGGGATGACTCGTAGGTTCGGGTCCATGTCTGTCCGTCGCGTACTGGTACTCCTTGCTCGCGTCGTCCTGTCGCGTACGGGTCCTCCGTGATCGCGTCGTCCTGTCGCGTACGGGTCCTCCTTGGTGGCGTCGTCCTGTGTGTCCGTCACGTACTGGTCCTCCTTGTTCGCGTCGCCGTCTGTCCGTCGCGTACTGGAGGTCCTTGTTCGCGTCGTCCTGATTTCCCGGCAGTTTTTGGCTGCCGCAAAATATTCACCGTGCGGGGTGACGTCGGTGCGAATCGTGATTCCTGGGTCGTGAATGGCTGGCTGCGTGCGTCCCGACGTCAGGTCGGCGCTTTCCCGGTTCGCATTGGTAGGTGTTTTTTGTTCGGTCGGTCTTTTTTACGATTCGTACGGTCATGGTGTACCCGTGCGAATCGTAATTCCATGTTTGTATATTTTGACGACCGGGTACGCGTCGGACGGAGAATATGCTCCGTCCGACGGTTCGTACCCGGTTTTTAACGGATCGTGATCGGCACCTTAGACTGGACCTGGGCCTGGTAAAACAAACTCTAGTCAGTGAGGCAGACTTTCTGAAATTCTACTTACGTCTACTTAAAGCACCAGAGAAATTGTTCAAGGCCTGCCTAAGTGTCATCTTTGAGAAACTAGGGACTCCAAGGAATAGACAACTACAGAGGGCAGTGGCATCCTCCTCAATTCGTCCAACTGCACTTGGCCTTGACTCCATTACCTTCATGACATGGAAAAAGACAATAAACAGGCAGGAAAGGCTAGTTTTATTTCAGCAAGACCTAGCCTCTCTAAGGTTCTCAGAGATCTTACGCTCGTTAAACTCCTCATACTCTGGGAAGATTCCAGCCTTGCTTATCAGCTGCCATTAACTGCAAAGTGCTGAGAGACATTGTGCACATGTACCTACTCGGCCTACCAATAGTAGATTTTCATACGGTATGGGACAACCAAGAAAAGGGAGGGGGCGTGCAGGCTATGTAAGTACAAAGGCAAATCATGGCTGCACCTTTAGTGCTGCTTCCCCATGACTAATGATGCAAGTAGGGTCCTACACAAACCAATATTGACATCTTTAAAGCTGTATGGAACCAACGACTGCGGGGATGGGACTTGTTTTAAATATATAAAACTCCTATATTTATTGTATTGTATTAAACTCAAAAATTCCCTTCAAACAGAACACACTCAGGATAAAAAAACATGTTGTTTTATATCATGTAATGGTTTTAAATAACGTAATTGTGATTAATAAACATTTGATATTTGTGCTATGTTCAAGTTAACATGAGATATCTGGGGGGTTGGCTGTCATGTGCTCTGCTGTGCTTTCTAGTTTGTATCGTTCTATGGTGGTGCTGAGATACACTGATAACAGAGTTTCTGGAGGATGTACTGGTATGTTTCTGTGTTTCATATAGGTATATTGCAGGAAACATGTTGGGATTGAGTGTATTATTTGGTCTTGTCATATGCTCAACAGGTGTTGGCTGTGTGCTCTGATCTTTTTGTTGCAAAATTGAAAAGATATTTTACAATCTGTACTTGATTTAAATTGCCAGACATGGTGGGTCGATTTTTATAGAAAGTCCTAAAGCTGCGCCTATATGTGTTGGACGTCAAATTGGTGAAGGATAATAACATTCAGGAATGTACATATTTTCCCAGCAGTAAACTAGGAAACATGAGACCTTTGATCTACTTTGCAATCGGTCCGTTTGCAACCGCAATTTATGGCATGGCCATGTACAAATCTCATTTTGCGAATCGGTTAAATTTTACCGATCCGCAAAATAAGGTTTGCGACTCGTTATTAGGAAGGGGCGTGCCAAGGGCGTCCCTTCCTAATAGCGACTCACGTTTGTGTGTATGAATGTTTGCGACCGCAATTGCAGTAGCAAAACACTCGCAATTTACCACCTACTTCAAGTAGGTGCTAAACCATTCGCAAACAGGAATGGGTCAATAAATATTGTTTAAGGGCAGGCAGTGGTCCCAGGGCCCACTGCCATCCTTTAAAAAATTTAAAAACTGCAGCTAAAACGACGATGAGGAGTTGATAATATGCCCTTGTAAATTCCCATAGAAGCCCAGGTTCACACCAGAACCTGGGCTTCTAAGGGAATACACAAGGGCATATTATCAATGCCTTATCGCCGCTTTAGCTGCAGTTTCCTGCCGCTGAAGCGGAGATAATGTTATCGCCCTTCCTTCAAAATATGGCCCATAATCTCTGGCCTTATGTATTTAATTTTAAGGACTTGCTGAACCACATTCTTTCTCGCAGACCCCAGCTTCCTAGACAAACGGGTGACGGAGGGTAAACACTAAGGGCTGGGGGCAATAGGCCGACGCTCTGTCTCCTCCTCCCTCTCTTCTTTTGACCCTCCCTCCCCTTCTCCCTTCCACCCACTCCCCTTCCCTTCCATTCTCACTATGATCCTTTCATTCGGACTACCTTCCTTTACCTCTTCCACATAGCACACATACTTATGTTTCATTTTTGTCTTGCAGGTTTCCTACGCTGCTTCCACTGGAGTCCAACCCACTGTTCTATTGAAGTTACATTTCTATTTATTTCTGTTTTGAAAAAGGTTACCTATTTTTTCAAATAAATAACTGAGTGTATAGGTCTTCTTTTTCTGATGACACTTGTCTATTGTTTGTTGTGAAAATCATCTGTTTATAGGAGATTTTAAGGACAACATTATTTTATGTTAGAGTGCACCTACCAAACATAATCTAACTGACTATTAGACAAATGAAGCCTGGGTAATTGTACAACTGCACGAGTTCTATGAATGTATCACTTTATAACACCATAAGTACTGCCCATGTGATTACAGAACAAATAAAGCACTTCCTAGGACCACAGAGGCTTCAGGGACTGCAGAGGCCCACCCTGCATATTTAAATAAAGACCCGGAGTGTGGTGATCCCCGGACTTCAGTTGGCCTCGAACCCCCCGAACAATTAGTAAACAATACCCGGAAAGGTGGTGCTCCCCAAGGTTGCAAAACGTCTCTGTGCCCTTCCGCACCTAATTTACATGTGACATTAAGATCCCCAGTCTTGCAGAAACCCTGCGATATAATAATTGGATTGGCCACGGAACATTACCCACCCACCAGGAGCCTCATTTAAAAGAACAGGTGAGACCCCGCTTTTTTTTTTGTTCTTTTCTCTCCATTTTTACCATCCGCATCCCCTCTATTACAGCGGTATGAGGTTTTCCTCCTCTCGCTTCAAGTAGTCGAACAAGTATTTGCTATCATAGGGTGGAAGCCATGCACCACCCTGTAATAGCAAACACAAATGTCCAGCGAATGCACACCCAGGGACATTGTATGAGCTGCGCCTGAGAGATCGCCCTCCCTACTACTATGATGCATTTGTTAGTATAAACGCATACTAACACTACTTACACACGTGTAGTACAGCGACCGGAATGTAGTGAAGAAGCAGAGGAAGCGCAAAATCTAAAAATATAAATCCTACCAGAAGTCGGATGACATAGTTCAATGAACCGACGACCCAGGAATGAGTAGAAAAAGCTACACGAACAAAACGGGTCTTCAGCACAATGCAAGCAATTTTGAAATATTGCTGAGTGGTGCCTTCTTTTTGCCTTCTCCCACTCGTCCCCAAATTTATGTAGTGAAGAGGCAGACAGCCGTGAATCCAATAAGTAGATTTATTACAAGAAAACAAGACACCTGAAACAACCACCAACAGGAGCAGACAGCAAAGCAACCGTCTAATCCAGCACCGTGTACAAACTCCGCAAGGTTCCCCTCATGACAGCCCTACATTCTAACATTACATACTGAGCGCCTTATTATCAAGGAACGGTGTTAAAATTATCGCCGCTTTAGCGGCAGGAAACTGCCGCTAAAATGGCGATAATGGGCTTGATAATATGCTGTAGAGAATTCCAATAGAAGCCCATGTTCTCGTGTTAACATGGGCTTCTATTGGAATTCTCTACGGCATATTATCAAGCCCATTATAACAGTTTTAGCGGCAGTTTCCTGCTGCTAAAGCGGCAATAATTTTAACGCCGTTCCTTGATAAAATGCCCCTTAGGTTCTAGTAGAATTATATACTAACATTCTACTATGACTTACAATGGAATACCACACAGAGCACATGACTTTACAGCAATGAGCTCATAGTTTCATCGACGAGTCTTGACACCGGCAGGGGTAAGACTTTCGCTTCCCACTCCCTATATTGTATAAACGTAAACTAACACTTCTTCCATGAGTATGCTACAGCGCCCAGAGCACATCACTTTACAGCAATGAGCTCACAATTTATGCTCATGGTTTAATCCCCGAGTCTTCACACCAGTAGGGATGAGTAGTACGCATCCCACTCCCTATATACTATAAACGCATACTAACACTACTTACACACTTATACATCAGCGGCTAGTATCCTACACCGCCCGGAGCCCATCACTTTACAGCAATCAGCTTGGTTTCATCCCCAAGTCTTCACACAGGTAGGCGTAACTACTTCGCTTCCCGCTTCCGGTATACTATCAACACACAGTAGCGGTCAGGAGTTCGCTTCCCACTCCCTGTATGGTATAAACGCCTACTAACACTACTTGCACATGTATGCTACAAACACCAGACCACATCACTTTACAGCAATGACCGCACGGTTTAGACTCTCAGTTTCATACCTGAGTGTAGCACCATATCTTATCACCACCATGCCACTCTGAGCAACACCACACTTTCAGACCGTTAACAGTGATAACTACCTACTGGCGACCGCCAGTAGGTAATCAAGAACAAATTACAATAGTTTCTTGATTCTTTTAGCTTTCAAAAATTCTCTCCATTACTGTCTTTCTACTTTTCCATATAAATAGCTTTTTTAATATTCAAGAACACATCGAAGTCAGAAATGCGACATATTCTATCAACACACTTTCTAGAACAATCTACAACACGTGGACGTTAAAAGTTCATCAATTTTTCTATACCTAACGATATATTTTTGAAACATTTTCTCGAACATTTAACGGCACATACTGTTAGGTATTGAGTACCTGAGAGATGTCTGGAAAGGGCGGGCGATTGTAGACTTAATGGAACTACAGACTGAATATCAAATGCCAGACACAGAATGGTTCAGGTACATACAATTGAAACATGCACTAAAGACTCATACACACAGGTGACCAAATACCTGAATATGAGCCGCTCAAAGACAGGGTGCTGTTGGACCCAATCCTGGAAAAGGCCACTTATATAGAAAAAGATAATGTTTAATACCCCAAACTCATTGAGGGCCCTCTGAGAGGCCTGGGAATCAGAGATTGGGATCCTGGAGCATGACGATTGGGCAGAGGCCATACAGAGTCCCCGGGAAGTGGCCACGAGGGCACAGTTTCACCTCATACAACTCTGAATCCACTAGGATGAGGCTTTACCATATGGATAGGTGTGACATGGAGGGCTGCATGAGCGGATGTGGCAGAGTAGGCACCTTTTTCACACATTGTGGGACTGCCCCCTGCTGCAGCGATATTGGAGCAAGATTGTACAGGTGATATCCAATGTGTCAGGGCAGGCCGCCTCACTAAATGCCCAGTGGCACATACTGGCTACAAGACAATAGGCTGCTGTCATTCTTTCAAACAGGATTCTGCGGCTGCATTTTAGCACCTTTAGTTTTCAACTTATACATAGCAGACTTGGGGAAAGCTCTAGCAAACAGTAGCATCGCTCTCCCCCCACTAGGACATAGGCCGCTTAATATGCTTCAGTACGGGGACGACATAGTTATTATGGATTACACAAAAGTGGGTCTCCTACGAGCACTGTCCAGTCTCCACGCATACAACAAGAAGAACGTCCTCACTATTAACCCAGAGAAGACCAAAATCGTAATTTTTGGAAGGTAAAAAAATAAATCAACTGCCATCACTAGCCAGCCTCAACAAGAGACTAAACAGCCTTTCTGCTGCAGCAATATTTAAAGTTACCCAGGCCTCCCTTCTCCCCACACTACAATATGGCCACCAGGCTTTCCCTGGTGCCTGTTTAGAACGTCTTGAACATGCTCAGTGGGCCAGGTACAAGTAGATCGTCCAACCGCCTAAATATCTCCATAGAGCAAGACTTAGACTGGACCTGGGCCTGGTAAAACAAACTCTAGTCAGTGAGGCAGACTTTCTGAAATTCTACATACGTACACTTAAAGCACCAGAGAAATTGTTCAAGGCCTGCCTAAGTGTCATCTTTGAGAAACTAGGGACTCCATGGAATAGACAACTACAGAGGGCAGTGGCATCCTCCTCAATTCGTCCAACTGCACTTGGCCTTGACTCCATTACCTTCATGACATGGAAAAAGACAATAAACAGGCAGGAAAGGCTAGTTTTATTTCAGCAAGACCTAGCCTCTCTAAGGTTCTCAGAGATCTTACGCTCGTTAAACTCCTCATACTCTGGGAAGATTCCAGCCTTGCTTATCAGCTGCCATTAACTGCAAAGTGCTGAGAGACATTGTGCACATGTGCCTACTCGGCCTACCAATAGTAGATTTTCATACAGTATGGGACAACCAAGACAATGGAGGGGCGTGCAGGCTATGTAAGTACAAAGGCAAATCATGGCTGCACCTTTAGTGCTGCTTCCCCATGACTGATGATGCAAGTAGGGTCCTACACAACCAATATTTACATCTTTAAAGCTGTATGGAACCAACGACTGCGGGGATGGGACTTGTTTTAAATATATAAAACTCCTATATTTATTGTATTGTATTAAACTCAAAAATTCCCTTCAAACACAACACACTCAGGATAAAAAAGCATGTTGTTTTATATCATGTAATGGTTTTAAATAACGTAATTGTGATTAATAAACATTTGATATTTGTGCTATGTTCAAGTTAACATGAGATATCTGGGGGGCTGGCTGTCATGTGCTCTGCTGTGCTTTCTAGTTTGTATCGTTCTATGGTGGTGCTGAGATACACTGATAACAGAGTTTCTGGAGGATGTACTGGTATGTTTCTGTGTTTCATATAGGTATATTGCAGGAAACATGTTGGGATTGAGTGTATTATTTGGTCTTGTCATATGCTCAACAGGTGTTGGCTGTGTGCTCTGATCTTTTTGTTGCAAAATTGAAAAGATATTTTACAATCTGTGCTTGATTTAAATTGCCAGACATGGTGGGTCGATTTTTATAGCAAGTCCTAAAGCTGCGCCTATATGTGTTGGACGTCAAATTGGTGAAGGATAATAACATTCAGGAATGTACATATTTTCCCAGCAGTAAACTAGGAAACATGAGACCTTTGATCTACTTTGCAATCGGCCCGTTTGCAACCGCAATTTACGGCATGGCCATGTACAAATCTCATTTTGCGAATCGGTTAAATTTTACCGATCCGCAAAATGAGGTTTGCGACTCGTTATTAGGAAGGGGCGTTTCAAGGGCGTCCCTTCCTAATAGCGACTCACGTTTGTGTGTATGAATGTTTGCGACCGCAATTGCAGTAGCAAAACACTCGCAATTTACCACCTACTTCAAGTAGGTGCTAAACCATTCGCAAACAGGAATGGGTCAATAAATATTGTTTAAGGGCAGGCAGTGGTCCCAGGGCCCACTGCCATCCTTTAAAAAATTTAAAAACTGCAGCTAAAACGACGATGAGGAGTTGATAATATGCCCTTGTAAATTCCCATAGAAGCCCAGGTTCACACCAGAACCTGGGCTTCTAAGGGAATACACAAGGGCATATTATCAATGCCTTATCGCCGCTTTAGCTGCAGTTTCCTACCGCTGAAGCGGAGATAATGTTATCGCCCTTCCTTCAAAATATGGCCCATAATCTCTGGCCTTATGTATTTAATTTTAAGGACTTGCTGAACCACATTCTTTCTCGCAGACCCCAGCTTCCTAGACAAACGGGTGACGGAGGGTAAACACTAAGGGCTGGGTGCAATAGGCCGACGCTCTGTCTCCTCCTCCCTCTCTTCTTTTGACTCTCCCTCCCCTTCTCCCTTCCACCCACTCCCCTTCCCTTCCATTCTCACTATGATCCTTTCATTCGGACTACCTTCCTTTACCTCTTCCACATAGCATACATACTTATGTTTCATTTTTGTCTTGCAGGTTTCCTACGCTGCTTCCACTGGAGTCCAACCCACTGTTCTATTGAAGTTACATTTCTATTTATTTCTGTTTTGAAAAAGGTTACTTATTTTTTCAAATAAATAACTGAGTGTATAGGTCTTCTTTGTCTGATGACACTTGTCTATTGTTTGTTGTGAAAATCATCTGTTAATAGGAGATTTTAAGGACAACATTATTTTATGTTAGAGTGCACCTACCAAACATAATCTAACTGACTATTAGACAAATGAAGCCTGGGTAATTGTACAACTGCAAGAGTTCTATGAATGTATCACTTTATAACACCATAAGTACTGCCTATGTGATTACAGAACAAATAAAGCACTTCCTAGGACCACAGAGGCTTCAGGGACTGCAGAGGCCCACCCTGCATATCTAAATAAAGACCCGGAGTGTGGTGATCCCCGGACTTCAGTTGGCCTCGAACCCCCCGAACAATTAGTAAACAATACCCGGAAAGGTGGTGCTCCCCAAGGTTGCAAAACGTCTCTGTGCCCTTCCGCACCTAATTTACATGTGACATTAAGATCCCCAGTCTTGCAGAAACCCTGCGATATAATAATTGGATTGGCCACGGAACATTACCCACCCACCAGGAGCCTCATTTAAAAGAACAGGTGAGACCCCGCTTTTTTTTTTGTTCTTTTCTCTCCGTTTTTACCATCCGCATCCCCTCTATTACAGCGGTATGAGGTTTTCCTCCTCTCGCTTCAAGTAGTCGAACAAGTATTTGCTATCATAGGGTGGAAGCCATGCACCACCCTGTAATAGCAAACACAAATGTCCAGCGAATGCACACCCAGGGACATTGTATGAGCTGCGCCTGAGAGATCGCCCTCCCTACTACTATGATGCATTTGTTAGTATAAACGTGTAGTACAGCGACCGGAATGTAGTGAAGAAGCAGAGGAAGCGCAAAATCTAAAAATATAAATCCTACCAGAAGTCGGATGACATAGTTCAATGAACCGACGACCCTGGCATGAGTAGAAAAAGCTACATGAACAAAACGGGTCTTCAGCACAATGCAAGCAATTTTGAAATATTGCTGAGTGGTGCCTTCTTTTTGCCTTCTCCCACTCGTCCCCAAATTTATGTAGTAAAGAGGCAGACAGCCGTGAATCCAATAAGTAGATTTATTACAAGAAAACAAGACACCTGAAACAACCACCAACAGGAGCAGACAGCAAAGCAACCGTCTAATCCAGCACCATGTACAAACTCCGCAAGGTTCCCCTCATGACAGCCCTACATTCTAACATTACATACTGAGCGCCTTATTATCAAGGAACGGCGTTAAAATTATCGCCGCTTTAGCGGCAGGAAACTGCCGCTAAAATGGGGATAATGGGCTTGATACTATGCTGTAGAGAATTCCAATAGAAGCCCATGTTCTCGTGTTAACATGGGCTTCTATTGGAATTCTCTACGGCATATTATCAAGCCCATTATCACAGTTTTAGCGGCAGTTTCCTGCTGCTAAAGCGGCAATAATTTTAACGCCGTTCCTTGATAAAATGCCCCTTAGGTTCTAGTAGAATTATATACTAACATTCTACTATGACTTACAATGGAATACCACACAGAGCACATGACTTTACAGCAATGAGCTCATAGTTTCATCGACGAGTCTTGACACCGGCAGGGGTAAGACTTTCACTTCCCACTCCCTATATTGTATAAACGTAAACTAACACTTCTTCCACGAGTATGCTACAGCGTCCAGAGCACATCACTTTACAGCAATGAGCTCACAATTTAGGCTCATGGTTTAATCCCCGAGTCTTCACACCAGTAGGGATGAGTAGTTCGCATCCCACTCCCTATATACTATAAACGCATACTAACACTACTTACACACTTATACATCAGCGGCTAGTATCCTACACCGCCCGGAGCCCATCACTTTACAGCAATCAGCTTGGTTTCATCCCCAAGTCTTCACACAGGTAGGCGTAACTACTTCGCTTCCCGCTTCTGGTATACTATCAACACACAGTAGCGGTCAGGAGTTCGCTTCCCACTCCCTGTATGGTATAAACGCCTACTAACACTACTTGCACATGTATGCTACAAACACCAGACCACATCACTTTACAGCAATGACCGCACGGTTTAGACTCTCAGTTTCATACCTGAGTGTAGCACCATATCTTATCACCACCATGCCACTCTGAGCAACACCACACTTTCAGACCGTTAACAGTGATAACTACCTACTGGCGACCGCCAGTAGGTAATCAAGAACAAATTACAATAGTTTCTTGATTCTTTTAGCTTTCAAAAATTCTCTCCATTACTGTCTTTCTACTTTTCCATATAAATAGCTTTTTTAATATTCAAGAACACATCGAAGTCAGAAATGCAACGTATTCTATCAACACACTTTCTAGAACAATCTACAACACGTGGACGTTAAAAGTTCATCAATTTTTCTATACCTAACGATATATTTTTGCAACATTTTCTCGAACATTTAACGGCACATGCAGGTTAAAAGTTCACGATTGTTTTAAGTTCGAACAGTGCCTTCCAAATGCAAGTAGCAGATGTGGTTGAGTTGAGCACATTTTATCCTATAACATGTACTATAATATGTACGTGCAAACTGCTTTTTCTTAACCAATCACAAACATACTTTTCCACAAAATGAACGTACACCCTACTTTTAAAAAACAATGCTTTTCATCTCCCAATCAGGTACGGTTTTGTATGCGAAAGAAAACTAATGCCCCATCTTTAAACATATCTCTTATTCGACGAAGAAACTGCATGAGCTACAGACATCTTTCCATACCTTCCAGCCATACCTTCAAAATGCTAGTGTGGATCGTAGGACATAGCTATGTTTTCTGGTGCAAGAGGTATGCAGAACAGAGACGTATTGACTTAGACCTAGGTTTACAAAATGTGGACATTAAATGGTTTGGACAGAGAGGATTGAAGTGGCACCAATTGTTGCCTTTGGTTAAAACCTGTTTGCATCTCCAACACCCTGACCTCCTGATTGTGCACTGTGGTGGAAACGACCTAGGCACATTGAATGGGGTAGATTTGGAAATGCTTATGAAGGACACCTTTGGACAATTGATGTTACTTTTGCCTCAAACTGTCTTTGTATATTCCAATATATGCCAAAGACAGAAGTAGAAATGGTCCAAACAATTTTGTCCTCAGATTGAAAAATCTCTGAAAAAAGTAAACAAAGCTGTCAATGCATACCTCAGAGACCACTAAATACGTTTTAATATGGCGGATATATACAGGAGTGATGGAGTACACTTCACAGATCAGGGAAAACGAGTTTTCCGGAATAACTGGAAGCTGTGCTTCCGCACTTATATGTAGCTCCAACTAATGAACACAAGGGCTCTTTTTAGAGCCACCCTATAACTTACAACTTCGGCCCCCTATTTTAGGGCCATATAACGCCGAATCATGCACCCTCTTCAAAATGTATTCTCCACACAGCTGTGGCACAGCTGCCAGACTATCTCACTTTACAGCACAGACCTCTCGCTTTGATCCCCAGCTCTACTCACCCATAGGGGTGAGTAGTTTGCACTCTACAAATACCATATTGTTTTACCTTCGCACTCCCTATACAACACCACCTAAGCACCATACACAAGCTACAATGTTCTAAACAAAAGTTCATCCAAGTACCTATAACTACATGCTGACACTACTTGCACAGATGTGGCACAGCGACCAGAGCACATGACTTCACAGCATATGACACACAGTTTGGGCTCACGCTTTAATCCCCGACTTTGACAGCAGCTCTGCTTAGCAACATGAGACTCTAGAAAATACCTCACATATATTCTGCACCCCAGGACTTTCATATCAGTACGGGTCAGTAGTTCATCCTAGTAGTTATAAACACATCCGGACACTACTTCCACAACTGTAGTGCAGTGGCCACGGCACATGACTTCACAGCATGAGACGCACAATTTGGGCTCACGCTTTAATCCCCATGTCCTGCACCAGCACAACTTACCCGCATCAGACTCTACCCAATACCTCACTTATTTTCCATTGCCCACCACTTACACACCGGTAAGGGTAAATACTTCGCTTCGCACCCCCTCTATAGCACACCCTAAACACCCCACAGAGGTTACAGTGCTCCTACCTTCCTATTTCCCACTTTTTCCCCCTTTTTTCACCTTACTCGCTTCAACAGAATCACAAAAGGGCGGCCAACACTTCCTAGTTGCAACCGCTCGCACCACTCGCAGCCAATCAGCAACAAGCTCGTGCTCGTAACGCCTCAGCCAATCAGATGGCAGAATTCCCAATTATCGATATCTGTAAATGTTGATATTTCTCAAATACTACTCAACGAATTTACACTAAATAAACAAAAGCATGCTTTCTAGACCAAGGCCCTTCTCCCTGCCAAATTTGGGGTAATTCCATTCACCCGTTCGACCTGTAGCCTTGTCTAAAGTTTCCTATGGAATTTAACATGGAGAAAACATGTTTTGGGCCCCCCCTTTTTCTCGCCCCCCCCCTTGGCAAATCACCCCCAAACTTTCAACATAGGAGCTGCTCTCAACAAAGAATTCGTTTTGAAAATTTCACGAAGATTCAACAATTGGCGCCAAAGTTATTGGGAATAGAATGTTGCCATTTTCCTATGGTAACTAGGTCCTAACTATAGCGACCTACTGGTAATATATATATCGTGAACAAGGTGGCGAGAGGCCATCGAAATGCGTTGATGTGAAGTAACTCATCAATAAAAGAAGCCGTGATAGAAAACCCCTTGGAGTGCAGCGTGGTTACTGTAAAGATGTTCGTAACCCTATGCTGAATATATATTCACTGAAAAAACCATGGGTTTCACACACGTTATAGTTAGGAATTAGCATTTAAAAAACCTTGCAAATTCAGTGAAAAAACCATAGCTTTCACAGACGTTGTAGTTAGCTGGACATTTCACTTGTAAAAAACCAATGAAATTCCCCCGTTATAGTTAGTTAAGCTAACTTTAACTCGCGCAACCGCAATCCACTGCTGATGACGTCACATATTACATCACTCATGACATGGTCACTGACATCACTCATGACATCAGTGATGACATCTCAAATGACATCACTGATGACATCACTGATGACATCATCCTTTTGAAAGAGTGGCAGTCCTCCTCTCACCATCAGTGATGTCATCAGTGATGTCATTTGAGATGTCATCAGTGATGTCATGAGTGATGTCAGTGACCATGTCATGAGTGATGTAATATGTGGCGTCATCAGCAGTGGATTGCGGTCGCGCGAGTTATAGTTAGCTTAACTAACTATAACGGGGGAATTTCATTGGTTTTTTACGAGTGAAAAGTCCAGCTAACTATAACGTCTGTGAAAGCTATGGTTTTTTCACTGAATTTGCAAGGTTTTTTAAATGCTAATTCCTAACTATAACGTGTGTGAAACCCATGGTTTTTTCAGTGAATTTGTATGGTTTTTTAAATGCTAATTCTTATATTTAACGTGTGAAACATTTCTTTTTTTTTATCTTTGCAAGGTTTTTTACATCTTTTTTTAACTTTTTTTTTCCTATTAAAACCCTATGGTAAAATTTAATGCATTCTGCAATATATAAAGTTTCACCTTTTTTTTTTAAGAAAAAGGTAAGATATAGTTGTATAACATAGTGAATCTTTTTTACAAATTTTTTGTTTTTTCTAAAAAAAATGTTACCGTGCGCGTACGGTAAGCTTACCGTAAGCGCACGTTTCGCTTTATGTACGTAATATTTCTACTCTGTTTGCGTATGGTTACGCAATTTGCGTAGACGTCCGTACTTCCTACGCGACGCGTAAGCGCATACTTTACACGCGTACGCGCACGCGCACGTTACGCGGAAGTGTTCGAGCGTGCCTGTTATGCCCATGCGCGCGTGCGCGTGTCTTTTGTACGCGCATGCGTACTTTTACCGTAAGCGCTCCGTAAGCATAATGTACGCGCACGGTTGGTCATGTGATCAAGAAACAACACTTTTGATTGGTTTAAACTACTTTCAGTTCTAGAACCTTCCTACACCACACCCATTCCCCTCATTACTGCTTGTGACCCCTTAGGAGAAGGAGCTAAGTTGTCTTTGTGATACGATGGCAGAACAGCAGTCCTCTTCTGAGAGTGAGCCTGGTAGCAGCATCATCAGAGAGAGAAGGAGGAAACAAAAGACTTCTTTTGTATGGGAATATTTTACTTATCCAGAGGGGCAGAAAAAGGTAAATGCTCCTTTAGTCACCTGCTCACTTTGTGAGCGTGTCTTATCTAGAGGGAATCCAACGAAGAAGTATTCCTTTGGAAATCACTCTATGGTTAGACACATTAAGGATAAACATCCCAGGACTTATGCTCGACATACTGGAGAAACATCTCCAGTAAGTCACCCGAGCACACCCGCAGAAGCTCAGCCGAGTACATCTTTGGCAGCTCAGCTGAGCCCTTCCTCTGCGGTGGGAGCATCACCCTTTTCTGCTCCTCTGGATATAAACCCTCGTTTTGGGGGGGTTACAATGAGGTGCACAAGATGTCATGGCCTTATTGTTCATGCGGAGACCAGTGTTTCCCTAATAAACAATAGGATAGACCAGCACATCTGTGGTCCTTGTCAGTATTCCCATTCTTTCTTTCCTCTTTCCCTTTATGAACACAACGGTTCTTTTAAGAGCTAACCTTACCTCTTAACTTTTTTAAAATTTTGATAATCACTTTTTTAAATTTTTTTTTTTTTTTTTTAAAACATAAAAATTTTAATCACCCTACAAGGTCCTTGAGGGACTACTACAGAAATGAGAAAAGCATAGAGAAGAGTAGTGAAAAAAAGTGAGCATTAAAGTAAATGTGTGATAATTCCAGAAATTTCACACTTACCTGACAATCAAAATAACTTAATTAAAAATAAGTGATTTATTTAACTTTCTATAAAGAAGTTTATTTTTCATATTTTTCCTTTCTCAATCTGTAAAAAAAGAAAAAGGTATTAATATTTAACAATACATTTTAGAATACAGTGCACATATTTTCATATTTCAACAAACATTTTTTTGCCCTTTTTTTGCTGTTTTCAGAATATATTGCAATTTCACTGTAAATCGTAAAAGCAATTGCATTCATCACTTAACAGCGGGCAAAAAAAAAAAACAATCTGAAAGATTGTTTAACCCCTTGTGTGCCCCGCCCTTTCCACGCCCTGTGCCGGGCGTTTCATTAGCGGGCGGGGCTCATGACGAGATAGTCTCGTCATGGGCACAGCGCAACCGCGGCCCATGACGAGACTATCTCGTCATGGGCACTCAAGGGGTTAAAAAAAGCCCAGAATCTCTTCTCACTAAAACATACCGTAATAGAAATGTAACATTTGCAATAAAAATCTCACCTAAGAACAATAACTAATTCCAATAAATGTCGTCTGAAAATTCTGTTGCATAAGCATAATCACCAAAATAATTTGTGTCAAAGAAGTCCACAATGCAAATTATTACCTTTCCTTTAGGCCAAATGGTAATTTTTAAAATATTTTTTGATGATATTTCCAATGGTAATCCAATTAAATTGCAATAATGTTTTGTACAGATGTTGCAATTTCTGTCTAAAATTTTGGTTTCAGAAAAATTAAATAGGAATTTGCTAAATCAAAAGGCAAACGTTGCTTGAAAACCAATTGAGAATCATTACACAGTGTCCAGCCTTTTTCACATTTAAGAAAAACTGTGTAATGACCAGAAGTTACAATAGGCCCATCATGGAAAATTATTGCAACTGTGACAAAAGTTTTTCCAGAAATTGATAATTGCTGTCCTGTAAATTTCTTTATTAAAGTGTCCAATTTTGTTCCATCAGCTCTACAACGTTGCATCATTAAAATTACATACTGTCCATATTTCTTTAAAACTAACGTTGAAAACATGTCTGATTTACATTTAGAACATTCCATGTTGTGATTTGCATCTTTAACTAATTTACAAAAAAGTCACTGATTTAGTCTCTGGCAATGTTAAATAGATAAACCTTTCTGAATCAACATTAGAGCTGCATGTGTAGAAACAGTTTTCACAACTATGTTCCCATTTATAACAGAGACCAAACAAATTTTCAATTTCTATCCCTTCATCTTCAAGTACCAAAAGGATGTACATCAAGAATTCCTGTGCATCTTGCTGGACATTTTGAGAAAACTGTGTTCGTCCTGAACATACATCTAATAGATTTCTAATTTCAGTCGCACTTTCTATTTTAGCTTTATCAACACTCAGCTTCTCATAAAGAAGACTTAGCACAGAACAGAATCTTTTTTCGTGATTTTCTATTATCTGCTCTTGCAAACTTTCAATATAAAATACAACATTCAGCACTATATTTGCGTAGCAGTTGACACCAGAGCTATTTTCAAAATGGCAACCAACAACATCTTCAACATTGTCCTTTTTCTTTTTGCTTGCAATCACATGACTCTCTTTTTGTTTTCTCTTCTGTATATCCTCATTACAGATATTCTCAATTCTCCTTTTCCGACAAACAACACGTTTCTCCAACACAGGATACTGACCTAAATGAGGAGCATAGGTTCTTCTTAATCTATTATACTCCTTTACACAATTTGCATCAGCACTAACTTTTGAGTCATCAAAGTCTATCATGAATAAACCTGATAATGTTTTCACTCGTGCCAAAGCAACATATGCCATACCTTCTTTGAACACAGTAGATCCAATGTTTACAAATGCACTATCAACAGTTAATCCTTGACACTTGTGAATAGTTACAGCATATGCTAGAGAAAATGGAAACTGCTTCCTACGTACATATAAGTCTTTCACAAGCAAAAAACGGACTGAACAACGACTAATGTCTTTTACCTCTTCAATCTGATCAAATTTCATTTTTAAAAACTCAATTCCTTCTTTTTTTCTGGTAGTTAACAAAACCCACAACTTTACCCATAGCTCCATTTACTAAACCTTTTTCAACATCCAAATTTCTCCTTAAAAATACTCGACAGTTCATGCAAAGATATAGATTTTTTTCTAATCCAGCTGTTTTCGAAATGTTCTTCTCTAGAGAATCCAATTTATTTTTCAGTTCGCCTGTTAATGTAATAGTAATTCTTTCATGTTTGATTTTGTCCACTGCTTCCATTTTCTTAATCTCTTCCTTTTCCAATTTCAAAAGTTCCTCATTGAATATTGAGCATTCACGTAGTGTTGGCATTAAGCAGATTACAGTATTTTTTTCTGCAATGTTCTTGTATATTTTCTCTGCAACTATTTCTTCACTTGGAAATAAATTATGTAGCAAACGACTCTGTAATGCTTTTCTGCCAACTTCTGTGAGTAGTCCAATTCTGATATCTTTCAGAATACTTCCATATTCTTCATCATTTGCTTGCCTCATATTGGTAGTGAGTTCTTTGTACTCAAAGAATGACCAAATATTCGCATTACCAATGCTTCCTAATGACTTCTTCGTGTCCTCATGTGTCACAGTATTAAACACTGGTTGTCCTTTAACTGGAGTGAGCTGCAGTAGATCCCCAAAAACTATAACATGTTTTCCACCAAATAACACATCATAGTCTCTCTTTAGAATTTGAGTTGCTGCATTCTTAAATGCACAAAGGCAAGCATTAAGTTTGATACCATGCTTACCTCATCAATAATGAGAACTTGCATCTTCTTCAACACTCTTGAAACTTCGAAACATGCTTCGCCAGTTAGCTTGTGATATTCTATTTTGTTCTCATGCTCCACTGGTAACATTAGCAAGCGATGGAGAGTAATTCCTTTAATATTATATGCTGCTAACCCAGTTGGAGCAGTAACAACACAAGATAAGGTTGAATCAGTTTTTTGCTGTAGGTAGCTTCTGATGACTTTAATTAAGAAACTTTTCCCAGTTCCAGCTTGTCCACTCACATACAACCTAATTGGTTCAAATGATGTGCATGTGCACTCTTTATTTTCATGTAGTAATCCGTGATCAATTTTTTTTCTGACTTCTTCATAAATTTGTTGTTGTTCTTCATTCAGTTGTTGTTTCAAATCTGGTAAGTCTATTAAATCTTCCTGAGCTTGATTCATAGCCGTTTCCACTTCAGTCATGGCTATTGCAGCTTCATTTTCTAAGATTGGCTGTCCTAGTGGATCTTGACTGAGCGTTCCAGAACTTTGGCTGTCTTAAGAACTGTCTCTAGCTACTTCAGCTGCAATTGTAGCTTCCTGTTCAATTTCTTCGTTTAACATTTGCACATAATTCCTGAAAGTACTGCATTCAATGGTATCTTTACATGCATTAAATGAATCCTCTTAGCTTTGAAATTCTCCAAGTAGTTCGTCCTCTGAACGCCATGGTTTAAACAGCTGTAAAAGTGCCAAGTAGTAAAATTCCTTTTTGTCAGTAGTGTCACAACTCAGCATCCTGTGATTAATCAAACTTCCTTTTGTTTGTTTCCCCAAACATCCTTCCTCACCAATGACTTTATATTTTCCATTGTTGATGTCTTCTGTGGCTTTCCGTGAAAAAATGTAGTTCTGCAGCACTTCATAGAGACACATGTTCTCAAGATGATGACTTCTTTTTGGGTAATATGTGTCCAACATGTTTGTTTTCAAAATATCTGTACTTTCTGGGTCGTTCTCGGCCAAATATTCAATTTCTCCAACAGATTTCAGTACCCGATTTCGCATTCCTACAAGGCCTAAACTGACCCAAATTATTCTTCTTGATTTCGAGTACAGACTTGCAGATGATAACCTATCTGAACATTCGTAGGATCCAATTTCTCGATGTGATAACATCTTTAAACTGAAACTGTACAGCTTCTTACTGACAGTCTTCTCGTGAGAAATCTCTTCCCACATTTCCTTCAATTCTGTTTTCTCAGATTTAGTGATGTAAGATGTGACATACCGAGCAACAGCAATAGAATTGTCTGCCACATACTGAATATCCATGTTAGCATTCCACATGGATAAAATGACTGGGTTGTAGTCATTTATATATTTTGACTCTTCTTTTCTTCTTAGGTTGTACGTATTTTTGGGAGATTTTCTTGTAATAGTATGTCGCACAGCTGACATAAAACTGTTGACTCTTCCTTTTGAAAGAACAGGTCTAGGAAATCCAAATCGACATTTTGTGTAGAATTTATCTTTGGTCTTGTACTTCCGTCGACAGTATTTTCCACACCGATGACTTTGGAAACGTAAAACTTGCTCTTTTAACTTTTTCTCTTCTGTGCTTTTAGGTATAGCACATGTTGCATATTCTTCAATGAAAGATAACACTGCTTCATCAGCATCTGTCCCAAATTTTGGAGCATCCTTGATCCACAACAGCATATGAATGTGAGGAGCTCCTCTTGCTTGGTACTCTTTTCTCCAAAAGAAATCCACAACTTCTCCAAGTGGTGGATTTTTTAATTGCAGATGAAGGACATCATAGCCTCAAATCTATGATTGAAATATCTGCAAGCATTAACCGGATCCAATGAGCACAGTTCTCCTGCTGTCTTGTATTCGATGTTTTTAATGTTTGAATTTGCCTCTCGTAGAAAATCCAGTAAATCATCCCAAGCGTACTCGGCACAGCTTAGGGTTAGGAACCATGTTGGAGTTCCTAAATTCCGTAACATACATTTCAATTCTCCATGGCGTCGGTACTAATATTCATTCGTCCCACGCTGACAAGCCATCAGATTGATCAATTGTGATTCCAAATGATCATCTCGCTGCTGCACTTTGTTCATAAAATCCTTAGCAGACACATTATGTAGATGTGTTCCACTTTTTAAAATGTGGTTTACTGCATAAGATAGTGCAGACAAGTCACTTTCAAATAACAGATGGAACAAATAAGGAATACTTTGACGAAATCTGGGATCTTCTGCATATAATCTTGTAGTCCGATACTCAGAAGCAGGAAGCTGGACTGGACGTTCATCGTATCGTCCACCTTCTCCTGTAGGAAACAGCTGGGGAAAACAACGAGCTTCCAAGCTCTCCTCCCATACACTCACGGGAGTTCCTTGTGCTTTTTTCATTTGAAACGGATCAATGGTGTTTGTCATTACTTCTTTTAAATGAAGAGGATGTATGCTGAAATGTTCATAAATTTCTTCTTCTTTTGACTTGTCAACTTTTTCAATTTGCCCAGTTGGTGTTTCTGTGTCTCCTAGTACATCTTCTTCATCTTCATCTATATAAATTGATTCATACCATTTATTATTTTTTTTCAAATACAAATTTGCTCTTTGTACTTTTCGTACATCTACCAGCTCCTGCCAAATTTTCTTACTCTTTGTAGGTACACCATTAACCAGAATAACTAATGGTTCAGTTTCCAAAGTATCAGTATCAATAGTTTCCATATTTTTTTTCAAATCCAACGGCAAATAGACAACTCTTCCTTTCAAACCTCTCTGTAAATCTGAAGGAGGTAATTTGCCTGTTTTTGGCTCCATACGTACTATGGTCTGGAACGGATGAACACATTGAATGAGTATAGACTCATACGTATTTAAATCAGAAAGTTCTGCAGGAACTTCAACCAATTCTAAATTATTATGTACAGCTCTAGCTGGCATTTTATTTTCTTCTAACTTGTTGTAACAGTATTTACAAATACGATGATCTTCACCCAAATCAAAACAATTTTCAAGAAATATATATGTTGCAAAATCCTTCCACTTATAATTATCTTCTTCTTCACTTTTTTTGTAGAGATCAACATTCCTTGTTTGGATTTTATAATGGCTTCTCCGGCAACAAATACAAGTAAAATTTGGTCTTTCATTAGAGATGATAGCAAATTTTGTTATTTGATCTTCAAATTTCTTATTTACGGAGGGTTCTACATTCTCTTCCATATTTTCCTCAATAACTGTGTCATTCCCTGCACTTTCTTGTTCTGGACCAAAGTAACAAAACTGAATCTCATCAGTAACCTTCTCAACATCTGATACAGATCCACGAAACAGAGCATTATTCAACTCATTTAACTTTATTGCTGGACTTTTAGCAAAATACAATCTTCTCACAAATTTTCTAATTTCAGTATGATGAACTGCCAGCATCCTAAAATGGTGAAAAACACTTTGACATACTTTCCTAGATAGACAAGCCAGAGAGTGTCCTTGCAAACCAGTATTCTCTCTCACTCTGCATGGATCTAGTCCTTGAAGCACCTTAATCTTCTGTTTAACACTCTTTTTACTATATTCTCTTAAAAACTCATGTAATTTATCTATAGATTCCTGTCGCAAAGTACAAATACTACTACAATTCCAAGTATACACTGGGGCTTTAGGACGTCTCCCCATAACCTCATCCGCAATCACTTCTTCCTCATTTCTTGGAACCATTTTCTCCTTTTTCATTATACAACCATCTTTTACTTCATATGCTCGTCCACTGGTGTCAACTGCATGCAGCAAACTATTACTTTGAAGATAACTCTCTTCATTAAAAAATGGTTCAGTACTTGAACTATGTATCCATTCTCCTAAAAACACTTTACAAAAGTTATTTCTTTTCACTACTCTTTTCGTTTTGCTTTGTGACTTCATTACATTGACTATTTTTTCTAATGTACGCATCCTGTTCAAAATTAAAATGAATAGTTTTCTTTTTAATTCTAAAGCCTTAGCTACAATGGCTTCAATATCTTTTTTTCTCTTGTAAAATTTAGCTCTTTTCTTATATTTTTTCAAATCCTTTACCAAATTGGACATCACTCTTCTCTGAAACATTTTCCTACGGATCTCTTTAAATGCTGATTTTCTTTTCAAGTCAATTTTTATAGCTTCTGCTTGTACATTAGCATTTAGTAAATTCTCACTATTCTCCTGTTGTTTTCTACTTGAAACAGTTTTTCCAATGGGGACATTTTTTACATTTTTCCTTTTTTGAATATATTTTTAAAGAATTCCTTTGTCTGCTTACCAGAAGACTTTTTCTTTTTCCCAACATGAGCATCTTCAACTAACTTGGGTCCTCCAGTTGTCTTCAAATATACATGTTTTTTCTGTTTTTTTCGCTGTCTTGATTTTATAGGCATCTTATATTTCCTTCACTGCTCTGCAGCAATACCTGAAAGAAACTAAAAAAAAATACCTTTTTGTAATTTTAATATATTACTATATTTGTTATGATCTTTTCTTTTCTTATAACACTATCAACCCCATTCCTACAAGTGAAAAACACAAGAAAACCAACATGAATTTAATCTCTAAGAACAATTCCTGTGTGCACACAGACTCTTGGTGTGATTCTAGGCAGAACACGATATTTCATTTGCAAATCAAAAGCACACCTTTTTTTTTTTTTTGCAACTGTTAATTACTCTAACAGTCTGACACATTTTCTTTATAGTTTAGAGAGGCAGAAAAGAGCACATGTCCAATCAGCTTTTTTAGAGCATGTACATGTGTAACCTTGCTGACTGACTACACTCCAGCAAAGATAATGATCCTTGGTGATGTTCAATGCATTAGCGTTCCTCACTCCTACCTAAAACACCACACAGTGCTGATTAGTAAGCATGAGTGTACAGGAAAAACAGCTAGCTCTCTGCTAAGAATGTGGTTCTGAAGACTGTCTACAGTCAGGTGCAAGAGAGACTTGAATGGACCCTTACATAACTGCATAAACACTGTAAACACGTATGTAAGACTACATGTGTGGTAAGGGTTAATATGAGTTTTTAGCATGTAGCAACTACATGACCCATTGCAAGAGTCGAAGAAAAATCTACTATATGGATTTCAAATATGTTAGCATTTGCCTCTTATTTGAGAAACTGTTTTGGGCTGAATGTTAACCACCACATTTCCAGAAAACAAGCTTCCCCTTTCATACGAATACAATTCTAAATGAAGCAGAGTATCACGAAATACATCTCTGACAGCAATTCCTCTGTGCTCACAGACTCATGCTGTGATTTTACGCAGAAAATGAAATTTGCTTGCCAATTTCAAAGCACACTTACTACTGTTTTCTGTGATTTTAGGCAAAAAATGAAATTTGCTTGCCAATTTCAAAGCACACTTACTACTGTTTTTTCCTCCAAGTGTTAAGTACTCTAACAGTCACATACATTTTCATTACAGTTTTCAGATACAGAAAACAGCACATGTGCAAACAGCTTTTTGAGACCATGAACATGTGTGACCTTGGTGACTGACTACACTCTAGCAAAAGAAATCAGCCTTAGTGATGTTGAATGTATTAGCGTTACTCACTGCTACCTGAAACACCACTCACTTGTGAATACTAAGCATGATTCTACAGGATAAACTGCTGTGTGTGTGCTAAGAGTCTGCTTATGCAGACTGTGTATTTTCAGTTACAAGAGACATATGCATGGATACATCCAAAAAGACCCAGAGTGACACAAAATACATCTCTGACAACAATTCCTGTGTGCTCACAGACTCATGCTGTGATTCTAGGCAGAAAATGAAATTTGCTTGCCAATTTCAAAGCACACTTACTACTGTTTTTTTCTGCAAGTGTTAAGTACTCTAACAGTCGCATACATTTTCATTACAGTTTTCAGAAACAGAAAGGAGCACATGTGCAAACAGCTTTTTGAGACCATGAACATGTGTGACCTTGGTGACTGACTACACTCCAGCAAAAGAAATCAGCCTTAGTGATGTTGAATGTATTAGCATTACTCACTGCTACCTGAAACACCACTCACTTGTGAATACTAAGCATGATTGTACAGGATAAACTGCTGGGTGTGTGCTAAGGGTCTGCTTATGCAGACTGTGTATTTTCAGTTGCAAGAGACATATGCATGGATACTTCCAAAAAGAACCAGAGAGACACGAAATGCATCTCTGACAGCAATTCCTCTGTGCTCACAGACTCATGCTGTGATTTTCCGCAGAAAATGAAATTTGCTTGCCAATTTCAAAGCACACTTACTACTGTTTTCTGTGATTCTAGGCAGAAAATGAAATTTGCTTGCCAATTTCAAAGCACACTTACTACTGTTTTTTCCTCCAAGTGTTAAGTACTCTAACAGTCGCATACGTTTTCATTACAGTTTTCAGAAACAGAAAAGAGCACATGTGCAAACAGCTTTTTGAGACCATGAACATGTGTGACCTTGGTGACTGACTACACTCCAGCAAAAGAAATCAGCCTTAGTGATGTTGAATGTATTAGCGTTACTCACTGCTACCTGAAACACCACTCACTTGTGAATACTCAGCATGATTGTACAGGATAAACTGCTGGGTGTGTGCTAAGAGTCTGCTTATGCAGACTGTGTATTTTCAGTTGCAAGAGACATATGCATGGATACTTCCAAAAAGAACCAGAGAGACACGAAATACATCTCTGACAGCAATTCCTCTGTGCTCACAGACTCATGCTGTGATTTTACGCAGAAAATGAAATTTGCTTGCCAATTTCAAAGCACACTTACTACTGTTTTCTGTGATTTTAGGCAGAAAATGAAATTTGCTTGCCAATTTCAAAGCACACTTACTACTTTTTTTTCCTCCAAGTGTTAAGTACTCTAACAGTCGCATACATTTTCATTACAGTTTTCAGATACAGAAAACAGCACATGTGCAAACAGCTTTTTGAGACCATGAACATGTGTGACCTTGGTGACTGACTACACTCCAGCAAAAGAAATCAGCCTTAGTGATGTTGAATGTATTAGCATTACTCACTGCTACCTTAAACACCACTCACTTGTGAATACTCAGCATGATTGTACAGGATAAACTGCTGGGTGTGTGCTAAGAGTCTGCTTATGCAGACTGTGTATTTTCAGTTGCAAGAGACATATGCATGGATACTTCCAAAAAGAACCAGAGAGACACGAAATACATCTCTGACAGCAATTCCTCTGTGCTCACAGACTCATGCTGTGATTTTACGCAGAAAATGAAATTTGCTTGCCAATTTCAAAGCACACTTACTACTGTTTTCTGTGATTTTAGGCAGAAAATGAAATTTGCTTGCCAATTTCAAAGCACACTTACTACTTTTTTTTCCTCCAAGTGTTAAGTACTCTAACAGTCGCATACATTTTCATTACAGTTTTCAGATACAGAAAACAGCACATGTGCAAACAGCTTTTTGAGACCATGAACATGTGTGACCTTGCTGACTGACTACACTCCAGCAAAAGAAATCAGCCTTAGTGATGTTGAATGTATTAGCGTTACTCACTGCTACCTGAAACACCACTCACTTGTGAATACTCAGCATGATTGTACAGGATAAACTGCTGGGTGTGTGCTAACAGTCTGCTTATGCAGACTGTGTATTTTCATTTGCAAGAGACATATGCATGGATACTTCCAAAAAGAACCAGAGAGACACGAAATACATCTCTGACAGCAATTCCTCTGTGCTCACAGACTCATGCAAAAATAACCACATACATCCCCTCTCAAACTCATAACTCACCTTTAAAATGAGTTAGTTGTGAAATAAATGTGGCACTCAAACAGCAGACTATCAGAGTCAGAATATCAGAGCTGTACACCTCTCTCCTCTGAGCAGAACCAATAAATGGCAATGTTTCCCTCTCTTTTTTCACACATATACATGTTAATTACAAATCTCAGTGCTTCCAACTTTTTTTCAAATGAAATCATACATTTCTATTGGTTGAAAACTTCAACCCTTTTCCAAATGTACCCTTCCCCCAACTTGACTTCTGCCTGCTACCATAGCAACAGCTCATGGAACACTGTTGTGAGGAGAGAGGTCAGAAGTTCTCCACACAATGTTTCAAATCGAAAGACCAAGAGTGCTTCACCTGTCCAACCTAACAGCAAAACCAAACTATTCTTCTGTGTGAACACAATTTTCTGAACCAAAACAAAACATGCTTCTAAAAATGTACACATACAGCCTACTTTTTACTGTAAAAAGATTTGAATCAGCCAATGAGTTCTTTTTATTTAAAAAAAATATGTATGCCTCCATTTTCCAACTGTCTTTCATTTCATATTGCCATTCTACTGAAAGACACCTTCTGAGTGCATCCAGATCTCCTTGAAAGATGTTCACAGTGTGGATTGTAGGTCACAGCTATGTCTTCTGGAGTGAAAGGTATGCAGAAAACAGAGGTATGGTGAGAGACCTTGCTTTGCCAAATGTAGACATTAAATGGATTGGTCAGAGAGGGTTAAAATGGCACCAATTATTGTCTTTGGTGAAAACCTTTCAACATCTCCCACAGCCTAACCTTATTATTGTGCACTGTGGTGGAAATGACCTAGGCACTTTAACTGGGGGAGGTCTGGAAATGCTTATTAAGGACACCTTTGTGCAATTGATGTCGCTTTTTCCTCAATCTGCCTTTGTATATTCTAACATATGCCAAAGGCAAAAGTGGAACTGGTCCAACCAATTTTGGCCGCAGATTGACAAAGCAAGAAAGCACGTCAACAAATCTGTTTCTGCTTTCCTCAGAGACTATGGTATGGGTTCTATATACCACAACAACTTGCGTTACAACATGCAAGACATTTATAGAGGAGACGGTGTACATTTCAATGATGAAGGGAACAGAGTCTTCCTCTTGAACTTTAGACTCTGCATAGGTACTTACTTGTAGGTACCAAAAAACACTCAATGAACACAACGGCTCTTTTTAGAGCCCCCTAATATCTTAACACTTAAATTTGTTTTTTTCTTCTTTTTTTTTTATTTTCTACCATACGCGTACGGTAAGCTTACCGTACGCGCACCCCGCGATTTAAAAAAAAAAAAATGTAAATGTATTTTTCATACTTTTATGACCTTCTTGGACCCCCTGACAAACGATAGGGGGTCCGCAACTCTCTTTGTTGCCCCCTTTCCACGTTCTCCTCCTTTGTTTATCAGTGTGAGACACACAAAATGGAGGCCGACACTTCCTGATTTCGACCGATTCGAATGTTTACAGTCATTTATCCACCAATCAGAATTAAGCTCGCGCATGGCAGCGTGCGCGTACGGTAAGCTTACCGTACGCGCTCGGAGCGCGCTTATAGATATATATATATTGATTTAAATGCTATTTTCTCAGCAAATACTGAACACATTTACACCAGACCTACAAAAGGCACATCCCTGACCTGAGGACTATCTCTCTGCCAAATTTCAAGTAATTCTGTTCAGCCGTTCGGGCTGTAGCTTGGACTAAACGTCCTATGGAAAAATGCATGGGGAAAACACGTTTTGGGACCCCCCCTTTTTCTCAGCCCCCGCTTTACGAATCCCCCCGAGACTTTCAGGGTAGGAGCGGAGCAGAGCGCCCCACCTATTATGAACATTTCGCCAGGATTCGTCAATCTGCGCCAAAGTTATTCAAAATAGAATGTTGCGGATTTCCTATGGAAACACGGTCCTAACTATAACTACCTACTGGCGACCGCCAGTAGGTAATATATATATATATATTCACCGAAAAAACCAAAGGTTACACGTATGATATAGTTAGCAAATAGAATTTTAAAAAACATAGAAACTCACTGAAAAAAACAAAGGTTACGGGTGCATTATAGTTAGGGTCAGATTTCACTTGTATAAAACCAGTGAAATTCAGCAGTTATGGTTACCTGGGCTAACTATAACTTACACTCCAACAATGCACTGCTTATGACCTCAAATGATACATCACTCAGTCATGGTCAGTGACATCACTGATGGCATCTCAAGTGACATCACTGATGACATCACTGATGACATCATCCACAGAACCACTCACAGATCCACTCACTCACCCCTACAACCTCTCATACACCAACTCACACTCCCAGACAACCACTCACATACCCATTCACAGACCCATACAAGTACTCATACAGCCACTTTAAAAAAAAGAATTGTTACAGAGTTTTATATGGCATGAACTTGACCCGAAGGTATGGGGTATCATAGCTCTTTACATAGCACCATTTGAATTACATGAGGACACATTCATTTTTGTTAGGCATGGGGATATTAAGTGATTTGCCCAGAATCACAGGATGTTCAGCATCATTCCGAGACTCGAACCCGGTTCCCCAGATTTTTAAGGCGACCGCCCTAGCTGTTAGGCCAACTCCTCTCCCCACTCATTCCTCCTTAGAGACACTCACACATCCACTCATACAGCCACTCACACAACCAGTCACTCAATCACACATCCACACACTCACCCATGCAGCTACTCACACACAGACCAATTTACCTATACAGACACTCACACACCTACTCCCGCACCCATACAGCCTCTTAACACAGCCACTCTCATTCATAGAAGCACTCACACACCCACACAACCACTTACATACCTATTCACACATTGATACAAGCACTCCTGTATCTGCTCACTCATCCATACACTCATTCACACAGACACTCAAACTCCAATACAACCACTCACTCACCAACATAGTTACACATACACCCACTCACTCACCCACACAGGTACTCAGATACCTACTTTTACACCCATGCAGTCACTCACACACCAAAAAACGACTCACCCACTCACTCAAACACCCATACAACCACTCAAATACCCACTCACATAATCATACAACCACTGACACAGCCACTCAGACACCTACAGACCTAGTCAGAAATCCACTCGCTCACCCATACAGTCACTCATGCATGCACTCACACACCTAGTCACACACTGATATAGACAGTCACACACCCATTCGGATTACACATGTTAGAGATAGTATCACTCATTAGTAGTATAACTAGTATACTAATCTAACTTTTGCAGTAGGTTAGTATATATGTTTAACACCCGTAAACTCTTAAAAACACTTCCATTCACATGATGATGTCATCAATGATGTCATTTGAGAAGTCATGGGGGATGTCACTTGCCCTGTCATGAGTGATGTAATATGTGAGTTCATAAGCAGTGATTGTAGGGGTGTACGTTATAGTTAGCTCAAGTAACTATAATTGCTAAATTTCAATGGTTTTGTACGAGTGAAATCTGAGCCTAACTATAATGTCCCTGTAACCTTTCAGTGTATGCACATTTATGCGTGTGTGTGTGTATATGTTTTCACTCAGACCTTTACCTATTGCTCTATTCGAGTCTGAGTTTGCTTCTACCCACCACAGCATAATACAGTATGGGTTAATGGCATTATCAGCGTCATTCTTTCAGTTGGGGTGAGAGCATTTTGCTTGAGCATATGTTCATATCCATCTAAACAATAGTCCCTGTCATCAGCAGGACTGGCGGGTCAATCACTGTTTTATTTAATGTTTTTTTATTTGTTTTTGCAATGCCTCACTTTTTCCTTTTTTTGGCACATATGCGTGCCACTTTTACGCAGGAACATTTTCACTTTTTGCTACTCTTAAACTGTTAATTCCCATTGCAAATGTTTCAGAACAATGAATATAAATAAAAAAGTGTAAGCTTGTCAAGGCGAGACCTACTTGCTTATGTGACTTTGCAATCTGTACCCATCAATCTAAATTGGGCCTGGGATGTCAATTTGCAAATGTGACGTAAAACAAATGTAAAACGACAGGGCAGTTAGCCTAGGATTGATCTGATTAACACTGCCAGGGTTTCGCCATTCCTATATTCTTACCTAAATAACTAAAATTCCACATTTCAAAATACACTTAAAACGATTGGTAGAGCACGGCTTTTTAAACATGCCCACAACACGTGGGTGCACCGCTGTTTAGGCATCACCGCTCGGTGTTTACTGTTTAATGACGCTTCAGCAGCACGTGTACGTGACATCAGAGTGCGGTGAGGATTATTTTTCCCTTAAATCGGGTTCTGGATATAAGTTTATAGGACAGAACGTATCTATTCAATATTTTGCACCAGCTCGTTAAATAGGATAGTAAGTTGTATGGACAAGCATCAGTTGATTGGCAGTACAGTTTTCAGGGTCGTGTTACAGTTTCCCCCCATCCATCTTACTGCTGTTACCGCCTTTGATTGATCAGATGAAGAAGCTGAGAAGGACAAAGGGGGCCCGGCCACCCGGCGGGATGCACGCTGGGCCCCCCGATGCCCTTCTTGTCTCTCTCGTGTCCTGGGTTCTCCTCCTCCTGCCACTCCCCTGCTGCTCCGCCAGTGCAAACCTGCTTTGAGCCCTGCAGATGTTTCTCCTGGCCCCTTCCAGGGTCCTGGTGGCAAAGGCCTTTCAAAGTGTATTTTTGTTTCCAAATTCCTTTTCGCCCGCCTTCCACCGCCAGGGCATCCTTAGAAAAGGGGCTGCTGGGGTTTTGTTATTGTTATCAGTGAGGGGAGCCAGGGGCTCGCCAGGGATGGTTCCATGTGGAGGTTGCACAGAAGTGAGGATGGTCCCTCCCCGCCCTTTTGTTGATGCGCCTTGAGACAGATGCCTTTATTATCACTCGACCACCCTCCCTAAGCCCCATCTCGTTCCTCCATGCCAACAGATGTATACATCAAACCCGAACTGATAATCCTTCCAGGCCTAAACTTTTCTTCCGAGCCCTACAAGAGGCATGTCACGACGGCCCTTTGAACTATGGGGCCACTTTAGGAAAATGCCCCTAGAGCAGGCTTGCAGGATCCACGTGTAGCACAGTATATGTCCTATGTGCAACGCAAAGTCTCGAGGTAATATCACCCAATCCCGATAACAAACATTCTTCTAACATTGCCTAGAAATATGGCATTTCGCCCGAATCCAATTAGAATGAAATGCAATAACAACGATGCTGCACATTTTTTTAAACATTTTTTTCTGAATTGATTTGTGCTCGGTTCTCAGCAGACTTTTGGGGATGGAAACTCTTCACAGCCCTTTTGTAGTCAAATGTGATAGGAGCACATTTCCCTAGATCAGTGGCAATAGAAGAAATATCCAACAGCACACATTTCTAGTACTACCGCACAATTCATCAATTTGTACATGCATGTTTGCTGGCAGGGTGGCTTAGTGACCTGAATTCTCACTGCTGACAAATGCAGTCTTTGGGAGGTCATGAATTTGAATAATAGCAAGACGCAGCCTTTCATCTTTCCGAGGTCTGTAAATTGAGTAGAATGTATTAAGTATTTTTAACATATGCTATGTGCAGTGCGTAGAAGTGCAATACAAAGCGCTATACCAAAAAAAAGTTATTATTTGTGTACTTCAAATTGACTTTGGCATCAAGTATTTCTTCACAGTTACCAGCAACAAATGGTCCACTTTTCATAAGTGTGTCAATAGGTCATTAACACGCATGGATACAGTTTCTCACTGGATTTACCATAGGTCGTTGGCACAATCAATCAGAATATGACAAACATTGGCAAAGCAATAGGTCTCACATTTGGTACCTGTTGGATTGCCATTGCTTTCTTGGCGACGCTGTATAGTATTGGCATAAAGAGTTGTTTGCCATGCTGTGCAGAATCAGGCAAATGAGAAAAAATAACATAAAAGGTGCGATTACGCAGCTTCGTGCATGGATGATAACGGATGCTTTTGCATGAGTCGCTGTAAATGTTCGCACCTAAGAAATGACACCATTTTTTTTTATTTACTAATCCGAGAGATGGTAAATAAAATAATAGTTGAAGTACAGCAAAATCATTTTTCTGTAGGGTAAGGCAGAAAGGACAGCTAAAATTAGCAGCCAAAGCCCTCCAACCATTCAAATAAGTGAAGATCGTGACAGGAATGGAGAACTGAGTAGGTGGACGGAAAGCAACAGGGAGTGGCAGGGGATGAAAATAAAAATAAAGCCAGTTTGGGGTGGGCGGAGCAGCACACGAAGTAAAGAGCAACACGAGGTGCAGAAGAAAAGTACACAAGGGAGAGACAGCAAGCAGCACATGAGAGAGAAAGCAACAATGATCTCCGGGGCACGCATTTGACACACAGGAGGGAGAGAGCTGAAACATACATGTCCTCTTAAGGAGTGTGTAACCAAAAAAAAAGCTCTTTAAAAGCAAGCAATGGAAGGATCAGGGCTTTAAGTGGACCGGGTCTTGCCGGTGCTGAGACGGGTCCCTATCGGGCTCTCCGTTTTTGCCTTCAAGGTCAGGGAGAAAAAATAAATCTTAACTCTGCAGAAGTACCACCCTTACCTGCCTTTGTTGTAACTTCAGAGCCTCTTTATAGTGCTTTCACAGTCTCACTATTTCAGAACTGAAGCATTTTCAATATTTTATAGAACGAAGCCATAGTTGTTGCTTATTTAGGTAATGGGACTAACAACCATTGACAAAGCCAAAAGTCCTGGCTTTTTGCAGGTGTAATGGTACTTGCTGTATTATATACCTGGATGCAATGACAGAAGTAGCAAAATCCCAGTAGGGCGGCAAACTCAGCTAAGCATTGATTTCAGTTTAGATGCTTTTAAGCCATGCCCTTAATTACATCGGCCACACCCATTTGAGAGACCCCTCAGTTTTTTTCATTCTACTTAAAGCCCTGGAAAGGATACAAGTCAGCCGATCAAAGGGCTGGTAAAGAGGCCGCGTTCCAAGAGAGGAACAAACAGAAGAAAAGGAAAACAAGGCATTAAATAAGAAACAAGAAAATGAGAGTGACAATAAAGCCAACCAATAATAAGCAAATGGGGGGATGTAAGCCCACCGTATCTTTTGGAAAGCCTAGAAAAGTAATTCATGACCAGACCACTTGTGCTGTCTGGTAAACAAGACTGCAAATGGAAGGATGATTTTGTATGGTTCATAATGCCATCATTAAAATACTTTTAGGTGCTTTCAGATATTAAATGATAGGGTGAAACAAAGTCAAACAAAATCATTTTCACAGTATCACACTATAAAGTAGGATATGACCCCAGAAAACCTGAATTTCTGAATTTATTCTGCATCTGTGGACCGGGGAAAAAAGGAACTGAGCTCCAAAATCATCTTGAGAGTCCTCCCTTCAATTGTACAATACTTTCATATTAAGACACACTAAATAGTGCTTTTACTCTGTATTATTATTACTTGTAAAGGGTGGTTGGCAATTAGGTTTGAATCAAAGATGTATAATATATTTATCCATGTGCAAATGCTTAATATGTTTTGCCTATTTATAAATTATTATTTGTGATTCATAATAAAAAGTGTTTATGTTATAAAGTGTAAAAGTGTATGGCTGGTATTCACTTACAATGCTGATTAATGCCAATTTTCTGAACCAATATAGGCTTAAACAATGCACAAACTATATATACTAGCATCAAGAAACATGGAATTTTAGATTTATTTTACCTCTATTTTTTGGAAAATCTGTATGTCTTTCACAAACTGTACCATTAATATTCACCTTCTGAAAAGTATAGGGAAAATTTGAAGAGTTTATTAAACTTGAAAACAAATTATTAAAATATTTGTATGTTACATATTAATGTAAATGAATGCTTTATAGTTATTGTAAATGTCCGATAAAATGTTCCAACACTATTAACTTAATTGTGAATTAAATATATAAATAATTTAAATATATTAACCCTTTCGATGCCCATGATGGAATGGTTACCTCATGAGCACCAGTGCTTGTGTGCTCATTACAGAACCATTACGACATGTGCACAGGTGCACTGAATCCCTCTGCTGCAAACAGCAGAGGGATTTCCTTTTTTTTGGGCCTCGGGAGGTGGGGAAGAGCTTCCTCAACCTCCTGAGGCATTTTTTTCTTTTTCAATGTAATGACGATCGCGTGCATGGCGCTCTGACGTCATCACATTGAAATTAAAACTGAAACTTATTTTCAGTCTCACTGTTTCGGTGCTCGTGGGGCTTTCTCAGCCCCGAGCACCAAAACACACAGGAGAGGTATCATTGAAAAGGGGAGAATCTCCCCTTTCCAATGGCACCCTCCCTAGTTGATCCCTGCTTGAGGATCGCCCCAGGAGGGTAATCCCCAAGCAGGGATCCACCCACGAGGCACCTGGGAAGGTGGATCGGTCCCATAGGGCAAGGGTCTTTGATCCCCCATTTCTAATCTGGGGCAGGTGGGGGAAGTACACCCAATCTGCCCCCCCCCGGGGAACAGAAAGCACCCTTGACAACAGGGATTAGGATTTTTTATACATAGGGGTGGAGGTTGCCCAGAATGAGCATACCAATGCCCCCACCCCCCCAAAAGTTGAGACAGTCTTTGTGCCTTCCTGGGAGCCAGATGGGGACAATAGCCCCATAACTGCCCCCTGGAGGGGCAGAAAGTTCACTAGGCAACAGGGATTATGTTTTTTCAAAGTTCAAAAGTAGAGGCTGCTCAAAATGGGCATGCCAATGCCCCCCAATAATGCCACAATCTTTCTTCCCCCAGGCGCAGTTGTGAACAATAGCCTCTGATCTGCCCCCAGGGGGCAGAAGGCCCACTAGGCATCAGGGTCTATTATTATTTTTTTACATAGGGGTGGGAGCTGCCCAGAATGAGCATACCAATGCCCTCACCCCAACAAAATTGCAACAGTATTTCTGCCCCCCCAGGAAGCAGATGGAGCAATGGCCCCTTAACTGCCCACCGGGGTAGGGGGAGGGCAGAAAACCCACTAGGCACCCGGGATTTTATTTTCTTTTTTTTCAAAGTTCAGAGTTTCAGGGGTGGGGGCTTCCCAGAATGGGCATGCTAATGCCCCACCCCACCCAAACAATGCAATAGTCTTTCTGACCCCCCAGGAGCCATTTGAGATGTCATCAGTGATATCACTGAGCATGTCATGAGTGATGTAATATGTGAGGTCATAAGCAGTGCAATGCAGGGGCACAAGTTATAGTTAGCTATCTATAACTGCTGAAATTCACTGGTTTTGTACGAGTGAAACTTGAGCCTAACTATAACGTCTCTGTTAACTTTCATTCAGTGAATTTTCATACATACATATATATATATATATATATATATATATATATATATATATATATATATATATATATATATATATTCAGTGAAAAAACCATAGGTTTCACACATGTTATAGTTAGCTGGACATTTTACTCGTAAAAAACCAATGAAATTGCCCCGTTATAGTTAGTTCAGCTAACTATAACTCGCGCGCCCGCAATGCACTGCTGATGACGTCACATATTACATCACTCATGGCATGGTCAGTGACATCACTCATGACATCACTGATGACATCTCAAATGACATCACTGATGACATCACTGATGACATCATCCAGTGAATGTGGGTTTTTCTGAAAATTAAATATGTTTTATATATGTATATCTCAAGGTCGATGGAAGAATAAATGGGTATATAAGTGTCTAAATGGATGATTTGTTTTTGAAAAATTGATTGTGTAACTGACTGATTAAGTGTATCTCTCACTTTGTGTATAAGTGGCTGCATGGGTTGGTGAGTAGCTACATGGGTGTCTATATAGGTTATTAGTTGTTTTTTTGAGTATCAGTCTGAGTGTCTGCATGGTACGGTGGGGGGTATTACGTAGTGCATAGATGCATGAATGAGTGACTCACTGTTTGTATGTGTTGAAGACAGCATGTGTGCAGGACTGTATGGGTGGATGAGTGTGTGTATGGGTGTGTTAGTGAGTGAATGACTGTCTCAATAGTGTCTTCAGGAGTAACTACATATGTTTTAAACTAGTATATGTGAGTATTGGTGTATATATGTGAGTATATATGAGAGGGAGAGATTGAAAGAGTTCCTGTATGAATAAGTATGTGTTTCTATAAGTGATTTTTTTAAAGACTAAGTATGTGTAAGTTTCCGTAGAAGTAAGTATGGTGGTGTGTGTATTACTGTATATGCAAGTAAATGTATGTTTTATTCTTTTTTAGCATGAGTGACTATGTGTGTGAGTAACTCTATGGATGAGTGGCATTGTGTAACAGGATGTATAGATGTATGAGTACATATGATGAGTGAGTATATGTATGAGTGACTGTGTAGGACTGTTGGTGAATGAGTGGATGTGTATGTGGATCTTTAAATTACTGATGAGGTTGTTGTAACTGGTATTGGTATGTCCATTGTTTTGAAATTTTTAGTCTCTATTTTTGAATGTGTGTATCAAAGATTATATTAAGGTGAGAGGAGGTCTGCCACTCTATCACAAGGATGATGTCATCAGTGATGTCATCAGTGATGTCATTTGAGATGTCATCAGTGATGTCATGAGTGATGTCACTGACCATGCCATGAGTGATGTAATATGTGACGTCATCAGCAGTGCATTGCGGGCGCGCGAGTTATAGTTAGCTGAACTAACTATAACGGGGCAATTTCATTGGTTTTTTACGAGTAAAATGTCCAGCTAACTATAACATGTGTGAAACCTATGGTTTTTTCACTGAATTTCTAAGGTTTTTTAAATGCTAATTCCTAACTATAACGTGTGTGAAACCTATGGTTTTTTCACTGAATTTCTAAGGTTTTTTAAATGCTAATTCCTAACTATAACGTGTGTGAAACCTATGGTTTTTTCAGTGAATTTCTAAGGTTTTTTAAATGCTAATTCCTAACTATAACGTGTGTGAAACCTATGGTTTTTTCAGTGAATTTGCAAGGTTTTTTAAATGCTAATTTTTTTTTTTTTTCTTCATTTTTTTCAAACATATTTTTAATTTAATTTTTTACCTTTTATAAAGACTATGCTTCATTTTTTAAAATCATTAAATATTTATTTTCTATAAATTTTTTTAAATAAACAAGTAAAATTTATTTCTAGATTTTTTTTTTTTTTTTTTTTTTTTTTTATAGTACGCGTACCGTAAGCTCACGGTAAGCGTACGGTTTACGCAACGTCCGTAATCTATCTACGCTGCTTGCGTATAGTTACGTACTTTGCGTAGCGCGCGTACTGCGCGTGGGACGCGTGCGCGCTTACGCAACACGCGCACGTTACGCGGAAGTGCCGGGAAATGACTGTTATGCGCATGCGCGCAAGCGCGTGTCTTTTTTACGCGCACGCGTACTTTTTGCCGTAAGCGCACCGTAAGCGTACCGTAAGCGTACGGTAGGTCATGTGATCATGAAACACAACTTTTGATTGGTTGAAACTACTTTCAGTTCTAGAACTCTCCTACACCACACCCATTCCCCTCATTTCTGCTTGTGATCCCTTGGGAGAAGGAGCTGGTTTGTCTTTGGGATACGATGGCAGAACAGCAGAGCTCTTCTGAGAGTGAGGCTAGCACCAGCAGCACTGTCTTGAGGCAGAGAGCGAGGAAAGTAAAGCCTTCTTATGTTTGGGATTATTTTACTTTTCCAGAAGGCCAGCAAAAGGTGAATGCACCCTTAGTTACTTGCAAGCTGTGTAAGCGTGTACTTTCTAGAGGTAATCCTGACAGGAAGTATTCCTTTGGGAATCACACCATGATGAGGCACCTCAAGGATGTACACAAAAGGACACCTTTGCACAACTGTTTACACTTTTCCCTAAAACTGCCTTTGTGTTTTCCAACATATGCCAAAGGCAAAAATGGAACTGGTCCAATCATTTCTGTCCACAGATTGACAAAGCAAGAAAGCACGTCAACAAATCTGTTTCTGCTTTCCTCCGTGACTATGGTATGGGTGCCATTTACCACAACAACTTGCGTTACGACATGCAAGACATTTATAGAGGAGATGGTGTGCACTTCAATGATGAAGGGAACAGAGTCTTCCTCTTGAACCTTAGACTCTGCATCGGTACTTACTTGTAGGTACCACTAAAAAAATGACTCCATAAACACAACAGCTCTTTTTAGAGCTCCCTAATTTCTAAACTCTTAAATCTGATTTTCATTTATTTTTTTTTATTTTTTTTACCGTACGCTTACCGTGAGCTTACCGTACGCGTACCCCGTGATTTTTTTTAAAATCAATAAATGTTTTTTTTGTACTTTTCTGTCCTTCTTTGACCCCCTTACAATTGTTAGGGGGTCTGTAACTCTCCTCATTGCCCCCTTTCCTTGTTTTCACTCTTTTTTTTCAGAGTGAAATACACAAAATGGCGGCCGCCGCTTCCTGGTTTCGGCCGATTCGAATGTTTACTAAGATCTAAGAGCCAATCAGAATCGCGCTCGCGCACGCCACCGTACGCTTACCGTAAGCGTACGGTAAGCGTACCGTAAGCTGGCTCAGATATATATATTGATTTAAAGGCTATTTTCTCAAAATCTACTGAACTGATTTACACCAAACCTACAAAAGGCACTTCCTTGACCTACGGACTACCTCTCTGCCAAATTTCTAGTAATTCTGTTCAGCCGTTCGGGCTGTAGGTCGTTCTAAAGGTCCTATGGAAAAATGCATGGGAAAAACGCGTTTTGGGACCCCCCTTTTATCTCAGCCCCCGCTTGACGGATCCCCCCGAGACTTTCAGGGTAGGAGCGGACCGTAGCGCCCCACCTATTTTGAAAAATTCGCGAGGATTCGTCGACCGGCGCCAAAGTTATTCAAAATAGAATGTTGAGGTTTTCCTATGGAAACGTGGTCCTAACTATAACTACCTACTGGCGACCGCCAGTAGGTAATACATATATATATATATATATATATATATATTCACTGAAAAAACCAAAGGTTGCAGTGGCGTTATAGTTAGGAATTGGCATTTAAAAAACCTTAGAAATTCACTGAAAAAACCATAGGTTTCAGGGGTGTTATAGTTAGCTGGACATTTCCCTCGTACAAAACCCTAGAAATTCCCCTGTTATAGTTAGTTCAGCTAACTATAACTTGCGCCCCCGCAATGCACTGCTGATGACATCACATATTACATCACTCATGACATGGTCAGTGACATCACTGATGACATCACTGATGACATCTCAAATGACATCACTGATGACATCACTGATGACATCATCCATGTGATAAATTAGTGCATCTTCTCACACCCTAATTTAACCTTTGATACACCGACTCAAAATTTCAGGCGCCCATTTTGAAAACCATAGATACTCCAATACCAATAACTACATACCCACTCATTAACTCTTAGGTCTACATACACCTCCACTCACTCACCTGTACAGTCACTCATACTTACAGTCACTCCGTACAAGACTATCATATGCATTTATACACCTATATAGACACTCACACACCACCAATCATCCATTGAGGCACTGACACACCTAGTCAGTCGTGCAAGTAATTAAACACAGTCGGATTTACTCACCTATACAGTTAAACACACTCAAGTTCACTTACTCATAAAAATAGTACCACATTCTTACGCTCTTATACAATCATTGATACAAGCACACACTCATCCATACAGCCACTCTCACAATCACACACTCTCACATATACCCACTTATATACTCTTACACGCATATATACTGCCTTTCACATATGTAGTTAGTCACACATGTACCACTGAGATATACATTCAATCCCTAACACACTCATACATACACTCACCCAACCATACAGTTCATCACAGATGCACTCTTTAAACCATGCACCCATAGAATCACCCACTCACACATCTATGCATAGAGTCACACACACCCTACCCACACAAACACTCAGGCACCCATACAGATACTCAGACAACCAATCAATAACCCATAAAGACACTCATATAGCTATTCACAAAACCATGCAGCCACTTATACACCTACACACAGACACATACAGACATTCACACAGTTTAGTCACTAGTCTGCAGTAAGATACATTTAATGACTCACTTATAGCGTCAGTTACGCACCTAGAAAATCATCCATTCACACACTTGTACACCCACTCATTCTTCCACGGGCCTTTCACTATAAATATATAAAACATATTTAAACTTTACAGAAACACACAGTCACTGGATGACGTCATCAGTGATGTCATCAGTGATGTCATTTGAGATGTCATCAGTGATGTCATCAGTGATGTCACTGACCATGTCATGAGTGATGTAATATGTGACGTCATCAGCAGTGCATTGCGGGGGCGCGAGTTATAGTTAGCTGAACTAACTATAACAGGGGAATTTCTAGGGTTTTGTACGAGGGAAATGTCCAGCTAACTATAACGCCCCTGAAACCTATGGTTTTTTCAGTTAATTTCTAAGGTTTTTTAAATGCCAATTCCTAACTATAACACCCCTGAAACCTTTGGTTTTTTAACTGAATTTCAAAGGTTTTTTAAATGCCAATTCCTAACTATAATGTGCATGAAACCTATGGTTTTTTCAGTGAATATATATATATAGATATATAAAATATATATATATATATATTACTTACTGGTGTTTTCCAATAGGTAGTTATAGTTAGGAACTTGTTTCTATTCAAAAAGCGTTTTTTCTTTTGCTAATATCTTTGGCGCTGTTTGATGATACTCCACGAAATTTTCTAAACTAATGGTTCACTCAGTTCAGCTCCTGTCTTGAAAGTTTCAGGGTGATTTGTCTAGTGGGGGCCAAGAAAAAAGGGGGTCCCAAAACATGTTTTCTCCATGTTAATTTTCATAGGCACTTTAGACATGGCTACAGCCCGAACTGCTGAACGGAATTACACCAAATTTGGCAAAAAGGTAGCTCTTGGTTCAGAAAGCAACGTTTAAAAAAAAAAAAAATCATGTAAATCCATTCAGTAGTTCCTGAAAAATTAAAAAAATACAGATGTCTGAGGGCCAAGGAGGATTCGTGAACCCTCTCGAGCACGAGCGTCATTCTGATTGGCTGCCAACACTCCAAACCAAAATGTGTGGGCAGCCATCTTGTGACTCGGTAGAATCGAGTCACAAGAACACAGTAAAAAAAAGAGAAAAAACAAGAAAAGGGGGCAGGGTAGAAATACCCTGACCCCCTAGGCCTGCTCAGGGGGTCCCTGTTGGCCAAAAAAAGCATTACATTTTTATATTTTTGGCCAAATTCGTGCTGGGTGAGCGAATACGTCCGAAATATTTTTTTTTAAATGAAGCGCGGGCTCCCATTCTTTGCTTTTTTGAGCCCCTGGGTGGGCCAGGTCCCGGGGGCAATGAGGAAATTATATGTGGGGGCCCGCCACCTTCCTCACTTGGCCTTTTCAAAAAAATTTATGGGGGGCTCCTCCCCCATGCTGCCCCGGGGACCACCACCTTACTGGGGCTACATGATTCGAATGCGGGGGCTACAAGGCCCCCCCGCATCCCCTGGGACCACCACCTCCCCGGGGCCCCCCAAACAAAGTGTGGGGGCGCTCGAGCCTCCCTACACTGCCCCAGGGACCACCACCACCCCCACCACAGAGCTTTAATCAGTTGGGAGGGGGCCACATGGCCCACCTCATGGCGCCCTAGATGGCACTGGGGACCGCCACCCCCCCTCCTGCAATGTCCCGGGGTGCCAAGCCCTGGGAAATTGGCGTTTGATATGGCAGGGCGGAAGCACGGCTCCCGCCGTGCCATAGCAAACACTGCTTTGCTTCTTGGAAGCAAGAGCAGGAAACCTGCTCTCGCTTCAAGAAGCAAAGCAGAATTGCTTTTGTGCAAAGGAAGCGCTCCTAGCCCAAAAGCAACGCAGGCTCCACAGGAGGCGGGGAGCTGGCCGGGTCTGTGGGGCATTGGGGCTCTCTCCGTGGTCCCCAACGTGAGGGCCAACCTCGTGGGATTGGGTCCACAGGGCCAATAGTGGCCCAGTAAAAAGGATGGCCAACTCGGCCCCCTCCCTAAATTGCAAAAAAAGAAAGAACGAGGCAAAGCCTTGGGAGATGGGGTCCCCGGGGCCCAATAATGGCCTCAGGAGGGTAACCGCGCAGCCCCCCTCCTTAAAAATAATCAAAAAAAATAATATGTGGCCATGCCACGTGGGATGGGGTCCCCAGGGCCCAAAAATAATAAAGGGAAGGGGGCCACACAGCCCCCCTTCCAAACAGCAAATTAAGAAAAAAGCCTGCATCTCACTGGAGGCCACGTCCCCTCCCTGCACCAGTGTGCAAACAGCCCTCCTGGCATGTTCTGGATTGGGGGATTAGGCCACCTTGAATGCTAACGGTCCTTAGGGGCCAACTAGATCACCAGGTACCTCCAGTAATCCCCACACAGTGGGATTGCTGAGAGGTGGTCCGAGCCCATGCCCCTTTTTTACACCACTCTACAAACGTGCCTCTTGGTGCACTGCTGGTGGGGGCGATGAAGTCCAATGTGTCCTGGGGACCTCAGGACTAAAGTGGACTTCATCCCCTGAGCAGCGGTGCGCCAGGAGACACGTTTGCAGAGTGGTGTAAAAAGGCGGCATGGCCTTGGACCACTCTCAGCAATCCAGCTGTGTGGGGCTTACTAGAGATAACAGGAGGGCTAGTTGGCTCCCAGGGACCCTCAGGTAAGAAAAGAATATATGTTATATGTCTAAACCCGTCCCTCAAATAAAAAATTGTGCTATACTTGAACAGAATGCACACATCAAAACATTGTGCATGAACCCACTATATCTTTGCACATCATTTAACTTCCAATGAAAAATGTGAGTTTGTAGGACCATTCTGTGTGAAATATTTTCTTACCACTTATCTTATTTACTTATCACTTTGTTACAAAAGAAAGGTATGGGTTTTCCGATGCTGACCAATAACTCAAAAGACTTGGAGCATTGGTGTAACTTTGGTGCTTCCTTGTGGCCCCTCCTGTGCTTGCCTAAACCCCAGGGCTTGTGCCCTGATACCGCAGGTACTTACCTGCAACCAGCACCTCTCGTGGGCTCCCCCACTATCCTTTGACTAACATTTGGCCCAGTGACCTCTGCACCCAGCCGCCCAAGTGCCGCAGGTGGTGCAGTACCTACTTTTATCTAAACCTTGCCCAGTGTTGGTCTAACAACCCAAAGACTGTTTGTAAAACTCGAGTACTTACCTGTAAATGTGCATAACTGTTTCCTCCCATAGGATTGCATTGCATTTCTTGTTATTGCACTGTCTATCTTCTACATTGCTAAATTAATGCTACTGTTTATTTGACACCACAAAGTATTTTCAGTATCACTGTAAAGTATTTTCATTGCTTTTGCAAACACATTCTTCTGTAAAAAGTATTGCTATTTTAAAACTGGTACTTACCTGCAACTGAGTTTCTCTTGGATCTAGAAATAAAATTAACAAAGTAATATTTGTATACAACTCAGTTGATCTTGGATTCAGTCTTTGAGTGTGTGTAATCATTTCTTGCCTGAGTGCGTACAACAAATGCTTAACATAGTGTCTTGATAAGTCTGACTTCTCAACCACACTACCACAAAACAGAGTAAATATTATCTACTTTAACCTCCGTAAAGTCTCTGAGGATCCACTGGACTCTGTGCACAGAATACCTCACTTTGGTAAGGTACATACAGAGCCAGCTTCCTACATAGGGTACTGGCAGAAATAAGTGATATGTACGTTTTAATAGAGGAAGGTACACCTTTAAGTTTTCTTTACTAAGAGTTTCCAACGGTTGAGAGGTAAGAAATGAGTAAAGGATCACGGGTGGAAAGGGCACTTCCTATATGATGCACATTGCAGTTGCTCTCTCTTCCCATTTTTAGGTTGCACCTACAGACAGCTTTTAGCTGTCTGTTGCTGAAGACCAATTTTGGGCAATGCCAATAGTTACAGAGGGCTTTGTATCAGGGCACTACTCAACATTGGTAGTCTTTCTTGTCAATCACATTTGTATGCCTCTTATTTTTCTTATTCAATGGCTTTTCTATTTCTTGTGCCTACCCTCGAGCATAGCTTCATTACCACCCCACCTTTTGATTGGATAACTTAAATCCTTCCACAGTACCACATCAGGGAACTACATTTTCATTTTGCTTCCAGCACATGAGGGTGCATGTGTTTGATTGCTCCCCATGTCCTGATTCCCTCTCACATCCCTGCCCCCAGTGCTCTCTGTGTTTCTCCCTCCTGAGGTGGTCTGTTGCTTCCCTTATCTATCCTGTCTCTGCCTTCTTTGATCTGGCCTTTGAAACAGTTTACAGTGTCTCATCAGACTATTGTATTTTATAAACAAATAATACATAATATACCTACTTAGATGGGCTTTTGGTCAGCAGCCTTCATCTATTGGTCTGTTAAATTGTTAACCACATTTTGATTCCGCCCATCTCAGCATACAACATGGTACAGTGGGGCAGCCGATGTTACCCATTGGCTTCCCTCACTTTGAGTGACTGCACAGTGCCTGTGAACATAATTCCCTTTTACCTAAAAAGTGTGATTTTTTAAAATGTTATTTATTGTGTATATTAACTTTGTATACCAGTGGGCATATTTACAAGGCCCTTGCGCCACTTTTGCGTCACTTTTCTCATGTTAAAAATGGCGCAAAAGTGGCGCAAGGGCCTTGTAAATCTGTCCCCAACTTTTTATTTTTACTGCACTTTGGGTGCCTATTTAATTTTTAAAGTTATCATGTGTTTAGGCAGCATTTTAGCATTGTAGCTGCCAGCAATTTCAGTGCTTTATTGTGTGGTAATTCATTTTTGAATTTTTGTCTCCTTCACAAATAACAATAATAATAAAATGCATGGCTAAACTAAATCTGTATCATTTATCCATTTTGGAACAGCAAATTAAAACAACACAAAATCTCCAGTGCATGTTTGGTGTCAAATGCTCACGTATTCAGTGTCACCGAGGGTCCATGAAGCGTCATGACACATGTGACATATGTGTGATAACGCATGTGTTTGTATACATCATGGAGCTTTTTTTGCTGATGCAGAACAGCATCGGCAAAAACCAAGAATTGGATAATGTCATTAAAAGGCGAAACCTACGGCGTTGACAATGCTTGTCTTAATACATCATTACTCTTGATTTGCTTGTATTCAAAAGTACATTCAAAGCATTTTAAGAAATGACTCTAAAAAGCCTGCAACATAACACAATTAAGAACATTTGAGAGACTATAGTTTTTGGTTTTAAATGGCACATGGCCATCTCAACCCCTTTTTTGTCTAAATGAAGGAAAAAAAGTGACCATTCCTATCTATGACTCAATCTCTTTTGTGTTTTTTATTCTCGCTGTATCTCTCTAACTCTCCCTCGCCATCACACACATATACACTTTCTCTCGCACATTTCTCTTGCATATTGCACTTAAACAGTACTTTAATGGCAGGAGTTATGGTCGTCAAACTGTTGCGAAACCTTTTCAGAGTCATAATTGGCCTTTTTAAAAGCTGGTCATTTACTCGAGAAGGCTTCTTCCTCGGCTTTCAGAAAATTCAGATTTTCATGAAATCCTCAAAGAATCAAATAAATTCTGCTGGAAATCTGTGACAGTTGTGTATTCTCAGGAGAATCACAAACGTGAAAATTAATGCATGTAGAAATGGTCAGGTTTGCATTTTTGCTTACAGAAATAGCAAATCAAAAGAGCAATTGTATATTGTAATTTTTTGTTTGTCCACTGAGGATTTTTTCCCATGTATGAAAACCAATTTCCATATTCTCCCTTCTATTTTGGAGGTGTTCTCTCTTCATTGCCATCCTAAAAACAGATGTCCATTTCTGGATGCATTATATGGTTATCGTACATTTTTTTGTGGTGTTAGGTGTTATTCCCAGGTGGATATATTTAGTTCTGTTTTCCACTTTTGCTAGTTGAGATTTCATATGGAAACTCATAAATTTGGTTTTTGATTTTTTTTATTGCGAGTCTCCGTATGTTGCAGTAACTTAGTAGTGCTTTGAGACATTGTCACAGGCCATTGTTTAAGAGATGTGACACAGGTAGTTGTTTAAAGAGGTCACTTTTTGTGCCCCATATTTACAAGGACACAAAAGGTCACCCTGCGTGTCTTTTCCTGTCTCGTAAATACAGCCCCTTTACACACAGCACTTTGCGTGAAAGGGGCGTTCTATGGGTGTTGCTGTGGGTGTTCCCACACAACACTCATGGATCCTAACACATTTCCAGATTTACGCGAAATCGTGAACCTGGAAATGCGTCTGAATGCTACGCCTCCCCAGGGGCGGCATAGGGAGGCACAACGAAGAGAAATGTATTAATTTGTCCTTGTTTTTATTCTCTTTCTATGCATGATGCATTCTGCAGCACACATAGAACGAGGAAATCAGCACTTGTGATTGTTTATGTGCTGGAAGGGACACTTTCCTGCACATAAACAATAATTTAAAAAAGATGGCGTATTGCAACTTTTATGTGTGCTAATGCTGCACACATGGAAGTTTCAACACCATTTCAGATTTTTTATGTGCAGGAAGAGACACCTTCCTAGACATAAACAATCATCCCTGTGACACAGGCATCCTTATACCATGGTGCAAGGGTGCCTGCGTCGATGCCTGGCAGTTAAGTGTGCGCCAGCGCAGGAGAGAGCAAAGGGATACGTCATATCATTGTAGATATGACGCATCCCTGTGCTTCAGAATTAATGCACTGCGGCGCAGCCAAATGGCGTGTGGCACCGCGTTGCATTAATTCTTTGTAAGTAAGGCCCTGAATTTTTAAGTTTCATTTGTCATTACATTCTGTCATGGTGTACATACCTTTTATCATATGATATGATGTTCTTCCTTGCTTTACCATTTTCCATGACTTATAGGAAAGGTCTGGTGTGCTAAACTAAGTTGAAAACATTTTAGAAGTTGACAAAGCACATGAAAGAGCACAGCTACCTTATTTTGTGGAAATGTTCAGGGCCTGAATCAGAAAGCTAAATCTATGTGTGGACATTTTCCGCACTCATAAGTTTCGGCTTATGACTGGGTGTAGATCTCTAACATGGTATTAAACAATTCGGAATGGAAATCTACACCCAATAGTAGAAGATAGAAGTCTCCTTCGACTTATAATATAAAGTACAACCATATTTTTGACCTACCAGATTTCTGATCTGCACCTACAGGCGGGGTTATCTGCAGTGCAATGGAAAACTGAGACTGAAAAAGTATTGGCTAACAGCAGTCACATTATATCAAACACACAACTGGCTCACATTGATCAAGCAAACAAATACATACAGCTCACACCCTTGACTCTACTCTCCTCCCCTTAAACTGTATGACTTTCATGGCACTGCACTACAGCTGCAGGATCCAAAATTCGGCCAGTCTCTCTAATAAAGAAGAGAAACTTCACTGAGGAGAAGCAGACCTTGTAGTAACCTTTGTTGCAGATCTTGGGACTGTATAGTCTGCTTCTATACACTCTCAGTGGAGTGGAGAAGGTGGCTGTCTGACAGGTGCTGACAGACTCTGTCAATTCATTGAGGGTGAAAGTTCACACCATAAGGGACATAAAAAGTACCAGGACTAGAACAGAAAGGTGAAGGAAAAGTTCTGCAGGATTCAGGAGACAAAAGCTCTTCCAGGAGCCAGATTTGGATCCTGTTTCCATTTCACCCCGCTCAGTGAAGGTATAAATGGTATAATGTATTTATTGTTCAGTTAGTTAAAACCATATCAATATTACATACACTATTTAGAAAAGGAGAAATTGCATAAAAGTTACATTATTCTAAAAAACATCATAAAATATATATAATTGTAAAAGTATTCTTCATGTTTTATCACGTAAAAAACGTAATCAATTTACAGTTCATTTGGGGGGTCGGTGGAGTCCAGTCCTCTTATAATAGCTGTTCTACATGACTTTATGCCTCTGTCCAAGAATGCTCTCCGTAAAAATGTACTTCGTTCTGGTTGCAGTATTTTACAGTGGCATACCAGGTTAACTAAATTCTCCTTTTTAGAACCACAATGCCGGCAATTTTCGTTTTCCTTATGCATCCAATGCGGGGCGTCTGCAAGAGTAGGGAACCGCAGTGTTATTAATTTTCTTTTAACGTAGATAGATAAAGTGGAGTATTGATCACTGTCCGATAATGAGTTCTTTTAGCAAAAATATCTTTATCAACCAGCAACAAATGGAACTTTGCAGCCTTGTTTAATGTCAATTTGAAGGTTTGGTAGGGTATATTTTTATTCCAAAGATCTTCAGTGCAGGTAATCTTTAGCGCGAGTTCCAAAAATGTATAGGCTGGCGAGTGTTTATCCAGTTCCATTTCCTGCCATAATGATTCATTAAGACTATTTTCCTCTACATTCTGTTTTATCTGATACCATACTTTTATGTATGTGTAAAGTCTGCCCAGTGCCTCGTTCAGTAACCCGAATTCTAAGCGCATCTGTGATGGTGAAGCAGTCTTTGGAAGCTTTTGTACCTTTTTGTAAATACTCGTTATTAGTTTGTTTAGGATTTCTGTGTCTTTCCCATGCATTGCAGCGCTAGTGTATGATAGTGTTGGCAGTGCTTTAGCAGAGATCGTCATCAATAATGGTCCTAAGGAAGAACCCTCCAGTTTCTTTGCAAGTGCTTTTAGGGCAAATGTTAGGGCCCCTGCTCGCTGCGTCATGTATTTTTTCTGGTCTCGAAATAATAATTTGTTGTCAACATAAAATCCCAAATATTTGTAGCATGATACAGTCTCCAGCAAATTACAGTTCAGTCTAATCTTGTGTTCGATATGTAATGAGCATAGTTTTTGTTTTTGAAAAATGTAGTTCCAGTTTATTAACAGACAGAAAATCAGAAAGTTAATTTAGTAGTCTTGTTAGGCCTACCTTAGTCAAGCTTAACAGAACAATATCATCTGCATAGGCTAGAGTAGACAATTGTAGTTTTCGCAACTTTGGTGAATGAGAGTTAATTCCATCAAGCTTTCTCGAAAGGTCTGAGATAAATAAATTAAATAGGTGCGGAGCCAGTACGCACCCCTGTTTACATCCCATGTTGGTGTATACTTTTCTGGATATTCTAGCTCCATTTCCGAGCTTCACGTGTACCCAGGTATCTATATAAAACAGCAATAGACCCTTCAATATTCTCTCTGGGGTATTCCAGGATTTTAATTTAGACCACATGAGATTCCGGTGTACGCTGTCAAAGGCAGCTTTTAAGTCTATATAAAACAGGTGAAGATCCTGTTTTCTGCTTTTGCATCTTTCAGCAATCAGTGAAATGGACAGGATATTTGTGATAGTTCCGATGCCCTTTCTAAATCCTGTTTCATTTTTTGGTATCAAGTTACATTCTCTTGACCAGTCAGCTAGATCTTTAAGGAGCAATGAGGCAAAATATTTGGCTTCAACGTCCTGTAAGGCAATTAGCCTATAATGTTTTGGACTGGATCTGTCGCCTCCTTTGAAGATAGGGGTGATAATTGATCCCTGCCAACTTTCTGGGACTCAATTATCAATTTCTACGTCAGTATAAAGTTTCTCTAAAACCGAGCTCCAATACTCCGAGTCATGTTTAAAAGTAGCTTGCGGAATGCTGTTCGGGCTAGGGGCTCCGTCACTTTTGCCTTTCTTTATTATGTTTGTTATTTCTTCTGTTGTGTAAATCGAGTGCATTGTCTGTGACATCAGTTCATTCTCGATAGTCCACGTCACAGTCGACAATTGGCAAGCGTCCACACCTTGGAATTGTTTTTCTTTAAATGTTTCGCTGAGGAAATTAACCCAGTCCTGCTCTTCTATGTACGATGTTAAGGCGTTTCGAGGTCTCGACAGGTTTATTGTCTGCCAACATTTATTCAGATTTGAGTGTCTTACATTATAGATTAGTTTAGACCAGAAACTCTCAGCTTTCGCTTTTTTAAATTCCCATATTTTCTTTTTGAACTGTTTTCTCAGTTGTTGAAATGTTTTCCAACATAACCCTTTTGATTTGTCCAATCGCAGTTTCCTTTGTGCTTTTCTTAGTTCTCTCTTTAGCATTTGCAGATCATTTGGTAGATTTTTTTGTCTGATCATATCTTTTAACCCTAATTTCTGGGTCTTTCATTATTTTTGCTATTTTCTTTAAAAATTGCGACCAAGCATGTATTCTGTTCGTGGGTTCTGTTGTTTGCTCTGCCAGGAGACCCTTTATTGGTAAAAACAAATCTGTTTAATTTGTGTTGGTCCATTTCGGACGTTTAAGATTGATTGAGGTAATTTCGCCCTCTGGGGCATTTGTCAGATGATATCTTGGTGTGTTTAAATTAAAGGTGACACGCTGTATGGAGTGATCACTCAAGGTAGTGTACTCTGTGTAGAATCGAGCTAATGTTGGCAATAGAGGAAGGGTTATAAGTGTAAAATCTAACGTTGAATGCACCCTTGGACCATAATATGTTTTTTTCCGGTGGGCGATCTTCGTCTGTTCTTCCATTAACGACCCGCATGCCTTGATATTTAAGGTCTGTTACTAGTTGCTAATCAATGCGGTCCACGCAATAAATCCCTGCATGATGTTGCTGTGGAACAGACCAAAACGAGGTATCTGCTGTTAAAATTTCATCTTTGTTTGGTGTAAATATCAAATTGGAATTAAAATCTCCTATAAATTCCAGGTTGGCTCGCTACAGCGTAGTCTTGATATTCTTTTAATTAAAGGAGCATTTTTCTCGTTTTTATTTGAGCTTTCGGTTGTGTATAGTAATTAATTAGTAGCGTTGTTTTACCAGTACTGGAGTGGTGATCTGAGAATTTTAAAATTTGTATACTGGGATCCGGAGATTTCAACTGTTCCGTTATTATTTTTATAGCTGTCGATACATATACTATCAATCCTCCTAGTGCGCAACCATAATGCTTGCATTTTTCCGCGGCTACTGTATAGTGGGTATAACCCACTATCAGAATTTCTTCCTGCGACCAAGTTTCCTCTAGGGTTATTATATCGCAATCTGCCCACTCCTTAAGTGGAAGGCCTTCGTCAAGTAGTCGCCTGGCTCCAGCTATGTTCCAAGATAGTATGTGTATTGCATTTGTTTTAGAGGTAGTAACCGCAGTTCTCTTATGTCAGACACTACATTTGTTGTTCAATATGCTGGGTAGCCAGTTCCATTGATCTTTATTTAGTTCAGTCTCCCCATGTGTTCCTTTTTCTGATCCCTCTGGGGTCTGGGCTATTTCACCCCTGCACTTTGCATTACACCTGTGCAGGGAGTACCTTATGATTTGTTATCCTATTTGTGTCCTGCTTTTCAAATTCTTTCAGTGGGAATGGATAGCGAGGACTTACTGGTGCTATTAATTGAATTCCCCAGGCAGAAAATTGATCAGAGCTGCTTAGTATTAGCTGTGCTAACTCCAGTATCTGCCAAGTATTTAATGTTCATTCTTTTATTGTATTATTTTCTCCTGGAAGAAATTGGACAGCTACAAGATCTGATGATTGTATATGTTTTAATTCCCTAATTTCAGCCGATAGTTTCATGATATTACCTCTATTTAAGATATCACAGTTTCGCTGTGTTTCATATTCTGGGCTCCATATTAGCTGATGAGTTTCCCGGGCACTAGTTGTGAGTCACTTTCTTATATCTTTATCCTCTGTTCTCTTAGTCTGAGATTTGACTTGGTTGGGAATGCAAACACTTAGTTGACCGTAAGAGGGGCATTGCTGCTTGGTTTGTATAGGATTTGGAGGTAGTGCTAGAGTACATTGAGCAACCTCTTCTTTTACTGGATTACAAGATAAGGAAGTTGTGTTTACTTTCTCAGCATATGTAATTGCCCCAATGACAGATTTCCAATCGTTAGTATGAATAGGTTCCCTGTTTTCCACTAGATCCGTTCTTAGTTCTTGACTGCTTATCAGAGTACCTTGCTTTATTACAACCCGCCGTTTTGAAGTGTTTAAATTATCCTCTGGCTCGACTCTATACTTTCCTACTTCCTCCTTGTTTTCATTTATATATAGCCGTGTAGATAAAGACAGGTCATGTTTTTCAGGCTTATCACTATTGGCTGCAGTATTTAATTCTTTGTATGATCTATTACTTTCTTCTAGCTTTACTGTTGCAACTTCGTTTTTATACTTTGACTTGGTTTCCTTGGGGTTTTCTGGTGATGTTTGCAAGCAATCCTCGGTTTTCTTTGTGATTTTATTATTAATATAATCTCTGGGGCTTCCTCATTTGTACCTTTGATTTCTTCACTGAGAGTGTTTGCATTATTTAAGGAATTATCCTGTGTTGATTCAGGACGATGTTCTTTTTGGTATCCACCTGCTGTTGTTGTAACAAAGATGGGATATACTCTTTTACCTTGCTGCAGTTTAGGTTAATTCGTCCAGTTTCTTGCCTTCCTTTCCTTCTTCTTTTGCCTTCTAGATTGTGGTCTCAGCTTTTCAGATTGCTCCGTAATGACGGTCTGATTAGTTTGTAAGACATCATCAGTCTCAGTAGTAGAATTTTGAAATTCTTTCTTTTGTTCTTTGTTTATTCTTATAGGTGTCTGTACTTTATTCTGTATTATAATTTCCTCTGGTTTTATTGTGTTAGTGGTAAAACCAGGCACTTATTTAAACAAAGTATCTGTTCCATTATCGTTGGTAGGAAGCCTAGTTTGTCTATTATAGGTCCACATGTGCAGATTGATTCCCGTGGTGAGTAAATTGATTGTACTAAACTTTGTTAAATCTTCAAAATTTGTATTTATTCCAGCTATATATGATGCGATGATATTCATGAGATCCACATCTCCCTATGCTGAAGCCCTCCAAGAGACAGTAGAGCAGGATAGATTTCATAAAATAGACTGGCTTAAAAACATCAAGAAACTGCTGAGCTCTTTAGATCTGCAGGATCTCTAGAAAATTTCTACTACTCCACGCCATCCATCTAAAGAGAAAATTAAGCAATTGTATTGGTCTTGGATAGTGCAGCAGGATGCACAGAATGCATGTTGGGATACTTTGTCAATACAAGTCACTGAAACACTAGTGTTTTTGAACAATATTTGGACCTTATCACGGAAGCTCTAAGAATATTAAGAACAGACCCTAGACAATTTTAAGTCTGTGCAGTAGCAACATGTTTAGGAAGGATGTGGATTATAAGTCAGAAAGTCATGTTAGCCCAAACGCAACCATAATTGCCCAAGCATTAATGATTTGCCCGTATAAAAGAACCTAACACTACCCAAATGCAACCCCGTGTTGATTTAATATAGTGGTGCACAAACCTTATTGCTTGTATAGCGGACCTGAAAAGAGGTTTTGGTTTAATGATGAGGTTTTGCCCCTTTTTTAGAGTCCATCTGCCCCAGGGGATGTTTTTGGGGTTTAATCAGGTGAAGGCTAAGCACTAATAGATAAATAGAACTAACTAGCACTTGAGCCCCCAGCAGAATTCTGGTGGAGCTCGACCGTCAATATGAAATGAAAATTCCGGTACCCACTCACCTCAACCACCTGGAAGACTCTGTGCGGTCCTCTCGCCCATGCTATGGAATGGAACTGACGTGAACATTCCAGTCGTCTGGTAGCTGTAGTGTATAGAGCGGCAAGTATTGTTCTTGCCAACTCCGAGCTCGTTTGGCATTATATTGGAATGGGTTGGTAGAATTTAATGTGGTGATCAATAAAAAACGAACAAATAAATAATACTGATGAGACCATTTTATAGATCATTGAATGGTGAAAGTATTCAACATGTGCAACCAAGTCACTGGAAAGATCTAAGGATTTGGAAAGGTTGCCATTACGGGATTAGGAATTTACAAATGAATGTAAATCTCTTTGAAGAACGCAAAGGCAGCACTTTTAAGTTCCAATTTGATGTTCAGTTTTTCGCCAGCATGGTGTTTAAGTGCTTTACCTGAAAACTTTCTCTTTAAGGTAGATGTCTGGGTATGTTTCCATTCAGATGCATAAAGAGGATGGTTTCAATATTTAGATTCTTAAATGGGTGATGTTATGTCCTTTTCAACGAAATGTGTTACCACTGCTGGTTTTAAAGTGTGTGTTTTGGAGCCTTGATGAACGAGTCTTGATGTTTCCTTCCGTGTTCCCCATGTATACCATCCCACATGGGCATTTCCGTACATAAATACAAAATGTTGTATCCCACGTGGGTTCACTTTGAGTTTAATGTTTTTCCAAGGAGTGGGGATTAAACCAAGACCCCATAATGTTATTACTGTCAACAGTTTAAACAAGGTACTGTCCCCTTGTATTTAGCACTGGTCGTTTATCTTTCTGCTATAAGGATAATTCATTCCCTGATGTTTTTACTCCTTGTATAAGCCAAAATCGGTGTTCCTCCAGGGCGTTTGCAGTTTCGTATAGTGCGAACTCTGCCCACGGGCCTTCGAGCGCATTACACTAGCACCAGATAACATTACACAGGTTCAGATTTTTTGTTGGCAAAGGATGATTAAGCGATTTGCCAAGAATCAAATGATGTTACTCTGACCCTGGTACTCAAATCTTATTCCACAGTCATAAAGTCTGCAACTCTGGCATTAGTTATTTTGAGATGCAAGACCGGAAAGTGAGGTAGATAGATATCTAAGGAGAGGGAGTGGCAGAAAGAGGTATGTGCATGCCAAGCTGGCAACTTAAAAATAATAGGGCAGATTTACAAGCCCATTGTGCCTGTTTTACGCCGCCGTTGCGTCACTTTTGTGATGCAGCGGCGGCTCAAAACCAGCGCCATGCTGCGAGGTATTTACAACGTGACGCATCTGGGTGATGCGTCACGTTGTAAAGCCCTGCGCCAGAAGCAGGCGTTCTGGCGCAGGGGGGGCGTTCCTAAAAGTGGCTGAGTGAAATCTACAAGATTTCACTCAGTCACTTTTAAGGCCATGCTGCGTCAAAACCCTGCGCCTGCTTGAAGCAGGCGTAAGGATTGACGCAGCATGTTAGGGATAGGGCACCCCCGAGCCTTGCTGGAGCTGCGTCGCGCTTGCGACGCAACTCCAGCAATGAGCCGCCTTTCCGACAGGGGATGCATCACGCATCTGCCCATCCGAGTGCCACGGTGCGCCGCATTATAAATGCGGCGCATCAGTGGTGGCGCACGGGTGGGCAGATGCATCGCAACTCTTCTGGCGTATCTCTGCTGATTAGCAGAGATGCGCCAGAAGTCATAAATCTGCCCCAATATATTTATGCACACCATTATCAGGGTGCCCTGGGTAATTGCTCACTTTGCTCATTCTTTAAAGCCTCTGCAGCCTGAGTTGGGGAGAAGACTTGTCCACCTAAATCCATGATAAAATTCTCTTTGGTATAATGAAGATATGTCTTAGTCGGTGTTTCATGTAGAATAGAAAACTATTCTATATGAGACACTGACCAAGGTGAATCCTCTTCATACACAGAATGTGTGTCACTCGAAATAGTTAACACCCGTTAGGCTATATTGTGAGATGATCTGAATGCCTTATTCAAGTTCGTAAAATGTATGCAAAAGAGCAAACCTTAAACACATGGGAGCCTGAATATTTAGTGATTCTTTGAAAACAGTGGCCTACATTGATATCATTCACTCAAATCTTTACCATGGCCAGTGAAATCCCAGTATGCAATCAATGCTTAGTCACCACAATATAAATGACCATCACATTTGTCCCTTAGACATGATCATTTTTATCAATAATAAGTGCAAAATAGTTACTGCCAAAAAAGCAAAAAGAAAAGGCACTGTGTCCCAAGTGAAAAGAAATGTACAACAAAGGCACATTAAGAGATAAATAAAAGGTGAACAAAACTTTGTTTTGCTTGTACCAAACAACGTTTTATTTCTCAATAGTCCTTTGGCTATAAATGTCACATAGATTGTTTGTCACTCTGTACTGTCGACAACGATTCAAACCTTTCTGTGGTACAAGAGTCTCATCGGTGTCTTATGTCCTATCACTTGAGACAGTGATGGCCGTCATTACTGCACAGTTCTCAGATGTGCTGGAGAGTAAGAGTGACTCTACCCCACCAGTTCCACTTCCCCAAATGATGCCAGCACCTCTCCAAAGCTCAATTATCTTGATGCGATCATCCCATGGGAGCATGCCATCCCACGGAAGGACCCCCATTATTGGGTTGATTCATGCCCCTGAGTGCGTATACATGCATTATTTTTATTCCCCTTGGTGGGCACCCTCCTTGTGTCACGATTTCAACTGTTAGGACTAGCCCTACAAATTTGCACGTAGGACACTATGTTCGATTCCAAAGTGATATAACATGGACAGATAAAAACAATATCAATACTGTTCATGCATATAACAATTTATCTTAATCTGATGTAAAGACTCTAAGACCAGACTCAGTTTTAAGCAGAAAAAGACTAGGGGGCATATTATCAACCACAGCGTTAAAATTATCGCCGCTTTAGCGGCAGAAAACTGCTGCTAAAGCGGCGATAATGGGCTTGATAATATGCCGCAGAGAATCCCAATAGAAGCCCATGTTGACACCAGAACATGGGCTTCTATGGGAATTCTCAAGGGCATATTATCAAGCCCATTATCGCGCTTTAGCTGCAGTTTTCTGCCGCTAAGGCGGCAATAATCTTAACGCCGTTTCTTGATAATATGCCCCTAAATTTTCTGTCTGATCTTCGGCGTGTCTACCTTTGATGTAAATGCTGTATGTCCTTATCTTTCTTAGATCCTGGAAAATATCAAATCATCACCTAATGCGACATCAGTAAGTGCCTTGTTATCTATAATTCAAAGTCTAATGATGAAAATGGCATTGATATGTAGCCTGAAGTTACATATTTTTACCATCCTTGTTTATACTAGTGCAGTTTAAGAGTAGCATATTGATGCATACAGGTTGTCAGAAATTCCTCACAAAATTCCTCAAACAATTCCCCATGCATGATAAGCTTGGTATTCAACAGTAGAAAAAGGCTCATCGAGTGGATACTTAGAAGAAGAGTTCATTTGCCCTGGTTATCGCACAAGATACTGTCAGAGATCCTGACAGAGACCCCCAGATTGCCGCACTGCCACAGCATTGAGTCCTATGCTGATAGCTGATTCCAAGCCAAGTCTGACAAGCCAGCTGATATATGTTTACCTTTTGAGAAAACACTCTCCCCTGGCTACCGGTAATAGGGGTTTCTTACTGTAAATAGTTATTCATAGGAAACTCTAGATGCAAGTTAAGCTACTCCATGCTCTCATAATATAGTGCATTAAAAAGTCTTTTGGAGAGAGTGGAATCTCTAATGGGTGCCAAATGGGACACATTTATGAATCCTATGAAGCCAGCAACGGAGATTCCCACTACTTCAACATCTGTCGTACCACCTTCCACTTTACCATCATCACAGGAGATAGCCCCTCAAGTTGACCGTAGTACAAATAATGAAATTAATAACTACGCTGGTAGAATTACCACCCCAAAGCCAATTCATATAAATAGGGTTTGTGATTCCCGGGAGGGTAATATCCCATCACAAGGGGGTCCAATGCCTGTCAGTAAAAGCTGTAATTTGATTCCTATGGATAAGACGCGGGGGCCTTTTTCTATCGACCTTCCACCGGAAGCTGTCCCTTTTGTAGTGGTGCTTGCGGGTGTTCCCACTCTAAAGGACGGAACCATAGAACGATATTCACAACTAAAAAACAAGGTTATCCATTGGTTAGGTCAAAACTGCCCTCTTCCCTCGTATGTCAATGGGGAAATTTTACATGTTAGGAGACTACCTTGGTTGGGTAAAACACCCAAAAATATTAATGGGGACATTATCATAATTAATTTTAGGGACTCCAGAGCTGTTAGCCATATCTTAAATTGGCATATGAAGAATAGGAGGTCCTCCATTACCACTTGGGAACTAACCCATTTTTTTCCTAGATCTAGGCTAGGTCCCATCTCCAACTCTGGGGTTCCATTTTGTATACAACCTAACTTTTTGATCCCGTTAAGCAATCGATATGAGGTGTTAGATAACCTTGAAGATGTAGATTGACTTGAAAACAACAAGGTTATGATAGCGAGTCCCGTTGAGCCACTATCTGATACATTACTTTTTTGCAATGAGCCAAGATACCTACCTTTGAAAGCAGGTACAGATATCTGTCTTAATGATCACACTGTCTCTGAGCCTCTACTTTTAGTTAATAGCCCGACCAATTCTCAGGGAACTATGGGGAACTTATTCTCCTGGAATATTGCTGGTCTGACCTCCAAACTGGAATCTGTGGAGTGGACATCTTTTGTCAATAAATTCGACCTATGCATATTCCAGGAGACCTGGACATGTGAACCCTGTTTTGTTCAGGGTTACCTAAATTATTATGTACCCGCTTCAAAGGGCCCAAGGGGTAGACCCATGGGTGGTTTAACAATATGGGTTCGCCAGTGTTTAAAGATGGTCATCAAAGTTGTTGATACTAAAAACCATGATATCCAACTGATCAGATTGATCTTAGATAAATTAGGTTGCTTAGATATATACAATGTTTACGTTCGGAGTAATAGGGGAGGGAGGTCCGAGGTATTAGTTGCCCTGGATAGTCTTCTTGAAATTCATTCCCCGAACAACAAAATTGTCATCGCGGGCGACCTTAACAGAACATTTGAACCCCTAATTAGTGAAGATGATTTATTTGGTGATGAGGAAGATCGACAATGGGGTGTCCCTAAACTAGAACTCCCTCCGGTTGTGCGCAGGACTGCTGATGTTATTGGGCTAAACACCCTATGTTTTGAAAAGGGTCTAAGAGCTCTTAATGGCAGGACTAGTGGTGATAGGAATGGGGCAAGTACATTTGATAATGGCCGACATAACAGTAGAATCGATTATGTGTTATGTAGTTTAAAATTATGGCCTATGATTTGTGACATGGAGGTTGTAGTAAGGATCGAGAGTGATCACAACCCCCTATGCGCAACCCACAAATGGTGGTCCCATACTACCCCCCCTTTAGGCTCTTCTGTGACTGTCCCTCCTCGGATTATCCCCACAAATGATATGCGGAGACTAAAATGGGAAAATGTAGCAACTAATCACCAGGCTATTGTTGATATCAATGGTCAGGTCGATATAGCAATATTAGCTATAGAACAGTCCACCGCTCTTGGCATTGGCTTAGACAAGGTTGAGGAGTTACATAATTCTCTCTTTTGTACAATTAAAAAGTATTTCCTCAAACCTTTGAAAAACAAAGGTAATAGACCCTTTAAGCCTGCTAAGTGGTATAATGAGCAGTGTAGGGATGCACGAATAGCCCTAAGCAAAGCTATTAAGGGGGGGCAATCTGTGCTAACCCAAGCTGCCAGAAAGAACTATAAAATTAGTATATCTAAGGCTAAAAAAGCTTGGGACGAACAGCACTGGTCCGAGTTAAAGGCAGCTAGCGATAGCAGGGATTCCCGGCTATTCTGGCACATCGTTAGGTGGGGAAAATCGGGTTTTCCCGAGCCCCATCATAACAATGTGCCTGAGGAAGAATGGATAAAATTCTTCAAAAACCAGTATGCTGCACCTAATAATGATAACTTGGTCCAGGAAACTAGTGTAGATCTCCCCAAAGCAAACCCTTTTGGAATAGCCGAAATTTTGCTGGCCTTGAATACGGTTGCTCGTGGGCGCGCCCCCGGTCTGGATGGTGTGCCAGCTGATCTATTTATAAACGATAAAGAGCGCTGGAGTCAGTATATCCACCTTCTTATTAATGCTATTGCTTTGGGTGCAGCAGTACCAAAATCTTGGCAGGGTGCAGTAGTCATTCCTGTCTTTAAGAAAGGTGATCGATCCTTGCCGGGTAATTATAGGCCAATAAGTCTTATAGACACCATTCAAAAGGTTGTGGGACGTGTAATCGTCAATAGGCTCCTGGATTGGGCGGAAAAGACTAATGCTCTTTCACCATTTCAGGCTGGCTTTCGACGATCTACAAGTACGGTGGATCAGGTTTTCCGTTTTACGTTGTTACAATGGAAGACGGTTGTGCTGGGTAAAGGAAGCCTGTATGCGGCCTTTGTCGACCTACGGGCCGCTTTCGACCTTGTCCCTCGATCCAAGTTATGGTCAGTTCTTAAGAAGCAGGGTCTCCCTAGCGACCTATTATCTTTAATAATGAGGTTACACGAATCCAACTACGCTAGAATTCAGTGGGGGGGATTGGGCACGGTAACCTCGGACTTCCCTGTTGAGAGGGGAGTCCGACAGGGATGTTCGATGGCTCCCGTTCTTTTCACCTTATATATTAATGATATTGTTGCCCGCATGACTTCTGCACAAGTAGACGCACCCTTTTTAGCTGGGATTAAAACCCCTATTTTAATGTTTGCAGATGACACACTCATCCTATCTAAAACTCCAAGTGGATTACAGTCTGCCTTGTCTATTTTTGATCGTTTTTGTGGGGAGTATGGTCTAGAGGTGAATACTGCCAAAACAAAGCTTATGACCTTTAATCCCCACCGTAGCTTTAAATCTAAAATCATTTTAAATGACCGTCCGCTAGAAGTAGTGAATACCTTTACATATCTGGGCATGCACATATCTAGCAAGAAGAGTTGGCGGCATCATATTGACATTGCTGCATTGAGACACAGGCAACTGGCTGGTGCTATTTGCATAGAGCACAGAAAATCACTAACCAAACCTGTAAAACCTGCCTTACAGGTTTACGAAGCAAAAGCTCTAGGCTCTGCTCTTTACGGTGCTGAGCTCTGGGGCTTTGAGAAGGTTGCTGCTCTTCAATCCTCAGAGAACACATTTCTTAGGGCAATAACAGGTGTTCCTAAAAGCACCCCAATGTTGCCTCTTAAATATGACCTGGGTAGAAAAGCAGTCTCAGATTTGGTCCAACTTCGTCCGATCCTATATTGGCGTAGGTTATGGACGACTCCTGTGCTTTCCCACTATGCAGAGGGTTTCTTAGATATTATACGATCCGATGTGTCCCACAAAATAGGATGGTTAAAATCATTGAGGACATCCTTGGTTGAGCTTGGTATGAGCACACTTTGGGATGATCCGGCGAGAGCCATTTTTCCATCCAAAAGCACTCTTAAGACCATCTATTGGGAGATGGTTGCCCATCGGTGTTGGAGCGACCCGGGTGCTGGCTCTATGACCGGAGAGTTCCTAGTGGCCAAGATGTATCCCTGTCTAGAACCATACTGGGACATCATAACAAAGCCCAGAGAAAGGAAGCTCCTTTTCCAATTGAGAGCAGGTGCTCTCCCCCTTAAATTTTTGTCATCTAAGTGGGCAGAGGGATCCTGTGATAGATGTCCTGCTTGTGGTACTAGTAAAGAAACCATCGGTCATTTTTTATTTGTTTGCAGGTTTTACGCGACCCCACGTCGTATCTGGCTATCCCCAATGTGTAAAAACCTGGGATCAGCCAGTGGTACCGTGGCCCTGCGTATTATATGCACTAGCACAATTTACTGAAAGTTCAGAATTAAGTCTGTTTAAGAACATTGGCGTGCAACACATTAACCATTTAGTGATAAACTTCATTCCATGAAAGTTGGCCCCTCGCAAAACAGTAAAATTCAACTTGTTTATATTTTCCCACATTTATATTTTTACATATATCCAAAGTAATAATTATGTTTTTCTCCGACTTCCACTTAGCAAAAGTCCTAAGAAAGAAATCCATATCCTTAAAACAAACGTAATATGTTTTCCAGCAGCCCACTGACATCATTATAACTTCATCTTTGGACTTTCGGTTAAGTCCATTATCAAATGTACATTAACACGCATACTACCCAGATCAATATGAGATATAAAACTATATATAACATAATCGTATGACCACATAAACCAACCTTCAAGTTTGTCAAATACAACTGGCTACAAAAAATCTCACAATTTATTAAAGCCATTTGTTTGCCATCTGAATACTGTTATTTTATCTGGAAAAAGTAGCTCAATCATGTTTAAATCTTTAAAATCAATTGCAAAAATAATATTCAGCATGAAAAAAAATATTGACAAAAAGCTTTTCTCATTTAGAAATACCATCCTGACGTATCTGTTGACGTAAAAGTCAAACATTGCTGGAGTTGTGTCACAAGCAGGACGAAACTCCAGCCCATGGCACTGAGTCACCCATATGCCTGCCATGAGGCAGGCATAAGATTTTGACGCACTGGTGTCCTAGAAGTATCACAGTGATATCTCATAGATTTAACTGCAACACTTCTACGAGGTTTTCTTGTGGGGGAAAGCCCACCCTGCATACTTTATACTGTATAATATGGCGCAGGGCTTTACAAGGTGATGCATCTGCCTAGATGCGGCAGACGCATCAATTTCCAAATATGGTGCAATACGGTGCATTGTTTATGCCGCCGCTGAGTCATGAAAAGTGACGCAAAGGTGACACAAAAGTGTCGCAGGGCGTTCATAAATAAGGCCCAAAGTATCTGAGATGTTGGTTTGTCTGTGTCAATGTGCATTGTTGCACAGAGGACCATATGTGTCCAACTCCATGACATGCCACATGTTGAAATGTTGTCTGTAAGTGCATTATGATACAAAATATAAATCCAGCACCCATGATATGCTTGAATATTTTTAAAACTATGGTCTATCCTAAATGCATGTTGCCAGGAGGTATGGTAAAATAACTGTTTGTCAAATGTGGGTAAGGTGAGATTGAAGTGACTACAGTTAATATGAGGCTCTCTCGCTCCAACTCTAACCAAGATGCTAGACTCCTTTTGCCCCTTCTCACTTGTCCGCCATGTTACAACTGATCTTCACTCGCCATCCAACTTACAATTTCTCAAGTGTTGTAAAGTGAGATTGAAGTGACTACAACTACCATGAGGCCCTCTCACTCCAACTCTAACCAAGAGGCTAGGCTCCTTTTGCCCCTTCTCACGTGTCAATCATGCTACAACTGATCTTCACTAACATGCAGCTCAGCATTTGTTGAGTGTTGTAAAGTGAGATTGAAATGATAACAACTACCATGAGGCCCTCTCACTCCAACTTTAACCTATATGCTAGACTCCTTTTGCCCCTTCCCACTTGTCTGCCATGTTACAACTGATCTTCACTCACCATGGGCTGTGCAATTTAGTCACAATGCTCCACTCAGATATACGTCTGAATACTTTGCTTGATGGTGTCCTGGTCTGAACAACTGAAACTATTGATGGCATGAGTGACACCATAACAATGGTATACCTCTAATATATGTGAGTCATGGAAGAAACTCAGCTGTGCCAGATGACCTCTTGACTATGAACTTCTCACATGAGGATCAATGTTAAATAAACAACCAAGCTGTGTGTCTGCCTATATTAAACACAACTAGGCCTTGCAATGGACTAATACACATGTTATGACTACACTGTGTTTGTAGCAGCGTTTTGGAAATGTCATGTCTATCCCTAAAGTCAAAATGCCACATATCTGCACATCTAACGAGCTAATGAAATCTACTGCAACTATTGAATGTCTACAAATGTCTAGTAACCAACTGCAACTCCAGGCAAATAGACGACAATACTAATCTTTATCTACTTTGTTCCTTTCTAGGTCCCTATTTACTTTGACACAAACAATGTGGATGTACATACTTCACTTCCATCATTAACAATGTTCTCTATTTTAGAACAGGTTGATCCTCCACTGCATCTAAACAGATGTTGGAAACCAAACTGGGGGGCATATCATCAACGAGGCGATAAAAAACTTATCGCCGCTTTTGCCTCCTTTTTCGGACGAAAAGTGGCGATAAGTTTATCGCCTAATCAGCAAGGTCCCGCTATCGCGTGAAACCTTGCATTAGCGCCTGTATTCTGAACGCCCAGTTTTGCATCTCTAATGAGATGCAAAGTGGGTGTTCCTGCCCTGACATAACTGGAGAAATGTCGCTAAGCGACATTTCTCCAATTATCAATGGGCACACTAACCTGCAGAGCGACAAGCAAAGTAGCGATAACCTCTGTTATCGCTACTTTCCTTACGCCTGCTTCAAGACTGACTTAGCCATGATATCCTATGTAAGGTCGATATCATGGCTAAGTATGCCTTGCCCTATCATCAAGCTATCGCCAAACTTTGTGAGATTATCGCTGGATTTCCAGCGATAATCTCACATTTGGCAGTTAGCGCTTGGAATTTTATCGCTTTTGAGATAAGCGTTGCTAATAGCACGCTATCTCAGCGATAAAATTCCACGTTACCCGACGATAATTATCCTAGCGCTAAGTGCGCTTAGCGATAATTATCGCCGGTCCTTGATGATATACCCCTGAGTTCCTCTCCATCCCAAGACAAAGCCCTCAGTGATGACAACGCTCCGGAAGAGGTGGACGTGGATGATGGTCCTGGCCCATCTGGTCAGCCTTGGCAGACACCAACAGTGGGGCTCACAACGCCCACTATAACACCTCCCACCACAGCTGCAACAACACAGCCAACCACTGCTCCACAATCTGTGCACCTAGCACAGTCAGTACTATCCTGTGCCCCCTGGTCCTGGATTCTGAGCCGGCTATCACTACCCCAGTCATGGGGTAACCAAGACCCAGTGGGAGGGTGCAGTCTGTATGAAGGGCACAGGATCTTGGAGGTAGGCATAGTGTGAGGGTAACTGTGGGCCCACAGAGTGAGCCCACTGAGGACACCTACACCCAGGCTGCCATCGCCCAAGACCTGGGAGTCTACCGGGCCTCCCAAAGTGTCATAGGTCAGGTATTGGCTGAAATACAGGAAATAAAGCTGCTGCATAGGGACACATACCAGGAGGTTGCCAGCACACATACCAGGAGTTTGCAGGCATACTCATGGGGAAGCCGGCATGAACACCATCATGTCCTCCCTGGTTGGGGTGCTGCGGGACGTCAACACCACCCTCTACTGGGCTTTTCTACCGGCATCTACCCCTTCCTGATGTCCAAGAACATCCAGACCATCAACATCTGTCGCAGCCACAGGAAGGGAGACCCTGTCAGAGGAGGACACCCCCTGCACGTGCCCCTGTCTCAGCAGCTGCCGATTCCCCTTCTCTCTCAGAAAGAGGGGATGCCCACCTAAAAATCTAGGAGCTCGGAGTGGCAAGACACCCTCACCATCAGGAAGAAACCTTTCCCCCAATGTCCTCCTGTGTATGCTACACATTCACATTTTGGACTATTCCTGCCCACTTTTCCATATCTAATGGGAGGAGTATGTTGGACTTTGGACGCTTGACAATTTGGACTCTATTACAATGCTTCCATTCACCATGACTGAAGACTTCACATTTAGTTTGTCACCAAATCATTGGCTCCTATTGCAAGTCTCACATATAGCAATGTGAATGCACTGCCATGTGCACTTTACAATGTAAAAACTAGCTATTTCTGGGAGTAGGGGTATGTTGTATGTAAATAATGTCCAACTAGGGTCACGACCATGTCACAACAACACATACATACAAGTGTCAGGGCTGAGAACATCTTTATTCCATTGTTGAAATCATAGGCTGACATGATGTCAGAAAAATAGCAAATAATACACTATTCAGTTAGTCTGTGTCAGTGATTACATAATCAGTAGCAAACTTTCACTGAAGAGCGGATACATCTGACAATACACAATAGGCAACAATAACTTAGGTCTACATCATCAGCTGGAGCCATATTGCCTATATCACAAAAGTAATCCTACATCAAATGAACAAATAAACAGACATGTGTTAGTACAACAGTTGCTGACCAAACGGTCATTTCAATACATTGTTGCTTGCATCTGCTGGAATGTTACAAACAAATGTCAGTGATATGCAACACGCACTTTGGCCTACAATGAGGAGACACATCAAAGGCTACATTCAGTTCAAACATAATGAGGTTTTATCCAATGTGAAGGAAGAATAGCATGAATTGGGCCATACACAACATTGTGTTGGATTACATGATGGCACACATATTGCATTTGGACCAACACATGACAAGGAACAAGTCAAATGGAAGAAGTGTGACTTCCATCCTAACGTTGTGCAAGCTTTTTTGGTACCGGCTTTGTACACCTAACTCTGTGATAGACATTCCCAGGAACAATCTATATCCACTTCAAAAGATTGAACATCATCATATATCTGCTAATGTCACATCATTGAAATATCCAAATGAAGATGCCATGGTGAAGGAATCTAAAACACACCAACACAAAGAGATTAGCTAAGAAACCATACATATAGTGTGGAAATGTGCATTTTAATGAGCACACCGATGTCGGGGTCACCCTTCTCTGTCCACAGGTCCTTACATCAACAAAATAGAGATTGGCACTGAAGCTGGAATTCAAATAACAAGTTTATTAATCACTCACGAGTGGGACAACGTCCACACAGCACTCTCAAGTGCTGCCTGAGGTAGTACATTGAAGTCACAGAACACAGGCCTTATATACAGCTTTTTCTGCACTGGTGAGCATGTGGATACAAATAGAAGGTACAAGCCTACACAAGAATAGTTACCGACAAACATGGGCAGATGGGAGATCACTTAGGGGCATATTATCAAGACAGGCGATAAAATTATCGCCGCTTTAGCGGCAGAAAACTGCCGCTAAAACGGCGATAATGGGCTTGATAATATGCTCTATGGAATTCCAATTGAAGCCCATGTTAGATGTCCTTTACAGAGGGATTGCGCTTTGGTGTCCGTATAGGAGTCAAGATGTATATTAAGATCGCCCAGCATAATCAGATTACTGTGGTGCATCATCTCCACCAGACTTGAGATAAAATTAGTCGCCGGGCCAGGGGGTCGATAAATCAGGAAGCCATTAAGCGCAAAGTCAACAACCACTGCTATCGTAAAAAAGGAAGCTTCACAGTTGTCTATCTTAACCACTTTCATGGTGCATTTTAAAGAGAGTTTCTGAATAATGGCTATCCCTCCTCCGCGCCTAATATGGTGATCCGGTCTAAGGATACCGTAGTTGTAGAGGAAGGCTTGTAATATTACGAGGCAGAGTCCTCATTCAGCCATGTTTCTATGAGAAACATGGCGTCAGGTTGACTGTCAGTAAGACAATCATAGATTTCAAGCTTATGCTTACTTAGTGACCTGCAATGATGAAGTAAAAACTTCAATTTATACTGGGAACTACCTTCAACAAGGTCGATTTGAACGGGCACTGCGTACAGCAGAGTTGGTCTGACTCCACACATAAGGTGAGGCAGCATGATTCCAGAGTCAGAGGTGCCAATTCTTTTACGTGTTCAGTCGAATACCTCAAAGGGTGACTGTTCATGAAATGGGCAGGGGTTCTGGGCACTGGCCCTGGCTTGGAACAGACGGGCTTGCTTTTCGTGTGCCCTTAGCGTGCCAGCGGCGCGCCCGCTACGTGCGTCTGCACCGTAGACATCGAGAAGGAGACTGGGGGCATGGCCAGAGCAGGCCAATCCGAGGAAGTAGGGCATTGAGCAAGATGATTCGCCGCGCCCTGCACTCAGTGTCAGGGAGAGACGGTGATGCAGCGGTAAGTAAGGGGGGTGGAGCCAGACAACTCAGGCACAGTGTGCTACACTGGGGTGCTTCTGACCCGTGTCCAGTGCAAACTTTCAAGACAATTCTTTTAACAACCTATGCTGACACTCCAGTGAGAAGAATCATGAACGATTCCTTAGCTACCGGAATATTTCCAGAAGAACTAAAAAAGTCATACATACTCCCTTTACTGAAGAAAACAAACTTGGACCCGCTGAACCCTGACAACTTAAGACCCATTACAAATGGACCTTTTCTTGGCAAACTGATAGAAAGAGCAGCGTTCGCCCAGATGTCACAATTCATTGAAGACAATGCCATACTTTCAGACTTCCCAAACAGGATTCCGTCCGGGAAGAGGCACAGAATCTGCCCTCCTTGCCATTTGGGATGACCTGAAGAACACAGTAGACCGCAACAGGGTTGCAGCGCTACTCCTCTTGGACCTCTTGGCTGCCTTTTACACGGTTGACCATGACACTCTGAAACAGAGACTCTATGAAGCCAGGGTAGAGGGGACTGCTCTAGACTGGATCGTGTCCTACATTTGAAACAGAACTAATGTCATCCATACCCCACCTCTCTGATCCAAACCATACCACAGGTCCCTCAAAGCTCTCTCATCTCACCCATGCTTTTCAACATCTACATGAAGTCATTACCGGTTCTGATCAATCAATTTCACCTCACATGCTATAACTATGCAGATGACAAACAAATACTCCTTCAACTGGAATGCCCCAAAGACATTGGAAACTCTCCAATTTTCAGTTGTCTCAGAGCCGTGGATCAGTGGATGACTTAGAGCCATCTCAAATTGAATGCTTCCAAAACAGTAATACTCAAGTGTGGCGATTGGAAACATTATGACCCGCTGGCCGCCTGGCATGATGAACTGGGATCACTGCCTAAAGTATCGAAGGAAGTAAGAAACCTCGGAATGACCATGTACTCTAGGCTATCGATGTATGCCCAAGTGGACAAACTAGCAAGATCAAGCTTTGTCACTATAAAAATGCTGCAACAAATTTTCCCCCATTTGGGATTTCCACACAAGGTTCAAGCTACCATCTCTCTTGTTCTGTCCAAACTCGATTACGCCAATAGCCTTTACCATGGATCACCTTTCACAACTATGCGAAGACTACAACAGATTCAGAACCTGGCTGTCGGACTACTCTTGCATATCAAACCGCGAGACCACATCTCACCTGCCTTGAAAGCCCTGCATTGGTTACCGGTTGCTGGAAGGGCCACGTTCAAGCTGCTTTGTATCACCCACAAAGAAATACATGGAATGGGACTGCTCTTCATCAGGAATAAAATCACCAAACACATTCAACAAAGGAACCTCCGCTCTAAAGTGGCACCTCGCCTCAAAATCCCAAGATACATGAAAAAAAACTTGGGTGGCACATCTCTATCTGTTCAAGCAGCCAAACTATGGAACTCTTTACCCCCTAACATAAAATCCACGGACAACCACCTTATCTTCAGAAAACTACTCAAGAATTGACTCTTCCCCACATAAGCACCATAAGCAAAAAGAAATGTATAGCATATCCCTCTGTATATAAGAATTTATTTTTGGTATAGATATGTACCTATCTTTGTGTATTACTTTGTATAAACATGTAGAATAAGTATGTTGTTAATAAAATATATACAAATACATTTTTAAAGTACAATAACACTTGAAAACCAGAGTTTATTTAATGCATCTTTTTACTTCCTTTATGCATCTATATACCTTCTATGTAATTGGATCTATATATCTATTACTTTTCTCCGAAAAAAGCATGTCCAAAGCACTACCCTATTTCTCATCCTATTACTCTATCAGTATCTTGAATCAACATATACCTACCTTCTTTATGCATCTGTATACGTTCCATGTACTTATGGATCTACATATATATCACTTCTTTTTCAATTCAGCATATCCAATGCACTATCCTATTTCTCACCCTATACTTCTCACAATATATCTTCTACCCCAACTTTCGGACTCATCCCAAACTTCTTTCTACTACTCTTTCCAATACACTACCCTATTTCTCACCCTATACCTCTATCAATATATCCTCTACATCCCCTCTCTCATTTATCCCAAACCCCATACCACTACTATGATCCCAAAAATAACCTTTTCTAGACTCTCCCATACTCTACCCATCCTTGCATCATCTGACACCTATTTTACTATACTGATCACCCAAAACAAGCCTAGCTAAACTCTTCCCTCTGACTCTTCCCCTACACATCCTCTTTTTACTCATCCCAAAGCCTCTACCAACTGCTATGACCTCCAAAATGTCTAAATCCTTCACTCTTCTATCCCTCCACTAATCTTTTCAATCAAAATAACAGACTAGCATGTTCACTTCTCTAATTTGATATTTCACTATACTAATTCACCACTAATCCTTTATGGGTTCCAGAGTAGCGTGCTACTCGCCAGAAAAGCGCGTGAACACCTCATCAGAGGTAGCAAGCACAATATAAATGGAAACCTTTTTCCCTCTTCTATCCCTCCACTACCCTTCTCTATCCAAATAACTGAAAAACATATCCACCACTCATTTCATATTTTACTGTACTAATTTTCAACACTAATCCTTTATGGGTTATGGAGTAGTGTATTCCTCGCCAATAAAGCGCTTCAACACCCCATCAGGGGAAACAAGCGCTATATAATGCAAACTTCTACCTCTTCTATCTCTCCGATATCCTTCTCACTCCAAATAACTGACTAATATCCACCACTCATATTACTTTCATATTTCACAATACTAATTCACCACTAATCCTTTATGGGTTTCTGCTACTCGCCCCCCCAAAAAAGCGCTTCAACACCCCATCAGGGGTAACAAGTGCTATAAAAATACAAAACTTTTTTCCCTCTTCTATCCTTCTGCTATGCTTCAGAATCCAAATAATTGACTAAAGTATCCACCACGTGAATCACTTTCATATCTCACTTCGACGCCTCGTCAGGGGTAGTAAGCGCTATATAGATGCAATTACAATACAATACAATGCAAGGAAAGCAAAGCCAAACAAAGGAGAAAGGTCTACTGAGGAAGCCAGGCACCTACCAGCAATAAGTGTGTTGTTGGAATCTGCCCACCCAGCCAGTATATTGAATTAAACAGAACCCCCTACAGTGGAATCAGTTGTTCCATTAGAAGCTTCTATACCTCAACGAGGAAAGCATCAGGGCCTGAGGCCTTGCCATTCTTATTCTGAAGAAGACAGACTTCTTACTGTGTTTTGAAATAATTCTTCAATTAAGTTAAATATATTAAATTAAATACAAATTATTTTTCTGAAGTTTAAGAGAAAAAAGGAATTGTCACCTGAAGTAAAACATTTTTTTATTATGCATTAATAATTATTAAAAGTGGTGTGCAAAGTAATTTGATTCTATTTCAATAATAAATAATGTTATAAGGTGTTTAAAATATTTCATAATTAAATAATAAATGTTTTAGTTTGTCATTTTTTTAAAAATAAATTAATGTATTTCCATTTTTAACTATTTAAATAATTTAATTGAACTTAACATCATTTCTTTTGGGGTATTAGTTTAAGTCTCTAGCTCCATCATTTTCTATGTGAGGATGATGCAGTATCAGTGGTTGCCATGCGTGGTGCTGGACGATCTGCTGTTTCTGTTTTTGCAGTAATAACTGACACTAATAAATATGGGGGCATATCAACAACAACCGGCGATAATTATCTCTAAGAGCACTTAGCGCTAGGATAATTATCGCCGGCTAGCGTGAATTTTTATCGCTGAGATAGCGTGCTATTAGCAACGCTTATCTCAATAGCGATAAAGATCCTCACGCTAACAGGCTAACGTGAGATTATCGCTGGAAACCCAGCGATAATCTCACGTTACCTTGTTGATAGGGACAGGCAAATTTAGCCATGATATCCTCCTTCCATAGGATATCATGGCTAAATCAGAAAAATACCGGGGCATATCAACAAGGGCTTTATCTCTCCTTTTTTTGCTTTAAAAGCCAAAAAAGGAGAGATAAAACTAGCACCCTATCAACAACAGGGTGCTAACATGCAAATTTGCATGTTAGCACCCTTTTACTCTACGCTTCCCCTTGCATCTCTAATGAGATGCAAAGGGGGCGTCCCAGAGTAAAATAATAGGAGAAATGTCGCTAAGCGACATTTCTCCTATTATCAAGAATGTCGCTAACCCTGTTAGAGACAAAAAAAGCAGCGCTAACTGCGGTTAACGCTGCTTTTTTACATCTGGTTTTTTTCTAACTTAGCCATGATATCATATGGAAGGAGGATATCATGGCTAAGTTTGCCTGTCCCTATCAACAAGGTAACGTGAGATTATCGCTGGCTTTCCAGCGATAATCTCACGTTAGCCTGTTAGCGTGAGGATTTTTATCGCTAATGAGATAAGCGTTGCTAATAGCACGCTATCTCAGCGATAAAAATTCACGCTAGCCGGCGATAATTATCCTAGCGCTAAGTGCGCTTAGAGATAATTATCGCCGGTTGTTGTTGATATGCCCCACCAGACGTAAAAAAGCAGCGTTAACCGCGGTTAGCACTGCTTTTTTTGTCTCTAACAGGGTTAGCGACATTCTTGATAATAGGAGAAATGTCGCTTAGCGACATTTCTCCTATTATTTTACTCTGGAACGCCCCCTTTGCATCTCATTAGAGATGCAAGGGGAAGCGTAGAGTAAAAGGGTGCTAACATGCAAATTTGCATGTTAGCAACCTGTTGTTGATAGGGCGCTAGTTTTATCTCTCCTTTTTTGGCTTTTAAAGCCAAAAAAGCAGAGATAAAGCCCTTGTTGATATGCCCCATGGCTCTTTCAGAGAATAGAGATGGGTAAGTCAACACTTTTCAGAATAACCAAAAGTAGTAAAGTTACTCAAAAAAGTAAGAGTAAATTACACATGCGAACTACTCGCAAGTGGAAGCTACCTTTTTGAGCAGCCCACAGGATCTTTAACTGTAATCTCCAGCTCTGTCACTAAACCCATTCCGAGTTTGTAATAACTGTACATTGGACCGAGAGCAACACGGGTCTTAATCTGAGAGATCTTGTATCTGGATGCTTGTGCCCCACAGTAACCTCAGTGCTGCCTGCTTATTAGGTACGCCTCTCAACAACATGTTAAAAAAAGGAAAAATGAAATAAAATAATGGAGGCATTGAATTTTTGGCTTCTGATATATACACAAATACAGTGAAAGACGTTACATGAGCAATCACAGAAACACTTTTTAGACAGTTATGGGCAAATTTGCATTATTGGGCTGAGGGAAGCAATTTTTGATAATGACTCGAGATAAGGTTGGGTGATATATTGCATAGAAGGAGCACTGACAGGAGTTCAAAATATCTGCTTCATAAATCAAGAATTACTTTCTGGAGCTGAAGCCTGCAGTGTCTGTTTTATTTTACAGGCTAGCAGAAATATTCCACATTGGCAAAGCTGAACTCATTTTATAATAACAGATGCTGTCAGAGTATAAAATGAAAAAAGTACTGGCAAATCCAGCAGGCCTGACTACCTGCTACGAAACAATTGTGCTTCATTGATTGGCAAATTGCATGTGTGCATTTCGGTGGATGCATAACGAATATGAGATTGGGTACACATTTGGATGTGTGGGCGTATGAATCGATTAATGAGTGACTGAATGTGCAAGGCTGAATGCCTGGTTACATCAGTCTTATGAGCTGAAGAATTACACCAGGGCCTAGCATCATTGTGTCAACTCAATCTTTTTTCAAATCTTTTTATCTTATTTTGCACTTTCAACAACGGAAAAATAATTATATAAATATGCACTATATGATTGCACATCTGCAATTCTATGTAAACAGAATAAATTGCCTGGCGGATTGCAACACCTCCATTTTTATGGGTGATGCTGGGACCCATACAAAATACATTCAGCTTGCATACACCAATCCATATCAGCGTTCCAGAAAGTAAAGGTAGGAGATTGGCTACTGCGCCATGGTGATCTATGGGGCTGATTACGATTGCGGTGAACCGCAATTGTGAGGCCATTTCCTGGCCACATTATCATGATGGCGGCGGGTTCGGGGTGGTCAGGAACTCTGACCACCACAAATCTAGACGGGCTGTTTGAGCCTGCCGGGGCAGTGGAGGCCCTCAGCACACAATGCACAGCGGCGGTGCCTAGCAGGCACCGCCAGTGTGATTTTGATGGCCGATCCCTGCCAGCCTTTCTATGGCGGTTCACCTGCCATGGAAAGGCTGGCGGGGATGGACTTTAGGGGCTGGTAGTGGGCCCTCCTTAAACAAGGGCACCCCAGTTTTGCACTTGGGCTACATTTCTCTGCACCATGTGCAGTGTCTGCCACGTAGTGCAGGAAAATGCAAAAAGTGCTTTTTTTACATTGCGGTGGGTGCTGCAGCCAGCAGCACCTACCGCAATAGAAATATGGCACTTGCCGCTGCAGTGGTGGGGGCCACATTGTAATCCCACCTGTGGGACCGCCGCCTTGTAGGCGGGCAGTCCACATCCCCGGGACAATGGCGGATGGACAGAAGTCGATGCACCTTCGTAATCAGCCCCTAAGTCTCTTCTGGAGACCATGAAGCCATGTTACTAAACAGCAGGGTGTATTTAGTTAGAGTTTATTCCCCCAGAATCCCAGTGTGGCTAATTTTGGGTCGGTTACCTGATTCTCTTCTGTGATGTCTGTGATACAGCGACCCACCTTGGTCCAGGACTGCTGCAGTCTAGGAGAGACCACAAAGGTGTGTAGCAAAGCCCCTTTTCTACAACACCTCAAACTTCTGTTATTGTCGGTTTTCCCCATACAAAATAACCTGATCTTAGTGTAATATGAGGAGTGCATTACTTATAATTTCACTAGTCTAAACCCTTCTCTGATGGCCACCTCACTGGGAAGATGGCATGCCTCCCCCAGTCTTCATCCCTAGTCTCCCCAGATCACATTCCCATTCGTCTCTCAGTACGTCAAGGAGCATCTGGCGATTAGTCACTAGTGTCCCTTAAATATGAGAAATGACATGCTTGTGTAAAGGGGCTGCTAACAACCGATACTCCAGTGGGAATTTGTCGGTCACATCCTGCAGTATCTCTCGATTGCCTGCGAGGTCACATTTGACTTGTGCAGAGTGTAAAATCTGACTGTCTTCTACATGGAATTGCTGTTGCAACTCTTCAAAGGAGATGAGTCCTTATGCACCCCGAATATTGTTTAACTTTGTTATCCCTGTCATATCTCATTGTTTCTTGCTCTCCAGTGTTTTCAGCTCCACCAACATATCAGTGTCCCACAGGAAGAACTTTGGTGTCACACTTCCCTTCCATCCCTATTTCGTTGTAGCCATAATCTAACATCCAATTCTGTTGTAGATGAGTGTTGGTTAGCTAGGTTCTCACAATACAGCCTATGTACATAGCCCCTGGGGCCATTACCTGTCTATCAGCCATTAATGAGGGTTCTTATATGAGAGAGAAACGCAACAATTCAACACAAGTAGTTGTGATGCTCACTAATACAACTGGAGGTCAGGCACAGTAATTTGTTCTCATAAGGGCTCCTAGTCAGGGTTTGCAATACTATTTGTGGTGCTCCCCTGCCGCAGCCCACACTAGCATCTGAGTTACTGCGTCTATCACCCTATAAAAATCAATGGGAACTTCATATAGTGTGCTCTGCAGCATATAAAGCCCTGCCTATCAAAGACATCAGGAACTTCCTCCAATGTCCCACATCTCTCTTTTACTCTTCCAGGGTTCGTCCCATATTCTGTAGATGGAATTCTCTGGTTTCCATAGTTACATACCTTCCTATATATTTTAATCCCTCTGGAGATCACTTCAGAGAATACAGCAGTCTGCCAATGGTTTACAGTGGTTTAACATGAACTCTGCTTACTTGTCATAGGTGATGCATACCCCAGAGTATTTCCTGAGGTTGTATAGGTTCTGCCAGGAACAACAGCGTGTCATCAGCATAGAGGGAGATTAAATCCTCCTAATCCGGACCCCACCTTAGCTCCTATAACCCCCTTAACTGGGCATCTATCCATATCCAACACACGAGCGCTCCAGTGCCAGTGTGAAAAGCAATAGGGACAGTGGGCAGCCCCAACACAACACAATATTAAACCGACACACTACAACAACAAAGGAACATAAAGGCAAATCACAAATTCAACACAACACAACAAAAGCACATCCGCAGAACAAGAACATTGAAAAACACATCACAGACACAACATCACCTAACAGAAAACAAACATGAAAACAATCAATAGTTTACTGTTGTTTTGCTGTAGTTTTGTGTTATGATTGTTAGTTATTGTGCTGCTTTTGTGCTGCGCAACAGTTTTGCTTTCATTTTTGTATTTTTGTAGAAGCGCGTTTGGTTTTTATGTAAGTGTTTTGTAAGTATGTTATATTGCTGTTATTCTATTGTTTTGTTGTGTATTGTATTAGTGTGGTTTTATTGTATATTGTATTTTGTTTTGTTGTGGTTTTATTGTTATGTTATTGGTCAAGCTGTTATATGTTTTGCGTTACTAGAGTTGGGTTGCCGCTGTCATATGTTATGCTGCTTTTATTATTATACTGCCTTATGCTACCATTATTCAGTATCATGTTCTATTGTTGTACTGTGCTGTTATTGCCGTTGTGTGGTTTGTGTTGTCTTGTGTTGCATGTTCTGTTGTTGTGCTATGTACTTGTTTTGTAGTTACATTTGGCTATGTTGCATCATGTAAGTGTGCTGTTTAGTTGTTGCTGTTTTTATGTTTTGAGAGCTATTGTGTACTGTTATTTTTATTTGTGTTGTACTGTTAGTGTTGTTGTGTGTATGTTTTTTGTGTTTTGTGTTATGCTGTATCACTGCTGTGTAACTGTACTGTGAAACTCTGCTGTGTAGTTCTTGTTTTGTGTTCTGTAGGTGGATTATGGTGTGCTATTATTTTCGTGTTGGGTTTCTGTAGTGCTGCCTGTCGGTTTGTGTGCACTGTTGTATCATACTCTTTTTAGTTGTGTTTTGGGGTGTTTTGCTGTTAGTCTTGTGCTGCAGCATTGAGGTATGTTTTGAGTTGTTTTGGTATTGTCATGTGCTGGTGGTGTTCTGCTTTGTCAACAGAGGTCCTTCTGCAGTGTGAGGTGGTAATACATTATAATAATAAGATTATTGAGTGATTTCAGGGGTGATAGATTGATGTGAGGGATAATTTTGTGCCATTGCTTGGTACTGTTGTGGTAAAGGGTGGTGGGTTATAGTGTGCTGTTGGGTGTAGTTTGTTGTTGTGAATTAATAATTTGATGCTATTTAGTGTTAGTGCCTTCAATGGATATTATAGTGTAGTGGTGGATGATGATGATAGAATAATGGTAGGAAATGGCAGAGTGGTGATGGTGGGCTGTTCTGTAGTTCTGTTAGGTGCTAGTACAGAGGTGGGGCTGCAGTGAGTGTAGCAGTGTGGTGGTAAAGGTTGCATTCAAATATTTTTTTAGATGGGGTGGCTTGCCTGGTGGGTTTGGTTGTGTGCAGCTTTGGGTTGGTTGTGTGATGCTATGTGGGTGCCTTGGAGTGCACTTTTATCGGCATGTTATGCAGCAGTGGTGAGTGGTATTGACATTACACATTTGGTAGTGTGCTTGTGCACAGCAGTTGTTCAGTGGTTTGAGGTGTTAGTGTTGTGTTCTGTGGGAGATTGTTTCTGGGGTGGATGTGTGGTAGTGTGAGGTAGTATTTTATTTGCTGCACTATGGTAGTCTGATAGAGGTGGGTGGCAGTGAAGTATTTGCAAGCAGTAGTGTAAGCTTCGTCAGGGTAGTACAGTGGTGGTGTGTGCTAGTATCAAGGTGCTGTGTGGTAGTGTGCTGCTGTGACATATTTTTATAGTGATGATAGATGGTAGTGTAGTGGTACATTAAATGTATGGGTCTTTGGTGGGTGTGGTGCAGGTTGGGGGTGATAGTGCAGTAATGTTTAGGTGATTAGTATGGTGAGGATAGGCTGGCAGTGAGGTAATATGGGATGGTAGTCAAGGCCAGACTGGGCACTGAAACCATCCCTGGCAAACAGCTGGGCTGGCCTCCCCTGGAGGTGCAGCCGAGCTGTTTGCGAGGGCTGGTTTCAGCCGATTTTGTTACAGGGGGCCGATTTTGCCGACCCCCGGTAACACAAGCATTGGCATAGCCAATAGGTCTCACTTTTGGGACCTTATAAGTATTTAGTTATGCAGCACAATATCCTTGGTGCAACAACATCAACTGTTGCATGGCTAACACTTATAAGGTCCCAAAGGTGAGACCTATTGGCTATGCCAATGCTTGTTTATTTACTGTAGCCACCACAGAGTATTAAACAAAAGAGTGGGATAAGCCCAGTGGGCAGAGCATCTCGTAAAATCCCCCCAAAAATAATCCACAGGGAAATGATGGTTCAGTGCCAAGAACAGACAAGGATGCTTGCTATACAAATCCACTGAAATTTCTCTAACAAGCATTTGCAATGCAATAGGTCTCGCCTTTGCATAAGTTTGAGCTATTAGCATTGTAAATGACAATGCCTTTTATTTATGTGTTTTGAAAACCTGCAAGCGGTGCGTAAACTCGCACTTTGTACTTATAGTCGTTGCTTACGAGAAGCAAGGCTGGCAGTAACTGCGCCTCTTTTACTGCCAGTCTTGCTTCTCGTAAGCAAAGACTATAAGTGCAAAGTGTGTGTTTACGCACCGCTTGCAGGTTTTCAAAACACATAAATAAAAGTAGAGTGTAGTAGAGAGTAGTAGAGAGTGAGTAGTAGAGAGTGAGTAGTAGAGAGTGTGAGTAGTAGAGAGTGAGTAGTAGAGAGTAGTAGAGAGTGAGTAGTAGAGAGAGAGTAGTAGAGAGAGAGTAGTATTGTGAGTAGTAGAGAGTGAGTAGTAGAGAGTAGTAAAGAGTGAGTAGTAGAGAGTAGTAGTGAGTAGTAGAGAGTGAGTAGTAGTGAGCAGTAGAGAATGAGTAGTAGAGAGTAGTAGAGTGAGTAGTAGAGAGTGAGTGAGTAGTAGAGAGTGAGTAGTAGAGTGAGTAGTAGAGAGTAGTAGAGTGAGTAGTAGAGGGTGAGTAGTAGAGAGTGGTAGAGAGTAGTAGAGAGTGAGTAGTAGAGAGTGAGTAGTAGAGAGTAGTAGAGTGACTAGTAGAGAGAGAGTAGTAGAGAGAGAGTAGTAGAGAGAGTAGTAGAGAGTGAGTAGTAGAGGGTAGTAAAGATTGAGTAGTAGAGAGTAGTAGTGAGTAGTAGAGAGTGAGTAATAGTGAGTAGTAGAGTGAGGAGTAGAGAGTAGAAGAGAGTAGTAGTGAGTAGTAGAGAGTGAGTAGTAGAGAGTGAGTAGTGGAGAGTGAGTAGAAGAGAGTAGTAGAGTGAGTAGAGAGTAGAGTGTAGTAGAGTGTAGTAGAGAGCAGTAGAGAGTGAGTAGTAGAGAGTAGTGTAGAGAGTAGTAGAGAGAGTAGAGTGTAGTAGAGACTAGTAGAGAGTGAGTAGTAGAGAGTGAGTAGTAGAGCGTGAGTAGTAGAGTAGTAGAGAGTGAGTAGTAGAGAGTGAGTAGAAGAGAGTAGTAGAGTCAGTAGAGAGTAGAGTGCAGTAGAGAGTAGTAGAGAGTGAGTAGTAGAGAGTAGTAGAGTGAGTAGTAGCGAGTAGTAGAGAGTAGAGAGTAGAGTCTAGTAGAGAGTAGTAGAGAGTGAGCAGCAGAGAGTGAGTAGTAGAGAGTGAGTAGTAGAGAGTGAGTAGAGGCATATCTGTAAATTAAACACATATGCAAAAAAAAAAGAATACAAAACTACATATCGCGTGTGTGGCTGGGAAATTGTGTTTAACGAATATTAGCATAATAAATGCGTTGTTTGTAAATGCGTGCCCCATGTCGGACACAAAGTATCGGTGCTCACTGGTTAAATCACAGACAGTCCTGGCTGGCTCCCGCGAGGGAAGGGCACGTGCCCCTGCTACGCTTCCTGCTGTGGTGTAACCCCTAACTGGGAACCCCTTATCGTCACAGGGTTTTCCATGCCAGCATCCGGGAACACCCAAGAGGGAAGAAAGCACGAGAATAGCTTTCACTATATACTCGCGCTCTAGTAGTGATGTTTCTTTCAGGAGGAAGAAAGTAACAAAAAAAAGTAATAATACATAGTTTAAAAGATACCAGATAGGTTTACTTCCTGCTTTGCCTGGACGCCAGGCAATGGTGCCCAAATGTTTTTAAATTAATATGTGTTCCGACCGTTCTAGTGGCAAAAACATCAACCATTTCAGATCTCCCGACAATGAACTTAGTGAATTTGGGAATACTATGTTGCAGGTCAAGGACTCGGAGTGCAACAATTACTCTGAACAGGAAACAAAAGAGAACCAGGAGCTTCTCTGGGAAGGAGTCGTGGTGCACAATGGCACCCCTGCTGTACGATTGCTGGTACGGTGAGCACACCCCGCCCCCGCCACCAAAGTGGCTGCTACTGCTGTGTGTTTGAACTCGCCTATTCGCCAACAAACACTCTGGGCAGGCTAGGTTATCTCGTCTCCCAGAAACATACGTCTGTCGGTGCACTGTGACTGTTCAAAACAAACCGTGTAGCTCCCATTCCAGGAGCGCCTGCCTATATGACCTGCACATATTGGTATAACAGATTGGCGGGCTATGGGGGTTTAGTAAGATTTCATAACATCTGGCAGGCAGGGAGAGCTGAAGCAGAGTCAGTCACACGGCAGGCTCCGGCTGTCATCCAACTGTCCCTGCCCCAGCCCTACTTGCCTCTGGGAGCCACCAGCCTGCCGTGAAATCTCCAGATTTCCATGCAGGCTAGTAGCACTCTGGCACCAGCGCGATCTCTGGAGAGCGCCTCAGGAGCAGGGTGTCCGGAGGGCACGGCCCGTGCCCCGGGGAGCTCAAATTGCACTCTCAATGAGGGCTTCAAGTGGGATGAAAAAACAGGGGGTGGGAGGGTGGGCCTCAAACTAGCATGGCCGAGTGAATTAAGACGTGGCTTGAAACATGCAATCTGAAAATCTGTGCTTAGCATAGTGTGCCATCTGACTTAATTTGTTGCTTCTGTCATTGAATCTGGCTATATAATACAAGTAACATTACACCTACAAGCCAGGAGTATTGGCTTTGTCAATGGTTGTTAGTTGCACAAGATAAATAAGCAATAACTATATTGAAAATGCTTCAGTTCTGAAATGAGACTGTGAAAGAAGTAGGACGAGTCTCTTTGAAGTAACATCAAATCAGTGAAGGGAGGTATTACTGCAGATTTAACATGTTTTCATCATGAGGGTGAGGGCAAAAACAGAGAGCCCAATAGGGATCAGTTCTCAGCACATTCTTTTAAGAATTGCCGGGGCTCAGCACCGGCAGGACCCGGTCAACATAAAGTCCTGCTCTCAATAAAAAGGTAACTCCGGTATAATTACTCACAGGAGTATTCTGTTCAAATACAACCTTTTTACTGAGCAGGTCTTTATGTTTCAAGAACAGTTATTTTCTTGTTTTATTTCAGTGTGTGCACACAGCAAGTGGGCATGAAAAGATGGCAACGGCCTGTGCGATCTGGCAGTTTTGCATTATACACTAACCTGCAGGAAGGGGTCATGGTTAGGACAGGATAGGGAAATAAGAGATGCCACAGAACAGATAAAATGACTTCAGAGAAGTGATGCAGTAACTTATCCCATCGCTTGCAAGAAACATTGGAGTGCGGATTTAAAATACGCTTATCATTATGGTAATTGCCACTGCTGCCCAAGCTTTGAGCTAATGGTGGTTCGCTTTGTTTGTGAGTAGTACCTCACATGAGTGGAGAACCTCTCAGAAGGAGTGCAAGCTGCGTAGAGATCGGGAACCTCTGGCGTGCTTGTGAGTGCATGGAGCTTCAAACCAGCAGAGTCCAATGCTCACAGGCGTAAAGGACTGTACTCAAAGCCACCTCTGCATGCACTTTCATTTCGCTCCAGCAGTCAAGTGGGTGCTCAAATAATGCACAAGGCATCCGGGGGGGGGGGGGGGAGAAGAGAGCGAAGAGAGGGGATATATATATATATTGGGGGGGGGCGCTATGTTAGAAGATGGATTAAATTGGCATCACGCTTTTTGTTTTCCAGTTCCTTGGGATGCACTGTGGGTTATTTCATCACCAGTTGACGCAGATGATCAACGTAGGGACACTAATCAAAAATAATTAATGTGTACTTGGTCCATTCTATGCACCACAAAAACAAAGATGTGACTGACAAGTACTGCACAATGAGAAAGCGACAATGCCAACAAGTGGTAAGCTGTGGGTGGGTTCATGCGCATTATTAGAAAGAAGAGTCTCACAAGCTAGAGCGCATGCTCACACAGGCTCAATCTAACAAGTAAAGGCCAGACTCGAGAGAAGAAACAGAGATAAACAAAAAAAGCAATATGCTCAAGTTACAATAGTTACATACCTCTTGTCAGTGCTTGTTATCTTCCAGACATGCTGTTAGGACAAATACTCCGCAGAATGTAAAAATGTCTTCGCAGCAGAGGAACACTTCGTACATGGTTACCAAAACCACCTTTAGACCTCATTTAGATGTTAGAAGAAGTTATTACAATAGATGAAACAAGAAGGGTAGAGGGCAGGAGGGACGTGAAAGTAACATGGTGAGTGCAGGAGGAGCGGAGGCAATGGGGAGAAGCATACAGGCGAGCTAAAAACGCAGGGGAGAGAAGTGCACTAGGAAGACAGCTAAACTACGCGACGCGGCCGCTCGTCCGTTAAAGCGATCACGATCGCGGGGACGCGTTCTGTGGTCGGGGAGGGGTGGAGCGAGGTGCGCTGCATTGGAGAGGCGTAGCGAGGCGCGCCCGCTTTTGCGCGTAATCGCAAGCTGGTGGCCAAGCCTTTGGTAGCACTTTTAAAACCCGCCTACAAAATGTCTCGCAGCTCATGCGCTGACTCAGCAAGACCTAAAAAACGGCCCCCAGGGGCCCAAAACCGCCCCCCTAACCTGGCAAACCACTGGGAAAATGCCCAGTGCCTGCTAGGGCCAGTCCGGCCATGTTGGAAGTATTGTCATTAGGTGATATTTAAAGTGCAAACAAATACCCGTAGGTGTCTGGGCACTGCAGCATAGGAAAACAAAACCAGGAATTAAGGCTAAGAAAATATCTAGACAGATTAGGGATAAACTGAGGTTAGTAGGGAAAATAAAGAGCGCTATAAGGGAAAAAGCCATGTCTTTAGGCTTTTTCTGAACGAGATTGATCTGATTTCTTTAGCAGTGGAATTTTCAAAACTTCTTCCTCCCCAATTAGATCGTTTGAATCTGTTCACAGCTACTTTGTGAGTGCCCATAGATCTTAGGTCCGTTCCAGGGATATACCATTTAAAGGCCTGTTTGAGATACTCCGGGCCTTCTTCATAAAGGGCCTTATGGGCAAGGTAAAGAGCCTTTAATCTGATGCGCTGTTTAACAGGCAACCAGTGGAGACGTTTGATGGCCTGTGTGACTGACTGATGTATGGGGATTCCCAAAAGTAGTCTTGCTACTGCATTTTGCAGGACCTTAAGCCAATTCAAGCAATGCTGCTCCATATTTAAATATAACGCATTACAGTAGTCAACTTTGAAAAGTATAAGAGCCTTAGTTACCATTTTTTGGGCGTTATGTGGGATACAAGGGAAAATCTTTTTTAACATCCTTCAAACATAAATTGTTGATTAGATAACAGCATTGACCTGTGGTTCGAAGGTCAGCTTAATATTAATTATTTCTCCAAGATTTTTAACTTTACATACTGGTTCCGGGAGTCAACCTAGTTTTTTTGGCCAACAGGCTGATGTCTATAGGGAGGGGGAGTTTCCAAACATAATAACCGCAGTTTTTTCTGCTTTTAATTTCAGGTAATTCGAAGTCATCCAGTCTCCATCTGCAGACATGCAGTCATGGAAAGTGGATGCTGCCTGATGATTTGGAGCAGATAAGGCTACCACGATTTGTGTATCATCCGCGTATGACACAGGCCAAAGGATTTACATAGATGTTAAATAATGTGGGGGAGTGCGGACCCCTGAGGTACCCAACATCTGAGTGAAAAAATGTTTGGACACAAATGGATCAAGTGCTATTACTTGAGTTCCATTTGAGTTCTACAAGACAGAAAGGGTTCTAGCATTTTAAGTGCTGATCCCTCAATCTGGACAGCCCCGAGATGCTCTACCAGCACCTTGTGGTCGACCGTATGAAAGGCTGCTGACCTGTCGGGGAGTATTAGAGCAGCATTCCCACCTCCAACAACTATGGATCTAATCTCCTCAGTTGATTTTATTAAGGCAGTTTTGGTGCTGGAACCGCTTCTAAAGCCAAACTGGGTAGTATCGAGCATCAGGTGGTCTGATAGAAATTTGGTTAGCTCCAGATTAATAGCTATTCTATTATTTTGTCTGGAAATGGAAAACGAGAATTTGGTTGATAGCTATTAGGGTCATCTGGATTTAAGTTCGGCTTTTCTAACAGTAGTAATATGAAGGCTTCTTTTGTATATTGATGGAAAAGTTACTGTTTCCAGCTTGAGTTAAAAATTTCAGTTAAACAAATTGCTATTTTTTCAGCAGCTTGAATTATAATTGACGAAGGACAACGGTCGTTTGGCAACACAGATTTAATAGATTTGACCTGCGGTGATGATGATGCATAAAAGTTTGAGAGTTTAGGAAGCTCTTTTGCCAGAGATAACTTAGGTTGGGTTGCTTCATTTTGGGATGGATGTTTATTAAATTTATTAAAGATCTGAGCCACCTTATCCAGAAATAAGTTAGCCTGGGTTTCGCAAAAGGCTTGGCTATTATTTGGCTGATACTCTTGGGTGGTGAGGTTAGATATCATCCTGAACAGTTCCTCCGATGAGTTTTTTGTGGCCATTATTTTTTGTGTAAAGTAGGGTGTTTCTTCTTTAAATAGGAGGATTTTCTAATTATCAAGGCAGATTTTATATTTCTCTAGTGAGATGCTAAACTTGTAATACCATGGTGGGGTTGAAAAGCCAATAGTGTACAGCAATAGAATTGTGGACTGAATGTCACCAAAAAGGTCATGATTCACTGTAGATTTCAAATGCAAAATATTCCTTACCTGTACCTCATGCAATGGAAGCACTTGAGGGAGTATGGCACATTTAACAGACACTAGCATGTAATTCAAAAGTAATGACCAATGCTCTGGAAGTCGTTTGTTTATAAGGCTATTGATAGCCAGACCTAAAAAGTGGGAATCAACTGCCAAATACATTTATTTTTTAATGGATAGCCCTGTGCTTTGCCTCTGCACCCTAGCCATATTATAGACATGGGAACAGAGGAACAGTGGCCACCAGAGGGTGCACTCTTTTTGTGCGCCTGTCAGGGAGCCCACTAAGGGCAGACCTCTGGATGGGGTAGGGCAGACATCTGGATGGGGTAAACAGGATCTATTAATCTCATCCCTGTCAGATATCCACCAGCAGGCAAGTGCTGCTGTTACTCTTTGCACTAGTCTATAGGGGGATCCCTCCCCTTGAAAAACAGCAAGGTGCTATTTGCAAAATGAAGGATAGAGAGGTTGATTCAAGCTTTTTCACTAATGTTCTGCCCCAGTCCAGCAAATGTTTGTATCTGTGCTGGGGACAGCACATATTCAGTAGCAAGGTGCACAGTTTGCATCCAGTGCACCAATGTAAAAGACAGTGGGCCCTATTTGTAATATGGCTCCCAATGTGCAGTGTGTTTTTCAAGTAAAGCAAGCTGAATTCCACCCTATCTGGTCAAGGTTGACAAGTAACCAATTGAGCTAACTGAAGCTAAATTATGTCTACAGGGAAGCCCTCTAATTAAAAATTTTACTGAAGTTGGTCAAGGTCTTTCTAGCACTCAGGAGTGCAACATAATTCCTCTTTGATCAAAGACTGAATATGGGATTTCAGATTTGATCTGCGATTCACTCAATTGCTTCACATACAACAATCACATCTTCTTTCAAAACCTTCCGGACACCTACACTCAGCCAGACTCCTACTTGTACAAATCCCACTCATACGGAAAACCAGATTTGGCAGTTGAGACTTCTCCTACATCAGTCCTAAAGTGTGGAACAAACTCGAACTATACATAAGAGCCTCCTCCATCATTCTGGAATTCCACAATAAGTTGAAGACCTGGCTTTTTGAGCAGTCCCACTAGGCTGTAGGTGTGGTAGATTCACACCTGCTCAGCACCAGGATACCCTCCCAGGTGACAGGGCGGTCTACAAATCTGCATCACATAACATAACTAACTTCCTAATTCTTGCCAACATTTATAAACGTTATCTGAAAACCCCCCACATGCTCATTTCTCTAGAAAATGGTGCTACCACCGGTGCCAGCCTTAGGGGTGTGCGAACCATGTGGTTGCACAGGACTTGCAACCTAGGGGGCCCAAAAATGTCTCTGAAAACTTCACAGAAATTTACCATTGATGTCAGAGTGCCTGCCCCTCAGGGCAGATGCTCTCGTTGGCCAGTTCTCTCAGCTGTAGTCAGCAATGGAGGCAACAAAAGAACAATGGGCCAAGGAGGCGGAAGGGGGTGTGTGCACCTCGGACGCCCTGTAAACTGACACGTCCCACAGAAACTTGGAGGCTTTTCATGGTTTCTGTAAACACTGGCTATGCCAATGCTAGCTCCGAGATCGCAGAACAGTAGCAAGTACCATATGGGCACAGTCCCTCCGTGAATTAAGATAAGGGTACCCAAGCACACGTAAAATCAGGGTCAAAACAGTTTAGAATGTACATAAACAAGTAACACAAGTAGATCTTCGTCTCTTTCTTTTGAGTTTCTTCGATTTAATATTCTTTTCTCAGAATGTATTTCACAGTCTTCAAAATGGTTCCCAAGCCAACACGTGTTTCGTCGCCTTTAGTAGTTTTTTACATGCGACTTGTTCACGGCTAGATACAAATTGATATGGTAATTACATTAGTTTATGTGTTATTACAAGATGCAAACATTTGTAAACAACGTAAACAAATGTGCTCCCAGGGTTGGTGTAAAAAACTATGGGTAGATTTATCCATAGATTGTATCACAAGGCTATAGTGTACTATCAAACACCGTGAGGTATGGTGAGCACTAGCCATATCATATCAGTTGGTGATTGTCAGATCTTCTACAAACTAGCGTGTGAGTGACGTATGTGAGACAATCCTGTATGTGCTGGAACTTAATTCCAGTCAGAATTTAATCCGATTTCGCATGCGGTATGAACAGTCCATTAAGTCAGAAAACACAATAAGTACGCAGACTATTGTTGTAAAAAATTTTATGAATAGAGATAGAAAGTGTGCCAAATGGAAAGAGCAGGTGACGCAAATAAAACAACTGACCTGAATACGGTTTTATATGCAAAGTCTGTAAAAATGTAATCAAGATAAGAAAAGTGTCACTATTGGTAACTATATAGACACTTTGTAAAATGCTTGAGTAGTGGACAAGTTCTTGTCCAAATTCATATACATACGTCTAGTATGACGATAATTCCAGGTCATACAATCAAACGACGAGGGAGGGGGAGGTTAAAGAATTTCTTCTGGGTGAAACGCTTTCACATCTCAGCTGTGCTCGAAATTTGAGCACCTCGTCTGAAACAAAAAGATAGATTGTCTCAGTATTGTCAACAGACAATATAACTGGTCTGTCTGTCAGAAATTACATTTCTGCGGCATTGCCGAGATGAGCTATTCATAGATTTGTAAGACCCGTATACGTCTCGTCTATGTATAATATTAGAAATCTGGTATTTAGAACCCGAGACATGTAGAGTATAATCTTAACATGCAGACAGTATAATACTAGTCTGCCCATAATATCACTTGCTATTAACGAAAATAGAATAAAATTAAAATTTATTAAAGTTCATACCGCATGCGAAATCGGATTAAATTCTGACTGGAATTAAGTTCCAGCACATACAGGATTGTCTCACATACGTCACTCACACGCTAGTTTGTAGAAGATCTGACAATCACCAACTGATATGATATGGCTAGTGCTCACCATACCTCACGGTGTTTGATAGTACACTATAGCCTTGTGATACCATCTATGGATAAATCTACCCATAGTTTTTTACACCAACCCTGGGAGCACATTTGTTTACGTTGTTTACAAATGTTTGCATCTTGTAATAACATATAAACTAATGTAATTACCATATCAATTTGTATCTAGCCGTGAACAAGTCGCATGTAAAAAACTACTAAAGGCGACGAAACACGTGTTGGCTTGGGAACCATTTTGAAGACTGTGAAATACATTCTGAGAAAAGAATATTAAATCGAAGAAACTCAAAAGAAAGAGACGAAGATCTACTTGTGTTACTTGTTTATGTACATTCTAAACTGTTTTGACCCTGATTTTACGTGTGCTTGGGTACCCTTATCTTGATTCTATGTGGTTTGACCGCAGTTTTTAGGGAGGCTGGTGGTTCTCCCCTACCCTCTAGCACCGTCACGGATTTAAGAAGTTTACAGATATCAGGTGTACTCACCATAAGCGCCTATCATCTATTATAAATACCACTGTGCAAAACGTTAACTACCTAACAGAATAGAAGGCTGCTGTGGTGCACCATGAATACCTTTGAAAGTATGAAAAGCAGTAGAGACAAAGAAGCAGATGATCTCTTTAACAATAGGGATGACAACACATCATCTTTCTCTTCCAACCCAGGGGCTACATCTAGACCGAATGAGGGCCTCAAGAGTAAATTTCAACGTCTTGAAAAGTTACGGAAGAATGAGGCTTCCAAATGGTGGGACGGGGCCACCCTGAAACAATACATTAAGATTAAGCAAATACCTAGGGGACTCCGTTCCCAAATTCTGCCTACTTACGATGACCTAGACCCAGACCTACTAAAGGCATGGGAACAGGAACTTACAGAAAATTCCAACAAACTTATGGAGATACTGATTGAGAACTGCGATAGAAAGACAGCTAAATTACAAACAGAGATAGAAACCCTAGAGGCAGAAATCAAATCTCTCAATCTTCCAGAACCAACTGAGAAAAACTATAACATCTTGAATGACATTTTGAAACATCACATCTCAGAAATTAAAGCACGAAAGACCAAAAAACTTAAGAGAGATGAGGCTGACTACCGTAATGGTAGGATCTTTACCTTCGCGGCTAAATATGATCACCTTGTATCCAAGGATGATCCCACGAAACCCAAACTGGCAACTCCCGTAAGCTCAAGTAACACCTCACTAGACACACCAGTAACAAGCGAATCAGAACAGGGAGATACCCGGACAGACCCATCAGATTTAGAGAATCGTTTTTTACAAGAGGTGTTACGCATCAAGAAAGGAAACAGGGAACAGAACAAACGCCCTATCATAAGCCCAAGACAAGGAGAGGGAAGAGAGGAGGTAGGAAGGGAGGAAAGGGCAGGCATGAAAACGAGATCTTGGAACAAGAGAAAGTAAACACTGTGAGTATAATCAATCTGTCAACTAAAACATTAACAAACGATGACGAAACACTTCTGAAAAAAGGTCTTAACTTTTGTCCCAAGAGTCATGGTGATGTGGTGGATGTGAAAATTGATTTGTTCAAATTTATTAGGAAAATGAAAATCAAGAAACACTTCATGTTTACGAATGAAATGAATAAAAAAGATACTATTGATCAGCAACTACACCCTCTGAGTGCGGTAACTATTCAAGAAATCATTGACGGGGCGTGGTCTGGCCACACAGGAAGATGGCCGCCTGACGAGTGAGCTCCGCCGCGGGATGGGCTCTTAACAGAAATATCTTTCTCCTTACCTGCTTTGGAGCCCTCTTCACGTGCCCTGTGCTTGCTGGAAGGTGCGGGGCACGACTTGAGCGTGTTCCAGGGATGTGACAGCGCAGTCTTCTTGGTGTTGCTCATCTTGACGAGATTGTGCGGCGCTGCTCACCTGACGTAGCCCGCCTGACGTGCTTCCTTCGGCTGCCTCATCCTCCCCCTAGAAGCCGCGCCCCTGCTACTCATGGAGTGCGCCTGCCCCCTCAAGAGGCCGCGCCTTTGTTGCTGTTGAGGAGCACCCGCTTCCTTATGAGGCCGGGCTCCTGTGGATGTCGAGCGCCCGCCTCCTCATGAGGCCGCGCCTTCGCTGCTTCTGTCAGGCGCCTTCCTCATGAAGTCCCGCCCTTGCTCTTACTGCTGAATACCTGCCTCCTCATGTAGCCGCGCCTCCTTCAGTTTGCCTGTTTTATTCTCCTCAGCAATATTACCTCACAGGAGTCATGGTTCTTGTCGTGCTGCTGGACTGCTGCTGGTAGGATTAACTCCTTTCATAACTTTATTGTGGCGCCTTGTCATTTACCTCAGTCAGTCATTTTGCGCCACACTCTCTGCAAATTAATGTTTTTCTTGCAAGAACAAGCCACGACTGTCACCCACAACTGAACTTTTCGAAATTTTTTCCATCCTCTTATGACTGGCCTCATAGTTTCGCCCCTTCGACTGGGGACGTCTGGAAATGACTCTTTTAATGCAACATGGGTGACGTATATAATAGCATGTCTTAACTTAATGTTATCATAGTGCTTTTGTCAACCTTTCCAGTCAGGTTGTGTACTCTTTGCTTTGATGTGGCTCATGACTTCCCTGTTCATTCTGCAAATTCAATTGTGGTTTATATGCTGTTTCACTCTATTTGTGCGTCTTTGAGCATGCCGACAGCTACACTTTTTTCATCAATGCTTTCAACCTTTGCTTGTGGTTTTGGGGATAACTAAGCAGGGGGTTTTCCCCTTCATGTGATGTACTCTTACCTTTTAGTGTCTGGAATTGTTGTAATTTTATGTTTATATACAAGAACTGTCTACCAGCAAGACGCCCTCACGCATTTTCAAGGTTTCTGTCAAATATTTTCCTCAAATGCCTGCCCCTAGGCAAGGAAATAAGTCTTCTAAACCACTTCTCTTTGCTGAAGCTCTTAAGCAGACCATTAACATGCCAACGAAAGGTACTGCCTCCTCTCCTCCCGCTTTATCCTCGGCTTCGACCTCTAATGGGGGACAGACATCGGCGGTAACTCTGCAGCGTATTTTACACGAAATATCTGAGGTCAGTCGCCGACTAGATGACATGAAACTCACAATTACATCATTAGCTGAGGAGACCAAATCAATTAAAGCAGAATTCACCAGCTTTAATGCGAGGATTGACTCTCTTGACTCCAGAGTTCAGGTGGTGGAGAATCACTTGGACTCCCTTCCCAACAAAGATCGAGACCTCCTATTCTTCCGCAGCAAACTTATTGATTTGGAAGACAGAAGCAGGAGGGATAATGTTCGTTTCTTTGGTTTTCCAGAGAGTATTGAAGGGCAGAGTTCCAGTGCATTTCTGTGTCGCATACTTCCTCAGATGACTGGTATTTCTTTTACCCCACCTCTGGAGATTCAACGGGCCCATAGAATTGGTCCTCTTCGTGATGATCCTGCCGCGCGTCCTCGGCCGATCATTGCTTGTTTTCTCCGACATGACCAAACAAGACAACTACTGTCTGCTGCTCGACTTCGAGGTTCCTTCTCTTTTGAAGGCCATCGCATTCATATGGCAGCTGATTTCTCAAAGGAAACCAATGAACGGCGGAAGGCCTTTCTCTCCATGCGACCTCAGTTACGTCAATTAGATATCAAATATGGCCTGTTTGAACCTGCACGTTTTCGTGTCACCAAAGATGGAGTCTCCAAGGACTTTTTTGATCCAGAACATCTTCAGCAATTTTTGGACTGCCTTCAACCCCAAGATATGGAGGTTCTCTCTGCATCCTCACAGCCAATTCCGTCCCAATCACTCCTTAAATCTTCTACTTCAATGTCAGAACGTAACAGGCGCCCTCCTAGTAGCCCTAGACCTCGGGGCAGGGACCTCGAACGACTTCATCGCTCACAAGAAGATAGGAAGTCAGCAATACAGTCGGTCTCAGCAGCCACATTCCCACAAGACTCACAAAGGGACAAGTCCCGCTCTCCTCTTAAAACCCCTTCGGATGCGGACTGAATAACACTTCCTCATGTGGGGAAAAATCACCTCTTGACCTATTGGCAGCTTATCGTAGACTTTCGGTCCTTGCGGGCCTTGTTTATATTGTTAAATCATTATTATATTTTTGGCATTTTTCGCTGTTATGATATCTGATTGCCTTTTCTTTTTCACCTCTTTTCTCACTAGCTTCTTATCTTACCTCCTTTCCTTTTCACTTTGCCTTCTGCTATATCTCTGCCTTATAATGCTATTCTTTTTTCTCCCTGTATTTCTCACTTTTCATGTTACAATTTTATTGCATATTCTCAACTGGTTTTGCAGTTACTCGGGTGCATTGGCGCCTAATTGTTTGATTATAGTTGTATCACCTTATTTGCTCGTATGCATATTGGTATAGATTTTTTGATATATGTGTATGATATGTTTTATACGCTTAGGTTACCTCACATTTAATTACTGTAAGATTTCTCCTCTTATGTAGTGTTGCTTCTCAACCCCTATTTGGCTTTCTCTACCTTCTTCTGTTCTTCTATATTGCTCTTTTGGGCTTCCCTTCTATATTATCAATGCCTTCTTAATTGCTTCTCTCTTTCTGTGGGGTCTTTTCCCGCGGCGGCGCTCTAGTGCGCCCAGACCCGCAGGTAACAGTTTTACGGTTTCTTGTTCTTTACTCGCTATTATTCTATAGCTTCTTTATTACTGTATTATTTTCTAAATTTTACCTCCTTTCGTCTTTATCTTTTTATTGTTTTCTTTATGCATTTCATCTAGATTAGAAGTACTACTTCCACTTATATTCTTTCTGTTTCCTCTTTCTTTTGTTATTTCTCTTCCTTTTCTTTTTGTCTGGTTCACCACGTTGTTTTGTGCTTTATATTATTTTCTTCCTCCTGACTTTTGCTCTATTCTACTATGACACAGGCACATTCTCTGAATGCGATCACTTGGAATGTACATGGCCTCACCCATTACATAAAGCGGAAGAAAGTACTCTCCTATCTCCAGACCAAACATGTAGATGTGGCCTTGCTTCAGGAGACCCATTTGGATGCTCTGGAGTCGGATAAACTTTGCAGAGACTGGGTGGGCAAGGTTATCCATAGTAGTGTTCAACAAGACGATTCCTCAGACACAGGCCCTCTCCGCAAATGTGGAGTAGCAATCCTCCTTCGCAAATCCCTCCCGGTCACTGTCTCTAAAACATGGTCAGATGTAAATGGCCGTTATGTATTTGCCAAACTTAAAATTGGAGAGTCTCACATTTGTGTAGGGTCTGTCTATGCCCCTACGGGTGCCAAAAAAACATTCTTTCTTCAACTTTCCCGTTTGCTGCTTGAAATTAATGCATCACAATATTTGATTGGCGGAGACTGGAATGTGACGCAAGATACCATTCTAGACAAAACTGGCTCATTAGATAGGGGCAATGCGTCAGACAGAGCCTTGTTGGGGGACATCATATCAGATATTGGACTGGTTGACCATTGGCGTTTTAGCCATCCAACAGATAAGGAATATACTTTCTTTTCTTCGGCCCATGGTACATTTTCTCGTCTTGATTACTTCCTTATTTCTCATAACACAGTTCAATTCGTTACAGACTCCTGCATCCTGGAAGCGGCCTTGTCTGATCACTCTCCGGTTCTCCTTTCCCTTGATCTGGGTCTCTCTCGGCCTGGACGTAAACCATGGCGAATGAGCATCCAACGCCACAGGACTCCTGCTGGTAAGGCCCAACTACAATTACACCTTCAAAATTATCTTTCTACTAATCAGGGGTCTGTCACCTCCAGCAGGACTCTTTGGGCCGCGGCGAAGGCTACTTTGAGGGGGCAATTAATGCGTGATGCAGCAATTGCTAATAAACAAAATGCAAGGAGACAAAGTGAGCTCGAATCTGATATACAAACTTATTCTCGCTTATACACCACATCTCCGTCTCTACAAAACCGCAAATTATTAGAGCAAGCTCGAATGGCCTTAAATAGCCTTTTTACATCTAAAGCAGAATACGCTTTACAGAAAATGAAAGGCCGGCATTACGAGCAAGGGGAAAAGGCGGGAAGGTTATTAGCCGCGCAGCTGCGTCAGAGGGAGGCGTCCATGGCCATTCCGGCCATTAGATCTACGCAAGGTCACTTGTGCACGAAACCTCAAGACATCGTTAATGAGTTCGCCTCTTTTTACGAATCTCTTTACACCTCCGATAGTAGAATGGACTCGGATAAAATGACAGCATTTCTTGCAAAAGTACATCTTCCTTCTCTTTCGGCGGAGGGCAGAGCCATCCTAGAGGGTGAAATAACCAGAGATGAGGTCTCTAGTGCGATTACCGCCCTGCCCTATCACAAGGCCCCTGGTGAAGATGGATTTCCCCCTGAGTTCTATCGCTGGGCAGGTCACAATATTATTGATACCCTGCATGCCGCATTCCAGGAGGCGGATAGTTCATCTTCACTAGGACCTCTTTCTAACAAGGCTATTATTGTTGTGCTTCCAAAGCCAGGTAAGGACCCCCAGCTCTGCAGTAGCTATCGCCCCATCTCTTTATTGAACACTGATATTAAAGTCCTGGCCAGCATTCTTGCTTCGCGTTTGCGTAAGGTCTTGCCTTCCTTGATACACCATTCTCAAGTAGGCTTTGTACCGGGTCGATCCTCTCGGAACCATCTGCGTTCTCTGGCCCATGCATTATGGTCGGCTCAACATCTTAAGGATGATGCGTTAGCCCTTTCACTTGACGCAGAAAAGGCGTTCGACCGCATTGAATGGAATTATCTTTTCAAAGTCATGGATAGATTTGGTTTAGGCACGAAATTTATTGATAAGGTACGCTTATTATATGACCATCCTTCTGCTCAGGTAAATTGTGGTGGGTTTCTATCAGACACCTTTACCATTAAGAGAGGGACACGTCAAGGATGTCCACTATCCCCTCTTTTGTTTCTTCTGGCTATGGAGCCCTTGGCCGCCACCATTCGTCAATCGGATGAGGTCTCTGGTGTCCCCCTTCCAATTGGACATTCTAAAATATACTTATATGCTGATGATATCCTACTCACCCTTACTCGTCTTCCCCGGTCGATTCCTTCTCTTCTTCACATTATTAATGATTTCTCCTCTTTTTCAGGTTATAAGATTAATTGGGACAAGAGTGAGGCTTTGCCCATCTCTAACGGTACCACCAAAGCAGCCATTTTTGGATTTCCTTTTCATTGGCAGCCTTCACGCCTTAAATACTTGGGTGTCCTTGTTAATAAAGGATTGCAAGACATGGTTGCAGATAATTTATCTCCTCTTATATCCCAAATGCAACGGGATTTTGACAAATGGAAGGCTTTGGGCCTTTCTCTTTGGGGCAGAACTCAGGCGGTTAAAATGGTTACCCTTCCGAGATTTATATACATTCTAGGTATGCTTCCTTTGCAGATCCCTTTATCCTTACTTCGATCAATAGATGCCCAGATTAAAACTTTCATCTGGGGTACTATGAAGCCGCGACTTGCTATCATTAAGTTGAAGGCTCACCAATTATCTGGCGGAATCGGTCTTCCTTCTATTGAACACTACTCTTTGGCGTTACATATTTCCCAAACCTCATATTTTTTACCTGGCATCAAAGATTTACCACAATGGGTTCCAATAGAAAGACATCTTCTATCCTCGGAATCAAACCTTTCTCCCCTGTATGGTACTGGCTCTAGTCGTTCTGACCCAAAAAACCCGATACTATCTGCCATGCATAAATCCTGGCAGAGAAGTCATAGATTATTAGGCTCAAACTCCAGAATACATGCTAAAGCTCCCTTGTGGAATAACTCGGGGATCCGTATTAATGGCCGTATGTTATCCTGGCCTGAATGGCGAGCTGCAGGTATTCTCTATCCGGATCAACTCCTACATGATGGGGATTTTAAGCCATTCTCTCAGCTCAGGGTAGAATTTGATCTTCCCCTTCATCATTCTTCCAAATATCTTCAACTCCAACAATGCTTAAAGACCCATATGGGAACATCACCATGGCTCCTGCAGGATTCCCCTATATTATCCTATTTGCACATTTGGGGGAAATTTAAGGGTGTTACTTCTGGTATATACAAAATTTTTTCATCTCATCTTTTTTCTAAATCTCTTTCACATGATCTCCAGCGTAAATGGCAATCTCGTCTCTCCATTTCCTTTTCCGATACTGAGTGGGATTTGATCCTAGAGAATTTAAATAAGGGAGCTCGTGAATCAAGGCTTAAATTTTGTCTTTTTAAAATTCTGCATGATTGGCACTGGTCTCCTGTCAAATTACATCAAGCTGGTCTTCTCTCTCATTCTAACTGCTGGAGATGCTTCAATTCAGGTTGTGATATTACTCATATCATTTGTGAATGTCCTAGTATTCAACCTTATTGGACTTTTATCGGTGCTACCTTGAAATCCACTATGCCCTTAAAATTGCCACTTACATCTACTACCATTCTCCTACATGACTTACGTCATTCCCCAAAGCTCACGAAGCCACAACTCCGTCTTTTTCATACTTCAATTGCTACTGCCAAAATATGTATACTGCGTCATTGGAAATCAACTATGCCTCCATCACAGGAGGACTGGTTGGTGGCAATGATGCAAACTGCTTCCCATGAACGTACAATCTATAATCTTCAAGATCAAAACGACACCTTTCTTCGAATATGGTCTCCATTTCTTAAATCAAATGCTGCTGATTCTCCGGCCTCCACTTCTACTCAAACACACTAATCAACTTTCACTTTTCTGTCCTTTGTTTTTTCTCTTCTCTCTGTTTCCTCACAATCCTTTGCTTCCTCCGTTGTGGTATTCTTCTGCTTTTATCTAATTATTTTTCCTTTTGTTCTATTTCTTTATATTTCCAGCACTCTTTATTCTACTATGTTTTTCTTCTCTCTTTTTTCCCTATTGCTCACTCTTATTACATATTATTCTGGGTTTTGATATCTTTGTTGCATTAATTTGTATTTATCTATTTAAACGCATATTTATATCGTATTTATTTATCAATTTCTTATTCCATGATTCCTTCTAACATGTAATTATTCTCTTTTATTTACTATTGCATATGCTCTAATGTATTTGTCTTATAAAATTCAATAAAAAATTTCAACACAAAAAAAGAAATCATTGACACTAGGCTACTTTTGTCACTAACAGATTGTGAAGATGAAATTACAACTGCAGATATTGTCATGCGTGATCTGAATGTGATAGGTGATGTACGAGTGGAAAGTGGCTTAAGAGAAAAATCTAAATGGGTACCAACGTTACAGAGTGGGAACAGTATAGACATTTTCCACAAACTTGTCAGCAGCGATTTAGACAGATTTGATCTAAAGAAACGCACACCACGACTAAGGAACGATAACCTGACATATGGGGAAAGACAAGCATTACATAAGTTAAGAACTGATGACAACATTATTATAAAGGAGGCGGACAAAGGGGGCAACATTGTCATCATGTCCAACCTTGACTATGAGAAACAAATTCTCTCCCAATTGGGAGACTTGGAATGCTATGAACACCTTTCCAGCAATCCAATTTGGAAATTGACAGAACACATTAACAGACATTTAAAACAATGGTATGGCATGGGTATTCTAGATCATGATGAGTATAGCTATCTGCAGGTTAATAAACCAAGATACCCTTGCCTGTATACACTGCCTAAAATACATAAAAACCTTCCGTTCCCTCCGGGTAGACCTATCATTTCAGGGATAGAGGGCCCCACAGAAAGAATGTCAGAATATGTCGACAGTTTCCTAAAACCACTGGTATGCAATCTCCCATCATATATACGGGACACAAAACATATTTTGGGACTCTTATCGGACATTACATGGGGACCAGAAATGATACTAGTGACACTAGATGTCACGGCCCTCTACACCAGTATCAATAGAGAATGTGGATTAAAAGCGATCAAAAAAATCTTAAGCACTAGATCTGCAAGCACATGGGAACATACAGAGATGTTGATTACTATGATAGAACTTATCCTTGACAACAACGTATTTTTGTTTAAGGATAGGTGGTATCGTCAAAAACAGGGAGTTGCCATGGGCTCCAGATTCTCTCCTTCATACGCCAACCTGTTCATGGGATGGCTTGAGGAGGAGTGGATCTGGGGCCAACATGGATCGGAATGGACAGAGTTTATTCTCTTTTGGGGCAGATATATCGATGACTGCCTGATGATCTGGACAGGAGATGAAGAAACACTCATGAAATTTGTTGAACACCTCAACAATAATACATGGAATATCAGATTCACACATGAGCATAGCAAGGTGAAAGTCACATTCCTTGACATAGAATTGTATGTAGGGAACAATCAGATTAATAGCAGATTGTATCGCAAAGACACGGCGTGCAATGCAATATTGCATGCCACCAGCGCGCACCCTAGGCACCAGATCAATGCGATACCCTATGGAGAATTTGTCAGAGCCAGACGCAACTGTAGTCTGGACGCTGAATTTACAAAATGTACTGAAGAAATGACTGAACGCTTTAAATCCAGGGGTTACAACACCAATATTTTAAAAAAAGCAAAATCTAGGATCATGAAGATCAAAAGAGAAACGACCCTCAGGGATATTACCAACAGGAAGACAGATGATAACAAAGTAAGATTTATTACAAACTACAATGACATTTCGGATGTGCTAGTTAAAAGTCTTAACAGACACTGGCATATCCTCAAAAAAGACGATACCATGACAGGGGTTATTGGCAACAAACCAGAAATCACCTATAAAAAAGGGAACTCCCTTAGAGGTCTCCTTAGCCCCAGCTATCCAATAGCCACTACCGGTAAAAACTGGTTGACTACACATACGGAGGGCTTCCATAGATGTGGACACTGCTCAGCGTGCAAATGGGCTTACAATAAGAAATTGGAATTCATGGGTCCTAACGAGAAATGTTACAAGATTAGGACGAATATCAATTGCAACACTAATTTTGTTGTATATATTATCGAGTGCAGGTGCAACAAAAAATATGTGGGCAGCACGATACGCCCCCTACGTGTCAGGATAGGGGAACACATGAGGGCAGTGAAACAGGGTGATGAAAGATACCCCATTGCGACACACATCCTGGAATGCCACTCGCAGGGAGTACACAGGGACTTTACATTCTATGGTATAGAGCAAACCATGAGAAACCCTAGAGGGGGTAACAGAGAACTCATGCTTCGTAGAAATGAAGCCTCCTGGATATTGAAATTGCGTACGACTGAGTTAGGGATTAATGTTGATGATGAAATGCATTATTTTCTTGGTAAATGAAGTCAGACACTATATACGACCATATTATTGTATCATCTCCTGAGAGTATTGGACAGTGTACAAATACATAGATGTTGTTCTTCTGAAAACATTTGGTTGTTGTATAAATATGGTTCTATTGAAGAAATTATGAGAATTCTGCGAAGTATATGTTTCATGATGTCACTCACCCATTCACCATAAAACACCACTGGTTACATGTGGTAAGCCACTATTAATTTTATACACATCACGGTATGTACAGTCTTTGAGTTTCGGAAATTCCTTGGATACTTGACAAACAAATTTTCAGTTCACTACAGGTACGCCTCATGTTCCCTAATTATGATAGTTTCAGATTTTCTATTCGACTATTCGAGATATGTATATGTGACCCTACACTTACGCTTTTATAATATACACTCGATAACTGCCTACAGTGCAGTCGTGATTTCTGTTCACTTTGGACCCGTAATAAAGTTTTCTTTGCCTTCACTATTTTAGGCATGTCCTGACCTAAGATGGCTGCCAAACTTGCAAATCAATGTATGCTTAAATGACGTTGATATCAGTGATAAAATCAAAATTGGATACTCTAAGTTTGGTAATTCCATTTAAAAAGCGAATGCGTTATGCAATATTTTCTACCGATTGATCAAATCGGTTACGAACATGATAATGTCACTCGCACTTATATCGGGTCTGGAATATTGATAAAACATGGTTTAATCGCGTCCTATTCATTTAGATAATACTAAAAATAGAATTCGGTGATATTTCTACCCATTCTATACTATCCAGACGCAACCTTCTTAAATATGGCGCCTGTGGTTTTTGGTGGTATGCTTTCCGCAGCTGCCCGACTTCCGGTCACGTGACCTTCCACTCGTGCATATACTTGCCGAGTAAACGCACACCGACAACTCTAATTTGGAGCCAGACGCGGTTGGGGGAAGATACACTTCACAGACCGAGAGGTAAGAGGAGAACGAATAACGGGGCACGCTTTGTCATTTTACCATAACCTTTTACCCTTTACAAAGAGTAAATACGTTTATATATATAGACCGAGAGGTAAGAGGAGAACGAATAACGGGGCACGCCTTGTCATTTACCATAACCTTTTACTCTTTACAAAGAGTAAATACATTTATAAATTACGAGCCAGACAGTGAGAACACAAGGATATCTATTTGTTTTTAACGAGGATTCTTTTTGATTGAACATAGATAACTTTGGAATGAGGAGTTTATAAAATTTATTGTTCTTGTGTTCCCTTGTTTAAGAACAAATGTGAATGGGCACACCGAGATTTTACTCGTGTATGCTGAGACTAGAGTTTTAAATTTTAATTTTATTCTATTTTCGTTAATAGCAAGTGATATTATGGGCAGACTAGTATTATACTGTCTGCATGTTAAGATTATACTCTACATGTCTCGGGTTCTAAATACCAGATTTCTAATATTATACATAGACGAGACGTATACGGGTCTTACAAATCTATGAATAGCTCATCTCGGCAATGCCGCAGAAATGTAATTTCTGACAGACAGACCAGTTATATTGTCTGTTGACAATACTGAGACAATCTATCTTTTTGTTTCAGACGAGGTGCTCAAATTTCGAGCACAGCTGAGATGTGAAAGCGTTTCACCCAGAAGAAATTCTTTAACCTCCCCCTCCCTCGTCGTTTGATTGTATGACCTGGAATTATCGTCATACTAGACGTATGTATATGAATTTGGACAAGAACTTGTCCACTACTCAAGCATTTTACAAAGTGTCTATATAGTTACCAATAGTGACACTTTTCTTATCTTGATTACATTTTTACAGACTTTGCATATAAAACCGTATTCAGGTCAGTTGTTTTATTTGCGTCACCTGCTCTTTCCATTTGGCACACTTTCTATCTCTATTCATAAAATTTTTTACAACAATAGTCTGCGTACTTATTGTGTTTTCTGACTTAATGGACTGTTCATACCGCATGCGAAATCGGATTAAATTCTGACTGGAATTAAGTTCCAGCACATACAGGATTGTCTCACATACGTCACTCACACGCTAGTTTGTAGAAGATCTGACAATCACCAACTGATATGATATGGCTAGTGCTCACCATACCTCACGGTGTTTGATAGTACACTATAGCCTTGTGATACCATCTATGGATAAATCTACCCATAGTTTTTTACACCAACCCTGGGAGCACATTTGTTTACGTTGTTTACAAATGTTTGCATCTTGTAATAACATATAAACTAATGTAATTACCATATCAATTTGTATCTAGCCGTGAACAAGTCGCATGTAAAAAACTACTAAAGGCGACGAAACACGTGTTGGCTTGGGAACCATTTTGAAGACTGTGAAATACATTCTGAGAAAAGAATATTAAATCGAAGAAACTCAAAAGAAAGAGACGAAGATCTACTTGTGTTACTTGTTTATGTACATTCTAAACTGTTTTGACCCTGATTTTACGTGTGCTTGGGTACCCTTATCTTGATTCTATGTGGTTTGACCGCAGTTTTTAGGGAGGCTGGTGGTTCTCCCCTACCCTCTAGCACCGTCACGGATTTAAGAAGTTTACAGATATCAGGTGTACTCACCATAAGCGCCTATCATCTATTATAAATACCACTGTGCAAAACGTTAACTACCCTCCGTGAATTACTGTGGAAATGTGCGCTGCGTGTAACGTAATTGTCGTAATCTGCTGCACAGCAGGAAAGGCAGCAGTCTCCCCTACATTTGCCTGTGTGAATTTTCAAACACACAGAGCCGGAAAAAAAGCAGACATGAGTATCAGGGCCATTACTAGATATTACACTTCGATTACGGAAATGCAGCATATGAAAAACTGCTATTTGGGCTGAAACACAGGTGCTGGTGGGTCAAGACAACTGCTAATATGGGTGTTTTGCTTCAAGCACACATCTCTCATGCTTTGTAATCAGCTCTGACATTCTGTGAGATTCCAAGTTATGCTCAAGCTGGCCATTTAGTAATATAAAGTTATGCATGAAATTGGGCATTGGCTTCCACATCACCTGTCAGCTCCTAGTTCCATGAGCATTATGCACTTCTGTCTGTAGAGCAGAGCCTATTCCCTCTGCATATGAGACTTTAATTAAATCTTGGATGAAGAGATGTCTCAGGTTTAGTAGCTGACATTCTCTCCCAACTCAGATCAGCTGTTCCTTTACTAAATAACCATTTAGGAGGAAGAGTAAGCATCGCTTTTCAATTTATGGGCATTGATATTTTCCAGATTTCTTGTTGGTTTGCTTTGAGCATAGTTATGTGGTGTTAACATAATGTGCGACTAAGGTATTTAAAGTATCCCCTGTCCAATTTTCAAATCCCCTTTCAGCACTCATATTTGTTTTGTGCTGCTACTTAGCAAACTATTAAAGTGGAATTATTTTAGTTTAATGCTTATTTTGTTACCTTTTGCTCAATTTTTCCACCAATCTAAAGATATCCCAGTATGCTTGTATACAACCACAGACACTAAAAACTCTTAATCGTCAGAAGAGATATAGTAACATAAAGAAATACTTCCAATTTTCCTTAGCTTTTCAAAACTTTGCCTGCATGACAGAAATCACCCAATGGATGAAGATCAACTGTCTAAAGCTGAACACTGACAAAAATTAAATTGTGATCTTCAGGAAGAGTACATCTCCATGGGACTAAACTTGGTGGCCATCAGAGCTAGGACCAGCACCCACCATACCACCACCACTCACTCCAATAACCTCTGGATAATCATTGACAGAAAGCTCAACATGACCGCACAAGTCAATTCTGTCACTGCCTCATGATTCTTTACACTGAAGAAGATTTTCAAATGGTCACCAGTCAGAACCTGGAAAACCATCACACACGCCCAGGTCATATGCAGGATGGACTATGGGAACACTATCTATGCCAGGATATACAAAAAACTCACTAGAAATCTGCAGGCTACTCAAAACTTTGCAGCCAGAATCACTCTTAACTTCTTACGCTGCACTTACATCACACCACACCCAAGGGGGCTCCATTTGCTCCTCATCCGCAAATGAGCACCATTGAAACTCCTCACCCACGCTTTCGAGGCACAACATAAGACTGGCCCAGCATACCTCAACAATCACATCTTCTTTCAAAACCTTCCGGACACCTACACTCAGCCAGACTCCTACTTGTACAAATCCCACTGATACGGAAAACCAGATTTGGCAGTTGAGACTTCTCCTACATCAGTCCTAAAGTGTGGAACGCACTCTAGCTATACATAAGAGCCTCCTCCATCATTCTGGAATTCCACAAGAAGTTGAAGACCTGGCTTTTTGAGCAGTCCCACTAGACTGTAGGTGTGGTTAGATTCACACCTGCTCAGCACCAGGATACCAACCTAGGTGACAGTGTGGTCTACAAATCTGCATCACATAACATAACTAACTTCCTAATTCTTGCCAACATTTATAAACGTTATCTGAAAACCCACCACATGTTCATTTCTCTAGAAAGTGGTGTTACCACCGGTGCCAGCCTAAGGGTGTGCGAACCATGTGGTTGCACAGGACTCGCACCCTAGGGGGGCCCAAAAATGTCTCTGAAAACTTCACAGAAATTTACCACGGATGTCAGAGTGCCTGCCCCTCAGCGCCGATGCTCTCGTTGGCCAGTTCTCTCAGCTGAACTCAGCAATGGAGGCAACAATAGAACAATGGGCCAAGGAGGCGGAAGGGGGTGTGTGCACCTCGGACGCCCTGTAAACTGACACGTCCCACAGAAACTTGGAGGCTTTTCATGGTTTCAGTAAACACTGGCTATGACACTGCTAGCTCCGAGATCGCAGACCAGTAGCAAGTATCATATGGGCACAGTCCCTCCGTGAATTACTGTCAGAATGTGCGCTGCGTGTAACGTCATTGTCGTAATCTGCTGCACCGCAGGAAAGGCAGCCATCTCCCCTACATTTGCCTGTGTGGATTTTCAAACAGACAGAGCAGGAAAAAAAGCAGCCAGTGTTTTATGAATGCATTTCTCAATTCATTCATATCCAGTAACATTCCCCATTATCTGCAACGTGAGAAGTTTAAGCAACCTGCCTTAACATGCGGAAGGGATGACGCAGATCTTGTTTTAACTTTTAACCTGGGGTGTCGCTCATTTTAATGTGCAGGCTGTGAGTGGGCAGCCAAAGCCTGGAACAAACTCCCAGTCAATATCAGAAGCTCCCCCACCCTGCACACCTTCAGGAAGAGCCTCAAGACCTGATTGTTCCGCTGACCTCGAGCAGTCCCCCCCCCCCCCCAGGGCCTTGACACCCTCATGGGTGAGTAGGGTTCTTTATAAACCCCTGATTGATTGATTGATTTTCCACCTTAGATTAGGAGATCAAGCAGTCGAATGTGGTGTAGGATCTACCCATCCTCTGCTGCAGAGCACCATAGTTCAGGTCCCGCCACCTTTCCAATGTGTTTTCAATGTACTATAGACTCCTCAGTGGAACTTACAAAGGCTTAAGAAAAACAAACTCACAGAGGCCAACAACCAGAATATTGCGAGTTTGCACAGAATTTAAAAAGGCTGATAATTTCATCATCACTGGTGTGTATGTTTCACATCCTCATTTAGCAGATTGTATGGGCCATATAATCAAGAACGGGAGTAACATTATCCTCGCTTTAGCGGCAGGAAACTGCCGCTAAAGCGGCGATAAGGGGCTTGATAATATGCCCTAGAGAATTCCAATGGATCCCAGGTTTGATGTCCTTCCCACCAGAACCTGGGCTTCTATTGGAATTCTCTAGGGCATATTATCAGGGACCCAAGGAACCACACAAGGTGAGTGTGCAGAGTGGGAATACGACCACATACTCACTTGAACTCTCTGGGTCAGTGGCAGCTCCTCGAGGGAGTGCTGCGGGGCGGCGGAGCGGGGGAGGGGCTGGGTGGGGGGGAGTAGTAAACTCCAGCATATGGCCGACCAGAGTTAAGTGAATAAATAAATAAATACAACAAATTACATTCCGTGCGCTGCAATGCCATTGCGTTGCAGCGCACGCAATGTAGTTCGTTTTATTTATTTATTTATTCACTTAACTCCAGTCAGCCGTATGCCAGAGTTTACTACCCCCACCCTGCCCCTCCACCGCCCCGCCCACCAACCCGCAGCACTCCCTCGAGGAGCCGCCACTGCTCTGGGTACGCTATGGATGCAGTTTTCAAAGAAAAAGGACCCTTCCCAGCAGACCCTGGAGAAACCCCATGGAAGATGGAAGGTTGGAGAGTTACCCCACCCGTGGATATCACAGGAACCAGGATACCTAACCCATGAGAAGCCAGGTACATAGGTGTCAAGTGACGTCGGAAACCACCGTAGACCACAATGGAGGATTTCAGGCAAGTTGCTGCTGGAGAAGAAGATGAAGGAGTTCGGTGGTACCAAAAGGTGGATGTAAGGTGAGAAGCATTTGCAAGCAGAGGGGACAGAGTCTATGCCACTCAGGAGTGCCCAGGAGGCACAGACGATGAATGCCCACAAATGTCAGAGGTGCAGGAGAGTTTGACTGTGCCCTTCAAGTTGCAGCTGCATGGACCAGGCAATGATGAGGAAGAAAAGGAGCCATTTATGAGCTGTTCCACGTCGGATGTCGAGAGCCAACGGTTCAGTGTCCGGCAGGGGCACCAACAAGCCTTGGCAGCCGCAAACAATGTAGATGACAAAAAAGGAGCAGTGTCGGGACCAGCAACATCCAAGTGACTCACAATGCACAGGAAGTTGGAGCAGGCCCTGAGCAAGCAGGCAAGCTCATTGGTGTCTTTGGATGTTTACAGGCCTGGTGAAGAACCCATATGGAGCACGGGCACCGACATTGCAGAAGACCAGCTGGACGACGAGACCAGGAGCAGCAGGAATCTTCCCCGGTGCAGTCTCGGTTCCCAAAGAGAAGTCCAGCGAAGTCCAGGGTGTCCAGACGGTTGAAGTTGAACTGGTATGTGATCTGAATATTGTCCCACTATGAACCTTGGGACCCATCCCCAGATAAGCCCTTAAGTACCCTTACAAAAGGGTTGGGACGTTTCAGGGGTACCTTCTGGAGGAGGTGTTGGACAGTGGGCAGGATACTCCCATGTCCTTTGTCCAGTTTTTTGCCAGAGCTCCCTGAACTAGTTTGAGCTAGAGTATGCAAGGAGGGCACTAAATGTGCCCTTCAAGCAGTCTCAGTAGCGCTGGCACGCACCCCCATCCTGGCCCAATACTCTAAACCCTGTCTGGGAGGTGGTCACACCTCCCTGTGACAGGATATCTTTTGTTCTGCCTTCCCCTGCTCAAGATTGGCTCAGCAGCAGGAGGGCACAAACATGTCTCTGGTACGCACCAGCCCTGGAAGGTTGGTACTGGGAGCACTGAAGGCCTCCTGTAGGAGATTTACTGTGCATGGAATCATACCTCTCACACCGTTTATGGTGTGGAGTATGATTCCTACATGTTTGATACCAAACATGACAGGGTTCGTTACAACCAGTTTAGAGATGGTCCTCGCGCAATGACGCATGGCCACTCTATATATTGTATGACTGTTGCACTTACAACCCAGGCGATTGGACTCTGTAGGTTATAGGGGTGCCCCGCTTATGGGGCACCCTCACACCTAGAACAGAACACCCTGCCTTTAGGATTGAAAAGGTCTTTAGGGTGACTTATAAGTTTTAAGTGTTGTGACCTCAGACATCAGAAACTTATATCTGTCATAAGTGGTGCTAGTACCACCTTACACAGGTTGCAATGGCAGGCCTGTAGTCACAATTTGAGTGTCTCTCATGGGTGGCATAATGCATGCTTCAGCCCATGGGAGACGCCTGGTTTTCCCATTGCCCTGTGTACCTTAGTACCATATTCTAGGGACTTACGAGGGCACACCAGTAGCCAATCTGGAGCACAGAGACTGGGGTTCTGATTAGCAGGATCCGGGACAGACTAATTAGAAAACATAATGACACCAGAAAAAAGTGGGGGTGACCATGAAAGCACATCCTACTTTCCTACACTACTGAAATTGCCTTTGAGATAGCCTCATGGTTTTATGATCCAGTGGAGACCAGCTTTGGATTGAGAAGAGGACAAGAAGGAGAAAATTATCCAGTAACTGTAACAGAAAAAAAATCTAGATTGAATACTTCAATGTCATTGCTGATCAGGCAATCAGAAAACTCAAAGAACGTTTTGAACAAGGGCTAACATTTATTGACAGATATGGGCTTGTACACCAAGTCATATCAGGTAAACCCTTAGAAACAGGAGCGCTCTAGAAAGAGTGTAAAGATGCAGCTATATATATTGAAGAAACAACTGCAGAGGATGATCTCATCACAGAAATTTAATTCTTCCAGGGTCTGTACAAGAATACATGTATGACAACCGCTTGCATGAAATGTATCTCAATTTAAACATTATTCATATAATGTTTTTGGACACTTACTATCACAGTAGCCTCTGGGAAACAATCCTTCTCAAAGATGTAAATTATTAAGAATTACTTCTTCAATGGCCCAGGACCGGCTGACTGGGTTTGCACCGATATCAGTTAAACATGAAGTTGGAGAAAATATTGACCACAGTGAATTAATAAAAGAATTTGCAAGACAAAAAGCAAGGAAGAAGTAGCATGATATGCTATGCTATTACAGGTGCACTTGCATAGTTAAATTTAACTTGTTGTCCTGTCAAGTCGTTTCTATAAACCTATATAGGATCTGCGCGTTTAGACAATATAGACTATGGGATTGGTGTCCAGACTGATTCCAGACACCCCCACTGGGTATGGTTGCCTGTATACCAGCTAGCTCACAGTGCCACTGTAAATTTCTTTTACCAAGGAAAGAATAGTTCTTGGCAACTATAGTGACACGACAACCCTGTCCAATCAAAGATCATGGAAACAGTACAGTACTTTTTGTTCAGTCACTCCTGCTCACTTTGTCTCATAGAGATACACAGAATAAACGGTGGGGACATTTTCAATACGCAGTTATTGAACCAGCGTCATTCTAGTGTAAAATAGGTCTGCTGAAACAATCATAAGATAGAAAGAGATATAAATGATTATAAGCACCAATAGAATAAATGGATGGTAGATTCCTACCATTATGCTAAAACAATGAATAAGACAGGTATGTAAATACATGACAGTGATAACGCGTACTCCTATGATGCAACAATAACTAGATGTACCTAAGCGTACCTTGCATGTGTGTACAGCCAAAAATCCCCCTATGCTGAAGCCAACCCCATTACCTGAAGTGAGAGACTGTGGGACCCCGTCTTGGTCTTGAGATGTCAAACCAATGCGAGCTGGACTGTCTGTGGGCAGGAACCTTGGCGTCTTGTGTCAGTGTGTCAGCATGGAAGTCTTTCCCCTCTGCCTGCCTCAGCAAAGATATGGTCTATGTGTACCCAAAAGGTACCCTCAGGAGTTCTACCATGCTGTGTCATGTCGGGCAAAGATGACGGAAGGGATGACCCTTATACATAGGGGTCTATTAGTATTTTTTCCACACGCCCGCATCGGTCCTCACGCCCGCCATATTACTATGGCCAAACATAGCCCATTTCCCGTCCGCCGCGGTTCGACGCGAACCGCCATCAAAGTGCAACCGCCACCGCCGCTGTGGGAGCAATGGAGACTCACTGCAGTGCGGAATGACGTCCCATCTGCTGTACAAATCAGGATGCGCCAAACATCCAGTCACACCGCATCGGAGAAACCACCCAACCAGAGATGGCGGAAGCATGACAGCGGAACACCAGAGTCCCGATCCCTTCCACCCGGTCCCGACCACAATGGATCCAGCTCTACACGTCTTCCCGGTGCTGTACCTGATACATTACCAGCAACTCATGGACCGTCGCGGACAACGACGCAGGTACGAAAACACACAATCCCGCACACAACCACAACACACAGCTCATTGGCTGATATAGGATTCTTGTCCACACCAGATACCCTGGTGGGGGCAGGAACACATCCACAAGTGTACCCACACATGTCTTACCTGTCACCAAATCACCCCTCCGCATCCACGTCACCCATCTACCGCGACCATGAAGTAATGTCCCGGTCACGTCACCGTGAAGACGCGTGAAAACATGTGCACAATGCAGAAGGCAGGGCCAGCGCTAGGCATGGGCAGTGCACAAAGACCACAGGGCCACACCTCCACCCTCCACACTAGGCCCCCCCGACATGAAGGGACATGCCATGTGCCCCTCCTGTGCTCCCCCGTGCACAATAACCAGCAAGGTGAACCCACACCTTGCACCAAACACAAAACAACTAGGGAGACAGCCACAGCAGGTGTGGAACACACAGCAAAGAAGCACAGGTCCAGGGCAACCCACACACCACAATAACACAACACTCATGGCAAGAAAACTGAGTCCAAGCATAATATGAACAAATACACAGATAATGAACAATCACTCTACTGGACACACAGCCTGCCATGTCACACAGACCTACCCCACACTGACACACAGTCACATACACAGACCACATGCCAGCAGCAATGGAGTACAACATATAGGAAAGCTAAAGTGAGGTGCACACAAATGGAAGGCCAAGGATCTAACCACCAAGCATGTGTACATCACATGCAAGAGAAGGAACATATAACAACACCCTCAGCCCATGAAATCACACATGGCTGGCACAGTGGGTGAAATCAAACCACAGTCACCTCAGTGCAGCAACTCAGGGAGACAGCAAAGCAACCCATGTACAGGCACACATCTGTATCCAACTACTTGACAGGAGTATATCAGCAGCACAACACACAGGGCCCATTGCAACACTCCATGACTGTCAAACACAAGTAGGAATCTTCACACATACCCCCATCACACCTGCAGCACACAGCACCAGTGTCATACACACAGACGGGTGCCAATAATGCCCAATCAATACACTGACAAACAATCACACTCCCTGGGGGGTATACACAAACATCACATTGCCTGAACCAATGATTACACAAAAACAACAGCCAAACACATAACTCAACAAAAGCACACACAGAACCACAACAAGACCAGACATGACCTCTGCAGCAAAACTGTGGAAAGGCAATGGGAGCACAGACAGAACAGGAGTGCACAACCTCATCAGTCAGGAACAATGCACAGACAACATACCACAACACAACCGGACAGCTGACATGAAAGTGAAGTGTAACAACACTTCACTTTCATGTCAGCTGTCCGGTCAGTAGTGGACATGGCAGGAGTGTACCATACACAAATAGATGGAGTGCGGACTCACAATGGATAGGCATCTGAAGCACAGGCCAGCACAAAGTGCAGAGTAGTTACATGAGAAGCTGCACAGGCAAGGGGCAAACAGCAGTGAACAACAAGGCCAGTGGCCTGCACAAAGTTCACAGTAGTTACATGAGAAGCTGCACAGGCAAGGGGCAAACAGCAGTGAACAACAAGGGCAGTGTCCAGCACAAAGTCCAGAGAAGTTACATGAAAAGCTGCATAGGCAAGTGGCAAACAGCAGTGAACAACAAGGCCAGTGGCCAGCACAAAGTGAAGAGTAGTTACATGAGAAGCTGCACAGGCAAGGGGCAAACAGCAGTGAACAACAAGGCCAGTGGCCTGCACAAAGTGCACAGTAGTTACATGAGAAGCTGCACAGGCAAGGGCAAACAGCAGTGAACAACAAGGCCAGCGGCCAGCACAAAGTGCAGAGTAGTTACACGAGAAGCTGCACAGGCAAGGGGCAAACAGCCGTGAACAACAAGGCCAGTGGCAGTGACGGCTGGTGACATTTGAAAGTGGTGAGGCGTCAAATTATTGCCGTTCCGCACTGTGGTGAGCGAGTGTAGCAAAAACACGTACAATTCTTCTTAAATATCAAGCTCTCCTGTTAATGATCGCTGCCGACCCCGTCCACTGGGATATGCAACCCTGCCAGTCCTGGAATTTTATTTCCCAATTCATTGAGTCCAGATGCATCAGTCCGGTTGGTTGAAATGAACTGATCAAAGACTGCGTCTCCCAGAATGCACTAATGTGTTAAACAGAAACTGAAGACTGGAAACCAAGTGTTGCGGATCCAATACATAGAGTCCTCTGGTAATCCTAGACCTGCACACAGCCGGCGCCTACACACGAATTACCCAAATCCGGGTGTGAATGGAACTTCCGTCATTTCAGGTGGCTAGATGTCCAAAAAAGTAAATGTTGTTAGGAAGTGCGCTCTTCAGTCAGCAGCAACAGATCTGCTTGTGAAAGAAGCCTTCAGAGGTCGGAAGACCTTGCACCAGTTCACCCACAGGAGAACTTAATCCTTTCCTTGGAAAAAAGCTTTGCTTCGGGTGTTAACAAGAAAGCAATGCAAATGAACACAAAGGTATATTATATTTGTTGCCGTTTGTCCTTTCGGTTCACATATTTATTTATTTTCCTCCATAAATTGGATGATTTAGTTTTGCCTTTCCGCGTATTAACACCGAATGTATATAAATAATAACAAAACTGTGTTTTGAAAAACTGAAGCATACAGAAAAACTGTATTGTGCATGGCAGTGAACAGTGACTTAAAAAAAACGAATAACTTCAACACAATTCAATGTACAATTTTAAATCGGAAAACTCCAGTTTCATTCAGGATTTGTAGTGCGTTCCTTTCATATCTTAACGACATTACTTACAAAAAACCGAGACTATTTCCCGGAGATGGCGTGCGTGTAGCAAATTGAATGGCATGATTTTCGTTTATTTTTAACCACTTTGTATAACCGCATTGGTGTATTTGATAATATAATGTTACCTCATGTTACTTTATTTGATATTTGTGTATCGAGTGTTCACAAATGTCTTGGCCTCAAGATTCCTTGTGCAGGCTTTTGCTTGTAAAAATGTTCTTTTAATTCTAAAAACAAATGCTGGTATTGAGCTCACTAATAACAATCGAAAACATATTATTAAAGTGTAGGTGAATTCGACTCAGAATACTGTTCATGACACCAAGGTGCCAATTCCGATCCGGTAAAAACCGGGTACGAACCGTCGGACGGAGCCTTTTCTCCGTCCGACTCGTACCCGGTGCGAAATCCATCCGAAAATGCAAGTACGATTCATACGGAAACACCATTTCCGTACGATTCGAACAAAACACCGACCGAACAGAAACTAAACACAATTCCGATCCTGAAAGGAGCCGACGTGACGTCGGTACGCATCCAGCCTACGTTTCACGAACCAGGAAGTACGATTCGAACCGACGTCATCCCGCACGGAAAATATTTACCGGCTGCCAAAAACTGCCGGGAAATCAGGACGACACACGCAAGGAGCAGCTGGACGCGACGAACAGACATGGACCCGAACCTACGTGCCATCCCTGCCCTCCTAGCAGTCCACCTGGCGTACAGGAACCGACGCAGACGCCGCAGAAGGTCAGCACAACAACCAGGGGCAAAGGGGGGGGCAGGGGCAGGACACACAACACCAACACATGGTACCAAATCACACATGGCCTGGACATACCTGACCATCAGGGCCTGGTCACTTCCAGGGGGTGGGGGCAAGGCCAGCAACGCAAGCGTCCGCCACAACGGAAGTGGATGGTCACGCGAACCGGTACGTACCCTACCCAGGCCGCAAGAGCGTGGGTACGGAACGTACCACGCGTCCCCCTACGTCACTCCAACAATAGCGGTACGGCCCGTACCCACGTCAGAAAGGCCTTGGTACAGCTCGTACCAGCATTGCTGGGGTCATGTAGGGGTACGCGTGGTACGACCCGTAGCCACGCCCCCAAGGCCTGTGTACGGTGCGGACCCCACGGCCCGCAACAATGGTGGGACGCACCGTACCCACACACCAAAGGCATGGGTACGGCCCGTACCCAGGCACGCAGAGCGTGGGCAGGGGTATGTACGGACCGTACCCCCACCCGTGGAAGTACGGCCCGTACCCCCACCCGTGCATGTACGCCCCGAACCCCCACTCGTGTATGTACGCCCCGAACCCCCACCCGTGTATGTACGCCCCGAACCGCCACCCGTGTATGTACGCACCCAAGCGCCACCCGTGTATGTACGCCCCGAACCCCCACCCCACCCTGGTATGTACGCCCCGAACCCCCACCCGTGTATGTACGCACCCAAGCGCCACCCGTGCATGTACGCCCCGAACCCCCACCCCACCCTGGTATGTACGCCCCGAACCCCCAGCCGTGTATGTACGCACCAAACCCCCACCCGTGTATGTACGCACCAAACCACCACACCAGCCGTGTATGTACGCACCAAACCCCCACCCCAGCCGTGTATGTACGCACCGAACCACCACCCGTGTATGTACGCACCGAACCACCACCCGTGTATGTACGCCCCCGAACCCCCACCCCAGCAGAGTATGTACGCCCCGAACCCCCACCCGTGTATGTACGGACCGAACCCCCACCCCAGCCGTGTATGTACGCACCAAACCACCACCCGTGTATGTACGCCCCCTAACCCCCCCCAGCCGTGTATGTACGCACCGAACCACCAGCCGTGTATGTACGCACCAAACCCCCACCCGTGTATGTACGCACCTAACACCCACCCCAGCAGAGTATGTACGCCCCGAACCCCCACCCGTGTATGTACGGACCGAACCCCCACCCCAGCAGAGTATGTACGCCCCGAACCCCCACCCGTGTATGTACGGACCGAACCCCCACCCCAGCCGTGTATGTACGCACCAAACCACCACCCGTGTATGTACGCCCCCGAACCCCCCCCCAGCCGTGTATGTACGCACCGAACCACCAGCCGTGTATGTACGCACCAAACCCCCACCCCAGCCGTGTATGTACGCACCGAACCACCAGCCGTGTATGTACGCACCAAACCCCCACCCCAGCCGTGTATGTACGCACCGAACCACCACCCGTGTATGTACGCACCGAACCACCACCCGTGTATGTACGCCCCCGAACCCCCCCCAGCCGTGTATGTACGCACCAAACCCCCACCCGTGTATGTACGCACCTAACACCCACCCCAGCCGTGTATGTACGCACCGAACCACCACCCGTGTATGTACGGACCGAACCCCCACCCCAGCAGAGTATGTACGCCCCGAACCCCCACCCGTGTATGTACGGACCGAACCCCCACCCGTGTATGTACGCACCAAACCACCACACCAGCCGTGTATGTACGCACCAAACCACCACACCAGCCGTGTATGTACGCACCAAACCCCCACCCCAGCCGTGTATGTACGCACCGAACCACCACCCGTGTATGTACGCACCGAACCCCCACCCCAGCAGAGTATGTACGCCCCGAACCCCCACCCGTGTATGTACGGACCGAACCCCCACCCGTGTATGTACGCACCAAACCACCACACCAGCCGTGTATGTACGCACCAAACCCCCACCCCAGCCGTGTATGTACGCACCGAACCACCACCCGTGTATGTACGCACCGAACCCCCACCCCAGCAGAGTATGTACGCACCGAACCACCAGCCGTGTATGTACGCACCAAACCCCCACCCGTGTATGTACGCACCTAACACCCACCCCAGCAGAGTATGTACGCCCCGAACCCCCACCCGTGTATGTACGGACCGAACCCCCACCCCAGCAGAGTATGTACGCCCCGAACCCCCACCCGTGTATGTACGGACCGAACCCCCACCCCAGCCGTGTATGTACGCACCAAACCACCACCCGTGTATGTACGCCCCCGAACCCCCCCCCAGCCGTGTATGTACGCACCGAACCACCAGCCGTGTATGTACGCACCAAACCCCCACCCCAGCCGTGTATGTACGCACCGAACCACCAGCCGTGTATGTACGCACCAAACCCCCACCCCAGCCGTGTATGTACGCACCGAACCACCACCCGTGTATGTACGCACCGAACCACCACCCGTGTATGTACGCCCCCGAACCCCCCCCAGCCGTGTATGTACGCACCAAACCCCCACCCGTGTATGTACGCACCTAACACCCACCCCAGCCGTGTATGTACGCACCGAACCACCACCCGTGTATGTACGGACCGAACCCCCACCCCAGCAGAGTATGTACGCCCCGAACCCCCACCCGTGTATGTACGGACCGAACCCCCACCCCAGCCGTGTATGTACGCACCAAACCACCACCCGTGTATGTACGCACCAAACCACCACCCCAGCCGTGTATGTACGCACCAAACCACCACCCGTGTATGTACGCACCAAACGCCCACCCGTGTATGTACGCACCAAACCACCACACCAGCCGTGTATGTACGCACCAAACCCCCACCCCAGCCGTGTATGTACGCACCGAACCACCACCCGTGTATGTACGCACCGAACCCCCACCCCAGCAGAGTATGTACGCCCCGAACCCCCACCCGTGTATGTACGGACCGAACCCCCACCCGTGTATGTACGCACCAAACCACCACACCAGCCGTGTATGTACGCACCAAACCCCCACCCCAGCCGTGTATGTACGCACCGAACCACCACCCGTGTATGTACGCACCGAACCCCCACCCCAGCAGAGTATGTACGCCCCGAACCCCCACCCGTGTATGTACGGACCGAACCCCCACCCGTGTATGTACGCACCAAACCCCCACCCGTGCATGTACGCACCGAACCTGCTATAAGAATGGGGTGTGCAAAACACCCCCAGCAGTGCCCAGACACAGGAGGGGTGGGTGCAGGGTCCTCCCAGCAGTGCCCAGACACAGGAGGGGTGTGTGCCTATCACTCCCAGCAGTGCCCAGACACAGGAGGGGTGTGTACCTATCACTCCCAGCAGTGCCCAGACATCGGACAATATACCCCATCAACAAGTTCAGTGACCTACAAGGGTGATACCCCAGATGCAGGCGGAGCCATCGCTGAGCCAGCATGGCTATATTGAAAGGCAACCCTCACACATCCAGGAAATGTAGACACAGCACAGCACAGCATTTGGGAGACACCCTGCAGGAAAAATGGCCTGGGCCACAGAGGACGGAACACACCTTGGGACAATGTCACCATACAGTGAGAGCAAACATGACCAAATACCATTTGCAGAGACCTTTGTGATGGCACGCAGATGGCAGGGTACACCCCATGAGCAGCACACTCCAACATTTCACAGACCCCTAACACATTATCACCACCCCAACGCAGGGAGCACCAGCACCAACAGCAAGTCCAGGAAAGCATCAGTGTGCAAAACAAAAAGAAAAGGCTTTATTCAGCAGGAAAATATATCAGAGAAAATGTCCACTATGTACAAGGGCCATGGGCCAGCCCAGCAGCAATGTCCGGGGGGGGGGTACACATCGGGACGTGTGTCCCCTAGCTTGCCTGCACAGTTCACAAGTCCATTTCATCCACAGAAGAGGGGGCATCAGGGGGGAGGGTGGAAACAGGCACCGCAGGGACAGGAGGGGAAAGGGTAGGTGTTGTGGGTGCAGGGAGGGATGAATCTGCCACAGGGGGGGTGCCAGCGCCAAAGGTGGAGGACAGAATGGCGCTGCACACGTCGGCAAGTTCCCCCAGCGACTCCCCCGTACCCAATCCAACCACAGGCCCCAAGGAGGGGGGGGGGGCAAAGGGATGGGTCGCAGCGCCACTGGGGGAGGGTGTGGACAGGGTGGGGGACTCAACTCCCCTGGCCGGGTCCCGCCTCCACCGCTTGCGGGGTGGTGTCATCCTGGGGCTGGGGGGCACACTCGCAGTGGATGATGCTGTCACTGACTGTTGGCCAGGAGAGCTAAGGGGAGTGGATTTGGAGGGAGTGGGTTGTGTGGAATGCGGACTCCCACTGTGGCTGCGTGTTCTACGTTTCCCCCCCGACCCAGTGGGTGTGCCTTCCTCACCCTGTGTGTGCGTGACAGGAGGTGTGCGCTTCGACTTCCCTGGTGGTGTGGTGCCTGTGTCTGTTGGGGTGCGTGCACGCTGACGTCTGGATGTGCGTGGGACAGGCACGGGAGTGGGAATTGTGGATGGGGCAGGGGTAGGGGGTGTTACGCAGCGCTGCAGGAGATCCAGTGCTGCAGTCAGTGTGGAGTCTATGGACCTCAGCAACTGCCGTTGGTCAGACTGCGCAGCCGACATGCCCTCCATGTATGCCTCCATCTGGGTCAGCACCTGGGTGTGGGCATGGAGGACATTTAGCATCGCAGTCTGACCAACCTGCAACTGCCTCAGGATGTCCACAGACTCCGCACTCACCGCAGCAGTGGTGACAGGGGCAGGGGGTGCGGTGCCTGGCAGGAAGGAGACATGTGGGGACCGAGCACGGAGGGAAGGGCCACGAGCATGTGGGAGGCCGGTGATGGAACCTGAGGTGGCGGGGGGATGTGGAGGGCTGCCATCAGCTGGGGGGGCAGACTCCGCCACCTCTGGGAGCTCAGCCTCGGACCCGTCTGCGTCATAGTCTGTGTTGGCAGTCAACAGGTCCTCCGCCTCACTCCCTTCGGCCTCCGTGCCACTCCATGTGCCAGACAGGACAGCACTGCTGGTACTGGTGCTCAATCTCTCCTCCCGGTCCGTGCTAGTGTCTCCTTCCGTGTCCCCCGGCGATGCTGTGGGCAAGGTGAAGAGACAGGAGAAAATCAGACACCTGTACACTTATGTCACATGAGTCAAATATACATAGGTCACATTGCATAGCCTGAAAAGCAACAGGAGTAACACCTACAAAACAATGTACACATGTAGGCCATGGAACACACAGTTTTTCTACCCACCATGCCACTGAGACACAATGGAGATCATGACACAACAGCAAATCACTGCACCTGAAATTTTAGAGAGGAGTCAGCCTCTGGGGACAAATGTGCACAGCACCTGCACCACACTGCGTCGTCAAAAAGGGATGAGCATGAATCATATCCATTTACTCTTGCCGCATGCTGCAAAGGCAATACATGAAACCAGGCCACACATGACAGGGTCACTGCACCTTGAGCGTATGTCCAGTCAAACATCACACACAGGCTAAACCCAGCAAGGAGGATGAAGCTTCTGACATGTAGGCCTTGTACGCACAAACCACCCACACCTGAGACAATCTCATTGAGACGGAGAAAGTATGTACACCTCTTACTCTGGGATGGAAACACATGGCCTCCACTAATTCATGACTGTAAACACACAGCCCCTGGTGGCCATGTCCACACATCATTGACAGGCAAACATCATCAGATTGTCTCAACAACACACACAGGTAATGCCCACTGTGAGTATGCACAAGCAAAATGGGTCCCCCTGTACAGTGGACACATGTAGCAACCTGTAGGTCCTAACAGTTGAGCCCAGGGTACAATGCCACCCTACGCAACCCATGGCAAAGACACAGTGAATGGCCATATTGTTGGATGACGCACATGATACCTAGGAAGAGGTGCCCCAGGGCACAGTAGTGCCCACACTCCTCCATGGTCCAGGATGGACATGACTGCAAATTAAGCAACCGTCCCTGCACTTAGCAGGCCTCCCACTCAGGCACATCATGTCAGAGGGCACACAATTGGACATGCATGCTGGAAGGCTGTACATTTTGGAGACACACCCCTATGTCGTGATTCACAATCAGTGCCAAGTGACATGGACACCACAATGACTGAAATTGGCCATGGCACACGCAAGGTCCCCATACCTGTGGCACATCACCCCCACACATGATGCTGATAGCATAGGGCACCTGCATGAACTGCCTGCATAAATAACCTTGTGCAAGAGTGGCGACAGACCAGGGAACACATTGCAAGGAGGGGAAGGGAGGGAGTGAGAACAGCACTGTGCTACTTTGTGGAGAAGTTGACGCACTGCACAATCAAACCCTGGCAGTGTATCCATGCAACTGCACACTTACATTGGCTGGGGACACACAACTGACACACATGTACCTACCCCCTTCCTGCTGCTGCCTCTCCTGTAGGCGCCTGTCCATATCGGGGAAGACCACCGCCAGCACACGCTTCTGGATGTGGGTCAGACGACGGCGGCCACGGTTCTTACGGCTCTCAGGTGAGTCCCCCAGCAGGAGCCGTGCAATCCTCCTCGTCCAGCACCGGATGTCCTGCCAGCGTTTCCTCACCTGAGACAGGCTCCGCCTCCGACCCTCTGTACCCCTCACGGCACTGACGGCTTCCCTCCAGATCTCCCCCTTGGCAATGGCGCCTACCTGTGAGGATGCAAAAGAGAGAATACATTAATCCACATGAGCAAAGACACAGAGACACACATATAGAACAATCCTCATTATGAACAGGCCATGGTATGCATGCAACTAATTGCACCTTTGTCATAGGGACATTATCCACTGTGGAAGGCCAAATGCACTACGTGCCAGTGGAAGCACACGGGTGGCATGAGGGGTACCACACACTCACTGACCAGGGATCACACTGTGCCTCACAGGCTACACCAGGATTATGTACAGCACCTCACAGCAGTCACCTGCCCCAGCACACTGATGCTACCTCAGCAGAGTACACAGACACACACAGGTACAGGACAATCACATGGCATTGCCAACTGCGGGTACACACCTCACTCTGCCCATGTGCCAGTAGACGGGGGTGTCACAGGTGTGGGGCTGGCTCAGCACGGCATGCACACAGCACTGCTCCCTGCTCACATCCGATGGCCAGGCCATATCCATCCCTCATGCTGCTTGTGTGCAACACTCCCCATATGCACTCACCCACATGACAGGGGACTAACACACACACCAATGTGCAGGGGACGAACACGGCCTTTGGACACTCACAGCACAGGTACACTGAACAAACACACATCCATGGGTACTGACACCTGTCACACTGGGGGGAACACAGGATCACATCAGGACTGTGGAAACAACATCCCCAGGAGGAGTATGCAGGCAGAATGTGGCATGCACCTTGCATTCATTGTCACAGTAGGCACTATGCAAGTGAGGAGTGCACACAGGAAACACAGCATGCTCTGCATGGGTGACATGAGGCCTTCCACACCCTGGGACCCACTCCAAACAACAGTGCATGTCTGTCACACATGGACACAATGCCAGAAGTCACTGTCACACAAAAGGGGCACAGTCTAAGCTAGTGGAGTCTGCACTCACCTGAACCCCTGGTCGACCATACAGGCTCTGGAACTGTGGGAGGATCACATCTATCAGGGCAAGGTTCTCCTCCTGGGTGAATGGCTGTGACCTCTCCACAGTCCTGGACATGGTGCCAGAGGAATCACTATCAGCAGCAGTGGTCATGGATGAATGGATGTGCAGGCAAGTGCTCTCTCATGGGACCTGGCTGCCTTATATATGCCTGGCTGGCCTGTTCATGTATAGGAGTACAGATTGATTGGTCAGTCACATTAGCATCCTACGTTTCATCCAATCCCTTCAAACCTACCCCAGTGTGTGGCTTTGCATGGTTTCAGTTTTGATAATGATGTCAAGTCAACATCCACATTGCAACAATGTAGATTCTTTCAAACTGACTTCTGCTGTGCACCTGGTGCTCAAATTCAAAAATTTAACTCAGTCTCCATGGCAACCATCAGGCATTTAGGCCCTTATACTTGTCCCTCATGTGTCCCCTATGTGTTTTCATACATTTACACACAGGTACGGTGCGTTCCACGCCCTAGGGCACCCCACAAGCAGTGATACCGACCGTACATGCGCTTGTACGGTCCGGATCACAATATGGGCGCTGGCGTATGCGTACGCCACAGTAGTACGGACTGTACACGCGCTTGTACGGTCCGGATCACAATATGGGCGCTGGCGTATGCGTACGCCACAGTAGTACGGACTGTACACGCGCTTGTACGGTCCGGATCACAATATGGGCGCTGGCGTATGCGTACGCCACAGTAGTACGGACTGTACACGCGCTTGTACGGTCCGGATCACAATATGGGCGCTGGCGTATGCGTACGCCACAGTAGTACGGACTGTACACGCGCTTGTACGGTCCGGATCACAATATGGGCGCTGGCGTATGCGTACGCCACAGTAGTACGGACCGTACAAGCGCGTGTACAGTCCGTACTACTGTGGCGTACGCATACGCCAGCGGCAATATTGGCCCAGGGACCCTATACACGCGCTCCGAGCGTATGTACGGTGCGTATAACAACTGTCAGTGGTGACAGGCGGCACACAGACAGGAATGGAGCGGACAGGTATTGCCAAGGGTGGACACCAATGCATTGTCTGTGCAATACCACCTGTGTGTGACACAGGTGTGTCAGGATGTGATGTGGCACTTTACCCCTGAGGTGTGGGCAAAGCACATGTACGATGAGCTGTGTACACATGTCGTGTGTGATGGTGCGCATTGTACCACACATCCCCTGCACTCCTTTGACATGTGTGCATGTCGTACACACTAGTGGAGCCATGAGTCACTTGCATGTCCCAGTCACGGACACCCGCACCTGTCCCCTGATGCCAGGTACACGGAATATTACATATGACACGTGTATGGCTGCGTTGCATGCTGCAACCATGTCATGTGTGTGGCATGTCTTTCCATGATTTTGCTGTAGGTGTGTGATTCAATGTGTCAGCAGTTGCTGCTGCCAACATGTGTCTGTGTGTCGATGGGCATGGCACACTGTTCCGCACACCAGCCCACATATGTGATTTGCCATGAGGTGTGTATGTATCCAACTACACGGAGTATCAACACAAGTACATATCCACATGCTCCCTATGTATGTTCTGTCTCGACATGTACTCCTCAAAGGCAATGTGTGTGGCCTGTCCTATTCCTATGACATGTGACCAGTGCATATCGCATCCAACTACCTGTCTGTACCATACGCATACTACCTCTGCACATGTGTGGATGTCTGTGAATCCTGTGATGCGTGTGCATGTTCACTTACACTGGCCCACAGCTAGTCTCATGCCATGTCATCGTGATCTTGCCCCCCTCCGTTAGTGGCTGTCCCTTGGTAGGAGTGTAACCTGACTGGCGTTCGTGTCCAGGAACTGTGGCACAGACCTGACTCACAACGTGGCATATGTGTATTGGCTGTGTAACATGTGCTCAGTGCATTGACGATGTTGTTGTACAGTGCTCACTCTTAGGTGTTCCTTCCATTTCACTGCAGGGCTCCGCCTCTCCCTCGACGTATGCCAGACATTGCTGCCCTGCATGAACGGGACTGTATACGCCGCTACAGATTCAGCCAACGGTTGATTGATGAGTTGACTGGCCGGCTGGAAGCACAACTCCTCCCGCGCCACAGGTATCCAAGTGCACTGACACCCAAGTTGAAGGTGATGGCAGCCCTACATTTCCTTGCCACGGGTACGTTCCAACATACCATTGCTGATGTCGGGGGCATGTCCCAGACGATGTTCAGCCGTGTTCTGCATGATTTCTTAGAGGCCATGTTGGTTCACCTGGATGAGTACATTAAATTCCCAAATCGTGAGCAGTTGACAGATGTCAAGCGTGAGTTCTATGCCCTGGGAGGGATGCCCCATGTCATTGGGTCCATAGATGGGACACATGTTGCGTTGGTACCACCACAGGCACAGGAGGTGGTGTATAGGAATCGCAAACATTATCACTCCATTAATGCCCTTGTGGTGTGTCTGTCCAACATGGTGATTTCACATGTCTGTGTTCGCTTTCCAGGATCAGCACACGATGCCTTCATCATGAGGCGTAGCAGGGTGCCAGAAATGATGCTGCAGCTGCGGAACGAGCGAGCATGTATTGTTGGTGGGTAGACTCTGGCAGTTCAGTGTTTGGCGTCATCTTCCAATCTCACTGCCTGTGCTGACACACTTCTGTCCATGATGTTTCCTTGTAGGGGACGCTGGCTATCCCAACATGCCATGGCTGATGACGCCTGTCCGCAACCCCAGCACGGCTGCCGAGCACCTCTACAACAACGCACATGGGCGGACCAGGAGAGTCATTGAGAGGACGTTTGGACTTCTGAAGAGCCGATTCCGGTGCCTCCACAAGACCGGCGGAGCACTCCCATATGCCCCGGTGAAGGTGTGCAAGATCATCATCGTCTGCTGCATGCTGCACAACATGGCAGTGGAGGAAGCTGTTCCACTCATACTGGATCAAGATGACCAGGACCATCCACCCGTGGAGGATGAAGGGCTTGGTGACGGGGCAAGTGATGTGGAGGAGGAGGAGGCTGTGGAGGACATGCGGAGTCGGCTCATACGCAACTTCTTTGCTTAGTGGTGAGTTCCAGTGTCTGAGTGTGCACGCATTGGGCCGTGTGTGGCATGTGTTGCAATGTGTGTGTCCATCTGCATGTCTGCCAAGTGAGTCAGTGGTGTGTATTGAAGTGTCACTCAAGTGATGGCGCAATGGAAGGATGTTGTCTGAGGGTCATCATTGTCACCTGTCATGTTAACAACATGATACGTGTTAAGTACATGCTTGCGGATGTGCTCCTTTGTGCTGAATCCTTGTGTGTCTCTCTTCCACAGGTCCATGTGCATGCTGTCTGCTGGTGGCATTGTTGTGCTCCTGCTACTCCTCATGAACACAGCGACATGTGCTGATTCAGCGTCACATGCACGGGCAAGTGTTGAAATCTCCTCAGGGTAAGGGATGCCTCACGTCGTTTTGGGTGTGTGAATTGTTTGTAGTCTGTGTGCACTTCTCCGGTTCATGTGTGTTCCATTTGCATACATGGTGATCCTACATGGGGAACATGACATGGGGCAGGCTTCACCTGGAGCCATGCTCAGACTTGGTGACTGTCATGTGGCAGGGGATTGGGGATTGTGATGAGGCCATCATTGTGTGTAACACTGGCCTCGGAAACATACAGGTTGCACCGGGTTGACATGGTGTGTGATTGCCCCATCAGGGCCTCAATGGTGTATAGCGGCCTCTCCGTGGCAGCAGGGGGTGTTTAGCTGTTATCCGTCACTTGTGTGCCAGGTCAATGGGATGCCAGCATCTGTGTTGCAATGGGGGGTGCCAGTGTTGCTCCCACATGTACATCCACATGACCTGTGTATGTGTTGACAGAGTATCATTGTCATTCCAACACACATGACTAATAAATTTGTCCCTCTGTCTCCAAGGTGCCTCTTCCCTGTCAATGGTGCCCTGTTGCCACTGTGCGTGCCGCAGGTCTGGCATAGTTTTCATAGGTGGTGCATATGTGTCTATGTGTAGAGTGACAAGATGCTAGGGGTTTGTCAGGGAGTGGGAACTGTATTATGCACAAGATGCACAGTTCCATCCACCTCAAGGCAAGAGAGACCATCCCCCAGGGAAACTACAACATCTGTGTAGAATCCTACCCTGCAGTCTACGGACATGTGCCTCACGACTCCCATGGTACTTGTCCATATCCGGAGTGCATCTGCACAGCTCTGCTACTGCGTCGGGCAACCAGGCCACATCAACGTCCTAACGGGATGGGGGGAATGTTTCACAGCCAGCTGCAGGATGACCTTCTAGATCCACGCCCACACTCATGATGCAGCCCACAACCCCAACACAACCATGTGGCACAGTGATCCTAAACTGCATTCTGGCATCTCCATGCATCCAACCTTGGCCTAGCCACCATTCTCAACATCCGCCTGACGCAAGCATGCTGCACATTGTAGGGACACATGTCTAGACATACCTGGGAGCGGCAAGCCAGGTCACTCCACATGATCCCTGACCTCTGCGCATGACTGTTGCTCCCCTGAATGTGTCTGTAGCCACAGTTGTGCGGGAACCACTCAGCTGGTTGGGCCCAGCACAGGTGAGTTTGGTACTCCATGTCTGTATCAGATGAGACATTGGGACCCATGTGTGTCCTGGGCAAGACTGCGACCCCACGGTTTGGATGGTTGGAGTTAATTCTGAGATCAGGCATGCTTTGACTGTACGACACACACATGTATTGTAATAATGTAGAATCACGGCATCATCTTGTAAGTGTGATTAATTTATTTGTGGTGGGGTACGGGTTTGTGGGGATGACAAGAGGTGCACAGCGGGAGTGTAGAATCCAAAGTTCACTGGGGGAGTTGGTATCCTTGTCGTAGCAAAATGTCAGAGTCCATGCCACAGTCTTCGTCAACATAGGTCAGACAGTGACCAGCAAGTCCATGTGGCAGAGAATGTCATGTGCTGCTATTGGGCCAGAGGGCCAGGTGCCAGGCCAGGTGACCTGGGAGATGGTGATGTTCTGCTGACTCTCACAGTCTTTTTCGTGGACGACCCACCTTCCTGCGGGGACCCTCGGAAGCAGTCCGTGACGATGTCTGTGACGCTCCGTCGGATGAATCCTCCTCCTCCTGATCCCTCCCTGTGTCTGGTAATGGCCTTCGCCTGGTGCCACAGGGAGGGTTGCCCATGTTGTCGGCAATCCGACGGAGTACACCGGTCATTTGGGTTTGCACCGCCACGAGCTCAGCCTGTCTATCCTCCATCCTTCCTTGGTGTTGCAGTTGACAGGCATGTTGCTGGGACTGCAGGGTCTTCATCTCCTGGAGGGTCCCCTTGATGTCATTGAGGGTGGACGCAATCTGGTCCATGCCCCTGGTGTCACGCCGGTATGTATCCAGGATGTTGCTGACCTGGGACACTACCGGGTCCTGAGCTGCCTGGTCAGGTTCGCGCCTCCGCCGTCCTCCACTCCCGCCACCCCTGCCCACGTGCACCTGGCCTGCCGTTGTGGGTGCATCGGGTCTCCGGGACCCCTGAGGGATGGCATCTGCGTTGCCGCCTGCCTCCTCCTGGGTGCCCGGAGGACCGTGTCCCTCCTGGGCAGACTGGCTGGGTGGTCGTGTGCGGGCAGGGCTCCTGGACGTCTCCTGGGATGTGGCAGGAATGGGGGTGGTGGTTGGCACAGTTGTACCTGACGCAGGTGCTGCAGGTGGTTGGACACCAGAGGGGCCAGGTTGGTCTGGGTCATCCACGGAGTGGTGAGAGTCATCGCTGGCGGTGGGGTCATCATCCCGCGGAGCCTGGTCCTGTGTGACTTCCCCCCCAGTGTTGGGGGGTGTTCGTCGACGTTGACCTGTGTGTGAGAGAGACAATGTTAACAGTGTCACATGTGGCATCCATGTTGCATGCATTTCTGATTTGGCACTCTTCCTCTGGGTAGTTGGATCTGTCCTGCATTCCTCTCACAGTGCACTTGTGCATGGCTATGTCCCTTGGCCACAGCTGTCAGGGCTTTACGCATGTGTGAGACACAATCTTAGTTGATGCATCTATTTGGGTACACAGTCAGCAGTGTGGTGTGCGGGCGTAGCGAGCCATGCAGAGGCGCCTTACGTGTTGCACTGTACGTGGCCAAATGGTGTTTTGGCAAGGCAATTTGATGTTGCAGGTAGGGGACTGAAGCATTTGTGACAGGGTTCTTACCGACACGGTGGGTGGGTATACTGGGTGTGTGGTTAGGTCTGTGCCTGCAGCACGGATGGACTCGTGCACAGATTGACACATGGACCGGTCTTCATCTACGGAAGGGGGGGTTGAGGCACTGCCAGACCTGGTCTGCATGCACACAGTCCACCGGCTGACGAGTGGACATGGCCACACCACCCAAGGGTGATTTAGTCTCCCTGTGTCTCCCTTCCTCCCTCCCTCTGTCACCCTCCTCCCTCCCTCTGTCGGTCTCCCTCTGTCACCCTACTCCCTCCCTCTGTCTGTCTCCCTGTGTCCCCCCTCTGTCTCCTTCCCTCTCATTCCCCCTCTCCCTCCCTCTCTTTGTCACTCTCTGTCACCTCAGGCCAGCTTCCTGGGCACACACAGTTAGCCGGTCTTTGAATGGCCATTGGCTTGTTCATGTGAGTTAGTCCCTGTTCTCCGGGCACCCATTGGGCAGTGTGTCTGAGTGTAGGCTGCTGCTGTGGCGGTGTGTGCTGAGACTCTATCAGAGCGATGCATCTTCATTGTCTGCTGTTATGTGCAAATTGTGCCTTCAGACCCATGGCATCCTGCATGGCAGCCATCATTTGCAGGCAAGACAGTACTGTGTGGGTACACACAGTTTGTATGGCTGTGCCCTGGGCCATATGGGCTGAGGGCATTGTTGTGTGCTTGTGAGTTGCTCAATGTTAGTTTTGCTGCCCCCACTCCCAGCATCGACCACATCCTGTGTTGTGTTGGTGTTTTGTGTGGCCTGTGACTTGGCATGGCCCTGATTGATGCATGGGGCATGGAGGTGCCAGTGGCATGTGTGTGTTTGTGGAGTGTTGTTGTGTCCGGTGGTGGCTTGGGGGGGGTGGCATGCATGATTGATTGTGTATGGCATCCCCCCCATGTGAGGTGAGTTGTTTGTGTACTCACCAGGGTCTGGGAGTCCTGGCAGTCCGTGTAGTCCCTCCACCGCCAGCGTGGACATCACCTTCTCCTCCCAGGGATGGTATTGTACCGGTCTGGGGGGCGGCCCTCCTCCAGTGATGTTCCCCTGGTTGTGATTGTCAGTCATCTTCCTCTTGACCGTCCTCCGCAGATCGTACCACCTGGATTGGCACTCGTGCCTGGTCCTTCTGGTTGTCCCAACAGCATTCACAGAATCGACGATCCTCTGCCACATGGCGGTTTTTTCGGATATGCTGGTCTGTCTGACCAATGTCCCAAAGAGCTGTGGCTCGACTCTGAGGATTTCGTCGACAAGGATCTCCAGCTCCTCCTTTGTGAACTTTGGATTCTTGGTGGTGGACATGGCGTGGGGTGTGGTTGTGGGGGTGTGGGTGTGGATGGCTGTGGGTGTGTGGGTGTGGTAGTGGAGGTGTGTGTGTGAATGTGATGAGGGGGTGTTTGTGTAGGTGGTTGTGTGAAGGTATGCAAGTGTGAGGTTCAAGTATGGTGGTGTGGGTCGTCTGTGGGCTCTGGCAGCAGTGGGTCTGTTGCAAAGGCTCATGGTTTGTGTGTGTGGTCCATTTTTATTGGTCCATTTGTGGGTGTGGCTGTGTTTGAAATTTGTGTGGGTGTGTTATGAGGAGTGATTGAGTTTTGGGCCTCTGTTTGGCAGTTTGGCAGTTGCAGGTGAGTGTATGTGATGTTTGTGGGGTTGTTGGGCCTGTTTGGTGGTGTGGGGAAACTCTACTTGACTCTCCTTGTGTAAATATGGTTTGTCCGGGTTCAGTACGTGTTTTTTTGGCGTCAGTACGGTCCGTACATGCACTGGTGGGGGTGCGGTCCGTACATTCCCTGGTGGGGTGGTGGTTAGGTGCGTACATACACGGCTGGGGTGGGGGTTTGGTGCGTACATACACGGCTGGTGGTTCGGTGCGTACATACAGGGCTGGGGGGGGGGTTTGGTGCGTACATACACGGCTGGTGGTTCGGTGCGTACATACACGGCTGGGGGGGGTTCGGGGGCGTACATACACGGCTGGTGGTTCGGTGCGTACATACACGGCTGGGGGGGGGTTCGGGGGCGTACATACACGGGTGGGTGTTTGGTGCGTACATACACGGCTGGTGGTTCGGTGCGTACATACACGGCTGGGGGGGGGTTCGGGGGCGTACATACACGGGTGGGTGTTTGGTGCGTACATACACGGCTGGTGGTTCGGTGCGTACATACACGGCTGGGGTGGGGGTTTGGTGCGTACATACACGGCTGGTGGTTCGGTGCGTACATACACGGCTGGGGGGGGTTCGGGGGCGTACATACACGGCTGGTGGTTCGGTGCGTACATACACGGCTGGGGGGGGGTTCGGGGGCGTACATACACGGGTGGGTGTTTGGTGCGTACATACACGGCTGGTGGTTCGGTGCGTACATACACGGCTGGGGGGGGGTTCGGGGGCGTACATACACGGCTGGTGGTTCGGTGCGTACATACACGGCTGGGGGGGGTTCGGGGGCGTACATACACGGGTGGGTGTTTGGTGCGTACATACACGGCTGGTGGTTCGGTGCGTACATACACGGCTGGGGGGGGGATTCGGGGGCGTACATACACGGGTGGGTGTTTGGTGCGTACATACACGGCTGGTGGTTCGGTGCGTACATACACGGCTGGGGTGGGGGTTTGGTGCGTACATACACGGCTGGTGGTTCGGTGCGTACATACACGGCTGGGGGGGGGTTCGGGGGCGTACATACACGGCTGGTGGTTCGGTGCGTACATACACGGCTGGGGGGGGGTTCGGGGGCGTACATACACGGGTGGGTGTTTGGTGCGTACATACACGGCTGGTGGTTCGGTGCGTACATACACGGCTGGGGGGGGTTCGGGGGCGTACATACACGGGTGGGTGTTTGGTGCGTACATACACGGCTGGTGGTTCGGTCCGTACATACACGGCTGGGGGGGGTTCGGGGGCGTACATACACGGCTGGTGGTTCGGTGCGTACATACAGGGCTGGGGGGGGGGTTTGGTGCGTACATACACGGCTGGTGGTTCGGTGCGTACATACACGGCTGGGGGGGGTTCGGGGGCGTACATACACGGCTGGTGGTTCGGTGCGTACATACACGGCTGGGGGGGGTTCGGGGGCGTACATACACGGGTGGGTGTTTGGTGCGTACATACACGGGTGGGGGTTCGGGGCGTACATACGCGGGCGGGGGGTGGTGGGGTGTTCGGCGCGTATGCGGGCACATGTCTCCATGGTTGCTATGGGAGTTCGGTTCGGACGGTGTTTTTTGCGTACGGTTGTGAAATGGGGAGGACGGGAGGGATCGTACTTGCGCAGTCGGACTTTATTTTTCCGCACGGTGGGTTTCTCGCCCGGGGACGTGTCGGTGACTTTTCCCGACCCGAGGACGTGTGGGGAAATCTTCCCAATGCGATTCGTATGGACTTTTTTCCGTTCGAATCGTACTTGGCAGTTTGTACGCTACTTTGACGATTCGGACGGAAAAAAATCCGGATACGAGTCGGACGGGGAATTTTTTTACCGGATCGGAATTGGCACCCAAATGTTCAATCACTGAAGAGGAAGGAAAGTGAAGAAATACTGCCGTTGACATATAGAGCCTGCCATGTAGTGTTTACTGGTTACTCTAGGGTAGGGAGGGTTAAGTGGGCCTGAAGCTGCTCCAATGCTGTAAAAGAGCGAGCAGCTGGGTGGGTACTGTCTGTTTTCTCACTGCAGCAGAAGGGAGGACGAATAAGACACCAGTCACAAGCAACCGACCACAAACAACAACATGTCTATATTATTGTTTGGCAGAAGCACTAGTAACTAGCAATGCTAAGCCAGACAGACTGGCATTGGTGCAGTCTCTCACAGTGCAGTTAGCCAATGCCTAAAGTGTGCTGACCCGTGATGTAGCGGAAGGAAAGCAAATGTGAATTACACAACAGCAGATGAATGAATGAAGAGGGCTGGCTGAACAAGCTTCTATAAGTAAAACGTATATATATAGTTTTAGTTAAATCGAAAAGTGGTGGCTAACGACGGACCTAAAAAGAAGGCAAGGTCTCCAGTCCTACACACAACTGCAAATCCAGTGTAATTTTTCACAACTTTCTCCGGGTCAAAGATTTTTAATAAACGAAAACTCAGAATATTATACAAGCAGGGTTTGCAACAGGCAGTATACACTTAATGACACATGTTCAATCAGGCCACCATAGAGCTGGTCAAACAAGCCAGCGCCTAGGCCTGCTCCTACAGGGTTCTACACGCGGTCTCGTTGCGTGAGGGGCCCGTGCACCACAGGGGGTAATAAATAAACAAAAACAGGAACCATATTTCCAGGCCAAACACAGCCAAGATACTAGCAACGTTATCCCGCGCAAAACCTGTTTCCCAAACCAATAAAAAAAATCGACGAATTGTAGTGAAAACATCACGGTCACGTGAAATGTAGTTTTTACAGAGTGCCACTGAGAGGCCTAGAATGCCACCCGCCCACTCAACACCAAACTTAAGGGCCAATCAGATTTGGCAAACTTTCCAGCCTACGTGACAGCTTGTGTTGGTGAAAGTCTATTTATTTACACGACACATTCAAAATGTTAACGTGCTGCCCATCAACCTGGTTTCCAAGAGGCGCACACAAATGTTTCCAAGCCCCACGAGGCGGCCTTGCTTCCAACTTAGCATTATTCTTTTAGTCAGCGATATCAACTAAAAGGATTGCGCATCCCTCGTTTCAAACGGCGCCCTGGCTATTTTTAGAGACAGTTCCCAATAAATTTGCGCAGTTACTCTGAAATACGCCTCTAAAAATAATCAGGTGTTTTAGCAGTCGCGCGCAGTGGCACAATGAACAGAGCGTTCGTGCAATCCATCCTCCACTGGGGGAGTAACAGGTAACGGTAAATGTATTATTCCATAACACCCCTGAAAATACAAACTATTACACATTTTTTTTAAACATTTTGCAGAATTGCATAGCTAGAACTTTGCCCGAGGCTATTAGAGCGCTTTGCATGAATTGAACACCAGAGTGCAGTACACAAGGTTAGCCTATTTTTGTAGACACATGGAGATTAAATGATTTGCCCAGAATTACTGGATGCTGAGCTGACTCCGGGATTCGAACCTGGTTCCACAGTCTCGAATCGGCAGCTCTGGCCCTAGGCCTATGATTGCAACTACGCCAGTGTTACGTCATGGCTGGTGCTGACTGTCGCGCAACTCTGACCGCCCCTCAGAGCTGCACTTCACGTCATGAGCCACGGTCTGTAGTAGGCCTCGTCCCCTCTTCCATCAGAAGGCAAAGCTGCGGTCTAACTGGGGAGCGGTGGCACACGGCCCCCCGCAGGAGTCTGTTCAATGACCACCCCCTTCACGAACGACACTGGAGGGGCCTGCCAACCCCTCTCAGCCAATCCTGGTGCTGCCAGGATTGGCTGAGGGCACAGTTTACACTACGCCCGCCGCCTGCCCATTAGGAGACCGAGGGGCTCCTAATGGGCATGCGCAAGCCAGTGCAAACACAAGTGCGCATGACTGGGCACGGGTGATAATTCGCTCACCTTCCCCACTCATGCGCACTTGTGCTGCTGCCTGTTGCCCCTGGTCTGATGTCAGTCAACATGACGCCAGACCGCCCACCTGGTGGGCGGTCCGACGTCATGCTGACTGACAAGATTGTCAGTTGGTTCTCCCTCGGTGTCTTTGAACTTAAACGCCGAGGGAGCTACGGGCGGGGGGGCTATGCCCTAACGCCCCCAATGGACGCACCGCCACTGGCCAGTGGCCAGCACAAAGTGCAGAGTAAGTCCATGAGAAGCTGCACAGGCAAGGGGCAAACAGCAGTGAACAACAAGGCCAGTGGCTAGCACAAAGTGCAGAGTAAGTCCATGAGAAGCTGCACAGGCAAGGGACAAACAGCAGTAAACAACAAGACCAGTGGCCAGTCCAATGTGCAGAGTAAGTCCATGAGAAGCTGCACAGGCAAATGGCAAACAGCAGTGAACAACAAGGCCAGTGGCCAGTCGAATGTGCAGAGTAAGTCCATGAGAAGCTGCACAGGGAATGTGTGCGACAGAACCCTGCCATGGTCAGCAACACAGGGGTAACAATGGACAGTACAAGCACCGCTGTGGGCGAGACAGGTGTGTGAGGGTAACTACCACTCAGCCTTGGCTGTCAGTCGGACTGGGAGCTGGCTGTGTGTCGGGGACAGTTGGAGGACTTGACTGGGGAGAGAGAGGCCCACATGAGGTAGAAGCAAAAACAACAGTTGATGGACAGAATGCAGAACAATGTCATACATTCACCCCAGCACAGCAATCTGGGCCTAAATCCATCGTTGTTTTGCTCACCATGCCATTTCAGTTTGAACACAGCCACATGCAAAGCAGTCTTGACCCAGTGCCTCATGGGAACAGTCCAGCCCGAACTGCCAAGCCAGGTCCTCCCTGGACTGGAAACAAGCATCCTAGGACCGGTTTCAGGGTTTCACCCCTCTTCAGCCAGGATAGCTTGTTTCCAGTGGCATGGAGAGCACAGCACCCATGTCTCGGCATACCCTTCCCACTCGGGGTGGCAAATGCAAAAAAAACAGTTGATAAACAGAATGCAGAACAAAGTCATATATTCACCCCAGTACAGCGATCTGGGCCTAAATCTAGGCCTGGGCTAAAATTTTGTTCCGTTCGCGGAAATTGCGATAATTTGACATTTTCACGTTCCGCGGAAAGCGCGAAAATGTCAAAATTTCCGCATTCCGCAGCTTAGCGATAATTTGGTTCTTGCTCGCGCTGTAAAATAATACATTCTCGCGCGCGCGCGATCGCTTTACATGAATCCCTGCGTTCGCCGACAAGTTTTCTTGATCCGGTCGCGTTCTCCATGAGATGTTGTATTGTTTTTAGCCATTTGCGCTGTCTCGCGACAGTTCGCGCCCGCAGTGACCTCATGCGTCACGCGATCACGTCTTTCTTCTCGCGATCATGCACTGCGAGACAACTGAAAACAAGATGGCCGCGCCCGCGAGCAACCACATGGGTAAGTTGGCGAGCCGCAACCATGCAGAAAATCTCGCGGACATGCGGGAAAAAAACTTCCGCATCTTCGCGATATTTCCGCATGTTTGCGATAATTTTTAACATTTTCAAGATAATTTGCGAAAGTGGATTTCGCAAATTCCGCCCACCCCTACCTAAATCCATCGTTTTTTTGCTCACCATGCCGTTTCAGTTTGAACCCAGCCACATGCAAATCATTCTTGACCCTGTGCCTCATGGGAACAGTCCAGCCCGAACTGCCAAGCCAGGTCCTCCCTGGACTGGAAACAAGCATCCTAGGACCGGTTTCGGGCTTCACCCCTCTTCAGCCAGGATAGCTTGATTCCAGTGGCATGGAGAGCACAGGACCAACGTCTGGCCATACCCTTCCCACTCGGGGTGACAAATGCAAAAACAACAGTTGATGGACAGAATGCAGAACAGTGTCATACATTCACCCCAGTACAGCGATCTGGGCCTAAATCCATCGGTTTTTGCTCACCATGCCGTTCCATTTTGAACCCAGCCATATGCAAATCAGTCTTGACCCTGTGCCTCATGGAAACAGTCCAACCAGAACTGCCAAGGCAGATCCTCCCTGGACTGGAAACAAGCATCCTAGGACCGGTTTTGGGGTTTCACCCCTCTTCAGCCAGGATAGGTTGATTCCAGTGGCATGGAGCGCACGGGACCCACGTCTGGGCATACACTTCCCACTCGGGGTGACAAATGAAAAAACAACAGTTGATGGACAGAATGCAGAACAGTGTCATACATTCACCGCAGTACAGCGATCTGGGCCTAAATCCATCGGTTTTTGCTCACCATGCCGTTCCAGTTTGAACCCAGCCATATGCAAATCAGTCTTGACCCTGTGCCTCATGGGAACAGTCCAGCCCGAACTGCCAAGCCAGGTCCTCCCTGGACTGGAAACAAGCATCCTAGGACCGGTTTTGGGGTTTCACCCCTCTTCAGCCAGGATAGCGTGATTCCAGTGGCATGGAGATCCCTTTGGTATTGCTTTGTTTGCCCTAAGTTGGCAGGGTATGCCGAGACGTGGGTCCCTTGCTCACTTTGCCACTTGATTCAAGATAGCCTGGCTGATGAGGGTTATGAACCCGAAACTGGTCCCAGGATGCTTGTTTTCAGTCCAGGGAAGACATCGCTTGGCAGTTTGGGCTGGACTGGTCCCATGAGGCACAGGGTCAGACTGATTTGCATATGGCCATGTCTGAACTGGGGTGGTGGAGTTAGCTAAAGAATGATGATGAATTAAACCCAGATAAGTTGACTGGGGGTGAGTGTTTGATTTGTTCAAACGCTCTGTCCATCATTCCCTTTGGTATCACCGAGGCATGAGTGGCTTGGGAAGCCGGAGAGCTGCTTGGATCAGGTGGTGTAGTGGCACGTGGAGGTGAAATCATGCTGCCGTGAGACACAGTGTGGGTGGGAGATTGTGGAGGGGTGCCTTTCCACTTCTTGGGGAGTCGAAATGGCTATCCCTGTCTTGGGATTAATGGCAAGTGGTGTTGACACAACAGGCACACTCACCATCAAAGCTGTATCAGGTGCAGACGGTGGCCCTCCCTCTGGGGACATGCTGGATTCAGCTGTTGCCTTGGCCTGGCCTTGCCTTTGCCCCTCCATCCCCTGTTTACCAGGTTTACCCCCTACAGTGCCCTCCTTTCCCTGCTTCACAGGGCTTTGAATGAGAGTTGAAGTTGTGGGTGAATCTGCCTTAGAGCTCTTCTTATGTGTACTCTTAGCAGGCACCACTTTCTCAGCGGGCACGAAAACTGTCCGCTTGTCTTTCCGAGACGCTTTAGGGACAGGAGAGTCCTTGGCTGGGGATGCATCTGAGGCATGTGAGCCTGAGGTCTGCTTCTTGGCTTTGTGGCCCTTGGTGTCGCCTGACGGGCTTTTGTCTTCACGCTCTTCGGTAGCTTTAGTTTTCTGTGGGGATGGTGTCTGCACCCTGGACCACTTGGGCTGCTACTGCTATGTGCTGCGTGTGCTGTATCTTGCCCTTGATGTCTGTGGTGCATGGTCACTATCGTCAGATGTGGCCACTGTCAGGGGGGTGGACAAAGGGACTGGAGCTGGACTCCGAGATTATGCCAGTTGAAGGGCTGCCGTCACTGTGGAGGACAAAGACTGGACAGTCCGGTGTAGCCCACCCACGTCTGAATGTATGCTCTCCATGAAAGCAACCACCTGTGCCAACTTTTTGTCGAGGTTTATGAAGGCATTGAGGAGGGCTGTCTGGCCCACGCACAGCTAGTGCAAAAGGTCCACAGACTCAGCACTGATGGCAGCTTGGGGGACAGGGCCAGGGGCAGCAGTGCCTGAGGTGAAGGACACTCTTCCCTTCTTACTATTGCAAACACGGGCAGCACTAGTGGAAGTAGCTGGGAGGGTGGGCACTGTACGCTGTGTGGTGGAAGAGGAGGCAGAGTCCCCATTCCCTGTGCCCGCCAACATGGATGCGTCACCGCTGATGTCAGATGACGTTGAGGTTTGCGTCTCTGGCTGTGATTCCTCAAGCAGACTCCTGTCCCCCTCCGAGGCGCTGGTCACATCTGTGTCACTGTGCTCATGTCCAGCTGTTGTGCTTGATGCCTCACCACTGGTGTCCGTCCCCTGTCCTTTCGTGCCCATGGGAGATGCTGCATGAGAGAGAGAGGTGTGGGGTCAGTTCATTGGCATTAACTGAACAATCATATGCAAGCAAAGCATCACTGAAGATGATGAAATCTACATGTTGCACACCACCCTGTGCAATAACATTGTGCGACCTTAATTTTTAACTCCAACATTGCGTGTCAACAAGCAAGCCAGGTATAAGTGGGCCATGTGATTACCACACAACACAATATCCTGCCGGTGGCTCCGTTCAACCAGACACACAAAAAGCCCTGAGCACACCTAGGTCCCTGATGGGGGCAAGGATGAACCCCACGCCATGTTGCCACTGTCATATCTGGATGGAGCAGAAGGGGACAACACAGATACAGACTACAACATAGCAGTCCACAATGGCCATGAGCTCATGCCATCCACTATGTTCTACTTTGGGGCACAACTACTGTTGCAAATTGGCGTCAGATGTCTAAGTCTCACAAATCTGAGGTCAGGCAATGCACTCATTATGAAATCACACTCAGATTAGGCACACTGCCGTTCCCTTCCATGTGATTTCCCAGACTACCCCAATGCAGACGATACCTGAAGCCCATGACTTAGAATGCAATGTCAATGCCCAGTACTCAAATTACATTAGGAAGTACAGGTAGGGCAAATTCATGACAGCTGCACCCAGCACAGAAGCCACTTACAAGTCACCGCATCACACTACCAACATCACATAGCCGAGTGATGGCCCAGGCTGTGTTCACATGCAGCCACTCAGAGCCAAAGTCACCCTTCCAAGAATACTCATCACTAGCTTGGTGCTGATGCCCCTTCAAACGTGCATCCTGCTCAGGCTGTGTAACGGCCAAGATGCAGGCCATTAGTGGTGTCATGCTCCGCCGTGCCAACCTGCCAGTCCAAGGGAGCAGTCCCAGCGTCATCTCCGCCACGTTCTTGCTCAGCCGGCAGATGTCATCCCACCTCTTTTGACAGTGGGTGCGCCGTCGGTTTCAGACACCCAGAGCCCGCACCTTGCATGCAATGGCCCTCCACGCGGCCTTATGCTGGTGTACTTTGAGCTGCAGGCATGGGAGACAAGAGGGGGAAAACATCAGTGACACAGTGTTATGTACCAATATCTCTCAGTACAGTAGCATGATACTAACTCATCCCAAATCCACAGATATATCTAACAGAGAAAAAAATGCATCTCACATGGAACATCAGCATGGGAGAACCACATGTAAATGCATGCAGGTGTGAGGGTGGACACAGTACCTGCCCATATCATACACATGCAGGATGCCAGCACAGAAAGTCATGTGTAGTCTGCCCACATCTACTGTCCATTTTTAGGTAGAGCAAGACATACATTACATATCAATATATGTTTGGGGGTAGACTCACTGTGTGTCCAACACTGTGCAGCCCTCAATGTCCTTGACCTGTGAATGGCTCACTGTGTCCTGGATGTCACATTGAGGGACATGATCTCACAAACCCACACCCTTCTCACAAGGCCTGTCATGTGCAATCTACAGGGCTGAGATGGCTCATTGATGGAGAATAAGGAAAAAACACTGTACATTCAGTGATGTGTCCTTGTCAGATTGGGCGGTGGCTGTGCAGGCCAGGTGGGCTCACACTGAGAAGGACAACAGGGATCAACACAGCCATTCCCACAAGCAATCACTGTCCTGACTCCTGCATTACCAACTTGCTGCGTCACTGTATGGCTGACAAGACAATACATGTCCCTGGAGAAAGCATGCTAGGACGTGCATGACAAAAACCCACACTCTCAGGCACATACTGCAGCAGCTCAACTTCTTGTGTGCCCCCCTGCACTCTCACTCACACTGTTGAAGATTTACCACGACATTTGGTGCACCATATAGCCTTGGATACTGTGTGAGCACCTCGTCCACCAGGACCTCCAGCTCCTCACTGGTGAAGGGACTGGCTCGGATCATCTCAGTCCTCGTCATCACTGTGGCCAGGAGACAGCAGCAGCAGTTGGTGTTGAGGGGTGGCAGGCAGCAGTCCCTGGAGACAGCAGCAGCAGCAGTTGGTGGTGAGAGGTGGCAGGCAGCAGTCCCTGGAGATGGCAGAAGCAGCAGTTGGTGGTGAGGGGTGTCAGGCATCAGTCCCTGGAGACAGCAGCAGCAGCAGTTAGTGGTGAGGGGTGGCAGGCAGCAGTCCCTGGAGACAGCAGCAGCAGCAGTTGGTGGTGAAGGGTGGCAGGCAGCAGTCCCGGGAGACAGCAGCAGCAGAAGTTGGTGGTGAGGGGTGGCAAGCAGCAGGCCCTGTGATATGTGGAAATGTGAGGCTCTTCCCCACACATATATAGCCCCCTGGGCTAGTTTCAGTGGGTCATGCGGTAGCTACCGCAATATGTGTGCCATACATTGACATGAGTGACCGTGTTTTGGATGGCGGCGCATGCCAACTGCCATTTGGGCATGTGTATATGCCTATCACTACCGCGATTGTGTCTTGGGGATTGGTGGTGACACACCACTTGTGCCAGGTGGTAGCTACCGCGATTTGGGTGCCATACATTGACATGAGAGACTGTAATTTGGGTGGCGGAGCATGCCAACCGCCATTTGGGCCTGTGTATATGCCCATCACTACCGCGATTGTGCCTTGGGGATTGGTGGTGACACACTACTGGTGCCAGGCGGTAGCTACCGCCATTTGGGTGCCATACATTGACATGAGTGACCGTGATTTGGGCGGCGGAGCATGCCAACCGCCATTTAAGTATGTGTATATGCCTATCACTACTGCAATTGTGTCTTGGGGATTGGTGGTGGCACACCGCTGGTGCCAGGCGGTAGCTACAATGATTTGGGTGCCATACATTGACATGAGTGACCGTGATTTGGGTGGCAGGGCATGCCATTCACCATTTGGCAATGCTCAAATGCCTATTACTACCGCAATTGTGTTTTGGGCATTAGCGGTGACACACCGCTGGTGCCATACATTGCTATGAGTGATCGTGATTTGGGTGGTGGAGCACTTTGACAGCACCTATGGACACATCATGCTGTGTCAATGGCCAATGGGCAGTTATCAACAGTGCACAGTGGCCACATGATTAATGGCACATCATTGTGCACACAATGTCAATGTAAAATTTACCCCACTGCTGACTACGTATGCCAGGTTTGTGTATGTGATTTTGGACATTGGCATGTACTCCCTCACATGTCACTTGTGATATTGATGGGCATGTACACAGAACAGTGTTGTGATGGACTCTCCAATGTGTACACATGTCAATGTGTGAAAGTGCTGAGTAAATCACAGTGATGGATGTCTCAATGAAAAATGTGCAGAATTGACTGTCTACTTTTCTTGGCTCATGCACACACTTGTTGTTTACGCACAGCCTGTGGTCATTGTGTTGTTGATGTGTGCCATGTTCAACTTACGCCTGAAGGTGTGGCAGGTACAGCAACTAGGTATGAGACAGTAGTGTTGCAGTTTCACACATATGCTGTATGAAATACTCTCAGGCCTGCTCATGCTAGATGTGGCCATATCCCTTTGTGCATTCTCATAGTCAGATGTTGTTTTGGAGGTACTTGCTGTGTGAAAGGGGACAAGTGTACGAGTAGTGTAGCTGAAGGTGTCCCTACATGTAAGCTGGTCTGTAACTCAAATATGATGACAGTCATTTTTTGCATTGTGTCAGTCAAAACGTAAGATGTTGTACACATCTCATGGTGTATTGCATTGACGTGTCCACTTTCATCTCAACTAGGAGGAGACCAAATCTGCATCGTCCCTTCACAGTGCTGACAGATATGGAGAATGAGGAGGTCATCTGGAAATTCCGTCTGGATAGAGCCACTCTACAAAACCTATGTGCTATGTTGGAGCCCCACCTGCAGCCTCGCAGAACATATCCAACTGCTTTCACCCCAACGTCTAAGGTGATGGCGGCCCTGCATTTTTTTGCCACTGGATCATTCCAGCACATGGTGGCCAGTGCAGGCGGGATGTCGCAACCTATGTTGAGCATGGTGCTCGTGATGTCCTGTCCGCTATGATGATTTACAAGGACAGATATATCCATTTCCCCAGGGGGGCGTGAATTGTCGGATGTGAAGGGAGATTTTTATGTCCGTGGACACATTCCCCATGTTGTTGGTGCCATTGATTGCACCCATGTTGGGTTTGTTCCACCACAGGAACGGGAGCACATCTACAGGAATCGTAAACATTTTCACTCCATAAATGTGCAAGTGGTGTGTCAGGCGGATTTGATCATCTTGCACATGTGTGTCAAATTTCCAGGCTCAGTCCATGACTCATACATCATGCGTAACAGCATTGTACCACAGCTGATGGCTAATCTGCTTCCTGAGCGTGCATGGATTGTGGGTGAGTATGCATATTCAAATAGCGTGATGTGTGTGTGACATGCTGTTCTCTGCCACAGTAACATCACAAGCTTTCTCTGTGTTTCTCACACCTAGGTGACTGCATATCCCAACCGTCCTTGGTTGCTGAGTCCACTGCGGAATCTCAGGACACCAGCTGAAGTCTGCTACAATGATGCCCATGGGAGGACACGTCGTGTGGTGGAGCGTACTTTTGGTCTCCTGAAGTCACGATTTCACTACCTGGACAAGACCGGAGGTGCACTGATGTACTTGCCCAGGAAGGTGTGTCAGATTGTAGTGGCATGTTGCATTCTCCACAACCTGGCCATTTGCAAGGAGATCCCCCTGATCCTGGATGCTGATGAGCAGCCAAGGCCCCCGCCTGCAAACCAACCCGTGTCCAGTGACGAGGATAGTGGAGAGGAGGAAGGTGTCGACCTGCGTCAATAGCTCATCAACCGCTACTTCACTTGAAGGTGAGTGATGATGTACAACAGACCCATTGTCTGATGATGTTGCTGTTGTTGTCAAGGTGTATGTGAGCTTTGTGACTGAGCCAGTTGTTGACTCAGTGGTGGCTGACAATGTTTCTGGGACAGGGTAGTTTGGAACATCTACAGGATGTGTATGTTGGCATTGTTGCTCATTGTGATGTTGTGCATGATGGAGTTGCTTGATGGTAAGTGTTGTGTGATGTCTGTGATGCCACACCCAGACTAGTGAATATTGTTCTGTTGTGTTTTCCTAGATCCCTTCAGCCTCTCCTTGCCTACATACATTCCATACTCCTGGTACATTGGAACCATGGTGAAGACTGCACACCCTGGAATAAACACAGAGCAGAAACAACAACATGTGTAAGGAGTATTTATTTACAATGGTGAAATGTGAGGGGGGTGAACATTTACAGTGAGGTGATTAGTGAAGCAGTGAGTTGACAGTTATGGTAAATGAGATAATCGAGTAGTCACCACATTGTTGTGGTGACCCAGTCCAACAGACAGATGCCATTTACAAGGCAGTGTGGGGAAGGACAGTCCAAAATGTCAATGCAGTAGTGAAGAGGGTTGCCATCATGGCTGGCTCCGTGACTGACGTTTGGCAGGTGCTTTGCCATGGGATACTACCAGGGATTACTTGGGACGGGCCCTTTGTCTGTAGGGCCAGTGGAGTCTGAGGACTCACCCCTCTCTGTGGCTGCAGGGGAGGATATTGAACTGTCATCCTGCAGTCCACCAGAGGGAGGTGGAGGTGTTAGTTGTGGTGCAGGTCTGTCCCTCAGTAGCGCCACTAGCTGGCCCAAGAGGTCCACAATTTGGCCAATGCGGGTGTCCATGGACCTCATCATCAGGAGGAGCTCGCGGGAATCTTTTTCTGACCGGCCTGTTTGTACCAGGGCCCATTCATAGGCCTCAAGCACTTTGTTTATGTTGTCCTGGGCTTCGGTCCCAGGGTATGGTTGTCTGTGACTGACCCTGCCCCTCACACCTGCCCTGCTGCCATGGACCTGGTGAGCACTGTGGGCCCCCGCATCCTCTCCCTGCCTCCTCAGTTGGTGGTGTGGGGTGGTCATCCACTGGAACAGGAAGAGTGTTGCAGGCAGCACTGGTGGTGGTGGTGGTGATGGTGGTGGTGGAGGATACACAGGCCATGACAGCAGGGGTCTGCAGAGAGGTTGGTTGTTGCAGCAGATGCAGGGGGAACACAATGGGGTCCTGGGACCTGTTGCGCCCTGGCACACCAGATGGGCCTGCTCCGAGGTCCTGGTCCTCTGAATCCCGGGAGTCAACATCCGAGAGACCATGTTCCGGGGGGGAGGGGAGACTGGCTCTGCAGGTTGCTGGTGTTGTCCTCTGCAGTCAGTTCTTGTTCACCTGTGGGTCAGATGGGAAATAGGCCTGGGCTAAATTTCCGTTCCGCTCGCGGAAATTGCGATAATTTGACATTTTCGCGTTCCGCGGAGAGCGCGAAAATTTCCGCATTCCGCAGCTTAGTGATAATTTGTTTCTTCTTGCGCTGTAAAATAATACATTCTTGCGCGCGCGCGATCGCCTTACCTGAATCCCCGCATATGCCGACAAGTTTTCCCGATCCGGTTGCGTTCTCCACGAGATGTTGGATTGTTGGTAGCCATTTGCGCTGTCTCGCGACAGTTCGCGCCCACAGTAATGTCATTGGTCACACGATCACGTCTTTCTTCTTGCGATCATGCACCGTGAGAAGAGTGAAAACAAGATGACCGAGCCCGCGAGCAACCGCATGGGTAAGTTGGCGAGCCGCAACCACGCAGAAAATACCGCGAACTGGCGGGAAAAAAACTTCTGCATCTTCACGATATTTCTGCGTGTTTGCGGAAATTTTTAACATTTTCGCGATAATTTGCGAAAGTCACTTTCGCAAATTCCGCCCACCCCTAATGGGAAATGGTCATTGCAGTGCACCCTGCAAGCTTTGTGTTAGCTGTGTATTATTCACTGTTCGTATACCACACAGTTGACTAATCATCACATTGTTTGTATGTGTACTACTGTGCCTCCTGACATGATGTTGAGGTACATGCATTACTTGTCCATGGTGTGAGGTGTCAAAACATACCTTGCGCCACGTGCATATTTTGATATTACAGGGACATGTTGCCATCTAGGGACTAGCGCAACAAAGAATTTCTGTGAAGCCTCTTTGTTGATTATTAGACGTTACATCTGAGCATGATCTGGCCATTGTCATCTCATGCATACCTTTGTCATGTCATGTGCATATCTGAATTTGTACCACCAACCATGCTTTCTTTGTTTTCATATGGTCCTTGATGATCTGGCCCCATGGCACTTACACATGGTATTCAGTGCTCTGCACGATTGTGTACAGACTTTCTTCTACATGTGAATTGGTGTGTCACACTTTGGTAGCTGTGAAATTTTCATTTGCTTAGCTGTCTGAACACTGTGAGTGGCAATAGTGTGTGTATTTTTGTGCGATGAGAGGGCTGGTGTTGTCATATGGCACCATGCTTTTGGAGAGGAATGGCTGCGTGCATGTACTGGCTATTTACCTGTTATATTTTCACATTTGGCTTGGATTTGTGACACATCTGTGTGTGTGTGGTGGAGGCTTCCATCCTCCTCATGGGTGGGACAAGAAAGCATAATATGTCTACCTACCTATTAGTTTGAATTGGACAGTGCAATGACTGACACATACATCTGGGTGGGAGGCAGTTCTCCATCTTGATGAGCTGGGGAACAAGGGGGCATTGTGGGAGTACTACTGCAGTCTTCCCACCCCCTGAGGTTCTGTAATTCTCGAGTCTGACTCCATTTTGTTCTGTGCCACCATTTTGTGTTGCCCTCACGTAGGCCTGTGAAGGTAGCCTGGCGAATAAAGTGGCCTGGCCTTCTTAGTTCATGTATACATTAACTAGGTTTCTTTTTGAGTCTGAAATTAACTGTAAGAAACTGACCTCTGCACCTGAAACTGACCCCGCAAATCCAATTTCCCTGATCGATCTTTGTCTGAGATTGCCAATCAATGTTCAGGACATCGTTAACTTTTAGTTTCCTTGCACATGCCTTATCTTGTTCAGCATCTGTTACAGTTTCTTTTTTTATGTTTTTTCATTACATGGGTTATGCTTTCAATTATAGGTTTGTCCGGCTTGTGGAGATTGAATTTGGGACATTCCTAATAATTAACTTTTGGGTTGGGATACTGTAAATTGAGTTTTTGTTATGTGACACTTTGTTTGAAAATGTACCTTGTTGGCTAGAATTTTGTGCAGTGGGTGTACATTTATAATGTGATTATTGGGTATAAAAGGAGACGTTTCGCCTTAGTAAAATGAGCAGTCTCCTGAGAATTTACACCGTGATGTATTTCTACGATCACTGTTACTAGCTGCAGCTAATAAACTTGGTCTCTGATGCCATCCAGAAGTATTCCGTGTCTCTGTATAGAAAGACAGGTGAACTAGAAGATCTTAGGCGTGCCCCTGACGCCGCTGGGTTAAACACCGGTTCTTCAACTGGTGCCCAACGCGGGGTGACTTCAGCGGTACTGGTCCAAGCCCGAAGATTGTGAGGAGCCCCGTGAGGAAATTCTGGAGGACGGCCGCCACTTCATCGACCCCTGCATGTCGACGAGTACCGAAGGTTTTTTTCTGCGAGGCTTCCCCTTTCCGATGGCTGCGAAGGACTGCTGCCCTGACTGTCGCCCTGTCTTGGACCTTCTTGTGATGATTTGTAAGGCGAGACGTTAGACGGTCTTCTGGTGGCGTGACAGACATTTTGGTTAAGTATAAGTGGGTTGCTCCCACGACTTTGTTTTGTTTCTTGGTTTTGATTCGGCCATTGCAATAGTCGAAGCCGGGGGGTTCGTATATTTGCGAGTGTATCATTTTTGATAACCCCTTGAAGTTTGAAGCAAGACTAGTGAGCTAAAAGATGCTTGGTTTTAGCAAATTTAGGAAATGGTTTTGTTGTAGTTGTAATAGGGATTCCTGATTTGAGGACTCGTGTCCGATACCTCCAGTTGGAACTCCAACTTATGAGCTCTATTCAAAGCATGGTGTAGGTCCCATTACCTTTAATGAAGTATGGGCCCGTTATACAAGGAAAGATGGTGTTTTACGATGGCCCCAACGTGGTAGTTTTAAATCAGATGTTTTAGATAACCTAGAAGTTGCACTATTTAAGAAGAAAGCCCGGCCGGCGATGTTTGACTCTTTCCGCCTTTGGCGTAAGGAAGCCAAACAGCGAGAAATTAAGCAAGCTGAGAGAGATAGGAAGGAAAGGAATATATCGGTAATGCAAGCTGCTAGGCAGTTTAAGGAAGATGAAGAAGATCGTGCGATTGAAGTGTCAGATAGACAACATTGCATGGCCATTGACAAATGTTACCCGGCTTTGCCACCTCGCCTTTCAAATGTGACTGTAGACCCTGAAAAGGATCCTTTGATGTCACATTTACTGAGATTACCACCCCCTTATGTGCAGGGTGCTACTGCACCTCCGTTACCTCCAGTCGTTGCACCCCTTGTTGTCGTTCAACCCCCTGTTGTAGTTCAGCCACCCGTTGCTTCACAGGTGGTTCTTCCTCCCCCGGCGCAGCCCCCTCCAGGGCCGCCAGCCTTGCCACCAGCCTTGCCTCAAACTCCTTTGCCTTACACTCCTTTATCTTCGACTTCTCTTATTTCTGTCCCTACGTCTCTGTCACCTCAAAACAATTTGTCTCCTGTCCTCATGTCAACTTCTTCTTCTTCTGCTCGGCAACGAATGACTGAGACTGTCACTAGTCTTTTGTCTCCTTTCTTTGGGTCACTGAATATGACCCCTGTTTCTGAACGTAAGCAGAGACGTAGTCAGCTCCCTGGTCCCGAAGAGCGGGCAGTGTTAGATCTCCTTGCTCGTAGATGGGTTTCAAATACCTCCAAGTACAGTCCACAAGTGGTTATGGATATCTTCCTACAGTGGGAGGCACCAAAACAAAGGTCTGTTTTTGATGTCATGTGTACCTTCCTTTGTCAGGAGTGGGTAGATAATGAGTTGGGTTCAATTCCACTGGAATTGCTTAATGTTCAGTCTGAATTTGCTAAAGGGACGATAGTGGGTTCCGATGTTGAGGAAGCGGTAGAGACACTACTTTAGGTCTAGACTTCCACCTCAGTCATTGTTCGAACCTGACCCTTCTATTAGGAGAAAAGTGAAGCAGTATCCTATGAGAGAGGTTCCCCCTGTATGGAGAGAGGCAGTTGTGGCTGATGCCGCTCATGGTATTGCGGCTGCACCGGCTCATTTTCAGCGAGTGTGGGTGCATGTCCCTTGGAAGAGAGCTGAGGTCCTGGCTCTTAAGCAGACTTTGCCTGACCCCCGTGAAAATCCTGCTGGTTATTATAAGGAGTTGTCTCAGACAGTTGATGTGTGTGTTATGAATTTAGCTGACATAGATATGTTGATGGGTAATGTAGTTCCTCAACCCTTGTGGGCGAAGATCCGTCACGAGGATCACGCGCCAGAGTTAGGAGATACGTGGGTTAAAATTACTGCTGCAGATGGTCGGCAGGTAGGAGGTGCCAAACCTGAACCCTTAGTTGCAGAACTACCTGGTAGGATTATTAATTTAATGAAAACTATGATGCCTCCTCTGCGGGTAAATTGGGACAAGTTAGCAGCATGCAAACAAAAGAAAGACGAGAGTGTGTCTGATTTCTTCACTAGGTTTGAGGAAACATTCATTGATCATAGTGGTCAGGATATGAGTACAGAAGGTGGTCAGAGGTTGTTTGTAGATAAGTTTGTTTTCAATTTACTTCCTGAACTTTCTAATAAGTTAAAGGACTCTGAGAGTTCATGGGCTGTTTCTTCTTCGGCTCAGATATTGGCTACTGCACAATACTATGAGAATAGAGATAAAGATGAGAAGGATAAAGTAGAGAAGAAGACTAGAGAATTAAAAACGAAAGTTCTTCTGCAGCAGGCTTATCCGCCTCGCCCTAATCAGCGTCAGTTTCAGCAACCTTCCCAGTTTCAGCAAACCCCACAGTTTCAGAAACTGTTGCAGAAGCCTGAGTCTTTTGCTTCGTGACTCCCGCTAGGCCCTAATCAGTGTGCTTATTGTAAAGAAGAAGGTCACTTCAAGAATAGTTGCCCGATCTTGCTACAGCGTGCGAATGGTATGTCTGGTCTGAGAGGTAGTGGTGGTTTCCAACAAGTACCTAGGGGTAGGGGACGTGGTACGTTTCCCCAGAATGAACGTTCCTTTTCCCCTCAGAATTCTATGAATTATTTTGACCGACAGAATGTTCCGACCGTCCAGTCCGCTCAGTACTACACTGATGATTATTATGTTGGAAGTGAGAGTGCTGGTTTTAATGATAGTTAGGACAGCCATGGACAAAGGGAGGGAGTAGTGGCAGGTCCAGTAGACCAGAGTGGACTTTATGTTGAAGTGATTACATCAGGTGTGGCAGAACTTTTTCTTTTGGATACTGGTGCAGCAAAGAGTTCTATCATGCACTCTAAACTCCCCGGCGCACCTTTGTCTGGCTTGACCAATGTTTCAGTAGGATTTTCTGGCGCCCCAGTTCGTAATCCGGTTTCTTGTCCTTTGCCCCTTTCTATTGGTTCTTGTGAATTGGAGGCTCCCTTTATTCTAACGACTGGCTGTGGCGAGAATCTGTTGGGTTTGGACTTGTTGAAAAGATTGCATGCGACATTACATTGTTCTCCTTCGGGAGTACATCTTACGGTGGGTAAGAAAGTGATTTCCCCGATGTATCTGTCTAAGGATCGCCTTCCACTGGAACTGCGTCCTCTCCCTGATACACTTTGGGCTACAGGTCCCAATGATGTTGGTCTCTTGCAGATTCCACCCTATGTTGTTACCCTTAAGTTGAATGCTAAATTACCTTGCATTCCCCAGTACAAAATTTCCAGTAATGGCGAAAGAGCTCTTTTAGCGATTATCTATGATTTGGTTGAGAAAGGTGTGGTTGAAGAAACGAGAGATAATGTGTGCAACAGTCCTGTTCTGCCTGTTCTTAAGCGTACTGACTCTTCTCAGCCACCTGTGTATCGGTTTGTGATCGACCTTCGAGAGGTCAATAAGATCGTTGTGCCACAGTTTCCTGTTGCCCCGGACATTACTGCTTTATTGACTATGATCCCTGCCTCAGCTGCTTGGTTTTCTGTTATTGATCTGAAGAACGCTTTCTTCAGTATTCCGATTGCTGAGGAAAGTAGGGATATTTTTGGCTTCTCTTTAGGTCGAGTGCTATAATGGCACTCTGAAGCTGAAGTTGGCCAAGGTGCAAGCGAGCTCTGGTCTTATATGGCCCGATGCCTTACCATTGGCACTTTTGTCCACGACAACGACAGTACATTCTTGTGTGGGACTTAGCCCATACGAGATTGTTTTTGGACGCCCGGCGAATGTCTGGGGTGTGCCAAGGCCTAAGAAGTACAGTGATATCGAGTACCCTATGTTGGTTGACTACTTACATGAGTTGACTGCTAAATTGCGAGTTCTTCACCAACAGGTCCATGACACTTTGCCTTCAATTTCTGTCGACCCAGGCCACACGATTCAACCTGGCGACTGGGTTCTAACCAAGAATTTCCAGAGGTCAAAGAACTTGGAACCAAGATGGACCGGTCCATACCAAGTCCTGTTATCAACTTGGACTGCTATTAAGGTGTTCGGCAAGAAAAACTGGGTACATGGTACCCATTGTAAGAAGATTCCTTTGCCCTTACCGTATGATAAGTGGGTCCGGGAAGGTGTTGCCGATTCTGAGAGTGAAAGGGTTCCGAGATTTGTACCTTTTAGCGATGCACATCTGGAATGGACTCAGTCAGAATGTGCGGATGATAAAGTCTTGCAAGAAGCTGTGCCGCCGTGTTTGAGACTTGATACTACACACCCATAGACACTCTTTCAGGATCAAACTGTGCCTGGTAAAGAACGCTACAACTTAAGGTCTAGAAAGGACAAATAAAATTTGAATTTTTTTGTGAGTTACACTCTTTCAGACAAGAGACTATTTTTCTTTTTCTTTGTCGAACCACCATCCGGGTTCAGCTGCAGGGTCGCGGTATAAGAACTTAAGGGGTGGCCCACGTATTGACGAAAGGTCTGCGGTTCTAGGGACGTCTAGGACGCCTGGACGCACACATAAGTGAAGAAGGAAAATTGCCGCGAGCAGCACGTTAGAGGATGGAGTCTGTTGTAACTGAAAGAGATGTTGAGAGAATAGATCTTAAGACAAGATTTTGTACATTGATACATAGCAAATGTTTTATAATATTGTGCTTTTTGATGTTTTTAAGTATCACATTAGCTTGTGTGGGTTGGACTGTCTATGCTACACAACAGACATCTGCACCCACCTCCCAACCTATGCTTTCTTTCACTACTGTTTCTTTGCACCAGTTTTATACGTTGCCTGAACATGAACAGACAAGGAGATCAGAATTTGTCAACAACTCGTTTATACAGTTGTTGCATCAGCATCAGTTAGTAGTAAATATCACTAATTGCTGGGTTTGTGGTCTTATGCCTCATACGACAGATAAAGGTATGTCATATTTGGTTTTGCCTTTTTCTTTTAATGGGTCTGTGTGGGCTTTTCAGACCATGTTTATCTATGCAAATGAGGTACGCCCCTTACATTCCCTTAAAGATAACTCGAGCAATAGTGCCTTAATAAGGGGAATAGTAGCTATGGTCCGAGATATTGATGCATATAATGCTATCCCTAAGGATGAGGTGCAGGCTTACGTTGGTTGGAACATGACTGGATATAGTACCAGTTTGACAGAGAAGGAGAGATGAAAAAGGTCTCCCCCTATTTGGATTGTACCCCACCGAGGCCACTTTTGTTTTCAAGGTAATGGTCGGAATCCGAAAGCTCAGCTAGGTAAGAGTGTGTGTGCTCAAACCTATGTCTATTCATCTCGGACTTCTCCACCGTTTGTGCCAGCTAAAGGCACATATTTTGTTTGTCATGACAGAGCCTACACATGGTTGCCACCTGATTTTTCAGGAACGTGTTATGTGGCGTTTCTACTTCCCCCTATATACACTACTGCTTCAGACTATCATAGAACGAGATATGGTAGAGGTGTCTTCAATAAGGAAGATACCGCAGCACACGAAGTAAGAGATTTCTTCAAGGGCTTCTTGCCCTTTTGGGGTCCTATGATCAATAGTAGGCATATTCGACAGCTTGTCCGCGTTGTTGAAGCTACTATTAATGAGACAGCAGGTGCTCTTAGTAATGTTACAGCTGAGCTTCAAGCGGACCGCCTTATGACTTTGCAGAACCGTATGGTATTAGACATCATACTTGCAGATCGAGGAGGAGTATGTAAATTGATTGGATCCAGTTGCTGTGTTTACATACCAGATAATGCCCCTACAGTGTACCAAGCCATCTCTAGGTTGTATAAAATCTCTGAGTCTATCCATGTAGACGAAGGGGAATGGTCATTGACGGGATGGTTTTGGGGACTGCTGTCCAAATGGGGATGGAAGATTTTGACATTCCTTGGTATGGTTTTAACCATCCTTTTCTCTTGTTGTCTTTGCATCCAGTGTGGTCCCGCCATTTGTAGTCTTTGTGCTACTATGTGTGTTCGGAGACCTGTCCCGAGAGAAGTAGAGAATAATAAGATGATGCTACAGCAATACCTTGATGACCTAATGAATATCAACATAGACCTAGATTCATATTAACATGAGTCTTAGGTTATTGCCTACGTAATGGCAAAAGGAGGGTCTGAGGTTCTGTAATTCTCGAGTCTGACTCCATTTTGTTCTGTGCCACCATTTTGTGTTGCCCTCGTGTAGGCCTGTGAAGGTAGCCTGGCGAATAAAGTGGCCTGGCCTTCTTAGTTCATGTATACATTAACTAGGTTTCTTTTTGAGTCTGAAATTAACTGTAAGAAACTGACCTCTGCACCTGAAACTGACCCGGCAGAGCCAATTTCCCTGATCGATCTTTGTCTGAGATTGCCAATCAATGTTCAGGACATCGTTAACTTTTAGTTTCCTTGCACATGCCTTATCTTGTTCAGCATCTGTTACCGTTTATTTTTTATGTTTCTTCATTACATGGGTTATGCTTTCAATTATAGGTTTGTCCGGCTTGTGGAGATTGAATTTGGGACATTCCTAATAATTAACTTTTGGGTTGGGATACTGTAAATTGAGTTTTTGTTATGTGACACTTTGTTTGAAAATGTACCTTATTGGCTAGAATTTTGTGCAGTGGGTGTACATTTATAATGTGAATATTGGGTATAAAAGGAGACGTCTCGCCTTAGTAAAATGAGCAGTCTCCTGAGAATTTACACCGTGATGTATTTCTAGGATCACTGTTACTAGCTGCAGCTAATAAACTTGGTCTCTGATGCCATCCAGAAGTATTCTGTGTCTCTGTATACCAAGACAGGTTAACTCGAAGATCTTAGGCGTGCCCCTGATGCCGCTGGGTTAAACCCTGGTTCTTCACCCCAAACACCCCTCCCTGTTAAGATGGCTACCTACCTGTTAGTTTGATGTGAGCAATGCAATCTCTGACACATGCCTTGGGGTGGGGGAGTGCTCCATCCTGCTGATCTTTGGGACAAGGTTGCCTGGTGGGAGTTGTTGTGCAGGATGCCCACCCTCAAACGGCCTTCCCAGGGAAGACAGCTACCTACCTGTAAGTTTGTCTGTAGTGATACAATGGCTTTCAACTGCCTCTGGGGGGCGGGTGAGCCATCCTGCTCAGGTGTGGGACAGGGGGCCCGGTGGGAGTTGTTGTGCAGGCCTCCCACCCCCAAACAGCCCTCCCAGGGAAGATGGCTACCTACCTGTAAGTTTGTTTGTAGTGATACAATGGCTTCTAACTGCTTGGAGTGGGGGGAGTACTCCATCCTACTCAGGTGTGGGACAGGGTGCCTGGTGGGAGTTGTAGTGCAGGACTCCCACCCATGTTATGATACAATGGCTTCCAACTGCTTCTGGGGGGAAGTGCTCCATCCTGCTCAGGGGTTTGACAGGGGGCCTGGTGGGAGTTGTTGTGCAGGCCTCCCAGCCCCAAATTGTCCTCCCAGGGAAGATGGCTACCTACCTGTAAGTTTGTTTGTAGTGATACAATGGCTTCCAACTGCTTCTGGGGGGGTAGCGCTCCGTCCTGCTCAGGTGTGGGACAGGGTCCCTGGTGGGAGTTGTTGTGTAGGCCTCCAACCCCCAAACAGCCCTCACAGGGAAGATGACTACCTCTGTTAAAGATTTCATTAATCTCTTAGCATGAGCTGAAAGCCATTTTGTACTTGGCAGCCATTTTAGATAGCTATGTGATGGCCATTTGCTGTTTCCCTCTCCCAGAGTCTTGCACATGCTCAGAAGTGCCTAGCTAGTAGAATGCACCTGTTCCTAGTATAGAACTGTCAGGCTGTTCTAACTGATGTCAGCAACTTATTACTCCTCCTACTTGTTGACTCTGTTAGATGAGTGGGAACCATACAATGTCTGGCACATGCTTCTGTGTGGGGGGAGTGTTCCATCCTGCTCAGGGGTATGACAGGGGGCCTGGTGGGAGTTGCTGTTCAGGCCTCCCACCAACAAACAACCCTCTCTGGGAAGATGGCTACCTACCTGTTAGTTGAAGGTGGACTTTACAATGGCTGCCAACTGCTTCTGGGTTGGTGTGGAGTGCTACATCCTGCTCAGGGGTGGGACAGGGGGCATGGTGGGAGTTGTAGTGCTGTTTGCCTGGACACATACTACCCTGTAAATGTTGGCTACCTTTGGGGTGATTCTGGTGGAGTGAATGTTACATCTGTGGGACGTGTTTTGGATTTTGTGGTGCATATGGATATACTTGGGCCTCTGAGATGTAGCTTTGTAGTTGTGCTGACAGTACATAGCTGTGTAATGGTCTACATTTGTTTGTACTTACCAGCCTGCACTCCCCCGGCTAATCCTGTGATACTCTCTGGATACAGTATGGCAAGCACCTTCTCCTCCCATGCAGTGAATGTTTTGGGTGCAACAGGAGGGCCAATGCCAGTCCTCTGAGCCAGCTCACGGTTCTTGTTCCTCTTTTTTTTCACAACCCTCTTCAAGTCATGCCACTGCTTCATGATTTCCTTTTTTGTTCGCGGGGTGGTCCCTACTGCATTGACCTTATCGACTATCCTTGCCCACATTTGTGCTCTTGTGGCTAATGGTGTCCGTTGGACCAGGATACCAAACACATGTTGTTCTACTCTGATTATCTCAACTACCATGACTGTCAACTCACTCTCTGTGAATCTGGGCATTTTCTGTGTTGCCATGGTGTGTGATGCGCAAAGGGGTTAGAGGTGCAGGGAGTAAGTGGTGGGGTGGTGGTGATGTGTATGGTGTGTGATGTGCAGAGAGGTTAGAGGTGCAGGTGTGGAAGTGGTGGTGGTGCTGTGTATGGTGTGAGTAGTGATAGTGTGTTGATTTGCCTCTCCTTTGTGCTCTGGTGTTGGGCCCTTCAGTTGTGGAGTATTGCAAAGGATTCTGGTCAGGGAAGGGGCTGGTTTTATACTCAGCTATGTGGGTGTGTCCAAATGGGGTATTGCTGTCAGGTGTGTTGTGTGGGTTGTCCTGGGATTTGTATTTTTGTAGTTGCCATGTGGTTGTGTCATTGGGGTGTGTTATGTGTTTTGTGGGGCATGGCTAGTTTGCTGTGTGCACTTTGTGGCCTTGTTGTGAGTTTTTTCTGTCGACCGCCATATTTGTCACGGAGCGTCCGCAGCGGTGGCTATGCTACAGCTCTTCCGCCGGCTCTCCCGTTCATCATTGTTAGCGACCGCGGATGTCGGAAACAGCGGAACGTACCGCGGTCACATCGGGGATATCCTAATTTGCCATGTGGTGTCGCTGCTGTCATGGTGGCGGTTTGGTGGTTTTCCGCCGCGAAGCCTTCTCCGCCCGCTACGGGCGTTTTTTCGTTGCCTCATTTCACCGCGGTCTGATCTTTTGGGCGGTTGATCCTAATTGTACTACCGATTTTTCCACGGTACCTGCGGGTGGTTGATTTTCGCTACCATGTTGGTCAGGGTGATTTTCTGACCGCCATCCTAATGGGCCCCATAGTTATTATGCAGAAGATGGTAATCCTGCTGTGATTCTGAGAATCCTCATGCATAATAAATGAGGCTAGTTTTCTGGAAAAACCACACAACATTTATGCAGCACCTTAACTAGGTAAAAGGTCAATACCAAAAACCTTTATGTAGCAGAATGACAGGGAAATGTAGGTGAAAGATTGTGTGACTACTCAGGCCTATATTGGGGTACATTACAAAACATAACAGTCCTTGTTAACAATCTATTAAAATAAAATGATTAACAATGAAAAACCGTTTGACTTGTGTCATGGGGGTCCCATAGAGTATACTCTACACAGGGCCCTTAATATCCTATGGCCAGCACTGCTATCACAGACGTGTCCTTTATGAACAAGTATACTAGGGTTGTGGGCTCTTTAATCACCCTCTATTTAGAATGGACTTAGAGTAATATTCACATTTCCATTTTCGATGGACTTCATGTTTTCTCATGCTATCTTTATTGTGAATGTATATGCTTAAACTATTATAATTATGTACTGGTCATACATCAGTAATTTATAGTAGCATTAGTGTAGTGCATATGTGTGTGTGTCAGAGAGAGAAAGGGAAACAAGACATTTTTTACAAAGTGGAGATTACATACATTGGTAAGTATGTGATGCATTTCTTTTACTAAATTTGTTTATGGGATCCATGTCATAGTCGACATCTGTGACAGTACATGTCTCTGTTGTACTACAATTCTATTCAGTTCCTTTCAAGTATGTTATTGTGTTCTTATTTGTCAGAAAGTGAACTATTATTTGGGGTGGATAGAAGTCCACCAGAGTTAATAAAGTCATGTTAGGATCGGTCAAAGGTTTCCGAAATGTAATCTCTAATCAGTCCCTGGTAGCGTTGGCACAGGACAGACAGGCTCAATTTAAAGAAAATGTTTTTAGAAGTGCAATCACACTAACTAACAAAATATAATAAGTGGAAACTAAAATATACATTTCTAAAGATTTAGGTGAAAATACATCAAGAAAATGTAAAGTGCCAATGATAGTCTATGGTTGCGGTAGAACAGGATCTTGGCACAAATTCAAACTGACCCTGATGGACTGGTTCATCCTGATTGAAGATTTTACCTTGGGTCTCTGAAATATAAGTCAAAATCCTTCAGCAGATCTAGGTTGCAGGCTGTATCTGAGAAGAGCTCCATGAGGCCAGATAGATGTTGGATGAGATGCCACTGAAGAAGCTAGTTTGGGTTGAAAAAGATCAGAGCAGGAAAATTAAAATATTGCACCCAGAGGCGTCCTCTCATACCTTTCCAGGTTAAGTTTCTATTTTCATACTAAGTGACTTTTTTAAAGTTCAGAGCCCTCCAGTGGGAAAGGTTGTAGGCTGAATCTGATGCTGAGTTCCACAAGGTTGGATATTTCTCAAAGAAGACCCACTGAAACAGGTTTGCCGCAAGTGGGACAAACCTGTTTCACTAGCCCAGAGAAGTCATGCCCTGGGAACATTGGTTTGGGTGGTTGGTCCCATTCCTAAATTGGTCTAGAAGTCCAAAATGTTCAAATTATCAACTTTTCAGCAGTGTTAGGAGAAGATCAGTAAGACTTAGCCAAGACTCACAGCACTTCAATAAAAAGCACTTTTTGACCAAGACTCACTACAGCAGCCACCAGCAGGGTCCTGTTCAGGTCCAGTTGCTAATGGTCAGCTTAGTACTTCAGAGAAAAGGCTTCTTGAGGCTTGTTGTGTTCATGTATTCACACAAAAGAACTACCTATTGACCCTTGAACTCCACTCCAGTGTCCTGGATACAAGTGTGAGTGGGTCCAAGCTTCCAGGTCTCAAACAGCAGGTGCTCTTCTGTTCTTTCACAGGTCTAGAAAATGTTCTGAGGATGGTACCTCGGGGTACCACATTTATGTTTGGCACCTACTAGTGGGTGTGGGTGAATACAGGCTCCTCCCTGTCTAGAGGGGTAAAGGTTCCCAGGGGCAACCCTACCCACTGGGTTTGGTGCCACCCTGACTAGAGGAACAGAGGCTGGTCCTTTCCACGTGTCACCTGACATTTACTTGTGACAGGGCTGGCCCCTTTAAAATTAACTAAGTTCCTCAGCCAACATGAACTGATCTGGCTGCCAGGGGAAGAAACGCACCTTGCACACCCAGGCCATTGTTCCAGTTCTGGACCTGCTTTCACACCTTATTGAGGTCAAGCGCTTGTTGGACACCTGCTGGAAAGCTAATGTAAAGTAGCCTCCAGGAGCTTCAGGTAGGGAAAATGTATCTTTCTAAAAGTTGATTTTAATTCATATAAATGATACAGCCAACTTCACCACTGATTTGGTTTTTTAATAAATATTAAAGTAGTTTCATAATATTACAAAGCTGGTCCCAAAATTGAGATAGCAGAGTTCTAATTTTAATGTGTACTCCAGTCTCTCATAGGACAGTCAGGGCCTTCCACATCGAAAATGGCTATTGATGGCTTCTCACTGTAGGAACATGGTGACATTAAATTTCCACATGTCTCTTTTTTAAATACTACTGCACCCTCCCTTGTGGGCTAGTAGGCTTACAAAGGGTTGACTTCTAAACATGTATAAGAAAGGGGTTTCCACTGTCAAAAAGGTTTTTTTGTGGAGTTAGGCTGCAAGTTTAAACTGCCACTGTTAGGCTACAATTGTAGATCTGAAGCCTTGTTTTACTTGTTGCACTAGTGGATGGCACAAAAGGCGCTGCAGTCCAGGTGGCATTTATCTTTCTCTGCCATCGGGGTAATTTATGTGCCATTTACTATTGCCTTATAAGAAAGTTAAATAAGTCAATTAGGAGTTAGCCAATGCAATCATGTTTTAGGGGTGAGAGCACAGGTATCTGGCTCTGGATGTAGCGACTGCTGCCACTTGTCCTAATATAGCGCAGACAGTGCAGCCATCATGGTGTCAGGGGTGGGACGGGGTCAAAGCGCCTGACTGACGCGCTCTAGCACTCCTCAGCCTTCCTGATCTTCCCCTCCCCTTCCAGGAAGTTGCACTAAATGCACTACGGGCTACAGAATGCAGGGTAGAATACGTGCTTGGGAGCCTGCGTGTGCCTGCAATTAGAACATTACCAAGAGGATCATTCGTACTGACCTGTGTTTTTTGCTCACCTGCATTTCCACACAGTCCTTCTGCATTGCTAATCTACCCTCCCTGACCTTGGTTATTCTTTATGAAGAAGAAGAATCTATGTTATTGGCAGCAACCTCTGTGCTACCAAGAGATTTCCTGGTCACCGTCTCCTGTAACACAGGTAAGAGAGGCATTACCAACAGCAATCCATCCTTCCACTATATGGTAAGATGCTTACCCCACTTTATATCAGAAGTCACTTACCGTCCTCTTCCTGTTCCTATGTCAGAATGCCACATGTACTTGCAGCTCTGGATTTTCTAGGATCTGTTCATACCTTAAAAAATAAGAAGAAAGAAAATAAACTTTGCAGGAACTTAAAACAAAAGACTTAATTTGAGCATTGAACTCTTATTTCTTTTTTCTCCTTTTTATTCCTGGACAATTAAAAAGACTGACATTTCTGTTAAGCAGTTTTTGTTCAAAGTTGTTCATTGAGCTATAAGAATGAAGTAATTCCCTGGGTGTAGGATCAACAAGGTATGCTTTTTAATGGACGGGGTGGGCTTGTAGAGAGGAATACTGTGCTATACATGAATGCATAATAAGGCAGTCCTTAATTTACTCTTTTAGAATCACAACTCCTAAGCTTTTTTACTATAGTTTTAAGGCTCGGTTTTCAGCAGGAAATAAGGAAGTTTTAGGTAAGAATTCATGATGGTGTTATAAACAATCTTTACAATGGGTATCAGAGAGTTGGAAAAGAGTAACAGTTTTAGGGTCAGATGTACGACTCCCAAAATAACGCCTCGCAAATTACGAGTTTTTTGCGACTCACAATTTGCGAGGCACTATTTTGGATGTACAACAATGTGTAACACACTGTTAGCGATTCCCAATGGGATTGCAAATTGAGAGGCTCATGAATATTAATTTTAAATGCAGCCCGTTTTCCTTAAAGCAAAACAGGATGCATATAAAAAAGAAAAACATTAAACGTTTTTGTTTCATTTTTTGAGGGCATGCATTTGCAAAAGAGAGTCCATTACCAACCTCTTAATAAGGGTGGTATTTTGCGAGTGTTTTGCCCCCGCAATTGCGGACACAAAACATTCATACATGGGCTTCCTACTAGCGAGTCGCAAAACCTATTTAGCGAGTCGCAAATAAATTGTGACTCGCTAAATAGGTTTTGTACATTGCCCATGCTGTTTTTGCATGTGCAAACGGGTTCGCAAACCCTTTGCGCATGCAAAAACGGTCGTACATCTAGCCCTTAATCTTGTATTTTCCAGACTCACTGAGGCTTAGGCGGTGGTGAACCCATTTAGGTCCCTAGTGGTCATGCTGAGTGGACCGCGAGTATTCATCCAGGTGTTTTCTTTCCTCCAATTCCAATTTCCCCAGTGCTTTGTTGTGTTGTGACTGGGAGATTGTATATTCCTCCAGTGATAACAAGGCCTGGGAGACATGGGAAGTTAACTCTAGGATCTTTCCTACAAGATTTTAACACTACCATTAGTCATTGGTAGTGTTAACCGTGACATTGGACAGCAGTGTCCCAGCGCACAGCATAAAAAAAAACAGTCACGTCAGTCTGAAAACACAATGGGCCTGACAATGAGCAAAGAAGCACTTTTCTCACATTATTAAATGCATTTCATTTATGAATCTTTCTTTCTTTCACATTTTTGCAAATGTCTATCCTTTTATACAATATGCATAATTCACAAAGACAAGTCTGCATGTCTAAATCTAAATCTTTACTCTTTTTTTAATCACAATTTCTGACCGGAGATTTACATCTAGGTGTAGACGTACGAGTCTCTGCCTCCTTCAATGATGGGGTGGGGAACACAAAGATTGAATTTACAACTATAAAGTAACTATAATAACTTTACAATTGTACTTTATGTTCCTTACAATTGTACTTTATGTTCCAACAAGATTAAGACCTCCACCACAAGGCTGGCGTTCTCAGAATGGAAGGGAATGTGTAAATAATACACACATGACCCAAATCACGCACAAGACATCCATTCACTTAGAAAACAGATACATGTAGTTCACACCGTAGGCTTTTTTCTCGTTTCCATGGAGTATGTGACTTTACTGCCCATAGGAACCACATCAGTATCAGGATAACCTCATGGGTGATAGTGTGCTTTACAAATACACATAGCATCAAGGATGCAGACCACAACAATCAAGAAGAAGGGGAATTTCACTGAGAAGGCGACTGCCCTTGTAGTTAAATTTGTGGTCAAACAATACACACATCTAAATTGCCTGCCTCCATATAACTTCAGTGGAGTAGAGTGTCCCTTGACCTCTCCTGGTCATTGCGCCATTCCTCCTGCTGCTAGCTCCACGAAACCGAGACACCGCAGTCTCGACAGCCTCTAGTTCGAGTCCCCTGCTCGGAGACCCACTGGGATGGGACCTCCATTTAGAGCTTGCTCTTGCTTTGGTTTGTGTAAATGTACTTAATTTAGTTTGTTTTGCCTAATCTAGTCAATATTGTTCCGTTTTATTTTGCTACCACCCGCTTAATTTGTTTTGGGCACTTAGTCTGGGCCTTATGGGAAATAACCAAGATGCTTCTGTTTCCTGCATTTTCTTTGCCCCATCGCTGTACCTGCTCCCCACACTTCTGCCTCCATGACAGCCCCTCCCACCTCCCAGGACTACTTATGGAGGCTGCTGCACAATGCAAGCCCATCTACGCCCATTCGCATCTGGACTGTGCCCAGTGCCAGGACCCCTGGTCCTCCCCCCATCTACCACTAAACCTCCAAGGAGCTCCTTGCCCTGGACACAGCAACAACACCTGCTTCACGTCTTCCCCGCGATCAATCAAAGGACCCTTCACCTGCCACCACTGCTGCTTTTCCTGCGACACCAGACCACCAACCCGCATTAGACAAATGCCTCTTCTGCTTAGATGATCACAAACAACCCGGAACCACTCCAATGCATCCTGCTCTATGTCCGCTCCCTCTGAAAACACCACGGAAATCTGGGACACCATCACCACTCTCTCCACAGATGTGGCCTTGCCCACTGAAATGTGGCTCAAACCCTACTTGAACCCCGACATCATCACCGCCACCCCCAATGGCTACAAAATGCTACAACAGGACCTCACCAGCAAACACAGAGGGAGCATCACCATACTTTTCAAGGAAAACATCAGCTGCTCCATCACCAACGACGACCAAAGGCCTCTCCTGGCACTTATAAATTTCTAACGACAAATCTACACTAATATCATGATAAGAGGCAAAAAACAACAAAACATCTATTACCAGCTGGCTGGTACACCCCAGAGCTCAGAACCACCAAGCACAACTGCTACCATCTCGAGAAGTGATGGTGCATCACCAACGACCCCTCTGACAGAACACCTCACAAAGCAGCCCTCAGACACTACCACCTACTCATTAAGGGAGCTTAGAGAGCAGCCATCACTGACTGCATTGACACCGCATCCAACCACACAAAGGAACTCTTCAAATTGTCAAGGAATTCTCCAACCCAACAGCTACAGAGAACACCACCCACCCCTCCCAAGAACTCTTTAACAACCTCTCTGACTACTTCCACTGCAAGGTTGCCACAATCTAAACAACTTCTACCCCCCAACCCACTACCCTCAGCTTCAACAGCCTCGGTCAACAAGCGAACACCAGCCAAACGATAACCACCTGGTCTCCACTCACCTCTAAGACCACCACAGCCATCATGTTGTCCTACTCCGGGGTGCCCACCAACCCCTGCCCCACTATCTCTTCAACCAAGGAGCCAAGCCAATCAGCATGGAACTTACCAACATCCTCAACACCTCCATTTCTACAGCAACCTTCCCAGATGGATGGAAGTACTCAGAAGTCAGACACCTCCTAAAGTAGCACTCCACTGACACCAGCGACCTCAAACTTTTCCGACCAATCTCCCTGCTCCCCTACCCAGCCAAAGTGCTCTAGAAAGACATCAACCAACACCTCACGGAATACCTGGAACTCAACCACCTACTTGACACATCACAATCAGGATTCCATGCCAACCACCATAGCAAAACCTCGCTGATTGCTGCCACAGAGGACATCAAAAGCCTCCTCGACTCTGGATAAACTTTGGCACTGATCCTCCTTGACCTCTGTACTCCGTTCAACACTGGATCCCACCACACCCTCATCGACAGACTCCACAACATCGGCATACAGCAAAACACCCTCAAATGGATTGCCTCTTTCCTCTCAAGGGGCACACAGAGCATCCATCTGCCTCCCTTCACCTCCGCACAAAAGGACTTCAAATGCTCCGTACCCCAAGGATCATCCCTCAGCTCCACCCTGTTCAACATCTATATGACCCCCTCGCAGATGTCATCAGATCCCCTGGACTCAACATAATCACCTATGCCAACAGCACTTAACTTATCCTCTCACTCACCAAGGCCCCCTCCAATGCCAAAACCAACTTCTGCAAGGCCATGACCAACGTAGTCAAATGGATGAGGGACAGCTGCCTCAAACTCACTTCCGACAAAACAGAAGCACTGATCTTCGGGAAGAACACCTACGCATGGGACCACAGCTAGTGGCCAACGGAACTCGAACCAAGTCCCACACTGACAGACCATGCACACAAAGTCAGTATTATCCTTGACAGCCAACTGACAATAAAATGACAAGTCAACACAGTCACATCCTCTTGCTTCCACACCCATTGTCTGCTCTGCAGAATCTTCAGATGGATCCCAATCAACAACAGAAAGACAGTCAGGCAGGCCCTTGTCACCAGCCGCCTTGACTATAGCAACGCTCTCTAAGGCGGAAATTCAACCCAGCTCCTCAAACGACTCCAAACCATACAGAACACTGCAGTCACACTCATCCTGGACCTCCCCAGATGGACCCGCATCACCCCCCACCTCAGAGACCTCCACTGGCTACCCATCCAGAGGAGATGCCAGTTCAAGATCTTCATGCATGCATACAAGGCTCTAGACAACCAAGGACCATCCTACATCAACCATCGACTGAGCCTGCCTGCAAGATACCTGCCCTCTGCCTCACTCGCCCACACACAGACTCCCCGCATCCTTCACAGCCACTCCTTCTCTAACATTGCTGCCAAGACACGGAACGCCCTGCCCCTCCACCTTCGTATAGCACCCTCCCATGTAGACTTCAGAAGGAAACACAAGACCTGGCTTTTCGATGGAAACACAGCACCCTCAGCGCCCAGATACTCCTGGGGTGACAGTGCTGCACTATACAAATGCTGATTGATTGATTCAGAGAAGGCAGCTATGTGTCAGAAAGTCACAGACTCTTTAAATCCATTAGGAGTTGAGGCAGGTACTGAGGGGTACATAAAAAACCAATAGCTGGGTGATTCGATGTGGACAAATAAAAGTTATCAAGGATTCAGGAGGCAGAGCATATTTCTGGAGGCAGACCAGACTCCCATCACCTCCTCAACACTGTACATGAGTGTTTTCTCAGCACAATATGCGCTGTCCTTCTATTTTGCCCACCTGTTGCAGTAAACTAGGGGTGGGCGGAATTTGCGAAAGTGACTTTCGCAAATTATCGCGAAAATGTTAAAAATCTCCGCAAACACGCGAAAATATCGCGAAGATGAGGAAGTTTTTTCCCGCCCGTTCGCGGTATTTTATGCGTGGTCGCGGCTCACCAACTTTCCCATGCGGTTGCTCGCGGGCGCGCCCATCTTGTTTTCACTCTTCTCGCGGTGCATGATCGCGAGAAGAAAGACGTGATCGCGCGACCAATGACATTACTGCGGGCGCGATCTGTCGCGAGACAGCGCAAAAGGCTACCAACAATCCAACATCCCGTGGAGAACGCGACCGGATCGGGAAAACTTGTCGGCGAACGCGGGGATTCAGGTAAGGTGATCGCGCGCGTGCAAGAATGTATTATTTTACAGCGCGAGCAAGAAACAAATTATCGCTAAGCTGCGGAATGCGAAAATTTTGACATTTTCGTGCTCTCCGCGAAACGCGAAAATGTAAAACTATCGCAATTTCCGCGAGCGGAACGGAAATTTAGCCCAGGCTTACAGTAAACCCTAATGTAAGGCCAGGTAAGAATTAAATCCCCTTTCCATTCCTACAAGCAATCCTACAACCACTTGTGCATTCTGCCCTTCCCCATCCTACACTGCTATGCAGAAATCAGGCAAATATCTCTGATACACAGCGTATAACACACACACACAATTTGTATTAGTCACATTTTGATCTTCCCTCCTCTCATACACTCACCCTTGCAAGTAAATTGGTTGCTACAGCTAAGGCATGAGTACTTCCTAATGCGGAAAAGGGCCACATAGTGAATATCTTCAAATACAACCCTACTAAATACACAGGTATGTCACTAGGCTATCAGTAAGAAAAAAATGATTGATGGAGTGCTGCAATTTATCTGTGCACTGGCAATCGCTCAGGACGCATCCCAGTCCATCATTTTCAACCACAATGCCACTCAATACAGATTTGTAAAACTCTTACCTGTGAGCACCTTTGAAAATAAAACTTTATAATAACTAACCTAAACTAATGTAAGTATTAATGATGTACTGCCATGTAAAGTGTAAATACGTATGGAGTGATTTCATGAGAGCATCTATATAACTATACATTTCTCATTAATGTCAGATAATTGCATACTAGTTAGACTCACAAACGCGTACTCCCAAAAGATCAACAACGCATTTAAGAATCAATAGATTTAATACAAAAATATTGTTGACAGTCTGTGGGATTGAGCAAACTGAAATCAAGTAGGGACTTTACTCTGAGTAGAAAGTTAAACTTCAATGGAGGTGTGCAAATTACAAAAACATGTCAGAAACATCATGGAAAAAGTCTTTTAAAATATCAAAATAATATAAAAAGGAAAGTCCAACCTAAGAAGTTCAAACACACAGTTAAAACTCCTAAAAGAAAGTTAAATGTTTAAATGAAAGTAAATAGTCCACATTATAAACAAACTAGATGATTATATCACCAAACTTGATTGGATATCAGAATTAAGGGGGTCATTACGATGGCGGTCGGACTTTTGTCCGACTGCCATCGTTGCGGGGATTGGGACCGCCCGCCATGCATGTAGCGGTCCCGCACTCCAAATTAGGATGAGACCGCCACCATGGCGGTCGCATTTTGATATTTAACATTGCGGGGGGCTGCTGACTGCAGCACCCGCCACGATGTTAAAAATACATATTGTGAATTTTACTGCACTACATGGCAGGCACCACACTGTGCTTGCCACTTAGTGCAGTGAAATGTAGGAGGTACCATGGGTACACCCCCGGTGCACAAACACCTACCCCAACACAAAGGGATCCACAACGAGCCCTCAAAACCAATCCCCCACCAGCCTTTCAATGGCAGTTTACCCGCAACGGAAAGGCTGGCTGCGGCTAGCTTCCTAATCTGGCGGACGGTGCCTGCTAGGCACCGTCACCATTTTACTGATGCTGACCGCTCCATCAGGCAATCGTAACTATTGCCTGTGGCAGATCCATGGCGGGTGGTCATTGCGCCTGCTACGGTCATGGTCAGATTTCCCCCGCCATCGTAATGTGGTGGGGGACAAATTGCTTTCCGATAGTGGGAGGCATGCCACCGCACTGCTGGGGGTGGCGGGCCTTCCACCATCATAATGACCCCCAAATTTCCTGGTTTAGGTGCAAACATTCATGCCCTTCTTCTGGTTTGCAATTAACCACTACAACATTGATGTCCTCCTCTGAAGCAAACATGTGACTGGTCATGAAAGCAAGGGGAGAAATTTAAAAAACAGTGGTACACTAGGAAATAATTTGGAATTGTGCACAAGGAGGTATTCCAATTACAGGTGGGAGGGTGGGAGAGGCAGGCAACATAATGCCAGCAATCAGGAGATCAAGAGGGACCATTGATCAAGACAGTCAGCAGTCGAAACGCGTTGTGGATTAAACTTGGAGTAATCAAACTATTGTCCTGCCTCTTATCCTGAGAGCGTACGATACTCATTTTGTTGCTTTGGATCTATATATATATTATCTACTGGCGGTCGCCAGTAGATAGTCATAGTTAGGACCTATTTTCCATAGGAAATCTGCAACATTCTATTCCCAATAAGTCTGGCGGCGATTGACGAATCTTCGCCAAATTTTCCAAACATTTGGCCAGCTCCGCTCCGCTCCTACCCTGAAAGTTTTGTGGTGATTTGTCAAGCGGGGGCTGAGAAAAAAGGGGGGTCCCAAAACACGTTTTCCCCATGCAATTTCCCATAGGATCTGTTGTCGCAGCTACAGCCCGAACTGCTGAACGGAATTACACCAAATTTGGCAAAGAGGGGCGTTATAGTTAGGAATTGGCATTTAAAAAACCTTAGAAATTCACTGAAAAAACCATAGGTTTCAGGGGCGTTATAGTAAGCTGGACATTTCCATCATAAAAAACCCTAGAAATTCCCCCATTATAGTTAGTTCAGCTAACTATAACTCGCGCCCCCGCAATGCACTGCTGATGACGTCACATATTACATCACTCATGACATGGTCAGTGACATCACAGATAACATCACTGATGACATCACTGATGACGTCATCCAGTGAGTCTGTGTTTCTGTAAAGTTTTACTACGTTTAATATATATAGGGAAAGGCCTGTTGAAGAATGAGTGGGTGTAAAAGTGTGTGAATGGATGATTTTCTAGGAGCGTAACTGACTCTATAAGTGAGTCATTAAATGTATCTTAATGCAGACTAGTGACTAAACTGTGTGAATGTCTGAATGTGTCTGTGTTTTGGTGTATAAGTGGCTGCATGGTTTTATGAATAGCTATATGAGTGTCTATATGGGTTATTGATTGGTTGTCTGAGTATCTGTATGGGTGCCTGAGTGTTTGTGTGGGTAGGGTGTGTGTGACTCTGTGCATAGATGTGTGAGTGGGTGATTCTATGGGTGCATGGTTTTAAGAGTGCAACTGTGATGGACTGTATGGTTGGTTGAGTGTATGTATGGGTGTGTTAGTGATTGAATGTATATCTCAGTTGTACATGTGTCACTAATTACATATGTGAAACGCAGTGTATATGTGTGTAAGAGTATATAACTGTCTATATGTGAGAGTGTGTGATTGCGAGAGTGACTGTATGGATGAGTGTGTGCTTGTATTAGTAATTGTATAAGAGCGTCAGAATGTGGTAGTATTTTTATGAGTAAGTGAACTTGAGTGTGTTTAACTGTATAGGTGAGTAAATTGGACTGTGATTAATTATTTGCATGACTGACTAGGTGTGTCAGTACCTCAATGGATGATTGGCGGTGTGTGAGTGTCTATATAGGTGTATAAATGCATATGATAGTCCTGTACTGAGTGATTTTAAGTATGAGTGACTGTACAGGTGAGTGAGTGGAGGTGTATGTAGATCTAAGAGTCAATAAGTGGGTATGTAGTTATTAGTATTGGAGTATCTATGGTTTTCAAAATGGCCGTCTGAAATTTTGAGTCGGTGTATCAAAGATTATATTAGGGTGTGAGAAGATGCACTAATTTATCACATGGATGTCATCAGTGATGTCATTTGAGATGTCATCAGTGATATCATGAGTGATGTCACTGACCATGTCATGAGTGATGTAATAGGTGACGTCATCAGCAGTGCATTGCAGCTGAACTAACTATAACGGGGGAATTTCTAGGGTTTTGTACGAGGGAAATGTCCAGCTAACTATAACGCCCCTGACACCTATGGTTTTTTCAGTGAATTTCTAAGGTTTTTTAAATGCCAATTCCTAACTATAACGCCCCTGAAACCTATGGTTTTTTCAGTGAATATATATATATATATATTCACTTAAAAAACCATAGGTTTCACACATGTTATAGTTAGGTGGATATTTCACTCGTAAAAAACCAATGAAATTCCCCCGTTATAGTTAGTTCAGATAACTATAACTGCGCGCCCGCCACACTATCACAAGGATGATGTCATCAGTGATGTCATGAGTGATGCCACTGACCATGTCATGAGTGATGTAATATGTGACATCATGTGCAGTGGATTGCGGGCGCGCGAGTTATAGTTATCTGAACTAACTATAACGGGGGAATTTCATTGGTTTTTTACGAGTGAAATATCCACCTAACTATAACATGTGTGAAACCTATGGTTTTTTAAGTGAATATATATATTACCTACTGGCGGTCGCCAGTAGGTAGTTATAGTTAGGACCACGTTTCCATAGGAAATCCGCAACATTCTATTTTGAATAACTTTGGCGCCGGTCGACGAATCCTCGTGAATTTTTCAAAATAGGTGGGGCGCTACGCTCCGCTCCTTCCCTGAAAGTCTCGGGGGGATTCGTCAAGCGGGGGCTGAGATAAAAGGGGGGTCCCAAAACGCGTTTTTCCCATGCATTTTTCCATAGGACCTTTAGACAGGGCTACAGCCCGAACGGCTGAACAGAATTACTAGAAATTTGGCAGAGAGGTAGTCCTCAGGTCAAGGAAGTGCCTTTTGTAGGTTTGGTGTAAATCTGTTCAGTAGATTCTGAGAAAATAGCCTTTAAATCAATATATATATCTGAGCCAGCTTACGGTGCGCTTACGGTACGCTTACCGTACGCGTACGGTGGCGTGCGCGAGCGCGATTCTGATTGGCTCTTAGATCTTAGTAAACATTCGAATCGGTCGAAACCAGGAAGCGGCGGGCGCCATTTCGTGTGTTTCACTCAGAAAAAAAAGAGTGATAACTAGAAAAGGGGGCAAGGAGGAGAGTTACAGACCCCCTAACATTTGTAAGGGGGTCAAAGAAGGACAGAAAAGTACAAAGAAAACATTTATTGATTTTAAAAAAAATCACGGGGTACGCGTACGGTAAGCGTACGTTAAAAAAAAAAAAAAAAAAAGAAATGAAAATCAGATTTAAGTGTTTAGATATTAGGGGGCTCTAAAAAGAGCCGTTGTGTTTATGAAGTGATTTTTTTGTGGTACCTACAAGTAAGTACCGATGCAGAGTCTAAGGTTCAAGAGGAAGACTCTGTTCCCTTCATCATTGAAGTGCACACCATCTCCTCTATAAATGTCTTGCATGTCATAACGCAAGTTGTTGTGGTAAATGGAACCCATACCATAGTCACGGAGGAAAGCAGAAACAGATTTGTTGACGTGCTTTCTTGCTTTGTCAATCTGCGGACAGAAATGATTGGACCAGTTCCATTTTTGCCTTTGGCATATGTTAGAAAACACAAAGGCAGTTTTAGGGAAAAGTGAAAACAGTTGTGCAAAGGTGTCCTTCATAAGCATTTCCAGACCTACCCCAGTCAAAGTGCCTAGGTCATTGCCACCACAGTGCACTATTATGAGGTCAGGGTGTTGGATGTGCATGAAGGATTTCACCAATGGCATCAATTGGTGCCACTTTAACCCTCTCTGACCAATCCATTTAATGTCTACATTTGGCAAAGCAAGGTCTCTCACCATACCTGTTTTCTCTGCAAACTTTTCACTCCAGAAGACATAGCTGTGCCCTACAATCCACACTGTGAACATCTTCAAAGGAGAACTGGATGCACTCAGGAGGTGTAATTCAGTAGAATGGCAATATGAAAAGAAAGACAGTTTGGAAATGGAGGCATACATATTTTTTTCATAAAAAAAAGAACTGATTGGCTGTTTCATACCATTCTAGAATAAAAACTAGGCTGTATGTGTAAATTAATAGAAGCATGTTTTGTATTGGTACAGAAAAATGTGTTACCAAAGAACAGTACTATGGATTTGCTGTTAGGTTTGAAAAGTCAAGCACTCTTGCTCTGTGGAATTGAAACATTGTTTGGCGAACTTCTGACCTGACTCCACACAGCAGTGTTCCATGAGCTGTTGCTATGGTAGCAGGCAGAAGTCAAGTTGGGGGAAGGGTACTAGGCAGAAGTCAAGTTGGGGGAAGGGTACTTTTGGAAAAGGGTTGGTTTTCAACCAATAGAAATGTGTGATTACATTTGAAAAAAAGGGGCAAGCACTGAGATTTGAAACTAACATGTATATGTGTGGAAAAAGAGAGGGAAAGTTTGCCATTATCTGGTTCTGCTGAGAGGAGAGAGGTGTAAAGAACAGAGATCCTGGCTCTGATAATCTGCTGTTTGAGTGCCACATTTCTTTCACAACTAACTAATTTTAAAGGTGAGTTTAGAGTTTGAGAGGGGATGTATATGGTAAATTAAGAAATGAATAATAGAAATGCAATTCTTTTTGTTGAAGTTGTGTTTATTATTTTCTGTTTTGGGAGAAATTTAAATGTGAGGAACAAGTAAAATAATATGGACTATGTTTTCACAATAAATTAAGGTGTACTGGTATAATAAAAGAATAGTTTAAGGGTTTGAGGTTGGACTCAGTAATGCAAATACATTCAGCATCACTAAGGCTGGTTGCCCTTGCTGGAGTGTAGGCAGACACCCAGGTTACAAATGATGCTGGTCTGAAAAAGCAGTTTGGACATGTGCTTTTTAAAAAATCTGAAAAGTGGATTCATAATGTGTCAGTCTGTAAAAGTGTTTATCACTTGCCAAAAAAAGAGCAGTAAGTGTGCTTTCAAATTGGCAAAGAAATTTCGTTTTGTGACTAATGTGAAAACATGACTCTGTGTGCAAATAGGAATTACAGGCAGAGATTTATTGCGTATTGCTCTGGTGATTTCACAGTTGCATTAGATGGAAAGGGGGAGACATTTTTTGGTGCAGAAGCAGACTCTTAGCACACAGGTAGCTGCTTACCATGTGGAATCATGCACAGTATTCACAAGCGAGTGGGGTTTGAGGTTTCAGTCAGTAATGCAAATACATTCAGCATCACTAAGGCTGGTTGCCCTTGCTGGAGTGTAGGCAGACACCCAGGTTACAAATGATGCTGGTCTGAAAAAGCAGTTTGGACATGTGCTTTTTAAAAAATCTGAAAAGTGGATTCATAATGTGTCAGTCTGTAAAAGTGTTTATCACTTGCCAAAAAAAAGAGCAGTAAGTGTGCTTTCAAATTGGCAAAGAAATTTCGTTTTGTGACTAATGTGAAAACATGACTCTGTGTGCAAATAGGAATTACAGGCAGAGATTTATTGCGTATTGCTCTGGTGATTTCACAGTTGCATTAGAAGGAAAGGGGGAGCCTTTTTTTGGTGCAGAAGCTGACTCTTAGCACACAGGTAGCTGCTTACCATGTGGAATCATGCACAGTATTCACAAGCGAGTGGGGTTTGAGGTTTCAGTCAGTAATGCAAATACATTCAGCATCACTAAGGCTGGTTGCCCTTGCTGGAGTGTAGGCAGACACCCAGGTTACAAATGGTGCTGGTCTGAAAAAGCAGTTTGGACATGTGCTTTTTAAAAAATCTGAAAAGTGGATTCATAATGTGTCAGTCTGTAAAAGTGTTTATCACTTGCCAAAAAAAAGAGCAGTAAGTGTGCTTTCAAATTGGCAAAGAAATTTCGTTTTGTGACTAATGTGAAAACATGACTCTGTGTGCAAATAGGAATTACAGGCAGAGATTTATTGCGTATTGCTCTGGTGATTTCACAGTTGCATTAGATGGAAAGGGGGAGCCATTTTTTGGTGCAGAAGCAGACTCTTAGCACACAACCAGCTACTTACCATGTGGAATCATGCACAGTATTCACAAGCGAGTGGGGTTTGAGGTTTCAGTCAGTAATGCAAATACATTCAGCATCACTAAGGCTGGTTGCCCTTGCTGGAGTGTAGGCAGACACCCAGGTTACAAATGGTGCTGGTCTGAAAAAGCAGTTTGGACATGTGCTTTTTAAAAAATCTGAAAAGTGGATTCATAATGTGTCAGTCTGTAAAAGTGTTTATCACTTGCCAAAAAAAAGAGCAGTAAGTGTGCTTTCAAATTGGCAAAGAAATTTCGTTTTGTGACTAATGTGAAAACATGACTCTGTGTGCAAATAGGAATTACAGGCAGAGATTTATTGCGTATTGCTCTGGTGATTTCACAGTTGCATTAGATGGAAAGGGGGAGCCAGTTTTTGGTGCAGAAGCAGACTCTTAGCACACAGCCAGCTACTTACCATGTGGAATCATGCACAGTATTCACAAGCGAGTGGGGTTTGAGGTTTCAGTCAGTAATGCAAATACATTTAGCATCACTAAGGCTGGTTGCCCTTGCTGGAGTGTAGGCAGACACCCAGGTTACAAATGGTGCTGGTCTGAAAAAGCAGTTTGGACATGTGCTTTTTAAAAAATCTGAAAAGTGGATTCATAATGTGTCAGTCTGTAAAAGTGTTTATCACTTGCCAAAAAAAAGAGCAGTAAGTGTGCTTTCAAATTGGCAAAGAAATTTCGTTTTGTGACTAATGTGAAAACATGACTCTGTGTGCAAATAGGAATTACAGGCAGAGATTTATTGCGTATTGCTCTGGTGATTTCACAGTTGCATTAGATGGAAAGGGGGAGCCATTTTTTGGTGCAGAAGCAGACTCTTAGCACACAACCAGCTACTTACCATGTGGAATCATGCACAGTATTCACAAGCGAGTGGGGTTTGAGGTTTCAGTCAGTAATGCAAATACATTCAGCATCACTAAGGCTGGTTGCCCTTGCTGGAGTGTAGGCAGACACCCTGGTTACAAATGGTGCTGGTCTGAAAAAGCAGTTTGGACATGTGCTTTTTAAAAAATCTGAAAAGTGGATTCATAACGTGTCAGTCTGTAAAAGTGTTTATCACTTGCCAAAAAAAAGAGCAGTAAGTGTGCTTTCAAATTGGCAAAGAAATTTCGTTTTGTGACTAATGTGAAAACATGACTCTGTGTGCAAATAGGAATTACAGGCAGAGATTTATTGCGTATTGCTCTGGTGATTTCACAGTTGCATTAGATGGAAAGGGGGAGCCAGTTTTTGGTGCAGAAGCAGACTCTTAGCACACAGCCAGCTACTTACCATGTGGAATCATGCACAGTATTCACAAGCAAGTGGGGTTTGAGGTTTCAGTCAGTAATGCAAATACATTCAGCATCACTAAGGCTGGTTGCCCTTGCTGGAGTGTAGGCAGACACCCAGGTTACAAATGGTTTCAGTCAGTAATGCAAATACATTCAGCATCACTAAGGCTGGTTGACCTTGCTGGAGTGTAGGCAGACACCCAGGTTACAAATGGTGCTGGTCTGAAAAAGCAGTTTGGACATGTGCTTTTTAAAAAATCTGAAAAGTGGATTCATAATGTGTCAGTCTGTAAAAGTGTTTATCACTTGCCAAAAAAAAGAGCAGTAAGTGTGCTTTCAAATTGGAACTTAAAAAACCATAGGTTTCACACATGTTATAGTTAGTTCAGCTAATTCAAAAAACCAACTATTAACCTATATAGACACTCATGTAGCTACTCACCAACCCATGCAGCCACTTATATACAAAGTGAGAGACTGATACAGGTATTTACACATTTAAACATTACTCACTAAGCCATGTATTCAAAAAGATACACTTAATCAGTCAGTTATACAATCAATTTTTCAGAAACAAATCATCAATTTAGACACTTATATACTCATTTATTCTTCCATCGACCTTGAGATATACATATATAAAACATATTTAATTTTCAGAAAAACACACATTCACTGGATGATGTCATCAGTGATGTCATTTGAGATGTCACATTATGAATCCACTTTTCAGATTTTTTAAAAAGCACATGTCCAAACTGCTTTTTCAGACCAGCATCATTTGTAACCTGGGTGTCTGCCTACACTCCAGCAAGGGCAACCAGCCTTAGTGATGCTGAATGTATTTGCATTACTGACTGAAACCTCAAACCCCACTCGCTTGTGAATACTGTGCATGATTCCACATGGTAAGCAGCTACCTGTGTGCTAAGAGTCTGCTTCTGCACCAAAAAATGGCTCCCCCTTTCCATCTAATGCAACTGTGAAATCACCAGAGCAATACGCAATAAATCTCTGCCTGTAATTCCTATTTGCACACAGAGTCATGTTTTCACATTAGTCACAAAACGAAATTTCTTTGCCAATTTGAAAGCACACTTACTGCTCTTTTTTTTGGCAAGTGATAAACACTTTTACAGACTGACACATTATGAATCCACTTTTCAGATTTTTTAAAAAGCACATGTCCAAACTGCTTTTTCAGACCAGCATCATTTGTAACCTGGGTGTCTGCCTACACTCCAGCAAGGGCAACCAGCCTTAGTGATGCTGAATGTATTTGCATTACTGAGTCCAACCTCAAACCCTTAAACTATTCTTTTATTATACCAGTACACCTTAATTTATTGTGAAAACATAGTCCATATTATTTTACTTGTTCCTCACATTTAAATTTCTCCCAAAACAGAAAATAATAAACACAACTTCAACAAAAAGAATTGCATTTCTATTATTCATTTCTTAATTTACCATATACATCCCCTCTCAAACTCTAAACTCACCTTTAAAATTAGTTAGTTGTGAAAGAAATGTGGCACTCAAACAGCAGATTATCAGAGCCAGGATCTCTGTTCTTTACACCTCTCTCCTCTCAGCAGAACCAGATAATGGCAAACTTTCCCTCTCTTTTTCCACACATATACATGTTAGTTTCAAATCTCAGTGCTTGCCCCTTTTTTTCAAATGTAATCACACATTTCTATTGGTTGAAAACCAACCCTTTTCCAAAAGTACCCTTCCCCCAACTTGACTTCTGCCTAGTACCCTTCCCCCAACTTGACTTCTGCCTGCTACCATAGCAACAGCTCATGGAACACTGCTGTGTGGAGTCAGGTCAGAAGTTCGCCAAACAATGTTTCAATTCCACAGAGCAAGAGTGCTTGACTTTTCAAACCTAACAGCAAATCCATAGTACTGTTCTTTGGTAACACATTTTTCTGTACCAATACAAAACATGCTTCTATTAATTTACACATACAGCCTAGTTTTTATTCTAGAATGGTATGAAACAGCCAATCAGTTCTTTTTTTTATGAAAAAAATATGTATGCCTCCATTTCCAAACTGTCTTTCTTTTCATATTGCCATTCTACTGAATTGCACCTCCTGAGTGCATCCAGTTCTCCTTTGAAGATGTTCACAGTGTGGATTGTAGGGCACAGCTATGTCTTCTGGAGTGAAAAGTTTGCAGAGAAAACAGGTATGGTGAGAGACCTTGCTTTGCCAAATGTAGACATTAAATGGATTGGTCAGAGAGGGTTAAAGTGGCACCAATTGATGCCATTGGTGAAATCCTTCATGCACATCCAACACCCTGACCTCATAATAGTGCACTGTGGTGGCAATGACCTAGGCACTTTGACTGGGGTAGGTCTGGAAATGCTTATGAAGGACACCTTTGCACAACTGTTTTCACTTTTCCCTAAAACTGCCTTTGTGTTTTCTAACATATGCCAAAGGCAAAAATGGAACTGGTCCAATCATTTCTGTCCGCAGATTGACAAAGCAAGAAAGCACGTCAACAAATCTGTTTCTGCTTTCCTCCGTGACTATGGTATGGGTTCCATTTACCACAACAACTTGCGTTATGACATGCAAGACATTTATAGCGGAGATGGTGTGCACTTCAATGATGAAGGGAACAGAGTCTTCCTCTTGAACCTTAGACTCTGCATCGGTACTTACTTGTAGGTACCACAAAAAAATCACTTCATAAACACAACGGCTCTTTTTAGAGCCCCCTAATATCTAAACACTTAAATCTGATTTTCATTTCTTTTTTTATTTTTATTTTTACCGTACGCTTACCGTACGCGTACCCCGTGATTTTTTTAAAAATCAATAAATGTTTTCTTTGTACTTTTCTGTCCTTCTTTGACCCCCTTACAAATGTTAGGGGGTCTGTAACTCTCCTCCTTGCCCCCTTTTCTTGTTATCACTCTTTTTTTTCTGAGTGAAACACACGAAATGGCGGCCGCCGCTTCCTGGTTTCGACCGATTCGAATGTTTACTAAGATCTAAGAGCCAATCAGAATCGCGCTCGCGCACGCCACCGTACGCGTACGGTAAGCGTACCGTAAGCGCACCGTAAGCTGGCTCAGATATATATATTGATTTAAAGGCTATTTTCTCAGAATCTACTGAACAGATTTACACCAAACCTACAAAAGGCACTTCCTTGACCTGAGGACTACCTCTCTGCCAAATTTCTAGTAATTCTGTTCAGCCGTTCGGGCTGTAGCCCTGTCTAAAGGTCCTATGGAAAAATGCATGGGAAAAACGCGTTTTGGGACCCCCCTTTTATCTCAGCCCCCGCTTGACGAATCCCCCCGAGACTTTCAGGGAAGGAGCGGAGCATAGCGCCCCACCTATTTTGAAAAATTCGCGAGGATTCGTCGACCGGCGCCAAAGTTATTCAAAATAGAATGTTGCGGATTTCCTATGGAAACGTGGTCCTAACTATAACTACCTACTGGCGACCGCCAGTAGGTAATTCACTTAAAAAACCATAGGTTTCACACATGTTATAGTTAGGTGGATATTTCACTCGTAAAAAACCAATGAAATTCCCCCGTTATAGTTAGTTCAGATAACTATAACTGCGCGCCCGCAATCCACTGCTCATGACGTCACATATTACATCACTCATGACATGGTCAGTGGCATCACTCATGACATCACTGATGACATCATCCTTGTGCTAGAGTGGCAGTCGCGCGAGTTATAGTTATCTGAACTAACTATAACGGGGGAATTTCATTGTTTTTTTACGAGTGAAATATCCACCTAACTATAACATGTGTGAAACCTATGGTTTTTTAAGTGAATTTGCAAGGTTTTTTAAATGCTAATTCCTAACTATAACGTGTGTGAAACCTATGGTTTTTTCAGTGAATTTGTACGGTTTTTTAAATGCTAATTTATTTATGTATTATTTTTTTTATATATTTATTTTACAATAAACTATGTATTAAAAACATTTTTTGTTTTGTTTTCACCGCGCACCCACGCGATTTATTTTTTTTAAAAAAATAATAATTTTTTTTTTTTGGGGGTTTTCACCGTGCACCCCCGCGATTTAAAAAAAAAAAACATTCTGCCTTCGGGGTCCTTCAGGGACCCCCTGACAAAGGCTAGGGGGTCAGGAACGTCTACCCTGCCCCCTTTTCACGTTCGCCACCTTCCTTTTTCACTCTCGCACTGAAAACAAACAAAATGGCGGCCGACACTTCCTGATTTCGACCGATTCGAACGTTGACTAACATGTAACCAGCAATCAGAATTACGCTCGCGCACGTTAGGGTGCTCGCACGGTGCGCGCACCCTGCGTGCTTATAGATATTGATATGCTTTTAAATGCTATTTTCTTAGGAAATACTGAACAGATTTACACCAGACCTGCAAAAGGCACTTCCTTGACCTTATGGCTACCTCTCTGCCAAATTTCAAGTAATTCTGTTAAGCCGTTCGGGCTGTAGCTGCGTCTAAAGGTCCTATGGAAAAATGCATGGGGAAATCGCGTTTTGGGACCCCCTTTTTTCTCGGCCCCCGCTTGACGAATCACCCCGAGACTTTCAGGGTAGGAGCTGAACGGAGCGCCCCATTAGTTTTGAAAATTTCGCGAGGATTCGTCAACCGGCGCCAAAGTTATTCAAAATAGAATTTTCAGATTTCCTATGGAAACACGGTCCTAACTATAACTATCTACTGGCGACCGCCAGTAGATAATATATACATATATATATATATATATATATATATATATATATATATATATTCACTTAAAAAACCATAGGTTTCACACATGTTATAGTTAGGTGGATATTTCACTCATAAAAAACCAATGAAATTCCCCCGTTATAGTTAGTTCAGATAACTATAACTCGCGCGCCCGCAATCCACTGCACATGATGTCACATATTACATCACTCATGACATGGTCAGTGGCATCACTCATGACATCACTGATGACATCATCCTTGTGATAGTGTGGCGGTCGCGCGAGTTATAGTTATCTGAACTAACTATAACGGGGGAATTTCATTGGTTTTTTATGAGTGAAATATCCACCTAACTATAACATGTGTGAAACCTATGGTTTTTTAAGTGAATTTGCAAGGTTTTTTAAATGCTAATTCCTAACTATAACGTGTGTGAAACCTATGGTTTTTTCAGTGAATTTGTACGGTTTTTGAAATGCTAATTTATTTATGTATTTTTTTTTTTATATATTTCTTTTACAATAAACTACGTATTAAAAAGTTTTTTTTTTTTTTTGGTTTTCACCCTGCGATTTAAAAAAAAAAAAAAAAATGTTTTTGCCTTCGGGGTCCTTCAGGGACCCCCTGACAAAGGCTAGGGGGTCAGGAACTCTCTACCCTGCCCCCTTTTCACGTTCGCCACCTTCTTTTTTCACTCTCGCACTGAAAACAAACAAAATGGCGGCCGACACTTCCTGATTTCGACCGATTCGAACGTTGACTAACATGTAACCACCAATCAGAATTACGCTCGCGCACGTTAGGGTGCTCGCACGGTGCGCGCACCCTGCGCGCGTATAGATATATATATGCTTTTAAATGCTATTTTCTCCGGAAATACTGATCAGATTTACACCAGACCTGCAAAAGGCACTTCCTTGACCTTATGGCTACCTCTCTGCCAAATTTCAAGTAATTCTGTTCAGCCGTTCGGGCTGTAGCTGCGACTAAAGGTCCTATGGAAAAATGCATGGGAAAAACGCGTTTTGGGACCCCCCTTTTTTCTCGGCCCCCGCTTGACGAATCACCCCGAGACTTTCAGGGTCGGAGCTGAACGGAGCGCCCCATTAGTTTTGAAAATTTCGCGAGGATTCGTCAACCGACGCCAAAGTTATTCAAAATAGAATTTTGAGATTTCCTATGGAAACACGGTCCTAAGTATAACTATCTACTGGCGACCGCCAGTAGATAATATATATATATATATATATATATATATATATATATATATATATATATATATATTACATCACTCATGACATGGTCAGACACAGTTTAGTCACTATTCAATATATTTTATGAGACACTATAAATTAGTCAAGTAAACAGTCAATCACACTGCAACTAAATCCTCCATCCAGATATTTATATTTATATATCCACTCATTCTTCAATGCGAATTGCTATATATATATAATACATATTTAAATAACGATCCAAACCACATTCACTGGATGATGTCATCAGTGATGTCATTTGAGATGTCATCAGTGATGTCACTGACCATGTCATGAATGATGTAATATGTGACATCATCAGCAGTGGATTGCGGGTGCGCGAGATGTAGTTAGTACAACTAACTATATCGGAGGAATTTCAATGGTTTTGTTCGAGTGTAATGTCCAGCTAACTATAACACCCCTAAAACCTATTGTTTTTCAGTGAATTTCTAAAGTTTTTTAAATGCTAATTCCTAACTATCTCAGGCCTGAAACCTATGGTTTTTTCAGTGAATATATATATATATATATATATATATATATATATATATATATATATATATATATATATATATATATATATATATATATATCTTTCCTTTATAACAATTAATAAACTATTAATTTAAATTTATTTTATAATGTTATAAATACATATACATTTACAAATAAACATATATATATTTACATACACTTCTAAATCTAATACAAAACCTTATACTATAAATTAAAACATTAAATTATTTAAAGGTCTTTAAAATTAAATTTTGCACTCCATTGAGTACAACAGTAGGGAAAGTATTGAATAGCAGAGGGGTAAAAATTACGATTCCCACTCCAGTGAGTGCAACAGTAGGAAAAGTGTAGTTTTGGATAGCGGAGGGGTAAAAATTACTATTCTCACTCCAGTGAGTGCAACAGTAGAGAAAGTGTTGGATAGCCGAGGGGTAAAACTTAATATTCCCACTCCAGTGAGTGCAACAGTAGGGAAAGTATTGGATAGCAGAGGGGTAAACATTACTATTCCTACTCCAGTGAGTGCAACAGTAGGGAAAGTGTTGGATAGCAGAGGGGTAAAACTTAATATTCCCACTCCAGTAACTACAATAGTAAAGAAAAAGTTGGATAGCGGACGGGTAAAAATTACTATTCCCTCTCCAGTGAGTGCAGCAGTGGGGAAAGTGTTGGATTGCGGAGGGGTAAAAATTACTATTCCCACTCCAGTGGGTGCAACAGTAGGGAACGTATTGGATAGCTGATCAGAAAAGATTACTATTCCCACTCCAGTGGGTGCAACAGTAGGGAAAGTGTTGGATAGCGGAGGGGTAAAAGTTACTATTCCCACTCCTGTGAGTGCAACAGTAGGGAAAGTGTTGAATAGCGATGGGGTAAAAAATACTATTCCCACTCCAGTGAGTGCAAAAGTAGGGAAAGTGTTGGATAGCCGAGGGGTAAAAATGTATATTTCCACTGGAGACAGTTCAAAATTAAAAACAAACAAATTAACAACAACAACACAAAAGAATTTAAAAATCAATAAAATTAAATATTTATAAAAGTTTTAAACAATAGAAAAGATGGAAACAGATTTGAATGTTAAAAAGATCCAATAAATACCCAAAAAGATTTCTTTAAATATTCAAAAATAATTTAAAAACAAAAAACTATTTTTAATAGAAGCTTTTTATAAACAAAAAAGTTATTTTTTTATATAAATGCAATTTGTTTTATTCATACTCTATAACACCACACAATTCACAACCCACATTTATTTAGTTTTTTTAAATATGCCTCCATAATTAACATAATTAATTAATTAGCAATTAAACAAATATTATCAATTTAAAAAACAATTAAAACAAAGAAAAATGTATTTACTCCCCAAACATTACCCCTATAAAAACTAAACACACACAAAATAACAATAAACACTTACCATAAATATTTATCAATTGATAAATTAATATTCATAATCGACTAATTAGTAATTAATTTAAAATAAATTACTTTCCACCCTCTACCTCAATTAACACCACAACCCACACCTAAAAATGATTACTCAATTTCCATAACTAATTTTACATTCATAAATTAATATCAATTATCAACTTATTTAATCATTTAAAATAATTTACTTCCCGCCCTTTACCAATATAAACCCCACAACTTACATCAAAAATTAATTACACGCCTAGACACAGGTGACGCAGATTGGGACATGGGCCGCAATAGACCACTGGGCTCGGGGCAGTCGAATCAGATCGACAAATACACAGTGGCCATGGGGAAGGACAACGGAGCTCCGGGTGGGAGCCAGCAGGAAGATACAGCAGTTAATGGTCCTGACCCCTCCCTGAGAGACATAATGGCAGCCTTTCGGGAACTCCGGGGAACCCTGGAGCCCAAGCTAGAATCGGTGACAGAGGAGACTTCAGGAAGCTGTCCGACAAGGTAGCAGTGGCGGAAACGGGCATCAGGAGTCTTCAATCCAAAATGAAAAGGCTGGAGGAACAAGTGGCTGCCCTTACCAAAAATCAAACCGACATCTACGCCAAGGTCGAAGATCAGGAGGGGCGGGCCAGGCGAAACAAGATTCGCGTAGTAGGGGTTCCGGAAGGAATGGAGAGGCCCTCCACGGATTGGTTCATAGAAGATCTAGTATTGAACCACCTGAAGCCCAAACGCCTGTCCAACTTCTTCTCTGTCGAGCGGGCCCACCGTGCGTTTCTGGGGAAACCTAAGCCAGGGGCCCCCCGCGTACCATCATTGCCCGCATTCTAAACTTTAGAGACCGGGATGCCATCCTACAGGCAACGCGGACAACAGGAGACCTCCATCTTGAGAACGCCATGATCCGGTTCTTTCCAGACTTCACCCTACATGTCCAGCGCCAGCGTCGGTCCTTCGAGGGGGTGAAGAGAGCCCTCAGGGAACAAGGGGTGAAGTACATGATGCTCTTCCCCGCCCGCCTCAAGATCTTGGAAGGTAGCAAGGCCTACTTCTTTGAATCGCCAGAGGAATCCAGCGACTGGTTGGAAGGTTGGAGAACAGTGGTAAGGAAAGGAAGCGCGCACAGGCCGTGAGTGATGAGAGACCCTTGGCCAGCAGCAAGGGCCATGAACAGAGAGTCATAAAGAGACCGGTAGTGGGAGGGATACTTAAGTTGAACTGTTTTTTTCTCTTTTCCCTTTTTTGGTATTTTGGAAACCACTTGAGCTCTGCTGTGTGGGGGGATGCTCGGTTATGAGGAGCTCCGCACAGTATCTCTATTGCACTTCGTTGTAATGTTTTGGGATGTTTCCGGCCCATAGGGGTGTATTGGATGCACTGGGAGTAAAATTGGGAGGGGGCGGGACTAGGGGACGGTGTGTTGACCTGTCCTAATATAGCTAAAATGTGGGTGGAACATTCGTTAGTACAGTTTTACTCTTCCAGCTGACTGCAAGTTCATGTTTCCTCGCATATGTTGAAAGGGGATATAATAAGGCGACAGGCACCCTGCATGTCTGAACAGTGGGAGGTTGGGGACCCACCGAGCAGGGAGGCAGGGAGGGGGGTGTTAATTGGGGGGATTGTTTCAGGGGTGGGTAAGTTTTGCTCTAGACCAGTTTAGTCCTGATGCGTATGGTAACCTGCCTGATGGCACAGTGGGTCCGAACACATGTCCGACCATGATAAACATCTCTGACTACAACGGGAACACAAGCTAAGTTTACAGTATGGACGTGGAATGTGAATGGGCTGGACAGCAAGATTAAGGGAACACTAGTATTGCAGCACCTAAAACGACATTCTCCCGATGTACTTTTTATTCACGAGACACACCTGCGTGGGAATAGTTGCAAGACCTTAGACCGATTTGGCTATAAAATGATTGGTCATTCAGGGTTCACATCAGGTTCATGGTGGATGGGCATCCTGATCCGTAACGCCCTGCCCGCAGTCCAATTGGGCACATGGTCCGACGACGCAGGGTGTTTTACCGCGGCTGCAGTGAAATGGGAGGGCCGCACAGTAGTCTTTTGCTCATGCTATGTCACACCAGGCATACACTTCTCAGTTTTACCACGACTGGGCTCTTTCCTGGCAGATCTTCCCCAGGGGCTCCTGCTTTTGGGGGGTGATACGAATGCAGTCATGAATGCGGAACTTGACCAGTCCAGGGATGGGCTGGGTTGCAGGGGGGAACAAGACCTAGAGGGTTTCGCTACGGCAATGGGCCTTAGTGACCTGTGGCACACATATCACCCTTCACATAGACAGTACACGTTCTACTCAGCTCGTCATGTGACTTCTTCTAAACTAGACTACTTTTTTACCCCCTCTGACCAGGTGGGTATTTTAGCCGACCCCGTATAATGGCCCGTGGGATTTCTGACCAGTCTCCGGTCGGTGTCCCCCTTCTGGGCCCTGTGATCAACAGGGCTTACTTTCCAAGGATAGACCCGTGGCGCCTCCGGGACCAGACTATTGGTGACAAATTCCGAGAGGGTTCCAGTCTCTATTTTGAGGAAAACAGGGGCTTGGTAGCCTCTCATGTTACAATATGGGAAGCATACAAAACTGTGCTAAGAGGACAGGCTCAGGCACTGATTGGGGCCCAGAGGAAAAAGGAATCCTTGCAGATCAGTCAACTTGAAGATGAAATAGTCCAGATGGAGTGAGACACCAGCGTGGCCTCCTCAGGTGACCTACGGCACAGACTGATACTCAAATAGAGGGAACTCCAAGCATTAGCTGAGGGGTAGGCATGGGCATACGCACTTGCCACACAACACCGACTATATGACGTTGGGGATAAGCCCCTAAAGTTGCTGGCTTGGCTGCAGCGACACAACAGGGAGCGCTCCAAGGTGGCTGAGGTGATGGACTCATCGGGTTCCCCAGTATCCAACAGTTTGGACAGAGCGGAGGCGTTCGCGTCTCACTTCGAAAAGGTGTATTCCCTGGTGTGCACCAGGAATGAGGGTGACTGCGCTGAATTCCTGAAGGATTTTGCGCTGCCCAAGTTGTCCCAGGAACAGAGTAAGTGCCTGGACGCTGATCTTACGGGGGAGGAAATTGGGAAGGCCCTTAACTCACTTCTGTCCGGTAAAGCATCTGGACCCAACAGGCTTCCAATAGAGATTTACAAGAGGCAGGCAAACGTTATTATCAACCCCCTTATCCAGATGTTTTTGGAAGCGCATGAGGTGGGCAGGCTCCCCCCAGATCAACGCGAAGCTACGATTGTGGTCATTCATAAAGCCGGGAAGCCGACGGACCAATGCTCTTCGTACCGCCCCATTTCACTTATCAATGTAGAGGTCAAGGTTCTGGCCAAGGCCCTAGCAGATAGGCTGGTATCTGTTCATCCCGACCTGGTGCATGTCGACCAGTCTGGGTTTATGCCTCGTAGGAGCACCCACCACAACTTGCGACGCTTATACAGCGTACTATACATGACTGAGGATTTGAGAGATGCATAGACGGCGCTAATGGCATTAGACGCATCCATGGCATTCGATAGTATTAAGTGGCACTATTTATTCATGGTGCTCCAGAAACTTGGTTTCGGCCCGATCTTCTGCAGTTAGGTGTGTCTTCTTTACGAAAAACCTGTAGCTTGGGTCAGGGTCAACGGTGCTATGTCCAGGGTGCTCCCTCTTAGAAGGGGTTCCGGGCAAGGCTGCCCCCTGTCTCCCCTCCTTTTTGCATTGGCCCTGGAGCCGCTGGCTCACTGGATCAGGAGAGTTGGGTCTTTCTGTGGCCTGGCATTGACGGATGAATGGGAAGAGCGTATTTCCTTATATGCTGATGATATCTGTGGTCGCATCTGTGGTCGGTCCAGTGTGGTTCGGAGGTGTGGTTGAAGGAGACATGGGGGCTTGCGGAGAAGATGGGGTCGAGCGTGTGTCCAGCGACATGAGTAGGTGTCGTTACGAGCTGTTTGAGTCCGAGGTTGGCGAGGTTGTCGATCAGGGTGGTGGAGTTGGCGTCGTTGTTGTTCTCGAGGTGGAAGTTCAGGTCCCCGAGGAGGATGTAGTCCGTGGAAGCGAGGGCGCTGATGAGGTCGGCGATGGTGTCACTGAACTGTGGGCGGGGTCCGGGAGGTCTGTAGATGAGAGTTCCTCTGAGGGTGGTGTTGGGGTCGGTGTGGATCTGAAAGTGCATGTGCTCGGCGGTGGTGAGGGTGTCATCGGTGTTCGTTGAGATTTTGATGGAGTCTTTGTGGATGATGGCGATTCCTCCTCCCACTCCGTTGGTGCGGTCTCTGCAGGAGATCTTGTAGCCCTGTGGGATGGCTATGGCGATGTCTGGTGCTGAGGTGGCGTTCAGCCAGGTCTCCGTCAGGAAGGCAACGTCGGGGGCGGTGGAGTCTAGGAGGTCCCAGAGTTCGATGGCGTGCTTGCGAGCGGAGCGGGTGTTGAGGAGGAGGCAGCGGAGGCGGTTGTGTTCTCTGGCTGGTGGTGTGGAGGGTTGGATGCTGGTGTATCTGCAGTTCCGGCAGGTGAAAGGCCCCTGGGTGTGTTTCGGGGGGGCCCGGTAGCAGGGGTGGTCTCGTCTGGTATTGAGTGCATGGAGGGTGCATGCGTCGTAGTGCAGTCTGGCGTTGAGGGGGGTGCGGGGTCCAGAGTTTCTGGTGCTGGGTGCGGTCCAGGTGCGGACGGACGCAGACGAGCTTGCCTTAGGCGCGCCCGCTGCGCGCGGCCGCTGCGTGGCCGCTTCGCGGCCTCCATATGAGGGCAGAGGGAGGGGGGGGCAGCTGGGAGGTGGGAGCGGGGTGGCCAATGGGAGTGAAGGGGGCGGGCCGCAGAAGCTCAGCGGCGGGGGAAAACCCGGGGAAAAAACGGTGGGAAAAGTCGGTGGGAGAGGGACAACAGAGCACAGGGATACAGAAAGTAAAACACAGGGGCACAGAATGAAAAAACAAAGTTGCACAGAAAGCCAAGCGCAGGGGTACAGAATAAAAAAGGGAGCGAGCAGTCAGGAGGCAAAAGCGGCAACGGAGGTTCAACCCACAGGGGGCTGCGTGGCGGATGGGGGGAGCGACCTGCCTGGTGACAGGGTCAAAGGCAGCAGGGTGGCTTACGATGTTGTGCTGTGTGAAGAAATTATAAATATGGCCCTAGGAAAGGATCTCCTTGCATTCTAGGAAGGGAGTCTCATTGTAGGGGCATGTTTAATTGGTTTCTCCACACAGCAATGCTATACAAACTGTTTCAAACTACATCGTGCTGTGGTGGCAGGATTGTGGAATCTTGAAGACATCTATTGGTGAATCTGATTCAATCCATGCTTGAGCTGCTGATGCTTTTCCTTGCACAGGCTCTGTTGGTCAAAGCAGGTTTTTTGCCTTCGTTGAGTATATCCTCACCGTACCTCATGCTGGGAAAACCTACAATAGTTGATGTTTGTTCTCCTTTACAGAAGAGGGAGGGATTAGTAGAAGAGGAGGGTCATCTCCAACATTCCTCTGTACTTGTTTTAGAGACTGGAATGTTTATCTTCCTATTACTTAGTCTCAATAAAAAGACAAGTTAAAAAAATAATAATAATAATTACACAATTTACATATTTCAATTTAAGTAATTAATTAGCATTAATTTACAAACAATTATTAATTAATTAAAAATAAATTACTTTCCACCCTATTCTCCTATAAACCCCACCACCCACTCCTAAAAAGAAAATGACACAATTAAGATAATTATTTACAAAATAATTAATTAATAATATTTAACAACCAATTAATAAATATTTAATAATAAAATAACTCCCACAATTAACACTATAAAATATAAATTCTATAAACATTAATAAAATGCAAATATTAATACATTTATTATAATTAAATTACTTTCCACCCTATTCCCTTATAAACCCACAACCCGCTCCTAAAAAAAATGACACAATTAACATAATTGCCAATTAATTAATTATTAATATACAGCCAATTAATTAATAATTAATAATAAATTAATTCCCACAATTAACACTATATAATCTAAATTAAATAAATACTTATACATAAAAATAATCATGAATTTATTATAATTAAATTAGTTCTCACCCTATTCCCCTATAAACCCACAACCCACTACAGAACTTAAAAATGCAAAATTTAATTGAGATAAAATTAATAACTACTAAGCATTTAACACATATATTAAAAACAAAACTAAATCTTATACAAAAAAATAGATCACAAACTTCTAAATTACATACTAAAATACGTAACACTAATTCAAACATCGATATTTTAAACATCTATATTTTTGCAAACGATATTAACAACTTTGATATTTCCGAAAGCGAAATTTCTTACCTGCAAGTCGATGTTCTTGACCACGATACTCTTCCTGTCGCTATTTCTATATCACAATATTTAAAACTTGATATTTATGTATGTCAACATTGTAAACTCGATATTCTGTCTGTAGATGGTTGATAGAGTACTGATTGATTATCCTTTAACCTTGCACCTAGAAGGTGTTACATGTTTTTGTGAGAAATGTCCTAGTTGAAATTGTATAAAATTATTAATGTCAAAAAATTTACATTAGACATATATTTAAAAAATGGTATACCACTAAACAAAACATTTACCATTATTTTCCTATTGTTCCTTATTTTAATTTGTTGCCTCCATCGATTTCTATGAAAGTGATTCTCAGTACCAAAGAAGGCCATTTGTGATTCTTCACTTACTCTAAGGCTTGGGTGGAGTAAATTTCAATCTCTTTTGTCACAATTAGAGCTGCAGTAGAATTAGAAGTGTATTTTCTAAACAGCAGTTGCCTTAACTCATTTGTGAGTGTGTTTTAGGTCGGACTTTAGCCAAGGCCTTTTGATTTTACTACAATTATATGCAGAATATATTTACATAAAGGAGCTTTAGCCATCTCCCTTCATCCACTAATCTATTGTTGTGTCATACACATTTTGATCCACCCACTTCTTTCTTTCCTCTTTCTATCTGTCTTTCTTTCCTCTCTCTTTTGCTCCCCATTGATTCTTTCCTTCTTTCCTTCCTTTCTTTCTCTCCTCTTTCTTACTTCTCTCTTTCTTTCCTCTATCTTTCTTTCCTACTTTCTTGCCAAATTTCATTATTTACTTCTTTGCTTTTTTGTTCCCTTCGCTCTTTCTTTCTGGTATTTTTCTTTTTTCTTTCTCACTTTCTTTCTTTCTCTTTCTTTCCTTTTCCATTATCTTTCTTTAGTCTCTTCCTTTTTCTTTCTTTTCTCTTTCTGTTTTCTATGTTTATTTGTTTCTTTCCTTCTCTCCTTTGTTCTTTCGTTCCTTCTTGCATTCTTCCTTTCTTTCTTTCTCAAAGTCAAAAGGTGAGACCAGTTGGATTTTTTAAGTTTGTTGTATCCAAGATATTTTGGTTTTACTAAAATGATGTGCATAACATTGTTACTTATAGCTAAGAGCTGTAGTCGAGTGTAGCCCATAGCAGTACTAGGTGATACTGAAGCACTCTGTTCAACATTATTATTCCCGTAGCTTGTAAAGGGTATTGCGTTGTATATTGTTATTTTTGCAAAACTCTAATAAAGAAAGAATTTTTTTTAAACATAGGGCCCCATTACGATGGCAGGCGGACCATAACGGGAAATTGGACCGCCCGCCAGAGGTGTGGCGTTCCCGCGTGGCAAATTAGGATGCACGCGCCACACTGGCGGGCACATTCTTGCCTTTAACATTGCGGCGGGCGGTGCTGTAAACAACACCTGCCGCAATGTTAAAGGTGCATGTTGTGCATTGCAATGCACAATGTGACAGGCACCGCGTGGTGCCTGCCACCTTGTGTATGGCAATGAAGGGGATTCTCCGCATGCCTTTCCATGGCGGAGTCTCCGCCATGGAAAGGCATGCCCACCGCATATATCATAATATGGACGGAGGTGCCTGCAAGGCACCGCCACCATATTGTGGGCCTTTTTCGCCCGGCAGGCAATCGTGACGATTGCCTGCCGGCGGAAAAGCGTCAGACGGTTTTTCCGTCAGCCGCGGTACCCCCGCCATGCTAATATGGCAGGGAGTATATGGCGGTCGGGCGGGGAGTTATGGCGGGTGGATCGCCACCACTGGTCGGGCAGTGGCGATCCGCTCGCCATCATAATAGGCCCCATAGTTACTTAAAGGTGTTTTCAGCCAGACTTTATAATTCGGTCTGTGGTTGTAACATTTACATCGTTCTATCACCCATTTCCAGCATGCATCTCAAGGGGCAAAGTGTCAGCCCACTTTAGCCATTGGCTAACTTCACTAAGTCTTATTGGCATGCTGCCCTTTCACAAGGAGCACATCCACACACAAGCAATTCTCTTCAGCACTTGGGAGTACTATGCTAATGTGTGTTTTTGAGAGAAGAGAAAAAAAAATTGTTTACTCAGTGGGTTTCCTTTTGAGATTGATAAGGGCCCAGTAGCTTCCCAAACAATAACTATTGCAAAAACCATGATAAAAGAAGAATGGCTAAAAGTCTGGCGGCCAATGCCAGGACTATTGGCTTTGCCAATGCTTGTTGTATTAGCATGTCCCTCCATAAACCCTTCTTTAAATTTCCATAGACCCCCAGCTATTTTGTAGCAAGTATTCCCACTTTTCCCACCACTCCCCCTTATTATTCCCACATTTACTACAAAAACGTTTACTTTGGACATGGTGGAGATGCCCATACAGAAAAGATAGGAGAGGCTGAGATCTGAGGAAGCTTTGTGAATTGCATTTTGTAGTACGTGAAGTGGTGCTACTTTACGTACTCCAAAAGGCAGATTGTGAATCAGCCCAACATTTGTATTTGTCAAGACCAGAGTCACCCCTTTGGGTGTCTTATTGCTGAATAACAGAAACGTTGTGTTAACCAACTCCGTGGCATTATGTACCTCGGAAGGTTGAAAGGCTAAGTAGGTTTGCCAAGATTTGGACTTGTGACCGTAAGGCTAAATACTGATCCCTGGAGTGGTTGTTTTACTGCACTGACTCATCAGCCCTGGCTTTGATTATTTCCTTTATGTTAAGTGCATATCGTGTGTGAATCCTAATTTTCCCTCTTTAAAAATGTGAGAAGTGGCGATTTATAACTATGTTTGCTACATTTAATTATCACAGAACTAAGGGAGCTCATTATGATGGCGGGCAGACTTGGTCCGCCCGCCACCATAGCGGTGTTTGGGACCACCTGCCAGACATGTGGCGGTCCCACCACTGCTATTAGGATGCGCCCGCCATACTGGCAGGCGCATCCTGGGCCTTTATCATTGCGGGTGGTGCTGCTGGCTGCAGCACCGTCCGCAATGATAAAGATGCATGCACTGCATTTCCCTGCTCCACGTGGCAGGCACCAAGCGGTGCCTGCCACTTGGTGCAGGGAACTGCTGGGGGGGGTACCAAGGGTACCCCCCCCCAATGGAAAACACCCACACAGAGGGGGCCCGCAACGGGCCCCCAAATCCAGTCACCGCTTGTCTTTTTGCAGCGGGATATCGACCGTATAGGAGAGTGGCATCGACTGCATAGTTGCCCCCAACTTTTTGCTGATGTTTTGACTGTTTTATGACTTTAGCCAGGCTGTGGCCCTGCTATCCAGGACCCCAGCCTATCTGCTTCCTCTGTTAAACGATGTGAGTACCCTAGGTAGAAACCAATTGGATGCTGAGGATGCCCTGACAGTCCCTTGTAGATGGTACCCTAGGTACCCAGGGCATGGGTCCCTCAGTGGCCTACCAGGGCTGCAGCACTTATTGTGCCACCCTGGGACAGCCATACAAACTGACACCACCAAACCGCTACTGTAGTCTGGGTAAGGTGGTGCTAGCACCCCTTACAGGGATATAGGTACCCTATATCCCACCCCATTACAACACATATACTCTCATAGGTCACCCCTATAGCAGGCCTTGCTAATCCTACAAGGCAGGGTGCTGAGGTATGTGTGAGGGGGGACCCCTACCTGAGTAGGGCCTCTCTGCAACCCTCATAAAATCTTTGCTGGGTTGTTTGTAGTGTAGCCATACCATATACTCTTAACCGCATTGTTAATTCTATCGCGATAGCGTGATAACTTGAGAATGGCTACACAGAACCATATCGTGTTTAGTGTCAAACATGTAGGAATCCTACCCCCAGTCCAGCCATGGGCATGAGGGCATGATTCCCCCCTGCTAGAGGGGCGATATGGGAAAAGCGGCAGAATTCAGACACCAATTTATAAGTGCACACGTAGTACAAAATGGCTACTACCCGCCACCCACACGACTCTGGCTGGCTGTTGCTGGGGAAAATCCCAGCCTCGCCAGCTGGACAATAGGGCTCCTGTGGCAGGGAGGTGCTAGCATCTCCCCAGACAGGATATGTGAATTGGAACAGGGTGGGTGCACCATATGTTGCCTTTCAGAGTTGCACGTAGGCAGCTACAGCGCCTACATTCTGCATACACCGCCTGGAACCGGTTCAGGGGCATCCTGCCCATCACCCAGGTGGGAAACACACAAAGGGGAGAGGGTGTAGCCACCCTTTCCCGCCTCACCTCTCATTGGTGGACACTACTCTGGACACTCCCCTAATCTTGGGGATGAAGGTGAATAACATGGCCCCAGAGCCTCAGATTAATCTTGGACTTCGCAGACTTGACCTTCGACGAGCTGCTGCCCAGCTGACTGAAGAAATCTCCCTTGGGGTAAAGGAGTTACCCCCCCGCTTGGCAGGCACCTGAAACACTGCAAGTGACCCGGTTAGAACTTCGCTGCTCTTACGAACTTCTTCGACTTCCAGCAACCTCGAGGTGGGTTTCCTAAGCATCGCAGAGGCCAGTGAGTGTGCACCGCAAACCTGAGCACCATGGACCACGTGGGTGCTGAGATTCCCAATACCCAAGGACACCAGCCACCTCTTGCATAGCACATGACCCTGACCAGTGGGGAAGTTGTGCTTTGGCCCATTTTTGAGCCAACCACCAAGCAGCAATTGTGCCAAAGATCAGCGCCCTAGCCCTCTCCGGTGGCCCGTGGGCTCCCTTTTACGCACTCCATTTTGCTGCCTTCTGCGGTCCCTTGTCTCTCAACTTGTGGGCCCGAGCAGAAGACAATCTCGACATTTAAGAGTTTCCCTGGTTGCTCCAGGCCTGCTCTACAGTCTCTCCAAAGGAGACCGCTCACAGACCTCGTCGGTCTGCACCAGTAGCTGATTTGTTTTTCTTGCGTGGGTTGCGGTTGCCAAGGCTTAGTGGATCCAATCGGGACACTAACACTGCAGCAACCCTTGTCCAACGTGGGACAGTTGCCCTCCCCAAGCTGGCCTTCCTTGAAGCCTCCCGGAGCCCGTGGCTGCAGATCTAAGCTACATCTCTTTCCACTTGAAGCACCCGACATTGAAGGGCTCTTTCCTTTGAGCTCCCTGGTCACTGTGCCGTGACCCAGACTCTGTCCCCTCTGCTTTCAGGTTCTTCTCTGCCAGATCTACAACTTCAATCTTCACGGCATCATCGACGCTTTTGGCTAGCAGCAGTTTTGTACATCTTCCCATTGAAAATCAGCCCGCGACCCGACATCGAAAACGACCTATGCACCCGGCTTCCCTGGGGCAGGTAACAGTGGTACCTCGGTACTCTCGTGGTAGTGGGCTCCTCAAAGCTTAACTCTAAAGTTTTAACTTTGTACTCCTGCTAGAAGTGACTTTAATCTGTTTAAATCAAACCGCGACATTCTCCATAGGCTTTAATCGAGATCCCGATAGCAGCTATTTCCACTGCACGCGCCTCCCGTGGGTCCCCTTCCTCATAACCTGGGGTGGATTCTTAAGGGGCCAGCGATCCTAAATGCCCTAGGCATTGTCTGTAGAATTGTCGTGGTTCTTATACAACTTTTTTAATATATGGTTTGGTCCCCCCCTGGCGCCCTATGATTCCAGTGCTATTTATTGTATCTATCAATGCTTGTTTGAATTGTAACTTTGCCTCAGCCTCATAAAGAGACTTATGGGATTCTGTTTAGAATAAATACATATATTTTATATATATACCTGTGTGGGCTACTCTTTCATTTGGTCATTCAAGAGGTTATCCATGGTAAAACAATAAGCGTAACACTCCTTCAAGACTTAGCCTGAAGGCTGCTCTCCACAGCTACCACTAGGATAGCTTTCTTTAAATGTTGTCTTAAACCTATCATCAATAAGAGTCGAATTGGACTGGTGCAAGGTGTCCCGTATAACTAGGAGACAGCATATGCCAGGCCAACTTCTCACAGACCGCAAAAAGATAGGCGGAAAGGGGTACTGTAATCCCTACGACGGTGCCTGCATGGCACCACCGCAATGTTGCCCTGGTTCCGGGTTCCGCAAGACGGCTGGAAAAGGACCGCCTAGCGGAACCATGGCGGACAGACTTTCCATCCGCCACAGAACCATTATGATTCCCACCGCCATCCTAATTTGGCAGTGGGAATTTTCTGTATGATGGTGGAAGGACCGTCACCGCCGGCCCGGCGTTGGCGGTTCTTCCACCATCATAATGAGCCCCTAACTTCTCATCCTCACCATGTGTTATTTTTTTTAGGTACCTTTTTGGTAATTTGGCAAGGGGATATAGTTGTAAATTAAAAGCTATCTTTTCCAGAGAGATTTAGGGTAATCTATCACCTTCTAAAAATATGAAAATCTAGCCAGTCAAAAAGACTCTAGCGCTCATAAAGTCTTAGGTTTCCTTTAACAGCATGTGTTTTTTTTATGTTTCAGGATTCCTTAATGAATTATTTTAACCAAATTTAGCTCTAGCTAGAAACAGCTGAAACTGTCAAGTGGTCGCATATTCACAAAACATCTAAAACATTTTTTGTTAATGCTAAGACACAATGTTGGTCATTAATTTAATTTGCATCTTATGCTAACCGATATCTGCACTGTAGAATGTTTTAGGGGGTCATTACAATGGCTGGCGGACTTGAGTCCACCCGCCACCGTAGCGGTGCCTGGGACCGCCCGCCTGCAATGCGGCGGTCCCGCACGTCAGATTACGATGCAACCGCCACCATGGCAATCGCATTGTGCATGGTTAACATTGTGGCGGATTCTGCTGGCTGGAGCACCCGCCGCAATACTAAACATGCATGTTGTGCTTTTTACTGCACTACGTGGCAGGCACCACGCGGTGCCTGCCACTTAGTGCAGTGAAATGTAGGGGGTACCATGGGTACCCCCACAGAGCAACACCCCCCCAACACAGGGGGGCCTGCAACGGGCCCCCGAATGCATTCTCCGCAAGCCTTTCAATGGCGGTTAATCCTCTGCGACCAGCATCATAATCTGTCAGACGGTGCCTACTAGGCACCGCCACCATTTTATGCGATCTGAATGATCCACCAGGCAATCTGACAGATTGCCTATGACAGATCCGTAGTCTCGGTTCGATTTACCCCGCCATCCTAATTTGGCGGGCAGAGAATCGCCATCCGATGGCGGAGGGCCCGAGTATTGGCATGTGCATTTTGAGGCCAGTGAGTGCATGAGTGTGAATGGAGTTTGTATGCCTTTCTGTGTAAATAGGCTGCGGTACCTTGTGTGTGTTCTTTCTAGGGGAAGGTAGGGTGTGGCAACCAGGTGTGTCATAATATCCTGAGTATCATATGTATGCATTTGATTCCTGGTTGTTTGCATGGCGTAAAAGTGTTCCACATTAGTAAAGATCTACTTCACCAAGAGTCAGTTGGAGGGCTTAGTGGAAGATGGCTGAGCTAGAACAAATATTAGCTCCTGGTGGGGTGTGAGTGTATAAGGAACCAGCTGGAGCAAGTATATTAATATTACTGTTGAATGGAACTGACACCATGTGGAAGTGATCTTTACTAGAACCTAAATGAAAGGAGGAACATGGAGAAGAAGCTGTGTTTAAAAAGTGAATTGACGAAGTCTCACGTTTTCCAAAACGTCATCTGTAAGTAATGAGAAAGAAAAATCACAGTGTATTGAGAATTACTGGTCTTTGGCAAGCTTTAGTAGGGAGATTACCCAGGTGGTGGTTGTATTATTTTGGTTTGGGGAGATATTATGTAGATTTTTGTTAAGTTGATTTTTATAGCCCCACATCACCCATGAAGGTATCCTAGCGCTTCGCAGATTGTGGGGCTTGCCTCGAGGGGCCTACTTGAAGAGCTAGGTCTTCAGTTTCTTGCGTAAATCAGGAAGGTCAGAAGAGGACCTTATGTTGAGTGGGACATTGTTACATGCTTCGGGAGTGATGTATGAGAAGGCAAGACCCCCAGACATACTTTTGCGTATACAAGCTAAGTGAGCCAGTGAGAGTCCAGCTCACAACAGGTGTCTGGAGGGCTGGTAGAACTGCATGCAGCTGTTCAGGTAGGCTGGTCCTGTGTTGTGTAGTGCTTTGTATGCATGGGTAAGGAGCTAGAATTGCGTGTGTTGGTGTATAGGGAGCCAGTGTAGTACCCTTAGGTGAGGTGTGATGTGAGAGTGTCATGAGAGGTTAAGGACCAGTGTGGCTGCTTAGTTTTGGATGATCTAGAATCTCCTTCTGAGTTGGTTGGTTATTCCTGCCTAAAACCTTTTTCTGATGTAAGAACAGTTGATTTGTTTTTGGCACCCACCTTCTAAGAGTCAGGTTTAGTCGATATCTTTGCTGAAAGAATTGGGGTTAAGCTCTAGTTAATTTAGTTACGTTCAGGGTTCACCCTGACAAGACCTGTGATTATTACTTGAGGTGAATAGTCACCCACTCCAAGTTATTATCCAATTTCGTGCAATAAATGTAACAGATTTACATACAATATTGCACAGGAAATCTATAGGTGTTGACAATAGATTTTTTTGTTAGCCAACAACAAAGTGTTTTTTTTATTGACTTTGGAAGGAGAGAAGCTTAGCAGTCTCATTTCGAGAAGAGCAGTAAAAGGGCATCATCCAAAAATTGACGCCCTGCATAACCTGCATGACTTCCTGCATAACCATAGCACTGCTCCATTTAGTCGACAGCAGTGAGCGAGTCAAAATCAAGCACAACACGTCAAGAAGCAAAAAGTCTGACATGCTTTCAATTGCAAAAATATAGAGCGGCACAGCAAATAATCAAGACTACTGTCACATCAAGCGACCAGGGCTCTCGTCCACAAACAGCCAGTTGGAACATGTAATGATAGCATTCATACAAAATGTAATTGTTTCTATACAATTTTCTCTCCATACAAGTGTAGGGGATGCAAATACGTGACAGACATGTGTTACTTTCTGTGAAACATGAACAGGTGGAAGTGCCTCTTCACAGAAAAAATTGAGATGTGCTTGAGACAAAATATACAATACTTGAATATACTACTGACTTTATTAGTTTCTTCAACACTCTTCTGACTACCAGTACAGAAAGCGAGACTACACCTTACTACAAGATACAGAAATTGTGCAAATGAACTACCTTGAATAAAATAGATTTTAGTCCTACTAGAGAAATGAAACTTGCAAGCAAATGAAGGATCAATAGGTACTTAACAGGAAACCACATTCATATTTGATTATAAAATATATCAGGGCACATTGTGCTATACAGGTGGAGTAAACATTGCAGATAAAGCAATAGAAACAAAAGATTTCGCTTTCACCACACCCCACAATTATAATTATTGTAACGATTATGAAATATTATGAAATATTTTCATTTTCCAGTGTCCAAAGTTGCAACCGAATCAATGTCACTGAGATGAAAATCTACATTGTACTGTAATTCATGCGGTTACCTGCTGCTATCCTTTCTGTGATCTATTTGTTCATGTCTGTTGAGTGAAGTGTTGGTAAGATAAGTGCCACGTTCGGAACCTAGAACAGCGCGCCCCACCTTTGCTGTTAATATATAATCTAATGCTTTTTTATTCTAATGTAGCATCTTGGCATGTGAGTCCTATTGATCTATTACTAATCCTAACACATAGGTAATGGAGCTAGCAATCTCTTCCATGACACCTGCATTCCTTCCTACCTCATCTAAAGCAACTGTTCTATCATATGTTGAGATTAAAGGAGAAAAGAATCTAGAAGTACTAGAAACAACATTCCAGCTGCTCCTCCTCTCTGAAGGGGGATCACCAAAGTGTCTCTTAGCAGAAATAATATATCCCAGGTGACTGACAAGTCCCAGTCAAATCCACGGGCAGCGGTGGGTGGGCTCAGAATCCACAAATGAGATATGCATTGCTGATGCCGCTTGTAAAACAACAGCACATGAGGAAGGCAGAATTCATAGGGGGACAGTTCTAAAGGAATGTTCTGTAAAACAAGGTTACATTAATGCTTCCAAGAAAAGCACTGTAGACATTTGCTTTAAAATGGTCATGGAGAAATCCTAGGTCAGACAGTGCATAATCTTTCACATCTAGTGTGTTACAGTTGAAAGTATTTTTAAAAAAAATCAAGGCTGTGAAAAGAAGTGCAGGATATGCTGGCACACTCGTGGAGTCGGTGCCCTTAGATTAACAAAGCAAGTCAAGTGTCATTGTAACTGATGGACACTCCGACCAAAGTAATACTAGCCTCTTAAATCACTTTAAGTGTGTGCAAATATAGCAAGAAGAAAGATTGATCATTTATCTGCATTATTTCAGCACCAGTGATGGAGCGGGTAAAATGTTTTCCTTTTATGTACCCAATCCATTTATGTATGTTTGTATTAAAACGATTAATAATTAATCATAATAATTAACAGTTTGTTGTATGGAAAACTAATCAACCTTATTAACCGAGAGAATACACGTGGGATTGCTTTGCATGGCTAAAATAATATGTAAACTAAGTTTGTATGCATATTAATAGGATAAACGTTGCTTATGTGATGTTATCGTGAATTATGCTTAAATAAACGAGTATTAATGGCTTTGAACGTTGCATATGGCTAGATAAATGCACACACATATGGGTATTAGCAAGGGAAATAACACTGTTTAACCATTTCAATGTTTTAATTACGTTTTGTGTTTCTTTGCTTAAGTTGACCATTTGGGCCTGCTATAAAATGGCCGCCGACTGAATCAGACATTTACGAAGTAATATCCATGAAGGAAAAGGAGAAATGCGCCTGCGCAAATTTCAGCAGCTGTGACCTGCCGGTGAACTGTCATCACTGTGCCCATCAAGGCTGCTCTGGGCGAAAGGCCAACCCTTCAACAGAAATGGTTGCAACCTGAACTATGGATTGCTAATATTCCCATACATTCGTTTTGGAACTTTTAATATGTGGGAACGACATCGAATGTTTCCTGATGCATTAGAATGTATTTCAATTAACCAATTAGAATCTCTGAAAATGTCAATTGCAACATTTGGAATGTAATTTTTAGTATAAATAATAGTAGACTAGAGAGGTAAAATTGCTTAGATGCTCGACGGTATGGAGAGAAGAGGACGTCATTGCCAGTATCCTGATGTTATGCTGACGGAGAGGACGGTGACTCTACATGATAGAACAGAACTTTGACGATTTGACTAAAGGACCAGATTCTGACTTAGAAAACGACAAATAGCCAGAATAGGTAAATATGACAAAAGATGAAATTTATTAACTAGGATTTAACCTGCATTTGATTTAGATAAAGAAATATTAATTGAATCCATGTGTCGGGTTGTTCTTTTATTGAAATGTATTATTGAATAATTTTAGAGAATTAAGGAGTCATTAAGCTAATCCTAACTAAATGATTCATTGACCTATTTCTTGATGGGAAGAGAAGCGAGGGTTTGATACAGAGGGAAAGTGATAAAGTTCCCATCAAGGAGGCAGTGTGGTTCGGAACCAATGTTTTCCCTTCTGAGTAGGTGCGGATAGATTGATAGAATGAATGTTGGTGTTATGGGCCCCACCAGCGTATGATGTGTATGTGTGTGTGTGACTGTGAAATCATTCTGTCCGTGGTAATAGGGGGAAATTGGAGAACCCGAACTGCACCAGTTTTTCTGGTAGCAGAGGATGGTTTTTATTGTTTTGGTTTAATGATTTTTTTGGCCTGTATATAGCTTATCGATTATTGATTAGTATTGATATATGTACTAACACTATATGTTGAAGATATGTTGAAGTCGTATTGAGTTTTATGTAGTTTGTACGGCTTCTGGGATGTAGGAAGTTGGTAACAGTTCCGTAGTAGGGCAGAGAAAAGAAAACGCTGCTCTCGGGAAAGACGGAATTGTGGGCCCTGTAGGTACACAGGGAAAAGCGTGTAACAATTGAAGTTGCGCGTCACATTGTTTGGGTTCGATTTGGTGACATCGTCGTATGTTGCCGTTAGAGATATTTCTGTGTGAAAAGAGTGTGTATGATAGCGAAGGGTACCTGTGAAATTTTGGTCTTTAAGTACCAGGAAACCAATTGGCATACCGATAACGCTTATCACTGAAAAGGTAGCAGGTGTTCTCTGAGCTGGTTAGAAGGACAGAGTAGAGGTAATCGCTGCTTTGTTAACGTATATCATAATTCTGTAGTAGGACAGACTGTTCGCTGTTCTCGGAAAAGACAGGATTCTGTGTGAATGTACTACATTTTCTTGTGTGAAAGTGCGTGAATGAAATAGCATTCGGGTTAATTGTGAAACTCTGGTTTTATTTCTCAGGAGCATTGCGTTTCCAACTATGTGTCTTAATCCTGGAGAAACAGTTCATTGATGCTTGATAGAAGGGTGAAGTAGAGGGATGTGCTACTTTATCAACGGAAGTAACGATTCTGTAGTAGGGAAGAGGTAAGCGCTGCTCTCGGGAAAAACAGGATTCTCGTGAGAAAGGTCTATTGCTATTCTGTGGTTAGCGAAGCAGACAATGGAGATGTTTATATGTTGTAACTAACGGTATTGTAAAATTGAAACAAAGTCTACTGAGTAGTCTTGTAAAGGAGGGGTAGACTGGAGACAGGAGTCAGGAGCAGGAGCTGCCGCAGCGACTGCTGACGTCAGAAAGACCGCGCTGGGATTGGATAGCTAGTCAGAAGTGTAAAACGCCCTGGATTGGTACGTTAGTGTAAAGCCGCGCTAGGATTGGAGAAATACAGGGTGACGTAGACGCTCCAGGATTGGTGCGTTAATGTGAGTCGCGCTGGGATTTGAGGATTGTGACAGCGACGTAGACGCACCAGGATTGGTACGTTAGTGAGAGTCGCGCTGCTATTGGACTAAAGATCGTACAGTTGAAGAAAAGACTAGGGGTTCACGGGAGAAAGGAAAATGTATTATCATTCAGCCGAGAAGAAGAAAAAATCCTTGTTTAGTAAAATAAAAGGATGGTTTGTGAAAGACAAAGAGATTGTGACTAGGGAAGGACAGTTACTTCCTCCGACGAAAACACCTGCATCCTTCATGGTTGCGAAATATGGATGCCATACTTGCATTTGGTTAGACAATTGGGCAAAGTACACAAGGGAAGACGGAGTTTTAGCGTTCCCAGAAAATGGTTCGTTAAATTTGGCAATTTTAAGGAACTTTAGGGAAAGAATGATGAGCTTAGATCCACGGCCTAGACCGACACAGTTTGAGGCTTTGACTGAGTGGGAAGATGAGATGCATGAGCGAGAAAAACAGAGAAATGGCAGTAGATATAGATATATGTTTGGACGGCCAAATGATCGTGAAACTCATTGTGATCGAATGAGAAGGTGGCGAGACGCAAGTATGACTGAAGGACTGTTTCCCGTAAGAGCTGCAGGAGAAAATGAAGGAAGGAAATGTATAGAGAAAAGACATAATGTAGAACCTAGAAGGTATGGAGCAAATGAATCAGAGGATGATGTCCTAGATGATATGTTTTACAAAAACCCACCGGCGTACAGACAGGAATCAGAGATATTAACCTCAGGTACTCCAGTGAAGGAAACTCTGCGAATCATCAAAACAGAGGTGATGACTCCAGAGGTGAAGAGAAGAAATTCTCTTAAGGAAAGAGAGATGGAAAATAAGGCTGGAAGTGAAAATTCCAGGGAATTAGCAAAAACCACGTTAGAACTAACAGAGAAAGTAAGAGAATTGACCAAAAATCTAGAAGCAGTTACAGTCCCTGTAACCATAGATCCAGTTATGCCCATTTTTGAAAAGAAGAGAGAAAGTGAGCATGGTTTAACAGTTCCGTATGTAAGCAATAGACAAGTGGAACACACCCTAATGAGACAAAGGGAGAATCCTTGGAAACACACAATGAGTGAAGGTGAACTAAATGTGTCAAATAACCCGTTTTATAGTCCTGATTCTGTAGAAAGAAACAGAATAATAGGAGGACCAATATTAGAACCACAAAGAGTGACAGAACAAGGGTATGTAGAAAAATCAGTAGGTATAACTACAGACGAATTGAGCGAATGGCTGAAGGGCTTGCAAGGAAAAGAAAAAGAATCCCAAACAATTGATGTGGCGAAATTACGCATGGTGTTAGAAGAATTAATAGTAGGGCCAATCCCCACAGAAAAGCTGAAAAATTACCAGGATGAGGAACTGTTGTTCTTATGCAAGAGTGTCACTTGGAGAGCAAAGAATTTACATGACAGGTTAGAAGAAATAGCAAGTGAAATGGGAATTGACATGGACAAGGTGAAAGCTTTACAAAAGCCTTACCAAGTGGATTTCACGGAAAAAGATATTGAAAACCTGAACACTACAGGACGAATAGGCCAGATTAAGGACATAATCACATTGTTAAGAAAATGGGGAGATGTGGACAAATGGAAAAATAGGTGGTATAGAAAGCCAGATGATACCTCAGACAGAACTTTCCAAGCATTTCCTGTGAGAGAAAAGGAGAAGATAGTGACAGAGTTTCCCATGAGAGAGATTCCAGGAGGGGGATATGTGCATGTCCCATGGACAAGACAGGACATTTTGTCATTTACAAATGACTTCCCTCGATTGCGTGAAAAGCCCGTCGAGTGGTACAGACAGGTGGACAGATTTGTTAAGCTGTCAAAGGTACTGTGGATTGATCTAAATAGCCTATTTGATATAATAGTGCCAGCAGACTTATGGGCAGAATGCAAAATAGTCATAGATTGGCCAGCTAAAGAATACCCGAGAGATCCCAAAACAGCAGTACCAGACCCCGAGGTAATGAGGAAATATGAACAAGTTATGGTATTTTTGAAAAACAAAGTGCCTCCCAAAGAAACAGATTGGGTAAAAATAGATCGAACACATCAGGAAGTGAAAGAATCAGTTCATGCTTACTATGAAAGACTAATACTAGCCTTCAAGCAGTTTAGTGGAGATGAGAATCTTGGTGAAAAGGATCTGAGTCATTTTGTGTACAGATTTGTGTATGGTTTACGTCCCGAAATTAGTGAAATGATAAAACAGCACACAGTTGATTGGCATGCAAGAAAATTGACGAAATCCTGAGACATGCCAAATACTTTAGTGATGAGATTGAGGCAAAGCAGCGAAAACTAAAGGAAAAGGCAATGTTGGCACAAGTGAAAGTTGCAGAAAGACAGGAAGCTCAGTTAGTCGAACAAGCCAATAACCCAGGAATCAAACCGAGATTTGGCCCAGGAAAGGGGAAAGGTAATATAGAAGAAGCTAAAAAGAAGTTTCCATGCCACAATTGCGGTAGGTTAGGGCATTGGAAATCCGAGTGTAAATATCCACCAAGTACTAATAATGAAAATCCATCATTGAATCCACAGGTGCAGTGTGAGGTGAGTGACCAATTGCAGCAACAGCAGAAGGCTGTTAATCCACAGAATCAGGTGCCAAAACCGCCATTACCGCAAAGCAGAAATACCCAGAAATATAGCAAAGAAGTGGGATTCTACAATGAAGAACAGGTAAACAAACCGCAACGTGCAAGCGCTGTGTCACAATATTGGCTGCGAAATGACGAGAGTGATTCAGAGGAGAATTATTGACGGTGCCGAAGGGAGGAAGAAGAGTGCGTGCTTGGCGCAACTCTAGAAATAGATCAGACAGGACCATTTGTGGATGGTAAAGTTAATGATGAAACATTACTTTTCTAGTAGACACTGGAGCTACGCAATCAACTGTCAGGTCAGCAGATGTAAAGAATCTTCCTCTTCCGGACGAAACAATCCAAGTAGTTGGTGTGTCAAACACCCAGATTAGGACATACCTTACAGAACCAGTAAAGGTTAAAATAGGGAAATTCACAGACATGCACCGATTTGTGGTGTGCGACACCAGTCCTGTGAATTTGCTAGGAAGGGATCTTTTGTGCAAGATGAATTGCACTATATTCTGTACCCCAGATGGAATAGCATTTGAAACACCAGACGAGGATTTACTGTATAAAATGACAATAACTAATCAAGAGAATGGAATTACAGGAACTTATGCAGTATTCAACCCTGATAAATTACCCAAAGAATTGAAACAGTCTGTGAAAGCAGGAGTCTGGGAATTTACTGGAGAAGATGTAGGCCTTATGAGAAATATAGATCCAGTAAAAATTACATTAAAAGAAGGAGTAGTTTATCCAAACATTCCACAATACAGACTGACACCTGAAATAATTGAAGGACTGACACCTTTAATTGAGAAAATGATTCAACAAGGAGTTTTGAGGGAAATAATGAGCAGTCCATGTAATTCACCTATAATGGGACTGAAGAAGCCTAATGGAAAGTTCAGAATTGTGCAGGATTTGAGAATGATTAACAAAATTGTTGTGTCATGTTGTCCCATTGTTCCAAATCCATCAGTGATTTTGTATCAGATTCCCCATGATGCAGAATGGTACACAGTAATTTATTTGTGTCATGCTGTCTTTTCCATTCCGTTGCATCATGACAGCCAGCCGATTTTTGCATTTCGGTTTGGAGAGCGTATTTTGGCCTGGTGCCGAATCCCACAGGGGTACACAGAGAGCTCCTCAATATTCAATCAGTTGCTGAAGAAATCTCTGGAAGTCTAACAATGCCTGAAAATTCAGTTTTGGTCCAGTACATCGATGACCTACTGGTGGCATCGAAAACGCGTGAAGCTTGTGAGACAGACACGATAGCTTTGTTGAATCATTTGGCAGATAGAGGACTAAAAGTATCTCCGACAAAATTGCAATTCTGCATAAAGGAAGTACAATACCTAGGACATAATATTAAAAAAGGGCTGAGAAAAGTAACAATAGACAGAATCAGAATTATCAGAGGAATGTGAGCCCCAATGACACAAAGAGAAGTGAGAATGTTCCTAGGGATGGTTGGCTACTGTCGTCAGTGGATAAGTAACTTTTCCCTGATTGCCAAACCATTGGTAAAGTTGACAAAATGTGAGGTTAAAGACCCCCTTGAATTGAACAAAGAAGAATTGGCAGCATTTAGACAATTAAAGGACAGCCTTTGTGAAGCCCCAGCTCTGGGTATGCCAGACTATGAGAAAGAGTTTGAGTTGTACTGCAGTGAGAGAAACGGATGTGCACTCTCAGTGTTAATACAGAAACATGGAAGATTGAGGAGACCAGTTGCATATTTCTCGTCAATGCTGGATCCAGTGGCTGTAGGTTTGCCAGGATGTCTGAAAGCAGTAGCTGCTACATGCCGAAGCCTAGAGCAAAGTGAAGGAATTGTGATGGGATATCCAGTAAGAGTGTTTGTACCTCATGATGTGGCGATCCTTTTAACAAGGAGCCGAACACAGTTCATGTCACTATGGGGCATATCAACAACAACCGGCAATAATTATCGCTGAGCGCACTTAGCGCCAGGATAATTATCGCCGGCTAGCGTTGATTTTTATCGCTGAGATAGCGTGCTATTAGCAACGCTTATCTCAATAGCGATAAAAATCCTCACGCTAAGTGGCTAACGTGAGATTATCGCTGGAAACCCAGCGATAATCTCACGTTAGCTTGTTGATAGGGACAGGCAAACTTAGCCATGATATCCTCCTTCCATAGGATATCATGGCTAAGTCAGAAAAATACCAGACGTAAAAAAGCAGCGTTAACCGCGGTTAGCGCTGCTTTTTTTGTCTCTAACAGGGTTAGCGATATTCTTGATAATAGGAGAAATGTTGCTTAGCGACATTTCTCCTATTATTTTACTCTGGAACGCCCCCTTTGCATCTCATTAGAGATGCAAGGGGAAGCGTAGAGTAAATGGGTGCTAACATGCAAATTTGCATGTTAGCACCCTGTTGTTGATAGGGTGCTAGTTTTATCTTTGCTTTTTCGGCTTTTAAAGCCAAAAAGGCAGAGATAAAGCCCTTGTTGATATGCCCCATAGTCGGCTGACTAAGTATGAGAAGGTCATTCTAGGTGCAACCAATGTGAGTCTGGAAAGATGTGTGAATGTGAATCCAGCCACACTATTGCCAGATGCAGAGAGAGTGGAGGTAAGAGATGATGTTGATCACGATTGCTTGGATGTGCTTGATTTTTGCACGAAACCCAGACCAGACATAAGAGATTTACCATTGCCAGAAAGTGATTATGTGATGTTTGTGGATGGATCTTGTTTGAGAACGGATGAAGGATTGTTGAGTGCAGCATATGCAATATGCACAGTTGCAGCAGTCGTAGAAGCATCACACTTGAAAGGAGTTAAATCCACTCAAGTAGCAGAACTAGTGGCATTGACAAAGGCATGCAAAATTGGGAAGAATGTGAGAGTGACTGTGATAACTGACAGCCAGTATGGCTTTGGAGTTGTCCATGATTTTGGCCAACTTTGGCTGCAGAGAGGTTTCCTGACCTCAAGTGGAATTCCTATAAAGAATGCAGAAGTGGTTGGAAAATTGCTTGAAGCAATACAGTTGCCCAAAGAACTGGCGGTTGTAAAATGTGCTGCTCATAGTCAAGGTAGTGATTACATCACTACCGGGAATCGATATGCAAATGACATGGCTCAGTATTGTGCCCGAAACCAGTATTCAATCAATCGGGCCAAGGAAAAGGAAATGTCTTCTTGCTCCTTAATGTTTACTAACGTTGTGGGAACATGGGAAGAAGTGAGGCAGTTACAGGATGAAGCAGGAGATGAAGAAATGAAACAGTGGGTAAAAGCATGTTGTGCACCAAGGGAGAAAGATCATGTGTGGGTCTATCGGGATGGAAGACCAGTAATGCCTGATAGCATGATGTCAACCATGGCACGGATGTATCATGGCCAAGGACATCTAGGGAGAGATGCCATGATAAGGGCCTTTAAGCAGACCTGGTACAATGCAAAATTCAGGTTGATAGCAGAGAGTCTCTGTCAAAGATGCCTGATATGTCAGCAGTACAATCCTGGAAGGAAAACAGTGGTGAGCCTATGCACAATAGGCCGAGAGGGAGGACATTTCACCAGAATGCAAATAGATTTCATTGAAATGCCCCCTTGTAACAGGTTGAGGTATGTTCTGGTGATAGTCTGTCTGTTCTCCAGGTGGGTGGAGGCATTCCCTTTTTTTTTTTTTATTGCAACCATTAGAAATTACATTCCAAATTCATTCCTATTGTGGACTTAGAAATTTAACTTAAACAGTGGTCACATATAACAGATTTAAGTATAAAATATCTACATTTTAGAAAAAACAATCCGATGGACATATATAAATATAACTAAGCATATTTCAATTATATAGTTCTAATATTATTCCTCCAGGTCTCAATCGGTTTCCAAATCATATTACCTAGGGCTCTCGCCTTTTTACCTTTACAGGCAAAAATAGCCTTCTCCTGGTTATACATACCCAGCAGCCTAGCTAACCAGACCTGGAAATTGGGGGGGTCTGTATCCTTCCAGCGGGCTGTTAAAATTATCCTATCAACCGCAGTCCCCAAGAAAAGACAAATTTCCTCTCTCTTTGTATGTCCAAGTGTGTTATCATAGCCCAGCATATATAGAGTGGGGGATTCAGCTATTGAGTGCCCGAACACGTCCCGCCAAAAACCAGCTATCGAGTCTCTCAGAGCAGCAAGTTTACTACACTCATACAGCATGTGGAGTAAATGTGCCCCACTTTTTCCACATCTCGGGCATTCTGAATTTGCCCTTTTCCCCAGGAGTAGAGCTTAGATGGTGTAAAATAAAGATTGTATATGGTCTTATATAACTGAGCTTTCAAATTAGATGAAACAAATACTTTCATGGAGAGGAATAGGGACATATCAATGTCCACGTTGGGGTTGTTCAGATTGCTTGACCATCTCTTTTCCGTATTTTTCAGGTCATCCTGCTGGTTTTGGATTAGGATTCCATAAACAGTACCAATCCGAGTTGTAGATTTGGCCATGCATTCGAATATGGGAATATTATTCAGAAAAAAATCAGCACTCTTTAAATTTAAGATTGTATTAATCTGGATAAATTTGAATATACTATTATCAGGAATGGAAAATTTGCTTTGCAACACTTGAAATCTATTAGTGTTACAAGGCAATAAAAAGTCCCCTATCGTTAGGACTCCCAAATATTCCCATCTTCTAGATATACTATCGTATATTTGTGTTGGTAAGACTGTAGAGTGCCACAGGGAAATATACTTATTATATTTAGGTATATTAAGATGATGCATTATTTTCCTCCAGATACCCCAGGCACTAGTTATAACCTTAAATTTGACTTTCTTGTAGTACGAGGGTTCCAACTGCTTTACCAGGAGTCCTTTAGCCTTATCTCCTATAAGCAGCTCATAAATTGAAGGTATATATTTATCCCCTATTTCTTCTTCAGGTATTTTAACGAAAAGTAGTATAGTCATCTGTTGGAGCATAGTGGCCCACAAGTAAAATCCCAGATTCGGAACTGACAAGCCCCCTCTCATAGCTGGTAAAGAGAGAAAGCGAATAGATCTCCTTATTTTCCCATAGCCCCAGACGAATCTAAATATCTGAGATTCCAGGGCCTTAATAATTTTGTCGTCAACTACTAGCGGAATTGCACGAAATAAATATAAGACCCTGGGTAGTATATTCATTTTAAGGAAATTCCCTCTTCCGATAATCTACCCTTTCTAAATCGTTCTTGATCTTTTGGTGAAGGGGATCATAATTTATTTTAATTATTTCCTCTATTTTAGAGGATATCCGGACTCCTAAGTATACTGCACTATCAACTCTTCTTAAGTCAACAAATTGGGTATTCTGAGTGCAGATGACCAATGTTTTATCTCTATTTAGAGAGTATCCAGAGAAGCGACCAAAAACGTGGGTATTCTGTTCAATTACCGATAAGGCCTCGGCAGGGTGAGTTGTTATTATCGCCACGTCATCGGCGTAATCCAAGATTTTGGTATCAAATGGGCCTATTGTAACCGGTTTAATTGCCTCTGTTTTTAATAATTTCAAAATTAGGGGGTTTATATAGAGGGCAAAAAGAATCGGAGAGCATGGGCATCCCTGGCGAGTCCCTCGAGATATCTCAAAGTACCCCTACTCAAGACCCATTACCAAAACCCTTGCCTTAGGTGTATAATACATAGCCTTGATGGATTTCATGAGACGGGGACCGATTTTATTTTGCTCTAGTACCACCCATAGAAATGCCCACGAAACCCTATCAAAAGCTTTCTCAGTGTCCAGAAGGATCATCGACATGCGGCCGCCCGAGACACCTACGGCCTCAAACAGAGCAATAGCACGGCGGATATGCCCGGAATGAAGCGGTGCTGCCACGGGGAGACCAGACGCTCGACGATCCCCCTGAGGCGATTAGCTAAGACCTTGGAATAGAGCTTCGAGTCAGTATTTATAAGAGAAATTGGGCGGTACGATGTAGCCAGATTGGGCGGTTTATCTTTTTTTGGAAAGACAACTATATTCGTTTCCGTCCATGAGCTAGGAGGAGTACCGCGGACCTGGATGCTTATAAATAGATCAAGAAGGAGCGGTGTTGTAATATTGCCGAGGATTTTATATAGCTCCAGTGGTATTTTATCTGGACCTGCGGCCTTGCCTGGAGCGAGCTCTGTAAGGGCCGTTTGTGCCTCCAACTGGGTTATATCTCTTTCTAGGTCTTGTCTGGTGACATCCTCTAATCCTAGATTATCCTCCTGCTCAGTTGCCCACCTAGCGAGTTCATCTTTAATTATTACCGGGTCCAACGTATCCTCGCTTTGATATAGTTTCTCATAATATTTTTTAAAAGCCTCTAGAATGGCCTCAGGTGTTTTGTGCTCTTGACCGTCTGCCTTAATATTAGCAATTAAACTCAGGGATTGTTTTTGACGAGTACGAAGAGCCAGTTGCTTACCGACCATCTCACCTGACTCATATATCTCGTTACGATGGGATTGGTAGATCTCTGCCGCTCTCTTGGTCAGCCTGTTATTAATCTCCATCTTAAGAATCGTCATTTCTATGAGAATCGGCCCTCCATCACGGCCTTGCATTATTATAGCGGTGTGTTTCTCCTCTTTTCCAGCTAGTTCTTGGAGAAATAATTCATTAGCTCTAGCAAGCTCCTTCCTCTTTCTGCCCACAAAGCTTATTGTTTCCCCGCAAATTGAGGCTTTAAAACAGTCCCAAACCACATCTCGCGGGGCGCTGTAGCGATTAGAGTCTATAAATCCCTGTGCCCATGCCTTAATATATTCTATATATTCATTATTAACTAATAATTTTCTGTCAAAGGACCAGCTTGACCGAGGTCTTAGAATATTAGTAGTCCTTATTGTGAGCACTAAGGGATTGTGGTCCGAGATAGTTTTCGAAAGTTTATTTATTTGTGTCTCATTAATCCGATTACTTGTCATCCAAATATAGTCGATACGGACATATTTATTATGTGGATATGAAAAATATGTATATCCCGGATCTTGATGATGTTTCATATCCCACACATCGGCTAAGCCTAGACTTTCCTTTAATTGTAGAATGGCTCTATATACCTTTGGTTTATATCCAACGTATTTAAATTGCTCATGATTGCATATTAACCCTTTCTGAGTGAGAGAAATGTTAAAATCTGCACAAAAAATTCATGTAGAGGGCCAGGATGCTAACTTTGGGCAAGATGGCGGCCGCCTGAGACCGCAGTGCAGTGGGCTCGGACCGGTGCTCATGGAAAACTTCTACTAGGTTGCTATGTGGGGAAATTGAACTTTAGGCTGCAATTACGTTAAGGATGAAATAATGCTGCACGAGGAGTCCGCTGAGAAAAACGGAATACCGAGTACGAGCCGGGTCTTGATACTGGCCTCAGTGATCGGCCTGTCTGTAGTTCGGTACCTATGCAGCATTAGTGAAAATCACAAGATCTACCATCAATCTTACCAGAGTGACGCGGGAGCTCAGCAGCAGCAGCGCAGCAGGATGGCTCCGAAAAATGCCTCAAAGAGTACAGCCACCGCGACCATGAAGGTAAAAGAGGCAAGAGTGACAAGGCTGGCTGCTCGAGATGTAATAGATACACCAGTGGCGGGTGCAACGGAGAAGATTCCATCTAAAGCTCTGAATGCGAGTGGCGCCACCCGGAAGAGCGGACTGACTGCCTCCTCTGTGATCGAGCTCCTACGCGGAACCCTGGCACGTCCTCTTCCGCATCGAGGTGAGCAGAGTAAGCCTTGCACTCGGGACGCGCTTAAGGCTGCCACAGCGAGCGCTGCAGTGATGGATCCAGAAACCGACAACAACGCTGGAGGAAATTCTTCTGCTGGAGATAGACAAATTCATACACATACACATACGGTGAGAGGAGGGGAAGATCCCAAGGACCCTGCAGGGGGGATTAGTTATGAGCCACAAGCACCTGCTAAGATTGAAATAAAAGGGAAAACCGATGGCAATCTCTCTTTAGCACTAACCTCGGACCCCAGGAGCGATGTTTCTCTGACAGCCCTCTCTATTCAAACAAATAGCCTAGGAGGCCCGCAACCAAACTAGGCTCTAGGATCCTTACCGAAAGGTCTGCAATCTGTGCAGCTCGGGTCTGAAAATCCGAGTGAGGCTGATACAGATACAGATAAGGATAGAGATAAGGATAAGGATAAAGAACCTAGCGATTTTTATTCTTTTTCTGATGAGTTGGGATGGTCAACCGATACTGCTTCTAATCTGTCTGAATCTAGTGACGATGAGATTAACATCAGCAAGGTCAGAACTGCTCAGAAGTTGGGACTCAAACACAGGAAAAGCCATCATGATTCAATAGATTTGGTTTGGGATTATACCCCTACTAGTGATCTTCCCCCCCCCAGGGGCCACTTCTATACAATTGCAGGGGCCTACCTCTGACCCTAATCAACATCAGGAGCAAGGTGCCTCTCAAGACACAATAGCACCAGCGCTAGAAACGGTTTTGTTAGCTATAGCCGCCCATAGGGAAGAGACCTCTCATGACGGCCGTAGGGCCCGAGCAGAGTTACGTAAGGTGCAGGGTGTGGTTCATAAGCTCTCAAGGAAAATAGGCTCCTTTAATGATCGAATGACTGAGATGGAGTCAAGATTACTGGTCAACGAAACGGAAACTGTAGTAAATCGCGATAAGACTGATGCGCATGATAAAGAACTCTCAGACATGATGTGGAAGCTCGAGGACATGGAAAATCGCCTACGGCGAAGCAACCTACGGGTCCTGGGAATTCCGGAAGGAGCGGAAGGGGGGGACACTCGCTCTTTCATGGTTAAACTATTTCAGGACTCCCTCCCAGAATTGTCAGCTTGGAAATGGGATACTGAGGTACAGCGTGCTCATCGGGTACCCCTCACTATGAGAAGTACGCCCAAACCCGGAGCATATCCAAGGGCAATATTGGTGTACTTTGGCAATTTTCTTTTAAGAGAGGCGATATGGGAAAAAGCTAGACCTGAGGCAAAAATAACTAGTGGCCATATAACTTATTTTGTACGTCCTGACTTTTGTCGCGCAACGGTTGAGCGGAGGTCTCCGCCAACTTATCAGACCATTTCAGGACAAAAAGCTTCAGGCATTTTTGAATAACCCGGCCTGTCTGAAAGTAATCAATGGTAATCAGACACAATTCTTCACCTCTGAGATTAAGGCCAAGGAATACCTGGATAGCCTTTAGGGGTGAAATTAATTTCTTTTTCTTTTTGCCAATTCTTGGTATCCCTTAAATTTCTCTCCTCTCCTTTGTATTACTCTGACACCACCTTTTTTTTTTGGGATGTGTCAAGGTTTGGAGTACATTTCAGGTGGGGGGGAAAAAGTTTGTTAAAGATATTCGGGCAAGGAGGTGTATAGATTTATTAGTGAGCACCGGCCATCTACTGCACGTCCATTATCACAGACTCTTATGGAGTCTATTTGCCCTAATTATGGGAAACTGGGGGGGGGGGGGACAGGGCAGATAGGCTAAGGGGTTAGGGAATGGTTTGGGATTCAGGGGGTGGGGAAGGGGGGAGAAAACATATAAAAAAGGCAACCGCAGTTGTAGAAATAAAAACAGAAGTAGAGATAGAAATGGAATTCATGAGATTATTATTGGTAAATTTGGTCACATGGTAAAATTTGGCGGGCTAATAAACACAATGGAGTATGGCTAGCTTAAAACTATGTTCGTGGAACATAGCGGGCCTCAATGATAAGGGGAAAAGGGATCGAATGTGGGGGGTGATCTCCCAAAATACGTTTGATATGATATGTCTCCAAGAGACACATATCCCTTGGGCAGAAAGAAATATATTGAGGGTTCCGGGGTTCGGTTTAATGGCAAGTACAACCCATACTACTAGAACAAGAGGAGTAGCTATTCTGGCAAAATCTTTTTTAGGACCGCCTATACGTAAGGCAGTTGACTCTATGGGTAGGTGGGTGATCATTGAGCTTAGAATAGGTATTACTATATGTTCTATTTATGCACCCAATCAGGATGATCCATCTTTCTTTTTTGATTTAGAACTGGAGTTAGCATCCTGGGTGGAGGCATTCCCAACAAGAAGAAATGATGGAATAACAGTGGCCAAGCTATTGTTAAGAGAATTCATCTCAAGGTTCGGGTTCCCAGTGACCATTGAATCAGACAGAGGAGGACACTTTTACAATGAAATCATGAGATTGATTTGTGAAGCATTGAGTGTACAACAAAAACTACATTGTGCCTATCGACCGGAGGCTTCTGGTGTGGTTGAACAAATGAATGGTACGATCAAAAACAGAATAGGGAAAATGTGTTTAGCCACAGGAATGAAATGGCCTGATGTCTTGCCTCTAGTCTTGATGACAATCAGATCTACTCCAGACAGAACTACAGGTTTGAGTCCCCACGAAATTATCATGGAACGGGCCATGAGACACGTGTTTGTTCCAGTCAACAAATTGATGACAATAACTGATGACATGATTTTGGATTACTGTAAAGGCCTGGCTGACGCAGTCCATTGTGTGTTTCACCAGGTTGGAGCGGATGCCACTACCCTTGAAAGAAAACCAGCCCATGACCTGAGCCCAGGGGACTGGGTGAGAATAAAAGTCCACAGAAGAAGGAATTGCTTGGTTCCAAGGTGGGGAAGGCCAAGGCAAGTTGTCCTGACCACAACAACTGCTGTGAAGTGTGCTGGACTGAAAAATTGGATACATGCAAGTCACACTTTGAGAGTTCCAAATCCAGCAGACAGCATTGGAAAATACTATTATGATGATTCGGAATCGAGTGCTGATTCAGACAACGAGAATTCAAAGACAAAAGAAAATCCCGAAAGGGGGGAGAAGGAGCAAAGACTAGCTCCAACTCCAAGAGGAGAAATCCTGAGGAAAAGATTGCAGATTTCGGATACAAGTTCAGATTCTGGAGACAAGCAAAACGCCAGTGGCGAACACAAAAAGAAGAAGAGAAAAGAAAAGAACGTTTCAACAGAAGTGACATTTACACCAGATGAAAGAGTAGGAGAAGTTCCACCTGAGAAAATTCTTGAAGGGGAAGAAGGGACAGAAATAGAGAGAGAGGGACAGATTTCTGTGGAAAACCCCCGAGGGGGTGTAGGGACATCCAACAATGAGTTAGGTGAAGGGACAAGCAGCAAGCAGAAAGATTGCGTGTCGGAGACCCGAGGAGGGACAGAAGTAGGGCAAACACAAGAGGTGGAAAAAGAAACTGTTGGAAAAGAAAAGCCAAACGAGACAGAATCTGAAGACAGTGAAAACGAAATACCAGAGGGTCGAGTTCTGAGAAAGAGAACTTGGATCGAGGAAAGAAACAGTAAAGAATGTACACTAAGAAGAAATGCTAAAGGAGACCTTTGGCCAAACAAAATAAAGAGACTGAGATATCGATTGACACGAGTTAAACCCTCAAAAGCTGAACAAGTGAACGAAGTGACAAGTCAGCTCAAAGAAAAAGAGGGAGAGACAGAGGTGTCTGAAGAAAACAAACGATCAAGAAAACCAAACCGGAAGTATAAGTCACCTGAATGGACATATGTGGCACTGCCTGAACAAGGAGAAGAGATAGATAGTCAAGGAAATCCAGAGGAGACTTTACTGAAAGTGGTGGAGAAAGAAGAAACAGCGGAAATCCTGAGAGTTATCCTATCCGATATTGGAGAAGAAGCAGAAATTCAGGAATTTCTGTATGTGGATGATGAGAAGGAAGTGAAAAACGATGAGATGCCAAACTGAGTAATTTCAAGAAGGTCTTTGTAGAAAATATAAAGGATTGAATAAGAAATCGAAGGACTGGAATAACCTGATAAGTGCTTAGCTCTTTCAGGGGAAAGAACAAGGAGTGGAGTAGAAGAGGCTAAGTCAAAAGACACGGTCAATTTAACAAGATGGCTAACATAGATGATAACAAGAGTAGATGCACCTTTATGAGAAGATGGTGTAAAATGTGTTGATGTTGTACAAGATTATTAATGCTTCTTTGGAGCGTACTCGCTCTATTGATCTCTTTCAAGGTAACTTTAGATACACTAGAAGGGCATACAGAGAATAGGACTAACATAGTGAAGAGTTCACAAAAGGTAGTTCCATTTAAAACAAGCACTGAACATATACACAAGGATAGGTCTATAACTGATTTTTCTAGCAATGTGTTTTCAAAATTATTGTATGGATATGTAAAAACAATGGACGTAAGGGATAGCTACGTATGTATGCAGTTGCCTGCCTCTGTTTCAGAAGGAGTGACTTATCATCACCTCCCAGCAACTTATGGAATAACATGTAGTGTTTTAACAAGTATATTTTATCAAGTAGGGAAATTAGAATATAATCTGTCAAATATAGATAACATTCTTGGACAATTGCCCATGAATAATGAATTGAATCCTGCTAAAACTGCTAATGTATTAGGTGAGATTTTTATAGAAACTAAAGAACTAACCTTAGAATATATTTTTAGAAACAATTTAACGTGCAGTTTGAAGAAAGAAGAGAAAACATTTTTAGATATGGTTGAAGAATAGAGATCAAGAATGCATAAAAAGGCAGAAGGACATGGATTAAGGAAAAATGCTTGGGACATAAACGGAAAAAAGGAGCTGAAAAATGAAGCTAGTCCAACAATAGCTATAGATACACCACAGAAAGGCAAATTATGTATTATGAGGGAAAGATCCCAATATGATTATTATTATATAGGCACTAGTGAGTGTCATGATACATATTTTATTGCATCCGGATGGGGATTTAGAGGCGGAGAGGATCCAGTCTTTCCTGGATTGTACTACATTTGTGGGAACAAGGCTTATTACAGGTTGCCTGACCATTGGTATGGCACATGTTATGTTGGCCTGGTCTTTCCAAAGATCTTTCACATGGATAGAGTAGAAAATAATGGACAAAATAACCTATTAATGCGTAGTAGAAGAGAAACTTGGTTAGAAATTGTAGGTGACATTTTTGGAGCCTTGATACCAGCAGTGGGAATATCTTTGAATGCAAATAATATTCGGAAATTGTCAACAATAGTGGATTGCCTGTCAACAAGCACCGCTGGAGGATTTCTTTTGGTAAACACCAAAATGGTTGCTATGCGTGCTATGATAATGCAAAATCGACTTGCCCTTGATAACTTATTGGCGAAAGAGGGTGGAGTCTGTGGAATGCTGAAAGTTCAACATTGTTGTACTTACATTCCTGATGAAAGCAAAGATCTAAAGGTTTATATCAAAAATATTACAGAATTGCATGATGAAATAGTACCACTGGAGGTTGAAAGTATCTGGACTAAAATTAGTAATAAGATGGCTACTATTAAGAATTTCTTAGGTAAATTAGGTAGTACTATATCAGGGAAAATATTATTACCATTAACGTGTGTAATTTTCATATTATTAATACTTAGACTAGGATGTATGTGTTGCAGACATAAAAGAAATAAAAAGAAAATTAGACGAGAAATTATCAAAAAGAAGGAAAAGAAACAAGAAAGAGATTTTGAAGAAATAGAATTGGAAGAATGGAAGGAGAGTATGTATGACAAAACAAAAAGAGAAGATGAAGGGGAAACAGAATTATAATTGAGCAAGAAAACATTTGAATTTCCGTAAAAGGGGAAAATAAATGGATTTTTGTGGGTTTGTGGGTTTTGTTTTATGGTGATAAAATCACCAAAGGGGGGATTGATGGAGCGGGTAAAATGTTTTCCTTTTATGTACCCAATCCATTTATGTATGTTTGTATTAAAACGATTAATAATTAATCATAATAATTAACAGTTTGTTGTATGGAAAACTAATCAACCTTAATAACCGAGAGAATAGACGTGGGATTGCTTTGCATGGCTAAAATAATATGTAAACTAAGTTTTTTATGCATATTAATAGGATAAACGTTGCTTATGTGATGTTATCGTAAATTGTGCTTAAATAAACGAGTATTAATGGCTTTGAACGTTGCATATGGCTAGATAAATGCACACACATATGGGTATTAGCAAGGGAAATAACACTGTTTAACCAATGTTTGCGGATTATTTTCCTCATCCGATTTGAGTCAGGTGTGTATGTGGTGACACAGGTGATGGTCTTGTCAGGTTCCCTGATCCTGTCTGTCAACAGGTTTTCACGGATGTTGTTCAGAGCCCTTTTACACACTATGTAAACAACCTGTTGGGGATACTCCCTCTGGAATAGGTCTTTTTTCAGTGTGCGTGACTCATTTTTGTAGTCAGTTAAAGTGCTATAGTTCCTTCTGATGCGTAGGAACTGCCCAAAGGGTATGTTCTGTCTCAAGGCCCTTGGATGGTGACTGCTGAATAGTAGGAGGCTGTTCCTATCAGTTGGCTTGCGATAGAGGGTGGTGGAGATTTTATCTCCATCTTTTCTGATCAGTAAATCAAGAAAAGGAATCTCAATGGCTGAGATGGTACTGGTAAACCTAAGGAAAGGGTTCAAGGTGTTGATCCATGCGCAAAATTTATTGCATTTCGTGCGTTCGCCTTTCCAAAGAATCAATATATCGTCGATAAATCTTTTCCACATGAGCACATTAGTCATGTACGGGTTACCAGGGTTATAGATCTCTCTTTCCTCGAACGCTGCCATGTACATGCATGCCAGGCTCGGCGCAAATGTGCTGCCCATCGAGGTGCCCTGCGTTTGATGGTAGAGTTCGGTGTTATATTGGAAGAAATTTTCTGTTAGCGCCAAGGTAGCACATTCCAATATGAAGGCCACTGGTGTAGGTGAGTTCCACTCACTATTGGTCAGTGCATCTTCAATCACTTCAAGGGTGGCTCTTTGGGGGATGTTGGTGTAAAGGGCTTCTACATTCAATGTGACCAAAAGGTCTATGGATGCTGGTTGCGGAGTGTCCTCAAGAAGACGTAGGACATCTGTAGTGTCTCTCATGAAAGAGGGAGTCGCCCTAACCAGTGGTTGAAGTGGTCAACAAATTTGGAGAGAGGTTCTAAAATGGATCCAATCCCTGACACAATGGGGCGTCCAGGGACCGGGGTAACCATTTTGTGTATCTTAGGGACACAATCGAAATAAGGGGTGACGGGTTCTTTGACAATCTGGAATTCGGCTTCCTTCTTAGTGAGCCACCCTTGTGTTTCAGCAGAGAAAACCATAGCAGAAATAGTTCTATTCAATCTCGAAGTGGGGTCTTCTCTTATAGGAGTGTAGTATCTCCTATTACTCAGCTGCTTACGGCACTCAATGCCATAGTCCACTGTGGACATGATTACTGTTGCCCCACCTTTGTCTGCCTGTTTGATGGTTATGCTTTCATCGTTTGCTAAGCCATTGATGGCAGTAGCTTTGTTACAGGACAAGTTATGGAATGGAGCAGAGGTCGTTGAACTGTTAAGATCCTTTAGCACTGCTTGTTCGAAGGTCAGCACTTCATTAGGAACCATGCTGCTATTTGGTGTGAAGGTAGAAGGTCTGTGTAAACCGGAGTCATTAGTGGTAGGTGGCGTTTGCTCTTGGAAGAAGGCTTGAAGGCAAATTTTGCGAAAGATGCCATGTACTTCGCATATGTCTCTAAAGTTGTCATTTTGGGGTGTTGGAACATAACCTAAACCTTTCTGAAGGACCTTCTCTTCTATGGGTGAAAGAGATGTTGAGGAGAGATTTATGATTAATTTTTCTTCCCCCTAGTCTCTACTGCTCGTGCTGGCTGGTCCTGCCATTGTACTCTCTTTTGACCTCTTCTGCGCCCTCTTCCTCTGCCCCAGCCTCTGACTAAAAAAGGTGGTTCAACCCCGGGTTGGAAGAAGGGCGGTGGGCCTTGTTGGTACATGGGGTATTGCCAGTACGGTGGTCCCTGGTAAGGAGGTATGTTGTATGGGGGATAAAGTGGGTGTTGGAAAGGTTGTTTTTTTCTGTTATTCCAGCTGCCCATACTGGAGTCACTGTTAGATGATGAACCCCTGCGTGATTAGGTGGAGCCCTCATCAGATGAGTACCCTGTAGCTGTAGCAGTGTAATCTGCTTTGAGATACGGATAGATCTTCTCCGTAGAGAATTTCTGGATATCCTTCTGGAGTTTTGAAATCTTTTGTTTCATCAGGTATTCGCGATTGTCTGCTATCTCAGCATTTATCTCAGCTAGCTTGCTCCTGAATGCTGTTTTTTGGACAATGACCTTGATTGCCCCTGCTGCTGTCTGTATTCTGATCAGTAAGGCATCGGCGATTCTCTTTGCTGTGTTGGTTATGAGAATCAACCAGTCCCTAGTGCATTTCCATGCTACTAGGGACCATTCTTTTTTGAAGATGGCGTCCTCCAGAAACAGACGCAGAACATTGTTGACAATCAAGCCATTCGGGGCACTGTTGGCTCTGAGATATTCCGTCATCATTGCCCCATGTAAAGTTACTTTAAGCCATTCGTGTTTCATGTTGGCTAATGTGATCCAGTCTTCTGACTGGCTACCAGAGGCTACGCTGCCATCAGGCCCCAGTAGTGATGGTGCTCTCAGAATCTCTGCTGCTTGTCTACCCAAAATTATACATCTTGCCCCTGGTATTAAAAGTATTGATTTGGTTGACATCTTTAATGAGATAATTGAAACAAGACATTTCCTTGTGGGGTGGAAGAAAGCTTCTATTCTTCCTCTCCTCAAGAAGCCCAGTCTGAATACATAAGAGCCCAACAGCTATAAGCCTATCTCCAGGCAACCTTTTCCTTCCAAAATACTTGAAAAGGCAGCAAACCTTGAACTTGCCTCTTTCATTGACGCCAACATGCTTTTGGATGGACTCCACACAATTCGGCTGTAGAGAGGCTTATAGCCCAGAGCCCACTCTGATTGTCTTTGCGGAAAAGTTGAGATCCATACTTGACAAGGGTGGCAAGGCTGCTCTTGCCTTGTTGGATCTCTCAGTGTCTTTTGATAGGCCAATCACATCCTTTTGTTTGACCGTCTTTTTCGAGCTTAGCATTAGGGGATGAGCCCATACCCTTCTGAGTTCTTCTCTCTCAGACAGGGAACAATTTGTAGCTTGGGTAAATTTGTTTCTGATGTTAAGCTGCCATGTGGGGGGCCTCAGGGCTCTTCTTTGAGCCCTACTCTACTCAATCTGTATGTCACTCACCTGGTCAGGCTCATTAAATAATTCCACTGCATCATATGCCAACGACATGGTCTTGGTATCCAGTAACTCAGATGAAATAGTAATGAAGCCGGAGTCCCCGTCCCGCACCACTGTCTTCAGATGCGAGACCCAGGCATCCCCACTCAACGTTAGGCCAAGTGAGGACACCGTTTGAGATAGACCTGCTCACCCCCTTAGTAGCTTGGCACGAGCAGCCAGGCCTATCTCCAAGGCACGAGTGTACAGTATGTGCAACCACACCCACTGCAACCCACTGGTGACACCACAAATGGACTCCACATGAGTTTGATAAAACGAGTATAAGCTTTATATAAAAAGATATACGATCAGACCACACAATACAAAAATCAACATATAATAAAGGGTAATATTCGTTCCGACTGGCTGGTAGGTTTAAATCCCAACCACCGCTTTCAAAATGCGATGTTGGTCGTAATGCTAGAATCACACACGTTACAATGGACAGACAATAGTGCACTTCGTAACGATACAATCCTGTGCTGAGCAAAGGAGAAATAATACAATGCGTAACGATACACCCCCGTTCCTTGCAATAGGAGAAATAATGCAATGCGTACCGCTACAATCATGTACTGCGCAATGAAGGAATAATGCAATGCGTCACACCCCAATCACGTACTTTGCAATGAAGAAATGAAGAAATAATGCAATGCGCGCCGCCACAATCATGTACTTTGCAATTAAGGAATAATGCAATGCGTAGCTACAATCATGTACTTTGCAATGAAGAAATAATGCAATGCGGGCCGCTGCAATCCTGTACTTTGCAATGGAGAAATAATGCAATGCGTAGCTCTACAATCGTGTACTTCATTATGTAGAAATAATGTCAGGCATCATAAGACAGTCCAGCAGTTCGTTAGCAGCAATAATTGGCAAAATGTATTACGACAATCAGCCTCTTCGATAACAGTTGCCCCCCCACACGCATCAACGATGACATAAAGTGCAGCTTCTCACTATGGCCCCAGTACTGCCACTCTGTTGGTCAGTACGGGCCCCACTCTGAGCCGAAGCAAAGGCTCACATTGCCAGAAGGTCTAAGAGGCAGAGAGTCCCCGCACCTCACCCATGTAGTGATCCACATTACCTGGGGGAGAAACCCCACTCACCTCTCCTCTCCTCCTTCAGCGAACCAGGCCTTCCATGCAGGACTTTATCAATAGGCCTCAGCAGCTCGGCCTGGCACCTCAGCTCCTCCGGAGCTGCCGGTCCAGGCTGCGACTGTTAGGAAGGTCTCAAGTGGCTGCAGGGCACACGTACCCCACGCCTCTGGATTACGTTACTCCGGTTGTACGTTCACCACAGCAACCTCCGGGTCTCCTCTGTCACGATACCACGCACACAACGCTGATGGGACTTCAAGTCGACTCTGAGTGCATGTTCACCAGGCACTCCTTCCTGTGGTCTCAGTTGGCACCAAGACACGCACACCGCGCTGCAGAGACTCACTTTCTTCCGGTGCACACAATGATCAGCCGATCAACTCCACAGTCCCAGGTTGCACCAGAGCATGCACACTGCTTCACTGAGACTTACTCCAACTCCGGGGCCCCGGTATCCAGGCGCTCTTCACCAACGCCTTCGGCAGCACCACTACGCGTTCACCGTGTCCGAGTCTCACTTCTCCTCCGGTGCACTCGATGACCAGGCGCTCTTCACCAGCGCCTCCGGTGCACTCCAACACGCACCCTGCGCGTCTAAGACTCACTCCACTTTCGATGCACACGTTGACCAGGCGCTCTTCACCAATGCCTCCTGTGCACCATGACACGCACCCAGAGTGTCCGAGACTCACTTCACCTCCAATGCACACGCCGACCAGGCGCTCCTCACCAGCGCCTGCGGTGCACCACGACACGCACCCTGCCCGTCCGAGTCTCACTTCACCACCAATGCACATGCCGACCAGGCGCTCTTCACCAATGCCTGCGGTGCACCACAACACGCTCCCAGCGCGTCCGAGACTGGCTTCACCTTCGATGCACACGTTGACCAGGCACTCTTCACCATCACCCCCTGTGAACCACAACATGCCCCCAGCGCGTCCGAGTCTCGCTTCTCCTCCGTGTGTCCAAGATCACAGGGCACACCTTCTGAGGGTCTCAAGCTGCCACAACACGCGCCCACCACGTTGCTCGAAACCTCTCCGGAAATGTTTATGTTCCAAACAGGGAGTCAGCTCACCTCGGGCCCTTGGGGTTACAAGACACAGCACAAAGCACAGTCTTCTTCAAGTAGGGGTACCCAGCACAGACAGCACAGTCCCAACAGCCTCTTCCTTGGTTAAAACAGCAAACTGCACACCAGCCCTAGATCACGAAGCAAGGGTTGGTCCTTCCCAGCAGTCTCTTCAGTTGTTCCTTCCTTAGCAGAGGTTCCTCTTGACTACGAAATGGGTCTAAGAATTTTTACAAAATGGAAGGTGCACTCAAATAACAAAGTCCAGATCGATATATATTCCCAAAAATTTCTTGGTCTTCTTATTTATTAAAGAAAGTGGACAGCCAACCCGTTTCGTTCCTATAACACAGGAACTTCTTCAGGGCTGTAATCAATATATAGAACAACATGTATTAACAACAACATATATACTTACAATACATTTACAACACAACATATAAAAATGACTGGAATTACCACATTGAAATCAAATCCGAAAATAACAAGACCAACCTAACAGACAAAATATATATACACACATATCAATATGTTAAAATTCTATATACATAGAATCTTTCTGATCTGAAATCTTCTATCCCAAAAAAAGAAAAGAAAAACAAATTATATATAATAACTATATATATCAAAATAATGACTCGAGGAGAAAGAGAGAAAGAAGAGGAGCAGATAAAAGAAAATATCTCAAAGTCACAAATGCAATTACTAATATTAAAAGATAAAGAAAAAGAAAGAGCAGGTCCATTTTATGTGTACCAAAGTCAAATAGAAGTCTAACCACAAACTATGAATGAATAAAGGCAGACAGAGTAAAAAACAAGAGAAAAAGTGTGAAAAAAGCTCACCATGGAGTTGGTTACATGAAAATAAGCTCATTCCATAGTCGTTGAGTCAGAGACTTCCCAGATCACAGTAACGTATCGCACATTTAGTGTATAGCAACACGTCTGAAACACAAATGTAAGAAACCCAATAGCATCATGCGCGCACAAAGAGCCGATGGCATCATGAGTAAAACGTAAAATGCACAGCAGTAGTATGTGATTAAAAAATCTGAAAACACCTTGCGATACACTCACCTTCAAACATAAAGGTAAAGGCGATATAACTTGACGGTATTAAATAATGTATTGCAACCAGTGTTTGCTCATAATGATAAGAAATCCATTGTTGGACCAAATTATCTGAGGAAAAAGAGAAAGTATTCTCACCACAACTATTTATCAATGTAATGCAAATAAAAATATATTATTAAATCATCAGAGACCAGAGTGTCATGTCTTTTAATTTAAGAAGGTGAATGTAAATGTGCATGTTAACACATAACTATTCCTCAAGGCATTACCGACGAAAATATTAGTTAATAAAAGGCAGAAGGTAACCTGTCTAGAGATTAAACAGTGTGTAGTTATTGTACGTTTATTAACAATGTCATAATGCCAAGGTAGCAGAGTCCTCAAAAGAGTTCTCCTCCACCATTTTCCAAATAAAAGCCACTACATAAATTGGTGCCAGCCGAGGGTCCCCATGTAGCGAACAAACCCGTGCACATGTATTAACAAACCCCACAGTACAGGGAGACCGCTTCGGGAAAAAGCAACATAGCGCATAATCAAAGGAAAAACAAACAATCCCCATAAATCATAATTCAGAGACAGTCACATTCAATACAAAACGACGCTATCATAAGGCAAATATGTCATTAGTAACCACACAAAAAACCACGTATCACGAATATGAACAATCGTATCTGTGGATCGTCCATCATCTAGAGACAGATTGAACAAGGAAAGTATTGCACATAATTGGAGCGACATAGAAGGATCCCCACTTATCCTACGTCAAAGGACCATAGCGTTTAGTACAGTAACGCCCCCGTTACCACAGATAAGATCCAGCTGACCGGACTCACCTTTAAGTTCAGCAAATATCCGACGGCATGGTAACCGGCAATGACGCAACACAGCAAACGGACCCGCATTTTTAGGTCGGTTTAAATATACCGGCCAAACGTGACCCTGCGTGGCCATAGAGCAGTGATATCAAAATAGTAGAGGGACAAGACCGACATGACTAACGACGTGGCCATCTTGGAAAGGGCATTCATGGTCGACAGTCCTATAGAAGTCCAACAGTATTCCTCCCTATAAGAGCACAAACATTATATACGTAAACAGAGTAAACAACATAATAATCAATAACCCATAAATCAATTTGACAAAATGAGCATAATGATTATCATAACGCAATGTTTGCAACAAAAAGAAACAAAGAATATCATAGAGAACCGTGCGGCCATCTTGAAATGGTGCTTATATAAACAGCGGAATCATCTGTTGAATTAGTTTAAAAAAGCAAAGAGATATACAAACTGTACAGGTAAATCACCCATACCAGTAAGTCGATTCCATAGGTTGAATAACCAAGTAAAAGGGGGCCATAATAATTACAGAGCCATCTTTGTTTAAAATGTATGAAAGAAAGCCAAGTGGGCATCCAACAAGTCCGTGTAACCATCACATAATATTCATAAAGAATCGCCGCAAGGTAACAGGCTACTGTGTGAGGCTAGAGACATCATGGCATAGTAACCACACAAAACCACAGAACGAAAAAAGAGTTGTTTGAAGAACAAATAAAATAGCCCGTATGGTATGTAGACTGCATCTGCGCCAACATATAGTGAGTATATAAAACGCACTATATTAGACAACATGGGCACTCAAAAAATGGACACTTAAAAAACTGGAAGGAGGACCATCCGTGAAAAAAGAAGAGAGGAGAGAGAAAGGAAAAGAGGCAGAGGAGAAAGAAACAAGAGAGAAAGAACAGACAATCATTTGTCATATATCAATATGTGTACTATACCATTGTTTTGGACACATAATCATGGAGTTATAAAGTGTCTACATCGAGGAAGTTAACAATATATACAATGCATACAGAACCCTATTAGATCCAATCAGACAATATCTTCTTGATATAAAGCAAGCAAGTTACATCCTAGTCAATTTGGGGGACAGCACTAACCTAGGAAGTAATGTAATTCCTTGTCAGTATTATGACCTACGTCAGTAGCCCTCAATCTGCAGATCCACTTTGCCTCCTTTTGTCTGACCAGAAGTTCCCTATTGCCCCCTCGGTTGTTGATAGGGACATGGTCTATTCCATGAAACCAGAACATGTCATTATTAGGGTGTGTTAGCCTATAGTGTTCGCTCAAGGGATATCTCCGATCTCTGTTTACAATAGCCCTACGATGCTCCTGTATTCGAATTTTTAAAGGGCGGGTTGTACTCCCTACGTAAATGATGTCGCAATTGCAATCTATTACGTAGATAACGTGAGTAGTGTTGCAATTAATAAAATGCATGACATCATACTTAACACCAGTATTGTAGCAAAAGTTTAGAGTTTTATTCTTCCCATGTGGACACATGTTACACGTTCCACAGGTGAAAAAACCTTTGGGTTTAGTGGGCAACCACGTTTCCCTTGGATTAGTAACATAACTGGGACATAAGAAATTCCGCAGTGATCTACCTCTTCTGTATGTTATAGATGGAGCATTAGTGAGGCAACTCTTTAAGGATGGTATATCTCCAAGGAGGCTCCAGTTTTTCTTTAAAATGTTAAAGATCTTGGAGCTATTTACATTGTACTGTGTAATAAACCTAACTGGAGTTTCGTTGGACGTATCCCTTTTGTGTGATGGTCGCAAAGTATCTTCTCTAGTACGACATTTAACTTTCTCAATGGCTTTATCCACAACTTCTCTAGTGTATCCCCTCTGCAAAAATCTGGTTCTTGATTCTGAGATGTTGTCAAGGTATGTGTCATCATCGCTACAGTTCCTTCGTATTCTTATCATCTCCCCGTAGGGGATGTTGTTAACAACAGACCGAGCATGAGCACTATCAGCATGAAGGATCCCGTTACAAGCTGTGTCTTTTCTGTGAAGGGTGCTGTGTATTCTCCCATCTTTCACAAAGAATTTTATGTCCAGAAAATCAATACTATCTTTACCGAATGCCATCGTGAATTTGACATTGTATTGATTATCATTCAGATATGTTAGGTATTCCTTCAACTCTTCCACAGACCCCGACCAGAGGCAGATCACATCGTCGATGTACCTCCCCCAGAACACAATATAAACCGTCCAGGGGGAGGCACCTCTGCCCCAGGCATGCTCCCTCTCGAACCACCCCATAAAGAGGCAGGCATACGAGGGAGCAAACCTGGAGCCCATCGCAGTACCAAGGATTTGCTGGAACCAGCATCTGTCAAAGAGGAAAAAGTTATTACAAAGAATAATATCAATCATCTCCATAATCATCTCATTAAAGGAGAACTGATCAGCATTCTCTTTATCCAAAAAGGACTGAATTGCCAAAAGCCCAAGATCTTTGCGAATACAAGTGTATAGGCTTTCTACATCAAATGTAACGAAGAGTAGTTCTTCCGACCATTCAAAATCTTTAAATTTAACCAGAATATCCTTACTGTCCCGGATATATGACGGGAGGTTAACAACATATTTTTGCAGTCTCAGGTCAACAAATTCTGATAGCCTCTCGGTGGGTGAGCCCACCCCCGAAATAATAGGACGACCAGGTGGAAATGCATTGGGTTTATGTATTTTTGGAAGGATGTATATGCATGGAAAGTTGGGACAATCCACTCTAAGATATCTAAATTCATTTTCTGTGAGTAGCATAACATCCTTCCATTCACTCAATTTGATGTTAATCATGGTGGTCAATTTTTCAATCGGGTTTCCCACAACTCTCTTATAGCAGGAATCATTGCTAACTTGGCGGTAGATCTCATTCATATAATCATCATGGTTCATAATCACAACATTACCGCCCTTATCAGCCTCCCTGATGACAAGAAATAAGTGATATTCATGTTCAAAACTTTTCATGTAATGATGCACAATCTGGTGAAAATTTTTTGGAAATTGTTAATTTGTCTAATAAAATCTTTGACAAGGATGAATTGGCGGTGCTACGTAGGGGTTTGAACTTTTGTCCCACCCAAAGTGGTGATATGACCAATGTACACATAGATCTATTTAAGTTTGTTAGAATCCTCATATTAAAAGATCATTTTTCTCACATCTTTCCCCAGAATCCTGAGCCTTCTGTTTCTTCTCGACCTATGACATACACGGTCGCAGATATAATGGACATCCATTGTCTTATGACACTTGATGACAATGAGGAATGCGATATGCTTTCTTTAATTAATGACTTGGATATACCACAGAACTATGCATTAGATAGTGGTTTAAAACCTAAATCCAAATTCACACCAGTCATGAACTATCACCGTAATATAGATGTTTTTTATGAGAAAGTAAGTGAGGATTTGTACAATATGGAGACCACCAAAAAATTCACCCCTTGGGTTAATCACAACACTACTGCACAAGAGAGAAAAGCCCTCGATCGTTTAAAACATGACAAGAGTATTGTCATCAGGGAGGCTGATAAGGGCGGTAATGTTGTGATTATGAACCATGATGATTATATGAATGAGATCTACCGCCAAGTTAGCAATGATTCCTGCTATAAGAGAGTTGTGGGAAACCCGATTGAAAAATTGACCACCATGATTAACATCAAATTGAGTGAATGGAAGGATGTTATGCTACTCACAGAAAATGAATTTAGATATCTTAGAGTGGATTGTCCCAACTTTCCATGCATATACATCCTTCCAAAAATACATAAACCCAATGCATTTCCACCTGGTCGTCCTATTATTTCGGGGGTGGGCTCACCCACCGAGAGGCTATCAGAATTTGTTGACCTGAGACTGCAAAAATATGTTGTTAACCTCCCATCATATATCCGGGACAGTAAGGATATTCTGGTTAAATTTAAAGATTTTGAATGGTCGGAAGAACTACTCTTCGTTACATTTGATGTAGAAAGCCTATACACTTGTATTCGCAAAGATCTTGGGCTTTCGGCAATTCAGTCCTTTTTGGATAAAGAGAATGCTGATCAGTTCTCCTTTAATGAGATGATTATGGAGATGATTGATATTATTCTTTGTAATAACTTTTTCCTCTTTGACAGATGCTGGTTCCAGCAAATACTTGGTACTGCGATGGACTCCAGGTTTGCTCCCTCGTACGCCTGCCTCTTTATGGGGTGCTTCGAGAGGGAGCATGCCTGGGGCAGAGGTGCCTCCCCCTGGACGGATTATATTGTGTTCTGGGGGAGGTACATCGACGATGTGATCTGCCTCTGGTCGGGGTCTGTGGAAGAGTTGAAGGAATACCTAACATATCTGAATGATAATCAATACAATGTCAAATTCACGATGGCATTCGGTAAAGATAGTATTGATTTTCCAGACATAAAATTCTTTGTGAAAGATGGGAGAATACACAGCACCCTTCACAGAAAAGACACAGCTTGTAACGGGATCCTTCATGCTGATAGTGCTCATGCTCGGTCTGTTGTTAACAACATCCCCTACGGGGAGAAGATAAGAATACGAAGGAACTGTAGCGATGATGACACATACCTTGACAACATCTCAGAATCAAGAACCAGATTTTTGCAGAGGGGATACACTAGAGAAGTTGTGGATAAAGCCATTGAGAAAGTTAAATGTCGTACTAGAGAAGATACTTTGCGACCATCACACAAAAGGGATACGTCCAACGAAACTCCAGTTAGGTTTATTACACAGTACAATGTAAATAGCTCCAAGATCTTTAACATTTTAAAGAAAAACTGGAGCCCCCTTGGAGATATACCATCCTTAAAGAGTTGCCTCACTAATGCTCCATCTATAACATACAGAAGAGGTAGATCACTGCAGAATTTCTTATGTCCCAGTTATGTTACTAATCCAAGGGAAACGTGGTTGCCCACTAAACCCAAAGGTTTTTTCACCTGTGGAACGTGTAACATGTGTCCACATGGGAAGAATAAAACTCTAAACTTTTGCTACAATGCTGGTGTTAAGTATGATGTCATGAATTTTATTAATTGCAACACTACTCACGTTATCTACGTAATAGGTTGCAATTGCGACATCATTTACGAAGGGAGTACAACCCGCCCTTTAAAAATTTGAATACAGGAGCATCGTAGGGCTATTGTAAACAAAGATCGGAGATATCCCTTGAGCGAACACTATAGGCTAACACACCCTAATAATGACATGTTCTGGTTTCATGGAATAGACCATGTCCCTATCAACAACCGAGGGGGAAATAGGGAGCTTCTGGTCAGACAAAAGGAGGCAAAGTGGATCTGCAGATTGAGGGCTACTGACGTAGGTCATAATACTGACAAGGAATTACATTACTTCCTAGGTTAGTGCTGTCCCCCAAAATGACTAGGATGTAATTTGCTTGCTTTATATCAAGAAGATATTGTCTGATTGGATCTAATAGGGTTCTGTATGCATTGTATATATTGTTAACTTCCTCGATGTAGACACTTTATAACTCCATGATTATGTGTCCAAAACAATGGTATAGTACACATATTGATATATGACAAATGATTGTCTGTTCTTTCTCTCTTGTTTCTTTCTCCTCTGCCTCTTTTCCTTTCTCTCTTCTCTCTTCTTTTATCATGGATGGTCCTCCTTCCAGTTTTTTAAGTGTCCATTTTTTGAGTGCCCATGTTGTCTAATATAGTGCGTTTTATATACTCACTATATGTTGGCGCAGATGCAGTCTACATACCATACGGGCTATTTTATTTGTTCTTCAAACAACTCTTTTTTCGTTCTGTGGTTTTGTGTGGTTAATATGCCATGATGTCTCTAGCCTCACACAGTAGCCTGTTACCTTGCGGCGATTCTTTATGTATATTATGTGATGGTTACACGGACTTGTTGGATGCCAACTTGGCTTTCTTTAATACATTTTAAACAAAGATGGCTCTGTAATTATTATGGCCCCCTTTTACTTGGTTATTCCACCTATGGAATCGACTTACTGGTATGGGTGATTTACCTGTACAGTTTGTATATCTCTTTGCTTTTTTAAACTAATTCAACAGATGATTCCGCTGTTTATATAAGCACCATTTCAAGATGGCCGCACGGTTCGCTATGATATTCTTTGTTTCGTTTTGTTGCAAACATTGCGTTATGATAATCATTATACTCATTTTGTCAAATTGATATATGGGTTATTGATTATTATGTTGTTTACTCTGTTTACGTATATAATGTTTGTGCTCTTATAGGGAGGAATACTGTTAGACTTCTATAGGACTGTCGACCATGAATGCCCTTTCCAAGATGGCCGCGTCGTTAGTCATGTCAGTCTTGTCCATCTACTATTTTGATATCACTGCTCTATGGCCACGCAGGGTCACGTTTGGCCGGTATATTTAAACCGACCTAAAAATGCGGGTCCGTTTGCTGTGTTGCGTCATTGCCGGTTACCATGCCGTCGGATATTTGCTGAACTTAAAGGTGAGTCCGGTCAGCCGGATCTTATCTGTGGTAACGAGGGCGTTACTGTACTAAACGCTATGGTCCTTTGACGTAGGATAAGTGGGGATCCTTCTATGTCGCTCCAATTATGTGCAATACTTTCCTTGTTCAATCTGTCTCTAGATGATGGACGATCCACAGATACGATTGTTTATATTCGTGATACGTGGTTTTTTGTGTGGTTACTAATGACATATTTGCCTTATGATAGCGTCGTTTTGTATTGAATGTGACTGTCTCTGAATTATGATTTATGGGGATTGTTTGTTTTTCCTTTGATTATGCGCTATGTTGCTTTTTCCCGAAACGGTCTCCCTGTACTGTGGGGTTTGTTAATACATGTGCACGGGTTTGTTCGCTACATGGGGAACCTCGGCTGGCACCAATTTATGTAGTGGCTTTTATTTGGAAAATGGTGGAGGAGAACTCTTTTGAGGACTCTGCTACCTTGGCATTATGACATTGTTAATAAACGTACAATAACTACACACTGTTTAATCTCTAGACAGGTTACCTTCTGCCTTTTATTAACTAATATTTTCGTCGGTAATGCCTTGAGGAATAGTTATGTGTTAACATGCACATTTACATTCACCTTCTTAAATTAAAAGACATGACACTCTGGTCTCTGATGATTTAATAATATATTTTTATTTGCATTACATTGATAAATAGTTGTGGTGAGAATACTTTCTCTTTTTCCTCAGATAATTTGGTCCAACAATGGATTTCTTATCGTTATGAGTGAACACTGGTTGCAATACATTATTTAATACCGTCAAGTGATATCGCCTTTACCTTTATGTTTGAAGGTGAGTGTATCGCAAGGTGTTTTCAGATTTTTTAATCACATACTACTGCTGTGCATTTTACGTTTTACTCATGATGCCATCGGCTCCTTGTGCGCCCATGATGCTATTGGGTTTCTTACATTTGTGTTTCAGACGTGTTGCTATACACTAAATGTGCGATACGTTACTGTGATCTGGGAATTCTCTGACTCAACGACTATGGAATGAGCTTATTTTCATTTTCATGTAACCAACTCCATGGTGAGCTTTTTTCACAATTTTTCTCTTGTTTTTTACTCTGTCTGCCTTTATTCATTCATAGTTTGTGGTTAGACTTCTATTTGACTTTGGTACACATAAAATGGACCTGCTCTTTCTTTTTCTTTATCTTTTGATATTAATAATTGCATTTGTGACTTTGAGATATTTTCTTTTATCTGCTCCTCTTCTTTCTCTCTTTCTCCTTGCGTCATTATTTTGATATATATAGTTATTATATATAATTTGTTTTTCTTTTCTTTTCTTTTTTTGGGATAGAAGATTTCAGATCAGAAAGATTCTATGTATATAGAATTTTAACATATTGATATGTGTGTATATATATTTTGTCTGTTAGGTTGGTCTTGTTATTTTCGGATTTGATTTCAATGTGGTAATTTCAGTCATTTTTATATGTTGTATTGTAAATGTATTGTAAGTATATATGTTGTTGTTTATACATGTTGTTCTATATATTGATTACAGCCCTGAAGAAGTTCCTGTGTTATAGGAACGAAACGGGTTGGCTGTCCACTTTCTTTAATAAATAAGAAGACCAAGAAATTTTGGGGAATATATATCGATCTGGACTTTGTTATTTGAGTGCACCTTCCATTGTGTAAAAATTCTGGTATTGCTTTGCATCTAACAACGACGGATGTTGGAAGTTGCTGCACTACGTACACAAACATAGTGTACACTATTAAGAAGGAAAACAGTTGGAATTCAAGTGCTTAACCGTGGTCCGTCGTTGGGTTTGCTTTGTTTATGTACGAAATGGGTCTAAGCCTTTTCAGTCTCAATCCATTTCTATTGCAACGTTCAGGGGCCTCAGCTCTCATAGTTATACCCCTAAATGTCTTTGAAGTTTGTTGTGCTCAGGGGTCCCTGACCCCTGCCTAAATCAGTTCTGGGTGTCTCCCTCCCAGTGTCACCTTTCTCCCTTTGATACAGGGGGTCTGCATCCTTAATCACTCAGCAGGAGATGGGTCAATTGGTTTATAGCTTCAGCCCAGGCCTTTTCACCTCCCGGGCTTCTCCTCCTCCTACTCTCCAGATGCAGGCCAGCCTGGTGCCATCTCAACCCCTCCCTGGGTCAGGAACTCTCCCAGCTCCTCGCACCTCTCAGATCCAGACAGTCAATCCACATTCAGCAGAGACACACAAAAATGCTTAGAGCACAAAACTCAGCCACTGTCTAAAAGAGTGGTTTCTGAACACACAGTAACAAAAGCACTTTCATAGAAAGAAGTGTTATGACACTGTGAGTTCATACATACTAAATTTCACCTCTCCATTTTAAACTTATAGGAAACTAGGCTAACAAACACAATACCCAGCCTCCCCCATTCTGTCCTATGGGCAGGATGGCCTTTCACCCCTGAAAAACGAAATTAAGTGTTTTTCACTGTCAGGACATAGCACACACCTCAGTATATGTCCTGCCTTTTACTTACACTGCACCCTGCCCAGGGTTTACCCTGGACCTACCACAGGGGTGCCCACTGTGTACGCAAAAGGGAAAGTAAGGCCTGACAAGTGGTTGCACTTGTCAGGACAACATGCTAACTTAGCAAACTGTGCGCAGGCCCTACACTGCAGGCCTGAGTTCCCTTCTCCGTGCGCCTTTGCATTACTAGCCCTGGCACACACAGTGCACAGTACTAGGGACTTTAGTAGTAAGGCAAACATACCAATCATGGCCAACCAATTAGCATTACACTTTACACAGGGAACACTTGTACTTTGACACTGATCAGCAGTGGCATAGCACCCAAAGCATCTAAATTGGCAACTCTATGTCAGGAAAACGGTCTAGGGGGAAAGCAAACAGTTTAGGGAACTTTAGCAAAAAAGGCCAAGTCCTACAAGAACTGCATCAGATGGATAGATAAATGGGTGAAAATCAACTGCCTCAAGATGAACTCCAGGAAAAGCAAGGGCCTTCTCCTGGGCATTGATACCACCTTCTGGACACACAGTTGATGGCCACAAGAATTGGACTAATTGCCTGAGGAGAAGGTGAGAAATCTGGGAATCATTTTCAATGATAGAATGACCTTCAGGGATCAGGTCAACTTCTTAGCCTACTCAGTCTTCTACATTCTAGAAATTATCAGGGAGGTGTGTCCTTTCATCCCCACAGACCTGCAGAAAACCATTGTAACTGCACTTGCTGTATCCAAACTGGATTCCTGCAATGCCTTTTTCTGAATACTCAAAACAGAATTCTTCACAATTTATAGATGCTGCAGAATTCATCAGCATGCCTTCTACTGGGAAATCCTAACCATCAGTCCCCCTCTCAGGCCTTGGCTAACCTCCATTGGCTTCCTATAGGAAAAAGGATTGAATTCAAGGCCCTCTGTACTACTTTCAAAGGCCTACATAACTCTGGCCCTGAATATCTGTGGAACGAATTCATCTGATACTCTCCACCAGGAAAATTCAGATGCTTTACTGCCAAATATTTGGTTGTCCTTAAGAGTTCAGATTAGCCACCTGGGGAGGTAGAAGCTTCATCACACAAAATGCGAAACTGTTGAACTCCGCCCCCCTAAAACTGAAGGAAAGTAATCTTCTTTCCTCCAGGAGATCCCTAAAAGCTTGGCTTTTTAGCAACTGAGTCATCAGTCTCAGCCTTTGACAGAAGCATCACCAAGAAGCCTTCGGGAATTTGTGCGCTCTACAAATTTAAAAATCAAATGAAATTAATGGAGCAGGAAATAAGTCAGTTTCCAAAACATACATTGAAACATCAGCAGTGTTACGGAAAGCAGCTTTTTTAGCCGTTGAATAGTGTAGGGTGTTACACCTTGAGACATGATCATGAGGATACTAGTGTGCAGCACACTTTACCACTGCCACCTTCTTGGGCAACTGTAAGGCATCCAAAAGGTTTGAACATACTGTTCATTTTCAATAGGGATCCTGAATGATGTTAAGAACCCCCTTTGCATCCACAGAACACCATTGTTGTGCCTCAGTCCACACACATACTTGAGCCCATATACATGGATACATTCTTTACCATGGTTAAAATGTTGGGTCTTGTGACATACTTTGCAATCTGAGCTGATCTCACATTTGGCAGGTGACAAATTTCCACAATCTGATTCCTTGTATATGTAGTTTAACTAGCAATCAGAACACCATCATTGTTTCTGAGACAAGATACATCCAAAAAATATGGTAACTCATAGTCATGAATAGGCACAGTGATGGGCTTCTTCCTCCTCGCTGGTGGATATGAAGGGGGTAGGGTTCAGAGCTAGACACTGAGTCAGGGTAATGTGAGAAGCTTAAAAAAAATTACATTTCATACCGTGACTATTGGGCAGGGGAAAGGTGCTGTTTTTTATGATAAGGAGGGTATCACAGAACTATGGGCTTCTTCTGAACCCCCTACTCTGTGCTAGCACTTCATGTGCAAATCCATTACGTTCATGACAATACAAAGTAAAAGGTTTTACATACTCATGGTGTCCTAATGCAGGTGCAAAAGCCTTTGCCTCCTTGATTTTCACAAATGCATTTTCAGCTTCAATAGAACACTGCAAGGGTTCAGGTGTGCCTTTCCTGACATAAACCTGCAAAGGTTTTGCTGTTTCAGTATAGGCCAGCATCTGTTGTCTGCAACACACACCCCTACCCAGAAAGGTAAGTTCCTAGGAGACAATTACAGGGCAGGGCAACCTACAAATAGCTTCAGCTCCCATCAGCACAGGAAGTGGCATCACTGGATCTCCCATCATTCACCTGCACAGGAAGTGACGTCACTGAAGTTGCCATCATCCATCTAGACAGGAAGTGTCATTACTGGTTTCCCCACCAAAACCATCTTTAAAAGATTAAGCCAAGCAAGAGAATTTCATTTCCATTCACACATCAGCACAGAAAAAGACACCTTGCCACCCTGGACTCCTCCCCCCTCCCAGGACCTACTTAAGGACAGCTGCATCAAAGAAGTAACGCGGATGCACACAGTGGGCGTGCCGCTGGTGCACCAGTGGCGGACCAAAGGCAGGGCATCTACGCTCGTCTACACCTGGCCCATACCCAGCACCAAGAACCCTTGTCTGATCACTGCCAAGCGATACTCTACACCACTCCTTAGGACGCTAGACCCCAGATGCCATTCACCCAAGCTGTTGCACTGCACCTTGAACTATGGTAGGAGCTTTCACCTGTATCTACTGCCGGCTTTCCAGCAGCCACCCACCTACACCCGACACAAAGCAAAAAGGAGGCAGCAGTGTTAGTTACAACTGCACTACCCAGTCTGGTCACTATTGTTTTCAAGCACATGTTTTGCCCACCTCAAATGGCCAGCTGCCACATGGACACAGATAAATACAAAATACTGTATGGTTGATGAGAGGCAATACTGATAAATACAGTAATGAGTCAATGAGCAGTAAGAGTTCTTTCGCAGGTTCTGTTTGTTCTGTGTTGTAGATTATTTATTTCTTATATCCTTTATACTGTTAGGCACGGCCAACGCATTTCGTCCTTGAAAATGGCTTCTTCAGGGCAAGATATTAAAGTAGGCAAGGTTCGCAAAATATTTTGGACCGTACACGGGGTGGGGACGTATCATAACTGGAATGCTATTATCAGACATTTGGAAACGCCAGAGGCTAACAGGACTACTGAATTTATTGCGGCATATCGTACACGCTAAGGCTATTGGAATACTGGAAGTTGTGCAAATCGGACTAAGCGAAGGACCATTTGAAACATCTCTTGACTGGCATTTCGTCATTTTGGACACGCGAACCTTGCCTACTTTAATATCTTGCCCTGAAGAGCCCTTTTCAAGGGCGAAATGCGTTGCATCCCCCTTCTCACCGCATATAGACCTGCTCGTTACCTAAGGTCCTTGGGTACGGCATAGATGATTGTGCCTAAGGTACGGAAGGTACGGGCTGGACGAAGCTCTTTTGGCTTCCTTGCAGCTAAGGCCTGGAATGACCTACCTGTTGACTTAAGGACGTGCCCATCGGAGAGATTGTTCCGGAAAAAACTAAAGACTTGGGGGCATATTAACAAGCCAGGCGATAAAATTATCGCCGCTTTAGCGGCAGAAAACTGCCGCTAAAACGGCAATAATGGGCTTGATAATATGCTCTATGGAATTCCAATTGAAGTCCATGTTAAATGTGAAAGACGTCTAACATGGGCTTCTATTGGAATTATCTGCGGCATATTATCAAGCCCATTATCGCCATTTTAGCGGCAGTTTTCTGCCGCTAAAGCGGCGATAATTTTATCGCCTGGCTTGTTAATATGCCCCATGGCTCTTCCAGCACCCCCCGGGGAGCCGGAAGTAGGCCTTTGTACCTGTTCTTCTGGGGACTCAGGTTGGAGAGAGGGTGGGAGGCTCAGGCCAGCTGTCAAGGCAGTGTTGGTGTTCTAGCGCGGGGACACTCTGTTGAAGTAACCAGGTGCTCTATAAGCTGAAAAATACCTAACTGTATAAAGGATATAAGAAATAAAGAATCTACAACGCACAACAAACAGAACCTGCAAAAGAACTCTTATTGCGCATTGACTCATTACTGTATTTATCTGTATTGCCTCTCATCAACCTTTCAGTATCCCCACACAGATGCTAACAAATCCCTCAACAACCCCTCCGAACACACACATCACACAAACACTAACAACACCTACACTCCCAGCCTATACCACACACCATAGCAAAACCACACATCAACTCCCACTTGTATGCATGGTTCTCAATACACAATTACTCAGCAAACACACACCCGACATATGGGACCTTCTGAACTGCAACGCACCAAACATCCTTTTCATCACAGAGATCTGACTCAACCCCTCATCAGCTCCCGACATGGCTACAGCAATCTCGGGGGCTGCAAGATCACTCACCAGACCCCTTTCACTAGTCAGGAGGAGCACTTGCTATCATCTACAAGGAATCCATTGAATGCACAACATTTGCAGAGAATGCCACCCGCTTTCATTGAACACCTTCACTTTAAGCAGCAAATCTCTGAAACATTCACCCTCAACTAATGCCGACATGGACCCCAAGCCACCATAGCCAACCTCATCATCAACTTTGTCGCTCCACTCACCATCGACTCCAGAGCCTATAGTCTCCTCAGTGACCTCAACTTTCAGCTGGAAGACTGAAACAACTCCTGCTCCACAGCACTCCTCGAAAGCTTGAGCAACATCGGACTCATCCAGCTCGTCACAGAACCAAGACACACCGCAGAACACACAATGGAACCCATCTTCACCACAAGCGACAGCATCAAATACAACTCCACAACACAGCTCACAAGAACCAGCCACTCCATCATCCACTTCCAAATCAACATACCTCAAATCAGCACTCCAAGCAGCAATGGAGCAATATAACAGAAGCAGACTGGCTCAGCACTCTCAACACTGATCAGCCCAGCCCCACAGACAACCTCAACAAGGACATCAACAACTTCAACAACTGGATTAAGAACTGTGTGGACTCCCTCGCACCCATCAACTCCAACAAATATAGTAGATCAAATGAGCAAGCTAGCTGGTGCACAGAAGACCTAGAAGACACCAAACACACTGTTAACAGCCAGAAAGGAAATGGAGAGCCAGCCACAACACTACTGACAGAACTACCAACAAGGCTTCACTCCGATGCTATCACTAGCAAAACACCAAGATACCAAGAATAAAGCACTAGTAGACCACATCGACGGAAGCTCCAACAGCTGCAATGGGATTTTTGTGGTTGTCAGGTATTACACTTTGCCCCTGTCAACAACATTGCTGCCTCCCAACAACCTATCTAACTTCTTTCACAGCAAAATCTCAAACATCTACAGCAACGTAGCACACTCACTCAACCAAAGAGAACTCATCACTAACCTACCTACCACCTACCAAGGAAGCCACCTGAACGAATGGACAACCCTCACCAGAAATGACACAGGGTCAATCATGAGTGCCATCCATTCAGGGGCGCAAGTGGACTCAAGTCCCCACCACAACTACTACGACCTGGTAACATCACCAATCACCACCACCCTGTACCACTTCATCACCCTTCCATCATGTATGCCACTTTGCCAGATGAATCGAAACTTGCAAAAAGCAATGTCCTCTTCAAGAAGGTCACAGCTGACCCGAATCAACTGAGCAACCTCCAGTCCATCACCCTGCTCCCCTATCTAGCCAAAGGGATAGAGAATGCCATTACCAAACAACTCACAACCCACCTCGAACTTCACAAACAACCAGGATTCAGAAATAACCAAAGCACCGAAACAGCCCTCATCGCGGTCATCGACGACATTCTAAATATAGTGAGCACAGAACCTGTGTATGGGCATACTCTTTCCACTCAGGGTGACAAAAGCAAAAGGAACAGATGATGGATGGAATGCTGAACAAATCGCACATTCACTCACAGTCACAGATCTGGGTTTTATCTATCGGGTTTTTTTTGCTCACCACGCCACCCCAGTTTGGACCCAGCCATATGCAAATCAATCTTGACCCTGCTCCTCAGGGTGACAGTACAGCCGAAATGCCTGGGACTGGTTTTGGGATATCACCCCTCTTCAGTCAGGCTAGCTTAAATCCAGTGACACAGTGAGCACGGGACCCATGCCTGGGCATACCCTTCCCACTTAGGGCAACAAAAGGAAAAAGAACAGATGATGGATGGAATGATGAACAAACCACACAGTCCAGCCTAAACTGCCAGACCAGGACCTCCCTGAACCAGAACACAAGCAACCTAGGACGGATTTCACCCTATTTAGGGGTCTTCAGTCGGGTATAGCTTAGTTCCAGTGGTACAGTGAGTCCAAGACCAATAGTTGGGCATACCCGGCTCACTTGGGGAAGCAAAAGCAAAAACAAAAAGGTGATGGGGGAAATGTTTTCACTATCTTTAGTGAAAAATAGCCATAGAGCACTTAGGATACATGAAGTGGATTTGGCCCAGTCTCAAATTACCTTCGGACTAGAAGAGTTTTTGAAGAAAAATGTTGGAGAAGGTTAAGTTCAGAAGGGCAAGACAGCAAGCGGAATCTGAGGAGGAGGCGGCGTCATTGGGGGGATGCTGGAAAATACCACAGTGAACATTTCTGCGCTTGGACCATGCCACTTTTTTGGCATCGAAAATCTCTACTGGGATCAAGCTGCAGGTTTAGTCGACAAGGGCCCCACAAGGCCGGATATCCTTCCAAAGAGGAGTTGCTGAACCGGATTTACTGCTGCGAAAAAGAATGTAGCAGGAGCTACTGCAAAGTCAGGCCAACCAACGATGCACCTTGGGCAGATAAGCGAGCAGGTAGGACCGGGTCTTCTATCGGTTCTCATGCCACCTTTTAGTAGAAAAAAAAGTTCCAACTTTTTGTTTTTTAGATATTTGGGCACCTTTAGCGCCACTTCCATTTGTCCAGGACTGGGTGGGCACAACTTGGAGGGCAGGATTCATATCAGGCCGCGTCCAGGTGCAGCTTCATGGTGGTTGGAACTTGCTGTGTCCCTCTAGCTCAGAGCAGGAACTAGTCCTCAGAGGTACAAAGTGGGCCTCAAGCAGCAGGGCAGTCCTCGGAAGTACAAGACAGTCCTTCTGGTAGTCATCCTCAGGACCAGGAGTGAACAGATGAGTTGGTCTGAGGAGCTAATATTTATACTTGGTGTCAGCCTTTGAAATGGGAAACACTTCTAAACCACCACCCCCACACGTAGTTCTGGAATTTTGCTTTCTCCCCTGTTAAGGCTCCCAGAGGTCTAGGGTGACAAAAGAGTGGTGTGAAGTTCTTTGTGTGTGTGCTGGAAGCAGCCCCTTTGAAATGTAAGAAATGGCAGGGAATAGCTCCACTCCTACCATCCTGGCAGGATGGTCCATCATGCCAACATCAAGTCCCCCTTTGTCTCACTGTATGAGAGGAAAGCACAAAGGCCAAATGGCAACTATTCACAGTACGGTGACCAAGGACAAATGGTTAGGGCAAGAAAATGGCAACTGTTATAATGTGGCATTTTCAAAATTTTGTAATAAAATCTGACGTTACCATTAAAGAGGAGTTTAAATTACAATTACTTTTGAGATCAAACATGACATTTCTACCTGTTCCTAATAAAACGTTACCACTTATTAGATGTAACCAGGTAATCCAATGTTATCCTATGGGAAAGATAGGGCTCACATTAGGGAAAACGAGTTTGGAAGTTTTTCACTACTAGGACATGTAAAAAATTAAAAGTACATGTCCAACATTTTAAATACCATGGACCCTGCCCTACGTGCTGTTTAGGGCCTACCTTAGGGTGACCTGTATTAAAATTACAGTTTAAAACTGCACACAGGCTGCAAAGGGAGGCCTGAGACATGATTTAAAGGGCTACTTAAGTGCGAGGCACAATAAGCGCTGCAGACCCACTAGTAGCCTTTCGTTTACAGGCCCTGGGTACATGGTGTACCACTTTACTAGGAACTTTCAAGTAACTCAAATGTGCCAATTAGGTTTGAGTCAATCTTACCATGTTTCAAAGAGAGAGTTCACACACTTAAGTGCTGGTAACAATGGTAAAGTGCACAGAGATTTAAAAGCCAACACAAATGGGTTTAGAAAAAAAGAGGTTTGAATGCAAAAAGGTTTGGGGTCCTCCTACAGAGAGGACCAAATCCAACAAGCAGCTCCTTTTATTGATAACTGGATCTCTCTGTGAAGGTCTTCTTGTATTCCTTCCCAAAAGAAGTTCTTGAAACATTAGTAGTTATCTAAAAGTTTCTATTTTGTCGTATGTTCCTGCTTCCACTTCCTTGCTTTAAAAGAAATTGGACAAAAATGATCACATAGTGATCAGAAAATGTATGGATTTTAGCATTACGTGCTCCAACTGATCAAGTATGAAGCTTTGTTCTGTTGAAATGATCATTGCATTGCATTAGGTTATTTAATGATTACAGGCTATTTTACATTAAATGCACATTAGACTTCAATGTGCTATCCTGAGTATTGATTTTCTTCAAATTCAGTCCTAAACAACAACAATTAAAGCATAAACAACTTTGAGAGGCTGCAATCCCTATTTCTTATCCTGGCCTCATCCCTGCAACCCCCTCCATGCACATCATGATCTCCCATTTGATTCACTGTTCTTTTTCCACACCCAACAGTTTGTTGAAACAACCGCATGTTGAAGGCCATCAAATTAGATTTTTTTTATTCTTTCTTCCTTTCTTGGACCACCATGCAGTGATTGGTGATGGTGACCAACTCAGCCAAGCCTTTCATTTGCCATATAATACAGATAGTTCACAATTGCCCCGTACCATTGGTAATTATCCTTGCAAAAATCTGCACCAACAACTTCCTGAACAGATTCCACTGATTGAGCAAGGCCTGAATACCATTCAAAAACAGCTTTTAATCTTGTCTAGGTAATCAGGTGAGAACTCTCCTAAATTCTGTTTGCAGTTTAAAATCTTAGTCCAGTCCTTCTTGACTGGACACAATTCCAATCCCACATTCAACAATCATTCTTCTGCAGCAAACAAAGCAACATCATTATCAGGTGCATGTCATTGCCAATTTATTTCTTCCATCAATCAATCATCAATCAATCATCAATATAAACTTTATTCGGATACAAATACATATCCATAAAAGTGCAGACAAACAGCAGCATATTCAACGAAAAATATCAGCAACAAAAGAACAGTTAAAAAGAATCCAGTTGAGATTAAAATTAGTCCTCCAGTAGTACACTACACAGGATAGAAAGTGCAAAATCCATTAAAGTGACATATAACTTAAAAGTTAAAATATCAAGGTAAAATACAAAGGATTCAGCAGGGGCACATAGTTACGAGTACGTACCGCCGCCTTCAAGAAAGAGCAAACCCGAAAGGTGAGCTCATCATTTTTTAAAGCAATGACCTTCCCATATGCAGCCTTATAGTCAGTCTCCAGTGAGGCTTTAAAATACGGAAGTAAAAACCTTTTAGTGAGTATTGAATAATAGCAGCAGAAAAATAAAAAGTGCAACATTGATTGTTTCTGTTGGCTATTACATGGACATGGCAATAGATCAAGGTTAGAGGTAAACCCAGCGGGAAAAGAGAGCATAAATTTCATGGTGTCAGTCCTCAGCCGGAAGAGTAGCCACCTTTCCCAGCTACTAATTGGTTTTAATAAATAGCTAGAAGGTGTACGTGAAACATTCTCAATACACATATATCTAGCGACTGACACTTTCTTGCGCTCTTTATCCAATCTGGCATCCCTATAGAATGCATAGAGAGCCATCTGAAGGGATTTACTGCTAATAGTGCCGAGGTCTAAAGGATTTGAAAATAAGTGTTCGCAATTCACACTGGATGAACTTTTGTGTACCGCTGCAAACCAAGGTATATTCATTCCCTTATTACATTTCAAACAGTCTGATATTATCTCTCTGGTTAGTTGGGCCGCGGGATTTCTCCAAACCCTCAGCCAAAATAATGCTGGGCGAGTCTTAATGTAATCTTCAATATATGGCAGGTTAAGTTCACAGTGACAGGCATATTCCATCAAACAATCTCTCACCTCACTTGGCATCACCAATCTCAGCAACTGATTCACATTTACCTAATTGGGTTTATAACACTCAAACACAATCTGTAGTTCTTCATAGAATATGAAAAGGTTTTCACCTTCTTGTTGTTCACTGCAGGAGACCTTAGGACATGGATGCTCATTCTCCCCTCTGGACCTGGGTATTCTCTAAGAGGAAAGAGGGTGTTAGGGGATCCATCACAGTGTTTGTGCTCATCAATATCACTGGACCAGGGTGTGTGTGGTGCATCAAAGGCATCAAAATAGTGAGCCTGTAGTTAGTCTGCTGCAAGTGCATCTTAAAATATCCCAGATTACAGTCAGACTTTGAGCCTGACCCATCTGGAGTCTAGCAGGGACTGAACAAACCTGAGATATAGATCATGAATGTAGTATTGCTGAGCCTGTCTCTGGTCATGCATGCCAGGCACTGTCCTCTAGCACTTTGCCAACAGTCATACTGCCATTAACTGGTCTTGCTGTGCCTGCAGTGTTCAATTGCGCATTGACTGCTAGTGCTGGCTGGGCAGCCAGCGCTGCCCGGTTTCTAGGCATTAAAGCTGGAGCTCCCACAGCTCATCTGCTGGTATGGGGAAACTTAAAACATCTAACATATACACCACTTTTTCTCTTCATGTTCAGGTTGCTCACTGGTAGTTTGGAGACTAGTTAAGGAGGCAGTGGGGTTCTAATTTTGTCCCTCAAAAGACTAATTTAAGGGGGCGTGGCTTGTGCGCCAAAAGGAAATGGCGGACCCGTGCTGAGCTTCGCTACGTCGCGGGACTATGACCTTCGTTTCGAGCCCTGTTTTCCTCCTCTGTAAGTAACGAGTGATGGCTCTGAGGATGCGAGACGGCGGGGACTTGGATTGACGCTTTCATAAGCTTCGACATGCGTCTTTTCTACAGTTTCAAGGCAACGGTGAATATTCCCTCACGGAGACGCGAGCGGCCGCCATTTTGGGTCGCTGAGCTCGCGTTTTTTGCTTTGATGGAGGCTTTCCTGCTCAGGTCTTCAATGTTGTGAGTTTGGCCTCCTCTCCATTTTAAGCATTTTAATTTCTGTGGAATATAAATAAGGGCATAATAATAAGGGCTTTATTTGTCATTCTCTCATTCATGGCCTTCATTTTACCTCATGCAGGCAACTATACATTCTAGCATCTTCCAATACTGCGTCATGACTAACTGTTTTTTCATTTGGAGCGTGAACCTTCAGCATTTAACCGCAGCACAGTCATTTTTTAATGTCTGCCATTACTCTTTTATCGCTCCTCTGGCTCTTCTACTGCGCTGAGTGTCAGATATCTTTTTGGATGTTTTGGCAGTGCGTATTGCTGACCCGAGAATCCTGTTATGCTCTACATTGTCTCTTGAGGCGCCGACCTTCTTCTTGAACCTGGTTCATATTGCTTATAAATGACAATTGTCTATCCCAGTTCATTTTAGCAAGCGATAATTTTTTCTACGCAGAGTCGTGGGCGGCCGCCATTTTTGGGTCGTGGATCACATCTTTCGGTTACCATTGTTTTGTTTGCTGGTGCCATTTTTCATACTTTATCTTTACTGTGGATGACCTGCACATAAGATTTGGCTATTTGTGGATTATCTGTGTCATTTGGTGGCCATATTTCCCCTTGGCTCCGATTTGTTAAGGACTGCTAGCACAATGTCTACTGATTTTCATTCTGCCAAATCGTCTACTTCTGGCACAAAACCCAAGCGTCATAAAAATGATCCGCCTTCTCCTATCCATTCTTCTCAGAATCCTGTTCTGGACTCTATCCTCGATGAGGTTCGTCTTCAACCTTTCATGTCTACTACTAATGAAAAATTAAAGCAGATTGTGGAGAGATGGATTGTCATGGAAAGTAAAGTTCTTGATTTGGAGCAACGTGTTAGTGATCTTCAGGATATCTCTACAAAAATTCCACTGCTTGAACAGGAAATTCATAAACTTAAACTACACACTGAGGACCTAGAAAATCGTAATCGCAGAAATAACTTACGCCTTTATGGTCTTCCGGAAAATATTGAAGGATCTAACATGGTGTCCTTCCTACAGAAGTTCCTTCCAGAGCTCCTTGATCTACCAACTTCTTCAGGTCCTCTTAACATACAAAGAGCACATCGTCTGGGTCGTTTAAACCCTGCTGCTCATAAACCGCGTGGAATTATCATGCTCTTCCTGGAATTCACTGAACTGATGCAGGTTTTAAAAGCTGTTAGACTAAAAAGGCGTCTTATTTGGTCAGATCATACTCTCTTCATATCGCAAGACGTCTCCACTGCAACCAATGCTCGGCGCAAAGAATTCCTTGCTTTGCGCCCACAGATGAGACGTCTCAACATCCAATATGGAATTCTACATCCATGTCTTTGCAAAATTACGCATGAGGGTCGATCACGTTCCTTTGATGATCCAGAAAAACTTAAAATCTTCCTTCAGAGCCTCCCGTCGCATGGAATGGATACTAATCCTTGACTTATTTTCACTTTCAGGATTGTTGCTTTAAATTCTGCACATATGTTTAACTAATATTTTCCTGTTGGTTGTATATGTACTTATGATGTTCCTTTTTTCTTGACTCTTTCTATATCTATTTGTTGTGGTCCGTGTCCTTTGGCGTCACTACGCTCCCTTCCTCAGTTTTTCTTCGCTTTTCTACAGATCTGGATGTTTTTCCTTGATCTGTTTCCGTGTTTCTATCTCTTTCTTCTGTTTCTTTTTTATTTTCTTACTTTTGTGTTTCTTTTCAACTCTGCAGTCTACTCTGTCGCACTCTTATTTATATTCCTCTATATCTACTTTATCTTTTGTATTAGGGTTTTCTTTCTTCATATTAAACAATGGCTTTCAATTTTTCTTGTTATTTCTGCAGTCACGTGTTCATATCTCTTCATGTTCTCCTTCATCCGGTGTTATGGTTAATGTGATTTTGTGGAATGTTCGTGGTCTTGGTCACCCTGTCAAGCGTCAAAAGGTATTGTCTCATTTAGCTAAACTTAATACCCAGGTTGCTTTTTTACAAGAAACCCACTGGAATGATAAAGAATCTCTTAAGCTGAAACGCCAGTGGGTTAATCAAATGTTTTTTTCTCCTGCTATAGATCGTCATGGTGGTGTTGCTATATTATTTCATAAATCTATTAATGCACAGATTTTATCATCAGAATGTGACACAGCTGGTCGCTGGGTAATGGTGGAGGCTATCATAAATAAAAGACAAATCACCTTTTTCAATATCTATGGGCCTGTTAAACCAGATTTGGAGTTTTGGCACTCTATAAAGGTGAAATTACTGTCCATTTCCAATTCTGACATTGTGGTTGGTGGTGATTTTAACAACTGGTTAGACCCGTTTACTGACAGACAATCCAAATGCAAGTTCAAGCCTGATAAATCCCATCAGCCCTTTCCTCTCGCCCCCTATTTGATTCATAGAAAACATGTAATCCAGACACTTCAGAATTTACCTTTTTTTCGCCTGTTCACCATACTAGGTCTCGTATTGACTATATTTTAGTATCTAAATCGTTACTACCTTGCCTCCAATCGTCTGATTCCACCCTTTTTGACCTTTCTTTTACCACATGTAAACAAGGCAGATGGCGTTTTAATAATCACCTGTTATCAGATCAAACTTTTATTTCAGAAGCGACTTCTTTCATTAGGGAATTTTTTGTTTTTAATAATTCGTCAGCCACCTCCTTACAAAATAATTGGGATGCATTCAAAGCATCTTTTAGAGCTTTCACTATTGCTTACTCCTCAAGGAAGAAAAAGTTAATGCACACTAAATATAAAGAGACCCTATCCCGTTTGAAAACATTGGAACATAATTATTACTCTTCTAAATCTCCATCTTCATTACAAGAGTTAATTAAGGCCAAATCCTCCCTGAATAAATTAGTCACGGCTGATGCCTGTAACATCCTCCTTAAGATTAAATCGAAATATCACGGAGGCCAAAATAAAGCAGGAAAAATGCTAGCAAACTATTTAAAAATTAAATCAGAACGTAAAGCTATTGGCCCCATTCATTCGGAATCTAACAATGCACTCCTCTCCTCTGACTCTGATATTAGTCTCACATTTCAATCTTACTATAATCTCCTATATACAGAAACTATTAAGCCCTCGGAAGAAGTCTTTATTTATTTTTTTCGAGATATTCCCAAGCCCATGACTGCACAGGATACTTTCAAACCCCTTGAAGAAGATATCTCTTTACAAGAATTAATTGACGCTCTTAAATCCTTGAAAAAAGCTAAAGCCCCTGGCCCTGATGGATTTTCAGTGGAATTACTTAGCTCTTTTTCCTCAATTTTTGCCCCTAAATTATTAGAACTATTTAATTATTTTATAGCTAACTCGCAAGTCTGTGGTTCTTTTCTGGAAGCCATTATCATTGTAATCCCCAAACCAGATAAAGACCCATCCTATTGCAAGAATTTTCGTCCTATTTCACTAATCAATTATGACTGTAAAATTTTTGCAAAAATCTTAGCTTCTCGTTTAGAGAAAGTTATCCCGCTTCTCATTAACCCTGATCAAGTTGGTTTTGTTAAAGGTCGTCTGGCCTCTGACAACGCCAGAATGTTTTCCAATATACTTGCTCTTAGTAAAAAATATCCATCTCCTCTAGCTGCATTGTCCCTGGATGCAGAAAAAGCCTTCGACCGAATCAATTGGGACTTTTTGATTCACGCACTACAATGGTTTGGTTTTGGTCCAAAATTTATTTCATATGTTAAATTGCTATATACCAATCCAAAAGCTTGTGTTTTCGTTAATGGTCTTTTTTCCCCTTATTTTTCCCTTCAAAGAGGTACACGTCAGGGCTGTCCCCTGTCCCCGTTGCTTTTTTTTATATGTTTAGAACCATTCCTAGAACGTATTAGACGTAATTCTCTCATTACTGGTTTTAGTTTCAAATCCCACCAAATTAAATTGTCAGCGTATGCAGATGATGTCCTCATCTATATGTCCAAACCTGAGTCCTCCTTACCACCCTTCTTACAGGAAATCTCATCTTTTGCTAAGGTTAGGGCTATAAATTAAATTTCTCTAAAACAGAGATTTTACCCTTAAATTCTTCTTGCTATAAGCATATGTTTGATTTGACCAACTTTACATGGTGTCCTCAAAAAATTAAATATCTTGGCACATGGTTCTCCTCAAATATTCGTGACACATTATCCCACAATTTTACTGCTTTAAAGCTTAAAATTACGACTATGTTAACCCTTTGGTCTCCATTATTCCTTTCATGGTGGGGTAGACTTGATACAATCAAAATGATGATTGTCCCTTAGATTCTGTTTTTTTTATCCATGTTACCTTTTAAAATTCCAAAATATTATTTTGCTCAGATTAACTCGATATGCACTAAATTTCTCTGGTACAACAAACATGCACGCATTGCTCTTTCTAAATTGGTCTGTCCTAAAAATGAGGGGGGGGTAAGATTTCCTGATTTTATTTTGTACCATAATGCCTTTCTGATTCGTCAATTTTATGCTCTGTCTAAAGATTATCAGGATTTGCCTAAACCTTCATGGGTTAATGTTGAATGTTCTCTGTTAAATGACTTTCCAATACGAGATATTGTTCACATGACTAATTGTACTTTTATTTCCAAATATCCTATTTTAAAACATTCTCAGTCCTTGTTACATGCTCTTTTCTTTAAGAATTTTACTGATTATCAGTCTTTCCTAGCGTCATCACTTTGGTTTAACAAATACATTAAGTTTCGTTTTAAATCATTCTACTACAAGCAATGGAAAGAAAAGGGTATTTTTTATGTCAACCAACTGATTGTCAATAATGAGATTCTTTCTTTTCATCAATTACAAGAGACTTTTCATTTACCTGACTCTTGTCTTCAGCAGTATAATACGTTAGTCCCTATTTTGCAGAAATGTTTACAGAATGTCACGAATCAACCAATCCCCACTACCTTTCTTCCCGCTACTCCACTGTATCAGGTGTCTGCCGATACTAATCCAAGTGCTTCCTTTATTTATAAATCTTTATCTACCCTTGTTGGCACACGGATTAAATCCAAGGTGGAACTCGAATGGGAACAGGATCTATCCCTGACACTCTCTACACTTCAATGGGATCAGTTTTGGCCAAAATTATTTAAGACATCCAAAGCTGCTAATATCACGCAATCTCTCTATTTTATTTATAATAGAGTTGTCATTACTCCACTTCTGTTACATAAATTTAACCACTCTACTACATCATCTTGTTGGTCGTGTTCTACTGCTGAAGGTTCTTTATTACATTTATTGTTCTATTGTCCTAAGGTATATGCTTTTTGGAATGCTGTATGGTCAAAATGCATACTGATTTTTCTTATAAGATCCAATTTAATATCCACAATATATTCTTAGGTACCATGTCGCCTGATTTTGCTCAAGTTTCTTCAAAATCAATTTTATTTGATTTGTTTCTTGCTGTTGCTTTTAAGGCTATATTAACCTGCTGGAAAGATAACTCTAAATTGTCTTTTTTACTTTGGTGGAATTATATATGTGATGAACATAGAATTGCTTCTATTCCTCAGTACTCCATCCACCTACAAATTAAATCTGATTTACTTTGGCTACCCTTTACTAATTTTCTATCATCGTCATGCTAATTCTTCTTTATTCCTATAATTTGTTTCTTATTCTCTTTCTTTCTTTCTTCTATCTCCTTTCCTCTTTTCCTTTTTTTCTTCGTCTGTTTTCCTTTACTTCTTTTCTTTTTCTCTTTCCTCTTATAAAACTTTCCGTCTTTTTTACATTTTGTTCCTTTTAACATTTACACAGGTTCTTTATATTCCAATATTGTATAACATGTTAATCCCAGTTTCAATAGGTATCTTGGTTTTATTTTTGTGTTGTTATTTCTACTGGTTAACATTTTAGTCATATTACTATATTGTGTTAAATATTTTGATACCTTTTATGTATAATTTACCTTTTTTGCTGCTAATACTTATATATTCTTGTATTTGCATTCTTTGATTGATTATGTCTTTGCAGCTATTTGTTTTTTCTGTGTTCATTTATCGTTCAATAAAAATTATTTAACAAAAAAAAAAGAAAAGACTAATTTAAATTGAAATCTCTTGTGGGTCTGTTTCGTTTGAGACTTATACTTTTTTTTATTTGCTTGTTCATACAAGTTCAGAAAAATCGGACAATGCTCACTGTCTGTCTTATTTTAAGGACCCGTTAGTCTTTTCTTAAAGGTTTTAAATGTCTTTAATCAAATGCACTTTTCTGCGAAAGGACTTTGTTCTGTTTTATCTTGGGTCCAGGCATTCCTACCTATCGTCTCCTTTTTTCACTACTTTGCACTCACACTCTCTTCAATTCTTAAACCTCCCTGTCTAGACCAACCCATTTTTGGTTGGCACTAAACATGTTTTAGAGTTCCTAAAAGTACAGACATAAACATGCACAGACTTCATATTTCAGCACTGTCAGGTCAATCAATGTGTGAAACATCATTGTTACTGCTTTACTTCTACCACTAGTAGTGCAGACTACCCTAAGTATTTGGTGTGTTGGTGGTTCAGTGAGGTCTTTTCCAGGTTTTCTGCAACATGACACTAACTGAACCACACAAGAGGAAATGTCCTTCGGGAATATATTATTTCAGGCCTCCTTGTTTATGTAAATCCCCAATCATCTCAATCCCCTTCTCTGTCCATGCCTGTGCTCATCCAGTCTCTTTGTATTACAGGATCTGTTTACTAGGTGTATTTCTGGAGCAAAGGGGTGTACGTGTGTGTCTGCTGTAAACATCATGCCCAGCGATATCTGAATACTTTCATTAATCCAGATGCTTTCTCTGTCCCTCCCCTAGGCACAATTAGAATGTTTGCCATTTCTGTTAGCGTTGGGATTTCGGTCAATTCTTCAACATCATATGACCATCATCAATACAACCTTTTGGTTACCTTTTCCATCTGGTCTCGAAGGTAGCAGAGATTAAAATCAGGAGCAGCCACTTTACCTTCCGTACTTGCAGCTGGAGCTTAGCCAATGCCACTCGGTGTCTGTTTACTCCAGAAACTATTCTAATAGTATGGTATCAATCTCTCTGAACAGTTCCATGAGTAACCTACTTGGAAATGTTGTAAAATAAGAAAATAATAGGAATATTTTTGAGAGTACCAGTTTCCCTGCTGCTGAAAATGGCAGTTTTTCCAGAACTTATACAGAAATCAAGCACAATTATTGCTTGGAACCCTGCAACGGATTTTGAAGGCCCTCTACTGGCTTCTGCTGTTGTTAAATCCGGTGGTTGTGTGGGTTGTTGACGTTTGGATAAAAAAGATTCAGTGGAACTCATCATCCGAGTATCACTGGTCACAGTTTCTGTTTGACTGGTAGTCAAAACAGGTGGTCTGGTGGGTTGTATATCACAATCCGAAACTATGCTTTCCTCTGATGAAGTGTGAGGATTTTTGTTGGGTCTCCATTGAGAATACATGTCTGCCCATGTGTATACTTCGTTTAGACGGTAATCTATAGTATCCCTCTTAAATTTGCGTAGTTTGCGTTCCTAAAGTTCTTTACCATAGTTGTCCAATTTGGTGTTGTATCCGTTCACCACACTCACATTGTCTCTTTGCATTTTTCAATCCGCTCCAGACTCTGTTTTCCACTTCCAATATGACGAGGTAACTCTTTCACTTTTTCACTTGGGCGTCTTAGAAGCGTTTCGTTTTGCACATTTTAACCAACTGTAATTCCTACCTTTCAGTTATCTACAGATTGATCCTGTTCTGTACGTGTTCTGTTCAGCAAGTTCTTGGCAGTGCGTTGCAGTAAGCGTTTATTTTTCTAGCACTTGGCAGACGCGGTCACATTGGCATTTACGCTGCATGCAGTTACATCTATCGCTTCCACAATTTTCTTTCAACTCACCAGGGTCCTTTTCTTTTGGCCTGCGATACTTTGCTTACGAGGTTTTCCCCAGCACTGGTGTTGGCTACTTGTGAGGTTGTACGTTTTTTGAATAGTGAAGTCTGAGGCATGTGCGTCTCTTCTCAACAATTGTGGCATGTTACTTCTTGAAACTTTTTTTTCTGTAGTTGTGGGTGTCTTTTTATTTTGGTAGCTAGAAGATCTACAGTGTTTAGTGCCTAATGACATACATGTGTACATTGTTTAGTTTATTATAGTGGCCCCTGAAGAAGGGACGATGGGTCCCAAAATGCATTGGGCTGCACATCATTGACCTGCATTTTCAGAACATTGTATTTGTTTTGCGGAACACAGATTAAGTTAAAAAAAAATCAATATTATGTACAATACGTTATCATTGTAATCACAGGTGTGTTTTTGATTACAAGAAATGGTTATGTATCAATCAATACAACAGTATTTTGAAACAACTTGAGACTGAATATGTGTTTGAATACATTTGGAATTCGATTGATTAGCTTTGTGAAACAATTGTTTTAAACCATTCAGTAATATTATTTACGTAGTGCACGCAGGGTTCCAAGCAATAATTGTGCTTGATTTCTGTATAAGTTGTCTTCAGGTGGGACGGGCAGCCCACTGATACTGCGTAGCACACTTCCACCTTCATGAGTTTCCTTCAACTCCAATATCAGAACGTTGAACATGTTCATTCAGCATCCCGGTGTGCACCGTCTATTTCTATTTTTCATTAAGTTTTTCCAGAACGCCACTGTTACTCTGCAAGGTGCTGTGGCGTGTTTTACATTTTCTGTTTCCATCTAGTAAGTCTGCCTCAGTTCAGTATATTTGCACACACGTATCTCAGCATAACAGTTTCAAACTTCACCTTACTGGCTACATTCTCTAAAGTTTGATGGGCGAGGGATGCATTCAATTTTTTCCAGTTGACTTTTAATCTTGATACGTCCCTGAATTGCTGCATAGCTTTTCTGGCCCCAAGTGTTTCAGTGTTTACATCCTTTAGGAACAGTAGGTATTCATCTGCCTAACGTCATATATGAGGAGTAATATCTTTAGTAGTAATGCCTCTATATGAGCTCACTCTTGTGATGAGATGGAAAGAAGAAGCAGCACAGCAAGTAAGTTGAAGAACGTATTTATTCACAAACAAGGTTTCCCCTGTGACATCAGATAGCTGTTCCTCTGCCAGCCCAGTCTCAACTTACTTCACAGCAACGCCACCAGGCATGAGGAAACTAGAACCCGACACTGGATTCAACATTCCTCCCAGGCAAATGCCACACAGTTATAACTAAGTGTTGGCAGAGAAATCTGCTCTCTGGCGCAGCTTGCGGATTTTAGAATACTTCGCATTCCGCTGAGAATGTGGAGTTTATGCAAAACTCTGACTCCGCACAGGAGTGGGGTTCAGCCCTGGGCCCCACAGTAAGCTTCCCACCTCCACCCGCAATAAATATTTTAAATAAATAAATAAAGATTAAGATAAAAAAACACACTTACCTTTATCGCAGCGTCTCCGGACTGCCCTCCTCCTCACTGCTGTGGTCTCTCCTGCAGAAACCTTTACATCAGACGTAGTTCATGGTAGGACTGTGCAAGTGCACGCAGTCCTACCACGATATGCGTCTGACGCAGGGGGTTTTGGTTTGCAGAAGAGACCACGTCGAGGAGGAGGAGGGCAGCCCGGAGACGCCACGATAGAGGTAAGTGTGTTTTTTATCACTTCTTTTTCATATTTACTTATTAGGGGGTGTGATGGCGCGGAGCAGAGTTTTTGCCCAACTCCGTGGAGCTCCGCGTAGTGCAACTACGCCAGCTCTGCCCAGGCTTAGTTATAACACATCTCCTTCCCTTACTACAATAAACCATACAACATTTAAAAGAAGGTAACTAAAAAAAAAAGGAACGTAGGAAGGCATGGAAAACAATCCAATCTATTACATTAGTACAGTAGCGTGAGTATGAGCAGGATTTCAAGTAAGAACATAGTCACTAAGATAATTTGGAAGGCAAAGCTCCCTTGAGCGGTTCTCTCCACAGTGGTATCATTGCGATCACTATTACCATCACCATTTCCCCTGTTCAAGGACAACGTAGTGGCACCTGAATCCACATGGGTGGGGAGAATTAGATCCACATCAGACATTATCAAATCAGCACTGTTAGAGGACTGACTATCATTCCTCACAATCACATCCCAGGTTCCATTTCTTTGATACAGTGCAACATGTCCTTAGTCCCATCTATCACCATTCTCTAACACCCCTACATGACATAAAGCTTGATCAACCTTGAACATACCTCGAAACTTGGACAGACCGCCCCCACACCTGCCAGTCCTCAGTTTTACCCAATCACCTTGGCGAATGCGTTGAGCAGGCCTAAGCTCCAGAGCAGTGCCCTGACAACTTGTCCAACAAACATGAGCATAAAGGGTACCTGCCAGTCACCCCATGCACACTCAAGCAATAAGCCCACACCAGGTCAGAGACCAAGGCACCAACATCCCCTTCACTGACCAATACCATATGTATAGCCCCGTTGACCACACGGTTAGCCCTCTCAACCATACCATTCCCTTGGATATTGTAAAGAGAGGTGTGGTTGTGCTTGACACCTGAAGCCTCAAGAAACTCCCGCATCTCCTGAGATGTAAGTTGTGTTCCATTATCTGTAATGATAACACCAGGCAAACTTTCTTCACACACAATTTCTTTCAAGATGCTCACCGCTGATCTGGTGGTAACTTCCTTCATGAATTTCACTAAAAGCCACTTGGTGTGTACATCCACAATCACCATGGCAAATCTGAGATCTTCTCCTAACTCATTTATGAGTCCAAAGAAGTCTATGCCGATGGTATACCAAGGTTGCCCAGGGTCCACAATGCACCCTGTATCTGCCTGCACTCCTACTTTCAAATGTTTCTGTTGTACCTTAATTTCCTTTCCCTGCTGCTCAGCCAGTATGAATGTGATGTGGATGTGGAGTGTTAGAATGTTGATGAGTGAGCAGAATGTTGGAGTGCCTGGTTGTGTGTGGGAGAGACAGTTGGAGACTGTGGGCTGAGCAGCAAAGATGCTACTCCTGGTGGGCCTGAATTACTTAACTGATGATCTACCATCCTGTAACTACCATCCTTCATCTAAGCTTAAGTAAACCTCTACTTATTTATTCCTCATGGCTACAATTCATCTTTATAACATTGGCGACAATCTGGAGAAAAAACCCTGCGTGTATTGGTTTCCACTCTACCTGAGGTGAAGATATCTGAATTTAAAACTAGACTATTTGCACTGGAAACTATCTTAAGAATAGAAACTGGAAAACTATGGAGAAGAACACCCCTTCAGCCCCACCAGTGTCCTCCACCACCTGGACAGCCTGTCCTGGGCGCTTCACACTCCTCACATTTATATATGTTTCTTGTGCTTCAACCTTTGACAACTTCCTGTAATGTAATCGTGTAGCTTTAAGGCAACCTATATTCGATCCACGCTGAAGTCTGCCTCCTTCCAACAGACATTGGGAGAGTTCTGTTACCTTATTGAAGCAGAGAATTACAGTGTCTGACAGCGTAAAGGAGCAAGCGTCATCTGCCAGGCTCTACACAATACTGTTTCTACACAAAAGGTATGACTTCTATTACTGCGAGCACTTCGGTTATCTGTGCGTGGTGAGGTGTTCTTGAGGAGCCTCTGACAAAACAGTCGGTGGCAGTGTGTTTGGAAAGAATTTCAGCCTAACTAAAGTTTTACGCATGAGGAGCTTAGAAGAATGCTGCTTCACTTACCTTACAGCCACCCAGTGTCTTCAAAAATCTGTCAGTGGGAGCTGCTTTCGTTAAAGCCTGCAATGGCATTACTAGCTTCTGCATTAGAAACTGTTTGAGACATCTGTTTTTATTGGTGAGTGCTTACTACAAGATTGGCAAACCCAAAATGAGACCCTGAGTTTTGGGAGAAAATGGAGCATTGTGATGTTGCGGTGACATTGAAGTATGTCAATGAGACATTTTTCGTCTATTATTAGTTTTTGCAGCTTGCGCAATCCTTATGTCAGTGGCAGTTAAACCGCTTTTGGTGTGTTTAAAAAAAATTGAGGCGCGAGTCTCGGGAAGCGTGGGGACTCTTATCTGCATTGTGGTGTCATGCTGACTGGAACTCGGCTGCTATTGAACGCAAGGCAAAAGACACACAATTGATGGACGGAATGCAGAACAAATCAAAACATTCACCCCCAGTCAAAAGAACTGGGTTAAATCCATCATTCTTTTGCTCACCATGCAACCCCAGTTTAGACTTGGCCATATGCAAATCAGTCTTGACCCTGTGCCTCATGGGAACAATCCAGCCCGAACTGCCAGGCCAGGCCCTCCCTGGACCGGAAACAAGCATCCTAGGACCGGTTTCAGGGTTTCACCCTTCTTCAGCCAGGATAGCTTGATTCCAGTGGCAAAGTGAGCCCAGGACCTACGTCAGGGCATACCAGGCACACTTAGAGCGTGAAAGCAAAAGACACACTATTGATGGACGGAATGCAGAACAAATCAAAACATTCACCCCCAGTCAAAAGATCTGGGTTAAATCCATCATTCTTTTGCTCACCATGCCACCCCAGTTTAGACCTGGTGTCATAAAAACCCACCGCTTTCCCGTGCACCTGCACTCCGTAAAGATCTGTAAGATAACATGATAACAACTGTATGGTATTTTTAGACTATGTGACTGAAGAATTTATAACACTATTCTGTGAGTTATTAATGTATACTTGGAATTGTGTATTTAAGTTTGTGTTTGCTTACATATGATTTTCTTGGGTGTGCTTAATTGCGGAACGAAATTATGATGCTTAATTGCGGAACAAACTTGTTTTAACTGTGGCATAGACGCACTTGGTTTCTGTTATGTTGCTGAGTTTTAGACCGCTTATGGAAGCGGTCTTGGGGAAAGGCGTCAAGGCGCATTACTCGCAAGGCGTGTCAGTGCGCGTTGACGCTAGGGCGCGACTGATTATAAAAGCCGCGCCCAAACTTCTAGAAGGCGCTTTGCCTTCTCTTCGTTTTTGCAACAAGGAGCGTCCGGAGCTCCCGGTGAATTACCGAACTTACCTGCCAGCGTGACAGCGAGGATTCAACTCGGATGCTACGAAGCCTCTTCTTTCTTCGTGGCAGAAAGGACCTGCAAGACAAAGAAAAGGAGATAAGTACATAATTTTTTTTTTTTTTTTTATAAAACCTTTATTCATCAAAAATAAGGACACAGCTATTCAGCCGACAACCCGGAGGTGCGGCAGCTTCAAGAGAGCAATACAAAGAAGCATCCACAGTGCATAGAAAGGAGAAACAAAAAGGTTCCATTTTAAATACACACAAACACAAACCAAACCCAAGCAAGGCGAAGTACACTGAATACACCTGGTGATTGCCCCTCAGGGGAGACCGGACCCCCTTCGTCTATCAGTCACAGCGCTGTGATAAGAGGAAAAAGGGGAAAAGCAGAGGCCCAAGAAGTCAATTAACAATCAAAACATATGTACAGAGCTGGAAAGAATGCTAAGGAGAGAGCTGCTCCTCGAGGGGATCCAGATCCAGATCCAACGCCCCCAAATGGCATGCCACTTCCGAGGGCGCCCTCTAGCGCAATATACCGTCTTTTCCCTGAACATATTCCAGTCCATGTTTTCCTTCCACGCAGCCAATGTGGGGGGTCCCACAGAGCCCCACAGGTGCGCGATGTCTCGCTTAGCCACCATGTTACCCAGAGTCACCCACTGGGTCTGTGCCTCATCGTGGTCAGCAGGCCCCCAAACATTCAGGAGACAACACCGCGCCTCCGGCTGCATAACAATGCCCGTCACCTCCCCCATTACCGCATGGACTCTCCTCCAGAATTCCATGATGACGCCACATTCCCAAATGATATGCAGGAAGGTACCCACCATACCACAGCCCCTCCTACATAAGCCCTCCTCAGAAAATCCCATATGAACCAACCTTGGCCCCGTAACATAGACTCTGTGGAGTATTTTGAGCTGCACCAGCCGCAGACGCGACAAGATCGCAACCTCCTTAGGAGAGGAAACCGCAGACTGCCAGTCCTCGTCATCCAGCTCGAGTCCGTCCCTAATCCATTGATCCCGCAGCCCCAATAGCAGGTCAGCCCGAACATTAATCAATTTCTTATAGATAAGAGAGGTCGTACTCTCCGGCATATGGCCATCGAGGATCCGGTCCTCCAATGGAGAGGATTCAGGCACCTTCTCACCTTCTACGAGAACTGACCGCAGGGCATGACGCACCTGAACATAGCGGAAAAACTCAGATTTCCCCAACTCATACTCCTTCTGCAGCTCTTCAAAGGACTTCACCCTCCCCTTGATCAGCAAATCTCCAACCCTGGAGACACCAATCAAGTCCCATTTCTCAAAACCTTTGGTATGCCAAAGCTTCCCTAATTTGTCAGACTCAAACAACGGGGTAGCAAGGGTGAGCCTAGATAAGTACATAATTAAAGTCCCGGCGCCCATCGCAAGAATGGTTAATTTAATCCGGACATAACAATTTTTGGAACGATTGAAAGAAGAAGAACCCCTTTTCTTTTAATTTACGGACTTCATGTTATAGACACTTTTGAATTTATAGGATGAATGTAATTCATAACTAGATATTTGTGTATTGTTTAATTAAGGTGACATCGAAGGTGTTGTGTAAAGTTGTTGAAAACAAGACAACGGTATGTTCTATTCCCTATCTTCCCAATCTTCATGTTTAAAGGGCTTCAAAGGTTTGTGAGGGGAAATCAGAAGAACTCAAGATTTTTTTAAAGAAAAGTAAGAGAAAGAGAAGCGTTTATGAAGAATGAGATGTGGTTTAACTAATTAGGTTATAACAAATAAGGTAAAATATTTTGTTTTATATTTCAGCTCGTCTTCACTACACCTCGTCTTCACTACACGTTAGACGATCTCCTAGAGACAACCAATTACCTCCACAACTTCAGAAGTCATCACAAGAAATACTGGACGTAGGCCAACAACAAAACTGATCGCAGGTAGGCGAAGATAGAGATTCCTATAATTAATGACAGATTAGTGTAATGAAGAATTTAGAGTACTAGTGTATAAAAGGGAATTTTCAATCAAAAGTCTAATAGACTTTTACTTGTTGCCTCGCAGGTCGACAGCAAGAAACCTACTGCGTCCAGTACCCCGGCCCTCCTCCCTAATCTCTAAAACTGAGTCTTGTAGTATATAGTTTTACAAGATTTAGGTTAGATATTTTGGAAGTTGGTCCCTTGCCTCCCTGCGAAGTTCAGGTAAGGGACGACGTAGTACCTTGTCAGAAGGCAAAGCCCAAGAAGAAACAATTTGCCTGGACGCAATGGATCTATCTTCTCAAATATCTTTGCAGGATATAGCAACTATGTTTAAGGTTTCAAAGGTAGAAAATGCTGCCTTACGTAGAGATATTTCAACTCTACAAGAGGCTATGCAAAAACCAGTGTTAAAATCAGCGACTTTTCAATCACCATCGCCTAATGCAGCTTTGTCCTCGTCTCAATCTTGTCCTACACAAATTCAGGTTATTACCCCAGTACCTATTCCTCTTGCGCCTCCTGAGAGATTCTATGGTGACTGTAATAGTTCACCATATTTATGAATCAATGCCACTTGCATTTTTTAGCAAAAACTGCAGCTTTTCCGGACGATTCTTCCAAAGTGACTTTTATCTTGTCTTATTTGGAAGGCGATGCAGCCATATGGTCAGTTCCGTTGGTAGAACGGGATGACCGAATATTGTACAATTTTAGAGAGTTTGAGCAAGCCATGAAAAAGATGTTTGCTAAACATGTCTTTGTTCAATTGGCAGATAATGAACTACTGAATTTAAAACAAGGGTCTTCAGTTTTGCTCCATTACATATCAGTATTCAACCGTTTAGTTCTGGAAGCTGATTGGCCTTATGATAAGAGAATCTCACTCTTTTATAGAGGATTGAAAGAAGATCTGAAAGACATGGTTATGCAAATTTTAGAACCCCCAACGGATATAACCGAATTCATAGATCTTGTGGTAAAATTAAATCACAGGTTAACAGAAAGGAGGGGAGAACGAGGAAAATCAGATCACAAATTCATGTTGTTTAAGTAAAGACCCTCTAATCAACGAGAAGTTAGCACAAAATTGGATCCTGTAGAACCTATGCAAATAGGAACTATTAGAGGCCCTCTTTCTAAAGAGGAAAAGGAAAAAAGGCGTAAGTTAAATCAGTGCCTTTATTGTGGGAAAACAGGCCATTTTGTTAAAGATTATCCAACATTACCAACTAAAACAAAAACGAAAGCTTCAGAGTTAGCTTTAACACAAGTTCAATCGGAAAACTAGTCAGCTCGATAAAAGAAGAGGTCAGTTTATTGAGTGCTATTTCTAATTTGGCCTCCACTTCGCCACCCTTAGGATTTCAACATCTATGTATAAAAATAAAATTAAGATCTGTGACAAGTAGTACACGTATTTGGGAAGTTGATGCACTGATTGACTCTGGAGCTACAGGAAACCTTATTGACACACAGTTTTTGAGTAAACTTGGGTTAAATACTCAAGACAAGAGTCATCCAGAGATAGTACGGGCAGTGGACGGCAAGGAACTTACATCTGGGCCTATTCGTCAACAAACAGAACCTTTAGAAATGGCTTGTTCTTCTAATCACAAGAACTTATAAACCTCGATGTCATAGATGCACCTCAATTTAAGTTGATATTGGGGAATTCCCTGGCTAATCATTCACAACCCTATCATTGATTGGGTAAAACAAACTATTACATTCACTTCATCTCATTGTAACACCCACTGTTTTCTAAACAGTGCAAAAGAAGAGATAGTGCAAGGATTTGACTTTTCAGATGATTTACAGAGTGTTTTACTGCTTGAGGGAGTTCCTTTGGAATATGCAGATTTAACTGATGTATTTGATAAGAAGAGAGCAAATACTCTTCCCCCCTCATAGGGATTTTGATTGTACAATAGATTTGGTGCCAGGAGCTACCTTACCGTGCAGTAGAATTTATGCACTTACGGAAAAAGAAAATGAACACCTCAGAGAATATTTGGATGAGTATTTGGCAAATGGTTTTATCAGACATTCAAAGTCCCCAGTCTCCTCTTCTCTTTTTTTCATTCCAAAGAAGGGGGGAGTATTACGTGCGTGTATAGATTACAGAGCCTTGAATAACATCACTATAAAGAACAGGTATCCTTTACCTCTTATTCCAACATTGTTAGATCAGGTAAAACAAGCCACGATTTATACAAAACTGGATTTGCGCGGAGCATATCATCTTGTAAGAATCCGAGAGGGCGATGAATGGAAAACTGCGTTTCGCACCAATTTCGGCCTTTTTGAATAACAAGTAATGCCCTTCGGACTCTGTAATGCTCCTGCTGCTTTCCAAATTTTTATAAATTAGGTACTACACGAGTTCATTGATGTTTGTTGTATCGTCTATATAGATGATATTCTTATATATTCTAATTCCAAGGAAGATCATGTAAAACAAGTTTGTGCCAGTCTTCAAAAACTACTGGCAAATTGTCTGTATGTAAAATTAGAGAAAAGTTTATTTCATGTTTCAAAGGTGGACTTTCTTGGATACATAATTAGTCCCTCAGGTATTGAAATGGATCCCAAGAAGATAGAAGCAGTAATTACTTGGCCAAGTCCTACGTCAGTAAAACAGATTCAAAGATTTCTAGGCTTTGCAAACTTCTATAGTAGATTTATTCAAAGTTTTTCACAAATTATAACACCCATTACTAGTCTCCTTCGTAAAGGAGCCAAATTTGACTGGACAGAATCTGCAGAAAAAGCTTTTCAAACTTTAAAAATAACTTTCACAACTGCCCCCATTTTAAGTCATCCCGACCCTACTCAACCTTTTATTGTTAAAGCAGATGCTTCTCAATTTGCTTTAGGTGGTATTCTATCCCAACGACATAAAAATACAGGACAAATGCACCCTATAGCTTATTACTCTAGAAAATTATCTGCAGTTGAACAAAATTATTCCATAGCAGATAAAGAGTTAATAGCTATCAAAGCAGTTTTTGAAGAATGGCATCACTACTTGTTAGGAGCTCGCCATCCAGTTACCATTTACACTGATCATAGAAATTTACAAGCTTTAAAGTCTCTTAAAGCTTTATCTGCTAGACAATTGAAATGGTCTTTATTTTTTAATGACTATAATTTTGTAATCACCTTTCGGCCTGGAAGAGAAAATCAAAAGGCTGATGCCCTCTCTCGAATTGGAGAACAAGAAGTGGACAATGCTGACCTTCCTAAGCCTGTTTTGCCGTCATCATGTTTTCAAGGTACAATATCCATTTGTGGAATAATTGCAGATATTAGAAAATATCTAGAGTCAAAAGAGTTTGAAAAGGTGAAAGAACAATACCCATTTTTGCAAGAAAGAGATAAACTTTTGTTTTGTAACGATCAAGTATTTGTACCATCCCTTGCAATTCAAGACACCATTTTAAAATTACATCATGATACCCTGTTGTCTGCTCATCCAGGTTTCACTAAGACATATGAACTCATTAAGAGACAATTTTGGTGGCCTTCCATGTCCAAGGATGTACGAAATTTTGTTGAAACCTGTAACACTTGTATCCAAAATAAGTCTTCACATCAAGCACCAAGTGATCTACTTAGACCATTACCTATTCTACCTCAACCGTGGCATACCATTTCATTGGACTTTATAGTTGATCTTCCCATTACCAAGAAGGGTTATTCAACCATACTTACTGTGGTGGATCAATTTTCTCGCATGGCCCATTTTATACCCTTAAACAAAATTCCAACTGCTAAAGAAGTAGCACAAGTACTAATAACCAACATAGTACGGTTACATGGTATTCCATCTATCGTTATTACAGATAGGGGGTCTCAATTTATATCACATGTCTGGCAGAATTTGAGTACATTATTGAACATAGAAGTGCGCTTATCATCTAGTTACCACCCACAAACGGATGGTTTAACTGAACGAACCAATCAAACAATAGAACAAATGTTACGTTGCTCGTTAACTTCAGTAGAAGAGGATTGATCAGATCTTTTGTGTGTCTTAGAATTTGCATATAACAATATGGAACATTCCTCTACAAAAATGTCACCATTCTTTTGTAATTATGGTTTTCATCCAAAAAGTGTTCCAGGAAACTTAGATTTGTTGAAATCAGTTCCTTCAATTCATGATCTTATTTCTAAATTAATAGATATACATTCTGAAGCACAATATAATTTAGCCAAAGCAAAAGAACAACAAAAGGAAGTAGCTGATAAACATAGATCTGTACAACCAGCATATGCTATTGGAGGTAAAGTTTGGTTAAGTACAAAAAATTTGAAAATTAAAGGAAATAAGCAATTTAATCCTCGTTATATTGGACATTTTCCTATAGAAAAGATATTAAATCCAGTATGTATGAGATTAGCTCTCCCTTCTCAGTATCGTATTCATCCTGTTTTTCATGTATCTTTACTAAAACCATTCAATCAAGAAACACGGATGAATCAACCTCTTCCTCCAATTGACATTGATGGTCATGCAGAATTTGAGGTAAAAGCAGTTTTAGATTCTAAAAGAATTAGAGGAAAGCTTTTTTACTTAGTCGATTGGAAAGGGTACGGTCCCAAGGAAATATCTTGGGAACCACTCTCTAATTTGACAAACGCTCCCAAATTACTTAAGATGGTCCATATGAGATATCCAACTAAACCAAAACCAATTTCAAAAGTCTTGGGAGGGGTCTTGAGAGGGGAGTACTGTCATAAAAACCCACCCCTTTCCAGTGCACCTGCACTACGTAAAGATCTGTAAGATAACATGATAACAAATGTATGGTATTTTTACACTATGTGACTGAAGAATTTATAACACTATTCTGTGAGTTATTAATGTATACTTGGAATTGTGTATTTAAGTTTGTGTTTGCTTACATATGATTTTCTTGGGTGTGCTTAATTGCGGAACGAAATTGTGATGCTTCATTGCGGAACAAACTTGTTTTAACTGAGGGATAGACGCACTTGGTTTCTCCCCGCACGCCGCCTGAGAGTTTTGCTGTTATGTTGCTGAGTTTTAGACTGCTTATGGAAGCGGTCTTGGGGAAAGGCGTCAAGGCGCATTGCACGCAAGGCGTGTCAGTGCGCGTTGACGCTAGGGCGCGGCTGATTATAAAAGCCGCATCCAAACTTCTAGAAGGCGCTTTGCCTTCTCTTCGTTTTTGCAACAAGGAGCGTCCAGAGCTCCCGGTGAATTCCCGAACTTACCTGCCAGCGTGACAGCGAGGATTCAACTCGGATGCTACGAAGCCTCTTCTTTCTTCATGGCAGAAAGGACCTGCAAGACAAAGAAAAGGAGATAAGTACATAATTAAAGTCCCGGCGCCCATCACAAGAAAGGTTAATTTAATCCGGACATAACAATTTTTGGAACAATTGAAAGAAGAAGAACCCCTTTTCTTTTAATTGACAGACTTCATGTTATAGACACTTTTGAATTCAGAGAATGAATGTAATTCATAACTAGATATTTGTGTATTGTTTAATTAAGGTGACATCGAAGGTGTTGTGTAAAGTTGTTGAAAACAAGACAACGGTATGTTCTATTCCCTATCTTCCCAATCTTCATGTTTAAAGGGCTTCAAAGGTTCGTGAGGGGAAATCAGAAGAACTCAAGATTTTTAAAAAGAAAAGTAAGAGAAGCGTTTATGAAGAATGAGATGTGGTTTAACTAATTAGGTTATAACAAATAAGGTTAAATATTTTGTTTTATATTTCAGCTCGTCTTCACTACACCTCGTCTTCACTACACGTTAGACGATCTCCTAGAGACAACCAAATACCTCCACAACTTCAGAAGTCATCACAAGAAATACTGGACGTAGGCCAACAACAAAACTGATCACAGGTAGGCGAAGATAGAGATTCCTATAATTAATGACAGATTAGTGTAATGTGGAATTTAGAGTACTAGTGTATAAAAGGGAATTTTCAATCAAAACTCTAATAGACTTTTACTTGTTGCCTCGCAGGTCGACAGCAAGAAACCTACCGCGTCCAGTACCCCGGCCCTCCTCCCTAATCTCTAAAACTGAGTCTTGTAGTATATAGTTTTACAAGATTTAGGTTAGATATTTTGGAAGTTGGTCCCTTGCCTCCATGCGAAATTATACTACGTCTCTACCAAGAACAAGTTCAGGTAAGGGACGACGTAGTACCTTGTCACCTGGCCATATGCAAATCAGTCTTGACCCTGTGCCTCATGGGAACAGTCCAGCCTGAACTACCAAGCCAGGCCCTTCCTGGACCGGAAACAAGCATCCTAGGACCGGTTTCGGGGTTTCACCCCTCTTCAGCCAGGATAGCTTGATTCCAGTGGCACAGTGAGCCCAGGACCCACATCTGGGCATACCTGGCGCACTTAGAGCGAGAAAGCAAAAAACACACAATTGATGGACGGAATGCAGAACAAATCAAAACATTCACCCCCAGTCAAAAGATCTGGGTTAAATCCATCATTCTTTTGCTCACCGTGCCACCCCAGTTTAGACCTGGCCATATGCAAATCAGTCTTGACCCTGTGCCTCATGGGAACAGTCCAGACCGAACTGCCAAGCCAGGCCCTCCCTGGACCAGAAACAAGCATCCTAGGACCGGTTTCGGGGTTTCACCCCTATTCAGCTACGACAGCTTGATTACAGGCCCAGATCTCTGTACTGGGTGAATGTATGACATAGTTCTGCATTCTGTCCATCAATTGTTGTTTTTGCATTGCACGCAAGGCAGCACGTCTTCACTGCAAGCCACCCGGCGCGGGCGTAACAACGTGCTGCCATCTTGAGTTTCTACCGCAGTCCTGCACTTCAGCGAGTCTGTCTACTGTTCTTTCGTCAGTGCAGGTGTGGCACAATAAAGTTAATTTCACTAGCGCTCTCAACTCAATAAAGTTAAATTCAACAGCGCTCTCGCGCAACATCAAGGCCCTATTGGTACTCATGTCAGTTTCCCCATCAAGCTCCGTGGCTGTTTGAAGCAAGTTCCTGTTCCTCTGAGATGTGATCTCTTGGCAGCATTCCCGATCAACTTAGTATCCTGGCTTTGGACATTGGCTAGTGGTCAGTGTGAATTTCTGACATAGGACAGTTGGGAGTTTAGCAACGCAGCTCTATCAACACACTTGCTGAAATAAAATTACTGTCTTCTGGACAAACTTACGCCTTCTTCAGCAATTGGTCGCTGTGCAGTCAAGTGAGAGAGAGTGTTGGAGTGAAGCATTTGCTTTTATTTATTATTTTTATTGCCTGCTTTGCTTCGATCTATTACTGTGTGTCATGCATTTTTACGCACTTGATGCTTTGATGCCTTGTACTTTGTTACATCTTTTGTTGTCATCACAGGTATATTTCATGCTCATGCCTTTGCAAGTATGTTGCTTAGCGTTATTTATTAGTTTTGTGCCCACTGCTTCATAGTCCTGGCCGTGTGGCGTTGTGTGTGTGTGTGTGTGTTAGTGCTTATACTCCGTGTTATCTTGTGCTTAGCCATTCTGTGATGCTTGGAAGAGCATTTCACGAAGTTGTCTGTCTTTCTTCTTGATGATACACATCGTGTTTTGTGTGCGATGGGTCGTGTACCCTAAACCTTTGTGCTTTGTGCGATGGGTTGTGTACCCTATACTTTTGTGCCTTTGTGTGATGGGTTGTGTACCCTATACTTTTGTGCCTGTGTGTGATGGGTCGTGTACCCTATACTTTTGTGACTTGTGCGATGGTCGTGTACCCTATACTTTTGTGCCTATGTGCGATGTGTCGTGTACCCTATACATTTGTGCCTGTGTGCGATGGGTCATGTACCCTATACTTTTGTGCCTTGTGCGATGGGTCGTGTACCCTATACTTTGGTCTCACCTAGGATTTTGTTCAGAGGTCATACACCTCTCACTTGTAATTAACCTATGGTTGAGCATGTGTGGTGTATAGAAGAGGGTGAGCGGTGTGAAATTTACATCTCTTTGATGTCCCCCACTCTCCCAGTCCTGTACAATATTACCACTGCAAAATATTTTCTTTAGAATCTGTGGTGTGTAGAAGGGGGTGAGTGGTTAGGGATTTACACCTCTTCAGTGTCCTCCATTCTCCCAGTCCTGCACAATGTTACCACTGTATAATTTTCATTATCCGTTAATATTATTGGGAAGTGTTTAATCCTTTCCTTTCTTTGTTCTTGTATATCTGGAGTTTTCACATGTTTATTGCATACTTCCCTTTTACATTCCTTTCTGCTGTTCTCTTAAATTTGCAGTTATCATTTGCACTTTGTTTTCTTCTCTTTAATGCTGTAATTCTAACTGTATGATCTTTAATGCATATTTCTTTTGTATTGTACTTTTACAGTGCAATGTTGTAACCTTTGTTATTTTTTGTGTTCCCAAGGGAAGGGGATGTGTTGTATCTTGATTTCCTTTTCCTGCTGCTCAGCCAGTATGAATGTGATGTGGATGTGGAATGTTAGAATGTTGTTGAGTGAGCAGAATGTTGGAGTGCCTGGTTGTGTGTGAGAGAGACAGTTGGAGACTGTGGGCTGAGCAGCAAGGATGCTGCTCCTGGTGGGGCCTGAATTATTTAGCTGATGATCTACATCTAAGCTTAAATAAACCTCTACTTATTTATACCTCATGGGTACAATTCATCTGTATAACAGTTTCTCTACTTCTCTGGATGCACAGCACTTCTCAGTCCACTTATCCACATCTGCATCCATGCCAGGCCACCACCAATCCACACGTTTTTTTTTTTCATTCTGGTTTGCCCCAAATGCCTCTCATGTGCTATAAAGATAAGCTTACACCTAACACCATGGGAAGGAACAAACTGTTCACCTCTGAGTATCACTGCATCATCAACCACAGACAACTCATCCAAGTTTATACATAGGACCTAACTCCAAGAGACATAGTGCTCTCTCTTTTTTACTTCACATCACTAAAGCCTTTACTTCCTTCAAAGTGAGATTAGATTTCTTCTCTTTAATTCAATCTTGTTTGGTGATGGCATGGGCACCCACAACACTCACAACATCTTGAACTGAAGCAACTGCACCTTCACTTTCTTTAGACAAAACAGATGGCCCAGCCACTTTGTGCCATTCCAACAATAACCTGGACAAACAGTTCACTTGGATGTTTCTCCATCGTTGGATATGCTCTACATTCTAACAGTATTCTTGCAACCGAACAGCTAATCTAGCAAGACTCACTGAGCATTTACTCGTACCTCCCGGTAATAACACCTTCAAGAGAGGTTTATGATCAGACCGTAGCACAAATTTTGTACCCCACAGATAGGCTTTAAAGAATTCGCAAGCCCAAGCTGCTGCCAGTGTCTCTCATTCAATGACCGAATAGTTTCTTTCGGAACCAGTTAAGGTCCTATAAGCAAACGCTATAGTCCTTTCTTGATTCTCATGTTTTTGTGCTAACGCAGCTCCCAGACCCGTGGCACTGGCATCCACCATGGGGATGGATTTCAACTTGGTGCCGAAGGATGTGAGAATGTCAGCTTCATAAATGTCTTTCTTTATCTTGTCAAAGCAGGATTGTTGGCACTCCCCCTACTCAAAAACCGTACCCCTTTTCAAGAGTAGCCTGAGAACCTCTGTTTTCTCTGAAAATTTCTGTACAGATTTTGAATGATACTCAATAAGACCTAGGAAGGATCTCAACTGGTCTTTGTCACTAGGCCTGGGAGCTAATTTGATGGCTTCTAACAAATTTTCCTTTCGCCTTACACCTTCAGCTGAAATGTCGTAGCCCAGAAATTCCACTCTGTCAACCAAGAATCTACATTTCTGATGTCTTAGAGACAACCCTGCTTCCTTTATCCTGTGCAAAGCCTGCCTAAGTATGCTGTTCAACCGTACTTCCAAAAACAAGAATGTCATCCTGAAAATATACTATATTAGTCATGTCTTTAAATAGTTCACTCATCATGCGTTGAAAGAGGCTTGCTGGGGAACACAGCCCAAAAGGCATACTGGGACACTAAAAGGCTCCCTCAATAGTGATGAACGCAGTAAGTGGCTTGGACTGTTCATGCAGTTTTATTTGGTGGTACGCATTCTTCAAGTCTAATTTGGAGAAGTACTTTCCCCCACCCGAAGCCAAAATAAGTTCATTTATATTAGGCAAAGGATAAGTGTCCATTACCGCATTTTGGTAGAGCAATCTTAAATCAATGCAAAACCTAAGCTTGCCATCAGGTTTTTCAGTGATCGCTATGGGAGAAACCCCCATTGAACTCTCGATGGGTTCTATTACTCCAGACGTTACCATTTAATTGAGAAGTTCCTTAACCGCTTCTCTGGGTACCAAAGGGATCCTTCGCACTGTGTGCTGCACAGGTACTGCATTGCGCTTCAGTATTGTTTTGTGGACATACCCCTCTAAACAGCCTAACTCTTCCTAAAAACTTCCTTTGCTTCTTCTAGAATATCTCCTAACCCAAGATCTTACAATGGACTATCAACTGATCACGCACTAACTAGTCAGTCATTGCTCCAAACTTACATTTTAAGGAAAGTTCTCTTAGTTTGGAGACAAAATCATCTATGGTTGTCCCTCCTCCTGTTGATGAGTGTAGAATTTGTATCAGTTCATGATCAATTTTATCTCTTTAGCAAACCTAAGTTCTAATCTTTTCTTAGCCTCTGTTTAAACGTCTTCAATATGGTCACCTTTAGGTTGAGTGACGGGTAGTACGTACTCAAAGATATGTTGACCCTCTTTACCCATGTTGGTAAGAAGTAAGGCTTTTTGTCTGAGGTGCAGTAAATCTAACTCCATCCAAGTCTTCTATATAAGTTTCAAACTTGGTTAGCCAGTCTTCCCATTCAATGGACAGGGGTCCAGCTGAGGCTAGAAAGACTGGGGTTGATAGAATGGCACCTTGAGATTGCATGGTTGAAAGTATATTAAAATACAAGTGTGCGTATCACTGATGGTAAGGTGATCTGCAAGAGACGTGTGCGAATCACTGATGGTGAGTTGAAGGGTGGTATGGTAGAACATAAGTTAGCCTTAAATGAAGCGCCGTGCTCCCTGAAATGGTATGTACAATTAGGTGTGCGAGTCACCGAGAAACTGGTACTACTCGCAACAAAGTTGCATGATCCTGAACCAACTTCGTTGCAGTATGCGCTATTAGGTGTGTGAGTCTACGAAGCAGACAAATGACCACCAAGCGCGTGCATCTTTCAAGACAGATGGTCTTGAGGCAACCGTTAGCGCGTGTGGTTCCTGTTGACCACACGGACCCCCAAAAATTAAAAATCTTGTCTTATATGAAGTCATTGTGGCATGGACACTTGCAGGATATCTCCGGTCTGGACAGGAACAGCACACCTATTCTGATCCACAGGATGTCTGCATGCGGATGTCCATGGCTACCGGCTTGTCGCAGGGCTGGCTGGCAAAATCGTCGTCAAAACCTTGTGATGAGACGGTAAGAAGAAGCAGCACAGCAGGTAAGATGAAGAATGTATTAATTCACGAACAAGGTCTTCCCTGCGACATTCGGTAGTTGTTCCTCTGCCAGCCCAGTCTCAATTGACTTCACAGGAACGCCACCAGGTTTGAGGAATCTAGAACCCAACACTGGATTCCACATTCCTCCCAGGCAAATGCCACACAGTTATAACACTCCTTTTTCGCAATAGGTTCACCAAAAGCTCCACACCAATTGTGTAAAGTAATTGGGACAAGGGGCACCTTTGACGTGTTCCCCTATTGACAGAGTTCTTACCTGTGAAGTGGGTTTGATGGGTAGAATAAAAATCCACACTCTAAAACTTTCTCCCATTTCCATTGTTTCCATTATTGAACACAGACAATCCCATTGTAGTCTGCCAAAGACTTTGCTGGCGTTAATAGAGAGCATTATTGTGTTTTTGTGGGCTACGCCCATTCTGGCCTGGGTGTATAAGTCTTCAGGAATGGCAGAAGTATGGTAGTTATGATTTTGCTCAGCAGTTTATAATCAATGTAAAGTATCATGAGAGGTCTGCATGATGCTAACTCAGTTTTATTTCTTTTTGGATTCTGGAGGGATACCATTACTGCCTCTCTGGTTGTATGTGGGAGCCATGCTATTTTCTAGCCGTTTTAAACCCTTGGTCAGTATTGTGCCAATATGCCAATGTATGTTACATAAAATTCTATGGGTAGACCATCAGAGCCCAGCAGTTTTCCCCTAGCCAAATCTTTTCACTGTGGCCCTGAACGATTTACTGTGATATCTTACATGAGGGATTCAAATACCTATGGAGCTGGTGCCCCAATTCCCATCTCCTGAATACACTTCACTAACAATTGCTCACTGAACTCATCAAGCACCACATAAAAGATACTGTGTCACCCTTTTTTGCTCAGACTCCAAACACTGGCGTCCTTCTTTTTCAGGATTGGCCATCTAGTCCAATAGCTGCCTGCTCTGACACTCTTGTTATGAGTCTTTGCTAAGCATACTTTATAATCAAAGCACCGGGGCCTTTCTTTTTTACTGATTTCAGATACCCTAACTGCTCAGGTTGCTTCACTTCAAGGTCTGCTAGTATCTTCTCTTTTTCTCAATGTCATTTCTTAATTTTGGGCTAATCCCCACTGTTATTTTTATGCAATGACTATAAATGACTGACTCAAAATATCTCTCATTCAACCAGTTTTGAAGAGGTTGTGCCCTTGTTTTCTCTGAAGCAATTATGAATTATTCACTCACTGACTGATAACTTGATCTTTTAGAGCCTTGGTATTCATTTTCTCCAAGTTGGGATTGGCGCCCTTAGTCAGACCCATTTCAAAGCTAGACGTAATAGATTATGATCTGACGAATATCTAACCAGATATTAAACTTGGCTTGTTTGTAAAATTGTTAACATTAAACAAAGTAAATACATATATTTTTTTAAGTCAAGTTCATTTGGTTATTTAACATAATTTTCTATGGCCTCTAATATTTTCTAAGGGGGTGTGTTGCGGTACCTGTGAGTGGACATTGTGTGGTGTTCGATTTACTTCAAAACTGGGCTGGAGTAGATTTACTTCTAGTTTGTCCATTTTAGGGATGTAGTAGCTTTAGAATTTTTGTTTGTGAATAGCTAACTCTTTTGTGGTTGGTTCCTGGGACCATGCCCCTTCCTAAACCCCTTTATTTTCCCTAAACCCTTCCCATTTGGAAAGATATATTCCCCATTTTCCCGCTACTTCCCTGGCCTCTCCCACATTTGCTTCTTACAAGCGCACGTCATCCCAATATAAGAGAGATGGACATCTCACCTATAGTTTTATGAATTGCATTTTGTAATTAGTACTACTGGAGTAAATGGAATGTATGAATCAGGTCCCATATCTCTTAATAGAACTGTTTAGCCCCCTCACGTTACATGTATGAATTAAAATGTTGGCGTGTTCCCCATTTACCCTACATGTGTTACCTTGGTTCCTGGTGCATTCAGGGTATGTTCCCTAAGTACCTGAGGCACCCCTGTGTAGACATATTCCAGTAACTTCCAGAATAGTTTGTATCATCCAGCTCTCATTCAGTTTTCCCCATTGAGACCTCTGCTACTGTTAAACAGTAAACCTCACACAACTTCCAGGGCTGGAAGGCACCAGCCCCTGTTCCATAATCAACTCAATTTGTTCAGTGCTCCCTGTGGTATCAAGATTTGGACTCCAGCAAGGCAGCTAGTGAGGGGAGGATGTGTGTGCAGTTATGTACACTATCTCAGATGGTTTCTTGCAACCCAAACAAATGATACTGATCACGTTCAGCAGAGACAGGGTACTCTCTCATGAGCTCATCAGATAATCTCTTTAGGGAAGAGATTTATTTTCTGGTTTCGAAGCAGGTCAAAAGCAGTGCTTGGAGTCACTTTGAACATTTTCTGTTTTTCCCGTGAGCACTGCGACAGATCTGAGCCAGAATGTGTTCCTTCTCCTGTCATTTCCATGGAGTCTATTGCTGTTGAGCCATTTTGGGGATTTGCAGCCACAACTATTTCCCTCTCTCTGTCCTGTTGCACCTGAAGCATGCAGAGCGGTTAGAGCAGTCTCTCCCACTCCAGCTGTTCTTCAGACGTTGTGTTTGGAAACTGTTCTGTGCATGATAGGTGTCTACTTTGATGAGTACTCTTCCACTCATTCCCACATCATATGGGGAACAACTAAGAAGCATGTTACTTTGTCTGTCATTACTTTTAAATTGGCTGGAAATAATAGGGGATACTTTACTCTCATTTTGCGGATGATCTAGTGAAAATTATGGCTGCTAATAAGGAGATCAACTCACTGAGGGGCATATCAGCAACGAGGCGATATAAAATTATCGCCGCTTTTGCGTCCGTTTTTGGGCGAAAAGCGGTGATAATTTTATCGCCTAATTAGCAAGGTCACGCTATTGCGTGAAACCTTGCATTAGCGCCCGGATGGTTAACGCCCAGCTTTGCATCTCTAATGAGATGCAAAGCGGGTGTTCCTAACCTGACATGACTGGAGAAATGTCGCTAAGCGACATTGCTCCTATCATCAAGCCCCACACTATGAAGCATAACGTCAAGAAAAGTAGCGATAACCCATGTTATCGCTACTTTCCTTACGCCTGCTTCAGGACTGACTTAGCCATGATATCCTATGGAAGGTGGCTATCGTGGCTAAGTATGTGAGGCACTATCATCAAGCTAACGTCAAACTTTGTGAGATTATCGCTGGTTTCCAGCGATAATCTCACGTTTGGCAGTTAGCGCTAGGATTTCTATCGCTTTTGAGATAAGGGTTGCTAATAGCATGCTATCTCAGCGATAAAAATCCACGTTAGCCGGCGATAATTATCTTAGTGCCAAGTGCGCTTAGCGATAATTATCGCCGGTTGCTGCTGATATGCCCCAAAGGCACTTACGTATAGTAAAGTTTTGCAGAGATTTCTGATATTTCTATGGGCAACTGCTCCAAATCAGTAAACGATATGTCCCTGTGGGTTGAATAATTGCATTGACTATGTGCACCTTGCTCCGCATATGTATTAAATTAGTCCTCAGAAGTCGGTACAATGCAGCCAGTTTGGCTGATGCTTTCTAGTGAGTTTTCTCAATGTGTTTTCTCCAATTGAGTTTGGAATCAAGTATCGCCCCAAGGTAGGAGTTGGTGGTTTCCTACTGTATCTCCCCTCAACTGAGGTGGATCTGTGGATGCTCTTTAATCTTCTTTCTGGTAAATATTGTTGTTGTAGTTTTATTTGTGTTGAGGTTTATTTGCCAGTCGCTTTAATATCCAGATATTTTGCAGTGGGATGCTTCAATATTCTAAGCCACTTGCATTTAGCTGACTGACATAGAGATGGCAGTTACATCATCATTAAAAAGAGCGAGGTTGGTCTTCTTTAAGTCTGTGGGAATATCGTTTGTAAATAGATTGAAGATAAATGGTCCAAGAATTGATCCCTGAGTCAGTCAACCAAGAATGGAGTGTCCTGTTGAACACTCCTCTTGTACTGTAGCATGAATGGTGTGTTCTTCCATGTAGCTAACCAGCAGGTTTAGAAGGTAACTTGGAAATGTGTGCTTAATAAGCATGTAGATCAGTCCTGTGTGCTTAGTCAAATGCTTTGTCTACATCCCGAAAGGCTACTCCAGTTAATGTACTGATGTTAAATCCATGGCTTATGTTGAGTTGTGCTGATGGGGCTGGAACGTTGGGTTTGGAAGGGTTAAAACATTAGGTTTGGAATCCCACTGGTTTGTTGTATTAGTGTTCCAGCAGCAGCAGATGCTGCCTGCACACGGGGACCATCTATTATGAAAGAATAAACGACAATAATTTACCTGACATCACGTCATCCTTTCAGTGACAGTACCTGCCATGGGTACTGCTGTCTTGGTGACCAAACGTTGACCTCCGATGTATCGAGAGTGCTTTATTCTGATTTTGACCTCTGGCATTGAATTTATGGAAGTGCCCAACCTACTGTAGAAAATGTTCAGCTTGATCCAAAACAAGACCCATCCCCTACTGCAATCAAGCGTCACAAAGAGAATGACGATTTTGGTGGCCATCTTGTGACTTGGGAAACTATACTGCAACAAGCCAATCACCTATAGACAATTACATCGAACAGCACCACATGCCGTTTTCGGTGGCCATTTTGGGCTGTTGGGAATATGTTTCATTGCTTTATACTGATTATATGGTGAATACAATTTTGATCTGTCAATTTTGCCTGCACTATCTGTAACAGGCACAACACTTTTTATGCAGATTTATATAGCGCGAACTCGACCCGAAGGTATTGGAGCGCTTTAGATGAGCACCGGTTACGTTACACAAGGACACATTCAGGCACGGGGAGATTAAGTGATTTGCCCAGAATCGCAGGATGTGGACGCGACCCCAGGCTTGAACCTTGGTTTCCAGCACCAAAGTCGGCAATCTAGCCGGCGGACCACATCCTTTCCTCATTACTTTCTAAGTAATGCTTAAGGCATAATTTGTACAGTTGTCTACAGTGTTGGGCCATTTGCCTGTACCATCAGTGGCAGGCACACCTGTACCAAAGTGTGCTTAATTACAAAACACTATGTGGCGGCACCTTATTGGCGCATTGTGTTGTGTATGTTATTATGTGCATAAACACAAAGAGTAAACTGTAAGGAGGACATTTGCAGCAACCACCCACGCAGCCATGGTGCATTATTTATTTTTGTACAGAGTTAAGTTGCAGCACCTCCTCAATTTCTTCAGGTTGCAGGAACTCCTCCTCTCAACTGGGTACAATGGCCTGAAGCGTTGGAGTCATATCTCGAAGCCATTGATGACAATACATTCACCTCAAAAAAGAAAAAGGCACTATTAGTTTACAATTTGGGATCGGAGGGTTGGAGTATATTAGAAAACTCTCCCCCTACAGGTGAATATGCACACTGGCGTTGGCGAGGAAGGTGATGTTGCTGAGGTTCAGGATGAGTATGCATCCATTATAAAAGCTTGAGATAAAAGACTCAATCCTAGGAATAACATGGTTTTGAAACAGCACAAGTTTCTTCAGTGGGCACAATTGCTTGGAGAATCCATTGACGATTTTGTAGCTGCTTTTTGACTACTCGCTTCTACTTGCAATTATCGTAAATTTAAGGATGAAATAATTTGCAATCAATTGACTGAAAGAATAAATAGGAGAATTCAAGAACCATTATTATCAACAAAGGATCCTCTGCAAAAGTGTGCACAAAAAAAGTGAACTGACATGTTGCCGTTGTGGTAGCAAGAACCTTTTAGGCAATGACAACATTTGTGCTGCTCTCAGATGTGCTTCAAATGTGGTAAGAAAGGACATTTTGCATGAATGTGCAAATCCTCAGTTGGCCAGTACACATGTTGTAGTTGAACTGTCAGACCTCTTGTGGACTATGTCTCTGAGGGTGACAACAACATTGTGTTAATGTTGTCCTGCAACGTGTGTGACAAGGGCAAAGTATTTGAAATAGCTTCAGGCAACGACAAGAAAAGGAGGAATCATCCTGATTGCAGTATTTCTGTTCCACAAAAAAGATGTCATGGTCATGGCAGATTCAGGATCTCCATTTACTTTGATCAATGAATGTGAACTTTCTGATCTTGATGGAGAGCACCTTCAAGACTCACATAAAGCATTTTTCGCATAAGGTGGGAAAAGAGTAGAAGTAGTGGGTTTAGAATTTGAATGTAATGATACCACTATGCATGTATATATTGTAAGCAATGGTTCGTATTTATTAGGGGGAATGATCAAGGTGATCTCAATATTGTCTAGAAGCTAATCATCCTAAACAGAAATCTGTAAGTTTTTTCATCGGAGGTGTGAATCAGATTAATGAGTATGAATGGGTCGATGAGTTTCCATATATGTTCACGAATGATTTAGGGAAATTGAGAGATTTTCAACACTGCATCATTTTAAAAGAAGGGCCCGGCCTGTAGTACACAAGGTACATAAAGCCCCCAATTAGTTTAAAAGCAGAACTGAAATCAGAGTTTGAGCGGCTATGCACATTGGGTATAACTGAAATATTCGAAGGTCTGGAATGCCTCAATCCTGTAGTCCTGGCCCGCAAATTAGCTAGGTCTCTGAAACTGTGTGCAGACCTGCAAGATTTTAACTAGAATATTTAGGTTGATCGCCAACCGTTACCCAACACCAATTTAATGTTAGCTACGCTAAAAGGGGACAAATTTTTGACGTCCCTTGACATGTCTGCTGCCTACCACATGATAGAACTAATAGTAGATTCAAGGCACCTTATGTCTTTTGTTACACCTGAAGGAGCACATTATTATATCTGCATGCCTTTTGGTTTAGCATCTGCTTCTTTGGTGTTTCAAAGACTGATGAATAATTTATTAAAGGATATGGCCTGGGTTACCTACTTTCAAGATGACATTTTGATTTATAGAAATAAAGTGAGGGAAAAGAAATATCATAACACAAGAGTTAGGAAAGTGTTAGGAGTCATTTGTGATAGTAGTCTAACTCTTAGGAAAGATAGGTGTAAATTTCTTTGTCAAGGGGTTGACTATCTCAGCCATTTTGTGTCTAGTAAAAGTATTGTCTATGCAAAAAATGGGGGGAGACAGAGGTAGAGGCTAGTTGTATCCTCCTTTCAGATACGTAACACACAAAAATCAAAAAGTTCGAAGAAGACCTGCCCAGGGGAAAAGTGAATAAGAAACACTGAGAATCCACAGTAATCGCTTAATAGGAAAAAAAAAATCTAGAAACCCCTCACTCACAAGGGCTGCCCCTAGGCGGCATGCTTCATTATTGGGGTTCATCCCAATCCTCTACGGATTAGGGTGTGCTGCGATTGGCGATTACGCAGGAGCACTTTCATGGACTAAAGTAAGAGGGAGTAGCAAAAGTGAATTAAAAATACCAAACTAGTGGGCCAATATTTTATTCCCGCCCCTAGTTGATAAGGTTAAAATCAGGGGTTATTACTGAAAACCAGAACCATAATGGGTCTGATTGTTTCAGTAATAGGTAGTCATCATGTTTCGAGCTGTTCCCCTATTGGCTCTTCCTCAGGACTACATGGGAACCAGTCCCGTTAGTGCCACTTCTATTATCCTCTAATGAGGACACACTTGTTCACATGCAATGCGCATGCACCTATTATACATATGGTTGTCACTGAATTTTCCGTATTTTAGAAACGCTATGTTATAGCGTCATGGTCTCAACCAGGGTCGAGGGGCCTGTAGTCAAACCTTCATCAAGGCCGCCTCGGTCAATGCACCTACTTCCTTCCCTGGGGACCTGCTGGTCCACACTGACCGAGGCTGCCTTGAAGAAAGTTTTGGGCTGTTTTCTCCTGTAGCAGGACCAGCGGTACGGCCAGCTCGGCTCCCTGCAACTCCTTTGTGGTGTCAGGAATACTGAACTGAGCGCTAAGTTTGAATTAAATACAATTAAAGATCTATAGCTTTACACCTTTGTTCTTGACACATTGGCACTAAATTCAGGACCTCATTACAAAGTGCTCGTGAATGCCAGGATCGGGTAAAGCACTATTTGCACTCGTAAGGAATTCTAAGTTATGTAGTAAAGCTGCACTTCTGTGAATTTTTCTCATGCAGATTTCACCTGGTAATACCTAGTCAAATTTACAAGGGAAAAGCTGGGTGTGCAAAATCAAGTACCATATGGTACCCTTATTGCAATCCTTTAAAGTCTGCATGGAGCGGTAACTTAGTCCTAGGTCAATACCGTAAGGTGCAGTATAGGATTTACACTAAGGGTTCCAACCTATAAATCCGGCCATGTCATGGGAGTCTCAGTTATGTAACGTTTAGTTTTAAGGGGCCTTCATTTACCTTTTCAAGCTTCAAAATAAGTTTATTGAATGCATATAGATAAAAAGGACATCAAAGCATCCTGAGTTAAAACATCAAAAATACATTAAATAAGGCATTAATTGTGGCATAATCTTTTATTACCCCCAGGTCCCTTATGTACTCGTCCCATTTATTGAAAAAGTGGGGATAACCTTCTCCCGATAGAAAAAAAGACCAGAGGAATGCTGGGACCCTAATACTGCCCCTCCCACCGGGCGTACCTCCTGTTCTTTTTTTCTATCTGTCGACAGAATGGACGTGGTGTGCTGGTGCTGTACCTACTGGGCTGGAGTGGCGTTCTTCTCCTCCTTCCCCCCGCCCGGCTGCCTGGCTGTGCGGGCGTGGAGTTTCCCGGGCTGTCTCCCGGCCTGCTGGGCTTGCTGGGAGTCGGTCTCTGTTGCTGCCAGTTTCCTGGAAGGTTCCTACTTGGTTCCTTTGGGGTCGCGGGCGCGTCTTCCTGAGCCTGTCCGGGTGAGTCGTTCCTCGCTTGCGGTGTTCCTGCCATTTTCCCCTGGATTCCTGATGGCGGTTGTGGGGGGGCCTTGGTGCTGGTGTTGGACTCCGCCCTGGTTAAGTTCTGCTTGGTGGCTTCTTGTTCTTTCTCCTTGTGCTGTTGCTTGTGGGTCTGAACGCTGCTTTGCTACGACCAGCATGCTGCCTGCCTGGCCGGCCCTTGACGGCTGGTGCGTGGCCTCCCGGGTGCTTCCGGGTCGCGTGCGCGTCTTCCTGTTGCCGCTCTGGGGGTAGACAAGCCTTGTTTGCTCTGTTCCTGGCCTTCCCACTGTTGGAGTGGGGGCCTTGCTGCTGATGGTGTTCCGGACCCCACTCCGGGTGAGTTGCGCATTGCGGTGCCTTCTCTTTCTCCCAGCGGGTGTGTGTGTGTGTGTGTGTGTCCGATGTATCCCACCTGGGTTATTCTTTCCTGGGGCCACACATTGCGCATTGTCTTTGTGGAGATATTAGAGCTTCCATGGCCAACGGCCTCACAGACGCAAAGCGGTTCCCCGTTCCAGTTGCTGTACTGTGCTCCTCTGCCTTTCTTTTTCACGGTTGCCCTTTGTTCCTTGCCTCCTCCTCAGTTTTTGGTTTGGGTTAGCGTGGAGCGGGGTCCGTGGCCGGCGCATTGCACTCACCCCCTTGTTCCTGTGGGTGCTGTGCGCTCCATTCTGGGGTGCTCTGAGGCGCTTTGTTGGCCTGGCCTACCTCAGTGGGCAGGGCTGGACTGGGAACCAAAACCGGTCCTGACAAAGTGCTTGTCCGCCCCCCCGGGGGATGGGGGAGTGGCCGAGCTGTTTGCCAGGGCCGGTTTTCGGCCGATTTTGTTACAGGGACGATTTTGCAGCTATGCTGCAAAAACAGCCCTGTAACAAAAACGGCCCCCAGGGGCCCAAAACTGACTCCCACCCGCGCAGTGCACCGGGGGATTGCCCGGTGCCCCGCTACGGCCAGAACGACCCTGTCGGTGGGTCCTCACTCCCTTCGGCGCTGGCCCGGTGCCGGTGCCTGGTGCGTGTGTGTTGGCCCGGCTCCCGGTTCGCCCGCTTGGCCCCATGGATCCACAGTTCTTCAGCGCTTCCTTGCCTGCTGGGTTGTGGCTGTGGCTCTCAGCTCACCTGCCGGCCTTGGTGCTGGGTTCCTTGGGTTCCTGCCTCGGGTCCTGTGCTTTTGGTGGCTTCCGGGGAGGGTGGGGGAGATGTTTTCTCCCTGCGTGTCGGGCTACCTCTGTGTGGCTCTGCATCTCTTTCCACGTGCTGCTTGTGCCTCTGGGGTGCGTTTTGCTTCGTGCATGCGCCCCTTGTGGGGTCACTCTGGCCTGTTGGTTATGGTCTTGGGCTCTTGCTCTGTGGATTGGGTGTTCAATCCTTGGTCTTTCGTTGGGGTCGGTGTGCTCTGTTGGTGGTATTGGCATTCACTCTTCGGCCCTTTTGCTTCTGTTCCACCTTGTCCGCTCCTGCTCTCCGCCTGCGGCCTTTCCTGCCTGGCGGCTCCTGCTCTTGCCTGCTCTCGGTGGTGGCCTCCGCCTTCCCGGTGCTGTGCCTTCTCTGGGCTCATGTGCAGCAGTGTTTGGCCTGCTTGTTCCTCGTTTGGGTGTTCGGGCTGCTCCTTCATTCTACGCTGATCCTGTGGTGGGCTGGGGTCTGGGTCCTCGCGGTTTCACGGCCTCTGTCGCTGTGTGCTTCCCCTGCTGCGCCCTTTGTGTGTTCCTGGTTTGGGTCCTGTTTGGCCTGGGGATGCCGGGTTTGGCCTGGGGATCCCTGGTGTGCGACGCTCCTTTCTTCCTTCATGTGTCGTGGGGCTGCCTGTTTTTGTCCCGCGGCCTCCTGCAGTGGGTCTTGTCCTCTGCCTTTGGGCTGTTTTTTGTGTGGCCTGGCTGGTGCTGTGTCCGTCAGCTTGCCTCTTCTGTGCTAGGGTTGCTCTGGCGCTTTCTTTGCGCTGTTCCTGGCCTCTTGGCTTTGTCCTTGTGTTCCCCTGCTGCGACCCGGGTCCCTGTCACCCCGTCCGCCGTTGTCCTTCTCTGTTCTCTGCAGTGCTCCGGGGTTGGGGCCTGGTTCGTCCCTACTTGGGTCTCCGCCTGTGCTTGCCGGGTGCTGTGGGTCTGTGTTTGTTTCTCTGGAGTTGCCCTGGGTGGTTGTTCTGGTTCCCTCCCCTCCTTTGGCTGGCTTCGGTGGGTCCTGGTCGTGCCCTCCCCTTGGCTCCGGGTTTGCCTTTCTCCAGGTTTTTCGCTGGCGGTGCTGCTCGGTTGGTGGCTGCTCCTCCTGCGGCCTCCTGTGCGCTGGCTGATTCTGCCTGCTGCCTGCATCCTCCTGTTTCTCGGCTGGGGCTGGTGTACGGCTCCGTGCCTCTTCCGGTCCCATTCCCGCTCTGTGCTGGGGCGGTTGCTTTGTTTTCGTCTGGGTCTGCTGTGTGGTCCATCGGTTGTGGGCTGTGCTCTGTCTGCCTCCTGCCCTATGCTTCGGCCTGTGCTCTGCGTGGCTTCTTTCAGATGCTGGTTCTCCCGGGGTCCTTCTGCTTTGGTGGTTTGCTTGTCTTCGGTCCTGGATTCCGGCTGTTTTCTTGGCCTGTGGCCTTTTCGTTCCGGCCCTCTCCTGCTCTGCTCTCCTCCCCGTTGTTGGGTGGGGTCGGGCCTGATTGGCTCATGGTCCAGGGTACTGTGCGCCCTGAGGTCTTTCTGCTGCTCCTGCTGTGGTTTGGTGTCGGGCCCTGGTTCAGTTTGCGGCCTTTTCCTGATGGGTCTTTGGTCCTGCTGGCTCTTTGGGCCTGGTGCGGCCAGGTTCCTGGGTTTCTGTTCTTGTTTTCCCCCGGTTTTTTGGGGCTTGGCCTTCTCCTGGGATCTCACTGTGGCTTCTCCTTCTGGGCTGGTGCTTGGTGGTTGTCGTTGGCAGCCCTGGTGGTGCTGGTCGTTCTTTCCTGGGACCGGGTCCGTTTCCGGTTTTTCTGATTGGCTGCCTCCTTTTTGGGGCTGTGGCCTCCTGTTCTCCTTGGCTCGGTTTCCAGACCTTGGTTGTGTCCCTTTCTGGCGGGTTCAGGTTTTCTGGCCGGTTGCCTCCTGCAGTTGCCCACTATTTTTTGCTCTCTCGGGGTGCTGACCTGGTGGAGACTCCTGGGTTTGTTTGCTGGTACGGAAGGTCGGTTTTCTGCTTTGGTATTCTCCACTTTGTCAATGAATGGGACAAGGACATAAGGGACCTGGGGGTAATGCTCTATTACTTACCGGTAATCTTCATTACTCCGGGTCCCGTTGTCCTCGTCCCATTCATATGCCCCTCCCTCTCTCCTGCGCGGCCGGCCTTCCTGTGTGGGCTTGATTGTACAGGAGGGATGCTGGGTAAGTACTGCTTAAGTACTCCCGGTGGCAGGGGCAGGATTAGGATCCCAGCATTCCTCTGGTCATTTTTTCTGTTGGGAGATGGTTATCTCCACTTTGTCAATGAATGGGACGAGGACAACGGGACGGGGTAATGAAGATTAGCGGTAAGTAATAGAGCAATCCCAGTGTGGTAGATTATCCATCCATCCCACATGCTAATAAAGCGTCCAATTACACCCTCTAGTTATCTAAAAGTCCACTGACAACCCTGAAATTAATATTACCTTGCCTATCCGCCTCAGTGTATCGATAGAAATTCCATTGACATATTAGAACATGAACTTTCTCACCAGTTCAGAATGATGTCTTTCTGACAAAAATACGCTGATGTAGCTAGAAGATTCCAGCGACGAGCATTAGGTTCAAGGTTAAGGATGGTTACCATGACCCGTCCGTCACGCTGCATGCGGGGCTAGAGCCCCAAAACCCTACAGCAACCGGCCGACAGAACACCGGCTGTACTTCCTGAAAGCTGAGAGCAGAGTGGGGCGGGGCGTACCAACAGAGCTGCTCCGCAGGATGCACTGCTCACCTCCAACAGGTACCCACCACCACAACTCACGGCCACTTCACTGCTCAGCCGTCGCCCCAAAGCCCACGCGCCCCCTTCCAAATGCTGCCTTTCGTAGGGGACATCCTAGCGACTCCACAGCAGAGTCCGGCGCGCCAAGGGTGTGCTGACTCCTCCCCTCGAGCGATGGTCTGCGCCAGTCCCTCTTTAGCGAGCGCTGAGCTCTGATCAGGCTGTGCTCTGCTGGGATAGCTCTCCCGAACCATGCTTATCGGTGGGAGCCGCAGGCAGCAGCAGACGGCGCGGGTCCCTGGGAAGAGAAGCGGCTGTGGCAGGCTGCACCAGCTTCCCACCTTTCCCTAAATGCCCTCTTCTGCAACAGCACTCTAACTTCGCTCAAAGGGGCCGCTGTTGTGTGGCGGCAGCTGCTCGTCCTCCTCGTTTCCTCTTTTTTTTATTTGCTGTTGGTTAGTAAGCTCATTAAATATTAAGATCTCGGGGCAGTGGATTAGCCGCCAACCTTCCTTCTTTCTGCGGATGCGTACAAGAGAGTGAAATTAAAAAGCGAAAGCGAGCCCCGTGGAAGTTTGAGCGTGTTCCGAAACTCCGAGCAGCACCCCCTACTTTGACGCTTGGTAAGTGGCACATTATTAAATGCTGGATAAGTTATTTGGGGGGTCAGATTAGAGTACCATTTAGTTGCCTGTGTCGGAATCAACTACATAGTATTGAGGTCCTGCACTCCGGTTATAGTTGCTTATGATCGAAGTAGTGGACAGGGATGCAAATTCTCCACACCGAGAAGAAGAAGGAACTGGCAGCTGTAAGGGGTTACGGGGGTGGGCAGGCTCGGGAATTGTCTTTGATGGCAGGTGTAGCGTTATAAACTGTACAGAAGGCAGAGCTGCTGTGTCCTATCCGCACGGACTTATTATGCATGGCACCACCGCATGTTACTGCCCCCCACCAGATCACATTATTGACTCCGTACAGCCACAGACCACCGTAAGCTGTTCCGCTCAGGCTGCATGCGAGCTTCTAACACGGCAGAGATGCCTTTGTTTATTTTGACTTGAGCTTGGACTGTAATTTATTTCCAGGTGGTTCGCTGGGAATGGTTGTTTTGCCTGGTACTGGGTGTGCTTCGCCGCCTGCTGAATGCGCTTTTTGTGCCACTGCCAGTGTGTTCCAACTGGCCAGCGCCAGTGGGTTTTGGATTGAAGGGTTTCTGTTTCTTGAATATTCATTTTAATTACTTTAGAGTTTAAGAGGAAGCTCGGTATATCTCTGTTATGGTGTCTAATTATACAGCACTCGGGTACTTTAAAACCAAAGAACGAGTTTATATTTTTAGCATTTTGGCAACGTTTGGTAATTATGTAATAGCAGTAACATTACTTTTATGAATGGATTTAACATAAAAGTGATAAAAATACGAATTCCATTATATGTTTGGTGATGGAACCGCAGAACAGTATTCTAATTTAGGGAGAATACTTTCATTTACTTCTTGCCCATAGCAGAATTAATTTGCTTCTGTGATGATCCAGGGCTTTCATTTCACCCCATGTGTTTCACACCACACTTGTTACTCTGGAGAAAGTGAGACGGGCAGCGTGAGGCTCAGTTTCATAACGTTAATCTCATAAAGAGGGTGCACTCTGAGCTTACCTGTCGCCTGGTATCCTTCACTGTCAGTTCTTAAGGCTGTGCTCCTCGAAATCGATCATATATATGTGTGTGTATATATACATGTGTGTGTGTGTGTATATATTTTTGTATTTTTCTGGTAACCAGTATGATGTGTACAAGTAAGCACACACATGTCACTCTCACCAAAGGAGCCCAGCAGCTGTAGCGAGTTGTGCCGGGGAGAAGATCTACTTAGAGTGAGCACTTATTTTCATTTGCTGGATGAAAACACCAATCGAGTAGCCTCATGATACATACATATCGCTTAGCAACTTGCTGGTCTTATTACTCCCTCACTTCCCTCAAAGGTGATCTTGTGAAGTGAAAATATTATATTGTTTCTTGATTGCATGAAGTGGAAATTATTGCTCGCTAATGTAAAAAGTGTAACTATGTGGAAATGTGGGCATCCTGTCCATGGCGATGACATGTCAAATAAAAGTGCTGCCTTGGCTATTTTACTGATAAGTGAGACGCAAATAGTAAATGTGCACTGCAGTGGCGTGACGCACAAACTGGCTCTTTTTAGACTGTGGCTGCTATTCAAGCAGTAGTACGGCACCTTACCAGTGAACCCAGTCTTAAGCTAGATTTCTGGAAATGCCCTTGTATTTTTCACCTTTAAGTAATACATAAAAGGATCTCTGCCAGATGCAGTGCCATATATGTCCCCTCGCCCCCTTGCCCGGTAGGCCGACGTGCCTCTGGTGCTACTTGATTCTAGTAGCAGTACGCTGCACTGAGTAACTTAGTGGCCTTCTAAGTGGCTCACTGATGCAGTTCTTTTCCCCCCACAGGACTCCTATATTAATCTACAGGAGTTTCAGTCTTCAAGTCCTGGCTCCCATGACATTGTACTGTCTGCGACACCTACCCATTGGAGCACGCCCGGCTAGGTCACACGACCACAATGCACATTTTGCAAGCAATTTTGCAATGCGTTCTCCTGCAACGGGCACGCTTCACCCTCACCAGCCGGTTGAGAGACTCATCCATGGTGCTCACCTATATATTTTTTTCTCGCTCTGGGGTAATTGGATGCCATTTTCTCCCTACCAACTCTCCATAGGGAGTGTTATTTCCCCGGATTTATTCTCCTTAACTACCTACCAGATATTGGGTGCTCACACACCCTGTCCTGATGATGACTTCGTATTGACAGGAGACGAAACTCCGTCAACAGTAGACTTTATACAGACTCCTATTCGATTGTATAAAATTACCTAAGGAGTAATATGTCTATATTTTTTATGTGATGCACCTTTTATATTTCTCACTTATCACTGCATGCCTCTTCACTTAATTGTTAGCACTAGATTTTCTTCATACCGCAAAAAAAACCCTTGAGATTATTAGTAATTTTGATTTGTGGCTTGCAGGCCACAAGACAGCAAGAGAAGCAAATAAATAAAATGTGGGTGGGTCCCACAGGGTGGCATGGGAATCCAGTATGATAACAGAAAAGATATAAAAAGTGCAAAGAAAAAATATAAGCGAGAAGCAAATGGAATGGGAGTACAAAAGAATGAAGCACAGACGAATGCAAAGATGGGAGCAACATGGAAATGAGAAAAGAGAAGAAAAGAAGAATTGGGGCACCAATTCCAGAGGAGCATCCCTAAAAGTATCAGGATTTTGTTTTCTGCTCACTCATGTGCTGTGATACAAGTGGGAAGAATTGTATTTTTCTGTCTACTCCCTCGAGTGGGTTCTCGTTCTTCCCTACAATCCTCCCCTCTTAAACAATTTCTATAGTTACTACAGAAATAAATTCCCAAAACAGTGGTAAATGTACTCCAGCTCAGTCCTGGAGTAGGTCCAGCACCACAGAAGGCCAACCACTGGTACTGAAACACCCTTCCATTGATAATAAGGGAAGTAGGTACTTAAAATAGAGCCCCATAGGACATCATTTTGAGGTAAATTAGTTTATTTTGACTTAGTAAAATTAAAATATAATGTTTTTAATCACATTTCTATGCATAACTTAATAGATAAAAAATATACACATTTTACTTTAGATGGGTATTTTTTTAATACATCTTTAAACAAATAATTGAATATATTTAATTAAAATTTTCAAAATCAAGTTAATAATGCTGTAGCTGTTTATGGTCCACATTTAAAATAAATATATAAAATTAAGTTACATTAATATGTCACATAAAAATATTTTTAGTATTTTATTTTTAAAGTTTAATAAATGTTTTAAAATTTCTCTGTACTTTTCCATAAGGAGCTTTCTGTTCCAGTGACCAGGACCTCCAACCAAGGGCCTGAATATGATGTTGTCAGGAAAGGCTTCGAACTGGATTCGGATTCTGCGAATCTGATATGGTACCTATGTTCCTAACCGAATCGGTCACCTTTCTGGACAACCGAGTATGATGCAGAGGGGGATTCGGGTAGCCCGAGTCGTTCGGAGCCGAATCGGACAGCCCTATGGAGACAGTTTCCGACTGACCGAGTACGATGACCAATTCGAACAGCCGTTCCGAATCGGTTTGGCAGGGACAAAACAGCTTTGGGAATCGGACTTCGTGGGCCCATAGCAGCCCCCCGTCACCTGAAGGCCTCCAGATGGGGCACGTCAGGGTACCCAAGGGGCCCCCCCTTCCCAACCGTGCACAGTGCACAGGGTCTTCCCCACCCACCCATTTTTTCAATGGTAGCATGTGTTCTCGTTCGGTACACAGGCTACCATTGCAGTCAATGGGAGTCCGACTGAACCGAGTCCCTAAGCATGCGGACATATCGTAATCGGTCAGTAGGACTCCCCGGAAACAAATCATTCTGAAAGCATTCCTAACCGGATTCGGTGGGAATGCTTTCCTGACGACATCGTAATCGGGCCCTAAGTGCAAAAAGGTACTAGTAGTAACGTTACTCTCGTAAATTAGACTCTTTCCCCCCCTGAATTCAGGGATTTGAGTCATGTAAGTTTACACTTTGTAGTAATTTACCACTCGAAAATGGTGAACAAACAAAGTACTAATGTTATTACAATGTGTAAGAGTACATTTACATGCATAGATTTACTCACATGTACATTTGCCTATGTGAATAGGCCCCAAAATGTTCAGTATACACGGAGCAATCAGGATAACTTAGTGGGGAACCTGCATAGTTTTGGGCTTTCGAGACCTCTCTGCATCATTGCTATAATAAACCTTTGGGAGTGTGGCCTGCATGGTCCGTTGAGCCCCCATCACATCCACCCATATTTTGATGGTTACTTATTCATGCCTCCCACCCCAAAAAAACAGCAGAATATTCAGTAATCCATTTAGACCCCGAATATGGAGTGGGCAAAGCAGAATTACTGTATGAAATTCCACTTCACCTGATCATGAATGAAGCTGATGTTCTTGCATTTGGTGTTCCCGGGTGTTGGAACATGTGATCCAATTTTACATAGTAGTAATTCCGCCCTGTAAAATAGCATGTGGTTTTGGCTGCAGTGGCTGCAAAGCTTACTTGCCCATTTTGTTTTTCAATGTATCCCTCTATTCTTGTCTGACAGGGTGAACATTCAGTGCTTCTCATGCCCGACCTTATTTACCCCTCACACCACTTCTTCAATCCTCACTCCGTATAAAGGCCTTCACATATTTACCTTCTGCTCAGAACAGATGGTAAATGTATGCACTAAACTGAGTTTAGAATTCTGATGTGAGGAGTAAAACTGCATCCATAGTGCAAGTCCCCTTTATATAGGGTTGAATCCATAATGACACTGTACTGGTGTGGCGTTATCTGACAGTGCAAACACAAGGAGATGATGGATGGAGCGCTGAAACGTTTCAGACACTCATTCCCAGTCACAGATCTGGGTTGAATCCATCTTCGTTCTTTAGCTTCCTATGCCACCCCAGTTCAAACCCAGCCATATGCATATCAGTCTTGACACTGTTCTTCTTGGGAATAGTCCCGTACGAACTGCCAAGCCAGGTGTTGCCTGGACCGGAAACAAGCATCCTGGGACCGGTTTCAGGGTAACACCCCTCATCAGTCAGGCTAGCATGAATCCAGTTTGAAAGTGAGCAAGGGACCAACGTCTGGTTCCCTTGCTCACCCTGCCAACTGAGGGCGAACAGAGCAAACCCAAGGAGTTGATGGACAGAGCGCTGAAACGTTTCAGACACTCACCCCCAGTCACAGATCCGGGTTAAATCCATCATAGTTATTTAACTCACTTCACAACCCCAGTTCAGTTGCAGGTTGCTCACTTTACCACTGGATTCAAGCTAACCACCACAGAAAGCATAGTGTCAAGAGCCTCACAGGCAGTGCTACAGAATCAGATGGTATTCCGAAAAGGTCACAGCCCTGGTGATTGGAGAATGAACTTGAGGGCGACATTCCCAACTTTGTCTGCTTTTTAAAACGCAACGTGTCCTAGAGGAATATTATTTTCCATGTCTTCGTTGTGGCCCGACAACCTTGCAACACAATTGCTTTCAGGAGGTCCAGTGCCTTCACCTGTGAGGCAAAAAGCAACAGTGAAGAGACCCTCCTTGCCCTGCCTTATTTAGCAGGCTCAGCTGAGTCCTGACTCCACCTGAAGTGTCCTTGCATTGCTCGGCAGTTGAGGCCAACCTCAACCACCGGACCAGGTACCTTTTTCCCTTCTCCATGATTGTCATTCCCTCTCTTGATTCTGCGGTGCACTTGGTTAGACTAATACACTGCAGTGCCTTTTTGACTGTGTTCTCTCTCCACCAGCAACAATAAAGCAATCCTTTCGTAAGTTTGTTGCTTTAGGCTCAGGGAAGGTCCAGCGTTAGCACGTCCACAGCAGCAGGCTGTGTCTAGGTGGCAGCAGCTACTATTCACCCAGCACGCCATGCCTGGACTAGTCTGAATGCTAAGGACGATGAGGGGACCCCGCCTTTTGAATGAGTAAACCTGGCCCCGTGGACAGGATGGGTTGTAGGGGGCTCTGTTACACCCCTGTTCTGCACAATTCCTTAGTACTTTATATTTTCCAAGCAAGTCATCCAAGCAGTCTAAAGTCTGACTGTCCCAGTGCGCTCCCCTATTCACACCCCCTCTCGATCCCCTTTCGCATTGTGAAATGTTGCTGACATAACTGCAGAAGACAAATCTACCTCGTCACGTGGTTAATGGGTTGGTTCATATGTGGAGCGCGCATGCCACTCCTGACTTCTCTTCTCCCAGTGCGACACAGATCAGGCGTAGTGGTCGCTGCAATATCTGTTTTCATCGTCTTGAGCAACAGGTGCGTCCTCCAGAGGACCAGGTTAAGATCTGTACTCTGCAAAGCACCTTATGGCCTCCCACTTGTGAAAACAGCGTTGAAGAACAGGATAGAGGAATTTTGTTTATGTGACGTGAAACGAAATCATAAAATGAAGATGGTGTTCACGCGCAGCGCGCTGAGCTGTGGACTAAACCTAAGTTTCTATTTACTTATGTACCCTGCATTTTTTTATATATCGGTGTCTACATTTACTTTATACAGCTACATACTGACTCTTCACCATTTTGGCCTTAACTACGTTTTCATTCAGTGCCATGTATGCAAGAAACCGTACAAGTAGATGTTGTTTATTCTTTCATATCTATGACATAATGAAGATACATCCATAAGCACATTACACCCACCGTTGTGCGCGCCAGTAAGCTCCATTGTTGAGTTATGTGAAGTTACTCATGTAACCCAAAATTATAGGACCACAGGTCGTTTTTCTATACATTCTTGCTAGTTCGTCTTCATACCCCCCCTACGCACACACACTTATAGCTTAAAGTACCTCTTCCCTGAGTTCTGAACTTATGTATGTGGTATTGATAGATGAGTGGGTGAATGCATAATGAGTGGAAGCACGAGTTTAGGAATGAGTGACCTTGTGCATGTACGATGAGTTGCTTGCTGACTGTATGGATCGATGGAGTGCTCAGTACTTGAAAGGAGCCTCCGTTCATGTGCCTCATTGACTCGTTTTTTTCCATTCATCAGCTCTCCCATCCACAATACCCCACACGGGAATTTGCCAGGCAATGAAAATGAGCTGTCAGTTATGAGCCAAAACGTAATGTCTTTTCCAGTGCTTGTTTATGCATCAAATATCATGTATTATTTACTTGACCTGTCTTCATGTCAGAATGCGGAACATTCACAGAGACGTTGCTCAACCCACTTGATGTTTATAAATGAGTAGAGATGCAGGATTGATGGACTGAGTGAGCTGAGAACAGATGATTGAAGAGGGAGGATGGATGAATGAATGAATGAATGAATGGATAGAGAGAAGGGAAGAGAAAGTGTGAGAAAATCAGAAATGGAGGCCTAAAGTGATAATGCAGAGATGGTGTGCATGAGTAGAAGAGTGATGGTGGGCCTCCCTTCCATGTGTCCTTCTGTGTTTCTACACAAGGAGAATGCAAAGCTGCTTGTGTTATGTGTAATCCGCTCTCGTTATTGAAGGAGTTATGCTGCAATCTCCATCTAGAATATTTAGCACCTCTTGTTGAAGAGTGAAGAAGCGAGAGACTTTTCCTACTTAAAAAGTAAGATGCTTTTGGGAAATGTGGCTGTTGAAGAGGGTTGTTAAGAGAACATACGCCACAGGTGATGCTGGAGGTATTGGCATAGGAAAGAACACAGTTTAACTTGATAAAAAAGCCTTTGGAGGACGTAAATGAAGGAAGCTAAGGCTGTTTGCTTTGATTCTTCCGCCTTTACTAACTCATCGAGTAGCATGCCGTGGTCGAGAGTAGGCCTAGAGTATAATCCGACTGGCGTGGATACACTATCTCACATTTAGACACTCTCCTCTATTGTTACAAACTGATTTTTTTAAAGTTCCGAGACAAGGATAGAAGTCCCTCTGTGGCTATTCAGTAAGAACTTACTCTGAAGATGAAAAAGGTAACCATTGTCACCAACACATAGGATCCTTAAGTTCTTTCCGGCTAGTGGCTAGGGAGTCTAGAGGCCTACATTTGGCGATTTCCTATGGATGTGCATTCAGAGCTTGTTTCAGGATGGAAGTGGCAATGGCATTTTTGATTCTGCAGGATGACTCAGTGATGAAGTTGATGTTTGTCTTGGTGTGGGTGGTGGAACTGGGGGAACACATTGTTTTGTTCAACACAGCATGCCTCTGAGCTCTCTTCGGACTAATGGTTGAACTTTACTCCCAAGTGTATTCTCTTTAGTCAGTAGTTTTCTGAATAATTTGTTTTTTCAGAACAGCTTCGAAAATCACGTGGTGAGGATCTTTGCTTTCATTCCAAGCCACCCTTTACAAGCTATCATTCCATTTTTTCAATTATTCAATTGGACTTCTACTTCACTGGATATGAGTTCATTATGCAAGTGGAACAGTCTAGAAGTTATGAGATTATCCTAGTAGCCAACTATGCACTCTTACTCCCTGTTGATATTGATGACGAATCAAATCTGTCCAGATAAAGAAGTACTACCTTTTTAGAAACATTTGTGACCTCCTTGGTATCCAAGACAGGAGAAGAAACGAACGGATAGAGAACACTCAGAACACCGATATCATTCTTTTATATGATGAATATGTCAGCTTGACAACTTGTATTAGCCATGAGTTCTGAAAGAGAGGAATGACTGTGATATATGTATTACCCACTGAGTGCATATCAGAGGGGGGAGATGCGCCTTACTACTGCTGTTCAACTTTTGTATTGACTTGAAGGCCTGCCAGATTCTGAAGAGCTGCCATTCTTGCAGCCCACTCTGCCAGTTCAGAAGAACCAGCCATTGTCGAGAAATAATTTTCCTCAGCGATTTGTTGTATGTTTTCATGCAGGACAATGCAGTCAAGGCACAAGTGTCAAAATCGACCCTCGAATGCTCCACTAATGGTCTGTTTAAACCGTTTCCCCCAAAGGTGTATATACTTTTTTGGGGGTTTGAGAATGTGTGACCTTCAAATTCGCTTGGCAGCAATATATAAGGCTACTGTTTCACCCTCAAGTGGAAATGTTGCTGGTGAGTTTCCATACCTGCCTTATCCCCACTCTTTGTCTTCTCTCTCTTCCTGCTCTCTCTTATCTGACAGCCGCGTCTGTCATTGATTTTTATCTTTACTGTTCATGCGGAGACATTGTGTCTCCTTAAAGCGGTAAGAGGAGCTTGATGGTCTCTCAATGCATTCTGCCTTAAGGCTTCATCTCGGTGGAAAATGGCCAGAGTGAATGCAAGTCTAAACATAAACTATCCGTTAATGCCTCACCGTTGCACAAGGTTTTATGCGCTTTCAATATATCATGCAGACTGCTAAACGTTGCTCCTACTGTCTTTGGAGACAGTTGGAACCCCACAGTCGGCAAATGGCACTATATATATATATATATATATATATATATATATATTACCTACTGGCGGTCGCCAGTAGGTAGTTATAGTTAGGACCACGTTTCCATAGGAAAACCTCAACATTCTATTTTGAATAACTTTGGCGCCGGTCGATGAATCCTCGCGAATTTCTCAAAATAGGTGGGGCGCTACGCTCCGCTCCTACCCTGAAAGTCTCGGGGGGATCCGTCAAGCGGGGGCTGAGATAAAAGGGGGGTCCCAAAACGCGTTTTTCCCATGCATTTTTCCATAGGACCTTTAGAACGAGCTACAGCCCGAACGGCTGAACAGAATTACTCAAAATTTGGCAGAGAGGTAGTCCCTAGGTCAAGGAAGTGCCTTTTGTAGGTTTGGTGTAAATCTGTTCAGTAGATTCTGAGAAAATAGCCTTTAAATCAATATATATATCTGAGCCAGCTTACGGTACGCTTACCGTACGCTTACGGTAAGCGTACGGTGGCGTGCGCGAGCGCGATTCTGATTGGCTCTTAGATCTTAGTAAACATTCGAATCAGCCGAAACCAGGAAGCGGCGGCCGCCATTTTCTGTTTCACTCTGAAAAAAAAAAGAGTGAAAAGAAGAAAAGGGGGCAATGAGGAGAGTTACAGACCCCCTAACATTTGTAAGGGGGTCAAAGAAGGACAGAAAAGTACAAAAAAAACATTAATTGATTTTTTAAAAAAACACGGGGTACGCTTACGGTAAGCGTACGGTGGCGTGCGCGAGCGCGATTCTGATTGGCTCTTAGATCTTAGTAAACATTCGAATCAGACGAAACCAGGAAGCGGCGGCCGCCATTTTCTGTTTCACTCTGAAAAAAAAAAAGAGTGAAAAGAAGAAAAGGGGGCAATGAGGAGAGTTACAGACCCCCTAACATTTGTAAGGGGGTCAAAGAAGGACAGAAAAGTACAAAAAAAACATTAATTGATTTTAAAAAAAATCACGGGGTACGCTTACGGTAAGCGTACGGTAAAAAAAAAAAATAAAAAATAAATGAAAATCAGATTTAAGAGTTTAGAAATTAGGGAGCTCTAAAAAGAGCTGTTGTGTTTATGGAGTCATTTTTTTAGTGGTACCTACAAGTAAGTACCGATGCAGAGTCTAAGGTTCAAGAGGAAGACTCTGTTCCCTTCATCATTGAAGTGCACACCATCTCCTCTATAAATGTCTTGCATGTTGTAACGCAAGTTGTTGTGGTAAATGGCACCCATACCATAGTCACGGAGGAAAGCAGAAACAGATTTGTTGACGTGCTTTCTTGCTTTGTCAATCTGTGGACAGAAATGATTGGACCAGTTCCATTTTTGCCTTTGGCATATGTTGGAAAACACAAAGGCAGTTTTAGGGAAAAGTGTAAACAGTTGTGCAAAGGTGTCCTTCATAAGCATTTCCAGACCTACCCCAGTCAAAGTGCCTAGGTCATTGCCACCACAGTGCACTATTATGAGGTCAGGGTGTTGGATTTGAATGAAGGATTTCACCAATGGCATCAATTGGTGCCACTTTAACCCTCTCTGACCAATCCATTTAATGTCTACATTTGGCAAAGCAAGGTCTCTCACCATACCTGTTTTCTCTGCAAACTTTTCACTCCAGAAGACATAGCTGTGCCCTACAATCCACACTGTGAACATCTTCAAAGGAGAACTGGATGCACTCAGGAGGTGTCTTTCAGTAGAATGGCAATATGAAAAGAAAGACAGTTTGGAAATGGAGGCATACATATTTTTTTAAAACAAAAAGAACTGATTGGCTGTTTCATACCATTCCAGAATAAAAACTAGGCTGTATGTGAAAATTAATAGAAACATGTTTTTTATTGGTACAAAAAAATGTGTAACCAAAGAACAGTACTTTGGATTTGCTGTTAGGTTTGAAAAGTCAAGCACTCTTGCTCTGTGGAATTGAAACATTGTGTGTCGAACTTCTGACCTAACTGCACACAGCAGTGTTCCATGAGCTGTTGCTATGGTAGCAGGCAGAAGTCAAGTTGGGGGAAGGGTACTAGGCAGAAGTCAAGTTGGGGGAAGGGTACTGTTGGAAAAGGGTTGGTTTTCAACCAATAGAAATGTGTGATTACATGTGAAAAAAAAGGGGGAAGCACTGAGATTTGAAACTTACATGTATATGTGTGGAAAAATAGAGGGAAAGTTTGCCATTATCTGGTTCTGCTGAGAGGAGAGAGGTGAACACAACAGAGATCCTGGCTCTGATAATCTGCTGTTTGAGTGCCACATTTCTTTCACAACTAACTAATTTAAAAGGTGAGTTTACAGTTTGAGAGGGGATGTATGTGGTAACTTAAGAAATGAATAATAGAAATGGGAATTGTTTTTGTTGTAGTTACATAATGTGTCAGTCTGTAAAAGTGATTTCAAATTGAAAAAAGAGATATACACTTGCCCCCGAAAAAAAAAGAGCAGTAAGTGTGCTTTCAAATTGGCAAAGAAATTTCGTTTTGGCACTAATGTGAAAACATGACTCTGTGTGCATAGAAGAATTATAGGCAGAAATGTATTGCGTCTTGCTCTGGTGATTTCACAGTTGCAGTAGATGGAAAAGAGGAGCGAATTTTTGGGGGAAGAAGCAGAGGTTTAGCACACACCCATGTGCTTGCCATGTATAGTCATGCACAGTAATTAGAAGCGAGTGGGGTTTTCAGGTTTAAGTCTGTAATGCAAATACATTCAGCATCACTAAGGCTGGTTGCCCCTGCTGGAGTGTAGGCAGTCACAGAGAATACACACGGTGGTGGTCTGAAAAAAAAACAGCTTGGACATGTGCATTTAAATAAATTTTAAAAAAAAGGTTTCAGAATGTGTCAGTCTGTAAAAGTGATTTCAAAGTGTAAAAAGAGATTTTCACTTGGCCCGAAAAAAAAAGAGCAGTAAGTGTGCTTTCAAATTGGCAAAGAAATTTCGTTTTGGCACTAATGTGAAAACATGACTCTGTGTGCATAGAAGAATTATAGGCAGAAATGTATTGCGTCTTGCTCTGGTGATTTCACAGTTGCAGTAGATGGAAAAGAGGAGCGAATTTTTGGGGGAAGAAGCAGAGGTTTAGCACACACCCATGTGCTTGCCATGTATAGTCATGCACAGTAATTAGAAGCGAGTGGGGTTTTCAGGTTTAAGTCTGTAATGCAAATACATTCAGCATCACTAAGGCTGGTTGCCCCTGCTGGAGTGTAGGCAGTCACAGAGAATACACACGGTGGTGGTCTGAAAAAAAAACAGCTTGGACATGTGCATTTAAATAAATTTAAAAAAAAAGGTTTCAGAATGTGTCAGTCTGTAAAAGTGATTTCAAAGTGTAAAAAGAGATTTTCACTTGGCCCGAAAAAAAAAGAGCAGTAAGTGTGCTTTCAAATTGGCAAAGAAATTTCGTTTTGGCACTAATGTGAAAACATGACTCTGTGTGCATAGAGGAATTATAGGCAGAAATGTATTGCGTCTTGCTCTGGTGATTTCACAGTTGCAGTAGATGGAAAAGAGGAGCGAATTTTTGGGGGAAGAAGCAGAGGTTTAGCACACACCCATGTGCTTGCCATGTATAGTCATGCACAGTAATTAGAAGCGAGTGGGGTTTTCAGGTTTAAGTCTGTAATGCAAATACATTCAGCATCACTAAGGCTGGTTGCCCCTGCTGGAGTGTAGGCAGTCACAGAGAATACACACGGTGGTGGTCTGAAAAAAAAACAGCTTGGACATGTGCATTTAAATAAATTTAAAAAAAAAGGTTTCAGAATGTGTCAGTCTGTAAAAGTGATTTCAAAGTGTAAAAAGAGATTTTCACTTGGCCCGAAAAAAAAAGAGCAGTAAGTGTGCTTTCAAATTGGCAAAGAAATTTCGTTTTGGCACTAATGTGAAAACATGACTCTGTGTGCATAGAAGAATTATAGGCAGAAATGTATTGCGTCTTGCTCTGGTGATTTCACAGTTGCAGTAGATGGAAAAGAGGAGCGAATTTTTGGGGGAAGAAGCAGAGGTTTAGCACACACCCATGTGCTTGCCATGTATAGTCATGCACAGTAATTAGAAGCGAGTGGGGTTTTCAGGTTTAAGTCTGTAATGCAAATACATTCAGCATCACTAAGGCTGGTTGCCCCTGCTGGAGTGTAGGCAGTCACAGAGAATACACACGGTGGTGGTCTGAAAAAAAAACAGCTTGGACATGTGCATTTAAATATATTTAAAAAAAAGGTTTCAGAATGTGTCAGTCTGTAAAAGTGATTTCAAAGTGTAAAAAGAGATTTTCACTTGGCCCGAAAAAAAAAGAGCAGTAAGTGTGCTTTCAAATTGGCAAAGAAATTTCGTTTTGGCACTAATGTGAAAACATGACTGTGTGCATAGAAGAATTATAGGCAGAAATGTATTGCGTCTTGCTCTGGTGATTTCACAGTTGCAGTAGATGGAAAAGAGGAGCGAATTTTTGGGGGAAGAAGCAGAGGTTTAGCACACACCCATGTGCTTGCCATGTATAGTCATGCACAGTAATTAGAAGCGAGTGGGGTTTTCAGGTTTAAGTCTGTAATGCAAATACATTCAGCATCACTAAGGCTGGTTGCCCCTGCTGGAGTGTAGGCAGTCACAGAGAATACACACGGTGGTGGTCTGAAAAAAAAACAGCTTGGACATGTGCATTTAAATAAATTTTAAAAAAAAGGTTTCAGAATGTGTCAGTCTGTAAAAGTGATTTCAAAGTGTAAAAAGAGATTTTCACTTGGCCCGAAAAAAAAAGAGCAGTAAGTGTGCTTTCAAATTGGCAAAGAAATTTCGTTTTGGCACTAATGTGAAAACATGACTCTGTGTGCATAGAAGAATTATAGGCAGAAATGTATTGCGTCTTGCTCTGGTGATTTCACAGTTGCAGTAGATGGAAAAGAGGAGCGAATTTTTGGGGGAAGAAGCAGAGGTTTAGCACACACCCATGTGCTTGCCATGTATAGTCATGCACAGTAATTAGAAGCGAGTGGGGTTTTCAGGTTTAAGTCTGTAATGCAAATACATTCAGCATCACTAAGGCTGGTTGCCCCTGCTGGAGTGTAGGCAGTCACAGAGAATACACACGGTGGTGGTCTGAAAAAAAAACAGCTTGGTTTCATAATGTGACAGTTTGTTATACAGATTTTCACTTGCCCAAAAAAAAAGAGGAGTTTGTGTGCATTCAAATTGGCAAAGAAATTTCGTTTTGTGACTATTGTGAAAAGAAATGTAGTAATATATTTAAATACAATAAAGGATTTTTTTTTTAGTTTTTTTGCAGGTATTGCTGAAGAACAGTGAACAAAATTTAAGATGCCTACAAAATCTCGAGTTCAAAAAACGCTAAAAAAAAAACTATATTTGAAGACAACTGGAGGACCAAAGTTAGTAGAAGATGCTGATGTAGGGAAAAAGAAAAAATCTTCTGGTAAGCAAAAAAAACAATTTATAAACAAATTATTCAAAACAAAGAAAAATGTACAAAATGTCTGTTGTCGGAAAAATGTAAAAAAACCTACAGAACAGCAAAAAATTGAGGATTTAGTTAATGCAAATATACCTTCTGCAATTGAAAAGTTTAACATAAACAGAAAAACAGCATTTAAAGAGATACGTAGAAAAATGTTTCAGAGAAGAGTTATGTCCAATTTGATAAAGGATATAAAGAAATATAAGCAAAAGGCTAAATATTACAAGAGAAAAAAAGAAATTGAAGCCATTGCAGCAAAAGCATTAGAATTAAAAAGGAAACTATTCATATTAATTTTGAATAGGATGCGTACATTAGATAAAATGGTTAATGTACTGAAATCTCAAAGCAAAAGCAAAAGAGTAGTGAACAGAACAAATTTTTGTAAAGTGTTTTTAGGAAAGTGGATGCATAGCTCAAGTAGTGAACCTTTTTTTAATGAAGAGAGCTATTTTCAAAGTAATAGTTTGCTGCATGCAGTTGACACCAGAGGTCGTTCATACGAAGTAAAAAATGGTTGCATAATGGAGAAGGAGATAATGGTTCCAAGAGATGAGGTACAAGTGATGGCAGATGAGGCAATGGGGAGACGTCCTAAAGCCCCAGTGTACACTTGGAATTGTAGTAGTATTTGCACTGTGCGTCAGGAATCTATTGACAGATTTCGAGAGTTTCTAAGAGAATATAGTAAAAAAAGTGTAAAACAAAAGATTAAGGTGCTTCAAAGTCTGGATCCATGCAGAGTGAGAGAGAATACTGGTTTGCAGGGTCATTCTCTTGCTTGTCTATCTAGAAAAGTGTGCAATAGTGTTTTCCATCATTTTAGGATGCTGGCTGTTCATCATACTGAAATGAGAAAGTTTGTGAGACGGTTGTATTTTGCCAAAAGTCCAGCAATAAAGTTAAATGAATTGAATAGGGCTCTGTTCCGAGGAACGGTATCAGATGTAGAGAAGGTTGTTGATGAAATTCAGTTTTGTTACTTTGGTCCTGAACAAAACAGTGCAGAGAAGGACACAGTAAATGAGGCAGAAGTGGAAGAGAATGTAGAACCTTGTGTAAGTAAGACATTTAATGATCACATAACAAAATTTGCAATAGTCTCTAATGAAAGACCAAATGTTACTTGTATTTGTTGCCGCAGAACTCATTATAGAAAACAAACTAGGAATGTTGATCTCTACAGAAAGAGTGAAAATGAAGATAATTATAAGTGGATGGATTTTGCAACATATATATTTCTTGAAAATTGTTTTGAATTGGGTGAAGATCAGCGTATTTGTAAATACTGCTACAACAAGTTAGAGGAAAATAGAATGCCGACCAGAGCTGTACATAATAATTTAGAATTGGATGCTATTCCTGCTGAACTTTCTGAATTAAATACATATGAGTCTATACTCATTCAATGTGTTCATCCGTTCCAGACCATAGTACGTATGGAGCCCAAAACTGGTAAATTACCTCCTTCAGATTTACTGAGAGGTTTAAAAGGTAGAGTGGTGTATTTGCCCTTGGATTTGAAAAAAAATATGGAAACTATTGATGCGGATACTTTGGAAACTGAACCATTAATTATTCTGGTTAATGGTGTACCTACAAAGAATAAGAAGATTTGGCAGGAGCTGGTAGATGTGCGGAAAGTACAAAGAGCAAATTTGTATTTGAAAAAAAATAACAAATGGTATGAATCAATTTATATAGTAGAAGAAGAAGAAGAAGAAGATTTACAAGGAGATACAGAAACACCAAGTGGACAAATTGAAAAAGTGGACAAGTCAAAGGAAGAAGAAATTTATGAACATTTTAGCATACATCCTCTCCATTCGAAAGAAGTTATGGGAGACAATATTGATCTCTTTCAGATGAAGAAAGCAAAAGGAAATCCCGTGAGTGTATGGGAGGAGAGCTTGGAAGCTCGATGTTTTCCCCAGCTGTTTCCTAAAGGAAAAGGAGGACGATACGATGAACGTCCAGAACAGATTCCAGCTTCAGAGTATCGGACTACAAGACTATATGCTGAAGATCCCAGATTTCGACAAAGTATCCCTTATTTGTTCCATCTTTTATTTGAAAGCGACTTGTCTGCACTGTCTTATGCAGTAAATCACATTTTAAAAAGTGGAGTACATTTACAAAATGTGTCTGCTAAGGATTTTATGGAGAAAGTGCAGCACCGAGATGATCATTTGGAAACACAACTGATCAATCTGATGGCTTGTCAGCGTGGGACAAATGAATATTGGTACCGACGCCATGGTGAACTAAAATGCATGTTACGCAATTTAGGAACACCAACATGGTTCCTTACCCTAAGCTGCGCCGAGTACGCTTGGGATGATTTACTGGATTTTCTACGAGAGGCCAATTCAAACATTGAAAACATCGAATACAAGACAGCAGGAGAACTGTGCTCATTGGATCCGGTTAATGTTTGCAGATATTTCAATCATAGATTTGAGGCTATGATGTCCTTCATCTGCAATAAAAAAAATCCACCCCTTGGAGAAGTAGTGGATTTCTTTTGGAGAAAAGAGTACCAGGCAAGAGGTGCTCCTCATATTCATATGCTGCTGTGGATCAAGGATGCCCCAAAGTTTGGAACAGATACTGATGAAGCAGTGTTATCTTACATTGAAGAATATGCAACATGTGCTATACCTAAAAGCACAGAAGAAAAAAAGTTAAAGGAGCAAGTTCTACGTTTCCAAAGTCATCGGTGTGGAAAATACTGTCGACGGAAATACAAGAGCAAAGAAAAATACTACACTAAATGTCGATTTGGATTTCCTAGACCTGTTCTTACAAATGGAAGAGTCAACAGTTTTATGTCAGCTGTGAGACATACTATCACAAGAAAATCACCTAAGAATACCTACAACCTTAAAAGAAAAGAAGAATCAAAAAATATAAATGACTACAACCCAGTCATTTTATCCATGTGGAACGCTAACATGGATATACAGTATGTTGCTGACAATTCCATTGCTGTTGCTCGATATGTAACGTCTTACATTACGAAATCTGAAAAAACAGAATTGAAGGAAATGTGGGAAGAGATTTCTCACGAGAAGACTGTCAGTAAGAAGCTGTACAGTTTCAGTTTGAAGATGTTATCGCATCGAGAAATTGGATCCTACGAATGTTCAGATAGATTATCTTCTGCAAGTCTCTACTCGAAGTCAAGAAGAATAATTTGGGCAAGTTTAGGCCTTGCAGCAATGAGAAATCGGGTACTGAAATCTGTTGGAGAAATTGAATATTTGGCACAGTTCGAACCTGAAAGTACAGATATATTGAAAACAAACATGTTGGACACATATTATCCCAAGAGAAGTCATCATCTGGAGAACATGTGTCTCTATGAAGTGCTGCAGAACTACATTTATTCACGGAAAGCTGTAGAAGACATCAATAATGGAAAATATAAAGTCGTTGGTGAAGAAGGATGTTTGGTGAAGCAAACCAAAGGAAGTTTGATAAATCACCGGAAGCTGAGTTGCGACACTACCGACAAGAAAGAATTTTACTACTTGGCTCTTTTACAGTTGTTTAAACCATGGCGTTCAGAGGATGAACTACTGGGAGAATTCCAGAGCTATGAAGATTCTTTTAATGCTTGCAAAGACAGCATACAATGCAGTACATTCTCAACTTATCTGCAAATGTTAAATGAAGAAATTGAACAGGAAACTACAATTGCAGCAGAAATAGCTAGAGACAGTTCTCAGGACAGCCAAAGTTCAGGAACATACAGTCAAGATCCCCTAGGACAACCAATCGTTGAAAATGAAGCATCAATAGCCATGAATGAAGTGGAAACGGCTATGAATCAAGCTCAAGAAGAATTTATAGACTTAGAAAATTTGGAAAGACAACTGAATCAAGAGCAGCAACAAATTTATGAAGAGATCAAAAACAAAATTGATCACGGATTTCTACATGAAAAAAAAGAGTGCTCATGCACATCATTTCATCCAATCAGGATGTATGTAAGCGGACAAGCTGGCACTGGAAAAAGTTTCCTAATTAAAGTCATCAGAAGCTACCTAAAGCAAAAAACGGATTCTACTTTGTCTTGTGTGGTTACTGCTCCAACTGGGTTAGCAGCATATAACATAAAAGGAATCACCTTACATCGTTTGCTAATGTTACCAGTGGAGCATGAGAACAAAATACAATTCAACAAGCTAACTGGAGAAGCATGCTTGGAAGTTTCAAGAGTATTGAAGAAGATGCAAGTTCTCATTATTGATGAGGTGAGCATGGTATCAAACTTAATGCTTGCCTTTGTGCATTTAAGAATGCAGCAAATTTTGAAGACAGACTATGACGTGTTATTTGGTGGAAAACACGTCATAGTTTTTGGGGATCTTTTGCAACTTACTCCGGTTAAAGGACAACCAGTGTTTAATACTGTGACACATGAAGACACGAAGAAGTCATTGGGAAGCATTGGAAATACAAATATTTGGTCCTTCTTTGAGTACAAGGAACTTACAACTAATATGAGGCAAGCAAACGATGAAGAATATGGAAGTATTCTGAAAGATATCAGGATTGGACTACTCACAGAAGTTGGGAAAAAAGCATTACAGAGTCGGCTGTTACATAACTTATTTCCAAATGAAGAAATAGTTGCAGAGAAAATATACAAGAATATTGCAGAAAACAAAAGTGTCATCTGCTTAATGCCAACTCTACGTGAATGCTCAATATTTAATGAGGAGCTTTTGAAATTGGAAAAGGAAGAGATCAGGAAATTGGAAGCAGTGGACAAAATTGAGGATGGAAGAATTACTGTCACAGTAACAGGCAAACTGAAAAATAAATTGGACTCACTAGAGAAGAACATCTCCAAAACAGCAGGATTAGAAAAAAATCTATATGTTTGCATGAACTGTAGAGTGTTTTTAAGGAGATATTTGGATGTTGAAAAAGGCTTAGTAAATGGAGCGATGGGAAGAGTTGTGGGTTTTATTAATTATCAGAAAAAAGATGGAATTGAATGGTTAAAAATAAAATTTGATCAGATAGAGTAAGTTAAAGACATTTGTCGTTGTTCAGTTCGTTTCATGCTTGTGAAAGACTTATATGTACGTAGGAAGCAGTTTCCGTTTTCACTAGCATATGCTGTAACTATTCACAAGTCTCAAGGATTGACTGTAGATTGTGCATTTGTGAACATTGGATCTAGTGTGTTCAAAGAAGGTATGGCATATGTTGCTTTGTCACGAGTCAAAACATTATCAGGTTTATTCATGATAGACTTCGATGACTCAAAAGTTAGTGCTGATACAAACTGTGTAAAGGAGTATAATAGATTAAGAAGAAGCTATGCTCCTCATTTAGGTCAGTATCCTGTGTTGGAGAAACGTGTAGTTTCTCGTAAAAGGAGAAATGAGAATATCTGTAATGAAGATGTAGAGAGGAGGAAAAAAAAGAGGAGTGATGTAATTGCAAGCAGAAAGAATAAGGAAAATGAAGAACAGGTTGTAGGATGTCATTTTGAAAATAGCTCTGGTGTCAACTGCTACGCAAATGTAGTGCTGAATGTTGCATTTTATCTGGAAAGTTTGCAAGAGCAGATAATAATAAATCAGGGAAAAAGATTCTGTTCAGAGCTCAGTCTCATTTTTCAAAAGCTGAGTAAAGATAAAACTCAAATAGAAAGTGCTACTGATATTAGAAAACTTTTAGATGTATGTTCAGGACGAACACAGTTTTCTCAAAATGAACAGCAAGATGCTCACGAATTTTTGATGTATTTTCTTCAGGTAGTGGAAGAAGAAGGAGTTCCCATTGACATTTTTTTTGGTCTCTCTTATAAATGGGAACATAGTTGTGATAATTGTTATAATATAAGTGGTTCTATTGTTGATAATGAAAGGTTTATTTATTTGACATTGCCAGAGAGTAAAACAGTCACTTTTGCAAACTTAGTTAAAGATGCTAATCATAGCATGAAATGTGGTGAGTGTAATTCTGACATGTTATCAACATTAATTTTAAGGGAATACGGACAGTATGTAATTTTAATGATGCAACGATGTAGAGCTGATGGATCAAAATTGGATACTTTAATAAAGAAGTTTACAGGACAGCAATTATCAATTTCAGGAAAAACTTTTGTAACTGTTGCAATAATTTTCCATGATGGACCTACTGTTACTTCTGGACATTACACAGTTTATCTAAAATGTGAAAAAGGATGGACACTGTGTAATGATTCCCAATTGATTTTCAAACAACGTTTGCCTTTTGATTTAGCAAATTCCTATCTAATCTTCCTGAAACCTAAATTTTAGAGAGACTTGGCAAGATCTGGACAAAATAATTTTACCATTTTACAGGATTACCATTGCAATTTTGTAGAAAAAAGATTTTTAAAATTATCATTTGGCCTAAAGGAAAGATAACCAATTGTAATGTGGACTTTTTAAATTTTTAATGCAATTTTGAAAAACCAATAATTTAGAGCTTATCGGTAACTTCTGCACATTTTAAATTTTGGAATGTTATTGGACTGCCATTGGAAATTTTTTCAAAAATGATTTAAAAAATTACTATTTGGCCATGTGGAAAAGTAAGCAATTCTATTGTGGACTAAATAAATTATTCAAAAAATTTTCGTGAACCAAAATGTTACAGAGAATCGGTGAGATCTGGACAGATTAAACTTTAGAATTTTAATGGTTTTCCCTTGGAAATTTATTCCAGGGAAAGAATAAAAAATACTATTTGGCCTAAAGGAAATAAAATCAGATGTATTTTGGAGTTATTTGAGATATAATATTGTGAATGTACTTCTGAAACAAAAATATCAGACGGTATTTTAAAGAAAAAAGTATTGTTTTTAGATGACATTTTTTTAGACTAATATGCATTTCTGTAATGATAAGTTTAAATGAGAAGAGATTCTGGGCTTTTTTAATACAATCTTTGAGATTGTTAATTTTTTTTGCCCGCTGTAAAATGATGAATGCAATTGCTTTCACAATTTATAGTGAAATGCAATATATTCTGAAAACAGCAAAAATAAGGCAAAAATTATTTTTTGGTAAAAAATGTAAATATGTGTACTGTATTATAAATTGTTATAAAAATATTAATACTTTTTTCTTTTTTTCCAGATCGATATAGAAAATTTTCGAAAACTACAACCATTTTAAAAACTATTTTTTAAAAAAACAAATGAATAAATATTTCTTTGAGTGAGTATGGTAAGTCAATAGTAATAATTGTAGTCTCTCAAAGACCTTGTAATGTGATAAATTATTTTTAGTTTTTTTTAAAAAAAAAAAAAAAAATTACGCGTACCGTACGCGTACGGTAAAAAAAAAATAAAAAAAGTTTTTAAAAACATGTAAAAAAAAGATGAAAGATAAGGTTGGCTCTTAAAAGAACCGTTGTGTTCATGCAGGGACAGAGGAAAGAAAGATTGGGAATATATTACAGTACGACAAGTGTGCTGATCTATTTTACTGTTCACCAGGGAAACACTGGTCTCCCTATAAGTAATTAGATCGTGACAAGTGGCGCACCGTACTTCAACCCTCGCAAACCGAGGATTAATTTCCAGAGGGCCAGCAAAAGGAGATTCTCCCCCCACAGATGAAGGGCTCACCTGACCTGCAGAAGAAGGAGTCAGCCCTGCAGATGATGGTCCAGGCTGAGCTGCTGTGGATGTACTGGCTCGTCTTTCTGAAGAGTTACCTCCAAAAAGATGACCATGTGTCCTTCTGTGTACATCCTGGAGGTGCCTCATCATGGTGTGATTCCCAAAGGAATACTTCCTGTCAGGATTACCTCTAGAAAGTACACGCTTACACAGCTTGCAAGTAACTAAGGGTGCATTCACCTTTTGCTGGCCTTCTGGAAAAGTAAAATAATCCCAAACATAAGAAGGCTTTACTTTCCTCGCTCTCTGCCTCAAGACAGTGCTGCTGGTGCTAGCCTCACTCTCAGAAGGGCTCTGCTGTTCTGCCATCGTATCCCAAAGACAAACCAGCTCCTTCTTCCAAGGGATCACAAGCAGAAATGAGGGGAATGGGTGTGGTGTAGGAGAGTTCTAGAACTGAAAGTAGTTTCCACCAATCAAAAGTTGTGTTTCATGATCACATGACCTACCGTACGCTTACGGTACGCTTACGGTGCGCTTACGGCAAAAAGTACGCGTGCGCGTAAAAAAGACACGCGCTTGCGCGCATGCGCATAACAGTCATTTCCCGGCACTTCCGCGTAACGTGCGCGTGTTGCGTAAGCGCGCACGCGTCCCACGCGCAGTACGCGCGCTACGCAAAGTACGTAACTATACGCAAGCAGCGTAGATAGATTACGGACGTTGCGTAAACCGTACGCTTACCGTGAGCTTACGGTACGCGTACTATAAAAAAAAAAAAAAAAAAAAAAAAAAATAATCTAGAAATAAATTTTACTTGTTTATTTTAAAAAATTTATATAAAATAAATATTTAATGATTTTAAAAAATTAAGCATAGTCTTTATAAAAGGTAAAAAATTAAATTAAAAATATGTTTGAAAAAAATGAAGAAAAAAAAAAAAAAATTAGCATTTAAAAAACCTTGCAAATTCACTGAAAAAACCATGGGTTTCACACACGTTATAGTTAGGAATTAGCATTTAAAAAACCTTAGAAATTCACTGAAAAAACCATAGGTTTCACACACGTTATAGTTAGGAATTAGCATTTAAAAAACCTTAGAAATTCAGTGAAAAAACCATAGGTTTCACACATGTTATAGTTAGCTGGACATTTTACTCGTAAAAAACCAATGAAATTGCCCCGTTATAGTTAGTTCAGCTAACTATAACTCGCGCGCCCGCAATGCACTGCTGATGACGTCACATATTACATCACTCATGACATGGTCAGTGACATCACTCATGACATCACTGATGACATCTCAAATGACATCACTGATGACCTCACTGATGACATCATCCTTGTGATAGAGTGGCAGACCTCCTCTCACCTTAATATAAGCTTTGATACACACATTCAAAAATAGAGACTGAAAATTTCAAAACAATGGACATACCAATACCAGTTACAACAACCTCTTCAGTAATTCTAAGATCCACATACACATCCACTCATTCACCAACAGTCCTATACAGTCACTCATACATGTACTCACTCATCATATGTACTCATACATCTATACATCCTGTTACACAATGCCACTCATCCATAGAGTTACTCACACACATAGTCACTCATGCTAATAAAGAATAAAACATACATTTACTTGCATATACAGTAATACACACACCACCATACTTACTTCTACGGAAACTTACACATACTTAGTCTTTTAAACAATCACTTATAGAAACACATACTTATTCATACAGGAACTCTTTCAATCTCTCCCTCTCACATATACTCACATATATACACCAATAGTCACATATACTAGTTTAAAACATATGTAGTTACTCCTGAAGACACTATTGAGACAGTCATTCACTCACTAACACACCCATACACACACTCATCCACCCATACAGTCCTGCACACATGCTGTCTTCAACACATACAAACAGTGAGTCACTCATTCATGCATCTATGCACTACGTAATACCCCCCACCGAACCATACAGACACTCAGACTGATACTCAAAAAAACAACTAATAACCTATATAGACACCCATGTAGCTACTCACCAACCCATGCAGCCACTTATACACAAAGTGAGAGATACACTTAATCAGTCAGTTACACAATCAATTTTTCAAAAACAAATCATCCATTTAGACACTTATATACCCATTTATTCTTCCATTGACCTTGAGATATACATATATAAAACATATTTAATTTTCAGAAAAACACACATTCACTGGATGATGTCATCAGTGAGGTCATCAGTGATGTCATTTGAGATGTCATCAGTGATGTCATGAGTGATGTCACTGACCATGTCATGAGTGATGTAATATGTGACGTCATCAGCAGTGCATTGCGGGCGCGCGAGTTATAGTTAGCTGAACTAACTATAACGGGGCAATTTCATTGGTTTTTTACGAGTAAAATGTCCAGCTAACTATAACATGTGTGAAACCTATGGTTTTTTCACTGAATTTCTAAGGTTTTTTAAATGCTAATTCCTAACTATAACGTGTGTGAAACCTATGGTTTTTTCAGTGAATTTCTAAGGTTTTTTAAATGCTAATTCCTAACTATAACGTGTGTGAAACCCATGGTTTTTTCAGTGAATATATATATATATATTATCTACTGGCGGTCGCCAGTAGATAGTTATAGTTAGGACCCTGTTTCCATAGGAAAACCGCAACATTCTATTTTGAATAACTTTGGCGCCGGTCGACGAATCCTCGCGAAATTTTCAAAACTAATGGGGCGCTACGCTCCGCTCCTACCCTGAAAGTCTCGGGGGGATTCGTCAAGCGGGGGCTGAGAAAAAAGGGGGGTCCCAAAATGCGTTTTCCCCATGCATTTTTCCATAGGACCTTTAGACACAGCTACAGCCCGAACGGCTGAACAGAGTTATTTGAAATTTTGCAGAGAGGTAGTCTACAGGTCAAGGAAGTGCCTTTTGTAGGTCTGGTGTAAATCTGTTCAGTAGTTCCTGAGAAAATAGCCTTTAAATCAATATATATATCTGTGGCAGCTTACGGTGCGCTTACCGTGCGCTTACGGTAAGCTTACCATACGCGTACGGTGCCGTGCGCGAGCGCGATTCTGATTAGCTGTTAGATCTTAGTAAACATTCGAATCGGTCGAAACCAGGAAGTGTCGGCCGCCATTTTCTCTCTCGCACTCTGAGGGGTGGGGAGGAAAAACAAAGTCGGATAACATTAAAAGGGGCAGGCTAGACAGCTCCTAACCACCTAGTCATGGTTAGCGTGTCCCAAAAGAACCCACAAGGCCAAAAATGTATTTATTTATTTTTTCGAAAAATCTCCGATTGCGCTTACCGTACGCGTACGGAAAAAAATAAATTAAAAAAAAATACATTATCCCCGTTTTCCCCACCCCGTATGCAAAAGGCGCCCGAAGAGCACCTTTTGTGCACGGCATATTTAAATACAGAAACATTAATAGACAACCTTTAAAAACGAAGCGCATAATATGTCCTCCGTGTGCGGACGGTGCGCGAAGCGCATCGTGCGTACATGGCCCATCTAGCGTAACGTGTGGCGTGCCCACCGTGCGTGCACGGCACTAACTGCGTAAAGTGGGCGCGCGGTGCGCGACGCGCACCGCGTGCTCACTGTGCGCGCACGGTGCGCGAAGCGCACGGAACGAACTGCGTAAAGTGGGCGCGCACGCCACGAACGGCGTAAAGTAACTTGGCATTTAAAAAAACGTACAAATTCACTGAAAAAACCATAGGTTTCACACACGTTATAGTTAGGAATTAGCATTTAAAAAACCTTGCAAATTCACTGAAAAAACCATAGGTTTCACACATGTTATACTTAGCTGGACATTTCACTCGTAAAAAACCATTGAAATTCCCCCGTTATAGTTAGTGCAGGCAACTATAACTCACGCGACCGCAATCCTCTGCTGATGACATATGTGTCTTTATGAAAAAAAAATATTTGTAATATATGTATAGCTAAAATTTAATGGAAGAAGACATGGGCAAATAAGTGTGTAAATACAGTATTAGCATCAGCAGAGGATTGCGGTCGCGTGAGTTATAGTTGCCTGCACCAACTATAACGGGGGAATATATATATATATACACACACATTAGCAAGTGATGGTGCACTCAGAACTATTCAATATTAAGATTTGCTGCTTTGGGTAAGTGCACAGAATAGTAATTTATTTCTTAACACGACCACAAATATTTTTTAAACAGTCTGCCAATTTACCTGATAAGATGAGCCTTTTGGATATGTATTTTTTATCATTTCTTCATGTTTTACATCACATTATTCCTCAGTCGATTGTACTGCTGTTCAGAATTAGTTATCTTGACATGTTATGGGGCACACCTTAACCTGAAAAAAGCATACGGTGCGTTGAGGTTCAATTGCCTTTGCTACTGAATGGGTATATTTCATTAAAAAATCTAAATGCTGTTTGTTTTTCATACAACACTGTGCTGTTCTGTAATGGTTTAAGTCCTGCCTTCATCCCTTAGCACTCATCAGACACCCTGGTGCCTTATTTGCTTGGTCGTGTTAGACTCCCCATTGCTCCCAATGGATGCCTGATTTTGCTAGATCAATCGGGGGCTTTACGTTGGATTGGGCTGGGGTCAGTAACCAACAGTGTAGAATGGGTCATAAGATGCCTTTTCAGCGACTTTTGTGTCATAACGTGTTCATCATTAACCATCTGCTCAACGATGTGGTGACCCGTCTGGGCCCTTGTTACTAGGCCGAATCTCTTTATGAACCTTTTCTTGGGGATTTAGAACATTGTGCTGAAAATGGTTCAGAAAAATCCATGAGCAATTTACATTTGCACTGATTGTGGAATAAGGCACACAAGTAGCATACTTGCCAGTGTTGCATGCTTTGTGACATTCTCCGACTTTTGCACTTCATGTTAAACCATGACCTTTGACTTGAGAACATGATTGACTGGAAATTGTAAGCAGCGCTTGACCAGCTCTAGCCCAAAAACAATCTCTTGCCTTCTGTCCTTCCTTCTTTTCATTTTCTTTCTTTCATTTTCTTTCTTTTGTTATAGTTCGTTCTTTCCTTCCTTCCTAGCCAAATAAATAAGTGCAGGTTGATTCTGCCCTTTTTTCCACCAGGACAAGTATATTGATGAGGCATTATTTTTAATTTAAAAAAAGCTGAAGCTGTTAGTGTTTATTAAAGAATTGAGCCCAAGAAGCAGCTAGTTGTAGAAATCACATAAATACCTTGTGGGTCACAAAATACAATACTAAGGTGCCGATCACGATCCGGTAAAAAATTCCCCCGTGCGACTCGTATCGGGTCTTTTTACCGTACGAATCGTACAAGTGCCGTACGAACTGGCAATCACGATTCGCATGGTAAAAAGTCCATACGACCCGCACCGGGAATCATTCCCCACACGTCCTCGGGTCGGAAAATGTGTCCGACACGTCCTCGGACGATTTACCTTACAAACGTAAAAAGCCAAGTCCGACCGAGGAATCACGATCCATCCCGTGCGTCCGAGCCTACAACCGTATGGAAAAAACACCGTCCGCACCGAACACCAATAGCAACCATGGAGACATGTGCCCGCATACGCGCCCAACACTCCCCCCAGCCCCCGTACGTCCGACACGTACCCCCCGTATATGTATACCCCCACCCGTCTATGTACACCCCAGTACGTTCCAGTCGTACCCCCACCCCAGTACGTGTCGTACCACCGTCAATGTAAACCCCCCCACCCCTGTACGTGTCGTACCACCGTCTATGTACACCCCAGTACGTTCCAGTCGTACCCCCACCCCAGTACGTGTCGTACCACCGTCAATGTACACCCCCCCACCCCTGTACGTGTCGTACCACCGTCAATGTACACCCCCCACCCCTGTACGTGTCGTACCACCGTCTATGTACACCCCAGTACGTTCCAGTCGTACCCCCACCCCAGTACGTGTCGTACCACCGTCAATGTACACCCCTCCACCCCTGTACGTGTCGTACCACCGTCAATGTACACCCCCCCACCCCAGTACGTGTCGTACCACCGTCAATGTACACCCCCCCACCCCTGTACGTGTCGTACCACCGTCAATGTACACCCCCCACCCCTGTACGTGTCGTACCACCGTCTATGTACACCCCCCCACCCCTGTACGTGTCGTACCACCGTCTATGTACACCCCAGTACGTTCCAGTCGTACCCCCACCCCAGTACGTGTCGTACCACCGTCAATGTACACCCCCCCACCCCTGTACGTGTCGTACCACCGTCAATGTACACCCCCCCACCCCTGTACGTGTCGTACCACCGTCTATGTACACCCCAGTATGTTCCAGTCGTACCCCCACCCCAGTACGTGTCGTACCACCGTCAATGTACACCCCCCCACCCCTGTACGTGTCGTACCACCGTCTATGTACACCCCAGTACGTTCCAGTCGTACCCCCACCCCAGTACGTGTCGTACCACCGTCAATGTACACCCCCCCACCCCTGTACGTGTCGTACCACCGTCAATGTACACCCCCCACCCCTGTACGTGTCGTACCACCGTCTATGTACACCCCCCCACCCCTGTACGTGTCGTACCACCGTCTATGTACACCCCAGTACGTTCCAGTCGTACCCCCACCCCAGTACGTGTCGTACCACCGTCAATGTACACCCCCCCACCCCTGTACGTGTCGTACCACCGTCAATGTACACCCCCCCACCCCAGTACGTGTCGTACCACCGTCAATGTACACCCCCACCCCTGTACGTGTCGTACCACCGTCTATGTACACCCCCCCACCCCTGTACGTGTCGTACCACCGTCTATGTACACCCCAGTACGTTCCAGTCGTACCCCCACCCCAGTACGTGTCGTACCACCGTCAATGTACACCCCCCCACCCCTGTACGTGTCGTACCACCGTCTATGTACACCCCCCCACCCCTGTACGTGTCGTACCACCGTCTATGTACACCCCAGTACGTTCCAGTCGTACCCCCACCCCAGTACGTGTCGTACCACCGTCAATGTACACCCCCCCACCCCTGTACGTGTCGTACCACCGTCTATGTACACCCCAGTACGTTCCAGTCGTACCCCCACCCCAGTACGTTCCTGGCGCACCCCCAACACAACCTCCTAAGTACGGAGCGCACCCCATGCCCCAACATCACAACCGCATGTACGAGTCGTACAAAGCCACACACAAGGACCAAATCGTACAACCAAATGGCCCAAGTACACACCGTACACACGCTCAAAACGCACGTACACAACAAGGACAAAACAAAACAACTCAACAATACACCATTCGAAAGGCACACAGCCACTAAACATGGCCAACAACCACTAAAATAACACAATCACTGACCTGCAACTGTCAAAAACAAACAGAGGCCCAATACACCACCACTCCTTATAACACACCCACCCAAAATTCAAACACTGCCACACCCACCCATGGACCAATAAAAAGGGCCCACACACACAAACCATGAGCCTTTGCAACAGACCCACTGCTGCCAGACACCACAGAACCAGACTACAAGCGACACCACATCTTACACTTGCACACCTTCACACGACCACCCTCACAAACACCCTCTCATCACATTCACACACACACACAACCATCCACACCCCCCCCAACATCCACACACCCCCCACACCCACACCATCCCCACCCACACCCCTCACCATGCCCACTACCAAGAATCCAAAGTTCAGTCACCGAGAGTTGGAGGTCCTTGTTGATCAAATCCTCAGAGTCGAGCCACAGATCTTTGGAACATTGGTCAGAAGCACCAGCCAGGCAGCCAAAACAGCCATGTGGCAGACCATCGTCGATGCTGTGAATGCTGTTGCGGACACCAGGAGGACCAAGCAGGATTACCAGAACAGGTGGTACGATCTGCGGAGGAGGGTCAGAGCCAAGAGACAGGAGGAACACGACCAGGCCAACGCCACCGGAGGAGGGCCCTCCCGCAGACCCGTACAGTACCATCCCTGGGAGGAGAGGGTGATGGCCATACTGCCGGTGGAGGCAGTTGAAGGAGTAGAAGGACTCCGAGACCCGGGTGAGTACACAAACAACGCACCTCACATGGGGGGAACTGCAACCACAACCAAAATTAATAACAGGCACGCAAACACCACAAGCCATCGCATTACTCAACCACACTCCATGAGCAGGCACATGCCACTGCTGCCACCATGCCCCATGCACCCAGCTGGACAATGTCAAGTCACAGGCCACAGAAGACAACAACACATGACACGGTAACCCGGATGGCGGGAGTGTGGGCACCAAGAATCACATAGTGCGACTCCAAAGCAGACAACAATGCCCTCTGCCCATATGGCCTAGGTCACAGCCAGACAAACACTGTGTCCCAACACAGGAATGACTTGCCAGCAAATGGCGGATGCCTTGCATCAACACATGGGGGTGAAGGCACTGTTTTGCACATGCCAGCAGCTAATGAACAGCCAACAGTGTGAAAGAGTGGCAGCACACACCACCACAGCAGCAGCGCACAGACACACAGCAGACAAAATGGGTGCCTGGAGATCAGAAACAAACTCACATCAACAGGCCAAGGGCCACTCAAAGATCTGCTAACAGTGTGTGCCCAGGAAGCTGGGCCAAGGTGACAGAGGGTGACACACGGAGGGAGGGAGAGGGGGACACAGAGGGAGGGAGAGGGGGACTGAGAGGGAGGGAGACACAGGAAGATGGACAGAGGGAGGAGGCTGACACACAGAGGGAGGGAGAGGGGGACAGAGAGGGAGGGAGAGGGGGACAGAGAGGGAGGGGGACACAGGAAGATGGACAGAGGGAGGAGGCTGACACACAGAGGGAGGGAGAGGGGGACAGAGAGGGAGGGAGAGGGGGACAGAGAGGGAGGGAGAGGGGGACAGAGAGGGAGGGAGACACAGGAAGATGGACAGAGGGAGGAGGCTGACACACAGAGGGAGGGAGAGGGGGACACAGAGGGAGGGAGACACAGGAAGATGGACAGAGGGAGGAGGCTGACACACAGAGGGAGGGAGAGGGGGACACAGAGGGAGGGAGACTCAGGAAGATGGACAGAGGGAGGAGGCTGACACACAGAGGGAGGGAGAGGGGGACACAGAGGGAGGGAGAGGGGGACACAGAGGGAGGGAGAGGGGGACACAGAGGGAGGGAGAGGGGGACAGAGAGGGAGGGAGAGGGGGACAGAGAAGGAGGGAGACACAGGGAGAGCAAATCAGTCCTTTGGTGTGTGGGAATGTCTGCTCGTCAGCAGGTGGACTGCGTGCATGTAGACAAGGGTGCCCAGTGCCAGAACCCCCCCTCTTCATCATGGCAAAACGCAGGGCCATGTTACAACCTGTACACGAGCACAAGGACAGCCACCTGCATCATATGAGTGTGTGGATCCACTCCATGTGCACATGTACAGTGCTACAAGGAAGGCGCAAACGCATAGCTCGGCACACATGCACACTCCACTGCTGACTGCAGTCACACTTGACGCAGCAAGTAAGACTGTGCCACACATAGTTAAAGGGGCCAAATTGGTGCCCAAGGGACACACACATGCACAAGTGCACTGTGAGTGGAATGCAAGACAGATCCTAATTCCAAGAGGAAATGTGCCAACTTTGTAACGGATGAAACATGGATGTTGCATGGATCAAAATTAACATTGTCTCTCTCACACACAGGTCAACGTCGTGCTGCACCCCCCAACACTGGGGGGGAACACTCACAGGACCCGGATCTGCAGGAGACCGATCCCACCGGCAGCGACCACTCTCACCACTCTGCGGACGACCCCGACCGACCTGGCCCCTCTGGTGTCCAACCACCTGCAGCACCTGCGTCAGGTACAACCGTGCCAACCACCACCCCCACTCCTGCCACATCCCAGGAGACACCCAGGATCCCTGCCCCAACACCACAATGCAGCCAGGCTCGCCAGGAGGGACACGGTGTCCCGGGCACCCAGGAGGAGGCAGGCGACAACGCCAATGCCACCCCTCAGGGGTCCCGGAGACCCCATGTGCCCACAAGTGCAGGCCAGGCGCAAGTGGGCAGGGGTGGTGGGAGTGGAGAGCGGCGGAGGCGCGAGCCTGACCAGTTGGCTGGGGATCCGGTATTTTCCCATGTCCGTAACATCCTGGACTCATACCGGCAGGACACCACGGGCATGGCCCAGGTTGTGTCCGTCCTCGAGGGGATCAAGGTCCAGCAGGCCCAGCAACATGCGGAGCTAATAGCCTGTCTACAGCTACACCAACGGAGGATGGAGGACAGACAGGCTGAGCAAGTGACGGCGTCCCAGGGGATTCACGCTGAACTCCGTCGGATGGCCGACACCATGGCCGACCCTCCCTGTGCCAGAAGGCGGAGAACATCACCACCCACAGGGAGGGATCATGAGGAGGAGGAGGAAACATCCGACGGAGCATCCCAGACGTCGTCACGGCCTGCTGCTGAGGTTCCCCGCAGGAAGCCGGGTCGTCCACGGAAAGGACCGTGAGGGTGGCTGCTACATCACCATCTCCCAGGACACCTGGCCTGGCACCTGGCCCACTGGAGCAACAGCATCACAGCATCAAGAGACATTCTCTGCCACATGGCCCTGCTGGTCACTGGCTGACCAATGTTGACAAAGACTGTGGCATGGACTCTGAGGATTTCCAATGGCAAGGACACCAACTCCCCTACTGAACTTTGGATTCCCTAATCCCGGAAAGGCCCTCACTTGCCCCCCCCCCCCCCAATAATAAATCACACTATTAAGAGTAGATGCCTGCTGGTAGCATTATTACCTAACATGTGTCTTGTACAGTCTAAACATGCCTGAGTCATCTGTTCACTTCAACCATCCACACCCTGGGGCCTGAGTCTGGCACAGGACACATGGGTCACAGTTTTCTAGGCAAGACAGACATGGAGCACCATACACACCCGTGATGGTCAGAACCAGCTGAGGGGGTGGCCGAACAACCGTGCTGACAGACACATTGAGTACAGCAACAGTCATGCGCAGAGGTCAGGGATCCTGGCCCGTGTCCTGGGGGGCACCCAGGTACGTGTAGACAGGTGGCAGAACCATGTCCTGCAAGCTTGAGTCCGGTGGATGCAGAGAATGGGGTCATGGACAACGTTGGATGCATGGGGATGGCACATGTCACAATACCCACACAGTCATGGACATCATGCCCATTACACAGTCTCAGCACACACACACAGCTTGCATCTTGCCACTCGACACATTGACACATAGCCACAATCAGGGAATACCATGCCAGACATGCAGGATGCACCGTGCCAACACACCAGCATTGACTGAGAAGAGGCACCTTGGAGGCATAGGGACACCTTTAATAGTCATGTGTTTGGGATTGCAGAGGCAACTTGAAGTACACATGAACACATCATGTGGAGTAACATGTGGCTCCAACACTGGCACCCCCCTTCTGCAGCACAAATGCGTGATAGCCATGGAACTGGCACACAAGTGTCGGATAATAGCTAAATACCCACAGCTGCTCACGGAGAGCCTGCCATACACCATACATCCGCTGATGTGGAAGTCCCACGCCATGTCAAGACAATGTTAACCGTATGTGTCCGAGGGCAGTGTCACACACATTGATGCCTTCATCACAATCCACCATCCCATCACTGATGACTGACAACCAGGCAGCCCATCTATTCAGGTGTACCCAGCTGCATGTCGTGTCCCATGGGGATGCCACATGTCTGCAGAGGACCCAAACCCCGACCGGGGCAGTGTGCACACATCGTGAACAACTGCCACACCCAATACATCCCAGATGCATCCCTTACCCCATGGAGACTTCCAAACGTGTCCGTGCCTGTAACGCTGAGTCAGCCCACGATGCCATGTCCATGAGGAATAGCAGTGCCACAACAATGCAACCAGCAAACGGCATGCGCAGGTACCTGGGGAAGAGAGACACACAAGAAGTCAGCCACAAGAAGCACAGCCACTTGCATGTGCATGTACTCGACACATGTATGTATGACAACATGCTAGGTCACAATTATGCCTGGGGAAATACTACCATCACTGCCACCATCACTCCAGTGACACACCCACACACACCTCTGACCCACGTGCCATACATGCAGGTGGAGACACACATCACAACGCATGCCACACGGGGACCAATGCGTGCACACTCAGACCCTGGTACTCACCACTAAGCAAAGAAGTCGCGTATGAGCCGAGTCCGGATGTCCTCTTGCGGCTCCACATCCTCCACATCACTAGCCCCATTGCCAAGCCCTTCGTCCTCCACGGGTGGATGGTCCTCGTCATCTTGATCCAGGATGAGGGGCACAGCTCTTTCAACTGCCATGTTGTGCAGCATGCAGCAGACCATGAAGATCTTGCAGACCTTCGCCGGGGCATATGGGAGTGCGCCGCCGGTCTTGTGGAGGCACCGGAATCGGCTCTTCAGCATGCCAAACGTCCTCTCTATCACTCGCCTTGTCCGGCCATGGGCGGTGTTGTAGCGGAGCTGGGCCGGCGTGATGGGGTTGCGGAGAGGTGTAGCAGCCAAGGCATGTTGGGATAGCCAGCGTCCCCTAAATGGAAAGCACATGGATATCGTTAGAACAGGCGAAGCGGTAGTGCTGCTCGGCCAAACAGAATACAGGACAGACAGACTGTACCCACCAACAACACATGCACGTTCGTTGCGCAGCTGCATCATCATATCAGGCATCCCGCTACGCCTCATGATGTAGGCATCGTGTGCTGATCCTGGAAAACGTGCACAGACATGTGAAATCACCATGTTGGACAGACACACCACAAGGGCATTGATGGAGTGGTAGTGCTTCCGATTGCGGTACGCCACCTCCCGTGCGTGTGGTGGTACCAAACCTACATGTGTCCCATCTATGGACCCAATGACATGGGGCATCCCTCCCAGGGCATAGAAACCACGTTTGACCTCAGTCATCTGTTCAGGGGTTGGGAACTTGATGAAGTCATCCAGGTGAATCAACATGGCCTCCAAGAATTCATGCAGCACACCGCTGAACATGCTCTGGGACATGCCACCAACATGAGCTATGGTATATTGGAAGGTACCCGTGGCAAGGAAATGTAGGGCAGCCATTACCTTCAGCTGGGGTGTCAGTGCCGTAGGATACCTGTGCTGCGGTTGCAGGTGTGGTGCCAGTCTCGCCGTCAGCTCCAGAATCAACGGTTGGGTGAAGCGGTAGAGCCGGATCCTGTCATTCTCCTGCATGGTGGCCAAGTCTGGAATTCTTCGGGCAACAGGAGGCGCTCTGCAGTAATTTGGAAGTGACAAGGAAGAGTGAGTGCACTACGAGAACAACTCATGTCTACTGAGCACATGTAAATCTGCCAATACACACATGCCACATAGGGAGTCAGGCATGTGCTACATGCCCAGGACACGTATGGATGCAAGGTGACACTCCTTCCAAGACCCAGCTACACACGGTGATTGAGAACCTCCCCATGCCACGCCATGGGAATAGCTGTGTCCCAGTGCAAGTGCACTGCCCGACGCAAGACAGGAGTGACATACACCCACACATCAGCAGAAGTGTGATGCTGATTGCAGAGACTGGCAGCGGAACACTTGAGCCACAGGTCACATGACATTACACTAGTCCAGCCCACACACCGTGCCATGAAGGTGCACATGTCATGACTCCCCACACATTCCTTGTGAGTTTGCTGACATGGCCTTGTCACGCTACTCCGTGTCCCATGCATACATGTGCACCTCACATCAGATACCACATGTGGCATGGTGTGCGGAACAGTGTGCAATGACAATCTACACACAGACACATGTTGGTTGCTGCAACGGCTGCAGCTTTTGAGGGTGCTACAACATCAACCTGATGTAAATCCCGGACACATAAATGACATAGTCACATTGTGCACTGTGGGTAGTGACAAGTCAGGTGTCATGACCCCTGTACCGGGCATCATGGGACACTTCCGTGTGTTGGTGTCCGTGCCATGCCAGTGACGCTCACCCCAAGTGCGCAGTACGACATGCACACATGTCAAAGGAGTCAAGGGCATGCCTGGCACACATTGCACCCTCACACAGTACACCTGTACACATCTCATCATACATCTGGTGCCTCCTCCACTCAGGAGGCATGTTCCACATCACAGCCTGTCACACCTGTGCCCCACACATGTAGTAATGCACAGACGATGCCTTGATGTCCATTCCTGGACAAGTATGTCCATCCATGGACAAGTATGTCCGCCCTATTCCTACCTGTGTGTCGACTATCACCACAGTGATGTGTACAAACCGGCGTACTGCTGCTAAGAGGGCCTGTGTATGTTCCCCAATCACTGTGGGAGTGCTGCCGTATGTGTACCCATCGTGATGGCGAGCGTACAGGCATTTGTACGGTCCGTACCACAACGAGTACGCATACGCGTGCAGAACCATAGTGATAGTGAGCGTAGATGCGAGTGTACGGTCCGTACCACTACGTGTACGCATACGCGTGCAGAACCATAGTGATAGTGAGCGTACAGGCATTTGTACGGTCCGTACCACAACGAGTACGCATACGCGTGCAGACCCATAGTGATAGTGAGCGTACATGCGAGTGTACGGCCCTCTCACTATGGGTCTGCACGCGTATGCGTACTCGTTGTGGTACGGACCGTACAAATGCCTGTACGCTCACTATCACTATGGTTCTGCACGCGTATGCGTACACGTAGTGGTACGGACCGTACACTCGCATCTACGCTCACTATCACTATGGTTCTGCACGCGTATGCGTACACGTAGTGGTACGGACCGTACACTCGCATGTACGCTCACTATCACTACGGGTACACAGACCCATAGTGATAGTGAGCGTACAGGCATTTGTACGGTCCGTACCACAACGAGTACGCATACGCGTGCAGACCCATAGTGATAGTGAGCGTACATGCGAGTGTACGGCCCTCTCACTATGGGTCTGCACGCGTATGCGTACTCGTTGTGGTACGGACCGTACAAATGCCTGTACGCTCACTATCACTATGGTTCTGCACGCGTATGCGTACACGTAGTGGTACGGACCGTACACTCGCATGTACGCTCACTATCACTACGGGTACACAGACCCATAGTGATAGTGAGCGTACAGGCATTTGTACGGTCCGTACCACAACGAGTACGCATACGCGTGCAGACCCATAGTGATAGTGAGCGTACATGCGAGTGTACGGCCCTCTCACTATGGGTCTGCACGCGTATGCGTACTCGTTGTGGTACGGACCGTACAAATGCCTGTACGCTCACTATCACTATGGTTCTGCACGCGTATGCGTACACGTAGTGGTACGGACCGTACACTCGCATCTACGCTCACTATCACTATGGTTCTGCACGCGTATGCGTACACGTAGTGGTACGGACCGTACACTCGCATGTACGCTCACTATCACTACGGGTACACAGACCCATAGTGATAGTGAGCGTACAGGCATTTGTACGGTCCGTACCACAACGAGTACGCATACGCGTGCAGACCCATAGTGATAGTGAGCGTACATGCGAGTGTACGGCCCTCTCACTATGGGTCTGCACGCGTATGCGTACTCGTTGTGGTACGGACCGTACAAATGCCTGTACGCTCACTATCACTATGGTTCTGCACGCGTATGCGTACACGTAGTGGTACGGACCGTACACTCGCATGTACGCTCACTATCACTACGGGTACACAGACCCATAGTGATAGTGAGCGTACAGGCATTTGTACGGTCCGTACCACAACGAGTACGCATACGCGTGCAGAACCATAGTGATAGTGAGCGTACAGGCATTTGTACGGTCCGTACCACTACGTGTACGCATACGCGTGCAGACCCATAGTGATTTTGAACGTAGGCATGCATGTACGGGCCGTTGCCATGCATTTGGGGTGCCCTAGGGCCCGGAAACGCACCGTACCTGTGTGTGATTCTCCTAATTACATAGGGGACAAGTATTAAGGCCTACATGCATGCTGGTTGTCATGGCGACCAGGTTCAAATTTCGATTTTGTTCTGGAAGGTGCACAGCAGAAGTCAGTTGGAATTCTTCTACTTTGTTGCAATGTGTTTGTGGGGCTGACATCATGCAGGAGAATGAAACCGATAGAGAACCCACAGACTGCTAGGTTTGAAGGGATTGGTGGAAACATAGGATGCAAATGTGAGTGACCAATCACTCTGTACTCCTGTGCATGAGACTGGGCAGAAGGCCACATATAAGGCAGCCAGGTCCCATGAGGGATTACTTGCCTGCACATCTTTGCATTTGTCGACCAAGCTGCTGCTACTGATTCCCTGGAACCATGTCAAGGGCTGTGGAGAGGACACAGCCATTCACCCTGGAGGAGAACATGGCTCTGCTGGATGTGATCCTCCCACAGTACCCCATGCTGTATGGGCGACCAGGGTATCAGGTGAGTGCATAGGCCACTGCCACAGACTGTCCCTATGTTGTGACTGTGTCTTCAGGCATTGTGACCCGGTGTGACACACATGCCATGTACTGTCGGGGGGGTACCAGGGGGGGGGTGCCTGATGTCTCCCAGCAGTGCCCTGAGACAGGAGGGGTGTGTGCAGAGTCCTCCCAGCAGTGCCCTGAGACAGGAGGGGTGTGTGCAGAGTCCTCCCAGCAGTGCCCTGAGACAGGAGGTGTGTGTGCAGAGTCCTCCCAGCAGTGCCCTGAGACAGGAGGTGTGTGTGCAGAGTCCTCCCAGCAGTGCCCTGAGACAGGAGGTGTGTGTGCAGAGTCCTCCCAGCAGTGCCCTGAGACAGGAGGTGTGGGTGTGATGCACAGTGTGAGCCTTGATCATTGATTGTGACATTGCCATCATTCCACCTGAGTACCCACTATGGCACGTACTGCCTTTTCCCTCACCAGAGGATGATGTCCCTATGACAGAGGTGCAATGCGTTGGCTGCATTACATGCCATGTAGTAACCAGCTATTATGTTCACATATGTCTCTCTGTGACATGTGGCTGGTGTATTGATGTGGTGTCACTTGTACTCCCTCACAGGTAGGCGCCACTGCCAAGGAGCAGATCTGGCTGACCGCCGTCAGTGCCGTGAGGCGTGTGGATGGTCGGAGGCGGAGCCTGTCCCAGGTGAGGAAACGCTGGCAGGATATCCGGTGCTGGACGCGGAGGATTGCACGGCTCCTGCTGGGGGACTCACCTGAGAGCCACAAGAACCGCGGCCGCCGCCGTCTGACCCACCTCCACAGGCGTGTGCTGCCGGTGGTCTTTCCAGACCTGGAGAGGCGCTTACAGGCGATGCAGCAGGCGGAAGGGGGTAGGTACATGTGCGTTTGTTGTGTGTCACCGGCATTTGTAAGGGCACAGTGGCATTAATTCACTGGCAGGGTTTAAAGGTGCTGTGCCCATCCAGTTTGCCCAAGTGTAGCGCTGCGCCCCTGCCACCCTTCCCCTCCTTGCAATGTGTTCCCTGGTCTGTGTGTAGTCACTCCTTCACAAGGTAATGTAGGCTGGTGCTTTGTCCACGAGAACAATGACTGTAGCATCATGGGTGGTGGTGGTGGGTAACAGGTTGTGGGACCTTGCCTGTGAACTGTCAAGTTCACTGCATGTGGGTTCCATGTCAGTTGGCACTGATGCTGGCTCCAGACATGGGAGTTGGTCTCTCATGTGTCATGCCTTACAGCGCGCATGTCCTATGTAGTGGCCTGTGACATGATGTGCATGAGTGTGCGCTACGCATAGTGCAGGGATGGTGACGTGTGTAGCAGTCATTCCCATTCAGTAGCATGTAGTTGCGTGCCCAATACTGTCCCCTGGGGCACCTTATCCTCAGTGTTGTTTGTGTCATCATCAACGTGGACACTCTCACTGTCTACAGCGTAGGTTGTGCTCTGTGCCATTGTCCCCTGTCACCATGTATATAGACGTGCTATTATGTACAGGTGTCCACTGTGCAGCCTGACCTGATTGTCCCTCTTCATACTCACAGTTGCCAGTGCCTGTGTGTCTTGTTATACTCATCTGAGGATGGGCACTGGTACCTCATTATTTGTACAGGCGCACCTTTGCTGTTTTGCGTCCAATCTTGCCTTTTGCCTGCCACTGTGTTTATCACCCAGACTATGAGATGTTGGTGCCACCTGTGTCTCAGCAATTAGCATCGTGTGGGGGTTGCTTGGGGCGGGCAATGCCTATGTGTCAAATCCTGATTCCTAATTGCTGGGTCTGGACAGTGTGTGATGTTACTGGACACACACGCAAGGTGCAGTCACCGAGTTATGTTGGGCATGTTTGCAGCATTACCTATGCAGCATGTGTCTCAAGTTCATGGATATTGTCCCTGGTCATAGGTATTTTCACAAACGCTGTGTGGTGCAGAGGCAGTGCAGGATTGTCCCCAGGGCCTGGGTGCTATGTCAGACTCCGTTTCCTGTCATCAGCTATTGTCTCATGCTCTCCATGGTATTTCAGTGGCATGGTGGCTCAACCAACTGTGTTTCATGCCCTACATCGGTACCTTGTTTTGCAGATGTTAGGGATCTGCCTCTTCAGGCTATGCAATGTTGACTATGTAGATTGGACTCATGTGACAGATGTGTACAGGTGTCTGATTAATTTCTGTCTCTCCACCCTGCCCACAGCATCGTCGGGGGACACAGAGGGAGACATGGACACGGACCAGGCGGAGGGACCGAGCACCAGTGGCAGCCGTGACATCGGGGCTGGCACATCGAGTGGGACAGAGGCGGAGGATAGTGTGGCCGAGGACCTGTCGACTGGCACATCAGACTACGAAGCTGACAGGTCCGAGGAGGATGTCTCAGAGTTGGCGGAGGCTGCACCAGCAGCTGACAGTGGAACAACACCTGCCACCGCCCCCTCAGTTCCCACCAACCGCCTCCCACTTGCTCGTGTCCCTTCCCAGCGTGCCCGGTCACCGCATGTCTCCTTCCTGCCAGGCACCGCACCCCCTGCCCCTGTCTCCACTGCTGCCGCCAATGCTGAGTCTATGGACATCCAGCGGCAAATGCAGGTTGGTCAGGCTGCGATCCTGAATGTCCTCCATTCCCACGGGAAAACCCTCACCAACATCGAGGCATTCTTGGAGGGCATTCATTCTTTGCAGGCTGACCAACGCAACTTGCTGAGGTCCCTAGACTCCACACTGACTGCAGCAGTGGGTCTCCTGCAGCGCGACCTCCCCCCACCTACCCCTGCCCCATCCACACTTCCCACTTCCATGCCTGTCCCACGTACACCCAGACGTCGGCATGCACCCACCACAACAGACACAGGCACCACACCAGCAGGGAAGGTCCACCGCACTCCTCCTGACACGCACACACAGGGTGAGATAGGCACACCCACTGGGTCGGGGGGCAAACGTGTGACACGCAGCCAGAGTGGGAGTCCGCATTCCACACAATCCACTCCCTCCAAATCCCCTCCCCTCAGCTCTCCTGGCCACATCTCCCCCAAGGACTCCTTCATGGCCGCTCTGTCCCTGAGCCCCACAGTTACGCCACCACGCAAGCGGTCAAGGAAGTCCTCGGTCAGGGTGGTTGAGTCTCCCCCCCTGTCTCCACCCTCCCCCGGTGGCGCTGCAACCCATCCCTCTGAACCCCCCCCCTCCTTGGGGCCTGAGGTCACTTCGGGTGCAGGGGACTCCCTGGAGGACCTTGCTAAGGTGTGTAGTGCCATCCTGGCCTCCGCCTTTGGCCATGACACACCCCCTGTGGTTGAGTCCTCCATCCCTGCACCCACAACGCCGCCCCTTTGCCCTGATGTCCCTGCGGTGCCTGTTGCTTCCCCCCCCCCTGATGCCCTCACCAGTATGGAAGACGATGGCATTTGACTGTGCAGGCAAGGTAGGGGACACACATCCCACTGTGTCCCCCATGCAGCTGGGAATCATTGACTGCCCTATGGCCTTTGTTGACTTTGAACTGCCTTTGATCCACGGACATTGTGCTCATGCTGAATAAAGCTTATTTTTGTTGTCATTCTCACACTCCTGCTATGGTGGTATTGGTGTTGGTGGGGCTGCTACATTGTTTTGGGTGGTGTTTAAGGCTTTGGGTGTGTGGGATTTGTAGTAGTGTTCTGCTCTTTGGGGCCACCCTAGGATCTGTGTGCCATCACAAGGTGTTGGCTAACTTCCTTAGGTCATGTCAGCAGTTACTGCATGGTTCAATTGTCCCAGGGTGTATTCCTTCCTCTGTGTACCCAGTTTCTTCCCTGCAGGGTGTTCCCAATGTTTAGCGCAGAGCTGTGTGTACATGAGCTGTGTGTGTGACGGAGCCCTTCTACTTTGGCCATGCATGCATGGCCATGTCTCCACCTGCAACAATCGTGGCATCCTTGGTGATCACTGTACTTGTGTGTGGAGTCAGTTGACATGAGTTCATGGGGACATGTTCCCTTGTAGGCAGTATGGATGTGGGTAATTGTGGCATCACACACATGTGTTACACCCCTCCTGGGTGTGGACACTGCTGGGAGGACTCTGCACCCACCCCTCCTGGGTCTGGACACTGCTGGGAGGACTCTGCACACACCCCTCCTGTCTCTGGGCACTGCTGGGAGGACTCTGCACCCACCCCTCCTGGGTCTGGACACTGCTGGGAGGACTCTGCACACACCCCTCCTGGGTCTGGACACTGCTGGGAGGACTCTGCACACACCCCTCCTGTCTCAGGGCACTGCTGGGAGGTCTCTGCACCCACCCCTCCTGTCTCTGGGCACTGCTGGGAGGACTCACCACCCACCCCTCCTGTCTCAGGGCACTGCTGGGAGGTCTCTGCACCCACCCCTCCTGGGTCTGGACACTGCTGGGAGGACTCTGCACACACCCCTCCTGTCTCTGGGCACTGCTGGGAGGACTCACCACCCACCCCTCCTGTCTCAGGGCACTGCTGGGAGGTCTCTGCACCCACCCCTCCTGGGTCTGGACACTGCTGGGAGGACTCTGCACACACCCCTCCTGTCTCTGGGCACTGCTGGGAGGACTCACCACCCACCCCTCCTGGGTCTGGACACTGCTGGGAGGACTCTGCACCCACCCCTCCTGTCTCTGGGCACTGCTGGGAGGACTCACCACCCACCCCTCCTGTCTCAGGGCACTGCTGGGAGGTCTCTGCACCCACCCCTCCTGTCTCAGGGCACTGCTGGGAGGACTCACCACCCACCCCTCCTGGGTCTGGACACTGCTGGGAGGACTCTGCACACACCCCTCCTGGGTCTGGACACTGCTGGGAGGTCTCTGCACCCACCCCTCCTGTCTCTGGGCACTGCTGGGAGGACTCACCACCCACCCCTCCTGGGTCTGGACACTGCTGGGAGGACTCTGCACCCACCCCTCCTGTCTCTGGGCACTGCTGGGAGGACTCACCACCCACCCCTCCTGTCTCAGGGCACTGCTGGGAGGTCTCTGCACCCACCCCTCCTGTCTCAGGGCACTGCTGGGAGGACTCACCACCCACCCCTCCTGGGTCTGGACACTGCTGGGAGGACTCTGCACACACCCCTCCTGGGTCTGGACACTGCTGGGAGGTCTCTGCACCCACCCCTCCTGTCTCAGGGCACTGCTGGGAGGACTCTGCACACACCCCTCCTGTCTCTGGGCACTGCTGGGAGTGATGGGCACCCACCCCTCCTGTCTCAGGGCACTGCTGGGAGGACTCCACACCCACCACTCCTGTCTCAGGGCACTGCTGGGTGGACTCTGCACACACACCTCCGATTTCTGGATATGTGCGCTTGGCACATACACGGTGGGGTTACGCACACTGCATTAGAGGTGAGGGTACGAGTCTACTGACACTGGTGTGGTGGGGGTACGCTCCGTACGTCCGCGGGTGTGGGTACGGGTCGTACTTACACTGTTGGGCAGGGGGGTACGCTCCTTGCATTCGTGGGTGGGGGTTTGAGTCGTACTTACACTGTTGGCATGGGGGGTACGCTCCATGCATACGCGGGTGGGGGTACGGGTCGTACTTACACTGTTGGGCAGGGGGGTACGCTCCTTGCATTCGCGGGTGGGGGTACGGGTCGTACTTACACTGTTGGGCTGGGGGTACGCTCCGTACGTCCGCGGGTGGGGGTACGGGTCGTACTTACACTGTTGGGCTGGGGGTACGCTCCGTGCGTCCGCGGGTGGGGGTACGGGTCGTACTTACACTGTTGGGCTGGGGGTACGCTCCGTACGTCCGCGGGTGGGGGTACGGGTCGTACTTACACTGTTGGGCTGGGGGTACGCTCCGTGCGTCCGCGGGTGGGGGTACGGGTCGTACTTACACTGTTGGGCTGGGGGTACGCTCCGTACGTCCGCGGGTGGGGGTACGGGTCGTACTTACACTGTTGGGCTGGGGGTACGCTCCGTACGTCCGCGGGTGGGGGTACGGGTCGTACTTACACTGTTGGGCTGGGGGTACGCTCCGTACGTCCGCGGGTGGGGGTACGGGTCGTACTTGCACTGTTGGGCTGGGGGGTATGCTCCTTGCATACGGGGTGGGGGTAGGGTCCGTACATATCCGTCCCCACGCTATGTGATGTTTGTGCGGCCCGTACCCAGGCCTTTGCCACGTGGGTGCGATCCGTCCCGCCATTGTTGGGGTGACGTGTGTGGGCGTGGTCCGACTCGTACCCACGCTCTTCAGGCGTGGGTACGGGACGTACCTGTCTGGTTGTGTTGCCGGTTCGCGTGGTGACGGACTTCCGTTGTGGCGGTCGCTGGATTATCAGGACACGCCCCCACCCCCTCGTGGTGACCAGGGCATGGGAGTCAGGTATGTCCAGGCCATGTGTAGTGTGTCACTCATGTGGTTGTTTTGTGGCCTGCCCTGGTCGTGCCACCCCCACCCCACCCCACTTTCCCCCCTCCCTTAGTTATTCTGACCTTCTGCGGCGTCTGCGTCGTAACCTGTAGAGGAGGTGTACTGCTATGAGGGCAGGGATGACTCGTAGGTTCGGGTCCATGTCTGTCCGTCGCGTACTGGTACTCCTTGCTCGCGTCGTCCTGTCGCGTACGGGTCCTCCGTGATCGCGTCGTCCTGTCGCGTACGGGTCCTCCTTGGTGGCGTCGTCCTGTGTGTCCGTCACGTACTGGTCCTCCTTGTTCGCGTCGCCGTCTGTCCGTCGCGTACTGGAGGTCCTTGTTCGCGTCGTCCTGATTTCCCGGCAGTTTTTGGCTGCCGCAAAATATTCACCGTGCGGGGTGACGTCGGTGCGAATCGTGATTCCTGGGTCGTGAATGGCTGGCTGCGTGCGTCCCGACGTCAGGTCGGCGCTTTCCCGGTTCGCATTGGTAGGTGTTTTTTGTTCGGTCGGTCTTTTTTACGATTCGTACGGTAATGGTGTACCCGTGCGAATCGTAATTCCATGTTTGTATATTTTGACGACCGGGTACGCGTCGGACGGAGAATATGCTCCGTCCGACGGTTCGTACCCGGTTTTTACCGGATTGTGATCGGCACCATAATGTATGATATTTCTAGATGTTGTACTTGGCAACATTTGAACTTAGCTTGAAAGGTGCAGTGCCCCAGAAAATCCTTCTAATGAGGTCCCAAGAGCGGGAGGGTAATTATTTGCTGACTGGCAGACTTTTGCTACGTTTTCAAACTATATTCATGCAAGAAAATGTGCTGAAAAGTGTAGTACATTCGGAAACAAAATACAGCATCCCTATTTCCAACATGCATATTTGTAGCCATGACAAGCAGTATTGGCCAAGAATCATGGCCTCCTTACCATGGGATGATGCGCACGTCTCCAGCAATCCACTTCCGTGTTACAATCAACCTTTCAACAATATGACCAATGATTGTAAGTCAGTGTCCAACAGGGCAAGAGTGCAATTGCTTCTGTGAAACCTAATACGAGCATTACGCCTGATTTGAAGAGTCCCATTCTAATGTTGACTAATATGTGAACTGATGCTCACTGCGATCAAGCAAATTACTGCCTTGGTTCTGATCTGGCCTTTGTGCTGAGTGCTTTTTTGGTTGCTGGGATGGGCAGTCTGGGCTGAACGGGCCTCTAGATTGGCATCTAGGTTGGACCGGGATGGGCCACGAACCAATCTTGTCTTTGTCTCCACTGGAAATGGATGTTGCCTAGGACCTGCTTGAATGTATCCAGGTGATCTGTGACCTACCTTCGACTTGACTGGCTTTTCGCAGGTTTCGTGTGCATTAATCCTTGAGCTGTACTCTAGGCTAGAATCTCAACAAGAAAAAGCAGCACAATGATTCGGTACCGCTGTTAGAATGTTCTTTTTTAGCTTTCCATACCAAAGAGGCAGACCATGGGTTGATATTTCAGTTATCGTGTATCACTCGGTCTTTCATCACTGCAAGGTTAACCGAATAGATACCCTCAAATTTGGCACAATAACACCTATTATATGAGTACTAGGAGATAAATGGCCATATTTATTTCATGCAAAGCAGAAAGACACCTTGCTGAGTGAAAGGGAGAGGGCACGGATGCGCCATATCTTTCAAGATACGGCACATTCCTGCTCTCTACCTGCGCTGGTGCTCGAACTGCTGCCTGGCAATTGTGCAAGGGTGCCTGTGTTGCAGACAAGATAGTTCTGTGCAGGAAGGGTCACCTTCCTACACAAAAACAATCCTCAGAGGCTTTTTCCTCTTTCTATGTGTGCTGCAGAATGAAGCACTCTTTGACAGAAAAAATACCAGGAGAAATAAAAATATTTCTCCTAGTTGCGCCTACCCTGGGAAGGTTTAGCATTTTGACCCATTCCCAGGTTTACCAGTCCTGGTAAATTTGAGAATGCTCCAAATTCCATTGGTGGCTGTGTGGGAAAAAACAATGCTCCACCCATAGAACACCTCCCTGGGGCAGAGTAATGTTACTCCAGATTCTACCAAGTCCGGCTAGGCCACGCAAGGGCACTTGGTAAATATAGTTCGAGGTTTTGCATCGCCCTTGCGCTGCCTTGCATGGCGCAAGCGCAATGCAAAAGTTTGATCAATATGCCCCAAATTTTGCAGTGTACTGTTTCTAAATAGTCATTATAATTAACGCTGAAAGTAAAATTGACCAGCCTAAATGCTTTTGAACAGGTAAAGCAAAATGAAAAGTCACATTTTATGCCAACATGCAAGTATTAGTCATGACAACACACCTTTGCAAACCCCTATGCTTATTCCACGAAGTGTGCATAAAATGTTGGCTTTGAGGACGTGTGAGAGGCCATATTTATGAAAGTGCTATTGGGCCTTGGGGTACTTGTTGACAATTGGTATCTTCAGAGATAAGCCGAAAGAAAGGAACAGATGTGTTGGGCACATTTTCACTGGGCCTCGGTACAGCTAAAGGCTTTTTTCAACCCTACTGGAGAGCTCAGAATAGATACATTTTGGTTGGACATAGTAAGAGTATGTGGATGTATTCAGTCCGGGTGCTACAACAGTTGAAGGTCTTGCCTCGTTCTATGCCATATGCCCCTGATCTTACCAATCATTTAGTTTATGTCCCATGTGTTAGTGAGGGGTAAACGACAGGGCGCCACGTAACGAGCTGTACACAACTCTATTTGTACTGCCTGTGAGCGAGGTTTCTGCACGCACCGTGCTGTTGTGGTCTGGCCTGGTTGCCAGCACACGGACGAGCTCAGCCAGCTGGTTCAGCGATCCTATTGTTTTTATGGTGTTCTGAACAATGTGTTTACAACATAATACTGGGTGGCATTTGAGTACAAAGGACGGCTTTAATTATAAAGGCATAAGCATACAAGGATGTTCTACACCACAATATATCTTCCGAATGAGCGGGACAATTAACTCACGTTTGCTCGATAACACGGTTTACTGTATTAGCGTGCTAACTGAAGGGAAACAGTTGCATTAAAAAGCCTAGTAACTTTTATCTTTTGCAACCTAGAATGTAGTTTACGCTGACGTATAGAAGGGCCTCTTTTGTGGTAGTGAAGCCCAACAATCACAGCTGTCTTACGTTTATTTACACATAAAGGTGGGGCAAAACTGTTTGAAAAAAAAAAAAAGTGTGATTAGTCTGAAAATTGCGATGTTGGTATTTCGTGTGCAAATTGAATGCAGAGCATACTCTGTACACGCCAGTCACCCCACACACCACCCAGATGTTGGTTCGATCAGAAAATCTATTATAAAATAACATGATCTCGTAATGGCAAAGTATTTCAGCAAATGAACACAAATCAAAATGCACGAATTTCGTTAAATTTCGCACGTGTAATTAAAATTTTGACTGGGCGAGCACGCATTGGAAACCAAGGTAACAACAGTCGGATTCTTTCTTCAATTAAATAATGTCGGGCTGCATTGAAAGGTGAGAATCTAATGGATTTCAATATATGTACCCACCCTTCTCATATCTTTAAACGTTTTAATAAATTAAGCACTTAATAATTGTCACTGTGTCTCAATGAGGAACGTTTGAGTTAGGTATTTAATAACTATATTTTTGGTATACTTCCGTGGCTTTTGATTAGTTGAGAGATAGCTCCTCGTGATGGGCGTGGATCCAGAAATAGTACTCCTCTTATCGAACGTCTATGCCAGCACCTCGGCTGCGATGGAGTACTCACAGGCGCTGGAGCTCACTGAGCACTTCAGTACTACAAGAGGAGCGCGTCAGGGTTGCATACTCCGGCCTTTTTTGTTCACTCTTTAGATTAATGGACCGGAACAGGCCCTCCTGTCAGTGCAGGCTGATTGCCCTGGTGTGGGAACGAGATCGTTGCTGGTCTTTTTAGGGTGCTCATGGCAGGTTCTGCTGTGCGTCTGAAGCCATACTTGGATAAGTTTGACTCTTTCATGGACAGTTTGGACCTTGCAGTCAACTTCATAAAATCATAATTTATGGTAGGTGGCCTTCAGTCCACCAGTTTCAAAACCTTTAAGGTGAGGAGTCGCACCCTGGCAAAAGTTCCCGTTTTTTTTTTATCGGGGGTGCTATTTGATGTTATCATGTGTTGCAAACCTCTAGTTGAGGGAAAGAGATGCGATCTGGTCAAGACCATGGAGTCCGAAGCTAGTTTTGCACATAGGTGGGGCACCTGGTCACCAGATATCTTAGTCAAGCTTTATTAGTCCCAGTGCGTCACTAAAGCGCTTTACGGCAGTGAGATATGGGGTTACACAACACCTAAGATTCAGCCCTCAGAAAATACTTTCTTAAGATGTATCCTGCAGGTCCCGCAAAGTACCCTGGCCTTATCTGTTCATGAGGGGCTTGCTGTAAGATATATTGGCGACCCCTTTGCTCTCAGGGCCCTGTTGTGTTGGATCAAGATATGACCTGGGGAGGGTTCCTAATTGAATAGACTGATTTTGTCTGATTGTTTGTCCTTTGATCATATGCAAAGCAGCCCTTGGATTGCCTATGTGAAGGCAGCGTTTACCGGTATTGTTAGGGCTGACATATTCCATAACTATTTATTTATTTATTTATTTATTTATATCATTTATAGAGCGCCCAAATCACCCCAACCGGGGTATCTCCGCGCTGTGAACTGCCTTAGTTTACCTGGGAAAATACATTAAAATAGTATGGTTTTTAGCAGCTTTCTGAAAACTAGATAGTTGGAGCAAAGCCGTAGATGGGTGGGCAGTTGGTTCCAGTAGAGTGGAGCCAGATAAGAGAAAGCTTTTCCACCCATCCTAGTTTGTTGTATATGGGGCATGTGGAGGAGTTCCTTGGACCCAGAACGAAGGGTCCTGGTTGGTTTATATCTGACCAGCTTATCTGTCAGATATCGTGGTCCGTGGTTAGGGATTTAAAGACCATGCAGCAGATCTTGAATTTGATCCTTTTGCAGATAGGGAGCCAGTGTAGCCTTTTGAGTATGGGGAGGGAGGCTGTTCTGGGGGGCGCATTGGTCACTAGGTGGGCTGCCATATTCTAGACTACCTGCAATTTGTTCAAGGAAGATTTCTTGGCTAAAATTAGCAAAGCATTGCAGTAGTCCAGGCGGCTCAGGACCAATGCTTGCATCAGGGTCTTCCGCGTGGAAAGTTGTAGGAGAGGGAAGGCTCTGCGGAGGAGGCTGAGAGTGTGGAAACAGGCCCCTGCTGTTGTGGAGGCATGCTCCTCTAGGGTGAGCTTTTGGTCAATTCGGACACCTAGGTTCTTTACCACTCGTTTGGGGCAGGGGCCAGGCCCAGTTCCTCTGGCCACCAGTTGGGCGACCACCTCACTTCTGCTTCTCTAAATAACATGATTTTGGTTTTGCCTGCATTCAACTGCAGGTAGTTGTTACCCATCCAATCGGTAATGGCTTTCATGCCCTCCGAAAAGGTGGTCTGGATGGCAGTGTTGTTTTCATCAAAGGAGAGAAGTAGATGGGTGTCGTCGGCATAGGAAATTGGAGTGAAACCTAGGTTCCTTAGTGAGCCAGCTAATGGGGTGACCTATACGTTGAATAGAGTAGGGCTCAGACATAAGCCCCGGGGAACGCCCTTAGTTAGGTCTGGGATCTGAAAGGGCCCAGGTTGATGGTCTGGGTTCTCTCATCTAGAAAATCAGTCATCCATTTTAGCACGTGCCCCTGGATTCCTATGTCTCTGAGTCTCCTTAGCAGGGTCTGGTGGGAGATGGAGTTGAATGCTGCAGGTCAAGCAGTATTAGAAGCACTGCCTGACCATTGTCTGCTAGCATTCGGATGTTGTCTGTAACTGTCACCAACGCAGACTCCGTGCTATGTTTAGGTCGGAATCCTGATTGTGAGGGGTCCAAGCAGTTGGAGGATTCGATATATTTAAAAGTGCTGCATTCCTTGGATCTCAAAAGAGCTCCTGCTGAACTAGCAATGTTTTATTTGCTGTGTTATGCATTTTATGTGAAGCTTTGAGATCATTGTGATCTAGACCTGCTTAATCATGCTATGATACACGAGAAATTTTAAAGTAATGTATTGTCAATTTAATCTCATGTTTTAAACTTTTATGCTGCTAAAAGACTGAATACCTACTTGTTTTTACAATTTTCTAAAGTATATATTTTATGATTTTAGGTTCTTTTATGGTTGTATTTATAACCGAATAACGATTTACTTGCAAATGACGATTAGTTGAGTATGAAGGTCTCAAGTATTGTCAACATGATTAAAAAAAAGTTTGTTATATAATCACACACCAATTCTGTACAGATCGAGATCTTCCGAAAACGCTCAGTTCACTAACTGGCACAGAAACCGAGATTTAGCAGTGCATACCATTTTCCTTCCTGCATCCACGTCCAACAAGTATTGAGTGCACGATGAACGCAGCATAAGCAACAACACGTAGTCATAGAACTGTCATAATTATTTGCTCTACTGCTTACATCCAAAAACATCTGGTGCATATGTATATTGCATTGATTGATTTCGGCTCTAGGTTTGGTTGCAAAGAGTCTTCTCCATTACAGAGCAGCAACAGTTGGGGAGGATTTGATGTCTTTACCTCCGTCATGGAAGTACCGTAAATTGATCGCAACATTTTTCATAACCATGGAAATACACTGATGAATATTGATTCATGGTTCTTCATATATTTACTTTCAAGGTTCTTGGTCTGGTCATTTAATGTGGCAAAGCGAGGTTAAAAATCTGAGTAATGGTTCAACTTTCATCACTGGTGATAATTGGTGATCCTGTGTGGCATGTGCTCTCTGTCCTGGGTTCAATCCAGTTCATGGCCAGACTTAAGACCTGAACTGTATGAGATGGTGACTTTCATGCTGGTTTACTTGGTGTCCAGCATTACTTGCTGACTTTAAAACCATTCTCACGTCAGTGCTTTTGGCAACTAGTTATCTAAAATTTGTAGAAAGTGGTCATTTTAATTAGGGAAGTCTTCCAATTATGGTACTTATGTAACTCAGCTTCTGAAGATACCCATCAGCAATAATGAATAACACTGTATGCATTATAGTGAAATGCCAATCCTTACAAAAACAACAGATGGAGGCACTCTGGAATTTAATGTGTATTTAATATTTGATTCGAAAGAAAACCTAGGGCCTGATTTAGAATTCGACAGATGGCATACTGCACCACAAATGTGACAGTTATCCTGCCTGCCATATTACAAGTGCCATTGGATATAATGAACTTGTAATAAAATGGACGAGCTACCCTCCACGTTTTTGATGTAGTGACCTGTCTGTAGAACACTAAATCAGACCCTAGTTGTCACTTGGTCAGGTTAGGCTGGTTAGAAACGCTACCATTTACATGCTCACACTTCTTAAGTTGCCTTCCTTTTTACACACAGTGACTTTTGACATACATTTACGTGTGTGACCATGCAGGATAACATTCTCTGAACCTGCGTTGCTTACAATCCCACTTTGTGGACACACTATCAAAACACCTTAAACATTCAGTACAAGGAATAAAGTTCACTGCACAACTATTGTTTATGTTATTATCCGGTAGGCGACGCTATCCAAGTAGAATAAACAAATGCGGCCTGACAGGTGGTTGCGACATGGCCACATGGGTTCTATTGTTCTATATAAAGAACCACTTCCTTGTTTAGACAGAGAAGCACTCTGCTGACACTGCAAGGTTACCATATGTCAGAATTCCAGCACAACATGAGGGATCTCCTGCTCTATACCAAGAGCGACAGCCTGATGACACTTACCCACAGGTAATGTAGAGTTAGACCACCCTGGAAGGGATTTGTCAGATTACCCACCCTAGGCAAGAATAGGTTAGGTAGTGCTAGGTAGGAGTACACTATCCACAGTACTTATATGGTCGCATATATGCACTGTCTTAGTAAAATGATGGAAATGTTCCTCTTTTTCACTATTCTTGTAACGCTAATTACTCAAATCTGTTTTATTCTATTGATTATTTCTTCCCACATATTTGATACAAGAATCACCATGCTTCAATAAATATTTAAACGCCTTGGGTATACGTGAGAGTTCAAACAAAAGGGTTCTAGATCTGTTACCACGATTTCCTTGGGGTATCTGGATTGTCATGTTATGAGGTTGCACACACACATATGGTGCCTTGTATGGTTAGGGGTCCAGATGATGTACTGTGGGTTAGCAGGGAGCTAGGCCAACATATCCTGAGGTTGTGCATGAAATCAGTCTGGCACAATATTGATGTTTCTGTTGTCCGACAAACACACAATTTTACTGGTGAGGTACAAGCCGTACAGAATAGTCCTTAAATATAAAAAGGGGCAAAAAATTGATTTCATGGCGACACACACAGATATTGATATGGAAATCAATATAGATAAATAGTACATTTTAATTCCTGATAAAAAATAGAAAGTTCTAAGCTCCCATTCATGAGCAGACTGACATACATTAAATTAAATGGTGACACATTTATGTATAAACTCCAATAAATCCTGGTTCCACTGTTGGCATTTGCTGCAGTGCTGTATTTTGGTCATTGATGGTTTCACTAAAATGACAAAATACAGATAAGTGTTTCCGGCTTTATGATTTCTTTTTGTAGGAAATGGGGATGCAAAACCTCAATGTTACTGTAACAGTTCAAAGTTTAGAGGTAAAGTCAATTGGTTTGTCCATGTCTGGAGTCTTACCTTTGGAGTTGGACTGCTAGGTGGATGTGAAAATCACAAGAATGATGTATCCTAGATGGAATCCACCAGGTCAGATAAACTGATTCAGAGGTCCTGACACTTTGGTAGTCTATTGAGTTCTGGTCTAGATTGACCAAAGAGAGAGTGACTCCACAGGGCCACCTTCACAGAATAGTATTTGTGAAAGTTGCCTATTGTGTCCTTAAGGGGTTGGCAAATGGGGACTGTTAGACCTGGCATCATTGGCATGAGTCTCTCCTCCATTTTTTTCTGTTTGCCTCCTCTGTTCACGATGTTTTTGCTGGATTATTGCTTTGGGCACTGTGCCACTGCTGATCAGTGCCACAGTGCAAGTGCTCCCTATGTTAAATTGTTACATTGATTGGTGTTACCATGATTGGCTTGGTTGACTTACTGTTCAGACCCTAGTCTAGTGCACTGCGTGTGCCAAGGGCGTGTAAGTTAACTGCTGCTGGTGGGCTTGCAGCACTGGTTGTGCCACCCACAGAAGCAGCGTGCAAAATGTGTCTCAGGCCTGCCACCGCGGCGCCTGCGTGCAGTCCCTGACTGCCATGTCGACTTGGTAAGGAAACCTACTTACCAGTCTCTAAACCTTCACTTTGCCACATTTCAGACACCTCTATGGTAGGCCCTAGGGCAGGGTGCATTGCTGGTAAAAGGTAGGTCATGCCCTGATGTGTGTGGCATGACCTAATAGTGAATTACAGCCATTTTCGTTTTTCACTATTGAAGGGCTACCTGCCTCCAATAGGCCAGACTGGGCAGACTGATTATTAACTCCATTATAATCTATCTGACTCAGGGAGCATGGTAGCAAGTCGAGTTTAGTATCCCTGAACTCAGAATTTAATAACACACCCTTTAGGATGGATGGTTTTTAAATTCTATGTTTGAAAATAGCACTTTTAGAAAGTGGCTATTTTCTTGTCCAACTATCTACCGGTCTCTGCTGGTTTGGTGTGTGTGTCAGGGGCTGGGTGGCTCCAGAGGTCTGAGTGAGTCAGTGTGGGGTGAATGGGGCGTTTACACCTAGAGTGAGGGAAGAGTAGCCTGCCCTGCCTGACACAATACTGGCTCCGCCTCCTGCTGGGCGGCTGATAGCCCTGCTCCTGCCAGTGACAATACTGGCTCCGCCTCCTGCTGGGCGGCTGAGGACTCTGCCCTGCTCAGTTAATGGGCCAGGTGCCTCTGCCTGGCAACACCCACAACAAACCTGAGATGGTGGGAATCTCCCTGTTTGGACAAAGGGAACAAAGGAGAAATGGGGTATAAGAGAAGGACCCCTGAACCAAGAACTCAGATCACTTCTGACAAGGAAACCTGTACCAAGGACAAGAAGCCTGCTGATCTAAGGACTTGCCTCCCCTTTCTGCCAGAGTGCTGTTTTGCTGTGGAGGAACCTGGAAGCTGCTTCTTTATTTTTGCCAAGGAACAAGGAGAGAGGAACTTGGTGTGTACTCTCTGAACACTTGCTAGGAAATCTCCAAGGACTGGAAGAGTGCCAGTCTCCTGTTGAAGTCACAGGGCCAAAGGACTTCACCATCTACTGAATTGCTGAATTGCTGGAAAGTGTTGTTTCCAGTACACAAGGGGAAATCTGCAGTCTCGACGCCAGCAGCAACGCCAGTGAGCAGTGGGTATCGGCCCCGGCTCCAAGTGACCCCGTCTCGACGCCGGTATCGACGCCAGTGAGGAGTGAGTATCGGCTCTACCTCCAAGCGACCCCGTCCCGACGCCGCTGCTGATCGCATCGACTCGACGCCCTACTCGACGCCGTGAGCGCTGCTCCGGCCCGACATCCCTCGACGCCGCTGCGGATTGATCCGACTCCGAGGCACGATCGACGCCGACCTCGACGCCGACATCTCGACGCCGTGGATCATCGTTTTCTTCGTTTCTCAAGGTACTGTACTTGTGGGGTCTGTTGCGACTCCAGGCTCGACGTAGCGCTCCTCGCGGTCGACGCCGAACCTTGGGAATCCTGTAGACTCGACGTCGTGTGACTCCTGTGGGGGTTACATTGTTGCCAAAGAACTGTGCTCAGAAGAATACTTTGCTAAAGAACTATTTGCCAAGAAGAAACCTTACTTGAACTATTATTTTTCCTTCCAAAGAGTACTTATTAAGACTGTGGTATATTTTTGTCGTTATTTGGTCTTGTGCTAAGCCTTATATAAAAATACTATTTTTATAATAACTTCTGTGTCGTGTCCATCTGTAGTGTATTCACTTTATTACTGTATGTGGTCATAAATGCTTAACACACTGCCTCTGAGATAAGCCTGTCTGCTCTGCCAAGCTACCAAGGGGGTAGCAGGGGTTATCTGAGTGTGTAATCCCCTTGCCCTGACTAGAGTTGGTTGGTCCCTATTTGTCAGAAGTGTATACCTCTGCCAACTAGAGACCGCCGGTTCTAACATTGGTGGTCAGCGGTGAGGATTGAACTTTGCATTTATGACTCATGTGCAGTGATTAGTGTACGCTACATAGTGAAAGCAGACCATAACGCAGCCACATTCTGTTTTGGTAGGATTGCCTATTTTTGTTCTCCGCTTTCCTGGATCTGATTTTTTTAAACACTGCCAGTTTTGACCATGGAGAATGCCAGAGCTGCTACACCTGTGGAGATTGTTGTGGGGGAATTTGATAAGGAGAAGATAGATTCCTACGTGCTAAAGGATCTAAAAGGATTTTGCAAGCAGTTTAAAGTTCCTACCACAGGTCTCACAAGGAAAGACGACTTCCTCAAAGCGCTGAAGGCCTGGTTAGAGGCCAGAAATCCCTCTGATCCGGTGGTGGTACCGGAAGAGGAAGAAGAGGAGGAAGAGCCCGCAGATGGGCCAGTGTCATCTCCAGGCAGTAGTGCGTCCTCTAGGAGCCTTTCCCCCGAAGAATTAGAAGACAGGGAGAAGGAGAGGGGGTACAAGTTAGAAATGGCAAAACTTAAATTAGGAGGGCAGTTGGAATTAGAGAATGCAAGAAGCAAGAGAGAAGCTGAAATGGAGAGCAAAAGATTAGATTTTGAGAGAGAGAAATTAGCGTTTGAACGTGAGAAGATGGTGAGGGAGATGGAGCTTAAAACTAAGAGTTTAGAGTTGAATCCCTCTGGTGGCAGCACTCCATCTGTGCCTGCAGAAAGTAGGTTTTATTTTCCTAAAGATGTGATCAAGGATTACAGTAAGAATGAAGATATTAGCCAATGGTTTAAAGCGTATGAGTTAGCATTGTTGGCCCACCGGGTCCCTGAGAAGGATTGGGGAACGGGGTTGTGGAGCCGCTTTACAAACGAGGGGAGAGATACCTTGTTGAGCCTTCCTGCTGAGGATAGGATGTCTTATACTCATATGAAAGATGCTTTAATGCTGAGATATGGCTTAACTCCAGAAAAGTACAGACAAACCTTTAGAGAATGTAAGAAGTTGCCTGGTACTACGTGGGTTGAATATGTGTCTTTTTTCTGCAGAACCATGGATGGTTGGATAAAGGGTAGCAAGGTTGATAGTTATGATGCTCTTTATGATTTGTTTGCTTGGGAGCACTTGTCTAATAACTGTTTTCCAGAGCTACGCCAGCACCTTGTTGATAGCAAGCTATCTAACCCTAGAAAACTTGCTGAGGAGGCGGACCGCTGGGTCAGTACCAGGGTCCACAAGGGTCCAGTGGGAGACTCAGCCAAAGGTGGGCAGGGTCCCCAGCAGAAGAGTGGGGGGGACAGGGGTAAACAGAGGGAGTTTCAGAAAGGGCTCCAAAGTAGTCCCCAAGGGAACCAAGGGAAGGGTTCCCAGCCTCCCCCTGTAAAGAAGCCAGAGGCCCCGACAGGTAAACCTGTTCACCGGGGCCCCATGACCTGCTATGCCTGTAAGCAGGTGGGACACCGTTATTATGATCCCCAGTGTCCCATGAAGGATTCGAATGCACCGCCGCGTGCACCCCCTCGTCAGGTAGCGAGTGTAGCCCTGGGAGGGGATGAGATGGGTGCCCCCGGTGGGTGGGGTCCCGCAGAAATGTCCCTGGTCTCTTTAGGAGACGTGGAAATGGTCCCTCCAACCCCTCTGCCTAGTAACACTAAGAAATATAGGCAGTGGGTGACCATTAATGACCATAGGGTGGAAGCTCTCAGAGACACCGGAGCGAGTGTGACAGCTGTCAAGTGTCACTTGGTGTCCAGAGAGCAGGTGGTCCCTCATGCATTCTACCCCGTTGTAGCTGCTGACAACTCACAGAGTCAGTGTGAGGTAGCTCAAGTTCCCTTTGAGTGGGGGGGGGGTCTCAGGTACTCTTCAGGTTGCTGTGAGGCCCGCCATGCCTGTTGATTGTCTCTTGGGCAATGATTTGGAGGACTCCCCTTGGGCTAAGGTGGAGAGAAAAGCGCATCTGGAAATGTTGGGTCTGCCTGAGTGGGTGTGTGCGACCACCCGGTCCATGTCAGTCAGTAAGGGTGTTGATGGGGCCCTGGAGCCTGAAAATATGGCCCAGGTCCCCACCGTGAAGAGAAGAGGCAGGGGGCGCGGGAAACCGTCCCCCATCGTTCCCGCGGTCCAGGAGGGAGCAGACCCTGAGGGGGATGCCCTGGAACCGACAGGAGAACAAGTGGCCGAGCTGGGAGACCTGCCCGAGCTGACCCATTGGCAGCAGGATGGTGGTCCCTCCAGGGAGGAATTTTGTGCTGAACAGAAAGTGTGCCCTTCTCTTGTGGGTATGAGGCAGCAGGCCTCAGCCCAAACGACAGGTGATCAGTCAGGATCACATTGGGTCTACTGGGAGAACGACCTCCTGTATAGCGAGCCTAAGGCTGCTGAGCCTGGGTCAGCCCGTGTGCTGGTGGTACCCCAGCGCTTCAGAGCCTTCCTACTGGGGTTGGCTCATGACGTTCCGTTAGCTGGACATCTGGGGCAGGACAAGACCTATGACAGGCTTGTCACCCATTTTTATTGGCCCCAGATGAGAAAGGATTCAGATATCCATTGTAGGACCTGTCAGACTTGCCAGGCAAGTGGGAAAAGTGGGCGGAAGCAGAAGACTCCCCTCCAACCTTTTCCCGTCGTCAGTACCCCCTTTGAGCGAGTGGGAATTGACATTGTGGGGCCACTGGACCCCAAGACAGCCATGGGCAACAGGTTTATCCTGGTCTTGGTGGACCATGCCACCCGGTACCCGGAAGCCATCCCTCTCCGAACAGTGACGGCCCCCGTGGTGGGACGGGCACTGATGGGTGTTTTCTCCCGCATGGGGTTCCCCAGAGAGGTGGTGTCAGACCGGGGCACCAACTTCATTTCAAATTATATGAAGTCTCTGTGGAAGGAGTGTGGGGTAACCTACAAGTTTACCACTCCTTACCACCCTCAAGGTAATGGGCTGGTTGAGAGATTCAACCGGACCCTAAAAGGCATGATCATGGGTCTTGAAGAACCAATGAGGCGTAAATGGGACGTCCTCTTGCCATGCCTGCTGTTTGCTTACCGTGAGGTGCCACAGAAGTCTCTAGGGTTCAGCCCCTTTGAGCTTTTGTATGGTCACCCGGTACGAGGACCTTTGAGTCTGGTCAAAGAAGGCTGGGAGCAATCTCCCAGGAAACCTCCCCAGGATGTATATAGTTACATGCTGGCCTTTAGGAACCAGACTCGGCGCTTCAGATATCTTGCTCAGGCAAATCTGGAGGCCAGCCAGGAAGAGATGAAGCGGTGGTACGATCAGAATGCCACTCTGGTTGAGCTTCAACCTGGTCAGAAAGTTTGGGTCATGGCCCCTGTGGAACCTTGTGCGCTCAAGGACAGGTGGACCGGACCATTTGAGGTTGTGGAGAAAAAGAGCGATGTCACCTACTTGGTGGACTTGAAGTCTCCCAGGAACCCCTTAAGGGTCCTGCATGTCAACCGGTTAAAGCCCCACTTAGAAAGGTCCGAAGTGGGCATGCTCCTTGCCACAGATGCTGGGATGGAGGAGGAGAGTGAGCCTCTTCCTGACCTCCTGTGTGCAAAAGAAAAGGATGGGTCAGTGGATGGTGTTGTCCTCTCTGACACACTGACCCCTGAGCAGCAGCAAGATTGTCGCCATCTGTTGGTACAATTCCCTGATCTGTTCTCCTTAATCCCTGGTGTCACTCAGTGGTGTGTCCACGATGTGGACACTGGGGACAGCACTCCTGTGAGGCACAAGGCCTACAGGGTGACTGACAAGGTCAGAGCATACATCAAGGAGGAGGTCTCCAAGATGTTTGCCTTAGGGGTGGTTGAGTCCTCTAGCAGTCCTTGGGCCAGCCCAGTGGTCTTGGTCCCAAAGGCTGCAGCGCCTGGTGCTTCACCAGAACTTCGGTTCTGTGTGGATTACCGAGGACTCAATTCGGTCACCAAGACTGACGCGCACCCCATCCCCAGAGCTGATGAGCTCATCGATCGGTTGGGGGCTGCCCGGTACCTTAGTACATTTGATCTAACGTCTGGGTACTGGCAGATCGCCTTGACTGATGGGGCAAAAGAGAGGTCTGCATTCTCCACACCAGATGGGCACTACCAGTTCCGTGTGATGCCCTTTGGGATGAAGAATGCCCCTGCCACATTCCAGAGGTTGGTTAACCAGGTACTGGCCGGGCTGGAAGATTTCAGCGCCGCCTACCTGGACGATATAGCAGTGTTCAGCGCCAGCTGGGAGGAACACTTGCGCCACCTCCAGGAAGTGTTGTTGGCCCTGCGCAGAGCAGGCCTCACAATCAAGGCTAGTAAGTGCCAGATTGGGCAGGGTTCAGTGGTGTACTTGGGGCACCAAGTAGGGAGCGGCAAGGTGGCCCCCCTGCAACCCAAGATAGATACCATCCTGGCTTGGGAACCGCCCAAAACCCAGACTCAGGTGAGAGCCTTCTTGGGTCTCACGGGTTACTACAGGAGGTTTGTCAAGGGGTATGGCAACATTGTGCACCCCTTGACCTCGCTGACTTCCAGGAAGCAGCCGAGACTTGTGATCTGGACTGACGCCTGTCAGAACGCCTTTGACACCCTGAAAACTGCAATGTGTACAGCACCGGTCCTCCAGGCACCCGACTTTTCAAAAGAATTCATTGTCCAGACAGACGCTTCAGAGCATGGTGTGGGGGCTGTTCTAGCACAGATGAATGAGGAGGGCCGAGACTTACCTGTAGCCTTCATCAGCCGGAGGTTACTTCCCAGGGAACAAAGGTGGAGTGCGATAGAGCGTGAGGCATTTTCTGTGGTCTGGGCGCTGAAGAAGCTAAGACCCTACCTGTTTGGGACTCACTTCCGGGTTCAGACAGACCACAGGCCCCTCAGATGGTTAATGCAGATGAGGGGTGAGAACCCAAAGCTGTTGAGGTGGTCCATTTCCCTACAGGGGATGGACTTTACGGTGGAACACCGCCCTGGTACAGATCACGCCAATGCTGATGGTCTGTCCAGATTTTTCCGCCTTAGTGATGAGGACTCCCTGGGTGAAGGGTAGTTCTCCCCACATTTCAGCTGGAGGGGACACGTGTTAGACCTGGCATCATTGGCATGAGTCTCTCCTCCATTTTTTTCTGTTTGCCTCCTCTGTTCACGATGTTTTTGCTGGATTATTGCTTTGGGCACTGTGCCACTGCTGATCAGTGCCACAGTGCAAGTGCTCCCTATGTTAAATTGTTACATTGATTGGTGTTACCATGATTGGCTTGGTTGACTTACTGTTCAGACCCTAGTCTAGTGCACTGCGTGTGCCAAGGGCGTGTAAGTTAACTGCTGCTGGTGGGCTTGCAGCACTGGTTGTGCCACCCACAGAAGCAGCGTGCAAAATGTGTCTCAGGCCTGCCACCGCGGCGCCTGCGTGCAGTCCCTGACTGCCATGTCGACTTGGTAAGGAAACCTACTTACCAGTCTCTAAACCTTCACTTTGCCACATTTCAGACACCTCTATGGTAGGCCCTAGGGCAGGGTGCATTGCTGGTAAAAGGTAGGTCATGCCCTGATGTGTGTGGCATGACCTAATAGTGAATTACAGCCATTTTCGTTTTTCACTATTGAAGGGCTACCTGCCTCCAATAGGCCAGACTGGGCAGACTGATTATTAACTCCATTATAATCTATCTGACTCAGGGAGCATGGTAGCAAGTCGAGTTTAGTATCCCTGAACTCAGAATTTAATAACACACCCTTTAGGATGGATGGTTTTTAAATTCTATGTTTGAAAATAGCACTTTTAGAAAGTGGCTATTTTCTTGTCCAACTATCTACCGGTCTCTGCTGGTTTGGTGTGTGTGTCAGGGGCTGGGTGGCTCCAGAGGTCTGAGTGAGTCAGTGTGGGGTGAATGGGGCGTTTACACCTAGAGTGAGGGAAGAGTAGCCTGCCCTGCCTGACACAATACTGGCTCCGCCTCCTGCTGGGCGGCTGATAGCCCTGCTCCTGCCAGTGACAATACTGGCTCCGCCTCCTGCTGGGCGGCTGAGGACTCTGCCCTGCTCAGTGAATGGGCCAGGTGCCTCTGCCTGGCAACACCCACAACAAACCTGAGATGGTGGGAATCTCCCTGTTTGGACAAAGGGAACAAAGGAGAAATGGGGTATAAGAGAAGGACCCCTGAACCAAGAACTCAGATCACTTCTGACAAGGAAACCTGTACCAAGGACAAGAAGCCTGCTGATCTAAGGACTTGCCTCCCCTTTCTGCCAGAGTGCTGTTTTGCTGTGGAGGAACCTGGAAGCTGCTTCTTTATTTTTGCCAAGGAACAAGGAGAGAGGAACTTGGTGTGTACTCTCTGAACACTTGCTAGGAAATCTCCAAGGACTGGAAGAGTGCCAGTCTCCTGTTGAAGTCACAGGGCCAAAGGACTTCACCATCTACTGAATTGCTGAATTGCTGGAAAGTGTTGTTTCCAGTACACAAGGGAAAATCTGCAGTCTCGACGCCAGCAGCAACGCCAGTGAGCAGTGGGTATCGGCCCCGGCTCCAAGTGACCCCGTCTCGACGCCGGTATCGACGCCAGTGAGGAGTGAGTATCGGCTCTACCTCCAAGCGACCCCGTCCCGACGCCGCTGCTGATCGCATCGACTCGACGCCCTACTCGACGCCGTGAGCGCTGCTCCGGCCCGACATCCCTCGACGCCGCTGCGGATTGATCCGACTCCGAGGCACGATCGACGCCGACCTCGACGCCGACATCTCGACGCCGTGGATCATCGTTTTCTTCGTTTCTCAAGGTACTGTACTTGTGGGGTCTGTTGCGACTCCAGGCTCGACGTAGCGCTCCTCGCGGTCGACGCCGAACCTTGGGAATCCTGTAGACTCTACGTCGTGTGACTCCTGTGGGGGTTACATTGTTGCCAAAGAACTGTGCTCAGAAGAATACTTTGCTAAAGAACTATTTGCCAAGAAGAAACCTTACTTGAACTATTATTTTTCCTTCCAAAGAGTACTTATTAAGACTGTGGTATATTTTTGTCGTTATTTGGTCTTGTGCTAAGCCTTATATAAAAATACTATTTTTATAATAACTTCTGTGTCGTGTCCATCTGTAGTGTATTCACTTTATTACTGTATGTGGTCATAAATGCTTAACACACTGCCTCTGAGATAAGCCTGTCTGCTCTGCCAAGCTACCAAGTGGGTAGCAGGGGTTATCTGAGTGTGTAATCCCCTTGCCCTGACTAGAGTTGGTTGGTCCCTATTTGTCAGAAGTGTATACCTCTGCCAACTAGAGACCGCCGGTTCTAACAGGGACAAAACCCATAAGGAGAAAAAAACGAATTGCCAACTGATGGACTGGGCCCTTTTTGCAGGGGCATCTCAGAACTTTTTGCCTTCCTCTTGTTTTTTTTCTGACTTGTTGTTGGGGGGGTACTTTACCACTGCTGATCAGTGCTAAAGTGCATGCACTGTCTCTGGTAAACTTGGTAAGATTGGTCTACACCTGTTTAGCATATTTAATTTACCTATTAGTCCCTGGTACAGTGGTATCCCATATACTTAGCGCCAGTAAATTAAATGCTACTGGTGGGCCTGCAGCGCTACTTGCGCCACCTACCGAAGTAGCCTTTCAAACCTGTCTCAGGCCTCTGCCACTGCAGGTCTTGCACGTGCAGTTTACTGCCACTGTGATGTGGCATATAAAGTGGTTGCCATATCTGCAACTCCCCTTTTACTACATATCAGTCACCCCTAAGGTAGGCCCTAGCTAGCCCTATGGGCAGGGTGCGGTGTAGGTAAGCGGTAGGACTTGTGCCTTAACCGTGTGGCATGTCCTGGTAATTACAAACAGCCTATTTGGTTTCTCACTGCTGTGAGGCTGCCCTCTCATAGGGATGCATTGGGGATTACCTGATATGTGCTTCAGTGGTAATTCCTGACATGAGAGAGGTAGCATGACTATGTTTGGAATAGTAGTGATAAATCCTGCTAAATTAGAGGTTTTCCGGGTGAGTTCGACAGAGGAATGTAGACGAGTAGTACTGTCTGCAGACCCCAAAGATTTAGAGGACAGCTATAGTGACAGCTTTTAATACCCATTAGAGCAGCACCAGAGTTGTGCACGCATATAGCGTATATGAACTGTAGATATTTCAGAGGAGACAACAGGAGCAGATGTACACACAACTCGAATTTGAGCTGAAACGAAAATGAGAAGTGGTTGCTAGCTTGGAGAAGAATGCCAAACTGAAGTTAATCTGATGCTGTGGACTAACTGGGGGTCTCTGTACTCTACCTGCTCCTCTCCGTGGACGCCCTGTGTGTTCCTGGTCTCTCTCCCTCCCGCCGCCGCTCTGCTGACTAACGCTGCCGCCGTGCGGAGGGAACTGCATTTCCCAGATTCCCCAGCCCCGGAGGGCGGAACAAGGCGACGCTGCTCACGCGCCCGGAGGCGCTTTAAAACCGAGCACACCTCCCGCGTCGCGGGGCAGCGCCGGGCTAAGCCCGGGCAAAGGGCGGGCCCTCTGTGGCCCTCCGAGGGCCGATCGAGGCCGGGCTGGGCCACACCCCCTGGTTGAGGCACCCAGATTCCAGTAAGTGTTCCGTGATTGTGTTGTAAGACTTTGGGAGCTAGTGTGTTTCCCATGCATTTGGGACATTGAGTACTTTTGATCTGTACCCTCCTTAAGTAGCTGTGGCAACTGTTAATCCCATAATGACTAAACAAAAGTCAAACATGGACAATTACCTAGTTAAAGTCGTAAGCAAGATTAACAGCGACAGGAGAAAATCCTTAGGACGAGATAATTTAACTGACCTGCCCCAGGGATTTCCAAAGAGGATACTATTGACACTGCTGAGTCTGTGGTCACCGGTTGTAATTCCGAAGTTTTATCCACAGTAGTCCTAGATGTCTGTGCCCCGATTGAAGATCTACTAGTAGCCCCGGAGGATATTCCACAGCAATGCCCGCCGGTTCCACGTTCAGTGAGGGCATGCAGAAAAGTGACTACTAAACGGGGAGGGAATATTACCCGAAGAAAAGCAGAACCTGCACCTAAGAATTCCGTTTGTGACAAGGGGACCCTGACTAAGGACAATACAGTTACTATTAACACCGAGCAATTTGACCTGCTAGTTGGTATTATAGAGAGTAAACTTGAGCTGATTGTCAAACCATTAATTACTAAAATAGATCAATTAACAGCTGAAGTTTCTAGACTAGGGAGTGTTCTAGACGGGCATACGGTTAAGATGGTTAATCCTAGGCCCCCAGTGAGGGATGGTCCAGGAGTTGAATCTGCCCCTAAGCTAGTTAATGGAAGCGCCTGCTCTGTGAAAGCAGCTACATTAGGCTCACAAGCAGGTAGTCGAGCGATGCAGGCCCAAGCAGTACCAGCAAGTTTGAGTGGAGTGTCAGCATGTGAGATAAGTAGAACCGTGCAGGTGCCTGTAGTGACTGCAAGACCAGTAAGGGAAGCTGCACCCAACAACAATCGATCCGTAGACCTTCCACCTGAGTGTGTACCCTATGTTGTTGTTATAACCAATGTCCCCTCTCTAGATCCTAGCCAGACCAGAACCATGCTAGAGTCGCAGGACTCATTAAAAAACAAAACGATTTTCTGGCTAAACAGGCACTGTGGGTTCCCGGTTAAGTTCTCTGACCAAATTATATCAACCAGAAGGGTTAGTTGGATCGGTAATACAAGAAAGTCCTGTAGGGGTGACTGTGTCATCGTTAATTTCCAACACCCCCAGCATGTTGCGAAGATCTTGTTAAGAGCAGCCTCCATAACACAGAATGAGACTGAGGTAATTATACGACCTTTGGGATACTTTTATAATCATCTTAGCAAGACGCCTCATGCTATTAACAGAGATAGAGCCTTCCCTCCTAATCATGCCACCACTAGAGATAGATCATTTCTACCCAATTACGGATCAGTTTTCGAAATCCCTGTCCAGAACAGATATCAATCCCTGAGTTCCCTAGATCAGAATGATTGACATCAGAAGGCAACTGGACCCCAGTTGGCCACTACCCTGAGTGCCCTGTCTAATCAATCCAGTGTGACAAGGTTAGCCATTGTGGGTCTTCAGGTGAATGACAACCTGGAAACTATTAATAGCGGGTCAACGGTAGTAAATGTCACTGAGAGTAACCAGGAATTGATTAATGATGTAGACGGGAGTTTGGGTGTGACTGTGATTGAACTACGTGGTGATGGAGATAACTCCAACACTGCCCAAGATGAGCCCAATAGCCGTTCCTTTGGGGGTATCTCCGTCGCCAGCTGGAATATAGCTGGTTGGGCCTCTAAGGGAAACAAACTGGGATGGGAGGCTTTGATTAGATCATATGACATTCTATGTCTCCAAGAAACTTGGTGTACTGTTAAACCAAGTTTCAATGGCTATGTATGTTATAGCCTAGAAGCTTCAGAGTCCAGACATGGAAGAGCCAAGGGGGGACTGCTTTTTCTTATATCAGTAGACCTAAAGCTGACGGTTGTAAAACATCTGTCAGTCGGAACCCATTCCCAAATTCTCTGGGTGCGACTACCAGAAGGCATAGAGGTGCTTTTAATAAACTTTTATAACAATATTTTTAATAACTCTCGGCACAAAGTGATAGATGAGCTTGATAGTGCCCTCATGAAGCTTGTAGCAGAAGCAAAATGTATTTTTACTTTTATTTGGTTAGGTGATTTTAATTCCACAACCTGTGGTTTGTCCTCCTCTAGGGCTTGCGGGGTACAAAATAACAGTGGTGAGAACACACCCCATTTCCCACATAACGCCTATGGGGAGGCCATTAATAGTGTAATGGCAACTTATGATTTAGAGCTGGTGAGGCCTGATGTAGAGGCCAGTGGTTTTTCTATTCCCACATTCACTGGGAGGAACTCTAGCTCTAGCATCGACCACATTCTGGTCTCATCTAGTTTAGTGCCCCATTGTCTGATCAAGATAAGGGATGCCTCTAATTTGAGTGATCATAACTGTATTACTATGCGAATCGAATCATGGAAGTGTAGAGACCAGCCGGCGCCAAGAATTTTAGCTAACATCGTGCCGCATAGAGTAAACGGGACTAGGCTAAGGTGGAAAGGGGAAAAATCTGCAGTAGTAGTGCCCATAATCATATCTAAAAACTTGATAGACATTAACGCTATTTTAACACCAGGGTGTTTGCCTACCTTTGTTGTGACTAATTCTATTAATATCAATATGACTATTAATAATATATTTACAGGAAACAAGCCGGGTACGAGATGCAAGGGTAAGGGTTGGTTTGACCATGCTTGCACAGCCCTTCTTTCCCAACTTAAACAAGCTTTAGCCCTTATACCAAGGGATAAAAATCAAGTCGCACTTCTGCGATACGATTATAAATGGCACTTATTAGAAGGAAGAAGGAACTACAGCAGGAAGCTTGGGATAATTTAACACAGGCGGCAGAAACCTTGGACAGCCGCTTATTCTGGTCTACCATTAATTCCCCCTTCCTACAAGATGATAAAATCCCCCAACTTTCTTCTAATGTGGGGAGTGAGGCCTGGGTGTCCCATTTCTCAGCCATTTTCCAAGATAGTGTCCCGACTGACAATGAGCAAAGGCAATGGCTCATTGTTTCACTAGACATCTCCTTAGGTGAGGTGGAATGTAGTATTAAAGCTAGCAAGGGGGGAAAGGCACAGGGGCCCGATGGAGTCCCTATCGATGTTTATAAGGCCCAACCACTGATTTGTGGACCGATACTTACTTTGGTCCTCAATGCAGCGGTAACCACTTTGATTCCACCCACATGGGGAGATTCAATTATTGTCCCTATTTACAAAAAGGGGGACAAGGCATCAGCCTGTAACTATCGGCCGATTAGGACTCATCGGTGAAAATTATGAGCAGGGTGCTGTTGTCTAGATTGGATACGTGGGCTGAGGAGAATGGGATTCTTGCCAACTCCCAATATGGCTTTAGAAAGGGCCGTGGGACCTTAGATCAGTGCTTGAATTTAGAATTATTAATCGGCAAGTTTACTAAGGCTATGCATGGTAATTTGTATCTTTGCTTTGCCGATCGAAGTAGCGCTTTTGATCTAGTTAACCATTCGCTCCTTTGGTCAGTTTTGTTAGAATTAGGCGCCCCCGAGGAAATCATTTTCTTCCTTGCTAGATTATACAATAAGATGCAAGCGTGTGTTCGATATGGGGTCAACGGGGAGTGTACCCCGAACTTCAGTGTGAAACGCGGAATAAGACAGGGCTGTGTCTTCGCCCCCTTGTTGTTTACTTTATTTATTAATGGGGTGGAAACTGTCCTGAAAACAGTTAAGGCTGATGCACCTCAGGTTGCCGGGATTAGTGTGCCAGTTCTGCTTTCCACGGATGATGCTGTGCTCCTATCTCGGATACCTATTGGTTTGTAGCGCCTGATGGACCGGTTTTCTGAATTTATTAAGGAGAGGAAGTTGTTGATAAACAAAAGCAAAACCCACACCATGATTTGCGGGGCCAAGACTAGCAAGAATTATGCTTTTTTTGTAGAAGGTGTGAAAGTGCAGCAAGTAAATAATTTTTGCTATTTGGGTGTCACTTTTTCGAGTGATGGCAGTTGGGCCCAGGACTTAACAAGTGTTAGGACCAAAATGATCAAAAGTTCTTATGGCATATTTAAATTTGCCGCAAAGATAGGGGATAGGCGAATCAGAGACATGATGGAGATATACAAGGCTAAAAGTGTCTCCATTGCCCTATATGGGGCAGGTTTGTGGGGTTACTCTAATGTTGGTTGCTTACAGAGGGAAGAAAACATCTTCCTCAAGAAATTAATGTGTTTACCTGCTTCTGCCCCAACAGAGTTGATTCATAAAGAGGTTGGGGTCGCCTATTTGAGTGACCTTGCTTCATTTAGGCCTTTGTCGCTTTACCAAGCAATTTGGCACAAGGAAGAGACCGAGTTCAACCAACTTGTTATTAAAGATTGCCTCAAATTAGATAATTGTATGAAAATCCCATGGCTCAAGTATGTTGTTGAGAGCTACCAGGTTTTTAGGTTGAACTTGTTGCTAGATTCATGCCCCCCCCCCCGAGTTCTTGTCAAACATGATATGAAAAAATCTTTTATGTTGTTTAGAACCCAAAAACGTTTAGCTGGGACTGGTCCCCTCACTACTGTTCAACTTTATAACAAATATATTGTAAGCAAGGGTTTCCAGCAGTATCTGAACATGGTAACCCGACCAGCCCACAGATTTGTCTTAACCAGATTAAGGTTAGGAATGGTACATGTCTTGGTGGCCTTCCCCCAACAAAAAAGGTACCCTGTCGGCCCTTGCCCGTGCGATGGACATTCAAAACAAAGTAGCATGCACTTTATGCTTATTTGCACTCTCTTCTTGAATGTAAGGATTACATTTTTAAAACCCATGTTTTTAAAATATGGTATTTCTAATATGGAAGATGCAATGAGGTTGCTTTTTAATATGAACTCTCCAGATATATGTTTTTATACTGCTAGTTTTATCTGTAAATCTATTTATTACAGGAGAAGTATGACTTTTTAAATGTGTTTCTATTTTGTCTGTATTTTTTGTATTTCTGCATTTTGCCGTGTGCTTTTATGGTCATTACATGTTATGAACCGAATAAAGCTTCATGAACTGAACTGAACTGATAAATCCTGCTTATAGGTGAAAGCAGATTTATTATTACTAATTTAGAAATGCCACTTTTAGAAGTGGGCATTCCTGTGTGCTATGTGTCTTTGTACCTGCCTAGATGTGTATTGACTGTCTGGTTCTGACTGACAGGGAGGGGATGTACATTCACTCCAGCCAGTCCCTGGAGGGTGTTGAGGTGTGTCCTGCCCTGCCTGGGTGCCTCCGCGCTAGGCTGAATAGACCTTGGCTGAATTTAGAATACTGGAGTTCTCCCTTGCTCCTGAATAGGCCTGGTCTGCATTTGGAGTGGTGTGAGGAGTAGCCCCGGAACCTGAATAGGGCTGTGCCTGCCTTCCACAATGCTGGCTCCACCCCCTGTGGTGTGTCTGGAGCCAAGGCTTACACTTTGAATTGGGAGTGCTGTGCACTTGTGATTGTATTGTAAAGTGCCCCCAGAACAAAGACATTGGGATTATAAGTAATGGGGCTGTGGCCCCATGTAAGGAAGAAGATACTGTGTGGACTGCCAGAGGATTGCTGTGTGCCAGGAGATACCACTGTCTGAGACTACCTGCTTCCTGCTGGGTGGCTGAGAGGACTGCCCCTCTGCTTGGGGACCCTGCGTGCTGACTTGCCTGGCCCTTGTTCCTCTGCCCCGGTGATCTCTAAAGGCCTTGTGGCTTTTCCTGTCTGAGAGGTAACAGTGTATGGTTAGCACTGTTATTTACCTCCTATCTTTGGAAAGCAGCATGGGGTGAGTGCTGTAGATTCTGGAAACCTGCCCTGAAGTACGAAAAGGGTGCTTCAGGTCGCCATGCAGCGCATGGGCTGCATTGCCTCAGTTTGGCGGTTGAGCCACAGGAAGGGAGCGCTACAGCTGCAGAAGCGCTCTCCCTCTCTGGTCCCGCCATCACCATTTGATTCGGCACAGCCGGGGCTCTGCTACTCGGCCCAGAACTACCCAACGGCACAAGGAGAGCAAGGATTACCAGCCTGGGAAGTCCTCTGGGTAGCCCCGGAATGCCCCCCTCACAGAGGCACGGGTCCAACGAGAGCAGACCCGACGGAGATTTCCGTCCATGTTCTGCAGCCGCTACTCCCCTTCAAGAAACGGAGCAGCTGTGCCACGGGGTTGCGGGCAGCCGTGGGCCAACGCACCAGGGCTTAAGGTCCTGCCCCAAGGGGTACTTTTGCTCCATGCCTCCCGGCCCAGAAGGGGGCCCGTCAGGAGTGCTGAGTGCGCAGCTGTCATTTTTTGTAGGAAAAGGCAAGTGCTGCTGCATCGAACACAGTAGACCTGCACCATGCACATGGCAGCATGTCACCAGGATACCCTAGGTGAGGCCGCCCACATGCACCATCCTCCCAGCCATCCGCGATGCCCAGGAGGGCTCTGGACGGGCTATAGGACCGGGCCCCCTCTTTATTGGAGGAGACCGGGTGGGCTGCACCCTCGCCCCCTTACTTGTTCTGCTGAGCACCGGGGACATTCTTTATCAACCCTAAGGAAGGTGCGTGGTTGTCCTTCCCGCCTACCGCTGCATTTGTGCCCTAGGGTTGGGCACATTTTGTGTACCCTTACACGGGACACAGGGGAGACCTGGTTATGGGCTTGATGACCTAGGTGTCTGTAAGTACAGGAAGACGCCCCCTGGGCTGTATTGCACCCTGATTTAATTAGGCTGTGGATGTTGCATTACCAGTGAGGTGATGTTCTTGTTCTTAATGTGTGCAAGCTGCTAGTATCTACTCCAGTGCACTACAGATGATGGTCATGCCTAATGCTTTGTGCTAACTGATGTTTATGACAGTGGCCCGATTGGCCAAGTGACTTATGTAATCCTTGTGAGGTCAATACAAGTGCATAGTGGCACAGTAATATATGGTATTGTGTTCTAATGTGTTTTTATGGATAATACAAAGGATATTTTTATATAACCTTGTATGGAGTTTCTTTTGTGGTGTGCCTAGTGTGTCACTGCTGTGTGAGTGTGTTACACAAACGCTTTACACATTGCCTGTGGAATAAGCCTGACTGCTCTGCCAAGCTACCAAGGGGGTGCAGGGGTTATCTTCAGTGTGTAACTCCCTTGCCCTGACTAAAGTGGCAGGTTATGTATGGCTTAGGTGCATACCGTAGCCAACCAGAAACCCCATTTCGAACAGCAACCGTATTAATATTGACGGTAGAGGGTTAGTAATGGAGAGAATTGCATAACACCAAACCCTTCGTGAAGAATAGGAAGGAGAGAAGTGGCAGCCCAAGTTCCAGAAGCAGAATCAAATATACATTTGTGGCTGCATGGAGCAAAACCCTGCTGTGCTTAACCTTTGCAATGGTCTCAAGATTTGGTTATTTTAGGGGAAAGCAGGATATCGATATCCCATAGTCCAAACGCTTGTGGCGGAAGTACTCCTTCCAAGGTCTCTGTGAATGTTTTTAGGCGCATATATTTTCTGATTTCTAGATGTTGGATTGCATCCTTCATAGTAATTAGGCCTGGGTGGTAAATTCCGTTTTGCTCACGGATTTTGGGTAAATTCGCATTCCGCAGAGAATGCGAAATTGCCCAAAATTCTGTGTTCCGCAGCTTCACGGAATCTTTTGCTTTTTCGCATTCTCAAAAAGCGTGTTCGCGAGATATTTATCCCCGAGCATGCAAATAGCATTTGCGAACAGAAAAAAAGCATCGTGAACAAGCAATTCCGTGTGTTCGCGGAATTTCTGCGTGCTCACGGAGATTTTTTTACCATTTCGCGGAGCTTTGAGTAGCGCGACTACGCAATTTCTGCCCGCCCCTAATAGTAATACCCCCAGTAGTGATTTGTGGTGGCCCCTAATTCAATCAGTATGACTTTTCCATGTTGTCCCCACATCTATTTTCAGCACACCTTTTTTATGACAAACAGCTGTCTAAGAAAGCAGTATCCTAAGATGTAAGATAAGAGTATCATACCTGCTCAGCTGTCTGGACTTCCCAAGACCACCTGTTGGATCTGGCCCTCCCTGCACGGTCACACCCAAACTTTTTGCCGTCCTCAATCCTGTTTTCTGAACCCGATTTTGTTGTCCGTTAGAACTCCGTGCACTTTACCACTGGTAACCAGTGATAAAATGCTTTTGCTCACTCCTGTAAACATGGTAAAATTGGCTTATACCCAATTGGCATATTTAACCTATCTGTAAATCCCTACTAAAGTGGTATACTATATACCTAGGGCTGATAAATTAAATGCTACTAGTGGGCCTGCAGCCCTTTTCGTGCCACGCTCTTAAGTAGCCTTTTAAAAACAAGCCTCAAGTTTGCCATTGCAGCCTGTGTGTGCAGGTTTGAACTGACATTTCAACCTTGCAAAATAAACCTGTTGCCACGCCTAAACCTTCCTTTTTAATACATATGTCACCCCTAGGATAGGCCCTAAGCAACCATATCCCAGCATGTGTTGTAAAAAGTTGGTCATGTACTTTTGAGTTTTACGTGTCCTGGTAGTGAAAGTTCTCTCAAATTTGTTTTCACTATTGCAAGGCCTGCTTTCCCCATAGCAAAAACCAAAGGAAATGATGGACGGAGTGTTGAACATTGCAAGCACTCACCCCCAGTCAACTGATCTGGGTTTAATCCATCACCGTTCTTTAGCCCACTCTGCCACCCCAGTTCAGACATGGCCATATGCAAATCAGTCTGACCCTGTGCCTCATGGGAACAGTCCAGCCCGAACTGCCAAGCCATGTCTTTCCTGGACCGGAAACAAGCTTCCTAGGACCGGTTTCTGCCATTTCAGCCGTCTTCAGCCAGGCTTGCTTGAATCCAGTGGCAAAGTGAGCAAGGGACTCACGTCTGAGCATACCCTGCCAACTTATGGCGAAAAAAGCAAAAACCAAAGGAAATGATGGACGGAGTGTTGAACATTGCAAGCACTCACCCCCAGTCAACTGATCTGGGTTTAATCCATCACCGTTCTTTAGCCCACTCTGCCACCCCAGTTCAGACATGGCCATATGCAAATCAGTCTGACCCTGTGCCTCATGGGAACAGTCCAGCCCGAACTGCCAAGCCATGTCTTCCCTGGACCGGAAACAAGCTTCCTAGGACCGGTTTCTGGCATTTCAGCCGTCTTCAGCCAGGCTTGCTTGAATCCAGTGGCAAAGTGAGCAAGGGACTCACGTCTGAGCATACCCTGCCAACTTATGGCGAACAAAGCAAAAACCAAAGGGCAAAAGAACGATGGATTTAACCCAGATCTCTGGACTGGGGGAGAATGTATGCATTGTCAGCATTCCGTCCATCATTTGTTTGTTGTAACGCTTTTCGCCCTAAGTGGGATGGGTTTTCCCAGACGTGGGACCCGTGCTCACTACGCCACTGGAGTCAAGCTATCCTGGCTGATGACGGCTGATAGCCAGAAACCGGTCCTAGGATGCTTGATTCCGGTCCAGGGAAGACATGGCTTGGCAGTTCGGGCTGGACTGTTCCCATGAGGCACAGGGTCAAGACTGATTTGCATATGGCCATGTCTGAACTGGGGTGGTGTAGTGGGCAAAAGAACAATGGATTTAACCCAGATCTCTTGACTGGGGGAGAATGTATGCATTGTCAGCATTCCGTCCATCATTTGTTTGTTGTACTGCTTTCCCCATAGAACATGTGGTTACCTTATTACATTTAATAGGTGATCACTTTTGTTTGGGAGCAGGTTGGGTTGTCATGTTTGGTGTTTGAGGAATTGTAATTTAAAACTTTCTTTGTGTATTCTCTCCCAGACAGCCGCACCATAGAGGGCCTAGGTGTTGGCAGGATGGGCCATCTAAGACAGGATAGGGGGGCTGAGCTAGCCGCACCATAGAGGGCCTAGGTGTTGGCAGGATGGGCCATCTAAGACAGGATAGGGGGGCTGAGCTATGCACATTCCTACTTGCACTATAAAGACACTGCCTCAGCTCACACACAAATAACTTCACACTAGCCTATTGTGACTGCCGACAGAATGGCACCAGGACAGGGAGGACAGGGTCTTGTCAACACTGGGCCTGCTTAGGGGCTTCAGGTTGTGGAGCAGTATGTCACTTTTATAGTGACCACAGGCAAACTCACCAATAGTCCTAATTTCAGTCTGTCACCCCAGTCTCCATGCAGGGCCCTGTGTCAGCAACGTTTTACCCCTTCGTTCCCTCCCCTGGACCAGAGCAGCAAATAGGAACAGAAAGTGCCCTTCTGCAAGGGAGAGAATACATTGTATGTGAGTGGTGATTGTGTATGTATATTCTCATCTATTTGTCAAGATGTGTGCAAAAGTGTGTGCAGGGGTGAGGGTTCTTAGGCGCATTAGGTTATTGACTGGTGTAGAAGACCAGCTTGGACTTAGGGGATCTCTGCTTTATATGGCATACTTGGAAAATGGCAAACAGGTGTCAGAGGTCGGTGGACCCTGGTTTTCACCACTTTTTTCCGCCCACTCATTTTGGGCTCAGTGTTTTGCTGCTTTACAGTGTGTGCAAGCCATGCCCCCTGCTCTGTGGTGGGCTATTTAGTCAAACACCCAGTGCGTCCGCACAGCTGATAGCGTCAAAGAAACTTTTGCTCTCTGTATCTTGGGTGGCTGCCATATTTTGGAAGGTGCCTGGCTCCCATGAGTGGTGGCACTTTGGAAAGGCCAATCCTCATTCATTTAAATTCTTTTATGTGTTTGCTTTTGTCATTTTTTTTTAGTTGGTATTGAGTTGCCTCTTCCTGGGAGCCATAAACAGGAGTCAGGGGTTACTGCACCCCGGCTTTTAACACTTGTATTTCCCCACTTGTTTTGAGCTTAGTGTTTTGCTACGTTACAGTGTGAGCAAGCCACGCCCCTTGCTCTATTGCGGGCTATTCAGTCAAACACATAATGTGTCCGTGCCGCTGGAGCACCACTGCAAGCCACTTTGCAACTGTCTACATCTAGGATCACGCCAGCGCCGGCACCCCCTGCCAGTTTTGGCCCAGATGCATGCTCTAGACTCTGTTACATACAGGATATATTGGTAGCACTTTATACCTCTGGTGAGTGTTCAAGTTGTCTTCAATTTGATACTATTTCATACAGATCTAAAGGTAACTTTATATGCAAGTCCTGTGAAGCACTTATAGGCATACCTGACCCTGAATACAATTCAGACTCAAAATACAACATTAGCCGTCAGTCTAAGCCACATTACCTGCTGGTCACATCCGTCATACACCTCTTTTGTGCTCTTATTAATGGCAGGTCTTTGTTAAAGCATAGTGTTGAGTTTAATCTCTTCTTAGATAGCTGTAATCCTTCTTTGGTCTTTGTGACCGAGACATGGGCAGAGCCATCTGCCAGACTGGATCTGCTGGTAGCTAGCCCAGATGGTTACGCAATCTTGAAACTAGATTGTGTAGGAAAGGGGTGCGGAATCACGGTCATTTACAAAACTGCTCTGAAGGTTCATTGTAATCCTTTATCTCCCTCTGTCTCCGAAGCTATGTCTTTTTCTACTGAAGGTTCTAAAATCAGCTCCTCAAAGGAACGTTAATTTACCGTTCACCAGGACTACGCTCCTTCTTTGCACACAAGATTAGCAGTTTATTGGTAGCCAATCTTTAGCCACACAATACCAGGCAATTTTATTTTCACTAAGATGCTTTTGCTGAGAATGATACAGCTGCCCTGTTGAAAAGTTTGTTAGCTTTAGGTCTGCCCCAGCTGGTAGTAGGCCCCACGCACTGGGCTGGCCACAAATTAGATGGCATTTTTTCAAATAATTCATCGTTGGTAAACAAAGACTAGCCCACTCCTCTGGACTGACCGTAGTGTTATTCTCTTCCATGTGAATCATAGTCAAGAAGATCTTCGTCCTGCAGACTGCCCGATATGGACCTCCTCTCATGCGTGGCACAAATCTCCAATGGATCATTTTGCCCAAATATTATTAAACTGCCTAGTTACTCGGTAGACCCTGAATCCGTGCTTCAGCAGTATACACACTGGCTGTATTCTGCTATTGTAACACTTGCACCTGCTAAAAGGACCAGGATAAAAAGCAGTGTATAATTTGTGCCAGTGGTTTCCGGTGCTCGGCACAAGCACTTAGTACTTAACACCGGCGCTTGTGACTGTCTGCCACAGGGTGAAGCTGTCTGCCAAATCTGGGTATGAGAGTTGTTTATTAATTAAAATACATTAACAATCACTAATATGTGCCACCCAAGCCAATCTTATAGCTTTGGGGGCCCTAGATACTATGAATTGTCACACTTATAGGAGTTTGATAGTAAGTAGTTGTGTTGGTAGTGTAATTGGCAGCACTTGCAGGGGCAATGGATGGTAGAAGCTGCTTTGCCTTCCTGACCAGGGCCCTGGAACTTATTGTTTTACAAATTAACCACTGATAAAAAGGCATATCAGCGCCATTGTTCTCTGAGGTCGGAGCTTCAAAACAACGCTGTCAAAGACAGGAGTAAAAAATGGAGAGCTAGCTACTCGGAAGCAGAAAAAGTCGACTATAAAAAGTGTTTAGCTAAAAATCCTTGATCCTTAATGGAAAAGCCTACTTATTTTACAAATAAAATTGAAGCCGCTGCAAATTCTTCTAAAGAACTTTTTGCCAGCGTGAAAAAACTGACAACTGATATACCTAAGGTGTCTAATAATTTCAATCGTTTTGTAACGCAGTGGCAGATGCTTTTCATCGTAAAGTCGAAGATGTGTACAATAAGTTTTCTACATTGTCGTCCACTTCCCATCTGAACTTCCTATCTTCTGGTGGCGCTGTTATGAATAGCATTGTCAGTCTGTTCTTTCTTCCATCAAGAGCTAAGGTCATCAATCTGACTAAGACATCTAAATCAGGCCCTCTGTATGATGCCTGTCCACTGAGGTTTGCTACGATGGCGGCTGTGACTATTGCTTCTAGTCTATCGGAAATTGTTCAACTTATCTGCAGTCCTGATTCTTGTCATTCTGTCTGGAAAAAAAACTCAGTTTTGCCTCTCATCAAAAAATCCTTCCTTGATCCACTAGATTCTAATAGTTATCATCCTATCTCGTGCTTACTCATGCTGGCCAAATTAATCAAGAGTCATGAACAAATGACATGTGTCTCATGTTCAGGCTAATAATAATCGCTTGAATGATACCCAGTTTGGCTTCCGTGCTGGGCACAGTACTCACCCCGCACTCAATAAAGCCACTGAGGAGATTAGGTCTTCTCTCAATCAGGGCGGTAGAGCTGCACTTATTCTACTTGACCTATCCGCAGCCTTTGAACCGTGAATCATAGGCTGCTGATGGAAAGGCAAGATCGGATTAGAGTAACAGGCAATGCATGGAAGTTGCTGAATTCTTTTATTAGTGGTCGGGAACAGTCTGTCACAGTGGGTGAGTTGTCTCAGTTGCTTACTGTCTGCCTTGCAGGGTCCCCCAAGACTTCTTGCTTAGCCTAACATTGTTGAACATCTATGTTCCTCCTTTGGCAGAACTGATAAGTTCATTTGGCTTCTCACTAACATCTTATGTAGACAATTCTCCGAGGAGAGTGGGACTGAGTCAAATTTCTGTCAATGTATGCAGGCAGTCAGTTCCTGGATCTCCAGCAACTGCCTAAAACTTAATTCTGAAAAGACAGAAGTCCTGATTTTTGATCCTCAGCCATCCTGCTTGTCTTCTACTTGGTGGCCATCTAAGTTGGGTCCACTCCCCACACTCATGAAAGCTGCCAAGAATTTTGGAGCTATAATTAATGATAAACTCTCATATAATGACCAGGTGAATGCAGTTGCCTCCACTGCCTACCATACACTGAGATTGATCAAGAAGATTCTACATTTCATTCTGGTCTAAATACAGAAAACGGTAGTCACCTCTCTAGTACTAGCTAAGATTGACTACAGCAATGGTCTTTGTTTGAATGCCCATCAGCACGTGCTCAACAAACTCCAGGCTGTACAAAATGCGGCTGACAGGCTGCTCCTGAAAATTCCGAAGTGCCATTCTGTTTCTAAAACGATCAGGAAGCTTCACTGGTTACCTGTAAGGTGAAGAATATTCTTTAAATTGCTTTGCATTGCTTTCAAAGCAGTGCATGATCAAGATCCTAATTTCTTAAAGAAGAGTTTAATCTGGTATGTTCCAGCCACATTTTTACAATCACCTTCTGCCAAAAATTTCCTAATGCCCAGCGTCAAGCACGCGACCTGGGTGGGAAGAGACTTTGTGCCTAATGCAACTAATGCCTGGAATGATCTTCCTCTTTTTCTTTTTTTTTTTTTTTAGAGCGATGCCCAGTCTCCTGCTTTTCAGGAAATCTCTGAAAACATAGGTGTTTGCCATTAATTAGGAATTCTTTGAGGGTATGTTTGTGGTTTTCAGCTAGCACCAAGATGCCACTGGGCATTCAAGTGCTCTATAAGAATATATAACATAACATTGACTGGCCTGTGAAGTGTGCATAGGCAGAGAGTGGTATTGACTAACATATGAGTATTACTAGTTGCCTGGCATTGTCTGCTTTATGAGGCATATCTGTGCGTATTGTGGTGCTCCTAGAGTTTGGGTTGATAGTTGATTACATGGGATTGACTGGTATGCTATAACATACCTGGATACGTGGTGGCATTGACTGGCATATGATGGGGCTTTTCCGAGCACATAATTGCAAGGACTGATTTATGGATGGATATATTTGCAACACAAAAAGATGATGGATGGAATGCTGAACATTGTCAAACAGTCACTTTCCATCGCAGATGTGGGTTAAATAATTTTTTTGCTCACCATGCCACCCCAGTTTGGATCCAGCCATATGCAAATCAGTCTTAACCCTGCTCCTCATGGGAACAGTCCAGCCAGGACTGCCAGTCCAGGTTCTTCTTTGACTGGAAAACAAGCATCCTGAGATCAGTTTTAGGGTATCAACCCTCATCAGCCAGGTTAGCTTGAATCCAGTGGCATAGTGAGTACAGGACCCATGTCTGGGCATACCCTTCCCACTTATGGCGAGTATAGCAACACAAAAAGATGATGGACTGATTAGCATATGGCTGTTGTTGCCCCAGGGACCCCATCCTCTTGGGCCTTTCTAAATTATTGATGAGTGCCCCATGACCATGTCATGTCATGAGTGATGTAATTTGTGAGGTCATAAGCAGTGCATTGCGGGGCTATAAGTTATAGTTGGCTCAGGTAACTATAACTGCTGAATTTCTATGGTTTTGTGCATGTGAATCTGAGCCTAATTACAACATCCCTGTAAACTCTTTTTTTTTTCCAGTGAATTTCTAAAGTTTTTTAAATTCCATTTCTAAAGTGTTCTGTCCCAGTAATGTTTAGTTTTTTAGGTTGATCCGTAGGGTTAATTTTTAATTTTAAGTGCATTACAATTTATTTAGATTTTTAATTTAGTTTAATTTTTTCCTGTAGGCATTCTTTTTTTAAAATATACTTTATACATATTTAAAAACATAAAAATCACGTTTGTGCATATTGTAAAGTTTATGACGTGTTTTTTAAATGTAATTAAACAAATGTTGTTTTCTTTTTTTGGGGTACTTCTATACCTTTGCGGGTCTGTAAATATAGACTACTACTCTATATTGTTTTTAATCCTAATCACATGATTGAAATTAATCTGCAGATTCTGCAAAGTTAAAAAAAATATTTCCGATATGTACAGTTTGAACATATTTACAGGTGTGTGCATATATAGACCACCTTATATCTATTTTTCAACAAAGATACCCATATTATGACTTTTGCGAATCTGTGATTTTACGCGCTGTATTTGCAAATTCACACAAAACTACACCCTGTCCGGGTGCTCTAAGTAGATATAGGAGGACCCCACCCAATGCACATGGAATACCATACCCAAATACTTATCAAGTGAAGTCTCTAGAAGGAGGATTGAGAACCACTGAAACAACCAGTCTATATCACCCCCTCCTTACAATCAGGCACCAAGTCTCTGAGTATATGGACTCTTTCTTCTGCACTGGTCATAGTAGTTTTGCTCCCACCTTTTTTGCTAGGCTTTAACCACTATTTGGCCTTTAAATCCATCTCCTTGACAGTCACTTCATGAGCCAAGAATACCCTTTTCTCCTCCAAGGCTCTCTCACCCTCAGCTTTTCTATCCTCTGGAGCCCCCGTGGGCCAACTGCAACCTCAGGTCCCTATCAGCCTTTGTATCCTTGTGCTCCTCATGGGACTGGGTTTGGGAGGGGACACTACTGTTTGCATGGAGTCAATTAGGGAACTCTCGCTCTCTGGAACCTTTGCCCATTCATTGCTCTACTCTTTTCCCTCCTTGTCAGAGCCAGTACCCTTAGTGGCCCTGATTCAAAAGTCAACTACAATCAGGGTTCTCCCTTTGCCAGAGTGCTGAAGTAGTCTACTTAAAACTCTTCCTGTGGTGCAGATTGCATTCTGTGGACTTGCTCCCAGAATGTAAGGACAAACTAATACTCAAACCAGTGGCATAACACAGGCGCCCGCAGTCCTCACGGTGTGGGGGGTGAGCTCTCAGGTGCCCCTCAGCACAGTACTCTTTCCGGAGAGCTCCCGATTAAGTCCAGAGCGGCCCCTCCATGTACCTTGCAGGGGCCGCTCTCAAGTTTCATTATGCCAGTGACTCAATCTTGGATGTGCAGGTGAGTAAATGTGTTTCTGAATGGTTTCATAGGTGTGTGAGTGATGGGTACATAAGTGCTTCTGTGGGAGTGTTGCTGGGTCAGTAAGTGGCTACTGGCATGACTGTATGCAAATTACATGCTATTAAATTACATACTATAAGCAAGCACCCACATCAAATTTCGAACACATTAATTTAATTCTACTATACTGTCTAGAAGCTAAATGTTCTTTTGCCACACGCAAGCCCCGCAGATTTGTCACAGGGCTCAGCGTGGTCCACCGTGTACATCTGCAACGAATCTGCAAACCTTGCTGTGAATCAAAAAAAAAGTGTATAGACCCACTCTCAAACCCATACACTCATACCCACTGAGACACCCAAACAGACAATCTCACACCCAGTGACACTCGCAGGCACTCTCACACCCATTCTGACACCCATACTGAACTTGTAACTTTGTCCTGGTCCTACAATACCAGATAGCCACAGTTGGTGCTTTGGGCTTGTAGGCACTATTTGTACTTAAAAAGTTGAAATTGCATATTTCCAGTTCCACTGGATTTTGTTGTTTTGGTGTCAAATAATTTACTACAGTTTACAATATTTTTCTAATTTGGTGTAGGATTTTTCTTGTGCTGTATCACTTTATCACTGTTTGAAGTGCTGCATAAATACTTTACAGATCGCCTCTGCCTGACTGCTTTTGTGTCAAACTACCAGAGTGTTAACCACATGTTAATTTGGGGTTTTCTTGTGCTTGTCTCCGACAGAGATTGTGATTGCTGCTCGAGTAGGGATTCACCCTCCTCGACCAGTAACTCAATTTCTTGTTCCCATAGGAAATGCATTTTTTGGTTTGGTTATCACTTGAGCACAGTTTGGCAAATCTGCACAAAACATTTTCTTAAAAATGTCTTATCTACCTCAGCTCCTTCTTGGAATGTTTAGGGGTGATCAGTCAAGGGGAGATGGGTGGATTACCTAAGCTTGTTTTCCACATGGTAAATCTTGACACAGCTGTAACCAAAATCACACCAAATTTGGCAGAAAGCTAGATCTTGGTCCAGAAAGCACGCTTTTTTGATTTGGTGTAAATCAGTTGAGCAGTTTTTAAGAAATGAAGGTTCAAAATGTATAGATATTTCACTCCGGAAAGGATCTGCGGAGCTGACAAATCTCTGGATAAGATCTGATTGACTACCACCACATCAACAAAGATGTGTCAGTTGTCATTTTAGGATTCCTGATAAAAAAAAAACTAAAAAAATATGGGTGTCAGGCTGGAGATACCCTTACCCTAGGCCTGGTGGAGGGAAACTGTATGAAAAACCTATTTTGAACTGCGGTCACATAAAAAAAAACAGTTTTCAACCAACTCACCCCCCCGGGTGGGCCAGGGCTCAGGGGGTTGTCGCACTATTCGTTTAAAGGCACTGGGACATGCACCTTGAGCCTTCTGGAAACCCTGGGACACATCCTCCGGGGTGGAGTTATTCATATTTGGGGGAGGTATGTGCACCCACCCTCCCCTCCCCGTGCCTTGCACAGGACCCAGGGACCCCATCCCCCAGAGCCAATTATGACAATATGGGTTGGGGGCACACCGCCTACCTCCCTAAGCCTTCCACAGGTCCTGGGAACCCCATCCCCCAGAACCTATAATTACCTTAAGGGGAGAAGGCATGTAGTCCCATTCTCTGAAATGTAGATCGACCCCCACCCCCATCCCCCAGAGCCTGATACAGTTGCAGTGTCCAGGAGACCCCACCTCCCTAGACCCTACAGGTCTATGACCAGCGGAGTGTGGATATACCCTGCCTACACTCTCCTGGGCATGGCGTTGCTCCCGGCAGGGCAGGAGCAGTGAAAATGCTACTCTTGACAGTGGGGCAAAGTTAAAGAGCTGGCTACCACCAGCACCATGTTAGGTTCAAGATGGGGAGCCAGCAGGGGAATTGCTGCTTCCCCTACAGCTCCCGGCAATACTGGCAATTGTGTACATATAATGATAAAAAAATAAGTCGCATCATAAAAATGCTGTGTCTCCCACAGGTGAATGGAGCCTTTGTAATAGAGTCGATGTCTGAAGCATTCCCCCTGCATCCATGATAACATTCAGCATGGGTCAGTTGGTCAGCCACTTCCGACATTGGCTCTTTTACCCTCTGTGTGAATTGCTCATAATGGACTATGTGATGGCGAGGATCAAGTTTCATAGAAGCACCACCGATAGAGCACACTTACACAGGGGTTGCCACATACAAATGGACTCCTCCACATCTCTAGCCGAGGAGTGCACAGTTGCCAATTAATAGGTTTGCATATGCTGGCCAGGCAACCACAGCTTTGAACGGTCTCATTGGGGTTGTCACCTGGTCCCGCAAAAGTCCTACCCCATGCAAAGCAACACCCGCCTTCCAGGACTCACCACATTTGCCTCTGTCCACGGGAGTAAAAAGAAATTTACTTTATTCTTATTCAGAGCAAATAATATTTAATACATTGAGTATGAGAGGTGAGGTGTAGAGGAAAAACACAGAACTGGCTTGGAGTTTTAAGGAACATTTTGAAAAAACTTCCAGACATTTTATGTTTGGTTTATAGAAATAAATGGTGCACCCAGAAATGGAAGCCAGATTCTAATTTCCATAAGGAAACTAGACGCCGAAAGAACAAAATCTGAATTTTCAAGTACATAATTAACACAATAATAGACTGTTAGCCCTTTGTCCATAATTATTTAATGGTTGAAAATCGTCATCATTAACTGAGAAAAGGTTTTTGACATGCACATATTAATAGAAATAGCATGAAAGACGTTAATGACTTTGAACCTGGGATTTGAAAGTCACACATAAATTGTATGAGGTCATAACTTTATGGACTATTTCGGGAAAACATAAATGTGTCTGTAAACCAATACCCTGTTTCTATTTTCAGAAGTCCGTTGCTGCAATGATTCTGCTATTTTTTTGCATCACCAGTCCTCCCTAAAAGTAAACAAATTAAAAGGTAAAGCGTAATTTGCCACTTGCGTATAACTTAACAACAATACAAACAAATATAAAGAAATGCTTCCTCGTATTAAGAATAGTGTACGTAACAACAACATAATTCAATTGTAAATGCCACAATAAAGAGTTTAAATCACATTGCTTAAAAGATTATCCTGAAATATTATTTCTCTTTCACAATGTCTGTTGGTGGTTTAGTGCCTCATTTTTACCTGTGCAAGGCCAATCCCGAGCTCCATTATGGAGAAAGGTTAGTGAGTGTCATTCAGGTGTGATCAATTTGAAATTCATGTCTTCTCTGCTACGTTCTTGCCCGTGAATTTGTAAATCTCGTGTCTGTAAGACAAAAGTGACTGAGGGCAAGCGTCATCACCCTTGCTCCTACTTCAGTATACATAACAGGGCAGTAGGGTTCTTTCCCAACTGATCTTCAAAAAGTGTTTGTTGCGGATAGTGAGGTTTTTGTGTGGAAAATTGTGAATGCTGGTTTGGCAAGCTTTTGTGCTCTACAATCCAACATCAGTTATTTGTGGGAGTCTGAATATGGTGGCTGATCACCTGGAAAAGCGAGAAAAGACTGATCGTGAATCATGGGGCATTCGTGGGCTATACTTCATGCTATAGACATAATGTCTTGAAGCACGATGCAGTGCAATATCGGCCGCATTTTCCCTTGCATTTCACTTGATTTCAACTAATGTGCTTCACCATATTATCTGATAAATCCTTTTGTTCACAAATGTCCAGAAGCACTAAAACTATCCATGTGGGATCATTTGTACCTCTTACTTTTTCATAGAATGGACCCATGTTTACTGTGGTGCTCTGCTTCCTGCCATTTACCTAGTACTTTATATAGTCTACAATCCAGTGTCTTATACTGCAGTTGTCCAACAACTTCAGTGGTCTTTTGATTGGATCAGTATCAAAGAGTGTAATTATCTCATGCAGGACCCAGATTTGGTATGTTTTCTTGATCTGATCACTTTCACTTCACCTGGAATCAAACATCCTTCTAATGAATCTTGAGGTCAGCGTCTGACAGCAACAAGGAACCGAGACAATACTCCTAAACATTATAGAGCATTAAACCTTTCCTGTGACTTGCACAGTTCTAAATATTATATGCAGTGGTGTAGAGCAATTAAATAAAATAACTCCTTTTAGGTTGAACAATATTAATCCAACAATTAAGTATATACATTTTAGTTCCATTTTTTATTGTGTTGCAAAGCAAATGTTATGTTTTCACTGTATAACTTGACGATGGTGGACAAATCGGATTACTGACCAGGTGAGTGTAAGTAAGCAGTGGAAGACCATTGGTATTTTCCTTCCATTCCCCCCCTGAAGTCCATTGAGTTGCCTGTAGATAATGATGATCCAGTGGTTCACTCACTTCCTTCTAAATAACACACATCAAGTCAAACTGGGCCTTTAGTCTCAATGGATGAGGAACTGCCGACTGAATCTGAACTCGGACAGACCGGAGGTCCTCATCCTCGGATCCACCCCCTCGGCCTGGAATGACTCCTGGTGGCCGACTGCACTAGGAACACCCCCAATACCCACGACCACGCACGCAACCTAGGAGTCATCCTCGACTCTACCCTCTCCATGACGAAGCAGGTAAACTCCGTCTCCTCCTCCTACTTCAACACCCTCCGCATGCTTCGCAGGATCTTCAAGTGGCTCCCCACCGAAACAAGGATGGTCACCGAGGCCCTCGTCAGCAGTAGACTGGACTACGGAAACGCTATCTACGCAGGAGCCCCGGCCAAACTCCTGAAATGGCTTCAATGCATCCAGAACGCCTCCGCACGCCTGATCTTCGACATCCTTTGCCGCAGCCACATCACACCCCACCTGAGAGACCTACACTGGCTCCCTGTCAACAAGAGGATAACCTTCAAGCTCCTCAACCATGCACACAAGGCTCTCCACAACACCGGACCAACGTACTTCAACAGCCGACTCGGCCTCTACACCCCCACCCGCCAGCTCCGCTCCGCAGACCGCGCCCTCGCCACCGTCCCCCGCATCCGAAGAGTGACTTCCGGCGGCAGATCATTCTCCCATCTCGCCGCCAGGACCTGGAACACCCTCCCCATCCACCTGCGGCAGACCAAAGACCTTCTGACCTTCAGAAGTCTTCTAAAGACCTGGCTCTTTGAACAGTAGCAGCTTCCCCCCTTCCCCCACAGCGCCTTGAGACCCTTGCGGGTATGTAGTGCACTTTACAAATGCCATGATTGATTGATTGAATAAAGTCAAATGGCTAACATAGCTACATCAAGGATCTGCCTGTGTTTTATATTTCCCAATGACTTCATGGCTCTGCTTACCCAGATAATTTAGTTGCACAACATTGGTTTTCAATTGTATGTCAGTGACATTCTGATTAATCTTAAGCATGAAGATGATGCTGAATATCTTCCCAATGTGTCCTTCTGCCTATCTCAGGTCCAGTACTTTATGCAAGGAACTGCCTATGTTTCAACGTGAACAAGAATAACCTCTTGTATGTTGGTGACTTTATCCCTTCTCTCTGTCCTGTAATTTGGCTGCCATCTCAGAGTTCCACCCCATTGCATTTAGAATATGCCACTAATTTGGGAGTTTGGAACTGTCATTCCTAGCCCAATTAACTGATTCTGTTTGAATCAACCGTCCATCGCCTACATCATTTAATGGAATCTTGCCTCTCCAAGGAACATCCAAGTATATTTTGCAGTGGTCCAGTAAATCCTGGAGTACTGTAGAGACATCTGCAGAGGACCTCACAATAAATCTCTCCAGAGACTACAGAGTTAAGAATCCTGCTGCTCTTCTGATACTCAGTCTAATAAAGAAAACCATATCTCACCTGCATTAAAATCCCTCCTCTGGCTGCCAGTAATAAATATCAGTTCAGAATCCTCTGCCTTATTCACAAAGCTCTACATGGTGTTTGCCCAGACTATACTGTCAAACTGCTTTACTCCTTAACAACTAACAAGATGCATAAGGTCCGAAAATCTCAAATCCATCTGTCAGAAATTTGGCAGAAGATCCATGTACATTGCTCCTCTGTTAAATAATCTGACTCCAGGGTTAAAGCACAAAGATTCAGGAAATCTTTCAAACACTTACATTTTTATAGAATCAGAATCAGAATAATTTATTGTGTAGTTAATTAAAACCATGACAATATAACATTTGTTAACAGTGCGTAATATCAAAGACAGTTAAAAAAATATTATAAAACAAGTTGCTTTTTCCACAAAATTATAAGACATTTCCTTGTGCAATTAGTCAGTGTGACAGTAAAATTAGACTAATACCTGAGATTTATTCCAAAGTGCTGTCGTGCTATTGTCTTATTGTTGAAACATACACGTTTGCAATTTACTTATGGATGGTGTAAATTGTGTGCAAAAATTAAAGTTTAAGAGAGCCGTATATAACGTTTGAATAAAACAACAGAGGAGTGAGCAGGCAAGTTCTTAGTTCATTCAAAAAAGGCTTTCTTGTAAGTGGATTTGTAACGGATCTTCCACGCCGCACAACACAATCTAAGCTGATTCCTGCGTAAGTGCTAGCTGTGGCTTAGTCCCGTTATAGATGGATCTTGAGTCCTTGCAGACCGGCTGAGACAAATCCGTGTCCCCTTCAGGATGTTGAAGAGCATTAATGATTCTGTGGTCAACTACCAAGTTTTTTAGCCGTTTTTGTTCTGCAAGCATTAAAAATGTTACTAAGCGGCAGTTTAGCTGAGTGTTTTCTGGATTGAAACAGGCTAGTACCGCTTGTCTCCTAGTTTGAATACCATTTATATTGAATAGGTTTTTTAGGAGTTTCTGCCGGTCTTGAGCCATGTCTTTGCATAGGCAAATTAAGTGTAGTATGTCACCTTGTTTAGTTTTGCACAAGCTGCAATAGTCTTGTGCTGTCAGCCGTTGCCATGGCGGAAGATGCTGGGCACAAGGTAGAATTCCTAATCTTAACCTCAAAAAATGTATTTTTGCTGCTTTAGAATACCCCTGATTAAAATATGTTTGAGGGGACAGTGACTTATATGTATTCAGAGTCATCCAGGCATGGGCTCTGTTAAAAAAGGTTGCCTTATCTTCGATCAGTGACGTTTGTTTGATGGCTTTCCAGACCAGTTTTTTAAATGTGTGGTATCCAATTTGGGCGTCCCAGAGTTCCTGTAGTTTAGTGTGTTCCAGAGCTGACTGAAGGTAACCTCTGGCTTGAGACGTATCTCTGTGCTGCAGATCTTGCCATAGCAGACTGTTAAGCATATGGGACGGAGAACTTTTGATCTTAAACCAGCAGATGATATATGCACCCTGTCTTGCAAGGTCTTGTCGTAGGAGCCCGAACTCCAACCTAACCTGGGCTGGAGAGGTGTAGTTCGAAAGACAGAACATTTGTTTGTATGCTTTGACCTGTAGGTTGTCTAGTTCCTTGGCGTCTCTGCCCCGCATTGCTTCACTGCTGTATGCAATTGTGGGAAGAAGTTTCGCCTGAGCAACCTTTAATAAGGGGGTCAAAAGCTGCCCCGTAAGTTTATATGTAAGATTTTTCAGTGTTCTAGCCATTAGCATGCCCTTTCTTCTTTCCTCCTTCATCTGAGATTTAAACAAGCCTCTTTTGTCTATTATTATTCCTAGGTATCTGTATTCGTCAGCCACGTCGATTTTTCTATCACCGAGAAACCAGTTTCTCTGGCGTGTCATTTTGTTGTTATGGATTGTCATCGTCCGTGTTTTTAGCAGATTTATCATTAGATTATTCTCTTCGGCATAGTTCTGCATTACCGTCAGGAGGTTCTGTAGTCCAACGTGTGTGTGGCTAAGCAGGACTACGTCGTCTGCATACATTAGGTTGGACAGTACAGTCCCACCTAACCTCGGGGAATGAGAATTACAAGCATTGAGTACTTTTGGCAGATCGGCCAGATATACATTAAACAAGGTTGGTGCGAGCACACAACCCTGTTTCAAGCCTTTTGTGGTGTAGATTTTTTGGGAGATGTGGGTGCCATCACCTAATTTCACCTGCACCCAGGTGTTTGTGTGTAAAATCTTCAGCATATTTACAGTAGGCGCTGGTGCACCCCATTGATCCAATTTCCTCCATAGTCTGCCTCTGTCCACGTTGTCGAAGGCAGCACTGAAATCAATGAAGCACAGATGTAATGGTTGTTTAGAAATTTTAGCTGCATCGATTATTAAGGATATTGTAAGAATATTGGTAGTGGTACTTGTTGATTTACGAAACCCAGTCTGATTCCACGGTATAACAGATCTAACCTCTGCCCAGGATATTAAATCTTCAAGTATTGTGCCTGAAAAATATTTTGCCTCATTGTCTATCAGTGCTCTTAGGCGGTAGTTGTTAGGATCCACCTTGTTCCCTTTTTTGTGGATTGGTGCTATAATTGACCCTTTCCAAAGTTCTGGTATTATTTCCAGCCGCCTGATGTCCGAGAATAAAGAATGAAAGATTTCCACCCAGGCGTCGGACTTAGCCTTATAGAGTGCCGGGGGGATGCCGTTTGGGCCTGGTGCTCCTTCTCTCCTTCCTTTTGCGATTTGTTTTCTTATTATTGTCGGGGGGAATGGCTGATGAGACCTAGTCGGCTGTTTTCATTATGTTCGAATTCTTGGTTGCACAACTCAGTTGAGGGCTGACTGACATGATCTTGCGGGGTAAAAAAGCTTGTTTGATAATTGCCAGGTTTTTCAGTAGTATAGTTGAAGTAGCTTGACAGGTAGTTCACCCATGTTGATTCTGTTATGTTTGACCCAATTCCGGTATGATGTGGACGGATAATTCCATTGACTGTTTTCCAAAAGCGACTGCTGTTGTTGCTTTTTATGTCGCTTAGTAATTTTGCCCAGCGTTCATTTTTCCGAATCTCTTTTGATGTGCCATTTTAGTCTATTCATTTTTATAGGGATAACCTTGCCTTTAGTACATTCAAGTGGCTATGTAGCAGTTGAACTATGTTCAGTACAGTCTACTTGCTGTTCAACTCATCAGGCACCTAGGATTGGCTGGTGTTCTTGTCATCAAAGAATAATTTTACAACTTTTGTGTTCTATCCTGCTTAAGGCTTTGTCATCAATTATGCGCTGAAAAGAGGTGGACTCCTGTCTTCTGTCTCATTTGACCTATTGGCTCGCTTGATCTTTGGAGTTTTAATCTCCATAGTCCTCCTTGAACACTAAGAAAACGTAAGGTGGTATGCAGTGATTTACAAAAACGATAAAATAAATGAACTGTCTCTCGTACAACCTCTGCATGCTTTCTATTAAAAGTATTATTGACCTCATTGATGCTGATTTCTAAGTAGCTTGCTCTCTTCTTTTGCTTGTGTGGTTAGACACTTAACTCCTTTCTTGAGAAGAGTTTAATTTGCAATTCCTAAAAAAAAAAACCTGCAGTGTGCATTTGTTCTCTGGAGCCCTTCAGTTTTTTATTCTGCTTTTGTTATATTTTGCACAAAGTAGTAGCTAATTAGATTGTAAAATGATGGAAATTACCTCCTGGGAGTGCAATCCAATGCTAAAATATGCTGCTGAGTGTTTGTCTGTGTGGACGCCTTCAATAGTAGATCTATTTTCTATAGATGGAAGGCTCTTAAATCAGGAGAACAATTTCCTATCTTTGGAAATTTCTATGATTCGTGTGGAGTCCCAAAAGGCTCCACACTTATCCCCACCTTATTTAACCTATATGTCTATTCCCTGGCCAATCTAGTAAAAAATAATTGAATCAAAGTAGTACTCTACGCTGATACTCATATTGATAATTTCTAGCTCCCACAATTTCCACCAGACCCAAATAAATTTCCAAACCTTTTTTTGACTCCAGCTTTGGTGTAAATGGGGACAAAACTGAAGTGATGATATCTGGTAAACTCCACCTGTCTTGTCCTCCACTTGGTGACCCAAGGACTTGGAAGAGCACTTTTTCTTGTCAACTTCATAAAAAAGTTTGGAATTGCTCTTGATTATAATCTTGCCATGACCAATCAAGAAATCACAGAATGGGGACATATGTTTTCTTACTCTTAAAATGCCTGTAAAAATGTTTCCTGACTGCGCCTCCAGTAATCCATGCCATGACTGGACTATTGTAGCGTTCCCTATAAGGGCATTCCAAAACATCTTCTCCAACTACTTCACATTGTCCTGAATTTGGTAGTAAGACTTACCCTAAATTTGCCTACCCATCCCTGAATCCTAAAACACCTAACTACCCTTTAATGCTACCCTTCACTGAGCCCTCCAAGATCCATATTACCCCTTAGCTTGCTCCCCTATCCTATCCCACACTGAACTGGAGAAGGTTTTGCCTTTTCCCCCCCCCCCACTAGTCTCACATGCTGGATGGAGTATCTGCTTAGCACCTGTAAGAAAGGGGTTCCCACATAATGCTATTCGCAAGGACACTTCACAATATATACTGCATATTCCCTCCTACAGTGAAATACTCCTTTCTTTCTAGGGCCCTGATTGAATGCTGAAGCATATTCTGTTTTGTTCACTCCATACTGATATGCCCTTTATTTGTCACAACTTTGAAAGCCTATATTTTTTCCAAGACAGGTCTTTATTTTCAGAGCAATTTGTTTTCCAAATCATCCCTCCTTGACCTTGCTCTTCGGTACGTCAACTCTGACATTTTGGGAATGACGAATCTATTATTGGATCATTTTTTTATTCTGTGCCAATACTTTTGAAGTATTTTCCGTATAGGTCCCTCATGTGTGTTGTATGTGGTGATCAATCTTAGATTATATTTTCTCCCGCTTTTTGTGTTTGTACTGTTAAATAGTAGACTCTTTATATTTTTCAAATTGGTTTTACTTGTGGCCATTAACAACATGCTTTCATAGTAACCCCTCTGTTTAAATCTCTGTTATATTTTCTAATGCTATTGCAGCCTAGTCTTTCTTGCTACAGTTATGCTTCACCCTGAAGCTTTCCCTATACGGTATGCTTGCTTTTAAATTCTTAGGGTGAAAGCTATGGGCATGCAATGTGGTGTTGCTTGCAGTTGACTTCCTATATATTTTGAATTCTAGTCTGTTTTCTTTCACATAAACTGACAGGTAAAGGAAAGTTTCTTCACTCCCAGTTATGGTACTCCTGAATTGTGAGCTAAAAGTATTCTTATTTAATTTCTCCACAAAACCTTCAGCACTGTTGACCGTCACTCTCCATATAATGAAGGGGTCATTGATAAATCTTGTCCAAAGGCCAACATACTCATTGCACTCTGCAACTAACAGGACTTGGGACACCTGCCCCTCCTGACAATCATATGCAAACCTGCATAGCTAGGGGCAAGCAGGTGCCTGTCGCAGTTCCGCCTATCCATTTGCAATGTTCTTGGTTGAACATGAAGCAATTATTGTGTAAAGACCAGGGTATCATGGAAAACAACGTTTGCATGTGGTTTCACATCTTCCACTACTTTCAAACCATTCTGGCAAACCATTCTTTTGATTGATGCTAGGGTATAACGATGTTGCGTTGAGTGTCGTTAACAAACATTCTCTTTCTGATGGTATGTTTTAGAAAGTATACAGTATCTTCTAGACACATTTAGATGTATTTTAAAAAATACTCTATGGCCTCCATTATTGGTCTAACTGGGGAATTGGTCTCATTTTTATAAACCTTCAGAATTAAATAAAAAATTGGTATCTTTGAATGGTCATTCCTTAAAAAGAAATATTCTATAGAAGCACATTGCCCCATTCAAGTCATTCTTGATTATATGCAATTTTCTTATCACTTATCACACCCTTGGAGAATGTTTAGCTGACCTGTATTGTCAGTTAAGCGTCTATAGGCTTATCTCTTATACTAGTGAGCAGAGGATTATATATCTGCCTTTGTCCAAATTTCTTATTACACAATCCCTTCTTTTGTTCAACTTTGTTATTAAAATCACAATATTCCTTCTGTTTAGATGGTACTTTGTATCTTTACTTTCCCCATTGAAAACATACATTTTCATATTTTTGGAACTAAGTCTCATTAAATATCAATCCCATCTCTCTGCATCAATGGAAGAAATTTGGGAGGTGGTTCAAAATTTGTCAGAGCTTTTCCATAAACATTTAAAACTATTTGCGCAATGATATCTTGTTCTGTTACATTTGTGGTGATGACCTATTTTTGATTCTCTAGTTGTTGTAGGCCCAGCATTGGTTTTAAAATCGCTATCAACAGATGACTCTTAGCATCATCAACTAAATGTTTAGTTGCTCCATTTTGATTTGCTTTTATGGCATTGAATTTAATAAATTTGTACTTTCTTGTGAACTTAAACTGATCAATTGTTTGTTCATAGTTCTGTAATTTTTTAGGACATAAAGACAGACCAAAGATAACATTTTCACCTCCTTTAGTGTTAATTAAATCTGTGTTAAATTCACTATTGTTTTGTTTTCTTTGTTCTTCCATCTCAATTGTTTACCATCAAGTTGATGTTTCTTGCCACACCTCACCCATCTTTGGGTTTCTCAGAATCGTTGGACCCTTTGATCTGAGGTATCTTCGCCTCTCTAATCTTAAAACATGTAATTCAACCACCACGGGCTGGATTGTATCTGTCTTTTTTTCAGTTTATTTGTTGCTCCCTCAAAATCTGTATCCACTTCTGAGCTGGGATCGGAGCTTCATTTTGACACTTCAGTGTATTGTAACTGCATGTTTGGTTCTGTCAGTCCTTGTCTCATTACATTGTCAAATTGATTGTAAAGGTGTAAATGTGTTCCCTTTCATGGTCCAATTTGTCCCATCTAAAGTTTTGAGTAGTTTGAAATTTGATTACCTCTATTTTCTCTCATCATTTTCCCAAATTCTTTTATTTCATCTTGATTTATCACTTTATATACATGTTCATTTCTTCTAGCATTGCTTGTCGATCTATGTCTGCATATTTGATTACGTCTCGAGGCCTCATTGTTGCTTGATGCCTATTCTTTTCATATGTTGGGACTAGGATTCTATTTTACCACCGTTTGGTTTGTACACTATGAGAATACAATTCTACTCTCTTTCAGTTAATTTGTAAATCCTCCCCTTTAGACTGGTTGCCAGTCATTTGGCTACTAGTTGCAGCAAATTCCTGTGCTGTATGATCAAAAACGCTATCCGCAGCATCCTCCCTCTCCTTTAGTATTGCAGCAGACATGTTTGAGTAATTAATATTTGCATTTATTAAATACCTTCAGTATTCATGTACTTTCATTGATGTCTGATACTTAAATTTAGGAGCTTCCAGTCAGCCCTCAACATTTGCTAATCTCTTCTGTGATTCACATTTTCACATAGACTGAGTGTTTTTCCTCTGCCTCTGTAAGCAAGCCCAAATATTGCAAGAGCTCATTCAGCCAAAACCTCTTCTTCACCTCCGGTTCCCTGTTTCTGGTAGTCCGATGACTTGGTGGAACCGACCATTGCTGAAGGCATCCACTTGTAATCTACATGTGAACATGTCAGATCACCTCAGTCAGTCATGCATCAAATTAGGCAACTCTAACTCCAGATGCAGTGCTGTGAAACGGAAGTACCTTGGCAGCAAGCTATTTTTGAAAAATGTTTGTTACTCTTAAATATAAAACACTCTATAATGGCTTTATTTTTTTCCCTTCCGTGTAGTTGCGCCGGTATTGCAGCTCACACCCTTTTGCGCATCAAAATGAGCACGCCTATCCTCTACTGGCTCTGCACACTTCCCTGATAATATAGCCATTTTCTCTATGATCCTATCTTATTTTAAAACATTACAATGCTGAACATTAACTCTTTAAAGTCCTACCATTGGCATTGTTAATGCTTTTGAGTAAATCTTAGCTTAATCACAAAATGTTACCTTCTGTTCTGATCAAATACTGAAATGTGCTGGTGCTTCACATAGACCGATTCCACCTGACCTTCCCACGTACCATCACTTGCCAGGAATGCCTACCCATGAGCTACATGTATATGAGCACATATTTTGGATGTTCTTCTTATGCCATGGATGCCCTCTGCTGCCAAGGATTGGTATCGTACACCAGAGATGGCTACTCTTGGTGCAGGTTCATCAGTACGCTGAGGATAGCCCTTACTGTTTCATGTTTGGACATAGTTATGATAAGGATGCCTGTAATATGTCAGGAATGGTAATGTTAAGCCTAGGACATCATTATGCTAAGGAGAACCACCGCTATGCACACAATGACCATTGTTTCTATCATTAGGCTTGGATCCAGAGCAAGATATAGAACAGCAGAAAAGGGAGAAAGATGAAGGGTGAAAAAGAAAGATGCTCAAACAACGGCAAAGGAAGAAAACAGGCAGGTTACTATGGCCACCATAATGACCAGGTTGGGTACCTTGGTTCCAACGTAAGCACAGAGTGACAGGAGTTTACGCAATATTCCTGCACTACTGGTAAAGTTAGCATAATTAATTGCAATGGATTAAATCTGAATGGGGAGAAACCCAGGGAGACAAATGCATGTAAAGGTTGCTTGTATTGGAAACAATTAAAACATGTTGGACATATTAAACATCATATGTACAAGCAGATGGTAAGATAGCACTGCGTTACATTAATAAACATGTAACCAACAGGATACTGTGCACAAGTGCTCGTGAAGTTTGTGACGGCGCAAGTGGCACGTGATGTGGTATATACAGTGGTGGAGTTGGGCGCGACGAAGAACAAAGTGGTACAAAAGGTTTACATATTCAAGACATCTAAGCAGTAAATGATGCACAAGTTACAGAAGACAATAGGTAGGGTGTCCGTAAAGAGGGGCGCCAGAAGTTACGCTGTTGAAGTCGACGGCGTTTCGGCCTGCGGGAGTCTAGGCCATCATCAGGACTGGTTACATACAAATTAAAGGCAGTGCTAAGGGTGAAAGGAAACGTATCTCAGGGTGGTGTGGACCACAGAGGGACAGAAAAGTAGGTAAAGGGAAAGAATGCGCTTGTGTCTAAAGTCACTTATGGCTGCAGTGAGGGAAGGCACTTATCTCTAAAACCGCTTATGGCTACAGATAACAATATTGCGTAGCTGGCAGTGGTGACTACAGCTGGGGCGTCTGGAAGGGCCCTAGTGGGGTATGGATAAATAAAATTAGCGCTGCAGTACTATAAAGGTAGCAAGACAAGGGGTCACAAAACGTGTGAGGGAACGTTTCTGTGCTGGGGTAGTAACAGGCGATTAAATGGTGGCAGTGCGGCGCGCACAGCGGGGAGAAGGGGCGGATGGACTTACTGAGGTGGGAGTGGGGGCGGAGTCAATCCGGGATCGGTGCGGACATCGATCTAGTGCTGAAAAAGAAATAAGGATAGTAAGGGTGGGGAGAGAACCTAGACCGGTTGCAGAAAGCGCGGTTACGAGAAGGAACCACTTACTGCGGGAAAGGAGAATTATTATGCTGAGTACGGATACCACTGGTCATGAAGATCTGAGGAGAAAAAATGAGGGCTATGAGGCGCAACCCGGGAAACTGAACTGTTTCCCGGGCCCCAACCTGGAAAGCCCAGTGCCCGCTACAGCCAGTCCGGCCCTGCTTAGGCAGGAGACAAACCATGGTCACTTAGGGGGTATAGCAGTACCTGGCCTGACCACTTGAGCTGGCCACTTGTGAGGACTCTGTGCAAGGCTTTCTTTTCTCCTTTATCTTTTCAAAATAGTTCAGCCCTGCTGGCACATCAAGTGTGCCTTTGAGATGACTTTTGCTGTCTCCTGACAATTACTTTCCAAATAATTTAGATCATAAAATACATAGACCGAGGAGCTTTTAGTCAATAAGCTTCATCTACAGACCACTGGTCTTTTGCATTTTCATTTACATATTGCTTCCACCCACAACAGCAAACACGATGGGACATGTGTCATCTCACTTAAAAAATTGGCTCCCTTCACTTTGAGTGAACAAAGCTTGTGCAGTTTGTGACCATTTGCTTAAAATAGTTCATTTCTCATCAGTCCCAAAGCTCTTTTAAAGAGTGTGTGTGTATCGCACACTTATTGATCTTTCATTTCAGGGCCATGTTAGTTATTATTCCTGTCTCTTGTTTAAAGTTGCTGTTATAAAGTATTTACATGACCTGGTAGCTACCTGCAGTTTGAGTGCTTCATCAAGTGATTGTCTTCTAGCTTACAAAAAAAAGTATTAGTAAAATTCATGGCACAACTGAAAGGCTGTTTTCCTTTTAAATCTCCAGTAAACCTGTAATAAAAGTGAATGTTTCTAAATGTAACATTATTTTTGCAAGCTGGCATGGTCACATTGATGTGGCGGTCTGGTTTATTTTCTTTTTCTTTTTGTAGCATATGCTTGCACTAAAATCGGTATTTAAAAAAATGGCCATTGCATCAGCATGCTAGGGCCAGTCCTATTGGCTCTGCAAGTGCTTATTCACAAAGACTTTAGTCATACAAAATACTATGAAATGTGTCATCGGTGACTTATGTTCTAGAATGAAGATCACAGAATTGGGTCAATCGGCCAGACTAAGTAATACTACTTATTATGAATATACCATCTCACAGAATTGGGTCAATCGGCCAGACTAAGTAATACTACTTATTATGAATATACCATCTCTGCACTACACCAACTCTACGACAATGGCTAATTTGTGTGCTGTTTGAGGCAACCCTAATAAATAAAGAAATACATATTTGATTGTGCTTGCTACGTATTCTGTTCTGAACTTCTGGTTTTATTTTTCTTGGCTCCCTTAACGGAAAAAAATGAAGGCGTTTCTGTATTCAGAGGACCTTGACTGCCAAGTAGGCAGGGTGTGTTGAAATTACCTACCTTTATATCTACTTGTTGAAAAACTGGTTTGAGTTTGTTTCGTGAATAAGCAAATTACACTTGTTAAAACATGCTGGATCAAATTTGTACGCTAGCAAATGGAAGAGGATTGTTAGATAATAAATATGTGCAATAAGTCTTTAAAACTATAAAAAGATAAAAGTGAAATAAAGCGAGTCCACCTCAAAGAATCAACAGTATTCCATGTTACCAAATGCCCTTAGTGGTCTTTAATAACTTTTGTGAGTGAAACCCATACCAAACACTGATCAAAAAGTAGTGAGAAGCGTTGAGGAGTGAGGTCGAGCACAGAAAAGAGGAAGAGTGGTGTGCAGGGAAAGGTTGTTGGAATACTCTATTACCACAAAAAACCAGTGTGCAGCACATCACTTCTTAAATAGGACAATGCCACGGCCCTACTCATGATGGTTCCCATAGCCATCATTTTCAAGCTAAATAGGTTTTAGAATCGGCAGATGCATGTAGTTTTACACAGTTAGTTTTTAAACTATTATGTGATCATGCTTAAAAGCATGACTTGGGTAAAACCAGGACATGAGTGTCTGTACAATATACAGGTCCTAGCCTTCCATGCTATATTGAGATTGGGATTTAAACTCCTTGAAAAACATGATGTGCAAATATTTATTCAAGGTTTTGGTATTTCCTGTAAAGCATTTACTTTTCCAAGGGATAAGACAATTTTTAAATCTATTAGTCCTGCAGAAGAATCAATTTGTCGCATTTGGTATCACACCGCAATGTGACAGATTATGGCAGGTTTCTCATTATATGAGAACACTGATACCATCCACTTTGCAAAGTTTATAGATGGCATGTGGATTCTAACTAGTCTCTGATTAGACCACTTTTTGTTTAGACTGGACTCTGACTATACAAGCGGTCTACTTATGTTGTATCTTTGAGTATTCATAGGGTTTGTGTGTACATAGGGTCTTTTTAAGGTTTTACGAATCGTCTGTGTTTAACTTAGTTTACTAATCATGAAGAGGACTTTGCATGTGTCAGCACTTTCATAAAGCCGGAGGTCTTTTTATGCTGAAGGCCTAGATATATCATTGTTGTAATTGTACCAGTGCTGTCTTTCTTATTGTAGTTTGAGAGGAAGCTGTGCTCTGGTATATTTAAAGTAAAATATAGATGTGTTTTTATAAAATGTTTCTGTAAGTAAATGGAAATTTAGCTTGCGTTCTAGTGCTTAGGTTGCCACTTAAGGATAAGGAAGACAGCCTACACTCTTATCTTATACACTTGACACTATTGTGTAATTCTTGGGAAAATCACTTTATTTCACTGTGCCTCACTTGCCTCACTTCTCATGTTTGTCATAAATGTGAGCATGCACCAAGCACTATATAATTGACTGGACATTGAAATTTAGCAACTAGCTATTTTTTTATATATATATATATATATATATATATATATATATATATATATATATATATATATATATATATATATATATATATATATATATATATATATATATATATATACTGCAAGATTTTATCAGAGTCCAAAAATTATGAGCCAGATTCTTGAAGCCATATGTGTGTTTATGATTGGCTTACATGTGCAAAAGTTGCTTTTTGCCATTGTAAAAAGCATTTACTTTGATAAAGACTTTCGTATGAGTAAAGCTGCTCACAGGTGCTGGGTGTGGGCTGAAGGGGTTATTCCAGGTCTGGCATGAATTGTGATTTTGTACATACCTACAAACTTAAACTTTCATGGGTATTCAGGAATTGCTCTCCAACCCTTGCAAAAGGGCATGAATTTACTTCGGTCAAGGGACGAAGTAAAACATTTTCAAGGGTGGGAATGAATTCGGAAACCCCCTTAAAAGAGAAAGCAGCCCATTTGTATCTCTCAAAAGAGAAATCATTTTCCCGGTGGAGAGAAAGGAGAAGATAAGTAAACAAATGCAGTTGCACTTGGTCGGCACATTGTTGCAAGAGCATTTAGAAACATTTGTTGCTAACATTTAATTTACAAATGTTTCTCGGATTATGCCTGGAAATTTGCAACTGTTGACTATCCCAGGTTTATCAAGTAATTCTATGAATGATTGTGTATGTGGGAAAGTCCTACTTTTGCACCGAGGTAATGTTACTGAGCTGCTGGTTCACATTTGCAACTTTGTAAAATGGCTCCCATTTTCTTTACATGCTACCAATTTTAATTTACATTGCCTTTCCTTGATAAATGTTGAAAATATTGCATGCATCAAACACATATCATGATCACGTGGAGACAGTTTTTAAAATTGCACAATAGTTTAGCAAAACTTTATGCAAGCTTTCTCCTTCTTTTAATAATGAGGAAATATATTGTGAGTAATTTTTTTTATTTTAAAAGCAAACAATTCCCAGTTTTTTTTAACGTTCCTTTGAAACTAATTGCAGTGAAGGCGTTGAGATGTGCTTTACAAACTAATTTTGATAATTACAATTTTCAAGAGACTAGTGCACAATAGTTTAGCAAAACTTTCTGCAAACTTTCTCCTTCTTTTTAATAAGGAGATACATTCTGAGTAAATATTTATTTTAAAAGCAAACACTTTTTGGGGAACTCTTGCTATCTGCTGCACTTTCCTGAATAATGGCTAAGGGTGGCTCATTGCACTTGACAAACTTTAGAGGATTGAAAAGAACCTAATGTATTGCTTAAACGGATCTGACCAAGAGCAGCATATTAAGACAGTGCTAATTAAACGTGCAGTAGAAAGCAATACTGATTTTTGTTTTTTGTTTTGGTTTTTGTTATCCCTACACATGACAAAAAATGCACAACGAGTTATTTTAATTCCAGTATTGGCTCTACCTGCAATCAGTTATTCAACAAGATAGAAAAGCAGACTAGTTGGATTTTTAGGCCTTTTTATGATCTGGAATTACACTTGTGTCCCTAAAAGCACTGCATGTATTTGTGTGTAAGTAATGAGGGTTCGTAAAAAAACAAAAGCCAGGAATTTACATTTTGCAAACCTCTGTTACATTTTTATTTTAGAATCACTGTCTGTAATGCAAGCCGGGCTGTGTTCCTTTCAACACTCACCCAAATAGGACCCTTGAGCCTTACATTAATGAAGCACAGCTTTGAATGGCCTGTGCGTATGGATACCAGGGTTTACAACTCTCCCACAAGCAAAATCTCGAGCTCTGCCCACATGAAATTGACAAGCTCATTTCCAATACCAAAAATAGGTGCACTATACACATACCAATTGTTAACATAGCTGTGCGGAGTAGTAGTGTTAATAGGAGTTTTCCTTTTCCAGGGTAGTGGAGTTTATTTTATTCCCCCTAGAAAGATGATGAGATGCCAAGTTAGCCCCAGAAAGATTCAAGGCTTTAACCTTCAATTTACTACACTAGGTACATTGCCTACAAAAGCTTCTTACTACCTATTACGGCCGGCCAAATGTATTTGCTTGTAGGGGTTTAAGACACCTATTGCAGTAATCCGTATGTGTGCAGCAATGTTTTATTATATGACTTGCAAGAAAACTGTGGTTTTGAAGCATTTGCTAGAGCGTTCTGTATGTAACATGCTTAGTACTAGTTTGAGTTATAATGGAATAACATAGATGACTATTGCGCCTGTTTTAAAGCACTGTGCTTAATGTCAGCCCACATGGTCAAATCTAAATACTATACTACATTGGTTCTTTGTGTCATCTGTAGGTGACCAGTTCCTATGATGGATTATGCGCCCAATTTAAGCATCTACTAGCATCCATGAACACATATTTTAGAAACCTTTGCTGAGCTAACTCAAGGGTTATTGTGTGGCAGTTGATAAAATGAGTCTCATTGTGTTAGTGACAGCTCACTCCTAATACAATGTATCAATCAATCTGGGATTTGCAGAGTGCACTACTCACCCGTGAGGGTCTCAAGGTCATCTGAAGAGCCACGTCTTGAGGCTCTACCTGCAAGCTTGCAGTGTGAGGCTTCGTCTGATGCTGAGGGGGGAGTTCATTCCAGGTCTTGTCGCGTTGTAGGAGAAGGATCTGCCTCCAGTTCTGGCTCTATGTTTACGAGGGATTTCAGCCAAGGCTAGGTCGGCAGAGCGAAGGTTTCTCTTTGGGGCGTAGAAAGATATTCTTTCAAAGAGGTATTGGGGTTAGGTGTTGTGGAGGGCTTTGTAGCTGTGAGAGAGCAGCTTAGAGGTCCTCTTTTTTTTCAACGGGGAGGCAGTGGAGGTCTTGTAGGTGTTAGGTGGTGGATGATGTGGTCTTGTCATGGGATGCTGAGGACGAGTCTGGCTGTGGCGTTCTGGACGGTCTGGAGTTTGTGGAGTAGAGATTTATTGATTCCTGCGTAGAGGGCGTTCCTAGTCAAGTCTGCTGGTGATGAGTGCGTGGGTGATGGTCTTCTTGGATTTGGGGGATAAATTTGAAGGTCTTGCGGAGGGTGTTAAAGCGTGTGAAGGGTACTACGTTGATCTGTCGGTTCATGGTGAGGGAGGAGTCTAGTATGATGCTGAGGTTGTGGGCGTGGTCCGTGGGAGGGTTACTGAGGGCAGGGGGCCACCAGGGTCCGTCCCATGCAGAGGGGGAGAATCTGAGGATGAGCACTTCTATTTTCTCCGAGCTGAGCTTCAGGCAGCTGCTGCTCATCCATGATGAGACGTCCTAAATTTATCCTGGAAACTGTGCCTGGTCATGTCGGGTTCCTTGTTAAGGGAGAGGATGCGCTGTGTGTCGTCCGTGTAGGATATTATGCTGAGTCCATATTTTCTGACAATTGTTGCGAGGGGGGCCATTTAGATGTTAAGAAGCGTGGAGTTGAGGGAGGATCCTTGGAGTACTCTGCATCTGATCTCTGTGGGTTTGTAGAGGAAGGGCAGGAGTCTTAATCTTTGTGTTCAGTCGGCGAGGAAGGAGTGGATCCAGTCTAGGGCTGCTCCCTGAATGCTGGCGTCATGGACTCTGGCAGCTAGTGTGCAGTGGGAAACAGTGCTGAAGGCTGCTGAGAGGTCTAGTAGAATGAGGGCTGCCGTGTGGCCTTGGTTAAGGAGAATGCGGATGTTATCTGTGACTGCTAGAAGGACGGTCTTGGTTCTGTGGTTGCTATGGAAGCCGGATTGAGATATGTCGAGGATCGCGTTGATTTCAATGAAGTTTGTGAGTTGGATGTTGACGTTCTTCGCAGTGACTTTGGCGGCAAAGGGTAGGGGAGAGTTGGGTCTGTAGTTCTTGAGGTCTGTTGGGTCTGCGGAGGGTTTCTTGAGGAGGGGTTTGACTTCTGGGCGTTTCCAGTCGTCGGGGAATTTGCCTGTTTCGAGGGTGCAGTGGATGGTCCGTCTTAGTTCTGGTGCGATGGCGGAAGCGTCCCTGTGAAAGATGTGGCAGGCAGGGGTCGGGAGGTGCTCCGGACTGTACGCTCCTTATGGTCTATGCAGCGTCTTCTGTAGTGACGGGGGACCAGGTGAGTATGGTCGGGTGAGTGGCGTTGCTAAGGTCATGTCTTTTAGGATAGTCCTGTCATATATGCCCCCTTGTTACATACATTGTCCCATCCACACGACAATAACGGTCCCTTGTACCTAGCAGCTTGCTCCTGTCTCTTTGACACTAGGCTCTTAGTATTCTATCATAATCCCTGTACCTGACGTTCATAAACATGTCCTCAAGCATTGCATAATTATTCTGTATAAGGGTCTCTGCTTTTTTTCATCCTTGGCCAACAACCCACTGTGTATGATCGCATTGTTTGGAAAAACATTCATGATTATTTTCAAAACATTTATGGTTGTTTTCAAAACTTAGCGATTCTAGAACAAACCCTCTAGTACATAATACTCTTAATCCCCCCTGCAAATTAGAGGAGAATTCCTTCCAAGCTGACATGGGGTCCCGCATGCTGAATCTTTGACACACAGCGGTCTGCCGTCGCTTGCGGGAATGTCATCCTCTAATCCTTTTATTCTCTACCATCAGGTGAGGGGGTTGGTTCTTCCCTAGGGAATTCTTGGCTACGTAAAGTACTTAGGGCGCGCATTCCAAGAGTAGGCAAGTGCTATTGTTTTACCTGAACTGTATATGTTCATCTTCTTAACACTATGGTAGAATTGTATCTACTGTTCACTACATTGGTACTTGCGAATTCGTTTGTATGCTTTGTCTCTTAATTGCCGCAGCCAATATGGTTTACACAAGACACTCTGAAGTAATAAAAACTTATTGAAAGGTCCTAATCGCCCTCCTGTCTATTTTCTAAGAATAAGTAAGCACGAGTAAAAGAGAAAAATGTACTGTACTGTTTTCCACGATCCCTGAGGAATCAGGGTAGTCATGTTCAGTGGTTGCCAGAGACTACCTAAGATACAGGGGGGGGGGGGGTGGTGGCACTTTAGAGCTAGCTGGTCTAACAGCTGACATATCCTGTGGAGGTGTCCGGAAGCGGTTTGGACACCAAGCCCCCAGTTTCGGTCATCCAAAACATGCAGGTCCTGTGGATTCCTAGGACCTACACAGCCATGGTGGCAGGTGTTGGGTCTGTGCCTTGGTTCTGTCCGTCGAAGTTGTCGTAGAGTGTACTGATCTTGTGGTGGAAGAAGGAGACGGGATTGTTGCAGAGGTCTTGGGAGGGAGGGACATCAGGTTTCACTGGGGGGTTTGGTGAATTCTTGTATGATGGTGAAGAGTTCCTTGGACTTGCGGTAGTTGGAAAAGATTCTGTCCTGGATGAAGTTCCTCTTCGTGGACATGATGAGTTGGTGGGTTTCTGTAATGGCCGTCCTGTAAGCGGTGCGTGCTTCCGGGATTCCTCCATGCTTTCTCGAGTCATCGGCACAAGAGTTTGGATTCTTGGAGGTCCATGATGAACCAGGTGGCTTTCGGGGTTTGTTGTCTGTCGGAGTTCTGGAGGGGAGCGAGCGTGTTGTCGCAGTCAGCGTTCCATCTGTGGCGTTCGTTGGCTGCAGAGTTGGCATCAGTCGTGGTGGGGTGAGGCGTGCAGCTGAGGGCAGATGCGAGCTGCTCTTCAGTGATCTTTGTACAGCTCCTGCATGGGGGCGTCTCGTAGGCTTGTGTGCAGTGGGTTCCAAGAAGGAGAAGAAGTGGACGCAGTGGTGGTCCGTCCAGAGGGGTTGTGTGGTGTGGCTGAAGCGAATGTTTCCTCCCACTAAGATGGGGTCGAGGGTGTGACCTGCCTTGTGTGTGAGGGTGGTGACGAGTTGCTTCAGTCCGATGTTGGCAAGGTTGTCTAGGAGGGCAGTGGCGTTTGGGTCGCTGGGGTTGTCGAGGTGGAAATTCAGGTCCCGGAGCAGTACATAGTCCGTGCAGTTGAGGGCATGGGGCGCATTGTGGTCTGCGATGGTGTTGGTGAATAGGGTGCGGGGTCCAGGAGGTCTGTAGGCGAGATATCTGTGTAAAGTTGTTCTGGGGTTGACCTGAATCTGGAAGTGGATGTGTTCTATCGGGGGCGAGGAGTCATTTAAGATGGAGGTTGTCAGTCGAGGGAGGGGCTTTTGTGGACGATGGCAAATCCTCTTCCAGGGTGGTTGGGGCGGTCTTTCTTTTATCCATCAGAGATGGCGGTTGCAATGTCGGGTGCGGAGTTGGCATTAGTCCAGGTCTCTGTGAGGAAGACGACGTTGGGCAAGAGGGTGTTGAGGAAGTCCCAGATTTCTACTGAGTGTCTCTGCAGGGAGCGCACCTTGAGGAGAATGCATCTCAGGGGTTTTGGTTGCGCTGGTGTCCGTTGGGGTGGTGGTAGCTGTCGGGGTCCGGAGGTGGGTGAAGGTGAGGTGGCAGTGTCGGCAGGAGAACGGGCCTTGAATGATGTTTGGCATCGAGAGCTGGCAGTTCTTGTTGCATCCAGGGTTGAGTGCGTGGAGGGGTGCTGAGTTGTGGAGGCAGGGGGTCGGGGACCAGGGTCCCTGAAGCTGGTCATGGTTGGGTCGTGGACGGGTGCAGACAGGCTTGCCTTTGGCCCGCCAGCGGCACGCCTACTGCGAACGGCAGCGCAGCGGCCACCATTAAGTAGGGATCAGGGGGAGGGAGAGCAGCTGGGAGGCGGGAGCAGGAACAAGCAGGGGGCAGGGGTCGTGGGGCAAGTAGCAGCAAGCAAGGGAACTTAAAGGGCAGTGGGAATAACAGTGAAAAGAGCAAACAGAAAATGGCACAGACAACAAGGCAAAACAGTGAAAAGAGAAAACTGAAAAAGGCACAGACAGACAAAAAGGCACAAACAGTCAACAAGGCACAGACAGACAAAAAGGCACAAATAGTCAACAAGGCACAGACGGACAACAAAGGCACAAATAGTCAACAAGGCACAGACACACACCAGAACAGACACAAACTGAATAAACAGAAAGGCTGGCAGAGCGGACCAGCAGAAGAGCAGGGCTCTCCCACTGGACCACCAGGGATGAGGCGCAGGCAGGAGCCTGCAGGTGGAGGAGGGCCTCGAACACCTTACCTTGAGTCTAGAAGACACTGGGGGCAGTGCCTTAAGGACGGAGCTGTGCGAGGGGAGAGCAGTTACCCTGACCAGGAGGTCAGAGGTCTGTATCACAGTAATGATATTATATTTCAACAATAACATGTAGTACGCCATACCACAATAATGCTGATTCTAAGTGCTGTTAATAACAGGTGAATATATTATCCAGTTTTATAGTACAACTTTTGCCATCCTCGCATGGTTGGCACGCTGCGTTGACCTTGCAAGGGCTCTCACTTTTTGCCCACATAGCAGTGAGCTTTCAACTTACTGATCAATGCTGCTGGCTATACTCTGTTTTATAAATGCCCATTATTAGTAAAAGTATGCACAAACTCCTGCATACAGATGCTATATAACAATCATGTTGAATGTGTTGAATAGGCATATAGTTTTTCATATGATGACAGAATGCTGCATACTTTACAAAGCTCAGTTGCTGCTGCATCCTCTTTTACTTCCGGTATAATCATACATTTAATGTGAAATATTTTATGGTTTTCAGAGAGCATGTAAAGCTTTCACAATGGTATATCTCATGCGGTAAGTCTCAAAGCCTGCTGAGAATGGAGGCAAGGTGGAAGCGAAAAGCAGTAATGTGACAACTCTTGACAATAGGCATCACTGTTTGCTTGTCAAGTGTTGCCATTATAAGGTATCCTGGACCCCTTTTATTTGACTTTCATTGATCACAATTTTTTTTCTTTTACAATTTATAGCTCTTTGAAGTCCTGGGAACAGCCTGAAATGTGGACATATGAGCTGACATCCGGGAGTCCTGACTCCGCACTATAAAGCTGGTCATTACGGTCTGATCTGGAGGGGTGGTGACCATAATAGATACATGTCTTGCTTTAGCAACAGATGGTCCTCTCTTCCATAACCATAATGTTGCACCGTAAACTAGCAGCCTGTGGAATTATGCTGCAAAAGCCTGCTTGTTCAGTGGATGGAATAAGCTGGAAGATTAGCCTTTGACCGTAAACAATATGGGTTGCGGGCAGTAGGAATTTTACAACCCTGTGTTCTAGAACAAGAGCCATTGGTAAGTGCCATGAGACCTATTGGTTGTGTTAATGGCAGAAGGAGAAAGGGCAACTCCTAACAGTAAAGGAAAGCAGGCAGTGCTGTTGCTGGACTAGCTGCTTTTCCTTGGTCATGTGACTTGCTCTATCCATTCGAACCAGTCTTTCCGATGCACTCAACTAGATTTCCCTATAGCACTGTTGCTCTGTAAACTTGAATTCATAGCCCAAAAATATGTAAATGTGAAAGAGTCTAATGCATGTCTCTCCTAGTTTTCTGAATAGTTTACCTGGGCAGTGTAAAGCATTATTTAAATATTGTAAACAGTAAACCAAAGTAAGTAGAAAATATAGATTCTCTTGTTACATGAAGAGGCAGTTTTTAAATCCTCGTTGTGTTTTTTTAAAAACTGGTATAGAAGGGCAAGCAATAGTTACTGTGACGTATTCCACTCTTTCCTTCTCTTTGCTTATGACTGACTCGAGTACTTAACCAGTGTGCTGTGAATCCACTCCAGTTTGCTGCTTTTCAGTGCAGATGCCTTGTCGGTGGTAGTCTTTACCATAGGACATCTCATGAACCAGTGATGAGTTCTTTCTAAAAATAAATTAATATTACATTTTATTTATTTGCCTACAAACCATCTTGAACAGACATTTTGTAAATAAGGGCATTGATGGTATGTAGGATGTGATGGTTGAAATATATAAAGTATTTATCTAAAAGTAATGAGTATTAAAGAGACTGAGAGTGGACAGCGAAGATGGACAAACATACCTGATTTAATATGATACACAGGCAGTAATGCACACATAAACAAACATCTACCTACTTACCTAACGTTTTTCACATTTGATAACTGTAAGAAATTGGTTTATTGGTTGGGGGGGATGGTGGAAGCCCAACTTAGGCAACACCCATTATCCTAGTCAGAGCAAACTACAAAAGTCACTAAATTTAAGCTGTGCTTAACCCTCTGGTTGCATGGTACAAAATCAGTAAGGCTTAACTTAGAGGCAATGTATAAAGCATTCATGCAGCACACAAACAGTAATAATGTGAAAACAAAGCACAAGAAAAATCCCAAATCAATTTATAAAAATGGAGTACATTTTAATAAATTCAATCATATCAGAACAACAATAATCCAATTGGTAGATCCAGAGGAATGCAATTTCAATGTTTTTAGTAAGTATAGCACCTAAAAGCAGAAAGCCCCACTAGCGGTCCTCTGTTCGCGCTAAACCAGGGGAAGTCACAGGTTCAGACGGTGATATAAGGTAGGTCAGACACAGGGACCAGATTAGTCACACTAAAAGAGTTACCTTCTCAAAGTCTGGTGCGAACAGTTTCGTTTGCGGTAGAGGATGCTGGGTAGAGCAAGGAAAGCATTGCAGGCATTGTCGCTGTAGAGTGAAGAGCCGGTCGGTTGACGCAGATGGTCGTTGCTGGGGCTTCGCGGTGGCAGTCACTGTGGCCATATTTCTATGTGATTACAATCCAAAATTATCACTTATTAAATGTAATAAGGTAACCCAGAGTTAGTCAATGGGAGATATCCGTCTTACAACAGTGAAAAACAACTTTAGGAATGCTTCACTGCCACGACATGTAAATCTTCATTACCCATGCCCTATTTTTTAATACACTGCACCATGCCCTATGAGCCTTACGGGCATACCTAAGACGTGACATATGTATTAATAAGGAATGTTTGTGCCTGACACAAGGTGTATTTTACACTATAGGCTGCAGTGGCTGGCCTGAGACATGTTTTATAAAGCTACTTTAGTGGGTGGAACAATGAGTGCTGCAGGCCCACGAGTTCCATTTACATTACAGGCCCTGGGTATATGTATTACTCTTAACTAGGGATTTAAAAGTAAATTAAATGAGGCAATTAGATGGAAGTCAATTTTACCATGTTCTAAGGGGAGAACACAAGCACTTTAGCACCAGTTAGCAATGGTAAATAAACTAATTCAGCAAACCAGGAAGTGTGAAAGCAAAAAACTTTGGGGGGAATACCACACCAAGAATGTCAGGGCTGACAATAACCGTATCCTTTAATGGGAATTCAATAGTACATTACTAGGAGTGTTTTGAGATCATAGTACAAGCTGACCATTGTGCCTTGGACATTGTGTGACCTAAGATATATGTAAGAAATTGGGTTAATTGTTGAGAGGCTGTAACACTTCTCAGGCAGCTACCGCAATTCTTCTCTTGCTGAAGTCGGAAGCAAACCCTAAATGAATCTGTGCTCAACCCTCTGGTAGCTTGGCACAGAGCAGTCAGGCTTAAGACACAATGTGTAAAGTATTTGTGCAACACTTCAAACCGTAATACAGTGAAACCACACTGCAAAAGGAGACCACAACAGTAGTAGAAAGATAGAGCAGTTTTTATTAAATTAAAGAAGACCACAATGATAAAAATCCAGTCAGCAGAACCGGAGATATTCAGGTTGCATTGTTTTAGTAAATGTAACTCCATAAGGCATAAAACTCTGACTGTGACTATCTGGTCGCTCCTGACTGAGACAAAGTCACAAGTTCAGACCGTGATGGAGCACTTGCCAGCCTCAGAGACGTAGCTAGGCCCGCTGAACAAAGTACCTTAAATCCTGGTTTGAAGAGCGTTGTGAGGATCCGTCTCGAAGATGAATTGCACAGCTGAAGCGATGTGTCGGTTCCAAGATGCAGCTGAGCTGTGGTGCAAGGTCCTGCTGCGTCGCCGAAGATCCTGTTGACGAGGACTTGCGTTGTGAATTCCAGACTCAGGAATGCATCCCGCAGTGGGGTACATGTGTCTGTTCTGAGGAGCTGTGAGGCTTTGATGCGAAGTCCAGCATCATCGAGGCTGCCATCGAGAAATTTGAGGATACGTGCTGAGGATGCATGGCACCGCAGCGGCGGACTGCAATCTGATGTGAGTCTTTGCAGAGGTTCCGTCCCTTGCAACAGCGGCAGTGCGGTGATTCTGATCAGATTGTGATACGCAGCAGAGGAGATGTGTAGGTTCCGTTGGATCCACAGAGGCTGGCAAAGCATCATAAGCCCACTTCTGAGGGTCCAGAATGGGAAGGGCATCACTTGGCAGGGTAGACTTACAGATGGAAGAGTCCAGCTGCATGAGCAAGGTTTTTCAACCCTTCTGTCCCTGAGGCTCAAGTCAGGAAGTCGGCCAACTAGCCCATGGAGTCACTCTGGGGTTCTGGGTTCAAGAGATGCAGGTCAAGTCCGTTTCCCCAGGGATGAGGTCAGCATGTTAACACAGCAAGGCAGGAGTCCAGGAGGGCAGCAGTCTGGCAGAGTGACAGTCCTTCAGCAGCTCAGCGGTCCTTCTTCCTGGCAGAGTATTCACAGGTCCAGTAGTTTACTGAAGTGGTGGTGTCTTGCGTTCAGTATTTATACCCAGTTGTGAAATGGGGGAGAAGCTTCTAGAGATTTCCCTTTGAAGTCCCTAGGCATCCTGCCTTCCCTGACCTGGTTCCAGACTAACTACATGGTGCACGCAGCCCTTTGTGTGATTGCAGGACACCAACCATGCAGGTAAGTGGGGCTGTGCCCTGCTCCTCCCTCCCATCCTGCCAGTGATAGCCCATCCAGGTACACCTAAGTTCCCTATTGTGTGTATTGTATTGTAATTTTATTTATCTAGTGCTTACTACCCCAGACAAGGCATCAAAGCACTTTTTCGGCGAGTAGTACGCTACTCCGGAACCCATAAAGGACTAGTGGTGAATTAATATAGCGAGATATGAAAGTAAATTGAGTGGTGGATATGTTAGTTATTTGGATTGAGAAGGATATGGGAGGGCTAGAAGAGGGAAAAAGATTAGCATTTACATAGTGCTTGCTACCCCTGATAAGGTTTTAAATCGCTTTGTTGGTGAGTAGCATGCTACTCCAAAACCCATGAAGGATTATTGGTGAAATGGTATAGTGAAATATGAAATTAATTTTAGTGGTTGACATGATAGTCCATTATTTGGATTGAAAAGGATAATGGCGGGATAGAGGAGGGAAGGATTTAGAACTTTTTTTTGTCTGTGGCTGTGAAGGAGGAATACACAACGGCCAACTGTCAGCTACACCCAGTCATATGATTAGGCAGGCTACAGGCACAAATGGATAAGGCAGGAAAATGCTAACTTTATAAAAGTGGCATTTTAAAAATGTTCAATCCGACGTCCCCATAAATCAGGATGTTAAATTAGGATTCCAGTGATACCAAATATGAAATTGTTACCCATCCCCATTTGGAAATTACACTTATACAAAGTAATAAGGTAAATCCAATGTTTTCCTATGGGAAAGGTTGGCCTTGCAGTAGTGAAAAATGAAGGTAAGAGTTTTTCACTACCAGGACATGTAAATCTTAAAGGCACCTGTTCTATCTTTTAAATACATTTCTCCCTGCCTTCTGTGCTGTCCAGGACCTACCCTAATGATTTATATGTATTATTAAAAACGGAAGTTTTGGACCTGACAAAAGGTTTATTTTGCCAGGTCAAAATGGCAGTTTGAAACTGCACACACAGACTGCAGTGGCAGGCCGAGACCTGTTTAAAGGGCTACTTAAGTGGGTGGCACACTCAGTGCTGCAGGCCAGCTAGCAGCATTTAATTTACAGGCCCAGTGTAGATGTATTACTACTATCCTAGGGACTTATGAGTAAATAAATATGCCAATTGGGGCCTATCCAGGGTTACTATATTTTAATGAGGAACCAAATAAACTTTAGCACTGGTTAGCAGTGGGAAAGTGTGCAGAGTCCTCTGGCCAGCACAAAATAGATCAGCAAAAATGGAGGAGTAAGACAAAACGTTTGGGGGAAGACCACCCTAAGACTGACGTGTCTAACAATATTCAAACATACCTTTAGACTCCTATAAAGCTGAAGGCAATGTTGGGTGTTTGTGTCATCAGTAATTGGATAACTGTCAGGCTGGATTATCCCAGTATTCATATCAGCCATCAAATGTTGTGTTTCCACTGCAAGACACTGAAAATATGTAGATTGGTAACAAAGATAAGAGACCCCTCATGCGGCTTTCCTACTTGAACCTGTATTACTATATTCATGACAAAATTACATAATGTCAAGGTGCCTGTTAATAGTCTGACTCAGCAAGCAAGAAGAGTTAAATTGGATGCAATTTGTTATATCTTTTAACCCATAATTAAAAGTTACCACAGACCAGCTTTTTCCAAAACAGAAGCAAGCATCATTGCTTTTTTTATCCAGTTGCACTACTTTCTTCATATCTCAAATGCTAAATCTTCAAAATTGTCTTCCAAATTTCCTAATCCACCCGTAGTCAATTAGCATAACACGTCAGAAGTCCCTTGGCAAATACTTAATTGAAAAAGCTGATTATCCAGAATCGTGCTTTCTAACAAAAATAAGCAATAGCAGCCTCCCACTGCCATCCTGTTCAAATCAGACAACCTCCACCAAACCAAACAGGAAGCCAATGTATTAATGAAGAGTATAAATATTTCATTCTAGCCTGAAGACCTCAACCATTAAAACATTTTCAAGAGCTGCGTTTTAGATGTCTGTGCTGTAGACCGGTAATCCTCCATTTCTCCCCATCAATCAAGAGAGTGACATGAAAATATCTTGTAATAAAGTAATCCAACCAAGCAAGTGATTTACCAGTGTGACCGAAGAAATTGTAGGCCAATATCATGCAGGGCATTTCCAAGTAATTTCATTTCAAATATTTATTTTTCGGATCTCTAGTTTCTTCGAACTAAACAAATGGGATTTAGGCTTAGAATTACCTCAAAAACTCTTTTGCCCACTAAAGAATTTGCTGCGCTACTCTTACTCCAACGTTAATGAGCATTTGACACTTTAGAGCTGCAACTATTGGCCCAAAACTTCAGATATTAAGGAAATCGATGGTACTGTCCTCGACTGAATACAGTCCTACCTCAAAGGGAGTCTAAATTATCATATTTCCTCCATCCAGCTCATCAGCATTTACCTGTTGGTTACATGTCCCCCAGGGCTCAACACTTGCCCCTCCCCTTTAGTGTATAGCTTTGCCCTTTTTTTGATCTTGTAAACTCCTTCAAACGTATCTGCAAAAATTAAGCAAGTGATACTAGATCGTCTTAAAACTGGAAAATCCTTTGGGTCTCTAGCTTCTGGAATAGGCAAATGACTCCTTGCAATTGAACAGCGAATGGTAAAAAAAACGCTTACACCTTAACTCCCCTAAAATGTAAATACTTGCCTGTGTATTTTGGCAAAATTGTGACAGTACTTTCACCTGGTCTTTGGAGTTAGGACTCAACCAAGGTAAGAAAAACTAACAAGATCAAAAATTCTAAACCTTTGCACCTAACTTGCATGTGACTAGAGACACATTCTACCGAATGAGAACACTATGAAATATCTTCCATTAATTAGGCCTTTCTCGCAGGCTAAAGTCTTAATTAGTCATGCTGTTGTCATACCTTGATTACTCCCATTGGTTTTAGGTTGAACTCTCTAGACTAAGAAAACAGAATGTTATTAAAAGATTAATAAAGTGTATGTAAATAAAGAAGAAACATGTAAACAAAAAATGTAAAACATTAAGTAAATGTGAAGGAATTTGCAATTGGAGGCTGAAAACAGAGTTGGTCATCTTGGAGTGATTTGTGGGAGCAGTGCAAATGCATCAAAAAATATATATTATGGACAATGAGGGGCCTCAGTTGAATTTAGAACAGCTGCAACTTTTCCATTAAAATGTTTTTTTATATATATCTGTGAACTAACTAAAATATTCCCTCATTTGTGAATTGTTGTTTTTGTTTGCTGAATGCTTGCTTCTCTATGACACAGCTTCCAGTAATGCAGCAGTGGGGGTTGCCAAATTCCAGTGACTCAGTAGGGTGGGGGTCTATGGATTCCAGTAATGATTGACTGGGGGTCCGCAGAAGTCCAAAGGTTAAGTACCACTGCTTAAGGCACTTAACCAACAAGCTAAAATTAATCTCAATTGCTGCAGTCAAGGAAGTCTTAAATCTTAAAGAGGCTGGAACACATTGCTTTTTACCGCCACACTCTATAAGGATTGGCAGATGCAAGAACATTTTCTATAAAATCCTCTGCATTGCATACTGGGAAGTCCATGGCATAGGGCCAATCTTCTGACAATTTTTCCTCCGACTGTACAGCCAAAGCACAAACCTCAGATCTAGAAGGGCTCACTTTTTAATATTCCCCCTTTTTTTTAAAATTGCATCATTAGGAGCTATTTGTTCTGTTTTAGTTTACTATCCCTGGAACACACTGGCAAAAAGAAAAAAGATATTCAATAGCCACCTAGAGTTCAGAAAAACAATAAGGACCTCGCTATTTATTCAGCCCACGAGAACAGTCCCTCACACTCAGACAGACTTGTATAAATATATGTGTGCAGGCACCAATCAGACAACTTTTTAAAATGCATGCAGCTGGTGCAGGGCAAAGATGACAGGTGCTCCATTATATCCACCCTAAAGTCAGCTGCCTATTCCTCCCCCCAACACCTGGGAGATGCAGAGCCCTGTGGTACACTCCTGGACACTGCAAATCAATTTGGATCCTAATCAAGCGGTATGGGATATCCTAGAACAGTATTTCAAATAGTGGGTCGGGAGGTGATTTTTGGTGGTTCATGTAAGTCCAAGCAATAAATAAAGATGACTTTAAATTCTGTATTTATCTTGTCACATTTGCGGTGCTTAAAAGGCAAAGTACAAATGTGAGGCTATGTTTTCTGACAAATTGCTGCTTATGTTTTTGACAAGTGTTACAGCAAACAAATGATGGACGGAATGCTGACAATGCAAACATTGCTTGTTTCCGGTCCAGGGAGGACCTGGCTTGGCAGTTCGGTCTGGACTGTTCCCATGAGGCACAGGGTCAAGACTGATTTGCATACTGCTGGGTCTAAACTAGGGTGGCATGATGAGCAAAAGAACAATGGATTTAACCCAGATCTCTTGACTGGGGGTGAATGTATGATTTATTTCAGCATTCCGTCCAGCATTTGTTTGCGTAGCATATGTTTTTAACAAGGGCTTTAGTGTTTACAAACTCCTCTCACTTTTCATTGTAAGTGAATTATGTGACAATTGTGCTGAGGTACATTTAGGGCCCGATTTACGATGAGGCTCTGAAAGCCTCCGACCGCAGTTCGGATGCTTTCCGAGCCTCATTGCGGTTTCAGTTTCAACCGCCGTATTGCAATGCAGGCGGTCAAAACTGAAACCAGCTGGTCATTCTGGCTGCATTCCGATGGGCTCAGGGAGCCAGTCAGAGACCTGCATTTCTGCCGTTGGGATTACGATGTCGATTTCCGACAGGCTTTCCATGTCGGGCTTTGCGACATAGAAAGCCTGTCGTAAAGCCACATTGGGGGCCCCTGGCAGGGCCCCCTTAAACCTGTGGCCTCCGGTTGGGGGCCAAGGGGTCACCCTAGAATCCCTGCACCTGCCACACGGTGCAGGGATACACACAAACTCCCATTTCTCTATGGGAGCTTGTGCTATGGCCATTTTACGGGCTCAGCACAAGCTCCCTTTGGGAAATGTGTTTGCCACTGTACAATGTGCGGTCGCGTTGTAATTAGGTATGCGGAACCGCTGACCCAAGGTCGGGCGGTTCCCATACTTATTCGATGTTGAAACCTGATTTACACACATTTTCATTTGAATGCAATATACTCTTATCAGGAAACTGTATGTCTGTTTGTAAATGACAGTGCTCTGCCACACGTTGCTTTAGTTAAAAAATTGCCAGCCTCATGTCCATTAAAACTAGGTGGGTCACCAAAGTCTGTATTACTAAAAAGTGTGTTATAGTTTTAAAAAGTTTTGAAAGCAATGTCCAGAGGAATGCTACAATCCAATACCACATCTGGACAACCATGACGACCCGGACACCACCTCCCTCCTTGAGAACCTCGCCAACATAGGACTGAAACAATTGGTCACCGCACCCATGCACATAGCGGGACACATGCTTAACCACGTTTTCGCAGAAGGAAACCGCGTCTCCTACAGCCACACCACCGAACTCCTCTGGACAGATCACCACTGCATTCACTTCTTCAAAAAATCGACCATACACAAGCACATCTAACGCCTACCCCTTAGAAGCCGGAACAATGTCACTGAAGACCAGCTCACCTCCGCCCTCATCAGCACTCCACCACTGACGATGCCGGACACCAACACTACAGCACGCAACCTCCACTGATGGCTCATAAACTGCACAGACACACTTGCCCCCCTCAAAAAAGCTACAGGAAGACGCATCAAGAAAGCAAACGGTTCACCCCTGCACTCCAAGCATCCAAAAGGCACCCACCGATGACTCGAAAAGACATGGAAGAACAACAAAATCCCAGAAAGATGCACCGCCTGCAAAGCAGCTACCACCACACACCAGCTCCTCATCAAATCCACAAGGATGAAATCCCTCCAAGACAGAATCTCACCAACGCTCACAATACAAAAGAACTCTTCTTCACAATTCCCCAAACCCGGCAGCAAAACAACAGATGTCACACCCTCCGAAGACCTCTTAAACTGACTGAACACCATCTTCCACCTCAAGTTTAAGATGATCTATGACAACTCGAAAATCAAGACCTCTGCACCTCTCCTGCTCTCACCTGCTCAAATGGACCCTTCTCACAATAGAAGACTCTTTGAAAACCATGAAAAGTCTCCACTCCAGAGCACCTTCAGACCCCTGCCCACCCCACATCTTCCGCCTCTGCCATCACACTCTAACTATGCCAGATGATCAACTGGTCCTCCAAAACCGCCACCTTTCCTGACAACTGGAAACACGCACAAGTCAACCCCCTCCTTTAGAAACCATCCGCAGGCCAGATGGACCTCAAAACTTCAGGCCCATCTCATTGCTTCCTTTTACAGCCAAAGTAATCAAAGTCCGTCAAAACCCAACTAGCAAACTTCATAGAAGCCAACAACATCCTGGAGAGCTTCCAATCTGGAATCCGCAGCAACCACAGCAGCGAGACTGCCATACCTGCCGCCATCGACTGCATCTGATCCCTCCTCGACCAAGGCAAAACAGCAGCCCTTATCCTCTTGGACCTCTCGGCTGTCTTAAACACCATCTCCCACCATACCCTAGCCACCAGACTCCATGACACCGCATCAGAGGCAAGGCCCTTGACTGGATTTGCTTATTCCTCACCAACAGAACGCAGCAAGTCAGACTCCCGCCCTACATCTTGGAACCAACTGAGACCAACTGTGGAGTGCTTCAGGGCTCCACCCTCAGCCCCACCCTCTTCAGCATCAACATGGCCCCCCTCGCAACTATTGTCAGGAACCACGGGCTCAACATTGTCTCTTACACCGACGCAACCCAGCTCATCCTCTCCCTCACCAACAAACCCAACATCACCAAACACACCTTCCAAGAAGGGATAAAAGCCGTTGCCACTGGGATGAAGAACAGCTGCCTGGAGGGGGTGTGGCCAAGCAGGCAGCAAAGATGACCGCCTGCTAGAGAAGCTCTCCCTGCTAGACCGGCCCTGCGGCAAAATTCCCCCGAACCAGGTGGTGCATTCCGCCCCATTCCGAGCGGTACTGATGGCGGAGGCAGCGCTGCGTCACCGGAGTTAAAATCAGCGCTCCAGCGGGACAGATCGAAAACACCGATGGGTGACCGGGCCTGCCGGTGCGACCACCTCGAGTGCCTGGGCAGGCCCGCATTGCGTGCTCCCCCTCTGTGGCCGGCTGCCGGACCCAGCGTCACTGGAATCTGCAGAGAGGTAGGCGGCTTACATCGGTCTCCCCCCACTGCCTGCCAGTAGCTGACTCCAGCTTCCCGCTCTCGGCTTGGTGGCTCCCCCCCCCCCCCCCTTTGATACACTGAGCGTAAATCGGGCGCGGCGGGGGACAGGGCCCCTGCGCCTGATCCACCGGGTTGGAGCGCCGGTCCGAGGCGCTGTGCGGGCCAGTGGGGTGGGGCGGAGGAAAGAGACTACGCGATGCCCCTCGATGCATCGCCGGAGTGGATGAACAGGGGCCCACACGTGCGACAGCCGCACAGCGGTCTGATGAATGCTGGACTTGCAGCGCACCGCCTTTAGGATCGGACCCTTCAGCTGAAAATGCCACTCCATTACAGTGAACAGCGCAGCTCTGCCCAAAATGTACAGGGGAACTTTACATGTGGCTCACCCGCCTGTTGCTTGCTGAAAACATTCCTGCTGGCCTCCTGCGCTCTTCCACAGCCTAGGCCTTTATAGACTGCGCACAACAGCTGCTACACAGCCCAGATTCCCCCTGGAGCCCGCAGAGTATGTGGCCAGAGCAACTTGTCCACGCCACATTCACATCTTTCTAGTTCGGTGGGGCCCATTCCAAGCACGGCACCATCTTGAAGGCATGGGATGCAAAGATCACAGGCAGAGCACCCTGTCTTTTGGGAAGACGACAGAAGGAACCACAGCACCCCCCAACGCGATGGCGGACAAGACGCACGCAGTGGAGGCCCCGGAGATTCCTGAGACCTCTGCAGCATCGCTGCTGCTCGAGATGAGGGCAGGTTTCCGATCACTGGACTCCCGATTTGACTCGCTGGAGCGCACCATTTCGTCGCTGGGCACCAAGGTCCAGGCCCACGACCGACGGTTGGATGTGGTGGAGGATCGAGTATCGGACTTGGGAGATGGGACCGCCCAATCGTTGAAGCGCCAAGAAAGAACGGAACGCCTGCTCAAGGAAGTCGCCATTAAGAACGAGGATTTGGAAGCACGCGGGCGACGCAACAACGTTCGCATCATGGGAGTTCCTGAGACCACACCTACAGGCCGGATGGACCTTATTGTGGAGAAGCTCCTTACAGACCTGTTTGGCAGTGAGGCGTTCACTCCCGGATTTGTCGTAGAACACGCTCACAGATCACTCGACCCAAGACCAAATCCAGGCCTCCCCCCGCAGCTTATCATTGTACGGCTCCTGAATTTCCATGACAGCGATGCAGCATTAAGAATGGCGAGGGAGCGCGGTGTAATTGAATGGCAGGGATCGAAGCTGTCCTTCTACCGGGACTTTACCCCGATGGTTCAGGAGGCGAGATGGAAATTCCAGGGAGTAAAAGCCACGCTTCGCAACCTTGGGCTGAAATATGGAATGTTATATCCGGCGAGGCTGAAGATAGACTTTGATGGCAGGTCCAAAATATTCAATACCCCCACAGAAGCTCAGGAATTTTGTCGCACATACAGGGCGCGGAACACACAGACCTCGACGGAAGGCGTACAAGCCTCACCTCCACACAGCGGATCAGATGCCAGCGCTGATCTTTTTTCTAACTCTGGAACTGGCTGAGGGTTTGATTGCATTTACTGTCTTTCTTATTGCATTTACTGACTTTCTTATTTGCAATGGGGATTTCGCACTGTTACATGCTGTTATTTCACTTTGTTGGTTTAACTTGAGAGCTACCACCCCCTCTGGGTGTATCCTTTGTGTTTAACTCAGTACATTCAAGGAGTCCACTTCTGGTCCTCGGTTGTTAGCCTTACGGTCCCTATGACCAACGGGCAGGTGAATGTTGAAAAGGTAGGCCTCCTTCAGGATGGAGGGCGGCTGGGTGGGGGGGGAAAGTGGGTACATGTACACATTGTTGTGGTTATATTGCACACTTTATTGGAACATCGTTTGCCATGTTGACGCTGCGAACACGTCCTGACAGATTAGAGCTCATACACTGGCCAAATGTCACGGTTAGGTAACATTCAGGGGCCCTCGGCCGTCACTTTTATGTCCTGGAATATCAGGGGGCTTAATAATACTCGTAAACGGCGGTAGGTGATCCACTATCTCATGCGGCATAAGGTTGACATTGCATACTTGCAGGAGAAACACCTCCCCGTTACTGATTCAGCAAACTTTGGCGCTAGCTGGGGCCCGCATAGATTTTTCGCCAATTACAGCAACTACGCCAGGGGCACAGCCATATTGATCCACCGGAAGGTTCCTTTCACACTCACAGACGCGATCTGTGATCTTGAGGGCAGGTACGTGATGGTCACGGGCACCCTGCATGGACACATGGTCACCTTGGTCAATGTGTATGCACCAAATGTAGATGCCCCAGATTTTTTCTATGACCTGAACGCACAGATTACAAAACTAAGTCCCCATGCATTACTCCTGGGAGGTGACCTCAACTTACTGATTCACCCAGTCCTGGACAGCACCTCCAGGGCATCGGACGCCAAGCCACGTGTGCGGCGTGCCTTGAGAGACCTCTGTGAACAACACACTTTAATTGACATTTGGCGGCGGCGCAACCCTGCTCTTACTACCTATACCCATTACTCTAGCCCACACGACACCTGGTCAAGAATTGACTACTGGCTGATCTCTCCTGCAGCCGTGGACTGGTTTGCCTCCCACACCACGCTTCCCTGCACGTACTCCGATCACTCTCCGATAGTGTTACACTTAAACCTCCTACGCCCAGAGGGATATGAGAGGCAATGGCGCTTCCCGGGTAGAGCCCTTCAAGACGACCTGTTCAAGGCAGAGGTTGGGGAAGCAATAGAGGACTATTTCGAACTTAATACCGGTTCAGTGGACACAGTTGCGGTTTTGTGGGAGGGTTTCAAGGCCGTGAAAAGGGGGGGTATGCATTTCCAAGCAGGCGGGGGTGCTTCGAGATCTCAGACGTACGATGTCTCGCATTGAGCAGGAAATAGCGGGGATAGACTCCCAACTTGCAATGCTCCCGGACTCAGCGGCTCGGACCACGAGACTGACCCTGTTGTCTGAGTATCGGGACACAGCAGAGCGCGAGATTTTGTACATGGGGAAATACCACACAGCTAGACGGTACGGGGAGGGGGAGCGGCCTGGCAGAGTCCTGGCACAAATGCTGAGGCGTCCTTACAACAAGAACTATATCACAGAACTACACTCCGCTAACGGCACTACCCTTAATTCCACGGAGTCTATCCGAGATTAATTCCTAAATTACTACACCACTCTATACACGTCCAGGGCTAACCCTGATGGCATGGCACAGACTGCATATTTAGACGAAATTGCACTGGTTTTTCTTGAGAAGCATATGCTTGATTTCATGGCAGCGCCAATCTCCGTGGCGGATGTTCTCCTTGCCATAGACTCCATGCGGGGCTCCACTGCCACGGGACTGGACGGTTACATGGGGGACTTCTATAAGGAATTCAGGGATATTCTGGCCCCCCAGCTGATCGAGGTGTACGCTGAGGCCTTGGAAAATCATAGCCTTCCTCCCATGATGCGTGAAGCGGTGATTATTCTGCTTCCAAAGCCGGGGAAGGACCCTACACAGTGCGGCTCCTACCGACCGCTATCCCTGCTGAATTGGGACTACAAAATACTGACAAAAGTGCTCGCTAACAAACTTTCGCAGCTGATGGAGTTTATCATTTCCCCAATGCAGTCGGGCTTCGTACCCAAACGCACTACTTCCTTGAACCTCCGAACATTGTTCGCTGTATTGCACAGAATCCAACCGGACGTTCCTACAGCAGTGGTATTGCTAGACGCTGAGAAAGCGTTTGATTCTTTAGAGTGGCCTTTCCTGGTGGAAGTAATGCAGCGCATGGGCCTACCTTATAGTTTTATCGCGATTGTCTCCTTGCTATACAGAGGCCCTTCGGCCCGACTACGCCTGAACGGTACTCTGTCCAGGCCGTTTCATTTGCACCGTGGGACCAGACTGGGTTGTCCTCTTTCCCCGCTATTATTCATTTTAGAGATGGACCCACTAGTCCGGCACTTCCAAGAGCGTCATCTGCATAGAGGTTTACAATTCAGAACGGGCCCACTCTTGGCCTCCCTATATGCAGATGACACAATCCTGTATGTCCGGGAGCCTCAGCTAAATCTGGCTCCTTTAATTCAGGAAATTATCCGCTTTGGCAATTTCTCAGGGCTGGGCATCAATTGGCACAAGTCTATTATATTCCCACTAACAGAGTCCACGATCCGGTGGGACTGTGAATTCCCTCTGGAATGGTGCCAAGACTCAGTGAAATATCTCGGCATCCACATACACTTGGACATCACCCAAATCATACGCTTGAATTATGGGCAGACCTTTCAGAAACTAGAGGAGCAGGTGGACAGATGGCTAAGACTACCCTTGTCTCTGTCTGGCAGAGTGGCCATCATAAAAATGGTGGTTCTACCAAAATTGCTATATTTGTTCAACAACATCCCTGTGCCCCTGTTGGACGGTTTCTTTCGCACTTTAAGGTCACTTATGATCCGGCTGTGTGGGGTGGCAGGCGCCCCCGAGTTCGCTGGTCCATATTGACCCAGCCTTATGACAGAGGAGGCTTCAGTGTCTCAGACTTTCAATTGTACTATTTGGTGGCGCAGTGCCGCTACGCGCATGCCTAGTTTCACCCTGACGCCCGCATCCTGTATCTTAGACCGGAGGCGGACTTGGTTCTTCCAGACAAATTGAGCGAGATCCTACCAGGTGGTTTCCCTAGGGACAAGCAGGATATTCAGACAGTGTCAACAAATGACTGGGCCTGGGACAGTCTGCGCAGGCGTACGGGGGCCACATCTTTATATTCCTCTGCCCTTCCCTTGCTCAACACCAGATGGTTCCCACTTACTGGAGAGCGTATAATACAGCGCACATTAGCAACAGCGGACATAGCTAAGATAGGTGACCTATTTCCAGGGGGGAATGCCTTCTCAATAGACGAAGACGACAGATTCCTAGATTGCAATTTTATAACCCGCTTCCTCATGTGCAGACTGAGGGCCGCCTTACGTGCGGAGTTTCCCTCGTTCCTGGTAGAGCCGGAGGTATTACCCCCCCCCCCCGCTCGGCCTGGTCCTGGAGGATACGGGTGGAGCTCGCCTAGTTGCTAAAATGTACAGGACTTTCACTCAGATTCTTCCTGTGGACGACTCCAGGGTCAGGAGTGAGTGGGAGGCGGATGTGGGCGGAGCGATCACAGATGACCAATGGAAGAAGTGCTGAGGGGTCACCGGGGACATCTCACTTAACAGTCGTCATAAGTTATTACATTTTAAATTTCTCCACCGCGCTTATTAAACACCTGCCATGGCCCACAAAATTGATGCTTCCAAACCTCACAGCTGCTGGAAATGTATCGCCCCGCATGCTGGTTTCCTTCATCTGGCCTGGACCTGCCCTCTCTTACAGTCCTATTGGGCGGAGATACACAAAGTATTGGGGAAAATCATTGAGATCCCTCTAGTCCCCCTTCCTGAAATCGCCCTCCTGGGCTGCACAGTTCAGATTCCCAAGAAGACTAGGAGATTGGCATCCCTGGGGCTGCTGCTGGCGAAGAGGGAGGTAGCCATCCACTGGGGTAGGAAAACAGCCACCAAGTTACAAGACTGGTTGTGTAGCCTGGTGTATTTCAAAACTAATGCAGAGTTATATGCCAGCTTGATGCTGCCAACATCCCGTCCCAAAGACATATGGGGACCACTGTGAGCATACTTGGACACGGCCAGGCTGGCCTCTGCCTCACAAATTAACGATGGCATAGTGCCAGAGGGAGTGGGCTGAGAGACAGGTGCCGCACACTGCCACACAACACGACATGGCGTAAGTTTGCGGTGAGGTTACGACCCAGTATATCCACAGGAAAGCGACTGTTTAAACTTTGTAGGATGGTGTGGGGAGGGTGGGCAGGGGTGAGGGAGGGGTGTTATAATTTGGTTCCTATTGAGCATTGCCACTGTGTGAATCAATATTTTTTTCTTGCCATCTATGTAGCATGCACTGTCGGGTACAATTTGTTCCTTTTTTAAGTGTGCGATACCTATATGTAATTCAATGTGAATTGCTTTCTTTATTTGGGAAAAATAGTGTTAAAAAAATAAAAATAAAATAAAAGAACAGCTGTCTAACACTCAACTCAGAGAAAACAGAAGTCCTTTTCGTTGGCTCCACCCCCTCCGCATGGGATGACTCCTGGTGGCCCTGCACTCGGAAATCCCCCCACCCCGGTGACCATGCAACAAAACTCGGAATCGTACTAGATCAATCGCTCACAATGAACCGCCAGATCAACGCTTTGTCATCGACCTGCTTCAACACCCTCCGCATGCTTCGAAAAACATTTAGAGGGATCCCACCTGAATCCAGAAAAACGATCATGCATGCTCTCATCAGTAGCAGACTGGACTACAACAAAGCTGTCTATACCAGAATCAGCAAGAAACTCCTCTGCAGACAACAGACCATCCAGGACACCGCAGCCAGAATGACCCTCGACATCACCCACCGCAGCCTCATCAACCAACACTTCCATGATCTCCACTGGCTTCCAGTAGAAAGAAGAATAACATTCAAACTCCTCACCCACGCATACACGGCCCCTCCCAACACCAACCAACATTCCTGAGAAAACCGCCACTCCTTCCACGCACTCAAAAGACACCTCCGATCATCCGCTCTGGCCACCGTTACATGCATCTACAAGACCAGAATGGAAGTAACATTCTTCCCCTACCTCACAGCCAAGGCCTGGACTGACCTCCCCCTCCACCTCTGACAAACCCCCACACTGCCCCAGTTCAGGAAGGACCTCAAGACCAGGCTCTTCGGAGGACCCCAGTACTCAAAAGAGATGCCGTGCCCCCACCTAGCGGCTGGAGACCCTCGTGGGTGAGTAGTTGCACTTTACCAACCCTGATTAATTGATTGAACATAATGTAGTCTTTATTTGTGTAAAGCGTTTTGTATTTTACCCTTTGTTAATTAACTGGAGGCCAAACAACTTAATAAATAAGGGAAGTAAATGATCTGACACTTTGGAAAGTTGGGCAGAAAACAGTTTTATTACTAAATCCACTGAGAGAAATTGCACGTGCCAGAAGCCACTTAAAAATTATATTTGCATATTATTTCTTACTTTCTTTCATCATTTTCGAATTAATCTGCACGACTTATAACGTTGTGTATGTTGCTGGCAAGTAGCACACATTATCTAGAAGGACTGACTTAGATACAAGACTAACTGAACTAGTTGATGTGCTGTGGCTGATGGTAACTGGTCTAGAGCCCATGGTCTCTACTTTTTATTGTACTTTTTTGCACACGTCTGGAAAAATGACACAAACTGAGAAAAGTTAAAGTAACAGCACTGTAAAAGTGTGCTTGACTACGCAGAAACAGTAGGATTAATCAAATAGTAAATATTTACTAACCTATTACTTAATATACTTAACAAAGATGTCATGAAAATTAATGATGAAACTTAGCATTTAAATTAACTTTATTGTAGTGTATAACAAACTCGACATTGGTTCAATTCATGCATGTAATGTGGTTTATGAATGAAAATTTCAGTAGATGTGCCTAACATTAGAAAGATCTTTCAAACAAAGAAACAATTTTATTTTAAGGATTTTTAGAATTAGTTTACATGTTGCTACTTTGTGAAATTGTGGTAGTAGGCCACAATGAGATTTGAAAATTTCTGTGTAAGAATCACAGACAACCGTACAAAATGGTCATATGATATGTTTCATTTATTTCATTATGCTTCTACTTAATTCGGAGTTTATTTTACTAAATAAGAAATGTTAACTTTAAAAGGCATTTAAATTGATTTTCTCCTTAGGCTGCATTATTTCATATCCTGAAGTATGGCTTTTGATACATTTCCTCAAATTTTGCTTTATTTGTTGTTGTTCATGCAATATTCTTTAAGTGACAAGAGTCTTTCTTGCAGCATTTCTTTGGGTATGAACTTTGGGAACGTGACCTATGGACTATATCCATGGAGAGCAACAAAGTAAACTTACCTGTGAGGACAGAATGCACAGTCTCTTCTAATGATGAACCTGGGAAAGTGTGCTGGAGTATCAATTTGTTCCTGGAGACTGAAGAATGGTCACAAGATGATCAAACCATCATAGGGTGACTATTGATATCACCACGGACAATTTGAACTATAAAAGTGCCTTTTCTAAGAGGAGGGAGCCCTGGCTTCTTCATTCCCCCTCTCCTCAATTGTGGACTGCCTGCGGGTCTTTCTCTATCATCCCCCTTGCCTTTTTGCTCTTGCTGATGAACCTGCCTGCTGGACCATTTGGACAGTTTGGTGAGATACCAGACTTGGAATTTCCCGATTTATGCCCCATTCCCCTTGCCCATGCCAATGGATCTTCAATACATATTTGACCATGCTCAAATTGCCCTTTAAAGCCTGGGTTGACAGTGTAGCTGTCTGAAAGACATATTGTTTCCAATTTTTCAAAGTATACCTAGAGTGGGTTTTGACTCCAACCAGAGGAGTACTAGACTGTCATCTCATAATGTTGGCTATTTGGTCTATCAATCTGCCTTCCAGGAACTATATCCTTTGGACTACCATGAAAAAGCATTTTGGATCCGAACACAAGTCCCAATTATCAGGCTATATGCATTCCTTACAGAAAGCAATCCTTATTTGCTACTTTTTTCCTCAGCATTTGATTAGATTTTAATGTGATAACCCGCATTTGTGGAGGCAACACATATCAAAAGAAGTTGCAAGTGCCTGTGCTTAAATGGGCTGGCACATTAAAATCAGACCTGTTGGCTTTGCCAATGTATTTTATCACAAGTCTTTGCTCCATTTTGACATTATGCTCACTACAAGACCTTAATTGCCTATTTGTTATTTATTTGATAAATCAATTTGTATTGGTAAGCAATTGATGCAAACTACTATAATTCTATTATTCTGTAAATTGCAGCACAAATCAAAACACTTACACCAGGTACGAAGGTAAATGCCAGTGGTGGGAGTAATTGCAATGTCTTGGTTAATGGGTCAAGATAAATGCTATACACTTGTCTCATAACCAGGGCATAGCGCAGTCCTCTGCAACCCCAGTGGTGTGTGGCCCCCTCATTCAGCCTGAGGCCGATTAATATCTATGAGATTTGGAAGACTCTAGTTCTCATCACCACATTCTTCATGGAGGGCATGATTTTGCATTACACTATTGGTCGCACTGGGATTAGCTACCATTTAATGTGGTGATTAAGCACGGAGATACAGTAACACTCTCTCTGCAATGCATGCAGTAGTATAATCATGAATTATTCACTGCACCCCCATGCTTCAGCGCTCCTCTTGTCATCTGTGCCTCACCTAACATGAACTTTTGTATTTCCAACTGAAGATGGTATTTACATCATCACAAGGTGTGTCAGAGAAACAGTTTGCCCATAGTTTGATAATTTTTACATCCATATTAATAGGCTGAATGGTCTATAGATTTTTTTTTACCTTTTGGAAGTCTGTATTTTAAGCAGTAATTTACAAAGAGCCAAATAACTTCAGTTGGCTTTACTAATATTTTGTTATCACAGTTTTAAGACCAGAAAAAATGCATTTGTTCTGTGTGGGGAGTGATTTCTAGATGTAATTGTGTTCTTTTGGGCCTTCTTTAGCTTAAATATACCATGCATAGTGGCTTCCCTTGCATGTTACTGCCCTGAATTATTTTTGCTGGTGATGGAATGGACATATCCTATCAGTTTCCAAGCCTCATCATCTCTGAACCACTATAAGGCGTAAAATGTTGCTTTAATCCAGCATGTACAGCCTTGTCTCCTTCATTTGAATTTTAGATTATTGGGCCTGTCGTGCAAAAAGATTAGTTCCTTTTAGTTTATTTTTAATTTCACAATTTTGTTTCAACTTGGCCTTGTGTGGCATTTAGCATCTCATCATTTAGCGGCAGCTCCTCCACTAAGACAAAGGAGCGTCTCCCCACTGCTTCGGACCAAAATAAAATTATAAAAACAGGAAGTTATTAGCATTTTATTTTTCTCTATGGAGCCAGGTTGGGTGGGTAGGGGCTGGGCTTTTGTCACAGCACAGGAGGAGGAGTGGTATATGCACCTTAAGTGCGCATGACAATTTGGCCGGCCGTCTTGGGCCAGCCTGACAGTCAGGCGCACTCAGCATGTTCTCCACTGGGCTGTAATGTACAGCCTGGGTGGAGATCATGCACAGGATCGCAGTCCCCATCTGACTGCCGAACCAGGGCACTCAGACCAATCACAATGCTGCTGTCATGGTGACAGCAGAGTCGTGATTGGCTCAGGGGAGTCTGTGTGCTTCCTGCTTTCGGAAGCGAGGAAGAGCAGAGGACAACGAGGAGTGTGTGGCGTGAACAGGTAAGTATTCTTTACTTTTTTTTTCATCCCCCGCAACCCCAGTTCCCCAGCAGCCACCACTGCCATCATCAATCATTATAAGTTCTTTCCAGCTGATCAGTTTCATCTTTTCGATCAGGTCGATTAACACTGTGGAACCCCACTGTTGTACTTTAGAGGAAATTATACATCTACCGCTTTTTCAAAGAACTATGCTGACTTGTTGCTGAGTGTAGTTGCATGCTTGTTACTTCTGTCTTGCATGTATGGCTCAATTATGCTGCAAGGAAAGGCATGTCATGTGAACATATCAATGGCTTTTTAAGATAGGTGGTGATGGAAATGTGTAATCCAGTACTTTAGAAAATTACAGGTATAAGATTTAAAAAAATAAAAAAAATCAAACGTTACTGTGGCAGCAATGGTGGCCAAGAGGAATATTGCCAGGGCATGTTGGACTGCCCTTCCCCTGACGATAGGTCAAGGGAAAACAGATCTTGATGTTGTTGTGCAGCAGAAAAGACAATATAAGAGAGCATTCGCTGCCCCAAAAAGTGGGAAAAAGTGTGGAATCAATTGGGAACATTCAGGAATCCGAGAGGGAGGGAAGATAGGCCATTAAGGTGGGAGGGGGTTAGTCGTCCTGGGATATTCGGGAAGGAGAGTTCAGATCCGTTATGACTGCTGCAACAAAGGATCATAGACTATGATGTAAAGGTGAATGTATTTGTACTTCCGGACATTTGTTAAAGTAATACTGTACACTGCAACTGATGTATGTTTAAGAAAAAGATTTTGTTTTAAATCAAACCTTAATTATGCACAGATACAGTTCGATGTGCTATTCACCAACATTTGATATTTTGCACATCAGGGCCCTTGTTACATATAGTGTTCACTTTATTTGTTTGCAGCATGGCACACCTTTAAAGTTGGTGCACCAGGGAGCGTGGCCAAGTTGGCGGCAAGATAAGATGCGTTGTTCCGTCTCTCCCATCGGCGGCCCAGCAAAGCATCGGCTTTTCGCCATCTATAGCAACTGGACCCTCTACAATCAGTGTCCCGGAGCTGTGAGGGGTGCGGGGACCGGCGAGGCGGCCAGCAGCTAGCGGGACAGCAGTCAGCAATATCCAAGCAACGGAGATGCCGCACCCTGGACTGTCGGGGTTGCGGCCTGATGGTACTGCTGCAGAGACCGGGAGATCAAGGCTCGGGTGCGGCCTGACTCGCCTGAGTGAGACGGCAGTGACTGGTGCGGGGCAGACCCGGTAACAGCAGAAGAGCAGAGACCGGACTGGGCGCGCCCCAGGCTGGGGCTGCCACCCACGGGACGCACCCATCATACCGGAGTGAGGACTTGCAGCAGACCAGCGCTCTGGAAACCGACCGGCCCCTGAGCACACATCCGGAGACCTTCGCACCCAGCTGCAGGATGGGCAGGTGAGCGGCCACGGGGGAAACTCGCAGTACACGATCGGCATTGGGAAAGCGCGAAGAGCGGAGGGGGTCGCGCCGACTCTGCAAAGCGGTCAGGGAAGCCCGGGGTGCTACTGCGGCCAACCCGGCTGGGACCTGTCCTCCGATCTGGCTCCAGCACAGGGAATTTTGTGAGAGACGCCTCCACTCCCAAACGCAGGTGTTCCTCCCGGAGGGCCTCAGGGGACTACTTCCGCCATCTTGGAGAGTGGACTCACGGCAGACGGCCATGGGGGGGTCTGTCTGGGCCCCAGGCCAGCACACTACAGCCTTTCCACGCTATATGGGGTTGTGAGGACCCGGAAGGGTAATACGCGGTGCACGACCGGCACCGGGAGGGTGAGCCTGGGGGAGAAATCTGACCTCCCCCGGGGAGCTTGGAGAGCAGGCACCATATGCACGACCCCAGGCGTGACCCCCTCATCGGCCCAGGCACAGTGAATTGGGTGCAACAACCCAGCACCTTGCAGTGACAGGCTCTACACCGGTTTCCGACAGCCCTCGGGCAGAGGGACATCAGTGCAACACTGCGCCCGGTGGTCTCCTGGTGCCTTATACTGGACTTTCTAGGTCCCCTCGGGAACAGGCCCGCCACACCCCGACACGAGCAGAAATACAACAGACCGCTGTACCCACAGTGGGACGTCACGAGAAGTCACACCGTGCTCACACCACGATCCAGGACCTGGGACAGGACCCCGCTCGACCTACCCTGGTACGACAAGGCCTCCGGTACGGGGAGGCAGCATGTCCTCCACCCGCGGGAGAAAAGACAAAACATTGAAGGATTTATGCGCACGCTCCCAGAGTGGGGGCCAGGCGGGTGCTGCAGCGCCAGGCAACGATTCTTTCTGACAGATGGGCGGCGACGGAGAGGAACCAGTAACTAGGGCCTTCCTGGAGTCCCTGTTCATGGCATTGCGGGACGATCTGCAGACACTCATATGCGACCCCACAGCTGAAATATTAAAGATGTCCGCAGAGACATGGACAGCATTGACGAGAGGGTCGCCGCATTGGAAGACAAAGGCGATGAGAGGGATACGGAGATGACAGCCCTCCAACAAGAGGTTATCCAAATCCACGATCAGCAGGTGGACCTGCAGACAATCCTTGAAGACCTAGAGAACTGCGCCTGCCGCCACAACATTAGAATCCGTGGGGTGAGTGCCAACGGAGAGGTTGGCGACATTTTCAAATATGTCAGATAACTTTTTAATTACATCCTAGGTAAACTCCCTGACGCAGAACTCAAATTTGACAGAACGCTCAGGGTGGGTCTGCCAGGCTTCGATAAGTCCCCGCCGGCAGACATATTGGTCTGTGTCCAGGACTTCTGTACCAAGGAAGACATCCTCCGAAAGGCCAGATTGAGACACCCGATCACGTTTCGGGACCAACACCCCATCCTGTACCAAGACCTAGCGGCACTCACCCTGCAAAAGCGGAGGACCTTCTGACCCATCACCTCATATTTACGCCAACGTAACATTTCCTATAGTTGGGGGCACCCATTTCGGCTCATCTTCCGCTTGGAAGGCAAACTTTATCAACTCCGCTCACTCTCGGAGGCTAGTCGCCTGTTAGGAGTAGATATCCCGGATGAAAAAGATAGCAAAGGCAGCCCCGCTCGCGAACAGGAGTATGCACAACTGCGATAGAGACAGCAAGGACGTCGGCGCCAACCCAAGCGACCAGATCCCGCGGTAATCTCGCAGGGACAGAGAGCAGCTCTGGATGCCCTACCCAAAGCTCTGGCAAAAACACAGCCCGCATGACAGACGCATGATCCAATTACTTTTTCCCACTACTAACATTGTCGATGGGTGGCTGGAGGGGGGACGGAGAGACGTCCTTGGCCACGACACGACCCTCATGAAGACCTTCAACCGATCATCTATGGATGATGGACTTAACTACAACTTAAAAAAAAATCCTTCTTGAATGCTCCTTATGTGGATAGTTCTTACATGGATATTTGTTTGGGGTTATTTTTTCTGGGTTTTGGGATCCCTCGTCCACCTTTTCTTGGTACTCAAATGACTACACAGCGGGAGCACCCCTCGGCTATCGATGCACCTTCCCTACGACCTCAGGGGCTATTTTCGTCCCTTGTTACCGCTCCTTACTGACTTACTACCAGGTAGATGCCCCCTACTTCTCATATAATCCTCACCTTGAACATGTGGGGACTTAATAACCCCGTTAAACGCAAAGCGGTCCTGTCCTGCCTTGAGAATGCCAAAGCTGACATATGCCTTTTACAGGAGACGCATCTCTTGTCAAAGGACTGCCACTGTCTATGATTCTGCATGTTTCCGACTCAGATGTTCTCCTCTGGCCCTGCCAAATCTGCTGGCGTGGCCATCTTCAGGGCTGGACTGGCCGTAGCAGGCGCCGGGCATTTCCCTGGTGGGCCGCTAGGGTGGGGGCCGATTTTGTTACAGGGCCGTTTTTGCAGCATAGCTGCATAATCGGCCCCTGTAACAAAATTGGCCGAAACCAGCCCTGGCAAACAGCTCGGCCGCTCCCAGGGGGGCCGACTGAGTTCTTTGCCAGGGCTGGTTTTGGTTCGCAGTCTGGCCCTGGCCATCTTAGTCTCCCACACGTTTCAGGCGAAGGTCCTTCTGCAAGAGGCCGGAATTAAGGGGCGTCTCATCACCTACCGCTTTACCCTGGGTGGCCTGACTTTTACCATTGGGTCGGTATATGCCCCTAATGAGTAGCAGGAGAAGTTTTTACATGAAGCGCTCACAGAGGCTACAGTGACGACGGAACGCAGGATCTTGCTGGGGGTGACTTGAACTTGGTCTTTGATAATATCATGGATAGATCATGACAGCGCACAAGTCAGAAGGGCGCAATCTCTGCGGCAGGCCTAGCGCGGCTGCGTTACTTAGGCTTCAAAGATTTCTGGCGCTGCTTCCGTTCCCAGAACCGCGAGTATTCCTATTACTCAAGTGCGCACAAAACGTACGCTAGGCTTGATTACCTCCTAGGTTCATCGCCTACTGGCATGTAGATAGTTGTTGCCTCTCTATCTGATCATGCCCCAGTAATTGCTACCTTTACGCTTCCTCCTTTGCAGCGACCTGCCCGTCAGTGGTGCCTTCGCGACACCCTCTTACACCACGCAGCTGTTGTCGAACAGATCCAACGCGCCATCAAGGACTATCTCCCACACAATGATAATCACGATACCTCCCTCTCTTCACAGTGGGCAGCACTCAAAGAGGTCATACACGGGGAATTTGTGGCCATTTCTACAGCAGATATTGCGGAACGTAGGCGTAAGAGAAATGATCTCACTCAGAGAACAAGGGAGTTAGAACAGATGCACCAACGAACAGGGGCACCTAGGGTGTGGGAAGCTGAGGGCTATGCGATAGCAACTTGCAGCACTAGACCAGGATAGAGCTGAATGCGCTGCTCTCCGGTTGTGAATGTTTAAAAGTGTAGATATATAGGAAACTTATTCAAATAAAACAAAAATATTTTAAACAAACTGACAAAGACAAATATAAGTGACTGTGCATTATGTAGTCATTGTACCCAAAGATAACCTTAGAAACAATTTTGTGATTTCTCTGTTTTTATTGTCTTATTTTATCAAATTTCTTCTTTTTATGTACATATCTACAGAATATACAAACTGTCAATTCTTGTCTCTTACAATGCTATCTCTTATACAGACTATTACTCTCATGAATACTGAGTCATTATTCTTTAGACATATTCATTCTGTTTAATCTTGGCCAAAGAAAAAACCTTTTTTGATTTGGCTCTATTTAATTAAGTTGATAGATTACTTTACACTTGATATCAACAAAAATGTTCATTGAAAACATGGCTTTATTGAATCTACGCGCGTTTCGGCGTTCAGCCTTCATCAGGTGGCCATGATTCTTTAACTCCTAAGATATAATAAGAAGAGACAAACTCTGGTCATTTATATACAATAACTAACTAAGATGCACAGTTAACAAATAAAACAAATCAAAGGCACATAATTCTATTCATTATACATTGTTAACACATTTATCCCAATTATTTACACTTCAAATCTGCAATTCGTGGTGTCTCAAACCAGCATAAGTGGAATGCAAATCCCTGAGTATGTGGGGGGAGAGGGAAGGGGGGGGGAAAGAGGGGGGAAAGGAAAAAGGAGGGGAGAAAAGGGATTATCGTTTTAATGAGGGAAAGCCAGAGCGCCCTAGAGGATACGGGCCCACGAATCTAACAGTTATTAAGCCACTCTTCCGATAAAGGCCCACTTGGGTTAAAGTAACCTACTACCCCCTAGTTACTCGTGTAGTATATATTTATAGCTAAGTTAAGGAAAACATACCTTATAGCTGTTGCTATAATGTTGATCGTGTGTAACAATATACTCAGGCGTGTAGCGCGCACTTAATCATCTGCTATTTGGCGCGGGTTGACGAAGATCTAATCTGCATCTAAGTAGGTAGAGAATGGGCCAATCGGGTGCAAGTCTATTGGCTTTATATGTGACCATATAAGCTCAGTGTGTAGGTTATCCAGTACGCCATATTTTGGTCAAACAAATACACTCCGATAAATTTAAATGAACCAGAAAGAAAAACGGATCACCTAACGTACCGTAGTTTCGCAGGCTCCTGAATCTGGTTATGGTTGACTCTGTGTCTTCGACTATTCTAAACTAGTTTCTAGGAATGAGCGAAGAATCACAAGGGGTGACGTGAGGGGTTACGTATAGCTGATAGCCCAGGCACATATGGACCCCGATCTCAGGACGTAACTGAAAAAAGAACCAAATGAAACCAGTTGCGTTCGAAATGTCTGAAAAATGTTAAAGACCGTGCCAACAGCTACCTGTAGATGCAAGTGCAATAAATATATTTGTACTTACTAATAACTGCTGTGGTTGCATAAAGCTGTGGGATCGAAGTGCTTACGCGGCGCTTCTTCTGAAAGTTGCCATTGGTGGGCTGGAGTACCACGTCACAATCTACAAAGCGGAGCATGAATTAGGGGTAAGTTGCTGGTCATAAAGTGTTCCGGTATTACACTTATTTGTAATTCACATGTCCCGTTTCAGCCCTCAATGAATATGAGTGCTCTGTTTTAATAGCTGTCTGGGTTAACCATGACCGAGGGAAAAAGCTCAATCTAAACTGCGCGTTCAGTGGGAGCCGACTCACCTAATTTTGTCAATGCTCGAACGAACTCGTAACTGCTGTGTGCGCTTCCGTCATGAAGGTGGAAAGGAGCCGTTTACCTGGGCCTGAATATAACCTGCAAGCTCATCAATGATAGGTTAAGTAACCTAAATGACGTCCGCGGTAGCCAATGGCCACTACCTATCGAGAGCTACCGTAGCCAATATTTTTAAATAAGCAACCCGTTTCACGTAAACATCATGTTTTTGCCACCCCGCCCAAGTCGGGGGAGTTCTATCAGTGCAGAGACACAGGTATGCCCCCAATCACAGACTGATAAGTACCACAGATGACGTGGATAAAATCGGTCAAAACTGCAAAACACCGAGTGTTGTATTGGTGTTCAAAAATCATGGACGTAACAATGCCCTAGATATACATATCGCTTCCGTTTGAGAAACATTGTAACAGAGCTAAGATGAAGGCGCACTGTTACGGGTTTAGCCTTTGTGGTGCAAATACTTGAAATATAAAACCAGAACTGATAGATAATAATTGCTAGTGAAATATTGACAACGCAGCTCATATAATCATCTTAGGGTTTTTTTTTTTTCTTTTTTCACTCTCAATTATTAAAACGGATAGCCTGACTCCATGGAATTTCGTTGTTTAGGCCTCTTTTGTATGTGTCAAGGGAAAATATCAAAAAGACCTCTCTCCTTTTGCGGATTTCTGTTCCTTCTGTTCCATTGATATTAATCTTTTCTAGAATCAGCCAGCGTATGTCTTCTGTCGTATGGTTAAGTTCCACGTAGTACTGAACCAATGGTGCTTGTAGCTTTTTTGTTCTGATTGCTGATCTATGCTCTGTTAGGCGTGTTGTCATTGATCTTGAGGTCTCACCTACATATGTTTTATTGCAGGGACATACAATTGCATAGATGATATTTGTTGTTTTGCAATTGGTTAGACTTTGTAGGTTTACAATAACCCCATTAATAGAGTATTGTTTGACCTCTAAAGCGAATGCGCAGGCTATACATGTCATGCATTTGAAGTTCCCTTTCAACATAGGCAATCCATGTATAGTGGTTTGCATCATGACCGATGGAGTTTGTTGCAGCCGAGATCTTGTTACGAGGTCCTTGAGGTTTTTGTTTTTACGATATGCAAAAATCGGTTTAGCCCAATGATCTGGTTTGTCTCTCGTGGCATTTAAAATATGCCAATTTGAATTTACGATCTGGCATATGGTATTATTCATGGTTGAATGTCGTGTGATATATACCAGCCGATCGTGTTGTTTGCGGGTTTTGTCACTGAGCAGCTATTGGCGATCATAAAACCGTGCTCTCTTGTAGGATTCCCGGACTAACCTTTTTGGATATCCTCTAGCTTTGAATTTAGCTTTCATGATTTCCGGTTGTGACATTCTTATTATACTGGAGGGGATAGGTGTGGTCGCCTTCTCGCCCGTAAACTTCGGGAGGCCAGGCAGAGACAGGGGGTCTCATAGATTCGTCGAGGGGACGGTAGGCGAGAATCGGAGGATTCCGAAATGCTGAGGCCTTCCGGGATTTTTATGCCCATCTATGTACAAGCCTATCACTGAACAACGCTGACAGCACCGACTACCTCGTGGAGACCAATTTACCTACCCTGACCAAAGCTCAGGCAGACCAATTAAAGAGAGAAATACGAATAGAAGAGGTTACTGCAGCCATTTCGCGCCTTAAACCAGCAAAGGCCCCAGGGCCTGATGGCTACTCTGCTGCTTTAATAAAACGTTTTGCGCGCTGGTGGCTCCTATCCTGACCGGTCTCTTTAACTCCTTTGGCAAGCCAGGAGCGATCCCGGAAGAAATGTTTGAAGCCTCCATAGTGGTCTTTCCGAAGCCGGGCGAGACAGAACTCCCTGCGGAGCTTATCATCCCATATCTATCCTTAACAATGATATTAAACTATATACTGGAATCTTAGCTGCTCGCCTTGCCCCCTACATGCCAGGGCTCATTGACCCGGACCAGGCTGCTTTTATACCCCAGCGCCAAACGAGCAACAAAACTAAACAGGCTCTCCACCTCATCGAGAAGGCCACCTGGACTCAGGGGGAGTACATGTTGCTTACCATTGACGCTGAGAAGGCCTTTGATAGGGTCCATTGGCCATACTTGGAACAGGTGCTCACGCATGCGGGGATGGGAGATAAACTCCGAACACACATCCTAAACTGGTATTGCTTCCCCACAGCCATGGTCCGGGTGAACGGCCACACGTCGTCCCGCTTTCCTATAGGAAGAGGTACCAGGCAGAGGTGTCCCCTGTCGCCCCTCCTCTTTGCGCTCTATATGGCGCCTCTGGCCCACCGCTTCTGGTATAACCCGGTGATAACAGGGAACAAATGCGGGGAGGGTACCCATACAATTAGTCTATATGCAGATGACGTCCTGATTTTACTATCAAATCCGGTTCCTGCGCTACGAGCCTGCTTTCTGGAACTAGAAACCTTTGCGCAGGCTTCGGGGTTCAAGGTTATGGATAAATCTGTAGCGCTCGACCTCTCCCTGTCACCCCCACCCGGGCATGTTTGCAAGACCAGCACCGTATCCAGTGGGCGTCGGACACAGTTTCTTACCTAGGGATCCAGTTAGCTCCTTCTATCCCAGCCATAGCTACCTTTAATTATACTCCGCTGCGATTGAGAATTCGCAAGCAGCTAGGTCAATGGAAACATTACCCGCTCTCCTGGCTCGGCTGGGTAGCAGCCACTAAAATGACTATGCTACCCCAGATCTTATATCTGTTCCAGACCCTGCCCCTTCGCCCTCCCCCAGGTTGGATCCAACAAACCTAATCCGACCTTGCGCAATTCATATGGAACGGCTCCAAACAACGGATGAAGCATGCTCTAGCGGTCCTCCCACCGGAGGAAGGCAGCCTTGGTGTCCCCGACCTCGAACTCTATTTCCAGGTGACACAATTAAGTCACTGGGTTGAATGGAACCGGCTGAAATCGGAGAAACATTGGCTATTCCAAGACCAAATAGTTGCAGCTACACCCCTCAAGAAGGTTCCCTTCCTTCGGAGGGCGCATAGACTGCCCAATCTCTACATGTCTTACATTACTCGAGTCACCTTAGAGGCCTGGGACTGCACTAACATTAAACATAACCTGACCACCTTCCCCTCCCCACTCACCCCACTATTCGATAACCCCGACTTTCAGCCGCGCATGGGTGAAGCAGCCTTTGTCTGGTGGCGATCCTCGTAGTGCCGATCCCTGGGCCATCTTTTTGATGTTGACGGGATCATACTATTCCAGCAGGTCTCATAGGAATATGGGATCCCTGAAACTGAACAACTATGATGCCTCCAGATTCGCCACTGGGCACTGCACCCCCAAATTAAGCTGCATGCCCTCAGACACATCTCCACATAAGAGAAATGGCTTCTTACTCGCACATCAGATAAACTCATCTCTGGTCTGTATAAAATGCTACTAGCCAGAAACACACATATGTACAGCGCCAGCCCTGCACGATTGGAGCGGAACCTGGGTAGGTCACTTAGCAATAAGGAATGGGAAGGGGTGTACTACATGGCCTGCCTCTCTGCCTACCACATGGGACTGACCGAAACACTAACCAAACTAGCTACCTATTGGTACTCCACCCCTGAGCGCCTCCACCGCGCGGACCCTAGACAGAGCGCTGACTGCTGGCAGGGTTGTGGGAACGTAGGCACCTGGGTACACCTCCTTTGGGACTGCGAACACATACAAGCGTACTGGACTCAGGTTCTTGACGAGGTGGATGAACACCTAGACACACAATTGCCACGGTTTCCTGCATACATACTGCTAGGTCTCCCGAACCCCTTGACGTACCCTCTTAGGTCCCGCAGAGGCAACTTGATTGCAATTGCCTTAGGCTCAGTGGTTCAAAACATACTAACACATTGGTGCAACTCTCAGACTCCTACGTTCACGGCCTGGTTATATCAATTGTGGCACATTCTATGGATGGAGAAGATGACTCTCACGCTAGCCGGGAAAGGCTCCACATTCAGAGAGCTCTGGCAGCCATTCTTGTCTCTTCTGGCCTCCGAATTTCGAGAAGTTACCGGCCGCAGATACTTGCGCCTCCTACGACTCCCCTATCAGCAACCGAAAGAGATCTAAAGCCCCTACTCACGTACTGAGACCCAGATGCCCCCACATTTTGTTTTATCCCAGTGGACGAGGGAAGGGGGTGAGGGGGATGGGGTGTTTAGAATAAGTTTCATTTCATGTTCAGGCATTCTATTCATATGCTCTGACTTCTTGGCTCTAGTATTTCAGCCACTTTGGGCCGATGCTGTCCTTGCTATGCTATATATCTTGAGCTGCCAGACATGTTGTTTGTTGATAAATTTCAATAAACAGATTTAAACCATAAAGTTGGTGCACCAGATGTAAACAGGGCTAGTGTGGCTATTCCAATTAATGGGCTGCCTATAGGGAAGCCGCACATTTGTGCTGCCCCAGGGCAGTGCATTCGGTGGAATATGGAGTGGCAGCTTCAAAGACGCTCTGTTTCTCTGTGCAGGTAGCAACCCCCCAGCACTTTTAAAAATAAGTTTGAGATCCCCTGCAGGTGGGTGCAGTGAGTAACTACACCCGCCTGCAGCGGAATGTCTAGGGGTTCCATGCAACCGCCTTTCCAAATCCAGAGGGCTTCCCTCAGGAGGCCCACTGACAATGCACCACCTTTTTGTTGCACACTTTCAGTGTGCTTCCTAAGGACATGTTTGCCTGTGCACCCATGTCCCTAATACAGTGCGGGCTCAGAGGCAAAGTGATTCCCTTATTTGAATGAGTACATTTCCCACATGCAAATGAGGGAACACCCTCTGAAGATAGCTCTGGCGGTACATGTGCACCAGCGCTATCAGTATGATGGAAGGGGCTACATAAGCATCTGCAGCCCCTTCTCTAATACCATAGTGCCACGAGGGCCTAAAGCAGGCACACTCACCCGTTGCCCCCCCCAGACTATGTTATAATACCACAGTTATGTTTTGAAATATGCCTCCTTCCTGAAGCTCAATGTTTGCTTTATTTTGTGTTAACAACGTGAGACCTCTTAAAGCACTTCCTTCCAAAAAGAAATAGACCTGCAAAACAGTATTATGAACATGGCCACTAGAATTATGTAGCACAAAATGACCAAATTTATAGACAGCGTTGACTAAATTATGCAGCAAGAAAAGACAAATTATGTGGCATAATGAGACCTATTTTGTGATAGTATTACTTCATTATTTTGTCATTCTTACACTTGGTAACACTGCACTGGCGTAACGAAATTTGTGGGGGCCTCCCAGGGCTCAATCAGATGCTCTGCAGCCAGAGTGCTGTGCTGAGGGGGCCCCCTAGAGCTTGGGGGATCCCCCACACTGCGGGGGTTGCGGGGGCCTGTGTTACGCCCCTGTAACACTGTCTAACAACAGAGTTCACCTTAAGTACCAATGAAACACCCAAATACAGCTATAATCCACTGAGGGATAACTAGGAAACCTTTGCGCAAAGCCTTCTGTTGTGCAGGAACCCCAGTCAACCCTTTTTTTAATCTTTTGATCATTTTGAGCTAGGAAGATTACTTTTTTTTTTTTTTTGTTAAAACCTGCAGATTATTCGGCAGATGATGGATTATGTGGCAAAGGCGTCAAATTCCTAATTATGTGAAAATCGCCGCAGATTCGCCAAATTCCAGTGGCCCTGGTTATATATTACAGTTGTATTTTGTAGGTATCTTCTGCGAGTCATTTTACAATTCAAAACAGCAGACCTGAAAATAGATTCGTTAGACTCTTGCTTCTCGGTGGCCTGGTCAAATAGCTGCTGATCTGAGAGCCCTGCAGGAGAATGTTAATCGAATTGTCATCAGCTATAACACAATTCTGAATAGGTGGAAATGAGCAGGCTAAAGGTAACAAGTTAAGATTGCATCGTGCGCGGAGCTGCATTATATTTCATATGCAACATTTTTGTAACTTTCAATCCTTTGGAGCAGATGAAGCTTTTATTTTGAAACATGCAGATTGTGCACAGGGCCAGACTGGAACTGAAAGCATCCCTAGCAAATTTCTTCGGACCAGCCCCCATCTGGCGCGCACTATTAGGGGTGTTTGGGGGGTTCTCCCCCCATGACAATTTTGGAAAAAGTAAGCCCAAAACGGTGCATTTTACAGCACATTTTTCATTACATATTAATTTGTATTAACTTTCAAAGCACAGTAAATAGTAGACGATTGACCTTAAAGAGCACCATGTCACCCTGTCATATGTACCCATAGACATTCTTACAGAGAGCACCAAAAATAGACACAGGAGTAGTGAATCAGAGAGCACAAAGTATAACTGAGACCACCCCCCATACGGTGTGTAGAGAGCAAACGCAGTGAGCGAGCCTGACGACTACTGAGGGGGGGGTTTGGTTTGCAGGTTCTCCCTCAAGAAAATGTTGGCGACAGAAAGGCCAAAACAATGCACTTTTCAATACATTGTTCATTACATATTTAATTGTATTAACTTTTAAAGCATAGTAAATGATGACCTTATGGTGCACCAGGATACCCAGTCATAGAGCACAGACATTCCTACAGAGATCACCCAAAAAATGAAATGTCGAGCATGGAACATGAATTTAAATATAACAGATTTATTCTTACTATAAAATAGTATAAAAATCTCAAAAACGCACTTAACCTCAAACAATTGTGCAATGGTTTAGAGGGAAAAATGTACAAGTCAAACAACACCCTTGGTCTTTTCCACCAAAAGTGCTATGCGTTTTAGGCTTTTTTTTAAGACTGTCTCAATGCCATAACTTCATAGCACAAGAACTACATTCTGATATTCTTTTTTGTGTTTTCAATAAATAAATTGTCACTCGCATTGTCACACATTAAGCACTGAAATGTCACACATGAGCACCCAGGCCAGTAAGGATGGAAATGTCACACATAAGCACCCAGTCCACTGAGGCCAGAAACTGTGGAAATGTCACACATAAGCACCCAGTCCACTGAGGCCAGAAACTGTGGAAATGTCACACATAAGCACCCAGGCCACTGAGGCCAGAAACTATGGAAATATCACACATAAGCACCCAGCCCAAAAAAGCATGGAAACGTCATACATAGGCAGCCAGAAAGCATGGAAATGTCACATATGTCACACAGGCCAGAAAGCATGAAAATGTAATACAAAGGCACCCAGGCCAGTGGCACTGGAACAATTTTCAGAGTGTGGGTGCTGCCATCAGTGTTCCATCACTGAAGTAATGGGATTGTGAAAAAATCAAGAATCACACAAAGAACAAGGGTAGCAAATGAGTCTCTCCTATTCCAGCGGAGATGGTGAGGGTGTGGTTCAGAGTGGAAAGGGTCAAAATTTCATCTCAGCACATGACATCCCTTCAGAACAGATCAGATACTTTGACAGATTCACCATCTGTGGGGGTGTAATGGAAGCTCAAGGCCCTTCTTTAGCAGATCTGAGCATTCCCACACACACCCATTCAGCACCACTATAAGCGAGATAACAGCATTTATCAAACAACACTGTAGATGCCACTCTACCTCACAGACAAATGTACATATAGCAAGCACAGCACTTGCAGTCTTAGCAAGATTAAGGACCAGAAACTGCAAGAATGAGAACCAAAAGACAGGCCTTCCGCATCATGCATTTTAGTTTAAAACAACACCTTTTTGAAGACCTGACAACAGGGCTTTAAGTGGGACGGGTCCTGCCAGTGCCCGGCAGTTCGGAAAAGCAGCTGCTGAGATGAGTCCCTATCGGTCTCTTCATTTTTGCCCTCAAGCCAGGTGAAAAACAATCTTAACTCTGCAGCAGTACCACCCTTCACTGACTTTGGTGTAACTTCAAAGAGACTCAGTATAGTTCTTTCACAGTATCATCATTTCAAAACTGAAGCATGTTCAATGTAATATACAATGAAGCAGTAGTTGCTGTGTTTTTCTTATGCAACTAACAACCATTGACAAAGCCAGTAGCCCTGGCTTGTTGTTGTAGGTATAATGCTATGTGTAACACTATATAGCTGGATACAATGGCAGAAACAGCAAAATACCAGTTGGGCGGCACACTATGCTAAGCACAGATTTGTTGCTTTTGTGTTTTTAAGCCACGTCCTTAATTACTTCGGCCACGCCACTTTGAGAGACCCCTTTTTTCATCCCACTTAAAGCCCTGCCTGACAGGCATCATAACTATGACTCTTTGCTTGTCCCTGAACCAGAGAGTGGCAGGAGATATTTCCTCCTCAATCCAGTCCCTCTAGCTGATATCTTGTACTTTTAAATGCAGTTATGTATTTTTGGAGCTATGTAATACTAAAAAATCCGATTTCGTATGTCAGAAGCACTTTCCATATTTACATCCCATATGTATAAAAATCAGTACCTCTCATACCTTCTAATATTCCCACCGTTCCAACTAGCATGATCCAACCCATGCAGTGTGGGTGCTTGCTGAGAAAATACAATTTTAACCACTGATGAAAAGGAATTTGTGGAACCACCAGCAACATCCTATATTTTCGAGATCTGCTGGGGACATGCACAGGCGTCATGCATTCAGCCTTGCAGCAAAACGCTTTCTAATGACTCCCATTTTCGTTTTCCGCTCCAGAAAAGACTGCATCAGGCCGGACTGAAAGAAACTAAAAGGCAAATCCTTGCCAGCTCCGAGGAAATGTCTCCTCTGGCGAAATTGCTGGGTGTTGTATTCCGAGTCCGAGCCATGTTAGCCAAACAAACTGAAAAACACGTGTGCTGGCCTCGTAATGCTCTTAGCTTGTGGTTAGCATGCAGGCCTGTTCCATGTGGCCATGGGACTCCACTCCTGGGGACACATTTCTAGTTGTTTGGTTTCATGGTAGCAGTCCAAGAAACCCAAAGACAATTCGTTTTTGAACCCGAACCGGTCAGGTTGATTTTCAGATTAATTGCAGGCAGGGTAAGTATGAAGGACAGACATTTCAGTCTCACCTTTCAGAACATTGAAAATGCAAAGTGGGGGCCACTCGGCCCTCACACCCACATGACGGTGCGGTGCCCCCCCTCCCCCGGCCTTTCGGTGTTGGGGGGTGTGTCGCGGGGCGATGACGCACGCGGCGCGCCTCCAACCCCGATAGGCTGATGCCTCCCCCGTGACCCAGAAGCAGCTTTTCAGCTTCCGGGGCAGGGGGGCGGGACGGCCGGGGGGCGGGCCCTGGGGGCCGTCATGCAGCCCGCGATATAAGGCGCGGGGAGCGAGCTGGGCGCCCTCTTGCCCTTGGCTCGCTCCCCGCATCTCCCGTGTGCCCCACGCTCGGGGCGTGATAATTTTTCCCCACCCACCATTCCAAAAAACAAGCTACTGAACGATGCTAGTCAGGGGTACTATGTAAGTTTGACGTAGGCCTTTTTTCCCATTTAAGTTAGGATTGGTGGTGGTTAGGTATGAATGTTGTCTGTACTTAGGCCTTTTTCCCGTTATACAGCTGTGATGATGTTGTTATTAAAGGGACAATATTGTGGGTACCTAGGCCTTTTTCCCGTTATATAGCTGTGATTATGTTGACATTAAAAAGGTAATATTGTGTGTACTTAGGCCTTTGTTCCCATTAGTAGAGCATGCTTTGTATTTATATCGTTTGGTTTTAGTTTAGTGTAGTTGTCCTTTAGCGAGTTCTTTTTCCCTAGGTTCATCGTCGTATTTATTAGGGGTGGTCAGGCGGTAAGGTCATGATCGGTGAGCAGCAATTTAAGGTCCTAAGGGGGGCGTCACCATCCACGGAGGGGGCGGCCCAGGGGGAGGGGCCACTGGTCCCTCCTAGAACTTCAGGGGCAGGAATATCCGCTAGCTGCTAAAAATGCGGGGGAGGGAGTCACGCTTTCCTTAGGCTGGTAGCCACCCCGCACATACATCATGACGTCAGCATATGACGCAGAGTTTAGGTCCCTCCTTGTTGGTTAAATGGAGTTCACGATGCCGACGGGGTAGGCGGTCCCCTGTCGCGCATGCGCACCTGTGGGTAAGGGCGTGGTTAGTAGGACTTGACACCGGTTAGCGACCTTGCCGTCCGGCCAGAAATGTTAGAATGCAAAATTCAGGCAGGATGTTAGATTTGGATAGGAAACACGCTGTATTAGACGTTTGTTAAGGTTAGCCTTTGAAACTTGTCTACAATACTGTAAATCTAATGTCATGAATTTTGCTTATTCTTACATAATCAATGTAATGTTGATATTCATCCTTTTATTGTTTTGTATAATAAATACGGCCGGGGGGTCCCTGACCCCCTGCCTTCCAAAGACAATTTGCTTATGTCAATCCTTCAAGGTGGTGTGGAAAGCTGGGAGGGGAGGGTAGCCAGTCACGGACCATGTAGTCTGAAACTCATGCAGGGGCACTTTGGTAGTATACGCTGCAATTAAAGGTATATATTGAGACCTGGCACATATATATATTTTTCATTATTATGTATTTTCTTTAAAAAAGGAACACTGCGTTCACACATGTCACAGCAGCCTGGCTGCCTGTGTAGTGGGAGGCAAGGAAATGATACCTGGACGTAAGTGGTGCCTCTGCCTGCGGCACGTTGAGCAGAATTTGAAAGTGGAGGAAAACGGGTGAATACTCTGCCGTCTTCGCATCCCATGCTCCTACGAAGCTTGTTCTTGGTAATCCACCCTTGGCACGAACAAATGCAGCAGAGAAAAAGAAAACCGCAGCAAGGCGCCTGCCAGCCTGTATCCAAATATTGTGAATGAAAGTTCGTGCGAGGACCCGGCGGCGCAGAGGGATAGAGGTCACCCACACACTTAGGAAAGACTGGAATTATAAGAAGACGCAGTAGCCACGTGTTTGGAGCTCCCTCAAGACAGGACCCGATCGTAGAGAACACAGACCAGGTGCTCACTGGCTCTAAAAGCCAAAGAGCAGGCTGTTGACTTTAGAAATCCATGTCTGTTTTTGAATACTCTCTGTGCCTTCCGTACATGTTAACCTGTATGGCCAATTGGCCAAACTTTGAAAAATCCCGTACTGGCTGGCCTGCTCTGCTCCAGTTCTGCTTACTGCCAGCAGGACTTCCTCATGTCTTGATTGCTGTGCGTTATGTGATGGCTAGACGGGATGGCGCATGTAACCTACGGAGTGCCTGTGCAAGGGTTGCTGCTAGACGGGACAGATGGCGCTACAGGGCTGGCCTGGTTGCCTGCTTCTGTACATGTAATACATTTGTTTTTGCCCAATTAATCTTGCAAAATTTTTCAAGGACACTTACTGTATACAGTGGAGGCCTCAGGCCTATGCAGACTCCACTGCTTGCTGCTTCTACTCGGGTGCGTGTGAGTCTCTGACTCTGACTAACAGGACGAGCGACCAAATGCAACACCGGCGGACGAACATGGGGACTGGGGCGCAGATCATTGATCCGAATCGCGCATTGCTCTGCGAGACGCATGAGTCAGACCAATGATCTGCGCCCCCTCCCCAAGTTTGCCCGCCTCCGCACCCTATAATCGCGCTGTCATTGGCGCTCTGAGCATGTCCTGGATAGACCATAATTCTGGCGCTACATGCACTTACTGCCTACATGAAGGCGGGTCACGGACACCGGGCAGGGCGGGTGGTGGTGTCGAAAGTGTACGTGGCGCGCAACCTGGGCACACGACACACTACTAAATTCAACCAACACTCCACAGTGCACTCTGACCTGTGTGTGGGTGAAACGCACCACTGTCATTCGTGAGATTAGGTCACCTCACCAATGGCAGTGGTGCTTTTTTCCCTGCACAGAGTTCAGAGTGCAGAGAGACTGTCACAGACCGCTGGCCTTCTGATTTTGTTATTGGGGGCCGATTTTGTTAAAAAATCGACCCCATTAACAAAACCGGCCCCCTGTGAAAAAGCAGGCCCCCACCCCTTCCGGCCTATTGGGGATTGCCCTGTGCCGGCATCACCAGTCCGGCCCTGATTGTGCAGCAGGCGATGGATTACGTGTGGGTGCCATGTTTGTATGGTGCAATGGCTTTTTACTGTGCGCACATATTTTCCTAATCTTGCCATCAATGTTCATAACTATTTTTTTTTTAAACAAATTTTATTCCTCACATGATACAGATAGAGCTCTGTAAGTTCATAGCTATTTTGACACTTGTTTCCTACCATGAATTAATTCAGATTAGGAAGAAGTTTGGAGAAATGACAATACCACACTTTTTTTTTATTAAAAAGAGAAATACTTTTGGTTTCTTTCAGTTAGTATTTTTTCCTTTCACCTAATTTCCCTTAATTGAATTATTTTTTTATTGAGGGGGAGTTTGGACAACTTTTTTTCATTCTCTGTTTCACCAACCTATGATTTGTTATTTTGTTGGGCTGCACACTAACCACCCAGGTACCAATTTACTCAAACTGTTTATTCTCTGCTGTTGAAAATGTTGTGCTGTGCTTTTTTGTATGAACTACGAAATGGGGTTACTTTGAACTAAAACTATCCCAAAAATCAATTTGGGGTTGCATATTTTTTTTAATGAATTTAGAGATGGGGTGTGCTTCACAAGTTGTGGATGGTCCGCTATTGTTGAAGGGAGCTAGAACACACCAGCAGTTATGCCCAGTGCCTTTTTCGTGGAATTGGTGATCTCTTCAGCTGTTAAAAGTGTCTGGTGTCAATGCCCTCTTTAATTGCTATTTGAAATAGCAATTGGCTCTTTTTATTTGTTGTTTGACATAGCATGGGCAAGTGGAGAAGTGTGGCTCAATGATTAGAGCGGCAGACCCTGATGCAGAGGTCTAGCCCGGGACCAGGGTTCAATTCCCAGCCTCGGCGGGTCTTGGGCTCAAAAATTCCACGGACCTGATAATTATCGCCTCGGTGCCTATTCCAATCATGGAGTCCCACTCTGCAACTCTGGGCAATAGCTTGCTTAATCTCCACAACGGCCCCCACAACGCTAAGGATGCCTGGCCTCGACCTTGGGGGTGCCCAGGAGTGGAAGCCTCACAGGGAAAGCCAGGATGGGTTCCACAGCGGTATTCGTACAAGCGCCTTGAGACCCTTGTGGGTGAGTAGTGCGCTATACAAGTATCAATTTAGATTTAGATTTAGCGTGGCTCTAAAGGACAGTGGAGTCCTTTACATAGAATGTTTCCATTGTAATGAGAGCATCTCAAGAGGTGTTGTCATGCAACAGTGTGGTGTGCAGGGTACAGTTGATACTATGTTACAGTAAAGAGGATCTCTTGGGACAGAAGAGAGCCAACATGTGAGAGGAGGTACAAGGCAACACATTACACAGTTGTTTTATATTTACATTTTTTATTTCAAGTGGCTGGAAAACTTTCTAAAAGTTGCATAATAGTTGGTCATGTGATGAAACCGAGATTAGAACCCAGTTTTCTGCGTTTCTACATAAATAACTTGGCAAAAACACCGCATCTGTTGGCCTGGCAGTCTTTGAATGCCGTTTTGCGATCATCACTAGAACCCCCTCAGTGCCATGGGCCTGGCGCATTAAAGACCGATTGACCTTGCAAAGCCTTTGCTTCACAAAATGGCAGGCTTTTGAGGGTGGAAAACTAAATCACAGGTTATTCTAATTACTAATCTATTTATTGAACAGTTGCTCAGTATACAACAATACGTGTAGAATGAACAGCACATATAGCAAGTCAATATGGTAAAACTACAAACCACATCCATTTCCGAAAGTGATCTTGTTATCAGGTACATCTCACATACATTTCCAGAGGCACAATGGTCTATGAAAGACAGTCCAGGCACGGATGTCCCCTAAGCCCCCCCCCGAGCTCTGCCCCTAGTCTACCTCCGGTCTCCCTGTATTGGACCCAGCTACCCCACACTTTCTCGTACTTATGGGGGCAGCCCGGCTCTGATAAACCTCGCTCTCCGCCAGCTGGCCCCAGTCTAGGTCATCCTTCCAGTCCTGGATAAGCGGGGGGTCTGCCCGCCCCGCCATGCTTTTGCACAATTTTGTTTAGCCACCCCTGTTGGCAATGTCAGCCACAATGTAGGGTTCTTGGCCATGGCTCCTCCCCAGAAATGCCCAGTACCAGCCATGTAGCCTCCAATGGAACCCCCAGCCCAGTAACACCAGCCATGACTGTTGTGACCTCCTTCCAGTATTGTTGAATCTTGGGGCATTCCCACAGTGTATAAAAGAAGAAGGTGCTGATCGCACCACAGCCTCGGGTCAGAAGGCAGAGTCGTAGCTGGCCATGCGGTGTAACACGGATCTGGAATAGTAGGATCTATGTCGTATGCTCATGTGTATGAGAAGGAAATGGGCCCTTCTGACTATTTCTCTGGATGGCCTCCCCCCAAGTCGTCATCTTCTGTATGCCCTATGTCGCCCTCCCTGGCCTCCCGCAATGAGCGAAGTAGATCCGGTGAATTATTCCTTATTTTCCGGTAAACCAAGGAGACTGCTTTAACCCACATTGGATCCGGTAGGAAGCGGTCCTCCATGGGCAAGGATTCCGATAGCTGTTTCCTCCCCCCGTCAGGCAGATGACACCGCAGTGCATACCTCAGTTGCAAATATCTGAATTTCTCTCCATCTCTCATGTTGTACCCTGCTTGTAGGTCCTCAAAGGATCGCACTGCCCCACCCTCCAGATGTCTCCCAGTCTGCCAATTCCTATCAAGCCCCATCTAATGTGGCCCCTCAATTTCTTTACCTCCCCAAGGTGTTCACTGTCCCACAGTAGAGTCACGGTGGTCAATTTGCCCTCCCTCCCTCCCCAAATGCCTGTTAGCTTCATGCTAGGCCGACTCTGGAGTGCGCGCACCGTCCTTCTGTCATATAGGATGGAAGGATATCCCCAGTCGCCCATAGCCTCGCGATCACCCTATAGGCTGACTGCCCTCCCCCCTCATCCCCAAATACCCACACATTAATGGCCATCACTTGGGCGGCCCAGTAGTAGGCTCAGAGATCAGGGACATGCAGTCTTCCCTTGAACAACCCTTACTGTAGATTCCCGAGTGATATCTGCAAGCGACCTATGTTCCAAAGGACTGTGCGCAGTTTACTCTTTGGTAAAGAAGTGGTGCGGCACCCTGTTGGTGGTGTTGTGAAGAGCGTACAGCATGCGGGGGAGGGTGATCATCTTGGAGAGCACAGCCCTGCCCATCAAAGAGATCGGCAGCACTCTCCAGTGAGTCACATCCTTCCTGAGGCGCTCAAGCTGGGCAAATAGATTCTGTTTAAGGAATTCCTCTACATTCCTGGTAACAAAAATGCTCAAGTATTGGAAAAACTGAATCACCACCAGTGCGGGGAAACCGACGGAATGACCAGGCTACTCCCCGACAGCGGGAAGATAAGGAATTTGTCCCATTTGATCTGATCGCTTGAGTTGCTCTCCAAGAGATACAAAATTTACAAAATCCAATGTTCTGAGAAGCGGGACCATGAGACGTACAGTAAAATATCATTGGTGTACAGGGCGATCCTCGACACTCTGAATCCCTCACATGAGAAGGTTGTGACGAATTCAAGCCACCAGAGGCTCCAAGGCCAGGGTAAAAATCATTGGCGACAAAGGTCACCCCTGCTGGTGCCCCTGCAAAGAGCAAAGGTGTGAGGAACGACTCCATTCACGCTCACCCTCGCCACAGGGTCCTGGTAGAGGAGTTGGACCCATGGGCAGAATTTAGTGCTGAAGCTCAGTCTGGGTAGTCCTGCAGTAATATAGGGCCCCTCTATACTATCAAAGGCCATTCTCGTGTCCAGAGAGAATACCTTGGCCTCCTCCAAGTCTGGCATCGCCGTCATACACATCCCCCCCCCCTATAAGCACCTCCAGTTTAGGCGGGTACCCCTATGCAGCATGCACCTGGACTGACCCGGATGAATCACTGAGATTATGAGCCTCACCAATCTGTTTGCTACAGCCTTGGCTAGCACCTTAACCTTCATATTGAGCAGTAATAAGGACCTGTAAGAACTACAGGCCTTGGGAGGCTTGCCCTTCTTGGGAAGAACAACAATTGTGGCCATCCTTTGAACCACCAGAAGGGCTCCATCTACTTTCACCGTCTGGAACATGTTAAATAGGTGAGGCGCAATCTTACTGGCCGCGCAGTTGAACAATTCAACAGACAAACCACTGGGTCCCCCTGCTTTACCCGATTGCTGCCCTTTAATAGCCCTCTCAATTTCTTCCACTGTCAGGTGTGTTCCATTGCTTCCTTGTCCTCCATAGAGAGGATCTGAAGTGTTGGATCCCTTAGGAGGTCAGCACAGTCATATATGCTCTTGTAGTACAATGCAAATGCTTGTGCTATATCTCCCCTCGTGACATGCACCCCGCCATTAAGATTGTGAATTTCGGTGACCCAATTCCTATCCCTGTCTCTCTTGTCCAGCCAAGCTAACAGCTTGTTAGCTTTATTGCCTACATCATATAAACTTCTCTGTATGGCCAGGGCATGTGCCCGTGCAGCATTTTTATGCGAGGTACCTCAATTCTCCCAGGCTCAGTTTGAGGCAATTAACCTGTTCAGTGTCTTGGACTTCCATTCCTGATATTCCCTTCTCCAGGGACTTAATCCCCCTCTCCAGTTCCAGGCTCTGGGCTATCCTGTCTTTCCTTATGATCCTTGTTGGACTTGGCCCTTTTCAGGGTTATCCCCTAACGTTCGGTTCTTCCTCCTATATTTCCTGACCTGTTGTTGTTGGTTATAGGACTCTGGGCACTTTACCGCTGCTAATCACTGCTAAAGTGCATATGCTCTCTGGGTAAATTGTGTTTCTGGATTGGCGTTTCCATGATTGGCTATTTGATTTACTGATAAGGGGGAACAACCTTTACAACGCAACTTTTACAACGCACTACCATTACAACGAAACTGTTACAACGCAAGTGGATTTACAACGCATGCCATTACAACGTAAGTCTTTACATCGACTTGCGCTAGATGGCGTGCTAACATTACAAATAGTGTAGTTTACTATCCCAACACCTTCCCTACTGTTAAGTGGACTGGAGTTGGAATAGTAAATTACACTTTTCTAATGTTAGCACGCCATCTAGCGCAAGTCGATGTAAAGACTTGCGTTGTGATGGCATGCGTTGTAAATCCACTTGCGTTGTAACAGTTTCGTTGTAACAGCATGCGTTGTAACAGCACGCGTTGTAACGTCATACATCCACTGATAAGTCCCTAGTACAGTGCACTGTGTGTGCCCAGGGCCTGTAAATCACATGCTACTAGTGGGCCTGCAGCACTGATTGTGTCACCCATATGAGTAGCCCTAAAAAGGTATCTCAGACCTGCCACATCAGTGTCCGCACACAGTTTTGATCCGTCATGTTAACCTGGCAAGTGCACCCACTTGCCAGGCCTTAACCTTCCCTTTTCTTACACATAAGGCACCCTTATGGTGGGCCCAAGGTACCCCCATGGGCAGAGTGCAGTGTAGGTGAAAGTTAGGATATGTACTGGTGTGTGTCACATGTCCTGATAGTGAAATACTGCCAACTTCGTTTTTCACTGTTGAAAAGCTATCTGCCCCATAGGATGGAATGGATGATGCTTTGTAACATCTTACAAGTATAACTTCCTAGTGGGACAAGATGGAAAAATAAAGTTTAGGCTCTCTGAACTCAGAATTTAATAACACCTCTTTAAGTAAAGATGGTTTTTGAATTGTCTGTTTGAAAATGCCTCTTTTAGAAAGTGAATAAACAAAAGGTGTTATGCAGCTGGAATGCACTCCGTAATCTTAGTTCAAATAAACTTAACGTATTAACAAAACTTAGTCAAGATCACGGGTGCACCTAGTAAGGGGCTCTGCTGGCCTCCTGATTCATAAGTGAACAATCAAAATCCCAGATGTGTGTCCAGGAATGCCAAGTCCACTACATACAAGTCACTATGAAAGTATACACAAGGTTATCAAAATTATTATATAGTAAACAAACGTTAACCAGTCTAGTAAACATAAACTGAACGATGCATCCAATGCTTCAAGGTAATTCATCAAGAGTGAGTCGTAGTTCAAACTGCTTAATTCTTGATTTTTGCAGATGAAATGTAGTTCATGAAGAAAAACAATTGTGCTTGATATCAGCAGTGAAATGACAAAATGAAACTTTCCAATGTATTTTGGGCTATAATATTAGCCCTTCGTCAGGGGAATCTGAAATACATTAATGAGCTCGGTTATTGATACTAGTAACTAAAGTTCAAGACTAATCAAAAGCTTAAGAGGGGACTAAAGTACATCAGGGCTCTATAGAGGACAGGAATAGTATGAAAAAAGAAAGAAGAAAGATGCAATAGATGTCCACATGCTGTACCCTGTGAATCAGAAAAATTAGTGAAAACGCATGACCGAAATGCATTGGGAAAGTTTCATTTTGTCATTTCACTGCTGATATCAAGCACAATTGTTTTTCTTCATGAACTACATTTCATCTGCAAAAATCAAGAATAAAGCAGATTGAACTACGACTTACTCTTGATGAATTACCTTGAAGAATTGGATGCATCGTTCATTGTATGGTTTGTTTACTAGACTGGTTAACGTTTGTTTGCTATATAATAATTTTTGATAACCTTGTGTACACTTTCATAGTTACTTGTATGTAATGTACTTGGCATTCCTGGACACACATCTGGGATTTTTTTGATTGTTCACTTTTAGAAAGTGGGCATTTTCTTGTTTAACCATTCTTTGTGCCTCTGCCTGTTTGTGCATTGACTGTCTGGTTTTGGAGTCACACCGGCTGGGGATGTGCATTCGCTGTAGACAGCCACCGGGGGGGGGGGGCTTGAGGTGTGCCTGGCCCTTCCTGGATGACCCAGAGCTGAGCTGAATGGGGCTTGGCTGCATTTAGTGTAGTGGGAGGAATTTTCCTTGCACCTGAATAGGGTCTATCTCTCTTGCCCAATTCTGTCTTCACCCCCTGCGATCATACTACACCAGTGAGGACAGAACTGGTTTAGACTGGGCTCAGAGACCCTTGTACAAAGAGAACAAAGATAACATGGGGTATACGTAGTAGACCTTAAACCCCAGAACTTTAGATCACTTCTGGACTCAAGAGGAAGCTTTGGCAAGGAGAAGAGCTGAAGAACTGTGAGGAGGACTACTTCCCCTTTACTGTGTGCTGTGTGGGGCTGGCCTGCAATTGCTGTTACTGCCACGGAAAGGACAAAGACTGGCACTTTGCTGTTAATCTGCTTGAAGAAGAATCTCCAAGGGCCTGTGTGTGCTGGCCTCCTGTTCTGAAGTCTCAGGGACACAAAGACTTCACCCCCAGCTCCCCTGAACTCTACTGCTGAGAGTTCTGACCTGCCAGGAGGTGCCTATTCCAGTTCTGGGCCTCTGGAGGTTGTTCCTGCTGTTGGGAGCTGGAATAAACCTGAAGAACTGAGAAAATCGACGCATTGCCCTTCTAGAAGATGTTTTTCATGAAGCAGCACCTCTGTGAGAGAAGAATCTCCACGCACCGCCGTGCCGCTACAGAGATGATGCAGCACCTGTTGTGGCGGCAAGAACAGATGCATTATGGGATCGCGGCTTAAGAATCTGACGCAGCGAATCTGACGCAGCGCCGCTTGCCGCCGCTGCATTGATCGCCAACTCATCCCACATTTCCACGCAGCGCACCTGTGCGGCACATTTTCCAGATGCATCACCCACAGACCAGAACCATCTTGGAGTCGACGCATCAATTCCCCCTTCAGTCCAGATTCGACATGTCACTTCTCCTGCGTGCAGCAGAACTGTTGCATCGCCTACCCGAGGACTCAGGAACTGAGCCATCTCTGTTTCTCGATGCTTCCCTTCTCTGCAGTGGTTTGGCCTTGTGAATTTTGACACATCAGCAGGTACTTGGTGTATAATCTCGCATCCATAGTTTTCTATGGACCCAGTTGTTTGAAACCTTTGAAAGTCATATTCTTATTACATATATGTTCGATTTTTGTTGTGTTGGTCTTGTCTCTCTAATGGCATCACATCGTTCATGTCACTGCTGAGGATCAGTGGTCTGCATTTTTAAACCTCGGTCTTGAACCCCTTAGTGAAACCATTAAGAGCTTGCCATATTATATCACCACCCAATTTTATCTGAAGCACTCCTCTCCCTCTGATATCTCACTTTTGGCTTTGACACTGAATATTATTCAGTCTTGGACGACTGATCATCACCTCAAGCTCAGTCTCAACAAGACACAGTTCGTACTTATCTCTCTTCAGTCTTTCAACACACCTTTCCAAGACTCTTTGGACTCCGCTAGGATTCTAGACTGCAAGCCTACTGTTAATGCCAAATTTTTGTATTTCACTCTTCATAGGTGACTCGACCTCTATAAACACATAAACAGCATATGCACAACAAAGATCCGGTTGCGGCCTAAAATTCGCCTACACAGTGTTTGTCCCCTCCTTTGGGTCAACCGAAAATAAACCATGCTTAAAGATACAATTTTACCATTTTGAGAAGCACATTGCGATTCTTTTTAGAAGAGTCTAAAAATGAAACTCTTATGATTTAGAGTTTCATTTTTAGACTCTTCTAAAAAGAATCGCACTGTGCTCTTCAAAATTGTAAAATTACATGAACAGCATAGCCAGAAAACTGATTCATGGGCTCAAACCTATTGAAATGGAAACAGATAAACAATAAATGACCCAATCATTGTTCCTCTACTGACTTGACTATGATAATCCCATTCTCTTTGGCAGTTCTAAATTTCATCTCATCCCCCTCAGAGCCTCTGTTCACGCTTCAGCTCGTTTTATTTCTGAGATTGCACGATTTGTCCACATTACTCCCATTTTGCCGAACTTGAACTGGCTGCTCATTGAAGGCAGATTAACTTTCCAACTTGAATACCTCATATATAAATTAATATACTGTAAACACTCACTATCTGGCGGTCTAGCTAAAAACTCTAGAGCTTGCATCTGCTTCATAGCTCTATTACTCTTACTCGAAACCCCTGTTTAACATTTGTTGGAGGAAACAGAATGTCTAATCGGTCTCTCTGTGGCCACACCAAAAGGTTTGGAACTCCATTTCTCTCTCCATTCGTACTCTTCCATTTGTATCATGCTTCAAAAAAGAGCTGAAACAATTGCTTGTCTAGTATCATTTTCCTGCCTTCTCTGCAATTCCTGTTTTCTTGAGTTTGTAGAGAATTTCTATTCTTTCAGCTAGATTCTCATCACATTGCACTATCCCGTTGACGCGGGGGTCAGACAGGGATGTGTGCTTGCACCGACCCTGTTCTGCCTCTTTGTCAACGGGGTTATTAACCATCTAATTGGGCTGAGCAGCACTGATGCCCACTAGCTAAATGGTAGCAGGGTGCCTGCTATTATGTTTGCAGATGACACCCTGCTGCTCTCCAAATCCCCCATGGGCATACAACGGGTGTTGGATGGGTTCTCGGACTTTTGTGTGAAACGCGGATTGGAAATCAACGCTTCCAAAACTAAATATATGATCCTTAACCCGCCCTCTTCAACCCGCCCAAATCCTATGTTAGGGTCCGCTAGATTAGAGAGGGTCACTACGTTTGTTTATTTGGGGGTAACAATTAACGAAACTATGACATGGGATTCGCACCAAACCAAGGCTAATTTGAAACTGGTTCAGTTATCGGGAGGCATATGCAGGATGATAAGTAGATCGAGTTACAAGCCATTTGGTCCCCCCCTCCAAATTTATAAAATACAGGCTAGAGGGGCAGTGACCTATGGGGGTGAAATATGGGGCCATATAGCTGCTCAGAAACTGCAGATTACCGAAAACAATTTTATAAGGCAACTGGCAGCATTACCGTCTAGTACCCCACTTCTCCCATTGAGACTGGATTTGGGCCTAAGACCTATTCTGGAGGAGTTGGGACTAAAACCCCTTACTCTATGGCGCAAAATCTGGAACACGCCTGAACTATCCAACTATAGGGCTGAGCTCGCAGAGATTTTGCGCCTACCTAAAGCAGCACAAATCCCATGGTTAAAATCTATTAAGCAAACATTTGAAATACTAGGAAGACCAGATTTGTGGCTAGATCCAGGAAATGCATGTTGCAGGTCCTCACGCAAATCTATCTCAAAGGCTTACTACGAGCATAAGTTACGTGCCTCAATTGAGAGTACACGCGAGGGGTCCTTATCTAACTACTTCCTTGGATTCAAAGATTCATACCACCTAGAGTCTGTCATAGATGATGTAGGCCCTCCAATTACAAGGAAGTTAAACATGCAGTGGCGATACGGTACTCTTCCCCTTAGGGCATACACTGATCGCTGGACTAAACCCCAGCCCCCAGCGCATTGCCCTGCATGCCCATACCCGCGAGAGACTGATTTGCACATTATATTTTTTTGCCCAGCTTACCAGAGAGCTAGAAACTGTTGGCTTGTTCCTCTCCTTAAAAACCTTGGTTTTAGGCATTATCTACCAGCATATAGAATTCTAAAGACAGATTTAACTGCCCTAATTGTATTCGCAGTTGCAAAATTCCTAACTGCAATGTGGTCCATCCACAATCGTTGTATCAAGTCTAACGCGGCCATGTGAACATCTCTGATGATTTTAACCCAACTGTTTGATGATTGTTTTTAATTTAACCAAGCGCAACCTTTTATTGTGTAATTTATAATTGTATAATCTTTGTACTCTTTTATGGTCGAAAGTGACCGAAATAAAGATCATGATGATGATGATGAATATCCTCTTTATCAACAACAGTTTTTGCACGGTTTATCGTGCCTCTGCCTGTGTCTTACCTACATACACCACGACTTGGCAACCCTTTGACTGTGATGTATGGTGTACATGTTTGTAACTGACCCAAATTGTTTTGTGCCTTATGATTGGTTCTCTAGTGGTCTGCTTGCTCAATATACCTTATACCTTGTTTCTTGTCTTTTATTTATCGGCCTTGACACGTATTGTACTTTTAAGTTTCTTATACATTTAATCATGTAAATATTTGCATGCCTTCCCTGTGCAGTACTCTATTTTTGTGACTAATCTTTATTAGAAAGGTTTCACTTAACATTATATTACTACACCGTGTTTATGCTCGCCTCTGTGTCCGTGTCATTGTTATACATACCTCTTCTTTGTCCATTGTAAAGTTCTCTGATGCTCTGTCACCTTGTATGCAATGTGCCGAACTGCAAAATCACATTAACTACAGAAAAGTCTAAATATATAAACAAACAACCTGATTTTCTCAATGTAATTTTAATAAATGGCAAGCATTCGTCTTCAGCAAAGCAAGGGTTGGCGCCTTCCCTTACCTGCAGGGAAATAACAGCTGTTAATGATTCACCTCATCGCGTGCCCTCGTCTGCAGCTTGAGCCCATAATTGCGAGGGCGGGTAAGTAACAGTTATAATTGTCCACAAATGTGGGCAAAAATGCTTAAATATTAGCTGTGAGTTTCCTTGTGAATCACGACAAAAAGTTAAAAGGAGAAGCCAAGAGGCGCACACTCTTTGCCATTTGCAAGAAATGTATCGATGTGTTGTGGTCGCACACACGTTCTCTAAGCATTGAAACGTCACCAGTTGCCCTTGTGGTACTGGTACCATTCACACGGCGAAAGCTTCCATTGTACAAAAGACCCCTGTGGGGGTTCAAGGTTAGCGGACAGTGCTTGCATGGACTGCTGCAGGCTCTGCTTGATGTCCTTCCACAAAGTGCTACTGTTTGTTTTTCTTTTTCCACTATTGGCCCTTTAAAAGCACCTTGCAAATGTAGAGTGAGGCCTTAAGCATTTTGCAGACGCAGAGGCTTGAACGCTGAGGCTTGAACGCTGTATTTGCTTTTGCACCCAAGGATGAGCAGCAGGGATTCTGCCCCCTGAATATTGACACGACTCTGCATGGGTCTACATTGACACATTCAGCATCATCCGCCATAAGACTTGGCCAGTAATGCATCAAGCCCTGTATCTGTCACGAATCTAGGCCCTCTCTCTCTGTGGATAACGACCAGAGCACGGCGCGTAAAGGGACCCGACAAATGTGGCTAGCATGTTTTCTTTCAGTTCCTTACTGCAACTCTTCATTCTGTATTTTTTTGTTTTTTCCTCTGGCAAACAGTGTTTGCATTTTCATCCAGCTTCCCCTGCTTCTAGGCTTAGCTGGGTCGGGAAAGTTATTTCCGATTTTCAACGGAGATCAAATCTGGTTGGCATTTTCATTTCGTAAATTGCATTATAGGTTACTTTCTAAGTTATTACATTTTTCGTGCTAAAGTGCGGTAACGGGACAGCGGTAGATGTGCTTCTGTGAAGGGGAATATAATTCCACGGAAATCAGGAATGTTACAGTTTCTGTTACACCCCTTTTTCAAAAACGTGATCGGTGCCGTTCTAAAAATGATTGAAATATTAAGATGTAAAGTAGAACTGTTGGGTAATTATTTTTAAAAAAATAGAGGAGGAACGGGCAATTCTGAGACTATATTTAATGTTGTCAATCCACATAAATCAATGAATAAAAATAAAATATGATCAATATGTGTAAAAGGAGAATATCACACTTTTCCATGAGGAAATTTAGGACTGGGAAGGGACTGTGAAGGGTAACCAGGAAATGAGTGCCTAAAGTGCCAGGAGCTGGATACATGCTTGGAGGATAAAAGAAAAAAAAGGGCCCAGAAATTACAGTATTACTTTTCAGCATGAGTTGTTATTTTTCAGTTTTGTGCCTTGCTTTAGGAAGTTCAGCAAGTTGCTTCCCTCACAGCTAACGACGATATTATGACAAGTTGTAGGACATTTGTCGAAACGAGTTCTTCTTGGACTTTCAAGTCGTCTTTCATAATCAGTCCAGGAGTGGTCTTTACCTTGGACCACAATAGGACCTTGTATATAGCCTCCCATGGTTCAAACTGTGTGATTCTTGGGACATTCATAAGGAAAATATTACATTTGTCCTGAATTTAGGTCATGGTCCTGTTTTTGTTTACTGTGGTATTTCCATTTTAGATTTGACATTGAAGCCCTTTTCAGAGTAGGTGCATTGCTTCCCACGTTTCGTCTGAAGATCGGAGCATTCACTTTTTAGTTAACTGTTAGTCGCTCTTCTTGCGAGTTCCACTTACCCCTGGCATGATTGTTCCATCCCTATCCTTGTGTCCTCTTCCTTGATCACATCCATGCAAATGTTTGGCTTTGTGTTGGACTTGGCCCTCTTTGCAGGGTCACCCCTGAACTTTTTGCCTTCCTCCTAGCCTTCTTTCTGACATGGTGTTGGTGGATTTAGGACTCTGGGCACTTTAGCACTGCTGTTCAGTGTAAAGTGCGTGTGTTCTCTGTGGTAAACATGGTAAGATTGGTCTACACCTGTTTGGCATATTTAATTTACCTGTCAGTCCATGGTAAAGTGGTATCTCATATACCCAGGGCCGGTAAATTTAATGCTACTGGTGGGCTTGCAGCGCTGATTGCGCCTCCCACCAAAGTAGCCTTTCAAACCTGTCTCAGGCCTCTGCCATTGCAGGGCCTGTGCGCGCAGTGTTACTGCCGCTGTGACGTGGCACCTAAAGTGTGCGCCATGTCTGTGATCCCCCTTTTACTGCATGTCGGTCACCCCTAAGGTAGGCCCTAGCTAGCCCTATGGGCAGGGTGCATTGTAGGTAAAAGGTAGGACATGCACTTTAAGTGTGTGACATGCCCTAGTAGTGACAAACAGACATTTTGGTTTCTCACTGCTGAGAGACTGCCTCACATTGCCTCTGGGATAAGCCTGACTGTTCGTGCTAAGCGGGTGAGCAGGGGTTAGCTGCAGCGTGTAACTCACTTGCCCTAACTGGAGTGGTGGTTTCTGCCTGACTTAGGTGCAAGCCCTAGCCAACCAAAAGTCCCATTTCTAACACTTTGGGTTTACTTTCTTTGGTAGGTTTGCCCAGTTCTCAGTTTCACATGCACGCAACATCCAGTACTCAGAAGTCTCAGGCCCTCATTTACCACCTTTATTGTCACTTTGAGCTATGTACTTTGTGGGTCTTTGTGCTATTGGTAAATGTCCGGTCTGCAGAGTCGCTGTGATTTTTATGTTTCTAAGCCCCTGAGTAGTGAGACCTATTGCTGGCCTCAGAGTTTGGAATTACACTGGTCAGTTCAGCAGGGCTAAGTCTCATAGTACTACCTGCTGATGGTGTTCTCCTAGGGAAGCCAACTTCAACCTTGGGATTAGAAAACCGCTGTTGGAACGTGGTTGAGGTTGGGGGCGGGGTTGGTGGGCAAGGTTAGCTAGCTGTGAGTGATCAGGGAAAGTCTTATCGTTGACTGGTCACAATCACATATAACCAATGGCTTAACAATACACACGTCTATTATAACCTCATAGACCACTGTCAGTAAAAGGCAACTTCTGAAAATCAAGAAAGACATCAGAATACCATTTTGATTCTAACAAATAATTACCCAACACCACTATGGACGCTTATATTCCAAATGTGCTGCAGGTCCGTACAGATGGTCGTACGCGCTATATGTTAGAAATGGGATTTCTGGTTGGCTAGGGCTTGCGCCAAAGCCAGGCAGAAACCACCACTCTAAGTCATGGCTGGGGAGTTACACGCCAAAGATAACCCCTGCTCACCCCCTTGGTAGCTTGGCATGAGCAGTCAGGCTTATCCCGGTGGCAATGTGTAAAGCGTTTGCGCGCGCACCCAGCAACAACACCCAAGGCCCACCACAAAAGAGACTCCACACAAGGTTATATATAAAAATAGCCTTTGTATTATACCAAAACACATTAGATAATATTCACACAATTTACACTGTGCCAACTGGCACTGGGCGGATTTTACAGGGGACTATTTACACCAGACAGGGCCAATGGACCCCTGTCAGAATCATCACAAATCACCAATTGTAACTGTAGAAATGTAGAACAAATAATAAATGTAGCGCACAACCAGTAACCACTGGTAAAAGGTAAGTACACCCTACGCAATCCTAAACACATTTAGGCATATATCACGCAAGGAACCATGAACTCACTAGCATAACCTATACTAGGAATACAGTCTCCTATGCATAGACACAGTTAGGAAATAAAAAATAGCATAAAGGAAATGCACAGTGCGCAAACGTACACAGGTAAAAATAACCATGTACCCTAGGTGAGGGCACAACACAGGAAAACTGTCCCCAGGCCAACTTGGCCTCTCAGGGGCTCAAACGCCCTTTGTCCCAAAATGTCAGGGCTGTGCTGCCCAAGCAGTGTGAGCAACAGCGCCCAGGCGCACAACCTAAACGTTGCAGCTGCCCACTAAGTGCTGGGCAGCTGTGAATCCGGTAAGGCCTGGCACCACTGCGCCGTTAGAACACAGATGCAGCGCGGTGGAGCCACACGGGGCTCTGTAAATAATCATGCCCCCACGGAGCGTCCTGAAATACTCATGCGCCAATTAGGATGGAAAACAAAAGAAAGAACTTGTCCGAAATGTTGGAGCACGCAAGCTCTAAAACAAATATGCCCCCAAGAATGCTGGCACCGGTAGGTGGGGGCTCCACTCGGGAATGCGGACCAAATGCTCCCCCCCCAAGATGCAGTTGCCCGCAATGGCGGCGCAACTGTGAGGGCTGGAGACACTTCACGATGCAGCTGCCCACTGTCAGATGGGGCAACTGGAAAGTAGCTTGAACAGGGGGGGGCGGGCACCAGCAATGTGGCCCGACACACCCACCAACCACCGAAAACTGAGCCCCACCGGGCTCTCTGTTGCGATGTCCCCGCTCTCTCCTTTGCCGGCAGCACTTCTGGACACGCTGTGGCGGCCTGCGGGACTCCCTCTTCCCTACGGGGGTCCCGCCTGAAACCTCTGGGGGTCGCGTCGCGGCCTCTCTACTCCGGTTTCACTCTTCGTCGTGCGGGGCTCTCCTCTCCTCATGGGAGCCCCGCGTCAGCCGGCACTGACTTCCGGCTTCCGTGGACAGTCCTGAGGCATGCGCATCAGCTTGCTATGAGGCCTCACGTCCGCTAGTTCGCTCTCCTGTTGCCGGGCAACTCCCGGCGCGAGCAGTGAGCACCAATCGCAGCGCGGCTCCCCTCTGTCAGCGGGGAGCCGGCACGACGCTTTCACAAGGTGGGAGGCAATACGGGGAAGGCTCCCGTGGTCTGAGCATAAAGTCCCTGGCGGGGTGGGCACCCGCTAGGGATTTAGAAAATGGCAGATATGCGGGGTGGGCTTCTGCTTTTGAAAACAGATCCCCAAGGCGGGAATAACGCAGGGTGGGCTCCCGCGTTCGGAAAGGGTCGCAGCTTCCTGCTGCCGTGGAAAACCAGGAGCGCTTCTCCTCTTGGGCCACCAAATAAAGCGCTCACTAGGCCATAAAAGTAGATTGCTCCCCAGGCGCTAAACACAACGTCCAGAGGGCGAACATGTGGAGAGCTTCTCCAAATCCAAGGCCAGGTCCAGGGGAAGTCTTTCAGGAGGCAGGGGGGGCAAGGGCTAGGCCCAGGGGCCAGCTCACAGGGCCCTCCAGGCAGGGAGGCAGTCCCCTGTGGCGGTCCTCCTGGCGCCCAGTAGCAGCAGCAGGCCCCCCTCCAGTTAGGATCAGAAGAAGAACATTTTACTTGGGGCCACAGCCCCTTTTTATACACAAGTTTCCTTTGTCTCAGGCTGCAGGGTTAAGGAAAAACCAGATGCAACTGGTTTTGGAGCACTCTGTTGTGCTCAGCCCCTCTCCCCATTCACTGGTCAGGCTAGGGACATCAGTCGCACCACAGGGGGCGGAGCCAGCATTGTGTAGGGAAAGCCCAGCCCTATTCAGGTCCCAGGTATACTCCTCCCTGCCATCAGCATGCAGATCTCTCCATTCACCACCGGGGCAGACCCATCCTGACTCCTGGAGCCAGGCACACCAGCCAATCACCAGCCAGACAGTCACTTCACATTTATTACACAGACATGCCAGATTCTAGAAGTGGCACTTCTACACTAGACACAGTAACGCCGCACACATCATCGCGCAGCCTTCAATCTCACGAGTTTGCACATACCAAACTCGACCCTGCACTCCCCACGCATCAGGAACTACCATGGACACATACATTCCCCATGCATTCCTATGGGAGGGCAGGTCAGTCTCACTAAATGTAACACAGAGAGCACACACTTTCCACTGGGACATAGTGTAAAAGCGCCTAGAGGCCTAAAACCACTTACACAACATAGGGAAAAAGGTAGGATAATTGCAAAAAGTTTTGGGGGTGAACCCGCCAGAAGGGCCAAGTCCAACACTATACAAATACACAACTTAATAATAAAAATTATGATTTGTATAACAAATAACAGGTTCCCAAACTTTTTCGACCCCTGGCTCCCTTGACCTATTGGCCGTGGGCTGCTGCTCCCCATTATGTTTTTGTTTTTTTGCAGGTGGGGGAATGTACACCTGGCCTTGGGAGTACTTCAATGTTTCTCCCTGTAAATAATTGGGATGAAGCCGATGAAGGTATTATAATCATAGGGCCTACCTCTTGCCTGCAGCCCCCACAGTGGCAGCATTGTGCGCATTCTCAGATGCAGGTGTGAGGCCCTTCCCTCCAGCCTTTGCTGAACACTGTGTGTCAGTGGTGTTCCTACAGCATCTCAGACAAGGTATTTACCTTTGGCCTCCTCTCAGTATGTGCACAGGGCGCACACTGTGCGCATGTAGAGCAGTCGCCTTGCTGGGTCTGCTCTTGCTTCCCTAGTAAGGCTCACGCAGTATGCCAGCAGCCCTCATTCTACATTCCAGTGTGGAAGTATTCCCCTCGTGCCTGTTGCTCCTTCTTACCTCAAGCCCCATCAATTTGTCCAGGAAAGGAGGTCATCACCTTGGACTTGCTGCCTTGTGTTCAGTCTATCCCCCTCACAGTGCCAGTAGCGCACTCTCAATGCTGCAGCAGGAGAGGCTTACCTTGGGTCCTTTGTCCCTCTCCCCTCTGCTACTATTCCATGAAACTAGTAAACTATCAGCTCCAACTTTCTTCTAACAGCTTTTATGATTCTAGCTTGTTTTATGCTGATAAAGTGAAAACAGTATTATGATCAGGGTCAATGAGAAGAGGGGGCAAAGACCTAATAGAAGGCTATAAAAAGCATGTTTTGATAACTTTTAAAATCTCCTGTGTACTTATGGGTTTATCTAGTTCTTTCTCCATTCAAGAGGAATAGTGGGCAGCTTAGTGAGTTCTAGAAAAGGAGATAATTCCAGCCCACCCTGTTTTCCTGCCCCACTCTATACAGTTGCTGATAAATGGTCAACATTATAACCCTCTTTCTTTCCTCATCTAACATATCCACCCATGAGTGTTTTTCTATGTTGCAATGCATTCTCTTATTCCCTGGACTCTCAAAATGTTGCCTAGCAGTTTATCCGCCTTTTTACTGTATTAAGTAAACATATCCTTGACTCATCATATTGTGTATTACTTTCAACTGCCCTCCTAGGATAGCAATTTCTCTCTTTTGGGATTTTGTAGAATAATTTTTTATATTAATGGTCTGCGTTTCCTAATTTTTGGGTAAGCGTTACCTTCATGAGACTTTACTCTCTGCACTCTTGCACTCACAAATATAGCAGGGCTCTTAAGCTTTGCTTTTAATGACCCACACTGATTATTGAGGGAAGTGTCTTGTGCATTGTGTTTTGAGTAATGGTCTTTAATTCCTGGTCCAGGCTCTGCCTTGTTTGCTGGGTCCCGTACAAGGTTTAGTTGATCTTTCCACCACCCCTTTTTTTAACAGCAGCACTACCCTCTAAGTGACTGTCTATTTAGGAGTCATCCAATATTGCGCCCCCTCTCAATTGTTTTCCTTAAGGGCTCTGTAGTAGGCATTGGACATAAATATCCTGTCAATTCTGGTGTGTCATTTGTGAACATGGCAGTAGAAGGAATAATCACTCTCCTCCAGGTGGAGGTGTCACCAATTGTCTCTCAAGCCATGTTCCCCATGCTTACTTTTTGTGTGTCTAGTCATAGTTTTAGTCGATTGGGTGTGTTGATGTCCAATTTAGTTTTGGGTCTCAAAATATATTGAAATTCCCTCCCAAGATAACTTTCTTTATAAGGGCTTCTTGGTGCATGTTTGAGGTGTAGATATGTCTGAGCATATAACTTGTATCTTGAATTTATACTTCTGTCCTGATGCATCTCCCAATAGAGTGTCAGGTATCTGAACATCGAAGTGCCTTTTAACAACAGTATGACCCTGTCTGCTGTTTTTGTGTTCCCCCGAAGGCCATGTATAGACTTGAAACTCCTTATGTTTCATTTTACAGTAGGCTTGTCTTAATAAAAGGCTGCGTCTTGTTGCCCAAGGAGGTTTTATTTTGCATTCCACTGCCCCAGTTCACGGTATCCTCCTACCTTCCAACCAAAGCCCACGCCTTGCACTCTGTCTCTTCCTTGTCTTCTATTCCTGTAGCTGCAGTTTGCTGTTGTTACTTTCAACATCCCATCTTGGATGCATGATGTGGATGGCGTACATTCTGCCCCTGCCTTGTCCTCCTCATCAGTCTTGAGGAACCAACCGACTTTCGGTGATCTCATGATGGTTTCGGTTTGTTTCCAGGTGAATTGCAGTCCCTCTAGCATTAGTTATCTATAACATGTTGGATGTTTTGAAAGTATCCGGTTCACGTTTTCTATTCTCTCACCCCCTTCTTTGCAGTGTTGCTCCTGTCACGTCCAGAAATTATTTTTTGCTGTCGCAGTATACTATCTGTTTCAGTTTACAGGCAGCTAGCATAATCTTGTCCTTTAGGGGATAGCTAGAAAGCTTCACCACCACACTTCTTGGGTGATCCTAGTCCGTTTTGCCCAGCCTACTCTGTGCTCACTCGATCCCGATGTGGAAGTTCCTGGCTTCTTCCAAGACTCTGTGGAGCCGTTCTGTGATGCAATCAGTTCTCCTGTCTCCTTTCATTCCTTCCTTCAGAGTTCTGACACAAATGTTGTCCCTGTGGGATCTCTTTTCAAGTGCCTCACACTTCGCTTTGAGCCATTCGGTCTGAATTTTCATCCATGGCGGCTCCTCCATAGTGACGGAAATGCGTCTCCCCACTCGTCCGAGAAATTCACACAAAAATTAAATGATAGTGAAACCATATGATTTCATTTTCTGTGATTGGCTCTGACATGCGTGCAGGGCGAGGCCAGGCCATGACAGGCAGGTGGTGGGCACTTAGAAGTGCGCATGTATGTTTGGCCTAGGCCAGCCAAACATACATGCGGACTTAGGTTTCTGCAACTCAGCTGTGTTCACAGCCGGGTTGAAGAAAAGTCGCATGCTACACATCAGTGTCTGAGCGGCAGAGCAGGCCGCTCAGACCAATCCTGGTGCTGCTCTCCCAGCAGGAGCGCATCGTCTGGATTGGCTGAGCAGCCTCTGCCTTACCAGAGACTGCTGGGAGAGCTCAGAAGCAGTCGTCCGCTTTGGAGGCTGCGGTGAAAGGTACGTTTACATTTTTTTTTTTTACCATGCAGCCCTCCGTAATCACAGTGCATAGTTTTTCAATACTCTGATCATCTGGGTGACACAGACATGATGAATGAGTTCCAGGTCTCGAAGCCCATCTCACCTGTTTTCTCTCTGCACTGCCCACACCATTTCATGACTGGCTCTGGCGGTTCCCACACTGCTCTTTGTATGTCCTTTGCCCAGTCTGTGGTGGTCTGTGGGCACTGCCTGGAAACACCAAACGAGCAACGCAATACTACCTGTCGGGTGTGCATCTGCTTATCTACCAGTGCCTTCCACAAGAACTGTCCCCCTCTGTGTCTTGTCTTCTATTCTGTAGGCTAACAGCCATGTCTGCTTCCTGTTTCTATTTCATGCCCAACGGTGCCTCAGCTTATCAGAGGCATTCAACCGTCTTCTCCCATTTTTCACTACATGAGTGGATTTGTCTACGCTGTCAGATTCCCACAAGAGACCGGCTTTCTTCTCACGGGCCTCAGAGTGACTTAGGCTTCCACCAATACAATGCCACCTTGGCTGGCACCTCTGTACACATTTTTTATAATTACAAATTTTGTGTTGTATATTTCTTCTTTTGTTTGCTTGAAAGACACTCCAGGATAAAATGTTAAATCACTGTGGGTTATGTCGATACTTGCAGGAAGGAGAATTAATAGGTCCAAATTAACATGTGAGCACCCTATATTCCAAAGACGTCCTGCCCCTAACATTGTTAACTCGGATACCAAACCAAAATCATAGGGCAAACTCTACCCACATTTAAATGTGGGCAGTGTTTGTGTAGGGCACCAGGGATTTTCCTAGAGTCACATACCATGCACAGTGATATTCCCACCTGGCACAGCTGTGATGCACCATATGCAATTTGCAGAGTGGTACAACAGTGGTCAGCTAAGTCACTTTTTCGACCCAACCTAGCAGAAAAGACTGTTTTTGTAATGTCTCTTTTTCCAGGCATTAGCACGCAGCAGATGGAAATATCATACTGTTGGCTAGAGTCATTGTGGCTAGACATCAACCATGTACTATTCTCATGTTTTCTCTGTACTTGCTGAGCAAACCTGACACCTTCTATAGAGTTATTTTAAAATGCTGCTCTGTAATAGCTCTTTCTCCAACTTTACTCGCTTAATTAGATGCAATTTGATATTCTTAACTTAGTTTTATCACCCAGAGTCTAAAGAAAAGGAGGTAAGCACCCTCTTGGCCTTGCTTAAATTTTGCTAATACATGCTGTTGGTGCTGTCCCATTTATCATAAATTATTTAAAAATTCATGAATTATTGTAAGATCAATTTTATTGTATCTTTTTCTTGCATATGTAATTTACTGTTATTTTTTTAATTTTATTGTAATCAAATTTTCCATTACTCATTATACATTATTTACAAAACATCATATAAATGAGAGCAATCTACAAATATATTTCATAATTATTTCTATGTATTATGATGCAATAAGTAACTGTTTCTGTGATATTGTTAAAAACACAGTGATCTTATCAACGATAGATCAACTCTCTACATACCTGAGCCTCTTAATCTTACTTTCATTCACACTAAAACACTTACATACTCAAAATTCATACAATTGTCCCAGTAGTCTATACATCAAAACGAGCCTCAGCAGAGAAACAGCAATTGATATTATTAGCTGCCTTGTTGTGACCTAGAATCTGTTTTCTGATGAAAGGTCAACGCACGTTTCGGTATTGGCAACAAATTTGCCTGCCACCTTTTTCAGGATCACAGAATAGTATTAAAGTCAGTCCCAGAGGTGGGGTGTGAATAAAAGACAAAATCAAAACCCAATAAATAATGAATTGGGATCAAGACCAACAAAATACCTCCAAAGCTGTGGAGGAAAAATCTTCAAATTAGAGGTAGGTTACAAATGTAAGTCCAATAGTCAAATAGTACCAAGTGTTAGTTAAAAATATATAAGGTGTAGCTGTGAAGAAAAAAGAAAAAAGGGTGCTGCCTTCCTCCAAGCATTCCGTGTGCAAGGCCCATGCATATTCTGTTTTGCGTATGCCATGCATGGTAGAGAAAGCACTTGGAGATTAAAAAAAATATATAGCTCACCGTATCCCATAGAGATTGTTTCTCGAAGAAAGGGATAAGTAAGTAGATTAATGACAGAGTTTTTCGCATGTTAGCAGTGCTCTTGTGAAAAGGCCCTTGCATAGGTGCATAGATAAAATATATCTGTACTTACTAGAGGGGATGTGAGGACATCCTTATTCCTTGGGTGCACTGGTCCTTATGGATTCTATATGGATCTAGAGGCGTAGGACTACGCAGCAATAATTGGATGCATCTCTGCGTCTCCTTTTGTGATGCAAAAGATTCTTATGGATGCTCCTCAACCTATGGGTTCCTATTTGGAGATATTTAATGAAAAGACTGGTATTAATCTTTTTATTTTTTATGTTAATATTTTCTTTTTATGAAAATAAGTTGATATGGTAATTTGGTCGCAAATGAGGCACTGCATGTTACCTTAGTCAATTGTTGACTCCTTAGCTGCTAGATCTGTAAGGGTGTCAGAGGCAGGTTTCTAGGTCCTTCAATATCAAAGTCCTAGTGAATAAGAATAGATAGCCAATGCATGTGATTAATTCTGTTCCCCACTGTCACGGAGGAAGTGATTGGGCTATACAAAGCAATGAAATAATTTACGTAGACTCGGAGAGGTACACAAAATGACTAAATCTTTTTCTTTATTATTTATTAAAATGGACACCTGGTGCCCTAATATATTACCGTTCGTGTCACAAATAGACTATTTGATCAAATTAATCTTAAAATAATTCATGCATACGTAAATAATTTCTGATAAATGGGACAGCACCAACAGGATGTATCCGCAAAATTGAAGCAATACAGGTCAAGGGGGTGCTTACCACGGGGGCGTGGCTAGCAGCCCACGATGGAGGTCGAATAAGCGGCGAGCTCCGGGCCCGGGACTCTAATCCGTTACTGATTCTCCGCTCCTGGCGACTCTATATTCCAGTGGGGCTACGATCCTATCTCTGAGACTGCAGCGGGATGAACGCAGGGGCCGTGGAACGTTGCTGGGCGTCCTCCCACACTCTGGACTGGTCCTGATAGAGGTGAGCCTGCGGCCCAGGTGGCAGGCCTCACAGCGCCGGCCTGTCCTGATTCACTGGACTGAGGTAGTGAGCGTGCATATCGGTGTGCTCATGGTGAGCCTTGAGCGCGATCCCCATGGAGGCTGGCGGCACATATGGTGAACCTGTAGGGCATGACTGTGGGCCCCCCACCTACCTGCTGGTGTCATCGGAGCTGGTTGGATTGCTCCTGGACCCTGCGCAGCCTCCGTCTATATGGAGCTGTCCAAGTGGTGGTGATCCTGCTCACCGGGTGAATCCATGAAGCAGGGGGGTGCGTGGATGCCCCCACGTCCTGAGCGGCCTTGTTCCTGTTAAAGGCATGGCATCGGCCTTTCCTGCCCCCCTGGACGGAGGTAGGAGCTGTGTATACCGGCGCGCCTTCCTGCGTGAGGTCCCGGCTGACAGCCTGTCTGGTGGGCCTTGGGTGCAGCCCTGCTGTGGTTGGTGGCGACCGCTGTGCTCCCTGTAGGGGGTGACTGTGAGCCCCCCATCTACCTGCTAGTGCCTTCAGAGCTGGCAAGATTTCTCCTGGAGTCCAAAGGTGACCTCCATCTGCATAAAAAGCTGGCACTGTGTCTGTGATACTGCTCCACGTGTGAACTCACGACGAGGGGGGTGGGGGGAGTGTGGACGCCTCCCACCCATGCAGCCTTGTCCTACTGGCTGTGGCTGCCCTCGTTTGCTATCTCCAGTGCCTGGTCCTGGTGCGATGGGGCTGACAACGTGACTCCCTCTTCCCCCTCCTTTCCTTCACTGCTTGTGTGATCCGGGACTCACTTGTGACTGCCCTGGTGGCCACGGTGCCCGTAGTGGTGGGGGTGTGCCTGTGTGTCCAGGGGCCCTCTTTAATGCCGGTGAGATCGCTGGAGCTTGGTACCACAGGGCTCTGTACTCAACATCACCGAATGGTGTTGTCCCTGGTGAAGCGAAGATGGGATAGCACTACATCTGACTGGTTGGTTGTTGCATGAGCAGTAGTAAGTACACTCCTCCTGCCTTATTGTCCCATATTGCTCATGGATGCGCATTGACCTGGTGTACCTCCCTCTTACTCTCTCACATATTGCTTCACGAACAGTGTCCCGGCTGCGCAGCCCAGTTGTGGGTTCTGGATCCTTTCCTGGTCCCAGGTGAGGGGCGGGAGACCGAGGCGTCATACCCCCCGTCGGATAGCTGACACGACGGCCACTGTTTACACTGTACTGTTGGTCACTTGATCTTCGTGGCGTTTAGCTGCGCAATCTACTCTGCGACGTAGCTGAGTCACCAGCGGCAATGGGCAGAAGTAGGGCAAAGACCGCTGTGGACACTGGCGGGGCTGGCTCACCCCCTTCGGAGATTTCCTCGATGCAGTCTCATCAGGCCGATGATGGAGCTGCGATGCCACCTCCTGCTGATAAGCTGGACATGATACTTCAGGAAATTCGGGAGTCTCGATCAGCTATTGTGCAACAAATAGGCACTATATCTACGGAGTTGAACTTACTCAAAGATGGCCACAAGAAACTGGCAGACAAGGTGAAGATCTCTGACCAATCAATTCTCACACTACTGTCGCAGGTGAAGGACCACGACGTGCAGATACAGCGGATGCGTCAGCAGATAGAGGCCTTACAAGCGCGTGCCAATCATGCGGAAGGTAGGGCCTGATGCAACAACCTCGCATTGTTGGGTTCCCTGAGGGAGTAGAGGGGCAACACACCACAGCCTTTATAGAAAATTGGCTGAAGACCAGGATAGCCCGATGCTGGCCAGAATCCTAAATTACAGAGACCGGGATCATATCGTGCAGTCCGCCCGAGGTTCTGGTCCTATCCACTTTGATAATACCAAAATTTCCATCTTCCCGGACTATACGATGACAGCCCAACGCCTACGTTATTCCTTTATGGAGGTCAAGAACCGGGCCCGAGCTGCGGGATTGCCGTTTTCACGTTTATTCCCTACCAAGCTCAAGATTGTTCACAACCAGCATGCTTGTTTCTTTGATACGCCCGAAGGAGCCTGGGAATGGCTAGATAGACGCTTTCCGGACACTGGGCATAGTATACGCCCTACCTCCTCACAGCCAAAGACACGATGCCCTCCACGTTGGAGGCGGATGGGGCTTACCATGCAGAGCACAGCAACTGGTCCCCCCTCACAGCAGTCAGTAGTGGAGGGCAGACGGGAGGCCCTTAGTTCAGCCTCGGCATTGCGAACTCCCTGTGCGCCCATCAGCACTAGTCCATCAGCGGAGGTGACCTCTGATTCGGACTCGGGGGCAGCATGGCATTATTTCCTTCTGCAACCACGCAACTGAGCAATGACCCACTGGCCTAACAGTTTCTGTGAGTGTACTGTGCACAGGAGTATCGTTTCATGTTCTTTTGACATACATCCATTTCCCTGGGAAACTGTCTTGTACATTATTGTTAGCATTATGACCTATGCAAGGATGGCCCCACTGGAAATTACATGCTATGTTTGGCCACCATGGTCCAGTGGCCCGGCCCGTCGCCAGGCACAGATAGTATGTTTACAAGAAACCCACCTGCTTTCCTCTGAGCATGGTAAGGTGCAGAGACGATGGAGGGGTCAGTTATATGGCACTGCATACTCTGCTTTCTCGTGAGGGGCGGCAATCTGGTTGCATGCAGGAATCCCTTTTTCACTGACTGATAGCAGAATAGGTGATCAAGGGAGATATGTACTCTTGCAAGGGAAGCTGGATGGTGCACCAGTGGTTTTGAGGTCAATCTACGCACCTAACACAGACCAGGGCCCTTTCCTTTCTCGTCTCTCACATGCACTCTCAGATTGGACGCAGTACCCGTGGATATTGGGGGGACTTCAATGCTGTGTTTGACATTCACTTAGACCGCTCCCACCCTCCCTTAGCTAATGTGAAGGATGCTGCACAGGCCAATATCTTGACTAACTCGGCCGGGGGATGAGGACTCCTAGATACCTGGAGATTGCAGCATGTTGGTTTGCGTGAATATTCCTTCTATTCCCACCTTCACTCCCTGCATACACGCCTTGATCATTTCCTATGCAGCCCAGACTTGTTCCCCATGGTTGCGAGTGGCATTTATTTGGGGAAAAATCATATCGGACCACAACCGGTTAGAATTGGTACTCCATTGGGGTCGTATCCCCACGCCAATTCCCACATGGCGGCTCCAACCACTACAACTCGAAGACTCAGTGTTTCGAGACAAATTAACTACCACCATCAACATATATTTCACTGAAAACGAGAAAACAGCAACATCGAGGGATTTCAAATGGGAGGCATTTAAAGTGACGATTCGGGGAGCCTCTATGGGAACATTAGTGGGGATTAGACGGGAAGCAGTCAGGGATCTTACAGATCAGGAGGCCTTGTTGCACACGCTGGAGTTGGCGCCTCAGTCAGATGTGGAGAAAGGACCGGACCTCCAAGAAGCTAAGAATCGGTATGCCGAGCAATTGCAACTCTTATGTGTAATAGATTTGCATGCGTACACGCTGCGCACTCATGCAGAGGCGGATAGGTCAGGCACTTTACTAGCTAGGCTGATTAGGCCGCAACCCACTCCTACACCTATTCTGGCCGTATACAATAACCGTCATACCTTGATCACTACGCAGGTAGAAATTAATAAAACGTTTCACAACTAATATACAGTCCTTTATGCTGCCCCCCCTCGCGATATGACGGGAGCAACGGAAAACATTTGTAAAGTCAGTGGAACTCCCCTCTAGTACAGATGTACAAGCTGTGGACTTAGCGGCTCAATTGACCGCTGCCGAGATTCGTGGAGCAGTACGGGGTCTCTCCCGTAATAAAACCCTGGGTTCTGATGGGCTCCCCATTGAGTTATACTCCACTTTTGCAACGCCCCTTGTTCCCAAATTACTTCAGCTTTACACTACTGCCTTGACAGAGGGTATTTTGCCCCCTACGACTAGGGAGGCGATAGTGATCTGTTTATTAAAGCCGAATAGTTCCCCGACTCACCTTACTGCATACAGGCCCCTTTCAATTCTAAATATGGAATATAAAATTTTTATTTCTTTATTTTATTTGTTTAGAAAGTTTTATAAAGTGCCAACATGACCCTTGCGGGTATCAGAGCGCTGTACATACGGTGAAGGCATGCATGAACTTCATACAATAGAAGTCAGTAAAGTGAAATCACACGGAGTACACAGTCAAGATTAGGGACCTGGTGATGGGCCACATTAGAGCCATTTCTCCTAAGGTGTAAAATCTTTCCTGTCACACTTAGCAAAACAAGTAAAAGTGCACTCGACATCGAAGACATGAATATAACTTTTTTACACTAGAAGTCCGTAGAGTGACAACACAAGAAGTACACAGTCAAGATCAGGGACCTGGTAGTGGGCCACACTAGATCAGTTTCTCCTAGGGTGTAAAATAAAACCTGTAACATCTAGCAAAACAGGCAAAAGTGAATTTGACTCAACATAGTACAATAATTAACAACCCTGGTGGATGAGAGCCCTCGGGAAAGGTAACCATTAGCAACCAAACCTAAAAATAAATGGAGAACAATAAGTTGGGAGATATGTCGGTCAGCAAGGGGACATGTAAAACGAACATGATTATGCCGTTAATGGGCACTCTGGTAAAGCGATTTGACCTGTTTCTTGAAATAGGCCGTGGAGGGATTGGCTCTCCACTCTGAAGGAAGAGCGTTCCAAATTCTGGGTGCCAGACCAGAGAAAGCACGTTTGCACTTACTTTTTTCTTGAATTTTGGTGGCTTCAAGAGAAGTGTGGCTGTGCTTCTTAAGTTGCGATAGGAGCCAGAAAGAACGAGCTTGTTCGCTAGATAAGCCGAAGTGTTATAATGCCAGGCTTTATGCATGAGGCAAGTTATTTTGAAGCAAATCCTCGCTTCAATAGACAACCAGTTAAGCTGCACAAGGTCAGGTGTAATATGATCATGTTTTTTGGATCCTGTGATGAGCCTGGCCGACGCGTTGAGAGTGGTTCTGAGAGGGGCCAAGCTCGCTTTAGGAAGCCCGGCAAGGGTCACCAGGGATTGTACTGCAGGTTGTAAGTCTTCGGTCGGTAGGAAAGGTTTGATTTTCTTGAGGGTGTTGAGATGAAAGTTGGCACTCCTAATAGTGGCACTGATGTGTGCTTGCATGTTAAGTAGTTTGTCTAAGGTAATGCCTAAGAAATTTAGCGGAATCAACCACAAGAGGGGTGCAGTTAAGGGCTGTGAGTTGCTTTAGCCAGTCCAGGGTAGGTGTAGTGTGCTTGTGGGGGGGCAATAAGCAGGAATTCAGTTTTGAGTGTGTTCAACAACAGACGGTTCTGGGCTAACCATTGTTGAATTTGCGAAAGAGCTTTATTTAGAATTTTAATGTTATCTAGAGCGGAGATTTTCAAGTAAAGTTGCGTGTCATCCGCATACATGTGGTAAAGAATGTTAGACTCGTTCAGAATGACCGTGAGAGGTTCTATAAATAGGTTGAAGAGCGTTGGTGAGAGTGCGGATCCTTGCAGCACTCCAATCCAGACCTGGGTACTGGAAGCAAGGGACTGGTTGATTTTAATCCTTTGCGTGCGGTTGTGTAAGGAGGTAAACCACTTTAGGACCGGTCCCGCTAGACCCATCCTCTGCTGTAGAAGATGAATCAAGGTTTTGTGTTCTATGGTGTCGAAGCAGAAGATGGGTCTAGAAGGATCAGAATACAAGGGACATTCTGATCAAGGGATTTCAGTGCGTCATCCACAATGTGCATTAGTGCGGTTTCCGTACGATGTCCTGCTCTGAAACCGGATTGATAGAGGTCTAACAGTTGAAAGTTCTCAGTATGGTTGCAGAGCTGTTTGTAGACACATTTCTCTAGAAGTTTGGCTAACGTCATGATGCTAGTACTAGGTCTGAAGTTTTTGGGATCAGATAAATCCGAGTTGGGCTTCTTGGGGATGGGAGTGACTTGTCCAATTTTGAGGCAATCCGGGATGCTCCCTTGCAGAATGGATTCATGAATAATCCGCGACCAAAGAGGTAGAATGCCCAAGTTGAGATCTTTAATGAATGTAGCAGGAAGTGGATCGTTGAAGTAGTTGGCCGGTTTTAGAGTTGCCATCTCGAGGAGTAAATCTGTGTGATCTGGCAGGATAAAGGAATTCCAGGAGGCTTCATTTTTGGGAGAACCTCCGCGAGAAAAGGAGACCGTTGCGTGGCCCACCAGTTCTTCTGGAGAAGTGGTCGGGATTAGGGGTGGCATCATGAGCGTGCAAGGTTGGAGCTCCTGTTCTATTTTCCTAGTTTTTCTGAGAAGTGCACTGTGAATGCCTCCCCGTTAGTAAGTGGCGTCGTGGAGGACAGGTTTGGGTTGGAAGTGTGGTTTGCTTGTTGTTTGATGATTTCAAAAAGCATCTTGGGTCTGTTTGTTGCGCCGTCCAGTTGCACTCTGAAATGGTCAGGTTTAGCAATGCGGATTTTATTATTGTATGCACTTCTCATTTTCCTTAGCTGATGGAGACTGGTGGTGGAAGGTTCATTTCTCCAAGGCCTCTCTAAAAGCCTAAGTTTGCGGCGTATGTCATTTAGGGAACCATTAAACCAAGGTTTGGATTGTTTAAGGGGAATCCTTTTACGTTGTTTGGGCGCCATAGAGTCAAAGATATTAGTCATAGTGCTAATGTTATGGTCAGAAAGATCGTCCAGGTTAGTCATGTTCGGTGGAGGCTGAAGACTATTCTTGGTGATGGAAGTAAGAGCATTGATGTTTACATCTCTAATGTTGCGAGTTCATTGTTTCGCTTTAAGAGGTTGACCCTTTCTGCTCGTCGACTTTTCCAGTATGTGGAAGGCAATTTGGTGATGATCCGACCAGTCGCATGGTAGGATGTCCATCAGTTGAATGAGATTGTCTCTAGCAATAATGAGGTCTAGGGTGGGTCCTTTACAGATATGAGATAAGTTGAGATCAGAGAGGAAAGTCTTAAAGGAGCTGACTGAAAGATCATTGGTGCCATTCCAGTGGAGGTTCAAATCTCCAAGGAAGATATGGTATGGTTGATCAGAGCATGAGCTAATGAGCTCCATGATTTGCTCAATGAAGATCAAATTGTCACCAGGAGGATGGTAAATCATGTGGAGCACACATACAATCTTGCCCGTATTCCAAATTTCTGTCATGAGTAGTTTACAGGAAGATGGATGAGCCTTCTGAGATTGCTTTATGGTTAGGCTGGAGCGATGAATGCAGCCCCCCCCCCCCCATTTCCCATGGTTAATCACTTTGGATAATGATATAGTTAGGCGGTACTAAAATGTCCAGAACCGGGGAGGAGGTATCGTTGAGCCATGTTTCGGTGAACCCCCTCTTGCCTCTTGCCTCTGTGCAGTGGGGCTCAAGGTGTGCCCCCCTGCATGTCAGGTCCTTAGTGTTTTAAAGCTCACCAATTATTTCACAGGAAGCCAATGAAGAGTTGCCAGAGGTCTTGAGATGCAATCAGACGTTTTTAGATTGAAGGCAAGTCTAACAGTGGCATTTTGGAGCCATTGGAATATACTCCGTGCCTGACCCAATAACTTCAGTTAGATTGCATTACAATGGTTCAAATTGAGTGATATAAATGCATTGAGAATTTGGATCTTTCGAGGGCCTAAAACGTCTTAAGCAAAACAAGGTTGTTGATGTAATTTCATCAAACAGTCCACCAATATCTCATGGTCAACCCTATCGAAGGTTGCAAAAAGATCTAGTAGCATAAAAACAGCAGGAGTGCGTATGTCAGTGCTCATTAATCGCTCATCTAGAACCACTGTAAGTCTGTACTGCAGCCTGTACAAAATCTGGCTTAAGACATATGTAACAATTCTCATTGCTGAAAAAAGCTTGCCAGCTGGCTAAACTGCCCTTTCAAATAATCTACACAGGTTTAGAAGCTGTGAAAAAGATCTACAATTATCATAGACCTTTAGATCCTTGAGTTCTTTAGCATTGGTAATATATGTTTGCATTTCAGTTATGTAGGGTACAGATCTCCATCTTAGCAAGGTGGTGATGATAGCTTGAACACCTCTATGCTCTATAGTAGCTCTTTAGGAATTTTGGCCAGCAAGAAATTTGCTACAGATCACAAAGAATTGCAGTTTTTTTCTTAGGTCAAGGAAGTCGCCATCGTTAAGATGGAAACTTGTGAGAAATATTTCTTTGGGGTTCTACACCTATTAAATGCTTGATCATTGTGGGAAGTAAGAACAGCACTTCCATGTTTCTCAAAGAAGAGTCTGATTGAGTTAACCTTAAACTTAATTGTCTTATTGGTTATATCTCTCAACAGCACCTATTTGCATAGTATGAGATGGCATTCCCTTTAATTCGTTAATGTCTGAGAAGTCTGCAGAGGACATATTAAATGACAGCATGATCTTATTAGCAAAATTCTCAGCTTTTGATAATCTGATGGTTTTTTGTTTATCCTAATAGTCTAATCTTTAATACTGATTCTTTCCTTCCAGTGAGTAATCGCGGTGCCAGGAGCATTTTAATTTCTGCTGAATGAATCTCATATTGACTTCTTGCATGCCATCAAAAGTATGGTGCATCTTTTTTTTAATTTCTCCTGACTTTTGCACAGTGAGGGATCCCTATGTCACGAGATTCCATTACTAGTCTATTACAAGATTTTCTTTGTATGCACTGTCCTTTAAAATGCAGAATATTGTAGGTATTGAGCAACATCACTGGATATAACCAGTTTCACTGCTATGTCTATGACAACTCATATTTCAATGGCACTGTCCACAATACTTTGCCCACCACTTCTCAAGTTTCCTTGACCTTCTATTCTCTTGAGTACTATTCCCAAAGGACCATCTTACAGTATTGCACCTTCCATTTGGCGAGGTGGGGGGCATGCCATAATAGAAGGTTTACAATACGTGGGTTGAATGTCTCCCAGCCATCGAAGCAGTGTGTTACACAAGACTCGTAAGAGAATGTTCACCATTTTTGGCCATAGAATTTGAATGCCTTTTATCCATGTATGAATGTTTTTCAGCAGAAACTCAATGTCAAGAATAGAAATGCAGAATGTATCTATGGCATTCTTGAAGATAGATCTCATGTCCTGTTTTTGCTAAGATAAGATGGATTCAGATATGCTTCATCTTGCATGGTCAGTGGGCTTAAGACTGTAAAATCCATTCGCCTACACTTCTGACTCTTGCATTCTCTGTCAAGCGCAAGTCTCTAAAACTGCCAGAGGCTGATCTAATTGGGATTCTAGCTTAAGAGCAATGGTAAATGTAGTTTTCTTTTTTCTATATAGATCCACTGAGCTCAAAATATTTCTTGTAAAGATCTGCTCTGTATGTTGAGAGGCGATGGCTAGATCAGGCATCTCTAGTTACTCTGATAATCCGCAAATATTTATATGATAGTGAAAGCCGCACCAGATGTCTGTGGGACTCTGAACCTGTTTTGGGTCTTGCCCACTGGAGATCCTTTTAAACATAATTCTTTTAAGATGATTTGAATATCAGACTAGTTCAGTAATAATAGCCAGTGAACCCCATGCTGCATGTGCTGGTTAATTTCTGTTTGTTTCGCAGTTTACAAAATGAAACTTGAAGCTTGCGTTGCTTTTTAGTATAGTTTATTAGCAAAACATGTTCATTGAAGTGGAGTATGTTCTATTTGGGGTAAAGGAATATTCGCTGTGATTATTTTGAGACCTAACTCTTGTGTTTTACCTTATTTTCTAGTTAGTGCTTGTTGGACTTGGCCCTTTTTGGCTAAAGTTCCTTAAACTTTTTGCTTTCCCCCTAGACCTTTTTTCTGACATGGTGTTGGCAACTTAGATGCTTTGGGCACTTTGCCACTGCTGATCCGTGACAAAGTGCAAGTGCTCCCTGTGTAAAGTGTAATGGTAATTGGTTGTCCATGATTGGTATGCTTGCCTTACTAGTAAAGTCGCTAGTAAAGTGCACTATGTGTGCCAGGGCTAGTAATGCAAATTCTACTAGTGGGGCTGCTGCACTAATTGTGTCACCCACACAAGTAGCCTTATAGAGGGAACTCAGGCCTGCCACTGCAGTGCCTGCGCGCAGTTTGTTAAACTGCCATGTTGTCCTGACAAGTGTACCCACTTGCCAGGCCTTACCCTTACCGTTCTATGCACATCGGACACTACTATGGTTGGCCCAAGGTACCCCCTGGGCAGGGTGCAGTGTATGTGAAAGGTAGGACATGTACTGAGGTGTGTACCATGTCCTGACAGTGATATACTCTCCATTTCATTTTTCATTGTTGCAATGCCATCTTGCCCATAGGACAGAATGGGGGAGGCTGTGTAATATGTTTCCAGCCTATCTTCCCAAAGGCTTAAGATGGAGAGGTGAAGTTTAGTATGCCTGAACTCACAATTCAATAACACATCTTTTTGTGAATGTGGTTTTTGCATTGTGTGTCTAGAAACCACTCTTTTAGAATTGGCTGGGGTTTTGTGCTCTAACATTTCTGTGTGTCTCTGCCTGGATGTGGCTTGACTGTCTGGATCTGAAAGTGATAGGATCTGGGGAATGTCTTGACCCAGGGCAGGAGGTGAGACTACAACAGGCTGACCTGCATCTGGAGTGTAGGGGGGGAGGAGTAGCCCCTGGAGGTGAAGAGGCCTGGGCTGCAGCCATAACACAATGGCTCCATCCCCTGCTGAGTGATTTAAGGATCCAGACCTCCACTCTCAAAGGAGTAAGGCATCACTGGCAGGGAGACACCCAGAACTGGTTTAGACAGGGGTCAGTGCCCCCCTGAACACAAAGACTTCAAAGACTTTGAGGGGTATAACTGTGAGAGCTGAAACCCCTGAACATTGGACTTTGATTGATCAAGACTGCAAAGGATTGAAACTACTTTGTGGTCAAGAGGAACTTCTGCCAAGGAAGAAACCGCTGAATAGACTGAAGGAAAGTACTGACCCTTGCTGTGTGTTCAGGGGCTGGCCTGCAGTTTGCTGCTTTAACCAAGGAGAGGCTAAAGGGACTTTGCTGTGTCCCCCTGATTGAAAGGACTTTGCTGTGCTGTGTCCTGAAGCAACTTAACCCCAAGGGCCCGAGCTGAGCTGGCTCCTTGTTGTGGAAACTCAGCAACAAAAAAGTTTCCAGAAGTGTTTCAGCGATGCTGTGTGCCTGTGCTTCTTGCAGCCTGAGACCCTTATGAGAATTGCCCTGTGATCGGGGACGCCAAGAGTCCAAGTGAGTCTCCGCGCCGTGTGCTTCGTGCAGCCTGTGACCTTCGTGAGGTTTGCCCTGTGATCGTGTGCACCCGGAACTCAAGTGAGTCTCAGCGACGCTGTATGCGTGTGCTTCGTGCAGCCTGAGACCTTCGTGAGGATTGCCCTGTGACCGTGCACACCAGATGCTCAAGGAAATCTCAGCGACGCTGTGTGCGTGTTCCCTATTGCAGCCTGAGATCTTCGTTATCGTCATCGGCCCAGAATTAACCAAGTCGCATCGGAGGCACAAATCATGAGAGGTGGAAAAGAGAGTGAGGTCGCACCCCCAGGTAACATGTGTTGGCACCTGAGGCAGGGTGCGGGCTCGGAGAGAGACGCTCTCGGCCTCTCCCCTTCTTGTAGCGCGAGCCTCTGTTACAGCTCGTATCGCGGCCCGTATGTGCCAAGGAGTAGCAGTACCGGGGCCGGAGTGAGGAGTTGCACTGTGGTTTACACCAGACCGGTGTTGGGGGCATAAGTTGACAGAAACTGACCGCAAGGCAGTACCAGGAGCGGAGAGACCACATGAAGCACCGTAATCGGTGCTGTAGTGTATTACGCATTGCATTAATTCTGCATTACAAACTACCTGATTGTGACATTACGCATTGCATTATTTCTGCATAACCAACTGCCTGATTGTTGTATTACACATGGCATTAGTTCGCAGAATGACCTACCTGATTGTTGCATTACGCATTGCATTATTTCCGCATAACGAACTGCCGGATTGTTGTATTACGCATTGCATTAGTTTGCTGAACGAACTACCTGATTGTTGCATTACTCATTGCATTATTTCTGCATAACGAACTGCCTGATTGTTGTATTACGCATTGCATTAGTTTGCATTACGAACTGCATTATTTTTACATTGCGAAGTGCCTGATTCTTGCATTATGAACTGCATAGCATTGCATTAGGACTGCATAGGATCACCTAGAATTGCTCATTAATACCGCCAGAACTTACAAGAGCTGGCTGGCCTAATAACCGGCCAGGATGTATGTTACAAATACGCATATGTTGGATTTGTATTGTGTGGTCTCATTGTATATCTTTTTATATAACCTATACTTGTTTTTATATGAAACTCATGTGGAGTCCATTTGTGGTGTCACCATTGGGTCACTGAGAGCGTGGTTGCCATTACTTACACATTTGCCTTGAAGATAAGCCTAGCTGCTCGTGCCAAGCTACCAAGGGGGTGAGCAGGGGTTATCTGAGAAGGTGTCCTTCCTTTCCCTGTTGTGGAAGCGAGGGTCCCTACTTAGCCTAAGGTACCTACCTCAGCCAACTAGGGAATCCCGGTTCTAACAGTGTTTAATTGTCTTGTCACTAATTCTAGGACTGAATTTCTGGTCAGATAGCATTGCAGAACTTGTGGGCCCTTAAAGTAGCATGTATTACATAGTCACATGCTCTTCAAGTATTGCTTGACCTGTTTCTAAAGTGTGGAGAAAGGATGTTCATATCATGGCAGGCAATTCATTGGTACTGACTCAGTATCTCTAAATCTCCTCATGAGTATTGCAGCTCATGGATTCACAGGTCCCGCCACTATCAGTAGGTTCATGGCTGGATTTTCCTCTTGTGATTAGGGACCTGGTGATGGGCCACATTAGAGCCATTTCTCCTAAGGTGTAAAATCTTTCCTGTGACACTTAGCAAAACAAGTAAAAGTGCACTCGACATCGAGGACATGAATAGAACTTTTTTACACTAGAAGTCCGTAGAGTGACAACACAAGAAGTACACAGTCAAGATCAGGGACCTGGTAGTGGGCCACACTAGATCAGTTTCTCATAGGGTGTAAAATAAAACCTGTAACATCTAGCAAAACAGGCAAAAGTGAATTTGACTCAACATAGTACAATAATTAACAACCCTGGTGGATGAGAGCCCTCGGGAAAGGTAACCATTAGCAACCAAACCTAAAAATAAATGGAGAACAATAAGTTGGGAGATATGTCTGTCAGCAAGGGGACATGTAAAACGAACATGATTATGCCGTTAATGGGCACTCTGGTAAAGTGATTTGACCTGTTTCTTGAAATAGGCCGTGGAGGGATTGGCTCTCCACTCCGAAGGAAGAGCGTTCCAAATTCTGGGTGCCAGACCAGAGAAAGCACGTTTGTACTTACTTTTTTCTTGAATTTTGGTGGCTTCAAGAGAAGTGTGGCTGTGCTTCTTAAGTTGCGATAGGAGCCAGAAAGAACGAGCTTGTTCGCTAGATAAGCCGGAGTGTTGTAATGCTAGGCTTTATGCATGAGGCAAGTTATTTTGAAGCAAATCCTCGCTTCAATAAACAACCAGTTAAGCTGCACAAGGTCAGGTGTAATATGATCATGTTTTTTTGGATCCTGTGATGAGCCTGGCCGACGCGTTGAGAGTGGTTCTGAGAGGGCTTATATTTACTTATAATTTGATGCAAACTTTAGACGTGGATGCATAAGGAGGGGAAACTAATAGGTCTGTGCTATTTTCGGTGATAATGTTATTTTTGAACTGGCTTTACGTTGGGTGGCAGAAGGGCTTTTGACTTATACCACAGAATGAGAAAAGAAGAATTGCCATGATTTATCAGGCTGTCTAAGGAGAAATCGTCAAGTTTAAAATGAGGTATAAAATGTGCTGAATAAGAAAGAGCGGCCTCCTCATTTGTTCTAAGATGCATATATTGGTCACAAACAATTTGCCGTGGCCTTCAAATGAAGAGACTTCCAAGTATTATGTGAACTGTTTCTGTAATTTTCTGAGAGGATCACACCACCATGATCTTCCAAAATAGGCAGCAGTTTTGTAGACCACACTGTAATTAATGTAGGCCCATAGAACTGTAAGAGTCCACTGGAAAGCAAACAGAGTGCATCAAAACAGCCCCAATCCAGTGGCGTAATGAAAGTTTAAGGGCCCCCCAGCAATGTACACAGAGGGGCCCCGCACCGGATTTAATCCATCGCGCTCAGACCTGAGTACCAAGCTGAGGGGGCCCCCGCACCACGGGGGATGCGGGGGCCTGTGTTATGCCCCTGCCCTAATCCAGTAAAAGTAGGGTAAAATATTTCTCGCAGAGGTCACCTATGGTAGATGTCGTGTATTGGAATCCGTCCTCTGTGCCTCTTTCTACATGACTACCTGTCTGATTTGTAACATGCTGGACACAGGAGAAAACCATCTATTTTGAGAAAAAGTCATATCTTAGATATCCAATGATCTCCTATGACTCTCCAAAGGTTAATTAACATTATGGACAAGCTAGTCACTCCTTCGCATCGGCTACTTATAAGATGCAGTGCACCATAAATTCTGTGTTATTGTCCTCTTGGCCACATCCAAGCTGTTAGCTTGCCACGTAGAATCAAGACCATCGATAAAGTTATTGATTAGGACATGGTGCATGCCCGGTTGCATATAAGAAATGCTACTTCCCGGTATGTGCTTGGATGCCCTTGCAACAAGAAATCACCATCTTTAGCACAGAGGTTCTTCCTTAGCCTCTACCGGCTTAGAGCACATCTGCGTTTAGTCCACTGTTGATTCAGGTTTCAATTCAACCTGCTATAGTAAGCTTTAATTTCCATGCAGTGCTATATTGAAAAATGCAGACATACATATCAGTAGGAGAAATAGCTTATCTTCCTCCTATGTCTGGCTTCGTTTGCAATCTCAACTAGTTTGAGAGATTGCTAAGCAGAAAGCATTCTAAAAATTTACTAACATAGACCATGTGAGGAATGTGAAAATGTTGTGCAGAATTGCCTATTTAATCAGGCATCTGCTGTGTAACTAACAGCTGCACAGAAATGGTCATAGTATGTTTTAGAATAATTTTTCTAAAGCGTCTCTGGGCAGCAACTTAAGGTTTCAAATCTGCTGCAAACACTCTTCTAACATGGTAGATAAGGGATTTGAAACCGAACATGGGTGACTCCACATGATTTGAAACTGAAAATGAGTGACTCCACATGCATAAATGCTAATGTAGCTACATTGAGAACTGATAAGACAATTTATTCAGAAAATGAAAGAAAATGGCAAAGGGGTGTTACAGTGTCTTACAGGTGCTCACATTTATCTGGAGGGGAAGCCTCTGGTGAACTTTGCTGGAAAGATCACCTGACTGTGGAAACATGTAATATTTTCATTAGCATAAGCAATAGCCATTTTGGCTGTGGTGTCCATTTCGTTTCCTTCATAATTCTTTCATCCTCTTCCGTTCGCCTTTTCATTCTGCTTGTGCCATCTATTTTAGTTGACCTCCTGATATGGCTAAGCAATGTACGTGCTGTGGGTTTGTAGCTGCCAGTGCACCTGGTCTTAGATGTCATCTGTTGTCTGTTTACTCCTGTCCTAAGCATTCCTGCTCCCCCACCCAATTTGCTGACCACATAGTCATCTATCTGCCCTTGTTTGCTGATAGCTATTTCTAAACTTGACCTTTCCATTTCTGTCCACATGCTTACATTGCAACAAAAGCTTTACATAAGGACGATGGTTTGTGAGTTCAGTGTACCTCCTCCTGCAACACTTGAGAGTGTTGTGTGGACGTTGTCCCACTCATGAGTGATTAATAAACTTGTTATTTTATTTCAACTCCAGTGCCGATCTCTTTTTGTTAGTCTCTGGAACCCATGGATGAGAGGGTGACTCTGCACCAGTGTGCTCACTTCCGGGTACATTTCCACAGTTGGCGCCCAGCACATGGTGCACCATCAGAGACGCGGCCGTCCGAAGGAGTGGTCTCGACGGAGGATCGAAATATTACTGAGGATGCGCACTGCATGAGGAGACCCTTGTCTTTGCAGGCCGATGTGACTTTTCCGCTTTTCCCGATTTGACCCTCTAGGTGGTGGCCGGTCTCGGCTGGGGCTTTCTTTGGCGTACTTTTTGCAGTGACCATTAGGTCGACCAGAGATCGGCAGGTGTGAGTTGGAGACTTCTGTTTGGTAAGGTCGCTAAAGCAGCACTCTTGGTTTGCTTGGTTTGGTTTTTTGGTTTGGTCTTGTTATTCATTGTTTGCAAAGACTGAAGGCAGGGAATGTAAAGATTTTTCTCCTTTTGGAATATATGTTTGGAGTAGTAATATTTTACATACACTTGTGAAAAACATGCCTGTTCTCAGCACACTCCGTAAGTGGTGTTGCTGCTCTTGTGGTACCAAGAATACTTTAGCACAAAGTTAGCCGGCTCCACCAGAAGGGACGCCAAATAGAAGAGATGTATATTAAATATGGTATTTGTCCTATAATGAATGGTTCATTGTGGAACAAATACACAAAGAGAGAGTCCGATTTACAATGGCCAGTGAATGGGTTATTCGATTCTAAAAAGGTTCAATATGTAGAGCAGTGTTTATTTAAAAGAAAGAATAGGCAGTATATGTTTGATTGTGTACGTATGTGGGATAAAGAAGTGCAAGAGAGAGCGAAGAGAGCAGAAGCTATAGCAGAAAAATAGCAGAGGAAAACGATATATCAAAAAGCGTTGGAATTAAAAGACAAAGAAATGAAGGAAAAAATAGAAAAGGAAGATAGAGAACGTCGATTAGAGGTAAATGGCCAGTATCCTATTAGGCGCCCTATCTATCCACTATTTAATATGCCTCAGGTTGATTGCTTCCTATTAGAACGACCCCCACCCCGTATAAAATCCCACACTCTTACTGTTATTCTACATTCCATCCTGGTCCCTACCCTCTTGCTTCCTCTTTTTGTTTTGCATATTCTTGTGATCACAATCCCCCGGCGCAAATTTCAATGACGACATACAAGCACTATGATGTCCCTTTGCTTTGTTGTTAGATTTTCAACGTTCAAATCCACAAGCATACTGCACTGAATTGCAACATGTTGCTGCCATATGGCTGTGTGTCATAAATGTGACAAATTGTGACAGGTCTACATTTCTTTGTCCTAAAACAACCAAACCAGGTAAAGATGGATTTCGGAGGCCTAACCGCCACAGTTTGATAGGACCTTAATTTATTTTGGCCAAGTGAAAAGCCAAGTCTTGATCTGTTCTTTGGCAGGCAGAGTATTCCATAGACTTGACACAGTGATGGAAAAGGTCTTGTCACAAGCAAATTGCTTATATGCTACGCCTTGCAGAATACCCTTGATTGGGTACCGGCCAGTTACTTCCGGGAGGTTGAAAGCCTCCAACGATCGTTGTTGTGGGATGGACGGCCGCGCATAGCGATTGCTAAGTTGACGCTTCCGTGGTACGACGGGGGTATTGCGCTTCCGGACATTCGACGCTATTATTGGGCCACCCAGTTGAGCGCGATTAATCATGGTTTCTATGGTCCGGCTCTAAGCCCCGGCTATGCCATGGACCGATGGTTGCTGCGCGGCGGTAATTATCATAGAGCGTTGTACTCTCGGGCGCTGGATTCGTCCCTCATGGGGCCCACTGGGGTGGCGGTGCGCGTGTGGAGGTTGGCGACTGACTCGCTGGGCTGGAAGGATAGGCTCACCCTAGCTACCCCGTTGTTTGAATCTGAAAAATTGGGGAGGCTCTGGCATACGAAAGGTTTTGATAAATGGGACTTGATTGGCATCTCCAGGGTTGGAGATTTGCTGATTAAGGGGAGGGTGAAGTCCTTTGAAGAGCTGCAGCAGGAGTATGAGTTGGGGAAATCCGAGTTCTTCCGCTATGTTCAAGTGCGTCATGCCCTGCGGTCAGTCCTCGTAGACGGTGAGAAGGTGCCTGAGTCCTCTCCATTGGAGGATCGGATCCTCGACGGCCACATGCCAGAGAGTACGATTTCTCTCATATATAGGAAATTGATAAATGTTCGGTCGGACCTGCTGTTGGGGCTGAGGGACCAGTGGACTAGGGACGGACTCGAAATGGATGACGAGGATTGGCAGTCTGCGGTCTCCTCTCCTAAGGAGGTCGCGATCCCATCACGTCTGAGGCTGGTGCAGCTCAAAATACTCCACAGAACCTATGTTACGGGGCCAAGGCTGGTTCATATGGGATTTTCTGAGGAGGGTTTATGTAGGAGGGGCTGCGGTATGGTGGGTACCTTTATGCATATCATTTGGGAATGTGGCGTTATCATGGAATTCTGGAGGAGAGTCCATACGGTGATGGGGGAGGTGACGGGCATTGTTATGCAGCCGGAGGCGCGGTGCTGTCTTCTGAATGTTTGGGGGCCTACCGATCACGATGAGGCACAGACCCTGTGGGTGACTCTGGGTAATATGGTGGCTAAGCGAGACATCGCGCGCCTGTGGGGCTCTGCGGGTCCCCCCACATTGACTGCGTGGAAAGAAAACATGGACTGGAGTATGCTAAGGGAAAAGACAGTATATTGTGCTAGAGGGCGCACCCGGAAGTGGCACGCCATTTGGGGGCGGTGGAACCAGTATAGGGGGGGCATATGTCTTGCCCCTGATTTGGATCCCCCCGATGAACAGCTCTCTCCTTAACATTCTTTCCAGCTTTTGTATATGTATTTGATTGTTAGTTGACTTTTTGGGCCTCTGCTTTTCCCCCTTTTTCCTCTTAACACAGTATTGTGACTGTTAGACGAGGGGGGTCTGCTCTCCCCTGAGGGGCAATCACCAGTGGTATTCAGTGTCCTTCGCCTTGCTGGGGTTTTGTGTGAGTTTGTGTTTATTTAAAACAGAACCTTTTCTGCTTCTCCTTCTATGCACTGTGGACGTTTCTTTGTTCTGCTTTCTCAAAGCTGCCGAACCTCCGGGATGTCGGCTGAATAGCTGTGTCCATGTTTTTGAAGAATAAAGGTTTTCAAAAAAAAAAAAAAATTGCTTATATGTGGTGAGAGGGCCGATCTAAGTGGTGAGCACCAATTTAATGTATGTGCGAGTAATTCAGAAGTACCCTGGAACCGTTGAAATAACTAGAACTTAGATTTGTTGTTGATGATGTAAGCTTGGGTAAGGACACGTTTTTTTTGTCACTCACTCACTGCACAGCCACTTTAGAGACAGCAGGCGCATTAGCATCTCTGGTGGCACCACCGTGGCCCACTTTGTAGAATTTATAGTTCCGTATGCATTCTGTGTTGGCACTTCTCTACCCTGAATAAATATTTGTCCTGTCTCGTAATGAAAACAATAAGCCAGCACATACTGAAAGCGAGGCTCACAATATAGTCGTGGCTGCGAATTTTGAAAACGTGAAAGTGATCTGTGCATCTGTGACCCAGGGCGCGTGACGTTTTAGTGATATATCTGCCGCCGGTTAGAGGTGGGCTTTACACCTGCTGCCAAATGTAAACTTGTTTTACCTCAAAGGCCAGGCCGGCCTAGCAGCATGCCCCTTGCAACTGTCAGGACGTTTATATAGACATGCTGCTGGATAGCTTTACCAAAATACATGCAACCCGTTGCCTGTTGACAATGGTAAATAATTAGGCCTTTATTTTAGCCCCTGGCTGAGTGATCTCATTACTATGGAAGCTGCATTTGGCCTTTCCCTCAATGAACCGTGCAAATGTGTATGCGTCACCGCACCGAGCAGCAATGCGCTTCAATTTAATTGCGACATTCAGGTGTTCTAGGTCAAATTATTATAAAGTCATAAGTTGAAAACAAAAAAAGTGTAAAGTCTGCATGCAAAAATTCTGATTCACGAACTCGCAAGCAGCAGATTTTTACATTCTACCGCAAACTTGCATGAAACATCGATAATGTTCTGTCACCATAAGTGATAATGAGGTTAGAGAAGTAATTCTCATTGATGGGGTCTCTGCAAATGCGATGAACAACTAAATTGTTTTGCTTTTGTAGCCAATCGCCAACATTTGCATTGTCCTGTGGACACTTGCTTGCATGCCTGCATGAAAGGGTTATTTTCTAGTGAAAAGTCATTATTCACGAGAAGGAAAAATGAAAAACATTGAAATTTCACATTTAACCTAACTCTATGCCTGAGTGTTTTCTGCACTGCAGGTATTCTGCGCCTGTGATGTTAGATAATACTGCTGCACGCTAGTGGAAGTATGATAATCATGGAATTATCTGCCTCACAAGTGGGCCTTCTGTGTATAGGGATAGGAGTAGGAAATATCGACATGTTGCAGGCGTTCTCCCAAGTCAGTGGTAAATTCCGATTTTTTTATTGTGATTTGGTCTTACACCTCTCTGTGAGCTCATGTAGATGCCTTCCATGCCGCTCTAATCGTCCTTCTTTATGGTTGTAAAATTGTCCCCTTCTCAGAGGAGTTTGACTGGCTAACCATTGAACCTGTGCCTTCTCTAAAAAAAAATTTTTTTTTAAATCAGTAAGGACTGCTTGAAATATAAGTTTTGCCTGTAGTTTCTGGCTTCGCACATTAAGAGATGGCTGTAAGGCCCTAGCCTTGCTTTCTATCAGATTGATACTACATACACGATCTGGCCTTACGCCACATGAGATTATCTTTGGGAGGCCCATGAATATTTGGGGGGTCCCTAAGCCTCGCCCTATAAATGATGTTCCCTACATGTTGATGAGTGACTATTTGTCCCAGTTAACTGACAGCTTGTCTTCTATTTATCAGCAGGTACGGGAAGCCCTTCCAGACAGGTCGCAAAGTGAAGGCCACGATCTGCGGCCAGGCGATTTTGTGCTGACGAAATCATTTCAACTGACAAATTCGTTGGCATCTCGGTGGCGTGGCCCAGAGCAGGTCCTCCTTGCTACCAGAACGGCAGTGCGAGTGACAAACCGGAAGAATTGGGTCCTTGCCAGCCATTGCCGAAAAAATTCCGCATGCCGTTGTGAGTCCTGCTGCGTTGACAGATCACCGCGACATCCTGGTCAATGAGAGTGGACCAGCAGCATCACCTGAAGGGCCTGAGGAAGTCTTCCCGGACCAGACGATCCCTGGTGCATCTAGATATCTGCTTCGATCCAGGAAGAAAGACACTTCATCGCAGAAAGTGACTGTTTGAGCCACTGTCCTGAGTGGTTTAAGACTGACTACAAATCGGGGTAGTCTTTTAGTGACTACTCGTCTCACCGTTAGTGAAGAAACCAAAGCCTGCCCAGGTCCTTAGGGCATCATCTATTTTGTTGTTTGTCAACGAGATGAACATGTCTGAGAAGAAGAAATCAAATGCTGCAAAGATCTGTAGTGGCTGCACAATGTTTAAAACTGGACTGACTTGGACTGCTGTCATCATTGCTATAATAATGTGGGTTGTGGAGGAAGTAACTCCGGCTCGAGATTTACTGTCTGCTACTACTCCTGTCCCCACAGAACATTATTACTTTACTCTTACCTATCATGAAAAGAAGCACCGAATGTCATATCTCAATAACACTTTTCTCAAATGTTGCATCAGACACACCAGCTGAGCAATGCTACGAACTGTTGGGTTTGTGGCAAAATTCCTCCTCATCAGAACATAAAAGGAATCCCGTTGTCACCGCTGCCATTTTCTCGTAACGGCTCATGCCCAGCTTGGTTCAAACTTCTATATGCCTCTAAAGTATTCAATCTCTCAGAAACATGGGATGTGGGTGACCTCAATGCCAAACTGAACAAAGTCTGTTACCCCAGCGCAGATGGGGACCCACAAGCAAAAGGGACTGCTTTAGAAATGGAAGAATACAGTAAAGGAAGTGCAGCAACAAACTGTGTATCCAAATTCTAGGTCGGCTAAAGGAAATGGACCCCCTGTTATCTCTGTTGCCATGACCACTGGCCCCCTTTTGTGTACAAAGTACAGGATATGTGCCAGTGGGCCACAGTAACTGTACTACAGTGTTGCAGATGTCTACGAGAGGCCAAAGCAGCTTCCTTGCATCATGTTACACTTCTTTTGTTTGTGGAACTAAGGCATACTACTTCCTACCTCAAGGCTGGTCTGGTACCTGTTACATAGCCTTCCTTCTACCACCTGTCTTTTTAGCTCCCCCAACCTACCACCAAGATTTGCAATTGTTCGATCACCATGCTGGTAGTAGGGGAAAACGTGCAATCGATGTCTCTGTTGTCGACCAGACAGAGTCATCTGTGGGAACAATATAGAGACTGTAACAGAGGAATCTTCTTCTTTGTTGGCCCAGTACAGAACAGTCAGCTGGTCCGTCACCTCACCCGTACAATGGAAGCAGTGATCAATCAGACAACTGTGGCCTTAGGGAACTTGACAGAAGAACAAGCATTGATCCGCATGGTTGCTTTGCAGAATAGACTTTTTCTAGATGTTATTCTGGCTGTTCGAGGTGGAGCATGCCGTATCATCGGATCCAGCGGTTGTGTCGGCCAATTCACCTTCTGTTTGTGATGTCATTTCCAAACTGCATAAGATAGACACTGAAATACATCAAGACTCAGGAACATGGACTTGGACTGGATGGTTCTGGAGCATTTTTTCTGTATGGGGCTGCAAATATTGTCAGCCTTGTTCATAATTATTGCAATTCTCTTCTCTTGTTGTTTATGTATTCAATGTGGGCCAATGCTCTGCTCCCTCTGTATTTCCACTTGTACTACTTGTGTACCGTCTAAAACGAATGTCCAAAATGCAAATGCCCGTTTAGCAATAGAACGAGAAATCTGTGAAATTATGTTAATTGACATTCATGATGTGTATCGTACCCCTTTGAAGAAATAAGAAAATGTCTTAGCTTATGCTAATAGGGTCTTCTGTGGAAACGTGCAATATTTTCATTAGCATAAGCAACAGCCATTTTGGCTGTGGTGTTCATTTTGTTTCTTTCGTCCTCTGCTGTTCGCCTTTTCACTCTGCTTGTGCCATCTATTTTAGTTGACCTCCTGTTTTGGCTAAGCAATGTACATGCTGGGGGTTTGTAGATGCCAGAGCACCTGGTCTTAGATGTTATCTGTTGACGGTTTACTGCTGTCATAAGCATTCGTGCTCCCCCTCCCAATTTGCTGATCACGTAGTCCTCTATCTGCCCTTGTTTGCTCATAGCTATTTCTAAACTTATTTCCATTTCTGTCCACATGCTTACATTGCAACAAAAGCTGTATATAAGGACGATGGTTTGTGAGTTCAGTGTACCTCCTCCTGCAACACTTGAGTGTTGTGTGGACGTTGTCCCACTCATGAGTGATTAATAAACTTGTTATTTTATTTCAACTCCAGTGCCGATCTCTTTTTGTTAGTCTTTGGAACCCGTGGACAAGAGGGTGACCCTGCACCATTGTGCTCACTTTTGGGTACATTTCCACATGACACTCAAAGGATGTAACCTTTATTCCCGCGGCAGGATGGTAGACCCTCGGTACTAATTTCAGGCTTGTCTGCCTATTGTCATTTTATGACTGTGTTTTATTTAATCTGTGATGAAAAATTTGAAAATGATCTGCCCGCATATTGAAGAAACACAGAAATGTGCGCCTTAACCATTTGCATAATTAAATCATTTAATAGGACACCTGAAATGTATTTGCAACATAAGGACACTCATTACAAGCTGAGGGCTAAACTCCAATCCATTTGCAAACGAGACTTTACAAGGGGATCGAAATTGTAGGTTGAGTTATAATTTTCACAACCACATGCAGTTTGCCTCTGATACATTCTAGCAGAGCAAATCTGCCAAAATCTATTGGGATAAAAGGCCCTTAAAAAGGAAAAACATTTGGATTTCTGTGAGATCAATAATGATTCTGCAGGTTATGCCTCGGCTTGAAGTTGATTTTGTGCTGACGAAATCATTTCAACTGACAAATTCGTTGGCATCTCGGTGGCGTGGCCCAGAGCAGGTCCTCCTTGCTACCAGAACGGCAGTGCGAGTGACAAACCGGAAGAATTGGGTCCTTGCCAGCCATTGCCGAAAAAATTCTGCATGCCGTTGTGAGTCCTGCTGCGTTGACAGATCACCGCGACATCCTGGTCAATGAGAGTGGACCAGCAGCATCACCTGAAGGGCCTGAGGAAGTCTTCCCGGACCAGACGATCCCTGGTGCATCTAGATATCTGCTTCGATCCAGGAAGAAAGACACTTCATCGCAGAAAGTGACTGTTTGAGCCACTGTCCTGAGTGGTTTAAGACTGACTACAAATCGGGGTAGTCTTTTAGTGACTACTCGTCTCACCGTTAGTGAAGAAACCAACGCCTGACCAGGTCCTTAGGGCATCATCTATTTTGTTGTTTGTCAACGAGATGAACATGTCTGAGAAGAAGAAATCAAATGCTGCAAAGATCTGTAGTGGCTGCACAATGTTTAAAACTGGACTGACTTGGAATGCTGTCATCATTGCTATAATAATGTGGGTTGTGGAGGAAGTAACTCCGGCTCGAGATTTACTGTCTGCTACTACTCCTGTCCCCACAGAACATTATTACTTTACTCTTACCTATCATGAAAAGAAGCACCGAATGTCATATCTCAATAACACTTTTCTCAAATGTTGCATCAGACACACCAGCTGAGCAATGCTACTAACTGTTGGGTTTGTGGCAAAATTCCTCCTCATCAGAACATAAAAGGAATCCCGTTGTCACCGCTGCCATTTTCTCGTAACGGCTCATGCCCAGCTTGGTTCAAACTTCTATATGCCTCTAAAGTATTCAATCTCTCAGAAACATGGGATGTGGGTGACCTCAATGCCAAACGGAACAAAGTCTGTTACCCCAGCGCAGATGGGGACCCACAAGCAAAAGGGACTGCTTTAGAAATGGAAGAATACAGTAAAGGAAGTGCAGCAACAAACTGTGTGTCCAAATTCTAGGTCGGCTAAAGGAAATGGACCCCCTGTTATCTCTGTTGCCATGACCACTGGCCCCCTTTTGTGTACAAAGTACAGGATATGTGCCAGTGGGCCACAGTAACTGTACTACAGTGTTGCAGATGTCTACGAGAGGCCAAAGCAGCTTCCTTGCATCATGTTACACTTCTTTTGTTTGTGGAACTAAGGCATACTACTTCCTACCTCAAGGCTGGTCTGGTACCTGTTACATAGCCTTCCTTCTACCACCTGTCTTTTTAGCTCCCCCAACCTACCACCAAGATTTGCAATTGTTCGATCACCATGCTGGTAGTAGGGGAAAACGTGCAATCGATGTCTCTGTTGTCGACCAGACAGAGTCATCTGTGGGAACAATATAGAGACTGTAACAGAGGAATCTTCTTCTTTGTTGGCCCAGTACAGAACAGTCAGCTGGTCCGTCACCTCACCCGTACAATGGAAGCAGTGATCAATCAGACAACTGTGGCCTTAGGGAACTTGACAGAAGAACAAGCATTGATCCGCATGGTTGCTTTGCAGAATAGACTTTTTCTAGATGTTATGTAGATTTCAGTGTTTATCGCACAAAAATCCACTTAATACGGTAAATACCATATGGTTTTCTCCCATTACATTTCGTCAGGTTTGACCTGTTGAAATGTAACAATGGTTGAGTTATTCAACGCAAGCAATAATCATTGAATGCATTAAATAACTAACAACTCGTAATTCCAACCCATTTGTAAACAGGGGTTTACGCGGAGGTCGGAATTAACTGCATCTAGTAATGAGGGTTTTAGAATTTATGTAAATCGAAGCGCTAGCTAAAACATAAATGCTAAACTATCTTCTCATATATGACATTCGATTTTTCTACAATATTAAGACTTCCATTTTTTCATATTTATGCATGGGAAATGGTTGTGTGATGGAACCATGCATGCTTTTACCATGCATGCCTGTTCCACGCGGTCTGAACAGCAGAAGTCTTAACCACGAATTTCCTTTATTTGCATGCCTTGCCACCGAAATATTCATTGTTGAGGCATGTATGGTAAAGAAATATGCGTGGGTAAGACTTTTCAGATAAGTGCTACCCGATCCTTGCCCCCCGCCTTGAGACCTAAAACTAACCTCTTCCTCCTGGAAACCAACCCCCTCACTCCTCGAGCCCTAAAAACCTCCCTGCCCCCCCAGTCCTAAAAACTACCCCCCTTCCCCTAATCCCTAAAAACTACCCTGACCCCACTCTGAGCCCCAAAAACTACCCTGTCCCCCAAGCCATTATAAGAGTATCCTGATCCCTGTCCCCCACCCTGAGCCCTAAAACAGGCCCCAAATCCCTGTCCAGAGACCTAAGACTACCCCTTCCCTCCTGAAAACTAACCTCCTCCCGAGCCCTAAAAACGTCCCTACCCCCAAGCCCTAATACGACTCTGCCCTCCCCTAAGCCCTAATAACGTCCCCGACACTCTCAGCCCTGAAAACTCCCCCTACTCCCTAATATGCATATACCTGGTTAAGACAAGCATGGTAGCACTCGCAATGTTGGAACATGCATAGTTCTGCACACATTGTTCTGACCGTTTCGTTTCCCATGGGAACCGCTGCTCTCTTATTTTTCCCTGCGGTTTTATTGAGCTGAAAGGAGGCAATTTTATTTGCTAGACAAGTGGATCAAAGTAATGGTTGAGATTTATGAAGCCCCGTCCGTGCAGTTAGATTTTATTGTGAAAATGCATATATGTACATTCATTTGTGTAGATTTCTAGCACTTCCAAACATTATCAAATCCATCTTTCTTTAGCATGCTGCTTGTTAGAAATGGGAGTCTCTAGTTGGCAGAGGTCCTTTGTCCAAATAGGGACCCTTGCTTCTAATCTGGGTAAGGGGGATACACTTCTAAAATAACCCCTGCTCACCCCCTTGGTAGCTTGGCACGAGCAGACAGGCTTATCCCAGAGGCAGTGTGTAAAGCATTTGTGAACACATACAGTAATACAGTGAAAACACTACAAATGGACACCACACCAGTTTAGAAAAATAAGTAATCTTTATCTAAACCAAAACAAGACCAAACGACAAAAATCCACAATACAGTAATAAAAATATGACTTTCAGATGGTAGAAATCAGTTGCAAGCAAATTGCAGATGCAACACTTTTCTCACAAAGTACCTTGAATGCATCACGCAAACAAACAAAACGGTCCGCAGGGAAGGTGATGCGTTGGTTCCGTACACTCATGGAAGGTGATGCGTCGGTTCCTTGCTTCAGGGGAGGTGATGTGTCAGCTCCTTACTGCTGCGCAGGGGAGTTGATGCGTCGGTTCCTTACCGGAGGGGAGGTGATGCGTCAGTTGCTTACTGCGTGGGGTGTTGATGCGTCTGTTTCTAACTGCATCCCCCAAAGATGCGACAGTCTTGGCGCCTCAATGTGATGCGTCGATCTGGTACGATATGTGGCTTTGTGCAGCTGCAGAGCAGGCTTGCGTCTGGATCGCTGCGGTGATCTTGGACTTCGGAGATCGTTGCACCCAATACATCGTGCGGCGATTTCTCGAGCTGGGGCAGGCGCTGTGACGTTTTTTTCGGCGATGCGTCCTAAACCGGTGCGGATGCGTCACGCTTCTTCGATGTTGCATTGATTTTCCAGTTCCCAGCAACAAACAGTCTCTAGAGGTCCTAAACAGCAGCAGGCACCTCTTTGCAGGTTGGAATTCCCAGCAAAGGAGTTCAGGGGAGCTGGTGGTTAAGCCTTTGTGTCCCTGTGACTTCAGAACAGGAGGCAAGCTCAGTTTCAAGCCCTTGGAGATCTTTTCTTCAAGCACGTGACAAAGCAAACAGCAAGGTCCTTTTTCTCCTTTCCTTGGCAGCAAGCAGCCACTGCAGGCCAACCCTAGACAGCAAACAACACCGGGGCAGTATTTCTCCTCCGCTTATCCGGCTCTTCTCCATGGCAAAGGTTCCTTTTGATTTCCCAGAAGTGATCTAAAAGTCTGGGGTCTGGTCCCCGCTTTTTATCCACAAACATCCTTTGTTCTCTGAAGGCGGAGAGTGTCTGTACCCAGCCAAAACCAGTTCTGTGGGACACTTTGCAAGTGCATAACATGAAGTTTTATTATGCTTTTATTAATTAATTAATTTATTAGAACAAAGGCTATTGAAACAGGTAAAGCTTTCCTGCTGCCCCTATTATGGACTAGGAGTAGAGCAATATGGATAAAAGTGGAGCAGTTTGGTGGGGCAGAGGAAATGGCCAGTGAGCCTGAGAGGACCAGAGAGTAAGAGTGGAGGGAGGGTATTGTATATTGTTTTACACATACAAGAGTTTGAGAGAGATACAGCTGTGGAAAAGGAGGAGGGTGTAATGGAGTATAGTAATTGATATAAGTCCTAGATAAGTGGAGGTCTGTAGGGTGAGGTTTGAATTGGATTTAGTGTCTCTCTAAAGTTATTCACACCAAGCTCAGCCTTCTTTCATGGTAGCCTCCCTCTCAAGTGCTGCAACCATCATTCATACCCATCTTGTGTCGCCTACCGATGAAACCTTCCACACACTATACTTCGTGAAACTCAATAATCTGCCTCCCCAAGATCATCATGAAGCAGCCCATAGAAAGGTTCTCACTGACATTTCTTCACCATGGATCTAGTTGGTTACAATTTAGTTGACTGACTGGCCTAGACTTTGAAAACCTTAATGACTTGATTTAATGATCAATGAACTCTGGACATTTCCAAGTGGATTTATGTAATGTCATTTCCTTGTCACCGTACTGTCATACTGTACATGTTTCTCCCTCCTTCCCCTCCCCTGGCTTGAATTCGTTGCTTGTCTTTAAACATATGTTCTCTTTCCTTCTTTTTTAGATGCCCTGTTAACATATCTGGCATATGACTTTTACTGAACTTCTAAATACCCCACATCTCATGTATTGAACCTCTGGGAAACTTATTGCCCCTTGGGCGTATTGTGATCACCAGCAGAATCAAGTTAAAAAAGATGGAAATAGTCAAGGCGATGACTTCCAGTCAATGACTCCACTTTTATGGAATAGTGCCCAGAATCACTGGAAAGCAGTGTTTAAATTCTCTGAACAATTCAACTAACCAAGCTAAATCCGTTTTGATCCACTCCCAGATTTCCCGATTTGCCTGTTACACTTCATAGATTTGTGCAGATGCCCATTAGTGGTTAGTCAATCTGCCTAGCTTCACCTTTCAACTAGCATAAGACAGAAAACTGATAGCAAAAAAGTGACTTGAGCGGGGCTCGATGGGTGAAACTGATCCAGAGCACGGTGATTGTTACAAGGTAAAGCGACTAGGTTTTTTGCAGCCCTGCCAGCAGCCAGTTGTTACATAGCACACCTGTTGATGTAAATTCAGTGGAAGTTGTGGTGTGAATTCTTATATCACAAAATATTTAAACAGGGGGTCTTAGGGACAATATTTTAAAGACCAGACGGAATTCAATCCCCACTCTTAACCATAAATAACACAAGAAAAACGGTGGGTCTAATGAAACTGAGCATTAATGCTCAGTTTCTCCAGACCCACGGTTTTTCTTGTGTTATTTGTGGTGTGAATTCTTGCCTAACCTTTGATAGACAGTGACAAGTATGTGCGAATATTATGAATGATCTGGCAGGGGTGGGACTGTTTGTCCTGAGATTCCTAAGGGTGTAATTGTAATTGTAGTCACTGAAAAACAAGGAGTCTCATCTTGATATTCCTTTGAACGACAGGGTTTACCGGTTCATCAGTGCTTCATACATGTTTCGCAATATATATTGAGCAGCTGACATGTTTTGATGTACATTCTACATGCCTAAGAGTGATTCTATTTTGCATCATTACAAAAAAGGGAGCAAAGGAAGCAGGATTTCGTAGCTGGAAACACACAAAAAATAATTCTTCATTGTACTATAATATGATAGATTGTTGAAGTGCATATTAATGGTTGCAATGTCCTGCGTTGAAGACCTTGAGAAATGCATGCGGCTGCTGACTAGCCCTTTGTAGACACAGGAGTGGGTATTTGCTTAAACTACCTGTTGTCATTAAGGTGGACCTTTTGGCCAAAAGAAATTCAAAGATGATTAGACTGATTTCTCTTCAATGTGTTGCTTGTTAACCCAACCTTATTCAACGTCGCTTGTAGTTTACTCAGCTTTTTCCCGAACATGATATAAAATGAAAAACATAAATCTTTTTATGTCTCTGTGCATCTTTGGAGCCATTTGTCAAATCTGCACAATATTTTGCAGATGCTGCAAGCACCAGACATCCACAACAAAACTACAATAAAATACCCATAACAACAAAATTAGAAAACAACCCCACAACAACCAGCAACACAATAACACAAAACGAACACAGCACCACAATACAAGCTCGATCACCCAACCACATCCACCAACTATTATCTTGAATGATGTGGAAATTTACACTTCTAATCTTCGTTGTACTGTAAATCACGTTGGCGTTTTGTCATGACAACGTGTAGATTTTAATTTGTTTAGTCTCAAATGAAATATGGACTGCATTGTTCAGATGCATATGGACAAAAGTGGGGATCGTACCTGCCAAATTATGATCGAGTTTTGGTGTTTTGTGAACATGAACATGATGAGTTTTTTTTTAATAGACATTATTTTCTCTTGCGTATAAACAAAATAACACTGTTTTGAAAGCTAACAAAATATGTGTGTACGTATAGCATCAAGCTATGTTATCACTGTGTGATATATGGTGTCATCAGTGATTTCAGTTAAGTTGTCACCAGTGTTGTCAATTATAAGGACATGAGCAGTACATGGTGAGGGCATGAGATCTTGTTTGTGTAGCTAACCAAAATTGACCATTTTGCTCTTATTTTGTAAATAGAGCATCACTTAAACCATGATTCTTTTCATAGCTTTTAATTTTGTGGAAGATGAGTGGGTTATTGATGAACTGAATCTATATTCGGTGCGACCAGCCTCCGCGATGCACAGACTTTGGTTGTGTGCAGAAAGGCCTACCGTGGGTCTTGCTCTTTGGCCTGGTTATTCACCCTACCTGCCATGGGCGTTCAGCCATTGCTGCTCATGACCTTTCGATATACAAAGTGGCGTTTGGCTACAGGACCTGGTCTTCGGCAAGGCCCTGTGCCCAATACACCATTCCATCTAACCAGTGTGCATCTAAGGGCTTAAATTCTGTGTTAGTGGAGTTTGCAAACATTGTCTCTGCCAAGCATAGGTGTAGACTCACTGTGAAAAACATGGGAAAAATCTTTTTTTTTAAATTTTAGATCTGATTTGTTGAAGGTCATCTTTACAGGGGGTTAGCGGACCAAGGGATTCTCCCTTTACTGCCTTATTGGCCATTTTTCGTTTCAGGAAGTGCTGACGGAGCTGCACATTTTGTAAGGGCAGCTGAAATAGCAATTTCCCTCTTCTGGTTAGCCAATCAGAGTGCTCAGGTTCCCAAACCATAGTTTGGGTTTGGGAACACCATAGTTTGGGTTTGGGAACCTGCTTTGCATGATGAGAAAAATGCGCACTCGTCCAATGATATACATGTATTTGTTTTCTTTTTTGGGCTTTTGAACAATTTGCGAGATGTGGTTTGCAAACTAATTGAAACCAAATAGTCCATATATACGCAAGTGTTATTTTTTGTTTGTTTAGCATTTACCTTACAAAGCCTTCCTAACCAGTTTTTGCATCATAGATGAATATAGTTTCATGCCAAGTTTGTTGTAATTTCATTCAGAAGTTTTTGCTGTAAGGTAGTAACATTAAAAACTTTTCTGACCCTCAATTTGCCCCTTCTTTCCATCCCCAAACACAACAGCACCGAACTTGACTTGCCAATACTTTGGACTTTGCATTATTTGATTGGAAAGCTTTATGCAGATTCATAAAACAGCACCCAACCAGTAGGAAAACCTCAAAAAATGGCTTTTAGATGGAAACCTAATCCTAACCATAACTACACTTTTGCTGTCAGCAAATACGCGATATATATAAACAAATGCTTCTTCCTTTTTGTATCATAGAAGAGAGATCACCCATTTCAAATTGTTTTATATTGCAGACAGGAACACCAGCTTTTCAGCTCAAGAGGCCTTGATCCCGGGTAAACTTGCCAGCCATTCCATGCAATTTGAAGTGCAACAGGTACGTTGGTATGATATGTCATCGTATTTGTCAGTGACATAAAAACAATCTGGAATTCATGCTTACAATTTATCTCAAATATTTTCATATCACAAAAGTTTCATTAAATTTTTGGAAAAAGAAGAATTGATCAAATTAATAATTACACCAAATATACATAAAATCCCACCACAGTGGGCTAGTCGCCTGACTTTAGAACATTGATGTGCCAACATCTTTAATATCTAATCATAACATGTATTTTTTTCAGTTCCAGTCCACGTCCAAAAATAAAACCATCGCAAATAAAACCCATCATTCTCAAAGGAAACCCTCTTGAGTAGTTCTGCAACTGAGGAGTTTGCATATCTGATTTTATAATGAATGTTTTGTACTGCAATTTGTTCCTCCACATTCAATTCAACATGCTGTGTGCAAAGTAAAAGACTTGGAAATGGCAGATTGGGGTACTGCATTCTCTAATGAGAGAAGTAAGCAGCAAATAATATACCGGCAAGAATTGTTCCTTGTGGACCTGGCAACCAGTAGCTACTCCTCCTGCTATTTGTGTATGAGCATTTCCAGTTTGATTCAAATGTGCTGTGACCATGAGAGGATTCTTGGTTCTCTAGGTCGTAATGTTATGTTAAAATATTTCTGAAGTGCTGGTTGGGAAAAACAGTATAAGTGAGAACAGGGGAAGACTAGAGGTTAGAAAGCCAAGTTTTTGTTAGTTTCCTAAAACTCAGTAATGTGGGAGCTGCTTTAATACTTATAGGCAGACTGTTTCAGAGAGTTGGAGCTTCAGAGGAAAAGCAACTGCGTCCCCATTTGAGTCTCTTAAAACTGGGACGGGAGACAGTCAGAGTTTTTAGATCGTAGGTCTCTGTTGGGTATTTACCAGGAAAGGGACGGTTTGAGGTAACTAGGACCTATATCATGCAAGGCTTTATAGTTAAGGCACAGCACCTTGAATTTGATGCGGTTACCCACTGAAACCCAGTGAAGTCCTTTAATGGAGGCTGAAACCAGATGGAACTTGGGAAGATCAAGAATAAGTCTGGCAGCCGCATTCTGCATGCTTTGGAGTTTTTTCACATATTGTTTTTGGAGCTTAACAAAAAGTCTGCTACAGTAATCCAACTTTGTGAGTATTAATAAGGAGATGAGTGTCTTTGGGGAGGAGGGAGGAAAAAAAGGAAGAATCTTCCTGATGATTCTCAAAGTGTTGAAGCTGGAAGAGACAACTAAACTGATATGCTTATTAAAGTTCAGTGTGCCATCCATGGTTATGCCTAAATTTGTGGCTTTTTGGACTGGGATTGGGAGAGTCCCTAACTCTGCTGGCCAGCATGCTGGGCTCCAAACTGAGGTTTATTACCAAACAGTATCACATCCGTTTTCTATTAATTTAGTTTGAGGCAGTGCATACCCATCCGGTCACTAACGTCTCTCGTACAGTTATGAAACTGAGAGATGGTGACTTCCGTGTTAGAGGCCGACACCACGATTTGAGTATCGTCCGCGTAAAATGTGGGAGAGAACCCAAAAGATCTAATCTGGGAGGCCAATTCTATAACGTTGCTGGCTGCTTGAAGAGATCATGCACTACTAGCCCAGTAATTCTCTGTAGTAACCCCAGCTCTGTTCCACCTACTATTTATCAGGTTTCAGGTTTCATACATCTTTATTTCGATTGTTATATCATAAAAGACAATTGCATAAAAAGATATTAAGATCAGTCAATCATACATGCAAATTATTTAAAACACCATATTAGTGCATAGCAATGCACAATTTAAGAAAGAATTAAACAGTATTTAAAGACGCAGTATAAAGTGGAGTAAAACCCAATGTTAAAATTGAAAAACCAGGATAATTAAGAGTGTCTGGCTCTAATAACCCAAGCCCACCCTAGGTACTTTGCTACCCCAATTACAACCAATTCTGAGGTGTTAGTTCTTAGGGCCCACAATGCCTCTATGCATCTACTGATGTTCATCCGTTGGAAGATGGGCCTAATCCATTTGTACCTTGGGGCATGACAAGTGGGACAAGCAAAGAAGAAGTGGCCCACACTCTCCTTTTGATCGTTACACCAGGGGCAGTACTCATTCGAACTACCAGCCCATTTTTTGGAAAAAGACCTTACTGGCAAACAACCTGCTCTAAACTGGTGGTATAATTTTTTGTCCAGACTCTTGGTGATAACATCCCAGTAATTCTCCAGAGAGGGATCTAATTTATGCACCAGAAATCTGCCAGAAAGGGAAGCGCCATCGGAACGCACAACGGATTGATGTCTAACTGATGCCCAGTACAGTGACTTGAAGGCTTGCTTGGAAGGGAAAACAGAACTCCCCGGGGAATCCCACAGTTGGATAAGACCCATTTCATCCAGGATTTTTTTCACTTCACGGAACCAAGGGATGTTGCTAGAACCCAGGATAGATCTTACTTCCGCAAGTTCAGTAGCAAAGAGACTTAGATCCGGCGATATCCAAATCCGTCTCCACAACGCAACCAACCGATATCGTGCCATCTCTTTGATAGACTTACAACCCATGTCCAACAAGAGAGGTTTGATTGGGGTGGATTGGGGTAGTCCTACCAAATTACGCAAAAATTTGTTTTGGACTGTTACCAAAGGGGATAGGTCCAAAAAAAAACACAGGTCAGCCCCATACAGTATAGCTGAACTAATTTGTGCGTCATAGATCTTAAGTGCCGGTATTACCCTTTTGGTAAGAGACATTTTTTGCTCCTGGATCAAACAGCCCGTGAGGCGTGCAAATTTTAAGCGAAGAACATCAACCTGGGGCTTCCAACGTAGCCGAGAGTCTAGAGTTACTCCTAAATAAGTCATAACCTCCACCTGTTCCAGACCCACACCATTCATGCTTACACAACTCTTTATGGGGCGATTTTTTGTTAGAACCATAAATTTAGTCTTGCTCACATTTATTTGCAGATCGTTTAATTTACAAAAATCCTCAAATCTGTTTAGGGCAGTTTGGAGGCCCTTACGCGTCTTTGATAGGATTAAAGTGTCATCTGCAAGGATGAGCAAGGGAAATTTAGTCCCACCCAGGGTCGGTGCATCAGTAGGAGTGTCTGCAAAGAACTTCACCACCTGGTCAATAAACAGTAAAAAGAGGGTAGGTGCTAAAACGCACCCCTGGCGGACACCCCACATTACGGGGAAACTATCCGTCACCTGCCCTTGACCTCCCCACCTCACCCTAGCAAAATTGCCCTCGTGTAATCTTACCAGGAGTTCAAGGAGTTCTTGTGGCATTCCTAAGGTGCCCAGAACAGCCCACAATTTTGCCCTGGGCACCAGATCGAAGGCGGACTTTAGGTCCACAAAGGCGGCGTAGATAGACCCGCCGCCCAACAGCACCACCTTCCAGTATATCAGAATAAATCTGAAGACCTGGTCAATGGTGCTGGTACCTGATCTAAAGCCAGCCTGCATCGGAGAAAGGATGCTCTCCGACTCCATCCACCCCTGAACCCTGGCGAGGACCCTAGCCCCCTTAGCAATGGCATTTGCAAGCTGAGTAACATAGGGAACCCAAAGGTGGGGGTCGATTTTAAGTAAGTCTGCCGGGATGCAATCCATCCCAGGGGCTTTTCCCGCTTGAACCGAACAAAGTGCAGTCTTGGAGTCCTCATTCGTAAACACCAGGGGATGACAGGGGGGGAGGCGGCAAAGGCGCGCAGATCCCCGGGTCAACAAGAGGTTTATAGTCTGGGTCCCTAAACTGGGTTGAATAAAAGTCCACCCATGCTTCTACTGGTACATGATTTGCAGGGGTTTGGGAGTCGGGGTTCCTGCCCCATTTCACGACTTCCCAAAACTTAGTCTGGTTAGACGAAAGGCAAGCCTCAAGCAATTTTGTCCAGTGGGCTTCGTCCCACTCCCTCTTCGCCTCCTACTGGACCTTTTTATACCGTTGGCGAGCCATTTTAATATCGGTGGTCACCCTAGACTTGATGGCTTTTATTAGCCCACTATGAGCTTCCCTGCATTTTTTATTATACCATTTCCTACTAGAACTGGGAGTTTTTAGTTTCCCTAGCTTAGGTGGTAAGGCAAGGAGGGCCTTGAGTTTAATAAAACACGGCTCGTGCAAATCACTAATCCGGTGGATAACACCCTCGTTCGGAGATAGGTTCGCTATGGCATTCAAGGTAGATGATACTTCCAATGATATGCCGTTAAGCAGGGTAGGGTCCTCCACAACCCTGCTCCATTTAACCCTTCTTCTATCATTGGTTAGGATAGCCTCGGCAGTGATGCACGAGGCTACAGGGGATATAACAAGTCCACCAGGGAGCTTTATACTTAAGGACAAGGGGTTATGATTACTCTCGGGACGGTCAATGACAGCCATGTCTTCCAAGAAAGACCAGTACTCTATTTTAACCAGAATGTACTCAATTCTACTTTGGCTAACCCCATTGTCAAATGTGGATTTACCAGCCTTGTCCGATATCGCGCGACCATTAGCCGCTCTCAGACCCCACTCCAAACACAGCCCTGCCCAATGCAGAGCTGCTTCTGTGGCCTTTTTGATATTATTTAATGACAGGGATGGGATATTCCACACAGCATCCTCCTCAGACCCCAAATCCTCATCGCTTAACAGGGGTTCGAAAGCACAGTTTAGATCCCCCCCAATAAGTATTAATTTATCCCTCCCAATAAGTTCAAGGTAAGAATCCAGCTCCTCCTAAGATGACCGGACATCGCCCACCGGGATGTCCTCGAGTGTATATATTAATAACAATGATTTCCCGATGTTTCTCCTTGATTAACTTAATTCCCAGAAGATCGGGGTTATTAACCAAAATTTCCACTGGTCTATAACGAATGGACTGCTTAACCCAGATTACCAGGCCCCCGGAAGCTCTACCCTTAGTACCCTTGATTGCTGGTTTAAAAAAATTAAGAAAGCCTTCCCGAAATATCGGTTCAGGGGCCCAACTCTCTTGAAATAATAAGATATCATAGTTGTCTATGAAATCTGTCCAGTCTTCTGAGCCAATTCGTCCCTTTAGGCCAGCGATATTCCATGAGGCTATTTTAAGTGAAGAGTCCAGCATGGTTGGAGCAGCTCGATTCATGTCCCCATGCTCTGATATTGTCTCCCCACCCTCGGGTGGTGGAAAACCAACCGACGAACTACTCCCTAGCACTCGCTCGGGGACCTTGACCGGCTCATAAAGCCCATCACCCTCACTGGATAGGCATGCAACCCCAATAGTGGGGATGCTACAATGACTCCCTCTGCCAGGTTCGGGACTAAGTCAATCGATACCCTCCAGGCCAGAGAGTGGTTCGAAACGGTTGTGTAATTGGGGGAGAAAAGGTGAGTATGGAAGCCTAACAACCGGTACACTCCCAACATTTCTTCTGGACATTAGGGGGTTGAAAAAGGGCACTGTGTTTCTTTTGGGATAAAAATAACTGAGGCCTAAAGACTGCACATCGCCCATCCTCCCCAATCTAGCATCCCTACGTATATGGTCCACCACCATGGGTCCCTGAAATGTATCACAATGCAATCCCCCTCCAGGTCCTTCGGACAGTGCCCCACCCAGTGTACTCTCCTCACACTCAATATTTCTGTGCCAGAGGACGGGGGAAGGGGTCTGTTTTTATTTAACCAAAAGACCACCTTGTTTTTAAGATCCCCATAGGATTCAGTTGTATCTTCCCTTAGGGTTGAGACGCCTGTTAAGACAGTCGTATAAGGAGTGGCCTCAGGGGGTAAATCAGTGCAGGGGGGACCCTGTTTGTTAAGCTTCTGTGGGGCCACAGCGGGATTAGTTTGATTGTTATGATGACTCCCCTGTACTCTATTGCTTGACTTAGTATGTGAGATCGACTTGGGACCACCCCTTGAAGAATTCAAAGCAGGGGCAGCAGCAGTGGATTTGGAGGTGCTTGGTTTGGGCAATGTGGTAGGTTTGGAGCTAACCTTCGTGGTGGGCAAGACTTGTGCAGCAACACCTGCTTTGCTATTAGATGTTATATTAGTATTTGAGCTCCCTCCCCTAGGGGCCATGCCTGCAAAGTTGGTTAAAACAGTTCGGGTATTAGATTGTTTAGCAGTAGCTGGAAGGGACTGCTTGATAGTACCTACGGCTCCTTGGGGGTATAGAATATCAGATAAAGTGGATGATACCTTTTGTGCATTTATTAGCTTGTTTAACATGCCCATATTACCATTAACCAGGTTCTCAAGAGCGTCCAGTTTCGAGTTCATAAGTCTAGTGCGCTCTAATAGTGGAAGCATAAGTGTTTTTAATAATATTTCTATTTTGCTTATAAGGCCATCATCTTTACAATTGTTACTGGAACTGGTAGCCAAGTTCCTAGGTGATTCACAGGGGGAAATAGGAGAATTGCTTATGATCATAGGGGACTGATGACAGGTAATAGTTTCCGGAGCACTGGTGGGCTGGAGTGTACTATTTGCTTTCGGGATTTTTTTTTTTGTTGCACCCCCCTCTGGCGGCCCTTCCTTCTCTTTCTCTTTCCAGGTATGTTCATCTGTGAGTCCCCGTTAGTAGAGTCCAGTAAGGCTGGGCTTGCTGATAGCACACTATCCCCTCCCCCACTACCAGGCGAAACACTGGTGTGGGAGTTGCTAACTGATGAATTCAAAAACTCCCCCTCCACCACGGGATGAACATCCACCAGAACGGGAACCGATAACTGGGTGGCGCTCATAGCGGGTGCTTGGGGGCTTGGCGCTAAGGCAATGCGACCTAGAGATGAGCGTTTCCCAGTAATAAGATCTAGAGAAAGCCGTTTCTCCGCAAAGGCTGTCTCCTTTTCCAAAATGCCCGTTGCTCTAAATAGAAAGGCATCTAGAGGGCCAGATACCACCCCACTAGATGTCTGCAAATTCACAGAACGTTCTTTCCCTGAACGTAAGGGCATGTTTTATAGGGGGCCTAAAACACCCAAAGATGGTAAAATACAAACAAAACCAGCAAAAATCCACAATACCACCCTATAGACAAAATGAGGCTATGGTACAAACACAACAAAACAGATCGAGGGGGGTGGGCCAACCCAACCACAACCGACCACGGACGGCCACAGACGGTCCCGCCCTTGTCCCGGGCTTCTCCCCGGACGCTCTTGCGCGCTCCCGTGCAGCGGAAGCAGACGCCACTAATATAGAAAGTATGTGATGCGCAGGGGTCGGGGCTACCCGGGAGAGCGGGCCAGGTGATGCAGATTGGCCAGGCAGGGACTCCTGGGAGATGGAGTCCCTGCAGAGACGCTCGCAGCCCTGCAGCGATGCCCCAAGACTCCCAGTCGTCACAGCCACTGCACAAGCACAAGTCCCCCGCCGACTTCCTCTGCGATGCGGGACCCGCGAAGCGGGTCCGGCGAGCAGTGGGGCAGCAAACTAAACAACAGCCCAGTACAGGATTCCAAAAGGCAAAGGTCCGTGTAGTTGAAGGTCCAGGCAGCAAGAGGTCCCCTACTATTTATCATCTTCTTATGCAACACTACTCTTCTCCCACCTCTCTTTTTGGTTAGATGTGGGGCATGGAGTTTTCAGGCTACATGCTCTGGTATTGCAATTCCATTGGGGGACCTTCTCACAACCTCACGGACAGTTTTGAATTACAGGCAGTTCAAACCATGCTGTGCCTCAATGAAAAAGATACAAAATTGTGGCAAGAAGGGTGTTATACTACAGTTAACATTGTGATCAATTGGCTTCATCTAATAGAAATAGAAAACTCTATCCTGGTTTACTTCACGTGAACCTCCAGAAATAGATCACTATTTAGCTGAACAAGCAACTAGTTTTGGAATTCTTAGAAATCACCTAGGCCATATTGAAAATATTTTTAAATGTAATTCTACCTTAAAGTAAAAGAAATGCTTGCCAAAGACCTACTCCTAATGGAGAAAGTAAAATTGCTTTTAACTAGAAAAATGTACAAAACTTTAAAGCATTGTAAAGAATCCAGTACTGAGTACTGTAAAGCCTAAAGGTATGTCCCTTATATTATCACGACTCCTCTTGACTCGTCAAAATTAGCGTACTACAGAGACCTTGTCACCTCCTAGTAAAAACCCTCCCTTTTTTAGACCAACTATTGTTTTAAGTTTACTATTTAGGCAATTCTCCATCTCTCACACACAAGTGTCCAACTTCCTCACCGTAGCGCTTTAAAATCACTCTCTTCTGTCATTTTCCTTTTCCTCCTCCATCCTTCAGCTGCTAATAATGCAGTTGAACATCTCACCTTCCAGTTGATCATGCCCTCCTAAGAATCAGAGGTGCATCGCTTTACTGGTTTTCCTCCAACATAACTAATCACTCCTTTTCTGTCTAGTTGTGATCCTTGTACTCCCCACATTCCCCTGCCACACATCACAACTGTAATCTGTACTATTGTAGCCTTTTAACAGTTAATTTGTGACACTGCTATCCTATTATTGACTTTATAGTTATTCAAAAACATGGGTGTTTTTATATGCATCAATATAACTGTATACATTGTTCAAATAATTAAATATTGTTAACATCCTTTCTTAAAATAAATTAGTTTGTCTATTTTTAATGATATGCTATTCATTACAAGGTATGCATCAAGTTCCTGACAATAATAAAGAAGTCACTCATCATGTAATATGACCTGAACGTGGAGTGTAGGAATGAGGCCAGATGCCCTTGAGCTATGTACAAGACCATTTCATTTTATTATAATTACTTGACTCTGACATTAATCACAGTGTTTAGTATTTAGAGATGTTTGTGCAGGTCTAATTCTGAAGGCCTAGCCTAACAAATGTGGTAATAGACAGCACAATACAGTATAAACAGTAGCCCAACAAAAGAACATTCCAAAGAAAATATAATGATTTCCAAATCAAAAGTACCCTTTTCTGCATACAGGGCATAAATGGTATACAACTTGTTTTAGCATTACAGATATTACAGATTTTGACAGCACATATGATTACCAGTGTCTAATGAGCGGTATTCGGCCAAAACAAATAATTGAAATATTCTTGACTATTTCACTGTCACTGTGCCACATGCACTCCCCTCACACTTAAGCAGTATTAGATTATGAACAGTGAGTACCACAAATCCCATTAAGCCGTGGGAGGTTAACACCTGTGCCAGATAAAGGTCAAGTAATAGAAGTGATATAATGAGTGTTCTGCTAGAATATGTATTGCTAAAACACTGGGTTGGCTAAATACTTTTTATCTGACCCTGTTTTCCTGGCTGCTATTAAATAGAAAGGTTTTAAAATAGACTTCTGTGAGAATTGTCAAGAAATGAATATATAACAATTGGGAGATATTTACTTTTCAGTATTTGACTGAAGGTTAATTTATACCTACTTTTCTTCAAAATGCCTTTGTGTGCATTGTGCCCCCATCAACAGATTTAGCCTATGAATTGAACTCTACAAATACAAAAGGTGCTTTGGGAGGCTGACAGGTGTGCCAAGTAATGGGCAAGCATCAACATGTCCAGGAGAGTACTGCCAGAATCAGTGGTTATCTAAATTGTATATAACATTCTGATAGCTTTAGAATATCTGTCACTTGATTGCTACCCCTACGAAATGGCATATCATTGAGGATCACAAACTATCTCTCCTATTCTGAGCTGTGGCTTTTCTGGGCAACATTTTAGTGCAAGCAGGTTGTGTACATTTGATCTACTAATGGCAGATACGTGCCTTCCAATTTGTGTACCAAACTAAATGTGTCATTTGTCAATATTTTTATTTTACGAATTGCCCTAGCATTTATAAATAGAACAATTACACAGATGTTATGTCCAAGGGAAGAAAATACTGACTATGTACATACTCAAGAGGCTGTGATGTTGAAGTTGTTTAAGGAAAGAAGCCGGACAATTTGTAACCACCTTTTGGCCTTTTAGTGCCACTTGGTGCAATTCAACAGTAATAAGTAAGAAAACCGTTCTTTGTAATGCTTTTTAGGCATGGGACTATCTATTACAAAATCTAGAATGAAAATGGTAATACTTGAGATAAACTAAGGAAAATTGGGTAGTAAGTCTACTACTATTTGATGTATGTAAGTGTATGAGTGAAGTATCAGTTTCTTCTGAGAAAGAACTATTTCTGCAGGGCTGTATCGACGAGATAAAAATTGAGATGAAGACCCCTGACCCTTAGCGATGCTACCACCAGTTTTATATATTTGGTGAAAGAACAGGATGACCACTGACAGTCTGGAAAGGTGACACCTGGAAAAGCACCTCTAGTTACCTTGTAGTCACTAGAAATATTTATTATGTTGTTCGGGTACAAGAATGGTCCTGTGCTAAACCACATTTAAATGAAAGGTAAATAATCCAGTCCCCTGGGACAAGCATGTGTCTCAGGAAGTAGCTATTCCATAAATTGCAGTTCATATGGACTACAATGCATTGGCAAGAGTGATCTGGGTTCAGTTATTCCTTTCCCTCCAGTATCTGATCCTTGGAGAAAAGAAGATGGGGCTCGTCATAGACATTATCATTTGATATATTGTTTGATCCGCTTTTGACGCATGGTATCCCCCTGCTTGAACTCGTTGCCGGTCTTTAAACATTGGTTTCTTTCCTTCTAGCTGTAGATGCCCTGTCAACATATTTGGCATATGACTTTTAATGAACCTCTAAACAACCTACAACTAATGTATTAAACCTTCGGGATATGTATTAACCTTTCATGTCCATCTTTGGCCTATTGTGATCACCAGCAACATCAAGTTAGAAAAACGTCATGGCGATGACTGCCAGTCAATGACTTCACTCCCATTGAATAGTGCCCAGAATCACTGGAAAACGCTGTTCAACATTCTCTGTACAATTCTACCTAGCAAGCTAAATCCTTTTTGTTAAACTCCCAGATTTCTGTTACACTTTTTATCAGATATTTGTTCAAGGGCCCATTAATGACTCTTCAGCCTGCCTAGCTTCACCTTTCAACTTGCATAAGACACAAAACCGATAGCAATAAAATGTCTTGATCGGGGTTCAATGGGTGGAACTAATCATGAGCACGGTGATTGTTACAAGGTAAAGCGCCTAGTTTTTTACAGCCCTGCCAGCAGCCAGTTATCACATAGCACTCCTGTTGCTGTTAATTCAGTGGAAGGCGTGGTGTCGAGTTGTGGGAAGGATACAGCCTCTTCCTTGCCTAACCTTTAACAGACGGTGACCAGCATATGCGACTATTATGAATGATCTGGCTGGTCTGGAACTGTTTGTCCTGAGATTCCGACCAAACTATAAACTCAAGTCTCAATACCACATGCATGGAACTTCAGCAAGTGACAGATATGTATGTGTAGGACCGAAAACTTTGATATAACTTTAAGAAACTAATAACACAAGAAGTGTGCCCTCTGCACATTATCTCATTTCTCTAAAAAGGTTTTTATCACAAGCTAAGTGTAGCATTATTAATCACCTGGCATTAATAGCTCATCTACTGCAGTAAGGTATTGCAGTTGACAATTCCTCTGTAAGTGCCCAGGACAGTGTGAAGCATTGATCATGGAGCGAGCAGCTGCTTGAACAATGCAAGTTTGAATTACTATTCCGACACTTTCGAACTCGGCTTTCCTGAAAGGGACACTTGTGGCAGTATGTTTATTTTTTTTTTTACATAGCTAGACCATGTTTTTTAAAGAACTAAATGTTCTCTTTTAAAGGTCAAAAAGACATTGTAAGTCACCTCTGGGTTATGTGATCTTAGATACAATTCAGCCTTCTTCCTTTACATGCTGCGGAAATCCTAAGCAACTTGGAAAATCCATGTAATTAACAGTGGAGCATACTCACTCATCAACCACGAAGCAGGTTCTGGGCAGCAAATTCCACTAGTTAAAGGTCACCACCTTCTGATTCTTTTCCTTGGCTCTTTCAATGCAAAATATGTTCTCCCTAGTAGTATTTAATTTCCATTCTCTTGGAGTTAGATTCATCGATCTTCCTTCTGCGAGAGCACATCCTGTCAAACGAACCCACAAATCAAGGACTTAACCTGGCACATATTTGGTGCTCCAGTTAAATTCAGAGTTTCTAGTGAACCACATGTTCCAGAAGGGCTAATTCCCTAAACCTGCCAACCTCATTAATCCAAAGACACCCTGAAAGTCTGCTGTGGTCTGGAGAGGGGGGGGGGGGGGTCGTAGGCTGGCATCATTATCTTTCTAAAGTAGATTGAGTGAGACTTTGATGTGATTTTATAAACTGAAATTGGGCTCAAATGTATGGGCTTTGTTTAAATTCCTGGTCAGAGTATGAATTAGATTGAAAATGTTTCTATTCTGAGAATACTTTTAGTTTTCTTTTTGTAATAATGCCTCTGTTTATTGTATCATCAGATCTTGGTTTTGTTCGTGTGATGTTACACACACTTTTAAATTCCAAGTTTTTTTGTCTTATTGGTCCATTCATACACATGGATATCTATTTTTCTTTTTTTCTTATGTGTTTCTGACTCAAAAAGAGTTTGCAAATAATAAATATGTGATCCTGGTTAATAAAACGAAATTCATAGCTTTCACATTTGATATCCAGTGTGTTTCTGGTTCATAATTATTTATGAATAGAGTTTTGGAAATATGACTGTCATAGCTAGCAATATTATCCTCTTCTTTCCATAAATTAGTTGCTTGTCCCCTATAAAGTCCTGAGTGCTCAAAAAATATTTGCATACATTTGAGGCATTGCGTGACTGGAGCAGAGGAGACTTTAAGGCAGATGTGCGTATCTTCGGCATATTGATAAATGTTGATGCTGCTATCTGTGAGCAAAGCCCCAAAGGGATCCATTAAAAGGTAGAAGATGACAGACGACAATATGAATTCCTAGAGGATTCCACATGTTAAGGATCTTTTGGGAGATGAAGGTGCCCTTGAGAAAAAACTGGTGTTGATTTGAAAGGTAGGAGGAAAACACTAAAGATTATTGGCCGTGAACTCGATTTGAGACTCTGGGGTGTGAATGAGGATTGAATAGTCAACTCTGTTGAAGGCAGCTCGGAGGTCTAGCAATATCAGGATTTGTAAGGTAGCACTCTCCATGCTGCAGTGTGATCTGAAGTCAGACTGGTAGTTATTAAGGAGATGGTTAGCACTGATGTTTTCTTCTGGATGAATGTAGATTGCTTTTTCAATGATCTTGCCTATGAAGGGCAGATACATGTGTGTGCTGGTAGCTGGAGAGGCCATCGGGACTAATCAGAGGCGTTTTAAGGCATGGGCAAAGTGGGCTCTGACCCAGGGCCCCAGCCTTTCATGGGGACCCTTAATAGAGCCCACTCTGTTCTGCAGAGAGCCTTGCCCTGATTACCTTCTATAATTGTTAAATAGATTGTTTTAAATGCCGTTTTCATGCAACATCCATGAAAAGTTTTTTTTATAGATCAAAACAGAACTTACATTTGAGAAATGAGAGAATGCCAGATATTATTTGCAGTAATAATAGTGAGATACTGCTGTGTTACAGTATTGAAAACACACATCACTATCCCAGGATATAAGATATAAATAAATTTAATATTTGGACAAGTGTACCTGTGCACTGTCAGTGACCTGGCCAAAGAGGCCAAGAAAGAGATGAAATTGGATCATAAATGTTAGCAATAAGGGTCTCTAGTTGTCAGAGGTAGGTACCTTTGTCCAAATAGGGACCCTTACTTCTAGCCAGGGTAAGGGGATACACTTCTAAAGTAACCCCTGCTCACCCCCTTGGTAGCTTGGCACGAGCAGACAGGCTTATCTCAAAGGCAGTGTATAAAGCATTTGTGAACATATACAGTAATACAGTGCAAACACTACAAATGGACACCACACCAGTTTTGAAAAATAAGTACTATTTATCTAAACCAAAACAAGACCAAACGACAAAAATCCACTATACAGTGATTAAATTAAGACTTTCAGATGGTAGAAATCAGTTTAAAGCAAATTGCAGCTGCAACACTTTTCACACAAAGTACCTTGGATGCGTCACGCAATCAAACAAAACGGACCGCAGGGAAGGTGATTGTAGGAGAGTAGGATCTGCACTTATGTTGCCCCCACTTTTTTTCTGATGTTTACACTGGTTTCTGGCTATAGTCTGGCTGGGACCCTGCTAATCATGGCCCCGGCCTCTCTTTTCTCTCTAAACAACTTGGAGTGCATATTAGATGCACTAGTGATTGGATACTGTGGTACCTTATGAGCCCCTAGTATATGGTAACTTAGGTACCAAGGGCATAGGTACTTCACAGGCCTACCAGGGGCTGAAGCATGTATTATGCCACCCCTGGGAAGCAGACTAAATCTGACCCCACAGGCCTGCTACTGCAGCCTAGGTGAGGTAGTGTTAGGACTCCTCACTGAGATATAGGTTCCCTATATCTCACCTTACACACACATATAAACCTATCAGCCACCCCTAAGGCAGGCCCTAACAATCCTGAGGGCAGGGTGCTTGGTTTCCATGTGAGGGGGTGCCTCTGCCTGAGCAGGGCCCCTCTGCAGCTCTCAGAGTCCATTCTCTGTAGCTGTTTGTGGATGTGGTTAAACCATATACTCTTAAGTGCATTATAACCTAGCGGTAAATGCTAACTTTGGGATGGCTGCATCAAAACATGTCGTGTTTGGTGTCAAACGCTTTGGAATCATACCCCTACACCAGTAACTGGTGTGGGAGTATGATCCTACCCTTCTAGAGGGATAGACATGTACCCACTGTGGAAACACGGTAGAATCCTGAAGAGCCCTGGCATCACAAGATGGATGCCACCAGCACAGACACTGCCCTCCTTCTGCTGACCGAAACTCGCAGGAAGGTGTAACGACCTTCCAGACAGGATTTAGCATATTGGTGCTGGGTCGGTGCACTCCTAGAGTGCTTTGAAGTCCTGCACTGGGGGAGCATATGCTAGATCAAACCGGTTCAGGGGCTACAAGCCCCTGCTCTGGCGCGAAACTGGACAAAGGGGAGTGGGTGTAGCCACCCACTCCCCTGACCCTCCCATAGGAGTGGTCATAGAGCTAGTCCCTCCCTTCCTACTAGTATAAGTTAGGGAACCCTTGCCATTGCAAACTAGATATCCCTGGATGACTCTCTGAAGAAGAATCCTGGACCTTCGACGTTCCATTACCTTTGGAAGACTGAAGAATCTCCCTTTGAGTCGAGGAGTGACTCCCATGCTTGGCAGGCACCAAAACTTTGCATCAACGGTTGCAAACATTCCCACTCCCGCCAGAGTCCGAAGTCCCTGCAGCCCCGAAAGTGGATTTCCTGACTTCTCGACACCCATTGTGAGTCCCCACGAGTGACGAGGAACAGCAATACCCAGGTACCATGCACTATTGTCGAGTGCAACCCCTTCACGACGTTCTACGGACTTGTGCTTTGGCCCACGTGTAGCCCAAGCCTCCAGCAGGATTTCTAACGAAGATCAGAGGCCTACCTCGTCCCGAGTGACCGTGGGCTCCTGGCGAGTGATTCCTCCCGAGGCGTCTTCGCAATCGCTTGCCAGTTGGCTTGTGGGTACCCTGAAGACTTTTCTACAGAATCAAAGGGCTCTCCTGGTTGCTCCAGGCCTGCCCTGACTTACCCTCGCTGGGTGAGTCCCTCAGACCTTGCTGGTCTGCACCACTGACTTTCTTCACTTTCCACGAGACTTGCTGTTGCCAAGGTTTGTTGGCTCCAATCCGGTTGCCGACACCTCAGTAAGCTGCAGACTTCGTGGGATACTTCGAATCCAGCTCCTGGTCGTCGTCGACACCTCCTGGACCTTGTGTCTGAAGAGTCAAGACACCCGTGATCACCTGAAATCACCCGACTACTGTGGGCATCCAGCTTCCTGGCCCCGGGTCACTGGCAAGTGACTTTGAACACTGTCTCCTCTGCTTTCAGGTCTTCTTTCTTCAGAATCCAGCCTTGGATTCCACCGGACACTTCTCCTGTCTTCACAAGCAGCAAGTCTTCTTTGGCTCCCATTGAAAACGAAGCCGCGTACCGACACCAAAAGATACCTATGCAGCCAGCTTCCCTGGGTGAGGTAACTCGAGTACTCCGGTGCTCCTGTGTGTGTTGGCTCTAGAACTACTTACCCTGTAAGTGACTTGCTTGTAGACTCTCCCGAAGTATCCTAAAACTTTAAAATTCCGACCGCGACTTGCTCTATTGAAGTCTATTGGGATCCGCTGCTGTGTTCTCACACTGCATGCGTCTCCCGTGGGTCCTTTACTTACCTGCCTTGGGTGGATTAGTGAGGCTCCAGCGCTTCTGAAGACCTTAGGCCTTCTCCCTTCTCAAGTCGTTCTTCTTATACCTCTTTTTTAGTATATGGTCTGGTGCGCCCCTAGGGCCCCAGCCATATAAGTGCTTAATTTGTTGTGAAATGTTGATTTGTGCATATGTCATTGACTTCTAATCTCATAGTAATGAATACATATATATTTTATAAATATACCTGTGTGGTGTCCTTTCATTTCGTGATTCAAGAGATTATAAGGTAAAACAAGCTGCTTTGCATTCCTCTGAGACTTAGCCTGAAGGCTTCTCTCCACAGCTACCACTAGGATAGCTTTCTTGAAAAGGTTGTCTTAAACCTATCTACCATAAGAGTCGAATTGTACTGGTGCAAGGTGGCCACTTTAACTAGTGACCAGCATAAAGCTGGCCATCTTCTCACAGTGATGCATTGGTTCCTTGCTTCTGGGGAGGTGATGCGTTGGCTCTTTAATGCTGCGCAGTGGAGGTGATGCGTCAGTTCCTTACCGGAGAGGATGTGATGCGTCTGTTTTTTACTGCGTGGGAAGGTGATGTTTCGGTTCCTTACTGCGTTCCCCAACGATGTGATAGACTTGGCGCCTCGATGCAATGCGTTGATCTGGGACAATGCGTGGATTCTTGCAGCCGCACAGCTGGGCTTGCGTCGGAATCAATGCGGTGATCTCAGACTTCGGAGATCGTTGCACTCGATTACGAATGTGTTGCATTGATTTTTCCAGCTCGCCGCAGAAATAGTCTCTAGAGGTTCAAAACAACAGTAGGCACCTTTTTGCAGGTCAGAACACCCAGCAAGGAAGTTCAGGGGAGCTGGTGGTGAAGTTTTTGTGTCCCTGAGACTTCAGAACAGGAGGCAAGCTCAGTTTCAAGCCCTTGGAGATCTCCCTTAAGCAGGGGACCCAGCAAACAGCAAAGTCCTTTTCTCCTTTCCTTGGCAGAAAGTAGCCACTGCAGGCAAACCCCAGACAGCAAACAGCCCAGGGGCAGTATTCCTACTCAGCTTTTCCGGCTCTTCTCCTTGGCAAAGGTTTCTCTTGATTCACAGAAGTGATCTAAAAGTCTGGGGTCTGGGCCCCTCTATTTATACAGTAAAGCTCTTCGTTCTTTCCTGGCCCAGGGCTCTGAGCCCAGTCCAACCCAGTTCTGGGGGGCACTTTGCTAGTGCACAACAGCCTCCACTGTCAGTGTGAGCCCTGGCTCCAGGCACACCACAGGGAGGGCAGAGCCATCATTGTAGAAGGCAGACACCGCCCTATTCAGGTGCAGGTGCTATTCCTCCCACCACTCCAATTGCAGATTAGGCCTATTCAGCCTAGCGCTGACTCATCACTGCACATCCCCAGCCCCTGCCACTCCAAAGCAAGAGAATCAATACACATCCTAGCAGAGGCACACTGGATGGCTAAGCAAGAAAATACCTACTTTGTAAAAGTGATATTTTCAAATATAGAATGTAAAAATCATCCTCACTAAAAGATGCATTTTAACATTCTGAGTTCAGGCATACTAAACTTTATTTACTTATCTGGTTCCCAGGGGCAGTTATGCCAGTTATGCTTATACGATGTTATAATCAAACTCACCATTCTCTCCTATGGGAACAGATAGCCTTTCAATAGTGAAAAACGAAATTGGCAGTATTTCACTATCAGGACATGCCACACACATCAGGGCATGTCCTAACTTTTACATACACTGCACCCTGCCCACAGGGGTACCCTGGGCCTACCTTAGGGGTGACTAACAAGTAAGAAAAGGGAAGGTTAAGGCCTGGCAAGTGGGTGCACTTGCTAAGTCGACATAGCAGTACTAGACTGCACACAGGCTCTGCAATGGCAGGCATGAGTTATATTTACAGGCTGCTTATGTGGGTGGCACAATCAGTGCCGCAGGCCCACTAGCAGCATTTGATTACAGGCCCTGGGCACATACAGTGCACCGTACTAGGGACTGATAGTAAATCAAATAAGCCAATTATGGAAACACCAATCCATACATACAATGTACAGGGAGAGCATATGCACTTTAGCACTGATCACCAGTGGTAAGGTGCCCAGAGTCCTAAAACCAACCATAAACAGGTCAGAAACAGAAGGCTACAAAGCAAGAAATCTGGGGATAAACCTGCTGTAAAAGCCAGGACTATCAAAATCAAAAGATGTACTGAACAGGGGCCCCAAGATCGTTTGATCCTTGGCCCCCAAAATCCAGAAGATGTCCCTGGGTCTCATGAAGGCCTCTTTAAGAGTGAGAGAATCTAGCCTCTCTTGTGACCTTTTTGGAAGATGCCTTTAGTAAGGGTGACATTGACAACAATGAGTAGGAATGAGAAAGCTTTCTGAGAGAGCTTTGATGAAGGACAATGGTACTAGATCATAGGAAGTGGCCTTGTGGGATTTGAGGTTGTCATTGAGATCTGTGAGAGGGCTTTCATAGGTGGCCTTTGTGGGATCCTACGAGAAAGGGTGTCTGCATCATAGTTCACAGTTTGGAAACCAAGTATCCCTCAGAAAATGGTAGCTGCACCTATATGTACTGCTGGAGAACACAAGTAGATAATATCCTGTACTGAGCTATCATTTTTCTTCAAGTTCAGCCCTTTTTCCTTGTCTTATGCAACATACGTTTCTTGTAACATGATAATCTGTGTTTGTGTGTGTGCTTGTGGGTGTTTCAGATGCTGGAAGTTATAACCACAAAATCTAAGATTTGTAAGGGCATTCATATCACTAGTTACTACCTGTAGCATAGCTGTCAATGTTGCCAAACCTTCAAATGTTGACTTTTTTTCCTACAACCTGTAATTCCTTCAACACCACCTTCAGTTCCTTAATACTCTCTTCCCTCTCTCCATCCTACTCTGGCAATGGGAGGTTGAAAATGGGTTGTTTACCCCTTCACAGTCACTCTAATCTCTTCCCAGACAGAAGTGCCCAAGACGGCATCTTCCCAAGATGATCTTGACAAGGTCTTTTTTCCATATCGTCGACCAGTATGGACATATAATAAGTTAATCAAACCTATGACATCCTCTTTTCTGCAATAGCAATAAAGCTGACCGTATCAAATATCTTCAAATTGAAGATTGGCTTGTGTATCAGGAAACCTAAATTTGAGGTAAAATTTGTGACCTCTTCGACTTTATGAAATATATGCACATCTTCCATTCTACCATCAAATCTGAGCCCGTCTAATCATGACAAGGGCTCAATAGTTCTTGTATTTCATCAATATTAATTGCCATATCTCCTTCAGTCTTTTAGCGTTATTATAGGTGATATCGGAAAAAAGATAAAGTTAAACCGAAGAATAATGGTAATATGTCTGTGTACCCTTGCTTTGGTTAAGTTCTTCTCCTTAATTAAATAATCCTGGAAGAAAATAAACAAATGTTCTTGCGTCTCCACCAAACTTGGGCATAAGAGCATACTCAGTGGGCTCGGGCAGTAGTTAAATGCTTCTGATTTTTTTTTTCACCTTTAAGGACCCTTTAACATGGAAATTCAGTAATCGACTTAATAATGACTCTTAGTTATTATTATATCCTCTCTAATTTGACGTTTTGGATTTGCATTGGTGCTTTTTTACCTTGAGATTTCCATTTCATGGGAGGTGTTATTTTAGGTTTTGCACTAGTTACTTTAAATTTAGAGCTGACTGGTGCTAAAGTAACCCCTTTTCATGTATTTTTTCAGTTTTTGGGAGGGGAGAGATTTATTGGGGGAATAAAGAAAGGCAAAAATGGATGCATGCCCATGTGATACACTGAAGGGCAGATACAGAGTCCAATTATAGGTCTTCAGCCTGGTATCTGCCAGGTAGGAGCTGGAAGCAATTTCTCCTCCAAATATCACAATGGGTGCTAGGGAGAAAAAAATGAAGAAAAAAAGCTTGCACTTGATATTTTTTCTCTTGGTGGCCACCTCAGAATAAGGCTACTTGGTCTTATGTTTTGTGTAAAATTGTACACGTAAAAGGTCCGATTCACAAATAAAAAGTTGGAAAATTAAAGGCGGAGATCTCCATATCTGCACTTGTGTAATTTTCCAACTTTTTGGAAATCACATATTCCCAGAAGCAGCCTGGTAAGCTATGCCTGGTGCAGGTTTACAGACACATTTCTAGGAACTTCATGTGATATTGCCAGCGGAATGCCCACTGTGTGGAGTTTTGCATAGTGGAGAACTGTGTGCAGCGGGCAGAGGTTTTATCATGCAAATGCATATCTTTTGTATCTGTGGAAAAATATTTTCCCCTTTTTAAGAAACCCCTTCCCCCTACATGCTCACACAAATCTGAATGTGGTCTGTTTCCCTTTCTACCGTGATAGGATTGTACCCCAATCGTGCTGAAGTAAATTACTGACCCTTTTCAGGGCGGAAAGGGGATGGATCAGAGTGTGGGAATGGCCACAAATAAATTTGTGATTATGGGTGTTTTCAAACTTCCCAGGCAAACTACTCCTTAAAATGGTCACTTTTCCACCCCTTGAGTGGTATTTCAGGGTGCAAGTATCTCCACACAAATGGCATGGATCACCACACTCATAAATAGGCTAATGCCTGCTATGAATCAGCTTGCGAATTTCTGGCAGATGTAAAAAAAGACAAGCTAAACCTAGTCATAGACATAAGTATACAACCTAATTTAGCACTGCAATATACACAATACAACATGCTTAAATTGTACTTCTGCCTTGATAGATCAAAGATTGTTTTTTATATAGCAAACAATCATTATGAATTTTTCCAAGAGTAAGAATTATATACCACGGAAAAAGCTTGCTGTATGGGCCCATAAAAATTCAAACACATTCACTGCACTGAGAATAAAATGTTTGCCAAGAATTGTTTGTAATGGAATAAGTGGCAACTATTAATGAAGTGTGCTCACTTTCTTGCCAAGTCACACTGGCTCAATGCAACCAAAAAAAATCTTGAAACTTATTTCTGTGTATACAGAATGTTCCTGAAGGTGATTTATGTATATGCCTAACAAATAAAAATGGATGCAAAAATTAAAATTGAATGGGTGCATTTGCCAAATGATTTTCCCTCTCTCACAATACACTTAGTCTGAACCTACGTCTGACCAATTTCCTTCTCGGGTAATAAACAAAAAATGGTCCGAGGCTTAACTATATTGTATTGATGAATAAATGCTGTTTTAAGTAGAGTGATCATTACAGGAAGTTCTCTGAGCACTTTATATACATGAGGAATAGGAGCAGCCCAAAGCGATTGTTAAAAACAGCTGCGTTTAAATTAGCCCTTACAAATACCAGATTACATGAGCAAAGCAAGCATTGGGAAAGCCAATAGGTCTGGCATTGTCTGCCAGCCTTTTGGCAATTCTTGTTTTGTCATGATTTTTGCAAAACATTTTTGTTTGAGAAACTGTCAACTGTTCATCAATCTAACACAAAAAAATTAACTAAAGGCATAAATGTTTTTTGATCTCAAAAAAGCACACACACTACCATAGTACTCCCTGGCACTGAAGGAAACTACTTTGTATGTGGATGTGCTCATCATGAAAGGGCGGCATGCCGCAATTCATAGTAAACTCTGCAAATTGAGAAATATGTACTAGGGAAGAATCATGTACACAAGTTCATCTAAGCGAAAATCTCAATCACTGAATGGAACAATAAGTGTCACAATTTTTTTTATTTTACACAACTCAAAACATAAGTAATGGTCTTTATTTGCCTACAGACCCTTGTCGTGCACACTTCTTTTCAGCCCTAGCTCCAGACTATAGTAGGGGGTAATAAGACCTTTGTGTGGGAAACTGGACACTGCCTCTTAAGGAGTGTCAGCTCCACCCCCTCTCTTTTTGTCCAGGAAGAGCTATCAGAATGCAGATGAAACCAAATGAGTTCTCTGCCACATCCGCCCTTCTTGTGATGTAGCTGTCTAGAGGAAATGCAAAAGGTGTAGCTGTCACCCACCCCAGACATGAATTTGAGACAGGCTGCAAGGCGCACAGAGCAGTAAAAGCAGAGATGTCCACTTTCTAAAAGTGGCATTTCCAAAATAGTAATGTTAAATCCATCCTTACCAATAACGGCTTAAAGGTGTATTAAGAAACTTCCAATGCTAGCCTATGACAGGAGTAGAACTCACAGTAATGAAAAACAAATGTGGGTGTTTGTCACTACCAGGACATGTGAAACTTAAAAGTACATGTCCTACCTTTTACTTACACAGCACCCTTCCCTTGGGGCTACCAAGGGCCTGCCTTAGAGATGATTTATGTGTAATAAAAGGGAAGATTAAGGCTTGGCAAGTGGTTTTAAATGCCAAGTCGAAGAGGCAGTAAACTGCACACACAGGCCTTGCAATGGCAGACCTGACACAGGTTTGAAAGTCTGCTTGTGTGGGTGGCAAAACCAGTGCTGCAGGCCCACTTCTAGCATTTAGGTAACGGGCCCTGCGTGTACATAGTATACCACTTTAAATGGGACTTAAAAGTAAAGTAAATGTCAATTGAGTATACACCAATGTCACCATGTTGAGGGGAGAAGCACATGCACTTTAGCACTGGTCAGCAGTGGTAAAGTGATCCGAGTCCCAAGGCCAGCAAAAAGATACAGCAAAACGAGGAGGTAAGCTGGCATAGATTGGAGCTGAGCTGCCTGAGGAAAAACCACAACCACTGCAGATGTTTGCAAATGTCTTCAGAGGACTATTAGATCACTGAGTCGGAGAAGAGCTGCTGAGAGTTTGGCTGCTAAGTGTGCAGTTGAGACAAAGGTTGATTCCGGCAAGGACACTCCTCCCTGCGCTACCTTTTATTATTTTATTTTGTTTGAACCTGCAATCCAGAACTCTAATGGCTAGGCAGCAAGCCAGATCCAGGTGACTTCACCCTTGTGATTTGTTTTGGTCCCTCTGTGGTTTTGGACCACACTTATTATCATAGGACAGATTGTCTGCTCCTTAATTAACAATCTCAACAAATGCACACATGAACACTGTTCTCTTTCTTTTGCAGGTACTAGGCACCACCTAACTAGACGTCTCTTGTTTTGAATTATTTCTGTGCTACTTTAGACGTTTGTGAATCTCTAGGGTTGTGAATGTTAAATATGTTACAACTTGCTACAAAGTTACTTTTGGAGGAAACATTGTTACACTATGCTGTGAGTTTCTACTATTTGGAAGACCATTAGAGGTATATGAATTCTGTGTCACTGTATTGCTTTTTTTTTATACTGTGTTGACTGGTTAAATGCCTTTTCTGTTCTACATCTGTCCTGAGCTTTGCAAGAATTTGAATTTCACAAACATTAGCATGTCATGATCCTTCTATGTAGTGTAGAGCCAGGGTCCCAAATCTTGTAATGCTATTTTATTTATTCTCTATTGTGCTTTCCACATTGCGATTATTGTTATTCCAGTTCTACTTTTGTAACCTACAGTTTATATATTATCTGTAGGCATATTAAAATGAAATAAAAATGTGTTATCGCACAATGCTAGCTGGACATTCAGTTCTTTTTTGTTGTGATAATTATGTTGTACAATACTTGTCGTTTGCGTCCTCTCTCGAGGTAGGCCTTCCCTGTTCATCTGTATACATAGAGGCTCAGTAAGACCAACTTCATGATACTAATTTAGTACTTGAAGCACTAGTTGGTAGGGACATCATCATTCTCACTTTTTAATTGCTTGGCAACCACTTGTAAGAAATTGGGGTTTTTGGTTGAGGGGGGTGTAAACTCTTCTCAAACAACAACCACAATCTTTGCTATGGTGAACCACAAAAGTCACTAAATTAACCTGTGCTTAATTCTCTAGTAGCTCAGCAAAAAAGAAGTCAGACTTAACTTAGAAGCACTGTGTTATGTATTAATGCAGCACGCAAACCGTAGTAAAGTGAAAATACAACACAAGAAGAATCCCAAACCAATGTAGAAAAAAATCAAGTAAATGTAATTTTAATAAATAAAATAATACCACATCGACAAAAATCCAATCATTAGAACTGGGGATATGCAATTTCAAAGTTTTAGGTATATATAATGCCTAAAAGCACAAAACGCCACTCGTGGTCATCTGGTCATGTGAGACCGGGAGAAAGTCACAAATTCAGGCTGACAGCAACTGAGCGCGAGCTGGATATAGGGATCAGGTTTGACTGAAAAAAGTTACCTTCTTAAAGTCTGGCATGAAGAGTTGAAAGGATTTCTCCTTTTCATGAAGAGGAGTGTACTCGGATGCCATCCATGGCTTCAGGACCTGGGGAGGCACCGCTTTGGTATCAGGGACTCACTCTAAAAACGAATTTAGGATTTTTACACTACCAGGACATGTAAAACTTAGAAACACATGCCCTACTTTTTATATGCAGTGTACCTTATCCTTTGGGATGTTTAGGGACTACATTATGGGTGCCGTATATGTATTAAAAACAAAGGTTTAGACCTTGCAAAAGAGTTATTTTGCCATGTCAAATTGGCAGTTAAAAACTGGAGGGTGACACACTAAGTGCTGCAATCCTACTAGTAACATTTTATTTACAGGGCCTGGGGTAATAACAATTTACTAGGGACTTATATGTAAATTAAATGTGCCAATTGGGTGTAAGGCCATTTTACCATGTTTAAAGGAGAGCCCTTAAGCAACCGTTGGCAGTGGCAAAGTGAACAGAGTCCTAATGTCAACATAAACGAAATCCAAACAGAAGGGAAGAAGGCAAAAAGTTTGGCGGAAGACCACACAAAGGGTGTTATGTCTAAAACCTATCCCAAAGACTGATCCTAATACAGCAGCAATTGGGGTTTGTGGAGAAGTGTGGCTCAATGGTTAGAGCGGCAGACCCTGATGCAGAGGTCTAGCCTGGGACCAGGGTTCAATTCCCCGCCTCGGCGGGTCTTGGGCTCAAAAATTCCACGGACCTGATAATTCTCGCCTCGCTGCCATTCCAATCATGGAGTCTCACTCTGCAACTCTGGGCAATAGCTTGCTTAATCTCCACAATGGCCCCCACAATGCTAAGGATGCCTGGCCTCCACCTTGGGGGTGCCCAGGAGTGGACGCCTCACAGGGAAAGCCAGGATGGGTTCCACAGCGGTATTCGTACAAGCGCCTTGAGACCCTTGCGGGTGAGTAGTGCGCTATACAATTATCAATTTACATTGGTGCAGCAGAAGTAGAGGCGCCTGGGCTCGGAGGCCCACACCCCAATTGCTGCTGTATTTTAAATTTCAAACAGTAGCCACTAATTAGGGCCCTTGACACACTGGCTATACATCTGTTGAAAAGTGGATGTGCTGACTAAAACTATTTGAAGAAAAGTCAAGCCACTGTAATAGAGAAAATGATCTAATTAAAATAATGTATTTATTTAAAAGTTTTATATAGCGCTTTACAGAAGTTACATCACATAAAAAGCTTGATACAATAGGTACAAAAATGAGAGTAGATAGCAGGGAGAGCATACTTGATGTCAAACATTAGTAGTGGGCCCGGGGGTACTCAAGAGCTGTTAGCCATTGGTCTTACCTACATGTTGCACAACAACTTTCACAGCTAAATGGTGTAATGCCTATGATTTGGTATTTGGTATCTGGCTTGTCAGATATCACAATGGACATATGAAAATGGTGGGAAGAGGGTTTTCTCCTGGAAAACAAAATACTATTTAAGTAATGAAAAGGCAGCCTAATATTCCTACCAACGTTTGTTTATAAATACCGTCCTATATGTTTTTGGAAGGGGCTTGCAAGCCCAACTGCACATTTCAGCAGTCAAAGTCTAAGGAGACTCCTGTTCTAAATGGGACTGGGAGAGCAGAGACTGTACGCATTTTTGTGTTTAATACAGCACAAACGTGGCCCAAAGGCATCGGAGCGCTCTACATGAGCATCACGTTACATTACACAAGATCAGATCCGTGTCTTTTTTTTTTTTTAAGACACGGGAAGATTAAGTGATTTCATAAGAATTACAGGATGTTGAGCTGACGCCGGGATTCGCACCTAGTTTCCGGGTTACAAAATTGTGACCTCATACGTCCCCCACACCTTGCAGGAGAGATAGAACAGAGTTTAGTTCCAAGCTAACTTTTCACCCTGCCCTTTGTTCAGCTGTGTCTTTGTATTGTCAGTATCTGAATCAGTTCCCAGAAGTTCCATTTAAATGGGCCTAATTGGTTTCTCCCTCAGCCCTGGAAAGTTATTTATAAACATTCAAGTACCTTATGAATGTTAAACTTTTCTTATATATGCAATGAAAAGAAAAGGTTAATATGACTTTTTTCCATCACTGCCATTCAGGCAAATTGATCTATATCTTGTAGAATGTATAAAATTCGCTACCACTATACTTGATATATAAACTAATATCAATTTAGAGGAGATGTGGAAGTGCAGTTTAATTGAACAGGCCTCGAGCACGTTTACAGTTAATTGCAATATGCTAGCAATCCATTTTTATATACACTTCAGTGCCCGCTTAGTGATCTAGCTCAGGCAATACATATCCGGCAGTAGCAGGGTTGCACTTAAATAGAGGGACATTGCCACTAACAAGCAGTGGATATGTGCTGAGCCTATGGCTCTAAATGCCCTTGACTATCTTGCAGTCAAGACTACATACCCATACAGGTCTCAAGAGCTTTTTGCATATTTTAGTTTCTAAAATCTGAAATTCATAATTTGAAAGACCACAGACCTGTGCTCAGTGTCTTTCTTGGTCCTCAGTCACAGACAGAAACGTTACCACAGTTTCCACTCAAACCCTTTTTATTTTAGCGATGTTTTATTCTATATTTTTTATGTTTTTTTTGCTAATTCATATTTAAAATCTATTGAATGTTTAATATATATAGATACTTTGACCAGGTCACTTTGGCACAGGAAGGTGGATGCGACAACCTTGGGTTGCTTTCCTAAGCGGACCTTTGACCCTGCAAAGTGTCTCTACCTGTTGACCCGCCAGTATGTGAGCTGGGTGAGTTCCTGCATATGTCACATTTTTAGGTCTCGGCTGCGAAGGCTGCGCTTGCGCAGTCTCGCTCCGAGATTTAATGACTTGGAGAAGAGGGGCTTGAACCCGCCCCTCTTCTCCCCTGTTCTCCATTGGCTGGCCTCTTGAATGCTGGCCAGCCATTGGAGAAGAGGTCAGTCATTCAGATTAGGCCCCGTCCTTTTCGGATCGGGGGGGCGTGTTTTTTGCAAGAAGTCTCAAGGAGGAGACAACAGCAAAACACGCCCCCGAATCCGAAAAGGACGCTGCCTTTCTCCGAGGCATTTCTGCTCTGCCTCGGAGAAAGGCGGTGGTGTCTTCCGGTGCCCTCTTTACTTGTTTTTCATTGTACGATTGCTGTGTATGTCCTGGCCCTTTCTTGGAATTTAGATCTCGTTTGTTGGCTGCGGCGCCAGTCGTTTGACTTCTCTTTCTTCAGTTTGTTTTTACCCATGGCTGGTCGCTCACGCGTTAACGATTTTTTTTTTGTCTCCATTCACCTCTCGGTGGTTTTGTTTTTCACGCCTTCCTGCTTTTATTAATGGAACATATTAAAATGCCGTTTTATTTTTGTTTTTCTTCATGACCCACTGATTCAAGATCTGTTGGTGGTGTTTACTAACTTGGCCACCTTATTCGCAACGACATACAATAATAGGCTAGAAAGCGTCTCCCTGGAAATATTCCCCCCCGGCCAGCTACAGTTTAAGGATTCTCTTGCCCGGACAAGTTTTCCAAAAGCTGCCGGAGCGGGATTGAAAGAATGCAGTGGGTGTCACTGGAAAGGCTGGCAACCGCGTGCTCCTCGAAAAAGGAGAAAATGTAACGTTAGGGAGCCGGGACCATAGAAATACAGAAGTGGGGAATTTCGGGAAGTCTTTCCAGGTTTGTACAATACACAAAATGGCAGCCCCCGAATTTAGTTTGTGTCTTTCAGTTTCGTATGCTAGTAAACAACTCCAGGAGGCCGAGCACGCCCCGTTGAGCACCAGGAAGTGCTTGTGCAATGTGTGCCTCGCAGGCAGAGGGTGGGGGGCGGGAGCGAATTATTCACCCTCATCTGCCAGCTGAATCAGGAACCTGTTTCTCTTGTTAATGGTGTAGAGGCAAGAACATTATCTGTGAGGTCGAGCTATGTACCCCCTCCTCAGGGGCCCCAATAGTTGTGGAGGGGGTGGGTGAAGGAAGTGTAGTAGTTTGGTGCAGTCACAGCGAGGGATACAGGTATGTTGCCCCCCCCCGCCCTGCGCATTATGGCCCTCTTAATGGTGAGGCCGTGGTTTGAATTCTGCTGTAGGAAGTGACTCCCTGGATGCAGTCTTTTTATGACCCATTATCAGAAGCATGGATCGTCTCTTGGAAAGGTCATCGCTTCTGCAGTTGCTGTGCTGTGGCCCCAAGTGAGTGAATGCTGTCATTAAATAAACCCTGCTGGTGCCAATTGCTTCCTTCTTGCCATTTTAGCACTTCTCAACATTTAACACTGTTCATGCTTAAGCTGTGCAAGCTTTATTCTATAGTTTTGCTCGGGGAAAAATTACGTCTTCCCACGTTAGGAATTGTTAAGGCACAGATTTTGTGAGTTAATTCGGAGGAGTCTTAAAATATAGCTTGAATATAACAAATTTAGTTTTTCCCTAAAGGTGGCACAGATGGATTGCAGAAAAAAATGCGGAGGGTATACACAAAAACAAATTAAACTAAGTGTTTGTTGTGTTAAAGGAACATAAACTCTTATCACCATTATTTCATTAATTTGTATTAGCATTCACCAATTTGTTTTACTTTCGCTTGCATTAGTAGTAAAATAGATTGAAACATAGGGTGAACATAGAAAGGTACACATTTCTAGAAGCTAGACAAAAATCTAAAATCACCAAGGGGTATTGTTTAGATTGTTTAATATTTCCCTGAACAAAATGATCAATGAATTTATAAAATATTGGAGAACAAGCATTTACAATGCAATGGTCTCGGCATTGGTAAAGTTAGAGCTATTGGCATTGCTCATGACATTATTTTTGTTTATGTTTTTGTTTCTAAAACATTTAAAGAAACGGCATTGTCATGAGCAATGCCAATAGCTCTAACTTTAACAATGCCGAGACCGTTGCATTGTAAATGCTTGTTTAATTCAAGGTGGCACGTTGGTGTACATTGAAGAGAAGTGCAGATTGCAACATAAGTCTGCCCTTTATTCTCAAATCATGTTTCAGTTCTGAAAGTAACAAAGCGTTCATCTTTGTACTTTTTATAATTAATGTCCGTTCAATTAAAATAATGTGCACGACGGTCAAGCCTAAACACAGATGCACATATTGCCACATTTCTGTTCTGAAACAGCTTCGGAGTGGGAAGCCCGGTCTGGAAGCGGTGTGTCCTGGGCGGAAGGGTTGAAACATGGCTGCTTCAGTGTTATACACATTACTGAAAACCGCATCGCGGCAGTCTGTCCAGCAGAGATGTCAAATATTGCCGAGGCTCTTTTAAAACCTCGGTTCTGAGATGAGGCAGAGATCCCATATACAGAGAAGGAGGTTAATTTAATGACCTAGAATGAACGGAACATATACGGTGGCTGCTTTCGAATATTTGCAGCAACAGGTAGCACAATAAATAGCAGACTTTTGGGGTTTTTATTTTTAACTGCTCGACTTGATATCTTGTACGGGTTATCTGTGACGCTCGTTTTTTGGTTTTATTTAGTACATGAATAATGGCAGAGAGCACAGAATCTGTTTTCCTCCGTGGACAAAACCCTTTTTTTATCCTCGCACACCCCTGCTTGCTTTTTCCTTTCCCTACAATTCTCTCCTGCCCCTGAAAGAAGTAACTATTTTATGGTTTACAGACCATAATTGCATTGTGTAAAGGTTTGTGAACACCCAAGGACAGCGTTCGTTTGTATGTGTGCACAGACTGTCTGCCATAGCACGCCTTGGGTGCAGATTTACTCCCACATAATGCATAACGGAAAGTACCACCTTTACATTGTCAGAGGAGTTCCATGCCCATTGCAGCCATGTTCCTTTATATTTATTGAACACCGAAGTGACTTATCATGTACACTAGGGGATAATTTAATCCGTATACTTCATGGTCTCGCTATCACCTTTTGAACAAGCCACTTACATTCTTGGTGCGTAGCTCTTTCATATGAAAGATAGAGCATGTTTGCAAACATGAAGAATCCTCCAGTGCAAAATTAAACACTTCAAAAAGCTGTTCGATATTTATTGCAAAAAGATATTAGAAGCAGTTTAATACAAGTTCTTTGTCTTTAAAAGACGCGTAGTAACGTCCAGAAAAATTCTAAGCTTTCTATTTCTTTAGGGGTGTAATAAATAAACATGTTACCATAAACATCTCCTTTCTCTTTGTCAATGTACAGCTAGAAAAACAGAGCAGAAGAAAGAAAAGCAATACTTAATTCTATAAACAGCTGCTTTAATTACACTCTGTGACCTGACATGCTTTTCCCCTTGGTTGCTGACTCTGGCAACAGGCATTAAAACATCAGATCTCAAATGTAATACATTTTGGTGGTTTTTAAAGAAATTATAGAAAGGTTTCTATGCAAGGATTGCAGATTTCCATGTCTTAAACGAATCTTATGCTTTGTTCAATTACAGTGGGCTCTAGTGAATCCTCTTGGCAAACCCCCGAGTTATTTCTTGGTGCCCATCTTATAGTGCCTGCATGGAGCATGCTATTGTGGGTTCTCTGGAACTGTTAAGATAAGAGCCGGCTCTGCTCAGAGAGAAGTCTTCTTTCCTGTATGGTCTCGCGATACACTGATAGCAGAGGATGTGAAGCAAACAAGTGAGAATTGGCAGTCCAGTACTCTCTAAAATAAACTCAGTTTGTTTACATTTTTCTACTTCTATTCAGCTGATTGGGTTTCCCTCCTAGCTAAACAAAGGGGTGGAGCCCAGACATCTGTCTCTCAAACAGCTGTTTCAAGGAAAGAATGGAGTATTTTGTTCACCATATATTTCAGTTGAGAGGCAGCTCTTGCAGTATTCCTGGTTTTCCCCAGCGCTTGCCCTTAGGCTGGTTAAAGGTTTGCAGTTCAAGGCATGCCAGAGGACTAGGTGCTGGCAGCACAGCATGCTCCTGTGTGGGCCTGTTACGATAGTAGTAGCATACAAAGGAAACATTTTAGTTTGCTGGCCAACTCCAGTGCTAATAACAGTATGTTCAAAGCCAGAGCCCAGTTAGTTCAAACTGACATGGGATCTCGTAGAAGTGTACGGTCACTGTAGTTGGTGTTCTGCTGTATATTGCCTCTAGGGTTGAGAGAAGGGAAGTGATTTTGCTAAAACAATTCATCAGTTTGTTTTTAAAAATGTAAAAGTCTGCATTCTCTTTTCGACAGCCTGCTTAATTATTATGAGTAGTGTTGAACCCTTTTTAGTGGTGCAAATAAGACGATTGATCAAATGAGTGCTATTGTATAGCCCGCACACTCACTGTTGTTTGGGTCAGATCCAGAATTAACATGAGCATGGTCACAATTGCCTGGGCAAAGAAATACATGCAAGCAACACTTGTGAAATTTGCAGAGCTGGCTTATCTTTGTATCATCTAAGTTCTTATTCTAGGTTTAGGTTACAATCAGATTGTTAGAATTGGGGCTCTCTAGTTGACCGAGGTAGGTACCTGTGAGAAGTTGGCCTGATATATGCTGTCCACTAGTTATAGTGGGCACCCTGTATCAGTCCAAACAACCCCTTATGGTGATAGGTTAAAGACAACCTTTATTGAAAGCTATCCTAGAGGTAGCTATGGAGAGCAGCCTTCAGGCTAAGTCTTGAAGGAATGTAAAGCAGCTTGTTTTACTAGTCTATTATCTCTTGAATGACCAAATGAAAGGACAACCACACCAGGTATATATTTAAAATATATGTATTTAGGATAAAACACACTCCTCTAGTCTCTTTATGAGACTGGAGTTCGAAGTACTTAAGTTACAAGTCAGCAATCAACAGTAATAGCACAAATACACGTTTGGGCCCTAGGGGCGTACCAAACCATATACCAATAAAGTGGAATAAGAACCACGACTGAACTAGACACAAGGCCTAGAGAATGTAGAAGTGCTTGGACCACAAGGAACCACCCAAGGTAGTGACACAGGGGACCCACGGAAGACGCGTGCAGTGTGAGAACACACCCGCGAATCGCCGTTTACTTCTATGGGGAATGTCGCGGTTGGAAATTTAGAGTTTAAGGACACTTAGAAGATATCTACGAGCGAACCCTTTTGGACTTAGAGGTGTCTAGGGCCAACACCCATGGGAGCACCAGAGTACCCGAGTTACCTCACCCAGGGAAGCCGGGTGCATAGGTGTCAAATGGTGTCGGGTCGTGTTAGATATAGGGGTCTCTAGTTGGCAGAGGTAGGTACCACTGTCCAAATAGGGACCCTTACTTCTAGTCAGGGTAAGGGGGGTACACTCTTTAGATAACCCCTGCTCACCCCCTTGGTAGCTTGGCACGAGCAGACAGGCTTATCAAAGGCAATGTGTAAAGTATTTGTACCAACACTCACAGGAACACAGTGAAAACACCACAAATGGACTCCACACCAGTGTAGATAAATAAAGTACTTTTATATAAACTACACAAGACCAAAACAACAAAAATCCAACATACACAGTTCAAGAATATGGTTTCCATGACTCCTTCTTTCCTTTCACAGTGCAGGGCAGAAACATCAGACACCCCACAGGAGGTGGAGCCAGCATTGTGGAGGGAAAGCACAGCCCTGGAGCACTTTGTTGACGTGATTCCTTCTCTCCTTTCACAGTGCAGGGCAGAGACATCAGACGCACCACAGGGGGTGGAGCCAGCACTGTGGGGGCAGGCACTGTCCTATTCAGGTCTCAGGTGCATCTCCTCCCACCCATCTACATGGAGATCTCTCTATTCCGCCCTGTGCCGACTCACCCTATCTCCGGGAATTCCCCAGCCCCCTGGAATTCACCAGCCCCTGTCACTCAAACTCCAGACAAGAAATACACAACCTAGCAGAGGCAGGTTTGAATGGTTAGACAAGAAAATACCTACTTTTTAAAAGTGTTATTTTCCAACACAGAATGTTAAAACCAACTTCACTAAAAGATATATTTTATCATTCTGAGTTCAGGCATACTAAACTTTAATTTTCTATCTTGCGCCTATGGGAAGATATGCAGGTAAACATTATACTCAGCATTCCCTATTATAGCCTATGGGCAAGATAGCCTTTCAATGGTGAAAAACAAAAATGTCTGTAATTCACTACCAGAGCATGTCACCTACACCAGTACATGCTCTACCTTTCACATACACTGCACCCTGCCCAGGGGGGTACCAAGGGCCTTCCACAGGGGTGTCCAATGTGTACAGAAAGGCCTGGCCAGTGTGGACACTGGTCAGGTCAGCATGGCAGTTAGCAACTGCACCCAGGCACTGCGGTGGCAGACCTGTGACGCCATTTTACTCCTGTGGGTGGCACAATCAGTGCTGCAAGCCCACTAGTAGCATTTGAATCACCAGCACTGGCACACTCAGTGCACTTTACTAGGGGCTAAAAGGTGAAACAAATATACCAATCATGGATAACAAATCAATATAACAATTTACCTAGGGAGCACTTGCACTTTGACACCGATCAGCAGTGGCAAAGTGCCCAAAGCATCTAAACCAGCAAAAACGAAATCCAGCACAGTGTCAAAAATACAGGAGGTAGAGGCAAAATGTCAGGGGAAACCACGCCAAAGATGCCAGGTCTAACACGTGTCCCCTCCAGCTGAAAGTGGGGAGAACTACTCACCCTCTTGGGAGTTCTTATCGTTAAGGTGGAAAAACCTGGACAGACCATCAGCGTTGGCGTGTTCTGTACCGGGACGGTGTTCCACCGTAAAGTCCATTGCCTGTAGGGAGATGGACCACCTCAACACTTTTGGGTTCTCACCCCTCATCTGCATTAACCATCTGAGGGGCCTGTGGTCTGTCTGAACCCGGAAGTGAGTCCCAAACAAGTAGGGCCTCAGCTTCTTCAGAGCCCAGAGCACTGCAAATGCTTCCCTTTCAATCACACTCCACATCTGTTCCCTGGGAAGTAGCCTCCTACTAATGAAAGCTACAGGTTGGTCCAAGCCCTTGTTGTTCATCTGTGAGAGTACCGCTCCCACACCATGCTCTGAACCGTCTGTCGGCACTACAAACTCATTGGAGAAATCAGGCGCCTTGAGCACCGGTGCCGTGCACATGGCAGTCTTCAGGGCATCAAAAGCAGTTTGACAGGCATCGGTCCAATTCACTCTCCTGGGCTGCTTCCTTGAAGTCAGCTCTGTCAAGGGGGCAACAATGGTGCCATATCCCTTGACAAATCTGCGATAATACCCGGTGAGTCCTAGGAAGGCTCTCACTTCTGTCTGGGTCTTGGGGAGCTCCCAAGCCAGGATGGTATCAATCTTCGCTTGGAGGGGCGCCACCTGGCCGCTCCCTACCTGGTGTCCCAAGTACACCACAGAACCCTGCCCTATCTGGCACTTACTGGCCTTGATAGTGAGGCCTGCCCTTTGCAGAGCCTTCAACACTTCACAGAGGTGCTGCAAGTGTTCCTCCCACGTTGAGCTGAAGACAGCAATGTCATCCAGGTATGCGGCGCTGAATTCCTCCAGCCCGGACAGTACCTGGTTGACCAGTCTCTGGAATGTGGCAGGGGTGTTCTTCAACCCAAAGGGCATAACTCGGAACTGGAATTGCCCCTCTGGCGTTGAAAACGCAGACCTTTCCTTGGCCCCCTCAGTTAAGGCAATCTGCCAGTACCCAGATGTTAAATCAAACGTACTGAGGTACTGGGCAGCTCCCAACTCATCCACGAGCTCATCAGCTCTGGGGATGGGGTGCGCGTCAGTCTTGGTGACTGCATTGAGCCCACGGAAGTCCTCACAAAACCGGAGTTCTGGGGTGGCACCGGGCGCATCAACTTTTGGAACTAAGACCACTGGCCTAGCCCAGGGGCTGCTGGAGGGCTCAATTACCCCTAGCGCCAACATCTTGGAAACCTCTTCCTTGATGCTGGCCCTGACCTTGTCAGCTACCCTATAGAATTTCTTCTTTACAGGTGGACTATCTCCAGTGTCCACATCATGGACGCACCAGTTGGTGACACCTGGGGTCAGGGATAACATGGAGGAAAACTGACCCAACACCTGGTTACAGTCCCTCTGCTGTTCTAGGGTCAGGGTGGGCGAGAGGACCACACCATCCCCTGACCCATCTTGCTCCTTGGCTGCTAGGAGGTCAGGAAGAGGGTCACTGTCCTCTTCCAATCCAGCATCTGTAGCCAGGAGCATGGTTACATCAGACCTCTCGAAGTGGGGTTTGAGGCGGTTCACATGTAAGACCCTCAGGGGCTGCCTGGGAGTCTGTAAGTTAACCAGGTAGGTTACTTCGCTCTTGCGCTCCACCACCTCATATGGCCCAGTCCACTTGTCCTTGAGTGCACAAGGCTCCACTGGCGCCATTACCCACACTTTCTGCCCAGGTTGAAATTCGACCAGAGTGGCATTCTGGTCGTACCATCTTTTCATTTCTTCCTGGCTGGCTTCTAGGTTCTCTTGGGTGAGCTTCCTGAAGCGCAGTGTCTGGTTGCGGAAGGCCAGCATATAGCTGAACACATCCTGGGGGGTTTTCCTGGGGGATTTGTCCCACCCCTCCTTCACCAGAGTGAGAGGTCTTCTAACAGGGTGGCCATACAGAAGCTCAAAGGTACTGAACCCTAAGGACTTCTGAGGCACCTCCCTGTAGGCAAACAGGCATGGTAAGAAGACGTCCCACTTCCGTCTCATGGGCTCCGCAAGGCACATAATCATACCTTTCAGGGTTTGGTTGAATCTTTCAACCAACCTATTTCCTTGAGGGTGGTAAGGAGTGGTGAACTTATAAGCTACCACACACTCCTCCCACAGAGACTTCATGTACCTAGAGATGAAGTTGGTACCCCGGTCGGAGACCACCTCTCTGGGAAACCCCACACGGGAAAAGGTCCCCATCAATGCACGGCCCACCACGGGTGCTGTGATTGTCCTGAGAGGGACTGCTTCCGGGTACCGGGTGGCGTGGTCCACCAAGACCAGGATGAACCTGTTGCCTAAGGCTGTCTTGTGGTCCAGTGGCCCCACAATATCGATGCCCACCCGCTCGAAAGGGGTGCTCACCACAGGAAAGGGTTGGAGGGGTGCCTTGCAATTCCCTCTGCTCTTCCCACTTGCCTGACAAGTCTGGCAAGTCCTACAGAATGTCCCGACGTGCTTCTTCATCTGGGGCCAGAAGAAGTGGATGACAAGCCTTTGGAAGGTCTTGTCTTGCCCCAGATGTCCTGCGAGAGGCACGTCATGAGCCAGACCCAGTAGGAAGCCCCTGACGCGCTCGGGTACCACCAGCACATGGGCTGCACCGGGCTCAGCGAACTTAGGCTCACCATAAAGCAACCCATCCTACCAGTAAATGAGATGATCCTTGGCCGCTCCACCTGCTGCCTACTGCCGCATACCAATGAGGGAGGGGCATTCCTTCTGCGCCCTGCAGAACTCCTCCCTGGAGGGGCCACCCTCTTGCTGCCAATGGGGTCAGCTCAGGTAGTTCCCCCAGTTGGGCCACCTGTTCCCCTGTAGGTTCCAGGGCATCCCCCTCAGGTTCTGCTCCTTCCTGGACTGTGGGAACGGTGGGGGCTGGTTTCCCACGCCCTCTGCTCCTTTTCCTCTGGGCAGGTACCTGGGCCCCTGTTTCAGGCTCCAGGTCTGCTGAATCACCCCTACTGGCTGCCATAGACCGAGTGGTCACACAGATCCACTCAAGCAAACCCAACATCTCCATGTGAGCCTGGCGTTCCACCTCCTTCCGTGGGGAACTCTCCCGGTCATTACCTAGCAGACAGTCTACAGGCATGGATGGACTCACAACAACCTTCAAGAGACCTGAGACCCCCCTCCACTCAAAGGGAGCCTGCGCCACTTTATAGAGGCACACTGAGTTGTCAGCTGCAACTACTGGGTGAAGTACATTGGGAATTACCTGCTCTTCAGACACCCACTGACACCTCACAGATGTCACGCTGGCTCCTGTGTCTCTCAGAGCCTCCACCCTCCTCCCATTGATGGTCACCCACTGCCCGTATTTCTTAGTGTTATCGGGCAGGTAGGTTTCCTGGACCATCTCTTGGTCTCCTAAAGAGACAAGGGTCATAACTGCTGGTCCCTCCCCTTCGCTAGAAATTAAATCCTCCCCCAAAGCTACACTCACTAACCCCGGTTTAGGAGTACCAGTGGGTGCTGGAGGATTCTTGGGGCAACTAGGGGCAATGTGCCCCACCTCTTTGCAGTGATAGCAGGTAGGTGGGCCCCTGGGGTCCCGCCTGCCCCTAGGGGGCCAGGTCGGTTTGGGCTTGGGGGGTTGGGACTCCTTTCCCTGGGAACTGTTTTGGGGCCCTTGAGAGAACTCCTTTTGGTTACCCTTGTCCCCCCCACTCTTGCTGGGGACCCTGCCCACCTTTGGCTGTGGTACCCACAATTCCTCTGTGGACCCTGGTACTGGTCCAGCGGTCCGCCTCCTTAGCAAGCTCAATGGGGTCCATCAGCTTGCTCACTAAAAGATGCTGGCGCAGCTCTGGAACACATAGACTACTCAGGTGCTCCCAACTAATTAAATGCAACAACCCCTTGTAATCAGTTACTTTGCTGCCCTTCATCCAACCTTCCAGTGCACGCGAGTACAGATTCACACACTCCATCCAAGTCTCAGACTTTCTTCTTGGAGTTCCTAAACTGCAGTCTATACTGCTCTGGAGTAAGTCCATACCTGAGACATAGGGCCTCCTTCATATTGGGGTAGGCCATGGTACCTGCTAATTCTAAGGGCTCTAGAGCACTCCTCCCAGAAGCCTCAAAATGTTTCCACAGGCCCTCCCCCCAATGCTGATCAGGCATACCATTCATCCTCAATGCAATCTCATGTGAGGTAAACCAGGCATAGATATCCTCACTCCTATTATAATTCTGCACCAAATCTTTGGGGATATATACTTTTCCCCCTTGCACTGGCTGTGCGTTGCCACCATTGGAACTGGTCTCCACCTGTTTGGCTCTGATGTCCAGTTCCCTCATCTTCAACTCATGAGCCAAAAACAATCTTTTCTCTTCTTTCTCTACTTCAAATTGCTTCATCTTCATTCGCATGATTTCCAATTCATGCTCTCTCACCCTTTGGTTCTCCTCTAACTCTCCTGGGGTGAAGCCCCTACTGGAATGGTTGCTGCCAGCCCTTGAGACTGGTCTGCCCACGGGCAGATCTTGGGGAACAAAACCATTCTCTTCACCTGCATCATCCTCCTCCTCTTGGGCCTCCCACCAGGCCTTCAAGACCCTTTGTAGCACATCCTTTCTAGATCCGCTTTTCACAGGGCAACCAAGGTCTTTGCAGAACTGCTTGAGCTCCTCAACTTTGTACGAATACAGATCCTCAATGGAAAACTCCAATCCTGCCCTCTCACTTGTTGCCACCGGAGACATGATGCTCTAGGAGAGTTACTCAAAAATAGAACCAAAAACACAGTATGTGGTTGCGTAGTGGTCTGCACTTAAACTAGTGATGCACACCAATTACTGTGGGTCAAGTACAAATACAAGTTCTAATCCCACCACTGCCACCAATGTTAGATCTGGGGGTCTCTAGTTGGCAGAGGTAGGTACCACTGTCCAATTAGGGACCCTTACTTCTAGTCAGGGTAAGGGGGATACACTCTTTAGATAACCCCTGCTCACCCCCTTGGTAGCTTGGCACGAGCAGACAGGCTTATCTCAAAGGCAATGTGTAAAGTATTTGTACCAACACTCACAGTAACACAGTGAAAACACCACAAATGGACTCCACACCAGTGTAGATAAATAAAGTACTTTTATATAAACTACACAAGACCAAAACAACAAAAATCCAACATACACAGTTCAAGAATATCTTTTCAAAAGAGTTCTTAGCTTAGCGACAAAATAATTCACATTAGCGTCGATTTTAGCCAACAGTACCTGGTGATGCGATAAAAGTTCCTAGCAGCGCTCAGGTGTCGAAAAACAAGCAACAGCGTCAGTCCTGAGACCCTGGGGAGGCGATGCAACAACCCTGCTGCACGCAGCGGGCATGTGTGACGAATCCGGTCAATATGGGGAGTGAGGCGATACCTGTATGTATTCCAAGGCGTAGCTTCCCCAGTAGAATTTTACTCGCAAAGGCACGATGCGACGATCTTCGATGGCTCTGCGACGATGTTCGCAGCGACGAAATGCGATCCGCTAACGAGCGGTGCGACTATCTCACCAGCGATGGCAGGTTCTGCGATGATACTCGCAGCGACAGGAATCTTCCCGCTCCGGGGGCGATATGCTCCGAAGATGAACGCGGCGTTGACGTTGCAGCGGAGACAGGCGCTGCGACGATCTTTGCGGCGACAGAAATTTTCTCGCTAAGCCGGCGGTGCGTGAAAACGTTGCAGATCTTTTACTTCTTTTCTCTTGGTCAGCTTCCCAACAGCAGGCACAACTTCCAGAGGCCCCACAATTGGATCAAGCACTCTAGGAAGGGCAGAACTTACACAGCAGAGTTCAGGGGGAAGCTGGGGGTGAAGTCCTTTTGTTCCTGGGACTTCTTAACAGCAGGCCAGCTCTACTCAGGCCCTTGGAGATTCCTTCAAGCCAGGGGACACAGCACACAGCAAAGTCCTTCCACTCTCCTTGGCAGCAAAGCAACTGCAGGTCAGCCTTGCTGCAGGTCAGTCCTTCTTCTTCAGTCTTCCAGTTTTCTCCTTGGCAGAGGTTCCTTCTTGATTCCAGGATGATCTAATTACTTGGGATCAGGGTCCCAATATTTATACCCCCAAATCCTTTGTCCTCTGAGGGCAGAGGGGCCTTTGCCCAGTCCAAACCAGTTCTGGAGCACTCTGTTTATATGACTCCTTCTTTCCTTTCACAGTGCAGGGCATAAACATCAGACGCCCCACAGGAGGTGGAGCCAGCATTGTGGAGGGAAAGCACAGCCCTGGAGCACTTTGTTGACATGATTCCTTCTCTCCTTTCACAGTGCAGGGCAGACATCAAACGCACCACAGGGGGTGGACCCAGCACTGTGGGAGGCAGGCAATGTCCTATTCAGGTCCCAGGTGCAACTCCTCCCACCCATCTACATGGAGATCTCTCTATTCAGCCCTGTGCTGACTCACCCTGTCTCCAGGAATTCCCCAGCCCCCTGGAATTCCCCAGCCCCTGTCACTCAAACTCCAGACAAGAAATACACACCTAGCAGAGGTTTGAATGGTTAAACAAGAAAATACCTACTTTCTAAAAGTGGTATTTTCAAACACAGAATGTTAAAACCAACTACACCAAAAGATATATTTTATCATTCTGAGTTCAGGCATACTAAACTTTAATTTTCTATCTTGCGCCTATGGGAAGATATGCAGGTAAACATTATACTCAGCATTCCCTATTATAGCCTATGGGCAAGATAGCCTTTCAATAGTGAAAAACGAACATGGCTGTAATTCACTACCAGAGCATGTCACCTACACCAGTACATGCTCTACCTTTCACATACACTGCATCCTGCCCAGGGGGGTACCTAGGGCCTTCCATAGGGGTGTCCAATGTGTACAAAAAGGGAAGGGTTAGGCCTGGCCAGTGTGGACACTGGTCAGGTCAGCATGGCAGTTAGCAATTGCAACCAGGCACTGCGGTGGCAGGCCTGTGACACCATTTGAGGGCTACTCCTGTGGGTGGCACAACTGTGCTGCAGGCCCACTAGTAGCATTTGAATCACCAGCCCTGGCACACTCAGTGCACTTTACTAGGGGGCTAACTGGTGAAACAAATATACCACTCATGGATAACCAATCAATATAACAATTTACCTAGGGAGCACTTGCACTTTGACACCGATCAGCAGTGGCAAAGTGCCCAAAGCATCTAATCCAGCAAAAACGAAATCCAGCACAGTGTCAAAAATACAGGAGGTAGAGGCAAAAAGTCAGGGGAAACCACGCCAACGATGCCAGGTCTAACAGGTCGCGTCGCTGTTTTCAATAGAAGCTGCTCAGGAAGTGCTGCTGCCGTGAAGAGGAGAAGTGTCCGGAGAGATCCAAGCCTGGTTCTAGGATGGAAGGAACCTGAAAGCAGAGGGGACAGAGTCTGGGTCACATACCTGTGACCAAGGGCACGATAGACCAATGCCCACAGATGTCGGGTGCTTCAGGTGAGTTGATGGGTGTCTTGACTCTTCAGCCCCAAGGTCCAGGAGGCGCCGATGACAAGCAGGAGCTGGATTCGAGCTGTCCCACGAACTTTGTCGAGTGCTGCGGTGTCAACGACCAGATTGTACCCAACAAGCCTTGGCAACGGCAAGTCACTTGGAATCAGAGAAAGGACGTCGGTGCAGACCAGCAAGGTCTGGGGGACTCACCCAGCAAGTGTAAGTATGGGCACGTCTGGAGCAACCAGGAAAGCCCAATCAGAAGAGGAGTTGCCTTCGTGGGGACCCACTAGCCAACGGGCTAGTGATCGCGAAGGAGCCCCGAGCGGTCGCCCTGGAAACTGGTCCACGGGTCCCTCGTGGAGTGAAGGCCAGCAGTCTTTGGTGCAGGAGGTGCTCAAGGCTGGGGCTACTCGGAACCCAAAGCACAACTTCGAGGAAGACCAGGAAGATGATGGATAAGCAAAAGATCAGTGTCCAGGAGTCACAGTTCCACGTCTCCCACGATAGCCACGGGCCGCAGCTTTGCTCTGGACTCAGGATAGCCTCGGTGAAGTCTGGAAATCCACCTCTGGTGATGCAAAGACTTCGGCGTCCGGCGGGACTTCAGCGATGCAGTCCGTCAGTTGCTTCTTTGGTGCCTGCCAAGCAGGGGAGTCACTCCTTGACCCCAAGGGAGATTTCTTTAGTCTTCTAAGCAAAGTAGAATGTCGAAGGTCTAGGATATATATTGCAGAGTTTTGTCCAGGGTAATCTAAAGCCTCAAGGACTGGGTTCCCATGCTTATACCAAGTTAGCGGGTTGGACATACTCTGGGGACCCACCTATGGGAGGGTTTGGAAAGAGGAGTGGTTACACCCATTTCTTTTGTCCAGTTTCACACCAGAGCAGGGGCAGGTAGCCCCTACAACCGGTTTGAACTGGACTATGCACAGGGACACCAAGTGTGCCCCCAGTGCAGGACTTCAAAGCACCAGAGAGTGCTCCCGCCCAGCCCCAATACACATCTGATTATCTGGGGAGGTGGTTACACCTCCCTGGAACAGGAAACCTATTGTCCAGGCCTCCCCTGCCGGAGTTTCGGTCAGCAGCAGTAGGCCAGACCATTGTCTATGGCAGTGGCATCCATTTTGTGATGCCAGGGCTGTAGAAAGTCTTTACCGGGTTAGACCAGTATGCACATGTTTCTCCCTCTAGAAGGGTGGAATGCTACCCCCGCCACCAGAACTGGCGGGGGGTAGTATTCCAAAGCGTTTGACACCAAACACGACATGTTTCCGTGCAGCCATCCTAAAGTTAGCATTTACCGCGAGGTTATAATGCACTTAAGAGTATATGGTCAGGCTGCACCACAAACCGCATCAGAGGAGGTACTCCAAATGCTGCAGAGGGGCTCTGCTCATGCAGGGGCACCCTCTCACAAAAAAACCAAGCACTCTGCCTTCAGGATTGTTAAGGCCTGCCATAGGAGTGACTGATAGGTTTTATATGTGTGTGCAATGGTAGTGATATAGGTAGACTATACTACAGTAAGGGGTGCAAGCACCACCTTACCCAGGCTGCAGTAGCAGACCTGTGGTGTCATTTTGGAGTGCTTCCCAGGGGTGGCATAATACATGCTTCAGCCCCTAGTAGGACTCTGAGGTACCTATGCCCTGGGTACATAGTATACCATTTACTAGGGACTCATAAGGCACTCCAGAATCAAATTAGAGATGTACCTAATGTACATGGAAACCATTTTAGAGAGTAAGCAGATAGACTGGGGCCCTGAATAGCAGGATCTCAGTCCAACTTAGTCATAAACCAGCAAAACACCAGGCAAAAAGTGGGGGCAACCATATAGTTACATTCCACCATCCTACAGTACCTTTGTCCAAATAGGGACCCCTGCTTCTAGTCCAGGTAAGGGGGATTCATACTTTAGATAACCCCTGCTCACCCCCTTAGTAGCTTGGCATGAGCAAACAGGCTTATCCCAAAGGCAATGTGTAAAGTATTTGTACCAGCACCCACAGTAACACAGTGAAACACCACAAAAGGATTCCACACCAATTTAGAAAAATAAAATGTCCATATCTGAACTAAACAAGACCAAAACGACAGAAATCCAACATACACAGTTAAAAATATGACTTTCCAAAGGTTTCAAGAACTTGTACCATAGAAAACTATGGATACGTGATTTTTCACCAAAGTACCCGTAGATGCATCAAAGTTCGAAAGCCAAACAGCCGCAGTCGGAAAACAAAGAGATGCGACACTCCTGAGACCTTGGGGAGGTGATGTGACAGTTCTGCGACACGCAGAGGACGAGTTGCGTCGAATCCAGCCTGTATGGGGAGTGATGCGTCAATTCTTCATGATGGTTTTGGTTAGCAGGTGATGCGTCGGGAAATCGTGCCGTACATGTACAATGGGTGGAAATCCAAAGTGCATCGGCGATCGATGCGGCGGTGTTGTACTGCATTGGTCCTCTTTAGCCGCGATCCCTTGTTGCATCAATACTTACCACGATAACAGGCGCTGCGGCGGTTTTCGCAGCAGCAGCACAGCGATGCGTGGAAATTTTTCTCGCGCCATGGAGATGCGGCGAGAAAACAGCCGCAAGAAGAGCCATGTGCCGATTTTTGCAGTTCTTCACGTTTCTTCTTTCTTCCAGCTCCCAAACACCAGCACCAACCTTCAGGCATCTCAAGGCAGGTCAGAACTCACAACAGCAGAGTTCAGGGGAGCTGGGAGTGAAGTCTTTGTGTCCCTGAGACTTCTGAACAGGAGGCCAGCTCACTTCAGGCCCTTGGAAATCTCCTTCAAGCAGGGGACACAGCACACAGCAAAAATCTTTCTCCTTTCCTTGGCAGAAACAGCAACTGCAGGCCAACCTCAAACACACACCAAGGGCAGTACTTCTCCTTAGTCTCTCCAGCTCTTCTCCTTGGCAAAGATGTTCCTCTCGAATTCCAGGAACTCCTAGACAGACCTCCTGAGGCGGAAGCCGGGAGTGTGACCTGCCAATATTTTAATCTGTGTTGTGAATTATTTGCTGCTTTTAATCCACCTACCCTTCCCCTTTCCTCTCTACTTCTGGGCTTTGCCTGCTCCTGAACATCCCGCGCAGTTGTTACTAACGCTGCCGCGGTAAACAGCGAATTGTTTTCTTGCCGCCATTTCCTGTTCGTTCACGGAGGCCACGCCCCCTTCTGAGGCCACGCCCACCGCTAACCAGGATTAAAGCGCGGACTACAAGCGCCGTCATCCTCCTAGACAGACCTCCTGAGGCGGAAGCCGGGAGCGCGACCTTCGAGGCTACAGCCTATAAAAATGTGTTTCCCCCGGAAGCGCAGCAGGCGCGCCAAAGGCGCGCCTAAGGCAAGCCCGTCTGCGCCCGTCCGCGCCAAGGTAGTGCCATGGGCCACTGACGCTGTAGATTTTGACCTCATACATCAGGATCAGCTCCCTGCCGGGCCACCTTACTCTAGAAAGGAGCTCATCCTAATTGGTAAGCTACATGCTGATAAAGGACTTCTCTCTCTAGTACCCACATCACACCCCCGGGTGGACGTACTTAGTGATGACGTTTTTAAGTGCGGGTTATTAAATGTTAGGTCCCTACCTAGTCATTGCACTGAGATCCAGCTTCTGATTGACACGCACAAACTTGATATTCTGTTCATGACAGAAACTTGGACACGTCCAGACTGCTTGGTCGACCCTGGCTTTGCCTGCCCTCCCGGGTTTAAATTTCTCCACTCCCCTAGGCCTACTGGTAGAGGTGGGGGTGTGGGTGTTATTTTTAGAGCTTCTTGTAGTATTAAGGTCCTCACTCTTGACCCTGCTTTGGGTACCGAGATGCTAGGGCTTCTAATTCAGACTCACTCTGGGACGACCGTCACAGGGATAGTTTGCTACCACCCACCAGGGGCGTTTTGTCTTCGGCAACAACAAGCGCTCATTACCATTCTGACTAACATCGCTCTATCGCACCAGAAATTATTAATAATTGGGGATTTCAATCATTGGCACAACGGCTCCCTTGACTTAGCTCTTAAGAACCCACTTCTTACCTGTGATAGTTTGGGCCTATCTCAACTGGCCTCCAAGGCCTCCCATAAAGCTGGCCATTTACTCGATTTGGTCTTTGCGGCACCTGATTTGGTGGTAATGGGGGAAACCCTCCCGATGGACTGGACCGATCACTTTTTGGTTAAATTTTTTCTTTGTAAATTGGCTGGCCTCCATAAGGCCCCTGTACTGACCAAGGAAATTACTTGTAGAGACTGGAGAGCTTTCTCACGCTTGCACCTTTCTGGGGAAGTGTTCCATCTGCAACAGCTCTTCGATGTGAACAAAAGTACAGATGACAACTATAACTCTCTTATCACCAGTATCTCAAAGGTGGTCGACAACCATGCCCCTCTTAAAAGTCGTACTTACAGAGGTAAAGACTCCGCCCTATGGTTTAACGAAGACCTTAAAGTATTAAAGCTTGAATGTAAACAAGCAGAGAGAAGGTGGAGACGTGACTATAAGGAAACGTCCAAAGAAGCGTGGAAGACTAAGGTCCATGCTTATAAAACTCTTATTAAAAAATGTAAATCTGATCACTATGCCTCTCTGATCTGTAATACTACTAATAACTCTAGGAGCATTTTTAATATCCTAAACAGCGTCACCAACCCGGAATCCTGCAAAAATTCGATTGTCCCGTCTCAAGATCTTTGTGATAATTTGGCTACTTTCTTCAAGGAGAAAATTGATCTTATCCTTAAAGACCTGGATTCCTCTCTGGATTTTGATTCTCCCTTAGTCCTGAATCCTGTCGCTTCAATAGATCTCTCTCCTGACTCTGATAGCATTCCCGAAGATTTACTTCTCAGGTTTCCTCCGCTCACATACGATATCTTTACCAAAACTGCAAGAACGATTGTATCCGGGTCTCCTTTGGACCCTCTGCCTCCCAAAATTTGGAAGGAATTTGAAGATGAGCTTTTCCCCCATCTCCACCTAATCTGTGAGCAATCTCTGATGACGGGCTCTGTTCCCGCCCACTGGAAACGAGCGCTGGTCTCCCCCCTGCTAAAAAAAAACGTCCCTAGATCCGGATTGCTCTAAAAGTTACAGGCCCATCTCACTGCTGCCTTTCCCTGCTAAGATAGTGGAGCGGGTGGTCAGTCACACTCTATCCAAATATCTGGAACACCATTCATTGCTTGACGGGGATCAATTTGGCTTCCGGCCGGCCCACGGTACCGAAACAGCCCTCATCACCGCTCTGGACGAACTGCAGAGGCGGGCAGACAGGAATCAGGCATCATTTTTGATATTGCTTGATATGTCTGCCGCCTTTGACACGGTAAATCATAAGTTCTTATTGATGCGGCTGTCGGAGGCTGGAGTGAGGGACTCGGCACTGCAATGGTTTCATTCTTTTTTGCAGGACAGGCAGCAGGCAGTATCCCTGCCACCTTTTCAATCTGCTATCAGCCCCATACTTTTTAACGTCTATCTTAGGCCGTTAATTCTTCTTATCAAAAGTTTCGGAATTAAATGTTCTACATAACTGTTTACGGGACACATCCAAATGGCTAAAGGATAATTCACTCCAGTTTAATGCAGGGAAAACTGAGGTGCTCTTTAGCGGTAGCTCAAGGATCCCTCGTTCATTCCCCAATAATTTTTGGCCCCCGGAATCAGGGTCCAATGTACAGCCTGCAGACTCGGTCCGCAATCTAGGGGTTCTGCTTAACCACAGGCTTAGCATGGAGACCCATGTCCAAAAAACTTCGGCCTGCTGCTTTGCCATTCTCCGCTCTCTTAGAAAGGTCCTGCCCCTCCTACCTTCTCAGGCCCACGCCCAAGTGGTTAGATGTACCATCCTGAGCAGGTTGGACTATTGCAACGCCCTCCTGCTCGGGTCCCCTGAGTTTCTGCTGGACAGGCTCCAAAGGGTCCAATCTGTTGCTGCTAAATTGGCCTTGGGGCTGCCGAGAAGATCTCACGGACCTTCTGCCTTGGCCAAATTGCACTGGCTTCCTCTTAGACAGAGGATCCAGTTTAAGGCCCTTTGTATTGTCTTTAGGGCCCTCCATGGTACCGGGCCGACCTCTCTTAAAGCTAAGTTTGGGTGGTATGTTGCTACCAGACATCTTCGCTCCTCGGTTGCTAAGTTGGTAGTCATCCCCAGGTTTAGGAAGGTTAGAGCTGGTGGTAGATCCTTCGAGGTGGCTGCCGCCAAACTCTGGAACACCCTCCCTATCGAGATTAGGCAAACCAATGAACTTTTGCCGTTCAGAAAAAAGGTAAAAACTTGGCTTTTCCCTGGTTAACCTATTGCTCGCTGGTCCTCTCTCGCTCTTCCTCTGTCCCTGTCAGCGCCAGGATGCCTGCAATGGTGACAGTCTGCGCTTTATAAGTACTTAAATAATAATAATAATAATCTAAATTTCAGGCGTTTTATTTCTTATACTTATACCCCAAAATGTCTTTGTTCGCTTTGTTCAAGGGGCTCTGAGCCCAGTTCAAACTAGTTCTGGGGGGCACTCTGCAAGTGCACAACAACATGCTTTGTCAGTGTGAGCCTCGGCTCCAGACACGCCACGCGGGTGGGGGGGGGTAAAGCCGGCATTGTGGAAGGCAGGCACAGCCCTATTTAGGTAAAGGTGATACTCTGCCCACCACTCCAAATGCAGATCAGGCCTTTTCAGACTAGTGCTGACTCATCTAGATTCCCGGAGCCACTGCAACTCCCCAGCCCCTGTCACTCCAAAGCCAGACACAGGTTGAACAAGAAAATAGCCACTTTCTAAAAGTGGTATTTTCAAACATTCAATTTAAAAACCATCTTTACTAAAAGATGTGTTATTAAATCCTGAGTTCCGGGATACCAAACTCCATTTTTACATTTTATCCCTATGGGAAGACGTGCTTGTAAAATGTTACAAAGCATTCCCCATTCTGTCCTATGGGCAAGATCGCCTTTCAATGGTGAAAAACTAAATTGCCAGATTTCCCTATCGAGACTTGTTACACACACCAGTACATGTCCTACTGTTCACATACACTGCACCCTGCCCAGGGGGGTACCTTGGGCCTACCATAGGGGTATCCTATGTGTAAGAAAAGGGACGGTAGGGCCTGGCAAGTGGGTGCACTTGCCAAGTCGACATGGCAGTTAATAAATTGCGCACAGGCACTGCGGTGGCAGGCAGGAGACCTATTTTCAGGGCTACTCATGTGGGTGGCACAATCAGTGCTGCAAGCCCACTAGTAGCATTCGATTTACCAGGCTTGGCACACTCAGTGCACTTTACTAGGGACCTATGGTAAAACAAATATGGCAATCATGGATAACCAATCACAATAACAATTTACACAGAGTGCACATGCACTTTAGCACTTATCAGCAGTGGTAAAGTGCCTAGAGTCCTATAGCCAACAAACAAAGATTAGGAAAAAAAATAGGAGAAATGATAGAATAACTCCACCCCTCACATGTGTAATCTATTCATATGACTCCTGGAACATTTTGATTTTCTTTGGTGATTGTTGTGTGATTCTAGGCACCTTGTCAGCGAACCAGGCTTTCGATTATTGGGCATACGATCACTATCTCCCTTACAAATCCGATTCCCGTTCACCTCCTGGGAAAATTGTCCTAATAATCTCTACTGGAGAAGTGTAGATTTGTTTTTGGGTTTCAGTACCATTATCTAGCTATATTCTGTCTGGCAACTGCAGGGTTGCGGGTTTCCAACTCTAGGCATAGTGTAATATTTTAAGATCACCTCCTCTTACTAGAACCAACGTAAGGTGCACATATTGACAGGGCAAGTGACAGAAAGCTCCTGGTTGATGATTTTTCCCTGTATGTAACAAGCATTTGCAATGCAATAGGTCTCGCATTTACTAGAGTATGAGCCATTGGAGTTTGTGTTGTTTTTAAAACCGATAAATAAAAGGCATTGTAATTTACAATGCCAATAGCTTAAACTCTCGCAATGCGAGACCTATTGCATTGCGTTTGGCACCCATTCTATAAAAATAAAGCATTAGGAGAGGAGTTTCCTGCCTGCAAAAGCAGACAACAAAGCTATTTGAGAAAATAGTGCTCTGAGGCTGTAATTAAAGCCTACCGATTAACAACATCCGTAGCGGAGCTTTCGGCATGGGAGGTTACAAGATGAGACAAGTCGGTACTAAGGAGGAACTACTAAGCCTATTGAACAATGAACAGCCACAGTTTACAATGGACAATAACAAAAGCCAATGAAAAATTTGGGCGGAGAGTAGGCGTAGCTTCAAGTTCCTACCTGAATACAGCATGCCACGCAGAGCAGCCCATGCACCGCCCAGGCTCGACCTAAAAAGGGCCATGGATATTGTAAGACACCCTGACTTTTGACAATGGCAAGAATTAACAAATACCAACACCAAATTACTGGAAAGATGAGGAAGCAGATTCATTCAAAATAACATTTTAAATAATGCTCACAAGTTAAAACCAAATCAAAATAAACTAATTAAGGCGGAGACTTAACCTTAGCACCCACCCCTGACATGTCCTCTTTATACCTTTACACATTGTTACAGACTTAAAACATTGTACACCATCTATAGTGCCGTCAAATTATTTGAATAGTCTTTAGGAAACTGATAAATGTACACTTAGAAATGGATAAGATGGTAAATACATCATACAAAACACAAATTACAATCACGTGTATTATATAAGGTGTAGTTGATAACACAGCATAACACACCATCAGCATACGAAAAACACAACACATCATTTTGCCCATCATAGAATTGCACAATTCTCTATTACTTTTAATTTTCACTCATCTTACTGACTTAATAACTTTGTCTCACTCACTCATTTACACAGTTATTCAGTCACATTTGCTTGCCACCTTTCATGCATGGTGAACGGATGACAGTTAAGATTTTTACAACTTTAGCAGTTTTATTTCATGTCCTTTTCAGTGTTTAATTTTTAAAATAACGTTCTTTTATTATTTTGAACTGCAACCAAATATGGTTTCTTTGTAGTACAGAGTATGTACGAAACTAAGGGCTCCACTACGATGGCGGGCGGACTTCGCAACGGCTAAAGGGTCCGCCCGCCATAGGTGCAGCAGTCCTGCCGTACGCATTAGGATGCCCCCACCACACTGGCGGGCGCATCCCGCATTCCTAAAATTGTGGCGGGCGGTGCTGTCAGCAGCACCCACCGCAATGGCAGGAATGCCTTTCGTGCATTTGTATGCACAAAGTGGCAAGCACTGTGCGGTGCCTGGCACCTTGTGCATGCAAATGCAGGTGCACCCCCAACACCCTGGGGGCCCGCAACGGCCCCCCAAAAGCAAAGACTGCATACCTTTCCACGGCGGCAATGGCACCATGGAAAGGCTGATCTACGCCAACATCCTCATATGGATGGCGGTGACTTGCAGACACCGCCACCATATTAAACATGTTTTCCGCCCGGTCGACGAGTCGACCGGTGGAAAAGCAGCGGGCGGTCTTTCCATCTGCCGCGGACCCCCCAGCCATCCTAATATGGCGGGGGTTCTTTCTGGTGTGGATGGCGGGCGGTTCGCCCCCTGCCGGGCCTGCAGAGGCTACTGCCAGCCTGGCGGGGACGAACCACCCACCATCCTCATGGGCCTCTAAGTTTCAAATTAACCAATAAGTGTAGAGTACCATAATAAAGGGTGCAAATTCTGTACAGGGTTATCAAAGCCAGAGAGTAGAAGGTGTGTACATGAAGGAAACGGACGGAGAAAACTGAGGTGAATCGGGATAATGGGCCAATCGGGAAGGTATTATTGATCACACCTAAGGAGCATTTGTTAGAAATGGGGTCTCTAGTTGGCAATGGTTTGCACCTTTGTCCAAGTAGGGACCCTTCTTCCTAGTCAGGGTAAGGGGGGTACACTTCTAAAATAACCCCTGCTCACCCCCTTGATAGCCTGGCATGAGCAGACAGGTTTATCTCAGACGCAGAGTGTAAAGCATTTGTGCACAAATACAGTAATACAGTGAAAACGCTACAAATGGACACCACACAGTAAGTAATCTTTATCTAAACCCAACAAGACCAAAACAACAAAAATCGAACATACAATATTCAAAATTTGATTGTTAGAAGGTAAAAGCTGTTCTGTCCATTGAAAATTATAAATGCAACACTTTCATCACAAAGTACCTTGGATGCGTCAAAATCCTAAACAAAAACAGCCCAGGGAAGGTGATGCGCCGGTTCCTTACTCCAGGGGAGGTGATTAGTTGGTTCCTTACTGCCACGCAAGGGAGGTGATGCGTTGGTTCCTTACTGCCACGGAAGGGAGGTGATGCGTCGGTTCCTTACTGAAGGGAAGGTGATGCATTGGTTTCTTACTGTTAAGGGAGCTGATTTGTTGGTTTCTTAATGCGGTCCTACCGTTGATGTAGACTTGGCGCCCGGTGCAAAGTGTGGGGATCAGGGATGCGTCTGTTCTGGATGCAGCGGCAATGGCGCTGCGTTGGTCTCTCCAGCCGTAGTTTCAAAATGTCAGTTCTTGCAGCCGCACAGCAGGTCCTGCGTCGGAATCTGTGCGGTGCGGTGATCTTAGACTTAGGAGATTGGTGGATGGGATTCGGCAGCTGCGGGAAGGCGCTGCATCGGTTTCTTCAACAGCACAATGGCGATATGTGGAAATTCTTCCCGCACAGCAGCAATGTGTCAGAAACTGGTGCGGATACGTCACGCTTCTTAAGTTGCTTCTCTTTTCCCAGCTCCTAGCAACAGGACATTCTCCAGAGGCCCAACGCAGGAACAGGCACCTCTTGGCAGGTCAGAACTCCCAGCAAGAGATTTCAGGGGGAGCTAGCAGTGAAGTTTTTGTGTCCCTGAGACTTCATAACAGGAGGCAAGCAATACTTCAAGCCCTTGGAGTCTTCTGTAAGCAGGATACACACACAGTTCCTCTCCTTGACAGTGACAACCACTGCAGTAACAGCCACTGCAGGCCAACCCCAGACAGCACACAGCAAAGGGACAGTACTTCTCTTTCAGCTTTCCCAGCTCTTCTCCTTGGCAGAGGATCCTCTTGAGTCCAGAAATATTCTAAAGTTCTGGGATCTGGGTCCCAATATATATGCAGCATTTTCTTTTGTTCTCTGGTAGCATAGAGGCTCTGTGTTCAGTCAAAACCAGGTCTGTCCTCTCTGATCCAGCTTCCCGGCAGGAGGTGGAGACAGCATTATGTAAGGCACATCAGGCCCACTCAGGTGAAAGTAAGTCTCCTCCTCTTACTCTAAATGCAGCCCAGGTCTATTCCGCACAGCCCTGACTCATCCAGGAGAGGCAAAACACATCTCAACCCTATGTGGATGTCTATAGTGAATGTACATCCCCAGCCCCTGTCACTCCAAAGAACATGTTACACACATCAGTACATGTCCTACCTTTCACATACACTGCACACTGGCCACAGGGAAAGGAGGAGGAAATACATTTATTGTTCAGTTAATTAAAACCACAACAATAGCAACATTAAAACAAATATATAAAATAAAAATAAAAACGGCCACAGGGGTACCTTGGGCCTACCTTAGGGTTGACTCACATGTAAGAAAAGGGAAGGTTAGGGCCTGACAAGTGGGTGCACTTGCCAGGTCTAGATGGCAGTAACAAACTGCACACAGACGCTGCAAGTGGCAGGTCTGAGAACCTTTTGCCAGGCTGCTTAGCTGGGTGGCACAGTGCACTGTACTAGGGATGTAGCAGCAGGTCCATCATGGAAATACCAAGCCATATTCACAATTTACCTAAGGAGCACTTGCACTTTGGCACTGATTATCAGTGGCAAAGTGCCCAAAGCATCTAGACCAGCAAAAACGAAGTCCAGCACACAGCAAAAACAAAGGAGGCAGAGGCAAAGATACAGGGAAAACCCACGCCAAGGAATCTAGATCTAACAGCATACATAAAAACCATGTGTAGGAAGAATTCAACAGAGATCAAGGCAGTCTGTTATCCAATTTCAGTTCAACATTAAGTAAAATAGGGTCCTAATCAATTAACTCTACCGCTTTCTTCAAGCGGAGACACATGATACGTACGGATCATGGCGTCCTCAGCTTCAGAACTCTTGTAGAGTTCGATCTGTGAATTTCAGGCATGTCAGGTGAATTCCAACAGATGACATGGCTCACCTAGCTATTAGACGAGTAAGATCAATCAATTTACTTCTCATTTTGTCAGCTTTGAGGCATGACCTGAGGCCCAAAAGACAAATCTTAGGGTTCAACAAATGCACCTTGGTTGAAAGTAAGTCTGTGACTTTAGTCCAGAAGGTACCACAAGTCATACATGGCCACATTGTGTGAATGAATGTTGGAATAGGATCTGAACATCTGGGACACGTGTCGGGGACCCCGGTGAATACTCTCTTGAACCTAGAGGGAGATAGATATGTACAATGGAGATAATTGAATTTCAAGATTTTCAAACCGGTGTTTCTGGAGCTTTTCCCCACATATTTAAATTAAGCTACTCATTCAACATCTGAGAGATCTGTCCCTAGGTCACGTTCCCAGCTAGTCCCACGAGCAGGCAGGTTCCATCTGTGCACAGACCAAAGAGATTTATAAAGATTAGTAATCCTGTGTTGTACCTCACACCAAGTTAGGAGGACTTCCTTTATACAATCTGTTTCCGATTTTTAATGTGTAGGACCCCACATGTATCCAAGGAGTCAGGCCAAGGATGCTTGTGTTAGTAATTGTCTAAGAGGTGTGGCAGGTATCTTTGTTACTGCGGACTTGACTTGTACCTGCAGTTTGTAAATCAGTAAGCTCCTGGGCCCCCAGGTGCAATAAGGGGAAAAATCTATGATTTCGTCCTATTCAATTATAAGCCGGATATTTTAACAGTAAGCGCAAAGGGAGGGCAGTTCAAACATTGCGGACATACAGCAGAACATTGCGTGTATTGAGGTGATGTGTGAATGACCCTGTAAGATTAGACCAATGTGATCCCTCTTCCATTGCATATGATTGGCAAAGGGCTCTTTTGCTAAGGAGAACAGCAATGGAGACAAGTGGCATCCTTGCCTGGTCTCTTGTTCTATCTGTGTCTGTGAGACACCAGTCTGTCATTTTAATACATTATCTAGGCTCCCTATATAGGTGTCTAGCCCATGAGTGTAATGAATCACCAAACTCTACAATTTTCAGGACCTGAGAAGGGTAGCTCCAGTCAAGCAAGTCCAATATATTTTCCTTGTCAATGGATATTGATGCGGTGTAAACATCGTTTATAGGTATTTAGGTTTAGAACATGGAAGAGCCTTCGTAGATTAGTGACAATAGTATGGTATGGAGCAAAACCATTTTGGTCCAGGTGGATAAGGTGTGGGTAGACTGTTTACAGCTTATTAGAAAAACCTCACCTAAAATCATGTGGTCTAAATTCAGTATGGACAGGGTCATAGGAAGGCAATGGATAAATGATCTTTACTAAAATTTGGTAACATTGTAATGATTGTCTCTTAAATGCTGGGGATCGGAAGCCATGTACAACTGGAGTACCCAAGGCGCCCATGTTGATTAGTAGGCTCTGTAAAATTCTAGAGGTAGACCGTCACTACCAGAAATTTTAGCAATAGCCCAGTAGTCAAAATATCTAAGGCTGTATTCATTTCGCCTATTGATGGCGCAACATCTAAGGCATTTGATTCATCCTAGTCCACATTAGGGAGAGGAGAGAGCTTTATATAAAGCTCTTGCTTCTCCTGGACAAGCATTATATTTATGGAGTATAATTTTGCATTTTAGAAAGCAAATTCCAAATTAATAGCCAGCTGAGAAACCAGGATACGTTTCCTGTTAGGTCACAAGAGCAGACGTGGATTGAGATAGGCAAGCCAAATACTACCTGATTCATCGCCTTCACAGTATAAAAGGATATGTATTCCTCATAATTGTAGTAACTCAATCTAGTATGGGTCTCTGAATATATGCGCTATTTATTGAGAAGGGTAGTGTCATCTAAATGAGTGTTTGGAAGGGTGTTTTCTAATTGTCAGAATTGTCTCTAAGGATCACAGCTGTGTGCAAAGCGCTTAATGAACCCTACTTTTTGGTTTTATCTGGAAGGCATTATGTACCTCTTTCAAATTTAACTAAATCTTCAGATAGGTTGTATCCAGTGATTTTTTTTTTCTTTTTTTTTTTTATAGTTCAAACCTCTGTCATGGCACGAATGCACTCCGAACCAAGACCCCAGTCCACTTAAAAACGTTAATGGATCCGGGCATTAATGGCTGTTATTACACCCAGTATGAAGTATCAACATTCACCCCAGGATGTCACCAGAGAGTAACAAGGGTTACTGGCTCCTTGCACTGATGTGCATGACCTCGACATTCCCCTTTGATGTTTCTAAAAGTAGAGGCCACTGTGAGAGGGGGAACTACCAATGTAAATGCCTTGCTTAGTTCTATGTGGGAACGTAGTAACTAAGTCATAAAAAGACCCATCATCTAAATCACACTATGGATATCGCCTAAACATATAACCATTTTGCCCTAAATTAAAAAAAGATCACTATTTTTCACATTGGTGTTTTAAGTTAATGCTTTACATTAGATTAATGAATTAAGGGATATTTATTACAATTCATAATTTCGATCCTTAAAATTGATTTAACTATTTAAGAATGTCTGACTGACCTTGCCATGAAGAGCCCAGCAATATTCAAATTTATAAAGTGCACACAATATATGGTCAATATTTTTGTTATTATTACAGTTGTTATTATTGTTTTCTTATTTTTTGTGGAGAAACATTAGACTTTATAAAACTATATATGAATGTAGTTGCTTGTACACTGCTGACCCGGCTGATTTACTTGTTGCGGTTTTCACATTTTGCAACTAAGTTTACAGCGTTATAAAGCTGTTTGCCCAGAATTACTGAACTTTTATGTGTGTGGCACTCTTGATTTCAGCCCACATTTCGAATCACAGAGTATAGTTCAGCCACAGGAGTTACCTCCTCTTGTATTTAGTTTTACAATAAAGGGTAATAGGCGTCGTGGCCAGAAATGTTTCTAGAAACAGAAACTAGTCGTGTAAACAGAGTGACTCAAAAGATCATCTTTAAAATTAGTCTAAAGCACTCTATAAACATACAGAGACAAAACGCATTGGTAGTGGACTACATAGAATAAAGTGAAATGTAGAAAAGTGGGATTCAGAATGTACATACTAAAGCCTGATAAAAGACAGAGAACTATTGAGAATAATCCTGGCATATCAATATCAGCAATTAAAGAGATTAAGACGATATAAGGTCACAGAACGTGGAATGGAGTTTTCTCTCAGTTCATGGTTAGGTAATCGAAATGGAAATGGTTGTTTGTTGTCTGACATTGTCATGTTCTTATCCTGCTTTTCATTTAAACTGGAGAGTAGGTGGAACGAGAAAAATGTACATTTTGGATGTAATGCTTGATCCTAGTGTATTACAGCAGCCGTGTTTCGTTGTGGAGGGTGTTGGTGGTTTTTGTTCCTCAGTTACAAAATTGCATAATAGAGGGAAGTAGAGAATGGTGCTGTGACGTGTTTGTGGGTTACTCCCCTCCATTGGGCCCACGTCCAGACCAGTCGCTTGCCCATTTGTAGCCACGTTAGTCCACTGCACATTGCAGCCTGTGCTTCCCACAGAATGTTAGATTTGTACAAAATTATGACGAAAAGAGTAAAAAACAAATGTTCTCGCAGGTTTGCGAACAAAGAGATTTCAAGGAAAACAAGCATTTGCAATACAATAGATCGCGCATTTATGCGAGTTTAAGCTATTGACATTGTAAATGGCAATGCCTTTTATTTGTTTTCAAAACCAAAACATAAATAAAATGCATTGCCATATACAATGGCAATAGCTCAAAGTTGCATAACATTTACTGTGGCATACGGAGTTTGCTGTGGCAAGAATAAAAATGTGCATGTCAATCCCCAAAAACTAATATTATGTGCAATTTATTGCACCTATTTAATTTCATCCGAAGGAGGTGGACTTTATCTGGTGCAATAAATTGCAACTTCTCTCCGCCCTATTCAATAATCATGGCCTAATTGTCTGATTTGCCCATACTGCAAATATAAGGACTGTCCTCCTGAAAACATGATTTTAGATTTCTTAAAGAAGAAAGAATGCTAGAAAAATGAGGTATACTAAAAATGAAAGGTGTTGTGCAAGTTTTTGAGCAACCCATTATATGAAATAAGTACTATGAAAGCAAACATGCATATGCTAAACATAAAGAAAGTCCCGAGTTCAACAGCAGTTTACATTCCATAAAAGCTTGATTGAATAAGTAAGATTCTATCGCTTTTGTGAATCCGAAGAAAAGGTTCAGTATGAATCAAGTTCACAAACGTCCCGAAATGAAAATACTATTATTCATCTGAAGGCTCATCATACCAAGCAACACTACCTAACTCACCACAGCATACCACATCACACAATACCACAGCAACAATTCAACTTCCTACACCACATCATCATGCACCCCACACACCATACTATGCCGTATCACATGCTACACCAAAGCTTACATCACAGTACTATCCTACACAATAAACTTCGGTAGCATTCTGCTTCACACCACACCATATGTCTGTCAGTAGGACAACCCTATAACTGGGCCTTTCAAACTCCCAACAATGCCAAGGAGCCATTAAAATGGTGGGGGATGTGCTATAAATAAACAATTCAACAGGACATAACATAACACATCACACACCCTTTAACAAACATATTGCCTCACATGATAGAAACGACATTTTGCACACCTCGCCCCCCATTGACTATACCACACTTTGCCACATGATCCAATGTTGCATCACTAATCAAATGCCATACATTATCACACCTTCCTCATATGACACTAGACATGACTATAGCACACAGTGCAACAATGTATCACAAGATTTTGCAGCAGCTTATAATACCTTTACCGACGTTTCACTGCAGCACACAGTAAAACAACTCACACAGCGACCTGGGAGACATTGCAAAACGGAGTAACTACATGATGGTGCACAACGGGCACAGAAGTGCTAGAACGGGATAATGCCACAGGACCTGTCATATGAAGCGTTGGTGCGGAGGGTGTCAAGGGATAGTTAGTGGGTGGTAGCAGTTAACCATGAGATCTGGAGGACACGTGATAGAAAGTTTAGGGACAAGAAAACCAATAGTGAGATGGTAGCACCTACAAATAACAGCATTGCAAAGGAGCAAAAGCTGTGAAATGAAAACTCTACAAAAACAAATTTATTAGAAAAACACTGTATCGTTATTATGCTTTTGGAACGTCTCCTTCTCCTGATTTCAGTCCCAGGGTCCCTAGCCCCAGGAACCAGCCTCTAGTCTGGGTGTCTTGGTCCGACCAAGGGTACCCAGACACTTTGTTGGGAACCGTAGGGGGAGCTTGAAGGCCCCGATAGTCACTGTCGGCTGCCCGTGTCCTGCAGGAGCCGGCATTGCTTTTAGACAGAGGGAGCTGCTGAACATGCAGCTCCCTCTGACCAAAAGCAATTCTGCTCTGCTTCGTACAAGCAAGAGCATTTTACATGCGCTTACTTCTACGAAGCGGAGCAGAGTTTGCCATGGCTTGGCAAGAAAGGTGCTCCTGCCACCTCATAGCAAACAGCAATGTCCTAAGGGTGAGCACCCTGGGACATTGCTGGAGCCGGCCCTGTGGGGTGGTGGTCCCCAGGGCCATTATTGGCTTGACAAAACACCCTGATACTTTTAAGATAGCAGCTGATGTGAACATCGTATCAGTTCTGAAAAGTTTGTGAAGATTCGTCAAACTGCGCCAAAGTTATTGACAAATGACAAAATTCTCTTCCTAGGGAAGCTAGGTCCCAACTATAACTACCTACTGGCATCCGACAGTATCTATCTATCTATCTATCTATCTATCTATCTATCTATCTATCTATCTATCTATCTATCTATCTATCTATCTATCTCTATATATATATATATATTCACAGAAAAAAACCATAGGTTTCAGGGACGTTATAGTTAATTGGACATTTCACTCGTACAAAACCTGAGAATTTCGGCCGTTATAGTTAGTTGAGCTAACTATAACTCGCGCCCCCACAATGCACTGCTGATTACGTCACATATTACATCATTCATGACATTGCCATAGCAAACAAGAAATGTCCCGGGTGGCTGGGACATTGCAGGAGCCGGCCCTGGGGGTTGGCGGTCCCCATTGTCATCAAGTGCTCCAGGAGGGGGGCCGCGTGGCCCCCTCCCTACATTTCAAAGCCTCAGGGAGGTGGTGGTCCCTGGGGCTTGGGTGGGGCCCGCGAGGCCCCCCCACTAATCAAGGAAGCCCCGGGGAGGTGGCGGTTCTAGGGGCAGTGTGGGGGGGTTGGGACCCCCACACATTTATTTTTGAAGCCCCGGGGAGGTGGGGGGCTGCGTGCCCCCCCTGCACACTATTAACTAAGCCCTGGGGAGGTGGCGGTCCCTGGGGCTGCGGGTGCCCCCGCGGGCCCACGCAAATTAATTACGCATTGCCCCCGGGTCCTGGTCCACCCTGGAGCTTAAGTACAAGGAGGCGTGGGAGTCCGCGCTTTGTTTTTTTTATTTTCTCGGAAGAATTCGCGAATCTAGCGTGAATTCGTCCGTTTTATGTTTTTTAAAAATGCTTTGTTTTGCCCTGTGGGTCCCTGTGGGACCCCCTGAGCAGGCCTAGAGGGATCAGGGTGTTTCTACCCTGCCCCCTTTTCTTGTTTTTCACCCTTTTTTACACTGTTTTCTTGTGACTCGATTACCGAGTCACAAAATGGCTGCCAGCACTTCCTGGTTTGTAGTGTTGACATCCAATCATAAGTCAGCTCTTGCTCGGTAGGAGTCGTGACCTCCTTGGTGCCCAGTTATCGAAAGTTTTCTTTTTTATTTATTTCTCAGGAACTACTGAACGGATTTACACCATTTAAAAAAAAGGTTGCTTTCTGAACCAAGAGCTACCATTTTGCCAAATTTGGTGTAATTATGTTCAGCAATTCGGGCTGTAGCCGTGTCTAAAATGTCCTATGGAATTAATATGGGGAAAACTCGTTTTGGGACACCCCTTTTTTCTCGGCCCCCGCTTGACGAATAACCCCGAAACTTTCAAGACAGGAGCTGCCCCATTCATTTTGAAAATATCGCGAAGATTCGTCAAACGGCACCAAAGATATTGGCAAATCAAAAAATGCTTTTCCTATGGAAAATACATTCTTACTATAACTACCTACTGGGATTAGCCAGTAGGTAATATATATATGATACAAATAAATGTCAATCTTTGATCAATTTACCACAGTTCCATCTTCTTTATGTCAATATTTTATCAATTTTTACTTCAAGTTTATCTTAAATCCTCCATACATGAAATATTGACCTAAAAAAGATTGAAATGTGGTTAATTGATCAAAGATTTTCATTTATTTGTATCATATATATATATATATATATATATATATATATATATAATATGTATATATACATGGCTGTGCAGCTGACCAGTCTAGGCTCCATTCCGTTTACATTCAGGATTTTGACAGTGCCATAGCTTAATACTTCTCACAGCATTTACTTCTTCAATTAAAAAAAATCTCTCCTGGCGTTTACTAACGCGTGGTAAAAAGAAACAAGCAATGCCAAAGCTGACAGTTCTCGCCTGTGTATGAACTATTGGCTTTGGCAATGTGTTTTAGCCATGTTTTACACCAGGCTGAGTGCTGTTCAGCATGGCTAAATGTTGACTATATGGTGTGGAGTAGAGTAAATTGGAGTGGGGTAAATTGGGGTAAAGTAGAATTAGGTACATTGGAGTAGCATGGAGTGGGGTAGACTGGGGTAACGTGGAGGGGTAGGTTGGCTTTTGACTGGCTACAAGTGGGGTAGATTGGGGATAGAATGGAGTGGCTAGATTTGTTGAGAGTAGAGTGGGGTAGAGTGGAGTGTGGTAGTTTGGCTTAGAGTGGAGTGTGGTAGATTGTAGTGTGGTATACTGGGGTAGAGTGAGCTAGACGAGTGGGGTATATTGGGGTAGATTGAGTGGAGAAGAGTGGGGTAGATTGGAGTGGAGTGGGGTATATTGCAAGGAAGTGGACTGGGGTACATTGGAGTGGGATATGGTAGATTGGAGTGGGGTGTAGTAGATTGGAGTGGGGTGTGGTAGATTGGAAAAAAATGGGGTGGGGTGGAGTGGAGTGGGTTAGATTTGGGTGGATTGCAGTAGATATAAGTAGATTTGGGTTGATTCCGGTAGATAGGAGCGTGTTAGATCAGGGTATATTGGAGTGGAGTGAAGTGGGGCGTATTGGAGCGGAGTGAGATAGATTAGAGTGTAGGGGCGTAGGGTAGAAGGGCATGTAGTGCACTGGTAGGCCGTGTCGTAGAGTGTCTTAGAATGGCATGGCATGGAGTGGCACGGCTTGGCATAGAGTCGAAGGGCATAAAGTGGAGCAGAGTATTGTAGAGTGAAGTTGTGTAGAGTGTTGTAAAGAGGAGTAGTATAAAGTGGAGTATGCATTGTAGGATGCCATTACAGACCGCACATTTCCGATTGAAAATAACCATTACATTTGCACAGGCATTCAGCCTTACTGCCCACAAATGATAATGTGTGGAAATGTCATTATCTAGTTTATTGATTTGTTTTGATCGTATTAAAATTTGTTTCCACTACACTTCAGAATCATAAACAAAAATGTGCTACTATTGTCATTCTGAAATATCAACACAGCTCATTTTTGTTGTGTGCTAGAAAAGATAACATCCTACAGCCTGTCTTCTTGCATGGGTACCCAGCAGGATGAATTGTCACATAAATTCTCTCACTTTGAAATCAGTGAAAGAAAACTAAACACCAAGTTCCCTCGAAATAGAAAACCTGACATTTGACCTCTGTCTTTGAATGCACAGTGAATGAGACAAGATAAGAACAAGATTTGGAGGGCTGTTTATAGAAAATGAGTCCTCGGGTAGATACAGTAAACAAGGAATGCTCACAGGAGATACAAAGTCAAGCTGGACAGCCTAACACTAAAAGCAAATTACACAGCCAGCTAGAAAAAAATGAAACACTCTGTAGAGTGGCTTAACAAAAAGAAAAAAATAGGTCCCAAAAGTGCAGGCTTTCTAAGGACCCAAGTTCTTTTCCTGTCCGGGGGGGGGGGTCACATGTAAGAAGAGGGAAGTGCCAATCGCAGAATTGAGCAGAAGGAAGTAAGCAATTGAGAGTGTCTTTGAAACACACCAATTGTAAGTCATGGGAGGTCTTAAAAACCACTAACAGTAAACAAAATATCTAGAAGAGACAGCACATGTGCTATCTATTCCAGACCCAAGAAGAAAAATACCTTTTTGTTTCTTGACATAATTGTGGAACCTTCTAATGTTCTGTTTGTTTTCAAAAGCATCTATTATAGATGTTCCTTATTTGCTGGTGCTATTAAGGCTTGCAGCTGCCACAATGAACAAATATACATTACACAGTGAAATTGACGAGTTGCTTTTGGAGACAATGGCCGGTGTGAGAGCCATATAACCTTCCTAGCCTATTTTGTGGGCCGGTGGGAGAAAGAGATTTAGAAAGTTGACCATGTAGACAGCAGCTGACGTCACATCCACTTTAGCCAATGAGATTGATTTGTGCTCATTTTGTAGTATTTGTGCTGGTTTTCAGAATTAATAGATCCAATGGCCTGCTTTTTTTCATTTACATTTCAAAAGAGGTTAATGAAAATACACCTAACCAATGAAAGGCAGCAAATGGAGAAATTTTAATTCAGAAGCTTCTTTGTTTTTCACGACTGCAATTGCCGATAGGAATCTCTGTTAAAAGAAACAAGTATTGGCAAAGCTAGATCTGTTAGCCATGCCAATGTTTTTTAGACATGCTGCACAGCAACGCGAGCTGCTGTGCAACATGCTTTAAAGACAGTGAAAAACATTATGATGTGGCCAGCATTGACCACGTCCTAACACTTTTATTTCTTTACACAATGCCTTGTTTCACAGAAGCACAAGCTGCTGTGCAACATGACTTGAAATAAAGAAAAAGAAGTAGTATGAAACAGCCAGTGGTGACCACATCATAGTGCTTTTATTTTCTTAAACCAAGCACAAGTGGGGAAAGCCATAGATGAGAGCAGCAACCATATACAGTTGGTAGAGGGAGCAACATGAGTGAGGCGCTGGGCTAGGAGGGTAGGTGCTGCAACATGGGAGGAGGAGGAGGTGAAAAGCTCATCTAAACAATGAACGTGTCTTGGCGAGAAGACCGATTAATCAAATGCCGAAAGTGAGAATAGTCTTTGGTAACGGACTTCCCAGGATGCTGGACTGGCACCATATGTTCCTTGGTTGACACAAGAGGGGAAGGTGCAGCATCATATAGAGCATCAGATTCTCTCCTTCGCAGCTGGTGGGCGATCACTACATCTCCTGTTTTAAATTCGATGTTCTCTGCATGTTGCCTCTTGACAGCATAGGCTTTAATCTTTTATTTTTTAGCCAAGTCTTTTATTTATTAGCCAAGTCTTTCATTCGAGTTGTCTCATCACCTCCTTCTCTTTTGGTCCATTGTTGTTGGTCCATTGAGGTAACTTGGTTGTCATTGCTCTTCTGAACATCAAAGTCGCAGAACTTTCTCCCGTGGTTGCGTGAGGCTCGCAGGGTGGAATTCAACACAATTTGCATATTGAGGCTCAAGAGTTGCACGATGTACTGCTTTCTATAGCGTATTCATCAAACGCTCAACAAGACCGTTGGCCTGAGGCCACAAAGGTGTGCGCTCCATATGCTTTACGTTCAAATGCTCCAGAAAATCCTTTAATTCTCTACTGTTCAACTGCCATTATACACCGTCAAAATTGCTGGAACGCCCCCTGTTGCAAAAATGCTGTCAAGTCTCTCGAGAGTACTCACCCACAATTACTATCAGATTATGTCCTCTGTTGAGTGGACCAAAGAAATCAATGGCAATTCTCTCCCATGCAAACTTATGGAGTTCTTACGTGGTAAGAGTATGTTGAGTAATGTTCCTAGAGAGGCAGCTGCATAAATGACAGGCCTTGAGTTCCTTTTCAACCTTCTCATCTAAATATAAAGACCAGACTCTATCTCGAAGAGCTTTCTTGGTGGCAACAATTCCACAATGTAATTTGTGAACCACCTCAGTTATCTTCTGTCTTAAACTCTCCTGGATTAGGATTTTCAACCCTTGCAGTATAATTCCTTCCTGAGTTATAGACAGTTAATCTTTAATGTTTTTGTGTTTTTGGTATTCACAATCACTGGCGGGAGGTCGAGCATGTCTATACCATGACTAAAGTGTAATTATATCTTTCAACTTCAGCATGCCACTATCATGGCTCATGGTATGGGTGAGCTGGGCTAATGATATGGCATCTGGCATATTTTACTTTACAGTGAAATTAATGTAGGCTTTAGCCGTCTTGGATTGAGGACCTTGTATAGTCAGCAGGAGTTTGATCCTTCCCTGGATAATGTACAATGGTATAATCATACTCTTATAAATCGTAGTCTCCTCCATTCATATTGGCTTTTGGATGGCTAAAGTAGTCAATAAAGCTTGATGATCAGTTACCAGCGTATACGGCTTTCCATACAGGAATACATGGAAATGTTCACAAGCCCATACCATAGCCAAACTTTCTTTTGTGGATTGAGAGTAGGCACGTTCTGTTTAGGACAAACTTCTACTGACATGTGCTACAATATGGCTTCAAGCATGGGGTTGTCCCCTGTGCTCTATCAGGATAGCACCTAACCCAATGGGGCTAGCATCAACAACAACCTCTGTGTGAAGTTTTGGATTGAAATAACCCATTTCAGTAGCAGTTTCAATGGCTTGTTTGATTTTCTTGAAACTTCTCTCACATTCCTGTGATCACTTGAATAAAACATTTTTCTTTATTCACTCTCGTATGGGAGCGCTTATGCTTGCAAAGTTTCCTATGTATCTTGAACAGTAAATGACCTTGCCAAGAATGTAACATATTATAGAAACATCTTGTGGGGAATCAGCATTGGACAGCGCTTGTACTTTAGCAGGATAAGGTTGTAACTCACAGAAATCAGTCCCATAGCAGGGTTATTCAACCTGAGCAGAGAGGCACTTGCTATTGTACCTTGGAGCATACGGATGACTGCTTGCACCTTAATTGTTTTTTGTTTCAATGTCACTACAAATTAACCTTGACTTCTTATGGGCCTCAATGCAGCCCAAGTGTACACTTTGATTTTCAATAGCATAAGTCAAGGTAATAAAGACAATTCATGATATTATATATATTGATATGCCAATTTTGATGATGAAAGGTATCGAGCAGTCATTCATTTTATATGTTATTTTCTGACAAAGTTTGCATGACTTTGGTATGTCGACTTTTTTTGACTGACATTTTTCCTCACATGTGGCCATTCCAACATGCGCTCTTTTCTCTGAGGTAACATTGACATGGTGCAACCGTCTTCTTCACTTTCACTGAATACTGAGGCAGGTGAACTGTTTGACAATGACTTAGATGAGTTGACTTTGTTCAGTGTCAATTTACCTCAATTGATGTCGCTGCTTGGCCTTGTGGGGTTGCGTCAAACTTTGCCTCTGGAATGTTCTGGTAGCCATTTTGACTTCGAACCGTGATGCACTTGCTTTTTCCTTCACTTTGCAAACTGTCACAAAATGGTTCTCTTTCCCACAGCCTTTACATATTGGTCCAATGGCTGGACATTTACCTTCATGTGAAAATGAAAATCTACATCTAAAGCAATACTTCTTTTTACTTGTAGACATCACTTTGTGTCCTTCAGTCTTTTGTTTTGGCTAACTCTTTATGCTCCCGACTGATTCACTTTGGGCATCTCCTGGCCTCCAGGTCAGTGGCTTGTCTTTCAGCACGCTCCTCAGTTGTGACAGCCATCAACACTCGCTCCAGACTGAGAATTTCTCTCAGCATTTGACGTCTGAATGAATCTGATAAACATTTATCAATAAATCTATGTCGCATATTTCCTCATCAGTAAATTATTTGAACTTACAGTGTCAGATGAGTGTATTAAGTCTCTCCTCAAACTCATCAGTGGTTTCACCAACTTTTTGGCAATCTTGACCGAAAATGTATCTTTTGTACTCTACGTTTGGTACTGGATTGAACTTTAGATTCTGCGTTTATTTAATCTAACTATGTAGTTTCTTCATCAGTTTTGGGAATTTTCTTTATGACTTCTTTATGCCATCACCAGCAAGAGTTTTTAAATACTTTAAATCTTATTGTTATCAGTCTTTTACAGTGCATCAATGAAATCATCAAATGTCTCTATCCATGCAGACCATCTCCCGACAATATTTAGCTTTTTGGCGTTATTAAAAGGTAGTAACGGTTTCAAGGAGGCAGCAGCATGGTAACCAAATATGGGAGTGGCTGACCTTGAAGGTGGAGCTCTTTCTGCTCCTGTCGGCTGTCTATTTGAGCCTGCGTCATTCGTTCTATTTCTGAGGCCTTGCAATGGACTAGCCTCAGAGTCATCATGGACAATCGGGGAGGTGATGACTTTCTCCTGTGCCTCCATCGGAGACCTTCACTTGCTGGAGACCCCTTGGAGTTGTTCTGAGCCATCAATTTTGGTAGTGGGCCACTTCCGGTGTCAGATAGCTCAGTAAGCACTACCCTTGTGCTTCTTCTTGGGTCTCCTCACCTGGTACTGAGGTTTAAAGCTCCGCTTATCGAGGCTTTGGTTAGTGCAATGACAATATACTTCTTTCTGGCTTATTTTGTCAGCCCGCACTTCTCCTGTATCAGTACATAATCACCTTTTGTAGTATTGCGCCATATATTGTGCAACTTGCGTGGCAGAGTGGCACCTTTATGTATGGCTTGATCTTCAGGTTATTTTGCAACACTTCTGTAGTCTTCATGTACTTTACAGTGGCTGGGGCTGTCCTTTGACTCCACGTGTATGAAGCGTTGACTCCTATCTTCGACGTCACACATGGCTCGCACGAGCAGTGCTTGGACCACTGCAAACTGTCTGGGAGAGTGCAGTCATTTTTTGGGTTACTTATCTCCTATTTCGCCACTATTTGTAGCGTCTTCCCAACCTCACCAATAACTAGGCCACACACAGAGCTTAGTGTTACACATGTTCATTCTGCTGTGTGTAACTGCAAACTTAACTTTTTTTAAACAAGCTGTCATGGCATTGCGTTTGATACCTACGTCACAGCTCTATGGAGTCTGTTAGGAGCCAAAATGGTTCCATTCTAAAATATTGCAAGACGCTACAGATAGCATGTAGATAAACTAATCATGTACTTGCATCTTACAGTCCACTGTCTCTTTAATTTAACACTTTATTTGTTTTAATCTGCCCGTGAGTTAATGTGTAGCCTACCATTTAGTCAGGGAGTGATTAAATAATGCATTGCTTTCTATAGTGTGTAATTATGGAGCAGTAGAAGTCTGGAGAAGCAGTGATATATTTTAATGAAGTGCCTATTTCACAAAAAAACTGGGGGCTTCCTCCTATGTTTGGAGGAGATCTTCCAATGTTTTGGGAATACACAAATGTTAATAAGATTACTCTGGGGAGACTGTGTCCATTCCAGTTTTCATAGGAGCTCTTCTGAAATCCTTTTCTGAATTCCATTTCCACAGGACCAATCATAAAATCCTCCTATGCAAATCCAAATGCCCTGGTTAACTTTTTTTGTTTCTTCTGTACAGAGAAAATATTTTTCCAATTGGAGAAAAGCTTTACCCTAAACCCTGGCCAAATGTTATGCTGCTCCCTGCCTTATTCACATTCTACTGATTAAGTGGTGAAAATGAGTTCTAAAAACGTGTGTGTACACTTCCAAAGACTTGCTTTTGTAGGTGTGCTCAAATTCTTAGGGCATTCAAGCCCTGGGGCACTGTCTTCCCAATCATGAGAGTACAGTTAATCATACAAAAATACACTTGTTAGTATTTATTTGTACAACTTTAAAGGCGCATTTTGTGAATATTAAAAATGACTTTACAGTTACAAATGTCTCTTTTCATGAGTACACTTGCACTTAGCTTTGTAAATCAGATCCACAATTGGTTTTCAATGTTCATTAAATATAGCCCGAAGCACATGTGCATCCATCATAGCAATTTCACAAGGCATGAAATCTATAAAGTAATTGGCGTGTTAGTAAATAACTTTAATACATAATTAGCTCTCACATTCCATAGCAAGGATGTTTACAAATTGTTTCAAGTGTTGAGTACCAATAAATTAAATGATTTACAGTGTTAGAAATGGAAGATGTGCTGTATGAAGCATTATATAAAAACCAGTTACTATTATTACTTCCATAACCACATATACAATTTTACATTACATTTCATTATAAATCCCTGTCAAGGCAAATCTCTCAAGACACAGGGTTTTCACTCTTGCATATGTTTGATCTCACAAGACAATAAGTGATTCAGTCCTTCAGGATGCTAATCTGTAAAATAGAAAGAAAGAAACAATACAAGATTTACAATTAAAGAACAAACTGAGTTGTTGTCACTCTGCCATTAAAACTTTTCACGGCTCCACTTTATTTTGCTACCTGTTTAATAGCTCAGATCATAAACTTGGGGCCCTCAGTTCATATGCTTTTGGCCCTTTCAAAACATGATAGCACAGTTTTTATTTAATCTGACATCCCTTTAATGTATATGCACATTACATGTAATGTCCTAGTAACACATTTGCAATACAAACCTTCATTAAATGTCCTGTCTCAGTTGTGGAAAGTCAGTTTCACGCAAACTATCTCTCTCACTTCATTGAATATTTTCAAGTGGCAATCATCACCTTCTAGAGGCTAGGAAGAATAGTCCTGAGGAGGTCAGGAGCAAAGCTGCAGCACCATATAATTGATAGAATTGGTAGTCAGATAATCAAATGGTTCTGATTTACTTTCTGTTATGGTGGCTGATGCACAAGTAATTCTTCCACTTTTTCTATTTCTAGTGCGGTGACACAAAATCACAAATTGACATTTCAAGTTAGCACATGTCATTATCACAACATTTACCTCCAAATCAAGTAATCTGAGGGAATGGAGCACAGAATGTTTCAAAATATTAAGTGGCAAGTTAAAATGAATGAACATTTTTAATTGAAAAATAACTTGACATCATGCACAACTTAAGCACAACTTAATTGTCACCCTCCTGAAAAATGAAATTTATATAAATGTCGTTATAAGACTAAATACCACTGCAGGTTGTACTACTTAATTACTTTCAGCTATAAAAGAAAGATAATTAAAGGTTTGCAAGTCTGTCAAGTAGAACTAGAGAAAAACATTTTAATTACAATTCTATACCAAAATAACAATGTTTTACCTGGAATTTATGTTTTGATTGAGTATGGAGATTAAAAGATTTTCAGTGTTAGTCCCTTGAAAAATTCATATGAAATTCTTACAAGATGGCCCAGCAAATTAGGAACATGAAGGCTCAGAGTTGGCGTTCAAACAGTCTGCCAACTTATCACCTTGAGCAGAAAAGCATGAACATCATTACCGTGTGTAATAGTGACAGCTGTTATTTTGCATCTTAGAAATTGCAAGTGGTGGTACATTACTTAACAGAAAACACTATTATTTAACCACGAACAATTCCATGTCTACAGTTTTTGCAACATTTAGAATTCAAAAGAACAGATTTAAGAAGTCCCTTCATCCCCATCTGGTTTCCATTTAGAGGTGCAAATGGAGGATCCTGACCATTTTCAGTCATTCACTTCCTCAGACAGAACATATGACTGTGGAAAATCTGGTATGATTTCAGATTTTTCACTCAGACATTTAGGGTTACAAGTGGAATCAATCATCTTTGAGTACCCTGGAGGTGCACCTTGTTTGTCTATGATATTTGAGAGCAAAGCCAAGAGTGTGATGGTTAAAGGGTGCACCTGAAATGACCCCCCCACACATACTGTAGGGTCAAAGCTCAACGTTTGTTTCTTCTTTACTTCCCATCATTGCACCCAAAGGCAGATATTCCATCAGAAATCACTTACCTATGGAGAGCTCTGCTTGGTTCGTCCACCTTGAAGGATTGGGACCAAGTCTTTACCTTGTAGAGCTTACTTCTCTCCAGGTCACATCAGGTAAGGTGTGGGCCTCTTGGCTAATAAGAAAAAACAAGGCTGAGAGAGCAAGGGCAAGCTGATGGATTTTAATGTGAAGGCCACTAGGCGAAATCGTACTAGAAAGTGCCAGAAGTTGCAGCTAAACTGACCTGAAGAAACCAAGATGCAACAGACCAAGAACCTGCCGAGAAGCATTTCTGAAACTGAGGTAGACAGCCAAATAAAAATAAGTTAAAGTCTGAAAAAAAAGTCCTCTCTCACAGTGAAAGTCCTGTTTACGTGATTTAAAAATGTCAGACTTGATCAAAGTAAGATTTATTGTATGGAGCTTTGTTTTTCCAAGGGTACATTTGAAAGATATAAATTGTACATGATTTGTACATAATGTTGGTGTAAAAAAAAGACCGGTGCCATCATCTAATGGAACAAGTAAAATATTTGAGCATTCTAAGCTCAATTGAGTAACGTAATTCAGAAGAAATTCTGTAGGAAAGGTAAACTAGGTCAACTCATTTTTCATTAATAGTAGTGGAGTAAGCAAATCTTCTGTAGAGTTCTTTTCATAGATGTAGCTGAACTGCTAAGAGATGTTTCTTTTACAAAGAAAGTAGTTACAGCGCCATACCATGACTGGCATGCCTTTATTGTCAGTAACTGAGAAGCATGTTATTGTATGATGCAACTTGTCCTTTGAATAATTATTGAATTTGCTGAAAATAAAAAAAAGAAGCTTTTCCAGCTGAAATAAATTGTGACAATCTTTTCATGACTGGACCTTGGTAGAACAGTATAGAGCTGGTAACTTCTGGTGCAGGGTTTTGTCCAACCAAATGCCATTGGGGAAAATATTGAAAAAGACGTATGTTGAATTTGTGGTATTTTGGAAGTTGATAAAAATGAAAGTAAAAAAATATCAAAATCGTATCAAATAGGTTTAGAAATCCAGAAGAAACATTTGCTATAATAAGGCAACTAATTTATCTCAGTGAACCAGAGTCTAAGTATCACTTGATGCCTCAAATCTTTTCACCGTATATAAATATTTTCATGATGCGAAATTAACTTCATTCTTAACTAATGTAAACAAGGAAATAATTAAACTATTAACTATCCTGTATAACTATAATTGAAATGGAATTAGGGAGGTGCCATTCCATGGAGCAGCACTTGAATAGATCAAAACTATTCTGTGGATAGAGTAAAATGAAATGTCTAAAAGACCATGAGAAAAGACTTTGATGCACTTGCATCAAACGTTATGCTCCAAGTTCAAAATAGATGTCATCTGTTTTTTCCCCAAATCTGTTTATTTGTAGAGGATAGTACTTAAAAGGTGCAATGTTTCATGTGTGCTGGATTGATACCACACAGAGAATTAAAACTACTCACTTGAATACATTTGTAGCCTTTGTGGTCCAGTTACTTGGTGCTTAAAATACCATAGAAAGCTTTCAGAACCTAAGCCCGTGAACTAAACGATTCAGAGCTAAGACATTGTTCACTCAAGCCAAAGATGCAGCACAATGTTTAAGGACCTCACTCCAATTTAACTTGAGACATGCTGAGATTCCAATTATATTGTGGAAAAGATGAAAACCCATCTTTTTAAAATATATTTTTACTGATCAAGCTATTTTCTGACCCTCGCTAATTTGACGTCTGTCTGTCCCTTATCCTGTATTTTTCCTGCTTCTTCTCAACCTTTTTCACTCCTCCTTCCTACTGAACCTCACATGCTCCTTCTTCACTTCTTGCACTCTCTATTTCCATTCTCTTATAACCTAGTTTCTACATCTGCCCTTTGTAACCTCTTCTTCATTACTCACTGATTGACTTTCTGCTTTTATTTATTCTAACAAACTTTTTTGACTGAAATTGTTGACTGTTTTATACACAGGTGAATGGATTGTAGCACTATGTTCACTGTTTGAAGGTTGTTACTATTCTCTGTAAGGATATTGCTTATTTCATGAGTGTTGTTTGCACAGCACACTTATACCTGTTCATTTAGTTGTAGGTCTGTAAAAAAAAGTTAGACAAAGATTAAAAACTAAAATATCCATTCTCAGATGAAGCAATTCACAGGAATCTCTAACATCTCTTCCTGGGAGACAGTAGTTTTGGGCCTATGTGCCAGATGGAACAGACGCCCAATTGCCATGTGCATTTTTGACCTGGGCCTTATACTGGCCAAGATAACCGTAACCACCTGCTGGAAAATACCTACTCCCCCGAATTCCGAAAAATGGCAACCCTGTTTACCCGGTGGGCGAAGGCAGTGGAGGTGGTATTGCATGGCGAGAATGTCAGAGGGCTATACTGTCTCCTAATGGCTCCAGGCTGGGAGGCATTACTCTATAAATTGATGGTTTCACCCTAGGCATCATCCTTCGAATCTAACTACCACGAATTCTTGAATCCCACCATGCACTGCTAGTACCCACTCCACAATCATTTGGCCCCACTCCCCGTTCCAAATGTGCCCCCCTTCACCTAACAATAGAGACTAGCCTTTTGTCTCCATCCCTGTCCTACTCCCGCCATCTCGTTCTCCTGCACAGCCCACCCTTCCGCGCAGGAGGAACATAGATTCATGCACTTTAAGGCCCTGGCAACTGGGCTTTTGTGATCATCACAAATATTATGTAAAAGTATTATAAGCACATGCATGCACTTGTTATATGTTCTATGTTTGTTCAAAAATTCCATAAATAAATGTGTTTGAAAGATAAAAACAAAAATGATATAAATTTGAACGCTATAAAATCCCTTTATTGGTTAACACAAATATGCTCATACTCCTCTTTAAATGTGTTGCTGCACGACTCAGTTGCTAATACATGTTCTGAAAGCTCTAGCTCATGACGAATTCACTCAGTGGAATATAGCTTAACATGTCTGGGTAGGTCATTATATTTCTAGGTGCTCATTTCACACTAATATGTGCCTATAAAGAATTGCCATCCTTTATAGGGATTCGCTAGTTTGTAAGGTGCGGGACGGAGGGATGAGCGACTGCGAGAGTTGTCAGTTCTCCCTTCGCCTGGCACCCACTGCGTCGTTGACGGGTTTTCTGATTTACCGTCCACCCGGGACCTTGGGAAATTTTCTTAACTCCTTCCTAGAATCAGCTGCGCTCCTTGCCTCGTCCACTGGTAACTTTATAGCTTTGGGTGATTTTAACATCCATTTTGATGACCCCTCCAACTCCCTGGGAGTAGATCTGCAAGGCGACCTCAAAGCCTTTGGGATCAACTTGGCTAATTCGGGTGCCACACATGGGAAGGGCCACTTGTTGGATCCTATATTTTCAAACTCTGGTTGCCTTAAAGCTCTTCCAGCGCTGGCCCTACCTTGGACAGATCATTTTCTGGTGCCTGCCCAGTGGCAGTTTGATGTCCCAGTTACATCGGCCCCTAGGGTATACACCGTGGAAAGAGCCTGGTCCAGGCTCCCAGTGGATACCTGGGCGGTACACCTGGAGGCGTCCCGGCCTCCCCCTGGGTCTAATCCATTAGTTGCGGATGAGAATTTAAACATCTGGCTCACCAACTCGCTTGATGCTCTTCTCCCCAAGAAGAAACAACTCACCAGGGGTAAGAGAGTGGGATCTGCGCCCTGGTACACATTGGAGCTGAGAACTTTGAGGAAGGGTTGCAAGAGGTTGGAACGGACCTGGAGGAAAGATTGGAACGAAACGAGCCGGAGAGAATATCGGGTGGCTCTTAGTACTTACAAATCTGCTATTCGGGTAGCTAAATCCGTGTTCTTTGAGGAGAGAATAGGCTTTGCGGCCAACTCCTCAAAAGAATCGTTTAGGGTTATTAAAGAACTTCTTAAAACTCCCGAACCTCCGGTCATTCATGACGACCCCTGTAAGAAATGCTTCGAACTTGCCTCCTTCTTTAAAACTAAAATAGACAACATCTTGGCATCTCTTCCTCGGCTAGCCGAGGAGACTCCTTCTGGTGGCAACCCAGAGTCTCAGCCCAGGGTGCGGACAGCGGAGCTGGTCTCTTTCGGACCTGTTACTGTGGAAGAAGTTCTTACAGTCTTGATGACCATGAAAAGTGGTTCCCCTAAAGACCCTGCACCTATGAAATATCTTAAGCAGATAGCCCCCACCATCGGTGGTCCAGTGACGGATTTGATAAACTTATCTTTTTCCCAAGGAGTGGTGCCCCCTAGTTGGAAGGAAGCGGTTGTCAAGGCTCTCTTGAAGAAGCCTAATTTGGACCCCGCTGACCTTCCCAACTTCAGGCCTATTTCCCTGCTCCCCGGCCTCAGCAAGGTGGCGGGCAAAGTTGGTGAATCGTCGCCTTGCAGGCTTCCTGGAGTCCAACTCCCTTCTGGGTGACTCCCAAACGGGCTTTCGCCCCGGTCAGGGGATTGATACTGCCCTGCTGGCAGTCGTGGAGAATGCCAGGAGCATTTTGGATTCAGGGGGATCGGTGGCAGTGATCCTCCTGGACCTCAGTGCGGCATTTGACACCGTAGACCATCAGGTGCTTCTCCAGCGACTGTCGGGGGTGGGGGTCTCTGGGATGGCCATAAAGTGGTTTGCGTCCTTCTTGGAAGGCCGGACGTTTGAGGTGTGGGAAGGCCACAAGAAATCATCATCGGTCCCTCTCCAGTGTGGTGTGCCACAGGGCTCATCGTTGAGCCCTACTTTATTTAACATTTATATGGCCCCCCTGGAGAGTGTGATACTGCCCCTGGGTATCAAGATTATCAGCTATGCTGATGATACTCAGTTGGTGGTAGGTCTTTCCCAGTCAGCTTGCCATCCCGACCGGCTGCACACGTGTTTGGATAAGATCGTCACGTGGATGTGTAGTTCAGCACTCAAGCTTAACGGCTCCAAAACGGAACTGATGATGCTGGGGAATTCCCCTCCCTCCTTATCTCCAAGCAGCTGGCCTTGCTGCCTGGGAGTGGCTCCCACACCCAAACAGGAGATCAAGAGCTTGGGGGTGTGGTTGGAGCAGGACCTTTCTTTTAAGACACACGCTAAAAAAACTGCAGGCGTGTGCTTCGGTCTGCTCCGATCAGCCCGGAAGATACTTCCTCTCCTTCCAGTGGCCTCCAGGAGGTTACTCATCCAGGGGCTTATCATCTCTCGGTTGGACTTAAGTAACGCGTTGTTTCTGGGGGCCCCAGAGTCCACCCTAAATAAACTGCAGCTAGTGCAGAATGCGGCCGCTAGGCTCCTGATGGACCTACCCAGGCGTCAGTCCGCCCGACCTGCGCTCAAGGCGTTGCACTGGCTCCCGGTTAGGGAGAGGGTGAAATTTAAGGCGCTTTGTATGGCCCATAAAATTCTGCAGGGGAAAGGCCCACCCATCCTACGGGATATGGTTCAACCTTATAAGGCCTCACGTCCCCTCCGTTCAGACCATCAACATCTGCTGCAGGTCATGAGGGTAAGGAAGGTAAGAACTGGGGGCAGAAGATTTTCCATCAATACGGCCATCTTGTGGAACTCCCTTCCTTTGTACTTGCGCTCGGAAACAAGTTTCTTACGCTTTCGCAAGCTGTTAAAAACTCACCTGTTTCCTGCTTAATTCCGGTGTCTCGTGTCATGGTGTCTTTCTCTGGATGAGCGCGGGGATGCCCAAGGGTAACCAGGCGCGTTATAAAACTCTTTAATAATAATATTAATAAGTGATGTGTGTATATAGTGAGATTGAGATTATGTAAGGATCGAATTTTTGGAAAGAGTGGTAAATAGAATTAAACCTCGAGCCTATAGGTCAAAGTGATATGCTTTAACAAGGATCTTTATGTAATAGGATCCTTTTTCATATAATAGAGAATCATTTTTATACCAAACATCAGAAATTCAAGCACTAAATGGACAGGGTGAAAAATGTGCAATGTTAGTAATGTTTGTGATACAGCATTCATTGACAAATATTTAATTTGCCACACAATTCACTTTAAAAAGCGGCCATGATGCTTACAACCTCATGTTAGACCGGGGGCCTAAAATTGAAACTATTTTCAAACCTAGATCACACCTTGCTCACAACCATTCAGTTAGATGTTGGACAAAGGGTTCTTTTGCATGAATAAAGTATTAGAGTCCAAGTTAGCAATTAAAAGGGCAACGGTTGGCTACCACACTTACTACTAAATGCAAGACTTGACAAACCAATACACAGAAAACTATCTGACTTGATAGTTGGTATCTAAAACGGTGATCTCATTTTTTTTTTAATTGTTAGCGTTTCCAAACATTCTGTAATTCAGAACCAGATTAATTTGCAGAGCCCCTCCTCAGTTAGCCATGACACATTCATTAAGTATGAGACTGAGGAGCTCAAACGTAATGTTGCGGTCCACTAGTATTACCAACAATGTCAAATGCTAATGTCAAATCAGGATACTGATGCAAAATCAGTGGTCACATTGAATAGAGTGTGCAATGAGTCAGAAGGCATAGCACAATATTCCAGGTGGCAAGCACTCATTGGTATGTTTTAGTTCTAACAATCTTATACCTCAGAAATTCCAATTAAAGTCATGTACCTCAGTTGAAACAAAATTGGAGTGACTTACACATCTATCAAAAGCCCATATTAATTGGGCTCCGATAAAAAGACATTCATTTCCTGCAAACAGCATTGTTATATGCAGGGACATCTTAAGGATTTGGGGGGCCCTGGGCCAAACATATTTTGGGGGCCCCTGTTCAGGACACCTTTGAATTTATGATCTAATTTGAGCCCCTGTTTCCCACGCAGTTTCCGCTACCTCAGCTGCACTAGCGATCCAGTTTGCATCATAGGCATTAGCCTATATATTCCCGATGTAAATGGACATGTGCAGCTTACAGGTGTAGGATTCAGGGTTTCCTGCCCTGCTACTACGTTTTTAATACTTTTTAAACTGTATATGTGTGGCTGAATTACTCTGTGCTTTTTAACAATTTCTCCTACCTATGCGCCCTTGCACTTTACTTGATTCTGCTTGCCAACACCTCCTTAGCTGCTCCGATTCGCATTTCGGTTTTCCTCCAGTCCTGGTCCGCTGCTGCTGATACGCCGATTGTGTGGAGGGCTGGGGCTACTATCTGGCTACTCACTTCCGCCCACGCAGTTTCCACTTCCTCAGCTGTGCTAGCGATCCAGTTTGTATCATAGGCATCAGCCTATATATTCCCGATGCAAATGGATGCGCGCAGCTGATAGCTGTAGTATTTAGTGTTTCCTGCCCTGCTACTAGGTTTTTAATACATTTTAAATTGTATATGTCTGGCTGAATTACTCTGTGCTTTTTAATAATTTCTCCTACCTATGCGCACTTGCACTTTACTTGATTCTGCTTGCCTACACCTCCTTAGCTGCTTCGATTAGAATCTCGCTTTTCCTCCAGTCCTGGTCCGCCGCGGCTGATACGCCGATTGTGCGGAGGGCTGGGGCTACTATCGGGCTCCTCACTTATGCCTATGCAGTTTCCGCTTCCTCAGCTGCGTTGGCGATCCAGTTTGCATCATAGGCATTAGCCTAAATATTCCCGATGCAAATGGACGTGCTAAGTGGACGTGCACAGCGGGCGTGCCGCTGGCGCCGAAGGTAAGCCTGTCTGCACCCGGAGGCGTTCGGCGCCGGCCATGCTGCCCAGTTCCCCTCCGGTGAGTTTCTTCCACTATATTGCAATAGGGAAAAACTGCTTAGCCTTAGGCGGCTACCATTATGTCACTGTACAGCCGCTGATCCGAGGTTGGAGGTAGACTTTCGATGCAATAAGTGCAACTGGACTCTCCTCCAGCCCAGGAAACTCGCACCCAATATCCTCCCACGCAACAATAAGTGTAAAAACAATAAGAAAACAGAGGACTTAAAGGCCACCCTTTTAAATTGTCGCTCTATACAAAAGCATGAACCATACATTTATGGCCTACTTTTAGACTAACAGTCTGATCTTTTATTTCTCACTGAGACCTGGCTGTCTGAAGCCTCCAACCCTACTATCACCTCGGCCATCCCTACGGGTTATAACATTCCTAGGAGGGACCGATCGAATGGGAAGGAGGGAGGTGTTGCTATAATTTACAATAAAAAAACTAGACTGCTTAGGCTTCTGCTGTACCGTATCCCCCCATCATAGCATAGCTGGATTTCTGATTTACAGACCTCCCAGTGCTATTGGAAATGTTATTACTACGCATAATATAGCCACCACCTCCCTGGCCTTAACCCGTTCCCTGCTCATGACGGAACCACTCCGTCATGAGCCACGGGCGCCGTGTGCTCATGACGGAGTGGTTCCGTCACGCTGCGGCCGTTGGCGGCCGCTCCGCCCACGCGGCACTGATTCCCCGCCTGTGCGGGCGATCAATGCAAGTGGGCGGAGTCGTGACGGAACCACTCCGTCATGAGCACAGCGCGCCCATGGCTTATGACGGAGTGGTTCCGTCACGAGCATGGCGGCACCGCGCTGACCCCGAACTCCCCCAGCGCCGCGGCAGAATTCGTATACATATGGACAATTGAAAAGACCCTCAAACAATTTCCTTGTTGGAGGCGCTGCAGGCCTGCAACATGTTTCCATCTGTTTCTTTGGCCACCCATGAGAAGGGCCATACCCTAGACCAAATCGTTCACAACTTTGATATATCAGTAAACCTACCTCTTCTCATTACCTGGTCTGACCACCTCCTATTAAAATTCGTCATTCCCAACTCTGCCACAGCCCCTTGAGCTAACACAGGGCAGAGGGTCTCTAATTACAGGACGTTCCATAAAATATCCATCCCGATGTTAGCAGACGCCCTCGGTCGTTCCTCACCAGAGTTGTCTGGCTGCCCCGACTCGGACGTCCTCTCAATAGATTCGTGGCTCCGAACCAACATTGATGCAGTGGTACTGGTTGTTTGCTCCTCCTCAAAGAGGTCAGCCCCACCAGCTCCATGGTTTAACGATTCCCTTAGATCTCGCAACAGAAATTGTGGAACAATTGAACGGAAATGGCGTAAATCCTATCGACCTGAGGACAGGAAGGTGTATAAAGACACCTTAAAAGCTCATTACATTCTCGTGAAGGCAGCCAAGAAAAACCTCTTTCAAACCAAGATAGAAAATGCCCAAAATAAGAGTAAGGAAATCTTTAGCATAGTTAAATCCTTTACTGCCCTGAGGGCCGGCACAAAGTAAGGGCCATGCACTGAAGAATGGTCTAAGTAAATAGTTGAATTCTTCCACAAAAAGATCTCCATGATCCAACAAGCCTTCACTAACATCTCAGAGGAAGAACTGACCTTCTACCTTAGTTCTAATAGCAAATTTCACCACTTGGATCCTACATCTTTACTAGCTTTCCCTGAGTTTCAGCTTGAAGAGTCACTGACCCCTCTCCAAAGCATTAAGTCTGGCTCTCCTACTGACCCTTGTCCAGGGAATATCTTGAACCTATTAGCTCCCACCATAAACCCCCACAGTAAACCAGCTCTTTAATGCTTCTCTCTCCTCAGGCAACATGCAGAAATTATGGAAGAATGCTAAGATTCTTCAACTGATAAAAAAGGCTAACGCCAAACCGACGGACCCTGTCAACTACAGGCCAATCTCCCTTCTTCCGACCCTCTTCAGAGTACTAGAGAAGCATGTAAACAAGGCCCTCCAAAAACACATTGAAGATGGGAAGCACCTTCATGAGTCCCAATCCGGTTTTAGGGCTAACTACAGTATGGAGTCCGCTCTGCTGGAAGTGACTGAACTTCTCACGGGTAAGCTGGACCAGGGAGGCAAGACTGTTCTGATACTGCTCGATACGTCGGCGGCCTTCGATATGGTCCGACTCCCACATGAGAGGCTCCCGGAGAGACTTGCTAATATCGGTCTGGGGGGGACCACCTTTACAATGGATGTCATCCTTCTTGGTAAATAGATCTCAGGACATCTGGCTCCCCCCTTTCTCATCCCCAGTTCCGGCCATGAAGTTAGGTGTCCCTCAGGGCTCCATTCTCAGTCTTACCCTTTTTAATATATATCTATCCCTCTTGCATTTCTGGTAGAGGAAGAGGGCGCCAAAATTGTTTCCTATGCTGATGACACTCAGCTGATTTTTACGTGTGAAAAAGGAACCGACTTTGACGGGGCAATGATTAGGTCTTGCCTCACAAAGGTTTTTTAACTGGCTTAAGATCAATCAGCTGAAGTGCAATCCTGACAAAACTGAAGTTGTTCTTTTGGTAATCCATAAACGCCTGACTGGAGCGCTTGGTGGCCAAAAGATCTGCCGCCCCCGCCCGCTGAAAAGGAGAAAGTCAAAAACGTAGGAATTGTCATAGACAAGACACTCTCCATGTGCTTTCAAATTCAAAATCTAAATGGCACTTGCTTTGGCATACTCTGGATGCTAAAAAAAACTCCTGCCACTGTTACCGCTTGAGAGCAGAAAGATCGTGGTGCAGACTCTGGTGACATCAAAGCTTGACTATGTCAACAGCTTGTACCTCTGTCTTCCCAAATCCCTTATCCAGCACCTACAAGTGGTACAATACACGGCGGCCAGAGCCATTCTGAGACCTAAACCCAGATCTAGTATGACCCCTATTCTTAAGTCTCTTCGCATAAAAGAACGGATCGGCTTCAAAGCGATGACCATCTTATTTAAAGCTTTCCATGGCTTAGGAGCCGTCTACATAAATAAGCGCGTTAATCGCTACACAACAGCTAGACCCCTACATTTTTCCAATGCCAACCTGGCCATCATACCTAAAATATGCAGTGCCCGCATTGGAGGCAGATCCCACGGCTTTCTAGGCCCAAAATTGTGGAATAGCCTCCCTGAGTCTCTGAGACTAACCACAGACCTACTCTCTTTCATGAAAGAACTTAAAAACCTGGCTTTTTGATAACTGATGGGTCTTTTACGCATGTTTTCCTCCCACTGTCATGCGCCAGGACTCTCTAGTCTGAGTAGCTGCGCGCTTTATTAAATACACAATTTCATTTCATTAGGTCCCTGACAGTGCACAGGAACACTCGTCCAAATTCTAAGCGCTTTATTTATGAGGCTTTGCTTCACTTTTATGCCGTTGGTGCGTCACTTTTTGTGACGCACCGGCAGCATAAAATATGTGCAATGTTACGCCCTATTTACAAAGTGACGCATCTAGGCAGATGCTTCACTTTGTAAACCCCTGCACCGCATTATACCAGCGCCAGGCATAATGTATGCAGGGTGGGTGTTGCCCCGCAAAATGCCTCGTAGAAGTGGCGCATTGAAATCTATGAGAACTCAGTGCGCCACTTCTAGGACGCCATTGCGTCAATATCTTACACCTGCCACACAGCAGGCATAAGACTGATGCAGGCCCTTTCACATGGGGCTTGCCCCATGTGAAAGGACACATTGCTGGAGTTGCGTCTATTTTCAGATACACCCCAGCAATGCATCACTTTTGCGCATACAGATTTGTCAGAAATACTGACATCTGTAACTCCTTGCGACATGATGCGTCATGCAGTAAATATGACACATCCATCATGTCGCAACGAGGGCGCACTAGGAAGTGACGCATCCCTGTTTTCACACAGCGATGCATCACTTCTCATAAATAAGGCCCTGAATGTGTTTACATCTAATATTCAGGGATAGTTATGTGTGTTTTCAATATTGTAACACAGCAGCAGCTCACCAATATTACTGCAAATAATCTCTGTGACGCCCTCCCATTTTTTATATGTTAGACTTTGTTTTGATCTAAAATAAACGTTTTTTATGTCTATTGCATGAAACATAAACACAAAATTTCTCTGCAAAATGGCTGTACTAGACTCTTACACATCAGGTACATAAAAAATAAATGAAAGGAAAACCGAATTTAAAACAAAATGTTTAGGAAATATTCAAGGTCATTAGGGCAAAACTCTGAAGAATGGAGCTGACTGTCAGGGGGCCCCTTGAAAGGCTGGGGCCCTGGGCCAGAGCCCACTTTGCCCCTGCATTAAAACGTCTAAGCGCTTTATTTATGAGGCTTTGCTTCACTTTTATGCCGTTGGTGCGTCACTTTTTGTGACGCACCGGCAGCATAAAATATGTGCAATGTTACGCCCTATTTACAAAGTGACGCATCTAGGCAGATGCTTCACTTTGTAAACCCCTGCACCGCATTATACCAGCGCCAGGCATAATGTATGCAGGGTGGGTGTTGCCCCGCAAAATGCCTCGTAGAAGTGGCGCATTGAAATCTATGAGAACTCAGTGCGCCACTTCTAGGACGCCATTGCGTCAATATCTTACACCTGCCACACAGCAGGCATAAGACTGATGCAGGCCCTTTCACATGGGGCTTGCCCCATGTGAAAGGACACATTGCTGGAGTTGCGTCTATTTTCAGATACACCCCAGCAATGCATCACTTTTGCGCATACAGATTTGTCAGAAATACTGACATATCTGTAACTCCTTGCGACATGATGCGTCATGCAGTAAATATGACACATCCATCATGTCGCAACGAGGGCGCACTAAGAAGTGACGCATCCCTGTTTTCACACAGCGATGCATCACTTCTCATAAATAAGGCCCTGAATGTGTTTACATCTAATATTCAGGGATAGTTATGTGTGTTTTCAATATTGTAACACAGCAGCAGCTCACCAATATTACTGCAAATAATCTCTGTGACGCCCTCCCATTTTTTATATGTTAGACTTTGTTTTGATCTAAAATAAACGTTTTTTATGTCTATTGCATGAAACATAAACACAAAATTTCTCTGCAAAATGGCTGTACTAGACTCTTACACATCAGGTACATAAAAAATAAATGAAAGGAAAACCGAATTTAAAACAAAATGTTTAGGAAATATTCAAGGTCATTAGGGCAAAACTCTGAAGAATGGAGCTGACTGTCAGGGGGCCCCCTGAAAGGCTGGGGCCCTGGGCCAGAGCCCACTTTGCCCCTGCATTAAAACGTCTAAGCGCTTTATTTATGAGGCTTTGCTTCACTTTTATGCCGTTGGTGCGTCACTTTTTGTGACGCACCAGCAGCATAAAATATGTGCAATGTTACGCCCTATTTACAAAGTGACGCATCTAGGCAGATGCTTCACTTTGTAAACCCCTGCACCGCATTATACCAGCGCCAGGCATAATGTATGCAGGGTGGGTGTTGCCCCGCAAAATGCCTCGTAGAAGTGGCGCATTGAAATCTATGAGAACTCAGTGCGCCACTTCTAGGACGCCATTGCGTCAATATCTTACACCTGCCACACAGCAGGCATCAGACTGATGCAGGCCCTTTCACATGGGGCTTGCCCCATGTGAAAGGACACATTGCTGGAGTTGCGTCTATTTTCAGATACACCCCAGCAATGCATCACTTTTGCGCATACAGATTTGTCAGAAATACTGACATATCTGTAACTCCTTGCGACATGATGCGTCATGCAGTAAATATGACACATCCATCATGTCGCAACGAGGGCGCACTAAGAAGTGACGCATCCCTGTTTTCACACAGCGATGCATCACTTCTCATAAATAAGGCCCTGAATGTGTTTACATCTAATATTCAGGGATAGTTATGTGTGTTTTCAATATTGTAACACAGCAGCAGCTCACCAATATTACTGCAAATTATCTCTGTGACGCCCTCCCATTTTTTATATGTTAGACTTTGTTTTGATCTAAAATAAACGTTTTTTATGTCTATTGCATGAAACATAAACACAAAATTTCTCTGCAAAATGGCTGTACTAGACTCTTACACATCAGGTACATAAAAAATAAATGAAAGGAAAACCGAATTTAAAACAAAATGTTTAGGAAATATTCAAGGTCATTAGGGCAAAACTCTGAAGAATGGAGCTGACTGTCAGGGGGCCCCCTGAAAGGCTGGGGCCCTGGGCCAGAGCCCACTTTGCCCATGCATTAAAACGTCTCTGGTTATATGGTACTTTATTGAAAAGCACACATTCAACCAGACTGAGACTTGGCTAGATGATACATTTTGATGAGTTGAAAATCTGTAGAAGAGAGCATATTACTCCTGCCTTTAAAAGAAGCCATTGCATGCTGGTAATGGCTATAATGAAAATAATGACATTCAAAGACTTAATCAGAGCTCCTAAGGCCGGTAATCATAATCCACCAATGTATTTAAAGGGATAGTTAAAGCTCAAGGCCCAATAACGACTCAAGGTGCAAACCTTTCCCATTGCTTGCAAGATGGGCTTCACCGGAGTAGGAGGGAGAGATTTTATTCATTCATGCAAGCAACATAGACATTTTGAGCCAGAATCCTTCTGGGGTACAGACCAATGTCCTCCATTTCAACAGAACAGTTAAATCCGTCTTTTCAGATTCTGTCATCCTATCAGCATGCTTATAGTGACTGTATGTCCTAAGGTTTTAGCACTTTGAGGTGGTGCTACTGCTGTTGATGATTAATTGTTTTAGTTTGCCACTTTACCGCCTTCTTCGAATCATTAGACTATGAGCTGTACCTTTTTTCTAAATTAAACACAGCATTGTCTTTATTCACATTACTTCTCAGCAGCACAACTCTCAAACTATTAGCAAGCGCTAATAATAAATTGATATCTGTTCTTACAGGCATGACAGCATAAGGCTTCCAATGACAGATGTCTGTAACGTCTCTGTATCCAATCAATCAATAACCTTATTCGATCCAATAAAAAAAACAAATAGATCATAAAGGTACAGAGCAAGATAATAATAACAATACATAAAATCGTCGTAGAGAATACAAGATGAAAATGTGATTGAGGCGTCCAAGTTAATAGCACTACAAACCTAACGTTATCCAGAAAATGAGTGAATTAATACCACAGGTAGATGGAATAAACGCTAGAAACTTTACTCAAGGTCCACAAAGTAGACAATTACCTACTTACTTATTTACAGTGTGATTAACCAGTCCAAGTTCAGAATTCCTATCTACAAACATCTTCTGTAAAGTGTATAGAACCTAAAATATCTAAAATTAATTATACACAATGTGACCATCACACTTAAAAACCCGTAAAACAGGAACTAATTACCTTATAAAAAACAATTATTTAAAAAATATCATGATGATTCCCCTCTCAAGATTCCCTTATTAGCTCCAACAAGTGCTGAATAATAAGTTATATAGGTCAGATAAACTCTTGGGGGTATATTCACAAGAAGGTGTGCTAAACATCACCAAAAAAGGCTAATGTAACTTTACACATCGCAGCCTATCGCGGGAAAATAACCCTGTGTCAACGTGGAATTCACAAAACGGAGGTACCATGCGATAGTCCGCCGAAAACGTGGCCAATATCCGCGATACAACCACCGCGAGGGAGATAAAAACACAAACCCCAACACGTGAAAAGATGCGATGTGCCCAAACGCGATAAGAAAACAGTGATAACCAGCGAGAGGCCAGCAATACTCACGCGTAATGCGGGAAAAAGCACAAGAACAGCATACGGAAAATGCCACTAAAAAACGGCATCAACTGTGGAGTACCACGGATGCACCCTGACCGACTGCAGAGGACAACATAAACCCCACAATCCCCACAGAGGAACACCCAGGAATACAGGGCCCGTGGAAGGGCAATGAGAAGAGCAAGAGGAAGACTGGGTACAGTCACCAGGAAAACCCGACATTGGTGAACATTCCCAGGTGGTCCACTATTGCCTGCACATTGATGGAATACTTGTGTTTTCTGTTGCGGTATTAGACAGTGCAATACCCGCAAGGGGCACAAGTGGGACATGTGTGCGATCTATTGCCCCCAATACTGCCGGGAATCCAGCTATGGCATAGAAGCCTTGCTTAATCTGCTGCTGTTCATGCGCAGTGTGGGGGAAGTGAAGGTACTGGGGTATGAAGCTGATGATGGCATCCAGGACAGGTGTGATGAACTTTGATAGGGCTGGCTGTGAGACCACTCCAACTCTGGCAGTTGTTGGTTGGAAGGTACCAGAGGCCAACAGGTGCAGCACAGCCAGCAGCTTTGTCTGCGGAGGGATGTTGGTTCTCCGCTGTGTTGAGACCGTCAACCTGTGGGCGATGTGGGTCATGATGCGGATGATGGTTGACCTCTTGAGCCTATAGTGGGCAATGACTTCCTCGGGCATTAGGTCTGTGAGAGTGGTGCGTTTTTGGTAGGTCCGCTGTCTTACTCTGCGCTGCCTCTGTGGTGGTCTGGGGTGGGCGGGTCCGGGTCCTGGGGTTGGTGGCGGTCCTGGGGGTGGTGGCGGTGGGTGTTGTGGCCCAGTTATCGCGGGAATACTGGCGTTGTCTGCAGTTTGCACCAGCTTGTGAATGGGGTGTTAAATCTATCTCCACTTTTGATGCGTGAAGGTGGAGATAAATCTGAGATACGTCCTTGTGAATAGCCCCCTTGAAGTTTCTGTTGCTTTTCAGCTAAACACAGTTTCCTCCTTCTAATACAAGCCCAGAGAAATACAGCTAAGGAGAAACAAACAAATGAATCATTAAGTTTTTTAAGAAAAGACAAAGCAGGGCAGCACTGAGTAAAATTATAACGTCTTAAAAGAGGTAAAATATATCTTGAACTTTGTTCCTTATATAAGCCACCGAAGAAAAATAAATGAGGGTCAGATTGCTCAGCGGTATTATTACATAAGCAAGTTGTCAGTTTTTTAAAGCTATCCCTCTTCACCAGGGGCGGCTGGTGCACAGGGGCGAGATCAGCATCGCCCTCCCACCCTGGGGTATTAAAAAAAATGTGAGTTGGAATACTGAGCAGCTAGCACTAAAGTTTGCTGGCTGCTCGGTAAATAAACATGTGTAAATACGTTTTTTTTTTTTTAGGGGGTGGGAGAGGATGGCCCTTGGCTCTGCTGTGCATGCTTTATTGGCTGGGCGAAGATTTCTTCGACCTGGAGCCAGGAAGCAGGGCAGTGACGACACACAGGTGGGCAGGATCTGTGTCTCACTGTAAGGATAGCATTTGATTTTGGGGAGTTCTTCTTGTAGCCCAGGGAGGAGTCAGAAGCTCCCCATTAATTCCAATGGCAGGGGGCAGGGCAGTCCGGCTTGAGAATGTAGAAGTGGGGTGTGGCAGTGCCTCTTCCACAACGAGACCGAGCGACAGTTGCTTAATATAAAGTGATTGGTGTGCTGGGGTCTGTGGGAGGAGTCTAAATCCAGCATTTTCCAGTCCTGCAGTCACGAGGAGCCCGGCTCGAGATGATCGATCCAGTGTAGGTGACAAGTGTTAGGTAAGCGCGCTGGGGCACTTTTTTATTGTATTTATCTAAGTTTATTAAATGTGTTCAAGGAGCCTCCCTGGGGAGCCCCTCAGGGTGCAAGATCTTTATTTAGGAAGGAAGTGTGTTCCTGTTGACTTAAAAGGAACAGACTTCCGTTAAGGAGTCGACAATTCTGGCTTTCGAAACTCGAGCTAAGCTGTAACATGAGCAATGAGCATGACCGTCAGGGACTCTGAAAAGAAAGACTGCGCCCCTTATATTAGTGATTTAAATGCTATTTTTTCAGTATGTAATTTTCAAAATGGTTCAAGGCTAAATTGGTTAAATTACTCTCAGTGGAATGGAAAGTTAATACCATCGTACTGATCGTAGTATTTTTGTTCTGCTGTTCCAGACGTTTCCCTCGTGCACTGCTAGAGCATTAGAGTGCAGTGCACTCTGAGAATTGCAAGTGCACTTTATGTTGCCCTAAGATCATCTCATTTTAAATTCTATAAATGCCTCCTTTATAGAATTAAAAAATACGACTGTCAATTTGGCCCCTGACATTATTAATAGGCATCTCATTCTTCAAGATAATCAGTTTCTTACAGTCCCTTGGGAACAGGCATCAGCATTTAAAAAATCCCTGAAGTTTTTGTTCCACTTAATACTGGTTTGACTGAGTTGAACCAACTCGTTTTATAAGTAAATCACGCGCCTTAAATCATATTTAACAGGTTCCTGCCAATCTGCCATTATGCACGAACTCTGTATATATTTTACACCCTGTTTCTTTGAGACCCGATAAAAGCCAGGAAAATCGAAAGCAAGCAGAAACTGGAAGATATCATTGTGTCTAATTAGTACAAGGGGAAGGGCGCTTTGTATTTCTGAGGGGCCAGTGACCTCCCATGTCTCCACCTTTTTGACTTGTCCGGCTGAAAACCCCGGAGACTCTACTTCAAATTATATCATAACCTCTCCAAACATCAAACCACTCAGGCTAATAATGTCCTATTAAACAGACAGAAGAGAGCCCCCCCCCCCTATCCCCCCAAAAGCATCAACTACCATCCTCCCTGATTATCGGCCCCACCATCCAACAATCCACTGTTAAATACAGTATTTGTCATGTCTACTCGATTAGATACAAAGCGTGTATTAGAAGCTTTTTTTGCTATGCTCTCAAGTAATGGTAATAAAAGAAATCTCCCGAGGTAAAGATGTGTAATCAAAGACAGTCTAAAGGCAGTGGAAATCATACACATGTCATCACACAATCTGGGCTGTGTCATTTAACATGTCCAGAGGCACCCATACGTTGAAAGGCTTGCGCCTCAGCCATTACAATCCAAAAAAGAAAAACAGAATGATTGCAATTGAAGTGAAAAATGGCAGCTGTTGTATCGGCGACATAAGACACAGTAACAACAATCAGGAATTAAAAATAAAACATGTTACAGCACGGCAAGAAAATTAGTAATCCAAACACACACCGACTAAATATAAAAAATAATAAAGGATTCCATTTATAAAAAAAAAGGCAATGCAATCCAGTAAAACTTCACCATACCTTAAACCACATTGACTTGAGTCAGGCGCGCAACGCCCATTGGACTCAAAGGGCTTAACCCCCCCGTCGTGTGTGGCAGCCCGGGATAAGACAGTTTCCCGGGCACACACACAGCCGCACCCGAGTACTTCACAGGTCTTTAAAAGACCTTTAGCTTGTTAATGAGGTTCTGATGATTTTCACCCCTGCTTAGAGCCCCTGCAGCTCCACTCTGCCTTTTGCTTGAAGAAGCAGCCCCCCCCCGAAATTTTTTCTTAGCCCGCCCCGAAATTTGACTCTAGTTGCGCCTCTGAATTTTGAGTTAATATCCTGTATATATCTATCAACTGGACGCATGAGGGTGACTTTCAGTTGCTCTTTATTTCAGCCAAGAAAGAGCTCTCAAGTATGATGGAGCCGTGCATGAGTAGCTCATCGATGCTTTTGGTTTGATTTGCATTCTGGGACTTGTAGTTCTGATTTTATAGGGGGATAAACAAGAGCTACAAGTTCCAGAATGCAAAACAAACAAGCATTTGCAATGCAATAGGTCTCGCAGTTGAGAGTTTGAGCTATTGGCATTGTAAATGGCAATGCGCCTTTTATTTACGGGTTGGTTTTTAAAACATAAATAAAAGGCATTGTCATTTACAATGCCAATAGCTTAAACTCTCGCAAATGTGAGACCTATTGCATTGCAAATGCTGGTTACAGTCTTCCCAATGCAACTCAACTCGGACTATTTAGCCCAGTTTTTTCATAGCACCCCACGATCACCTCCTGTAGCCAGTCACATCCGAGACCAATTCAAAACAGCCCATGTCTCACGTCACACAATGTGGTCACTGTACGTCCGCGCCCAGGACCCACTCGATGCAAAATGGCTGCTTAGTGCAGTGAGAGCTAGACATTGGCCACTTAAATACGCCCTGGCTGGTTGTGTTCAATAGGACACATTATGCGTGTTGTATTTTCAAGTCTGTTTACTATTTTGCACAGCAAACCTTATTGCACCCACACGGTCTCCTGGTACACGTTAGACAGCTTCTTTTTGTAATGAACTTCAAGAGACTTCCTGTGATCGATTTAAAACAATGTTAATTATGGTAAAGATTATTTATGTGATTCTTTTTCAAATTGTCAAAACAAATATTGAAACTTTAATTAAAAATTAAATCAGAGTGCTACCAGTGGAGTTTACGATCGACGTTGTACATCCCAGAACCCACTTGTCAAATATAGTGTTCCCATTTATGTTCTTTGTGCAGTACATTTTAAGCATTTATGACGGTACTGTAATGCAAGATGGTGGGGATCCCCAACGGAACGGAAGAGGGTGCTCTCGGTCCCTCATATCACAGATATTTATTGGTGTTGTGCTGAAGGGCTGGGGGCTCCCTGTGCGCAGGGCTGTGTTACATCTCTGGTTGTATCTTGGGTTTCAGGTGGCTAAAGCACAGCTGCAAAGTGGAACCATGTCCTCTGACATAGTAGCCAGTCCTTGCTTTTTAAGCCAGTGATGCACTGTATTTCAGGAGTTGCAGTTTCACTTTTGACATTACTGATATATGCTTACAGCGTGCAAACTACTGTTGCTAAAAAGGAAGCTATGATTAAGGGTGCCACACACGACGTGAAGCCTCTTGTCGCCGATGGAAAAATGGGAACCCTTAAGGTGTAACTGTCCCCACGTTTGTAGGATTACCCGTCACTTTTACGAAATAGTGCGCTGCACAGTGGGGCTGAAAGTCACGCGCTTATAATGAGAAGCATCGAAACCCAAGTCTCAAAATCCAGGGTCGTTGGCTACCTATAAGACCTGCCGGAAGGGGCTCCAAATGACATGGCACCAAGTAATAATATTGGAAGATGGCGCCAGGGATGTGCTATAAAGAGAAGTGTCGTGTGTGCATCTTCTATTAGATGGAAGCAGAACACGGACCCAGTGTTATCTGAAGTGCAAAGAAAGTCGTTATTCTTTTTTGGGAGATTTGGTGAAAAGGCTGGGATCTGCGACATCACTGGATCACCAGAAAAGCTCATGAAGATAGTACATGAGCTGGGTGGGTTAATGTGCTTTTTGCAGATATATATGTACAGCTTGGAGGCCAAAAGCTACAATTCCAGCAACCTTCAAAGATTGTTGATGCGCCTTCTGCAAAAATCTGACATGTGCATGTGCCCTGAAGCCTCAAGCGGCAATAGCATGGACTGTAACTGGGGGAACAGGTTTGAGTCCGTTTAGTCTCTTAGGCTCAATATCCTGTGATTCTGGGGAAACCACTTATTCTGCCCGGGCCTAAAAAAATCTGACCTCGTGTAATGTAAGCTGGTGCTGAGGCAAAGCGCTCCGATGCCTTTAGGACAAGTTAAAATGGGGCAGTCACAGGGATACAAATACAATAAGTCACCCGACTGTTTTATTTTGCTAAGCACAGAAATAAATGCGTGAAGGCTGCAGTTCACATATTCCAGTTTGAATGTGTTTGATAGTTTAGGGCTAGGTGAAGTTGGAGGAGTCCGCCATAAAAGCGGAACAAGCTAAATCTGTATTTTTGTTAGTTTAAAGTCACACAAAACATACGAATCTGTGGCCATACTCGCTATCTATGCCGGAGCACAAAAGGTTGAAAGGGGTGTCTTGCCATGACCATTGTTTTCCGAGGGGAGATTGTGCGTTCTGGGGAGGGGGGGGGGGGTGGGGATGTCAGTCAACTTGAAGCACTGGAACAAGATTGCCATTACCAAGACGTAGACCGGTGGCCCATAGCGATGGAAGAAACCGATCGAGCCCGTGAAGATGGTGGCCCCAATTCACTGACCCATATACCTCAGCACAAAATAGCAGGCCAGCAGATCGATACAAACCGACGCCCAAATTTATGATGAAACACTGAACAGACCCACCTGAGGGAGCTGAAATGGGTAGAGAAGGCAGCCACGGAATCGGTAGTGCGGAGGACCAGAAATCGCTGATTTTGCTGAAGTTATCGTGACCAAAGCACTCCGGAATGCAAAAGGCAACAGCTTGTCAGTGACGTCGACTCAGGTATCCAGGCGAAGGCAGGCACGGGGAGGGGAGGAGAATGGGGGAAATTACAATTTACAGAAAAAGGCAGTCGCTTGTGTTTGACACAAGAAGTGCAGCGGACCGGACGCAGAACGGGAGGGGACGGACCGCGCATTGCGCACTAAACACACAGCAAGGTAAAGAGCAGAGGCAGAAAACCATGCACACAAATGCAACTGAAACAAGCATTGGCCGTGCGACGCAGGAAGCTTGTAGTAATGAAAAACAAGCGTTGGCCGTGATCGCGATCAAAGTGGCCGTGTGGCCGCGAAAGTGAAAGTAAGCGCGGCGCGCGCGCCCGTGCACATGCACTGTACCTCTAGGCTGGCCTGGTAGCACTTTTTGGAGCCCACATACAAAATGTCTCTTCGAGCCAGCGCAAGCGCTGGGGCTCAGCGAGACCTAAAAACCTGGAGTGGATGAGCCCCTCACGCATGAGCCTGGTAAACTTGAAGCACAGCCAATCACACTTAGAGCGCAACTCTTTCTAGTTATAATTTCCCAAATGTAAGCATGGGCTTCAAGGCTACAGTGGTCGTTGTAACTTTCAACTACTGCAGACCTCTGTGGCATAATTTTTGTTTTCTCTCACTAAGATGAGAATTAAGTCACAGCATGACATTATAAAATGCTCAGATAATATCAGTCAAACGCTTGCACCAGCCCCCAGAAAGCCGTCTGCTCAAAACAAATTCCCATTGCCCCGCAATTCATCGAAGTACATTACAGGCAGCTTCTTAAGGCACCTGATTGAGTGTGCATTGTGCAGATAAAAAAGGCAACATTTGAAAATGATCGTTGAAAAGTTCAGAGGGGTTTTACAATCAAGCTTAGTAGAAGGCAGGCAGAGTGCATTGAAACCGGTGCTGCGTGCATGAAACGGTGGTAAATAGCAGAGGAGAATGTTATGTTGTGTTCTGTTTATTGTAGTTAATATGCTAGTTGAGGATTGGTTTTTAAAAAATAAAGTGTTCCATAAGCTTCTTTTCTGGACAAAATATGGTTGTTGTGGCATGCGTGTGTAACACTGTGTGAGCACGTGTGTATACACATTTCAGGGAACTCGTGTGTGTTTTGGGCTTGTGGAGGGCGAGGTAGCTTCTCCGGCTCGGTCTCTGCGCAGCGGGACCTAGCAATGCTCAGCACACAAAGACACATCACACACAGTACTAGATTTAGACCTCGTAAAATTGATCCTAGCAGCTCATCTTACTCTTAGAATAAAGACTGTGGGGCTGTGAGGTGCATTTTATAGTCCTAGTGTGCAGAAGGGTTCTGAGTCCCGCTAGATCTCCAGTGACGTTGCTTATCTCCACTGCAGCCCTTTCTCGCTGTTTGCAAATCTAAATTCAACCATACCTTCTTTAGAACTTGCCACACTATACCAGTGACAGACGCACATGCACAAGGTTGCCAACGGATTTTGTGTATTGTTTGATTCATGGGCAAGTGGCTGTTATGAGCATTGTACGTGTATGTTGTGATGAGTTAAATTTGCTCTAGATTCAGTGTACTTTGTGCATGAATCTAGCATTACTGTGTGGATGGGAACTATGCTGTGTATGGGTGGACGAAGTGGACTGTCCTAATTCTCTTTATGACTCCTAGTCTGGGATCCGTGTCAGTCAGTATGCTGGATGGTGTAAGGGCTGGGTTGCCCAAGTCAGTAAGTTCTGAACAACTACACTATGATATGGCCATTATTATGCCTCCGTGTGCCAATGCCCCCAACATTCATTCTACACCCGCAGCTGTGGGATCACACGGACACCCTCACATGCACAAGCATGCTTTCTCACACATATTCTCACATGCACACAAGACCTGTCATTCTCTCAACTTAACTGGAAAGTGGCTGAGCTGATACAGGATTTGCAGCGTTTCCACATAGATCATGAAAATACCACATGCAGGGTGTCATTGGCTCCCAGGGTACAGGAAGTAAGTGTGGGAGCCACTAGAGAGGAGCTGCAATTCCACTAAGGCAAAGCAACATTGCGCAAGGCCGTCAGGGGTCTGGTATTGGAGTAATGCAACCAGCAGCTCTCTGCAGTGGCAGCCTCTGGCAGGAGAGTTCTGGGGAGGTGTGGGGTTAGAAGAAGGGGTCAAAGAGCTTTAACTGGGGCCGGGAGAGAGGGAGAGGGTTGAGACAGCTTTACACAGACGGGCAAGAGAGGACAGGGCTGTAGATAATGGAGCTGCACCTGCCGAGGCTGGTGAGATGGCTGGGAGCATAAAGGGGTAACCCCCCCACGCCCTCCTTTTGCAGTTCAGGCTCACTCGCTTGTTATACTATGGTACAATTTTTCGCCCCACCACTTTCAAAATCCACCAGCCACCACTGCTCTTCACAGGAAACCCAGCATCAAAGGTATTAAATTCATACAAAGCCTCATCAGAATGAATCTATGCTGAGGGTTTCTTACATTTTCTAAATACAAATACTCTCCCTCCATTAGAGGTGGGGGAAATTGGTATAACATTACAAAGGATTTCACATCGTTTTTTTCCTTTCTTTCCTAATCTGCCTTGGCTTCTCTGTATTAATTTAATAACATATGTTATATTAGTTTTGAAACAGTCTATTATTGCTTCTTCGCTTGTGTCAGAAAACTATTTATTTTGTGGACAACTCCACTGGGTTGGCTCCTCACTTGTATCCAAACTGTGCATATAGTGTCCGTTAGCTGCTCGGTACTGCCAACTCCAATGTGTTTTTTTTTTTTTTTTGAAAACCTTTATTGACATTTCAATCAATTACACGTATGGGCCTACAACCCCCGGGGCCGGCCGCTAAACAATCAGAATAACAGAAAGCAGGTCTATCACAGTCAGTACCTCGGGGAGCAAAATCTCGACGCTAGCATTCTCTCAGTCTCTGAACAGCCCAAGTAGGAGACCAGGATAATCAAGGTTTACATTTTATAATAGAAAAGGATGGAAGGATCAGGTGCCAAACAGTTTCCCAGCAGCGAAAAATGGCAGGCAGAACGATGAACGTAAACAATACACAGCAGTCTATCTAAGCAATGGCGCTGAAACAGGAAGTTCAGGATGTGGAGGAATGACACGGCCATTTGCGCCCGCAACCCCCTGCCCCAAGACCCAGGAAACTCCACGGAAATTATGGCACTCCGGAACAGCAGTGATTAACAACAAAGGAGTACTACCATGCTGATCCCAGAAAAAGACAAAGGAGAATAAGAGAAGAAAAGGAGGCCATAGAAAAAGGAGGTGAAAGACTAAAGGATCCCCCCCCCCCCAACCCCCCACCCTGCACCTCTGCAGATGAGTACGGCCCCCCCCCCCAGCAGTGTGTCTGTCGCCCCGGAACCAGACCCGAAATATAGAAGAAACAGAGAAAAGAAGTGGGAAAAGAGCCCCCACCAGACGGGGGGGTAGAGAGAGTATTAATAAACTGGAGGAGGGCCTGCAAAACACGCCCCCGGCTTCTCCCTCCCGCACCACACGGTTTCCCATAAAGCAAACAATAAAGAACACAAAATCGACCCTGTCAAAGAGGAGTAAGGAGCATTACGCACTTGGTACACTAACAGTTATGCCGTGAGAGCACACAACTCCCGAGCCCGCCCGCCTAGTAGGTGACCACCTCGGAAGGGTCAGCATCATCCTTGGCCACTCTTTGCAAACCCACCCATGCATACCCCCAGTCCCAGTGCCATGTCCAATATTACCAGGAAGAGAAGTGTCCAATAAAACTCAGGAAGCGACACACACAGGTAGGGTAGAGGGCTCTGAAGATCGACACAGTCAGCTCTAGGGAGGATCGTCTTTCCCGATGCCGAGCCAGGATTTACACTGCACACCAGGCCCAGGAAGGCAGAATCAGCCAGGGCAGGCGACCGTTGCTTGGACGTTGCCTGGGTCGTCGGAGACCGCGCACGGGACAAGGCCACCACCCCCCACTCAGGTCCGAAACCTCCGGGACAGACCAAATCCACAGCCAGCTGATCGCACGTTAATATACTGTCCGGAGAGTCCAGGCGTGCACTATTCACAGGGGCGGCCACGACACTGTCCCCCCGTGCGCGGCGTGAGAAGTCCCAGTGTACCTGGGGATAGGCAGGCGGCAACTGTTCCGACGCTGATGTCACTCCATCGAGCTTGCTCCCCAACACCCAGGCTCCGTGAATCAGGGTGGAGTGAAGGGCACCGAGAGCCTCGAGAAGGTCACCGTACCCCAGTACAGCTCCCGGCGCTCGCTCCGCTATGCTCCTCAGAGTCGCACCCTCCCAATCCTGCTGCAACCCGGTGTACAGGATGGTGGACTCTGGCATACCAAAATGGCCGCTTTGTAGGTCCATCCCAGATCAGGGCCGGGGCTCAGACACAAGCGCCTCGGGTTCCATGGCACTGGTAACTGGGTTCCGAGGGCAGGCAAACGATGTGTCCGGTGTGTGGTCACGGTCCACAGTCGTCCCCACCACGGACCAGCGCCCGCGAAAATCCGGGAGCAGCCCGCAAGAATCGGGACAAGTTACGGGCGGCGTCCGGGCAGCTCACCGGCGAAGGCTGAAGCAATCACCGGAGAGTCTTGGAGTTGCCACCACGGGCACGCACTCGTTCAGCTACGCTTAGTGGTAGGAGCGACCACGGCGAAGCGCGGTCCGATATTCGCACCACTCCGGCAGTCCGACCCCACCCAGTCACCAAAGGCCGTTGTTGTTGCACTGCCGCCCGGCCACGGCGTTCACTCGAGGTCCCGGCTCCGGGGCTGCACAGGCCGCAAACTTCAGACGGTCATTTCTCCGGCGGTACCGCTGCCAGAAACTTCGGGGTCACACGGCCGGTTGCCGCTCGCGTTCACCAACACGGGTAGATGGCGCAGGCTAAGGATCTCGTGCAGGATATCTGTGCGGGGTGCGGAGGTTCACGGAGCCGGGAGCCTACGCTGCCGTCCCGGTCGCCATCTTGGCTCCTCCCAACTCCAATGTGTTTAATGAAACTGTAAAACATGATGTAACAAATACAACCCATATTTTAACACATGGTTAAAAAAACTGCACAATGGCACGCAAATACATACATGATCTGTGCCTGAAAGACATAAGAAGAATCAACCAAGAATAGCCATATTTGCTTGAACCTGCAGGGAAAGTGGGTCTTTATAAAACCGCATGAAGTGCACATTGTTGAAACTTTTTAAATATCATTCATTGTTGCATTTACTTTTAGTTTCTCTTTTAGTAAGACTAGAAACTCTTATTATCTTCCACTGTTCTTTATAGACCTTCCAATGCTAAAACTAAATTCTTTGAATGTGTCCTCTGGATTTTTTAAATCGATCTTTGTCACTGCCTTACCAGCCACAGTCCTGTCTGTCTTTACCTCATCTACCTTTATTTAGCCTCTCACTGCCATGTCTGCCTGTCATTAAGATGTACTTTGCCATGGCCTAGTTCATATCTTTACCCCAACCAGTTCCGCTACTCATTACCTTGTATCATATGCTTTGGTTTACACTTATTATAACTATAAACATTTTCCTTACCCTTACCATCACCTTAAACCTCTGTCTTACTGTCAACCTTACTGTAATTTTAACCTACATCTTTCCCTAATACTAAGAATAAACGTATCCCTTATTAAAACCCTAAATCTATCCCTTATGCTAACCTTAATTGTTTGTGCCCCATGCCCCTTCCCATACCCAAACCATTCAACCCAGTCCTTATTCCTACCTTTGCACTTTTTCGAAGTCTGAATCTATTTACCATAGTTTATTTGAGTCAAAGTGTTTATTACAAATGTTGGGCTTTACTCCGATCTTCACAGTTGCAGGGACAACCTCCCATTATTCTTTGATAATTGGAAGTTGCCCCTGCAACTGTAAAGATCGGGGACTGTATGTGTGCCACTAACCATGGAGCAGACTAAAGAAACCATCCGAAAGTTCTATCGCTCCATCGGAGTCCAAGTCAGCCAAGTGATGGAAATTTCCAATGCAGGGCAGGGTCAGGAAACCTCAAGTGTGACAAAGTACCCATTTATCTAGAGCCTATGCCCTGTAGTACTATGATGGGGCTGTTTTCATACATTGGAGACTCATGAGTACAGTATGGTGAATAAAGTACCACTGTAAATGTTGGCAAAGGGAGGGAGTGTGCCTTCCAGACATAGGCACCGCTCTTCTCAGCTGAACCTGTAGGTGTTGGTACTTTGGCAGCCCTCCGCTAGTCTCTAAAAAGTTAAAAGAGGTTCTTAGTGGCTGGGCCCAAGTCCTGGGACTATCTAGCTTGATATGGGGTTTCCATGCATGCAAGGGCAACAGCAGAACTGGTTTGCAGTACATCAGATTTAATCCTAGCTTGGAGAAAAGGGTTAGCACATTACCTTATCTTAAGGAAGTACTGCAAGAGGGTCTTTACAGTTATATGTTACTGAATGTCTTCAATACAATAGATTACAATACGGCATATCTTCAGTGCTTGCAAGTTAGTCAGCTGCCCACTGCAGTTCACTGCAAGTGCATTTTCAATATTTTGTATTCCCACACAATTACTTATGGGCTGAGATTCCCTGCTCAGGCTCCTTAGAAGTGAGACCTTGCCCAACCCAGATTACGCTGTGGGCGTTAGTGCCTCTGTTACTCCAATATGGTGCAATCTACAGGTCCGTAATCCTCTGTTTCTGTCGCGTTCCCGAGTTTTGACGCACTGAAAGCCCTGTCGGCACCAAGTACCTATGCGAGTTGGGCAAGATACATTTGCCACCCACAAAAAGAATCTGGGGGAAACAGGGAAGAGTAATACAAGAGAGAGAGCGAGACAAGAGAGATAATGGATTGGACCTCACTCTTTGGAATAGAATAGCCTCAGTCGAGGGATGGCACAACATTACCGCCATGTTGGAAGGGACAGGAGCTCATGGAACTGGCTCTATGGGGGACAGAGGACATATAAGTAAAGAATACAGACAGAGTAAGTAGCAATCATATTTTCTTTTTCAGAGGTTTACTTGTTGTATTGGCGGATGTTGCTGTGCTGAGCCTTAAGCAGACCTGGTATCCACCTGAGGGCCCCAGGACGCCAAAGCAAGGCCACCAGTTGGTGCTAGGAGGAAAGTGAGAGACGTAGCAAGCACCTGCAGCACCAGGGAGAAAGGAATGCCTCATGGGAGATCTACCACAAGAAAACTGAGAGGGAAGAGAACAACAACAGTGAGGGTAATGACTGGGAACTGGTACAAAAGTAGAGAGATACTAAAACTTGCAGAAGGCTATATGTCATGAATGGTCCTAAAAACCGCTCTGAGGCCAATGATCCAGAAGTGTACTCAAAATCAGGAAGTGAGCATAATGAACAGCTGTCAGTTAGTGGTCTATTTACTGTTTGCCCGGTCTCCACTGTCTACAACCCCTGTGTACGTAATGCCTGATTAGGTGTTTGTGCTTAGCCTGAATCCTGACATCCACTTAACCTGAACCTCGGGGCAAAGGATGCTGAGAAGATGTGAGAGGTAGGGCTTTAAATTAGGTTTCTTTATGGAAAGCATCTACCACCTTCTATAGCAAGCCCGACATTTGAAATGAAGGTGATTTTTGAACATGCTTTATTCTGAAATGATTTTAATGTTTACTATCATTGCATAACCATACATATGATGTTACTCAAAATCGACTTTAATAAAAAAAAAAAGATGGCCTCTATAATTAATTTATGAACGGAGGCCAGTAAGCGTCAACTCTGGGTGTATCAAGTACCTGCAAATACTAAAAGTTGGTATAGTCAGCTTGGACCTGGACAGAATGATGGAGAGCACTATCCCTTTAATAGTAAAGGCTGGTCAGACTAATTCAGCATGCACTTTATCTTAGGGTGTGCAAGGAGCGTCCCTAAGGTGCACTAGATCTGCAGTTTGGACAGTACCCTGGGATAATGGTCTTCTATTGAGGTTGACCACCATCACAAATGACTAAATGGCACACATGAACCAGCTTCACAAATGGTTGAAGTGTTTTGACTTTCCAGTGGGGAAATTATGTTTATTTTAAGGATTCTTGATGAGAAAGTTCAGGAAGTTAAAAGGGAGTATTGTTATGCCCCACTTCAAATGACATACAGTGGGTCAAAATGCAAGAATCACATTTTAGATACTTTGGGCCGGACGATCTTGGGAATTTTTTGGTTTCGAATCATGGAATTTCCCAAAATCACCAGGTTGGTGGCAGTAAAGTAATTTTTTCAAATGTATTAACCTAATTTTGAGAGTTAGAATACTTTTTCAGAAAATGTATTTGAAGCGTGTATTTTGGGTATTCCTTTCAAATTGTGAGTCAGTAAGGTGTGTATCAATGGTGCACGACTGCAACTCATTGATAAGTTATAGACTTTAAAAATGGGGTATTAACTGATTCATATAAAAAAAGGGGTCTCTATAGGACCCCTTCCTTTATTCTGTTTTGAAATAGTGTGGCCACTTTGGGGAGAATAGGCATTGGTCCAGGAAAGCACTGCCAACTATCACTGAAGATTTTCAAAATTGAACCTTTATTTTAAGGAAATCAGGTTGATTTTAAAAGAAAAAAGTTTCCATTTTGAAATGCAGTCACAAGGATGGTGGTCTGCTGCCACTGCAGGTCATAATGCTTGTGAGATTAGCCAATTGTGTCCTGCCTAATGATTAATAATTAGGCAGGTCAATCTGTGACCCCCTACGATTCACTATTGTACATAGTTTGATTTGCAAAATCAGATTGGATTTGCAAAATGTTAGTGCCCAACTTGTGACCTTTTTTGTGAAGTGGATCTCTCCTTTTTTGCTTTGAGCAGAGAAAGACAATGACTCAAATATTGTATTCTTCCTCACTACCTGGAAGCGATCAATTACTACCAAAGGATAGTAAACTGTATACAGCCATCAACAACACTTTTATATCTTTCCAATATTTTTTCTTGAAAAGTATCATTCCAAGAAATGGTTACGGGCAAATGGATCGGTATGTGCAATTCTCTGAAAAGTCTGTTCTTCAACTTTTACTATCCTGGCTTTGTCCCACCTGACCTCTACCTCAAAGGAAAAATATCTGTGACATTAAAAACGCTATCTGTGAAGATCGTCATTTCTATGACAATGCTTTTATTGAAAATGCTGAGCTGCTGTCCCCATCTTCTCAAGAGTTAAGAGCACCTCCTTCAAAAAAATATAGTGTTTCAAACAAGTTTAGCCTTTTATTGATGTCCCCTTGAATTGCTGAAAGCCCTACTGCAGATCCAGCTACATATGGCTTGATTAAGCCTATTGGAGAATCTCCATTCCTATCGTGAGTACTGAGAAAGTGGCTCCCATTTGCAGAGAACATTTATCTGCTTAATTTTAGTCAGGTTGCGGTCTGGCTGGGGAAACCGAGACTTGTCTAACCAATGCAATAAATACTTGTTGGCAGAGGAAGAAATTGAAAAAAGCATCCATGGTGCCGATAACCGGCCTGTCTGCCACAAATCATAATATCAACCTTTCCATACTGCTAGGACTGAACGTTGTTTTTGGGACTTGTTATACAAATTTGTAGGGCGTGCATATCACCCAAAAGGGTTTCCTGACGCCTGAGGAGATGATCTGTACTATTGGAAGAGTCCTTTTTTTCAGTTTCTTGCAGACTTTGAGGATGGATCTCATGGCTCTCAGGTGGTAGAGGGGCTTGTTGCTGTCTTTCGGGACGATATAGTAGAAAATGTGATGCCCTTTTCTGGCTCGCCATGGGCGAAGGATGTGGGCGAGGAACAGGAAGCTAGCCAAACTGAGGTGTATGAACATGGTGTGAAAAAGGAGACAGTTGTCGAGGTAGGCTGGAGCATGGTTTTGTACAGCTTTGGAAGTGTGTGTGTCTAGATTTAAAAGACAACGCTTGTGGATTTGGATATTTGAGTGTGGTGATGTGGGTTGAGAGTCAGTTGGGCTGTGACGTGTACATAGAGGGTATTGTCATAGCCATGTCTTCTGGTGATGGGGGCTTGCGTGATGGATCATTAGGTATCTAGAGGGACCCGTTTGAAGATTTTACTGAGCCGTTTGAAGGTGTAAAAACAAGTAGATGCGACCGTGCTGACCTGGTTGGACATGGAGATTTGGCTAGCGATCATGATGTCCAAGTTTCAGGCAGCATCGTTGGGCGAATGGGCTTGGTTCTAGCTCTGTTGGCCACCAGGCTGGGGACCAAAAAGAAGTGTCTTTGATGAATAGAACCATTTTAGTATTTTCGCTGTTGAGTTTGAGGCAGTTACTGCTTCTCTAATCTGCTACAGAGAACATGCACCTGAAAAGATGATGCTTAATCTCTTGGAGCAAATGATGTTGGCAAGGGAGACCATGTAGATTTTAAACAGGGTGTGGCTTAGGGAAGACCTGATCATATTGGTGGCATCTGACAGGTAAGGGGCAAAGCTGACTGATTGGGTGCATCCACAGAGGATGGAGGTGAGCCATTCTAGCACCAGGCCATGGATTTCAGACTTGTGCAGATGTTGGTTGAGGATGATGTGGGGGGCGGTGTTGAATGCTGCAGAGGGATCTAATAGAATAAGGGCTACTGTGTCATCATGATGAGATGGATGCCGTTGGTAGCCTCATTAAGGGCTATCTTCATGCTCTGGTTTAGCCTGAAACCAGATTTGAAAGGGTATGTGAGGTGGTTTATGTGGCCAGGTGGGCATTGATAAGCTTCTCTAGGATTTTAGCTGGGTAATAAAGGAGAGAGATGGGCATTCAGTTGGTTGTGGTCAGTAAATCCACAAAGCGGTTTCTTGAGGAGTGGTACGATGGTGGTGTTTCCAGGAATCCGGGTAGGTGGTGGTGGGTATTGATACATTTAGTATTGGTGCGAGGGCTGTGCAGATAAGGTCAAGATGGTGGAGTTGTAGTACAAGCATGGGTCCGAAAGGCTACTACATGGATAGAACACATGGTGCAAGTTCCTTCTGTACTGGTGATGGCTGATCAGCAGTTTATTGCTGTACTTTGAGTTTTGAATTTTGAGAGAGGAGAGGTCTGGTTGAGGTGTGGAGTTGTTGTCGGTGGTTTTGAATTTCAAAGTAATTGGATAGTTAACTGCAGAATTCCTGTGAAGGAGTGATGGTTGTGGGCCTGGTGAAGGGAGGAAGTGAATTCTTTCATGATGGTGAAGATTTATTTGGTGGAGTTGGAGCGATTGTGAATCTGTTTGCTGAGAGCTACGTACTTGGTAATTTTGAGGCACTGGTGGTAGATCCGGAAGGCTATTTTGTAGGATTCGTAGTCTGTGTTGTTGCAGGGGGGGGGGGGGGGTGGCACCACTGTCATTCTCAGAGGTGACAAGGAGTCCACACAGGGCATGATACATGGGTTGAGGTTCTCTATCCTGTATGTTAGGTCGACATGGTTGAGGGGGATGCCAAAACTGGAGCTCAGAGATCCATATGTCCAGATTTTGTTTCAGTTGTATCGGGCAGTCAGGGTTTTGTCAGTTCTGGGCTGTTTGGGCCAGTATATGCTGATGTGAATGGGGGAGTGCCCTGTCCTCATGAGAGGGTTGGGTTGGTGAGGATGGAATCGAGGAGGTGTCCAGCCCTGTAGATGGGGTCCTTCACCTGCTTGGTGAGTCTCAAAATACTAAGGTCTTGCAGGAGAGTAGCAGGGTTGGGTTGGTCTGGTCTACTAGATGGAAGTTGAGGTTATCAAGTAGGGTGAAGGAGTTTGATAAGCGGGGGAGAGGGGCAATGGGGGCTGCAAGTGCGGAGCCAAAGTTGAATTTGGGTCTGAGTGGGGATAGTAGAGAAGAGCTCCTCATAGGGTTGGGATGAGCTATGTGTTCCAGCTAGTTGAAGGTGTTTGCCAAGGTGATGGTGCAGTTGACTTACTCATGGTCGATGATGACAAGGCTGCCTTCAGGTTTGTTGGTTCCGACTTGTCTCGTGATCTTGTACCTGGGAGGTGTGATCATTGTTTCGGGGGTAAATGCTTCATTGAGCCAGGTTTCTATGAGGAATAGGAGGTCTGGAGAAAGGTTGTACTAGAGGTTCCAGACTTCTATGGCGTGTTTAGTGAGAGAGCGGGTGTTGAGGAGCAAGGATCCAGGAAGGCTTCAGAGAATATCATTAAATGGTGTACATCATTTCTAACTGACAGAAAAAAAATGAGTGTACATTGAAACATCTGAGGCACCTGAATCCCATCTTCTTGTGGAGTTCGCCAGTGCTTTTCATTGGCGTCTCCTCTAGCATCTATTTATGGTCCACCTCAAACCTGTTTGTGAGGTAGTGATAGCTAAAAGGGGACATTTTCCTAATTATGTATTAGTTATACAGTATTTCTTTAATCAAACAAAAACTCCTACAATTTAAAACTAAAAATACACCAAGCGTCGTCCCCATCAAGCTCTTGGAACTGAATGCTTGCTAATCATGTTGAGACAAAACTCCTGATATCTGATGCAAAAAGTCTTAGTCCCGTATATCATTTGAATATATATCTTTTGAATAGGAGTGCATCCTTTCACACTGCTCGAGCTTTGAACCAGGTGAATCTGAGTTATTATTGGAGCTGTGTGGAAATGTAATCACAATGAACGACAGCTGTAACACAAGACTCCGGAAACGATTACAGCCTTCTTGCTAGAAGCTGGTGGACCGTTGTTGACCAATGATAATTGACAGAACAGTGAAAAATAGATGGAATGCTACAGGGTATTGAAAATGGAGCAGATAGGATGGTGGCAGAAGTCATGGCGGGTTTGCTGGTTATTACCAGTAATGCTTAAACCTCATTGGCAACCAAAGAAGGTGGGAGATAAAAATATTGTAGATTTGACATAACATCAGCATTGATTTTGCCTTTCCTAGATGATAACCGCAAACAAAAACAATGCTTTTACCCTTGTTGACTAAGCCAAAATCTTTTTATATAATTATCTTGGGCAAACATGACACACAGCAAATCCCTCTCACTGGTATTAATTTTTGTGCTCAAGCGTGTAATTTATAGGCCAACAACATGGCCTTGTAGCTGCGTTTTCCACGAGCTCTGCTGGCCCCGATCTGAATCCTGTAATTATCCTGACCCTCGACGCCCTTACATTACTCCAGCATTAACCGGAGGGCGACTGCAGGCGGAGGAGTGCCCGGTGTGCTCTATCAGGGTGTTTCTCCGCAGGACTCGAGACCTTTTCGGCGCGACGCTCAGTGCGCAGTCTCCTAAGATGGCGGACAGCCGCAAGTAATCCGGGTTTGCTGCCAGATCGGCGGCGATCTCACCTGGAGCTGCAGTGGTGAGCCCTATGGTGGAAAGGCTGAGGCAGCTCTGCTCGGCGACGCAACCAGTCCCCGTCCTCCATTGCAGCTGCTGGACTGGAGGCATCCTGCAGTTCCAGCGGGACTCTAGCGCAGGCGCGGTGACATCGCGGCCAACGGCGGGGACAGCGTGAGAGAGAAGTCCCCCGGTTGGCTGCGGGGAGACTCCTGAAGCCTGAACAGCCATGAACGAGGACCACGCCCAGTGACTGGAGGCCGGTAGGAGACTCTGCGACTGGTGCGTCTGTTATTTAGGTCTCTCACCCCTGCTGGAGCGTGGCCAATAAGCAGTGGGTTGGGTAAGACGATGAGCTGGAGGTCCTATAAGACTGGATTTCCCCCTTGGTGAGATAACACCAGAGACGGCGCTCGGTGACATGGCCGGGAGTGCAATCCAGTCGTGAGCCTGCCCCAAGACTGTGCATACCCAGGAGGGAATTCCCCCTTCCATTTCTCTGCCGATGCACCACTTTCTAACTGCCCTTTTCCTGGAATAGCGCTAGAGGACTGTTGAGTCGTGTCCTTTGGGTGCACGGTGCTCGGTGGGAAGGCATCAGAGACTGTCCTGCATGCTACCTGGGGCCCAGCGCGGGGGGAGGTGTAGTTGTAGCCTCCGTTGGGTTGCCTGTCATCGTTCACAAAAGAACTGAGACTGTGGCGGTGAGGAGTGGTTTGGGCCTCTGCGAACCCTGAGGACGTAGTGCCGGCGCGGGGGGACGAACCAGAATTGCCCCTGCAGAGAGCCTGGTGGGCTGGAACGTGTGTGTGTGGTCCCTCTACTTTGTGAAGGCACTGCCAACTCGTTGGTATACGCCCTAGAGGAAGTGTCCAAGGACAGATGAACGCTGGATTGCCTCTTTTCTTGCCGAGCTAGCATAAGCGGGAGAGGGTGCTCTCACGAGACCCTTGGTGGCCGGGTCGACATGGACGCTGGTATATCGAGTGCTCCGTGGTGGCCTGAGGGGAGAAGCACAGGAACCACATCACTACTGGCAGCGGTGGTCACATGTATTGGGAGAGACACACAACTGCGGCATGCCCGCAACTTGGCCAAAAATGGCAAGGGACAAGGAGACCAAAACATTGAAGCAAGGAAAATTGGACCGATTCACTGAGGTACTTTCTGCACCTGGGGGAGCAGAGGGAGGTCCGGCCCCCCTTCCTGACGCAGACGCAATACTACAGGCCATTCATGCGTCCCAGGAAAGCTTGGAAGGTAAGATGGCGGAGATAAAGACCAAGGTTAAATTTCTGCGCCAAGACTGAAAGGTCTCCGACAGAGTTACTGAGGCAGAACAACGCATCTCAGAACTGGAAGACTCCTCACGTACCACAAGTAAAGAAGTGGTGAGACTTTTGGCTACAGTGAAGGAGGTGGCCTGGAGAGTTGATGATGCTGAAAATAGGGCCCCCAGGAACAACCTGAAAGTTATAGGTATTCCGGAAAATGCAGAGTGTTCAGACCCAGGACAGTTTCTACTGACATTTCTCAAAGATGCTGTCCCAGCAGCACAATTTTCGTAAGGCTTTGTCATAGAAAGAGCACATAGGATGCCGAGTGTCTGACCGCCGCCAGAAGCTCCCCCCAGGCCTCTGATAGCTCGGTTCTTGAACTATCAAGACAGAGATCTCATACTTAGAGCGATACGAAAGAAGGGGGAGATCAAATATGAAAACTCGAGAGTGATGATGTTCCCAGGTTACTTGCGAGATGTACAAAAACTGCAAAACTTCACGCTCTTGGGATTCAGTATATGTTGCTGTTCTTAGCCAAACTCAAAGTTATCTTCCAGGACACTACGCAGTTCTTCCAGATGCCTGAGGAGGCATGGTCCTGGATTGAAGAACGGCCTCGGCTGAGGTGTGAGTCACCATCAGTTGCTGCCCTCCCCATTGACAAAAGACCGAGCCCTAGACAAGAGCGCCCTAGGGAAAGAGGCAGAGATGAGTGCTAAAACACCGGATTCCTACTGTGACTACGCCGGGTAGATCTTTAAGGCTCAGGAAACAGACAAACACCATATCGGATACGGATGATGACACTGCCCAGGACTCTGTCTCGAACCTCTCAGAAGTCAAGCGATAATGGAAACTCTGACCAGTCAGAAAGACACGAATCCATGGATGTGGACAGCGACCACCCTCTTTTGGACAGCATTCAATGCCTGGAAGCTTCAGGCCAGAGCCTTCCGGGTGAACACCCTCAAGCATTGCAGCCGCACGAAATGGGCGAAGAGGAATGATGAAATGGGACCAGACGCCCACCTAAAGACTCTGTAAGATTCCCAAGGCCAGATGGACACTTGGGACCTTTGACACGGTAACTGGAAGTACACAGTGTGTTGTTGTTATTGTATTTTGGTATAGTTGAGTAAATAAGGGAAGGGGGAGGGCAACAGACCTCTGGGTGGTTTACCCGTGCCAGTGTTGTCATATTGACGAAATTGGGGATGGTGGGGGTGCCTACAGAGTGTGGGGAGGGGGATATATGGGAATTTGTTACAGGTTTTGGGGTATGTTTAATGGGAGGAGGGGAGGTTAGTTTTTTTCAATTACTTTGCATGAATACTGAAACTGAGAAGAGATGGCAATGTCTGGGTGTTGTTCTTGGCATGGGGTGGGCATGTGACGCTTTTAATTTTGTTACACTATGGCCGTGGGTGGATACACAGTGATGACGTGGAACGTCAATGGATTAGGGAACAAAATCAAACGTGGTTTAGTATCTAAATACCTTAAAAGGCACAAACCGGATATTATACTATTACAGGAAACGCATCTTATGGGTCCACACTGCTCGTTCCTAGGTAGGGGGCACTACACCATCCTGGCACACGCGGGATTCACCCGAGGGTCGAGGGGAGTGGCAATTCTTATCAGAAAATGACCCCCTTTCCGAGTCACTCAGCGATGGGAGGACCCAGATGGCACATATGTAGCAGTCCAGGGCACCTGGAACCACACACCTTGGTTTATTAGTGTTTACGCTCCCCCACATCTCCAGCAGCGTACGCTGGATAAACTGACTGACCTCCTCTTACAGTCTGGCCCTGCTACACATATCATAGGAGGCGACTTCAATGACATGAGCGAACCGTCTTTGGACCGTACGATGATGCTACCAGGGCTGCATGAGGCCACTGCACTGGTGAGATTCCAGGCGGCCCTTGGGTTAACTGACCTTTGGAGGCATCACCATCCAACCACATGTGTATACTCATACTTTTATGGGGCTCACAGGGTTTTTTTTTGCGGCTGGATTACCTCTTGGCCCCAGCGGGCGAGATTCAACAGGTAGAGGAGTTGGTGTATTTAGCCAGGGGTATCTCAGACCGCTCATCGCTCTATTTAAGGGTGGGAGGGAGAAGGGGAGCTCACGGCACCTTAAGGAGACTGAATGCCTGGGCCCTGAAAGATGAAACGATGACCGAGGAACTCAGGGTGGATACCGAGCTTTACTTCAGGGAAAACATTGGCTCAGTGCAATCAGCTGTCACTATATGGGAAGCTTTCAAGGCGGTCTTACACGACAGAAGCCAAAATATTATTTACAGTAAGAAACAGCAGGAAAATCAGGAGATTTTGGCGATGGAACGTAGGCTGGTAGACCTCGAACATACGGGTGTCTCCACGTTGAGTGAGCATACCCTCCGTTAAATTGCCATTACGAAAAGGGAATGCCAGGCACTGGTTACCAATGAGGCACGCTTACAGTTGAACATAGGTTATATGAGACTTGAGATAGGGCGGGTAAACTGCTGGCATGGCTGGGTAGGAAGGAACAGGAATCGAGGTGGGTTATGTCCATTAGGCAACAGGGCCAGACCTACTCCACACCCCAGGATATTGCCGGGGCCTTCACCCGATACTACTCAGCACTCTATGCTGCTCAGTCAGAAACAAGTGAGGCACAAATAATCCAGTACCTTGCAGGGGTCGAAGTTGCTTGCCTCGCCCCAGATGACCGGGATAGGCTTGAGGAAGATATCACACTAGACGAGGTCACGGAGGCTATTTGTCAGATGAAAGCGGGAAAAACGCCAGGCCCTAATGGCCTTCCGGGGAAATTCTTTAAAACGCACAGTGCCATTCTGGCCCCACACTTACTTAAGATGTTTACAGCCTCTAAAGACGATGGGATACTCCCTGCAGATCTTAGAATGGCAACTGTGGTGGTGATACCCAAAGAGGGGAAACCCCCTGACGAGTGTGGGTCCTATCATCCCATCTCGTTATTAAATATAGAAACCAAGATCCTACCTACTATCCTTGGGACACGTCTTCTAACTGTTATTACCTCTCTGGTACATGGAGATCAATCCGGCTTTATGCCGAAACGAGCCACGAGATACAACCTCCGAAGAGTGACCAATTGGATGGATGCTGTTCGAGACCGGAAGGAGGTCCACCTGCTCCTTTCCCTTGACGCTGAGTAAGCGTTTGACACCATCCATTGGCCTTTTATGAGCCATGCTCTGGAAAAATTCAGATTTGGTCTGGGTTTCAGCGACTGGGTGGCCCTGTTATACACTGAGCCTGAGGCTAGGGTTAGGGTTAACAGAGCTATTTCGTGAACCTGGCCGATTCAAAGGGGGACCAGGCAGGGATGTCCTCTTACCCTCTTATTGTTTGCCCTTATCCTGGAACCTTTGGCCTGTGTCATCAGAGCCTTCCCGGGACTGGGTGGCTTTGTCGATGAATCCCGACTCCTAGACAAAGAACACATATCTCTATATGCAGACATCATTCTATTGTATGTGACGAACCCGACGGAGACGCTCCCTCAAATTCTGCAAATTTTTGAGGAGTATGAGCGACACGCTGGATATAAAATCAACTGGAGTAAATCTACCCTATACCCGGTAGGAGGGGTGGTGGAGCCCCAGGCATATCCTATTTGTTTGCGCTGGTCGACAGAGGGATTCACATATCTTGGCTTCTACATTACCACAGACGTGACCGCTAGCTTGGCTCGCAACATTAGGCGGGTCTTCACAAACTTCCAGGAGGGCGTTAAGAGATGGAGGAGACTCCCCCTAACTATTAAGGGAAGGGCCGCCATGTACAAAATGATTACACTTCCCCAGCTGCTTTATGTGTTGCAAAACACTTACACTTACACTAAAATTCCAGATGCGATGTTCAAAGGTATAGACAATGAATTACGCTTGCTACTCTGGGACGGGGCCCATCCTCGCATTACACTACAAACACTGCAGAGAAACCCATACAATGGCGGTTTGGCGCTTCCAGATATTAGGGCATATTATAGAGAATCCCACCTCATTGTAATCAATGAATGGACTCATGCACCAGGGAACCACCCGACATATTGGCTGGAAAGATTACAGTTTCGAGAACGCACACATCTCCACTATATCTATGGAGGCAAGGGATGTAGCCGATTACTATAGGTGACCCAGAGGACATTAGAGGCATGGAAAAGCGCCTAACACCAAATGAAGTGGGACCATAAAGACCCCTTTGTGGGAGGGAACTCAGATAGTTGAGGTCGGAAAGCTGAGAGGCTTTAGACAAAGGGACTTAATTGGTATTTCCAGAATAGGGGATGTTCTGGAGAATGGGGTGCTGGCCTCTTTCACCACACTCCAAGCCAGATACCAGTTCCACGACACTCCGGCATATGCATACCTCCGTCTGAAACATGCATGGGTTGCAGAGGGGTTGAATGGGGAGACACTACCGGAGTACGCCCCATTAGAGGGTAGACTCTTACAGGAGGAGATCCCAGGCAAAGCCATTTCGTTTACCTATAAAACTTTACTTGATAACATGCCGGATAAGTTGGGTCCACTCCGAGCAAAATGGGTGAGCACCACTGGTGTAATGGACGATGTAGACTGGGAGGCCACTCTCATGCATCCACGGGAAGTGGCGATTAAACTAAGGTTACGTCTCATCTAATACAAAATCCTGCACCAAACTTATTTTGAGAGAGCTGAGAACCCGGATTGTCTTAGATGCCGCATAGAATGCGGAACATTTATACATATCCTTTGGGAGTGCGACAAGATCCAGGCATACTGGGGAATGGTTGTGGGAGAGCTTAATAACATACTGGAAATCTAACTTGAGCTGGAACCAAGGTTTCACCTTCTGGGTATTCCAACAGACGTGGACATTCCGAGACGTAAACTTGTATTAGCGAATTTAGGGTTGGTGGTAGCCAAATGTGATATAGCTAAATATTGGGGGGCCCCGCAGTTACCTACACTTAATGAATGGAGGGAAAGTCTTGATCTGTATATGGTGGCGGAACAAGTGACGTATAAGGCCAGGGGCGGCCCACGGAAATTCCAGAAGTTATGGGCACCATGGGGTTAAATACTATGGTCTGGAAGTGGAGGGGGAAGAGGAGGGAGGGGGACTGCTGCCTGGAAAACCGTGGGAGGAGCCTTGAACACTGTGATATTTGTTCCCACTACTGGTAACTCCGGTCAATGTAACTGTGACCCTTTATCTTTGTGCGCCCAAGTCGTCCAAGCCCATCGGCAGATTCACCTGCAACAGGTATCACACTTCTGCAATTGCCCTATAAGACTATTGTGTAGTGACATTCATTGTGTATCGTGTATTCATGCTTTGTTTGATGTTATGCTTTATTTTCAAAACAAAATAAAAATATATATATATTTTTTTTTAAGTGTGTAATTTATATTACCACTAAAAAGGCATCAATGCCACGTGATACAGCAATTCACCACCTGCAGGGAAAAACCATCACGGAGACCCCATCATCAATTTAAAACATAACTGTGCCTCTGTGTGCATCAAGGCTCCTTAACCCAAAAGTGTGTGCACTAGGGGGGAAAAAAGCTTTTTGGCTGAAAACGCATGTCTGCGAACGTGAATTGGCACTTGTAATTTGATTTACTCGCCATTACAAGTCTGCCATACCTGTGAGTAAATCTGTTCACAAGGTGGCTCTTCCGTTTTTGAGGATGGTGATACCTGCAGAAGGTTGTGAACACACACAAGCCTATGGCCTATTGGCGATTTTCTCTCATCAAGGATGGGAGTAAATCCGATTTCAAGGTGGCAAAACAGAGGGCGCCCCAAACCGCCGTTGTGGTGTAAGGGGCAGGGAAAATATTTCCCCTCATGGAGAAGCCGAAATAAAAAAATAGTAAACAATACAAATCTAAATATGACTTGCGATAGTTCCGGTTAGATAACTGTTGTTGCATGTGAGTGCTCCTGTAAATCTTTGTGTATTGCCTATCGTCAGGTTCAAAGCCTAATTTGTATAACAAAAAAAAAAGAAATAAAAGAAAAAGCCTGGACCCAAAAAAAATTCATAGGAAACAAGTAAAGTGGCACAGACACCATCACCATATGCACTGCTAACACCCATTTAGTGTAGCTGGAGTATTTGGTAATTATTTGGTTTGACAAACATTATGACATGTTAAATCATGCGAATTTCATGAAAGAGTAATTACATTTGCTTTTAAAATATAAAAGTTGGTCACTGCCTAGCGAAGTTTGTGAGATGTGCATTACTTCAAAGTTTACATTCAAATCATGTACTCATTTAAATTTTCCTCCCTTGCATACCATTTAAAACAGCATTATCCACAAAAATATGGTGTTCCATGCTTGTGTGCTCTTACCAGTGGCTGCTGGCATCTTCCAGGTAAGAGGGGGCGGGTTGATGTGCTCACAAAATTAAATTAAAAATACTTACCTTACGACATCCTCGGCACCTGAGCTCTTCTTTCTCTGACCCCCAAAGGAACTGGAACTACCTTAACCAATCTTGGCGCTGCTGTTATGCTATGAGAGCAGCCCCAGGAATGGTGGGAGCAGCCTCACTCTGCGCTCCACAGCACCCTGGACGCCTGCAATTACTCTAACTAGCTGTCATAAGACAGCTGGATTAAAGGTTTCAAATCATGCATGTCTGGCTGCCCGTCGCAAGACGGTCGGCCAAAGAAGAATGCGCACTTTGAAATGTGCATAGCCAGTCCACCCTCCTTCCTGCTGCTGTCATTCAGCAGCGGCCCTGCCCTCTTACTGATGCTCTGTTCGGTACATGGGATGAAAATTAAGATGGTAATAAATTACCATTTTATTTTTCATCTTGGTGGCTTTGAGGGGGAATTTAATTTGGGCGACACTCCTACGCTCCAACGTAGGAGCCGCCCCTGGTCTTTACAGCCATTCGGTTAGCCAGGACCCAGCCTTAGTTACAGACCTCACTTCTCAGCTCTGCCGCATACGTCTCCCTCATCCCCAGCATGGCTGTGGTAAGTGATGAGGAACACCTCACAAAAATGGGGATCAAAGCTGTGATGAGTTTAGAATTTTACGTCTGTTTCCGGACCCTTTCATTGCAGCATCCAGTACTTCTCGCCTAGTGCTTCAATGCTATGCATCTCCCCTCCTGTATATAGCTTCTCTTGTAGGGTCCCAAATATATATTGCTATACGTCTACCTTCAGGCCTTTCCTCTGCTGCCTTCAGGCCCTCTGTCCTTTTGCACTAGGTGACAGGCGCTCACCCCACATTCCTCGAACTCCGCTCCCCTGCAAACTTCAGCCCCTCATTCCTAAACGTTGAGCTCCTCTCTCCTAGTGTATTGAGCACAGTTGTACATAGTCAACAGGTGTCTCACTGCAGGCTTGTAGGCAATGAGCTTTCTCAAGTCAAGACTAAGGTATTTTCTTTCCAGTATGTGATGGCATGCAGCTCCAAGTCACTTTCAGTCAGTGTATGTCTTATTTTTGGATTTGTATCATTGCTTGTGGACTGATAGAGTCCTACTGTCTGGTGTCGGCTCTGTACAGCTCTTGTATTTACAAGTGCCATGGGATATATGCACTTGTAATAAGGAGAAAGGATATCCTTAAGTGTTTGTGACGGAGTACCTTGTCCGCCAAATTCTAAATCAAAACTTAAGAGAGGATTCAGGTTTGTTACTCAGTTATGGTTATCTACAATAACATTTAAACCAACTAACATCACACAAGGAGAGTACTGATAAGGTGACCCTAACAAAAAGGATTGTTTCATTTCCATGAAACTTGGGTTGCGGCTCAAGCAGATGTCACCGGTACAGCACCGATCATATTCAATAATCTCTAATTTATTACTAAAAGGGCAGGCCTCAACAACCTAGCAATGTTTTAGTTCGTCATCTATGCCATTTGTGTCACAGTTTGGACTCCACGACTGATGGGTTGAAGCAACCCAGATGATTGAGCTGTATGTCGTATAGCATGCATGAACATCATCCACTACGGTTCACCGTCAGACCCCTGCCCTCACCACATCTTCAACAAAGTGAGCTCCATCATTGCACCCCAACTCTTTAAGATCATCAACAGCTCCTTTGAGGCCGCCACCTTCTTGGAGAGCTGGAAACACACCGAGATCAACGCCCTACTCAAGAAACCCAAGGCAGACCCAAAGGACCTCAAGAACTTCCAGCCCATCTCCCTGCTCCTGGTTCCGGCGAAAGTCATCGAGAAGATCATCAACAGACAACTGACCCGCTTCCTTGAAGAGAACAACACCTTGGACTCGTCCCAATCCAGTTTCCGCAGCAACCACAGCACCGAAACCACCCTAATCGCCATCACCGACGACATCAGGACCCTGCTGGACAACGACAAAACTGCAGCCCTCATCCTCCTAGACCTCTCGGCCGCCTTCGACACCGTCTGCCACCACACACTACGCACACGCCTCCACAACTCAGGGATCTACGACAAAGCCCTGGACTGGATCACCTCCTTCCTCACCGACAGAACCTAGAGAGTCCGCCTCCCTCCATTCCGATCAGAAGCTACCAAGATCACCTGTGGCGTACCCCAAGGATCATCCCTCAGCCCAACCCTTTTCAACGTCTACATTACACCGCTTGCCAACATCGACCGATCGCACAACCTCAACCACGTCTCTTACGCCGACGACACCCAGCTGATCCTCTCCCTCACCAAGGACCCCGCCACCGCCAAAACCAACTTCCACGAAGGAATGAAGGCCGTCGCCGAATGGATGAAGAACAGTCGCCTAAAACTGAACTCCGCCCCCTCCGCCTGGGACGACTCCTGGTGGCCGGCCTCTCTGGGAGCTGCGCCGACACCCACCGACCACGCACGCACTCAACCTGGGGTTCATCCTGGACTCATCCCTGTCAGTGACCCAGCAAGTCAATGCGTCTCCTCCTCCTGCTTCAACACCCTCCGCATGCTCCGCAAGATCTACAAATGGATCCCAACCGGAACCAGAAGGACTGTCACCCAGGCCCTCGTCACCAGCAGGCTGGACTACGGCAACTCCCTCTACGCAGGAACCACGTCCAAACTCCAGAAAAAACTTCAACGCATACAGAACGCCTCCGCATGTCTCGTCCTCGACATTCCCCACCACAGCCACAACACTGCCCACCAGAGAGACCTGCACTGGCTCCTCGTCAACAAGAGGATCACCTTCAAGCTCCTCACCCACAAAGCACTCCACGACACTCGACCAACATACCTCAACAAACGACTCACCTTCTACACTCTCAACCGCCAGCTTCGCCCCGCTGACCTTGCCCTTGCCACCGTTCCACAAATCCACCAAATGACCACCTTGCCACCTAGACTTGGAACACCCTCCCCATCCACCTGCGTCAGACCCAGGATCTGCTGACCTTCAGGAGACGTCTTAAGACCTGGCTGTTCGAGCAGTAGCAAACTTCCCCTCCCCCTCGTGCCTTGAGACCCTCACGGGTGAGTAGTGCGCTCTACAAATGCTTGATTGATTTGAGTTTGGATGTTAGGCACTTTTTCAGGTTCATTTTATCTATTGTATTTTCACTGAATACTGCATATGTAGTAAAGCTACTTATAACATGCTCAATTGACTTTAAGGATGTCTATTTATATATGCTACTCCTAAGCAGATAATTGTATGTTTCCCATGCCCTGACTTTAATACTGCATGTTGTTTATATCTCTGTGTGTCTTCGAGCTGAACGTATCTACTTAAAACTTCTGGCCCTAGTCTGCGCTGTACAAAACTACAAATAGATAAGTTACTAAGTACTGTTTTCGGATCCAATTCTGTATTTTCTAAAAGCAGTGGAATATCAGCAGAGAGTTAATTAAAACAATAATTAGTGCCAAAAACAGCTCTTTTATAATCTGGTACTTGTCTGTTTCTTTGAAGCTTGATAACCAAACAGGAAGGACTGCCGACGTATCTGGATAGAAATGAATACGCATTCAAGAGCAAGGTCACTAGCCACGGTGTTCACTTTTTTTTTTTACTTTACCTTCCTCTTTCTTGGAAATAACATTGCGACTAATTCAGGGCATTGTGAATCATTTGTTTAGATTCGACAAGGATCTTTTCAGCCGGCTTGAGCCCAAGGAAGAGATTAGATCATGGGAAACCTAAACAGCAGTAAAGCTGCCTGATGGGCTGGCGAGGACGCAGCGCCGGAGTCTGGGGCAGCATGGACGTGTGTCTGCTGTGCTCACCGTGGATGCACCACTGTGCACTGACAGACGTCTGCGGTAAATGCAGAGGGGTTAAAAGAGATCCGAGGCTCGATCTAACACAGCAGTGTTGCAGCCACAAACACCGGTTCACAAAATTGTAGGGTTTGCGACAGCAAAACTGGCATTTCTTATAAATGAAACTCATTTTAGAATCAGTGTACTTTTACTAACTCCTAACATGGGTTTCGGAATGGTTACCATTTGCAATTTGCAAGGTGCAGGTTGTGGACGTCGCTTCCATATTCGAATTGTTACCAAGTCGAACAGTGGTTTGCGATTAAAAGGCAAGTTGCAAACCGTTGATAAAATGCTGACTCCCACGTTGGGTTGGTAAACTATTCACAAAAGAATAGCCTTCCAATTTGGGACCCTTCACCTTGATGACTTGGGGTAAAGTTTCCGAAAGTGTCGGGGGTGAAGCATTTGACCCTTGCCAACCCTCACTATTGCTACATAGGTTGGGCCATAAAAACGAAATCGATTCCCAAACGTTGGTGCACATTTTGTCACCACCCTTTTTGCAAATTGATTTTTAGTACATCTGGCCGCAGGTCCGTACTGAATTAGGAACTGACTGCTATCGGCCTAACCTAGATACAATTCTTGTCCTTTGTGGCCCTGTGAATATTCAACTCAGTTGGGCATTTACAATGCACTTATTTGGATAGGAATGGAGAGAGATTTTTCATGCCTCTGCCAAAAAAGTGCAATGTACTTTTTAAGAGCACAGATACGACTTCTCCTCCCGTAGTAAATTAGTTAAGATTGGTCAGCTGTCACTTCCTTCATTAAGCTGATCCTGGGCTTTTCACTTCCCTATAAATGTAAAGAAAACTAGTTTCTCTGTGGTTAGTTATTACGTAAACATCTATAACTTGGGCAAAGCATACAAGTTTAGCACAACAAAGTATTTAACTTCATTACATCCTCTCCAAACCGGGCAAACTAGAAGCACACCAGACTTTAGCTCTAAAGGTATCCTAGCATGCATGTCGAAATCCCAAGAAAACCTCAGGAACGGGAAAAATGCAGTCGAGACGTGATGTCTCTTTCTCTCTCTCTCTCTCTCTCTCTCTCTCTCTCTCTCTCTCTCATACACTAGCGTTCTCTCGTTCTCTTTTCCTCTGTGTCTTTATAATTCCTATATTCAGTAGGGGTGGGCGGAATTTGCGAAATTCACTTTTCCAAATTATCGCGAAAATTTTAAAAATCTCCGCAAACACGTGGAAATATCGCAAAGATGCGGAAGTTTTTTTCCGGCCCGTTCGCGGTATTTTCTGCGTGGTCGCGGCTCGCCAACTTACCCATGCGGTTGCTCGCGGGCGCGGCCATCTTGTTTTCACTTGTCTCGCGGTGCATGATCGCGAGAAGAAAGGCGTGATCGCGCGACGAATGACATTACTGCGGGCGTGAACTGTCGCGAGACAGCGCAAATGGCTACCAGCAATTCAACATCTCGTGGAGAACGCGACCGGATCGGGAAAACTTGTCGGCGAATGCGGGGATTCAGGTAAGGCGATCGCGCGTACACGAGAATGTATTATTTTACAGCACGAGCAAGCAAAAAATTTCCGGTAAAATGCGGATTGCGGAAATTTTGACATTTTCGCACTCTCCGTGGAACGCAAAAATTTCAAATTATCGCAATTTCCGCGAGCGGAACAGAATTTTAGCCCAGGCCTAATTTTCAGTCCACTTTCCTGGTCTGTACTTGTTATATAGATTCTAATACTGTAATTGAACATGCTTCAGTGACTTAAAATCTCTTTTTTTTACAAACCGGTGTGGTTTACTCACAGAAAGTAATTTACCCTTCACTGGATACACACAATAATATTCATCTCAAAGTCAAGGATCCAGCTATTTTATATTGGTAGATCTTTTGAGAACATTTTCCACGAACAATCTACATTTTTTGCATACTTCTTTCCCCAAAAATCCCCTACATACGCCAATTATACTGTAGTTTTCTAATGCACTTTATAGACCATTTTCATCACGAGGCAATGACTCCCCTCTGCAAACACTTTTGAATCTTGTCTGAGCAGTGTTGCTCTGCTGTGATCAGTCAATAATCTGAATAACTGATGCTGTATAACAGTTCATGATTTAAAATGACAGCCTTATGAACAAAAAGGAGAATTGGCACCATGCGCCACAACTCTACACAATTGAAATAAGTTTTATAATCGGACCATTTATGAATACTACTAAACCGAGTCCTTCTCCACTTTAGACACACATCCTATCACTATTTGTTTTCACCAGTTCTACGGTGTGAGCCTAGTCCCATAGGCAATCGATGTGTTGTACAGTTTCATTGCAAACTCTGTTACATGCAAACAATATAGTAAAAAAAAAAAAACAGGGAGAAGAGAAAAATACAAAGTCAAAATAAACAGTGCAGACGAAATGAGCAAATGTAAACTCTGTAATAGAAAAAAACAACCTCATCCGCAAATAAGAAATGTCTAAATTAATACCTGTTGAAATTGATTTAGGCCAATTTTTAAAAAAATACATGTTTGCCTTTTAAAGTGTTTCATAAAAGTCTAAGATGACGTAAAATCTGGAAATACAATACATCTGGTATGCTCCCTCACATGCCGTTACTATTGCTAAAAAATGGGGCTCTAGTTACTTTGCCAGAAAAGTAGGATACCATGTGTGCTAATTACCTCAAATTATGTGGTGAGAGGCAGACTGTTAGTATGACAATAAGTAGCCCAGAAACAACGTATTCTTTTTATTCTGACTTCGTCTTTGCATATAGATGATTTGACACCAATTAATCCTAAACTGTACCCACAAGGCCTTCAAACCTTTTCTGGGAGACTGTAACTGTTCCTGAAGAATCCCACTACTCAGTAATCATGAAACAGAAGTGCAGTTAGCGTAAAAATGTTTGTTATTTAACAAAACCAAATAATTGTGCCTATTTGCACATTAAAGCCTATACCCTTGATTTAATTTGAGTCCTACTCCTTGGACCAACCACCTCCCTACTCTTTTGTCCTGGGAGTTGGCTATTGCAGGTAAGGTTCCATCAAAAGGCACTAGACCTGAGTCTTTATTGATTTACTGCTCAATGTGCCATTCCTAGACTTACAACAATTTGAAGAAGTCTTTGTAACGTTAATTTGTGGCTGGTGACATGTCTTTATAGCTCTATCCTTCCGATGTCCTCCTAAATGACTTTCAAGAAAACTATGAAGCGGTTTACCTAGGTCCTTGAAGACCAACACTAGAAAAAAGAACAAGAATAAACCTGAATCTTAGGGGGTTGCAAAACATCTTGCTCAATGAACATTAATAAGGCAGTTCACCATTTGTGAGACCCTACTATTGATTGCTATCCAAGGGATGCTGGTCCACAGAGGACAACAAACCACTACCCTTGTTACTGCACAAGTATCCTGATTTGCTGAAAGAAGAGGGCTGCTTTAAAAAAAAAAACATTTTAAAAAGCTTTAATGATTTAGCGGTGTTCCTTGGACCACTGCCTCCATCTCCATTCGCAATGTTTCCACCAGGTTTCCCAAAAGAAAAGAGTCCAGAGAGGACCACTTCCCCTTTGCAAATCAGTTACTACCCCAACTTGGGAATTGTTAACTGTTTAATGGGTTGTGACTGGAATTATGGTCAAGAACTATTGATACCTATAAATCCGATTAACAATTTGGAAGGAACGCCCAAAATATGTCCGTTCCAAATTTTGATTTGGTAACTATTTCTAAACTCGCTTTACAAGTTGGTAATACTTTGCCAACTCTAAAAATGGGTTTAGTAAATTAGAAAGAGGGATTTTGTGGACACAACTCCTGTTATTTTGTTAATCTCAGCCTTTGTAATTGCAAATTCCCTTAATGCATGTAGCCCTGTGTTTGTTTTGTTTGTTTGATTACAGAGGTAAATAAATATCAAGTCAAGCAACCTGATGAAGTGATGCATCCCAAAATGCATTTAGGCTCTCAAAGGGACAAATAGCACCGCAACTGAATTTGATATTTCAATTAGACTAACATTTCTATTTTGATATATTTTGTGTTCCACATTTTACAATCCAGGAATTTCTGCATATCTAGAGTACTTGCTAGCAAGAAGTCCAAATAATGTATCAGCCCCATCCCGTCTGACACTGAAGACCGAAATAGGCTGTCTTCTATCCATATTGCAGCAGTAGGTAGAAAAATAGGTAGGGTTATTGGACTGGGTAATCATTATCTGTCTTCGACACACATATATATGCCATCGTTGTAAATGCAACCATAGTTCTTTACATGTTCATTTATTCTTTTGTATACATCACAAGGTGATTACTGAATTCACAAACTCTGCTCCCATATCTGTTGCATGTTATTAAAACATGTTACAGATATATTAAACCATAATAAGTGCCAGCTCATCATCAAATTTACATCCTGCTTCCTGCAATATTACCAATGACGTACTGATTTTATATTAGTCTATATTCACATATTTCCAAGGGTTTGTCATTTCTTTGTTGGCCATTTTTTATTTCAGATGTTAAATATTGTTGAAGTGGGGTTCAAATATCTCTAGGTCAGGATGCTGACGGAGTAAGATAAGGGGATTTTGGAGGCCTCATTGCAGAAATGAAGTCTTACATCTGGTTAGTAACTTTGGGGAGAGGGACATTCCCCCACCTGATCACCACTTAACATTTGGTCTAAGGACTGCCAGTGCAGTAATCTTCCTAACTGAGGGGGGGACTTCTTTAATGTACCACAGCAGTGTTAGTCACGAAGAAAGAAGAACATGACTTGTGTCATTTGCTTAATTAAAGTGGAAATTCCCTTTCAATATTAAAGTATTCCCAGACCAAGTGTATAATATCTAACTCATTTCTATGAAATCTGTTACATGTCTTCAGTTGTAAGGCCGGAGACTTCCAATCTAACAAATGTGCTTTAACTTTGAATACATTTGAAGTGAATTTGCCTATAATGACTGCTCTGGGATACCTTTCCTACCTGTGTGCAGAAGAATGCACATTTTTTATCAGATATATCTGGTGTCCTAGTTCTGTTGCCCATGTCGCCCAAGTCCTACTGTGAGCAGGAGAATTAGGAGAGATCATCTCTGTATACATGCAGGGTCAAATGTTGAAGTTGCTCATATTAAATAGGTATTTGGGTGCCTAATCTGTTGGGCTCTTTGAGTATTTTGAGTATGCTGCTTTACAAGTGCCATGAATTCTGTAGTAGAAGAACATTGCCAACAGTGACTTGCCATTATCATGTCTCTTTAATTGGTCTAAAGATTCAGATTGCCACATTATCTGTGAACAAGCCACTCACACATGAGATTTCCATTTCCACCAGCTTAGTCTTTGCACTGCCTACAATTTCTGGTGGCAGCCATGCATTTATCAGAATGTTAAAGGGTGAGATGCTTACAATCTTTAAGCCTATTCCAACCAAATCTTGTTACTTTCACTAGATCCAAACCTTCCCTTTGGGTTGAGCATGGATCTTGGTAATGGTTTGGGTTCAACTGCCTCTGTATACAGTGCCAACTGTGGCAGGAGGGGTGGAACATTTTTCCAGTAATGCACAAACTTTGTATGTTATGTAAAAAAATAAAGTTTAATGTCTAGGGCAGTTAGAGAGGCATTGGGAATAGTGAGGGTTGACTAACTTTGGGCTGTTTGTCCACCCAGGGTAATTTGATCATCAGTGTTTTTAATGTATTAAAAAAAGATGCAAGTGGGGATAATTGTAGTATTAAGAAAAATCTGTTAATTACAACAGATCTATCATTTACCTGTTAGGGAAAGTGGACGCTTGACATTTTATCTACAAGTTTATATAGAATGACCCCACCGTTAATGCAAATTACCTCACCACCATTGCAATTAACTTGTATGCCCAGATCAGACAGGGTCACCTGTACATTGCAGAGGAAATTCTATGCGACATTGTTTAGTAGAATCGGTCCATGGAAATATCAGTGATTTGCTCCACATTAGGTTTAGCCCACTAATGCCACAGAATATTGCCATTTCCATGATGAATGGGAAAAAAGGATTTCAGGGTCTATTGCATTAGATATTATGTCATCTGCAAATTCAGAGATTAAGTGGTGGTCTACGAATATTATTGTTTTGTGAGAATGATGTTACCACAATGTGCCCACTAGAGGTTACGAAGGTAATAGATCTAATAGTGGAAATGACAGACATCTCTGACTAGGGCCTCTGCTTAGTTAAAATCCTTAGAGATGTTGCCATTAATTCAGACCCTTGCCATGGGTTCTGTTGATAGCAAGGATATCCATTTGAACAGTGATTCTCTTAAGCCAAGTCTTTTACCACCACTTTCATGTATCCTCACTTCCAAAGGTAGAATGCCTTCTCAGCATCTAAAAAGAAGAAACCACATTGGTGTCTGAGTGACTCTGGGTCATTGTGCAAAAGAATATGCATAGGTTTTGTGTAGTTGACCTACCCAAAATTAATCCCGCCTGCTCTGGTATTACCAGCCCTTCATGTAAATTAGAATCTGGTTAGCTCTAATTCTGGCTACATTGTTTGTATTTATGTTTAAGAGAGATTAGGGCCTGTATATGGCACATGACACAGCCGATTTATCCAGTTTTGAGAAAGGTAATTATTAGGACTTTCCTGAGTGATGGCGGTAGACATCCCCTTTACAGTGTTTCCTCAAACATCATCAATAGTTGTGGATCCAGCATATCTATGTATTCTTAATAAAAGGCCAATGTTAGAACATCCACTCGAGGGCAGGGTCCATTTTGCATTCCCTCTATTGCTATCTTAATCTCTTCTGTTGTTCTTTCAGGTTGTTTAACCAGGCCATTTCAGTCTTTCCAGGTGCTCAGAGATCTTTACTTCATCACGTGGTCTGCAGTGTATAGTCCTCCATATTATTTCCAGAATTACCTGACTATTCGAGGGGTAGCCTGAATCACTCGCCCATCACCAGCTTTAATACTAATAACATACCCCAAAGAGGCAAGATATTTCTCAAGAAAAAGTATTTCACTGCAAAATCTTTTAATTTCCTGAGTTTGGCAGGATGGTTTTAAGCAATTTGTTGTCCCTAATTGAGGCATGCCTAGTTTCTAATTGTTTAATTTATTTTACCAGTTTATGTAGGCTTGTGCAGGTGGACTTTAAAATTGGAGCAGCGTAATTTTGGCCCCACTTACCTATGTTATGTACATACATTATGCACCTATATATGACATTTATATTCAAGGTAAGTCAAGTCCAAAGTAATGTTTATTTAGACCATAGTCTTTAAACAGCCTTAAAACCCATTTGTAGATATTAAAACAATACAAATATATTCACCAGCTCCATTAAAATTAGTAACCTATGAGCAAAATGGTATCAGCACAAATATCCCACAAGGTGGTATGCTAAGAATAATAATTATATCCTGTTCAATTCAATCCTAAAACTTAATAAAAGTAATTTTTAAATTAATTTTATATTATGTAAAAAAGCAAAAATGCATATTAAATAATTTCAGCTGTTAAAATCATTAAAACACATTTAGTTACTCCCTACAAGAGACTTTTTATGGCTTTCATGTAATTTCCAAGTGCAATAGCAATCTCAAGATTAGGCATCTCTGTAAGTAACGCAACTGCCTTGGCCCGTGTCTTTATTTCATATTTTCAAAAGATTGGGCGTAGGAATAGTTTCCGCTGGGCAAAAACTGAGGCACAGTCTACTAATATGTGCAAAATATCGCTTTTTGTTCCCAACACAGATTTGCAGTTTCCATCAGGCTGAATCCTTTCTGCTTTTATTTTCTCATTTGCCCGATAAGGATTGATGCCAATTCTTAATCTTAAAATTTCGCATCTAAACCAATAGTTGGGTAATGTATCCTGATACAGATATCAAGCTTCATTCAACCATGGGGCTCTCATACACTGTACTGATTTTTTCGATATCAGATACTCCATATCTACACTTCTGGACAATTCCTGCCCTTGGGCTCTGAGTGTGTTCTTGGTAAATTCTACATACAGTGTTTGCCAGCAGATCGTCACCTTTAGGTTCTCAGCAACCATAAGCAGTTTCTTTCTTGTTTCCTTGGCCCATTTTAAGCTACTAGACTGAATCTCCTTTCTACACCAATGTGAGACCAGGGTCCTGGCGTTTTCAGAATCTTACTAAAGAAACTTGAGTCTGAATGCTCCATGCTATTGTTTCTAGCTCAATTCTAATGGCCTGGATCATTGCTGAGCTTAGTAGTGACCATAACATTTTTAGACACTTCCCTTCTTCGAGGTCCCAACCTCATTTCCCACTTAGGTAAAGGACTTCATCTCCATGCAGTGCTTGCAGGTGTATCATTGCACTATATGCTTTTAAAAATGGTCTGTGCGACATATCTCCGTATTCTCGATTTGATTTTTTTCCACCCACAGATTGATGTAAAGGCTTTTGCTTTCTGAGCTTCTACATGCGTATACCACTTTAATGCTCTATCGAACCAGACCCCGAGATATCTATACTCACTCTCAATCTCCAATTTTTTGGGGCCCAGAAACCAACTGTATCTACTGTCTCTTTTCCCGAAACATAAACTTTTTGTTCTTTCCATATTTACAATTAAAAACTTTGCCTCACAGTATTCTCTAAAAACGTTTAGTTTCCTTTGAAGGCCTAGCTCGGTCTGATCAAGAATCACCAGGTCATCTGCATACAATAAGCATGACAATTTATTGCCCTCCATTTTCAGGCTGGCGCTTCTGTCGACCTCTAGGTTTGCTGGTAAGTCTGCTAGGAATATGGCGAAGAGTAAGGGGGCCAAGACGCAGCCCTGTCTCAGGCAGATCTCAATCGCTATTTTCGGCGTCAAGGAAGCAACAGTATAACATCCCTTATTGCTCTATTGAATTTCTCTCCGCTGCCCAAAGGGTGAAGCAATGATCGACAGTGGAGTGGCCTTCCTTGAAACCCCCCTGTTCTACCGGCACAATCGAACATTGCTCCACCCAGTCCTTAAGTTCAACCAGTATTATCTTTGTGAAGACTTTTCCCCCAATGTCCAACAAGTTAATTAGTCTTTAATTTTTCGGAGATTTCATATCACCCTTCTTGTGCTCCCTTCCAATTTTTGAGGATTTTTCCTGTGTCCAGGATGACTAAAAACATATGGGAGAAAAATTCCGCCCACCAGTTCAGCTGGGGACTGTATTATAGAGGCTGGGAGATTATCTGGTCCTGCTGCCCTGGTTAGCTTTAATTTGGATATCGTATTTTTCACATTTGTTACTGAAAAATCTAATTTTAGGTCTTCTACTAACCCACTCCAGTTTTGCATCACTCCTTCTTCTGATGCCCTACAAGAGCCATACATTTCCTGCTGGTATTACTACCACGCAACCTCTTCTACCACACAATTCATAACTTCCACCGGATGTTCTGCAGCTGCACGCATCATTTTCCAAAAATGGCACATATTCTTTGTTTCCATGGAGTCCAGCAGTTTGCCCCCTGCATTTATCTTTATAGACTCTTTTCGAGCTACTGATTAGCATTTTATAATTCCTTCTCAATTTTTTAAGGTGTGTGACTTTATTTAGATCATATTTAATTGTAAGCTTACGTGCTTCTCTCCCTCTTTAACCTTTGACATTCTACCATTTTACTTGCCGTGCTGGGATTTTGTGTTGATTTATTACCTTTATTTTCACATTTTTGAGTTCAACTCGAAGACATTGCACAACCTGTTCTATTTTTTCCTCATACCATTCCAGGTTCTGCCCTTTGGCACTTCCCAAATCTAGCTTCTGTTGTAATTTTGTTAACTTTGCTATATATTCATCTGTTAGCCTTGTCAGCTGCCTGGGATACTCCACTTGTTACAAGATTACTTTATCTCGTGGGCTCTGGTTCACACCTGAACTCTCAAACAGGACGTTGTGATCACTGCCTTCCATGTGACACTCCAGAAACCCCTCAATTAAGACAAAGTTCCAGGGAGACGTGAACACATAGTCTATTGTGCAGTTTTGTTTTTCCTATTTTAAATGTTTTCTTAGCTGGACAATCTAATTCCGACCTACCATTCAGGCAAAACAGGCTCTTTGTCCCCAAGTAGTTTCCCAGGTTTACATCTTGGCTTAATGGGACACAATCTGGGAAAGTTGCTGAAACTTATGTCATAAGCCTCCAGAATTTCCGTGTACCAACTATATACCTTCTCTGGGTTTAATTTATGATTAAAATCCCCCATCATTAAAATTATATCTGTGCCATATTTTCCACATAGGGTATCTATATCATCTTTAAAAAATCCCAACTCCTCGCCATATTCTTCGGGCCCCCCCCCATTGCATATACACATTTATGAGGATTAAGTTTTCATGCTTTTTGTCTGCTATCAACAACAATAAACTGCATACAAGCAGCCATTTACATTTTACAGAGACCGCTGTCACACTCTTCACTACTTTTGTAGACAAGAGGGTCATGATCCCACCTGAAGGGCGCCCAAACCTTTTTTTCTTTGCCGGGCGATGAAGTTGGAGAAAGCCATCAATTATTGGGGTTTTGTCGCATAGGCAAGTTTCCTGTAAACATATGATTTCCGCACTTTTGACAAGCTCTGTATATTCATTGTTTGGTATAACTGCATTAACGTGCGTGGTACATTTAGCTGAAGTAATTATAAGATATAACCATTATGATTGGTATGTCCTACAGTGTTTGCAACACTGATTGCGATTCCCAATGGGGTCGCAAATTGCATTCCTCATACATATTCATGAGGCACTCACAATTTGCGACCCCATTGGGAATGGCTGGCCCTCCCAGGTATGGTGGTCTGCTGGGACTTCTTTTAAATAAAGCCGTTTTTTAAAACAAATGCACTCCTTTTTCCTTAAAGGCAAACGGGATGCATTTTAAAAAAGAAAAATTAAATATTTTCGTTTCATCCCTCGGACCACTACCTACCCTTAAAAATATATATTTAGAGCCAGTCACAAAGGGCAAGGGGACTCCAGGGGACCTTCTTTGAAAGGTGGTAAACTGCGACTGTTTTGCAACTGTAATTGCCATCGGAAAATAGTCATACATGGCATTTGGGTTCGCTATTAGGAAGGGAACGCCCCTTCCTAATAGCGAGTTGCAAATCCTATTTAGCGAGTCGCATATAATTGCAACTCGCTAAATAGGGTTTGTACATGGCCCTGTAGGATTTTGCATTCGCAAACCTGTTTGCACATGCAAAAATGGGTCGTACATCTGGCCTTAAGTCACAGACTGATGTAATCATGTCCAATATATTAACATCTACCATTGACCATTGTTTTTGTTGATTATAATAAGGTATTGTGCATCCGTTTTGATTCTCAAGTTAACTTAGCTTGACATTAATGCGTAATTGAAAATGTTTGCTTTAATGCTGCCAGTATGCTGTCTTCTCTCCTCTGCAAGGGTTTTATCATGATTCTTGTTAGCTAGTGAAAGGCTTATTGTTGTGTATTAGACTTCTGATAGTGTGGCCAGGGAGAAGAAAGATGACACACAATTGTAAAGAACCTATGATGAAAGAAGGCCTTCTGTTGGCGGTGTACGAGGAGGAAGTAACACTCAAGGTCAACAACTGGGTGCCTAATTATTTGGAGATGAGAACTCAGGGCGTTTGTCGACTCCCCTCAAATGCAGTTACTTGATTGGGTCTCAGTGATGGGAGTGAGACATGGATGTTCTTGTCAGGTTCTCACCTGTGCTTCTGCAGAAACGACAAGGAACTGATGATTTGTCCACTACTTCACCCAATCACCTATGATGCCTGACAGCGTCTAGGCACCAATGGTAACCCGGGGAAGAAGGGAAACAAAACAAGGGAAGAGGGGGAAGAGATCCCTCGACATGGTTCAATTTCCACAGGATTCAGGGTCAGAAACAAAGGTTAAAAAGAGAGAGTAAAAATATTTAGGAAACAAAAATTACCTTATTTTTCGAAATACTCTGATCGTATCTCTGCTTTACCCTAAATGTTCCCTCCTTCTGATTGGTAGAGGTGAAAAACGAAGTAGCTTGGCATATAACATAACTGTGGGAAAAGAAGGAATAATCAAAGTTATGCGATCTTACTGTCTAAGCTATTACTTAACATAAATGTGTGAAAGCAAACTGCTCACCTAAACCACTGTAGAAGAACACTTATAAATGTCTTGTGGCAACAATGTAACAACAACAAATATTCCCTTGTAGGTGAATCTTGAAACTCTGGGGGATGAGGACCCTCTATAATGCCCAGAACACCATCTTCGGGTAAGTATTGTACTGTCTGTACATCATAATAAATAACAAAGTAAATGACAGCGCTACAGGCGCTGTTACCGTAACCACGGCTTGAGGAGGCAGGTATCTGGCAGGCCATAGGAACGAAGAACTCCAGGTGTCCGGTGGGTCAGCGGGACGTTGAATTCAGGGGTCCAGCGAGCCAGTGGAACAAAAGAGTCCAGAAGTCTGGCGGGCCAGCGGGACCGAAGAGTCCAGAAGTCTGGCGGGCCAGCGGGACCGAAGAGTCCAGAAGTCCGGCGGGCCAGCGGGACCGAAGAGTCCAGAAGTCCGGCGGGCCAGCGGGACTGAAGAGTCAAGAAGTCCGGCAGGCCAGCGGGACCGAAGAGTCCAAAAGTCCGGCGAGCCAGCGGGACAAAACGCAACGAGAAACTAGAGCTCTGACGGGGGGTGAGGGACGTGACAGAAATCCGGAAGTGACGGGTGTTTCACACACAGGAACGCGAAGCGTCAGAGAAAGGGAAGGGCTGGGCTTTAAACGCGCCTGACCTGTTCTCGCGCATGCGCGCGTTCCGCCGGCGGCCATGTTTGTAGTCTGAGCCGCCGGCAATCGTGACAGTTCTGGAAACTATTGGTTGTATTATTAATTAGTGTTTCATAATTAGTTGGGCAGACTTCACACTGACTTCCAGAGGAAACAGATCTCTCTCTGCTGGGCTCATCTGAGTTTGAAGCTTCATGCGTAACACTCTTCTTATTTATCTCGAATTTCTACTGAAGTTCAACTTAATGCTGACACCTACTATGCTTCCCCTGCAGATATTTTCTTCAGAGAAGTCAGTCCCCACCTATGCTTGGATTGGAAAAGGAACATTTCTGTATGGAATTTCTAATTGTGACAGTTTGCTTCCTATGCATTGTCGCTGTTACTATTTTGTATATCATTTTTTAAAACTTAATTTACTGACACATTTTTGCCTTCAGACTATACTGTTATACCTTTTGAATTTATTCCTCTTTTGCATATATAATGGTTGGATTAATGTTCTAAGTAAACCTTTTTATTTGAATAAGTTGAGTCATGCTCTTCTTTGTGGAGTCATGTTGGTTTTCACAAATATGGAAATATATTTCTAATGTTTGCTCCCTCTCAGCGCTTCAAGTTGACTAACAACGGTCCATAGACCAATGGAGAAATATATTTGATGATTTCACTAAGAGATTGAGGTTCAGATATTTGCACTCTGTCAGGATACCATGCCGTTTGGCAATTCATATGCACAGTATGTAGGCTTTAAAGGCCTCCCCTATGGTGGCAATATCCAAGCCCAATTCTACGCTGTTTTGCAAGTAGTCAGTAATAGCTTCTCCTAGCTCTGCTTTAAATACAAGGTCAGCAATAAGGCAATCTCCAGTAATACTACCTAGAAGCCCTACTGAAAATTGCTAGTGTCATTGGGATCAGTGACTGATGCGAAAATGTGCTGGACAGATATGTGCATTCTTTAATCTATATTGTGATATCTGCAGCGGAAGCAAGAAATCTACATTAGAATGGATGTTGTGTGCAGTAGAATAGTGTGTGTATTCCCCTTATGTTTGGATCCTCAAACATCGGATACGTTTTCTTTTTTAGTTATGTGGTTGATTGCTTTTGCAGTATAAGATAGTTCTCTAGGAGCTCTGATGATCTGTCAAGTTGTGGGTGTAAGATGCAAATTAAGTGGCCTCCCCAGATCCCTGTTCTCGTGACCATGTCCCTGTGTAACTGATAGAGGTCATTGTAGAGCAGTGGATTGTCTGTAGTGGAGCTGTATACATTTACTGAGTTGAGCTCAAGCCCTATGTTTTAATTTGCACAGTGAAGTAAATATGCGCCCCTAGGATCCAGTGTGTTGCTGAATGATGGGTGTCATAGGCTCCTGAATCAAGTAAACCTCTCACACTTGTGTGGCGTGCCATGTACTCAGGCTAGTGCTTCCAAATTTAACTGATTTGGCTTTCTCAGCTAGGTGTGTTGAGTGGATCTCTTGAATTAACACTGTATCTAGTATGTCTCTGAAAGTAGGCCAAGATTTTACAGATCTATTGATGATCATTTAAACCTCTAACTTTCCATGAAATTAATTTCAGTGTGTGGTCTTTGTGTATGGATGACTGACTACTTTACTTTGGACATCATGTAGTTTTCAACTGGTTGTATATAACTGTGTCAAATGTGTTGATAGTCTGTATTTTAATAAATGGTGCCACTACTGATTGATCTACTTCTCCGTCATCAGCCCTCTCCCACACTGGCCACCACAGCTGACAGTGAGTATCGCCATATTTTCCCTGTTAGATTAATTTCCCCTGTTTCTTTATTCATCTTATGTGGGTCATGCTCAGGTGTCAAATAGACTGGTCCCTCTCCCCACTGCTTGTATACAGTGATGGCTGTAATGTCTGTTTGTAGTTCAAGCTATTTGTCCATTTACTTGCTGAATAACTGCTTTCCAGCACACCTGATATCACCATGCTTTCTGCATCCTCTTGAAGTATATATATTTTTCAGTGTGTATAATCTCTTATTTATTTTTTGCTTGCCTTCATTAAGTAATTGGTTTAGCCTATATCAGTCCTTTATGAGTATTTATTGCTTTCCATCTACTCTATATTTGGATGGACCATCACATTCTTAGTGATGATCAGTCATTAGCTTCGATGCCTACTTTAGCTCCTTTTGTAGGGCGATTTTCTGATTGGAGGTTGTTTTGAAGGGGCAGTTGGTAATAATATTGGATGCTTGTTGCATGTACAGGATAATGTGCAATTAACCTTAAAAACAAAATCTTAAGAATGCTGGGTATGGCACACTATATACAATATTAATAGTATATATCTTCTTTTTCACCTCAGTGAATGAACGACTTTCCTCCTGTACAGCTACTGTGAAATATAGAAATACTGATATTGAAGATCCAGCTTATTTGGGGTCTCATATTGCATGTGTCTGTAGAACTTGGAAAACCTATAAGCCTTTTGTTATTCTGCCTTATCCTTGCTTCAAAATCTTTGTTCTTGGATCTGACATTTTCTAGAGTTTTTTCGTACTGGTGATTTTATCATTGCGAGAAGACAGGTCATCCTCAACTTCATATATCCTTCATCCATCTGGATCAAGTCTTGAAGCATGCTTATCTACTCGTTTTACCATGGGGTCTGTTCGTAATGACAGCATGCCTCTTTTGCATTCTGTTGTTTGGTGGCTGCTCTTTAGTTCCTGTAAGATGTACTTTATGTCCTCATTTGCAGCTTCAGCCAGCTGATGGTGGTCCTTGGTTTACCTCATGGTATGTTTGTCTGTTGTACGAGAAGATCCCTTTGAACAAAAGTGAGCTTGGATTGTTTGTTGTCCACTTTCCTTCATCGTTAGACCTCGGTTTTTGCCTCACTTTTAGCTTCTTTATCAGTTTACCGGCTGAGATATCGTCTGGGACTACTGTGGGCATCATCATAGAGTTTTGTTAATCTAGTTTTCTCACTGGTTTTATTTGTTTGCAGGTATTTTGTTTCCTTTTTATGTGGGATACTGCAAGATTTCCATGTGCCAATTAGCACTGCTATCGGCAGTGTTTATTTCACAGTTGTTTTGTGGTTTTCGCTGCATATTTTATTCTGTTATTTATTTATTTAAGTGATTTGTAGAGCGCATAGCTACCCGAGGGCTTCCTAGCGCTAAGAGACTAACACTGAGAGAAAGCTAGAGGTAGGTTAATAATTCTGATTGAACTACTACATTTCAACCGACTTCCAGAATGCTGCTTCCTTTTACAGGATTTGAGATTCACGTGGCAATGAGTTCCACAACTTGGGTGCCAGGTGCGTAAAGGATCTAACTCCCCACCTGGCTCTCCTGATTCTCTTAGTTTTTATCAGTCGTTCGGAGCTGGATCTATGGCTCCTGTTTGGGACATAGAGGGTCAACAGGTTTCTGACTTTACTTGGGCCCATGTTGTGTGGAGCTGTGTGTGTCATGCAGAATGCCTTGAACTTAATTCTGTCCTCCATTGGAAGCCAGTGAAGTGCTTTGAGATGCTCCCTGGCTGATTCCTGGATTGGTACCTTACACAGCAGTCTTGCTGCTGTGTTTTGGACCACTTGAAGTCTATTATTAACATATTTTAGTGCCCCCTAGGAAGAGTGAGTTTCCGTATTACAGACGTGACGTGATCAGGGAGTGGACTACTGTATTTCTGTGCTGTATGGGAATACACTCCAGAAGTTTGCGTAGCATTCTAAGTACTCCAAAACATGAGCTGACTAGTTGGACCAACATTGTTAGATGCTTGTCGAGCCAAAAACCAAGATTTTTGATAGACGCCTTCGGAATAGGTAGACTATCTAGGCAGTTGGGCCAGATGATTAAATGCCTGGGGATTGCCTTGTTCCCGAGGACCATCAGCTCTGTTTTATCCCCATTGGATCTGGGATCTAGGGAAAGAACCAGCTAGGTGTCATCAACTTAAGATGCTCAAGTCAAGAAGTAATATAGCGGCTGAGCTTCCCTGATCCAGAATCATTTTAAGTTACTCTACCTCTGTTAATAGTGCTGATTCTGTGCTGTGCTGAGCGTGAAATCACATCCGTGTGGGGTGGAGGCATTGGTTTGTTTCCAAGAACTCTGTCAGCACTCTATTTACATGTTTTTCCAACAGCTTCACAACAAATGTCAGCATTGAAATGGGGCAACAGTTCCCTAGTTGAGTTGGGTCTAGATTGTTTTTTTTAGCAGGGGTCCTATATTCACATGCTTCCATGCCCCTGGTACTACCCCCGACTCAAGAGAGAGGTTCATGGTTTTAACTTGTGTTGGAAGCAGGATCTTTGTGACTTTTTTAAGAATATGCGGCCGGGCAGGGTCTAGTGGCGATCCTGATTTCACCTTATCCAATAATAGTTTCACATCCTCTCTAAGGATTGGGGGGAAGCTGCTAATGGTGGGCAGCAATGTGGTCTGCGCCTGATCTCTTTCCCAAGGGAATTTGGTATATGGTTCTCTGGTTTCTGCCAGTCTAGTTAATGGCCATCACCTGGCTGTATCTACATGCCGTACCTGGCCATTCATCCCTACATTTTGGGGTCATTAGTGGCTTAGGCCCCCCCCACTACTCTAACTCAAGTTTGTCTATTTCCATGTTTGCCTGACTACCACATGTTGCCAAGTTCTACACAAGCCTGCCTCAGTGTTTGGCACCTCCCGCACCCACCCCCACTATACCACCACTTCACCTTCATGAACCTCGGAGGAGTCATGGAGGTGCTTCGGATCAGATGCTGCTTCTGCAGGTGACCAGTTTCTGGCCCTTGGCTGGATTTTCCCAGCTCCACTGAGACACCAAGGGCTTCGGTGCATCAGTGTACAAGGTTCCGGAAGGATCAGTCTTTTTCTTTCACAATCTTCCCGTTACTCTTAAGTGTTAAACTGCGCATTCGGTCTTCATTCAAGACTGGATGTGTACTTTTTTAGCCCTCTTTCTGGATGGATGCTGTTGCTGTCAAACAAGCTGTCCCAGACTTCAGCCATCTTTGGGACCTGCTGGCTCTGCCCCCCATGTTTGTTTAACCATGTAATTCCACTATGTATTGTAATAATAATAGTGTAAGAGCAAATATACTCCTATTAAATGAAATGAGATTAGAGCAGCACTTTTTTCTTTGCACCTTCTGCCACATAAATGCATGAAAAGGCATGTAACACCTCATACTCTTTTGTAATATGTTTGGAAGAGACACTGTTCATTTGTATTGAGCTTACATTTTTCTTGTTATCTGTATGAAACAGTTACTCTTTCTCTCACTTTTTCAACAAATTATCTTTTTATATGTGTCTTTCTAGGTCTGGGTTTTGACTGCAAAGTGGTTAAGCAGTCCAATTGCTAACAATATATGTAGAATGGACACCACCAGGACCCCGTGCTGGTCCAGAGTAGGTTCTAACGTGGATGGACTACCTTGACGAATGTGTGACTACAGGTGTCCGTTCCCCGCAGGGATCGATTGAACTGCTTAATAGCTACGTGTAAATCTTATACATGCCGGTGTGAACTGTAAGTACGGCAACACCCCCTCACTCAGAGAACACCTTAGTGTGTGTGCTGATATCTCATGAGGCCCACTAATTTGGCCCCCACTGCACTGCTCAGTCCTGAAGAAAGCCTTTTAAATTATACTGCTAGGCTGAAACATGCAAACCTTGCTTTTGGATATTCAAGACCAAAATAGCCTTTACAATATCCACCTTTTTCCTTTTTAACTTTATCCTGGGACCTCAAGATTAAAGCTTTTCTACCTCAATGGAGGATCCCAGGGGCAATTTTATTCGGCACTTTATACTCTCCCTGTTCACAAAAATCACCTGGTCCGCTGTAATCAGGCGTCGTAGCACACCTGGTTTGCATTCGGCAGCCCAGGTGGGAACCCAGTGATGAAGCATGCCACCAACTAGGTTGGTGGGTGAGGGTTCTTTTTAAAACCTAATGGTTTTTCTTTCCCATTTCTCGTGGCACTGTGTTGCAGTTTATTGCAGTGTTCTGGATTCCCCTACTGGGTCCGGCCCTTGTGTCATTTTAATTGACTTCTGGTTACATCTCTTTCAACAATTGACCTCTTTTAGCCATTGGCGGAAATCACATTTTGACTCATCCCAGGAGAGTATTCATCTCTCTTCTAATGCTGGCTGTTTGGGTGTAACATTCAACTCCCATGCCAATGCTTGCATTAAACAGAGACTACTTTATAACTCTAGCCACGTGATCGCTGCGGTTGGCTCCCTTTCGGATGTCTTTCTCTCAGTGCTTTATTTGAAAAAATGTATGTGCCAGGGCCCTTGTCAGGTGGCCATTGCAGTTTGCACCACCTTTTACCAAGCCAGCACAGTACAAACACACCTGCTAACATCACATTCCTACAAGTGCAGCTCTTCAGAGTATTCCAGGTCCCCAAAGCTATAAGAATGACAGGTTGTTGTCATTGTTAATGTATAATGAATTAACAAACAACTGCGGTTGTGCTCATCACTAAATAAAATAAACAGCACCACACTGTTGCAGTCGTTCATAGGTGCTATGCCGGCAATAAAGTGCAGGTGCAGAGCACCGGAAACCATCGCCTCAAATTAAGCACTGCTCACTCCATTATGCTAACATGGCATGTGTTACTACATTAAGATCAAACCTATGTTTTGGCTGTGCTTGTGTACCATAGATACGGTTGCGTGTTTCGTAATTTTTAAAAAAAATAATGAGACCCGGAAATAGTTTGATTCCAGCAGGAAAGGTGAATGAGCAGACTATGATTGATTGGTCATTATCTGCCTTGAATACAGATTCTTCTCGGTATCCTTATAACTGTATATATTTTTTTGGGGCCTGAAAGTTAAGATAGACCTGGAAACTAGTATAACCAATAGTGTTGCAACATATAGGAGCCTGGGTAAACTAAGGGAACCTTGAGTTCACATGTGCCTTAAGTTGCCTTTGAATCCGTGTCTTTATGATTAAATTAATATTTTGAAATGGTAGTGACCCGAATCTCGAAGGCGGCGCTGTGTTGGGCAGACTTATCTATTTGTCTTTGAGATATGTTCATTCAGTATCTGCCTGCTTATGTACAAGACCAAAGAAAGGCCTGCAGCCTATGGCGTTACAGAATGCAGGGGTGTGGGAGAATGCAGGGGTGCGGGCAGGGCAAATGACAACACAAAGTGCGACAGAAACTCAACAAACCATACCTATTGATTTTGACATTTGTTTGTTTTGTCTGCTGCTTATTCAAAGAAACTATGAATACAAAGAAGAGATATTTTAAACACAGAAAAGCTGTCAAAAGAATATCATGCACATACAATTCATTTAAAAAGAAACATTTTGCATCAGGGCACAGAACCTTTTGTGAATGGCTGCACATGGGAATAAAAACAAGCATTGGCATAGCCAATAGGTCTCGCCTTTGGGACCTTATAAGTATTTAATTATGCAGCACAATATCATTGGTGCAACATCAACTGTTGCATGGCTAACCACGTATAAATTCACAAAGGCGAGACCTATTTGTTATGCCAATGCTTGTTGCTGCCTGCTGCTGTTAAAGTGATACTAACGAGGTGCAGGCCCTGCACAGGCAGTGTTAATATTGTAAAAACAACGAAATAAAACATTGATACAACAATCTGCTGCATTATGAGGCATAGTTTGCCTTTTCTTCCTACATAATTTGTTTCTCTCCTGCCACCCTACCACATAATTTCAGCAGACCCTTTCCATAATCACTAGCCTCAAAGGCAAGGTTCCACGTTATCATCAAGTATCTGACGAATAGCAAATAGATTTAATGAGCAATCTTAACATGCCCTGGTGCCTTTCCACACCAAATGTACAATGAAAAGAAGAGATGGTTAGAGTACCAGGCATTGTGGTGGGACTAAAACCAGATACTGAGAAGTTTATGGCCGCAAAACAAGTCACTACCTGCACTGTACAACTATGTGAAGGAGAACGGTCTCATGCCAAGGCCTGTGCAGGACGGATGCGACTCTGCAAACAGCAATAGCATCATGTGCAGGCTAGGCAGTGCCAGTTTCTACAGCACCAGTCTGCTCACTTTCGGGCTGCGTGGCTCAACAGTAAAACGGGACAGTGCAAGTGACCTGCTGCATGCCACCGGCATTACAATTTAACAGTATCTGCTATCAAGAAAAAATATTGCTGGAATCGGATAGTAAAATGTCACGACGGTTCATGTATTTGTTGCGGCAAACTTCACATAAACTGCAGGTCACACATTCCAATCCTCATAATAGCCCAGTAAGTTATGTGCCCGTTTCAACAAGTAAACACGTTAAGGAGACCTTTATTCTTTTGCAGGATTTTGTCTTACACAAAGGGAGTCCTTATGCAAGTACACATTACCTGGGGATGACAGGAATTCTGTTAAAGCTAAGCTAAACTCAGAAGACTTGCATAAACAGCCGGGACAGGCCCAGAGATTGCAAATGCCTATACACATACGCATTCTTGCAGAGCCAGGCAGGAGCTTTCTTACAAAGTCATTCGAAACGGTATTAAAGCAGAAACAAAATAGATAAATACAAACCTCTCCAGGAGACAACGAAATGGGTGAGGCAAACTTAAAATAAATAAAACAGTCGGTTCCGGGTAATATGAGAATAGAAAGCAAGGGCAGACTTGTGTCTGCTCTGCTCCCCACATCCCGGAGGAGGGTACTACAGAAGCTAAAAAGCTAACTGCCCTAGCACTCCAAGCGCTGCTGGCTCAAGTAAACTTCCACACCCGTAGCAAAACCAGTAGAACAAATGTCTTGAGCGCTTCTATGACTAATCCAGTATTAAACTCTGTGGAAATTAGCTATCACGTGGTTTGCGTGGCGTCTTTCAATGCAACAGCACCAGACTAGAGGAACCGGAGATGGTGAAGGGGCTTTTCCGGACACCAATATAAACATGTAATGGTTCAAAAGAATTTCACAAGGTATACTAGCAGACTGTGGCAAATACGTTTACTGGCCGGGCCGGGCCGCTCACCTCGGCAGCTCTGACAGGCCGAGAAGTCATGAACACCATGGAAGAGAGGGGGGATTAAACAGGCAAAAAAAATGGCCAATAGCAGTTCAGCGACTTTTAACTCCAATTAGAGATAAGACTAGAGGCAATATAGTAAGACTGGGTGGGAAGCAATGAGTTCTATGTTACAACGTAAAATGTGGCTGTGGGGATGGACCGACAGCGGTGCGACAGGTGAGGAAGCCTGTGGAAGTGTGACGCCAGAAGTGAACAACCTCCAAGGCATTGCAGTAGTCAAACCATTCTAGGCGGGCAGTAACTGAGAAGAGACTGTGAACTGTATCGACTGTGCTGAGGAAAAACAGACTCCATGTTCCTTAGTGGGAAAGTGAGGAAGGACAGCCTGAGATCTTTTCCGTCTGGGTGGCCTAGGAAAGAATCCCAGCAGACAGACTGCCGCAGTGCGATGTAGCGCTCGGTCGAATGCAGCATTGAGCGCTGGGAGCACTACGTGCCAAAATGCCTGTGTGATGCCACATGCCCAGGTCATATAAGTTACATCTCCGGCCCCATAACTGAGCAGACGTCCTCTGCAGTGTCTCATATACGAAGAATTGGCCCACGGGCAATCCACACCCCTCCACCAACTCTGCAAAGGGAAGCAAAATCTTTTCTTGGTAACAGTCCGCCGCGGTTTTGAGGCCCACATCCGCCCAATGGGCCAATTGTTCTGCAGTCATAACCTGAAGTGGTTCGCCGTGGGGCAGTCCCACTAGGGGTAGCTCTGGGGAGTATTTCGGAGTGTCAGGTATCCTTTTGATGCTACTACTCCAACATTGCAATGCCGTGGTCTGCAGTACAGATGTGTAGGGAACTTTTGTCGTGCGTAGTAGGAGTTTCACCAACAATAGACTGGGTTTCTGGCCAGCTTCTGTTAAAAAAGTTTGGTCTACATTCACACTCTCCAGCCATTGGGCCAGCCACTGTATCTGGGCCTCAAGCTAATACATCTCGAAGTCAGGAACTCCCAAACCTCCCGCATCTATAGGGCATTTCAATATCATAAGTGACACCCTATGCCTGCCATCCCCCCATACCAGGTCTCTCACTAGGGAGTCCAAGGTACGAAACCAAGCCGTGGGAAATTGCACTGGCATGTTGGCAAAATAATCCTGGCTATATTGGGGAGGCACAACGTGCCCCAAAACTGGACACTAGATCTGAGGGATCTCAGCGCTTTCCCCAAATTCCCTTCTCTCATGTCCTCCAAGGAATGGAAGATCTTGATGCTCAGATATCGGAAGGTTTCCGATGCTCAATTTATGCCGCAGGCAACTCCAGCGGGCGCACTACAGGTCCGGCCACGGGGAAAAGATAAGTCTTGTGCTTATTGACTCGTAGTCCTGACAGGTCCTCAAACATCTCCAAGTGTCGCAGAGCCGTGTCTGTCCCCATAGCCACATCACAGAGATACACTAATATATCATCGGCGTACAGGGAGATAATGTGTGTCCTTTCCCCTAGGGTCAAACCCATACCCTCTCCTCCCTGCAGAAACAACTCAGCCAGAGGTTCTATCACCAAGGTGAATAAGAGTGGTGACAGGGGGCAGCCCTGACAGATGCCTCGTGCCACATGATATTGGGAGGAAATAGTTTTACCAGTCCTGACTCTGGCCGTGGAGAAAGTATACAACAATTGCACCCAAGCCACCCACTCATCCTCCATGCCAAAATGATTCATAACCGCCAACAGATAGTCCCATCCTACAGTATCAAAGGCCTTTTCTAGGTCAATTGATAAAATAGCAGCCTGTTGAAGAGCGAGCTCTTCAGGGTGATAAAGTACAGAGTACAGGCGACTGAGGTTGTACGAGGTGTTGCCGGAGGGAATAAATCCATTTTGGTCCGGGTGGACCAGGTCCCGCATGTACGGAAGCATCCGAAACGCCAGCACTTTGCTAAGGATCTTAAAATCAGTATTTAGCATGGAGAGGGGCCTAAAATCTGTCACTTCAGCGTCCAAGCACGCCATCTTAGGAAGTGGGACCACCAACGCATTGCGCGTTGTATCTGGCACGCAACCCGCTTGAAGAGACTCCGCATAGAGTGTCACCAGCCTTGGCGCCAACTCACTCCCATATTTCTTATAGAATTCCCCCGTCAAGCCATCTGGGCAATGAGTTTTCCCATTAGCCATAGCGGCGATAGCACCCTGTACGTCCTCCAGGGTCACCAGCTCACCTAATTCCGCACTCGTTTCCTCGTCTAGTATACAAAGACCGAGCGGCTCTAAAAAAGCCTCAACAGCTGTACTGGAGGGCCCCAGGGGGGTTAGCATATAGGGTTTTTTAGTAATCAATAAACAAAGTATTGATATCACTTGGGTCATGCAGGGTCATACCATCGATCCTCCTTATACGCATAATCAAAGATCGCTGCGTTTCGGGCCGGACCAGCCAGGACAGCAAGCGATCAGCCCGTCCCTCATCTCCTAGCACACCATCCATATAAGATTTGTAATCATGGGACTTAAGCCGTTCCAATGTAGAGGCATATTGACTAGAGACCCCTGCAGGTCTGTTTTTTTTCTCAGTGACAGTAAGTTTGAATGGTGGAACCACTTCATTAAAATTAAGCCTAAACATGCACTAAGGGGGCCACCCTCTAACATGGCCCACTGTGTGCGCCTAGGGCAGCCACATGTCTGAATTTTGGCCTGTCAACTGGACACTTTTAACTGGTATGAGAAGTACTGTTAAATAGTTCCAAAAGTGTTTACAACACATTATAAGCAACTGCACCTTTCACAAGTTATACCCACCAGTCACAGGGCATGTTTAGACTTGATTTTAATGAAGTGTTTCCACCATTCAAACTTACTGTCACTGAGAAAAAAAAACAGACATGCAGGGGTCTCTAGTTAATGCAAGCAGATAAAGTTTTCTTTCAGTTCTCATTGATCCTACACAAAGCTCTCTAAGGGTATTCTTTTTCTCTGGGAACATGCTCTGCAATGCATTGTAAGTAACAGCACAAATTTACAAAGTACTTTTTAATGTTATGAATATGAGACAATTAGTGTTCATTCTAGCCATGGCTTGAGTATTTCACAGTCTTCGCAAAGTAGGGGTAGTGCCTACATTTTTATACTACTATAAAAACGACCACCCCTCAACTGGATTGACCCTCTACTAGTATTTACTTTCGATTTTATAAGTGCACTTTCCATTCTGCTTTATTTTCTACATGTGATAATTGAATTTCAATAAATGGGTCACACTTTTTATTCTGACTTTCCCAGCAACACAAATACTCGGGCCCTGGCCGGGGAAGGCAAAGGCAAAGCCGGATCCAATGGAGGCCCGAGACAAAAGCCGCCCAAGAGGCGCGCACGGGTCTGTGCGTCGCATTCCTGGAGATTATCCAACTCCCGTATTTCCCCCTCCTGTTCTAGCATTTCGCGATGCAGCTCCCTACGCACACCCACAGTTTCCTCGTTGCAATGTCCCCACACGACCACCTTAAACGCTTCCCACTCTATCAAAGCAGTTGAGGCAGAGTGCTCATTATCAAATAAGTAATCACAGATTAAGGATTGAAGAGCGTCAACAAAGGGAGCATCCTCAAGGGACCCTGGAGTGAGGCGCCATGTTGGTATTGGGGGTCTGTCCCCATGTGGGCCGAACGTCAACAACAATGGACTATGATCAGACAAGGTGCGCCCCTGATATTATGTATATGTGATGGAGTCACTAGAGTTGGGGGATCACCAAAAGGCATCTAAGCGTGTGTGAAGTTGGTGCATGGGGAATAGAAGGAGTATTCTCGCATGTCTCCGTGTTGTATCCTCCAGACATCATTCAGCCCCCAAGGGGATATCCAATCACACAGACCAGCCACCACTCTGCAGGTCTGTGCTTTGGGCAGAGGGGAATGTGATCGATCCAGGTTCACATCGATTACCCCATTGAAATCCCCACCTATTAGTACTGGGCCTACAATCATGTCTGCCATACGAGTCAAGATGTCAGCCATATAGGCCAATTGGTCCTGACTGGGGGCATATACACAGCCCAAAGTAACCTCCCTTCAATACAGTCTCCCCAATAGAAAGACATACCTGCCCTCTTTATCTAGAACAGGATGTATAAGTTCAAAAGGCACTCCTGCTCTAATCCAAATTAAGGCCCCTCGGGCATAGGCCGAGAAGGATATGGCATACACCTGCCCCCTCCATCATCTACGTAACCTCTCCACCTCCTTTTGAAGCTAATGAGTTTCCTGCAGGAAGCCTACCTACTAAGACATGGACCCCAACCACCTAATATTCCACGTAAGAAATTTCAGCGTCTGGAGTTGTGTAGCCATTACCAATTAAGTGTCCCCCCTCCCCCCACCGGGCTCCACACCCACCGGCCAGGAATTTAACACAGCACCCACATATTAGACAAGACCGGTCCTATGCAAAAAATAAACCAAAGCAAAACGAGTTAAGGGCAATGAGAAAAACAGATCCCAACATGGACCAACTCCCCAACCCTAGAGCAGCATGGGAACGGCCACCCACCCAAACCCTCTGCATCTGATCTAGTCGGTGGAGGCCCAAACCACCTATGGTATGGTCCTTCAAGGGCGGGTCATGACCTAGGCAAAAGTCTCAAGCATTTGGATAGTATACCAGGGAGACGTGCCGAGCACCGACTGTCTCTGTAATCAAACCTGGACCGTATTACCTTATTGTTCTTGTGCGGCCCACCACCTCCCGAAGCCCAAACTCCACAAGCAGGTCCACTCCACTTGGCATTCCTCTCTATGTGATCTCATCTCCTGATTGCAACTGTTGGCATTAGAGGAGTCTGTGTCCGATCCCCCCCTGTGCCCCTCGTCGAGCGCGAGCCCACCTAAGACTGTTACTTGTCATCCTGCTTCATCTCTGCCACTGCCTGTATTGCCACCACTCGTTCGCGCTCCGTTTGCGAAGGGCTCCGCTTCTTTGGGGCGCTCCGCTGCAGTCTTCTCCTGGATCTTTTTCCAGTTCGCCAGATCTGGCAAGGTGGCACCTGCTCTTGTGTCGTCTCAGGTTTCCCAGTCTTGTACTCCTCCAACCAGTCTCAGGCCGCCAAGGCAGTATCAAAAAAGTGCGTCTTGCCATCATCGATAATGTGTACCCAAGCAGGAAAGATAAGAGAGTACTGGAGACCCTCCACTCTCAATGCCCTCTTGACCTCTAGAAATGACGCTCGATTCCGTTGTACCTCAAGGGTATAGTCCAGAAATATTGAGACCTTGCTGTTGTTCACCTCAAATGGACCATTGGAGCGAGATCTCTGGAGTAGGATGTCCCTGTCCCTGTAATGCAGCAATTTGGCCACCAATGGTCTTGGGGGGCGGCCCAGCGCCGGCGGCCTCACCAGGACCCGATGTGCTCTCTCCGGAGTGTAGAATTGTGTTAATACCTCCGGAGCTACAACTGTGCGCAGCCAGGGCTCCAGGTAGGACATTATGTCCCCGCTTTCAACTCCCTCCGCGAGACCCAGGACGCAAATGTTATTCCTCCGGTTGCGCCCTTCACTGTCCTCTGCTCTACACTCCAGTAATTTAACCCTGTCGGTGAGGTCTGCCATTTGCTTAATTGCTGCCTGGTGTGCCGGGGACAGTTCCCCAAGGGACGATTCCACCACCTTCACCCTGTCACTGAGTTCCTGATGTTCAGCACGCAAGAGGCCCAGTCCCACAGACACTGGAGAAGTGTGGCTCAATGGTTGGAGCGGCAGACCCTGATGCAGAGGTCTGGCCCGGGACCAGGGTTCAATTCCCCGCCTCGGCGGGTCTTGGGCTCAAAATTCAATGGACCTGATAATTCTCGCCTCGGTGCCTATTCCAATCATGGAGTCCCACTCTGCAACTCTGGGCAATAGCTTGCTTAATCTCCACAACGGCCCCCACAACGCTAAAGGATGCCTGGCCTCCACCTTGGGGGTGCCCAGGAGTGGACGCCTTACAGGGAAAGCCCGGATGGGTTCCACAGCGGTATTCGTACAAGCGCCTTGAGACCCTTGCGGGTGAGTAGTGCGCTATACAAGTATCAATTTACATTTACATTTACATTTACAATTTACATTTACTGTGCTGATATCTTGGTGCAGTGTCCAAAATTGCCTCCAGGATTTTCACCAACTGCTGCTGCACAAGGTCTTCTATTCCATGCGTCTTCGGGGCGTTTCGAGTCGGCCCCCTCTGGCCTTCTGCCAGCTCCGGGGCTAACTCCTGGGTTTTCGCTATGGGTTTACCCATGACTGTGCCACAAGGTCATCCGCGCCCTAGTGCGGCCCAAAAGGCTCCTCAGTCCAAACACCACAAAGCCAGGCACTGTAGGAACAGCAGGCAGGGTCCCCGGACATGCAATCCCTAACTTCTGTAGGGCGCAGTGGTTTCATCTCACGTGAAACGCACTCCTCAGCATCAGTCAGGGCCCAAGCCACTATTCCCCAGCGAGAATCTGCAGTGCGTCTGAGGGTCGCCTTAGCGCCATGAACCATGCAGCCACCGGCTCCATGGTTAACCTCCAATCATCATCCGGGGGCATGTAGGTATTTTCCGTCATCACTGGATCCACAAGTCTAGAGGGGAGCCACACAGCAGGCCTCAAACATCTGCGCCAGATCCCTCAGGGTCCAGTCAGAGATCTAGTTTTCCACAGCCGGGCAATGTTCCACAGTAGGGGTCTGGGCCAGGGGCCTCCAAGAGCATTAAGCCCACGTAACTCGGGCCGTGTCCAGCCACACGTTAGTGCACACCTCAAAACACCAGGGCACACCAGCCCCTCAATAGCCCACGATCAGACTCCGACACAGCCAGCCAGTTCAGTACCAAGAAGGAAAGGGTAAGACCAGGCCCAGCACACCTCTCACAGTCCCTCACCGTCCACCAGCGCCAGCCGTGATAGCAGAGGGACACAGAAGGGTGTGAAAGTCTGCACCGTGATCAGCTACTCACTGCAGGTAGGGCGCCAGGGAAGCCCCGCTCTGTTCACCAAGGAGGCTGTCCCACGGGTCCCCCAGCCGCCAACCCGCAATCTGTCCCCAGGGGGTAGTTCTCGGGCAGCTCGCAGCTCCGGGTACTGTTCCGCCAGCCGCCTGTGTCACCTCAAGCCACACCCGGTCCCTTTTGGTGTACAGAACATGTCACAGAGTTCGCATCCGTGCCACAATGGCCCCAACAACGCTAGGATGCCTGGCCTCACCTTGGGGGTGCCCAGGAGTGGACGCTTCACAGGGAAAGGCCAGGAAGGGTTCCTCAGCTGTATTCGTACAAGCGCCGAGATGCTTCCGGGTAGTCGTGCGCTATACAAGTACCTCTACATCTACAACATCTACATCTACACCAATCTGACCTGGAGCAGCGTGTCTCCTCCAGGATGTAGGGCTCGCAGGTGCCGTGACCCAGCCTCGGTGCAGCCCCCTCGCGTCGGCCACCCGTCGTCCTCTCAGTTCCTGTCCTACAGCTACGCATGTCTTGGGAGCATCACCAAGGCCCGGCCCCGCAGGTGTAGGAATGTCATCTTCGGGGGCAGCAAAGACACCAGGAACACTCCAGTCTCAGGAAACAGCGTTTTTCCCCTAATAATTAGACGGTCGGTGCAGAGCTACTTGCTCACGCGTTTGCCATTATTGGCTGCCAAGCCACGCCCCCAATAAGTACAGGTTTACTAAAAGCCTGACCTGAAGGCCCAGTCTGGCCTATACCAGAGTGCTGATGCTGCTGAGAGCGCGGTTCCATACAGGAACGGGCCAACTTCATTTTAATTCGGCGGCTCTACGAGCAAAAACAACCACGGTGGGCGCTGGTGCTTTCATTCAGACGTGAGAGTCAGAAGGTAGTTACACAGGTGATGCGTGATAGGGTTTTCTTGGGTTTGGGTTCCAGGAGTATCTCCCTGTGAGAGTACCACGCTCTCTTCATGGATCTTTTGACAAGGCGTCTCGGGTATCCTCTGTAGAGTAATTTGTCATATAGGATATTGGCCTCTTTAAAGTAGTCATCTTTGAGTTTACAATTCCTTCTGATTCGAAGGAATTGTCCAAAGGGGAGTCCATCTCTGCGCCTTGGGAATTCTCCTCCCCTTCGTGCCCTTGCCAACACGGACGCACTCCTGAATTTTGAGCTCCTCGACCATCTGTGCAGGTCTTGGATTCTATCACTACGGTCTCGCGTAGTAAGTTCATTTTCCTTCGTGAGTTTTTATGATTTGTGCCCATCACTTTCCTTTTCTGGACACCCGATCACGTTCCCTGCATTGAGCTGCTCATGACCACAGTGATTCCTAACCAGGGGTCTTCACTCCAGTGTCGATGCTTACCATGCGCCTTGTACTCATTTTTTCACTCTACTAGTCCCCTCCTCAAGCGCCCCCAGCAATTCTCTTGCCTTTCTTACTACCAGCTGCACTCACTTTCACGTCTGGTATTGGACACACCAATACTTCATGAACTAGTAACGGCGGCACCACCATCCTTCCTTGTACAAATTAACTGTTCCAATTGGCATTCACTCGACTAACTCAATATCACATTAACTGCCTTGATGTTGCCTCCTCCTTACACGCCTTCATTGCGCTATTATCAACACGCACCACCTTGATGTTAATTAATGCATATTTAGGACACATCAGTATTTAACCTTTTTTCCCCCAATTTAGATCTTACGTGCTCGCACCTTGTCCTGATGATGATCTTGACTCACTAAGATCGAAACGACGTCGACCTCAATTTCAAAGTTCCCTTTAAATTACTTAAACCAATTGGGTTCCTTTGATCTGCTTGTCAATGCGATGAAATGTTTTTATTGTCACTAAGCACTTCACTTCACGCACCCTCACTTTTGTATGTGTGAGCACTGTATATACAATATACACTTTCGCAAAATGAAAAAATGGTAGGAATGGAAGCGACTCCATTTTATGATGTTGAATAAGATGTGATGCCTTCCTCTACTCTCTTGTGTCCTTGCATACGTTTTCTAATTGAGTTCTACATATCACCAATACCATTGAATTGTTTTCTTAAATCAATAACTGTAGCTCCGCTACATGAGGATCTCTGACCTCACCAGACCATTGTCCTTTTGAACTGATAGCCATGGTAGCTGGTTGTGGAAGTTGTCATCAAACAAGTGTGCTGCGTTCCAAATGTTTGAAAACAATGGGTTAGAGAACAAAAAGGCTATAATGTATTAACCCCTTGTATGCCCATGACGAGCTGGACTCGTCATGGAGCACAGTCGCGCTGTGCCCATGACGAGTCCAGCTCGTCATGAGGCATACCCTAGGGAATCCCTCTGGTGCCCGCACCAGAGGGATTCCCTTTCTGCCAAAATAGCCTCGGGAGCTGGCGAAGAGCTTCCCCGGCTCCCGAGGCCCCCCCCCACTTTCACTGTAATGACGATCGGCGCGCACATCGCTCCGACGTCATTACAGTGAAAGTGAAACTGAAATGAGCCGAGGCTCATTTCAGTTTCACTTTCTACGTGCTCAGGGGGCTATCTCAGCCCCCTGAGCACGTAGAAAGACGGGAGAGGTATCGTTGGAAAGGGGAGAATCTCCCCTTTCCAATGGTATCCCTCCCCAGTGGATCCCTGCTTGGAGATCGCAACAGGAGGGCGATCCCCAAGCAGGGATCCACCCACTAGACACCAGGGAGGGGGGAGCGGCCCCTTGGGCAAGGGCCTTTGCTCCCCCCATGTAAAGTTGGTGCAATTTAGTCTTTTTGCCCCCCTGGGGGGCAGATGGGGGCATTAGCCCCCAAACTGCCCCCGGGGGGGCAAAAAGCCCACTAGACCCCAGGGAATTTTTTTATCCATAAAAATAGGGGTGGTGGCTACCCCTCAATTACTACAGTCTTTCTGCCCCCCCCCCCAGGGGGCAGATGGGGCATTGGCCCCCAATCTGCCCCCCCGGAGCTGCCCCCCCGGAGGGGCAAAAAGACCACTAGACACCAGGGAATTGTAAAAAAATAAAATAGGGGTGGGGGCTGCCCAAAACGGTCAGGCCAATGCCCCCACCCCACCCCCCAATTATCACAGTCTTTCTGCCCCCCCCGGGGGGCAGATGGGGCATTGGCCCCTAATCTGCCCCTTCGGGGGGGCAGAAAGCCTACTATACACCAGGGATTTGTTTTCTGTTTTTTTTTAGGGTGGGGGCTGCCAGAAACGGGCCCCCCCCGGGCGGCAGATGGGGCATTGGCCCCTAATCTGCCCCTTCGGGGGGGGGGGGCAGAAAGCCCACTAAACACCAGGGTTTTATTTTGCACAATTGTTTTTAGGGTGTGGGCTGCCCGAAACGGGCCCGCCAATGCCCCCACCCCCCCGCCACAAAAATAACAGTCTTTCTGCCCCCCAGGAGCCAGATAGGAGCTGTAGCCCCCAATCTGGCCCCCCCAGGGGCACAGAGTGCCCACTAGCAACCATGGATTTTTTTGTTTTATTAGTGTAGGGGTAGGGGCTCCCCAAAATGGGCATGACAATACCCCACCCAACCCCCAGAGAAATTCCAGTCTTTCTGCCCCCCCGGGAGGGCAGATGGTGGCAGTGGCCCCAGATGTGCCCCCTGGGGAGGCAGAAAGCCAAGTAGGCGCCAGCGAGTATGCAGGCTTTTTTTATGCGTGGGGGTGGGGGCTGCCCAAAATGGTCATACCAATGCCCCCACCCCCACAAAAAATAGCCACAGTCTTTCTGCCCCTTTAGGGGCATATCGGGATGAAACCCCCTTCCCCGATTCCCCCTTAGGGCGGCATAAAGCCCACTGGGCTCAGATTTTTTTTTTAGCAATGTGCATACCTGTGGATTTTGGGCCCTAGTGCAATTGGCACGTAGGCAAACCTAGCAAACCTGTACATTCTTTAAAACTAGACACCGAGGGGAATCGTGGATGGGGTGACTTCACTGGCTCTCACCAGGTTCTGTTACCCAGAATCCATTGCAAACCTAAAAATGTGTTCAAAATAACACATTTTTCTCACATTTCTTTGTCGGAAAGTTCTGGAATCTGCGTGGGTCCACAAAATTCCACCCACCCTGCGTTCCCCAAAGTCTTCAGAGAAAAATGGTACCTCACTTGCGTGGGTAGGCCTAGTGCCCGCGTCAGGCAAGGGCCCAAAACCTATTGAGGAGACATCAAAATGACCTATCACAAAACAACATGGTTTTGCAAAGGGGGTCCTATGGGTTTTTGGCCCCGGACTTGCCGGTCACCTAGGGAAACCTACCAAACCCACACATTTCTGAAAACTAGACACCCGGGGGATTTTAGGGAGGGATGGCTTGGGTGGATCCCCCAACGTTTCCTTACCCAGAATGCCCTGCAAACCTCAAATTTAGCTGAAAAAATCACCTTTTTCACACATTTTTGTGTAGGAAAGTTGAGGCATCACCGGGCTGACACAAATTTCCTACCACCCAGCGTTCCCCCGGGTCTCCCGATAAAAACGGTGCCTCACTCGTGTGGGAGGCCCAAGTACTCGCGACAGGCAAGGGCCCAAAACGTATTGAGGCGACATGAAAATTGCCTACCTCCAAACGACCTGGGTTTGCAAGGGGGGTCACCTGGGTTTTTGGCCCGGTGCTCGGCGGCCACCTAGGGGAACCTACCAAACCCACACATTTCTGAAATCTAGACACCCGGGGGATTCCAGGGAGGTATGGCTTGCGTGGATCCCCCAACGTTTCCTTACCCAGAATTCCCTGCAAACCTCAAATTTAGCTGAAAAAATCACCTTTTTCACACATTTTTGTGTGGGAAAGTTGAGGCATCACCGGGCTGACACAAATTTACTACCACCCAGCGTTCCCCCGGGTCTCCCGATAAAAACGGTGCCTCACTCGTGTGGGAGGCCCAAGTACCCGCGACAGGCAAGGGTCCAAAACGCAGTGCGCCTCAACAGGCAAGGGTCCTAAACGTAGTGCGCCTCACTAAGTTTTGGGGCCTTGCCTGTCGCGGGTACTTGGGCTTCCCACACGAGTGAGGCACCGTTTTTACCGAGAGACCCGGGGGGACGCTGGGTGGTGGGAAATTTGAGTGAGCCCGCTGATGCCACAACTTTCCCACACAAAAATGTGTGAAAAATGTGATTTTTTTCAGCTAAAATTGAGGTTTGCAGGGGATTCTGGGTAAGGAAACGTTGGGGGATTCACGCAAGCCATGCCTCCCTGGAAGCACACGGGTGTCTAGTTTTAAAAAATTTATAGGTTTGCTAGGTTTCCCAAGGTGCCCGCAGAGCTAGGGTTCAAAAACTACAGCTAGACATTTTGCCAAAAAAGGGTCATATTTCACTGCGAAATGGAGGTGTGACCACATTGCATTTTGCGCCGTTTCCTGTTGAGGGCACTAGGCCGACCCACACAAGTGAGGTACCGTTTTTCTCGTAAGACTTTGGGGAGCGCGGGGTGTGTGGAAATTTGTGGATCCACGCAGATTCCGGAACTTTCCACCACAGAAATGTGGGGAAAATGTGTTTATTTTGACAATTGTTTAGGTTTGCAAGGGATTCTGGGTAACAGACCCTGCTGGGAGGCAGTCAAGTCACCCCATCCTGGATTCCCCTGGGTGTCTAGTTTTCAAAAATGTATAGGTTTGCTAGGTTTCCCAAGGTGCCCGCAGAGCTAGGGTTCAAAAACTAGAGCTAGGCACTTTGCCAAAAAAGGGTAAATTTTCACTGCGATATTGAGTTGTGACCACGTTGCGTTTTGCGCCGTTTCCTGTCGCGGGCACTATGCCTACCCACACAAGTGAGGTACCATTTTTATCGGGAGACTTAGGGTAATTCAGATTTGTAAAGGAACTGTTATTATCTATTGACTTTCAATGCATTTCTGCCTTCCAAATGAAAGATATTGTGTAAAAAAGAAGTAATTCTAAAAAATGACTGATAATTCTCATGCTAGTATGAGTATTCCCAATTTCAGAAATGTGCAAATAACTACTGTTTCTAAAATCTATATTTTGTTCCCATTTCAGAAATACATAGGTGTCTTTCATACCGATTTTTCCATGTACACATTTTTACAGAATAATTACTATATACCCGGTACATAATAAAAAACCATTGCAAGTTTCTGCTCAGTTTTTGGCTCTGGGTTCGTCGGGTTCTTGGTGAACCTACAAGTCCTATATATCCCCACAACCAGTAATGTCCAGCGGATGTAGTGGTATATTGCTTTCAAAGAGCTGTCATAATTAGAAGAAGTTACAGGTGAAAACGTTGACACAAAAGGCTGTTTTTTTCAACTAATTTTCAATTTATCCTATATTTAACTGTTAGTTTCTATAAAAAACGTTGAAGGATCTACACAAATGACCCCTTGCTGAATTCAGAATTTTGTCTTCTTCTCGAAAATGTATAGCTTTCCAGGATCCATTATTGCTTTTGTACCCATTTCTGCCATTAACTGGAAGGAGGTCAAAAGCACAAAAAATAGCAAAATTAGGCTATCTCCCAGAAAAATGCCAAAACTGTGTAAAAAATGTTGGGTTTCTGACAAAAGTCTGGTATCCCCGAAAATCTGGGAAAATGGTGATTTCAACCCCACAAACCCTTTTTTGATAACATTTGCAGAGAAAAACCCAGATGCTTTCATTTGCAGCCCGTTTTTCCAATTTTTCTGAAAATAAACAACATTTTGCTGCATTTTGGCTCATTTCTGTGACCCCTCTAGGAGAATCCACAAACCCTGAGTACCTTTAGAATCCCCATGATGTTGGAAGAAAATGACGCAAATTTGGCAGGGATACCTTATGTGGTCAAAAAGTTACAGGGGCCTCAGCGCGCACTACCCCAAATAGCCAAAAAAGGGTGTGGCACAGGAGGGGAAAAGGCCTGGCAGCGAAGGGGTTAAAGATCAGTTGTCATTTCCATTAGACAAGAAAAGGCAGGTATATGTACATATTGTTCCCCCCCCTTCCCACCCACTTGTCTGCGCCATGGTACACATTAGCAGAAGTTGGCAATTGCACGACTTGCGCTGGGAAAGGACATCAGCATGGCGACACAGCAGATAAATATCGCAGTCAGAAAGCGATGGACTTGTATGTAATATGGACATGTAATGAAGCAGAATTCGGGGGGGGGGGGCAGGCGTGATGCTATAAGCGTTACATTGGCCACACACTGGCAGAAAGGTACAGTGCCAGGAACCCACAAATAGAGTGGATTTAAAAAGGTGGGTTGCATACGTCTTCCATTCCAAAAAAATTGTGCGCTGTGACTCCAATAAGGTGGAGAAAGAAGGGCCCGGAGCACAAATGCAGACAATTACTAGACCACAGCGTGCATTCACATTTGGAAGGAGCAAGCAAATTTCCCACTGCTGGTGCGGCACACAGTTATCAGTTTGAACTCCCATATTTGAGAATAACCATGTACAGGGGTAAACAAGGGCTTAGTCAACCCTAAATGTAAGGCACATATTGCACGCAGTGCACAATGGAGTAAATCAGACATAACTATGGCTACGAAGAGCAGTAGTTTTGCATTCCCTATTGGGTATGAATTCTTGCCAGCGTGGTACTCCTGTACGGGAGGAGGACAGCTGGCAGAGATACAGGTATGGGGTGGGTCACAAATATTAACATGTTAACAAATACCCTGTTGGCCTGGGTGGGGCAAACTCCAATATCTTTTCAGGCGTATTCTGAAATCAGTGACTGGGCGGTGATGGGTTACTGCACGACCCAGCAACACCTAACAAGCAGGTCCTTATTGGCACAGAGGGCACCATAGGGATTTCATTCTAAACTGGGGTTAAAGTAGAGAACAGTGGTTCTCAATCTCGGGGTAGCCATCAAATGAATATACCTATGGATGGGTAAATAAAGGTGTGGTAAAACAGAAGAATAGTTCCCAATTTAAGTGGAGGCCATCAAACTTGCCCACGTAAGGGTAAATAAGCCATGCACAAGCCCTGCTAGCAGGGGGGCTTGGTTCAACTCTAATTCAAAATAAAATAAGAAAAGCATGGTCCCTTTAGGGCATACACCACGAGGTTTCAGGGCCGGGGAACACCTGCAGAGGTAGCTGGAAACTGCCCAGCTAGAAGGACTGGTAACCTGTCAGAGGCAGATGGGGATTGTCCAGCTAGGACTGGTAACCGCACGTTGCAGGAGGTTGTGGAGCCTGCCATGGTGGGGGGGCCCCAGATATGACGGTGGCCACATCCAGGGCTTTGGCAGAGTTACAGGGCGATCCGGAGTCTGATTGGTATGAGGGGTACCCTTTCAGGAGCACAATAGGGGTGCATTATGCCAAAATCCCTGAAGTTTTTATGGCAGGACCCTGGTTAAAAACGACGGCGCCCTGCTAGTCCTCCGGGTGGTTGTAAGCCTGAGCAACTGGGGGCTTCCCTGGATACACTCCGCCCCTTAAAAGGCATGAGTAAAATTGATGGACTAGGGGTCCATGGTATGTAAGGGGGATAACCCCCACATAAATGGTAGCACCCATTGGGATGGCCACGGTGCAGTTTGGCTCATCAGGTGGGCAGGGCAACTTAGGTTAGTCACTGCTGCCTGCCCTTGGATCGCCCCTAAGTTAACCCACCAAGTTGGCATACTCCTTGTATGTAATAAACCTGCAGCAAACTGTTTTCCCAACAAAACTTGTGTGGACTTTTTATTTTTGCGCAGCGCGACAATTTGCTAAACGGGGAATTGCCGATATCGGCACTAAGGGTGTTTAATGATGACCTTGCTTGAATCTGACAAAATGCGAGTAAACTAACTGTCCTTTATCATGATACTTTTCGGAAGGCTGGTCTCCTAAGTGGTGGAGCTGGTGATTGTAGTATCAGATGAGCCTTGTTTGGTTTTTGACTAAAAACCTAAAGTAGTAATTCATTTACTCCAGTAGATAAAACTGCAGTTTTTTTGACAAGCACCAAAACACAAACCATATAAAGATATGTCCAGCGTTTGGATTTGTCACTGAATACTGACGAAATGGAAGTAAAACACTGCTCTGAACTACATTTCCCATTATTCATTAGGCAGCAGTGGTGCAGACATGGCGCGTGCACAACGGGTTTGTATAAATGAGATTCAGTCCAGGTAACCTGTTTCCCTCTTCAGTGTGACTGCTTCCGTGTTCTGTTTCAAATGGCTGGAGGTGGTAACATCCACAGTAGGCTATTCCCTCTGGATACCGTGCTGTGGAAATGCTCATCCTTTAATAGTATCGGATTAGTAAACATTGTGATCCCCAGTTTGGCTCAGGGAGAGCTATTTATATTTTATCTGCATTAAGGTATCGTTGCTCACCTTTCTTCTTGCAGTACAGAGGTAATAGGATTTACCCCTGGTACGAGCATCGGATGGACATATGAACTGTGCTGACTCATACTTTATGTGCAAAGCGCGCGCAGCACACGAAGCAAAAGCGGATGTACCTCTCTGCTGAGTGAACTTTTTTAATGACTCGGCAGAAGCATTGCTTACAGCAGCCGGTGACAATGTACTTCTTCGAAATGCTGAATGTGCTCACGGTTTATTGCGCATTTACAAAGCTACGAAGGTACACTGCATCATTTCACCAATTGGGAGTATGTATGAGGAAGAGCAGGTTTATTTTCAGCAACATTCTGGTGTGTGGTAATTTCATCATCGCTTGCTGTACTCACTCGTCAGCCAGACCTTGTATCTAGCCGTGTGTCTTCACCTGGTCACCCCTGCCTGACCTTCCCGCCTTAATAGCCTCTAGCCTGATTATCACGGCAAACGCTATCCGGTTCAGAGCAGCAAGGGGGCTGCGCCTGCAGACTCTCTCTGCACTGGGTGGGAGTGAAGCCCTCAAGGGGTTCTATTGACTGGGAGGGCTCCTCTCATGCCACGCTGTGATTGGACTGCAGTTGAGAAGCAGTTAATGGCAAAATCAATATGTGCCCATGTTGTATGAATCGGAGAGGCATTTCTTTCCAGCTGTATGATGTGCGTGGATTTAGGCTGAAAACTGAACTCTTCCGGAACAAAATAACAAGCATTGGCATAGCCAATAGGTCTCGCCTTTGGGGCCTTAGAAGTGTTTAGCCAGAGCTATTGACTTTGCCAATATCTTTAAGCTGTGCTGTAGAGAAGTGTGGCTGCTGTGCAGCATGCTGAAAAGTTTTAATAAAAAAAGTGTCAGAAGCATTTGTGTTACCTTGTATATGACGAAGAAGGCAATATGTACAACTGAACGACCATATTAAAAAAAAGTATTTACAATAAAAAATTTCCTCAGTTTTCTTTTGTTGTTGCAATGCTGGCAACTTGTTTCTGCCTATTCCAGTAGTTGTTTGTTAAAGCTTTTTTTGAAGGGGCATAAACAATCGGAGGGTGAAGGTTGGGAACTAGTACCTGTATTATAACACTTGCAGCGGCCAGAATTAACAGATGCCAGATTCCGAGAGCAGGCTGAGGCGGTGCTGAGTGATGCTGAGGTGGTAGTGGTGGTAGTGACTGGTGCGGAGACGATGCAGAGGTGATGCTGAATGATACTCAGGTCTTGCTGAGTGATGATCATGTGGTGGTGTACTAGTGCAAAGGCGATGATGAGTGATGCAGTGGTGGCGCTGAGTGATGCTGCGGTGGCGCTGAGTGATGCTGCGGTGGCGCTGAGTGATGCTGCGGTGGCGCTGAGTGATGCTGCGGTGGCGCTGAGTGATGCTGCGGTGGCTCTGAGTGATGCTGCTGTTGTGCTGAGTGATGCTGCTGTTGTGCTGAGGAAAAACAGAAAAGTACTGGTGTTGGGGCCCAGAGAACCGGCCTCCTGCTGAAAAGTGCTGGCACTGGCCCAGTAAGTGCAGCACCGACGAGAAGTACTGACACTGCCCTACCCACAACTGCAGGCAGTGCTTAATTTGTGCCGGTGCTTTCTGGTGCTCAGCACCGGCACTTAAATCACCAGGCCGGGTCTATGCGATCTTTCTCCTCCTACAGTGGGCCCGGTAATTATTAAAAATGAATTCCTGTTCATTTCTCTGTTGCTGCCTGCTATGTCGTCTTCGTGAGGCCCACCCCGGGCCAGGCATAGTAAAAGATCGACAACATGACGTGCATCACGTTAGTGATGTCACATCAGCAGATGTGCCTGCCTTCCACAAAGAACATGCTTTCATTTCCGTAGGGGAACTGACGAGGGCAGGCTTTTGGCTGAACGCAAGGCAGGCTGGAATTGTGTAGTACTGCAGGTCAAATGTTTTACAATAACGTAAAACTTCCAGCAGAAGTGAATTTAAACGAGCGCCCACGATAAAAGCAGCAGTTATGAGTTTCATAAATTCTATTTACTTGCTTCATAAGTAGAGAGGTAACGTGGTATTGGGCTTCTCAGAATCCCATGAATAAATTGTTATTTTGTGAAACCGGGCGTGAAGTGCCTTTTGTTACATGCATTCCCGATATTTTTCCCTGACACCCTCATTGCGATTTAGATGGGCCGCTTGGGCCTTTTCATGTAGTTTAGCAGTATCATGTTTCTAGAATAGCTTTTGTTTGCTTTGTTTAGACGTGCTTTTAATCGCTCCTTGTAAGAGAAAGTTTTATAATGTCAGTTTATGAATACCTTCGTACATATGGACGCATACTTGGTGCAACTCACGGTTTGCCTCAGTGTGTTTGGCATTTGTATCAGTCAACCATGGTTGTAAAGCGTGGCTACTCACCCGTGAGGGCCGGGGAAGGGAGAGTATTATCTCATTATTTTATTTTTGAACGTTGACACTGTCTGGGAAAAGGTTTCACCTCCGCACCAGTTTGACACCCAAATACAGCAAATGACCGGAAAAGTGACAAATCAGCGTTAGAGAAGTGCCTTCCAAAATAACTTGACTAAAATCATTGTTGGAGCTTGTTGCAATGAAACTTGGGTGCACTATTTGTCGACCATCCGAAATTGCGCCCCGCTCAGTAACATAAGACAACTACTGGCAGAAAGAGCTCTTTGAAGCAGATAACATATTTATCTGAATTCTGATAGATTCACGCAGAAACTTCAGTGTGGAACATCGTAATATCTCATAGAATGAATGCTGCACGTCCTAAAAAGCTGTGCTTCCCACTGTGGCTGAAGGTCCTGGTGTGTTGTTGTGCACAGCTGTCTTAAGTGAGACCTCAGATTTTCCTGCCTCTCCAGTCTGAGTGCACTGTGGCAGAAGAGGGTGTTCTAGGAAGCCCTTTCCTGTGTGTTTTTGTATACATTATTATTAACATTCTGCTTTACCAATCAAGCAAACGAAATTCAGTCCTATCCAAAGACAGGAGAAAGAGCAGAAACAAGTGCATGCAAAGCCATTCTGCTTTCAAAATGGATGGCTATTCTTGCTTCCTGCAGCTAATCATAACATCTTATATCTTGTTTCAATAATGTTGCTTCTAGGTGGGTTTACTACTACAGAAGCCCTGTTACGAACACTGGGCTGTCATTCTGAACAGTTTGGACAGCAAAGTACATTTCCAATAAGTTAGAAATGTAAGGGATTTTGAGGCGAATGCTTTTCTGGGCTTCATTCACATTGAGCAGCTGAATCTGGCCTAGTGACAGTTCTGACACTTCTGAATGTTGCCCGTGTCCGCTTTAGTTCTTTCTGGTCTTTCGGGCCCATTTAAGACTGCCCATGCCTTACTCCTGCCCCATGTTAGAGGTAGGCCTATGCAAGTATTGTTTATCGTGGTGTGGTAAATATTTCATTACCGGTACTATTTTTTATGCGGTAAAGTCTATTAAGAATAACTCAGTAAATATAAGAGGCAGAATCCGTGGTATTAGAGGTTTTAAAAGGCTTTATTCCTATACAAAGGAATACAATTCGAATTGTAGGCATTCTATTCCATCACCACGAAAGTTCAGGAAGGAAGGGCATACATTATTGACAGATAAGCAGTTTTATAGAAAATACATTACAGTGAAACAGATGCAAGAGGCGTAACAGCTGATAGTATAGATAAAAGGTGCATACGTAGCTAATAGAGGCGGTCATATGGGCGTAATTTAATAAACGTCATCATACATGATGTCACAAGTGGGTGGATCCATAAGAGAATCCTGTAATGTCAGCAGAAATATTTGGCAGAGATGCACGCGCAGCCGCATGACGTGTGATTGACGTGCAACTAGAGGGTGAAGGGGACTAGACATTTAGCTCTACATGTGGAGACAGAAGTCTGGGGGTCGTGTCAACCTAATCCCAAATCATATCTAATATCCTATGTTTAAAGAACTGTGTTATCCAAAAGGAGAGGTCTCTAGGATAGAATCTATTCTATACTGACTGTTAGTGCGTGTACAAGCGTCTAAGTGTCTACACTAGATGCGAGGGGGTAGGAATATTCCATGGTAACGGGACTATGAATTACTTGCATGAAGACAGCGAGGCCTGGCCCTGTGCACGGTAGCTGGAGGAATGTTTACCTAAACTACTAGACAGGAATGCATCGGATGAGGAGCGGAGGAGATAATCTTGAAGGTGAAATACAGTTTTTGGCAGGCGACAGGCTGGATCAGGCACCGTTAGCCGCGCAGGGAGTAGGACAAAGTTCATGGATACAGATGCAGGCTCAGACTGGAGCTTTCAGAGGCAGAAGGCAGAAAAAGGCTTGATGACAGAATTCGGGCCTACTCGCCTGAATCTGTAAAATGTGGAAAGTGAACCACATAAAGTCGGTGGCCTTTCATACTTAGGAATGGAATATCTGACCCATTCATGGTGGTTCTGAAAGAGGACATGTTGACGGTGGACGCACATATATTTGCGTCTTCAAAACTGGAGCAGGAGGGAACATACATGTACTCATAGCATGCACATGGAGCCGTTGGGGTCTACGATAGGGGACATAACTGATCACAAAATTCATATTTCCTCATTCCCTCCTTGTCCCCTACGGACCCTCAGGAGATATCGATCTTCATCAATCCATTGATCTGTTCATATAGCATCATTTGTTCTTCTTTCTTCTTCCGGGATCTCGAACGAAAACTTGGATGTGGGATACACGAGGTGGCACACAGACCACAAATCGCTGGCCCACATTGTAGACATAAGCAGCAACTGAATAGTATGAGAAAGCCAATACCTAGGAAGGATAGGATTCTCCATCCCCAGGCTGACAACACGCCCCAGAACCAACCGGACCAAGTCCAGGTGCCTGGACTCTGGTGTATCTGGCTTACAATCTTATGAAGGCGAGTTATGGCTTTATATACTGACGGCGAATTTTCTGGTATGAAAATGCAGCAACTTGATCCGATGACCCTACAAGCTCCGCCCCTATCGGCCAGGATGACGTCAAGGACAAGACGATTTTGAAGCACAACAATCCGCATAGCAGACTGCTCTTCTGTTAAATTGCCTAAGGCGGAAATAGTTTCGTTCACTACTGCTTCAAGGGTTCTGGTTAATCTACGTATCAGCTTACTATTAGTGACTGTACCTATATAGGGAAAGAAACCTTTATTGAAATCTGTGTATTTTTCCCATGCTGTTTCAGTGTAATCGACAATTGGGAGATCTCTCTGCTGTCTATTGTGTACTAAATGGGTATTTCTATGATAATCAGGAGGAGCTAGGAAAACAGGTGGCAGAAGGAATGCTATGTAACAGGTACCATCCCAATCTAGAGGTAGACGTATATATGCGGTCTGGCCACATATAAAGTAGGAATGGCGAGAAGCTCTGAATGTAGACTTGCCTTGATCACTGAATTTTATTACAGTGGTGCATTTACTATGGCCCATGTGTATGGAACCATTCTTTCTTACACATAATTCCCCTTTTACTGGGAATACTGACATGGCGGGCAAGATTGGTGTAGCTTCAGATTCAACGTTCAGGATCATGAGGTTAAGTGTAAAATTACCTAATCCATATACTTCATTTTCTAGATCAGTTCCTGTTCTTTTGGGAAGTCCCTCCTTGTTAGGGTAGCAGACTTTAAGCAAAACTAAGTTCAGGTTTCCCCATACCCAGTTGTCTTGATAAACTGCGGAATTTGAATCTAGGGAATTAATCAAACTAAACCATGCTCCACAGGAGCCATTGTGTGTGAACGGATAGGGAAAGAGGGGCAAAACTCCCTTATAGTTCTGATAGGGAGGTAGTCGGCCACATATCCAACAATTTGTGGCATTGCTGGTTTGATGGGAATGATGTAACATACTAATGAATGTGTTGTTGCGCAGCGCAAATCTATAGGACAACTCATGCGGAGGTAATTCACTAAAAGAATGTTCTGCAGTTATATTGTAAGCACGCTTAGGAATAGGGCAATACATGTGCAATAGTATGCTGACAATGATGATCAGAAGACTTAGAAAAAACAAAATTAATAATGTTACTGTGCAGTGACTACGAAATGATTTACAATACGCATGCTTCTTGAGCTGCATCTGATGATTTCTTTCTCTATTCCGGTCTAGAGGATACATGTCAGAGACAAATTCAACCGATTCACCTTGGAGAGGACTTAAACAATCAAATTGTCTGACTTACTAGACCTCAATTTTAGTTTGTAAAGTTCTGGTTTTGTTAATTCAGCCAAGGGGAGCTTTGAGTCTGTCTGTGAGGGAATACAGGGTTGAGTATTCACACTGGATGGTAGTCCATAAAATTTCTTGATATGACTCGAGTGCAACCACCCTTTCCGTCCCTCGATTTTCACGGCTGTCCTTGTAGTGAGTAGAACCAACTTCGGTGACTTCCACCTAGGATCCAGTTGGGTCTTCCGGTCAAAATTCCTGACCAGAACCAGGTCCCCAGGAACCACGTCATGGGGCTTCACCTCAGTATTGTCGGGAAAAGCTGCGGATACCTGTGAACGACAAGATTGTAGTGCAGACATCAAGGAAGCCAGGTAATCTGTCAGCATATTACAGTCAACATCAGTGATTTTGCGAGGTATAGGCGTCCCCCACATATTTGGTGGTCTACCGAAGATCACCTCGTACGGGGATAGCCCTGTTCGAGAATGTGCTACCATTCTCATGTAAAAGAGCGCAACTGGTAAGGCTACTATCCAATCGACTCCTTTTTCTCTACATATTTTGGACAATCTAATTTTCAGAGTTTGATTATGACGTTCCACGAGACCTGCCGCCTCGGGATGTCGGACACAGTGGAATTTCCATTGGTAGCCTAATAAAAGGGAAACGTGTTTCATTAGTTCGGATGAGAACGGCTGGCCATTATCTGAGTAGATAACACGTGGTAAACCGTACCGTGGGAAGAATTCTCGAACTAACTGTTTGGCAGTAGTCGGGGCAGTGTAATCTGAAACCGGGTATGCTTCTGTCCAACGGGAAAGAGCACAGACAACTACGAGAACATATTTGAATCCTCGACATCGTTCCATCTGGATATAATCCATCTGAAGGACTTCAAAAGCATGATCGGGAGTTTGAAATCCACCCTGCTCTACGGGAATGCTTTTACCTGGATTAAACTGACAACATATCATACAGGTACGAACTTTTTGTTTAGCTGCGGCTCGTAAATGTTTGTTGAACCAAATGTGTTGAATGCTGTCTAGCATAGCTTTTTCTCCTAGGTGCGCTGGACTATGTATAGTGTTAATGATGACTTGAACCATTGAGTCGGGAAGAAACCATATAGATTTTTCCTTCGTCATCCATCCTTGATCCGTTTGGATCCCTCCTAATTTAGTCCATTTCTTTATTTCTTCTGGTGTAGCATGTGTCTGTATGTCAATTACATCAAGGGCGGGATCCTTAACTGTCATGCAATGTGTTGGTGTCGGAACTATTGTCTTTGTCGTGTCAGTTGTGTGAGTCTGATTCTGAGCAGTCTGTTTAGCTGTTCTGTCAGCTAGGCCATTACCCTGAGAAATGATATCGGTAACTTTTGTGTGGGCTTTGCATTTCATAATCGATATTGCAGTAGGTAGATGAATCGCGTCTAATAGGGCTTGAATGAGGGGTCCGTGTTGGATGTGGGCACCGTGAGAAGTTAAGTAACCTCTCTCTCGCCACAGTACGCCGAAGTCATGGACGACTCCGAATGCATAACGGGAATCTGTGTATATATTGACTTTCTTATTTTTGGCTTGAATACAGGCTTGTGTTAGAGCGATGAGCTCTGCTGCTTGAGCTGACAAAGTATTAATACAATTTGTTTCAATGACTTCAGTGTCTGTTGTGACTGCGTAAGCGGCCACTAACTCTCCTGTACTTGTTCTCATACATGACCCATCTACATACAATGTCAAGTCTGGATCTGACAAAGGGATATCTGTCAAGTCTTGTCTGGGTTTCGTCGTGATAGTAATGACTTCGACACAATCATGTGCCAATGGATCTGTTCCGCCTACTGGTAACAGTGTGGCAGGATTTAACGTATTACAACGTCTGATTTCTATGTGTGGCTGAAACAATGTCAATTCGTAACCGGTGAGTCTCGCTATAGTCAAGTGTTGTGTTTGTGTGCGGTTCAAGAGAACCTCTACTGCGTGTGGTACTTGTACTGTCAATTGATGTCCTAGCACTATGGCATCGCTTTGTCTGATTGCTAAAGCTGTTGCTGCCACCGATTTCAGGCACGCTGGAAGTGCCTGAGCTACTGGATCTAATGTACTAGAGAAATAAGCACATGGTTTATGTGATCCTGCTTGTTCCTGAGTGAGTACTGACAAGGCCGTACCTTCGCGTTCTGTAACAAAGAGTGTAAACTGTTTACTGTAACATGGTGTTGCTAGGACAGGTGCTTGGCATAAAGCTTTCTTTAAGCTTTCAAAAGCGTGTGTATGTTCTGGAGTCCAAGGGAGGACAGTCGATGTGGCTGCCTCCTGTGTTGTCAACTGGATGAGTGGTTTTGCTAGAAATGCATATTGAGGGATCCACTGCCTACAGTATGAAGTGAGGCCTATAAAAGCCCGCACCTCCTTTTGTGTCTTGGGTGGTGGCATGTTAGCAATTAACTGGATGCGGTCGGATGTAAGCTGCCTTCCCTCCTTGGACAGCGAGTGCCCAAGGTAAACAACTCGCTGGACACAGAATTGCAGCTTAGAAGGGGACACCTTGTGCCCCTTGTCAGCCAGAAATTTCAAAACCGTCAGTGACGCTGTCTCACATTCAGGTTCGCTTCGGGCGGTGATCAGCAGATCATCGACATATTGAAGCAAGGCAGTGTTAACTGGCATGTGGATACTGTCAAGTTCTCGTTTCAGTGCTTGGCTATAGATGCTGGGGCTTTCTGTAAATCCTTGAGGTGCGCGTGTGAATTTAAAACTTCGTCCATTCAAACTAAAACCGAACAGATATTGACTTTCCGGATCGATTACGACACTAAAGAAAGCATTCTTGAGATCAATTACAGTGAAAAACGTTGCTTCTGAGTCAATAGCTGTGAGTAATGAAGAGATATCTGGGACCACAGGGTATTGTGGTACAATACATTTATTTAATTCGCGCAGATCAATAACTAATCGATATACTGGTGGTGCTTTTGGATCCGTTCTTTTAAGAATCGGAATTATCGGGGAATTACATACATTGGAGTCGGTTTCGACAACCACTCCTTGTGCAATGAGCTCGTCAATGATTTGCAGTAAAGCCACTACAGCATCTGGTGGTAACTTGTATTGTCGCATTCGTGGTAGTACTATTCCTGTTTTCAGTGTAACTCGATATGGTGTAATGTTCATGCAACCAACATCAGTGGGGCCTTGTGCCCATAAATGTGTAGGTAAATTCTGCAGTCGGTGATCCATGTCTCTGGACACGTAGTGACCTTTAAAGTCACGTAAAAATAGTCGTACTCCTTCCGGAGAACAACATATTATGGCTCCTAGAGCTTTCAATGTTTTTATGCCTAACAAGTTTTCTGGACATGATTTAGTAAGCAATAAATCTGTAGTACGTGTCAATGGACCGACTGTAAGTGGAAGAGGTTGTGTTACGTCATTGATTATAGGTTTTCCTGAGAATCCAAGGGAAATATTCTGTGAGCCTGAGAGGGGTGCCCCTGGAACTTCACTGCGTCTTATAGTTGTTCTGCTTGCCCCTGTATCAAGTAAAAACTTTCTGTCTTTCCCTAATAGTTCACTATGTACATAAGGTCCCTCTTGGTCTACAGGAACCTCAATAAGGGGTAAGCCAACTTCCCTCTCTAGGCTATCTCATGAGTATCGCTGATAATCGGGATAATCTGTTTGTGCATACTGATACATCTGTTGTGTTGTTGCTTGGGTTGCAGCAATAGGCTGCGCTTGTGGTGGTGCTACGATCTGTTGTGGAGCTGCCTGTTGCGGAGCTAGTTGTTGCGGAGCTAACCTAGGTTGTGCATGCTGAGGGATTTGTTGTTGATTCTGATCCTGTCTAGGTGGACGTGGTCTCTCCTGGGTTCTACCTGTGGCTATATTATGTTTCAGGACTGGACAATCGTGTATATAATGACCTGGTTGTTTACAATAGTTGCATGTCCCTTTCGCAGGACCTGCGGAATCACCCTTTTGATGACTATCGGCTGGAACTGACTGTGCAACAAGCATTTTCATTTTTGTATCTTTCATACGTCTTTGTTCGTGTTCTTGTTCTTCTCTAATTCTATTGTGGTGATATTGTAACATCTGTAGCATCTGTGATGGGGTATTAGCTTGCCAGGTACTTTCGAACTTCAATACTCTATTCTTGACTTGTAGCAGAGAATTTTCAACTAATTTTGTCACAAACAGATGTGGATATGACTCACTACTGGCTTTTATGCCACTATTTATACTAAAACATTTTTCAAATCGGGAATAGAAATCACTAGTGTCTTCATCTGGTTTTTGTTTACAGGCTGAGATTGCACCCCAGTCTTCCTTTTTCGTAGTTAATAAACGTGGCAGTACCTGTATTAGTAATCCTGCTAGTGCTGTAGTCTTTTCCCCAAGCCCTGCTCCTGCAGCTCTGGCCTTTTCTTCGTTTTCTAATGCTGTCCAATCTATCTTTTGGTCTCCCACCTCCCATTCCTTTTCTTTGAGTTTTTCGTAAACACCGGCGGGTAATAGGACTTTTAATATTTTCATAATATCGGGGTAGGTATACTCTCCCATGAGTAACATGTCTTTTATCTCACGGTGGAAACCTGCTGGGTCCTTGTCATGGCTGGGTACTACTTTCTTCATTTCTAATAATTCCAATTTAGTTATAGGCGTGTACACAAACACGCGTGTAAAATTATCACCGGCACCTCTTATTGGGTGCACTTCGCGTAACGGGTTCTGTCTATCTATGTGATACATTTTTCTTCCCATGATGGGAACTGAGACGTGTTCTGGGCATACGAAATTTAAATATTGGTTTCGGGATTCTAGAATTTCCTTAATCAAATCAGTACCTGACCCTCTCCATATGTTCGTGAGTAGTTCTGTCAATATGTCAGGTAAGGGTCCTGGATCGGAGTGTTGGCTTTTATATAATATAAGGAGGTGTTGAATCATGTATATACTAGCTAAACGCTGTTCATATGGGTCTAGATTCAGAAACGTGTGTGCAAGTACATCATCATTGTATTCGCCGGGACCGTCAGCCCATTGTACTGCTGACCTGGCTAATTCTTGTTCGTCCATGGAATCGAGCATGTGGTACCCCCTTCGATCTCGGAGTAATTTATCAGCAGCTTGGAATAGGTGTTCAGGGGATTTCGTATTTAGCATAGGGTTTGGAAAATGTCTATTATATTCTGGACGTATTGGACGTATCGGGTCGTTAAAACCTCTGGTATTATTTTGGGATCTTCCTCTACCTAGCTAGCTGGGGTGTACGCTGGAGTGCTAAATCTCTAAGGGTCTGTTTATTTCGCGGCGGTGTGGCAAACATGTCTGTCGTACCTCCTGTAGCACCATCTGAGGTGCTAGGCACGAAAGGATTCGTTGGGCGTAGGATAGAGATTGTAGATGCGGGAAAAACTGTAGAAACGGACGGGCCTGTTGGAACTTGTGTAGGAGTTTGTAGTTGCGGGGATACAGACGGATGCTCTTGGTGTTGAACACCATCGGCAAGCGGTGTGGGTGGTATGGCATTAGCATACTCGGGAGCTGCGTCATCTAAATAGGAGGAAAGGAAAACGTCCTTTGCTGTTTTGGGATGTGTTTTGGGATGTGCTTTTATCGGGAGCAATGGAGGAGTTAAGTCTTTTGGTATTTCCGGAGTGGCCTTAGGTAACCCTTCGGCCAGAAGAGGATACATACCATTCATAAGAGCGTTTCTTTGTCTATCTACTTGTTCTGATTTTACTCGGGTACCTTCCTCAAGTAATAGATTTTCTCGGGTTTTATTTGAATTCTCTCTACCTTTCTCTTCCTGTCTGAGTGCTTTTTCTGTACGTCTATATGATTCTTTACGCCATAATTCAATGGCATCTTTCTGTGACTGTCTGGCTTTCTTTTTCCATAATTCTTCTTCTACTCTCATGATGCAATCTGCATCCCAGGTCCCCGCTGCGGGCCATCTCTGACTCTCCGGTAATTCTTTGGTGTAGTCCACCCATAAATCAAGAAATAATACGGCATCTAGGCCATGCTTATGATACATAAAGTACCCTGGAGTGTCCCTAAGTGGGATGGGAACATCTTCTTCGAGTACACCTTTTCTAGTTTTGATCTGTCTTAGTTTCGAAAAGAGCGGCATTTTTAGACCTTATTACTAGAACACACTTTATACAAAAAAACACAATAATGAACAGTCATTCACACCACAGTATATAGAACGTATTTTAAAACATTTAACACTTAACAGTTTTACGAACAATGATAACTAATAGAAAACTAGTTACTGACATAATACTGACACTAGATAGTACTTATTTATATGCAAGTCATACTATATATACTGCTAAACAGTACAGATACACTGCTAAAACAGTGCAGACCGGATTTGTGTACCCAAACCCGTCTTGACCGGCACAGACTATGTGCACGTTAAATGCCTCCCCGGTAATGGTACTCACCGGGTAGCTCGGAACGGAAGGCCTCGGAACGGAACTGAAACTGGACCGGACTGGACTCGACTCGACTGGACTCGGAACTTCAGAACCTGGTGGGCCTCTGTATACCTCGGATCTTGCTCTCTCAGCTAGGCTCTGGTCGGGATACTTCGCACTTCTCACCGCCTCGTCTGGGTGTTGATCGCAGCCTCAGTCGTCCCCGTTTGGCCGGAGGGAGATACAGGAAATCCTGCAGGTACGCGTTTTTGTCCGTTCAGCTGTGGCAGGAGACCGGGCCTGCAACGCACCGCCGGCGCGTGAGATGAGAAAGTGTCCCTGTTCGGGCGCCAATTTATGTGGTAAATATTTCATTACCGGTACTATTTTTTATGCGGTAAAGTCTATTAAGAATAACTCAGTAAATATAAGAGGCAGAATCCGTGGTATTAGAGGTTTTAAAAGGCTTTATTCCTATACAAAGGAATACAATTCGAATTGTAGGCATTCTATTCCATCACCACGAAAGTTCAGGAAGGAAGGGCATACATTATTGACAGATAAGCAGTTTTATAGAAAATACATTACAGTGAAACAGATGCAAGAGGCGTAACAGCTGATAGTATAGATAAAAGGTGCATACGTAGCTAATAGAGGCGGTCATATGGGCGTAATTTAATAAACGTCATCATACATGATGTCACAAGTGGGTGGATCCATAAGAGAATCCTGTAATGTCAGCAGAAATATTTGGCAGAGATGCACGCGCAGCCGCATGACGTGTGATTGACGTGCAACTAGAGGGTGAAGGGGACTTGACATTTAGCTCTACATGTGGAGACAGAAGTCTGGGGGTCGTGTCAACCTAATCCCAAATCATATCTAATATCCTATGTTTAAAGAACTGTGTTATCCAAAAGGAGAGGTCTCTAGGATAGAATCTATTCTATACTGACTGTTAGTGCGTGTACAAGCGTCTAAGTGTCTACACTAGATGCGAGGGGGTAGGAATATTCCATGGTAACGGGACTATGAATTACTTGCATGAAGACAGCGAGGCCTGGCCCTGTGCACGGTAGCTGGAGGAATGTTTACCTAAACTACTAGACAGGAATGCATCGGATGAGGAGCGGAGGAGATAATCTTGAAGGTGAAATACAGTTTTTGGCAGGCGACAGGCTGGATCAGGCACCGTTAGCCGCGCAGGGAGTAGGACAAAGTTCATGGATACAGATGCAGGCTCAGACTGGAGCTTTCAGAGGCAGAAGGCAGAAAAAGGCTTGATGACAGAATTCGGGCCTACTCGCCTGAATCTGTAAAATGTGGAAAGTGAACCACATAAAGTCGGTGGCCTTTCATACTTAGGAATGGAATATCTGACCCATTCATGGTGGTTCTGAAAGAGGACATGTTGACGGTGGACGCACATATATTTGCGTCTTCAAAACTGGAGCAGGAGGGAACATACATGTACTCATAGCATGCACATGGAGCCGTTGGGGTCTACGATAGGGGACATAACTGATCACAAAATTCATATTTCCTCAGTGGGCCATTTCTTTTTCCTTACATTTCAGTTTTCTGTGCTGCCTCTACTTTCAAGCGCACATTACAGGAAAGGTCTCTCCTGTGCTGTGACACATTTTCCACATGTGTGGTGGCTACCAATATGTTTTCTTCTGGTTAAACTGAGAAATAGTTCTTGTTTATCAAATGTGTTGCCATGCATGTTGCCCATTCTTGATTGAATGAACTGCAGTTGTCTAAAGTTGAATCTAGCAAGACAAAGTAAATGGTTGCAGGTGTATTGGAGGACCATAGCTCTTTTGTATACTGGCCACGAGAGTTAATGCTTGCCCAAACCTTTAATGCTGATATGCGGCTTAGGATTCCATTTGACTACACTCTTTCTGGCACCCCAGGGAAGAGTGTTGATGTACGTACCTTTTCGAGATTAGAACTCTGGAGTAGTTTCTCGCCAAAAAAAACCCAAAAAACGCTTGAACACCCCATCAGGGATAACAAGTGCTTTATAAATGAAAACCTTTTCCCTCTTCTATCCCTCCGCTTTGCTTCTCAATCCAAATAACTGATTAATATCCACCACTCAAATTACTTTCATATTTTACTATACTAACTCAACACTAATTCTTTATGGGTTCAGGAGTAGCGGGCTACTCGCCAAAAAAGCGTTTCGACGCCTCGTCAGGGGTAGTATGCGCTATATAAATGCAAATACAATACATTAAATGAAACAAGAGCCACACAAAAAATAAATACATATCTGGCATTAAGGTACATCATTAATCTCACGTCTTTCATGCTGAGGGCCTGCGCTTCAGATTTATTGCCATGTGAAATCCGACCGATGGTTGCCAGAAGCTGTGCTTGAGCCACATAGTTTGGGTTTGATAGCCTGATGCTATGAAATCCTCTGTAGATTTATTTTGCTGCCCTGCCTTTCTGAAATTAAAAAAGAGTGCATACTCTAGCATGCATTTTTATCAGCACTGACCTGGAGAGCTGTCTGTAATTCTGCTTTCGAACTTAGTACTCATGGCCCAAGACTAACTACAGTGTGCACGTGCTGCTCTGCACTTAGTAACTGCCAGCACTCTAATTGCGTGGCACAGGACCAGGCAGCGTTACGAGGAGCAGCCGGGCAGCAGGCATAGCAGGACATTCTGAACCCAGTCAGCACAAGGTGACGCAACACAATGTGACTAAACCGTCATCCCTCAAAGATCAGGTAACTGGAGCAAATCATATTTGGCGCTGGGAGGGCCATTGCTGATTTTGTCATTTGTGTGTTTGCCTTGAAAATGAGGACTCTGTGTATTTTTGTAGTGTTTTCATTGCGACAGATAGTTTGTACTAGCTCAGCTGTGGGATATAAGAAGTCCACTTTTGTTCAAAGAAATAGCTGAAAGAAATAGCAGATACCTGAAAAGAAGGCAGTTTCTAATCTACAGGTTGCTTTTGACTTTACCAAATTTAAAAGACTGGGTATCGAGAACCCTAAACAAAGAACGCTTTTAAAAAAGGATACTCTCATCCAGAATCACAAGTGTATGCACTTTTTGATTTAAAATGTGGTTAGCAGTGGGCTGAAGCAGGTTAGTTAATAGCAGGAAAGTATTTGTGTGTTTGAATTTCGCATACTTGCTGCATTGTCTCTGCAAGTGTGTCCTTTCATTTAATTTCCACTAAATTCAATTACTAGATGAATGAACACAACAGATGAAACTGATTGATCCAAACATACATGCCGGTTGATTAAAGTGCCCAAAAGCAAAATGAGCAATAGTATGCTGCAGAAACCACTGTCCGAAAACCATTGTCAGTCTCCTTAATTAAATCCACTTATGGTAAAATGCTCCCTTGACCCACTACACTGTATGTAATTGGCTTATTGAGATGGAAAGGGTTAACTGTTTTTAAAAAAGATTTATCATTTAGGAGCTCATTCTTTCACCACTGTTGCCTCTTGAGGACTAAAGAGTCATTCATGTTGTGCAAATGATCCGGTGCACACTTGTTAAAATGTAGAATGTTTAGGATGCATTACAGGAAGACCTGTGCAAACAAGCCTGAAGTGGACAAATTGTAAAAGGAAGCCGTAATTTAAAAATATGACATTGTTTCATGGAGTTAATTTGTGATGTATTTTTCAATACTCAAGTCAATGTAAGTGGATGAATTAATGAGTTTCTAAGTGAACATGTTGGCAGTGCCCCCTTTAGCGCTCCTGGCACCTGATGCAAAAATCTTTTTTGGCAGCGCGTACACCATGCTTGAGGAGGTGGGGGTGACCGCCATGTTCACATACACTCTGAAAGAACGAGTTCTTAAAACTAACAATGGCACGAGCTTTCACAGTGCATGCACAAATGGTGTGCCCCCAAGCTTTGCACTTAGTGATATGGTGTCCTTAATCGCTATTGTGTGTCTTGGACAGCACAGCTATGCATTGATGAGACAGGCCAAGAATGATATAGCCCTGTCACCCCTCAACTTTACATAATTAATTACTGTATATTTAATAAAGCAGAGGTGTACTCTTTTCTTGCTTTTCCTCAGTATTTTTCTTTTCGTTCTACCCTTTACACCTTACTCCTTCCCTTCTCTCCATTCTTCTTTCACTTTCTGCCCTATGTCCACGTTTCTTCTTAATCGCCACCCCCCATCATTAACTGCTTTTCATTTTTCACATTCTCATCTTTCCCTTCCACTCTCTTTTCACACACTCCCCACAGTCTGCTCTTCTTCCCTGTCTCCTCTTTCCTTTTTTATTCTCATCCTGTTCCACTCCAATCTCGCACTCCCCATCTCTGCTTTCTTCACTTCTCTTCACATTTTTTGTCTACTTATCTATCTTTGCCTTCAGACCTCTCCTCCTTCCTCACTCCCCCTTTTTATGTTTTTACTTCTTGCACATTTTTTTATGTCCACTCCAGGAATCTGTGTTTGTTCTCAGGGTCATAAATTTAAATCTTGGTGTGGCAACTCAGTCTTTCATCTTTCTGAGGTCGATAAAATTTGTGCAGTTGAGCTGGATCACAACATTTTAAATTCATTGTCAAGGCTTCTTTTGGTGAATATGTGCTTTACAAACATACATGGTATGTTAAGGACACAAATGTATTTCAATCCTTTTTTTTTCAATTTCTTTGCAATATTGCACTGTCATTATTCTCTCTGTACCTCCTGGACCCAGTACCTTTCATACTCGTATCCGTTCCCCTGACCTCCTTTCTTTCCTTCGTCCCATCTTTTTTCTTTTCCTTTTTTCTCTCCCTCAGCACCTCCAGCCATGCCTTCTTTCCCCCTCTTGTTTCTTGCTTCCTTACACCCTCATTCATTCACCATCCTTCCTCCCTTGGTGCATTTAATCCTTCTTCCTCCATTCATTTCGTACTTTCTTTTTCCCTGCTCCTTCCTTCATCCCTTCTTTAATTTCTTCCTTTCTTATCCCCAACCCTTCCTTCTGCGTTTCTTCCTCCTTTCCTTTGTTCTTTCTATTCATCTATCACGCATCATTGATGTCCTTTCTCCTTTTATCCCTTAATTTCTTCTTTTCACATTATTTTCTTATTTCTTCCTTCTTTCATCCATTACTTATTTCCTCACTCCAGTACCCCCTTCCACCCTGCATTTGATGCTGCCTTCTATAATGAATTCCTTCCTTCATCCCTCCCTTTCTTTTAAACCGCAAAGTACAAGCACATCCTCTTTAGTTTGCAAAACTGCCTCAAGTCCTCTATTGACCTTTCCTAGAGCTGCATTTTCAGATTTGCAAACGTTCTCTTATTTGAGATAACTTTTAAGTTGTCATAGGCTTCCCATATGTTACATTATGTTATGTTGCAATATTGATTTGTATAGCACACTAAGCACCCAAGAGGGTATCCAGGCACTTGGGCTGGTGTGTAGGTGGGAGGTCCTCGAAGTGCTTATGTGAAGAACCAGGTCTTGTGAGGAGGTGGCTATGATGTTTTGAGGCTTGATGATGTGGGTGGAACTAATAAAGGAAGTGGGTGGAGCCTCTGGAGGAAATTGGGCAGAGCTGGACAAGTGGGTGTGGCCTCCCCCACAAATTTGAGCACCTGCACTTAATATTTTACAAATTAAGCACTGACTGCAGGTGCTGTGGGCTGCTAGATGCAGGCCTGCCAAGAAGTGAGCTTCACTGCACTGTCCTATTAAAAGTAACGTGGATTAGACGAGAAGGGCCGGTGCTGTGCTGTTATAGTATAAGCAGTCCAAATGAAGAGCGCAGCCACTGTGCGACTGCAAACACACAGCACTACCTGGCAGTCCAGTGTGTGTACTATTCCACTGAACATATATATGGCAGCCCTAATGAGAAGTGCAGGTATTCTTCCACCTGAAATGTAGAAGCACAAATGAGAACTGCACTTTTCCAATGAAAATATAGAATTACTAATGAGAAGTGTAGATATTCTACTCAAACATATCATCACCAACCAGAAGTGCAGGTACTGCTCAAGAGAAAGCAGCAGCACTATTGAGAAGTGCAGGTGTTGTTTCAGTGAAAACAGGAATACTATTGAGAAGAGCAGGTTCTGTTTCGTGGCAATCATACCATGACTAATGAGAGGTGCAGGTACGGTTCCAGTGAAAACTGGGGCACTATTGAGAAGTGCAGGCACAGTTCTGTGGGAACACTGTACCTGCTTGGAACACTTCTTACACACGGGAAAACACGAACTGGCTAATCCAATTTGGCTGGCATTTTGAGTCCTACCTAAAATATTTTTAAAATAGAGCTGCAGTGGGCAATAGTTACTTTCAGTATAAAATGCAAAGATTCAAACTGTGCTTTTGAAATCTAAATGAGTCCCTAATTAATAGCAAAGCAAGTACTCCAGAGCAGGTGGAAGGATACACTAAATAGCAGGAGGCAGAGAAGAATTCACACCTGGGCAGAGACAAAGCCTGTGCTGTGTATATTTTAAAGAAATAGTAACCAAAGGTATGGTGACATCTGTGTTCTCAAGCTACACCTAAAAAATGAGCACCTAAGAATAGGATGACTTTGGCATTGAGCTATGCAGAAAACATCTGGACTTTCACATTTTACTGGAATTATTTCTCTGGCTCCCATGTTACATTTATCAAGTGTATTTTTAAACCAAACGCAAAAAAGATTGAGGAAAAACCTGGGGACTGGCAGTGTGAGGACAAGGCAACACACTTCTTATAAGCACAGGGAGCTGTTGTATCCTTAAGTGCCGGACAATACCCAGATACTTCAATTTGAGGAAAGATCACAAGAACAGGACTAATAATCTTCAAGGGGCCTGAAAGTATGACGAGAATTAGTTAAAACAAAACGGAATACCTTAAATCGCAGCATATGGGGGTTTATTTTCACTTGGATTTTGTTGCAATCCTTTCTGGGTGCTTCACTGGTATGGTTAAAGCTTCACAAAAATGGCTATAATGACGCATTGATGATTTTTGTGTGTGCTAAATTCATGTTTCATTTTCTAAACTTGAATAAAATCAACTAGTCAACTGGAGAAGTACCATGTTTTTGAAGACAAGGAATAATGGAAAGAAATCACCATTCACCAGGAGCTGCAGTTATCTACAGCCAGGGCTCACTTTCAGAGTGATGATATTAAACAGCTCGGCAGCGCCCACAAAGGCGAGCAGTGGGCGGAGAGTGCCCCAAACAAAGGAAGTTTGGAAACAGTACAGGCAAAGAAGCGAGAACTAACTCGAAAGAAGCGCGACCGAAACCTCAAAGCGGGTTCATGAGATACGACTTGGTCTCAGTAACAGGAAGTTAACGTGCAGTCCCTTCCAGAAGAGGGTCGACCTAAACACTCCTTTAGGTCCTCGACCTCGGAATACGGAAGTGCATCGCAGTCTGTGACCATCGAAAAAGAGATGCTTGGTCATCGGGGGCAAGCCCGAGTCACACGGAAGAGGGCACCGTGCCAACGCCGCCTCACTGCAGTCGCCACAAAAGCTGCATTATCAGAAGCAAGGTGAGTAACCGGAGAAAGCCGCGAGCCAGCCTGCCTACAAATACAAGCAGGTGAAACCGAAAGCAGAAGTCACATTGCAGTAGAAAGGGCAGCTACTGTTCAATTTTTCAGAAGAGGCCAGCTCCCGTGGAGGAGAATCGTGTATTATCACTGCCCTCTTGTGGCCAAAACGAGTGAATATAAGCGCGCGCCTCGAAAGTTTTAAAAAAACAAGCATTGGCCGCGCGGCCGTGAAAATGACACGGCCGCGCGGCCCACGAAAGTGAAAGTGATCGCGGACGGTGAAAGTGATCGTGGACGCGATCAAGCAGGGCGAGACACATGGCGGCTGCGCGCGTGCACGCGAGCTTTAGGTCACAGGCAGCACTTGGAAAACGCGCATACAAAATGTCTTGGCCAGACCAGCGCATGCGCTGGATCAGGCGAGACCTAAAAATTGACACCCACCCCCTTTCTCTAAAGGATCATAGGCCATAAGTGCGTGTGGTCACCAAATACTGGTAGCAAACTGGGATCAGTTTTGTTTTGCAACCAGTAAAGATTTTAAAGAACCGACCAACGTGCTAATAGGTCAGTTCTTGAAAAACTGAATCGTAGTGGGTCAGAATCTCACTACCTATGAATTTTAATGTGGTAGGTCACAAACTTTGATTCACTACGATAGGATGCCTTTGCATGGATGGTGGCCTGCTGGGTCAGCAGACCACCATGTCTGTGATCGCATTTCAATAAAGTAAAAATGTTTTTTTAAGAGGAAGGTGTTCGCAAGGGACCACTTAACTTTTTAAGAATAGGTTGCTGCCCCTAACTTGGGCCTCTGTAACTTTTCAATAATTTACATTCAAGGCTTTGATCCTAAATAGTTGATACACATCCCTATTTGGAAGGGACACCTAAATCACGCCCCCTCTTAATAGAGATTTCTTATGAATTGCTTAGCCTGTTAAAAAAGTTAACAACTCCAAAAATGTGTTTAGTGCGTTATTAAAAGCATGTTTTTGGTTGCAAACTCTGAAACTGAGCATTTGCAACCAAAAAGCTGCTTTATACATCTGGCCCCATACGTTTTGATATTGACCTGGGTTTGGGTCATTGAAGTGTATTTCTGCAATGCGAACCTATCCAAAAGGCAACCAAGCGCTGTACGGGGTCGAAGACAAACCTAAAGTCAACAAGGGATTGGAGAGGTAGCTGGTTTGTGGACCGTTAATGGATTATATTATACTGCTCTTTAAAGCAATGTGTCTTCAACTCCTAAACTGGAGCAGTGCTGAGGTGGTCCTAATGGATATGGGGATGTTGTTTCAGATCCTAAGTGTATAGATGGAAAAGGCTGGCTGCCTTGTTTTCTCTTTTATACACTCCTTTGTCTGCATTCTGATGGTGTTCGGGCTCCAGCTGTGCCGAGAACCACCAGACATGGTGAGCCTGTAGACTGTAATGCTAATTGGCCAACTCTTGCTGTTTCTTAGACAACCATTAAGTACCAAAGGTGAGATTGCATTAACCTGGCTGCTGTGTATTCAGCCTGAAACTGTAAAATAATCCACAGTAGACTGGTCGAGCAGTCAGGACTTAGCTCAAAGGAGTTGGTGTGAGGTCAGAGATTGAAAATATTATAACAGAGTTATGGCAGTTGAAATAAAGATAAAATATGCAGCCCTAGATGTTAGTTTTTTAAATGAAATGAACAACACTTCCATAATGCCTTAGGAAAATATGTGTATGTGCTGATAAGAAACAATGTAAATGCCACTAATGAAGGCAACAAAAAAACACAGAAGAAATAAAGTTGCAATTAAAGAGTCCTTATTAACCCCAATTATGTATTGCTCAGGCTCACTAACTCATCAAAAAGACATTTTTGTTTGGAATTCATTTGGAAGAACAAAGGCTTGCCATTCTCCCTCCAAAAGCGTAACTCCTGTATAACACTTGTTGCTTCCAGACAGAACCTGAATAGAAAGAAGCAGAGAGAGGGAGAAGAAGCGTAGTGTGAGCAGACCCTGATGTCTATGGTCAGGAGCCATCCTCCAGTTTACATTTGCTGTTCATTCATAAAGATGTTATTAGTAACCTAAGGGTAACCCGAAATACCCATCTACTGAAGGTGATCATGGGTAGTCTTCTGTCCTGACTCTTTCTGATGTTTGCAAGCTTGATAAAGCAGTCTAGCTTTCATTCATGTCCTTCACCCTTTTTCCATACCCAGAGCTCACTGGTCATAGCTGAGTCCTAGCTATGGGGAACCTCAGTATAGGCAGTGACTGATTTCCTGGGACTGTACTCATCGCCTGCTGTGTATGTCTGAAACTTCTACTGTGTGCTATATGGCCACTTTAGGCACATGGTGTACTTGTTTGCCACCCCTGCTCCCAAGTTCTCTGCCCCCAGAATTCTCAGTGTACTAGAGGGCCTTTGACCAGCCATTAGCCCCTTCATCCTACTCTTGGATCACATGTGACAGAGCCATTTCTAATGTTGTCTATATATATAAATCATAAAGGCTGCTGTAAGTACACTGACTAGTGAACTATATCCTTATAAGATACATTTCTGACAGTGGTAATAGTCATGTTTCTGTACATTTCAGAGATAACTAGATATTGCAAGTGCGAGAGGCTGGCTTAGTATATGGTGCTCACTTCTGTAACTGTAGCACCCTGCACTAATCCAGACAACCCTTATGGTAATTTTAGTGTTATTAGACAACCTTAGAAAGCTGGAAGCTGTGGAGAGCAGCCTTCAGGCTTAGTCCAGAAGGTGTGTAAAGCATCTTGTTTTACCAGTACTTAATCTTATTGTATAGTTTAAGTGAAAAAGAACCACACAGTGTAGTTATAAAAATAGGTGTTTATTTTAACGCTCACTAACACAATGTATTATCTCCTACTCAGATACACAACTGAATACACACAACTGAATACACACAAAACTTTCTAAATAGAATACGTAAATAGCACAGAATACACAGTAGTCCCCACGATGAGACTAAACCATATAGTAAAATAGTGGAATGCGAACCACAACCTAAGTCGAGAATGGACCCAGAAGACATAGAAGAGCCGGGGACCCAAGGAACCACCTAAGGTGAGTATCTAGGAACCCCACGGAGGTTGTTTACAGAGTGGTAATACGACCGCATGGTCAATGTTAGTCAATAGGTAAGTCACAGTTGCAATTTTAAAGAAGTACCCTTTCTAGCGGACCCTGAAGAAAGCCTGTGGAAGATAGAAGTTTGGAGAGTCACCCCACACATGGATACCCCAGGAACCAGGATACCTACACCAGGGAAACAGGGTGCATAGGTGTGAAGTGAAGTCTGAAACCGTCATAGCCCACAATAGAGGACTTCAGAAGAGATGCCACTGGCGAAGAAGGTGAAAGTGTCCGGTGGAACCCAAAGGTGGATTCATGATGAGAGGTACCTGAAAACAGAGGGAACAGAGTCTATGCCACTCAGGAGTGACCAGGAGGCATGGAAGACGAATGCCTACCAATGTCGGAGATGCAGGAGAGTTGATGGTTCCCTTGAAGTTGCAGCTGTACGGACCAAGCGACGCAGAGGAGGACCAGGAGTCATGCACGAGCTGTCCCACATCAGATGTCAAGAGAGCCAAGGGGTCAGTGTCCTTCAGGGTCACCTCACAAGTCAAATGTCAAGAGCCAAGGGGTCAGTGTTCATCAGGGGCACAAACAAGCCTTGGCAACTGCAGCCAATGTAAAAAGGTGCAGTGTCAGGACCAGCAAGGTCCAAGTGACTCACCACAAGTAGGTAAGTCAGAGCAGGCCCCGAGCAAGCAGGGGAGCCCACTGGAGCAAAAGAAGACCCTCGAGAGGACCCGAGGGCTGAAGGAACAGGAGTCACAACAGTACCTCGAGCAGCTCACCTAAATGTGAAGGCCCACAGTGCAGAGGATGTGATACAGGTGAAAATCTTGGCTGCAGAGATGCTTGAGGTAGAAGCTTTTTGAAGCCGTGAGATCTCTGGGGGAGAGAGTCAACATGCCTTGGCAATGGCAAGTCAACACAGTGCACACGGGTTCTGTTCCAGCAGTTGCGATGTGGGATACTGGCCTCAAACTTGGCGAGAAGACAGTGCGTGTCTCTGGAGAGTGGCAGAACCACCTCCTGTGTTCCTGAGACTTTCATAGTCCGTGGGAGCCCAGGATCAGCAGACCGGTCAGCTGTGTTGCAGTCCCTGGAGATGCAGGGGAGGGACTCCTTCACTCAAAGGGAGATTCCTTCGGGTGTCTTGGATGTCCACAGGCCCTGTGGTGAGCCTGTATGGAGCACAGGCACAGATATTGCAGAAGATTTGCAGGATGACGAGACCAAGAGCAGCAGGAGTCTTCCCAGCTGTAGTCCCGGTTACCTACATGAAGTCCAGTGAGGTCCAGAAGGCCCAGACGGTTGAAGTGGTATGTGATATTAATCTTGTCCCACGATGAATCTAGGCACCCACCCACAGGTAAGCCCTTAAGTACTCTAAGGAAAGGGTTGGAATGATTCTGGGGTCCCTCCCAAGGGAGGGGCTGGACAGTGGGGAGGATACTCCTATGTCCTTTGTCCAGTTTCTTGCCAGAGCGGGAGCCAACGGCTCCCTGAACTGGTTTGGACTGGAGTATCCAAGGAGGGAACCAAATGTGCCTTTCAAGCAGTCTGAGTGTTGCTGGCAAGCGCCCCCACCCTGTCCCAATACACTTAGTCCTGTTTGGGAGGTGGTCACACCTTCCTGTGACAGGATACCTATTGTCCTGCCTTCTTCTGCTCAAGCTTGGCTCAGCAGCAGGAGGGCAGAATCGTGTCTCTGGTTGGCCGACCAGAAGCAAGAATCCTGGGAATGGTTTCAGGGTATATATACGCACAATACCCCTAATATTAAAAAAGGGGAGGGAACAAGAGGCTACGGGTCAGTCAGGGTAAGCTGGCCTCCAAGTGACATGTAACACAAAAAGAAGCTACCCTGGCTTGGTGTCTGATTCTTAAAGAAGGTAGAGGCACACTATGCCAATTACCTATGTGCTGTTGGGCATCTAAAAAAAATGTAAGGACTGTCCTCACACACCACCAGGTGTCATGCTTCATCATCGGCAGTCCTTGCTCTCTAAAAACCACGTTTGATAGAGAGTGGGCCTTTACCTGGAGACAGGGAGACACTTCTACAACCAAGTGGGGGCCCTTGTTAAGGAAGTGAGTGAGTGATATTAAAATTCGATGCAGATGCTTCATGAAATCTTTAATTGCGCAGAATCTGCTCAATAATAAAAACTAATGGTGGGGACTTGGGGGATTAGTGCCCCATCCCCATCAGTGTCGCCAACATGTTTCTGCCATCGTGGCCAGGAGGGTCCATGGCATTCAACAAGACGTGAGAGAAAGGGCTCCTATCTAGTCTGTAAGAGACTAAGATTAATCCACTTGAGTAGGTTGACCTTTGTCAGACTCTACTACGAGTTCAGCTCGGAAGCAACGAAGACAGATCGTAGGAGCATTGCGAGGGACGCACCTTGAGGCAAGTGTGACTACAGGGGGCCCTCAAATCCTCCCTTCCCATGGGATTTGCCTACCCCTAATCCGGGGTTGTTGAAATCTCATTGTAGAGTCTGACAAAGGTCAACCTACTCAAGTCGATTCATCTTAGTCTCTTAGAGACTAGATAGGAGCCCATTCTCTCACGTCCTGATGAATGTCATGGACCCTCCTGGCCATGATGGCAGAAACATGTTGGCTTTTAGCAATTGGAACATGCATAGCAACGAACCTCCCAGGATTCTTGTTTATGCAAAATACAGAAGTGTAAAATTGTTAGAAAAGTCTTTGCTCCCTCTTGTGCCACTGCTTCCTGCCATTTTGCTGACAAGAAAGCCGCCCCCAGTGCCAAGGAAGGCAGAGACCACTCTTGAGCATGGGTAGAGGAATGTTTATGCTCTGTGACAGCAGGGGGAGTGGTCACCATTCTAGCATGCGAAGTTTTCCCCATGGTGCTTTTTCCTCTGAAACTTGACTGTTGCATGGAATTGTGGGGTAGAATCCACTGTGGGAAGTAGGTTAGAATAGGGTGTTTCTGCCTCTTTGTTCCAGCATCTGCATCCCCGTGCAGGTACATCACAATCCACATGTAGGCACATGACATGGTGTCCCTAGTCTTCGCTGTTTCAGATGATCAGTTTAATATTTGGACGACAGGTTAGTGGGGTAAACTTGTCATGATGATCCAGGCATATCATGATTGCAGACCGGAATAGATCAGATATTTTATTTGTATTTTATCGCAGGTTTGAGCTCGGGGTGACTAGGGCCAGTAAGGTAGCGGAAATAATTGAGAAGACACAAATTGAGAATACTTGATTACACCAAAATAAGAGGAAATGCAGTGAGGGTGACACTTAAAATGGTGCTACGCATTAGAATGTGGAAATGTCTTGCGTATTACGTCATGTGTGTTTAAGGTCGAATGGTTTCCTGCTGTGTTTTTAAAGAATTGCATAAATAAATAGGAGTCAAAATGTCTTCCTCAAACAAGATTGGTCGCTGGTTGTCTGTCTTGGGCTGACACCATCCCTAATCTCTAAGTCATTGACCTATGCCTTTTTGTCTCACATGCAATGTACATCTTGTGGCGTCTTGTGCTGCGTCCTTCAAACAGATACAATTCTAAAAAGAATTTCAGTCTTTATGGCGCCAAAAAAAATAAAAAAACAGGACCGGATGGCTCACGATTAGAGGGGTCACATGTTTTTGAAAAAATATGTTTCTGCGCTTCCTCAGGGGTAACTATAATTAAAGACATCAACAGTGACCGAAAACATTCAGGTGTTTAATCAGCAGTTTAATTTTCTGCACATATTTGGTGGATTGCTTACATGATTCTACATCATTTTATGTTCAAATGTTATAATGCACACAGAGGTCTGTTTGATTAAGTATGTTTTCGGGTCTGCTTCAATATAGTTATCCCTGAAGAAGGGCAGTTTTTCCCAAAGTGCATTGGGGCCATATATTCCACGTCGAGTTATGAACAACGGTGAATTGCCATGTGTGTTTGTTGAGAAAAGTCTTGATAATCATATTGCTGAACTAATATGTTGAAACTTGGAATGATAATGTTTGGATCAACAAATAATTAATTATGGACAATTTAAGGATTAAAAAGGAAAAATTAGCATTAAAATGTTAATTGGATTAATTAATTTTTGTTGGCTGTACATCGTGGGTCTGGGAACCTGACGAGGCCCCAGTTTCCTTCACACAGGTATTTGTGCCATGGTGTGTTTTCACTTTTGTCTGCACTAAAACACACAGTCTGCAGTGGCAGTCGATATGTGTTTGGCAAGGGGTCCTTTAGAGTGCCACAATTTGTGCTGCAGCACTTATGGATATTCTTTAGCCTCCTTGCTCTAAGTACCTAGGGGTACCACTTACTAAGGACTTACAGGGAGTGACAAAGGTATTGCTAATTGGGATACAATTGCACAGTTTTGGGAAAGAGATCTAGCGCTGGAGACCTAATTAGCAGGAACCCAGTGCACTTCCAGTAAAAATCACAAAAATACAGGCAAAATGTGGGGGTGATCATATTGAAAAGGGGCACTTTCCTACACTACTTCATTAAGAATTGGTGTTGAGTCTATGCCAGCATGTCTGTGAGATACAATGCATTCTGCTAGAGTCCTGGTCAGCGTTGTCCATGGATAAATTGCGAAGATAATATAGTGAGGCTGATCATTGTATATCTGCTACTGAATGTATATCCTTTTTTTCCATAAAGAAGCCCCCTTGTAAAAACTAAAACAGTTCACTTTACCCAGTCCTACGTCGCCAACAAAAGGCATTAAAATGTTTCTTTGGCCCATGCCTGCTTGGGTTTTGAGTCCTGTTTTGATATCATTCACTGGATGGGCCTTTTATTCTCATAGAGCATGGGCCACGTCCATTCATGTCTCAGAGTTCTGAACTTAATATGTTTACCTCCACATACAACCCTCCTACCTAATGATGAAGAGATTTAACTTTGCATTGCTGTTTCCTAAACTTCTTTTGACCCGCTTGGTTTGCGCCATAGACCAGGTCTTGTTATGGGATGGCAATAGTGAGACAAAATTATAACATAGTTGGCCATTCAAGGTACAAAGGTATAGCTGAACACCTGAAAGATACTGTGGATATCCAAATACATGTTAATAGGGTAGTACCTTAATGAATGAAAATACCAACATTTTGCTATTGGTGTAAAGGTTAGCACAACACTGCTTCCCCATTAGCAATGACACTGAGAGTAACACCAAAGAAATAATGTTAGTGTAAATCTCACATAGAGACTGTTTACCATTAAAAAAAAAACGCTCCTGTGCACCACACTCCACATCAAAAACGGTAATCCCAAAATGTGTATGAGGTGCCAGGAAGTACTAAACCAAAGTAGCAGTACCACAATGCAGACATAACATGTAGGCACTCTGAGCCAGATGTACGAAGCATTTTACCGACCGGTAAAATGCTGTTTGTTAAGTACCAACCCTATTTTGCGAGTTGGTAAGCTATTACCGACTCTGTGAATAGGGTGTGCAAGTCGCTATTACGAAGGGGCGTGCTAAGGGCATCCCTTCCTAATAGCAAGTCGCACTGGTATGTAGGAATGTTTTGCAATCGTCAATGCAGTTGCAAAACATTGGCAGTGACCACCAACTTCAAGTTGGATGGAAACCCATTCGCAAACAGGAAGAGGTCCCCAAGGGACTCCTTCCCCTTTGTGATTGTGGGCACTACCACTTTTTAAGAGCAGGCAGTGGTTCCATGGATCACTGCCTGCTCCTAAAAAATGAAAAGGTAGCTTTTCATTTTTTATTTTTGAAATGCATCCTGTTTTCCTTTATGGAAAATGGGCTGCATTACAAAAGAAGCAATCACAGACATTGTGATCTGCTGACCCCAGCAGGCTGCCATCCCTGTGAGTGCAGGCCATTCCCAATGGGTCGCAAAGCAAGACCGACTTCATGAATATTAATGAGGTAGGTCTATTTGCGACCCACAGGGAATCGCAAACTGTGTCTAGGCACATTTGTACATGGGTGTTTGCGATTTCCAAATTGCGAACTGCAATAATTTTCTTTTTTTTTCTTTTTTTTTAACCAATCTTTATTGAAGAATTTTTTCCCCATTACAACACACAAACCCACCACACTTCCCACCCCCCACCCCCAGCTCACATTCTGTTACATTGGAAATTAGTCCAAAAAAAAAACAGTTATGATCACTAAACAGCGTAATATAATGCGAGACTGTCAATGGTCTATAGAAAAGTATGACTTACGTATTTCCCCTTTGTCTCTGTGACCATTGCAAAACAGGATCCCATATTGCAAGCCCTATCTTGCGCTTGCGATAGCCCTTTCTTCTGTAAATGGCTACTTCTAAACTACAGGTGGCCAACAAACGTGATCTCCATTGTTGAAAACTTGGCGCATTTGTATCAAGCCATGCTGACGCAATGCATAATCTAAAGACAGCCATGGCCACAAATAACAGCCCTTGCATATATTTCGGTCTTGAAGTATTGGCAACACCTAACATAATCTCTTCAACATAAATTTCTATTCTTGTATTAAAAACTTCTGAGAAAAATGCTGAGATATCAGTCACTACTGATGTTAATGCAGTACAGGTAGCAAAAATATGAACACTATCGGCTTCAGCTAGGTCACATCTAGGGCATGTGGTTCCCTTCCCAGTCCCCCATTTAGCAATCTTATAGGGAGTATAATATAGAAGAAAAAAAAGTTTTGTAGAACTGAGCCTGCAACTTAGTAGACATTAAAATAGACTGATATAATAAGAAGGATTGATGGACAATTTCCCCTGACACACCAAGTTTAACCTGCCATTTAATTATGTATTTATCAAGATCATCGGATTGCCGAAGAATCCGTTGTTCATAGATCTCTCCTATTTTGAGATTATTCCTCGAAGCCATGTTCTCCATTAACTGAACCTTTTGAAATGACCCCCCCCCCCTTCTTTTTAATAGAAAATCCCGAATTTGCAAAAATTTTAAATAATCCCGTTGATCTAAATTATATTCCAGCTGTAGTTCACCAAAAGATTTAATTCCTAATGTCGTATAAAAACATCCAAGTTGTGTAATCCCATTCAGAAACCATCTTTCCATGCACGAATCATTGACAATCCCAGGGAGATGACTATTTTTATGGATTAAGGTGTAATAAGATAGTTGTCCAATACTGGTAAGTTTTCTAACGGAATTCCAGGTCTTATAAATACCAAATATGGGCTTAAATTTTACTTTTTTAAAGTAACTATCGTTGAGATGACGCCACAAGCAACCTCTAGATTCATTTCCTAATAACAGCTCTTGTGGTGTTGGAATATCCCCTTCGCTGCTAGGTGCTAACGTAAATAATAACTTGTTGCAGTATTTTAAGATGGTAGCCCAATAATATAATTTAAAATTGGGCAAGTTCATGCCCCCTCTATCTTTAGGGAGGATAATGGTTCGTAAGGCTCTACGTGGTTTCTTGTACCCCCAAATGAATCTAGAAAACATACTATCCATATCTATAAAATACTTGTGATGGAAATTCTAGACAGATTGATCTAAAAAAATAAAGAAATCTTGGCAGGAAAAGCATTTTTATCAAGTTACACCGACCCACAATAGATAGATGAAGATTGTTACTCCTAATCAAATCCTTTTTTGTACATTGTATTAATGGATCGATATTATCGTTAACTAGATTCTCTATTTTGGCCCTTATACTCACGCCAAGATCTATGGCTTTCTCGGTAACCCGTGTATCAATCATCTCAATTTTACTGTTAAGGATAATCTGAGTTTTGGTTTGATTAAGTTTATAGCCAGATATCTGGCCAAAAATATTAGCTTCCTCTTCAATCACCATGACTGAAATCGCTGGGTCACTGGTAACCAACGCGATATCATCTGTTTATGCTAACGTTTTTGTGGCCTGGTCTCTTATCCAGATGGATGGTATCAATGCGTTGTTATCCAATCTTCGGATAAATGGGTCAATATATATAGCAAATAAGAGGGGTGAACACGGACACCACTGTCTTGAACCTCTAGTAATAGACAATGGTGATGATACTGACCCATTCACCATAACACCAGCAGACGGATTCCTGTACAACATCTTTACAGCTGTAATAAAGGGATCCCCGATACCACATCTAGCCATCGCTATCCACAGATATTTCCAGGAGACCCTATCGAAAGCGTTTTCGGCATCTAAAAGTATAAGTGCCATAGGGTCTCCTGAAACTTCACACCAATCAAACAATGAGATTACTCTCTGGATATGATTGGTGGTGTCTCTGCCCGGGATGAACCCGTGTTGTCGAGCCGATACGATTTTATGTATATTCAGAGCTAATCGTGCGGCAAGTAACTTAGCATAGATTTTGGAGTCACTAGTTATTAAAGTAATTGGGCGATACGACCCAAGTTCTGTAGGATCTTTATGCTTTTTTAGAAATACTATAATTTTGGCCATTGACCATGACCCTGGGGGCCGCCACCCTAGGAATATATGTGCAATCAAAGCTGTTAGTATATTCTTTACTTGGGGATAGAATTTGATATAAAATTCAGTGGGAATTCCATCCATACCCGCCGCTTTACCTGAAGCAAGACTATTTAATGCGAGAAGAATTTCCTCCCCTTGCGGGATAGCATCCATACTTTCTGAATCATTACTTTCTAGACTCATTGGGCTATCTTGATTGATATATTCGTTAATTGCGTCCAACTGTACATTAGTATCATTACCCCTGTATAGAGCCTGGTAGAATTTATGGAAGGCAGTTCTAATTGCATCAGAATCAGCTATTAGCCCTGCTTCTGGATCTCGAATCATCTTAATAGAGTTAACAGTATTAAGTTCTCGGGCGCGTACAGCTAGCTGATGTCCAACTTGTTCACTCAGTTCGTAAATCGTTTCCTTATATACAGCTGCTTTATTGATAGCTCTTGCCGTTAGTATATCTATAACACTGTTTTTAGCAATTGAAATCTGTCTTAGCTCATTTTCAGTGTCTCTTCCCTCCTGAATGGCTTTAATTAGCTCTCCTTCAGCAATAGCGATGTTACTCTGAAGTATTTTCATTTCTTGTTTGGCGTTTTTATTAGCATTCAATGAAAATCGAAGTGTTTCCCCTCTGATTCCAGCTTTCAGAGTGTCCCAAACGATCTCAATTGGTGCACTACCTATATTTTCTTCTAAGAATCTGGGGATCCACTGTCGCATGGACTGACAGTACGCCTCATTTATTAATAATGCTCTTTCAAACGTCCATGTTCTATTATTATGCCTTTGTGTACCAATTTCAATAGTTAGGAGAAGGGGATTATGGTCAGAGAGTACCCTTGGTAATTTTTCAATGAAACAACTAGTGGCTAGAATGCTAGAGATCAAGAAATAATCCAACCTTGCATGACGTGCATGTGGATAGGAATAATGCGTAAAACCCTGATCGTTAGGGTATTGCGCCTGCCAACTGTCTATGAGACCATGAGTTAGGCATACATTTTTAAGAGCTTGAAAAACTTTTTGGCTTTCTGCAATTAAGAATTCTCAAACTGTACAAAAAAGTCAGTTTGAGAATTCTTAATTGCAAATTATTGCAGTCCGCGAACTGCAATAATTTGCAATTAAGAATTCTCAAACGGACTTTTTTGTACATCAGGCCCTCAGTTCATAAACGCAAGCTGGCAAAAGACAAGGAGATAGAATTAACAACGTATAAGCACAGTGTGCACGATAAAACTACACGCACAGTAGCATGTATGTGGTTAAGAGATCAAAAATATTCTCCACATCACCACAATCTATCACGGAAACTCCATTTTCATTTATAACACTTTGGTACATGCAAGTCAAGTGACATTCTTTAAAGAGTGTATATATGGTTTAAACATGTCACCAGGAGAGTACCATAACACTGTCATCCTTCCCGCAGCAGAAAAAACTCACAATAGCTGAACCATTAATTTGCTCACAAAGAACCCACAATAAAATGAGATACTATTTGTTTTGCATTCCTATGCTATAGTGTTTTAAGTAGGAACAGTAACTCTCAATGGTGGCATCTTGCAAAGTTAAGCAAACATAAATGTCAGCTCAGTTGTACTTCACTTAATCTTTTGCAGTATTGAAACACCTAGAGGAGGGGACCATACCATTGGTGGACATTGTTTAACCTAGTTCACGATAACTTTATCAAGTCAACTAGGGTCAACCAAAGGAAAGTGCTAATGCACACAGGAATGGACCATAACGCTGATTCATACCAGAGTTTTCAAAATACTGATTCATACAGTAGTTGATCTAACCTCATTAAGTGTACAGTCAAAGAATCGGGAGAACCTTGCAAATTGTGATTTACGGATATGTCTTTTCTGTTCTTTTTTAGGGCACACCAGATAATTCTCTACAGAGAGGCACCACCTCTTTTCCAAGTAACCTCATGACTGGAATATTACAAACTTGTTCCCGGTGATGTGTCTGTCACACTGCTGGTGTATACTTCATCAAACCTACTGAAGGTAAAAGTTTGTATGTTTTTCTTCTGTTTGTCCATCTACACAGTCACTTGTCACTAAATGGTGTTCCAGGCTGCTTACGCCCTAACCAGTTGACGTTAGTCTGTGTTGACACAAAATTTGCTCTGGCTGCATATATTTGTAAATTGTCCTGCTTTTTTTGTGTGCAGGACACATGATTTAACAGAATACTATGTTAACAATAGTAATAATTAATCATTGATGCAAGTGGCTCCTGTACAAAGTAATGATTCCTAAATGGCTCATGTGAAGTTCCGAGTATTTCAGACGTCTGGCTCCATTTTTGCATCTCTCAATGTAATGGGTAGTTCTAGACTCTTCTGATCCCTGTTGGTGTGGTACTTCGCACATCGCTGCGTACATTCTCATTTTTGGGATATGACTAAGTAACTGCATGCAATACTATGTAGTGTGATCCCTCTAGCACAAACCATGCTTCAGCTTCATTCCCTACTGACTCTTGCGAATTCAGTATGCCTTCACACTTATAAATGTTACTTTATGTTTGTATGTTTTGCTTTTAATACTGCCAATAATGCCACCTGGCTGGAAATGGACACCTACCTGTATTTATTGAGCGACACCTATTCATGCTATGTATTAATGTTGTGAGGGCCACAGTGTTCATGTGTCAATTTACACACATGTGTTGAGGCTGCCTGCATGCAGCATGCAGAAGTCTTGTCCATGCGTATGTCTAGTCTGATCACTGGTGCTGGCCTGTTGCCTGTGTAATGTCTTCTGCTGGGAGCAGGCTTTCCCTCTCACTCTTATTATCTGGACTCACTGTTATGGCATCTTCCAGGTTCCTCATGGTGACAGCTACCTATCCAAACGCTCTGATATCTTTCTGCAGGTAACTACACTCCCTTCGTCATAATGTCTGGTAAAGAGTGACGTGACAAGGTTTAAACAATCCGTGCTGCAGTTGGCGCAGCATGTTTGCTGTACCGTGGGGTCTTTGTGCAACCCTAGACTGTCCTATGAAATCACATGATATTCAGTCATTTTTGTGCATTGATGTTTTCCAACTGCAAACCCTGTCAGGGTGTGCACTATTCAGCTATATGTGAGTTCTTCAATAAATGCTTCTGCGATGGAAGGCTGTGTTTTTTTTTTTGTTTTAATAATTTGTGTTGAGAGAATAAACACAGAATTAAAGCAGTACATAACTGGAAAGAGGTGTAAGAAATAGCAAAGTCATCAAAGATTAATAAAATCCTGAGGAACAAGAATAATAAATAATAACCTTGGTAAATATTATGATAAAAATAAATATTGTGAGAGGAGAACAGTAGTTAGGGTAAAGAGTTACATCAACCTAATAAAAGAATGTGTTCCATAAGAAAAAATGTTTTGTTTGTGTATTTTGTTATATAAAGAGAAAAAGGAACGAAAAGAGCAGAAGAACGAGAGGGGGGAAGAAAGAGAGAAGAGAGAGCGGGTAAATGAATAGAGTAAAAATGGGTGTTATAAGAGGGATGAGTACTAGGTTAGAAATGTAGTAAAAGGTAACCATAATAAATCAGATTTAATCTTTAGAAAAATAGAGGAATGGGAGACTGAGGCAATTCTGTGTTCATCACATATCAAATTCCACCAGAGCAAAAAGGATAGTTTAGAGTTATCTTTCCAACATGTTAATATAACATTAAAGGCTGTATTTTTGGAGGGAATGTGGTCGAAATCAGCAGATATGGTACCTAAAAAAATATTGTGAATAGCAAATGGAACATCACAAAAAAAAATCAATAGACATTTCGACCATATAGCTTTCCAAAAGTCATATACCTTGGAACAATAATAAAGTAACTGCATCAACAAGCCTTCAGAAGAGAGACATGACAAACATAAGGGAGAAATAGAATGGTCAATTTTGTGTAGAAAGAGGGGAGTAATTACGACTCTGTTATAAATAAAATATAGGGATGGTGTAATATTGGCCGCTTTATAGGTTTTGAAAATCTTTTGCCACATATGTAAACAGCAAGTGATTGAGATAAGTCTTGTTCCCAAAGTAATTCGATAGGAGATTTACTCTGAGTACTGATAGGTGAGGATAACGTTTTATATATAAAAGAGGCATTGGAAATGGGGTCAAGGGCAACTTGAAATAAGGGTGTAATAGGAGTAAATGAAGTAGGAGCAGGGTTGGAGTTAAAATTTTGTAAAAAGGTTTGGAGAACAGGGGATAATGTATTATATTGATGAATACAAGAGTCAGGAAGGTTAAATTTCTCTTGGGATTGGGAAAAGGGTAGAATCGAATTGTTAACTATCAACTGATATACTTAAGAAATGCCTTTCTCCTTCCAGTGCTTGTAGTAGAAAGACTTGTGGCGAAATTTAATATATTTATTAAACCATATAGAAGTGGATAGAAAGGATTGATAAGAATCTAAACCTTGGAAAAAAAGGGTATGTAGTAGATGATGAGAATATTTTTAGATGGGGTATCTAGAAATGAAAGTACAATATCCTGAAATGAAAAGTCATTTAACACTGAGCGTTCAACAGCAACCCATGTTGACATATAGGAATCTTGATAATCTTTAGTCATGGTATAAAACTGATGAATTCAAAATGCAGTGTGATATAATTTGAAATCAGGAAAGCAGAACCCACCCTCTGATTTAGGACGAATTAGTTTAGATAGCGCAATACGAGTGCGTTTGTTATTCCACAAAAAATGTAGACAAAAAGAAATAATCTGAGGAAAAATAGTAATTAGGAATTTTAAAAGGGAACATTGAAAGCGTGAAAAGCACCTGGGAAACAATCATCATTTTAATCGTATCAAGTCTGCCCCACCAAGATAAAAAAAAAAGGGGGACCAGGAAGTCAGTAAATTGGTGAGCTTGAGTTTTAAGGCAGAAAAATTATGGGTTAACCCGTTCCCCGCTCATGACGGAACCACTCCGTCATGAGCCACGGGCGCCGTGTGCTCATGACGGAGTGGTTCCGTCATGCTGCGGCCGTTGGTGGCCGCTCCTCCCACGCGGCGCTAATTCCCCGCCTGTGCGGGCGATTAGCGCAGTGGGTGGAGTCATGACGGAACCACGAGGTACAAAAGTATCGGAAAGGGAGGGGGGTTTAGGGATACCTTGGAAAAAAGTCTCAAAATCATTTTCGGAAAGAGTTGTATCTTCCCTATATAAATGTTCATAATAGGATTGAAATGTATCTACAATGTCTGAGTCGGAGGAAAGAAGTTTGTTGGTTGTTTCTGAATGTATAGGCCCAATATTTTTACGTTCTGATTTGATTTTTAAATAGTTGGCTAACATTTTCCATGCCTTATTTTGGCTTCCATGAAATTAAGATTTAATCTTAAGGAGAATGTTACAAGCATCAACAGTGGCTTTTTCATTCAAGGTAGATTTGGCTTTAATCAATTCTTGCAAAGTGGAGGAGGATTTAGAGGAAAAGTAATTGTGTTCCAGGGTTTTAATCTTTTGAAGAGTCTCATGATATTTAGCATTGAGTAGTTTCTTTTTCCTTGCAGAGTAAGCAAGAGTAAAGGCTCTAAATGAGGCTTTAAAAGCATCCCAGTTGTTATGAACTGAGGTGTCCAAAGACTTATTGAGTTGAAACAATTCATTAATAAAAGAGATCGCTTCTGAAATGAAGGTTTTGTCTGAGAGTAGGTGATTGTTAAAACGCCAATGGCCTTGTTTGCAAGTGTTGAGGGACATATCAAAAGAGGCCGACATAGGGACATGGTCAGAAATACAAATCGAACCGATTCCAGAGGAATGGATACAAGGGAGCAATAACTTAGAAACCAGAATATAATCAATATGGGACATAGTATGGTGAACAGGTGAAAAGAAAGTCATTGAAATTATTTGTGGGTGTTATCAGGTTTAAAGATGGAAGGCTGTTTTAATCGCGTGCCCCCATTTGAAATACTAAGAATGGGATCACAGTTAGTAAAATCGCAGTTCCCATAACCTTCTAAAAGGGCTTGAAGTCCCGCTCATTAGATACATTTTCCAGATAGTAGTAACAAGTCACGGTTGCCAATGGCCATTACATTCTTTCAGTACGTGCCTCCAGATCCCCCACAGCCTTGTGATGCTGGGCAGAGTCAGTGCATCTTCTCCAGTGATGTCATTAAGCGTACGTCATGAGAAGAGGAGCAGCTGACTGGAAAAATCCCAAAAGAAAAAAACATGGCTGTTGACTTTAGACTCTGCAGCTGACTGCTTACGATTTCAAAATGTAAAGTTCCTGGAGACAGTTTGTAATTGGAGAGGATGCTGTTTGTGACTCTAAGACCCTATCTTCAGGTCTTGGGGGTAGGTAGCTGGTACAGGAGCGTAACTGGTACTTTTTCTCCTTCTGTCAATGGACTTCTTTTCAGTAGTGTATCGTGGAGGTCATTTTGTCTTTCACTCTTCATTGCTAGCCGTAGCCCAAGAGTCAACATGTTCGAGGAGGTGGTTGTGGGTTTGATGCAGCTAACCAGGTACAGTTAAAGGGTGATGTCTAAGAAGTGTCCTTTAAACGCAAAGCAGATGATCCCGATGTTCTGAACCTCCACACACCATTACCAAATGGGCTTTGCTGGTATTATTGCTGCGACTAAACAAGGTGCACCCAATAATTCTGCAGAATGTACAGACATTGCTGGAGCGTGCTGTGATATGTGGATTTCTCGGTTTGGCATGTGATGTTAGCCCTGCTGTATGATTTTGTGTCTCAGATTAAGAATGTTTTCAAAAAGCTTAGCTTTTTGGGATTTTTGTGTTTCCAGAGAATTGTTTGCATTTGTGTGGACGGTTTCTGTACATTCATTACTAGTCAATGAAGTTCATTTTACCTTTTTTTTGTTTCTTGGTCCTCATTCGCCATTAGATGTTAATGATATACTAACGAGATGCCCTTGTTGTAAAATACGCAGAGCATAGATCTTTTGTCTTGTTTCACTTGAGTCCATATCCAATTTGCACAGTTTGTCTACTGATTGCACCCAATTATGAGCTGTAGGAGGGTTGCACTGTAGCAAGTTCTCGCAAATCTCTCTCCTTGCAAGAAGCGCCATAAAAAGGAGTCTGCTTAGTAGTAAAAATATTGATGCATTAAGCTGGATGGCAGCCAAAAAAAAGATAAAATCGGGCATTATCTTCATCCTCAAGGAAAGGATTTATGAAAATATACTATTTGTGTCCTCCCAAGTTCATTTTACTTTGAATGAACTCTGTATCTTTATCGCTGTTTATAGAAAAATTGAGAGACACTTAGGACAGCAAATAGAAAATGTCAGTAATGTTAGAATAACAATGCTGACTGCATTGTGTGGGGACTTCTGTCCTAACATGGGTGTCTCAGTTTAATTCATTAGCTCTTTGACAGCATATATGAATAATGTAATATTATTTGGTAGCCTGGAAATAATCAGTTCTTACCAAATAAAGTTTATCTTACATTGAATGTAAATAATCCGTTCTGACCAAATAAAGTTTTTTTACATTGAATGTACTTTGACTCTTTATGCCATGGTGATGAGGGAACTGTTGTAAAGAAGAAACACCGCACACAACTAAGTAGGGAGTCTATTGAATGAAACCAGCACAGCTTAACCACCACCAAGCCCACAGAAGGCGACCCAACCAATCTCTACCCCCTTTCTTGCTGAGCCCATTGTATATTCTACATTCTAACCTTTAGCTTTTCCATCCTTTAAAGTGACATGAGGTTAACATACAACAGGGACCAATGAAAGTACCCTTAGTCCACATACACTAATCTTTAATGATGATATTGGTCTGTAACAACGGTGTGAGTGGGAAGGCAATTAGCTTGTGTTACGACCACAATCAGTGTATTTTTAAATTGTATGATGGCAGAACATATCAGCTATATCAGACGTAACATATATCATATCACCAAATGAGAACTTACATATAAGAACTTTTCAAATGAGTGTCTGCATTACCCACCACAGTATTATCTGTGAGAAAAAGTTGAATGAACACTAGGCAACCATGCAGTTTATTCAGATAAATGGTAGGTGTAATAATCAGTAGATGCTGTGGAATAGTATGCATTTGGTCTTATTTGTAGCCTGGGTTTACCCACTGTCTGAGGCCCTTTGATGCCTCTTTTACGCACACCCCGCCCTGTGTGCCTATATGGTATAGCAAGATATAATATCTCTCACTTAAGAATGTCCATAGTGCTTCCCACTCAAGCCAGGAGGATCAGAAACGCTTCTATGGGTCTCACCTGTTGAAGAAATCACAATTACACAGTTGGCTGGGTGCCCTAGTCAGGAAAATATATTTACAATAGCTTGTTGCAGCTGGGCAGAAACATGCACAACCTCAACCATGTGGAAAGCCGGGTGCATTCTTATTAATTCAGGACACATCTAAAAAATGATGTTGTGCCTCATGCACTCAAACTCTTGGGGCATCTCTTCCATTCCCGGTACTGTAGATCCTGAAGTGTCCTACGCCTACTCTATACATGGGCTAAAGCACCCCCGCTTTATATTATAAAGATATTGCAAGTCACCGAGGAGTTTAGTGACCATATAAAGGAAATCTGATTTGTCAATGGGTGGTGTCCAAGATGAATTGAGCTCACTGGAAAATAGAGATGAGCACCACAGGTTATGTTCCCTTTCCTCTTGTGGGTGAGGGTTTGCAGGAAGTTTAAGTCATGTGGACAGAGAAGACCGGAAAGGTGGAATTTGATGAGGAACTTCATTCTGATCAAGTCAAGAAAACAACTAGGTGCTAAGAAATACTATAATGTAAGAAATGAGTGGAGAAGACTAGATTTTAGGAAGTTGGTTTATGATTAGATTACTATGATACTTCAAAAATTAAGTCCATTTCTTAGGGTCCCACACAGGTGTGTCAAGCTGGAAAGAGTTGTTCTGGAGTTTTAACTGTGTGGCAAATTTGCTTATTGGTGTGGGATTCATTTTGTACTTTTCTTTGTTTCAATGTGGTTTGAAATGTGAGTTTTGGGAATAGGTGAAAAATGTGTGACTCTGTGTGTGTGTGTGTGTGTGTGTGTGTGTGTGTGTGTGTGTGTGGTGGGGGTCTTCTGTTGCCACCCCTGAGGCTCAAAGGTGATCATTGTCTGTGTTCTGTAGTTATTACTTGTCACATATTATTTATTTGGTGCCTCTCTGTGGCATTGGCCCACTCCTGGCCTTGTGTTCTCCTAGCAACTGGTGGGGAAAATACAGAGACCCCTATGGGTCAAAATTAAGGCGTCCTAGTAATGAAATTGGCATTTTCCGTCTAATATGTGCGTTTCGATTTGATTAATTGAAGTTGTGAAGTAATATCAGGATGATAGGCACTGTTAAAATTGAGTGAGGATATTTTGTGACTGTCCGCTAGCCTGGAAATATTCTTGCCATCTATGCATCCTAGCTTGTTCTTGTCTTACTACGTGTAATTATGTAGCTGACTAGTCCTGTAAATGAAGAAACCTCCTCTCTCCACAAAAGTGATGGCCTTACTTGGTGCCTAATTGCCGGACTTTTAAATAGCCGGTAGGGATAATCATTTATATATGATACCCTGCTCAGCTTCATGGAGTATTTATTACAATTCCAGTCGCTTCGAGGATGCCCGTAACCCTTCCCTGCTCATCTGCGGACACGACGTTCATGTTCGACACAGCAGAGAGCAGGCGTATTCTCTGTGCCCATCACCGCTTTTGTAATGTCGCGCTGCATGTTGATCCCCGTGTTGCCTGTCAGTGCGTGCTTTGCTTGTTTGCTGTGGCAGTGCTCTTTGTTTTAGGGCGGTGGTTGGAACTCGCACATCACATTTGCTGTCGCCAGCTCGCTGCTCCCTTCATTTGTTTTAGAGGTTCCACCATGACAGTTTTGTTATTTTGACCCGCGCGCTGGGAATTCTTCTGTTGTTATGCAGGCATTAATTTAATTGTCAATAAGCTGCAGACGTGGGGCCAATTACGACAGGCATTTCTGAATACATGTTCGACAAGGCATTCACAAATCTGAACTCGCCCACGCTGCTTGACTTGGGGCAACTTGAAGATCTAATTAAAATAAATTGGTAGATGTCTGTACAAAAATAAAACATAATGTACAGGTAAAGTAAAATAAAGTCAGTATTAACGGGCCACGGAGCTGTAAATAGTACTTTACCGGGAATTACACATGCAAATGGTGCTGCTGAAGTTTCACTGAATATAATTGGTGTAGAAATCACAGGAAGCATATAGTCCTAAAACAAAATCTACTTTGGCTCAGCTAGTAATTAATTTCCTAAATTAAGTGGGAGGCGGATAATGTAGTTCTATGGCAGGCAGCATTCTTTACTCGGATGGGCGATTTTAGGTCCCAGCGGATACCGCTTCAGGCAACTTCAAATGAACTGTGCAGCTAAATAATGGCATTCTAAGTCTGGAAGGGCTAATCCACCAGCAGCCACATGTAGCCTTAGAGTGGTAAGAGCTTCTCTGCAGCTCCCAGGTGCCCACATCAGATGTGGAACCTGTCCAGTGTCGAGATGTCTGAAGAAGGAACAAAGGATGAGCAGGAGAAAGTTTTCAAAATAATACAATAACTGGGGCAGCATCACCGTCTTCACTAGTGCCACGTGGCTCATTGCTGAAAGTGGAAGAGAACATCAAAAAGCAAACCGGGCAAGGTACTGGAAGGTAACTCTTTCCTCGTTCAATCTGGCCTCTAATTCTATAGAAGGGGGAAACACTAACATGTGTTAAAGAAACACTTCTTACAATATAAAATCTTTATAATTTTCTTACATTTTGATTGTGTAATTTAGATCCCAAATATTTTGAAGATTCTGCATGTACTTTGGCAGGAAAGGATGATCCAGATCACTGGTTCGGCCTTGACTCGACTGCAGAACCATTTTAAGCCATCAACAGAGTGAGCAATTGCCCAGCACAACCTTCCAAGGAATCTGCCCCTGCTCACCCTTCACAGGTACAATCAGCAGCTCATTGCACCAGCAGAGATTGCCAGGGTGGGTAGGTGCTGCTTTTTCACCTGCTTGACAGTTTCTCTTCCGTATCACTTCTTTCTGCTGAGACGAATTCCCATGTTCACAATACTTTATGACTCATGTCGGGCCCTTTTTGTCTGAATTTAGGACCACCTTGTTCATCTCTTTCTTATGCCTTTAGTTCTTAGCAAGAATCCTTTAATCAATCAATCAATCAATCAACAAGCTTTAATCGGATCATACAAAATGTCCATAAAAGCATACTATAAAATACAATAAAAATTCATTTATAACCAGAAAGAAGCAGCATTATTACATATTTAAAATACACATAATCATTATACAATTATACATATCATAACGAAAATACACTTTATATTGTTTCATAGTTCAAAATTTCTAAGTGAACAAGTTCATTCCGTTGTTTAATTGCCGACATTATATAGCAGTTTACTGCATTACAGGCAAATACATTTTCCAAATTTCGTAAACAGATAAAAGCGGCTTTATAGAAATACAGGGAATTTTCTTTAAAAATTGGACGTACATTTTTTTTTCTAATTTCTATATAAAATTTACAAAAAAGTGAAGGGTACTTTGTTTGGACCCACCATCACATGGACAATTTGGGAGATTGGCAATCCTTTAATCAGTTCCTGTGGATCTCCCTTCTAATCTCAGTTCTGAGCTAAATGTAGAATCCCAAACGCACACTCTAGTGTTGTGAGACTACAGACAATTTGTGGGTACCTCACACCCTGACATTAGGTGTGAGACTATCGCCGACACCATCTGCTCTGCCTCATTAATTTTCTTTTAGGGTTAACGTTGACTGGAGGTTACGGTGAGGTGGACGTTTTTTTCCACTTGTCTAAACTAATGGATGGTCACGTACCTTCATGTTTTCCAAACTGTTGGCCATTGGTTTTAAAATGTTTAGAAACATAACCAAAGCTGTTGCTTTCTTTCCAAGAAAGTTTCGGTACATCTGGATAGGGCTGATGTACTTGACACCGTGCTGAATGGCATAATTTACTATTGAACAAGAGCATAATGTGCCACCTGAATGTAGCATATCTAAAGGCAATCACATAAAGATCACAGTGAATATATAGTGATATGTAGAAATAGTAAATCCATGTAGTGATAAAATAGAGGGGTATGGCCTCTACTTGGATGTGTCTGTAAAATTGAGCTTTTGTCCTACGTTTTTGTCCTGAATTTTGACCCATTGTCCTGAACTTTGACACTTTATCCTGAATTTTTTACAGTCCTCTCCAGACTTTTTCACCATATCAGTTGGCCGCCCTATTCTGGATCCCAAATTAATGTGCCTGGAAACATGTGACAATGGGTAAAGCTTGGTCAGTATGAATGGAGGAGGGGTGAGCTTCAGATTTCCCGAAATTGCACTGGGACATCTTGTTAAAACACACTATATGAGAAGCCGGACATGAGGGGGGCTTAAGGACTGTGGAAAGGAAGATGAATGCAAATTGTTAGGGGTACCTAAAACGCAAACCTTTTGAAACAAACCTGTATTTTTTAAGGGCCTTCAATACATAGACAACCAAGAGTGTGTGTGTGTTTTTGTCAGTGTGTGCATGTAAAAATCCCAGGTGAAATCTGACAGACACTTCTCATTACCTGACTGAAAGCACTTGTGCCCAACTATTTACTGCAGAACACCTTTTTTTGGGGTGGTGTAACACCCCAAACACCCCCTGGAGCTACACCCCTGCATATGACCCAGTTTCTGGTTGGAGGAGGGACCAGGACAGAGACTGCAGACAGAGGATCAGCTTGGCTAATGCCTGCCCCCTCTGGGACTATGAGAGGGGAACAGACTGCGCTCCCCTCCAGAAAGGCCACAGCCTCTATAGCCCTTACAATCTGTCCATGCCCCAACACAACACCCCAAAACCTGCATAGATCCTCCCACACAGATATTGACGACCTTCATGAGCAGGTGGGGCAGACATATCTAGCTTGTTATCAATGGTGATCCCAATTTTTCTGGCAGGGGTGTGAATCGGTCTTAAGACTGTAGACCCTCATGTTGAGTCCGATGGTGAAGCATCTTTTCCCAAGATCACCAGTTCTGTCGTCTTGTTGGTGTTCACCTTGAGACAGCTTGACTTCATCCAGAAGGCCACATCAGACTTGGAGGTGGTGATTTTGTTCCTTGAATTGGGGAAAGTGTCTAAGAGGGACAGCATTAGTTTCATGTAGTTGGCAGAGGAGAGGATGTTGAATTTGTGGGTGTGGATGATGTCAGTCAGTGTGGACATGTAGCTATTGAAGAGGGTGGTGCAAAGTGAAGAGTCTGGAGGTATTCTGCAGATAATTTACAGGTTTGTGAAGAGTGAGGAGATAGGTTGACTGTCTGAGATCTTCTGGTCAGAAATGAGCAGATCCAATGGAGGGCAGAACTCTGAATGCCAACCTTGAGTAGTCGTTTGATGGGGATGGCATCGAAAACTGTCAAATACTGCTGAGAGGTCCAGTAGGATGATGGCCTCAGTTTCTTCTTTGCCTAGTATCATACAGATGTCATTGGTCACTGTGAAGAAAGCTTATTTCTGTACTATGGTTGAATCTGACACCTGACTGCATAGTGTCGCGGAGCTGGTGGTTGACAAGTTGATCTGTGAGTTGTCTGTTTATGACCATTTTCAGGACCTTGGCTGGGTACATAGGAGGGAGATTGGCCGTCAGTTAGTGAACTTGACTGGGTCTGCTGATGGCTGCTGCAGTACGGCGTTGACAGCTTCATGCTTCAAGGCTTCAGGGAACTTGGCTGTGTCGATTGAGGCATTTAGGATGAGCGTTAGGGCTTCTCTGGTGGGGTTTGAGTTCTTTGGTAAATACGTGATGGGGTTTTGGGTCCAGTGGGGTCCAGGAGTGGTTGGACTCACGGTTGTGTCAGTCTTGTCTGTGGTAATGGTGTTCCATGTGGTTAAGGTGCGTTCTTCGGCAGAGATTTGTAGACTGGTTGCAAGGTTGATAGGGGTCCAGTTGGAGACTGAAGTTGATGTAAATGGATATAATTATGTTGCTGAAGTCTGAGAGGTTATTGTATAGGTCCTGGGAAGGGGTGATGATGTTTGTGATGGCTGTGAGTGTGCTGAAATCTCTGATGATGGAGAAGATTTCTTTGCTACTGTTGGTTGCATTGTTCATTCCGGGGAGTTTCCTCACGGAGAGATTCCAACCATAATCATTCCTTCCATGCTATATATCTGCAGAGGTTATAGAGAACTCAGAAGGGGGCCTTAGTGTAGCTTCTGGAAGCTCCATTTGTGTTTCCCCTTAGTTGGTGTCTCAAAGACCTACATAACTGGGCTTGTCAGAATTATTATTTATATTGCAATTACCATTCAGCTTTGACAGATGCATGCAGGCTGTAAAATGTGAATTAAAATTCAACACAGATGATAAATGTGTAATAGGTGGCTAGATGAAGTGGGGCACAAAGTGCAAAACACAAACAACTTATTGTCTTTGTCACTGAGATGGGCATGGATCAGTTTTAAATGGAGAAGATCGCGGACATATTTCTTAACCAGCTGTGTAGAGGATCAGTAACCTCTGTAGTGTATGGTATACTGTTGTTAGTAATAGACCATGATGTAATGTAAGACTTAATAAGCAGTGGCACCTCCACAACCCCATAGGAGGCCAGTGGAGAGTCGGAAGAGGGGTTGGACAGCTAATGATGCCAGTACATATGGTAAAAAAAGGTGGTTGGTGCGCAAATAGTGCCAACATCAGATGGTAAAAAAAGTGAAATGGTTGATAAATAGGCAAATCAGTTGAATACCGAGGCAAAGAGGAACACGGTGCCAGGGACGGGTACAAAATAGGGAAAGGAAGGCAGTTGGGTTAAAATGACAGTTGAGCTTACAGGGGCCATCCCAGGCACTCTGTTTTTATTCAATCATGTACCAGGTCTTTATCCCTCTGGGGACCGCTGAATTAAAAATAAAATAAATGTTGGTGACCACATTTTCTGTTCCTCCTGTTCCTCCTTCCAATTCATTATCTGGCCTAATCTTACTTGTGCCTTCTTCATCAGTTGACATTCCAGTTCTTGTTTACTTTCAGGTTCCTTATATGCTATACAGGTACTTGATTCCATTGTTGTTTGTACAGACCTGCAGTCCGAGTTCAAGGGCGGGGACACGTAGTTATGTCTGTGCGTTATGTATTCTTTCTTGCTAGCGTTGCCCCAGCTTTAGGATGTGCCAGGTGCTTTTACACTGTAGGCCACTGTGAAGAAAGCTTTCTTCACATGATACGTGGCACAGAAACCTCCTCTCAACTTCTGCTGGCAATGCGCAAATTACTACCTGATGTTCTTTAATGAAGAGACCTCAGGTATCCTGTGGTGACGGCAAGTAATGTCACTGAGAACTACTTAACTGTAATCACTGTAGTCCTTATTTGCCCTGTGACTTGACGCCAGTGCTGCAACCCTCTTTTCTAGCCTGAGGTATTAAGTATCCTTCAATGTTGGTCTAGGCAGAGGCATTTTTGCGGTTTCATGAATATTCTTTCCTTTACATCAGTGCTCGCCATTATCTATAAAGGCTATAACTTCTATTCAAATTCTTCATATGTCCCACTTCTCAGCTTTAACTGGATTTCGTCTCCTTCGTACAGCTACATAGGGCCTTCTTTCTTCAAAGTCCTCAGCTCTTTTTCCCCACCACAGCCTTAGGGGTTTGGTAGAAGATTCTGTGGTCATTGCCTTTTTCTCAACGTAGATTGAAAACTGTATTTTAGCTTGTTAAGGCATTAAGTTCTCCTTGTATCTATGTGGGACATTCTCACCCCTTTCAATGGGTGCAATGGGTGGTTCTACAGCCAGCTTTTCCGCTGCTGTAAGTAATGAAACAGGGCAATTTCATGCACCACAGTGGTCGTCTTTTATTTCTTCTTCTTCTTCTTCATTGTCTGAAGCTACCCATGAGACGCAGACAGTGTAATAAAACTATAATAGCATGGCAAATCACATGTTTTCACTTTCCATAAGAAGTCTCCTGTGCTTTGATATTCCGATGGGAAACTTCTCGGTTTTATCCAATCCAGGTCTAATTAGTTGTTACATTTAAAATAGGGGCTATTCCCTTCTCTGAGTTTAAAAAAAATGGGGTTAAAAACTTCTGTCACCATATTTAATTTTGTCCTAGTGATATCTTCCATGTCTAGCACAGTTACTGTTTTGTGCCCACCATCCACCTTTCGCCAATCGCCTCTCCATGTAATAGTTCTGATATTGTCCCCATCAGTAATGGGACCTCATAAAAGATCCTTGAATCCCCAAATGAGGTAGGCTTCGACGGCTGAGAGAGTAAGGGAAATAATTATTATGTATATATAGCACTTATGGTAATTGAAGAGCTTTTGAAAAATATTGGAGATTTCTATCTAGTTTTTTTCCATAGGTATTCTGTGTTGAGTCTAGAAATGTAATATTCTGACCCACTAAATGAGGACCATTATTTGCCATTATCTGTTACTGGTCACAGTACTGAATCATGATGGATGAACCCATGTAGAGTAGATGTGCAACTACACTTGCTCATTAAGTAAAAATATTTTTGTTGAAAGTATTTTTTTTTTAAAACAAACATTGCCCCTCTCCTTGAGAGTGCATATCTCTCATTCGATGTGAGCGCCCCCATTTCTGTCTTGCAGAAATCTATCATTAAAGAAGATGATCAAACAGCCTTGCTTTAGGCCATTGTTTGAAATCATTGTTTGGCCAGTTGCTCTGTGAAATCCAGCTCCCCATTGTACTCCTATGAATGAAGAAATCAAAAGCGTGAATATTCATATGAATGTCGAATAAGTATATTTTCTCTGATGGACGTTGTTAGTAGAGCTCAAGAGGGTCTACGGAACATCTGTGGTAAATGTGTTAGAATTAGGCTTTGATCAACAAAACAGATTTGGAGCATCCTCTTCCTAACTGCTCAAATTGCATGTGTGTTTTTTGCAAAATCCTTCAGACACATCAGAAAAGGTATTCAACATATACTAAGATGAATGCATACAGATTCTCATTTTAAAACAACTAGTTTGGATGAAAATAATGATAGTGATCATGCATCCTAATATTTGCAGACACCCACAATAAAGCAGGCATTGCATAAACAACCTGCTATTGTATTCTCTAAATTTTTCTTTCTGTAGAGGTTGGGAATTCCAAAATATGTTGATAGCATCCTGACTAGTAATACTTACATCTGAATATCCTCATCATTGCAGAAGGCCACATTGTTTTTCAGGAGTGCTTGTAAATTCTCAATGAAGCAACACCACTGAAATTCTGCTAAACCAATATTGTGTTTTTCTTGCCATTTTATTCTATACCAGGTGACAGGAGGCCCAAGCATTTTGGTCTTCTTTTCTGCAACAGCAAAACTGGTCAGTCCAACAGGTGATATGAAACTCGTCATTCTTCAATCTTTAGCAGATGAATTATTACATTATTTCCTAATGATGTTGGCCCACAGTTAATCTTTCAGAATTCAATCCAAATGAAACCAAAAACAAGAGACCCAAGTAATGTGTTTATCTGAGAGCTCATAAAGCATATGTGCTGTCTTATTCTTTCCCAGTAGTAATATATCTGATATTTTTGTTTGATTTCTATTTATGCTCTCTGTATTGTCACTGAAATATGATTCACTTGCTTTACTGCCCTATGTTTTATTTGTATTCATGACCGTATTCACATTCATCCCTGTGATGCAAAGTCAGAGGGAGGTGTAGTTAATGATGCTTTGTCCCTTTTTATCCTTCTGGATATCTTTCTGGAGAAGTTCTCTGTCTGCCATGAAGGGCTCACAAAGAGTTTAGCGATTCTCAATTGTAATAAATATTGGGAAGATAATTGAAAAAGGCCACATCTGCTGTCAACATTCCTTGCAGTGAGACAGAATCTCCAGATGGGCCAAATGGCATCTTTCGTCAGTAAATGCTATTAAATGTCCTGTCGACCTCTAGCTAATAAAAGGAGTCAGAGTGTGGCGGTAATGTGGCTAACCATCAAGACCAGGAGGATTGTAGTTCTGGCATCCTGCAAAGCTAGAACATTGTCCTGTTCCACCATAGGAGGAAAATCAGCATGTTGCGCCTGCATTTAAAACAGATTGATTTGACAAGCTTGTGGTTCACAACGCAGTCGTCATGTCGTGGTTCAGGAACAGTTTAACACTGAGGATCCAAAATCACATTTTTCAAGATTCGTGAAACTGGGCAATGTAAGCGACTCTGTTTTGATTTTATTAGTATGGGACACATTATTGTCGTGGCTTGCCCTGAAATCAGATGGTAGATCATGTTGACTTTCCAAATAATTTCCAAATAGCATAACGTCATTCATCAGAATGTCATATTTGTTATATTGCCCAATGTGCACATTTTTAATAACCTTTTTTCCCGAGCCAAAGACTCGCAAGAATATTTCCACTCCTATATTGCACTCTGAAATTCAGAAGGTACATGTTGTCATGCCTATATGTATGCGATTCACCATGTATGTAGTGTTGAATGATCGGAGGTCGAAGCGGGAGACTCGCTTGGCTTGTATGTTGTACATCTGGCCCTATATTACCAGCAAATGGCGTATTTTGGTCCTGTTCCTTTATATTCTCAAAATAAACAGACCCTGGTCAGCTTTCCAGATCTCTTCACCCCACAGCTGAACATTTCTTGTATACGCCTGACATTTGGAAATCCCGTGTTCGAGGCAGAGTTGTCACTTACCTGGTTACTAAATGTTAGAATACATATGCTGGGGCTCTCCTAATGTTGGATTGGAGGTATGGATTGTAATCTCTGTTTGTAAACATTTTTTGCTCTGCTTGTCTAAGCAGTCATTGTATACTAATGAAAATAAAATACACAAGAACTGTTTCAATGGTTGTTTCGGATAAAATCCTAGCAATTATTTGTATGATTCAATTAACACAGGGTTCTGACACTTCGATATCCCCAAGTGTTTGCAATGCAGCACAAGTGGTGTTTTCGGCAGCACCAGGGCAATGTGCAGGCCCATTTGTTCTCTGATGTAGTTGGCTGGAAAGGGACGTATCCTGATTTGATTTGATTAAATGTTTTAGGTTTTGATTTATTTGGCTGCCATTGGGGTAAATCAGAGTAATGTTTTCTTAAATATTGGCTTTTAATATTTGTGCTTGATGCAATCGATCTTTCTGGCAGATGCTATCCTCTAATTATCTGCCTGTTCCCGGGACACTACGGTTACAGTATTAACTTTGCTTTGTACGCGGATTTCTTTGAAAATCTTACCTAGCTCTGTTTTTTTCTAAGGGGAATCCGGAGTTGTGTTACCCAGACCAGGTTGCCTCTCTCGTTATTGAGGGGCCTCCCTTGCCTTTTCATATTTGCAAGATATCTACTGAACCTTGTATTCCAGCTTTACATTTGGGATTTCCGTTTCTCTCCTTGACTTGCAGCAAGATTCGCCAAGTTCCCTTGATAGTCCTGTGAAAGTTAATCTGCAGAACACTGGAGTGACGTAGCAATTGCATTTTGCAAGTGCGAGCTCAGAGGTGTCATAAAAAGCTTCATGGTGACATTTTTGAGGGCTCTGTGCCTTAGTGAATCTAGTGTTTGGGTGGCAGGCTGGGGGGGGGGGGGGCGGGGGGGGTCCGCCCGCCCCAGGCAGCACTATTTCGGGGGAGGACAAAGGCATTCAGATAAGGCTCGGCTTGCTTTCGTGGACGTTCGGGGACGGGTAGAGAAGGAATAGGACTCGGGCAATGTCCTCTTCTTTTTTGTGCTGGCAGCTGTCCCCCCCTCTCTTCCTGTTATTCCCTCTCTTCCTGTCTTGCTCCTCACTTACTGAAAACTGTAACTTGAAGAAACGGTTCACAACCTCTTTCCTTCTTTCATTTAGTTGCTTCCCTGTGAAATGGATCCAAAAAAGAAAAACACTCTTGCGGGAAATGCCCTTTTCCTGACATTTTCTATTCCAAAGTGCAGGTGGATGGAGAGAAATAGAAGGTTTTAAATATGAAAAATAAATACATAACTAAATAAAGCAAGACAGAGTGGTTACAAAGTGGCCAGATTGGTTTTATTCACATCCAAATACATCAGCCTCACTTTACAGAGTTTGCCAGTGAAGCGCTACTTTTGTTTTCTCGTCTTTCTTTGAACAGCATTGTTGTCCCCAGGTGGGGAAGTGCACCATTCCTGGAGGTACTGCAATACCTGGTTGATGGATGAATTGGCAAACAAAATGTGTACCATGGCTCTGTTTATGGATGTGGTGTTTTTAAACCATACTGCTTACATTTATTAAGGATATAAGCAATGGATATTGAAACGGTTCCCTTCAGGGCCCTGTATTCATGTCCTTAACTTTTCAGGTAAAACCACTCGCTGATTTCTGAATAGTGAGTGAGAGATCGTTAAGGTAACCATGTTGTTTCTGCTTACATTTCACATGCTTTACTTAATCTTGCATTCCTGTTGAGTGTTTGCTTTTACTTTTTTTTTTAGGCATCATATTACTCTTATCAAGTGCATAATTTGAATTGAGCCACATCCAAGTGTTTATAGCGGGCACAATTAGGTTGTAGCTGAAGGCAGTGCGAGTTTCTCTCAGTGGTGCAGTATGGTGTTCCGTGGGGGAGAGGATGTGGCACTATGGCCAGAGCTGTCGAATTTGGAACTGGGCAACTGGGTTCAGCCTTCATGACCAGTCCACCAGACCACTCTACTGAGGGAGCATATTCCCATGCTAGACCTTACAAGGCCCCACTAGACCTTAGAAGGCTTGATGTCTTAGCACAAGCAGGTGTACCCTAGTGGTGTCAATTGTGAGTTAACCTTGAAGGCCTGTCCACCACAATCCATACTGAAGTTCATCTCCAGTCTTGCGGGCAGGCCTTCGAAGCAGCACACCATAGAGCAACAGTGATCCAGTCACTGTGACTCTGTCACTGAGGTCACATGAACCTTGAGCAGGTAAAGGCGGTGCAAATGGTGTGACCGCATTGGGTACCTATTTCGGGTGGGTGCGTATTGTTTGCAAGTATATTATGGTTTAAAAAAACTTGCTGCCACCTTCCTGGCCTCCAGCAATTTTGAGAAACAATAAAAATTTCATGATAACTTCGGTGATTAATGTTCTTCCTGGAGAGAGATCCCAGTTTTGTCTAGTGGAAGGGTTGACTCCTGGAAAGGTAGTACAGAGGGTTTTAAATGCTTGCTGCAAAGAACATGTACCATGCAGATCACAAAGTGCACTGCTTTAATGGGGGACCATGATGAATGGTCATTTAATGTCAGCTGTAGATGATGGATCCCTGAACAGTGTCATGTATGTGCATGTTTGCATTGTGCTGAGGGGATTACCTGGTAATTGTTCACGCAGCTCTCTGATGGATATCACATGCGGTTTTTCTGAGTCCCCAGATAGATCATGCAGTCTGTGTGTTCTCTTTTGTACTGCCAGTCACTGGTGTATTCAACTGTGTAGCCTTGGACCGTGTCATGTATGTGCATGTAACTTGCATGATTGAGGTAACTATTAGCGGCGATTCTACGTGTCTCTCGGTCCTCTTTCAAGTGCTTGCCGTCCTTTTTCCCCAGCAACCCTCCCCCCCCAGGGGTGGCAATCTGAGGGATAGCCCCGGGCGCCACAAGCTCTAGCTACGCCTCTGGGTGCCTTGTCTTTGTCCACAGTTGTCTGATGAGCATGGAATGCCCAGACCCTTCCTGCGGCTTGACCTTCTAGAGTTTGAGGCGTTGGGTCATGTACTTGTTGGGTGAACCCCAAGATTTGTATTTCACTAAAGTGGTTCTAAATCGTCTATTTAAGGAGTCAGCCACCCAGAGATGTAGGTAGCCATGCTATTTTTCTAATGCTCACAGCACGGTTAAGAGGAATTGGTTCTGTCCAATTACTTGGATATTTTGGTCCTTCCTTTCTATGTGGGCTGCATTAATCAAGTGGACATGCCGAAACGCCTCCATCCTGTGATATACACATTTTCAGTAAATGGCAAAAACATGACAGTATTTATGCATGTATTTGTGTGTGTGTGTGTGTGTGTGTGTGCGCGCGCACGTGTGCTTGTGTGTGTGTGTGTGTGTGTCTGTCTGTCTTTTGTGTCTGTATGTGTGTAAGCAAATTTCCGGGGTGTTGCAGATATGCTTTCCATTGCCTGCATTGGCCTTTTCTGCTGCCCTCTCAGTTTTATCTCACTTTTCGTAACTTATCTGTAAAGCCAATATTTGCTTTCCTTTCTTGCAACTGATGCAGCTCCTGCGTTCTCTTTTCTGTCAGACACTTTGTTGACCTTACTGCAGTCATGGAAAATGATGGGTAAAAGCACATGAAGGTGCGCGAGTGTGCCTGTCAAGCTGCTGTACCACAGCGTTGGTCGTTTGACAGTTTTGTGGTTTCAGCTGTGAATTATCAAATTGCTGGGTCACAAATAAGCCCTTCAAGAGGTGGAGAGAATTGCCTGGTGAATAAGTAGCATATTAGGACGGTAAAATGGATAACTGTCGCAGTTAGGCCTTCACATTTATGGAGGTGCTTGTTACTAACTTTAATGGCAGCTACGTGCACTGTGAGACAAACGATATCCTTGCTTTCTGCATTTAGAGCCTTCAGCTTTCACACCATGCGGGGATGTGACTAAATAGCTGAACTTTGTGACTTAGGTTCATGTCACCAAAATGTATGCGTTTCTTCTGCAAATTTACTAATTAATTACCCTGTGCCCAAAAATGAATGTTATTGGCGTGGAATGGTAAATCTGTTTAATGTAATTAGCATTTTGAGTCCGTGGCAGTGCTTACTTTGTAAAAAAAAGGTCTGCTCAGAAGCCGGGGGCAATTTGGTGGCGTGCCCAATATCATGGCTGCATAATCTATTCAACCTCTTTAAACCACTACCAGACACCCCGAGTGCCATTAATTAAAATGTATTTTCTTTCTACCTTTACTCTCTTCGTAGGGTTTCAGTGGCGGCTGGTGACATTTAAAAGTGATGGGGCATAAAATGATTGCTGTACTGCACTATGGCGAGCGAGCGTAACAACCTATGGTGGGGTTTGGGGGGGGGGTTCTCCCCCCGAGAAAATTTTGAAAAAAGAGTGGACAAATTATTCATTTTCAAGCAAACTTGAGGAAGCAGGAAGGCTAATAAAGCAATACGATTGAATCATTTATCATTTCAGAAATTGCTGGGTGTTGGATTTGTTTTGGGGAGGTTATTACACAGAAAAAAGTATGTTAACAGACAGACAGCAAGAGTGTGGAAGAGAGAGCTCACCTTTGCTAACTTTTACAGTGTCAACTGTTTCTGGCACCTCCCACTATCCACCAATGCCACTTTCACGCTGCCTGAGATGGTTGTCTATGGTAGGCCAGTGTAGATCCAGTAATCCAGTCGTGCCATGCCAATGGCTCTCGTCAATTGGTCCCAGGGCTCACTCTGGAGAGGTGGGAGCATTTGTGAGAGAGTGGAAGCTGGCAGTGGATTTGACAGCTGCAAGGATGCGCGGCATAAACTGGAGTTCAGAGTTAAAGTGAATCCGCGGGTTGTTAGCTGTGCGGGCTGGCGCAGGGTCAGGGGTACCCTGACCTTGGGGCCACAGGAACAGCAGGGTGGAGGTTCGTCTTTTACGCACCACTCTATGCTGCATTCCTGCTGGTTTTAAGCACTGCACACAAGAGGCGCTGCTTCTCGGAAGGCTGAGAGGATGAATAGGGTTTCCTGGGATTCTCTCCTGTGGCCTGCAGATCATAGCAGATGACAGCAGTGAGCGTGTAGCTCACAGAGCCGTCTTACCGGTGTTAATCGCCTCCATTTGCCTGGCTCAATTTAAGACTAAAAGAGTTTGACTCAGCCCGGGCTCTGATCCCTTTCAAAGGTTACCCACCGTTGCTACAATATTCACTTTCTAGGCCTCCTGGGGCCCCCTGCAGCAATTAAACACGGGAAGACGGCGCTAATGCTGGCCGTGCCTGCGAGAGCCAGTGCTGCTCAGCCCGTTCTCACTCTAAACGCTACATTTCCCTGAATGCGCGAGGGCTCTGGCTGTGAAACAGACAGTGATCCGCTTGGCTCCGATCAGAGGTATCGATCCGTCTGCAGCGGCTGATAATGTATCTCTCGGATGCAAAGTCAGACTCAGCATCTCTCACAGCCCCGTCAGCACTTCAGGTGGACATGGAGGGGACTTTGGGTCTCTGGTGAGACAATTGGGGGGAAACAGGTGGGGGCAGCTTATTGACTCGAGCGAGTGCAAACAGAGCGAGGGGTAATCATTTAAAAAAAAAAAACGTTACCTAACTTACTGCCAGGAACCGTTCCGCCTCCGCTCCAGGCGTGTAATGGTGCAGCCGGGTCCCGCATGTTCCTGCAGAAACAGGAAGCAGCCTGCCCAGCAGGCAGCCTCCCTCCCCTACCCTACCCTAAGCCAATCACAACGCTGCAATGGAGAGATTGTAGTATTCAAATTGATGGAAAAGGCAAGTCAGCAGAGTGCGATAGTCTGACAAGAAATATGAGACGGAAAGCCAAGCTTGAAAAAAGTGAGCATTTAGGGTTAGATGTATAAATTTCCATTCGTAAAAAGTGGTCGTAAACTTCCCACTTACTTTTTGCCTTTGGAAAAGAATTTGGTGAACCAACCTATGTACTAATAACAATTCTGAATAGTAGTGGGTCACAATCTGAGCTACTTGGTCAGTATTCATTGAGTAGGTCACAAATTGCATCTTACTGTAATTAGATGTCATCATAGGAATGGTAGCCTGCTGGAGTCAGCAAACCACCATCGCATTTAAATAAAGTCAACTATATATTTTTAGGTTTGTTTGAGAGTTGGCAGTGGTCCCGGGGCTACTGCCTAATTACCAACAAACAGTTTTTTTTTTTTGCATTCACAAAGGGGAAGGGAGCCCAAGAAGACCCCTTCCTGTTTGCAAAAGTGGTACTACTCCATTTCCGGAGTGGTCATTTTTTGATGGTTTGCAACCGGATTTTGGTCTCAAACATTGATGCATACAATAACAAACAGCTATTTGAAAGGGGTGCCCTGAATATGCCCCTTCCAAAAGCGATTTGTTATCCCTTTCTAACTCCATTTTATGGTTTGACAACATGTTACTGAATTGAAAAATGTGTTCAGTACATTAAAAAAAGCCATTTTGCAGTTACAAATGCCGTTATTTTGCAACCGCAAAATGACATTGTACATCTGTCCCTTAGTTATTTATGTATGAGTTTTCAATGGTACCCAAGTATTTCTTAGAGTACTTGGTGTGCTGAGCCAGAAGTCCTATGGATGGACCTCATAAACACTGAAGAGTGGGGCCAACTGTACAAATGGAATGAAGTAAATTCCTTGCTGATGGTGGTCTAACAGTGTCCTTATTAAGGGCCCGATTACTAGTTTGGTGGTCCTGTAGCAGACCACCATGCCACCGCCCCACTCCAGGACCGCCAAACGGGACTGCCACCCATCCACCAGATTAACAGTTTTTGTGTGGTCCGGGGGGCGGGCGGCGTGATGGTCCTGCAGCAGTACATTTTCAAAAGCACCTGTGTATGCCTTAGAAAGGCACCGGCGCAGGACCGCCACAGCACATTCAAGCACACCATGGACTGTGAAGTCCATGCTTTGCTGGAACTGGGGGTGTATGCACGCAGAGGGGCCCAATTTGAGCCCCCCTGCACGTACTCCCATTCATGGGACACGAGAGGGCCCTCTTTGTTTCATTACCTCCAGCAGTTTCATGGAGGAAGAACCTCCATGACTACGCTGGCGGTCCTGAAACTCGTAATATGCATGGTGGTGCTGCAGCACCAGCATGTTGTGAGCCCCAGTCCGCCGTAGAACCACAGTTTCCTGGCAGTTGCTGTGGTGGAATAGCGGTCCGACTACCAAAGTTGTAAAACGGCAGTCGGACAGCTGGTGCTCCGACTGCCAGATTCATAATCAGGCCCAAAGTTTCATTTTTTATTTCCTCTGTGCAACTAAATCATGCAAGTTTATAGCCAATTAAAATAATGTGCAAGTAGGTGTTATTTAGGGTGGTTTGGAAGCTAATAATTTTGTTTGCGTTGCAAGTCACATTTTAGTGCTATAAAATGTTGTGCTTTCATTGTTTGAAACATTATAAAAGATGGGCTATTTGGGAAGGTGTTAGATTGATTTATTCACTAACTTTCATTTTGCCATTCTGTCTTTTCACTAGAGAGAATTACTGGTTATTTAGAGAGGGTTAAATACTGCATGGTCCAATTGCATAAGGCTTGTTATTATTAATGTGACTATTGTGCAATGGCTGCTTAATGTTTTAAAGGCACCTTGTGTAATTGCATTTATTAATGAATTCACCGTCCAATTCTAACATTTTACTTTTTGTAATTATTAATTTGGCATTTGACTGAATCTGATCAACTTAAAACTGGAAGAAGCCTAGTTGTGCATGTTTTTCCTTAATAGTCTTCGCTGATTATTTGAGTACAGTCTTCAAACTTTCCCACTAAGTGACCCTCGTTAATATTAATTGGGTTGGAACATCAACGCCTTGCCCCTGCGGTTGTGTTAGTGACTGGAGTACAGCACCCGGGGTGTAGTGTTTCCTCTCAGCAGACTAGCAGCAGGTTCAATCAGGCTTGGAGCTTTCATGAATACACGGTGCATACCTGTGTATAGTGTTGGAGACAGTTGTGTGTTTTACTACCTTTCTAAGCAGTTCAATTTAAAAAGTGGCAAGTCTGCGTTTGGGAGCATTTTAGGCTGAGGTGCTTGTAAAAGCAATTCACTGTGTACTTTCAGGTCTAAAGAGACGTGCAAGAATTTAATTCTGTGTTGATAGATCTGCTGTGAAAGATGAAAAATGAAAGCATAGACAGCTATGAAATGCTGAAATCTCTTAGCGGATAGCAATTTCATGTCATGTACTGATGTTCCCTTCAGAAAAACTGCTCTAAGAAAATATATTGAAACCTTGTCAATGATATCATTAATACAATGTGAGATGTCATATATAGTCACAGATAAGTGCCTAAGGTGGGCTTTATGGCAAACATTAGTCATCGGGGTGTTGTTTTCTCTATTGCATTGTGTTCTCCTCTAGCTACATTTGCTACAGTTCTACTGTCATCTTGTCATTCTCATATGTGTTTATATAATGATCTTGTCTTTGCAAAATGTGATTGTACTAACATTGATTTGTAATGAAGATGCACTGGGCAGTTGGGTGTGTTGCATCCATTGTGAGGTTTGTGCAGAAAGAGATGGCTCTGAAATGATTCACCCGTTTGTTTTGTGTTAGATGGCCCCTCTGCAAGATGCCATTTTGCATGTGTGTGGATAGTTGGATCCACATGGGTTGGTGCCCATTGTGCTTGCATGGGTGTGTTGACTATTTTACTGGCTTGGATGGGTTGCACATCTTTCTCACCTGGATGAATGGATCAGTCCTACTACGATACTGCAGACTTTGCCAAGAACACCCCTACTGAACTTGACTCAAAGGTAAGAAAGGTCAAGGCCAAAGAAGAAGATGAGGAAAGCAGAAAGAACAGAGATTGCAGTACTAGTACATCAGTCAGAGGGTGAAGTGCACTATGACGAAAGATCAACTACCAAGCACCAGCAAAAGCACAAACTAGTTGTGAATTGATCAAGTTCTCATTTGGGAAATACCCAGATGCAGGTCTTCGAGAAAGAGTGTGGTTTTGTCCCTACAAATTAAGTTGAAAAGTTTGACTTAGGAAGTGAACTCTGATTTTCTTTTCAGAAATATCGGACTTAAAACATTTGTTTTTAGTAGGGATGAACCCAGAGAGGAAATGTGTGATAGAGATCTCTGTAAAACATCGACTTTCCTGCACATTTGGTTTCTATAGAGGTTGTTGGTAGATCAGTAACATCAGAGTGGCTCTTGTCCCGCGCACGGTTTGTTGTCCTGGCGGCGCCTTCAGAGCCGGAGTCACGCGGTGTGTCCCCTCAGGGCCAGGCCGCTCCTCCCTCAGGCCACTCCTCTCACAGAGCGAACGCACAAGAGAGTTAAGAGAGTTATTGCTGCAGATGGAGTGAAGCCCAGAAGTAAGCACATTACTAAGGCGGGAGACCGTAACGAAGGACTCTGCACACTGCACTTTATTCAGAGCCCCTAAATCAACGGCGGCGGTCCCGCTTCGCGGGAGACCGTAACGAAGGACTCTGCACACTGCACTTTATTCAGAGCCCCTGCCCTGCTTTGGACGCACCCTGCACTTTGTGGCCGGTCCCTGGAGGGACGTTAAACCAACGGCGGCGGCCCGCTTCGCAGGACGAGCGCGGGCGTGCCCGGGCAAAGACCGGGCAAAGACCGGGCCAAGACAGGCCCGTCATAGCCCGAAGTAGAATGGACTGGGCCATGGCATTAGAGTTTTAAAGGTACTGTGGTAGGGGGACATAGCTGTCATAGGCTATTGACTTTGAGATCTATAATTCCTACGACCTGTATGTAATAGGGCTATAGTTGTCTCTAGTATTTACGGAGGCAGTCCTACACCAATTAGGCCTAAGTGTGTAAAAAATGGGCAAAAGAAAGGCACTTACTGCTACTCATAATGACAACAAGCAGCCTAACACGGAAACGCGCTCACGTCAATCACTACTTACTTATTTAACGGGGGCGGTGGGAGTGATTGAGCAGCAGATCCTTTCTGTAGAGGAGTCGCTGAGCTCGGTTAATTCAGAGCCTGGAGCAAATATAGTAGCTGATAACATCTTACAGGGGTGCCCCGATTTACCAACTGTAAGTTCTCAACCAAACAGTAATGGGTGAAGTGTGGATATATCGGGACACATAACCGGAAGCGACCATGATCAGGAATGCCAACCACCCCCTAAGCGAGCAAGAAATCATGTTACCCTTTCCAAAACAACTGGGAACTTAGGCTCATCACCGGTAATACCCCTACTGAAAACACATAAAAAGGCTTCCAATAAGGGTATATCGCAAGTGTTACAAAAACCAGAGGATAGGGGAAAATGTATAGGTACCCCTAACACCTGTATTGAAAAGGAGGTGACTAAGATAAATGGCAAATTGGACTCCCTGGACACCTATATTAGAGCAACACTAGATAATTTATCAGGTAGAATTGGGAAGCTGGAAGACGCAGTACTTAACAGTTTATGCAAAATACAGCAACCTACCCAGGAATAATCAGATGTGCATAAATGTAACAAAGTACTATGTGACAACAGCGAGAGATGTCAAACTACTGATCTTGTACCCACCAGTAATAATGAACAGAGTAGAGCATTACAACGTAGACCCGAGAAAATCCCTACCCCTAACCAAGGGGCTTATTCCAACATCTCCTCTCTAGCCCCACATTTACCCATAAAGCCTCCAGGACCTAATTTTAATATCACCAGTACCGGGCATGGAAATGAAGGTGATTGGCATAATAATAATCCGGATTTACTGCCCGCAGCCACCCCCTATGTAGTCGTGTTAACTAATGTTCCGAGTTTACAGAAGGGGAGCATGGAATCATGGGAGACTCTAAGAAATAGATCTCTCCACTGGTTAGGCTCTAGGATAGGACTTACAGAGCGGTTGTATGATGAATTTAAGATGGCTAGAAGGGCACTGTGGGTTGGCAAAGGCCGGAAGATCACGAGCGGGGACTGTGTGATACTGACATTCAAATCTCCACAACTAGTTCGCGAAATACTGAATAGAGCTGGGTCTCATACAATCACCACCCAGGGCATTAACTTAGTACCACTAGGTTTTTTCTACCACCCAGACAGTAACAATAAATTTACTTACTCCAGGGAAGCACCTATCCCGGGTCCTATGAGTCAGTTCAATGTCCCTGTTTATAATCGGTTTGAAACATTCTCCAACCTTGATCTAGTTTATTGACAACAAATGGGGGAATTGTGCTGTATAGTTACACCAAACACTACGGATCTGGAGCCCAGTACGGGACATCTTGATTTGCCATCTATCAATATATTAGCTGCTCTGCCCGCCCTTAATGAAATGGAAAGTACTGGGCCAGAGTGTGACACGGTGGGTACTAGTATGTTGGTGGGAATTTCCCCTCCAACACAAAATACCTGCTATATTCAACCTTACGCTGAAAATGCTGGGGTAAATGAAACTGGAAAAGATCTAGAGGATAAGTGTCAACTTCTGTTCTGGAACATCGCAGGGTTAAAATCCAAGGAATTTAATAACTTGTGGATCGAGTTTATTAACAATTTTAACATTGTTAACGTACAAGAAACTTGGGTGATAGACCCACTACATATTAGTGGCTATAAAACATTTCATACCCCAGCCATTGCAACAACATCTGGCAGAGCTAAGGGGGGGTTGTGCACATATGTCTCAAATTACCTCATTGTAGGAAAAATTGAATTTATAGCCACTGAACCTCACTATCACATAGTGATCTTTCACCTGGATAGAACTCTCTGCTTGGCAATATTGAACTTTTATAACAATCTGACACCCGCTTTGATTAAAGACACACTGAGATCACTGAGTTGTTCTCTACACACTTTAATTATCCGCCTAAAGAAGGAGGTTTTTGTGATTTGGGGTGGGGATTTTAATTCCCCCGTCTGTAAGCATATTGGTGAAGATGTCTGTGGTCTAACGTATGGAAACGGGGAAAGTTTTGTTCGTTTTCCGCACACACTATATGGGTATTCTCTGAATGATATGATGTTTACTTTTGACTTGGGGTTTGCTAATAGTTTATGCTTTCCAATGGTTCCCTTTACCCCTACTTTTAACGCTCGCGGTTCATTATCCACCATAGATTTTATTCTGTCCTCATGCAGATACTCTTCCTGTATTAACAATTTTACGACACATGAGATATCCCTAAGTGACCATTTCCCCCTAAGCGTAGATGTGACTATGCTCAAACAGAGCACAAATGCCAGAATAACAGCCATCGATAATGTCAATAATATCGCTGGGATTAGGCAAAATGGCTTTTCACTAAAATGGGCTACCGTAGATACCAATGAACTTATTTTAAAAATTGCTCTTAATTGTAAAAGCATGCTTTTGTCATGTCTGGATGAAAATACACCCAGCAAAGAGATTAGGGCAAACTTTTTGGCTATCTCAAATTACATAAAGAAGTCACTCTTTGTCGAAAACACTAGGAGACCTACAAGAAATCAAGGCTGGTTTAATGCCGAATGCACAAAGGCATACACCAATCTTAAAAACTGTATACACGCCCCAGTTAAAAATTTTGAACACATCAGGGAGGCAAGACGAAATTATAAAACTGTACTTAAAGACAGTAAGTCCATTTTAAAAAATGGCGGGCTTTACGCAATGCTGCAGATATCCGTGATTCTTCTGCCTTTTGGAAAGCGGTGAACGCCCCTTTTTTAGTGAACAAGGAAATGGCAGTTATGGAGATTGCCATCTCAGAACCTGAATGGGTAAAACATTATTCAAACCTATATAAAAATCCGATTTTAGAGGCCCAAGATTGCGCATTAAATACAGTAGGTAAAGTACAAGATCTAAGAATGAACTTTACACTGAACGAGATTACTGCAGCAATCTATTCTAGCCCTGGTGGCAAGGCCCCAGGACCAGATGGTATTCCTTTGGACCTTTTTAAATCAAATGTAGCATTATGGGGTCCGCTTTTAACCCAGGTCTCTAATGCATGCAATAAAAGTGGCTTCTTACCAACATGGTACGAATCTACGATCGTACCAATTTTTAAAAAGGGAGACCGGACGAATCCGGCTTGTTATCGCCCGATTTCGTTGTTGGACTCTACAGCCAAGATCATCGGACGGGTTTTATTGGATAGACTGCAGAGCTGGGCTGACGAACAAGATATCATCAGCGACCTACAATATGGGTTCCGTAAGGGTTTGGGCACAGTAGAACAGGGTTTAAATCTGCATATATTAATGGACAAGTATACCAGGGCAAAAAAGGGCAGACTTTTTATGTCTTTTGTGGATTTTACGGCAGCCTTCGACTGCATTATTCATGACAATTTGTGGTTGATTTTAGAAGGCCTAGGTGTAGACTCACTAATAATCACATTTTTAAGGGAGCTTTATTCTGGAGCAAGGGCTAAGGTGAGATATGGGAGAGGTGGAGAATGCACGAGTCATTTTGGAATCGGGAGAGGTGTGCGGCAAGGCTGTGTCCTTGCCCCATTTCTCTTCACACTGTATATAAACGACTTAGAATCTCTTTTAATCAAAGAGTGCAGGGACCTACCTAAGGCGGACAAGCGATACATCCCTGCACTCTTGTATGCAGATGATGCAGTTTTAATGGCCCGTACACCTCTTGGACTTCAAAGGGTCGTTAACTCATTTACCAGTTTTATGTCCAATCTGGGACTTTCAATAAACTGTTCTAAAACGTACACAATGAACTGTGGGGCAGGGACAAATAAGAGGGTTAAAACCCTATATATTAATGGTAGACCAATAGAGCGGACTAAAACATTTTCATATCTAGGGATTTTATTCGATAGGACAGGGACCTGGATAGAGGCGGTTAAAACTAGCCGCCTGTTGTTTGCTAGGGCATTAATGGCCCTAGCAAACTTCAGCCGCAAATTAGGAAAGCGCCCACCGGTTGAACTTTTACATATTTACAAGGCCAAATGTGTGTCTATTGCTACCTATGGAGCTGGCGTATGGGGTTACGCAGACTTAAAGGTTCTGCAGACCACGGAAAACATGTTTCTCAAGTTCCTCTTGGCCCTGCCCCAAAGTAGCTCAAACTATATATGTCGTATGGAACTGGGTATTCCATACTTAGAAGACATTATTAAGACTCAACCTGTCCTTCTTTGGCACAGAATATGGTTGTGTGAGACCGGCCTCGTGGCGTGGGCCCTCCCGACCAGCAAGCCACCCTGCAACCGCACCGATCCCCGATGTCACAGACTTCCGGCCACCATGGCCCAACATCCCGATGGCCGGCCAGACCCCAACACGCATGCCCGGCCGAGGGAGAAAGAAACCCCCCAAGCCAGACCGGGAGGCGCCGTCCCTGTCACACCTCTGGTCTCTTCCCCAAGGAAGGTTTCGATCGGCCACCAGGCCCCCGGTGAGTGGGCGCCTCGCCTGCTGGGTGTCTGGAGTCCCTCCCGGACCCACCTGAACAGATCAAAGGGCCGAGCGACAGGAAGTCCCGACATACCGCCCCCAGGCACCAAGACCCCTCTCGGAGAGGACTCCGGACTTCAAAGAGGAGGGGGAGTATAACAAGGGGTGCTGAAGGGACAGGAGGCAGAGAAGACCTGGACTGACGAGAGCCTGCTGACCTGGTCGCGGCTCGATCGCTCCCCGAACCGAAGAACGCTACCCGACCTCTGAACCATCTGAGCCCTGCTGACGCTGTCGCGGCTCCCCGAACTCTGAACCATCTGAGCCCTGCTGACGCTGTCGCGGCTCCCCGAACTCTGAACCATCTGAGCCCTGCTGACGCTGTCGCGGCTCCCCGAACTCTGAACCATCTGAGCCCTGCTGACGCTGTCGCGGCTCCCCGAACTCCGAACCACCTGTGCCTGCTGAGTGACTCGCGTCACTCTCCTCCAAGGGAATCAGCAGAGATTGCCGAGAGAAGCAACATCCCCCAGCTCGAGGATTGAGAGCTGTGCGCAGGATACTCCGCAGAGACACTGACTCAAAGACTGTCCCGCTACCCCCATACCCCCATCACGAGATCGCCACTGATTGTGGCGCTGTACCTGCATTTCGGATCATAAAGGTCCCTTACGTCTACGATAAAGTATACTGTCTTACGAAGAACTACTGTGTGGTGTCCCTCTGTCAGAGAGTGCAAGCGCAGTGTGTGCGATCCTAGGTATGAGACCCTTCCAGGAAGGGCCTCCCCGCCCTTGCTCGGCCTAACTCTGGGAGAGGTGGGTCAACGGGTGGTCAGGAACGTATTCCGAAGCCCCCCCGGAGAACGCCTTCCAACAGGTTGTCAGACGAAACTGGTTTTAATCGCTAGATAGACGCTTTGAAGTCTGATGGTGTCAAACCTATTAGGTGGTTGGAGTATGTGAAAAGGTTCCTTACAAACATAGGTCATTTGGAATACTACACAAACCCCTCTTTGATGCGTAGTATATCCAGGAAAGATCTTAAGGCTTGTTGCATGGGCTTTCTGGGCGAAATTAGAGCAGTTACTGAGATGAGAAGACCCATGGTCCAAGCCCACTATTTAACCTTGCTAACTCCAACTACTCCGTTATATTTAGCCCTAATAGATCAAGACTTTGACCGTCTTTTGCCGACTCGTTTCAGATTGAATATTTTATTTAGATCCCCAAGCTTTCCAGTGATGAACGATTGGTCTAGAGACTTGTGTAAGTGTCCCTGCGATGATGTCTCACTACAATCAACCATCCATATTATGTTTTTCTGTAAATATTATGATGTATTAAGAAAGAGATGGATTGTACCAGTTTTAAAGAGCTTTGGTTTGAAATGCTGTCGACCAGCTTTTTTAGCATTGCAATTTTTAGAAAATGAATTTGTTATCGCATCTGTCACTGTATTTCTTAAAAATGTTTTTAGATGTCGGAAATCCATGATAATGTGACATGTAAATATGTATCGTGCTGTTCAGGAATTTACTTTTTAAAATTTTTAACTGTGCTTTGATGGTTATTGTACATTATAACCGAATAAAGACTATTAGGTTGTTGCCTTTGGGCAGGCTGCCACACATAAGGTGGAGGCCTTACTAGTTGTCAATGACAATACTTACCAGAATTGAACTCAAATAGAAAGAGAAGCCATACAGCAGTTGAAACTAAATGAGAAAATAGCCATTAAACCGGCAGACAAGGGAGGCACCATTGTTATTCAAAATACAACTGATTATAACAAAGAGGGTCTAAGACTGCTAGGAACACAAGAAATTACATAAAAACTGGCAACTATCTCACACATGAAATCCAGAAAGAGATCAGGAAAGAGATTGATAAAGGTTGCAAGAATGGATAGATTACAGAGAATGAGGCAAACTTTTTAACACCAACTAATCTCAATATTCCACTATTTCCACAGCATTCCAAAAATACACAAAGGGATAACTCCTCTCCCAGGACAACCAATAGAGTCAGGCATTGGTTCTGTGATGGAACCACTTTCTCAGTATTGCTATTACCACCTACGCCCCTAGATTTCAAAGTGCTATGATGTCTTAAGGACAACAAAGGAAGTGTTAAACCTTTTGGACTCTTACATTTGACGAGGAGTCAGAGATATTGATTTTTCTTGACATCAAATTGTTATATACCAGCATTCCGAAGGAAGAGACTTTGAGGGTAGTTGAATATTTAATCAGGAAAGAGGGGTAAAATTACCTTGCTCCCACAAGTTCATTATCTCTCTGGCCAGGATATCTCTCACTATGAATTGCTTTGAATTCAATGGTCCTATTACAAGTAGATCCACCATACTTCCATGGGAAGCACCTGTGCTCCTAGCTTAGCTTGTTTAGATGTCCAACAATTTGAGGAGGAACATATAATAATCAGGCAACCCACACAGTGATGAGATAAAGGTCTGGAAGCATTATATTGATGATATTTTTCAAATTTGGCAAGGTACGGAGGCAGAGGCAACAGACTTCATTGAATGTTTGAATTCTCACAATCAGTATCTAAAGTTTACATCTATCTACTATGGTTAAGACAGATCTCCCATTTTAGGATTTTGTAATTATATCCAAAGATGGTACAGTGAGCACACAAGTATTTCATAAACCAACTGGTTGAAATATCTTTTGTTCACCAGTTTTCATCTGAGGGCATTGAAGTAAAACCTTCTGATTGGGCAATTTCTTAGGGCACGCTGTAATGTACATCATTATCCAGAAAGATGAGGAATCAAGGATTCCCTACACGGGTTGTGACTAAAGCAAACAAAAGGGCATGTAACAACAATACAGAGACCGTTCGCGAAGACCGGATAATGATAAACTGATCTGTGTCACAAACTACAGCACAGCATCTAATCAAATTAAGAAAATTGTGCTCAAACATTGGAGAATTCTGAACAGCAATGGATTACACCATACACCACCCATGTTTTGCTTTAAGAGGAGTAAGAGTTTAAATATTAAACTAGTTCATACATGACCGAGATAAAAAAAAAACACGGACCTTATGGGGTACTGACCCAGTAATATTTCACTTCCCTTACACAGGGTGCAGCCTCTGCAGATTTACCTAAACAGCTAAGGAGGTAAATCTAGGTTTAAAAACCTCATGGCACTTGATTTTACACACCAACTGTAACTCTGAAGGCGTGGTTTATTGTATCATTTGTTCTTGTGGGTAGCGGTATATATGCATGACCATGAGGAAAGTAAAAACCAAGATAAGTAAACATAGGAGCACTATAAATGTGCCTGCACGTTCACATTCATTAGGTAGTTATTGACCAATCGTGGCTCAATAAGAGAGCGTCAGAATGAAAGATATAATTGTTAAGGAGGGAACAGCACTGTATTTACCGTTTGAAAAAGAACTTGGTGGCATTAAACAAAGCGATCCCGTGGCACCAACTAACCTATGGATATATAGGAATTTTATAGGCTCAAGCCATAGCATACAAGAACAACCTAAGGTGAAAGGGAAATACTTTAGTGACCTCATATTTATCCCATCAGAATAGGTGCCATACAAGTACTAATCAACAAAAACCATTCTGAGATTGAAAGTTTTGTCGATGAAGTTCTATGAATAGGCTATGACTTTCTCGGATTGAAGATGGACAATTCGCACAAGATATCACTGGCCCAGTATAGGCATGTCCATTCGGGTATTGTGCTTTATGCGCGAAGCAATCACTAACGTGGTTTAGATGCTAGTCCCTAGTACCAAGATGGCTGCTATATGCTTTAATGCTCATAGCGTCCTATGCCTAATGACGTTCGATTTAAGCTTGAACATAGACAAATGGGTTATAAATGGGAGACGAACAGAGATGAACACCATCGGCGAAGGGAATGCCAAGAAATGCTGCAGTGTTGGTCCCTTGGAGCAGTAAGTGAGGGATCTTCCTATCTATTTGCTGAGTTCTTTCTGTCAGTTCACACTCACCTTGACAACTGAAGTTAGGGGCATTCATTCAACTGGCCCCCAGCATGCTTTTGGGTGTAGCAATTATGTAGGTGATTCTATTCACAATATCTATTGTGTTCGAGGGACATGAGCACATGACTTACTACCCACAGTAGTGGGAACCCTCTAATGAGCTAACGCTAGCTGATGATATACAGCAAATTGGACAGTAGCATTAGTGGGGACTACAGGGCCATGATTTGGCAACTAACTGACTGATGCAAATGCGAACTTGAGTATTTGGAGTAAATACGTTTTTTTATATTTCTGTAGTGTGTGACTGTAGGGCGATGACCCCTGACTTTCCTGGGTTGGGAAATTCTTCCACAACTCCTGGGTAAGATTCAACTGCACACAGTCCACGCATGATCACGGATGCATGATGTGACACAAAAAGATGAACAGAGTTAATCCACTGGAGATACAGATAATTACTAAAGTCAATAAAGTGGAAGACTCTCACTTGTGCTATAGGGGTGGGCACAATCTGAAGTATCATACCTATCCATTTATATCTCTGTTTTGAGTATTTGTTATGTTTGTAAATAATATTTGTATCATGAGTTATGTCTTTGTCTCCTTATCATTATTTGCTTTTTTGTTTGCATTCTGCAGAGTAATGATCTTCGGAGCATACTATTGTGAGAAAAAAATGTTGTGCAATCTTAGGAATCAATTTTGCATAGGGTTTGGACTTGGCGTTATCTCAAACAAATAGATCATTGATTATCCCATATAGTACAGCATGGTGACTAAGGTTAGCCGCTAATGACAAAGTACTACTTTTTGAACCAGAACCTCTAGGTCCTGATGAGCGGCACTGATTCCTTAGGGCACTTATGAGACAGCGAAACATCTTGACGGTAGTATAGGATGATAGGGTAATTAGTGTTCCCTTTATATCATCCACTCATTATTTTAATCCTATCAGGGCATCCAATTTTTAAATGGATTTAGCACAGTTATATGTAGTTTTCCCTGTTCATTTCTTTTATCTCTAGTCTGATTGTGTGGAGTACACATTCCACAAATAATTTTAAAAAAAGCCCTTGGTCCCACTCACAGTGGTGGAGCCCCCTCTGGACTCCATAGGGTCCAAGGTGTGGGAAGCCTGATGAAGCATGCCACAATTCCGAGACACGTTTGTTTGAGTAAAACAAAAAGTAGGCCATAAATAGCCTGATCTTTTTAATGTGTATTTGGATGAAGTGGGTGGAGGAAAGTCGAGGCATACTACCTCTCACCCCTCTCTTGTGTATGAGGTCCAAGCAGGAGTATCCTTAACACAGGCAAGATAACTAAAGCTCAGCACCTGACTGTCATCAGTTTTCCTAGGTGAGCCACTCCATGAAAGACAAAAGGCCCAGGCACCTGAGTGTGCTACGTAGTTCTGGTCTGTTGGGAAGCAGAGTGGCAGTCTTTGAGTTTCTGCAGTGCTGTACTCTTTAATGGATCTTTGTCTTGGACTGCACATCAAAAGAAGACTGCCCTGCTGGGAATCAGTAATAATCTCAGAATTTTTGCAGTGGGGTGGCCTACTGGGAGAGACTGGAAGAGACTGGCCTATCGAGCAAGTTCAGTCGCGAAACTAAGCTGATTACATCTATTGCTCCTTGTTGGAGATTTACGTCTGTTTTTCCTTAGTATAGTAAATACTAAGCAACAACACTGTATATGGATTTCTCTAGAATGAGGATCTCCTTTGCAAGTGGTACAAATGCAAGAGTACAAAAACTATTTACACTTACACAATCATTAAACAGATTTTCTCTAGCTCTGAACAAAATTGTCAAAGAATTAGCTCAACCTATTTTGTCCAGTCAAGCAATTAAAGCTTTTGCATATTTTTGTGAGGACTAAGCAAACTTTTTCAATGATAAAGTCATGTCCATCTATTCAACTTTTCGGGAACATCTCCCCTTGAAAAGTAAACAGATGTTTACTACAATGCACCCAAAAGCAACATCCAATTGGGGAGAGTCTATGGATCTAACAGTTTAAATGGTTGAAAGGACAATGAGAATTGTGAGGTCTGGGTCAGCCTTGAACCCTTGTCCTCATTTTGTCTATTCTCTTTTAATCCCAGTAATTGCACATCAGGTATGACTTCTCCTAAATATTAACATACTGGAAACAGGCCTTAGTTGTACCATTAACAAAGAGGGAAGGAGTGAATGCCTCCATACCTTCCAAATATCATCCCATGTCATTGACATCTTATCTGGCTGAGGTACTGAAGTGATTAGTCAATGATCAATTGACCCATTATTTTGAGAACAATAACATCCTGGATCCTGTTCAAACAGGGTTCAGGGCAGAAAATAGCGATGAAACAACCTTACTGGTGGTGACTGACAACATTTGGTTATTAGTAGACCAAGGGAAATCAGCAATATTATTATTATAATATCTATCTGCAGCCTTCGATTCGATGTCTCTCCATCATTTACTATGATGGCTGCATGTATTTGGTCTACATTCAGCTCCCTTGCATCGGTTCTATTCTTTTTAAAGCAATAGAATGCAATCTGTACAGCTGCCTCCCTTTAAATCTAGACCCAAAGATCTGCATTGTGGAGTTCCCCAGTGATCCTCGTGAGCCCAAATTGTTTAATGTTTATCTGGCTCCACTGGCCAATATTGTGAGAAAAAGAGGATTAAAGATTATCATGTGTGCCTATGACATTCAACTAATTATCTCCATTGATTATAAGTGAAATGAAACAAGGGATAATCTAGTTGAGTGTCTTTCTGAAGTGTTAGAGTGGCTGCATCGCCACTGTCTGAAATTAAATGCAGATACATCAGAAATCTTATTGTTTGGAGGTGCTGAACATTTTTGGACTGGTTCATGGTGGGCAGCTCTGCTAGGACCCGCAGCGACACCCAAAAAGTGGTTAAAAACTTGGGCTTTCTCACTGATAATACCCTGTCCCTACAAGAAGAAATAACCCGGGTTCAGGGGACATGTTTTGGACTGTTACGTATCCTTCCGGAAATTGCTCTGATGGATCCCAGTAGCTTGGAGAAGGAATATAATTCAAACTTTAATCCTGAACAGGATCGACTATGGAAATGCATTATATGTTGACATGGCCAATTATTTGTTCTCAAGGTTTCAAACTGTTCAAAACACAATTGACAAACTTGTTTGAAATGTAGGAAAAGGGAGCTCAGCATCTGCCTGCCTCTACAAGCCTCATTGGCTACCAGCTCATAAATGAGCTCTCTTTAAGTTACTCTGCCACATGGATAGAGCACTTCATGGTAACGGTCCTAGGCTATTGTCAAATAATTTACCTTTCACAAACCTACTCAGAATCTCAGATCAGCCAGCAAGGCATCGATATTCTGTGAACAAATTAAGACGTCCCGGATGGGTGGAGCCTCTTTTAATTTAGCCGCCACTCAGTGGAATAGGCTCGCTCAGGAACCACACAGGGTGTCAGATTTGCTGACGTTTAGAAAAAAATGTAAGACAGCTATATCAACTTTAGTCTTATTAACCAGTAACCAGTTACTGGCTCAGACTAGTGCTGGGATATCCCTTTGGGGATGAGTTGTGCTCTTTACAAATTCCAAATATAAATGGCAAGTCAATCTACTTCTAAAACATAATCTTCTCACTTGGCCCAGATACCCCTGATATGTGCTGATAAAATGAAAAGGGTAATATCCCCACCAGAAACACCTACTATTGCCTCTGCACTCCTTGCTAATAATTTTTTAACATGCTTTTCCTCCATCCATGATCACTACAATCAGGGACACTCTTAGTATTTACTTGCAACTCCTATTATTTCCCAAATGCAGTCATTCTCTGTCGGAGTTCTCTACAACTTCATATGTGAAACTTTACTGTAGTCTCAAACACTAATCCATTATGGACATTCTTTGACACTTTAAGCCCTTAGACTCTTAAAAGCATGACTCTTACTCTCAAGCTCTTTTCAGCCACTCCTCAAATTCTAAATGTACACTCACTGTTTCAAATGTGTTGTTGTAATACCAATATTGAAAAAAATCACTGCAGACCATTTCTTTCACTCTAAAAACCTTACAGCACCCCAACTTCCTTTCTTCACCACGCTACTAAAAATCCTGGTCTTCAACCAGACTACTACATATCTCTCTCTGAACAACCACCTCAATCCCCTCCATTATTCAACTGTTACTGCACTCTCCCTGCAATATTCTATCCCTAGTCTCCTTGAACTCTGTGCAGCATTCAACCGTGTAGACCACCCTGTAGACCACCCCACATTACTTGCCTGACTCACGATCATTGGCATGAAGGGCTCTGCTTGTAAATGGTTATCACTAGATCCACACGTATTTAACCCTGTACCCTGAATCACTTGGAGATATATATTCTCATTATCTTGCTTCTTCTACCATCTCTACGCTTAGGATACGCATCACATTTTCCTTCCCAGTCTGCCCACTATATCTTCAAACATGCCTCATAGACTGTCTCACTTCTATTTGTCATTGGATGGCTCACAGGTCCCTTATTCTGAACCCCTCCAAAATAGAGGTGCTCTACACTTCCCCACTGTACTTACCCCTTCCTTGAGTCCATCCACTTCCACCCTGACATTCTTTTGTCTACTCTGCAAAAATCATGATGTTATTTTAAACCTTTCCAAACTCATGGAATCATGTATCGCCACGACAGCCACTTAAGCGCAGCACTAAGTACTAAACATAATTTTTTTGATTTTTCAAAAACCTTTATTGAGAAAAATTGCACAGTACAGTTACAAGATTCCACATTTGCAAGGGATTAAGCACAACATACAATACAGCACAGCAGAGGCAATCTTAAACTTGTGACACTTGGGTAAAATGTCAGGTAACAATAGCATGTAACCACAGAGGAGGTGAAATATACATCAGAAAGAAGCACCATGGGTTGGGTGGAAAGGCAGAGGGAGCAGGGGGGAGCAGAGAGGAAACAGCTCATGGACCTTCACCGGCAGCCGCAGAAGGAGTAGGGCCGGTGGAGAGCGCAGGAGAGGTCGCAGGGCGCAGGCCCCATGCAACGCGCGTCCTGTCAGTGGAGATGGAAGACACTGCTAGCGTGTAAACATAGATTTTAGTGACCAATTTTTTAGGAGAGGAGGATGCATAGAGAAAATCGAGAGTGGCCATCAAGGGGGGGCTGGGGAAATGTGGAGTGAAGCTTCCTGCAAACAGCTCTGAGTTGGTAGTATAACAGGGTGTCCATGGGGCCAGAATCAGTGGCAAGCGAGAAGAATGTGTTCCCAGGGTAGAGGTCCGATACTGTGGAGAGGCCCAGACGAGTGGCGTGCTTGACCATCCCGGAAGACTGGAGAGGAGGAAAAGCGGGGTGGTGAGCGATTGGCATAGTGTTTGTGGAAAGCATATCAGAGCCAGAAAATTTGTGGCGCCCATCCCAAGCCCAGCGCAGGGTCTCAACCATGTCTATTTCAGTGCGGAGGAGTTTCGCCGGGGCAAATAGGTTGTGAGCAGCCATGGGGCGGCAATGTCAACCTCTACCGCGACGTGATGTTGGAACGGAGTAGGGTGGAGCCAGAAATGAAGAAAACCGGCCTGAGCGCAGAGAGCATAAAGCTTAAAATCTGGGGCGCCAAGCCCGCCACGCGATATCGGAAGAGTGAGGGTGCTGTAGGCGATCCGGGGTTGCAGACCGGCCCAAATTAGGGTGATTAGCAGAGAGCGAACCTTGCAAAAGAAGTGAGCGGTGAGAGGGATGGGAATATTGACGAATAAATATAAAAACTTCGGAAGTACCACTATTTTAGCGATGGCAATGCGCCCGGCTAAAGAAAGTGGCAGCCGGTTCCAAAGAGGGATCTTAGACTCGAACTGGTCCACTTCACGGCCAAAGTTAACTTTCCATAGTTCATCCACGTCCCTGCTCAACCAAATGCCCAAATATCTAGTGGGCTCCGATGCCCACACAAAGTGCTATTCAGGAACAAAGGGTGTTGTGGCGTCTGTAAGGGGGAATAGTAAAGACTTATTCCAGTTGATCTAAATTCCGGAGTAGCCACCAAAACGTATCACCTCACGGACCAGTGGGCTGAGGTTCTCTTGGGGATTGCAGACATAAAGAGTAATGTTATCCGCGTACATAGAGACTAGCAGAGTACGAGCCTCAAAACCAATGCCTCTCTGGGTATGATGTTGTCGGAACCGAGCCACGAGGGGTTCCATTGCAACAGCGAATAGCATTGGGGACAGCGGACAACCCTGCCGAGTATCCCGCCCGATGGGTATGGGCACAGAGATCTGTCCATTTATACGGAGACGGGCAGTAGTAATAAATAACATTTTTAACTGCAACCAGAATCACTTTTAGTCGGTACAAGCATATATCTACTACCCCTTTCCATTACAAAATGAGATTGAGATTTATTTTATAGCAAATATGGAATGTTCTATGACATGTTAAGTAGGGGGCTCCATGCTGATCAGTTGACTGGGGGTGAGTGCATGCTTAGTTCAACACTCCGTCCATCATCCCCTTTGGTTTTGCTTTGTTCGCCCTAAGTTGGCAGGGTATGCCCAGACGTGGGTCCCTTGCTCACTTTGCCACTGGATTCAAGCTAGCCTGGCTGATGACAGCTGATTAGCCAGAAACCGGTCCCAGGATGCTTGTTTCCAGTCCAGGGAAGACATGGCTCGGCAGTTCGGGCTGGACTGTTCCCATGAGGCACAGGCTCAGACTGATTTCCATATGGCCATGTCTGAACTGAAAATACTAATTATATAACCTACTGATTATAATTTTACTAACGGAGTGCAGTGTGTAACTAAAACAACCTTTCGCATACACCAATTACACGCGGGAATTGCTATTTGCATGGCAAAATAACTCTAATAACTAAAATATGTACGCATATTAATAGTAGTACATGTGGTAATTAGATATCGCATGATTTATGTTGCATATGTGATGTTTGCGTTCCTGATTGGATCCTAAAGGTGAAGATTATCGCTTTAAATGTTGCTATATGCTAGGAAAATACTAATACATAAAGGTATTAGTGAGGGTTTAACATTAGAATCATCATTTCTTTGTATTAATTATTCTTTTGTGTTTGTTTCGCTTAAGTTGACATTTGGGCCTACCTAAAAATAGCGTCGGAAATCGAGTTCAGAAGTGGCCACCGTCTCGTGAGCGCGATGCCTAATGCGCAGACTCGGATGACTCCGTGAACTTCCTGACGACCTAAGCTTACGATCTCCCCGGTCAAGGATAGGATCTTGGTGGACTAACAAACTTCAGTCAGTAAAAACTGGTCTAAATGAACAATTGGGACATACAAGCAAACCTTAAACATTGTTGCATAAGGACAAACATGAGCTATGGAAGTGAACCAGCAAAATCCATGAGAACCTCATAGAATAAAAATCATACGTTTTTCGATCAGCCAATCACAGACTTTCTCCGCCTAAAAATGTTTCATGTTATCCCGAAATTTATTATAAAAAGGGTAGTAGACTAGGGAGGGGCATTCCATTCTCCATTTTCCTGACATCTATGCTTGCATTCTGGCATTTTCCATTTTTCCTGGCATTCAGCGGTTATTATGACTGCACACCCTCTTTGACTCCACAGGCGATGATAGATGCTTGCACGATTTCTGGTCCTTTGGAGATCTTTGGGACTGTAACGTGCTGAGCAAAGAATTTTCGGACTTTGAGCTTTGGCCTGCTTTATTTGGACAATTTAACAGCTAATTTGGTTATGCAGAGCCAAATGAATTCGAGAAAATCCAGATAGCAAGAATAGATAAATATAATGTCCTGCAATTTGTAGTAATTAAACCAGAACATTCTAACTTTTGATGAAACAAATGCTAATATGAATTGCAAACAATATTTAGATAAACAAATATTTGATTAACAGAAATTACAAGTTTGTGGTTTTTCAATGAAGAGAGTAAAGGATTTTGAGTCTTAAAACGTGTTTTAGCTGGTTCTAAATCACCATCAACCAATCCAACTAATTGGTCCGTCGACCAAGTGGGTGGAGTGCCTTGATGTTCGAGATTAGGAATCTATAGGTGGCGAATGTTAATGTATATTCTGTAAAATAACTTTTCTTCCCTATAGGTTATAAGGTATCCCCCCCCCCACATGTCCAGCGCTTGAATTATTCATCCCTCCTGTGTGCAGACTCGTGAGTGGAGACGTGTGAGTGTTGGTGTTATGGGCCCCACCAATGACTGTGTGTGTGAATGAGCTAGTGTGGCGTCGGGTCTGCGACGCAGGAAGGTTAGTTGTGTATATAAATACATTTTTCCAACCTCCTTTTTCTTTCCCTCTGGGTCTCGTGCTAGATCAATACTAACAGTCCCAAAATGCCAATAAAAAATTAAAAAAACAAAAAAAGAAATGGCTGGTCGGCATCAAATTAGCAGCTTGCCCCGCTTAAAGAGATCTGACTTTCAGAAAAGTTTTTAAGTGCGAATCTAATGGGCTTCATCTGTACCAATGCTGAAAAGTATCCTATCAATGTCGATACTTTCGTGGGCATGAACTTTGAACTTTGTCCACTTGGAGCTTTCCAGCCTTTATTGAAGACCTCACTGGCACATTGCTCTTCAGCATCCTGCCTGTCATCGAGCCCCGCTTGGGTTCCATCTTGCATCTTGCCCTACCGATGACTCATAAACGACTGCCTTTTCTCCATAAAAGCTTTTAAATCAGAAGGTAAACTTTCCACCAGGACGAGACTGGTCACTGTATCCATCACGCTTATCATCGTGGTCAGCATTACCTTTTGATTTTGTCCCGGTCTAGCACGACCAAATACCTGTGGTTGACACTTTGTGCTCTTTGGTCCTATTTTTAGTTCAGAATTTAAGAATTTAAATCTTCGGTACTATTTATTGGATGTGTGTCATTTTGGTGTAATTTTATTTATTTAAAAATTCTCTATATTCTTAAATTGGTTTGGGATTTTTCTTGTGTTGTTTTTTACACTTTATCACTGTTTGAGTGCTTTACACATTGCCTCTAAATTAACCCTGACTGGTTTGTGCCAGGCTGCCAAAGGGTCAAACACAGGTTTATTTAGTGGCGTTAGTGGTTCACCTTGACAATGAATGTGATTATTATTTGAGGATTGATCTCACCCCCAACTAATACTCCAGTTTCTTACGACCTCCTTGTCCGCAGTGCATACCCAGATTAAATGCATAAAGTCGGTCTCCATCTGTCTGCTTATCTGACAAGCTTGAAGTAGATTTTAGCCAACCTGATGTGTGCAATCTAACTTCTCTGTAAGTACTTAATATGCATCAGCTTAAATCTGCATTTGTAGATGCCTGTTTTACACGCTAACGTGCTTCATCCCAGTCTTCATCTATCAATGGAGTTTAGCAATCTGTCTTCCATCTATCCATGCCTAGCAGTGATGTTTCCAATTTGACACTTCGCAACGCTTTCTACAGCTGCAATATGGGCCTGATCACACCCGTAAACAATATTAATGTATCCAAGTTTTTAACATATAATCGATATGTGCTCAACGTTATGCATAGCTGACTATGGAGGATTAAACGGCGGATGCGAGGCTAAGCTGTGTGCTGAGGTCCCACTTTATTGGCTCAGTGACCTCAACAATTTGTCCTATGTGCCATTACACCCTCTGCTTTCCGCATTGACTGCATGTAGTTCAGCAGCATGTTCAGATCCTTGGAGACTCAGCAGTCGGTCTTTGACCATTTATTGTGATTTATTTTGTTCACACATTCTTCAGCACTCATTATCATTGTACATACAGTGATGTCTTGAGTTATATCATCTGAGCTCCCCAGTGCTGTCAACTGTGAGGGTATGAATAGTTAGTTCATGGAGGGCATGGGTTACAGTTTGTGCAGCTTACTATAACTGGGGAATACTGCTGATCAGAGTTACACAGAAATGTCTAATATACTTGTTAGATATTGGCTCCTATCTTAGATATTTCTGTATAACGCTCTCATCAGCAAGTGGGGCCATCACACTTCTTTGTGGACACAGTCTCCCTGGTCTGCAGAGCACTGGCACAGAAAACCTGATGGGTATTTTGTGTAGCACAGGAATTCTAATAAAGATATTACATTTCGCAGAAATTTTGCTGCGTCCTGGCAATGGATGCACCCTGGTTGTTTTTCACTTCACCCAAGAGTTATGATTATGATGTGAAATATCTGTCCTATGATGTACTGCTTCAGTAGGGCAAGACTCCTCTTGTGATAAAAAAAATTACATTCTGCTCTGCTCTCTTAATTAAACCGCTCACTGAATGTTACATTTAAAGTGGACTCGTCTATCTATTTTCTGCTGCAGAGGAGAACGTGGCTGGGTAATATCTAGCGGCATTATATCAGAGCAAGAGCTCCCCTTCGGAGCTGCATCTAAAACCTATGTCTTTACAGGCAGTATATTTGGGTATATAACTAAAAAAGTAGCACTTGGCCCTGCTTTTACAAATTTACAGAGGCGCATCTGCCCTGCATTGTAAATGGTGGATGGGCTACCTGCCACTGCTCGCATTGTTCCCCATGCCGAGCCCAATGGTTTGGCTCAAACGATGTTGAAAAATGGCTTATATGTTCTGTTCCTCTCAACAGTGGTAGCTGGTAAATCGAACAGGAAGTGGGGTGGGTGGGCTACACATGCACATACACATACACTCACCCATCTGCATGCCTTCTCACACACCAAACATTTAAAAAAAGACAACTTGTGGGCTGCAACTATGATGTTGGTTGGCGGAAGGGAAGCCTCTGTGGTTCTTGGAGGATTGGGTTGACACCTCCTCTCATTGGCTAACCTTGTTATAGGTCAACCAATGAGAGGAGGTGGCAGTCCTTTACTCGTCAGAGATGGATGGGGTCAATAAGATGGCTGACCCCACCCCCACAGACAGACAGCACTGGGCACTGTAGGGCATATAACTGAAGCACCCAGGTCCAAGTCTATCAGTGATGGTCCCCCTTGTCATGAAGGGGAGGACCTCCAAGCACTTTGCTGGACTGAGGAGACCACACCTACTGGGATGCGAAATTGTGAGACTGGCAGAATTCAGCTTAGGAGCCAGGCACCTGCGAATTTAGCGCATGGCTTCCAGATTGAACATAAAGCGTGCCAAGCTGACCTTTGCTCAGTATAAGAGACACTCTTCATATATACGCAAAAAGGTGGGGGGGGGCAGGTCCCTTCATCCTTAAAGGCAGGCCACAGCTTCCTCCAGTGCTAAGCTCGCAAGTACAGTGCTTTGGTGTTATACCAAATTCACAATGGCTATGAACCTTTATTTCATGGATTGGTTATATATTTGTTTCATGCTTGGAAATCCAGTAGATTTTTATCACCCCACGCGTTTTGTTTACGTTTTTCAATTCTCTCTTTGCATAATTAAACATTTTGACAATCATTTAAAGTGTCTATACATTCGATAGTGACCCTGATACCAGTGATTCATCATTATAACCATTTTCTGTTGTTTGAGAAAATATTCACTGGCTGCCCGTTAATGGAATGTTTTCCTCACCTTTCTCTGTATGGCTCCTAATCGCAATACCAGAAAGAGACCAGCTATGGGGGGGCTTGCACATCCGTTTCTTGTTTACCACAGGCATAGCAGTAGTAGCTTATGGTTTGTGTTAAATACATCAAGAGAGCATTTGTTCTCAACTCGTTCGCCTTGATGTTGAATTGCTTAGCCCCTGCTATTATATATTTCACAAAATGTACCGTCATTATGAAAATGCTGAAATATTTTGCTTAATTGTATGTTCAGGTCCTTATTTTGCGCCACAGTAAACATGTCACTGTACAGCCACGTAAGAGTGCATTGAAATACAAAGCTTTGTACATTGGATTCGCGCCACAGCACATGCTGATGCTTCTCTCCATCCTAACAGAATGGGGGGTCGAGGAGAATAATACAGTAATGGCGGGGCAGGGGCTGAAACCATAATACGAACTGCATGACTATAGTTAAAGACTGAGACATTTCATGGTCTCAGGTAGGTCCTCTGTCTGTCATCGATAGTTCTGTCCCTCTTTACCGTACTGTCAGCTGCTCCTTTGGTGTAGACTTGTGCACTCATGAACGCGGTAAGTCTTTCTCCCGATTTGTGGGGTGTAAAGGGAGGGTGGGTAGGTTTATTGAGAGGGCATTGGTGCTACAATTGCTTGTTCTTACTTGAAGGCAGTAAGCAGCAACCTAGAATATAAACTGGAGATATCTGTAATCCTCAAAGTACGGCATGCAGTGGTTTCAGGCCTCATTTCAAGACTTGCTTATTTGGGTTTCTTCAGTCTTTTGAATATTCTATAATTTGGTTCTGCTCTCAGTTGGCTGAAGAGGATCCTGAAGTCTTTATCCTCGTCTTTTAAACTGTTAATGGGCGATGTAATTGTACATTGTATTTATACAATGCATACTACCCCTGACGAGGCATTGAAGCACCGTGCGGTGAGTAGCACACTATTCCAGAGCCCTAGATTAGAGGTTATTAGTTAAGAGATTAGTCTTTTTTGGGGGTTTGTGCATTAGTTGTGCTAGGTTTGTGTTCTTGATTTTTTTTTTGTTGTGTTTAGTACAGTCAGAGTAGGGACAGAATAATGGGATGGGTTGAAAGAGCACATAGTAAGTTTTTTTTTGTAAGTAGTGATTGTGTGTGCCTGTTGTGTTACATGGGTAAAAAAAGGAGGGAGAAGTTTGAAAATGAGGTTTGGGATGAGCTGGTTTGTTCCCATTTGAAGATTTCTCCGTTCTTTTGTGGTAAATAAAATAAATATTACCGGACTGAATTTCATGCGGAATCTTAAATTAAAGTAAATAGCTCAAAATAACAAGAGGCAGAATCCGTGGTATAAGAGGTTTCTAATGGGCTTTATTCCATTCAAAATGGCCGACTCGAGTCGCGGCCCTCAGGTTCCGTCACCACGAAGGTTCAGGAAGTGAAGTACAATAATTTATTAACAGACATGTATTTTTATAATAAGTACATTACAATGAAACGAATGTAGAAGGCGTAACATTTGATAAGAAAAATGACGTGACAGTGACATAATCGAAACTAGGCGTAATAAGGAATAAAAGAAACATGATTGGTTAGAATTATCAGACATAGGTGGATCTATAAGATAATACTTGGCATAGATGCGCGCGCGGCAGCATGACGTGTAATTGACGTGCAACTAGGGGGTGAAGGGGACTTGACATTTAGCTCTACATGTGGAGACGAGAAGTCTGGGGTCAAGTCATCCTAATCCCAAATCATATCTAACATCCTATGTTTAAAGAACTATGTTATCCACAAGGAAGAACTCTCGGACAGAATCTATTCTATACTGACTGTGTGCGTGTACAAGCGTCTAAGTGTCTATATGAGATGCGAGGGGCAGAAAACTTTCCATGGCAACAGGGCTATGAATCACTTGCAGGAGGACGGAAAGGCTGAGTCCTTTGCTTGTGAGCTAAAGGAAATGTTTACCTAAATCACTGGACAGGAATGCATCGGCTGAAGAGCAAAATAGATAATTCGAAGGTGAAATACAACTTCTTGGCAGACAGGCGAAAACTAGCCGAGGCAGGCACCGTTAGCTGCACAGGGAGTAGGACAAAGTTCATGGATACAGATGCGAGCTCAAGCTGAAGCTGTCAGAGACAGAGAGCAGGGAAAGGCTTTGAGGACAGAATCGGGCCTACTCGCCTGAACTGTAAAAATGGAGTAACTTAGCCATATAAAGTCTGTGGCCTTTCATACTTAGGAATCGAATATCCAGCCCATTGATGGCGGATCTGACAGAGAACATGTTGACGGTAGACACACATATGTTTGCGTCTTAGAAACTGGAACTGGAGGGAACATACATGTACTTGTAACATGCATATAGAACCGTTGGGGTCCAAGATAGGGGACATAACTGATCAGGAAAATCCACATTTCCACATTCCCTCCTTGTCCCCTTCTTGCCCTTCACGAGACATCAATCTTCATCATTCCATTGATTTGCTCATGGAGCATCATTTCTTCTTCTTTCTTCTTCCGGGATCTTGAGCGAAAACTTTGATGTGGAATACACGATGTGGCACACAGACCACAAATCGCTGGTCCACATTGCAGGCATAGACAACAACTGAAGAGCATAAGAAGGCCAATACCTAGGAAGGATAGGACTCTCCATCCCCAGGCTGATATCACACTCCAAAACCACCCGGACCACGTCCAAGTGCCTGGATTCTCGTGTATCTGGCTTACAATCTTATGAAGGCGTGTTATAGCTTTATATACAGATGGCGAATTTTCTGGTATGAATATGCAGCAGCTGGATCCGATGACCCTGCAAGCTCCGCCCCTATCGGCCAGGATGACGTCAAGGACAAGACGATTCTGGAGAACAACAATTCTCATCACTGATTGTTCCTCTGTCAGATTGCCTAGGGCGGCTATAGTCTCGTTTACTACAGCTTCAAGAGTCTTGGTGAGTCTGCGTATCAGCTTACTATTTGATATAGTACCTATATAGGGAAAGATACCTTTATTGAAATCTACATACTTGTCCCATGATGTCTCAGTATAATCGACAACTGGGAGATCTCTTTGCTCTCTATTGTGTACTAAATGAACATTTCGATAATAATCAGGGGGAGCTAGGAAAACAGGTGGCAAAAGGAATGCTATGTAACAGGTACCATCCCAATCTAGAGGCAGACGCATATATGCAGTCTGACCACATATGAAGTAGGAATGGCGAGAAGCTCTAAATGAAGATTTACCTTGATCACTATATTCTACTGTAGTAACGCATTGGCTATGGCCCATGTGTTTGAAACCAACTTTTCTAACACATAATTCACCCTTAACTGGAAATACTGACATAGTGGGCAGAATTAGTTCAACTTCGGATTTGACATTCAAAATCATAAGATTAGGTGTAAAATTACCTAATTTATACACTTCATTTTCTAGATCAGTTCCTGTTCTACTGAGGTGACCCTCCTTATTAGGGTGACAGACTTTGAATAAAACTAGATTCAGATTTCCCCATATCCAATGTTGTTGATAAACTGCTGTGTCTGGGTCTATGGAATTTAATAAACTAAACCATGCTCCACAGGAGCCATTGTGTGTGAACGGATGTGGAAAGAAAGGCAGAACTCCTTTGTTATTCTGATAGGGAGGGAGTCGGCCACACACCCAACAATTGGTCGCATTACTAGTCTGATGGGAATGATGTAACATACTAATGAATGTGTTATTGCGCAGCGCAAGTCTATAGGATAATTCATGTGGCGGTAGGTCACTAAAAGAATGTTCATCAGTTATATTGAAAACACGTTTAGAAACAGGATGATACATATGCAAAATCATACTCGTAATAATTACTAAAATACTCAATAAAAACAAAATTAATAATGTCACAATACAGTGGTTACGCAGTAATTTACAATAAGCATGTCGTTTCATTAGGATTCTGGACTCTACATGATTCAGACCTAAGGGGTACATGTCGGGACAGATTCAACCGCTTCACCTTGGAGAGGACTTAAACAATCAAATCGTCCGACAGTTTAGATCTGGACCTGAGTTTCTGTTTATAGCACTGAGAGTCATTCAGTTCAACAAAAGGAAGTTTTGAATCAGTCTGTGAGGGAGTGCAGGGCACAGTGTCTATATCTGAAGGTAGTCCATGAAATTTTTTTACGTGACTGGAATGAATCCACCCTTTTCGTCCCTCGATCTTCACGGCTGTTCTTGTGGTCAACAGGACCAACTTGGGTGCTTTCCACCTGGGCTCCAATTGACTCTTCCTGTCGAAATTTCTCACAAAGACAAGATTACCCGGAACAACGTCATGGGGTTTCGCCTCAGTGTTGTCGGGAAAAGCTGCAGCTACCTGTGAACGAGAAGATTGTAGTGCAGACATCAAGGAAGCCAGGTAATCTGTCAGCATATTACAGTCAACATCAGTTATTTTACGTGGTATAGGCGTCCCCCACATATTCGGTGGTCTACCAAAGATCACCTCATACGGGGATAGCCCTGTTCTAGAGTGTGCTACCATTCTCATGTAAAAGAGTGCAACTGGTAATGCTACTATCCAGTCGACACCTTTCTCTCTACATATTTTGGACAATCTGATTTTCAGTGTCTGGTTATGTCTTTCTACGAGACCTGCTGCTTCGGGGTGTCGGACACAGTGGAATTTCCACTGATATCCCAACAGGAGTGAGACATGTTTCATTAATTCGGATGAAAAAGGCTGACCGTTATCTGAATATACAACACGTGGTAAACCGTACCGTGGGAAGAATTCTCGAACTAGCTGCTTGGCAGTAGTCGAGGCAGTGTAATCTGATACGGGATACGCCTCTGTCAATCAATCAATCAATCAATCAGTGACACTTATAGAGCGCGCTACATACCCGTAGGGTCTCAAGGCGCTGGGGAGGGGTGGTGCCGCTACTGCTCGAACAGCCAGGTCTTCAGCTTCTTCCTGAAGGAGAGGTGGTCTTGGGTCAGGCGCAGGTCAGACGGGAGGGAGTTCCAGGTCTTGGCGGCCAGGTAGGAGAAGGATCTTCCTCCTGTAGTCGCTCTTCGGATGCGGGGGACAGCGGCGAGGGCGTGGTTAGCTGATCGGAGGTGGCGTTTGGGAGCGTAGAAGTTGACTCGGCTGTTGAGGTAGCTCGGGCCTTGGTCGTGTAGGGCTTTGTGTGCGTGGGTGAGGAGGCGGAATGTGATTCTCTTGTTGACGGGGAGCCAGTGAAGGCCTCTCAGATGTCCGGAGATGTGGCTGGATCGTGGGATGTCGAGGATGAGTCTGGCTGAGGCGTTTTGGATCCGCTGGAGTCTCTTCTGGAGCTTGGCGGTGGTCCCGGCGTAGAGGGCGTTGCCGTAGTCCAGTCGGCTGGTGACGAGGGCCTGGGTGACGGTCTTCCTGGTCTCTGTGGGGATCCACCAGAAGATCTTCCGTAGCATGCGTAGGATGTTGAAGCACGCCGAGGAGACGCTGTTGACTTGTCTGGTCATGGAGAGGGAGGAGTCCAGGATGAAGCCCAGGTTTCGTGCATGGTCAGTTGGTTTGGGTGCGGTGCCCAGGGCGGGGGGCCACCAGGAGTCGTCCCAGGCGGAGGGTGAAGGGCCCAGGATGAGGACTTCCGTCTTGTCCGAGTTCAGTTTCAGGCGGCTGGTCGTCATCCACTCGGCTACCTCTTTCATCCCTTCGTGCAGGTTGGCTCTGGCGGCGGCGGGGTCGTTGGTCAGGGAGAGGATCAGCTGTGTGTCGTCGGCGTAGGAGATGATGCTGAGGTGGTGTTTGCGTACGATGGCCGCGAGGGGGCTCATGTAGACGTTGAAGAGGGTGGGGCTCAGGGATGATCCTTGGGGGACGCCGCAGATGACTTCGGAGGCCTCTGACTTGTATGGTGGTAGGCGGACTCGCTGTGTTCTTCCGTTGAGGAAGGAGATGATCCATTCCAGCGCCTTGTCCTGGATTCCGATGTTGCTGAGGCGCCGTATTAGGGTGCGGTGGCAGACCGTGTCGAATGCCGCGGAGAGGTCTAGGAGGATGAGGGCCGCTGTTTCTCCGTTGTCCATCAGGGCTCGGATGTCATCTGTGGCGGCGATGAGGGCGGTCTCGGTGCTGTGTTTGGCTCGGAAGCCGGACTGTGAGGGGTCGAGGGATCCGTTCGTCTCGAGGAAGGAAGGCGAGGAAGGCGAACGGGAGAGAGCGCAGACAACTACGAGGACATATTTGAATCCTCGACAACGTTCCATCTGAATATAATCCATCTGGAGGACTTCAAAAGGATGGTCAGGAGGCTGAAATCCACCCTGCTCTACGGGAACACTCTTTCCTGGATTAAACTGACAACATATCATACAGGTACGAACTTTTTGTTTAGCTGCTGCTCGTAAATGTTTGTTGAACCAAATGTGCTGAATGCTGTCTAGCATAGCCTTCTCTCCTAAATGTGCTGGACTGTGAACTGTAGCTATAATGGCTTGAACCATGGAATCGGGGAGAAACCATACAGATTTCTCCTTCGTCATCCATCCTTGATCTGTCTGGATCCCTCCTAGTTCAGTCCATTTCTTTATTTCTTCTGCTGTGGCATGTGTCTGTATGTCAATTACGTCAAGTGTGGGATCCTTAATTGTCATACACTGTGTTGGTGTCTGAACTATTGGCTTTGTCATGTCTAATGTGCGATTCTGAGCAGTCTGTTTAGCTGTTCTGTCAGCTAAATCATTGCCTTGAGAAATGGTATCAGTAACCTTCGTGTGTGCTTTACATTTCATAATCGATATAGCAGTGGGTAGATGTATTGCGTCTAACAAGGCATGAATGAGGGGTCCGTGCTGAATGTGGGCACCATGGGACGTTAGATAACCTCTCTCTCGCCACAGCACGCCGAAGTCGTGTACAACTCCGAATGCATAACGTGAGTCAGTGTATACATTAACTTTCTTATTTGTGGCTTGAATACAGGCTTGCGTTAGAGCAATAAGTTCTGCTGCTTGGGCTGACAGAATATCTATACAATGTGTCTCAATAACTTCAGTGTCTGTTGTGACTGCATACGCGGCCACTAAATCTCCTGTACTTGCTCTCATGCATGATCCGTCTACATACAACGTCAGGTCTGGATCTAACAATGGAACGTCTGTCAAGTCTTGTCTAGGTTTCGTCTTTATTTCAATGATTTCAACACAATCATGAGCTAGTGGGTCTGTTCCAATTACAGGTAATAGTGTAGCAGGATTCAATGTATTACACCGTCGGATCTCTATGTGTGGTTGAAACAATGTCAGTTCATAACCGGTAAGTCTTGCTATGGTCAAGTGTTGCGTTTGTGTTCGGTTCACAAGAACCTCTACTGCATGTGGTACTTGAACTGTCAATGGGTGTCCTAATACTATGGCATCGCTTTGTCTGATTGCTAAAGCTGTCGCTGCCACTGATTTCAGGCATGCAGGCAAAGCCTGAGCTACGGGATCTAATGTACTAGAAAAATAAGCACATGGCTTGCGTGATCCTGCTTGATCCTGAGTGAGTACTGACAAGGCAGTACCTTCGCGTTCTGTAACAAAGAGTGTAAAAGGTTTGCTATAACATGGTGTTGCTAAAACAGGTGCTTGACATAAAGCTTCCTTTAGGCTTTCAAAAGCTTGTGTATGTTCCTGAGTCCAAGGGAGAACAGTCGATGTGGCTGCCTCCTGTGTGGTTAACTGAATGAGTGGTTTTGCTAGAAATGCGTACTGAGGGATCCACTGCCTACAATATGAAGTGAGGCCTATGAAAGCCCGCACCTCCTTCTGTGTCTGGGGTATTGACATGTTAGCAATTAACTGGATACGATCTGGTGTAAGCTGCCTTCCCTCCTTGGACAGCGAGTGACCAAGATAAATAACTCGCTGAACACAGAATTGCAGCTTAGAAGGGGACACCTTGTGCCCCTTGTCGGCTAGGAAATGTAAAACTGTCAGAGAAGCTTTTTCACATTCTGGCTCGCTTCTCGCGGTGATCAGCAGATCATCGACATATTGAAGCAGTGCAGTATTGACTGGCATGTGTATACTGTCAAGTTCTCGTTTCAGTGCTTGGCTGTAGATGCTGGGGCTTTCTGTAAATCCTTGGGGAGCGCGTGAGAATTTAAAGCTGCGCCCATTTAAACTGAATCCGAACAAGTATTGGCTTTCCGGATCTATTGGGACGCTGAAAAAGGCATTCTTGAGATCAATTACAGTAAAGAATGTTGCTTCGGAATCAATTGCTGTCAACAATGATGATATATCAGGGACCACAGGGAATTGTGGTACAATACACTTGTTTAGTTCACGCAAATCAATAACCAATCGGTATACTGGCGGAGCAGTAGGATCAGTTCGTTTAAGAATCGGAATTATCGGTGAATTACATACATTGGAGTCTGTTTCTACAACTACTCCCTGGGCAATTAGCTCATCAATGATTTTCAACAAAGCCACTACAGCATCATGCGGTAACTTGTATTGTCGCATTCGTGGTAGTACCACTCCTGCTTTCAATGTAACTCGATAGGGTGTAATGTTCATGCAGCCAACATCCGTAGGGCCTTGTGCCCATAGATGTACTGGTAAAATCTGTAGTCGGGGATCCATGTCTCTAGACACATAGTGACCTTTAAAATCACGCAAAAACAACCTTACTCCTTCCGGAGAACAACATATTATGGCTCCTAGTGCTTTCAGAGTTTTAATTCCTAACAAATTTTCTGGGCATGATTTAGTAAGCAATAAATCTGTAATTCGTGTCAAAGGTCCTATCGTAAGTGGTAGAGGCTGTGATACTTCATTAACAATAGGTTTTCCTGAAAAACCAAGGGAAACATTTTGAGAGCCTGAGAGGGGTGCCCCTGGAACTTCACTACGTTTTATGGTTGTTCGACTTGCCCCTGTATCGAGTAAGAATTTTCTATCTTGACCTAATAATTCACTATGTACATAAGGTCCTTCTTGATCTACCGGAATCTCGATAAGCGGTAAGTCAACTTCCCTCTCTAGGCTGGTTCATGCGTAACGCTGATACTCAGGGTATTCATACTGTGCAGTCTGATACATTTGTTGTGTTGTGGTTTGTGTGGCAGTAGCAGGCAACGGTGGTGCAGCTGGCACAAACTGTATGGGTTGCTGTGAGGCTGGCATAGACTGTTGCTGAACTGGCACGGACTGTCCATGCTGCATAGCTCCTTTTTCATTCTGATCTTGTCTAACTAATCGTGGTCTCTCTTTTGCAATACCTGTAGCTATATTACGTTTCAGGACTTGACAATCATGTACATAATGGCCTAGTTGTTTACAGTAATTGCAGGTTCCTTTTACAGGAACTGCAGAATCACCAGAATGTGTCACACCCTTTTTGTGACCATCTGCTGGTACTGTCTGAGAAACTAGCATTTTCATTTTTGTATCCTTCATGCGTCTATGCTCGTGTTCTTGTTCATCCCTAATTCTATTGTGATGATACTGTAACATTTGTAGCATTTGCGACGGAGTGTTACTTTGCCAGGTACTCTCGAATTTCAATATTCTATTCTTCACTGGAGGCAATGCATTTTCCACTAATTTTGTCACAAATAAATGTGGATATGAGTCACTACTTGCTTTTATACCACTATTTATACCAAAACATTTTTCAAATCGAGCATAATAATCGCTTGTGTCTTCATCTTGCTTTTGTTTACAGGCTGTGATTGCACCCCAATCTTCCTTTTTTGTAGTTAATAAACGTGGCAGTACCTGTACTAGTAAACCTGGTAATAGTTTAACTTTATCCCCGAGCCCCGAACCTGCAGTTCGGCCCCTTTCTTCCTCTGCTAATGCTGTCCAATCTATCTTTTGGTCTCCCACTTCCCACTCTTTTTCTTTCAGTTTTTCATATATGCCAGCAGGCAAAAGCACTTTTAATATCGTCATAATATCAGGAAAGGTGTACTCTCCCATCAGTAACATGTCTTTAATTTCTCGGTGGAAACCCGCTGGGTCTTTGTCATGACTAGGTACTACTTTCTTCATTTCTAATAATTCCATTTTTGATATGGGTGTGTAAACAAATACACGGTGAAACTCATTGTCTTCGCCTTTTATTGGGTGCACTTCTCGTAGAGGATTTTGTCTATCCATGTAGTACGGTGCTCTTTCTCTGGGGGGCAGGGAGAGAGAATCTGGATTTACAAAAAGGACGTACTGCTTACGTGACACTAATATCTCTTTAATTAGCTTGTTACTAGAACCTCTCCATCTGTACGTAAGTAGTTCCGTTAATATATCAGGTAAAGGACCAGGGTCAGCATGTTGGCTCTTATATAATATGAGGAGTTGCTGAATCATATAGATTCCAGCTAAACGTTGTTCATCTGTACTGAGGTTGAGAAACGTGTGTGCTACGGTCTCATCACCGTATTTTTCAGGACTAACAATCCAGTGAACGGCTGATCTGGCTAATTCTTGCTCATCCATGGAATCGAGGAGGTGATAACCCCTTCGTTCTCGTAGTATTTTATCTGCGGCTTGAAACGAATGTTCAGGAGATTTCAGATTTATTACAGGCGTCGGATACGTTCTGCTATTATTTGGACATACAGAGTGTATTGGATCAGAAAAACATCTAGTATTTTCACAAGATCTTCCTCTGCCTACATAGGCTATGGTCTCTGACTGTCTTGCAGAGTCCCCTGATTCGGACACTTCATCTTGCTCAAACTCGTCTGTTCCCAATCTCTCTTCATGAATACGCTCTATTTCTTTACGTATTTTTCGGCACATGGCTATTATACAATTTTGCTTATCGTGTCTCCCTTCTGATATATTCTGACTCCATCTTGTAAGAATAAGCATTGCATTCCGGTCTACCTCCGGACGATCTTGATTTCTGATCACACAGTTTATGAGGAAACGTAACAGTTCCCCTTGTATCTCTACTTTCTGGAATTCCATAGCTCTGTTAATACATCCTGGATCTCGTCCTGTTTGAACAAAATGATATATGTTATCTAGATGCGTAGCCATCCCTGGTAACCTTGCTAAATACTCTGCGGCTCGTCTGATACGTAATGATGCCAGGACCATTTCGTCCTCTTTACCAACCACCGGGTCATATCTACAATTTACAAGAAGTTCCTTAAGCGTACGTTCATTTACGAACTTAGGTGTACGTGAATGTGCTGACTCTTGAAAAACAAGTTTATTTATTCTAGGTGGTGTAAAAATACTGCTGGCACCTCCCGTGGCCCCATCTGGGGCGTCGGGTGTGAAAGGGTTCGTCGAACGTGATACAGCAACTATGGGCGTCGATACCCCTGTAGAGTCGACTGCGGAGACAGATGCGGAAACAGATGTGCTTGCCGAAGCTTGCGTCGGGACTTGCTGTTGCACGGGGACAGATACCTGATCCTGACGTTGAACCCCTCCGCCAGACGGTCTATGTGGTGTGGCGTTAGCATACTCGGGGGCTGCATCGTCTAGATATGAGGAAAGGAAAACATCTTCTGCGGTTCTGGGATGCCCCTTTGGATGTACCTTAATTGGAAATAACGGGGGTGGCAAGTCTTTTGGCACCTCCGTAACAGCCTTAGGTAGTCCTTCGGCTAGAAGGGGATACATACCATTCATAAGAGCATTTCTTTGTCTATTTACTTGTTCTGATTTCACTCGGATACCTTCCTCAATTAATAGATTTTCTTGAACTTTATTTGAACTTTCTTTACTCCTCTCTTCTTGTCTACGTGCTTTTTCTGTTCGTCTATGAGATTCTTTACGCCATAACTCGACAGCGTCTTTCTGTGACTGTCTGACCTTTCTTTTCCATAACTCTTCCTCCACTTTCATGATGCACTCTGCATCCCAGGTTCCCGCTATGGGCCACCTTTGACTTTCCGGTAATCCTTTGGTATAATCTACCCATAGATCAAGAAACAATATGGCATCTAAGCCATGTTTATGGTACATGAAATGTCCTGGAGTGTCTCTAGGAGGAATAGGAACTGCTTCTTCAAGCACCCCTTTTCTGGTAGTAATCTGTCTTAACTTCGAGAAGAGCGGCATATTGACAACTGATCTGATACTCACTCTTGAACTTGCTTAATACGAGAAACACAATAATGAACAGTGAACAATGAACAGTCATTCATACCACAATATGCAAGACATTTTCTGAATACTTTAAACATTAAACATTAAACATTATAACAATGATCGACAATGATGACAGTCTGCCTAACTAATCACCACGCTGAATTCTTGACAATAACTGAATACTTCGGAATACTTGATATACTGCTAAACAGTACATATACACTGCTAAACAGTGCAGACCGGATTTGTGTACCCAAATCCGTCTTGACCGGCACAACCTATGTGCGCGTCAACACGCCTCCCCGGCGATGGTACTCACCGAGTAGCTCCTTGAAACGGAAGGCCTCAGAGAATGGACAGGACTCGATAACTGCGGACATCGGACCCTCTGGACGTCGGAATTTCGGAAAACCTGGTGGGCCTCTGTATACCTCGGATCTTGCTCTCTCAGCTAGGCTCTGGTCGGGATACTTCGCACTTCTCACCGCCTCGTCTGGGTTGATCGCAGCCTCAGTCGCCCCCGCTTGACCGGAGGGAGCTTACAGGAAATCCTGCTGGTACGCGTTTATGGTCCGTCCAGCTGTGGCAGGAGACCGGGCCTGCAACGCACCGCCGGCGCGTGAGATGAGAAAGTGTCCCTGTTCGGGCGCCATTATGTGGTAAATAAAATAAATATTACCGGACTGAATTTCATGCGGAATCTTAAATTAAAGTAAATAGCTCAAAATAACAAGAGGCAGAATCCGTGGTATAAGAGGTTTCTAATGGGCTTTATTCCATTCAAAATGGCCGACTCGAGTCGCGGCCCTCAGGTTCCGTCACCACGAAGGTTCAGGAAGTGAAGTACAATAATTTATTAACAGACATGTATTTTTATAATAAGTACATTACAATGAAACGAATGTAGAAGGCGTAACATTTGATAAGAAAAATGACGTGACAGTGACATAATCGAAACTAGGCGTAATAAGGAATAAAAGAAACATGATTGGTTAGAATTATCAGACATAGGTGGATCTATAAGATAATACTTGGCATAGATGCGCGCGCGGCAGCATGACGTGTAATTGACGTGCAACTAGGGGGTGAAGGGGACTTGACATTTAGCTCTACATGTGGAGACGAGAAGTCTGGGGTCAAGTCATCCTAATCCCAAATCATATCTAACATCCTATGTTTAAAGAACTATGTTATCCACAAGGAAGAACTCTCGGACAGAATCTATTCTATACTGACTGTGTGCGTGTACAAGCGTCTAAGTGTCTATATGAGATGCGAGGGGCAGAAAACTTTCCATGGCAACAGGGCTATGAATCACTTGCAGGAGGACGGAAAGGCTGAGTCCTTTGCTTGTGAGCTAAAGGAAATGTTTACCTAAATCACTGGACAGGAATGCATCGGCTGAAGAGCAAAATAGATAATTCGAAGGTGAAATACAACTTCTTGGCAGACAGGCGAAAACTAGCCCAGGCAGGCACCGTTAGCTGCACAGGGAGTAGGACAAAGTTCATGGATACAGATGCGAGCTCAAGCTGAAGCTGTCAGAGACAGAGAGCAGGGAAAGGCTTTGAGGACAGAATCGGGCCTACTCGCCTGAACTGTAAAAATGGAGTAACTTAGCCATATAAAGTCGGTGGCCTTTCATACTTAGGAATCGAATATCCAGCCCATTGATGGCGGATCTGACAGAGAACATGTTGACGGTAGACACACATATGTTTGCGTCTTAGAAACTGGAACTGGAGGGAACATACATGTACTTGTAACATGCATATAGAACCGTTGGGGTCCAAGATAGGGGACATAACTGATCAGGAAAATCCACATTTCCACACTTTCATTCTGTGATAAGATCAGTACTGTCCTTAGGAAGGGGTTTTTAGAAGGATGGCAAAGAGTCTGTCATGGCTCTCCAGTCTCACAATCCTAGTTTGACACCACTGGGATGAGGAAGTTTTAATTTATTCAGTAACATGTTTTGCATAGGTGCTATGTGATTTTGGTTTAGCTTTATGAGTTGTCTTACAGATGGCGCCAGGTCTGGATGTTAGTGCTCATCTGGATAAAGTTTTTGATGTTTGCAAGTACAGTTTAATTCCCTCTTGGGCCTAAATACTGATTGGAAGTTAAATATCAGGCAATAAGGCAGTAGTGTTCCACATAGAAGTGTAACTGCCAGTTCACCTCCATTTTAAAGGTACACCCAGTAATTTGCTATCAACTTAGGGAAGAAATATATTTTTGTTGGGAATAGTATTGTAGGTGTAAACCTAAATGCTTAGGTGGTATTCCTCGACATAGGACATGAGGTTTAGGATGTCAGGGCCCAGTGTTGAGCGGAGTTCTATGATGCATGACACTACATAAGGCAAAAACTGTAGGATGAATTTTACATGCTAGCCTCATGGCTTGACCCTCATCCATAAGCCAGTGCTTGCGAAAGAGTGGCAAAATGAGGACTGTGATGATAATGGTTCCCAAGTTATTTGCTATCAGCGTCCTCTTTCTCTATTTTAGCTGTGAAGATATAGAGATGTATGTAGGCACAGCAAAATGGGTTACTAGAATATTAAAAGAGAAAGGATTGAAGAGCAAAAGGGTAGGGGAAAAATGTGCCCGCAAAGAAGCAGAGCTGGTAGTCAACATTTAAGAGACATGGGGAAAAGTAAGAATTATAATAGGTAGAAAAAGACAATAGGGGAGTGATAGAATAAAGGGTTCACCTGGTATTAAGTTTTAAGATGCTTTTGTACTGGCACCTTTTAAGTTAGACCCCCCCTGTGTATAAAATGATGATCACATTTTTAAAGTTCCATGTACCTATTATGAATTTTATGGCAGTATGAATTTTTTTTACAAATTCAAGTGAAATGTAATTGTTTTTATATTTTTACTTAAGTGGAATGTGATCGTTTTTAGGTTGAGCCTGGCAAGGCATGCTGTATTCGGTATATGGGCAATCGGGGAATTTGGACACACCCACCACTTTTGGTTGGTTAGTTGGGCTGTTTTCTAAAATTAATTTTCTACGGTTGGTTAATATTTTGCACCTGTCCTGCCTCTCGGTGCTTGGTTCTCTCCTAGCGGACAGGAGCGGCCCGTGCAGGTAATATCGGTGGGGTCGGGTTGGTGGGAGGGGAAATTTGACAGACGACCGCGAGGGATAATTAAATAAATAGTTAATTTTCCCTCTTCGCTGTCTGTCGAAACTACACCCCCCCCCCCCCAACCTGGGCCCATCGCCCTACCGCTCTTACCTGCATGGACCGCTCCTGCTTGCGGATATCACCAATTGATTCTTTTGGTTGGCCAGCTCTGGCTATCTCTTTACTCCACGCTTGCCCACTCCCTCCACAGCAAATACAGCATCCATCCATGTCGTTAACTGGAGGGGGAACATTTAGGCCCTTTTCTACAGGCCACTGGCCTGCTGAAGAACCTCATGGGATCCCGGAGGTAAGATCAAGATTACTGAATTACCTGTTGGCAATGCAAATAATAATGCTACGCCTATAGCTCAAACTTCCAGTAATGCTTGTTATACTCTTATATTTGTATTTTTATGTATACTTTGATGGTTCATGGTTAACCGAATAAAGTATTACTATTATTATTATTATGAAGGGAGAGGGAATGTGAAGAACAGAAGAAAGAGAATGTGATGGGGTATGTAACTATAGGCTGTGTGACTACAGGAGGAGAACGGCTGGCAGAAGCTATTCGATAGAGGAAAATATATAATTAAATGGTGCAACTAATGTCTGGCACGACAGGAAGAATAATGAGGAAAGAAAAGACGATAACACGAGAGCTGTTTGAAAAATTGAATAGTTGATAGCTAATAAAGGAAGAAGGGAAAGGACTGTACAAGAAAGGGTGTGAGCACAAAATGAGAGGCAGTATGACAAGTCATTGAAAAGAGCTCCGAATAAAAGTGCTGAGATAAGAAGATGGTGAGTATAAAATAGAGAGATTGAATTATGGCTGAGAAAGGGAGTTGGGAGAAGCAAATGACTACTTTCGCCTCCTGTCAGACCTAATTTTCAGAGGCATTACTAAAGTCCATAATGATGCAGCATCATGTCTTTGTATCAATTAAAGCGGATTTAGGGTTGCACCGACTTTCAATGTTCTGCAGTCCTAAAGCTCCCTAGAAACTTTTAGTGCAGTTCAATTTCGTTTGTCATGCTTCTTAAATATAATTTATTTGTATAGACTACATTTGAATATGTAATTTCAAAGCAACTTGACAATATTTATCCCATTGGATTTTATGCTCCTTTCAAAGAATTGAAAGTGCTTAAAAAAATTCAAATGTAGATCTGGGTTAATTGTTTTAAGATCCTGTCTGAATCCCCTGTCCCTGCATTGCTGTGTTGGCTATGTTTCTTGAATCTTTCTGAGACTTGCTTTCTATCATTGTTGGATTTTGCATCGTTGCCACAGAAATCTCAGCAAAGTGTTTTAGTTCATTCTAACTCACAGATTGAGGCTTGTTTTTTTTAAAGTGCTGAACACCTAATGTCCATAGATATAAATGTCTCATTTGTGTTGTATGTGCAAAATGTTTCCTTAAACCAGATACTGAATTTAATAAAAACTAAATTGATTGTCTCTAACAAGTTGTACCCTTATCTACAGTAACAAATTGAGGGCCTGGCAAATTGTGCATTCATTTGTCAAACAGTTTTTTTGACAATTATATAAGAAACTTGTTGCCACATTTCCTAAAAACATTTGAATGGCTCACTCCTTATTACATTTGGAAGTGTTAATGTGTTGAGAAAGAAAAACTTAAATGGCAATACTTAAGTCCTGTTGATTAAAGTCAAAGTTATAGGTAGCTTAAAATATACTATAACTTTAATTAGAACCTTTTTCAAATGTAGGGCACTGGCCAGCCAATCAGAATTTTCCTTTTTTGGGCTCTAGGTACCGTGGAAGGCTCCCTGCTCTTTAGATGCAAAAACAACAGTTGATGGGCAGAATGCAAAACAATGTCATACATTCACCCCAGTACAGAGATCTGGGCCTAAATCCATCGTTTTTTGCTCACCATGCCTTTCTAGTTTGAACCCAGCCATATGCAAATCAGTCTTGACCCTGTGCCTCATGGGAACAGTCCAGCCCGAACTGCCAAGCCAGGTCGTCCCTGGACTGGAAACAAGCATCCTAGGACCGGATTCGGGCTTTCACCCCTCTTCAGCCAGAATAGCTTGATTCCAGTGGCATGGAGAGCACAGGACTCACTTCTGAGCATACCCATCCCACTCGGGGTGACAAATGCAAAAACAACAGTTGATGGACAGAATGCAGAACAATGTCATACATTCACCCCAGTACAGCGATCTGGGCCTAAATCCATCGTTTTTTTGCTCACCATGCCATTCCCGTTTGAACCCAGCCATATGCAAATCAGTCTTGACCCTGTGCCTCATGGGAACAGTCCAGCCCAAACTGCCAAGCCAGGTCCTCCGTGGACTGGAAACAATGTGGTAAATATTTCATTACCGGTACTATTTTTTTTATGCGGTAAAGTCTAGTAAGAATAACTCAGTAAAAATAAGAGGCAGAATCCGTGGTATTAGAGGTTCTGAAAGGCTTTATTCCTCTACAAAGGAATTACGGTTCGAACCATAGGCTTCAAATTCCATCACCACGAGGGTTCAGGAAGGGAAGGCAATACATTATTGACAAGTAAAGATATTTATATGAAAAGTATTACATTAAGACAGATGCAAGAGGCGTAACAGCTGATAATACAGATAATGATACACATACGTAATGAAAAAAGGCGTACATATAGGCGTAACTAGAAACGTCATTAAACATGATGTCACAAGTGGGTGGATCCATAAGAGAATCCTGCAATGTCAGCAGAAATATTTGGCAGAGATGCGCGCGCAGCCGCATGACGTGTGATTGACGTGCAACTAGAGGGTGAAGGGGACTTGACATTTAGCTCTACATGTGGAGACAGAAGTCTGAGGGGTCATGTCAACCTAATCCCAAATCATATCTAATATCTTATGTTTAAAGAACTGTATTATCCAAAAGGAAAGGTCTCTAGGATGGAATCTATTCTATACTGACTGTTAGTGCGTGTACAAGCGTCTAAGTGTCTACATGAGATGCGAGGGGGCAGGAATCTTCCATGGTAACAGGGGCTATGAATTACTTGCATGAGGACAGTGAGGCCTGGCCCTTTGCTCGGTAGCTGGAAGAATGTTTACCTAAACTACTAGACAGGAATGCATCGGATGAGGAGCGGAGCAGATAATCTTGAAGGTGAAATACAGTTTTTGGCAGGCAACAGGCTGGATCAGGCACCGTTAGCCGCGCAGGGAGTAGGACAAAGTTCATGGATACAGATGCGGGCTCGGACTGGAGCTTTCAGAGGCAGAAGGCAGGAAAAGGCTTGATGGCAGAATTCAGGGCCTACTCGCCTGAATCTGTAAAATGTGGAAAGTGAACCACATAAAGTCGGTGGCCTTTCATACTTAGGAATGGAATATCTGACCCATTCATGGCGTATCTGAAAGAGGACATGTTGACGGTGGACGCACATGTATTTGCGTCTTCATAACTGGAACTGGAGGGAACATACATGTACTTGTAGCATGCACATGGAGCCGTTGGGGTCTACGATAGGGGACATAACTGATCATAAAATTCTTATTTCCTCATTCCCTCCTTGTCCCCTACGGACCCTCAGGAGATATCGATCTTCATCAATCCATCGATCAGTTCATATAGCATCATTTGTTCTTCTTTCGGGATCTTGAACGAAAACTTGGATGCGGGATACACGATGTGGCACACAGACCACAAATCGCTGGCCCACATTGTAGACATAAGCAGCAACTGAATAGTATGAGAAAGCCAATACCTAGGAAGGATAGGATCCTCCATCCCCAGGCTGACAACACGCTCCAGAACCAACCGGACCAAGTCCAGGTGCCTGGACTCTGGTGTATCTGGCTTATAATCTTATGAAGGCGGGTTATGGCTTTATATACTGACGGCGAGTTTTCTGGTATGAAAACACAGCAACTTGATCCGATGACCCTACAAGCTCCGCCCCTATCGGCCAAGATGACGTCAAGGACAAGACGATTTTGAAGCACAACAATCCGCATAGCAGACTGCTCTTCTGTTAAATTGCCTAAGGCGGAAGTAGTCTCGTTCACTACTGCTTCAAGGGTTCTAGTTAATCTACGTATCAGCTTACTATTAGTGACTGTACCTATATAGGGAAAGAAACCTTTATTGAAATCTGTGTATTGCTCCCATGCCGTTTCAGTGTAATCGACAATCGGGAGATCTCTCTGCTGTCTATTGTGTACTAAATGGGTATTTCTGTGATAGTCAGGAGGGGCTAGGAAAACAGGTGGCAGAAGGAATGCTATGTAACAGGTACCATCCCAATCTAGAGGTAGACGTATATATGCAGTCTGGCCACATATGAAGTAGGAATGACGAGAGGCTCTGAATGTAGACTTGCCTTGATCACTGAATTTTATTACAGTGGTACATTTACTATGGCCCATGTGTATGGAACCATTCTTTCTTACACATAATTCTCCTTTAACTGGAAATACTGACATAGCGGGCAAGATTGGTGTAGCTTCGGATTCAACATTCAGAATCATGAGGTTAAGTGTAAAATTACCTAATCCATATACTTCATTTTCTAGATCAGTTCCTGTTCTTTTGGGAAGTCCCTCCTTGTTAGGGTAGCAGACTTTAAGCAAAACTAGGTTCAGGTTTCCCCATACCCAGTTGTTTTGATAAACTATGGAATTTGAATCTAGGGAATTAATCAAACTAAACCATGCTCCACAGGAGCCATTGTGTGTGAACGGATACGGAAAGAGAGGCAAAACTCCCTTATAGTTCTGATAGGGAGGGAGTCGGCCACATATCCAACAATTGGTAGCATTGCTGGTCTGATGGGAATGATGTAACATACTAATAAATGTGTTGTTGCGCAGCGCAAATCTATAAGACAACTCATGCGGAGGTAATTCGCTAAAAGAATGTTCAGCAGTAACATTGTAAGTACGTTTGGAAATAGGGTAATACATATGTAGCAATACACTAGAAATGATGATCAGAAGACTTAGAAAAAACAAAATTAATAATGTCATTATGCAGTGACTACGAAGCGATTTACAGTACGCATGTTTTCTAAGCTGTATCTGTCTATTTTTCTCTCTATTTCGGTCTAGGGGATACATGTCAGAGACAAATTCAACCGATTCACCTTGGAGAGGACTTAAACAATCAAATTGTCTGACTTGCTAGACCTTAGTTTCAGTTTATAGAGTTCGTTTTTTGTCTGTTCAACCAAGGGGAGCTTTGAGTCTGTCTGTGAGGGAATGCAGGGCTGAGTGTTCACATCGGACGGTAGTCCATAAAATTTCTTGATATGACTCGAGTGCAACCACCCTTTACGTCCCTCAACCTTCACGGCTGTCCTTGTTGTCAGCAAGACGAGTTTGGGCGACTTCCACCTGGGCTCCAGCTGGGTCTTCCGGTCGAAATTCCTCACAAGAACCAGGTCCCCTGGAACCACGTCATTGGGCTTCACCTCAGTATTATCGGGAAAAGCTGCAGCTACCTGTGAACGACAAGATTGTAGTGCAGACATCAAGGAAGCCAGGTAATCTGTCAGCATATTACAGTCAACATCAGTGATTTTGCGAGGTATAGGCGTCCCCCACATATTTGGTGGTCTACCGAAGATCACCTTGTACGGGGATAGCCCTGTTCGAGAATGTGCTACCATTCTCATGTAAAAGAGCGCAACTGGTAAGGCTACTATCCAATCGACACCTTTTTCTCTACATATTTTGGACAATCTAATTTTCAGAGTTTGATTATGGCGTTAAACGAGACCTGCTGCCTCGGGATGTCGGACACAGTGGAATTTCCATTGGTAACCTAATAGAAGTGAAACGTGTTTCATTAGTTCGGATGAGAATGGTTGGCCGTTATCTGAGTATACAACACGTGGCAAACCATACCGTGGGAAGAATTCTCGAACTAGCTGTTTGGCAGTAGTCGGGGCAGTGTAATCTGAAACCGGGTAGGCTTCTGTCCAACGGGAAAGAGCACAGACAACTACGAGAACATATTTGAATCCTCGACATCGTTCCATCTGGATATAATCCATCTGGAGGACTTCAAAAGCATGATCGGGAGGTTGAAATCCACCCTGTTCTACGGGAATGCTTTTACCTGGATTAAACTGACAACATATCATACAGGTACGTACTTTCTGTTTGGCTGATGCTCGCAAGTGTTTGTTGAACCAAATGTGTTGAATGCTGTCTAGCATAGCTTTTTCTCCTAGGTGCGCTGGACTATGTATTGTGTTAATGATGACTTGAACCATGGAGTCGGGAAGAAACCATATAGATTTTCCCTTCGTCATCCATCCTTGATCCGTTTGGATCCCTCCTAATTCAGTCCATTTCTTTATTTCTTCTGGTGTAGCATGCGTCTGTATGTCAATTACATCAAGGGCGGGATCCTTAACTGTCATGCAATGTGTTGGTGTCGGAACTATTGTCTTTGTCGTGTCAGTTGTATGAGTCTGATTCTGAGCAGTCTGTTTAGCTGTTCTGTCAGCTAGGTCATTACCCTGAGAAATGATATCGGTAACTTTTGTATGGGCTTTGCATTTCATAATTGATATTGCAGTAGGTAGATGAATCGCGTCTAATAGAGCTTGAATGAGGGGTCCGTGTTGGATGTGGGCACCGTGAGAAGTTAAATAACCTCTCTCTCGCCACAGTACGCCGAAGTCATGGACGACTCCGAATGCATAACGTGAATCTGTGTATATGTTGACTTTCTTATTTTTGGCTTGAATACAGGCTTGTGTCAGAGCGATGAGCTCTGCTGCTTGAGCTGACAAAGTGTTAATACAATTTGTTTCAATGACTTCAGTGTCTGTTGTGACTGCGTAAGCGGCCACTAACTCTCCTGTACTTGTTCTCATACATGAACCATCTACATACAATGTCAGGTCCGAATCTGATAAAGGGATATCTGTCAAGTCTTGTCTGGGTTTCGTCGTGATAGTAATGACTTCAATACAATCATGTGCTAATGGATCTGTTCCGTTTACTGGCAAAAGTGTGGCAGGATTTAATGTATTACAACGTCTGATTTCTATGTGTGGCTGAAACAATGTTAATTCATAACCGGTGAGTCTTGCTATAGTCAAGTGTTGAGTTTGTGTGCGGTTCAAGAGAACCTCTACTGCATGTGGTACTTGTACTGTCAATTGATGTCCTAACACTATGGCATCGCTTTGTCTGATTGCTAAAGCTGTTGCTGCCACTGATTTCAGGCACGCAGGAAGAGCCTGAGCTACGGGATCTAATGTACTAGAAAAATAAGCACATGGTTTGTGTGATCCTGCTTGTTCCTGAGTGAGTACCGACAAAGCAGTACCCTCGCGTTCTGTAACAAAGAGTGTAAAAGGCTTACTGTAACATGGTGTTGCTAAAACAGGTGCTTGGCATAAAGCTTTCTTTAAGCTTTCAAAGGCATGTGTATGTTCTTGAGTCCAAGGGAGGATAGTCGATGTGGCTGCCTCCTGTGTTGTCAACTGGATGAGTGGTTTTGCTAGAAATGCATATTGAGGGATCCACTGCCTACAGTATGAAGTGAGACCTATAAAAGCCCGCACCTCCTTTTGTGTCTTGGGTGGTGGCATGTTAGCAATTAACTGGATGCGGTCGGGTGTAAGCTGTCTTCCCTCCTTGGACAGCAAGTGCCCAAGGTAAACAACTTGCTGGACACAGAATTGCAGCTTAGAAGGGGACACCTTGTGCCCCTTGTCGGCCAGAAATCGTAAAACCGTCAGTGACGCTTTTTCACATTCAGGTTCGCTTCGGGCGGTAATCAGCAGATCATCGACATATTGAAGCAAGGCAGTGTTAACTGGAATGTGGATACAGTCAAGTTCTCATTTCAGTGCTTGGCTATAGATGCTGGGGCTTTCTGTAAATCCTTGAGGTGCGCGTGTGAATTTAAAACTTCGGCCATTTAAACTGAATCCGAACAAATATTGACTTTCCGGATCTATTGGGACGCTAAAGAAGGCATTCTTGAGATCAATTACAGTAAAGAACGTTGCTTCTGAATCAATAGCTGTTAGCAATGAAGAGATATCTGGGACCACAGGGTATTGTGGTACAATACATTTATTTAAGTCGCGCAGATCAATAACTAATCGATATACTGGTGGTGCTTTTGGATCCGTTCTTTTAAGAATCGGAATTATCGGGGAATTACATACATTGGAGTCGGTTTCCACAACCACTCCTTGTGCAATGAGCTCGTCAATGATTTGCAGTAAAGCCACAACAGCATCTGGTGGTAATTTGTATTGTCGCATTCGTGGTAGCACCACTCCTGTTTTTAGTGTGACTCGATATGGTGTAATGTTCATGCAACCAACATCAGTGGGGCCTTGTGCCCATAAATGTGTAGGTAAATTCTGCAGCCGGTGATCCATGTCTCTGGACACGTAGTGACCTTTGAAGTCACGTAAAAATAATCGTACTCCTTCCGGAGAACAACATATTATAGCTCCTAGAGCTTTCAATGTTTTTATACCTAACAAGTTTTCTGGACATGACTTAGTAAGCAATAAATCTGTAGTTCGTGTCAATGGACCAACCGTAAGTGGAAGGGGTTGCGATACTTCATTAATGATAGGCTTTCCTGAGAATCCAAGGGAAATATTCTGTGAGCCTGAGAGGGGTGCCCCTGGAACTTCACTGCGTCGTATAGTTGTTCTGCTTGCCCCTGTATCAAGTAAAAACTTTCTGTCTTCCCCTAATAGTTCACTATGTACATAAGGTCCCTCTTGATCTACAGGAACCTCGATAAGGGGTAAGCCAACTTCCCTCTCTAGGCTATTTCATGTGTAGCGCTGATAATCGGGATAGTCAGTTTGTGCATACTGGTACATCTGTTGTGTCGTTGCTTGTGTTGCAGCAATAGGCTGCGCTTGTGGTGTTGCTACGGTCTGTTGCGGAGCTGCCTGTTGCGGAGCTGGTCTAGATTGTGCATGCTGAGGGATTTGTGATTGATTCTGATCCTGTCTAGGTGGACGTGGTCTTTCCTGGGTTCTACCCGTGGCGATATTATGTTTCAGAACTGGACAATCGTGTATATAATGACCTTGTTGTTTACAATAGTTGCATGTCCCTTTCGTCGGACCTGCGGAATCACCCTTTTTATGACCATCAGCTGGAGCTGACTGGGCAACAAGCATTTTCATTTTCGTATCTTTCATACGTCTTTGTTCATGTTCTTGTTCTTCTCTAATTCTATTGTGGTGATATTGTAACATCTGTAACATCTGTGATGGGGTGTTACCTTGCCAGGTACTCTCAAATTTCAATACTCTATTCTTAACTTGCGGTAGGGAATTTTCAACTAATTTTGTCACAAACAGATGTGGATATGACTCGCTACTTGCTTTTATGCCACTATTAATACCAAAACATTTTTCAAATCGGGAATAGAAATCACTAGTGTCTTCATCTTGCTTTTGTTTACAGGCTGAGATTGCACCCCAGTCCTCCTTTTTCGTAGTTAATAAACGTGGCAGTACCTGCACTAGTAATCCTGGTAGTGCTGTAGTCTTTTCCCCAAGCCCTGATCCTGCAGCTCGGGCCTTTTCTTCGTTTTCTAATGCTGTCCAATCTATCTTTTGGTCTCCCACCTCCCATTCCTTTTCTTTGAGTTTCTCGTAAACACCGGCAGGCATTAACACTTTTAATATTTTCATAATGTCGGGGTAGGTATACTCTCCCATGAGTAACATGTCTTTTATCTCACGGTGGAAACCTGCTGGATCCTTGTCATGGCTGGGTACTACTTTCTTCATTTCTAATAATTCAATTTTAGTTATAGGCGTGTACACAAACACGCGTGTAAAGTTATTATCTTCACCTCTGATTGGGTGTACTTCGCGTAAGGGATTCTGTCTATCTATGTGATACATTTTTCTTCCCATAGTGGGAACTGGAACATGTTCTGGGCATACGAAAACTATATACTGGTTTCGAAATTCTAGAATTTCTTTAATTAAATCAGTACCTGACCCTCTCCATTTATTCGTGAGTAATTCTGTCAATATGTCAGGTAGGGGTCCAGGATCGGAGTGTTGGCTTTTATATAATATAAGGAGGTGTTGAATCATATATATACCAGCTAAACGCTGTTCGTCTGGGGCAAGATTCAGAAACGTGTGTGCTAGTGCATCATCACTGTATTTGCTGGGACTGTCAGCCCATTGTACTGCTGACCTGGCTAATTCTTGTTCATCCATGGAATCGAGCATATGGTACCCCCTTCGGTCTCGGAGTAATTTATCAGCGGCTTGGAATAGGTGTTCAGGAGACCTTGTATTAAACATAGGGGCTTGAAAATATCTATTACATTCTGGACGTATCGGATCATTAAAGCATCTGGTATTATTAAAAGATCTTCCTTTACCTACATAAGCCATCGTTTCTATTTGTCCTGTAGGCATTTCGTCCTCCTCTCCCTCTGATTCATGTTGATCGGACTCTAATCTTTCTGTATGTATTCGTTCTACTTCTTTGCGAATCTTACGGCACATAACTACTATACATGTCTGTTTATCATGTTTCCCTTCTGATATATTCTGGCCCCATCTGGTAAGTACTTGCATTTCCTCCTGATCTACCCCAGGCCTATCTCTGTTTCTGATCACACAGTTTATGAAGAAGCGTAACAGTTGTCTCTGTACATCCACTTTCTGGTATTCCATGGCTTCGTCAATACTTTCAGGGCCTCGCCCTGATTGGACAAAGTGATATATATTGTCTAAATGTGCCACCATTCCTGGTAGCGTCGCTAAATACCTTGAAGCTCGTCGTATACGTAGTGATGACAGCAGCATACCGTCCCGTCTACCGGGCACAGGATCATATCTACAATCCACTAGATGCTCTTTAAACATGTCGGAAGTTGCTAGTTGGGGTGTACGTTCGTATGCTAAATCTCTAAGGGATAATTTATTTCCTCGGGGTGGCGTGGCAAAAATTTCTGTCGTACCTCCTGTCGCACCGTCTGAGGTGCTAGGCACGAAAGGATTTGTTGGATGTAAGATAGAAACTGTAGATGTAGGAAAAGCGGTAGAAACAGATGGACCTGTGGGAATGTGCGTAGGAGTTTGTTGTTGCGGGGATACAGACGGATGATCTTGGCGTTGAGCACCATCGGTGGGCGGTGTGTGTGGCGGAACATTAGCATATTCAGGAGCTACATCATCTAAATAGGAAGAAAGGAAAATATCTTTTGCTGTTTTGGGATGTGCTTTTATCGGGAGTAATGGAGGTGTCAAGTTTTTCGGTATTTCCGGGATGGCCTGAGGTAACCCTTCGGCCAGAAGAGGATACATACCATTCATAAGAGTGTTTCGTTGTCTGTCTACTTGTTCTGCTTTTACTCGGGTACCTTCCTCAATTAATAAATTTTCTCGGGTTTTATTCGAATTCTCCCTACCTTTCTCTTCCTGTCTGAGCGCTTTTTCTGTACGTCTATATGATTCTTTACGCCATAATTCAATGGCATCTTTCTGTGACTGTCTGGCTTTCTTTTTCCATAATTCTTCTTCTACTCTCATGATGCAATCTGCATCCCAGGTCCCCGCTGCGGGCCATCTCTGACTTTCTGGTAAATCTTTGGTGTAGTCCACCCATAAATCAAGAAATAATACGGCATCTAGGCCATGCTTATGATACATAAAGTACCCTGGAGTGTCCCTAGGTGGAATGGGAACAGCTTCTTCGAGTACCCCTTTTCTGGTTTTGATCTGTCTTAATTTTGAAAAGAGCGGCATTTTTAGACCTTATTACTTGAACACACTTAATACAATAAACACAATAATGAACAATCATTCACACCACAATATGTAGAACGTATTAAAACATTTAACATTTAACAATTTAACGAACGATGATAACTAATAGAAAACTAGTTACTGACATAATACTAACACTAGATAATACTCAATTATATGCAAGACATACTAGATATACTGCTAAACAGTACAGATACACTGCTGAAACAGTGCAGACCGGATTTGTGTACCCAAACCCGTCTTGACCGGCACAACCTATGTGCACGTCTAAATGCCTCCCCGGCAACGGTACTCACCAGGTAGCACGGAACAGAAGGCCTCGGAACTGACTCGACTGGACTCGGAACTTCGGAACCTGGTGGGCCTCTGTATACCTCGGATCTTGCTCTCTCAGCTAGGCTCTGGTCGGGATACTTCGCACTTCTCACCGCCTCGTCTGGGTGTTGATCGCAGCCTCAGTCACCCCCGCTTGGCCGGAGGGAGATACAGGAAATCCTGCAGGTACGCGTTTTTGTCCGTTCAGCTGTGGCAGGAGACCGGGCCTGCAACGCACCTCCGGCGCGTGAGATGAGAAAGTGTCCCTATTCGGGCGCCAATTTATGTGGTAAATATTTCATTACCGGTACTATTTTTTTTATGCGGTAAAGTCTAGTAAGAATAACTCAGTAAAAATAAGAGGCAGAATCCGTGGTATTAGAGGTTCTGAAAGGCTTTATTCCTCTACAAAGGAATTACGGTTCGAACCATAGGCTTTAAATTCCATCACCACGAGGGTTCAGGAAGGGAAGGCAATACATTATTGACAAGTAAAGATATTTATATGAAAAGTATTACATTAAGACAGATGCAAGAGGCGTAACAGCTGATAATACAGATAATGATACACATACGTAATGAAAAAAGGCGTACATATAGGCGTAACTAGAAACGTCATTAAACATGATGTCACAAGTGGGTGGATCCATAAGAGAATCCTGCAATGTCAGCAGAAATATTTGGCAGAGATGCGCGCGCAGCCGCATGACGTGTGATTGACGTGCAACTAGAGGGTGAAGGGGACTTGACATTTAGCTCTACATGTGGAGACAGAAGTCTGAGGGGTCATGTCAACCTAATCCCAAATCATATCTAATATCTTATGTTTAAAGAACTGTATTATCCAAAAGGAAAGGTCTCTAGGATGGAATCTATTCTATACTGACTGTTAGTGCGTGTACAAGCGTCTAAGTGTCTACATGAGATGCGAGGGGGCAGGAATCTTCCATGGTAACAGGGGCTATGAATTACTTGCATGAGGACAGTGAGGCCTGGCCCTTTGCTCGGTAGCTGGAAGAATGTTTACCTAAACTACTAGACAGGAATGCATCGGATGAGGAGCGGAGCAGATAATCTTGAAGGTGAAATACAGTTTTTGGCAGGCAACAGGCTGGATCAGGCACCGTTAGCCGCGCAGGGAGTAGGACAAAGTTCATGGATACAGATGCGGGCTCGGACTGGAGCTTTCAGAGGCAGAAGGCAGGAAAAGGCTTGATGGCAGAATTCAGGGCCTACTCGCCTGAATCTGTAAAATGTGGAAAGTGAACCACATAAAGTCGGTGGCCTTTCATACTTAGGAATGGAATATCTGACCCATTCATGGCGTATCTGAAAGAGGACATGTTGACGGTGGACGCACATGTATTTGCGTCTTCATAACTGGAACTGGAGGGAACATACATGTACTTGTAGCATGCACATGGAGCCGTTGGGGTCTACGATAGGGGACATAACTGATCATAAAATTCTTATTTCCTCAACAAGCATCCTAGGACCGGTTTCGGGGTTTCACCCCTCCTCAGCCAGGATAGCTTGATTCTAGTGGCATGGAGAGCACGGGACTCACGTCTTAGCATACCCGTCCCACTCGGGGTGACAAATGCAAAAACATCATTTGATGGACAGAATGCAGAACAATGTCATACATTCACCCCAGTACAGAGATCTGGGCCTAAATCCATCATTTTTTTGCTCACCATGCCATTCCAGTTTGAACCCAGCCATATGCAAATCAGTCTTGACCCTTTGCCTCAATGGAACAGTCCAGCCCGAACTGCCAAGCCAGGTCCTCCCTGGACTGGAAACAAGCATCCTAGGACCGGTTTTGTGTACGCATATCTCACTCAAATTAAATAAGTTCCTTGCCTTAGTGCACGGCGAATAATAAATGGGCAATTCAGAAGTTAGAAGGACAAGCTACCAAAGCATACCACGTTTGCTCCACTGTAGCAGAACAGTCTTTGACCAAGTAAGACTAAGGGCCATTTTCACCGAACTCTGCATCTGTGCCTGACTGTACTTCTATGTTTTTTTTCTATTTACAAATATGCCCAAACGTACACCTGGAAAGTTGCCCCAGGTTTCCTGGGGTACTTTTGGGATTGTAATATGACATCTCACTTGGTGTCCTGTTCTCCCTGTATGGAATTTTACATGGCATAGAATTATTCATAGCGGGAATGACACCACTTATACAAATGCATTTTTTTTTAAAATTTGTTTTTTTTACTCTGTGGGGAATACATTTTTAGGTTTCACCTACACAGTGCTTGAGAAATCTGTTTTTGATATGAACTTAAAAGGGACTTGCATCCCACCTCCTCTGTTTCCTGGCTTCTCATTGGTTCCTTTGCTTGCTAATTATCTTTCCTCCATTTCTGTTGGCTGTAGCATATGTTCATGCATTTCCCAATGCTTGTTCCTCGTCCGCTTCTCTCATCAGTTTCCCACAGCCGAAATATTGTTAGCATATGCTTTGGTGGAACTATATTTTCATAAAGTTTTGCCTTTTACTACAGCAGCATATTTATGTAACAATTTATCATCTGAATAGATTAAGTGATTTGCATAGAATTACAGGATGTTGCGCAGCGCCATTCAGACTCGAACCCGGATCCCCAGCTCTCGAGTCAGCAACTCTGGCCACTGCGCCACATCCTCTTCACTCCTGTGTTATCTGTCAGGGAGCTCTTTCCTTCTCCCAGGCGATGATTGATTAAAACAGCTCTTTATTCATTACATAGGTGAAACCGATGCATTACCAAAGCTTGTTCCCTTTGCAGAAAGGCCTATTCCTAGACCACCACCAAATATGGAGATGATAGGTTCCCCTGGAAGGGGCGCTACTCCAGCTCTTGGAAAGGGTACGTTTTTGAGCATTTCAGAGGTGGAAAATAGCCTCATGGGAGTTTGGGATGTACATGTTTGTGGGTGTTACCAAACTGCCATGGCAGACTACGTTTTAGAGTGCTCCCTTTCCACCCTATGAGTGGGATTTAAGATGGCAGATTTTTCTTTGTGTTTCCGGCAAAGAAATCCACAATAGTAAATCAGTTTACGCCTCCAAAGAATTCTTTTGCGAATTCCTGGCAAGGGTAAATGCAGGTATTTTCTGGCATGAAAGTTTGTTCACATCTGAAAATATCTTCGTATATTGGACCCCAAGTATCACACGCCAATGTATTTCTGTGTGCATATCAATCAAAATTCATTGCTATGATAAACAGATCCAACATGGAAGTATTTAAATACACTAATGTACATGCAGACAAGTCGTTTTCAAAGTTCAAATTCCCCAGAATGATAATATTCCAACCACAGGAGACACTACAGATCAGAGTAGGAAATGTTATTCATTTTACAGTTATGTCATTTGTTTTGACGTAAAAATAATTTTTTTGCATTGCATGTATTGCAGTTTTCTTGTAGTTTTAGTTACAACTGTGTGGTTGGGATTTGATTTTGTATTGTATTTTTTATTAACCTATTCTTACTTTTCAGTCTTACTTGGTTTTTCTATAGATTTTTTATATAATTTACACTGATTGGTAAAAAAAAAAGAAATCTGTGTGTTGTTTAAGGTTGTTTTGACTTTAGATGGAGTGGTACTCTTTTGAAAGTAATGCTCTTGCTATGGATTATAGGTAGGGTAGGCCTTTGTTTTTTATACCTAGTTGTACATTGTGCTGTGGTGTTTCATACGTTTCTTTGGGTTGTTTGGATATTTTAGGTTTATTTTGAATAGTAGTTATATTAGAAGTTGGGGGCAGATTTGCTCTTCTTTTTTTCAGAATTTCTCGAAATTGGTGTAGGGTAAGGTGGTTTTGGCCTGGTGTGGCTTAGGTGTTGTGCCATCCTTTCACTGCAACGTTTGGTTTGGCTTATTGGGCCATGGTGCTCATATACGTTCCACCATGTTTGAGGCTTGAGTTGGCATCTGTAGCTAGGATTGAGCAGTCTACCAGGCCAAGTATATTCATAGTAGTCCATTAGGTGACTTAGGACCTTATTACAAGCTGGGCGGTCTCATGGACTGCCGTAGTGTCGGTTGCAGTCCAAGCGCGGTGAGCTTGACGGTCTGACCTCCGTGTTACGAGTTGGGCAGATCTACTTTGTGAAGATCGCTGCTGGAACGCCAAGACCGCCGCAGACCACCGACCACAGGGTTTGCATTTGGGGAAAGGCAGCCGGCATAGGGCGGTACAGGATAGCTGCCTTGCCATGCATATTACTAGTTTCCTGATCCCGAGCGGACCGCGAGTGTCCGAATGCCTGCTTCAAGGTGGTGTTGATGAAGGATTTGGGGTGCATACTCACCCCTTTCTTGTTGTTCCAGGCAGATTCCGATGTGGATCCCTTTCTTCAGGTTACCCCCCTTCACATCAGGTATTCATTGCGAGGATTACGACCTTGTATGCGGCGATCATCAGGAGAGTACCTTTTGAACCATATAGCCATTGCCAGTCCTGCCCACATTTGGGCTCAACCCTGGAAATGGATATAGGGTATTTTTTCCACATATATCATGCATTTGTGTGCATCTGACACATATGCAGGTGAAATGCACACACAGGCATCGATATATTTGTAAAAAATACTCACCACCGCTGCAATATGGTGGTCTTTGGACCACCAGCGCCATGGGCTGCTGGGGCGGACGTACACGGCTGTACAGTGATTGGAGTGCCAAACTTGTAATAAGGCCTTTAGCTTCTGCTTGCGCATTTGGTATTATGGGGACTCTTATCTACCTCTGTGGGTGACTTGTACATAATCTAGGGTATTTGTTTTATGTGGTAGGCAAATTGGGCATCTGTTGCTTATTCTACCTTTCTGCAGCATGTTAATATTTTAACATGCATTACAGATTTTTTTACATTTTATACTTACATGTTTGATTCCCTTTTGATGTCTAGGTTTTTTCTCCAGGTTTTCTTTAATTTCGTCAAGATTAAGGACAGCTGGTTATTTTGTGTCTGTTGGTAAATTAACATCTGTTGTAGTTAAATATTTAAAAAAGTTAATATTTCGTTTTATGGTTAGTTTTGTATTAGTTTGATTTTGAGCCTTTATGGGTGTTGCGTTTTGACATATTTAATTGCATTTATTTACATTAGAATGTTTGTTAGTCAAGATTGGAGTCTTAAAGGTGAGTTTTCAGTTTTGCAAGTTTGTATTCCTTTATTTGGAGTTATTTCAATTATAGTTGGGGGATATAAAAATATGAAAATATTTTAATAGTTGAATTTAAATTAAAAGTTTAGCAGTTAATTTAATTTGTTTCTCAGAAGAGAGTTAGTTACATGTGATTTGACAGTTTTGAGCTGTTTTGATACTGTTCATTTAATCAGTAAAGAGTTTGTATTGATTACATTGTATGAAGTAAAATGTTATTGGTTGTTTTGTGTGCTGTTCGATATTTGTTATGTTTATTGCTTATTTAGTTTACACTATTTCTTTCCTGTTTTAATGCTCTGTATATGTTTAGTTATAAAGAGATATTTTAAAGTTCTATGTAAATATATTTCATGTTTTATTTAAAAATATTTGATCTATTATTGTAATTTATTGGTCTATGGATATATTTTGTTACGTATGTGTTTAAGTGGTATATATAGTTTAACATTTTATTATCGGTCTATATTGTTTAATTAGTTTTTCAGTTTTATTTTGTGTTTATATTGTAATAAATTTTTTTATATTCATATATTTTCTGTGTTAGTAGTTTTTATCAGTATTTCATTATATACAATATAATGTTAGTATTGCTGTCGATATTTTTTATATCAATATTTCTGTAGTGTTCTATAGATTTAATGGCGTGCCTAATGGGTATATTTCCCAAAATTATAAATAGATAATAAATGAAATCTTTGCTATTGCATCCAGAATTCACTGGATGATGCCTGTCATCTTTTTTTAAACTTTGACCCTGGGAAATCTGAGATGTTTCTTCTCTCCCCTACAATCTATGGCTTATTGCTATCGGTCTTTGTCCTAGACAAATGCAGGAGGTCAGAAATATCTACCCTTAGAAAGACTTCATCCTTTGTCCTCATATCCATTTCAATTCAGTTTCTCAAGACTGTTTCTACCAAACCCAGCTTATAAGAGTCCTTCTGCCATATCTTTCCTTCCACATAAAGTTGTGTCAAAACATTTTCATATCCTGCTGATGGGACTGTAGAAACAAAACTTATATAACTTTCTATATGTTGCTATATTTTTGGTTTCAGTATTACGGTATGTTAGACATTTAGAACGGTGAGATTTTAGTTGTCGATATTTGTGTTTTTTTCTTGTTTGGTGGCTATTTTTTTGTAAAAATAGTTTTTGCCGATATTTATGAATTAATATTGTATTTGTCTATATGCTGTCATACACCTGAGGGAAGACGTGGGAAAGCATGCATGTGTGTAATTGCTGATACAGGGCATAGGAAGACACTACTTGGTGCAGACATTTGGAAATTCAAAGTGTGATGCTTGAAGATTCACAGGTAATGTAGAAACACAGAAAATAAACATTGATTTTCACTTTCAGACAAAGGGAGGCCGAGCATCGCAAAACATGTGATGGGCACACGCACGCAGGAAGTCTCTGATTCTTAATTCACTGGCGGCACATCATGAAAAGGAAACACAGGAAGACACTGACATACAAACATACTGTAATGTTAATGCTAAAGGAAGGCACATGTAAGAGGAAGGAGACATAAGACAAATGTAGAGAGTTAATAGAAGTGGAGGAGCGGAAGGCATGGCTTGACGTAGAAATAAAAAGCCCTGTAATGTTGTTGGGGAAAAAATAATTTGAAGAGAAAATTCAGGAAAGGCAGTGGACTTCTGTCCTATGGTAAGAAACTGAAAGACAGGCAGTCCTTTTGAAATTGTTTGTTGCCCCTGCAAATGCAGAAACAATATACTTCTGCAAGCTTACTTAATGCCAATAACCTCCATTTTAGGCTTTGTCATATATTGGGCAGTGAAGGTAAGCAGTCAAGGCTTTCTGGTGAAGAGTGAAGTGGGGTACAATTCTCCCGTACGGATAACACTTAATTTGAGCTGAATAACTACAATGTTCAGACAGTGGTATAGCAATAAAGAGGTATAAGACTTTATTTGCAGTTAAAGATTTGATAGCATAGTCAAATAATGTTTCTTCGTAGCTCACTAAGTTACTTTCAACTCCATAAATTTAGACAGCCAACATTAGATTTATTGGTTACTACAACAAATGCCACAAACACCTTCAAGAGCGAAGAAGGGCCCGGCTTCCTTGTGATGAACTCTCACATCTTTTCCAGGTTCCACATTAAAGTATGTTTGCACACCACCTAAACACTTAAAAGCCATGATAGAAAAAAGATAACTCTCATAATTAAACATAGTACCTATGTGCAGTTATAAACAAAATGTGCAGATAAATCCTCAAACCATTTGCTATATACAATCTCTCTCATTTATTTTTCTGCACAGGTTTTCCTCGCCATGAGGGCCATTAGAGTTTGTCTCACACCCAATCATTAATGATACATCACTGCTACACACCTTGGCAGCTGTGAAAATCCACCCATACTTTGAAGTTTCTTCCCTTTTCTTACCAGCGTGCTTAACCTCCCCATCCATTCCATACATCATCTTTCACTCCATTCCTTAAATCATAACTTTTTTTGTATTCTTTTCAACTCATTTCAACTCTCTCCCTGAATTACCTTTATTTCCTCTGCCTGCACATTGACCTTCCCCACTCATTCACAGTAGGAACAATGTCATCACTCCTTACCATTTAATAAAACAATTGAAGATAGTAATTTCTTCCATCTGAATAGGATTCTTTTTGTATGTTCCATTCCTGTTGTCTACTTCCCCCCCTTTTTAGATCTTCACCACCAAAAACATCACCCATGTCCAATCTGTTGATTAAAGTCTAAAGTGACCCTAAGTTAACCAGCATATTCACTTCCGCTCAATAAAACTTAATTTGACAGCTTGGTAACCTTTTGCTCACATATATTTACCTAAACACACAAAATGAAATCTGCCCCTACAAGATCTGCATGCTGTATTCCTTACAAAACAATGGAGGCAGTTTGCTAAATTCCACAGAATACTGCAGCAGCAATACATCACCATAGCATGACTTTGTTCTCTGTCTTTAGTCCAACTTAGCCCATTCTCATATACCCTTATAAGGCTAACACAATCCTTCACCACACTTACCGGTTGTTCTTCCCAGAGTGAGGGAACATATTTGCTAGGGATCTTCAGCATAGAGCTCAATATGCAGACAATTGCAAATCAACGAGCTCCCCCACTGTATTTAGGTACAAGCACTATCTCAGATTAAAAGAAAACTTGGACAAACCTTGTCTGTTTCCTTGAAATCTATAGTAAAATATAGGCTGGGGTTTTGAACAGTGTTTATTTTAAGACGGGCAGCCACAACATTTAATTATTTTGAGGTAAATGTCTATCATAGTGATGGCAAGAAAATTAAACCTGTTGCAGCACTAAGGAAGGCAGTGGCCTTCTGAAGGAGGATTCCTCTCTGTTATGGGAAGGGACTCACTTTCTAAGATAATGCTCACCCCGCAATTTTACTTATTAAAAAATATACCTGTGATTTTGCGCCTGGTGGTCTTTTTGGAAATATACTCCTAGCTAACAGGATTTATATGGAGTGGAGACAGAGTCTGAATAACATTATCAACTCTCTATCTGAAAGTGGACTTAAGGTAGCAGTGTTAAAGTTTTATTTTCAGGTAGCCAAATCGGTGACTAGATGGATGGATAGCAATACATTTGGAGATATCTATTATCTTGAGCAGGGGTTGAGTTTAGTTATGATAGCCGAGGCTCTCTTTGGAAACTTAACAACGAAATATCCAACATCTAGGATGCCTATAATTTCACAATATTGTAGAAAAATATCTGAAACGAAAGGGGACTTTGATGGGGTACGTATCAGAGATCCCCATTTGGTTTGTGGGGCATGTCTGGCAAGAACATTGGTGATGTCTGTTTTAAATTGAATAGAGCAGTGCAGAAGGTGGTTCAGTCTTCACGGGGATGAGTGGTTCTGCTTAAACCCGAACTGTGCCTTCTGGAGTCAATAAATAGATCCAGAAAAGAAGTTTGAATGTTAATTCTCAAATCTTGTTTTTATTGGTATGAGATAAATGGTGATGTCCTGGAAGTAGCCCCAGATGTATATTTATTGACAGGAGTGTTGAGGTGAGCTGATGCAAAAAATGTGCTGTTAGGATGTTCGGGGCAATTAATTCTACCTACCAATACCTGGTGTAATATAAAACACAAATAATTAAAAGATGGGAGAGAATGGACCACTTGTCCTGTGTACCAGGGTCATGTTTTTTGTTCTGCAAAAACCCTCATTCACGTACACAAGATAGAGGAGGTATATCTTGATTCTCTGCCTTTGTTTAACGTGACAGGATCATCATAGGGTTTATTCTGAGAATTTTCTGACCTCCACCAGGAGGAAGACCAACTGGTGTTTCAGTAGGGTCCAGAAATTGAGAGTGAAAAGGGAGGGGTAGGTGCCCTTGTGAGGTGAGTTCAAAATTCCCTGCACCACCTTATTGGTAGATATTTAATGAATTAGGTGGTGTGAGAAAGTAAAAGCAAAGGTGCGTGCGTGCGTAGATAAAGTTAACAATCTACCGCACTGATGGTTGTCGACATGTTTCATCTATAGGCTTTCTTCAGGGCTGGTGGATTCGTAGTGGCACGTTGTGGCGACCACTATGGGTGGTTAACTTACCAACCCCTTTTTGTGGAGTCAGGTCGGTTGTACCTGTGACTGGAAATAAAAGAAAGGTGCAGTTGTATACTTTCTTTTTTTGAACAATAAAACCTTGTGTTGGTGATGCTTGTGTAGGCTATTGGCCTATGGCACCGACAGACTGGTCAGCGTATTGCTAAGACTGTGATGGTATGTGAGGAAATACATTTTAGGATTAAGACTCCCTTTAAAATTACATACGTGATGTAGGTGCTAAGGTTAAAAGACTTGTCACTCGCTGTTAGGGCAGTGTTTCAGTTTGATATATGTTGCGCGTTGGTAAAAAACTCGAGAGTGTGACATAGCTCAAGTTATTTGTTCAGAGTTCTCATATACATGTTAAGCGTTTGCGTGTTGCTAAGAGCTTCATTTTGGACGTCGTGTGGCTGTATCAGTCTCTTCGGTATTACAAACTGTGTGTATCCAGCCACGCCTGTTTTTTCAGTGCACGTTCATTGTTAACGGATGTCGTATTCGAAGTATAAGGACCGTGTGTGTATCACGGTCCTTGCGCTCTCTCAGTATGACATATTGCCAAATGCAATTTACTAATGGCTGTCGATTTATGCAGTCTTTTCTGGATTTTTTTACGCGCCGAGTTTGAGCATTTAAGCATTTTGCGTTACCTTTAGAAAAAAGGGGGGGGAGGTTATATATAATGCTCGTGGATGTTGTCAATGTCAATATAGATAACTTCCCAGAAGCGGGCTATGCTGAAATACTTTACGCGACCAGCACGTAGCGTATAGGCGTTGTTGTGCTAAACATTGCTTAGATTTAAAACAGCGTGGGTAATGCAAATTGTATTCCTTTATTTATGAATTTTTACATATGCCCCTATTGGCATCCCAAGAGCGGGCTTCTTCACGGGGCCAATCTTTATTATTTTAAACATTGCTCTTCAGAAAAAGCACAGTGGGCGGAAAGCAAATTAGTATTTCATTGCTCGTTAAAGTTACAACATTAAATACCTCTAGCATCCCAGATTCGGGCTTCCTCGAGGGGCCGGTCTGCTCTGAGGACCGATGTGTCCTCGGTCCGGACTTGTGCTGGCTCTGTTCTCTGCGCCTCGGGTGGCACGGGCCCGTGATGAGTCTGCATTATCTACTATTAGGTGCTATGGAAAGAGTAGATAGCCTATACAAATGCATGGCATGATATTTTTGATAGTTGCATGCTCCTAGTAAATTGTAAATTTGTGAACACCATTTCCTCCAATGGCTAATTACTTTTTTTAATTTTTTTTTAAATTATTATTAAAAGTTCAAAACAGTGCTGTTTACATATATCAGTTGCCAATATCGTGATATACTTAGTACAGGGTAGTTTATCAGGTAATACATTGTACATAGTTGCTTTACTCCACAATATATCCTACATATGTTTCTGAATCCCCGATCCCAGATGTTCAGGCGGTTCTACGATAGTCTGTGTGGGTTAGTCGCTTAGATCTGGGTCAGATTCTTCCGGCGGGGGGGAAAAATATTGCCGCGGAACAAATTCCACTTGCCCCACACCCCCACCCACTTATGGGGACACCCTCTATGTATGAATACTACCTTTTCTGCCACCATTGCCTTATCTAGGTCTTGACACCAGTGTTGATGTCGGGGGGTAGTAGGCGCTCCCCAGTGCTGTGCGATATTCTGTTTAGCCAGGGCAATGCCAAGGGTCGCCCAGGCCTGTGCTGCATGGTTGAGGTCTGTTGGTTCCCAAATATTGAGCAGGCACCTCCGTGGTTCTGGGGGGACCTCGAAGCCACAGACCCGGGTGATTGTTGCCATGATTGTCTCCCAGTAATGTGTTATGGTGGTACAATCCCAGAGTGTGTGGTAAAATGTGCCCTTTTGCCCACAACCCTGCAAACACAAAGGTGTCTCAGTCCATCCAATCTTATGAAGCATCGTTCTAGTGTAGTACATTCTGTGCCATATTTTCAGTTGCACAAGTTGTAGCCGGGATGGAATTGCCACCTCTCGCAGAGATGCCAATGCCTCCTGCCAGTCCTGGTCATCCATGTCTCCCAGTTCAGCCTGCCATTTTTCTCGCAAGGTGTGTGTGCGATCTTTTTGATTATAGATTAGCTTCCGATAGGTGAGAGAGATTGCTTTTTTGGTGAGGTGGTCTGTAAGGAGGCGGTCCTCGAGCGGTGATGACTCAGGGAGGGCAGCCCCTCTGGGTATGGCTTTTGTAAGTGCATGTTTAATTTGTGAATAGCGAAACTGCTCTGCATTAGCCATTTGATACGTTGTGCGCAGCTGGGGAAACGTCACTATCTCTCCCTTCCTCCATAGGTCTCCAACCCTAGAGATACTAATGTGGTCCCACTGAGCGAAACCTTTACTGTTGCGAAGCATACCTTGTTTTGGTGTGTCCCAGAGTGGTGTGAGTTGGGTGAGGGCTCCCTCCCAGCCGAGCGCTCGCTGCGCTGCGAACCACGTATATATTGTATGTGCAGTGGGGCCGATCAACGTGTTTTTCTTGGCCTTGTTGTATAGCGCCACCAAGGGTCTGTCGGTACCAATGTTGTGTCTGTCAAGCCGGAGGGCCGGTTCCTCCTGCGGGGCGTGTAGCCATTGGTTTACTACTATAAGTTGCGAGGCCCAGGAGTATAGTTGCACATTGGGCAGAGCGATTTCACCATCGTACCAGCTCCTAGTGAGTTTGGATATTGCTATGCGAGGGGGCTTTCCCTCCCAGAGGAGTAGTCCCACCTCTGCCTCGATGGATTTGAAGTAGGAGTTGGGGACAGGGGTTGGCATGTTTTGTAGGGCGTATAGGAACCTTGGAAGGGCCATCATTTTGAATAAATCCGCACGGCCCAAGAGGGTCAAAGGCAGTGCATGCCAGTGTTTCACATAGTTTTTGAGTCTCAGGAGAGGGGGCACAAGGTTGCGCTCGTAGAATTGGGTATGGTCTGGTGTGATGTGGATTCCCAAGTATTTGAAACCATCTCTCCCGAGTTGTATCGTTACTCCCTTGGGTAAGCGCGGGGCAGGACCATGAAGAACAAATAAAACCGATTTCGCCCAGTTAATCGTGTATCCTGAAAATCTGCCATATGATGCACAGATGTCTAAGAGACAATTAATTGAATGGTTGGGGGAGGTCATGTACAATAATATATCATCCGCATATAATGATATACGGTCCTCCCAACACTCTGTCCATCACAATCCTCGAATCACTGTGTCTCTCCTTATCCAAGTCGCAAGTAGCTCGAGTACCAGGGCAAATAGAAGCAGGGACAGAGGATAACCCTGTCTGGTCCCACGCCCCAGGGGAAAGTCATCAGATATGCGCCCATTAGTTACGTGTGCCATGGGTTGCGTCTATAGGAGCCGGACCCAGGCACAAAAGTTGGGGCCAAAGCCAAAATGTAACACTGCGATGATGAAGGACCATTCCACCTGATCAAAGGCCAAACTGATGTCTAATGATAGGATGACCGCCTCTTCCTGGATAGTGGACTTACGGGCCATTATGCCGTGGAGCTGTCGTAGGTTCATTGCCCCGGCATAAAGCTGGATTGATCGGGGTGTATAAGAGATGTGAGGTGCGGTTGAAGTCTGGATGCCAGTACTTTCGCTAATATTTTTGCTTCTACATTGTGGAGCGAAATTGGACAGTAGGAGGTGCAGTCCTGAGGGGGCCTGTCTGGTTTGGGGATCGTCACTAGAGTCGCTATACTCTGGTCTCTGGGGAGTATTCCCTTGTCCAGACTGTCTTCGTACATTTTCAATAAGTGAGTCCCTAGCCTATCTGCTTCTTTTTTGTAGAGTTCCACGGGAATACCGTTGTGACCCAGCGCTTTGCCCAGATGTAACCCCCTAATCGCAGCCGTAATTTTGTCAACTATAAGTGGCTCATCCAATGTGTGCACCTCCTGGGTTGCCAATGTTGGCAGACGTATGTCTTTAAGAAAGGCCAAATTCTCTTCTACGGTGGCGTCTGTAGTGGGTGTGAACACTGTCTCGTAGTGTCGCGCAAAGGCTGCAGCTATGTCCTGTGGGTCTGTTATTTCCTCCCCTGAAGCCAAATGCAGTTGGGCTACCCAGCAATTAGCGCGTTCCATCTTATCTAGCCAGGCCAGTAACTTATCGGCTTTGTCTCCCACTTCATAAATAGTGTGTTGCGTTTTCGTAGCCCTTGCCCTGGCATCTTCCAATGCATGGTCCCTGTAAGCTTGTCGAGCTAAGGCTAGGTTGTGAGTTGTCTCGTCAGTCGGGTCTCTTGTGTATTCGTCCTCTGCTAGGCTCACTGCCTTTTCAAGCTCCTGTACCTGCCGGGCCTTGTCCCGTTTTAGTGAAATAATTGAGGATATGGCCTGACCGCGTATTACTGTCTTGTATGCCTCCCATAGAGTGCTAGGAGAAGCCACAGAGTGTGTGTTTTCTTGAAAGTAGTGCTTTGTGGTTTTGTGTAGTTTTTTCCTAATAGATGGGACCTTCGAGAATCCGGGGTATGTTGGGTAAATGCGCCTCCGTCCATTGTGGCGTGATGTGTATGTTACCAATATAAGGGAGTGATCGGATATTCCTCTGGGAATGTGCGATCTCCAGAACCATCTCTAGGCTTGTCAGGGAGGAAAAGATGTAATCAATCCTGGACATACTATTGTGGGCTCCTGAATGATATTGGCGTACCATGGGATGACGTGCACTCCAAATGTCCACCAGCCCAAGGGCTTCCGTGAAATCTCGAAATTGTGTGAAGGGGTCCCTTGGTCTCTTGGTGGCAATCTATCCCAGGAGGCGTCGAGAACGGCGTTAAAGTCGCCTTCTATGATCAGTTTCCCCAGGGGTAGAGTAAGCAGGAACTTACCGAGGGCTGGGAAGGCTAGACTGTGGAGTGCAGGGGAAACATATACTGAGACTAGGTTGTAAGCTCGTCCTTCCCACTGACAAGAAAGTGCCGCAAAGCGCCCTTGGTCATCTGTCTTGGTGCTCTGTATTATCAACGGGCAACTCTTTCGAACCTTTATCTCCACCCCTCTAGATCAAGTGGTGAATTCGGAGTGCGCTATCATTTTAAACCCCCATCTATCCAGTGCTTTGGTGGCCGTTCCCACCAAGTGGGTTTCCTGTAGGAAGACCACTGATGGAGTTTGTCTTAATTACTTATTTTTGATCCTTTAGTTGCTTGTGATGAGACTGCATTATCTTCTATTAGGTGCTATGGATATGGTAGATAGACTGTACAAATGTGTGGTACGATATTATTGATAGTTGCATACTCATATTTTAGAAAATTGTAAATTTGTGAATACCAATTTCATCTTTTGGTGCATTACTTATTTAGGGTCTTTTGGTTCCCAACAAACGACAGATCTTTGGAAAACAGATTCCTCTGCTCTTCACTGTATTCACACTTATGGCACCACAATGGTTTTATTAATATGATTATAGCGACCTTTTGAGCATCCTTCCTATGTGTCAAAATAGATTTTGTCGTTCATTTGGTCTGAATGAAATTGCCTGTTTGTTCTGTATCAGTATTTCAGAGTTGAACTCGATGCGGGCATCTTGCATTATAGAGTTGTGCGAGATGCAGAAATCGCTTTTTTTATTCTTCTGTTGGTTTATATCAGTATTTCGGAATTGATTGTGATGCGGGCATCTCGTACAGTCGAGTGTAATACAGAAGCAAAGTTTATATATGGCTGAGATTGTTTGTTTACATTTTTTCTTGCTTTACATCAATTGTTCAGAACTCTGGTTGGCTGCCAGCAACATGAGACAAATGTTGCTAGCAGCCATTACAGGACTTGGAGACTTAGTCCCCTGTCCTGAGCATGTTTGTAAGAAAAAAATGTATAAGGGGGCAGGGTAGGGATACTCTAATCCCTTAGGTCCTGGGGACAAAAATAGTTGCAATCCTGTGGGTCTTCCACAGGATCGGGGAAAAAAACACAAAATGGGGGCTGGGGCCTTATTGTTTTATTAATGGCAGGGGGGCATACTTCCCCCATCCCCTAGCCTTTACAGGCCCTGGGCCAAAATTTTTTTTTTTTTTTTTTTTTTGTTTGAAACCGTTTATTGCAGTCTTCAAATATATACAAGTATGGGCCTACAACCTTCCGGCCGGCCGCTAGAGTGACAGGAGAATATGACATACATACAAAAAAAGGGCTCTTGGCGTTGCGGAGAGGTAGATCAGGAGGTATCAACGACGTGGGCCACATAACTCCGAGCCCGCAATACGGTTTCATTTTATCAAAAACACAACAACACACAAAAACTACACCCGCAAGGCAACCCGCAGTCCGAAGTGACAGCACGCGCTCCGTAAGTGGGGGACCCCAACCATCCACAAAAATCTAAAGAGGGGAACGGGAAAAGAGCAGGGACTGGGGGACCCTGTGCCTGGGGCCGGGGGAGGGGGTCAACTAGGGGGACGGGGCTGGCGAGGCAGCCGGCAGCAGTGGTGGCTCACAAATACCCCCACGGTAGGCGTTCCAGGGGCCCCAAACTTTCACCCACGCCCCAGGCTTACCTCTCGCCACGTACACCACCTTTTCTCGGAACATGCACCAATCCATGTGTTCTTTCCAGGCCGACACCGCCGGGGGCCTCTGGGACCCCCACAGCTGCGCGATGTCACGCTTAGCTATCATATATCCCAGAGTCACCCATCGTGTCTGCGGAACCGAGTAGTCAGTTGGTTCCCACACATTCAGCAAGCATCTCCTCGCTTCAGGCAACAGCGCGACACGCGTAACCACTCGCAGGACCTCATGCACACCACGCCAGAATCGCTCCACCTTCGGGCACTCCCACAGAAAATGCAAAAAAGTCGCCAAAGCACCACACTCACGCTTACACAGCCCATCCTCGGCATAGCCCATACGCAGAAGCCTTGGCCCCGTCATGTAAACCCGGTGGAGGATCTTTAGCTGGACGAAGCGAAGGCGAGCCGGTATGGCCACCTCCTTCGGAGAGGCCACCGCGGAAATCCAGTCCTCGTCGTCCAACTCCAGCCCATCGGCAACCCAGGCCTCGCGGAGGCCAGTCAGCAAGCCCGAGCGATCATTAATCAGTTTTTTGTATATGAGGGAGATCGTGCTGTCCGGAACATGGCCATCTAGCACTCTATCCTCCAAGGGGGATGACTCCGGAATGGAGGCGACGTCTGGGAAGACGGAGCCCAGTGCGTGGCGGACCTGCAGGTACCGAAAGTATTCGCTGCCCTGCAGCTGAAACTCCGTCTGCAGCATCTCGAATGTTTTAAATCCCCCCCTCGTCCAGAGGTCCCCCACTGTACTGATGCCGATCGTGTCCCACTTCTCGAAGCCCTTCGAGGTCCACAGGGAGCCCAACCTCTCGGACGCATACAGCGGTGACGCCCGGGTCAAACGGTCCTTCCACCCCATAGCTGCGTTAGCCGCGTGCCATACTCGCACCATGACACGCGTAGGTCCCGTCAGGCGGGGGTCGGGCGCGCCAGAGTAGAGCGCTCGATTGTAGTCGCCACCAGGCAGGAGCATCTTGTCCATTTCAAATGCCGGATTCAAGGCGGGCCCGTAAAGGCCATGATTAATTGCAGCTAGCTGGGAGGCCCAGTAATACCGTTTAATATCCGGGAGGGCAACCCCCCCGTCGTACCACGGGAGCGTCAACTTCGCCAAGGCAATACGCGGCCTCCCGTCCCAGAACAAGCAACGCTGTAGACTCTCCACCTCACGGAAGTAGCGCGCCGGGACCAAGTCCATAGTGTTCTGGAGAGCGTACAGGAAGCGTGGCAGCGACATCATCTTAAACAATGCCGCCCGGCCAAGCGGCGAAAGCGGCAGGCGCCGCCAACGCGCGACGTCTTCCTTCAAGCGCTGGAGGGGGCGAAGCAAATTCCGCTCGTAGCGGGCCTCCGGGTCCAGAGTGATATATATACCCAGGTACCGGAACCCCTGAAATGCAATCTGGATCGGACAGTCCCGCGGGAGGACGGGAGCCTCCCCGGAAAGCACATACACACATGATTTAGCCCAGTTGATGACAAGGCCTGAGTTGCGACCGAATGAACGCAAAACATCAACCAGGACAATCAGTGATTTACGCGGGGAGGCGAGGTACAAAAGGATATCGTCAGCGTATAGGGACACGCGGTCCTCATACTCGGGGGTCCAACGGAGACCACGGATGGAAGGGTGCCACCGCAGCCACTCCGCCAGGGGTTCCAAGGCCAGTGCAAACAGGAGAGGCGACAAGGGGCAACCCTGTCGCGTGCCTCGTCCCAGCGCGAATGGGGCCGAGACTCGCCCGTTCACCACCACCTGCGCCAATGGGCCCGAATACAACAATTTGACCCAGCTGATGAATCCCGGTCCAAATCCAAATTTCGCCAGCATCGCCCAAATGTATGGCCACTCGAGTGTATCAAACGCCATAGTGGCGTCTAGGGACGCCAAGATGGCCGGCTCCCGCACAAACGGAACACGCGCGAGCACCCCGTGCAGGCGCCGCAGATTAAGGGCCGTGTTGCGATGGGGTATAAAGCCGGACTGGTCTTGGTGGACCAGATCGCCCACCACACCGACCAGCCGGTTGGCGAGCACCTTGGCGAGGATTTTGGGCTCCGCATTCAAGAGCGAGATAGGCCTATAGGATGTGACCCGTTCTCGGGGCCTCCCCTCCTTGTGGATCACTACGATTGTGGCCAGACGCTGGTCCGGCGGGAGGGAGCCCCGCGAGTGGGCCGCCAGGAACATCGCGCGAAGGTGGGGTGCCAGCACATCCGGTCGCAGCTTATACAGCTCGATAGGGATGCCGTTTGGGCCCATGGCCTTGCCAGATGCGACCGAGTGTATGGCGAGGGCAATTTCATCTGAGGTGGGAGCAGCCTCCAACGACTCCCTGTCCTCCACCGAAAGGGAGGGCAGCGCAATGTCCCGAAGCAGGGCATGGGAATTCTCCTCCGAGCAGGGAGAAACCGGGGAATACACCTCGCGGAAATAATCCGCGAAGCAAGAGACAATGTCTTCTGGCTCGGTGACACGTACACCATCCATTCTCTCGATCAGCGGGACCACACGATTCGCTCTCTCCTTTTTATCCAACCACGTAATCAATTTACCAGCCTTATCACCCACATCATACAGTCGCCCCTGTTGCTCTCTGCTGAGGCCCCTGGCCGCCTCCGTGACGAGGGCCCTTTAGGCCGCCTGCTTAAGGTGTAGAACATGTAGTGTGGCATCCATCACCCCACTCCCCAGGTCACCCTCTAGTTCAGTAATTTCGGCTTCCACCCGGGTCACCTCCTCCTGTTCGCGCCTCCGGGCATGGGAGATAGAGGAGAGGGCCTCCCCTCTAAGTACTGTCTTGAAGGCCTCCCACAGGGAGATGGCCGAGGGGACAGACCCCACATTCTCCTCAAAGTACCGCTGCAAGGATTTAATCAAGTCGGTACGAATAGTGGGGTCGCGCAGGTACCATGCATTGATTGGGGCTACTCTACCCTCCCCCCTCGGGAAGACATCAAAATGCAACAGGAGCAGGGAGTGATCTGAAATACCCCGAGCCAGATGGCGCACCTCTCCCACTCTCCCAGCATAGGCCGCAGGGACAAGGACATGATCAAGCCGCGAGAGACTACCATGGGCACCCGAATGAAAGGTGTACTGCAGCTGCGCGGGATGTTTTAGTCGCCAGCAGTCTACCAATCCCAATGTATCCAAGAGGCCGGGCAGCCACGCCTGTGCCCGGGGGAGGTCCCTAGGGGGGTAACGATCCATAGTCCCAGAAACCACCGCATTGAAGTCTCCCCCAACCACCAGAAGCCCCCCCGGGAGGTCAAGGAGGAGGCGCCCCAGGTCTGCAAAAGTGGTAGATTGTAACCCCGGTTGGACATACACTGATACGAAAACGATTACTTTGCCCTCCATTCTCCCCACCAAGACCGTGTAGCGTCCCCTCTCATCATGGCGCACCTCATCTATTTCCAGCGGGAGCGAGTTCTTAACCATGATGCCCACCCCCCGCGAGCCTGACGTGAAGCCCGAGTGGGCCACCAAGCGATAGCCCCGCCGATTCATGGCATAAAAGGAATTACCAATAAGGTGTGTCTCCTGCAGAAAGACCACATCTGGAAAAATTCGTTTCAGATACTGCAGGACCACACCTCGCTTAATCCTATCCCCCAGTCCATTAACGTTCCACGACAACAGAGTCAAATCCCTACCCCCATCACAAACAAAAGCCATCATTTGTCCCCCCAAGAGCACCTCAAAAACACCAACACAGTAAAGGGTTTGCCTTGCGGAAAAAACGAACAACACCCCACCCCAACCCACCCGTCCCAACAAAACTCCCCCCTCCCTGCACCCCTGCATGAGCCCAGACAGCCCCCCCAAAGTGCAGTGTGCCTGTCGCCCCATAGATGAAAAAACTAACTAGTCCCCCAGAGGAGGAGGGAAAGCCCCCAAGGAACCCCGCACGACCTCCACAGGAGGGGAACATACACGAGCAGTCAATGATAACAGTAATATTGTCCCGAGCAAGGCCTACTATTTATCCCTCAGTCCTGATCCGGCGGGCCCTCCCCACCAACCGCACCCCCCCCACCCCCCCGACCCCGTTCCCCGGGCAAAGTGTCCAACCAGTCCCCGGCCGCCTCGGGACGATCAAAAAAGTGCGTGCGGCCATCCACCTCTACCCTCAGCTTAGCTGGAAAAAGCATTGCGTACTTAAGGTTCAGGTCCCGTAAGCGACGTTTAACTCCGAGAAAACTCAGTCTCTGCTTTTGGACCGCCGGAGTAAAATCAGGGTTGAAATTGACGTCCATGTTGTCGAGTCTGACCGGTCCTTGTAGCCTAGAAGTCTGCAGGATAGCGTCCCTGTCCCGAAAATTGAAAATCCGGGCAATGAGAGGCCTCGGCGGGGCTCCGACCTTAGGTCTTCCCCCGGGGACCCTGTGGGCACGTTCCACCGCAAAGAGTTTACTCAGCCCCCGGGGCTGGAGATGGGTGAGAATCAAGTCCTCCACAAACAGATCCGCCGCCTCCTCCTCTCGTCCCTCCGGCACCCCAAGAATGCGGACATTGTTCCTCTGGGCCCGACCCTCGGAATCCTCCAGTCGACGATCCATCAGGGCGCTCGCCTGGCCAAGCCGGCGCACCTCCTTTTGGAGTGAGTCCGTAGTGAGGCCCGAGGTAGTGTGGACCAAAGAGTCGACCCGGTCATTCGTTTTGGACAAATCGGCCCTTACCAGGCCCACATCCACGAGGACCGAGTCTATCTTCTGCGCCAGGGTGTCAAAGCGCTGGTCCACCGATGCCTTCATCTCGGCGATGGCGCCCATGACGTCTCGGAGGGTCAGATCCGCAGGCAGAGCAGGAGCATCAGTCGGGCCCGCAGGGGACGTGCTCGGTGCCTCAGGAGATCCCTTCTGGAGGGTGTAGCGGTCCATGTTGTTGGACTGAGGGGCCGTGCCACGGCGGGTCGATTTCACCTTTGCCCGGTCGCCATCTTGCTTTGTGGACATGGTGCCAATCTCCTCGAAAGGGCCGACAAACCAGTTCACGGGCTCCGGGGGGGGGGCGACTACAGGTCCGCAGGCCGAATCACAGACAGCGGGTCGGCCGGGCACCCGGGCAAGGCCACACCACCGCACCCCGCCCGCAACCCTACCTCGCCCGTCCGCAAGGAGGGCGCAAAAGCGAAAGTGAAAGTGCGGGGTACGCGAGTCGCCCAGCCTTGCCCGCCGCTGTTGTTCACTTTGTCCCCGGATCGCCCCACTACTCCAATCCGGGGGGCCGGCGTGGAGAAGGCCGCAAACCTCAATCGGTGCTCCCGCCGGTGTCCGAGGTCCGATTTGGAAACGGAAAACGGGTGTCACCTCAGCTCGGGCTCACAAACACAGTCCCCTCATCTAGGACAGGATATAGTCAGGATTAATGCAGGAGGTCGCGGAGGTCCTCGGGAGCCTCGCACCTACGCGGCCATCTTGGTTGCGCGCTAGGCTCCTCCCCCCTGGTCCAAAATTAACATATATCGGTAGGGGGATGCACTGCCTTCCTCCCTGAACGATTAGAGGCCCCTAGGGAGCCCACCCCTGGAGTAAAAAACAAAGTATATGGCTTGGGGGGGGACATGTGGCCCACCTACCCGCACCATGACAGGCCCTGGAAAGCCCAACCTGGGGCCAAAAAATGTCAAAAGGGAGGGGGGCTGCGCCTTTGAAGGCTCCCGGGACCCTATTCCCTCAGGCCTCTAAGCTTTTGAAAAGAGAAGTAGGATGCACGGCCCCCCTTCCATAGCCATTAATCGCCTAGGGGCCAGCTCACAAGCTGTGTCCCGGAGAGTCCACCCCAGGACATATCGGTTCCCCTGCCTGCACCAAAGAGGCACGGGATGGCCCAAGGGAAAAAACGCTCTGGACCAATCAGAACACTCTATTTTTAAATTGGGAAACCAGTATTTGTTCTCGCTTCGTGGATGCTTTTTTAAATTTCCTGCCAAATGGGAGCAAACACAGTCTACCTCCTGTGGGTGGGAGCTTTTGAAACTGCTCCTGCCAACTGGGAGCCATATTTTTATCTGTTTCCATGCTCTCAGTGATGCTTGCAGAGAAACAGTTCAAAAGATAGCTCCCTCCACAGGGAGCAGCATTAATAGCTGCTCCTTGCGGGCTGAGAATGCTGGCTCTGGCTGGGGCCACAAGTGCCTTGGTGCTCCCCTCATGGCCACCAGGGCACCCACCTTTAATAGTACGGGCCCCAAAGGATGGGGTCCCTGGGCCCGATAATGGCCCCTCTCCCATTTCAATATAGGACTTTGGGGTTGGTTCCTCTGGGCCTAAAGAGGCTGTTGGACTGCAAATGCGTCTAGCCGACTCCTTCTAGCATTGTGCAAGTTAAGTTAAGTTAACATTTGCGGCGCCATTTTGTCGTTAGCTGCCATTTTGTACTGTGATCGAAAGTAAGCTTCTATCTCATTAAATGTCTGCCTCAGCGAAAAGCTGCTTTGAGTTACTTCTTTTTATTGTATGCAAGGTTGAATCCTAATGCACTAATGAATAGCTTATACTGTCTTTGCATGCCTTTCCTTTACCGTAGCCCTGCTCCCACACTAGAGAGCGTTGAGCCTGAACAAGACAACCTTGAAAATGTGATAACATGTACCCATCCTCCTTTGTTCATCAGTGCCCGAGCTGGAAAATTCCAGTCTTGGCGTGTCTTTAGTGGTGTTGGAAATGCATATTATGTTTTACCAAGTGTTCTGAAGTCAGTCCCCTCGGTAGCATCTAAGGAGGCTAGTCTGGCTGGACTCCGCTCGAGCGCAATTACTAATAAATAACTTGCTTTGTATTCTCTACTGTTTCACTGACTCTTCATTTCTTGTGGAAGTCTGAGAGGTGGTCGTGAGTGACCCGAGTGGCTCAATTCGGGTCACTTCCTTCAGTTGGCGCCCGAACAGGGACTCCATCGTGCTGACCCATCTTTGCCCGCGGACATTGAAGATGACGGGACCACGTCGGGTCAGATGGGCGGATCGGTGATCCCTGCATGATAGAGCCTAGTACTCGCAGCTGCCCTGATTGTCTGATCGGGCGGTGCCTTGCCCAGCGGTCATCCCAGCTGGGGTCCTGAAAGGCGAAACCCTTGGATCTGAAGAGTCGGCAGTGGAGAATAACTTTGTTCGACCTATGTGCACCAGGTGAGTTTGACCTGATTATTGGTGAATATGGCTCCATTTTGAATAATCTGGGGTTAGGTTTGAAGACCATTTCTTGGCTTGCTTGAACTTGGTAGGTCTGCGGACCGTTTAGATACAGAGTGTCTGCGTACACCCTGCCAGGCAACATAATGGATTTAGCTTACTCTTGAAAATGCCTGGGGCTTGAGCCTGTCTCTTTGGTGCATTCTGAGGTTTCCTTTGTTTGACATGGTCTGAGGACCAACTCTTTAAAAAAAAAAAGAAAAGAAAAAAAGTGGTGTATTTGCGAGCTATTCGTCAGGTACGAATAGTGAACGTGTCTTCTATTAAGATGCCTTGTTTGAGCAAATTGTGGTGTTTGGGGTGCAGTTGTTGTTCTGTTGAGGCTCGATTGGAGGAAAGACAACCTGCATCTCCGGAAGGCACCCCGAACTTTGATATGTATACCAAGCACGGTTTAGTACACTTTGGCACAAATATTCGAGGGACAATGCCGAGCTACAGTGGCCACTAACAGGTAACTTTGATGAACAAAAACTGAATTTTCTGCAGGATAAATTGTGTGCAAAATGAAGTAGACAGTCGATGTTTGATTCTCTTCAGGTATGGCAAAAGGAAGCGAGGCAAAAGCGCATGAGAGCAGAAAAAGAGGCCCAGAGAGGGAAGATGGGGACAGTGACTCAGAAAGCAGTAGCGTATGACGGAGATAAAATAGAAAAAGGTAAAGAGTGTGGTTATAGAAAGTTTTGAATGCAATGTGAAAAATCCTATGTCACCCGAGAGGAAGGCGATACATTTGTGGAGGAGCTGTTGGATGCTAGACCTCCACCTCCCTATGCCCCACGGCGAATATACCCTGTTGTCCCGATGACTCAGTCTTCCGCCCCTCCTGCTTCCTTCACTGGTTCTTCTGCTCTTGACCTGCCTGCTTCACCTATGGCACCTCCTGCTGTCTCTCTTGCTTCACATGCAGCAGATGCAATGACTGCAAGCCTCCCTGCTACGCCTATTGTTTCCGCTTATGCTCTTTCTCCATCTCTCACACCCTCAACACAGCCATTAATAACATTAGTGTCTGCCCCTTCGTCTATTGTGTCCTTCTCAACTGTCTCTTCCCGACCTTGCTGAGTATTGGGACGCCGGTGCATGGACTGGATAACGGAAATTGGGCAGCAGCTAGAGAACGAATGGGGAGGCTGATGATTCGATCTGATGTGGGGAATGGCGAGAAAATGATGGTATATGATCAGGCTGCACAATGGGCTTGGAATCCGATTCACAGCGTGGAGGATTGTGGAGTGTGGTGAAAGATTATGAGCCATTTGTGCAGCAGCATGCCCTCAAGCATATGTCGGCCACACTAATAGGGTTGTGGGAACCGTGCTTCAATAGTATCGCACCTCAGATAATTTATGACATCCGGGACCATGTGTATGCTGCCGACAGAGGCCGCCTCATCAACAGTGATGACGTTGGCAGATATTGAGATGTTCTCATTTTACAACAGAGCAGCCTGGGATGAAATATGCAATCTCATGCTACATCTTCCAGAAGAATATAAAAAGTGGGGGAAGATCTAGTCAACAAGCATCATTTCAAATGCTACCATCAAATGTGTCTTAGATGGAGTAGAGACCACAGCTAGGGGCATAAACACATCTATCATGCTCCGAACCCGAAGTGCAGCAACTTATGTGAATGTCACTTTCGATGGGTGACACCTCTTTGGACCAGCTGTAGACACTCAGCTTAAAAAAATTAAAAGGGACACCAAAACTGTCAAATCAATGGGTGCCTTGAAAACCACAACACAATAGCAGTCCTTTCAGAGGTACCAAGGTAGAGGAGCTGCAAAAGCCTCTAACACTGAAAATACTGCCTACCAGCGTCAACAGCAACAATACCACCAGCAGGGGCATGGTTACTCTCGTGGAGACTACAAAAATAATAGAGGGAGAGGCAGATCCAGCAAGGGCACCTCCACCCCCACCAAAATGACTTGCTAACACTTCTGCCCAACTACAAAAAAACAGTCGGTTGAAGGCTACAACAGTTCCATCAGTTGTGGCAAAACATTGCATCAAACCAATGGGTTTTAGAAATTGTCAGACAAGGATATTGCCTTAAACTAATTTAACAGCCACCAAATATTCCACTAAAAAAAGACCCATTCTGGATCTATGGTCACTCAGTCGCTACATACTATCAGAACATTTTCACATGGTCACATTATAAGATGTGATACCACTACTTCAAACCGGTGACTTCATGACTGTACTAGACCTGAATGATGCTTACTTCCACATTACAATCCATCCAGCACACAGAAAATTCCAGAGGTTTGTGGTAAGTGGACGTCTTGATCAATTCAAAGTACTACCCTTTGGAGTAACAACAGCCCCAAGAGCCTTCACAAAATGCCTAGCAGTAGTAGCAGCACAACTAAGAAGAGGAAACAGTCATGTGTTTCCCTACCTCGACAATTGGCTGATCAAGAGTCCAAACAAAAACCAATGTCGATCAGATTCCCAAAAGACAATAATTCCATTACATCAATTGGGTTTCTCACTCAATGTGACAAAATCACATCTCCAACAATCCCAACATCAACCTTATCTGGATTCAATACTCAATACCATCTCGAGGACAGCTTACCCCACTCCCAAAAGGGTTCTCAATCTCCAGAACCAGCTAGTTCTTCTTCAGCTACAGCATCACCTACAGGTCAAAACAATAATGTGTGTACGAGGAATGGTGGCATCTAACATAGTAATAGTGCCTTATGCTCGCCTACACATGAGACCCCTCCAGGAGTTTTTAGCATCTCAATGGTCACAAGTGGGAAGGAATATGGAAGATCTAGTGTTGGTTTCACCCAAGGTTTATCAGGCTGTACTGTGGTGGACCATTCCAAACACATTAGTAGGGAGAGCCTTCAAGGATCCAATCCGGCAGATAACAATCGCAATCGATGCATCACTTCTGGGATGGGGAGCTCATTTGAAGGACACTGTGGTTCGGGGACACTGGCCAACACAACAGCAGGTTCTACTTATCAACATGTTAGAATGAATGGCCATTGCATAGCATGTGTATCTGCAGCCAGCACATGCTGAGAATGGATCATGTTACTTATACTGTAAGCATCTATTCGTAGCGTGTAGTGCTGCAGCTTCCGATATCCTAATCGATTGTTCGGAAATGCTGTCCGTAGACCTGTATGAGTCGACTCCAACTGACTCAGTTACTCCGAATGCCGTTCGGAACCAAGTCGGACAGTCTGATGGTTTCCAGACATCGGTTGTTCGGAAATACTTCCAAGTCGGTTGGAAACAAGGCTTCTGAATTGTATTCAAACAAATCGAATGCCGTTCGGAGCCTTTCAGAACGCCATAGTAATCGACCGCTAAGCATTTTTCTTTGTTGTGGAGGGCTCCAGGGACCTGAGCACCCCCTCAAGAACATTATTAAAAAAATAAACCACACAGTAAATCTCTTGGGTCATTGAATTCATGATCCCAGAAAAGCATACAATGTTTTTTAAGGCACTCCGAGCTCGAGCTGTATGTTTTTAAGCTGTAGTGTAGGGACCCCTCGTGGTTGGTTCTGTGGCTGCACTTCATGGCCTGATAAATGTTTTTTTTAAAAAGATTGAAATGTTTAATCTTTTTTATACTGCTTTATTGAAAATATTTTGTGACACTCACTATTATTAAACATCGCAATATGTGAATTTATAAAATATGCATTAGACTATCATTATCAGTGACAGAGCCAATAGGGCTTCTTTATATATGTTGGTGTGCTGACCCTTTGGTAAAGCCAATAGCCCTTGCTCTTTTTATATTTTGATGTTGTAACTCTGAAAAAGCCAATAGGTCTGCCTTACTTAAAATGGCACCATTTATAGTGTTACATGACTTAGTCATCTGTGCGTGGCCTGGCCCTGTGCCCAACCACACCTCACATATGGCCAAAGTGGCTTTGAGATCACAGACCATGTATGCGTCTCGGGCTCACTGTACCACTGGATTCAAACTATCCTGGCTGATGAGGGTTGAAACCCCGAAACTGGTCCTAGGATGCTTGTTTCCAGTTCAGGGAGGACCTGGCTTGGCAGTTCAAGCTGGACTGTTCCCATGAGGTACAGGGTCAAGACTGATTTGCATTTGGCCAGGTCTAAACTAGGGTGGCATAGTGAGCAAAAGAATGATGGATTTAACCCAGATCTCTTGACTGGGGTTGAACGTTTTGATTTGTTCTGCATTCCATCCTTCAATTGTGTGTCTTTTGCACCCTTTACAACTGGGCCTACACCCACAATAAAGGCACAAAGAGGTTTGAGGTTTTGCACTGCCTGACAGCCCAGCTGAAAGTCTGATTCAGGAAGATAAAGGGCTGTGCCCCTTCCCCTTGCACAAAAAAATCTGCAGTTCCATCCGTCACCTCTACCATCTACTGAAAGGAAAAACTTCAGGAAGTCTAATCAGCACCCCTTGTAAACAAACGTCTTCACTGATTTTCAAAGTCAGCGTCTCCACTCTCCAGCCACAGGAATGCAGACAGTATTCTTCCATCTGCTGGGGAAGGTGTACTCTCACTCCATCTTGTGCCATGTCAAATCAGAACCATCAAAAATGGATCCTACCTCACTTTACAATTAATACTGTGAGCTAAACTTAAGCAGACATCGACTACAGTGATTGCAGAATGTCCTTTCAAAATTTGCGCATAGCCAGTATTTTAAGCTTACATCCCCTGAGTTGATCAGTTTTCCTTGATGAAGCAATGTTCTGGTGGTAGCCTGGAATTGCACAGACTGTTCACCCAATTCAAGTGTCCATCAAAATTATCAAATATACCACTGTCTTCACATGCAAATAATGTTGCTTCGGTCTAGAGTCTTGCATCCTCAAATTGCATGCTGTCTCACAAAGGGTCCTTCTTATTCATAAATCCGGCCAGAAAAACTGATCCTTTGCATTTTACTCACAATCTTGGATATTTCTGTTCTTCCTTTCCTATCCCCTGCATCTCTTTTCTCTCTGGGTCAATTTTCTTTATATCATGTCCACGTTTGCCTTAATAGTTATTGATGTGTGTCTGCAATTTGCCCACAACTCACTACAAAGATCACAACCTCCCCTAGTTAAATGCATACCCCCACAACCTAGCAACACCTAATCTCCTTTAGCACATCTATTAACCCCACAAAACATCTCCACCAACCCAGCCCCAATGATAACAACTAACTCCTATTAATTTAATCTACCACAAAGAAACTGGAGTGTATGCAAGGAATGGTTTGTTTGAGCACCCAAGACTAATCCCCAAAAACAATTGTAACAAGTACCACTGAACTAACCAGGAACCTTGGTTTCTGGAGAAGTGTGCTGCCCAGCATAAATAGCTTCAACGCCTCATCAGGGGGAGTAAGTGCTATGTAAATGATTTACTATTGCAATAGCAGCATGTAAATCTCCCATGGTATCTATTCAAGGAGTTCTTAGGTTTGTATCAACTGGGCTAAAGAGCAAAAATATAATTTCACCAGTTTATTGGAATGTATACATGTATTTTGTGGACCCAAAAGGTAATGATTGTATGAAGTAGCAGAAATTAGGAAACAATACTGCAAAATTAGTAACCCCAGTGACTAATCATACCCATTAACAAGGGGACTACGTTGTTGAGTTCAGATTATTCATTTAGTCCTTCCATAACTGTTAGAGGTAGATATATCCATCTGCATTCATTAAGTATTAGAAGTTTGGAGATTTTGGCAATTTGAAGTGTTCAGGAGGGGGTGGTGGCCCCCAAAGGTTACTCAATATGGGGGCACATTTAGAATTTCTGGGAGCCACGTGGTCTCTACTACTTTTATTAAGTTTGACAAATACAATTGGCTTTGTGGTGCTGTCATTTATGAGGTACCATGTCTTTTTTAACTATTGTCTTCAGTTTTCTACTTGCAAAATTAATGGTGTTCACACTTAAGAGCTGGTCACTGTCTGTGTTCTTCACTTCAGGCTGCTGTAAAGTGTCACAAGGACTCACTCAAGCTTTTTTTGCTCTTTTCACTTGTGATTTCCTGTAGCTCAGCTAACTCTTAGGTTTTTGTACTAGTTCTTCAGATTACCTAAAAAAGTCCTCTCTAATCATACAGTTGCAAGGATTTGCAAACACCGACCACAGGATATATTGTACCCGAGAGACCGTGGATGCTGATTGTTGTCAGTGCTTAGAGGTGGTGGTTTCCAGTGCTTGGCACCAGCACTTAATTCTCAGCACTGGCACTCGATGACAGTCTGCCACATGGAGGTACTGTATGTCTAATTTAAAGATAAGCAAAACAACAGCTTTTTCTTAATTCAATATACTTCAAAAATGACTAATACCTGCCGCCAAAGCCATTCTTATAGCTTTGGGGGCCTGGAATAGTCTGAATTGTCAATTGCCAAGCTGCAGTGACCTCCTGACGAGGGCACCAGCACTTTTATTTTATAAATCAAGCAGTGATGTATAGCAGTAGGTAATTTGTTACTTTTATTGTTTTTGTAAAAGGTAATGTATAGTAGGCCATCATTGTAACAGATCTAACAATTAAGTAGTTGACTTCATCTTGATTGTACTGTGTGATAAACTGGAGGTCACTGCCTGAATGACCACACAGAGTTCATAATATGAGGCTTGCTGTACCATAAAGAGATCATCAGTATATCACCACCAAATGTTGATGTACTCGTCATATGGATTGGTCTCATTTTTAACAATTCTATCCTCAAAATCTCCTACACATGGGTTTGCGATGTTTGTAGCAAAATAAGCTCCCATATGCCATACCTTCCTTCTGCACTCAGTAATCAAAGTAGTTGAGTGTTATAACAATATCTGCCAATGAGAGAATAAAGTAAGTTGGTTCTTCTGTTTTCATTTTCGTGTTCGTGGGTATGATGTAACACATTCAGAGCTGCCTGTTGAGAAATATTGGTATATAACGACTATGTTGTGTGTCACCAAGATGTCTTGTTGTAATGTATATTCCCAAGAGTATTAATACATTCATACTATCTAAGACAAAGAAGGGGATCAATAGCACTATGGATTTAATATAAAAATCTGCATAGATTCATAAATGTTCAAATACTGAACCTCAACCAGATATGATTGGTCTACTTAGTGGGATTACGGGTTGATTATGCATCTTTAGCATGGTGTATTTCAGTGGCATTCATAGAATTTACATTAATTTTTGCAGATATTGTAGCTAACCAGCACCGTTCTGACCGATTTGATTTAATCTTTTAATCTGTACAATGGTTTTCATTGAGTCTCGATTAATGACGAATGTTGGATATTATTTATAGAATCTCTTCTTCACATCTACACCTATTAAGGATTAAGATTGCTCCACCTTTGCCTGCCTGTTTTGATCACAATACCCTCGTACATTTTAAGGCTGTTTTCATATTTGAAAAGGTTGTAGGGTATTATAACGAGTCTTTCTTGGTTTTCTCATCTTGTTTCAAACCAAACTTCTCAAACGTATATGTCCCTTGTGCCACCAAATATGAGAATGGAATGCAGATGGTAGCCGAAGGCCAGTTGCCTCCCAACAATTTTCAATGAGTTTTTTACTGATATCTCAGTTGCACCTTGTGGAAAAACTGATACATTTCAAATTTGATGCTGAAGTAATTGGGTTTCTCGGTTATCACAAATACTAGTCCCTTGCCTAATACCATATTCTCATCATTCTTTACAGTATATGATGAGATGTTGAAGTTATAGGACATGATCTTCCATGTGTCGGCGTCATTCATGATCTGTAGCACTGGTTGCATGCCTGTCTCTGATCTCTTTACCAACCCTTCCATTTCCTCTTTTCTGGTGCTCCTTTGTGTACTAGTTGGACCTAACAATGTAGTGTTTTGTGTGTTAGTGATGATCAAAATTGTTTATTTTGTTGTGGGGGGGCAGTAGCTAGGTGCTGGTATGTGGTTGTTGTTGGTTGTCTAACTCAAAAGAAAAGTCAGAAAATGGGTCAGTTTTGTGTATAGTGTACCCCAATTGGAGAGAGTGTTCCCACTCTGTGATGATAGTGAATAGTAATCCCTCATAGTTATGGGTACAACATCTCTGTAATATTTTGCACAGTACTTACGTACTTTCTCAATCTCATGTCCTAGGTTTTTTATTGGAAGTCATCTATTGTATTTTACAAATTAATGAGTGCTGCCTTTGGATTCTCTGTAGCATTAAATTCTCCAATTTTATATTCAGAAGCCTTTACCTCTTTCTGTATTTTTTAGAGCTCTTCAGTGCCGTCTCAAGCTTTATAGCCATACAGTTACGTTAAACAGTTATTGGATAAAAAGTTGAAATTCTTTGAACTTTCCATTATCTACCAAAATGACCAGCATCTTCCTCACTTTGAAACTCAGGGTGTACTATCACCTTTATGATACTTTGTTAGCACTTTTGTTGGTTTTACCTGCTGTAGATATATATGTTTCACATATTTTTTTAATACCAATAACCGATTCTGCTAAAACAATGATATATCTTGCTTGGTCCTTGTTCCTTTACAAATATTAATACTTAATAAAGATTGTTGTTTGCATTTTATGCATGATTAACTTGGTTCTCTATTTCCCTATAAAGAGATATTGGAATACAGTTTCCATATAAAAACAAACTAGTTTGCTCAGGCACTTAAACAAATACTTGAGAACCGATGTTTGCTCATTTTATTAATTTCTCTCGGGTTAGCACTGTATGATTGCGCCAGTAACCTTTGCCTTACCAGTGAGTGAAATAGGACAACATGGACACTAGGACGCATACACATGGAAAGACATGGACATGAAAAGACAATGGAAGACTGAGACATAGGAGAGAGATGAGCAAAGGGAGGCATAGGCATGGGAAGATGCAAAAGAGGTCTGGACATGAATAGTCACTAACAGTCGCTGCTGGTATATATCGGCATGAGGGGCAGAGCCCAGCCATTCACAGGAAGAGAAAGAGAAGCGAGGTGAAAATAAACAAGCAACATTGCAGCATAAGGGCTTGCTTCTCTGTTTTAAATTAGGCTCTTTTGTGTGATATACGCATGTGCCAGGCAGCAGTCTCTCTCCCTCTTGAGGTGCAAACCATTGTAGTTTCATCGTTCTAGGTATTTTATTATTGTGTGCCTCTGGGCATTCTTTTTGTGCCCCTGAGCGGCGTCACCATTGCTCAATCTACTTTGAAGAACTATGGGCAGGGCGAAATTGCAGTGTCGAGGTGGGAGAGGTTGGCTCTTGCAGGCTGGGAATGGACAGTGTGCTCCACCCATCCTCATGTTTCCTTTTAAAGTAAACAAGGTAGTGAGGAACTGCTGCCTGTGTAGACTTCCAGCCTGATAAGGTTCACACGTGTGGTAGTACAGATGGATCTATCGGCTCCTGGCTGACGTCAGTCATGCGGTGGTAAGTGTTAATTCTCCTAGTCTTTTTTGCTCAAGTGAGGCTTACATTTGGCATTTGTGTGCAGCAGTCACCCATCCATTACTATGCTGAACAAGGCTCCTTGCTTCTAAATGACTACAGCATGGAGTGCAGTGCCAGGGTTGACACTGCTCTGAGTTGCTGTGATCACAGAGCAGTGTCACAGCTCTGTGCTGCAGTCATTTGTGAGCCTGGTAGCACAAGAGTAAAGGAGGAAGACTGATGCTGATATGTCTGCATGCCTGTATACATCTGTCTCGTGTTTGTGTAAAACTGTATATTCAAATGTGTGTGTATCTGTATCATGAGAGAGGCTCGTAAGAGTGCGTGTGTCTGTGTGTATGTCTGCTAAGGGTGAGCAATCTAGCAAATTAATGGGGAGAGCCGTGGCAATTGTCTTACATGGTTGTAAGAGCCTACACATGATCCAAACTATAAAATGGTTGACCCATTGTGGAAACGTGTAATAATTTACGTTAGCATAAGCAACAGCCATTGTTGCTGTGGTGTCTATTTTGTTTCCTTCGTAATTCTTCCGTCCTCTGCTGTTTGTTTTTTCACTCTGCTTGTGTTATCTATTTTAGTTGACTTCCTGACTCAGCTAAAGCAATGTACGTGCTGGGGTTTTTTAGCTGCTAGTGCACCTGGTCTTAGATGTCATCTATTGACTGTTTACTACTGCCATAAGCATTCCTGCTCCCCCTCCCACTTTGCTGACCAAGTGGTTATTCATATGCCCTTGTTAGCTGATAGCTATTTCTAAAACTTCTTCTTTCCATTTCTGTCCACATGCTTACATTGCAGAAAACCGGTATAAAAGGGACGATGGTTTGTGAATTTAGTGTACTACCTCCTCCAGTACTTGAGAGTGTTGTGTGGACGTGGTACCACTCATGAGTGAATAATAAACGTATTATTTTATTTTGACTCCAGTGCTGTACTCTTTTTGTTTGTCTTTGGAACCCGTGGACGGGAGGGTGACCCTGCACCAGTGTACCCCTAAAAGGGTACATTTCCACAGTTGGCGCCCGGCATGTGGGGCCCCATCGGAGACGCAGCCGTCCAAAGGAGTGATCTTTACTGAGGATTGAAATATTGCTAAGGAGGTACCCTGCATGAGGAGACTCTTGTCTTTGCAGACCGAAGTGCATATTTCTGCAGTGACCATTAGGTCAACCAGAGATCGGCAGGTGGGAGTTTGAGACTTCTGTTTGGTAAGGTCGCTGAAGCGGCACTCTTGATTTGATTGGCCAAGATTTTGGTTTGGTTTGTTATTCATTTTTCACAAAAAGTGAAGACCGGTAATGTGGAGATTTTTCTCCTTTTTAGAATATTTATTTGGAGTAGTAATCCTTTACATATATTTGGAAAAACATGCCTGTTCTCAGCACACTCCGTAAGTGGTGTTGCTGTTCCGGTGGTACCAATAATAGTTTAGAGCACAGTCAGCCGGCTCCTCCGGAAGGGACCCTAATAGAGAGATGTATATCAAATATGGTATTTCTCCCATAATGTATGGTTCATTATGGAACAAATACACAAAAAAAGAGTCTGATTTACAATGGCCAGTGAATGGGTCATTTGATTCTATAAAGGTTCAATATGTAGAGCAGTGTTTATTTAAAAGGAAAAGTAGACAGGATATGTTTGATTGTGTATGTATGTGGGATAAAGAAGTGCGAGATAAAGTGAAGAGAGCGGAAGCTATCGCAGAAAAAGAGCAGCGGAAAATGATATATCAAAAAGCGTTGGAATTAAAGAATAAAGAAATAAAAGAAACAAAAGAAAAAGAAGATAGGGAACGTCGATTAGAGGTAAATGGCCAGTACCCCATTAGGCGCCCTATTTATCCCATACTTAATAAACCTCAGGATGACTGCATCCTATTAGAACACCCCTCACCCCCGTATAAATTTCCCACTCCAAGTGCCCCTGATGATGAGGCTTCTGACGAGGAGCATTCTTCTTCAGAGGGTAAAGATAAGCAAGGCGGGCGGCAGACTCGCTCTTTGACTAAGGCAGAAAAGGATACCTTAAATACCGCTGCTAGAGAGGAAGCTCATCGGAGTACCACAGCGACGATCCTCATAAATATGGTTCAACCTTGGAAAGATATAGACCAGTTATATTTTGTAGAAAAATTCTGTTGGGAGGTAATATATGGTTGACGGCATATTTCTTGCGAAACAGAACCAGCTGATCTAAACGTTAATTATAAGCGGTCAGTAGATGGGACTTACCTTTTTTCAGATATACCTGATCCGATTAGACGAATAGTTAAATTACGAGATGAAACATTGTGTTTACGAAAGGAGCAAGAATTAGCTAGAAAAAATAAAGTTGTAGAAACAGTTCAGTCTCGGGCAAAGAAAGTAGATGCTTCGGTGGATGCGAACAAACCCAGAAGTTGTGAAATTATTATGAAACTAATGCGTGAAGCTGCACCCCTGTATGTTCCTCCGAAGGGTGCAGGAACCAGTGATGATAGAACTTCGGATGATGCAAAAGGATATTTTATATATAATTGGATTTACACTCCTTGGAGTAGAGCAGATGTTATGGCTCTTAAAGCTGCTTTGCCTGACCCCCGGAAAAATCCTGCCGCCTTTTATGAGGAGGTGGAAGGAGCCATCCGCTCTTGCACTATGACCTTGCCAGATATTGATAAGTTCTTTGGGCTTATTTTGCCCCCTGATATGTGGAGAACAATTCGTAAAATAGATGACAATGTGGCATATGGTGATACCTGGAAACATTTAGAAGAAATAGATGCGGAAAGAGAGCCTGCACAGAAAGCTCAGAAGGAGATATTAGATCTTCCTAATGCTCTTGTTACTACGGTGAAGACTCTCATACCCTCTAAAAAAATAGATTGGACTACGTTAGCGTCCAGTAAACAGAAAAGGGATAAGTTCATTTCTGATTTTTTTTTCAAGATTTGAGAAGACATTCCATGATTTTAGTGGCCAGTCATTGGCAAATGATACGGGTAAGCATTTGTTTGTTGACAAATTTGTTGCTAATATGTTACCGGAAATAGCGAGTCGCTTAAAGGCTAGCAAGAGTTCTTGGACCTCATCTTCCCCAGTTTCCATTTTGACTATGGCCCAATATTATGAGCGGCAGGAATTGGAAGCGAAAGGCAGGGAGGATAAGAAGGTGAAAGATTTAAAGACAAAAGTTATGTTGGCTCAAGTATATGGTCCACCATTTAGGGGAGTTGAAAGAGGCGGACGTGCAGTGCATACATCTGGAGTGCCCCCTCTCCCTCGAGCAAATTTGTCCCCTCATCAGTGTGCTTATTGTAAAGAGATTGGGCATTGGCGTTCTGACTGCCCTCTTTTGCGAGGTCAGCAGTACCAGCGGGGAAGGGGGAAGTATGAGAGGACAGACAGGGAATTCAGGTAATAGGGGAGGTACAGGACCTCGTCCCAGGTTTGAGGCAGTTGAACAAGGACCAAATTATTCTAATACTTTTGATAGACAAAATTAATACCAAATGTCTGATTATTCTGCTGATGCCCTTGCAGATTCCGATTATGCATAGGGATGCCTAGGATGGGGTAAGGAAGCAGTTGAGGTGCCAGTAGATCAAATGGGTCCTTATGTTGATGCAAATGTCTTGGGATCTATTGATCGATTTTTGGTTGACACAGGGGCTACTCGTAGTGCTCTGTCTAAAAGATTGATTCCTAGAGCTCCCCTGTCCGGCACAATGATAACATCAATAGGGTTCGATGGAACACCTACACCTAGCCCGCTTTCACAGCCACTTGAATTTGGACTTGACAAATTCACTGCAGCATGTCCATTTTTGCTTTCTCCTAACACGCCGGACAACATTGTGGGTATCGATATTCTTAAATATTTTCGTGCTACAATACGTTGTTCCCCAGAAGGTGTGCATGTTATTTTAAATTACAACTATGCAAAGGTTGAGAGATTTTGTCTTATTAAGGAGGATGTTGCTCTGGCGTCCTTACCTAGTACTTTGTGGGCTAGATCAGATACTGATGTGGGTCAAATGGTTATTCCACCTGTACATATCCATGTAAAGCAGGGTGTTTCATTGCCTCGACTGCCCCAATACAAAATAGCCCGAGAGGGTGAAGAAGCATTAGCACACATTGTTCAGGATTTGATTAAAGTAGGGGTAGTGGATGAAGTCCCCTATAATACTTGTAATAGTCCTATCCTTCCTATCTTGAAAGAAGATACTGACACTAAAATCTACAGATTCACTATTGATTTGCGAGAGGTTAATAAAATTGTAGTGCCCCAATATCCGGTAGTTTCTGATATCACAACACTTCTCACTGTGGTCCCTCCCACTGCTACTACATTCAGTGTAATTGATCTAAAGAATGCCTTCTTCTTGATACCCATTCACCCTGAAAGCCGTTATTTGTTTGGATTCACCCTGAAAAATAGATCCTTCCGGTTCTGCAGAGCTCCACAGGGCTATACAGAGAGTCCTAGCATTTACAGTCAGGTATTAAAAAGGCAGCTTGATTCCTTTCCTGTACCAAAAGGGGTGGCCCTTATCCAGTACGTCGACGACATCTTGTTACCCCTGAGCAATGCGAAGAAGGAACATTGTCATTGTTATCATTTCTTGCCTCCCATCATCACAAAGTCTCGCGAAAGGAATTGCAATATTGTAGACAGCAGGTTACCTATTTAGGTCACTTCCTGTCTAAGGAGGGACGTGCACTCACACCAGACCGCATTCAGGCCATTTTAGATACTCCTGTGCCCCGTACTCAGAAGGATGTCCGTGCATTGAGTGGCCTCACCTCTTTTTGTAGGCAGCGGATCCCCAGTTTTTCGCACATTATTAAACATTTGTTGGCCCTTTTGACTAAAGACACTCTGATGCCCCTTCAATGGACTACTGAATGTCAGAATGCCTTTCAACAGTTACGCCAAGCTCTTTGTTCTGCACCAGTATTAGGAACTCCAGACTACACTAAGACTTTCACACTCTATGTATACGAGAGGGAAGGTTGTGCCCTCTTGGTTTTAACACAGACACACGGTGATAAACAACGTCCTTGTGCATATTTCTTAGCTGTCCTTGACCCAGTTGCTCGCGCGCTGCCTGGATGTTTCCGAGCGGTGGCAGCAACGGCTGTATCTATACATCAGAGTGAAGGAATAGTTTTGTCACACAAACTACTTGTGTTAGTACACCATTCAGTTGATGCTTTGCTAAATCAAACGAAAACACAGCATTTAACTTGTGCTCGCTTGACAGGATATGAATTGACACTTTTACCCCCTCATATCACATTGAAAAGATGTTTGACACTAAACCCTGCCACATTATTGTAATTTCCATCTATTCCGCCACAGTCACAAGAGTCACATGATTGTATATTCCTCATTGAAGGGCAAACAAAGGGTTGCGTTGACCTACAAGATACACTTCTCTCTAGTGTTGATGGGGAGTTATGGGTTGATGGCTCATGTCTAAAATTATCTGATGGCACTACATCTGCTGCCTATGCGATTATAACACTTCAGACAGTAGTTGAAACAGCTCGCATCCCACCGAAGTTGCCTCAAGCGGCCGAACTGATTGCACTGATGAGAGCATGTGAGCTTAGTACAGACTTGCATGTTAACATTTTTACTGACAGCCAGTAGGCTTTCGGGGTGGCACACAATTTTGGTCGCTTGTGGAAAGAAAGGGACTTCCTCACCTCACATGGGACACAGATAGTGCATGGAGAAATAGTGCATAATCTTCTTACTGCCTTGACCTATCCTAAGAAAGTGGCAATTGTTAAGTGTAGTGCACACAAGAAAGTGACTGATAAAATAGGAGCAGGTAATGCCTTTGCGAATCACCCAGCCCGTGAGACCGCAATGCAGTGAAGTACCACATCTGTGTATGTAGTGAAGTCACAAGCTGAACGTTGGCATGATGCCAGGCAAGAAGTGCTGGACATGCAACAAACTGCCTCTGCTGACGAACTAGACCAATGGTTTAAGGAGGGAACATTGGATGATGAGGGCTGCTGGAGGAATAAAGATCTGACCAAATGGAAGTTACCCACAGCCTACTTATATCCCTTGATTCACATGGCACATGGGACGGCACATGTTGGTTCATCCTCAATGGCAAAACAACATATGCAAGCTTGGGATCAGCCTGATATTGCCAGCACTGCTAAAAAGATAGTCCCGTCTTGTCTGATCTGTCTCCAGTATAATCCTGGAAAGGGAACGCAAACACCAATAGGAGGGTTTGCGACACCAACTGCACCTTTTGAGGTTTTGCAAATGGACTACATTCAGTTTGAGCACTGTAATAACCTAAAATATGTCCTAGTAGTAGCTTGTGCCTTCAGTAAATGGGTGGAGGCGTATGCTACGAAGGATAATACAGCCCTCACTACGGCGAAAGTACTCCTAAAGGAGTTCTTCCCTTGATTCAGCATTTGTCGGGCCCTATGGAGTGACACTGGACCTCATTTCATTGGGCAAGTTGTCGAATATGTCATGAAAGGGTTGGGGATTAAGCAGAAATTTAATGCCGCTTTTCATCCACAATCAGCAGGCTTGGTGGAGCATTACAACTCCACCCTGAAATTGAAATTGGCTAAAGCGCAGGCTTCCACGTCTTTGAAATGGCCTGATGCACTACCCTTAGCTCTGCTTTCCATCAGATCAATACCACATACATGGTCTGGCTTTACACCACATGAAATAGTTTTTGGAAGGCCTATGAATATTTGGGGGATCCCTAAGCCTCGCCCTATACCTGATGTACCCCATGTGTTGATGAGTGACTATTTGTTTCAATTACCGACAGCTTGTGTTCTATTTATCAGCAGGTATGGGAAGCTCTTCCAGACAGGTCGCAAGGTGAAGGCCATGATCTGCGGCCTGGTGACTTCGTCCTTATAAAGGTGTTTCAACGAACAATTTCCCTGGCATCTCGGTGGCACAGCCCAGAGCAGGTCCTCCTGGCTACCAGAACTGCAGTGCGAGTGACCAACCGAAAGAATTGGGTGCATGCCAACCATTGTCGAAAGGTTGCGCATGCCCTCGTGAGCCCAGCTGCGTTGACAGATAACCACGACATCCTGGTCACCAAGAGAGTACGAACTGCGTCACCTGTAGGACCTGAGGAAGTCTTCCCGGACCACACAATTCCTGGTGCATCTAGATATCTGCTTTGATCCAGGAAGAAAGACACTTCATCGCAGAAAGAGACTGTTTGAGCCACTATCCAGGGTGGTTAAAGACTGACTACAAAGGTGGGTAGCCTTTTAGTGACTATTCGTCTCAACGTTAGTGAAGAAACCAATGCCTGCCCAGGATCTTTTTTGTTTCCCAACGAGATGAACATGCCTGAAAAGGAGAAATCGAATACTGCAAAAGTCTTTAGTAAAAGTATAATGATCGTTTTGGACTAACTTTGATTACTGTCATCATTGCTGTGATGATGTGGGTTGTGGAGGAAGTAACTCCGGCTCAAAACTTACTGACTGCTACTACTCCTGTCCCCACAGAACAATATTATTTCACTCTTCCCTATCATGAAAAGAAGCACCGAATGTCCTATCTCAATACCACTTTCATGCAAATGTTGCATCATACTCATAATGCTATGAACACTACAAACGGCTGGGTATGTGGAATGATGCCAGCCCATCAGAAGAAGGGAGGAACACCTTTCATTCCCCTTCCATTCTCGCTTAATGGCTCCTGTAGAGCCTGGTTTGCACTGTTGTGGGCCTCTGAAATCAGTAATATTACTCTTGCTGATGTAGGAGGACTTAATGAGAAACTCAATAAGATTTGTTACCCCGATGAGGAAGGGGACCCACAAGCCAAAGGAACTGTATGGGAAATGGAGGAGTATCGCAAAGGAGATTCCTCCACAAGCTATGTTTTCCCCAACACTTGAACAGCCAAGGATAATGGGCCTCCTGTTATTGCTGTTACTAGAGCCTGAGCAAATCTTTGTGTGAGCAGTTTTGGCAGTATCCCAGTGGAAAAAAGTGACTGCATTACAGTATTGAACAGTACTGGAACAAACAATAGTAGTTTTCTGTCTTCACACAACACTTATTTCATTTGCGGAAGTAAAGGCTACCAACATCTACCAATTGGATGGTCCGGAAAATGCTATGTGTCCTGACTTCCTCCTGTGTTCTTAGCACCTGCATCTTATCATAAATATCAAAAACTGTTTAATGACATTTCTTTGAACCGAATCAAAAGAACTATAAATAATGATGAAGTGGATCAAACTGACACTGCATTACAGCAATATGTTGACTTTAATTTGGGACTCTTTTTCTTTGTTGGTGCCGCTCTAAATAGCAGGAAAATCAGACGCTTGACCTGTGTAGTAGAGGCTGTGACTGATCAGATAGCAATGGCTCTTGGAAATATTACAGAAGAACTCCAAATTACGAGAATTGTGACCTTGCAAAATAGAATGGTGCTAGATGTTATCCTAGCTGATAGTGGTGGAGCATGTCGCATTATCAGGAGTAGCTGCTGTGTGTGCATCCCTGACCACGTCCCTTCTGTTTATGATGCTATTTCCAAAATGCATTAAATAACCACTGAGATCCATCAAGACTCAGGAACATGGACTTGGACTGGATGGTTCTGGAATATATTTTCTGTATGGGGTCTGAAAATATTGTCGGCCTTATTCATAATTATTGCAATTCTTTTCTCTTGTTGTTTATGTATCCAGTGCGGGCCAATGCTCTGTTCCCTTTGTATTTCCACTTGTACTACTTTTTTACCATCAAAGACGAATGTCCAAAATATAAATGCCCGTTCTGATATGGAACGAGAAATCTATGAAATGATGCTAATAGATATCCATGATATTTATCGTATCCCTTTTAAAGCATAAGAAAATATCTGAGCTCATGTCAGTCAGTCAAATAGATTTATTTCGATAACAAGTATCATAAAAGCATCGTCATTCCTACAATCCAGCAATAAAAGGAACAAGTTATCATAAAAACATTGGTAAAAACTAGGTATGTACATTCCATCAGGGCATAATATGTAAGCAATTGTTCATATTTTTTTTTAAGTTCAAAAGATTTTATTAGACAAATAAAGGTGTCAATAAATAACAAAACCTAAACAGTGCATCAAGATGAGAGTCGGAATAAAACATGACTATGTAAGCAAAGCATGGCTATGTAAATACATTTAAAATCATAGGGTATCAAATAATTGAGGCTGTATAACAGAAGGCAATACTGGAAAAAATATGCAGTAGAATGGATTGTAAAAAATGCAAAGGAACAAAAAGGCCGATCAGGGAGGCTTAGAGACCTCCTGTTGAGAGGGAGGTAAATGAAATGAACGTTTAGCACAAATATCAAGGTACAAGGTCACAGGAAGCCAGAGATCATGCCGCTTCTTGGCCAAACTGAGGGGGTAAACAAAGACAGTGTCTAGTCTGTGATTGTGACATACATTGTACCACCAAGTTCTAAAAGAAATGTTATCAAAAATTTTCCAATTTACAGTAATTTGCTGGAATGCAACAGCTAACAACAAGTCAACAATTTGCATATTGAAATCAATGTCTGCCCAACAAGGAGAGAGGCTCCCTAAAAAAATATTAACAAAGGAGAAGGGGAATGTAGTATGAAATATGTCATTAATTTTGGCCCAAACTTGTTTCCAAAAATTGTGCGTAACAGTACAAGAAAAAAGCATGTGAAAGAGAGTAGCCTTAGGTGTCGAGCAAGACCAACAAAGATCAGGGACTGAGGGAAACCTCTTATTCAACTTTTGGGGTGAAAAGAGAAGTCTGTTATATATATAAAAAAAGGGTTTGTGTGAGAGAGGCAGCCCTAGATGACTTGCGGAGCTTGGTCCACAATTTATCCCAAAGAGAGGTGGGCCAAGAGATGTCTAAATCAGACTCCCATTGCTCCTCTACTATGGATTTTGGCCTAGGTGTGAGAGTCTTGTGGAGTGAGTGGTAAATTGAGGAGGCTGTGGGATGAGAGCGCAGCAAGGAATGAAGGTTCAGAGTGGAATTAGGAGGGTCAGGTTGGATGGGAGAGTTAGGAAATTGGGTATAAGTGGACATAACTGCATTCTTAAGCGAGAGATATTTACGAGCAAAGGAATGAGGGAGATTGAAATTTTGACGGAGGACGGAGAAAGGCAAGAAATCGGAACCAGAAAAGACATGGGACACCCAGATCAAACCCCTTTGTCTCCAGGATTTCCAATAGAAGGGCTTGTGGTTAATGAGGATACTCTTATTATACCAAATGGTGGTACTGAGAAATTCGGCTATAGAAGAAGGAGGGTCAGGGGAAGTGGAAAGAAGAAGCTTGGTAGTGAACTTATGAATGGGAGTGAAGGAGAGCTGGGGCTTACGGGAGAAGGAAAGATATTCAGCGAAAGTAAAAGGGAATAAGAAGAGACGTTCAATGACAAGCCGTAAGGGGGAAGGCTCAACAGGGTCCCGCAACCAGAGGGAAGCTTGCCGCAAAAGGAATGCTTTATGATAGGCGGGGAAGTCTGGAAAGTTGACCCCACCCTCCGATTTGGGAAGTCTTAATCTGGACAAGGACATACGTGCTTTTTTGCCAGACCAGAGGAATGAAGAGAGAATAGTATTGATTTTCCTAAAAAATTTAGTAGGAATAGGAACTGGAATGTTGGAAATGGTGTAAAGAACTATTGGAGAAAGCATCACTTTAATCATGTCGAGGCGACCCCACCAAGAAAGATAAAGCGGGTGCCATCTGGAAGTGAGGTCGGACAATTTCTGGATACACTTATTAAGGCATAAGGATACAGTATTGGGAAGGGAGGGAGCAATGTGCAAACCTAGGTATTTGATATGTGAGGGACTCCAGGTAAAATTGGACGCAGCAAAATCAGGTTTGAAGGTAAATTTTGTAAGGGGTAAAATTTCACATTTGTCGTTGTTCAACTTATAACCGGAAATTTGGGAGTATTCATGGACCTCAGTTAGAAAGGCGGGGATAGAAACAGCGGGGTTGGACATAAAGAGTAGGATATCGTCTGCATAAGCAGCAAGTTTAACGGTTGTCTGGGAGATTTGAAAACCATGCAAATTAGGATTGTGACGGAGTTTTGAGAGAAAGGGTTCTAAGGCCAGATTAAAAAGGAAGGGGGAGAGGGGAAAACCCTGACGAACTCCTCTACCTAAATTGAAGAAAGAAGAGACTAGGCCATTGGCACAAACCGCCGCTCTGGGGCTAGAATACAGGAAGGAAACAAAGGAGATGAAATTAGGGCCAGATCCAAACCATTTAAGAGCAGAAAAAAGGAAAGTCCACTCTACCCTGTCAAACGCTTTTTCTGCGTCTAAAGCAATTGCCGCTAGTGGATCTTGGGACCGTGAAGATTTGGATAGGACGTTGAACAAAAGTCTAGTATTATCTGTGATGAAGCGGCCCTTAACAAAACCAGATTGTTCCGGGCCCAACAAATCAGGAAGGAAGGGGTCTAACCTTATGGCGAGGGATTTAGCATATATCTTGTAATCAATGTTAACCAAGGAAATTGGTCTATAGTTCTTACAGTGCTGGGTGTCTTTCCCTTCCTTGGGTATAATACATATATGGGCGTCTGAAAATGTGCCAGAGGAAGTGCCACTAAGTATGAAAGAATCAATAAGGGAGTGCAGTCTGGGTAGTAGTAATTTGGAGAAGTGCAGGTAGAATTCAACTGTAAATCCGTCCGGACCCGGGGCTTTGTCCTTCTTGAGTGCCTGAAGTGCAGTGTGTAGTTCGCAACTAGAAATGGGCAATTCAAGAGTAGATAAATCAACAGGGAAATTGGGAGGTGCCTGAATGCTGGAAAAGAAAGTAGCGAGAGAGTGGGCAGTAGGGTGGGTTTCAGAAGAGTAAAGTGTGGAATAAAAACGGGAAAATTCCTCTAAAATATCACCATCTGTGTGTTTTAAAACAGAGTTAGCATCATAAACAGAATCAATGTTTAATTTGTTTTGCTTGATTTTTAAATAGTTGGCTAAAACCTTCCCCGCTTTGTTCTTGCCCCCGTAAAATTTTGAGCTAGATTTCAACAAATATAATGAGGCGTCTTCAGTGGACTATTTATTAAATTGCATCTTAGCTTCAATAAGAGCAGTCAAACTTTCCTGAGAGTGGGAAGTGTAAAAAGAATGCTCCAGTTTTTTAATCGTGAGGAGAAGATCCCTAGTACGTTTACGAGCAGTCTTACGTTTCCTAGCCACATGACCAATGATGAACCCCCTGGCAGCAGCCTTATAAGCGTCCCAAATAGCGTGCTTGGGCAAAGTGGGTGTGTCATTAATGGCAAAAAATTCTGTGGTAAATTCAACAAAGGAGGTGGTGAATTTGGGATCAAGAAGTAAAGTATTGTTAAAGCGCCACCGTTTTGGCCCAGTGGACTTGGGTAAAACATCAATATTAACCAAAACAGGGGCGTGATCAGAGAGCAGGATGGGGCCAATATCGGCATGGGTGAGGGACTGAGAAATATGGTGGGAAAGAAAGATGTAATCAATGCGTGATTGTGACTGGTGGGAGGGGGAGTAAAAAGTGAACTCTTTAGTAGTAGGGTTACAGAGACGCCAAGCATCAATGAGTTTGTGTTGGGATATTGCCTGAGCAAAGAGCTTATGAGACTTATTAGGGATATAAGAAGCTTTGGAATGTCTGTCTAAAAAGGGATCAAGGGGTAGATTACAATCTCCTGCCATAATAAAATTATCATCAATGTATTCAGTAATACGGGAGGCCATTACGCGCCAGAAGGCAGGGTCACCACCAGTAGGTGCATAGATATTGAGAAGGGAAATGGGAATACCCTTCAAGGAAAGTCTAACATACAACCATCTACCCCCGGGGTCTGACTCAGAAGTCAAAAGCAAATGGGGGAGAGATTTGCGGACTAACACAACTACACCATTTCTTATACCATCACCAGGGGCAGAAAACACATTGCCTACCCAACCCCTCTTGAGCTTAGCAGCTTCTATATCAGACAAATGGGTTTCTTGCAAAAAGGCAATGTCGACATTCAACTTGGCTAGGTAAGAGAGAATCTTTTGCCTCTTAATGGGAGAATGAAGACCTTTAACGTTCCAGGAAACAATATGTGCTGACATTAAGGATGGTTAGAAGAGTAGTGCAAAGAAGAAGTAAAACATCGAGAGAGAGCCTCAAGGAAAGCAAGAACGTAAGAACAAGAAAGAAAGAAATGAGAATAGAGAAGAGATAAAACGGACACAAGAAAAAGGAGTGAAAGAAGACTGAGAGATGTCTTAAAGATAGAAAAGAGCCAAAGTGTTATTGAGGTCAGTATGAAAATACAGTGAAGTCTAGAGAAATTGGTGAGTAAGGTCCAATGAGAGAGAAAAAAGAGCATGCGTAAAAAGACAGACGAGCAAGCAAGACAAGAGAGGAGAAGACCAAAAGGAGAGGGACGTAAATATAAGTTAAAAGAGAAGTGGAATAACAGGAAGAAAAAATATATGAGAAGGACGAAGCATGACCAAGGGAAACAATAAGCAATGAGAGGAGAAGAGGAGAGAAAAAGGAAAGAAGAAAAAGGCAGCAGAAAATGTAATGAAACCAATAAACCTGAAAATATGAAAGGAGAAGACAAAATAAGGAAATGCAAAACAAGAACAAACATGTCAAAAAAGGGATAAGGAATACTTACAGAGGGTAACTTAGGGAAGGTACAGTCAGGAGCAATGACACGCAAGGACGAACACGGAGGCGAGGGAAGGGAGGTAGGGCCAACTGGAGAAGGCAGGACACTCAGGTTCAATGAGACGTCCAACCAGAGAAACAAGGCGGGACACAAAGTATTGATCTGTGAGGGAAGCAAAGTAACGAGGTTAGGTGATGACAAACGACAAAGGCACAAAACAAGCAATGAATAGGATAAACCAGGGAACCAAAACATCAATAACAAAGGCTACAATGAAAAGCAAAAACCCATCGGGAAAACATGAAAATTTAAGAACAATTGAACTAGAAAATTCAACAGGCAAAAGAAATTGGAGTATCATAATGCAGCTTCAGAAGAAGTCACGGTGGGAGAGAAGAGGAAGGGCCAGAAAGCTCCATATCAGCCTGGCCACAGGAATTCAGGAAACTCTGAAGTCGCGTAGGCTCCTCATATGTCGTAGTCTTATTATTGTAGGTGACTTTAAATAGACAAGGGTGAAAGAGTCCGTATCTGGCACCAATGGAGCGAAGGTCAGGTCTCATGTCCAAGAAGGCCTTACGGCGGTTTGCAGTGGATCTGGCATAATCCTGTGCGAAGAACAAAGTGGAACCCGACCAGGTAAGACGAGGAGAGGCTCTAGCCGCTGAGAGAACTTTCAGCAGGTCTGTATATTCTAGAAAGTACATTATTACACCTCTAGGCTTCGCTGGCGTGGATAGAGAGGAGGAAGCTCGTCCAAGCCTGTGGGCACGTTGGATATTTAGTGGAGTATCCGCAGGCAAGTGTAAGAGCTTGGGAAGAAAAGACTTGAAGAAATTGATGGGGTCACTCCCCTCACAACCTTCCACCAGGCCGTAAAGGCGAAGATTATTGCGCCTATTTCGGTTTTTAAGATCCTCCACCTGCTTCTGGAGAGAGGAAATCTGTGCATGCATGTGGGTGACCTTGGCTGCAGAGTCCTGAAGAGAGGAAACATCTTGCTCCACCGATGACACTCTTTCATCTATCGAGGCCCAATTATCTGTGAGAATTTGCAACTTGGCATTGGTTTCTATCGTGAAGGGCCGCAAGGCTCGTATCTCTTCAAGAAGTAGCTCCATCGAAACGGTCGGAGAGGACTTAGGAGGTGAAGGTGGATCTTTTTTTAACCTCTTAGGAGTCAATTTAACTGAAGACTGTGCAGAAGCTTCCATGTTCGGCGTCGACTCACTGATAGGGAGAGGTTGAGAGGCTTCTAAATGAGCCAATTCCGTGAAAAGTTTAGAATTTTTAATATAATTGCGTTTGTGGACCTTGCTTAAACAGTCAGCCATCAACACGCCTGTAGAATGCAGCTTACTGAGAACACACTGCCAAACTGGAGACGGAAACAGGCAATTTACGGGCTCCAGAGAGCATGGAAGGTAGAAGAGGAGCAATTAAATATAATTGACAGGAGAGTACGCTTGGGGAAATACGCTCATCCAGAAAACAAGAACCACGAAAGCCAAAGAGCCAGGAGAGGCATAGTGAAGTCTCAAAATGGCCGCCAAGTTTGAGGAGAACAGAGAATGTCGTTTAAACCCATAAGAAGTGCCAGAATAGTTGTTGAAAAGTCACCTGAAAATGCATGTCTATTCCATCTGTGCCAGTAGGGGTGCTGTAGACATCACAGAAACACCGAATCAGCCGGGAGTCCAATGCGCGATGAACGCGCTGCTGAGGTGACAGCGGGGAAAGACAGACAAGATGGCGGTCGCGGCTGATGCAGAGCCGCGACCGGGAGTTAGAAATGCGGCAGGATTGAAAATACGTCTGCCGTAGCGCCTGAAATGGGTTCAGGAGACACCTGGCATCTTCACCCAGCAAAGGCTTCCCTCCGTTGTTCGAAACAAGAACGCGAGCCGCCGGTGAGCTCTGGTGTAGACGGAGCTCCTACACCGACGCCGCCATCCTCGCTGGGCGCCTAGCCACGCCCCCCAGCAATTGTTCATTTTGTTAGCAGTTATTAACAATAACACGCTAATCCCAAAATCAAGATGGAGAATTCATTTGTGCATTCAATAAATAGTAAAAAGTAATTAGTGAATAAAACTAATCAAATGAAATAAAAAGAATTACATCTTTTTGGGCTATTTGAGGACATTTGAAAAATATAAAAAAGAGATCGCAATATAGTATCAGACCTCCCTGCGTAGGAATTTGGACCTGACAAGCCAAATACAACCAAGGTACTTTGCCACACCACAGACAAAAAGGGATCTTGGGTCTGATTTCAGAATCCGCAGAGCAACACAGTGATCCGGGGTACCCAGCTGTCTACAGATCGGTTTTAGCCATCTGGATCTGGCCCGGGTGTATACTGGGCATGCAAACATTATGTGGGCCACACTCTCTTTTGGTGCCTCACAACAGGGGCAACCCGCAATTGTCGGATGAGGGGGACTTCATTTTGCAGTTAGCTCGCGAACCAAAAGAAGGGAGCCTACCCTGAACTGTATGTAGAGTGCCCTATCTCTTGGACTCTATAAATAAATATTTAGATACAATCTAAATATGGTTCCAGAAGTATGTGCTGCTTAAACTGATCAAAATCTTCTGTCATCCTTCCTGCTCTGGGATTACTAAGTTCCTGGGTGTCGACCCAGGCCCAGTATGCTTTTTGAAATCATCTTTACTGGGTGGAGACTGGCCTTCCCAAGAGTCTTTAAGGCCTAGGGTAGCTGACCCTGTGGTTGCCATCTAGATTAATTGCCTCTTTAAATGCGGCGGCATATTTGGTGAGTTCGGCAGTTCGCAGCAAGCAACCCCAGTAAAACTGAGGTCTTGATCTGGCAATGTCTCTGTAAGAGCGTCTTCCCATATCACTCATCAGGGGCTTGAGTGAGACATTTCGGGAAAGGTTCATTAACTCTCTCAGGAACTTGTGTTCAGATCTGCAGATCTCTTCCACATTATCGAAACCCCACAGTTCGGCACCATAAAGGGCCGAACTGACTGCCTTTGCAGCATAGATCATGAGCGCTGGGGCAAAAGGTCTGCTCTGTGAGGAGCGATGTTCTCTGTTTATTGCCCCTGCCACACGTTTGTGGTTCAAGAGCATCTTGTTGATGTGGGGTTTCCAGTGCATTGTTTCGGAGAGTCGAATACCCAGGTAATCGAACGTGCTATCTTTCTCCAAACGCTTTTCACCCAGGGTAAAAATATGCCTAAAAGGCTTATAGGGGTTGAATGTCATCAATTTAGTCTTAGTAGTACTGATAATCAGCCCCCTGGAGGTGCAGAAGAGCTGAAACCTATCCAGGAGTCTCTGTTACCCTACTGGGGTCTTGGAGATCAACAGCGTATCGTTTGCGAGCAGGAGGGTGGGTACTGTATATCCTGCCAAGGCCGGGGCATCAGCTGGGAATTTCCTGAAGGAAACTAACCACCCCGTTCACGTATAAGGAGAACAGGGTGGGCGCCATAACATAGCCATGGCATACTCCCCTGTCCACTGGAATCCAATCGGATTTTGCTCTTGTGACCCCCATCTCACCTGTGCATAATTACCCTCATGCAATCGAACCAGCAAGTTAAGAATAAACGGAGAAATGCCCATCTTACCCAGGACTTTCCACAACTGATCTCGGGGGACCAGGTCGAAGGCAGTCTTCAGGTCGATAAAAGCGAGGTAAAGACTGCCTCTACCTATCACGACTACCTTCCAATAAAGGAGAAGCAGCTTGAACGCCTGGTCAACTGTCCCAGTTCTGGTCCTGAAACCCGCCTGATATTCGGAGGGGACTTCTCGTCCTCGGCCCAAAGTTGAATTCTCTGCAGCAACACCCTGCCAACTTCTTTTTGGATAGCGTCAATCAAACTGATAGGTCGGTAGTTGGCAGGGTCCTCCCTAGCTCCCTTTTTAAAAATAGGCACCATCTCGGCACCTTTCAACGATTCAGGTATGGGGCATCCGTTAGAAATGGAATTGATTAGGAGCGTGATGTATCTTGCCCAATTACTAGGGTCCGCAAGAAGTAAATCCCCTGGAAGACTATCTGGTCCAGGAGCTTTTGACGGTACTATTCTTTTAATTGCCGCTTCTACTTCATTTAGCTTAAAATAATCGCAAATGTTTGGAGTGAGTCGGGGGATTGGCTGGTCATAAGGCCCTTCTTGACAGATTGTGTCTGTCCCCGTATAAAGTTTCCTGAAGTGATCAAACCAGTCTTGGCTCGAAATATGATTAGAGATTAGATCAGGGTCTTTTCTGTTAGCCCCTCTGACAAGATTCCAGAACAAATTAGCATCCTTAGCTAAGCTAGCGTCCTTCAGATCCTGCCAGTAGGATTCTTCCCACTGTAGTTTTGCACAATGCAACACTGCTTTGTACTCCTTCCTAGCAGATTGGACACAAGGACAATTTTTACTTTTGATAGCAAGGGCTACAGACATTGGAGAACCATGTCTACCCACTTTTGGGCGCACGTTGTAGGAGTTAGAACTAGTATCTGCTCTACAGTTCTCACGTAAATGCCCAAAGCCTTCTCCGAGGCGTCAGGATTACAAGATGCCTCCTGTAAATCGGCTATATTTTCTACCAGGACTCGATTGATTCCAGACATTTTTAGTTCATTAGCAGCAACTTTAGGCCATTTGAGATATCTTCTGCAGTTAGAAGGGGCCACTTCCTTAGTCGACATGATGGTGATTGCACCAAGGGCAGGGCAAGAGGAAGACCAGAGGGCCTTCATAGTCAGACAAAGTGGGTTATGGTCACTGTCGATAGTAGGGACTATTTCCATGTCAATCGTGCTTCTCCACAGTCTTGCATCTATTAAGATGTGGTCAATGCGAGAAGGGCAACCGACCCTATTATATGTACAAGCCCCTACAGCATCCGACAGTGTTCTGCCATTTGCAGCCCTCAACCCAAATTCCAAAGCAAGAGCGTCTTCAGGTATGGGGGCATCAGTTCCTGCTATCTCGGGGGGACTCTCGATAAAGCTTGGGGCTAGGCGTTAAGATGCTGGCTCCCCAAAGCAGTCAGGCGTATCTGCCAATGCTGAAAATCGATTGGAACAAATGATAACAGGAGGCTCTGAGTGACTTGCAGCTTCATGTGTCACTGGATTAGTGTGCTGGAGTGAAGTAACTTCCCGTTGCCCTATCACCAATTGATTGTCCTCGCTGCTACGTGAGGCATAATTGCAGGGGGTTTCTGGAACATTGAGGGTATTGTAGCAGGGCGCAGTTGACTGCAACTCTTCTCAAGGGGAGATTTGGTGACACCAGTAGGCGCTGGCGACTCAGCTACTAGTATCCCTTCACATTCTGTGATTAATGTCTCAATTCTATCAATCACACAATTGTTAACAGTGTTCTTAGTTGTTTTCCTAGCCTTTTTCCCCTTACCCGCCCCGCCAGATGCTCCGTTTGCCCCCCCCCCCACTCCTTCCATATTTTTCCTTTTTGCCATGGTTACACCGTCAGTGGTTTGGTTAAACACAATAATACCTCCAAGTCTTATCGGGACAAAAGTCAAAGGCAGTGATACAACACAGACTTCCCCCAAGTAACATGTTTTTTAACGTCTTAAAATAACCGGTTATTCTCCAAGTAAGGGTAGGTACGGGTACGTTATCGCAAGTCAGCACAGTACCTGGTTCATTAATAAGTGGCTCTTCTTGGATTGAATAAGAGGCAAAAGAGGGGTGGCCCTGCCCTGCCTCTTCCTGGTGATGACGGGCAAGGACGGGCCCGCCCGTTGCCCGGGCGCAGCCCGCGTTCGGCCCGCGCCACAGGGGGAGAGGCAGCGCTATAAGCGCGATGACCAGTGCCTCCCCCTCACTCGAGGCACCTGTGGCGGGAGCAGGGGATGCTGGAACTGGTAGTCCCGTGGAGCAGTGTCAGGCACCTTGTTAGACTTGCGGCGCTGAAGTGGAGGAACCCTGGGACTCCTGTTCCACCAGGGCTCAGCAAGATAAAAGCAGTGTCCCCAGCAGCAGAAGAACAGCCTCCCACGCCGCGGGGGACAGGCAGCGCTATAAGCATGATGACCAGCACCTTCCCCTCACTCACGGCACATGTGGCGGGAGCAGGGGATGCTGGGACTGGTAGTCCTTTGGAGCAGTGTCAGGCACCTTGTTAGACTTGCGGCGCTGAAATGGAGGAACCCTGGGACTCCTGTCCCACCAGGGCTCAGCAAGATGAAAGCGGTGTCCCCAGCAGCAGAAAAACAGTCTCCATATGCTAAAAGAGTCGTCTGTGGAAACGTGTAATAATTTGCGTTACCATAAGCGACAGCCATTTTTGCTTTGGTGTCTATTTCGTTTCCTTCGTAATTCTTCCGTCCCCTGCTGTTTGTATTTTCACTCTGCTTGTGTTATCTATTTTAGTTGGCTTCCTGACTCAGCTAAAGCAATGTACATGTTGGGGGTTTTTAGCTGCTAGTGCACCTGGTCTTAGATGTCATCTGTTGACTGTTTACTGCTGCCATAAGCACTCCTGATCCTCGTCCCACTTTGCTGACCAAGTGGTTATTCATCTGCCCTTGTTAGCTGATAGCTATTTCTAAAACGTGTTCTTTCCATTTCTGTCCACATGCTTACATTGCAGCAAAAAAAAATTTAAAAGGGATGATGGTTTGTGAATTCAGTGTACTACCTCCTGCAGCACTTGAGAGTGTTGTGTGGACGTGGTCCCACTCATAAGTGATTCATAAACTTATTATTTTATTTCAACTCCAGTGCCGATCTCTTTTTGTTAGTCTTTGGAACCCGTGGACGAGTGGGTGACCCTGCACCAGTGTACCCCTAAAAAGGTACATTTCCACACTATAAATGGTGTAGCAGTCTCTTCAAAGTTCAGAAGCATGTTTCTTTAACGTGAAGAAGCATTTTATCAAATTGCTGCGAGTGACATTTCTTTTAGAAGAGGTAGTTTTTAAAAATGATCTGAGAAAACGTCACGTTCCCCCTTCCTTCTGCACCTGCATGCAGATACCATTAGTAAAACAAGAGGCAAGTCAGTTATTTGTTCCCTCTATATGACCTAGGTAATTATACAATGAAAACAGTACAGTCCATTCAATCAAACTCAAGAGGGGGTTGTGCGGCACACTACTTCAACTCCTGTGTGGCAAGGTGCTTTAATATGGATTAATGAAAAAAGGAAGAAAATGAAATAAAAAAATTGTAGTATCACACAATTGGGTATAGCAGGGAAGCAAGGACCGATTCCAATTTCACATTGTGCGATTTAGCCACTATGTGGATATTGCTTTCTATCCCTCCTCAGATGTCACTGCTGTGTTTTCAATTATTGGCACATGACATTATAGAGCGGGTGTTGGGATGAAGCCACTTGGAGATTTGGCTCATTTGAAGTTCAAGCTGAGCTCGAGGCCGGCATCTCACTACAAACTTCAGTGGCTCGTTTAACTCTAGGGCTGATGTGGTTTGCATAGCAACCTTTACGCCCCATCACTTTCTAAAGCCACCAACTACCACTGGTCACTAACATTAATGTATGAACACATACAAATATGGGGTAGGCAGCACTACACATTTTCTCATTCCTGAATCTCTTTAAAAAGTCAAGCTACAATAATACAGAGATTTGTCAGTGTTAGATGATATGATAATCATGTAGTCCGATTTATGTCTCTGAGCACTCTTATTAGGTGCAGTCTCTGCCTCTTTCTATCCTTCTAAACTTGCTTCATTTTCATCTTCAACTCCTCTCACTATTGCCCACAAACCACCTTTCAATGCAGATGTTAAGTATAACGAGATGGAACATCAAGGAAGACACGTAGACAACAGAACATTCAGAGTCATGGCAAGGCTGGGAATCTGGAGTCTCTTCTGAAAACCTTTTCTAACTCTCCTCCAAGTCAAAGGTTACTGGTTCAATCATACAGTGGCAACGAAGGAGAAATTAATAACTCTACGCCTGTCTTTGAATGTCTACCCAATTCATGGTGCAGCAGGATAGTATTCCAAGGCATGGCATGAGTAAGCCCTATATTGTAGAATGAAGCACATACATTATATTATTACTTCTATTATTTTACTTCCTGTTAGAAAATGGCCCTCTCTGAAGGGTCACCACAAACGTATTGCCTTCCTCCACCCTATTTATGTTGGCTTTAGGACTCTGAGTACCTTACCACTGCTGACCAGTACTAAAGTGCATGTGCTCTCTCCCCTAAACATGGTTATATTGGATTGTCCACGCTTGGCATATGTAATTTACCTATAGGGCCCTAGTAAAGTGCACTACATGTGCCCAGGGCCTCTAAATTAAACACTTCTAATGGGACTGTAGTCTATTTACAAAAGTCTTCCCAGAGGAATAAATTCTACAACGTTCCTCTGGGAACATTTTTGTGAATAGATGATAGTACCCAGTTCCTTTGGGAAGATTGGGTTGCCCTGTTGTAAAATAATACTAATGGCCCTACAGCACTGATTGTGCCTCCCAAATAAGCAGCCCTTTAAACATGTCTTAGGCCTGCCACTGCAGAGCTTGTGTGTGCAGCTTGCACTGCCATGTTGCCTTGGCATTTAAAGCCCCTTGCCAAGCCTTAAACTCACCTTTTATTATATGTGTCACCCCTATGGTAGGTCTTCAGTAGCCAATAGGGCAGGGTGTTTTGTAATTAAATGTAGGACCTTTAAGTTTTACATTCCCTGGTAGTGAAAAACACCCAAATTTGTTTTCCAATATTATGAGGCCCACCGCTCCTATACGTTAACATTGGGGATTCCTTGTTACATCTAATAAGCTGTAATTCCCAGTCAGAAGGAGGTGGAGCTGTCATGTTTAGTACCCATGGAATTGTAATGATAAATCCTCTTACTGGTTAAGTCGAATATATTGTTAAAATTTTAAAAAGATCACTTTTTGAAAGATTGCATTTTTCTGCTCTGAGTCCTGTGTGCCTGCAGCCTGTCTCTAGTAAGTCTGGGGTGAGTGACAGCTGGGTCTTGTGCATTCCCTCTAGATAAAAACACACAAAGGGAGCTTAGGTGTAACGTAGTAGCCATCAAATTCTTGATGGGCCATCCTAGGCATGATTAGAGGGATGAGCTGACACTCCTGAATAGGCTGTGTCCTGTCCCCACACAAAGGACTGCTTACCCCCCTTCAGTGAGTCTGGAGCCAGAGTTGTGACAGAGGACCTCTTTGCACTTCAGATCCCCTCTTTGAAGTCACCTCCACCTCAAAGGCAAAACAGGATATAAGTACTGGGTCTCTGACCCCACCAAATCAGACATTACTGGAGAGGTGAAGAACTTAGCCAGGAGGAAGGATTGCTGTGCTGCTACAAGGACTGCCACTCTGTTGGGCCAATTCTCTGGAAGAACTGCTTTTGTGCTGTGCTGCCCTGCTGTCTGCTTCCCTCTGCCCTGCTGGGGAAGGCCTGGACCCATCTCACTTGAATCCAGAGTGACTCTAAGGGTATGCTGGCTTGCCCCTTGTTCTATGTCTCAAGGGCATTAAAGACTTTTCAGCAGCCTGCAACAGCAACTGAACTGTACTTGCTGCAAGTCTTTCCCTGCCAAGTGGTGCCAATCCAGTCCTGGCCCTTAGGAAGTGGGTATGAAGTGCTGCAACTACTAAAATCCATGATGTTGCACTGATCGGAACTGGCGCATCTCCCTTAACACCGATGCATTTCCATAACTGCATGAACCGTTTACCTCGCATCGCCACCTGCGCAGTGCATCGTCTCCAGTTTCCGACACATCTCAGACATTGTGTGGCTCAGCACCGAAGCATCACCTTTAATTCAGCGGTTCAATGGTGACACATCGCCTCTTTCCTTCTCGCATCTTGACTCTGTTGATGACACATCCTAGGTACTCTTCAGTGGGCCAAGGCTGGTCTCTATATCTGACTCCCGCTTCATCGCAGTCGGCCTGAACTTTTGGATTTAAACCACTCTAGCGCTATCAGATATCACCGGTTTGCACTTCAAGGTTTTAAGCACTACATTTTCATTTATTCTTTGAAAACTCAGACCTCCAGTTATACTTATTGGATCTTTGTTGTTTTGGTATTGTTTTGTTAATAAAAAAACGGCTATTTTACAAAACTGGTTTAAAGTTTGTTTGCTGGTGTTTTCACGCTGTTACTGTTTAAAGTGTTGCAAAAATACTTTACATATTGACTCTTAGGTTAATCCTGCCTACTCTGTGCTTAGCTACTAGAGGGTGAGCACAGGTTAATTTATGGTGTGTATGTGACTTAACCCCGAATAGGATTGTGGTTCCTGCTTGGACAGGGTGCATACCTCTGCCAACCAGAAACCCGGATTTCTAACACTTCCACATTTTCACTTGTCTTTTTTATTCTTCCCAATGTGGATAATTTAATTTATAATGTGGTGTTTTCCCTGCACATGCCTTCTCCTATTTACTTTTTTTTTTTTTTTTTGCAGTTTTGCCTTCTTCTAACTTCTATTTACCTCATTTTCCCATCTCCTTCTCCCTATTTCTCTCTTCTGGTTTCCCTTTTTTGCTTAATCTTTTACCTCCCCTTTTCCCTCTTTCCTCCACTCCACCTTTTCCTGTTTTCCTCGAACTTGCCTCTCTATGTACCCTATTTTTAGAATTATTATTTTTTAGGTCTCACCTACTGACAGGTTTAGCTGTCTGTTGTTGTCAAAGACCTCTTATTTCTAATACATTAAAAATTGGGCCCACCCTTGTTGTTGATTGTAATGCTTACTTGTTTTCGTTCTTCCTAATTTGATGGCTTTCTTCTCCAATCAACATTATATCAGTATTGTGGCAATACTAAACTGCAGTCAATATTGGCTGTTAATCTTCAGCATGGCTCACCATTCATGAATAGAATGTGTAAGTTTCCATACTGTGAGATAGTGCCTTTTGCCGATTGGTGTGGCCGAGAGACCAGAAAAGCTTTGTTGCTCAGGGTTACTCGGGGTAGAATGCTGTAGTAAATAGATGCTGTTTTCCTCACCAGTGATTGTATTACCAAATTTCCAACATATTATCTTCTTGCATTGTCTCACTCCTGGCATTTAGTAAATGAGAACATAATGGAAAAGTAAGCGATGGTACATTTAAAATGAATTATTAAATGTAACGGTGGCTCACATCACAGACAATCGAAGCTGATAATGTGATAGCCTGACTTTCACCAAAGAAGGGATTATGTCAGATAGCGATGATTTAGAAACATGGCGCGTGTCCACTTTTCACAGTCATCCATTTTAAATGAATGCATCTTCCTTTGAAGCTGCCCTACTCTCGTCCTCTTGCCAGTTCTATCTCTCGATGTTTTACTGTATTCGTTGCCCGCTTAAATCATGGACTGGATAGAAGTCACTGACCATGTCATTTTGTGTATATCGCACTTTAAGCTGCCATCTTGCAAACTTGATAGGCCTCCTGCTTACTTCAGGTGTTGAACTACTTCCTGTCTGCGGTGCAGTTTTGACTTTTTACTAGGTGTCGGCAGAGGTCGGGCATTTGAACATTTACTTATGTGTGCATTTCAAGCAGAAGGAGGTTTCTAGTTTTATGGTAACTATGTAATATGCGTCTCTACTCTTCACTGTTGGCTTTGTGATTTTTTTATTTCATACTTAATATTATGCATTTCTGGTTTATGGCTTTCCTGTGTTAATGAAGCTGTGCATCCAGGTTTTAAAATAAGGTCATTGTTCGCGAAATCTAAGTTACACCCCCAGAGATGAGGATCATGGCATGTAAAGTAGTTTTTGGGCATTTATTTTGTAGCACAGGATGTCAGTGTTACAAGACATTTCTCTCCTCTTTATTTCGAGCAAAAAACTCTGCTCTGCTACTGTATGGTATTGTCCTGGACTGTAAACGAGATCATGGTGCGAAATCCATATTATGCATTTGGCCTGTTTCTGTGATCATTAGCCTCTGCAGTCTGAATATTTAGGTCTCAATATGGTCCTTGCAGGCAGCAGCAAGGAGACTCCTCTGTCTACCAGGAGCTCACATTTGCAGTCACTCAGTTGCATCGTGGGTTGTCTGTCCACCTGTGCTGTGAAGGCATCATGGCCTGAGTTGAGTAGCCCTTCACCCAAGATGGGTAACTGAGCCCAGGTCTCGGACTTCGTTTACAGGCAAAAATGGGGGAATCCAGTGGGGCCCGGGAACTAAAAGTGTATGTTTTTGCCAGACATCTGTAAGAATCACTTTGAAGAACACGGAGTGGACTTGCTTGTCAATATTGTTGGTGATGATGTTCAGGGCTTCATCACTTTTTGCTAGGGCGATATCATGATGTACAAAGATCAGGTTTCCATGAGTGGTACACATTCACTATCACTCCCAGAAATGCAGGAGAATTGAGTAATGGCTACATCAGCATCCTGAGACAAACGGTGATATACTGTGATTTGCCTGAGTTTAACAAAGCTAAGATGACTGGTTGTCTGTCACTGAAGGATGTTGCCCCACATCTTTCTACCAGAAACTATTGACAAAACCATTGATATCACGTAATACACCAGGCCCGATGTGCGCGCAATGGAGATGCACGATAGGAGTGCTAAAAAGTGCAAATGGGACATCCTGATGGCTGGATGGATGAAAAAAGAGAAAATATGAAATCAGACCAAGTAAGGGAATTAAAAGGCATGGTATTACTGTGTTTTGCTGTTTCCTCAACAGTGGCCCATGACCAGCCACATGCCAGAATTGTCACAATTCCCCGACTGATTCCACGCGGGAGCGTGCATCCATTGAAACCCTTTCTAATTTGTATGGGAGCTCTTGAAGGTTATGATCATTTGAACAGCCTCCACAGCAACTACGACACATCTTCAGAAACTCTATAGACCATATTCAAGCTATAGTTGCCCATACTTAAGAATCTATTATTTGTAACCTTGAATGGGACCGTTACCACATATACTGGCCCTAAGAACCATATCAAAAGCAACAAGTTCAAACATATAGAAGATACACTGCGTGGCCATTTGAAATTGATATAGAGACCTTTCTGGAAGTCATGGGATAATTACTCGACCCGAATATATAGTGCAGAGCACGTCACCAATAATAGGTTTTTATTGGTTGTTTTTACAAGCCTTTTTAAACAACTTAAGAGAGATTATCGTTTGGTCTTGAAAAAGATGGAAATAGCTTATATCCATCGAAATGCGTCCCGACTGCGGCGGGTTGTCAGTATGTCGTGATGGCAGCAGGGACGGCCAAAGCCATAACCTGCTTATACCGCAGACTATCGACGGAGGGTTTGCAACCACTGGCCGCCCTGCGAGAAAAATGGGAAAGGGACCTCGGGAAAGCGATACCGGAAACCACATGGTCTACGCTAGTGCGGAGGGCCTGGAAGGGGACTCGGAACGCACGATTCCAGCTCGTTCAGTTCTTCACATTACACAGGGCGTATATGACGCCGGCCACGATCCTGCAATACTTTGGTGGAGCGCAATCTCTCTGCCCTCGATGTGGGGGAGAGGGGGTAGATTTTCGCCACATGTTTTGGGCCTGTCCGCAGCTAGGCGATTATTGGGCTGAGGTAGTAGATTGTCTGAACCAGGTGACGGACCGCTCCCTCACTCCGGAGATGGGGACATGCTTGTTACTATGGTTTCACCACACCCGCCGCACGAAGGTTACTAGTAGGTTCTATGATCTGGGGCTGATATTGGCTAAGAGAGAATTGACCCTGCACTGGAAATCCAGGGGGGGGGCCCAGCTATATGCGGTGGAGGGCAGCCTTAGCGAGATGGGCGGGGGCGGAGGGTACGCTCCGGGTGCAGATGGCTCTGAGGGGTGATGATGAGAAAGCGTTAGCGACGGCGAGGGCATGGGAAGCGTTGGTAGTGGAGCTCCAGGGGCTGATGTCTGAGGTGGAAGAAGAGGGGAGCGCTTCGGATCGGCGTGAGGTGAGGGGAACTGGGGATTGAGTTAGACAGGAGATGAGAGCGGTCCCCTGACTAAGGCCAGAGGCCTGGCTACGAGGGACGATTTGCTTACGTAGAGAGGAGGTGAGCAACTGTAATTGAATTCCAGGGTTGGGGGGGCACATCGAGGGTGAACTGGGGGACAAGGGCACACTGACATAGGGGTGGGAGGGGGGGGACGAGTTGGGATTGGGAGGGGAGCTGATCTTCCGACACGAGGGAACCCGTGCTGTAATGAACAGTTGTTATTGATTTGGAAACTAATAAAAATGTTTCAACAAAAAAAATCCATCGAAATGCGTCGACGCCCTATTAACTACATAATCTGTGAATACGGGGGGTGGTGAACGAGTAGAAATCATAAAATACCAAGTTCCACGCCTTATGCATTGTTACATCACGGATATGAAAATCTTAAAGACATATTTTGTTTGTCTGTCCTACATTCTCTCTCTAGCTTTTATTGTTTTTATCTTTTGCAATTGGATTGTATAAATTAACGTTTTTTTATGATTATTGCAAGGTATAATGTCAATGAATTTATTGTTCTATTTTATTTGTGATTTTGGGCCATATGTAGGTAAAACGTGTTTTGCGATTCTCTAATTGCAATTTTTAGGGAATCGCAATTAGAGAATTGCAAAACGGAATGTAGTTAGGATTAGCAAAATATTTTGCGATTCCCACCTATTCCTTATTTGCGAATCCCAAATTGAGATTCGCAAATAAGGAATACCTTGCCATTCATTCCTATGGGCTAGAAGGCCCATAGGAAGGAATAGGCAGACATTCTCAATTTGCGATTCTCAATTAGAGAATCGCAAATTGAGAATGCAATTTCAAGGTTGCAAGGGTGTCAATAGGACACCCTTTTGCACCCCTGAAATAAACATGTGTGCACATGTGGCGCACATACATGCGCTAAGGGCATGTATGTGCGCCACATGGCACTTTGAAAAATGCAAAAAAGTGCATTTTTCAAGGAGATCGCAAATTACCACCAACCTGAGGTTGGTGGTAATATGCGATTCCTTAAGCCAAAATTGCACAACTTGGGTGCTTCCTACATTGCATTTAAGGAATCGCAATTTGGGATTCCTTAAATGCATTAGCAAAATAAGGAATCGCAAATTTTGCGATTCCTTATTTTGCGTGTGGGTTTTTCGTGTGCTACATAGCACTCTGCCCAAATTGCGATCGCAAACGCCGAAATTCGGCGAATTTCAGCATTTGCGATCGCAATTTGGCTTCCTACATATGGCCCTTTGTCAATAAATTAATTTATATATTTTTTATATAGAGAATTTTATTTTACTCTGTTTATCTGTTAATTATATATGGTTCAATCTTCTCTAATATGAATGAGTGAGCTAGAATGGCAATGGTGTAGGTTGGATTGAATTGTAGAAATTGAAGTACGCTCGGATAATTTGGGGACATATTATCAAGCAAGGCGTTAAAATTGCCGCTAAAGTGGCGATAATGGGCTTGATAATATGCCGCAGAGAATTCCAATAGAAGCCCATGTTGACACCAGAGCATGGGCTTCTATGGGAATTCTCCAGGGCATATTTATCAAGCCCATTATCGCAGCTTTAGCGGCAGTTTTCTGCCGCTAAAGCGGCGATAATTTTAACGCCGTGCTTGATAATATGCACCATAGTTTGGCCCAAAGGATCCTTTCCCTTTTCACTGTACAGTGCCCTACAGGCCCCTCTTCTTCCTTCTGACAGCTCGTGTGAGCCACAGGGGTGGCTCCGCTAAGGCGGAAGAGTGTCACCCGACTGCCTTTCAGCACGGCAAATAAGGAAAAATAAAATGATAATAACGCAATGTTATTCTCATTTTATTTTTCTGTGCTGAGACAGTTTTGTGGGGTGGGGCTAGGCTGGGCAGCGCAGGTGGGAGGAGTGGTGGCACCGTCCTAAGTGTGCATGAATGTTTGGCCGGCCCCTATGCACACTTTCCATGTTCTCGACCCAGGCTGCATTACAGCCTGGTTGGAGAACATGCCCAGGCTTCCTATCCCAGTCTGAGCACCAAACCACGGCGCTCAGACCAATCACAGATGCATTGTGGTTGGCTAAGGGGAGCCTGGGAGCCCGGGTGCTTCCTACTGCAGTGAAGAAGCCAGGAAGAGGATGTAAAGGATGGAGGCGGCTGGCCGGCCGGCCGGCAGCTAGGTTTTCTTTTAGTAAGTATTTTTTCTCACCCACTTCCTCCCACCTTCCTTATTTCATCCCCTACTGGTGCTTCGCAGGAGCAGCTGCAAGTGGCGAGCCACCAAAGAGCAACTGCTCAAAAATCTGACTTGGAGGCCTAATGTATTTACCACTGTAGATAAGGCAATGGAGAACACGAAAGAGCCAGTGCTTAATTTGAGGCAGTCGCTTAAAAAAACAAAGATAGCCCCTGTGTAGATCATTGGATATGTAACTGTTTGTTTGGCAGGTTTCTAAAATGTTGCATGTCACTTTTTTCTAGACATTCACATATAAATAACAAAAAATCATCAGACACTTTGTGTGTCAAGTGCAATTTTATTTAGAGCAAATTATTTATCGTTATGTGTCATACATGAACCAATTCTACTGTTCATAATAAATAAATAACAGAATAATCGAAGCTTATAACCATCATCATATGTCTCATATAGTGTTAGAAACCTATTAAATGATTGAGAATAAAAGGAATGATACATGAGTGTAAAGGACCCATTCCACAAAAAAGTTTATAAAAGAAAATGTTCTCTAAAATATATACCCGGAACAAATAAATCCATCCCCCCTGACTGAAGGTATTGTAAATTATCAGTCTTCTTGATAGTCCACTTCTCCTATCAAGCAGAAACAAACATTCCTGTGAGACTTCATTGTCTTTTTTTAAGAAAGACTCCCAGGAGAAGCTTATGGATGCTTTGTGTTAATTGTGTTTCACTCTTTTATGCAAGGTAATTACTGAAATGAGGTCTTCATCTGGACCTGGATCCTTATGCATTTCTTTCATTCCTGTGTCAACAGAAGTATATAAAAAGGTTCAGTTGTGTTACATTACTTTGAGGAATGAAATCCATAGTCTGTATATACAGTGTGACCTCGGACATCAACAGTATACAGACTAACAAGCAAGTTACTCCACCTTGGTAATTCAGGTTTCGATGATAGTCTTCTAAGAATAAAGGGTTTCTGGGTCTATTTTTCACTCGCTTTTGCAGACTGCTCTGTGTGTGGTAGAACAGCTTATGATGAGCTTGTGTGGGAGGCTTTCTGTATTTATAATGTGACTTATCCTTCTGATTGGAGTTTCTTCCTGCCAGTGTTTTGGTGTAAACTACCTCCGTACTATTCTTTGCCTGCACGTATTGCCATAGTTTTATGCTGTGTATTATTATCACTACTTCAGTCGCTTCGAAGATGAACCTGTTTTATTTACAAAGTGAATCTTGCATCACTGTCTGATGTCATCTCAGATAAACTGCTGGGTAGGCTCAACCTATTAATGTCCGTGTTGTTCTCTCCTAACGCCCCAAGAGTCTTCATCCTTGTTATTCTTTGTAGCCCTAGGCCATGCCTGTCTTTCACTTGAAACTTTGTTGTGTAAGTGTCTGTTTTTAACTCGTGCCGTTCATTGTGCTTCATTTCCCCATAATGGCAGATGCAGTGTTGCTCTGCTGTCTTCTTGTAACCAGCCGGTTGTCTGTAATGAGTTAAAGCTGTTCCCCATAACATCATACATAATTGCATGTGTGTGGGTGGCTCGAGGGCATTCTAGTATTTCAGCCATGTCGATCTTTCTTCGCAGTCTTTGCTGCACACTGTTCTCTTGTAAAATGCCATACATTGTTGCTCTGCAAAGCAATTGCACCAGTGCATTTGCATTATGACAATTCTACACGTTTCCCATTGCACCATCCTTCAGCGTCTGTACGTGTTTGTTCAGCATTCGGTGTTGATGTTTTATTTGCTTTTCTTCCCTGAGCCACTTTTAGTATATTACGGCGGTCCTCCTTCGTGCAGGCTGTGCTGGCTATTTCCTGACCGCCTGTGGAAAGCGTGAAAGTCAAAAGTCACTCTAAATGTATTTCTTACTGGCGCTAATGACGTTTCTTGGCAAATTATTGTGATGTTTTTCAGCTTAAATCTCCTGAGTTTTAAAGTACCACATCGTGTATTGTACCTTTAAATCGAGTGCATCCTGTAAGCTGTAGTCACTGTCGTCATTCTAGATTCGTTTTAGTAGCACCTGTAGACCGTTGCATTCTGGGAATCAAATTCCATATCGTTCACACAGGCATTTCTGAAGCCTTCTAGTTTATCAGACGTGGGGCTTGTTTGGCATGGTTTTCAAATATGTAAAAGTGGAAATCTGACGCAACTAGAGGGCTGCTGTTTTGAACAGCTCTGTTAACATTTCTTGGTAGCATGTGCATGCTGTATTCTGCATTGTCATTAGGAGGCTTTGTCTTAGTTGAATTATTTCAAGTGTTTCTTAAAACAGACTAATGTTTTTATATTAGAAATTCCACACTGTGACATACATATTAATGTTATGATATGTATCCGCGTATTCTATGAATCAAAGTCTGTGCCATCTGCTCAGGCATTTTTAAAAGCATTTCTACAGGTCGATTTGGTGCTTATTCAGTAGATTACTTTGTTGTTCTTTGATCTAATTATTTTTATTATGATTGCTTGCTTTGCCATAACTGTAGAGTTTTGTAATATGTAATTCATAATTTAAATTAAACCCTCAGGTGTCTAGGCGTTTTTATGATGAGTGGACATATAGTAAGATGTTCCCAATTTTGGAAGTCCCTTTTAGACTATCCTGAGTCGTTTTCAGATCGAGAGTCATTCTTTCCCGGTCATCAGTGAAGATGCCAGTCTTCAGTACTTCAAGTGTAAACCATCTGTTACCTTTTTCAGAGCGCCCTGTGTGAAAAACAATAATCTTTATTCCTATTTCGTGACGTCAGTGTCATTTTTCGCTTGTATATCACAACCTACACAGTTCTATTTTATAATCAAATGAATGTTGCTGTCTTATAGATTTGAAGTGCCCTTAGTATACAGGTTCTATTTCATGCCTCTAGTATGCATAGAAAGCATTTTATTTTAGGCGGTACATTTAAACATTGTATGTCTGGTTCAAGGATGTCTTACATGTTCTCTATGAGAAAAGTCTACCACCTGCGCATTAAACTAGTTTCAGTGAAAGTGCACGTTTTTATCACGGTTGCACTCCATAGACTTGTATGTAAGGAAGAATGAATATAGGCTGTTCAAGTTTGCATGCATTTTAGCCTTATATGCCCCAGCTGGCCATTTTGGGTAAGAGATCTGGTCGGTTGAAATTACAATTGTCTCTTGATTATTTGTGCTGCTCACTATTTTTGCATTAAACATATGTTAGACTTCTTCCCAACGTACTATGTTCTATTTTAACATCTGCCTGTTCAAATTTTTTGGCTAACATTGCTGACATTGTCTTACTTCTTAGCAATAACGTTTGTTGTGTGATCTGTTTTTGGACCTCCTGACTCGTCTTCCCATGTGCGCCTTCTAATATGAACTCACAGTGAAGTACATTATGTTCTTTGATTGCAGTTAGTAAACTTCTTATGTCCCACAATCACTCCTTGAGAGCTGAAAGAATAGCCTGCAGTGCTTCGCTCACATATGAAAGAGGATATATCCCATATGCTTTCAGTAGTGGTAAGGCCAGAGGAATATTTCACCATACTTGAATGGACAAATGATTCTGTTTGCATAGGAAATTATTTTTTGTCCAAAGAGCTCCATAAATATATCTTTAGAGAACGTGAGGCCTTTACAATAATGTAGCATTTCCTTTACTCTCATTTATTTAATAAGACTATATGAGACATACAAGACGGCTATAAGCTCTGCTGCTGTTTATTTCATATGCACAGTGGAATTGGTTTCATCATTATATGTAAAGATAATTATTTCTTAATAAAGGCACACCTGACACAAATAGGAAAATGCTGGGTGATTTTTTATTTATATATATATCAGCATTTGATCTGAAGAATTTACATTGTTTTGGTATTGTAGAAGGAGCACTACTCCCAACAACCTTACATGGGCCTCATCCATGGTGTTTTTCATTCATGTCCCATTTTGTTCACTTAATAGTGCTGTATTTTTTTTATGTAGGCACGTGAAGGCAGGAATGGGGGGATGTCAAATGTCTTCAGGTTCAATAGCTGCTCTCTGTGATTTCAGTGAAGGAGTAACTTGAATAGAACAGTTTTTATGAGTTTGCTGAAATTCATTTCGTTGTACTAGACCCTCCATTTATCCATACCTCCCTGTCATTAAGTTTTATTGCAGAAAAATACAGTCCTTTACGGGATGAGATTTCTAAGGGACAGAAATTACATTTGAAGTACTAATGTACAGTCCAATTTCAAATGCCATGCCAAAATACAAAAGGAGTTAGGGGTATAGGAATGTAAAAACATTGGTTATTAGTAAAGGTGTGGTGATGACCCACCTGAAGTAATACACAATCCTTATCGGGTGCACCTTCAAAGCCACTAAATTAACCCTAGCTCAACCTACTGATAGCTATGGCACAGAACTGACAGGTTTAACTTAGAGGCACTGTGTAAAGTATTTATGTACTAGAAAAGAGTACATTTGAATAAAGTAATGCCATAAAATTACAGGCATCCAATTTGGGGAATTGGAGATTTGAATTTTTAAAGTTTTGAATAAAAATAGCACTAAAAAAAGTGTTAAACGCCAATCGTAGCCAACTGGTCGCAGTAGAATGGGACTATTTAAGGATGACTGCAAGTTTTGCCTTGTGGCTTTGTCTCAAAAAGGAAAGTCCAGAATCTTCAATGTGGCAAGGAAGCATTTTGCAGCCGAGGAGGGCTCAACAAGGTTGGAAAGCCATCGAATGATGTCTCAGTGAAGCTGTTGGATTTTGACAGGAAAACTCCAAACAGAAGAAATTTTAAGTTTGTGCCCAAAGAAGGTCCTTTAATAGGCTGATCCGTTTAGCACCTTCCCCTGGCCGAAAAAGTGTTGTTTGTTCTCAGTTCCTCTTTTGGAACTAAAATTCTTCCAGCAGGGCAAGGCTTCAGGCTGTACCTGAAGAGGGCTCCACGAGGCTGGAAACCTTGTCAATGAGGCCCACTGAATTGGATTGAAAAGGTCAGATCGAGATAAACCTGAGTGTCTCGCCCAGTGGCAATACACCCTTGTCAGATAAAAGATTTCTCCAGGTTCTCCGTAGGTCTTTGAACCAAAACGTTTCTAATTCCCTGGTTTTCAGGAGTGGTAGTAAAAGTCAAGCCAGACACAGCCAAGGCTACTAGGACCTCAGGAATAGCGCTTGGGAGTCAGAACTCACTCCAGTAGAGGCCAACAGCAGGGCTCATGGCAGGTTCAGTTCTAATTGTTAAGGTGGGCAGTTGCAGGGAAGGTCTTTGTAGCTTGCTGTGTACCTGGAGGTTGAGCTGGTGGTAAGGCTTATAACCCTCTGAGTCTACTTCTTTGTCTTGGGTACAAGAGAGAGTATATCTAGTCCTTCAAGGCTATTCTCAGGTAGCAAGTTCAGTCCTCTTCTGATCTTGCTCAGGTCCGGTAGTGTTCTGAGGAGGGTACATGGGATGACACATTTATGCCTGTATCAGCTTCTGGTTGTGAATTACTCCTAGCACCTCACTAACCAATGGGGTAAAAATTCCAAGCGGTTGCCCAACCCATTTTTGCAGCATTTCTTATGCACCCTACACCAAATAATCCCATAGTAGCCCTCTCTGCCTGAATCCAAGATGATGAAACCCTTCTCTGCTTATGCAGAGCCTGTGTGTTCCCCCTTGAATTGTGGTCAGGGAAATGACCAAACCCCTCCTCTGTGGTCACTTCAGACCATTTCTGGGGGCAGCTCGCTCCCCACTGGGATTGGGCCTGCCTGTCTGGACTGGAACCTGAAGGAACAAAGAAGGGGACTGTCCAGGTGTTATCTGACAATCGCCTGTGACAGGGGAGGCCCATTAATGAGCACTGGCCAGATGGTCATCCTAACAGAGGACCAGAAACACTTCCCCACACTCAAGCTTTTGTCCCTACTCTGAAAGCAGTTTCATACCTCATTCAGGGTTAAGCACACAGAGGGCTGCAGCTGGAGGCTTACGCAAATTAGCTCTTCGAGGCCATAAGCAGGGAAAGGGTAACTTTCTAAAAGTACCCTTTCTGTAATATTGATTACAAATCCGACTTCACTGGTGAATTGGGCTTTTAATAAATATTAAAAAGAGTCAAAAAATGTAATTTCTAGGTGTTTCTTGCCAAAGATAACATTATTGAATTTAATATTGTTTCCTAGCTTTTCCCCATGGAACAACCAGCCTTGCTAACGTCAAAATAGCGTTTAGGTGCTAGTCACTGTAAGGACATTTTTGACATAAAATTTCTACATGTCCTAATTTTAAATACCATTCACCCTGCCTTATGGACTAAAAGTCACACTTATTGTTGACCTATCAATATTTAAATCTGTCAAAAGGTTTATTTTGACAGGTTGAACTGGAGTTTTTAAACTACTTCATTCAAGCTACAGTAGTGGGTCTTAAGCCATGTTTACACTGCCACTGTGGTGAATGGCACAATAGGTGCTGCAGATCGCTAGTGTCTTCAACCTACAGGTCCCGGGTACACTATGTACCATATAGTAGGGATTTATAGGTTAGTTAAATATGGCAATTAGGGTTATACCAATTTAACCACATGAAACAGGGGCAGACAGGCACTTTACCACTGGTTAGAATGGGCAAAGGAAACATAGTTCTACAGACAGCAAAAATAGGGTTCGATAAAACGGTGAAAAATCCAAGGTGACCGTACAAGAAAAGGCAGATTTCCAACAAGGAACCAGTACTAAAGGAGTACTCTTTTACATACTACTCCATGCTCTTGTGAATTGACCCAAATAGATAATAATTAGTAACAGAGCTACGATGAGATAGTTCTTACTATTTGTACTAATTGCATTTAAACATTCAAGAAGTAGTTCAATTTTAGACGTTTTGGGGCCAGTTTACAAAGGCATGTAGGAGTATGTAAAAAGTGCTACAAAATAAATACTTTACAAACTCCAAAATGCCTTTGCGAAAAATCCACAGTATATTTTAACTTTCTATTTTCAACTTTACATTGATTTACTTTCATTCTTTGGTTGCTAGTCATGTGGCTTTCTTTGACAAAGAATCACAACTTTATTAATAACTCTAGGAACAATCAAGTTACTCCTTCTTAATGTTTCGGGTACTAAAATTAAGTGGTAGAAAGGGCCACATTTTTCGGCAGAGATGATAAAATTATGAAACAATGTAAGCAAAATTAGGCAGCGTTATGTAGCACATTCCGAGGCAGTGTTAATTATTTTCAAATGTTTACACATATTAAACCTAAGTATGGGCAACATTTTCCCTAGTAGTAGTCAGTTTAACACCTAACTGCAGCAGTCACAGGCTGAAAGGTGACCAGCTAGCATTTGTAAAGGGAGTGTCACTGGGCAGCAAATATATGTAGTAGCATTTTAAGTAACAATGGATCTGTTTTAACTAGAATTTTTTTTTTCAAAGATCTGCAAATTATGCATAGATTATTTATTATGTGGTAGGTTTAGAAAATCTATTATTATTAGGACAATGCAGCAGACCCGATGTGTCACACGGTGTCCCACTTTTTTGTGTGGCTCAATTGCTTAACTGCACACATTGCAATGGTACACAGTACCTGATGGGGCATTTCTTTGACACCAAGGACCAGATGTACAAAGCTACCAATTTGCGACTCGCAAATTGCATCGTTTTGCGACTCGCAATTTGCAACTCGTAAATTGGAATGTACAACAGTGTCTCAGACACTGTTTACATTTCCTAATGGGGTCGCACATTGCATGCCTCATTAATATTCATGAGGCAGGTGCAATTTGGGACCCCAATAGGAATGGCTAGCACGCTCAGGGATGATGGCCAGCTGAGGTCAGCAGACCACCATGTCTGTGACTGCTTCTTTAAATAAAGCATTTTTTTTAAATGCAGCCCGTTATTCTTGCAGTGATTTAAAAAAGAAACATTTCACTTTAATTTTATAGGGGCAGGCAACGGTCCCTGGGACCATTGCCTGCTCTTAAAAAATATTTTCGCATCCATTCAAAAACGGGAAGGGGTCCCCTGGGGACCCCTGCCTGTTTGCGAGTGGCTTACCACCTACTTGAAGTAGGTGGTAAACTTCAAGTGCTTTGCAGCCGCAAATGCGGTCACAAAACAATGGTACGTTCCATTGTGACTCGCTATAGGAAGGGATGGCCCTTCCCAATAGTGAGAGTCGCAAACACTATTTTGGGAGTCACCGACTCGCAAAATAGTGTTTGTACATGCCAAGATCCTTTTTTGCAGTCACAAACCCGTTTTCCCGTTTGCAACCAAGCCCCTTAATCCAAGGTGTTTGGTAAAAGCTAGCACAAAAAAGGCAGTGTGGAAATACCGTTACGTTTTTGGCCCGAGAGATTTTATTGCATCCTGAATTTCCATCACGGTTTTAGAATGGGGCATTTTAGCAACCAATTCCAAGTCTTCAAAGGTGAAGTAAGTATGCAACAGTAGTCTTTGCCACAGTTTTTCTGCAGTGTTTTGGGTGCACATATTCCTCCAGGCAATATGTGGAGGATTTTTTAGGTAGTTAATGACTGCACACTGTGTAAAAGTTGATGCAGCAGTGTACCTTGGAATTAGTAGAAGACTTAATTCATCTTAATACTTTGAGCTGTGCAAGCAGGGACACTGGGACATGCATTTGCATTTCAATATTTATACAGTAGCTGTTTGTACCTGATACAGCATTGTTACAGTCCCATGACTGAATATTTTTACGCATATTATAGAAACTAATTACTACTTTATAAGAGGGCATTTTAAAATGCGGTCTGTATGGGGAAAAGGTATCTCATTATTATATTCACATGTTGTTATATTTATATTTGATTTGTTTCCATGACGAATATCATTTCTGCAGATTACCAAGTGTTGTCTATAATACCTGTTTATAAGGACAAGTGATTCTTTCTGCAACAGCATGAGATCTTTATGTATCATTCGCAAACTAAATAAGAAACGTGTTGGGAAATCATTTAATACTGTATATTCTTTTCTCTTTTGCACATATTTCATTTTCTTCTCTGTGCTATGGAAGAGTAAGTAGGTGTTTTGCATGCAAGATTGCTGTTCTATAGTCCGATTTGCACACCATACATTTCGATATTTTGTGGGGTAATGTGATAGCAATTGTACATTTTAATGATGTTGCAAATTCCCGAGTAGTTCCCGGACTTTCTAAGGCCATGGTATTCTCGAGTAAGTTGTCATACCCTTAGAATAGTTTATGGTGCATGATGCCTAATAAGTGGGCTACACTAAAATAAAACCCATTGTGTTATTGTTATGTAATGCAGTGATATTGATGATTTTATAGCCTGTAATCATCCATGAGGGTATCCAGGCGCTCTGTAACAGGTGAGAGGCCAGCCAATGAGCCAGGTCTTCAGCTTTTTGCAAAAATCAAGAAGAGGGGAGGAGGGTTGATCCAGGCTTTCGTGTGAGGTATGAGGAGGGGTTTTCATACTGCTTGTGTGCAGTGCTTAGTTTGAGCCATTGGTTGGTGTTAGTGGTCACTGGCACTCATTTTTGGGGACCAGCACTTATTTTCCCTTAACAAACATCTCACGAGAGCAGGAGAGTTGAAAACATGAATTGAGGAAAGGAGGAAGAGCAAGAAGGATTTTTTTACCAAGGGAGAAAGCAGGAACCTGCAAGAATGAGATAAAGGGCCAGGCAGTGTCAGGCAGTGAATTAAAAGAGGCATGGGGTATATGCAGGACTACGCACTCCTGGTATTCTGTGTGCTGACATTCAATAGCATAGACTGTGAGATTCTGAGCAGCGCTTTGGGCACCAGCACTTATACTTTTTCAAATTAGCCACTGCTTTTGTGTATACTTGGGGTGTGTGGTAGTAAGAGACCGGGAGAGCAAAGGTGTCTGGAAGGTTGGTGGAAGTGAATGTGGCTGTTCCGGTAGGCTTGATCAGTGGTGAGGAGTTAAAGTGTGCACGTTTGTGTTTTTGGAGCCAATGGAGTTCCCTGAGGTGTGGTGTGATGTGGGCTCCGTGTGGGAGATTGAGGACTAGTTTAGCTGCTGCATTCTGGACAAGTCTTCTCGTGAGCTAGTAGGTAATCCCTTCGTACAGAGTTTTTCCACAGTCTGGTCTGATGGTGATGAAGGCTTGTGTTATTGTTTTCATGGTGTTGTATGGCAGCCACTTTTTTTTCTTCAGCATCCTTAGTTGAAGCAGGCCGAGACTACTGTATTGACTTGGTCAGTCATGTCCAGTTTGTTGTCCTTGATAATTCCAAGGTTTGTCGCTTGCGAGCAGGGTGTCGGAGTGGGCCAAGGTCTGTGTGATAACAGGTGTTTCATGGCGAAGCATTCTTCCCGAAGATTACTACCTCGGTTTTGTCCGAGTTCAATTGAGGCAAATGGATTTCATCTGGGTGGCTACTCCTGTCATGCATGTGGTGAACTTGTTCCTGGTGTTGGGTGTTTTGTCCGAGAGGACATACGAGTTGCATGTCATTGGCATAAGTAAGGATGTTTACACTGTGAGCTCGTATGCCATCAGTCAGCGGGGTCATGCATATGTTGAAGAGTATTGGGCTGAGCAAGGAGACCTGCAGGTCTGTGCAAATAAGATCTTGTTCTTCAGTAGCGTAGGGTGGCATATTGGCGGTGTGGGTTCTTCCAGTGAGAAAGTATCTATTAGAGGAAGAGTCCCTAGGTGCCTGCTTCATGAAGTCTTAGGATTAGAATGGAGTGGTAGACAATGTGGAAGGCTTCTATAGGTCTAGATGGATAAGAGCTGCAGTTTTCCCTTGTTGAGGATTATCCAGATGTCATCCTTTGCTGTTGTCATCCATTGCTGGGCAGTTTCCATGCTCTGATTGATCTGAATCCTGATTGTTAAACCAAAAGCACAGGCGTTATATACAGACAGAGGGACAGCTTGCCCGGGATGGATTTTACGATTCTTGAGTCAACCATGACTTGAGCCTATTGAAGGACCACATTTATATAAACATTTACGTAGATACGGATTTTTGGATGAATATACAGAAAGAATAATACAAGGTAGAGGGGACGAAAGCAAGACGAAACTGCAAACTACCCAAAAGACAACTGATGAGCCCTGAAGAAGTCCGCTCTCAGGACGAAACGCGTCGGCTGTGTCGTATTGCAATGTTCAATGTTATATGAACACGGAATAAAGAGATAAAATCAAGGAACTTTTATCCGTCTATTGATTGGAGTTGGACTGTATAATTGTCCCATTTGATTGGCTTTGCTATTGTGTGGTGCACCTGTGCTTTTGGTTTATCTGATTAACTTCCTGCGGGCACGAGCATTGTGACAGTGGGTGCTGATCGGTGTGCGCACACACCCTTGATATAAAAAAACATAATAGGGATATGAATTTGGGAGTGATAATAGGATAGGTGCTGCTAGTAAGAAGGTTCCACTGTTAGTTTCAGAAGTAGTTCTGAATCCTGATTGTGTTGTGCAGAAAAGCTGGGGTTTTGTGAAGTGTTCCGAGAGGCGCATGTTGATGGCTTTTTCCAGGACTTTGGCTGGGTAGGAAAGGAGTGATATCAGTCAGTAATTGGCAAGTTTGATCAGGTCAACTAAGAGTTTATTTTGGAGGGCCATGACAGCTGTATGGTTCCGGGAAGGTGTCTGTACTGATGGAAGTGTTGAAGTTTGGGGTGAGGGCCTCTCTGACAGGGATTGCTCCTTTGTCGAAAGTGTGGTGGGGGCAGGGGTCTGCCGGGGACACAGAGTGAATGATCTCCTGATTGCTGTGGTTTCCTCTTTGCAAATGGTGTCGCATGTAGTGATTGTGTTGACTTCCTTCATTACTTGGAAACATCTGGCAGAGCCTGGGGGTCTGGTTGTGGGGGGAAGTTGTTGTATATGGATGTGATTTTGCTTCAGAAGACGTTTGAATGCTTGTTGCACAAACCTTGGGATGGGTTGCTGTTTCTGGTGTCAGCTGTGCATGTGTGGTGAAGACAATTGTGAAACTTTCTTTTCTGTTTGTTTGTTTAACTGGGGGCTTCCGCTTGGTTTCTTGGATGTTGGTGGTACTGTCTACTGGTGGCTTTGAAGGTGTCTTTTACCACTACCCCTTTTCTGGTTCTTCATTTCTGTTCCAGTTGTTTGCAGTGTCGCTTTGTCATTTTGAGGTCCTCTGTGTACCAGCTGACATGTTCTGGTTTTTGCTGTGTTACTTTGTTTCATGGGGACCAGAGTATCGGCGCAGTTGGTGATCCACTTGTTAAAATTGTTTAAAAAGTTGCATGCCACAATTCCTGTGGGTTTCAGTTTGTTCTTGTGTATGGCAGGTGTACAGTCCTTCCTGTTAGGGTGTTCCATTGTCGGCGAGCTGGGCCTGCTCTGGGAGCTCTTCTGGGTTGATCGATGTTGATTGTAAAACTGACTGTGGCGTGGTCTGTCCACTTGGCAGGTCTTGAGTTGTTGACTGTGATTTTGTCGAACGATGTGAAGATGGAGTCTAGGACGTGTCCGGTGGCATGGGTGGGCTTCATGAAGCAATGGTTTAGTCCCAGGTTCCTGAGGTTGTCAAGAAGGGCAGCTGAGCTGAGCTAAGGTCAGTCCTGTCTTCAAGATGCAAATTGAGGTCTCCTAGGAGGACGAAACTGCTGGAGTCAAGGACTAAGGTAACAATGAAGTCTATGATGTTTGTGAATTTGGCTCAGTAGCCTGTCGGATGGTAGACTAGGGACCAACCCAGGGTGAAATTTGCTTTTAATTGTAATTTGAGATTGAGGTGTTCAATCTAGTTTGTTCTGGCTCCAGAACAAACTGCATGTTTCTAAAAGGATGAGGGCTGCGGTTTACCCTCTTAGCGGATCATCCAGATGTGGGGAGAGGAGTTGGCCTAATGGCTAGGACGGTCGACCTCGAATCTGGGGAACTGGGTTCGAGTCTCGGCAATGATGCTGAACATCTTGTGATTCTGGGCAAATCACTTAATCTCCCCATGCCTAACAAAAATGAATGTGGGTCCTCATGTAAAGTAACTGGTGCTATGTAAAGCGCTCTGATACCCGATTCGGGTCAGGTTTGCGCTATATAAAACTCTGCCAAAAAAAAAAAGATTTCATCCGTTGCTGAAATAAGGGTGGTTTCTGTGCTGTGGTGTGGTCTGAATCCTGATTGTTTGGTGTTAAGAAGCTGGTGTTTGTCAAAGTGGCCGGAGAGGGATGGGTTGATGGCTCTTTCTAGGACTTTGGCTGGGTTGGGAAGGAGTGATACTTGTCGGTAATTGGTGAATTTGGTCGAGGCAGCCAAGGGTTTCTTTAGGATGGTGTAGATGGCTGCATGCTTCCGTGGTTCATGAAAGCTGGCTGTACTGAAGTATTGAGGTTAGTGGTCAGGGTGTCACTGACAGGGATTCCTCCTAATTCGAAGGCATGATGGGGGCAGGGATCTACCAGGGCCCCAGAGCTATTGGTCTTCAGAATTGTGGTGGCTTCCTCTATGCTTATGGTGTCTCATACAGTGATTGTGTTGACTTCCCTCATTCACTGGGAGCCTTCTAGACAGAGCCATAGGGCCTGGTTGTGGGAGGACATGGGGAAGTTGCTGTATGTGTTGGAGATTTTGCTGCAGAAGATGTGTGAGAGATTGTTGCACAGGTCTTGTGATGGGTTGATGTTTCCAGTAACAGCTATGGGTGTGGTGAAGTCTTTGACAATTGATTTCTTTGCTGCTGTTGGAGCTGGTTTTTAGTCATTCGAATAGGGCCTTCTTTTTGGGTTCTAAGATGAGCTGGTGGTACCTCCTGTAGGTGGCTTTGGAGATGTCTTTGCCACTACCCCTTTGCTGGTTCTCCATTTCCGTTGCAGTTGTTTTCAGTGTCTATTGATCATTTTGGGGTCTTCTTTGTACCAGCTGGCTTGTGTTCTGTTTTTACTATGTTCCTTCATTCCATAGGGGCCAGAATGCCACCACAGTGGGTGATCCAGTTTTTGAAGTTCTAGACTGGTGTACTGGTCCTCTAGTAGGAATCTTTTCCAGAGTGGGTTTCCCTAAGGAGGTAGTATCAGACAGAGATGCAAACTTCATGTCTAGTTGCTTGACTGCTATGTGGAAGGAGTGTGGAGAGAATTACAAATACACCACCCCTTATCACACACAATGTAACAGGTAAGTTGAAAGGTTCAACAAAACCCTCAAGGGCATGATCAAAGGTCTCTCAGAAAAGCTTAGGCTCAGATGGGACATACTTTTGCCCTGCCTTCTCTTTTCCTACAGAGAGGTTCCACATAAGGGGATTGGTTACAGCCCATTTGAGCTTCTGTTTGGAAATCCAGTGAGGGGTCCATTGTATCTAGTGAAGGAGGGATGGGAGTTACCTCTCAAACCCCCTAAACAGGATATTGTGGACTATGTACTTGGTCTCCGCTCCAGGATGGCTGAATACATGAAGAAGGCAAATAAAAACCTGAGGCTAGCCAGGAATTACAAAAGGCCTGGCATGACCAAAAGGCTGTGCTGACTGTTTACCAGCCAGGGCAGAAAGTATTCGTGTTGGAGCCTGTGGCCCCAGCAGCCCTCCAAGATAAGTGGAGTGGCTCCCATACCATAATTGAGCAAAAGGGAGAGGTTACCTACTTGGTGGACCTTGGAACTTCCAGGAGCCCCCACAGGGTGCTCCATGTCAACGGGCTCAAACCATATGTTGACAGGGCTGACATGGGCTTGCTCATGGCTACTGATGAGGGACAGGAGGAAGAGAGTGATCCACTCCCTGACCTGCTATCTGAGAACCTTGATGATGGATCAGTAGATGGTGTCACCTTGGCAGGCAGCCTCACTGTCCAGCATCAAACTGATTGCAGAAAAGTTCTCAATCAGTTTAGGCACATGTTTTCACTGACTCCAAGTCAGACTACCTGGTGCACTCATGAAGTGGACACTGGGGACAGTCTGCCTGTTAAAAATATAATTTACAGGCAACCTGACCATGTCAGGGACTGTATCAGGGTTGAAGTCCAGAAGCCGTTGGAATTGGGAGTTATTGAACCCTCAGATAGCCCTTGGGCTAGTCCAGTGGTCTCCGTGCCTAAACCTCACACCAAAGATGGCAAGAGAGAGATGAGGTTTTGTGTAGACTTCAGGGGTCTGAATGCAGTCACTAGAAATGATACCCGTCCTATCCCTAGGGCAGATTAGCTTATAGACACTTTGGCCTCAGCCAAGTTTCTGATCACATTTGACCTAACAACTGGCTACTGCCAGATCAGACTAGCTGATGATGCAAAGCCAAAGACAGCATGTTCTACCCCTAGTGGATATTACCCATTTTTGGTGATGCCCTTTGGTTTGAAAAATGCACCTGCCACTTTTCAAAGGTTGGTGAACAAAGTCCTTACAGGCCTGGAAGCCTATAGTGCAGCATATCTAGATGATATTGCTGTCCTTAGCTCCACCTGTAAGGATCACCTGGTCCACCTATGACATGTTTTGGAGGCCCTGCAAAAAAGCAGGCCTAACTATCAAGGCCACTAAGTGCCAGATAGGGCAGAGTCAGGTTGTATATCTGGGCCACCTTGTGGGTGGAGGCCAGGTTCAACCATTGCAGAGCAAAATCCAGACCATCATGGACTGGGTTGCTCCAACCACCCAGACTCAGGTCAGAGCTTTCTTGGACCTGACTGGGTACTATAGAAGATTTTTCAAAGGTTATGGATCCATAGTGACCCCTTTGAATGACTTAACTTCTAAGAAAATGCCAAAGAAAGTTCAGTGGATAGTCAGCTGTCAAAAGGTATTTGATGACCTGAAGCAGGTCATGTGCACTGCTCCCATTCTGCAAAGTCCTAACTACTCCAAAGAATTCATTGTTCAAACAGATGCATCTGAGTTTGGGGTAGGGACTGTGTTATCACAATTGAATGATGAGGGTCAGGATCAGCCAGTAGCTTTTATTAGCAGAAGGCTGACCCCCAGAGAGAAACGTTGGTCAGCTATTGAGAGGTAGGCCTTTGCTGTGGTTTGGGCTCTTAAGAAGCTGAGGCCATACGTTTTGGGAACTCACTTCATTGTTCAGACAGACGATAAGCCCCTCTTATGGCTAAAACAGATGAAGAGTGTTGGAAATGGGGTTCTCTAGTTGGCAGAGGTAAGAAACTTTGTCCAAATAGGGACCTTGCTTCTAATCAGGATAAGGGGGAAACACACTGTTGATAACCCCTGCTCACCCCCTTGGTAGCTGGCACGAGCCGACAGGCTTATCCCCAAGGCAATGTGTAAAGTATTTGCACCCACACCCACAATGACACTGTGAAACACCACAAATGGACACCACACAGGTATTTGTAAAAATAGATATCTTTATCTAAAACTTAGGCAAATCCAAATGACAAAAAACACAACATATACAATGTTCCTAAATAAAATGTCTCTTGCGAGGTTTCAATAGTAATCTGAGTTCTATCAAGCAAAGTTTCAATGTCATGTTCCTTTTCTGGATTAAGTGAATAAATCAGGCTAGACTGTGATCTTAATACCACAGTCTCTTATAACACTGCTCACCTCCTTGTGCGGTAAAAGCGGGGACTAGGAGGCTCAAGGAGCAGGGAGCCTGCCTTGCCGATGTGCTCCTCTCAGGGACTCCCAACCCGTGTACTCAACACTTGCCTCCACTGCTACGATCGTGGCTCCCTCTCCCCCCGTTGGCTTCAATTTCCCCAACCAAAGTCAGTTACCTTGTGCGTGCGGGGAAAGGAGGCCGCCACTTCGTTGATGCTCCAGGTGAGGCAGCTCCCCTGGCGCCTCCGGCTCCGATTGCAGTGTTAAGCGCTGGGCCAATCCCAGCGCGGCTCCGCTGGTCAAGCCCCCAGTCATGAGTCACCTCTTCCTCTCGCTGGGCCAATCCCAGCTCAACCCCGCCGATCGAGCCTCCAGTTGCCAGGCCCCTCTTCCTCTCGCTGGGCCAATCCCAGCGTGCGGATAGGTGACGTCATAGGGGTTCCGGGCCTGCGGCGGTGAACTCTGGGAAAAAGCTTCCTTCGTTGCCTAGCAGCCTCTCCCACTAGGACCAATCACAGCGCGGCGAAAGCGATGACGTAGGCGCGGCGGTGAACTTGGGATTTCAGCGGTCTCACACCTCCTGGGCCGGCGGCGGTGATCCCAACCTTGCCACAAGGCTTTGGGCAAGACGGGGGGGCTGGCGAGAACAAGGTGTCGGCCCTCCACACTTCTACGCTAGCACACAGATTACCGTGCACGTCAGGCAGGCGGCACGAAGGGCCCACGCCGGGTCAGGAATTACCATGCATGTCAGGCAGGCGGCACGAAGGGCTCATGCCGGATCAGGAATTACCGTGCTCGTCAGGCAGGCGGCACGGAGCTGGCGAATTTCCTTCTGGGAACTTTTACAACCCTGTGTTCCCTAAACAGGAGGTCAGCTCTTCTCGGGCCCTTGGATACTTGGTGAAGACACAGCAAAGTCTTATCTTCAAGTAGGTGGGGGGAGCACAGCACACAGCAAAGTCCCCTTTTCTCTCCTTTAGTAGAATCAGCAAACTGCAGGTCAGCCCCAGAGCACACAACAAGGGCAGTCTTCCTTTTTAGTTCCTTCAGCTGATCTTCTTCTGGCACAGGTTCCTCTTGATTGTAGAAGTCTTTGGCAAACTTTTATATCCCTGAGTTTCAACAGGCCCTTGGAGACACTTATTCCTGGACACAGCACACAGCAAAGTCCTTTCTTCACGCAGGTGGGGGGAACACAGCACACAGCAAAGTCCCCTGTCCCCTTCCTTAGTAGTAACAGCAAACTATAGGTCAGCCCCAGAACACACAGCAAGGGCAGTCTTCCTTTCCAGTCTCTTCAGCGGATCTTCTTTGGCAGAGATTCCTCTTGTTGGCAAAAGTCTAATTGTACTGGGGTTTCAGCTCTTACTTTTATACCCCAAAAGTCTTTGTTCTTACATGTGTGAGGGGTCCAGGATCCAGTCCAAACCAGTTCTAGGTGCCCTCTGCCAGGGCATGTCTTCTTCCTTTGTGAGTGTGGGCCAGGGCCATCAGACGCACCGCAGGAGGTGGAGGCAGCATTGTGAAGGCAGGCACACCCCTATTCAGACCCAGGTGCAACTCCTCCCACCACTCCAAATGCAGATCGGTCTATTCAGCCTAGTGCTGACTCACCCAGCCTCCTGCAGCCACCCCAGCCCCCGTCATTCACAAACCAGACAGTCAATACACAAAAGGCAGAGGCACACAGAAAGGTTGAACGAGAAAATAGCCAGTTTCTAAAAGTGCTATTTTCAAACACAGAATTTAAAAACCATCCTCCCTAAAAGATGTATCATCAAATTCTGAGTTCAGGGATACCAGACTTCAGCTTCCCATCTTGCTGTATGGGTAGATATGCAGGTACACATGGGACACAACATTCCCCATTCTATCCTATGGGCAAGATGGCCTTTCAATAGTGAAATTTGGCAGTATTTCACTATCAGGACATGTTACCCACACTAGTACATGTCCTACCTTTCACATACACTGCACCCTGCCCAAGGGGGTACCTTGGGCCATAGGGGTATCCAATGTGTAAGAAAAGGGAAGGGTCAGGCCTGGCAAGTGTGTATACTGGCCAGGACAACATGGCAGTTCACAGACTGCTCACAGGCACTGTGGTGGCAGACCTGAGACACAATTTTAGGGCTACTCAGGTGGGTGGCACAATCAGTGCTGCAGGCCCACTAGTAGCATTTGAATTACCAGCCCTGGCACACTCAGTGCACTTTACTAGGGACCTACTGGTAAAACAAATATGCCAATCATGGTTAACCAATCACAATAACAATTTACAGGGAGAGCATATGCACTTTAGCACTGATCAGCAGTGGTAAAGTGCTCAGAGTTCTATAGCCAACAACCACAGGTCAGGAAAAATAAAAGGGGGAAAAAGCTAAAAGTTTTGGTATAACCCCGCAAAAAGGGCCATTTCCAATAAAAAGTGAAAACCCCAAACTTTTAAGGTGGTCCATTTCCCTACAGGGGATGGACTATACAGTGGAACAAAGACCTGGGATTAACCATGCCAATGCAAATGGACTCTCCAGATATTTCCACTTAGAACATGAAGACTCAACTGGTCAAGGTCAGTTTAATATCCTTACGTTTGGGGGGGTTGTGTAGGAGAGTAGGGTCTGCTTCTTACGGTTACCCCCACTTTTTGCTGATGTTTCACTGTTTTTCGACTTTAGTCTGGCTGGGACCCTGCTATCCAGGGTCCCAGCCTAGCTGCTTCCTCTCTAAATTGATTGCATGTACTTTAGGTACACCACAGATTGGATTCTGGGGTACCCTTATCAGTCCCTAGTATATGGTATACTATGTACCTAGGGCATAGGTACCCCAGAGGCCTCTCGGGGCTGCAGCATGTATTATGCCATCCCTGCGAGACCATTTAAAATGACACAACAGGTCTGCTACAGCAGCCTGTGTAAGGTGGTGTATGCATCCCTTACTCAGATATTGGTTCCCTATATCTATCTATATCACTGCACATATAAACCTATCAGTCACCCCTATGGCAGACCTTATCAATACTGAAGGCAGGGTGCTGGGTTTTATGTGAGAGGGTGGCCCATGCATAAGCAGAGCCCCTCTGCAGCCTTCGAAACCTTTATTCTGGGGTTGTTTGTGATGCAGCCAAACCATATACTCTTAAGTGCATTATAACCTTGCGGTAAATGCTAACTTTGTAATGGCTGCATGGAAACATGTTATGTTTGGTGTCAAACACCTTGGAATCATACCTCCACACCAGTAACTGGTGTGGGAGGTATGATTCCACCCTACTAGAGGGAGAAACATGACAACAAGGGTACACCCGGTACCAGCTTCACAGACCCTGGCATCACAAAATGGATGCTGCCAGCCACAGACACGAGTCTGCCCTCCTGCTGCTGGCCAAAACTCTGGCAGCGGACGGCTGGACAATAGGTTTCCTGTCACTGGGAGGTGTGACCACCTCCCAGACAGGCTTTAGTGTATTGGGCTGGGTGGGTGCACTCCAAGAGTGCTTTGATGTCTGCAGCCACGGCCCGTATAGGGCGTGTTAGCGGGGCGGTGACGTGGGGCGGAGGAGGGGCAGGGTGGGGGTTTGCAAAATATGGCATTTGGCCGATTTCAGGTAAGTTAAGGAAAAAATAAATAAAACGAATTTTGTTGCGCGCGCTGCATCGCATTTGGCGATGCAGTGCGTGCAAGGAAATTTGTTTTATTTTATTTTTTCGTAACTTACCTGAAATCAGCCGTATGCCGCATTTTGCAACACCCCACCCTGCCCCTCCTCCGCCCCACGTCACCGCCCCGCTAACACGCCCTATACGGGCTGTGGCTGGATGTCTGCACTGGAGGCACATTTGATGTCCCTGTGCATAGTCCAGCTCAAACGGATTGCAGGGGCTACCAGCCCCTGCTCTGGTGCAAAACTGAACAAGGGACATGGGTGTAGCCACCCCTCTGTACTGACCCTCCCATAGGTGGGTCCCCAGAGTTTGTCCCACCCCTTCCTTGGGTATAAAGTAGAAACCCCTGACTACAGGACTTTAGATTTACCTGGACGAAACTCTGCTACAGAATCCCAGAACTTCTACTATCTACACAACGTTGGATGACCGAAGAATCTCCGTTGGAGTAAAGGAGTTACTCCCCTGCAAGGCAGGCACCAAAGACGGATCTGTCCGGTTTGCAACTACACAGCTCCTGAAGAACTCGAAGACTTTGCAACACAGGAGGTGGGTTTCCAAGCTTCCCCGAGGCCAATCTGTGCTTTCAACAATCCTGAGATCCAAAGGTCTCGTGGGGACCGTGCAACCCGAACCCCTGGACACCGTGCACATTTGCAGCAGGATATGCTTCTTGGTAATCCCTGAGACTGTGCTTTTGGCTACTTGTAGTCCAGACCCCGAGCAGTGATTCCACTGAAGGTTACTGGCCTACACTCCTCGAGTGACCCGTGGGCTGGTATTTAGTGATTCCTCTCGAGGTCCCTTCGCGATCCCATGTCCGTCGACTTGTGGTTCCCTGAGAAGGGTACTTTACCTTTCAACTGGCTTACCTGGTTGCTCCAGACGTGCTCTGACTCTCCTTCGCTTGGGGAGTCCACAGGACCTTGCTGGTCCACACCAAAGCCGTTTTCCTCTCACCGCGTGAGTTGCCATCCCCAAGGCTTGTTGGTCTCCAATCTGGACACTGACCCCCCAGCACTCAACATCCTTTGTGGGACAGCTCGCCTGCAGACTGTGGTCATTGTCGACACCTTCTGGTCCCCGTGGCAGTGGAGTCAAGCTTCACCTCATCGCACCTAAAACACCCAACATCGGTGGCCATTTGTCTACCGTGCCCCTGGTCACTGGCAAGTGACCCAGACTCTTTCCCCTCTGCTTTCAGGTTCGTCTCATCTTCGATCCAGGCTTGGATCACACCGGACACTTCTCCTTTCCACGGTATCAGCACTTTGCAGCAACTTGCCATTAAAAACAGCGAAGATTCCTGACACCATTTGACACCTATGCACCTGGCTTCCCTGGGTTAGGTAACACAAGTACTCCAGTGCTCACGTGGGTGCTGGCCTTAGAACCTTCTAAGTCTAAAAGGGTTTGCTCCAAGTCCTCTCCTAAGTGTCCTTAGCCTTTAAAATTCCAACCGCGACTTTCCCATAGGATTATACGGAGCTCGCACTGCACGCTTCCCCCGTGGGTCCCCTGTGTCACTTCCTTGGGTGGTTCCTTGGGGTCCCAGCTATTCTACATGCTGTAGGCACTGTGTCTAGTCAAGTCGTGGTTCTTATACCACTTTCTTAATATACGGTTTGGTCTTCCCCTGGGGCCCATTGTCTATTGTGCTATTTACTGTTGTTTTAGAACTGTAAAATTGTGTGCTTTGCTCTCTAATCTCTTAAAGAGGTTAGTAGAGAGTGTTTAGTAATCAATGCATATATTTTATATATCCACTGCTTTCCGTAATTCCGTCGAGTCCGCCCGCTTCTGACGTCGGTCCCCAATGGTACAGACACGGACCAATTTTAGTGCAATTTTTTATTTAAAAATCTTGCGTGCTAGTCGCCATAACGTTTCGGCTCCACCTGAGCCTTGTTCATATTTTATATTCACTGAAAAAACCATGGGTTTCACACACGTTATAGTTAGGAATTAGCATTTAAAAAACCTTAGAAATTCAATGAAAAAACCAAAGGTTTCACACATGTTATAGTTAGCTGGACATTTCACTCGTAAAAAACCAATGAAATTCCCCCGTTATAGTTAGTTCAGCTAACTATAACTCGCGCGCCCGCAATGCACTACTGATGACGTCACATATTACATCACTCATGACATGGTCAGTGACATCACTCATGACATCACTGATGACATCTCAAATGACATCACTGATGACATCATCCAGTGAATGTGTGTTTTTCTGAAAATTAAATATGTTTTATATATGTATATCTCAAGGTCGATGGAAGAATAAATGAGTATATAAGTGTCTAAATTGATGATTTGTTTCTGAAAAATTGATTGTATAACTGACTGATTAAGTGTATCTTTTTGAATACATGGCTTAGTGAGTAATGTTTAAATGTGTAAATACCTGTATCAGTCTCTCACTTTGTATATAAGTGGCTGCATGGGTTGGTGAGTAGCTACATGAGTGTCTATATAGGTTAATAGTTGGTTTTTTGAGTATTAGTATGAGTGTCTGAGTGTCTTCATGGTGGGGTGGGGGGTATTACGTAGTGCATAGATGCATGAATGAGTGACTCACTGTTTGTATGTGTTGAAGACAGCATGTGTGCAGGACTGTATGGGTGGATGAGTGTGTGCATGGGTGTGTTAGTGAGTGAATGACTGTCTCAATAGTGTCTTCATAAGTAACTACATATGTTTTAAACTAGTATATGTGACTATTGGTGTTTATAAGTGAGTATATGTGAGAGTGAGAGATTGGAAGAGTTCCTGTATGAATAAGTATGTGTTTCTATAAGTGATTGTTAAAAAGACTAAGTATGTGTAAGTTTCTGTAAAAGTAAGTGTGCTGGTGTGTGTATAACTGTATATGCAAGTAAATGGATGTTTGATTCTTTATTAGCATGAGTGACTATGTGTGTCAGTAACTCTATGGATGAGTGGGATTGTGTTATAGGATGTTTAGGTGTATGAGTACATATGATGTGTGAGTACATGTATGAGTGACTGTATAGGATTGTTGGTGGATGAGTGGATGTGTATGTGGATCTTAGAATTACTGAATAGGTTGTTGTAACTGTTATTGGTATGTCCATTGTTTTGAAAATTTTAGTCTCTATTTTTGAATGTTTGTATCAAAGGTTATATTAGGGTGAGAGGAGATCTACCACTCTGTCACAAGGATAATGTCATCAGTGATGTCATTTGAGATGTCATCAGTGATGTCATGAGTGATGTCACTGACCATGTCATGAGTGATGTAATATGTGACGTCATCAGTAGTGCATTGCAAAAAGATTTATTCATTGAATTTTTTTTTTAATTGCTTTAAAAATGGTTCTAGTTTTCGAAAATTTTCTATCTCAATCTGAAAAAAAAGACAAAAGTATTAATATTTAATAAAACATTTTATAATACAGTACACATATTTACATATTTTTCAAAAAATATTTTTGCCTTTTTTTTGCTGTTTCACTTTAAATTGTGAAAGCAACTGCATTCATCATTTAACAGCAGGCAAAAAAAAAATTAACAATCTCAAAGATTGTTTTAAAAAAGCCCACAATCTCTTTTTGCATAAACATAACTTTATAGAAATGCATAATATTCTTAAAAAATATCATCTAATATCAATACTTATTTCTTTAAAATACCGTCTGATATTTTTGTTTCAGAAGTATAATCACAATATTATATCTCAAATAACTCCACAATACATCTGGTTCCATTTCCTTTAGGCCAAATAGTAATTTTAAAATTCTTTTTTGTTTAATTTCCAATGGTAATCCAATAAAAAACAAAAGTTTAAATTGTACAGATGTCACGATTCTCTGTAACATTTTGGTTTCCGAAAGATTAATTAATAATTAAATAAGTCCACAATAGAATTGTTTACTTTTCCGCATGGCCAAATAGTAATTTTAAAAATCTTTTTTGAAAAAATTTCCAATGGCAATCCAATAACATTCCAAAATTTAAATTGTGCAGATGTTACCGATTTTTTCTAAATTTTTGGTTTTCCAAAGTTTCCTTAAAAAATGGAAAAATTCCACATTACAATTGGTTACCTTTCCATTAGGCCAAATGATAATTTGTTAAATCTTTTTATTTGTAAATTCCAAATGGTAATCCAATAAAATGGTAAAATAGTTTTGTCCAGATGTTGTCAAATCTCTCTAAAATTTAGGTTTCAGGAAGATTAGATAGGAATTTGCTAAATCAAAAGGCAAACGTTGCTTAAAAATCAATTGGGAATCATTACACAGTGTCCAGCCTTTTTCACATTTAAGATAAACTGTGTAATGACCAGAAGTTACAGTAGGTCCATCATGGAAAATTATTGCAACTGTTACAAAAGTTTTTCCTGAAATTGATAATTGCTGTCCTGTAAACTTCTTTATTAAAGTATCCAATTTTGAACCATCAGCTCTACATCGTTGCATCATTAAAATTACATACTGTCTGTATTCCTTTAAAATTAATGTTGAAAACATGTCAGATTTACACTCACCGCATTGCATGCTATGATTAGCATCTTTAACTAATTTAGCAAAAGTGACTGTTTTACTCTCTGGCAATGTTAAATAAATAAACCTTTCAGAATCAACATTAGAGCCACATATATTATAACAGTTTTCACAACTATGTTCCCATTTATAAGAGAGACCAAATACATTTTCAATGTTAACCCCTTCTTCTTCCAGTACCTGAAGAAAACCTGATAATGTTTTCACTCGTGACAAAGCAACATATGCCATACCTTCTTTGAACACAGTTGAACCAATGTTCACAAATGCACAATCTACAGTCAATCCTTGAGACTTGTGAATAGTTACAGCATATGCTAGAGAAAACGGAAACTGCTTCCTACGTACATATAAGTCTTTCACAAGCATGAAACGAACTGTACAACGACAAATATCTTTAACTTCTTCTATCTGATCAAATTTTTATTTTTAAACATTCAATTACATCTTTTTTCTGATAATTAATAAAACCCACAACTCTTCCCATAGCTCCATTAACTAAACCTTTTTCAACATCCAAATTTCTCCTTAAAAATACTCTACAGTTCATGCAAACATATAGATTTTTTTCTAATCCAGCTGTTTTGGAAATCTTCTTCTCTAGTGAATCCAATTTATTTTTCAGTGTGCCTGTTAATGTGACAGTAATTCTTCCATCCTCAATTTTGTCCACTGCTTCCAATTTCCTGATATCTTCCTTTTGCAATTTCAAAAGCTCCTCATTGAATATTGAGCATTCACGTAGAGTTGGCATTAAGCAGATGACACTTTTGTTTTCTGCAATGTTCTTGTATATCTTCTCTGCAACTATTTCTTCCTTTGGAAATAAATTATGTAACAGCCGAGTCTGTAATGCTTTTTTGCTAGCTTCTGTGAGTAGTCCAATCCTGATATCTTTCAGAATACTTCCATATTCTTCATCGTTTGCTTGCCTCATATTAGTTGTAAGTTCCTTGTACTCAAAGAAGGACCAAATATTTGTATTACCGATGCTTCCCAATGACTTCTTCGTGTCTTCATGTGTCACAGTATTAAACACTGGTTGTCCTTTAACTGGAGTAAGTTGCAAAAGATCTCCAAAAACTATGACGTGTTTTCCTCCAAATAACACGTCATAGTCTGATTTCAGAATTTGCTGCATTCTTAAATGCACAAAGGCAAGCATTAAGTTCGATACCATGCTCACCTCATCAATAATGAGAACTTGCATCTTCTTCAATACTCTTGAAACTTCCAAGCATGCTTCTCCAGTTAGCTTGTTGTATTGTATTTTGTTCTCATGCTCCACTGGTAACATTAGCAAACGATGTAAAGTGATTCCTTTTATGTTATATGCTGCTAACCCAGTTGGAGCAGTAACCACACAAGACAAAGTAGAATCCGTTTTTTGCTGTAGGTAGCTTCTGATGACTTTTATTAGGAAACTTTTTCCAGTTCCAGCTTGTCCGCTTACATACATCCTGATTGGATGAAATGATGTGCATGAGCACTCTTTTTTTTCATGTAGAAATCTGTGATCAATTTTGTTTCTGATCTCTTCATAAATTTGTTGTCTTTCCAAATTTTGTAAGTCTATAAATTCTCCTTGAGCTTGATTCATAGCCGTTTCCACTTCATTCATGGCTATTGATGCTTCATTTTCAACGATTGGTTGTCCTAGGGGATCTTGACTGAGTGTTCCTGAACTTTGGCTGTCCTGAGAACTGTCTCTAGCTATTTCTGCTGCAATTGTAGTTTCCTGTTCAATTTCTTCATTTAACATTTGCAGATAAGTTGTGAATGTATTGCATTGTATGCTGTCTTTGCAAGCATTAAAAGAATCTTCATAGCTTTGAAATTCTCCCAGTAGTTCATCCTCTGTACGCCATGGTTTAAACAGCTGTAAAAGAGCCAAGTAGTAAAATTCCTTTTTGTCAGTAGTGTCGCAACTCAGCTTCCGGTGATTTATCAAACTTCCTTTTGTTTGCTTCACCAAACATCCTTCCTCACCAATGACTTTATATTTTCCATTGTTGATGTCTTCTGCGGCTTTCCGTGAATAAATGTAGTTCTGCAGCACTTCATAGAGACACATGTTCTCCAGATGATGACTTCTCTTTGGGTAATATGTATCCAACATGTTTGATTTCAAAATATCTGTACTTTCTGGGTCATTCTCGGCCAAATATTCAATTTCTCCAACAGATTTCAGTACCCGATTTCTCATTGCTGCAAGGTCTAAACTTGCCCAAATTATTCTTCTTGATTTCGAGTAGAGACTTGCAGAAGATAACCTATCTGAACATTCGTAGGATCCAATTTCTCGATGCGATAACATCTTCAAACTGAAATTGTACAGCTTCTTACTGACAGTTTTCTCGTGAGAAATCTCTTCCCACATTTCCTTCAATTCTGTTTTTTCTGATTTCGTAATGTAAGACGTTACATATCGAGCAACAGCAATGGAATTGTCAGCTACATACTGTATATCCATGTTAGCGTTCCACATGGATAAAATCACTGGGTTGTAGTCATTTATATTTTTTGATTCTTCTTTTCTTTTAAGGTTGTAGGTATTCTTAGGTGATTTTCTTGTGATAGTATGTCTCACAGATGACATAAAACTGTTAACTCTTCCATTTGAAAGAACAGGTCTAGGAAATCCAAATCGACATTTAGTGTAGTATTTATCTTTGCTCTTGTATTTCCGTCGACAGTATTTTCCACACCGATGACTTGGGAAACGTAAAACTTGCTCCTTTAACTTTTTCTCTTCTGTGCTTTTTGGTATAGCACATGTTGCATATTCTTCAATGTAAGATAACACTGCTTCATCAGTATCTGTTCCAAACTTTGGGGCATCCTTGATCCACAACAGCATATGAATATGAGGAGCACCTCTTGCCTGGTACTCTTTTCTCCAAAAGAAATCCACTACTTCTCCTAGAGGTGGATTTTTTTTATTGCAGATGAAGGACATCATAGCCTCAAATCTATGATTAAAATATCTGCAAACATTAACCGGATCCAATGAGCACAGTTCTCCTGCTGTCTTGTATTCGATGTTTTTAATGTTTGAATTTGCCTCTCGTAGAAAATCCAGTAAATCATCCCAAGCGTACTCGGCACAGCTTAGGGTAAGGAACCATGTTGGAGTTCCTAAATTCCGTAACATGCATTTTAATTCACCATGGCGTCGGTACCAATATTCATTTGTCCCACGCTGACAAGCCATCAGATTGATCAGTTGTGTTTCCAAATGATCATCTCGGTGCTGCACTTTCTCCATAAAATCCTTAGCAGACACATTTTGTAAATGTACTCCACTTTTTAAAATGTGATTTACTGCATAAGACAGTGCAGACAAGTCGCTTTCAAATAAAAGATGGAACAAATATGGAATACTTTGTCGAAATCTGGGATCTTCAGCATATAGTCTTGTAGTCCGATACTCAGAAGCTGGAATCTGTTCCGGACGTTCATCGTATCGTCCTCCTTTTCCTTTAGGAAACAGCTGGGGAAAACATCGAGCTTCCAAGCTCTCCTCCCATACACTCACGGGAGTTCCTTTTGCTTTCTTCATCTGAAATAGATCAATATTGTCTCCCATAACTTCTTTTGAATGAAGAGGATGTATGCTAAAATGTTCATAAATTTCTTCTTCCTTTGACTTGTCCACTTTTTCAATTTGTCCAGTTGGTGTTTCTGTGTCTTCTTGTAAATCTTCTTCTTCTTCTTCTTCTATATAAATTGATTCATACCATTTGTTATTCCTTTTCAAATACAAATTTGCTCTTTGTACTTTCCGTACATCTACCAGCTCCTGCCAAATCTTCTTATTCTTTGTAGGTACACCATTAACCAGAATAATTAATGGTTCAGTTTCCAAAGTATCCGCATCAATAGTTTCCATATTTTTTTTCAAATCCAAGGGCAAATACACCACTCTACCTTTTAAACCTCTCAGTAAATCTGAAGGAGGTAATTTACCAGTTTTGGGCTCCATACGTACTATGGTCTGGAACGGATGAACACATTGAATGAGTATAGACTCATATGTATTTAATTCAGAAAGTTCAGCAGGAATAGCATCCAATTCTAAATTATTATGTACAGCTCTGGTCGGCATTCTATTTTCCTCTAACTTGTTGTAACAGTATTTACAAATACGCTGAACTTCACCCAATTCAAAACAATTTTCAAGAAATATATAGGTGGCAAAATCCTTCCACTTATAATTATCTTCATTTTCACTCTTTCTGTAGAGATCAACATACCTGGTTTGTTTTCTATAATGAGTTCTGCGGCAACAAATACAAGTAATATTTGGTCTTTCATTAGAGATTATTGCAAATTTTGTTATGTGATCATTAAATGTCTTACTTACAGAGGGTTCTACATTTTCTTCCACTTCTTCCTCATTTACTGTGTCCTTCTCTGCACTGTTTTGTTCAGGACCAAAGTAACAAAACTGAATTTCATCAACAACCTTCTCTACATCTGATACCGTTCCACGGAACAGAGCCCTATTCAATTCATCTAACTTTATTGCTGGACTTTTAGCAAAATACAATCGTCTCACAAACTTTCTCATTTCCGTATGATGAACAGCCAGCATCCTGAAATGCTGGAAAACACTATTACACACTTTTCTAGATAGACAAGCCAGAGAATGACCCTGCAAACCAGTATTCTCTCTCACTCTGCATGGATCTAGACTTTGAAGCACCTTAATCTTCTGTTTCACACTTTTTTTGCTATATTCTCTTAGAAACTCACGAAATTTATCAATAGATTCCTGACGCACAGTGCAAATACTACTACAATTCCAAGTGTACACTGGGGCTTTAGGACGTCTCCCCATAGCCTCATCCGCCATCACTTGTACCTCATCTCTTGGAACCATTATCTCCTTCTCCATTATGCAACCATTTTTCACTTCATAAGCACGACCTCTGGTGTCAACTGCATGCAGCAAACTATTACTTTGAAAATAACTCTCTTCATTAAAAAAAGGTTCACTACTTGAACTATGCATCCATTTTCCTAAAAACACTTTACAAAAGTTTGTTCTGTTCACTACTCTTTTCCTTTTGCTATGTGATTTCAGTACATTAACCATTTTGTCTAATGTACGCATCCTATTCAAAATTAAAATGAATAGTTTCCTTTTTAATTCTAATGCCTTTGCTGCAATGGCTTCAATTTCTTTTTTTCTCTTATAAAACTTTGCCTTTTGCTTATATTTCTTCACATCCTTTATCAAATTGGACATAACTCTCCTCTGAAACATTTTTCTACGTATCTCTTTAAACGCTGTTTTTCTGTTTAAGTTTATCTTTTTAGTTGCAGAAGGTATATTTGCATTAACTAAATTCTCAATTTTTTCCTGTCCTTTTCGATTGAAATCATTCTTTCCAGTACAGACATTTTGTACATTTTTCCTTTTTTTGAATATGTTCCTTAGAAAATCTTTTGTTTGCTTACCAGAAGATTTTTTCTTCTTCCCAACATGAGCATCTTCAACTAACTTCGGTCCTCCAGTTGTCTTCAAATATAGGTTTTTTTTGTGCTCTTTTTTTACTCTGGATTTTGTAGGCATCTTAAATTTTGTTCACTGCTCTTCAGCAATACCTGAAAAAAACTAAAAAAAAATTCCTTTATTTTATTTAAATATATTACTACATTTGTTTTCACATTAGTCACAAAACGAAATTTCTTTGCCAATTTGAAAGCACACTTACTGCTCTTTTTTTTGGCAAGTGATAAACACTTTTACAGACTGACACATTATGAATCCACTTTTCAGATTTTTTAAAAAGCACATGTCCAAACTGCTTTTTCAGACCATCACCATTTGTAACCTGGGTGACTGCCTACACTCCAGCAAGGGCAACCAGCCTTAGTGATGCTGAATGTATTTGCATTACTGACTGAAACCTCAAACCCCACTCGCTTGTGAATACTGTGCATGATTCCACATGGTAAGTAGCTGGCTGTGTGCTAAGAGTCTGCTTCTGCACCAAAAAATGGCTCCCCCTTTCCTTCTAATCCAACTGTGAAATCACCAGAGCAATACGCAATAAATCTATGCCTGTAATTCCTATTTACACACAGAGTCATGTTTTCACATTAGTCACAAAACGAAATTTCTTTGCCAATTTGAAAGCACACTTACTACTCTTTTTTTTGGCAAGTGATAAATACTTTTACAGACTGACACATTATGAATCCACTTTTCAGATTCTGAAAACAGCACATGTCCAAACAGCTTTTTGAGACCAGCAACATGTGTAACCTGGGTGACTGACTACACTCCAGCAAGGGCAACCAGCCTTAGTGATGCTGAATGTATTTGCATTACTGACTGAAACCTCAAACCCCACTCGCTTGTGAATACTGTGCATGATTCCACATGGTAAGTAGCTGGCTGTGTGCTAAGAGTCTGCTTCTGCACCAAAAAATGGCTCCCCCTTTCCTTCTAATGCAACTGTGAAATCACCAGAGCAATACGCAATAAATCTCTGCCTGTAATTCCTATTTGCACACAGAGTCATGTTTTCACATTAGTCACAAAACGAAATTTCTTTGCCAATTTGAAAGCACACTTACTGCTCTTTTTTTTGGCAAGTGATAAACACTTTTACAGACTGACACATTATGAATCCACTTTTCAGATTTTTTAAAAAGCACATGTCCAAACTGCTTTTTCAGACCAGCACCATTTGTAACCTGGGTGTCTGCCTACACTCCAGCAAGGGCAACCAGCCTTAGTGATGCTGAATGTGTTTGCATTACTGACTGAAACCTCAAACCCCACTCGCTTGTGAATACTGTGCATGATTCCACATGGTAAGTAGCTGGCTGTGTGCTAAGAGTCTGCTTCTGCACCAAAAAATGGCTCCCCCTTTCCATCTAATGCAACTGTGAAATCACCAGAGCAATACGCAATAAATCTCTGCCTGTAATTCCTATTTGCACACAGAGTCATGTTTTCACATTAGTCACAAAACGAAATTTCTTTGCCAATTTGAAAGCACACTTACTGCTCTTTTTTTTGGCAAGTGATAAACACTTTTACAGACTGACACATTATGAATCCACTTTTCAGATTTTTTAAAAAGCACATGTCCAAACTGCTTTTTCAGACCAGCACCATTTGTAACCTGGGTGTCTGCCTACACTCCAGCAAGGGCAACCAGCCTTAGTGATGCTGAATGTATTTGCATTACTGACTGAAACCTCAAACCCCACTCGCTTGTGAATACTGTGCATGATTCCACAGGGTAAGTAGCTGGCTGTGTGCTAAGAGTCAGCTTCTGCACCAAAAAATGGCTCCCCCTTTCCATCTAATGCAACTGTGAAATCACCAGAGCAATACGCAATAAATCTCTGCCTGTAATTCCTATTTGCACACAGAGTCATGTTTTCACATTAGTCACAAAACGAAATTTCTTTGCCAATTTGAAAGCACACTTACTGCTCTTTTTTTTGGCAAGTGATAAACACTTTTACAGACTGACACATTATGAATTCACTTTTCAGATTTTTTAAAAAGCACATGTCCGAACTGCTTTTTCAGACCAGCACCATTTGTAACCTGGGTGTCTGCCTACACTCCAGCAAGGGCAACCAGCCTTAGTGATGCTGAATGTATTTGCATTACTGACTGAAACCTCAAACCCCACTCGCTTGTGAATACTGTGCATGATTCCACATGGTAAGTAGCTGGCTGTGTGCTAAGAGTCTGCTTCTGCACCAAAAAATGGCTCCCCCTTTCCATCTAATGCAACTGTGAAATCACCAGAGCAATACGCAATAAATCTCTGCCTGTAATTCCTATTTGCACACAGAGTCATGTTTTCACATTAGTCACAAAACGAAATTTCTTTGCCAATTTGAAAGCACACTTACTGCTCTTTTTTTTGGCAAGTGATCAACACTTTTACAGACTGACACATTATGAATCCACTTTTCAGATTTTTTAAAAAGCACATGTCCAAACTGCTTTTTCAGACCAGCACCATTTGTAACCTGGGTGTCTGCCTACACTCCAGCAAGGGCAACCAGCCTTAGTGATGCTGAATGTATTTGCATTACTGACTGAAACCTCAAACCCCACTTGCTTGTGAATACTGTGCATGATTCCACAGGGTAAGTAGCTGGCTGTGTGCTAAGAGTCTGCTTCTGCACCAAAAAATGGCTCCCCCTTTCCATCTAATGCAACTGTGAAATCACCAGGGCAATACGCAATAAATCTCTGCCTGTAATTCCTATTTGCACACAGAGTCATGTTTTCACATTAGTCACAAAACGAAATTTCTTTGCCAATTTGAAAGCACACTTACTGCTCTTTTTTTTGGCAAGTGATAAACACTTTTACAGACTGACACATTATGAATCCACTTTTCAGATTTTTTAAAAAGCACATGTCCAAACTGCTTTTTCAGACCAGCACCATTTGTAACCTGGGTGTCTGCCTACACTCCAGCAAGGGCAACCAGCCTTAGTGATGCTGAATGTGTTTGCATTACTGACTGAAACCTCAAACCCCACTCGCTTGTGAATACTGTGCATGATTCCACAGGGTAAGTAGCTGGCTGTGTGCTAAGAGTCAGCTTCTGCACCAAAAAATGGCTCCCCCTTTCCATCTAATGCAACTGTGAAATCACCAGAGCAATACGCAATAAATCTCTGCCTGTAATTCCTATTTGCACACAGAGTCATGTTTTCACATTTAGTCACAAAACGAAATTTTTTTGCCAATTTGAAAGCACACTTACTGCTCTTTTTTTTGGCAAGTGATAAACACTTTTACAGACTGACACATTATGAATTCACTTTTCAGATTTTTTAAAAAGCACATGTCCAAACTGCTTTTTCAGACCAGCACCATTTGTAACCTGGGTGTCTGCCTACAATCCAGCAAGGGCAACCAGCCTTAGTTATGCTGAATGTATTTGCATTACTGACTGAAACCTCAAACCCCACTCGCTTGTGAATACTGTGCATGATTCCACATGGTAAGTAGCTGGCTGTGTGCTAAGAGTCTGCTTCTGCACCAAAAAATGGCTCCCCCTTTCCATCTAATGCAACTGTGAAATCACCAGAGCAATACGCAATAAATCTCTGCCTGTCATTCCTATTTGCACACAGAGTCATGTTTTCACATTAGTCACAAAACGAAATTTCTTTGCCAATTTGAAAGCAAACTTACTGCTCTTTTTTTTGGCAAGTGATAAACACTTTTACAGACTGACACATTATGAATCCACTTTTCAGATTTTTTAAAAAGCACATGTCCAAACTGCTTTTTCAGACCAGCACCATTTGTAACCTGGGTGTCTGCCTACACTCCAGCAAGGGCAACCAGCCTTAGTGATGCTGAATGTATTTGCATTACTGACTGAAACCTCAAACCCCACTCGCTTGTGAATACTGTGCATGATTCCACATGGTAAGTAGCTGGCTGTGTGCTAAGAGTCAGCTTCTGCACCAAAAAAAGGCTCCCCCTTTCCATCTAATGCAACTGTGAAATCACCAGAGCAATACGCAATAAATCTCTGCCTGTAATTCCTATTTGCACACAGAGTCATGTTTTCACATTAGTCACAAAACGAAATTTCTTTGCCAATTTGAAAGCACACTTACTGCTCTTTTTTTTGGCAAGTAATAAACACTTTTACAGACTGACACATTATGAATCCACTTTTCAGATTTTTTAAAAAGCACATGTCCAAACTGCTTTTTCAGACCAGCACCATTTGTAACCTGGGTGTCTGCCTACACTCCAGCAAGGGCAACCAGCCTTAGTGATGCTGAATGTATTTGCATTACTGACTGAAACCTCAAACCCCACTCGCTTGTGAATACTGTGCATGATTCCACATGGTAAGTAGCTGGCTGTGTGCTAATAGTCAGCTTCTGCACCAAAAAAAGGCTCCCCCTTTCCTTCTAATGCAACTGTGAAATCACCAGAGCAATACGCAATAAATCTCTGCCTGTAATTCCTATTTGCACACAGAGTCATGTTTTCACATTAGTCTCAAAACGAAATTTCTTTGCCAATTTGAAAGCACACTTACTGCTCTTTTTTTTGGCAAGTGATAAACACTTTTACAGACTGACACATTATGAATTCACTTTTCAGATTTTTTAAAAAGCACATGTCCGAACTGCTTTTTCAGACCAGCACCATTTGTAACCTGGGTGTCTGCCTACACTCCAGCAAGGGCAACCAGCCTTAGTGATGCTGAATGTATTTGCATTACTGACTGAAACCTCAAACCCCACTCGCTTGTGAATACTGTGCATGATTCCACATGGTAAGTAGCTGGCTGTGTGCTAAGAGTCTGCTTCTGCACCAAAAAATGGCTCCCCCTTTCCATCTAATGCAACTGTGAAATCACCAGAGCAATACGCAATAAATCTCTGCCTGTAATTCCTATTTGCACACAGAGTCATGTTTTCACATTAGTCACAAAACGAAATTTCTTTGCCAATTTGAAAGCACACTTACTGCTCTTTTTTTTGGCAAGTGATAAACACTTTTACAGACTGACACATTATGAATCCACTTTTCAGATTTTTTAAAAAGCACATGTCCAAACTGCTTTTTCAGACCAGCATCATTTGTAACCTGGGTGTCTGCCTACACTCCAGCAAGGGCAACCAGCCTTAGTGATGCTGAATGTATTTGCATTACTGACTGAAACCTCAAACCCCACTCGCTTGTGAATACTGTGCATGATTACACATGGTAAGCAGCTACCTGTGTGCTAAGAGTCTGCTTCTGCACCAAAAAATGGCTCCCCCTTTCCATCTAATGCAACTGTGAAATCACCAGAGCAATACGCAATAAATCTCTGCCTGTAATTCCTATTTGCACACAGAGTCATGTTTTCACATTAGTCACAAAACGAAATTTCTTTGCCAATTTGAAAGCACACTTACTGCTCTTTTTTTTGGCAAGTGATAAACACTTTTACAGACTGACACATTATGAATCCACTTTTCAGATTTTTTAAAAAGCACATGTCCAAACTGCTTTTTCAGACCAGCATCATTTGTAACCTGGGTGTCTGCCTACACTCCAGCAAGGGCAACCAGCCTTAGTGATGCTGAATGTATTTGCATTACTGAGTCCAACCTCAAACCCTTAAACTATTCTTTTATTATACCAGTACACCTTAATTTATTGTGAAAACATAGTCCATATTATTTTACTTGTTCCTCACATTTAAATTTCTCCCAAAACAGAAAATAATAAACACAACTTCAACAAAAAGAATTGCATTTCTATTATTCATTTCTTAATTTACCATATACATCCCCTCTCAAACTCTAAACTCACCTTTAAAATTAGTTAGTTGTGAAAGAAATGTGGCACTCAAACAGCAGATTATCAGAGCCAGGATCTCTGTTCTTTACACCTCTCTCCTCTCAGCAGAACCAGATAATGGCAAACTTTCCCTCTCTTTTTCCACACATATACATGTTAGTTTCAAATCTCAGTGCTTGCCCCTTTTTTTCAAATGTAATCACACATTTCTATTGGTTGAAAACCAACCCTTTTCCAAAAGTACCCTTCCCCCAACTTGACTTCTGCCTAGTACCCTTCCCCCAACTTGACTTCTGCCTGCTACCATAGCAACAGCTCATGGAACACTGCTGTGTGGAGTCAGGTCAGAAGTTCGCCAAACAATGTTTCAATTCCACAGAGCAAGAGTGCTTGACTTTTCAAACCTAACAGCAAATCCATAGTACTGTTCTTTGGTAACACATTTTTCTGTACCAATACAAAACATGCTTCTATTAATTTACACATACAGCCTAGTTTTTATTCTAGAATGGTATGAAACAGCCAATCAGTTCTTTTTTTTATGAAAAAAATATGTATGCCTCCATTTCCAAACTGTCTTTCTTTTCATATTGCCATTCTACTGAATTACACCTCCTGAGTGCATCCAGTTCTCCTTTGAAGATGTTCACAGTGTGGATTGTAGGGCACAGCTATGTCTTCTGGAGTGAAAAGTTTGCAGAGAAAACAGGTATGGTGAGAGACCTTGCTTTGCCAAATGTAGACATTAAATGGATTGGTCAGAGAGGGTTAAAGTGGCACCAATTGATGCCATTGGTGAAATCCTTCATGCACATCCAACACCCTGACCTCATAATAGTGCACTGTGGTGGCAATGACCTAGGCACTTTGACTGGGGTAGGTCTGGAAATGCTTATGAAGGACACCTTTGCACAACTGTTTTCACTTTTCCCTAAAACTGCCTTTGTGTTTTCTAACATATGCCAAAGGCAAAAATGGAACTGGTCCAATCATTTCTGTCCGCAGATTGACAAAGCAAGAAAGCACGTCAACAAATCTGTTTCTGCTTTCCTCCGTGACTATGGTATGGGTTCCATTTACCACAACAACTTGCGTTATGACATGCAAGACATTTATAGAGGAGATGGTGTGCACTTCAATGATGAAGGGAACAGAGTCTTCCTCTTGAACCTTAGACTCTGCATCGGTACTTACTTGTAGGTACCACTTAAAAATCACTTCATAAACACAACGGCTCTTTTTAGAGCCCCCTAATATCTAAACACTTAAATCTGCATTTCATTTCTTTTTTTTTTTTTTTTTTTACCGTACGCTTACCGTACGCGTACCCCGTGATTTTTTTTAAAATCAATAAATGTTTTCTTTGTACTTTTCTGTCCTTCTTTGACCCACTACAAATGTTAGGGGGTCTGTAACTCTCCTCCTTGCCCCCTTTTCTTGTTATCACTCTTTTTTTTCTGAGTGAAACACACGAAATGGCGGCCGCCGCTTCCTGGTTTCGACCGATTCGAATGTTTACTAAGATCTAAGAGCCAATCAGAATCGCGCTCGCGCACGCCACCGTACGCGTACGGTAAGCGTACCGTAAGCGCACCGTAAGCTGGCTCAGATATATATATTGATTTAAAGACTATTTTCTCAGAATCTACTGAACAGATTTACACCAAACCTACAAAAGGCACTTCCTTGACCTGAGGACTACCTCTCTGCAAAATTTCTAGTAATTCTGTTCAGCCGTTCGGGCTGTAGCCCTGTCTAAAGGTCCTATGGAAAAACGCGTTTTGGGACCCCCCTTTTATCTCAGCCCCCGCTTGACGAATCCCCCCGAGACTTTCAGGGAAGGAGCGGAGCGTAGCGCCCCACCTATTTTGAAAAATTCGCGAGGATTCGTCGACCGGCGCCAAAGTTATTTAAAATAGAATGTTGCGGATTTCCTATGGAAACGTGGTCCTAACTATAACTACCTACTGGCGACCGCCAGTAGGTAATATATATAGCTTGTGTGGTTCTCCTTTCATTTGTTCATTCAAGAGGTTATAATCTGGTAAATCAAGCTACTTTACATTCCTTTGAGACTTATCCTGAAGGCTGCTCTCCATAGCTACCACTAGGATAGCTTTCAAGAAAGGTTGTCTTAAACCTAATCATCAATAAGGGTTGTTTGGACTGGTGCAAGGTGCCCACTATAACTAGTGGACAGCATATACCAGGCCAACTTCTCACAACTTCTACTTAGTAGACTGTGCCACCAAGTTAGGTTAACAAAATAGAATGTAAGGTAGAATACACCATATCACAGCTTGAGATCAAGATTCTGCAACTTTAAAAAATGGCAGCCATTCTGAGTTTCGACGTAGAGAAAGACAAGAAATTATTTTGCAAGCAACACTTCCTCGTAAATTTGCACCTTTTTATAACATATCTGTCCAGTATTCATGCTTCATCGAATCTTTTAGTTTACCCTTGACTGGAACATTAGTCAGCACATCATGTTAATATGGTGCCCAATTTACTGTACCAGTGGTAGACCTTGAAATAGGACACTGAGCATCCATATCACACACAAACACTACACATAGTAGGCACATCATTTTAAGAAATTCACGGAAATTAGATACACTCATTGACACACACATCTGGCAAGCCGGATGGGACACAATGCACAAGTTCTATTGACACCAGCATGAAGGTAAGCGGTTTTGTGTTTACCGGGATGGTGCTGATTGCATTCCATATTACGATAATTCGGGAGGGAGACTTAGTTTTGAAAAGATCAATAGGCCCGGCTAAATTGAACCACTGAACTCCACAAACTGAGCACAGTAAGCATGTTTTCTGCTTGCTTAAAAGCATTTTCGAGTCTAATGGTCAACAGGCAAGACAGGAGACCTAATAAGGTTAACCCGCCCGGTCCGGACCTTTGTCTGCAAAGGAAAAGGTGAGTGATTAATTTTACACAAAGCTAGCTAAGTATTTGCCAAATCTCATGTATTTTCGTTTTGTACGTAGTGCAACACGGGTGATTTTGATCATGCTCAATGTTGGTGGTTTTATGGTTTATGCCCAGATTGTAATGAAGGGCTAGAGCGTCTGCTTCTAAGAATACCTGACAGTGGACCTATTCTTACACTAGGTTTACTCCCATCACACATGAGTCTTTCTGTAGCAAGCATTTGCATATTAAAAAAAGCTACTTTAGGATGTTTCAGTTGAAGTGTAAATTAAGGTTTTATTATGAATGCAATCTTATTCCTTGAACACCTAAATATAGTCATTGTTTTCTGTTTCAGAATTCAAGACATTGGCCCCTGAAGTAGTTCACTAGATATGCCTAAACTGTATTAGGGTTTAGGGACATGCATGAAATGGTTTCTACAGTGAATTGGTTCATGTTGATTTTCCCAAAGAACAAGTTTAGATCCACTGGAAGACGAATAAAGAATATTCATCCAAGTATATTGACTTTATTGTCTAAAGAAATGAAATATGTGATCTTGACTGTACCTTGGAAAATTAAAAAATCCTTCGGACAGGTGGATAGTAAGCAAAATGGGGACAGGGACAGTGCTTGGAATAGGGTTTTGGGAGCCCAGTGATAAGTGCATATATGACATACAAAAACTTTGGAAAACCTTATAATGAATCCAGTAAAGTAAGAGCATGAAGAAGTGAAGAGGGAGTGCACAGAAAAGACGCTGTGCTTCTGAAATTTAGTGATTATTTACAAACATTATTTAAGATGTTTCCTGGCCTGCAAGCATAAAGCGATTTTTTTCCTGTAAAAGGAAGGAGCACAATTACAATGACTGTTGGTCCACAACCGACAGCTCGTTGGTTGCGGTCCGACCGCCATCTGCTGCTGTGGTCCGTGGAGTCAGAACCGCCAACCTGAGGTCAGGCGGTTCCCAATCTGCAGCAGTGTACGACATCGTAATTAGGCCCTCAGTGTGCTTATGGGTTGTTAAATATAATGCATACCCTCATATGTTATGTTGTTGCTGAAAGAGTTACTCCACAGTTAGAATTTCAGGCTTTACCGAAAAGTGCTAAAACTGTGGTAGATCTGTCCCTGAAAACAGTAATAAGGTTTAAAAAGTTGGTGGTATTGGTGCTTACACCAGAAAATCTATCAATATTATAGATTTCACATTGTAACCCTATGGAATTATGTGGTTTCCTACAAATGTAAATAGCTCTGCAGACCTATATCAACTCTTTTTATCTGTGAAGGACCCCCTACACTGACTTAAGGTCCTTCAAGTATGAGAGTCCGGGTGGAGGAGTGGTAGTGATAGTTAATTGTGCATACATACAAATCGTAAAACTGAAGTCCGAGCGCGCAAGTACGATCCATACCGCCCGTCCGAAAACACAAGCGCATGGAAAAGGCCCCGTACAGAGCGAACTTTGTACGACCCCTACCCTGAGTACACTTGTGCCCGGGGTACGAGTCGTACGGCCCCCCCAGCCTCCCCCCTCCCACTTACATCCGCACCGTACCCCCCACCCCCCGTATGTACGGACCGTACCACTCCACCCGCGTATGTCCGCACTGTACCCCAGGCGTACCCCAATCCTCGCGTATGTACGGTCCGTACATACGCGAGGATTGGGGTACGCCTGGGGTACGGTGCGGACATACGCGGGTGGGGGGGTAAGGTCCGTACATACGTGGGTGGGGCGGTACGGTCCGTACATACGGGGGTACGGTGCGGACATACGCACCGTACTTACGCACTGTTGGCCTATATACGGTGCGTACCCCAACAGCGCTTATGTACACACCGTACATATGCAATGTTGGGGTACACACCGTACATGATGACACGTACGATATGGGTGATGGCGTGTACGTCGCGTAATGGGCCCCCTTTTCGTCGTGCATCGCAGCGTACTTAGCTTTTCCGGCACTTTTTGGCTCCCGTAAAAATATAGCCGTGCGGAGTGCTGTAGGTACGAATCGTACTTGCTGGTCCGTAAAACGGTGCCTGACTGCGTGCGGACGTCGCGTACGTGCTGTCCAGGATCAGAATTGTATGTATTTTTTAGCCGTACGGGAGTTTTTTATGATTCATACGGAAATGGTATTTCTGTACGAATCGTACTTGCTGGTTTGTAAGGTGGAATTCCCGGGTACGAGTAGTACGGAGAAAACGCTCCGTATGACCATTCGTACCCGGGTTTTACAGGATCGGAATCGGCACCTTAATGTAAATGCATTACACTTAATGTAATTAAAGGTCAGGGTTAGTTTCTGAAGTTATTTATAATTAATAAATTACATTTGTTAAGGATTTTGAATTTAGAGGTATTAATGGTTAAATTAATTTACTACCAATAATTTAAGTAAGGGTTAAGGTTGGCTTTAGGTTCTAGTTAAAGTTGATTTTAAATTCAGCAAATTAAAAATTTAAGAAAGTGTTTGGGTTAGCTCAATATTACTTATTTAACTTAATTAATTTAGCGTTAATTTTTCAGCAAGGTTCAGTAATTACATTTAATTCTGTATATATAAGGAGTAGGGTTATATTTAGGGTGGGAGTTATCATAATTCAATAAGGGAATTACATGTAAATAATAATATTAATTTTACTTACTTTAATGCGGTTGATGATGGATTGATGTTGCGGATCAAAGTACTCGTAAATTTACTTTTAAAGTGACCTTTTTGATGTAGTCGCTCCTTGTACTTCGAGGCAATATTGCCTCAAGACTGTGACATATAACCACTTTATATCAGTATAATATCAACACTTCAAATGTATTACTCCTTCGTACAACACTTTGAAAGTTATACTGCTAAATAAAATCAAAATATCCATAATTTTGATAGAAAAGAACAAAAACAAGGGCAAAAATAAGGAAGGTGGAGACCAGGAAAGCAAATCAACAGGTAAACAGAAGGGAAAGAAGGAGACTAAAAGAGTAGAATGAAGGGATATCCCCTTGAACATAAAAAGGAACACAACATAAAAGTAGAAAAAAATGAAGGAGATGGGGAGCAGTGTATAAAAGAATGGAAAGGAGAAGAAAAAGGGTGAAGGGTTGAATCAAAAATTGGTGATTAAAAGACATAAAGTAAAGTGTGAAGGAAAAAGGGGTGCAGGGACTACCCAAAGTTAGTAAAATGAAGTAAAGACAAAATTAAGTAAAAATGAGAAATAAAAAAGTAAATACAACTGAGAAGTGTTCACTTTCAAGTAATGAATTATATTCTGTATAACATCTGCAGTAGGATTGATAACCTTCAATTTCTTTTCCATCATTTGTTTCACTGCATTTCTCAGTTTAATGTTTTTTAACCTTTTCAAAGCCTTAATCAGTTTCTATACCTGCTATCTACTGCCCACTGGAGCCTATTTCTTTTTGAAACTTTTGATCTCTTTTCACAACAAATATTATTGCATCTTCTATGGCAATATTGTTTTTTCTCTTTTTTTTTTTAGCTTAGATCCTGCTGATTCTGCTGTAGCTTTTAAAACCTTTTATTCATCTATTGTTCACCGCCTTGGCTGGCAACACTTGCTACTGTCAATAAACCAGGAAAAAAACTCATCAAACTAGATTTTTCTTCATCTCTCACTTCTCAGCAACCATCATTTATTACTGTCAGCATAGTAACAAATCATCCACTAATCTAGTAGCACTCTTCCTATCATCTTCCTGATCTCAAGCAGTAGATGACTGGGAAGAATGGTATGTTCTCACTAATCTCATCCCACTCATAAAACTCTGTCAGAATCATGTATTGGTTCACCAGATCCTTCACTTTTTTTACCTTTTCTGAAACTGAGTATGCTTTGTTTAAACATCTAAAATGTAGATAATTTGAGCTTGCTTTCTACTTGTACTACAAAAACATTTTCTTTCACTTCATCTTGCTCATCTTCATCGTAACTCCTTACTTCCATTAAATGACTTCCACTAACTCTCTTCATGGGTTGTTAGAACTGATCCCACCATCCAGTTGCTTTAGCTTTTTCCCCTGGATTTAATTTTGATCTTGAATATTTTCTGCTATGTGCTAATCCTAAACCTTAATCTTGAGATCCTTCTCAGCTCCTTGTATTAACTGCATTACTACTGTTTTATTCTGGCCTTCTCTTCAGTGAATTTAGTGTTCATCTTCTTTTATTTTTACCCAACATTTAAAAAATCTTGGAAGGGCTTGCCACGTTCAAATTTCTTCTTTTCTACAAACTAAGAGGCTTTCTCTACAATTTACACTATATTCTGATTCTCGTTGAGGGCATTTGACTGTAAGCGTTTGTCTTACTGTTCCAATTGTATTGTTGATTCCCAGAATTATAAAAATGGCCTATTACTTCGTATGTTGTACCCACTCTCCTTCCTTTTCTTTAAGGATGAAAGTCCTAGACACACTGTGCAGCAATACCTTCCCATAAATTCCTTTTTTCCTGAAAGGTTCCCGGCTCTTTTTGTTTTAGACAACAGTATGTGGTGCTGATACTTCTAAGTTACTCTTGCAATTGCAGCTTTGGTGCATCTTGTGCACACCCTTTGGCGTACCATACATTGGGGAGACCGTTCTAGGATTCCTCATCTTGTCATCTCAAGGGGTCTACTGCCAGGCCCCACTGCACAAGCCCAGGCTGCTGGCAGCATTTATAGATTTTAGGTTGCCCTTTTTTTTGTGTATGCATTTGGAGTGTTTGCAAATGTTAGATGCATAATCTTTGAAATATTGGTTGCAGACATTGGAAAATCTCCACATGGTAAGTGATTCACAATCACTAGCATTGCACCTGTCATTATGGTTATCCTTAGCTGATTTGGAACCTATATTTCCTTTTAAGAATGGCATTTGCAATATGGAGATATATGCTGCCCACAGACTAACAGAATGCCAGCCATATTCTCTTTTACCCTTTCAATCTTTTCTTCACTCTTCAGTTAATTTGTTGTTTGTACTTCATTAGTTCGATATTTCACTTTATCTAGTTCATCTTCAGTGGATACCTTTTTCAGTTGTTTACAGTTATGGTATTATGTTATTGACTTTAAATATGAACATGCTTTATTTTTTTCTATCTCACGGTTGCTGAATACTTATAAATCTCTGCATAATGTATGATCAGTCCCTATTAGTTTGCAGCCCTCTCCTGTCACCTTCCTCGTTTTTGCTTATGTGAAATTGCTGGCCCCCAAACTTTAGAAGGCGGTTGCCACTTTGCCTCATCTACTTTGGTCAGTTGCAAAACTGCTACAGGAACATTTACTTATATTTTAGAAAGGGTATAAAATCAACTTTTTCAGGTAATACCTCAGTTGTGGAGTCTAAGTTTAGCTTATTTAGTATTGCACGTTCACTGCTAAAATTATTTTCAACCTCTCAACAATAACTATTGTATGGAGCATTAGATGCTCAGATTCGTGTTCAATTCAAACACTGTGAAAACCATAGAAATAGTTGTGCCTGTGTCAGAATTCATAAAGCTACCTCTGCACACAAGTGTAGCATAGGTACACAAACAGTAGCATTCACAAAGGCAAGAGCGGATGTGGCCTAACGGCTAGAGTGGTCGACCTTGAACCTAGAAAACAGTTTGAGGCTCCACAGGGACCCTCAACATCCTGTGATTCTGGGCAAATCACTTAATCTCCCTGTCCCGAACAAGAAATGAATGTGTCCGTCTGTAATTCCACTGGAGCTCATGTAAAGCGCTCTGATACCTTCAGTTCAAGTTTGATATATAAAACTCCGAAAATAAACTAAACTAAAACCATGTTCCTGGTGAATGGTAGGATTTTGCCCTAGTAATGAATTTAGTCTCCCTTAAAATTCCACCAATATTCCTCTTGGAATAACACCAAGCTAAAACAGAAACTGTTACTGAACAGTGAAAATTCATTTGCTGTGCCAAGTATGGTGCTCTTAACTCCCTTTGGAACACAGGCTGCTCTCTCTTTGAAACTGCATGATTAATAAATATTATATGAATTTTAAAAAAAATTAGGCGATATGTGAACAATAAAATCTACAAACTGCCCCTGAAATCAAATTCCTGTATGTTTTAAAAATTAGCTGAGTGTTTTTGTGATCAGGATCATCATGAAATCTGACAAGACACTGGACGAATACCCATGATTGTGATGAATGACTGCAATCTCTACCAACTATACCTGTTAAATTATACATTTTTGTATCCTTCATACAATCAACAGTAGCGTCAAGGTGAATACATGGTGTTCTTCACAACTTTATTAGTGTTTTCACTGACTACCTCTTTCATATTACAAGATAATTTAAATCACACTCGACACATGTTTAATAATTCTATTCTCCTTGGCAATACAAAATGTACTCTGTTAATCCAACCAGTTCAAAATCTGATAGTTAGTAGCGCGCTCTGTTCCATTAGGATGGATCATGGTCGCATACTTTTTAAAATCCATTAATTATTTTGCTTTCCTACAAATTATAGTTGTATCATTCATAGCTTCTGTGAGTGGCCTACTAAACATCATAAATTGCTAATTCATATTCTTATAACTGGTTGCCACATGTGCTGTGATATTCCCCACACGCTGTTTTGGAGTCCCTCCATAAATACTTGGTTTATTTCTGCAATATTATTGCACCTGATAGTTGAAATCTGTTCACTGTTAACTCTGTATTCATTTATGCAGCCATTTTTTCTTTAGATGGGATTTCTTGGTCGTTTTGGCTACAATCCAGAGAGCACTATTTTCAAGATTATACTACATGCCTGTTAGATCTTAACAACATCTTGTCCATTGTGGGCTGCATATAAGAAGATATTTTGATTGCATATTTAACTGAGTAGTCATACACAACCTGAATTTTAATAATTTAGATTGAATGCTAAAGCATAGAATGCTATTGTTTAACTATAGAACAGAACTCTTAAAACTAGGGGTGCACCCCCCTGGAAGTCCATGGCAGCGTTCCCAGGGGTACTTGTGTACGAAGATGGCCTGGAAGCTTGACTTTGTTTATTTTTTGCGTTTCCAAGCCGTCTTCATTTACATGACAGTTGAAGTGTTGTAAAAAGTACGGCAGCTGTGAACCTGAGCCCTGGGTGACGGGGTCAGTGGCTTGGCTAAAAATAACGAAATATTCTTTAAGTATTTTATTGTATTTACATGTTTATAGCAAGCGCATTTAAAATAATGCACACACCTAAAAGTGTAAAATGAGGTGTAAAATAAATTCTCATCAAACTAAACGGGAAATGCACTCCTTCACTTTATAAAACTTGGTTAATGTGACCACTGCAGATGTCTGTATGTGAGACCAGAGAGTTCACAGAACTGAATCCTGGTTGGTTTAGTGCATAATAGTGACGTGTATTTATAGTGTTCTAAGGTCCCAGCATGTAACAGAAAGCAATGTGAATATGTAAGACACTGTTCTAAAATTGTATTAAAGACTGTATAAGTTACCACACAATGATTTCATGTATGTGATCAGGGACACTGGAACTATGCGGCAGAGGCGCACAAAATTATGCGGCAGGCAATAGGCAAATTATGCAGTATCATGCGGCACATATTTTGCTAGTATTACTTAATTATTTTGACATTTTTATACATGGTAGTACTGTCTCGGGGAAAGATTTCACCTCATTAGTACAATTTTAACAGCCAAATACAGAAATAAGCAACTAAAAGATGACCCTTTGGTAATGGCTTCTACTGTGCGCCATGTTTTAGTAACTTTTGATCTGTTAGAGCTAGAATCTTTTTTTGTTTTGTTTTGCTAAAATCTGCAGATTATGCTGCAGGTGGTGCATTATGTGGCAAATGCGACAAATCCATAATTATACGAAAACTGCCATGGCTGCAGAATAACATAATTCCAGTGCTTTCAAGTAATGGGAGGAGGACTTTAACAAGGGGCAGAGATGACTTCCCGCTCTGCAAGGTAGTAGGTCTCCTGAGTGAAGCAAGCAAAGTGCAATTTCGGCCCAGGAGTGTGAAGAGTGCACTGCATCACAATTAAGCCTGTCTTATACTTTACAAAAAGACATTGGGAGAGCATTAGGGATGAGGTGGGCCACACATTCGCACTCATTTTTACTGAAAGGGACAGACAATCTGTTTCAAGAATGGAGTGATGGCCAGAAGTGGTGAAAGAGGCAAAGGGCCGCAGCTATCATTAGTTCAGGAGGCGCAGTCGCATTGGGACCCAAGAGCACGAGGACATCAACTAATGCGAGTAGTGTTTTTTGTCTAGTTCAGTTTTTTATGTGTTTGCTGTTTTATACATCTCACATCTACTGTGGAGTATGAGCGACTGAAAAAGAGCCCCTGATATTGTCTCATAAGCCCCACCTCTGCACTCAGCCCTAACCCTACCCATTATTCACGCATTTCCATGCTCAGAGCAAAATTATTGAACACCTGTGCTATTGAAGAAGGAGCGAAATATTGTTAAGATTACAAAGAAAAGGCTGGAAATACTGCTTTATAAAAGGTCAAATATACCATAATGTGTAAGCCATTTATAGGTTAATCTACTCTATTGGACTAATGAATGGCTTGATTTTAATTGGCACAGATGGAGTTAATTGTAAACTTGGTTGTGAAGTCAATACATTTCCTTTCAGGAAGACCTCAAAGGTGGCTAAAATGTCAGGCTGCAAGAGCAATTAAGATTGCTCCCCCAAATAGGAAATCCTTCCCTACCAATACCCCCTGCCCACAGACCTCATACATTGTCGAAACTGCCTTAAACGTACCCATCCTCCTATTAAATTACATGACACTACACCTCCCCCTCCACCCCATTCCCCCAACCCCCTCGTCTCTTCGGCGGTACTCTAGCCACACTTATGATGACGTACAATATAGTATTTCAATTACCAGACGCTCTCAAGGACTAATCTGCATCTCCTACCAGTGCACCCCTCTTTCATACACTGCCTTGTAAGTCTTTAAGTCTTTATGTAACATCCCTTTTGATGTATCCTCAAACATTTAGCAATTATATAACCCTGTGCTTGTACTGATGCATGTCTTGATGTTACTGTTTCACTATTAATTTCTCTTCTCCCTTATTTCTTTGCTGTATGTTGTGTACTCTTGTTTCTAAAAAAACATGGCAATAAAATATTTTGAACAAAAAATATATTGGCATTGAAACTCCATGTTCTTTGGAAACTGATGAATTCCATTCATAGCTGTTGTTAGTGGAGATTTTATTGGAACATAAAATGCCTGAAGACTATATTTTTCTACCTACTTGAATGATATTATTGCCTTTCTTCTCCATGAATTCCGCCTCCTGTGACCCAATGACCCAATACCAAAGAATGCTCTGCTAGTAAGGTCCCCAGATACATGGGTTTAATTCTGTAAGGATGCCAAACCAATTCCGTCCTTGATTAGTTTATAGTCCCCTGTTGCACACGTCATTGTCTCTTATCTTTTTATACGCTCATTCAATCACTCTGGCACTATCCCATTCTCTATTGCTTTTATTGCACCATCTTGCCAATGCTGCAATATAGCAACTTATTCCTTTAATACCATTATCTGTAGCAGTGTCCTGCATACTGTGGGGGTCCTTTCAAGTCATAATTCACTTTCTCCTCCTCCTCTCCAAACTTTCCTTCCCTCTGCAGTTCAGAATGTTGTCTTGGTTTTCACGCTTATAAATCCACTACAAGCGCAGCAAACACCACCCCATCTCCTCGCGTACAGGAATTATAAAACAATACAACACTCCTCCAAGGCTAATGGCCCGCTCTGTGACTAGCAAAGTACTTATGGTAAATTGCTTCAAGTGAACATACGAATGTATGTAACACATAGCCTCCCCTGGGCACGAATAACTTGGGCGCATAAAATAAACAGAGCGCACAATATTATATTTATGTCTAAATATATATTTTTTATAAATAACGTTTTTCAGTAAGTGGAATATAAGTTATAAGTCTTGCAAATTACACTTTCTCCAGCAGCTCTCCAACAAATGAGCACATAAGATAAAATAATAAGAACGATATATTACAAAATATGAGAAAACAAAGATAGTGCGAATGCTTTGCGGTTCCCTTTTGAGGCGTGACTACTCCATCCACCTGCAGGTGCATCAGGTGACCAAGAAACGGAACATTCAGCCATAGTTTGCCCTCATTCTAGGGAAAAAGATGGATTATGAGCAAGGTATGGGCAACAATACATGAATTGCTGACTAATTCGTTAATGACGGTGAAATGGGAGGAAACCACCCAAGATTACTGAATAATTACTTCAAAGGTGTCTTCACCCAGTGCAGAGGAGAATCATTGATAGGTGCAATGAGAACGCAGCCACAAGTGAGCATGACAGTATCATTGTTGAACAAGTATCTAGTGCATCTGAAGAATTTGGAGTGAAAAAGACGACTGGTGTAAATATAATGCCGAACAGGCTATTTCCACAGGCTATTTCCATTTTCCATAGCTTCGCAGATAGCCTTGCTCAATTACGAATTTCATTTCTGTCCCAGAGATGCAACCAATCCAGAAACTTGCTGGAACTTAATTTTGCCCTTTTTTAATGGGGTGCAACTGAAAATCCTGCATCAAATGGAAACATCAACACATAGCAAAGATTTTCAGAGGTTAACTTAACTAAACTAGCGAAAATACCACACGTTATAATTTCCGCCCATGGTGCGTTTCTCATAGACATCCCAGTAGTCGGCTGTGTTTTCATTTCCCGAGACTTAATGAAGAAATCCACCATCCAGAAGTAGGAACATTATTTAAAGTCATATTGGGAAGCTCAACTACTTGGTAGATCTATTTAAACTGTCAAAAAAGACATTAAACCATGCCGCAATAGAATTTAGAAGGTGTCTAATGCACACTCTAGGGCTCAAGGCAGATATGGAGACAGACAAACCCAGAAGAAAATTTAGAAAACTTTGGTGATAAAAGAAAGAATGCCTCTCAGTTCTGCTGCATCGAAATTGTAATATCTTTGCCAATAATTAATCATCATGTTCAACAATATACTGGTAAGATGTACCAAAAATAGGCAGAAGACCAACATCATTCCTACAAAACGTAGATGACTATCCTCCTCTCAGTACTCCAACAGCTAGTTACAAACAGAGATATGTTTTGAAGAGAATAACATTCAAATCAAAAAAGCAATGACCAAAATGATGACATAGGGACCTCAAAATTCACCCTGAAGGAAAAGAAAAAAGATCTTCCCGCAAGGAAACCAATGAAATAATGACAATTTCACTTATTTGAGAGCAAGCCTGGTCACCTCCTTGGGATGCACATAACACACAATATTAGTTATGATGTAGAATGTGATGTTAACCTAATATATGCATATTTAATAAACTGAAGATGCCCTTCATTTTATCACACTCTTGTGCCAGTCATCCACTGGTGCAGGCATTTTTTTGTGGAGGTCCTGACAGGGACTCCCACGCAGGATTCCCTCGCTTTCTGCTGGGCAGCACATCACTCTAGAGATGGAGGAATAGGATGCTCAAAGCACAACGATCCACAATGACTTCCACATGGAAAAAAACAAGTTAGTGATCTCCGAACTGCTCCGTCAAATGAAATGACAGTGGTTTCAAAGCAGTGAAGAAAATGTCTAAAGCAAAAAAGCAGCTCCCAGAAATTTAGCAAAGTAACTTAAAATCACTTAAGGAATAACATATCAAAAGCAAAGAAAATAAAACAGCTATACCATGGAACATTAAATGTGGCCCAGACATCGCCCCTTCAGGCTAACAAGCATTACGCCAGATAAAAGAAGCATTAACATACACCCAAAAGATGAAAAAACAGCACAACGACTGAATAAACATAACTTAGCTAAAACATATATGTACCAAAATAAAAAGAGAAGGTGCACAAAATGAGAAATAAACACAAAATAATTAAGATTTAAAATAATGATGCAACTGTGGTGTGGCTGCCAACCATCTCCAGCACAAGGGAGAATGTCCGTAACATTCAGGAAAAACAGCAGATATCACTACGGAGAGGTAGCAAACTGCGCATCCAAGATCACTTCTTAACCCCCGTTCTACTGTCTACAAATCCAGCAATGGTGGAGCCGCAGTGTGAAACTTGGCTTGAAGATTACAAAATTACTTGGTGGCAGTTGAAATAACTTACTGAAGGACTTGCCTGGTGTTAACGATTAATTAAAGGAATGGGTGTACATGATTTCATAGAAAAACGATTTAATGGAATACAATTACTCAGAAACCATTTCTCATCTATATGGTTTAATGGAAATGTTCAGGATGAATGGCATTTACCATATTATAAAAAACCAATTCATAGAAAGTCGTTTTATTCAAAATTGGCTCGTGCATACTTATTTTTAAGGTGTCGATGAAATGATTTTAGGTCTTACTTTCAGAAACATTTTTGCTGAAGGTATTTATTTCAATCCTTTACATCAAGGGCCACTATTTAGGATTTATATCTTTTCATTGTCAAGCAATTACTGTGGATGTTTTTATTTCACTGAACCATCCTCACCCCTAAACACCAGCTATGTCTGCTCCCTAAAAATACCAATGTACGCATAAACCCCACCCATCTGTGATCCCCTAAACTCCACCCATCCGTGAATCTTAAAGCCTGTTTCACTCCTAAACTCTACCAATCTCTTAACCTAAACCCGCTCACTATCACTAAACTCTATCCATTCATGACCCTGAAAACCTCTTTCTATGCCATACCCCACCCATCCCTGATCCTTGAAAATCCCACACCACCCCTAAACTCCACTCATTCCTGAACAATAAAAAATCCTCCCCAACTCCTAAAAACCACCCATTCATGACACCCTAAAGCATTCATTATCCCTAAACTATCACATCCCTGAACCCTAAAAACACTTTCTTACATATAAACTTCACCTATCCTTGAACCCTTAAAACCCCACACCACACTAAACTCCACCTATTCCCGAACACTAAAAACCATTTACAACATCAAAACTCTAACCATTACTCAACCTAATAAACACTCTCCAACTCTTAAAATCCACTGATCCGTAAGACCTTCAAATCCTCAACTCCCTACATGCCACCCATCCCTGAAATCTAAAAAACCCTCACCACACTAAACTCTACCCAAACCTGATACCTAAAAGACCCTCACAACCCCTAAACTCCAGCCTCCCCAAACCATGAAACCTAAAAACCCTTCTTTGCCCCCGAACATCACCAATCCCTGAACCCAAAAAATCCTCACTCTCCCTAATTTTCACCCAAGGGTGGCATTTTGGATGTTTCCTTAATATGAACTTTCCCTTATAATGTTTCCTTTAATTTTCTGATGTATTTGTATTTCCTCAACACTGCATTTTATTAAAATTGCTTTTTCATGATTTGATTTCCTCCAATGTGGTTTCTCAGTTTTCCTTTTTCCATTAATTCACATGAATCATACACCAATAGAGGACAGATGTACCCAGAGTTTTTGAAGTTGTAAACCCTGCAGTTTGCAAAATCCAAGAGTTTGTGATTGCAAAATCTGCTTTTCATTTGTACTAACTTCATTTTGTGAATTGCAAAATGGTGTTTCCAGCTCATACCAAATCGGAATGGGTGTTCAACGGGCGTACCTTCCAAACTGCAAGTCGGTGTTGTATGCATCACTGGTTTGCGACCGGTCGAAACCCACTGGCCGGTTACAGACTAACAAGTTGGGGTGGTAACTGATTTACAAATGGGATGGGGTCCTCTTCGGACCCCTTCCACTTTGGAAGTCAGGATAGCAGCTTCAAGAGAGGTAGGCAGTTTTCCAATGCTTTTTTTTCTTAGAGCATCTGCGCTCCTTAAAGGAACCAGGGATGCTTTAAAGAAAATTAGTTTTTGGATGCAATCACCATCCCTGTGAATGTAGTCAGTCATGGGGGGGGTCTTAAATTGTAACCTGTCTAATGAATATTATTGCAACCCCCTATTTTGACAACCAGTCTATTAGTACATAGGTCAATTTACAAAATATGATTACATTCGCCAGAAGTTGATGTGCATTTTTAAGCCACGTTTTGGGGATCGAATCTTAGAAAGTCTTTATAATCAATTTTTAAACTCTGACAAATTCTAACTATGAAAGATTTTAATTCACAAATGACCATCTGGACACAAAACATTTCCAATTCCATGCACAGCTATGTCATTTTGCGTTGACATGCACATACAGTGACCTAATGGGGAGATTAGAGCAGGTGTGTAGTGAACTCTCCGCTTTAGCAGCTACAGCCATCCAGGGTTCTTGATGGGCCTTGTCTGTCTGCAACTTTGCAGATAAAGGCTCATAATTAACATGAAAGTGTGGATGAGTGAGTGTGTAAATGAAAGGATATATGTAAGGATGGATGTGAGGATAAAAGGATGGCTGGATGAGTGAAAGTGTGGGTGGATGGCTGAGTAAGTGAGTGAAATGATGGCTAGATGAGTGAGTACAACATGGGTGTATGAGTGTAAGGATGACTGGATGAGTGTGTCGTAAATTGGCTGCGATTAAATTAGCGTTAGCAGAATCCATCTGGTATTTAGAGGCTAGCCTGTACATTTTGTGGAATCCATTTTGTATTTCTGGCAGCCATTTTGTCTTCCCTTGTGCTCTGTTTAAAGGACTGGCTATACTTAGACTCTGCTACCCTGCACATGCGCAGGAATATCTAACTGTCCATGCATCTGTTTTTAGTCTGTAACTATCAGGTTGTTTCTACCAGAGTCAGCAACGGCTAGCTCCTCCTTTACTGTTGACGGTGCATTTCTGTTTGACCATCTATGTATGTAACTCTTGCACTGGTAGGCCTAGCTGAGGCCTATTTTCTACAAGTGTAAGGGTGAATGGATGAGTGTAAGAATGGGTGAATGAGTGAAAGAATGGTGGATGAGTGAAAGTGTGATGGAAGAGTGAAAGGGAGAATGGATGGATGAGTGAAAGAGAGGGTGGATAAATGGATGGATGAAAGAGTGGGTGGATAATGAATGAATGGGTGAATGATGTTTGGATGAGGGAAAGGATGGATGGAAGGGTGGATGGCTGAGTAAAAGGATGGATGGCTGTGTGAAAGGATTGATGGATGAGTGAAACGGAGGATGGATGGAGTTAAAAGGGTGGATGGAGTGAAAGGGTGTATGAATGGGTGAGCGAAAGGATGGATGGATAAGTGAAGGGTGGATGAAGGGATGGATGAGTTTGATGGCTAGGTTAGGTTTGGATATGGATGGCCAGGCAGAGGGATTGAATTGTGAAGGACTGAAATATGGATGAAAGAATGAATGGATGACAGAATGTAAATGTGAAATGGTGGATATCAGCGGGTGCATGGAAGGATGAAATGAGATGATGATGAGGCATTTATAAAGCGCTACATATAACCTGAGGTGTCTAGGCACTACTGGATAGCTTCTTAGATGGAAAAGACAAGAGAGCTCTTCTTGGGAGGGTTTCGATGACCTGCTTTACTTGCTTGGTTGCTCTGTTTCAAATGGGGGGTATTTACATTTTCTGGCTGCTCCCTCGGATTAGAGGTACATAATTTATATGAGCGACTCAGAAAAAGATAGGGTCCTAGCTGATGACGGACAGAGAGAACCGAAGTGCAAATCTGGCATGCGCCAGCATTTAAGTCACCCAAAGAACATTAAAGATAAGAAACAGAAGATTGGCATGAGTAGTTTCAGCTCCGTTGTTTCCCCTTCCTTTCCTGAACCCTTAGTCTCGATGCTTCTTTTTAGTCCTAGCTTTCCACAGTTTTCTTTCCCTGCGCAATTGAAAAATAATCTGCCATATTTATGTATTTACCTTTGTATTTGTTTTGACAAATACCAGGTGGTCAAATGCATGAATGAAAAACTACAAAAGAAACATTGAGTGACGTTTGCCCTCTTAGAGGTAAATGCATTTTTCTTTAATGCAAAAGGCAGAGAGGATGTTAGGGCATCACAGTTTTATACCTCACCCCCTTGACTTTTGCTTCACTGTCTAGGACTATGAACTTAGCAGAGTTTCAAGTAGTCCGCTTTACCCCCTAAACAAAATCTCAGTATTATGCACATTCAGCTTCAGCAGATTGTAGGTCTTCCGTTGCTGCATCCTAGCCATGCTTGTTTTCTGATATTTTGTGTGGTTGCCATTCTCAAAATGGATGTGGGTGTCTTCCATGTGCAAAAGGGGCAGTAAGACCAAATGACTGCATCCGAAATGCCAAATGGACCATGTGTAGGTTAAAGAGCTGTAAGGAACCCATTGTGACCTGGTACAATTGTTTAGTCAAAAGTCAAAATAGACCGAGTCTCCAATCCCAAAGCCATCAAATGGTCAAGCAACAACTGATGGTCAATGGTATCAAAGGCTGTTGATAAGTCAGGCATAATCATTTTTGTCTGCATATATCCTCAATAATGTCTAGTGCTTGACCGTCTTTGTGAGTAGGCTATATCCCCAAAATATTTGTTAAATAGTGCCAAAGGTTCTTTAAACCCTGATTGTGTTGGGTCGAGTGTCACATCAAAATGAACCTTCATATCTCCCACGACTGTACATCTAATTTAACATGATGATGGGGCAGTTAATTGAGAGTTGAAGCATGCCAGAGTATCTGTAGGTAGCCTTTCGGAGGTCTCTAACATATATGCAAAATAGTTTTTGCCAAGTTAATCAATTTTGTTGACTACTTTATGATTATCGCTAGACCACCCACTCATTTATCCGTCTGATTTGTGAAAACTACTTGGCAGACTGATAGTACTACGTCTTTTAGCACCATATGGCAGTCTTCTCCTAGCCACGTTTCTGTCAGGCAAATCATGTGCGAACTTCTTTCTATAATTGGGTCATAAGTATTATGTACATTTTTCGCAGCAGAATGGCTATTGATGCAATGCTTTCTTCAATATAGTATTTTGAGGTCAAACTACTCCCCTAGCCTGTTGGCTGATATAGTGTATTATTTTAGGTTCTTGTTTTTCTGAATAACTCTAATCTTGAAAGTTTCCTGAATCGTTCTACAAGTGGCATGGACACTATTGTGCTACTTAATCCACATACCCGTCTTTGAGATTTATTACAACTACCACAAATGGGATCTATGATGGAGACTAAATATACTGTACTGTGGTTTAGCAGAGTGGCCCATGATTAAACTTTAGGTGTTTCTGGAGGCCTTATGATCTCACTGCCCAGGCGTATCTAAAACTGCTATTTTCAACTTACTTTCGGACAGATGTATGAAGATCTGATCACAAAAATATGGTTCAATTTTGACCAGTAAAGAATTTTATGAACGGACCTATGTACAAATGAGTAGGTTAATAAAATACTTCATTGGATTCGGTCATAGCCTGACCTGCCTCATGAGTTTTAATGAGGTAAGCAACAAATTGTGACTCACTCTGTTTAGTCATTGCTAGGATCAGAAGGCCACCATGTCTGTAATTTATTTCCTGTAAAGTAAACGTTTGCGAATGTGTTACCACTCAAGCTCAGCACCCGTCTGACAGTTGCTGCATGGTTGTGGCCCCTATATAGCATTTGTAAATGATGGCTGCAGTGCTGCATGGTGTACTTTGTATGAATAAAGGTTGGAGTTAAGGTTGACTAAATAGAGTGGAGTGAAGACAGCACCTTAACTTCTTAATTTTATTATTTGTTTTAGTTTTTATGAAGAAATCACTGTTAACATATTTATCAACCTCCACTCCCATTGAAGTTTCAGTTTTTCTTGGAATTTCTTTGTTTTTTTTTATGTGTTAATTGAAAAAATTATTTAAATATAAACGTAGAAGAAATATAAATATTAATAGTTTAATGGCCTTATGAACTGTTTTACTTGAAATTGATCTTTTTTTATCTTATTATTTTACTTAAGTATTAAATGTAACCAGAGTTTATGTTTATGTATACTTTTTTTAAACTGTAAAAGATCGTAAACGTCAAACATTCTGGTAGCATTTTTAAAATATGGAACCTAGATAGTTCTTGTAGTTCACAAAATCATAGTATGGTTGATCTTACCTGTGTAAAGTAATCCAATTTTTAAAAACATTAGAGTTTTTGTTTTCATAAAAGAAATATTCGTACACTTTTTTGTTTTATTAAAATAAGTGTGTGTTTGTTAAGAATATGAAAAAGTTCAAAATGTGTGTGATGTCACAATAGTTTGTATATTTTAGGAGTGAAGTCAGAAATGTTTATTATCAATTTTACTGTAACAAAAGTGTCAGAAAGTGGATTATTATTTGAGATGGATGATAGTCCACCACAAGTAATAATATCAATATTCCTGTTGGGTCCAGAAAAGATTTCAATAAATTAAACCTGAGCTCAGCTCCTGGTAGGTATGGCAAAAAGCAGACAGACTGAATTTGCAAAAATGTGTAAAGCATTTAGAAGTGCTAAAACTGTTGAAATGTCAAAACATAGCGCAATAAAAAAATCTCACTTCAATTTATACACATAGAGAATTTTTGAATGAACAAAATGACATAAAAACAACAAATATCTTATAAGGGGAACCGGAGGGAGATATGAATTTGTAAAGTATAAATTGACTAATAGCACAAAAAAGCACAAAGTGCCAACCGCAGGCAGCTGCTCATGCAAGACTGGGTACAAAGGTAAGGTTTAAGACCCACCACAACAGAGCGCAGGTCAGACACAAGGCCCTGGTTGGTCCCGGTCGAAGATTTACTTTCGGACTTGGAAGTTTTCTGAGAAGATAGATCCTCAGCATGTATCCGAAAAATGAGTCTTCGATGACGAAGGACAACGTCTCCCAGAAGCTGTCTTCTAATGTGGAAAAAGCTCAGACCGGTAAGAGTCCGGAGTTCGCACTTAGGACGCTGTCAACATTGATCAGACGCTGTTTGGCGTTGGGTCCAGTGAACATTTCTACCTTCAGAATTATTTTCTTTTTCAGAAGTCTGCTTCCTTCATCAAGGCAAGGCTGAGGAATGTTTGATTTCATCAGATGGCAGTCATTGTTGGGCCCGTTGAATCTGATTTGCTGCTGCAGTGAAGAACGTAGCAGGATCTCTAGACAAAAATCGTTAAAAAATATTTTAAGTCTCAACTTTTAGGATTAAGCAGGAGGAGTACACTCTGACACTTATCTAAGGGCTCCAGGACCTTGGAGACATCACTTGGAGGGCAGGAGTCACTCCAGCAGAACCCACCAGCAGGGGATCCTGAGCAGGTCCAGTTGTAACTGGTCAGCTGGGCTCCTCAAGAAAGTGGGCTTTTTGCAGCTTTTGTGTCCCTTAAGCTTAGGAGGAGGTCAGCTAACTGACCTTTGGAGCCCACTTCTCAGTCCTGGGTACAAGTGGGAGCAGTTCCAGTACTTTAGGGTTGTCTTTGCAGGTCACAATAGCAGGGCCAGTCCTTCATCTGTCTCTCACAGTTACAGATGTGTTCTGAAGAGGCTACTGGGGGTGCCAAATTGATGGCCAGTGTGAGCCTGTGTGTCCGAGAAACTCCTGACCAATCCCTGGGCAATGGGATAAAAGTTCTTAGGGATGACCCTGCCCCCATTTGCAGCACTTCCTGTGAGTGTTACTGTAAAAATATCCCACAGTGCCCCTCTCTACTTAAACACCAGCATGGAAGAACTTTTCTTAACCTGTGCAGATCACCCAGAGGTGTGGCTATGATAATGGGCAAAGCCTTCCCTGTGGTCCCACCAACCCAATTCTGGGGTAGCTTACCCTCCCACCGCATTTGGACACAACCTCGCTATGAAGACAGGGGGAGGCAGGCCTAGGTGTGAAAACAACTGCTAGAGACAGGGCAGGCATCCTTTGAAGTACATGACTAGGCAATAGTAATAAAATATCCGACTTGACTATTAAGTTGGATTTTATATTGCTATTATAATGGATCCTTGAATCATTTTTCCAGCTACTCTTAAACCGAAGTTAGCCATTAAGGTATAATGCATTTTGTTGTGGCTTCTGCTTTGTGTGTAGGCAGGATGTGTATTTATATAAATCTATTTTGTTTACCATTTGACCAGAAATTCTGTAGATAATTATTAAAACCAATTTAATTACACATTATGAATAGGAGGTGTAAAAAGAGAAGACAAAATGTCACTGAAAATGAATGTATACAACATATACACTAAATAGTACACACTGTGGAATGGGTGCTAAAGAGAACAGCGTATACATTAGACAGTACACACTGGGTTTATAATAGATAAGTATCATCTGGTGTATTCCGAAGTGTGTTTTTCTGTTATGTTGAAACAGCAAAAGGGATGTTATGGGCCAGAGGTGAGTTGAGGGTCTTTTCGATAGAAGACCCCCACTTATCTTGCAGACAACCTCAACATCCCTGGTTGCTCTCGGCTTATTTGCGGTCAGTCCACCATCAGACTGCAGACAAAGAAGTGTAAAAAATGTTTTTAAAAAACAAGCCTCTTTTATCTATACACCCAGAATCTGGAACAACATTTCTGTACCCATCAGGTCAACGCCAGAGCTTCACTGCTTTGGGAAAGAGTTGATGATGTGCCACTACACCCAAGAAATCTACATCACAATGCATTAAGAAACCAAAAATCAGCTACCTCTCCTATCACTCGGTGGCTTCATACGTATCTTTGGCCCTGTACAGCACTCCACTGCCTTTTGGCTAGGTTCACTCAATAGAAATACCACATACATGTAACCAATTTCAGAGAGGAGTCCTCTAGATTTTACACAGTGCACAGGTTAAGATTGTAAAACTTCTGCGGGGGGTTTTGGAAACAGGATAAATGGAGCTCAGGCAGGTAAACGGTAGGGTGTAGCGAAAGGAAAAAGAACAAAGGCTTAACAGTGCAAACAGGTCAGGGGAAGACCCAAAACCCCTGTGTAAGGTGTGGGCTAGAAACCCATGCCAAGAACAATTATAAACAAGTCCTGTGCACACGTTTTAAGATAATTAAGACATTCACAGTATAATAAAAGTAGTTCAAAACTTGTAGTTCTGTGAATGTTGTTTAATTCAAGTTGAGTTCATCAATACAAAAGGCGCCAGCCGACACGTGTTTCGACAACAGGTAGCAACCTGTGACTCTTCAGGGCTGGGAACAATATAATAATAACAATAATCATATATGTGAAACTCATTAAAAGTTGAGGTTAAGGATTGATTCATATTCACTCTCTCTACTCTGACCACTCTTAGACCATCTTTTGTTATTTTATTGTTAAATTTTCGACACTTTGCGGCACAACCACCAACTTAAATTGTCATTGATTACATACTCACCTCAACTTTTAATGAGTTTCTAAGACCTTCGTATTTTAATGCAATGTCACTGGATGTCACAGCTCCTGACCTATCACCTTTTCTTTCTCTGTGAACCATTTACCCCATCCTCTTAAAATTCCTTTTTCTTTTCTCCTTTTTGATTTTATTTTTTCTTGCATTAAGATCTCCACTATTATTTACGTATGATGTTTTTTCGTCACCAAATATTGACGTGGGATTTCCCTCTTGCCTCACCGTTCATATTGATTGTATCTACCACTTTCACTTTCACATATATGATTATTGTTATTATTATATTGTTCCCAGCCCTGAAGAGTCACAGGTTGCTACCTGTTGACGAAACACGTGTCGGCTGGCGCCTTTTGTATTGATGAACTCAACTTGAATTAAACAACATTCACAGAACTACAAGTTTTGAACTACTTTTATTATACTGTGAATGTCTTAATTATCTTAAAACGTGTGCACAGGACTTGTTTATAACAGGTTAAGATTGGTGGAATAAAGAGTGCACATCAAGAGGTGCTGTGTAATTAGTTTGGATTGTTATGAGCATGCTGTTCCTTCTAACTGTGTGGTGAGAGGTGGGCACATGACTGTGGAGGTCAAGGGGAGCACTAATGTAAACATATAGAACTTTGTCGAGGGGGTAAACGGAATATTGTACTCCTCTCAAAAGGAATCTGTCCGTGTAGTTTGGCTGAACTGATCCTATTGGAGAAAAAGCAAGACTGGTGTGCCTTTAGTTGGTGCCTGACTTATGTGACATAGTCAATCAATCAATCAGGGGTTTGTAAAGCGTGGCTACTCACCCATGAGGGCCTCAAGGTGTCGGGGGCTGCTGATCTGTCTGGGTGCAGAGGGTCAGTTGAAAAGCCAGGCCTTGAGGTCCTTCCTGAACTGGTTCAGCGATGCAGATTGCCTGAGGTAGAGGAGCAGGGTGTTCCAGGTCTTGGTGGTGACGTAGGAGAAGGCTATACCTCCAGTTCTGGTCTTTTGGATCCGTGGGACGGAGGCCAGGGTTAGTTTGATGGAGCAGAGTTCTCTGGCGGGTGTGTGGAAAGCGAGGTGGTGGTTCTGATATTCTGGTTCTGCGTCATGAAGAGCCTTGTAGGGCATGTGTGAGGAGCTTGTTGGTGATTCTCTTGCTGATAGGGAGCAAGTGGAGTTGTCATAGGTGTTGTGTCATGTGGCTGCAGCGGGGATGTTGAGGACCAGTCTGGCAGCTCCTTTTTGGACGCTATGTAGTTTCCTGAGCTGTTTCTGGGTGACACCAGTGTAGTGGGTGAGAAATTATGGATTTGAATGTGAATCGAGCAATTGCCAGTGTCTGTGGTCTTTGCAAGACCATTCACACGCTCCTGACAGACATGGACAATACACCCACTCCATCGGATTAAAAAATCCTAACACATACATACTCCCCATGATGCAGACAGTCACCCAATTCACTAGTAACACACACTTATTGCTCCATACTTCTGTCTGTGCAAGCTGTTGTAAGATACACTCTTTTTACTCCTGGCAAACATTTAAAAAACACATGCACTTAAGGCTCACTATAGGAAAATGCCCCTTCTTAGCATAATCACTGCCATTTTGGTTGATGCTGCTGTTTGTTTGACTTTCTACACTGGAAACTGCTAACAAGGCCCCAATGCATATGCTCAGACCCCTCAAACATAATGAAATTAGCTATAGTCCTAATGGGCATATTTAACTTGCTTATAAGTCCCTAGTATATGGTACAGAGTGTACCCAGGGCCCGTAAGTTAGATGTAACTAGTGGACTGCATCACATACTGTGCCACTACTAAAGTGACAATTAAAGCATGTTTCCTGGCCTCCCGCTGGGTAGGTCGTTTTAAAGCTACCAATTTAATCTTGCCAAATAAACCTATTGCCAGGTCTAAACCTTCTGTGTTAATATCTATAAGCAACCCCTCAGGTAGGCCATACATGCATTTATAGCACTCCTGGCCAAATGGCTAAACTAAATACATTGTATAAATGCACATCCTGCCCACAGACAAAACAGAAGCCAAAACAAAATCACATGGTGCTTTAATGCTTAACTTCAGTGGGTGGGGTGAATGTATGACATTATTCTGCATTCTGTCCATCAACTGTTGTTTTTGCATTTGTCACCCCGAGTGGGAAGGGTATGCCCAGACGTGGGTCCTGTGCTCTCCATGCCACTGGAATCAAGCTATCCTGGCTGAAGAGGGGTGAAACCCCTAAAACCGGTCCTAGGATGCTTGTTTCCAGTCCAGGGAGGACCTGGCTTGGCAGTTCTGGCTGGACTGTACCCTTGCGGCACAGGGTCAAGACTGATTTGCATATGGCTGGGTTCAAACTGGAATAGCATGGTGAGCAAAAAAACGATGGATTTAGGCCCAGATCTCTGTACTGGGGTGAATGTATGACATTGTTCTGCATTCTGTCCATCAACTGTTGTTTTTGCATAACTTCAGTTTAAAAGCAGCTAGAAAAATGATTCAAGGACTCGTTATAATAGCAATTTGGAATCCAACTTAATGGTCAAATTTAATGGTGCTCATTAGCACCCACTATTTGTCTGATGTATATGCCGTATATAGTCATTCTCAGTGTCATGTTTTTGCCTTGTATTTTTGCACCTCCTATTAGTAATTGGTAATTTCCACCAATTTGATGTGGCACCTTTCAATCTCTATCTATGGGGTTTAATAATTATTCATAGCATAGTCAAACATTCTGCCTACAGACTACACTGAAGCCAAAACAAAATCACACTAGACGTTCAAGCTTTTCAGTCTATTTACCAACCAACTTTTCATGTCTTCTGGCATTGATAGGCGCATTAATTACCATTTCTAAAATGAAATTTGCATCGATACATTTTTGACATACAGGTTGCCTAAAGTTTTAAATTGGGAAATACAGACAAGTGGGATTGTATGAAAAAAATCATGTTCTGAATGTTCCCAGCCCTGTGCTTTTTATAATGGTGTATTCTTAAATACTCAATCCTCTTCTCTAATCTTGCCAATTTCTTGCTTTTGGTAGCTCAAATAACTTTTCTTCTGGAAGTACAAGAATTCCATTTGTTCAGATGTAACAATTGGCTCATGACGGATTCTGTTTGTGTCTTGGTGATGCCGCAGTATGTTATCATGTGCTAAACCCAGAATAAATGTATTTTTTGAAAAAACATATCTAATCATTATTTGGTGCAGTGCACCATCACAGGTTCCTATTTGCTCCCTTTCTTCTATAGAGTTCTTTTGGATCTTAGTTTATTCCTCTCTATTTATATATATTCAAATGTATGTTCTTTAAGTTTCACTTTGTTTTTCCTCCGATTCATTATGTAAGCCATTCATGAACGATTTTTATTTCCTATAGTCTTATTGCATGTTTTCAAGCCTGAAAAAACACTGCTGGAAAATTATAAAACTTGAAATAATCTTTTCTTGTTTGAAATTAGATAATTTTATTTAACAGGTCAGCCTAATGTTATCTTCTTTTTTGAACAGATATTTACATACTTTTGAAAACCAGCTGCACTCTGTAATTTGGCAAAGGATCTTTAGACTATGCTTTGCTTTAGGCTGTATAGGCCTATATGGATTGTGATCATATCAGTTGATTCAGATGGAGTGCCTACATTTGAGATGTCATCAGTGATGCCATGAGTGATGTAAAATGTGAGGTCATAAGCGTTGCATTGCCGGGGCACAATTTATAGTTAACTCAGTTAACTATAACGGCTGAATTTGTCTGGTTTTGTATTAGTGAAATGTCAGCCCAACTATAACGTTGCTCTAACCTTTGTTTTGTTTACTGAATTTCTAAGGTTTTTCCAATTCTATTCGCTAACTATAACCTCCTTGTAACCTTTGTTTTTTCAGTCTATTTCTAAGTTTTTTTATATTGTACTTGCTAACTATAACGTCCCTTTTACCTTTGTTTTCTTTAGTGAATGTCTAAGGTGTGTTTTCAAATATTGTACTTGCTAACTATAATGTCACTGTAACCTTTGTTTTTTTCAGTGCGTGTGTGGTTGTCTGGCTGAGTTTGACAAATTGTCTCAAAAAGTGCAATTTTATGTTTAGTTCATGCATGGAAACTTTTGGGGTGTTCCGTCAAGTGGGAGGCCAAGAAAAGGGGGGGCAAAATGTTAAATCCCCCATGCATTTTACATAGACTTTTTAGGAAAGCGATATCGTACAAACTGCTGAACATAATAAAACTAAATTTTGCAGGAAGCTAGATCGTGGTCCAGAAAACGTGCCTTTTGTGATTTGGTGGGAATCTGTTCAGTACTTTTTGATATATTAACTCTCAAATATATTGGTATACCTTGATCGCAGGGTTCAAGGGACTTTAAAAAAACTAAAATAGAGCTTTCTGATTGGCCAGGGAGCTTTTTTTTTCCTTGGGCCAGTTCTCTCCCACACAAGACATGCTCTGATTGGCTGGCTGCAACATGGAGAAAAATGTTGCAGGCAACCATTACAGGTCTCGGCGATGTAGTCACCAGTCCTGTGTTTTATTTTTAAAAATATATAAGAGGGCAGGGTAGAGATACGCCTTGTGAGGGGTCCCAGATGGCCTGCCTAGGGCCAAAATATCTATCTATTTATCTACCTATCTATCTATCTATCTATCTATCTATCTATCTATCTATCTATCTATCTATCTATCTATCTATCTATCTATCTATCTATCTATAAATATATATATATATATATCTCTCTATATATATATATATTATCTACTGGCGGTCGCCAGTAGATAGTTATAGTTACAACCTAGTTTCCATAGGAAATCTCAAAATTCGATTTTGAATAACTTTGGCGCCGGTTGACGAATCCTCGTGAAATGTTCAAAACAAATGGGGCGCACCGTTCCGCTCCTACCCTGAAAGTCTCGGGGTGATTCGTCAAGCGGGGGCCGAGAAAAAAGGGGGGTCCCAAAACGCGTTTTCCCCATGCATTTTTCCATAGGACCTTTAGTCGCAGCTACAGCCCGAACGGCTGAACAGAATTACATGAAATTTGGCAGAGAGGTAGCCATAAGGTCAAGGAAGTGCCTTTTGCAGGTGTAAATCTGTTCAGTATTTCCTGAGAAAATAGCATTTAAAAGCATATCAATATCTATACGCGCGCACCGTGCGCGCACTGTGCACGCACCCTGCCGTGCGCGAGCGCAATTCTGATTGGTTGTTAGATGTCGGTAAACATTTGAATCGGTCGAAACCAGGAAGTGTCGGCCGCCATTTTGTCTCTCGCAGTCTGAGGGGGTGAAAAAAAAAGGTGGAGAACGTGAAAAGGGGGCAGAGTGGACAGTTCCTGACCCCCTAGCCTTGGTCAGGGGGTCACAAAAGGACCCCCAAGGGAGAAAAAAACAATTAATTATTTTTTTTTTAAATCGCTAGGTGCGCGCTCCGTGCGTGCACGGCACGCACTGCGAAACGTGGGTGCGCACGCGCACGGAGCGCGAACCGCAACATGCGCGCACGGTGCGCGCACGGTGAAAAATCTGAAAAAAAAATTAATAAATACATAACTTAGCATTTAAAAAACCGTACAAATTCACTGAAAAAACCATAGGTTTCACTCACGTTATAGTTAAGAATTAGCATTTAAAAAACCTTGCAAATTCACTTGAAAAACCATAGGTTTCACACATGTTATAGTTAGCTGGACATTTCACTCGTAAAAAACCAATGAAATTCCCCCGTTATAGTTAGTGCAGGCAACTATAACTCACGCAACCGCAATCCTCTGCTGATGACGTCAGATATTACATCACTGATGACATATGTGTCTTTATGAAAAATAAATATTTTTAATATATGTATAGCTAAAGATTAATGGAAGAAGACATGGGTAAATAAGTGTCTAAATACAGTGATGTAATATCTGAAGTCATCAGCAGAGGATTGCGGTCGCATGAGTTATAGTTGCCTGCAAAAAAGAAACAGAACTCTGGGTATTTACAAGTTTAGGTAGAAGGCAATTTCTGAATAGAGCACTCTCAACACCAGCGAAACACACCGGTCTTCCATCAAAGTTTTTATGTATAGGATTAGCACAGTGCTATCCATGCAGAGATAGAAAGGGACAAAGTCTTTTGCCATTTCTACAGCAAAATCTTTAAGCATAGCATTAGCACAGTCCTATCCATGCCGATTTGTAAAATTACAAAAACTATTTACACTGTAGGCACAGTACTACAGCTTTGGATTGGTAAAATAGCATCCAAGCCAACCTGAAATGAATACAAACAACCCCTGACACGTGTTTCGCTGTCATTACAGCTCTTCAGAGAGGTTTAGCTTTGTCCAGACACAGGGTAGCACCCAGTATAAGTAAAACAATACCCTTGCAGACATAGAGTGAAGCATAAATTATGCAGTAAAGAAGCAGAGAACTCTGGGTAGTTCCCAAGTTTAGGTGGAAGGCAGCTCCTGAATAGAGCACCCTCAACACCAGCGACACTCTAAATGTGCACACTTCAAATGTCTGCTTTTCTATCAAAGTTTTTGAGCATAGAATTAGCACAGTGCTATCCACGCCGCGGTAGAAAGGGACAAAGTATTTTGCCATTTCTACAGCAAAGTCTTTAAGCATAGGATTAGCAAAGTGCTATCCATGCCGATCTGTAAAATGACAAAAGCCATTTACCACTCCAGGTGCAGTGTTACAGATTTGGATTGGTAAAATACCATCCAAGCCAACCTGAAATAAATAAAAGCAACCCCTATAAGACCCCCCTGTATAATGTATATACATTTTTTTCTTTAAAGCCATGACCCCTGTAGAATTGCATCTTTATGAAGAAAAAAAAAGTAAAACACCCACTGGTGTTTTGAATTTTTAATAATTAGACCTCCAGTGTAAGCCAGGAGCCTGGGGTCCTTTTTATAAATATTTGGGGAAGGGGCCATGAGTGGGGCCCTATCCGCTGGGGCTGATGCCACACTCCTCCTTAACCTCTTTTCGGCCCTGGGGTCCTCATCCCCTGGGCCAAAATACTTATAAAAGGGGAGGGGCCCGCTTACCCTCCCCCTGTATCGATCTTTACCCTGGGGACCTCATCCCCTGGGCAGCGATGATCTACAGTGTCTCGGGGAGCCCACCTCCAGGACATTGTGGTTCACTGCCCAGTAGAGTGCAGCCGTAACCTCTACTTTGCTTCCAGGCAGGGGGAGCAGTTATAAAGTGCCGCTGCCGCTGGACTGGAGCAAAAACAAAGTGCCGGCTCCTGCTGGCACACTGTATGGTGTTGGCTTGGGAGCCGGCTGGGGCTCTGGGGCTCCTCCTGTGGCCTCTAACATAATGGTTTTTGGGTGGCCTGTGTGGGCACTGGGACACCAACCAGAGGCCCTGGGGATGGAGTCTCCAGGGCTATAAAGGCTTGGGGAATAAGTGCAGCGTGACCCCCCTCCCTTTAATTACATAAAAAAGGCTCTGAGGCCCTTGGTGGCTAGGCGAGCGGGGGCCAAGTGGCCTCATCCCCCTTTTCTATATTTTTTTTATAACAGCCCAGGGGATGAGGGCCACTAGTTGCTGGAGCGAGGGGTCCCCACACAGGTAACTATAAGTCTTGCCCTCGCTAAGCACAGTTAATTACCCCATCAATTCCATCACTCATGCATACCTGCTAGGTTCAACAAAAATCTCACTGTGTAAAGGGGGAGCCTAAGAGGGGGCAGGGAATTGTGCCGAGAAGTATCTATGAAGCACTTTTGCCCCCAAGCCTCCTTTAAAAACAAAATAAAATGCTTGCTGAGGCTGCTGCTGATGTCCTGGGGTGTTTTCACACCCTTCAAAGACTCGGAAAATGAGCTAGAAATCCACTATTTTCAGTGGTTTTCAGCTAAATTTCCCCTGCTACCGTGTGACCATGTGATGGGGGCCCATATTGTGTGTCACGTGGTGACACTGTGTGAGTTGGAAGGTCTGCTCATGACAAGTTCTATAACATGATTGATAAAATCAGTGCATCATTTGAAATGGCATCTTTGATGAGAACACTGTGCATGACGGGGGCACAGGTTATAGATACCTTAGGACTAGACTATAACTGGTGTGAATTTCAGTGATTTTTTTTTGTTTAAAATGTTACATTGTCCCTGAAATGTTCACCTAACTACAAGGTCACTTTAACCTTCATTTTTTTTTCAGTGAAACTGAATATATATGCAGTTTGTGAGACTGGTTCTTCACCAAGCTCCCAATGTTTCACATGTATTAGAAGCAAGTTAAGATGCTTCACTAATCCAAAATGGGTATTAATGAGGTAGAATACATGGAAGGGACTTTCCTGAAAAGTGCCTATAGCTTGTTTAATAGAACGTATGGGAAAGCATTACATTTTTAAGACAGCCATTTCTGTGGGCCTCCGTTTTTCGCAAGTTTGTGAATTTTCCTCCTTTTGTCACAATGTACTAGTTTCAGGATCAATTTCTTGTGTTATTCAGACTCCAGAATGCTAATTTTGTTCTTGTCTTGAGTAGTTCTCATGGTTCATTTTCATCACATTAGTCACATTAGTCTGTTTTTAGTTGAAAAACCAGCTATGATATTTTATAAAAGTGTTTATTTGACATGAGATCCTCCTTTACAAAGCTAGATCTTAGCATGAGTTATCCTAATAGGACAACTACATTGACCTTCATTTCAGAGAATGTTGTCATTTCAGAATAATACTGAGGCTTTTTACTTTTATGTTCTAGAAAGCCACCATCAAAATTGGCTGGAAACACAAATACGTTCATGGTTTGCTTTTACACAATATTGTCTGTCCAAATTAGGTGTTTATTGTATCCTTTAATTTTGTTGAGGGTGGCTCAAAAATTATATTCATCAAGACACTATATATGTTTATGGAATTAGGTCATCTTGATTTTCATCTGGCAACATCCCTTCCATATTTACACTAGGTACATGTGGCTTCAGGCAGCATCGTTAATTGTGAATCGTTTGTTTCTCATTCTAAATTAGTTGTTTTTGACATATATTTTGAGCTGTTATCCTAGGGTAAGCAAGATTTAGGCTTAGCGTGACTTAAAGACAGTTTGAGAGCAGCCCTCAAGAACAATTATCAAGAGTACACAAGTTATGAAGCTTGTTTTTCTTAGAAAATTATGCTCTTACTGTAGAGTGTACCCATGCACGTTGTATGATGTGTTTATTGCTAGCTTAGTGATTCAGTTGAGTTAAATAAATCAGAACATTTTCATAAAGGACAGTTAACAGGAGCCATGGAAGAATTTACTCATTGTTAATTTTAATGTAAACTTAGTAGATGGAAACTTCTGTTCTACTATTTTTTTACTGTAGTGCTATGACCATTCATCTGTTAAAGATATTTGTCAGGTGACACCTTATTTACTGAAAGAGAAAATTTCCATCTCCTGGTTTCATATAACTTACTAAATGTTAAATGTGGATCTAACACTAAAGCAATAGAAGAGGGGGGCTGGGAGATTTTGATTGGTCCAGTGTACATTATCCCACACTATTACTAAGAGTACTCTGTTACAAAGTATTAACTCCTCTCCACCGTTTTTGGGGAGGAAATGGGGTCACCCAAAGCGATTACTTGTCAGAAGCAAGTGCCCTCACCCACCATTAGCTGGCATGCTTCATTATTGGGCGTGCTCCTTGTCGGGCCCTGTGAGAGGGCTCCTTGCCAGAGATCTTTTGTAGTTAAGTGCCGAAAGAGTGTCAGGGGTGCTAAGTGTTCCCTGGTTTGCGATTGGTGAATGACTGGGAAGGATGTCAGCTAAACATTCTATGCAGTTATTTTGCTCTGAGCGGTGGGACCTATGTCAAGGGTAAAAGCAGGAGGTGGAAATTTGTCAGGGATAATGGGCTGATGTTCCCTAAGTGCGAATCTATATATGGAATCCCTATACTCAAGGGAAAAAGTAGAGGTAAATCTGTGTGTGGGATTACCTACACTACAGGGATTTGGTCGACATGTTTTACGCCCTAAGTAGTCCGAAAGGATCCAAGGGCATTTCATCCGGATCTAAATGGAAAAACCTAGTCCTCACTAGGAGAGTAAGAGTGCTCTCCTTGATGTGTGTATCTATAGCTTGTCACACTTACATAAGTGTGTGTGCATCTCGCCAAGTAAGATGGCCTGCAAAAAGTAAAGCACATAATAATACATTGGTAATGTGGCCTTCTCTGTGTAGGTTCCCGGGGTGTGTCCACATGCACACATTGGTGAATCAAGCAGATTGTGAGCATAACCTGCCAAACTCTAGCCTTCACAACTAAGAGATGAAGTGAGGTGTGTCAAATAGTGCGTATCCACTTATGTCTGCCACACAGAGCAAATTTCTGACCTTCCTAGATTCAGGCATGAGCCCCTTGTGATATCGTGAATGCTACAGCTCCTGTAATGCTAATCATGCGAGATTATCAAAATGAAAGTATACAGAGAGTGGAAAGACTCTATAAATACATTATCTGAAACATATGTGAAGATAGCACCATCCTATGAATAGGCATGGCTAATACATAACATATGGCCCGTACAAATGGCAGCCCCTGTCCAAATACAATAATATTATATGGGTACATAGCAAATAGTTAACAGTTAACCATGTGTCTAATAACAATTTATCTCCAGTCTGGACGACAACAAAAGATAAACTTTCTAAATAAAGTTTGTCAACCTCTGGTCCCTCTTGAGACGTTTTAGGGCGAACCATCACGTGGGGTTCCCAAAATATTGATGTGCCATGTTAACTCCCATAGGAAATATCTGTTGCCAATACAGAAAATAGTGTTGAAGCAAATTACACATATTACACAAACTTTGCCAAAAATGTAAACCTTGCTCAGAAAGCAGGCTTTTGTAAATTGGTGTAAATCTATTCAGACGGTTTTGAGAAAACTGCTTTTAAAGAGGGACTCCAGATGGTCATGAAGGAGCTACATAAAATAGATACATCTGGACTGTTGATGCCGCAGGACTCTTGCAGGAGTCTCGAGTGGTACCACACATTCCAAAAATGGGGCCCTTTGATTGGTCAAAGGAGATTTGTCTACCGTCTGCCTTTTCGGCACCATGGGACCAGCCACAACTTGCAAGAAAATGAAAATGTTGTGGAGGCCATTATAGGACTTAGGGACTCTATCCCTATGCCTTGCACCCACAAGGACCCGCTCCAGGGACAAAACAAAAAAAAGGGATGAAGCTTGTGCTATACTGTGGGAGTATCATGATACCTGTGCAAAATGTTAAAAAGAAATAATGAAACCAGATGTTGGTTGGGCGTCTGAGGGGATGGGCACCCGCATGCGTACAATCAGTTACTCTATAGTGTATATAGCTTTGGTGTCATCAGTAATGTAATTTGAGCTGTCATCAGGGATGTTATTAATGATGCCATTTCACATATCATGAATGATGTAATTTGTGACGTCATTAGAAGTGCATGGTGGAGTTAGTTATCCGGATTTGTAAAGCGCACAGCTGCTCCAGCAAAGGGGCGTCCTGGCGCTATAGAGGACAGAAAACCGGACACAAGTAATACCGCAAACAAGAACACAACAGAACTAAGATTCCCGAGGAAAGAGGAAGGTTTTAACAGCCTTCCTAAAAGCAAAAAGTTTGTTGATTGCTCGGATATAAACAGGGAGAGAATTCCAGAGCCTGGCAGCAAGAACTCTGAAAGAGCGACCTCCGGCCCTAGCTCTCTTAAAGCGCGGGACTGTGACCAAATAGTCACCTGAGGATCTGAGAAGGCGCGAGGGAACATAAGGCAGAATGAGATGCTCCAAAATCTGAGGAGAAGAGTGCTTCAGAATTTTAAACACAAGGCACAAAGATTTAAACTTAATCCTCTGAACAACAGGGAGCCAATGCAGTTTAACAATGGTATTTTTGGCCGAGCAAAATCTCGGTAAGCCGACCAGAGCCCTGGCGGCAGCATTTTGAACGCGTTGAAGTCTGGAGAGTTCAGCCAGATTAGCTCCCAACAAGAGAGAGCTCGCATAGTACAACCTAGACAGAATCGTAGCTTGAACAATAAGCTGTCTGGTTGGAGCGTCAAAGAATTTAAAAATAGGTCTGAGCCCCCGTAAGATCCCAAAACACGTAGCAACAGTTTTCTTGGTGTGACAGGCAAAGCCAAGTTTGGAATCGAGCCAAATCCCAAGGTTCTTAACCTCAGTAACAGGAAGGGGAGTTGGACCAAGCTCAGATGGCCACCAATGATCACCCCATAGATGACTCTGCTTGCCGACAATGAGCACTTCGTTTTTTTTAGCGTTCAATTGCAGGCAGTTATCTGTCATCCAGCGGGCCACTGAGCTCAGTCCTTCGCGGAACTTGGCAGCCTCAAGGTCGGAGGCCCCACTTAATGCAACTGCCAGCTGCGTGTCGTCAGCATAGGACACCATAGTCAGGTACCAACGCTTAGCGACAGCAGCCAGCGGTTGCACATAAAGGTTGAAAAGAGTGGGGCTCAATGCTGACCCCTGCGGCACACCCTGAGCGATAGGATAGGGTGTGGATTGAAAAGGAGGAGTAACAACCCTAAACGTACCACCGGATAAAAACGATCGAAACCACTCAAGTGCCACGTTATCGACACCAGCCTCACCCAAACACTGTAATAAGATAGCGTGGGAGACGGTGTCAAAGGCGGCACTGAGATCGAGAAGCACCAGTGCCGCCGTTTGACCCGAGTCAACCACGGTACGCAGGTGCTCAACCATGAATAACAACGCAGTCTCAGTGCCATGGCCGGGTCGAAAGCCATTCTGCGAGGGATCCAGAATGTTAGCACGATGAAGATGGTTAGATAAGATGGCGTTAACATGAACCTCAGTAAGTTTTGCAGCTCACGGAAGAAGAGATATAGGGCAATAGTTCTCCAGCTTTAGTGGATCCAAGGCAGGTTTTTTTAAAATCTGCATCACCTGAGCTTGATTCCAGCTAGCAGGGACAGAACCAGACGTCAACGATAGATTGACAAGATCACGCAGGGGAGGGAAACAAAGTGACGCTGATTCTCTAAATTGTGCAGTTCTTCCATCGAAAGCTCTGGAAGAGAAGACAAAGAGAAAATAGTCATAGAGCAGGGTTCCGGCTTCTCCACAGGAACAGATGGAACAGAGAAGGAGCGATAGATGACCTCCACCTTTTCCACAAAAAAGGCGGCCAGGTCCTCACAGTGCGAGGCAGAGCAGATCTCAGCGACTGGGGCTCTACTGGCAGTGAGATCCTTAAGCACCTTAAATACTAATTTAGTAGGATTGGTGCTGATGTTAAATTCACGAGAGTAATAGGCCGCTCGGGCTTTAGTAACCGCTCTATGATATTTCCCAGTCCTAGCACGATAGATCGCTTTCCTATCTGGCGAGTAGGACTTATGCCAGGCTCTTTCAGCTTGTTTGCATGATTTCCTTAAGAGCCGGAGCGAATCATCGTACCATGGACTGGGTTCAACCCGACAGCACTTACTCTCAGCGATTGGGATCAGACAATCCAGGGCTCCAGTCAGCCAATTACAAAAGAGATCATATCCCGACTCAACATCCAAAAAAGGGCCCAGAGGATATTGATCAAGAAGCCGATGAAAATCAGCTAATTGCAGCTTTCTCCATGGACGCCTAAGAGGCACGGACAAAATTGCTTTTTGAGAAAGATCTTTAATCACACGGTGAAGCTCTTTAAGATGGTGATCAGTCCAGGCCATAGGCCTGGGAGGCAGCACTTAAGCCGCAGATAAATTGGTGAAAATCGGGTCCAAAATATGTCCACCAACATGAGTACAATGATTAACCAGCTGAAATAGCTGGAGAGCTTCCAAATCAGCAAGGGTACTACTAACAGCAGGAGAAAGAGGCGTATCGAAATGAAGATTTAAATCGCCAATGATGCTAAAGTTAGCAGCCCTTAAGGCTAGTGTGCTAACAGCTTCAGGGAGAGCTGACCTAAAGGCGGCGTCCGGGCCCGGAGGCCGGTAAATAAGTAGCCCAGAGAAAGTAAAATGTGGATTGACCGAGATGCGAAAGAATGCACTTTCGCATCCAGCTATATCCATAACTTTCCATACGCATGTATAGCAGGATTTAATAATGGCCGCAATGCCACCTCCTCTCGAGTTGCGGTTGTGAGTAAAAATCACATACTCAGGGGGAAGAGCCAAGTTCACTGCAGCCGAAGCATCAACATGCAACCAAGTCTCTGACATAAACAGGACGTCAGGGGCTGCGTCCGTAAGTAAGCTATACACATCCTGATGATGTTTGACCAAAGACCGCACATTAAGATGACAGACCTTAAAATTATGCGAGTCCTGAGAATTTACCAGTGGAGGCGTGATAGCAACAGGGCAGCCTAGGAGGACTTTCCCATATGCAGAGATGGGGACAGGAGATGGAAGTCTGAACACGCACTTAGGGCAAATAGTAGGGCCAGAAAGAGGATGAAGCGGAATATGCGTATATGGGTCACGAAGACTAAGCAGCACATCTCTGGTATACATGATACAGAAATAAGCAGAGAGACAACAGCCAGAAGAAAAGAACAGCAGTGCCCTGCCTTAGCCCTGACTCGGCGCGGACGAGCGCAGACGGGCAGGACTCTGGCACGACTCAGGCGCAGGGAAGGCACCCCCACTGCGCGTCACCGCTGCGCGCTTGAGGGACTGACTTAAGTAGGGTGTCCACGAGTGCTCAGCACCACTGGGACACTCAAGATGGCGCCCAAGCAGTGTCACCCAGTCCCACTCGCAAGATGGCGACCAGAATCCCTCCCAGCTTCCTGAAACCCCGGAACCGGACCCGCTAAGCAGCGGTGTTACTACTATTACAGTGCAGGTAAGGGGGCATTCCCCAGACTAAAAACAGGGAGAAAATAAATGTAAAACATTTTCAAGTTTCAAGTTATAGTTAGCTCAGTAAACTATAACTGGTGAATTTCAGTGTAGCTTTTATCTTATTTCAACATCCAGCTATAACATCACTTTAACCTTTGTTTTTTTAGGTCTCGCCTAGCGTTGCAGCGCGTATGTGTTGCTCACTCGGTGAGACATTGTGAGGGAGGATATTTCAGACGGGGACTTGAAGCCCCGCCCCTCATTTTCATTGGCTGGTGTCACCGTTTATGCTAAACGGTGAGCTGCCATTGGAAATCATTTTATTCTTGTTGCCGCCCTTTCTCCTTTTCGTTTGGCCCATCCGGACAGGATCGTCTGATTTTCGGCTGTCATGAAGACATTTCTTATCCCAAGGAGGCGTGTTCACACTCCTCTGAGATTTTGTGTAAACAGGGCTATGATTGTTATCTTGTGGCATTTGCTGTTCAGGCGAAGACAGAGATCAAAGGTCAGATGTGGTTCCCCGAGGGCGCAAGTTAATTTTCCTTTAGCTACATTGAACTACAATCATTGTGAAGTGTCGTCCTTACAGTCCCCATCTGCCCCATCCTCTTCCTCCTGCCCAGTTCCCTAGCGATCTGCTACCTGCTTACACTGACATGTGCTTTGGGGGCAGGTCATGACAGGAGTTGCGATTGTTTACGATGTTCAGGCGGATTAGTGCACTATCAGGTGGCAATGCTTCCTCCCTCCTCCTACCACAGCATTCGCTGCTCTGCCCGGTTCAGTCTGAGCTGTGCACTATCAGGCAGCAACGCTTACTCTCTCCTCCTCCCACAGCATTTGCTGCTCTGCTCAACCTCCTCCCTCCGCTCCACCATGGCCACTCTGATGCACATGTGTTTTGCTTCAAAGAGCCAGTGTGTGTGTTTGAAAATGCGTGCAAGTGTGTCTGTGTGTGTATGTGTAAACACATTGCTAGGCTGCACCAGTGCGTTTTAATCGATTCAGCTGCACAACGTCTTCGAGGCATGAACACCGGCCGCAGCGTGTTGGTGAATGGCTAGGGCGGTCTCTTCTAGGGATACTAATATGCCACACAACACTGCACCTAGGAAAAAGAACAAGCAGGAAATGTGTCCAGCCCGGCCCCCAGTAATAAAATCTGCCCCCCACTAATCGTGTCTCTATTCCCAGCATGCTGCCCTTCGTGTTATTGACTCAGGTGCTTATATTTTTAGAAGCTATGCAGTGGAGTCAGCGCCAGCCAACACACACACGGGCACTGCCGGGCATGCACGGCTCTTGGGTCCTGATTCACATGCATAGTTATGTGCTCTATGTCTCTGTCTGAATGTGTGCTGTGTCTGTATGTGTACGTTGTGTATCTGCATGTGTGTGTTGTGTGTCTGTATGTGTTGTGTGTCTGTATGTGTGCGTGTGTTGTGTGTATGTGTCTCTGTAGGTGTGTGTGTTTGAAAATGCTTGCAAGTGTGTCTGTGTAAACACATTGCTAGGCTGCACCAGTGCGTTTTAATCGATTCAGCTGCACAAGGTCTTCGAGCATGAACAACGGCTTGTAGGCACTGCAGCCGCGGCATGTTGGTGAATGGCTAGGGCAGTCTATCCTAGGGATACTAATATGCCACACAACACTGCACCGAGGAAAAAGAACAAGCAGGAAATGTGGCCAGCCCGGCCCCCAGTAATAACATCGGCCCCCCACTAGCTTCATAAACAGCCACCACCATGCCAGCCTCCGGTAAAACAACAGTCCGGCCTTTCTGGGAACTCGTGAACTGTCACCCCTCCATGTCCAGCTGCCTGCCACTTTCTGAGACAGTGTTTACAGCAAAGAAATGATGGACGGAATGCTCGCAATGCAAACATTCTCCCCCAGTCAAAAGATCTGGGTTAAATCCACCGTTATTTTGCCCATTAAGCCACACAAGTTTGGACCAAGCCATATGCAAATCAGTCTTGACCCTGTACCCCATGGGAACAGTCTAGACCTGTAACGCCCTGAACGTCTCAGGATCGTTTAACAGACACGACAATGAGGACGCAACCACTTGTGAAGGGTTAGTTCTTTTAATGAAGGCAAATAAAATACAAAGAACAAACAAAAGTTATAGTCACTGGAATCCTCCAGGCTAAGTACGTTACCAGCCCACAGCACGGATGGTCCTAACCGTCCTCTGCATATACGCCGATCCCGGCGTATGCCAACAGAGGGCAGAAATGAAATGGCCGACAATGCCAATCGGTAGGCTGTGAGGGGCACGAAGAGTGTTGGGGAGAATCGAGGAGTCAGGGAAACACCCAGCCGGGGTCTCTACCTGAAGGGAGCAGCCGCTCAACCTCTTCCTCAGACTGCACCGGGACGCGGAGTCACCTCCTGGTGATGCGTCACCGATACCCCAATCACAAGCAAGAAGACTGAACCGAGAGCAGCCGCTCGATCGATCCTGTGGACTTCCGAGTCTGTAACGCGGCAAACACCTCCTGGTGTGCGTTACAGCTGGCAGTCCCTGTGTCTCTGGTCGGGCTGGGAGTTAAGACTCCAACCAGCAAAAGCGCCACTGCGCTTGGACTCAGCCGAGTCAAAAAGCGAAGCTCAATGGTTGACCGGTAGAGCTTCCGGGTCCTTCACAGGTGACGATGGGGCAAGACACGGCCCAGGGAGTAACGACTCGACCTACCTCCGTTCTTGCCTTACTGGAGCACCACTCCGGAACACTGCTCTTCACGAAGCAGGTACGTCGGTGTAAACACAATATCCGACAGCCTTGTACCTCCCGGTTCCTCCCTTTATAGGGCGTGTTTTCCTTGAGTTATGTAACAGCTCTCCTGTTTACATAAGGGCGTGTTTCCCTTGAGTTATGTAACAGCTCTCCTGTTTACATAAGGGCGTGTTTCCCTTGAGTTATGTAACAGCTCTCCTGTTTACATAAGGGCGTGTTTCCCTTGAGTTATGTAACAGCTCTCCTGTTTACATAAGGGCATGTTTCCCTTGTATGACAGGAATTCTTGACAAGACCGAACTGCCAGGCAAGGTCCTTCCGAGACCGGAAATAAGCATCCTGGGACCGGTTTCAGGGTAGGTCATCCTTCTTAGGCCAGGCTAGCTTGAATCCAGTGGCACAGTGAGCAAGGGACCCATGTCTGGGCATACTTATCCCAGTTAGGGCGAAAAGTGTTACAGCAAACAAATGATGGACAGAATGCTGACAATGCAAAATTGTGTTTGCTTTGTTCGCCCTAAGTTGGCAGGGTATGCCCAGACGTGGGTCCCTTGCTGACTTTGCCACTGGATTCAAGCTAGCCTGGCTGATGAGGGCTGTTAGCCCGAAACCGGTCCCAGGATGCTTGTTTCCGGTCCAGGGAAGACATGGCTTGGCAGTTCGGTCCGGCCTGTTCCCATGAGGTGCAGGGTCAAGACTGATTTGCATATAGCTGTGTCTGAACTGGGGTGGGAAAGTGAGCTAAAGAATGATGATGGATTCAACCCAGATCTGTGACTGGGGGTGAGTGTTTGAAAACTTTCAGCACTCCGTCCATCATCTCCTTGTGTTTGCTACTTTTTGAAACAGAGCAGAGCTGAAGAGGGCGGACCTTGGGATCTACTGAAATAAGCATTTGCAATGCAATAGGCCTCGCATTTATGCGAGTGTCAGCTATTGACATTGCAAATACCAATCCCTTTTATTTTTGTTTTTGTTTTAAAAACATAAATAAATGGCATTGTCATTGAAAATGCCAATAGCTTAAACTCGTGTAACTGCGAGACCTATTGCATTGCAATAGTCATGTATGTGTGTTGTGTATAGTCCTCTTCCTTCCTAGACTTCCTTGCTGGTATTGTGTTTGAGCCAAGGGCTGGGTGCGCTCACTTTTCAACGACAAATTAATCATCCAACTGCACCCTTTTCTCAGTGAAGGGGCCAGTATTAGGGCACCAAAAAGAAAGGCTTTCGAGCAGGTTAGCAAGGGTGGAGACCTCCAGACCAGGCAGCTATAGTCTGTCCCCAGAGGAGCATTAAATTAATGTGATAAAAAATAAAAAACATTAATAAAAGCCAGTACTATTTACAATACAAAACTCACCCTAGTACAAATGCAATGCTATAGATATTGCAATTACAACAAAGTGAGCTATTGCCATTTTGCATTACACCATTTGATTAATGCTTCATGAAAAAAAAAATGACATTTACAATGCCAGTAGCTCAAAATAATGTAATTGAGAGACCTATTACATTGTAAATGTTTGTTTAAACGTAAGGGAAGATCGTATTACCATACCTTACTATAATGTTTCTTTAACATTTAGTTTTTTCCAGTGTGTGGGTGGGTGTACTCGACATACTACATTAACTATAACTCATGTCTTCTAAATGCACTGGTTTTACCCTTGCATATGATATCACTTATACCATGTTAAATCATAGCTTTCATAACAACACTTATGACATCTCATTGACAGGATTTTTCAGAACACAGTTCGTGGTAGTCAGGCGTTGTTGTTAGAGTTTGGTGAGAACACTGCGGGAGTTGCACGACATATGAATTAGAAAATGGTGTGTAAATTATACATTTCAGTTATAATTATAGCTTAACTATAACTTCTAGAATTTCTAATGTTTGTTAAGCTGAAGTATGGTACGTATTGAAATAATAAAGTTTTCCTGACTATAACTTATCTCTAACCTTTGTTTTTTCTTGGAATTTACATTTTTGTATGTTTTTTTTTATGACAATGAGTTTCAAATCATAGTATTGAGTGTTATTTATTAAGGTCTCGTTAATTGGAGTGTTGTAGAGTAAAATGGAGAGTGTCATACACTTGAATGTCATAGAGTGGAGTATTGTATAGTAGAATTGAGTGCAGTGTAGTAGAATGTAGTGGGGTAGAGTGGGTAGCAGTTGGGTGGAGTAGCGTATAGTGGAGTTGTAAAGAGTACAGTAGTGTTGTACAGAGGGGCTGCATAGATTAGATGATTGGACAGTGGCATAGAGCAAAATAAAGTATCATGCACTGGAGTAGAATTCAGTTGAGTTGCTTAAAGTAATGTGGAATAAAGTACAATACAGTGTATTAGTGTGTCGTAGAATAGAGTGACATGGAGTGGATAATATAGTGTAGATACGTAGCATATAGTTGGGTAAACTTTTATAAATTGGAGTCGTGGCATCTCGTACAGTAGAGTGGAGTGCTGTATCATAGAGCATTGAAAAGTGTTGTTTAATGGGATGCAGTGTTGTACAATGGAGTACAGAGGCATAGATTGGGCTGTAGAGTTAGACAGTGTTGTGTATGTGGATAGAGTGAAGTACAGTCTCATAAAGTGCCATAAAGTGCAGTAAAGTTTTATAGAGTGCAGTTCTAGAAAGTGGAGCAGGTTGTCGTACAGTGGAGTCACGTAGAGTGCAGTGGCATACACTGTAGTAGTGTGAAGTGGAGTACCGTACACTGGAGTAGCATACAGTGAAATATCATACAGTCTAATAGTGTATAGTGGAATGTAGAAAAGTGGATTGTCATGAAGTGGAAAAGCGTACACTGGAATGTCATAGAGTGGAGCACCATACACTGGAATAGTATACAGTGTAGTGGAGCACAGTAGGGTGGTGTACAGTTGAGTAGCGTACACTGAAATTGCGTAGAATGGAGTGGTGCACAGTGTATTGTGATAAACTGGAATACCATATTGTGGAGTGGTGTACAAAGGAGTGGCGTCCAATGGATTAGCATAGAATGGAGTTGTTGTAGAGTGGTTTGGCATACATTTCAGTGGCATACAGTGGAGTGTCACACAGGGAATAGCGCAGAGGGCCATGGCATACAGCAGAATAGCGAATAGTCTAGTAGCATACAGTGAGGGATGTAGACTGGATTGGCATCCAGCGTAGTGTGTACAGTTGAGTTGGGCTAGAGTGTAACAGCATATAGCAGAGTGTTGCAGAGTGTCGCCAAGGGTATAGCGTAGAATGGAATGACGTAGAGTGGAGTGCCGCAGAGAGGAGTGGCTTACAATGGAGTGCATGCATTGGAGTGCCATACAGTGAAATAGCATAGAGTGGAGTGTCGTAGAGTGGAGTGGCATTTAGTGGAATAGCTTAGAGTGGAGTGCCGTCAAGTGAAATAGCATATAGTGGACTTGTGTACACTGGAGTTGTGTACAGTGGAATAGTGTAGAGTTTAGTGCCATACAGCGTAGTGGGGTACGGATGTACTTGAAATTCAGGAGGACTGTAGATTGTGGTGTGCAGAGTAATGCAAGTTGGCGATTTGCACTGTATTGCGTTTCTGTAAATGTTTCAAGCAAAATAGAGTGACTCATGGTGGCTTTGCATAGTTTGGTAAATGTTACATAAGTATAGTGTTGCCCTTGGTAGGGACCTGGAAACTTGATGTGACCCACTGGGCTGGGGCATAGCGACAAATCCTGACTAGGGAAGAATCAAGGGGATTGAGGTGGCACCCCATTGCGGAACAATGGAAGGAGGTCCCAGATACAAGGGAACATCTGGAACGTGAGCATAGTGGTGAAGAGGAGAGCCGAGATGGGTCCCAGCTGGGTGGGGGTGCTCACCCGCAGCTGAGGAGATAAGTATGAGGGACGACCCATATTGAGAAGCCTGGGTGGAGAGTAGAGACTGGAGAAATGACCTGGTGAGTTAATGCAACTGTGTGGGGTGTTGGTGGCATCAGCCCCTCTAACCCCCCCCCACGCTCAACCATGACCAAGGTGAGATAGCCAATAGGCTAGTGGCTATATAGGGTAACCCCCGCCCGCCCCGTACTACAGGTTCCCCAGTTTGTTCCCCCAGAATGTGAAATTCTTTGAACCACCCTGCAAACGGTAGTTGATAGTTGAGTTTGTTAACTATCATACAGGAGGCATCCCCTTCGAAGCTCCTTCCCAAACTGGATTGGATCATCTTAAAATTATAAATACATAAAGATTAGATAATGCATTACAATGACACGATTCCTAACGGTTGCACTACAGACACGGAGAGTTGTTATTTCCGCATGTCCTGTGCTTGTTGTAGACCCTCTGCATTGGATGTTAGCAAGAATGGCTGTATGCGGATTGGCTAGAACGGATCTCTTGTTGGTGTGATATGTTGTAACACAATTGGTAGCTGGAGTAATGCTGTGGCTGTATTTGTCTAACTGCTAATATATTAACTGCCAATAAAAATATGTTTAAAAAATAATAATATTTTGGGGAGTATAAACAATACCCTCCTCTAAGTTTTTTTTGCATTTCTGAAGATAAAAAAGGTTTTGGGGAGAGTTTTCTCCTAAGCCAGACACAGTATGATGTTCGTGGGAACCTTCTAAAGAATGTTTTGCAGCCAATTTCGAACAAAAGATTACTTTGTTTACAAACAATGCAGCTTCTATGATTCAAGATCCGCAAGGGCCCTTGCAGTCCTCCTCTCTGGTATCTTTCACTCTGCTAACAGAGGATCAAATTCAGGCTGGAATTAACACCAGAAAATCTGCGTCCTCCACAGATCCTGCCCCCCCACATCCCCAAGTGATCACTACTTTGTCTCCTATTCTGCTCACCCTATCACAGAGTTATGCAATCTTTTACTACAGTTGGCCACTATTCCTCTCAAATGGAAGACCGCTTGTATCAAACCTCTTCTTAAAAAAGCCACGGCAGACCCGCAGAATATGGTAACCTACACGCCCATTACTCTGCTTCAATTTATCTCCAAAATCCTAGAGTCCTTAGTAAATGCCCAACTGGTGTTATGCCTCGAATCAAATCAATCGGCTGGACCCCTTCCAGTCAGGTTTCCATGCATCTCATAGCACAGAAGCTGCCTTAGTAGAGGTAACGGACACCATCAAACTGGCGTTAGAACAGGGATATTCATCTCCCATTATATCTTAGTGCAAAGACTTGGGGAGAATGGTATCATGGGTAAAGCTCTAGAATGTATGAAGAACTTCCAGTCTGAATATACCAATTCTGCACAGCTGGGCAAATATTCGTTTGCATCCACAGTCCGTCCTTGATAAAGGGGTGCCATAGGATTCAATTCTGAGCCCCACCCTGTTTAATGTGTATGTGGCCCCCTGGCAAGGCTCATCAGGTCATGCGGTTTTGAAACCATCTCTTATGATGATGACACACAATTGAGGCACAGGGTCAAGACTGATTTGCATATAGCTGTATCTGAACTGGGGTGGCGGAGTGAGCTAAAGAACAATCATGGGTTCAACCCAGATCTTTGACTGGGGGTGAGTGTCTGAAAAGTTTCAGCACTCTGTCCTTCATCTCCTTGTGTTTGCGATGACACACAATTGGTCATCACTATGCACCATGACCCGACAGTGACCAAAGCCAAATTTAAGAAATGTCTATTGAAAATATCTACATGGACGACTAACAACTTCCTACAGCTGAACTCGACTAAAACATAGATCCTCCTGTTCGGAAAAGCGCATTCAGCCTGGTCAGCTGACTGGTGGCCATCGGAGCTGGGCCCTCCACCTAGGAGTTCCTTTTGACTGCAATCTTTCTATGAATGAGCATGTCAAAACAGTCTCTGGAACCTGTTTTTGCCTCATGCAAATGCTCAAGAAGGACCCCTCTACAGGCCAGAAAAATTCTGGTTGAGGCCCTGATAATGAGTTGCTTTGATTATGGCAATGCCTTGTTGGTGGGAATCAATGAAAGCCTCTTAGCTAGATTTCAGGTGGTGCAGAACTCTGCGCTTAGTCCTGAACCTTTCCCCCGCTCTCCTTCGGAGCCCTCTCTCCGCTCCTGCCAATGGCTTCCGATCAGAAAATGCGTCCTTTTTAAACTCCTTTGTTTGATCTAAAAAGTCTTCATGAAAATGGCCCACTCTACCTCAGGTACATACTTCAGCCATACATCCCAGCCCCTTCAGAATAGATCCACCGACCTATTACTTTTACCCCTCAAATGCATTTGAACGACCAGGTTCGGGAGCCGCTGCTTCTTTTTCTTAGCCCCCCATCACTGGAATCAGCTAACCTGATCTACTCGAGCATGCCCTGACTTTACCATTTTAAAAAAACTTCTGAAAACATGGTTACATGGTTATTCACTCAATAATCTCACTTTGTAGAGCGTGACTTTCCCTGTTGCACAGGCGCCTAGAGATCCCCTCGGAGATGATTTGTGCTACTAACAAATGAATAAATAAATACATTTTACCTTGATTCCTTCTAAAGGGTGGTAGTGAGTGATTCTGGAGATGATTTGTGCGCCTAACAAATGAATAAATAAATACATATTACCTTGATTCCTTCGAAAGTGTGGTAGTGAGTCATTCTGCTATAAGGACATTTTACCTATACAGTGATCAGGATTTTATTTTTGTAACCATGAAAAATTCTTCTGTGAGAAGTGCTTCTTGATGTCCCATGAAATCAATTTGTAAGCAGGGGCGTAACTTCAGGGGGTGTTTGGGGGTGTTGTACCCCCCTAGTAAATGTATTTTCTGATAATTAGTTGGGTACAGGTTCTTCCAGTCAGATTTCACCAGGAATTTTTACAAATACACGACAAAATGTGCACACACACATACTCTGTTGAAAGTCCTCAAAAATATTGGTTATTTTACAAAATATTGGACTCCTACCAGTCTGCATTCCTCTCCCTTTCCTTTACCCCATAGGCCCCTCTTATGCGCTCTGCTTGTGGTATAATGTATTCAAACATTATATACCATCCTGATGGTTGGAAAATCAGAAGCTCACCCCCTCCCCAATCTTACTGACCAAGCTAGTTCCCTGTCTGTAAGCCTAAAATTTGTTTTCATTGGTTAAATGTTTGACATTGAAGGGCATCTCCTGTAGGAACAGCTTGATACATTAGTCAACATACATGTATATAGGTTTGTGACAGTGATTTGTACACCGAACACTAAATTAGGCCTTGCGTTTCCTTGGTTTAACCTTTTGTGTGAGGTTAGAAGTTAAGAAACATAAACTGCAATGCCCTCCCCACCTGAGAATAGCACTAAGTTAACAGCATTTGAATATGTCTCCCTTAAGGAAATATCAAATAAAGGCCGAGGAAAGTGCTATATAGTAATAGTAGTCACAAACATTCAGAACAAGTGAAAATTCTAACATATTGCTCGCTTTTGGCACACTTCTCCTGCTATGATGCCAGAATATCAGTACTACTTCGTTGAAAAGTAAATGACAGAATTTTGCATCAAAGTCACTTTCTCTCTTTCTCTGCCTAAGTTTGTACTAATTTTGCCAAATATCTTCCTAGGTGGAACTCTGTGAAGTGACATATTCTCATTTCCCTTTCATAGATGCCAAATTTTTAGATTGTGTATGTGTGACATCTCCACAAGTTCAGTTTACCTAAGAATGACATTCTACTACCAAACGTGTGGCACTTCAAGTGACACTTTCTCACGAGTAAAACCAAGTAAACAACTTCAGGGCTTAGATCTCCAAAGCGAGGCACCTCTCCTCCACCTGGGGCCACCTCAAACTACACAGGCTGCCAAGAAGTAAACCACCACCTCTGTGACTTCCAATCTTCTGCAGCGCCTTGTTGCACATAAGAGCTAGCTAACTGATAATGCATGAACTAGCATTTTAGTGCGGAGATGCGGACACCAGCACTAAAATGCGTTATTCAAACGGGGCAATGCCCTTTCCCCAATAGACATTTTGTTGCATTCTACAACTATTTAGCAAGACACGATGGGTGGCAGAGATGACTTCAAGGTAGTACCCGACCAAATGCGATCATAGCACAGGAATGTAACCCCATTTCTCGTGTGTAGTTCTTCTGCCCACAACTGAGTGTTGGATTTCTGACAGGTTCTGCACAGAAAATTCATATATCAAGGTGTGGAATTTTGTGATATACGATTTCACTAAAATAGTAATGCCAACACCTGCTTTAAGCATCATGTTATATATTTTAAGCCTGGGCCGAGTTCGCTGAGTTCCCGGTGAAGTACAAAAAAAACTCTTCCCACTACGCGGAACTCTGCAAGTGGCGGAGTGAGTTAAAAAACAATGCAGATCGCGATAATTTTCAGTTCCGGGGGTTTGTCTGCGCTGTGACATTATTGCGAATGGCACCATGCACAGGGCAAGTGGGCGCTGCTTCCTTTCTGCCGTTCGAGTAGATTTTGTACCCGGGCAGCAGCTTTCTTAATGTGAATGAACGGTTTCTCAACGCGAGTGGGTGCAAGCATACACGGCCACTCGCAATGAGAAATCCGACCGCTCGCGTTGAGAAAATCTCGCCTGGAAGTTGATTTCTTGCACTCGCCAGCTTAAGGTTGATGAGCGCAAATGAGGACAAATCTCGCCGGGAAGTGGATTTTCCACTCTCGCCCACGCCAACTTGATGTTGATGATGCGTAACGCGGAGTTCAGAAAACTCTGCAAACTCACTGAGCGGAGCGGCGTTAACTGCCCCGACCTAATATATTTGTGAATTTCTGCTTCTTTGTCAAAGAGTTTTGTAATCTCATCTAGCATTGACTCGTTAGTCGCTTTCATCATTGTGTGAGTAGTGCTCAACTTCGACCTTTTTATCACCTTGGCACATAGTCGTGTGATATTCTAGGATATCCCTGGGATTGATTGAGCCCTCTGGTCCAAGTAGTACACAACTGCTCATCTGAACCTTGTTTGCTTTGCTTTCTTTTTATACTGAATTTAGCAGAAGAACTTCTGAGATTCATTAACTGCATTTGTTATGTGGTAAAAAATGTATTCTACTTGGTGAGCTTCAAGAAAACGTTGAAACTACAATTTTTCACAGGATGTCACACTACTGAGGACAGGACTTAGCGTTCTCTAACTTTAGGGGGACCAATTTTATATAGAGAGTGCATGTGCTAGAAACCCACATTATTTACTTCATTTTTTCGATTTAGTGACCATTAAAATGATCTCAGTAAATAAATGACATCTTAATTTTGACACGTTTTTAGTGTCCAGCTACTAAACAGTCACTTCTTGGGGCTAGAATACAGAGCCCCAGCCCAATTGAATATCAATAACAGTGTACTTAGGACACAACAGAGTTTTTAGCTTTTCTTCGAAGAGCATGATGGTTTTCATTGTTCTGAATTTCCAGAGAGCTGAGAATCCTACAATCCTAGATAGCTAGTAGCAAAGAAATGCCTTCCTGCTTGGCAGAAGATGCTAGAGGGCAAGTGGGGTCACAGTTAAAAGGAAAGATAGATCTCCTGTGTGTATCACTAGCAGTGGCGGCCTGCACTGATCAGGGGTGTTGGAGCAGGGGCCAGGGACAAGGGGGGATGTACAAAAAAATAAACAAATTAACTTACCTTATTGCCGCCGGTCTCCGCCATACAGGAACCAAGAAGCACCCAGACTCCCTATGCCAATCACAATGGTGCAATGCAGCTCTGTGATTAGTCTGAGCACCATGGTTTATCGCTCAGACTGTTACTAGGGGCCTGGGAATGTTCTCCACACAGGCTGTAACATAACCTGTATGGAGAACATGTGGAGTGCTCATGACTGTTTGGCCGACCCTCTGTCATTGCGCACTTTCATTGGGCAAACCACTCCAGCCCCACCTGCCCGCAAAGCAGCATAAACAATATGATGATATTAACTTTGTTATTATCATTTTATGTTTCCTTTATTTACACTGCTTAAAAGCAGTGAGGCGACGCTCCTCCTCCTTTAGTGGAGGAGCCGCCACTGATCACAAGGGTATAGAGAGAGAAAATAAGCAATGGTTCATTGGGTAACATAAGACTGTGATACCAGTGAGGCGGGTCTGGCAAAGTCCTAAGAATTGAGACCCAATACGTCCTTGATTCTTCTGAGCCACAAAAGTGCTCTTAGTTCTGCTGCTAGGATAAGGTAATACAGTGTGTGAATGTACCTGTTATCAAGCTATCCGTATAAATCGAGGCAGGATCTTTCAGTCAGATTCTGCTAATGCTGGTCTCATTTTTCTGTGGGCAAGAAATGCACAATTTTCTACTGGGTCATAGTTATGCTTGGTATTCGAGCCAATTATCATGGGTTTTAATGTGTGCTTTACTAATTATATTATCATTATAAGTTTTGAAGCCAGGGATATGTGGCAAAGCGATCAAGCCTCTCTTGTTTTAGGACAGATATTAATAGCCAATAGGATAGTGGTTCATGATGTTAGCCTGGTTTGGGGGGGCAGGGGCTCATTTGCAGATCCAGAGTTTACTCTACCTATGGGGTGGATATAAAATATCCATGTTCATTGAAATATGTGGTGTTGTTTTTACAATGTTATCAACAGAGAAAGGATTGGACTTTGTAAGGGGCTATTAAACACTTCTCTCCATGAAGAATGACACGCCATATCCATTGGTACTTGATTTCCAACACTGAAAAACTCCCCTTCTTGCTCTTCATAAATATATTAGCTATTTGCAGTGTTGTATTGGTAAAGGGTCTTGTAGGTTCACTAACGGAATTCTACATGCAAAGGGCAGCAATGATGAATTTCCATGAAATCTTCAACACAAAGGGCCAGATTCTCAGAAGTAAATGAACACTTATAATAAATGTACTAATTTTTGATCATCACAATCTACATGTAGAGCTTTAGGACTCCACACCCTGTTTACTTATGTGTGCACAGTTCTGCGCACACATAGACTCTGCAGTTAGGGTGGAGAACTCCACACACATCAGTATAGGGAGTGCTGAATCGTAAAACTCTGCACATACTTTGTGAATTGCATTTTGTAGTACTACAAAACATACCACAAAGTGCCGTCTGAGAATCAGGCCCAGAGGTTCCAATTCACAGCTCGCAGTAGCCCTGTATATCTGATCTCACAAGACTGAAATGTTCTTCCTACTACCACTGGTCTTGAAAAAGCAATACGATCCCACTATACTCAGTTTTTCCTCCTAGAATGTTAAACTTTTTTTATGGACCAGAAATTCTGTGAGAATCACCAGGAGAGGGCCATTGGCTCCACCCACATGTTTGGAGCCAGGAGTATATATTTTGATTGTATGCTTTCACAAAAAAGTGCTTGCCCTCCACACTGCTTTGATCATTTAGTTTATTTATCCAGCTGCTTGAACTTTCAGGGGCACGCACATGCCACTGTAATGTTCTTAAAGTGTCTTAGATAACTAGATAATTTGTGGTGTTTTTCTCTGGTAGGAGGTAATCATTAACTTACATGGGCTGGTAGGTCTGGCTTATCAGTGCATTCACAATCAGATCCGTCAACATTGCCAGTGCTTGTTTGATGTTTGTAACGGAGCCTGCGTAAACAATACTAACCTTTGCAGCACAAATTATATCCTAGCCATGTTTCCATAACTGTTTGCCTATATGTTGGTGATTACACAGGTATGCAGGGGTTTGTCATTTACCTTGGTGGGGCCTTAGAAAATAGCCAAAATGTGGGAAATGTTAGGTTTGTTTTTCGAAAAAAGAGCTGTGTAGTAAAGTGTGTTTTGTATAAAGAACAACTGCAACAAAAAAGGCATACTCTGCTAAAGTCACCCTGTTTCCAGCTTTCAGAAAAGGATAGACTGAAAATCAGCTTCTTCTACTAAAGTGTGTGCAATTTTCTAAGTGGTGATCAATAAATATTGTTTTTGTTGTTTTTATTTACTTACATTTTGTGGTGGAAATTAGTGGAAAAAAACCCACCTGAAAATATATCATTTCTGAAAGATAAACAACATTCTGAATTCAGCAGTTGGTCATTTGTTTACACCATTCATGATTTTCCCAAAGCAACAAATCTTTAAGGTAAAAAAAATGTGAATGTAAGTGAAAAAAAGAAAATGATAACAAGGTTTTTTTCAGTTATTTTGACACAAAGGGCATATTAAACCTACACAGTTATGTCCGCCAGACTCTCCTGCTCTCCCTTTTTCACACACACACACACACGCACGCACACCCACACACACACAAACACACACACGCACACATGCATTTATAAAGCTTGCAAATGTTCCAAAGACCTGTGATACTGAGAGCCTACAACTGAGCCACATCTAACATTATTTTGTTGTTGCCTTTCAATCATCCAGCATTAGACATTGAAAATCTAATGAATGCCAACTTTCTAAATAAATTGGTCCTTGACACAAGATTTTCTTTTACAAAGAGTGAGGTTTTTCGTGTGTCTCCATTAAGTACTATGCTCCTGATGATTGTCTTGTGAATTGACACTGTTTGAGACCGAAACGTCGACGAGTAGCCCATCTCTCTATTTCAACCTGCACAAGTCTTCTCTTAATGCTAAGAATGACATACCCATGTTCTTACTTGAGTGGGTTTTTGATACATTGACTAATGTAAATGCTGGCTGATGTGGCCTTTACTGGAGAACACATTGTCAATGTATGGTGTGACTTCGTTTTAAATTGAACCCCAGCATTTTTTGTGCTTTAAAATAAGTTGTTGCTCTCAAATAGCATATTAGCCTGTCTGTGTGATTGTTTTTCTGTGTCTAATTATTCCATGTGAATATTACAAATTAATGTATGATGCTACTGTAACTTTGCAATTTATGTGCCTTTGAATGATTACCTTGTTGGCAGTTTACCCTATCACTTGTGGGCCTGTAGTACTGATTGTGCCACCCACTTAAGTAGTCCTTTTCACATGTCTCAGGACTGCCATTGCAGCCCGTGTGTGCTGTTTTAAAACTGCGATTTTGACCTGGCAAAATAACTGTTTTGCAGGCCATAACCTTTCTTTTTAACCCGGGCAGATCAGACAGCAGGATGCAATGTATGTAAAATGTTGGACATTACCTTTTAGTTTTATGTGACCTGGTAGTGACAACCTCTTAAATTTGTTTGTCATTTCTGCAAGGCCTACCTCTTCCATAGGATTACATTTGGAGTTACCTTATTACATTTAATAAGATGCAACTTCGAGATGGGAACAGGAAATAGATAATGTTTGGTGTCTTTGGAATTGTATTGAAAAATCCTCTCTTCTGGTAAAGTCTGATTTTAAATTACAGTCTTGAAAATGCCACTTTTACAAAGTTGGCGTTTTTCCTCCTTAGCCATTTAGTGCCTGCAGTCTGCTGGCCTTTGTGTATTCCTCCTAGATCGTCACACACACTAGGAACCATGGGTATGCCTAGATGGCATACCCACATGTGTATGCCATCACTGGCAAGATGGGAGGGGGAGCTGGGCACAGTCCTAATTACACCTAATTAGGCTGAGTCCTGCCCCACACAAAGGGGGTGCATACCCCATGTAGTTAGTCTGGAGCCAGGGCAGGGGAGGTAGGAAACCTGTGCACTTCAAAGGGAAATCGCTAGACACTTCTTCCAATTCAAAGGAGGAACCTAGTATAAAGATTGGACCTCAAACACTGACTCCTAGGTACACTTCTGAGCCTATGGAGACTTGACATGAAGGACTGTTGTGCTGCCGAAAGAACTGCCACTCTGCTGGACTGTTGTCCAGATAGACTGCTGACTTGCTGGACTGCTGTCTTGCTGGACTGCTGCCTTGCGGGACTGCAGCCTTGCGGGACTGCTGCTCTGTTGCCTTCCTGCCTGAGTCAGAGGGATTTGGACCTGCACCTGAACTCAGAAATCCCAGAGTGACTCCAAGGGTTAGTCTACTGCCTTCCTGCTCAGAGCCACAGGGACATAACCAATTCCCAACCAACAGAACCAGCACCCAGATTAAGCTGGGTCAAGCCCCTGACACGCAAGTGGTGCACCTCAGGACCTGGACCCTTGGTGCTGCCTCAGAGAGGCTCAATTGAAGTTATTAGGCTCTTCGCAACCACAAACGGGCCAGTTGGTGCCAAAATCTTGTCACCATCGCATCCACCTTAATGCAAAGTTTCGTCAACCCGACCCTTCGCACTACAGCATCAACTGCTTGCGAAAGAGCACCATCGTGGAGCACCGGCCTGACTGTTCACGGCGACAACAGGATCGTTGTGTTACAGAGACGCATGTCAACCACACAAAACCTGCTGTTTGCTATATATTGATAGCCATCCACGAATCTCACCTGCTTCTCATGGCCCCCCTCCACCGCGAATGGGACTCTGTGCGCCGGACTGAGAACGTATCTTTTCAGCGTGACTAACCAGATCCCTAAGTCGGACCCATGTTCAACTGCATTAGGCTTGAACTTGTAACTTTCTCCCGGACTCGCACGAACAGATAGCTGCAACTGGTGCTTTGGGCTTTTTGATGCTGTTTTCACCTAAATCTTCAAAATGGTATTTACCTGAATTTACTGATTGGATTTATGTTGTTTTACTCTTGTTTTATTTATTTTTAATCTACTCTATATTTCTGATCTGGTGTGGGATCCTTTTTTGTGTAGTGTTTTCGTTTTATTACTGTTTGAAGTGTTGCATTCCTACTTTACAAATTGCCTCTAAGTTAAGCCTGACTGCTCTGTGCCAAAATACCAGAGGTTGATCACAGGTTAATTTGGGGTTCGCTTGTGACTTCACCCTGACAAGGAGTGTTGTTGCTGCTTAAGTAGGTTTTCACCTACCCTTAACCAGTAACGGAGTTCCTTACACTTGGTTTCCTAGTTGTGTCTGTGGGTCCGAGTCTGGTCAGCCATCTCTGTGTCGGTTTTTATGCCGTGAGCCAAGAATGAAATACAAGACAGTGTCCTTTGATGTAAAGGAGAGAGAGGGATAGATTCCCATCTGGTGTCTGAATTTCTAAATGTGAAACCTGATAACCTGGAATTAATACCAGTTTTCCTGCTTGTCCAAATTGTGTGATCCTAGGCAAATATTTTATTTCACAAAGACTTATTTTTCATCATCATATGTGAGCACACTTTTAAATGCTCGAGTTCAGGAAGTGTGTTGTACAAGCACCTGTTATATTTGATTTAATAGACGTAATGTTATACCATCTAATAAGAATATAGGGTTTACATGGTTTCACAAATGGCATTGTCATTGAAGCGCAAGCCATTAATGTTTCTAAATACTTTTAATAAATGTCTGTGTATGCAGTGATAGAATCTGATGTGCTAAAGTGAATCGCTTCCACATGTTAAAGAAATGCACTTTTTTGAATTTTGAAGATATTGTATACTTTTTTCATTATGTTTGTTGCACAGTATACATGCCGAATGTATTCATGGCTCGTGCATGGACTGTTAGAGCCCAGCCAGGCACATGATTCTGCTATGACTCAGGCTCCTCTATTAATTCGCCTGCATGCCCTCTTTTATTTGTGACTTGGGCTTATTACAAGGGACCATCAGTCACTCGATGAAATGTGACTTGTAAAATGCAAGGACTAGGAACATATAGACCTGCCACATGCACTGATTTTAGAACTTTACCATCAAGGCTTCTTGTAACGGAGAGAAAGAAGAGTGCATGCAGTGAAAATACATTTAAAATAAATGATCCAGGGTATGGACTCCATGATCTTGTGTTGTTTGTGACCAGAGTCATGACTTCCCAGGGAGAATTGCCAGGCCCAGTTGGGACAGGTAGGGGCCTAGTTTCCGTGAGGGTGTTCGGGGTTTGACTCCCCTCAAATACATTGTTGGTTTGGTAGTTGGGTCTGGGGGCCCTGGGATGGTTCTGCTATGTCCATGCCAGTTTTTTCACGTTGTTCTCATTTCACTTAGAGCAGAAGTCTTCAAACTGGGGTCGACCCCCCTATAGGGCCTTAAGGGACCTTACGGGGGTGCCAGGCTCTGGCCAAGAGAAGCATCATGCTTTAAGTGATGAAAACATGAGCGGTAGTAAGCCACTTTGTAATGATTCATCACTTACATCTTTTGTCATTTATATTCTTACTGGGATTATATGTAAAAGGGGTAACAGAATTTGACTGCAATGTTTAAATATATTTAGGCATATTTACTCATTGGCAATTTAGCAAAATAATTGTGCAAAGATTCGCGGGGGTCCGATTATTATTATTTTTTTTTACAGGGGAGGCACTGCATTAAGACGTTTGAAGACCAAGGACTTGGAGGTTTTAACTTGTTCGATTTTGGATCATTTTCTTAGATATACAGAGTGACGGGTTTTCCCAAAAATTAGTAAATCTGCTCTTCAAGAAGTTCTCTGGGTGCAAATTAACTACTCTTTGGAATTTACAAATGTTTGCAGTAGTAGGCTTGGAAAGCTGCAGCTGTCACAAGTTTCCAAGCATACTTCTGACATTCAAACACCCAAAAGGTGACTGGGTGAATGCTTGTGAATAGTCTCACTAATGGCAATTGCTCAAGTTAGCATTCCAACTCATTGTTTTTTGCGTAGTCTGCCACTCTAGACAGAGGCCCACCTAACGCAAATCAGTACTGACCCTGTTACTCATGAAAACACTCCATCCCGAACTTTGGTTATCTCACCCCTCTGCCCTGCTACCCACTGCTTGTTTAATTGGGAAATTTGACATGCACAGCCCCTGCATCTCACTAACTAGGCTGCACCCCTGCTGAAAATCCACTGCCCAAATCTCTCCTCCTCAATACGCTCCATGTGTTGGAGCAAATTCAACTGGTGAATTCTATTTTATATTTAGGGCTTCCTCTAGACACACGAGGATTCCGCCCACCCTTCCCCATTGCTGAAGTGGCTGTGGACAGCTCCCGCTTCTTCTTCCACCTTGGATTGTATCGGCATGATTGAGGCAAAAAGGAGTCAACATTCCATAGAACCATTTAACATGCATGCAGCCAATTTGGCTACACAAGGAAGACTAGAATCAGAGCATAACGTTTAGTAGGTTTATTGCAGTTCGGGCTGGACTGTTCCCATGAGGCACAGGGTCAGACTGATTTGCATATGGCCATGTCTGAACTGGGATGGTGGAGTGAGCTAAAGAATGATGAGATCAGTTGACTGGGGTGAGTGTTTGATTTGCTCAAGCGCTCCGTCCATCATCCCCTTTGGTATTGCTAAATTCTCAATTAGGCCAGAATTTATGCAAGTTGTTAGACCCAGTGGCGTTTTAGCTAGCTGAGACGCATCAGAGCCAGACAGAATCCACTGTCGTAGATAGGATGAGTACGATCCACTTGTCCGGTAATCTATGCTCACTCTTGAGTAACTTGGCACAGAGCACTCAGGCTTATCCTCAGGGTTAAAGTATAAAGTATTGGTACAACACCACCCTCTCAACACATTGAGTACACAACAAAAAGACTCCACACAGTATGTGTAAAACACTGTTCTTTTTATTAAACACACATTGAAATCAAAACAACGTGCACATTGGATATATGCTTTGCAGTTACATGCAATTGTCAAACTCTTCCATTAGCAGCAGAATGGCATGAATCTATATGTACTAGTCATAGGTATTCACTTGCCCCATTATCTCCTCAGCCTCATAAGCTACAAGAAGCCATGTGCGTACTTCACAAAGGTGTTCACGATCCAAGCAATCCCTCCAACATCAAAAGCAACCAAATCATGAGTACTGAAGGATGTTCAGAGGTTTTCCACTTTCCCGCTAGTACATTAGCATAAAACATGACATTCCCAATATCGCATACCCTGTACAGTTGTAAAGGTCAAGAAATCACAGGTTTTGACTACATCTTGTGACCCAGCCACTCAGCCAATGACATTTTAAGGCATAGGTAAAGTGGGCTCTGTCCCAGGGCCCCAGCCTTTCAGGGGGACACCGGAAAGTGCCTGCTCTGTTCTGCAAAGGCTTGCCCTGATGACCTTGAATAATTATTAACCAGATTGTTTTAAAAACTGTTTTTCTTTAATTTATCAATGTGGGTGATGTTTGAGATTCTATTAAAGACATTTTGCAGAGAAATGCTGTGTTTGTTTCATGCAACAGTCATTAAAAAGTTTATTTTAGATCAAAACAACACCACATATTTTAGAAATGGGAGATTGTCACAGATTTTTTTTCCAATAATATTAGTGAGCTGTTGCTGTGTTACAGTTGTGAAAATACATGTCATTATCCTATGCACTGTCTGCAACCTGGCTTAAAGGGCATGAAAAAGCTGAAATTGGACGAAGAGTTTAACATTGCAAGCACTCACCCCCAGGAAACAAGCATCCTGGGACGGGTTTCTGGCTAATCAGCCGTCATCAGCCAGGCTAGCTTGACTCCAGTGGCAAAGTGAGCAAGGAACCCACGTCTGGGCATACCCTGCCAACTTAGGGCGAACAAAGCAAAACCAAAGGGGATGATAGACGGACTGTTGAACATTGCAAGCACTCACCCCCAGTCAACTGATCTGGGTTTAATCCATCATCATTCTTTAGCTCACTCCGCCACCCCAGTTCAGACATGGCCATATGCAAATCAGTCTGACCCTGTGCCTCATGGGAACAGTCCATCCCGAAATGTCAGGCCATATCTTCCCTGGACCAGAAACAAGCATCCTGCAACCGGTTTCTGGCTAATCAGCCATCATCAGCCACAGATCTTGTTTGAATCCATCATCATTCTTTAGCTCACTTTGCCACCCCAGTTCAGACACAGCTATATGCAAATCAGTCTTGAGCCTGTGCCTCATGGGAACAGGCCAGACTGAACTGCCTAGCCATGTCTTCCCTGGATCGGAAACAAGCATACTGGGACTGGTTTCGGGCTAACAGCCCTCATCAGCCAGGCTAGCTTGAATCCAGTGGCAAAGTGAGCGAGGCACCCACATCTGCGCATACCCTGCCAACTTAGGGCGAACAAAGCATACACAATTTTGCATTGTCAGCATTCCATCCATCATTTGTTTGCTGTAACACTTTTCGCCCTAAGTGGGATGGGTATGCCCAGACGTGGGTCCCGTGCTCTCCATGCTACTGGAATCAAGCTATCCTGGCTGAAGACGGGTGAAACCCTGAAACCGGTCCTAGGATGCTTGTTTCCAGTCCAGGGAGGACCTGGCTTGGCAGTTCGGGCTGGACTGTACCCATATGGCACAGGGTCAAGACTGATTTGCATATGGCTGGGTTCAAACTGGAATGGCATGGTGAGCAAAAAAAGCGATGGATTTAGGCCCAGATCTCTGTACTGGGGTGAATGTATGACATTGTTCTGCATTCTGTACATCAACTGTTGTTTTTGCAGTTATCTTGATCACACCAACATCATCCAATGACAAAAACGTGTTCAGGTGCTTTGCAACATGGCTTTTCATTCCCATTGTCACAGCTAAGGCAGCTGTTCTCAGCCTTGAACAACTCTCCACTCCTGGTAAGGATGAGCAGGAGGCATTCATGTAACATGTTAAATCGTCACATTCCTTCCCAGCCTTACTATCAAGAGTTAATTGTTCTCCTAACTCTTGCTAATGAATTCATTCTAAGGCACCTGCAAGGAAAAACGTTCTTGCAAGCAAAGATGAGAGACATCTTCATGTTAAAGAAATACAGGCCTAGTTCGGCCAACGTTAAAATAAACACGAAATGTCCATTTTAAAATATAGCTATAAGTGCACTCACAACTACTAATAAATGCAAACGTTATTAATAAACCAGGATTATACTCAAGTTATACATTCAGTAAGTTATATGTTATTCAAATTATGCAAATGTAAAAATGAACAAGAACTACATGTTATACCTTTTAAAAGTTTGGAGCAACCGTTTTTAAATTAATCTCTTTTCTACAAGAAATAACTGGCATATTAACAAGGGCTTTATCTCCGCTTTTTTGGCTTCAAAAGCCAAAAAAGCGGAGATAAAACAATCACCCTATTTACAAGAGGGTGCTAACATTCATAATCCCATGTTAGCACCCTTTTTCTTGACGCCTCCCTTTGCATCTCTAATGAGATGCAAAGTGGGCGTCACTGGGCAGTACAGCCTTGCAAATATCGCTGATGTGCACATCACAATATTTACAAGGCTGCCCCAGCATTTTAGGAGACGTTAGTTTTTGGAGAAAACTTCTTCTCCAAAAACTAAGATCTGCTAAAATCCTGATTTACCCATCCCTAACATAGGTGGTGGATTATGCTGCTACGACCACAGGGTCGTATCAGCAAGGTTATCGCCCTTTTGCAGGGAACATTGCTGGAAAACCAGCGATGTTCCCTGCAAAACGGCGATTTCCCCCGCTATCTCTGGAATTTTTATCGACCTGGAGCAACGTGTTGTTGATAACGCGCTACCAGGGCGATAAATTCCAGAGATAGACGGCGATAACTAACAAAGTGCTAAGCGCGCTTTGCGTTATTCATCGCCGTTCCTTGCTGATATGCCCCATAGTTTCTATTGTTAGGATGATTTCTATTAATGACTACATGTTACGTTTCTCATTAAAATGTTCAAACACACCGTTTTCAGGTTGTCAAGTACACGTAAATGCACTTTTGTGACTTATAGAGGAGGAGCCAAAATGGTGCTGCACCCTCATCAAGTTCTAAATGAGGCCCTTAAAAATGAAGACTTAAAGGGGATACTTCATTCCAACAGGGATTTGGTGTGCAGAAGAAGGGTGTTTCAGACCAAATGAACTACCAAAACAGGGAGTCACTGGGGAAGTGTGAGGCTCGGTGCAAGTGCCTGTGTAGAGTAGATAATGGTGACTTGCAAAACTTCAATCTAAGGGAGCGCATCCCCCTGGAGTCAATAGCTAATACCTTGACATCTGTAGAGAGACACTGCAGGAGCATTTGAAGCCCTTCTCTAGATAGGCACAACCCTCGTGGTGCACACAAGGCATGCTGCCTTCCTTTCCACATGTGCTCGTCATTGCATAAGTAATGATTGTGCATTTAAGAAAAAACATTATAATACATCACAGTTATAAACACACACATAAAATGAGAAAAATAGATAACGTAAATGTAACTCCTTTTCTTAAAAAACAGTCTGAGACCTTCACGATTGTTCCTACTTGCGAGTACCTGATCTCAGTAAAAGAATTTATAATCATTTTTTTGTATCTCCTTAACACTGCCTAACCAGATCTGTCGAAGAGGGTAAAACATGAATTTTTAAAACAATTTCTAATGAATAATTGTCTTCAATTTCCTTTAGGGCTGTATTCCAGCAGCAAGAGCAGGCTGTCACATGTCTAGATTTCTCTTTGTTTGACACTGCTGTTATTAATCCATGTCTGAAGTGGTCAAACATTCTTACACTGCTAGGGCCCACGTCCTGCTCCACAGTCGGCAGTAAGATGGGTTAGTAATGCTGTTTGTTCTTCTTGCAGACTGAGATAGCATAGTATATAGGTTAAACTTTCAAGGTTATATCGACATTCTACGCCCTCCAGTAGTACAAGGGTTTTCCATTCTTGCTGTATTTTCTGAATGTCAAACTGCCAATAACAAAGCCTGGCATATACCTTTTTAAATGTTAGCGGCACACCCTCTGTAATATTTAGCTGCAAACACCCGTGAGCATAGGCATTAGTAACATTCCTAGTGCTTTAGTGATCGCCCTGCTCCAGAGTCAGATGTAAAAAAAGACTGGCACATGTGTTTCTCTCAAATTGTTTTAAAATGGTAACCATGGAAGAGAGGATTTCCATAATTCGTACATATGTAAAGGTTTAAAAGAATATATCAGTCTGTAGTGATGACTGGGGTTAGTGCTTTACTGCCCCATCATTATTTCTGTCAATAATGAGGATTTTAACGGTACTTTTATGCAATCCGTACAAAAAACTCAATACTCGAGATGCTTGCTAGGATAATTGCTTAATCAAACAGAATTCCAAATAGGTCTAGATCTGGGCCTGAGTTGTACACATATGCAAGGTAAAAAGTCGTCTAAAAAAGGTTACAAGGTGCTTGCTCCAGTCAACTCATTAGCACAGAAGAAAAGACCTCACAACCGTATGTTAACAAAGGCATGCATCTTTCCCTAAAAATATCTCAAAGTGACTTTACTGAGGGATGGATAAGTTGCTGGCCAATTTTGACATGGCGAACATTTAAAAAGTCATCTTAGGTTTCAGGACTGTCTGAGGCGGAGCTAAACTTAGTGTCTTGAAACCATTCTTCCAAGTACTTATATGAAGAGACGATGGTAGTCAGCTCTTTATTTATTCTCCATCAACTTCTTAGCTGTTTTCTCTTACCAAATACAAACCCGTTGGATTCGTCATAGTTTATAGTCAAGTGATTTTCGTGGCAGTATTTTTTAAGGCCTCTCAGTGTGTATTGGTTTGATCAGATTTCTGTATTGTCTACATGCAGAAGTGCTGGAATCGGTAAACCTCCTGTTTTAAGTGGGCAGGCTTTGGGGTTTGCTATGGGCGTCATGATAGAGATATATAGATTAAATAAAATTGGGACAAGAACACATCACAGGCCCCAGTGTGTGTACATTTTCTTTAATAGGTATCTGTTGTTGCCAAGTTTTATCTCGATCCAGGTAAGATAATATAATGATTTTATGCATATTAGCAATATGGGGATCTATTCTGCAAGTGTTAAATTTATTTCGGAGCCTATTTCTCTCAATGCTATCAAATCAATCCTAAAATCAATAAAGCAGGCATGAAGTTCTGATGCGCCTGCTTTGACTTGTAGACTTATTAACATTTGATTTAGAGAACAAAGTGACACTACTGACAATATCAGTACTTAACTAGTGTGATAACTTGTCACGGCAGGTCCACAGCAGTGGTACTTGCATTGCAGCTGTACTGATGGACCAGGCTTTTAAGAATCTGCTGTCAGACTTTCATAAGCATTTAAGGTAGTTCCACACTGCTGAGTTTAGTAAAATTACTGTAGTAGACATCCTTTCACAAGAATAATATTCTGTGTATCCTGGGTCATTTTCTTCTTTCAGGTATGTGACTTTCCCTCTCGCCATGCATTTTCATTGGCTATGATATTAGCTTGGGGACTTCAATGTTCAGGGAGAAAACCTCTGCAATAAGGAAACTCTCTCTTTGCTAACAGACCTATCCACTATAAATTTAAGGAAAATTAACACCGATCCGACACACCAGGCCGGACACATGCTTGACCGTATTCTAACCAATTCCCCGAATATCCGCTATAATACAACGACCCCTCTTGAGTGGTCAGATCACCATCTGGTGGATTTCTTGGTTCAGAGTAAGCAAGAATTAGGAGGTCATAAAACCAGACCCACTGGAGTATTTAGGAAGTGCCATAAAATTACTCCTCAATCCTTTCAGGATTCCTTCATTCCCCCCCGTTTGGAAGAATCAGACGGTATAGAGGATCAATTAGCATCCCTGAATACCAATCTTATGGCAGCTATCACTCATTTAGCTCCTTCCAAATCGCAATTAAATCCTTTCAAACGTGCGCAGGCCCCGTGGTACTCACCCACTCTGAAATCAGAGAAATGCCAGTGTAGAAAGTTAGAGCGTACCTGGCGCCTCTCACATAATCAAGTTGATAAAGACTCATTCAGAAAAACTCTGGCAACCTACCATAAAAATCTGAAGCTTGCTCGAAAGTTATATATTGCTACCCAGATTGATAATGCCGAAAATTCCTCTTGTACGCTTTATCAAATATTAAATACATTTACCAACCCTAAAGCATGCAATGTTGACGCTGCCCCTTCACAACTCCTTTGTGATAACATTGCTAATTATTTAGTTCAGAAAATTGAAAAAATATATCAAAAAATCACTTCGACTATTGGCTCCTGTCCTAGTCCGATCATAAAATCAATCCCCGTTAAGGAGGCATTACAGACCCTAGACACCTTCCCTACATGTACCATTCTTGATGTAGACGCTCTTTTAAAGAGCACTAAATCAGGCTCGCCTTTAGACCCTATACCGGCTAAAATTAACAGCCACTTTGTCAACCTCTCTAGCTAGCCCCATTTGTGCAATTCTTAATAAATCGTTGGATGAAGGTGTCCTTGCAGCTGAATGGAAAGCAGCGCAGGTTGTTCCTATAAAGAAAAACCCGAAGCTACCACCAGAGGACATTACCAATTATCGACCTATTTCTCTACTTCCTCTTAATAGTAAACTTCTCGAAAAACATATCAATAAACATCTCTCCGAGTTTATTGAAACCACAAAATGTCTAGATCAATCACAGTCCGGATTTCGTCCAAAACATAGTACTGAAACTACTTTGGTGGAGGTCACAGACAATATCCGAATGGCAGCAGACAAGGGTAAGGCAGTGATGTTGGTCCTGCTTGACTTGTCTGCTGCCTTCGATACCATATCCCATCAGGTTCTTATTACCTGCCTTAAGGAGATAGGTGTTAGAGGTAAAGCATTGAGTTGGTTAACTACATGTATCAGCAAGGGGGTCCCACAGGGCTCTTGTCTGAGCCCTACATTATTTAACATCTATGTAGCCCCCTTGGCAGGACTCCTCAGGAGGCTTGGATTTACCCCCATATCCTATGCTGATGACACGCAACTTTTGCTGTCATTTGATAAATCGAATCCACTCACCCAGGATATTTTTTCTGAGGGTATGAAGGGTGTGGCACAATGGATGAAGGAGAACTTTCTACAGCTGAATACTGAGAAATCAGAAATAATGCTGTTTGGAGAGGCAACACTAAGATGGTCTCCTAACTGGTGGCCAGAGGAATTAGGCCCTGCCCCGTCCCCTAAAGATGTAGTAAAGTATTTGGGAGTGCGTTTGGACAAGGGTCTAACTCTAGAAGAACATGTAAACAGTACTGCCAGAACCTCATTTCACACTCTTCGCATCTTGCGAAGGGTCTGTCCCTTTCTTCCTATAACCACTCGCAAAACCCTTGTTCAATCGTTGATTATCAGTAGACTAGACTACTGCAATGCCTTATTGATTGCAGCCAAGGAAAAATCACTAAATAAATTACAGGTAGTCCAGAACACTGCAGCTCGTTTAGTAAATAACTCACCACCTAGGACCCCCTCAGCTCCCCTTCTCCGTGACCTACATTGGCTCCCCATAAAAAAGAGAGTCGGGTTCAAAATTTGTTGTATGTTTTTTAAATCCTTACACAACTTGGGTCCTGGCTATCTGGCTCATAAATATATTCAGATATACTCCCACAAGATTGCTGAGATCCAGTCATCTAGCATATTTGTGCACCCCCCGCATTAAACTTGCACGGAGGGGAGGGAAGGCGTTCTCTCACCTGGCACCTCGATACTGGAATCTCCTCCCATTACAACTACGTCAATGCACCAACTTATTAGTCTTCAGGAAACTGTTGAAAACAGAGCTTTTTTAATCTCACTCCCTTGGTGGTCAGTAGGCTGTCTCAGCGCAGAGATACCCCGTATGGGGTGATTCAGGCGCTATATAAAACCCATAAATAAATAAAATGAATATGGGGCGGGGTTGGAAAATAAAATTATTATCTGGTATAGTTCCATTGATTGTGCATGGTCTCCCTCACTTCCTGCTAGCTCTGAGGTCTTGTATATATGTTCTCCTGTTTGTTAGCTTAGTCAATCTGGCCTATACCTAGAAATAAAGTTACTCTGGGCACGAAAATAAATTTACACACTTAGTGCAAACTGAATCTCTTTCAGTATTTTTACTGATTCTGCCTGGTTTCAAGATCACCAAATAATAAACATGTCATGACATTCTCTGTCAGGAGCAACCCGGGGTGAATTCGGTCTGGCACCCTCAGAGCATATTTTTTAAAGCTTGTTTTCTCCTTCTCTAGACAGCAATTCATAAATAATGTGAAGGAAAATTAGATCCGTATGGTTTGTGCTCTGGAGTTCTTCACTTTGAACCATGTGTACAGAGGGATACTTTCTAAAATATTTCCCGTTGTGACTGGTGTAAAGTTTGATTAGTTAAAGGGTGAGGAGTTGTTATGGTCTGAGGTCACAGTGACTACTTTTCAGTACTCCAGCATGTTTTCCATAGAGAACCTTGAAAGGCCGGTTTGAGTGCTACACAAGTTCTTTTACATATATCAATGCGATAAGTACAGACCCTGTCCTCTGTTTTCATTTATATAATTTCTTTCGAGACTTTCTTTCCTGTGTAGGTTGGCAGCACTCTTTCTATGTAAAGTTGCAGGCTACCTGCTGCTGATTCTCAGGTGAAGATTCACCAAGACACCGTCACCTAATAGATGATTTTTCTGCTCCCTGTGTGCCGGGGATGGAGGCCGGGAGTGAATTTATCTTTTGTCCTCTTTCTCTTTGGGGGTGTCCTTATTTCTTACTTTATTGTTAAAAATGGTGGTCTCTAGTTTGTAGAGGTAGGTACCTTTGTCCAAATAGGGACCTTTGATTCTAGTCAGGGTAAGAGGGATACACACTTTAGAAAACCCCTGCTCACCCCCTGGGTAGCTTTGCACGAGCAGACAGACTTATCCCTAAGGCAATGTGTAAAGTATTTGTACTCAAAACACACAGACCTAAAGTGATAACACAACAAATGGACACCACACCAGTTTAGAAAAATGAAATATGCTTCTCTAAACTCAACAAGACCAAAACTATGAAAATCCAACATACATGTAATAAGAATATGACTTTTAAAGTTTTCAAGCAACTGGGTCAATAGAAAACTATGGATGTGTGATTTCTCACAAAGTACCTGTAGAGGAGTCAAAATTCACAAGGCCAAACAGCCACAGAGATGGGAAGCATCGAGAAACAAAGAGATGCGACAGTTCCTGAGACCATAGGGAGGCGATGCAAAGTTCTGCTGCATGTAGGAGGAGTGATGTGTCGAATCTGGTCTGTAGGGGGAAGTAATGTGTCGACTCCAAGATTTTTCTAGTCCACGGGTGATGCGTTGGAAAACCTTGCCGTACAGGTAAGATGAGTGGAAATCCAGAATGCGTCGGCGATTGATGTGGCATCGTCGTGCGGCGCTGCGTCTGTTTGTTCAGCTGTGATCCCTCGATGCGTCGGTTCTTTCAGCAGCGACCGGCACTGCGTCGGTTCGGCAGTGTCTGTCGATGCATGGAGATTCTTTTTGTTCAGCTGTATTATGTCGGGAAGAACAGCCGCAAGAACAGCGATGCGGTAATTTCTTCAGTTCTTTAGGTTTCTTTCAGCTCCTAACAGCAAGAACAACCTCCAAAGGTCCAAACTTGAACAAGCACCTCCTGGCAGGTCAGAACTCTCAGCAGCAGAGTTCAGGGGAGCTGGGTGTGAAGTCTTTGTGTTCCTGAGACTTCAGAACGGGAGGCAAGCACACACAGGCCCTTGGAGATCTTCTTAAAGCAAGTTCAAAGCAAAGTTCCAGTCTTTGTCGTCTCCTTGGCAGAAACAGCAACTGCAGGCCAGCCCCACACAACACACAACAAAGGGGCAGTAGTCCTCCTCACAGCTCTTCAGCTCTTCTCCTTGGCTAAGGTTCCTCTTGAGTTCAGAAGTCATTTAAAGTTCTGGGGGTTTAGGTGTAATACTATTCAGAAAATCTTTAAAAACTTGTCTTTAGCCTAGGATAGTGCTCTTGTGGCCTGCTTTCTTGTCATCTTCGTGTGCCGCCTACCGTTATTGCGCCGGGACACCTCTGTTTGAGGTAGCTGTTCGCGCTTTATAAATGTTGGGATTATTATTATTATTATTAATACTTATACCCCAAAATGTCTTTGTTCTCTTTGTGCAGAGTCTCTGAGCCCAGTCCAAACCAGTTCTGTTCTCACTGATGCAGTATGACCACAGGGGGTGGAGACAGCATTGTGCAAGGGAGACAAACTCTATTTAGGTGCAAGGAAATCTCCTCCCACTACTCTAAATTCAGCCAAAGGTCTATTCAGCTCAGCTCTGAGTCATCCAGGAAGGGCCAGGCACACCTCAAACCCCTCCCCCCCCCCAGTGGCTGTCTACAGCGAATGCACAACCCCAGCACCTGTCACTCCAAAACCAGACAGTCAATACACAAACCAGCAGAGGCACACAGAATGCTTAAACAAGACAATGTCTACTTTCTAAAAGTGGCATTTTAAAACACACAATTTAAATTCCATCAATACTAAAAGATGTGTTATTAAATTGTGAATTCAGAGATCCTAAGCGTTATTTCTCCATCTTGTCCCAATGGGAAGTTATACTTGTAAGATGTTACAAAATATTTCCCATTCTATCCTTTGGGACAGATAGCCTTTCAATGGTAAAAAAAGGAAATTGGCAGTATTTCACTATCAGGACATGTCACACAGACCAGTACATGTCCTACCTTTCACATACACTGCACCCTGACAATGAGGGTACCTGGGGCCTACCATAGGGGTGTCTTACATGTAAGAAAAGGGAAGGTTAGGGTCTGGCAAATGGAAGCACTTGCCAGGTCGACATAGAAGTTTAAAACTGCATGCAGCTACTGCAGTTGAAGGTCTGAGATACCTTTTCAGGGCTACTAATTTGGGTGGCACAATCAGCGCTGCAGGCGCACTAGTAGGATTTGATTTACAGGCCCTGACTTACTTGGTGCACTTTGCTAGGGACTTACCAGTAAATCAAATATGCCATGTAGGGAGAACCAATGGTAATAACAAAAACACAGGGAGCACTTGCACTTTGACACTGATCAGCAGTGGTAAAGTGCTCAAAGCATCTAAGCCAGCAAAATCGAAATCCAGCACATCATCAAAAATACAGGAGGTAGATGCAAAAAGTCAGGGTAAACCACATCAAAGATGCCAAGTCTAACATTTATACATTATTGAGAGATTCTCTTTTCATGCTTATGTGGAGCCTGAGAGACTAATGGTTAAAGGTCTCTCTCTGGGAATGATTTCAGAATTTTTAAACCCAAAAGCAGTCTTTTGCTTGTAGTCACTATCTTGTTGGTCTGTTTGTTGGCAATTCTGTATCTTCTCACGTGTGGGGTTTTCTTCACTGCCAAGGGCTAGACTATTAGTTCTACTATGTCCTTTCTCCAGTGTACACAGTCTTTGAATGGCCTTATTTGTCAGGGTCTCTTCATCCAAGTTGTCTTTAGTGATAATTTGGATGTTGTCTCTTATCAGTAACCTCTGGGCTCTACTGCTCTCATTTTTTTAATTCTGTTTTCTGCCCTAGTAAGTGTCAGCACAATAAATTGTGTGACCTAGTTACAAGCTCCATCTCTTGCATTCAGTTTGTATTTTCAGCCGCTGGATACCCTCATGGTTGACAAGGGTGACAATCAGCGCTCTACAAATCTACCTTACACTACATTACATTACATACTGTACGATCACTGTTACACTGTAAAAATATGAAAGATTCCTTAAATTGGAATTTAAAAATGTAACCCAATCTGATTGCTCCCCCTATGACAAGATAAAAATGGTACCAAGAGCATTTATGAGTTTGTTTTAAAAACTTTCTTAAACTTAACATTTACATTTAGCTTTTTACACACACATGGCTATGATATATATTTGTGTTGCCGTTCTTATAAGCATTAGTACAGACTGTTTTGAGTCACCGTTTTACATCTACTAGCTATGCTAATTGTTTTAGCTGACCAATGGGCACTAGGTGACTACCACAGTTCTGCACCTCTGAGCCTGACCTTTGAACCAACCCACAACGTGCATGTCCAGCCTCTTTTCAATGGCATTCTCTCATTTTATCAGATATTTCTTATGGTCGGGTAGCAAAGCCAATTTTCCACTTACAGGACAGCATTCTGAATTTTTGAATTTCTTGTGTCCCTCTTCACACGTGCTCATAAGTCAATTAGTCTGTCAGGCAACTGTGCAGGTTGTAAGGTGTAGGACTTTATATACAATACAGCATATCTAAAGTTGACTGTTCTCTTCTAGGAGCACTCATTGGTGGTGCTTATTTGTGGTAGATAGTTGCCGGCGGTGTGCATCACAACTCGTTTGTGGCACCAATGCTTATGTTTCATAATCTAGCTTTAGCCCTGAGCAAGAGAGAGAAAGATAGAAAAGGGCGAAAGCAGGTGTTAGACAAAGATGGGGAAACTGGTATTTTGGGAGACAACAGTACGAACAAGAACCCACTACACTGAGATAAAGGACAGGAAGTATAGTTCCTGATATATGTGAATTATTCGAAAATCGAAAACTGAGAAACCACATTGGAGGAAACAAAATCATGGAAAACCAATTTTAAGCACAGACAATTTTTAGGAAATATAAATAAACCCAAATGAAAGGAAATATTTTAAAGGAAAGATAATTTTAAAGAAAAATCCAACATTATATGAATTAAATATGGAGTTTAGGACTAGTGAGGCATTTTGGGGTTCAAGGATTGGTAAAGTTTAGGGGTGCTGAGGGGTTTTTAGGGGCCATGAATGGGAGTTTAGGGGCGATGAGGGTTTTTTAGTTATCAGGAATGGGTGAAGTTTAGGGGTGGTGAGGGCTTTTTAGCATTCACAGAGGAGTGTAGTTTAGGGGTGGTGAGGTGTTTTTGGGTTTTAGGGTTCAGGGATGGATGAAGTGTACGGATGTTGAGGGGTTGCTAGGGTTCATGAATGGGTGCACGGCGGCTCCTCTAAAGGAGCGGAAGAGCATTGCCCCACTATTTCGAGACTCCTTTCCCCCAGAAAATAAAGACGTTTTATTTATTTATTTATTTCTCCTACATATGTAAATTTGTGTTTGGCGAGGTTTTGTACCGCACCTGTGCTGGGCTGCTGTTGGAATTGGCCCTTTTCGCAGGGTTATTCCCAAACCTTTTTGCTTCTTCCTCCTAGTTTTCCTGACGTGTTTTGGTTGGCTATAGGACTCTGGGCACTTTACCACTGCTGATCAGTGCTAAAGTACATATGATTTCTGTGTAAATTATGATTAGTTATCAATGATTATCATATTATATTTAGTGGTAAGCCCCTTGTAAAGGGCACTGAGTGTGCCAGGGCCTGTAAATCAAATGTACTAGTGCACCTGCAGCACCGATTGTGCCACACACATGAGTAGCCCGTAAATGTGTCTCAGACCTACCACTATAGTGCCTGCGTGCGCAGTTTTAACCTGCCATGTGACATAGCAAGTACACCCACTTGCCAGGCCCTAACCTTCCCTCTTGTTACATGTAAGGCACCCCTCAGGTAGGCTCAAGGTACCCCCATGGGCAGGGTGCAGTGAACGTTAAAGGTAGGATATGTAATGGTGTGTTTTATGTGTCCTAATGGTGAAATACCGTGCATTTCGTTTTTCATTATTGAAAGGCTGTCTCTCCCTTTCGTTTTTAGATCTCGCCTAGCGTCGCAGTGCATGCGCTGCTCGCTCTACGAGATCTATTGTCGTCGGGTTGCTTTCCGAAGTGGGGTGGAAGCTCCTCCTCTGCTTTTCATTGGCGCGCGTCACACTTTATGTTAAACACGCGCCTTTGATTTGCAGTGAGGCTTTTTGACCCCCTCCCTCCTTTCTGGCTCGCCCACCCGGAATGGATAATTTTCTCACGCACGGCATCTCTTCTGCTCGCGCACGGCGTCGACTGTAGCGTCTACTGCACGCATACACATCTTGATGTTTCAATCATTCCTCTGTGATGGGCCATCATCCAAGCTTCGATCCCTGTGGTGAGTTTGTTTCCCCTTTCTTAATTTATTTTTATTGTGGAGCAGGTGATCAATGCTCCTGACCAGCGCGGGAAAGGTTCCCGTGGGGCGGGTGGTAATCGAAATGACCGCATGTATCTTTCAATTAGTGGCTGTCTAGCGGCAAAGTTGGCTCTGTGGGCCCATCTGAGGCCCTTGGTGCACCGGGTCTCATCTGGGCGCTGCGGAGCTGGGCTGGGGAGAGGTGGCGAGGCACGCACTCATTAACCACCTTCTAGTTAGATTTTTTTGAGGGGGTTAATTGATATTTATATATATTTTGAAACCGTAATACCGCCGCATGTAATCCCGGTTGACTGGGAACTAAGTAAACAATGGCGGCCCCACTCAGCTCGCCTGAGTCCATGTTTACATATCTGCTTTGATGGGGGAGGAGGAGCGACATGCGGCCTTCCATTCTGCACCAATGACTAACACTCTGAGCCTCACCATACCGCCAGGTGGGCTCTGGGCTACTCCTGTGCTGTTCCTGCCATGGGGTTTGCCAACCTAGGCCTCCACAGGCGGCAGCAGCAATGCCCTGTCAGTCGCCTGGCCTTACTCCTCAGCCTGCTATAGGGCGTCCATGCCACCTCCGCAGCACAGTCTTCAAGGGCCTCTAAACCCCAGGATGTTTGTTTGTTCTTGCTTTTTAGGAAAACAGTAGTGGGACAAAGAACTGTAAAAGGCAGCATTTTTGTTGCGGAAGTGCACCTATGGACTGCTTTCAATCTGGCAGAAATCCATCATGTTCGCTCTTTTGTGAGGGCAATAAAAGGCAGTCTTCCTGAAGCAATTTAGAATAAAAAGAAGTTGACAAAGGGCTAAATTGCACTACTGTAACCAGATGCACATATACACATATTTAGCTTATCGGCACTTTACCGTCGGAGAAAAGTTGCTTCGTTTTTTGCGTCTTGGGATGACTTACTTGAATTGTTTTTATGTCTGCTTGCTTCCCATTTCTTTCAAAGAGGGTTCCATCTCTTCATGGGACACTTCACTGATTAATCTATTGTCCGGGCTTTGCCAAACAACCGTCCCGCTGAGACAAATTACTACTCCCTTCCACCACTCACAGACATGGCACTCAACCTCTGCATGGAATACAGTGTCTTACACATTGCATGAACGTTCTTTTACATCCACGCAGCAACATTTGAAAAACAAAGCAAACAGCAAAGCTGAAATTCTTAATTAACAGTGTCAACCGAAGACACTTTAACAAAAATTACCAAATGTTTGTCAACTTTGTCTTAAGTCAAGTTTTTCAATGCGACCGTAAATCCGTCAAGTGTGGCTAAAGCGCATCTAATGATTGTTGCACAAGGGCAGAGAATCATCTGTTTGGCTAACAGCTTTTCGACGATTAAGGCACCTTCTGACTCCTTCTGTGCGCATTTTTCATGCTGAAGCACATTCACATTTTACTGTGTCTGTGACGGTTTAATGCACCTGTTTTAGTAAGTGACAGATGTATTGAATGTGGCTTGTATATACTTCGCAGGCCGCCACCTACGGTTGAATGCTGTAACATGCTATATTTGGTATTTTTAAATCCGTACACACACAAAACCTGTTACACACACACACACACACGCACACCAGGAAATCTTACATTTTTATGGCGCTTCCATTTTAGCACATCACGGCACTTTACACTACTGTACTACAAAGAAATTTCTACTTCTTACACCTCTAGATAGTACTAGAGCTGCTTCTCTGGTCCTACTGTAATTCCACATTATTGCTACTCTAGGTATTGCTGCACCTGCTTCTCTCATAAATCAGCTATTCATTACAAATCCTCTAGACAGTTCACACTACTGCTACCTAGTCCTCTCACCACCACCAGTAATTCTTACATACCAGTTGTAAATCCACGTACTTAGTCCACTACAAAGTCCGGCAGCAAAGTCTCTTTACATAAATTCACTACAGTACAAACTAAAATATATTAAGAAGATATTGTAATTACAATGCCAATAGCTCTAACTCTAACAAATGTGAGACCTGTTGCATTGCAAATGCTTGTTCACCATTAAAAGGCTGTCTGTCCCATAGGTTAACATGGAAGCTGCGCTTTAACAACTTACAAGTGTAGCTTCCCATTATGACAAGATAGAGGAATGGAGTTTAGACTCTCTGAACTAAGAATTTAATAGCACATCTTTTAGTAAATGTGGTTTTTAAATTGTGTGTTTGAAAATGCCAATTTGAGAAATTAGGCATTTTCTTGTTCAACCATTCTGTGTGCCTCTGCCTGTTTCTGTATTCGCTGTCTAGTTTTTGAGTGACAGGAGCTGGGGATGTGCATTCACTCTAGACAGTCACAAGGGGCGTTGAGGTGTGTCCTGCCTTTCCCTGGTGACTCATAGCTAGGCTGAATAGACCTGGTCTGCATTTAGAGTAGTGGGAGGAATTTCACTAGCACCTGAATAGGATGTGTCTCCGTTGCACAATGCTGTCTTCACCTCCTGTAGGAAAGCTGGGCCAAAGAGGACAGAACTGGTTTGGACTGGGCTCAGAGACCCTTGCTACAAAGAGAATTAAGAGAACATGGGGTATAAGTATAGGACCTTAAACCACAGCGAATTAGATAACTTTTGGAATTCAAGAGGAACCTCTGCCAAGGGGAAGAGCTTGAGAGCTATAAGGAGGGGTACTGCCCCTTTGCTGTGTGTGCTTTGCTGAGTTGGCCTGTAGTTGCTGTTTCTGCCAAGGAGGGGACAAAGACTGGAACTTTGCTGTGAACCTGCTTGAAGAATCTCCAAGAGCTTGTGTGTGCTTGCCTCCCTTTCTGAAGTCTCAGGGCCACAAAGACTTCACCTGCACCCACTGACCAGCACCTGGACTTATCGCTGGACTCCTGCATTCAAAAGGGCACCAATTCCAGTTCCTGGGCCTTGAGAATTATGTTGTTGGTGCTGCAAAGCAAAAAGAACAACTCCAACGCCGTCAGCAATGCCGCCAGTGATGCTGTGACCTGCACAAAGGCTGAGGGCACAGCTCGTGAAGTGCACAACTCACTGCCCCACCTGCACCACAGCTCTGACTCTCTTCAATGCCTGCAGTTATTGACCTGCCCAATGCCAGTGCTCGCACCAACACCCCAGCATCAGCATTGTGTTATCGCAGATCCGATAACTCCACGAACTCTGCATTGCATCGCTTCATGGGAACCGACGCCTCCTTGTGGACGCCACCTAACTTCCCCTGTCCTGGATTCGATGCCATGCCTGCTCAGACTCGATGCCATGCCTCCCCCGTGGCAAGAAGGAACCGGCAGCGACACCTCACCTCCACAACGCCATGCATCATCTGTTGATGTTCCAAGGTACTGTTTGGGGACTCCATGTGACTCTGTGCCCAACACACGCACCTCATGGTTGGTGCCGTACTCTGGATTTGTGCCTGTCACAACGTTGCAATAGCCCCAGGTGGAGCTATTTGTTCTAAAAGTTCTATTTTTGAAGTAACTTTCTTAAAACTGGTATCTTGTGATATCATGTATGTTGGATTTTGGCAGTTTTGGTCTTGTTTAGTTTAGATAAAGATACTTTATTTTTCTAAACTGGTGTGGTGTCCATTTGTAGTGTGTCGTGTATCCCATATCAGAGGCTGGATATTGCTAATTATGGTTTGGGTTTCAAGTGTCCCTTATATGATTACAGTGCTAAAAACTGTCTGAATATTGAGTGGTTGCTAGGTAAGTCAAAACATTCGAGTACAGAAAATGCATTATATGAGGTACATAGGTTTGTTTATGTAATGCAAAACACAGACATGTGTGTACAGTTTCTTAATAGAAAGACAGAAATGCTCCTTTATGTTGGGCGGTGCCTTTTATTTGAAAGCACATTTTTTTTAAATCAGCATTATTAATAGAGGTAATTTTCGCTATCTGTGTTGTTGTAAAGCAGGCTTGCATATCACAAGCCATATGTCAGAGTCCTTGCACTGTTCCTGATGGCTGGTAAGGACCAGATATCATAAAGGATCAGAAGTATTGTTCGTATCGAAGACCTTTGGTTTTGTAAAGCACATGCTTGGGTACAAGCCTTTATTAGGGGAACTATGCAGCTCGTACCCAGGCCTGGGACACACTAGAGATACTCATCTGAAAAGTTGAAATGTTATCAGAATTATTGAGTTATTATGGGTTTAAATTTGCCAGTGGGTTCGAACCAGTCCTTTAGTGTACTGACCTCACTACTGAACATCTAATATATATGACATTTATTTGAGGGGCATTTGCCTTTGGCCACTGTGGAGCGATCCTGGAGAGAGCTGCAGTCCGAGACTGTGGCTGCATTTGTGATGGAAGCGCCCCCAAAAGTGTTAACCACTTTCTGTGGCCATGGTGCAATGTATGAAGACCTCCACGGAATCAGGTGCACACTAGTCTCTATCTTGAGAGGTGGTGCCTAGCTACTTACTGGACCAGGTTGATAACCCGCTAATGGTTATGCAGTGATTGATGTTTTAAGGCATTTCCAGATTTCAGGACAGGCTGATCAGGCCTTGAGATGCGAACTACAAGTCATATATTATGTCTTTTCTTAAACTAATAAGTGGTTTGTGTACAGCATTCCACAGCTACACAAAACACCAATAACTGAAACATAAATAGAATGGATCCTTAAGTTCTCTGTTGGTTTGAGTCCTTGGGAGTTTTTTTGTCCTTTTAAAGACTGTGACACTATAGGTATTTTTTTCTAATTTTAATGAGCAACGTATGCTAACTATTCACACTCAATTAAGTGTGCTAATGTTTCCCATTCACATGCTTAACTGTATGATCCCTCTCTTATTTCTTCACAGAGGCACGAGTCACCTGGAACCCGCTCACCCAAAGTAGCCCTCTAAGCTGGATGTATTTGAGACCACTCGCCAAAACAGCGTGAACATTTTGTAGGTACCATATTTTTAGTTTACTGTTTTCAACCACAACATCTATAGATCAGTCAAGTTTCTCCTGTTTGTACATTTTCTAGATTAAGGCTCTGCTAATCTGAGGCATTTCTCATGTAGCAGTATTTCAACATTACTTCTATGTTGAAAGGTAGTACTTTGCTTGGTGATCGTGGCGAGCACACTGTCACTGTGTGCCTCTCCAGCAAGGAGCCAGAGAGCAGATCATTTCTATTGTTGCTAAAGTTTTGTAATTCGTGTTTCTGAGTGTAAATGTGAAGCATCCTGCTAGGACTTTGTGAGTCACATTTTATCAGATAAGGTGATGATAGTAGTGTGTTACAAACATTTTTCTCCGGGTTATTTCAGTCACACTGGAACAGAACACTTTCTTTCTAGTTATTGCAATTGTTAAGTGTTACAAAAGACAAAATATCACCAGACAGTCCGGAAATTACTTCAATCCATCAGCACCCAAGGCTATTTTTCCCATCCCGTTTAAAGCAATCTATAATGTCTATTACACTCCAGTTTATACGCTGTTGAGAAACTTATTGAACAACTAGCTGGAGGCAAATAAACGATTTTGTGTCCCAATCGACACATTCATTTGTGCTGTCGGGTCAAAAGGTTACAGAGCACGGGCAGCCACCGTGCCGCTCGTTGGAAAAAGGAGTTTGAGCAGTGTAGCAAAAGGTTTTGTGCGGGTTAATCGAGGCAGGCTACCCAGCGTCCACGGCTTGAGAAATTAGTTTTCAGCTCCCTCACAGGTGCACTGTTATTATGCAATATAAAAGTCCGTAAATGAATAAATTAATATATGTGATCATGGGGTTATGCATTTCGAAAATAACTCAAAATAGCAATTGAACTGCTACCCTTCAATGTCTTCGTTGTTAGAAAACAGTATGCAATACTTTAAAGTTCGATATAATTAGCACTAACATAATATATCTAGCCTAATCTAAATATACTGTTTGTGCAAAGGTGCCCAGTACACAATGGAGGTTTCACTTATCAGGAAGGATGGAACAATATTAAAATACATGCACTAGAATCAGGAAAGAAGTATTCATCCTGATCCTCTTGCTGGACAGATGGGCCCTAGTTTAGAGTTTGGCGACTTTGTGACATCCGCCAGTTTGTGACGGATGCCTCACAACCCCCAACTCTAATTCATGGCCCTTCTGCTCTGAAACACCATAAATGTCCCATCTACCCTATTTAGATATCACTCGACCCTCTCAGTAGGGTAAAAAGGACATCAACCAATGTGTGGCAAATGTCTCGCTTTCTTCAAACTCTAAGTTAATTACCATGCTGAATAATAGTTTTTTATGCCTCCTAAATAATGCCAAGTATTCACCCATTACCTCGTAATGGGAAATAATATTTGTACATGTTTCTTAGTTTTAATAGAGGTAACACAGCTAACAATATTATTTAGTCACATAGTGCTAGAAAACAAAATGTTTTTGACTAGCGCTGCTTCAGTAAGTAAGTAAGGTAGGTGCTTCGTGCAAAGACCAAACGCAGCTCCAGCCTTTAAGGTCCCTGTGACAGGCAGCCATTTATCACTGTTGAAGTGGTAAAATACCACTGCTCCAGTGTTTCATGATTTACGACTCGTGTCACCCAAAACTATGGCTGGGACGTATCTCAAATTAGCACTTTCAGTGCTGGCTTTAAAATACGGCCTCTGGTGTGTAAAACAAACACCCATAAGTGCAAGTGGAGTTAATGTAAGGAGTGTCCTGTTACTCTTGAATATCATATTATAGTGAACTCTCCTGCAGTGCACACTGTTAACGGAACCTAAAATAAAAAAAATAGTCAATGTTTCTGTACAGTCAAATGCTGCTGCGTGCCTCCAAACCCATGCCTTTGATCAATAAATCGTCATATTTAATTTCTTGACTGTCAAACTGATGTCAGTCACTCTTCTCTCGAAGTGATTGTTCACATTAGATTTTTTGTGAACAATTGTTTTTTTCTCTTATCTGTATTTCGAAAATTAACATTTTTTTTTGTTCTTCAGTCCAACAGTGTTTTGCTGTTACTTGTGTTCATTCCCACCAGATACACAATTTTCCAAACGTTTAAAATGAATAATTAATTAGCTACATGGAGAAAACATGCATCATACCATATATAACTAGAGGACTCCAACTGGGATTCTGTGTAGAACTATATTTAGCCTCTGATAAAGACTCGAAATGCATAGGGGCCGAATGTAAAAGGCATGTTCTCTCCATGAGTTAAATGAATGTACATTTTAAAAGTATGGAAGGTCACAGACCTGGTGGGAATGCACACATAACATAGTTGGCTTGAACGATAATTAAATAGATGTTTCATTTTTAATATATAGAGATGAGAAAAAATTATCCTTATTCATGAATAAACAAATGTAAACTAACTACACAATGGCCTAATCTAGGTACTAGACACCTGTATGATATTAGGGTCTTAAACGGAGATATAAGAGAACGTACAGGGAATATTTATAGCACAAGCATTTGTAATGCAATAGGTCTCGCATTTGGGAGAGTTTGAGCTATTCGCATTGTAAATAAAAATGCCTTTTATTTATGTGTTTTAAAAACCTGCAAGTGGTGCGTTAACACGCACTTTGTACTTATAGTTGCTGCTTACAAGAAGCAAGGCTGGCAGTAACTGCGCCTCTTTCACTGCCAGCCTTGCTTCTCGTAAGCAAGGATTAAAAGTGCAAAGTGCACAGCTTGCAGGTTTTCAAAACACATAAATAAAAGGCATTGTCATTTACATTGGCAATAGCTCAAACTCTCGCAAATGAAAGACCTATTGTATTGCAAATGCTTGTTAATACAGTTGTATTAAGCAAATAGTTTGTGAGAAGAAAGTGCTGCTGTTAGAGGTGTGGTTTATGTACACTAACAATCAGTAAGAGCGACATCGAACAATTAACCATGAAACCATGAAGTGAGCTGCTTCCACAACACAGTACTAGTATTTCCCTATACTAAATAAGTTTTCTAGTCAAGATCACACAATACCCTAGCAATAGATATATAAGCCCACTTCATTATTTTACAAGCTATATGAAAGCCTTCGCCATTTGACGTGATGGGCCTCTGATCCACTATGACTTGCTTTTGCCCGTCTGAATACAGGCCCGATCCCAATATTGTATGACTTTTTGTGCTCTAGTTCTTTTTAATGTGGAGTGCTTTTCAAATGGATATCTACAGGGCTGGTGATTCTTGGAAGCTGGTGGTTTACACAATACTTGGAGGGCGCTAATGCTTGCAGGCCCATCCCCCTTCTCGGAAGGGTGTTTTTTTTTGGGGGGCGGCATTTTTAACAAAACGACTTCAGCCTCTGTGTACAAAATGTCCACAACCTTTTTTGGGCAATTAGTAGATCTGTTTGCCCTTACTTCAAGTTTAAATATGTGATCTATTTATTTTTGTGCCCTGTAGTCTGAAATGTGGCGATCGCCCAGAAGTGTAGTTGCTCTAAATCTCTCTGGTAAATGTTAAAAGATTGAGGGGGTATACCACATAAACTATATTAACCTAGCAAGTTGTCAAACAGTTTGTAACCGCACACTTCAGTTGTGCCTGTTTTTTTGTCCTCGAAGGAAAGAAAGGGCTGTCAGCCATGCAGGTTTTTAGGATCGACTTGACAGTTCTGCTGTCCTATACCGTTAGTGATCATCAGAGCTTTAAGAATCATTACAGAGAAGAGGGGTTTATCTTCTGCCCTCTTGTCGATTACCTTGAATTCAGGGTTTGATTGGTTAGCAAGCATGTTGCTGTGCTAAGATGTGGGATGTTCTATCTATGCTACAATGGAAGTGAAAATGATAAAACATTTCCCCTTCAACGTCCCAGTCTGGATCAGATGACAGATAACAACTTCTGTTCAGGATAATTAACCTACAAGGTCACAACCCAGTCGACTCGTTGTTGCCTTTTATTGATAGTGCCCTGAAGAAGTCCTATGTTATAGGACGAAACACGTTGGTTGTTGCCTTTTATGAATGGGAAAATAAAGAAGACAATACCTCACACCTTACTTCATTGAAGGATGATTTTCTACATGGACTTGTTTGTTCAATAGTGGTGCATCTCCGATCAACCTTAGAAAGCTCTCTAAGGGGTAGTTGTGGAGAGCAGCCTTCAGGCTTAGTCCAGAAGGAGTGTAAAGCAGCTTCTATTACCAGAGCATAATCTTATTGGTATGGGTTATGTGAAAAAGAACCACACAGTGTATTTATAAAAATATGTATTTATTATAAGGGACTCACTAACACCTACAGATATCTCCTACCTGGAGATATACACAATGCACACAATACTTTGCAATAAAAACAGGTAAATAGCACAAATACACAGTAGTCGCCAGGCGTAGACCAAACCATGTACCAAAAGAGTGGAATGCGAACCACGACTCAAGTCAAGACTATTCCCAGAAGACGTAGAAGGGCCAGTGACCCAAGGAACCACCCGAGGTAAGTACCCAGGAACCCCTCAGAGTTCGTGTGCAGAGTGGGAACACGACCGCAGGCTCAGTGCAAGTCAATGGGTAAGTCGCGGTTGCAATATTAAAGAAGAAGGACCCTTTCCAGTGGACCCTGAGGACACCCATTGGAAGACAGAAGGTGGGAGAGCTACCTCACCCATGGATACCCTCGGAATCAGGATACCTACAACCACTGTCGAGCACAATCAAGGACTTCAGGACGAGACTGCTGCTGAAGGATGAAAAAGTCTGTTGGAACCTGGGCACGGGTTTGTGTCGAACAGTACCTGAAAGCAGAGGAGATAGTCTATGCCACACCGGAACATCCAGGTGGCATGGGAGACGAAGGCCACTTAAGTTCAGTGAAGCAGGTCAGTTGATAAAAAAGGCTTCAATTACGGGTATAGCGACTCAGGAGCTCAGCCCAAGCCATTGACTCTGTCACTGAACGTGACAGAGTCTGTCTGTACCAACTAACCGCCTCGGCACGGTTCAGTTATAGTGGGGACAGACTTGTCGACAGAACCTTTTCGATGCATCCGAATCTGTTGATACAAGTCAGTCGAGGTAACCGATGCGGCTTCCGCGTGATGAAATAATGCAATGACGCGGTGCACAAGGGTTTGGTTGCAGGGCGTTCTACAAGGGATGCTGGCCTCAACTTGATTCGAGGACAACTCAGGGCTCGAGGGAATGCAGAACCACCACCTGTGTTCCTGAGCCTTTGGGAATCCGGGGCAGTCCAAGGTCGGCAGACCGGTCGATCTTGTTACAGTGCCTGCGAATGAAGGGGAGTGACTCCTTCACTCCAAGGGAGATTCCTTTGGATGTCTTTAGAGGTCCCCAGGCCCAGGATGGAACCTGTATGCAGCACAGACACTGATAGTTCTGTGGGTAGTTGTAGTGTCCTGGTTCTGGCGTCTTCTCAGTGGCAGTCCCAAAGCAAAGAACAATGTGATCAGTCTGGCACGGTCCTCGGCCATGATGTCCAGATGGTCAAAGTTGAAGTGGAGTTAGAGCTGAATCGAATCCCATGATGAATCTAGGGACCCACCCAAAGGTAAGCCCTAAAATACCCTCAGGAAAGGGTTGGGACGATTCAGGGTTCCCTACCAGGGGAAGGGTTGGACATTGGGGCGAATACTCCCATGTCCTTTGTCCCCTTTCGCGCCAGAGCGGGAACCAACGGCTCCCTGAGCTGGTTTGAACTGGACTATACAAAGAGGGCACCAAATGTGCCCCTCAAGCAGACTGAGTGACGCTGGCAATTACTACCAGTCAGTCCCAATACAATAAACCCTGTCTGGGAGGTGGTCACTCCTCCCTGTGACAGGAGTCCTATTGTTGTGCCTTCCCCTGCCCAGCTTAGCTCAGCAGCAGGAGGGCAGAATCGTGTCTTTGGTCGGCAGCAGCCATGTTGTGCTGTCCAAATCTAGAAGACTGCTACCGGGAACAGTGAGGGCCTCCTGAAGGGGCTTTACAGTGCATGGAACCATACCCCACACCATTTATGGTGTGGGGGTATGATTCCAACATGTTTGATACCAAACATGACAGGGTTTGCTACAGCCAGTTTAGAAATGGTCATTGCGTAATGGCTGTTGCACTTACAAACCAGGAGAATGGACTCCAAAGGTTGTAGGGGTGTCCTGCTCATGCAGGGGCACCCTCCACTTAGAACCGAGCACCCTGCCTTCAAGATTGAAAGGCCTGCTTTAGGGGTCACTTATAGGTATTTAGTGCAGTGACCTTAGACACATGGAAACCTATACCTATTGTAAGTGGTGCTAACACCAGCTTGCACAGGCTGTAATGGCAGGCCTGCAGTTACAGTTTGAGTGGTTTCTCATGGGTGGCGTAATACATGCTTCAGCCCATGGAGGACCCCTGATATACCTATGCCCGGGGTACCTCAGTACCATATTTTAGGGACTTATAAGGGTACACCAGTATCCAACCTGGGATGTACCTAAGAACTTACCATAAACAATTTAGGGGAGAAAGCACAGAGACTGGGGTCCTTGTTAGCAGGATCCCAGTCAAACTTGTCAGAAACAGCACAGCACAAGGCAAAAAGTGGGGGTTACCATAAAAGCAGATCCCACCTTCCTACAAGAACAATAACAAGCCAACAGGGTTTCACGGAAGGAAAATCTAATGAACCAAGTATAATAAAGGCCAGCAACAAACTCGCCAAATGTTTGCAAAAGTTATTTACCTTTAAAAATACAAAAGCCAGTCAATTTGCAAACAAAGCACATAATTATTTATTTAAAGCAAATTACTCACGCTTGTACTTTATCAATGAAGCATTTCCAGCAAAAAGCTTTCTAAAACTGATTCATTAGCACTCTTCACTGGAGGATGTTGTCAACACTTCTGTCGCATCAAATGTTTATTTCAGGCTGGATACCATCCATTCACTAAGGCCAAGAGGGTTATTCACAAAAGGTTTTTGTTTAATTGTGTATGGTTTGAGCAAGAGGAAGTTGAAGTAACGTTAGCAAAGTGTGCTTCATTTTATTCAGGAATTGTACATGCCCTAACAAAATGTATGCTGGTTAATCACAGTAAATCATTTGTAATGCAGGTGAGCCCTCGTATACCCCACCACTTTACTTTTAAGATTGGAACTCTGACAATCCCAAAGAGAAAGGTTTTTTGCTATCTGGGAGTAGCGTTTAGCAATGCACTGAGTTATTCCCCCTGATTACTCGGAAGAAGGGGGACCTGGCCAGAGCGACCACAGCTGTTTTAATTTTGCCTCCAGAGTGGGGGGTAAACCCATAGGGGCTCTACTGAAGATTAATAGAGCCAAGTGCTTTGCAAAGGCTAGCAATGGGAGTGAGATCTGGAGGCCCTGCAAGTGATAGAAAATATTTTACTGAGAAGCATACTTTCTTTACCCCAAAGTACTCTGTTGTATGCAGTGCACCAAGAGTTGTGGTTGGCCTTTCTATCTAATGAACTGGCATTCCGCCCACTAGCATTGTGGTTAAAGATTTGGGCCAAGAAAGAAGTTGTTCTTGTTAAGGATATTTTAAAGGACTGTCTGTCCCTCGACAATGTTATCGCATATGTTGGCTAAAGTATGTAAAAGATGGCCCTCATAGCGTGGGCAGGATGGGCTTATTTGAAAACCCAGAGGGCATATACAAGAAGGATCTTACCTGGGCAAAGGAATGTTTTTTTAGTAGGCGCTGCTGCGATAGAGAAGCAGCAGAGCTGAGGAAGCCAAGTGTGTGTATGTACATTGGACTAAAAATTTACAAACCATTGAAACATACCATTTCTGGATTAAAAATAATCATGATAATTTTTTATTAACCTGATTTAGGTTCAATCTTTTCCATTACCTGTTGGCACAGCCTAGAGGCGCCCATAGAGGCCAGTACCTCATATCCTGTGGCTGCGACAATCGATCTCCACAGGACATTACGCACGTTTTAATGTTTTGCAGTTTCTACGAGGTCCCTAGAAAGTCTTTTATTATTCCCAATCTTAAAAAGGTTTGTTTTAGGAGGGTGAGACCTGTTTTTATCAAACTATTTTGTATACTCTTAATTTTCTAAGGGCTGCCATCAGGCTGAGATCAAGCTGTGATTAATTTGTCAGTATGTGCTTCTTCTTTCTTTCCTGCTTATTTTCTTATTGTAATCACTTTATTATGGTCACCTTGTCAGAATACTCTGTATATAGGTGGAGTTTTATTGATGTTTGTATGACTTATATGGTTTTATTTGAAAGAATCGAATAAAGTTTTGTTGATGTTGATGTTGTATGGCCAAGTAACACTGAAATTCAACGTGCTCTCATTCAAAGTGCATCCCATCAACTTAATCTTAATTTGGTAAACTGCTTATTGCAGATTGAGAAGTAGCTTTCCACACGTAATACCAAGCAAGAAACGACCTTCACACAATAAAATATACGCAGTAATATTGATCTTAAAAAAACATTTTTTTAGATTCGTTTTTTCTTACAAATCTATTTTGATTCACATTTGTGGCACATGGTAGCACTGTAAGTAGAGATCAAATGAGGTCTAAAAAAAGAACAAGTCCAAAGGAAATTGTTTTGAAACTCATTGTAGAGTTAATGTGCTCTCAAATCTGCAAAATGTTCCTAAGCTATATTAACAAAGGTCCAGCTCCAGGATTTTGCAAGTGTGGGGCAATCAATATACTCAATGCTGCCTCCTATTTACGTATTGAGGAAATAAAATATCCTATCTTCAAAGCTTAACTCTTACTCCCAAATAAATTCTGATAGCAATTTGTTTACTCAGTATATCAATATTTTCAAAACTGTTCATCCCATGTAACCATAACTAGCCATGTTGTATATTTTTACTAGATTGTTCAGCTTTTCAGGCTATGGAGACAGCATACAACTAATAATGAAGTGCTGTCAAACAAAAGCTGCATGCTCTACGGCCAACACCAATTCCAAGATTCTGGGCAACTTCAATCTTTTACCTCTTCTTCTCATGCCAACCAAAATGCTGAAAACAACCTATGAATGTTTGACTCTCTGACATCTGTTTTGTATACAGCACAATGTGGGTTTCTTCCAGCCCACACCCCATTGTAACTGCCCTCCTTGAGGCACTAGATAACTTCCAGATAGTATCTGGATGTTGTTAGTGTTAGTATTATGGCAGTCATTAGACAGCTCAAAAAGGGATGGGTAGATTGTTTCAATTAATCTCAGCTATTGGTAATTTATTGGTAATTACCAACACATAGTAGTTTAGCTTGAATGTTACAGGCAGGGACAAATTGTATGCAAATCAGTCTTGACTCCACCCACACGGGACAGTCCAGACTAAAAATGTCAAGCAAGGTCCCTTCTAAACAACAAGCAATCTGAGACCAATTTCAGCCTTTTTGAATCTCATCAGTAAGGTGCAGCTTGACTCCTATGGTGCAGGAAGCTTAGCACTCACACTGAGCATACCCCTCCTACATAGGGAGACACACTTACAGTGCAAACGGCTGTGGATGGAATAGTTAAATTAGTCTATGCCCCAATACTCACTCTGATTCTATTGCACCTGCCAGTAGCCTTCAACCTATTTACCACCAGACATTCATTCACAGGCTCCATGGGATGCGGATGAGGTGACTGGCACTTGAGTGGATAAGGTCATTCCTGACAGACAGGATCCAGACTGTTGCCACCTCCCCACCAGATTATGCCTACCATACCTCAAGTGTGGAGTGCTGTTCGATGACACTCTCTATTGCCTTTATTGTGCTTCTAGAGGCCTTCATGAGAATGTTGGGCAAACCTTGCATGCATATCCTGACCATACATGACTTATTTTAATGCTCAATGTCTTCTCCACAGTGGCCAGCATATCCAACTTTGAATCTGTAATATTACAGTGTCAACCTTGGTGAATAATGGCAGAATACTGCCTAAAGGTAAACTCTGGCAAAACATAAGTCTTGAGTGGTCAATAAACCACTTTGTCTGATGTCTGGGGACCTTTCATTGTGGGATGTGTTTCCATGCCCACTGCCAAACTCAGGAATCTTGTTCGTTTTCTTATTATTTTTCACACCCCATATCAATAAGGTTGTTTCCATCTGTGCTCTCTTCGTGTTGAAGACAAATGCGTATCCACTCAGTCAGCCATTACTTCTCATCTGGATTAATGCAACGTCCTTCAGTTGGCCCCACCTTAGTACCTAATCTGCCATATTTTAAATTGAACAGAATAAAATGGCTTGTCTAATGTTTGGTCTAATCACTTCACCTGCATCAAGCCACACCTGGCAAAGTTCCATAGGTTCCAGCGGATAAGAGATTTATTTGCAAACCTTGCGCATTGCTCAAAGGAAAGTCTATCACTCTGGAGTTCTCTTTCTTCATAGTAATTTCACTGTTGTATCTCCTTGCATGTTCTTTGCTCTTTTATTTCTCCTCTGGCCTCCCCTTTTCCCATGTTGGCCATTTCCATCACTTTTGCTCCGTCCAAATGGGTGACCATACTTTCAAAGCCACAACTTACTGGAATGATATACCTCTTGCCTTAGGCTGTATCCCACATCATCTGGTCTCCAGTTAATCTCTGTAAACTCATCACTTCTTAAGCTAAGGTCTTAGCTTGGCAGGATCTTGGAGCAAGATAACCTGACTAACCGTGTGCTATATAAACTGCATAAACAATAGAAGACAGGTTGCCTACAAAGCATAAGCATGCTCTTCACACATTCTGACAAGGCTTGTGTTTTGTGGGGCCTGCATAAATGTGGATCTTTGATAGTGTGGGCAAGATGACAGTGTGTTAAACAAAGACATGTGTGGAGGAGCATTGCCCCACTGCTCTGCGAGCAGTAGTTAAAGGAAAACTAAGATTATAATAACCAGCATTATTATCATATTAGTTTTCAGATTCCTGATGTGGGTGGGCTGGACTGCCAGGGCAGGGGCCAGGAGTATGAGTGGTTGCGCCACTCTCAAGTGCGCTTAATTGTTTGGCCTGTCCTCTCGGGCCGACCATTACAGTCATGCACTCTTTAAATGTTCTGCACCCAGGCTGCATTACAGCCTGGGTAAAGAACATGCCCAGGCCCCCATTACCTGTCTGAGCACTGAACCACTGTGTTTAAACCAATCACAACGTTAATTTGCTAGGGGAGTCAGAAGCCCGGATGCTTCCTGGTTCCTGCTTCCCTGGACGAGAGGCAGCGGTGAGCAGACGGAGAGGTGGCGGCCAGCCTGGTGGCCAGCCTGAAGGTAAGTGTTTTATTTTTCATTATTTTAATCCACCTCCCCCCGTCCGGTACCCCCGGTACATAGCAGCTGCCACTGCTTCTGAGGCTGGTAATTTGAGCACCATTACATTTGGAAATAGTAATAACTGGTATTTACAGTGCTTAGGTACACTGAAGTATGAAGTGCTATATTAAGAACAATAGGTTACATATAAATACTTCATGGTCCTGGCTTTCCCTTTGGGGCTCCCCTTCTAGATGTACAAGTATTTCAAAACAGGTGTAGCAAATTTATTCATGGAAGGTCAGACAGCTCAGTACTTGTATTTACTCCCAGTCTTTCCATAACACCCATGTCCCCTTGGCGAATCCTTGTGGCAAGCTCAGAGTGCTTACATCAATGAACGCATTGTGCACTGTAGAGCTCAACCAACAGAGCATGTGAATAGAGTCTGATATTTTCATCTGCTCTTAGGTCTACGAAAGACAATCCCAGAATATAGACCTCTGTTTGTATTTAATTTGTTCAGTTTTGGAATGTATAAAGCGCACAACTACCTGCTAAAATGTTCTACCGCTGACTGCTTGGGTGCTTTCTGAAATGCGATATAATGAGAAGTTGAACATAATTCTAGGAGCAGTGTATTCCAAATTTTCAAATCTTATTAAGAAATAGTCCAGCACATTGTTTTAATTTATTGATCCTGGAAATTCTGAGTAAATGAGGAAGTTCTGAGAAGGGGAGTACCAAGAAAAGAGTTGCTGTATAAAAGAAAAGGGCCTTTTTCATGTAAGGCCTTTAAGCATAAACATAAAATTTTGAACATCAAATGTTTGTCGGCAGGAAGCCAGTGTAGATTGCAAAGGTGTCCAGAGATGTGAATATTATATGGCAATTTGAGCAGTAGGAGAGCTTTATCATTTTGAACCCAGTGCATCTGATGGATAACCATAGAAGGGAGCTCTAAATACAAGCCACTAAAATAATTAAATATGATAATATGTATCTTCCATAAGCAAAGGAAGGATCTTCTTGAAAATTCGAAAATGCAGGAAAACGGTCGCAGAATTCTTCACCACTGTCAAAAGTATAGCCTACGATTCCCGAGAGTTTCATTAGTACAAAAGCACATGTATAGGGTCTCCAATCACCCAGTGCTACTACTTCTGTTTCATCAGTGTTCATTTTCAGTCATTTGTGCAACAAATATGAAACTGCATCAAGCTACAGCAAAAAATGCTACATGCAAGATCTGTATTCCTGTCCAACCACAATTTAACTTTGGTGACATCAGTATAGCTAAAAAAACAAATGAAATGACTGAATTTATTTGGCTGAAAGATTCTCCAAAATGTCAAAACTGTAAGGCTTAGTGCAGAGGCCTGAGATTACGCACAACCCCATTTCTGGAAGAATATCTGAAGGTTGGCATGGTGTCTGACTGTCTGAAGTTCAAAGATGGGAAGAAGCCTTGTCTCTGATCACATATTCTCACAATCTGTATAGAAGAGTTGCATGGGACACAGTATTGAAGGCTGCTAAGGGATCAAGGATTATCAGAGCCACTGTTCTATTCTGATTGTGTATCGTGCTCAGTTCATTTTTAACATCTATGAGGGCGACATCAGTGGAAGGATATGATCGAAAACCAGGTTGTGTATCATATATCAAAGAGTATTAAGTAATAACGGAGGAAAGTCATGTATGAACTTGTCTCTGTCAGCTACCTTAGTGTTAAATTGCAGAAGATAGATCTGTGATTGCTCATTATGGCAGTGTCCAAAGAGGGCATTTTCAATAATGTTATGTTATGCTATATTAGGGAGTTTTGTATATCACTTGTGTATCCAAAGGTGTCTTGGCATTGCAAGTGGAGATCAGGAAGGCAGGCTAGGTACAGGTGTGGACCTTTGATGTTAGAAGAGCCATGTTTTCAGTGCTTTCATAAGTGTAAAATGGACTGGGAATTTTAAAGTTCTAATTGAAGAAAGTTCCACAGTCTAGACGTACAGGTCGCAAACCTTGTGTCACCTGATACAGCCAGTTTGAACTTGGGCACTTCGACATTCTTTACTCCAGAAGAGCGTTATGGTCTAGAAGGTATGTACCAGCGGAAAAACTATCTAAGAGTCATTGGACCAGTATCGTGAACTTTCTTAAAGGCCTTGAAAACAATCCTTTTTTGGTCGAGCCTAGCGCAGCGCACATGAGCTGCTCTGCAAGGCATGGTGTAGCTGCTATATGTAGTGCAAGGACCTCCCATCTTTTCTATAGGCTGTTGTTAGTGCCCGTCTTAAATGCCTGCTTCTATTTGGGGGGATATGCTAAATTAGTCTCGCCTTTTGCCGGTTTGGACCATCCCACGGACGTTATTTAACTTTATATATGTTTGTTCCCACAGACTCTTTTTATTTTCATTTTCCTCTGCTTGTGTATTACGCCGTGTCATATTTAAACAGCATTTGTTGTATTTATATTATTCCCGCTTTATCTTTCCCTTCGTCGCTGCCTCTTTGTTTTTGTTATTCCCCCCTCCTCGTGTTAGGAAGCCCCCCACCCTCCTAACACAAAAGCAGCGGTGGGTTTCTTAGTGTACGAAAGAGAGCCGACACCAGGACCTTGACTGTCATGCCCCCTCCCTCCCACCACCACCAGCAGCTCACACCTGTTGCCTGCCTCTGTTTACTTTGGCAGAGGCATGTGCAGGTCTGTTAAACCTTTCCCCCTCTGTGGATTATTACAACAGTATGCAGTCATATGCGGAGTGCTGCCGCTTTAAATTTGCCCTGCACCTAGCTTACTGACTTGCTGCAAAAGTAACAATATAGCAAATCAATGTATTTATTTTGGTTGCCGACAAGTACAAGGTAAAGACGAAAACTCGGATTTGCGCACTGACTCTGTGAAGCCACAGAGGCGTAGGTTAAATGCGGAGTTCCAAGCATGCTTCCACCCTTCCCACCCAGACTCTTAGTCACTCTGATTCTGTAGCACGAAGGGGGCCACAAAACTGACCTTGATTTATAAATTCCAGAGGCTTCACAAGAAGGAGACAAAAGGTTTATCCTGTGATACTCTGAATTTAATTTACTAATGGATAGCAATTCCTCTTTCCATTGACGAAGTTGCATAAGTTATCAGTTTTGTTTTTCTTGCTCTCAACTTCCAGGTATCTGTTTACAGCTTTGTGTGGTGGGTAGGGTTTGATGAGAACCGGAATCCAGTCGAGTTACATACTGTTTTATGGCTGAAATGCCACTAAATAGAATGATGTATTGCCGGATGTTGTGATTTTAGTAAGATGGTGTGATGTGGCTGGAATGTTGGATTCTTTGAGATGATATGCTGTGGCTTCGTGTGGCACGATGTGGTGTGCATGTTGTTGTTGTACTATCTTGTGTTATATGATGTGGTGTAATGTTATGTTGTGCAATATGGTATGATGTGGAGTTCGGTATGATGAAGTGTGATTTGGGGTCGTTTTGTATGGTGCGTTATTTTGTTATGTTGTATGGTATTAGGTGATATATCCTGGAGAATAGTGTGATGTGGTGTGTTTTGTTAAGCAGGATGATGTGATTTTGGATAGGGGCATGTCGTTCTATGATGAGAGAGAGTGTGGTTTTGTCTGGTGTGTCTTAGATGCTTTGATGTCTTATGGTCAGGTATAGAGTGAGGTGATTTTAAGTGTTGCAACGTTATGTGCTTTTGAATGGTGTCTTATACATTTAATGGTATTGCATGTCTGAGGTATAGGTTTGCTGGGCAAATATGATATGCTGTGGTGGGGTCTGTTACTGTATGGTATTATGTGTTGCAATGTACAATGACATGATGGAGTGGTATATGAGATAATGTGGCATGATCTATTGCATGAAGTATTCTGTATGTTCCAGTATTCAATACTGAGACTGGTGGATGAGAAAGAGACAGTTTGCGGTTTTGGATGTTGTAGTATGGCCTGGAGTACAATTGTATGTTGTATGAGTGGCATTATATGATGAGGTTTTGTAATGTGTGACAAGGTGTGTTGCATAGTCTGGTATGATGTGATGAAATATTGTGTGGTGTTGTAGGGTATAATGTGGTACAGTACCTGTAATTTGACTTACTGCTGCTTGGTTCAGTCACAGAACTCTCTTCCTGCAGTGTCACACCATTAAGTGCCACGCAATTCCACACAAATGCACACAGCATAATTCCACTAAACAACACATTTCAACACCTCATAATTCCACACCACACAATTCAACTCACCATCACTCCACTACATGCCTCAAAATTACAACCCAACAAGTTCGACTTTACAAATTTCCACTGTGTTCCATGCCACATAATTCCACTTCACTTAATACCACTCTGTGCAACATAATTTCTTTAAACTTCACACAACACAATTTAACTTCGGATAATTCCACCACACATAATTACACTCCGAGCTACATAATTACACTTCAAAAAACATAATTACACTCAACAAAATTCAACTACACAACATGCCCCATATTTACACCCCACATAATTCCACACCATGCCACACAATGCCACACCACACAATTCATTACCACACAACATAATTACACTCTACTCAATAGCACATCATCACACTTCACATAAATCTACTCCATGCCGCATAGCAACACTCCACATAAATACACTCCAAACCATGTCACATAATTCCACTCAGTGCCACACAAGTCCATGCAACACAATTGAACTCCACAACATTCCATTCCACTGCACCAAATTCCACTTCACAGTACATAATTGCACTAAAACCACACACATCCAATTCAACCCACAAAATTCCACATTATTCCATATAATTCAACACCACACCACATACTTCCATGCAATACATGCCACTCCACTACACACAACACTTAATACCACATAATTACTATCCACATAATTCGATTGCACAAGCACGCGCTGAGCAAACATTTCTCATCTTGCTTCTTTTCAGGTCTTTCAGCACAGTTTCTTTACCATAACTTTAAAAAAAATCCAAACTGCAAACACCCACTTGCCTCCATGTCTTTTGCTGTCTTGTGCATACACAAACGCAGCCTCTTTATGTGTCTACAATCTTCTCTCCCCTTCATTCTCATACACTCTTTCTACTACTCCAGCTACTTCATTCACCACTTCATACACAAACTTCCTATTTCTCTCAATTTTACTTTCTATCTATTTTATACAACTCTCACCCCTGTCTTTTCACTATAGCACATAATTCCACTACACAAATACACTACATGCCACACAGTTCCACCCCACACAATTTCACAACTCACAATTCCAATTCAAACCACATAATTCCACTACAACCAACATACCTCCTCTCCGCTCCAAGCAAAAAACATAAGTAAAAAACAATATAATTAGCAAAACCAATAGCTCAAACTCTCACAAATGCGAGACCTATTGCATTGCAAATGCTTGTTTCACAAGCAGCCATTGGAAGTTTTTCAGTGCTGTGGAGGCCAATTGAAATTTGAGGAGATTGAAAAGGAGGCGGGCTGGGCAATTTTGAAGGGTTTGGAGTTGGAATAAAACATTTTGTTGTAGGGAAATATATAGACCATTACAATAGTCTAGTTTGGACAGAATTAAAGCAGACATAGCCAATTGTTGTAAATTAACAGGAATATAAGGTAGGAGTTTTAAAAGAAAGAAAACCGAAGATGCAGTTTGGTTGATCTGGTTTTCAATAGTACAGTTTTTTGTCAAGAGGACACCCAGATTTGAAACCTTTTCCACTGGGGATGGAATATGGTCCATATCTGGTGGCCACCATGCCAGGGACCAAAAATCTGTATTGTTTTACAAAGAGTAATATCTTGGTCTTGCCAGAGTTTAATCTAAGGTAGTTTTCTGCCATCCAGATTCCGATCTTTTCCATACAGATGTGGAATTGTGCGGCTGTGTGTGCAGGACTTCCTTTGACTGAACCGACGATTTGTGTGTCATCTGCGTAGAAGACCACGGAGAAACCGAAGATCTTAATGAGTTTCACCAAAGGGACAATATAAAGATTAAATAAGGTAGGGCTCAGTGATGCCCCTTGAGGAACTCCGCATGGAAATTTCCAAGTGGTGGATATGAAATTTTCTAGGATGATGTATTGTTCTCTATCCGCTAAGAATAATGTAAATAGGAAGAGCGCTTTATCCATAATGCCAATCTTAAAAAAAGCAATTTAGCAGAATGTTGTGATTGACTGTGTCAAATGCCGCTGAGAGATCCAACAGTATCAGCATCGCATTTTCTCCCCTGTCTTCAATAGATCTGATGCTTTCTGCAGCAATAATAAGAGCAGATTTGGTGCCGTGTTGGCTCGGGAATCCAAATTGCAAATTGTCTAATAGGTTGTTTTCCTTTACGAAGGCAGAGAGTTGTTGATTGAGAAGTTTGTCTAGTATTTTGGCTGGCAAAGGTTGTCGTGCCATGGCATGATAGTTTGAGGGATCAGTTGCTGGGAGATTTGCCTTATTTAAGAGGGGGAGTATTGCTGCTTTCTACCAGAGTTTTGGGGAAAGTACATGTGTGTATGATTTAGTTAAAAACGAGTGTGAGATGTCCAGAGATTATCTCTGTAATGAGATGTAGCACTTTAGATTGACATGGGTCTTCCGGAGAACCTGATTTCATGTTAGCAAGAAGGGTCCTAACTTTTTCTTGGGTTATAGGTAAGAAGTTAGGAAAACAACATTCAGTGATGGTTTCTGGGAGGGGCTTTTGAGAATGTTAGTGGTAAAGGTGGAAAAATTATTGAGTACTTTCGAATAAAAAGCCTTTGCCAGCTCACTACCAAAGTGTTGACTAGCATTGCTTTGCTATTTTCGAAATGTATTTGATGAGGCTTTAGCCATTCTAAACAGTTTCTTGGTTGAGTCTTTAGCTAATTCAATTTTCTTTGAAAAATAGGTAGATAGATTAGCTTTAAAAAATCATTGATTTATACGTTTTGAGTGCTTGCTTATATTTGACTTTATCCTCATCGTTATATTGTGATCTCCATTTCCGTTCCAGCGTACAGTAGACCTTTTTTTGTTCTTTAAGATATAATGGGAGTAATGGGACTACACAAGTCTTTTTTTCTATCCATAAGGACTGATGCAGTATAGATAAATGTGTTTCAGAGGTTGCACAGCATTAACCAATGCTTGAAGCTCCTAGCTGATTAATTCATACAGGGCTAGGGTCATCTGCTGAGTCTGGTTTAACATAACATTTTAGCTGGATTGTCAGCATGATGGACACTGAGGAGAACCCCTTTAAGGGAAGCAAAACAGGTGGCAAGATGTCTGACTGAGGCTTCATTGTATCTGTTACCCACATAAAGAGGTTTCGACCGGCATGCCTCATAATTACTCTTCTCATAAAAAAGATGTCATTGGTGTTTCCGGATCTGACATTGTACACATTTGATAAAATAAAGGTTGGTTAGTCGAGGTCCTAACCTCTGCGTTATCGTAAGGCTTTTCATATAGCTTCCCCACTGGTCTGAAACCAGTAAAGGATGAACTACTATTTTTTCAATCAAAGGGTCAACAATGACAATTATCAACACTGTGAAATCTGATGTACTCATCCAGTCCCTGTAGACAAATGCTTGAAAAACAAAAATTTCTTCAAAAATAAAAATCTTTTCCAATCGTTGGTAAATGTAGATCAATTTGGATTAAGGATTGAGAGAGATAACACCTCTAATATTTAGAATTGATACATTCAATTAAAGTATTTTCCCTGCGGCACTGGGACAGATTTTCTCTAGCTGCTTCCTACAAAAAAGGGACAGAGGCTAATGTGCTTCAATAAAGTAATAACATTTATAGTTAAAAAATTACTGTACTAACCACAGAAAGCTCGGTTAAACTTTGATTAGAGTTTCCTTCCTCCCTTGTAAATCCACTGACGCCAGAATGAGTAGCACAGTGCCCAGGCGGGAACTCTCAGAATAAACAAGAAAACAGCTCAGTGGTAAGTGATATTGATGGTGTATGGTAACTGTGGGAAACGTGGCCTTCCTTTCTTAATACTGTAATTCCCTAAGTCCTTTCAAGAATATAGTGTCAAAACGCAACATAGTCTCTTCATTCAGCAATTCCATTTCTTTATTCGTGCTCACTCGTGTAAAAAGACTCGGGCCATCTTAGGGTCTGAGTACTCCCTTAAAGTCCTTTCTGTACACAAGTTTCCACAAACTGATAACTAGAAGTGTTCAAGTCACACAGAGTTCCTTAGAGTCTGTCTGCTGCAGAACATTTTAGTTTCATGTATGTAGTAGCACTTCATGCATGTAGTTTAATGCATGTAGCATCAATTCATTTCAGTTTCTCTGTTGCTGTGCTCTGCAACATTTCTCAATATACCAATAAAATGTGCACCCTTCCTAAAACATTGGCAGCATTTTGCACAAGTTGGGTCTTCCCATGAAACTTATTGCCAGGCTTCCAGGTTTCTACCAAGCTCCAAGAATACGCCTTAGCTTAGATACATGTTCATGGCAAGCTAGCCTTGAATGCGCCATAGTGGGTCCCATTGAAACCCAGCATACATTTTAAAACCCTGCATCCTGTGCAATACACAAGAGGGCAAAGGTCTGTGTTACTTCCAAAAGCAGGGACCTGCAGATGACTTTCTCCAAACTAATCTAACAAAGCTTTTTCAAGAAACTAAAACATGGCAGATGATCCTTAGCAGCCGACTTTCTGGAGCATACTGGAAATTATCTCAAATTCAGAAAATAAACTGCTTTGTTGGTGTTCAACTTGATTCTGTACATCTGTATCAGACTATGTAGACTTATGTTACTATCACCCTTTCATTTAGGGGAAAAACTGAATAATGCTGAGTTTACAACCTTCTAAACGCCCTTTATGTTCTTTTCAGCACTCAATATGTTAGTGTTGTATACAACTCTGTATAAAGAAAGAAATAAAGTATGCTTTATATATTAGCCACCTGGATCGCCCGTTAATTTTAGTATGAGTGAGTCTGTACATTCTTAAAGATCTATAAAAAATTCTAAAGGGATCATGTTTAAGGGGAAAGCTCAGTTTGTTTTGCGGGTCGCAATTAAGGAATGCCTTCCCATTCATTCCTATGGGCGTACATGCCCCTAGGAATGAATGGGAGATTGCATGCGCAATTTGCAAGTACCAATAGGTACTCGCAAATTGCTCATGCAATTTCAAGGGTGCAAGGATGTCAAAAGGACACCCGGTTGCACCCCTGAAATTGATCTGTGCACACATGTTGCGCACACACATGCCCCAAGGGCATGTGTGTGTGTAACCTACAACTTTGAAAAATGCACTTTAGTGCATTTTTTAAAGTTTTTGTAGATTACCATCAAGTACAAATTGATGGTAATTTGCACCCCCTATTAGCAAATTCGCAATTTGCGATTACATCATGCATTGCATTTAAGGAATCGCAAATTGCAATTTCTTAAATGCAATCGCAATTTAAGAAATCTCATTAATTTGCGATTTCTTAAATTGCGAGAGGCTGACAGGTTGATGCATCGCAAAAGCGTACATGCCCCTAGGAATGAATGGGAGATTGCATGCGCAATTTGCAAGTACCAATAGGTACTCGCAAATTGCTCATGCAATTTCAAGGGTGCAAGGATGTCAAAAGGACACCCGGTTGCACCCCTGAAATTGATCTGTGCACACATGTTGCGCACACACATGCCCCAAGGGCATGTGTGTGTGTAACCTACAACTTTGAAAAATGCACTTTAGTGCATTTTTTAAAGTTTTTGCAGATTACCATCAAGTACAAATTGATGGTAATTTGCACCCCCGATTAGCAAATTCGCAATTTGCGATTACATCATGCATTGCATTTAAGGAATCGCAAATTGCAATTTCTTAAATGCAATCGCAATTTAAGAAATCTCATTAATTTGCGATTTCTTAAATTGCGAGAGGCTGACAGGTTGATGCATCGCAGAAGCCCTTTTTGCGGGCGCAAACAGCCGATTTTTGCAAATCGCATCATTTGCGCTCGCAAAAATGGTTGATGCATGTACCTGTATGTGACTCATGGTCACTGGTTCCAATCCCAGTGGGTCAAGTCAATCTTTCATTCTTCCGGGGTCAATAAAATGAGTACCATTGCTGTGAGTAACAATAAACACCTGTTATTCACTGCCAAAATACCCTTCTGGGTGAACAAGCCATCTTCAAATGCACATTATGTTTTGTAAATGGAATTTTAGACTTTTTATCTCAGTTATTTCAACATACTGGTCTACATATTATGTATCAATGAATCTAAACATAATTAGACTTAAAATATTAATGTGACTTCAACTGAAGACAACAGTGCACCATTAACCCTTAAATCTGAATTCCAATTTAATTTACAATCAAATCAACAGAGAAGATTTGTTTACGATTTTAAAAACATCCTGAAAGTGCTACTGTAAAACTGCTGCCTTGCTATATTGAAAACACAAACTAAGGACGATTGGAAGATAATTCTGCAGATTAAAAGAACTCATTTTCACTGTCAGGTTCATTAATTACATTGCTCATAAACCTCCAAGACTGTTTTCATTGATCATCTCCAAATTGTCTGCTTCCTAGAATTGACCAAAACGTGTACTTGAAGTGCCACAACATTTTAAATTTCTGTTAATGAACATCTCTGCCCATTCCATGCTCTGGAGTTCATCATCTTTTTAGTCTGAGGTTCTTGGCCACCTCTCGAGCAAACTAGAATAACTATTGGCATGAAGCCATTTTCATTCACAATTGAGCTGGGCCAAGTGTTAATGATTCTTTCTCAATCCTGTGTTTTGTTGCCCAGGGTTCAATCTGTATGTTGGGTTTTTTCTTGATGGTTTGCTGGTTGCTGTTTTACATCCTCGTTTATCTGAGTGATAAGTTATTGCAGTCATCTAGGTGTGGATAAGAAGCTAGCCATCATACAGAAACAGCTACCATCACGTTGTTCTGAATATTTTATGCTTTTGTACATGTTGGCTGATCCTATGTGATATCTGAACAGCCATACATACTGTTAAACTTGAATCTCCAAACACTATTTTTAGAGATCAAGTAGGTATCTTGGTAGTGTCCTGGGCTGAAAATCTTGTTACTTGTCTGGCACATAGCAGAAAGAGTTGTGGAAGGTTGCCTGAGACTAGTCTTGGTCACTTATTGATTGAATGTGGCTATGACTTTGTGTGTCATCTCTCAAGGAATATACAGTAGCTGAGGCAATGCCACTAGGCAAGAGTTCAGGTGGCACAGTACTGTTTGAGACTGATACTAGTTAATACCAAGATCCTTCATTTGCTGGGATGTGTATCTTGCCTACCTTAATAAATTTGACGGTGAGGGTGGGGAAACAGGCTTTACAATTCAGGTGAACTCAAGTGTTCTTTTTGATCTTGCTTTGATACATCATCTGCAGTCCAAAGATAAACAAGCCATCTACAGCCGCTTTCAACATTAAACCTCTCTGCTTTTATTTGAATTGCATTGGAAAATGGTGCTTCAAGCATAAGTCTCATGTTGCTTGGACTGAGCAGTACAGTTATTGTTTGCCTATCAAAATCGTCAGTGCCTCCCATCAGAGTGCTAAACCATGCGGCAAGCAGGCATGTGAGTAAGTCCCAACATTATGATTGCATTAGTCCTATTCTTTACATTTTTCATAGGAGACTTGTGCATGCAAGGCTGATGCTTACGTGTTCCTCTGTATTAAGGTCGCTCACTTTGGGACTTCCTAATAAAGCATACCCAAAAATATATTATTTCTGGTGGGCAAAGATTTTTTAAGTACAGAATAGTCTACTGGAACGGCTTCATACCAATTAGGCTCTACTGATACTTTATGGGAGGATTCAAACACCTGCTACAGTCTTCTACTGTTGATGTCCAATAAGTCTTCAGAAGCTCTTTGTTATTATTACCTGGCTTGATTACAAGTGCATTTATGAATTGTGTTGTAAACGTGTACAGTTGTTTTATGGGTACAATACTTTGATTCCTTAGGGTGGAAAGTGTTTATAAAGGCTCCAGTTTGCAACACTTGAATTTTATTGTATTTTAAACACTGCAGTCCCTAAACCCTACATCCTCAGTCTCTCTCTTGCTTCCTTCTTGAATGATATACTCTTATTATTCCACCCTTAATATTCAGAGTAACATCGTCACATTGTAGGACCTGGAGTACATTCCAATAGATTAGAATATAACACCCCATATAACACCCCTTTTGTTCTAGAAGTAGAACAAACATTGTCTTGCTAAGTACTACAACATGAATTATCTCCATGTTTAAGTTCTAGATTAACAAAGTTGTGAGTGCACAAGAGGCAACATTAAGTTATGATAAGTATAATGTAAATATGATATTAGTATAGATAATCAGCATGGTTACGCTCAACTAACCCTTGTTATTTAAATGTTATGGACTTTTTAACAATCTCTTTTTTCCATTGGTTTATTGTTCTTTTCATTCATATCCTTGGTCCTTTCTGCTTTGATTAGAAACACTCTTTTGACCAGAAGAACTCTTCACACTTTCTTCCATTCTTTTTCCTTATAGTGCTCTTTGATATTTGTCTGAGCAACTTTGACTACCCTTTTCAAATGTGTGAATCCTCCATTACGTGTCCTAATTTACGCAATATATTAACATGAGAGTGCTTAAATAATAAAATGTAGGAAAACATGCCTTTTCTTAAGCATTGCAAATTAACGTGTTGCATGAATTTCTTTGTGGTAAGCTCTCATTTCTATTGTAATTTCATTGTACGGTCCGACTTAGCATAATTTATTTCCTCCACACTTTCTTTTCCTTTCCTTTAATTTTTCTTCTTAAATATGTATATGCTTTTAGCAGTTGCTGAACTGTGCTTTATTGAATATACAATTCATGTTTTACTTAATTAGACATGTCATCTTTGTAGAATGTGCTGACCTTAAAAATATCTCTTTCTTTCCTAAGCTACATGTTCTCATCATGTTTAGTTAGATTTTAGCTCCCACATCTTTACAATAATGAATGCTTAGCAGTATATTAAAACAATGGTGCCTACATTAAAACGTGAATCTCATGACTTAATTCAGTAAAGTTACAACTAGAATGTTTCTGCTTTAGAATAGTTCATTGTCACACAGTGGAGTTCAGAATAGCTGATAGGTTAGACTGCAGGGTTCTCGTGGGAACTCAGAGTGAATCTAACGCACATGAATGTTAGCAACTAATAGACGACTTGTAGGTAGCACCATCCCGACTTCGTACGTTTACTGTGGGAATGGAGAAAGAAGCAGCAGACCATCCAACAATCTTTTTTTCATTAGCTTGAAATGACCTAACACTAGTGTGGATTGATACTATGTTTTTGTCTTTATAATATACGTGTTCCTACTTAGGCACACTAGACGCTATGCTACACTTTACTCTTGTATTTAATAGCACATTTAGAGAGCTGTATGCTGTCCAGATTGGTGCAGGCTATTTGTTCTGTGACCATCCTTTCCCTTAGCCATTTTGCCCCATTCGCTGTGAGCTACTGCTGATGGCGATTTCCAGTCACCTACTACTTTGCAGTTGTCTTTTTTTTTTTTTTTTTTTACCAGTTATGGCTACTGCTGTTACTATTTTCCTTGCTTAACTTTGAGCAATTTTTACTGCAACTGTTTGCTGATGCTATTTGGAAGAGGAGACTCGGAAGAGTTTCCAAAACTACTCGCCCACAATCTTTTTATACTTCAATGCTCCCTTAAATCTCGCTCTTTTCTGAAAGGACTCTTTATCAGTTCTAGTAGGTGAGGATCTGCTACAGTAGAAAAGGGACTTAGATAATATTTCCTTTATAGAACACACTGTAATTTTGATTGACTCTAACCATGATTTTCTTGATATTTCTTTAAGCAGATTTATCTAATTTCTGATTTGAATAAAGATACCAAAAATAGAATACTAAATTCTTTTTTTTTTTGTTTGTTTTTTTTAAAAAACCTTTATTCGTATAATTCAGATACACAGCTATTCCGCCGACAACCCGGAGGTTCGGCAGCTCCTCAATCGACACGTGCAGTCATCTACAGCTCTCATACAGGATAAAAACAAAGGTTCCAATTTTTAAACATGAACACAACAAGCAAGGCAATTTACATCATAAGTTCGCGTCAGCTCCCAGCGAGGGGGCGGCCCCATTTCCAACATCAGTTCAAGCCACCGATTGAGAAGAGGAGGGAGAAGCAGAGGCGCTAACATTCTAGCAGAGATGCATCAGAGATACCCAAGTCGGATGCGAGGCTAGGGGGAAAGTTGCTCCTCTAGTGGTTCAGAGGCAGGAGGCAAACATATGTACCCCCTATACTGGTTCCAACCTCCCCATACCTTATGCCATTTCTTGGGCCTACCCCGCGCACTGTACACCGTTTTCTCCCGGAACATGCACCAGTCCATGTTGTCCTTCCAAGCATCCAGGGTGGGAGGGCTAGGGGATCCCCACTATCTTGCAATATCTCGCTTAGCCACCATATTACCTAGGGTCACCCATTGAGTCTGCGCCGCGTCGTAGTCTGTAGGACCCCACACATTCAAGAGACAGCGCCGCGCCTCTGGGTGCAATACAATGCCCGTGACCTCCTGCATAACAACGTGAATCCGCTTCCATAGTTCCGCAATCACACCACACTCCCATATAATGTGCAGAAAGGTGCCCACCATCCCGCAGCCCCTCTTACACAGCCCGCCCTCGGAAAAACCCATATGGACCAATCGGGGCCCAGTGACATAGACTCTGTGGAGTATCTTAAGCTGGACAAGCCGCAACCTGGCGGGGATTGCGACCTCCTTAGGAGAGGAGACCGCGTACTGCCAATCCTCATCGTCCAGCTCAAGGCCGTCTCTAGTCCACTGGTCCCGCACCCCCAGGAGGAGATCGGTCCGAACGTTCACAAGCTTTTTGTAAATTAGGGAGATTGTGCTCTCCGGCATATGGCCGTCCAGGATCCGGTCCTCCAATGGAGAGGACTCAGGCACCTTTTCCCCCTGAACGAGGACCGACTGCAGCGCATGGCGCACCTGCGCATACCGGAAGTATTCCGTGCCCTCAAGCGCATATTCCGACCGCAGCTCATCGAACGACTTAATCCGCCCCTTGGTCAGCATGTCCCCCACCCTGGAGATGCCGATCAGATCCCATTTGTCGAATCCCTTAGAGTGCCAGAGGTTCCCCAACATGTCCGAGTCATACAACGGAGTGGCGAGGGTGAGCCTATCCTTCCATCCCAGGGAGTCCGTGACTGTCTTCCACACGTGCACCGCCACCCCGGTCGGCCCTGTGAGGGACCCAGCCGATGGCTTAGAATAAAGTGCTCTATAATAGCCACCACCCCGCAGCAACCACCGGTCCATAGCAAAGCCAGGGCCAAGCGCCGGACTGTAGACTCCATGATTGATCGCGCTCAGTTGGGAGGCCCAATAGTATCTCCGGATGTCGGGAAGCGCGATACCCCCGTCGTACCAAGGGAGAGTTAATTTTGCTATTGCTATACGCGGGCGGCCGTCCCACAGCAGCGAACGCTGCAGACTCTCAACCTCCCGAAAGTAGCTGGCCGGAACCAGCTCCTGGGTGTTCTGCAGGACATAGAGAAAACGGGGAAGAGACATCATTTTGAATAGCACCGCACGGCCAAGGAGGGAAAGCGGCAACCGCCGCCAGCCCGCCACATCCCGCCGCAGGCGCGCCAACGGAGGGAGCAGGTTCCTCTCATACCGCACCGTTGGGTCGGCAGAGATATAAATCCCAAGATACAGGAAACCCTCCCGGGCAATCTGGATCGGGCAATTCCGCGGGGGAACCGGGACGTCCCCACACAGGGCATACAGATATGACTTACCCCAATTAATGGTTAGCCCCGAGTTCCTCCCGAAAGAAGTCAATATGTCGCAAACAACTATAAGGGACTTCCGGGGTGAAGTAAGATAGAGCAGAATATCGTCGGCATAGAGGGAAATGCGGTCTTCGTGATCAGGGGACCAACGAATCCCCCTCACGTCTGGGTGCCATCGTATCCAGGCCGCCAGCGGCTCAAGGGCGAGGGCGAACAACAACGGCAACAGAGGACAACCCTGCCTGGTACCCCTCCCCAGGTCGAAGGGACGGGACGCCCTACCGTTAACTGCAACTTTGGCAAGAGGTTCTTCGTATAATAGCCTTACCCAGCCCACAAATCCGGGCCCGAAGCCGAATTTCGCAAGCGCAGCCTACAGGTATGCCCACTCCACCGTGTCAAATGCCATCGTTGCGTCGAGCGCAGCCACCATGGCCGGCTCCCGCATCGTCCCCACCCTCGCGATCACTCCATGGATGCGCCTAAGATTCAACGCGGTATTACGATGCGGGATGAAGCCAGATTGGTCAGGGTGGATCAGATCCCCGACCACCCTGACCAGCCGGCTTGCGAGGATTTTAGCAAGGATCTTCGGCTCAGCATTAAGGAGCGAGATCGGCCTGTATGAGCTGCACCGGTTCCTGGGCTTGCCATCTTTATGGATGACCACGATCGTTGCCAGGCGCTGGTCAAGTGGGAGGCAGCCCATCTCCCGCGCCTCCACAAACATAGCCCGCAAATGCGGGGCGATCTTGTCCGGTCGGAGTTTGTAAAGCTCAATTGGCAGGCCATTCGGACCCGAGGCCTTGCCCGGGCGCAAAGAGCGGATCGCACCCGCAATCTCGTCGACTGTGATGTCACCATCAAGATCGTCTCTGTCTATGTCAGAGAGGCAAGGCAGGGCAAGATCGCGCAGGAGCTCACATGAATCCTCCACTGGCCTGTCAGACACGGAGGTGTAGACCGTGTGGAAGTAATCCGCAAAGCACTGGACTATGCCGTCCGGCTCTGTGGCCATAACGCCATCCTCCGTCACAAGGTCCGGCACGACACGATTGGCCCGCTCCTTTTTGTCTAGCCACGCGATCAATTTCCCGGCCTTGTCCCCGACGTCGTACAGACGGCCCCGCTGTTCCCTACTCAGGGCTTTGGCCGCATCCGTCACGAGGGCCCTGTACTCCGATTGTTTAAGGCTCAACTTGTGCAGCGCGTCCGACGTGACCTCCCCTTCCAGAGCCAACTCTAGATCCGCAATCTCCGCCTCAAGCTGGGCGACCTCCGCGTCTCTACGACGCTTGGCCGCTGTTATCAAGGAAAGGGCCTCACCCCTAATCACTGTTTTGAACGCTTCCCACAAGGACACCGCCGACGTGACCGAACCAAGGTTTTCTTGAAAGTAACGGTCGACCGCCTTCAATACCGCACTACGAGTCGCAGGGTCCCTGAGGTACCACGGGTTAATTGGGGCCACCCTACCACCCACTCCTCTGCCAACATCCATACAGATCCACACCGGGGAATGGTCAGAAATACCTCGTGCCATGTGCCTGGCCTCAGAGACGAAGGAGGCGTGTGCAGCTAGGGTAAGGACATAATCAATTCTAGAGAGACTGCCATGCGCCCCTGAGTGGAAAGTATATTGTCGTTGTGTGGGATGCAACAATCGCCAACAGTCAACTAGCCCAAGGGTATCTATAAAGTCAGGAAGCCACTTCTGAGCCCCCCCCGAACTCCTCTGCGGGTGTCTGTCGAGCAGGCCAGAGCCAACCGCATTGAAGTCGCCACCCACCACCAACATTCCTTCTGGGAGATCCAACAATGTCCTCTCTAAGTCCGCTAGTGTAGAGGGCTGCAATGCAGGGGGGACATAAACCGACACCAGGACCAGGGTCCTGCCCTCCCACCGCCCCGCTACTGCCGCAAAGCGTCCCCTATCGTCAACGGTAGTGGAGTCAACCTCGAATGGCAGAGAGGACCTGACAAGTATTCCCGCTCCTCTAGAACCCGAGGAAAACCCGGAATGCGCAACAAATTTATAGCCTTTACGATTGAGTGCGTAGCACGTGTTACCAATCAAGTGCGTCTCTTGCAATAAGACAATATCAGGGGTACATCGCTTCAGAAATTGCAGGACAATCCCACGCTTTATACGATCCCCCAAGCCATTTACATTCCAACTGAGTATTTTTAGGCCCCTACCCCCCATCCCAACATGTAAGGAGACCACCACCCCCCGCGTGGAACCAGACCCGAGTCACAGCAGCTTGCATCTTTACACCTTGCATAACAAAAAACAACAACAACCCCAACAACAACCCACATCCACCCCCCACCCTGCACCCCTGCGTAAGCTCTAAAGTGCCCCCCAACTTGCAGTGTGCCTGTCGCCCCTTAAAACTACTAATCTACGAAAAGAACCCCAGAGGAGGAAAAGGCTCCCCTACTGCCCCCGCTACCCCCCGGATTATCAACCTCCCGGAGGAACCGGAGTCCTAGTACTTAAGCCCTGGCTCAGTGTTCATCTCCACCACCATCTGCGCCACCGGAGCGTTCCACGCCAGACCGTCCTTGGGGCAATGTGTCCAGCCAGTCTCCGACCATGTCAGGTGACTCAAAAAAGAAAGTCCGCTCTTCGAACACCACCCGCAACCTGGCCGGGAAGAGCATGGCATATTTTAGTCCCATCTCACGTAGTCTTCTCTTTACCGCCAGGAAGCCTTGCCGTTGATTCTGCACCATCTGGGTAAAGTCCGGATAGAAACTTACAGTAGTGTTCTGGAATGGCAGCGGGCCGGCCACCCGCGATGCTTGCAGAATGGCATCTCGGTCCCTGAAGTTAAAAATCCTGGCGACAATCGGCCTCGGAGGGGCCCCCACCTTGGGCCTCCCGCCAGGGACTCTGTGGGCCCGTTCGACAGCAAAGAACTTACTGAGGCCTTTGGGCGCCAGTTGGTTCACCACCAGGTCCTCCACGAACAGGTCCACCGACTGCTCCTCCGAATATTCCGGGACCCCGATGATGCGCACGTTATTGCGCCTTGCACGGCCTTCGAACTCTTCTAACCGTCGGGCGAAGTGATCATTTGCCGTCCGCAGGATACGGACTTCCTGCTGAAGGCCGGAGACGTCGCCCAGGAGGCTGGCAGTCTTGAGGTCCAAGGACTGAACCCGCTCATTAGTTTTCCCCAGGTCTGCCCGAACCAGATTGACGTCAATCGATATGGCATCCACTTTTTGTGCCAGGGTCTCAAATTGTTGCCCAATCGAGGACTTCATCCCTTCGATGGCCCCCATAATATCTTGCAGGGTCAGTTCTGTGGGGGGAGGTGTCGCGTCCTTCGGGGCGTCCAGTATCGGGCCCGATCCGCCCGGAGACCCCTTCTGGTGGGCATACCGGTCCATGTTGTTAGTCTGGGTGTAACTGCCCCGCCTGGTACTCTTGGGCTTCTGTTTGTCGGCGTCCGACTTGGTCGACATCGCAATCTGCCTTGTAGACACTCTCCTTGCCCATACAGAGTAATCAACCATGCGACCAGTGGCTGGCACTACGCACGCCCCGTCCCGGGCGCTGTGGAGACTGGAAGGCGAAAGTGAAAGTGAAAGTGGAAACACCCCCCCTCCGCCGACCAGTCCCCAGCCCGGCCGCTGTTGTTCAATTAGTGCACGGGCACTGTGCCAACGCAAGGCCCGGGCACCGTGCGGGGAGTAGGCCACAAACTTCCAGTCAGTACAACTTCGGTCTCCGGTGGACGATTTCGATCCGGACAGCACCTCTCGCCTCAGCAACAGCTCCCCTCCAATATTCCGGGCATCAAAAGCAGGATAATAGACAGGATAGCTGCCGGAGGGAGCGAGGGTCTCGGGAGCTCTAGGCTCACGCGGCCATCTTGATCACGCGCTAAGCTCCTCCCCAGAATACTAAATTCTTAATGACAAAGAAAGGTTTTAGAATTAAATGAAAACTTTAATTATTTAATGAATATATTTAATAGTGTTTATTGAGATGTTGTTGACTTATGCTCCATTCTAAAATGGTGGCAAAGATCCAGTCGACCTTAAGAAGAACAATGCATGGAGTTGGAGACCACCTTTGTAAGTCATCGGTTGAACTGATTTAAATAGAAGGTATTTCCACGCCAGCCCTGCTGACGCCTATGGCCTACAGGTGCCTTTTCTTTACAGTATGTAACACATTCACTTACTGGTTTTACTGGTTTTTTCTTATAAAAAAATTGACAATGGCCTTTTTGCTTTCTCTTATTCTCCCCACACTCTTGTTGTGTATAGCATCAATTGTCCCCCCTTCACTCATCCATGCTTGACACAGAGTGGGGTCTGTTTTTCTATTTTGAAAGAGTTCAAATAGAACTCTCCCTGTTGTGGCATACAATATTATTCTATATTATCTATTTTGAACAAAAACTGACCCAACCAATGTTTCCCATAAAGTCTTGTTACTTGTATTCTTACTTTTGGTGTCTTGTTGAGTCTCTCAAGCTTCCCATTCACTTCTGAATAGTCTAGGCACACTTCTTATGTTGAATTTCTCTTTTCCTAAGCAATCCTGCATTTCTGTTGAGAAGAGCTGAACCCGTTAGGGTTTTTGGAAAACCTTTTCAACTAAATACTCCTTTACAAAAGTATTAACACTGCTTATGTCAAAGTTGTTAACTATTTCTCTCTTTAGCCATCTTGGTTACATGCTAATTAGTCCTAATAGTATTTCAAAAACTAATTCCATGTAAGGGTCCCATTTTGTGTTATGAAGTGTCCTCCCATTGCTTGTTTGATACACCTATTTTAATCAGAGGCTGTGTTCTCATGTTGTAAATGTTGCCACTTAAAATTACAATACACACATTCTCTCCCTAGTCTCTCTACCTGTTGCCTAACCGTGGCTACTCTCAGCAGAGGGGACACCGTGGTAAATACCAGAGACATCAGACTCTTGCAGAGACGTTTTAATGCATGGGCAAAGTGGGCTCTGGCCCAGGGCCCCAGCCTTTCAGGGGGCCCCCTGACAAAGTCAGCTCTGTTCTCCAGAGTTTTGCCCTAATGACCTTGAATAATGCTTAAACAGATTGTTTTAAATACTGTTTTCCTTTAATTTTTTTTTTATGTACTTTGATGTGTGAAAGTCTAGTACAGCCATTTTGCAGAGAAATGTTGTGCTGGTTTCATGCAATATACATAAAAAAAGTTTCTTTTAGATCAAAACAATGCCTAATATATAAGAAATGGAAGGGCATCAAAGAAATTATATGCAGTAATATTGGTGAGCTGCTGCTGTGTTACAATATATAAAACACACATAACTATCCCTGAACATTAGATGTAAACACATTTAGGGACTTATTTATGAGAAGAGATGCATCGCATGATGGATGCGTCATATTTACTGTATGATGCATCATGTTGCAAGGAGTTACAGATACGTCATTATTTCTGACAAAAGTGATGCATTGCTGGGGTATGTCTGAAAATAGACGCAACTCCAGCAATGTGTCCTTTCACATGGGGCTTGCCTGCATCAGTCTTACACCTGCTGTGAGTCAAGTGTAAGACATTGACGCAATGGCGTCCTAGAAGTGGCGCACTGAGTTCTCATAGATTTCAATGCGCCACTTCTACAAAGCTTTTTGCGGGGCAACACCCACCCTGCATACATTACACCTGGCACAGGTACAATGTGGTGCAGGGGTTTACAAAGTGATGCATCTGTCTAGATGCGACACTTTGTACATAGGGGGCAACATGGCACATTTTTTACGCTGCCAGTACGATGCAAAAAGTGACGCACCCGCAGCATAAAAGTGAAGCAAGGCCTCATAAATAAGGCCCTTAGAATTTGAACAAGTGTTCCTTTGCACTGTCAGGGCCCTAATGAAATGAAATAGTGTATTTAATAAATCGTGCAGCTACACAGACTAGAGTGTCCTGGCGCTTGACAGTGGGAGAAAAATTTGCGTAAAAGACCCATCAGTTATTAAAAAGCCAGGTTTTTCCTGAAAGAGTAGGTCTGTGGTTAGTCTCAGAGACTCAGGTAGGCTATTCCACAATTTTGCGCCTTGAAAGCTGAGGGATCTGCCTCCAGTGCAGGCACGGCATATTTTAGGCACGATGGCCAGGTTGGCATTGGAAGATCTTAGGGGTCTACATGTTTTGTAGCAATTAAGGCGCTTATTTAGGTAGCCGGCTCCTGAGCCAGGGAAAGTTTTAAAGAAGATGGTCATCGCTTTGAAGTCGATCCGTTCTTTTATGTGGAGCCAGTGTAGAGACTTAAGAATAGGGGGTCATACTAGATCTGGGTTTAGGTCTCAGGAAGGCTCTGGCCGCCGCATTTTGTACCACTTGTAGGCGCTGGATAAGGAATTTGGGAAGACTGAGATACAAGCTGTTGACATAGTCAAGCTTTGATGTCACCAGAGCGTGCAGCACAATCTTTCTGCTCTCAAGCGGTAACAGTGGCAGGAATTTTTTTAGCATCCAGAGTATGCCAAAGCAAACGCCAGTTAGATTTTAGATTTGAAAGCACATGGAGAGTGTCTTGTCTATGACATTTCCTAAGTTTTTTATTTTCTCCTTTTCCGCGGGCAGGGACGGCAGATCTTATGGCCACCAAGAGCTCCAGTCAGGTGTTTCTGGATTACCATGTCCTGAGATCTATTTGCCAAGAAGGATGACATCCATATTAAGGCAGTCCCTCCCCAGGCCAATGTTAGCAAGTCTCTCCAGGAGCCTCTCATCTGGGACCATATCGAAGGCCACCGACAGATCGAGCAGTATCAGAACAGCCTTGCCTTCCTGGTCCAGCTTACCCTTGAAAAATTCAGTCACTTCCAGCAGAGCGGTCTCCGTACTGTAGTTAGCCCTAAAAACCGGATTGGGACTCATTGTGGAGCTTCCCATCTTCAATGTATTTTTGGAGAGCCTGGTTTACATGCTTCTCTAATACTTTGGAGAGGGCCGGAAGAAGGGAGATTGCCCTGTAGTTGGTAGGGTTCGTAGGTTTGGCCTTAGCCTTTTTTATCAGTGGAAGAAGCTTAGCATTCTTCCATAATTTCGGAATGTTGCCTGACGCGAGGGAAGCATTAAAGAGCTGGTTTACCGTGGGGTTTATGGTGGGAGCTAATAGGTTCAGGATATTCGCTGGACATGGGTCGGTAGGAGAGACAGACTTAGTGCTTTGGAGAAGTGTCAGTGACTCTTCAAGCTGAAACTCAGGCAAAGCTAGTAAAGATGGAGGATCCAAGAGGTGAAATTTGCTATTAGAACCAAGGTAGAAGGCCAGTTCTTCCTCTGAGCTGTTAGTGAAGGCATGTTGGATAATGGAGATCTTTTTGTGGACGAATTGAGCTATTTGCTTAGACCATTCTTCCGTGCATGGCCCTTCCTTTGTGCCAGCTTTCGGGGCGGTTAAGGATTTAACTATACTAAAGATTTCCTTACTCTTATTTTGGGCAATTTCTATCTTGGTTTGAAAGACGTTTTTCTTGGCTGCCTTCACGAGAATGTAATGAGCTTTTAAGTTGTCTTTATACACCTTCCTGTCCTCAGGTGGATAGGATTTACGCCACTTCCGTTCCATTTTTCTACAATTTCTTTTGCTAGATCTGATGGAATCATTAAACCATGGAGCTGGTGGGGCCGAACTCTTTGTGGAGCGGGAAACAATTGGTACCACTGCATCAATGTTGGTTCGGAGCCATGAATCTATTGAGAGGGTGTCCGAGTCGGGGCAGCCAGCCAGCTCCGGTGAGGAATGACCGAGGTCTTCTGCTAAAAATCGGGATGGATATTTTATGGAACGTCCTGTAATTAGAGTCCCTCTGCCCTGCGTTAGCCCAAGGGCTGTGGCAGAGTTGGGAATGACGAATTTTAATAGGAGGTGGTCAGACCAGATAATGGGAAGAGGTAAGCTTACTGATATGTCAAAGTTGTGAAAGATTTGGTCTAGAGTATGGCCCTTCTCATGGGTGGCCGAAGAAATAGATGGAAACGTGTTGCAGGCCTGCAGCGTGTCCAACAAGGAAATTGTTTGAGGGTCTTTTCCATTGTCCATATGTATATTGAAATCTCCCAGAATAAGTCAGTTGTTGTATTTTAAGGCCAGGGAGGTGGTGGCTGTATTAAGCGTAGTAATAAAATTTCCAATTGCACTGGGAGGTCTGTAAATCAGAAAACCAGCAGTGCTATGATGGGGAGATTAAGTACGGCGGAAGCTTAAGGACTCTGCGCTCTCGATGTTTTCCATCGGGATGGGAGAGCAGTCTAGTTTTTTATAGTAAATTATGGCGACACCACCCCCCTTCCCAAACTCTCCTAAGGATTTTATAACCCGTAGGGATGGCCAAGGTGATAGTAGGGTTGGAGGCTTCAGACAGTCAGGTCTCAGTGAGAAATAAAAAATTAGGCTGGTCGTCTAAAAGTAGGCCATAAATGTGTGGTTCATGCTTTCGCATTGAGTGACAATTTAAAAGGGTGGCCTATAAGTCCTCTATTTTCTTATTGTTTTTACACTTATTGTTGCGTGGGAGGATCTTGGGTGTGAGATTCCTGGGCTGGAGGAGAGACCAGTTGCACTTTTTGCATCGAAAGTCTACCTCCAAGCTCGGATCAGCCGCTGTACACTGACATAATGGTAGCCGCCTAAGGCTAAGCAGTTTTTTTCTATTGTAATATAGTGGAAGAAACTCACCCTAGGGGAAATGGGCAGCATGGATGGCGCCGGACGCCTCCGGGACGCCTCACAGCACAGACAGGCTTGCCTTTGGCGCGCTCGCTGCGTTTGTTCGTTTGCATCGGGAATATATTGGCTAATGCATATGATGCAAACTGGATTGCTAACGCAGCTGAGGAAGTGGAAACTGCGTTGCCAGAAGTGAGGAGCCCGATAGTAGCCCCAGCCCTCCGCACAATCGGAGTATCAGCCGTGGTGGACCAGGACTGGAGGAAAAGCAAGATGCGAATCGGAGCAGCTAAGGATTTGTAGGCAAGCAGAATCAAGAAAAGTGTAAGTGTGCGTAGGTAGGAGAAATTGTTAAAAAGCACAGAGTAATTCAGCCACACATATACAATTTAAAAAGTATTAATATAGCAGGGCAGGAAACACTAAATCCTCCCGCTGTCAGCTGCTTGCGTCCGTTTACATCAGGAATATATAGACTAATGCCTATGATGCAAACTGGATCACTAACGCAGCTGAGGAAGCAGAAACTGCGTGCGAAACAGGGGCTCAAATTGGATCATAAATTCAAAGCTGTTCTGAACATGGGCCCCCAAAATATGTTTGGCCCAGGGCCCCCAAAATCCTTAAGATGTCCCTGGACTCTTGGAGTAAGTGTGAATACAGTGACCCTCTCTTGGGATCCCCGGGTTAGGCAAATTTCCTTTTTACCCAGAGCATTGATCTCCAGAATACAGTGATGTAATAGTAATTAACTTACACTTTTTATGTTTTTTTACAAACTTTAGGATTCATTAGTTGATCTCATTGAGGACAGCAGAACTGAGGGCATATTACCTCCTGGGGGTGGATGGGTTCTGCCAATTGACTAACCACAGACTTTAGGTCCTGAAGAAGGCCACGGACCTTGTTAGGCATATATAGAATGGCCGAAACATGTTGACCACATAGGAATGATGGGGTTACTAATTTTCCCGGGTTGATCCCCCTGTGTTTTTTTAAATCCTATTTGGACATTCAACAATTAAATCAATACATTAGGATAGCTCTAGGTAATATTAACCTCCTTTCTTTGCATCTCTGGTTAACATGAAGTATATGCTCCATTTTAAAAAAAAAAACGCTTCCACACTCTATGTGGTTGAGCCCACCTTGGACCCATGTGGGTCCGGGTGTGGGAAGCTCAATGATTAAGAATGCTACATCTCGGTTTGGTGGAGGGCCCTGCTTGTCCCAGAGCAATCTCTGTGTGGACTAACTGCAAGATTTTAGATAGGTGCGGAATCCTTTTGATGTGTGCGTAATCCTGGCTTCCAACAGTCTCTTCAAAGCCTGTCTTGACTTTGCTTTTTTTTTTTTTTTTATTCCAGCCTGTCTTGACTTTGCAAATACACATGTGTTCCTCATGAGCAGAATTGTTCAAATAGATTCAAATTCTATACTCTCGGATAACTCTTATTTTACACATCAAAATATCTTTTACCATGCCTTCTTTGAGCAACCCAATCTACTCCAACATCTGGCTCACTTCTTGTATTACTGTGTCCTTAGCCACTTCTCTTTTCTCTTCTCTTTGTATTATACCTTCTGTATTTTTATATCTTCTTCTACGTGGCTCTCATTTGAATCCTCTTCCCCATTCTCTTTGAAGATCAAGATTGGTAAAGACTGTTAGCAATGTTATATCTGATTCTTGGTATGTATTCAAGGCCAAATACAATTTCTCTTAATACTACAACCCACTTATAAATCCATCTTCATTTAGAGTCTATTAATTTCTTTGTAAACACTTCTCGAAATGATTTATCAGTTTTGAAATTTCTGTCCCACACAAAATGCTTTTATTTTCTTGCACCTTGAAATGAAAGTTATTGTGTTCTTATATTTTTATTAACCCTATAATAAAGCTCATAGTATTTTTGTACTGGCACCTGATACAATAATTATACATTCTTTGAGCTTCATTTCCCCCATTTGCACATGTTCAATCTCCTCAGCACATGCTTCATCTTTCTTTTTGAGTCATCATCTCAATTCTTTGCTTTACTGGCATTGTTTGGTATGAAATTACTATTGAATTCTATCATTCCTATGAACTTAACTTGTTGATCCTTGTTCTCTAATGTTGGTACGTCCTAAATCACTTTTATCAAGTTTTCTCTTAGCCTAGTTCTGCAGCAGTCAGCTAATGCCCTAGGTAGTTTATCACACTCATGTTACATTTACATATTTGTACTTTCAAACCATTTATGTACAACTTGGATAACCCTTGCCTTGCGCTATCATTGTGCTCTTTATTAAATTAATATGTTCTCCATCACACTGTGAAAAACCAAGGCTGCCATATTAGAATAGATGCCATCACTAAAAAGCAAGGTTCCAAAGGGAGTTACAAATGCTGTCAAGTTTCGAGGGTCCTCGCGCAGTCTCACCTGATGGTATGCTGATGCCAAATCATCATTTCTTTGTTATTGGTGAAAAGGTATTTGTCCACCACCACCACTTTGTTCAATCTGTGGAAATCTATATCTAATCTTATGTTCCCACCCAGTTTTTATGCCACAACCATGGGGCCTACTGCTAAAGCTTCTTTAAATCCCTTTTCTGCCAGTCTTTATAATTCTTTTATCATAGCTTCCCTAACCATCAGAGACACATTTCTGCCTTTGATCAATTTTGATTAAGCACCTCTTTTCATATTAATTTTTTCTACATAGACATTTAAATATCACAAATGTCCACTGAACATTTCTGGAAATTCCTCTTCAAATCAAACCCTCTTTAACTTCACTTGTAACTTCACACCATCAAATCTCTCAAAATTGTAGATGTTAGGGAAGCTAGCATCAGGATATATACATTCCATTGGGATCCTTTACCCTATGTGAATGTAAAAAGAAAGGTAGTTGAAGAGTAGGCAATGGACCACTGCAAACTCTTAAGCAAAAGACAAATTAAACTCTTCTTTTTAAATGCAAACCTTTCCTTTAAGGAAAACAGGCTGCATAAAAAAAAAAACATTATTATTATAAGACAATAACAGCAATGGTAGTCTGCTGAGCCAAGCAGACAAGCATCCCAGGGATTGCCTCCACTTGTAATGAGTTGCACTTTGCAACCTAACTCATTAATATAAGGTAGATTGGATTACAACCCTCTATGATTTGGCTTTTAAAGATTCAACCTATCGGCACATAGGCTGGTTTTAAAGATGTTTTACTCGTTGCGAAATTGGGTCATCTGGCCCCTTGTTTAAGTTTTATAGAATTATCAAACATGTTAATCAACTATTTTTAATTTCATGTTTTTATCTCGTAATATATATTATTTCATGTCAATATTGATTATATGTGAAATACAATACCATACGTATTATAAAAGAAAACATTTAGATACATTAGAAAAGGGTAATTCTTTCAGATAGAATCTGCCTCTTCAGACATATTTATGTTGACTAGTACTATGGACTGTTAATGAACAAGTGCAGTTGCAGATGTGCTGTTTAAACATTAATACTAACCATTATGCATTTAAACACTTTGCATGTATATTTTAGTTAACTACCATATAGCAAACATCATTTCATTGAGGACTTTATTAAACACAGTTGCTGAAATGCTGTCCGGTACAACTGTAAATCGTACAAGCTTGCATATATTTAATTTTCTGAAGTAAAAGTATGTTAGCATGCTTTGATTTCTACATTAATGTTTAGGCTTCATTTTTTCTGTTGTTTTGGTACAAACATTACTATGTATCCTCCTCGAAAATCTTATCTGACTATGAATCAGATGTCGAAAAGGGATTCTGTGTTAATTACAGCTGACAGGCATGCAATCTAACTAATAAAGGGTAAAGAACCTCTGAACAACTTGTAGCAGATACGATGTCCTTGCTGTGTGATACATTTACGCAACATATTTGCCCATGAAGACTAGATGGTGTACATACAAATGGATGTTGGCAAATTGAGCACATTTATTAATGTCATTTACATCCATCCCACACGAAGGGGTATTATTGATGGCCACAGTACATCTGTGCCAGATAAGTCATTTATCACGCAAGTACACAGGACACTTAAGGAACAGTGCCCACTGTGTCTCTTAAGAAGTCTCTTTTGTTCCCTCTGATACCATTTGGTCCAGAATCTCAAAGCTATCAGAAAGAGATTTGTGTATGCTTGTAGCTTGACAGTAAGGAATACAAAAGACAGTGAAGAATCCTCTTGGGCAACTGGGAAACTCTTTTCCCTGGGGATTGCAGGTACTATTATTCGACAATCCTAAGCACTGGTATATATGTCACAATATGTTAGGGGTGCGCTAATTTATGGGTGTTGTCATTCTCACCAATGACTACCTTTCTCGTACTCTCTAAACTCAATGTCATCTGTTGCTCTAAGGGGCACTTATTAATGTCTCTCAATGCCCAGAGTAATCTGAGTCCAAACCACCCTGAAAGGCACATATTTCAGGTTCTGTGGAGAAGCTTTAGGGCTAGGTTGCAGGGTACATAAGGCATCTTTATCTTACTCTGCTTGTCAACTTCATAGTGGCAAAGAATAATTACCTTTCTCCCTTCACATTCCTCTGAATATCTTTGCTGCAGCCCAGGTGCACTGATCCAAATGTATTGATTATTGGTAGTTTGTTTTGTTTACACTGACTTCTTCAAACGTCTGTGACTCACATAAGCTTTCATATGCATGTCAAATGGTTTACATAAGTAACGGCATCTGAAATGCATTCTGTCCAGTCCTATAATATTTTAACGAACTTTTCTTTTCTAAATTAAAACCAAGAATGTAGGCTCTGCTGTAGTTGTGGCTTGGTTGGTGTTAGTAGCAGTGTTGGGGTTAAGATTCAGTCTTGTTTTGGTCCAGTCACAGCATGGTCAGAAAGCAGTAAGAAATACTTTAGGAAATAGCAAAGGGAGACCTGTCTGGCCACCCCATTATCTGCCTGCTTACCATCATTCACAACATCTTGATGCCCCTATCTGGTGATCTGTCTTGTAACATGGGTGCTCACGAACAACTCAGTATGCCCTCACCCTTTCGTTAAGCAAATCAAGAAAGGACCCTTTTATGAGCCATGTAATCGAATATAAACTGTTACTTCGCATGAGTGACATCGCATGCTTTTACAACTCTGTCGTTACAAAGACCCTGTTGTTACAATGCAAGCCACTACATCCCAAGTCGTTTCAACGACTTGCTGTAGGGGGCGCGCTGGACTTAGAAATAGTATAATTTACTATTCCTACTCCAGTTTGCGCAACAGCAGGGAAATGATTTGTGATGTAATGGCTCGCGTGGAAACAACGCGGTCGTTGTAACTACCGCGTTGTAAAAGCATGCGATTTAACACATGTGATGTTATGGCTGTTTCCCATGTAATCTGTACTGTGGGTCATGGTCTGTCCAGGACAGTAGAAGAAACAGATGGACTTAGTTTCGGAGCGCAGCAAAAGTAATATTAAGTATCTTGCCAACTAAAAGCTTCAAGCTGGAACTCACAAAGTGAGTTAAGCCTGCAGTGAAAGCACTTAAGGACAAGGGATGATGTGATATTCAGTCTTTCCTCAAGAGGAATGATTGCTCAACCATTTTTCGTGAAGTTTTATTGAAATATAGGTGCACTAAATGGAAGGGATGGTAGATGTAGTCTCCTAATTTATCTGCCTTTCACACTACTGGCAGAATGGAGGTGATGTATGCATGTGCTTTGTATCATTGGGCTGCCTGTTCACTCCCTCACCTGTTTATTATCATCCTTATTACATCAGGATACCCGTGCCTGCAGAAGCTTTTATGGTTAGAATCTGCCCTGTCTGACTGTTTAGATTAGCTATATATTTTTCTGATCTTGAAGGAATAGAGGGGTAATTTGGGTTATTATGAGCTTGAAGCAATAGTGGCAGAGTTGAGACAAGTGACCATGGCTCTCTTGTTCTCCAACCCAGCTGATGTGTCTTGTGTTATCCAAATGAAAGTTGAAAGCAGAAGAAAATCATCATAAACACATTTACAATTTAACACATAATCACTGCTTATTGGGGAATGAATGTGAAGTCAGAATCTGACTGGCAAATGAGATGTGTTTGTATGAGAAATGCAAAGTAAATCGAATATCAGCATTGTTTCCAGAATGAAATGATAAGTACAGCTCTCACCCACATACCAACTGTGGAAAGTGTTGTGTGCTTCCCTTGTATCCCACACCCTTCAGAGATATTTCACAGCAGAATTAGAGGGCTTTATAGGCAGATACCTAATTAATTCACTATAGGCTATTGGAAATTCTTGATACTATTCTAAATCGAAGTCCACCCATGGTTCATTAGAAGATTAGTTCTCTTTAAATGATCCGTATGTAGTCCCATTCTTGAGAGTCTCTACCAAAAATCTAGATTTAAAAAAAAAAATCTGTTTCAGCCAGCTTTGCAAGTCTGTCCTTCCCAGGGTATCTTTAAATGCCAACTGCAAACAGGCTGGGTTTGTAAAATACAGCTAGTCCCTACACTAAGTGAGAGAAACAGACACCCCTACCTTAATGCATCTCCACTTCAGGCAATCACCGTCACTGCCTCAATTCAGGAAGAACCTCAAGACCTTGCTCTTCGACTAACCTGCGGGGCCCTCAACTGACCTGCTACCCTCCCCCTGCACCGTGAGACCCTTAAGGGTGAGTGTTTGCACTCTACAAGAATCTGATTGATTGATTGAATGCAATGTTTGAAGTATAGCACACAATTCGCCAACTAATAATTGAAAGAGAGAGCAAGAGAGAATTGCAACCCTTATTTTTGAGTTTTCCTAGAGAGCATGTAATAAGTAGTTTTTCCATAGGAGCTCCAAATGGGATTTTGGGCATTTGTAACTTTCCTCCCAAACCAAGCGATAATCCAAGGATAATGTGAAAATTGAATAATGACATAATGTGTGTCTGTATGTGTGGTTGGTTTTGTGGTACTTGTGTAATGAGGTGGCAATCTTAATTAAATGATTGGGTGTTTTGATATATCAGACTGTTTCACACATTTATCAATATAGAGTTACAAGGACTCATTTCTGTCTATCCCTATTCATTACATTTCTGTTGTAGCAACTAAAGTTCATATCCATGGTAATAAAATAGCAAAAAGGGAAACAAACGCACACATGGTGATCACAGTATTATTATCATGGCTAATAGAAAATTAGCATCTTACTCTGCAAGGTGGGCTGGGATAAATATGCAGAACAACTCTTAAAATGTGGGTCCTTTATTATCATGTAAATAGTAAAAACAGGCAGATGCTGAGACATTGAGGCCATACAGTTTTCTCACAGAACATCAGTCCGTCAAAGCCGGTTATTCTTTCCCACAGCATGCTGGGAAGGTTGTGGCAAATTTGGGAACTTAATATGATGTAGCACCAATTTCTGTGTCGGAAGTGTTTTTAGGGCTGGGATGTGTTCCATTATTTGCTGAGATCCTAGATATTTCAAAACTGGTTTACCTTCCAGTTTGGTAGTGCTTTTAAATAATTAATTTGTGTTGGTCTTGCATATTCTACAGGTTTCAAGAAATACTTTCTCACAGGTTTACCCACTATATTTGAAACATAATGAGTAATGAAAATTAAACTAAACAACATTGATTATTTTTAAATATGGAAAGATAAAACGGGAATGCAGTGTATATTGGATTCTCACTAAAGTCCTGAAGGCAGATGATATGTAGGATCTTCAGGACTTGTAGTTAAAGTCCACTTGCGGTTAGAGTCCCTAGTATTTAAAGCAGAACTTTAATAAATACATTAAAGACTTGGGAAGTCTCTAAATCAGTGTCAGTAAAAGTTACATTTTACTGAATAGGGGATGACAATATCTGATCAGAGCTATAAGTAATGGCTCAAACTCCTAACAAACCACAGAAACAGTTTGGCAATTATGAAGGCATAGCTAACATAGTGAAAACTGAATTTGGGGTTAACAGCTTAAGATGTCTCAAAAACCTTCCAAGGAGATAACAAGAGTGGAATTCAGAGGCTTATATCTGCGGAGATTGGGATGCAAAAACAGGAACATAGGGCTTGAGAAGATATCTAGATGACAAAGAGAAGGACCTACAAAGTACCAATACTGAAACATGGTTTCCTGGCTATCAATAAAAAGGGTGTGAACCTAGTTGAGTTGAGACAGAAGTATGATCGAAATATAATGCAAACAATAAATGACAAAGGACTTGTCCAACATACTGTGACCAATATAGAGAATCAGTCAATGATTATAACTAGGTAAAGAAATAAGGTGGGAATAAGGTGGGGATTAGATATCAATTATTACTACCCTGCCAATAACTTGGCAAGCAAAGAGTAACAATAGGTCTTGCTAAGGGCCAGGTATAGAGTTCTGTTCATGGGAGTTTCTTAGACACTGTTATGGTAAAGGCTTTGATTGCCCCATGAAATAATCCAATGCATTAATGAATGGAAGTAATTAGAAACAGTGTCCAATCTCCCTCAGGAGTCAGTGGTCCCAAGGGGTCTTACATTTGGTTGATAGTAGATTACAACAAGCATTGTCAAAGCCAATAGGTCTCGCCTATGGATGAGCTGTTGGCTTTTGTAATAGGGAGGGGGTGGTGAACGGAAGAGAGAATTAATCAATGATAAGTGTGCACGCGCTTAACATAGTCCCTAACACAGAAGGAAGCTATTTTGTATGTGTGTGAGTGTGCTCCTTGTGAAAGGGAAAACTGCAGTCACGCACAGTTAATGTGGTTCCCCCATCATCCCATGATGTAGTGGGGGAAACAAAAAATGTGAGAGTAATAGATCAATGGATGAAAGGGATGACTGAAATAATTATAACTTTAGTAACATCGACTTGTCTTTGTTATTTTTCACTCCTAAAGAGAAGTATTTCTCTTAAGTACCAGTGGCCTGATACAACTGTGTCCATTTACAAAGCACCATTTGACTGTTGTCGTGGAGCAAGCATGGGTCACAGTCTCCATGTTTAAAAATCTATCTCCGATTGCAGACGGTGATAAGAACGATACCACTGTGCTGGTGGATGAACCTCAATCATCACAATCTGCTCTGTAGGAAAGAAGTAACACTGATAGGTGCACCTTGACAGCACTCCACTGGAGCAAACAATGAACCAGTTCCGGCCTTTAGTTTTCTAGATGGCTTTGTTCTACAAATCATGTTAGGATGATAAAGCGCCTTCGAGTTCCAGGCGTAAATTGATTGGTTATATGGTATGATCACATGCACGGTTAAAATTACTAAAGAGGAGTCCTGGTGATGGCAAACTTGTTGCCAAGTTGGAACACCAAGTGACTTGTTCATTTGGAAAGTCAACCGAAAATATCACACACATTCTCTTTCACTGCCAATGGACACCAAAAGTGTTCAAAATCTTTTCCTAACATGCTGCAGGACCAGCTTTTCTCAAACCTCCCAACAAGGGCAGAGATGGACAGTAGAGGGCAGAGCTTCTCCAGAGAACACTTGTGCAGACACGCCTGCACCGGGAAGTCACCTGAGCATGCGCAAAGCGCTGCAGGCATCTCCAGGGTGCACCAGTGGAAACCTTTGAGAGTGTTTATTGCTAAAGCCCTCAGAGGAGCTGCGCTTCCCAGGGGGCTTGAGGCAATCGGGCCTGGGGCTTGTTTCTGACCCAGGGCCCCATTCATGCATTTGTGCACATAGTATATAGGTCCGGCCCAGGAAATCACACACTTGCGCACCAAACATAGACAGGGGATCAATGGCAGACAACCTACACTGGGTTCACATGCAGCCTAGCAGTGTTTTCGAGCCGCACAAATATCCGTGTCAGATGTCTGACAGGAATTATGTGCAGGAGGCTCTTCCAGGTGGCTGTCTAAAAATGAATCTCTCTCCTTCAGATGTCTGACGGAGCCAAAGAAGTGCTAAGTAAATCCAATTTCTGCACGGCGGGACCCCAGGCATGGCAAAGGCTGAGCATGACTGGGCTCTCTTGTGCCAGATTGCTGAAAGGGGGTGAGACAAATAGTAACTCCAGATTGTCTTGTGTTGTGTGTGGGCAGGGGCTGCACTCCAGGCTTTGTCATGCCCAGTGTCTGCTAGTCTGTGACTTATGGGCGCCATGCCCAGCCTCCCTTGTGTTCTGTGTCTGGCAGGGGCTGTGGACAGTTCTCACTGAATTCCTGTGTCCAATAGGGGCTTAATACTGCTCCACTTTATTCACGTGCCATGCCATGTCCGAAACAGATGTGACTAGCTGTCCTCGTGTTTTGTGTCTCAGTGGTTGTGAATTGAGCCCTGTCATGGTCAGTGTCTGACGGAGGCAGAGACGTAGCTGGTCAGTAAGTGTGTGTGTGTGTGTTTGTGGCGGTGGGGGAGTAGGCTCCAGATTACCCAACAATTACGTTGGCATATTTTGTTCAAATACATTATGAGAAGCAGAACACAATGAGGTATTAAGAGTCAGTGGAGTGAGAGAGAAGTGCAGGTTGTTAGGGATATTTAAAAAAACTTTTTTTTTCCAAACTAGACATATTTTAAGGCAGAGACAAGAGACAGCACGTGTATCTAAATATCAAGGGTAAAATCCGACAGATGTCTCACCATACCCAATGAAATGCACCTACAGACAACTATTTACTACAGAATAACTTGTTTAAGGGGGGTGTATCACCCCCGCAAACCCTCTAAAGCTACGCCACTGGATGGAGGCTGTGCTTGATTCCCGCTTATGACATCAGTCTAAGGTTCACTGCTGACACTCACACATGCCAGTGTCTGGCTTGCGCTGTGCGCAGCTCCACTTCCATTGGCGCTTGATGTCTGACCGTCAGGCCCGGACTGGGAACAGAAACTAGCCCTGGCAACTGCTCAGCCGGCCCCCCCTGGTGTGAGGGGGAGTGCAGCCGAGCAGTTTGCGAGGGCTGGTTTAGGCCGATTTTGTTACAGGGGGCTGATATTGCCGACCCCCGGTAACAAAAACTGCTCCCACCTTAGAGGCCTACAGGGGAAATGCCCGGTGCTCGCTGTGGCAAGTCTGGCCCTGCTGAGAGTGCACAGCCAGAGCTACCCACTGTGGAAATGGGGAGCTTCCATGGGGTTGGAGGGGTTCGCTCAGCAAGGAGCTGGTTTCAGCTTTGATGCCACAGCTGTTTTTGGTTCCCTCTGTGGCCCTGTCTCGTGGCTGCTATGAGCTACATTTAAGATGACTTCATGTTACCCAGGACAAAGGCTCCAGTCCTGAGATTTCATTTTGCAGCTTAATGTATTCTGGGAGTTGAAGTCCTGAATTGGGGTGACCCAATAAAAAAACTTTTTGGACAAAAGTGTTTCGTACAAAAAAAATCCCAGGACTGGAGCACTGTATCCTTACTTGCGTGGACTCTTTCTTGTTATATGAGAAAAAAGAAATATAGGTTGTGAGGGAGCTTTTGTCAATTGGACTCTTTCTTTAATCTTAACTTGTAATCACCCTGCCTTTCGATGAGTTCTGGGGAACTACTTCCGTCAAACTGCCTTTGTGTCACCATTGTATTCTGTGCCCTCTGAAGGGGCGCTAAAGTCTCTCAAAATAGTGTTCAGAGGAGCCGGAGGTGACTGAAGACTCTTCCTCTATGACATGAGCGCTCCCACTGCTCTCCCACAGATCTCTCCGACAGGGTGGAGGGCATTCACATCTGTTCCTAATTACAAGGAACCCGCAGCTATTGGCTGTGCGCTGTCACGGCTCCATTGAAGCGTAGACACACCAGACACAACTCAGAGCAGCTAACTGAGTAATTCCAGCGGCCGCGGTGGCACTGCTCCCGGCAGTCAGACCAATGGAACAGAAGGCAACCAATCTCCAAAACAAGCAATAGATCTTGCATTTACGCGAGACCTATTTCATTGCAAATGGTAGGCATCACGGACAGAGGGAGGGGGAGAAGGCATGGACAACAGGAGGGAGGGTGGGGGGTAGAAGGCATGGACAACGGGAGGGAGGGTGGAAGGGGAAGGCACAGACAACGGGAGGGTGGGGGAGGGTAGGGGGAGAAGTCACGGACAAATGGAGGGACGGGGTGGAGGGGAGAAGAAGGCACAGACAATGGGTGGGATGGCGGGGGCAAATAGGCACAGACAATTGGAGGGCAGGGAGAGGGGAGAAAAAGGCACAGACAATCGCAGGGAGGGGGTAGAAGGCACGGACAACAGGAGGGGGGTGGTGGAAAGAAGGCACAACAACGGGAGGCGGGGTGGAAAAGAAGGCAGCAAAGCACGTCGTGCCTGCATTAGGAGAACCTCATTAAAGAAAATAGTGCTTATAGTCTAAATAACATTACCATGTAACACTCGAAGTAAAGGGGCCAGTCGCTTTGGGAGGTGCCAAATGAAGAGGAGGCGGTACTAAGGAGGGTCTAACAAGCCCTTCGATGAATCAGAAGCCAGCAATTAGGACAGACAAGGACACAAGCCAATGGCAAAAATGGGTGTAGAGTGGGCGGAGCTTCTATTTACCTACTCCTCGCAGAGCAGCATGCGCGCTTGCTCAGGCTCGACCTAAAAAATGAAAAGGGGTTTTCAATAGAATATCAAACCTGTTGCTGAGAAAGAAAGAGTAAGAGCATGGAGGACACTCTAAAAAGAACTGGTTAACATAAAAACTAGGTTTTTGAGGAACTGGAAGTATTTGTCAGTGAGGCAGCAGGCATAGACTCAATTCACTAATAGGAAACGCTTGCAGGAAACTTTAATATTATATAGGCTAAAATCAGACTCACATGCCAAAGAAGTGCCCACCTCAAAATAAGCACAGTTGTCAAGAAAGGTTGCCTTTTTAGCTAACACTTTTTAATGGGTGTACTAAGGGTACTACTAAGTTCTTGAGACAGAAATAGAAGATATCCTGAAAGTAAGTGATCAGATGTAGGCAAAAGTCCTTTGTGCCAATGATTTCATTTAATCACCAGGACTCCCATCCAGCAAACCGAAAAATTCTTAAAGTGCCAGAAAACTAATGCAATTCAAAGGAAAAAAACTGACTATACATTGGAAGAGCTCAAACAATTATTCTCAAACCGAACCAATAACAGTAGGAGCAAACCTACCTCAATTCAGTTCAATATTTTCAGGAATAGACACAAACTAATCATATTAGTGTCTACAAATAAGCAATTAAAGGAGTTGCCCCTTGCATGTAGATTAATTGCTAAAGAAAACTCAAACTGCGGAAAAAGACATTGAGACACTTGTCCGGGCACATGCAGACCAAGCTTGCCTTGGAACAGCACTGATGGTAGCCAAACGCGATGTAGCTGCTCACCGGAAGGATTCCAAGTCACAGACAATGGCACAATGGAGCCGTTGGGTACAATGATGTGCCCAGGAGAAGAAGCCAGTAAATGAGGTGAAGGGCTGCCCTACTAAACATGCCAAAGTATTGGGGAAATAGCTTAGGACAGCACGTGCAGGTTCATCGCTAAGATGATGTGACGAGATTGATGTCATTTTCCTGATGTGTACTTTTACTCGCTGTAATGCTTATTACTGCATTGATGTTGGCCTCCCTCGGGAGCTGACTCTCTGTTTTACTGTGACCTGTTGTAACTGTTGGAAAACAATAAAATGTGCTTATCAAAAAAAATACTTGTCCTTTGCTTAGCTCTCAATATTGTAAAAGATATAAACTAAGCACTGGACATACAGATTGATGGTAACATTATGTATGGTACTCAAAAACCGGTCAAAAATATTGAACAACCTGAATTTAAGTTTTGGAAAGGACTCTAGTCAGCAAAATCAAGCCTCACTGTCACTTTAGAAGCATACCTCTCATATAAGTATATAGGAGAAAGACCTCAATTGAGACCTTTTATCAATGCTTTTAAGAGATACCTATGTCGGAGAAATGACCTTGTAACACGTTCCTCACTCCTGGATCCCAGTCTTTTTTTTAATTTGTTTTACAAAAAGCAACACATTGGTGGGACAGATGGTAGTCAATGAAATTATGTGAATTGATTGCCTATCCAATGCAAAAAAAGCAGTCCCTGCAACAAAGATCAAAGGAATAACAACTATAAACAACCACATTAAGCATAGGAAGCCCTGAGATAGATTTAAATAATTCACATAGAATCATTTCCGCCAATCATATCAACCACTAGCTATGTATTCTACATGTAACATGAATGGAAGTGAGAAGGTGGCTTATGGCAGCAAGAAAAATATCCTGCCCCATCTACAAAAAACTAGAGAAATTGCAAAACTGAAAGAATGGTGTGATCCTGTGAATTACCGACTGATTCCTTATCCAATCAAAGCGTAGAATAGAGAGAAATGGACCCTGTATGAGTGAGTCTTGCATCAGGAGGTCAGTATTTCTACTAAATGATCAGAATACATTCATCACTGCCAGAGCTGTACCATCCTTCCTGAAGTGAAGAGAGGTAATGATGTGCGAGTCTTTGGACCATAGAAATGATGCTCATGTTTAAGTTATCGTATGCAGATTTTTAGCCACACTATCACCCGGCAGGGTACCCTGCACTGAGCAGGTGTGAAACTGGCCACATCAAGGGCCTGTTGGGATGACTCAAAGTCAGGTCTTGAGCTTCTTGAGGAATTCAAAAAGTGAGAAGGCTCTTATATGGAGCAGGAGTTTGTTCCACGCTTTTGGAGCTTTGTAGGAGAATGCTTGAGAGCCGGGTCTGGTTTTCCGTATGCATTGCGATTTGTGCAATAATAAATGAACTGAGGTGTCTAAAGGTTTGTGAAAGCAGATGCAATTATTGAAGTATGCTGAGCCAGTATTATGTAGTGCCTTGAAAGTGTAGCTAAGAAGTTTAAATTGTGCTCGTTTGTGAATGGGGAGCCAGTGGACTTCCTTCAAGGTGTCGTGTGATGTGAGTGCAGCGTGGGAGGTTAAGAGTGGTTTTGGCCACAGAATTCCGGATAGTCTGGTGAGTTTTTGTTGATCCCGGCTTAGAGAGTGTTCCCGTAGGCAGCTTGCTTGCGACCAGGGCGAGCTTGACAATTTTATGGGTGCTGACTGAGAGCCATTTGAAAATCTTTCTCAGCATCTTCAGGGTATGGTAGCATGAGGCGGCGACAGTTTTTATAAAAATAAAGTGACGTACTGTAAAATTGAAAAAAAAAATATTACCTCTATTCAGTCTTTCACTTTTTCTAAAGCACTTCAGCCAAAACTCTTTATACTGTTACTCTTGAAACTCATGCTGCACTTTAAATAGGCCAGAGGTCAATGACAAAAAATTACATTAATGATGCCCACTATCTCCTTGATCTGTTTCTTTTTGTTATTTTCTGTAATATTTTGTTATCCACACTGTAAAGCGTGGATTTAGTTAGAGTATATTTTTACTTAACCCCTCCCCCACTTGAGAATTGCCCTCCTCCCCTTCTTTCATTGTCTGCAAACCTCATGTACTAGGATGGATTGAAGACATAAGCTTGTTTCTAATGAGTTGATTTTCTTTTTATTTAAGACTATTTATTTTGTTTTGTATATTTTATTAAGCTTTCAGCAGGAAAGGCTCACACGGAAAATACGTAAAAACAGAATTGAAATTGAAATTCAATTCAAGTCATTTGTATGGAGGGGGCGATAAACTCTATTAAACCAATGCACGACATTAAAACATGACATATGAGCTTTCAGTACTTCAAACAAGCCTTGTTCATAAAACAGGACCGGAAGAAATATTATACGTCGATGCGAAAGCTTGTATGTAGGTTTATAACATCAGTCGGCGTCATAAAAGGCACCATTACCTACAGAGGAGATATTTTCTCCTGCGCCAAACATGGCATGACATTCCTTTTTAAGTTCAAATACTAAACATGCATATACTAAACATACATGTACTGAACAATATATAGTTCCATCAAAATGCCTCATATCCTTTTCAAAGTGAAAATAGTGCCTTTACGCCATGTAAAGCATTGTATACAAAACAAAGAACATTCAGTGAAAAATAAATTTTCAGTACAACTTTCCAAAACTCACAAATAGGTGGAAAAATATTTTCGTAATGCATTCTTTCTTCTGAGGGCCGCACTTTCAAATCCCTGCCGCGCTCGAGCAAGTCTCTGGCTTGTATTAATTTTAAAATCACAGCTATATGTCACAGCCATTAATTATCTGTAATCACCTGGAAAAAGAGAGCCCTGGCCTCGTGCTCAGCTGTAGACTCTCCTGCACCTGCGCCCATTTCAACAAGTAATGGAGATGCACATGGGGCCGCGGCAAGAACGCCCAGGCTTGCGGAAAGGAATTTCAAACGAGGGACGGATCCATTTTAAGTCAGTTTTCTATTTGTAGAACCGTGAACATTATGGGTTTGATGGAGCAAGACATTTCGTCTCATTCAAGGCGACGACGATAGAAAGATATTTACCTAAGAGAGACTAAAAGGGACTAGAGCGATTTGCAAAGATTCGAAGCCCATACTTGGGTACATCTTGCAACTCAAACCCTAGAGAATTGGCAGCTACACCCCCTGAATACATAGCGTAGCAATGCTCCCCTATGAAACCCAGTGCACAGGCGCACCCCCCTGAACAAGCCTGAACTCTGTCAGAACCCCCACATGCCTTGGTCACTGAGTGACATGGTTGCATGGTTCAGGAACCGACCTCACCCTGTATTCAACACTGAGGAAACAATGGCATATAGAAATATTAATTAAGAGCATCTCTACTCGGATTCGTCCAGCACACGGCTCGCGCAGCCTGGAGCAGTAACAGATAGATGTGCTGGAAAATCTGTCTGTCAGCTGTGGTGATAAAGTACCTCACAGCGATGACCTCAAAGATTGAGGCACAAGCGGGGGCAGCGCTCGCCCAACCCTACATGTGCAAGTGATAATTGTCATATATGAGACCGCACCATTTACTGTTGAACAAGATGACAGTCGTTCAAAACACATACTATAGAAAAGAGGATGGAGCGCCCCTGGAACATGACAACTGTTGGCAGCATCTTCACAACACTGCGCCTGCAGGCAGTGTGTGGCCTCATCACAGATAAATGAAATAACAATAAATATAACAGAGGTTGCTTTTAGCCAATCTAGTGGAACTCAGTTTGCCAGCCTCTCAAGAATGGAAGGTTGAGACCCACCGGTCAGGATTTTAACATGTGAAAATGCGGAGCTAACAGTAGTGAAGCAGGTGCACTGGCACAGGGGCACTAGTGTGTAAGGTGCCCACTTCACCTGAGTTTTAGATGTTCTTTACTATCATACTGGGGGCAGGGTGGCCCATTTGCGTTGTTGCAATATGGCCCTTCTGGTTGTTCTGTGCCACCGTGCTTCAGGTCACTGCCGATGTCAGCGGCAAGCATTAACTCACTGAGGCCACGTTGCTGGATTGGAGGCTGGGCTTTCAAAATATGTGAAATGCCCAGATCCCTGCAGCACATTGGAGGACAAATAAAATTGCAATCATTCATCAGTTCAATGTGTAATGCAGCTATTGTCTGCCTGCACACATACCCACAGAGTGCAGGATTGAAACCTATATCTAAAATTCTAATCGGCCAAATAGGAAATACCTCCAGTTGTTCAAAAACACTCTTTCTACCAGAGCCGGGAACACCAAAGCGATGCTGGAGCATTCTATCACACACCATAAGCCATGCACAATAACATAGCGTGTTGTTGGGGGCGTGGCTTGGCTGCCGAGCGGAATGGCTGCCTGAAACCGCAGCTCCGCCGATCGAGCACAGAAATCCTTCAATTATTAGCTGAACTGGGGTGCGAGCTCGGACTTCCCCGCCCGAGACGGTAGTCCAGGGTGTCCGCCCTGTGCTCTGGCTTTTCTGACCCCGTCGGCGACTCGTGGGCAGAGAGCGGCCCGCGGGCGGCGCGGAGACGTGGCGGCCTACACCATTCGCTAGAGCCGGGGCCTCGCGTGTGGAGTGCCCGAAACCTGTTCGAGGGGTGAGGCAGTGGCTGTTCGCTCGCCCAAGGAAACGCGCGCCCCGGCGAAGGTCTCACCCCCTACGGCTGATGGAGTGAAGCTGAGGCAGCGGCGGTTGGTGTGGAGGAACGCCGAACGTCTGCCCCTGGACTGCATGCCGGTGAACAGCGACGGGCCCGATCGGATGATCGCAGTGGCGGCCATTTTGCCTGAAGCCGAAGTCCCATGGTCGAAGGATCCAGGGCGAAGATCGGAGAGACGTGGTCGGCTGCCGTACATGCCCCGACCATACTGTGGTGAGGTTGGAGCGTTGACCTGGGGTGTGGACGGCGCACGGCTGCACTAGGGTTGTACTGCCCCGGCGGCCTGCGCTGTGACTCTCCCCGCTTGCTCCGCTTGAGGTGTGTGCCCCGCCACTGGGGGCCCGGCCCTTCAACCTACCCACTAGGCCTAACCGCCCTGCTGCCCTCGGTGAGACGCTGGTGGTTGGCGACTGGCGGCGACTGGTGCAGTACGAGGAGGCCGCGGCGCGGCCGCCCAAGCATACGAACGGCTGGTGAGCGGCCATGGGCAAACCGGACACGCGGCAGCCGAAAATCACTTTCGACAAGTCCAAGCAGAAGCCGCCGGACCCAGACCCAGACCTTCGTGAGGCCGAATCTTCTCGGGCGGACCGGAGTGATGCTCAGGATGTGGACATCAAGGCCATGTTTCAGGAACTGAAAACGAGTTTACATGGCATTGATGGCAAGATGGACGCGCTGGCTGCCCGCATGGACGGCATCACGTCCCGCATGGACAAACAAGAGGGGAGAGTGGAATCGCTCGAAACACGTGTGGCCGACACGGAGGAAAATCAGACCGGCCTTGCCGGCCAACTGCGGGGCATGGAGAAGATTCTGACACTCATTCAGCAGAAAAATGAGGATTTGGAGGCGCGCTCGCGGCGCAACAACGTCCGCATCACGGGTGTGGCGGAAACGACGGACATAACCAACATGGAGCTCTTTGTTGAACAAATGTGTAAGGATCTGTTTGGGCCGGGATTGTCTCCGATGTTCCTGGTCGAGAGGGCTCACAGATCACTGGGGCCCAGGCCTAAACCCGGTGCACCGCCCCGGCCTATTATTGCACGAATCTTGAATTATAGGGACCGGGACGTGATCTTACGAATGGCAAGAGACATATCAGACGTGCAGTACAGGGGCAACCACATTGCACTATATCCGGACTATACGATGCAGGTTCAAGCCGCTCGAAGGGAATTTTTGCCGGCGAAGAAACTTTTTCAACAGGCGGGCACCAAATACTCCCTCATCTACCCTGCCAAACTCCGGGTCCAAGGTCCCGGTAAGCCGTCCTTCTTTGTTGACGCGAAGGTGGCTATGAAATATGCCAAACAACTGTTAAAGGACCAAAAGGCTCAGACATCTGCAGTTGACCCGGACCAGCGGGACAGGCTAAGTGATGTTGAATGACTACTACTGTATACTTCTTGCTAAATCGCTGGGTGTTGCCTGCCTGCGCTGTGCTGGGCCATAGAGAGAATGTTTAATTCCCTGGAGTTCCAATTTCAGATGCTATGAGGGAGCTGAGCAGGGCTGCGGGATTGGGGGGGGAGGGTCCTTGAGCTGGTACACTAGTCTCGCGCTCGATCGCCCTGTCACAAGTACAGGGCTTGTGGGTGGCCAACCTGCGTACCTCAAGGGATGATTCCCATTCATTGTTCACATCTAGAGACTGTAGTTACAGTTGTTGTAGTTGGGGGGGGGTCCAGGGAGGTCATTGCACAACCTGATTGGGGGGTTGGAGCGGGAGGGTTAGGGGTTTGGCTGGGGTTGGGGATTTTTGTTGTGTTTTATTTAAGTTTCAGAGCCGGGTCGGAGGAGGCGAAAACTGCTATTGAATCGCACGTTGTGCACTGCGCGCTGTCATGTCGACAGTCACCCAGCAAGAGGTATTCTGGCATTTACCGTGCAGGCTGCCCAGTTGGCCGGGTGGGATGTGTGCTGTCTGTCAGGGACGGGCTACAGGAATCGCTGCAACGAGGAACAGGTCCGTGGCCTGCTCGAGTTTTATTTCCACGCTTGGTGCCGAGTGGAGGTTCCCTGCCTTGTCGGCGGGCGTACAGATTGCTGTGGCATTGCCGCCCTCATGTATTGAGACCCGCTGGATTGGAAATGCTTGCTTCGAGACTTGGCGAGACTTGGCCGGGTGAATGGGGGGTAGGTGTATGTTGGATGCTTGCCCGAACTCTGTTAACACGCCTGGTGCTGTGAATAGCATAAAGTGTATTACCTGGAATGTACGGGGCATGAATGATAGACGGAAAGTGAGACTGATACAGGCCTTTCTGATTAGGAAGGGTGCGGACATTTGCCTTCTGCAGGAGACGCACCTGACGGACAATGCTGCGCAGCTGCTCAGACACAACCGATGGGGTGAGGTAGTTCACGCTCACTACTCTAACTACTCTAGAGGAGTGGCGATACTTATCAGAAAAGGGCTTCACTGGAGGACGCATGAGGAAATCAGGGACGCGGGGGGCAGGTATGTTCTGATGGTAGGTTCGCTGTGCGGCGCGAGAGTGATTCTGGTGAATGTGTATGGCCCGAATGACGATAATCCAGAGTTCTACGAGGGATTGTGGCATAGGGTGCGGAACTGTGGACCTGCTGCGATACTGTGGGGAGGAGACTATAATGTGGTACTGTCAGATACTACAGATAGGCAGGGCACCACTCGGGAACATCACCCTAGGGCGTCGGAGGCGCTTGGCCATATTATGCTAGAGGCAGGGCTGGTGGACTCCTGGAGGACACTGCACCCTGAGGCCCGCGCCGGTACGTGTATCACTGCTCATCGTGCGGCCTGGTCCAGATTGGACTTCTGGCTGCTGTCCAGAGATCTGCACTCATCGGTGTTAGAGGTGACTCACTTGCCGCGGTCTCTCTCTGATCATGCCCCGGTCTGCTTAACGCTATCCACCCCGCCGCAGTACATTCAGCCGTTCAGTTGGAGGTTCCCATCCCGGGCTCTGCGTGACCAGGTCTTCCAGCACTCTTTGCGGGAAAAACTGGAGGAATACTTCGAACTCAACGAGGGCTCAGTGGATTCACCTGGCGTGCTCTGGGAGGCCTGTAAAGCTGTGACACGGGGTCACTGCATGGCGCTCAAAACTGGGGTGCTGCGCTCCATCAGAGCTACTCTCGGCAGGTTGGAATCTGAACTGGCTCAGCTTGAAGCTGCGATGGTGGCGGCCCCTTCTGGTGGTGCGAGTGCAGACTTCAGGACGAAACTGACCGAGTATCAAGAGGAGGCCGAGAGGGAGGTCAGGTTCTTGTCCAAAGATTCTCAGGCCAGACGTTACGGAGAGGGTGATCGAGCTGGCCGAACACTAGCAAATATGCTGCGCCCGCCACGTGGGTCGGAGCATATTCTTGAGCTACAGGAGTCGGGGGGTGCAGTGATTCGAGATCCTCCGGCTATCCTGACGGTGATGACAGACTATTATAAGGACCTGTACACCACTAAGGTGTCCCCTGACGACACCATCATTAGTGATTACCTGGACACCATAGCTCTTGCGTGGTTCAGTAACAATGCCCGACAATATATGGACCTACCCTTCACGCAGGAGGACATTCGAGCGGTTATAGCCGCTATGCCGCTCAACAAGGCACCAGGCCCCGACGGGCTGACGGCAGCCTTCTACAAGGAATACGTAGACCTACTGGTCCCGCGATTGCACAATGTTTTTGAGGAAGCGATGGAGGTTGGCATCCTCCCTACCTCGATGCGAGAGGCCCTCATTATTACGTTGCTTAAACCTGGGAAGAATCCTGTTACCCCGGACTCATATCGCCCACTCTCGCTAATTAATCTTGACGCCAAAATCTATGCGAAATTACTCGCTGACCGCCTGAAATTTATGCTGCCTCAGATAGCGTTGTCCGATCAGTCGGGCTTTGTGATGGGGCGGTCCACTTCCCACAATCTTAGAGTGCTGTTTGGGCTCCTGCATTATTTGGACCCCAAGGTACAAGCCGCGGCCGCATTGCTTGACGCCACTAAGGCGTTCGACTCACTAGAGTGGAAATTCCTGCGGGCGTTATTCACTCGCATGGGTTTCAGCCCCTCCTTTGCCAGGCGTATTGGAATACTCTATAATCACCCGACGGCTAGGGTGCGGGTTAATGGTCAGACGTCTGCCCCGATCCCCATAACCAGAGGGACTCGGCAGGGCTGCCCCTTGTCGCCATTGCTGTTCGCTATTGCGACGGAGCCGCTGGCGGCTCGTTTGCGCCAACACCACACCCATCGCAGTATCGGCTTCACGTCGCGTGGCCTGCTGGTCTCTATGTATGCCGACGACATAACCATATACATGGTAAATCCATCGGAAAACTTCGACCCACTGATGCGTGAGGTGACAAGGTATAGCGGCCTCACGGGTATCGATATCAACTGGTCGAAGTCGGCGATGTTCCCGCTGACGGACGGTACGAGTCAGTGCCACACGGAATTCCCGATTGACTGGTTCACTGATGAGATTAAATACCTGGGCATACGGTTTAGCCGATCGGTACAGGACATATGGCTGGCAAATTTTGGGGTGGCCGTGGAATGGCTGGAGTGCAAAGTGAAGCGCTGGAAGGCGCTGCCGCTATCTCTGATGGGTCGCATAGCAATTGCTAAAATGGTGGTCGTTCCCAAGTTTCTTTACTTATTCGTAAACATCCCCGTGCCACTCACTAAGTCGTTCTTTCGCCGGCTCCGCTCCGCCTTGATTGAACTGGTCTGGGCGGGTAAGCAGCCCAGAGTGGCCTGGAACCTCCTCACACTTCCCTTCCGTCAGGGGGGACTTGCGGCCCCGGACATGGAGCTATATGCGTACTGTGCTCAGGCCCAATACCTGCACTACTGGCAGCACCCGATTCCTTACCAGCCGCACGTGGCTATCGAGATGGATGTTGCGGCCCCCTGCCCCCTTCGTGCAGCGGTATATCAGAGATACAGACGCTCCAGAGACGACATTGACACTGTTGAAATGGTACGCTGGGCCTGGTCAAGCATTGCCAAACGTGCAGGCGTTGATGACTTATATGCGCCAAGTATGCCCCTCGCGGATAATCCACTATTGGGGCCATTGACGGACGCGGCGGTGGTGCGGCGGGCGCAGGCCTGCGGCCTGAAGGTGGCGGGAGACTTGTACCCGGACGATACCTTCCTTACAGTGCGGGACATGGCGGCAGCGCTGGAACCGACGGCCTCGGAGCTTCTTCTCTACTATCAACTGCGGTCTGCCTGCAAGGGCAGGTACCCCATGTTTCCAGAGGCTCCGCCGACGATTGCGGCCTTGGAGGCCGTACTTTCGAACTCCTCCGCGCGCAAACTGATCACGCGGATCTATAGAGCTACTCAAAACACGGCTCCGGTTGTGCACACTGACTCTAGATCCGCGTGGGAACATGAAGCGGGTATATCCATTACCGAGAAGCAGTGGGAGTACTGTTGTTCCCAACTTGAAAACCTATCCCCTAATTATAGGCTGCGGTTGGTACATTTCAACTATCTGCACCGGACTTACCGTACGCCCATTCAATTGTGTAGGATGGGTCTGCGGGCTGATGCGCACTGTTGGAGATGCGGTGAGAAGGATGCCGCGTTCTATCACCTTGTATGGGTGTGCGGCCCCATACGTGACTTCTGGATTGCAGTCTTCAATACCGTGGGGCAGATCGTGGGGATGGAACTGGAGCCGGACCCACTCGTGGCCCTCCTGGGATTCGTTAGAAATGTGCCTAAGGCCTCACGTAGGCTTGTAGCCATTTTATTATTACTTGCTAAGCGTCAGGTGGCGCTACACTGGAAGAAGGCGATGCCGCCAAACGTGAAGGCCTGGATAAGATCGGCGGTGTACTGTAGGGAGCAGCTGACCTCATACTGGGACCAGCTGCCGCAGCGCTCGCGGCCTGTAGATATCTGGCAGCCACTGGTGGATTGGTTGGCTAGTACGACAGCGTTGGAAGATGACCAAGCGGGCTGATCGTGGCTTAAATGACGTGGCGAGGTTGGAGTTCGACTGTGGTGTGCTATAAGTGGTGATCCGCCTGGCATAAGTGATCTGGGATGTGGGGTTCGTTCTCTGAGGGGGTTTGTCTGTCGTTTGCTTTGTCTGGGCGGGCTGTGGGCGCAGCGTGACGATGATTATGTCATTTCGATCATTTACTGTTTGCTTCCCTCCGACTCGGGCTCTCTATTAGTTTTGTTTTGTTTGTTCCATTGTAAAATGCTATATCGCTGTTTGAAAGTACGACCTCAAATGCTTGGGCGGAGTTCCGCCTTGTATACTAGCTGCCTGCCTCCGGGTTGTTGGCTGAATAGCGGTGTACTCTTCGATGGAACAATAAAGGTTTTGGAAAACAAAAAAAAAAAAAAAAAAAAAAAAAACAATAACATAGCGTGTACTTGTTAGCACACCTTAATCTATTGGGGCATCAAGGCTTGACTAGCAGGTTGTATTGTTGTCCAGCTCACTGCTGCTCAATGTATCTGCCTCAAAAGAATGAAAATATGAACGGTCCTGCTGGAAGTTAAGCCTGTAACCATGAGGTCACAGAATCCTGGATAAAATACATTAGTCTACTAAGCTACCAGACCCAGCAGTCAGGGCTGATGTTAGAATGGCACAGTTGGCGATGTCGAGGGATGATAATAGCCGGCTCTGGCACCTTAGTGGCCTAATGCGTACACTGTAGTGGCCTGTGTTTGATCTCATGGTCACAGGTTCAAATCTCTGCAGGTCCACTCAGCCTTTCATTCTCCTGAGGTCTATAAAATTAGTGCTATTAATTTGGGTAACAATAAACATCTGTTATTCAGCGCCAAGATACCCTTCTGGAGGAATATCTGCTTTACAAACACATGTTATTAATTGTAAAAAGAACAATTGATGGACAGAATGTTGAACAATGTCAACCATTCACCCCAGTAACAGAGGACTGCGCCTGAATTCATCATTTGTTGCTCCCTACGACATTCCAGTTTAAACCCAGCCATATGCAAAATCAGTCGAGACCATGCTAGGTCATAACTGGACCGGAAACGAGCATTCTTGGGCCAGTTTGGGGGCTTCAACCCTCCTCAGCCAGGCTAGCTTGAATCTAATGCCATGAAGAGCACAGGACCCAGGTCTGGGCATACCCGTCCAAATCGGGGTGACAATTGCAAAAAGAACAATTTATGGACAGAATGCTGAACAAAGTCAACTATTCACCCCAGTACAGAGATCTGGGCCTAAATCCATTGTTTATTTTCCTCCCTATGTCATTCCAGTTTAAACCCAGCCATGTGCAAATCAGGCTTGACCCTGCTCCTCATGGGAATAGTCCAGCCTGAACTGCCAGGCCAAGTCCTCCCTGGACCAGAAATAAGCATCCTGGGACCGGTTTTGGGGTTTCACCCCTCATCAGCCAGGCTGGCTTGACTCCAGTGGCATGGAGAGCACGGGACCCACGTCTAGGCATACCTGTCCCACTGGGGATGACAATTGCAAAAAGAACAATTGATGGGCAGAATGTTGAACAAAGTCAAACATTCCAGTACAGAGATCTGGGCCTAACTCCATCTTTTTTTTTGCCCCCCATGCCATTCCAGTTTAAACACAGCCCTATGCAAATCAAAGTTGACCTTACTCCCCATTGGCACAGTCAAGCCCGAACTGGCAGGCCAGGCCCTCCCTGGAACAGAAATAAGCATCCTGGGACCAGTTTCGGGGTTTCACCCCTCCCTCATCAGCCAGGCTAACTTGTCTTCAGGGAGGACCCAGCTTGGCAGTTCAGGCTGGACAGTTTCAATGAGGAGCCCAGATCTCTTGACTGGGGTGAATGTTTGATTCATTCAGCATTCCGTCCATCATTTGTTGCCACAGCACGCATGGTATTATTGTAAGCAGAATTTTGTGCATTGACAAGCGGGTGTAAGCAAGTCAAACTGCACCTCTTTGTTTGCGGGTTTTATTTTATATTATGTTATATTGATTTGTACAGCGCACTAATCACCCAAGAGGATATCCAGGCACTTGGGCAGGTGTGCAGGTTTGTGGATTCCAAGGTGCTTATATGAAGAGTCCGATCTTCAGCTTATTGCAGAACTCAAGTGAGGAGGAGGCTCTAGTGTTGAGGAAGGTTGTTCCATGTCTTGTTTGTCTTTTATGTTATATTGATTTGTATAGTGCACTATTCACCCAAGAGGGTATCCAGGCATTTGGGCAGGTGTTGAGGTTTGTGGTCCCCCAGGCGCTTATATGTTGAGCCAGGTCTTCTGCTTATTGCGGAACTCAAGTGAGGCAGAGGCTCTGATGTGTTTACGGAGGTTGTTCCATGTCTTGGTTGTGATGTAGGAGAATGAGCTACCTCCAGTTTGGCTTTTGCGCATGCATGAATTGTGTGAGAGTGAGGCACAGCGTAAGTGTCTGGTGGGTTGGTGAAAGTGTATGCAGCTGTTCAGGTATTCTGGTCCTGTGTTGTGTAGTGCTTTGTATGGGTGCATCCTCTGGGCAGCTTTAGTAATAGCACAAGTATAGTCCTATCTCATCATGACTGTCCTGCAACCCTGATTCTCTCAGCTGGGCTGTTTAGCTGAATACCTTCAGCGATACTCACTATGTGCAGCCAGCCAGCTGCCCAGGCCTTCCTTTCTCTCCACTCTACAGGCTGTAAGGGCTTTCACCACCTCTCTCGTCCACTCCTGCAGTAACCATTACTGGTGGCATGAACAGGACTGTGTTCATTTCACTTCACCATGGTGCCTATGAGACCAATGCAGATAGCAGTGTGTGTTAGTGGGTCTAGCAACCTGCTTGTAGATTCAGGTGTGAGTGAGTTCATCCACTGTCATACATCTGTTGGCAAGAATAGGTCTGATGTGTCCCACCACTCCTGCTGCTCCTGTAAACTGTCCTAAGTGCATGTGCATTTTTTACCTGTCTGTATCTTAGAGGTTCCCTAACAGGTCCTAATACCAGACTTGTCACTGCTTCTTCAGGATATAGTGTTGGTTGACTGCTGTCTTCATGTCTCAGTTGTCTTGGTATGACCTTAGCAGGAGTTGTCCAAGATTTGGATTAATCTCTTAATGGGATTGTTGAGCTGGATGAGGCACCCCTCCAGGAGCTGTATGTATTAGTATGATATTGCTAAAGCACAAACCTAGCCAAAATGCAGCAAAGCGCTGTACAGGGTCAGTGACACTCATAAAGCTAATGAGTGATGGGAGAGGTAGCTGGGTTGTGGACGATTAATGCATTGTGACTTCTTCTTTAAAGACGTAAGTGTTGAACTCTTTCCTCAATTGGAGCATCGTTAGGGGAGTGCTAATGGGGATTTTGTCCCAGATCCTGTGGGGATAGATGGAAAAGGCCTGCTGCCTTGTTCTTCTGTTTTTCACACTTCTTAGTCTGCAGTTTGATGGTGACTTGGCAGCGGGTGAGTTGAGAACCACCAGAGATGGTAAGCTTGTCTACAAGATAAACAAGGGTGCTGGTTGTGATGCTTTGTAAATGATGCAGATGATTTTATAGATGGTGCGGGACAGTAAGGGGAGCCAATGCAGTACAATTAGTTTGGGGTTGATGTGATCATATTTCTTCAGGTCCTGGATGAGACATTCTACAGTGTGTGGGGCGCCCTTAAGTGGTGTCAGTGTCATGTCTGAAAGGCCATGGAGCAGAGCATTTACCTTCAGATGGCAGAGTACAAGGGCTTAAACAGCAGTTCTGAAGTAGCTTTCTGTATGAAATGGCTTCTTTTTCTTTAGAAGAGAGGGTTGATGCCAGGCCGGCTCTGTGTTTTTTGGCATTGCTACCCAGGGTAAACCCATGTGACTCGGCATTCAGTAAAAGTTGGGCTTTGATAGTGCCAAAGTTCATGTCAGTGAGCCAAGTTTCTACTGTTTCTTGTTCCTGACAAATAACAGGAATTCTGTCTTCATTGGGTTGAGCTTCAGGTAGACTCTGGACATGCAGGTCTGGATGATGTGCAGGCAATTTGAGGCATTGGATATCCCAAGAAGAGAAGTCTTTCAAGTAGTGTTGTGTAGAACTGGCATATAGATGAATCTTGATGATTCTGTGAGTTGGTGGTCCCTAGGGGGGGAAGTGTAGCCTTAGAATTCCACCGCAATAGTATACAAGTTATTTAGTGTGATTGAGGTTTTCTGCACTCACAGTATGACTGCCATTCACAAACACATAGCATTTCCAATCAGGAGCACCTGGTCTTTTTGTAAATGTAAATAATGTGTCACATTGTCATGAACCATTTCTGCATTATATAAATAAATGCACTTATCGCATGACTAAATAGCTTGCAGAAACGCTTCTTTATGATACTATTGTCATGGAAGTCTAAGGATACACTTCCCCTATAGGGCCTCCTTTTTGATGATAATTGTCTGGCCCAGTTCAATGGGTTACCCCATTTTCTCTAATACTGTTATCTGTGAGTAAATCAGCAAACAGCTCCATGCAGAAGTTGAACATGATAGGAGACTAGGGTGAACTTTGCAGGTGATAAGAATATTTTTGGACCTGGAGGTACACATGTGAACTAATTCGGATCAGTTGAAAACTTAAGAAGTGAACCAGTTAAGGACATTGCCAGTAAATCCCATTTGAGACTCCAGAGTTTGTATGAGGGTGGGATAGTAGACTGTATCAAAGATAGTTGAGAGGTCCAGCAATATGAGGAGGTGGGAGTCTTCAACTGTCCTCAAGAAGGCATCATCCATGATATGCGAGGAGGCAGTCTACACCTGCTGCCTGATCTGAAGGCAGACTGGTAGTTGTGATTATTTCTGATGTGATCTTGTAGTGGAACATAGATTGATTTTTCAATTAACTTGTCAAAGAATGGTAGGTAAGTGACGGGCGGGTAGATGCCGAACTAGTCAGGGTCTAATGTAGAGTTTCATTAGGAATAGGTTTATTGGCCCTGTCCTGTGAGCTTCTGAGAATATGCCTTGGGTGAGGGAGGCTTTGACCACAGTGAGTAGGGGCATGAGAGCATACCCAGAGAGAGCTTTGATGAAGGACAAGGGTAAGACATTAACTTTAAAATAAGTGGCTGTGAGGGAGTTGAGTTTGACGGGAAGATCTGCAAGAGGCAGGGCTTTGAAGGCCAGCCATTGCGGGACTCTACAGAAAGGGGTGGGACTAAGAGATGAAGCAGGCTTGGTTTTCTTGATGTGATGCTGGATTATCTGTATTTTTGTCACTAAAGAAGGTATTTATGGCATTGCTCTTCACTGTGGAGTAAGGGAAAGGTGGGTCTGGTGGGGGATTGATGCAGTGCTTGAGTGTCTTGAAAAGTGTTCTGCTTGTGCTCCTGGCTTCATTGATGGTGCTGGTATATGTTACTTTGCTTTGGCTGATGTGATGAGCGGTATGCATGTCACATGGAGGGACTTCAGTATCATGAAGTCATCCAGCATTGTGATTTTCTTGCACTTTCTTTCCTGCGTTCAGATGGGTTGTTTATTGTAAGCAATGTCTTTAAAGTACCAGGGTGCTGAAGGCTTTGGCTTACACTTGCATGTTTTAATTGGGACGTGGACGTTCACATAGTTTTCCCAAAAAACCGTCATGCTTTCAGAGAATACACTTGGTCCCAACACATCCTTCCATTGAGAAACAAAGCACTGTTTGTGCAACGTAATCCTTAAAATTGTCATGCGTCATGTGTGGCTTGGGGCCAGATTCACTTCCTCAGTTTGCTTATAATGAGCTTATTATATAGATTGCACCGCTGTTGTCAATTTTGCCAGTGCCAGGCAGTGTTTTCACCAATCAACCTCGAAAATTCGCCCTGATTGATCAGCGAACAAACACATTGTGCACCAGCTAGCAGGACAAGTTAAATTTTTGTACCAATTTGCACTAACAGTGCAGATCTGTCCCAACAGCAGTACAAAATTAACCAATATAAGTGCATTCCATACAATCTGTGTGACAGTAGAATATAATTTGTAGACGTTATCTTTTTCATAACCGATATATTTCGAACATATTTTCGCATCTTACCATTGCCTATAGGAGGGAGTGTTTTCCATTTATCTTTGTACCATCCGGTAGCATCTCCTACATGAACCGATAAGGCGCAAGAACAGTTTATGGGCAAGTTAGGTTTTTTTTGTTGTGTTAGAATCCCAACAATAATACACAGACTGTTTACACGGCGTGCAAGTTGATGGAGGAGAAATAGATTACTGCGCAGAACGAAAGCCCGGGCTGGGAGCTTGCTGTGTTACCAGGTGGCGTGATCGAGTCTTTGTGCACGTACCGAGCCGCGTCCTAGTTGGCGGGTCAGAGGGAGGCTGATGGAGCGAAGCCCGTGCACCATTATTCCCAGTTATTACTGGTCCTTGCTTTAAATAGCGCTTCGTCAAACAGAGGTGCCAAGAAAGGCCGACCCGTCCGAGAAACGGGCAGATTGTTAGATTTTGTTTCTCCCTTGTCCTGCGGTGCCACCGACGGGGGAGTGACTGCTGCTGGAACCCCCTGTCCATGGGAGGAATCACTGCAGTCCGCAGTTTTTTTTAACCAGACGAATATTGACTATAACATTAAACTAATTTTGAGTGGACTTGGGCTCTGCCGCCGCTTCCGGACTAGCGGAGAGCAGGACCAGCTTTCGGCTGCGCTTCCCGTCCTTTGGCGCCAACGCGGTGAAACCAGCGCGGTAGCAACGAAGCCGCGGAGTTGAAACCAGTGGGGATTGACGGCTTGGGACGCCCACTGCGAGGAGGAAGGTTGGAGAGACCACGGGCGTTGAGCGCCCGTGGTGATTTGCTGCCCTGGTTCCGCGCTGCAAGTGAGTTGGGGGTTCCTGATTTGCTGCTGTTGGGCAGAGCGCTCTGATCGGAGGGTGGCGTGACTGCTCCTCTGCCCTCGCAGATGCCTGGTGTCCATGGGGCGCATTTCTCCTGCATTTTACCCTGATAACGACGCCCTCATCCACTCTGGTGGGACTCCAAGTCCCAGAGTGCAACGGCTGGCCCCAAATCGATCGCAGCTGAGTGGGACTTCCTGTTTTCTGGATCCGGAGCACGGAACGCTGGTAACCTGGACTAAAAACGCTTATGCTGGATTCCTCAATGTAGGTGGACATTCCGTTCTTGTCCTCCTGAGGTTAAGGAGGAATTGAGGTAGTGTTTGACTGAGAGGACTGAGAGGATTACCGCGAAGAGCCGAAGTAAACTTTGCCCTATAGACAGACACCTGTTCAGGCGCATTGTGTGTCTCTCTCAAAGGAGAGGGGAGGCCACAGATCGCTGAACGAATCCAGGGGACCCGCCCACAACATAAGTTGTTTGCTGGCGGGGGAAACAACGCCGGAGGAGTGACGGGGACCTACTTGCTGCCCTGCCGATGCTGTGAGCTGCTCCTGGGTGGGCCACGCTGATAGTCTCGCCGCTTTGCTGCATCCCGCGGCTAGAGACTACAGCTCCCAGAGAGCTTTGGGGGCACTTCCGGTCTCCTGTACCAGCGCGCCCGGAGGCGCTACATAAACAGCGACGCTACCTCCGTGTCACGGGACCGCGCGCGGGGCCGTGCCCGGGGCTAAGCCCGGGCATAGGGCGGGCCGTCTGTGGCCGTCCGTGGACGACGGTGGACGGGACGGGCCGCGAATCCTGGTTGAATCGGAACACATCTTCCACAGGTATCCACACTCTGATAACTCGAGGGTTAAACTCCGCATCTGGTAGTAATTGTGACAGTGACACTAAAACCCATTTTTGCCAGTGCAAGAGGTTAGTGAAATACTGTTAAAGACCCAGGGAGACTCAAGGAGTAAGGAGGATAACACTGTGCTTTCAGCAACTATGTCTACTAAACCCAAAACCAGGTCAACCAGAAGCAAATTAGTGACCCCAGCAAAATCCAAAAAGTCAGTGTCTGAGAATGTAATTGCCGCTCCACACAAGAGTACCCCCACTGCAATAGACCTAATGTTACAGAAGGTGGCGAGGGAGATAGAGAGAACGGAAAGACGCATATCTATGTCGCTAATCACTGTGCCACTTTCACCTACCCAGCCGGGGGCTGAGAACTCGAGTCTCCTAATGCATGGGGTCAGTCATGAGGAATCAGGTGACGAGGTTCCATGTGCCCAGCCAGTCAGGGAAGAGGACCCTTTGACAAACAGGGAAGGGACTGTAGCCCCGGCGACGAAAGGGAGGAAAGATGGGAGGAAAAACACAAAAACACGTCATCAGAAGCGCCCCGTTAGAAGCTCCAAACAGAGAACTATGGAGCACGAGCACTCCAGACAAGAAACGAATGCCTGTTTTGTCCCCCCAGGTTGGCTAAATGAGATAGTCTTAGACCTAAAAAACCATCTAGAGGCATTTATAGCCAATCAAATTAAACCACTGATTAGCAAACTGGACAAAATAACACATGAAGTCCAGAAACAGGCTAAAGTAAAGGACATACAAACCTCAAACCAGGGAGGTACGATCACATCAGATACGAATGCCCCATTGCAACGACCCCGGCAGATAAATAATTGCGTAAGCACTGCCAAGTGTAGCATCGTACAGGTACTCACTGAGCCAAACACAGCAGAAGAGAGGGGCACTGAGGGAATAGGGAAACACCAAGTGAATGGGGGAAGTGAGCTACCACCAAGACAGGAATTAGTTACGCCCTTACCTATAGGACACTCTGGTACATTTAAACATGATTCCAAAGATCACGAGAGACACCAAGCTCACCTCCCATTAGTCAACCTCCCCCCGGAAGCAAGCTCTTTTGTAGTTATATTTACAGGGGTCCCTGAAAATAGAATAGGACAGAGAGAATCACAACTGGAATTGAAGGGTAAAATTGCTAATTGGCTAAATTTTCACAGACCCCTACAACCAGGCCAAGAGGGAGAAATCCAACACGTGAGAAGGGTTTACTGGGTAGGCTCTAGAAGGAAAGACAGGGAGGGTAACTGCGTCATCGCACATTTTAAAAACCCAAATTTGGTGGAGTACATATTAGAGAACTGCAATAGGAATGCCACAAGCACAATTAGGACCATGCCGGTAGCCTACTCCTATCCCAGAAAATTGGGGGCTTATCCACAAAATCCAAAACAGGGGAATAGAGACAGACATGGGGACGAGTATTGGGCAAGGCAAAATGATACCAGTACACAGCACTACCCACATCAACTAGGCCCTCAGTGGACAAATCGATATACCCCCTTGTACTCACTCGATGGAACAGAATGACTAGGGTCTCCAGGAAGGCCTAGCATAGCTACTGATAATGGAGGGAGCAGTATAGTGATAGGATCTATGGAACGTATGAACCCAGAAATGAAGCAAGTACCAGATGCCCCGACGCTTAACGCTATAAAAGCGGGGTCAGGGAATTGTATAAGTCCAGCACAACAGGGCCAAGTCGGAAGTAGTATCCAGGAGACCAAGACAAAAATCCTATCTTGGAACATTGCAGGGCTAGCTGGTAAATTTGAAGATCAGGAATGGAGGAAGGATTTGCAGGGTTATAATATATTAGTTTTCCAAGAGACCTGGGCAGTTGATCCGGCAAGGTATCAAATAGAGGGCTATAAGTGCTTTGGGGTCCCCGCACAAGAAAGTAGATCAGGAAGAGCGAGAGGTGGGTTATCTATCTATGTCGATTTAACCCTGGAAGGGAAGTGGACAATTCCACACTGGACATCACATACTCTCCAGGTACTCAAGCACCAGGGTAGAAGGCACAAATCACAATTCTTTAACCTCTATAATCCTGGGCCCACACAAGGGGAAAATCCAGTATTAAGGGAATTAGATAGCAAACTGAGGGAACAGGTAGAACAGACAAATAAGGGGGGAAATCCAATCATCTTTTTGCTAGGGGACTTTAATTGTCACCTTTGCCCTCACCTCGCCACTTTATGCTGCGGACAGCTGTCCCAGTCTTTTTCTAAAGGCCCGCATTTTGAGCATACGCAGGAGGGCACACTATTATCCTCAATGTTGGCTACCTCCTCACTGGCGCACACGATGGACATGATACCTCGGGTGGGGGAGGACTCATATATCCCCACATTTAAAGGCAGAGGTTGTTCCTCCACAATTGATTATATAATTTTATCAACCTTCGGTTTATCTAAAGTCACTAAGGTAAAAACAAAATGGAGTCCCTTTAGTGATCATAACCCTTTAACTATAGAACTGACACACGTGGACCGTAGGAACAACACGAATGAAAGGGAGGGGAGGTTGCAGCCTGAAGCTCGAGGAAGGCGCCTGAAGTGGATGAAAATAAACCCACAGGACTTTTATAAAACTCTAATTTTGAAAGGGGGGAAATACGTAGAGGATTGCTTAGACCTCCAAATAGAAGGTTCAGATCTAGTGTCCTCCTTTGAATCACTAACAAAATTAGCAGACACACTTTTAGAAACAAAAGGCCCCAGCAAGATATCAACTAACCCACGGTGGTTTGACTCCAACTGCTCGAAAGCTTTAAGGAATTTGAAACAAGCACTAAAAAGCAAACCAAGGGACACGGCAATAGTGGCCAAACTGAGGCAAACCTACAAGGCCAAAATTAAGGAGAGAAAATCAGTAGTACAGGCAGAGGTATGGGCAGATTTGAGAGAGGCAGGAGAAAACCGGGACTATTGTGAATTCTGGAAAATAGTAAATAGCTCTTGTTTTCAAGATAGCTCCGCCCCAACTATTAGCACTAACATTCTCCCAGAACAATGGGTTAGTCACTTCGAGGGACTGTACAATAATGCGAAGGGAGTATTGCAAGAGGGTAGGTGGGAAGGGGATAGGAGTGTAGATTTAACTTTCTCCCTGGAAGAGCTCAAATTAGCAATTCAAGGGCTCACCCCCAACAAAGCACCGGGACCAGATGGGACACCTCCAGACCTGTATAGAAGCAATATAGACCTGTGGGCCCCTATTTTAACAAGGGTCCTAAATGCGGCGATTAGGTCTGGTCTACCACGCTCCTGGTCCACCGCCCTAATAGTACCTATCTTCAAGAAAGGGAGCCGAGAAGACCCGAAATGCTACAGGCCGATTTCTCTAATCGACGTCTCAGCGAAAAATCTGGGACGGGTGATATTGCACAGGCTAACAAACTGGACAGAGGAACATTGCACTTTAGTTGACACCCAGTATGGTTTCAGAGGGGGGAGGTCAACAAGCGACCAGTGCCTGAATCTGTATTTGTTAACAGCTAAATACACCAAAGCCTCCACTGGAACCGTTTTCATGGGGTCCATGGATTTGGCAGCTGCTATTGACAATGTCAATAGAACTAAACTCTGGGCCATGATGTTTAACCTGGGTATGGAGGCGGAGTTGATTAACATTCTAAAGGAACTCCATTGGAATACTACGGCTAAAGTATGTTTCACCTCGGATGGGGGCTGCACGGATGCTTTCCCCTGCACAGGAGGAGTAAGACAAGGATGCATCCTTGCTCCTTTTCTTTTCTCGCTATACATAAATGGCCTGGAACGACACCTCATCTCTCTAGCCGCAGATTGTCCAAGAGTAGGATCACGACAAATACCTGTCCTTTTGTACGCAGACGACGCGGTCCTGCTGGCCCGCACACCAAGGAGTCTACAAATCTTGGTGAATGGGTTTGTTGAATTCATGGCTGACCTAGATCTGGCAGTGAACTTGAAAAAATCATTTGTCTTGGTAGCAGGGAAAAAACCAGCTAAGAAACCACTGTTCAAGATAGGGCCACATGTCCTGGAAACGGTAAATACTTTCCCTTACCTGGGCCTGCTCCTGGACTCTAACATGTACTTTAAGCCTTTGGTAGACGAACATTGTTCAAAACTTACATCATCCAATGGGGCAATTTTAAGCTTTGCACACAGACTGGGTCGGTGGAGCCCGGAACAGATCATGACACTCTATGGGTCCATCACTAAGTCAAAGGCCCTATACGGGGCAGAGGTGTGGGGATTTACGGATGTGACTAAATTGCAAATCGAAGAAGACAAGTTCCTCCGCCGAATTCTCAGAATCCCAAAATCCACCCCTGCGGACATTGCTCATCTTGAACTGGGGATGGGCTATATCTCTGACGAGGTAAATATCAGACCAATTACTATGTGGACAAGAGTATGGACCAACCCAGAGGCGGAATTAACCAGGGAAATTGTTAAAGACTGTTTGCTAAGGGAAAACGCACTTGAAATTCCATGGTTGAAATATGTTAAAAATACCTTGAAAAGTATTCATCAGACACATTTGTTCTTGGATCATACGCAGATTACAACCATGTCTAAACTTATAGTAAAGAAACTGTTACTGGAAAACTTTGCAAGTGCTAGACTCAAAGTGGGACAACTTAAGAGAACAGTAACTGCACATGGCTTGGTAGCAAACAGGGCAGGCATGGAACCATATTTGTTTTTAATGCACAACCAACAGGACAGATTTTTAATGTGCCGTTTTAGGCTCAATCTTTTACCTAACATTTTAGCTTACCCCGCGGGGTTCCCCACAACGATTGAGCAGAAGGGTGCCTGCGGCTGCGACAATAAGTCTCCGCAGGACACCCTTCATTTTGTACTTTTATGTCCATTTTATCAATTTCCAAGGCGCCGCTTCCTGGTCCAAATACTGAAAAACCAGAAAATACGCCAAGCAAAAGCAGCCCTGTTGTTTTTACAAAAAGCAAATGATATGTATACTCTCTATGATATCTCAAATTTCCTAAAAGTTACTGTTAGACTTAGGAATACAAGGAACTAATATAATCGTATTTACATGTCCTTTCTGCCCCTGACCCACAAATCATGTCCCGAGTATATGTTTTTAATCCTTCTCTTTTTAAATTGTTGAAGTTCAGGAATGAAATGTGATAAATTGTATTTTTATGATGATTTTTAATTATCGAAATAAAAACGAACTGAACTGAACTGTTTACAAAAATAACAGTGGTTCATTGGTTGCTTTCTAGCTTATATCAATGTTTCAAGAACGCGTGGCATTCCCAAAGGAATACATCGTCTGTGCACTGGGTGTAGCCAAACACACCTTTTAGTTGTCTTAGTAACTGGTAGCAGAGAGACTCTGTCTCCAAGGGCCAAGATAGCTACTTCCAATGAAAGGCTGGAGAGAACAAGTGTTGCTTTTTTCTCAGATACAATATGGCTGCAGTATAATGGCAAGAGACCGTGCGCCTCGTTCACTTCACCGGCCTCGTGGCGCTGTTTACAGGTCGCGCCCCACAACACATTGGTCTCTGTGCAGACTGCCTCTGATTTCGCAGGGTGTCTTCAGGGCGGCCATGGTGCCAAAGAAAGGTTGTCAGACATTCTGGTGGCTCCACCGTTCGCCCTACCATTGATTTTTTTTTTAAACTTCAGAAATGTCCTTGTGAATGTCTCATTAACTCTGGCTGTTTATCCACTTCATAATGCTCTCCAAATGGGCATTTAATACAAACATTGGTGACTCATGTTCTTGCAAACGAGTACCATTTCCTCAGTAATTATGAGCGAATTATTGTGGAATGTCTACAGCCATAATAACAAAGCTTTTCCCAAAAGGCAAAGCCAGCTTTGTGCAGATTGTGAAATCAATGTATGGGTCAATGGAGGACTAGAACCTTATACAGAATTGAGATGAACTGGGTTTTCTAAAGAAATAATTTAAATGGTTTGCACGTTTAAAGGGGGGCTGGGCCGTAGCAGTATCTGCATTTCGTAGTGCTGGAGTTTCCATTGTGCTGCGCCTAAGTGCACTGTCGGGCACATTAAGGCACTTCACCATAAGAGAGTGCTTGGTGAGTATTTGCCTGACATAATACTGTGCTGTTCATGGTTCCCACCGCTGTATATCTAATGCAGCATCCTTTTAAGAATGAGCACTTGGCAAAGATCAGCAATTTGACAATGCATGCCAGAATTATGAGATCTGTAGAAACACTGCAGATGTCTTTACTTTCACTAGAGATTTCGGCTGCTGAAAGCAGCCAAAATCACAGTATGGGAGGTGGAAACGGAGGTACTGCTGGGCGATAAGTGCTTAATTTGTCAAAATAAATACATTCGTGCCAGGGCTCTCCTCAGGAGGCCACTGCAGCTTGCACCACACATTGCCCCTGCCATATATGCCAGTGGCAGAACTAACACAACTAGTAACCATCACACTCTTTCAAGAGCGACAATTCAGACTATTTCAGGCCCTCAAAGCTATAAGAATTGCTTGGGCAGCAGGTAATAGTAATTTTAATGTATATTGAATTAATAGGGAATTAACCAAAGGGGACATCACACTGCACATTTTCCACTCATCTTGTCACTCTAGCACAACAAATGATAGAAATGTGCCTCCTTCGATGATATATTTAATGTAGATCTATTTCATGGTCAGACATTGATAAAATTGCAAAAATAGTCTAGGGTTAAAGTTGTAAGATCGGCGAATTACAAGCCCTCCTCTACCACCCGATAAAAATTGATACCTTGTACATGGACCCATTGGAAAGAGGACAGCTGGGTATGTTGGTAATCTTAACTGGAGAATTAATATAATTATTAGTGGTAAGCCGGGCAGCCTTCCTGGTCTCTTTCGTTTAATATCCATATTGAGGATCACCGACTAAGTTTCCTTGGGATTTAAGGAATGAAGATGATCCCTACTGAACCTCTCTTAGGGAGACCGCTGACTGTCCCAACTCTAACTCTAATATTCTAAAGAAAAGGAAACCGGATTTTCCAGGGCTGGCAAATGTTATTATATCAGTACATATCAAAAACCATAGAGAGGGGCAGTGGGCCAGCTTGTTCTAGTCATTGCTTTTGCAAGTTTCATTCACATTTAGAATCAGCTTACACAACAGCCTGAGGGTTCTGGAGCTTTTAGAATGGTATTCAGAGGTCTGTCACTTCATTGTAGCAATCAGCAAGACAAAAATGCCTGCCTCCAAGATCCCAGGTGATGGGTGGATGGTTGTGGCAGTGGCGAAACCAGGTAGGGCTGCATCCTCCTCAGATTGGTGTGGATGGCCCACCGCCCAGGTCTTACACACCATGGGGAGCAGAACACCTTGCAACTGCTGCCACCTCAGTCGTGCATAGAGCTCTGAAGTGTGGCAGATACTAAGACTGCAAGGCTGTCAGAACAGCTGACTGTTGCTTTCACAACCACCAAACTCCCAGATGTGGCACCATAGGGCTCGGTGTCTGGTTGCCATGCCCTCTTTACTTCAGCTGCAGTGGGGTGATTCCTGTGAAGTGACTGCAGACCTGCTGGCAGCTGGCGTGCAGACTCCTCCATACACCAGAACCTTGGACTGGCACCTGCCATGGATGAGTGCACAGCAATGAACTTGTGCACAACTGGGAAATGACAAGCCGCTGACCTGACACCATACCAAATAAGAGGATTTGGAAGAGTGAGACATTTGCAGCGATCTGACAACAGGTTACATACAATATGTATGCAGTACGAGCTGAGGCTCTTGCTCCTTTTCATGGTGCTCAAGTGTAGATAATAACAAGGACGCTGGTTTTAGGAGAAACAATGAAGAACACGTGGATATGCAGGCCAGATTTCTGAGTAATGATGCTAATTTGTGCATGCACACAAGGCCTCTGATCATTTTTGCAAATATTGAGGTTCAGCGATAATTTTGAGTGATCTGTGTTGTATGGAGGATTACAGAGCGATGGTACAAATCTGAGCATACTCTAAGGATTACTGAACGATATGGCAATTCCAAACATGATTGAAGTATTAATCAGTGATGTGCAGATGTGGCCATACATCTGTCCTGAGCCGTCACTCAAGATTTCTCAGTGCAAATGAGCACTGTATTGCAATGGGTTCTGCCCATCAAATCGGCCCAGATTTGTTGCTTTTTGATCACCTTGCTTTTGACATTTTTACTATGGGTGAGCCTCACAATGGGTGATTTTCCTACGATAAACACATGGTATATGGACTACACATTTTCACCAGCAGTGTCCACCTTTTAAGGTAAGGTCGCTGCGATATAGCAAGGGTAAGGGTCACTTGGCTGGATACATGTGAGTACATGTGCAAAGGCATGTGCACACATGTGAAGGCTGCATGTATGAGGCTCCTGGGGTGTGCTGCCCACTAACAATGCACAGGTAGCCTGGTGCAGAAGGGACTCTGCAGAATTGGCTGTTGACCTGAGGTAGGTCTCATAATATTAGTGTACACTGATAGGGAAATTCTGTGTGGTTTACTGTCTCATCTGTAGTGACACTCCATTATACACCTATGATGAAGACTGCTTTAGAGTGCAGTTTTGCTTCCCTTTAGCCCACAGAAACCAGTGGCATATCAAAATGGGATGGAACCAGTATGCCAAACCCAAATCTGAGAGTTCCAGGAAGATATCTGTACAGCTAATAGGTAATCCGGGATTGTCTGGCTCAGATCAGGATCAAAACGCAGGCCTTTTGTCACAGTGATGTGCCAAGTTAATTACATTTCTCTTCAGCAGCAAGAACAAAGGCCTCCCCCAACAAAGTGAGCAATTAACAGTGCTTCACTCAGCTCTTGAGGAGGAAAGGGGTGGGTATGAAGGATCTCTACATCAAACAATTAGATGTCACACTGTACTAGCGACGGGCCAGCCCAAGTGCACTGAGCATAGAAGGGAGCCTAGACCTCTGGATCCAACTTAGATGGGGGTTCCTCTTTGAAGATTTGGTGGTAAAGGCCCTGGCAGTGATGTCAGCAAGGGGCAGAGCTGAGGACGTGAGGGGAGATGTGACATGGGACTCCTGGGTGACACCATTTTGAGTTGTCCAAGCATGCTGTGCAGTAGGTTTGGGACAAGGGTTGAGAAGTGATGGATAGGCCAGAGGTGCCTGGCATCTAGAACTTTCCACCCCAACTTAAAAGGTCTTGCACAAGGTGGAGAGCTCTCTTGTGGTTATGCTTTTCGCTGGACACTGGGACTGAAGGTGGCAACCATGGACAACTGGCAGGAGATACCCCCTATATCCATCTGGATTAAGGGCTCTGCCCAAGGTCAAGCGTAATGGCCCCACAGGATCCAAGATAGAGGAGGATCAAGAATTTGACCTATGATCTCCCAGCGTGGCCACGGAGCGAGTGGAGTTCTGCCACTGAAAAAGTTCATACCTTCTGGGTGGGCCCGGGGCTGGCGCAAGGAGCAGTTTCTTTTTCTAAACCTTCGGAGGAGGCATGCATGAGGCCCCCTCCCCAGATCTTAGGAGGCCTGGGGACCTCAAACCCCAGGCAGTGTCATAAATTGAGGAGTGCAGGACAACAATTCCAGGCCCCCGATGGCACCAAAGAATGGGGAGGATCATTGCACTCCCCCGGGAGAAAGAGAGCGAGGTGGGGCGGGGGAACTGGGGAGTGTCACTGCACTACCTCCCCTCCAATCAGTGGTGTACTTTCCTTGTTCCCTGTGCCTGTGTGTCTGGGGGAAGCAGGCAGCCACCACATCTCAAGTGCCCTGCCAGCAGGAGCAGGCAGGGGAGAAGAGAGTTGTTGGCAATGGCAGCAGTGGGAGAGAGAGGCTGCAGCACCGAAGCCGATGGGGCAGCCAGGGCTGGTCTCCCTGGGCTGCCCCCAACACTTGGAGGTGCGGCGGAGTGCCCGGAGGGGTTGAGGCACCCTGAATAAATAAAAAGGAAAAGGACACGCCATGTGGTGCAACAAAGGAGCTGCCGCTACAATATTCATGTGGCACATTGACCTAATGTAAACGGACACCCCAAGTTATAGTTAGGAGTTATATTGGGCATGAATGAGGGTGTACTGTGAAACTGGGGTTCATGACCCACCAGGGTTCAAATGTAATGTTGCCAAAGGTAATTCCACCAGCCTTATGTATATTTGTAAAATACTGTGTAGTATTGATTGGTGTGCATGAAATAAATGTACTTTTACTTTTCTAAAGAAAAAGCACACACTGGCCAATCATTTATTGAACGTTATTATTGCGTAACAGCGAATGGTGATTACTAGCCCACACGAGCTCCCTTAAGTAGGCCTTGCACTGCTCTGCTTCACTACCTTGAGAGAGTCAAGCGATACAATGAGGTGTCTGGTTCCCATTGGAGGGTGAAAGTGGAACCATTACTTGTTTTCTCACAGGCGCTCATTCAGGAATAATGAGTAATAGTGGAAATCTGAGCACATGCTAAAGATGATTCAGTGATGCAGTAAGTATCACTGAGAGTTGAGCAGACCTAAACATGCAGTTATGTTTGAGGGAAGGTTCAAATTTGAACATGCACCAAGGATAATTAAGTAATGGAGTAAAACTAAGCATATATAATGATGACTATTATTGAAATATGATGGGAATTCATATTGCACTTGCATAAAGCTTGTGCTGGAATTATATTATTACCTCTTGCGAAAGTAAAGACAGTTTTGGCACAATGATGCACACTCTTTGTTTATATAATGTTATAACGGTTGAATTTCTTTCTATGTTGGAGGCATATGATGGGGTCCTGTCATGGTGTAATGCTTGAATTGGCATAATGAGGGTAATTCTTACCATTTTATTAGATCAATACTGCTCTCTGAGGTCTCAACATTTGAGATTGGTGTCATCTCTTTGCACTTATACAAACACTCGCCCTTCCATCTAGTCATACATCACTGCTTTCACTAGTTTACTCATCCATGCATCTGCTTGTCCATTAATTATTCATGCAGGCAACCAGTCACTTTTCCATTTATCCACCATTTACTCACTCAACCATTGAACTATTGACTTAAGCTATATGTAGGAAAAGTCCTAAACCTGGAAAAGGACAGATATGTTACAAAAACACATACTTCCTTTTAAAGGTATTTTATGTCTATCTCATGTCATTGGCTCAAGTCTTACAACACTGATCTGTAGCTCAAACATGCAGGGCCAGATGTACTGAACATTTAGGGTCATAAACTATCCAAATCGCTGTTTGAAACTGCAAAAAGATTTTTTGCCATTTTGCTACCGACATTTAAGGAGCGGGTGCATTTTTACTGACTCCTAAAAGTAGTTTGAGACTCTATACCAAATTGCTATTTGGAAGGGGCATGTAGTAGATGTCCCTTCCAAATAGTGATTTGATATGCGATGTATCACTGTGTTTGCGATTGAAATCAGGTCACAAAACATTAGAAAGTGACTGATTCCCAATTGGGGTGGTAGGACGTTCGCAAAAGGGAATGTAAAAAAAAACCAATAAGGTTTGTTGTGGTGTAGGCATTTGTCCAGGTGCCCACAGACATCTCTAAAACAAACTTTTTTTGTTTTTTTTTTTTAAAGAAAAAAAAGTAAATTTTTGTTTAAAAGAAGCACTGCTTCATTGGAGGGCAAAAAGGCTTAATTTAAAAAGAAAGTTTACTAAAAAGCAATCACAGACATGGTGGTCTGCTGACCCTAGCAGGACACCACCCCAGTGATGTCCACCAATTGGTGTGAGTCGCAATTGATGACCTACCTCATTAATAGGTATGAGGCAGTTCTGATTGCCACCCTCTCTATAATATTCTTTGCTGGTCATAAAGATACTGGTTGCAGACATCAGGCCAATTATTTCTATTATTATCTGTTTCTTGATAGACGCACAAGCAACAAGTTTGGGGATTTAGGGCAGTTTGATCTGTAGTGTTTACTATACCAAGAGTAATCCAGCTTTCAAATATGTACAATAACCCCTGGTTAATTAATGTGCAATTTTCACTATGCTATTTTTACATTTTTATTTTATTTACAGAACTTCCCTAAAAATCTAGAAAGCCAGCCATCATGATATAGCTATTGCAACCATTATTTATTATGGACCCATACAAATAACACACATACACCCTCTGGGAGTTGGAGTCCTACAAGAAAACTATCTAGTAAGGACATTTTTTCTAGCCCAAAGCAAAAATGTGAGTAAGTGAAGCTTTGGCTAAAACGTTTAAATTGCTCTTACCGGATGTTTTATGTTGCCTCAGCAACCTGTCTGCTTTGATCCTGCAGCGACGGTGACCATGCCTAATCAATAAAGTGCACTTCCAGCATTCAAGGGCTGGTGGGAGGTCACAGTAGCGCAAAAACCTGCTGAATAAAAGCCATCAAATACTTGAATAAAAATAATTAAAGAAAATGTACAGGACCGACTCTGGTCAAATTTTCCTCCTTACTCCAGAGTCATAAAAGCGTGTGTCTCGTGAACATACCATGGGGTATCAAGCTCCCAAGATTTCGTTTGTCTCCGTTACTACTTCATGTAAGTAGGAAATCTATAGGTGCTTAACCACAAAATAAAGTTGACATCATTTGGCTGGACCCGAAGAATGCCCAATTGAAGCAATTGTTAATCTATAATCTAAATATCTGCCTAGAAAGAAGTCAAAGTTTGGATCTCTGTTGTCTTCTTTAGTATTGCATGCCCGGAACATCTAATGTCATTGACAATTCCATCAAAAATCAGTTTACGTGGACCAGAGAGCAAAAACTCTTACATTGAGGAGAACAGTTTCAAAGTGTCAGATCAGGGGATTTTTGGCTAATGCTGGAAGTTGGGAGTAACTTGATTTGCTAGAGGTTAAAAACTTAATTCTTAATCTTGATGAGAGCATTTTTTATCAGGCAAAAGTTTCAGGCATATTGATAATTTCGGGCACTGTATGTATGTAACCCGTGCTTTATCTGTTACTTTAAAGTCATATAAATGGAAAGACATGTTTTTTCCATTTGGAATATTCTCTTCAGCCCACTGATGTCATTTAATTGCATATTTCTCTGGTGGAAAGTTTTTAAGAGTTCTTTTCAATACATTACTCCCTATTTTTTCTGTTGAGGGTGTAGGCCTGGTTGTAGGGAGTCAAACAGACATACATGCTGCTTTTCTAGTGGACGGTTATAAAGACTGTGAATGGGGATTGAATCTTAGAATCGAGAAGAAATAACTTCATATGTAGCATTTTGGGATTTAATTTCCGTCTTCTTCCTTCCCCTAGTTTTGGAACTGCTTCATGATACCTAATTATCAGCAGACCCTTTCATGGGAGTGCCTTCATAGTGAATGTCTGACTGACTCTGTTTCCTAGCACACAAACCATTAAACATTCTACTGCTATATGTTCATCTAAAATAACCATCTGGCAAGCTGCAGTGTCTTTCCCTTGGAACACGTATGTTTATATTCTAATACAGATGTGATGGCATGAGAGCAATAGGAATCCATATGCCCTATAATTAGTGTTTTTAAGTCCGTTTATGGGAATACGGACTAGCTTACCAGAAAAGATTCACACAAATGATATTTATAATGCTCACTTAGTAAGACTGAAAGTATGACATATCCTTCTTGTTAGACATGGCATCACTGGTGTGGTTTCCCCTGTCTTTTTACTCCTACCTCCTGTATTTTTGACTGTATGCTGGACTAAGCTTTTGCTGGCATTTAAACTCTGGGCACCTTACCAGTGCTGATCATTGCTAAAGTGCAATTGCTCCCTGAGTAAATTGTGATTCTGATTGGTTATCCTTGAATGGCATATTTGATTTACGAGTAAGTCCCTAGTAAAGTGCACTGTGTCTGCCCAGGGCCAGTAAATCGAATGGTACTAGTGGGCTTGCAGCACTGGTTGTGCCACCCACAGGGGTAGCCCTGTAAACCTGTTTCAGACCTGCCTTCGCAGTGTCTGCAAATGAAGTTTTAAACTGCCGTGTTGACCTGGCAAGTGCACTCACTTGCCAGGCCCAAACCTTCCCTTTTTTTACATGAAAGGCACCCTTAAGGTAGGCCTAAGGTAGCACCATGGGCAGGGTGCAGTGTACTTGAAAGTAGGACATGTTCTGGTGTGTTTTACATGTCCTGATCGTGAAATACTGCCAATTTAATTTTTCGCTATTACAAGGACTTTCTTTCCCAGATGTTATCATTAGAGCTGCCTTGTAACATCTTTCAAGTGTAACTTTCAATTCAGAAGAGAGAGAGATTCTGAGTTTTGGTTCCCTGAACTCAGGATTTAAAACACATCTTTCTATGAAGGTGGTTTTAAAATGTGTGTTTGAAAATGGCACTTTTAGAAAGTGGACACTTTTGTTTGCTTTGTCATCCTGTTCCTCAGCCTGCCTGTGGAATGAACACCTGGTTTAGACTGACAGGCTGTTTGTGCATTCACTCTAGACAGTCACCCAAAAGGAGCTGATGTGTGCCCTGCATATCCTGATTGCCCATCACTATGCTGGTGGGTCTTCCAGAGCTAGAGTGGTGGAAGGAGTTGTTACAGACATGTGAATAGGGCTGTGTCTGTCCTCTCACTATGCTGTCACCATCCCCCCTGTAGTGTGTCGGTAGCCGAGACAGGGCAAAGGAGTATCTGTGCACTACAAGACTATCCTTTGAAATATGCCTACTTCAAAGGCCAAAACGGGTATAAGTATTGGACCTCTAACCCTATATTTTTAGAACACTTATGGATCAAGAGAAGACTCCGCCAAGAGGAAAAGCTGGAGACCTGTCTGGAGTAGTACTGCCTCTTTGCTATGGTTGCTTTGCTGTGTTGGCCTGCAGCTGCTGTCTTGGAGAGACTAAGGACTGGACTTTTGCTTTGGTATCCGGCTTGAGAAGATTCTGCAAGGGCTTGTGTGTGCTTGCCTCCTGTTAAGAAGTCTCAGGGCCATCAAAGACTTCACTTAAAGCCCTTAAACTCCTCTGCTGGGAGTTCTGACCTGCCAAGTGATGACAATTCCAGTTCTGGGCTCTTGGAGGTGGCTTCTGCTGCAATAAGAGCTGAAAATCCACACATCGCCCTTCAGTGCAAGCTTGCCGTACAGTTGAAAAGCCAACGCATCGCCGTGTTGAGGCAGAGAAGATTACAGCGCTTATCCGTGGCTAGAAGAATTGCCGCAGCCCAATTCCAGAACACCATGTCTCCGATGTCCGAGTATCCCACTCCAACTCCGATGCAGGCCCTGCTGTGCGGCTGAAGGAATGGACGCATCACCTGCTCGCATCTGGATGAATCGACACAGTACCTGCTTCACTGTCACCGCATCCACTCCAGCACGTCCAGATTTTCCATGCATAGCACCTCGGCGCCAAGTCGACATCGTGCAGGGCTTCAGTAAAGAACCGTAGAATCGATGCATCACCTCCTCTTTCAGTAAGGACTAGACGCATCACCTCCCCTGCAGCAGGAAACCGATGCATCACCTTCCTTGTGAGCAAGGAACCAGTTCCTCACCTTCCCTGTTTGTAAGCGACCGACACATCACTGTGCTTTCTGGCGCCTCACCTCACCTCCCCTGCGCCAGTGTTTGTCTTGTGATTTTGATGCATCCCAGGGACTTTGTACAAAAAGTGACACATCCATAGTTTTATATGGACTGAACTGTTTTAAACCTTTAAAAGTGGGATCTTGATTTATGTATGTTGGATTTTTGTCGTTTTGGTCTTGTTTGGTTAAGGTAAATATGGGTTCTTTTTCTAAACTGAAGTGGTGTTTTTACTGTGTTACTCTGAGAAAAGCCTGACTGCTCGTGCCAAGCTACCAAGGGGGTGAGCTGGGATTATCCTGACTAGAAGGAAGGGTAGTTACTTGGCAGGGTGCATACCACTGCCATCTAGAGACCCAATTTCTAACAATTCTGATAAGAGATTCACGCAAATCAATTAATAATGACAACATTTTTGTGCTTTGTTAAATACACGCTTGAATAGTATTTTAACTTTTTCTTTCATCACTTTATTGTACCTGGCATATGGTTATAATTGTTGCCTGGCAATACCATTGGGAATAAGTGTGCTAAATAAAGACTTCTAACATAACATTACATTCTGTATCAAGCCCCCTGAGGATAGCTTCACTTTAGAGTTCTTTACTTATTTCTGTAAGTTTCATACATATTTTCATAAGTGTTTTTCCTTTATCACATAATATTATTTATAATCCTCATCTGTGATGTAACTGTATTTGAAGTCTTTAACAAGAAATAAACACTGAGTCAAGTTTGAGAAGATATAACAGATAAGCAGACAGTTGAAGTACAACCTAGATAACAACAAGGGGGTGTTTTTTTACACACCTTCCTTTAAAAATGCATCAGGGGCTTTCACGAAAATGTTTTGGCTTTTTTTACAAATCCCCCTATTTGCTCTAAATAAATAACATACATGATTTTTTTCTGAAAAATATTCCTACAAAATGCATAACATTTAGATTTAAATAAGAAACATCTAGAGAAGATTATTTTAAGGAATGTGTGTAGAGAACAGCTGTTGCTGATATATATGTTGTGCTTCTGTTGACAACTCAACAATTCAATGGATTGTTTCCCTTTGATGGATTGGTCTTCACTGCTAGGAGAAGAAAACAAATGGAACAATACAGTTTGGTTAAAATTTTAGAAGTAATTTGGATAAATAAGAGTGCTTACATCAGAGGTTACTTTATTCTGAGGCAATGTATAACCATTTTAACAGGTTATATGGAGTGGAGGGAGTTTGGTAGTTTTATACTCATAGGGGCTGATTACCATGGCGGACAGATTGGCGATCCACCCGCCATCTTAAAGTTAATTACCCACTGTCATATTAAGATGGCGGTGGGTATCACGGCGGACGGAATGTCCGTCCACCGCTTTTCTGCTGGTCGGCAATCGTTACGATTGCCGGCGGGCGGAGCTGGGGCACAAATATGGTGGCGGTGCCTAGCAGACACTGCCATCCATATTTGGATGTAGAGCATTTGCAGGCCTTTATGGCAGGGCTGGCCGGGATTTGCTTTGGGGGCCCGTTGAGGGCCCCCAGGGGTTGGGGGGCTGCACTTGGGGGGTACCTATGTTACCCCCCTACATTGCCATGCACAAGGTGGCAGGCACCGCGCGGTGTCTGCCATGTTGTGCATGGCAATGCACAACATGGCATTTTAGCATTGTTTAGCAATGTTAAAATGCCAGATGCGGCCGCCGCTGTGGCGGTCGCATCATAATTGCGGGGGTGGGACCGCCGCTTGACAGGCGGGCGGTCCCGTTACCGCTAGGGTGCCCGCCCTCCATCCTAATGACCCCCATAGGGTTTTGCAACATATTGAAGAGCCTTTCACATTTGTCATACCATTTTGATTCTCACCCAGTGCTGCATCAAAATGTTTTTGTACAATGATATAGTTATGCTATAGGTTTATATATGCAGCAACTAAGTATTTCTGTAGCTCTTGCATATTTCTTCCTAGTTTTAATAACCAAATGATTTATTAACAGAATTGTGCCCATGTTAAGACTTTTCTTAATAGTAGCATTCATCTCCACCATTCAGGTTTCACTTTTCTTTCCAGTGCCCAACGAGCTGGACTATTTTCTTATACGCCCCCTTCAATCAAAGATGACTCACTTTAAGGCAATATGCGTAACAGAGTAACTTCCCTCTTCCTGATATTCAAATTCATTTATCTTTAGACTACCAAAAATATTATCCAAGTGGGAGGGCATACTGTTTAGTTAAAGACCACAGTGTAGTCAGAGGGTCCTGAGGCAATTCACCCCCTCAATAACTACTTGGGAGTGAAATTCAGAAAATTGTTTCCTAGATGGTGTTTTTTCATGGGACTATTTAGGTAGAAGTTTACAAGAAGCATACTTGATTTTTTGGGGGTAAAAAGTCTCCATTTGTACATTTTTTAAATAATTGTGGTGAATGCCTGTTTTGGGGGTAACAAAAAGGTACAAGTAAGTGTGTTAACAGATTTTAGTGACAACATAAATCATTGTTGGTGATCTCATACTATATTTAGGAATTGTAATGAGTTTTAAGAGTTGCTGTTTGGACATTTATTTTATAATTTTACCCACTTATTGTCAGTAGTTACAACTCCCTGAGTGAATGGAAATTATATAACCTATTTAAAATATATATGTGCTGTCTATAAACATCTGTCTGTAAACCTACCCCATACTGATAGCCACTACATTCAAAGATAATTAAAATATATTTCAAAACAATTAACATTGCAAATTAGAAGAGGGTGCTAATTTAAAGAGTAGCGAAAACTGCTGTAGACTATATAATTTATACAGCTTGGGAACACTGAGTATATAATACCAACACATAGAAAGGAATGTTTTGCGGGACTAATTTACTTGTAGCAACCAAGATAAGAAACATTTTCATGTTCATATTCTGTCTTTTATACGGGAACGAGTGGCTTAACATGGGCCTCCTTATCCCCCGCAGTGCGGGGTGGGGTCAAGTTCTGGGGGCCCCCTCAGCACAGTACTCTGGCCAGAGAGCTCCTGATTGAGTCCAGAGGGGGACCCTTGCTGGGGGGCCCCCTCAAGTTATATTACGCCAGTGATGGAACTGTGAATGATTCTAAAACTATCTTCTCCAGCAGCATGTCTTCTGGTGCAGGCCCATTCTGTGAGCCAGGTGAACATTCTAGTCCTTTTTTAGAGCTCTGTGATCTCCACGGGTAACTGTTATGGTAAGAGAGTGTAGCGATATATGGCTTGATGCTATGATGAGACTAGTCTCCTGTACTCTTAATCACACATAGAGTAATAGTAGTAATGTTATGCCCCTGTATGTTAACACTTAACCAGCCACTACTATTCCTAGGTAGATATCCACCGGCCAGGAGTAAATTAAAATGCAGCTTTTTCGATAGTGTACAGCTATCTGATTTACAATTCATTACTGATCATACTGTGTGGGTCTTTTTGGTTTCATTCCAGAAGCAATCTCAGAATACTTTTTGCGTCAATGTTATTTTTTTTCTGTGTTTTTGGTCCTTTGGGAAACAACTTTGTTTAGATACTTATCATTGAACATCGGATGTGCTGAAATAACTGCGATCGCAACAAATAATTTTCATTATTAAATTTTCTCTTGCATCCTGTATATTTTATTCTGCCTTGCCCGTTTTTTAAAGTTTTTTTTTTTTACATAAATGATTACAACTTACAAATAATTATTTTTCGATGGTTATTTGTGACGCGTAGACGTAGATAAACCATTGGATTGAGGTAGTGTTGTCAGAGTGATATGGCGCAGGGCTTCTATTATCCAAGTTTAAGAATTGGCTCTACTATTGACACTCTGTGCCTGTGTTAAAGTCAACAGAGATGGACTTCTCTTGTCAAACAGTTCTAGTTAGTCTAAGAGGGACAAGACTTGTATGTCCTTACCCCCTGCAGATAGAGTATTTATTTCTTTATAAACCCACTTGTGAGCTAATAACCTGATTAGGAACTCAAAGGTATCTCCTGCTACAGACTGTAGTAAAAGTCGTCATTCATTAAAAATAAAAAATGTGGGGGTTTGTTTGTAGGAGCCCTAAAAGATGACATTGCACAATGGAAATATGATTTTCATTCTTTTTCTGAAGCCAGTGTCTAGCCGTACAAGTTTTTTCGGGTGTCCTTTTGTACTGGGAATCCCCCTGTAAGGCAGAAATTCATTCTGACCTCCTCGTAAATAATTTTCTCCTCGATATAGTTAGCTGTGTAAAATAAGTGCTAAACTCGCTGTGGTATAAGAAGTTTTTGTCTTCTATTTTCCATTATTCTGCACTTGATACATTTGGTACTCGTTATAAATGAAATGTGGCATCATTGTGATAATTGCCATATATCATGAAGTGCCGCAGACCAGTAAAACTCAGCAAAAGGTCTGCTTGACAGTGATGAAATGTTTTGGCTGGCTTCCGCATGTTTCCAGACAGCACAGGTTTAGCGAGCCGGTACATTTTAAAACGTGGCTGCATTGCTTTGACAGTATTTCTTTGCTTCAAACTAAATTATCAGTTAATTGCCGCCACAGTCACTGCCAGGCTGACGTGACTACCTCTGGGAAATAGACAAATGTTTCCACTCTAAGGAAAGAAAGGAGATCTGCTTCTTCTGCCCATTATATGCAACAGGTAGGGTTGTGGTAATGCTAGAGTGACATTGATACAAACCCTTTTAGGGGTTTCCTGGGCCCCAACTGTGGGGGTTGAAGCCGTATACTTCTGATGTCCCAAGCCCAATCAACCTTGGATTCTGAGCAACTGGGCCAAGTACGCCTTCAGCACTGGACTCTCGCTAATACTGTGTCTCCAGCCGACCACGACTCCCGGGTGGAAGGGGGGTGTGGATACAGGAGAGAGAACGAACGCTCACAACTCAAAATGTCCACAGCAATAAACCATTGTTCAGCCAAATATGCTCACTTTTATAGGAAAAAGGGAGAAATACTATTTCTACTCCTAACAACCAAAAGGAAAAATGTGACATTCACAAACAACTACACAATCCCCCTGAGGTCTGGGCTCTAGTGTTACCTTGGAGATTCCCTAGCCTGCTTCCTCCTTGCTCTAGCGATGGGGGTTCTTCATCATTCCTTTTTGGCAACATCCAGGGTATGCCCTAATAGTAGTCCGAGTCTGAAGAACCCACACAGACTCTGTTCTAAAGTCAAAGGTTTTCCAGCGCTAATGTGCTATCGAGCCAGCAAGTTCACCCAGGCCGAATGGCCCTCATTCATTTTTACCTGCACCTGCAGGCTCGAAGGATCCAGAGTTTCTGAGCAGGAGCTGGATCACAGGTATCCAAAGCAATGTACACCTTTGTAGATCAGCTCAACGGGAGCCCCTATTGAAGGAGGGGTGGGTTGAATAAAATGTTCATGGAATAGAAGGCACCTCCACAAGTCAAAGCAGGATAAGAGGCCACAGGTACAATGTGTTAAGGTTGCATGTTAGTCAGACTGACTTGATCTCTAATGGGAGTGGAGTACAGGCAGAGCATGAAGATGGTTCCACAGCCGCCAATCATCTCCTCAGGAGAAAGTGGTGAGGATTTGTTCTAGAGAAAAATTTGAAGTTTTTACTTTTTCCTCTTAAAATTCATCCTTTTACAGATTTGCATTCACAATGTTCTGGTAAGAGGTGTAAATGGTTTAATCACTTGGTATTTTTCTCAGTCACTAAATCAGAGAATTTGTAGGATAGCACCATCCTTAGCACAACAGTTGCTGCTACATTCCAGCTCTATCTTTTATGTTTAGGCACAACAACCTTAAAACAGTGACTGGGTTTACAGGAGCTTTTCAGCGAATCTCTCCAAAAGACCTCATGGGATAGACTCATAGCTCTTTGGTGTCATGCTGGTTTAAAGGGCTAGGTGCACAGGTGCTAGGCGTGCTTCTTCAGGTCGTTTGGGAATTTGGTGATGCTGCAAGGTAATTCTAAAACTCTAGTGCTGGAGAGATGGTATTCCTGTTGATAGTGACCAAAGATTGGAAGACCATTCCTGAGCAACCACCAGTCCAACAGACACTCAGGTAACCAAGCCAACTCTTCTGCTGGTATGAAGTAAACAGTCTTAAGTGTGCTTTTTCGGACACTTGTTGATGTTGAATAATATTTGCCCGACAGGAGCAGCATGGGAGGTTCTCATCCTAGTAGCTTTCAAGACTCCCAAATTCTATGTCATGTGTCCTATGGCTGATATCAGCCTGGCCTTTTTATTTTCTTTGTTGACTACAGTTATGGATCCAACAGCTTCCCTGTGGATATCACTATACTATGGAGGTCTATTGGAACCTGTATTGATTAATTAATGGCCAAAAAAAGGAAAGCTGGAGGTTGAACAGTTGGTTGGTATGCAGTACCATACTAGATCCCGTGAGCAAGAACCCTCTCTGCTTATCATGGACTGTAAATAAACCTGGGTATGCTACAATCCTATTCATTGTAGCCTAAAATAGGCACACTAGTTACAGTTGTCAGTTGAGTTTTTTTTATGCGTCTTTAAAAATGATTATTCAGAAGCAAGATCATAATTTTATCAACACATTTCTTTAGCCTTCAGTTCTGAGTCTGTGGAAACACAATAAGTATGCAGCCAACACATGCTTCGCCCCTTCCCAGCGCACCGGTCTGGGTCTTTTTCAAGGCAGGTAGTAGTAGTGACATATTTTCAGTTTAAGAAGTCATGGTGTCAGGATTTTAAGTTTGCTCTAAGGTACAATAGGGTTTGCGTGGCATAGAGCGGGAAAGTTTCTTTGTGGCCTGGTTACTTCAGATAAAGCAGCTATTAGTGAAAAATTGTTCATTTGTTTACAGAATGCCAGTGGATGTGCATGAATGATCATGGTGAGGACAATCTGAGGATCAATTTGTCCTCTCTGTAGACTAAGGATTGAACTTGCTTCACCCAATGAATAATGAATTAGCATTCCATATTTTGCAACAAATGCTGAGGTTCTTTGAAATATTCAGAAAGGTCATGTTTAGTAATAGAATGAGCTGTCCTTCACAACAATGACCCTACCGTGTCTGGAAATATCTATCCATCTTAACTTCACAAGACTTGGGTATTCAAACGTTTAAACGGTTACAAAATTCCAGATCAAAAACTAGAGATTTTGTTTAAAGTTTTTGATTTGCTCTGAATAATGCACAGTTCAGGGATGCCTCCAAAACATCTTGCATTACAACTCTACAATGGATTGTTTCATCATGGCATGGAAGTCTTGTGATGTTGGTGATGTGGGTACAAAACATAGAAACACTGCACCGCAGGAAAAATGTAAGTGTAACTACACTGCGCTCTTTAGGAGAGGCTATACATCTATAATGGCCGTAGCCACAGTCTTGAGTTTCGAATATATTTTCACAATCTACTTTGTGGCCCAGGTAGGCATTCCACTGTTTTCCTACCTGGCACCTATACGCCTTGATGGTTTAGTTACCTTATTCGAAGTTCTGAGGCACCTTTATGAGGTGTGCTAGGTGGTTCTCCTATGCTTCACTGCACTCTACCATGATGACCTGAATTTTGATACCAGAGGGAACTGGAATAACCAATATATGAAAAGCGGCAGATGCAAAATGGAGTTCAAAGGGCAACATTTGAACTGACTTTGACGCTCTATCGTGGAGATCACTGACCATTTTTTGTCACATGGCAATCTGCCAGTATCCGTTTATTTAAATAATAGTACTTAAATATTGATTGCTACCTCTATTGGCACAATCTCCTCCGACATATCGCTGCTATGTGCTGATGTCTCCAAAATTAACACCAGAATAACAGAAGTGGAAACCACCAGAGCAGCTCTCTCAGCTGACACAGTTACTCTACAATGGCAAGTGCGCCAATTAGAACTGGCGACCAGACAAATGGTTGACAAGCTTGACGATCAGGAGGGCCGATCACGGCGCAATAATATTCGCCTAGTTGATGTACCGTAAAGTATCAAGGGGCCGGCCCTAGATCTCTTCGTAGAAGACCTTGTTCAAACTCCATTGCAGCCATGTGGGTTTTCCAGCTTCTTTTCAGTAACCCCCCCAGACCTATACTGGCACGCATATTCAACTTCAGAGATCGAGATACGATTCTGCAGGCGGCTCGTGTCGCTACCCCACTAAGGGTTGAATATTGCAATCTCACCCTCTATCCAGACTACACAGCTGCTGTATCAAAGCAACGCCACAACTTTCTAGAAGTCAAAAAAGAGCTACGCAGTCCAGAACTCAAATACGCGATGCTCTTCCCAGCGAAACTAAGGGTAGAGGCAGAAGCGAAAAGCTGGTTTTTCACAACACCGAAGGAGGCACACAATTGGCTGGAGGGATGGCGTCCAGCCACGGGATCCAGAAGACAAGGAGCAAAACTGAAACAACAACCCACCAAATCAGCCCTAGGGGTAATAGCAGAGGAGGAAGCATTGGCCGGCACCCAACTGAATACTGACGACAACTCAGATTGATACCTTGCCTAACAGAACTTTAAAACATGGAGAGTAATCCATGATAACAGCACTACACGACAGAAAAGTAAGGAAAACATTGGAAGGATCACGACAAAAAGCTGCCAAGAACTCAGATTGATCCTGCAGTCACAAACACGACACATTAATAGACTCCACTGCAGGCCCCACGTGATGATCCTATAGACATTTGAGGACTGGGCCTGACCATTTGAATTTGCAATTTGATCGCAATGGACTTCGAGTAATCGTGAGGAGTGGACAGAGACCGCGGAGTAACTCTTCCCCCCTTACACAAGTACAAAGTTATGGGGATAAAGCACTCTGCTGAGTTGGGGTGGCGGGTAGTTCTAAATCCGCTGTGCAGGGAGTAGGGATGGGTACAGTTAAAGTTTTGTTTTTTCAGTACTAGTTTCAATCTTGATGCAAGGTGCAGTGTATCAGAAGGCATACACGGCGACAACACAGTGGGTAGCTTACGGACGACTCAACACTTAGTCACAACAGATAGCAAACATGACGCAACTAAATATGGTAGTTGACGACGCGGACCCCCAGAAACAGGCCTCCCGACCGTCACACCTTCCATTTAAGGTGCTGTCATGGAATGTAAATGGCCTGGGAGACAAAATAAAATGAGGACTAGTCCTACAGTACATCAAACGTAATTGTCCAGCCGTGATGCTCCTCCAGGAATCGCATTTAACGGGGACAGCCTGCAAAGCTTTAGATAGGTGGGGATTTAAAATGGTTGTCTATTCTGACTTTACTTCTGGTTCTCGTGAGGTGGGGATCCTAGTTAATAAACATTTCTCGTTGAAAATAACTGCGTCCCAGAAGGATGACCAAGGACAAATCGCAGCGATAACATGTCAATGGGATGGTAAAATTTATAACCTAGTGACGGTTTACATCCCAGCAACGCTATACCAGACGGCTTTCCCGGCCCTGGGGAAATTCCTATTTAGCACTCCCACACAGTGAACTGATAATGGGGGGTGATTTCAATACCACCATGGACTCTTCCATGGACTGGAAATCCCCTAGAGATCCCAGCAGTGCAAGCCTCAAACTGGTTGAGTTCATTGAGGCTCTCGGTCACATTAACATATGGAGGGCCAGGTACCCGACAGAGCAAACATACACATTTCACTCAGGAGTACATATTAGCCTTTCCAGACTAGATTACATTTTTATGACAATTGGTTTGAATGAGAGGCAACATAGAAATAAATGTAGTCAAATATAGAGTAATATGTCAGCAAAAAACATTTTGCATGTCAGTGTTTTCTGTTCTTTTATTTTCTGTTGCACTTCATTTAAAAACAGCCAGCCAACGCGTTTCACGTTTCGCCTTTGTCCTCCTGTGTGTTCTTTCCTAGTGTATACAATATCTCTTTGTGCATTGTTTCATCTGTGCTCTGTGTCTTACTATACTTACGTGTGCACTCTGTTAAATATCAGATTATTGTTCAAGTGGCATTGTGCATTGCCTTATTTGCGCTTTGTGTATTTACCACATTTACCTGTGTATTTTGTTAAAGTTTAGATTATTGTTCAAGTGGCATTGTAACCACACTGCCAACCATGAGGAACAAAATATTTATTTCATTGGTGTTTCTAATATAGAGTGTCTTCTCGTTTTCGCTTTTGGAATTTATCTATACATAGTGGATCTTTGTCCTAATTAGTTTTGAGCATTGGTTGATTTCTGGTATTTTATTACTCATGACGTACTTAATGGAGACCCTTCTGTCGCTCACCTTGTCTCGCCCTTAAACAAAACTTCTGCACACTATTATTCCGGTTTTCACTTATAAACTTGCTCTCCATTACTGGATAAGCTGGATAAAAAATCTCTTTATCGAATAGTGTTTTCTTTTGCTTTAGAGTCACTACTAGTTTCCTGTTCTGACTCTTGCTTCCTTTTCTCATGCGCTTTGTTTTTTAATCCATTGGAGTTACCTATAGTGTTGCTCAGTTTGGTTACCAGAACTTTTTACTAGTTTCTGAGTCAGGTATTCACTACACCGCTTCATTCAGTTCTATTACTTTGCAGTCATTCTGCTTTTTGATTCAAGTTGCTTGAATGCTTAATGAGTCTTATTTACTAAGCTGTTACTTTATTTAGCAGTTGTATCTGAGTTTATTTCTCGATCGGAACATTATGGCTATTCACTGCCGAGGATTTAATGATGGAAGTGAGTTCTTTCTAAAACTCACTATTTACGGTCTAGTTGTTACTCTTCTCAGCCACACTATAATGACCTCGGAAGCAAGTTCACTAACTCACTGCCCGTTGGGGCAGTCTAGTGCTCTGTACTCGTGCCCTTTAAATCGCTTAAATGCCTAATGAGTTTTATTTACCTATATTTTTTTCATCTAATTGCTGTATTTGAGTCAGTTTTTTTTTTTTTTGGGAACATTATGGTTATTCACTGCCGAAAACGGAAGTGAGTTTTTCTAAACTCACTTTTTACGGTCTAGTCGTTATTTCTCTTATTCTTTTCCCACGATACTGACCCCGGAAGCAAGCTAACAAACTCACTTTCTGTGGGGCGGTCTAGTGCTGGGAACTCGTGCCCTATTGGCTGACGCCTTTTAAACGCTTTAGCAGGCCCCCTTCACTCCCTCGCTTATCGTGCTGGCCCTAGGACGTCGACTACAGACACAGCTCCAATTTCTTCTGATGCGGCTAATACCGTTATCAAGTAAGTTCTCTACCCCGCGTTTGTTAAATTGTGTGAACATTTTTATCTTTTTGGTGCAATTTACTGCAGGGGCATTTTGGCCATGCGGCTACATTTTTTGTTCTTAATTATCTAACTTGGGTGTTACCGCCATACTGTTAGGATTTAGGTTTTAGTACTGATTCATATTTCGCCATAACTAGTACTTTGTTTCTGTTTAAATTACAAATTAGTACGATTAGACTCTTCTTTGCCCCTGACTTTTTCGTCAAAGATATATGTTCTCGGTGTTCTATTTTCCACTAAACGCATTAGGTTACAGCGTTTCTCGACACATATAGACATAGCGTTTCAGCACACCACTCTATTCGGTTCGGTAAGAACACCCTTTGCCTCTGGCGTATTATCTTTTCTTTATATCACCCGTCCATTTTGTGTTTTGTGAGCGGGGGGCCATTCAGATTTTGTATGCTACTTAGACCTTTCTCCTCATGCCTTACACCAATGGGGCTTTAGCTTATCACTTCCTCCTAAAAAATATTTTAAATCCCTACTATTCCGCTCATATTTCCAGTATTATGTCTTTGTAGTCCCTCACTTCTTTTATGCGCATGATTCTTTCTAGACATATGTGTGCATTATTGTGGTGTCCTGACTGCCATACTGTATGGGCCTTGTTGCTGGTCATGTGTGGCTATGGCTATTTTCCGGGGAATGGCCATAACATTAATTGCTGGCACAATTAAATTTCTGTGTGCTCTTTTGCAATGCTTGGGACATACCTTTTTATTCTGACTATCTCCTTACAGATAAAACCTTCAACACACATACCTTTCTTACTCTTGCCCTACCTTGAGCTACATCATTGTGCATTAGGTATGTTGAACTATTCTCATTTTTAGTTTGTACTTTGATTCCTATACCTGACTGCAGGCACGTGCATTTCTGATATAATTTTTCTGGTAAACAATCTCTTTTAGATTTCGCTTTCAGTCGTCCTCTGACTTAAACGCCAGAAGACACGCTGTGTCTTTACATTTTCTTGGTAAGCTAGTACACTAGCTATTTCTTTTTTCTTTTTTCACTCACATAGGTTCTGGGTTTTAAGGCAGTTTTTTCTTTGTCTTTTCCTTATCTTTCTACTTTATGATGTTCACTTTTTCACTAATTCTGGTTTTGTTCTCAAGGCACAACCTTTTTTCTCACGGGTGTAAATGTCCAGTTCACTAGATCACTAGTCTTTTTGGATTTACATCTTCTTCCACACTAAGCACCTTTTTATATAGTTTTGTCTTGACAAACTTCTTGTTTTCCTCTTCTCTCTATCTCGTTTTGTTTTTTCTTCAATTGCAACTCTATGTTTACTGTAATGTATTCGTTTTTTTCTTTACTTATTCTTAAACATCCTCATATTGTATGCCATTACTGCCCTGAAGAAGCCCATGTTTGGGCGAAACGCGTTGGCTGGCTGTTTTTAAATGAAGTGCAACAGAAAATAAAAGAACAGAAAACACTGACATGTGAAATGTTTTTTGTTGATATATTACTCTATATTTGACTACATTTGTTTCTATATTGCCTCTCATTCAAACCAATTGTCATGAGTATATTTGTGATCTACAAGCAGCAGATCTCTTGAGGTGGGCAATATTGCATGCTGCTAGTGACTAGTTCTGGTGGTGCAGTCTTCAATGACCCGGCTGCTTCCGATTTCTTTTTGTAGATTACATTTTTACACTAGTGACGGGACAGACAGGGGTGACTGAGATCACACACTTGTCCAGGGGTATATCAGACCACTCTCCAGTGCTCATTACTTATACAGCCTCCACCCCGAGATGGCGCAGGCTGTTTCTGCTACACCCCGGCTACCTTAAACACCACAAGATTAGTAAAGAACTCCTCAAAACGACAAAGAACTATTTTGCGGAAAATCAACACTCAGTCCCATCCCCGACAACATTGTGGGAGGCCTAAAAAACACAGTACTACCAGGACAGGCTATCTCACTAGTTACGGGACATAAACAGGCACAGCAACAACAAATTGAAACTTTAGAGCAAGGAATATCCCTGGCAGAAGCTGTGCATGTTGCAGATACTGATGAAGACACGACACATAGGGTTCACCTGGCACAACAGGAGTACAGGGCCTACGCATGGGAAGAGGCAAAAACTAAGCTCACTAAAACACAACACACTATTTATGAACCAGGGGATAAAGCAGGCAAACTTCTAGCATGGCTGGATAAAAAGGAGCGAGCTAGCAAATGGGTGGCACAGATCCGGCTAGAAGATGGAACGATAACGGCAGAACCCCAGCAAATAACTGAAGCATTAGCTACACATTACAAAAAGGTATACACCCCAACGGCCACAGCCATGATTGATGACAATCTAGAATTCCTCAAAGACATAAAAATGCCCACACTGTCCCCTACTGCGGCTGAGGCTCTAGAAGAAGACTTAACTCCAGATGAACTTGCACTGTCAATAGGTGCACTACATACATGGAAAACTTTAGGGCCCAAAGGAATTCCGGAGGAGTTTTATAAGAAAGCAGCACCCCAAATCCTACCGCACTTACTTAATATGTACACAGATAGCTTAGAGAAGGGAGTCCTGCCCAGAGATCAGCGCCTGGCTACTATAGTGGCAATTCATAAGACAGGCAAGCCACCGCACAAATGTATGTCACATAGACTACTTTCCTTAATTAACACGGAAGCGAAAATACTGGCAGAGACACTGGCCATGAGATTACAGCCACATCTCACCATAGTGATCCACCTGGAGCAATCCGGGTTTATGCCAAATAGAACACTGCACTTAATTTGCGACGTTTTGATGGTGTCATCGCACGCAGATCTACTATAGAGGAGGACGCAGTTATTCTGTCGCTTGATGCACAAATGGCGTTCGACCTTGTCGAATGGCCCTTCCTATTTGCGGTCCTATTTGCGGTCCTCCGACACATGGGATTCGGTCCCAAATTCTGCCCATGGGTCCAGTTACTTTATACGCAGCCATTGGCGCAGGTTGTTTTGAATGGCCATATAGCAACAGACTTCCCGTTAGGGGACAGCCTTGCCGTGTCCCTTTACCTATCACCACTCCTCTTTGCGCTGGTATTGGAGCCGTTGGCCGCCTGGGTACGTCAGGACCCGGTTATCTGCGGATTAAAATGGGCCGTGGGCTAGGAAGGTCGCATTTCGCTCTATGCGGATGATATATTATTATACCTGGCATCCCCGGCACGCTCGATTAGTTGCCTGCTGGACATATGTACATCATATGGACGTGTCTCCGTATATACCATAAACTGGGCTCCCCGCCACTACTCCCAAGGGGAAGTGAAATTCAGATAGCTGATAGAGGATTTAAGTACCTAGGAGTATACATAATACACAATAAAACCCAATTTGTTGCTGAAAACCTCAATAATGCAATAAACGCGGAAGTGACCAGTCTGCTATGGGACGGTAAAGTGTCCCGTATAGCCATGCATAAACTCACAAGAAGTTGGAATGATGGTGGCATTGCCTTCCCCAATATCAAAATATACTATTGGGCTTCACAACTCGTGGTCATAAATCAATGGCTTCACATATCCCAGGACGATCCAGCATATCGCATGGATAGACAACTCTTGGGAACTGTAGGGATTATGGGAACACTATACAATAAGATCAAGAGGAACAACCTCACAGGTCCAACAGCACACACGATCCAAATCTGGTTCGAGGCACAACGAGCGCTGGGCTGGGACAGGCTTTTGACAATGGGACCTGATAGGAATATCAAAGGTGGGACATCTGTGGAGGAAAGGGGAAATTGTCACATTTGCCCAATTACAGGTCATATATGTACTAGCGAGAACGGAAACATTTCGCTACATACAGATCAGACACGCGCTTACAGCACTGATTCCACATTAGGCTTAGGCTTCTAACAGACCACCTTACCAAAAAGGCCATATCCCAAACATATCGGAAAATAATAAATAATCATCCAGACCCCACGGCAGCCCTCAAAACCAAATGGGAATCGGAGGTGGGTGAGTTAGATCACACAGATTGGCAAGAGGCACTTGTTATGTTATGTTATGTTATGTTAATTTATTTCTTCTATAGCGCTCGGCTACTCCGAGGAGCATCCCGGCGCTTTGATGAAGAATATCGGCAGGCAAAACAAGACATAACAACTAAAAAAGCAGACAGAAGAGAAGGATCAAGTTTATTTAGTAAAAAGTTTATTTAGTAAAAAGCCACGTTTTAAGCTCTTTTCTAAAAGCAAGGAGACTGGGAGCCTGTCTGAGAGAAAGTGGTAGTTCATTCCACTCCTTCGGGGCTAGGTAGCGGAACGATCGACTTCCCATCCTTGCAAGCCTGATAACCAGGACTGTCATTTTGGATAGACAAGATGATCTCAAAGACCTGCTGGGTACATATCGGGAGAGACGTTTCCTTATGTACTTAGGGCCAGATCCTTGTAAAGCTTTGAAGGCAAAAGTCAGGCACTTAAAAAGAATTCTTTTAGCGATCGGTAGCCAGTGTAAAGAATTCAGTAAAGCCGTGGCACCTGCTCTTCTCGGGAGCCCGTAAATAGCACGGGCTGCCGAGTTCTGGACCACTTGCAAACGGGTCAAAAGATATTTTGGTAGACCCAAGAAAAGGGCGTTTGCGTAGTCCAGTCGAGATCCGATCAAGGCCTGAACAATAATCTTCCTATGCTGGAAAGACACTAGAGCAAGAAACTTCCTCAGCATCCGTAAAATGCCAAAGCATTTACCTGAGAGGCACGAAACATGTGGCCCAAAGGACAATTCACTGTCCACAATCACTCCCAAATTTTTAGCCTTGAGAGACACGTTGTCAGGTGGAAACAAATCTTGTGGCCACCAAGCTTTCCAGTCTGGTTCACAGGTGCAACCAAAAAAGAGCAGCTCCGACTTATCGGAATTGCACTTTAATCCATTACACCTGAACCACTCAAAAACCGCACCAAGGCAATCCCTGATCTGTACGCCGTCGAATGACCCGCCCCTTTCACAAGTGAACAGGAGCTGGGTGTCATCGGCGTAAGATACGATCTGGGCGCCAAAAGACTCCGCGACTACCGCCAGAGGGGCCATAAAGATGTTAAATAGCATGGGGCTAAGAATGTAACCCTGCGGTACCCCTACCTCTAGTGGAGCCATATCAGCGGAGAAAGGGGGCGCCCAGATCGTTTGCCGGCGGCCGGCCAGAAAAGATTTAAGCCAATTCCACACCGTTCCCCGAATGCCGCTCTCCCAGAGTCTTACAAGGAGGCGATCATGAGGGACGGTGTCGAAGGCCGCCGACAGATCTAACATTACCAACATGGCCCTTCCTCCAGAGTCGAGTACTTCCCTGATGGCATCCGTGACCTCGAGAAGAGCCGACTCCGTGCTGAAATTTGCACGGAACCCAGATTGCGTGTCATGCAACAGGTCGTTTCCTTCGATGAAATTGGAAATCGTCCGATGTGCAAATTTCTCGGCCACTTTCGCCAGGGCAGGGAGAAGGGAAATAGGCCTATAGTTGGCATGGATGAGGGGGTCCAAGGTAGGCTTCTTGATCAATGGCAGGATCAGAGCATGTTTCCATGCCTGCGGGACCACTCCCGTTGACAGCGAAGAATTCAGAAGGGGGTTCAGCAAGGCATTTAAAGCGGGTGCCACCTTCCCCAGATGTTTAGCCGGGCACGGATCAAGTGGAGAACCTGATTTCAAGCTTGACAAAAGCTCAAGAGAAGTGTCAAGGCATAGATGTGGAAATTGCAAAAGAGAAGGGCCTAGACCCTCCCTACATGAAGGGGGGGATGAGGGACCCACGACCGACTGAGAGCTAGGGTGGAAAAGAGAGGCTTGAATGGTTGTGATTTTACTGGTGAAGAAAGTTGCAAGCTGTTTTATCCATACTTCTGAATGAGTTTGAGATGGTGTACAGATAGCTGGAGAGGTGAAATCCAGAACAACTTTAAAAATTTCTTTACAGCCATTTTCAGCCTCATCAATTCGACGCTCAAAATAGGCCTTTTTTCATTCCAGATTGACTGGTGGTAGGCTTTAGTTATTGCTCGAAATTTCAATTTCTCAGTCATATCATAGGTCCGTCTCCAAACTCTCTCAGCCCTTTTACAACCCTGCCGCTGCTCCCTTAGCTGGGGAGTGAACCATGGGGCCGACGCTCTACGTTCGCCTGATTTAAGCTTTTTTTCGGGGATTAAGGTCTGAAATCTGGCTGTCAGCCAATTCTGAAAGAGACTAAGATTCTCTTCCAAATTGCCCAAAAGAGGACATGGAAAGGTGGTAAGGGCCTCAGATAACATATCCACCGAAAGCAGATGGAAAGGGCGCGAAGTTCGCGTGGTCTCTATTGATTCTCTCACCCGAGTAAGAGCAGTGGCAGGCACAAAAAAGGAGATCAAAAAATGATCAGACCATAATACTGGTTGTATAGACGTTATCGTAATAGATTTTGTTGAAAAAATCTGGTCAAGAGTATGGCCTTTGTTGTGCGTCGGTTTCAGCAGAAACTGAGACAATCCTAATGGAACTGTGATGTCACTGAGTTTCATTGCATCGAGGTCCGCTGTATTATCCATGTGAACATTGAGATCCCCAAGAAGAATACAATGCTCAGATCTGAGACAAGGGACTGAGAGAGCTACTTGTAGTTCATCAAAGAACGGCCCTGCAAGTCCCGGGGCTCTATACAGGAGAATCCCGGTACAAGCCTGGAGGGGGGAGAGCTGAAGGGTGAAACCCAAGGCTTCACATCCCTGAATATTCTCTACCGGGAAGGTTGAACAGGGAATGTTTTTATTTACCACAAGAGCTACACCTCCCCCTCTGCCTGATATTCTATCCCTCCTAAAAATGTTGTATTCCGGAGGGATGGTGTTGGCTAAATCAGGTGCAGAGCAGTCACTCAGCCAGGTCTCAGTAAGAAATAGGCATGATATATTGGAATTCTGTAATAAATTCCAGATATCAAGGGAGTGACAGGTCAAGGATCTAGTATTAAGAAGAAGACATTGATAAGGGGCCGGAATATTTTCCAGCGCAGTTCCGATAGACGTTGGAAGACGCCAACCGCAAGTTTGACAACCTTTTCTTAAGGCCCGGCTGCCAGGAAAGAAAGAATGACATTGGCCACTAGGGGGGCATAAGGCAAGTAAGTCTGCCGAAATATAGCAAAACATATCTGTGAGATAACACAGAAGTACTACAAGCAAATACAAAAATAGGCACCCCACCGTCCAGCTCCAGCCGCTGCCGAGACGCTGACGGGCGCAGACGGGCAGGACTCTGGCAAGACTCCGGCAAAGCGGAGGCCGACCCGCTGCGCGATCCCGCTGCGCTCGGAGGACTGGTTTAAATAGTCCCTCCAGGTGGGGAGCAAAACGACCCTCCAGTACACCCAAGATGGCGCTGGAAGAGCATCAAAGCCCTTCTCAAGATGGCGCCCGCTAGGAAGTAAAAAGAAACCCTCCACAACCCCGAAACCGGGCCTGCACAAGCGGCGGTGTTCTTACCAATTATAGTGCAAGTAAGGGGTGAGCCCCAGGAGTACTGCCTATTAAAATCAGGGGAAAAATAAAATAAACGAACAAAAGTACAAAACGGGCTTTTTAAAAACAGAACGCGCTCACCACGCTGCGCAAGAGCTGTTACTAGCTGCCAATACCTGGCCAATCGTTTCTATCAACTTGCGTCTCCTAAGGAGGTTGCGATATCGTCTAAACTCAAATTGGTACAACTAGAAATCTTAGATCGCACTTATTATACATGGACACTCCTACACAAAATTGACTGGATGGACACACCACTCTGCCTTAGACAATGTGGTGCACTAGGCACAGTCTTCCACACCCTCTGGCTCTGTTCAGAGATTGCGAGTTACTGGAGGGCGGTAATGCGCACACTCTCACAAGTTACAACGGTCACAATTCTCCCAGAACCAAAAAGATGTCTTCTTAATATATGGGAGGCCATGGATCTCAACCATACAGCTCAGGACTGGGTGGCACTGAGCATGACATTGGCGAAGCATAATATTGCACGACACTGGGGATCCCAACAAACTCCTACCCTCCATAAGTGGTGTAAAGAAATGGACAATGCAATGATACTGGAGAAATCAGTCTACATACCCAGAGGATGTCCCAAAAAATGGACACGGATATGGGGTAGATGGAATACTTACCGAGAAAATATATGTGAACCTCTACATGAAGAAGCATTGTCAAAATTAAGTGAATGACTGGAACAAAACTCAAAAAGAAAAAAAGAAGAATGCGAGATGCTAAGCATGCTGATTGCCCGATAGTCAATATCCGCACAGAGTATTTCCCACTGTTGAATGTCTGCCAGTGAACTATTGTATAACCTGCTGAATCACTCTGTATGTACCGTCAAATCCTACTGGACTACTTATAATTGTTATATCACTCAAAATGGCAATAAAATTTTATTTTTTATTTTTAAATAATTGGTTGCTGCTAACATATACGCTAGCTGATGGATATGGGATGGGAATTTGTACTAGTGGCGTAAGTGAGTCCTTTGCGGTTTAAACAGGCCCTCAGTTATGTAGTTCCAACTTCTTAAATTACCACCATGCCATTGGGCAGGACGAGGCACTCTTATATGGTTTTGTTGCCACTTTGTCTAACATCCTGGCTACATGGCCCAGGATACTGGCCATCCTGATGTATGAGTTCCAATAGTGAGGGATAGATTGAGTCTTGTGGCATTGTGAGCATTCAGCCCACATCTGAGCATGCCTGTCACACGTAAAAGTGTTATATTGAATATAATACAAAGGTAGCTGCTTGCAACAGTCCAAGCCACTGGCAGTTACTTAGTCGTTTTTCATTTTCTTTTCTATTCCAGTGATTAGCCTATGTAAATTAGCCTTGAACCTGACTCTATCTGAGCAGCCGAGCCTGAAGCAGCCCCAGATGTATTTCAGCCTACTTGGACCTCGTCAGTGAGGTGTAGATGGAGTTCTGTAGAATAGTGAGGATGCGCACCACATCTGAGCATGCCTGTCAGACTTATGGCATTGCACTGAAGGAAACAAAAAGATGACGGATGGAATGTTTGCTAAAGTCTCAGGTACTTACAAACGCAACGGCTCTATTTTTTACCATCGTTTTTCAGCCCTGTGCCTCTTCAGCAGGACACTACCCATATGCAAATCAGTCTTTATCATGCTCCAATAGAAACAGGCCAGCCCAAATTGCGAAGACAGTTCCCCCCTCTGAGGAACACAAGGCTGGTTTCAGCCTAGCTAGCTACGCCTCATCTGTGAGCTTTGACTCCATTACAAAGTCACTGGCCACTGCACACTGATGAAAAGGAGCTTTGTCCAAGAGGATGGGCTCTGTCGCAAAATTAGAGCACTCCAATGCGTACACTTTCTTCTAATTTTTTGCAAGCTCTTTCCTCGTAAATGTTCCCGCTTTTGACTTCATGTTTACCATTCTCCCTTAATAGAGGTGCCAGTTGGGTTAATCTTTGTGCTCACTTCCATAATTTTAGTAATATATTTCATCAGTATTCTCTCCCTTTTGTGAGGGATTTTTTTATCCCTCGATTACTCAAGCACCTGATCTTCAAATGCATGCACTGTGCAGGACAAAACCAGAAAAAGTCATCGGCACCCCCTTCCTCTTTTCCTCCTTTGCTGTGTCATGCTGGTAGGCCAAACTAAGGAAGTCACAAAAAAACTGCTCAGCTCACTGTCTGGGCTCCGAATCCTCAAAGTACTTCAACATCTCTTCATATGTATATTTCTGCAGACCATCAATGGACAGGACGTAGGAGACTGACAACTCTGTGCCATCAAATATCTGGGGAAGGGTCTGGGTAGCAAGTACACTCAAACCAAAAATCTGTTCTCCCAATTTGTGCGCCAGCTCCCTCTGTACTTTTTCTACCCAACTCCTGATGCCAGATTTTACGGATCCTGGGTTGTTGTCCCTGTTAAACTGCAGCCTTACACAAGCCATAACAGGCTTCCAGGTAACTTTCTTTCTTCAATCTACTATCAGCACTGCTATCCAAATAGTCCTCTTTCTGACGTCCATGCAGCCAGTAAGGAATGGGTACAGCTTTCACATTATTTTCATTCGCAGCCGGAAGGAGCAACACCTTGTCAGCATGGCTATGGTGGAAACAAATCTTGTAGATCAATGAGATAGTTCACCTCAGTGGCTAAGTGTGAAAGGATTAACTTGTAAGTGATGTACTATAATACATCGATTTTGCTGCCCCATAGGGCCACTGACGTAGCACTGTTGTATATTGTCTGTACGCGCATATCTCGTGATCTCGCAATGTAATTCTGATTATGAATTTTTACAAAATCAATAACACTGATATTTTTTTGTTAAAGAGAGAGATAGCTCACCTTATTGATGCTTTCTTACTATAACCCCAATTACAAGGGTCAAATGAAAATATTTTTTCCATATGTTATCCCTGCACATATTTTTGCCCCGGAACAGGCAAGGAAATGTAGACCTCTGTACCCTGTCCAAATACTCATGTTGTATTCCCATTCCGGGAACAAATACCCATCAATTTGCCATCTACTTTTAGCAGGTGGTAAATGGAAGGTGGGGGCCAGTGCAAGGGAGCTGTCAGGAGTAGGGGTGGCGAAACACTGTGAGAGCGTATCAGAAGCTGCCTAATTGCAGGGAGAAGGATGTGTGCTTCCCACATGCCATGGGAGTTAATTGGGTGGGTTCCGAGGGGTTGAGCCACTTACAATTTTTCTGGTTGCATTTTCTGGCAGGTAAAATCGGGTCAGATGGTTTCCCACCTGGCCACTATTATGCCAAAGATGCCCACAATAACTTCAAGGAGGACCAGTATGTGAGAGTCCTCGGTATGCCAGGAGTGAACCTCAGAGGAGGGCACATATCGGTTCAGAATGCCCAAAATTTGGCTGAATGTCATCTTTACAACAGGACCACAATATCTGTCCAGCAGTATGCCCAGAGTGGCAACGGTTATGGCCGAGGGGCACCAAATGCCACTCTTAGTCCCTCGTGCCAGAAATTGATACCAGGGCTTATGCTTTATATACAAGCACACACTGATTTTAAAAAAAACTGAAGGGAAGGAATGTAAGCATGCACTATTATAAGTTTAGAAATAATATTGCATTCAATAAATTGAGAAAGCAGGGTCTTCTCTGAAAAAATAGTTTAAAGTTTTTACATCATTAAAGAACCCCTGCCCCCTGTTTAAGCTGATCAACGTCGGACTGCTGTGATGCATTTGAAGATACAATTGCTAATATGAGTGATAAGATTCACATATTATGTGGTTGATGTGTGAAGAGCAGTGGCGGCTCGTGTGCTATGGTGGAGGAGCATCGTCCCACTGCTTTTGAGCAGTGTAACGTTAAGGAAATATAAAATGATAATAACTTTGAATTATTATCAATTTATGTTACCTTTGCGGGCGGGCGGGTGGCTGGGGGCTGCCCTGCAACAGAGTGCTAACTTTCTAAAACCTGCCTTTCCTTAAAAGCGTCATTAAATTCAACCTGGGCATCAAGGCGGCTATAATGCCACAATTAGTTTGATACTTTGAAGTATCAACTTTAGTAGTCCGAATCAGAGGTTTGCCGATCTGAGAGGCCAGACGGTAACTTTCTATTAGTCAATGGGCCTACAAACATTTCCACAGAAAAAAACTACAATTTGGGAGTTTTTCTGTTAGGACATATCAACACATATGTTCTGCTTAATAATATACAGCGCCCTGCCTTAGTGCTCAATAGGTCTTTCTTAGGAGAGACTCACATATATTGTTAAGGGAAGTGGGGGCTTTACCATTGGTTTAAATGGCAAAGTCTAACCAGATGTTTTAGAACTGCTCTTCCAGGCTACAGTGGCCGGCTGGGAGCCATTTTGTACTCTGTCACATTCTGGGTGGCACAATCAATGTTGCAGCTCTTGGTGGGCACTCTAACTTACATGCCCTGGGTACCCTTGCTTCCATATACTCTGGACTTATAGCCTAGTCAGCTTATTGGGGGTAGCCAATTCTGCATACATTTTGTGAACGGTTATAATACTTACATTGAGGTCTGGTTGGCAGGCCTCGGTGCATTCTGAGTTGAAAAACCAGCAGCATCAGTTCAAAACTTTGGGGGTGATTATGTAAAATGAGGCATTTCCTTACACCCAACATTTTTCCCTTGACTTGTGTTTTTGCTGGCTGTAGAACCCTGTGCACTTTACATCTGCTGACCAGGGGTAAAGTGCCTGTGCCCTACGTTCAAACATGTTGAAATTGGCGTACCCCTGATTTGCATATTTGACTTCCTTAGAAGTCCCTAGTATATAGTACCACAGTGTACTCTGAGTCTATAAGTTAAATGTCGCAAGTGGACTGCAGCACTCATTGTGCCATCCACTGTAGTGGTAGTGTAAACATGACTGAAGGCCTGCCACCAGTAGCCTGGTTGTGCAGGTTTAAACTGCAGATTCAACGTGTCAGAATGGCCCATTTTGAGAGGCCTAAACTCTCCTTTAAAATAATAATAACTCACCCCTAAGTTGGCCTTACATACGCATAAGGCAGGATGCATGGTGTTTAAAAGTAGGGCATGTAAATGTTAAATGGTAAACGTGTCCTTACAGTAAAAGAGCCCTCAGACCTATTTTCACTGTGGCAGGGGTAGGTGTTTCATAGGACAGCATGGGAATACAATATTGCATTTAATATTTACTATCTCCACTTGGGAAACAGCTAGAGAGTCCATATTTGAACTTTAGAAAATATGTATTACAAGCCCAATACATTGGTAAAGTGAGGGTTGTAAGAAATATTGTAGAACAGGTACTTTAAAAAAAATGTGCCTGCTATCTGCCTAAAGCCTCTAGAAGCCTGTTCCATGAGCTTGCAATTGTTACCCAAGTGCTGGATGGCCCCCTTAATGAACTTGCTCCCAGAGCTGAGACACAGTCTTTGGGTGTGAGGAGGTGTTCTGTGTCTCGGACAGGCAGGCCATCTGGGCCTAATTAACTTCAAAGAGGTCTACCCTGTTGCAGGCATATGTAGCTAACACCTGGGCCTGCCCCCATTCTTTTGTCCCCTTAGCCAGTCAGGCACCAGGCCAAGTGGGAGAGGAGCTACTCTCAGTACCAGTAGTTTTGAGTGACCACAGGGGTGCTCATCAACCTGGCCATACCTCTAAGGTGGGCACAGGGAAAACACTGTTCTGCGTGTTGGTTTTGAGCCAAGATGGGCACTGTGGGATTGTTTGCAGTAAAACACAGGAAGTGCTGTAGACGTGGGTTGGGTCACATGTGGAAAATTTTACCCCATTGGCTAGGGAGTGGCCATGAGTTTCCACGACCCACAGGCTGGCACTATGCATAGAAGTGATATCCGCAGTAACCTCCTCAGATCACTTCTGGACCTGTCGTAGAACTTAAGAGGACTGGACCTGCTCTCTGTGAAGAGCCCTTAAGACAAGACTGGACCTGCTGTCCCTCTGGTCTCTCAAACAAAGAAGTGGATTCCAGGGGGTCATAAGACTGACAAACTGTCAAGGCTACAGGGACACAACAAGCTTTAAGAGGCTCTTTTCCAGCATTTTCAGCATTGACCACTTCTTACTGGACCTGCCCTGAACCACCCTGCTGCTGGGCTCTGCTGGAGTGTGTCTTGAACCCCAAGTGCTGTCCCCCAGGTCTTCAACCCTTGGTTGGTGTCAAATTGTACTCATCTTACCAAATCCTAAAACTTGGGGCCTACAAACTTGTTGCCAACTTTTTACGCTGAGATCCGACGTGTCTGGGGCCAGTCTACCAAGCCCATCAGACAAAAGCGCATCACTGCTGGAACTAAGATTGAGGTTGATACTGCTGTTTTTCTTCACAACAGCAAATTTGATTCAGCAGGACCTCCCAAAGATGGTATCTGGCTTCGTGAAGCCCTCTCCAGCAACAGCCTGCAGCCTTGACTGCTGGAAGAATTCAGGCTCCAAAAAAATGACTGCGTCTGAAGATAGAAATCTTCACTGGGCGAAATCACAAAAAGTATCTGTCTCATGAGGGACCTTTCCTGGGCGTGAAATTCAAACTTCACGTGCTTGGAGCTATTCTGCCAAAAGTCAGCAGCTTCACCCTTATCTCTTCTAACAGCTATCTGGTGATTTGGAGCCTTCTTTGACCACAGCCTGCTGCCTTCTCCACTGTGGATTCTTGGCTATCATTCCCCAGACTAAGTCCAAAGGTAGAACTTTTCACTTCACCAGTGCAAACCTGGTCGCTGTATCTAACCCACACTCCATTGTGGTTGGCCTTAAAGCTTCCCTTTGTCTTGGTCAAGAGCAACCAGACGACTGCAGTTGGCACTTAATGCTTTTGGCACTAATTTGAACCCTACATTTCAAAATTCGTAATTCCAGTTCTACTTATTGGATTTTTGTCATTTTTATTTCATTCTATTTGTTAAAATTCACTCAGTTGTTCTAAATTGATTTGAGATTTTTCATCTGTTGTGTGTTAACTTTTGTTTCTTATTGTATGCTACATAAATCTTCTTTACACATTACCTCAGAGTTAAATCTGTTGCTCTATACCATATCTACCAGAGGGCTGAGCTTAGGTTAATTTAGTGAGATTAGTGGCTTGCCCAGACAAGGACTGTGGTTATGTTTTTTGAGGTGGGTAGCCCAACCTCCCCGCCCCCAGCTCCTCAATCTAGGGCTATACTAATTTGGATGGTAATGAACATTTACACAAGGATAGCAACCTAGAAGAAAGCTGATTGGAGCAACAGCTTGAACACTGGTGATCATGATTCAGATGTTTCTATTTGATGAATCATTGAATATGAACTGCAGATAGAAATAATAGCACAGTGTTGTTTATGGGTTAGTTTTTAAACTTGTACTTACACAAAAGCAATACAAATAATAAAAAGTCATGATTTATAGCCAAGACTGGCAGAACAATTGGCTTGTTTAATGCCCGGCTGCCTATCTTTGACTCTCTTAATAATACCTCAGAATCTATACTGATGCAATTGGATCTCCCAGCAGCATTTAATCCCCTCGACTGTAACTTGAACCTAGTTTTTGATTATTCTAGTCATGCCAGCAACCAAGAGTCTGTAGGAAGATTAAGGTTATCTCATATGAATGCAACTTGTGACTTCAGGAATCTTTTTTATCCCCTCTTCTTTTCAGTACTTATGTTCAGTCTCTACATCAACCGGTTGGGGGTATTGGTTCAGACTTCAGTGGACAATAGACTGACTCACTGATAAAAATGCAAATGTAAATGTCCAGTATTTGTAGAGCGCGAACAATTACACAAAGGTTTCAAGGCGCTGGGGGCCGTTGGGAAGATTAAGCGAACTATTGCCCAGAGTCACATGGTGCTGGGCTATTCTGATGCCAGCACCGGGGATCGAACCGTGAGCCCCGGGTTCCGGAGTCAGACGTTGCGTCACACCTTTACTCACTCATTCCTCTCAAATATCCATGCATGGCTTAGTAATGGTTAGGTGTAACAAGATAAAAACTGATTTTTTACTGATGGTCTCATGGTAAAAACAAAACAAAATTAAATTTGGTACTAAATGTTGGGACTTAGGTCATTGTTTATTGCACCACAGGCAAAAGTGTAAACCTTGGAGTCATATGTGATTACACTGTAGCTATAGCATGACGTAACATTTGAAGTGTTCATGTCTGGTACATTAAACTGCTACACAGGATGGCTGTTTTAATGAGAACTACAGAGCCACCATAGCTAAAGCCATTATTGGCTCTAAAATAGAATATTGCATTCTCTTGCTGATCATGGTCAGTAAGAGATCGGCCTGGGAACTAGAGGTGTTAACAGAATTATTCTTCCAGATTAGTCACTAAGGTATTGAGAAAGGGTGACTTATTATCTACCTTGAACAAATTACACTTGTTAACAGTAGCAAACAGAAAATATGCAAGGCTTAACAAGGATTGACCGAGACATTCTGAGTTTGTTTTATGATCAGATTGTAATGGATTTTGGTTAATACAGCTGCTAAGAGCCCATCAGCGCTCAGGTTTTTCAAGTTTCTGCCATCCTCTGACACAGTTCTTTGTACAACATTTCTTCTAGTGACCATGTGCTAAATCCCATGCCACACATCTGGTATTCCAAAATGGTGACTGAAATTTGAGCTATGGATAGGTGTCCTCTGGTCACACTTCTTTTGCTATTTCAAAGTGACTGACACCAGTGCTTGTACATCATTATAGGTGTCCTACTGGGAAAAGTAAGAATTTGTAATCGTTCATAAATACAATTATGACCCACCCAGTGTTATCAAAGTGTATTCCACTGTCTCCATTCTTTGAACTTTTCAAGATGGTAATTGACATAAACCTGTGTTGCAGTAGTTAGAGAAAATCTTACTCCACTTGCCTCTTTCGAACCTGTTTTTGAATCAGTTGAGAGAAATTTTAGTTCTGGCTTAGGTTTTTTTCCCAATTTCTGCTCTTCACTGTTCAAGGGTGCCATTCAAAGTAAATATAATTGACAGGAAAATTACAGATAAAATTTTAAGTATTGGATCAAGATCGGGTCTTATAATGATACAGTGTAAAAAACGTTTTACAGCTTCGGAGGGGGTGAAAACTATTTACAGCTTCTGAATTATTTTGCCAAAGTAAGCTGCTTTCTCATTGACATTTTTTTTGCAAACCATTTTTTTTAATTGGATTTAGGTCGTAATACAGTCGATATTAAGGTTAGTCACGATATTGGACAAACAAACAGATTTCGAATTACTTCCCCCCCCCTGTCAACTCACAACATAGATGACCCATTACTTTTCATCGTCAATTACATCCCCTAACAGATCTGTTCCCTCAGATAGAGGGGGAGATACACATATTGCCCCTATGGTATTCCTTTTACCCCATATCCAGTCCCACTTCCAGGGGCACCCTCTGCTTTCGTAGACAACTCACTCTGCTACCATGTACCAATCCATGTCCCATTCCCACTCCTCTAGAGTTGGTGTCTCAGCCACTCCCCACTTCCGTGCAATATTCCGTTTCACGACTATCAGTCCCAGGGTGGTCCAGAGTTGTTCCATTCGGGTCATGTCAGTCACTTCCCATACATTCAGTATACATAATTTAGGGGAGGATGGATGGAGATCTCCGTCATTCATGTCTTGCATACATGTGATTACTGCTCCCCAATATACCATGACAGCCGGGCATTCCCAAAGTGTATGGTAAAATGTACCCTCCCGCCCACACAACCTTCTACTCCCTACCTCTTCTCTCCCTACCATTTTGACCAGAGTAACACTGGTAAAGTATGATCTATGAAGTTATATGTTGTACCAGTCTCAGCCACGATGACATGGCTACTTCAAGTGGGGAGGAGAGTGCATCACGCCAGTCCTTTTCCTCCAGGTTTCTTACGTCTGCCTGCCTATTTTCTTATATGTCAGTGAAATGGCCCTATGGTCCATATCTAGGCTTTCCTGTTTTCAGTTTCTATTTTTGGTAAATTCTTGTGGGTTTTATTCAGTGTTTTTAAGTGATTTCAATACCTTAAACAGTGGTTTTAAGTGGCTACACATTTTTGCACCATTAAAAACAGAAACTGTTTTTTTTCCGGTGTTTATGGAACTTTTTGCTTTTATTATTGCTTGCTTTCTGCACTGATAGTACATGGTATATAGACAGTGTACATACAGTGTATATGAGGTCCAAATACATTTTTACAAATCAAACTTATCGTATTACACCATACAATACTTCTTTCTTGAGTCTTTGGTCATGAACGCTCACTCTTTCCTTCCCATGTAAACTTTTATCTGTGAAAAGGCTCTCTTCAACATTGGCACTTGAGACAGGCAATGCCAAAATAGCCAATACACAATTTGTTAACTCTGGCCTCTTACATAGCTTTCCATGCCAATAATGATGCACCTGAAGATTGTGATTCTCTGTGACAGGTTCTGCAACATATGCGTTGAACTGGGCGCATGTGCCCTCGAGTTATCGAAGCGGTCAAAAATGAGGCAGCACTTTTGTAACTCTGGAGAAAATTTCCCTTTACGTAAGAGATCTATAACTTGTGCAGAGTACCGCAGTGAGGCTTCATTGACTTCAAATGCCATGGTTGGTGAAGGGCTATTTCTCATACATTGTAAAATAATAAAAGTTCCTGAATTGCTCCTCAACATTTGTTTGCGTACCAAATGGCAAGCACTCTAACATGAAACAAGTTGCAGTGCCAAAGTCACTAAAAGTGTCACCCAGACTACTCTCAAGGAGATGTTTCACATCTACACCAATTATGCTGAACACTTGGTAGACAAGGGTGTTTTCAGGCTCTAGTTTTTTTTATTATGTCCACTACAGCAGTGATGCTTTCCTGTAAAAATCTAAAAATGCAGTAGTGTGTACTTTTTTCAAATCATTATCAATATGTGACCAAAGATCCTCACATTTCTTGCCTTTGGCATCATCACTCAGCAAAGGTTCTGTAAACAGTTGCCACATGGATGATATAGCATTCATGGCCTCTAGGACTGAGAACCACCAGCTAAGTGACACAGTTGGGATGACTGTTTCTTTGATGCCGCACAAAGCACAAAATGAGAAATATTTGCTTTTTAGTTTCCGCACATAACAAAGCAGTTGCACCAGAATGGACTAAAAAGTCAATAGCATTCTTCATTAACTCTGAAGATTGTAAAGAGGCTTTCAGCACACCATCTAACAAGTGGCAAGGATTTCTTACAGGGAAGTGCTTTAGCTCAGGTATTGATTTTGACAGGTCATCACACAACTTTTTCATATACGTAGCTGAATAATCGTAAATACAAACAATATCACTCCAATCTTTGTTGAACTTAGTAAGAACTTTTTGCAGCAGTATTCCAAGTGACGCTGCGTTCCATGTTTTCCAAAAGTCTGGTGTCCTGTTTTCATCAGTATCCTAGATGCTTTGTGACTGCACTCTTTTCACATATACCTGTCACTATACCTTGCATTGAATGCTTTAAAGCCTGGTGCATTTGGCAATTCACTTACTATCAATACTGACTCACTAGAAAAGGTGCCTGATGTATCAAGATTTTTTACCAATTCTCTTTGGGTAAATGTGATGGTATATATTGGGAAAGATTCTTATGAAAACCTACATTTTTCCTATCGGTGAAAGACTCAAATGTAGACAACAAATCAAATATGATTGATATTTCCTGATTCCTGATTAAATAAATAAACAACACCTAAAACATGCTTCTAACCCCTGTATCTTTAGACCAAAGACCACAAAACTGAAAAAGGAAGAAGAAACAATATTTTAGTGACCTCCCTAAACAACAAAACTCAAGCAGAATGTTAGCCCAGTCTTTTTTACTGCTACCTTATATAACAACGTTACATTGTATTGGCCCCTTCAGGAAGAAATAAAAATGACTCTTTCACTCTCCTTTTCATATCTTTGAAAGGTATTTAGTTTGTGGTTGTGCAGGTTTTTTTTCAATGTGTATATTTTTACACTGGTGTGGGCTATTTCTCTTCCAGTGGGGTTTTATCAGTTATTATAGGTTTAAACCTAAAACTGGACAGCCTAGCCTTATGTTATTGACATTTTTAATGTAGCACCGACATAAGAAGCATATGCAGGTGTGTGACTATATATAGCACCACTCTGGCTGCACTGTAGTGAACACTTGTTGAAGGAGAAAATATACACAAGGAAGTGAGACTACACAGCCTCTAGACATCAGCTGAAGTCTTTAAAAAGCAGGACCGGACAGTCCATTCCACACTCTATCATTTTCCAAGTCCCCAGTAGGAGTATAGCTAGAAAGTTGTTTTCAGGACTGGGTAGGTTGCCAAGACCTAGCACTGAAAGCTACATGGCCCCCATTCCTGATGCTGTATCCATCCAGTGCCTACTCCTACTTCAAAGGCCCACTTCTGATGTGATGGTAAGCAGTACGCTTTTACAGGTAATTGAAATGCTGCTGCCGTTGTTAGAACTGGGGTCACCAATTCCGACACGGTAGCTTGGCAGGGGCAGGAAGGCACCCGAAGGCAATGTGTAAAGCAGTGGTGCAGCACACACTCGTACTGAGACAGTAACCCGCACGCAATGGAATGACACCACACCAGGTTGTTTGTTAAACCAAGACTCTTTATCTATTTCTTGTCAAGGCAGGTAACGCAGGGGTTTCACTTGAAACAGGGTAGTCAGTACTCATCACGTTAGATCCATGCAGGTAACACTTCGTAGGCACTTGGCTAAGGTATGCAACATGTCTTACGCATAATTCAATTCAGGTAACAATTCTGATACACAGGTATATGCTGCAGATAACACTCTAAACTCACTAGGCAACATTAGTGAACTTTATAGACATTAATTCAGCGTCAGTAACACTTCCTAGGCACACATTCTTTAGAGGCGACCCTTTGGCTGCATGTATTCAACATCAGTTCCAGTTCCTATACATGTGGGCAGTATGGGCAACATTTCTTAAACCTCTAGGAAGTACAGGGGAGGATTCTCTGGCGGGGCCTGCGGGGCTCAGGAGGGCCGTACAAGCATTGTGGTTTAGGCAGCCCCACATTCAATCAAGGCACCAGGTCCCCTGTGCTCCTCTTCCTCCCAAGCCAGCAGTCGTAAACCAAGATACACTAGAGGCAACCGCTCTTAGGCCTCTATTCAACACAGGCGATATTTCTGAGGCGGAGGCCAATACTGACTCAAGGGGGCATTTAAGCAGGGGGGCAGTTCCCAGTCAGTTCTGCACGTGTCCCGGGCCCTGGAAGCCCCTGGGGCCACCCCTCCTGCTCACTGGATGGAGCCTCCTCGCGGCGTAGGCCCCCTCAACCCACGCAACTCACCGGGTTATCCTTGGGGGCAGGCACAGTCCTTATCGTAGTACCGGCCCTGGCAGGCGTGGGCCGCCTCCTCCCTGGTCAGCCCACCTCTTCCTGCACTCGGGGCTGGGACCGGGGAAGGCGGACTCCCTCTCAGCTCTCTCTGCTCCGGGGGCCTGATTGGGGTAATTTACGCCCCCGATCACTTCGGGACCGGTCTCCCCGAAGTCCGCGCGGCCTCCGGATCCTCTGGTTGCCTTCCGGCCTGGCAGCCAATCCGGGCGCAGCTCTCAGGTGGCGCGACATAGAGGGGGGCGCGGCCGGGACACTGATCACGTAGTAACAGGTGCGCGCGAGGCCTAGACCCAGCGCGGCCTTCTCCACTACCGCAGCGACCCTCCCCAGGCTTCGGGGACCGCAGCGGAGATCTTCAGTGGCGCCTCCTCTTCCCTCAATGTGGCGCCACCCGCGTAGCTCCCTTCACGCTCCCTGGGCCCACAGCGCTCCTGGCATACCGCGCTTCGTTCTCCAGTGACCCCGAGGTCATGGCGGTGAGTTTCGCACACAGCGCTTGGGGTTAAGCCCACAGCAGGTCCGGAGCTCACACCGTAGCAGCGCCAACTAGCACAGTGCTAGCAGAGGGGCAGCAGCTTCTTCACTATAGCGCTTAGGAGTCACAGCGCTTGGAAGTCACAGCGCGCAGGGGTAGGGCACAGCAGCAGTACCTGGTGATCCCCCAGTAGCAGCAGTGCTCACAGGGTCCTCAGCGCTTGGAGGGGTTAGCAGGTCTCAAGGTCACAGCGCTAGTTGACAGCAGGACTCTAGTTGCAGTTACTTGGGGGAAGATGGGGGGTTGAGTTGGGGGGCACAAGAGGCAGGATGGTTCCCTGCAGCACACTGGAGTTGGTCTCCTGGGTTTCCCCCTCACTGGGCAAGGTCAGTAGGCTGACAGAGTCCCTCAGCTATCTTGGGTACAGCAGGGCCTAAGCTCAGTCAGTCTCAGTAGTGTAGGTTCCCCCCTAGGGCCAACCACCTATACTCTGGCAGAGGTTCCCCCATGTCCAGTGGTGCCACAACTAACTAGTCAGGTTTCCCTCCTTTCCTCTTATACCCCTAGGTCAGGTGACCCTCCTGAAAGGCGGCAAAGCATAACTCTTCCCTGGGCTGGAAGGTTCCAGGAGCTTCTACATGTCTGTCTATGGGACAAAAAGGCTGGACGGCAAAGATACAGTAACACTATGTCCCAGCCGGTTCCTGACTACTGGTGCGTGTGTGTTCATTGGCCACTCCACAGTAGCAGGGGCCTGTGGCAGCCATGTTATTAGGAGAGAGCACCTGCACCTCAGCACTGTTTGGCAGTGGTAAGGCACCCAGAGGCCTAGGTCCAACAAAAAGATGGTGGCAAAAAATGAGGCGCAACGGGAAAAAAAACGGGGTATGACCACCCTAGGGCTGACGGGTCTAACAGCCGTGCATGCACATATGCATAGAAGAGTTTGTTCACAATGGCCAGAGAGGGAGACTGAAGCACAACCCCTGCTCTACATCGTGACAGGAGCCAAAACAGATGGCTGCAATTCATTCTTCCACTGTGGTACTTCTATGTCTGTAGAGCAGACTAAGCATCTGTTCTTTGGCATAGTCATGGGTGGACGATTAATGTTGCTCCAAGTACAGACAGCTCCAGCTCCTCAGTCCATGTTCCAGCCTACCCCCTTGTGGGCAGAGGCACGAGTAAAAGAAAAGGCAGGGAGTGAATATGTATGACTAGCAGGTGTTCAGTGGTACTTGTACTGATATGTGGCTTTGCATAACAAAGCAGTTTAGTTTCTAGCAAGACAATGAAGCTGTTGAGCTATTTGGATTCTGCCATAACAATGATGCAGAACAAATCTAGGTAACATAGATTCTGGCATGACTTCCAATAGAAATGTAAAATCCAGGCCATTGTGGACGCTTTCATTGCAGTGATGGCTTAGGCATTGAATAAAATTACTCCTCCCATGATTGTGGTGGTGTACATCCATGGGCACATTAGTTCCTGGCCTGACACTGGTGCTTTAGTTGACAGCAATTTATTTTCTGATTGGTGCTTCACATTTCATCCTTTTTCATATTTTGGAACAGCAGTGGTGTTTTTCACCAGTAATGGACAATGTTGTCAGCTGCGTCATAATAGTATCTGAGCCTAAACGTGAATCAATACAAGCAACGCAATCTATTGCCCTGAAATTTTGAGCAGCCAAATAGCACAGTCGGCTGCTTGACAAGATGCACAACATTGACTTGGTTGAGCATTGGTGATCATCCATAGCCCACTGGCATTTTGGGATGTTGTAAGACATTGGGTTACTGGTTGTGGGAGGATGTATCCCTTCTCAAGCAGCAACCATAATTCTACTCAGGGTGACGTCACAAATAAACCCTAAATTAACTTGTGGTCACCCTCTGGTAGCTTGGTACTGAGCAGCCAGGCTTAACTCAGAGATAATGTGTAAAATATTTGTGCCAAACTTCAAACTGTAACACAGTGAAAACACACCACAAAAAGAGATCACAGCGGAGTTGTAAGAATAGAGTAGATTTTAATAAATAAAACAAGACAAAAATCCAATTAGTAGAACCGCAGATATTGATGTTTAAGGTTTTTAGGTGAAAATACCACCAAGAGGCATAAAGCTCCAACTCTGGATATCTGGTCACGCTGTACTGGGACAGGAAGGCCCAAAAAAAGGCCCTCATCGTCTTTTGTGTTTTAGGGGGTGAGGTTCCGTGTGGGACGGAACGACACTTTTGAGTGGTGACGAATATGGATGAGTTGGGTATCTACGAACCGCAAATGACGAGTATAGTGGGTGTACGCAGTTTCGCTACGCAACCACGTATGGTTCGTCTTATTTTTGGGTTTATTCATCTGAACCCTCGGGTTCCATTTTAGATACGGCATCCATTTTGTTTCTTGCCCTCAAGTAGCCAGCGAACGGACTTTTGTCCGCTTCGTGACCCTGGGACTCTCAAGCTTACGCGAGAGACACGTGTTCCCTTGAGTATGACTTTTATGATGAGGGAAACGACACGACGAAGGCAGATGGCCCCGCTCGAGGTTCATCTTGCCGTGCCGGTCTATTGTTTCAGCCATGCATACATTAGACACGGTATCTCTGATCCCGTTATCAAGTTTCCTTTATTACTCCTAACACTCTTCTTTAACCTGTTGTGCATCCTTGTTCTTCCTTTGCATCTGTTTTTGTCCCTTTTTCTTATGTGTTTACGATCAGGATGGAATGTGTTTTATATGCTTTTACAGTTGGGAACTGGCAATACTGTGGTAATCATGTTCTGGCCTCCTGAAACATGAACGCGACCCTTTTTGAAGTTTATTGTGGGAACTGAGTTGTAATCTTTGTTCACTATATTGGGCTATGGGAAAAACGTGTATAAAAGGAGCGATCCACTTTTGCAAATTGAAGCAGTCTCCGAGAACCTACACGCTGTGTACTTCTTGTGACCTCTGTATCCCTGCAGTAAAATAAACGCTGATCTCTGACGCCGCTGGAAGTGTCCCGTGTCTCTGTGTTTGGTACGCCAGAACAGGTAACCCACGAAGGTTTCAGGTGTTGTTCCCTGGCACCGCTGGGTCTTCAGTTGGCGCCCAACGTGGGGCGACATCAGCGGTACCGGTCCAAAGCCCGACGATCGTGAGGAACTTCGTGTGAAATCTCCGAGGGAAGGTGCACCCCGCTTCATCGATCCAGTTGTCGAAATAAGTGGCCCGACGTCTTTTCCCGCGAAGATCCCCGCCTCCTGACGGCCTCCTGACGGCTGCGACGGACTGATGCCCTGACTGTCGACCTGTTTTTGGCGCCTGGCGTAGTCCTTTGTACGGCGAGACGATAGACGGGCCTTCCTGGTGACGCCATTGTTCTTTCAGTTAAGTATTTGTGGGTCGCTCCCTGTGTTCCTTTGTTGTTTGCATGGTACCATAGCATTTGTGGTTCTTAGTTGTTGGGTTTTATTTGACGATTGCAATTGCCAAAAACCGAGGGTCTCGCAAACTTTTTGCGAGGATATCGTAAATTCGATAGCCCTTGAAGTTTGTAAACTCGGTTAGTGTGCACGATGCCTAGCCGTAGTACTTTGTTTGGGTTTCTTAAATGTTGCAGAATGGATTCCCGGCTGGAGGATTCATGTCCGATACCTCCGGTTGGAACTCCGATTTATGAGCTCTATAGTCGCCATGGCGTAGGTCCTATCGTGTATAATGAATATTGGGTCCGCTACACTAAAAATGATGGCGTTCTTAGTTAGCCATCTCATGGTAGTTTTGAAACTGCCGTTTTAGATAATTTGGAAGCTAAACTGTTTAAAAAGAAGGCTAGGCCGGCCATGTTTGATTCCTTCCGGTTGTGGCGGAAAGAGGCCAAGCAGAAAGAAATCAAGCAGAGTAAGAAAAGTAAAAGAGAAGGCGTTATCGCGGTGATGCGAGATGCTGAACAGTATCAGCGAGACAAAGATGAGAAAGAGCAGGAAGTTAGTGCTCGACTTCATCATATGGCGGTGGATAAGTGTTATCCGGTGCTACCGCCTAACAATGATAAGTCAGGAGAAGAAGCGGTAGAGGATTCGCTATTGTCTTATCTGTTGAAATCACCACCCCCCTATGCTCCCGATACTCTGGGTCCTGTGATTCTACCTCTTCCTCCACCTGCTGTTTTGGCGGCTGCTGGTCAGCCCGCTGTTCCTCCCGCTCTCCCGAATCCCCTTGTGCCACAGATCGTTCCTCCTCTTTTACCGGCTTCTCTTCCTACTGCGCCTTTTCAAGTCCCTCCTCAGTCTGTTGTTCCTGCTACTCCTGGTGCCGCGTCAACTTCTATTGCCTCTACCCCTACTGTCGCCGCGCCTGGATCTTCTTCCTCTTCTCCTTCTGTTCGTAGTCGTCTCTTGACTGCTGTTGCTTCTCTTTATTCTCCGCTTTTTGGGCCAATACTCGGCTCGACTCTTTCAGATGTCGCTCAGAGGCACAGCCAGCTTCCTGACGATAGAGAACGCGAATCGCTGGTAAAAATGGCACGTAAATGGATTCGTAATCCTGTTAAATATCCTTCACGTGTAGTGTTTGACACATTTTCTCAGTTTAATGCGCCCACTCAACGATTCGTGTTTGAGGAATTGTGTAAATCGTTGAAGGAGGAGTGGGATCACAATGTGGTAGATACTGTACCGTCTGAGGTTTCTGAGCTCCAGCATCGGTTCACAACTGGTGTGATTGTAGGTGACAAAGTTCGAGAAGCTCTAGAACGTTTGTTATCCTTTCGATGTACAGTGCAACCTCGAGCATTGTTTAAGGAGGAGACGGCAGCATGGATGGCGCAACCTGGTCAATATCCGATGCGGGAAGTTCCCCCAGTATGGATGCCAGGCGATCCTAATGCTAACCCTGCTGTCCCAGGCCGTTTTCAGAGAGTGTGGATACACCTCCCTTGGAAAAGATCGGAAGTCTTACAGGTGAAGCAAACTTTGCCTGATCCCCGTAAAAATCCAGCAGGTTATTATAAGGAGTTGTCCCAATTGGTGGATGCTACTGTTATGAATCTAGCTGATATTGATATGTTGTTTCGGCAATGTAGTGCCTCAGCCGATTTGGGCGAAAATTCGTCACGAGAATCACGCGGCTGAGTTAGGCGGTGACTGGGCTGCCCTTACAGCGGCAGACGCTCAGCAAGTCGGTGGGGCTAAGCCTGAGCAGCTTATTTTGGCATTGCCCCAGAGGATTATTACCCTCATGAAAACGCTTATGCCAGCGATGCGCGTTAATTGGGACAAGCTGTCCGCGTGCAAGCAAAAGAGGGATGAAAGCGTCTCCGACTTCTTTACGAGATTTGAGGAAGCATTTGTCGATCATAGTGGCCAGGACATGGGCTCAGAGGGTGGTCAGCGGCTGTTTGTTGATAAGTTTGTGTCGAACTTGTTGCCCGAACTTAGTAATAAGTTGAAAAATTCTGAGAGTTCGTGGGCCGTTTCTACCACTGCTCAAATATTGGCTACGGCCCAATATTACGAAAATAGGGAAAAGGAGGAAAGTGAACGTGCAGATAAGAACACAAAGGATCTTAAAACTAAGGTCTTATTGCAGCAAGCGTATCCTCCGCGCTCGAATTTTAATGATTCGCAACAGCCAAATAGATCGCAATCACAGTTCTCTAGATCGCAGACGCGAAATGACTCTCCCGCACCCCGTTTTGTGTTGGGATACAATCAATGTGCGTACTGTCGAGGGGAGGGCCATTTGAAGTTTAATTGTCCGGTTCTCCGTGATAGGAATAATGGTGTGTCAGCTCGAGGAGGACGTGGTGGTCCTCAACAAGCTTCACGTGGTAGAGGTCGTGGAGTTACTCAGAGTCAGGCCGAGCGTTTTGCCACTTCCTCAGACTCGCAGAATTGTTTCGATCGACGTGAACCATCGTCCGGTAGATCTGCACAGTATCACGTGGATGACTGTTACGTTGAGCGTGATGTTGATATGGATGGTATCTACTAGGACAGCCATAGACGAAGGAAGGGAGAAGTATCAGTTCCGGTTGATCAGAGAGGGCCTTATGTTGACGTAGCTACATTGGGTATCGTTGAGCCTTTTCTGTTGGACACTGGTGCAGCAAAAAGTTCCATTATGCATTCGAAACTCCCTGGCGCGCCTTTGTCTGGCTTAACGAATGTTTCCGTTGGATTCTCTGGCGCCCCCGTTAGCAATCCAGTTTCTAGCCCCTTGCCACTTACGATTGGGTCTCATGAGCTAGAAGCTCCTTTGATTTTGACTACTGGTTGTGGTGAGAATCTTTTGGGTTTGGATTTGTTGAAGAGGTTACATGCGACTTTGTACTGCTCTCCTACGGGTGTGGAGCTTACGTTGGGTGAGAATGTGATTTCCCCTATGTATCTATCGATCGATAAGCTCCCACCGGAATTGAGTTCTCTTCCAGCTTCTTTGTGGGCAACAGGTCCCAATGATGTGGGCCTGTTGGATATCCCACCTTCTGTTGTTCAATTGAAAGTTGATGCGCGCTTACCACGCATACCACAGTATCGAATTTCTCTTGATGGTGAACGAGCACTATTAGCGATCATTTACGATCTGATCGGTAAAGATGTTATCGAGGAGACACGAGGTAACGTGTGTAATAGTCCCGTGTTGCCTATTCTGAAACGAACTGATCCGTCCAAGCCTCCCGTGTACCGTCTAGTTATCGACTTACGGGAAGTCAATAAAATTGTTGTCCCACAGTTTCCTGTGGTTCCAGACATTACAGCTTTACTGACTCTGATTCCAGCCTCTGCATCATGGTTCTCGGTAATAGATCTGAAGAATGCGTTCTTTAGCATTCCGATTGCTGAGGAAAGTCGTGATTTGTTCGGATTTTCGTTAGGAGGTCGCAGTTTCCGGTTCAAACGCGCACCTCAAGGCTATTGTGAGAGTCCATCGATCTACAGCCAAGCTCTTAAGAGTCAACTGGATGCATTTGTACTGCCGACTGGTGCGGCTTTGATTCAGTACGTTGACGATCTGTTGGTAGCCGCAGATACTGAACAAATTTGCAAGACTGCTACTGTGTCACTGTTGCAGCATCTCTGTTACTTACACCACAAAGTGTCACCTTCTAAATTGCAATATTGTTGTCAAGAAGTTACCTACTTAGGTCACTTATTGTCAAAGGCGGGAAGAAGGTTGACCCCTGAAAGAATCGCAGCAATTGCTCGAATGACTGTGCCAACAACTCAGAGAGATGTGCGTGCCTTTTTGGGTATCACGTCGTACTGCAGACAGTGGATTCCGAACTTTTCACTGTTAGCGAAGCCATTGATAGCTCTCACGTGCAAGGATGTTTCGACTCCTTTGCCGTGGACGGAGGAATGTCAGAAAAGTTTTTCTGAACTACGTGGTGCGCTGTGTTCGGCTCCCGTGTTAGGTACTCCTGATTATAGTAAGCCATTCACATTATACGTTCACGAGAGGGAAGGTTGTGCGTTGAGTGTTTTAACGCAACAATTTGGCGACAAGCAGCGCCCGTGTGCATATTTTTCCTCGACCTTAGACCCGGTAGCTAGAGCGTTGCCAAGTTGCTTGAGGGCGACAGCGGCAGCAGCGGCGTCTATACGACAGTCCGCAGGTCTTGTTATGGATAATATGCTCATGGTGATGGTTCCGCATGCAGTTGATACTCTCTTGAATCGGACAAAGACTCAACATCTGACGAGTGCAAGGTTGTCTGGGTACGAGCTGACCCTTTTGGCAAGTCATATACAGATCAAACGTTGTAATGTACTGAATCCAGCGACATTGTTGCCGATTAATATGGAATCAGATGATGTGCCACCACATGATTGTTATTTACGAACTGAGGAGGAAACAAAAGGTCGTGTGGACCTGAAAAACACTCCCTTGACAGATCCCGATGGTACCTTGTATGTGGATGGGTCGTGCTTTAAATTGCCGAATGGTGATGTGACGACTGCGTATGCTGTAGTAACGTTGAGCACGATTGTGGAAACTGCGAGATTGAATCAGAATTCAGCACAAGCTGCAGAGTTGATCGCATTGACAAGAGCGTGCGTTTTGTCTAAAGGAAAGCGAGTGAATGTGTTTACCGACAGTCAGTATGCATTCGGTGTTGCGCATAACTTTGGAAGATTGTGGAGAGAAAGAGGATTTATGACATCGCATGGTACAAAGATCCAGCATGGACAGCTCGTGAATGACCTTTTGGATGCACTTACACTGCCTAAACAAGTGGCAATTGTTAAATGTAGTGCACATCGGAAAGTGACGGACGATGTCGGTCGTGGTAATGCATTTGCGGATGAGATTGCTAAGGAAACGGCTAAGGATCTTGCGACCCGAATGTATGTCACGAGTTCAGTAAGGTGGCCGACAGAGACTGGTATGTGTGAAAATACTATTGAGAGTGTGAAAGCAATTCAGAACGAGGCTACCAAAGCTGAGAAGACTAAGTGGAAAGAAAGTACGGGAAAGTTGGATATGTATGGATGTTGGGTTGACCTGACGGAATGTCAGAGGTGGATGTTACCAGATGCGTATGTATTAGCTGTTGTGACGATGGCTCATGGGTTGGCACATATCAGTGCGAAAGGCATATGTAGGTTCTTGTCCCCTGTATGGAGAAATGAGGGTATTGCTAAATGTGCCGAGAGAGTGGTTAAGAATTGTATGGTGTGTTTGATGCACAATCCTGGCAAGGGTACCCCCACTCCACCTGGTCATTTTGCTCCTCCTGTTTGTCCCTTTGAGGTTATCCAGCTGGACTTTATCCATATGGAGAGATGCAATAACCTAAAGTATGTTTTGGTTGTGGTTTGTGCGTTCTCCAGATGGATTGAGGCCTATCCTCTTAAGGATAACACTGCCCTGTCCACAGCAAAAATCCTGCTGAAGGAATACTTTCCTCGGTACAGAATGCCACGGATTGTATGGTCGGATAATGGGAGTGAGTTTGTGGGAAGTGTAATGCAGAGTGTGTGTAAGGGCCTTGGAATTTGTCAGAAATTCCATAGTGCTAATCATCCTCAGGCAGCGGGTTTGGTTGAAGGGTACAATGGTACCCTGAAACTGAAACTCGCCAAGATTCAAGCTACGACTGGTTTATCGTGGCCTGATGCCTTGCCTCTGGCCCTCCTATCGACCAGAGCGACCGTACACTCTCGAGTAGGGCTTAGCCCATATGAGATTGTGTTCGGCCGCCCTGCGAATATTTGGGGGGTTCCGAGACCAAGGGCCTTTGATAGTCTTGAGTATCCAATGTTAATTGATTACTTGCATGATTTGACCACTAAACTACGGTTAATCCATCAACAGGTCTTTGAAGCTCTACCGGCGCAGACAGAGGGTCCTGGACACCAGCTCCGGCCAGGGAACTGGGTCGTTACCCGAAATTTTGGTCGAAAGCGTAACTTGGAGCCAAGATTTGTAGGACCCTTCCAAGTCTTATTGACGACGAGGACTGCGGTTCGACTGGAGGGCAGGAAGAATTGGGTACACGCCAGTCACACGAAGAAGGTGCCGATCCCCTTACCAACGGATGGTTGGGTGAGGACTGGGATTTCGGCAACAGAAACTGAGACTCCTTTGCACTTTGTGCCGTTTAGCGACGCTCAACCGGTGGGGAGTGATTTGTCACTGCCAAACCCACATGAAGAGTCATCGGTAGCAGAGAACCAAAGGTCTGACTCGTTGTCCATTTCATCGAACACTGTTGCGCCAGCTGAACAATTGTTTGTAGAGCAAACTCAACCTGGAAGAAGCCGATATTTTCTTCGTTCAAGGACTAATAAAAATTAGTTATATATATTTGTTTTTTTGATGTTATGAACATTATGGACAATTATATCCTTTCTTTTTGAGTTTTTATGTGCTGTCCCGCGGCTAAGAGATTTGTGATTAGAGTTTTTTTGCGAGGAAACCTCTCCATCCGGGTCACCGTAGGGCCGTGTGGGTACTCCTTTCTGTTTAGCAGGTTTCTGACGCTAGGTCGGTTACTTTTGTCGATTCCTGGGAACTCCTGGGGATTGATAATCGCTTCTCGGAACGAAGTGCGTCAAGTACGTCACGGACGGTTTGTAGAGGATGGCATTCTCTAAGCTATTGGAAGCAGAAAGGATGTCGGCGCAGAGATCAGAATTAAGAAAAGTTGTATGTACAAAATGTTTTTTGTTTCAGGTGTTCCTACTGTTCCTGACCGTATCTATGTTATTGGTGGGTGGAGTATATTTTGGAGTACAGTTGTTATTACCCTCTGTTTCACCTACCCTTTCTCCTAAACTAAGCTCCCTCACCACTGTTTCCCCACATTCTTTTCATCCTCTGCCTCAACATGAACAGGTTAGACGTGCGGAGTTCATGAACAACTCCTTTGTTCAACTTCTACATCAGCATCAGTTGGTGATGAACACTACCAATTGTTGGGTGTGTGGGTTAATGCCACATACCATGGATAGGGGTATTCCGTATTTGGTTCTTCCCTACAGCTCCCAGGGTTCGGCTCGAGCATTCCAAGCTATGTTCCGTAGTGCACTAGATTCCTACCCCAGTCGAGAGCCACGTTCTGCCAATTTTGGTCCTGGGCCGTATCACAAACCTTTGGCGATAGCGATAGCGGATTTAGATAGAGATGTTTTTGATGCATCGCTTATCCCAAGTGAGGAGGTACAGGCTTACAAGGATCTGAGCGAGGCTGAGTATAGTACGTCAGTGGGTGATAGACAGCTTAAGAGCTCGTCCCCAATATGGATTGTACCACACCTCGGTAATTTCTGCTTGAAAGGTTTGGGTCGAAATCCGAGAGCACAACTTGGGAACAGTGCTTGCACCGACACGTATGTTCTGCCGATGCTCTCTTCCCCTGTTTTTCTGACCGCCAAGGGCACTTATTTTGTATGTTATGAACGCGCATATACATGGTTACCCCGTGATTTTTCGGGTACCTGTTATATTGCGAATCTTCTACCACCGACTTTCACTGTCGCCTCAGATTATCACAAAACTAGAGTTGTGAGAGGTGTTATTAGCAAAGAGGATACTGCCGGTCAAGAAGCAGGAGACTTCTTTAAGGGTTTCCTGCCGTTTTGGGGACCTATGGTTAATAGTAGGAACTTAAGACAACTGACACGTGTAGTAGAGTCGACTGCTAATATTACTGCAAGTGCCCTTGGTAATCTCACAGCTGAACTTCAGGCGGATAGACTCATGACGTTACAGAACCGTATGGTTCTAGATGTTGTTCTCGCAGATAGAGGCGGTGTGTGTAAAGTTATCCATTCGAGTTGTTGCATTTATATTCCTGACAATGCTCCAACTGTTTACCAAGCCATCTCGAAGTTGCACAAGATCTCCGAGTCCATACACGTGGACGAAGGTAATTGGACGCTCCTAGGATGGTTTTGGGGCCTGATGTCAACTTGGGGTTGGAAGATTCTGATGATCGTAGGGGTTGTTGTAACGTTTCTGTTCACGTGTTGTCTTTGTGTACAGTGTGGTCCTGCCTTATGTGGCCTATGTGCTACAACGTGTATAAGACGACCATCTGTTACCAAGGAGACGTTGATGAATAGAATGATGTTCCAGCAGCAACTGAACGACCTGATGAATATTGAAGTAGATTCTGATCTTGACTAGTGCTTGCCTACATGAGGGCAAAAGGAGCGTCTGAGGTTCCGTGTGGGACGGAACTACACTTTTGAGTGGTGACGAATATGGATGAGTTGGGTATCTACGAACCGCAAATGACGAGTATAGTGGGTGTACGCAGTTTCGCTACGCAACCACGTATGGTTCGTCTTATTTTTGGGTTTATTCATCTGAACCCTCGGGTTCCATTTTAGATACGGCATCCATTTTGTTTCTTGCCCTCAAGTAGCCAGCGAACGGACTTTTGTCCGCTTCGTGACCCTGGGACTCTCAAGCTTACGCGAGAGACACGTGTTCCCTTGAGTATGACTTTTATGATGAGGGAAACGACACGACGAAGGCAGATGGCCCCGCTCGAGGTTCATCTTGCCGTGCCGGTCTATTGTTTCAGCCATGCATACATTAGACACGGTATCTCTGATCCCGTTATCAAGTTTCCTTTATTACTCCTAACACTCTTCTTTAACCTGTTGTGCATCCTTGTTCTTCCTTTGCATCTGTTTTTGTCCCTTTTTCTTATGTGTTTACGATCAGGATGGAATGTGTTTTATATGCTTTTACAGTTGGGAACTGGCAATACTGTGGTAATCATGTTCCGGCCTCCTGAAACATGAACGCGACCCTTTTTGAAGTTTATTGTGGGAACTGAGTTGTAATCTTTGTTCACTATATTGGGCTATGGGAAAAACGTGTATAAAAGGAGCGATCCACTTTTGCAAATTGAAGCAGTCTCCGAGAACCTACACGCTGTGTACTTCTTGTGACCTCTGTATCCCTGCAGTAAAATAAACGCTGATCTCTGACGCCGCTGGAAGTGTCCCGTGTCTCTGTGTTTGGTACGCCAGAACAGGTAACCCACGAAGGTTTCAGGTGTTGTTCCCTGGCACCGCTGGGTCTTAGAAAAACCCAGTCCTTCAGGGGTGCCAGTCCAGGATAAACTCAATTGTGGCCTGGAGTAGCTGCACCTTGCCTCTGCCCTCCATGTGGTCCACATAAACTATGTAACCCTTCCCTATGTGGAACTTATTGGCCTTGATAGTCAGGCTTGCCTGCTGCAGGGCCTGAAGCCCCTCCTGGAGGTAGTACAGGTGCTCGTCTCAGCTAGACAAATGTGTTGTCTAGGTAGGCGACCCAGAATGCCTACCTGGACACCTCTGTTGGCCAAACTCTGAAAGGTGGCAGGGGCATTAAGCTAAACTGGAAGTGGTCCTCTGAGGTCAAGAATGCAGACCTCTATTTTGCTCCATCAGTCAGGGCAATATTCCAGTACTCAGATGCCAAATCAAAAGTACTGAGATATTTGGCAGCACCCTGCCTATCTATGAGCTCATCAGCTCAGGATGGGGTGTCCATCAGTCTTTGTGACAGAATTGAGGCCCTTATAGTCCACACTGAACCTAAGTTAGGAGTGGTGTCTGTGGGGCAACCTAGGGTACCAGCACCACAAGGGTGGAAAATGCTCAATGACAACGAACACCAGCATCTTCAAGACCTCCTCAATACTTGCCCTTATCTAGTGTGAGAACCTGGAAATCTTGTATTTAACAGGTGGACAGTCTACAGTGTCTATATCATGGACGTATAGTTCTGTGGGTCCAGGGGTGAGGGAGAACAGAGAGATGAACTACCCCAGTAACTGGCGACAGTTGCTGTTTTTCTGGGGTCAGAGTGGGGGAGAAGTTGACATTCATCACTGACCCACTGTGTTCCTGGGCAGACAGGGAGTCATGGAGAGGCTCGCTCTCCTCTTCCACTCCCTCATCTGTCACCAGGAGGATGCTCACTTCGGACCTCTCAAAGTGCAGTTTGAGGTGGTTCACCGTAAGGGGTTTCTAGGGGTCTTAAGATCCACCAAGTAGGTGTACTCCCCTTTCTGCTCCTTCACTACATATGGACTAGGGGTGGGCAGCGGAGTATGTGGAGTTTTCCCATCACACTTGGAGTGCGGAGCTTGAGAAAAACTCAGCTGACCAGGTAGTGGAGTGCTATGGTGCAAGTTCATTGTGCGCACCCTCTGCTTCGATCAACATCTACAACCTCTTCTCTGTAAGGGCCATATCTGTGCGTAACTGGGTGTGCTATTTGGAGGTTCACCACCCGAATCCCTTTTCTGGGCATTTTTGTTTCTCTGCATATGTGTTTTTCACTGATGGAAGCAAGCACAAGTAATGTTGAAGGTCAGTCAGTCCTTAGCTGCTGGGTCTGGGCACAGCATGAATATGTCATATTTTAGGACATGATGTTGATATGAGTATTCTGAGATGTGACGCGATGAATACAGGCCAAGGGCTGCTTTCCAGAGAATGATACGAGACTGCAGACCACCCTTCTATTGCACATGTACGTAACATGAGACGCTTATCTCAATGCTGCCTTCTTTTACACACTTACGTGACGAGAGGCACTAATTTAATTTGAATGTTCTCTCCGATTACGCATGTATGTAACAAAAGACACCTCTCTCTTCTGTTACACATGTGTGTAACTTTAGATACTAGTCCCCAGGCTCCCTACTATTAAAAACGTGTGTAACATGAGACACAAATCTCAATGCGAGCAACAGGACTGGTGCAAGTCACAGATAGCAATTACTAGCACGCTGCACAGTGTACGGCAAAAAGGAGATAATGGATGTATTTTGAAACGTGTCATCTTATATTACTTCATTATTTTAGTAGCTAACAAATTTGACATTGAAATTGTTTATAAAGTCTCACGGCTGTTGCAGGGCCCGAACAAAGTGGGCTGATTACACCTTCAAGTCTTTGCGGAAGATCATTTGATAAACATGGTCTGTAAGCCAGAAGATACACACAGTGCCTGAATGACAGGATCTAATGAGAAGCGTCTGCTGTTTGTACAAATTCGTTTTATACTCCATTGTTGCCAAATGGTTGTAATTTTGTGGAATTGTACAATAAACAAAATGTACAATGTAGCAGTAAAGCAACATATGTTAGCCAATTATGGACTGCCAAATACTATAGTTACTGTTGGCACCTTAGCTCTTTCCAGTAAGACCTGTGACATCACTGGCCTGCGCTCTAGCTCCTTCGAATTCCTACACAACCCGGCCCGTCACTGTCCAAGCACGAGCAGCTCCACTGATGGCCCTGCTGATGTGCTGCCTCCACAGCCCCTTTTGGAATCGTTCAAGAAAAGGCCAGGGTGGAGTACTCAGCTGAGAACCAGGGTTGGGTGTGCCAGGCCAGCCCGTGAGCCCCGTTGTTGCTGCTGCCAACTGAGTGAGGATGCTAAGCATGGGCTGACAGCCAGGTAGGAGTCATTAAATTAGGGCCCATCGGACCAGTCAAACCATTTAATTGTTAGGGGCAGGGCAAGACTTAGATAACACCTTTGAAACTGGGGAACCTTGTTCGAATGTCGGCGTCAATTTTTGCCAGACACTATGTGCAAGCCAGATTGAATGTAAACGGCCAGTACAACTCCACACGCTTGCGGAATTTGGCAGAGTTTTTGGAAACTCTGCGAGCAAAGTCCACCCCCTAATATTGACGTGTTCAGTGATTCTGGGGAGCTCTAGGCTTCACAGGCCCTATAACCCACACTTTCTGGCCAGTTTGAAACTATACCAGAGTGGACTTCTGGTCATCGCAGAGTTTCATAACTTCTTGACTGGCCTTGAAATTGCTTTTAGATGTATTGCAGAAGTGGTGAATCTGGTTGCATAGGGCCAGAATGTAGCAGACCACATCTTGAGGGAGTTTCCTGGGAGCCTGCTCCCACCCCTCTCTTACAAGGCTAAGAGAGCCCCTAACAGGGTTGCGATAGAGGAGTTCAAAAGGGCTAAACCTCACTCCCTTCTGTGGCACGCCCCTGTAGGCGAAGAGAAGGCATGGAAGGAGGATGTCCCACTTACACCTCATGGGCTCAGGTAGGCCCATAATCATGCCCTTCAAGGTTTTGTTGAATATCTCCACAAGCCCGTTGATTTAAGCAGAAAGCCACTTGTCAATAGTATCCCCTGCCACATAACAGGGCACCGGATCCTTGGGGATGCTGATCTTTTGGTCTCCTTCAGACACAGTAGAGTTGCTGCCACCAGTGCTGCTGGAATCTGCTTGTCTTGCTTTCAGTTCAAGCTCCTTAAGGCTCCTTTCATGAGCCAAACACTCCAAGGCTAGTTTCCTCCTCTGTAGCCAGCTTCTTGTCCTCCATCCTGAGCCTGGCCATCTCCAGCTTGAACTCTCTTTCCTCCCTCCTCTCCATCAGCTCTGCTGGGAACAGGCTGCAGGAAGATACACTGCTTCCTGCTCTGGTAGGGGAGCTCCAAGTTGAGGGTCAAGTCATCCTCTTAATCAGGCTATTGGCTCTTAGGACTGAGTTCCAAATCCTCTACTTGGCTGCCTATCTCCTCATCTCCTGCAATTGCTGAAGCAAGTGACTGGTGGATGTCCACCCTGGCCCTCAGAGCATTTTTGCAATTCCACCTTCCTGGTGGTGCTCTTGGTTGGAAGTCCCCTCTCTTTACAGAACTCTTCGACTTAGGCCTCTATATAGCAATCCATGTTTGCCACTCAAACTCCATGCTTGAAAAGGTGGATTCAGGCACAAAACAGAGAATATTTTGGGAAAAAACAGAAAAAGGGCAATCGGGGAGAATTTACACTCGAGCACATCTTAGATTATTTATGTACGGTGGAAGTGTAACACAAGATTACTGTAAAGCACTGCACAAACACAAGTCCAAATCCCACTGCTGCCGCCAGTGTAAGAAATTGGGATGCTGGTTGAGGGGTGTGTAACCCTTCTAAAGCAGCAACCACAGTTCTTTTCCGGGTGAAGTCACAAGCAAACCCTAAATTAACCTGTGCTCACCCTCGGCTAGCTTGTCACAGAGTAGTTAGACTTAACTCAGAGACAATATGTAAAGCATTTGTGCAACACTGCAAACAATAACACAATAAAAACACACCACAAAGGAGCCCACAACAAAGTTGGAAAGATAAAGTAGATTTTAATAAATAGAATAAGACTAAAATGACAAAAATCCAATTAGTATAACGGGGGATATTCATTTTTTAAGTTTTTAAGTAAATAGCGCCAAGAGGCATAAAGTGTGGATATCTGGTTGTGCCGTACTGGTACATAGTCACAACTTCAAGCGAGCCACGATGAAGCGCAGGCTGGATACATGCACACAGTTAGGCCAGCTGAACAAATGTACCTTTAATCCTAGTTTTCTAGGCATTGCGCTGATCTACGTTGAAGATACATTGTGCAGCTGAAGCGATGCGCCAGTTCCGAGATGCCGTGAGGCTGCGGTGCAAGGGCCTTCTGCATCAGCGGAAAAGATCCCATCGGCAGGGTGCTCTGACGGGGCAATGCATCGGTTCCGAACAGCTGCAAGGCTGCAGTGCGAAGTCCGACATTGTTGTTGATGCTGCAGTTGATGAGCGATGCCAGGGCCTGTGCTGATGATGTGTCGTGCAGCAGCAATTCTGAAAATGATGTGGACTGCGGTGGCGTTACGGGCCTTTGCCATGGGTCCAAACCACACAATAGTGGAGATGCGCCGGTTCTGCTCGGTGTTGTGCCACGCAGCAGAGGAAATTAGTCCGTTCCACAGAGGCCGGCAAAGCACCTTAAGCACACGTACAAGGGTCCAGGACTGTGGATGGCACCAGTTGGCAGATTAGATTCACAGATGAGAGTCCAGGTGCAGAGGCAAGGTTCTTGTAAGCCTGTTATGTCCCTGAGGCTTCAGATAAGGAGGCCAGACAACAAGTGCTTGGAGTCACTCAGGGTTCAAGAGATGGCGGTCCAGTCCTTCTCACACAGGAAGGGGGCAGCAGCCAGCACAGCAAAGCAGGAGTTGAGCTGAGTGCAGTCCAGCAGCATGACTGTCCTGCAGCAGCACAGCAGTCCTACTTCCTGGCAGAGTATACACAGGCCCAGAAGTGTAATGAAGTGTTTGTGGCTGAGGAACCTCTGTTATAACCTGGTAGCCTGGTTGTGGAAGGTGGGAGAAGCTTCTAGACAGTGTCTTTAAAGTGCATGGAATTTCCGACCTCCCCCGCCCTAGCTTCAAGCTGGCTAAAATGACAATGCAGGGTCTTTAGGCCCTTTGTGTGAAGAAAGGACACAGCCTTTTCAAATATAGGTTGGCTGTGCCCAGCTCCTCTCTACCCATCCTACCAGATATGGCCCATCCAGACACGCCTAAGCTCCCATTGTGTGTGGCTGTCTAGGACGAATACACAAAGCCCAATTGTCAGGTACACCCATTCATGTGACTCACTCGCGCCCTCGCCATGCACTGCTAACTCCCCCATATATTACATCACTCACAACATCTATTTTTTATGACATCATTAATAATATTAGTGCAACATTCGCTGAATATGTATTGATGAGAAAACTGTGCATGAAGGGGGCTCTAGTTATAGTTACTTGAGATTTCTAACTATTCTCACTATAACAGCTGAAGTTCTATGATTTTGTGTGTGTAAATTCTGAACCGAACTATAACTTTCTTGTAACCATTGTTTTTTTTAGTGAAAATATATATATATATATATATTCAGTGAAAAAACCATAGGTTTCACACACGTTATAGTTAGCTGGACATTTCACTCGTAAAAAACCAATGAAATTTCCCCGTTATAGTTAGTTCAGCTAACTATAACTCGCGCGCCCGCAATGCACTACTGATGACGTCACATATTACATCACTCATGACATGGTCACTGACATCACTCATGACATCACTGATGACATCTCAAATGACATCACTGATGACATCACTGATGACATCATCCAGTGAATGTGTGTTTTTCTGAAAATTAAATATGTTTTATATATGTATATCTCAAGGTCAATGGAAGAATAAATGGGTATATAAGTGTCTAAATGGATGCTTTGTTTTTGAAAAATTTATTGTGTAACTGACTGATTAAGTGTATCATAGTGAATACATGGCTTACTGAGTAATGTTTAAATATGTAAATATCTGTATCAGTCTCTCACTTTGTGTATAAGTGGCTGCATGGGTTGGTGATTAGCTTCATGGGTGTCTATATAGGTTATTAGTTGTTTTTTTGAGTATCAGTCTGAGTGTCTGTATGGTTCGGTGGGGGGTATTACGTAGTGCATAGGTGCATGAATGAGTGACTCACTGTTTGTATGTGTTGAAGACAGCATGTGTGCAGGACTGTATGGGTGGATGAGTGTGTGTATGGGTGTGTTAGTGAGTGAATGACTGTCTCAATAGTGTCTTTATGAGTAACTACATATCTATTAAACTAGTATATGTGACTATTGGTGTATATAAGTGAGTATATGTGAGAGTGAGAGATTGAAAGAGTTCCTGTATGAATAAGTATGTGTTTCTATAAGTGATTGTTTTAAAGACTAAGTATGTGTAAGTTTCTGTAGAAGTAAGTGTGGTGGTGTGTGTATAACTGTATATGAAAGTAAATGTATGTTTGATTCTTTATTAGCATGAGTGACTATGTGTGTGAGTAACTCTATGGATGAGTGGCATTGTGTCACAGGATGTACATATGAGTACATATGATGAGTGAGTACATGTATGAGTGACTGTATAGGACTGTTGGTGAATGAGTGGATGTGTATGTGGATCTTAGAATTACTGAAGAGGTTGTTGTAACTGGTATTGGTATGTCCATTGTTTTGAAAATTTTAGTCTCTATTTTTGAATGTGTGTATCAAAGGTTATATTAGGGGAAGAGGAGGTCTGCCACTCTGTCACAAGGATGATGTCATCAGTGATGTCATCAGTGATGTCATTTGAGATGTCATCAGTGATGTCATGAGTGATGTCAGTGACCATGTCATGAGTGATGTAATATGTGACGTCATCAGTAGTGCATTGCGGGCGCGCGAGTTATAGTTAGCTGAACTAACTATAACGGGGAAATTTCATTGGTTTTTTACGAGTGAAATGTCCAGCTAACTATAACGTGTGTGAAACCTATGGTTTTTTCACTGAATTTGCAAGGTTTTTTAAATGCTAATTCCTAACTGTTCCGGTGGGCAGCAAATATAAGAATGGGGACAGCCGTGAGCTCTTTCAGTTGGTCAGAGTGCCAACTGACAAATCTCCAATCTTCAAATTTGACCCCACTCCTGGTACCAAGAAATGTAGCGTGCTGGAAAAGCTGGAACGCTATGGAATCACAAATCCAAGTCCAAGAAGAGTTTTCCAAATGGAGATTTAATCCACAAGTAAAAGTAATACAAAGAGCTCACGGCACAGGAAACAACCGCCGTTACCCAGCCAAGTGTAATCATCTAACGAACACATAGAGTCCTAGAACACAAACAATGGAATGCATGACATACTATAATTCTAACCTAAAGAGTACTGCACTTAAAGATACAGATACAGCATACTACACTATTGATGCTTCATTTTCAACGATTGGTTGTCCTAGGGGATCTTGACTGAGTGTTCCTGAACTTTGGCTGTCCTGAGAACTGTCTCTAGCTACTTCTGCTGCAATTGTAGTTTCCTGTTCAATTTCTTCATTTAACATTTGCAGATAAGTTGAGAATGTACTGCATTGTATGCTGTCTTTGCAAGCATTAAAAGAATCTTCATAGCTTTGAAATTCTCCCAGTAGTTCATCCTCTGTACGCCATGGTTTAAACAGCTGTAAAAGAGCCAAGTAGTAAAATTCCTTTTTGTCAGTACTGTCGCAACTCAGCTTCCTGTGATTTATCAAACTTCCTTTTGTTTGCTTCACCAAACATCCTTCCTCACCAATGACTTTATATTTTCCATTGTTGATGTCTTCTGTGGCTTTCCGTGAATAAATGTAGTTCTGCAGCACTTCATAAAGACACATGTTCTCCAGATGATGACTTCTGTTTGGGTAATATGTGTCCAACATGTTTGATTTCAAAATATCTGTACTTTCTGGGTCATTCTCGGCCAAATATTCAATTTCTCCAACAGATTTCAACACCCGATTTCTCATTGCTGCAAGGCCTAAACTTGCCCAAATTATTCTTCTTGATTTCGAGTAGAGACTTGCAGAAGATAACCTATCTGAACATTCGTAGGATCCAATTTCTCGATGCGATAACATCTTTAAACTGAAACTGTACAGCTTCTTACTGACAGTCTTCTCGTGAGAAATCTCTTCCCACATTTCCTTCAATTCTGTTTTTTCTGATTTCGTAATGTAAGACGTTACATATCGAGCAACAGCAATGGAATTGTCAGCTACATACTGTATATCCATGTTAGCATTCCACATGGATAAAATGACTGGGTTGTAGTCATTTATATGTTTTGATTCTTCTTTTCTTTTAAGGTTGTAGGTATTCTTAGGTGATTTTCTTGTGATAGTATGTCTCACAGATGACATAAAACTGTTTACTCTTCCATTTGAAAGAACAGGTCTAGGAAATCCAAATCGACATTTAGTGTAGTATTTATCTTTGCTCTTGTATTTCCGTCGACAGTATTTTCCACACCGATGACTTTGGAAACGTAAAACTTTCTCCTTTAACTTTTTGTCTTCTGTGCTTTTTGGTATAGCACATGTTGCATATTCTTCAATGTAAGATAACACTGCTTCATCGGCATCTGTTCCAAACTTTGGGGCATCCTTGATCCACAACAGCATATGAATATGAGGAGCACCTCTTGCCTGGTACTCTTTTCTCCAAAAGAAATCCACTACTTCTCCTAGAGGTGGATTTTTTTTATTGCAGATGAAGGACATCATAGCCTCAAATCTATGATTGAAATATCTGCAAACATTAACCGGATCCAATGAGCACAGTTCTCCTGCTGTCTTGTATTCGATGTTTTTAATGTTTGAATTTGCCTCTCGTAGAAAATCCAGTAAATCATCCCAAGCGTACTCAGCACAGCTTAGGGTAACGAACCATGTTGGTGTTCCTAAATTCCGTAACATGCATTTTAATTCACCGTGGCGTCAGTACCAATATTCATTAGTCCCACGCTGACAAGCCATCAGATTGATCAGTTGTGATTCCAAATGATCATCTTGGTGCTGAACTTTCTCCATAAAATCCTTAGCAGACACATTTTGTAAATGTACTCCACTTTTTAAAATGTGATTTACTGCATATGATAATGCAGACAAGTCGCTTTCAAATAAAAGATGGAACAAATAAGGAATACTTTGTCGAAATCTTGGATCTTCTGCATATAGTCTTGTAGTCCGATACTCAGAAGCTGGAATCTGTTCTGGACGTTCATCGTATCGTCCTCCTTTTCCTTTAGGAAACAGCTGGGGAAAACATCGAGCTTCCAAGCTCTCCTCCCATACACTCACGGGAGTTCCTTTTGCTTTCTTCATCTGAAACAGATCAATATTGTCTCCCATAACTTCTTTTGAATGAAGAGGATGTATGCTAAAATGTTCATAAATTTCTTCTTCCTTTGACTTGTCCACTTTTTCAATTTGTCCAGTTGGTGTTTCTGTGTCTTCTTGTAAATCTTCTTCTTCTTCTATATAAATTGATTCATACCATTTGTTATTCCTTTTCAAATACAAATTTGCTCTTTGTACTTTCCGTACATCTACCAGCTTCTGCCAAATCTTCTTATTCTTTGTAGGTACACCATTAACCAGAATAACTAATGGTTCAGTTTCCAAAGTATCTGCATCAATAGTTTCCATATTTTTTTTCAAATCCAAGGGCAAATATACCACTCTACCTTTTAAACCTCTCAGTAAATCTGAAGGAGGTAATTTACCAGTTTTGGGCTCCATACGTACTATGGTCTGGAACGGATGAACACATTGAATAAGTATAGACTCATAAGTATTTAATTCAGAAAGTTCGGCAGGAATAACATCCAATTCTAAATTATTATGTACAGCTCTGGTCGGCATTCTATTTTCTTCTAATTTGTTGTAACAGTATTTACAAATACGCTGAACTTCACCCAATTCAAAACAATTTTCAAGAAATATATATGTGGCAAAATCCTTCCACTTATAATTATCTTCATTTTCACTTTTTCTATAGAGATCAACATACCTGGTTTGTTTTCTATAATGAGTTCTGCGGCAACAAATACAAGTAATATTTGGTCTTTCATTAGAGATTTTTTCAAATTTTGTTATGTGATCATTAAATGTCTTACTTAAAAATGGTTCTACATTCTCTTCCACTTCTTCCTCATTTACTGTGTCCTTTTCTGCACTGTTTTGTTCAGGACCAAAGTAACAAAACTGAATTTCATCAACAACCTTCTCTACATCTGATACTGACCCACGGAACAGAGCCCTATTCAATTCATCTAACTTTATTGCTGGACTTTTAGCAAAATACAACCGTCTCACAAACTTTCTCATTTCAGTATGATGAACAGCCAGCATTCTAAAATGATGGAAAACACTAATACACACTTTTCTAGATAGACAAGCCAGAGAATGACCCTGCAAACCAGTATTCTCTCTCACTCTGCATGGATCTAGACTTTGAAGCACCTCAATCTTCTGTTTTACACTTTTTTTTACTATATTCTCTTAGAAACTCACGAAATTTATCAATAGATTCCTGACGCACAGTGCAAATACTACTACAATTCCAAGTGTACACTGGGGCTTTAGGACGTCTCCCCATAGCCTCATCCGCCATCACTTGTACCTCATCTCTTGGAACCATTATCTCCTTCTCCATTATGCAACCATTTTTCACTTCGTAAGCACGACCTCTGGTGTCAACTGCATGCAGCAAACTATTACTTTGAAAATAGCTCTCTTCATTAAAAAAAGGTTCACTACTTGAACTATGCATCCATTTTCCTAAAAACACTTTACAAAAGTTTGTTCTGTTCACTACTCTTTTCCTTTTGCTTTGTGATTTCAGTACATTAACCATTTTATCTAATGTACGCATCCTATTCAAAATTAAAATGAATAGTTTCCTTTTTAATTCTAATGCCTTTGCTGCAATGGCTTCAATTTCTTTTTTTCTCTTGTAAAAATTAGCCTTTTGCTTATATTTCTTCACATCCTTTATCAAATTGGACATAACTCTTCTCTGAAACATTTTTCTACGTATCTCTTTAAACGCTGTTTTTATGTTTAAGTTAATCTTTTTAGTTGCAGAAGGTATATTTGCATTAACTAAATTCTCAATTTTTTCCTCTCCTTTTCTATTGAAAACATTCTTTCCAGTACAGACATTTTGTACATTTTTCCTTTTTTTGAATATGTTCTTTAAAAAATCTTTTGTTTGCTTACCAGAAGATTTTTTCTTTTTCCCAACATGAGCATCTCCAACTAACTTAGGTCCTCCAGTTGTCTTCAAATATAGGTTTTTTTTGTGGTCTTTCTTTACTCTGGATTTTGTAGGCATCTTACATTTTGTTCACTGCTCTTCAGCAATACCTGAAAAAAACTAAAAAAAAATTCCTTTATTTTATTTAAATATATTACTACATTTTTTATGTTCTTTAGAAATCTTAAAATACTATAAACCCCTTTCCTATAAATGAAAATCACAATAACACCTTCACAAATTAAATTTCTAAAAATAATTCCTGTGTGCACACAAAGTCATGCCTTGAAATTAGACAGAAAACGAAATTTCTTTGCCAATTTGAAAGCACACTTACTACTCTTTTTTTTGGCAAGTGATAAACACTTTTACAGACTGACACATTTTGAATCCACTTTTCAGATTCTTAAAAAAGCACATGTCCAAACTGCTTTTTCAGACCAGCACCATGTGTAACCTGGGTGACTGACTACACTCCAGCAAGGGCAACCAGCCTTAGTGATGCTGAATGTTTTTGCATTACTGACTGAAACCTCAAACCCCACTCGCTTGTGAATACTGTGCATGATTCCACAGGGTAAGCAGCTGGGTGTGTGCTAAGAGTCTGCTTCTGCACCAAAAAATGGCTCCCCCTTTCCATCTAATGCAACTGTGAAATCACCAGAGCAATACGCAATAAATCTCTGCCTGTAATTCCTTTTTTCACACAGAGTCATGTTTTCATATTAGTCACAAAACGAAATTTCTTTGCCAATTTGAAAGCACACTTACTACTCTTTTTTTTGGCAAGTGATAAACACTTTTACAGACTGACACATTTTTGAATCCACTTTTCAGATTCTTAAGTCCAAACTGCTTTTTCAAACCAGCACCATGTGTAACCTGGGTGACTGACTACACCCCAGCAAGGGCAACCAGCCTTAGTGATGCTGAATGTATTTGCATTACTGACTGAAACCTCAAACCCCACTCGCTTGTGAATACTGTGCATGATTCCACAGGGTAAGCAGCTGGGTGTGTGCTAAGAGTCTGCTTCTGCACCAAAAAATGGCTCCCCCTTTCCATCTAATGCAACTGTGAAATCACCAGAGCAATACGCAATAAATCTCTGCCTGTAATTCCTTTTTGCACACAGTCATGTTTTCATATTAGTCACAAAACGAAATTTCTTTGCCAATTTGAAAGCACACTTACTACTCTTTTTTTTGGCAAGTGATAAACACTTTTACAGACTGACACATTTTGAATCCACTTTTCAGATTCTTAAAAAAGCACATGTCCAAACTGCTTTTTCAGACCAGCACCATGTGTAACCTGGGTGACTGACTACACTCCAGCAAGGGCAACCAGCCTTAGTGATGCTGAATGTTTTTGCATTACTGACTGAAACCTCAAACCCCACTCGCTTGTGAATACTGTGCATGATTCCACAGGGTAAGCAGCTGGGTGTGTGCTAAGAGTCTGCTTCTGCACCAAAAAATGGCTCCCCCTTTCCATCTAATGCAACTGTGAAATCACCAGAGCAATACGCAATAAATCTCTGCCTGTAATTCCTTTTTTCACACAGAGTCATGTTTTCATATTAGTCACAAAACGAAATTTCTTTGCCAATTTGAAAGCACACTTACTACTCTTTTTTTTGGCAAGTGATAAACACTTTTACAGACTGACACATTTTTGAATCCACTTTTCAGATTCTTAAGTCCAAACTGCTTTTTCAAACCAGCACCATGTGTAACCTGGGTGACTGACTACACCCCAGCAAGGACAACCAGCCTTAGTGATGCTGAATGTATTTGCATTACTGACTGAAACCTCAAACCCCACTCGCTTGTGAATACTGTGCATGATTCCACAGGGTAAGCAGCTGGGTGTGTGCTAAGAGTCTGCTTCTGCACCAAAAAATGGCTCCCCCTTTCCATCTAATGCAACTGTGAAATCACCAGAGCAATACGCAATAAATCTCTGCCTGTAATTCCTTTTTGCACACAGTCATGTTTTCATATTAGTCACAAAACGAAATTTCTTTGCCAATTTGAAAGCACACTTACTACTCTTTTTTTTGGCAAGTGATAAACACTTTTACAGACTGACACATTTTAAACCAACTTTCTAGATTCTTAAAAAAGCACATGTGCAAACTGCTTTTTCAGACCAGCACCATGTGTAACCTGGGTGACTGACTACACTCCAGCAAGGGCAACCAGCCTTAGTGATGCTGAATGTATTTGCATTACTGACTGAAACCTCAAACCCCACTCGCTTGTGAATACTGTGCATGATTAGACACAGGGTAAGCAGCTGGGTGTGTGCTAAGAGTCTGCTTCTGCACCAAAAAATGGCTCCCCCTTTCCATCTAATGCAACTGTGAAATCACCAGAGCAATACGCAATAAATCTCTGCCTGTAATTCCTTTTTGCACACAGAGTCATGTTTTCATATTAGTCACAAAACAAAATTTCTTTGCCAATTTGAAAGCACACTTACTACTCTTTTTTTTGGCAAGTGATAAACACTTTTACAGACTGACACATTTTAAACCAACTTTTTAGATTCTTAAAAAAGCACATGTCCAAACTGCTTTTTCAGACCAGCACCATGTGTAACCTGGGTGACTGACTACACTCCAGCAAGGGCAACCAGCCATAGTGATGCTGAATGTATTTGCATTACTGACTGAAACCTCAAACCCCACTCGGTTGTGAATACTGTGCATGATTCCACAGGGTAAGCAGCTGGCTGTGTGCTAAGAGTCTGCTTCTGCACCAAAAAATGGCTCCCCTTTTCCATCTAATGCAACTGTGAAATCACCAGAGCAATACACAATAAATCTCTGCCTGTAATTCCTTTTTGCACACAGAGTCATGTTTTCATATTAGTCACAAAACGAAATTTCTTTGCCAATTTGAAAGCACACTTACTACTCTTTTTTTTGGCAAGTGATAAACACTTTTACAGACTGACACATTTTAAACCAACTTTTTAGATTCTTAAAAAAGAACATGTCCAAACTGCTTTTTCAGACCAGCACCATGTGTAACCTGGGTGACTGACTACACTCCAGCAAGGGCAACCAGCCTTAGTGATGCTGAATGTATTTGCATTACTGACTGAAACCTCAAACCCCACTCGGTTGTGAATACTGTGCATGATTCCACAGGGTAAGCAGCTGGCTGTGTGCTAAGAGTCTGCTTCTGCATAAAAAAATACCTCCCCCTTTCCATCTAATGCAAATGTAAAATCACCAGAGCAATACCAAACAGCTTTCTGAGACCAACAACATGTGTAACCTGGGTGACTGACTACACTCCAGCAAGGGCAACCAGCCTTAGTAATGCTGAATGTATTTGCATTACTGAGTGCAACCTCAAACCCTAAAAGTATTCCTTATTTATACCAGTACACCTTAATTTATCGTGAAAACATAGTCTATATTATTTTACATGTTCCTCACATTTAAATTTCTCCCAAAACAGAAAATGATAAACACAACTTCAACAAAAGGAATTCCATTTCTATTATTCATTTCTTAATTTACCATATACATCCCCTCTCAAACTCTAAACTCACCTTTAAAATTAGTTAGTTGTGAAAGAAATGTGGCACTCAAACAGCAGATTATCAGAGCCAGGATCTCTGTTCTTTACACCTCTCTCCTCTCAGCAGAAACAGATAATGGCAAACTTTCCCTCTCTTTTTCCACACATATACATGTTAATTTCAAATCTCAGTGCTTCCCCCTTTTTTTCAAATGTAATCACACATTTCTATTGGTTGAAAACCAACCCTTTTCCAAAAGTACCCTTCCCCCAACTTGACTTCTGCCTAGTACCCTTCCCCCAACTTGACTTCTGCCTGCTACCATAGCAACAGCTCATGGAACACTGCTGTGTGGAGTTAGGTCAGAAGTTCACCAAACAATGTTTCATTTCCAAAGAGCAAGAGTGCTTGACTTTTCAAACCTAACAGCAAATCCATAGTACTGTTCTTTGGTAACACATTTTTCTGTACCAATACAAAACATGCTTCTATTAATTTACACATACAGCCTAGTTTTTATTGTAGAATGGTATGAAACAGCCAATCAGTTCTTTTTTTTATAAAAAAAATATGTATGCCCCCATTTCCAAACTGTCTTTCATTTCTTTTTACCATTCTACTGAATTACACCTCCTGAGTGCATCCAGTTCTCCTTTGAAGATGTTCACAGTGTGGATTGTAGGGCACAGCTGTGTCTTCTGGAGTGAAAAGTATGCAGAGAAAACAGATATGGTGAGAGACCTTGCTTTGCCAAATGTAGACATTAAATGGATTGGTCAGAGAGGGTTAAAGTGGCACCAATTGATGCCATTGGTGAAATCCTTCATGCAAATCCAACACCCTGACCTCATAATAGTGCACTGTGGTGGCAATGACCTAGGCACTTTGACTGGGGTAGGTCTGGAAATGCTTATGAAGGAGACCTTTGCACAACTGTTTTCACTTTTCCCTAAAACTGCCTTTGTGTTTTCTAACATATGCCAAAGGCAAAAATGGAACTGGTCCAATCATTTCTGTCCACAGATTGACAAAGCAAGAAAGCACGTCAACAAATCTGTTTCTGCTTTCCTCCGTGACTATGGTATGGGTTCCATTTACCACAACAACTTGCGTTACGACATGCAAGACAAGAGGAGATGGTGTGCACTTCACTGATGAAGGGAACAGAGTCTTCCTCTTGAACCTTAGACTCTGCATCGGTACTTACTTGTAGGTACCACTAAAAAATCACTTCATAAACACAACGGCTCTTTTTAGAGCCCCCTAATATCTAAACTCTTAAATCTGCATTTCATTTCTTTTATTTTATTTTTTTCTACCGTACACGTACGTTAAGCTTACCGTACGCGTACCCCGCGATTTTTTTAAAAATCAATAAATGTTTTCTTTCTACTTTTCTGTCCTTCTTTGACCCCCTTACAAATGTTAGGGGGTCTGTAACTCTCTCCCTTGCCCCCTTTTCAAGATATCACTCTTTTTTTTTCTGAGTGAAACACACGAAATGGCGGCCGCCGCTTCCTGGTTTCGACCGATTCGAATGTTTACTAAGATCTAAGGGCCAATCAGAATCGCGCTCGCGCACGCCACCGTACGCGTACGGTAAGCGCACCGTAAGCGCACCGTAAGCTGGCTCAGATATATATATTGATTTAAAGGCTATTTTCTCAGAATCTACTGAACAGATTTACACCAAACCTACAAAAGGCACTTCCTTGACCTGAGGACTACCTCTCTGCCAAATTTCAAGTAATTCTGTTCAGCCGTTCGGGCTGTAGCTGTGTCTAAAGGTCCTATAGAAAAATGCATGGGAAAAACGTGTTTTGGGACCCCCCTTTTATCTCAGCCCCCGCTTGACGAATCCCCCCGAGACTTTCAGGGTAGGAGCGGAGCGTAGCGCCCCACCTATTTTGAAAATTTCGCGAGGATTCGTCAACCGGCGCCAAAGTTATTCAAAATAGAATGTTGCGGATTTCCTATGGAAACAGGGTCCTAACTATAACTACCTACTGGCGACCGCCAGTAGGTAATATATATATATATATTCACTGAAAAAACCATGGGTTTCACACACGTTATAGTTAGGAATTAGCATTTAAAAAACCTTAGAAATTCAATGAAAAAAACAAAGGTTTCACACATGTTATAGTTAGCTGGACATTTCACTCATAAAAAACCATTGAAATTCCCCCGTTATAGTTAGTTCAGCTAACTATAACTCGCGCGCCCGCAATGCACTACTTTTAAAACCTTTATTTCTTCAAGAATCTGGACACAGCTATTCAGCCGACAACCCGGAGGTTCGGCAGCTTCAATAGGAGAGTACAAAGAATCGTCCACAGTACATTGAAGGAGCAGTGAGAAGGTTCCATTTTTAATAATTACTAACACACAACAAACCCCAGCAAGGCAACAACACTGAATGCCCACGGTGGTAGCCCCTCAGGGGGAGCCGGACCCCAATCGTCTAACAGTCACAGTATTATGATAAGAGGAAAAAGGGGGAAAAGCAGAGGCCCAAGAAGTCAATTAACCATCACATCTGCATACTGAGCTGGAAAGAAGGTCAAGAAGAAAGCTGTTCCTCAGGGGGATCCAGATCAGGGGCAAGACATATTCCCCCCCTGTATTGATTCCACCGCCCCCAGATGGCATGCCACTTCCGAGGGCGGCCTCTGGCGCAATATACTGTCTTCTCCCTGAGCATACTCCAGTCCATATTTTCTTTCCACGCAGTTAACGTGGGGGGCCCCCCGGAGCCCCACAAGCGCGCGATGTCCCTCTTAGCAACCATGTTACCCAGGGTCACCCACTGGGTCTGTGCCACATCATGGTCAGTGGGCCCCCAGACATTCAGGAGACAACACCGCGCTTCCGGCTGCATAGCAATGCCCGTCACCTCCCCCATCACCGCATGAACTCGCCTCCAAAATTCCGTGATGACACCACATTCCCAGATGATATGTAGGAAAGTACCCACCATACCGCATCCCCTCCTACATAGGCCTTCCTCAGAGAATCCCATATGAACCAGTCGCGGCCCCGTCACATACACTCGATGCAGGATCTTGAGCTGCACCAGCCTCAGACGCGACGGGATCGCAACCTCCTTAGGAGAGGAAACAGCAGACTGCCAGTCCTCATCATCCAACTCGAGTCCGTCCCTAGTCCACTGGTCCCGCAGCCCCAGTAACATATCAGCCCGAACATTTATCAGTTTCTTGTAGATGAGCGAGATCGTGCTCTCCGGCATATGGCCATCAAGGATCCGGTCCTCCAAAGGAGAGGACTCAGGCACCTTCTCACCCTCCACGAGGACTGACCGCAGGGCATGACGCACCTGAACATATCGGAAAAACTCAGACGCCCCCAACTCATACTCCTTCTGCAACTCTTCAAAGGACTTCACCCTACCCTTAATCAGCATATCTCCAACCCTGGAGATGCCGATCAAGTCCCATTTATCAAACCCTTTCGTATGCCAAAGCCTACCCAACCTTTCAGATTCAAACAACGGGGCAGCTAGGGTGAGCCTATCCTTCCAGCCCAGAGAGTCAGTCGCCATCTTCCATACACGCACCGCCACCCCAGTGGGCCCCGTGAGGGATGAGTCGAGGGACCGCGAGTACAACGCCCTAAGATAGTTCCCACCGCGCAACAACCATCTGTCCATGGCATAACCAGGGCTGAGGGCCGGGCCATAGAAACCGTGGTTAATCGCGGACAACTGGGTGGCCCAGTAATAGCCTCGGATGTCTGGAAGCGCGATACCCCCGTCATACCATGGAAGCGTCAATTTAGCAATCGCTATCCGCGGCCGCCCATCCCACAACAACGTCCGTTGGAGGCTTTCGACCTCCCGAAAGTACTTGGCCGGCACCCAATCTAGAGTATTTTGCAATGCGTAGAGGAACCGAGGAAGGGACATCATTTTGAACAAGGCAGCGCGCCCGACGAGGGAGAGCGGCAACCTCCGCCAGCCCTCAACATCCCGCCGCAGGCGCGCCAGGGGGGGAGCAGGTTTCTCTCATACCGTAAAGCGGGGTCCATGGAGATAAAGATCCCCAGATACACGAAGCCCTGCTGAGCAATCTGGATCGAACAAGTTCGCGGGACCGGCGGAACCTCACCACTCAGGACGTATAAATACGATTTACTCCAGTTGATGACGAGACCCGAATTCCTACCGAAGGATGTAAGAACGTCACAGACCACTATGAGTGAGTTCTTGGGCGAGGCAAGATACAACAAGATGTCATCAGCATATAGCGAAATGCGGTCCTCATGTTCGGGCGACCACCGAAGGCCACGTATATCCGGGTGCCAGCGTATCCACGCCGCCAGCGGTTCAAGAGCAAGGGCGAACAACAGAGGCGACAGGGGGCAGCCCTGCCGAGTCCCCCTCCCAAGCCGAAACGGAGTCGATGCCCGGCCATTTACCACCACACTCGCAAGGGGTCCCTCATACAGCAACCTCACCCAGCTCACAAAACCAGGGCCAAAGCCGAACTTGGCTAGCACAGCCCACAAATACTCCCATTCCACCGTATCGAAGGCCATCGTGGCATCAAGAGACGCCACAATAGCCGGTTCTCGCAGCGTGCCAGCCCTGGCGATCACCCCATGAAGGCGCCGAAGGTTCAACGCGGTGTTGCGATGCGGAATAAAACCGGATTGATCAGGGTGAATCAAGTCTCCAAGTACCCTGACCAATCGGCCCGCCAGGATTTTAGCCAGGATCTTCGGCTCGGCGTTGAGGAGTCATATGGGCCTATATGAGGCACACTTATCTCTGGGTTTACCATCTTTATGGATCACAACAATTGTCGCCAGCCTCTGGTCCAACGGGAGGGTCCCACTCCCCCGCGCCTCCACGAACATGGCGCGCAGGTGAGGGGCTACCCTATCTGGGAACAGTTTATACAGGTCAATCGGCAAGCCATTCGGGCCCGAGGCCTTGCCCGAGTTCAGCGCGCGAATAGCTCCCGCCACCTCATCGACCGTTAAGTCTCCATCAAGATCATCTCTATCTACATCAGAAAGACAGGGCAGAGCGATATCCCGCAAGAGGTCACGCGAGTCCTCGGGCGGCCTATCCGACACTGAGGCATAAACCTTACGGAAATAGTCCGAGAAACACTGGACAATCCCCTCAGGTTCCACAATCACCTCTCCCCCCTCTCCCGTCAGCTCCGGCACTACTCTATTAACCCGTTCTTTTTTATCCAGCCAAGCTAGGAGCTTCCCGGCCTTGTCACCAACATCATACAGGCGGCCCTGCTGTTCCCTACTGAGGGTCTTAGCGGCATTTGTCACAAGGTCCTTATACTCGGCTTGCTTCAAGCTCAGCTCATGCAGTGAGGCCGCTGTTACCTCCTCCTCTAGCGCTCCCTCCAAAGCCACGATCTCCTCCTCCACCTGCATAACCTCGCCATCCCTCCGCCGCTTGGCCGCCACTACAAGTGAGAGGGCCTCCCCTCGCAGCACGGTCTTAAATGCTTCCCAGAGCGACACTGCCGAGTCCACGGACCCCTGATTATCCTTGAAAAAATTATCAACTGTCTTCACCAGTGCGCTGCGCATCTTGGAATCTCGAAAGTACCAGGGGTTAATAGGAGCCACCCTTCCCCCTCCCTCTCGGCCGACATCCAGCCTGACCCACACTGGCGAATGGTCCGCTATGCCACGCGCCATGTGCCTGGCCTCAGACACCAAAGGGGCGTGCACAGCCAAAGTGAGCAGATAGTCAATCCTAGAAAGGCTACCATGCGCCCCGGAGTGGAAGGTGTATTGACGCTGTGTGGGGTGTCGGAGCCTCCAGCAGTCTATCAGGCCGAGTGTGTCTAGGAAGTCTGGAAGCCACTTCTGAGCCCCCCCTGTGTCTCTGGGCGGGTACCTATCCAGCAGCCCAGAGCCGACAGCATTGAAGTCCCCCCCTACCACTAACATACCCCCCGGGAGATCCAGCAAGGCCCTACCCAGATCTACAAACGTGGAGGCCTGCAGGGCTGGAGGGACATAAACCGAAACTAAAACCAAAGTTCTACCTTCCCACCTCCCCGCCACCGCCACAAACCTCCCCCTATCGTCAACAACGGTGGAGTCCACCTCAAATGGTAGCGAGGCCCTGACAAGGATGCCCACACCCCTAGACCCGGAGGAAAATCCCGAATGAGCTATGAATTTATAACCCTTCCTATTAAGAGCATAGCACGTGTTACCTATAAGGTGTGTCTCCTGCAGTAGGGCAACATCTGGCATGGACCGTTTCAAGTGTTGCAAAACTATCCCGCGCTTAATGCGATCCCCCAAACCATTAACATTCCAGCTAATAACACTTAAACCTCTACCCCCCATCCCCAAACACAAAGAGGCCCACCCCCCCCGAAGAGCCACCATGGGACAATACCGAAGATGATCACTACGCCTTGCAGAAACAGACCCCCCAACAACAACCCCAAAATCCCAACCATCCCCCCCACCCTGCACCCCTGCTGCAGCTTACAAAGCCCCCCCAACTTGCAGTGTGCCTGTCGCCCTACCAAACCCAAAATCTACAAAAAGCACCCTAAGGGAGGAAAGAGCTCCCCTCGTCCTCCCGCAACCCTCCGCATTTACTGCACTCTAATCAAGTCATCAAATAAAGTCAAAACGAGTCAGACCGGCTCCGAAAAATCAGCCTTGCCCATCCCGGCCACTGTCCCCATCCGCGGCAGTGTCCTCTCCCGTCCGCCGCCGGGGCAAAGCGTCCAGCCATTCATCGGCCATGACAGGAGACTCAAAGAAGAATGTCCGATCTTCGTACACCACACGTAGTCTGGCGGGGAAGAGCATGGCATATTTCAGATCCCTCTCCCGAAGTCGCCTCTTCACCCCCAGAAAGCCCTGTCTCTGTCTCTGCACCTGCTGGGTGAAGTCCGGATAGAAATTCACCGACGCGTTCTGGAAGGGGACCGGGCCCGTCACCCTCGATGCTTGCAGGATAGCGTCCCGATCTCGAAAATGAAAGAGCCGGGCGACAATCGGCCTCGGTGGGGCTCCCACCTTGGGCCTCCCACCCGGCACTCTATGGGCCCTTTCAACCGCAAAGAACTTCCCAAGACCCTTAGGCTGCAGATGGTTAAGCACCAAGTTCTCGACGAGCAGGTCAACCGAAGCCTCATCCGAGGACTCCGGGACCCCGATAACGCGCACGTTGTTGCGCCTGGCCCGGCTCTCAAAGTCCTCCAGCCGGCGGGCGGCGAGATCACTCTCGGTCCTCAGCTTACGAACCTCGGTCTGCAGTTCCGTGACATCATCGGCGAGGCCCGTGGTCTTGAGTTCCAGGGTTTTAACCCGTTCATTCGTTTTGCCCAAGTCCGCACGGATCAGGTTAACATCCACCAAGATGGCATCCACCTTATGCGCCAGGGCATCAAACTGTCTCCCAATCGAAGTCTGCATCCCTTCGAGCGCGCCCATGACATCCTGCAGCGAGTGCTCCGGGGCCAAGGGCGAGGCCGCCTTCTGGGTATCCGGCGACTGGCTCGACCCACTCGGTGATCCCTTCTGCAGAGCATAGCGGTCCATATTATTGACTTGAGTATAGGCTCCCCGCCTGGTAGACTTAGGCTTCAGCCGATCCATCTCTGCTTTGCCCGACATGGTTGGTACCAAGCAGGTCGGTTCAGATAAGACGGCCCTCTCTCAACGAGAGGAATCAGGAGTAATCAGTTCTGCAATGGGCCGCCTGAGTAGCATGTAGAGCGTCCAAAGGATAATAAAGCCGCCAAGAGCTCTCCAGGGGCAAGGCAGACAAAGGGAGAGAAAGCGAAAGTGAAAGGACGGGGACCTCCATCCGACAGTTCACACCTCGCCTGGCCGTTGTTGTTCAACTAGAAGTCGGGCATCCTGCCAACTCTAGCCCCTGGCATCCCTCGGAGATAGGCCGCAATCTTCCGCCATGCATAACTCCGGTTCCCGGTGGGCGATCCGACCGCGGGTAGCATCAGTCGCCTCCCTGACAGGTCATCTACACGATGCCATGCATACAGACAGGATTAGAGACAGGATAGTCGACGGAGGGCGCGAGGGTCTCGGGAGCTCAGAGCTCACGCGGCCATCTTGGTCAAGCGCTAGGCTCCTCCACCCGCAATGCACTACTGATGACGTCACATATTACATCACTCATGACATGGTCAGTGACATCACTCATGACATCACTGATGACATCTCAAATGACATCACTGATGACATCATCCAGTGAATGTGTGTTTTCCTGAAAATTAAATATGTTTAATATATGTATATCTCAAGGTCGATGGAAGAATAAATGAGTATATAAGTGTCTAAATTGATGATTTGTTTTTGAAAAATTGATTGTGTAACTGACTGATTAAGTGTATCTTTATAAATACATGGCTAAGTGAGTAATGTTTAAATGTGTAAATACCTGTATCAGTCTCTCACTTTGTATATAAGTGGCTGCATGGGTTGGTGAGTAGCTACATGAGTGTCTATATAGGTTATTAGTTGGTTTTTTGAGTATCAGTATGAGTGTCTGAGTGTCTTCATGGTTCGGTGGGGGTTATTATGTAGTGCATAGGTGCATGAATGAGTGACTCACTGTTTGTATGTGTTGAAGACAGCATGTGTGTAGGACCGTATGGGTGGATGAGTGTGTGTATGGGTGTGTTAGTGAGTGAATGACTGTCTCAATAGTGTCTTTATAAGTAACTACATATGTTTTAAACTAGTATATATGACTATTGGTGTATATAAGTAAGTATATGTGCGAGTGAGAGATTGGAAGAGTGCCTGTATGAATAAGTATGTGTTTCTATAAGTGATTATTTAAAAGACTAAGTATGTGTAAGTTTCTGTAAAAGTAAGTGTGGTGGTGTGTGTATAACTGTATATGCAGGTAAATGGATGTTTGATTCTTTATTAGCATGAGTGACTATGTGTGAGTAACTCTATGAATGAGTGGCATTGTGCTACAGGATGTTTAGGTGTATGAGTACATATGATGTGTGAGTACATGTATGAGTGACTGTATAGGATTGTTGGTGGATGAGTGGATGTGTATGTGGATCTTAGAATTACTGAATACGTTGTTGTAACTGTTATTGGTATGTCCATTTTTTTTAAAATTTCAGTCTCTATTTTTAAATGTGTGTATCAAAGGTTATATTAGGGTGAGAGGAGGTCTACCACTCTATCACAAGGATGATGTCATCAGTGATGTCATTTGAGATGTCATCAGTGATGTCATGAGTGATGTCACTGACCATGTCATGAGTGATGTAATATGTGACGTCATCAGTAGTGCATTGCGGGCGCGCGAGTTATAGTTAGCTGAACTAACTATAACGGGGGAATTTCAATGGTTTTTTACGAGTGAAATGTCCAGCTAACTATAACATGTGTGAAACCTTTGGTTTTTTCATTGAATTTCTAAGGTTTTTTAAATGCTAATTCCTAACTATAACGTGTGTGAAACCCATGTTTTTTTCAGTGAATTTCAAAGGTTTTTTAAATGCTAATTCCTAACTATAACGTGTGTGAAACCCATGGTTTTTTCAGTGAATTTGCAAGGTTTTTTAAATGCTAATTTTTTTTTTTTTTTCTTCTTTTTTTTTACATATTTTTATTTTAATTTTCTATCCTTTTTTAAAGACTATGGTTAAATTTTTAAAATTCTACAATATGTTTTTATTTTACATTTTTTTAAAATAAACAGGTAAAATTTATTAGCAATACATTTTTTCCTTTTTTTTTTTTCTTTTTTTTTAGTGCGCGTATGGTAAGCTTACGGTAAGCGTACGGTTTACGCAATGTCCGTAATTTATCTACGCTGTTTGCGTATATTTACGCAATTTGCGTACCCGCGCGTACAGCGCGTGGGGCGCGTACGCGTGTACGCTACACGCGCACGTTACGCGGAAGTGTTGGGGAGTGACTGTTATGCGCATGCGCGCGAGCGCGTGTCTTTTTTACGCGCATGCGTACTTTTGCCGTAAGCGCACCGTAAGCGTACGGTGGGTCATGTGATCATGAAACACAACTTTTGATTGGTTGAAACTACTTTCAGTTCTAGAACTCTCCTACACCACACCCATTCCCCTCATTTCTGCTTGTGATCCCTTAGGAGAAGGAGCTGGGTTGTCTTTGTGATACGATGGCAGAACAGCAGAGCTCTTCTGAGAGTGAGGCTAGCAGCACTACCTTGAGGCACAGAGCGAGGAAACAAAAGACCTCTTACGTATGGGAGTATTTTTCTTTTCCAGAAGGCCAGCAAAAGGTAAATGCACCCTTAGTGACTTGTAAGCTGTGTAAGCGTGTACTTTCAAGAGGGAATCCTGACAGGAAGTATTCCTTTGGGAATCACACCATGATGAGACACCTTAAGGATGTACACAGAAGGACACATGCTCGACTTACTGAAGGTAACCCTTCAGTAAATCAACCAAGCACATCCACAGCAGCTCAGCCTGGACCATCATCTGCAGTGCCGAGTCCTTGTTCTGCAGGTCAGGTGAGCCCTTCATCTGTGGGGGGAGCATCTCCTTTTTCTGGTCCTCTGGAAATTAACCCTCGGTTTGCGAGGGTTGAAGTACGGTGCGCCACTTGTCATGATCTAATTAGTTATAGGGAGACCAGTATTTCCCTAGTGAACAGTAAAATAGATCAGCACACTTGTCGTACCATCTAATATTCCCAATCTTTCTTTCCTCTGTCCCTGCATGAACACAACAGCTCTTTTAAGAGCCAACCTTACCTTTCATCTATTTTTTATATATGTTTTTAAAAACTTTTTTTATTTTTTTTTTTACCGTACGCGTAATTTTTTTTTATTTTTTTTTTAAAAACACTAAAAATCAATTATCACATTACAAGGTCCTTGAGAGACTACAATTAAAAACTGAAAATGTGATTGTAGAGAAGTGGAAAAAAGGGACCATGATATTATTGACTTACCATACCCACTCAAAAAATTATTTATTCATTTAAATTTTTTTTAATTGCTTTAAAAATGGTTCTAGTTTTCGAAAATTTTCTATCTCAATCTGAAAAAAAAGAAAAAAGTATTAATATTTAATAAAACATTTTATAATACAGTACACATATTTACATATTTTTCAAAAAATATTTTTGCCTTTTTTTTGCTGTTTTCAGAATATATTGCATTTCACTATAAATTGTGAAAGCAATTGCATTCATCATTTAACAGCAGGCAAAAAAAAAATTAACAATCTCAAAGATTGTTTTAAAAAAGCCCACAATCTCTTTTTGCATAAACATAACTTTATAGAAATGCATAATATTCTTAAAAAATATCATCTAATATCAATACTTATTTCTTTAAAATACCGTCTGATATTTTTGTTTCAGAAGTATAATCACAATAATATATCTCAAATAACTCCACAATACATCGGGTTCCATTTCCTTTCGGCCAAATAGTAATTTTAAAATTCTTTTTTGGTGAAATTTCCAATGGTAATCCAATAAAAATCTAAAGTTTAAATTGTACAGATCTCACCGATTCTCTGTAACATTTTGGTTTCCGAAAGATTTATTAATAATTAAATAAGTCCACAATAGAATTGTTTACCTTTCAGCATGGCCAAATAGTAATTTTAAAAATCTTTTTTGAAAAAATTTCCAATGGCAATCCAATAACATTCCAAAATTTAAATTGTGCAGATGTTACCGATTTTTTCTAAATTTTTGGTTTTCCAAAGTTTCCTTAAAAAATGGAAAAATTCCACATTACAATTGGTTACCTTTCCATTAGGCCAAATGATAATTTGTTACATCTTTTTATTTGTAAATTCCAAATGGTAATCCAATAAAATGGTAAAATTGTTTTGTCCAGATGTTGCCAAATCTCTCTAAAATTTAGGTTTCAGGAAGATTAGATAGGAATTTGCTAAATCAAAAGGCAAACGTTGCTTAAAAATCAATTGGGAATCATTACACAGTGTCCAGCCTTTTTCACATTTAAGATAAACTGTGTAATGACCAGAAGTTACAGTAGGTCCTTCATGGAAAATTATTGCAACTGTTACAAAAGTTTTTCCTGAAATTGATAATTGCTGTCCTGTAAACTTCTTTATTAAAGTATCTAATTTTGAACCATCAGCTTTACAGCGTTGCATCATTAAAATTACACACTGTCCGTATTCTTTTAAAATTAACGTTGAAAACATGTCAGATTGACACTCACTGCATTCCATGCTATGATTAGCATCTTTAACTAATTTAGCAAAAGTGACTGTTTTACTTTCTGGCAATGTTAAATAAATAAACCTTTCATTATCAACATTAGAGCCAGATATATTATAACAGTTTTCACAACTATGTTCCCATTTATAAGAGAGACCAAATACATTTTCAATGGGAACCCCTTCTTCTTTCAGTACCTGAAGAAAATACATCAAGAATTCCTGTGCGTCTTGCTGTACATTTTGAGAAAACTGTGTTCGTCCTGAACATACATCTAAAACTTTTCTAATTTCAGTAGCACTTTCTATTTGAGTTTTATCATTACTCAGCTTTTCAAAAAGGAGACTCAGCACAGAACAGAATCTTTTTCCCTGATTTACTATTATCTGCTCTTGCAAACTTTCCAGATAAAATGCAACATTCAGCACTACATTAGCGTAGCAGTTGACACCAGAGCTATTTTCAAAATGACATCCTACAACCTGTTCTTCATTTTCCTTATTCTTTTTGCTTGCAATTACATCACTCCTCTTTTTCTTCCTCCTCTCTACATCTTCATTACAGATATTCTCATTTCTCCTTTTTCGAGAAAGTACACGTTTCTCCAACACAGGATACTGACCTAAATGAGGAGTGTTAGATCTGGGGGTCTCTAGTTGGCAGGGTAGGTACCACTGTCCAAGTAGGGACCCTTGCTTCTAGTCAGGGGAAGGGGGATACACTGTTAAGATAACCCCTGCTCACCCTCTAGGTAGCTTGGCCTGAGCAGTCTAGGCTATCAAAGGCAATGTGTAAAGTATTTGAACCAACACTCACAGTAACACAGTGAAAACACCACAGATTTACTCCACACCAGTTTTAGAAAAATAATGTATCTTTACTAAAAACTTCACAAGACCAAATACTACAGAAAAACCAACATACAATTAAAAAGGTTACTTTAAAAGTAGTTCAAGAGTTTGCAGAAAGTACTCCAGGATGTCAAAATCAGTGTCCTGCACAATGCGACTCTCAATGCACAAAATGCAACACTTTCGTGCCCAACAGTACCTGTAGTTGCGATAAGGTTCCCAAAAGCTATAACAAGGAAGATGGCAAAGGCGATGCAATACTCCTGAGATCCTGGGGAGGCTTTGCAGCAGCCCTGCTTCACGCAGCAGAGGTGGATGCGCCGGCTCCGATCTGTAGGGGGAGGATGCGATGACTTTGGCCTTCGTTGCGTAGGTTTCTTGGGGGGAAGCTTCACGCACAGGTTCGATGCGACACTCTTCGATGTGGTGCGATGCGTGGCGCAGCGTTGCCTTCCGGCGCCGCAACTCTCGATGCGCCACAGAACGGGACTCTGCGTCGACGCACCCGATGACTGGAGACTTTTCACGCACCGGCAGTGGTGCGGCTCGCAAACTGGTTCTGCGACAACCCTCGCAATGGCCGGAATCTTCACGCTTCGGGACGATGCTCGACGCACTCGGCGATGCGGGAACCCTGCGTGTTGCGATGGTGCCGCGATTAAATTTTCCTCGCACTCTCGTCTTGCGACACGCAATCGGATGATGCGTTGGGTACCAGTCACTCTTGTTCACGCTTCTGCTTCCCAGCTCCCAAACACAGCAAAACGACCTCCTGAGGCCCCAAGACTGGGCAAGCACTACAAGGCAGGTCAGAACTCTCTCAGCAGAGTTCCAGGGGAGCTGGTGGTGAAGCCCTTTTGTTCCTGGGACTTCTTAACAGGGAGCCAGCTCTTCTCAGACCCTTGGAGATCAGAATCAAAAGAAGGGGACACAGCAAAGTCCTTCCCCTCTCCTTGGCAGCAAAGCAAAACAGCAAGCAGGCAGTCTTCTCCTCTTCAGTTCTTTTCAGCTTTCTCCTTGGCAGAGGTTTCTTCTTAGTTCCAAAGTGATCTAAAGTTTAGGTGTCTGGGGTCCTCTTCTTATACCCCTCCAAGTCTTTGTCTCTCTTTGTTCCAGTGGGGGGATTCCCCTGCTCAAACCGGTTCCTGGGTGTGCTCTGCTCTGGAGCACCTGGTTCCTTTCAGAGTGAGGGGCAGGGTCGTTAGACGCTCAGCAGGAGGTGGAGCCTTCTTTGTGCCAGCAGAGGCAGAGTCCTCAGCCTGGCCAGCAGGGGGTGGAGCCAGCTTTGTGTTTGGCAGGGACAGCCCTATTCAACCCCAGGGACTACTCCTCCCACCCATCTAAAGCAGATCTCCCTATTCACCCTGCTGCTGACTCATCCAGGCTCCTGGAGCCACCTGGCCCATCACATGACACCCTTCAGCCAACCAGCACACAGGCAGGTTAAACAGGAGAATAGCTACTTTTTAAAAAGTGCTATTCTCACACAGTGAATTTAAAAAACATCTTGCTAAAAAGATGTATAATTAAATTCTGAACACAGAGATACCAAACTTGGATTTTCTATCTTGCCCTTATGGGAAGATAGGCATGTAAACAGCCTTCCCCATTCTATCCTATGGGCAAGATAGCCTCTCAGCAGTGAAAAACGAAAATGGCTGTAATTCACTACCAGGGCATGTTACACACCTCAGTACATGCCCTACCTTTCAGATACACTGCACCCAGCCCAGGGGGGTACCTAGGGCCACCATAGGGATGCCTTACATGTGCAGAAAGGGAAGGATAAGGCCTGGTCAGTGGGTGCACTGGCCAGGTCGACATGGCAGTCCTGGACTGCACATAGGCACTGCAAGCAGGCCTAAGACATCATTTTAGCGCTACTCCTGTGGGTGGCACAATCAGTGCTGCAGCCCACTAGTAGCATTTGAATCACCAGCCCTGGCACACGCAGTGCACTTTACTAGGGGCTAACAGGTGAAACAAATATACCAATCATGGATAACCAATCAATATCACAATTTATACAGAGAGCATATGCACTTTAGCACTGATCAGCAGTGGTAAAGTGCCCAGAGTCTTATTGCCAACAACCACGGGTCAGAAAAAATGAAGGAGGAAGAAGCAAAAAGTTTGGGGATAACCCTGCAAAAAGGGCCGTTTCCAACAAGGAGCATAGCTTCTTCTTAATCTATTATACTCCTTTACACAATTTGTATCAGCACTAACTTTTGAATCATTAAAGTCTATCATGAATAAACCTGATAATGTTTTCACTCGTGACAAAGCAACATATGCCATACCTTCTTTGAACACAGTTGAACCAATGTTCACAAATGCACAATCTACAGTCAATCCTTGAGACTTGTGAATAGTTACAGCATATGCTAGCGAAAACGGAAACTGCTTCCTACGTACATATAAGTCTTTCACAAGCATGAAACGAACTGAACAACGACAAATGTCTTTAACTTCTTCTATCTGATCAAATTTTATTTTTAAACATTCAATTCCATCTTTTTTCTGATAATTAATAAAACCCACAACTCTTCCCATAGCTCCATTAACTAAACCTTTTTCAACATCCAAATTTCTCCTTAAAAATACTCTACAGTTCATGCAAACATATAGATTTTTTTCTAATCCAGCTGTTTTGGAAATGTTCTTCTCTAGTGAATCCAATTTATTTTTCAGTGTGCCTGTTAATGTGACAGTAATTCTTCCATCCTCAATTTTGTCCACTGCTTCCAATTTCCTGATATCTTCCTTTTCCAATTTCAAAAGCTCCTCATTGAATATTGAGCATTCACGTAGAGTTGGCATTAAGCAGATGACACTTTTGTTTTCTGCAATGTTCTTGTATATCTTCTCTGCAACTATTTCTTCCTTTGGAAATAAATTATGTAGCAGCCGACTCTGTAATGCTTTTTTGCCAGCTTCAGTGAGTAGTCCAATTCTGATATCTTTCAGAATACTTCCATATTCTTCATCGTTTGCTTGCCTCATATTAGTAGTAAGTTCCTTGTACTCAAAGAAGGACCAAATATTTGTATTACCGATGCTTCCCAATGACTTCTTCGTGTCTTCATGTGTCACAGTATTAAACACTGGTTGTCCTTTAACTGGAGTAAGTTGCAAAAGATCTCCAAAAACTATGACGTGTTTTCCTCCAAATAACACGTCATAGTCTGTCTTCAGAATTTGCTGCATTCTTAAATGCACAAAGGCAAGCATTAAGTTTGATACCATGCTCACCTCATCAATAATGAGAACTTGCATCTTCTTCAATACTCTTGAAACTTCCAAGCATGCTTCTCCAGTTAGCTTGTTGTATTGTATTTTGTTCTCATGCTCCACTGGTAACATTACCAAACGATGTAAAGTGATTCCTTTTATGTTATATGCTGCTAACCCAGTTGGAGCAGTAACCACACAAGACAAAGTAGAATCCGTTTTTTGCTGTAGGTAGCTTCTGATGACTTTTATTAGGAAACTTTTTCCAGTTCCAGCTTGTCCGCTTACATACATCCTGATTGGATGAAATGATGTGCATGAGCACTCTTTTTTTTCATGTAGAAATCCGTGATCAATTTTGTTTCTGATCTCTTCATAAATTTGTTGCTGCTCTTCGTTCAGTTGTCTTTCCAAATTTTGTAAGTCTATAAATTCTTCTTGAGCTTGATTCATAGCCGTTTCCACTTCATTCATGGCTATTGATGCTTCATTTTCAACGATTGGTTGTCCTAGGGGATCTTGACTGAGTGTTCCTAAACTTTGGCTGTCCTGAGAACTGTCTCTAGCTATTTCTGCTGCAATTGTAGTTTCCTGTTCAATTTCTTCATTTAACATTTGCAGATAAGTTGTGAATGTATTGCATTGTATGCTGTCTTTGCAAGCATTAAAAGAATCTTCATAGCTTTGACATTCTCCCAGTAGTTCATCCTCTGTACGCCATGGTTTAAACAGCTGTAAAAGAGCCAAGTAGTAAAATTCCTTTTTGTCAGTAGTGTCGCAACTCAGCTTCCGGTGATTTATCAAACTTCCTTTTGTTTGCTTCACCAAACATCCTTTCTCACCAATGACTTTATATTTTCCATTGTTGATGTCTTCTGCGGCTTTCCGTGAATAAATGTAGTTCTGCAGCACTTCATAGAGACACATGTTCTCTAGATGAAGACTTCTCTTGGGATAATATGTGTCCAACATGTTTGATTTCAAAATATCTGTACTTTCTGGGTCATTCTCGGCCAAATATTCAATTTCTCCAACAGATTTCAGTACCCGATTTCTCATTGCTGCAAGGCCTAAACTTGCCCAAATTATTCTTCTTGATTTCGAGTAGAGACTTGCAGAAGATAACCTATCTGAACATTCGTAGGATCCAATTTCTCGATGCGATAACATCTTCAAACTGAAACTGTACAGCTTCTTACTGACAGTTTTCTCGTGAGAAATCTCTTCCCACATTTCCTTCAAATCTGTTTTTTCTGATTTCGTAATGTAAGACGTTACATATCGAGCAACAGTAATGGAATTGTCAGCTACATACTGTATATCCATGTTAGCGTTCCACATGGATAAAATCACTGGGTTGTAGTCATTTATATTTTTTGATTCTTCTTTTCTTTTAAGGTTGTAGGTATTCTTAGGTGATTTTCTTGTGATAGTATGTCTCACAGATGACATAAAACTGTTAACTCTTCCATTTGAAAGAACAGGTCTAGGAAATCCAAATCGACATTTAGTGTAGTATTTATCTTTGCTCTTGTATTTCCGTCGACAGTATTTTCCACACCGATGACTTTGGAAACGTAAAACTTGCTCCTTTAACTTTTTCTCTTCTGTGCTTTTTGGTATAGCACATGTTGCATATTCTTCAATGTAAGATAACACTGCTTCATCAGTATCTGTTCCAAACTTTGGGGCATCCTTGATCCACAACAGCATATGAATATGAGGAGCACCTCTTGCCTGGTACTCTTTTCTCCAAAAGAAATCCACTACTTCTCCTAGAGGTGGATTTTTTTTATTGCAGATGAAGGACATCATAGCCTCAAATCTATGATTGAAATATCTGCAAACATTAACCGGATCCAATGAGCACAGTTCTCCTGCTGTCTTGTATTCGATGTTTTTAATGTTTGAATTTGCCTCTCGTAGAAAATCCAGTAAATCATCCCAAGCGTACTCGGCACAGCTTAGGGTAACGAACCATGTTGGTGTTCCTAAATTCCGTAACATGCATTTTAATTCACCATGGCGCCGGTACCAATATTCATTTGTCCCACGCTGACAAGCCATCAGATTGATCAGTTGTGTTTCCAAATGATCATCTCGGTGCTGCACTTTCTCCATAAAATCCTTAGCAGACACATTTTGCAAATGTACTCCACTTTTTAAAATGTGATTTACTGCATAAGACAATGCAGACAAGTCGCTTTCAAATAAAAGATGGAACAAATAAGGAATACTTTGTCGAAATCTGGGATCTTCAGCATATAGTCTTGTAGTCCGATACTCAGAAGCTGGAATCTGTTCCGGACGTTCATCGTATCGTCCTCCTTTTCCTTTAGGAAACAGCTGGGGAAAACATCGAGCTTCCAAGCTCTCCTCCCATACACTCACGGGAGTTCCTTTTGCTTTCTTCATCTGGAATAGATCAATATTGTCTCCCATAACTTCTTTTGAATGAAGAGGATGTATGCTAAAATGTTCATAAATTTCTTCTTCCTTTGACTTGTCCACTTTTTCAATTTGTCCAGTTGGTGTTTCTGTGTCTTCTTGTAAATCTTCTTCTTCTATATAAATTGATTCATACCATTTGTTATTCCTTTTCAAATACAAATTTGCTCTTTGTACTTTCCGTACATCTACCAGCTCCTGCCAAATCTTCTTATTCTTTGTAGGTACACCATTAACCAGAATAATTAATGGTTCAGTTTCCAAAGTATCCGCATCAATAGTTTCCATATTTTTTTTCAAATCCAAGGGCAAATACCTTTTAAACCTCTCAGTAAATCTGAAGGAGGTAATTTACCAGTTTTGGGCTCCATACGTACTATGGTCTGGAACGGATGAACACATTGAATGAGTATAGACTCATATGTATTTAATTCAGAAAGTTCAGCAGGAATAGCATCCAATTCTAAATTATTATGTACAGCTCTGGTCGGCATTCTATTTTCCTCTAACTTGTTGTAACAGTATTTACAAATACGCTGATCTTCACCCAATTCAAAACAATTTTCAAGAAATATATATGTGGCAAAATCCTTCCACTTATAATTATCTTCATTTTCACTCTTTCTGTAGAGATCAACATTCCTAGTTTGTTTTCTATAATGAGTTCTGCGGCAACAAATACAAGTAATATTTGGTCTTTCATTAGAGATTATTGCAAATTTTGTTATGTGATCATTAAATGTCTTACTTACAGAGGGTTCTACATTCTCTTCCACTTCTTCCTCATTTACTGTGTCCTTCTCTGCACTGTTTTGTTCAGGACCAAAGTAACAAAACTGAATTTCATCAACAACCTTCTCTACATCTGATACCGTTCCACGGAACAGAGCCCTATTCAATTCATCTAACTTTATTGCTGGACTTTTAGCAAAATACAACCGTCTCACAAACTTTCTCATTTCAGTATGATGAACAGCCAGCATCCTAAAATGATGGAAAACACTATTACACACTTTTCTAGATAGACAAGCCAGAGAATGACCCTGCAAACCAGTATTCTCTCTCACTCTGCATGGATCCAGACTTTGAAGCACCTTAATCTTCTGTTTTACACTTTTTTTACTATATTCTCTTAGAAACTCACGAAATTTATCAATAGATTCCTGACGCACAGTGCAAATACTACTACAATTCCAAGTGTACACTGGGGCTTTAGGACGTCTCCCCATAGCCTCATCCGCCATCACTTGTACCTCATCTCTTGGAACCATTATCTCCTTCTCCATTATGCAACCATTTTTCACTTCATAAGCACGACCTCTGGTGTCAACTGCATGCAGCAAACTATTACTTTGAAAATAACTCTCTTCATTAAAAAAAGGTTCACTACTTGAACTATGCATCCATTTTCCTAAAAACACTTTAGAAAAGTTTGTTCTGTTCACTACTCTTTTCCTTTTGCTATGTGATTTCAGTACATTAACCATTTTGTCTAATGTACGCATCCTATTCAAAATTAAAATGAATAGTTTCCTTTTTAATTCTAATGCCTTTGCTGCAATGGCTTCAATTTCTTTTTTTCTCTTATAAAACTTAGCCTTTTGCTTATATTTCTTCACATCCTTTATCAAATTGGACATAACTCTTCTCTGAAACATTTTTCTACGTATCTCTTTAAACGCTGTTTTTCTGTTTAAGTTTATCTTTTTAGTTGCAGAAGGTATATTTGCATTAACTAAATGCTCAATTTTTTCCTCTCCTTTTCTATTGAAAACATTTTTTCCAGTACAGACATTTTGTACATGTTTCCTTTTTTTGAATATGTTCTTTAAAAAATCTTTTGTTTGCTTACCAGAAGATTTTTTCTTTTTCCCAACATGAGCATCTCCAACTAACTTAGGTCCTCCAGTTGTCTTCAAATATAGGTTTTTTTTTTGGTCTTTCTTTACTCTGGATTTTGTAGGCATCTTAAATTTTGTTCACTGCTCTTCAGCAATACCTGAAAAAAACTAAAAAAAAATTCCTTTATTTTATTTAAATATATTACTACATTTTTTATGTTCTTTAGAAATCTTAAAATACTATAAACCCCTTTCATATAAATGAAAATCACAATAACACCTTCACAAATTAAATTTCTAAAAATAATTCCTGTGTGCACACAAAGTCATGCTTTGAAATTAGGCAGAAAACGAAATTTCTTTGCCAATTGGGTGACTGCCTACACTTCAGCAAGGGCAACCAGCCTTACTGATGCTGTATGTATTTGCATTACTGAGTCCAACCTCAAACCCTTAAACTATTTATACCAGTACACCTTAATTTATCGTGAAAACATAGTCCATATTATTTTACATGTTCCTCACATTTAAATTTCTCCCAAAACACAAAATGATAAACACAACTTCAACAAAAGGAATCCCATTTCTATTATTCATTTCTTAATTTACCATATACATCCCCTCTCAAACTCTAAACTCACCTTTAAAATTAGTTAGTTGTGAAAGAAATGTGGCACTCAAACAGCAGATTATCAGAGCCAGGATCTCTGTTCTTTACACCTCTCTCCTCTCAGCAGAACCAGATAATGGCAAACTTTCCCTCTCTTTTTCCACATATATACATGTTAATTTCAAATCTCAGTGCTTCCCCCTTTTTTTCAAATGTAATCACACATTTCTATTGGTTGAAAACCAACCCTTTTCCAAAAGTACCCTTCCCCCAACTTGACTTCTGCCTAGTACCCTTCCCCCAACTTGACTTCTGCCTGCTACCATAGCAACAGCTCATGGAACACTGCTGTGTGGAGTTAGGTCAGAAGTTCGCCAAACAATGTTTCAATTCCACAGAGCAAGAGTGCTTGACTTTTCTAACCTAACAGCAAATCCATAGTACTGTTCTTTGGTCACACATTTTTCTGTACCAATACAAAACATGCTTCTATAAATTTACACATACAGCCTAGTTTTTAGTGTAGAATGGTATGAAACAGCCAATCAGTTCTTTTTAAAAAAAAAAATATGTATGCCTCCATTTCCAAACTGTCTTTCATTTCTTTTTACCATTCTACTGAAATACACCTCCTGAGTGCATCCAGATCTCCTTTGAAGATGTTCACAGTGTGGATTGTAGGGCACAGCTATGTCTTCTGGAGTGAAAAGTTTGCAGAGAAAACAGGTATGGTGAGAGACCTTGCTTTGCCAAATGTAGACATTAAATGGATTGGTCAGAGAGGGTTAAAGTGGCACCAATTGATGCCATTGGTGAAATCCTTCATGCAAAACCAACACCCTGACCTCATAATAGTGCACTGCGGTGGCAATGACCTAGGCACTTTGACTGGGGTAGGTCTGGAAATGCTTATGAAGGACACCTTTGCACAACTGTTTTCACTTTTCCACAACTGTTTTCACTTTTCCCTAAAACTGCCTTTGTGTTTTCTAACATATGCCAAAGGCAAAAATGGAACTGGTCCAATCATTTCTGTCCACAGATTGACAAAGCAAGAAAGCACGTCAACAAATATGTTTCTGCTTTCCTCCGTGACTATGGTATGGGTTCCATTTACCACAACAACTTGCGTTACGACATGCAAGACATTTATAGAGGAGATGGTGTGCACTTCAATGATGAAGGGAACAGAGTCTTCCTCTTGAACCTTAGACTCTGCATCAGTACTTACTTGTAGGTACCACTTAAAAATCACTTCATAAACACAACGGCTCTTTTTAGAGCCCCCTAATATCTAAACACTTAAATCTGCATTTCATTTCTTTTTTTTTTTTTTACCGTATGCGTACCCCGCGATTTTTTTTAAAATCAATAAATGTTTTCTTTGTACTTTTCTGTCCTTCTTTGACCCCCTTACAAATGTTAGGGGGTCTGTAACTCTCCTCCTTGCCCCCTTTTCTTGTTATCACTCTTTTTTTCTGAGTGAAACACACGAAATGGCGGCTGCCGCTTCCTGGTTTCGGCCGATTCGAATGTTTACTAAGATCTAAGAGCCAATCAGAATCGTGCTCGCGCACGCCACCGTACGCGTACGGTAAGCGTACCGTAAGCGCACCGTAAGCTGGCTCAGATATATATATTGATTTAAAGGCTATTTTCTCAGAATCTACTGAACAGATTTACACCAAACCTACAAAAGGCACTTCCTTGACCCGAGGACTACCTCTCTGCCAAATTTCTAGTAATTCTGTTAAGCCGTTCGGGCTGTAGCCCTGTCTAAAGGTCCTATGGAAAAATGCATGGGAAAAACGCGTTTTGGGACCCCCCTTTTATCTCAGCCCCCGCTTGACGAATCCCCCCGAGACCTTCAGGGAAGGAGTGGAGCGTAGCGCCCCACCTATTTTGAAAAATTCACGAGGATTCGTCGACCGGCGCCAAAGTTATTCAAAATAGAATGTTGCGGATTTCCTATGGAAACGTGGTCCTAACTATAACTACCTACTGGCGACCGCCAGTAGATAGATATATATATATATATATATATATATATATATATATATATATATATATATATATTCAGTGAAAAAACCATAGGTTTCACACACGTTATAGTTAGGAATTAGCATTTAAAAAACCTTAGAAATTCAGTGAAAAAACCATAGGTTTCACACATGTTATAGTTAGCTGGACATTTTACTCGTAAAAAACCAATGAAATTGCCCCGTTATAGTTAGTTCAGCTAACTATAACTCGCGCGCCCGCAATGCACTGCTGATGACGTCACATATTACATCACTCATGACATGGTCAGTGACATCACTCATGACATCACTGATGACATCTCAAATGACATCACTGATGACATCATCCAGTGAATGTGGGTTTTTCTGAAAATTAAATTTGTTTTATATATGTGTATCTCAAGGTCGATGGAAGAATAAATGTGTATATAAGTGTCTAAATGGATGATTTGTTTTTGAAAAGTTGATTGTGTTACTGACTGATTAAGTGTATCTCTCACTTTGTGTATAAGTGGCTGCATGGGTTGGTGAGTAGCTACATGGGTGTCTATATAGGTTATTAGTTGTTTTTTTGAGTATCAGTCTGAGTGTCTGCATGGTACGGTGGGGGGTATTACGTAGTGCATAGATGCATGAATGAGTGACTCACTGTTTGTATGTGTTGAACAGAGCATGTGTGCAGGACTGCATGGGTGGATGAGTGTGTGTATGGGTGTGTTATTGAGTGAATGACTGTCTCAATAGTGTCTTCAGGAGTAACTACATATGTTTTAAACTAGTATATGTGAGTATTGGTGTATATATGTGAGTATATATGAGAGGGAGAGATTGAAAGAGTTCCTGTATGAATAAGTATGTGTTTCTATAAGTGATTGTTTAAAAGACTAAGTATGTGTAAGTTTCCGTAGAAGTAAGTGTGGTGGTGTGTGTATTACTGTATATGCAAGTAAATGTATGTTTTATTCTTTTTTAGCATGAGTGACTATGTGTGTGAGTAACTCTATGGATGAGTGGCATTGTGTAACAGGATGTATAGATGTATGAGTACATATGATGAGTGAGTACATGTATGAGTGACTGTGTAGGACTGTTGGTGAATGAGTGGATGTGTATGTGGATCTTTGAATTACTGATGAGGTTGTTGTAACTGGTATTGGTATGTCCATTGTTTTGAAATTTTTAGTCTCTATTTTTGAATGTGTGTATCAAAGATTATATTAAGGTGAGAGGAGGTCTGCCACTCTATCACAAGGATGATGTCATCAGTGATGTCATCAGTGATGTCATTTGAGATGTCATCAGTGATGTCATGAGTGATGTCACTGACCATGTCATGAGTGATGTAATATGTGACGTCATCAGCAGTGCATTGCGGGCGCGCGAGTTATAGTTAGCTGAACTAACTATAACGGGGCAATTTCATTGGTTTTTTACGAGTAAAATGTCCAGCTAACTATAACATGTGTGAAACCTATGGTTTTTTCACTGAATTTCTAAGGTTTTTTAAATGCTAATTCCTAACTATAACGTGTGTGAAACCTATGGTTTTTTCACTGAATTTCTAAGGTTTTTTAAATGCTAATTCCTAACTATAACGTGTGTGAAACCTATGGTTTTTTCAGTGAATTTCTAAGGTTTTTTAAATGCTAATTCCTAACTATAACGTGTGTGAAACCTATGGTTTTTTCAGTGAATTTGCAAGGTTTTTTAAATGCTAATTTTTTTTTTTTTTTCTTCATTTTTTTCAAACATATTTTTAATTTAATTTTTTACCTTTTATAAAGACTATGCTTAATTTTTTAAAATCATTAAATATTTATTTTATATAAATTTTTTAAAATAAACAAGTAAAATTTATTTCTAGATTATTTTTTTTTTTTTTTTTTTTTTTTTATAGTACGCGTACCGTAAGCTCACGGTAAGCGTACGGTTTACGCAACGTCCGTAATCTATCTACGCTGCTTGCGTATAGTTACGTACTTTGCGTAGCGCGCGTACTGCGCGTGGGACGTGTGCGCGCTTACGCAACACGCGCACGTTACGCGGAAGTGCCGGGAAATGACTGTTATGCGCATGCGCGCAAGCGCGTGTCTTTTTTACGCGCACGCGTACTTTTTGCCGTAAGCGCACCGTAAGCGTACCGTAAGCGTACGGTAGGTCATGTGATCATGAAACACAACTTTTGATTGGTTGAAACTACTTTCAGTTCTAGAACTCTCCTACACCACACCCATTCCCCTCATTTCTGCTTGTGATCCCTTGGGAGAAGGAGCTGGTTTGTCTTTGGGATACGATGGCAGAACAGCAGAGCTCTTCTGAGAGTGAGGCTAGCACCAGCAGCACTGTCTTGAGGCAGAGAGCGAGGAAAGTAAAGCCTTCTTATGTTTGGGATTATTTTACTTTTCCAGAAGGCCAGCAAAAGGTGAATGCACCCTTAGTTACTTGCAAGCTGTGTAAGCGTGTACTTTCTAGAGGTAATCCTGACAGGAAGTATTCCTTTGGGAATCACACCATGATGAGGCACCTCAAGGATGTACACAAAAGGACACATGCTCAACTTTTTGGAGGTAACTCTTCAGAAAGACGAGCCAGTACATCCACAGCAGCTCAGCCTGGACCATCACCTGCAGAGCTTACTCCTTCTTCTGCAGCTCAGGTGAGCCCTTCATCTGTGGGGGGAGAATCTCCTTTTGCTGGCCCTCTGGAAATGAACCCTCGATTTCGGAAGGTTGATATTCATTGCACATTTTGTAAAGCTCTAATTTGTTATAGGGAGACCAGTGTTTCCCTAGTGAATAACAAAATAGATCAGCACATTTGTAGCTTTGAATGATTTTCCCATGGTTCCTTTCCTCTGTCCCTGCATGAACACAACGGTTCTTTTAAGAGCCAACCTTATCTTTCATCTTTTTTTTACATTTTTTTTAAAAAACTTTTTTTTTTTTTTTTACCGTACGCGTACGGTAAGCGTACCTTTTTTTTTATTTTTTAAAAAAAACACTAAAAATCATTTTTCACATTACAAGGTCCTTGAGAGACTACAATTATTACTATTGACTTACCATACTCACTGAAAAAAATATTTATTCATTTGTTTTTTTAAAAAATAGTTTTTTAAATGGTTGTAGTTTACGAAAATTTTCTATATCGATCTGAAAAAAAAGAAAAAAGTATTAATATTTTTAAACCATTTTATAATACAGTACACATATTTACATTTTTTACCCAAAAATATTTTTGCCTTATTTTTGCTGTTTTCAGAATATATTGCATTTCACTATAAATTGTGAAAGCCATTGCATTCATCATTTTACAGCGGGCAAAAAAAAATAACAATCTCAAAGATTGTATTAAAAAAGCCCAGAATCTCTTCTCACTTAAACTTATCATTACAGAAATGCATATTATTCTAAAAAAATATCATCTAAAAACAATACTTTTTTCTTTAAAATACCGTCTGATATTTTTGTTTCAGGAGTATAATCACAATATTATATCTCAAATAACTCCAAAATACATCTGATTTTATTTCCTTTAGGCCAAATTGTATTTTTTTTTTTCCCTGGAATAAATTTCCAAGGGAAAACCATTAAAATTCTAAAGTTTAATCTGTCCAGATCTCACCGATTCTCTGTAACATTTTGGTTCACAAAAATTTTTTGAATAATTTATTTAGTCCACAATAGAATTGGTTACTTTTCCACATGGCCAAATAGTAATTTTTTAAATCATTTTTGTAAAAATTTCTAATGGCAGTCCAATAGCATTCCAAAATTTAAAATGTGCAGAAGTTACCGATTATCTCTAATTTATTGGTTTTTCAAAATTGCATTAAAAATTTAAAAAGTCCACATTACAATTGGTTATCTTTCCTTTAGGCCAAATGAAAATTTTAAAAAATATTTTTTCTACAAAATTGCAATGGTAATCCAGTAAAATGGTAAAATTATTTTGTCCAGATCTTGCCAAGTCTCTCTAAAATTTAGGTTTCAGAAAGATTAGATAGGAATTTGCTAAATCAAAAGGCAAACGTTGTTTGAAAATCAATTGGGAATCATTACACAGTGTCCAGCCTTTTTCACATTTAAGATAAACTGTGTAATGTCCAGAAGTAACAGTAGGTCCATCATGGAAAATTATTGCAACAGTTACAAAAGTTTTTCCTGAAATTGATAATTGCTGTCCTGTAAACTTCTTTATTAAAGTATCCAATTTTGAACCATCAGCTCTACATCGTTGCATCATTAAAATTACATACTGTCCGTATTCCCTTAAAATTAATGTTGAAAACATGTCAGAATTACACTCACCACATTTCATGCTATGATTAGCATCTTTAACTAATTTTGCAAAAGTGACTGTTTTACTCTCTGGCAATGTCAAATAAATAAACCTTTCATTATCAACAATAGAGCCACATATATTATAACAATTTTCACAACTATGTTCCCATTTATAAGAGAGACCAAAAAAAATGTCAATGGGAACTCCTTCTTCTTCCACTACCTGAAGAAAAAACAACAAGAATTCCTGTGCGTCTTGCTGTACATTTTGAGAAAACTGTGTTCGTCCTGAACATACATCTAAAAGTTTTCTAATGTCAGTAGCACTTTCTATTTGAGTTTTATCTTTACTCAGCTTTTGAAAAAGGAGACTGAGCTCTGAACAGAATCTTTTTCCCTGATTTACTATTATCTGCTCTTGCAAACTTTCCAGATAAAATACAACATTCAGCACTACATTAGCGTAGCAGTTGACACCAGAGCTATTTTCAAAATGACATCCTACAACCTGTTCTTCATTTTCCTTATTCTTTTTGCTTGCAATTACATCACTCCTCTTTTTTTTCCTCTTCTCTACATCTTCATTACAGATATTCTCATTTCTCCTTTTACGAGAAACTACACGTTTCTCCAACACAGGATACTGACCTAAATGAGGAGCATAGGTTCTTCTTAATCTATTATACTCCTTTACACAGTTTGTATCAGCACTAACTTTTGAATCATCAAAGTCAATCATGAATAAACCTGATAATGTTTTGACTCGTGACAAAGCTACATATGCCATACCTTCTTTGAACACAGTTGAACCAATGTTCACAAATGCACAATCTACAGTCAATCCTTGAGACTTGTGGATAGTTACAGCATATGCTAGTGAAAACGGAAACTGCTTCCTACGTACATATAAGTCTTTCACAAGCATGAAACGAACTGAACAACGACAAATGTCTTTAACTTCCTCTATCTGATCAAATTTTATTTTTAAACATTCAATTCCATCTTTTTTCTGATAATTAATAAAACCCACAACTCTTCCCATCGCTCCATTCACTAAGCCTTTTTCAACATCCAAATTTCTCCTTAAAAACACTCTACAGTTCATGCAAACATATAGATTTTTTTCTAATCCTGCTGTTTTGGAGATATTCTTCTCTAGTGAGTCCAATGTATTTTTCAGTTTGCCTGTTACTGTGACAGTAATTCTTCCATCCTCAATTTTGTCCACTGCTTCCAATTTCATGATGTCTTCATTTTCCAATTTCAAAAGCTCCTCATTAAATATTGAGCATTCACGTAGAGTTGGCATTAAGCAGATGACACTTTTGTTTTCTGCAATATTCTTGTATATTTTCTCTGCAACTATTTCTTCCTTTGGAAATAAGTTATGTAACAGCCGACTCTGTAATGCTTTTTTGCCAACTTCTGTGAGTAGTCCAATTCTGATATCTTTCAGAATACTTCCATATTCTTCATCGTTTGCTTGCCTCATATTAGTTGTAAGTTCCTTGTACTCAAAGAAGGACCAAATATTTGTATTTCCAATGCTTCCCAATGACTTCTTCGTGTCTTCATGTGTCACAGTATTAAACACTGGTTGTCCTTTAACTGGAGTAAGTTGCAAAAGATCCCCAAAAACTATGACGTGTTTTCCACCAAATAACACGTCATAGTCTGTCTTCAAAATTTGCTGCATTCTTAAATGCACAAAGGCAAGCATTAAGTTTGATACCATGCTCACCTCATCAATAATGAGAACTTGCATCTTCTTCAATACTCTTGACACTTCTAAGGATGCTTCTCCAGTTAGCTTGTTGAATTGTATTTTGTTCTCATGCTCCACTGGTAACATTAGCAAACGATGTAAGGTGATTCCTTTTATGTTATATGCTGCTAACCCAGTTGGAGCAGTAACCACACAAGACAAAGTAGAGTCCGTTTTTTGCTTTAGGTAGCTTCTGATGACTTTAATTAGGAAACTTTTTCCAGTGCCAGCTTGTCCGCTTACATACATCCTGATTGGATGAAATGATGTGCATGAGCACTCTTTTTTGATATGTAGAAATCCGTGATCAATTTTGTTTTTGATCTCTTCATAAATTTGTTGCTGCTCTTGATTCAGTTGTCTTTCCAAATTTTCTAAGTCTATAAATTCTTCTTGAGCTTGATTCATAGCCGTTTCCACTTCATTCATGGCTATTGATGCTTCATTTTCAACGATTGGTTGTCCTAGGGGATCTTGACTGTATGTTCCTGAACTTTGGCTGTCCTGAGAACTGTCTCTAGCTATTTCTGCTGCAATTGTAGTTTCCTGTTCAATTTCTTCATTTAACATTTGCAGATAAGTTGAGAATGTACTGCATTGTATGCTGTCTTTGCAAGCATTAAAAGAATCTTCATAGCTCTGGAATTCTCCCAGTAGTTCATCCTCTGTACGCCATGGTTTAAACAACTGTAAAAGAGCCAAGTAGTAAAATTCTTTCTTGTCGGTAGTGTCGCAACTCAGCTTCCGGTGATTTATCAAACTTCCTTTGGTTTGCTTCACCAAACATCCTTCTTCACCAACAACTTTATATTTTCCACTGTTGATGTCTTCTGCAGCTTTCCGTGAATAAATGTAGTTCTGCAGCACTTCATAGAGACACATGTTCTCCAGATGATGACTTCTCTTGGGATAATATGTGTCCAACATGTTTGTTTTCAATATGTCTGTACTTTCTGGGTCATTCTCAGCCAAATATTCAATTTCTCCAACAGATTTCAGTACCCGATTTCTCATTGCTGCAAGGCCTAAACTTGCCCAAATTATTCTTCTTGACTTCGAGTAGAGACTTGCAGAAGATAACCTATCTGAACATTCGTAGGATCCAATTTCTCGATGCGATAACATCTTCAAACTGAAACTGTACAGCTTCTTACTGACAGTCTTCTCGTGAGAAATCTCTTCCCACATTTCCTTCAATTCTGTTTTTTCTGATTTCGTAATGTAAGACGTTACATATCGAGCAACAGCAATGGAATTGTCAGCAACATACTGTATATCCATGTTAGCGTTCCACATGGATAAAATGACTGGGTTGTAGTCATTTATATTTTTTGATTCTTCTTTTCTTTTAAGGTTGTAGGTATTCTTAGGTGATTTTCTTGTGATAGTATGTCTCACAGCTGACATAAAACTGTTGACTCTTCCATTTGTAAGAACAGGTCTAGGAAATCCAAATCGACATTTAGTGTAGTATTTTTCTTTGCTCTTGTATTTCCGTCGACAGTATTTTCCACACCGATGACTTTGGAAACGTAGAACTTGCTCCTTTAACTTGTTCTCTTCTGTGCTTTTAGGTATAGCACATGTTGCATATTCTTCAATGTAAGATAACATTGCTTCATCAGTATCTGTTCCAAACTTTGGGGCATCCTTGATCCACAGCAGCATATGAATATGAGGAGCACCTCTTGCCTGGTACTCTTTTCTCCAAAAGAAATCCACTACTTCTCCAAGGGGTGGATTTTTTTTATTGCAGATGAAGGACATCATAGCCTCAAATCTATGATTGAAATATCTGCAAACATTAACCGGATCCAATGAGCACAGTTCTCCTGCTGTCTTGTATTCGATGTTTTCAATGTTTGAATTGGCCTCTCGTAGAAAATCCAGTAAATCATCCCAAGCGTACTCGGCGCAGCTTAGGGTAAGGAACCATGTTGGTGTTCCTAAGTTGCGTAACATGCATTTTAGTTCACCATGGCGTCGGTACCAATATTCATTTGTCCCACGCTGACAAGCCATCAGATTGATCAGTTGTGTTTCCAAATGATCATCTCGGTGCTGCACTTTCTCCATAAAATCCTTAGCAGACACATTTTGTAAATGTACTCCACTTTTTAAAATGTGATTTACTGCATAAGACAGTGCAGACAAGTCGCTTTCAAATAAAAGATGGAACAAATAAGGGATACTTTGTCGAAATCTGGGATCTTCAGCATATAGTCTTGTAGTCCGATACTCAGAAGCTGGAATCTGTTCCGGACGTTCATCGTATCGTCCTCCTTTTCCTGTAGGAAACAGCTGGGGAAAACATCGAGCTTCCAAGCTCTCCTCCCATACACTCACGGGATTTCCTTTTGCTTTCTTCATCTGAAAGAGATCAATATTGTCTCCCATAACTTCTTTCGAATGGAGAGGATGTATGCTAAAATGTTCATAAATTTCTTCTTCCTTTGACTTGTCCACTTTTTCAATTTGTCCAGTTGGTGTTTCTGTGTCTCCTTGTAAATCTTCTTCTTCTTCTTCTTCTTCTTGTATATAAATTGATTCATACCATTTGTTATTTTTTTTTCAAATACAAATTTGCTCTTTGTACTTTCCGCACATCTACCAGCTCCTGCCAAATCTTCTTATTCTTTGTAGGGACACCATTAACCAGAATAATTAATGGTTCAGTTTCCAAAGTATCTGCATCAATAGTTTCCATATTTTTTTTCAAATCCAAGGGCAAATACACCACTCTACCTTTTAAACCTCTCAGTAAATCTGAAGGAGGTAATTTACCAGTTTTGGGCTCCATACGTACTATGGTCTGGAACGGATGAACACATTGAATGAGTATAGACTCATATGTATTTAATTCAGAAAGTTCAGCAGGAATAGCATCCAATTCTAAATTATTATGTACAGCTCTGGTCGGCATTCTATTTTCCTCTAACTTGTTGTAGCAGTATTTACAAATACGCTGATCTTCACCCAATTCAAAACAATTTTCAAGAAATATATATGTGGCAAAATCCATCCACTTATAATTATCTTCATTTTCACTCTTTCTGTAGAGATCAACATTCCTAGTTTGTTTTCTATAATGAGTTCTGCGGCAACAAATACAAGTAACATTTGGTCTTTCATTAGAGACTATTGCAAATTTTGTTATGTGATCATTAAATGTGTTACTTACAGAGGGTTCTACATTCTCTTCCACTTCTGCCTCATTTACTGTGTCCTTCTCTGCACTGTTTTGTTCAGGACCAAAGTAACAAAACTGAATTTCATCAACAACCTTCTCTACATCTGATACCGTTCCTCGGAACAGAGCCCTATTCAATTCATTTAACTTTATTGCTGGACTTTTGGCAAAATACAACCGTCTCACAAACTTTCTCATTTCAGTATGATGAACAGCCAGCATCCTAAAATGATGGAAAACACTATTGCACACTTTTCTAGATAGACAAGCAAGAGAATGACCCTGCAAACCAGTATTCTCTCTCACTCTGCATGGATCCAGACTTTGAAGCACCTTAATCTTTTGTTTTACACTTTTTTTTACTATATTCTCTTAGAAACTCTCGAAATCTGTCAATAGATTCCTGACGCACAGTGCAAATACTACTACAATTCCAAGTGTACACTGGGGCTTTAGGACGTCTCCCCATTGCCTCATCTGCCATCACTTGTACCTCATCTCTTGGAACCATTATCTCCTTCTCCATTATGCAACCATTTTTTACTTCGTATGAAAGACCTCTGGTGTCAACTGCATGCAGCAAACTATTACTTTGAAAATAGCTTTCTTCATTAAAAAAAGGTTCACTACTTGAACTATGCATCCACTTTCCTAAAAACACTTTACAAAAGTTTGTTCTGTTCACTACTCTTTTGCTTTTGCTTTGTGATTTCAGTACATTAACCATTTTATCTAATGTACGCATCCTATTCAAAATTAATATGAATAGTTTCCTTTTTAATTCTAATGCTTTTGCTGCAATGGCTTCAATTTCTTTTTTTCTCTTATAATATTTAGCCTTTTGCTTATATTTCTTTATATCCTTTATCAAATTGGACATAACTCTTCTCTGAAACATTTTTCTACGTATCTCTTTAAATGCTGTTTTTCTGTTTATGTTAAACTTTTCAATTGCAGAAGGTATATTTGCATTAACTAAATCCTCAATTTTTTGCTGTTCTGTAGGTTTTGTTACATTTTTCCGAGAACAGACATTTTGTACATTTTTGTTTGTTTTCAATATTTTGTTTAGGAATTGTTTTTTTTGCTTACCAGAAGATTTTTTCTTTTTCCCAACATCAGCATCTTCTACTAACTTTGGTCCTCCAGTTGTCCTCAAATATAGTTTTTTTTTTTAGCGTTTTTTGAACTCGAGATTTTGTAGGCATCTTAAATTTTGTTCACTGTTCTTCAGCAATACCTGAAAAAAACTAAAAAAAAAAATCCTTTATTGTATTTAAATATATTACTACATTTCTTTTCACAACAGTCACAAAACGAAATTTCTTTGCCATTTTGAATGCACACAAACTGCTCTTTTTTTAAAATTTATTTAAATGCACATGTCCAAGCTTTTTTTTTTTTTCAGATCACCACCGTGTGCATTCTCTGTGACTGCCTACACTCCAGCAGGGGCAACCAGCCTTAGTGATGCTGAATATATTTGCATTACAGACTTAAACCTGAAAACCCCACTCGCTTCTAATTACTGTGCATGACTATACACGGCAAGGACATGGGTGTGTGCTAAGCCTCTGCTTCTTCCCCCAAAAATTCGCTCCTCTTTTCCATCTACTGCAACTGTGAAATCACCAGAGCAAGACGCAATAAATTTCTGCCTATAATTCTTCTATGCACACAGAGTCATGTTATCACATTAGTGCCAAAACGAAATTTCTTTGCCAATTTGAAAGCACACTTACTGCTCTTTTTTTTTTGGGCCAAGTGAAAATCTCTTTTTACACTTTGAAATCACTTTTACAGACTGACACATTCTGAAACCTTTTTTTTAAATTTATTTAAATGCACATGTCCAACCTGTTTTTTTTTTTCATTCCACCACCGTGTGTATTCTCTGTGACTGCCTACACTCCAGCAGGGGCAACCAGCCTTAGTGATGCTGAATGTATTTGCATTACAGACTTAAACCTGAAAACCCCACTCGCTTCTAATTACTGTGCATGACTATACATGGCAAGCACATGGGTGTGTGCTAAGCCTCTGCTTCTTCCCCCAAAAATTCGCTCCTCTTTTCCATCTACTGCAACTGTGAAATCACCAGAGCAAGACGCAATAAATTTCTGCCTATAATTCTTCTATGGACACAGAGTCATGTTTTCACATTAGTGCCAAAACGAAATTTCTTTGCCAATTTGAAAGCACACTTACTGCTCTTTTTTTTTCGGGCCAAGTGAAAATCTCTTTTTACACTTTGAAATCACTTTTACAGACTGACACATTCTGAAACCTTTTTTTTAAATTTATTTAAATGCACATGTCCAAGCTGTTTTTTTTTCAGACCACCACCGTGTGTATTCTCTGTGACTGCCTACACTCCAGCAGGGGCAACCAGCCTTAGTGATGCTGAATGTATTTGCATTACAGACTTAAACCTGAAAACCCCACTCGCTTCTAATTACTGTGCATGACTATACATTGCAAGCACATGGGTGTGTGCTAAGCCTCTGCTTCTTCCCCCAAAAATTCGCTCCTCTTTTCCATCTACTGCAACTGTGAAATCACCAGAGCAAGACGCAATAAATTTCTGCCTATAATTCTTCTATGCACACAGAGTCATGTTTTCACATTAGTGCCAAAACGAAATTTCTTTGCCAATTTGAAAGCACACTTACTGCTCTTTTTTTTTCGGGCCAAGTGAAAATCTCTTTTTACACTTTGAAATCACTTTTACAGACTGACACATTCTGAAACCTTTTTTTTAAATTTATTTAAATGCACATGTCCAAGCTGTTTTTTTTTCAGACCACCACCGTGTGTATTCTCTGTGACTGCCTACACTCCAGCAGGGGCAACCAGCCTTAGTGATGCTGAATGTATTTGCATTACAGACTTAAACCTGAAAACCCCACTCGCTTCTAATTACTGTGCATGACTATACATGGCAAGCACATGGGTGTGTGCTAAGCCTCTGCTTCTTCCCCCAAAAATTCGCTCCTCTTTTCCATCTACTGCAACTGTGAAATCACCAGAGCAAGACGCAATAAATTTCTGCCTATAATTCTTCTATGCACACAGAGTCATGTTTTCACATTAGTGCCAAAACGAAATTTCATTGCCAATTTGAAAGCACACTTACTGCTCTTTTTTTTTCGGGCCAAGTGATAATCTCTTTTTACACTTTGAAATCACTTTTACAGACTGACACATTCTGAAACCTTTTTTTTAAATTTATTTAAATGCACATGTCCAAGCTGTTTTTTTTTCAGACCACCACCGTGTGTATTCTCTGTGACTGCCTACACTCCAGCAGGGGCAACCAGCCTTAGTGATGCTGAATGTATTTGCATTACAGACTTAAACCTGAAAACCCCACTCGCTTCTAATTACTGTGCATGACTATACATGGCAAGCACATGGGTGTGTGCTAACCCTCTGCTTCTTCCCCCAAAAATTCGCTCCTCTTTTCCATCTACTGCAACTGTGAAATCACCAGAGCAAGACGCAATAAATTTCTGCCTATAATTCTTCTATGCACACAGAGTCATGTTTTCACATTAGTGCCAAAACGAAATTTCATTGCCAATTTGAAAGCACACTTACTGCTCTTTTTTTTTTGGGCCAAGTGAAAATCTCTTTTTACACTTTGAAATCACTTTTACAGACTGACACATTCTAAAACCTTTTTTTTAAATTTATTTAAATGCACATGTCCAAGCTGTTTTTTTTTCAGACCACCACCGTGTGTATTCTCTGTGACTGCCTACACTCCAGCAGGGGCAACCAGCCTTAGTGATGCTGAATGTATTTGCATTACAGACTTAAACCTGAAAACCCCACTCGCTTCTAATTACTGTGCATGACTATACATGGCATGCACATGGGTGTGTGCTAAGCCTCTGCTTCTTCCCCAAAAAATTCGCTCCTCTTTTCCATCTACTGCAACTGTGAAATCACCAGAGCAAGACGCAATAAATTTCTGCCTATAATTCTTCTATGCACACAGAGTCATGTTTTCACATTAGTGCCAAAACGAAATTTCATTGCCAATTTGAAAGCACACTTACTGCTCTTTTTTTTTCGGGCCAAGTGATAATCTCTTTTTACACTTTGAAATCACTTTTACAGACTGACACATTCTGAAACCTTTTTTTTAAATTTATTTAAATGCACATGTCCAAGCTGTTTTTTTTTCAGACCACCACCGTGTGTATTCTCTGTGACTGCCTACACTCCAGCAGGGGCAACCAGCCTTAGTGATGCTGAATGTATTTGCATTACAGACTTAAACCTGAAAACCCCACTCGCTTCTAATTACTGTGCATGACTATACATGGCAAGCACATGGGTGTGTGCTAAGCCTCTGCTTCTTCCCCCAAAAATTCGCTCCTCTTTTCCATCTACTGCAACTGTGAAATCACCAGAGCAAGACGCAATACATTTCTGCCTATAATTCTTCTATGCACACAGAGTCATGTTTTCACATTAGTGCCAAAACGAAATTTCATTGCCAATTTGAAAGCACACTTACTGCTCTTTTTTTTTTGGGCCAAGTGAAAATCTCTTTTTACACTTTGAAATCACTTTTACAGACTGACACATTCTGAAACCTTTTTTTTAAATTTATTTAAATGCACATGTCCAAGCTGTTTTTTTTTCAGACCACCACCGTGTGTATTCTCTGTGACTGCCTACACTCCAGCAGGGGCAACCAGCCTTAGTGATGCTGAATGTATTTGCATTACAGACTTAAACCTGAAAACCCCACTCGCTTCTAATTACTGTGCATGACTATACATGGCAAGCACATGGGTGTGTGCTAAGCCTCTGCTTCTTCCCCCAAAAATTCGCTCCTCTTTTCCATCTACTGCAACTGTGAAATCACCAGAGCAAGACGCAATAAATTTCTGCCTATAATTCTTCTATGGACACAGAGTCATGTTTTCACATTAGTGCCAAAACGAAATTTCTTTGCCAATTTGAAAGCACACTTACTGCTCTTTTTTTTTTGGGCCAAGTGAAAATCTCTTTTTACACTTTGAAATCACTTTTACAGACTGACACATTCTGAAACCTTTTTTTTAAATTTATTTAAATGCACATGTCCAAGCTGTTTTTTTTTCAGACCACCACCGTGTGTATTCTCTGTGACTGCCTACACTCCAGCAGGGGCAACCAGCCTTAGTGATGCTGAATGTATTTGCATTACAGACTTAAACCTGAAAACCCCACTCGCTTCTAATTACTGTGCATGACTATACATGGCAAGCACATGGGTGTGTGCTAAGCCTCTGCTTCTTCCCCCAAAAATTCGCTCCTCTTTTCCATCTACTGCAACTGTGAAATCACCAGAGCAAGACGCAATAAATTTCTGCCTATAATTCTTCTATGGACACAGAGTCATGTTTTCACATTAGTGCCAAAACGAAATTTCTTTGCCAATTTGAAAGCACACTTACTGCTCTTTTTTTTTTGGGTCAAGTGAAAATCTCTTTTTACACTTTGAAATCACTTTTACAGACTGACACATTCTGAAACCTTTTTTTTAAATTTATTTAAATGCACATGTCCAAGCTGTTTTTTTTTTCAGACCACCACCGTGTGTATTCTCTGTGACTGCCTACACTCCAGCAGGAGCAACCAGCCTTAGTGATGCTGAATGTATTTGCATTACAGACTTAAACCTGAAAACCCCACTCGCTTCTAATTACTGTGCATGACTATACATGGCAAGCACATGGGTGTGTGCTAAGCCTCTGCTTCTTCCCCCAAAAATTCGCTCCTCTTTTCCATCTACTGCAACTGTGAAATCACCAGAGCAAGACGCAATAAATTTCTGCCTATAATTCTTCTATGGACACAGAGTCATGTTTTCACATTAGTGCCAAAACGAAATTTCTTTGCCAATTTGAAAGCACACTTACTGCTCTTTTTTTTTCGGGCCAAGTGAAAATCTCTTTTACAGACTGACACATTATGAATCCACCATGTGTAACTACAACAAAAACAATTCCCATTTCTATTATTCATTTCTTAAGTTACCACATACATCCCCTCTCAAACTGTAAACTCACCTTTAAAATTAGTTAGTTGTGAAAGAAATGTGTCACTCAAACAGCAGATTATCAGAGCCAGGATCTCTGTTCTGTACACCTCTCTCCTCTCAGCAGAACCAGATAATGGCAAACTTTCCCTCTATTTTTCCACACATATACATGTAAGTTTCAAATCTCAGTGCTTCCCCCTTTTTTTCAAATGTAATGACACATTTCTATTGGTTGAAAACCAACCCTTTTCCAAAAGTACCCTGCCCCCAACTTGACTTCTGCCTAGTACCCTTCCCCCAACTTGACTTCTGCCTGCTACCATAGCAACAGCTCATGGAACACTGCTGTGTGCAGTTAGGTCAGAAGTTCGACACACAATGTTTCAATTCCACAGAGCAAGAGTGCTTGACTTTTCAATCCTAACTGCAAATCCATAGTACTGTTCTTTGCTTACACATTTTTTTGTACCAATACAAAACATGCTTCTATTAATTTTCACATACAGCCTAGTTTTTTTTCTAGAATGGTATGAAACAGCCAATCAGTTCTTTTTGTTTTGTAAAAAATATGTATGCCTCCATTTCCAAACTGTCTTTCTTTTCATATTGCCATTCTACTGAAAGACACCTCCTGAGTGCATCCAGTTCTCCTTTGAAGATGTTCACAGTGTGGATTGTAGGGCACAGCTATGTCTTCTGGAGTGAAAAGTTTGCAGAGAAAACAGATATGGTGAGAGACCTTGCTTTGCCAAATGTAGACATTAAATGGATTGGTCAGAGAGGGTTAAAGTGGCACCAATTGATGCCATTGGTGAAATCCTTCATTCAAATCCAACACCCTGACCTCATAATAGTGCACTGTGGTGGCAATGACCTAGGCACTTTGACTGGGGTAGGTCTGGAAATGCTTATGAAGGACACCTTTGCACAACTGTTTACACTTTTCCCTAAAACTGCCTTTGTGTTTTCCAACATATGGCAAAGGCAAAAATGGAACTGGTCCAATCATTTCTGTCCACAGATTGACAAAGCAAGAAAGCACGTCAACAAATCTGTTTCTGCTTTCCTCCGTGACTATGGTATGGGTGCCATTTACCACAACAACTTGCGTTACGACATGCAAGACATTTATAGAGGAGATGGTGTGCACTTCAATGATGAAGGGAACAGAGTCTTCCTCTTGAACCTTAGACTCTGCATCGGTACTTACTTGTAGGTACCACTAAAAAAATGACTCCATAAACACAACAGCTCTTTTTAGAGCTCCCTAATTTCCAAACTCTTAAATCTGATTTTCATTTATTTATTTTTATTTTTTTTACCGTACGCTTACCGTGAGCTTACCGTACGCGTACCCCGTGATTTTTTTTAAAATCAATAAATGTTTTTTTTGTACTTTTCTGTCCTTCTTTGACCCCCTTACAATTGTTAGGGGGTCTGTAACTCTCCTCATTGCCCCCTTTCCTTGTTTTCACTCTTTTTTTTCAGAGTGAAATACACAAAATGGCGGCCGCCGCTTCCTGGTTTCGGCCGATTCGAATGTTTACTAAGATCTAAGAGCCAATCAGAATCGCGCTCGCGCACGCCACCGTACGCTTACCGTAAGCGTACGGTAAGCGTACCGTAAGCTGGCTCAGATATATATATTGATTTAAAGGCTATTTTCTCAAAATCTACTGAACTGATTTACACCAAACCTACAAAAGGCACTTCCTTGACCTACGGACTACCTCTCTGCCAAATTTCTAGTAATTCTGTTCAGCCGTTCGGCCTGTAGGTCGTTCTAAAGGTCCTATGGAAAAATGCATGGGAAAAACGCGTTTTGGGACCCCCCTTTTATCTCAGCCCCCGCTTGACGGATCCCCCCGAGACTTTCAGGGTAGGAGCGGACCGTAGCGCCCCACCTATTTTGAGAAATTCGCGAGGATTCGTCGACCGGCGCCAAAGTTATTCAAAATAGAATGTTGAGGTTTTCCTATGGAAACGTGGTCCTAACTATAACTACCTACTGGCGACCGCCAGTAGGTAATATATATATATATATATATATATATATATATATATATATATATATATATATATATATATATTCACCACACTTCCAAACAGGACTGTAGACGCCGTGACTTTAGGAAAAAATGCTTTTAATGTCAGCTGTTAATGTTAGACACGTTTCGCCTGCCTAGCAGGCTTGCTCACTATATATAATGTAGAATTAGGTTAAAGACGTGTTTAGCTGGTGGGGAAGGGTATTCGGTGATTAGGGCATTTTTAGGGTTTAGGAGTGGGTAAGGGTATTGGGTGGTAGGGATGTTTTTAGGGTTTACAAATGGGTAAGGTTATTGGGTGGTAATGGTATTTGTAGGGTTTAGAGGTGTGTAAGGGTGATTTTAGGGTTCAGGGGTGGGTAACGGTATTGGCTGGTAAGGGTGTTTTTAGGGTTTAGGGGTGGGTATGGGGTGATAAGGGTGTTTTAGGGTTCAGGAGTAGGTAGGGGTAAGGGTATTGGGTGGTAATGGTGTTTTTAGGGCTCAGAGGTGGGTAAGGGTATTGGGTGGTAAGGCATGGCCATTTGTCCTTTTCCTTATGTTAACTTAGTTGTGCATGTTATGGGCTGTATTTCTTTTGCACACGTACCATATTGTATTTTCACAGAACAATGAAATGGGGTCTCTAATTGGCAAGGGTTTGCACCTTTGTCCAAGTCGGGACCCTTCTTCCTAGTCAGGGTAAGGGGGAAACACTTCTGAAATAACCCCTGTTCACCCCCTTGGTAGTTTGGCACGAGCAGACAGGCTTATCTCAGAGGCAGTGTGTAAAGCATTTGTGCATGCATACTGTAACATAGTGAAAACACTACAAATGGACACCACACCAGATTAGAAAAATAAGTAAAACTAAGACCAAATATTATAAAAAATCCAACACACAATATTGTAAAAATAGTTACTTTTCAAGATAACCTTAAAATTGTAGAAATATCCGCAAAACACAGTTCTTCCGAGTTGGTAGCTCTGTCCAGGGCTACCGTGAGGCTGAAAACAACAGAGTCTAACGGTTCCAGACGACCATGTCGGTACGGGTCAGCTAAAGCATTGGCAGACTAGTGAACAGTACCTTTCTCGTTGCAGCCGACACATTGGTGCGAGTCGGTTGGAACAACCATTGCGGTTGCGTTGCAAAATGGAAGCAGTGCAAGGTGAGGTGCCGTCACGACGTGGTGCAGGCAGCGGTTCGGTTACTATCGTCCAGACTACGACGATGAGGCCAAGTCTTACGGTGCAGGGTGAGGTGGTGCTCGATGCGGTGCTGGCAGGTTGCGGTGCAGGTGACAGAGCTGGTCAATGATCGGGTTGTGCAGCGACGGTGTAGGTGATGTCCAGGCAGGGTGAGGCTAGGTGGTGCGGAGTGCAGTGCCCACAGGATGGAGTGCAAGTATCGTATCTGTGGCGATCGTCCACACGGCATTGGTGAGACCAGGGATGCAGTGTGAAGTGTGGTGAGGCCATCTGTGGTGCCTTCACAACACGGAACCCTGAGACGGAGTCGGCTGCTCCTTTCTTCTGCGGCAACTGAAACCAGCGGTTCCAGAGACGGTGCCCAGAAGAATGGTGAGTTCTTTACTGTTCCTGAGAACTCTTGAACAGGGGACAAGCTCCACTTCCAAACCCTTGGAAATACTTTCTCAAGCAGGATACACACACAGTTCCTCTACTTGGCAGAAACAGCTACTGCAAGCCAACTCTAGACAGCACACAGCAAAGGGGCAGTACACCTCCTTCAGTTTCTTCCAGCTCTTCTCCTTGGCAGAGGTTCCTTCTTGAAGTCCAAAAGTGATCTAAAGTTTAGGGGTCTGGGTCCCACTTTTTATAGTACAAATTCCATTGTTCTCTGGAGGCAGAGAGTATATTTGCCCAGCCAGAACCTGTTCTGTCCTCTCTGGTGCAGCTGCCTGGCAGGAGGTGGAGGCAGCATTGTCCAAGGCGGACCAAACCCACTTAGGTGTGACATAAATCTCCTCCCCCTACTCTGAATGAAGTCCAGGTCTATTCAGCCCAGCCCTGACTCACCCTGGAAAGGCAGGACACACCTCACCCCTCAAGTGGCTGTCTGAACAGAATGCACATCCCCTGCCACTCCAAAGCCAGACAGTCAATACACAAACCTAACAGAGGCACACTGGATGGCTAAGCAAGAAAATACCTACTTTCTAAAAGTGGAATTTTCAAACACAGAATGTAAGAATCATCCTTACTAAAAGATGCATCTTTAGATCCTGAGTTCAGTCATACTAAACTCTATTTTCCTATCTTGTTCCCATGGGCAGTTGTACTTATAAATTGTTATAAGTAAACTCCCCATTCTATCCCATAGGACTCTCAATAGTGAAAACGAACTTGGCAGTATTTCACTATCAGGACATGCCACACACACAGGGCACATCAAGCGACCCTTGACCTCCGGGTAGGTCGCTCCCCACGCCGCGACAGCGAGCGCCACCTCTGCCCCCGGCCCCCCTGGTTACTGCTGCCCCTGAGCGTGAGTGTGCCCTTGTTACCTGAGCGAGTGCTTTCCTTTTTGCCTTCTGTACCCCTGGTTGTCTGTGCGAGTGTTTTCCTTTTTTGCCTTCTGTACCCCTGGTTGTCTGTGCGAGTGTTTTCATTTTTTGCCTTCTGTACCCCTGGCTGTTGAGCGAGTGTTCTCCTTTTTTGCCTTTTGTACCCCTGTTTGCCTGTGTGTACCCCCCTCGCCGTGCCCGTCCCCTTTTTTCTGCCTCGTTTTCTCGATCGCTTTTTCCTCGTTTTTTCCTCGCCGCTCCATTCCCTCTCCCGCTTTTCTCGCCATTTTTGCCCGCATCCCATTGGCCCCTACCCTCCCGCCACCTGCCTCCCAGCTGACCCCTCCTCCCAGCTAGCCTTAAATGGCGGCCGCTGCGCGACCGTGCCTCTGGCGCGCCTAAGGCAAGCCCGTCTGCGCCCGTCCGCGCAAGGACCGCGCCCGAACCCCTGGCCCCTCCGACCCCCGCCAGACCTACGACCCCACCACCCTTACCACCCTCAACCCCGGTCGCAAGCCAGGCTGCTACCGCGCCACCCCGAAACGAACCCACGGACCCTTCACCTGCAGCAGCTGCCGCTTCACCTGCCTACGGACTGACACCGCTCCCGTCAATACCGACTCCCCCGGAAGCAATCTCCACTGCATCCTGGTCAACACCCGATCCGTCCACAGACACGCCATCGAACTATGGAACCTCATCAACTCAACAAACCCGGACATCGCCTTCCTCACCGAGACCTGAATGAACCCCTCCTCGGCACCCGACATCGCCATAGCCATCCCCGACGGCTACAAAATCATCCGAAAAGACCGCACCAACCGCATCGGAGGAGGCGTCGCCATTGCACACAAAAGCTCCATCTATATCTCGACCCACATCGACGACTCACTCCCCAACGCCGAACACCTCCACTTCGCGATCCACAGCGACCCCAAGACCACCCTCAGAGGCACCCTCATGTACAGACCACCAGGACCACGCACCAAGTTCAGCGAAGACATCGCAGACTTCATCAACCCTCATGCACTCTCGTCCACCGACTACATCCTCCTAGTGGACCTCAACTTTCACCTGGAGAACCACACCGACAACAACACCACAGCCTTACTGGACAACCTCGCCAACCTAGGACTGAAACAGCTAGTCAACACCCCCACCCACCACGCCGGACACACGCTCGACCCCATCTTCTCCTCCAGCAAACACATCTCCTTCAGCCACACCACCGAACTCACCTGGTCGGACCACAGCTGTGTCCACTTCAGTTTCAAGAAGACCACCATGCACCACCACACCCAGCAACCACCCAGAAGACACTGGAATCGAGTCACCACAGAACAGCTCGCATCGACCCTCTCCCAGAACCAACCCACCAGCACCACTAACCCCAACGAAGCCGCCAACAACCTCACGAGCTGGATCTTAGACTGCGCCAACCTCCTGGCCCCCCTGAAGACCCAAGCTAACACCAACAACCACAAGAAAAACTCCTGGTTCACCACCGACCTCAAGGACTCCAAAAAAGAATGCCGCACCCTCGAGAAGACTTGGCGCCTCAACCAGACCAAGGAGAACATGTCAGCCCTCAAGAACGCCACCCGCCAACACCACCAAGGCCTCCGCGCCGCACGAAAATCAGCCTACCAGAACAGACTAGACAACAATGCCCACAATAGCAAGGAACTCTTTGGCATCGTCAAAGAGCTCTCCAACCCCGACGCAGAAAACAACTCCATCCCTCCCTCACAGGACCTCTGCGACTCCCTCGCAGCCTTCTTCCACCACAAAATCACCGACATATACAACAGCTTCACCACTACCAACACAAACCCACCCCCGGAACCCGCCACCGACATCACTACCATCCTCACTTGGAACCCAACCACCACCGAGGAAACCACCCGCGTCATGAACTCGCTCCACTCTGGATCTCCATCCGACCCCTGCCCATACCACATCTACAACAAAGCCGACAACATCATCGCACCCCACCTCCGAGACGTCGTCAACGCATCTCTCACCTCCGCCACCTTCCCAGAGAGCTGGAAACACGCAGAGCTCAACGCCCTCTTAAAGAAACCAACAGCAGACCCCACTGAACTCAAAAACTTCCGGCCCATCTCTCTCCTACCGTTCCCCGCCAAAGTGATTGAGAAAATTGTCAACGCTCAACTCACCACCGCCTTGGAAACCAACGACTCACTCGACCCCACACAGTTCGGCTTCAGAGCTAACCACAGCACCGAAACCGCCCTCATCGCAGCCACGGACGACATCAGATCCCTGACCGACAAGGGAGAAACAGTGGCCCTCATACTCCTGGACCTCTCTGCAGCCTTCGACACGGTCTGCCACCGTACCCTGATACACCGCCTCAGCAACGCCGGCATCAGAGGCAAGGCCCTGGAATGGATCATCTCCTTCCTCTCCGGAAGAACTCAGAGAGTCCGCCTCCCCCCCTTCAGATCTACAGCCACGGAGATCATCTGCGGCGTCCCCCAAGGATCCTCCCTCAGCCCCACCCTCTTCAACATTTACATGACCCCCCCTGGCGAACATCGCACGAAAACACGGACTCGACCCCATATCCTACGCCGACGACACCCAGCTCATCTTATCCCTCACCAACAACCCCACCTCAGCAGGGACGAGACTACACGAAGGCATGAAGGAAGTAGCGAACTGGATGACAGACAGCAGGCTGAAACTGAACACAGAGAAGACGGAGGTTCTCATCCTCGGCCCTACACCCTCCGCCTGGGACGACTCCTGGTGGCCTCCCGCCCTAGGCAGCACTCCCCAACCCACCGACCACGCGCGCAACCTCGGCTTCATCCTGGACTCATCCCTCTCCATGTCCAGACAGGTCAACTCGGTGACCTCGGCATGCTTCAACACCCTCCGCATGCTCCGCAAGATCCTTCCGCTGGATCCCCACCGATACCAGAAAGACCATCACCCACGCCCTCGTCACCAGTCGCTTGGACTACGGGAACACTCTGTACACCGGCATCACCATCAAGCTGCAGAGGAAACTTCAACGGATCCAGAACGCTGCCGCACGACTCATCCTGAACGTACCCCGCCACCACCACATCTCCGGACACTTGAAGAAACTTCACTGGCTCCCAATCAACAAGAGGATCACCTTCAGACTCCTCACCCACTCACACAAAGCCCTTCACAACCTCGGACCAAAACTCATCAACCACCGCGTCTCCTTCTACACTCCTCCGCGCACCCTACGCTCGACCGGACATGCCCTGGCAGCCGTACCTCGCATCCGCAAAGCCGCCGCCGGAGGAAGATCCTTCTCTTTCCTGGCAGCAAAGACCTGGAACTCTCTGCCCAGCAACCTTCGCGCCATACCTGACCACCTCTCCTTCAGGAGGCAGCTCAAGACCTGGCTCTTTGAGCACTGACCCCCCCCCCCCCTCCCCCCCCAGCGCCTTGAGACCCTCACGGGTGAGTAGCGCGCTTCATAAATGTGATTGATTGATTGATTGATCCTACCTTTCACATATACTGCATCCTGCCCACAGAGGTACCTTGAGCCTACCTTAGGGGTGACTCATATGTAAGAAAAGGGAAGGTTAGGGCCTGGCAAGTGGGTGCACTTGCCAGGTCGACATGGCAGTGCTAGACTGCACACAGACACTGCATTGGCAGGTCTGAGTTACATTTACAGGCTGCTCATGTGGGTGGCACAATCAGTTCTGCAGGCCCACTAGCAGCATTTGATTTACAGGCCCTGGGCACACAAAGTGCACTGTACTAGGGACTTACCAGTAAATCAAATATGCAAATCATGGAATCACCAATCCATAACAACAATATACAGAGGTAGCACTTGAACTTTGGCACTGATCAGCAGTGGTACAAAGCCCAGAGTCATAAAACCAACAAAAACAGGGTCCAAAACAGGCGGCCAAAAAGCAAAAAGTCTGGGGATAAACCAGATGGAAAAGCTAATTCTGACATGAACGTTATGAGCTGCATTTCTTTTGCACACATGCCGCACTGTATTTTCACACAACTATGCCCTTTGTTATTCTGTCTGGTCAGAGACTAGCACCTAGGCATAACATCAGAATGCAGCTGCTGTTTGTGAGCAACATGTCTTGTCATATATAACTGAGGTCAAGAGTTCAAAACACACACAATAAGCGAAGGTCCTGAGGTAAAATTACCATGTGTGCTGAGATGTAGAACTTCCATCTATGTATGCTAAGGGATGGGGTCTGCTACTAATCCCAGAGATCTTTGATATATAATCATGGAGCTTCAGTGGTAGAGGGGAGGGGTGGGGTAGGAAAATCTGTCATAACATGACAGGGCTTTTTATGTTATATGGTTTGTTAGCCATGTTAGCGATATTTCTGCTCTCCATTTGTTATTTAATTGTGGTGCAAATACTGCATCCTAGAGCACGACAGTTTAAATAAAGATTATAAACTTCCTTCGTGTCTCTTGTTTATTTTATTGGGGACAAGTACAAGCGAGAGAGCGAAAAGGTGTGTCCTGTTACCTCAATCCCTCAGAGGATCAAGAGCGTTGGGTTTGGGGTGCCAACTCACTTGGTTCTCTGGAAAGGTTAGGAGGGCAAGTGAGGCACTATAGCTAGTCAGACTTCAGTTCACAGATACTGAGGTAGTATGGTGACTCAGTCCCTACATGCCGATATTTTATGGTCCCAAGCATAGTTCTGTTCCTGAGCAGAATCCCTGTAACAGGTAGTAAGGGTGTTTTTAGGGTTTAGGGGTGGGTGAGGGTATTAGGTGGCACGGGTCATTTTAGGGTTTATGTGTGGGTAAGGGTATTGGGTGGTAAGGATGTTTTTAGTGTTTAAGGGTGGGTAAGGGTATTGGGTGATAGGCGTTTAGGGGTTTCACTTAACTGATATATACTTACCAGTTTGTGGTAAAGGCATACGTGCAGTAAAGATAATGTGTGGTAAAGGCATTGTGTTGTTCCTTCATACATCTGTCTTTTTGGGTCTTTCTTAAAGACAGCTTAGGCTGTTTCTCCAGCCGCAGTTTTTCCAAACAAAACATATATACATACATTGGTCAACCTTCTTCATCCATTAGTCTAAGTGCATTCACATTTTTATTCCACTCACAACAAATTACAACATGTAGCAATGGATCAGCCCACTTCATCCCTTGGCTGTCTTGCACTGTGAGTGATGACATTTTTCCTAGTCATGTGTGCACAGATATCTTTTTTTTCTTCCTTTTGATGGGTTTACTTTTTTGCATTGGTTTGCACATATATATTGCTCCACTTGTTTTCCAGCAAAATGCCAACGCAGCTGACTACTGCTGTGCCGATCAAGGGCGGCAAGGCCCTGCCTCAGCGGAGTCAGACTTCTCTGTGTAAACATAAACGAATCCCGTAAATTGAATCAAGTCCACAACAGGACCGGGTGAAGACTCCAATACAATGCAGAATCAATGTGCATGGGCAGTAGTTGCAAATTTAACTCAAAAGATTAAATGACTAGCACAATGGTTGAAATACTAAGATTAGCTGCTCTTTCATTGTGTGTGAGTTTGAAGTTCCGATCCATCATGGAGCCACTTATGTCCGGAGAACTTTTCACTAATTGACAAGAATTCGAAGCATCTGTGCTCACGGGAAGGGCTTTCACACAAGTGTCTGAGAGGAACTTAGGCATATTTCTAAATATTCCTCTAGGTAGTTTTTTCTTAGTCACTGTTGATTTATTCCAATTTTAAAGGCACTTTTTTTGGGCGTGGTGCACTACATTTCTGCCATGCCATTTGTCAGTGGCGGTCACCCCCAATCTATAGAGGAGGAGCGGGGGGGGTTTAGGCAAATAATAATAAATACATTTAAAAAAGACGGACCTGCCACTGACGCTCATTTTGGTGCTCCTCTCCAGTTCTCTTTCCAGCAGTCCCTGGGCCACAGCACAGGCTCCCCACCCAATCCAGACGCTGCTTCCGTGTTATACCTAGCATGAGTGAAGTGCCTGGATTGGGCTGAGCGGGCTCGTCTGATGCTCGCAGTGGCTTTTCTCGAACCTGGCTGTGCAACACAGCTGGGTTGGAGAAATATAAGTGTGCATGTCTGTTTGGCCCAGGGGCGTAACACAGGCCCCGCACCCCCGTGGTGCGGGGGTCCTGAGCTGCAGGGGAGCTCCGCAGCTCAGTACTCAGGTTTGAGAGCTATTGATTGAATTCGGAGCAGGGGGCCCCTCCGTGTACCTTGCATGGGAGCCCCCTCAACTTTCGTTACGCCACTAGTTTGGCTGACCTAAGACAGCCAGCCAAACTGACATGTGCACTTATAAGTGCCCACGACTCCTCCTCACTGTTATGGTCCGTCCCCTCCCCTCAAAGACTCCATGGCTCAGGCAGTGATAAATAAAATGATAATAACATTGTTTTATTGTCCTTTTATTTTTCGTCTGCTGACAATGGGGCGACACTCTTCCACTATTACGGAAGAGCCATGCCTGCCATTAATTCACCACCCTCAAGACAGTGTACGAATGGAGGAACCCCAACCCGGCTTGCTCGCTAAATACCAGTGACTGCAATCGTATTACGGGAAGGATTGTAAACCTGTTACGTGACCTGCGGAAGCAGCACAACACCAAATATTTTGATCTTACGTTTGTTAAGTGATTTCTTTTTGAAATCGGCAAAGACCTTTTGATTCTCGATGGAGATAATTGCTTCGTAGCGAAATCCATCTTGTTCATAAATAATTGTAGGGCATGTCTCAGTGACTCATAGATTGTAGAGAAATCGGTAGCAAGAGCGCCCTCTGCATTTGGAGGCTATACTGTGAAGCCATTACATTTTTTTTAACGTAAAACCGGAAGTATAGTAGGGTATGGTGCTGAGAGGCAGGTACTATTTTGGAACTTCCTTTGGAATTAAACTAATGATACAGCACTTGACATATGTTGGTTCTACTCACTACATTTAACCATAAAAAGTGGCCTTGTGATCTAAGGAAACAAATAGTGCAGACTGCTCTTGCAGCGAGGAGCATACGCTACAGACATCATTGGGTATGCTGACAGCACTAAACGTGTGGTAACATCATTTTGCCATCTTTTTTATCTCATCTGTACATTTATATAAATGTAAACCTTTCAAATCCTCACATAGTAGATTCACATGCCTTAAATAAACAGATTTTGACCCTACTTTGCAGTCTCTAAATTTGACGGAACTGTTGAATTTAAATTCCACAGAACTTTATCACAACAAATTTCTGAGCTGCTGTGTGTCGGGTACACTTAGGTCTAGGACCTGTTCACTGCTTTTTCATCTACTTTAGCATTCTTCACCAAAGACTCTTGTAATCCTCCTCGGGGGCTATGGATCTCATCCAAGCTCCGGCCTTTCACCACCATCCATTGAAGATCTTTGTGTGTCAATACTTGGTAACCAACCAGAGCAATCTACTTCCTGGCATTCTGCTTGGCCACTCCAGGTTCCTATGTCCCTCAATGAGCTTTTGTCTGATAACAGGGTCTCACTTCTAAGAATACCTATGCACCTATTTTGACCTTGAGGAGCTATCAGTGGAAAACTGCTTCAAGGGAATCTTGGCTTCATTTATTTGTATTCTTGGTTCATGGCACGATCAGTATGTTCTAGAATAGAACATGTGATCGTCCCATGAAACAAGGTTGAGGCCAGTTGGGAGTTGGAGTTGGAGTAGGCACCCGGAGGATGGCAGTCTTGTAACCGGCAGTGCTTCCTGTGATTTATCTACTTAACAAACTTGGCGACGAGGATGGGAAGCACTGATTGCTCGAACCCATTTCAATTTGTTTTACATTTCGGTGCCTCGTGTGTCACGTTTGCACTGGGTGAAGCGTTGACGAAGCGGAGTGGGATTTTGTTGTTCCACTTGGTGGTTTTTTTCACACCGGGAATCGAAATTCCTTCTGGCAGTGCACCTTTGGGTTTTTGTGCTATTGGACAGTTTCGTGTGGCATCTCTTTCAGAGGAGAGCGGACATCGGGGAATCTGTGTTTGTGTTTGCGTGAGGGCGTGGACCTGGTTTCTGCTGCCTATTTCTTTACAGTGTGGGTTCTGATGGTTTGTCTAGGCAAGATTAATATATTTTAATTCTTGGAGGAACAAATTCCAATTCAAAACAAGTTGATCCAGAGGTGAACAAGTCCTTTATTTGCACTCTTACATAGGAGTGGGTATGAAGGATGAGAAAAAGAGGTGGCACAGCCAACACGTGTTTCTCCCCCTACATGGCCTATAGGCCTGGGGCTTCTTCAGGGCGGGTGTTTCTGTAATAAGAAGTTTCAACGATGTGCTAGGTAAATTAACGTAGGATTCTCAAGTCTTGGCTAATGCCTGATACGAGCGTTCTATTCGGTTCGGTTCAGTTGACACTGAACCGAACCGAATAGAACGCTCGTATCAGGCATTAGCCAAGACTTGAGAATGTTGGCTGTGCCACCTCTTTTTCTCATCCTTCATACCCACTCCTATGTAAGAGTTCAAATAAAGGACTTGTTCACCTCTGGATCAACTTGTTTTGAATTGGAATTTGTTCCTCCAAGAATTAAAATATATTAATCTTGCCTAGACAAACCATCAGAACTTTTGCTAAAATTAGGGGGATAGGGGTCTCCCCCTGTCATCGGGCAAGAACCAGCACCTTTTGACCAACGCTTAATACCTGGCGAGTAAGGGATAGGGGCCTTTCTCCCCTCTCTTGAAGATTCTTTACAGTGTGGCAAGCGGAGATTTAGCAGCATCCTCATTTGTGTTATGATTTAAGTGAACACAACCAACGTTCCTCTCACCGTGTTCCCAGCAGAAGTGTCCGTTCGTTCCATTCCCTGCGTCAGGAGTCTTAGAGTCTTCGTTTGCTGCGCAGCTCGGCTGTCTGCGTAGAGCGTACTTCCGTGATTTAACGTATGATGCCCTACGCACGTAACTTATCACGTGTCACGCTCTGAGCACCGAGTTTGATTTGGATGAAGTTCTCTTCACGTTATTTGGTTTTTTTTTAGCGCAAGACCATTTCTTCTTCGTTTTTGCTTCCGTGTTAATTGGAATTTCTTCACAAAGGTACTGTTTAACTAAATTTGCTTTGTTCAAATGACTGTTTTAATTATTTTTTTTCTGGAAGATATTTTCTCATCGTTTCAAGTGAGCCTTGAAGTGGAAATTCATTCTCCATTTGTTTTTGTATTTCTATTTTATTCTAATTTTTTTTGCGAGCAAAATTTTTTGATTGAGGTTACACTAAGACTGTTCTTAATAATGTGCGCGGAGGGTTATACCCTTTCTCCTCCTCAAGCCTATTGGCCGGCTGGCGGCTCACCTTGTATGCCATGGTTAGAATGGAAAGCTTATTTTTTAAATTATATTGATACACTGGACGCTAATGGTAAGATGAAACCACCTGAGAAAAAAGGGATTTTTTTACATTCTTTAGGTCCTGAAGGTCTCAAAGCATTTAACCAATTACCTAGAACAGAATCTAGTGGTGATAGTAATGTTGGCCCCCTTTCATGTTAATGTTTATATTTTTTCCAACATTTAACAGGTAATTTGGTATATTTTAAATAATTTGTATTCAACGTTCGTTTAGAAATGCAGTTGCTTTTTCTCCTGACTTCTGCACAAATGTACAAAACCATTTTGCTGGTGCAAGCCCTGCTCCTTCCAAGATCACGGGGTTTGAGACAGCACAATGGCTTGCTGTGCTCTCCTATGCTCCTTTTTTGGTTCGAAAAGCCATTTCTGAATTGCAAAACTGGTTTACTTATTCATTCCAAATCGAAATTAGGAAGAGGTGTGAAAGGGACATCTCCTCCTAAATGAGAATTGTAATGAGATGTATCAACGGTTTGTGAATGCAGTGTTAGTCATAAACCATTGATAAGTTGCCAACTCCCCAGAGGAGGAGGTAACCCTTTTTCAAAGGGGGAGCTGCCCCCGTTTGGGAATTGTGTTGGGTGGCCCCACGGGGGAGCAGGTAGTGGTCTACAGGATCACTGACTGCTCCTCCCATTTTGTTCTTCCCAAAATAGATTATTTTTAAAAGAAAAAGGCAGCACCAGTCCCTTTAAGGAACATTGGTCGCTTTAAAATAACTAAAAAGTTTTCTGTGTGGGAATGCAGAGGCAGGGATGGTTGTCTGTTCCTTGCAGGCCACCATCCCTGTGCTTGTGGTCACAAATAGCAACTTATCTAATAATCATCATTAATTAAAGAGGTCGTTTTGTGACTCCTTGTGACTTGCGTTTTAGTGTCACGACCTTTTAGCACATAGGTCGCATTGTAAAATAAGAATGAGAATGAGAGAATGATCGTAAAAAGTTTGGGCGCAAAGTGCAACCACTTTTTGGGGCGTCTCTTTGTACATTTTGTCCTTCATTGCCTTTTGAATTCGTAATGCCTGCATGTCTTATCACTTCCCTTTGATTTGATCTTGAGCATTGATTTTGCATCTTGAAAGTAAGCCAAGGACTCTTAAAAGAGGCTTATCTTTGTGGAATTGTTCTGGAGAGGGTGCTGTGGGAATTTTGCAAAAGCGTGCATGTGACACTCCAGTTAGTCTCCCACACATACACTTTCACTATGTTCTACACTCTCCATGCTATACTTTCATGTATTTTATATACTTCGAATTTATATAGCCAATAGCAAATAGAAGTAAAATAAAGGAAAGACGAGTAAAAGATTTCTCAAGGTTTCTCTCTCCAAGCCATCTCTGTCACAGAGGCCACAGTGTGAAATATCCCTGGAAGGGTTCCTTGGAGTTGGGGAAGTTTCTTGGTAATGGCTTCTCAGAAATGAAGTGCTCCCTGGAGAGCTGCCCTGGACTGCTCCATTATCAGCGTTCGGAAAAGGTGCAAACCGCTGTTGTTTCGCTGCCCATGTAATGGCTTGGTCAGAGTGCCTGGATCATAGTGCTGTTCGGTATCCGGACTCCGTGTTTACTGTCTGCTTTAATCGATCAAAGCCCAAGCGGTTAGAGCTTTCAAGGAGAGGAACTGGACTGACTGCACTTATGTCTTTTCTTATGATAGATTGCTTTACTTATTCTATAGACAGAGTAAATGATTTCAAAAATGATTTCATCGGGTGCTGATAACTCTCTTTTTCAATTCGAAATGTTGTTTCTATTTCCATGATGATAGGTGAAAGAACAAAAATAAAACTAGCGTTACACGTGGCAAGGGCGAATTGATTGTTCAACATTTATGTATATAGTTCTTACAGCAGTGCAGAAAGTAGCATGGATGCATAATCATCATGGGTAATGTATCCCCAAATCCAAATTAATCCAAAGGAGGGGGCCAGGATACATAAGCCTGTTAAGAGATGATAGGGTGTTAATTGGAAGGATGCCACTGGAGCATATGAGGGTGTAGCCCAACCTTACATTGTATTGAAAGAAGATACCTATTTCTAGGTGTAATCCAAATTATCTGAGGTCACACGGTCCAGCATTGTGCACGTCTATGCACATCTGGTTTCCTGGAGGATCACTTTGTCCCAGGAATAGGCCTACTTTGTCCCATAGTTTGTTTTGGGGACCCGTGCTTGATGTGTTCTTTGTTGAAAACGTTGTCTCCCCTATCGTAAAACAGACCCAAGCCCACTAGGATTGATATAGTAGAACACTGGTGTTCTTCCAGTCACAGGATGTAGTTTTAAGGCCCATTTCTAGCAAAAGGTCCAAGAGGAGAAGGTCTCTTTGGTACAAGGGTGGGAGGCTATATATAGAGAAAGCTACAAGGGCCACTGTTGAGGAATCCAGAGGTATGTGTACATGTGACAGATGTGTTCAATATATATTTTAATATTCCCCTAGTTTACAAGTGAATGTCAAGTACGATTGTGATCCAGCACTTGTGTGTATCAAGTACACCTATGGTGTGCATCTTGAGTGGGGTGCAGAATCCCCTGTGGATTGCTCAGATCTACCTTGATCAGTGCTCAGTTTTTAGCCATTGGTTTCCTGTGCTCAGCACCAGCACTTATTTGAGAGGGCCTGGACGATACATTTCTACTCCTGCAATCAGAATTCCCAATAACTTTTCAACATAAATATACCTGCCCAGGTGACTGTCTGGTACATCTTCACAGCTGGCTTACTTTGGTTCAGGCATGATGAATGTGTATTGTTCATCTTTTTTTTTTTTTATAGAGTTTTTTATAGCTCAAACTTGACCCGAAGTATCGGGTATCAGAGCGCTTTGCATAGCACCAGTTGCGTTACATGAGAACACATTCATTTTTTTTGTTAGGCACAGGGAGATTAAGTGATTTGCCCAGAATCACAAGATGTTTGCGTCATTGCCGAGATGGTGGCATTTGTGAGATGTACCCAGTAACTTTTGGTGCGGGTAGGCATAGATACAACAGGATGGAAGAAGGACGGTAGGCCCCTGTTTCTGAGTCAGGCCCTGGCAGAGGCCCACAGTTACAGAGCCTCCTTCACCCTCCATCTCTACTAAGTTCCAACAGGCGCGGTCCTTAGTAGGAGTAACTGCAGGGCGGTGACGTGGGGAGGGGCTGGGTGGGGGGTAGTAAACTATGGATTACGGAGGCTTACAAGTAAGTTAATATATACATTAATAAAACGAATTTCGTTGCGTGCAGTGCATCGCATTTGGGGATGCAGTGCACGCAACGAAATTCGTTTTATTAATTTATATGTTAACTTACCTGTAAACCTCCGTAATCCATAGTTTACTACCCCCCACCCTGCCCCTCCCCCTCCCCACATCACCGCCCTGCAGTTACTCCTACTACCGACCGCGGCTGAGTTCCAAGTCACTTGTCCGCAGTCTTGGCGCTCTCTGCAGATCTCATTTCCCAGGCCCCACATGCTGTCACTCAGAGGTTTCTGCTAGTTTCCAATCCCCGATTTAATTAAGCAGCATTGACATGACGAGGCTTCTTGAAAGTGGTGCTGCGCTGCCCCAGGAGCACATTCTTTTTTTGTTTAAATTTGTTTATTGGTTTTTAACATCATACATAGCAGATTGGCATAGTACAGTCATAATAGAGCGATACGTGCTCGCAATAAGGACAAAGTAGAAAATATCTACTGACGGCCTAGTTTGCAATAACTGTTCATACAGTGTACAAGTAATGTTTCTTCACATGGGCTTTGCAGAGGTGCTTTGAGGTGGCACTGCAGCTGCACAAATGCAGCTCCAAAAGTTATTTTTAATACTGGGTTACTAATCACGAGGAATGCAAAGATCCACAGTGAAGAGGCCCTGAAAAACTAGAGGAGCTCACCCAAAGCATTCAATGTAGTACCCAGTCTCCACTTTAAGTTAATGGTTAGTTCATCCCTAACTCACAACCAGTAGTTCCTCTAAAGATGTGCTCTGTGCTTTTGTAGTTACAGTCTTACTAGTGATCTGCAGGTACGCTCCCAGTTACCACCGAAACAGGAGTCTCACTCCATCATCACTAGTCAAAGATGTGTCAATGACAAGTAACACTAAAGCCAGGACCAGAATAGGCATCAGTCCACAGTGTTTTTCTACCCAGTTGATTTGACATGCTCGGCTGCCAGAGCCTCAGATTGTGTACATGCCTTTGGCAGTTTTGTGTGGGGTTCGTTTTAATCATCTTCATTAGTTTTGATGTTCATGGCATGTTTTTGCATGGCAATTGCGTCTCTGGAATGATTGCAATTTCGTTCAGCTCCATGATGAAGTTGATAGAGCACTAGGCTTCAATTCATAGTACCAGCGTTGACTCTATCATTTTGAGTAGATATGATACATTTCCCTTATTCAAACACCTTTTGTTTTAATGTGGGTTGCTGTTGTTAAATAAGTGGACTGTTTTAAATAATGTCATGATTCTCAAGCAGAAGTATATTTTTGATGTTGGCTGCTTTCGCGTTGTCGATGTAGGCGGTGGGTATGACAATAGTGCAGTTGGGTAGTGCCAGGAATGTTGCTGGGGGGACAACTAGACGTACTGGTGGTGCCCTCCTAAGAGCAATTTTGAGCACTGAGACTAATTTTTAACAAATAACCCACTGAATATGAGAGATAATTTTGACAGGTGTGAGGATTTCCCAGTGTTTGTCCCATATTAGCGTCCCCAGACAGGGTAAGTCTGTTGGCACACCGTGTTTTCCATTTGTCCTTATTTTTAGGTCAAGTCTAGCGGTAGATGGTGTGAGACGCTTGAATACGTGAGCTGTTGTGTGGCCTTTGTGACTGTTATTCTCTGGAAGTGTGGGAGGTGAGGGCATGTATAGTTCACCCAATTTATAGAGAGCTACTTTTAGTTTCAGAAAGTCATAGGAATTACTGTTCTGTAGTAGAAAGCTCTCCCGTAGTTCAGCAAGTGACAGAGACGCTTCACTTGTACCTAAGTCCTCGATTTGTAATTCCCTGCTGTGGTCCATGTTACCCAAAAAACTGGTTTGCCTTAAATTTAGATTTTTCTATTTTGCCATAATGATGATAATACAGAAGGTTGTATTCTATTCTTTAATTTTCGGTCTAGCTGGCACAGGACCAGAGCTCAACATAATACTTTGCGATGTTTGTCTTTATTATGGTTGTGAATGAGTATTAGATCAAGGGGGAACGTGCGTTCTCTTCCTATTTGCGGCCATAACAGAATATTAATTGTATCCCTTCTAAACCAATATAAACCTTGGCAGAACTTAAACTGCAATTGAGAACTCTTAGATTTGTCACAAATAGTTCCACCAAACGCCTTTGCAAAGCTCTATCTTTTTCAGGAAAATTTGAGCTTTATTTAATGTACATAGAAATTCGGGGACGTATTTCTGTAGTGCTTTAAAAAAACAATTTTGATAAACTGGTAGGGAACATGCTTATTACCAAGTTGTGATGGGTGTAAATATCAATTTGGTTTTTTGCTACTCTTTCCCTCACAACATGTGTTTTGGGAACTCTTGTTGTTTGCCTAGGGTTTCTGTTTAATCCATATACCCATATGTTTAATTCTTACTGATTGTCATTTCTGCCCAATATTTTCCATTAGAGTAGGTGCAGCAAAACTATTGAGAGGAATAACTTCTATTTTATATTTGTTTTGTATTGTAGCTGGAAACCTGGGCATACTTATGGATTGAGTTAAAATAAAGCTGGATGAGCTTTGTCTGTGATTTGTGTGACTATTAGGCCATCATCTGCACATCTAGTGTCTTTGAATGTATTTGATTTAAATGGTATCTCCTCAGTTTCAAGATTTTCTCAAATCAGAGTCAAGAGACTGGTTCTGTAGTTTGTAGGAATAGAAATGGAGGGGAAAGAGGGCTGTCCTGTATGGTTCCTTGACGCATGAAAATTTAGTCTGATGTCAACTTATTGTACATATCAGTAGAATATGAATAGAGTACTAGAGACATTCTAGATAAATTCTCTCCCATGCTGAGTTTGTATATAACAGAATGGAGGAACACCTAGGAGACACTGTCAAAAGCCTTTTCTGCATCTAAGGCCGTTGCAATTGTTGATGAATCTAGAAATGTAGCTTTCTGAAATATATGACCAAAAGGCAGGTGTTATTACAAGCCCTTTGGCCTTTCATGAAGACAGTTTGTAGCATGACTAGTTATAGCCTGGAGACTGGATTCATCAGATATGGAATGGAATGGCATAATGCTTTTAGAGCTCATCATTTGCCAGAGGGGCATCTTGGCAATAGAAATGCAGAAAAGCAGCATAAAAAGACAGAGGAAATAGCCAACCAAGAAACACATTTTTAATAGTTTTCTTAAATGATGAATGCGAGCCAATGGCTTCAGTCTCAATGGGCTGGGAATTCCATAAGTGTGTCCCAAGAGCTACAATGGACCTTCCATCAGCTCTAGTTCTTTTAACCTTGGCTACAGCTAAACGGATGTGGTTATTAGAGCAGAATTTCCCCACAGTATAAAAAAAGAAGAACCTAAAGGAGACTTCTCAAGTCCATAAAACACATTATACTTAAACCAGAGTGCCTTAAAGGCAATCCTTTGTTTCACTGGAAGCCAGTGTAGATGCCTGCGTGCCTGGGCTATTTGATCAATTTTCAGTCCACAAATTAAATGAACGGCAAGATTTTAAAGTCTTCATAGCTTATATAACGAAGCCTAGAGAAGGCCAAGGTTGTAAAAGATTGCAATAATCCAGTCTTGAAAAAAGGCTGGGTGCAATCACTTGGCCATGGCATTGTTTTTAGTAAGGAAGTAGGGCACCTTTTTGATAATGTTTTAGCTGAACCCCCAGCCCCTATCTGATGTATCAAGGAAAGGTGGTGGTCAAATTAGATTCTAAGTGATTTCACACAACTGGATGATTTAAGCTCATTGCAAAGTGAAGCATTCCATGGGGTAATGTGCCATCTTTCTCCCTTTCTGATTGTGTTGAGTCATAAAAACTCTGAAGAAATCTATTGCTGAATCAAATAGAAACAAGGAGGAATTGTAGAGGAATGGGGAGACTCCTGATTCAAGTAGATAAAAATCTAGTTGTAATCTGCATAGTAGATGATAAAAGAACCAAATGATTTAACAAGAATACTTAATTGCTGAAAATGTGGATGGAAGGAGGGACCCCTGTGGAACAACACATGTAGTTTTATTTTACTTGAGAGAGAAAGGACAGCGAAACTACAACCTGGGAGCAATTCTTAAAAAAGGAGGCAAACTAGACTAGCACTTGGCCCATAAAACCTGCTTCTAAACAGGCCACCAGAATACCATGGCCAAGGGTGTCAAACGCTGCAGATAAGTCAAGTAAAATAACTGCAGAATCACCCTGATTGTGAAAAGATCTTAATTTGGCTAATGCAAGGACCAAAGCTGTCTAAGGCCAGTAGTTTGGTCCAAATTTGTTCTGTGACATTTTTCCCACAATGGATAGAATCGGTATTGGACAATAGTTCTCAACATTGTTACAATATACGTTTATTTTCTTTAGAAAAGGCTTCACCACTCCTCTCTTCCAGTCATCAGAGACAATGCCTGTCTGAAGCGACTACGTTATGATTTCAGAAATGGCTAGTAATAAGAAGAAAGAATACATCTGTAAGGAGGTTGAAGGGCAGGGGGACTGGTGACACTTTAGTCTTTTTACAACCCTTCTACTTCTTCAGTGTTTGTCCGGTAAAATAATACCAAAGTGTCACTGATGTACGTGACACCACTGGACCTGAAATATCAGACTGGGGGACTAGAGAGTTTTTTATACTGCTGTAGACTTTTTAAATTATAGCCAAGAATTGAGAGTCATGAGAATTGCAAACATTTTGTGATGGAATCATTTGAGATAAACTACACTTAGTGTATACCAATATAAGACCAATAAGAGTCTTTTCTCTGACTGGATTAGATGACACATGTACCGAGTCAGGAACGTGAGATGATTTAGCCTGACAAATCTCTTTTTTGTTCTGCTTTAACTGCAGTTTGTACTGGAGTAAAATACTATTGTTCAAATAAACCCTTTCTATTCTGTTTCATAAAGTAATAACCTTGTTTTCTTTAAGGCCTCTATAAACCATTTGTTTGAAGTTTTAGCTAACCCGGTTTTAGGAGCCTTGTTGGGAGGAATCTGGTTTGTTAAACTAAGCATCCCCTCTATTAAAATGCGATAAACTTCCATCGCAGGTCACATAGCTGGAAAAAGGTTTGGATCTATCGTTATCTTCTCACTAATCCTGGAAAAATGTATTGTTCCAGTTCCTCATTTCTTTGGAGAACTGATTTAAAAACTCCTCACTCTGGAGATATCGACCAATTAATACCGTACTATCTAAGTTTATCAATCAGATTGGACAGTAAATCTTCAGTTCTAAGGGGTCGTTCGCCTCTTTATGTATGACAGTGATGATGGCTTCTGCATCTGTTCTCCTCATGTGTCTATCAGTAGCAAAGTATTTAAACAGTGCGCTCTTCGTGAACAACAGGTCTTCTTACCATACTTAGTAAAAGAGATCCAGCATACTGTTTGGTCCAGAGGTCTTTCTTGTGCATGGATCCTTGAGGGCCTTTATGATTTCCTCATTTTCAGTTAGTCTATTCAAAGGTGACTTATCTTCCTCAGAGATAGGGGGAATGGAGAGATTGTAAAAAAAAAAACAGTTATATGAATGTAGATAGATTTTCTTCTTTCTTGGGGGGAGTTTAGCCAAATTGAATGATCGAAAGGTCTATAATACCTCCTTTCTGTTGGTGCACGTCGTTACCTTTATATTCAGCTTGCTCAAATGTCCCTACTATTTCTGTTAAATTTCAAGTGAGCAGCATATTATTTCTTGTAGCCATGTTTTAAATTATCTCATTATTTTTGTTTTGTTTTTTTAGAATAAGGGGACCTGTGTTTACTATCATTGATTTTTTCAATATATGAGATTTCCTTCTCTAGAGCATTTAACTGAGTGTTCCCTTTTTGTTTTTTATTCCCATGATACCATTCGTAATTCCTCTAATTATAGAATTTAAGGTGTCCCATAATATTTGTGGTGGGTGTTCAGTCACATATCATTGTTACTTAGGAATTCTCTTTTAGCTGAGTATATAGGATTCCATTATGCAGGATTGTTCATTAGTATGTCATTCATTCTTCAGCTTCTACCCTGAGACTTGGAAATACCCATATAATATTTTAGTGATATGCATGCATGATCAGAATTAATCATTCGTTCAATCTATGTGCTGCTACTATTGTTCAAGTGGGCCCCTATCTGTTAAGATGTAATCAATTTTGAATAGATAATGATGGGAGTGTGAATAAAATGTACAGCCTTTCTCTAATTTCTAGTGTAAGGGCCATATGTATTTCAGATCATATCCTTTTTATAGGTCATGCTTTTGTTTGTGAGCTATATTACAGTGAATTTTGCACAATGAGATTATATCTATGTATACATTCCAAATGAGATAAAAGTCACCATCCAAGATGATTCGTGACCCCTGATGCAAATCTTTATTGTTATTGAGTGATAGCAAAAAAACGTGCTTTATCAACCGTTAGTGCATAGACATTTACCAAATATATACCTATTGGTGCTGTGTTTCTGGACTCTTGTAATGAGCCATTAATCAGTTTTGTCATTTTTGATAGAGATCACAGACACACCTGGTTTAAGCAAATCTCACCTTATTGTTTTTTTCTTCTTTTTTTTGGGGTGTGCAAGAATAGTTTTAACTCACTAATTTCTCATTTTAAGCTCATCTTTAACGTCACCCTTTGTCTCCTGAAACAGCATTCCTAAGTTTCGTACAGTAATCTAATATTGTCCTTCTTTTGCCTGGGTTGGTAATACTGTTAACATTAAGGATGGGAGTTTCCAGTTGGCCTTGACAGAGTCAGGTGTTTGATGGGATAACACTGACAGACGGTCTGCACTGTGAACCCCCATTTGGGAAGCTTTGTGGTCTACGTGTGAGTAAACGTGTGTACAGATGCAATGTAGTCATTAATCAATGTGTATTCTCAGACTGAAGGTTAGGGAGAGGGACAGACAAGAGGAAGGACCAAACCCTGGGATAAAACAGAAGCCCACCCACAAAAGACAAAGGGCCATATACATGAACACATTTTCCCATAGACACAGAATGGGCAAACTCCTTTGATGCATCTGACCCAAAAAGCCTAACCACCCACCCACAACCATTATATAGAGATTGAATATGGCAAACCATGGGCTAGCCATTTTGGCAGATATGACTCTATGCTAATATAAACATATAACATCATGTAACTTCACTTTTCATGTTTACAACGCAAACAGGCTATTTACAAAGTAAAATGTATTAGTTTAATCTAATACCCCAAAGATCCTAATCCATAAAATACTCTTTATCAAACTATTCATAAAGTACTTCATAATAAAGATGCATTTATATGTGATTAATGAACAAACATTAAAACATGTAATATCATTTAACGTCGTATAGCTATCTTTGAATTACTTTCCTTGGTTGTTACCCTAACATTTGCATCATTAGCACACCACAGTTCAGGAGTATAAAAAATTCAAGAAAGCACTATATCGGTCTGTGCATGTTGCACTTAGGTCTGGATTACAGCCTAAAAAGGCAACTAAAGTAGTCTGTCCTTCATTCATTTGACATATGTTACCTGCAAAACAGTTGATCTTCAATAAGCAACCCTGTAGATTTAAAATTAGAACATATAATGAGGAGTGGCATGTGTCTGAAATTGGATTATATTTGTAATTGTGCTTGGCAGTACACTGTTCTGTATATCTAGACTTACTCATAATCACACAATAAATTTAAGAGTCCATTTCTGAAATATTGGAGATGAATGATTCCAAGTCCATAAGATCATGTAGGATAAAGGTTTTTTCTTTATAAATTATCCTAAATCTTGAAGGCCCAATGAAGGAGCATAGGATAGACATGTCTCTTGCTTTTAGTCTTAGTGCCAAGACGTCTTTGGCATTTCTTAATTGTATTTGTAGCATAATCCTCTAGACTCCAAAAATAAGGCCTGTTATCAAACATCTGTGGTGTTCAGCTATTAAAGGTTGTGCGTAGCTCTGGAGCATTGTAGCTGTTACTTGGGTGCCAGGCACCGGGTTCTAAGAAAATGTTTTAAAATAAAAGAAGTATGCATATTAAAATTTATCTTGCAGTGCATTGTAATCTTACATAAGTCATTCACCTTTTTAAATATGTGCTTGTCTGCACAGTAATCTGGAAGTATAATTTTATGTCAGAAGAAATAAACCCAGGCTGTAAAGAAAACCTTTGATGATGACTTATTTAACATGAGTTATTTGTTTGAATGGAACTGCCATTATTGAATAAGAACATATACATTACCACATTTTGACTCTGATTTATTGTTTCCAATCGCAAACGAGGGTTGTACAGTTTGCACACCAACAAGTTTGCAAATGGAATGCAATTTGAAATGTGATCTATTTATTAATGTGTTGCATTTCAAATTGTCTATTTACAATGGTCTACAAAATTACCTATCTAAAAAGTCCTTTTCTGTTGCAAACCCCGTGATTCTGCAAATCGCAGGGCTTATAACTACAAAAGGATGCTATACATCAGTCCTATATGCTTTACTCTTTACTGTGTGTTTCAGTTTGTCTAAACTCCTCAACCTGTATTGGTTTAAATACTTATATTCTGCCTTGTAGTGTTTACTAAAAGTGTAGTGTCATATCTGATAACCTAATCAGTGCCTGTAATCACGCTGTATATTTTATTGCATGGTTTTGTACATGCCTTCACTTGGGCTGGAGTTTGCATTTTCTCGATCAGATTATAATAAGCAGATTTCAGTGAAACAGAATGTTATGTTCTTTTGGCTTGGTTCCTTGTTCATTCTGAATGTGTCTGAGACTCCAGTTTGAAAAACGTTTCTTGCTTCAAATTCTGCATCAAGTTATGGCACTTGTACCAGTGTCACCCTTCTACTCTGAAGATTGAGCTGTTTATTAGTGGTCAGTAATGGTTTTCTTTTATTTCCAAAACTATTTGAAAAAACATGGGTTGGTAAATCTCTGAGAACAATTGCCATATAAATGCTAATTAATATACAAACCAATAAATATTTTTTTTCTCGTCTAATGAAAGGCATAAAAGCAAAGATTTACAACACAACCATTTGACCAGACTTCTAAAAATGTAATAAAACGTGCCAAAAAGATTGCTTCAAACAAACATTGGTTGATCAAAGATTAATGAGATCTTTACATCAAAATGTATGAAAAAAAATTAATGAAATCTTGGCTGAAATACGATTCTGTTAAAACATCATGTTACTTCTTTGTCTGGTTGCATCATTTAAAAAATAAACCATATAATTTCAATAGGCAGCATTTATAAACATAACAAAGGTAGCCTGCATTGTGCAGAATTCAACAATTTGAGCAGTAGAACCAAACAACATTCCCTGACAGTCATATAAAGGTTACACAATAATACAAAGTGTATTGTGGACTAAATTGATATAAAATCACATTGGCAACAGGAGAGCTGACCCAGCAGGGCCCAACCCTTGGGGAAAGAACAGGAAAGTGAACAGTACTTAACCTAAAGCACGTCTGAAGACATCTGTATTGAGTTTTTGTCACAAAGGAACGGTAGGGTTCAATTGTAGGCACTGTCTTTAAAAGTGTATATGATCTAAAGGTTTGACAGCCTCATGTGCTCCCTGAGGGCCTTAAAGGTTAGAAATACATATATGTAGCTTTAACTGAATATAAAGCTGTAGCAAGCTTCATATTAGACTAAGGATTCAAAAATATAGCCAACCTCAGACAGTCTGAAATCACAGCCCTTTTAACATAGGTTTTAGTTTTGGACCAAGCCGAAATCCATAATAACATTTGGCAAAATTTGATGACGTCATCCAATTACAATAACCTTGGTTCCTTGTGGAGTATATAAGAGGGACCATCTGAAAGGGACAGCAAGTAAATGTCTGAGGACTTTATCCTCTTCGGTTTGAACGTTTTTGATGTACACATATCCCCATATTCCTGTTCCATAACTGGTGATGGGTAAACATTTGTTCTTATAAATTCAAGCATCAGTTTCAATGGTTTAGATCAGGGGTCCACTACCTGTTCTGTAGTGAGAGATACTTCTTATCAGTGTAAGTCATCGTGAGCTACTGAAGGCTAAGCAACTCGCACATTGTGACCAGACACCCTCATGCCAAGCACCATTGACTTTAAGCCTAATGTCCATAGAACCAGATACTATGGTTTGAACAAAATACTTTGACTAAGGTCACGATGAAAGGATTGGCATGTGTGTCAGTGACAGCGTTGCCTTTAGGCATGTATGAACATGTGTGTGTATGAATGGGATAAATGTGTGTGGGTAATTGAGAGCTTATGTTGTATGTACTTGTGACACTGTAATACCTTTCGTCATATGTGGCACTGTTACATGTTAAATGGGAGAAATTTAAAGTCTAGAAAACATTCTGCAAACATGTTACTGATATGGAAAAATGTTCTACTCTTTGAATTTCTTCAACTTAAAATAATGTCTATAATTTTTCAGTTATAAATATGGCACCATGTCTACCAGCCACCTGGTGCAAGATGCCTGCTGGGTGTAAAGGTGACACTTTGAAATGGGAGAAAATTATACTGAAGAATTAACTTTACATTTATATGGATTCCATAAAACTCCTCATTTAAATTTAATCCCATTTCGAAGTGTCATATTTACAAACACCAGGCATCTTGTTCCCAGTGGCATCTGGACAAGGTGCCGTATTTATAACATAAAAATACAGTGATTTGTTTAAATGAGAGGAATTTAAAGTGAAGAAGCATGCTTCATAAAACATTAGGCGTAATTGGCTTAATTGAAAGTGGAGAAAAACAGTAAGACTTAATGTTTCATAGAAATATTTTTCTTCATTTCAAATTTCTCCCATTTAACAAAGAGGACTGTATTTTTCAGTTATAAATATGGCAAAGGGTCTACTGGCTACTGGGAGCAAGAGGTCTGCTTTTTCTAAAATCAACACTTTGAAATGGGAGAAAATTAAAATAAGGGAGTTAACTTAATCATTAAGTTAACCTTTAATTTTTATTTTCTGCCATTAAAAGCATTCTAAACATCACTTTGCTCTCACACTCCAATATTGAGTTGACAAGTACTTATTTAAGAGTTAAATACCTCAGTGATTCAGTTCTTCACCTCGGTGCCCTGGGTCATAAATCTTAATCCAGTACTGCTCATTATCAGGCCCTGCACATTCTGTCCATCATCTGTTTTTTTTGCTATGCGCATTAAACATGGCATTGTCTGCATCAAATAATATGGAGATAGGATGAGGGCCAATACGAGGCATATATTGGCTATTAGTCACCAAGTTCCTTTTCTAATTGATTAATATACAAAATAAAATGGAAAGTAACCAGGCACACCCTTGGTGGATGCCACTGTCTCTGTTAAAGAAGTCAGTGCATTCTCCACCTGCCCCAAATCTGACAAGCCAATGTAAAATGACTGATATTATGCATTCAACCAACAGAAAAGTGAGTTGCACACAAGTAAGAAAACAGGTTGACAAATTCATGCCAGCAAATTGTTTATAACAATAGAAGCAGAAAATAAGGCCAAAGTTAACTTTGTCTTCAAGTGAGATTTGTATGTAAATGCCTCAGAAAAGTTAACCTTCAGCACATCAGCGCCCATGGAAGTCATAATAGTCCAATCAAACATAAATAAAATAGGACAAGATCAGATAATAAAACCTTGGGCCACATTTATCACCTGCTAAATCATTAATTTGAATTTAAAATCACAGATTCTTTTACATATGTGATCATAAAAACACGAGTAAAGCAAACACTTTAGTTGTATTGGCAAAATGGGATGTTTGTTCTGGTGGCTTAGTGGACTGATGTAACCCTTTAACAGAATCTGTTTGACCTTATGGTTCCAGGTCCATCTCCTGGTCAACTCATCCTTATTAGGTCTAAAAAAACAGTACCATTGAGTTTGGTAAAAATCTACGTCCTTTATTCAGCGCCAAGATGCCACAAGAGGTGACTGTGTACTTCCCAGTTTTTTATGTTTTGTAGGTCCTAGTATAAATACCAAGCATTCTGTAATTTTGGCAAACATTTCTGCTTTTATTTACGGTTTTCTTGTCAAGACCATTTAGCATGAGATGACCCAAGGTTCTAATTCCATTGAAAGAGTTTTTATAATTAGGTTTTCTTTACAAATACTTTTATTACTCTAATATTAGCATATTGACAGGATAACCTCCTGGTCTGGCTATGTCAGACCTCACTGTTGACTTTCCACACAGCTTTCCCAAAATATTTAAATTCATCTCCTGCCTCTCTTCATCACATTCATTTACCTTTTCATCACTTTGCTCTTCAGAACCCAGAACCTTAAGAATAGGGTTGTATTCTATAAATATAAATATTAAATCAATATTGTGATTTTACACTAAGCATGCTGGACTGTGGCTTTTATCCATTTCCAGCACAATTTCAATTGCAAGACCACATGCTTGTATCATAAACTTGCAACTTGTTTCATTAAAACAGAAATTCAACCGCAAAAGAATATGTCTAAATTCTAAACTAATTCTAAATTTCCAGAGTAGTGAAAGTAACCTCCTGCTAAATGCACCTTTGCAGACTCTGCCAATCTTCTTTATGTAAGGCATTATCTTTCTTTCATTTCACCAGGACTAGTAGAGGTGTTACATCTCTTCTAATGACCACTTTCAAAGCGACAATCTTTTCCACTATTCAGTCAGCACACATCATGGAATCTAGAAACGATAAATGATCTTTCTCAAAAGGAATATAGGATTCTTTTCCAGCGGACATACAGGTTGTTGTAATTTTATATGATGTAGATGAGTTGCTCTTTCTTTTTCTTTATAAATATCAATTTTGTTGGACTTGCAGGACATTCCAAAATTAATGTGGTTTTGTAACAAATTCTATAATCCGCCCTCTGAGCGAAATTTCCCTCAATCTATACATTTCTAGTCGATTGAGACCTTTCTGGTATGTCAAGAAGTGCAACATCTGCTGAGAAGGATGTTATTGAATGTTCCACTCTACCCTGAAGGTTTTCTGGAAAGTAGCTTTTAATATGCAAGAAAAGTGCAAAAAACTATGCCTCAGTCAGAAATTCTGTATGGCTTCAACAACTTTGTACCCTGTTGGCACTGCAAAATTGATCAATCGCCCATCTCCAAAACACACTACTTCTGGGTGAGTGGGTGATAAGAACAGATTTAAATGATCCTTATAAAGGCTGTTCAAGTCTGTCCAAATCTCCTTCAGTCTCAGTGGGAATCACAAATGTACCAATTCACTTTTTCTTGTTAAGTGCGCTAGTGCTGCACAAAGCTACCCAGTCTCTTCATTTAAAACCAGGTGCTTCAATCTCCTGGCTAATGTAGATGATGCTTTGTTTCTCATCCAAGGCTCATATTTCTCAAAAATGTAGGTTCAGGCAGGTACTTCAATTTAGAACCCGCGTTTCATTTTTTATCAGGAGAAGAATTCAAAAACTTTCTTTTAAAAACAAAATAGACTTTTTAAGGGGGCTGGTCAACTGCTGTCTATAAATGATCTTTTATCTAAAGCATTCTTGAATTATCTTCAATGTGATTAGTGTGTGGTATATGAAGATCACAACTGCTTTGCAACATAGGCATAATAAAGCTCTTAACATAATTCTCGATTAGACAAAAACAATTCCACAGAAGTTTCTACAAAAATCTTACATATGTTTCCAATAAGTCACTAAAGGAGAATTATCCGAAAACTTCAAAGGCAGAATACATCAGTCTTATCTTCTGTAGGCCCCATTCTCTACAAGGCAAGGGTGTATTAATCCTAAAACCCTGAGTAAATTGCAAACTCAGGCTTCGTGGGGGAATGGAAGTACCAAAATGAGGATGAAGAGAAGGTAGGGGGTAACTTTTGGAGAGGAAAAAAGTAAAAATGAGCAGCCCTGAAATAAGAGGCAAAAGGGGCTCCTGAGATCCACCTGCTTCTACCTTGTTTGCAGATTTCAATAAAATGGGACAAGGGGAATGATACTGTTGTCTTTAAAACACCTCGGGTGAAACTTCCACAACTTGATGATTCGTGGCTGTCATTAAGTTATAGTCTCAGGACAGAAGATTATCCTTAGAATTGTCCTTTCCATCGTAGCCCTCAAGATTTTTTCACATGCCTCTTTACCAAGACTGTTACTCTGTAGTGGGCATCCTGGTATCTATGGTTGGTATATTATTCATCTTTCTAACTGTTAAGAAAGAGTCCTCTGAATCTACCAGTTCAGATAGATTTCAATTGGAGGCCAGCACAACACTCTGGGTGTTAGATCTACGTACATTTATTATGCATCTTGGCAATAAAGGTCCCTACAATCTGCTCGCTTTAGTCAGGTCTTCCTGTTGTGCCTCAGGTTGACGACTCAGAGAGGAAGAGTATCTCTGGAAGAAATGCTCAACTGGTATCAAGCTCTTTGCCTACTTATCAGCCTGACCTCATGTTCCAGGCTGTCACTCCTTTTTTGTCTTTTTAATTGCTCCTGTGCCACTGCTGCTCCTAACACGTTTGTGAATAATGGAGACTGTGTGGAGAAGGCTTTCAAGGTAGCTTTGTTACAATCTAAGGGAAGGGAGAGCACCATATCTCAAAGCTTCAGTAAGTGCAGCTCAAACAGCTCATCCTGTTAACATCTTGTGTGCTCCTAGTTTTATCCCAGTCTGACTGCAATTTTGTGGGTTCCTAGGAAAGGTGGGGGGGTGCAAAACCCCTCACCTCAACACTCCTGTGACACTACCTGCTGTTGTATGAGGCAGACACCACTGCCATGTTAACTCTGGTTGTTCATAGAGAGGCCACGGTTTCTCGTTGCATTATGAGAACCTAGTCTTAGTGATACTTAGCAGCAGAACCACTAGAGCTCATCTGTGACCTGGTGTAATTTGCAACAGTTGGGCTCTGAGCACTTGTTTGCAGCTTGCAGATTGTGAAAAAACAAGAGGCACCACTTGTGGAGCAAAAGGAAAAGTTGCCATCTCTGAACCCACACAGGTGGGCTTTGTGTTTAACTGAATTACCCTAGCCCAGCCCAGAATATCCAACATCAAAAGTAAGACCATGGGTGTTTTTTTTCTCTCTCACAACCTTTGCGGCATCTAACCAGAACTGTAGATATTGACTTCCCCGAATCCGTGCTGCATTTCTAGTTTCCTTTGGCTACCAAGCTGTCTAATTATTAAAAATACGTAATTTATGAAGAGAATATTTTCCCTTAGACCTCAAAAAGCTTTTATTGAAATAGGTTTGATGGCCAAATCATGTGCATTTTTAGAGTGACAGAGCACTCTCTAATTGAGCTCCATTAAAGCATGGCAGGTTAGCGGACTTGGGCCCTATGTACTAACAGACAGGGTGCTAAAACTAGTCACAAATTGGACACTGACTTTTTGCGTACTGAGTCTAATTTTACTTCATGACCTATATAGTAATAGGCCACATTGCTGAATCTACAGGTGGGGGGTGAGGAGGTCACAAAATTACTTGCCTAATGAATATTAATTAGGCAGGTCATTGTTTGCGACTATCTGTGACTGGGTTCAAACACAGGGGTGGGGTGTACAAAAAACAGCAGACCGCTATCCCGGTGTTTGCATTCTCACAAAATGAAACTTTATTTTTAAGCAGCCTATGTTCCTTAAAAGAACTGCTTTAAAAAAAGGTTTCCAATTTTGGGAAAACATCAGGGATAGAAGGACCGCTAACTAACTCCCCCTCTCTTTCCCCACCACACCAGGGCTACCGACAGTTCACAAATTGGAAGGTGTCCGAAGATGATGTCTTTTACCTTGACAAATCAGAGACCAACTATTTCATGGTGTAGGTAACTGATCAACAGTTCGCAACTCCAATTACAGTAACAAAATAGCTGCCAAGGTTACAGATTGTTATGTGTGACTTTGACATAATTTCAGTTCAATTACGAGTGACATTCAACGACTGAGTGACACTTTCTCGCAAGCAAAATCAAGCAATGAAGATGAGAGAAATGTACAAATATCAGAAATTACACCCATTTGAGCAATGAGAAACTCTAAGAAGATGTTAAAACTGGTGCTGCGAAGCACCAAAATTGGAAGGGCACTGTGGGACCCCACTGTACCAAACAGGGTGTGAGAGCCTATATTGCCTGCAAATAAGCCTCATGTTCTATAATGCCCCGTCCACCCCACCCCCGGGCATGCCATATCTGAATGCATATGGGATTTTACTGTATTATAAAATAAACAGGAACAAGTGTTTTTTTAAAGAAGACTCAAGCTTGGAGTTAATACAAATTATCCCTTCTGCATGGATAATGATGAATGCAGCACAGGAGGCTAATCCTCTGCAGCTTGGAGAAAGGTTTCCCATACCCTGCACCTCTGTATGGCACCATGACCTCGCCACCCTCCTACCTGGCAGGAGACCCTCCTCTGCAGAAAGGACGCAAAAGGAATGTCTGGTGTCGCTGAAAGACAGGGCAGTGGAGATTACACTAAGTGGTCTAAAACAGATCAGATGGGTAACAGCACAAATGTGCTTGAGTGGCCACACCAGTAGCCCAGTCTGCCTCCTAAGGGGCTACTTGCTAATCCGCTTAGTGGGAGGCCACCCATTGTTTCTGCAGGCAGGTGGTTCATATTTAGCAAACTCCAGTTTATGAAGGTGATGTGTAGAGTCCTGGCGGGGGCAAGACTGCCATCACACCAGTTCTGGTCACATTCTTTGCACACTGGGGTAGCTACCAAAGCAGCTCAAAAGGCCATTGATAATGGTGCTGAGCATATTGCAATCCGTCAGGCATCAGCAGGCAAATTCCACCTACCTTCCTTTCGACTCACTGCTTTGTTCTTAATGGTAAGAGTAAGCGGCTCCTGGAGAACAGAGCCCCGCGTTTCCCAGCCTAAAGGAAATTAATTATTTAGGCTGCACTCCACTCTATCTCACCATCTTCACTTGGAGCGCGACTCAGGCTGCACTTCATTGCTGGTGGCTCCAGTCAGTCTTGGTCCCTCTCTCAGGAATTGGGGTCAAATATACTGCAGCTGCTCCTCAAACTGTGACAGCTGAGCCACACAGAGTAGGTGGTAGCCGGCGGCGTCAGCAGGCAGCGCTGCTGGCGCCTGCCATGATGATTTACCACAACACCTAATGGGGCAGGTACATTGAGGAGACCGAGAGTCTGAGAGTGTGCAAAGCGTGCACACATTTCTATTAATACACATGTCTAGAAATGCACTAGTACGTCGGACTGCAGTCTCCCACAAGCAAACTCCTGAGGCAGGACGTGATGTCCGGTCCCCATGGCACCTCATTATAGTATTAAAGACATTGTAGCATTAAGCAGTCTAGCAGCAGAGCAAGCCATGTACAAAGCCTGCGGAAGCAGCGCACGCCATGACATGTGCTGCCACTCCACCGTTTTATTTAGGTAGCTTATCTCGACAGCTGAGGTGCTATGCATAATGTGTGACAATGCATTTCAGTGTGGGGATGCAGAGCACCACACTGGAATGCGTTAGTCTAATGCCTGATGGGCGGTACTTGGCAGGACACTAACAAACTTTTCATGTATACCATTGAAACATAAAATTGGGAAGGGAATGATTCGGAATGGATTGTATAACCCATTTTACGAGTTAGAAGCCTTTCTGACTCTCAAAATCGACATATTACATAGAAAGAAATCTAAATGTTTGCAGCTGTAAAAGTGCATCTGGCCAAGGAGTAGTTTCTGAGCGGGGAGAGCCTTCTTTGAAAGATTTTGTTTGCTATTCAAAGGTTTACAAAAACACACTGCCCACTGTTCTCCTCTTCTTTGGCTGTACAGGTTAACCGTAGTTTAGTACATAGATCATTTACTCAGCACAAAAACTAAACCCTTAGTCTGACTAGGGAAAGGATCCTTAGAATATAGCTTGCAACTCAAGGTATCAGTTCAGGCACATCTTTCAAGGACATGAAGCAGAAGATAGGCAGGTTCTGGATACATGTTCATGCGTTTGTCACGCAGCCTCATAGTTCAAACCATTTTTGTCTGCAGGAAGGCGGATTGCATGTTCCAGTAATTATAAAGTATATGGAAAAGATATAGAGGCTTGTTACAAAGAATCAAAATGTGCTTGTCTAACTCGCAGTCAATCCAGGACCAATGTATTTTTTAACAGTCACTGCCTGTGACTGGCCTTGAAGATTTACATTTCAACCGACCTGTCACCCAACTGTGGTACTTGCTGAGCGTAGGTTTTGACCTATCCCAATCGGATGCCTCTTCTGTTACCTGAGGAACGCTCAGTCAATACTCCTTACTCAATGCCTCAGTAAAGACCAGTGTTGCCAGGATCAAAGTAAAAGTTGCCAATATGCCGGCTAATTCCCTCCAGACACAATAAAACCAATCAAGATGGTTACAAGTCCAGCTACACCGCATGCAAGGTGAGGGCCTGGAGAATGACAGAGCGGGCACGCACACTGGTGAAGGGTGCACACCTTCACAGAAAGAGGTGGGCACTGTCATTGATATAGGTACAGAAGTAGATAATACTCAGTGCAAATGAAGCACCCACCCACTGGCTTAAGTTGGAGACCTAAATATATAAATGCATTCAGCACAGCCAAAACACCTCCTTCTCAAAATGCATGGTGTGTACTTCTGAACGCCTGTAAAGTTTGAGAGGTAAAGAGTTCCTTGACATAAGAATGCTCGTGCAAGTGAACTAGCATCAAAATACTCAGGAATTTGAAAATTCTTTTGAGGGAACGGCAGTTGTTACCACGCATGAATTTACCACGCATTTGTTACAACGTATTGACCTATATAGCACTTTGTATTGCATCGTGGTAATTTACCACGCAGAGGCGTGGTAATGACTGATATGTATGTATATGCTGTATCAACATACATGTATGCACTGTCCACATGGATTGCGGAGACTACCCGTGTAGATCTCGTGCATTTAGGTGACAAACTGTTCTCGTTTGTGAATCAAACCTAATGTTTTCATAGATGTGCTGGTTCCGCAAAGGGCATCTCTCTTTTTATCACTGCTGTTAATGCGCTAAGTGAAATCACCAGGAGACTACTACCAACTGTTATTCTTCCATGGGTGGGAATGCAGCATCGATATTCTTGGGGCCTAATGACGGCGTCAGTCAATTATGCTGCATAACTGAGTTGATTGTTGTCTGACACAATCCCACAGTATCCTGAAAGATTTGCGTTATCTTGAGTCATAAGATCTGATGAGCAGTTATGCGCTAGCCCCAATCAGTTGAGTAAATGTTATTAAAAACCTCTGCACTGAAAAGTATGTGATTATAATTTAACAAACCTAATCATCCCATATTCATGGCTGTATTTTTGAAAGTACTAGGTTCCTTGTTCTTATTTTCAAAGGCACTATTGTCAGTCCTGATTTGAACTTAATACAGATTAGTGTTATGGATAGAAGAGATATAGAGAAAGTGGATTATAATACTTCAAATTTGCTTTAGTGACTGTGCATCAATAAGGCCTATTTCAGCAAATATAAAGCAAACATGTATGCCAAGTACCGACTGTGCTTCAGATAGCAGCATTGACAGTGGCCACTCACTGGCCATTCACTTCATTAAAAAAGCACATTTGCAAAACCTAAAGATCTGGCTCTTTCATTGATAGGTGTGTGTGTGTGTGTGTGTGTGTGTGTGTGTGTGTGTGTGTGTGTGTGTGTGTGTGTGTGTGTGTGTGTGTGTGTGTGTGTGTGTGTGTGTGTGTGTGTGTGTGTGTGTGTGTGTGTGTGTGTGTGTGTGTGTGTGTGTGTGTGTGTGTGTGTGTGTGTGTGTGTGTGTGTGTGTGTGTGTGTGTGTGTGTGTGTGTGTGTGTGTGTGTGTGTGTGTGTGTGTGTGTGTGTCAGTCAGTCAACTGTTGGCAGTAAGAGTGACTTGATGGCAGAATGCATGGGTGAGAGCATCAGTAATAAATGAGTGAACACATGGATGCATAAATGATTGAGCGTATAGGTATAAAAGAATGCTTCAATAAGTAAGTGGATGAATGGGTGAGTAAGTGCCTGGATGGCTGCAGGAAGTTAACACCAGTAGTAAAGGCTGAGGCCTCACACTGCATTTGTGATGATGTTATGAAAATACAAGCATTACTAATACTATGCATGTGCAAGTATTACACCGGTGCTAAGAATTGCTACAATATATAATGAGCTTCCACCATTATGCCAGTGCACGCATTACACCATCATACCAGCGATCCCTGCAATATGTAAAAAATTACAAGCCTCCAGCCAAAGCAAGCATTACACAGGAATGCACAGCATCATGCCAGAAATGTACACTATATGTCAGGAATTACTGTCCTCATGAATGTTCAAATTGGTTCCATTTCTCGGTAACATTAGTGGCAGTCCTGCAAAGTACCACGCATCGGGTGTTAGACTAATGCATTTCAGTGTGGTGCTCCGCATCACCGCACTGAAATGCTTTGTTACGCATTATGCATTGTGCATCCGCTGTCAAGACAAGCAGTTTATAGTTCTACCTAAATAAAATGGTGGAGTGGCGGCACACGCCATGGCGTGTGCTGCTTTGACTGTTTTTTTGTGCGCGGCTTGCTCTGCTGCTAGACTGCTTAATGATGCAATGTATTTAATACTAGTATGAGGGGCCGCAGGGACCGGACGTCATGTCCTGCCACAGGAGATGACTTGTGGGAGGCTGCAGTCAAACATACGCTTGCATATCAAGTCATGCATATTAATAGAGATGTGTGCACGCTTTGCACACTCTAAAACTCTCACTTTCATAAATGTACCTGCCCCGTTAGGTGTTTGGACAAATCATCATGTTGGGCGCCGGTAGCGCTGCCTGCTAGCACCGCCAGCTGCTGCCTACTCTGTGTGGTTCAGCTGTCTCAGTTTGAGGAGCAGCTGCAGTAAATTTGACCCCGGGCCTCATTGTGGCAAATTCAATTACTGAGAGAGGGACCGAGACGGACTAGAGGCATTGGCAATGCAGCACAGCCTGAGTCGCACTCCAAGTGAAGTTGGGGAGATAGAGTGGAGTGCAGCCTAAATAATTAATTTCCTTTAGGCTGGGGAAACGCAAGGCTGTATTCTCCAGGAGCCGCTTACTCTTACCATTAAGAACCAAGCAGTGAGGCGAAAGGAAGGTAAGTGGAATGTGCCTGCTGATGCATGACAGATCGCAATCTGCCCAGCACCATTATCAATGCCCTTTTGTTCTGCTTTGGTCGCTGCCCCAATGTGCAAAGAATGTGACCTGAGCTGACGTGATGGCAGTCTTGCCCCCATCAGGGCCCTACACATCGCCTCCATGAACTGGAGTTTGCTAAATATGAACCGCATGCCTGCAGAAACAACTGGTGGCCTCCCCATGTGTGGATTAGCAAGTATCCCCGTAGGAGGCAGACTGGGCACTGGCAGTGGTCACTCAAGCACATTTGTGCCAATACCCGTCGGATCTGTTTTAGACCACTTAGTGTAAACTCCACTGTCCCGTCCTTCAGGGACGGCAGATATTACTTTTGCATCTTTTCTGCAGAGTCTCCTGCCAGGGAACAGGGTGGCAGGGTCACAGTGCCATACAGGGGTGCAGGGTCTGTGATACTTTTCTCCCAGCTGTAGAGTATTACCCTCCTGTGCTGCATTCCTCATTATCCATGCAGCTTGAGCCTTCTTTCAAAAACATTTGTTCCTGTATATTTAATAATACAGTAAAATGCCTTATGCATTCAGATATGGCATGCCCGGGGGTGGGGTGGACGGGATGTTATAGAACATGATGCTCATTTGCAGGCAGTATAGCCTCTTACATCCTGTTTGGTACAGTGGGGTCCAACAGTGCCCTTACATTTTTGGTGCTTTGCAGCAGCAGTGTTAACATCTTCTTAGAGTTTCTCATTGCTCAATTTGGTGTAATTTCTGATATTTACACGTTTCGCTTGTCTTCATTGCTTGATTTTGCTCGCGAGAAAGTGTCATTCATAGTCGTTGAATGTCACTTGTAATTACACTGAAATTATTTAAAAGTCACACATAACAATCTAAAACCTTGGCAGCTATATACTGCATGGTTAGATTTGCACCATCACACTGTAATCTTGAATACATGTTTAGATTTGCACTCAGAAATCTTGATTGCTCACCAACATTTCAACATCCTTTTAAATTCTTGACTCCATTGCCATATTTGCACCATCACTTATGACTGCTAAAGCATTTGCAGATTTGCTTCATCTCTCAAAGTTTGCGTTTCTTGGTCACAGTCTTACCCTGTATCACTTTCAGCTAAGTTTATGAAATTAGTTCTAATGCCTAAGTGTTGACCTAACCAGAGTCTCACATAGGACTGTAGGGTGTTCAGTGTTAAACATCTCAAGAGTGAGTTTCTTTCTGTTGGTTTACTGCATACCTCAGTCATGAAATAAACTTCCCTCAAAGATATTAGTAAAATGATGCATTCAAATTCTTTTATGCTCTTGGTGACACGCGTGTTTGTTTGGGCCCCTCATTTCTTTTGTTGTCAACATGTTTCTGCCTCTTTCATAATCATAATTAGTAATGGTCATTCATCAGAACTCACCGCTCTATTCCTACAATTCGTGCTATGTCCCCTTTGGTGTAGTGGTGGAGAGTGGGAAGGAAAAAGGCAAAAGAAGAAAACACAGCATGGTCCACATGACCCATTTACTGCCTTCACAGATGAAACCTCACTACATTAGCCGTAGATTATGACCACATAGACATACTATGAAAATTGCAGAAGCCACAGCTGACAGTTCCAAGTGATGCTCAGACAAAGTTATTCATGAGCAAATTTGCCTCTGTTGATTGTCTCTACTGGGAAGCCAAAATAGCTATTGCAGGCAAAATGGATGCCTTTGCAGTGGAGCATACCTTCGATACTACTTGCACCACAGTCACCCACATAAATACTTTTGAGCTTCACGGACAGCCTTTGTGCCTGGTGGCCTGTTTGCAGGGGAGTCACAGTGGTGACACAAATATATTTCTTCTAAAAACTAAATATAAGGAAGACATATGCTCTGTTAAGCCTACGATTATAAATTACACTGTTCAACCATACTCTATATGATAAATTCATTGAATATATCAAATTAAAAGGAATTTTCTGTAAACATGTCGAATAACAAATCGGCAAGTTTCCTTATCATGGCTAACCCAGACCAGTCCTCTATATGGTTACCCAAAATCCTGTTTGAAAATGAAAAAGAAACATTTGTGTTAAAAATGTTTACTAGTTATAGACTAAACCTGAGGCAGGTAGGCCAGATTGATAACTTTGCAATTGACTATATCCTGAAATGGGGAAGACTTCTTGAAGAAGGAGATTATTTTCCTAACTTCTGGATCAGGAGCTAGACCAAACTCATGTACTGTAAAAACACTAGATGGGCAGGAAAATGGTGCTGTAGATATCTCGTTGGAAAATTGAGTTTCATGTACTGGGGATCTCACGATGGAATCCCAGACCAGTCCTCTATATGGTTACCCAAAATCCTGTTTGAAAATGAAAAAGAAACATTTGTGTTAAAAATGTTTACTAGTTATAGACTAAACCTGAGGCAGGTAGGCCAGATTGATAACTTTGCAATTGACTATATCCTGAAATGGGGATGACTTCTTGAAGAAGGAGATTATTTTCCTAACTTCTGGATCAGGAGCTAGACCAAACTCATGTACTGTAAAAACACTAGATGGGCAGGAAAATGGTGCTGTATATATCTCGTTGGAAAATTGAGTTTCATGTACTGGGGATCTCACGATGGAATCAGTTATTTGAGCCCTTTAGAGATCTGGCAAGATGTCTAAAGAGAATGTGATTAGGAAGTGATATGACCATGATAATAGTCTGTTCCACGGAGCTTGATTTTAGGACATATTGAGAGCAAGAGGTCAAGTTTATTGCCTCCTTCAAGGGGTTGTCTCCGACCAGCTGTGTGTAGCTAACTGACTCAATTTTCCCAATTAAGGCTTGGAAGAAGGTGTCTACTAGACTCTCTGCTCATCCGAGGAGATAGTCTAGTAAACACTTTCTTCGAAACACAATTCTGGGTGATATGAGTTTCTATTCATATCACCCAGAATTATAATGTGGTTTAAAAGTAAAAGAGCATGGTGGGCAAGATTTATGATGTCTCGCTGGAAGGTGGCTTGGCAATTCCTCAGTGGGCAGTAAGCAATCATGCAGATCATGGAGGGGTTGAGTATGTGATGATCTTAGGTAGGATGTGCTCAAATAGGGTGAAAGGTGGGGCATTGATCATTTTGCAGAGAAGTAAATTGTGAAAGAGCAGAACTACTACTCCTACTCAACTTTGGACTCCAATTGACAATAGGAAATTAAGGGTTGTGGAAAGAGGTTGGCTATATCCATGATGGAAAAATCTTTGACCCATGTTTCTGTGATGGCCAATATGTGAAATCCACATTAAAATACGAGGTCATAAATATTGTAAGCATTTTTACAGCAGATCTTGCATTAATGAGTGCACTCTTGATATGACCAATGGGTCATGGTGAAGTGCAGTCCTCAAGGGAAATGGTTGTTGACAAACTTTGAGAATTAGAAGGGCCTCTTTCAGGTTAAGGTGTGTTGGGTAAGATACCTGCTATTCACTTGACCCCTAATAGTGACAAATAATTAAATCACAGTCAGAAATAATCAGTGCATGATACTAATCAGAATATCACCAGTTTGAGAAGGTAATAGATTGTGTTAGGTTTTTGCTAATAAATACATAATCAATTCTAGGTTGAGAACCATGCACTAGGAATATAAGGTGTATTCATGAATATATGAGTTGCATATTCTTCACAAGTCTGGTAATGCTCTCTGTGAAATCACTCTTTTGAAACCTGTTTAGCACTAGGAACATACTTAGATTTTGAAAAGTCTATTCACAAAGGAGCATGTTAAGTGATTTTGAAATTGGAATATTCATATTCAATCAGTACAAATAGAAAGGAATGTGTCCTCTTACTGATAGAGTTTTGGACATTTTAGGCTGGCTCTACTCACAAAACATGTAAGAGTGCCCTTGTCGTACTCGTAAATGCTTTTTTGAATATGATCTTATATTTTCTATCTCTAAAGTGACCAGGATTTGACTGCAATCTCCTACCATAATCGAATTATCTTTAGTATAAAACGTGTAAAGAATGAGCCAAGTTGAGCTCTGTCAAAGTCATAGTTAAGAAAAATATAAGAAGTGACAGTAGGAATAGTGAGATCCACAGGAGAAGCAGCACACCCCAGCTTCATCTGCAGTTGTCAACAGCAATACATGAAATTGTAAACAACAATACAATTACAAACAAAACACTCTGTACATTTAATACAAAGGCATGAACTACGTTTTGTAAATTAGTAAAAAATAAATCTACATGGCTATAGACAAATGCACTACACACTATGAATTAACATATAATGAAGAACCAACACAGTCGCAAAGCTCAATAATGAGACAGGCTTTGGTGGTCTATCTATTGCCTCTCCTCTACACCTGTGAATAAAGTCTATTAAATTTGCAGAATCATCATACTTAATGGTCTTATTTTATAAATAACTTTAAATAAATATGGAAGCTCAAGGAAACCATAGCGAGCATTGAATGTCTTTTAAAACTTTTCATCTTCAAAAACTCCATTCTTCTGTTTACAGTAGTTTTAGCAACATCTTGAGGAAAACAAAAGATTCTGCCCGCACCATAGAAGTTGCTTTGTTCCTAGGCAGCCTTTATCACTTTGTATACCCCAGAAACGATATTAGGGTCCCTCTACGTTCAGTTTGTTTGCTGAAAGAAACCACTTCTTACTGAATCAGTGATATTTGTATATTTAAATTACTAGCATACAAAAAAGCACAATATTGGGAATAAATGTTTTCCTACAAACCAACTAGATCCTATCTCTTAGTCTCCTCTGGCAAATCATAAAGATTGCTTCTTCAATTTGTTATCCAGATCTTCAGCTTGGCATTTGAGCATGGCAATCTCTGAGTCCTGTAGGTATAGTTAGGGTGACCAAGTATAGTGATTTTTGGGATTTATGTCCCTTAACGTGTGGAAAGTTTAGCAGACCTGCTGCCCTCGGTTCATTTTAGGAGGACTGAAAGTTTTGAGGTGTTTGGTAAAGGGGGTGCAAGAGAAAAGTGACATCACAAAACAGGGTTGATATCCAATGCAGTTTCCATAGACTTTTGTATTTTGTGTAGCGTAAAATAAATAGCTTGAGTTTTATGAAATTGGGAAAAATTGCATAGTAGGAGGAGCAGATGATTCTGTAGGGTAGTGCAGGTAAGTAGAGTAGGTATATTTTAAGTATTAAGGTTTTTCAGCTTAGAGATATCTACTAAAAGTAGCACGGAAGTCCAACAAATTAAGTAAACTGCATATGTAAAGTTTGAGATTTACTACATGAACAACTGAAAGACCCATTTATGGTCAAATGCTAATGTAAACCTATACACAAATACATAATGAATAGAATACATCTTTATCTACATAAGTTGTATTTGCATGCTCTCTGGCTCACAAAATAAAACTGGCCCAACAAGCCAACCAAAATACATCTTTCTTATGCACCCTTGTGCAACAAAATGAAAAATTGTCCTAGCAGTGAGCAACACAAATTACTTTATGGAGGACATGATAGTTGGTAATTAGGAAAAAATATAATTAATTAAAGTTTTGTAACAACAATGATTGGCTTTCATTCACTGTGGTCTTCATAGGTAGCACAATCCTACTGAAAGGTGCAAGGAAGCCCAAAAAACAAACTAGACTGTATATGTAAACTTTCAGAACTACTACATGGATAACTAAAAGACATCTATGCTCATATGATTGTGTAAATCAATAAACAATTACATAACAAGTACAATAGATAAAAAGAAAGAAATCACACTAAATCTGATTGCCACCATATGGTAGATATTCCTTGGATATTATCTCCTGGGAGTGCTAGCCATTCCAAATGGGGTCGCAAATTGCTTTTGCCTCATGAATTAATGAGGCATGCAATTTGCGACCCCATTGGGAATCACTAACAGTGTATTGACACTGTTGTACCTTCCCTTTTGTGAGTCACAAATTGCAAGTCCCAATTTGATGCAATTTGCGACTCGCAAAACTGAATGGTTTACATCTGGCCCTTAAAATTAGTGCTATCTGTCACCTCAGTACTTGTACTGAATTTCACTAAATCTTGTGAAACTGCCGTGGTACATGGCTGTAAACATATTTAAAAATATATAAACAATTATAAATAAATTCCACTACCCTATTAGCACTTTAATAAATTGGTAATAGGTAGGGACCTGCTACTTACCTATATCTGAGGTCTTACACTGAACACAGCCAAAGGGTAGTATAAACAAAATATTGCTGCCATTAACAAATTCAGTCAATACTTTATTTCGGCTTGATAGCCATAAAAGCCAAAAGCAACAATAAATAAACATTTACATACAAAGCCATGATATACAATTACATACAATAGACATAAGGTGGTTTTATCTCCATGATTTGAGCAATACCAGATATAAGATATAAATAAGAATATTAAATTAGTTAAAAACCAGATTTTTTTTTTTATTTTTTTTTTAACAAATTATATACTGGCTTGTCATCACCATGTACCACGGGATACTGCAAAGGTATTACAGTAGAACATGGCCCAAAATATAACTTAGGCCTAGATGTATTATTGGATTGCGGTATCCTTGCATCAATCATGATGTTGCATGGGCAATCGAATACTTAAGTGAGATTTACAAAAGAACGCAAGGACGCCATGCATGGTTCTGCATTGAATGGTAAATCTGGAGAAACAGAAAGCAGTGCAATATGCTGTTTTGCGTTACTCTGCACTCCATAATCTACATTGCTGCTAAATTTTACATGCATTCGTATGCCATGCCACTGTAGCCTCTCAACTATACGCTACACCACTGCACTGTGTGCCTCTCCTCTGTACAAGGCTCCACTCTATGGCACTCCACTCTAAGCTATTACACTGTACCCCACTCCAGTCTGTCACTCCACTGTATGCCACTCCAATGGAAGCTACTCCACTATAATCTGTTCCACTGTACGCCATTCTACTGTACGCCACTCCACTCCAATATCCCATGTATGCCACTCCACTGTACGTTACTCTACTCTAGGCCACTCCAGTGTATGGCACTCCACCTTACGCCACTTAATTTTACACTTTTTCATTGGACACCACTCCACTGTATGCCACTCCACTGTATGATGCTGCACTATATGCTACTCCCCTCTGTCACTCACAATTACAATTACACTCCAGTGTATGCCACTCCACTACTCTCCATTCTACACTATTCCATTGGATGCCACTCCACTGTATGCCACTCCACTGTATGCTATGGCACTCTACCCCATTCCAGTGTACGCCATTCCAGTTTACACCACTTCACTGGACGCGACTGCATGGTACTCTACTCCACTATACGCTATTACACTTAACTCTGCTCCACTGTATACTACTACACTATATGTTATCACACTCTGTACCACTCCACTGTATGCCACTCCAGTCTACTCTACTTCACTCTACGCTATTCCATTTTAAACCACTCCACTGTACGCTACTCCACTCTCTGCTCTCCAGTGTACTCTCCACTGTATATAACGCCACTCTACAAAGCTGTACTACACTCTGTGCCACTCTACTAGACTCTACTCCACTCTGTCCCTGTAAACTGCACTGTCTAATTTTCCACTCAACTCTATGCCCATACACTCGATTGTCCAACACACTACTCCACTATACAGCAGTTTCCAACACTATACGACACAGCATTCCAATTTATAACAGTTTCCTTGGCTCTGTGCTCCACCACTTCAATTTATGCCACTCCACTCTACACTAATCCACTGTACCCTACTGCACCCTACGCTACTCCACTGTACACCACTCCACTCTATGCTATTCCACTCTGTGCTTCTCCACTCTCCTCTATAGTATTCCACTGTTCACCATTCCACTGTATGTTGTTGTACTTTATGGTAATTCACTATACACCACTATAGTGTATACCACTCCACTCTACACAGCTCCATTATAAGACACTCTCCTTCACTCTATATAACTCCACGGTATAATAATCTACTACACTTCATGGCAGTCTGCGACATTCTACACCACTCTATCCCCGCACACTCCACTTTCCAACTCTATACTCCACTCTGTCCCCATACACTCCATTGTACAACACTCTATCCCCCTATACAACACTTCACAGTACTCCACTCTACTGTAAGGGGCACACTCTAATTTATAACAGTTTACTACCTGCACTCCACTCCATGCCACTCTACACCAATACACTCTATTGTACTTTACTCCACACTACGGCACACCACACCACTCGACTTTACTCCACTGTACAAGATTTTACCTCACTACATGCTACTACACAGCAATCTACTCTACACTGCTCCACTGTTTCGCACACTACTGTACTCTATGCAACTCGGCTCTGCAACACTCTACTACACTGTATGCCACTCTCCAACACTTTACTACTGTCTATACCCCTTCACTCTACTGTACAACACTGTATTATACTGTATGCCTCTGTACAACTCTACTCCACTCTGATACTTTGCACCACTTTACGACATTGTACACAACTCTTTTGTATGCCACTGTACCCAACTTTACTCCACTCTACTCAACTACTCTACTATATGCCACTCCACTTTACGCCGTTCAATGGCATTGTAATCTATAATTTATGTTAGCCAATCCACTATGCCTCACTCTATAACACGGTAAAGTACTATACACCGCTCCACTCATATCAGCTGGACTGCATGCCTCTCTACTCTACTGTATTCTACATCACTTTCCAATACTGTACGACACCCCCACTACACTCTACTGTACAACACGGTATTCCAATTTATGACATTTTACTTGATTGTATGCTACGCCACTCCACACCACTATAGTCTAGGACACTCTACTCTGACACTTTACTCCGCTCTACACTACACCACTCTAATGTACTCGACTTCACTATACTCCTCTCTTCTCCACTTTATCCCACTCTACGCCACTGTACCATACTATGCTCTGTGCTGCTCCACTGTCTGACACTGTAGTTCACTGTATGCAGCTCCACTTTACAACACTGTATACTACACTCTATGGCTTTCTTTGACACTCTACTCTACTCTTTGACCATCCACTCTACTTCACAGTTTCACACCATGTGAAACTCAATGTCACGCCACTCAACTTTTCTGCGATACACCACCCTACTACATGACACAACACTCACCTCCACTGTATTCTACGACACTCCACTTGAAGAAACTCCACTCTTTGATTCTCTACTTCACCCTAATCCACTATAAACCACTCTGCTCCACCCTGACAGTCTACAACACACTACTCTACTGTTAGACATGCCATTCCACTGTACAACATGCTGCTCCAGTCTACAATGCTTGACTCCACTATGAGATACCATGTCACTTCATTATATAATACTTTACTACACTGTATGATACTCTGCTACACTCTACTCGATTCCAATCTACAATACTCCAGTCTATGCTAATAGACTTTACAACACGCTCCTCCACTGTACTGTATGGCAATCCACATAACAACTCTCCACTTGCGACACTGGACTCTAGAAATTGAAAGACATTTGTATAAATAAAAGTAGAAATGCCTTCAAATTCAATGAAAAAACCAAAGGTTAAAGCTTAGCTATATTTGGGAAACGTATTTCCCTATACACACCAAGTTTAAACTACACAAACTTTAAACATTCTAAAGTTATAACTTTCTTTTACAATTTATCCACCACCTTAAATTATTATAAGTAACAGACTTTATTATGCACTCTTTTCAGCTCGGTAACCAGACAACGCTAATTATAACATGCCACTCTACCATGCACTGTTCTTTCACAAATAATGATTCTCCAATGTACAACACTACACTGTACGAGAGTCTCCATCACTCTACTGCATGATGCTACACTAAACTGAAGAATACGACACTCTACTCCACCGAACTCCACTCTATGCCACTACACTTTACAACAGGCTGCTACACTCTATGCCACTCTATAACACTCTACTCGATGACACTCCACTCCATCACACTCCATTTCATGACACTCCAGTCGACAACACACCACTTTAAAACACTCAGCTCTGCTGTTTGACACGCCATGACACTGTAAAACATGCCGCTCCAGTCTACGATACTCATCTCCATTATCCGACACACAAGGCCACTCTACTGTATGCTACATCACTCCACTCGACTCCGCACTATTCCACTCTACAATACTGCACTCTACAACACTAGACTGTGACACTCTCCTTTATTGTACTGTGTTACACTCCACTTTGACACTCCACACTGAGATTTGAAAGATATTTTTATTAAAAAATAAAAACCATTAAAATACAATAAAAAACAAAGGTTAAGGATAATTTATAGTTAGAAATACCTTATGTATTCTTTCTGTACATATACAACTTAAAATACACAAGTATCAACAATTGTAAAGTTGTAATTATAAATTTGATTGAGTTTTGGTACCTTTTGTATTTTTATATAGGTTTTAACTGTATGATTTAGATTAGTAGCTCTAAAAATGTGTTGTATTTGGATGAGTCAGTAGTTCATTAGTAATCATGTTATTTGTATGCATTCTAGCCCTGATGCTGATGGAATAATTTTTATGGATTTTACTGTTAATTGTCGTTTTTGTGTTTGTCTATTAATGTAACTGTTGTCTTGTACTTTTATGATTTTAATTAATCGATTAAAGTGGATTGAATTGAATTGATTTATAATTTATGCAACACCTTCAAATAAGTCACGGGCCTACGAACACAGTCTTGTCACCTCACTCCCCATACTACATTAACTACAACTCATGCCTTTTCAATGCACTGTGGACAAACAAAAATTTGTGGATGAATCCGCTCGAGGAACAGTCATATTTCTGAAATCACATGCACACAAGGCCACTGGAAACATTACTTTGTGGTCCTTTACCCAGCTGTAGTGTAGAACATGCACAAGACATGTATCCAACAAGGTAGCACTTACTAATTAACCAAACGAAAGTACTCCAGTTGGGTAGACGTCTTCGGCAAAACTGAGGACTCTTCTTGGAAAAATTAGGGTCCATTCAGGCCATGGTGTGAATTTCACTGAATTTAAACCTCAACTAGAAGCACTTACAAATATAAACATAGCTGGTGTCCCAGTGGAAGCTCCACTTCAGTAAAGCACAAACAATCCTAACTTCTTGAGCTTGACAAAAGCAAAGCAAGTGTGTATCCTCTCATATTCCACATTGAAAAACAATCTGAAATCCTTAATGGAGGTGACTGCATCTTTGATCTATTGAAGTGCAATCTGATATGGGGTGACTGTGATTAGTGATTTCCTGCTCATCATCTCCTGATGAGAGCAGACTTCATAATCCTTCCTTTTAAATGCCCTAAGTATGCAAATGCCCAAAATGCATAGCACCACTCACATACACACTGTTGGACTTGGCCCTTCTGGCAGGTTCACCCCTAAACTTTTTGCGATTATCCTAGCTTTTTCCCTATGTCGTGTAAGTGGTTTTAGGCCTCTAGGCGCTTTAACACTGTGTCCCAGTGTAAAGTGCGTGCGCTCTGGGTTACATTGAATGAGACTGACCTGCCCTCCCATAGGAATGCATGGGGAGTGCGTGTGTCCTTGGTAGTTCCTGATGCATGGGGAGTGCAGGGTCAAGTTTGGTATGTGCGAACTCGTGAGAGTGAATGCTGCGCCATAATGTGTGTGGCGTTACTGTGTCTAGTGTAAAAGTGCCACTTCTAGACGCTGGCATAAATGTGAAGTGACTCTCTGGCTTGTGATTGGCTGGTGAGCCTGGCTCCAGGAGTCAGGATGGGTCTGCCCCAGTGGTGGATAGGGAGATTTACATCCAGATAGGTGGGAGGAGTACACCTGGGACCTGAATAGGGCTGGGCTTTCCCCACACAATGCTGGCTCTGCCCCCTGTGGTGCGACTGATGTCCCTGGCCTGGCTTGTGAATAGGGAGAGGGGCTGAGCAAAACAAAGTGCTCAGGAACCAGTTGCATCTGGTTCACCACTTCCCTGCACCTAGAAACAAAGGAAACCTGTGTATAAAAGGGGCTGTGACCCCAAGTAAAATGTTCTTCTGATCCTAACTTGAGGGGGGCCTGCTGCTGCTGGGCGCCAGGAGAGACCGCCACTGGGGACTGCCTCCATGCTGGAGGGCCCTGTGAGCTGGCCCCTGGGCCCAGACTTTGCCCCCCTACATCCTGAAGGGTTTCCCCATGGACTTGGAGCTTTGCCTTTTGATTTGGAGAAGCTCTCCACTTATTGATCCTGGACTCTGGGCTTCCCCTCTAGGGCTGGGGGAGCATTCTGCTCCTACCCTGAAGAGTGCTTTATTTCTAAGTGGGAAGAGCGCTTTGTCCCTGCCCTGAGCTGTCCTGAGGAGCACTGCCGTCGTTTGGCCTGCAGCGCGGTCGATGCGGAGGGAATCCCGAGCGAGGGGTTCCCCCCCCGTGCTGCCGACCGGCGGGAGCCGACCCCGCTTATTGCCCCTCATCGCGGGTGCCCACCCCGCTTATTTAATTATTTTGCTTGTAAGCGGGAGCCCACCTCACAACTTCGCCGGTGGTTGATGCGGGTGCCCACCCCGCCTCCCCGAGTGCCCCTGCAGAGTCCCGGGTCCCAGGAGGGGGCCCGGGTGAATGTGAAGACACCGCCACAGAGAGGAGACGCCGCAGAGAGGAGACGCCGCCTCCCAGGCAGTCGGTAAGTGCGGGCGTCCCTGCGGGTCACTCCTCTGCTACGTGCAGAGTTTCCTCTGTTTTCGAGCCCCCGAGAGGCTCCAACGGGATTTGGGGCACATTTTGTTTAGGGCTCACGAGTCCCCCGAGCGGGACTCCAACATCTGGGGCATTATTCTTCTAGAGCCCAGAGGGGCTCCACCGAAGGGGGCATTATTATTCCAGAGCCTGTGAGGCTCCAACGTTTGGGACAAGTTCTTTCTTTTTGTTGTCCCTCCTAATTGGCGCGTGCGCTCCGTGGGGGCATGATTATTTACGGAGCCCCATGTGGCCCCAACGCGCTGCATATTTGATCTAAAGGCACAGTGGTGCCCGGCCTTATCTGATTCCCAGCTGCCCAGCACTTAGTGGGCAACTACAACGTTTAGGCCTGATTTTTTGCGCCTTCTGCCTTGGCTGCGTGCGCAGCCCAGCCCTGACACTTTGGACAAAGGGCGTTTGAGCCCCTGAGAGGCCAAGTTGGCCTGGGGACAGTTTTCCTGTGTTGTGCCCTCACCTAGGGGGCATGGTGATTTTTGCCTGTGTACTTTTGCGCAATGTGCATTGCCTGTATGCTTATTTTTTCATTCCTAACTGTGTCCATGCGTAGGAGACTGTTTTCCTAGTATAGGTTATGCTAGTGTGTTCATGGTTCCCTGCGTGATATATGCCTGAGGTGTTTAGGATTGAGTAGGGTGTACTTACCTGTTTACCAGTGGTTACTGGTTGTGCGCTACATTTATTATTTGTTCTACATTTCTACATTTACAATTTGGTGATTTGTGATGATTCTGACAGTGGTCCATGTGGCCCTGTCTTGTGTAAATAGTCCCCTGTAAATTCTGCCAGTGCCAGTTGCCACAGTGTAAATTGTGTGAATATTATCTAATGTGTTTTGGTATAATACAAAGGCTATTTTTATATATAACCTTGTGTGGAGTTTCTTTTGTGGTGGGCCTTGGGTGTTGTTGCTGGGTGCGCGCGCAAACGCTTTACACATTGCCTCCGGGATAAGCCTGACCGCTCGTGCCAAGCTACCAAGGGGTGAGCAGGGGTTATCTTTGGCGTGTAACTCCCCAGCCATGACTTAGAGTGGTGGTTTCTGCCTGGCTTTGGCGCAAGCCCTAGCCAACCAGAAATCCCATTTCTAACACACACTCACAGACATACAAAGATACTCACACACCAACTAACAGACCCACAGAGGGCACTCACACACTCGCTCACAGATCCCCCAAGAAACTCACACAGGCCCTCACAGACCCACTAACAGACCCACACAGGCACTCACACCCAATCACAGACACACAGGCACTCCCAGAACCAGTCACAGAGCCACACAGGCACTTACAGATGCACTCACAAACACACACAGGCACTCATACACCCACTCGCAGACCCACATAAACACTCGTACAGGCGCTCACAGACCCACACAGCCACTGACACACCCACTCTCAAAGGTGACAGGTATAGTTAGGATTAAAAATGTTTTAAAAAATAGAAATTCACTGAAAAAAACAAAGGTTAGAAAGACTTTATAGTTAGGAAATGGAATTTAAAAAAAACCTTATAAACCCACTGAAAACATCAAAGGTTATACAGGTGTTATAGTTGGACTCAGATTTCACTCGTACAAAACCAGTGAAATTCAGCAGCTATATTTATCTGAGCTAACTATAACTTACACCCCCACAATGCACTGCTTATGACCTCACATATTACATCACTCATTACATGGTCAGTGACATCACTAATGACATTACGAGTACATTATGGGTGGGTGAGTGGCTGTTTGAGTGGGTGTTTTGTTAAGTGAATTGTTGTGTGAGTGGCTGTTTTGGAGGGTTGAGTGTAAGTGTGAATGGCAGTATGGGTGAGTGAGCAGGTGTCAGTGTTTGTATGGATGTGTGAATGGGTATGCAAGTGGCTGTGTGGGTGTGTGAGTGCTTGTATGGTTGAGTGAGTGGCTGTGTTGAGAAGTTGTCTGAGTGAGTGAGTAGGTGGGTGTGTGAGTGGCTACATAGGTCAATACATGGCTGTGTAAGTAGCTGAATGGGTGAGTGTGTGGCTGTGTGGGTGAGTGACTGGTTGTATGAGTAGCTGTATGGGTGAGTGAGCACTTGCTTTGGAATAACCCCCGGGTGGGTCAGGTCCCTGGGGCATATGATATATCTTGGAGGGGTCACATGGGGTCCCTGTCCTAGGGTTATTCACAATAGCTCCTCCCTGGGCAATATCATTCAAATATGCCGGGGAGCCTCGCGGCTCCCCACTGCCCCAGGGACCGCCACCTCCCCGGGTCACAAATGTAATTTGAAAATAATGCGGGGAGACTCTATGGCCTTCCCCCACAGCCCCTGGGACCACCACCTTCCCGGGGCAAGATTTTAATTATTAATTATATGCAGGGGACCACCACCTCCCCGGGACACAGTTATATAAATATTCAGGGGGACCCTCTACTTATCCCTTCAAGCAATACTCCAATTTCTTTACATCATTTGTTCCTGCATCTCTATAAAAGTTATATTGAACGACTTACATGCACACTGAGAAACACTGTTAAATCATTATTTGAAAAAATGCAAACGTATTTACTGGAAAACCACAAACACATAAATGACAATTATTATTACTACTTCATTAGCATTGTAATGAAGGTAATTATATGCAGTCTTTTTGAGTAACAGTTTAAATTCTTGCTTGAAATGCTATAGAACCGTGTTTCTTTCAGAAAGACTAATTCTAATTGCAATTTCCCATTCCTAAATCTATTGTTTGCTGTTTAAAAACATATTTAATAATGGCTTCAAAAGCAGCAACGTATTTGGTCAAAAATACGAAAGTCAATGTATAAGTGCAAATACATGAACCTTATCCGTTCTTTATTTAACTGGCTGCAGAAACTGTGCCTGAGAAAACGATTAAAAGGCAATAACCGCTGTGCAGCAAAATGCAGTGCTCCGAAGCATCTGTGTTCGCTCTCGCAGCTCTTAAAGTGGTCAAATCATTTTTAAAATAGGAAACATCTTGAAGATTGTTTAGTAAGTTTTAAACAAATTGCAAAATCCTTAACAATGTCAGTAACAATTTGCTTACATGTGCTGGCGTCTTATGCTTTTAGAGGACTCTAGAAAGCAATCCGTTGCAAATGACCACCATAGTGGGAGGTTCAAGTAATAATGACTTTTCGGAGGTTTGGAGAGAGTAAAAGGCTTTTGCAGATGAACAAATCAACAGACGGTATTCCGAGAGAGGTGCTTTCTGAATTCCGATCAATACCAGCATGCTCGAAGCCAATACCACTCTGTGCTTGAGAATTCAGCTGCGACCTAAGGCAGAAGACTGAGCTAGGGGAATGCTTGGCATTAATGACTATGTAAATGCTGGTGCGAAGGATTGTAAAAGGGCGAACCTGACATATCTGAATACCTTCAAAAGGCACTGTTCCAGGTGTGCACAGAGCAGGCACCTCCAAGAAAGCTACTTGCTCTCTGCATGGGGATGTGACTAAAGCAAGCAAGTTCACAACATATACTTCATGAATGACTGAAGTGCTTCAGCTTTTGTACAACTTGTCATTCCATCAACTCAGTCGTGTTTAATGTGCAGGAAATCCGGTGTTTACGTTGGTCTGAAGGGCATTCCCTCCAATGCAACACAATGTTGGATGTGCAACACTTTCAGATTGTATGATGGTACATCGCTAGTAAAAACATTGCGTGCCTTTAAAATGCATCTGTTACCCCACATTTGTTTAGCATGCATATGCTTTTACCTCGCATGCCATTACCACGCATTACCAAGGTAAGTTTAAATATACATATGTATATCTAGATACATTTTATCTTTTTTGGGGAGACCACCCAAACCCCCTATACTTACCTTAATTGCGTGGTAAAGGCATGCATGGTAATATCTTTCATGCAAGGAACAGTAGAGTGAAAACAATTTTTCCCACTATCTACTACTTATTTTGTCACCATGCGTGTCCACATTCATCTTTTTGTAAAGAATGGGCCTTATATTAAGTGACCTCATTGGCACTCAGGCTTGAGTACCAGTAAGGAGGAGACTAAGGCGATGTGCTTACGAGATGGACATAAAACACGTTTGCAATTTTACGTCCATCAGTGGATATACTTTTTAAACTATTTGACCAGAATTGCAGTGCACAGGAGGTACATTTCCTCTCTTAACAAAAGAGTTCTGGTAGTGTCAAAGAACTTGAAAACAAATTGCCTTTTCTAAGAACCATACAAACCAAATACAACTCCATAAATTCCATTGTTTTGTAACATTAAATGTTGTCATACTCCCCTCTACTTTGATTCACTAGCCAGCACTCCACGCAGAAACTTGTTCCAGCATCACTACATATCGCCATTCTCCAATCTCGATCCTATGAAAAGGTGTGTCCATTTACAGGGAGCCCTGGATAGATAGGAGTAGATGAGAAGAAAAAGGCTTAACGCAGCTTATCTGAGCCCTACAAGCAACTTCTGCAGCCATTCACAAGCAAATGCGAGCTTAAAGGCTCTCAAAGATGCACTCCCCTGCCCTTATGGGAACCCAAGGCTTAAACTCTGCAAGTTTTAAGGAAAATGCAGGCAAGAAAGGGCGTCATTTGAAACTCGAGAGTTAAAGAATCTAAGAAGTTTTGGCAGAAAGTTGCTTAAAAGGAAGTCAGTCCTCACCTCTGCTGTGGTTTCACTGATCGGGAGCGTACCCTGGGAATGCACATTCAATTCTTAACCAGTTTGGCCCATAATCGAACTATCGTAATTAAGACAGTTTAATCTAAAACATGTCTCAAAAGCATGAGTAACATGAAATCTATTTTAACCATGGCGTTATCTCTGTTCAGAACCAGGCGCCCATGCCTATCTCTTCTCTTCAGTATATACACCCCCATCTAGATATATGTGATACAATACCTCCAAGTGTACGTAACGACGTTATTACAAGTCACCCATGAGTTCTATGATGAAATAGAGTTCGAAAGAAAGTTGACTTAAAAGGTTGACTTACAGTATCCTTGTTATGTATTGTTGGGGGTATTTTAATCCTCACGATTCGTACTTCCTAAAATACTGTGTACATAGTTATGCTAAATATAAACAATTATGTAAAATGTTTACACAGACGAGTTCATGACTATTCAAGCTTTGAATATATCTGACAACAGAATTATAAAAAAAAGTGTTAAAATAATAAAATCAATTTGAACACATTGCCTTTGCAAAACCAATTTGGCACTGTTTTTTTTTTATTATGGAGTTTAAGTTGTTCAAGACAAAAGTCTCAGTTATAAGTAAAGCTTTTTTTTGAGTTAGTAGCAAATCGGTTTTTCAGAGCTGTCATTGAGACAGAAAAGCAAGAATATGCATGTTGAATAGTGTTTTAATTTCTCTTCCACGTTTAGTCCCTTAGTTCAGTCCTTAGTAATATGTTGTGTTCATTGTGAACAAAATCCTTTAGGAACCTTGTGGAGAGACATTACATTTTCCTTGTGAGATGTGGTGTTTCAATGTAGCTTCATAGCAAAAGAAACATTGCAAATACAGAGCATGGAGACGCGTTTCATTGATTCTCGGGCAATTATTTTAACTCGGATTTGATTAGTTGTCTCTGGAAAACGAAAGCTAACAGGGTGCTCGACCAAGATTGTCTGCATCTCAAATTCAGGAAGTCAGAGAGGTGAAGCAGGAGCTGTGTGTCGGTACAGAAATCGGGTGTTCTCCCCCCTGATGTCTCTGCCTCCCGGAAGTAGTCATATTTCTATACTGACACCTGAAAACTGGGGGACAGGCAGAGGAATATGACCAAATATTCTAGGGCAGCTTAATTTAGAATATTAAACTCCGTCCTCTCATAGTTAGGGAAGTGTATTTACAGCAGTCTTGCCGTATGTTTGGCAAGGGGAGCTCCTCCATAATGTTGGGAGGAGCGCCGCCCCCCTGCTAAAAGATGAAAAATAAAATGTTGCCTGTCTGAAAGCCCACATGAGTCTTCAGCGGGGCGGGACCAGGCAATCCTGTGTGACAGGCATGGCAGGGGGAGGAGTGGTGGGCACTTTTAAGTGCGCATGTCAGTTTGGCTGGCCATCTTAGGCCTGCCAAACTGACGTGCACAGGTTTTTCCAACTCAGCTGTGTTGCACAGCTGGGTTGGAGAAACATCACAGGCTCCCAGACACTGTATGTGTGGCAAACGCACGTTTCATCCTAAAGCATAGAGACTTCTTCAGGGCTGTTAAAAAACAGAAATCCGATTGGCCGCACTCTGCTCGTCCTACCAGCGTGTTACCCCAAAGCATTGTGGTCCATGAAGTCGCGTCGGCGGGTACGCCTATGCCAAAAGTTTAAAATGAATGTCGCGTTAGCCATCCCTGGACACGTGTTTCGAGGTAGTTGCCTCTCGTCAGCAGGGAGTAGGTGTGTGTGTAGGGTTGCTGCGTAGGCTGCCAAAAAATATTCTCGGGTAAAGTACCACTCAAGGCGCGCAGGTGCGTAGCCATGGGCTCGTCAGCCCCACCGGCTCAAGGGAGCCTGAATATAAACAAAAATCCGATTGGCCGCACTCTGCTCGTCCTACCAGCGTGTTACCCCAAAGCATTGTGGTCCATGAAGTAGCGTCGGCGGGTACGCCTATGCCAAAAGTTTAAAATGAATGTCGCTTTAGCCATCCCTGGACACGTGTTTCGAGGTAGTTGCCTCTCGTCAGCAGGGAGTAGGTGTGTGTGTAGGGTTGCTGCGTAGGCTGCCAAAAAATATTCTCAGGTAAAGTACCACTCAAGGCGCGCAGGTGCGTAGCCATGGGCTCGTCAGCCCCACCGGCTCAAGGGAGCCTGAATATAAACAAAAATCCGATTGGCCGCACTCTGCTCGTCCTACCAGCGTGTTGTTAAAAAACAGATGAGACAAAGACTTAAAAGCAGGCAGCGTCCTTGTCCATTTGAATGGGCGCACTATACTGCTTGTCTCCAGAAGTGCACACTAGGAAATGTTACTTTTAGATTTCCCTTTTTGCGACTTAGATATTGTTTTTGGTGCACATCCTCCTTGGCACCTCTGTCATTCTAGGAGTCTTCACCCAGCAGCTCTCTGTCTACTTTTAGCCCAATGTGCTTCTTAAACTTGTTCAGCCTGTTGATCCTTTTGTTTGATCATACCACCTTTATACAATGCACCATTGGGTCTTGGCTGCAGTTAGCTTTAACTGTGTGTTGGCTAAAGCTATTGTTTCCTGTATACATAGACTGGGCATAGGGTCGGCCCCTTGCTCATGACTGGGTTGCTTTGTTCTCAAATTATTTGAACAAACCCATTTAAAGATGGCCACTTTGGATGTGCTTCCACCACAGCCATCTTTGTATGTATTTGATGAAATATTACAAATGCATTCAAAGAAGTACACACATCCACCGCAGCCATTTTTTCATATGATTTGTTCATATATTGCAAATGTATACAAAGCTTTTCGCCATGGGTGAGCATGCAGCCATTTCGTACACATTTGTGATGTTTTTATAAATCCTTTCACAAAAGAGTGCAATACCACAGCAGCTATCTTATACCGAAAGCATTGGCAAAGCCATTATTTTTTACTGCGGAGACCCAGTGGTTTTGTCAATGCTTGTTACATGTTGGTTCCCATTTCTAGCATCTAGAAGTACACCTCCTTGCCCAGACCTACCAGTACTGCCTTGACGGTGTTGTCTCTATTTAACGTAAATAATTGTAAAATCTTATTTTGTACTGTTTAGTCAGAAAATATAGTAAATACCTCTTTGTGTACAAGTCTCTGTTGCTTTGTAACTAGTTTCCTAGTAAGTCACATATGTATGTGTACATAAAAATAAATACATAAACAGCACACTGTTAAAACTTCTATTTTTCCTATATTGTTTTTTAAAGAAATGCATTTTCTTTAATGATTGTTAAATCATTGTTCTAATATAAAGTTGCATTTGTGTACTCATTTATGACTAATGTAAGCACACATTTTGGAGATAAGTTAGTTGAAAATATTGATTGCGTACCTGTCTTGTGACTTGTTTTCTGAATGGAAAACAAGTTTATATTGAGAGTAAAGGCAAAGGCAAACAATCATGCTATACTGTAATGTGAATCAATCATGTTCAAGTGTAATTATGGACACAATTACTAATTAAGAACGAATCTTTGTGTACAGCGAATCTAAATTAGAGGGCCTGATGTCTTAGACTTAATTAAATCTTAACTCTTAATTGCGTTTGTCTAATATTTGCATTCAGCTACATCACATCACGGTTTTACAGCATGCTGCAATCAATATGTAAAGCAGTTACACTTGCAAGAGTATAATAGTTAAGAGTGACATTTAATTAATTTCCCTTATCTCTAATATAGAGATGTGTTGTTCAATAAAAATTCAACCCCCATCACCCAGACTATTGTCCATAAAATAACTACTTTCCGGTTAGTGAAGAAGCATCAACGTCGTTCGAAAGGACAACATGCAGAATTGCCAATCCGGGTGACCTTTATGTCAGTATCATAGAAATACCTATAACCTAATTGCATAGTAACAAACGCAATAAAAAAGAGGCTATGTTATCAGTTAATATATCTGGCCGAAACTGCCCAGGACCTTTCCTAATCTGCCCAAATCAGAACCTGGGTGGAAACCTGGGGACAGATGCCTTTGGTGCTGCCTTCCCACCTACAATGTGCTGAAAAGTCCAAGAATCCATTAACCATGGAAAAACGACACAACTCTCAAAAACAAACTTATAGCAGAAAGACATCCACCTCGACGGCAAGAGAGTGATTTCAATGATTGACAGTGACGTCTGCTGTGATCAGCAGGTCAACATTTCGAATCCTTCTGATCATAATGAATTGAGTACAAATTGGTAATAGTAATAGCTATTACTTGGCAGAGTCATGCACTAAATAAAAAAAGAGATCTTACTGTTGCCCTGCATTCACATGAATTATTAATTCATACAGAATGCTATCATGAACAGTAAAACGGAGAAAAGTCGTAATCACTTTGGGGCATGTTATCAAGCACGGCGCTAAAATTATCGCCGCTTTATCGGCAGGAAACTGCCGCTAAAGTGGCGATAATGGGCTTGATAATATGCCCTGGAGAATTCCCATAGAAGCCCATGTTCCGGTGTGAACATGGGCTTCTATTGGAATTCTCTGCGGCAAATTATCAAGCCCATTATCGCCGCTTTAGCGGCAGTTTTCTGCCGCTAAAGCGGCGATAATTTTAATGCCGTTCTTGATAATATGCCCCCCAAAAGTGTCTACCACATTTTTTCCCAATGTCCATCATATTAGTAGGTAGTTCACTGTCTTGCAATGTCAACTACAACATAAAATTTAGGATAACTCAGTTGGTAGTTCTCTGAGAGAAGAAACTCAGTGACTCACTTAAAGTCTGGCGGATGAGTTACTCCATCACAAACCTGACGAGTATCCTGTCCACCTTAGTACAAGTGCATTATATCCTACGGCCCTTGTAATTAGGTGGTGAAGTAACCTCTCTGCCAAATTCTAAATCAGTGCCTTAGCTTCAAAACTTACATTATTCTGCTGCTGGGTAGCATCATAGAAGGCCGAATGTATGACATTACAACGCATACATTTACAATGCATGCCTTTACAATGCAGTTTTTACATCGCAACATACTATACAATGCATTATTTTACATCGCATGCCATTACATCGCATGTTCAGAAACTACATTTACAATGCATTCCATTACATCGCATAATACCTTTACAACGCATACCCTTACTATGCATACCATTACATCGCATTTAAGGTAAGTGTTGGATAGTTTAGGGGTAATAATTACTAGTCTAACTCCAGTGAGTGCAACAGTAGGGTAAGTGTTGGATAGTGTAGGGGTAAAAATTACTATTCTAACTCCAGTGAGTGCAACAGTAGGGTAAGTGTTGGATAATGTAAGGGTACTATGCATTGTAATGGTGTGCATTGTAATGACTTGCGATGTAATGCCTGCGTTGTAGTGACATGCGATGTAATGGCTGCATTGTAATGAAATGCGATGTAAAGGATGTTGCGATGTAATGACTGTTATGTAAAGGTAGTGCGATGTAATGATTGAACAGGCACACAGGGAATGAGGTATAAGGCAATTCTATCTGCACCTATTATTGAGTTTGGTCAAAAGTTTTTTTAGACTTATTTAGGGTCCTCTAAATCTCCAATGGAACCATAAACAAAGATAAGTTGATCCAGCACACCATAGAAGTTATATACAGTACAATTTAGTAAATTCCAACAAAGGTAAGTCCAATCAGCAGGTTCAGTTTAAAAAATCCTTTATACCAGGGGTTGAGAAGCGATTCACTGAGACTTGTGTGAAGGCCAATCTAAGATGTGTTTTATTAAGTAGGTAAGTGGCCCTCTTTTTCTAATTAATAATAACCAACTTTCTGACAGATATGTTTTTACCATTAAGGTTGTACTGTAATTGATTTTCGGGGCCAGGTACACATGTATTACTTCCTTGCTCTACATACTGCTTCCTTAGGTCAGATCTCAGTGTATTAGAAGATGCTGTGACAGCTATACGAGGACCATGGCCTGGAAGGACTACTCTTGAAACTGGGAATTTAGAAATATTGAGTCTGCCCCTACATGGGATATGTCATATTGAGAATTCTACAAAAGGACACTCAACACGGTACACTCTATTTTGATATCAAAACTAACCAATGGATTAATGGATCATATTGAGAATATCGCTAAAGGACACATAATATGATCATAAACCACTTTGGTTCATTATAAGAAAGAACGCACTTTGACTAAAGACTTGTGAGAACACATAAAGAAGAACTCGATGAAATAAGAATTTTGCCCTGAAGAAGTCCGTAAGGACGAAACGCGTTGGCTACGCAGATTTTAAAGAAGAAAATTGAATAAAGGATTTTTTAAACGGAACCTGCTGATTGGACTTACCTTTGTTGGAATTTACTAAATTGTACTGTATATAACTTCTATGGTGTGCTGGATCAACTTATCTTTGTCGATTGTAATGATTGCGTTGTAAAGGTTGTTTCCCCAGAAGCCCATATCACTTTCACGGCATCTACAAATAAGTAAATTTGCAAGGTTGATAGGGCAGCTTTTCACCATTGTGTCTGCTGACAAACTTCATAAAATATAATGTTCATTCAGTGCAAATGTTGGTTCTCTTCTTGTTTGTCAGTGCAATGTCTATGCAAAATTGCTCAGCCACTTAGAAACAACTGATCACTGGTGCAACGCATGCAATTTTGCTTCAGTCCCCCTGAATCTCTCCTCCTTCTCTCCATCCTACTTCTGGGACCTGAAAGGAGCCTTTTCAGCTTTAAGTGAGGCCTAATGCTGTTTTGTAAAGCTCTGACCCACCTGTGCCTTCCAATCCAGTGTCTGACAATCGCTGTGCGTGGCAAAGCTGTCCTTTCATTTTGCATGTCTTTTTCGTTGTGTGTTGCAATAGCAGAACTTTCCACCCTACCCTCTTTGCGATCCAGGCTTCAGTCTGGAGAAACTCAGATAGCCGGGCGGGTCTTTGTCTCAACAGCAGACCACACCTCTCCTGAAGTAAAATAATAGGGCTGTCATACCAGCGATTGAGCATATCGAAATGGGGTGCACCAAGCATCATCAGAAGCTTTCACAGCATCTTCTAATACACTGAGATCTGACCTAAGGAAGCAGTATGTAGAGCAAGAAAGTAATACATGTGTACCTGGCCCCGATAATCAATCACAGTACAACCTTAATGGTAAAAACATATCTGTCAGAAAGTTGGTTATTATTAATTAGAAAAAGAGGGCCACTTACCTACTTAATAAAACACATCTTAGATTTGCCTTCACACAAGTCTCAGTGAATCGCTTCTCAACCCCTGGTATATATGGCCCAAGCAGCAGGCAGGTATCTAGAGACAGATGTGTTAAGTTCAAGCAGTACCAACAAATTCAGGAAAACAACAAAATAATATTCTCAAACTAATTGAGAGAGAGAGACGGAAACATCCAATAAGCAAAAGCATCAAAACAATTACAACTGGGTAGAGGACAAGAGATATTATTTTTTAGGGCAAAAAACACTGTGGAAAAATAACGCACCAATTTAAAGTCTCAATTCATGGTTAACAAGACATATTTCATATTTTAAACTACACAAAAACTCTTGAAGGAATTGTTTTGCAAAATGTTTCAAACATACTTTGGACAGCTGGTAAAATAGATCCAATCTAGAGAATCAAAAAATAAACAAAACAAAAGAAGAGATAATAGTAAACAGCATACTCCATGCTGGGATTCTAAAATAAAATATTTTTATATATAAATGTAAGCCAGTAAGTAACATCTATAAATCACAATTTCTAGCATTTTTTTTTTGTTATGTTTCTTCAACAGAAAAATCCCAAATATTATGAAGTGGTTGAATACAATTTCCTTGTAGGGACACATAGATAGTGAGGTCGCACAGAATTTCTATAAGTGTTTTATGAAAATAGACCTTGCTTTATTGTGAACAACCATTTAACTTAATTCCAAAGAGACTATGCCTAGTGTACATGCGGTATGTTTATCTAAATTATATAGGTTAATGTGGGGGTAAGGTTGATATTTAAGTCTCCTAGTAAATCAAAACTATGAAATCCACATAAGTAAAGAATAGGACCCTCAGGTCTGCACAAAAAACAAATGTTTTGTGACATAAGTGGTAGGCACAGATCCCAAAAAATGTAAATGGCCAAGGTATGACTCTATTCAAATAGAAAGGCCAGAGCCACATCTTTTAAATAGCAAGTTAACAGGTGTTTCAAATCGCCATGGTGACAGTAGCTGAAGAATCGGCTAACAGCAATGCACAGGAGTCACGCATTGCGTTTTCAGGCAAGTCACAATGGAACAGAGGTCAGTTACACAGAGGGTCATTTTTACTTTTTGGAACTCAGTCTTTCAGTGGGACAAGTTCAGAGGCAAAAGTCAGCCTGGGTCCTTCAATGGTATTGGTTTTTGCACCAAAAGCTCAGAGTAAGACAAAGATGGATTTTGTAGATACCAATAGATTTGCTACCTGGTCCATGTTTTTACCTTTAACTAAAGTCACTTTTTAAGTACTCATAATCCTCCAGTGGGGAAAGGCTGGAGCCTATAGCTACAAGTACACCACAAGGCTGGAGACCCCTAAGGGTGATTTTCTGCGCTTTATAAATGTATGATTGCTTGATTGACACCTTTACCACGTTAATACAACCTGGTTTTCGGACCCACCTTGAATGTGACCTCCCTGTACAAGCATAATCACATTGTTCCAGTTCTCTAGAGTCCTTAAGAGTTTGGAAAAAAAGACCTCCAGGCTATTGCTCCCTGGACAGCAAGGTTGGTGGCTCCAGTAAAGAATGTGTATTGACCCCTGGAGGTGGAATTCGTGGCAACCTTTGGTTCTAAGCCAATTCTAGCTCAGACAGCACAAAGTATATTTTCATAAAGTTTTTTTTAGAATTGATTTATTAGCATTTGTTATGCAAATTGTTCATACAACATGTTCCGTTAGCAGTTTAACTTTGCATATCATAACTTTAACAACGCAAACAGGTGCGTTCAATATAATTTCCCCATGTTTGCCATTTTCAGCCCCGCCAACAATCACATAGCAATTTGGGAAGGAACCATTAGCACATTGGCATCAATATTTTACTGTTTACATATATTTTGCCCTTAATTCACGTTTCTGGGGAACCGTGCTCTGCGTCGTTTTGGTCACATGCGCACCCTCAGTGGGCCTGTGTCTGGACTACCCTGTTTGTCTGTGTCACCGTCTCAGGGGGTGTAGCGTTTTGTTCTGTGTTGGGCGTGTGAGGGTGTTCATTGTGGGTTTCTAGTCTGCTCAAACACCCTGTGAAGGGCCCCCAAATGTCTTTGGGCATGGAAGCCATGGGCATGATTTCCCAGTATGCCGACAGTTGCTCCTGGCAATATGTGACACTCTTAATCCAGGGGTTTATAGAAGATTTATGTTGCCTCCCCCCCCCATTTTCAGCAATCTCGCGCTTGGCTAGTAAGAATAGCATCGCTGATAGTCTCCTTGCACCCAGAGGAATCTCCTTAACATACCCCAGTAGACCCAGTAGCCATGTACAGCTTATGTCCATATCTATGATTTCGCCTGTTGTCGAGAATACTTTGCTCCAAAAGTCGGCTACCCGAGGGCAGTGCCATGCAATATGCAGAAACGTAGCATCAGGCGACAGCATTTCCAGCATCGCCCATTAAGCCGAAGGCCCATCTTCAGGAGCTGCACAGGGGTTCTGTACAATTGGTGCAAAAATGTAATTTACAGTAAGCGCAATCTATAGTTAGGGGAGATTGATTCTAGCTGGCAGCAACAGTATTGCCACTGTGCCTGGATGAGTGGCTTTTCTAACGCGGAGTTAGAAAGCTCTATAACCTGTGGTTTCGCCACTGGATGTCTGCTGCCCAGGTGGCAGCATCCTTGGTCAACAGCCAAAAGTCGATTTGGGAACATGCATTGTAGTGTGTAGTGATGCACATATCTGCACTCATATCTGGGTGTGTCTGCCTCCAGAGATTTACCAATTGGCCATCACCCATAATAGCTTGAACCTGTATTGTGGCTTTTAGGTGTAGGCTTCGGGCTGCGCCCATTCGATCCCTCATGTCGTCTAGTACAAGATTGTAGTCTCCACCCCAGATGATTGTTTGGGTCCCAGTTTTTAATACTTTGGCCCATACTTTACAGTAAAAGTCTGGGTCATCTGTATTGGGGCCGTATATCGCCACTAGTGTGATCCGTTGCCCTCTGGCGTACACATCCCCTATGACAAATCTGCCCTCTGGGTCTATACGAGTGGCCTCAGGGACTCCGCCTATGATTTTGCGAATTAGAATTGCTACACCCCTTGAGTAACTTGAGTAGTGTAATGGTGTGTGGTTGCAGACTACGGCGGACACAGAGACCGCACTATCCTGGGGTGTACCCTTAGTGTGAAGGTCCTTAATTTGTATGGAGAAGGTGTGAGTTAGCCACTTCCAGCACCTGCCGTTGTTTGGTGCCAACTGCTGAGCAGAGAAATACTGAATCCAAGTTGTTGGAGTGGCGCACCACCAAGGTGTAAACAAAGTTGTTTTGACAATGAGTCGCAAAGTTTTATAGTTGGTAATCAAATAGTGTCTTTAATTGGAAAATGTTTGATTTTTTAGGTGATTGTCAGCTCACCTAAAAAATCAAACATTTTCCAATTAAAGAACCTATTTGATTACCAACTATAAAACTTTGTGACTCATTGTCAAAACAACTTTGTTTACACCTTGGTGGTGCGCCACTCCAACAACTTGGATTAACTTGAGTAGTGTGTCTCGTAAATATGTTCCCATCTCCCCAAGCGCAATCTGGCACTCATTGCTACAGTTAGGTGAGTCTCTTGTAAAAAGCATATGTAAATGTTATGCCGAGTCAGATAGGATTGAACTAAACTCACTTTTCTATAATCATTTAGTCCTCGTATATTCCAAGTGAGGAATGTTAAGGCCGTCATATCCAAACATGTGGTGTGATTAGCAGCATGGTGCTGCTGGAGGCAGTGCCTAATCGCTGTAGTGTGGTGGTTCCATTGTGGTCTGACCACTGAGGCTTAACAGGCCTCTCTACGGGTCGTATGTGCCAAGTAGTTAGCGGCTCGACAAGGCTTTTGTTCTGTGTATCTTGATGACCTTCCAACTTAGCAACAACAATAGCCCCCCCACCCACACCAACCCCCAATCAGGTTGTGTTCCCCTTACAACCCACCCATCCATTCAACCATCCAATATAACGTTGCATTACAGCAAACAAATAAGGGAGTACACACATTGGGGATGGGGCTTTGCCTGTGAACTCCCTCACCGTAAGTAGTAAGATAGCCAATGAATTAGGTGACCTATGAACGGCCCTTAGCGTGTGTTTCAAGCGGGGGAGTCATGGTGAGGAACCCACCCAGCTGCCAAGCTCCCAGTCTAAACTTTAAGTGTTCTGTTGACATTTGGCTGACGAGAAAAGAGATAAGCCAGTTAGTCATTGTCACTTAGGGAGCGATCAATTCTCTGTCCAGATAAGGACGAGTAAACCCCTTTCCCTCTGGAGCAATTCTTTGCGAGTTTCATTGCTGATGTTGCATCGTGAAGAGGTGCTGTGTCCCTTTGTGAGGGTAGAAGAAGGCACAGGGGAGGTCTGCCTTCTGCAAGAGGCGTTTAGCTGAGATGAACTCTCTGCAGGCCGCTTGGACAACTGGGGTGAAATCAGAACAAAAAGCTAAGGTGTTGCCTTGATGTCGTATGGTGCCCTGCTCACGGGCCGCTCGCAATATTTTGTCCCAATCTCTGTAATTTAGTATGCGCGCTATGCTTGGCCTTGGGGTGGCTCCAACTGGTGGTTTTCGTCCCAGCGATCGATGAGCCCCTTCTACTACAAACACTGCAGAGAGTTCCATGTCAAAGAGGTCTTTCAATAAGGTTTCAACATATTGCTCCATTGACGCCATAGCTGTTGTCTTTGGCACCCCCACAATGCGCAGGTTGTTGCGCAAAGAGTGGGATTCAAGGTCCTCGTTCTTAGCTCGTATTAGCGCAAGAATTTTTTCCATGTGGAGCATTTGTTCCTTAGTTTGGAATTCATGCGCGTTTTCAGCTTTGTTTTCCAACATGTCGAGACAGGATTCTTGGTTATCCACCTGCGCTTTACTTGGTCCAACCGGGCTGTCAGGGCGTCGAGTTTTCCATCAGTGCCATGCAGGCTGGATTGCAAGTCTCATAGTATGGTGCGGACATCTGCGTCTGGCTGCCCCGCAGTCTCCCCAATTGCACCATTGCCTTCTTGCTGCGCTTCAGAGTCTGTTTGTCGGGTTTGCCGTTTTGCATCAAAGCTGAGCTTGCCCTGCCTGGCCTCTGCTTTCCCCATGTTGTGGCCGTGCAATCATGCTTCTCCTGCACCACAGAGCACCAGCCCTTTCTGCTGTGCCCCCTTGTCCAAGCAGTCCAATAGGGTAGCGCATGCACAGCTGTGTTTTTTCTTTTCCTTTTCCTGCACTGCCAGTCTGTGGTGCCCCAGTTTTGACACAGTCTGCCATGGGTTTAGGCGTCTCTATTGTAATTGTGGGCACCCCCGCGGCCCTGGGCGTGTAGCGGGCCGTCCCAAGGAAGCCTCCGTTTTCTGCTGTGCCCCTTTGGTTGCTGGGGGTTGTTGGTTTAATTCACAATAGAGAGCGAGGAACTAGGGTAGCTAGTTCACTTCCCCTGGGTGTATGTATAATAATCAATAGGAGCTAGCTACACTGATAACGTTCATGTTGTATGTGTCTTTGGGAAACATATTAGTTTTTTAGAAGGCCCTCACACACCAACCTAGTTGTTGGCATGCTTCATCATCAGGCCCCACCCGAGGCACCGAGTGTGCCTCAGGTGTGCTAAAACGCCTGTTTACAGCGGAGCAGGTTCTGTTAAGTCAGTGTGCAGTGATGGTGTTGAGAGTGCGGTTAAAAAACTGTGCTAGAGGTCCCAGTCGATTAATTTATTAGTGGGCCCTAGGCAGAGTTAAAATCAAGGCTTTTGGGCGTGGTAGGAAAGACTTATGGTCTCACACGTCCGGTGTGGTCAACTAGTTTCAGCTAGGCCTTGGGTTAAAAACTGGCTTTCTTCAGGACCTATGTGTGAGGGGGTGAAACAAGGAACTTTACTGTTTTAAGCATCCTATGTGAAGCACTCGCTAAGGTGCTGTAGCTGTAAGAGGAGATTTTCCTCTAAGTTTGTACCTGTAAAGGAAAAGAGACGGGGCAAACAAGTAGACACATAATTTGTAAGAAAAAAGGCTGGTCTAGCACAGGATCTGTGGTTGTGATACATGGTCATGGTGCGATACATGGTGCCTAAGCAGTGAGCCGGAAAACCGACCGTGTTATGCGGTTAGTGTCGGCTGGTGAAGTATAGGCCGAGTAGTATTGCAATGCGGTAAAAGTGCTAGTACCTGAAGGCGGCGAAACAAAATACTAATGTGACCAAGGCAGACAGAATTAAAAAGTTTGAGTTTACTTCCTAATTTCAGGGGACAAACTCCATGAGTCTCTGGCGGGGATCGTCATGCGGTGAGTAAGCAGCCCTCACCGCATGACGAGACCTCTCTTCTTTTACCGCACCCCCTCACACATAGATCCTGAAGAAAGCCAGTTTTTAACCCAAGGCCTGGCTGAAACTAGTTGACCACACCAGACGTGGGAGACCATAAGTCTCTCCAACAATGTCCAAAAGCCTTGTTTTTAACTCTGCCTAGGGCCCACTAATAAATTAATCGACTGGGACCTCTAGGACAGGTTTTTAACCGCACTCTCAACACCATCACTGCACACTCACTTAACACAACCTGCTCCGCTGTAAACAGGCGTCGTAGCACACCTGTGGCATGCTCTGTGCCTCTGGTGGGGCCCGATGATGAAGCATGCCACCAACTAGTTTGGTGGGTGAGGGCCTTCTAAAAAACTAATATGTTTCCCAAAGACACATACAACATGAGCGTTATCAGTGTAGCTAGCTCCTATTGATTATTATACCTCTTTGGTTGCTGCCTGGTTCTTAATGAGTAGCAAGTGCGGGCGCTAGTCCTCCTATTTCCAAGCTAGGCCGGTATGTACCCTGGGTCGGCCGACATGCGGCACATGCAGGCAAAGCCTTACCTCTCTCCCACGGCCCAGGCTGTCCAATATGGCCCCCCCCACATCTGTGTTTTTCTTTGCTGTTTCTCACACTGCCGGTCTGAAGCGCTCCGGTGTTGACACAGTCGGCCGTGGGTTTAGATGTCTCTATTGCAATTGCGAGCACCCCCGCAGCACCGGGTGTGGAGCCGGTCACTCCAAGAGCACCTCTTTCTCCTCGCAGCTTGCCGCAGATAAACTCTTACAGATGGCTCTGTATACGTATGTTTCGGTGGGTAAAAATAATGTGCATCCACCTTCTTCAGGACCTCACGTTAAGAGTAACATTTTTACCCACCGAAACGTACGTCGACCTGACCTAATGGATCCCCAGCTGGCATCATAACCATGGATATTAAATGAAGTGTTCCTTCCATGAGTTGAACTGTTTATGCCTTTGTAGCTGGGTGTAGTATGCGTGTGAGGTATGAATGAGTGAGTGTGGCATGTAAGGCGGTGATGCAAGGTGAGCCAGGTGCGGTGTGAGGTTGATCACAGTACTGGGTTTCTGTGCAAATAATGTTTATATTAATCATTATTATGAAATGTTGAATTACATATAAAAAATATTGAGTATAAAAGACAAAAAAAGAAATGTTTGTATTTAGAAAATGTTTTTATCCTTTGAAAAAAATAAATGTAATAAAAAAAGGTATGTACATGAATCAAACATTGCTGCATTAATGTATTGATATAGCAAAGGGCTGCCCAATGAGCTTGTTTAGCCACTGTCTGAAGAGATACAGGTCAAGTGGAAGTGCTCTGGGAGCTTATTTACATTTTTCTGTTTTTTTTCCCCTTCTCCGAGACCTATACTGTACTTTTAAGGGGGTACCTAGACGTAACAACATATTCCAAGCTAGGGGATGGACATGCGACCTCGGAAAATGATAACGATACTTTATTTGGACTTAAGTCACCTCAGTTAATGCAGCAACGTAAGCAGTCTTAACACAGCTGTGTCCTGTTGTTTTTACATTTTTTTATCTAAGCATTGGAAGGTTGGAAATTGTTTTTGCCAAGTCTGTCGTGAATAATTGTGCCGCGGAGTCTGCATCAGACATCCAGTTAAAGGAAGCACTTATTTCGTCGCTCAGTTATTTCCGCGACAGCGTCCAGGCACAGAATCCCTCAGAGGATGCGTGGAGGTTAACAAAAGGTCAAGTCTGCAGAGTATATTGGATGACTCGAGTGGGAACATTTCGTTTCTGTTCTGCTTAATAAGTATTTATTGAATGGAGCTTTCATGAAACAACACCTTTCCTAATATTTTTAGAAGCATTAGAAAAGGTAATGAATATCAAAAGGGCAAAAACAAACCGCCAGCCAAGCTCATTTGTCAATCAGAGGTACCAGCAGATGAGAACATTCGATGTTTAGGGGTGTGTTTACAGGATGAAGTCGGAAAGTGACCAAAAGTAAGACCCTTTTGTACCTCAACATAATTGCGAAATAAAATAGCATTGTAAACATATATTGTTGACGTTATTGAAGGGTACCTGTAAGGATTAGTGTGACAGTGAGGGTTAGGCACAGGGTAATAAACTGAGAGCCACTGTTGGAATCAGGGTCCTGTGTTAGGGTTAGGGTTAGGGTAGGGATTGGGTGTGGAGGTGTTGGACACCGTGGCAAAGTTGGTATCTGTCACCATTGTTTCGTCATGTTTGCCAATACAATAGCGCATGGGTCTTTGGTAACCACGGGTCCTCCAGGAGTTCCTCCTTATAGTATTTCTTCATTATGTCATTCTTCACGTTCACATAGATCCCGTGAGGGCACGTGACCCTGGAGTGGCAGGCTAGGCATTGGGGTAGGCAACAGCGAATGAGAGAGTTTGCTGCGAGATAGCACACACATTCATTTTTACCTTTCAAGGGATATGTGGGAAGGAGTACAGGCAGTAGAAAAATAGACCACGTGACCCAGTAAAGAGAGGTCAAACCGTGAGATATCTAGCAGCAGAATGGGAGCTGTGACAGCGTGAATTGATACACCAGGGAGGTGCGCAGCTCCAAATAAGAATTTCAGTCATCCCCGCGGATCGATTCTTATCAGTGTGTTCTCATGCTAAAGATTTATTCATTTCTCGCCTCTCCCTGGAGCATGAAAGGGTTGAGTCTGCCTGTGACGCCCTGTTGGCCGAAAGGAATCATTTTCTACGGCTTGACAAGCTGCGTTCTGATTGCCAGGTGCCCACCCAAGGAATTGTAATGCGCGTGTTTTTGTGTCGGCGCAGTAAAACCACAGGTTCTTGTTCCCCAAAATTCCGCTTTTTCGGACTAGCGTGTCGTTCTTCCTGTGTCTAGTTTTAGTGCTTCGTTTTTTGTGTGTTTTTAGATTTAAAAATGAAGGTTATATGTGGCGGCTGGTGACATTTGAAATTAGTAGGGCGTAATGCTTTGCTTGAATTCGAGCGCGTGAAGCACTCGATCCGGATTTGCTCTCAAAGGTTTGAAGGAGATTCTCCCCCGATAACTTTTTGAAATAGCTAGGTCAAATAATGCACGATTTCATATAAATGTGCTAAAAAACCACAGCTTTGACAGAGCAGCCATTAACTATTCAAGTCCCTTCGTGTATCAAACCAATGAAACATTGTGCTCCCAAAGAGTGGACCCCATTTTTTACAAAACATACTATGTTAAAATTGCCTCAACTGTGCCTGACACGGTATTTAGTCACGGGTACCCCCATATGGCTGTATGGCAGTGTCAGAATTCTGCCATTTATATTGCATGTGTACAGTGTGTACACCTTTTATCAAAATTATCTCTAGGATGTCAGGGCCATCATTTGGTCATGGGAACCTCCCTTCCAGATGTAATGGTTAACTTTTCTTATGCCAAGTGCCCCAGACAGTATTTGTTTTTCCACAGGTGGCCAAATAACAAAAATTGGCTGCAGTGGGGGCAGCTGCGTCATTTTACCATTTTCTACAGAGTATTACCTCTAGCACTGCAGTACCAAGCATTACCTGTAGTACGCCAGTAACAAGCATTCTCAATCATTCTCACTCACTTTAACTCTTCTCTGCTATTCACCCTCACTTACTAGCATTCACTGACTCTACTCACGTTCACACTTGTTTGCACTTACTCTCACTCACTCATTCATTCACATTCACTTGCTCTCATTCACACTTACAGTCACTTTTAATCTTTCACCTTGACATTCACTTGAACTCACTCTCACGAATTCACTCAGAGGCTCACTTATTCTCACTCACTGTGATTGTATTTCACTTACGTAGCCTTATTCAGTTAAAAAATGTGATACACTACTGATCTAAGATGCTCTGGAAGAGTGACAGACACCCCCTCCGCTGTGTCCCATATGTATGACTGGCAACGGAATTGTCTATCATTTAATTTGGTCCTGCACGATACTGTACATCTATCACACGGACCCTAGCTAACATCACACAGTTAAACATGAATGTGCACCCTCAACTAGTACTGCTGGGCTTATTGGAAGAGGAACGGTTCCCTAGATATATGAAAATATGGATTGGTTTGGGGTCTTTTATTGCACAAAGAGATATTGCGAAACATTGGCTGTCTGTCTCCTACTGCTCCTACATTACGAGAATGAAAACAATGGGCAGATAAGCCATATTGGAGTAGCTTGTATATGAGTTAAGACGCTGCTCGCATGTTCATTGAAAAATTTGGTAACCGTAGTTCGAGTTTTCTTGCGTTGACATTTGATTGTGCATTGTTGTTTTCGGCTACATGGTCATAATGGTATATAGATATTACTCCTTTATGTTATGAACCAATTTCATTCGACATGGCGATGTATTGTGCCATTTTTAGATTATCTTACATTTGTTATGCTAAAACTCAATAAAAGAATTGTTAAAAAAACGATTACTTCATTAACTAAAATATTTGTTTCTCGCTGCCTGACGTGCCAGCCCCTCCGTATCCTTTATAGTTTGTAACTTATCCTGCGTCGTTTAGTCAAAGCAACTAGCAACAATGTTTATTTCAGCTTGTGCGAAAATGTTGCCCTGAGTCGAGTGTTTCCGAATTCTGCAAATTTGTACTTACTATTTGAATAATTTTTTACTATACCAAGGAAAGAATGGGGTCCCGAGCCTTCTTGAAGTCTTTTCAAATATTTCCCATTTTTAGTTTTTAGATTTGTTTAATTCAAACTTGAAGCATCACATCCATGTCGTGGAGAACTCATGTCACTTGTCATCTTGGATCAGCACATCATTCCTACGAGGGCGGTCAAGAACTTGGGCATGGCCTTTGATTGACAAGTCTCCTTAGCAACTCATCAGTTCGACAATATGTAGCTGCTTCCAACATCTAATTCGTAAAAGTAAATAAATCAAATTCTGCCAATACGGTCCACCTCGAAGAGGGCCTTGTAGGCGAGAGCAGCAGTGACTGACCACCTGGACCACTGCAGTGGTCTTGATGCTGGATTACTAGCTACATCACCTGCAACAGTTACAGAGTGCGACAGTCCGTCTAGTACCATATCTCAACAAGCAAAATGGCATTACATTGATTGCTGATCAAAGAAAGGATCTCTCTGATTAGGTTGCCTGCTCTATAAGTGCATTTGTGAGTTTTTCCATCCTACCTAATCAGTATTATTCACCACTACGCCTGTGCCAGATATTTAGCAAGTACCCATCTCCATCTGTTGGTTTAGCCTTGCTTTAAGTCGCTACCAAGAAGGGGTGGATCTTTTTCTGTCCAAGGTTCCAATATACTGGAATGCACTGCTTTCAGGAAAAACATTGAAGTCTTTTTTTCATTAAGAGCCTACCTATATTAGACCCATGGCAAGAGATTCCACGGGGTAGTGTGTGCTGCACAAATGTAGTCAGTCAATTTGTCAGTTCTTAACATATTTGTTCTCTTTGCTTCTTCGTTGTAGACTTTTGCAGCTACTTCTTAGGTTTCCTCATTCGATGCCAATCTTTTGAAGTAAGAACCAGGTCTGCTGTTTCCTATGCCAAGTCGTTCTGGCACCTGCATACCTGTCTCAGGCGTTTTCAGAGCTTCCAAAGAAAAGTGTATTTTAAGACGGAATGTATGATGTAAATATTGAGTAATCATCTAGGACAAGCTTCACCAGCGGGCATCTCATGAGCTACTGTTAGCCAGCAGCTGCTCCTCCGCTCTGCAAGCAGAGCAAAAAGAAAAACTAAAATTATAATAACTAAAGTTATTATCATGTTAGTTTTTCTTCCTGCTTGCTTGGCTTTGGGTTGGGCTGGCCAGTGCAGGAGGAGAGTGTAAAGCACACTCTAAAGTGAGCATGACGGTTTGACCCGCCCAAGAGGCACTCAGGCCAATCACAATGCTGCTTAAGGTAGCGTTGTGATTTGACCGGGAATTCTGGCAGTTTGGGAGCTTCCTGGTGCGGCGTGGAGAATATTTATTTTTATTTCCCCCCTCCGCTCCACTCCCACCCTGCGCCCCTACACCCACGCTTTGAAGCGGCAGCTACTGCTGGTAGCTCTCCAGTTACAAGTAAGTAGCTCTCCTGTGTGTAACCTAGCCTGCGAAATTAGTAGCTTTTCCTTTTTTAAATTAATATATGTATACCAAACTTGAGAGTGTATATTAGAGACAAAAATCTGTTTATTTTCAGAACTCATTAGCTGATATTTAGATATAAACAGCTGAATTTCCAAAATATATTTAAAGCTGACATTTGAGCGGCAAATCGTGTGCCATTGATGATCGTTGTAGTAATCTTGCATGTGGTGTCCACTAAGGCAATTTTGTCTGGCGTGGTCACTATTACAACACTAATATTATTAGTAGCTCTCAATGAGTTTCTTTTTCTTAATTTCAGAAAAGTTTTATTGGGATTTTATACATACAGGAAGATACAGTTAAGAAAGTACAAATAAACAGACTACAGGATGGATCGTACTGACATGCTGTTTGAATACAACAGTATATCCCATAACCAATGAGTTTTTTTTTATAGTAGCAGGGTGTAGGACTTGGCCTTTTTGGCTAAAGTTCCCTAAACTTTTCACTTTCCCCCTAGACCTTTTTCTGACATAGAGTAGGCAATTTAGATGCTTTGGGTACTTTACCACTGCTAAGCAGTATCAAAGTACAAGAGTTCCCTGTGTAAAGTGTAGTGGTAATTGGTTGGCCATGATTGGTATGCTACCTTAATAGTAAAATCCCTAGTGATGCACACTCTGTGGCTAGTAATGCAAGGGCACGCAGAGAAAGGAACTCAGGCCTTCAGTTAAGGGCCTGCGCGCAGTGTGCTAAGTTAGCATGTTGTCCTGACAAGTGCAACCACTTGTCAGGCCTGAATTTCCCTTTTGCATACACAAGGGAACCCCTGTGGTAGGTCCTAGGTAATCCCAGGCAGAACATATACTATGGTGTGTGCTATGTTCTGACAGTGAAAAACTCTCCGTTTCGTGTTTCACTGCTGAAAGGCCATTCTGCCCATAGGACAGAATGGGGGAGGCTGGGTGTTGTGTTTGTTAGCCTAGTTTCCTGTCAGTTCATAATGGAGAAGTGACGCTTGGTATGTGTGAACTCACAGTGTTATAACACATCTTTCTGTGAAGGTGGTTTTGTCACTGTGTGTTCATAATCCACTCTTTTGGAAAGTGGCTGAGTTTTGTGCTCTAAGCATTTCTGTGTGTCTCTGAAATGTGGATTGTCTGTCTGGAACTGAAAGGTGAGAGGGGCTGGGAGAGGTTTTGACCCAGGGAGGGGTTGAGATGGCACCAGGCTGCCTTGCACCTGGAGAGTAGGGGGAGGAGAAGCTTGGGATGTGAAAAGGCCTGGGCTGGTGCTATAAACCAATTGACCAATCTCCTGCTGAGTGATTACGGATCCAGACCCCCAGTATCAAAGGGAAAGAGGTGACACTGGGAGGGAGACAACCAGAACTGATTTAGGCAGGGGGCAGGGACCCCTGAGCACATACAAACTTCAAAGACAGTAAGGGGTATAACTAGGTGAGCTGAAACCCTGAAAGTGGGAATTAAACAGATATGGATTGAGACTGTAAAGGCTAAGACCCATTCTGTGGTCAAGAGGAACCTCTGCTAAAGAAGGAGCAACTGAAGAGACTGCGGTGGATAGACCAATCCTTTTTTTTAAAAGTTCAAGTAAAGGTTTATTTAGAAATTAAGGTAATTGCAAAAAACAATACTTCATACAGGCAATCATTTACCAATACATAGTAAACAGAAAAGGATATTTAAGAATACTATTGATATACAAAAATCTTCAAGGTAGTAATAATATAACTTAAGGAATGATATGAATACATTCAAAGGTTCATAGATATTGTAAATAGAAGTACATGTCAAAAAATATACAATTGAAAGGGTGTAATAGGAGGTGATAAATTGAGCACAATTATGTGAAAGACCAATCCTTACTTCGTGATCTGAGGCTGGTCTGCAGTTTGCTGTTCTAACTAAGGGAGAGGCTGTTGGGACTGTGCTTGGAGGCGCTAGGTCCCCCTGCTGTGCTGTGTCTTGTAACCCCCAAGGGCCTGAGGTGAGTTGGCTACCTGTTTGGAAATAGAGGAACATAAAAGCTTCTGGAGAAGCCCGAGCCACACGGTGTGCGCGTGCTTTTGCAGCTTGAGACCATCAGAAGTTGTGCCGTATGATCGTGGGCACGCAGGAGTAAACTAAGTCTCGGACGCACGGTGTACGTGTTGAAGTGCAGGCAAAGGCATTGGTGAGGAACGCCTGGTCGTGGTGTGCACAGGGAGACGAGGTGAGGCTCGGACGCGCAGTGTGCATGTTGTGGTGCAGCCCCAGTGTTAGTGAAGAGTGCCTGGACCTCGTGTGCACCAAAGGAAGAAGCGAGACTCGGACGTGCTGGGTGCGTGTCGTGGTGCAGCCCGGGTGTTGGTGAAGAGCACCTGGGCCTTGTGTGCACCAGAGGGAGAAGTGACTCTTGGACGTGCTGGGTGCATGTCGTGGTGCAGCTGGGGTGTTGGTGAAGAGCGCCTGAGCCTCATAGGCACCAAAAGAAGGAGTGAGCCTCGGACGCGCGGAGTGTGTATCGTGGTGCAACTAGGGCATTGGTGAGGAGCACCTGGACATCGTGTGCACCAGGAGGAGCGGTGAGCCTCATAGGCACCAAAAGAAGGAGTGAGCCTCGGACGCGCAGAGTGTGTATCGTGGTGCAACTAGGGCATTGGTGAGGAGCACCTGGACATAGTGTGCACCAGGAGGAGCGGTGAGACTCGGACGCGCAGGGTGCATGTCGAGGTGCAAGCGGGGCGTTGGTGAAGAGCGCCGGATCGTCGTGAGCACCAGAGAAGAGGCGAGTCACAGACGCGTGGTGTGCGTGTCGAAGTGCAACCTGAGGCGCTCGTGAGGAGTGCCTGAGTCAGGGGGTGTACCGATTTGGAAGTCAAAGTCTCCGCAGTGCTGAGGGTGGTTCTCGGTGTAGACTGAGACCGCCGGAAAAAGGGCCAAGTCATTGGGCCCTCAAAGTCACCCGCAGCGGCCCGGACTGGCAGCCATGAAAGAGCTGAGCCGCCGGCCTGAGTCTGCTGCAACCCGTGACAGGGTTCTGGATCAAGGGCTAAGTCACTGATGTCGGGGAGGCGAGTGGGGTCACACCCCCCAGGTAACATGGATCAACACCTGGGGTGGGGTGCGGGCACAGAGGGACACTCTCTCGGCCTCCCGGTTCAGTCAGCTGCGCGAGCCATTGCTTCGGCTCAGATCTGGCCCGTGCTGACCCACGGAGGGGCAGTGCTGGGGCCGGAGTGGGAAGCAGTACTTTTGTATCATCATTTGATCCATAACGGGGGCACTGGTAACGGAGCACGTAAACTGTCGTCTTACACTTTGCATTATTGCTGCTAACGAACAATCGAACTGTCGTATGATGCCTGAGCTCATTTGTGCCTGACGAACTACATGCTTGGTGCGCTACGCACTGCGTTATTATTCCCTTGCAGATTACCGGATTGTAACGTGGAGCATTGCATTATTCCTTCAGAGCACAGTGCCTGATTATAACGTGGCGCAGTGTATTATTTCTACATTGCAATGTACAGGATTGTAGCGTGACGCATTGCTTTGTTTCTTCTTGATACAGGGCATCCTGGTGGGGATATGCATTGCATTATTCCTTCAATTGCAAAGTACATGACTGTGGCGCTACATATGGCATTATTTCTCTGTTGCACAGTATAAGAGAATATCGTTACGCATTGCAGTAATTGCTTCCTTTTGCAACGTGTGTGATTCTAGCAATACGACTGGCCTAACCTTTTGGAAACCGTTAGAAGTTAGCCTAACTGTTGATCAGAAGTTAGCTTAACTGTTGGTTAGAAGTTAGCTTAACTGTTGGTTAGAAGCGGTGGTTGGGATAAGAACCTACCAACCCACCAGAAAGAATACTACCCATTCTTGTATGTTGATTTTGTATTGTGTGGTCGTATTGTATAATTGCTTATATAAAGATTATACTCATTTTATTTAAACTCGTCTGGAGTCTATTTGTGATGACATCATGGGGTTACTTTGAGCGTGGTTGCACATACTGAACACTCGTGCCTTGGAGATAAGCCTGGCTGCTCGTGCCAAGCTACTAAGGGGGTAAGCAGGGCTATCTCAGATGGTGTCATTGCTTAGCCTAACATTGAAGCAAGGGGTCGGGGACGCCCGCCTCCAGCATTTGGTGGTGGCGGTAAGCGATAAGAACCCCCCCCTTCCAACACAGTAGAGGGGAGGTGTAAGTGTAACAATATATTAATAAGAGTGAGGTTCAGTTGTCTAATGTTTGTATGCTGAGAGGGTGAAGTTGTTTACTGGAGGAGGTGTGTAAGGTACCTTGTCTTTGTATAAGTGGGTGTAGAGTGAGGGAGAAAGACAGGTAAGAAAAGAAAGAGTGGAGAGGAGAAGGACAGGAAAAGCACAGTAAGAGTTGTAGTCGAGGGAGTGTGTGGAGAGGAGCAGGAGGGTAGGGGAGCAGGAGAGGGATGCAGAGGTGAGGTTAGGTTAAAAGAGTGAGGGAAGTGGATGGGAATGATCATTAGTGCTGCTGTAGGGACAAGTTAAATATATAACTATCTAATCTGAGCCTCAGAGTCATCCTCTCTGAATGGAAAGACTCATCCAAACTCTCCTCCCATACCTGGTGGGAACCGGTTCAATTTAACAGAGGTACAATCAATTCACCAAACACATATCTTAAGACTACAACATTAAAAAGTGAAAACATCTGGATCAAATTAGATAGCTCTTGGTCTGTTTCACTGAAAATAAGTAGCTGTTATTATAGAAAAGGTTGAAGACCCCTGATCTAGGAGATTAAATCAGAGCATTTGGGAAGGGAGCATTGTTTTCAGGTAAATATATCTGTACCTTTAGAAAGTAAAGTAAATATTCCATCAAACACGAATTGGTCTAGACAAAGAAATAAATATATCTTAATTTAGAGTGCAGGGAAAAAAAACATTTCTGGAATGCGAAACTACAAAAGGACAGCATGCCTTTCTGGTAGCATCCTTTCTCACTTAATAGAGGAAGACAATGGTAAAATAGATTACTTGTTTTTGTGTCTGGAATGTGGTCCAGACAGAGTCTAATATTTTACACCAGTACCATAGAACATTTTGACATTTGCATGCAAATATTATTCAGGACATTAAAATGTAAAAGTTGTGCTCCGGAGTATGACTTGAGTAATCGCATTCTTCATTGAATGGGAAAAGGAAAGCTTCACACAGTTCCTGCACCAAAAGAGGGGTGGTAGGAACCGCAAGATGGACATCATAGAGCAACAACTACATGTCATTTGATGACAAACATTGGCCAATATGGACAATAAACTAAGATACTTAGGAGTTAATTAGGATGTTGGGCGGATCGCCACCGTAGGCCCGGCGGTGGCGAGCCGCCCGCCATCGCATCCCGATTTATCCCAGCCACATTATAATGGTGGGGGGTATTGCACTTTTCCACCAGTCGGTAATCGTTCCAATTGCCGGCCGGGCGGAATTGGGCCACAATATGGTGGTGGTGCCTAACAGGCACCGCCATCCATATTAGGATGTGTGGAAATCCAGCCCTTTCCATGGCTGCGATGCCGCCATGGAAAGGCTGGCGGGGAATCACTTTGGGGGCCCGTTGCGGGCCCCCGGGGGGGTGGTGGGGGTTGCACTTGGGGGGTACCTATGGTACCCCAACTATATTGCCATGCACAAGGTGGCAGGCACCACACGGTGCCTGCCACGTTGTGCATGGCAATGGACAATATGTAATTTCACCATTACGGGGGCTGCACTGTTAAAAATGCGGAATGCGACCACCAGGGTGGCGGTTGCATCCTAATTAGCAGTGTGGGACCGCCATATGTCTGGCGGCCGGTCCCAGCACCGCGAGGCCATCCTAATCACCCCCTTAGTGTCCTTGTTTTTAAAAAAAAAAACAGAGCTGGATGCAGGTAGGATAAGCAGTTCATTCTACATATGAATTGCAGTTGTAAAAAAATGCCTCTTTCTACATGGTCATCCCATTCTTTGTCCATTTTGTGTTGCTGTGTTTTAGACTTTGCATACTGTGGCAATCCTGTCCAGTGCCCAGGGTATGTGCATTGACCCCTAAAACATGTAACAATTGGCTAATCCCTGTCAGCATTTTTAGCTGACCTGTAAGGCCATAGTATATGGTGTAGAATTTACACCAATGAAATGGAAAGTTAAATGTCACCTGTGGACTGCAACACTGATTATGCCATCCACTAGGGTGAAAAAGGAAAACATGGCTTCAAGCATTACATTGTAGCTTGACTGCTGCAGTTTAAATCTGCAGTTCGATCTGTCAAAATATCTCTTTTGGCAGAGGAAAACCCCACCTTCTAACTGTTTGTCACTGCTATCTAAGGTTTGTGACCCACCCGGTAGGATGCAGATATTTAAAAGAGGGACATGTATAAATGTGTAATGTTACCATGTCTCTGCACTGACAATCCCCCAAAAGCAATTTTCACTGTAGAAGGCCCTGGCTGAAATATGAGAAAGCTAAAGTACAGATTAAAATATTCTGCTATATCAAGTTTGAGACCAGCTAGAAAAATGTATTTTAAATACATATTTACCAAAATTAGCTTTACAAAGTTACCTTTTCCCTGCCTGAATCCCGTAGGTTCTGATTTGCAATAGCTCTCTGGCAGCTACCTAACCAGTGCATGACCTTAATGAGGTCTCAAGACTTCTTACAGTGCAGACACCATGACTTGGGAATGGGAAGGTGCTTTTCTTCTCCTTGCAGGAAGACTACTTAGAGTGGACCCAGAGATGTCATTAACTTGTAAAGGGGCCTGACCTTCAGGGGCGGCTCCTCCGCTAACCCGGAGGAGCTTCGCCCCACTGCTTTCTAGCAGTGCGAGAAGCAAAAACATAAAATGGCAAGTTATTACCATTTTATTTTTGCATTGCGGGTGGGCGGGTGGGCGGGCCTGCTCTGCTCTCCGAGCATGGCAGGGGAGAAGTGGTGTGCCCACTACTGAGTGCGAAAAGACTGTTTGGTCCGACCTCCCAAACCAGTCATGCGCACTTTTCCCTTCTCCATGCAGGCTGCAATGCAGCCTGCCAGCCCCCCCACCCACGAGCCAAGCAACTCAACAGCTTCTGACCTTTCACAAGTAACTATAAGGTGAGAACTGGAGAGAGCAGCTATTTGTTCCACCAGCCAGGCTGGTAACAAATCCAGTGGGAGGGTTGCTAATCCAAGAACAGGAGCCAGTTTTGAGTAATAATGCGGAGGGGACTGCTCCTTACCCTGTCACACCTTTGCGTGGGCACAAAGGCTCTGTACATAGGACTAAGGGTTCTCCATTTTGGATTTTAGGAGTAAGGTGTAGTGTGGGATTGTTTACAGTATGGCAAACAGGAACTCCTGCAAAAGTGGGTAGGGTTGCCCCTGGGAACGTTTACCACAAGGGTTAGGAAGGAGCGAGGAGTTCCCCCCCCCCCCCCCACCTACTAGCTGGCGACAACCATAAATATGGCAACCCAAGGCAACTTCCTCAGAAGTCTCTCTGGCCCTAGAGGAGAACATACTTGCTGTTTGAGGCCTGTGAGGAGAGCGGAGGGCTGGACCTGCTCACACTTATACCCAGGATGAAGCAGTGGACTTTAGCCACACAGGACGTCAGTCAAGTAACCTGTAGAGGGACATGACAAGCTGCTATAGGCCTTTCCCTGAAATGACCAGCTGAGAAATAGCAACTGGGTCTGGACTGGCCCCTGCTGGTGGCATCTGCTGGAGTGAGTCTTGAACCAAAGAGCTATGCTTGAGGTCTGGAGACCCTTGGCTGTGATTAACTGGACTTTTCCTAACAACTCTGAAAAGTTGGGACTTAAATTATTTTTGGAGTTTTACACATTTGAAGATCCAGGACCAACCACCCAAGCCAATCTGTCTAAAGCGTGACATCACTGGGCTGAAGAAGCAGGTTTCCCTCACTTCGATCTTTTCTAGAGAAGCATATTTGTTTCAGGGGGCTGGGATGGAAGGTATCCGCCCTGGCGGAACTCATCATCAGATACAGCCTGGAACTTTGTCCCAATGGAAGATTCTGAGCTCCGAAAACGACTAAGTGTGAACTTAGAAATCTTGTCCGATCAATCCATTAACTTAGCAAACACAAGGAGATGATGGACAGAGCGCTGAAACGTTTCAGACACTCACCCCCAGTCACAGATCTGGGTTGAATCCATCATCATTCTTTAGCTCACTTTGCCACCTCCGTTCAGACCCAGCTATATGCAAATCAGTCTTGACTCTGTGCCTCATGGGAACAGTACAGCCCAAACTGCCAAGCCAGGTCTTCCCTGAACCGGAAACAAGCATCCTGGGACCGGTTTCTGGGTAACACCCTTCATCAGCCAGGCTAGCTTGAATCCAGTCACAAAATGAGGAAGGGACCCACATCTGCACATACCCTGCCAACTTAGGGCGAACAAAGCAAACACAAGGAGATGATGGATGAAGCGCTGAAACTTTTCAGACACTCACCCCCAGTCACAGACCTGGGTTGAATCCATCATCATTCTTTAGCTCACTTTGCCACCTCAGTTCAGACCCAGTTATATGCAAATCAGTCTTGACCCTGTGCCTCATGGGAACAGTCAAGCCCGAACTGCCAAGCCTGGTCTTCCCTGAACCGGAAACAAGCATCCTGGGACCGGTTTCTGGGTAACACCCTTCATCAGCCAAGCTATCTTGAATCCAGTGGCAAAGTGAGCAAGGGATCCACGTTTGGGCATACCCTGCCAACTTAGGGCGAACAAAGCAAACACAAGGAGATGATGGACGGAGCGCTGAAACTTTTCAGACACTCCCCCCTCAGATCTGTGATCTGTGACTTAAAGGCTGAGGTATGCGCTTGCAGGAAATTCCTTTCCGTAGCTGACAAGATCAAAAGTGGCATTTGAACTGAGCAAGGTGTGGAAATGTGCCTTTTTAGGGGCACACCGGTGCAGGGGTCACCCTTATCTGTCCACGGGTCCTTAGACCAACAAAATAGAGATTGTCATGAAGCTGAAATTCAAAATACCAAGTTTATTCACTCATGAGTGAGACCACGTCCATACAACACCCTAGAGTGTTCCAGGAGGTAGTGGCTTGAATAAACAGACCATGGTGCTTTTATACGGAGTTTTCTGCACTGGTAAGCATGTAGTTACAAATAGAAGGTACAGGCCTACACAGGAATAACTACCGACAAACATGGGCAAATGGGAAATCACTTAGTCAGCAAAGTGGGAGGGGGAGCAGGAGTGCTTATGGCAGCACTAAGAGATTGACAGTTGAGTCTGAGACCAGGTGTTCTGGCAGCTACAAACTCTTTAGCATGCATATTGCTTTTAGCTGAGTCAGGAAGTTAACTAAAATAGACAGCACAGGCAGGGAAAAAGACAAGCAGCAGAGGATGGGAGAATTACATAGCTGACAAAATGGATGCCACAAACAAGATGGTTTCAGCTTATGCTAACAGGGATTATTTGCGATTTCCACAAAAGGAATTATCATAAAAAATCTCCTTTTGTTCTTCAAAATTTACACCAGTGCTTCATAACAGATTGCTGCCATTTTACGTGTTGTAAATAACAGACGATTAATGTTACTATTGAACCAGTACTTAATGTATAGACCTAGCAAGGATGGAAGGCTGAGTCAGCCATGGGTAAGATTTGAGTCTGTAACCCTCAGATCACTGCATATCTCAGCAGCCGCCATTTAAGGCCTCCCTGCCAGCTATTGAAGGAACTTTTATTTCCACAGAGACAGTATAACTTTTCAAGGTGAAAAACAAACACTTAGACCTGTCAGCGGTAAAGTGTTCGCATTTCATGAAGAGGATTTGCTCATCAGGTACGGTTTTTGCTAACATTCTCGCTCTTGTCGTCCTGAATTTCTTATGAATTCAAAGAGCCACAAGTATGAGAATGCAAAGAGAATGTGCTGGTTTTAAAAGCCAAAACCATCTGAAAGTTTCTTAACATGAGTTCATGTGGCTTCGTGGCAGCTATGCTATTAGGAGACAAGTAAAATATTAGGAAGAGAAGAACCCTTTACACCGAGCTACTTAAGACAAGTCGGCCAGAGTGTATTTCCTTCAGAGGGTCTTGCTGCACAACCTTTAGAGGTGCTGTCCACCCATCATTGTATGTAAAGTTCCTGGCCCTCACCCTTCACTCGTACCTGCTACTTGTACTGACTTACGGCAGACTCACTCTGCCCCATACCCCTGCGGCTTGGGCTGGTTGAGAACAGATCTATAACTGCGTAACTTTGGCAGCAGGGAACTTCTTAGACGCGTACCCTTTCAGTTGTACTCCCAATGCTTCCGTAAGTATTTACACCCAGGGCCACCGTAGAATCTTTGGTTGGAAACCTGATACTGTTATGACAAATATGACGCACCCATAGCCTCAGATTCTGTATCTAGCTGAACAAGTGCTGTAACTCTGAATCCTACAAGGGACCCCCTCAGTGCTTAATTTGTATTAAAAAAAATTGTGCCAGGGCTCTCAGGAGTCCACTGCAGCATGCACCACACATTGACCCTGCCATGCTGCCAATAATAGTAACAACACAGCTACTAACCATCACACTCCTAAAAGTGTGACAATTCGGACTATTTCAGGCCCCCAAAGCTATAAGAATAGCTTTGGTGGCAGGTAATAATCATTTTTATTGTATTTTGAATTAATAATGAACTGCTGTCATCTCCAAATTAACCAGACAGCACCACCTTTTGGCAGACCGTCACAAGCGCCGCTATTGACAATTATGTGCCGATGCTGAGCACAGAAACCACTGGCTCAAATTAAGCACTGGACCCCTGTTCAGCCAAATGTCAATGAGTATCTTTGAGGTATGAGAGACTCAGGGGCCCTATCTCTGAGGTATGAGAGGCTCATGGGCCACTGATCAAATTCTTTTGGGGCCCATCATTTTGCGTTATGCCACTAAGCTATACTGTACCACAAGTACACACATCTGTCAATTCAAGTCATGAAGCATGTGGAATAGGGATTTTAAACAGTCTTGAGAGCCAGGAGTCTACCACCTAACAAAAAGTGCTTTTCACAGTGGGCTCATCATAGTGCAAAATTCTCGGACATCTAAGTTGCAGTTTAGCACCCAACCACTCCCACAACTGGTAGGAAGTGGCATTATGTATGGTCATTAAATACACTACAAGCTTTATAAAGTCTTGTCCAGCTAGGTTACTTTTCTTAGTGTAACTCTTGTGACTTCGGTGAAAGAGACAGTTCCTTCCGTAGGTGAAAGCAAGTGATCAAGAAAGACTTGACATCTCTACCCACCCTTAAAGCTATAGCACATGCTCACTGTATGTGCCCGATTGAATTGGAGTACAGAAGAGCACTAAGGCTGCTTTCATGAGAACTCACAACACCGCTGAGCTGCTCTACTGATTTGCATGATAAATGTAGGACTGTGCATCGGGTATATACTGATAAGGCGTTGGTGTAACCTGAGTTGCGGGGCACTTGGTTAGGCTGAGATCATCGGGTGCTGCTTTACTTCATGCTATGCAAATTACATGATCTAACTAGCAGAGTTGGTGCAAAAGTAAAAGTGATTTCTTTAACAATAGTCACACCGCTTCCTTTGGTCTGTGCTCAGATGATTTGTTTATACACTGTTCATTTAACAAAAAGAATCTAGAGTCTTGCCCCAGGATGGTTAGTGTCACAGTGGTGGAGAAGTGGCCCGGCAATAGGACCTGGACGACTGAACACAACTTCCAGGCAGCTGGAGGGAGGAGCAGGAAACTCACACACACAGACACCGGCAAGGCACATCTGCTGCAGAGTCCTTGAACAAAGAATAATGAAGCGGTTACACAACAACCTGCCTCCACATAGTTTTTCACCTCCGGGGACCCACCACTTGGAACACAACTATTGACAACAAAAGGTGGCAATCAAGCGTGATCTCATTTCAGGCCCCAGTGACCCTGACGAACATTTCAACAGAAAAAAAGGGGAAGCTGTCTTCAAGCAGCAGAGCGCCACCTCCAAATACAACAATCAAGGGCTCGAGTGCCCACCAGAAGCCCCAGAGGCTGCACATAGCGAGCACAGCCACATACAAAGATATAGGGTTCCCGCAGAAGGCCTGGAGCATGCAAAAGCCAGGTCCCGCAAGATCTTGAGCGATTTTGGCGCCCATCATAAAGCCAGGCCAGCTCCCCATGCAAGTCTATGGGAGCAGCCATCTTGAAATTAGGCGAAGCTGAGTAGTCCATGGAGATGCATGCAAGTGGTTATTTTTAAGTCAGGCAAGCTTGACTGACCTTAGAATCCAATGGGAACGGACATTTTGAAGTCAGACAACACACAATAAAGGCCACAACAAGCTCGTAATAAACTTCACTGGCTGGAAGGAAGTGACTAGGACCCAACTACAGCGACGCGACTTTCACTATGGCTGAAAAAGGCATCCCCACCACCATTTTTCGATGCCCTCTACCCTTTGACCTCTCAGACTCCCAAACCAAAGGTGCCAAATGGATTTGACGCTTCAAGCACTACTTGTGAGGAACATGCAAAAGTCGCTTAGACGAGCAGGCCAAAGATATGTTCCTGAACTCAGTCGGCGATGATGTAGAAGACCGAATCATAACATTCCTGCCCTAGACCATCAGCGCATCCAAACGCCTAATCAAATACCTCGCAGACAGTTTTCTTCCATAGCGCAACATCGATTATGAATGGTACACATTCAACACGGCATGCCAGAGATCGGATGAATCACTAGATGATTTCAGAACGAGATTGCGCAAGCTTGTAACCTAATGTGAATTTGACATGTTCAACAATGAGGAGGTGATACGACTGCGCATCATTGAAGGGTGCTAATCCACTGGGCTTCGAACCAAAATACTGAAGGAAACATACACTCTAGGCAAAATATTAGCCATAGCAAGAACGGAAGCCATCAACACGTTTGATGCCATAAACATGTAAGGTAGCCAAGCGTGAACGCCAAACAAGTCCATTGGATGACAGGAGGAAGCAACAGATCAAGCGCCCGCAACCGATAATACTGGAAGAGCATGCGATCAATGTGGACTAACGTTTCCACACATTGGCACCTGTCTGGCTTTGGGACAATGGTGTCGAAAGTGCAACACGGACAACCACTTTGCAAGCGCCTGTAGAGGGGGTTGCTGTAAGCCAGAAAGGGGACAACCGGACAGGACGAAGGCATACTACAGTCACCAAGCAATGTACCTCGATGCGTGCAATTGTAGCCCCTTGGTGGACCTGGATTCTGCCTTCACACTGGTGACCATCTATACCGCATGACAGAAGGGGCAGCACCAGAAAAGTAGTCGGAACACATACAACTACAGGAAAGAGAAGAGATACAAAAGACTGCCTCAGTAGATCTCGTTGTGGAACGGCACACAGCTCCATTCTTTGTCCTGTAGATGCCATCCGGTCAGCCTCCATATGTTTCCCCCCTCCCCTCGACATCCAGAACCCACTGTGACCAATAATGATGCATGATCGGAGATAATCCTGGGCAAGTACTTGGCCTCGACTGAGGCCAGGCATTTCACCACTGGCAGTAGGATATGGTCACTGCAGGAGAGTGATCCATAGGCCCGGAGAAGGATTAGCCCCTATCCAGGGGATGTCTAACCCACCATACATCCAGTAGCCGGCAGGGTTTGAGAAGAAGAGAAATGCATGTGTGTGAAGGTCAAGCATATTATCAATACCTGCACTGAAGTCTCCCCCTATGATTTGCATGTCGGCTGCAGTTTCTTGCAATATATATCACTCAGAGCCTCAAGTACTGGTTGGAGGAGGTGGGGCGGGGCAAACACACTTAGCATAAGCAGGGATTTCCTACCTCGGGAGCCCACTATTCCCACAGATCTACCCCAGGGTCCTGCCACGTCCTCTCCACCTGGAACGGGGAAGTCTTCTGAGTGAAGATCATGACACCAGGTAATACTCTAGCTTATCCTGCGTTTGCAAGCATAGTATATTTCCCTCTATTCAGGCAAGGCTAGTGGTGTCCAGCCAGATGTGTCTCCTGGAAGAGTACCAAATTTGGTGCCTGTCCCAAGATATATTATGCAACCACCCCATTCTTGACCTTCTTTAACAGCCCATTTACATTCCCAGACATCACCGTAAAATGGTCTATGCCTCCACCCACCATGCCAAGAACCCTCTCAAATTGGCACATTTCCTTCCAGCTAAGTGAGCGCAGGTGGTGGTCAATCACAGCCCTGCAGCACCCAGACCATGCGCTGCCCCAGGGGCCCCACCAGAAACAAGCACCCTTAGGTCATTGCATCTTTTTCCCCAAAAGTTGCACCTTGTCAGCCTCACCTCTCCAGCCAAGGGAGGGGCATGAGCAGTCATAGGGGCACACCAAAGCTGTATGGGGTCCAAGCCCCTTATCCTCCAGTCAGGGTCTGGTCTGAGTTGCATGTAGGGTTCCCGCTTCTCCAGTGCATGGGGCCAGGGTCCTGGGGAGGGAGCAATTCCTCATAGCCCAAGCTCCCTTAACATCTCCGTGGGTGTGTCTCTTCCCCAAAAGGGCTCACTCAAGACCATGGACCTACCCCTTCCTCACCATGGCCAGCTGCTGCTCTGTGGGCCTTGCTGGTACGGGGAGTCTGAACGGCATGTCTCCATGACAGGAGAGGCACAAATGGCCGCCGTTGTATGTTGGAGCCCAGCTGTGGTTGATACTGCTCCCTCGCTGGCTGCCCATCATCTTTCTGCCTCCGCTGCGGTGACTCAGCTCCGCTAAATTTAATCACTGGTCTGCATCTAGGAGTGTCTGGAAAACTTCAGTGTTGTACGACAGGTTCTGTAATTCACTATCATTTCCACACAGAATTAGAGTAAAATATGGATGGTAGCATCTGTCCTGGCTTACTTTTCTAAATATCCTTCCTATTTGAAAGTTACAAGAGATTGCCTTTGTAAAATGGTCCATTTCTTTTGCCCAGTTTTGGTAATCTATCAATAACTTTGTGAACCTCTGCTTCTGTCACAGAGCACTTATCCACACCTATGGGCCAACTGCTAAGAGAAGATAAACTATTTTCTATAATAAATACTGTCATCTATGTGTATTACTGCTAACCACATGGCCAGTCCTTGCCCCATAAGAAACTGCTGCCACCATGAAGTCCATCCACTCAGGAGTCACATCGTACCCCTGCCCCCAACACACCCACTTCAGAGGACTGCAACCCATCTGCCCCATGCTCACGCCAATTCTTAATGCCTTCACCTCTTTCGCAACCTTACCAGATGCTTTGAAACACTCAACTGTCCTCCCATTGCTGAAGACACTCTCTGCGGACCCTTCAACACTCGCCAATAATAGACCAGTTTCAATGTTATTCCTGGCCAAGGTCTTAGAGAAAATCATCACCAGGCACCTCACCAAATACCTCAATGACCACCAACTCTTCAACATCACTTAGTCAGGTTTCAGACTCAACCACACACAAAAACTTCCCTCATCGCTGCAATGGATGACATCGGCATGACCCTGGATAGAGGCGACACAGTGGCCCTCATCGTTCTTGACCGTTCTGTAGCATTTGACACAGTCTCCCACCCTACCCCTATTCAGCACCTACACAACATCAGAATCCAAGGACACGCACTCTGGTGGATCTGCTTCCTCCTGACTGGTCAGTCAGCTTGGCACCAAACATCTCGGACGCCCATGACCGCATCTGAGGAGTTCCACAAGGATCCTCCCTATGACCCTCTTCAGTGCATGTATGATTCTTCTTGCCAGCATCATCGGCTCTCACAATATCAACATCCTCTCGTATGCCAATGACATTCAACTAATTCTCTCCTTTTTCTCTCCTTTATGAATGTGAGAAGTTGGCCTGGTATATGCTATCCACTAGTTATAGTGGGCGCCTTGCACCAGTCCAAACAACCCCTTATTGATGATAGGTTAAAGACAACCTTTATTGAAAGCTATCCTAGTGGTAGCTATGGAGAGCAGCCTACAGGCTAAGTCTTGAAGGAATGTAAAGCAGCCTGTTTTACTAGTCTATAATCTCTTGAGTGGCTAAATGAAAGGAGACCACACCAGGTATATATATATAAAATATATGTATTTATTACTAAACACACCCTCTGGTCTCTTTATGAGGCTGGAGGCAAAAGCACATAAGTTACACTTCAAAATAATACAGTAAAGTAGCACAATACACGTTAGGCTCTAGGGGCGAACCAAACTATATACTAAAATAGTGGTATAAGAACCACAACTTAACTAGACACAAGGCCTAGAGCCAGTAGAATCGCTGGGACCCTAAGGAACCACCCAAAGTAGTGACACAGGGGACTCACAGGGGCTGTGTGCAGTGTGAGAACACAGCCGCGAGCTCCCATTAGCTTCTATGGGGAAAGTCGCGGTTAGATTTTTAGAGTTAAAGGACACTTAGGAATGGACTCGGACCAAACCCTCGAGCACCGGAGTACTCGAGTTACGTCACCCCGGGAAGCCGGGTGCATAGGTGTCAAATGGTGTCGGGTCGCGTCGTCGTTTTCAATGGCCGCTGGCGAAGAAGTGCTGCTGCCGGGAAGATTAGAAGTGTCCGAAGAGATTCAAGCCTGGATCGGAAATGTGAAGGACCTGAAAGCAGAGTGGACAGAATCTGGGTCACGTGCCAGTGACCAGGGGCACGATAGACGAATGCCCACCGATGTCAGAGTGTTTCAGGTGAAGAAGGTGGAGCTTGACTCTTCAGCCACGAAGACCAGGAGGCGTCGAGGATGACCAGGAGCTGGATTCGAGCTGTCCCAGAAAGGATGTCGAGTGCTGCAGTGTCGGTGCCTGGATTGGACACAACAAGCCTTGTCAACAGCAGCCCACGCAGGAAAGAGAAAGATGCTTTGGTGCAGACCAGCAAAATCCGAGGGACTCCCCCAGCAAGGCGGAGTGAGGGCACATCTGGAGCAACCAGGGAAGCCCAAGGAAAATCAGAGTTACCGTCACAGGGACCCACCAGTCGATGGACCATGGATCGCGAAGGGACCTCGAGTGGGAATGCAAAGAGCGGGCTCACGGAACACTCGTGCAGTGTAGGCTCACAATCTTCGGTGCAAAAGGTGCTCGCGGTCTGGGCTACAAGTAACCCAATGCACAGCCTCAAGAGTTGTCGGTAAGCTGATGCACTTGCAAATGTGCATGATGTCCAGGGGTTCCGGTTCCACGGTACCCACGAGGGCTACGGGTCTCAGCTTTGCTGGGGACTCAGTTTGGCCACGGGAAAGTCTGGAAATCCACTTCTGGTGTTGCAAAGTCTTCGGCGTCCGGCGGGAGCTTTGGAGATGCAGACCGGACATATGTGTCTTTGGTGCCTGCCAAGCAGGGGAGTAACTCCTTTACTCCAAGGGAGATTCTTCAGTCATCTGGCGTTGAACAGATCGTCGAAGTTCCAGGATTCAGTTTCAGAGTTTTGTCCTGGGATATCTAATGTTCTGGTTACAGAGGTTCCTTCTTTATACCCAAGGAAGGGGTTGGACTAACTCAGGGGACCCACCATTGAGAGGGTTTGGAAAGAGGGGTAGCTACACCCTTTTCCTTTGTCCAGTTTCACACCAGAGTAAGGGCTGGTAGCCCCTGCAACCAGTTTGAGCTGGACTATGCACAGGGACACTAAATGTGCCCCCGGTGCTGGGCTTCAAAACACTCCTGGAGTGCTCCCACCCAGCCTTAATCCACTAAGGCCTGTCTGGGAGGTGGTAACACCTCCCTGTGACAGGAAACCTATTGTCCAGGCCTCCGCTGCTGGGGTTTCGGTCAGCAGCAGTAGACCAGACTCATGTCTGTGACTGCAGCATCCATTTTGTGATGCCAGGGCTCTTTTAAGCTGGTACAGGGTATACCGGTGCTGTCGTGTATCTCCCTCTAGCAGGGTGGGATCATACTCCCACACCAGTTACTGGTGTGGGGGTATGATTCCAAGGTGTTTGACACCAAACACGACATGTTTCCATGCAGCCAGTCCAAAGTTAGCATATACCGTTGGGTTATAATGCACTTAAGAGTATATGGTCAGGCTGCATCACAGGCAACCCCAAAGAAGAGATTCCGAAGGCTGCAGAGGGGCTCTGCTCATGCATGGGTACCCTCTCACACATAACCAAGCACCCTGCCTTCAGGATTGATAAGGCCTGCCATAGGGGTGACTGATAGGTTTCTATGTGCAGTGATAGGTGTGATATAGTGAACCTATATCTCAGTTAGGGGTGCATGCACCACCTTACCCAGGCTGCAGTAGCATACCTGTGGTGTCATTTTGGGGGGCTTCCCAGGGGTGGCATAATACATGCTTCAGCCCCTGGTAGACAAATGGGGTACCTATGCCCTGGGTACATAGTATACCATATACTAGGGACTTATTAGGGCACCTCAGAATCCAATCTGTTGTGGACCTAAAGTACTAGGAATCAATTTAGAGACAAAGCAGCTAGACTGGGGTCCTGAATAGCAGGGCCCCAGCCAGACTAAAGTCGAAAAACAGTGTTACAGCAGCAAAAAGTGGGGGTAACCATAAGAGGCAGATCCTACTCTCCTACAATAAACAAGACACTCTTTACCCAGACCAAATGATGTGCTTGCATTACTATAAGCAATCACTGGATGAAGACCAACAGTTTTAAGCTGAACACCGACAAGACCAAAATTATGATCTTCATGAAGAGCACATTGCCATGGGACTCCACCTGGTGGCCAACAGAGCTAGGACCAACACCGACCCCTACCAACCACCCAAAGAACCTCAAGATCATCATCAACCTCAAACTTGGCATGACCCCTAATGCTGTTGCCACCACATGCTTCCATACCCTGAAGATGCTGAGGAAGATTTTCAAGTGGCTCCTAATTAGCAACTGGAAAATCATCATGCACACCCTGGTCACAAGCATGGGAACACTCTGTATGCTGGAATCAACAAAAAACTCACCAGAAGGTTACAGACCATCCAGAATTTGACTGCCAGAATCACTCTCAACCGCCCACATGGCACTCTCATCACACCACACCTGAAGGATCTGTACTAACTCCCCATTCACAAACGAGCACAATTCAAACTTCTTACCCACAGTTTCAAGGAACCACATAGAATTCATACAGCATACCTCAATAATGTCATCTGCTCTCACAAACGTTCCAGACACCTCCGCTCATCTGAACTCCTCCTTGCACAAATGCCACACATCCGGAAAGCCAGATCTGGCTGTCAAGCCTTCGCATATGTCACACTAAAGCGTGGATGGCCTCCCGCTACACATAAGAGCCTCCTCCTCACTTTTTGAATTCTGTAAGAATCTGAAGACCTGGATTTTTGAGTAGTCCCACTAGGTCCGAGATGTGCCTAGCTCACACCTGCTCAGCATCAGGATACATTTCTGGTTGTTAGTGCACTCTACAAATCTGAATACCAAAACATAACACTGTGGCCTTTTTTTAATTAAAAGCTTTCTTGGTGGAGCCTGGTACATAGGGATTCTAGTGGACAGGTGCCAAAATGTATGCATATTTCTTATTTCCTTGCTGTGATAATTTTAGGATAACTTACCACTCTTAATCTTGAAGTAGTCCCTGTTGTTGAATGATCGAGCAGACAAAGTCAATGCAGACACTTGAAGAATTGTAAAGGATGACTCTATGGTTGTGCAGCTTAGCTAAAGGGCTATACGTAGTTCTCTCAGAGTGAAGTCCTTTTGTACACAGATGCTCTCGGGAGGATGGTGTGGAAGGCTACCAGCCTTGCGGGTCCCTTGTGGCTCAGAATCTATGAATAATCAGAGTTCAAATATAGCCCACTCTCTGGATGATGTGTCAGTGTGTGCATCTACGGATACTGCAACCGTGGAATTCCTAGCTACACACCCTGCCCAAAGACTTTAGAAGCTCAATACTGAATTGCAGCATCTAAGGGGAAACAAGATGCATTTTTAAAAGTAATGTTGATGCATGTAAGCTCCCAGAGGACATACCAGCTGTCAAAATCTGGTCCATATGAGGAGGAACATGGCCAGAGGAGGGATGATTCTGATGTGGAGCAGCCCCTGATGCGATCCTTTATGGAAGAATTGTGCAAGAGCACATTTCGGGGCTTAAAGGGGAGATCACCAAGGATATTCAAGATATTAAACAAATGTGTCGGCTGTTGGGTATAGTCGATGATTTGTAAACAGCCTGAGATGCAAAAGAGGATGAACTGAAAATGATGGGCCAAGAACTCCTTGCCCTCAGGGAACAGATATCAGACTTACAGTTGCACCTTGAAGATCTAGAGAATCGCTCAAGATGCCAAAATATCAGAAGTCTGGGTGCAGAATTTTTGTAGGGATTCTATTTGGAAACTGAACTGTGCCTGGGATCAAAGTACGTTATCAGAATGTAGGGACTGAATCACCATACCACATCAGTACCTATGGGCCCTAATTCACCTAGCTCACAATGCCTTACCTGCCCTCCTAACCTTTCCAGAGTAACATGTTAACTGGCAACCTAGAACACAACTCTCTAGTCTCCAAGGGAACCGTAGAAACACCTTGTCACCTTTCGTTTTTCACTCATCCATGTCCATAGTAAAAGAAAGATGAGAAAAGTTTATAATATTTATTGAAACTATTGTGCTCTATTATGAAGCAACTGTGCTGTGATTAGAAAACATATACAATTGAGCAGTGTATTTAGCATTAAGAGCAAACTGTATCCAATGAAAAGCCCTACCATGATAAATGAAATATCTGCCTAAGCCTACAGTCAGTACATGAGCAGAGGGATACATCAGTGATCTCTGAGATTAGCACAGGACCCGATACCTGGCATTTGTAGTTAGGTGGTTCACATCTCCGGTTGCGCAAGGCTGGTGCACCCATTCCAAGACCTTTACCCTCTGCTAGAATCCTCCTCTCTGTTTTCCAAAGGGCAGGTCTTAGTTTATATGATAAGAAGTACTGTGTTGGAAAACAGCAGCTGAGCCTCTGTGTTTTGTCTAAAACGCTAGGAGCAGTTGTTTAACTGAGCACAGAAAAAGAGGGCACTATGTTGTTCGACCTTGTTCGAAATGTTCTTACTGAATCCCAAGAAGAGGAACGGAATAATAACAACACGTACAGAGTATTTCTAAAATAATATCATGGCACAAAAATAAACGTGTTGGGTAGCTGTGCCAAGCAAAGCGGCCTACAACGTGCACTTAGGCTAAAATAAGGGAAAACCAAAGTAGGCCCTAAAGGGAACTTACTACAGCATGGAATGTAGAAGGGACTGATATAGTAGCGTATGTTAAGATCCTCTTCAGACACATACTTCTGTGCCCACAGGAAAAAGATATCATTTTGGATCGTACACATACAGTGGGGACACAATCACACAGGGAAAGAAAGGCTCCAGATATACTTACTTGTGTGCTCTATTTTCAGAAAAAATAGACCATCGTGACATGGAAGTGTTACATGGGTGCACTCACTTTTGAAGAAGAAACCTTCCACATTTATCAAGACCTGTTGGCAATCATGTTGCAAAAAAGGAGAGACTTTACATAGGTCAGATTCATGCTGCAAGAGAAAGGAGTTTAATGCTGGTGGGAGCAACCTTTCTGATTGATCTTCCACTGGGAGGGAGTGCGCCCTAAGGTACAGTCGCTTGCGGAAGCTGGAGGAATTCCGAGAATGGCTTACTCTGGCAAAGGAGCATCAAAATGTATCACCCAAGGGACCTCGTCAGTTTAGGTATAGGACAGTTTAGCAAAGGAAGCCCACAGGAAAACCATCTGCGGACATAACAGCGCAGGAGAGAAGCAACCACCTAAAGCAGCAGCAAGCAACAAGCTCCTCTTTGGGCTCACAGCAGATATGAAGCGGTACACAGCAAATGGCTCTGGAAAGGTTTTACACAAAGGGTGACACTTGTGAGGCCCAAAACTTTGCATGTAGTACGGAGAGTGACCTATAGGTTGGGGGCGGGGGCATTGATTTCTTTATGGGCGCATCTGTGTCTTGTTTCACGGGAGGGGATAAGGAGTACTCCACTTATCCCAATGTTTCATAGGGGAGAGACAGACATTGTGGGTGGGATTGTTTTTTTCTTTTATTGAAGCTGGTTGGTTTACTGTGTTGTGTTGATATGTGGGAGAGGGAATATTCTATTTGCAAAAAAGACTTTCACATTGTATATCCAGACTTCTCTTGAATTGGTGGTCTCGGGTGGCAGAACAATGTGAGAAGAGCTTTATTGGCGAAGTACACTCTACTCTACTACCCAGAATGAGATTAGGATAGCGAGCCTCAAGGTGAGAGGGCTTAATGCCCCCGCTAACTCGTCCTTTTAAATCATTGAGGTAGTGATATTGGCCTTTTACAGGAAACACATCTACTTCAGAAAGATTGGCACAGATTATGATCAGAGTGGTTCTCAGTACAGCGGTTTCTCAATCGATAAACATAAAAAGGAGGTGTACTGATTGCTAATACATTTTGAGGCTGCGTGGGATAATTAATAATAGAGGAGGAGGGTGGGGCACTCACCATCACAGTGGTGGAGGAGCAATGCTCATTCACAGTGGGAACTATATATAACCCCAAATATCAATATGTGGATTAACTATGGAATCTGGAGGCAGATATGTTGAAAACGTATGGCCTGCATACTGTTGAAACAAATCAAATCAGTGTGCAGCTTTGTGTTTGTGTTATGAAAATGTTTGAAGTAGTGACGTACAGGTGAGTTTCAAAGTCAGATGCACACTTCAAATGTGCAGGAACATCACATTTATACCTTTCCTTTTCTGTTGCCATGACACTGGCTGCTAGGTCTGTCAGCAGGCATTTTGACATCCAACCTCAGCTGTTATAACTTATTACAGTTGAGCAGCTATATCATTGTTACAAGTCAGCGCTAGCAGCCATGGGGAAAGGTATGTTACTGAGCATCATTACAGCTGCAGTTTAAACAAGGAAAGTGGAAACTGATAGACTCTTTGAATATTTCAACCCACACTGAGCCACACCATTTTAAAATCTGATTTACATTCAACTAATTTGAATATGTTTTTGAAAAATAACTAACTACTTTTTGGTGTGTTTAACTTCACAGCACATATCTTTGACAAGAAACTTGTATTTTTCCTTTTTGAGGGATACACCCACCTTCACAAGCCTATCTAAAGTTTGCTCATGAGCGATGTTATCACTCTCTATCTTTTCTCCAAATACCAGGATGTTTTCTTGGAAATTATTCACACTGTTCTCACCTTTGATCTCCTTCACCATTATCCTCCGGAAAGCATTTACCACTGAGGATAGTCTAAACATCATCCTGGTGAACTGGAAAGTGCCTTCTATTGCTAATAATGGTCGTAAGAGGTTTTGAGTCTTTGCATACATGCCAACCCTCCCAATTCCGGTGGGAGACTACCCATTTGAAGCTAGTCTCCTGCCTCCTGATACCTGTATGCAAAAGCCTGATACCTCGGTGGGCTTCTGCCAACACGGACTGGTCTTGTGTGACTCAGAGTATGTACTGCCAAGAACCTGGGCATTGCACAACATTTTTCTCACTCTCTATGCCTGTCATAGCGATTTCTTGTTATATTACGTATATCTGCATTTCTGATATCTGATCCTGCAGCAGCACACTTAGAATTCCTATACATGAAAATAGACCCAATTCATAGAATGGAAGTCAATGGGAGAAGTAAATCCTCCCGATTATTTTTTAAATATCTCCCACTTTTCTCTTCTAAAATGTTGGCATGCATGTCTTTGTGCAATCTAATCTGGTAGCATGCAGTTTTGAGATCAAATTGACTAAAAATCTTTCCCTGTTAGAGTAATACAAACAATTCATTAATGTTCAGTAAGGGGTAGTTATCAACCACAATATTCTGATTGACACTATGAAGGTCGATCCAGAATGTCAAATTTCCATCTGATTTCTCCATGGTAACAACAGGAGCTTTTCTCTCCACCTGCCTCTTATGAAATTTTATCTTTGTAACCATATAGCCAATAATGTGGATATTTTCCCCTTGATATCCACCTGGGTTTGTCTTTGCAAAGAATGTAGACGTGTCCATTCTGACCTATACATTTTTCCTGGTATAATGTTATAAAGTGAACCTGAATCCACCATAAGGTGAACTGCCTACCCCATAATCTTGAAATCAGCTTTGAGTCTAATTAGTTTGGCTGTGGTATCTGAGTTGTCATCAATACAGAGAATCTTGTCAACCCTCTCGTTTTCTGAAAGTTCTCTTGTGGTATGCCAGTTTTGGATTTAAAATGATCTCTCAACCTTTTGTGCAAAATGGCCATTATCCCCAAACTTTCAGTACTCTTTACCTAAAGCAAAACAAGTATTTGAATCTGAATTGTGAAAGCTGCTACCACACCTAGTGCACATTTTGTGGGCGTCCATACTAGCTATGCTCTTGTTACATTTTTTATATCCCTTGGTCGTGCTAAGGACTTCTGTAGTCGCTCTATTTACTCAAAAAACCCCACCACCACTTCTACTTTCTCCCATTTCTTTCTTACAATAATCACATTCTTCTACTACTTAGTTATCTCTGTTGCATTTTTAAGTGATGGATTTTTTGCTGTACAAAGTCTCTCTTGCATTTTCTTACTTTTGCATTGGGCGATTACCTGATCACATATCAACTTGTAAGTCATTGAGCTTAAATTGGAACTTAACTGATAAGTCACCTATCCTGAAATAAAGTCTCCTACTATCTCTACCACTCTTTTTGGTTCTGTGTAAAATGTATTCCTGGTCAAAACTGTGTTAGTGATCTCTAATCTCTTATTTGCTTCCTTGTAAGTGTACGTGTTCTTTTGACCATCCTGACCATCTAAAGCCTCTAAATAATTGTCAAACATATCAATTCTTCCCAATCAATGGGTGGATTTCCTGTTTGTATCAAATATAATGGTGGGATATATGTGCTGAGGATTCCAAATCTACAGATTAAAGTTGAGAGGCAGCACACTCACTAGCTGAAATAAAAGTGTAGTCTTTACTTCTAGTTTCAGTAGGATATTTATTTTAGAATAGTCTTGTTTCTATTGTTATTCTTTGAGATAAGATAACCGGTTTTCTTTTCCTTGTTTTAGTTATTAAAGAAGAACACTGGAAGGACCGCACCAATAGAAGCTGAACAGTGCAAAAGCTGGTCAGTCGAGGGTAAGATAATCATTTGTTATTCCTACTTGAATTCAAATTCACCCAAAATGTCTTTCACATTTATACTTTGAAACAAATAAGTAAGTTACTGTAATGTCACAAACGTCTTCTTTTTAGAAATATCTTCTTTATTTGTTGAGCAGTATAACTAATAGCTGTGCGCGCTTTGGATTAATCTGTTTTATCTTTTTGAGTCATGTTAATTACACTGACGTCCTTGTTGGCTTGCACTTCAGTTTCCTTTGTTCAGCTCTAGGCTCAAATTCACATGCACTGAGCTTGTGTGTTGTTAGCTTGTGCTTCAGTCTTCTTCGTTGAGTTCGCGGCTCAGCTTCACACTCTCTGAGGTCTCATTCTGTCATTGTGCGATTTGCCTGTACACACTTTTGAAGATGAATCTAAGGTGTAGTTATATTATGTTTTTATGTTATTGTTATTTGTGTAGCGCAGAAATGAATTGCCTCTGAAAGGGTCTCTTGGTGCTGTGGCACATAAACAGGTGAAAAAAACTCCAGAAAGAGTCAGATGTTTTTTAAGGGGGCCAGGTTGGAGCTAGAGCTAATATGTAGGGGTAGTTTGTTCCAGTAATTGGGAGAAAGATAAGAGACAGATCTCCCCCACATCTGGCTGTACGAATGCTGTATGAGCATAGCAGGGATTGCCCACTGGACCTAAGGTTACAGTTTGGGCAGTAGAACTGCAGTTTCTTTTGGCAGTAAAGGGGGCCCGTTGCCAGACAGAAACTTGTGAACTAAGCAGATGAGTTTAAAGGGGGTGCTTTTTCACAGGCTGCCAGTGCAAACATCTAAGAGTGGGCTCAGAAGGAGTGGGGGGGGGTGGCAGTTTACAGACCCGGCGAGCAGCCCTATTATGAACTACTTGCAGTTTAGATAAGAGTCTCATTTGCAGCTACCAAAAGGGCGTTACTATAGTCTAGACGACTAACAATCAGAGCTTGAGTGAGTGACTTTCTGGTTTGTAGGGGGAGCCATTGGAAAGCCTTCCAGAGCAGTTACATGATTCCAAAGCATGTGCCATAGGTAGAGCTGAACTGTTCTTTAAATGAAAGGTTCTCATCAGTTAAGATGCTAACATTTCTTACTGCCTTTTTAGGGAGAGGGGCCGAACTCCGTTCTGGGGGCCACCAATCCTCAGACCAGTGAACATGAGCTTGCCGAAAACAGAATCTCAGTCTTTCTACTATTCGATTGTAGGCAGTTGGACGCCATCCAAAGGGCTAACCTCCTCATACAATCGCTGAATCTAATCTTCTTGAACTTGTGATGGAGGGAGAACAGGCACAATATTTTCTCTGATGGCTTTTATTTCTTCTATAAAGAACGTATTGAGGGAGTCAAACAACATCTGAGTGGGCTCTAAGTCACAGGTCTTTTGTGGCACTTGGTAATTCATTTAGGAATTTAAAGTTTGCTTTGTTTGTTCATCGCTCTGTCAATGTGGGTCCTCTAAAATGTGGTTTTAGTAGTTGCGGTTGGGCTGGATTGTTGGTCTATTTTTGTGACAAATAATATTTTTAGATTTCTGGCAGAGAGTAAGGACATCAGCTGGAATGGAAATTATTTGAGCAAAGGAAAACCGTTTAGATATAGCTTGGAAATATGAGGTCAGTTTTTAATGAGGTGAGATTTCCTAAAAGAAGTTGAAAATTTGAGTGTGGAGCTAAGTTGCAAAAAAAGATGGTTTGTATCTTGGTGGCGAGATGGTAGTAGAAGATGAGAAGATAATAACCGTTAGCAAGAAAGTATAGGATGAGAAAAGTAGAGGGTCTAGGAATGAAAGTGGGGAATGCCCACTCAAAGAGGGTTGCTCGGAGACAGGCCGGATCACCACAATCGGATAAACAGTAACTGGGGAGGTAGGAGAACCATTCAAAGATGGTGTCCGCACTACTAAGAGATACCAGAGTGTTAAGCTGGAATAGGTGACTGAATTAAAGATAGATAGGTCAAAAGGCATAAGTATAACATAAAACAATTTTGGTTCTCCAAGTTAATTAATTTTGTCATGGCTGAGAGCAGTTTTGGTTCAGAAGGAAAGCTGGCTGCAGAGTGTCAAGTAAATTGTTTGTGAATGGGTAGAGAGGAGCCCAGAAAGAAATGCAAAGGGGCATGAATAGCAGCAAAGATCACCTCTTGCATGCAACAGATCTGCTTTACAACAACCCTGCGTTATTTTATGGGAAGTACATGTTTAGGGTGGAACAACACAAAAACCATAGGTTTTGGTGCAAAGCTGCATATACTAAAGTCGTGTGATCTAGCTTTGCATCAAATCCTAATGTCACATGAAATCAGGCACAAGCAAGTGTTCAAGTAATATTGCACCTCGTAAATTTATTTAAAAGCGTGCGTACTCTAACACATACATATTACAAGTATGACACAATTGCCTACATGGAGAAATTTGTACTGGAAGGTGTACCTTGATTACAGACCTTACATTATCCTACTCTAGACACTGTTAGCTAATCTTTTTGCCATAGCATAGGAGTCATGCAGAGGAGTTTCTAATGCGATCGCCAACAATACATTTTCAAGCCCTTATCCATTATACGAAGAACTGAAAATCTATTCCAATGTGTTTTAAATATGAGCCATTTAAGGACCTCAGAAAAAATGGTAGTAGGGTCACAGGATGATAGTTTGAATAAGTTAAAGAAAGATGCAGGAAAATGGAAAGAGTTTGCCAGAGGTTTGAGGCTTTAGAGATAGAAGTGGTCAGAGAGGGACAAAGTAAGGTTTGCCTGTTTTAAGAAAATGAAATAGCTAATTTGGTAATGTGGGAGAAAAGCAGGTTAAGGTAGTTGCATGACTGTGTAGAATACGTAAAGCAAAAATATTTCCTAATAAATTAGCCATGCCATGAACACAAGATTGAACAAAATGAAAAGCATTAAAGTGGCTTTACGTAATCTGTGATTTAACGTAATATTCTTAGCTTGGAATCCCTGAGGACAAGTGTCTGTGATTATGATTTGCAAAGGCTTGTTCCAGCAACATTAAAATTGCTTTCTGAAATACTTTTTTTTTCAGGAATTGTGCGCCATTTGCTAGGGCGCTTGTTCCATTAATGTATGGTTTTATTGTGCTTAAAAATTCATATGATAGCTGTTGAGGCAGTTTAAGGAAAGGACTGCTTTTGTATGATCACCCCCTCCCAAATCTTTTTGAACGAATGATAATGTTTTTTTACTATGAAGTGAAATGGGCCCTGCTGACCAGACCCCAGTGCATGTGCTCTGATTCCTCAAAGTGCAGGTCCAATTGGCAAATACCTGATTGGCATATTCAACTTACCTATCTCTTCCTGGTATATGGTACAAACTGCACCCAGGGCAAGTAAGGTAAATGTCAGTAGTGGACTGCAGCACTTATTGTTCCACCACTGCTGTGACAAAGTGAAAACATGGCTCTAGGTCTGCCAATTGCAGCCTAGTTAGCCAGCTTTTAAATTGCCAACCCGACATGGCAAAATAAACCCTTTTAACAAGTCAAAAGCCTTACTTTTTAATATTGATAAATCACCCCTAAGGAAGACCTTAGTAGCCTTAAGGCAGGGTGCCAGATTTAAAAAAGAAGGACATGTTTATTTTAAGTTTTACATGTCCGAACAGTGAGAATTTGAAATGTTGTTCACTGTAGCAAGGCCGATACTCGGATTGGTTAACATGGGGTATCACTACCCCAACCTCCAAATGCTAACTTCCATTTGGGACCACCAAATGAACTAATCCAAGCTATCAAATGAATTGTTACATTAAACCCGACTTTAGGGCCTGCTTTAGATCTTGGTGGATGGGTAACTCCGTCACAACAGTGATGGATATCCTGTCCGCCGGTATATAAATCCCATAGGAAATAATGAAATTTATATTTCAGCGAGCGGGATATCTGTATGTCACAGTTCTGACGGAGTAACCCGTCCCCTAAAGTCTAAATCAGGCCCTGAATGCTAAAATCCGATTTAAGGTAACGTTTGATACAAAAGTGACTTTTAAACAGGTGTTTCCAACCAGTCGATTGCGAGCTACCAGTAGCTCCAGACACCTTCAGAGTAGCTCTCAGCCTTGAGTTCATTTCTAAATAAGCACAAGGTCATATTTTCCTTTTAAAGCTAAGGGAAGACTGTGTTTTACATTGTTCTCATCAGGCTGCAGATAGCAGGGCCTGACAATGAGCAGTGCTCAGTCAGATTTATGACCCAGGCTGGGGCTGGGTCACAAAGGTGAACAGCTGATGCACTGAGGTTCTTAACTCTTATATAAAATGTCTTGTCAACTCAATATTGGAACTGTGAACAAAATTGTTTCTGAATGCTTTTAAATGGAAGAAAATTAAAATCAAAACTTACCGTAATTATTAAGTTAACTCTTCATTTACATTTTCTCCTATTTCAAAATGTCACATTTACAAAGAGCAGGCCCCTTACTCCCAGTGGCCAGTAGACACTCTGCCGTAAGTATAACTGAAAAATGCAACCATTTTTAAATGAGAGAATTTTAAAGTGCAGAAAAATTCTCCATATTATGAACATTTTTGCTGAACTTTTTTCAGCACTTTAGATTTCTCCCTTATAAAAATAAAATATTGTGTATGTGCGTGTTATACATGTAACAGTGCCACATATGGCGAAAGGTATTTCCTGTGCTGCAAGTACTTATGATCACAGGCTCTCAGTCACCCATACAAATGTATTTCATTCATATGCACACATGTTCATGCATCACAATAGATAGCACTCTCACTGACACACATGGCAGCCCTGTCATAGTCCCTTAGGCAAAGTATTTGGACATTAAGCTTAAAGTCAATTAAGCAGGGTGTAGGGTTGTCTGGTAACAATGTGCAAGTTGTTTATCTTTCAGTAGCTTACAATGATTTTCACTGATCAAGAGTAGCTCTCACTACAGAAAAGATTGGAGACCCCTGCTTAAGAAAGTTAGCACTTACTTGCACCAAAGTTCTTGTAGCCGTTTCTGATTCACTACAGAAGTTGTCACCTGAGACAGCCTTTTTCCCTCCAGGAGGAGTGAATGGCTGACAGGGGAACAAAAGGCTTTCTGGCGGGAGAAGGTGTGGCTTTCCTGACAGGTGGCCAGAGGGCTTTGGCCACAGATGGCCCAGCTTCAAAGGGGCTAGGGCCTCTGAGAGGTAAATGCAAGTCAAATCTTAACTTGCCTGCTCCTTTGTTTGGGTAGACAGGCTGGCATCTCGTCCTGAGGAGGAAAACGTCTTGCAGAGCTGGTTTTTTCAGGGTGGGCTAATTGTGCTGGACACACTTCAGGGGAGGGTTCATAGCTCAGACCCAGGGAAGAAGGGTGTCAAAGGCTAGCTTACTTTTAAGCTACAGGGAAACAGAGTGCCCAGCTGACCAATTGCCACTGGCCATGTCCTAGACTCTACTGGTGTAGCTCATAAGATCAAGGGCCAGCCCTTAAAATGTGCCCCAGATCATGGACCCTTAGTTAGTGCTTCAGTGTAACTTTGTCAATAAAGAACTACAAATTGGGAGTTTAAAGCTAAAGATAGATTTTATCTACAGAGTTCAAGACTGATAGACTACTACTACTTGATACATCATAGGAAGCCGCCATATCATTGGTAGCCTCAAACGCCTTTAAGACCAAAGGCTATTAATGAACCGCTGTCTTTGCCTGTCTGCTGAGCACGAACCCAGCACTGGACTTTAACCGGAAAAGTTTAAACGGGCTAAGATAACATCTTGAATAGGACCAATCTGGTGCCTGCATCAGACGGCATGCTCCACCGCGGTCGGTTTAAAACTTTGACTTTCCCCAGACCCTTGCGTTTGAGGGTCATACACTACCAGTAAGACTGAAAAGCAGTGATTTAGGAAAACCTTGCAAAACATCACTACATCAGATTTGTGTTGTTTTAGTGTTGATGTAAAGATAAAAATGTAAACTATATTTATCAATCGGAGTGGAATTTGTATTGTTGTGTTTCTCACTTATTGACTGATAAATGCTTTACACTTGTTTTCCCTTAAAGTTAAGACTTACTGCTCAGTGCCACAGCTACCCAGGACTGAGTTAACATTTGATTTCAAGGAACTGGACCTGATACAGAATAGTCACATTATTTCCTGAGGTCTCACAACCACCCCAACTATTAATCCACTTTCTCAGCGATGGAAATGTCCCGTGTATGATGGACATTGGTATCCACTGACCTGCATACATGCAATATTTATTTTTTGATTTAGTCATGCCACACACTTATCCCATGTGCGCACATTGACTACGCCAAGTCTGATGACAATGATAGGTTCTGGACCTAATCCTGTACTTGGAGGGGCACAACAAGCACACCCTCCTGACAGACTACCATCTCTGACACAGGTTCCATGCGTAAAATTAGATGGTAACAGTATACCATGATCATGAACTATAGCGACAGGCCTGTTGACTTGTGAGACATGAATATGCACCTACCAACCCATTCATCTAAAATGTCCTGCTGCTCACAATGAGCCCATAATCCAGAACACAACATCCCATGCATCATAAGTGTGCATGTGCATAAGTACTAGAGTTAGTATTATGCCATGCACGAGTGAAACAGGTTTGCGGTTTCCATTTTGGAAGTCTGCAGAATACTAAATGGAAATAAGGGTTCCTTTCCCCAGACAGCATATGTTTATTTCTGGCGTCTGCTAAATGGGAGTGGGGAGCACTAGAAACTATGATGAGGAAAGAGGCAGGCTTTTCCTCAAAAGTGCCAGGGCCCTTTGTGATACAAGAGTCTTTAAATAGCTCTGACTTAAGCTTTTATTAGGTAGATGGCAGGGAGTACAGATTGAGGTGTACAGCATCTGTTGTTAGGGAAATGAGTACTTTGAAGGGGCAGACTGTTTCTCTTACTGCTCTTACCCCTTTGTACTTCTGTGGGGGGTATTCCACTTAGAGACTGTTGTGCTGGGCAGAACATCCTTGAAGACAAAGGCAGGCTTGTGTGGTGGCCTGGACACATGAAAAGGGAGCTAGCCCAAACCGGCTTCAAGGAAGCAGATTTAAAATACACATTGTGCGTCTGGAAAATTGGTGTAAAGAGGGAAGCTCAAGATCCATTGTTCGGTGTTGTGGTCTCTTCTACCGAGGAGGGGGTACTCTACTTGGGGACTACTACACAGCCAAGAGTTGATGTCTCCCGACAGCCCACTCTATATAGGTGAGGGAACATTGCCTGGAGTCTGATCTGAAGGAGGAATAACTGACTGTCCTGGGTGCCAAGACATTCCTCCTGTAAGCGAGGGAAGGAAGTGCCAACCCTGCAAGAAGTTGGGACTGCTGGAATTGACAATGCTGTAGGGTCTGTAAGATAGAGATTTGCTAAGCAGGAGCATCAACGGAATTGCAGTACAACCTTAATCAAATTTCCCTATCAAAGTTGCCAGACCCCTCGAGTGGTGTGCACGAGTGGAAGGCTCGACTGAAGCTTGGATAAACATCTGCTGGTGTCCCATGTGCCCCATAAGTGGGCTGCCTAAAGAGGTGTACTTTGCCCAGTTTGCAGAACCCTTGTAGGGCTGGACCCTGGACAGCAGTGGTAAAAGTCCTCCACCCCCATGGTTGGTGCAGGTAGCCCCTGCCTGCCTGAGGCCTCCTGAAATGTTCTCCTTCCTGCTTATATTTCTTATGGTGTTATGGCTGAAAGGATTGGTGAGACCACTACAGTTACAGTCTATCATACCAATATGGACCACAACTATGCATGCTGCTGATTGCTATAAAGCTAGGTGGGCACTCACCTACTCTATTTCAATAGCTAGGTTTCTAATAATATGACATTTTTCATGAACAATAGATGATCACCAGACATCATCCACTATCTCAATGTATTCAACTTACCACATTACCATCTAGATAGCAGAAAGATCCATAGGATCATTAGTACATATTCATTCTCTTCCTCTTTGGTGCTCAGACTGCAATTCATATTTCAGTTTCCCTTTCTACATCTGCCTTCTGTTACCCTGACATTCACCAACCACTTCCCCGTCACTCTCCCATCAACTTCTCTCTGAGTACCCACAACGTCACTGCAGACTGGTCCACATTAATCTGCCAGCTCCAACAGTGCTCTATTTGACATCTATGGAAAAAAAAAACGACCGTACTCCGTTAAGCCCTGGGGCGTCACACCTTTCTTTAATGTCGAGTTGCTACCTTAACCACTTATGTGCTGCGTGTCCTCCCTATCCCCAGGGCTGAGCACAAGATATTTGGAACAGTTTGTACACATGCCTTCTTAACGTATCTCTCAAATTATATTTGGGCTGAATTGGGTCCTTTTTCCTCATATTTTAGAGGCTATAAGTATACCCAGGGCTTGTGATTTACCTGAGAGTGGCTTGAGAAAAGAAGTCAAAATATGGGAGCATTTGGGGGGTTTTTTCTGCCAAAAAATGGGTAGAAAGTTCTTTGCAACAAAGTGTGTATATTGTTTTTATAAAATATCCTCAGCTAAAGGGTTGCTGTGCTAAAATCACCTTCTACCCATCGTTCTGAAACAAACTGAGAGGAAAACATTGTTTACATCAATGTTTTCTCCACCTGAAATGTGGTAGGACCAGCTCAATCAAATATTTAGGGATATACGAACCAACCTTTTCTAAGGCCAGAAATCTTTTAAAAACAGTGACAGACCTTACCACTCTCTTTAATAGGGAGAATTGCTGTTATAAAAATGATGATTTTACCTCTTTTTCTTTTCATCTTCTCTTATATTAATCAAAGTCGCCTCTTAGTGTTTTTTACAAGATAGACCAAATGCTGTGTCACTTTGTCTGGTCTGGCAAGAAACCTCACACAAAACTTATGAGACTTTACAGGTATCTATTCAAGAAGGCGGTCTTGCACTCCCCCACTTAAAAAAATATTATCAGGCAGTGTTTTTTGATTGCTGTACAAGATCAGTTACTAGACGCAATTTGGGAGGCAACTTCTATTTGAAACAAATGCTTCTAGAATCCGGCACCCAGCTTGTTCCAGTTCTTAAAATTCCTAAGCTTTCCAAGCGTAGGAGATATAAGACGGCTCAGGCTATTTCTGATAGGTTCCTCCAATTGAAGGAGGAGTACCAATTTATCTCCTTCCATCCTGAAATTTTGATTGCACACAGTAGTAGGATAGGCCTACATATAAGTCAGAAAGGTATAACAACTTGGGAAAAGGAGGGGCTATATTGTTTTAGGGATTTTCTTATAGAAGGGGCAATGAAATCTTGGAATCCAATAAAATTGACTAATCTGGGACTCCCCTCTTCATTACTTTTTTCTTTCTTTCAATTCTGCAATTTTATAAGAAACTTTAAATTCCCCACAGATGCTCTGGCAAATGTGATTAGTCATACTTATTATGTGAAGGAGACCACAGGGGTAGGGAACTGGTCCCAGATTTTGTAGGAACAATTGCATGTAAACGTAGTATCACAAGCACTACAAAAGATTCAGGGCTCTACAGGCTGTGGGGTAGACATGGAGAGCATATAATATCTGGGTGCATAAAGCCATGAGGGGGGCTATTTTAAAAAGCATGGCTTTTTTTGTAAGTGGCAACTTTATTATACCCCATCTTGCCTCCATAAAATATATTCTTCTGTCGCAGGAACGTGCTTTAGATGTAATTGCTCCAATGGGGACTGGTTCCATATTTGCTTTTCATGTCCAGTTTTAACTGAATTTTGGAAGTAAATCGTTCACTGGCTGAGCAACAAGCTTCAAATAAACTTAGTCCCTGAATCTAATACTGTCCTTTTAGGAATTATCGATACACTCAACTTAGCTATTCATCAGCGACACTATATTTTTTTGCATCGCTTGTCACTAAGTTTCTGATCCTGTAAAAATGGAAAGTAGCTGAGCCACGAACTCTTTTCCAATGGCTACTTAAGATGTCTTGAATTGAGGTGAAAAAAAAATTATATGCGTAAAGAGTAGGAGGGGTGGGAAGTAGGTTTACCCTGCGAGAGCAATCATGGTAGAGTTTCTTTTTATTTCTTCTTTTTTTTCTTATCTATATCTTTAAAAGAGTGCACTGGTAAATCAACAACAATAGGTCTTACTGATAGCAAGGCTATGATTGTATGGGTTATTATTTATTTGAATTTGATTGGCATGTATTATCTATCATGTATACTAATGATACTAGTATTTTAATGAATTGTCTAGTCATGTTTTTTTTACTAACTGCAATTATTATTAAAAAGAAAATTTTCAAAAAATGTTTTCAGCAATGTTTTTAACTTGTGTGGTTGGTGGGCAGTATTTCTGATTTTGGTGTATTCTACCTACTCTCAATGTGTAAGGGAAACAAGCGTTAAACACAAGGATGAGAGATGAGTGCTGCTATCCATTTCTGAAAACTAAATACATTCTTGATCCTTAAATCGGGCTTAAGATTTTGAGTTTATGGTTTGGTGTTATTCGTTCCACTCTGACATTATGATTACCCTCATTGCCAGATGTTTGTGCGAGTACTTTTGTAAAAAGTGTTTTTGTTGTTTCTGTCCTACAGTAAGCCTCAAAATAATTGTCAAATATCATAGCAACTGTCCTACATTCCTACACATTTCTTGATAAACAACAACCTGCATGGTTGAGTGAATCTATTACATAGAAATGAAAGACCAAATATTGCAACCATGGCAAAGAGTTTAGAGATGCTAAAAGAAGTGAACGTTTGCGACATGAGATTTCTTCACTAATTGTGTCCATGGTCAGTTGACACCGGGGAACCCTATCTACCCCAGACATTGTCAAAATCTTAGGAGCCAGGGGAATAAAGAGTAGGGTGGCTTGCTTGGACCCCACCGCTTTTTCTTACCCAGCATGTCTGTATGAGAAATAGTTTCCTCATGTATGTAAGTTAAACTTCAGAATTTCCAGTAAAAGGCAGTAGTCCTATCATCGACCATTCCTACACTTGCTCCCAATAAAAATGTGCCCTGGATGTATGTGTGGGCCTATTGTACTGGTCAGGGTAGAGTTAGAATGGTGTCAATGCCTAGTGGCTTTTGCGGCAATAAACATGGAATTAAACACCCAGGTGAAATGTCTGCATTATGTGGGCACGGGGTTAGCATGCACTTAGGAACACTGCCAAGACACATACCAACCCAAAACTGTTTTGAAAACTAGAGATCTAGCAGATCCATGATAATATGGCTTGTGTGGATACAACTATGGTTAAAAACATATTTTCCCCTCATCTATGTGACTGGAACTCAGAAATGTGTAATTAATAGCAAACATCCAACATTTCAACATTTCCACACATCTGATAAAAAAAGTACCCCATCTGTGTGGGGGGACTTACCATGGAATACAAGGAGAACCCAACCCACATGAGTCCCGTTGAATTGACAGGGCAAGAAATTGTGTCAAACTCCTTTTTAGGTCTCGTGAGCCAAAGGCTCGAAGAGACATTTTATATGTGGGATTTTCAAAGTGCTACCCACACTTTTGGCTGGCCTAAACCTTGAGTGCACGAGATCACATGCACGTGCACAGCTGCTCCTCTGCTAATTGCATTCCCCCCTCCCTTCTCACCCAGTCCTTTGATGCTCTGCTCGATTACTTTCACTTTCGCTGCTTTGACCCTTGCATTCCCCCCTCCCTTCTCACCCAGCCCTTTGATGCTCTGCTCGCATCTCCCTCCTCCCTGGGCGTGAAGGGAGACAGAGACATCCTCCTTAATTGCTGTTTCCCCTCTGAGCCATCGGGTCCTGTGGACACGTTATTGATCAGCTCCAAACTCCGATACATTGCTCTCAAGTGACCACCTGTCAGAGGAAACAAGCAGCAGGCACTTAAATGACCTCTATACATAATTATGCTTTATTATATGCCACATAATTTTACACCACTCAATGCAACACAATTCCACGCCATGCTACACAATTCTATGTCACATAATTCTACTCCACATCACATAATGCCACTCCACATCATGCCACATAATTTGACAGAACACCACATAATTCAACAAAGTGTAACATAATTCCACTCCTCCCTACATGACTCCACTCCACACAATGGCATTCCACATCACACAATTGCACTCCAAGTTACACATCTGCCCTTCATGCCACACAATTGCTCTCCATGCTGCACAATTCCATGTCTCACAATTCGACTCCACACCACAGAATCCCACGCAACCAAGTTCCACGCAACGTAATTCAACTCCACACCACATAATTTCATGCCGTATATTACCCCTCCAAGTCACATAATTCCACTCCACCTATTTTCAATCCACTCCATACCACATCATTTCACCCCATGCCACATAATTCCACACCACTCAAGGCCTCGCAGTTCCATGCAACACAATTCCACATCTCATAATTCCACTCATGCCACAAATTTCCACTCACACAATTCCATGGCACATAATTCTACTCCATACCACATAATTCCACTTCAGTGCACAACATATAATTCCACATCATGCCACATACTATGCCACATAATTTCACTCCCTACAACATAATTCCACTCTGTGTCACATAATGCCTCTTCCCTTTCGTGCCACATAATTCAGATCAACATATTTCCACTCAACTCAATTCCTTGCCATGCGACACAATTGCACATCACATAAATCCATGCCACATAATTCTACTATATGCCACACACTTTCACTCCACACCACATAATTCCACACCACGTCACATAATTCCACTCCACATCACTTAATTCCACTCCACATCACTTAATCTCACTCCACACTATTGCACTCCATGTCACACAGTGGCACTCCTCACAATTCCATGTCTCAAAATTTCACTCCATGGCACACAATTGCACGCCATACAATTTCACACCACACAATTCCATGCCAAAAAATTCTGCGCCACTTAAAGCCAATCCATGGCATGTAATGCCATGCCATACAATTCAAATCAACATAATTCGGCTCCATGCCACATAATTCCACGGCACGTAATTCCACTCAACACCACACAATTCATTACCATGTCACATAATTCCACTCCATGCTATATGATTTCCACTCCACTCAGTGACACTCCATGTCACCCAAATGCACTCCACATTACACAATTGCATTTCACGCCACACAATTCCACGTTGCACAATTCCACTCCAGTCAACACAATTACACTCCATGCAACACAATTCTGAACCACACAATTCAACTCCATGCCACCTAAATGCACTCCACCCTCATATTTCCAATCCAAGCCACATAATTCCACTCCATGTCGCATAATTCCAATCCTCTCAATGCCGCACAATACCATGCCAAACAATTCCATGCAACACAATTCTTCTCCACATAATTTCACGCCACCTAATTCTACTCCACACCACATAATTCCACTAGTCAACACCCCACAATTCCATGCCACACAATTCAACTCCATCCCACATAATTTCACTCCATGCAACATCACGACTCCACATCATGCTACATAATTCCACTCCATGAGACATAATTCCACTCCATACCACATAATTCCACATTGTACCACACTGTACCACCTAAATTTAATCTCCCCAAACCAACATAATTTCACACCACACAATTCCACACCAGACAATTCCAGGCCAGACCATTCCATGTCACATCTCATAATTCTACTCCACGGAGCATAATTCCACTCCTTGCCACCTAATTCTATGCCACACCACTTGATTTCACACCATGTCACATAATTCCACTTCACGGCACTGAATTCCTCTCCACACAATTGCACACCACGTCACATAATTGTAGTTCACGCCACACAGTAACATGTCTATCTCAGTGAATGCAAAATAATTCCACTCCACATAATTCCATGCCACATAAAGTGCTCTCCACTTCTCATAAATCCACACCACATAATTCTATTCCATGGCACACAATTGCATGCCACATAATTCCATACCACACCCCATAATTCCACACCACATCACATAATTCCACTCCACCCCCATACTTCCTCTCCGCAGAATTGCACTCCATGTCACACAATTGCATACCACGCCACACAATTCCATGTCTCACAATTTCTCTCAACACCCCACAATTCTAGGCCACACCACACAAATCCACACCAATTAATTCCATGCCATACCACATAATTACACTCCATGGAACGTAATTCCATGCCACATAATTCCACTCCACTATTAATGAATCCACTCAATAACATAATTCCACTTAGCGGCACATAATTCAAGTCCACCACATAATTTCATTCCATGCCACATATTTCCACTCCATTCCATGACACATACTTCCATTCCTCTCAACACAATTCCATGCCACACAATTCCATGCCGCACAATTCCACTCCACACAATTCCACACCACACCATATAATCCTACTCCACGCCATGCCAACTAATTCCACACCACATCCCTTAATTCCACACCATGCCACATAATTTAACTCCAGGTAACATAATTCATTTCCATACAATTGCAGTCTATGCCACACCACGCCAAAGAATTCCACATCTCACAATTCAGCTCCATGCCACACAGTTCCAAGCCACTCAACATACTTTCATGCCACATAATTTCACCCCACACATCATAATTTCACTCTGCATATTTCCACTCTACTTCACAACACGTAATTCTACTCCCCTCTACATTTGCAGAACAAACATTTGCAATGCAATAGGTCTCGCATTTACGCAAGTTTGAGCTACTCACATTACAAATAACAATGCCTTTTATTTTTGTTTTCTTTTTTATAACTTAAATAAAAGGCAGTGTCATTTACAATGCCAATAGCTTAAACTCGCGTGAATGCGAGACCTATTGCATTGCAAATGCTTGTTGGGATAGCTGTAGTGTTGGGCCCAGAGCTGCCAGGCACCCTTGGAGGCCAAGCAATCCCAGACTTGTGTTTTTTATTTTCATTCGTGACCCAGAGAAACCAAGAGTTTGTTTAGTTGTGTCATGATTTTCCAAATTTCCTTTTGAGAGTCCATGATGTTTGCGTTCCTATTAGTAAAATGGATCTTCTTTGTCCATCTAACTAAATCTATGTAATGATGGGCAAACCCTTCATGTAGCAGACCTCCCTAGGGATTATATTTCTTCTGCTATTGTCTTTCTAACGGGCTCTTTTTGGGAGCTAGGAGACCCTCAGAAAACCATTTAATATTTATAAGGAAGGCATGTATTGTCACTTTCTTTAGACTGGCTACTCCACAAGATGGCTTGGAAGAGAGCAGGAAGATCCTCCTTTAGTTGTTTCCATTTTCTCTGCCAAACGCACCATGTAGTTCTGGTGGATATTTCTCACCTAGTACCTGTAGGTCAAAGTCATTTACTTGGTGATCTGACCACAGCTGGGGGGACGTTGTCTGTTTATATAATTTATGAATAGGAGGACATGAATTCTGCAAGACAGATTGTCTCATGCGTTCCCAATATCTTGTTTGGATGACAGTGTGGTACATCGTGTAATTTCAAGTGTCTGGGTGCTATTTTTTGGTGGATGTTCAGTAAGGAGCCTGTGATGGTACGCCCCTTGTAGAATCCACCAAAAGAGTGAAGTAATGGATATTGCATTATCAGGGTACACCATTGCCTCTGCTCCTTTATTTTCATGCTCATAAGGTTAGTGATATAGGCACCTATGCTGGGGAGACATTCGGAGAAATGATGGCCAATAGAGCACCAGCTAAGAGAGATTTACAGTCTTCATATCCCACAAGATTAGGAAGAAGTCACTGGCAATACAATTGCTTGAGTGATTGTCTTACAAGCTCACGAAGGGCATGGAATCAGAGATTTTGACGTACTTAAGGATACCGCTGGTCAAACGGTAGACGAACTACATACGTCTGGGCAGTATTTTATATCAGTCAAATAGTAAAGTACATCAGTTGTATCTCAGAATATGAAGCCCACAAATATCAACCTGGAAACCTATTAACAGAAGGATATGAAGTTTAACATCTAGATAGCTGTATGCAGGTAAGATGAATAGCATCATGCTAGATAGATGTGGAGTAAAGTATTGTGAATCTGTTCTTACCTATGTATAGTTATATTAATTTAAAAAATTTAACATTCCTGCAGAGCACGACTATGACACCAAAGCCTTGAGGGTCCATGTCTGCATTCCCAGGGGGGCAAATGTCTCCGTAAAAACACTTATAATTGAAGATGGCCAGGAAGTGCGTTTTCCCGTTTCCAGGCTGCCTACATTTACATGAAGTGAGTGAGGTGTGCTGATAGACCATCAATTTCACTCTCATGCAGAAGCACCGCAAGTTCGCAATTAACAATTCAGAGATTGTTGCTTTCAACAAAAAGTACAAAAAGTATGCAGCTGTGATTCTGAGCACAGTAATTGCAGGGTCAAAGAAAAAAAGTATTTTGTTGATTTTGCTCACCTTCAGGCAACGTCCTATAAAATAGTGTACACATTTTAAATAAAAACTAGATGAAAATTAAACTAATTAGCGGGAAGTACACTCTTAAGTATACTCTTAGGTTATGAAACCTCAATTGGTTAATGCAGTCACTGCCAATATCTGTTTATAAGACCCAAGACCCACAGATTTGAATCCTGGTTGGCACAGTGCAGAAAAGTGACTTTTGAATTTATAGTGCTATGAGGTCCCAACCTGTAAGAAAAATAATCATGGATATGTTTGTCATTATTTTAAAATTGTATTACACACAGTATGATAGACTGCCACAAAATGATTTCATGTTTAAGATAAAACAGCCGCTTGCAAAAAATACTCATTAGGAATAAGCAGCCAGACAGTACCTGATGCAAACATTTTTATAGGTCCATATAAAAGACACTTTACAAAACTCGGCACCTTTATATCATCTCTCAAAAATAATAAAACTGTCATCATGAAGCTTCAAGTGACTCCAAAAATCCAACCCTATATTTGCTCCCAGCCAGCCTTTACATTTGGTGAGCAACCAATTGCACACATTCAGATTCCTTTCAGGTAAGTGATGGCCCAATGAATAGGGTGCTGTGTGGACTAATTTTTTAATTTACAAATGGACAGAGACTGCTTAATTTGAGAGCTGTCCTGAGGAATTTGGCAGGATATTCCAGCTCATTTTTTAAAAGTGACCATCATGATCATTAGTGCAGCAATTTAAGGGGTGCTGAACTAGTAATATAAGGATGCACTACACCCCAATTATGGTTGTGTTAACAGCAAAAAGGGGTGTGTAGAGCCATATTCCTTGCTGGAATTTGGGGCACGGTCACTTGCTGTGTGGGCACACTTTCCAAGCATCAGGGGGCTGAGATTTAGGGTTTATCCTGTTATAAACACAAAGGGGCAGACCACCAGGTTTGAGCCTTAGGCCTAGGAGCGATTGACCTAATACACATCAATGGTGCTGCACGTGCAGAGGAACTGGGACCCAAGGGTTAGAGGATCCAACTAAACCCCAATTATGATTGGTTTTCTATCCTTCCTTGCTTGCACTAGGGCCCATTACACCCATCCTGTGCCAGTATTGGTATGGGCTTCGGACCAATGGCCAAAGAGCGGGCACAATTGAAGCACTGGAAACACCTTAGTTTAGGCCACAGAGAAATGGTACAGTGAGGATGGGGCAACATAGAGTCCCATTTTCTAACAAGCGGGAGAGGAGACAGCCTACTTCACAGGGTGGTAGGTTCCATTATTGAAGCAGGTACAGTGGCTCTGGAGTCCAGGAGTGTGAGGGATCCACTGCATCACAGTTGTGACTGTCTTATTTTCCAAAAGAGGCATGGAGGCTCATTATCATTGCTAGCATTAGGGCTGAGAGCACCCTTGCAAGGCAACATGTGGGAGCTTAGTTCAAAGTAGTTTCGAAATTAAAGTGATGGGCAAGCCTGGTGGGAGAGGGGCCACAGAAGCAGAGGCGATAAGTCCTCAGTGACGCATTAGAGCAACAGGTGCAGTTGCACTGGGGAAGAGGAGTGTGAGGGGCTCATATCACCCAAATGAATGGGAGTAAAGTTTTTGGGTCAATTTCTGACTTCGTTTGATGTATTTGCTCTTTTCCATGTATTGTTGATTATGAGCTACAAAAAAGCATCCCTGAAAATGACCTCATAAGCCCCGACCCTTCCACTTACCCAAGCCTTCCCATGCAGCTTTAGAGGAGGGACCCACTTCAAAACATTGGGCCTGATTCACAGAACTAATTTAAGACAAGATCCTAAACTTACTACCATTTTGGTATTCTCTGAAGGCACTTACTCATCAATGAGTAAGTGCCTTCTGTGAATACCAAAATGAGTAAGTTACTCAAAAGGAGTAAGTTACTCAAAATGAGTAAGTTACTCATTTTGGTATTCACCGAAGGCACTTACTCATCAGTGAGTAAGGGCCTTCTGTGTATACCAAAATGAGTAAGTTACTCAAAGTTAGTACGTTACTCACAATTAGTAAATTACTCATTTTGGTATTCGCAGAAGGAATTTACTCATCAATGAGTAAGTGCCTTCTGTGAAAACCAAAATGAGTAAGTTACTCAAAATGGGTAAGTTACTCAAAATGAGTAAGTTACTCATTGTGGTATTCACAGAAGGCATTTACTCATCAATGAGTAAGTGCCGTATGTGAATACCAAAATGGTAGTAAGTTTAGGATTTTGTCTTAAGTTGGTTCTGTGAATCGGGCCCATTTTACTAAAGGGGTACTCAGAACAAAAATGTTTGAAGGCCACTGAATTAGAGGCACTTCAAATGAAAACATGCAGTCACATAAAATAATGCTGAATATCACATATTCCCTTTAGGTACTTCCTGCAGTAACAGGAAGTGGTCTGAAGGACAAAACATCTGCATTGAATGGTATACCCGCCAAAATGTACAAGGCAGTTTGTGAATGTATTTCTCTTCATAAAGAAGCTGTCAAGTTCTGTGACAAACTGTTAGTAAAGAGATTTTCTCTAAATAATCTGCATCTAGTTGTTTCCAAAGAGCAGAAGGAGTTTGTTCCTCGGCTTTTAACAAACAGTTAGAATGTGGCTGTGCCCCTACTCGGCTTAGCAGCCGGAGGTTTAATAGATTGGAGTAATTCTTTTGTTTGCAGAAACTTCATTGAAACATTTCATTTGAAATATCTTTAGACTCCTTTGGAAAAATAGGGCTTGAAACAGAAATTTATTTTCAGGGTCCAATAAGTGTATGATAATCCTTGCAAATCATGCATCTTATTTGCCATTTCTTCACCCTGTATTAGCTAAAATTTCTAGTTTCAGACATCAAAGCAACGAAAGAGTTTACTTTTCTTGGAAATGAAGTGAAAATAACTATCTGATTCTTTATATATGCTGCAGCCAATTCTTCAGCTATTTTGTGATTTTGATTTAGGCCAATAATAATTGCTAAAAACAAAAACAAAAGTACATCCTGGTTGTAGCTTTTGCATGGTGCACCGTGCTCTGTTTCTAATTCATTTTCCATTTAAGTACATTTATTATTTTGCCGTTTGTAGGGCAAAGCAAGCCTTCAGGATGGAACTACTTTGGCTAAGAATGACATTGGCAGAGGATGAGTAACAAACAGATCTCAAGCTCTTTTCTCAGGCGAGGAGATCTAAAGGAGGACCATGATTCATAGTATTGTTTTAATATGAGGATCCAAAATATTTTAGAAACGTCAATTAGTGGTTTGGTTGAATATGCCATGGGTGGTTTGATAATGTTATGCTATATTATGTTATTTGCATTTTTAAAGCGCAACGGTGTCCTGGCGCTGATAGCCAACTCTTCTGAGTTCAAGATTTCTGGGGAGATTATCAGTGGGAAATTCGACACGTTAAAAAGCCAAATTTTCAGTTCCTTTCTGAATACGAGGATGTCAGTGGAGTTCCTCAGATTCCAGGGAAGGCCTTGGCTGCACACGTGATGAAACTTATTCCCCCCCCCACGTAGCTTTCTTAGTGGGTGGTACGCTCACTAGTTTGGCTCCTAGTGAGCGCAGAATTCTTTTGGGAGTGTACCATTGAAACCGTTGTTTCAAATATTCAGGACCCAGGCCATGTAAAGCCTTGAAAACTGTGCATAATGTGGTTACAAACATTCATGCATTTACTGCTATCTTTAGTAACTATAATTACTCAAATAATGTCTATGAGTCTTGGGTTCCTACTGACAGGTACAGGATTTTACAAATATGAAAAAATGTTGGGAGTGGGAATTAGAGGCAGGTAACCCCTTTAGATCTTAGGATCTAGAATATACTCTTGGTAGAGGTGATACATTCTCCAGGTTACACCGATTGGCTAAATGGCGGAGTAAGAAATCCCCTCTGAGTTGGAGATGGCAGATTCATATTTTTCTCTCTTTTGCACTATTAGATTTGGAATGAATAGCTTTAAAATGAGAATTGGCACAGGACGATGTGGGACATGCACTACTGCCTTGTAGTTTTATATTGAGCTGAACTCAAAAGATATCTCTGTTGATGTTGGTGTTCTCCGAATGCAACACACACAACATGTTTCCTAATTGTTTTGGCTTATCCAAATACTTGTGTAAAATACTTAATTGGCAAGGAGTCATTTCATATTGGTAAGTAAAGCCCACTGCAGAAGTGTTTATTTTAGCCATAGCATACAAACTGTAACTTAGTCAACTATGCACATTTGAATACTGATTGTTTTTGCTTTAAGCATGTCACTAAATCAAAATACTTGAAACAAAACTACAACAAAATAGCTTTATTTGTAAAATGCACACATTATGCACTTTTACAGTATGTTTTCATTAAACTGCTTCTAGGCCACTATTGGGAAACTGTTTGGGAGAAGCGATATTTGAAAAAAATGAATGCACAGGAGGTCGTAATAAAGCAATTAATGATGGGTGGGTTTAGAAAAGAAAACCTTAATACAGAAAATAGAACTGACTTATACTCTATTGGAATCAATTCACAGTATTTGTTTCCAATGCCTACCTAATTAAGATACTGAATGCACTAAATAAGTCATTTGGGTTTGAAGAGGCGATTTCTAAACGCTCCGGGTAGTTTATTACTTTTCTGTCACTGCCCCGAAGTTCCTGACTAGACTGCTTCTGTAAAGAAATACTGTAATATGACATCCGTCCCTGTACATGTAGCATACGATGTTGCTATATATTTACTGAATGAGAAAACAGGCAATATTTCTTTACTCTACCTATACTATACAATAGGTGGTACTTTTCTTGAAGCCATCATATATTAATGTAAACCTTCAACAGCAAAAGTATTTCAGACTAACTGTAGTAAACCAGTCGTCTTATATGACTTTCTGCAATGTGGTGAGTGACTTTCTACCATATTGTTTACACTTTCAGTCAAGGCCGGCTTTAGTGCTGGTGGCGCCCCGTGCGACAATCTTTTTTAGTGCCCCCCACCCCCTCATCGGATTCCCTCACTACCACCCCACAAAAGTGACCCTCATATCTCCATAGCCCCTCTCACACATACCTTTTCTTTGTTATAAAGCGCTGGTAAAGGCTGACTTTACTAATCCACTCAGGTATCCACATAAAATACAGATCTGTTTTTGCATAATTGTGAGTCAAAACGGCACTAGACAAAACACCGATCTCTCTCTTTAGTGGGAACATTATTCACAAGAGTTATCTTGACATTTTTATTGCTGCCTGAAAGCTGGATGCACAAGTAACTCTGAAGCAGGTGCTTTTAAATCTTAAGCTATTGATAAACACAGTGCCCCTCCTGAGGTCAGCGCCACCACCCCCCGCCCCAACCGCCCCCCAGGTTAGCACTGCCCTAAAGCCGGCCCTGCTTTCAGTCACCGCACTTACAGATCAGTTGTGCAAATTCCTATTTCTTTATAGAGTGCCAAAGTCCCTGCAGGTTACAGGATCCACCCAACAATCTGTTTTCTGGAATTTCCCGATCTAATGGAGGCTAATTCTACACGTAGAATAGAGTTCTAGCCAACATTTTCCAATTAATCTCTCAAATGAAGCAGTGGCATCTACATTTGTTTAGTTGTTATGGTTCAATAGTTCTATTGTTATTATGTAGCATTCAAGGGAGACTAAGAGCCTCATGTTTGGAAATCACTGTCTCTTCTTTTGACTATAATAATATCTGACCCTGTGCCTCATGGGAACAGTCCAGCCCGAACTGCCAAGCCATACCTTCCCTGGACCGGAAACAAGCTTCCTAGGACCGGTTTCTGGCATTTCAGCCGTCTTCAGCCAGGCTTGCTTGAATCCAGTGGCAAAGTGAGCAAGGGACTCACGTCTGAGCATACCCTGCCAACTTATGGCGAACAAAGCGGTACAAAAGGGGGTGGTGATGGACGGAGCATCAGAACCAATCAAACACCCACACCCAGTCAACAGATCTGGGTTTGATCCATCACCGTTCTTTAGCCCACTCTGCCACCCCAGTTTAGACATGGCCATATGCAAATCAGTCTGACCCTGTGCCTCATGGGAACAGTCCAGCCCGAACTGCCAAGGCATATCTTCCCTGGACCGGAAACAAGCTTCCTAGGACCGGTTTCTGGCATTTCAGCCGTCTTCAGCCAGGCTTGCTTGAATCCAGTGGCAAAGTGAGCAAGGGACTCAACGTCTGAGCATACCCTGCCAACTTATGGCGAACAAAGCGGTACAAAAGGGGGTGGTGATGGACGGAGCATCAGAACCAATCAAACACTCACACCCAGTCAACAGATCTGTGTTTGATCCATCACCGTTCTTTAGCCCACTCTGCCACCCCAGTTCAGACATGGCCATATGCAAATCAGTCTGACCCTGTGCCTCATGGGAACAGTCCAGCCCGAACTGCCAAGCCATATCTTCCCTGGACCGGAAACAAGCTTCCTAGGACCGGTTTCTGGCATTTCAGCCGTCTTCATCCAGGCTTGCTTGAATCCAGTGGCAAAGTGAGCAAGGGACTCAACGTCTGAGCATACCCTGCCAACTTATGGCGAACAAAGCGGTACAAAAGGGGGTGGTGATGGACGGAGCATCATAACCAATCAAACACTCACATCCAGTCAACAGATCTGGGTTTGATCCATCACCGTTCTTTAGCCCACTCTGCCACCCCAGTTCAGACATGGCCATATGCAAATCAGTCTGACCCTGTGCCTCATGGGAACAGTCCAGCCCGAACTGCCAAGCCATGCCTTCCCTGGACCAGAAACAAGCTTCCTAGGACCAGTTTCTGGCATTTCAGCCGTCTTCAGCCAGGCTTGCTTGAATCCAGTGGCAAAGTGAGTAAGGGACTCAACGTCTGAGCATACCCTGCCAACTTATGGCGAACAAAGTGGTACAAAAGGGGGTGGTGATGGACGGAGCATCAGAACCAATCAAACACTCACACCCAGTCAACAGATCTGGGTTTGATCCATCACCGTTCTTTAGCCCACTCTGCCACCCCAGTTCAGACATGGCCATATGCAAATCAGTCTGACCCTGTGCCTCATGGGAACAGTCGCCATAAGTTGGCAGGGTATGCTCAGACGTGAGTCCCTTACTCACTTTGTCACTGGATTCAAGCAAGCCTGGCTGAAGACAGCTGAAATGCCAGAAACCGGTCCTAGGAAGCTTGTTTCCGGTCCAGGGAAGGCATGGCTTGGTAGTTCGGGCTGGACTGTTCCCATGAGGCACAGGGTCAGACTGATTTGCATATGGCCATGTCTGAACTGGGGTGGCAGAGTGGGCTAAAGAACGGTGATGGATCAAACCCAGATCTGTTGACTGGGTGTGAGTGTTTGATTGGTTCTGATGCTTCGTCCATCACCACCCCCTTTTGTACAGCTTTGTTCGCCATAAGTTGGCAGGGTATGCTCAGACGTGAGTCCCTTACTCACTTTGTCACTGGATTCAAGCAAGCCTGGCTGATGAAGGCTGAAATGCCAGAAACCGGTCCTAGGAATCTTGTTTCCGGTCCAGGGAAGGCATGGCTTGGCAGTTCGGGCTGGACTGTTTCCATGAGGCACAGGGTCAGACTGATTTGCATATGGCCATGTCTGAACTGGGGTGGTGGAGTGGGCTAAAGAATGGTGATGGATCAAACCCAGATCTGTTGAGTGGGTGTTTGATTGGTTCTGATGCTCCGTCCATCACCACCCCATTTGTACCGCTTTGTTCGCCATAAGTTGGCAGGGTATGCTCAGACGTGAGTCCCTTGCTCACTTTGCCACTGGATTCAAGCAAGCCTGGCTGAAGACGGCTGAAATGCCAGAAACCGGTCCTAGGAAGCTTGTTTCCGGTCCAGGGAAGGCATGGCTTGGCAGTTCGGGCTGGACTGTTCCCATGAGGCACAGGGTCAGACTGATTTGCATATGGTCATGTCTGAACTGGGGTGGTGGAGTGGGCTAAAGAATGGTGATGGATCAAACTCAGATCTGTTGACTGGGTGTGGGTGTTTGATTGGTTCTGATGCTCCGTCCATCACCACCCCCTTTTGTACCGCTTTGTTCGCCATAAGTTGGCAGGGTATGCTCAGACGTTGAGTCCCTTGCTCACTTTGCCACTGGATTCAAGCAAGCCTGGCTGAAGACGGCTGAAATGCCAGAAACCGGTCCTAGGAAGCTTGTTTCCGGTCCAGGGCAGGCATGGCTTGGCAGTTCGGGCTGGACTGTTCCCATGAGGCACAGGAGTCAGACTGATTTGCATATGGCCATGTCTGAACTGGGGTGGTGGAGTGGGCTAAAGAATGGTGATGGATCAAACCCAGATCTGTTGACTGGGTGTGGGTGTTTGATTGGTTCTGATGCTCCGTCCATCACCACCCCCTTTTGTACCGCTTTATAATAATATCTTAGCATCATTTTAAAAAACATGGAAACCCTTCAAAGGCACTTATATCTTACAAAGCGGCCCTGATCTGATTAACCCCCTCTGCTTAAAGACATGGGTCCCCAACAGCCAGTCGAGACTTCTTTTGATTCCACTACTTATGTTTTTAACGCAAGCAATGGGATTATTGTCTTTATTTCTGACAACAGTCTCCTATATAGTTATGAGCTAGTCTCTTTCCTTATAGAGCGGCAGTGAGCAGGGCCACAGACAGAGCAGACCTAATCAAAGCCCATCAGTAGACCTACGGTGTGTGATGACTGACAAGTAGGCAAAGAGAAGGGCATAGGTGTTCTTTGTACCAAACTAGAAGAGGAAGAAAGACACTGGAGAGAAGGATATGCGAGATGCAACTTCAAGAGAGAGGCTGAGAGGGCAGAGATTATGAACACTATAGCTAAAATAAAAACTTTTCATGATATACAAGGCTGTCCCTGAAACATGCATGAGTCTGGGGGAAACTGAAACCAGGGTGGCTTAATAGGAAGGCACAGTACTGTTGCAGGAATCCAGACTGAAGGTGGAAGAGAAAAGGCTGGAGACAGCAAGGGCAAAGGTAAAAACAGCCACAACATTCCTCAGGGCATCTCCAATACCATCCTATGTTGTGGAGGGCCCAATGGAAATGCTAGAAAATAGGAGTAGAGCCTCTTACCTTAGAGTTCTTTATTTGCAGCCCTTCTGACTCTGCTAGACTGCTTTGGTCACCCACTACTGATGGAGGAGTATAGATTCATCAGCCCCCCCCCAAGAGCCAATGAATCCTCAGGAGCTACCAAAGGTGGAACAATCTTGGTTGTCTTGTGAGATCCCAACTGGTGAAATCCCATGTTGGCAGCTTCCTTGAACCAGGGTTTAAGAAACAAAAAAATACCCTTCTTTTTCCTAATGTTGGTGCAGTAGCTCAAGTGGAGAGACAAAAAAAGTCACTCATCAGAGGCAGCAGCCTCCCTTTGATTTTCAAATGCAAACAGATGGCTCTCTACCGGATGGCCTAGGCTATCTTGTGGACTGTTGCCTCAATCAAATTCTAGGGGCTATGGTCCAGTAGGCAGGGTAGGTACTGGGATTGGTGAGGATAGGGGCATGGAAAGTGCCACTGTGAAGCTTGAGAAGTTAAAGTTGGGCCAAATAATTGACGAAGAAGAAAAGCCTGTGGAGAGTGGAGCAGCACATTGATTGGCCATGTCCCCGCAGAGCTTGTAAGACTGGCACACTGTTTTGTCCATCTAAGTGTTGCTCCGACATGGAGACTCATCCTCAAATTAGAGGCATCTTAGAATCTTGTTGACATTTTCCCCTTATTGGGGAGTTAGGAGGGGAGGTTGGTCCTGTAACTTTAACCTATCATATCTAAGTCATGCACTAGGTATGCAGGCAATATATTGTGCCCATGACACCCAATTAGTTTGCTGAGTAGAGACTTCTTGTCAGGGATCACTCTGTCTTTACCTATCTGTAGTCTAAGTCACACACTGCAAATTCATCACCCTGTGGTTAGGCCTCTTTTGCAGATTTCACTATCCAGAAATATCTCACTTTACCATACCTGAATGTTCAGAAGGCACTGAACTTATTTGAACCATGGAGCCATCTTCAGAAAGGGGATTCCCTCTTGTGATCTTAGGTCTGAAAGGTAAAGCAGGGAAACCTACATTAGCAGCCCTCAGACAATGTATTTGTTTAACCATTAAAGTCACCTACAAAGAAATTGTAGAGTTATACCTGCCTATTGGGTTGAAGCAACTTGAGTTTTCATGCTGTTACATGGACATCCCCTAAAATGTGGTTACTTAGTGGGTTGTATCCTTTGTATTTGCTACAGATGTGTTGTCTTCAAAGTTGTTATGCCTTTTATTAAGGATTTCTGAGAAAGAGCAAATTTGTGGAATTTATGAATGCTGAAGGACATGCATTCATGAAAAAAGTAATTTTGAGCATATGTCTATGTGGTTATTCCACAGGTCTATAAATTGCTCCCATTTTTATAGGTTTCTATATGGTGAGAAATATTGAGTGGATGTAGTATGAATGTTATACAAAAGAAAGATATAGTAGAATAGAATGGGATTTTAATTAACTTTTGTGTGTGGAGAAGCTTGTTTGGATATCTTTGGTTAAGGGGAAATGGCTTAGGTTGTGATGCTTATATGTACCAATGAACTGATAGACAAAAGATGTCTTATTTGGAAGTAAAGTTTTGTGCATTGATAAAAACTGTATTTGCATATTCTATTTGGGGCTCAATATTGTTCTGTTTTGATGTACTGTAGACCTATGAGTTATCTTGAAATATAGTGGGGATGATAGAATTATTGTTTGCACAATGCCAAAGGGGAGCCTGTCTGCCTGGATTACTCCCAGTACTCGGAATCCTGGTTCTCCCTTGAACTACAACTACCCGCTGTGTTCCTACCCATGCTGCTGCTCTCCACACTGCTTACAATACAAAAGGAGCTTTTACCTGTGCCTCCTGTACATTTGTGTGCACTCTCACTCCTTCCACCACCTCAACACCCATTGCCCCCACACCAACAACATCCAATAACATGCTAGTCCACACACACCTTAACCAATAACTACCCACATTACACTAATCTCACAATCAACATCTGATCGCAAAGCAAACACACAATAGAGATATGGGACCTTCTGAATAACTAAGCCATAACCTGCTCTTCTTCTTGAAACCTTGCCTGAAACCATGCTCAACACAGGACATTGCCACTGCTATTCTCGCCGGATACAAAATCGTCAATTAACACTCCCCAATTCATGCCCGGAAGAGGAATTGCATCATTTTAAAGGACTGTTATCAGCTGCACCACCTCCACAGGCACTGCATCCAGCAACATGGAACACCTCCCCTTCAAGTTGTAGATCAAGAAAGCTTCACCCTGTGTGTAACCCTCATCTACAGACAGCCAGGACCCCACACTAACTTCTGCAGCAACATCTCAGATTTTGCAACACCCCTTGTCATCGACTCCAGTACCTTCATCCTCCTGAAATACTTGGAATTTCACTGACCCCAACTCTGCCACCTTCCTCGAAAGCTTCAGCATCACGCAGCATATCGCCAAAGCCACCCACACTGCCAGACACCTACTGGATCTAATCTTCTCCTCTGTCATCAACATCATGATAGACAAATCCTCACCAGTCACCTGGACCGACCACGCCCTCGTCTGATTCAGCATCACTATACTGTGCAATAGAAGGCCAACCAACGCAGGACTTGTTAGCTGCAAAAACATCTCAGAAGAGGACTGGGCTTCTGTCATCTCTCAGCACTGCAATGAGCAAACCAGTAACCTAACAGAATACATCAAAAACTTCAATGCCAGGGTTGCCACCTGTGCCAACACCCTGTCATCCCTCCTCAAGCAGCTAGTACACAGAAGAATTCAAGATGAAGTGGCACTGCAAGCAACTGTAATGCATGTGGCGAAAGAGCCAAAACACCACAGACAAGGACATCTGCAAATCTGCCCTAAGGCGCTACCGCCACCAAATCCAGAACAGCCCTCACAGACCACATAGAAGTCGGCTCCAACAGCAGCAAAGAAATATTCTCCATCATCAGAGAATTCACGGCAGCCACAACCAGCTACATCATCCTTTCACAAGACTTATGCTACAATTTTTGGGACTTTTTCAGCAACAAGATCATATCCATCTATGAAAACTTTGTTCCCCAAAAACAGCACATCAAACTCTTAGCAAGCTTTCTGACATCCAAAGAAGAATGTACACCAACCACGTTGACCACCACCACCATAGAGAAGACTGGTGCCACCATAACCTCCATCCGTTTTGGGTCCCCTAAAGACCTGTGCTCCTACTACTCCCTCAACAAAGGACTCACCCCATCAACAATCTACTCACTCACATTCTCAAAACCTCCATCAATGCAGCCACCTTCCCAGTAGCCAGGAAATGAATTGCAGTTACCACCCTACTGAAGAAACCCTCAGCAGTCCCAGTCAAGCTCACAAGCTACTGATCTATCTCCCTTCTACCTTGCCCGACCAAAACCCTAGAGAAAGCAATCAACAGATGCCTCACCAACCACCTCGTCAACCACCTACTCTACACAATGCAGTCTGGATTCAGATTCAATCACAGCATGGAAATCACTCTTATCACCCCAACCAATGACATCCGCATGATCCTATACAGAGGAGAAACTTCATCCTTCTTTCTACTGGACCTCTCAGCGAGTCTGACACCGTTTTGCACCCAATCCTCATCAGACAATCACACAAGACTGACATCCAAGGATCTAACCTGCACTTGATCTGCTCTTTCCTAACATGATGTCGAGATCCTCTCCTAGTCTGATGACACACAACTTATAGTGTCCCTTTGGACCAAACCCCCAACACAAGAAGAAAGTTCTCTGTCTACATGTCTGAGGTAGCCACCTGGATAAAGCCCAACTGTCTCAAACCTAACACAGACAAAATGGAAGTAGTGATCTTCGGAAAAAGCACCAGCACCTGCTACCTGGTTGCCTACTGACCTTGGATCGACTCCTGCCTCCAGCTCACAAGCCAAAAACTTTGAGATCGTCACTGACAAGCTGTACATGTCTACTATGGTCCACACCATCACCACACCCTGCATCCTTGCCCTGAAGACGCTGAAGAAGATCTTCAAATGGCTCTCAAGCAAATCCAGGAGATATGTCACTCACGCCGTCATCACCAGCAGACTGGATGATGGAAACTGTCTCTATGCTGGGATCCCTAAACATCTCACCAGAAGACTGCAAACCATCCAGAATGAAGCAGTCAGATTCCTCCTCAAACTTTCACGCCAGACTCACATGACCCCATACCTGAGGGAGCCCCAATGACTCCCAATACACAATCGCACATAGTTTAAGGTCCTCATCCACAGTTTCAGTGCACTACACAACACAGCCCTCCTCGCATCTCCTTCCACCACCAGTCAGCTGGGCACCTTCCTGCACATACACAGGAACAGAACCAGAGGACGAGAATTCTCATACATTGTTTCCAAATCATGGAACAACTTCCCACTTTACTGCAGAGCCTCCTTGTGAAAATTTGGGGTGTTGGTTGAGGGAGGTGAAACCCTGCTCAAGCAACATCCATAATCCTCGTCAGGGTGAACCAGTAAACTTACTAAATTAACCTGTGCTTGTATTTCTGGTAACTTGGCACACAAGCAGTCAAACTTTACTTAGAGGCAATGCATAATGTATTTATGCAGCACTAATGAAGTGAAAACACAACACAATAAAAATCCCACAACAATTTAGAAACATAGAATAAATGCGAATACATTAGTTGAGACAAAAAGACAAAATCCAATTAATAGAACCAGAGATATGCTATGTTAAAGATTTAGATACAAATAGTAGTTAAAAGCATAAAGTGACACTGTGGTTATGTGGTTATGTGGTCATGCCGGACCTAGACAAAATCACAAGTTCAAGCCAACCACAATGGAGCGTGAGCAGGATGCAGGGACCAAGTTAGGTCCGCTGAGTATTGTACCTTATGTTTTTGGTGCGCGGTGTGCCCAGCTTTACGCGGCTTTGCGTCATTCAGCGTTGACTCTGAGGAGATGCGAGGGTTGCAATGCAAGGTCATGCATTGAGTTATATTGCGCTTTGCTAGTTCTGATGAGGCTGGGCAACAAGGATTTTTGGGGCTTTTCAATGCTCAGCGTCTGTTCTGGTGAAGTTTGCAGAGCTTCGCTTTGCAGAGCTTCGCTTTGCTTGCCATTGATTCCAATAAAGCTTGCAGCTGTGTGGTGAGGCTTTGCAGGGCTTTGCATCAATTCATGTCAGATTTGGTGGAGACCACAGGTAGGCTGGCAGAGCATCATCAGGTCCACTTTTAAGGATCTAGGACTGGAGGGACACCACTTGTGGGGTTAGGACTCACAGCAAGCAGAGTCCAGGGGCAGGTTTCAATGTGGTTATAGCTTTTTCAGTCCCTGAGGCTCTGATTAGGAGGCCAGCCCTTGGAGTCAATTTGGTGGTCCTGGGGTCAAGATGTAGATCCAGTCCGTCTCACTCAGGCAACAGGGCAGTCCTTCTTGCTGCAGAGCAGCACAGCAGTCCTTCTCCTGAGTATTCCAGAGATCCAGAAGTGTGCTTAAGAGTTTGGTCTGAGGGTCCACTAATTATATTTGGTGCCCACTTTGAAGTGGGAGAAGCTAGAATCCTTCCCGCTACAGAGGTCTGCAATTTCCTGCCTTCCTGACCTGGCCCCAGATTAAAAAAGACTAGTGTGCAACACTCTGTGAGTGTGCTGAGACATCATATTTGCAGTGTGTAAGTGAAGTAGGTGAAAGTTTCGCCCCTCCATCAAGTCAGAGATGGCCCATCCTGCTAACACCTATACCCCCTTTGTCTCACTGTCTTGGGGTAATACACAAAGACAAACACTCACCTACACCTAGGTATGTGAGCCAGAATACAGGTGACAGACACCAAACGGTTGGGATAAGAAAATGCCAAATTTCTAAAAGTGGTATTTTCATAATTGCTTTAACTTTGAAATCAAGGAGGGGTTTAAATTAAAATTCTTTAGACACCAAAATTGATATTTCTACCCACTCCCAATTAAAAGTTATCACCTATTAAATGTAGTAATGTAACCCAATGTTATCTATCCTATGGGAGAAACATGCCTTGCAGTAGTGAAAAATGAATGTAAGAGTTTTTCACTACCAGGATATGTAAAAGTAAAAAGTACTTGTCCCATTGTTTTTAAATACACTGCCTCCTGCCCTATGGTCTGTTTAGGGCCTACCCTTGGGGTGATTATATTATATGTACTAAAAAAGGAAGGATTAGGTCTGGCTACAGGTTTATTTTTCCAGGTCGAAATGGCAGTTTAAAACTGCGCTCACAGGCTGCAATGGCTGACCTGAGACATGCTTAGAGGGCTTTTTTTAGGCGGGTGGCACAAGGGGTGCTGCATGCCCACTAGTAGTGTGGGGTACCATTTCACTAGGGATTTACAGGTAAATTAAATGTTCCAATTAGGTGTAAGCCATTTGACCATATTTAAAGGAGAGAGCACAAGCACTTTAGCACTGGCCAGCAAATATAAAGTGCCAACAAAAATAAAATCAGCATAAAATGAGAAGTATGAAGGCAAAAGGATTAGGGGGAAGACCACCCTAAAGCTGACAGGTCTAACACTCATCCTCGCTTCCTGAATTCCGCAAGAGGCTGAGGACCTGGCTCTTCAACTCGCTTCCTTCTCCCACCCTCAGGGCAGGCATCTACACCTGCACAGTTCCAGGATATCTGCATAGTTTATCGCACATTCTACAAATACACATAACATAAAATTTGATAAGGGCAGGTATGAGGAATATGGACAGAATAGTACTGGCTGTTTTACCTACTAGTAGTCTTTATTGTAAATTCCTGTGCTTTCTTGACAAAGTCCGTGTACTGCTATTATCTCCTTTCCATTTTGTATAAGACAATGAACACAAAGTTCACCTCCTATAAGATGGGTCTTTTGGAAGGGGGACATTTTTTAACACAAATTCCCGCATTCAAAGAATCTCTGAAACCTTGATTCATTCCTTCATGGCAGTTTCACAGATTTAATTTGGGACCTTTCTTTCTGCTTCATTAAATCCACAAACCTTTTAAATTTGCTTGTGCTTCTTCATCAAATAAATCAGTTTCCCAGCAGAAACCCTAAGTAACTAAAAATAAATATCTTGTGAGGGACTCATCTGACAAATGACACCATTCTCAGAGTAAACCAGACCTTAGACTAAATACGCCCTTCCTTTAAAACAATTTTTATATTGTACTTTTGGCAACCAAGTGAAGCCCAAATGTACTCAAGATGTTATAAAATATTAAGCTTGTGAATTGTGGATATAATCAAGAGAAGATACCCGAGTACATTTATATTAGCAAGAGCAGAGCTATGAGTAAGCCTGGGTATTTTCAAGAAATAATCATGGGGTGATTGTTTTTTTTGTGGATGATTCCAGGTCAAGTATGACAAATTTCACCCTTGGAAAAGGCCTGGGGTTGGAGAATTAACCCATGAAATTGATTCAGTAGCACAGATTTCCCTGGTAGTGCCATAGAGTGGTGGTTCTTAACCCTTTAACTTCTGTGGACCACCCCCCCTTATTCATTAATTAAACCTAAGGACCCCACTGACTCCTTATTGGAATCCAGGGACCAACACTGAGTCATTACTGGAAGCTGAGGACACCAGCCTAAGCTGGTGATTCGATGAATCATGAGTTTGTTGAATCGAACTGCAAACTAATGCACAAAAAATACAGAAACAAGTATTCATCAACCAAATACACACTTGATTAAATATTTTGTTTGATTCAAAAACATATATGAAATAGTTTATTTTAATAGGGAATTTGAAACTTCTCTAAAATCAATTTAGACCACTCATTGTCGACACTATATTTTGTTAGATGCACATTCATGCTCCCGCTAATCAATCTGAGGATACTAACTCATTTTTCAGCATATACTTTAAATATTCCTCACATTTAGAGAATTAAAAAAAAATATGTACATTTTGCTTCATTATTTATGTGCACTATAGTAACCTGTTAATATTATTTAATTGTCTAAGCAGTCTTGAATCCCCTAAGGATGCTTCGCGGGCGCCTGCCCCAGGGGTCTCTGGACCACAGATTAAGAACCACTGTGTTGTATCTTCCCCTTTTCTCCCACCTTGGTACCTTTCTTCCACTCCCACCGCCCCTCTTACCTTGGTATCTCCCGAAACTCACCTTAGAATGTTGACAGCCTGCTCATCTCAGAGAGCGGATGGCTTGGAATAAAGTGACAGTTGTTCTTCACTTGTTGGTGTCACTTTATTACTACACTGGCGACGATCCTGTGAGGGGGGCAGGACAAGCCATTTTCCCTTTTGTGTTGCTCTCAAGCTGTTTTGGATCAGCTGTGTGTGCCGCGTTACTGACATTGGAGGGCTGTGTGTGACAGTACAGGTTGGCGGTTGCTGGTGCTTCTAGTCTTCCAGTCGCACATCGGATCCGTGGCAAGTAAGCTGTGGCTGATTCCATGTTCCATCATCGTGGTTGAATACTCCTCACCAGCGAGATCCCTTGGCTGCTTGCACGTCCTCTCGGCTGCTGATCCTCAGGAGACCGACGTGTAACTGGTGCGCTACTAGCCTTAAGAGGGTCAGAGGATACCGTAGCTGAACCGAGAATCCTCCTCTTCGTGGCTCCACATTTTGCGCAAGCTGGATCTTCCTCCTGGGCGCACATCTCCTCAGCGGCAGTTCCTAGCGAGACTCCCGGGTTCCTGTCAGCTTCCGGGGGCCTGACTGTAGACGCGCCTCCACACGCCCACAAGAGGGCGGGAAGTAGAGGTGCTCCACTGGGTCCTGTTGCTCCCGGTATGGTTCCAGCAGGCTTTCCTTGACGGAAGACACGCATGTTCACGCCTCCACCGCCCACAGCAGGCGGAGAGCTCGTGTTGTGCTCCGCGGGGCCTGTGCTCACGGCCTAGTTCCGGAAGGCATTTCCAGATTAGCGTCAGCTGCAGACGCCGGCCCTCGTCAACCTCGGGGCGGCAGATACGGCAGCAATATCCTGGAGAAATCAGCAGCCAATGCCTGACCGGTGGCTCAGAGGTACGTCCAGCGGTGGTTCCGGCAAGTTTCATTCGCCTTGTGGCATGTTTCCAGTCAGAAAGTAGTGGTAATAGGGGCGGAAGAGGACCCCTTCTTTTTGGGCCACCTGAGTTGCCAGTACTGCGCTGTTACTTCATATACAGTATATTGCTTCCAGTCCTGGTTGGGCTGTACAGCGTTTCCTCTGGAACTGTACAGTTGGGCAGAGTGTTATTTGAAATATCCCAGGAATTTGGGGGTAAGATCCTGGTAGCTATATTCACGCTGGATCTGGCTGCATCCGGTCACAGTAAGCTGCACTGATTTTGGTACTGAGGGAGTTTTACATTATCTTCTCCTAGGTTGCCTGTAGTTATTTAACCTTCTAGGCACCTGTTACCAGAATATTTACTCCTTCTCTTACAGTTCTATTCCTTGCTGCAAGATTTGTATTTCTTATTCCTTCATTATGGGTACTCCGGGAATATGTCAACCTCCTTCATTCCTAAATGAATGTGGCGATCCAGATGTCCATTGGAAGGAATGTACAAAGCTTTTTGAGTCATATTTGATTTCCATGGGCGGAGAAAGATTTTTTGCCTTACGGAAGCAGCATATTCTCTTACACAACATTGGGGTACATGGTCGCAAAGTATATGAGACTCTCCCAGAACCTGAGTTGGATGAAGAAGATGACCTAGATGTGTATGCGGTTACCATGCTAAAGTTAGGTAATCATTTTTGGGATAAGATAAATGTGGTTTTGGAACGACATAATTTTTTCAGTAGATCACAAGGAAAGAATGAATCGGTAAAAAACTACATTGCCAATTTGAGAGGTCTTACTCAAAGGTGTGATTTTGGGGATCTTAATGACTCCTTAATTCATGATCAATTAGTCAGATGCACAAGCAATAGCAAGATCCAAGAGAAGTTGTTGTCTAAAAACCCATCGTTGGAAGAAGCTGTTTCTATTGCTCAGTCTATTGAACATACGGCAAAGTGTATGAAAGAAATAAAAGTGGCTGAAGAAGTGGTTGCAGCAGTTCAGGTAGAATCTCTTAATAGGAATGTTTCGAAAGTCAGAAGTAAGTTTGACAACCTTAGAATTTGACAACCTGCTCATCTCAGAGAGTGGATGACTTGTAGCTAGGTATGTTCTTCCTGTGTTCTCTCAATCTTGTTATGTTGAGTAAGGAGATGTGTTGTATCTTCCCCTTTTCTCCCACCTTGGTACCTTCCGTCCACCCCCACCGCCCCTCTTACCTTGGTATCTCCCGAAGCTCACCTTAGAATGTTGACAACCTGCTCATCTCAGAGAGCGGATGGCTTGGAATAAAGTGACAGTTGTTCTTCACTTGTTGGTGTCACTTCATTACTACACACTGCTCTGGTTGATTGCTGCATCATGGCTGCTATCTTCTGTTCTTTTGAATTTGTATTCAGTAGGCAGGGGTGCCCGTTGTCCCCGTTGCTTTTTGCTCTCGCCCTGGAGCCGCTCGCCGCCTGGCTCCGTTGGGAGCCCTCGCTTAGAGGGATCCGGTGGGGCCCGGGCTTCGAAGATCGGGTCTCGCTGTATGCGGACGACATTCTCCTGTATCTTACCTCACCGCGGCAGTCACTTAACGTCCTCTTTGACGTTCTGACCTCCTTTGGGACCAATTCGGGTCTCACGATCAACTGGTCTAAATCCTGTGTTTATCCCATCTCTGGTGGTCCTCCTCTCCTGCCGCCTCGGCTCCCGATTCAAATATCTCTGAGCGGCTTTAAGTACCTGGGGATATACGTTTCGCTGGACCCGGTGGCTCGCTATGAGCAGAATCTCCTGCGTCCACTTCGGCGACTGCGGGAGGACACGGCCCGGTGGTGCAGGCTCCCCCTGTCCCCGCTGGGTCGGGCCGCGCTGTTTAAAATGATGTCCCTTCCCAGGTTCCTCTATGCACTCCAGAACTCCTTCGACGTTATCCCAGTGGCCTACTTTCGGGAGGTGGAGAGCCTGCAGAGGAGACTGGTGTGGGACGGGCGGGCGCGTATTGCTCTTGCCAAGCTCACTCTCCCCTGGTATGACGGGGGCATCGCGCTTCCCGACATTCGCAGGTACTATTGGGCCTCGCAGCTATCTGCCATTAACCACGCCACGTATGCGCCCGGCTTGAATCCGGCGTATGAGATGGACAAGTTCCTGCTTCCCGGCGGGAACTACAACAGGGCACTTTATTCCCGCCTGGCTGGCCGGACCCTTACGGGTCCTACTAAGATTGCGGTGCGGACCTGGAGGGCTGCCACTGCGGCCATGGGCTGGAGTGAGCGATTAACATGTGCTACTCCCTTGTTTGCCTCCGACCGCCTGGGCAGCTTGTGGACCACGAAGGGGTTTGACCAGTGGGACACGATTGGCATCAGCAAAGTGGGAGACCTGTGGCATAAGGGCGCGGTAAAGACTTTCGCGGTGCTCCAGGCCGAATACGAGCTGACCGACAGGGAGTTCTTCCGCTACGCCCAGGTTCGACACGCCCTGCTCTCGGTCTTCGGGGAGGGGACCAAGATCCCTGTTTCCTCGCCCCTCGAGGACCGTATACTTGACGGCCATGTCCCTGATAGTACTATTTCTTTAATTTATAAAAAATTAATTAATCACCGGGCGGATCTTTTTGTGCGCCTTCGGGAGGCTTGGACTGGGGATGGGGTGGAATTGGACGACGAAGATTGGCAGTCTGCACTGTCGTCCCCCAGGGAGGTTGCCATTCCGGCTCGTCTCCGGTTGGTACAGCTCAAGATTCTCCACCGGGTGTATGTGACGGGTCCGCGCTTGGTCTCGATGGGATTTTCCGGCGACGGGCTCTGTAAGCGAGGGTGTGGGCTCAGCGCCACCTTTCTTCATATCCTTTGGGAGTGCCGCGAGGTGGCGGACTACTGGCGCCGGGTCCACACGGTTATGGGACAGGTCACTGGGGTTGTGCTGCTGCCGGAGGTGCGTCGCTGTGTCCTGAATGTGTGGGAGCCCAATGACTACAGCGCGGCTCAGACTCGGTGGGCGGCCCTAGGGAACATGATTGCCAAGAGGGACATAGCGCAACTTTGGGGCGCTCAACGGCCGCCCACCGTGTCAGTGTGGAAGGAGAATATGGACTGGTGTATGTTTAGGGAGAAGACTGTGTATGTGGCCCGTGGCAAGCCGGGGGCATGGGGTAGAATTTGGGGGCAATGGAACGCGTATCGCGGAGGCATCTGTACGCCCCCCCTGGTAGACACTGATATCGCCATGTCCCCCTGACCCTTGATGGCTCCTGGCGCCTTTTGTAACAACTACATATGGACGTTCATTTCCCTTGACCCCCTCCCCCCCCCCCCCTCCGTCCCCGGCCTCCCGGTACTCCTCTCTTTAGCGGTTTGCTCAATTGTCCTGACTGGAGCGTCCTGGGGGGAGCTTGACCCGCACTGGTTTCCCACATAACTCGCCTTTTGTTCTTTATTGTTTGTCTTTTTGTTTTTGTGATTGTTGGACTGACGCTTCCTGTTCCTCGAGAACTATCTGGAGCCACTGCGGGGCAGTGCCCTGGGAACTGATTGTAGCCTTGATATGTGTAGATTTCCTTCTGTACCTAGCGGCCGGCCCGGGTGGTTGTAGGCCCATACTTGTAACCGAATTATTGCTCAATAAAAACTTTTTCAAAAAAAAAAAAAAAAAAAAAAAAAAAAGAATTTGTATTCAGTTGTCAGGGCTCTGTGTCATGATAGTCAGAATCACTGTAGTAAATGAGTAAGTCTACAGTCTATTTACAAACTTACATTCACTTACTGTGAAGTATGTTAAATGTTAATGTTAGGTGTTTGTTCTGATTGTAAGTACAGTTTGTAAGATTTTAACCGCCACTCAGAGAAATTTCTAAAATGTGGGATTGTGCCCACTCCAACTTCACTCACAAAATATTAATACTGTTTTTGTGCTCTTGGAATTCTTAGTCCATAGACTGCTGACCATGAAATGTGAAAACCAGTAGTATTTTAATCAACTAAAGCTTCCCCAAGGACACAAATTCAGTGGTCTCCATCGGTCCGGGTCGACGTTCTTCTGATCTATTAAAGAGTTCGTACTACAGCCTACTATTCTCTCTCCTTCTTGCACGATTTGAATTCTCAAATAAAGACAATCTCTTTCCAGTCTAAAATACTATTGTTTACAAAGAGAGAAGCTCAATGTGTCAGCGTTTCCCTGGTTACTACATAAATGACTGCAAGGCTAAATTAGTTGATAAGTTTCAGACTTGCCGAAAATGACTTATTTGGTTCGAAAATAAAAAAAACGCCCTCTGCATACAACACAGTTTTAATGTGTTTTTCACCAGTCCAGTCAAGTTCAAATAACTCCCTGAAACTTCTAAGTGCTATAGCTAATGGTTCTATCACAATACTGAGAAGTAGAGGGGGGAAATACTAAACTGCTTGGCCCTTTGCACCTCAAAATGCTCTTTGTCAGGACCATTACGGGCCACCTGAAATTTTAAGCCAGCAAAAAGGGATTGTATGTTCCTACAAAATACTTGCCCAAGCCACATCATTTTGAAGACTAACACCAAATAATTAGAGTTTATGTTGTGAAAACCTTTTAATGCATCTATTGAGATCACAATCACATACCTTTCACTTTTGCCATTTTTAATTAAAATGTAACCTAGCTCGTTGTTGGTGTACCCATCCTTCATGAACCCCTGATCAGCACAGATTAGCTTTTTGGTTGTACCTTCTAATAGTTTCAATTAAGTTAGTATTTTAATGTAAAAATACACTATGGTAATTGGCCTCTGGCTACAACGAAGCTGAGTAGTTTTTGTATACCCCTGTATTTGTATGTAAATATTATTCTGGCTTCTATATTCCCCTGAAAAATACCACACCCAATAATTTTTATGGGTGGGATAATAAAATATCGTCCCCTGGAACTCCGAATGAACCTGTGAACTGATTCATACAAGAAAGAAGTAAAAAGGATACTGATTTTAACAAATTTATGCCGTAGAACGCAGGAACTATACTCCAGGACATGATTTACCCCTTAGCTTGCACGCATGCTTATTTCTGTCAGACTATGCGCTCATTCTGTTTTTCTGGTTGCTGTCCGCCTGGGACTTGTGGTTTTCTCTCTAGGAATTTTCCCTTACCATGTCCCTCGTTGATGATGATGGTATATTTTTATACATAACGCCTTAATCATTGTACAGCCCTCTGTTACCCACCAGGTTCAAGTTTGCTCTATATAAAACTTTATAAATAAATATCTGTGTAAAAGATCACTGCCTTCGGCAAGGAAGGAAGACTTTAGATGACAAGATATAAAGTGGGATTAGGAATGTTTCATTCTGCAATTGATAGAGTTCTATTAATAGGAACCTCATTAGTGTCATTCTTCCAGTTTGGGAAGGGATCAGTGAGAGTAGGCAGTGGTAATCTGGACAAGATGTCCCAAAGAAACAATTTCCTATTTGCAAATAATATATCTCTTCCTTCAGGTTGTAGTATCCCTGGATTTGCTATTCAGTCTGGGGGAAAAAACTATTTTCAAAGTCTGAAAAACATTTCAGATTCATAAACTGCCTTTGGAAACATTAAATGGTATTTTGAGACATTTAAACATCTGATTTTACTCATTGTTAGCCTTGCACCATCAAAATACCTTTGTAAAGGCTTGCAAACATCTTTTGGTCTCATAAGTGTCTAATGTTTGGAGCTGTGCAAAGTTTAAATTGAAGCAATGCAACAGTGTATTTTCTCTTATCAAATAACTAGTTTGACTCTTAAGCAAATAAGCTGGATGTCATTCTTAAAATGATTTCTCATGGTGCCTGAAAGAATTATATGGTATATTTTTTTATGTATGTCCTTGTATGGTGCACCAGGCACTCTTATTTGTATAAAGACACCCAAGATCATTAAGAAAAATAATATTATATATTTAGTGCCACTAAAACCAAGACACTGGCCTCAACATCCTATGAAAATAAAAGTAGCTGGTTGGGTTTTTTAACAAGAATGTGTTAGGTCTTTGTTGTAGGATAGCATAGAACTTTCCCTAAGGACTGCAGGGAGAATTTGAAAACCTTGGTCCAATAACAGCAAATTATCAGTCCCCCTTTCATTGGAGTTAGGTTTTAGGAACATGTATGGGGTCTTTCAAACACTATAGGCCACTTGATCAAACACTATAGGTTGGCAAATATTCGACAAACTTGTCCAGCAGATAAGGCAAGAGCCATCGGAAAAACAAACATGCCGCTTCAAAGATAATGTGCTTATACGTTGGTAATACGTGCAGTGAATATAGTCTTGCTGAACCAGTCTTTCTGGTATTTTTGCACATAATGCAATCGTGCTTTTCGTTCTTTGGCATCCTTATTAGTACAACACTGTCATCATCCAATTTTGAGTTAATCATTGAACTGGCAATGCATTAATGATATTACTTTTCTTTTTAAAGCAATACCTGCTTTATTTGTCAAAGAATAAAAACTGTTGATTGGACTACTAACCTAAAAAAGGCCACTCAAAGTAGAACTCAATATCTCATATTTTTCCATGTTCGTTTTTTTTTATTTGTTTATTTTTACAATCAAAAGATATTAAAGCCCAAAGACCTCATGCAGTTGTGAAATTTCTGATTTCTACAACCTTTTCTACATTACACCGCCAGTGAGCAAACAAATCTGCTTCTTCAAAAATGTTTAGATCTAGGAAATCATCTTTCACTTCTCTTATATGCAGCTAGGCATGTGTATGAATATTTCAGGTCCTTGGCTCTGATGATGGAGAACAATGGCTTGATGAACACACTGAATAGTAGAGGTAATGAGGTTATCCTTGTGGAACCCCAGACTCAACCATTACCTCAGATGATGTCAAGTGTGTCAGGCTGGGTTCACCACATCAGGAATGAACAAAACCTTTTCTAAGACTGCACCCTGAAGGTGGCCTCCATCCTAAGGTGGTCAAGGACTTAGAGAGACGATGGCGCAGAACCGAAAAGGTTCATGACAAATACTTGAATAAACAAGCATTATTTCGATATCACCTAAATATCAAAACCTGGAAATGGAATTTTATCACCAATCAAATTGAACAGGTAGACCATTCTAAGGTGCTTTTTAAAATTGTGCAAGACTTTTCTAGCCCACGGGTATGTGTCCAACTCTCCATAGGGTCCCAGGAACTCTGTGACTCTCTGGTCAGTTTCTTTTAGGAGACAATCTCCCATATCTATTTAAAATTTAACAATTAACTCTCTACTATATTTGATAATATCAGTAGCGAAGCCGATCTGATAACAGATAAGACTTATACCTTAAATAGGTTTGAACCCTTTATTCAATTCCTCTGTGGAAACCGGCAAAATCCCTTCTGATCAGAAAACTGCCTGTGTGCTACCTATCTTAAGGAACCAAACCTGGACCAAAAGTCTTTGGCTAACTATTGCTCCATATATCTGCTACCTCTTTTGTAAAGTTCTTGAAGGTTAATTATTAAACAACTAACAGTCTACCTAGAATCAAATCAAATCCCGGATTACTCGCAATTCGGCTTTTGACCAGGCCACAACACGGAAACGGCACTCCTGGCAGTGACTGAATCTCTGCGTCTTGCACTTGATGCAGGAAGTCCCATCATGTTCGTGCTATTAGGTCTCTCAGCGGCCTTCAACACGGTTTCTCATGTCACGATGCTTGAGAGGCTGCGAGAGATTGGGACACAAGGCCCTGCCTTAAATGGCTCCACCACTTCCTGAAAGACAAATGTCAAACTGTCATTGTCTGCCCCTACACCTCTCGCAAAATGCAACTAGACAGAGGTGTCCCACAGGGCTCTTGCTTGAGCCCTACTCTTTTTAATTCTCTATGTGGCACCCCTTGCTAAGATCGTAGCGTTTTATGGCTTCTAAATAATCTCGTATGCTGATAATACCCACCTGATGTTTACATTCAAATCAGACCTGGCTGCTACTAAAAAGCGATTTGTTAGACATCTCCAACTGGATGAATGACAATTATCTCCAACTGAATGTAGACAAGACAGAGATTGTGGTGCTCGGCAAGGCCTTCTCTGTCTGTTCAGATCAGTGATGACCTCTCCAACTGGGGTCTATCCCTATGCCCAAACAATCCATTAAGAATCTTGGTATGAAAATCGACCAAGCTCTCACGATGAAAGATCAAATTCTGGCCACCACAGGATTATGTTATCAGAATATGCGTCTTCTGCACGGAATATTTCCGTACCTCCAGTGCTTAATTTGTGCCGGTGCTTTCCGGTGCTTAGCACCGGCACCTAATTATCAGGGTCGGGTCTACAGTACACACGCTGACCCTGGTGCAGGTAATTGAGTTCAATACAAGTAATTATTACTTGCTTCGCTATCACTACGGGACTTGGCAGTGGCACAGACAGTATGTGACGGTGTTACTGTTGAACAAACTCTCAAGTGTTACTTCTCGTCCAACTCCGGAGACACTGTAGTCACTTTACTTCTTCATCTCACTGACTGGCTGCTCCTTCGCGGCTCTAAATGTTGCAGTGTCACCGCCGGGGCCAGCCCAGTGGGCGGGACACTGTTGGGCAGGGCTGGATTTTGGTTCTCGGGGTTGGAGCTGTGCGCTGCGCAGATGTTTTGAGATTATTGGGGAGGATTGATTACGCAAGCGCAATCACGCATTCGCCTCAGTGCCACGCCCTAGCATACCCGCACCTAATCATCGTGGTGGTGGTTGAGGTTTGTTCAACGCAACGGCCGTGCGTTCACTCACTGGTTCCGCTCAATTAACCCGGCCGGACGACGTTGTGAGTCTTGAGTGAGCCAGGGTGGCAACAGCTGCACCAGGTGAGACAAGGCCTCCTGGCAGGCCTAAGGCACGCCCTAATCAATCAGACAGACACAGACAGTTAGCTGCACAGCAGCCGGCAGTGCCCAGAGAGAGTCCCAGCCAGTCCAGAGTCCCACGGTAACCCACGTCCACTCAACTGGTCCCCGGCATCACTGTCCTCGGCGCCCGGCCTGTCCATGGTCCCAGCCATCCCCATCACCATCCTATCCAGCCACTCCCCAGCAAGCCCAGTTCGCAAAGTGTGTTGCGGGCGCGCCAATGAGCCAGTCTGTCTCTAGGCGCTGTACAGTAAATCCTTGGCAATCCGCTTTAGATGTGTTTCTTCTGGGTGCTGCTCGTCTCCACGCACGTTTGTACAGAACAGTGTTAAGTGAGTGAGTGAAAAGTAAGCATATGCTCGCCGAGCAGTGTTGTGCTTTAAAAGTTTTCTCAAAAATTATTTTATTTGCACAGTGCATTAATGTAAGGCTCGCCTTCATACCATGTGCACTTGTGTTTCCTTGTCACCAATTTAACAATGTCCTCTACAAACGTGTGAGAATACTGGTAGCACCAGAAAGCTAAGCAAATTTACGCCGTTAGCCATGGATTTACAGCGCCTAGGCTCAGCCTGACCTGTGCCCTGCCATGTGGGAGCTTTCAGTCCTACGCAGTGGCATGGGTGCAAGATGTGCTTGCAGGCAGGGAAACTGACAAAAATGGAAAAAATGGTTCAGTGTGTTTTATTTCAATAAAAATATCGACACATACATAGAATGAAAGCACACAAGGCCTCTCTGGAAGCAAAAAAGTATATTATTGTTATTTCCATTTGGTTAATAACTCCATCCATTAAGGTTAAATTTGTGGCTCCCCCTTACATTTTAGTGAGCTTTGAGGCAATGAATGATTCTCAGTGGAAATTGTGGAGACAAAACCATCTTTGGCGACATTGTAAAAAAAGCAAGAGTCCATCAAAGTCATGGATATTTAGCCTTTGAAAATGAAGGTTAAGTTCCTCATTCCCTGTCTTTTCCTTAAAGAATCAGGGACCCACCTAGCTATCTGTGGTGCAGCCGGTGCAGAGGCACCGGGACATAGAGGTTGGTCAGATGTGCCCATCCTGCCCTGCACCGGCTGAAGTTATTTTAAAGGCCTTCCGCTCAGATTTTCTTTTTTTTTTTTAACGCAGCGCGACTGTGGCCTTGTTAGTTCCGTGTTTACATTTCATTTACATGGGAAATGGAACCAGAGGAAAGAAGAAAAATAGAGAAGAGAAAAGACAAAGAAAAATGAGGGGGTGAAATATAGAAATGAGAGGAGGAGCGGAATATGTGACTGAATGAAAAAAGGAAATACTGGGTGGGAGGGATCAGAAGTAAGATAAGGACGAGGAAAAGGGGAAAAGAACGACCAAGAGAATTGGTCCAGAAATAAGGATGTCATATTGAACGGAGATGATTGAGAACCTAGTAAGAGAGCGAGGAGGGAAGTGAGAGACAGAAAAAGAGGATAGGATAGAGAGAGTGAAAAGGAGGAAGAAGCTGAGAGGGTGGAGGTATAAAGATAGGCAGGAGAGAGGAAAAGACAGGTAAAATGAGGACCTTGATGATTGGTAAGCAGGGACACAATTGTTACATAACTTAACATGTGAATTTGTAAAGCGCACACTCACCCAAGGGCATCTTGGAGCTGAATAACAGATGTTTAGTGTTACCAGCTCAATGGTACTCATTTTATCGACCTTGGAAGGATGAAAGGAGTGGGGTTTGAAGCTGTGGCCATGTGGTTGAACACAGGCCCCTATAGTGGGTGCATTGGTCCACTAAGCCACCAGACCCGGCATTACTAGTGCACAGACACCTGGTCTAGGTGTGAGGGGCCCACTGCACATCAACTATGTCTGTTATTTTTTTTATATTAAGCCGGCATCAGCAAGGGGTCCATTTCCTTACCAGCATTCTATTCGGACAAGATATTCTGTTACCATAGTGGTCATCTTCCCACTACGAACTCGCCGGGTGGCAGGCATGGACTATTTAAAAGGGCATACCCTACCCCAGTATTGTCCTTTACCCAAATCAGCACATAGAGCACTGGAATTATTGTCCCTTTTCAATGCATTAGTGATTTCATCTAGTTTAAATGCACTTTTGATTTAATCTTTTTCAAAATGTTCACAGGGCAGGGAAACCTCCTATCAAAACCTTATAATGAGGAAGGCAGGCTCCCTTGCAGAAATTCATCTGCCGTTTCACAGTGCAAGTTGCGGATGTGGGTGGAGCTAATAGAGGAAGTGGGTGGAGCCAAAGACAAGTAGGTGTGGCCTCCGACAAAGATTTGAGCACCTGCACTTCAAATTTTACAAATTAAGCACTGCGTACCTCCCTACAGCTGCCAGAAGAACATTAGTACAAGCTGTAGTAGAAAGCAGATTAGACTATTGCAATGCTCTTTTGGCAGCAGCAAATGAGGCGCTTGTAGCCAAACTACAGGTAGTCCAAAATACGGCACCCAGGCTTGTTCTCACGCTTCCTCCTGGCACCTCTTCTACCCCGTCATTAAAGGAGCTGCACTGGCTGACAGTGAAAAAAAGGAGCATTTTCAAGATTTTCTCTCTCACTTGCAATGCTCTAAGAGGCAAAGGACCCAGAAATCTTCAATTAAAAATTAAACTGTACATACCCAGAAGAAGCTTAAGATCGCGTGATAAAATCCTATTGTGTGTCCCCCGCATTCGTTTAACGAGATATAGGGGAAGAGCTTTCTCTAACCTTGTCCCCTTCTATTGGAATAAGCTTCCGCAACATGTTCGCACTTGTGCAAACTACTGCAAATTCAGGAAATTGTTGAAAGCCCATCTATTCTAAATTCCTTTATTCCTCTTTCTGTTGATACTTATTAAATGGGCTATAGCGCCTAGATGCCCATGTGTGAGTGCTGCGCTATATTAAAATATTTTTTTTTAAATGAGCAACTCAATGCACAGTTTCAAATGGAGTCGAAATTTCAACAGTAGAAAGTCTCACTTATCATCAGGGGTGAGCAGCGACGGCCCGTATAGGGCGTGTTACCGGGGCGGTGACGTGAGGCAGAGGAGGAGCAGGGTGGGGGGGTTGCAAAATGTGGCATACGGCCGATTGCAGGTAAGTTACGAAAAAAATAAAGATAAACAAATTTTGTTGCCCGCGCTGCATCGCATTTGGCGATGCTGCGCGCAACGAAATTCGTTTTATTTATTTTTTTCGTAACTTACCTGCAATCGGCCGTATGCCGCATTTTGCAACCCCCGCCCTGCCCCTCCTCTGACCCACATCACCGCCCCGGTAACACACCCTATACGGGCCGTCGCTGGTGGTGAGCACACCCGGGGATATGGTGAGGAGCACCCATAATGACCAAAAAGGATAGTGGTGTAATGACAGAGAAGATTAATTGAGGAATCCGGTGATAACCAGATGTTTTTAAAGGCTAACTTAAATAAATAAACTATGCAAACAGCTGTAGGAGATTCTTCTGATTACTTATGGGCTGACATATGGCAGACTTAAGTGAGAGCATATGAGAAAAGGTGCAGGCCTTTTAGTGCAATAAGGAGTGCTTTAAAAGACTTTCTTCACCTTAGGAGAAAGCTCTGGTTATTGAGGCATCATCTTTGTGAGAGGTGTGGGTGTTTTGTAGAGACTCAAGTAACAAAAAGGTTAAGTGAAGGAAGCATTGCTTTTTAAGAAAGAATGTAATATGTACTAAAGACAGTGACAACCACTGCACCAGATGAGGAGAGCTTTTCTGTGCTCCCATTTGTAGGAGGCAAAACTATATTTAACACTGAAAAAAAGTCCTAAGAGCAACGAGTAAAGAACAAAATGCCCTTACGCTGTCCTAGTGCACACAGGGCCGGCTTTAGGGCGGTGCGACCGGTGCTACCGCACAGGGTGCTGGCTTCCTGGGGGCGCCCTGTTTGAAAGTTTATTATGCTTTTGAAGCACCTGCTGCAGCGTTTCTTTCCCCCGGCTATTACCAGGCCTCACATAAATGTGATAACTCGTTGATTAATTATCTTCCTGGAGGGAGATCAGCGTTTTGTATAGTTGAGGTTTTGTCTAGTTGAGGTTTTGTCTTGGGTGAAGTTAGTGCCGAGGGTTAACTTGCCTGCTGCAAAGAACGTGGACCATTACAGAGTGTGTATGATGTAAACAGATCAGCAGGTTACTGCTTTTCAAAGAGACATCCTTTTGTTACTTGCAATTTATAACTTAAAGTCCTAATATAGAATAGTGAGCTATTAACTTTAATCCTAGAAAAGCATACACACTGCAAAGTATATATTATTAGAGCAGTGATTAATGTTGCAAAACGAGTTAATTTGGCTAGAAATCGATTCTTATTATTAAAGAAAACTCCCAACTAGGCTGTTTCTTTTTCGACTCTGAGTTTGTGCTTCTCCACACCAAGCACTCAAACTATACTGCCTACCAGTATGGATGACATGTGACTCCTACACTTTCAGTCCTTTGGCTTATGTAACATTTCCTATACACTGATTTACACACGTATGATTGATTGTCTGTGTGTAATGTGTGTGTGATGCAAAGTGCTCTGACACCCTACACTGGTATGAGTGGCGCTATATAACTAATTCAATGCATTTGAGAGAGAGTAGTTATGGAGACTTGGTCACTGTTAAAGGGTGCTAGTGAGAGAATCCGTGGTGGAGGTGGTCATTGGGGGGGGCGGCAACAAACATTGTCGCACAGGGGGCCACCAGCACTAAAGCCGGCCCTGAGTGCTCACTTATATTAACTGCATGCTTTCATTGGCAAGAGGTTATCCAGAATGGGTAACATAATAAAAGAGCAGTTCCCGATGTATCCATTGATTCTGATGCTCAGTTTGCCGCCTTAAATCTGCTGCTAGCCTTCAGGGTCCCTTCTTGAAGGTCTGCTTCGTCACAGCCCGCCCCCCACGGCGCGTGGAAAGGATGAGTTCATTGGCCCTGCTTTTGAGCATAGCAGCTCCGCGCAGCTCAGGGTGTTTGCTCCCCTTCCCTTCCCACTCAATCTACTTCCTGCAAATAAACCCCGCCTCCCCAGGGCGCCCATAACCAAAGTTGAAAATGTCAGCTGCGACTTAAAACCTTCCTTTTTTTTTTTTGCGGAATGAAAAGTGCCTCAACAACCATGTTTCTGCTTATCTTGATTACACAGAGATGACAAAATTGCCTTTCTGAAATTCCCAAAGGCGAATATCCATGGCATTAACAGTTTTCATCCTTTGTTCAGTCCTAAAATATATGTATGTTCACGAAATGAAATTGCTGTTGTATCTCTAGATTACTGCCTTTGATTATCGGATTACCAATCATCTGCTCGTCAAAGCACATCTAGTTTGATACTGACATATTGAGCCATACTTTGTGACATCAATCATGGAGGTAATAACATGCGGCCTGTTGGATGCCCAGCTGTACAATAAAACTAACGCGGAGGCAGGCTGCATACCGCTCAGAGGCATGTCTGTGCACTGCATGACCCGCTCAGCATTCCAACACACTGTGCAGGTGCACAATGAGTTCTGTTTCGGTGATGCACTGGCACGCATAGCTTGTGTCTGGTGATTTTTACGTGTGTGTGAGACTAGAATGAATATTGCATGTGCATGTTAATAAAATGTACTTTTTTTTTTTTTAAACAATTTTTATTAATACAAACAGAGAACAAAAGTACACCTTTCGTCAGTACATGTTGCATCCGTGTGGTACAGTTTGCCGTCATATTAATCAATTTCTGACATTTAGTGAAACTGTCATACAGTTACATCCGAGACTATATATCCACCACCCTTCGCCCCCCGCTCACACACCCACTCTTCTCCGAGTTAAAATGTACTTTTTATTATTGTGTTAGCTATTACTGGTGCTTCATTTATGGGCCAGGTGAAGGTCACGTGGTATAATCATGCGTTTGAAATGAGACATATACACAGCAATAAAGGTGGTGTGTGGTTCAATGGGAGGTGCTGCACACAGCCTGGTTTAAGAGTAAGCAATGCTATACCAATGGCTCTACGACTGTATCTGGAAGTGCTTTGACATGCTACTGTGCATGCACCTTGCGTGTCTTCTAAAGATGCGTCGACTCAGATAAAAGCAAAGCTCTTTATCAGCTTTGGGAAGGGCTCACAGCTTTAACTACATGCTGGTAATTACACTGTGCACCGAGACTCGACTGTGCTTCCCTCAGCTCTTCTTGAGTGACATAACTCAGTGCGACATGGCGCAAACGTGGCACGTTCCTTTTCTAGTTCAGAGTAGTGTGGCGAACATGTTTCGAGCCTCTACAAGCATTTCGCTGGAAATAGATGCCCAGCGTAGTTTTCACCTTGTCATTTTATCCACCCAATATGGATATAGACCTGTAATTTTACCGATTTACGGCAAGAGATTATTTGTGGCTAGTGCTGGCATTGAACGTGAGCCAGATGCATTCCTGTTCCGGCCCCTATTTGGAGCCAGAGACGAGGTCCAGCCTGCTCCAGTGAAATGCCCCACTCCATGTGTTTGTTTAGGCGGAAGGACGCATTCAAAGCAGTAGCATACGGGGGTGGGTGTCCTCTGCTTTACAGTTAGACCACTAATGCATGGACGACTGGTCATTCCCATTGACCAGTTTGGGTGCTAACCTGGAAACAAATACACCTTGTTACCAGACTAGACTGCGCATGAGACAAAGAAAGATGCTCTTCACAAGTTGCCAAAGGATAGTGAGGTTTGAAACTGCTCTTGACTTCCTCACAATCTGTAATTTCATAAGACGTCCTTTAATTTTCATTTGAGAGTCAAAGACCAGAGAAAAACCAGCCGACACGTGTTTCGCCGCATGTGGAACAATATTTCCGTGACTTCCTCAGGGCTGGGAAAGGAGACAAGGGATTAGGATGATACATACATCATGGCTCAACATTCCAACATACTTGCAATGAAGTGGTTTATATCACATCGAGTGCAGCTAAAATAGTGGAAACCCACACCACCATACTCTGAAAAAAATCCATGTGTAAGAGGTGAGTTAAAAAAAAAAGTTATTTTTTCTTTGCCAGCACGGTGGACAGGAATAAAGCTGCAGAAGAGCTTTTTGAGAATTTAGCAAAGGGCATGTCTACTCACATTGCCTCTACTAGTGGCAACCCATCACTTAAAGAAGGACTAAGAGACAAATTTGTTAAATTAGAGAAGTTAAAGAAACTGGAAAACTCAAAATGGTGAGACGGCACCACTTGGAAGCAATACCTGAGATTAAAAAAATCCCTAGAGGGCTCAGAGCGCAAATGTTTCCTACATACGATGACTTAGACGTAGATCTACTGGAAAAATGGGAGGAGGCGCTTACCTGCAACTCCAACACTCTCATGGATATTCTAATTGAAAGTGCAGACTGAAAAGTTAACAAACTCCAAACTGAGATCGCTACCCTAGAACAAGAAATCAGGGATCTTAATATACCAGAGGTGACAGAAAAGAACTACGCCATTCTGGAAGATATTCTAATCAAACACCAGAATGAAATTAAAAACAGGAAGGTGAGACAGCTTAAAAGGGACAAGATAGACTACAAAGAAGGTAGGATCTTCACCTATGCCAAGAAGTACGATTCACTTGTTCTTAATACATCACAAGTTGCGCAACCAATCGGGACAGGACAAACCTCGATCTCCTCGAGCTCCACCTCACTGAGTGCCATAAGCGTCAGTGGGAGTGAAGTCGAGAATTCAGATGGCGCAGGCCAGAATAAATCCTCTTTTTTAAGGGAGGTCCAAAGAATCAGGAGAGGAAACAGAACACCTCTACCACGAGAAAGATTAGATCCAAAACCCACAGGGGCAGGAGAGCCAGACACAGAGGACTACAAAAGGAAGTTAAGATCGGGGGCAGCGAGGAACAAATAGAAGATAGGGACAAAAAGGTACAGGTCATCAACCTCTCTTCGAAACCACTCACTCCTGACATGATTTCTCTCCTAAGCAAAGGACTTAGCTTTAATCCCTATGCCTCTGGTGACATCTGCAGACTTAAAATTGATTTGTTCAAGTTTGTCAGGGCTCTTAAAATAAAGAAACATTTTGCATGCAACCAATCAATGAATAAAGCAGTTACAAATATTTCGATTGAGTTTGGGTCTGATGTATTAACTATCGATGATATCCAGGCTACACAACTACTCTTATCTCTCGCTGATCTCGAACAGACACCACACGATATGGATTTACTATTGGAAGAACTCAACATTGAATCTGATACAGCATAGTTAGTGGTCTCAAATCAAAATCCAATGCAATTGATAACTTCTAAAAACGTGTTTTAGAGGATATTGACAAACTAGACAAAAAGAAAAACAAAACCGCTTTTTGGTATAAAGACAATTTGACTCAAGGGGAAGCTGACAAGGGTGGGAACGTTGTGGTCATGAACCAAAGCGACTACCACAATGAGATTCTGACTCAACCTGTTATGAACGTCTCACCTACAACCCGATAGGGCCACTCACTATTGAGATAAACAAGAAACTTGACATTTGGAACAAAGCTGGACTACTTAATGAGGAAGAATTTTTATATCTTAAAGTCTTCAGACCAACCTACCCATGGCTGTACACTCTTCCTAAAGTCCACAAACACCTTCTTTTCCCTCCTGGCAGACCCATAGTATCAGGAATGGGTGGTCCTACAGAGAGGCTTGCAGAATATATCGATTTATTTCTTGGCCCATTAGTACGCAACCTGCCCTCCTACATACAGGACACGAAACACATCCCGAGTTTACTGGCGGATCTTCATTGGCAGCCTGGCACCATTTTGGCTACCTTAGACGTTGTATCCCTATACACCAGCATTAGATCAGACTTTGGAATGCGCGCAATCACACGACTTTTGCATAACAGACCAGCTACCCAGTGGCAGCATACAAACATTTCCATCATAGTTTCCATGATGGAATTGATCTTGCATAACAATTATTTTATGTTTGACTAACACTGGTACAAACAAACGAGGGGAGTGGCAATGGGAACTAAGTTTTCGCCATCCTTTGCGAATCTATTTATGGGCACTCTAGAGGCTGATTTGATTTGGGGAACCAAAGGGGCTCAATGGTTCAACTCCATTATCTTTTGGGGCCGATACATTGATGATTGTCTCCTTCTGTGGTCAGGCACACAAAATCAGTTGCAAGAGTTTTTCACACATCTCAACACCAATACATGGGAGATTCAATTCACCATGGAATCAAGCACTACGAGAATAGAATTCCTGGATGTCGAACTGTACGTCAAGCATGACCAACTTCAAAGCAAGCTCTTCAGAAAGAAAACTGCATGCAATGCAGTTCTACATGCAGACAGTTCACATCCTTCACATCAGATCCAAGCAATACCCTACGGGGAATTCTTTAGGGTCCGGAGAAATTGCAGTGAGGAGACAGAATTCCAAACATGCCTTACTGACATGAAGAAGAGGTTTTTGAAAAGGGGCTACTCTTCCAGAATTCTCAGAAAAGCTGAGAACAAAATAGGGAATGTACAAAGAGTAGACACACTAAGGACTCACATTCGCACACAACTTCAGAAGTAACCAGTGCGAATGATAACTGATTTAAAACTTAACTGAACTTAAAGAACAGACTGAGCCCCACCATACCACGCAGCATCACGGGTTCAACCTGGCTTAGACCACACACCCTAGGTTTCTACAAGTGTGGCTGCTGGGCGATGTGTAGGTGGGATAAACATGGCACAGGACAGTTAACGAATTTTGATGGAGAGAGATATGATATCAGGACAAACATTAATTGTACCACTAGGTTCGTCATATACAATATTGAATGCATGTGCAGAAAAATCTATCTTGGTAATACCATCAGACCCTTGAAGGACAGAATCACAGAGCACAACAGAGCCATTTACAAACAGGACCCCAAATACCCTGTAGCACTACATGCGGCTGCATTTCCAGCACAGGGAGCAGACAAGAATGTATTTTTCTTTGGTATTGATGTGATTCAGCCCAACGTACGGGGTGGAAATAGAGAACTTAGACGCACTGGGGCTATGTGGATCATGCGTTTACGTACAGTGGAACATCGTCTTAACTATGACCATGAGATGCAATATTTTCTGAGAGAGTAATATAATAACCATGGTTGATCACTGTTTTTTGTTTTCTGTTTCTTACACACACACATCAGTCAAACCTGGACGTTGGATGATTTCCATTTACTTCAATTGATGACATACTAATTGAAGTAATTTCCGAAACTACTTTGACTTTTTTTTTGCTCTCTTAATATGTTGATATCCTTCTGTAACTTTAACATTTTGCTTTAGGAATCAAAAACTTGTGCATCTAAATGAAAGCACGAGCACGTTGTTTATAGATGTCCTCTCCTATGTGTCTTTTCTCCACACACTGTTTCGGAATTAATCGTAACAACCCATGGATGCTCACAATTTCTTTTGTGTCCAAATCTCTGTCGGAATCAATAGAATGCTCAGTATATTTATATTCAGGCATAACTGTTGACAAGAGATAACGAAGACCTGATTGATAGAGTCTCTAGAGTTTATGCAGACTGCTTTGTTCTTTCCTTTTTTCTGGATTGAGTTACATTATCCTCATTCCAGCATATTTTGAGTGAAATGATGTGCTAAGCTATAGATCTTGATGAACTAATGTTGTTTCTAAGTTCCCTCTCTTATTCATAGGATTGGTGCATATTGCCTTGTACCTTTGACCATAGTGGTTCGCATTATCCTCGATATGTGCGATTGTATTTGTATATGTTATTGTGACCGAATGTTGATTCTCGTGTTTATATGCTCGGTTTCTAGCATCATCATTTCGCAGTATCCAACATTTATCTAGTATTTGTTAAAAATCAATTTTGTTTTTGCAGAATTGACGATGGACATTTACCAAAAGTATTATACAATGATTTTCTTATGTAATCTAATTAGTAAGCTCACGGTAGAACGCACCTTTAATATAAGAGAACACACAGGATGGGGTAGCACACCAGTGCATGGATGAACTCATGTGTAACTGGGTGACCCTACTACACCTCCCGTGGTCCTCACTAATCTCTTACTTCCAGAGACTTCACTTTTCGAGTACCCATTTTGGACTACCCCTTAGTTTTCGAAGGCATACAATTGCGCGATTGGTCTTCACAAGATTAGGCAATACAACCTTCTTTTGTCCCTTTTTAGGAATTATAAATCAGTTCTGGCTATAGTTTAACCGACGATCATTGTTTTAGATATATGATCATGACGCAGTGGAGGTCATGTCAATTTCAAACCCTAGTCCATATACTCGCTGCTTTGATTGATCCGGCCATAAGCACCGATGAGTCTGTCTTCTATACTTTTCCACACTCATGAGCAGGACCAATATTGGTTTACGCTCTAGTCTTTTCTCATCATCAAATTGAGGAAGGCCGGTCGACGGCTTATAAATCATTTCCAGCCCGCGGGTCACGTGTCCATAACCAGGAACATAGTTGTCCATCAGGAGAGTCCCCTGGCATACTCGCCTAGAGGTAAGATTTAGATCGCTCTTGTTCTTTGATTTTAGTGTCCTTTACTATTCGTTAGTACAATACCTAACATTAGAACTTGATTAATCAAAGGATCTGTTTTCCAGATCACCCACGTCCTAGGAATTATCCATTCCTCCTTTCAAAAACCCCCCCACGGCGCCAAGCAACACGTACTACTTTTACCCCGGTAATTCTCTTATTTTCTTACCAACTTTCTTTACTTTGGGATACTCAAGACTGTGTTAAGAGTCTAACTACAGGCTCTGTCCTTTATCTATTCACAGCTCGTCTACACTGACACTGTATATGTTCGTGACCTCAATAATATCGGTATCCCATCCGAATCTGAAGTCAATACGTGCCGGATTTTCTCTTTTACCGCACGTCTGGTGAGCAGTCTCTTGTGTATCTACACTCCATTCACTTTCGTTTAGTCTATGGTTTATATATACACTGAGTTGCGTGTCTTCTCGTACGACACAAGGAGACTCTTAAATTCCTCTTTTTCTTTTCCCCCCAATCGTCAGACTCCCTAGGAATCCCTAGGACGCCCGAAGCTCACCTGATTGTTTTTTGCCCAGCCGGGTTGGAATTATCACCGGCTGAGCTGTAAGCTCTTTGGCAATCTCCTTTCTTACACTCTTTTTTCATCTCTTGTCAGAAACCTTCCCTCTTTTTGTCCTTTTCTCCTCTATGCACAGCCTCCACTTGCGCCTACCATTAGAAGGCTTTCACCATGCTATGGTCCTGTACTTGCTCCAGTGCCCGTTTTTAGAGACTTTTTCTCATTACCTCTTCCTGCTGTTTGTTGCTTTCTTTTTACAGACGACCAAAATTATTAATCTTCTGTATACAGGTACGATAGAATAGCCAGACTTGTCATGTTCGTAATGACTTGTGTCTTGCACTTCCTACCCAGCATAAATGCATGGTTCGGAGCTAGCTACCCTCTCACACATAGGGCACATCAACCGTCTTTCAAATGCTTTATGTGCGCACTAACGATATCAGGAAATGCCGTCACCATTTTTTTTTAATTCACCTCTTACACATGGACTTTTTTCAGAGTATGGTGGTGTGGGTTTCCACTGTTTTAGCTGCACTCGATGTGATATAAACCACTTCATTGCGAGTATGTTGGAATGTTGAGCCATGATGTATGTATCATCCTTATCCCTTGTATCCTTTCCCAGCCCTGAGGAAGTCGCGGAAATATTGTTCCACATGAGACGAAACACGTGTTGGCTGGTTTTTCTATGGTCTTTGGCTCTCAAATGAAAATTAAAGGACTGAATATTTCTCGACGCTTCAAAAGATATTTTTCTCATCTGTTGGCTTCTATATTGTAGTTCATGTTTATACTGACATACTGCTTACTTACTATTATGTGTGCCTAGGTCAGTGTTTAATGTCGTATTGTGAGGGTTTTACTCACACTCAATTGGGGGTTGTAGGGCTTATCCCCTCGCCTAAGTGCACCATACTGATCTCATATCCCTTCAGACTTCTGCGTTTATCAAGCAGAGCGCCTAGAAATTTCCCTGACCACTAAAAACCCTTCTTTAGAGTGTGTCAACATAGCAGATGTAACCAAGACTCATGTGGATAATTGCAGAGCCTACATGTTAGCTGACCATTCCTCCGAGCCCAAAGCGGGTTAAAGTCATGAATTGGAAGGGCAAACAGCCTCATATAAATAATTTTATTGCGAGTCTGTGATTGGAGAGAGTAGTTAAAGTATGGTTGAGGTTTCCCCTTGATATACGAGGCATCCAGAGCTGTAAGTAGTGTTTTTTTGGGAAGCTGAGCAATTTCTCTCTTGAATGACACTAGGGTAATTTGGCTTTTTATTGTTTTTTTCAACGTTAACAGGGGAATAATTGGGTTAGAGAGGTTTATGGTTTCAATCTACAGTGTGGAAATGGACAAGTGCAGCTGTCTGTACCAAGGAGAGAGTTTGTCCATGAACACTGATTGCAATTGTTTTTTCATGGATTGAGCTGGTGCACACAGAGTGTAGATATATATAATTTAATTAAGTCTACTAGACAGTGAAGATCTGCACTTGCCAGGCCCAGCGCGAGTCTCAGCCTGGCCCTCCTTTCATGCTCGGGAGCCGAAAATATTTTCTTATAGGCCATTATTTGATAATTCACTAGAGATTAATCCATTTTGCCAGGGAAAGCCAGGTGACCATAAGACACTGCCGGGAGCAGTTTGGCGCATGAGACCCTTAAAATTGGCTCGGCTGTGGGGCTGTGCAAATGCCGATTCAAGCACCTCAGACTATGTATAACCCCTACTCCCTTGGCCCGAAGATGTTTGAGATAGGCTACTTGATTTGCTCTTTCGTTGAACCAAACTCCTAGATAATTATAGCTAGTGCAGGTCGCTATATGTAGACCACCTGCTCGCCAAGACAGGATTTTCTTTTTTTGATGTTTCCCAAAAATCATGGCTTTAGTTTTTGACTCATTCATCAGAAGATTATTTTTTATATTGTATGTATTAAGGGCAGTGAGCGCTCTTTGTAGACCTGTTTTTGTATGAGCCATAATGATAATGTCGTCAGCGTATTGCATGATCTGTAGTGGTGCGCCGCCCAGTTTTGGGGCAACCAAGGTTGCACCTGCCAATGTTTTAGGCAAATCGGCAGTATAAAGATTAAAAAGTAGTGGGGCTAATATGCAGCCTTGTTTTAGACCATTTTTTGTTGCAATTTTTGCAGATACTGTTGTGGTGCTTGTTTTAATCCTCACCCAAGTTTTCTGGTGCAGTGACATCAGTGCAGAAAGAAGTGTGGATGGTATACCCCAGGAATTTAAGTAGTTCCATAACATCCCTCAATCGACTCTATCGAATGCTGCACTAAAGTCCACAAAACAGCAGAATAGAGGTAGATGATTGACCAAAGTGGCTCTCCAGGGCAGGTAGGACAGCGCTATTATGTTATCTGTTGTGGAGCAGCCTGATCTAAAGCCTGACTGAGTACGGGGGTCGATGCTGTTTTCTGTAACCCAGTTTTCGAGTTCTGCCAGCAGGACACGGGCGTAGGCCTTAGCTGCGATGTCCACTAACGCTATTAACCTATAATTGGCCGGATTTGAGTGGTTGCCCTTTTTGTAGTGTGGATGTAATATTGAGCCCTGCCAAGTGGATGGAATTGTAGCTTTAAAAAAGGCTTGTTTAAAGAGCGGTGTGAGGAGCTCTGCCCAAAAGGATCGATTTGATTTAAAAACTGTAGCGGGTATTCCATTTGGCCCTGGCACACCATCGTTCCACATGTGAACAATGATCTTGATCACTTCAGCTTCAGAGATGCCTGGACCCTGAATGTTTTCATGATTTGGTGCTTGTGGCGAGTAGAGGGCTGACGACTCCCCTGTCCCGGTGCTGTAAAACTGATTGATGTGATTCACCCAGACATTCTCGGGTACCCCATTCGCCTTAGACTGGCCAGTATTACTGACTTGGTTAATATATTTCCAGAATGGAGCTGAATTATTTTCCTTAAGAGGAGAGAAAATTTTAAGCCAGGCATCCTCTATTTGTTTAGTACGTTGCTCCCATGCGAGTTTCTTATAGACAGCTCAAAGCGATCGAATTGCAGCACCCTGCAACGCTTTTTCCCCTCTTTGTCTTGCATTTGGGGGATTTTGACGGTTCCATTTGCTTTCCGGCGTTTCCTTATTTGGTACTGGTTTAGATCGTTTGGCCCCTGTTTTTGTCGAGCGTCCAATGTTCCCCCCAGAGCCCGATGCAGGTCCATCAGGAGGATGGGCCAGTAGTCTAGGAGGGCTTGTGAGCCAAAAGAAGTTTTTAATTGTTCATTTTTAGTTGTCCATACGGACGATTTTGTGCCGAGATTAGTGGTCCATTTTATCCTGCGGGGGACTTTATCACATTCTTTGTCCGTAGATTCGCCTACAGGTATGAACTTGCAAGGTACAGCAGTGGAAAGACAAAAAAATGCTCTAAGGGGCCTGTGGTCAGTCTCTACTCGATTGCCAATATCAAAGTCATTCAGATGTAAAGCTAGTGTACTACCGATGAATAGATAATCGATTGTAGAGATATTCCTGTATGTTAGAAGCGGGGCCCATGTCTGATTCTTTGCTTTCTTGAGATTATGAGCGGATGATATAGAACAGGTGTCAAATAAGGATTGTAGTACAGCGACCTCTTTAGGATGTTTATTTTCCTTTCCTGTCTTATCAAGCGATCTATTATTAAAGTCCCCGACTATAAGTGGATTATGATAAGGATATTTGATGAGAAGAACGCCAATGATGGCTGCCTGATCATCAAGTGCTTGGTTTCTCTGATGCAAAACTGGGTTGCCATAGCAGTTGAATAATAGCAATCGAAACGGTTTATAGTGATTTTTTTATTCCATTGATAAGTAATACTTGGATTCCAGGTGAGGGGGGTGCAAGTGTGATTACTTCTAACCTTCGGGGATGCTTGATGTAAACAGAGATGCCGCCCATTGGCCGCCCACAAATGTTGCGTCTTGAAGCCGGGACATGGATTTCAAAGTACCCGGAAAGTGCTGTGGTAGATGTTGCCCATGTCTCCTGGAGACAGATTATACCACTGCTTTGAAGGTAATCTAGGGCCGAGTCATTTTTAATCAATTTCTGAAGGCCAGCCACATTCCAAGAAATGATCGTTAAGTAATTATTTTGCTCGTTCAATGTATGGTCGGTATTGCCTCTAAGGGACTTAAAGGTGCCATTGGCTCGAATGATGGCCACATTCGGCCTGATGACCAAATTGGTTGTTAGTATCCTGTTTGCTAGTAAAGACTCTTCTCTGATTAGAGGAGCAGGTGATCCTCGAGGTTCATGTTGGGAGAGAGTACCAGTAAGATTGTTACCTGGACGGATACCATCAGCACATTTTAAGATGGAGTAGGTCAATGTATTTAAAGATTTATTGACTAAAACATGAGGGTATCTGCCTTGAGGTAAGTGCCTAATCTCAATGCCCCAATCTGCCAATTGATTGGCTTCGCACAACATTGCCGTCTGGTGTGACTGTTGGTATAGCCCGACCACTGTAGATTCATCGTGGGAGTCGCCTGACAGGCTTTGGAATTTAACCCAGGCAACATCTGCTGAGCCTATATGCTCCAATGATGGTATGTGAGTAAATAGGCGTAGGATGTTGCCTCGATTCAAAACATCATAATTGCCTTTGGCATGGTATCTTGGTGTAAGTACGACCTCCACCACTCCTGGTTTTGAACGGCTGCTGCTCGTTAAAGTTCCCGGTATAACTTGATTGTCAAGTGCAAGTGTTGGTTGATATGTTGGGGGGGGTTCTATATACCGTTGGTCCAGAAGGAGATTTTAACACCTTTTGATGCTGCATGTTAGTGCTATGTGCAGCACTGGACAATGGTTGCATACCACCCACTGCCTGTGACCCTGAGGTTATGGGCAGCAGTGTCGGCCCAGGGACGAGGTTAGTCCTCACATCTGGGCCTTCCATAGACTTTGACTGAATTGATGTTGTATGAGCTTCCACTTTCTCATTATCAGGAAAAGAAGTGGAGGGGGCATTGGTGGAAATTGCCCCTCGGGCAGGGTCATCAGCTAAACTCTTAATTGATGATTGTTTGCTGAGTTGTAGATGATTTGATGTCATTTCTCTATCTTTCTTTCCTGATGTCTTTCCTGGAACAATTGGATAGAGCTTAACAGAGCCAATGTCTGACTTAGTTGTATATGTACGATTAAGAAGGGACGCCGCTCGATTGTTGGCTTTTACCTTTTTTTGGGCTTTCTTTGCTTTCCTAGAGAGCGAGCCTTCATTCTGTTTGATCTCTGGAGCGCCGTCAAGTTCTTCTGGTATTTGACAGCTAGTTGAAAGACAGAGCGCAGCAGTTATGGGCCTCGTTGAAGATGTTAAACTTAAGACAGTGGGTGATGGCAAAGTGATGTTTTAATTGAGCGTACAAGAGGATCTTCAAGTAAGTTAACTGGGTTGTTGATAAGTTCTGTATTAGATTTAGTTGAAGTTAGTTGTGGGGATGGGCCGGGGGGGGGGGGGTGGCCCTTGTGACCCGAACTGAGTCTGCTAAGGTGGTCAAAACCGCAGGAAGATTTGCCCACTGGTCCACAATGGCCGCACATGAGCATGAGCAGGTTATTTGCTAAGTAAGGATCAAGTTTGTGATATGGTTCATTTTTCCTTTCAAATCTGCCAAACAGAGCTATTGCCTGCAAGAGATCCATTTGCAAGTCCATCTTGGAGGATTGCCAAAGTAAAGCTTTGGCCGTTATATATTGTGGGTTAGGGAGTTTTGGCGATTCGGAGGCAGCCATAAAACTTGGGTTTTCTATGTTTTGAGAAGTGCAGTGATAGTGATTTGTTCCACTAGATAGTCTATACAGCTGTGGATTACACATTACATACTACACATTACAATGCTCTGACAACAATCATGCTAATCCATTAAGCTATTTTATGAAGATTTTTGAACCTGTGGCTAGAAATTAAACACAGATCTCTTCAGCAAATATACTAGCAATTATTATCTACTGAAACTTACTGACCACATACAGATCCCTGCAACACATTCTGAACTCATAAACTATCTTAAAATGCAGTCTGTTTGTGACCAGGTCAGCTATAGCTTTTGCATTTTTTCCCTATTGTGAATTTCTTTGCTTGCAATTTTGTAAAATACAAAAGTAAAATAATGCATAGGCTGAATATCATTCCCAACGCTCGCTCCGCAGTAGTCAACACACAAGACATCGCAGACCTCATCACCTATCACAAGCTTGATGCCCTCGTCTTCACCGAAACATGGTTCACTCCCAGATCCTTGCACAACCTAAGCATCTTCCTTTCCACAGGCTATAGCAGCCATCTTGTAGACCATACATGAGAAAGGAGGAGGCCCTCTGTCATCCTATAATCCTTCTGGTCCTGCACCATATGCAAGCAAATAATGCTGAACTTTATGGAGCAGCAGACATGCCATCTACTAGTCTTTGTAAATCAGACCACCACTTTCCAGGCCTACCGTACAGAACAAGGACTTAATCGAAGAATTCTGAGCTCTCCTCGCTGCCTCATCCATCTGACATGTCCACTCCACCCTTTGGGTGAATTCACCTCCCAGACAACACAAGCTAAAAAAATAAAAGAGATACCCCCCTCAACCTAAGTAACACACTCAATGTGGTATAGTGTGTCATCCAACCAACTTATTCCAAAGACTCCACTCATGACCATCTCTTCTCAACCTCATCAACACTCCAGTGCAAACTACCTATGCCCGTAGACTGGATTTGGCACTTCGCCTTTCCTGTCTCCTTGTTCTTAGTGTCCTATCAACAAACTAAGGTCAACCTAAAAGAGGAGACAAAGGAGGCAAAACCTTCAGGTTCTTCAAAGACTTCTCCAAAAGCAATTTTATGCTTGAACTCATCTTTTACCCTATCAACTTTGTTTAATGCAAACACATTCTAAACCACTACAACACTTTTGAAAGCATTATGAACACTCAAGCCCCAATCAAATCATACAAGTGCAAGCTAAAGTCTTCAGAACTCTGGTACTCTAAATACCTTGGTGACAATATACCATCCATCCACTGACCAGAAACAAAATGGAAGAAAAACAAAACTCCAGAAGACATCATAAAACTGATGTCCCTCCACACAACATGCAGACAACTCATCACCTCAGTCAAAGCAAAGAACTATACCAACTCCACCAATAAAGCCAACAAAATAAGAATGCTTTGCAAGACAATCATGCACTTCATCACCCCCCTACCCAGACCCACCTATTCCTCACTCCAAAGAAAAGTGCAATGCAATCATTCTTCACTTCACTGAAAAAATACAAAAGATCTGACAGCACATCGACAACAACAAGCCTGTTTTATCTCCTAAGCCCAGCCCTTCCATATAATCCCATACTGGTCATTCTTCAGAGCCCTGTTTCTTGCTGATCGCGCCAACATACTCAACTCTTTCAAAGCTACTTCTTATGAAGATGATCTTCATCAGTGCTTTCTATGGGGATGCTCTTTTACCCCTACTCACCATTGTCAATGTCACCCTCTCGCAAAGCATTGTCCCACAAGCTCTCAAAACAGGTCAGATCCTCCCACTTCTAAATAAAACCTGCACTACATCCTGACTACCTCACCAACTACCAGCCCATCACTCACCTGCTACTCATTGGTAATGCCAAAAAGCAGCCTATTGTCAACTTCAATGTCACGTTAATGCTAACTATCTCCTGCATGACTACCAATCAGGCTTCAGATCGAGTTGCAGCACAACAGCCACTAACCTACACATTGCAGACAATACCCTCAGGACCACAGATGAAGATGATCCCAGTCTCCTGATATTGCTAGATCTCTAAGCTGTCTTTGAGACAGTCTACCATCCCATCCTAATACCCCCCCAATCGACTTTAATGATATTCAACAGCAAAGTCCTTAAATGGTTATCCATTTGGTCACCTTGTTGGCCTGCACTATCTTCAAAACCAGCTACATTATTTGCAAATCAATCAAATCAGCAGCCCTGCTTCTCGTACCCACAAGCTCACCATCTCTGGTGGCTCTCAGCAGCCCCACAGTCAGGACATCGTCTGAATCCACCAGGGCTGCTCCAGCACTGCTCCAATTTAGGAATGAGTTGAAGATGCACCCCTCCTTTCAATCTTTGGCTTTATTCTTGTCCTTGACCCTCTACTTTTTGGCTTGGTTTGCGTTATTTAAATACTACTTAAATGCATAAATAAATATGAATCTGCTTGCCATGATATGGCCCTCGCATTACTCCACTCCTAACTGCTGATGTCCCAACCCAAATTTATGGGTTCTTGGAGTAACGTTTACATTTGCAAACTTTTGCTGCACCAAAATAGGGTACAAGCAGTCCGAGCTGTTAAAAACAGGCAGAGGCTTGGTCAACCTAGATGGTCCTGGCAGGTTTGATCTGTATCAAATTTGGTGCTTGAGTCTGGAAACCATTCTTGACTGGGGCCTATTTATCATTAGTGCATCAGCTGCACTGACCTCAAGTTACCAGATGCAATCCTGCTATAAACAATTATGGCTATTTTATGCTACTCAAACAAGTGGTAGGGGAGCATTTTCCTTACATGAGGACCATTGGCAACCATGCTACTACACCACAAGTGTGAAAACTGAGTACCACAGAATTTCAGGCACCCAAAAATGTACCTCAGTTAGAATGCCCACATTTACTGGTTTGGAAATGGTGTTGAACCTCATTTTCATGAGGCAGTTTGTCCTCACGTTAAAGCACCTCCCAAAACATCAAAATATCAAGACAACATTTAATTAAGCAAATGGGCCAACTCAATAACTGAGATCTAGATCAATGGAAAGTTAAAGGATTTTATTGCACAATTTGTAGATAGAGTGATAGAGTCAATGCCATTAAGTATCTCAATAGGGAATTAGAACAGAGAAATGCAAAATCAGAAGTTATTCCAAGTCCCAAGTGGGGAGCAAAATCAGTAGAATAACAGGCAGCATGCCTAGCAGAAAAGGAAAATCTTCAGGGTCACCGCCATTATTGAGAGTTTTTACATGTTATTTGAACATATGAAATTACAGAAGTTGCAGACTCACTGTGGTGTGAGCAAATGTATCATTTTGTCAATTAATAAGAGCACACGAAAAATAGACGTCATATTGCCTCAGCACATAAGCGCTATCCCACTACATAAATAACAATTCAGCACGGTTTGAGTTAATGTCATCTGGAGCTGCTAGAACAAACAAGATATATTAACAATAGCGTGTTATATGAATAAATAGGGCACAGTGAATTGGCAGAAGGATATTGAAATCAGTGTTTCAGTTTGTGAATGAGCTGAGGTAAGTTGATTGAGAGCAGCATATACAATGACAGTGGAAATAAACATGTACATTTCAGCTTCAAGAAATCGCAAGAAGAGATGTGGGCGAGGACAGACATGAGTGACAAGGGTGACTTCCATTTTGAAGAAGATGGTAATTGCACTTAAAATGAGGCCTAATTAACAAGTATGAGAAAAACACACTTCTACACATCACAGAGAATTTGTTTCAAAAGCAACATTGTTATTTTAGTGTGTACATTTGTATTTGAGCGTGAAAATGCAGTCTGCCCATTAATAATGTTGCACAAAAAAATAAACATATAAAAATCTTTCACAAATTAGACCGTTGCCAGGCTTTTTTTCTGAGCCTCTCACCTTTCAGGGCCCTATGCTCCGCTTGCAAAATTCATTTATAAATAGGCATGAGACTAAGCCAGTAGGTCTGGCCTTTAGTGTGCCAGTGGACACAAATGTAGCCATGTGCAGATTAGGTTTCGTGGATTTAGAAAATTGAAGCCTTTCCAATTTGCTTTGCCAAGACTTGTCTTTTGTTGAAACGGTGACAGTAGGAACAATTTAGTGACTCCACATGGAATATTTACATCTATTACATCTGCATTGTATACTGCAGTGCTGCATGCTACTTATATCTGATTTATTGGACCTGTTTCATATTTTTTGCCTTTTGTCTGTGGATATTACCTATTTCAGTGCATTCTTTTGTGCTGACCTGCACTATTCCGACGTCATTGGAATGATTTGAGCCACTGATGTATGGATACGTCTGGCAGGAAGCAAAGTCTTAAATTACTTTTATGTGTATGGGTTTTACTCTTCATGCAGTGTTATGAGTTAGGGCAGGAATTACTCCAGAATTGTATTTCTGCGAGGGGTGTAATAAGAGAGAGGGAGAGATGGCAACTACCAATGTGTTGATGGATTTGCACTGAAGGAACGGACATCAGCAGGATGACCGCACTGTACATTTTAAAAAAAAACACAAACAATATTGATTTTAGTCAGGAGCAGCATATCACAGGCATTAGACACCATGCATATAGACAGCATATAAATAAACAAATGAAGATAGAACATTCTCTAGTACACAGGTAGTGGTGTTCTATTCATGAATAAAATAAAATAATTGGTACAGACAATATCTTTTAACTTTACATAAGGTTGTAACATTCTTTAAGGTCATTGACTGTGATAGTGTGCCCTTATTACTAGTGAGCCCTTATTCAAACTTCCCCCCACCCCCAAAGAGTTAACTAACTAGGCAACAACACTCACTTTTGTTTATGCATTAAGCCTAGGACACATCTTCCTATTTTAAAGTTTACTGTCCACACTAAGCACACTCCGGGTTAATGTGTGGGATTGCTACAAGAAGCGCTGGGCTCCACCCAAACCTTGTCCGCATCGGTGACATAGACCATCCTGCCAGTCTGCCCCTGTGCATATAATTGGTGTGGCATGATTAAATGTATTATATTGCTACAAGTGCATTGGTTGTATCTCCTTTCAGTTCCTCCCATTTCTGGGCTTTGAAAGCCTCCATTAATACATCCTAGGACATAGCAATGGGTATTTTACGCAGCCCTCACTCTTCTTCTCTCCAGATCGCCCCTCTTTCGGCGAAGGCCCCAGTGTTCTACTTCCTGCCTCTAGGTAGCGAGTGTTGGTGGTCTTACTGCTTTCCACTGTCTGGTTATTAGTTGTTTTGCAAGTATAAGCGTTAGATCTGCGAATCGCGCCTGCACTTTATATCCCTTGTGGTGTGGTTAAAGTCCCAGTAGACAGCCCTTTGCAGTGTTCCATGTTTGATGGAGGCCCTCTTCTTCCTCAATGCAGCTGCCGTCTGTAGCGCCACTCTCCTGCTCGCTATTTTTTGTTCCAGGGTGGGTAAGCCCTTTTTCCCGAGTCGTGTTCGACTTGCGCTTCTCCGCCAGCTACGTCTCAGGCGCTGGTTTAGTTTCCGGGGCTGCCTATGTTCATCTAGTATTTCCAAGTCAGGGAATTTCGTTTTGATCAAGGACCAGGCTGCGGTTGCATCCTCAAGGAAGTGGCTGGTACGTTTGTGAATGACCTTAAGTCTGGCTGGGAATAGAAGGCATATCGCAGGTTAAGTTGCTGCAAATAATTTTTGACCTCCAGGAATGTCTCCCTTTGCCTTTGGACCTGTATGGTGTAGTCAGGGAAAAGGGAAATCCTGACGTTTTCGGACATAATTCGAGCACATTCTCGTGCTTTCTGGAGAAGTGGATCTCTGTCTTTGTAATTTAAGATTTTAGCCACCATTGGCTTCGGCGGTGCTCCAGGTGGACGATTCCCAGTGGGCACTCTAAGCGCCCTCTCAAAGCTGAACATTTCAGACAGACCTACCGCCACTGCGGTGCGCAGCTAATGCTCTATAAATTGCCTTGAGTCGTGTCCTTCACTTTTTTCGGGCATGCCAATTATGCGAATATTTTTCCTATATGCACGCCCTTCTGCGTCATCCACTCGATTTTGCAGGTCTGCTACTTATTTCTGTAGCTGTGTGACAGTCTCTGATTGTTCTTTGCGTCAGGAAATGATCTCTGCCAGGGTCATGAGTGCTTTTGGACTTGTTTGGACAAGTTTGTGTGGTCCACACGCAACATACTCACATTGGTGGTTTGTGTGCCCAGTTGTTGTTCCATTACCACCTTAGGCTCTCTGATTTCTTTCAGTGCGATGTCTAGTTTGGCTGAGGGCGGTAACTCATGGGCAGGGGTGTCCTGAATCTTATCCATCAACAGGGGAGAGTTGTTTCTGACAGTGGAGTTTGACTCTCCTGTAGGGCCCTGGTCTGCTTGCTCTCCTTTGGGTCGCCCCATATTGGCACGGGGGGGGTGGTGTTTGCCAGGTGGCTGATGGGTCTCCGTATCAAGTCAGCGGAGGGGAAGAGGTCCCGCTGCAGCCCGCCGGAACCTGGATTGCACTGTTAGGGGATAACCACACCAAGGAAGCCAGGTCTAACGGTAAGAGAAAAGGACAAAGAAAGAACAAGGGGAAAAAAGAAAGGAAAAAGAAGGAAAGAAAAAGGAAGAAGAAAGGGAACAAGAAAAAACATTTGAGAGCAAGAAATAAGGCAAGAAGGAATGCAAGAAAGAATGAAGGAAGGAAGAAAAGATAGAAAAGAATTACAAGAAGGAAAGACTGAAGACAAGAAAAGAAGGAAGGAAAAAAGAAGAGAAATAGGATGGATGGAATAAGGAAGGAAAAAAGAGAAAGAGAAGGAATAAAGACATGAAAAAGGAGGCAAGTAGAAAATGAGGAAAAGCAAAAGAAAGAAAAGGAAGAACAGAAAAGTAAAAAATAAGAAAGGAGGAGGAAAAAAGAAACAAGGCAAAAAACAGGCAAGAAATAAAGGCAAGCTTGAAGACAAAGAAAGATGAAAAAACAAGGAGAGAAAGAAAGAGGGAAAAAATTTAAGAAAGGAAAGCAATAATAAGGAAAGAAAAAATAAGGAAATAAAGAAAGCCAGACAGACAAGATTGCAAAAGTAGAGCGTATATTCAGAGTTTGTGTGAACAGCTGTTTGTATTACTGTTGTCTTTCAAAAGACTCTGTTCTCTACAATGTTTTCAGACTGGTATAATAGCAGCAGTCAGATAACCAAAGGTAATTTCAAAAGTAATTTACCACAGGATTGGCAGCAAACAGGAAGTAATAAAGCTGGAATGTGCCATGTACATCAAATGTGTCCTGCTATCATCACACCAGGATCTAAATACAAAGGCAGCACTAAAATAATTATATAGTAAAAACAAAAACACTGGCACTGAAGTAAGCTACCTTGTGTGCTGTTGTGCTCATTGTGAGCGAGCAAGATGCAGTAACTCCAAGTGAAGTTACCCAGTTGCCCTATTCTGTATGCTTTAGTGGGCGTAAGGAATATGTGAATGACACAACAACAGACCAGTGGAACAAGATATATGGCGGAAAGCCCCTTTAAATAAGTATATTATAAAAGTTTAGCAAAATCAAAAGGTCTTGGCTATCGCCATACCTAAAAGGCACAGAAAGCAACTTTGGGTGTTTTAGCTACAGCCTATCACTTTTTACCGAGCATCCCTGCATTTGGCTGCTTTTAATTACAGGAGAAAAAAACAGCCTTCTTTTCTGAAAAACCAATCTAAAACAAAATTGCACATTTACTCGAGGTCTAATTTTTTGTCATGAAGCATCATTTTTCTTAAGGTCTGGCACTGCATGTGGTTGAGATACAGGTTTATTTCTCAACATTAAAGGGGATTTACTTTTTGTCTGAAGATGATTGCTCGTGTTTTTACGATGGCAGTGCAATCATTAAAATGAGTCTTTGTGGATTACAACTCGTTGTTTCCCAGAAGATTGAAAAACTGAGCAATGTTTGCAATATCTTTCAACAATAAAGAGACACAACGTAGATCATATATCAAAGTGAGAACTAACTTTTATCAAAATAGACGCCCAGATGAACCTTCCAAGCCAGTAAATAAAATAGATCTGTGAGGAAATGAATGTATCCAGGCCTTGACTTCTGAGCTTTCATAGCCAATACCTGAAAGTTGACACTGTGCAGTGATCATTTATAAGCTGGGGAAACGTTTTTTTTTTAATAAGTGCTTACAGTGCATGAATATTTATTAAGTAATCTCAGTGGCGTCACTAGGGTTGGTGTCACCCGGTGCGGGTAACTCATGGTGTCACCCCCTCACGACTTACCGCATGGACCTCCTCCGCCCCGAGTCCGCCAGTGGACACAGTTGGCAAATAACGGGACCATACAGAATCCTTAGTAACGTTTGTAAATGTAGGTCCTATATTTAAAAAATGTGCCTGTTAAGAACAGTGTGTTAATGACTCATTAATCAGGTTGTACAGTGGGCTACCTGCTAGTCAACAGTTTATTGTAATTTATAATATCATAGGTATGGTACTTTTTACTGGTGTGGTGTTCCCACTATCCAGCAACATGATATATCAGTGGTCGAAGTGGGGGGGGAAAAGTAGGGGAACTGTGGGTGGAGAATCAGAGGGCGGGAATAACCCAAGGATTGGATCAGTGGGCAGAGCCAGAGGCGTGGTCAGAATGCGTAAACATCCCAATTATTTGTATTTGTTTGGTTTCACTGCCCAGTTTTATCAACCAATGGATACACATGATTATTTAAGGTTATAATGAGTTATTGATAGTAAAATGTGTTCACAAAGTGGGATATGCTTCTAATCACAGAATGTCCCCAAATATGATAAAATGTGGAAGCACAAGCCATTTGTCTCCGAGCCATGGAGTTTCTGTCATCAGCACTTCTCCCTTTTCCAAAACAGCAGTTCAAACACGAATGGCTAAAAATCCTAGTTTGCAAATGTTTTCTAAATAATAATGGCTCTGCCATATTTGCCTCATAATGCAAGATCTGTAGCATGATCTGACCATTTAAACTAATAAATTGTTTGTAGCTCAAACGTATCAAAAGTTAATAAAAAATGTGACTTGTGTTGCTGCGGAGTAGATGACAGTTAATAGCTCACTGTTCTATGTTAGGATTTTAACTTCTAAACTGCACGTAGCAAGAGGATCTCTCTGACAAAAGCAGTAGCCCACTGGTTTATTTACATTATGTGCACTTTGTGATCTGCATGGTACATGTTCTTTGCAGCAGGTACATTAACCCTCTGAGCTACCTTTCCATGAGTCAAATCTTCCATTAGACAAAATTCCGATCTCTCTCTAGGAAGAACATTAATCACCAGTCATCATGGCATTTTTATTGTTACCGAAAATTACTGGAGGCCAGAAAGGAGGCAGCAAGCGCTTTTAAAACCATAATATACTTGCAAAAATGATGCCTCCACCTAAAGTGAGCACCTGGTGCGGTCACACCGGTTGCACCGCCCTAGAGCTGGCCCTTCTCAAGGGTCCTGTGATCTCAGTGACAGGGTCATTGTTCTAGGCTGTACTGCTTCATAGGCCTGCCCGCAAGACTGAAGGTGAACTTTAGCATGAATAGTGGTGGACAAGCCTTGAAGGTTAACCTACACTTGTCATGCTAGGGTCCACCTACTTGTGCTACGACACCGGGGCTTCTAATGTCTTGCGAAGCCTTCTAAGGTCTAGCATGAGATAGTGCTCTGTCAGGAGAGTGGTCTGGCGGACTGGTTATTAAGGCTGAAGCTGGTTCCCCAGTTCCAAATTCAGCAGCTCTGGCCATAGTGCCACATCCTCTCCCCCATTGAACACCATACTGCCCCACTGAGCAAAACTCAGACTGCCTTCAACTACAACCCAATTGTTGCCAGCTATAAACACCTGGATGCGGCTCAATTTAAATTACGCACTGGGCAAGAGCAATATGTGGCCTACAAAAAAAAGTGACAGCATCCTGGAAAAAGTAAACTATCATAGGGAATGCAAAATTTTGCAAACCATGTGAAATGTAAGCAGGAACAACATGGTTACCTTAACGCTTTTACACTCACTGTTCAGAAATCAGTGAGTGCTTTTGCCTGAAAAGTTAAGGACATGACAACAGGGCCCTGAATGGACCCATATCAATGGCCATTGCTTATATCCTTACAAAACGTAAGCAGTATGGTAAAAAAAGACAACATCCCTAGATACAGAGCAGCAGTACCAATGTTGTTTTTCAATCCTCACATTGCAGTACCTCCAGGATTGGTGCACTAGTTCCAAGCCCAGGGGAAACAAAGCCAAGACAACAAAAATAGCGCTTCACTGGCAAACTCTGTAAAAGTGGCGCTAATGTGTTTGGGTGTGAATAAAATCAATCTGGCCAGTTTGCTACCACTCTGTCTTACTTTATTTAGTTATTTATTTTTCATATTTTTAAACTTTCATTCCCGATGCTGCATTTTGGAATTAAATGTCAGAAAAATAGACATTGATTACCAGCAAAAGTGATTTTCTTTTTTGGATCCATTTCACAGGGAAGCAAATAAAAGAAATGAGGGGAGACAGTGCGCACTGCGCACAGGCACCTCCTCCTTCTAAAACATTAGGTTGCTCTGCGCACACCGGCCCTGTTGGTGTCACCCCATGTGAGGGTGTCCCCCGGTGCGGTCCGCACCCCCCACACCCCCATAGTGACGCCGCTGAGTAATCTGTTTCCTGCTCTGATATATCCTTACCACCACTAATTTTTGGCATGGAAGATGCTGCACCTAATTGCACCTCATACCTACAGTAGGTTAGTGGGGGCCTGTTCTAAGTCCTCCCCCAGCATCAAAGCTGTGCAATTTTAAGATTACCTCTGCCCTTCATCTTCATGCAGTTTTAGATGGTGCAAGAGCGTAGCATAGTTCCAGTGATCCCGCACGGTCACACATTTAAGGAAAATGTACTTGTTCACATGCCTATGCCACATCAAAATTAGAATATCTCAATGAAATGCACCAGAAGGACAGGGGTATGACAGCGTGTGTTTGTATTGGCCAATTAAGCTTCAGGATCCCTTCTGCAATGCTGAAAGTGCATTGCTCATCAATAGTCATGCATTGTTGCATTGAAGGTACATGCTCACTGCAGAAAATTTCCCTCAGAGGTGTGTTACTTTTATGTCTTATATCTAGATTTTTAAAGTTTAAATTGTTAACTGGAATGGGATATAACTAACAACTGGGGTACCTGATACTGAGCTGCAGTAGATAAGTATGCCAACAACCCTTATCTAGGTCCATCTATAAGCAACACGTATCTCTGTAGTTCACCGCATCCTGCTAGTGAAGCCGCATGACTGGATGGGACAATCAGTATGGCTTTTGTTTGAATCAAGTGCTTCTTGAGAAATCAGAGGCAACAGAACGTAGAACAATGTTGTTTCTGGACAACACATGCGTGACTCAACTGTCACCCCATTTATTTGCTTCAGATGAGCCACAGTCACTTCCCCACGCAGTTCTTTGGAGCACTACATAATCTAGTGTGCTCCCGTGGAACCCCAAACACCAACATTTCACTGAACCCCAATATTTTGATCACCCCAACATTTACCTCAGTCAGTTCGGCTCCAGCACCCTTGTCACCAGCTTTCATGACATCAGGCTCAATAAAATTAGCAGAGGCACCTTTTTAAACACATTTCATGCATAAATTATGAGCAAAAACTGCAGATTCAACATCGCATGACTAGCAATAACACATATTGGACAAATCAGAAGTGAGATCATCATTAAAAGTATTATAACACTAACCCATTTCCAAGTTAGTCAGGATTCTTCCTTTAGCTTCCACAGCCAACAGCAGTCCAGAGATGTAAAATACAATATGAAACATTCCCAAACAAAGACTAATATACTAGTTTGCTAGAAAGCCTGCATCTGAACTTCCAGCGGAATTGTCCTTCAAACAGATACATCAGGAACATAATGGAAAGTTTCATTCCCATTACATGCATTCTAAGGAAAATAACCATTTGTACCACAGTGTCCTGGGCTCTGTGAAAACTATGTGGAGAGAAGATTTGCCAGGGGTCATTGATTGGGGGGAGGGTAGGTAATGAGCAGAAGCAAAACTCTAAAATCAGGATCCATCATAGTAAAATGGTAACCTAATGAAATTGTGGCAAAACTCTTCTAAACATCATAATTAAATCATTTTTAGTACTAAACTAATTCATCAGTAACAACTATATTCATCATAAAAATCATTAGTATGCACAACATATTTGTTATCCAAAACTCTGCTTTGAAAAAAAAATGAACACTCCTTATGGCACCACAGTGCAGACACTCTGCTCTAGAGCGATGTCTCCTACAGCCATCTCCCTGATGGCAGGAAATCCGCCAAAGCATCACACAACATATGTCATGGAGAAAGAGAGGTATGTAGCGTTGTTTAAAGAAATAATGGCGCTCTTGCCGTGCATTGTGTTTGGTATCCACTTCACTGGTTGAATGACATACAGCAGTGCGTTCAACAAGCATTGTGTTCTGGCTACCCTAGCTGGCATAAATCTCCACCATACTATTCCTGGGCTTGCAGTGCTATGCCAACAGGTTACCTCTGCAGCAGCAGGGGATAAGCAAGACAGCCTTGCAAGGATCTAGCAAAACAGTCTTGGGAAACACCCCTCTCCACCAACAATTCCATTAAGAAAAGTCTAGCTGCACAAAGTAAGGGGTTAGCACGACCCTTCATGTTCATCTCTTTGTAGCACTTTGGTAGTGTTGAGGCCAATGAACAGGCTGTATCTCAACCTCGTTGGCACTGAAAAGATGAAGGTCCGCATGTAGAAGGTGAGGTTAAGTAGGCTTTTTTATTGAACCTTATACAACCACCCTCCAGCAACTGCCTCACCAAGAACCTTCAGACCTTGTGAGATCACCAAATTCTAGCAGCCAGTCTGCAGAGTAAACGAAGGAAGAGAGAGAGGTTGTCCTGTTTAATGCGACAAGGATCCCCTCTTTCCTCACTGTTTTCCAGTGGGTACATGTTACTCCTGGCTCAATTCAAAAGTCACACCAACTCCAATTCCAAATGTTCGCCAATGACAATCCGCCTACACCTTTGAATCAGAAGGGGAGCAGAAAAATTAAACTAACATCGCAGTCTGACTGTGGCACATTTTGCTGTTTGAAAACGAGCCTTATAAAACTAGGATTCTCTTTGTCAAGGACAGGTTGGAGGCTCAGCTCCCATTATCTTGGCCCTGCTTCATGGCACAACATTCCATCTGCCACATCATGAAAAATTATAAAATACTGTAGGTCCTCTTTGACTGGACTGGTAGGAGCAAGCTCAGCAAGATGTTATCACTTCTAGATATGGATCATCAGCTGGAGGCAAAAAGGGGTATATATCTCTCAGGCTTGGAGTGCTGTGATGTCATCTAAGCAGATCTTCCCAAGACACAAAGAAAAATAACACAAATATGCTTTGATCTGAGAAAACGTGACCTTACTGTCACGGATATCTGCGAGCTCCTCCTCGGGATGGCACTGATGCTAAGTAAGGCCCCCCTCCCATCCGTCCCCAGCCCGGAGTATGTATGAGACACGCGGACTAGGGGGACGGGTGAGCGAGGGAAAACGGGACAGGAACAGCCGGGACAGAGAGACCCGGAAGAGAAGATGCACAGGGTGAGAAGAGGAACGAGGACCCCCGCACCCTTCCCGATAGCTCTCGGATAGTGTAACGACCCTGGTACCTTCGCGCTGTAGATGGGGGTCACCTCGACCAGAAGAAACTGGAAACGGAGCTGGCGCTACCACTTCCACGCTCGGAACTCCGTGAGCGGAGGAGCGCCAGTCAGGAAGGTTCTCTCCTCCTCACCCTTCACAAGGAGGGAGGAAGTGGAGCGAAAGCTCGGTTTCACTCGTCGGTCAAGCGGGGAGTACGGACAGCAAGCAAAGTAAACAAAAGGGGTTGCGGGTGATCCCCGGCAGAGATGTTCGCGCTGCTACTCAAATACTCACGGTACTACCGTGAGTAGAGGAGCGCACTCTGAGGAGTTGGCAAGCCCGGAAATCCGTGGGCGTAGAGGAAGAGCAGGGAGTCCGTCGGGTTGCTGGCCGTTAGGAGAACGGTGGATGAGGATTCGGGAGAGAGGCGTCTGCAAGGGTTGCTGATAGAACCGGAGACACTCACCTCTCTGCGAAGGCGTCGGTGATGTCGCTCGGGCAAAGGAGGGCAACGGCTGCAGGGGCCGCTGGAAGCTCTGGAACGCAGTAGAGGGCGGCGGGCTGGAAACCGCGTAGGCTGGCAGTCGGGGAGCCGATGATGAGAGTAGGAATCATAGGCAACGCCCCCGGGTAGTCTGCGGTCTTTTATTGGCCGAAAGGTGATTACGTGATCGGGTGGCCGCGTTGCCTCTGGGACCTGTAGTTCTTTCGGGCATTTCTGTGGCGGGGTCGGTGCGCTCGGATCGTGACAGCACATCCCCCTTTACCCCGTCACCGCCGCCCCCGGGCCCCCGGGCTTGGCCGGACAGCGACGGTGAAAGGCTGCCACCAGGCGGTCGGCGTGCACCGCGGAGGCGGGCTCCCAAGAGTCTTCTTCGGGACCGTACCCCTTCCAGGACAAGAGGTACCATATCTTCCCCCTCAGCAGTTTGGAGTCCAGCACTCGGCGAACCACGTACTCCCGATCATGATTGATCCACACCGGAGCAGGAGCCCTCCGCGCTGGACAGCGCGAGGGCTTGAGGAGAGAGACGTGGAACACCGGGTGAATGTGCATGTGTGGTGGAAGGCGCAGTTGCACCGCTACGGGGTTTACGTGTTTAACCACCGGGTAGGGTCCTATGTATTTCGGATTGAAGACACTGGGTTTCCGAAATCGGAGGTTCTTAGTGGATAGCCACACTCTGTCCCCCTTGTGGTACACCGGCGGGGGTCTGCGGTGTTTATCCGCCTGCGCTTTGTATCGGGCCTTGGCTAACAGGAGATGCGACCGGGCCTTTTTCAGGGCCGAGCGTATGGAGTGAAGCCGGCTCTGGAGATCAGGAAGGCAGATGTTGTCTCGCGGGAGAAAGAAGGGGATAAAGCGTGGATGGAACCCCGTGGCAAGAAAGAACGGAGACTGCTGGGTGGAGGAGTGTTGTGCGTTGTTGTATGCCACCTCAGCCACCCAAAGTAAGTCCACCCAGGTGTCTGCAGCTTGGTCAGCGTAGCATCGCAAGTACTGCTTGAGCGTCTGATTCAATCTCTCTGTTTGTCCGTCTGTCTGTGGGTGGAAGCTCGTAGAGAGGGAGGAGTGAATACCCAGCGCTTCACACCATACCTTCCAAAACCGTGCAGTAAACTGCGACCCTCTGTCGGAAACAATCCCCGTCGGTAATCCGTGAAGTCTCACCACGTGTTGCAAGAGGAGTTTCGCTAACGCTCCCGCTGTGGGCACCTGTTTGCAGGCTATAAAATGTCCCATCTTCGTCAGATAGTCGACGACTACAATTATGGCTGTGCACCCTTGATCTTTCGGCAGCCCCACCACAAAGTCTATGGATATGCGTTCCCAGGGGTTCAGAGGAGTGGGTAGAGGCATCAGAAGACCTTGGGACTTTTGGTGGTCGCTCTTCATCTGGGCGCAAACGGCACATTCCTTCACCCACAGCAACACGTCTGGTCGAACGGAGGGCCACCAGAATTGACGCATCACTTTCTCCAGCGTCTTGGTGCCTCCCGTATGACCAGCACACGGCAGGTCGTGACACCAGGAAAAGATGAGTTTGCGGAGTTTGAGCGTAGGGATCAGGATCCGAGATCCGTTCATCGGGAGACCGTGGTGCAATCGCCATTCTCTATGTCCTTTTAACCATGTGGACCATGCACAGGTACGTATCCCTCGCTTCACTCCTTGCAGGAAGGATTCGGTGTGCGTGTTGCCGATGACCTGTTCCGGTGATAGGATGGGCTGATCTGGTGTTGCCAACGGGAGGTGCGAGAGGGTCTGTCTTGAAAGGGCATCGGCTTTCTTGTTTTGCGTCCCTGGTCGGTAGGTGACCACGAAGTGGAATTCCGCAAAAAAGAGCACCCATCGCTTCTGCCTGGGAGAGAGGTGTCGGGCTGACCGCAGGAACTGGAGGTTGCGGTGGTCCGTGAACACCGTTACCTGATGTTGGGCCCCCAGTAGCCAATGGCGCCATTCCAGGAACGCGTCTTTGATGGCAAGCAATTCCTTCTCGGAGACGGTGTAATTACGTTCCGCTGGATTCAATTTCCTGGACATAAAGGCCACTGGGTGCAGTTGGCCCGTGTCGGGGTGGCGTTGGGAAAGAACGGCTCCCACTGCTTCATCGGATGCGTCTGCTTCCACTATGAACGGAAGATCTGGTTGCGCGTGGTGCAAGATGGGAGCGGTGGTGAAGGCGTGTTTGAGCTGGTCAAACGCTGTCTGGGCTTCCGGCGACCAGAGGAAGGGGATGCCTTTCCGTGTTAGTTTCGTGAGTGGTGTCACCATTTGTGAGAAGTGGTGTATAAAACGCCGATAAAAGTTTGAAAACCCAAGAAAGCTTTGGACCTCCTTCACTGTTTTCGGCGGGGGCCATCTGGTTACCGCCTGGACCTTGCGGTCAGTCATGACTTGTCCATCGGGGGTAAGCAGGACACCAAGGAACTCCACCGTGGTGACATGGAATTCGCATTTCGTAAGTTTACAAAACAGGTGGTGTTTTTCTAAGGCTTGCAATACCGATGTTACATGGCCCACGTGTTCTTCTTCCGAGGATGAAAAGATGAGGATGTCGTCTATGTACACCACTACATAGAGGTCCAGAAAATCCCTCAATACTTCGTTCAAAAAGAACTGGAAGGCGGCTGGGGCGTTGCAGAGCCCGAAGGGCATCACCAGATATTCGAACAGGCCGAATCTTGTTTTGAAAGCCGTCTTCCACTCATCCCCCTCTCGCATTCGCACCAGGTGGTATGCCCCCCTGAGGTCTAGCTTGGTGTATATGTGCGCTCCTCGCACCTGTTCCAACAATACCGGGATCAGTGGTAGCTGGTATTGATTTTTGATGGTCATGGCGTTGAGGGCGCGATAGTCTATGCAGCAGCGTAGTTCCCCATTGGCCTTCGGTATAAAGAAGAGGGGGGATGCTGCGGGCGATCTGAAAGGGCGAATGAACCCCAACCTAAGGTAGGTATCAAGATAGTCCCGGAGATGACGGGTTTCTGGACCCGTGAGAGCGTACACCCTGCTACACGGAACAGCGGCTCCCGGGGTGAGATCGATCCTACAGTCATAGTCGCGATGTGGAGGGAGAACCTCGGCTTTCTGTTTATCAAACACTCCTTTGTAGTGGTGGTAACATAGAGGGAGCTCCACGTCCTTCTCTGCAGCTGTAGCCACGTGGTGTGCCTGTGGTTCGTTAAGATCTGGAGCGGCCTCACGGCGTTGACACCGCGTGCGGCAGAAGAGGGAGCAGAAGGTTACAGAGTTGGTAGCCCACTGTATCTGGGGCTCGTGACGACGTAACCAAGGCAATCCAAGGATAAGATGGCATCGGGGCGCTTGGATGATGTTAAACGCGAGTCTCTCGCTATGGTCTTCTCCAATGGACACCTGTAAGGTGGGTGTGGTATACCGTATGGGGCCGGATTCCAGCTCCTTGCCGTCCACGGCGTAGACGAGTTCAGGGGTGTCTTTCGCCACCAGCGGTATCCCCAACCGGTGGGCTTCACGGTCATCCATGAAGCAGCCCGTTGCTCCAGAGTCAATCATGGCCCGTACTTGGTGAGTTTTGGGACCTATAGCGAGGAGCACGGTTAGGTAGAAATGGTCTGGCTCTATGGGGGTGTCTGCTTCCAGGGAAGGGATGTAATGACAGCTCGAAGGGGCCCTTCCTTGCTCCTTCAAGCGTTCAGGTTTCCCACCGGTCCGGTGTTGGTTACGGTGGCTGCTTGTCCCACCTGAGGCCGGCGGTTCTTTGGGCGGACGGGGCATTCCCTCAGGAAATGGCCTTTCTTGCCACAATACAAACAGAGACCCTGTGTGCGCCGGTGGTCTCTTTCGCTGAGGGTCAAGGACGCTCTCACCGCTCCGATGTCCATGGGAACCGGTCTCGGGGAGGCTGGTTCCTGCAAGCGAGGGTGTTCCAAGGACATGGGTGTTTTCTCCTTGCGCTTGTTTTCCCCTTTTCTTTCTCTGAGCCGGTATTCCAATCGAGAGGCCAGTTCGATCATGGCCGAGCATGTGCTGGGCTGGGGGTCTATCTGTGCGATAACGTCCTTCAGGTCCTCGGTGAGTCCTCGATAGAAGATAGCGGCCTGCTTCTGTTCGGGCCAATCCGTTTCCGCCACTAATCGTCGGAAGCTATTGACGTACCCCAGAAAATCCGAACTCTGTTGGCGTAGATCAAGGAGGTCTCGATCCGCAGAGAAGGTATCCGCCCGACGGTCGAAGGTCTTCTCGAACTCCTGACGAAACGTGTCCCAGTCATACAGGAGTGCGTCGTCCCGGCGAACGATGGGGACAGCCCATTGCGCCGCTTCTCCCGTCAAGTAAGAAATCAGAAACGCCACTCTGGCCTGGTTCGTGAGGAACAGTTTGGGCTTGCAGTGGAAGTGCAAGAGCACCTGGGTCATGAAGACTTGGACTTTCTGGATATCTCCCTGGAATCTCTCCGGAGGGGCCAACGGAACGTGTGAAGGCATTTCCACCACTACTTGCGGGGTCGAGGACGGGAGTACAGGCCCAGCGTCAAACGGGTTTCGTTGAAGGCGGTCCAGGCGTGTATGCAAGGCTGCGGTTTCCGCTCGTGACGTTGCTAACTCCTGCTGGACTTGCGCTAAAGCAGCTAACACGTCGTCCAACGAGGCCATTGTAAGTGATCAGTGCTATCAAGAGGAGAGGTAATTTCGTGGGCCTATGATTCTGTCACGGATATCTGCGAGCTCCTCCTCGGGATGGCACTGATGCTAAGTAAGGCCCCCCTCCCATCCGTCCCCAGCCCGGAGTATGTATGAGACACGCGGACTAGGGGGACGGGTGAGCGAGGGAAAACGGGACAGGAACAGCCGGGACAGAGAGACCTGGAAGAGAAGATGCACAGGGTGAGAAGAGGAACGAGGACCCCCGCACCCTTCCCGATAGCTCTCGGATAGTGTAACGACCCTGGTACCTTCGCGCTGTAGATGGGGGTCACCTCGACCAGAAGAAACTGGAAACGGAGCTGGCGCTACCACTTCCACGCTCGGAACTCCGTGAGCGGAGGAGCGCCAGTCAGGAAGGTTCTCTCCTCCTCACCCTTCACAAGGAGGGAGGAAGTGGAGCGAAAGCTCGGTTTCACTCGTCGGTCAAGCGGGGAGTACGGACAGCAAGCAAAGTAAACAAAAGGGGTTGCGGGTGATCCCCGGCAGAGATGTTCGCGCTGCTACTCAAATACTCACGGTACTACCGTGAGTAGAGGAGCGCACTCTGAGGAGTTGGCAAGCCCGGAAATCCGTGGGCGTAGAGGAAGAGCAGGGAGTCCGTCGGGTTGCTGGCCGTTAGGAGAACGGTGGATGAGGATTCGGGAGAGAGGCGTCTGCAAGGGTTGCTGATAGAACCGGAGACACTCACCTCTCTGCGAAGGCGTCGGTGATGTCGCTCGGGCAAAGGAGGGCAACGGCTGCAGGGGCCGCTGGAAGCTCTGGAACGCAGTAGAGGGCGGCGGGCTGGAAACCGCGTAGGCTGGCAGTCGGGGAGCCGATGATGAGAGTAGGAATCATAGGCAACGCCCCCGGGTAGTCTGCGGTCTTTTATTGGCCGAAAGGTGATTACGTGATCGGGTGGCCGCGTTGCCTCTGGGACCTGTAGTTCTTTCGGGCATTTCTGTGGCGGGGTCGGTGCGCTCGGATCGTGACACTTACAAGAGCATTAAAGCCATCCCTTAGCTCCCAGTTGAGCAAAGAAATGGATTTAGAAACCCGGGCTGCTTGTAGAAGGCATTCAGTGGTAGTAAACCCAAGTGTCTTCAGAAACTGCCATGTCACCATATTCCCACCAATCTCTGAGGTAACCAGTGTGCCCTGATCTTTTCACAAATTGTAATACATATGAAACAAAATTGGGTAATGTACAGCAGTTGAAGCACAGCTCTGTAATATTCTTGGCTGCTCACTTTCAACCAAGACATTGTTTGAGAACTGGGAAACACCTGAAGATCACATTCTTCTGCAAAGTTTTCACAGATGTCTGACTGTGGAATCCTCCTCACCTTGATCTTGTAAAGGGAGCAGACCCATAGACTGAGGTATAGAGAAGACATTTAGCCACACCAACTCTGCATTTCCCTTTCTTAAATCTACCTCCTTTAAATAGCAATTGTTTTGTTTAACTCCGGTTGTGCACATAAGATAAACATTAAAGCCTTTTTGAACCACTGATCCGAACAATGCTGTTGGCACCTAGATCTGGTACTCACAAAATGCATCAAAGATATAGAAACTCAAACATAGCCAGAAAGAAGCATGTTTAGTGTACCTTAAAGGAATGTTTCAAATGCCAAGAAAGTACTACATCTCATGACAAACAGTTATATCTTATTTTAGGCAGCAATAAATGTAAGTGCACTTAAATATATAATTTAAGTAATTGTTGTGTCCCTTTGTTAATTAACCAGATGAGCAAGATTGTAGTAGATGTAATTTTGGTTGTAGGTTCTTGCCACACAGTCAAAATGCTTGTTGGGTGTACCACATCTGCTTCACCTCTTGCGGTTGGTTATTTTTATGTCTGGGTAAATTGTCCAATAGAACTTCAGTGTCCATGCTCTCAATCTTTTGTGGTCCATTATTCTTACTAAAGTATAGAAGTTTGTGTTCAAATAAGCAGTAATCTCCATAATTGTTGGCTACCTTCTGGTGCTGTGAAAGATAGGAACGTCTTTCATTTACTAATTTTTAGGTCGAGCATTCAAGACCTCTTGTGAATACTTTATTATATACTTATATGCGTATGTACTTTGTGGGCTCTGGAATCAACCTTAGGACATGTATGCTTCCGCTTAGGGACTTTTTTTCTGTTCAACTGCCTCTATTTAATTGTCTTGATAGAAAAGGACCATTAGAGATCAGTAAAATACCAGAATTGCTTTCTGCTGCGGGACTTTGTTTTTTAAATTTTCTGGCAACTGCCTCTATTTAACTTTCTTGATAGAAAACGACCAGTACAGGTCAGTGAAATACCAGAATCACTTTAGCATTCTCTACATTTCAGTCCATAGAAATTGTCTTCCATGAGCACCCATAGACAATAATATTTTTTTCAATTCTTCTATTTTCAGTGATATGACCACCGAAGGCCCTGATTTTATTTTAAAAACAGAGCTTTGGACTATACCATTTCCCGCTGATAGGCAATATTATTCTCCATGTGTTCCCATACCTGGCATGTCACGCAGTTTGGTGCTTACTTTCCCTCCATGTTAAAGAACAGTAGATGTTTCATCTCCCCTGCTAATGTGCTGCATAGCTATATACATATAAGGTCCCAAAGGGAAGACCGATTGCATTGCAAATGCTTTTTTTTGTCCTTGTCCGAAATTGAAATTCTTACCTTGCTTCAATCCATGAGGGCCATGTTTTAAGGAAATGACTCTCTTCCTTCCTCTACAATTAAACTTATTCATGAGGCTACACAGTTGTTTTGGCTAACTGTCATGAATGTACCTTTTAATCAAGGATACCTTCTCAAACACTGTTAAAGTCTTCTCTTGAACTTCTGGATCTTGCTAACTTCTGGCAAATTACATGTTTCACCACCTTCAGCAAGCCCCTTGTTAGGTATTAGGCAAATCAACGTTCCTCAGATCTTTTCAGCACAGTCACCCCAATCAATCTGGCTTTTTTCATCCTGAGGACAGCACTGATACAGAATACCCCAAAGTGATGCATAATCTCATGCAATATATGGATGAGAAATATGACCTGCCCCCATGTTCTCTCTCATCAACATTTCTTGTGGTCAAAAGGGCTTATCCAGATTAAGTCTCAGCACTACTCTGTTTGGGTTCACCCAGGGTTCGATCATAGCTCCTACACTATCTAACATCAAAGTGAAACTGCTGGATGTTCTGGTGAATGGGGCTTTACGTACCCTTGCTGTTTCTACATCATTAGCTTTGTGCGCTAAATCTTGTTTCACTCTTGATTTGGCCATATTGTTGAGTTTTGCCGTTTTACTTCAAAATAAGTTTTCGGTGAGCAAAATAAATATTTCTTTTTCCAGTTTTCATTTTGACATCTTGGCCATTATACTTGAGTCTGGAAATGCTTTCTGGGTTAGTTTTTCATTCTTAATTGGCATCAGTCAAATATTTATATACTTCATTCTGCCTGGAGGTTTAGCTCATGAACTTATAAATATGATCACATTACACCCACATCCGGCAGTTGTTCAACTTTATTGATTGCCACTACATTTCTGTTGTCTTTTTAAGGTTTGATAAATGCAGGGAGATTGTTTAACTTCTACATTGTCGCTGGAGGGTTAAAGAATGGAATACTGTCAGGAAGAAAGTAGGCTTGTCATTCATAGATTGATCTCTCAAGGGTATCTGCTCAGACCTTTTTAGCAGTGGCACGTCATGCCTTTCTGACTCATATCCCTCTTTGCACATCACTCAAAATGTTAAAATGAAATGTAAGGCTCACTTCTTCAGTCTTTCCTTTCTCTATTTGCACACTAGTGGCCATATGTCTGAAGCATTTTTGCCATCGCAAATGCCCCGAATTGCAAAATCAGGCCATTTGCAACAGCAAAAATGCTTTTCCTGATGTACAAACATGCAAACTGTGATTCTCCAGAATCACAGTTAGGGTGTAGAAAATGCTATTTGAAAGGGGCATGTTTAGGGCATCACTTCCAAATAGCGGTTTCCAGCTTCATGAATCAAGGTTTTCCAAGTGAAATGTGGTTGCAAAACCTTGATATTTTACCATCAAATCAAAGTTGAAAGTAAGGCATTCGCAAATTGGCAGGGGTCCCCACGGGACCCCTTCCCCTTTATGAATGATTTTAAAAAAAATTTAAGTGCAGGCAGTAGTCCCAAGGACCACTGTCTACGCTTAAAAAATTTAAACAAAACGTTTCACTTTTTATTGTTGAAACTGATCCCTTTTTCTTTTAAGCAAAACAGGTTGCATTTAAAAAAAAACAACCTTTATTCATAGGCAATCCCAGGCATGATGGTCTCTTGACCTTAGCAGGCCACCATTCCTGTGATGACAGGCATTCCTAATGGGCCTCAAACTGCAACCTACCTCATTAATATTCATGAGGTAGGTGGAATTGCTACCCTCTAGGAATCGCAAGTATGAAAAAAAAGCTTTCATACAAAAGGAATTGCGATTTCCAAATAGCAATTCGGATAAAATCCCTATTAGGGAATCGCTATTCCTACTCTTTGTACATCTGGCCCATAAGTTATGCATTGACGTTTTAACTTTTAACACTATGTGCCCCTTGTTCCAACTTTTGTCTTGGTAAGATTTTTTTTAATAGTTTTGTGTGATTGTTTCGTTTTATTTAATCTTGTGCCCAGTGTCTGCTAACCTTTGTGAATATGGTTGTTCTAATATAATATGCTAAATATTAAACTGGTGCCAGATGAACAGCTACCACAGTGCCAGTGTTGTATGTTACGTGGGGGTGAGGGGCAGGGTGAAAGGGAGAGGCACTACCATTGTCTGTTTTAGCACTGTAATCAACATATTGCTTGCTGTTCCATATCATGGTAAAGTTGCACAGGTCAGACTATGCATTATGTTCATGGTGGAGTCATCTTCAATTCACTGCTTTACATAATGTTACTTACTGCTTTTACCCTTTGTGCATTCTGGGATTTCTGGTTTTGTATTATTAGTGATGTCCTCTCACATGATTACCCCTCCATAATTATCATTTGTGGACCCTGCCCTTGTGGGAGCCGAACCCCATTATTTTACTGAACCCCAATATTTTAGATTACCACTATGGTAAACTAAAATATTGGGGCACCTATGGGTGCAGGAATCAAGCTGCCCTCTGGCAGCTTGGCTCCCACACCTTTTATCTAGCAATAAGAGTCACCATCCTTTTTGACATCAGGCCCAACAAATTAGCAGAGTAAATTAAAATATGACTAGGACAACTCAACACCTAAGTTCAAGATCGATGAAAAGTTAGAGTTTTATTACAGAAATCTTAAAATAGTAACTCCAGAAAAGGTCATAAAAATAAATCATAAAGGCTCAGACACAGTACATAATCAGAAATCAGTATTATTCAAAGTCTCAATAAGCAACAAAAGCATAAGAGAAAAGGACAAGGTCCTATGAAGAAAATTAAGTCTCTCTATTAATATGTCTGATTCACAAGAAACACTGACAACATCTCTAGGGGAAAAGGATAGGTCTCCTTACTCACCACCAAGGCCAGTGGTTTTATACACATTTTACACATAAGTAATATTCAGCATAGCATGACTAGTGATAGCACGTGTTGTGCAAATCATTGTACAAACATTCATAGCACTAACCCATTTCTAAGGTAGAGGAAATCTTCCAATAACTTCTAGAGCAACAACTAAGTGGAGAGGCACAACACAATATGAAACCTTTTCAAACAATGACTACTACATTAGTGTGCTAGGAAGTCTGCATCTAAGTTTCATTCACAATACATGCTCTCCAAGGAAAATTACCAATTGCGTCACACTGTCTAGTGCCCCGCGAAAAGTGTGGGGAGAGAAGGCTTGCAGAGAAATATTGATTGGAAGGGGTGATGAGCAGGAGCAAGTTGAGCAGAACATAACCAGCATTCATTTTAATAAAATGGTGTCCTAGGAAAAAATGTGGAATAACTTAACTACATTAATAAACACATTTCTAAACAGCAAGGTAAAATAATTGAAAGTGTAACATCATTAATTTATCAATTACGACTATATTCACTATAGAAATCATTAGTATTCAAAAATAATTTGTCACCCAAAATTGCACATTTAGAAAAAGGTTCAACAAACCTCCCCTCGAATATTTTTTTAGTAGTCACTTAAAACCCATTAATAAACTTTATTAATCAGCTATCAGTTAGTAGGCGCCATCATCTTTGTGTGTCTCTGGGAATTGTCCTACACTATATTTAACTGGTCGTAGATATGATCCTTAAGACTCTCCAATTCCATTTCCATAAATCTGTTACTTTTCTTCAACCTATTTTCACATTTACCTTAATTTTTATATCTAGTAACTATACACACAGATAATGTTTGTAAAAGAAACAGAAAAATTGCACAACTCAGTATAATTATTGCAGGGGTTAGCATAAATTAGAAAGCATTTCCGCCTAAATTACCTAACCACTCACCAACCTTATCAAAACTCTGTCTCAACTCCCTAAACCATGTACCAACAGATTTCCATAACGCAGGTTCTTTAAAAACTCTTAATCTCATGTGAAAGGTTAGTTAGATTAGTAATAAAATTATCAATAACTGTACTATTGTCCGGAATAAATATGCAACTCCTTGGCTTCAATCACCTTGCAAATTCTGCCCTCTTTTTTGCCGGGAGAATATCTAAAGCAAGACGATAATGCATCATCATAGACCTGATAGTTACATCTCTATGCTTACTAGATTAGAATATGCTGCTGTAGCTACTGCAAACCTATCTAAAACCTTAGACAAATGCCTCATTTTCACATTATTCGTTGCCACCCTATTGAAGGATAAATAGCACCTACTACATCTAAAGCTACTTGTCCAAAGCTACATCCTACTCATTTCAAACCATGCAATTCACCCATATGATAAACTCTAGTAACCACTAACGCTAAATACAATGAACCAACCCGATTTCTTGGCAAATTGAAATAAGTAAATAGTTATCTCCATAAGTTCTATCACACACACACGCACACTCTCCTACAAATTCCACCTTGCTGCCTTTTGTAAAACTATCCCGTACCATACAAAACTTACCTTTTCTCTCGTGCTCCATTCTTAATCTAGGATGTAAACCTGACAATCTAAATTCCTCTTCCTGTCCCATTTGTTGTAAAGCAATCTTCGATTCTTCTCAGTTTCTCACCATATTTTACTCCTCTCTCATTGTATTCTGTAACAATCTTTATGCTCCCCACTACTCAAAAGACATTCATAAACTTGAACAGTCTTAGTATCATACGTTGTTTGTGCACTCACGTTCATAACACTAACCCATTTCTAATTTCCTTATTATCTTCTCTAATAGGCAAATTCTCCAAACACACATTAAAATCAGTTAATAAGGGGAGAGAGATTGATCTTGATTAAAATGGCAACATTTATGTTACAAGACAATGAATAAGAAATAGATAACTGTACATAAGTATAGCCCTCTCCAGCAGAAGTAGGAAGGTAGGCGCAAAAGCAGCACTCACTAACCTTCATTATATCTACCTATTCTCTAATCATGTAATATAGACATTATCCTTAAATTCACATGTTTTCTATGTAATGGTACATCATGTATTAGCTCATTACATCTAGTAGTAATCTCAAAATTAGTATTATATACACGATCTGAAGCATATCGCACAGGAGTCAGTAAGTACACCTACAGTCCCACTAAAAATACTAATATGACTGTTGTTGTCACCATCTGTACAATCTTATAGCATTTGCTGTGTTCCATCTTGTATTAAGAGAAAATCTCTTAATGTGATAAAGATCCAAACGTTTTAATAAAACAATAATCAAAACAAAAATTTTAAAAATAAGCTTTTCAATTTTTCTTTTTAATAGTTAATTTCAAAAGTTCACTTCAAATCTGTTTCAGGCTTCAGTTCTCTTTGATCAATTCTTTCAAAAATTATATTTCAAAAGTCTCTGTGTTCTATTCAAACTGAGTATCGGAATCACTTTCACACTTGTACTGGCATTGATTTTACCAAAGAATAGTCATCCAACACAGTTTCATCCTTTTCTTCTTCAGAAACTGTAGCTAAATACTCCCATTCAGGCAAGGCACATTTTCGATTTGGAACTCTCTTGTTGATCTCTTAGCAATTGGTGACTCACTTCCACATATTTTAGAATCTATTTGTCTCTTAGACTTCTCTTCTGGTTCACAGTGTTTTCTTTTGCTATTTCTCTTTTTTCTGAATCTCTTTCTTAGCTATTTCTCTCTCAGCCATGGCCTTTGTCTGAGTTTCTTTACTCTCAAAGCAACTTTGACTTAAGCTCAGACTCGAACTTGAGCTTTGAGCATTTTAACTCTGTCTGTTTTGTTCGCAATTAACTTCTTCTTTCATTTGGGAGTCTTGTTAACTATAATCTTCAACAGCATCTTCTTAATGTTTAGACAACTTCTTGCTGCCACACATGCTTTAATGTTTTGCACTGCAGCAGCTCTTCACTGTGATCTCTGTCTTTAGGCTGAACTTCATGAATTTCAGGTCCTTCATCAGAGCTTTAACCAATCTGAAACTACACTCTTTCAGTGTGCTTTTGCTCATTGTCTTCACCAGTTTCAAAGTTTTCAAATGCTTCACCTTGCTCTGGATTCAAGCTGCATACTTGAACTTGACTTTGCACTTGAGTCTGCATGTTTGTCTCTAGATCACTCAACGTATTCACTTCTTCGGCTACTCTCCCTCTCTTTGTGTGAGCAGTGTGGATCCACTGTGACATACCGGTGCATTTTCCCAGCTGTGTTTGTCGTCACAATTACTTGATATGGTCCCTTCCAATCCTCATCCAAACACCCCTTACGAACATGCTTTCGAATTACCATCAAGTCATCAGTACTCAATCCATGGCACTCAATATTCTTTGATTCTTCTGTTGCCACATTCACCTAATGAGAGACAGATTTCACCATATTAGCCAGACCTTTGTAATATTCTAGCACAATGTCATCAGTTATTGAAACTAGTGCAACTAAAGGTACATATGCAAGCCTCGTTGCTCTACCAATGATAATATCATGTGGTGATAAACTAGTCTTTCAGGAATATTTCTCATACTCATCAAAACTAGAGGAAGGGCATAAGGCCACCTTAATTCAGTTGCAGGCACAATCCATTGCCAGTTTCTTCTAGAGAGTGCCATTTGCTCTCTACACTTTATCAGAAGATTTGGGCTGATAACTACAATTACATCTCTGGTTGATTTCAAACGCTATACAGATTATTTGCAAAACCTAACTTTTTAAATGGGCTTCATGATCAGTCTCAGTAGAAGTCAGACAACCAAATCTCAGTATTGACTCCTTCAATAACAACAAATTGGTAACTGTGAGGCTTTCTGTTCTCGTGGGAAATGCTACCACACATTTTTTTTAAAAAGCAGACAACAACCAAAATGTACTTGAAAACATTACAGTTTGGTATCTAAATAAAGCCCGCTTTAAGTCTTGTAAATGGGTCTTCTGATTTGCTAATATGATTCCACATGGAAACTGTTCTCTTGCCCTGGTTATTTAAATGGCATACCAAACATTGACTACAAACATCTAAAGCAGCATTTTAAAATCCTGTATTTTCCCAGTACTTTTGAATAATCAAACTAAACTTTCTCTAGCCGCATGGGTCCAGTTAAGCATCTCTTACACAAAATATGTAATTTTGAATCAGGTAGCACTTATTTATGCTTAACCCCTTCGATGCTGCGCAGATTCCGCCGCTGTGCTGACGGAATCTTGCGCGGGTGTGGTCATGACGGAATGGTTCCGTCATGAGCACAGCTCAACCGTGGGTCATGACGGAACCATTCCGTCATGAGCACCGAAGGGGTTAAATCCTGATCATTATTTGTGTTGCCTAGCTGCTCCCATTTTCTTTTCTGAGCTTAGTCCGCAAACTTGTTTCCAAGCTTGACCATATCCTTTCCAGCTTTATAAGCTAAACATTTAACCACTGCAATTTCTTATGGATTCCGTATAGCTCTCAACAAATCTGATATGTAAACCTCATTTTGTATTGTAGCTCCTGAATATGCCATACAACACCTTTGTGACCATAGTTGGCCATTGTCGTGGACAACTCTAAAACCATACTGGCTGTCTGTGTAGATTATCACATCCATATCCTCTCAAACACCAACCTCTAGTTAATGCTAATAATTCTGCTACTTGTTCTGAAGTTGTGTTTGGCAGAGGAGATGCTACTAAAGTCTTGGATATGGAATATAGTGCATCTGCAGTTCTCAATGCTCCATTCTGATTTCTCAAGCAAGAACTATCAACAAATAATGTCAGATCAGCCATTTCCAAAGGTGTTTCTGGTCTTGGCGTTGTATATACTTCAGTTATTTACAAACAGTTATGATCTGGTTCGTCATCAGCCTCATCATTTTCCCTGTCTCACAATGCGTGTCTAAAATAGGAAGCTGTGTGCTTAATGGAAACATTTTCTGCTGTTACTATGACCTGCTCTTAATGAGTCAGTCTACATTTCGTCAAAAGAATTTTGACTGAATATGCAACAAAAACAATTGAAGTATGGCCCATCAAAATTCCTTCACTTTGTTTGATGGCAATGCAAACAGCTGCAACCAATTTCAAACAACCTAGAAGAACTATAGCTACTGGATCCAACACAACAGAAAGATATGTCACTGGGTACATTAAGCCTCCATAATTCTGTATTAGAATCGAAAGTGCAAATCCAGGAAACGTAAAAAATTGTAATCAGGCATCCCGAGTACGCTTTCAGTTTTTTAATTGCATCAATGGATTCATCATCAAATGTTACAGTGTCTTGGACATCACTGCATGTCAACCTTACTAAAGGCTTTCCAATCAAGGAAAAGTTTGGAATCCACTGATGACAGTATACAACAGTTCCAACAAATAGCCAAACCTCTTGTTGGGTGGTCGACTGACTCAAATCCACACCTGCAGGAACGCCTTCTTTAGATTCTTTTCTCACATCCTTTTCGGTATGGTGCCCAAGATAGATGACTTCCTTTTTACGACATTGCATTTTAGTTGGTGAAACCTGATGTCAATTTTCAGTTAGATGATTCAACAAAGCATTGTATCAATTTGCAGTCATTTTTTGTCTTAGATGTGACCAGTAGGTCATCCATATATTTCACCAAGACTGATTGCTTGGTAGCTTCAAACTTTCTAGATTTTTCCTCAAGATTGGCTAAAAATATAAGGTTTTTCCATATACCCTTGTGGGATTCTACGCCACACAAGAACTTTAATTTAAAAATTGGAACGTAAAACGAAATCGTAACTCTTCATGCAAGGAATTCGAGAAGGCTTGGCATAAATCAATGACTATATTTTCTACTTCTGGTTAAACCTGAAACAAAATCACTGCTGGATTGAGTACCACTGGACAACATGGAACAGCAATCTTATTAATCTTCTGGAGATCCTGTATGAGTCTCCACTTGCTGTTTGATCTTTTCATTCGCATCACAGGAGAGTTACAAGGAATACCAAGTACCTCCTGGAGGATTCCCTGCTCCATTATTTTCTCAATCACTGGGCTCATTCCTTCTTCTGCCTCTTTGTATGTCTTTATTGTCTTCTTTTAGGAAACCTTGCATCAGGTCCAATCCTTATTTTTACTGGTTTTGCTCCTTCAATCAGTCCAAACTCCTTCCCAGAAAAACACCATTCTTCATCTCTGACAGTATGTCTTAACTCCAGAGGCAGGTCCTCTTTGGTTATAGCTCATCCTCATCTTGTGCCTCTATTGCAACCACCATCCGTTGTGCACTAAATCATGTAATTCATTTTGTAGAGCAAGTACCTTTCCATTGCGTTCAAAGGACATGTCACATAAAATTTACTGGTGTTATTCTCCATCTTGCCTATTTTAACTGGTACATCCTATGTAACCTGATTAACAATTTAATTGCTGAGCCCTACAACTTGGACTTCTCTTCTTGAGAGAGGTATGCTTGGGACGACTGGTAGTCCCATATCTATCAAAAATGAAACGGGTTGGCCATTGACTTCTCAGCCAATGTATGGTCACTTTGATCTACCTCTAGCACTGCTCCATGCTCCTCCCCCCTCAACACCATAATTGTTAACTACTCCCTGCCAACTATTCACTCAGGATCAATGGATTCTGCTGATACCATGCACTATAGGGCATCTTATTACTCATGTTTTTCTGCATCGCTGGGGCTGTAGGCATTGACATTCAAAATTATTTCTCTGCATTTGTGAAAATTTTTCTCCATTTTCCTGAATTCAAAATCAAAAGGCTCCATATCCAACACCACAATAAAGCAATTAAAGTTATTAGCCTCCTCTGGTCCTTGCCAGCTATGAGCACCTGTTCGAACTCTGGTTAAACTCAGTTAGTCAAAAAGGGGTGTGTGTATATTTCATATAAAAGAATGTACAGTGTCAAAGGACAGACCTAGATATTCAGAAAAATATTCCTACAAAATAGGAAGTGCCTCATGGAAGCAACCGACAAAAGCTTATTGGATAGTGTATACCAAGTAGCTCATTTCATCATTCCTAATCCAGCAGAAGAACCTAAAAAGTATGAATGTGTATATCCATTATATGTGAGTGTAGTGAAATGATCCCAGCTGAATTACTACACCATTAGCCTGCTTCGATGATAGTCTTTACTCTAAAAAGAAAAGAAAACACAGATTAAAAACTTAGTCCACAAAGCCATCTCTTAACCTTTTAATGTGTACACCCAGGCTCATGATTAAAAACAGACACATGCTTAGACCACACTACTATGAATAGCCAACATGTTTCATTGTAATGAGGGTTTTTAGGCAAGTTCATCAGGGCAAGAGGAACCATATGTGACCGAAGAGGGGCAACACAAACACGAAGGAAATTAGTCAAACTCACAGATAGTGCTGTACATACATTACTTACAAGTGAGCCATCAATACTTGTTCATATGTACCACATAACCACCAGGTGAAGGCTTACCAGTGGGCAATGGGATCAATTATTGGAGAACATGGCGAAAATGTACAGCCTAGAACCAATGAAAAAAGTAATAATTACAAAGTTTTAAATTAATTGTGATATCATTGTTGTAAAATGAGGTCTCCACTGTAGGAAGCTGCATTTTTATGTAGTGTACCAAAAAGAGGTACACTATGTAGAAAGTCCAGACGACCCTTATTAGTTTACAAGGCTCAAATTAATAATCTCAGATGCTCTCTTTTGTGGTATTGTGGGTGAGCAGTTTAGGCTTAACAGAGGGTAGTGTTAAGCATTTGTTATACACACAAAGTCAATAAGGAAGGCAAACACCTCAAGAAGAAACTCGAGACCAATTAAAAAAAATACCAGATGTTATTTTTTATTTTTTAACACCAAGAACTTCGTAATTGGGTTAGTACTTTTTGAGTTATACATTTCTACAGGTAAGTACAAATGTAACACAAATGCGCTTTTATGCGGTAATGCTTTCCTATGGGGAAAGAAACATGTAGTGCACACAGGTACTTGCAAACATATTTCGGGAGTTAGTCAGTCTTTCTTTGCGACGTTGGAGTACAGATTAGACTGTAAACGAGCTTTGGTTGTGACAAGGGGTCAGTAACCCAGGTATTGATGCTGGTTGACTCCTGCCATTTCTACTTGCGGGTAGATGAATCTGACCTCCTGGAGTACAGGACCTCCTCCTGGGCAGCTGCTGAGTTGGTGGACCCAGTGGTCAGCAGAACGGTGAACCAGACATTGTGTTCGGTGCCTGCAGGTGGCAGGGAAATGTCTCTTCACTTCAAGGAAGATGCTGATGGCTTGGCGAACTGCTGGTGGCCCTGCAAGGCTTTTGGTGGATGCACAGCTGCAGGATAAGTTTGGTTGTCATGATTGTTGGAACAGGAGCAGGTAAGCAAGCAGGGTTTGGTGCCATAGTCCACCAGTAGTCTGCAGTTCTCGCTTCTTCAGCTCTACCTGGCCCGTCTTCTTTTGTCAGCTGAATCTCCATTCCTGGTGTCAGGGGGCCACCTAAATACTGAATTTAGAGGCATTAATGAGAGTGAAGGGTAGAGAACAGCCCTGCCAAGCATCATGCATCAGGCGTCACACTAGCGCATTTCAGTGCTGGTGTCCCCATCACCACACTAAATGCATTACTTATGCATAATTAGGGACCCTCGACCACCCCAAGGCGTGCTATAACAAGCTGCAGCAGCAAGCTCATTGCGTTATGTAATGCATGCATGTGATGGTGTCAGAAAATTAAATAGGTTAATACATGGTGAACTCGAGAGCGCAGCACAGCTTGGTGAATCAATAATCAACACCACATCCACTTTATGAATTGACCCCGGTCAAGATGTCCTCGCTTGGTGTTTTCTGCTTTTATGCACTATATTGCAGTTTAATCTTCTCGGGAATCTCCAGCACTGGACTTTTTGACAGAATTCTAAAACCTCCCTTCTCCTTTGGACTGGGCATCAAAAAAAACAAATGACAGGATCATCTTTTGGTGACACCTACTAAAAAGGAGGTGCTCCTTTGCAACCATCTTCTGCTACCATTGTTGTGGGAGCAAAAATCCCAATATTTTGCTCCACCCCTCCCCCTGGGAACATCACATCCTACCCCAAACTTTACTCTTATTGTTGAGAAAATCACCACATATGTGGGTTTTCTGGCACCTGAAGTTCAATGTATAGTCTCACAATTCCATAATCTGGAATCCATAAGGGCAAAACCGAGAGCATCGGGCTATCTAAGTAGGAATCAGAGACGGATTGGCTCACCCCAAAGTTACTTGATTGGCCATACTAATCACTGGAAACGTAGCTTACTTTTCCGTTTCAGGGAAGGTACTATAAAATATTCATTGAACTTCCCATTAGGCTTTCAAGCTAATTTAGACACCCGTCCTCGTCCCTGTGATGGGGAAATCAGGTCAATCTATGCTGCACTTTTTATTGTTCTGTAGTTTTTATTCTATATACACCAAAACCATCCTGCTTCCTGTGATCAAGAAGCTACACATTAGTAATTTCAGAGAAGCCAAAATGTACTATTCCGGTTGGATGATGAGGTCATTATTAATTGTGTCACCTTGTTTCTGAAAGTCACAGTGCTAGCACATAAGTCAATGCCTGCATTAGAATTTTAGCTCGTTTTTGAGTCTATATCTGCATTCTAAATTTGCTGCCCTATGCTCGATGTAAACTTTTACTATAGTAACTTTTAATGGCGACAGTGGCCCTGATTCTAAAGCGTATAATGTATATTGTGTTGTTTTTATCTTGCATTTTCATCATGTACTTTAATGCTTGAAAATGCTGAAACCGAATAAAGAACTTATTGATTGAACAAAAGGGCAATTAATTTACACCCTTAATTGCATCTAGGTTTCTTTAAGGTGCACAAAAACGCGAAATAGGAGCTCTGTCACTTAAGGGAAATCCCACCCAGTCCTGCAGGAATCATTTAAATTAATTATACGGAGGTATAGATCAGTCTACTATCGCCTACAGACTTTCCCGACCAGAGAACATCACATTTTGAAAACAATGATTACACCAAACTTCACAGCAAGCGGTCATTGCTTCCATATCAACCACAATCTCTGTTTCAGTTCCAGAGCTGGACTCGCATATGGAGCATTAAGGCAGTGCCAGACAGGCTGGTCGGACAGGTCAGTGACGTGAGCCGTTTTATGAGGTGTTTGTGAGCTTGTTTTATTGTCTGGTGGGCCGGTTTTTACTGTGCCCACCATTACTTTGTTCTAAGTATAAAAACAGTTTAAAATACTGCAGACTTCGTTCCTGAGCCAAAAGGAAAAGGACATTTCTTTTTATTATTCCCAAGTGAATTATCGTAGAGTATAACCAATTTGCTCCGGATTCCGTCTGCCACGGTGCCACCTGTGCACCGATGCCAAGGGGGAGTCGGACAAGAGTATTCCTTAATCAGCCTGTGCCGGTTTGCACATGCGTGTGTTCATGTGTCATCTCTTATCCCAGCTGCGTGCCAACACAACTTGTTTTCAAAGGGGGTAATGAAGGTAACAGCTCAAATAGATTTTTAGCAGAATATTACAGTATGTAGAACTCCATTAGTGGGGCTCACACCATGGGCCCGTACACCAGATGCCCTAAAGCATGACCACTTGCGATTCTCATAGACCTGAATCTGCTTCCTTACACAGACCATTATGAAAAGATTTTTTACGGAGCAATTCCAGGGACAACTGAACCCTAATCTTGTTTTGGACTTTTATGAGTTGAATCACAATTAAAACTCTGTCTACCCCAGAGGTCTAAGTGGACATGGCAATGACGGAACGACGTTTCCAAGTTTTATTAATTTGATCAAAACATTCCCATACTTGTTTATGAAACAACAGCTGTTCCTGAACGGTTGAGTTACCTCAGGTTGAAAGGGGGAGAGAAGAAGGGTCTCCTCTACTGTGAAGAAAGAGAGAGAGAGGCAGCTAAACAAGAAACAAGTCTTTTCTCCAGGGTCCCTGCTACCTGAAACAAATATAAATGTGTGAAGTTGTTTGATCAACGACTCTAAAGAAGGCTTGGAAGTCAGTAAAGGCTTACACTGATAGCATCTGGAATGGGCCATCTAACAGATACTTATAAAAAAGATTTGCACTAGGTGCAGCAATGTAAACCTTTAGGCACAATCTTTTTGAACATTGTGTGACAGCGTATTTATACAATGTGCAATCTATCCTACTATGTGTAATAGATTTTTTAAACTAATGACTTTCAACGCCTCATCATGGGTAGTAAACGCTATACAAATGCAATTTAAACACATGTTGACAGTGCTTTCTGTCACACGCTTCGATCACAGACCTCTGAAGTGATTGCATTAACCAACCGAGTATTCCAATCGGAAGAAATGCATTTCCCACAGAAATGTAAGGTGTGTTTATTTTTCATTCAAGGCGTGTGTATTATATTTTATATGGAGTTACCTGTATGTGAAATCCCAACAAAAAGGTTACAGAATTTTTTGTTCTTTTTAGCTACGTCTCTGACCCCACACTCGCTGTCCGTGCTCCCTTGAGCTCAGGCTCACAGTTCCTATGCTTTTGTTTATGAACTTTGGCCACTGGTCTGCCCTTAGAGCTGTCCCAGGAGATTGGCACTTTAGATTTATCAATCACCTTGAATACTTTTTACACTTGTTTTACTTTAAAATAGAGATGCAATTTCTTTGACTTTATAGAAGCAATTTAATAGAACCACCAGATCCAAGGATTCCTGATTCCATAAAGCTAGGTTATCATTCTGGATAGTTTTGAGTCATAGCTGTTTCCCAGTGTGCAAACACCTCTATTCTCTCAAAGACATATTTGGGCATTTATAAATTGGTCCATGTGAGCAGTGTAATTTTCATCAAGCTATGAGACTTTGGTTGCTGAACCTCAATGAACTCATTGTTCTTGGACGCCAAGTGATATGGTTCTAATTGAGTTTCTAACAATCTGACTTAATTGCCATGGTTATGTCAAAGTAGACTTCATGCTTGCAGTGGCGGCTGGTGACATTTGAAAGTGGTGTGGTGTAAATCAATCGTCGTACGGCACTGTGGCATGCGAGCATAGCCAGCTCGCCCGAACAATCTACGTGGGGTTTGGGGGTGTTCTCCCCCTAGAATGTTCTTTAAAAAGAGTGGACAAATGGTGCATTTTCAAGCAAACGTTCTTGCTTTATTGGTTGGAGACCAGGGGTATCATCTGGAGTCCATTCTATGGGATCAGTGCCTGCTGCACCTAATTTATGCCAGTGGTGGCAGGTGGTGGGCGCTGGATTTATTTGTGGAGACTGCAACTTATTTTTAATCAACAGGCTTGGCCAAGAGCAAGGGTGATAAAGTCAGAAAAGGTAGAAAGACGGAAGTAAAGCAAGGTAAGAAAACAGAGAAAAGGGGATAAAGCAGAGATGCAAAAGAACCCACGAGTGCGTTAAACAGACAGGAAGTACTGGGTGGTGGAAGGGAGAGACATTAGGTCGAATCAGCATTTGTAGGGGGCAACTTCAGCATGTGGGAGATCTGGCAGCAGGTTTCTACAGGAACTTTTATTTGTTTGTTTGTTTTTGCAGTTTTATACAGCGAGACCTCGACCAGAAGATATCAGGGCGCTTTAAATAATCACCAATTGCATTACAGACAGACACATTCATTTTGAGATTGAGTGAGTTGTCCAGAATCACAGGAGACTCCGGCCAGACTCAACCTGGATGGATCCCCAGCTTCTAAGCCGACTGCTCTAGCCGTTTAGCCACATGGCCTCTCTGGTCCTGTGCATTTATCTTTTTACAGATCTAGGCCCTAGGGTGTGAGTGGGGAGGGTCGAATGCTTTCTCCATTTTTGAACATGAGATGTGGGTTGGCATTAATACTTTGACTCTTAAGCTGCCAACTAATACAATATAGCTCGAGGGAACTGGAGAGGGGGACTGTGGATAGAATAGCAGCAAATGTAACAGATGAACCAGGAAAGCAGAAATGGTCAGACAAGACGGGTGGAGTGAGCGATGAGGATGGAGTAACCCCTGCAGTGCCTGCACTCAGGCCATTCTGCCTGACACCCAAGCAAACCCGGTCTTTGGTATTAAGCATGCATTTATGACTGGCAGCCAATACTTGGAGTTATAAACTGACTGGGATTTATTCACATTTGTTAACACACGCCCCTAAGACACAAGACAGACCAGAGAAAGATGGCCCCTCCTCGCCATTCACCCATGGGCCCAGCACCTGAAGGAAGAACTGTGCTAGAGAGGAGGGCTCGAGCTCCCCTAATCTCAAATACTAGTCCGGGTACAGAGCCCAACAGAAGGATGAGCTGTCTCAGACTCATTTACATATACCTGCTTTTTGTTAATCGCAAACCAGGCCAATTGACACGTCATGTCTAATCAAATCAAGCACTCACAGATTCCCGGAGAACCAAAGCACTAAGAGCGTATTAACCGGCCAACTGCTTACTCTCCACGAAGTCACCCCTCCTCACACCTCCCTTGACAAGTATCGTCATCACCAAAAGGGGACGGGCAAAAAATAACACCAGTACAAAGTAGGTGAAAGTTTAGAACTGTGATATTTACATTCTGTACTGAAATATTTTCGGATGCTCTTTTTTTAAACCATCCCTTAAAGCAACATTTTCAGACAGTCCAGTCAGTGCAAGTCCCACAGACCTGCCCATACAAGACAGTACGTGCAGCTCTACCGCAAATTCCAACGCTGCCACCCAGGAGTTTTATGCATACTTACAAGAGTCACCAGGCAAGCAGGGGAGTGCAAAACATAACAGGAAAGGAGAGAGAGCTGCAGAGGACATCACCCGCACGAGCTTTGCTTCAGGCAAATAACACTTGAATCGAATGATAAAAATGAATAAAATACGTACGCTTTGAAATGAAATGATCCTGGCCGGCATGACTGGAAATGGGATTGGGGGAGGGGTTTCATCAAAATAAAATAAAACTCACCTTCCCCAGGGCCCCCGCCACCACAGCTCCTGACTGGGTCCCAACTCCCGCCCTCCCGCGTTTTCCCTCTGCTTTCCTCAGGAAGCAGCCGTCCACAATCAGCCTCACTAGCCTCCGTCAATCACAACGCTGCAATGGCAGCGTTGTGGTTGGTGCGGTGCAGGCAGACAGCGCCCCAGCTGGGCACCTCATGGGAGGCCCTTTTCTCTATGTAGGCTGCATGCAGCCTACATTGAGAAAAGCGAGAGAGTGCGCATGACTGCTTTGGTCAGCAGTGGGGCCGACCAAACAGTCAGGGCCCACAACAGGGGGCTAGCCACCCCTCCCCTGCTTTATAACAGACCTGCCCACCGCTCTTCCACAACCAGGCACTACTGCTGTCTCGCAGTGCGAGAAGCAGAAACATAAAATGGTAGTTTAACCATTTTATGTTTCTACTTCTCCGACTGCGAGAAAGTAGTGGGGCAACGCCTCAACGCCCCAATGGAGGAGCTGCCACTGCAGGCTTGTACTGAGGACAAAAAGTCACTTGATGAGAGGCCTCATAATTGAATGAGTGCTCAGCACGTGAGTCAAGGCCATATTCGAAGATATCTACTGCCTGTGAAAATCTAGTAGCTTTTGTAATAATCAAATTATCATTTTGCAATATTGTCCCTGCATGTTAAAAGGTTGATTATTTTCCCTGTTGTGGCAGTGCATTTAATATTTCTGGAACTACTTCTCGGGCTGCCTCCACTATAAGAAATAGCCTCCCTCCCCCATGAAAAGACACAGTCCTTTGAGGCAGTAATTTCTTTTAGTGTTTGCATACTGGGTATTCTTCACCGGAATAGCCCTTACATTTTCTCCACTGCAGTCTATTTCATATGAACCATTTACACTGTTCGCTTGTCAACCTTCTAGGTTAAAATCATTGGCAAGTGGCACCAGGCTAGTGTTAGTGTTTTGACAAGCTGCTTGAATAGACCTCAGTCCCTGTCTCAATGTTTCTCGTCTCCGGTGCACTACTGAGGTGAGAGAAGTAATATCATCTTTAAAATTAAGCCTCACAATACACCTAAGGCTTTCATAATTTTGGATCTCATAACCAGCAACATCAGATAGAGAAAATTTGTTGGTTGTTCTGGATCTCTCAACATTTCAATATTTATGTGACTAGTAATTTATTTGGAATTTGTATCAATCATAGTACTACCTTTGTGGAAATGCATACTATTGTCACCCTGGAAAAAAAAAATCTCTATTGATTGTAAATATTTTAAGGATTTATCAATTTAGTTTCATACATAAAATGTTTTATTATGCTTCATACACAAGACCGGCTCGAACAAAGTGCAGTTGATTGTTTCATTATCAAGGTATCTTCTGGGTTTGTAGCAGAAGATTCAGATCTATTTGATGCGATTCATCTAGACTCACCAGTAGTTTCTTCATCTCCCACTATTGAACGTTGAGGAGCAATTCGTGATACGTCACGGCTAACAATACTTGGAACTCGAAATGCTTGACATGCTCCTGCCTGCTATCTCAAATGTTTTATAAACATCCGATCCGATACAGATTAACAGTTGATTTGGCCATGGTTTCGCCTAAGTCCAACCAATTAAATTATTCGGTTCCCCCAATTCTGAATCAATAACAACCACATGTGACTTTGAAATCAGGGTAAATTGATTTGTATCTCCAATTTGGCTCACTGAAGATTTACTGCTTCCACAGTGGCCTCAGGTGTGAACCATATTGTGTGCCCCAGCATTGGTGCACCTTGCAGATACAGTGACCCTCTGCTAGATCCAAGATACGCGAGTTACTGACTGCGGGAAGCTACCTCAGCCAATTTCACTAGTGTAAATGAAACTTCAAGTAAATAATCCCCTCTCTCATAATAAAGAAAATTAAGAAGTGCAGGCAAATTCCTCTTTCAGATTTTTCTCCAAGCACAGCGGTTTGTAGTAGGAACATCAGGGGCCAATCTAATGAAGCCATCAACTAGTTTCTGACTCACTTGGTCAATCCCCTGCTAAGAGCTGTGAATATTATATGTAAGGGCAATTAGATTATTTTAATTAGGCTTGCGACTTTTATCTCGTAGTAATAATTGGTCCGAACCATTACAGAAATATTCAGTTATCTTGGTGGACAATGTACCTCTAGAGTGATTCCCCAAATTTTGAGTTCCCTCTTATTTGTTATATTTTCTTCTTTACTTTATAGATCTTAGGGTTGTGCTGCTCAATAGATTTCATTAAAAGATATGAACAGTTCATTACACTTCTCTCCCAGAAAACCACAGAACTTACCTGCCATAGATATCTAAAATTGTTGCGCTTGACTAAGCCACTGGTATAACACTTAACTAGGGTTGACCACTAAAGGAACTCGTGCTGCAAGACCATGGTGTTAAAAGTAGTTCACACAGGCACCCGGTGGTGGGGGGTCAGGGCAGTATAGTGTGGGAGATGGGGGGAAAGTTCCTTGTTATAAGCTGCACAAATAGCTAACAGTGGCTGAATGTTGACGCTACGCCAGCTGAGGAAGAGCTTGCTTTACACACTTTCTGATGCAACAATAAAAACAAATGTAAACATGAAAAATATTAGCAAAGAGGCTGAGCAAAAAAAATTAAAAAATCTTACCTCAGTTCACACCACGTCTGCCAGATAGCGCTGTCTGTCCGCTGCTCCCCTGCCAGATGTCACTGTTGTAACGCCTTTTGCATGCACCGCTGTGCTGACATTGCACTGCACCGGTATGTGGAGACTCTTTAGAGTGCCTGGCCGGGCTCCAAGATGACTGCTATTTGGAACAGTTCTGGAGCAACTGTGTTGTTGAAGGTCCTTCACACTGCATATAGTTAGGGGCAGAGTAGCCAATGATGGGCTCTACCTTGTGGAGGTAGTGACATTTATGGTGGGTGGCTCCTTCAGGAGTAATAGAGGTCCTGCGCTTACCCACAGTGTACTTCCTCTGGGAAAACAACATTGCAGCTACGGTGGCAGGCTGCCATTATTCACCATTGTGGTGGCAAAACACATTATGTGCATGGAGCTGACGGTTAAAGCCTTCACTGGAACTGGAAGGTAAGGAATCGCTCTGGAGTGGAGGGAGAGTATCACTGAAGAGCTGGAGAGAGTTGTCCAGCTGGGGGCAGAGTAGGGAGCAAAGCTTAATGGGTTTGAGCCCTATAGTGCTCACACAATGATGGCCAGCCACTTTAAGTGTGGCAATCAGGATTTTCGAGCCCACAGTGTGAGCACGAATCAATGCAATATGGCATCATTTTATATTTAAAACATGCATAGTTGTAAATGGTATAAAACAATGTTCACAGGACACATTTAAGTTTTTGTATCAATCCATGTCAAGAAAACATCATGTATCCAGTTCTGGGCTTTTATTTAAAAAGTCACCGCTTTCTGTGACTATCAGCATTTGCTTTAATTGAACCAGGAAATCTATCACACCTACTAATCAGGATTGGTACAAGACTAGGACTGGCAGCATGACATCCTCTAGACAGGAACTGATATAGCAACTCTTGGCACAGTGGCAGGACTGAGACACCTCCTCCCATTCACCCGTGACAGAAAGGCACTGGCATACAGCATCTCCCCTTCCAGCAAGGAGACTTTTGTCCCCGTCATGCCCGGTTGACTATGTAGTCCCAGCAGTTTAGCTGAATCTGCAAGGGCAGAAGTGTGACTCCTCCCACTGCAGGTGTCCAACTCTCTCACACTTCATCAAGCACAGAACCTCCGGTACCAGGTGGCGCCTTAGTGCAGGGCTGGCGACCTTAACATACTCTTGACTGTTTTCTGTAATGAGAACTAGAAATCACTGCGGGCATGGTTTCAGACCTCAACACCAACGCCAGTGGAAAAGGACACCTTGCTTTACAGCCAGTACATTAAAGAGGGAGCACTCCATATGCTATGAGTGACAATTGCACTGCCTAATGACTTTCCTGTGGGCTGATCCAAAATGTCAATTAAAGTAGAAAGAAGAATAGACGGGGGAGCTGACCCATTGCCTCTCTCTGTATATTGTGTATTGGTGGCACAAGCTCTGGAAGACAGCTTAAGCCCCTCTCTACCTGGTCTAAATACACAAAAAGTGAACTGTGAAATCATAGAAAACAAAGTGTTCAATAATGGGCCTTGACTTCGGGCAAACAAGCAGAAATCAGTGTCACAAGTATTAAAGAATTTACATCTACTCGCTTTCATAAAGGATTTTCTGCTCAGGCCCAAAGGAGTTCAGTGCAGTAGGGTTTTAAGTTTGGTGGAACCCTCCTGGGGTCAGATCCAGCAGTATTTACAGACAGACATTAAAACTGGTCCCTCCCTATTTGACTCTAAACTCATATATTTAACTTAACAGACAAAAATACTGTTCAGTTTCTGATCAATGACTGTAAAAGCTTTTAAGGTAATCAGTGTCAGCAATGTAGCTCCTGTTTATGTTTCACGTTATGTAAATGCATTCCCTAAGGGTTTTTGCCTTTTCAAGGATGTTGTTTTTCTGTATATTTTCTTTGTGCAGCATATTTCTCTTATACACTACCTACTTTGAACTGAGTCGCCTCCAGGTGTTTATAATGGGCCACGATGGAGAGATATGGAGTTGAGGCTGAAGGCAGTGTGTGTTTCCCACAGTGCCTGTCAGTGGGTCATGCCATATATGGTGTTCAGAATGCATGCTCATGCAATCACAAAGCACGCTGTGCAATGTTTGTGTACAAACATGTATGAAGGAGCCTCCTATCTTTCTAAATCCCTGACTTTTCCAGTTCCCCAAAATTACTGGATCTAATAGAAAGCCTTTACCTACATAGATGTCGGAAAGGCAAGTTTCTGCATTCAATGTGGGGGTCTAGAAATGCCTAAACAGCTGATTTTGTCCTTTTAATGCTCCATTGGGGGGTTTATATGTTACTTTTTTTTTTGTATTATGCGCATAAAATCTTGAATTAAATATTCCTTGTAAATCAGTTCTAAGAAAAAACTATCATACCTATTGATATTTAAAACCTTCATGAATCTATATAAGGTGTGTGCAAAATTGGCATAATAATACTCTTTCAAATCAGGAAGAGCGAATCCCCCTTCAGACTCTGGCCCAAGAACGTTTCCATTGACAACCCTGACGCCTTATTTCCCCATATAAATGTGGAGAAGAGGTCTTGGACTTCCTTGAAGAAATTCATTTGGACCGCATTGGTAATAGCTAAAAATAAGAAATTACATAATGGAAGAATCATCATACGAATAATAGCTTCACGGCCTATTAGCGAGACTGGAAGTTCTTTCCATTTTGACAATTTATTCTTTCATTTAATAATAAGAGGGATATAATTTAGGGTATAAAGATCATTGTTTTCCGTAACGTATATCACTAAGTATCTCTTAGGCCGTGAGTTAACTAAAAAGACTAAATCTGTTGATAGTGACTTGGCTGAGCAATTGCAAAGCATGATAGAAAGATAGGAGACTTTCTGCAGGGAGAGTGGAAAACCTATTAATTATTATGCAATGATCTTATGTTAGGATCAAAGACTTTTTGTCAGAACTTGACCCTACACGGATCAGCGATGTTAGTAATGTCATAGGGCTTATAGTAAATCATATACATCGCATTTCAATAAGTGGTTGGGTCTCATTATTTCGGACTCAAGGAGAAGACAAACTCTGTCTGAAGGCGCAGAGAAGGCGGGAAAATCAAGAAGGGTTGTCCATCTCTAATGCAGAATGGCACCAGATTAATACGTTCAATAGTTCCCTGCTGAAAGCAGACAATTTTAAGCGGATGCGATTTTATACCAAATGGCTGCTGTATCGTACACCAGATTTTATGAGGAAAATCAACCCACAGATTTCTTCAAATTGCTTCATATGTAATTTAGAGGGAGCAGGGAATTGGACTCATATTATCTGTGGATGTCGGAAATTAGAGGGATTTGTGGAAAATATTAACAAATATTGTCAAACACACTTTAAGTCCAACAGATTTTGGATATTCAGAGACTATGGTGCTAGGTTATTCTGCAGAACTTACCGCAAACATTCAACAAAAAAATAGATATTTATTTTGGTTTTGGTGGCACGGTCATTGATTCTGCAGAGATGGAGATCAGCGGATATTCCAACTTTTACACAGCTATTAAGTAAAAAGGGTAGGATTAAGGAACACGAAAGAAAGTACGCTCTGAGAGCAGGCTAGTATAAAAAATCCATGGCTCTGTGGGAGAACGAGGATTTTAAACAGTTTGGGGAGGCTATGATGTTGGCAACAGCTATAAATTAAAATTATGGTTAAATCAGATTGTATTTTCAAGGAAACAAACTATGGCACTTTATTATCATTGTGGTTTTTATGTTGCATGGTTGTTTAAATATTGAATTACCACCATGTGGGTAAGCTGCTTGATGTCTAAATGAATTGTTTTATTTTCTTAATGACTTTTGTATTCAAGATTTATGAACTGTTTCCAAATAAAAAACATCTAAAAAAAAATGTGTGAATAAGATACATAGCTTTCTAAAAATATTGACAGAGTGAAAGTCACAGAAAATGCAGAGCTAACAGGTGGGTGTGTGTGTTGTGTGTCAGTGAAGAGATGTGGTGCTGAAAAGGAAAGAGATGAGGTGTGAGACAGGCAGATGAAGGATGTCAGAGAGATGTGGAAAGGAAAATGCTGTAATGGTGGTGTGAAAAGAAGAACACATGTGATTGAAATACTCTATAGACCACCCCCGCCCACAGGGCTCAATCATAGGGTTACACTTGTGGAAATATATACTATATAATACCGGGGTCTCCAACCCTTTTGGAAATGATTGCTACTTATGTTCAATGAGAACCATCATGAGCTACTGATATTATTAGTGTTCTAATAGTGACCACGTCAGACAAGATTATGTTAGTGACCACCATGTGCAACATTACCAGCAGTGGTCACTTCAAGGCATCAGGAATGCGTGCCAATTGTCATGTAAAAAATGCTTTATCAATGTCTAGTGCTTCCACATAAATAATTCATGAATGATTGAAAGAAAAGACATTTATAGAGCACATTACTAATCCTGGGAATGTTAAGGCACTGTAATACAGAACAGCCATAGCTTCAAAGTCCAGACACCAAGTTAATAATATGAGTAAAAATTCTACCCAATGCCACATGATTTATCGCTTAACTATCAGCTATAAAGATGTTTTGGAAATTCAACCATTTTTCTCCAAACATCAGGTTATGAGCTCTGAAAATACACGCATTTTGTCTCAAATACACACTTTTTAATTTTTAGTTTACATATATTAATTCAATCGAGCAAAAGCTTCTTATTCAGGAGAGGTACCTCCAAGTAGGTGGAGAGCTACCAGTAGCTCACAAGTACTCATTGGAGACACCTAGTATAATGTTTAATTCAGATAATGTTTACCTAATATAATGTTTAATTCAGAGTCTCACATTTTCAATTCTAAATATTCACACCAAAATCATTTATCTGTTTCTGTAAACAAGTATTCGCATTTTACCTTGCCCCCATTTTAGAGCTCTCTCACTTTTTTGATCCCACTTAAAGCCCAGCATGGCTAAAACATGCATGCTGGATGGATTTGCAGGATTCATTAACAGCCATTGCACACTCATTCTAAAGCTTTCATTAAATCATCCTGGAGTAATCCATACTAACTCTAAAGTTGTCATGGAGTCATCCTGGAGTAATTCACAGTCATTGTGAAGTTGTCCTGGAAGCATCCTTGATTAATCCTCAGTCATTGTGAAGTTTTCATGGAATGATCCTGTAGTAATTATTACTCATCCTGAAGTTATCAGTTGGTGTTCCTTGAGTAGTAAAAGGTCATCATGCATATTCAATTGAAGTAATCAGGACACCATCCCAGAGTAGTTTTAGTGATGACTCTGGAGTCCTCTCATTTAAATATTTTGCCCTATAGGCATACTTCAGGATGGCTTGGGAAGACTTCCCCAGATAAGTACAGGAATTGCCCTGCTGAAGTCATCAGATGACTTCAGAATGACTTCAGGATGATCTTCCTTTTTGACTTGGGCTGGTACAAGTCTGTATGAGGTTTCCTACCAATAGAAGCCATGTGTTTATCAGACATGTGGGTCCCTCATTTCAATCCCCTTTTTCTGACCTGACCTTGGTCGGTGACGGTCGCTCCACCCGCCGCGCGGCTCTTCGTGAGTGTGCCCGGTCTCCCTACCTGCCTCTACCTGCTCGCTACCAGTGCTTGTTTTTGTTTCGTTCTCGCCGTCTTTTCTCGCCCTCCCCACTCCCTGCCGCTGCTCCTCTGCGGCCACTCCCCCCCTTTTGCCTTCTGTACCCCGATCCCCTCCCCGCGCCACCCCGCTCCCACCTCCCAGCTGCTCCTCCCTCCCTCTGGATACTTAAGGTGTTCCAGCGCGACGGGGAGCTGTGACCTGACATGACCCTGGTCGGTGACGGTCACTCCACCCGCCGCGCGGCTCTCCGTGAGTGTGCCCGGTCTCCCTACCTGCCTCTACCTGCTCGCTACCAGTGCTTGTTTTTGTTTCGTTCTCGCCGTCTTTCTGTCTTTTCTCACCCTCCCCGCTCCCTGCCGCTGCTCCCCTGCGGCCCCGCCCCCCATTTGCCTTCTGTACCCCGATCCCCTCCCCGCGCCACCCCACTCCCGCCTCCCAGCTGCTCCTCCCTCCCTCCCTCCGGATACTTAAGGTGTTCCAGTGCGATGGGGAGCTGTGACCTGACCTGACCCTGGTCGGTGACGGTCGCTCTACCCACCGCGCGGCTCTCCGTGAGTGTGCCCGGTCTCCCTACCTGCCTCTACCTGCTCAATACCAGTGCTTGTTTTTGTTTCGTTCTCGCCGTCTTTCCGTCTTTTGTCGCCCTCCCCGCTCCCTGCCGCTGCTCCCCTGCGGCCCGCCCCCCCTTTTGCCTTCTGTACCCCGATCCCCTCCCCGCGCCACCCCGCTCCCGCCTCCCAGCTGCTCCTCCCTCCCTTCGGATACTTAAGGTGTTCCAGCACGACGGGGAGCTGTGACCTGACCTGACCCTGGTCGGTGACGGTCGCTCCACCCGCCGCGCGGCTCTCCGTGAGTGTGCCCGGTCTCCCTACCTGCCTCTACCTGCTCGCTACCAGTGCTTGTTTTTGTTTCGTTCTCGCCGTCTTTCCGTCTTTTCTCGCCCTCCCCGCTCACTGCCGCTGCTCCCCTGCGGCCCCGCCCCCCCTTTTGCCTTCTGTACCCCGATCCCCTAACCGTGCCACTCCGCTCCCGCCTCCCAGCTGCTCCTCCCTCCCACTCCACCCCTCCCACTACGCCATTTATGGCGGAGTCCGCGCGTACGCGCAGCGTTCACGCGCAGCGGGCGCACCGATTGTGCGCTGAAGGCGCGCCAAAGGCAAGCCCGTCTACGCCCATCCGTGCCTGGACCGCGCCCAGCGCCAGGACCCCTGGTCCTCTCTGACGCCAGTCCACACGACGGACCTACGACGCCGCCACCCTCAACGCACTCAACACCAGCCGAACCCCCGCCTGCTACCAAGCCACCCCGAAACGCACACACGGACCCTTCACCTGCCAAGCCTGCAAATTCACCTGCCTCCGGACCTGCACCGCACCCACCAAGCCAAGCACCAGCAGCAACCACTTCAAGTGCATCCTGCTCAACACCCGTTCCGTCCACAGACACGCCGTCGAACTCTGGAACCTGCTCGACACAACATCGCCAGACGTCGCCTTCCTGACGGAAACCTGGATGAGCGCCTCCTCAGCGCCCGACATCGCCATCGCCATCCCGGATGGATACAAGATCACCCGGAGGGACCGCGTCAACCAAACTGGAGGAGGCATCGCCATCATACACAAGAACACCATCCGCATCACGACCAGCTCCGACGTCACATTCACCGCTGCCGAACACCTCCACTTCCAGATACACACCGACCCCAAGACCACACTCAGAGGCACCCTCAGACCCCTGGGACCACGCACACAATTCAGCGAAGACATCACAGACTTCATCAGCCCGCACGCCCTCCCCTCTGCTGACTACATCCTCCTAGGGGACCTCAACTTCCACCTGGAGAACAACAAGGACAGCAACACCACCACCCTGCTGGACAACCTCGCCAACCTCGGTCTCAAGCAACTGGTGAACACCCCCACCCATTACGCCGGCCACACTCTTGACCCAGTCTTCTCCTCCAGCAAGCACATCTCCTTCAGCCACTCCACCGGACTACATTGGACTGACCACAGCTGCATCCACTTCAGCTTCAGATGAACCACGACCCACCACCACCCGCAACAGGTCCCTCGCAGGAACTGGAACAAGATCACGGCTGACCAGCTCACCACTTCCCTCAGCCAGAACCCTCCCGCCAGCACAACGAACCCCAACGAAGCAGCCAGCAACCTCACACAGTGGATCACCAACAGCGCAGATGTTCTCGCACCTCTGAAGACCCCTCCTAGCAGACCCGGCAGCAAGAAAGCCTCTTGGTTCACCGACGAACTTAAGAACTCCAAGAAGAACTGCCGCACCCTCGAGAAAACATGGCGCAAAGACCAGACCACAGACAACATGACTGCCCTCAAGCACGCCACCCGCAAACACCACCAGCTGATCCGCACCACCAAGAAGACAGCATTCAAAGAACATCTGGACAACAACACCCACAACAGCAAGGAACTCTTCAGCATCGTCAAAGAGCTCTCCAACCCCAGCGCCGGAAACAACAACATCACTCCCTCACAACACCTCTGCGACTCACTCGCGTCGTTCTTCCACCGCAAGATCGCTGAAATACACAACAGCTTCGGCGCACCAACCTCGCACCCAACCACCGAACCAACGCCCCCCACCACCACCCTCTGCGCCTGGACCCCGGTCAGCACCGAAGACACCACCCGCACGATGAACACCATCGACTCTGGATCCCCAACCGACCCCTGCCCCCACCATGTCTTCAACAAGGCTGACTCCATCATCGCACCCCAACTCCGGGACATCATCAACGCCTCCTTCAACACCGCCACCCTCCCGGAAAGCTGGAAGCACGCCGAGATCAGCGCCCTCCTGAAGAAACCAACAGCGGACCCCTCCGACCTCAAGAACTTTCGCCCCATCTCGCTCCTCCCTTTTCCTGCCAAAGTCATCGAGAAGACCGTCAACAGACAGCTTGCCGCCTTCCTCGAGACAAACGGATCCCTCGACAACTCGCAGTCCGGCTTCCGAGCCAACCACAGCACCGAGACAGCCCTCATCGCAGCCACTGATGACATCAGATCCCTGCTCGACAAAGGGGAAACAGCGGCCCTCATCCTCCTGGACCTCTCCGCAGCATTCGACACGGTCTGCCACCGCACCCTAGTGCAGCGCCTCAGCGACAATGGAATCCAAGAGAAGGCACTGGAGTGGATCATCTCGTTCCTCGCCGGAAGAACCCAGAGAGTCCGCCTCCCCCCGTTCAGATCAGAGGCCACCGAAGTCATCTGCGACGTACCACAGGGATCTTCGCTCAGCCCCACCCTCTTCAACGTCTACATGAGCCCCCTCGCAGCCATCGCACACCAACACAACCTCAACATCATCTCCTACGCCGACGACACCCAGCTGATCCTCTCCCTCACCAACGACCCAGCCACCGCCAGAACAAGCCTACACGAAGGGATGAAAGACGTCGCCGAGTGGATAAAGAACAGCCACCTGAAACTGAACTCAGACAAGACGGAAGTCCTCATCCTGGGATCATCGCCCTCCGCCTGGGATGACTCCTGGTGGCCCCCTGCCCTGGGCACCACCCCCAAGCCAACGGACCACGCACGTAACCTGGGCTTCATCCTGGACTCCTCCCTCTCGATGACCAGACAAGTCAACGCCGTCTCATCATCGTGCTTCAACACCCTGCGCATGCTCCGAAAGATTTTCCGATGGATCCCCACCGAATCCAGGAAGACGGTTACCCAGGCACTCGTCACCAGCTGACTGGACTACGGAAACACCCTCTACGCCGGAACAACAGCCAAACTTCAGAAAAGACTCCAACGCATCCAGAACGCCTCCGCACGACTCGTCCTGGACATCCCCCGACACAGCCACATCACCGGCCACCTGAGAGACCTGCACTGGCTCCCCGTCAGCAAGAGGATCACGTTCAGACTCCTCACCCACGCACACAAGGCTCTCCACGACTTGGGCCCCAAGTACCTCAAGAGCCGCCTGACCTTCTACACGCCCACCCGCCAGCTACGGTCGACCAGCCTCGCCCTCGCCGCCGTCCCACGCATCCGCAGAGCCACCGCCGGAGGAAGATCCTTCTCCTACCTGGCAGCCAAGACATGGAACTCCCTCCCCATCCACCTTCGGCTAACCCAGGACCACCTCTCCTTCAGGAAGCAACTCAAGACCTGGCTTTTCGAGCAGTAACGGATCCCTCTCCCCCAGCGCCTTGAGACCCTTCCGGGTGAGTAGCGCGCTATACAAATGTCATGATTGATTGATGATTGATTTCTGTGAACTACCTTTAAACAAACGAACAAAGACACGATTCAGTGATCACTTGGTTTCTGCCTGTTTGGCAATTTCACAGGTGCATTTCCTCCTTGGGCTTTGATGTGCCTTTAATAGGTGACTCAGGCACTTCCTTGGGTAAATGGTTTACGTGGGACTCGGATATGGCCTCCATTTTAAGGGTGTTGTGAAACTTCACTGGAAAAGTTTAAATGGACAAACATCCTCACTCACAGCAGCTATTTAAAGGAGATTTTTAATGTGTTATTTATTAAGAGGCGCTTCATACTGTAGTCTTGCCGTAAACAAGTGTAGCTGTAAGTAAATGTAATGGCCCTCAATTTATGGGAAGAATGAAAGGCCAGCCTTGGCGGGGCTTCGAGCTTGTGTTCTGCAGGAACAACATGGTGGATGTGTTGGAGGGGGGGTTACTCAGTGTGTTAGCAGGGTAATTTAATTGTCTCTATCTTGCAGTCTACTTAAATATCTTAATTTCAGAGTGGTATGGGGCAAAGCATTTAATAAAGTGTCATGTAATAAAAATGGATCAATTCAGTGTCCTACAATGTTAAGATGGTTTTCAAGTAAATAGCAGGTTCAATTAGTTATAGTTGTGTTTTGGAAACCTCTGGGGTGCCGCTCAGGGAGAATGACTGTAGACGCCCGCCACGGCTGAGTGAGTGCCCTCAATGTTGGCTTATTTATTTAGGAAACTGTTTGGTTTACTTTGTAAAGGAAACGCAGGCATTTATAGAATGCACCAGAAGCCTTCGATTGTAGGTGTTGATGATGAACACAAGCAATAAAAACGTTCTGAATTTATTTAGCAATTTTCAGTCTGGGACAGACGCCCAGTCAGAGCGTCGAACATATTTTCAAGTGTTTTTGAAATGGCTGAAATTCTTGGAAGAAGGAAACCTGTGCTTCAAGTTCTGGCAACACAAAATCTGTCATGATTCATGAACATCTGCATTCGAAACAGTTAATTAATTTATAAGCGTTTTTCATTTTATTTCCTGTTAAATGTAACTCTCGAACTTAAAGAATTCAGCGAAATAGCATTTTGACTGTGGGATGGAAAGAGGTTACATTTTTCTCAGCTAGACCACTCCCTTCCCCAAGTGAGCCAAACCAAAGATTGGCATTTCAAGACACTAATGCTCTGCAAGTCCATATCAGAATCCAGGTTTGAACAGCGGGCTCGTTGATGTTGCCGGATAGATTATAGGTGATACAGCATTTTACTAACAAGAAGCAGCGGTGGCTCCTCCGCTAAGGTGGAGGAGCGTCACCCCACTGTTTTAGCAGTGAAATAAAGGGAAAATAAAATGCAAATAACTTGTGTCATTATCATTTTATTTTCCCCTACTTCCGCAGCTTTGAGTGAGGGGGCAGGGGAGGAGCAGTAGCACCCTCCTAAGTGCACAGGACTGCTTTGCCCGCCCTCTCGGCAGCCAAACAGTTTTGCACACTTCCCATCTTCTCTATGCAGGCTGCATTTCAGCCTGTGTGGAGAACATGCCCAGGCTCCCAGTCAGTGTCTGAGCACCGAAACACGGCGCTGAGACCACTCACGATGCTGCTAAGTCAGTGTTGTGATTGTTTGACTGGGATCCTGGGTGTGCTTCCTGTTCAGGCCAGCGAGGGAGGACTACAGAGGAGAGACGCGGCGAGGAAGTGGCGAGAAGGTAAGATTTTTATTTTATTTTTTAATACCCACTTCCCCCACGGCCTCCGCCCCTCCCACCCCTGCCCTCCTACCTCCGGTCCATGCTGGCCACTGCTGACAAGAAGCAGAATACCGTCAAAACATATGTAAGCTGCACGCCAGCTCCGACATTTGAAAATAAGAATTGGAGCTGTGCGACTTGAAAATTAAGAACTAATGTCACCTTTTCTGAAGGAAGAACAAAGTTGCACACAATCGTACTGTTTATTATAATGGTTGAGGCCCCCACATAGAATTAGGGTTTGCACTTCGCCATGCTGAGATAAAGAGTTTATTGAGAAAATAGGGCCATATGCACGAAATTTCGGATTTGTGATTTCCAAATTGTGAATGCATAGAAATCGCTATTTGGGAATTGCAAAACGGTATGTATTTAACTGCCTATTCCACTAATTAGCAATTCCTACGCATTCACATTCACAATTAGGAAATCATAATTATGGAAATCGCAAAATTGTGATTTCCTAATAGGAAATCGCAAAATAGGAAAAATTGCATTCTGGATGCAAAATTATGTCAGACCAGGAAGCTTACAAATACAGGCTGCAGCAGCAACCCATAAACCTAGGATGGTGCTGGAAGTAAGGAGTGCTACTGCATCACTAATGCCAGTGTATTACACCATTCTTGGTGAACACCATGTCCAAAGAAGATAGGAACAAGGATTCAGGGAGCAGGAAGAGGAAGGTGAAATTTTAAAAAAAGTAATGTGTCTCCCATATGGACCAAACTGTTTTTGAAGGCCTCCTTAACAGTACCAAAGAGCCAAAAAACAAAGATCTGCACCAGCATGTTGGAGAAAGCGAAAAGCCTCAGTGTCACCCAGAGGACCATACCAGAGATATGGAAACGCTGGTATGACCCGAGGCCTTTTTACAAAGGAGTAGATGGCCAGCAGGATGGCAGAGGGACTTGGCACAGGTGGTGGACCCTCAAAACACCCCAAACACTCCCATGAAGACACTCATTGAGGGAACCCTGATTGAGGGAACCCTGGAACCAGAAAGTGTGGTGGGAGTGTCTGATATTGATACCTTCAATCCATCCAGGGTAAGTCATCTTCCCTTTACTTACATGACATAACATAATGTTAGCAAATCCATTAATCATATATCATAGCATAAATAACCGCATTGAGATGCTTGCCCTGCCCTGGCAATGCATCATGGCAGTTGTAGTACACATAATTGCTTGATGTACTGTGTGCTGATGACTTCACCAAACAAATCTGTGCATCATAAACATACCACAAATACATGAAGCACAGTTACAACAATATTGCGAACAAACATGAACCATTTATTTACACAAACTATATACATGCATTTACACAGATCACAACCAGGACGTGCCAGAAACAATTGATGCTGAAGGGGCTACTGACACACATGTGGAAATTGAGGACACAATATAATGTTCTCAGCCCTTCTCCCCAGCTTCACCTGCTAGGAGAGCAACCATCTCACCACTATCAAACTTTGTGGACATTGACAAGGGACAGTCGCAGAGAAGGGACACCACAACATCTGTGGGCAGAACATACAGACAGCGCAGAGGTCAACTATCAACAGTTCACAATGATGATCTGCAAGACAACATGTCAGGGAGTTCGCCTGTGTTTGGTTGCTTGGAGAAGTCCATCATCCAGGTACAGCATCTGCAAACAAAACAAATGAGGACTGTCAATTGTCATCTGCTACAAATGTCTAGGTCGATGCAGCAATTGGAGGAAGGGCAGAACAAGTGGATTGCTGCCATGAAGAAGGAGCTTTGTGTGCAAAGACAGAGGCACAGGCAGTACCCAGAAGACTTTGATTCCTTCACCCATTTCCATCAACTAATTGGCAGTAGCCACAACAACACTAGCAAGGTGAACTGTCAACATACAGACTGACATGGGGCACTGTTGTCAGGATATTGCACGTGAGTTAGTGCAAGTGACCACAGCCATTGAGAATATTCAGACCCACAACCTCTGTAATCCCAAACATACTGCCTCTACCTAAGAGCGAAGATGTCTCTAGCCTCAGTCGCACATCTATTCAGCAGGCATGCAGTTCCAGTCGTTCATGCTGAAACACTTCTGGAAGTGACATGTAAAAAAAAAAAAAAACCATCCTCATCTTCCCAGTGTTTCTGACGAGGCACCCAACCCCAGAGGCGGGAAGAAGTGAACCACTGAACACTCAGAGTCATGAGTCTACTTTGTATTGTTTTTCATTACATACTTTGTTGTTTAGTTGAAACAATGTTACATCCACAATGGATACAGTTGATTCTTGAGAGAAACAATGTTTTCACAACCTAAATGAAAGGTGGTCTCTGTTATGCATCATGCATTACCATCATGTGTGAGGTCTATTAACTAGACGTTTTAATTAGTCTTACCTCAGAAATAATTGTTGGTGATGGTGGTGTGACATGCTCATCCCTCTGCTGCACCTGTGCCCTCCTTCTTCACCTCTAGTGGGGGTAAATCATCATGAGAGTTGGATTCTGGCTCTATGAGGATGTTGTGCAGACCCTTCTTCATTGCAATATTGTACAGTATAGCACATGTGGTGATGAAATTGCAGGATGTCTCAGGTGTGTACAGTAGTGTTCCGCCAGTCTTGTTGAGGCAGCGGAATCTGGACTTTAGGATCCCAATGGTGCTCTCTATGATTGAACGCATTGTCCTGTGTCCCTGTTGTACTGCTTTTCACTTCTTCTCCTTGGAGCCAGATATGATGCGAGTATCCAGGGACGCAAGCCATATGTCACCTTAAGAGCATGAGAAGGAAAACCATCAGTTCACATTACAAAACCTGTCCTGGCAACTGTATTTATTGAGTCTACGATTCTTATACCTAGTAAAAAACCATCACCAAATTCACCCCGTTATAGTCAATTTTGTATTCCACTATGGTGGAAGATGAATGAGTTGTGGGTGTTGCCTGGTAGTTTGGGAACAAGATCTGTTATGATACAGAAGCCATTACACAACACCTGCACATTGGAAGAGTGTGACCTTTTCTTGTATATGAATTCAGTAGCTGAGGGGGCACATATGACAATATGTGTTCCATCAACACAGTCTATGACATTGAAGAACTGTGACACCTGGTGGTACATCTATTTTGTTTGTTGCAATAATTTGGGCGTATTGGGGAAAGATATATATTGGTTAACTTTACTAACCATATTGTCCACCAACCTATGAAAGAATTTGGAAAAGGCACTTTGTGACACCCCCTGCTACTGCTATGACCCCCTGGTAACTGCCAGAAGCTAAGAGGTGTAGACAATAAAATACCCGCACATGTGGTGAGAATGCATTGCTTCTGAGTGTTGGGGTCTGTAGTCGAGGCTGTAACTCCGCAATTAAATCAAGAATTACCTTTCTACTGAGTCTGTACCTCTCAAAAATCTCCTCAGTCTGTTCAAAAAGGGTGACCCTCACCCTAAATATCCTCTCCGCCTGCTTCTCTGCTTACCAGCCAAAATACTCATCCTCTTCGCCACACCATACAAAACCTCCTTTGTGAAAAAGCCTGATGCATTTTGAGTGCCTCTTTATAGTTTGCACCTGAATAACACCTGATCGGAATCAATGGTTCTTGCATTTCCTAAATGGCCATTTTGCAGCTAGTCCTAATTAGGAAATCCTTTGTACTTTCAGTTAGCGATTTGCAATTTGGAAATCCCTATTTGTGGTTCCCTACTTTGCAATTTCCAAAAAGCGATTTCTACTAAGCAGAAATTTCCTTTGCTCTATTGCTAAGGCCTTTCGTACATACAGAAATGGCATTTTGCATTGCCTAACGGTCCGAAATTGCGATTCGCATCATTAGGAAATACAAAATTCCTTGGTACATGTGGCTCATAGTCTCGATCGCTTTTACCTCCCGAATTGTGAAATTTTCACAGTAAAGAAGGAGAGGTGCAATTAAGCCTTTAGGCATATCAAGTCTCCACTATGTGTGAGACACTATATTTTTACCACGTTGAGGGATGAATGGGTATTAATTTCTCAAAACAAAGTCTTTTGAAATAAGTTTTTTGATAGCTTGACTCATGCTGGTCTGTAGTTTACTGCATTAACATTGCCAAACCACCTGCAAATTGCCATCCTCATCTTCCAAAGCTCATTGAGTCAATTATTGAGAAAGATAATATGGTGCAAGCCTTACATTTGTCAACAATGAAAACGGAAGATGCTTTGCTAATATGCCCAAGAAGGCAACTTGAATGATGTTTTAGTTGTCTGAAGTTAGTTTCTGTCCCACTATAATGATGTTTTTTAATAAAATCAGAAAATTCAGTTTTTTCTAGATTTCCTGGAGAATGGACGTGGAACATATTATATATCTTATCCACTTCTGAGGTGTAAAACTCCTTTAAGTCATGGTTTAGATATTTTAGTTGTTTTTTTTTGTTTGTAAAATTGTATTTTTCTTCATGTAATGTATTTTCCTCTGCACACAATTTAATAATTTCAGGTTAGGCCTGTACCTAGGACAACTGATAAATGAAATAAAATTAGTCTGGCTTTTGGAGCTAAAGAATCATCATTGGTGTTTCTTCCTCTTTTTTTGTTTGGTCACATTGCACCAGATATTTCTTCTAGCCAGATGCACCATCATAATACCCCCCTCATCCTCTGTGCATGTCTTAAACTTTTCTCATTTGAACCCCCAAATTTAAACTAGAGGGTTGTGATTGCTTTCAAATCTAATATTGCTGTTAAGTCAACTATTCTCCATTTTGCTTCAGTAGTACTTGCCACATAATCCATTATGCTACATTCTTGCCACATAGGTATACTTGGCATGACGTCCGAGAGTGTATGGTGATTAAAGGTCCTTAAGCTGGATATGTAAACAGATCAACTACAATTTGACCTGTATCAGAGATTGAATTTTCAAATGTTTACACTGTAACTCTGCATGAAGTATCTGCTAGAGTAAATTCATCACCAAAACGTCTGTATGGTTTTTAGTCCTTTATAATCAAGATCACTAAATCTTTTTCAGTAACAGACCTCCTAAACTTGTCTGTTATTCTCAGCAGATTACCGAGGGCTGGATGATGGAATCCAGTCTTTTCCTGGAGTGGGTTGTAACACTCAAAAATTCTAATATGCCTTGTTTTTCTTCTATCTTTCTACTATATACTTTTTAAAGCGATTACTCTCATTCTGTAGTTTTTGAGTCTAGATATTTGGGACACATTAAGCTTCTCCACCACCTTCCCCCAGTAGGGGCCAATGGACCCACACCCCCAAATAATGTGCAAAAAGTCTGCCTCTCCCCACCCACAATACAGACCTCTGGCCTCCCTCAAGGGATATATAACCAATCAATCAATCAAGCAGAATATTTGTAAAGTGCACTACTCACCCGTGAGGGTTTCAAGGTGCTGGGGGGAAGGGGGAGGGGTGCTGCTACTGCTCAAATAGCCAGGTCTTGAGTAGCCTCCTGAAGGTTAGTAGGTCCTGGGTCTGCCGTAGGCGGACGGGGAGGGTGTTCCAGGTCTTAGCGGCAAGGTGGGAGAAAGATCTGCCGCCGGTGGTCGCAGGGGACGTGGCGAGGGCGAGGTCGGCGGAGCGGAGCTGGCAGTTCGGGGTGTAGAAGGTGAGTCGTCTGTTGAGGTATACCGGTCCGGTGTTGTGGAGTGCTTTGTGTGCATGGGTGAGGAGCTTGAAGGTGATCCTCTTGTTGACGGGAAGCCAGTACAGGTCTCTTAGGTGGGGTGTGATGTGGCTACAGTGAGGGATGTCGAGGATCAGGCATGCGGAAGCATTTTGTATGCCTTGTAGTCATTTCAGGAGTTTGGCCGAGGCTCCTGCGTGATGAGGACCTGGGTGACCGTTTTTCTTGTTTCGGTGGGGATCCACCTGTAGATCCTGCGGAGCATGCGGAGGGGGTTGAAGCAGGAGGACAAGACAGCGTTGACCTGCTTGGTCATGCAGAGTGTTGAGTCGCGGATGAACCCCAGGTTGTGTGCGTGGTCGGTGCTCCCAGTGCGGTCGGCCACCAGGAGTCATCCCAGGCCGAGGGGGTGGAGCCGAGGATGAGGACTTCCGTCTTGTCCGAGTTCAGCTTCAGATGGCTGTTCTTCATCCACTTTACGACGGCTTTCATTCCTTCGTGGAGGTTGGTTTTGGCGGTGAGGGGGTCCTTGGTCTGGGAGAGGATCAGCTGGGTGTCGTCAGCATAGGAGATGATGTTGAGGTCGTGCAGTCGGGCGACGTGAGCGAGCGGTGCCATGTAGATGTTGAACAATGTTGTGCTGAGGGATGAGCCCTGGGGTACGCTGCAGATGATCTCGGTAGCTTCGGATCGGAAGGGAGGGAGGCGGACGCTCTGGGTTCTGCCAGAGAGGAAGGAGGTGGTCCATTCCAAGGCCTTGTCTCGGATCCCTGTGTTGTGGAGGCATGTGCGTAGGGTGTGGTGGCAGACAGTGTCGAAGGCGGCTGACAGGTCCAGGAGGATGAGGGCCGCGGTTTCGCCGTTGTCCAGTAGGGCCCTGATGTCATCGGTGGCGGCGATGAGGGTGGTTTCGGTACTGTGGTTGCTGTGGAACCCGGACTGGCATGGGTACAGGATGCTGTTTTCCTCGAGGTAGCGGGTCAGTGGTCTGTTGACGGTCTTCTCGATGATCTTTGCCGGAAACGGGAGCAGGAAGTTCTTGAGGTCCTTCGGATCAGCCTTGGGTTTTTTGAGTAAGGCATTGATCTTGGCGTGCTTCCAGCTCTCCGGGAAGGTCGCGGTCTCGAAGGAGATGTTGATGGCCTTGCGGAGATGGGGTGCGATGGTGACGCTGGCTTTGTTGAAGATGCGGTGTGGGCATGGGTCTGACGGAGAGCCGGAGTGGATGGTGTTCATGATTTTGATGGTTTCCTCGTTGTTTATGTAGGTCCAGGTGAGCAGGGAGTGGGTGTGGGCGGTGGCCGTGAGAGTGTCTTACGGGTAAGATACACTAGAATATAATTATACTGTATTAGTTTGAACCTTGATTGACACAGTTTGCACCCCACCATGTACCTTGCAACAGTCTGCCACTGTAAGAGGGTCAGTTAAAGCTCCCTCCCATTTCGCCTGGACCGCCAGCAGGGACGCAGGAAGGTCCTCCCGCAATGCTCTATAGAGATGAGATATTAGCCTTCCCCTCCTCTCCCACTAAGTTCAGCAGCCCCTCAACAGTATGGGACCGTGGCAGCTTCAATGGGAAGGAAGGCCACAGCTCACGCACTGTGGCAGAAAGGTTTCTATACAGGAGATACTGTCCACGACCTAGCTCAAATGTTCCCATCGCTGTTTGTATGAATCTGCCCTCCATGTATAGACACCCTAGATTATTATATCCACCCCTCTTCCACCGGTCCATCATCATGGTGGCAGATATTTTCACAAATGGCTGGTGCACCTAGATCTGTATATCCAGAGCATACGGCGCCCTCCCTACCCCTTTCTTCACTGCCCGTTCCCAAAGTCTACATGTTAGACGCACCACATATGGCACCTCCAAAGGTACTCTGGTCCCTAGCATCAACAACGTAGGCAGATCGCCCGCTACACAGGAGCCCCTTAACAGCTCTTTCTCACAGCTGTCCTCAGGGTCTCGCCACTGTACCGCATGCTGCAGATGAGTCCCCATATGATATGACTCCATATCCGGCAGTTTCAGCCCCCCACTGGACCATGGTCTTTTGAGGGCGTTAATATATACCCTGACCAGCTTCCCAGCCCATACCAATTCTGTTAATAGTTTATATATGTCCACAGAGAATCGTCCGGAAATGTTGTGCAGTGAGTCTTGCAGTGTATTTAGACAGCATGGCAACACCACCATTTCAATCAGGGCAACCCTGCCCATCAGCGACAAAGGCAGCGTTTTCCAAAACCGGATAGATGAGCTCAAACCGTCCACTTCTCGACAAATATTGCGAGTGATTGATTCTGATGGCGTTTGCATCACCCAGACTCGTAAAATATCGTACACTACCAGTTTCCCAAGGTAGGCCAGTGAAGTGGCAATCAACCCAGGTTAACTCCACCCAGTATTCCCAACGGCAAAAGTGAGGAATTAGCATGATTGACCTGCAACCCTGAAATGTCTCAGACTGCTGCAAAGCCCTCAAAAGGATAGGCACTGAATACTCTGGTTGCTGTATGTATACCAATGCATCATCAGCATATAGGCCTTGCGTACCAAAATGCCCCAGGGTTCCAATAGCCGCCTTATTGTGCTAGCCATGGCTCCATTGCTAACAGGAAGGGATGGTAGGGGATAGCCTTGCTTGGCATTCCCGTGCAGCAAGAACCACCCAGAAAACTTCCCACCCATCCTGTCCCCAAACTCAGAGTAAAGTAGCTTCTTCCAACCAATATAGTTCAGTTTCATTTTAGACACTTTATTCTGAAGAATTTTCATCCATAAAAGTAACATACATATAACGAATAAACATTTCATCCAGTTAAAACCATGTTCATAAATATTAACAGAACAAAAATTATAAATAGCAGCTTATTGTTAAAATGGTAAAGTGCCACGTGCCCTTTCAGCATATCTTGAGAATGAGCCTACATGTAAACAGGTTTCACTATCGGACAGTTGAATAACCGATAAAAACATGGCCCTACACTGCCTGATGTCATAATAGTTCTTTTTAAAAAGTGGGATCAGGAATAACCTGGCACAAAATTCATAAAAATTACAGAATAATAAAAAGTATAACATAGTTTGGCCTGTTTTGTTATCACACGGGCAGGGAATAGCAGCAAGGGTTGACGGATACCCAAGCGGGACGCACGATAAGTATTTGACGGTGTCAGCTCGAAACCTGAATAACAAAGAGAGCTTCCATCTTCCTCAAGTCTGCCATAAATAAACAGGGGGCTACACCGAGGCACTCAAAGACAAATATGCAGTGATCAGAGATTTCCCTTCTGCGCTTTTGAGATGCCTTTCCTGCACTGATTCATAGACAATTGAGGCTACTTTTATTTATTAAAACTGGAACATGAATTTGTCTCACTAAAAGCCCTCTGCATGCTAATTTTACCTAAGTCTGATTTGATATATATCGGATTCGGAGGCCAATAACACTGGAGAGGCTGTCAAATATTATATCTCTAGTTAGTTCTGCCTTCTTGTTATTCCAAATAGATAGCCAAAATAGTAATGGCTTTGGTGCAGATAAGGGTATACAAATTCTCCCTACTTCCACGGATAGAGTAATTTCACAGATACACGCACATACACACATCATACGCTTGGGCCCATTTCACTAACATACGCTCGATTACTCTATCAGCATAGAACCTGTGGAAAGAAAACTCCTAAACACCCTATATCTACACTGAGGTCGATAAGACCAGTTTGATATTATCCTGAGTCATGATCTAAACAACAATAATCAAAATAGAGTACTCAATAAACAACAAGAAATAACCACCAACACTGTATTTTAAACAACGGTACTTTTATCTAAAATTAGTCAAAGGAAGTCAATCAAAGCAAAATCATTATTCTCATAATTACCTATTCTAGCTAAATGTCATAAATGGGTCAGGACAGGTCTCTCAGTAGAAGTCTCCCGAGTCGCCGTCCTCACAGCATCGATCCTCACCAACGCAGGTTTGGGAAGAAGTGGCCTTAGACCCTCTCTAGGCTAACAATACATATAGGGAAACTTGCAATATTAAAGAAACATAAAATGTTCTAAACGTCCGCTGAACCGCTGAGCAGAGCGAGCAGGAAAGGATGTAGCATCGCTACATTTGGAAAATCTCCGCTCAGAAAAATCACAAAAATAAATAGACGGAAGAAGGAAACTCGGGGTTTACAAATGTTTCTTTTGCATTCACATTTCCTCTGAACCAGCGCTGCAATCACAAAGTTCATTGTGGCTCCCTTGTCCTCCAAGGACACTTGGACATTCGCCCAGAGCTGCTGTCCTCACGGAAAACTTTTAAACCAGGCGAAGACTGTGGTCAGATGACTCTCGACCATGTTCAGCAAGGCCTTCTCATCAAAGTTCGACTACTCGAATGCAGGCTTTAAACGGCAGCCATTTTTACTAGGCCAAAACGTACCATCTTAATTAAAAGAGACAAAAACAACGTTACCACAGCATAGTGATTAAACAGTGTTAACCCCACTAATACCCTTATGTGTATGTAATTATCTAGCCTTTGCAACTCAGAAAAGCATTAGTACACGACATTTCAAAAGCGTTTTATGCTTTAAAATAAACAGCACTCAGCAACATTCATTTGATTAAACCTGCACATCATTATTAAGCAACATTAATGCATTCCCACGTGTAGTTTTCTCTTGTTAGTTCGTATTGGTTAATCAGAACATTTACACAAAACAAATAATTAATAGTTACAAATTAATATTTTTAATTTTTCACATATAGACAAACCGGAGCTTAAAAACCCAATAGATTTTCAACAGAAAACTCTGCTCCAGCAATCCCCCCTTTTGTGATATTATCAACAAATAAACAACCCCCCAAAAATTTTTTTGTAAAATTTAGTCCCATTTTAGGAGAAATTGGAAATGTCTTTTCTCCTTACACAACACTACACACCAGACTCCCTTTCATCATCCCTCTTTCTCTCCAAGTAAACACTCTCCCTCAATTCTTCTAATTCTATTTCTTGTGGTTCTCTTTTTGACCTCTTATTTCTCTTTTCAATATTTCTTTTGATTAATTTATTTTTCCCTCCCCTGTTTTTACAACACAAACACACCAATCTTAGTATCAATAAAGCAACAATTATACAGGTCAAAGGAAACAATATCTTACCTATAATAGTACTACCTATTTTTGCAATAAAACTTTTAACAGCAACTATTTTATTAGCTATTTTAGTCCAAATACTCTCAGCTTCCAGTGGTACTAATTCTTCATGCAAATCAGTAATATTTTTGATATAGACCTTCAGGTCTTTGCTTTTGTTTGGAATGTAAGTGCAACAATGTTGAACTTTCAGCATTCCACAGACTCCACCCTCCTTGGCCAATAGGATATCAAGGGCAAGTCGATTTTGCATAGACATGGCACGTACGGCAATCATCTCCGCATCCACCAAAAGAAACCCTCCAGCGGTACTTGTCGATAAGCGATCCACCACTGTTGACAGTTTCCGAATTCCATAAGCATTCAAAGAAATTCCCACTGCTGGAATTAAAGCACCAAAAATGTCACCCACTATTTCTGACCAAGTTTCTCTCTTAAAACGTGTTAGTAAATTAATATGTTCTACATCTTCTATTCTATCTATATGAAAGATCTTTGGAAAGACCAGGCCCACATAACACGTGCCATACCAATGGTCAGGCAACCTGTAATAAGCCTTGTTCCCACAAACATAATACACTCCTGGGAAAATTGGATCTTCTCCTCCTTTGAAACCCCATCCTGTTGCAATGAAGTATGTATCATGACACTCACTAGTCCCAACAAAATATGTATCATATTGGGATTTCCTTCTTGTAATGCACAGCTTACCCTTCTGTGGTGCATCTAGAGCTAAAGTTGGACTAGCCCCATTTCTCAATTCTTTTCCCATCTCAATGTCCCAAATTGTCTCACTCACTTTATATTTCCCCACCTTTTCATGCATGCTCATTCTCCTTTCCTCTACCATATTTAGGAAAGCTTTCTCCTCTTCTTTCAAGCTGCAAGTTAAATTATTCTTAAAAATGTAATCTAATGTTAATTCTTCTTTTTCAATAAAAATCTCACCAAAAATGTTAGCTTCTTTAGCTGGATTCAGCTCTTTGTTCATAGGCAATTGCCCAAAAATATTATCTTTATTAGACATCTCATAATCTATTTTCCCTAACAAATAAAAAACACTACTCAACACACTACAAGAAATTCCATACGTAGCTGGTAAATGGTGATAAGTAACACCCTCTGAAACGGATGCAGGTAATTGCATACATACGTAGCAATCCCTGACTTCCATTGTCTTCACATATTCGTACAACAACTTTGAAAAAACATTACTAGAAAAATCATTAATTGACCTATCTTTATGTACATAAGTGTTACTAATTCTAGTTGGAACTACTTTATGCGAACTCTTCTCTGCAATAGTCACATTCTCAGTGTGTATTCCTAAAGCGTCTAATGTAACCCTAAAGGTAACTAATAAAGCTAAAACACCCCATAATAGCATTAATAATCCAGTACAGCAGCAGCACATTTTACACCATCTTTTTAAGAATGCCCATCTACTTTGATTATTCTCTATGTTAGCCATTTTACTACTTTGACCGTGTCTTTTGACTTAGCCTCTACTACTCCACTACTTGAGTTTCTAAAATTCTTGATTACTTCAAACGACTAATTTTTCAGTCTTTCTTCTTTTCACTTTCTCCAAGTGATTTCTTCTGTTCACTCAATTTGGATACTCATCACTCTTTACTTCATCTTCTTCAACATCAAATTGTATTAGATCTCCAACAATATCCTCAGTATCCGACTTTTCTCCAATGTCAGTCAAGATTACTTTCAGGATTTCACCTGTATCTTCCTCAACCACTTCTCGTACGGTCTCCTCTGGATTTCCTTGACTTTCTGCCTCTTCACCTTCAGACAGTGCCACGTACGTCCATTCCGGCGACCTATACTTCTGGTTAGGTTTTCTTATCCTCTTGATCTCCTCTGGTTCTTTTGACTCTTTCCTTTTTTCACCTTTTGCTGGATTCTGACTCGACACCTCATTCATTTGTTCAGCTTTCGAGGTATTTGCTCGTATCAGTCTGTATCTCAACTTCTTTATCCTGTTGTTAGGCCAACAATCTCCTCTTATAACCTTTTTCGGCCTTATTTCTTTATTATTTCTTTCTCCAATCCAAGTTCTCTTTCTCAGAACTCGACCCTCTGATTTCTCATTTTCACTTTCATCTGATTCTGTTTCAAATGCCTCTTGTTCTTCAGCAGTTTTCTTTCGCTCCACAGTCTTTTTCACCACTGTTTGAGACTTCCCTATTTCTGTCCCTCCTCGGGTCTCCGACACGCAATCTCCTTCCTGTCTACTTGTCCCTTCACCTAGCTTATCAAGAATGTTCCCTACACCTCCTCGGGGGTCTTCCGCAATCTGTCCCTCTCTGTCTTCTTCTGACCCTACTTCTTCAGGTATAATCTCAAGTGGTTCTTCAATCTCCTCTTCTGATTCAGGAGTAGTCTCTGTGGAATTGCTCTTTTCTCTTCTTTTTCCTCCACTGCTTTTTGGAACTTCAGGCTCTCTTACAGAATCTGATCTCCCTTCTGAGACTCTCAATGGTTCTCTTGAAGCCTTTTCTGCTTCTTTTTCCAAACTCCGATTCTTTCTCACTGGTTCTGTGTCTTCATCATCACTGGAATCTGACTCTTCAAAATACTCCTTACCAGTCCCATCCTTTGGGTTTGGAACTCTCAGAGTATGACTCGCATGTACCCAGTTTTTCACACCAGCACACTTCACTGCAGTTGTCGTAGTCAAAATGACTTGTCTTGGCCTTCCCCACCTTGGAACCAAGCAATTTCTTCTTCTGTGTACTTTAATCCTCACCCAGTCCCCTGGACTCAGATCATGAGCTTGCTTCTTCTCAACTGTAGTAGCGTCTTCTCCAACCTGGTGAAACACAGAATGAACTGCGTCAGCCAGGCCTTTACAGTAATCCAAAATCATGTCATCAGTTATTGTCATCAACTTATTTGCAGGCACATATGCATGGCGCATTGCGCGTCCCATCAAAATCTCATGTGGACTCAAACCAGTAGTTCTATCTGGAGTAGATCTAATAGTCATTAGCACTAGAGGCAAGACATCAGGCCATTTCATTCCAGTGGCTAAACACATCTTACCAATCCTGTTTTTAATTGTGCCGTTCATCTGCTCCACGACACCAGAAGCCTCTGGCCTGTATGCACAATGTAGCTTCTGCTGTATGCCCAATGCTTCACAAATTAAACTCATGAGCTCATTATAGAAGTGTCCACCTCTATCAGACTCAATCGTTACTGGAAATCCGTACCTAGGAATCAACTCTCTTAACAGTAACTTCGCCACTGTTACTCCATCATTTCTCCTAGTCGGATAGGCCTCCACCCATCTTGAGAACAAGCAGACTACCACTAGAACATACCTCAGTCTGTTCACTTGGGGCATTTCAATGAAATCAATCTGCATTCTCGTAAAAGGACCACCTTCTCTGCCTATTGTTCCCAGACTCACCACTGTCTTTTTCCCAGTGTTAAATTGCTGGCAAATCAAATATCTTTGACAGATGCTCTCTGCAATTGTCCTGAACTTTGCATTGTACCAAGTCTGCTTAAAAGACCTGATCATCGCATCCCTTCCCAAATGTCCCTGGCCATGATACATCCTTGCCATTGTCGACAGCATAGAGTTAGGCATAACTGGTCTGCCATCTCTATAAACCCACACATGGTCTGTTTCTCTTGGGGCACAACCTGCCTTGATCCAGTCTTTCTTTTCTTCTTTCCCTGTCTCATCCTGCAACTGTTTCACTTCATCCCACGTCTCTAGGACATTAGTAAACATCACAGAACAAAAAGACATTTCCCCTTCTCGTTCCCTGTTAATCGAATGATTATTTTTCGCGCAATATTGTGCAATGTCATTAGCAAATCTATTGCCAAGAGTTACAAAATCATCTCCTTGTCCATGAGCAGCACATTTCACAACTGCTAATTCTTTAGGCAGCTGTATCGCCTCAAGTAATTTCCCAATCACTTCAGCATTCTTTATTGGAGTCCCACTCGACGTCAAGAAACCTCTCTGCAGCCAAAGCTGGCCAAAATCATGCACAACTCCAAATCCATACTGACTATCAGTTATCACAGTCACTCTCAGATTCTCTCCAATTTTGCAAGCTTTCGTCAACGCCACCAATTCAGCAACTTGTGCAGATTTCACTCCTTTCAATGGTGATGCTTCCATTACTTCTGAAACCTTGCACACTGCATATGCTGCACTCAGCACACCATCATCATTCCTCAGACATGATCCATCCACAAACAGCACATGATCACTTTCAGGCAATGGAAGATCTCTTATGTCTGGTCTCGGTTTCGTACAGTAATCAAGCACATCCAAACAATTGTGATCATCTTCTGTCTTCACACCCACATTTTCAATATCTGGCAACAATGTCGCTGGATTCACATTCACACATCTCTCAAGAGTCACATTTGATGCTCCCAGAATGACTTTCTCATATTTAGTCAGCCGACTATGTGACATGTACTGGGTTCTGCTTCTTGTCAAAAGAATTGCCACATTATGAGGTACGAATACCCTTACAGGATATCCCATTATGATTCCCTCACTCTGTTCCAGGCTTCTGCATGTTGCAGCCACAGATTTCAAACAACCTGGTAAACCTACAGCTACAGGGTCAAGTGTCGATGAGAAGTACGCAATAGGCCTCCTCAGCTGTCCATGCTTCTGAATTAACACTGAAAGTGCACATCCATTTCTCTCACTGCAGTACAACTCAAACTCCTTTTCATAGTCTGGCATACCCAAAGCAGGGGCTTCACACATTCTGCTCTTCAGCTCCTCAAATGCTGCCATTTGTTCTCCATCTAGTTCCAATGGGTCTTTTACCTCACTCTTTGTCAGCTTAATCAGTGGTCTTGCTATCAGAGAAAAGTTACTAATCCACTGACGACAATAACCCACCATCCCCAGGAACATTCTCACTTCCCTCTGGGTCGTTGGGGCCTTCATTCCCCTGATGATTTTAATCCTGTCATCAGTCACCTTTCTCAGACCTTTTTCAATATTGTGTCCAAGATAATGCACCTCTTTCTTGCAAAATTGAAATTTGGCTGAAGATACTTTTAACCCTCCATCTGCCAGATGATTCAGTAAAGCTATGGTATCTACTTCACAAGCTTCACGTGTCTTTGATGCCACAAGTAGGTCATCAATATACTGCACTAGTACTGAGTTTTCAGGCATAATCAAGCTCTCCAATGATTTTTTCAATAACTGATTGAATATCGAAGGACTCTCTGTATACCCCTGTGGGATACGACACCATGCTAAAATACGCTGGCCAAACCTAAATGCAAAAATCGGCTGGCTGTCATGATGCAATGGAATTGAAAAGAAAGCATGACACAAATCAATCACTGTGTACCACTCAGCATCATGTGGAATCTGATACAAAATCACTGACGGATTTGGCACAATGGGACAACATGCCACTACAATTTTGTTAAATTTTCTCAAATCTTGTACAATCCTGAACTTCCCATTAGGCTTCTTTAGCCCCATTATCGGTGAGTTACACGGGCTACTCAATAGTTCTCTCAAAACTCCTTGCTGAATCATTTTCTCAATTATAGGAGTTATTCCTTCAATTATTTCTGGTGTCATTTTGTACTGAGGAATGTTAGGATAAGTAATTCCCTCTTTCACTGAAATTTTCACAGGATCTACATTATTCATCAATCCCACATCCTCTCCAGTAAAATCCCAAACTGTCCTTTTCACTGTTTCTCTCAGCTCTTGAGGCAAATCCTCCGGATCAAACACAGCATATGCACCAACCATTTCACTCTCTCTATTTCCTAGAGTCATTCGGTACAAAACATCCTCATCTGGTGTCTCAAAAGCTATTCCATCCGGTGTACAAAAAATTGTACAGTTCATCTTACATAACAGATCCCTGCCTAACAAGTTCAGTGGACTAGTGTCACAGACAATAAATCTGTGCATGTCTGAAAATTTCCCTATTTGTACTCTTACTGGCTCAGTAAGACGTGTCTTGATTTGTGTATTGGCTACACCAACTACTTGGATTGCTTCATCCGAGAGAGGAAGATTTCTAATATCTGCTGACCTGACAGTTGATCTTGTCGCACCTGTGTCTACTAAAAAAGTAACACTTTCTTCATTTATTTTCCCATCTACAAATGGTCCTGCCTGGTCTATTTCTAGAGTTGCACCAAGTATGCACTCTTCCTCCTCTCTTCGGCACCGTCAATAATCACCTTCAGACTCACTCCCTTCATTCTTTAACAAGTACTGTTGTACCTGGTTAGAACGCCTTTGTTTGTTTACCTGCTCATCATTGTAGAATCCTGAATCCTGATTGTACTTTTGTGACCCTCTATTCTGCGGCAAGGGCGGTTTTGGCTCTTGACTCTGCTGTCTCACAACCTTCTGTTGTTGCTGCTGTTGATTATTCCCCTCGTTCTGCACCTGTTGATTTAATGTTTTACCCTCATTATTCGCTAATGGTGGATTGGTACATTCAGATCTCCAATGTCCCAGTTGGCCACAGTTGTGACAAGGGAATTTCTTTTTGGCTTCCTCAAGATTCCCCTTTCCTTTCCCTGCATATCTGGGCCTATTCCCTGCATTATTTCCTGCATTATTCGCCTGTTCCACCAACTGTGCTTCTTGTCTTTCCGCAACTTTCACTTGTGCCCACATTGCTTTTTCTTTCAGCTTTCTCTGTTTTGCTTCAATTTCATCACTGAAGTATTTTGCATGTCTCAGAATCTCATCTATTTTCTTACTCTGCCAGTCCACTGTGTGCTCTCGAATTCTCTCACTAATATCAGGTCTCAGGCCATATACAAATCTGTATACAAAATGACTCAAATCTTTGTCACCCAGGTGCTCATCCCCGCTGAATTGTTTAAAAGCCAGTATCAGCCTCTCGTAAAAAGCATGAACTGATTCTTTTGCTTCCTGATGTGTTCGATCTATTTTAACCCAGTCTGTCTCTTTTGGAGGTACTTTACTCTTCAGGTATACAATCACCTGTTCATACTTCCTCATTACCTCTGGATCTGGTGCTCCTGTTCTCTGGTCTCTTGGATATTCCTCAGTAGGCCAACTTACAACTATTTTACACTCAGCCCACAAGTCTGCTGGAACAATTATATCAAACAAACTATTCAGGTCAATCCACAGCACTTTTGACAATTTCACAAACCTATCTACCTGCCTATACCACTCGACGGGCTTTTCTCTCAGTCGAGGGAAATCATTCGTAAATGGCAAAATATCCTGTCTGGTCCATGGAACATGTACATATCCTCCTCCAGGTATTTCTCTCATAGGATAAGCATCCACTGTTTTCTCTTTTTCTCTCACAGGAAATGCTGAATAAGTCCTGTCCACTGATTCTTCCCTTTTCTTGTACCACCTATCCTTCCACTTCTCTACATCACCCCATCTTCGCAACAATGCGACCATTTCCTTAATCTGTCCTGTTCTACCAGCACCATTCAGATTTTCAATGTCTTTATCCGTGAAATCCATCCTGTAAGACTTCTGCAGAGCTTTCACCTTATCAATGTCAACTCCCTGCTCATTCGCTACTGCTCTTAACCTGTCATGTGTATTTCTTGCTCTCCAGGTGATGTTTTTGCACATGAATAACAGTTCACCATCATGATGATTTTTTAGAATTTCTGTAGGAATTGTCCCTGCAACAAGCTCCTCTAATTCTACACGTAACCTGGCCACATCAATTGTCTGTGAATCTTTATCCCTATTTTGAAGGACTTTCATCCAATCATTCAAATCTTCAGCTGTTATTTCAGTAGTTTTTCTCACTGGAACCACTTTCTTCTGCGGTTCTAAAATCGGCATCCCTGAACAACTAGCTTCACTAGCATCCAATCTCGAATTAGACTGTACCTCTAATCCTTCACTACATGTGTCATGTCTGGATTGTCTCAGATCACTGCTTTCTGTCCTTGTTCCTGAATCTCATGAAGGACCAGCCAAACATGTTAACCTATTCCCAACATATGGAACCACCAAACCATTTTCACTCGTCCTCTGTTTCTCAAAAATAGGCATAACTGGACCTATGGTTACAGGCACCGTAACAGCTTCCAGATTCTTTGTCAGCTCTCTAATCTTTTCAGTCAGCTCTGATGTAGTTCTGGCTAATTCTCTCGTATTCTCGTCACCACATCGATTTTCTCTCTCTCTGAAAGGATTACCACTTCTTAACTCAGATGTCACATTTTCTGTCTCAATGATACGCAATGTATCTCTTATTGGAGAAACAACTGGCGTGCTCTCTTCTGGTTCTGGTCTATATGGAGGTGGTCTCTTATAAATCATGTCATTCAAAACCTCATCCTCATACCCATTAACTCCATATCTTTTCACTTCTGCCTCAGGAACTCTTTCCGCTCCCTTCCTTTCTTCTCTCTCGTCTACTGTTCTCATAGGATATAATCACTCTGACATGCTAGCATCTCGCCATCTCTTCATTCGATCATGATGAGTTTCACGATCATGCCTCCTCCCAAACATGTATCTGTAGTTGCCTCCAGACCTCTGCTTTTCTCGCTCATGTACTTCCTCTTCCCATTCCACCAATGCCTCAAACTGTGTCGGCCTTGGTCTTGGGTCAAGACACAACATCTTTTCCCGTAAATTTTTCAACACGGCCAGATTAAATGAACCATGTTCTGGGAATGCTAGGACACCATCTTCCCTAGTATACCTAACCCAATTCTCCAACCATATACAGGTATGATACCCATATCTTGCAGCCATGAAGGATGCAGGCGTTTTCGTTGAAGGTAACAATTCACCTTCTCTTGTTTTAACATCTTTATCCTTGTCAAACCATCGCTTTATTTTTCCGAACAAAGATTTTTTCTTTTTCTCTTCTTGGTAATACATTTTAACGTTTACCAAAACTTTCTAATCCTTTCCGTATTACAACTGTACAGTATGATTTCTTATCCAATAACAGCGCGACTCACACCAACGCACCAATCTTAGCGCGAGCACTGTTCTGTTTCACTACCCAATCAGAGCGCGGTCTCTATGACGTCAGCAGCCGCTGCAGTCGCTCCACTCTTGTCTCCTGTCACTCGTCTACCCCTCCTTTACAAAATTTCTCAGTAGACTTCGTGTCAAATTCTACAAAATCTATTAGTTACAACATATAAACATCTCCATTGTCTGCTTCGCTAACCACAGAATAGTAAAGAAAATCTATTTCACAAAAATCCCGTTGACACAGTAGCACATCCCTCTACTCTGCCCTTCTAACATGCATTCATTAACTGTTTCCTCTAGGACTGCTCCAAAGAGTCTTACAATCAACGAAATGCTCATACATTCACGCACATTCATACAAGAAAAATATAGTACATACACACAGAATTCTTCCCGAGAACAGCAAACAATCTGTCCCGCTACAGAATTATAACACACGTTAACCAAGCAGTTTTCCTCTGCCCAGTCCCTCATACAAGCTCAGAGAATACCTATTACTTCTCCCTCGATAAGCTTTAACGGTGAACCTTACGGATCCCTGGGACTTAAGACCAGAGTTTCACAGATAACCTTCGCTACCATACACACTCCTTTTATTCCAGAAAATATATTTCTAATAGTAACATACGACAATGTCACTGATTCCGAACCCAGACAATGTGACGCGCAACTTCAATTGTCACACGTTTTTCCTGCATACATACAGGACCAACAATCCCGTCTTTCCCGAGAGCAGTATATACTTCCCTCTGCCCTACTACGGAACTGCTACTAGCTCCCAAGTTCCAGAAGCACTACATATAACTCAATACGACGACTCCAACATATAGTATTAGTACATATATCAACATCAATCAATAATCAATAAATCAAAAGCCAATATACAAGCAATCTAATCAGATCAAGATAATCATCAAAAACCATCCTCTGCTACCAGGAAATTGGTGCAGATAAGGGTATACAAATTCTCCCTACTTCCACGGATAGAGTAATTTCACAGATACACGCACATACACACATCATACGCTTGGGCCCATTTCACTAACATACGCTCGATTACTCTATCAGCATAGAACCTGTGGAAAGAAAACTCCTAAACAGCCTATATCTACACTGAGGTCGATAAGACCAGTTGAATATTATCCTGAGTCATGATCTAAACAACAATAATCAAAATAGAGTACTCAATAAACAACAAGAAATAACCACCAACACTGTATTTTAAACAACGGTACTTTTATCTAAAATTAGTCAAAGGAAGTCAATCAAAGCAAAATCATTATTCTCATAATTACCTATTCTAGCTAAATGTCATAAATGGGTCAGGACAGGTCTCTCAGTAGAAGTCTCCCGAGTCGCCGTCCTCACAGCATCGATCCTCACCAACGCAGGTTTGGGAAGAAGTGGCCTTAGACCCTCTCTAGGCTAACAATACTTATAGGGAAACTTGCAATATTAAAGAAACATAAAATGTTCTAAACGTCCGCTGAACCGCTGAGCAGAGCGAGCAGGAAAGGATGTAGCATCGCTACATTTGGGAAATCTCCGCTCAGAAAAATCACAAAAATAAAAAGACGGAAGAAGGAAACTCGAGGTTTACAAATGTTTCTTTTGCATTCACATTTCCTCGGAACCAGCGCTGCAATCGCAAAGTTCATTGTGGCTCCCTTGTCCTCCAAGGACACTTGGACATTCGCCCAGAGCTGCTGTCCTCACGGAAAACTTTTAAACCAGGCGAAGACTGTGGTCAGATGACTCTCGACCATGTTCAGCAAGGCCTTCTCATCAAAGTTCGACTACTCGAATGCAGGCTTTAAACGGCAGCCATTTTTACTAGGCCAAAACGTACCATCTTAATTAAAAGAGACAAAAACAACGTTACCACAGCATAGTGATTAAACCGTGTTAACCCCACTAATACCCTTATGTGTATGTAATTATCTAGCCTTTGCAACTCAGAAAAGCATTAGTACACGACATTTCAAAAGCGTTTTATGCTTTAAAATAAACAGCACTCAGCAACATTCATTTGATTAAACCTGCACATCATTATTAAGCAACATTAATGCATTCCCACGTGTAGTTTTCTCTTGTTAGTTCGTATTGGTTAATCAGAACATTTACACAAAACAAATAATTAATAGTTACAAATTATTATTTTTAATTTTTCACATATAGACAAACCGGAGCTTAAAAACCCAATAGATTTTCAACAGAAAACTCTGCTCCAGCAGCTTCACCCTGATAAAGTGTGTTATCTATTGTAGGTTTAACTCTTTGTGGCAGATGATGTAAGGAGTGGAAATTGCTACTCCAAGGAGTCGCCTGCAGAACCTATTTTCTTCATATTGTAAGGCTTCGCAGTTGGTAACCTCCCAAATTGCGGAACCGTAGGTAGCAATGAAGAAACACTGAGATTTGTATATTTGCAGCATGGCTGTCAATTGCCCCCCGCCATGAGGCTGAGGGAGGCAGAATAACTGACTGATTGCCTTTGAGTATTGCATTCTCCGATTTGCGATACTGGGTGACGTGGTTCCTGAAGCAGAAAACGTGACTTCCAACCAATGTACTTAGGACCCAGCCCCATCCTGGCCAAAACTATCCATAGATAGTCCCAATTTACAGAATGGAACGCTTGTAAAGTGTCCAGAAACGCTAACGAGAAGGCATCCTCCCCCAGTTTCAGGGCGTGGTAAACGTGTGTAAAAACGTCTAAGGTTACAGAGTGTATTACGTCTCGGGACGATCCTGCACTTTTCCGAATGAACCAGGTAGGGCAGATGACCCTGCAGTTGCAACACTCTGCAGAGTATTTTCGCGTGACAGCTCAACGTCGATAGTGGGTGATATGACGACGTTTGTAGGGTCCTTACCCTCTTTTGGCAACATTAATACCAAGGCTTCCTACATGGAGTCTGGCAACTGCTATAGTGACATCTTAAGGATTTTGGGGGCCCTGGGCCAAATGTATTTTTGGGGCCCCTCTTCAGAACACCTTTGAATTTAGGATCCATTTTCAGCTCTTTCATGCCCTCTTTGGACAGGTCACTGACAGTGCACAGACACACTTGTCCAAATTCTAAATGTGGTTACATCTAATATTCAGGGTTAGTGGTGTGTGTTTTGAATATTGTATCACAGGAGCAGCTAACTAATATTATTGCGAATAATAATCTCTGTGACACCCTTCCTTTTCTCATGTGTCAGGTCTTGTATTGATCTAAAATAAACTTTTTTAGGGCTGTTGCTTGAAACATAAACACAACATTTTGCTACACGATATCTGTAATGCACTTTCACACATCACCCTCAAAAAAAATAATTTAAAGGAAAATGGTATTTAAAAAAATCTGTTTTAGAATTATTCAAGGTCATTGGGACAAGACTCTCTGCAGAACAGAGCTGACTCTAAGGGGCCCCAGAAAACCAGGGCCCTGGGCCAGAGCCCACTTTGCCTATGCCTTAAAACGTCTCTAAACTGCTCTGTCGAGACCACTTCCTCAAATACTTCTTTCAAATTTGTCAGCCAGAACCTCAGTATGTCTCTGATAAACATCGACTGGCAGTCCATCTCCTTCCGCTGTCTTTGTAGGTTTAAGACCGCCATCAACACAATGATCTCTTCTCTAGAGATAAGCGCCTCTAGATACTCCCTGTTGTCATCTGCTAGCCTAGTCAGGTGAGCCTCCCTCAGGTAACGTTGAACCACACCCTCCACCAAGACCGGTTGAGATTGGTAGGTTTCCAAAGCTGGGCTGCAACGGTCAAAGTTATCTACGTTTGCAGCCGTTGCATTTGTTATATGTAATGTAATGTAAAATGTATTTCTATAGCGCTATTATCACTCGAAGGAGTATCATGGCGCTCACCCAACCCAGATGGACGGGGTTGGTGGGAGAAGACACACTTCACGCTAAACACTACATACTTAAACCATTGCCATACATGCAGCATCAGTCATTGAAAATAGCCAGGTTTTTAATGCCTTCCTGTATTGGGTTTCATGAGACATAGAGCGTATAGCGAGGGGAAGTTTATTCCACGCTTTGGTTCCCAGCACAAAAAGGGATTTACCGCCTTTAGTTGTTAGCTTGAATCTGGGGGGTTAAAAGCAAGTTCTGCCCTACAGACTTTAAGCAGCGTACCGGATGGTAACGTTTAAATTCACTCTGTAGGTATTTGGGTCCTTGATGGTGGAAAGCCCTAAAAGTAATTAAGAGGATCTTGAAAAGAATCCTCTTAACAATGGGAAGCCAGTGAAGCGCATTCAATGCTGCTGAGGCTGATGACCTACGCGGCAGTCGTAATACTAGGCGGGCTGCTGCATGTTGGACCAATTGCAATCTGTGGAGAACCGATTTATTTGCTCCAGCATATAAGCTATTGCAATAGTCCAACCTGGAGGTGATTAATGCCACAGCGACTTTATAGATTTAATAAAGGCCAGGTATCCACTTTCTCCCTTTCTTAATGGCTTAAATTTTACTAATTTAATATTTGGTTTTCCTAATGAGATGCGTCTCTTCGGTATGATTCGGTATGATCCTCATTTTAATGTCTTTCACGTTAACCAAAATTCCATTAGCAATTACTATGCCCAGTTTTTTCTTGCTCTTCTATGAACAGTAGGCTTGCCACCTTAGGCTTGCTTGCAGTGACAGATCTTGCTGCTTCAGTGCATGCTATTATTTAAATTAGGGGAGAACAAATTATATCTGGAAACAAGAGAAAAAGAAAAACACAACCACCTGGGAAGCACGACTGATTTAAAGGACACAATGACAGCTCCCGCTTCTGGCCAATTATAATTAAAAATCACATCACCAGACCTAATGACACTCATTTTTAAGAGAGGCCCCGAAAAGTACCTTTTCAAGTTTCAAAGTTGAGGCATAATCTGCCACTTCCTTGTCGCTGACGGTCATAAAAGGGCTGCCTTGGCCCAGGTGCACCCTGCATGCCTCCTGCACAGCTTGACTACAGGCATCCTTTAGTAGGTACCACAATAGGTGGTGGGCAGAGCTTCAACCTTCATCAAGGAATCTAGGTGATGGAGTTGCCCGATTGCCATTGTGAGTCTTCTTGGAGCCCGGACTCCTGCCAGCTGTCTCCCTCACAGAGCGACTACTTGTGTCCTTTAGTAAGTGCCACAGTAGAAAATGGGTAGAAACCACCTCTGGGGATTCAGGAGAATGCAGTCTCCTACTTGGTTCCCTCAGCCAAGTTTCTGGAGAGTGGTATACTCTTTTAGACAGTCTTGCTCCCATCCACAGTTATGGACTTTTTCTATCCAAAGCAGTACCGGTGGAACCCAAGGCATGACATTTAAGTAATCCTTTTCTATAACTTGGAAGAAACCTTAGAGCACACAAGGATGACAGATGTTTACTAGATAGTCTCTAACTCAGTGCATGTGTTACCACCATGAAACAGCAGATCCTCCTCTCACAGTTTCCAACTCCTCCCTCCAGTTATTCTTGCTCTTCCTGTCTATCATCTCTCACTGATTCAGACTCGACCCTTCGTTCTACTTTTCCTTTTACGTCTTCTGTGAATTTTCACAAGATTCTTCCTGTGAACCTTCTACAATTTCATACAAGTCTACTTGTGCAAAACTATCAACAGACCTTAGATTACTGTCTACATAATCGGTTTCAACAGTTGCAACAATTTTCCTGAAACTGAGAGAAAGCATCACCAAACTACTGTTCCACAACCTGAACATGAATCACCACTGCAACATTGATTGAAATTCCAACCAAGGAAAGTTGATCACCCTATCACCTACAGCATTAAAGCTGCAAGGCCTAAAAATCAATATTTGGATTAAAACTGCTCTTAGCACCTGGATCACTGCTGTAATGCAGTGCTCCTTCATCCTCACCACCTCATGAGGCAAGCCCTGTGGTAGTGAGAACCACCATAACTCCTCATTTTGCTAATGTAATTGACTTTACATCAGCCTGGCAATACATCTGAACTCCTTTCTCCGAGTGGCTGCAGTAAAATTGGTAGGTGGAAATAAAGTCTGGTGACTCCTGAAACCACCATACTGAATTGACTTCTAGAGCCTCTGGCTGGCCAACAAAAGCACCGAGGGGAAGGCCACAGAATACCTCAACAAAACCATATTGCACCTCATAGAACACAGCTCTAATTCAGCAAAACTCCTTACTACATCCTCTGAACATTTTGCAGTTTCAAATGAAGCTTGTGCTTTTCTTAAGGTAAGTAACAAAAGCAGAAACCTTGGTTCTGACACCTTAAGGTGATTTGATTTACAAAACTGTGCTGTAGAAAGTATATTTAATAAGGACTGCTCAACATTCCAAACAACCCTGAAGGCATAGTTTTCTCTATGCTGAATGGCATGAAGGGGTCAATTTACCTCATTATATTTCTTTATTTCGTGTAATGACATGAGATTAAGGCCAGTTTTAGCATCTTTTTCTGGTATGAGTTTATAATTCTTTGTATTTTTGTAGTGGCGACTTCCAAACACTTATGGAGGAGTGATAATTTTTATAGCACCTCGAGTTGAAATTCTTGGACTACATGAAATGAATACTAGGTCTGTAATTTTTGTCCGTTTGCTATAGCTGATTAGTTTTACAGTATTTATTCTGCTTTCAGGTAGAAAAAGAGAGACCTGGCCTTATAGGTACGAAGAGTACCCTCTGGTTGAGGTGGGTCTAAATCAGAGAGGAACAAGTTCAGGTGAGTTTAAAGACTTTAGTATCCACATGGAAGTATTTTTAAATAAGTAGTATTTAGCAATCATTGGGCTAAAGGGAAAAATAGATGCTTACATACATGGATTGTTTTCACAATTATTTTATGCATCTAGGATAGCATGCAAGGATATTTCTATGATTTATAAAGGGGCCATCAAATGTACAGAAAAACTGTTCTCTTTGCCTAGTCCAGCATCTCTAAAAATCACCAACAGGCATTTTAGAAGGCTTGTGTGTTTGATGATGTCACATGTGGTTTTGAAATCTATTGTGAAATTATTCGTTTGCTTCATTGCCTCATTTTTCTCTCCTGCTCGCACATATACATCTCATTTTGTTTACCCTGAGCAAGAACACATTAACTGAATGATCCTGTGTTTTTATAGATGTACAGTACATTATGGCTTGGTAGAGAGCCCTATGAAAATGCACAGTTGTTATTGCTATTATGGACAATGAAAGTACTTTCATGGCACATTTACCAGCATAAGGCGTCTAGGCATGAGAGTCTGGTTTAATGTGGATTCTGTGACCAATTGGTTATAATTTGAGCCACAGAGTACTGTGCACCTTGATCACGGTGAAAAGATGGACTAAAATACACGTCACAGTACCATCCCAACATGGCAGATATGAAAGTGAGAATTTGCTTCAAGTGGCCAAGTTTGCAATATATGTAAGCACCATGATAGCTTATGGTTGCATAAAGGGGCTCACGAAATGTGTTTGTTTCTCTGTGTCTTATATTTTTAAGGTCAAGCCTAGTGGCAGCGCGCATGCGCTGCTTGCTCTGCAAGACTGCTGTAGTAGAGTATGGTAGAGAAGCCAGCGCCCACTTTCCACCCATATTTTTCATTGGCTTGTGTCATTGTCTTTCGTAAATACTGCCTTCGGGTTTGTTCCTCCTTAGTACGGCCTTGTCTTCATTTGTAACCTCCCTTGGTTACTGGCCCCTTTACTTTGGTTGTTACACGGGACCTGTTATTTAGTCTGTCTGTGAGTTTCTCTTACTGCAGGCTGGACATGCGCTGCTTCAGCTGAAACCGTTTGTGTTTTTTAAGCATACGGCCGCCCCGCAACACTGGCACCCGCTTTCAATCCCTTTAACCCGGCATTATCTTGCGTCTATTTCAACCCCGCCAAGAAAATGGATTTAGAAATGATTCGCAAATTAAGTCATGTGAATTCCAGGTAGCACATAATCTTTTGCTAATGGGCTGAAGCGGATAGCACCACATCTGTGTTAAATGTCATCTGCACTAAAGATTCCTGACAGGGTTGTTTTCAAAAGCCTGTTTTATTAACACCACCACCACCACCAATACCACCACCACAACCAATACCATCACCATCAATACCACCACCACCAATACCACCACTACCAATACCATCACCACCAATACCACCACCACCAATACAACCACCAACTCTACCACCACCACCAATCCAATACCACCACCAATCCACCACCACCACCAATCCACCACCACGACCACCACCACCAATACCAATACCACCGCCACCACCATCAATACTACCAAAACAACCACCACCAATATCACCACCACCGATACCACCACTACCACCACCAATACCGCCACCTCAGGGCCTCTCGCTCACTATTAATAGCAGGGGCACCACCAATACCACCACAAATACCACCACTACCACCACCACCACCACCAATATCAATACCAATACCACCACTAATGCCACCACCACCACCAATACCACCACTACCAATACCACCACCACCAATACCACCACCAATACCACCACCGCCACCAATACCACCAATACCACTAATACCACCACCAATACCACCACCACCAATACCACTGCCACCACCCCAATACTAATACCACCACCAATACCACCACCACCATTACCACCACCATCACCACCAGCACCAATACCACCAGCACCAATACCACTGCCACCACCCCAATACTAATACCACCACCAATACCACCACCACCATTACCACCACCATCACCACCAGCACCAATACCACCACCACCAAATACCACCAATATCAATATTACCACCACCAATACCAGTACCACCACCACCAATACCACCAATACCACCAACAATATCACCAGCACCAATACCACCACCACCACTACCACCACCACCAATACCACCACTACCACCAATACCACCACCACCACCAATTCCACCATCAGTACCAATACTATCACCACCACCACCACCACCAATACTACCACCACCAATATTACTACCACTACCAATACCACCAATACCATCACCAATACCACCATCAATAGCACCACCACGACCAATACCACTAATACCACCAATATAACTAATACCCCCACTACCAATACCGCCACCGCCAATACTAATACCAGCACCACCAATACCACCACCACTACTACCACCAATACCACCACCACCACTACCCCAATACCAATAACACCACCAATACCATTACCACAACCACCAATACCACCACCAGTACCACCACCAATACCACCAGTACCACCACCAACAATACCACCACTACCATCACCACCAATACCACCACCATTACTAACAGTACTACCACCACCAATACCAATACCGCCACCAATACCAACACCAATATCACCACCGTCAATACCACCACCACCGCCACCACCAGTACCACCACCTCAGCGCCTCTCGCTCACTAGTAATAGCAGGCACACTGTACGAGGCCAGAGCTGCAGCCAATACCACCACCAATACCTCCACCAATACCACCACCACCAATACCAGTAGCACCACCAATACCACCTCCAATACCAATACTGCCACCGATACCAATACCAGCGTCACCAATACCAGTACCACCACCAATACCACAACCAACAGTACCACCACCACCAATACCAATACTGCCACCAATACCACCAATACCACCAATACCAACACCACCAATACCACCACCACCACCAATACCAGCACCACGAATACCACCAATACCATCACCACCACCAATAACACCACCACCAATACCACCACCTCAGCGCCTTATGCTCACTAGTAATAGCAGAGGCACTGTACAAGGCCGTAGCTGCAGCCGAGACCATCCCTCCCTCCCTCCCTCCTCCCTCTCTTCATGCCTGCCATAAACACAGCCCACCCTGCACCAGGAGGTGAAGTCAGGGCCCTGCTACAGCTGGAGTGTTTTTATCAGGACAAAGATAGCAATGACATTACGCAATGCCACACCACACACTCAAATCACGGAGAGGGCAGGAAATAGCCCCCCACCCGCTTTTCCTTCTGAGCCGTGACAGTGTAATCACAGAGCGAATGGTGTTGGAGTGTTTTGTTAGTGTCTATAGCTCAGATCATATGTAACTCTCACTTCACACTTTGTGTCTGTGAAATTTACAACACTTATGCAACTTCTTCACTGCACTATCTATCACTACTTTGAAGACGTCGCAGGCCGGTCCCTTCCTCTGATATTTACAATCTAACAAGCGGTCAAGAAGGCCCTTTAGTGCAATGCAATAGGTCTCAATGCATGTGCAAGAGTTTAAGCTATTAGTATTGTAAATTACAATGCCTTTTATTTATGTTTTAAAACACAATGCGAGACCTATTGCATTGCAAATGCTTGTTTAAACTCAGTTTAGTGAAACTCTGTACAGTAGTGAATATACAGTACAACAAAATGAAATGGTGAAAGTAATTGACAAATCAAGGATTATAAAAAAGAGAAGGCAGGGTAGACCGAATATAAAACAAAATGTTTTGAGTCGGGCTTTAAGAACGTGAAAAGATTAGCTTCAACAAATAGCAGTAGAAAGGCAGTTCGAAATTTGTGAAACAGTGCGAGTCAAGTAGCCAAATATGAGGAGGTGAACTGTAAAAGTCCCCGGGTATCACAGGGGTCCGAGAGAGTAGCTTGAGACTTTTACGGCTGGTCTTGACTTGTTTTTTTTAGCATTAAATCTGACTGAGTTATGCAAGTAGTAGATTCCACAAGTCAAGAAAGAGCAATATAAACATTCAGTAGATGTGTACTTACAAAAGAGTTAACTTCGTATTTTCATAGAATTGACCAGGTTTTCTTTCAAACGGAATACCAGTAGTAGGTTTTATTCAAAAGTTGACTCCCAAGGAAGTTCTGCTGCTAGTTGCTCTTATGAATTGCCGTATGGTCATTACTGCCCTAGGTGAAGACCCAAAATTTGTTCTGACTAAAGTGAGTACGTTTAAAAGGGTACTTGGTTCTTCAGTTCTGAAAGGAGCTCAATGCTGCTCAGATATCCCTGGCCTCCCTTGGATACTATAGAAAGTGAACAGTGTTTTAGTTAAGACCCTACAGAATTAAGTGGCCTGGGGGACTGGTCATAGATTACATCTGCTTTTATCTCAAACTGCAGTGCTTCTATCTGTCTGTTGTAAAGGGACCACCATATTTTTTTATGCTTTATCATTAGTTCATTAGTCAAATTACTCACCTAGAACCTGATTGGTTAAAGCCTCATCCGAACAGAGCTGGGTGTTGTGTAGTTTATATTAGCAGCGTTTGAAATCATGTATTTCCAGGAATCTGTGCATGAAAAGAGGATTGTTCAAAGATTTTCATAATTCTGTTGATTGTTTTATTTAATTCAAATTCACCATTGATGATGTTGTTGGAAACCTACTTTGGAAAATATACCTGATAAGGGACATTCTCCTTGGTTTACTTAGTCACACATGATAATAGTTCTTATATATCTGGTAGAATTTCTCAAACCAAAGCCTGAGACACATATACTTATTGGCAGCCCTGCTGATTGATTTACTATCAGCAAACCATGGGAAAGAGCTAGCTAGAGAAAGACTTCTCTTGCACAAGCTTGCTCATCCCATTTGCCTGTGGTTCTGCATGAAGATGATAGTGTGTTACCAGAAAATACCAGTGTGAAGCTGCAGAGAGCAATAAAGGCCCTTGAAATGTATAACTAGGTGAGCAGATTGGTAGTTACTAGCTTTAAGAGCAATTTAAATATTTTTGATTGACAAATCAAGAAAGCAAGTTTATGGCATCTCTAAAACTAAAGGTATCATTTGTAAGTTATAGAGATCAATTTTTGACTTATACCCCAATGGGACTCCATGGCAAACTTGAAAGCCATTGGCTTCTCCAATCCTCCTTCAGTCCCCTTTGTAGTTATATAAAAATGTTTGCCCTCATTAGATTACGGCTTGATAGTTCACCCAAGAAGGTTTTGTGTTGGATGAACTAGATGCAATGCTAGTTTTTATAGATCAATTTTTGGTTTACCTTTTTCAAGTAAAGGTCTGTTTAGAATATTGTCTCCACCTACAACCTTTGTGATTGCAACATAATTTTTAAAGACATGATGTACTCAACGATCCTTGTAACCAGAATATCTAAATGCACAAAGCTGAGAAGAGTCTGCTTTCTGCCAAACTAGTGCTCAGTGACGCTTGTCCCGATTTGGATGACCTAGAACTGCATAGCAATTGGAATAATCTGGGTTCAAGAAATCACCTGTGCACAGTGGAACATACAAGGGCCTTGAGTTTGACCTATTAGGTCTTATACAAACAAAGCAACTTGAGCATAGAAGCTCATATGTGTAGCTTTGTGGCTCAAAAATGTATCTCTGTGATTCTCTTTGGCATGTAAAAGACATATGTTACCTGTATATGTTTTAACTTAATTCCCCTAGTAGTAGGTAGATTTGTGTGGCACGTATCTCTACAGATTATTAATGCTGGTATAGTTGGCTTTAATATATGATATGAAATCTGAAGATATTTTAAGCTTCTGTTTCCAAATGCCAATAGTTCCTATATTAGTTTTTTAGTACTTAAGAACCGAATCATCTAGTCAATGTTTTAGCTTTCCTATATCAATATAAGAATCATAACTCTTAAAAAGATGATGTATTTGAGTATGAATTGCTTTTATCTGCATTTTTTTGAGATGGTATTCAGTAACCTACAGTAAATTCTACTTTGACATTTGAAATGATTAACAGACCTTTAACCCCTTCAGCGCTGCGGGAATTCCCCCGCGGTGCTGAAGGGTTCGAGCGCGGGCGGGCCCATGACGGAACGGTTCCGTCATGAGCACAGCGCAACCGATGCTCATGACGGAACCGTTCCGTCATGGGCATGGAAGGGGTTAAAATTTCTACTCAGATGTCCTGGTGTGATGACCAAAAACATTTTTGTATTGAATATTTTATTTTTGATCAATGTCACTGGATAAACAAAATATTGCATGGTCTTGAAATTGTCGCCACAGTTCTAGCTGACATTTTCTGAAATTTCAGAAGCTTTGTACTTCTTTGATGTCCAACATATTGCCAGTGATGTAGTGCAGCCTGTCATGATAATTACTCTAGTCAGAATTGTTTGGTCCTTCTTATCCACCAACCTCAATGATATCTGAATTAGTTGAAAGTAATAACTATACTGTTTAGTGGTGTTGCTTATGTGTTGCTATGTTCAGCTGGATGAGTCCAAATTATTCCACATGGTCTTAGCCCTTTAAAATTCACAAATCAGGCAGTCCTCAATTAAACACATGTAAAGTTGTTTCCTTTCCATATATTGGTAAACATGATACAGATCACATAGCAGCTGCCATCTGGCCTCCAAAGAGGCCAGATGGCACCCGCACCCTCGCCAAGGGATTGTGGTACAGTAATCCAATACAGGAACAAAACTTGGGACCAAATCCAAGTCTTGGACAAGGCAGTGAACACACATACTGTCGAAAGCCATTCTTGCATCTATTGTGAGCAGAACAGCATCCTCTGCCTGAGGAGGCGCCGCCATATACAGTACCCTATAAAGGCACCTCAAATTCAGTCTGGTACCCTTGTGAGGTATAACTCCAGATTGGTCAGATTGGATGACCACAGTTATTACCTTTACAAGTCTATTGGCCACGGGCCTTCGCCACGACCTTAGCCTCTAAAATCAGAAGAGATATAGGCCTACAGGAATTATAGGCAGTGGGTGGTTTATTTTTCTTAGTGAGGACCATGATAGTGGCCAGGCTCTGATCCACTGGTAGGGTGCCTTCTTGTCCACCTGATTGGAGCATGCCAAGCATATGTGACACAACTTTATCGGCTATACATTTGTGTAGCTCTACAGGTTGACCATTAGGACCTGCAGCCTTACCAACAAAGCAGTTAGCAAAGTGGCAGTCCCTTCTTGCTAATGAGTCCTCCTGGCAATGTGAAGATGTAGAGCCAGAAGTGTTTGGTTACAAGTCCCACGCAGTGTCTGATTAGATGGGGTCAGAGACCCAGTACTTATACCCAAAAGTGCCTTTCATGTGGGGTTACTTCAAAAGAACTCTATGAAGTGTGCAGGTACCCTTCCAGCCCAGGCCGGTCTGCCAGCCTTCCTATAGGGGGGAAATCCACCATTTGTGTGGAGACAGGACATTACCACTTCAAGTGAAGTGTTACCTCCTGTCGTCCCTCCTGCCCAGGATTATGCAAATGAATGCAGATACATTTGAGTTTCCTTTGCTGTGGCTGTCTAGAGGGAATGCACACATATAGCTGTCATCCAGCCCAGTCCAGAAGTGTGTTGGAGACAGGCTACCAGACACACAAAACAGTAAGTGCAGAGAAATGCCCAGTTTCTGAAAGTGGCATTTCTAACATGGTAAAGTTAAATCCAACCTCACTCACTGTTAAGTAGGATTCATCAATAACGTTCCAAACTCATGAAACATCAAAAAGCTATTCCTCCCTGATCAGGAATTACAGTTTAAAAGATTATTAAGGAATTCCCAATGCTACCCTATGAGTGGGTAAGCCTCACAGTAGTGAAAAACAAAATATGCTGTTTGTCACTACCAGGACATGCAAAACATAAAGGTACATGTCCTACCTTTTACTTACATAGCACCCTGCCCTTAGAGTTACCTAGGGCCTAACTTAGGGGTGACATCAATGTCATAAGGGACTTACTAGTAAATTAAGAATGTCAATTAAGTATATACCAATTACAAACCTGTTTAGGGAAGAAGCAAATGCAATTTAGCACTGGTTAGCAGTGGTTAAGTGCTTAGAGTTCTAATGCCAACAAAAAGATACAGCAAAAACGTGGCTGCCCAAAGCAAAAAGCTTTGGGGAGGACCACCATAAGGCTGACAGGTCTAACACCCACACTAAGTGAACAAGAGTAATGACTAAAGTAGTGAAATTAGCATAAGCAGTGGCTAAAAAATGTAATGCACTGAAGTGAATAGTTAGCCAGCTACAGACTAAAGGGCATTGGACTAAGGAATTTACCCAATGGGTGAGAACTGAATGTGGAGTGAGGCAGAAGGTAATATACACTGGGAGCGGACGGGGGAGTTATGGAATAAAACTGTAACAAGGTGACAAACATACAGCCCAAGGGGGAGCTCAGCAAAATGACGTTGAGAAGACCGAGTGAACGCTGATAGGGGATACAGGTGTGCATTATACAAATGTGATGGTACTTGTGATAATGTGTCACACAAAATCAGTGAACCCATATCCAGTAGGTAAATATTGGTGTGAGTCCCTCCGTGCATGGGAGGATGGTAGGGGGAAATTGAGGAAATGTTACGAAAACGAAGCAAACACAATTTTGGTGGAAGGATCACTTGAGTTTGTAAGAAACCCTCATGGTCACCAATGTATAGGCTAAAGTGGTGTTTAATCCATGATTGGTTGGGATTTTGTTTCATTTTCTTGAGCCATCACCCATTTTAATTAAGACCACATATTTCAGTTTAACATTTGGATAGTTCTTATTAGGGTATCAATAATGCCCCAGGTAGTCAGTTTATGCCACAGCAGAACTCTTATCACTGTATTTAAAGCTGTGCTGTAGTCTAAGTAATAGACGTCTTCCCGTTGTTTTATTACTTTTGGAGCCAAGATATTGACTGTAAGGATATTGTCTAATGTCTTGGTCCTGCCTAGCAAATAGGCAAGATGTCTTTCTCCCAAATCTTCAGTTCTATAAGAAGAATTTTAGCATGTAGTTTCCCCTTCGAATCAAGTAGGGCTATCGTATTGTGATTTTTAGGATCAGCCCGTCTATTTTGGAAATTGGTTGGCGCATTGATTTCCTTCATGATTCATGATTCAGGAATAAAATGAGAATCCTGGAAGATTGTATACAGTGTAGTCAAAAGTGAGGTCCAAAATTCAGGATTTAATTTATAGACAATGAGTATCCCATTTGGTCCTGGGACTCTTGTTTTAATTGCTTCCCAGTCTTTGGTGATATCATCGTGGAAATAAATTGTTTAAAGATAACCCAGTCATCTGCACAAATATCACTATAATGCATGAGATCCTGTAATCCCTGTTTTGAAACCCATCTCTAATTTCCTTTTTACAGGCAACTTGTGACAAACCTAGCCTCCTGTCGTAAAGAAATGACTTAGCCACTCAACTGTAATAACTTATTGCAGTTGAGTTCTGACAGCACAATCCCTGCTGTCAGCAGCAAGCTTGAAAAACATGTCACAAAGCATGGGTGCAGCCACAATTTAAACAAGGAAAGAGGGAACTGCCTTCTCTTTTTTCTGATATGATTTTATAAAATTCAATACGTTCAGTGGAAAGGAGATATTTATGGCAACATGTATATTTTTTTCACACTATAGAACAAAATAGGAACAAAAGAATTTTCCTATGTTTCAACATAGCTTTTTTTTTAAATGCCTTAAATGGAACTGATTCTTATATTTTTGACAACAACTACTAACTATTTTTATAGTTTATCCCAGATAGAATCCTGTTCCGGTTTTGTGGAATGACAATGAGTTAACAGATTTTTTATGTTATGTCTGCCTATGTGTATCTATCTGTGTCTATGCCACACTACATAAATGCATGGATGTTGAACTTCATTGGCATTTGTGTCTCTGGAGATGCCATTTCTGAAATCATCTGTCATGCCACATACGGCAGGAGCGGAGTGAAGGGGTTACAATTACATAGTTATTCATAACTGGTAAGTGTCAGTGGTGTTTACGTTTAGGATTGTAATACTAATGTACCTGCAACTAAAGTTTTTTCAGGGTAGTTTAAAACTTAATGAGATGCAAAATGATGTTAGTCACAGAAACGAGTAAACAACTGAATCAGATTGAGGACCTATTGCAATAGAACGGATTTCATGGCATTTTTTAATGCGCAGATTGGAGTGCTGAACATTCCACTAAGAAGTAACTAAGACAACCAGACAGCAGTCACCTTGCATTTTTAGAGGGGTTTGGGAATTATTAGCCCTCTTGTCAGCCAAAATACCCATTGTGCATGGTTTGCAGATGGATCCTATCCTTTAGTATTCGTAGGGGTCATTCATGTAGGTAATGGGATACCAAATTCTATATCTTAAAGTATAATCTTTGGTTCAGTGGGAGCTGATGCAAAGATCACTTCAAAGCTGAGATAGAGTTCCATTTTGTCCATCCCAAGATTAGGTGGAGTGTGGCATTTTGTGATGGTTATAATCGTTCTATTGGGAAGTAGGAAGGCAAGTATGTGGCCATTCCAATAGTCTTGTTTAAAAATTATTGAACACACGCCACAATCCTGGGCACATCTTTGGTCTCATAAGGTTAAGTGTGAGACTACAACAACATTTTTTGTAAACCCCTATTTCTTAGAGTTCATTTGGAGATTTAAAGTCATCCCAGGAGTCTTGAGGACCTCTGTTTTTTTTTTTTACTGTAACGCCGAAAGATGTTGGAAGACCAAAAAGTGTACGAGGGACTGGACAGGCATTATACTTCGCCAGCTGGTTACATGGTTCTAAAAGCATAATCTGTCTTGGTGTCTTTGAGGTATAGACCTTCAGCAGGCATGTCTTGTGTCTTCACCTTGCTTCATGGCCCATGGTTACTGAACGCGTTGCATATATATTTTGTTAAAAGTATGTGTTTAGCAGGTTCTAAGGGTTTGGGGTCTTGGCACACAGGCCTCTAACATGAAGACAAAAATGCAGAGGAATACGAAAATAGAAAATGTTCATTTTTAACTAGTATAGGTGACTCGGAGAAGAACTAACAGACTGTTTTATATTGTTTTCTGTATGATTTTTAAAACCTAAGAAATGTGATTTAAAAAAATAGAAGTTTCAAAAGTAGGAGTGGAAAAGTATTTTGTTGTAAAAAAAATAATTAGGCCACTTCTTGTCAGGGTCCTAAATGTCCAACAATATTTTGGAAATTTTAATTTGTCTGTTGCTTTTTGTTATAATTATTTTGTTGCCAGTGATTCACATATTTTTACAAATGGCAATCACTTCTGTAATTTCCTGTGTTTGTTTCCAACCATCAATCTTAAATATTAGGGTTGAACTACTTGTCCAGCTTTTTTCTGGACTTTTTTTCAGTTCTTGCTGGTATTCTTTATCCTGCCTTTTGTTGTACTTTTGTGCCAGTATTATGATTTGGTCTTGGAATTGCCCTGCTTGCTAGTATCCCTCTTAAAACCAGTGGCTGAAAAGTTTTATATTGCCATCTGTGTGCTGAATTCCTGTCATCTTTCAGGAAGGAAAGCACATCTCACACCCAGGCTTCGATTAATTGACTCGATCCACAACTATGAATTCACATTCTCATTTAAGAACTCCATTTCCAATTGTTTCTAGTTGAATCCTGCAATTCCACAGCCTGGAGTAATTGGAGTAAGAGGAAGATTAACCGTCTACAACCCAGAGTCCTCCCCTATTACTTGATGACTTTATGCTTGTCTTTTTAAACATGTACAGAGCTCCACTGCCTTTTGGCAGGGTTAGTGGTATTAAAATACCATATACATACATACATGATGATGCTGTCCAACATTCCTCAGGCAGATGAAGGATTTGCAAAATGGACAAGTCAAATGTTTGACTGAAAGTGTGGGATCCGGATATACCAAATATCTATGGGCGTTCCTAGGGAGGTCTTCAGAATCAATTCGCCCAGGCGCATAGTGATTTGGAATGAAATGCCGGTTTGGAAGTAAAGTTTCTGATGAAACAACCTTTGCTGAGTTCGTCTTCAATTTTGGACAATAACATGGAAACATATAATCACGGCAGTCCTGCTGTGGAAGACTGCACCACCAAGAAAAATGTATTTAGGGCTGAGGGGCTTTGAATCACCCTGAGCCTGGGAGCAGCACAAGGGATATTTAATGCAAACTGAAATTATATTCTGAGGCCCACAGGAGGGCAAGGAAAATGTTTTAAATAAAGTTGCAACAAGAACACAGATTCCACTGGAGGGAAATAATGGTGCACAACACATACCACAACTCCAAGCATGCATGAGCACTGGAACTCACTTGGGAGGCCCACCTGAGGGCAATTACCTACTAGCATGCAGAGGGGAGAAGAGGGTATGTTACTGCTTCTGATGACTGTTAGCACGGCCTCTGATAAAAGAAGCAGGAGCTCTGAAACGCGTCAGGCTATGGAAAATGTTTTGAATTAAATGCCGGTTTGTAAGTAAAGTTTCTGATGAAACATCCTTTGCTGAGTGTGTCTTCAATTTTGGACAACAACTTGGAAATATATATATGTGTGTGTATGTATATATATATATATTCACTGAAAAAAACATGGGTTTCAGGGACGTTATAGTTATGAAATGAAATGAAATGAAATGAAATGAAAAAGGAATTTGCTAAAGCGCACTGCTGCCAAGCGGCTTCCTGGCGCTGACACCTCGTCCAGACTCACAAGAGCAGTCCCAGAGAGCTAGTTAGGGAAAGCTTGGGAAAACAGAAAAGTTTTAAGAGCCTTACGAAAGTGGGTGTAAATAGGAATAGAACGAAGTAAAAGAGGAAGACTGTTCCAAAACCGGGGGGCCAAGACTGAGAAACGAGTGCCACCAATGCGGGATTTACGGAATCGAGGGACATGGAGAAGAGAAAGTGAGGAGGAGCGGAGAGTGCGATTAGGAACGTGGGGAGCAATGAGAGAGTTGATGAAATAAGGAGCGGAACGGGCATGAGCCTGAAAAGCAAAACAAGCAAGTTTGAAATAGGATCTGAAATGCACGGGGAGCCAGTGGAGACATTTAAGAGCAGGCGTGATGTGGGAAGTTTTGGGGAGACGAAGGATAAGGCGAGCCGCCTGGTTTTGGATGGGTTTCGTAGGCAGGAATGCCAACGTACAGGCCATTCCCATAATCCAGGCGGGACGTGATGAGGGCAGTGATAATAGTTTTGAGGGCATCAACAGAAAAAAACCTTGATATCTTACGAATTAAACAATGGGAGAGAAAGCAAGAAGACACCACAGAACTTATATGGGCGTGCATAGAAAGATCCTGGCTAACCTTAATACCCAAGGTCCGAACAGAGGCAACCGGTGAAGGAGGAGGACCAAAGGAAAGGGGCCAGTGGGAAGGGGACCAAGGATTGGAGGGACCACCCGTGAGTACAAGCTCCGTTTTATCAGGGTTGAGCTTCAAATGATTGAAGCTCATCCATTGGGAGATAAAGATCAGAGTAGAAGAGAATTTGGGAAGAGAATCAAGAGGGGAAGAAAGATCGAAAACAAGCTGGAGGTCGTCTGCGTAATTGTACACAGAGACCCCCAGCGCCAAAAGTGAGGAGATGAGGGGACGGATATAAAGATTAAAGAGTAGAGGGGAAAGAGAAGAACCTTGGGGAACCCCACAGGTGACCGGACGCGGGGGAGCGGAAAAGCCGGAGAGCTGTACCGCTTGTGACCTGCCTTGAAGGAAGGACGCCACCCAAGATAGAGCGAGGCCCTGGATGCCCGCCGCGCTGACACGATCGAGGAGGATGGCATGGTCGACCGTGTCAAACGCAGCGGACAGATCAAGAAGAACCAGGGCTTGAGGGAGGTTTTTGTCCGCCATCCCCTTGAGTTCATCAAGGACTGCAAGAACCACTCCCTCAGTGGAGTGGCCTGGGCGAAAGCCAGCCTGATGAGAGGCCAAAAGGGAATTCTCCTCAATATAGGCGGACAAGCAGGATGTTACATAGCTTTCCAAAATCTTCCCAAGGTAGGGTAGCTAGCATTTGAAAAAACCTTAGAAATTCACTGAAAAAACCATAGGTTTCAGGGACGTTATAGTTAGGAATTAGCATTTAAAAAAAACCTTAAAAATTCACTGAAAAAACATAGGTTTCAGGGACGTTATAATTAGTTGGACATTTGACTTTATAAAACCAGAGAAATTCACCTGTTATAGTTAGTTGAGCTAACTATAACTCGCGCCCCCGCAATGCACTGCTGATGACGTCACATATTACATCACTCTCCAGACCTCCAAATACAATGTTTTTCACTGTATCCGGTAGAAAGTGAGGACATACACCCACTATAGGTTACCCCGTACTGCAGGGACTCATTTGGATATTGAAGAAATACAACTTGTGTAGTGTCATCGATTTACACACGCTGACTAGAAATGTTGATTGGGACGAAATTTGTGGACTTTTGGGCTCGTATGTTGGATGCTAAATACTTACAATTTGGAATGACCATTTGGAATTGATTTCGATATTGAACACTAATGAAAACATAATTAGTGAGAAAATCCGTGGACAATCAGGCTCAATTTTGGGACTTATCTTTTTTGATTTTGAATATTTATTTGGAAGGCAGACTGCTCTGGAATCTGACAATAATTTGGAGAGAGACTGTGGGATACTACTTTGAAGCCCTGAGGAAGACGCCGGGTTTACAACCCATATGCGACGAAAAGCGTTGGTGTAAGGGAGTGTAAGAATTTGATTAAAAGATTGGACAAGCCCAAGAATACGAAAACTCTTTTTGTTCATTTATATGACTGTATTATCATTTGTATTTAATTTGCGTGTGCTTCAGAAACTGTTAAAACTATTTACCCAATCTTGGATTGGGATTTTGGGAGGGTCTGGGTGAATACCCCCCATTCTTGAATGCATAGCAGGATACTGATACTTTATATATTATAGTGTAATCTTATATGAGTGCCTAAAGACTCTATTCTTCACCCAACTTTTGTAAATCTGTTCATGTAGAAGAGTTTTAAACACTGGTTCGCCTTTTACAGGGGTTAGTTGTAGCAGACCTCCAAATACAATTAAATGTTTTCCACCAAAGAGAACGTCGTAATCTGTTTTTAATACCTGTTGCATTCTTAAGTGTACAAAAGCAAGCATTAAGTTTGAGACCATGCTCACCTCATCAATAATAAAAAGTTTCATTTTCTTCAGCACTCTTGACACTTCATAAGAAGCTTCTCCAGACAACTTCTGATATTCTAATTTATTATCATGCTCCACTGGTGACATCAATAATCTATGCAAAGTAACTCCTTTAACATTGTGTGCAGCTAATCCAGTTGGAGCTGTTACCACACAACATAAATGTGAACCAGTAGTTTTTTGAAGATAACTGGTCAAAACTTTAATTAAAAAACTTTACCTGACCCAGCTTGACCACTGATGTACATCATAAGAGGTTTAAAAGATGAACACAGACATTCTTTTTTTCATGCAACAAACCATGTTTTATCCTTTCTCTCACTTGCACATATATTTCTTTCTGTTCAACATTTACTTGTTCTTCTAACTTTTCCAATGTTATATTCTCCTCGTGTGCTTGTTGCATTGGAATTTCGACTTCATGCATAGAAATCGCTGCTTCATTTTCCATCATTGGTTGTCCAAGAGGATCTTGACTACATGGACCACTACTTTGACTATCTTGAGAACTTTAATGAGCTATTTCAGCTGTAATAGTCTTTTCCTGTACAACTTCATCATTCAACATTGTTATATATGAAGGGAAAAATGGACATCGAATGCTATCTTTAAAAGCATTAAAAGAATCTTCGTAGCAGTCAAACTCTCCAAGTAATTCACTTTCACTACGCCATGGTTTAAACAGCTGCAGAAGTGCTAAATAGTAAAGTTCTCGCTTATCTGGAGTTTCACAACTAAGTTTCTTGTGGTTTATAAGATTACCCTTTGCATGTTTTACTAAATAACAATGACATCCAACTACTGCACATTTTCCTTCTTTTAAATTCTCTTTGGCATTTCTTTTGAAGCTGTAATGTTGAAGTACTTCATACAGACATAGCTTATCCAGATGTTGACTCCTTTTTGGATAGTATGTGTCCAACATATTAGTTTTAAGAATGTATGTACTATCTGGCTCATTTGCTGCTAATTGTTCAATTTCTTCCAATGATTTCAACACTCTATTTCGTTTGCAGGCAAGACCTAAACTTACCCAAATGATTCTTCGTGACTTTGAATATAAACTTAAAGAACGGTCTGAACATTCATACGGTCCAATTTCTCGGTGGGTCAGCATTTTCAAACTAAAGCTGTATGATTTTTTGCTAAGACTATTCTCTTGTGCAATTTCTTCCCACATTTGTTTCATCTCTGTTTTTTCAGATTTTGTTGTGTACGATGTAACATAACGTGCTACAGCAATTGAGTTATCCGCAACATACTGGATGTACATGTTCGCATTCCACTTTTTTAAAATGACTGGATTGTAGTCATTGATATACTTTGACAGTTCTGTTCTTTTTAAGTTGTAGGTATTCTTTGGAGATTTCCGAGTTATTGTGTGCCTCACAGAAGAAAAAAAAAAATTTACTCTTCCTTTACAAATGACTGAATGGGGAAAACCAAACCGACATTTGGTGTATGATTTTCCTTTAGACTTGTATTTTCTTCTGCAGTACTTTCCTCAACGGTGACTTTGGAAACATAAAACTTGCTGTCTCAAGCTTCTATCTCCTCCTTCTCTTTGAATCTCACATGTCACATACTGTTCGATGAAAGACAATACTGTTTCATCAGAATCCGTTCCAAATTTAGGTGCATCCTTGACCCATAGTAGCATATGTATATGAGGTGCACCTCTTGCTTGGTACTCCTTTCTCTAAAAGAAATCGGTAACTTTTTCCAAGAGGTGGATTCTTTTTATTACAGATTAAAGACATCATACCTTGAAACTTATGATTAAAATATCTTCACACATTTACAGGTTCCAATGAACACAGTTCACCAGGAGTCTTTATTTCAAAAATGTTTATATTAGAGTTCACTTCTCTTAAAAACTCAAACAAATCTTTCCATGCATACTCTGCACAGCTAAGTGTGACAAACCATGTTGGTGTACCTAAGTTCCGTAACATACACTTGAGTTGTCAATAACGACGATACCAATACTCATTTGTTCCACGTTGACATGCCATCAAATTGATTAACTGTGCTTCTAAATTTTCATCTGTTTCTTGAACTTTCTCCACAAATTCTTTCGCAGAAAGAAGTGATTCATGAACTCCAGTTTTAAGTATATGATTCACTACATACGAGAGAGAAGACAGATCACTTTCAAACAAAAGCTGAAATATGTATGGAATGCACTGTTGAAATCTAGGATCTTCAGAATATAATCTTGTTGACCAATATTCTGAAGCTGGAATCCGTACAGGTCGGTCATCATATCGTCCACCTTCTCCAGTAGGAAACAACTGTGGAAAACAACGAACTTCCAAGCTTTTCTCCCATACACTCATTGGAGTTCCCTCTGCTTTTTTCATTTGAAATAACTCAATGCTACTTCCTATCACTTCTTTTGAATGCAAAGGACATATTGTATAAGGTTCATAAATCTCTTCAGTCCTTGACTTGTCCACTTTCTCCATTTGACCACTTGAAATTTTAAAATCATCTTCTAAACGTATTACCTGTTCATCCACATTTACATTTTTGTAATAAATATTGTTCTCTATAAGATATAAGGTAGCCTTTTCAACTTTATTAACATACACAAATTCTTGCCATATTTTCTGAATCCTTGTGGGTACACCATTTACTAAAATAACTACTGCCTCATCTTCCTCTTTCTCTCCAGCAATAGTTTCAATGTTTTTCTTAAAATCCAAAGGTAAGTACACCACTCTTCCTTTCAACCCTCTTTGCAATTCTGTTGGTGGCAGTTTACCTATTTTAGGCTCCATCCGAATTATAGTTTGAAAAGGATGAACAGATTGAATTAGAACCGACTCATATGTATTCAATTTGGCCAGCTCCTGGGGAATAGCTACTAACTCCAACTTATTATGCACTGCTCTAGCAGGCATTTTGTTCTCTTCTAATTTGTTAGAATAATATTTACATATACGTTGATCACTATCTAACTCAAATCGACCTTCAACAAACAAGTAAGTTGCAAATTCTTCCCACTTACCATTGTTCTCCTTTTCACTTTTCAAATACAAATCAACATTCAAACTTTGACTTTTATAATGAGTACGTCGACAACAAACACAAACATAGTTTGGTATTTCAGAGCACACTATATTAAACTTTCCAATTTCTTCTTCAAACTGATCAGTGCTAATCACTTTCTCATCTCCTCCAACATCTGTAATTGTCAAACTTTCACTTTCTATGAACTGCTCTTCTGAACCAAAATATCGCATTTCAATATCATCACACTTTTTTTGAACATCTGATAAAGAACCATATAAAAGACTTTCATTCACTTCACTTAAACCTAGTGCAGGACTTTTTACATAGTACAGTTTCTTTACAAAGTTCCGCATTTCTGAATGGTGTACTGCTAACATTCTCAAATGATGAAAAACACTTTTACAAACTTTTCTTGAAAGACAAGCCAGAGAATGCCCATACTTCTCAGTATATTTTCTTACATTACATGGATCTAGTCCTTGTAACAACTTAATCTTCTGTTTTATACTTTTCTGAGTATATTCTCGTAGCAAATTTCACATTTTATCAATGGATTCCTTTTGAATACTACAAATGCTACTACAACTCCACTTATACACAGGAGCTCGTGGACGTTTCCCTTGCACTTCTTCAGCTATTAACTCTTCTACACTTTTGCCAACCATTTCCTCCTTTGGAAGAGGAACACCATCCTGAACTTCGTAGCAACGACCTCCAGTATCAACTGCAAATGATAAACTATTTTCCTGGAAGTAACTTTCCTCATTAAAAAAAGGCTCAGTACTAGAAGTATGTCTCCAATGTCCACTAAAGATTTTACAAAAGTTGGTTCTGTTCACAAGTCTTTTTTTTCTACGTTGGTCTTTCAATACTTTCACTATTTTATCCAATACTTTCAATCTCTTTAAAATCAAAATGAACAACTTATGTTTCAAATTGAAAGCAGTATCCACTATACTTTCAATACGCTGCTTCTCTTTGAATTGGAACATTCTTCTTTTATACTTGCAGCATGTTTTCAATAAATTCTGAATCACTCTAGATCGAAAAAGTCTCTGACGAATTTCTTGAAATTGTTTTTGTCTCCGAGTACCAGATACTATTTCTTTATCATCTTTCCTTTTCCTCGTATTTGAAATTGAACTCTGCTTCACTTTACTTGAAAAATTCTTCTTTTTACTTTGTGTGATGTTTTTCTCATTAAATGTTCGTAATATTTTTTTTTAAATTGTCTTTTGCTTTTACTCGAACAAACAGTTTCTCTACTACTCACATTTTTTTCTACTTCAAGATCTTTCCTTTTCGTCAATTTCTCTGTCGCTCCACACATAAATACATGTAAAGAACAAATCAGAAAACTTAATTCCTTCAACAACATTCCAAAACTTACCTCCATTGGTTAATTTTGAATTTTCCTTCTGAAAAGCTACTTATTATTCCACGCCACATACAGGTCACAAGTTCAACCTATTTTATCACCACACTTTCTGGAACCTTCTACGACACTTGCAGGTTAAAAGTTCATCATTGTTTTTTTTAACCTAACGATATACTTTTGCAACATTTTATCGAACATTCAACGGCACGTGCACGTTAAAAGATCCCAATAGGGGTCAGTAGTTCATCAGCTCTATTCCCAACTCCAGCAGCACCTCACCTTACGCCCCCAGTGGCATCAGACCCGTAGGAGTCTGTGCTTTCCACTTTCCAAATACCAAATTCATTTCATACACACAAATTTACCTTCGCACTCCCTATATAACACCCCCTAAGCACCATACACAAGTTGCAATGTTCGAAACAAAAGTTCTTCCAAGTAGCTATAACTACATGCTGACACTACTTGCACAGATGTGGCACATTGGCCAGAGCACATGACTTCACAGCATATGGCACAGAGTTTGGGCTCACGCTTTCATCCCTGAGTCCGGCAGCAGCTCAGCTTAGCAGCATGAGACTCTACACACCACCTCACATATTTTCCGTACCCCAGAACTTTCAGACCAGTACGGGTCAGTAGTTCATCCTAGTAGTTATAAACACATGCTGACACTACTTCCACGACTGCACTGCAGCAGCCAGGGCACATGACTTCACAGCATAAGACACACAGTGTGGGCTCATACTTTAATCCTCGAGTCGCGCACAAGCTCACCTTAGAAACATCACACACTAGCCAATACCTCACTTAATTTTCATAGCCTAGAACTTTCACACCGGTAGGTATGATTAGTTCACTTCGCACCCCCTTTATAGCACACCCTAAACACCCCACAGAGGTTACAGTGCTCCTACCCTCCTCTTTCCCACATTTTTTGCCCTTTTTCCCCCTTACTCGCTTCAATGGAATCACAAAATGGCGGTCAACACTTCCTAACTACAAACGCTCGCAGCGCTCGCAGCCAATCAGCAGCAAGCTTGTGCTCGTAATGCCTCAGCCAATCAGATGGCAGAATTCCCAAATATCAATATCTGTAAATTTCGATATTTCTCAAAAACTACTGAACGGATTTACACCAAATAAACAGAAGCGTGCTTTCTAGACCAAGACCCGTTCGACCTGTAGCCTTCTCTAAAGTTTCCTATGGAAATTAACATTGAAAAAACACGTTTTGGGACCTCCCTTTTTTCTCGCCCCCCCTTGACAAATCAACACCAAACTTTCAACATAGGAGCTGATTTCAACAAAGAATTAGTTTTGAAAATTTCACGAAGATTCATCAATCGGCGCCAAAGTTATTGTGAATAGAATGTTGCCATTTTCTTATAGTAACTAGGTCCTAACTATAACTACCTACTGGCGACCGCCAGTAGGTAATATATATACATATATATTCACTGAAAAATCCATAGGTTTCAGGGACGTTATAGTTAGTTGGACATTTGACGCATATAAAACCAGAGAAATTCACCCGTTATAGTTAATTGAGCTAACTATAACTTGCGCGCCCGCAATGCACTGGTGATGACGTCACATATTACATCACTTATGACATGGTCAGTGACATCACTGATATCACTGATGACATCAAATGACATCACTGATGACATCATCCACCTGATAATCTGATGCACATACTGATGGCCTAATTTAAACTTTGATACACACACTCTAAAATACAGACTACACTCGTTACACTCCATTCGAGTCTTCAGACCGGTAGGGGTGAGTAGCTTGCTTCCCACTCCCGCTATAGTCTAAACCCATACTAACACCACTTGCACAGCTATGCTACAGCGGCCAGTATGCTACAGCGCCCAGAGCACATCAGTTTACAGTAATCAGCTCACGGTTTCATCCCCGAGTGTACTGGCACCTCACCTAAGCACCATCTCACTCTGGTCAAAACAGCACTTTCACTCCGCTAGGGGTGAATACTTCACTTCACACTCCCTGTATAGCACACCCTAACCAACCCACAGAGCTCACACCACTATACTCTAAACCCATACTAACACCACTTGCACAGCTATGTTACAGTGGCCAGGATCCTACAGCGCACAGAGCACATGAGTTTACAGCAATCAGCTCACGGTTTCATCCCCGAGTGTACCGGCATCTCACCTCAGCACCATCTCACTCTGGGCACAACAGTACTTTCACACAGGGGTGAATACATCGCTTCACACTCCCTGTGTAGCACACCCTAACCACCCCACAGACCTCACAGCGCTCCTACCCTCCTCTTTCCTACTCTTTTCGCCCTTTTTTCCCCTTACTCACTTCAACGGAATCACAAAATGGCTGCCCGCACTTCCTAGTTGCAACCGCTCGCATCGCTCGCAGCCAATAAGCAGCAAGCTCTTGCACATTTCACTTTCACATTGTATCCGGTTACAAACAAGCCACATCCCCAGTCCATATGCCTCCCACCTCCCCCAAATCTTGTCATGTTTTCATGGACACCCATGGGCATTGTAAATAGAATTTTCAAGTTGAGCGCACCAGTCCACTCCTGTCCTCCATTTAGCCAGGATCGGGCGCTGGGTGAATTCTACCGCAGAGCAATGCCCCTTTTAGCCACCAATGTGGTGACACCTAAGAACAAGCGGACAGCCCGAGAGCCTCCCATCTCATCAAACATTCCCAGCAGAGGCACGCTAGGGGTCAGGTCAAGATCCTGCTCCAGGACCTCAGGTAGATTGCCGACGTCCACTGACAATACACAGAAATAGCCGGCCAAACATAAACAACATGGTCAAAATCAGCTGGAGCCTCCTAGCAGCAGAAGCATGCCAGATGGGGAAGTTTGCCAGCCCGGCGCATGCGTATCGGTGTAAGGTATGTAGCATTCAAATAATTCAATTGAATCAATTGAAGACCAGTAGAAACAGCAAGTGTGGGCAGGGCCAACTGGGCCTCCCTCCAATCCACCTTGTCAAGTTCACTAACCCTCCAAACGGAGTTCGAGATTGTCAAGATCATTTGGAGCATTTGCAATGAGTGAGTGGTAAACCTGTACAACCCTTCAACAACTTGGCCTCCAAAAGACTAAACTCCAGTATCTCTCTCTGGAGGTGTGTTGGTCAGGACGTTTGTCATATTTTAGCATTTTTTGAAAACATGGGATTTCACTTCAGTCTCCCTCATGCGGGAACATAGTCTTGCTGAGGCTTGACCCTCACCCAGCTTTGTTCCTCTGGGTCTAGTGAGCATGGGCTTACCAGATGTATTGGTTTTCTGCAGTTTACAAAAGCCTACAGGCAATGAACTGGGTGCAGTGAATTTTAGAAATTTGGAAAGCAGCTGTAAGCGAAATGCAGGTCTGGGGCTGTCATTTAGGTGGAGCTATCACCATTAAACCGTATGGAAACCTACCACAACCATACATTTTTAACAGCAACACATCCTAAGATGTATTTTACTGGGTTCAAGGCCTTCCTCTTGCTCCCTGGCGGAACATACCCCTGCCAAAGTTTGACCCACAACTTTTGTTTTGTTTTGTATTAGGCATGTATAGATTTTCTGTGGGTTCAGGCTATCTACAGACAATAATTTGGATGTAGTAATTCTTTTTTTTAAATTGTAAATTAAAAATACCGAAAAGGGTAATACCAGTGTTGGCCTCCTTTATCTGGATCTGGCTCCTTGATGATAGCATCTGGGTGGTTGCGGAGTTTCTGGATTGCCCTCCTATATCCTGGTTGTTAAGTATTGCTTTTTCATATTTTACTCTTCAAATAGAGGTTCCAGTTCATTAATGATGGCATTACAGAATAAATCAATTGTGTTAATGGATGAGAAAGTAAGTGTAAAAATAGATTTTGGTTTGAATTTACCTTCCAAGTGGTTTCAATGCCTAAGTCTCTTCGAGACCTTTCGGTTCTGATTGCGCCTTATTTGCCAAAGTCGAAAAATATGTATTTCTTCTAATTCCCCATATGTGGAGGAAGTATGGTCAGGTAATTTTGGTTATGCCATTGTTACTCCTGGTTTGTCCTTGAAGAATGAATATTATTTATGTTTTATGATACATTTGTACAAATCAGTTTTGGTGTGCACCAGCTTCCTGTACGTTGTATGGCGGACAAAAGTAAAGGGCAGTCACACACTGATAATGTTAGTTTCAGTTGTATTTAGAGGTGTAGAAGCCAGATTGCTGATTATTTGGTTGCTAGTGGGGCTGTGACCTTCCCCAGTTCCTTCATGCATTCCCTTGTTTGCATCCCTACTAAAAGGTTTTATGTTGTTTCATGCATTTGCTTGTCCTGCTTGAGATCTTGTATCTTGTTAGTTGGTGTCTTCTTGCGTAATGGACAATCAGTGTCTTCTGACCTCTTCAAAAAATGTGCTCCAGATTCTTGAAGTTGTAACTTCTACGGCTACGTTTCGAGGTGAGTCCATCTCAGATAGTAAAAGATTGAGGAGGAGGAATTGGGAGACCTATCTGCAGATGCCTTTGGAAAGGTTGTCGTATTCCTTAGCAAACCTGTAGATGCATCACAACTAGTACTAAATGTTCTTTTTTATTTTCGTTTTGTGATCTCTTCCTCGAACTTGTCTTATTAATAGAACAATTTCATTTTATCCTGCATAGTCTAGTGAGAAGCATGTAACATGAAAATTAAATTTGGAAACGTAACAATATCTTCTTTAACTAACCAAGCCCATAAATCAGGATTACAATACACTTTAGTCTGATCAGAAATCTACGCCAGGAAAGCAGTTTCATTTATTTAAGCAATTCTGCTCAAACTAATGGCAATTCTTATGCATATTTATGGTACTCAACTATATACAGACAGTTAATAAATCTGTCTTTTAAAATTAAATCGATCAGTTCATTTAAACTGTGCAATTAAATTTTTTGCATCAGGCATATTATCATATGCGATGCAGGTAATATCTTGATAGCAAAGCATTCAAGTGTAAAACGTCAGGACACCAAATGTGCAGACTGGCTAAGAAATACAAACATATGTTACATGTTATACAATCATGCAAAGTAAGGCATTATATTATGCAGCTCAGTAAAGGTTTAATTACCTTTAAAATTACGATTCTAATTCTGGTAATATAAAAGATGTTTCTTGAAGGCAGCATACAGGAGCTCTGCGTATAAAATCAAACAAATCAGAAGACAGCACACCTTTTCAACTGTCTTCTAATCAATGTTTTGAGGGTAGTTAATTTGGGAATGTGTTAGAGCTTATCCCTGCCTGTGCATGCTCTAGACAGTGCTGGAAAGTAGGTAGAACCCAGTTCCAGAAGCTATTTCTTTGTCCTTGTGTAATTTTCCTAAACCAGGACACAATTTAGCAGAGTTCACACTTTGTCTGCTCTCAGATCCTTTGGAGCAGCGACCTGCAGGTTAACTTCCAGCTGGGCCCAAAGCAAAGACCTAATTTAATGGACAATCAGCACTTCTTTTGTTGAAGTATCATCCGGGCTGGGAGCCATCTTGAGCCAATAGCAATGGAAGTAAACATAATGCACACCTTGGGATCACTTCACAAGTACTTAAGAGAAACTATTGGAGGCAGGTTTGCAATTTAGTTCAAGCACCCCATGTAAGAAGTGTGCATACACTATGAGAATGTTTATTTACACAAATAATGATTTAAATCGTGCCTACATTTTTCTAAAATTTAAATCTTTTATAGTGCTACTCATCCCAATGCAGGGTGTTAGAGTGTTTTACATCATACACAGACAGGTGTCTTTATCAACGTACAGGAAATGTTACACTAGACACTGATGGTTATAAGGTGTAGGAATCAAATATCATCCTTGTAGACATATGTTAAGAGTGAATGGTCAGAGAAGCACAAAGTCTGGATATAAAACGAATGCAGTAATTCAGGTTTTTTGCACTAACAGGACTTTATTACTTCCAAAACAACCCTTCTGTGCATTCTTAGAATAACTACAGTTTGAGAAAAAAAAGCATGACTTACAGTTTGCATGCAGCTCCTTGATACCCATAAATAGATCACTGTGCTATTTTAGAAGGCTTACAACCTATGAACTGGAAGTAACAAAATGATCTCATGTGCGATCTGCATTGTACATAGTTTGCTTTGCTTCAGGCACATAACCTTCCATGCTGCTTTTGAGTCAAAACTGTGACTGGATAACACCCAAAACTCTCACAGAACTGCATTAACCACAAGAGTTGTCTTACTGCTATTAGAATTCCCTCATAATGGCTGGATACACAAAGGTCTCTGCAGCAGGCTTCTTTACCCTGTAAGGTATTTTAAAATGCAGCCTCTTTGTGACCAATTTGATAATCTTGAACAGATTTATTATCACAATATATGAATGTAGGCAATTTCGTTGCAGCAGGTTCTTTTTAAATACGTGCACAAGATGACTGTCAAACTCTTCTTTTCAAGCTCCAGCCCTCGTGATTCCACCCCCTTTCCTTTGCTACAACTTGACCTACAATTTCTTATTCAAATGTTGTTTTTTTTAGTTCTTCCAAGCTACATTTGTGTAACTGTGTAGTGGTAGCCATGCTTTTGTCTCCCTTCACTTGTTAGTTCAGCTTCCTCCTTCTCTCTTGGAAACAGACAGCTCCTCAATTTCTCTTTTCTGTGGTCAAGAAAAACCTCTGTACAGGGAGACTGATTCCCTCCTCACTCAGCAAGATTTCTTTCTCCCTGATTTCACATTACTGGATGTTAATGAGCCTACTTGTTTCTACGTTCTCAATCGTTTTCTCAATCTTGCTACCAAAATAGATAAGCATTGGCAAAGTCTATAGGTCTTGGCCCTATCAGACGGATTTAGATATGACAAAGCTTTTTTTAAATTTGCTGTTCACATGCAAATATGTGCTTCCTGATGCATGGGCTGCAATCTTCATTCAGTGGGTTTGTATTAAAGGAAACCTGGATTGGGCCTGGACAAAAAATAGGCCCAGGAACTAAAATAAAAGTGCCCCCCATTAGCATACCAGATAGTTAAAAAAGTGGTCCACGTTTGCTGATCAGGCAAGTTTTAAACTTGCAAGGACAAACTGTATAAGTGTTTTTACAAGGTAAGTGTTGTAAAAGGAAGAAGCCTGGTCCATGTAGATTACGTAGGTAGATTTATTATGACAGATGTTATAATCAAGAGCCCCACCAGGATCAGCCTTCCTGCTGCTCAGCCCATCCTCCAACCGACTCTCTCTCTCACCACCATTCCACAGCATCCTCACACACCAAAATTCCACCACCACAGTCACACTGGCTGAGCAGCAGGTATAACACATCTCCTTTCTTTACACAGAATAACATTTGAACTCTTGAATGCATGTTTAAAATGTAACAGTGAAAACTAATGTGAATGCATGAAATTAAAAGATGGAAAATATTTCACGCACGACATGTCGTAACACACTAATTGCAAATGTGCATACAAAGACAGATGGAAAACATTTAATGCAATTATCACAACTTGTCATAACATAATACTTGCAAAATAATAAGAAGAAGAATAATACACTCACCCTCCAGAATACACTCACCCTCATCTTCTCATTTCCAACCAAATAAAACACACACTCTACCACACCACAAAACCTCAAACAAACCCTGATACCACTAAACATGCTAGCTGGCCATGCTAACATAAAAGTAGTACTAGTAGGCTAACATAAAAGTAGTAGTAGTAGGCTTCGACCACGGGGCACGGTAGGTAACCATCCAAACAACAGCAAAAATAAACTTGGTATAAGTGTGGATCACCACTCCACACCAACCATATGTCATCTACACTGCCCTTCACCCAAACCCGTAGTAAGGGTGGTAAGTGTGGAACACTACTCCACACTAACCATATGGAATCTACATTACCCTTCACCCAAACTAGTAGAAAGGGTGGAATCAATTTCTAATAACACAACACCTTCAACCCCAAATCATCACAAACAAACATCAAAAGTGGGTGATATTACAAAGTTGGCAACAACACAATCACAATAATGGGTGGTATTACTGCACCATCCCACAGACTCGACAGTGGGTGGTATTGCTGCACCATCCCACAAATACACAATGGGTGGTATTACCACACCATCTCACAGACTCCACGGTGGGTGGTATTACTGCGCCATCCCACAAACACACAGTGGGTGGTAGATAGATAGATAGATACTGAACTTTATTCGATATGTAACAACAATATCAAAAAAGTACATACATGTAAAATCGTTAATACAACAAGAATAGCACATAGTTAATAACATGATTAAAATCACGGGAATTAAAAAAATAAAATAGATACAGTCAGGCAACAAAGTGAGAGGCTGGTTAAAATTGCATTGATAATCTCAGCCTCAACGTCAATTTCAAGTATGATGACATGGCTGCCAGGGCTAGGGGGGTATCTAAGGTTTTCAATTTAAGGTATGCCAATTTATATGAACGTATACCCCAGGATTTCAGCAATGGTTTTAAAAAAGTTGATAAAATCTGCAAAAAAGAATACAATGGATATTGGATTGGGGCGAAAGGCCATCACAAGGGCATTTTTGAAGATCAGTGAGCCAACAGTTTGGGTTAGGGAAAGTTAGGAGTCTAAAAAACGTGTTGGTACGAAAACGGGTCAGAAGCATACGGGTGAATGGAGATGGTTCTAATAATAGATATTGCTGAATGCCAGTGACGGTGATCGAATTTTGATATTCAACAATAGTAGACTTCTGTATATCCAGGAGCCAGCGTTTATGATACAAATGATTTAAAACGAGTCGCTTTAGCTCAGCTCTGGATATATGAGTTAGGGTAGATGGTTCCTCAAAGAATTCCGGATGCGTTGGACAGCCTTTTAACATAATTTAACCATTTGATGTTTCTGACCTCTGTCAGTTTTAGGCAATCCATAATGATTTCCCTATTGAAAGGGGTTTCCTCATTAATCCAGACTTTGTGCCATAGGATTAGGGGAGAGGAGTGAATGGTATCTACAATATGAGTAAGACCCAGTTCACTGTGCACCATATGAGTAGAGGTGCCAAGCGGGACAGCCAAGAGGTAGCGTAGAAAAGCGTTCCCAAGGCAATGAATTTGTTCGGCCGGTTCGATCCCCCAGATCCCAGAGCCATAAGGGGCGGTTGAGACACACTTCGCGCGATAGATCTGGAGTAAAGGATGTATTGGGCGACCGCCTAGTTTTTTTGAAAAATTTGTAAGTGCGCCTATTGCTTTGGACATTGCTAAGCCTCTGGCTTGAGCCGCGGCTCTCCAGGAACCCCTCTTATTGAATGTGATGCCCAGGTAAGCAAAACTGTCGACGTTGGTTAGTTTATTACCATTCAAGAAAATGGTGCATGGCTTTTTTCCAATCCCTTGACCGCAGGACATAGTGTAGGTTTTGGAGGTGTTAACTTTTAAGCCTCTCGTCGACATGAATTCAGTGAATTCAGTGACAGCCCTCTGAAGCCCCATGGGGGTCTGGGACATAATTGCCGCATCGTCGGCGTAAAGCAAGATAGGGATCGGTTTACCATTAATTGTGGGGTAATCATGGAAAATTCTAGAGAGGTGGTGACTGACAGAGTTGATATAAAGCGTAAAAAGTAAAGGAGCTAAGATGCAACCCTGTCTAACACCTCGTCTAATGACAAATCTATCTGAGCATTCTCCATTGATTCCATACCTCACGCGAGCCGAGGCGTCCCTATACAACTCTTTGATGAATAAAATTATAGTTGAATCTAAGCCAATCTCAGTAAGGGAATCCCATAACTGTCCATGGTCAACACAATCGAATGCTGAACTGAGGTCAACAAAAGTTATAAAAAGATTTCTTTTTTTCGCCTGGGTATATTTGGCTATTATAAGGGATAAGTTTAAGCTCTGTTCGATGGTTCCTTTGCCATGTCTGAAACCGTATTGCGTGTCCGAAATAATATCTTGGGTACTAAGCCAGTCGTGTAATCTGTTTAAAATAATTCGCCCGGCTACCTTCATGAGGGAGTCTAGGAGTGAAATGGGGCGATAATTGGCGGGGTTATCCCTCCCGCCTTTTTTAAAAATCGGGACGACAATAGCCTCTGGCCAGGTGGAAATAAAACCAGTGATGTTCATAGAATTCAGTGCGTTAGTGAGCAGAGGGGCCCATAAATCAAGGTGTGACTTGAAAACGTCTATAGGGACACAGTCTGGGCCTGGGGCTTTCCCAGAGGGGCTATCTTTCAAGGCCGTAAGAACCTCAGCGTGGTCAAAAATAATATTTAAAGGGAACGAAGTGGGAAAAGTAGGGTCAGGGGAGGAATTGGAAACAGAATCAGTCTCAAAAGGTAAGTATTCCAGATTGGTGGGATTATATAAGGAACTAAAGTGAGTGACCCAGGTTTCAGGAGTGATGGCTAAATCCAAGGTCGAGGGCTGAGAGGATCCAAAGAAGGGGGCATTGACTGCCCTCCAGAAGGCAGTATTATCTCTCTTTTCGGAGGCCTCCAGCAAGGCTGCCCAAGCCATCAGCTTCAGCTGCTTTTTCCTTGCCTGGCGCTTAGTGCGGTAAATGTGTCTGGCATGCTGGATCTCTTGGCGGTTTCTAGGGTTGGATTTCAGAGCTGCTTTCAACAGACGTAGAGCTTTGGAGCAGTCCCTATCAAACCAGCCGTGGGGGGAGGGAACAGGTTTCTTCGGGGAACGCGCCAGGAGAGATTTAATTTCTATCAGAATTGCGGAAAAGGAACTAGATATTAACTGTGGGTTTTCCGCCGGTGTCAGACAAATTTGAAAATGGTCATAGGTGTTGGTGACCAGCCTTTTAAGAAAAATAGGGGGGACTACTTTGTCCCATTTAAGGGAGAGACCCGTGGTGGTGCCCAACTGCAGGGGAGGAGAGTAACTAGTGTTCTGCCTGGCTGTGCCATTGGTATTCAAGGTTAACTTTAAAGTGACCTCGATAGGATAGTGATCACTGATAGGAATATCAAGGGTCTCCCAATTAGTAACCAGGCCAGAGTACCTTGAAGAAATAAATGTGTAGTCAATCGTGGTGTGACAACCTCTCCCAATGTAAGTAGGTTTGAAGGATTTGGGGGGGGAAAATAAGTCATTAACAAAGGATAAATTAAAATGACATAATAATCCATTTAGCAGATCCCCCAATTTAGTGTGGCAAAAGTGATTGGGGGAATCATCCATTTCGGTCATCCGGCCACAGGCACCACTGAGATTCTGAAGACAAAGCGAACAATTGAAATCACCTACCAAGATGATTAAAGTATCGGAATTAATTTGGGACTCTTTATTTAATAGGTCGCATTTTAAACCGTTAAGCACCGTGGCCAGGTGGGCATTAGGTATATTATTATAGAAATTGACCAGGACGGCGTTATGAATAGAACCGCCGGTCAGACTGATTAACTGATAATAGGGGGACCCTGTGGTAAAGGTTGGTGTTAATCTGGTTTCAACAGAAATATAGGTCGTAAGCCCTCCCTTATATCTGCCATGAGGGCTGGGAGAAGCTGGGGTGTGAAAGGTCTGATAACCTAGGAGGTGAAGCTCAGTAGGGGTCCAGGTTTCCTGGAGGCAGATAATGCTGTATCGGGATACGATTTGAGTCCAGGCAGGGTTGGACAGCTTGTCGAGGAGACCTGCCACGTTCCAAGACAGCAGGCCATCACCCTGGGTGGGCTCAATCGTGCAGGGGATACCGGATGACAAATCTGTTGCGACCGTAGCAGTTTCTGGGGAATGCAGGGAATTAGTCGGAAGAGAAAAGTCGCTATGAGCCAAATAGGAAGGAGGGGGATTAGTGATGGGGGCTGTCGACGGGGACGGTGACTCTAAAAGTGGTAAGTAAGGAACAGTGGCAGAAAATGAATTCCGCCCCGGAGAAATGCCAGAGGGAGAATAAGTCGTGGTGTTGAGATTATCTAATACTAAGGGGGGTGACGGATTGCTCGTGACGGGTCTATTGTCATACATGGGACCAGGGTGGGGAAGTCAATCCTGATCGTTCAGTCCCGAGAGGGGAGCGTATCTGTTAAAGGTGGAAATAGTGCGGTGGGATGTCGCAGGAATAGCCCTTAGTAGAGAAAAAGCAGATATGGGATTTAACAGAAGGGAACGAGGGTAAAAGTAGCTTAGATCGACCGTTAGAATTCCAGAGCCCCTACCTGGGGAATACCAGTCCACTATATAAGGTGCCGCTCTACGGTCACGAAAGTTAATAATAATAACATCTCCCTGTTTGTCCTTAGGTCTGGGGCCCAGCCATTTCAATCTCCTAACATGTAGGATTTCGCCGTTGATTTCAGGGGGGAGCGGTCTGTTCTGTGTCAACCAGTATACTACTTTATTCTTGAGTTCCTGGTGGCTCTCCGTTTTGCCCTGCGCGAGAGCTGGGACACCAATAAGAGAGACTACATAGGGTGCCGCTTCTGGGGGCAAGTCGATATATGAGCTTTTATCTAAATTGTGGACTGGGGACGACGGCCTATTGAGGGTAATGCACTGGGGCGCTACGGAAATCTGATTGTGGTCTTCTCTGGATGCTCCTTTGAGAGTGGATTGAGTCACTGGGATAGGAAGGGGAGCTTGGGGATTCTGTATGTAAGTTGGTGCGTTGGGCTGGGATGTCATTTGGGTGAGGGGGAGAGAATGTGTGGCCAAGGGGTTTTTACTTAAGTGAGAGTTCAATGCAATGTTTGAGTCTAAGAGAGAAGCATGCGTTACTTCTAAGGATGCTAGCTGTGATGCAATATTCTTGACTCTCTCTGTTAAAGGTAAGAGTAAAGATCTTACCAAATGCTCTTTGTCGGAAAGTAGGTTGGAATAGGGAGAAATAGGTGGCTGCGTTGAAGAAGTTGGAGGCCTAATGCGTATAGGCGACCGTATAGGTTGGGGCTTGGTTTTGACCGCGTCCGAGTGGCCATCCTTTCTCCTTTTTTTGATTGATACTGTCCGAGTAGGTTTTGATGTTACCTTCAAGCCGCTAGGCCTATTGTTTGCCTGTTTTTGCTTAGTAGTCTTTGCAATGGAAATGTGCGATGGATCCGCAAGGGAGGTGTCTGCCGAGCGGTAGGGATTGGGAGAGTGGGTTTCAGACTCAAATGAAATAGGCACTATATCTATAGGGTCACATTGTGGCGCCGGGGATCCCGAGTCAGGGGTTAAGTCAGAAAATTAGGCCTTAGGTGGCGGTGAAATGACCTGTTGAATATGGCCCAAAGAAGAGCGCTTCTGAAGAGCAGGATCGAGAGACAATCGGCGTTCCGTGATTGCAATCTCTTTTTCCAGCACGGAAGCTGCCCTGGTGATAAAGTGGTCAAGTGTCCCCCTAACGGAACCCCCGACCAAAGAAGGCCTTGGTTTAGACGTGTGAGTGGCCATATTAATTTGCTTGGGATAATCACAGCACAGATGTGGATGACAACAAATACAGTCATGCAAAGGTGAGGGTAAGACACGTGGATCCAAGGAAGGTCCGTAGTAGACGGCCCTAATTTAACCGGAAAGAGACAAAACACAAGTCAATCACCTGAAACAGGGGACGTTGGCGAAGTTGGGTTGGGAGATGACAGGGGGGTGGCCCAGCCCAGCCTCGATCGGCCTTGGACGGCCGTAGACGGCCCGCCCTTTGCCCGGGCTTAGCCCGGCGTGTCCCGCTGCGCGTCCCGCGAAGCGGGAGGTGCGAGGTCGATTTCAAGGGCTGCCGGTGGAGGGGGAGGGGCTGCAGATGACGACGCTGCTCCTCACTGCCTCGGGTCCCTCTGGTCTCTGAAGTCTGGTGTCCGACGGCAAGTTGCACACCACTCGCTGCGCGTCCCGCGAAGCGGGAGGCGCGAGGTCGATTTCAAGGGCTGCCGGTGGAGGGGGAGGGGCTGCAGATGACGACGCTGCTCCTCACTGCCTCGGGTCCCTCTGGTCTCTGAAGTCTGGTGTCCGAAGGCAAGTTGCACACCACTCGCTGCGCGTCCCGCGAAGCGGGAGGCGCGAGGTCGATTTCAAGGGCTGCCGGTGGAGGGGGAGGGGCTGCAGATGACGACGCTGCTCCTCACTGCCTCGGGTCCCTCTGGTCTCTGAAGTCTGGTGTCCGAAGGCAAGTTGCACACCACTCGCTGCGCGTCCCCAAAAATAAACTTGGTATAAGTGTGGATCACCACTCCACACCAACCATATGTCATCTACACTGCCCTTCACCCAAACCCGTAGTAAGGGTGGTAAGTGTGGAACACTACTCCACACTAACCATATGGAATCTACATTACCCTTCACCCAAACTAGTAGAAAGGGTGGAATCAATTTCTAATAACACAACACCTTCAACCCCAAATCATCACAAACAAACATCAAAAGTGGGTGATATTACAAAGTTGGCAACAACACAATCACAATAATGGGTGGTATTACTGCACCATCCCACAGACTCGACAGTGGGTGGTATTGCTGCACCATCCCACAAATACACAATGGGTGGTATTACCACACCATCTCACTGACTCCACGGTGGGTGGTATTACTGCGCCATCCCACAAACACACAGTGGGTGGTATTACTGCACCATCCCACAACCACATGAGAGTGGTATACAACAACACAATCACAACAGTGGATGGTATTACTGCACCATCCCACATGCCAGTAGACGTGCTCCCAAACAATTATCTCACTGCACACCATCAAAACAAATAACGGTAGATGCACCCATTAAAAATGAACAACCAAAACACCATGGCTGCATATTAACAAGCACTCAAACACAACCTACGCACGCTGAGCACTCTCAAGACCTCTGCGAAACTTGCAAGGAGAAAACCAGAGCAAATCAAGAAAACAGACAACTAAGCATTAAACAATAGATCATAAGACATCATTAAAGTAATCCCCACCACTGCAGGGCAAAGCAAGACATTGAAGAAAAGAAAATATAACAACACTGAGGAAGGACATGTGGCACCCTCCGGTGAGCGATCTCTCACCCGAGTGTGCAGGAACACTGGACAAAAAGTAAATCCCGCAAAACGTCCCACGGTAGCAGGTACCCAAAAATGTCCCAAGGCAGAAGATAGGTTTCACTGTACAAATCTCCCAAGAACTTCATAGCCGTAGAAGAAGAACGTAACTACAGGATGAAATAGTCACATCATAGATACTGCTGAATAAAAATGCTCAGCACTCACCGGCTTTGTTCAAAGGCACCAAAGGTCGACACAAGCTTACCTCACACAGTGCAGAATAATGGCGTGAGTCGAGTTCTTGCAACTTCGGAACAATAGTTTGCGTTGAGTACTCTCGACTTCCCAGTTAGAAGAGGAGAAACCAGACTATGTACCCACCACATCTCCTTGTTTTTCCCATATTGAAAAGAAAATGGCGGCACGTAGACGTGTGGAGTGCCGGATGGCTCCAGTCGCGCACTCGCTGCGCGACTTCAAGATGCAGAGCTCATAAGGATTTCGCCAGCTCCGGATTGCTGAGCTTACGATGAGCACCCCGAAGACGTTCCTCAGAGCTGCCACGCGACCAAGACCATGTTAAGGAAGGCGCGCTTGCCTTGCGGCACATTCAAAGACTGCACAGTAGCAACGGTAAAAGTAAATCTGAAAAACTCTTTAGATAAGCCCAAGATTGCACACCGCTGCAGGGGTGATGCCATATGAGGCACACAGACGGTAAAAGCACCTTAGAGTCCATGCTGTCAGGTAAACTCTATTATGCCAGTCCATCTATTATGCCAGTCCATCCCTGAAGCAAACCCAATCCAAGACGTGTGCAGATGCATATTCATACATCACAACACAAAGGTGCACAGGCATCACAGTGCATGCACATAAAAGCATTGTCATTCATGCATGCATGTGCTTTGCATCGCATGTGGCCATTCAATTATTTGTATTATGCAATTATACCTTTGTGTATGTCCAGGATAGAAGATTCAGTTAAAAGTTAAAAAGATGAAAAAGTGCACACCACTGAAAAATATGAAAGAGAGAAGCCCAACAGGACATTTATGCTGCCGGGAAAAAAATGAGGACAAGGAGCATTGGAATGGGAAGTAAAAAGAAAGCTCAAAGGCAGGAGCAGAGGAAAAAGGGGGCAAAAGAAAGGAAACACATGCACTTCTACAGACTGAATACAATAGGAAAAAAAATTCCTCAACTCATCCATAGAGAACACTGTTAGACAGAAACGGTCTGGGGTGGAACAAACACAGGTTTAGGGAGGAAAGCCATCAAATCAAATGCGGACACGTGATACACAGCAAAGCCATCCAACCACGAGCAATAGGCTTACACAAAGCCTACTCTAAAAATATTCTGTATTGTAAACAATAGGTCTGTCAGCAGACATCAAAAGGTGTATATAGCCCGGACCTGAAATCTGTCAAATTAATTCCATAGACATTGAGAAAACATAGTTTTTATTTTGAAAATGAGAAAAAATTTAATTCTAACCTATTTTACAGAAGTACAGTGGAAATGGTGAGAGGCTACACAACCAATACCTCAGAAAAGACCTTATTGAAAGTGCCAGATAGAAAAAATATACCATTACAGCAGAACTATATTCAGGTTCTGTGATCTCTTGTGTATACTGATTTCTTGCATTCTGGGCTGTTGTATGGACTGTGTGATGTGAGTAAAGACAACATTTCCACTGTCCTAGTTCCATAAAGTTGCTGACAGAGGAGGCATTGTAGACCTGGAGGCCAAGTAAGATACATCTGGCACTAGCTAGGGTTTCTGACTGTAACTTCTAATTAAATAAAGAAATTGAGGAAGTCTAGTTTCATTTCTGCACTACTTGGTAAATTGCTTTACAACAGAAGTCTTCATCATTTATAACTGACTTATTGAAAAAGCCCTAGATGGAATTGAGCATGCAGCACTGGCTAGCAAACTCAGAGGCAGGATAAGATTGGTGCGGTTTGTTGTACCACAACGCACATCAAGAAGACACATCCTGGCTATTTGGAAATACACATTTTTAGTGGCCTATTAGTGGCAGGCAGGATCACCATTATCCTCCTGAGCTGTTTGCCCTTCGGCTGACTTCTAGCTGTTCTTCAGTATCACTGCAACATCTCCCATACTGACGTCCACTTTATAAGTTGGCTTCAATTCCTATTTCCTCCTGTTACCAGCTAAATCAGGAATGCAAGTAAAAAGATGGTAACATTTCAGGGTAGGAAACAGTATGAAAATTAGTAACCAGGTGTGGAAAAATCAACTCCTGTTGTAATTCCCCATTTCACTGGGTTCATTTACATTAAATCTCTGACTGCCTGAGTAAAGGTTATTCCACAGGTAAAAATAACGATGTGGTAATGTAGTATTTTCAGCCATCTTAATGCCATGGTGCCAGAAGAAAGCTCTGGCTATGGACCCCTTGCTGAAGTATTATTGGCATGCTTCTAACCAAGATCACATGCATGTTCTGTTGCATGCTATGCCCTCTTAGTTTTTTAACATCTTATAATACCATTGAAGTAAATGTGGTGCATTCAGATAGAGAAATATATTAAGAGCAACAGCAAAATGTATGAGAAACTATAGTTCACCCTCACAAATATTTTCCAGGTACCTTTGTACATTTCCTCACCTCTCAGAAGTCTTGATTTGCCACATTTGCAACCACTCTTTCTCCCACTTCTAACCAGCGGCACACATACATTTGCAGCTTGATTGGTGGGACCCTTTAAATTTGAAAAGAATCTAAGACATTTATGGTAATTTTGTGTTGACTTGTAAAACATATTGAGCTCTGATTCCTTAGTAATAAATTCTAGACTTTGGGACTCTAAAGAACTTGGCGCTTGGTGTTTCCTGAGCTTTGCACGCGCATTTGTGCAAGAAAAATATAAATAAGACAGCAAAAACGGTTTGACTCAGTTTAGCATGCATTTTTCTGCAGGTGCCACTTTTTAGGTTTGAGCTGTCTCTTCGAGACTTGTTGTATCTATTCTGTGGGCTTACATGTCACCCATAGCTTTTATTTGTTTCTTTGCGTGTCCTTTGAAAAAAGGCTTGCTTTCCTGTGGTTAATCTGTCTTATTTTTCCCTCCTTTTTATCTTTCGCTCCCTCTCATGGAGCCTGGCCCCATTCCTTGTAGCCTTTCAAGTTCTTTGCATTTAGGTTTGTTTGGGGGCATTTCCTTGTTTGTTTCTACCCGTGTTTTAAGAGTGTAGCCATTTTTACCACTGTGATTCATCTGATACAGTGACTTTATACGATGAGGCTACTCCGTTCTTAGTTAATTCTCATTTATGATCCAGGCATGACAATCCACATTTACTTGAGACCATAAAGTCATAACATCAAGATGCTCCCTCCATTCTCGTAAATGTTGTAGGCATTTATGCTTGTTAACATACTAATGTGCAACAAGTCTATTACATGGATATTTATATTGACACACAGTGTATTCAATACGCAGGCTCCATTTTCTTTCTTTCCTTATTTTACTGTACTTGAGCTACGGTATTGCTTTTCATATACATTGGAGTGTTTTTTACCTGTATGACCTGCTTAATTTTTGCAGGAAGAGGTAATGAGTTGCCTTATTTCTAACTTCACTATTGATTTATTTTCTCATAATTTGTTATATGCATTGAGCTTGTGTCCACATTCATTGTAGCAATGTGGAGCACATAACATGTTTTAACCAATTAATTAAACTACAGATAAAATACATTGACGTTGGTAAAGGCAATAGCCCTCGGATGCAATAAAAATAAAAAGAATAAAAATTGAGTCACTTAATAAAGGAAGAATCTATTTTCATTGCATGAACCAGTTACTAACAAACTACCTATTGCGCATGTTACTTAGTAACTACCAATACCCATGACATTCACAATAATAAGCACAAAACACTCCATTACGAACAACCACAATCCGCACCACTCCACTAATAGACCACTCAGTGGCGTAGTGAGGGTAGGGAGCGGTAGGGCCCAGGAGGCACTGTTTTTAAGGGCAGCGGAGGTGAGCAAGTTGCATCTGTTGACCAGCATCCCCCCTGCCCCTGAGAACAAGTCATCCGTCGACCACCACCCCGGCTCTTAACTGCATCGTGGGAAACTTAGGTTCTGCCCAGGGTGGCAGTAGGACTAGCTACACCACTGAGACCACTCCACTCCAGTCAGTCCCAAACCCATATACCACATACGTGTACCAACTATCACACACCACTCCAATCTACACCAATCCTAATAACTCACACAACCCTTGCCTCTAAAATCTGCACAACACTAAAAACGACCAAAATCCAATCACTCTCTCAAATTAAATGCACCCACCTACAATCTACCACACTCCACATGAAATAAATCTACACCCCCCACACAAACAACACGGAATAAGCAACACTGTTAAGCACCACCAATCCAATTAACACAAAACAAGATCACTACAGCATAGTGCTTTTTAAATAACACAGTTAATATGGTTACAACACATTTTATTTACAGACTCATAACATCCAACATGCATCGAATAATCAGCAAAACATTCAAGATTATTTTATTATAAAAAACACATACAATCTACACTTACTATAAACACACACTACTGTAGAATAGAGAGAAAAATAAAATAAATCCTCTCACAGAGGCGAGACCTATTGGCTTTGCCAATGCTTGTTTCACTTGCAGTTATCACCATGTGAAGATGGTGCCCATACAGATATCATTTATTTACTTATTCGGTTTTTATAATGGGCAAAAAATGCCTCATACAAACTTTAGGATCCCAAGTTGTTCTGACAAACACATAATGCAGTCTGGGTTGCCTTTACATGAGCAGAGATGATCAGCAACGATGAACTGATGCCAATAGAAGGTAGTAATATGGATATGGTAGGATATCTGGACACCCCAAGTGCATGGACACAGGGTTCCTACATATCTCTAGTTTCTGTTGCCACTCTCAACCAGGCTCATCCAGTGTTTCTGTGGACTGCAGCACTGAAATGAGGTCAATGGGTGCCACACATTATCTCTGTAATTCAACTGTTGGCCCTGACAGATTCTGCTGTAACTGATTTCTATACTTAGACACGCTAAAGAGATGCTTTCTCGTCCTCTCAGTATAAACAAAAAACAGTGTGCTTTTAAGATTTGTTTGGCAAGAGTATTTCCTAAATACATTTGTGAGTGAGACATATGTGTAAATGGGCGTGCAGCTAGTGAATGTCTGAGGGACTGGCTGACTGATTCATTTATCTACAGGTTTTCAAAAGCCAACTATTTTGTATTGCACTGTGTACAATGAAATATTGGTGCAGGATATGGTCTTTCTATAGAACCCAAACCACACAGGGCAGCTCTGAATGACATGTGCAGTCCTAAAACAAATCTACATTGCCTTCCACAATGTGCAGTGGCCTCTGGTTCAGGGTGTGACTTAAAATTCCCCTACCACCAGAGCCATTGTCCACATCCTTAAGCTGTGAGCAGCAGGCACTTGGCCTTACACTGTATCTAGACTGCCCTGTGCCAATAATACCATACCCATGACCTTTGACTGTTCCAATGGACTGTTGGTGCAGATTGTCCTGAACACGGTACAAACATCCTTCAGCTATACACAGAGATTTTGGGAGCAGGGTGCAGCCTTCAACCATGCCCTATGCCCTGTCTTCATTAGCACAGAACCCACTGCTCATGACCGGTAGGTGCAGCAGGCTTTGGAAACTGAAGATGGCCTTCATCTATGTCCAGCACCCTGACTGTGTGGCAATCAAAATTCATTATGCAGAGCTTTCAGTCAAGTACAATTGGCTCTGCATACAAGGTATGTCCTTTAATCATGCCTTATGCCCATTCCCATTGGCCTCAGAATCCACTGCATATGACTTTAGGCCATGCCACTGGGCCTCTGTGCACATGGCCTCTAGCCACACCAATCAGTCTCCAAGGCCCTAGAAAAAACCTCCCTTTCAATAGTATTTGGTAATTTCTAGTGGACATTGGCTAGAACCCAGACCTTGTAGCCCCCAGAACCCCTTTCTTACAATCTTTGGCCATGTGCAGCAGTTTTGTGTTTACCAAAGCATGCCAGGGCTACAACCACTTGATATAGTTTTCTATTTACATTTATATATAGCATGAGTTACAAATGTAAATGCATTCATATGGTTAAACAGTAAGTGAAAGACTGGACAGTCATAGCTACATAGGAATGCTGAGAATAGTGATGCATGTATCTGTTTTGCAAAGAGCTTAGGGTGAACCTGACCAGATTTCCTTCCTATGGAGGATATTTCATAAAATAGGGCCTTGAATGAAAACTTTGTCACCTCAAGACTTACAATGGTAGGGTGTTTGTATCAGATGATGTTCTCCTTCAGAGCATAAAGACAATACATGTATTGATGGTAAATTTCGAACTTCAATGTATCAGGGGAAATATATTGTAAATATTCAAGTTAGACTCAGCCCTTTAATGTATAATCTTTGCGTGATGGACAGTCAGTGCAAGGCTTGACTAAGTGTAGCGATAGGATCACACATAAAAGGCCAAAGATTAGTGGAGCTGTTGCATTTTGAAGATTTTGATCGTCTGGGGGAACAGTTCCTTTGCATAGTCATAGGTATTGTTGATCAAAGCGTCCATAAAAGCACGGCAGAATTCGCTATGCACAGTTGAGAGAATCCATTTTGGGTCAGGAAATGTAAGAAAGGAGCTACTAACTAGTGTAGCAACTTAGGTATCAACACTTATATCAGATCCCCACCAGAAGTACAGGTGGCATACTATACTCTTGAAGAATGTCTCAGTATTATCTACATGTGGAGAGGTGGGTACATAATGCTAGCTGTGGATCAGTCACTGCTCAGTCCTGAGTCATCTGATACTGTGGAAAAGTCTTGCTGGGCTACACTGATACAATGATAAATAAATATATTGTGTGAGTTGGTCCCTATCATGTAGAAGGATCATCAAATGTCTGAGTAAAATGGTTATAACCAATGGGGAAATGTAGGCATTCTGTGGAAAGCCAATGGCAATCTCCTAATCGCAGACAAAGCTGCTCATTAGGTCTCGCCTAGGCAGCGCATGCGCTGTCTCATCGAGAGATGCTGTATACACTATAGTGGGGGAAGCTCCACCCACTTTCTGCCCATCTTTTTGATTGGCTTTAATCTTAAATACTGCATTGGGATTGTTGTTTGGCTTCTTAGTCCCACCTCCTGATGCTTATGTCGTCACTATTTGCTGCCCTGTGTCTCCCCCACCACAGTTAGCAGATTTTTTGCCCCCCCCAACCCTCCCACTCCTGTTTGTGCCTTCTTCAATATGGAAGCTCCCATTTGTAATGCAATACGTCTTGCGTAAATACAAGTCGTATTGCATTGCAAATGCTTATTTTTAAGTAGTGTGCAAAGTAAAGGAAGGGCACCAGAAGCGCACCAGAAGGCAGGCGTCTCGTGCCTGAGTGTGGGCGGGGCTCCCATTCACCAAGGAGAGCCCCACACACTGGCCAGAGGAAGACGGAGCTTTCCTGATTGCTCCAACATCTTTCCTTGATGACGAGAGCTGCAGGGAATTGGAGAAAGCAAGATGGCGGGAGCGGGACGGTAAGTTTTATTTTATATTTTTAATTTTTCTTTAATTAAACCCCTCCTGCCTCCCCCCGTGATGACCACATTTCCACACACCCCCGCCCCCATCCTCCCCCCCCCCGCCCGTCATGCCGGACACGACTGACGGGGAGATTACGTGATCTGCCCAGAGTCCCAAAATGTGTTTCCGTTTCGAATTCTTTTGGGTAACATCAGTGTTACACAGTCAGTGGTGTAGGAGTACTCGGTCCGACCTGAACCCATTATCGAGCTGCATAAAGACAGTTTTCCTCTAGCCAGTGAGTCAGTAGTACTCTGTCCTGCTTACGCTCCGTTACCAAGCTTGATAAAGTCAGTATTACCCCAGTCAGTAGCTCGGCAGTACTCAGCCTTGCTTGTACCCTGTATAATGCTGCATAAAGTCTACATTACTCTAGTCACTAACTCAGCACCGCCAGCCTGCACCCCCTCCCATACTGAGCTGCATAAAGTCAGTATTACCTCAGTCAGTGACTTACAGCTCTGTCCTGCTTGTACGCGGTATAACGCTGCATAAAGTCCATATTACTGTAGTCACTGACTCAGCACACCCTGATTGCACCCCCTCCCATACAGAGCTGCATAATAACAGTATTACCCCAATCAGTGACTCAGCAGTATTCTGTCCTGCTTCCATCCCAGTATTCTTTTGGGTAACATCAGTGATACACAGTCAGTGGCGTAGGAGTACTCTGTCCGGCCTGAACCCATTATCGAGCTGCATAAAGACAGTTTTCCTCTAGCCAGTGAGTCTGCAGTACTCTGTCGTGCTTACACTCCATTACCGAGCTTGATAAAGTCAATATTACCCCAGTCAGTGGCTCAGCAGTGCTCCGCCCTGCTTGTACCCGGTATAACGCTTCATAAAGTCGATATAACTCTAGTCACTGACTCAGCACCCCCTGCTTGCACCCCCTCTCATACTGAGCTGCATAATGAACGTATCACCCCAGTCAGTGACTTATAGTACTCTGTCCTGCTTGTACCCGGTATAATGCTGCATAAAGTCCATACTACTCTAGTCACCGACTCAGCACCCCCTGCTTGCACCCCCTCCCAAACTGAGCTGCATAATGACAGCATTACCACAGTCAGTGGCTCAGCAGAACTCTGCCCTGCTGGGTTCCTCACTTTTTTCTTAACTTCCCTCACTATATCCACCTCTCTCTTCTCCATCACCCTGTTGCTAGGCCACTCTATTGTCCTTTCCCACTCTCTCTACCTTGTTCTTGCCATCACACTTTCTCAGCTATTTAGTCCTTTGCACCTTCCTTCCAGCTTTCCTCCTATTTCCCTTTTATTTATTCCCCGTCTCTTCCTTTTCCTCATACCCACTGTTTCTCCTCCTTTACTACTTTTCCCTCATCTTCCTTTACTGCATTCTCGTCTGGCCTGCAGCTCCCTTTTCCCACTCTTTTTCACCTCTGTCTTCTTCTCTGTGTATCTCTCTCTCTCTCTCATGCTTTCTCTTTTGCTAGCTTCCTTGCTTTGGGTCTTACCTGCAACAGTGCATACACTCTCGCTACATATCAGATTTCCACTCAGAGCCTCATAAACCTCCAGCAAGGTTACACTGCATTAGTTTTTTTGATTCTCTACATAACCGCTCGGTATGGAGGCCAAGGTAGGTGTCTAATTTCCCCTCCAAATGTTCCCTCCTATACCATCACTTCCGTTAAAGGAATTATTTCATCCTTATTATAACTTTTCAACATGCTGCACAGCAGCCACACTGCTCTACAACATAGCTTAAAAACATTGGCAAAACCAATTGCCCCTATATTTTCTTTTTGCCCCAGCTGTCCCCTTTTCTCGCATTCGCTCCATCTCCATGTCATTTTCCTCCTTTATCTAGCATCCTTTCTGTTTTCATTTTCTTTCCTCTTTCACTCTTTTGGTATGTAAAACCAGGGCCGGACTGGGAACTGAAACCGTCCCTGGCAAACTGCTCAGCTCCCCACCCACCCCCCCCCCACCGGGTGAGGGGGGTGCAGCTGAGCAGTTAGAGTGTGCCGGTTTCGGACAATTCTGTTACTGGGGCTGATATTGCTGACCCCCGGTAACAAAAACGACCCCCAGGGGCCCAAAACTGCCCCCCACCCAAGCAGCCCACCGGGGAAATGCCTGGTGCCCGCTACGGCCCTGGGTAAAACACATTGTCATTTACAATGCCAATACCTCTAACTCTTACAAATGCGAGACCAATTTGCATTGCAAATGCTTGTTTTTACCTTGCACTTATTACTAGAGAACAACAATACCACTCTAGAGCACTGCACTACAGTACCTTTCTAGACTTGAGTAACCAACGGAAGACAAATTAGCATTAGATTATGGCTCCCTGTGTTGAAGATCGTAGATTGGTTGGATTGACAAGCACATTTTCCCATGACTTTAGGAGAGCAGTGTCCTTGCTGCAGTTTGGAAGAATATCTCCCACATCATTAAGAAGGTTGTTTAGAGCAGATTAGCGAGAATTGAGAACTTATGGGTATGTTGAATGAATTCTGGTGTCAGATCCAATTATTCAAGCTGGTGATTGAAGGAGCCATAACAACAAAACTACAGATTCGCTTTGTCAACTTTTTTTTGTATATAGCTATATAAAATCCAATTTCTTTAGTTATTGTTGATTAGATTGATATCCACAGTACTTACATGCAATAGCCTACATAATAGACATAGATGGTGTCCACTAAATCATTATTGATCATTCGGAGATACCCAAAGCCGTGCATAAAATCACATTTGCACACAGACAAGTTTACATTCCACTTCTGTTGAGTGGCTTAAGTGAGGCTTTAAATGCACATTTAAAAATTGTTAGAATCACTACCATTGAGTCAGATATCAAACTTAATTACAATCTGAAGTAAAGACCATATGTTGCGTTCTGTTTGGTTTCCGTAGTGAGAAGTATTTGGCAAGGTACTTCCTTTATTTTAAACATAAAATCTCCTTGGCAACTGATTTTTGGCAGCATATGATGCCTCCTGTTATATGCGTATGCCAGTTTGTTTTACTCGTTTAGTTTGAATGTGTAATTGCCTTCTGGTGATTTAGAACAGTAGTATAAGTCTGTGAGTTGAAGTGTGGTCTGAGGATCAACAAAATTCATAAACTAAAAAAAAGGTTTCTAAACTATGGAAAACGAGACTGAAAGACTCAAACAATCTAATAACACCAGACTGTACATGAAACCTTGCATATTTAAAACAAATCAAAGAGAAAATAGGTATACCTTGAAAGGGTATTTAGGACATGTTCTGAGATCTAGCTGGTGTCGCTGAAGTGCAGGATATTTTATGCATGCTAAATGTCTGTTTTTCAGTTAAGAGTCTGGCCCAGTAGACCTTTAGCAAATCCTTGTAAGATTTGTGAACATGGCAATGCTTACTCGATTTGAAGCATACCTTCTTTACTGAAAGACATAACAACTGTCTGGTTAGACACTGCATGGCCGTAATGCCCATTCCACAAATCATTCATCACATTTAAAACGTTCACTTTAGCATCGACATTCGCTCTTTGCCAATTAGGGTGTGCAGCAAAAATGATTACTACATCTCCTAAAGATCTGTGGTCACTTTTCGAATATTTATTCCGAATGACTTTTGGAGACAAGAAAATCGAACATCTTTTGTCCTTGAATTGCTTATCTACTAGACCCCTAGGGGGATGGTATAGGGAAGACAAGGCAGCATGAGCCACTCATCAATATTGAAGAAGCAAGCGGAGATGGTTGCATAAGGATTTGATCTCACACATGGAGATTCACTCCTCGTGGTGGCTAGTCAAGAGTTTTAATCTACCACTAAAATGTGGAAATAAAAGTATTATCCATGAAGGGCAATCTTGAAGCTATACAAACAAGGCTGAAGGTTGAGAGGGAAAATATGCAGGACGCAGCACACTGGGTGGAGAACAAAGTTTCTGATAGCTGCAGAGAACAAGAATACATTTTTGACACTTATCAATTCTACACGTGAAAATAAAGATTTACAATTTGGATTATTTGTCAAGAATCTTGTTGCTTGAACATAAAATATCTTGAAAGAACAAGATGTGCTTGGTAAAACAGGAACAGTTAGTTTAATTAAACAATGTGGCCAGGAGCACAGTCACATTCATAGGGTCTGAGGACTGTCTCAATTTACAATCGGTCTGACACAGACTTTTATACAGTTCATTGGATGTAATAAAATGTTTCTGTTGATCCTTTTTTGGCAAGGAATGTGTACCTCTGTCTTTGGAGCCATACATTTGGGTATTGGATTAGGAATCCATGTGGGCCTCGACCTTGCTTGGACACAATGCGGCCAGGGGTGTAATGTGTCCAGATGTCTGGCATGGGGAGCACGCGACCAGTGCATGTACTGTATGTGCTGTGTCTTGATTGGCTAAGTGTGCCTAACTTCCTGTGGCATTTGACTTTTTTAGGGGGGGACGTATGCACCCCTCTGCCCATGTTTGCTTTATTGGGGCCAATCTCCCTCGACCATTGTGGTGTCACTGCGCCTATCTATGGGATCGAGCAGGGATTTCCTGTTTGCGCATTTGTATTATGGCTACGTGCTACCCCACCTGTGATCTGTCAATCAGTAACCCCGGGCCTGGGTCTCTGAGCTTGCCTGACCATGTATTTATGAGTTGGGGTTGATGTGGAGTTCTCAACAGGCGTATTCATCATTAAAGATGCAATTTTGTTGTTATACATGAATGTATAATTATTCATGTTCACATCGACTTTCTCAATATTAACTGTCTCAGACCTGCATTTCCCAGGGTTTGCTTCACTCTTAGACGGTGAGGATCTAAAGAGGTCGTATATACTTCTTGAGATCTGCGGTGCTTTGATGGTGGGTATTCTGAAGTAATGGGGGTATAACAAAAACAAGATGCCAAAATACCTCATTGTCACTTGTGCGGAGCATTTCAAAATCAAGTACTGCCACATCAGGATGGGAATCTTCTCATCTCTGGACCTTTTACTGTCTTGGTCCCCGCGTCTAGCGTCAAATGAGTGTCAGCTATGCGGCCAATCATGAGAAAGTTTAGGTCATTTACTCTGCATCTGCCCAGTTTTAACTGAGGATCGCCTGAAACTTCTCCATCAAGTATGGATCAAACAAAGGATCTGCACAATTCAGACAGCTGTAGATTTTTTACTAAACGACCCCCAAGCCATCTGCGGCCTGATTACATTTTTGAGCAAACTCGACAAAATGCTAAGCGCCGCCGCTCCACCGTAAATTTCTGGAACTTAACATTCGATTATCAGATCCCTCTGTATTATAACGTTTTAATGCACGAAGCACTGCCCTACTCATAATAATAGTGTTCCCACTAAAAGTGAAAGCTCTAAATGTGTCCTCAGGGCTTTATACTGGAAACCTAGGAAACACCAGGGTAAAACTGTTTCTTTACGGATTGACCTTACGGGTCAACGCACCAGCACTTAAAACTGTCCTAATAATGGAAGAAATAGTTGCGTTTTTCCAAACGCATGAAATTACCCACAGCACATCTTACTATAGTGACTGAAAACATTTAGGGTAACACATTGACTAAAGTCTATCTCAACTATTTTATGATAATGATGAAGTTGTCATTTCGATGGACTCATAATTATGCCACGGCAGCGTTTACTACTTTTTTATTTATTAATCACTATTCTTGCGAGATGTTTTTGTAACTTGCAGTTTATTATTCAACGGAATATTTTATAACTACCTGGCCACTAGACCTAAGTTGGTCGCTTCCTTTCCAACTTTAACTGTTTTTATAAATATTTTTTGTAACGGTTTTTATCACAAACTTGCAATGCGTTTTATTTGCTGTGCACAAACAAAATAAACTTGAAACTTAACAATGGGGGTAACCACAGTTATAAAGCATCCTGTAAGGGGAAAATGTGGGATATTTGAAGGGGAGGGGGGCACTACTCTTAAATGAAAGGTGCTTAGAGCACCATTGAAAAGCAAATAAGTGTCCTTTCAGGAATCCCAACTTTTACTCATCTTAGACCTCATTCAAAGCTCTCAATCCAGGACACAAGATCTCCAGAATGTTCAGAGTGATCTTGTTAAGGTGGGCAAAGAGGCACCAGTGTGGTAACCCCACGGGGGTAGAACAAGAAGAGTACAAGAAGGAAAAACCATATGTGTGGAGAGAAGCAGACCCTGCTGCTTCTTTGAGTAATATTCCACATTGTTTGTTTTTTATTTACTGTTGTTACTGAGCATCATTCTGTGCCATGGGCCATGTCTGATATCTAGATGAATGTATCCTTTAGGAGAGGGTTGAAGATAGGTTTAGTACCTGTTGATAAAAACCTTGGTACCTGGTGATGAAGTCTGTGTGCTTCTCTCCCTTTTACTTCTCCCTTCAATATTTCTCAGTTGTGTTTTATACTTAAATCACTGTGTATTGTAAGATTGTGAAGGCCTGTGTTTTCTGACTATGAACTATTTTAGCCTAGCATACCATTCACACCCTACATTTGTATAACACACTTCAATCATATGTTTCTCCAAATTAACTGATTAGAACGTCATCCTTAGATAACCCAGATGTGTCTTGTCTCTCCCTTGATGACCAAATTAAGCTGACGAAATGAGGTGCTGGCTGGTATTCAGAGTTTGCCTTTGCTCAATACTGCCATGGGCAAAACACAATTTGGCGCCCCCTCCCACTTGACTTCTTTAATTGACATCGTGTTGGGAAATTGGGAGGGGAATGTGGAAGGTAAGAGGAAAAAGAGAAAGGAGAAATAGACTTTAATAACAATAGTTAACACACTTTGCTTTAAAGCCAGGTTGGGGAGACTGCTGCAGACTACTGCAGGCAGTTCCTGCGTTCCTCTGAATGTTGGCACCCTGGGCATAAGACCAGCTCGCCCATGCTAAAATTAATGCTGCTATTAATGTTGTTAAAACTGTGCATGTGTCCTTATCAAATTGTATGTAACTTCTCCTAGATATTTTCCCCTGTATTGTAAGTTTTAAACAGAGATTGTAACTGGTAAATGTAAAACACATTCTATAGAATTAACTTTGCTATCACTCTTTCCCAGTGCTTAATTTGTAAAATATGAAGTCCAGGTGCTCAAGTGTTTGTCGGTGGACACACCGACTTTTTCCTGGCTCTACCCACTTCCTCCACTGGCTCCACCCACATCCTCAACTGGCACTGCTAAAAGTCAGATGTACTTTACACAGAAATAAACATGCATAAAAATCATTTTTATTGACAGTCCAGTGCAAAAACAACTTGTGTCTGACAGTCTAGCACTAAAACAACGTTTACACAGGAAGACGAGTGTAAAAAAAACATTTGCACGGATAGCCCCGTTACCGTACAAAAACTTGTATATGACAGTCCAGTGCTAAAACAACATTTGCACTGACTGTCCAGTGCAAAATCAACTTGTGCACTGCCAGTACACCACAAAAACGTTCAAACATGAAGACCAGTGTAAAAACATTTGCACTGGCAGTCCATTGCAAAAACAACATTTACACAAAAACACCAGTGTAAGAACATTTATTTTCACTGCCGATCCAGTCCAAAAACAAAGTTTACACAGAAAGAGCAGTGTAAAAACAACATTGTCACTGACAGTCCAGTGCAAAAGCAACATGTGCATTGACGGTACATTGCAGAAACAAACACCTGCAGTGGTCTAAGTGTGGGCAGCAGCTCCTCTTACCAACTTCTATAAAAGCAACAACATTGAGCCAGTATTAATTTTACAATGTTTTAGCAGCAGTTGGCTTGTGCAAATGTGCCCTGAATCAGTGAAAATTGTGTTTTATCTGACCCCAGTGTTCAGTCTTTTCAGGAACAGACTCAGGAACTACATTTAAAGATACATACACATCAATGCCAACCTTCTCTCAAAATAGAATGTGAAAAATGTGCCTTAAATTACTTCTCGGTATCTGGGACCAATTACCGTTTTGAATATTAAAACCTGATGAAGTAATAACAGATGAATACATGTCAATTCGGCAAGTTGAATGAGAACCAGGTGGTTCTCTTCTGCACCCACACGAGTATATCAAATTAAAAGGCCTCCCCGTATTTTGTAAATTGTTTCCTACTGGAAATTAATGGCAGCTTTGCATATACAGTGACGTTTCTGGTAGAAATGCTATTGTTACTGTATCTAAATATATTAGGAGCTTTCGTATTTTTTTTAGGTTTGTTTCACCTTTTCGCAAATGAAGACCCCATCAACTGTATTCTCTTTTAAACAGCTGGTGGGACCCAGCTCTCCATTGCTCATTTTTAAATAATTTGTTGAAGGTTATGTTTTCTGGTTCATTATAAATGAATATGTGCAAAAGTGAGTTTTGAAGTTGTAGGTACTCAGGGCCTGCCCAAGATCCCATTCTCACGGGTTTCTCCTGCACAGTAATGGGGAGCTGCTCGGGGTATCTCGAGGTTACACCACGAGGGCTGCCTTTAACTCATCTAGCGTCGCTGGCCTTAATCTCGCGATGTCTAGAGCCCCCAAACTGCGCGCATCTCAATGTGCACACATTTTATAAATGTCTGAAAGCCGGACCCATGACATGGGATGGATTGACTGATGTGAAAACTTCTAGAACTCTCCTGTATTATAAAAAGTATGTAAAAAATTAAACTCTATATATTTTGCTCAATTTTTGCTGCCACAGAATACATACATTTTTTGGTGGTCGCGTTGCACAAACATTTTACACGCAGAGAAAAATGGGACACTGTGCAATTTCTTTTTTTAGTAGCGTAGTGCAGAACAAGATCAGAATAAAATCTGTATGCGTGATGAGTGAGGTGTGATGCAGACAACATAAATCGTGCACTGTGGACTTGCTGGTGCTTCTGAAAAGGGTACAAGTATGGTGCGTGTGAGGCAGTCCAGGGACCCACTATAAATAACAGCTATTGGTTGACTCTCCTCTAAGGAGAAAATACGGAATAACAGCTTCGAGAAGGAAACTCAGTTATCAAGCATCAGTTGAACTGCTGAGAGTTGTCTCATGGTGCTGAGCTAATCCCGAAATGGCATTTGCAAAGTGGTGACTGTGGGCTCAGACCGCATGCTGTCCTCAAGCCAATTGCATATTCAACAAGAACATGCACAGGAACCCTATTCACCCTAGGACTTAAAATTAGCCAACCATTTTTAGATTCTTTAAAAGAAGACTGCTGCTATTGAATTGTTAACAACCCGTCAACTATGGCAGCGACATAGCCTAGCAAACAACATTGTCAAATGCAAACTAGCTGACACAATATTCCCAAAGGGTAACACAAAGAAGACCAAGTCAAATTAAAAAAGAAATTGTCAAAATGTATATGTTTTTAAGATTTGTAGAAAAACTGTTGGAGGCATATTCCATCTCCAGCTCTTTTTGACCGAGGAGACTACCTGAATTCTAGCAGTTGTCAAAAATCGCCCTCACAAAAGTAAAATGAAACTATATAGGCAAACCTACAAACAAGAAGAAAATTAATGGGAAGTTAATATAACACAAGAAAAAACACATTATTGCCAGCATAAGGCAACATCTAGACAAAGTATCTTCCTCACTGAAGCGAAGCCATAATATCATAAATGGGCTAGAGCATAAGGTAAAAGTGAGCAGTACCCTGGAATATATGAGCGACTTCCTGACATATTCGAGAGACAACTTGACCTAAAGAGCAGAAATCGGTGCTGACGTTACCATGAAATCCAAGTTTGCTGGGCAGGCTGTAGTTTCCTGAGTCCAGGTACAGTTTAAAGGCATAGCTTCTTGAAACTATACAATCTAAAGTATGCTCAGGACTTTGGACAGAAACTACCCTTCCCAGCATTTGGGAGGATGAAATCAAAGCCTGAGCCCGCAATTTGTTGGAGACTAGGCCACACAGCTGTGCTGCTAAAGTCCGGCGTTAAGTAAAGTTAAAGGCCCTGCATGGCCCCTGATCTGCCCTTCTTCCAGCCTTCTCCTCCTGGCCTGGCAGTGCCATTGTACTTGCACATGCACACGGTGCCCGGCGCCGGAGGCATGATTGCTCAGGGTAGGCCTTGGACTCGTCACTCGATGGTTCACGCACTTCACAGTTCATGCTTATTAAGTGAACTGTGAAGTGTACAACCGAGTGACGTGTCCAAGGCCTTCCCTGAGCAATCATGCCTCCGGCGCAGGGCACGGGGCACCTCCTGACCAGTTCAATACCACTGCCCGGCCCAGGAGAAGGCTGGAGGGAGGAGGGCAGAGGCCGGTGCACTGCAGGGCCGCGCAGCCCGCTTTAACTTACTTAACCCCAGACTTCATGTGGTGCCGAGCCGGAGCTACCACCTGACGCCGGTGACCGTTAAGTATGTTAAGCCACCCACAAGTCCACGACCCAAAAAATCCCCAGCGTTGGTAATGTAATGGCTTATAATAATATTTATGGTTGTTACTTACCATGACTGACTGCTCTGGTGGTGGTGTGTGGCTGAGCATTGGCCCGCCTTCCTTTACATTCGATAGGCGGTCTAGGCCAGGCTGCTGCTGCCTGCACTACGACGTCGACTCGTCGGGCCGGGCGGGCTAACCACCTCAACCCAGATCTGCCTCAATGATTCGTGGCAGGGACCGGTGCGTGCGGGTGTGACGGGGTGTTGCATTTTGGGAAAAATATACCCGCAGTGCCTGCCGCCCAGCCCAACCCCCGCAGAACCAAAGCCAGCCCCCTGCCTCTGCCCAATCAGTGTCCCGCCCACCAGAAAGGGCCGCCGCCAAACTAAAGGAAGCAATTTCAAAATGTGCATTGTGACCGGCGTCACGTCACTCACAATCTAATCTGATCTGACTGCTGCATATTGGATTCATGCAGTAAATAAATAATGAGTGGGACGGTCTGAACCACTAATGTGATGCGCTGAGTCAGTGAGGTAATTTAATTTTATGTACTGTCATTTACATTGCCATATGACGTGCAGAGTTGCAGACGTGTAGTAGACCCGGCCCTGATAAATAAGTGCCGGTGCTAAACACCGGAAAGCACCGGCACAAATTAAGCACTGCTCTTTCCAAAGACAAGCAGAAGCGCAATTAAGTTCATCAAGTACATGCCCGTTTACCTCCTTAAACTGATTTCAGAATTGTAACATTATTTTATGTATTAAGGTATCTTGCCAAAATCAAATTAGCAGTTGTTATTAATGAGGCATAGTTATTCGAATTCAGATGTAAAGTTGGTAACAAAAATCAAAAACTTAATTTGAATAAATGTAAGCCATGTGGCAGCAATCAGCCTTGATAGGGAGAAACCTTTAATTGTCTGTTGGTGTTTCTTGTATAACACTTGACTTCCCTCAACCCTTTTTGAGTCAACCTTTATTAAGGATTTGAAAGGTCACTAATTCCTCACCACGCATCCACCACTGATTTTAATCATTGTCAAAGGGTGCCATTATTAACAAAATACACCACATTGGTGGACAACCCAGAAGATAATTTGAATTCAGTCCCTTTTCTCGTTTGAGTTAAATAAACACCCTAAAAAAACACACAGCTCCACTGTAACCAGGCATCGAAGAACACCGTGACGCGCTAGGTGTCTCGGGTGGGACCCCAATGATGAAGCATGCCATCTACGAGGTTGGAGGGTGTGTGGGTCTTTTAAAATAAACCTAAAGGCATTTTTTTTCACACTCTGTGTGAGGGGCATCTTTAAGGAACTTGGTAGCTTGCTCACTCGTCTTTGATTAGCGAGAGGAAAACCTTGATATGCACCTTTGCTATGAATGATGAGGTGTCCCTTTCATATTATCATATTTCTGTTCTTTCTTACATGTTCCAAAGACTGTACTTTTTGTGATATTAAAATGGAAGCTTGATTTGAATAGAAGCAACTTCAAGCTGCCTCTGTGTGGTATGAAAAAGTCAGTTCTGTTGAAATTACTGATTCAAGACAACAATCAGTTGTGAAGATACTGTTGAACTCCCTAAATCCTTATCATTCATTTTTTATCTCCTCGACAAAGGTTTGTGTGTGAAATGTGTTGAATCACTGATTTCTAGTAGGATCTTTTCATACCATTCAAGAAATTATCAGATTAGCTCAGTCACCATGACTACAGTAAATAGGTTACTTTCACCACAATTAAAATGTCAGCAAATGAGTGTTTAGAACAAGCCATACGTATATTTATTTGTCTGTACATCAATATATAATTTTAGGTAAACAGTCTACTGACAACCACCATAACCACACAGTTTATTTCAGGTGCAACAAGGTTTTTAAGTTTTTCAAAAACACTAAGTATTTCTTCTTTACTAACAGTCAGCTTGGATGGAATTCCAGAGAACTGCAACAAGCAGCCTTTCTTCTTCACTGTTGTGAAAGCTGTAGTGCACAGATATGATTATCCTGCTAGGTTGAGGGTATGAGAAGGAAAAATAAAATCTAAAAAGTAACCAGGTGAGTTTCTCTGTCCATATGCGTGTTGCAACAGTCCACCCAATTCCAAGTTTGACAGCAGATTTGAGGCAGATAGTAAGGTCAACTTGTCAACTAAAGTGCTAAAAACATATATAACTGTCAGGTGATTGACTAAGAAAGCTGCATTTGTATCAAAAGCATCTGATAAAGTGGACTTTGACATAGATGAGTATAGATATTTAGCACAGCAATTGAGAAATCATATTTAATTTTTAAACTCTATAGTAACTCGCCTTCCAAATAGGATTGGATCAGTCACTGTTAGACCTAGCATCCTTGGCGTGGTTTCCTCTGTCTTTTTGCCTCCACCTCTTGTATTTTGGATTGTGTGCTTTACTTCTGTTTTGCTAGTTTGTGTACTCTGGGAACTTTACCACTGCTGATAAGTGCTTAAGTGCAAGTGCTCCCTATGTAAATGGTAATAATGATTGGTTTATCCATGATTGACATATTTGATTTACTGGTAAGTCCCTAGTGAAGTGCACTGTGTGAGTCCAGGGCCCATAAATCAAATGCTACTAGTGTGCCTGAAGCTCTTATTGTGCAAACTTGTCTCAAAGCTGCCGTCACAGTGTCTGTGACTGCAGTTTTAAACTGCCATGTCGTTTTGGTAAGTGTACCCACTTGCCAGGCCCCAAAGCTTTCCTATTTCTGCATGTAAGGCAGCCCTAAAGTAGGCCTAAGGTAGCCCCCGGGCAGAGTGCAGTGTATGTGAAAGGTAGGACATGTGCTGCCAATTTGATTTTTAGGTGGATCCTTCGCAGCGCGCATGCAATGTCTGTGAGACCTGCTGTAATCAATCTACAGAGGGCTATCCCGCCTGCAGCTTCCCATTGGTTCACTGCTGCGTTGGTCTTCTTTGGTGGCTCCTTATTGGTTGGCACTCCCGATACATCATTTCCGTTTTCTAATCAGGAGCACCGGACAAATACAGTTTCCTTAAGCTCTAGCTGTTTATTTGTTCCTTTGGGGACTACTTCAATAAAGGAAAAGTGTTAAAGCTTGCAAACATGGCGCTGGAAGTTGCACGCTGTATGTCTCTTCCTTGCTCTCCGCTCTTCCTCGCTCTCCAGCTCTGATGTGACGCGGTCTTGGTCCACCCTTCCTCCCCCACCTTTTCCAAACTCACTTCCTATAATTTTAGTTTTTGCCAGCACACCATGCCACGCTTTCACTTTTCTAAATGTGGCACAGTCCTTGCTTTGTGCGCTGCTATAACTTTGTGTATGGTGAAGAATTTCACTTTTATAAATGCGGCACAAGCCATGCTTTTATGCACTGATGAAACTTTGTGTGCGGTGAACGTCTTCACTTTTATAAAGGAGGCACATGCCTTGCTTTTAGACACTGCTGTAACTTTGTGTGCCTTGCTTTAGCTGTAATTTCGTGTTTGAGAAACATCTGGCCTGCGACAGAGCAGAGTGGAGGAAGGTGGCATTCCCGGCTATGCCCCTCAATGCCGGGTACTCGTGGCCCCAGAGCCTGCATCCTCCCTGCAAAAGGCTGCTTTGCTCCTCTTTGGATGATATTCACATCTCTCAGGGGCATTCCACTTGCCACTCCAACCTCGTCGCTCCTCCGCTGGCAGCCCAGGCACCAGCATCCTCGCTGTGTGTTTACTAGTGTCAATTAAGGAAGGTCACTCTGTGATATTGTGAGAAAGTGGCTCTGTATATACTGTTCCCAAATAGGTACAGTGTGTACAGAGTCCACAGTCCCCAGAGGTTTGGCAGAGGCTAAAGTTAGATATAACCTTACTCTCTAAAGTGGTAGCTTGGTCGAGCAGTAAGGCAGTATCAGAGGACAGTGTAAAGCATTTGTTGTACACACTCAGTCAGCAAATTGTCTCACACACTCAATAACTGAAATGGGTTATATACAAAATATATGCTTGTTTTATTTTAGAACCAACAATAGGTATTAAAATATACTTTCTCAGAAAGAGATGTTTTAGGTAAATACTTTTGCAATATGCAATTGACTTTTGTAAATACTGATTACAGGTTGTTGCAATAGGCAATACAATTTCAAACACAATAATGCATTGATCTCAATGGCAGTTTTAAGTTATTTGCAATAGATTACTTTCAGGATTACTTTTGTAACTCCAGGACTGGATCCTAGATTCAGTCATGGGACAGTTCTTAGAAACAAGTGATAAAAGTCGACTTAGTTACTGTTGTGATTTTTAGGCAATATTTTGCTATTTTAAAAGTTGACAGAAGAAATTTCATAGAAACACAGTCAATGATTCCCTATGGGAGAAAATGCAAGTTGCAGGTAAAGTAGGTTCTTGTTACTTTTGTAATCCAGTACTGGGCTCCTAGGCTCAGTACTGGGACATCTATCTAGAACAGGTAAGTAATTACGTTTTCACAGTTGGTACGATTTTTAAAGAATATTTGAAGTTTGCAAAAATCGACACAGAAGAAATTTCACAGAAAAACAGCCAATGATTTCCTATGGAAGAAAATTGGGTTACTGGTAAGTACGGTTGTGAATATTTTTCAGGGTCAGTGATGGGCACCAAGATCCAGCACTGGGATCTCTCCTAATAGCAGGTGAGTATTTTCGTTTTCTTTACTCAGTTGATTTTTGGTGAATATTTTAAGTTTTAGAAACTCCACACCAGTCAATGTTACCCTATGGAGGAAAATTGGGTTATCGGCTTTTGGGTAAGTACTCGACTGGCAGAGTTAAGGTTCTGGGCACAGACTCAGGGGTCTCCCAGGGTCAGGTAGGTATAGTTGTTACACCCTCAGCGGCACAAGGGCAGCCGGGTGCAGAGTGAGTTAGACCCAATGTTATCCTATGGGAGGCCGGGGGGCCTTGGTTGGTGGCTGCTGACTAGCAGGCCATGCGGCTGTGGGAGCTGGGCTCCTGGTCACTTGCTCAGGGCAAATGGGGAAGTAGATAGGTGTAGAGGTTACACTGCCAGGGCCACTCGGGCGGCGGGGTGCAGGGTGCTTTTGAGCCTTCGGGCGCTCAATGGATTTCAATGGGAAAGCTGCTGGTTCAAAAAAAGTCTGAAGCTTGGGACGAAGATTCTTCAGGTGCCACCACCACTTCGAGAGGTAAGTTGGGTAGTTGGAGGATAGGTAGGTACCCAGGAGTTAGGCACAGGGGGCCGCAGGGTGTCGGGTGCAGGGGTGTCTTTTGGTGACGGGAAATCTTACCCTCTGTTGATCGCGGTTGGGGGAGTACCTGGTTCTGAGGCTACAGGTGTCGTCAGGAGCGTCGAGGTGAGTCCTTGGGTGCCGGATTCAGGGTCACAGTCACCGGGGGGACGTCATCGGAGTCTTTGTTCACTCCGGCACATGCCAGACTTGGCGGGTGCAGGGTTCGCGGTTCCGGGCTGATGCCAAGGGTTAGAAGCTGGTTTTGAGCAGAGCCTCTGCTCATGGGAGTCCTAGGTGCTTAGAGCCAAAAGGTAGCCAGGTCCTCCGGGGTTTGTGAGGTTGCTGGCCACAAGAGGTGCCAGGATGTAGCAGGAGCAGGTTTGAGGGTCGACAGGCTGGTAGGGCTGGGGCCAAAGCAGTTGGTGTCTTCCTCTTCTTAGCAGCTGCACGGCAGGTCTTCTTTCTTCTTGCTCTTCTTAGTTTTTCGGAATCTGGAATCTAAGGAAGGAAGGTTCAGGGTGCCCCTAAATACTAGATTTAGTGGTGTTACAGGTAGGTAAAGGGCAGGGACGCATTGGTCCCTGCCCTGGGGTGGGTACACGCCCTATCCTGCCACTCTCCTATGGGAGGGGGCAGTAGCCTAGTCCTGATTGGGCAGAGCCTCCCATCTTCAAGATGGTGAGCGCCCGGAGTTGTGTTTCACCTCGCCTCCCCCACCTGAGGGGTGGGGTTGGCAGGCTGGCTGGCGCATCCCCTGTCCTTATTTGGGGTTTCTGGCCAGGCTTCCCGCCAGAGTGGGGGTAGCAAGTGGCCTGGGGAAGTTCACAGAGGCGGCATGCCTTTGAAGCTTCCCCCTGTCCGTCCTGGGGGAGGAGACCTAGCACCTCGCCCAGGATGTGCATTATTGCAGGACCAGGAAACCGGGGGTCTCCTACCCAGGGGTCCAGCAACATGTCTGCTGTGTGGCAGCCTAGGCGGCCTCCCAGACCAGACGTGGATTGTAGGTTAGGTTTCAGGGGGCATCTCTAAGATGCCCTCTGGGGTGCTTGGTACATTAAATCCCACACTGGCATCAGTGCGGGTTTAATGTGCTGAGAAGTTTGATACCAAACTTCTCAGTCTTCAGTGTTGCCATTATGGTGCTGTGGAGTTCGTGTTTGACGAGCTCTCAGTACCATGTACTCTTAAATGGCAGCACTGCACTTACAGTGCCCAGGAATGGACCTGGGTACTGTAGGGGCACAGGGCTCATGCTCCTGTGCCCACACCACTGGCATAGGGCACCCAGCTAGAGGGGTGGCTGATGTATGCCAGGGCAGTGTAGGTGGTGGGCATAGAACACAGGGATGTGTGCCATGTCGACTCTTAGTTTTGTCTTGAACCCGGACACTCAGCCTGCAAGGGCAGTGTATGTGTGTTAGGGTACGGGGCCTCTAAGGGTGGCACAATGAGTGCTGCAGCCCTTAGAGGTCTTCCCTGGTCACAAGGCCCTGGGTACCTAGGGTACCATTTACCAGGGGCTGACATGTGGCCAGGGTTTACTAATTTGGGTTTGAGGTTTTTAGGCCCTGGGCACCTGATTGGCAGGAGTCCGTCCAGGGCACACTCAGTCAAAGTACATTCAGCAATTCAGCAAAAAGTGGGGGCATACCATGCAAGAAAGATGGCACTTTCTCACAGATATCAATGGGTATTCTTTTTCCCTCTATCTAGACGTGCTTCCCCCAGATCATTGCTTTATACCACAGTGCTAATTTGGTCGGTGGTGTGCACCAAGGTTCCACATTTGCTTGAGTTGGTACGCAGGCACACCTACAAGGCACCATATAATAGAGGAACTGTGCTGTATATAAACATTATTTTGCAAAATATTTCTAGTAAGCCTAGCCTAAAAGACTGCATTTCTTGATTTGTTTACTTTTTTATCAATTGCCGCCTTGCAACATCTTACATGTATAACTTTCAATTGGGAACCGCTTGAGATTTGGAGTTTGGGTTTCCTGAACTCAGGATTAAAAATTACATCTGTTAGTGAAGTTAGTTTTTAAATTGTGTGTTTGAAAATGGCACATTTAGAAAGTGGGTATTTTCTTGCTTTACCATTCTGTATCTCTGCCTGCATGTGGAATAAATGTCTGGTTTAGGCTGATGGGGGCGGTTTGTGCATTCACTCTAGACAGTCACACAAAGGGAGCTGAGGTACGCCTTGCATATCCTGATTGCCCATCACCAGGCTAATGGGCCTTCCTGAGCTAGCGTGGGTGGAGGAGTTGTCACTGACACATCAATAAGGCAGTGCCTGCCCTCTCATAATGCAGTCTCTATCCCCCCTGTAATGTATGTGGAGCCAAGGCAGGGCATGGAAGGATCTTGTGGACAACAAAGACTTTCCTTTGAAGTATGCATACTTCAAAGGCCAAAAGGGGTATAGTATTGGACCTGTAACCCTACATTTTTAGAGCACTTCTGGACTGAGGACTCTACCAAGAAGAGGAGCTAAACAGCTGGCAGGAGGAGCACTGCCCCTTTGCTCTGTGTTGCTTTTCTGGGTTGGCCTGCAGTTGCTTCTGTTTGTGGGCAGTGAAAAAACTGGACTTTGCTTTCTTGTATCCTGCTTTTCCAAGGTTCTCCAAGGGCTTGTGTGTGTTAGCCTCCTGCTGGAAAGTCTCAGGACCATAAAATACATCATCTGCAGACCCCCTGAACTCCAATACTGGGAGTTCTGACCTGCCAAGTGGTCCTGACCTGCCAAGTGGTCCCAATTCCAGTTCTGGGCCCATGGAGGTGGTTCTGCTGCTTCAAGACTTGAAAATCCTTAAGACTTGAGAATCCAAGCATCACTTATCTAGCCGCAAGCTTTCCATGCAGTTGAAAAACCAATGCATCGCCATGGTGCTGCTGAAAAATTGACGCAGCGACTGTACACGGCCTGAACAACTGCCGCAGCCCGAGTCCAGAGCACCGTGTCTCTGACGTCTGAGACCCCCGATGCAGGCTTGGCTGAAAGAATTGACGCATCACCAGTCCACCCCTGAAAGAATCGACCAGCATCTGTTTTCTGTTTTGCCACTGCGGCATCGACCCCAGCGAGTCCGGATTTCCTTGCACCTGTGCGCCAAGTTTCCAATGCATTGCCCCGCTGAAGGGAGTCGCCTCTGGAAATTGACGCATCGCTTCTCCTCGCAATAAGGAATCGACGCAACACTTCTCCTGCGTACAGCAGAACTCACGCCTACATTTCTCTAGGACTCAAGAACTGGTGCATCGCTGTATTTTCTGACGCTTTCCTCCTTTGTGGCTGTTCGTCTTGGATTTTGAAGCATTAAAGTTACATCGTACTAAAATCAACGCATCCACAGAGTTCTAATGACAGAATTACTTATGCCTTTTAAAAGTGATATTTTTAGTAATTTATGTTGGATATTTGTTGTTTTTGTCTTGTATGGTTTTGATCACGGGTACTCATAGTATGGTCCGAGGCCGCCAGCGGCCCAGCAAACCTTCCTTGGCGGCCCGCAGACCTTGCAGACATGTGTTTTTTTTCTTTTTAAAGTGTGTCAGCAAACACCGTCGGTTGCTGCTCTATGGGGGCTGGGCAAATCCAGCGATAGTCAGAGTGGAGATGCAGGGGCGCTAAGAAGAGGTGAAATACAACAAAACCTCATTAACAAGTAAATGGTCTTTTAAACACCTGTGAAGTACTCGGGTGACTGGTGCCAAAGGGGGGCTTTGATCTGACAGCTCGGGTGAGAGTCAGAATTAAAGGCCCACGAAGCAGCAAATTTAGAGAGAAAAGGAGCTGGCTTTTACATTACACAGGGAGATGGGTGGGTGGGGGGTGGGCTGTCTCTGGGCTGGTGACGGGGACGTGTAGACACAGTACATGTGCACTGCCCGAGGCACAGAGACAGAGACAGAAACAGACAGACAGACAGAGACAGATAGCGATCGAGACAGAGATAGAAAGAGACAGACAGAGACAGGGACAGACTGACAGATAGAGACAGAAACAGATAGAGACAGAGACAGAGCTAGATAGAGGCTGAGACAGGGACAGACTGGCAGAGGCAGAGACAGATGTAAATGTAAATGTAAATGTAGTTGAGCTTATATAGCGCACAGACACCCGCTGTGGGTTTCCCGGCGCTTGCTTAGGGAACCCGTCCTGGTATTCCCCTGTGAGATAGCAGGGTATCCACAAGGTGAAAGTCTGGCATCCCGCCGCGAGGGGCCGTTGTGGAGATTAAGCAAGCTATTGCCCAGAGTTGCAGAGTGTGAACCCGTGAGTCGAGGAGGCACCGGGGCGAGAATTATCGAGTCCGTGGAATTTTTAGCCCAAGACCCACCGAGGCGAGGAATTGAACCCTGGTCCAGGACCGATCTCAGCTTCCGGGTCTGCCGCCTCTAACCCCTGAGCCACACTTCTCCATGGTGGTGGTGGTAGAGACAGACAGAGACAGCGATAGAGACAGAGAGAGAGAAAGAGAGAGAGAGAGAAAGACAAAGATAAAGGCAGAGACAGACAGAGACAGATAGAGGCAGAGACAGAGACAGATACAGACAGAGAGACGGAGAGGGAGACAGAGGGAGGGAGACACCGACAGAGGCAGAGACAGAGAGGCAGAGAGACAGAGAGAGGGGGAGGGGGAGGGAGAGAGAGGGAGGGAGGGAGAGAGATTGAGGGAGAGGGAGGGAGACCAAGGGTGACAGAGGGAGAGAGACAAAGAGAGAGGGAAACAGAGAGAGGGAGACAGAGAAAGAGGGAGACAGAGGGAGGGAGGCAGAGGGCAACAGAGGGAGGGAGTCAGAGGGAGGGAGACAGAGTGAGGGACAGACAGACAGGGACAGACAGAGAGATAGAGGCAGAGACAGGGACAGGGACAGGGACAGGGACAGAGACAGACAGAGGCAGAGACAGACAGACAGAGACAGAAACAAGGAGGCAGAGAGAGAGAGGGAGAGGGGGAGGGAGACAGAGGGAGAGAGAGGTAGGGAGAGAGGTAGGGAGAGGGAGGGAGACAGAGGGAGGGAGACAGAGGGAGACAGAGAAAGAGGGAGACAGAGAGGGAGACAGGCGGAAGGAGATAGAGGGAAGGAGACCGAGGGAGGGAGACAGAGACAGACAGAGGGAGTCAGACAGAGGGTCAGACAGAGGGAGGGAGACAGAGATAGAGGGAGAGGGAGAGGGAGGGAGGGAGACAGAGAGAGGGAGACAGAGGGAGACAGACAGAGGTAGGAAGACAGAGGCAGGCAGACAGAGGGAGGAGGGCGGCAGAGGGAGGGAGACAGATAGAGGGAGATAGAGGGAAGGAGACAGAGGGAGAGCGAGATAGGGAGACAGAGAGAGGGAGACAGAGAGAGTGAGTGAGACAGAGGGAGACAGAGAGAGAGAGAGAGAGAGAGAGAGAGGGGGGGGGAGTGAGCGAGGGAGAGAGAGAGAGAGGGAGTGAGAGAGGGAGACAGAGGGAGACAGAGGGAGGGAGACAGATAGAGGGAGACAGTCAGAGGGAGACAGACAGAGACAGGGGGGACAGAGGGAGAGAGAGAGGGAGACAGATAGAGGGATGGAGAGGGAGAGAGAGAGGGAGGGAGTCCGAGAGAGAGGGAGGGAGACAGAGGGACGGAGACTGAGGGAGACAGAGAAAGGGAGACAGAGGGCAACAGACAGAGGGAGGGAGACAGACAGAGGGAGACAGAGGGAGACAGAGGGAGGGAGACAGATAGAGGGAAACAGACGGAGGGAGACAGACAGAGGGAGACAGACAGAGGTAGACAGACGGAAACAGGCAGAGGGAGACAGATAGAGAGAGGGAGGGAGACAGAGAGAGAGAGGGGTGAGACAGAGAGAGACAGAGGGAGGGAGATAGACAGAGGGAGGCAGAGGGAGGGAGACAGAGGGAGGGAGACAGACAAGGAGACAGAGGGAGACAGACAGAGGGTGGGGAGGAGGGAGACAGAGGGTGGGGAGGAGGGAGACAGAGGGAGGGAGACAGAGGTAGGGAGACAGACAGAAACAGACAGAGGGATAGAGAGGGTGGGAGACCGAGAGGGAGACAGAGAGAGGGAAAGAGAGATAGAGAGAGGGAGGGAGACAGAGAGAGAGAGAGAGAGGGAGACAGAGGGACGGAGACAGAGGGCGGGAGACAGAGGGCAACATACAAAGGGAGACAAACAGTGGGAGGGAGACAGTGGGAGGGAGACAGCGGGAGGGAGACAGAGGGAGGGAGACAGACAGAGGGAGACAGAGGGAGGAGGGCGACAGACAGAGGGAGGGAGATGGAAACAGGCAGAGGGAGACAGAGAGAGAGAGGGAGGGAGACAGAGAGAGAGAGGGGTGAGACAGAGAGAGACAGAGGGAGGGAGATAGACAGAGGGAGGCATGGGGAGGGAGACAGAGGGAGGGAGACAGACAGGGAGACAGAGGGAGACAGACAGAGGGAGGAGGGAGACAGAGGGTGGGGAGGAGTGAGACAGAGGGAGGGAGACAGAGGTAGGGAAACAGACAGAAACAGACAGAGGGGAGAGAGGGAGGGAGACAGAGAGAGGGAGACAGAGAGAGGGTGACAGAGTGAATGAGACAGAGGGAGACAGAGAGGGAGAGAGGGAGGGAGGGAGAGAGAGGGAAAGAGAGATAGAGAGAGGGATGGAGACAGAGAGAGGGAGGGAGACAGAGAGAGAGAGGGGTGAGACAGAGAGAGACAGAGGAAGGGAGATAGACAGAGGGAGGCAGAGGGAGGGAGACAGAGGGAGGGAGAAAGACAGGGAGACAGAGGGAGACAGACAGAGGGATGAGGGAGACAGAGGGAGGGAGACAGAGGTAGGGAGACAGACAGAAACAGACAGAGGGAGAGAGAGGGAGGGAGACAGAGAGGGAGACAGAGAGAGAGAGGCAGACAGAGTGAATGAGACAGAGGGAGACAGAGAGAGAGGGAGAGAGGGAGGGAGAGAGAGGGAAAGAGAGATAGAGAGAGGGAGGGAGACAGAGAGATAGAGAGAGAGGGAGACAGAGGGACAGAGACAGAGGGAGACAGAGAGCGGGAGACAGAGGGCAACATACAAAGGGAGACGAACAGCGGGAGGGAGACAGCGGGAGGGAGACAGCGGGAGGGAGACAGAGAGAGGGAGACAGACAGAGAGAGGGAGACAGAGAGAGAGAGGGAGACAGTCACAGTGAGTGAGAGAGGGAGAGAGGGAGAGAAAAAGAGAGAGGGAGATAGAGAGAGGGAGGGAGACAGAGAGAGAGGGAGAGAGAGGGAGGGAGACAGCGGGACAGAGACAGAGGCAGACAGAGAGAGTGGAGACAGAGGGCGACAGACCGAGGGAGTCAGATAGAGGGAGGGAGACAGACAGAGGGAGACAGAGGGAGACAGACAGAACAGACAGAGGGAAACAGACAGAAACAGACAGAGGGAGAAAGAGAGAGAGAGGGAGGGAAACAGAGAGAGAGAGGGAGAGGGGGAGACAGAGAGAGACAGAGGGAGACAGACAGAGGGAAGAGGGAGACAGAGGGAGGGAGACCAAGGGTGACAGAGGGAGGGAGACAAAGAGAGAGGGAAACAGAGAGAGGGAGACAGAGGGAGGGAGACAGAGGGAGGCAGAGGGTGACAGAGGTAGGGAGTCAGAGGGAGACAGACAGAGGGAGGGAGACAGAGGGAGGGAGACAGAGACAGGGACAGACAGAGAGATAGAGGCTGACAGGGACAGAGACAGACAGAGGCAGAGACAGACAGAGACAGAAACAGGGAGGCAGAGAGACAGAGAGAGGGAGAGGGGGAGAGAGACAGAGGGAGAGAGAGGGAGGGAGAGAGAGAGAGAGGGAGGGAGAGGGAGGGAGACAGAGGGAGGGAGACAGAGGGAGACAGAGCGAGAGGGAGACAGAGGAAGGGAGACAGAGGAAGGGAGACTGAGAGAGGCAGAGGGAGACAGAGGGAGGGGGTCAGGGGGAGGGAGAGGGAGACAGACAGAGGGAGACAGACAGAGGGAGACAGGCGGAAGGAGATGGAGGGAGGGAGACAGAGGGAAGGAGACAAAGGGAGGGAGACAGACAGAGGGAGTCAGACAGACGGTCAGACAGAGGGAGGGAGACAGAGGGAGGGAGACAGACAGAGGTAGGAAGACAGAGGCAGGCAGACAGAGGGAGGAGGGCGACAGAGGGAGGGAGACCGACAGAGGGAGGGAGACAGAGGGAGGGAGACAGAGGGAGAGCGAGATAGGGAGACAGAGAGAGGGAGACAGAGAGAGTAAGTGAGACAGAGGGAGACAGAGAGAGAGAGAGAGAGAGAGAGAGAGAGAGAGAGAGGGGGCGAGAGAGGGAGGGAGAGGGAGAGAGAGAGAGAGGGAGTGAGAGGGGGAGACAGAGGGAGACAGACAGATAGAGGGAGACAGACAGAGGGGGACAGACAGAGACAGGGGTGACACAGGGAGATGGAGAGAGAGAGGGAGACAGAGAGAGGGAGGGCAGGAGAGAGAGAGAGGGAGGGAGACCGAGAGAGAGGGAGGGAGACAGAGGGACGGAGACTGAGGGAGACAGATAGAGGGAGGAGGGCGACAGACAGAGGGAGGGAGACAGATAGAGGGAAACAGAGGGAGGGAGACAGACAGAGGTAGACAGACGGAAACAGGCAGAGGGAGACAGAGAGAGAGAGGGAGGCAGACAGAGAGAGAGAGGGGTGAGACAGAGAGAGACTGAGGGAGGGAGACAGACAGAGGGAGGGAGACAGACAGAGGGAGACAGAGGGAGACAGACAGAGGGAGGAGGGAGACTGAGGGCAGGGAGACAGAGGGAGGGAGACAGAGGGAGGGAGACAGAGGGAGGGAGACAGAGGGAGGGAGACAGAGAGACAGACAGAGGAAGAGAGAGGGAGGGAGACAGAGAGGGAGACAGAGAGAGAGAGGGAGACAGAGTGAATGAGACGGAGGGAGACAGAGAGAGAGAGAGAGAGGGAGAGAGGGAGGGAGAGAGAGGGAAAGAGAGATAGAGAGAGGGATGGAGACAGAGAGAGAGAGAGAGAGAGAGAGAGACAGGGACGGAGACAGAGGGAGACAGAGAGCAGGAGACAGAGGGCAACATACAAAGGGAGACAGACAGCGGGAGGGAGACAGTGGGAGGGAGACAGAGGGAGGGAGACAGAGGGAGACAGACAGAGGGAGACAAGAGAGAGAGGGAGACAGAAAGAGAGAGGGAGACAGTCACAGTGAGTGAGGGAGGGAGGGAGAGAGAGAGAGAGAGAGAGAGAGAGAAAGAGAGAGAGAGAGAGATAGAGAGAGGGAGGGAGACAGAGAGAGACAGAGGGAGGGAGACAGAGGGACGGAGACAGAGGGAGACAGACAGAGGGAGACAGATAGAGGGAGACAGAGGGAGACAGATAGAGGGAGGAGGACGACAGACAGAGGGAGACAGTGGGAGGGAGACAGTTTGGGGGAAACAGAGGGATGGAGACAGAGGGAGACAGACAGAAACAGACAGAGGGAGACAGAGAGAGAGAAGGAGAGAAACAGAGAGAGAGGGGTGATACAGAGGGAGACAGACAGAGGGAGGGAGACAGAGGGAGACAGACAGAGGGAGGAGGGAGATAGAGGGAGGGAGACAGAGGGAGGGAGACAGATAGAGGGAGACAGAGAGAGAGGGAGGGAGAGAGGGAGGGAGACAGAGTGAAGGAGACAGATGGAGACAGAGAGAGGGAGACAGAGAGAGAGAGAGGGAGGGAGACAGAGGGAGGGAGACAGAGGGATGGAGACAGAGGGAGACAGAGGGAGGGAGACAGACAGAGGGAGACAGAGGGAGACAGACAGAGGGAGGAGGGTGACAGACGGAAGGAGGGAGACAGACAGAGGGAGACAGACAGAGGGAGGAGGGTGACAGACAAAAGGAGGGAGACAGAAGGAGGGAGACAGAGGGAGGGAGACAGATAGAGGGAAACAAATGGAGGGAGACAGACGGAGGCAGAGAGACAGAGGGATTCGGAGGGAGACAGACAGTGGGAGACAGACGGAGACAGACAGAGGGAGAGAGAGAGAGGGAGGGAGACAGAGAGAGGGAGGGAGACAGAGGGAGAGAGAGAGAGAGAGAGAGGGAGGGCGAGAGAGAGGGGAATAGAGAGAGGTAGAGAGAGAGAGAGAGAGAGAGAGAGAGAGGGAGAGGGAGGGAGAGAAAGAGGGGGATAGAGAGAGAGAGGTAGAGAGAGAGGGAGGGACAGAGAGAGAGAGAGAGAGAGGGAGGGACACAGAGAGAAGGGGGATATAGAGATAGAGAGAGGGTGGGCGACAGAGAGAGAGAGAGAGAGAGAGAGATGTGTGTATGCCGGATCTGGTGGCTCAGTGGACAAAGGTGTCCGCTGCAGGGGCCTGTGTTCAACCTCATGGTCACAGGTTTTTTGCTCTAGCGCAGGCCCCTCCCCCACTGACCCCGCCCCCTTCGGTGTGGCCCTCGGCCACAAACCTCACTGTAAATTTGGCCCCTGAGAGAAAGTTTGTGAGTACCCATGGTTTAGATAAAGATTGTTTATTTTTATAAACTGGTGTGGTGCCCATTTGTAGTTTTTTCACTGTGTTACTGTATGTGTTATATACAAACACTTTACGCATTGCCTCTGAGATAAGCCTGATTGCTTGTACTAAGCTACCAAGGGGGTGAGCTGGGGTTATCTGGGGTATGTAACTCCCTTACGCTTACTAAAAGGAAGGGTCCCTACTTGGACAAGGTGCAAGCCTCTGCCAACTTGAGACCCCCATTTCTAACGATCACCATGGATTATTTAATAGCTGATTGGCAGGGTGGGCTAATCTATGATCACTTAGTTACATTTGAAATGATCTGCAATATTATTCAAGAATGTTATTATAGAAGTATTGAAAATTCTGTTTTTTTAATGAAATAATGGTCTGGTAATTTGCAGATGTGAAAGCCCAAACCATAAATATATTTCTATTTCAATGAACACATATTTAACAAAGTCTTAGAAGAATATGTTTCTGTGCAACTACTACCGCATGTAGCTAAAATACCATAGAACACTGACATTCCAGTCAAAATATTGATAAGGCTCAAATAAATTAATTGTAAGTCCTACCTCTGCTAAATATCCAGTCACAATGTTGTAATAGGAATGAACAGACCGGTGGTCGCTATTCTTTGCTGAAGCATATTTGAATTGTGAGTCAAAGTGTTATGGGGTTCTTATTTATTCATAGGTCAGTTACCTGTAAATTTACAAATACTGCATATCTGAAAGGAGTTCACAGTGAAAAGCAGGATTGTGAAAAAATGGGATCATTCGGGGATCTAAAGCCACCACAAGAGCTGAACAAGTTAGGCATTTTTGAGACACTGGCATATAGGATACCTTTTTCATACACCATGATAGCTGGTTGGAAAATAGGAGGAGTAAAGGCCTCCAATTTGTATTTCTATTGGCAAAACTGGCGCTCCCCTGGCTGGAGGAGGAAAAAACACAAACTAGAAGCAGCGCGTGTTTAAATGTTTCTGTTTTTTTGAATCCATCGTTTTGCATCACCAGTTAATACAGGTTGCACACGTTTTCAAATGAAACAATGCTAGCAGCCATCTGTTTGCTTGGCCCAACTTTGAAATGAATCGGACCATATTGTACTCAGCCGCCAGAACTCTTGCCAAGTCCTTTTCACAAAGAGCATAATCGCTTAATATTTAATGGTCTGTCATTTCTTGGCTCCACTGGCAGTCACGTTTTTTTATTATGTGGTACTTTTTTATTTGTTAGGTCTGTGAATGAGTGCTGTTTATACAATCCATGCCACTATTGCCCGGCACACAGTAGTTAAAGTCAAACAGCTAACGCTTCCTTGTTACAAATCACTTCTCCCTCATATTTTCCATACGATCAGGAAGTCTGTGGTGCGCAGCATCACAGTCAAGTATGAAAGCAAGACAAGCTATTCTAAAAACTGGCAAGATTTGTTTTAACTTGGATCCGGTCAAACTTTCAATTAGTAATGGACTCACAGCTCTTCGTAATCGTGGCATAAGCACAAGGGAATGCATAAGAAACTCCACCGATACTCTCTTAACCTTATTGGAGTATGGTCAGGGTTGAATCGGCCCGGGCACACCAAACAAAAGTGGCCCAGATGTGCGTATTGCCTCTCCGCAGAGCACTCCTTCAGCGAAGTGTTATGAAAAGAAATGAGGTGGGGGGGCTTGTTTTGATAACTTCACTTCGATAAAAGAAATTGCACAGATCACTTCATACTGCTGAGCCACACATGAATGCAAGTGAGATCACTTCTGCTCAGGCCCCCTGCCCCCGCTCAATCAGCATACATTAAAGGGTCGGCCGAGCGAGAGAAAGGGAGTGACACCTGCGCCCATCTGCCTCTAGAAAGGCCACTCAAGCATCCACTGGGCCGCTGGTGGCATCCTAACAGCACAGACAGTGCCCAGGCTGCCCAAACAAGCAGCCCACAGCTAGAACTCAGCTACCGCCCCTTGGGCCATTTCCCGAGTGCCCGCGTTGCCAATCCGACCCTGAGTATGGTAGCTAGCATTCCCCAGTGATAGACATACCCCTGTCCACTGATGGCTTCCTTCTAGTCCTGCAGAACAGAAGAATAGGAGAAGTGTAAAGTCATGAAAGGTCAAGCTGTCAATCGCCATGTTTCCATACCTTCTGTTTGTAACACCATGCTCATATGATTGGGAAAATGTAAATTGACTGTTGTGTTACACATGTTATGAAAGGGTGTGCTAGCAAATATTATGACATCAGTTAACAGCACAGTGTCATATGACTGGTATGTCCCGTATTGTACGTGTAAGTGTAATTAAGTAAAAATATTGATATCCTGTTACTAAGGGGCTCTACTTCTGCTGATACATAATCACTGTGTATATGGCATAAGAAATGTATAGGTACAAGTTTGAGTTATGTTTTCATGTCAAGGAATAACGCATATAAAAGGTAGTAGCATAGATCAACATAAAAGTGTGCATCACCTAAGCTATACTACTACACCAACTTATATATTGTAGTAACACATACAGGCATTTAACGTCATGTATGTGGTATGACTACAAAGTAAAGCTGTCTCCTACTTCATGAAGTCCAGGACCATAATGGACTCATGTAGAAGCACCGGCAATGTGTAGCTCACAATATGAGACTTTAAGCAGTGGCTAGAGGCCTAGGTTCCACCTGGTGATGTACAACTATTGTGGCATAGCACACCTTAAGCTGGCAAGTGATGCAGCGGAGTTTACCAGCGCCACACATTCATACATGCAACACTCATTTGGGCCCATATACATTCATATACTCAATGAGCTAGCAAATCTCTACTGGCTTTCAATTTTGTTTTACCCTAAGAAACCTTTACACCAGTATTCTTACCATTCCTGTGGCCTGAGTAAATGCACGTTCGAAAGATCTAGTAGTAGATTAGAATAGGGAGGAAATAATATAATACATTTATTTTTATTCAAAGAACCACAGACTCAGAAAGAGTTTTAAAAGTTTATCTGAATTAATAATTTTGTGAGTCATATCCGAACACACATAGACACGTCAAGATTCTCCATCAGGAATAGTAGTTCAATTAGTTTATAATTCAATTCACATTAATTAACCTCATATGATGACAGTACCAGAGGAGAGAAAGAACAGAGAGCAAATATGAAGCACAACCCACAGAATTATATTTACCTAGAATGGTGTGAGGACCTAGACATCGGAGTATCAAGGATTCAGGACAGGTTCAGGACAGGGAAGGTGGCCTCTTCTAGTGTAACGTCCGCGTTACACCCCTCTCTGATGCTACTCTGTCTGGCTCGGGCTCGTCCGGACCCCTTCCTAGATGTGCCTCCTCAGTTGTTCTGCGAATTTTCCCTAGTGTTGGATTCTTCAGTAAGATTGCAGCAAAATCGGGCAGCATCTCAGCATAGCATCGGCATCTCGTGGGTCACGTGTGTCTAACTATCTAGAACTTACCTCTGTTATACCAATTCAAATGTATGATCCACCCCCAAATGTTTCAATTCCATGTTCACCTGCAATTTGATTGGGCCAGGCAATGAGGTGAGGACATCACACCATACTAAGTGCAATGATTTTCTTTAGTTCTATTGTCTAATTCCCCGCCCCTTAATTTTCATACCCACAAGCTTTATACCCACAAGCATTTCATATGTGGATCTATAAATCTGTAATACAATGTTTCAAGTTCTTCCTCTTGCAGGGTCAGGAGTTGATCTTCCCATGTCGTTGCTGGGCACATGGATTGGCAGTCACCCAATGACTTCATTAGTTTCAGAACAAGGAGGTTGTGTGCATGCGTAGTTGTCGCAAAGGATAGGGACATTGGTCACCCACCAAGGCCCAAATGCAAGCTATTAATAAAGTCAGAAAAGAACATGCTAGAATACAAAATTAAATGAATTCACTGTATACCACTTACTTCTACTCTAACCCCATTTACTTAATATTTCTTTTGCATTAATAGCTTAGTAAAACTTGCATAGATTAGTTTCAGCACCTCATGTGCGTTAATGCGATAGTTTCAAGCAGCCATATTAAAAGCTATTGCACAGCTGCAAAGATTTCCCCCCAAGCGACAGAAGACGTCATACTACGTAGATGTAGTAGACGCATGCGCAAAAGTGGTCCCGCATTTTTGGCGGACATTTTTAGGTCACTCGGGTTATTCATTAGTGAAGCACATAGAAAAGCTTCCCCTAGATACTAAATGTAAAATGTGGTGCAAAATTAGTATTCACGGACCGGTTGGTTACAATGTTATAAGTTATTCGAGAGGATTGCATACAAGCATGTTTCTTTTTATACGAGAACCTTGCTCCATCACAAGTAGGGGAATTCAGTTCACATGGAGCTGTTCAAATCACTTTCTTCATCTGACAGGCTCTGAGTGCACTTCAAGTACCCACTATCTGGTGTTTGAAGCTATTTATGAAGATATGCTAGCTATATTAGCCATATGTTGATTGAACACGGGCATCTGTACTAATGCCTTCCCTTTACCTCGTCAGTAGACTGGAAATGCAGGTGTGGTGACCCAGCTTGGCAAAATATGCAGCTAAAACAGACAGGTTGGGGCTGATGATATCTAGACTTGTCCCTGGTTTATAACTCTATGCTATCCATTTATGCCTAGATCAACATAGCTAAAATCTCTCCAGTTTCTTTTGTCTGTTGTTGAGTTAGGGATACTTTGTGAAAGACTTATTATGCCCCTAATGGCAACAAATGTATAACTGTAAGTAAGTTAGACTGATGTCACCACTCTTAGGCCCCACACGCATTCCAGTGCATGGGACTCCCCTGGGGCGTCTGTGTGCGTTGAATAATAAATACTATCATATTTATATAAAGCACCTGGTGCTACAGACGTCTGTCGTGATAGTAATGCATTAGGTGTTACTATTTTCTACTAGATACTTCAAGATTACCATGGGTGCCATCCTCAAGTCTTTGTTGTCATGGGTCTATTGACATGTTTTGCTGATGGTGCATACCATGCCATGCTGATGAAATAGATTTCTTCAGCCACACATCTATAGGTATACATCTAAGAAATGTAGCTCGTTTTGTTTAAAATCTGGAAAGAGGAAGGACTCCAGTGGGATATTCACAAATATAACATACTTCACCTGCCCCTTCTTGTTTATCTTTATTCCTCAGGCCCCACATCAGACCCAGTGTCCAGCTTGCTCACCCTAATTTTCTGTCATCCTCTGATACATGTCTTTGCTATCCCCCAGGCAACTCCCTAGCCAGTAGTCACTCTTCCAACATAGCTATCCCATCACACTTTACTCTCAGGGTTCACCTAAAATTACGGTAACACAGGTGCATGTGGTCTTCCTGTCCTAAACACTCAATGAAGGATAACAGTTCACCTACCAAAATGCGGTGCTCTGACTCACCTACTCTTCTGGTGTGCCAGTACAAGCCCTGCTTTCCTAGATATCCCATATTAAACCCAAGGACAGGGGCCAAGTGTGTCTAGCAGCCTTTGTCCAAACAGTAAACATGAAATAAAGATTACAGACCCTCTAATGCTATAACGCTCTGCAACAACAGTGAGCCCACCTGTTCTCCTGTAATGCTGTCCTTCGTTTTACAATTTTAGTGACCTATAATCTTTCTTTTGTCGGCACAGTTAGCATTGCACAACACATACCTCACTCCTTCCCAAGAGTCCTTGCAACTGGCCGTTAGATAATTGGGTATCTGAAGTTTAACACACCGGTATCCCAGACTATAGGAATCCAACCCAAGACTAATGGCAACCAGGTGAACTGCAAGGTGGTCTTCTAAACTGCAGATCACTTGTTAAACTTCAATGGGAAGGAAGTCTGCAACATATTATCTGCTAATAAATGGGATTTTCTAGTACTAACTAAAACCCTGCTCCTGGCAGACCCTTTGTTAAGCAATCTTGTTTATGCACTCCCCAGTGGATACAATATTACCACAATACTCCCAAAGGCAAGGGACGAATAATCATAAAAACTCACCAAGAGCTGCATGGCAAGTGAGCTGTTACTTGGGATAACTCTAATGATATCAACTTAGTTGGTAAACCCAATAACCCTAAGAACCAGGGTAGTTATGTTCAGTCAAATGACTAAGGTTCACTCAGGACAGCATCAAACTCTTAGAATAATTATTTGTAAAATAAAGAAAGCAGCAAAGCATAAATTGAGGTAAGCCTAACACCAAAACACATACACCCACAAGAAATTACTACAAAGTTAATCCCTTATACAATGAAGACAGACACAATTTCGTATTAATTACAAATTGTTCATTCTATACTATAGAATTTAGTTTTTTTTAACAAACACAGTTAAATGAAACACAAAGAAGACTGATATGAACTATACAGAGAAATAGGCTGCCATATCTTAAACAAAAATTCAAAAACGGTTTAATCTGAAATCAAATCAAATTTTGATAGAGAAACAAACAAGAGGTAAATCAATTCCAGTAGTCCATATTACATGAGGAAAGGTCGATGTTTCAACCCAAAGGTAAATTTGACCGGGGCCATCATCCGGACAAAGAGTCGGAGAGAAAAGTAGTAAAAAGATTTTATATACCCTGAACAAGAAAAGGGGGAAAAAGAGAATCATTAAAAACGTAATATGCCAAAAGAAGAAAATATCGGTGAAAAAAAGTATAACCGATTTAATGGGCTTACCTAAAAACTATTTTGAACTCAAATGGTAGATCGAATCTAGCGAAAATAGTAGAGATGTAGGCCACAAAGTGGTCAAAGAAGCAGTGTGGATTTTAAAAGTCACAAGCCAAAGATCATCGAATGCGCCCAGTGAAAAACAACCAGCGAGATCAAAACATGACTTGCAAAGCAAGATCAAAATCGAATCTGAGATTAATCTAGCAGAGAATAGCAAACCAAGGAATCAATTCTATTAGGGCACACATAAATCAGTATAAATGTATTAAGTTAGAACTTGCAAAAACGAGGGAGTACTACAATTGTACATTGACATAGACTCAACAACTTACTACAAAACTCACTTAAAAGGGCAAAAAGAACCAACCGAGGGTTCTGGACAAACGAGTCCAGTATACGTAAGGGACCAACCAGCACCCAAAGGTGCAATTTCAAATAGCCAGCACTATACAGACTAGTATGCATCCAAGTGAAAGGAACAGAAACCTTGTGTATAATTTTTTTTTGTTGTTGCATATTTATATAGGGCGAACTCGACCCCAAGGTATTGGAGCGCTTTACATAGCACCGTTTTTACATTACACATTCAGGCACGGGGAGATTAAGTGATTTGCCCAGAATCACAGGATGTTGACGCGACCTCGAGGCTCGAACCCTGGTTCCCAGCACCAAAGTCCGCAGCGCAGCCGACGGACCACATCCTCTCCCATAATTCACATTCCTGATGAAAGACATACTAAATAAATTAATAAAACTGACAGCAGTCTGTTAAGGCGTATCAGCAACGCCAGCCTTAAATAGACTCTAATAACAGTGAAATATTTGTATAGACAGGAGTCACGTGTCTTTTTAATTAGTGATGAACGTTGGTTTGTTTCAACAAGAACTTTGCACCGCACCTCCTTCATCACTTACAGCAAGAACACCAGATCTCTCTTTTTGGTGATAAAATTGTTGTTTATATGATGACATAAATAACTAAATTGCAAGAGAATTTTACTCCGTTCGGCCTGCTGATTGTGCCTTGGTAAAATTAAGTTGTTTTGTTTTGCTGTCTTCATATCACAGAAGACTCTTTCACTTTGTCATAAAGATTTGTATCCCAGTGAACCATTGTGCCTTTAAAACGTTGTATTACCCCATGTTCTCTAAAGTAATGGGGTCACCATTGCCTAAAAACGTACGGCAACTAAGCAAAGCCTCGCAGAGATGGGGTAGGCTTAATGTTACCTAATGCTATCGCTGATCTCTTTGCAGCTTGCGGCAGTATCAGAGTTAATCTCAGTGTAAGTATTTTAACAAGATTATTACAAACACTTTTAAGTCCACACCCATAGGATACCTTCTTAATGTCTCGATATCGTTCTTAACAATAATTGGTTCGATGGCCTGCTAAGAGAACAAATGTTACCCTCCCTAATTAATACTTATTAGGCAGTTGATTCTATTGCACATTCAGGTTTGTAAATGATTGTACATCGTGCCCAATATCCCTACCCTAATGCTGTGAAGCAATATCCATACATAAGAGATCTTTCTAAACAATAATAGGTTTTTTTCACCCACAAGATGACATTTAGGTCAGCACAATCTGAAGAACTAAGGGATCTACAGGAGGAGAGAGCAGGAGGCTACCATTGGTATTCATTATATTCACTGCACTGTGCTAAATAATATGTCAGTTAGAAATAACAAGTCGATTGTTAATGTCTGATTCAGTGTCTCCCAGTTTGGGCTGCAGATATTTCAGATTATCCTAGATGCAGGTGATGTCTGGAAAGCAATATTTTGAGATCCTTTTGAATAGACAATACTATTGTAATGCCCTGTTATCTGGTGGGATGGAGTTCCATAGTTTTGGGGTTCTTTCCGAGAAGGATTATGTTAGTGCTTTGGATTTTTCGCATGGATCTTCAGCAAGAGGTTATATGTGCTTCTTAGTTGTTGTCTACCCATGATTCAAAGTTTGCTGGAAAGATAGTTTGATGTGTTCTCATAAACTGCCTTATTGGTGATGCAGGCTAGTTTGAAAGAAATCCTTGCTTTGATGGGGAGCCATTTTAATGAGATAAGGAGTGGAAATATATGTTCTCATTTTCTTGTGCTGAAGACCAGCCTGGCAGCAGCATGGAGGATCACTTTTAGAGGGGGTGGGGGAGGTAAGTATAGAGTTTACGGGCCCGATTCACAGAACTAACTTAAGACAAAATCCTAAACTTACTACCATTTTGGTATTCACAGAAGGCACTTACTCATTTTTGTATTCACAGAAGGCACTTTCTCATTTCGGTATTCACAGAAGTTAGGAGTCCTAACTTTAGGACTCCTAAATGCCTTCTGTGAATACCGAAAGTCTTAAAGTTAGGATTTTTCTCAGTTTAGGAGTAGTAAAGTTAGGATTCCTAACTTTAGGACTCCTAAATGCCTTCTGTGAATACCGAAAGTCTTAAAATTAGGATTTTTCTCAGTTTAGGAGTTCTAAAGTTAGGAGTCCTAACTTTACTACTCCTAAACTGAGAAAAATCCAAACTTTCGGTATTCACAGAAGGCATGAGTAAGTGCCTTCTGTGAATACCAAAATGGTAGTAAGTTTAGGATTTTGTCTTAAGTTAGTTCTGTGAATCGGGCCCTGAATTCCTACCAGTATAGGGTTACCACAATCTAGTCTTGACTGGAAAAGTGCCTGCATCATCAGTCTGAAGTCCAGTTCTGAGATATATTGTTTAATACCTCTTAATAGTGTGAGTTGGGATTGGGCCCCTTTTGCGATGTTGATGTATTCTTGGAGGTACAGGTGCTTGTCAAAAGTGAATCCTAGTGTTTCCCCAGAGATAACAATTGCAGCTTTGCTGTTCAGAAGTGGGTTTTGTTTTGTAGAGCCAGTTTTGGATGAGTGTGTTGCATTTGGAGGGAATAATGAGGGTAAATTCTGCTTTTGATGGGCTAGGTTTTAGATGGTGCAATGATACCCATGTTTAGATGATGTTGAATATTTTGGCCACCTCATGTATGTCTTCTTTATAGATGATTTATAGGTAGAATTGCATGTAATCTGCATGGAACTGATAATTAGTGTTTAATTGTTTCTGGATAAGGCAAGGGGTTCTTTAGATATCAAAGTGTGTTGGTGAGAGCACTGATCCTCAAGGGACCCCTTGTTGATGAATTACTGTGTTCAAGTTGAAGTTATTGATTTTAACGTATTGCCCTCAATTTTCTAGTAAAGATGAGAATCACTTGAGAACGATGTCATTGATTTTAAACCTGAAACTTACAGTCTCAGGAGAGTGTTGTCGTTCACAGTATAGAAGGCTGCTGTTCAGTCTATTGATATGAGGAGACAGGAGCGTCATCAAAAGTGCAAGGTGTCGTCTGCAATTCTTAGGGATGCTGCATCCTTTTCCGTAGCTTGATTGAAGGTTATCCTTCAGCTCGTTCTTCTTTAGGAAGAGTTTGAGTTGATTTTCTTCACAGATTTCTAGGTCTTTGGTGAATTCCGCTGTGGAAGTTAGTTCTGGCAGTTAAGGGTTCATTGGTGAGGGAGAGAATCAGCTGGGTGGCGTCGGCGTAGGAGATAATGTTGAGTCTGTGGCTTCTAACGATGGCTGCAAGAGGGGCCATGTAAAAATTGAAAAGGGTAGGGCTTAGGAAGGAGCCCAGGGGTACTCTATAGCTGCAAAAACCAAAGGAAATGATGGACGGAGTGTTGAACATTGCAAGCACTCACCCCCAGTCAACTGATCTGGGTTTAATCCATCACCGTTCTTTAGCCCACTCTGCCACCCCAGTGCCTCATGGGAACAGTCCAGCCCGAACATATATCTATAGCTGACCTCCTTGGGTTCTGAAAGGTACGGTGGTAGTATGACTCGCTGGGTCTAGCAGGTGAGAAAGGAGTGAATCCAATCCAGAGCCCTGTCCTAGATGTTGGCTTCCTGGAGTCTGGTGATTAGGGTGCTGGGGGAAACGGTGTCAAAGGTGGCAGAGAGTTCAACTAGGATGAGTGCTGCTGTCTCTCCCCAGTGGAGGAGGGAGCAGATAAAAGTCTGTCTCGGCGAGGTGTGCAGTCTCTGTGCTGTGGTTGCTTCGGTGATGTCATTTGAGATGTCATCAGTGATGTCACTGACCATGCCATTAATGATGTAATATGTGACGTCATGAGCAGTGCATTGCGGGTGTGCGTGAGTTATAGTTAGCTGAACTAACTATAACGCCAGAATTTCTATGGTTTCGTAAGTTTAAAATGTCCAACTAACGATAACGTCCTGAAACCTATGGTTTTTTCAGTGAATTTCTAATGTTTTTTAAATGCTAATTTCTAACTATAACATGCCTGAAACCTATGGTTTTTTTCAGTGAATTTTAAACGTTTTTTAAATGCTAATTTCTAACTATAATGTTCATTAAACCTATGGTTTGTTTAGTAATTTTGTTTTTGTTTTTGGTGATATTTTGTAAGTTTAATATCCTAAAAATAGTTTTTGTTATTTTTTTTGTTATTGAAATTATATAATGTCTTCTGTTTTTTTAAATATGAATATTTCTTTGGGGGGGAGAAAAAGTGGAGTCGCGCACCTATCGTGTACCTATCTCGGTGGGTGCGCTGATTGAAGCCACCATATTGGCAAAGTTGTGCAGGATGCACGTATGGTTAGCGACGGGTGCCTGGCCCCGCGTAACGTCATATACTTATGGGATCGTGTCATGTGCGCGTTTAGTATGCGACAGCAGAGCACATCCCCGCCCCACGTAACGTATTGAACATGCTGGGTGCACGACTCCCGCGAAAACAATTATGTTGAAAACTATATGTATACTTGTTGAATATGTATATTAGACCAAGAGATTATGTAAACTAATTATGAAAATGATATATTGCGAATTGCAATAAAGTTATATTACTGTTAAATATACTTTCACGAAGCCGCGCACCCTTCGTGTTCCCACTAGGGGGCCGTGTTGAGAGCCGCACTAGGGTCGCAACTTAATTATTATTTTTTTTTAAATGTCCACTCTCACAAATTTTTATTCGCCTCAGGGACCCCATCCCCCGAGGCATGCCCATCTTTTTTTGGGAACAGGAAACGGGAGGAGGGCCGCGTAGCTCCCCTCCCAGGCCACTTTTGGCTCGGGGACCCCATACCCCAGGGCCTGGCCTCTGTGTTGGGGACCGTGGGGGGAGCCCCAATGCCCCTACGGTCCCACCGGCTCCCCACCTCCTGCGGGAGCTGACATTGCTTTTGGACAAGGGGAACTTCTAACATCCGCTTTCCTAAAAGCAATTCTGCTTTGCTTCCTTGAGGTGAGAGGAGTTTTTCCTCCTCTCGCTGCAACAAAGCAAACCAGGGTTTGCTATGACAGGGCGGGAGCTCTGTTCCCACCCTCTCATAGCAAACAGCACTGACCCGGGGGTGGGCACCCCGGGACACTGCAGGAGCCAACCCTGGGGGGTTGCTGTCCCCAGGGCCATCAAGAGCTCCGGGCTCCCCTCCCAAAAATGTAGGGTTTTCCTGGCAGTGATGGGCAGTGAATACTGACCTCTAATTCTGCCCATCTAAATTAGATGGGTTGAATTAGAGTTCTGCCTCTGACAGCCCTTACTCCACAGAGCGGAGGGATTCAATCCCAGTGTAGACAGAATAGCCTGCAACTTGATTAAACCTAAGGTCCAGCCACATATAAATTTGACAGACGGACCACAGTCTTGACGGTATGTATACTCCGTTGGTGTTGTAACCGAATATTGATACCACCAAGATATAATTCGGGCCCGTAATGTGTTTTGTTCCTTTTAAAATCATTGTTTACATCACGCTTCAGATTTACAAGGAATTTAAATTTTGTTGTGTGTTGCAGAAGAAATTATACCCTATAGTGCTTTTTAGTCTTTTTTTCTAGAACTATCCACTTAGTATGAGGGGACACTTCTAATTGGTTTGTAGTGCTGGGGAGGTGCTGGTATGAATTCATTTCCATAAAAAAACGGGCAAGAGTCTACTCAAAAACAGTAAACTCCATTATTGTTTGTAGCTAAGTGTTGCATAGTGAGTACATTATCAACCTGTTCAGTGGTCGAGCACAGCAGCGAATGTTTGCCGTGAAAACATGGAGTTGTGGAGAGTTGTGGTGGAAAAAAGCTGTGGGACGAATGCAGCCTGTTTATATTTAGGTCGTGGGGGTTGGTGAAGAAAGCATCTTTGACTTTCTAAATTTTTGGTCTCCATTCTTCTGAGCTAAAAATACTGTAGACTCAGAACCTGCTTTTGAGTAAGTTGAAAACCTAGACCCCTATTTTCCATTATTCTTCTTTTGATAGATTTTATGTTGATGGAATATCGGAGCCCTGAGACTCAAACAGAATAGACAGGGTCGTACTGGCCAAATGGGCAATCTAAGCGTGCCCAAAGGGCTGGTCAGACAAGAGTGTGTGTGGGCCTACTTTTTGGCTGTTTTTGGGTGTGTGTTATGGTCTAGTGGGCTGGAGTTTGCTGTTTATGTCCCTGATATAACCACAAATTTTAAAACACCTATACAGTATGTATTTACAAGTTCAAAACTGCCCCAATTTGTATATGTGGGGCATTTTTTTTAGCTATGTGATTCGCAGATGAGGGCCACTTTTAGTTTGCAGCCCGGGTCCATTTTCTTTCCCAGTCCAACTCTTAGAATAGGTTATATAGAACTTTAGCTCTTAAACCTGAGGATAAAAAAGACACCATGAACTCGGTTTCTTGTCATTCTAACTCTGCTCTGATGAATCTTGCTAGACTTTCACAAAACTTTTCTGCACTTATCCAGGCCTGTACCGGGGATGGGTGTGTGCTGATCCGCTCGCTGGGCTATATTGTGAAATGCATTACCTCTGATAATCTCCTGGTCTGCTCCGAGAGATAACATTGCTTCTGAAGTATTTATTCCTAGCTCTGCCATGCTACTTCGCCTGACCGCTCGTGCCTGGATACTTCCCTGAGAGTCTCTCTGACTTCGTGTCGCCCTGTTTGCCTCGAGGAATTCAATTTAATTCCATGTCAGACTATTTTTTTTTAAAAAGCCAATGGTGTCATTCCGATGCCAAGAGATAAGCGCGGTCATGTTTTAATAGCTGCCGTGGCGGAAGACGTTATCCTACCAGCTATGCTTCCTAAATCGTAAGTCGAATACCGTGTCCTGGTGTGTGTCAGCGTTCCTCCTCGGGACTCGATTTCCAATAGAATAATTTCGGTTTCGTGTACCTTGTAAATGTTGTTGACATGTCTAGCTTTAGATGCACCCAATTAGCAATCCATTATAAAGAACAGAAAGACACGGTGTTTTTATTCAATTGGCAGATACATGATTTCTGCTCTCCCTTTCTCCTCCTTCCTGTCAGCGGTCCCAGACCTCATTCTTCTCCCGCCATTTTCTTGCGGCGCTGGTTGCTCCTCGTTCACTACAGAACAGCACTTCTGCCGGTTGGACCTCGGCTGTAGAACATGCAATACAGAGGCGTTCACCGCAGCTGTTCAGTCAAATGCAGTGGAAGTTACAAAGACCAGCAAGGTGGTTTCAGAAGCATTACATTCAATGAAATTGGCGGAAATATGTTTTCACACGGGATCACAAGACTTCTTTTTGCAAATGCTTAATGCCAGCACTGAAGTTCTAAGGTCTTGCCTTCCAAGTAAATCGCATTATGCTATGTTTTTGGGCTGCATTAAAAAATGTAGCAATCCAGGCAGTCGTAGGCGTCCACACTTTGCATGTATTGCTGATTGTTTCGTAGTGCTACTGTGCTTACTTGAGGGAAAACGATGACATTTTAATAGTTTTGCCTGCATATGTGTATGAGAATGGCCTTCTGCACCCCCTCGGACAACGTGTAGGCGTAGGATTAGGAAAACCATTGCATTTGTAAGGTTTTTTTCTCATTTTTGTTCTCCACATGTGGGGATATTTTCTTTTGCCTGTGCGCCTTTGTTGCGCAGCTTGCATTAGGCTTAAGTACATTGATTGCGGGACACGGAATGGTTGATGTTTGTGAATGCGCAGCAGTCGACAGTCGACCACGGATATTGGCAATGCCGTCTCCCATAGGACTCCTGCTTGTTTTTTATGTTCATGGACATTCCTAATATGAATATAGGGTATTACTAGTGAATAATGTATGACCATAGTTTAGCAGTTTTTCACCCCATATTTGACCAGGCCATCAAACCCACTGTGTCCTTATCTGTTGATTTAAACACAATCTAAACCAACATTATTAGTAGTAATGTCATAGTTAGGCACATTAGTACTGAAGTAGGCCACCCATGAGTACCCCTTAACATTTTTGCATTACATGTGCTACATTTTCTACACTGACATGACATAAACAGCTTAGACCAGGAGTATGGTATTGGTCTAATGAACTTGTTGGGGTTCATTGGCCACAACCCTAGGGTTTATCCTGCATTTAAATTTTGCCTTGAGGGGTAGAAAAAGTTCCCATCAACCTACTGTACTGAAAAATCTAATTAAATCAAATCAAAATAACTTTATTCGGGGGCAGAATGCAACCATAAAAGTACACAATCCAATATAAAAACATGGAATATATAAAATACCCTATCTGAAAGAAACACGTTAGTTAGATTCCTCACCTTAGAATATCCCCAGGCGTCAGGCTGGATCCGGAAAGATTTTTTGTAGCAATACCCCTTGCGCATCGCTAGGTGTCGTCTGCGGCTTCGCGTCCGTCGTTGGCGAGGTGCGCCGGAATGACGTCGTCGGAGTACTTAGACGCCGCCCTCGCGCGCTGACGTCAGTTCTTCTTTTTTCCACGCCAGACAGCGCCGATCCGGGAAGAGCTTACCCCTTAGTCACTTTTTGACTAAACTATTTTGACTCTTTTTGGTCTTCTGTCGACTCGACTCTAGTGGCGGTAGGATGCCTGGGTTTAAAGCCTGTGACTCCTGTCATCGATTGATGTCGGTGATGGACCACCATCGCCGGTGCCTTTACTGCCTGGGGGCCGACCATGACGCGGAGTCGTGCGTCGATTGTCAGGCCTTGACCTCGAAGGCTAGGCGGGAGCGGTCCCGTAAGCTTCTCGAGCTTCGGCACTCGGCTCCGCGCCGCTCACGGTCCCGGTCCAGGAGGAGGTCCAAGGACCGGTCGCGGAGCCGCAGCCACCATCATCGCTCGTCGGGCTCGAAGTCTTCGGGTAAGTCGAAGCGATCAAAGAAGTCCAAGAGGCGACACCGCTCTGAGGACTCCCTTCGCCGGTTGCGCGACTTGGCCGAGGGTCAGGGTGGTCCCACCACCGCGGCTCCGTCGGAGCCGCAGGAGCCGCGTCCGTCCCCATACCCGCCAGTCCCTGGGACTGACGCGACTCCGGCTGAGGTCAGTGCTTTCCTCTCGGCCATGAGGGGCCTGGCTCCGCCGTCGACGCCTGCCGGCGTGCCTCCTGGCCCCGCTGGCTCGACTGGGCGACCTCTCGTGCCGGCGGCTCCGGCCCCGGCGCCGTCGACGACTTCAGTCCCGACGCCGCAGGTCCCTGAGGGATCCAGGCCTGGATCTCTGCCGGCGCCGATCGACCTCACGACGCCTCCTCCGCCGGCGCCGACACCGGTTCTGCCTCCGGTGCCATCTCCGGACGACGCCGTTCCCCGGTTTAGCCCCGGTCCGGGCCCGATGCCGGCGCGGCGCCACTCGACGTCGCTTCCGACGCCGATGGATGAGCGTTTCATCTACCGCCCGGCTCCGATCATTCCTCCTGTTTATCAGGAATCGGATGACGGGGGCGACTGGGAGGGGTCTGAGGACCCTATGGCCACACAGGCCCAACTTTCACAGGACTGGGCAGATGAACTGGGGGATGCCAGTGGTCTGGACACCTCCCCGGACGCTGGTTTCATCTCTCCTCCGACTGTGGCCTCGGAGGAAGGTGCAGCTTTCTCAGTGGTGCTGCGCAAGGCGGCCGAAGCCCTGGGGCTCAAGTTGCCTGCTGTGGCCGTGAGGACTAACATCCTCACAGAGGTGCTTCAACCGTCAGCAAGCCACACAGAGCCTCTGCTGCAGTTCAGTGAGGCCCTCGTAGACGTTCTGCAGGGCACTTGGTCCAAGCCCTCCACAGTTCCTCCTGTGGATCGGAACGTGGCCCGGCGCCACCGCCCTGCTCCGGGCGACCCCAGTTTCCTGTCCCAACACCCCACCCCCGAGACTCTGGTTATCCAGGCCTCAACTTCCCAATCCTCCTTCCTGTCCGCTCCTCCGGATTGGGAATCCAAGAGGCTGGAACAGTTCGGAAAGAAGCTGTTCTCTTCCCTGAGTTTGGGCCGGTGGTCTTTGAACACCGCTTGCCTCTTGGACCGTTTCTCCCACTCTCTGTGGGATACGGTGGAGGACGTGCTGCCCCTGTGTCCGGAGGAGGCCCGGCCACGTCTCTCCCAGGCGCTTGCTCACAGGCGAGATGCAGCACGACATGCCATACAGTGTGAAATAGACACCACGGACTCGCTGGGTAGGGCGATTTCCACCCCGGTGGCGCTCCGGCGCCACGCCTGGCTGCGGTCCACGTCTTTCTCGGGGGATGTCCAGAGTACCCTCATGGATATGCCCTTTGATGGCACTCGCCTTTTTGGTGAGAAGGCGGATAGTGCGCTGGCTCGTTTTAAGGACTCCCGGGCTACGGCCAAGTTCTTGGGTCTCTCGGCCCGCGGCCGCAAACTTCCGCCTTTCGCCCCTTTCGTGGCCAAGGAAGGGGCACCTCCTCACGTCCGCCTAGCCACTGGCCGCAGAACCAACCTGCATGCGGACGTGGATTCCGCCGAGGCGGTACTGGAGGACAACGTGCTGATCAGTCCACATCCACCCTGGCAGCATCCGCCTCAAAGCCCTCCTAATCCGAGCTTTCACGCCCATTCCACGCCAGTGGGCGGCAGAGTTCGCCATCACCTGCTCCACTGGCGATCCATCACATCGGACAGGTGGGTGCTGCAAATCATCCAAAGGGGCTACTCCCTCCCCTTCGAGACGACCCCTCCAGCCATGCCACCGCAGTGCCACCGTATGTCGGAGGATCACTTGAATCTTCTGCAGGAGGAAGTTACGGCCCTCTTGGCCAAAGAGGCCGTCGGGCGCGTTCCTGGTCCAGAAGTAGGTCGTGGTTGCTATTACCACTACTTTCTGGTTCCCAAGAAGGGCAAAGGGGGCCTACGCCCTATCTTGGACCTCAGGAGCATCAACGCCTTCCTCCAGAAGGAATGGTTCAAGATGCTCACTTTAGCTCAGGTTCTGGCTGCCCTCGACCCTGGAGACTGGATGGTAGCGTTGGACTTGCAGGACGCCTATTTTCACATCCCCGTCCTGCCGGCCCACCGGCGTTACCTGCGGTTCACGGTGGGTCAGGAGCACTTTCAGTTCACCGTGCTCCCCTTCGGCCTCGCCAGTGCCCCTCGGGTGTTCACGAAAGTAATGGCGGTGGTCGCAGCTCATCTGTGCAGATCGGGGGTTCCAGTCTTCCCCTATCTCGACGACTGGCTGTTGAAGGCGGGCTCGCTCCAGCAAGTCGTCTCCCACCTCCAGACTACGGCCGACCTCTTGCATTTGCTGGGGTTCTCCATCACTGTGCCGAAGTCGCACCTGAGACCATCCCAGAAGCTCCTCTTCATCGGAGCGGTTCTCGATTCGGCGCAGTTCCGGGTCTATCCCCCGGAACAGCGGGTCCGGGATATTCAGGCTCTGATTCCCATCTTTCGGCCTCTGTCCTGGGTTTCGGTCAGGTTGGTGCTGCGGCTTCTGGGGCTGATGGCCTCCTGCATCCTGTTGGTGCATTACGCCAGGTGGCGAATGCGGGCTCTGCAGTGGGACCTGAAGTTTCAGTGGGCCCAGCATCGAGGCAACCTGTCCGACCATATCTTGATCTCGGAGGGCACTGCGAAACAGTTGCAGTGGTGGCTCACGGACCGCGATTGGGTCAGGGGCAGATGCCTCTCCCTACCCCAACCGGAGCACGTAGTAGTGACGGATGCGTCCCTCCTGGGATTGGGGGGCCATATGGGAGAGGCGGAGATCAGAGGCCTCTGGTCTCCGGCGGCGTCTCAACTCCATATCAACTTGTTGGAGCTGAGAGCGATCCGGCTTGCACTGAAAGCCTTCCTTCCCTCTGTCCGGGGAAGTGTCGTGCAGGTGTTCACGGACAACACCATCGCCATGTGGTACTGCAACAAACAGGGAGGGGTGGGGTCGTGGACCCTTTGTCAGGAGGCTCTGCGCCTCTAGACATGGCTGTAACACCAGGGCATCATCCTGGTGGTTCAACATCTGGCGGGCTCTCTGAACGCCAGAGCAGACGAACTCAGCTGCCGGTGCATGATGGATCACGAATGGCGTCTGAACGCGGACGTGGCGCAAGGTCTCTTTCTGCAGTGGGGAGAGCCTTGGTTAGATCTATTCGCCACCGAAGAGAACGCGCAATGTCAGCAGTTCTGCGTGTTGGAATTTCCAAGGCGGCACTCGCTCGGAGAAGCTTTTGGTCGCGAGTGGAGTTGCGGTCTGTTGTACGCCTTTCCGCCTATATCACTTCTGCCCAGAGTGCTGAAGAAGTTCAGGCGCGACCGGGCCCAAGTCATCTTGGTGGCTCCGGATTGGGCACGAAGGTACTGGTATCCCGAGCTACTCAGTATGTCAATCGATCCTCCGGTACGACTGCCTCTTCAGGAGGACCTTCTGTCGCAGCAGCAGGGGACGGTCCTCCACCCAAACCTGTCCAGTCTCCACCTCCATGCGTGGAGATTGAGCGGCGACAGTTGATGCCATTTGAGTTACCTCCTGAAGTCTGTGACGTCATTCTGGCAGCCAGGCGTCCCTCCACAAAATCGGTATATGCCTGCAGGTGGAACAAATTTGTGGCATGGTGCACAGCAAAGGCTGTGGATCCCCTTTCCGCCCCTCTTTCTGAGGTTCTACTCTTTCTTCTTTCTTTGGCCCAGCAGGGCTCTGCTCTGGGCACCTTGAAAGGTTATCTTTCTGCAATCTCTGCTTTCTTGCGGCTTCCTGATCAGCCTTCTCTTTTCAAGTCCCCTGTTGTTTCGCGTTTTCTTAAAGGCATTACTCACATGTTCCCTCCTGTCCCCTTCGTAATGCCTCAGTGGGATTTGAATCTGATATTGACGTATCTGATGTGCGCTCCCTATGAGCCTCTTCACAATTGTCCCCTTCGTCTTCTGACTCTTAAGACTGCTTTCCTGGTAGCTATCACCTCAGCTAGATGGGTGAGTGAGCTCCAGGCTCTGTCATCTAAGCCTCCTTTTCTTTCTGTTCATCCGGACAAGGTTGTCCTCCTGACTCGTCCTTCTTTTCTTCCAAAAGTTGAGACCCCCTTTCACATCAGGCAATCTGTCACATTGCCCACCTTCTTTCCGCCTCTGCATCCTTCGAAAGAGGAAGAGAGGCTCCACCGTCTGGACCCCAAACATGTGCTGTCCTTTTATTTGGACCGCACCAGACAGTTCCGGGTGGACGACCAACTTTTTGTTGGGTACGTAGGTGCTAAGAAGGGGAGGGCTGTACACAAGCGGACCATTTCACGGTGGGTCGTCTTGTGTATAAAGGTTTGTTATTCCTTGGCGAAAAAGGACCCTCCTGTTGGGCTGAGAGCCCATTCCACCCGGGCCACAGCGGCGACTACTGCCCTGGGACGGGAAATTCCCTTGCAGGACATCTGTCAGGCGGCGACGTGGGCCTCATTGCACACGTTCGCCAAGCGCTATTGCCTGGACAGCCAAGTCCGGAGAGATGGCTTCTTTGGCCGTTCTGTTCTCCAGGACTTTCTGGTGTGATCTTGGTTCGCAGACCCACCACCGGGGTTGGTATTGCTGGGGTATCTATTCTAAGGTGAGGAATCTAACTAACATGTTTCTTTCAGATGAACAAGTTACTTACCTTCGGCAACGATGTATCTGTAAGAAACATTAGTTAGTTAGATTGCTCGCCGCCCCACCCATCCTCCCCGTTCTGCGAACTGACATCTTGGGTTAAGGTTATCCTTTTCAGGCCCCTAGACTTTTTTGGCACCAGTGTCGGTCTCTTGCATGGGTCTGCGTTCCTGGCGCGGAAAGCTATGTACAAGAACTGAAGTCAGCGCGTGAGGGCGGCGTCTAAGTCCTCCTCCGACGTCATTCCGGCGCATGACGCCAACGACGGACGCGGAGCCGCAGACGACGCCTAGCGACGCACAAGGGGTATTGCTACAAAAAATCGTTCAGGATCTAGCCTGACGCCTGGGGATATTCTAAGGTGAGGAATCTAACTAACTAATGTTTCTTACAGATACATCATTACCGAAGGTAAGTAACTTGTTCTTTAAGTACAATTTTAAATACCATACCATAGCATCACTTATAAAAATAGAGTACGATGCAGTAAGTCAGATATATATTGAAAATATATCTAGATAAAAAAAATAAAACATTACTGAAAGTGCATCGTGCTTCATGACCGCACAGCGGCTCTCAAGAAAGAGCTGACATGAAAACAAGACTCATCGTCTATCAATTGTTATTAAAAATGAAAAGTTGGCCTTCACTGCCTGAAGTTCCGAGACCTCGTAAAAGGGATTAAGAATTGTTTGGTGTGTTTATGTAAAATTCACAGAAAAAGGTCAAATGCAACATTGTTTTCGCAGATCTACCATCACAAAGACATAGGCAAGTGACAAGCTTTTTTGATAGCCCAGTGGAAAACCAAGTAGGTACCTAACTGTGTCTACCCTAAAGAGAAATAATAAGCATTGTTCCCATGTGTGCTAGACAAATAATTTGTCAATGGTCTGTCAATGCTCGAGCGCAAGTAAACGGCAACAGTGGGCTTTTGCATTTCCACATTAAGTCTATGGGTTCAGGCTTGACTGACTAGTAATATTTTCACATACTTTATACATAGACTACCACTGGAGCCGGGCTCCAGAAAAATGTGAGATTGCCGATCTCCTGGAAGGTTTTCTTCACATATCCTATCCATGGTATAGTAAGGCCTTTATTGCATGCAAGACAGTATCTGACTAGCTCTTGCAAGGGCTGCCTCCTCAGTTATCCAAACTGATAACCACAGGAGTAAGGGGCGAGCTCTAATACAATTGCCCATATAAGTCATATCCATCTTCTCATGACAAATGAGATGGGAGGAGGGTAAAGGGACAGAAAGGGCACATTTTTAAAATCGATTTCCCTCCACCTGAATGGCTTCGCAATTTGCAATTCCCCATGTCTCAGCTCCATATGTGGCAACGGGGATGCACTGAGTCACATAAATCTTTAAGAGCGGTAAAAGTGCCCTACCCCAGGGGGCTGAGGTAAACTAAAGAGGAAGTCAACTGGCCTGGATAGCTTCAGCCTGCAGTGTGTAATATCAGGTGCCCATGAGCCAGCTGAATCAAACATAACCCCTAGATAGGAAAAGTGCTAGTGCTTTCTAAATGGTTTGGACCAACAGCAAGGGTTGCCATGAATCGGATAACGGAGGGCACCAGCAGGCGCAGAGCTTTTGGAGTGTGGTCATTCAGCACTGCGTCATCCTCATGTAACAAAGTAGGGAGTAAAACGCCATTCACCTTTGGTACGTTTGGGGTGTTAAAAATGGGGTTTCTGGATGTCAGAGTATGCACCCTGTACAAGCAGGAACCACCTCTCTAGTCAGGGTAAGCCAGTACAGACTAAAAGATAACCTGTCCTCACCCTCTGGTAGCTTGGCAGAGAGCAATCAGGTTTACCTAAAGAGACAATGTGTAAAGTATTTGTGCAACACCCACACACAGTAACACAATGATAACACCACAAAATACTTCAAGCAAAGTTAGAAAAATAGAGAATAATTTTATGAGTAAATCAAGACCAACCCATCAAACATGCAATTAGTAGAATCTGTGTTATGAATTTTTGAAGATTAAATCAAATTATAGTGCTTAGAGTCATAAAGCGCCAAACGGGGACATCTGGTCGCTCTAGATCGGGATAAATCCAAAGTTCAGGCCTACTGCGATGGAGGCTAGCTGCCGGACTCACACCGGTTCCGCTGAAAATTTTTACCTTGGATGGAGGAAGTGTTGACGTTTAAGATTCGATGCGAGGAGCAGAGTTGATCTTTGGATGAAGGTGCTGCATCTGTTCCGATCCGCGCAGTCTATGAAGGCTTCGTCAGGGAAACCCTTTATGATGCAGCTATGTGTCATCATCAAGCCATGCAGTCGGTCGACGAAATGTCGTCAGGCGGCGTCTGCGTCGAAGTGCGATGCATTTTTTCAGACCGGTTCAAAGTCGTCATAGCGTCATTTTTGATGGATCAGCACAACAGAAATAACATTTCAAGGGCTCAGAACTGGATTGACACCACTTGACAGGCAGGACTCACAGATGACAGAGTCCAAGTGCTGCTGCATGGTTGAAGGAAGTCTTCGAGGGCCCTGAGATATCAGAACAGCATGCAAGCATTTGAAGTCACCCTGGGTTCAAGTGAGATGGGTCCAGTCCTTGTCCTCAGCAGGGCAGAGATGAGCAGGCAGCAGGGCAGCACAACATAGCTGAAAAATTGTTCTTACAGAGCAGCAGTCAAGCAAAGTGGCAATCCTTATAGCACATCAGTCTTTACTCCGGCCAGAGTTCTTCATAGGTCCATTTGTGTAACGCTTTGGTAGGGTCAGAGCCCCAGTTCTTATACCCAGTTGTGCTTTTGAAGTGGAGGTGTCTTCAAACAAGGATCTTTGAAGTGCACACAAGCCTTTCTTCCCAGCCCTGGCTCCAGACTATCTGTAGGGAGTAATCAGCCCTTTGTGTTGGAAACAAGACACTGCCTATTTAGGTATAAGTTTTAGCTCCCCCTCTCTTTAATTCTGTCACACATACACTTCCTGTGTTTGTGGCTGTCTAGAGAGAATGCACAAAGTGTAGCTGTCACCTACCCCAGATGTGTATCGGATACCAGTGGAGAGGATTTATCATTACCATTCCAAAGATATAAAACATGATGCAGCTACTCCTTTCTACTCAGGAATTACAGCTTAAAAGTATATTAAGGAATTCCCAATGCTAACATATGAGGGGAGTAGGCCTCAGAGTAGAAAAAAATGAATTTCAGTGTTTGTCACTACTAGGACATGCAAAACGTACCAGTACATGTCCTACCTTTTAATTACATAATACCCGGCCCTAAGGGCCACTTAGGGCCTAGTTTAGAGGTGACATGTGTACTAAAAGGGACGTTTAAGGCTTTACCAAGGGTTTTAAATGCCAAGCCAAAGTGATGGTGAACTGCACACACAGGCCCTGCAATGTCAGGCCTGAGACAGATTTGAAAGGGTACTTTTGTGTGTGGTGTGGCACAAGAAGTGCTGCATGCCCACTAGTAGCATTTAATTTACAGGCCATTGGTATATGGTATTCCACTTTACAAGGGACTTACAAGTAAACTAAATATGCCAATTTTGTATACAGCATTGTTACCATGTTAAGGGGAAAAGCACATGATAGCACTGGCCAGAAGTGGTAAAGGGCTCAGAGTCCTAAGATCAACAAAAAGAATCAACATAAAAAATGAGGTAAGTAGCCAAAAAGTTTGGGGGACGACCACCCGAAGGATGACAAGTCTAACAAGTGGTAATGGTGTAAAAATAAGGGCTAAGCTCATTGATATATAATATAAACAATAAGAGTTGCAACACACAGCCCTGCTGCACACCTCAGGAGATTTTTATTTCATTGGAAACTTCACCATTAGAGCTTGCATGTTTTCATGCAGATAGTCTAGAAAGTGTACAAGTGCTTCATCCATCCCCTTGGAAAGAAGATGTTGCCACAGCTTTGACTGATTCACACAGTCAAATGACGATGTCATATACATAAATTCAAAATACAATGGTATTTGGTTGGCTATTGTGTACTTGCCTATAATTAGCTTTAAGTTCAGGTATTGCTCAATTGTACCTACACATTTTCTAAATACATACTGACAGGTATGTAAGATTGCCTTTTCTGTTGCCCACTCCTTTATCCTATGATATAAAACTCTGCCTAGTATTTTGACAAATGTGCCAATGAGTAAATAGGAAGATAGCAACTAGGTTGTGACCAGTTACCTTTTTTGAAAATTAGAACAATAGTTGAAGTAGTCCAAGAACTCCGTACTGGGGAGTGTCCGAGATTGTTGAAAACATTAGTCAGTAACGGAGCCTAGGTTTGATGTTACACTTTATCCAATCAATAGAAACTCTGTCCGGGTCAGGAGCCTTCCAACTGACACTGCTGCATGGAATCAACAACTTCACGTAACGAGGCCCAAATGCCCTGGTGGTTGCTAATGTTTGTGCTAGGCTGAGTAATCATTACTGCGGCAGTATATATTTTGGAAAAATGAGCCTCCCATACGTCACTGGTAATATGGCAGCCAATAGGAGCCACAGTGTGATTTTCTTGTTCTCATGGCAGTTATGGCCGTCCAGAAGGACTTACAGTCCTTCTTGGATGCAGCTTGAGCTAATATGTCCCAGTGCTGTATAATGAGCTCCTTCCATCTCTTTGCAGTAACCGCTTTATACTACTTACGTAAAGCGACCACTGTGGAGGATCCCTGGGGCTAGTAGCAAGTGCCCTCCATAATAATCGGTTGGCTGCCAAGCAGTCTTGATTGAACTATCTTGGTGCAGTGTGTACGGATTTAATAGATTTTTTTTAAATATTTGCTTTTTCAATATTTGAGCACAGGGCCACAAAAGAGCAGGCTACCTACTCTTGGACTACCTCGTCAATTACGCAGCTCATAACCTACTTCTGATTATTATTTTTTATGATATTTTCCAGGATTTGGTTTGGATTTTGGAGTTTCCAAACCACTCTGTGGTTACCTCAGGATGATTGCGGTTTGCTAATCCCAACATCAACATTGGGTTTAACCCTCAATAATACAGCCTGAACTGCCTCGATGGGATTGTGATCACCAAAATTTGAGCGAATGGTTCCTCTATGTTGGAATATATTAGTTAGGCTACTAGAAAAAAATGTAATCAAATATAGATGAGTTCCCTGTACCCCTAAAAGTGGGAAGCCTGGGGTCACTAATACCACCCACGCCCATAACATTATTCATTTCAAGTGGAGCGATATGCTAACAGCAACACCCTATGTAATGCACTTATTGTTATGTGATTTGATATGCTGGGTCAACCTAGCATTGAAGTCACCTGCTAGGCAAAGATACACTTGATGCCCCCTATCAGTGACCTTACCTAGTAGTCAATCAATATATTCAAATAAAGCAGGGAACTTTGTGTTCAGAGTATTATCAAAGTCATTATTATAAAAATTACCAGGTAAAAGCTAAAATTCCGTGTAAAAAGTATGACTTGAAAGTCCTTTCCATCGGTTTCCAGAGCCTTAGCATCATCATCGCTCAGCAGATTTATCCAGATAGATAAACCCCCGATGTACGTCCTAATCGAGAAGGTATACCGGGTACACTATAACCCATCAAACACCTGAGGGTCTCAGGTTTTGTGAAACAGGATATTGCAGTTTCCTACAAAAAGCAGCCAATCCAAGAGGTGTACCTTGGAGCAGAGACCGACTACATTCCACCTCAGTATTTTCAAGAGTGGTACATGCGAATTAGAATTAACAGAAGATAAGGTGAAAACAGGAGGCTTAGATGGAGCCAAGGCCTGACTGGGAGCTACCTTTTGACTTACAACCCGCTGTCCCCCCAGTCCATCAATATTGGTGGGATCAGACAGGGCTGCAAATCTAATCTTGCACTCCAAAAGTGGCTTAGGCTGTGGATAACCACAGATGAAGGGCGTATTAGTGGTTTATAAAAAAAAAACGGGGTGATGTAACAATTTTTGACCTACCATGATAGCCCCCCACGTTCAACCTAAGTAGGTTTCTTACGCAGGCCGGTTGTCTACAATTTACCTCAATACAATCTCCGTCTATGTTTTTACTTGAGGGCTCCACCCAGCCAACTCCAAATTAACATTATAATCACATTGCGCTCCATTACATTAACATTTTATATCTGCAAACCCAGTGAGTTACCGAGTTACGCAATTGTTCCCATTAATCAGACTGGTTGCGCCTTAAGGGTGAAACACCGGCTAACACCAGCACATATGAACACGCTGCTGGAGGTGAGTTTAATGTTGCATTATTAGGGGCAAAGTCAATTCTTGTATTGTCCATATTTGAGGAGGCATCTGGGCCACTTTCACCCATTGAGCTGGAAATTGGGTCAGTATTAGTGCCGGGATGAGAAGCACCTGCATCTGACACAGGAAGTGGGTGCCCAAAAAAATCAGCAGGGGTGGTTGCGTCCCACCTGGCTACTTCTGTTGAAGAGTTGTCCCCTGCAGATGCATGGCGCACACATGATGTTGAGTGCAGATGTTAGTTTTGGTGGGAGCAGTTCCTATTGTGGCTTCTGTTTGCTAGGCTGAGCAGACTGGCCAGTTGTTTCTCTGTTCAATCCAAACGGTCAGTAATGGGTCTCAATTGCTCCTGCAGCATGATGGAATATTGATTGCACAGTTCCTCAAGAGACAGCTGGCTCAAATTGAATTTAACAGTGGCCTTAGCTGGCTGTGGCTTTGGCCAGGACAAAAACTGTCTCTCTTTTCCCCGTTTAACTTCTGGAAACGGGCTAATCTTGGGAGGTAAGGGGTTATCAGAATTCACTACTGGTCTGCCCCATTTCACTATTTCGTTAGATAACAACCCTACGTCTCTCTCAAGCATACTGTTTATGATAATTATTCTGTGCGGTCCAGTGTAGACCCGGTAGCATTTCGTTTGCTCATGGCATGAAGTTACTCACCCAAGAGCTCCTGTTGTGCAACAGCTGTCAAATTCCTCAAAAAATGGTTGGCCCAGCCCAGTCTCTTCTGGGCTCTGACAGCGTAGACTGGCCCGCTCTACAATTTAATAGTTAGAATGGCCGTCCTGCAGAACATTTAGAGAAGTACGACAACAATACTGTGAACTAATATTTTGGGTAAGGTATCTCAAATATTGTATGGAATGTAAATAAACAGACAATATGGGCCATGGAAGAAATATAAAAAATACACATTTTGGAAATGTGTATTTGTTTTTCTGGTTAGTAGACTGATACCTGCCACCACAAATTCACTTTGGTAATGTTGCTTAACAGGTAAAGTGTTTTTTAACACCTAATTTAAGTCTACTTAATAAATAATATGGCTTATAAACCATGTAGATAGGAAATGATGGAATTGGTTACAAACGAGAAGTACTTTATACCGTCTTGGCTTCAAGATTAGAAGTTTTTTAAACTGGACTTGCAATTGATTATATTTTAATCAGAATATGCATTACCATGAATCCCACAATGCTTTGGCCAATTGCAGATAGCAGAGATATTGATGATGAGGATTGTGATCACAGTTGCATTGATGTGACGAAATAGTGTGTCTCAAGCCTACACCAGACATACAAGATGTACCACTTGAACTGGCTGATTTGACACGATTTGTGGATGGTTCTTGTCTGAGAGGCCATCATAGAACATTAAGAGCAGCATATGCAGTCTCCATCATATCAAATTTCATGGAATCATCATACTTGTGTGATGTAATGTCAGCACGAGTAGCAGAGTTCATTGCACAAACAAGATCTTGCTGCTTATTTTTTGTTTTTTTAAATTCTTTTTATTGAACATCAAAAAAGGTCATGTGGTACAAATAATCAGTTTCACATTACAGGGTACCGTGTCATTTACAAGCAGTGGTATTGCGTATCATGTTTTCGAAATACTTTCTACATTTTTATTGATTGTTGTGCGCTCTCAGGGATGTGGGTTGGTGACTTCCACATTAACTTCCTTTAGTTGCACAGCTTAGAAATGTAATTAGCGCAGGGCGACCAGTAACAGATTAGTTAAAATGTCTCTTTGTTCCATGGAGAGCCCCTGAAGTCTTTTATTAGCTTGTTTTGTATGGTCTGGCGTAATAAATCTTGATTCCAGGCTCTAAGCATTTTACTGTTATGTTTCTGTGAGAGCTCGAGCTTCATACACTATTACAATAGCTTAATACAGCGGTTCTTAATCTGTGGTCCGGGCACCCATGAGAGTCCCTCAAAGCCTACTCGGGGAGATTGTTACTGTTTACAAAATTTAATAATATTAACAGATTAATAAAGTGTATATAAATAAGGGTTGAATGTGTTAAGATGAATATTTTACAACTTCTGTAAATGTGAAAAAATGTGAAATAGGAGGCTAAAAATTAAGTTAGTGTACTCAGATTGATTCGTGGGAGCAGAGCAAGTACATCAAACAGATTACAGTATGTATAGAGAGTGGCCTAATTTGAATTTAGAAAAGCTCCAGCCTTCTTATTAAAGTTTACACTTTTTATATATGTTTGTTAATTAAATGAAATATTTAATCATTTGTGTATTTGTTTGATGAATGGTTGTATCTGCATTTTTTCGTTTTGTGATTCAAATAATCGAAAATGAATAGTCCAGGGTCCAGGCTTCAAGTAATGACTCAGTGAGTGTCCCCGAGTTCAAGTAATGATTAAGTGGGGTCCACAGAAGTCAAAAGGTAAAAGAAACACTGGGCTAATATATTCTGAACGGAAGCTGCCACTAAATGTGTAAGGACTAAAGATTTTCATTAGAGGGAGGAGTCCGAAATTTGCCCCTTTGTGAATGAATAACTTGGAAGCAGAACAAAATGTTTCAAGCCAAAGATAATACTGAGATTAAATGCAAATATATTTGCCTTTTAATTTCTGTTCTCATTTTTACTGATTTGAATAACCAATTAGTATTTTACAGCTCAAAAAGGAGGTGGGAGGTTAGAATGAATAAAGTTCTAACCTATGATCACAAGTTGGTATAAAGAAGACATGAGGCATGGGAAAAGCTTGTGATTTGGCATAAATATGAAAAATGAGTGGCGGCGTTAGTGATTAAAAAAGACAGGGTCCAGGGGGAGGTGCCCACAACGGAGAAGTGTGTGATTAATTGCCACAACCTAATCTGCTAGTCAACTTGTAAACGGCAAAATGTATGAGCGACCCGAAGGGGGATAATGATAACAGAGCAGCTGCTTCTTGAGTTTGTTTTAATGGCGGGAAGAGTATCCCTTAGTGTCAATTTGCAAGTGGATGCAAATTATTCCGTTCTCATATTCCAAAGATCAAACCGACTGGCAAAGTGCAGCAGGGACTGTTGTGTTTGAAATGTTACTTTTCTAGAATGCCTTGAACAGCGGATGTGATTTTCCAACCTTAGTTTTACTATGAAATTGTAATCAATAAATTCTGTTTTTACAGTTCTAATCACTTCCAATGCAAAACAGAATTGTTGCTAGCAATAGCTGCATAAAGTGTTCAACACTGGCTAACTCCCAGGAAATTGTGGGAGAAAGAATAGTGTTTTATTTATGCAACGCAGAAATGGAAAAACACAAAACAACAAACCATGGATAAGTGCGTGTAGAAGAAAGGTAATTGGTATGGTAGAGGTTGTACCTTTGTGAAAGGTAGCCTACAGTCCCCAGCTAAGACGGAGGAGCGTCGCCCCACTGCTCTGTGAGCAATTCAAAAAGGAAAAATAAAATGATAATAATGCAATGTTATTATCATGTTATTTTTCCATACTGGTTCAGTTCTAGGTATGGGGCGGGGCTGCCCAGAGCAGGAGGAGGAGTGGGCACTCTCTTAAGTGCGCATGACAGTTTGGCCAGCCGTCTTGGGATGGCCAAACAGTCATGCACACTTATGTTCTCCACCCAGCAGTATTACACAGCCTGAGTGGAGAACATGCATAGGCTCCCAGTGCCGAACAACGCCGCTCAGACCAATCACGATGCTGCTGTCATGCTGATGACATCAGCGCCGTGATTGACTAGGGAAGTCTGGGAGCCTGTGTGGTTCCTGCTTCCCGGCATCGTTGTCTGCAGAAGAACAGAAGGAGGGAGGAGAGGCAGTGGCCGGCCTGCAGGTAAGGGATTTTTTTAAAATGTATTTTTATCTTTCCCCAACACCCCGTTAAGTAGCAGCCAACACTGTATAAGACAGAGGGCAGCCTGGACAAAATTGCTGAGTGAGGGTCATGCAATGAGGGGTACTATCCTCTACATTCAGTGTTTTAAATGGGCGGGTGCTGTCCTATTCTGAGTATCTGCCCTTCTTTAATTTGAAAGTGAGTGCGCCTGCACTTCTCTGCACTGCTCTGCACTGCTGCAATACATTTAATGGGACAGTACCTGTACTTCTCAGGAGTAAGCACGTAATCTAATTAGTGAGTACCTGCACGACTACATTTGCATTCCATGAGGGCTGTATGTAGGTTTAGGGGCAGTTTGCAGGGGCTGTCATTCGGGCACAGCAGCTACAGTAACAGGGCAGTAGAACAGTCCTGCAGGGGTCTCAAGCTCAGTCCTAACAAGGAAAATTGAGCAGCCTTTAGCGCCACACCTTGAACACACCGACAATATATGATAAATGCTGATTTGAGTGCTGTGGTAGTATAATAAGCTGCAGGACAGCACTAGTTTGCAGTCCCAAAGCTGAAGAGATGTCCAATGCCAGGGTCGAGTCAATCACACAATTTCAAATGGTAAAACAGTCAGGCTGAGGGGTTTGGGGGCAGAATCAGCAGACAATGAGATCAATCAATCATGACATTTGTAAAGCGCACTACATACCCGCAAGGGTCTCAAGGCACTGGGGGAGCTGCTACTGTTCGAAGAGCCAGGTCTTAAGGAGTCTTCTGAAGGTCAGAAGGTCTGCCGCAGGCAAATGGGGAGGGTGTTCTAGGTCTTGGCGGCGAGGTGGGAGAATGATCTGCCGCTGGCGGTCACTCTTCGGATGCGGGGGACGGTGGCTAGGGCGCGGTCTGAGGAGCAGAGCTGGCGGGTGGGGGTGTAGAGGCTGAGTCGGCTGTTGAGGTACATTGGTCCGGTGTTGTGGAGTGCCTTGCGTTCGTGGATGAGTAGTTTGAAGGTTATCCTCTTGTTGACAGGGAGCCAGTGCAGGTTTCTCAGGTAGGGTGTGATGTGGCTGCGGCGAGAGATGTCGAGGATCAGGCGTGCGGCGGCGTTCTGGATGCGTTGAAGCCGTTTCAGGAGTTTGGGGCAACGTAAGGAACAGAAAGCAAAATGGGCACAGAGTCACAGGGGCAACGAAAGGAACAGAAGGCAAGACGGGCACAGAGTCACGGGGCAATGTAAGGAACAGAAAGCAAAACGGGCACAGAGTCACAGGGGCAACGAAAGGAACAGAAGGCAAAACGGGCAGAGAAACACGGGGACAGCGAGGGGAACAGAAGAAAAGAAACGGGCACAGACAGAGTACAGGCAGCGGGGGGAGACAGACAACAGCAGTCACAGACACTGAGTAACAATAAAGGCAATACAATGAACAGAAGGAGATACTAGCCTACGGCCTACCACTAGCCACCAGGGATGAGGCGCAGGTGGTGGCCTGCGGGTGGAGGAGGGCCTCGAACTTCCTCAGCAGCGGCAGCTGGGGCAGGGACACACAGGCGGTGCTGTGCGGAGGGGGAGCGACCTAACTGGTAGGGTCAAGGGTCGCTCTCCTCACCGAGCAGTGGCCGGCATATATGGGGAGGTGGGAGGGAGGAGCAGCTGGGAGGCGGGAGGCAGGGGCAGCGAATGGGCAGTCAGGGGGTGGGGCCGCAGGGGACGCAGCGGCAGGAGCGGTGGGGGACGACGAAACAAACGGGAAGCAAAATGGGCACAGAGCTACAGGGGCAACATAAGGAACAGAAAGCAAAACGGGCACAGAGTCACAGGGGCAACGAAAGGAACAGAAGGAAAGACGGGCACAGAGCCACAGGGGCAATGAAAGGAACAGAAGGCAACGGGCACAGAGTCACAGGGGCAACGTAAGGAGCAGAAAGCAAAATGGGCACAGAGTTACAGGAGCAACATAAGGAACAGAAGGCAAGACGGGCACAGAGTCACAGGGGCAACAAAAGGAACAGAAGGCAAAACGGGCACAGAGTCACAGGGGCAACGAAAGAAACAGAAGGCAAAACGGGCAGAGAAACACGGGGACAGCGAGTGGAACAGAAGAAAAGAAATGGGCACAAACCAAGTACAGGCAGCGGGGGAAGACAGACAACAGCAGTCACAGACACCGAGTAACAATAAAGGCAATACAATGAACAGAAGGAGATACTAACCTACGGCCTACCACTGGCCACCAGGGATGAGGCGCAGGTGGTGGCCTGCGGGTGGCGGAGGGCCTCGAACTTCCTCAGCAGCGCCAGCTGGGGCAGGGACACACAGGCGGTGCTGTGCGGAGGGGGAGCGACCTACCTGGTAGGGTCAAGGGTAGGGATAGCAGCGTTTCAATAGGCTCTCTGATGGCTAGCTGATATCTAAAGTTATCTGGCTGGATCCATGGACCTAAGCAGAGACCTCTCACCAATAAGGTATTCTGTGGGGGCTGGTGACCCAGAAAATATAGGGAAAGCTCTGTAGGAGGCAGAATAAATACATTAATTTGAACAACAGAGCAAGGTAGACCTATGCAAGCTTCCAAGATGGTGTCTGGAGATTTGTGGGAGCAGTGGATTTTGAACAGTGCTCCCCTGGTGATGCAGCTGGGATGCGCTGGAAAATCCTAGAACCAATGTCTGAAAATGAAAAGTTCAGAGGGATAAATAAAAAAGAGCTAAGGCCATGTGGTACTGAAGCCAGAGCAGAGATAACTAAGCCCACTTGAAAATGACAGCTGCCATAAGCTATGGGGAAGTTATGAGCAGTGCTAAGGGGAGAGACATCATATGGGCTTTTGGGCAGTGCAGAAAGAACTCTGAGCCAGTGACCAGTGAACGTGGGGGGTGCTCTTTCTCCCTCAGATAGTATATCCTCAAGGAGGTTAGAAGAGTTTGATCATCCTCTCTAGGTCCGAGGAGAAACTTGGACCCACAATTGTGGCTTACCACACCCACGTGAAGACTACAGGAACCTGAGGGAGAGACAGAGGTGAGCTTCCAGTAGGATCGGGTCATAGAGGATGAGAGGCTTCACATTGAGTACTATAAGGTTCGGCGCAGTATAAGATCACGCTGGACAGTGTCAACCTTAGTGAAAAAACTAGAAGAGTAAGAAAGGCCAAAGGTAAATACTGTGGTCCTAACTGGAAAAGAGTCCATGGAAGCCACATACCTCACAGAAAGTAACCATTTTCTGAAAGGTAGAGCAGAAGAAGCAGAAGTCCAGTCCAGGTGCAGTAGTATCCATATTGTGGGCCTGCCGGAAGAAATGGATTACTCTGCCATGATTGCATACCGGAAATCTCGTTTACAACAGTGCTCTGTCAAGGATTGTCCCAGGTTTTTTTCTTGCTTGTAAAGGTACACAGAGTGCCTGATACCCTCTTCCAGGGCCACCTCCAAGATCAGTGGTAGCTAAACTAATCCACTTTAAATAGAGAGAGAGAGAGACCTAACACTGCAAAAGGCTAGGAAATAGACATTATATGATAGGTGGCTATTTCCTTATTTAACAATGCTAGTACAACACCAGTGAGCCTCCTTTCTAAGAGTGAACTTGAAATGGGCCTGAGATACTCACTTCTGAGAAATTAAAAATCATGAAGGGGCAACAGACTATTCTAAAATGAGGCTGAGGTTCCATGGGATTGGGCAGAGCAACAAGAAGCGACAACTTGAACACAATTGTTTAGGTGGCTTAGATCTCCACAGCAACTGCAGTATAAACAGCACCCGAAGTAAATACAAGTTGATTGTTGAGACATTGAAACACTATTGGGGGAAGGCTGGTGAAGATGCATACAAGTTATCAACGGTTACCTCACATTAGCACATCATAATTAGGTGACATTTAAGAATCGTTATCATTGGGGACTCCCACCCTCAGGACTAAGAATTGGAGTAGGCTGGCGGGTAGATGAGGTCACAGCTTGATGTCATACCACCATAGTGCTTTAACACTGGGACAGGTGTGCATGAGGTATTGCACAGTTATTTTTAACAGTTAGGAGGACAGAAAGGGTGATTGTTTATCTGTTGTTCTTTGGTCTGTAGGTTTATACAGGTGGTGTTGATGGATGGTGTGTAGTGGTTCACCGAAGTGAATGAGGGGGTAAAAGGGGAAAACCAGTAAGCAATGTTCTAGGCTGAATGATACAGATGATGTGGAATACTGACACAACTGATGTAATAGCATGTCAACGCTAAGCAAATGTACAATTTTTACATGGAATATTCGTGGCATAAATTGTGTGTGAGGGCAAAAATATATTCCTATATCAGACGTAGAAGACCTCCTATAGCCCGCTTACAAGAAACTTAATTTGACAGATAGTAAGGGAGAAAAACTACGAAGACAATGGAGAGGTCAGTTAGTGTCTTCTGGTTTCTCTGTATGCAAGGGCATTGAAAGTGTGGGTTTCAGCAGGGGTCCCTTTTGTGGCTCATGAGCGTGGTAGTAGATAAAGAAGGACAGTACATGCTGTGAAAGAGAGGCTTGATGGGATCCATTTACTGCTGGATGTCTGTATGTGCCAAATGTAGACTAATTTGACTTTTATCCACTACTATCCCGACAATTGGTGCAATGGCTGCATCTTCTTTGGTGATTGGAAGCAGATTATATTTACAGACATAAGTCGTGACTGTTCTCATCCGTGTTATTACACCACCCCATGAAAAGGGTGGCTAAGAAACATGAGTGGTTAAACCATTGATTCCTAGTAGATCCGTGGAGATTCAGACATCCCGCCGACAGGGAATGTTCATTCTGTTTGTCTGTCCGTGACTTATGTCAGGCCAGATTGTATTATATGTTCAACATTATTACATTATTCTGAAAACTTGGGGAAGAAGATTTCAGACTACAACCCCTTGTTACTGGAGATCTGTTCAGGAAGACTATTGCTTCCGAACACCTCAGGGAAATAGTAGAGTGATATGTTGGAGGGTGCAGCTTTTAGGGAACATTGTTTGATTCTGTAAATTAATACTTTCAAGTTAAAACTGAAATGGCCAATCGGGAGAATGGGAGTCCTCTAAATTTGGGATTCGTGGATAGTGCATTAGGGCAGTAGTGGGTGGTTAGAAAACAATAATTAGTGATTTGAATACATTGTAAGAGAAATTGGAAAGATTGTAGCAAGAGGCTATACAAGATCCAATGTCTATGGATAGACTGACCAGGCCAGGATGGAATAAATCTCCTTGTTGGGACAGAATATCCCCTGCATGATGTACAGTTGTTTCCCCAGCCCTGCATGCGTCAACTGCATTTATTTTGATCCTGGTTTTTCAATGTTGGTCTTGCCACACATTAATCCCATGTGTCCCCATGAACCTAGGCTGGGTCTTTGAAAATGATTGGTTCCGCTATTTAACCTTCTGGGTGTACCAAGCAGAGGCTGTATTGGTCAACGGCAATCTGGGAGTAACAATGGTGTTCTGAACGGGGGAAGGGTGCACCAAGAGCATCCTCATAGTGACAGAGGAGTACCAACCCTGTCACATGTTTCATGCATGGAGCCCGGTGGTGGCATCATACCAAGTTTGACGAATCATAGTGTCATAAATGCACACTTACAGGCCCTTTCATCTAAAGTTCCCCTGCTCGTGATGAACCTAAAATCCTGAACACTGACATCCCATGCATTGAACATGTGCGAGTGTGCTAGGATTGATAGTGTACCATTCACAGGTGATACAGGCCAGAGATTCAATTTTGGTAGCCTGCAGCCTGGACCAAAGTGCATGATGGAGGTGAGGTTGCTTTCCCCTGACAGCATATGTGTATTGTTGGCATCTCCTAGATGGGAGCAAGAAACACCAAACGCTATAGTAAGAAAAAGAGGAAACAGCCTTTTTTTTATAGAAGTGCCAGGACCCTGACACAGTGGGCTGTAAATTACTCAACTCGGACTTAAGCTGCTGTTAGGTAAACTGGGGGGGTAGAGTGAGGTTTGTTGCATCTGCTGTTAGGGAAAGGAGTCTTGCATTCTTTCTTGATCTTTATGTGGAGCAGTCAAAAATAGATGGGTGCAGGCTGCTCACATGTTTTTATGCTTCTGTGGTGGGAACTCCACCTGGAGACAATCCTGCTGGATAGAGCAGCATTGCATACAAATGCTATGTCTGGAAGGTGGCATGGCCAGGGCACATGAAAGGGGAACCAACCCAATCCATATCCAAGGAAGCAGATCTAAAATACACATCCTCTTTCTGCTGCATAGGTATAAAGATAGGAGCCCAAGTTCTATCATAGTTCATTGTTGTCTTGTCTACCAAGGAGGAAATGCTCCACACAGTACTCGGGCTACTACACAGCCAAGGGTTGGTGTTGCTCAATCCGGGTAACATTGCCTGGAGTCCAAACTGAATGAGAAGCTGCAGGACAGTCCTGAAAGCCAGACCTTCTGTCTGTGACCAAGGGGTTGAAGAGGCAAACCTGCAAGAGGAGCAGAGTGTGAAAAGACACTTCCGCAATAGACTCTGGCATAGGGTCTATTTGGCAGAGACTCTATAAGCTAGGGCACAGAAGGAATTACTATGCTGGCTGTTTAGGCAGTGCAATATTCGTCACATATCCCCATCGTAGTTACCAAAGCACCTGGGCCTATGTGCCTGAGGGATAGGGCTGATCGAAGCCAGGATAAGCACCTGCTGGTGCCTTGAATGCCCCAAAAGTTGTCTAGGTGACCAGGACACTGCCTAAGTGTGTTGTTGTATCAGGACCTGTGCAGAAGACCAAGGGCCAGATGTATGACGGTATTTAGCCTGTGCAAAAGGGTTTATGACCCGTATGAGCATACTAAAAACTTGTTGCCAATGTACAAACACTACTAGTAGTGTTCAGCTACTTGCTATTAGGTAGGGGCGTTCCCTTCCTAATAGCAACCACAAAGCCATGTACCAATTGCGGTCTCAAAACACTCGCAAATTACCACCCTCTTCAAAAGGGGGGTAATAGAGTCGCATATGGGAATTGGTTTGTGACTGGCTCATAAAATTTTTTTGGAGGGTAGGCAGTGGTCCCAGGGACCATTACCTGCCCTTAACAAATTACACTAAAACGTTTCATTAAAAAAAAAACATGCATCCTGATTTCCGTTAAAGAAAACGGGCTGCATTAAAAAAAACTGCTTTATTGAAAGGCAGTCCCAGACATGGTGGTCTGCAGAGCCCAGCAGGCCACCATCCCTGGGAGGGCCAGCCATTGCCAATGAGGTCGCAAATTGCGAGTGGATCATTAATATTTACATGAGCCTCGCATTTTGCGACCCCATTGGGAATCGCAATCAGTGTCTCTGACATTGTTGTACATTGTAAATTGCGCCTCACAATTTGCGACTCGCAATCAAGCGCAAATTGGAGGTGCAATTTACAAGGGTCGTACATCTGGCCCCAAATGACTAGACTGGTGTCTCTTGGGTGCCATGTGAAGGGCCGTGAGTCAAGTAACCACCGTTTCTCCAGAATCAGCTGCCATCTACAACCAACCTCCCAGGAACCTCTGCTCCTGTAGTGGCCCTCCTAAGAGGCATGCTGCATGGCTGGCTGCCGCGCAGCTCTCTGGAAAATGTCTGTGTGTTACCTGGAAGCTTAATGCTACCAGTGAGATCATGAAATAAGGCTCCCAGTATGCTAACCCCTGCTGATTCCCACAGCTCTAAACCCTCCCAACCTATCATGTCACTGAACAATACAATGGAACTTAAGGGAATATCAGGTGAATATTGCGGGATGGAAGGCATAAAGCACAGACTGTGGTGTAAGCTATCACATGCTACCCATAGTAGGCTATTCAAATCCGTTGGCATTCTGACCTTTGGAAGCAAGGCCTGCTGGATCGCCCACTATACCTGCACAGCAGTGAAGTGCCCAATTCCTCCATAAGATGCCCTGACAGCCAGCACGCGGGCCACTGAAGTTGTGCTGCTAGATAATGAGGTTAAAAGTTAGGGACTCCTAAGCCCCCCTCGTCCACTGGGAGTTGTAGCTTGCAAAGTGCAACACGCCTCCTACCTCTGTTCCAAACGAAGCTTCCTAGGGCTGAGTGTAGTGTATTAAATGTAGATTTAGGGATGTGCACTGGAAGGTTATGAAAATGGTACAGTAGGCAGAGGAGCATGCCATCTTGAATAGCGACACTCTACCCTGCACAGTGAGCGGCAATGTACTCCAGAATGCCATTTGGGGTTGTAGAGAGGCAATAGCCTTGTGAGATTGCAATCTATGAGATGTTGGGTCTCATGATAGATATTGATGCCCAGGTAGCGGAATCTGCAAGCCTCCCACTGCGTGGGATATGTATCTACAACTATGTGGTGCTGAGGACAATCGGACTCAGCCCAATTCACTCCCAGTCTGGAGGCTGTGTAAAATAACCGCTGGATGGTCAATACTCTTGCTAAACCCTCAAGGATGTAAATTAGGACATCGTCCAAATATAGCAAGACTGCGTGGAGCTCATCATATAAGGGGATTCCGCAATCCTGCCCTTCTTGCCTAAGCCTCTATGTAAGTGGCTCCATCACCAAGGCAAAAAGCAGAGGGCACAGTGGGCAGCCTTGCCGTGTTTTCCTCCTTATCTGCAATGACTGGGAGATACAGTGACCAATAATCACCCTAGCCGTGGGTTCCACATATAGGGGGCGGATAACTTTATGTAGCCTACCCAAGATGTCCAGGGTAGTTAGGGTTGAAAATAAATAATCCCAGTCCTCTGTGTCAGATGCTTTCCCCAGATCCAGTACCATGCATACTGCATAGGGCCACTGGATCGGAGAGAGCTCCATCACCCTGTGTAAGTGACAGATGCTAAGGGTGGTAGACCCACCTGGCACAAAGCCATTCTGGTCTGAATAGACCAGGCATGGCAAGTGATCATATAGTCAGACTGCTATATTCTTGCTCAGAATCTTGTAGTCCGACCCAAGCCTGGACAATGGTTGGTAGGAGGAAAGCTCTAGGTGATCCTCTCCTGGCTTTGGAAGTGACACCAGCAAAGACTCCCAGAGTGATGATGGCAGTCGTCTTAATGACAGGACATTTTTGGTATAGTTCTAACAACTTGGGAGCCAACTGGTGCTCGTAGGCATTTAAAGAATTTGATGTGGAACCCATCTAGCCCGGGGGATTTAATAGTGGCTGCTCCCCATTTGTCCATCTCACTTCTTGCAGTATAATGTGCATTTAGTCCAGAGGGGCGATAGTGGGTAATGGAACCGAGTTAAGAAAGTGTTGTATGTTAACCGGGCAGTCAATAAAGGGGGGTGGGTCACATAAGACCTGATAGTGACTGGTTGGTAGCTATTTGTGTCTGGGTAATTGGGACAGGTGTAGTTAGCATAGCACTGCGTAGGAGTCATGCAAATAAGTGGTCTGACTCATCACCTTCTCCAAGCATTTTGGCTTGGTATGCTCGAAAGTCTAAGCAGCGTAACTGAACTGTCAACTGAGCATGTTGCTCTAGCACCTAAGTTAGTTCTCCCGTGATGTGCCCGAGCCTCTACTTCTAGGACTCTTAGTGAATTTTCTGTATGTATCAGATCTTTCTGTAGATCTGCCCTGACCCCTACTACTGTACAGATACAATTACCCCAGTCTTTAACTCATACTAAACTCTCTTTATTGACTGAAATTAGACTAATGATTGTAAGGATAATATATCTGATGCATTGCTCTCATGTTCTCTAAAACAACGGCAAAGAGTCATACCACCAGACAGGACATAACGCGGGAATTTGCCTGGATTGATGGTAAACCAGGAACTCTTAATTTTAAAACTGATTCTCGCTCCAGCAAACTTGGTAGCATAGTGAAGTTTACGTTATGAGAGGAGGAGCTATATATAATTACCCTGAGTTAAAGTAATGCCCAACTCCCATTGCCCAAAGCACACAACTTGAAGACTGACAAGGTGTGGTTTTGAAGGCGGTTGCTGTATTGGAGGGGTGAGTATCAATAGGGTTATGCGTCACCATTGTCTTTGAAGTAGTGGTTATTGATATTTTTATTTGAGTATTTGTGTTATGCGTGTTGAATGAATTGTTGATGTGTGTGCTTGTTGTAAAGAAGCTAAAGAAGTTGAAGAGGCTTTTGGACTCAACGTAATCTACAATCCTGGGATATTGAGATTAGTGTACAATACACTATAGAGTTTTTTTTTCTGCTAAAGATTTGTGGTGTAGGTTGTAAGGTACGTCGACTACACACATTGAGATGGGGGCTATAACGATTTGTTGTTATTGTACTAATATTGATTGATGCTAGTGAAACCTAATTGCGCAAAGGTGAAGCTGCATTGATTAGGGTGATTACCCGCTGGTCGAGATTTTATTTGCTTGTGTAAAGAATCTACTTGTGTGAAAATGTGTTAAAACTTTAATAACCCAATTGTTGACTTACTTTTTGTTTTTCTTTAGAGGAGCAGACAAAGATTGTTTTTGTGTTCACTTAGATTTGTAGAATTGTGTATATGTGAAATTGTAAAAGAGGGTGAACTGCTGCGAGAAGAGAGATCAAATGTCATAGTGTGCTGCGCTGCTATGGTTTGCTTGATGTCCTATTGCGCTACTATTGGTTGATGATGACACAATTTGCAGGGCTGTTATAGGTCGATTGTTGTGTAAGTGCCACATTGAGATTGAATAACAAGTCTTCAAGTATTAAAGCTTTAGCAGGTTTATTGCGCCCCTGGTCGCCAGAGCCAAGGCAGACCTTAAGAAGTGGCAATACCCCCCTCTTAACCCCTTAGGTTGTAATGCCCATTTTAAAATGATGGTCCTTCCCTGTTTTCTGTATGTTCTACAGAACACAACCGCTCACCTCCCGAGCAGCTGGTTCCGGGAGATGGACAGTGTCCTCGTTCGCTTTCTATGGGGTAACGGGAGATCGCGAATGTCCTTAACGCACTGTCACATCCCTCCCTATGACGGGGGCATGGGGGTTACTAACCTTCACCTTTACTACCTAGCCACACGACTTATCGTGATCCACGACTGGTTCACAGGTGGCTGGTCTGATCCGGCGTACCAAGTGGAACTCAGAACACTGGACTTTTCACGGATCCAGGATTACCTATATGGGTGTCCAGTGCCGGGGGACCTTCCTTCCATCACTAAGTCGGTGATCCTGGCCTGGCGCACGGCTTTGCGCTACGTCCGATGGGACGGAAGCTCACCAGGCAGACGCCCTTGTGGAGCGGAGCATGGTTGAGGGAGGTCTCCTCCCTTCGAGACTTCCGGCGTTGGGACCTCGTAGGGATCTCGCTTTTGGGGGACATCTGGGTGGGGGACCACATTAGAACTTTTGCAGGCCTGCAACAGCGTCACTCTCTCCTTCCCTCACAATTTTACAAATACCTCCAACTTCGACACGCTCTCCAGGCGCACATCCCTAACCCCACTACCCTTCCAGAATTCAGTCCCTTGGAGGCCCAGGTGTTGATGGGGAACCTTGGCAGAGAGGGGGTGTCGAAGATTTACAGATCCCTGGTCAACAATGGTCCTGCGTCTCTCGCCCGCCTATGCACCCGGTGGGAGGGGTGGCTGGGCCCCCTGGAGGAGGCGGACTGGAGGGATGCCCTTATATAAAGCTAATATGCGGCCCTCCCCAGCTTGCGCGCATTGCTCTCCTACCTCTGCGGACTTCTTTCATGTGGTCTGGCAATGCCCCGTTATTGAGCCGTTTTGGAGGGGAGTGGAAGAGGAGCTCACGGGCGCCCTGGGTTGGGTGGTTCTCCATGATCCGCTGCGCCTGCTGCTAGGGGTGCTGGATGGCCTGGATGGATCCTGGGCAGATAAACGCCTACTGGGAACGGCGGTGGCCGTAGCGAAGCGGGACATTGCCGCATTGTGGTCCCAGGCCAGACCACCCACTGTGCTGCGCTGGAGGCCGGGGGTGGATTGGTGCGGAGCCCAGGAGGAGCCCCTTTTTGCAGCCAGAGGTTGTCCAGAGATGTTTGGCAGAGTATGGGGTAAATGGTTCAATCTACTTCACCCGTGAGTGATCCGAATGCGTAAGAGATAATACTAGTCCCCATATAATGCTCTATCTATTCTCTGTGTGTTTCAGCCTTGATAACTTGCTTATACCTCACCTGACTAATGTGTTGCTCTGCTACCACTGTAAGTTTGTGTTGACATTGATAACTATAAATGCAATAAAGAAGTTGTAGGAGTTACCAATCAACAGATAACAAGCCTAGTTTCAAGAAAAGTTCCTGTAAGAATTGGTTCATTTGTGGAAAATCATTCATTTGTGATATGTGATTCTAGTCCAGTAAACGAAACCTGCAAGGGTGACATTTGTAGTGCAAGCTAAATTTTACAATTTACTATACACCGGATGGTGTTGAATTTCAAACACATGTTGAAGATGGTGAATTTAAAAAATGTCCCTACTAGATACAGCAGCAGGATTGTTTCCAGTCAGGTTTCCCAGGAAAAGATATCTGACTGACTAAAGGTGTACAACCTGTCAGAGTCTCTGTGAAACCTAACTCTGTATATCCGAGAACACCACCATATAATTTGTCCCAAGAAAAAGTTGCAGGAATAACACTAGTAATTGACGAAATGCTAAGAAAAGGGATTTTAAAAGAAATTTCTGGACGTCCTTACAACTCTCCGATCATGGGTTTAGAGAAGCCAAATGGTAAATACCCGATTGTGCAGGACCTCCGAAAGATTAAGAACATTGGTACCAAATCCAGCCACCATCCTTTTTCAAATCCCGTTCACCACAGAGTGGTTCATTGTGGTGGACTTGTGTCAGGATTTCTTCTATGTTCCATTACACGAGGACAGCCAGTTCTTGCTCTCTTTTGTGTTTGGAGAGAGAGTTTTCCATAAGGGTATACACACAACCCATCCATGTTCAACCAGATCTTTAAAAAGAATCTGGAATCACTGCAGATGACTTGCAGTTCAGTTTTCATGCCATATATTGATGACCTACTTGTGACATCATAAACACCAGAAGCATGTAGACAGGATACGATTACACTATTGGAACATTGAAATGTTGGGAGATCCATTGAGAACATTGGAGTGCTCCCTGCTTTTAATAGCCAGTAGAAACCCATAGCTCCAACATTTCAAGGTTGCCCTTCACAGCTGTTTCTGTGAACAAAGGCCTCATGGAGTCCGAGGGGATTTCAGTCCCCTCTGAGTCCGTGAGGCCTTTGTTTTGTCTGTTAGAACATTCTGCCGTCTAGTGGCAGAATGTTTTAATAGCCTCATAGCCCTCCATATCTGGGCTATACCGCCATTTAAGTCCCGTTTCCTTGTGAGAGACTTTAATGCTGAAGCAGGCCTTTAATGGGCGGTATAGCCCACTATGGTGAACCATAAGGCTATATTAAATCACCTGGCTGAGAATGGACATAAAGTGTCTCCATTTAAATTGCAATGTTATCAAAAAGAAGTCCAATACTTGGGACCCATCATTGAGAAAGGAACAAGAAAGGTGTCACCATAAGAGTCGAGGCTAACTTTCAGATGAATCCACCCAGAACACAGAGAGGAGTCAGACTATTTTTGAGAATGGTTGGCTACTGTAGACAGTGGACACCAAACCTTTCCCTAGTGGATAAGCCTTTACTGAGGCTGACACAAAAAGAAGCTCCTAATCTGCTTCTGTGGGCAAACAAGTGCTTAAAAGCTTTCCTACAATTGAGAGAAAGTCTCTATCGTGCCCTGGCACTAGGAATGCCAGATTGCAGTAAAATGTTTACATTGTTTTGCAGTGAGGGGGAGGGCTGTGCTCTCTAGTGCTTACCCAGACGCTTGGAGATTCAGGAAGACCTGTGGCTTATTTTCTTAGTGCCCTTGACCCTGTAGCCGTGGGACTGTCTGGCTGTCTTGAATCAGTGGCTGCAGTTTGAATCAGTCTGAACAGATGTGAGAGTATAGTGGTGGTACATCCTTTAACTGTTATGGTCCCTTACTCTGTCGAAATATTGCTTACCAGAACAAAAACCCAGTATATGAAAAGTAGTAAGCTCACCAAGTCAGAACAACAAATCCTTGCCAATGAGAATATTAAACTGCTGTCATTCAGCCTTGCTGCCAATACATGAAATCAACAGTAAGGATGATGATGATGTAGAACATGATTGTCTAGATGTCATGGACTTGTGAATCAAACCAAAGCCAGACTTAAAAGATCAACCCTTGATTGAGCCTGATTACGAAAGTTTTGTTGATGACTCATGTTTGAGAAACAATTGAAGTACCCTGAGAGCAGCTTACACTGTCTGTACAATTCAAGAAGTTGTAGAAGTTTCATGGCTTCAGGGAATTACCTCAGCACAAGTTGCAGAACTGATTGCCCTTACAAGAGCTTGTAGACTAACAGCCCTATTGAGAGTGACTATATTTACTGATAGTCAGTATGGTTTTGGTGTGGTCCATGATTTTGGATGGTTATGGTCACAAACTTGTTTCATTAACTCATCTGGAGCCCCAATCAGGAATAGGGAGCATGTAAGAAAATGATTTGAGGCATTTCTGTTGCCAACAGAAGTCACAATGTTTAAATGTGCAGCTCACAGGAGCGGCAATAAATATGTCAAAGTTGGAAACAGATCTGCTGATGAAGTTGCGCAATATTATGCTTGCTCTCCATGCCACTGGAATCAAGCTATCCTGGCTGACGAGGGCTGAAAGCCCGAAACCGGTACTAGGATGCTTGTTTCCAGTCCAGGGAGGACCTGGCTTGGCAGTTCGGGCTGGACTGTTCCCATGGGGCACAGGGTCAAGACTGATTTGCATATGGCTGGGTTCAAACTGGAATGGCATGGTGAGCAAAAAAACGATGGATTTAGGCCCAGATCTCTGTACTGGGGTGAATGTATGACATTGTTCTGCATTCTGTCCATCAATTGTTGTTTTTGCATTTGTCACCCCGAGTGGGAAGGGTATGCTCAGACGTGAGTCCCTTGCTCTCCATGCCACTGGAATCAAGCTATCCTGGCTGACGAGGGCTGAAAGCCCGAAACCGGTCCTAGGATGCTTGTTTCCAGTCCATGGAGGACCTGGCTTGGCAGTTCGGGCTGGACTGTTCCCATGGGGCACAGGGTCAAGGCTGATTTGCATATGGCTGGGTTCAAACTGGAATGGCATGGTGAGCAAAAAAACGATGGATTTATGCCCAGATCTCTGTACTGGGGTGAATGTATGACATTGTTCTGCATTCTGTCCATCAATTGTTGTTTTTGCATTTGTCACCCAGAGTGGGAAGGGTATGCTCAGACGTGAGTCCCTTGCTCTCCATGCCACTGGAATCAAGCTATCCTGGCTGACGAGGGCTGAAAGCCTGAAACCGGTCCTAGGATGCTTGTTTCCAGTCCAGGGAGGACCTGGCTTGGCAGTTCGGGCTGGACTGTTCCCATGGGGCACAGGGTCAAGACTGATTTGCATATGGCTGGGTTCAAACTGGAATGGCATGGTGAGCAAAAAAACGATGGATTTAGGCCCAGATCTCTGTACTGGGGTGAATGTATGACATTGTTCTGCATTCTGTCCATCAATTGTTGTTTTTGCATTTGTCACCCCGAGTGGGAAGGGTATGCTCAGACGTGAGTCCCTTGCTCTCCATGCCACTGGAATCAAGCTATCCTGGCTGACGAGGGCTGAAAGCCCGAAACCGGTCCTAGGATGCTTGTTTCCAGTCCAGGGAGGACCTGGCTTGGCAGTTCGGGCTGGACTGTTCCCATGGGGCACAGGGTCAAGACTGATTTGCATTATGGCTGGGTTCAAACTGGAATGGCATGGTGAGCAAAAAAACGATGGATTTAGGCCCAGATCTCTGTACTGGGGTGAATGTATGACATTGTTCTGCATTCTGTCCATCAATTGTTGTTTTTGCATTTGTCACCCCGAGTGGGAAGGGTATGCTCAGACGTGAGTCCCTTGCTCTCCATGCCACTGGAATCAAGCTATCCTGGCTGACGAGGGCTGAAAGCCCGAAACCGGTCCTAGGATGCTTGTTTCCAGTCCAGGGAGGACCTGGCTTGGCAGTTCGGGCTGGACTGTTCCCATGGGGCACAGGGTCAAGACTGATTTGCATATGGCTGGGTTCAAACTGGAATGGCATGGTGAGCAAAAAAACGATGGATTTAGGCCCAGATCTCTGTACTGGGGTGAATGTATGACATTGTTCTGCATTCTGTCCATCAATTGTTGTTTTTGCATTTGTCACCCCGAGTGGGAAGGGTATGCTCAGACGTGAGTCCCTTGCTCTCCATGCCACTGGAATCAAGCTATCCTGGCTGACGAGGGCTGAAAGCCCGAAACCGGTCCTAGGATGCTTGTTTCCAGTCCAGGGAGGACCTGGCTTGGCAGTTCGGGCTGGACTGTTCCCATGGGGCACAGGGTCAAGACTGATTTGCATATGGCTGGGTTCAATCTGGAATGGCATGGTGAGCAAAAAAACGATGGATTTAGGCCCAGATCTCTGTACTGGGGTGAATGTATGACATTGTTCTGCATTCTGTCCATCAATTGTTGTTTTTGCATTTGTCACCCCGAGTGGGAAGGGTATGCTCAGACGTGAGTCCCTTGCTCTCCATGCCACTGGAATCAAGCTATCCTGGCTGACGAGGGCTGAAAGCCCGAAACCGGTCCTAGGATGCTTGTTTCCAGTCCAGGGAGGACCTGGCTTGGCAGTTCGGGCTGGACTGTTCCCATGGGGCACAGGGTCAAGACTGATTTGCATATGGCTGGGTTCAAACTGGAATGGCATGGTGAGCAAAAAAACGATGGATTTAGGCCCAGATCTCTGTACTGGGGTGAATGTATGACATTGTTCTGCATTCTGTCCATCAATTGTTGTTTTTGCATTTGTCACCCCGAGTGGGAAGGGTATGCTCAGACGTGAGTCCCTTGCTCTCCATGCCACTGGAATCAAGCTATCCTGGCTGACAAGGGCTGAAAGCCCGAAACCGGTCCTAGGATGCTTGTTTCCAGTCCAGGGAGGACCTGGCTTGGCAGTTCGGGCTGGACTGTTCCCATGGGGCACAGGGTCAAGACTGATTTGCATATGGCTGGGTTCAAACTGGAATGGCATGGTGAGCAAACAAACGATGGATTTAGGCCCAGATCTCTGTACTGGGGTGAATGTATGACATTGTTCTGCATTCTGTCCATCAATTGTTGTTTTTGCATTTGTCACCCCGAGTGGGAAGGGTATGCTCAGACGTGAGTCCCTTGCTCTCCATGCCACTGGAATCAAGCTATCCTGGCTGACGAGGGCTGAAAGCCCGAAACCGGTCCTAGGATGCTTGTTTCCAGTCCAGGGAGGACCTGGCTTGGCAGTTCGGGCTGGACTGTTCCCATGGGGCACAGGGTCAAGACTGATTTGCATATGGCTGGGTTCAAACTGGAATGGCATGGTGAGCAAAAAAACGATGGATTTAGGCCCAGATCTCTGTACTGTGGTGAGTGTATGACATTGTTCTGCATTCTGTCCATCAATTGTTGTTTTTGCATTTGTCACCCCGAGTGGGAAGGGTATGCTCAGACGTGAGTCCCTTGCTCTCCATGCCACTGGAATCAAGCTATCCTGGCTGACGAGGGCTGAAAGCCCGAAACCGGTCCTAGGATGCTTGTTTCCAGTCCAGGGAGGACCTGGCTTGGCAGTTCGGGCTGGACTGTTCCCGTGGGGCACAGGGTCAAGACTGATTTGCATATGGCTGGGTTCAAACTGGAATGGCATGGTGAGCAAAAAAACGATGGATTTAGGCCCAGATCTCTGTACTGGGGTGAATGTATGACATTGTTCTGCATTCTGTCCATCAATTGTTGTTTTTGCATTTGTCACCCCGAGTGGGAAGGGTATGCTCAGACGTGAGTCCCTTGCTCTCCATGCCACTGGAATCAAGCTATCCTGGCTGACGAGGGCTGAAAGCCAGAAACCGGTCCTAGGATGCTTGTTTCCAGTCCAGGGAGGACCTGGCTTGGCAGTTCGGGCTGGACTGTTCCCATGGGGCACAGGGTCAAGACTGATTTGCATATGGCTGGGTTCAAACTGGAATGGCATGGTGAGCAAAAAAACGATGGATTTAGGCCCAGATCTCTGTACTGGGGTGAATGTATGACATTGTTCTGCATTCTGTCCATCAATTGTTGTTTTTGCATTTGTCACCCCGAGTGGGAAGGGTATGCTCAGACGTGAGTCCCTTGCTCTCCATGCCACTGGAATCAAGCTATCCTGGCTGACGAGGGCTGAAAGCCCGCAACCGGTCCTAGGATGCTTGTTTCCAGTCCAGGGAGGACCTGGCTTGGCAGTTCGGGCTGGACTGTTCCCATGGGGCACAGGGTCAAGACTGATTTGCATATGGCTGGGTTCAAACTGGAATGGCATGGTGAGCAAAAAAACGATGGATTTAGGCCCAGATCTCTGTACTGGGGTGAATGTATGACATTGTTCTGCATTCTGTCCATCAATTGTTGTTTTTGCATTTGTCACCCCGAGTGGGAAGGGTATGCTCAGACGTGAGTCCCTTGCTCTCCATGCCACTGGAATCAAGCTATCCTGGCTGACGAGGGCTGAAAGCCCGAAACCGGTCCTAGGATGCTTGTTTCCAGTCCAGGGAGGACCTGGCTTGGCAGTTCGGGCTGGACTGTTCCCGTGGGGCACAGGGTCAAGACTGATTTGCATATGGCTGGGTTCAAACTGGAATGGCATGGTGAGCAAAAAAACGATGGATTTAGGCCCAGATCTCTGTACTGGGGTGAATGTATGACATTGTTCTGCATTCTGTCCATCAATTGTTGTTTTTGCATTTGTCACCCCGAGTGGGAAGGGTATGCTCAGACGTGAGTCCCTTGCTCTCCATGACACTGGAATCAAGCTATCCTGGCTGACGAGGGCTGAAAGCCAGAAACCGGTCCTAGGATGCTTGTTTCCAGTCCAGGGAGGACCTGGCTTGGCAGTTCGGGCTGGACTGTTCCCATGGGGCACAGGGTCAAGACTGATTTGCATATGGCTGGGTTCAAACTGGAATGGCATGGTGAGCAAAAAAACGATGGATTTAGGCCCAGATCTCTGTACTGGGGTGAATGTATGACATTGTTCTGCATTCTGTCCATCAATTGTTGTTTTTGCATTTGTCACCCCGAGTGGGAAGGGTATGCTCAGACGTGAGTCCCTTGCTCTCCATGCCACTGGAATCAAGCTATCCTGGCTGACAAGGGCTGAAAGCCCGAAACCGGTCCTAGGATGCTTGTTTCCAGTCCAGGGAGGACCTGGCTTGGCAGTTCGGGCTGGACTGTTCCCATGGGGCACAGGGTCAAGACTGATTTGCATATGGCTGGGTTCAAACTGGAATGGCATGGTGAGCAAAAAAACGATGGATTTAGGCCCAGATCTCTGTACTGGGGTGAATGTATGACATTGTTCTGCATTCTGTCCATCAATTGTTGTTTTTGCATTTGTCACCCCGAGTGGGAAGGGTATGCTCAGACGTGAGTCCCTTGCTCTCCATGCCACTGGAATCAAGCTATCCTGGCTGACGAGGGCTGAAAGCCCGAAACCGGTCCTAGGATGCTTGTTTCCAGTCCAGGGAGGACCTGGCTTGGCAGTTCGGGCTGGACTGTTCCCATGGGGCACAGGGTCAAGACTGATTTGCATATGGCTGGGTTCAAACTGGAATGGCATGGTGAGCAAAAAAAACGATGGATTTAGGCCCAGATCTCTGTACTGGGGTGAATGTATGACATTGTTCTGCATTCTGTCCATCAATTGTTGTTTTTGCATTTGTCACCCCGAGTGGGAAGGGTATGCTCAGACGTGAGTCCCTTGCTCTCCATGCCACTGGAATCAAGCTATCCTGGCTGACGAGGGCTGAAAGCCCGAAACCGGTCCTAGGATGCTTGTTTCCAGTCCAGGGAGGACCTGGCTTGGCAGTTTGGGCTGGACTGTTCCCATGGGGCACAGGGTCAAGACTGATTTGCATATGGCTGGGTTCAAACTGGAATGGCATGGTGAGCAAAAAAACGATGGATTTAGGCCCAGATCTCTGTACTGGGGTGAATGTATGACATTGTTCTGCATTCTGTCCATCAATTGTTGTTTTTGCATTTGTACATTTAACAGGGCTTACATAAATGAGTCTGAAGAAGACACTGCTTTTTTAATGTTGCTGTCAGTTGCTGATACATGGGACAAACTCAAGGAATTGTAGAAAAATATTTCACAAGCAGAACAGCAGGTTTGGATCTGAGCAGGATGTGAGAAAAATGCACAAGAATTTGGATGCCAGCAGATGGAATACCCAAGACACAACATTTGCATGGCTGAATACATTTAGGAAGAGAAACAATGGTGAGATTATTCAAACAGAATTGGCTTAATACCAGATTTTGGATTTCTGCAGAGGAAGTGTGCCATCTATGTGTGACATGTCAGCGGATGAATGTGGGAAAAAGGACAACTGTAACACTAAGTCATATAGGGAGATCAGGGGGTCCCTTCAACAGGATGCAAATGGACTTTATCAAGATGCCTTTTTGCAACGGGTTGAGATATGTTCTGGTTATAGTGTGCATTTTCTCTTGATGGGTGGAAGCATACCGAACATGGGGAAATGACAGTCTCAGTGTAGCTAAAATGTTGATGTGGGAGCTGATACTTGGGTATGGATTACTGTTTTCTCTGGAGTCAGATTATTGGACTCATTTCAAGAATAAGATCCTAAGAATGATTGTCGCAGGGTTACAGATTGAGCAGAGATTACACTGTAGCTGTCGACCTTAGGCTTCTGTAATTGTTGAACAGCTCAATGGAACCATAAGGTCCAGATTAGCAAATGTTTGTTCTTCTGCATCAATGAAGTGGCCTGATGCTTTGCCTTTGGTGTTGATGTGTCTCCAAAGTATAAGTGGCAGGAAGTCAGAGCTATTGCCATCCTCATGGGCATGCAGTGTGAATGCCTGCTTTACCTGCAACGGCACTTTTGAACTTCACAGACGACATGATACTTGATTACTGCAAAAAATTGGCTAATGTGGCGTGTTCGGTCTCTCACCAAGTTGAAGCTGCTTCTTTAAATCCGCATCAAGAACAGTGTCATCACCTCATTCCCTGCAACTGGGTTTTGGTCAAGAAACACGTTCGGAATTCTTGTCTGGAACCAAGATGGAAAGCCCCCTTCAAGGTAATCCTCATTACAAACACTGCTGTTAAGTGTGCCAGAGTACTAAACTGGGTACATTCCTAACAGACTCAGAGAGTAAAAAACCCGTATGAGGAAATAGTGTTCTTTGAGCCAGAACCAAGAGCACTGGTGACAGTACCACCACAAGCTGTACAAGTACAAGGAACAATACAGCAAAGAAGAGAGGGGGTGAAGAACGACAGATAATCCCACCAATCCAAGTTCCTGTGATTTCACAAAGTAGCAATTCAAGTTTCTGATGACAAAGAAGAAGCAACAACAAAAGCTCAACCTGAAGTAGCGGATCACCAGTACAACAAGAGGATCGGGGTAAAGGAACAAGTACTGGAATGAAGAGTCGCCTGCACTGCTGAATGGGCAAGAAACTATGGTCAAGAGATCACAGTTGATCACATACCGCCAGCAATTGCTGAAAAGACAAAGTCAAGTGGTATATGTGACACCGAAGAAGATCATAGAACACCAAGATGGTCGAAAAGAACATGAGTGCCTTGCTGAAGGTATCCTGCACCCGAATGGGCTTAATATTTAAACTAGTGCTAAACACTCCAATATCTGATTTGATTGACCTGAGATCAGAACTGTTTGAGCCCCATGACATCACACTTATAGTAAAATAGAGGGAAAGCTATTTAAAAAGATTTCAGAAGAATAAACAAAGGTTTGAAAGTCACAATTGAAATAAAAAGTGCAAAAGACTGAAATAAGCATTTTTGTTGTTTTAAGAAGATTTTCTTATGCCCAAGGGAGATGAAGAAGAGAAGGGATAACGTTTTAGAAGAAGCTGGACTAGGGTTTTTTTTTTTTTAAACTTTATTTATGTTTGAAAAAACAGAACAATACAGAGATCTCCGCAGTGTGTTCAATAGATTTCAGTGTGAGAGATACATTACGACAATTCCGTTCCTTAGACCACGAATAACACATAAGCAAGGCTCAGAGCAGCAAGGACCCACCAACCATCGCAGCAGTCCCACCCGTCCGAACCCAAACAGGAATACCTTAGAACAATGACCCTCCCTATGCTCTTCCATGCCACCTATACCTTCGACCTTCATAGTTGCAATAGCCAATCCACACGCAACCCACGACTCCGGACCCGAAGTGAGGATACCCACAGCGCTGCATCCATCCCACGGCCTCCCCGAATGTGGAACTCCGCTGCTGTATAACCTATCCAACCCCTGTGGGCACTATCCCCGAGCTTGAGTGCGATTGAGAGGAACTCGGCAGGTTCGCGATATATGTTTTATATGGGCCCCAGATGTCTTTGGGACGTGCCACGGTGGGGAGGAGACTGGAGTAAATCTCGCTGTTCGTGTGGCAGAAAGCCATGGCCGTAAGCCACGCCCTAGCCGTGGGAGCTGTTCTATCACCCCAACGCCTAGCAATTTCCCGCTTGGCTAACAGCAAGCCCAGAGACGCAAGCCTCCGAACTGTCTTGGGGAAATTTACCGTGTTGCCCAGCAACGCAACCTCAGGAGTGGGAACCAACGCAAGCCCTAACATCTCCTCTAGGATGTTGTGCACCTGCGTCCAGTATGATTGCAATCTCAGACATGTCCAGGTCATGTGTGCAAAGTCAGCATGAGGTGCAGCGCATTTCCAGCATGTGTGAGGCCGCGTGGGATCAATGGAATGGAGTCTATCAGGGGTCATATAGCTGCGGCGGAGAAACTTATAGTGCAGAAGTTTATGACGACTATTGAGCGATATCTTGTTAGTGACCTTGCAGCAAGCGGACCATTGTTCGTCCGTAATAGGCCTACCCAAGTCCGCCTCCAATGCCGCCCGCAACTGGTCATCCGCACAAGGAACCAGAGCAGCACATGTCCTGTACAGTTTAGAAATAATGTGTGCCTCTGTATCCTTGTCAATGAGGAGAGTGAGGGGTTCAAAGGAAGCCGGCTCGAGGGGGAATCCCTTAATTTCCGACCTAGCCGTAAAGTAAAGCCGGTTAAGGATGAATTTGTCCATGAACGTGGCCTCGCTGAATCGTGCCTCTTCCGATACCGAGAATATGTGCCCTTCCGGGTATCAATCCCCAATCTTGGTAAGGTTAAATTTCGTTAAAGTACGTTGCACAAGCTTCTCGCCAGTGCCCAGCAACCAACCTGGATTGGGAAGCGGGAGAGAAGAGGAATATAGAATGGGCTGGTCCAAGTAGCGCGAAAGTCTGTTTCAGGCCCAGCTGGTGGTGGACACCGTTTGAATATCCACTGGACTCCTAGGGACACCCTTGGGCAATACCGCCGACAAGCGACCCGGGAGAACAAAATCCGCCTCCGGAAGAAGAAATGGGATCCGTGCTTCAGGGTGGTACCAGGCATAGGCGTGTGCACACTGAGCGACCAGATAGTATAAATACAAATCCGGTACTCCGAAGCCGCCCCTGTCATGCGGGAGCGTGAGAGTCTTCCAATGGATCCGGGGGTGTTTTCCGCCCCAGACTAGTCTAATCAAATGGGACCGTAGGGTGGCGAAAAAGGTTTGGGTAAGGGGAATGGGGATATTATTAAAAAGATAAAAAAATTTAGGAAGTACTATCATTTTTATAATGGCGATTCTGGCTGCCATGGAGAGCGGAAGCCGCAACCACCTGTCCACCTGCGCCTCAAGCTTCGCGACCGCGCGGCCATAGTTGAGGCGGATAATTTCATCCGTGCTCAGGTGAAAATGTATGCCCAAATATCGTACCGAGTCGGAGCACCACTCCAGCGGAAACTCACATTACCAAGGGGAGGTGCCGCTAGTCAGCGGGAATATTATAGACTTATGCCAGTTGACGCCCAACCCCGAATGGCGACCAAAGCGAAGGATTTCCTGTATCAGGGGAGCAAGGTTTACCTGTGGTTCTCTGACATACATTATGGTGTCGTCAGCATAGAGGGAGACCAACAGGGGACCCGTCCGAAACTGGAGACCCCTGTGGAGATGTCGCTCCTGAAAGTGCCTGATTAAAGGGTCCATGGCAAGTATGAACAACAGTGGCGATAGCGGACAGCCCTGGCGCGTGCCGCGGGTAAGAGTGAATGGGCGGGACAGGGTGCCGTTAATACACAGGCGTGCCGTGGGACGACTATCGAGGAGCCGCGTAGTGGCAATGAAGTCAGCTGGCATGCCCATTCGATGCATTACGGAAAGAAAAAAAGGCCATTCTAAGGAGTCGAAGGCTTTTTCGGTGTCGAGGAGAATCGCCGCCGCGGGTGTGTCCGGATTTATTCTATGTAATACTGTGAATAGCGTCCGCAAATTTAATGATGTCGAACGATGGGGTACAAAGCCAGATTGAGCGGGCGCTATGATAAATTCCATCAATTGTGAAAGTCTGTTGGCCACTATTTTGGCAAGAATCTTATAATCGATGTTTAATAGGGAGAGGGGCCTATATGACCCACACAGCGCCGGGTCTTTGTTCGGCTTTGGGAGCAGAACTATGACTGCCTCCCTAAGGGTAGGCGGGAGGGTCTCCAGCTTCAAGGCCTCCGCATACACCTCAATGAGCTTGGGCGCCAGAAGATCGGAAAAGGCCTTGTAGAAATCCCCGGAGAAACCATCGAGGCCCGGGGCTGAGGAGCTCCGAAGCACCTTAATCGCCCCTCGAACCTCAGTCACCGTTATGGGCTCCGCCATGAATTCCTGCATTCCCCTGTCAAGGAACACTAGCGCTATTTCCGATAAATAGGCCTCCCGAGAAGCCGAGGCATCGCCCTGCTTGGTCATGTATAAAGCCGAGAAGTAGGCCAGGAATTTGTCCCGAATCTCGGCGGGCATCGTGCGGAGAGTGCCGTCCTCGCCCCTAACCTCGGCTATAAAGGACTTATTATTCGGCGGTCGCAGAGCCTGCGCCAACGTGCGCCCCGGTCTGTCCCCCTCACCGTATCTGCGTGCGGTATGGTATTTTCCTAGATACAGGATCTCCCTGTCTGCGGCCTCCCGGTAGTCGGACAGGAGGCGCAGACGCCTAGTAAACACGGAGTCAGACGGAGCCCGCCTCGCCTCAGCATCAATCGAGTCTAGCTGAACCTCTAGCTGAGTGATTGTAGTGCGCAACGCCTTTAGGACCCCAGCATGTTTAGCTATGCAAATCCCCCTAATGTATCTAATGTATGCCTTAAACCCCTCCCAAAGCACGGCCCAAGAGTCCACCGAGCCGGTGTTAATCGTGAAGAAGTCCTCAATCGCCTCGGAAACCTCGTGGACGAAGAGGTCGTCTAAAAGCGCTCTCCCGGGGAATCGCCACTGTCGCTCAAAACCTTCGGGCCGTGGAACGTCCAAACACAGTAAGACCGGAGAATGATCTGAGTATGTTCTAGGGAAAGTCTTCAGCGTACGAAACCAGGGGGACAGGCCCGGGGAAAGGAGCCAGTAGTCAATCCTGGTCCAAGTGTTGTGTTGACCCGAGAAGTGAGTGTAATCAGTGGTGCCTGGGTTGCGCCTGCGCCAAATGTCAGTCAGGGAAAATTGGTGGCAGAGGTCTAAGAGTGCGCGCCGCGCCCTGGGCTTAGAGTCAGCGGCCTCTGAGGTACTGTCCAACCCCACATCAAGCAATAGGTTGAAATCACCGCCAATTAGGAGCCTGGCTGGTTCAAGGGTTGCGAGCTGGGCGGCAAGCGCGTGGAAAAAATCCGGGGAATCAGTGTTAGGAGCATACACACACACACAAGAATGACCCAGTGACCCATCAACACTCCTCTCACTATGCAGTAGCGCCCCTCTCTGTCCCCTAGAAACTGCTGGCAATGAAACGGGACTCTCTTATGAATCAACACTGCAGCACCTCTAGCATAATTACTGAAATTGGAAAAGTACCTGTGTACGCCCCAGGACACCGCAATGCGGGCGTTGGTTGAGGAGTGCAAGTGTGTCTCTTGGATAAAAGCAATGTCCACTCGGTGCCGATTCAAATAATGTATCACCTGTTTGCATTTACGCTGGTTATTCAGGCCCCTGACGTTCCATGACATTAACGATAGGTTGATGGGGTTTTCATTCAAGCCTATTTGAGCCATCGAAACCGCAGACCAAGCAGTAGGAAACAGAAATCAGTCGTAGCATCATATATCAGCAAGTTCAACACACACCAATCAATGTTAATAAGATCAAAATAACCTACCCCTACCCCCCTCCCCCCACCCAGCCAGATCACGAAAACGTGAGGCGAACCCAGACCTGTACACAAAAAGAAAAGCTCCAAACAACATCGCCAGTAGGAATCAAACAGTAACAAGCGGAGCATTATAACCAAAAGTAGTCCCAGCGGTTTCCACCAAAGGGGGTTGACAACGACCCGACATCAACCCAGCACTGCAGAACAGTTGTACAAAAAGTGTTCCATAGTCCCCATGTAGCAAGAGTTTAGAAGGAACGAAGCTTGGACGTAGGCGCTATCTCACCCAACCCCGGAGCCTGCAAACAAGTCCTGGCTGACCGCTGACCCACTGTGTGGGGGAGACTGCCCACTCCCATCCCCCCTGGGAGGGCTTTTATGTGGCTTGTACGTGCGGCAAAATTCCTGCACCTCAGTAGGATTGTCAAAGAGCCTAACCCGGCCGTCAATCTCAACCCGCAGCCGGGCCGGGTAGAGCATGCCATACTTTAAGCCAAGATTGCGGAGCGCGGCCTTCGCCCCCACGTACTTCCGTCGGGCCTCCTGTACCATAGCGGTGAAATCAGGGTAGAACGAGATTCTCGAGCCCTGCCAGGTGATATCTCCTTTCTCCCTAGCCAGACGCAGGGCCGTATCACGGTCCCGGAAGTTCATGATGCGGGCTATCAGCGGGCGAGGTGGGAGCCCCGGATTAGGCCTCGGTCCCAGGGACTGGTGCGCCCTCTCAACCACAAAGCCCGGTGTGAAGGAGTCTCTCCCAAAAATGTCTGACAACAGTTTTTCCACGAATACGTCCAGTCGGCCCGTAGCCGTGGACTCCGGGACCCCAGTAATTCGCACGTTGTTGCGCCGACTGCGCGATTCCAAGTCCTCGTTTTTGATGGCCACTTCTTTCAAGATACGTTCCATTCTATCTATGCGCTTGGTTTCTTGCACAGCGCCATCCTCTATGGCTGAGATCCTGGCCTCCGCCTCAACCAAACGTTTGTCATGGGCCTGGATCTTGGCCCCCATTGTCTCCAGCGTTTTATCTAGAGCGTCAAAGCGACCATCAATGGACTTGAACCCAGCTCTCATCTCCTGCAACCAGTCTGGGGATGGGGCATGAGCCGCCGGCCCTCCGGACGCGCCCTCAGCTGGAGCCGTCATGTCGGGGCGCCTCTCCGCCGGTTGCTCAGCGAGCTTTTCAATCGGCAGCGTTTTCTGCTTCGGGTCCTTGCGACCCATGCCCCCAAACGACCGACTGGAAACCAGCCAGTTCCCCTCAGATCAAAGGTGGCCCAAAGTCGGTGCAGCGTCAGTTCAGCAAGGCGGCCCAAACCACAACTGCTCGGCACAGCTCTTCGGACGGCGTAGCCCCCTCAGTGGTGTCAGTCCCGCCCTGACTCCGCAGTATTCCGGGCAAGGGCCGTAGCCATGTCCAGGCCAAGCCACACGGCGACACCCCCACGAACTGGACCAGGGAGCACCCGCACGGAGCTTCAGGACCCCGGCAGGACAGGGGAGCGATCTACGATGTCGCCTCCAGCAGCTGTGGCGCAGCGGCCTCCGCCTGGTGTTGGAGGAAAGGGGAAAGGAGGGCAGCCAGCACAGCCTGCAGAACACAGGACCCCCTCAGAGAAGGCCCGAAGGTAGGGGCAGAAGCAACCCGGGCGCCCGGCCCAGACCGGAGGCCCCCCAACCCCCCCTACCGCCAACAGGCCGTCCCCCTCAGCTCCCCCGCCCGAGTTAGCAAGGGGCCCAAGTGAGGAAGACGAGCGAGGCCGTGCCCGCAGCGCCGGACCAACGCCGAGCACCCGGCCGGCCCCAAGCCAGCAGCAGCGCAGGGAGCAAGGCAGACCCCCGTCAGACCGCACCCAGGAGCTCAAAACCCCCTCGTAGCCCCCCCAAGGTATCTGTCTCCAAACCGGCCGCCGCCGCTCCTATCGCCACCCCCGATCGCCGATCCAGGCCACCATCTTGGAGCCTCAGGCCGCCGGGTCCAATCCCTCCGCTGGCCGCTGTCGAGACATCCGGGGCCCCATCGTCCTCGCGTCGTGCTCCGGGGGGTCAGGAGGTGTAATAGCAGCGTTCGTTGTCCAGCGCCCGAGTCAGCAGGCTGGGGACATCCGTGAATGCGCTGGGCCGACGGCGGAGCTTCAACGCCGCGTGGCCATCTCAGCCCGCGGCTTGGCCAGGCCCCCAAGCTGGACTAGGGTTAAGGATGTCTATACTAAGATTGCTGTAAATAAAGCTAAAAGAACTAATTGCAAAAGGGAAATCAAAAAGACTGTTTCAAAGATTTGAATTGAACTGTTGAATTATTGCTGCTATATATTTGCCTAACAATCTGATTACTGACAAACATGTTGTCTAAATAGAAATAGATGCAAGATTATTATGGGTATCACATTCTTAGTAACCCTATTAGTTATTATAACAGTATCAGTAGGGTATTATTTTACAGCAGATAATGAGATCATATCAACACTTGCTCTTATGACAGTAACATGCACAATAGATGAGACAAAATTAAAGTCATCATTTTGAGTTATAAACACGAAGAGTTTTTTAAAATCTTTATTCTAGATTAGTTCAAGTTTACACACAGGCACTTGACGCAAAAGATTGTTATGTCTATGCCCCTTACCTTCATCAGCTGCAGAGGAGGTAATACCGTCACATTCCTTTGTCATTCACAATAGCATGAAGTATTTTGCTTACATTAGTGTATAGGCAAGAATACTTTGAAATTATATATTCTAATTATTGCCTGATTGTTTCACAAGTGCCTTTACAGAAATGCATGAATTTACATCCACAGACAAAAGATATGGACACAGCTTGGTATTATTTTAGACCATCTACGTCGACAGATAGTGTTAAGGCTTATGAAAACAATTTAACGTGCCTAATGACACCTTTAGAGAATTTATTTATCCTGACATTAGAGGTAAGAAATACAGCATTTCACACAGTAAAAATAGAGAAGAAGAGGTTTTGAAACACTTTTGAAAGAAAAAAGACAAATAAAAAAAATCTATACTAAATAGAAATTAGACAAAAAAGGAAAATATGCACTTACAAGAGAAGAACCCAAAGTAGAAGTAGACATTTGGGATTTAGTAGTTTTGGACACACAACTGAAATTATGGGAGGTACATGGAAAATTTTACCAGGAGAAGAAACAGTCATTCCTGGAGTTTATTTTGTTTGTGTACAAGATGCTTATTTTCAATTGCCAGTGGATTAGGAGGGTATGTGCTATTTGGCTTTACCATTTCCTAAGATGTATCATGTATATAGTATAGATGCTTTGACAATGGCACCATAACACAGACATTTACATAGCGTAGGTGATGGAAAACAACCAGTTGGAGATATTTTTGGAGCAATAAACCACCAGGAGGGGTTGTTTTAAATGACAAGAAAATTAGAAAGCTTTCAACAGTTGTGGACAAACTGGTAAGCAGTATTTCTGGAGTTTTGTTAGTAGTTAACACAGAATTAGTGCCCATTAGATCCAAAGTTTTACAACATAGCTTAGCACTAGTCATTTTAATCGCGGAGGAAGGCAGCGTCTGCAAGATGCTGAAAGCTCAGCATTGTTGCTCATACTTACCTGATAAAAGTAAGGAGTTTCTAGAATTTTCTGATTTAAAACCTGAATTGGAACCATCAGAGACACCAAGGGCCAGATAAGCAGAGCCTTTTTTCTTGCGTAAATGGCCCTATTCGAAGAATTAGGCCATTGCGAGCAAGAAAAGGTATTTTTAATGTACATAGGCCCAATTTGCGATTCAGTAACCTATTACCGGATCACAAATTGGGTTTGTCATTCGGTATTAGGAAGGGGAGTGTTTAGGACGTCCCTTCCTATTACTGAATTGCAGTGATATGTGTGAATGTTTAGCGACCAAAATGCGGTCGCAAAACATTTGCATTCTACCACCTACTTCAAGTAGGTGGTAACCCATTCACAAATGGGAGGGACCCCTTCCCCTTTGTGAATGTTTCTAAAAACATTTAAGAGTAGGTAGTAGTCTTTCTATTTTTCTTTAAGGAAACTGGGTTGCATTTACAAAAAAACATTGCTTTATTGAAAAGCAATCGCAGACATGTGGAAACCTACGTCGGGCCTGATTCACAAACGTAATCTGAGACAAAATCCTAACTTTATGACTTTCGGTATTCACAGAAGGCATTTAGGAGTACTAAAGTTAGGATTCTGTCTCAGCTAATCTTATGTTTTGGTCTTAAATTAAACTTAAGGCCAACTTAAGTTTAACTGAGACAAAATCCTAACTTTACGACTAGGATTTTGTCTCAGTTAAACTTAACTTTGTCTTAAGTGTAACTTAAGACCAAAACTTAAGTTTAACTGAGCCAAAATCCTAACTTTAGTACTCCGAAATGCATTCTGTGAATACAGAAAGTCGTAAAGTTAGGATTTTGTCTCAGATTACTTTTGTGAATCGGGCCCCTCATGAATATAAATGAGGTAGGTCTATTTGTGACCCACTGGGAATCACAAAATTTGTTAAACACACATTTGCTAATTGCTGTTTGCAGTTACCAAATAGAGAATTGCAAAAATTTGCTATGTGGTAATCGCAAACACTTACCTCCGTTCATCTGGCTTCTAGTGTTTTAGAAAACATTGGAAAGGGAATCTTAACCTTTGCCAATTGGTTTGCTACTGCTCGAGGAGGAATTCTGAAGGCTATATTTATACTAATATTGATAGTAGGGTGTAGCTTTTTTCAAAGTTTGTGAATATTACATTAATAAAAGCAAGAGCAGAGAAATGAGTAAAGGAGTTCAGATGGAAATAAAATTAAATGATTGCATCAATCGCGAATATAAGAAAGCAAAGCAATGAGAGTTTGAAAAGAAAAAAGAAAGACAATTTAGGATGAAACTGAAATCTAAAGATTCATTTGTGAAGGAAGTGTGATGGTTAGATAACCATCAGAGGGGGGATTTGAGGGAGAGATTTTAAATAAAACACTAATTAATATAGCTCATAATTAATGTGCAGTATTAACGTGCACGCTTTAATCAACCGATCAATCACTGGAATTTGTACAGCACTTGGCTGCTTCAGAGGATGATTTCCGGCACTCCAAAGCAGAGTATAGGACCGTACCATCAAATCTAGTTTTGATAAAAAAAAGCCAGGTTTTTAATACATTCCTGAAGTGTTGCTTGGATTCAGCCATGAAGAGGTTGATAGGTAGGGTGTTTCAGAACTTCGTTGTTAAAACAGCAAAAGATCTGCCCCCTGCCAAGCTCTGGAAAACCTGAGGATATGCATAAGGATATGCATAAGTCAGAGGTGGTCCAATTTTAGCAATCTCTTCTGTTGGTACTGACCGAGTCTGTTTCTCAGGTATCAAGTGCCCTTGTCTGCGAGTGCTCTGAATGCCAAGGTCAGGGCCTTGATCTTTTTTAAAACAGGAACCCAGTGAAGCATAGATGATGGTGGAGATGGACCCGGCGGATCAGCCTAGCTGACGCATTCTGGATGAACTGGAGCCTGTGGTTCAAACAAGCAGGTAGACGCCAAAAAGACTATTAACTAAATCCAGGTGGAATGTCACAAGATTGTGGATGACTGTTTTTCGGGTGTCAGTTGGACGTAGGTGTATCAGCTTCCTGACTGACCTTCAGGAAACAGATCGACAAGATATGCCTGATCTGGGAGGTAAAGGAAAGATCAGAATCAAACAAGATCCCTAAATTTCTGGCCGATGAGGCCAGTACCAGAGATGGATTCAGCAGGGCTGGCCACTAGAGGCTAGCAGTGTGAGGGACCTTCTGGTTGAAAAAATAAAATAACCTCTGTTTTACCTGTATTTAGTTTTAAAACGTTTGATTCCATCCATTTCACAATGTCTATAAGACAGTTGGAAAGGCTGCTGCAGAGTGATCTCTGAACGAGAACAGCAGTTGTGTATCGTCTGCATAAGAGATTACCTTCACTCCCCAGGATTCAACAAGAGTGGTCAGGGGCGCTAGGTAGAGTTTGAAGATTGGCGGGCTATGTATAGAGCATTGGGGGACACCGCAGACCACGGGGTTGGAAGAGGAGGAGAAAGGGTGGAGATAAACCCGCTGAGCTCGCTCTTCCATAAAGGATCTGATCCAGGACAAAACGATGCCCTGAAAGCCTGTACAGCAAGGTAGAATGTGTGACTGCTTCGAACGCTGCTGTCAGGTCTAGCAAAACCACTATTGCCGAGGAGGATTTAATGAAAATAAAATGGGTTTAAAATGCAAAAGTTTGTACTAAGACATCACATTTACAGAAACTATGCCTTAAATGGCTAATGTAACTTATGCTTAAACATGCATAAAATGTTTACTTAATCTCTCCATAAACATGTTTTTTTATAGCAAATAATAGTTTCAGAAAAGGTTTTAACATATTTCCACCGAATACTTCTACTTACACAAAGATCCCTGTTAACAAATGATTAGCTTTTGTCATTTAATAGGGTAATGAAGAGTTCTTACATACAGATGCAACTTTCAAAACGTGAATTTGATTTGTAATTTGCTTGTTTTTCCCAGTCAATGGTGGATGTGCTGAAATGTTTCTTTTCGTTTTATTGATGTTTCAACTTCTACATAGACGTTTGTTTAGAAACTTGATATTTTAGAAGTGTAGTTTAATATGTGGAAAAGTAAACCTGAATGAGAAATCGACTCGCATTAAGTCATAACCGCTACACCGTAGTTGCAAATTCAACATTGCTGTCTGTGGACTATTGGTTTCCGGTGAGAAAACAAGGAGTGTTCCTGTTCCCAGTGAACATTAAATACTGATTGGCTGATGGGAAACAAAAGGAGTAACATGTTGCAAAGCTTCATGAAATGTGTGCTCTATAATAGTGCTTGTTCCTAGAGTAGGTTACCACCTTTTTCTCATCACATTCTTTTCTGTACACTTGTTCAGACCCATTTGTCCTTATTGCTCCCTGCTTGAGACTATTAATATTTAGAACGTCTCTTTATTCAAAGTTCCACTTTTAATTATTTATGAACTTGAGATGATTTTAATGCTGAAGGTTTATGCTTTCTCTCACTTTCTCAAACAAAAACTTTTAATGGATTCTGACCAACTCCTTTCTTCTATATTCTTATAACAGGGATTCTTTCCTTTATTGAACACGCTTAATGCATTTTTATGCAATTTATTGCTTGCTTGATTTCAAAAAAGATTCCAATGATTAAACTTGATGAATTTATCTTGTGATCTAATACAGATGATTTACTAAAATGATTTTGATTCATAAAACCCTTTAACTCAGATTAAACTATCTTCATTGACTGAAAATAGACTAATGATTAGGATGACAATGTATCTGATGCATTGCTCTCCTCTTTGCTAAAACAACAGCAAAGATCCATGAGACCAGACTGGACATAATGCGGGAATTAACCCTGATTGATGGTAAATCGACAACTCCTAAATTGAAAAGTGATAATTGCTCCAGCAAGCCTATATGCTGTCAAGATTAATGATCTGCCAACACTTGGTCAACAGAGGCCAAGTGCCACAGTCAGTACAGCACAGGCACAGTACTTCCCAGAGAAATATCAATACAAGGTGCCTAAAAACCAATTAATTTATTTCCAAAAGGCATGTCCTTGGTACTTAGACTACAGTGCACAAAACCACTCTTGTTTTCCAAAGAACCAAACACGAATGCTGAAATGTTTTCTTTCATATGCACAGAGCTAAAGATTTTGAAATATTGAAGCTAGTTGATTTAACTGGATATTTTAAGAGCACAAGGACTTGCTTCAAAGCTATTATATATTGTGTTCCAGGTTCAGTTGAAGTGATAAACTCTTCTGCCCCTCACTACAACCGCTACTGACTAAACACAGTATGAAGCAGAGAAAGGGAGATAGAGATTGAAAAATAGATAGCACACTGTACCTTGTTATTGTGCTGGTCATTGACATGTGCAGGTTGGAATGGATTTCAAAAGATAAGACATTTTTTATAATCTTGAATGAGCATTCAGCTTCTAACTATCACAGTGAAAACTACATATCTTCATGTTATCTTGGTATAACAACTATGTGTTCTTGATATGAACTGACTTTTCTGAATCTTAAATGTGTCAAGGTGTTAGCGATTACTGAAGTATTTAGTAACCTTGTTCTTTATTGGCACAATAATTACTTCTAACTTTATCCTTCTGATATTTCTAGGCTTAGGTTCTAATTTGCCTTTGATGCCACTGGACAGTAATTAACTAATCTAACCACACATGTATTATCTTCTCAATGAAACTTGTATTCTTAAGGCATATAATGTATGCATATCAAATCTAACAATAATTAAAGCAAGAAGATCTGTCTTCCATCCCAAAAATAAATCTAAGTTCAAAAGGGAAGTGATAGAACCCAAAATAATTGACTATTAAACTCTTAAGTTAAACAAGCAGTTCCATTTCATTTTTCCCACTCGACTTGAATTTCAGAATACTTCTCTGAACAAAGATGTCTTTCACCATTCTCTCCAAGACAATGGCTGTTCCTCAAAGACAAATCACACTCCAATTCCACAATGCACATGGCTGAAGGCTGTGCACAAAGGGAGTAGGACTCTTGCAGGGGATTGGGCCCGGTACCCACTCCCTCATCCCACATGACCAAAAGCTGTGTGTGTCATGGGACTGCTTGCTTGCAAGTTGGGTTCCAGCGAAGGGTTGGATGCAGGGCCTTGTCTCAGCTCAGTGTTGGGTTGCCGTTACATATGGTAATAAAATATACCCTTTATGTTAAAAGAAACAGTAGAAATTTACTGAGATAAACAAAGGTTAAAGTGAAACGATAGGAATTGTTATAATATCTTACTTTCCATTAAAAAAGAAACCTTAGAAATTCACTGGCAAACTAAAGGTTATAGTAATTTCATAGTTCAGTGAAACTATTGGTGACAACGTAATGTTTTAAACAAACTGTATCTGGTGAATTTCAGTGGCTTTTTGAGTTTAAAACGTTATGTTGTCACTGAAATCTTCACCTTACCATAACGTTAATTCATCCTTGGGGGTGTGTGTGTGTGTGTGTGGGTGTGTGTGTGAGTGTGTGTATTTTACCTACTGGCGGTTGCCAGTAGGTAGTTATAGTTGCAACCTAGTTTCCATAAAAAGGGGGTCCCAAAACGCTTTTTTCTCCATGTTAATTTCCATAGGAAATTTTGCGACGAGCTAGAGCCCGAACTGCTGAACGGAATTACCCCAAATTTGGCAAGAAAGTTGGTAGTGCTTGGATCAGCAAGTGACCTTTTTTAAATGGTGTAAATCCGTTCAGTAGTTGCTGAGAGATTAAAAAATAAAAGTTTCGATATCTGGGCAGAGCCTAAGTCCCGTGCACAAGCTTTACTGTGATTGGCTGTCAACACTCCAAACCAGGCAGTGTTGGCAGCCATCTTGTGACTCTGTAGAAGCGAGTAACCAGAAAACAGAGAAACAAAGGTTTAAAACAAGAGAAGGGGGCAGGGTAGAAACACCCTGACCCCCTACGCCTGCTCAGGAGGTCCCAGAAGTCCAAAGAAAGCATTTAAAAACAAAAACAAAAATATCAGCGCAATTTGCTCTGGGGTCACGGGTTCCCACGTTTTATTTTAATGAGACCCCGGGGTGGGCTAGGTCCCGGGGGCATTTCTTAAAAAATAATTACGGGGGATTGCTGGGGCTGCGGGGGCCCGCTGGGGTCCCCACAGACCCGGGGCTTCACTCATGTAGGGAGGGGGGTTGCGCGGCCCCCCTCCTGGAATCCTCCATGTGCTTATAACTTTGGCGTCGTTTGACGAATCTTTACTAAATTTTCCAAAAAGTTTCTCTTTTTTGTACAGCTCCATTCTTGAAAGTTTAGGGGTGTATTGAGGACGTACAAGGTTGGTTGTTGATTGAAAGCAAGTTAATTGCGAGATATTTGCACCCACGACCGGAGCCATCCAGCTGCGAAGACATATTACAGGGTGATTGGTTGGGGGGGCTGAGAAAAAAGGGGGGTCTGAAAAAGTGTTTTCTCAATGCATTTTCCATAGGAAACTTTAGACAAGGCTACAGGTCAAACTGCTGAACAGAATTACACCAAATTTGGCAGGGAGAAAGGTCTTGGTCCAGAAAGCGCTTGTTGAAATGGTGCAAATCCGTTCAGTAGTTTTTGAGTTATTAAAAGAATAAAAGATATATATATCTGGACGGTGCCTCACTCCCGAGCAAGAACTTGCCTCTTATTGGCTGTTAACACTTCAAACCAGGAAGTAGCCATCTTGTGCCTCGCATCGAGTGAAAATATAAAAGAAAGGTCCCGGGGGCAATTTAATATACCGGAGCTCTGTCTGTGCGACATACCCCTTTCACGCTGCGTCTCCCTACATCAGCAGGTAACGCACCCTTTTCCCCCATCAACAGCATACCTCCAACAACATTCTTGGGCCCGCAAGTCTCTCTCTGCATACCACTTGTTGGCTCACAGCTCTTCGGGTGCGAGTTCTCGGGCCCGCAGTTGTATCTGTGAAGCCAAGACTGGAAATATATTGCAGGTCTCTCTCTGCGAGATACGCTCTTCACAGTCCCTCTCCCCACATCACTATTCCACAGCTATCCCTTTGGAAGCTGATGGCCCGCACCTTTCCCTATACCAGTTGGCCTGCAGGTGTTCCTCTGGGAGCTGGCCCACAGCTCTCCCTCTGCGAACTGACGGGCCGCGGTTCTCCCTCCATGAGCCTGCTAGTCGGCTCGCAGCTCTTAATCTACGAGCCAGCCCACCGGCTCGTAAGTCTCTGAGAACAGATGCAATGGAGGCAACGATCATGCAGGTCAGACACCCAACACTGCTCCGACATCCCCCAGCAGGAGCTCCTTGTCCGCCATCCCCGTCACCTCCAACCCCCACAAACAAATGTGACAGTCACGTTAGGGAATCTGGAAAGTAAAAAATTGTTTAATTATTAATAAGAAGATGCTTGTGCGGTTGGACAAATAAGAATCTTAGTCATGTATGGATTTACATATAAAACATTTTATTAAAGCAATACAACAACAAATAAAACTATGTACAGCCATGTCGTGTCATCACTGGACCATTTGTGACTCGCAGCCTGCAAGACAAAAAGAAAGATAAAATGGTGCGTCATGCATCCAGCAAAGAAGAAAAAGAAAGAGAGAAAGAGTGAGAGAGAGGGAGAGAGAGAGAGAGACAAAGAAAGAGTGAGAGAGAGGAAGACAGAGAAAGAGAGAAATAGTGAGAGAGAGGAAGTGAGACAGAAAGAGTGAGAGAGAAGAAGACAGAGAAAGAGTGAGAGAGAGAAAGAGTAAGATACAAGGAAAAAAGAGAGCGCAACAGTGTGAGAGAGAGGAAGAGAGAGAATGAAAGAATGAGAGAGAGAAAGAGAAAGAGAAAGAGGGAAAGTGTGAAACAGAGAAAGGAAGAGATGGAGAGGGAGTGTTGACACTGGAGAAAATCTTCGCAGCTCACCTTTGTGCCACCGGTGTGTCTCCAACCACGTGCCGGGACATAGTGCACCCTCAAGTTTAGTCATCTGAAAGATAGTATAGAACTAGTAATTGCAGAGTACATACAACTGCACACGCCTAATTCTCTGTTTTGCCAACGCACACTCAGGCTGCTACAGTCCATCCACTCCCACTGCTCAGAGGTGTCTGTGCCCTCTTGTGTACCCAGGCTGCTGCACACTGTACACTACCACCGCCCAGAGATGACTGCCCGCTGCTCCGGAAAGAAGCCTCTCTGCTCACCTTCCACCACCGGTGTGTGTGTAAGAGGGTCCACCACGTGCCAAAGCAACTTTCTCAGGCGTTGTCAGGATGGCCACGCATCATCGCAGGTTCTACACGCGTTCAGCTGTGGTGGTGTTGGGGTAGGGGCGACGTTGATTCGTGAATCACAGCCTGTTAGATGAAAAGCAAGATAAGATTGGGCGTCATGCGTCCATCAAAGGAGAGAGAAAGAGAGAGATAGAGAGAAAGAAAGAGTGAGAGGAAGACAGAGAGAAAAAGAAAGAAAGAGTGAGAGGAAGACAGCGAGAAAGAGAGAAACAGTGGGAGTGAGAGGAAGAGAGAGAGAAAAAGAAAGAAAGAGTGAGAGGAAGACAGAGAAAAAGAGTGAGAGAGACGAAGAGAGACGAAGAGAGTGAGAGAGAGGAAGAGAGAGAGAAAGAGTGAGAGAGAGGAAGAGAGAGAGAAAGAGAAAGAGTGAGAGAAAGGAAGAGAGAGAGAGAAAGAGTGAGAGTGAGATACAAGGAAGAGAGAAACAGTGCAATAAAGGAAGAGAGAGAGAAACAGTGTGAGAGAGAGGAAGGGAGAGAGAAAAAGAGTGAGAGAGAGGAAGAGAGAGAGAAAGAAAGAATGAGAGAGAGAGGAAGAGACAGAGAAAGAGAAAAAGTGTGAGAGAGAGAAAGGAAGAGATGGAGAGGGAGTGTTGACACTGGAGAAAATCTTCGCAGCTCACCTTTCTGCCACCGGTGTGTCTCCAACCACATACTGGGACATAGTGCACCCTCAAGTTTGGTCATCTAAAAGATAGTATAGAATTAGTAATTGCAGAGTACATACAACTGCACAAGTGTAATTCTCTGTTTTGCCGCTGCGCACTCAGGCTGTTGCACCCCTTCCACCCCCACATGTCGGAGGTGTCTGTGCACTCTTATGTGCCTAGGCTGCTGCACACTATCCACTCCCACCGCCCAGAGGTGACTGCCCGCTGCTGCGGAAAGAAGCCTCTTTGCTCACCTTCCGCCACCGGCGTATGTGTAAGAGGGTCTACCACATGCCGAAGCAACCTTCTCAGGCATTGCTTACTCGTGGTAAAGTCGAGCGCACAATTCAAAGGGGGTGTTGATTGTCAGGATGGCTACATATCATCGCAGGTTCCACACGAGTTCCGCTGTGGTGGCACTCAGTGGCGGGAGTTCCGTGTTGGGGGTGGGGGGCCTTAATTTGTGAATCACAACCTGTTACATAAAAAGCAAGATAAGATTGTGCGTCATGCATCCATCAAAGAAGATAGAAAGAGAGACGGAGAGAGAGAGAAAGAAAGAGTGAGAGGTAAACAGAGAGAAAGAGAGAAACAGTGAGAGAAAAAGAAAGAAAGAGTGAGAGGAAGAAAGAGAGAAAGAGTGAGAGAGAAGAAGAAAGAGAGCAACAGTGAGAGAGAGGAAGAGAGAGAGAGAGAAAGAGTGTGAGAAAGAGGAAGAGAGTGAGAAAGAGAGAAACAGTGTGAGAGGAAGAGAGAGTGAGAAAGAGTGTGAAGGAGAGAAAGGAAGAGATGAAGAGTGAGTGCCCATACTGTGGACAAAACCCTCACAGCTCACCTTTACACCACCGCTGTATCTCCAACCACTTGCTGGGTCCTAGTGGAGCCCTCAATCTCCCACATCTGAAACATAGTACAGAATTAATAATGGCAGAGTATATATGACTGTGCACGCCTAAATCGCAGTTTTGCATTTGTGCATCCAGGCTGCTGCACATCATCCACTCCCGCCGCCCAGAGGTGTCTGCCCGCCCCTGCAAACCCAGGCCTCACTGCTCACCTTTTCGTGGACAGGGCACCCTGCATATCAAGCAGGCCCGCTCCTCAGGCCACCAGGTTTCACATTTGGTGCTGCGTCTTGATTTTGCCATGGCAGAGGACATACCAGCGCACCCATCATCATCGCAGGTTGCACACCTGCTCAGCCCTTGTGGTGCCACTAACTCAGTGACCAGCGAGGTGATGCCACATGGTGGTAGGCCTGTGCTGTCTGATGGCTCAGGCCTACGCTGCGGTCCAGCAGGGCACACAAAACGTGAGCTGTCCAGACCGCCGGGATGGGCTATCATCGCAGGCTGCACACCCGCTCAGCAGTTACGGTACCGTACCTCAGTGGACCGAAAGTCACCGTCCCGTGCCAGTGTGCCTGTGCCAGCCGCAGTGCATCTGGTGCGAGCAACTCTGAAATGGCGTCGAGCACGTGCGCCCGGTCTTTTTTATTGGGAGGGTCACATGTCCTGTGATGCCTGTGCTGGATGGGTGTGGTGTGGGTGTATACTAGCCGTGAGGGAGTGGCTGTGGCATACTGACAACTAGGGTGTGATCATCAGATCACTGCAATGAAAATCTGGGCCATGTAGCGTTGTTGTCCTTCCCTGTAAGTGTAAGTAGAGTGGGCTGGCCTGGCGTATGCCAATCCTGCCTGAGGCTGTGAAGAATGACTCCAGAGCTATGGGCGTGGCTCCATCGTGACCTGTATGAGGAATCAACTGACCATGCGGGTGTTCTTCTTGTAAAGCTGCCGTCACCCGGGTCGCAAGCGTAAATGTGTCACTGTGAGCCAAGGGCCACAACATGGCCAACATGGAAGGTACGGGGAATCACTGACCCTACATTCATCCATAGTTCCACACAAGAAAGATGGCGGACATGACACATCTGTGTGGATGTGAATGTTTATTGCACATTCAGTGGAGTATTGCAGCTGTAGCAATACAGGGCCATGCAAAGCCCAAATTTCTGTTTTTGGGACACAGAGGGCAGCCAATTAGAGACAAGCTTGTTGTCGGAGTTAAGCTGTGCCAACATATGTACTGATACAATCACTCCGCCAATCCCCACGCACTTATAAATTCACTATACACTCTCCTTGCAGTACTCTAATCATCCAGTCTCTACGTACGTACTTGTACAATGACCGAGACAAAGTTACATAACCAAAGTTTTCTCCCACTGTCAAAGGTAAGTTGGTTGCACACGCTGTCCAGAGCACAATGTAATGTGGCCCAGGGGCAGCATGTTGCATACATAATGAACACACAGACTCAGATAGATAGTGGACCTGGGTACGGGCACGTGCGCTCGACTCCTTTTTATTACCAGGGTCACATGTCCAGTGACGTCTGTGCTGGATGTGTGTGGGGTGAGTGTAAGCCAGCCCTCCGGAAATGGTTGGTGCTGGCCACAAGTACAACAGTAATCATTGGATCAGACACAGAGATTCAATCATAAAGGGTCAATGATTTGTGCTGCACTAAGGTAGGGGCACCTGATGTGAAATAATACACAAAATATTGTATCATATGGGGTCCATGAGTTGTGCTGCATTGAGATAGGTGCATTAGAAGCATTCAGCGTGTGCGCAGCCAGCGATAATGCTTGGTCCGGGCGGGCCGCACTGGGGGCAATGTCTCTTGCCTACTGGACTGCGTCATCTGCAATTGCGACTTGATCTGAATTGTGAGCCCTGCAGTCCGCAATGTAGATGGAAAGCAGTAGTCAGCACAGACATCGAGGAATGCTTTTTGTCACTTCCTCTTGACAAAATCCGAGGACATAGAGTACAATTCTGTCTGCATGACCGCAGTGTAGGTAACAAAAGATGAAATATGTATGGAATACATTGTCGAAATGTGTAGGTTTCGGGGACGTTTTAGTTAGTTGCCTACTGGACTCTGAAATTAATGAATCAAGACTGAATTGAAACTGTGAGCTCCTTCATTGATTAGGTGCTATTGTCCATGTGGATTATAAATATGTTTTGATACAATTCATTAAGAATAATAATTGTGGAGAGGGTAATTAAATGTGCTCGACTCAGAAAATCACTTTGTATTTATTCCTTTATACCATTTGTTACTGTATAAAAGCATGGTCCGGATGGGCCGCACTGGTAGCAATGTCTTTTGTCTAATGAATTCTGCCTCAGTAAGGCCACGTGGCGGTGACTTGTGGTGCAGTGAGTTAGTGGCACCTGAAGCACTCAGCGTGTGCGCACCCTGTGATGATGCGTGGTCCGGGCGGGCCGCACTGGTAGCAATGTCTTTTGTCTAATGAATTAAGCCTCAGTAAGGCCACGTGGCGGTGTCTTGTGGTGCACTGAGTTAGCGGCACCTGAAGCACTCAGCGTGTGCGCTCCCTGCGATGATGCGTGGTCCGGGTGGGCCGTACTGGTAGCAATGTCTTGTGTCTAATGATTTCTGCCTTAATAAGGCCATGTGGCATTGACTTGTGGTGCACTGAGTTAGTGGTACCTCTGGCGTTCAGCGTGTACACAGCGTGCAATGATGCGTGGTCCGTACGGGCCACTCTGGGAGCAATGTGTCTTGCCTACTGGACTGCGTCATCTGCAATCGCGACTCCATCTGAATTGTGAGCCCTGCTGTCTGCAGTGTAGATCGAAGGCAGTATTGTGTACAGACGTAACTCTGCGGTGCTGTGCTGCTGTGTTCGCAGGGGGCCTGTGTCAAGGAGGCCCGCGGTCATGGCAGCCACGTGGCAGGGTGAGGACCGCCACTCTGGCAGATGCGTTGGCCTTCACACAAGTGAACCACGCCCAGAGCCCCGGACTATTTATTCACACTTCTACGCTGGAGTGGCGTACGTTGGACCAGCCCACTGCCCTTCCGCTTACAGGGGACGACGACACAGGTACATGACCGAGATCTTCCCCACTACCTGAGTTAACATGGTTGCGTCCACTGTCCACAACACTACAAGCACCAGCAGTATATGTACACATGGAGAGGTTTGTGCTCTGCATAGTGAGGTCTGTCCAGCACATCACACTTGGTATTGTGTGCATTATTATTGGTGGGTGACTTGCGTCCTTCACAAAGGTTTGGTTGCCACATCTCGCAACATTCAGCTATTGTGTGGCTGAGGGGCCCTACCGTTTTTGGAAGGTTCGCTGTCCTGTTGTGCGCTGCCTCGGTGGTATTGGGGGTTCCGGGGGGGAGGTCCTGAGGCTTGTGGCCGTAGGTTTTGTGGCCTTCTTGGATGTGGTAGGTGCATGATCAGTAGCTCTATGACATGAGTTCGGCTTCAGATGTGATTCTGGGCTGGGCTCCGTTTCACACTGTAGGTAGTCGTCCTACTTTACACCAGTAAAAGGCAGATGTTACATTCCTACTGCTAACGCAGCTCATCGCCGGTTTTATTATTAGCGTTAGTTGTTGCTCTCATTTGTGGCGATTTTTTTTTGCAGAAGCTATTGCTGGAAAACTGGCGATATGGGCTGTTTTCACCAGGTTGAGAATCACTGAAAAAAAACATAGGTTTAATTAACCTTATGATTTGAAATTAGCATTTAAAAAACCTTTGAAATTTACTAAAAAAAACATAGGTTTCAGGGACGTTATAGTTACAAATTAGCATTAAAAAACCTTTGAAATTCACTGAAAAAACCATAGGCTTCAGGGACGTTATAGTTAGTTGCACATTTCACTCGTACAAAACCATCGAAATTCAGCCGTTGTAGTTAGTTGAGCTAACTATAACTCACGCCCCCGCAATGCACTGCTGATGACGTCACATATTACATAATTCATGACATGGTCAGTGACATCACTGATGACATCACTGATGACATCTCAAATGACATCACTGATGACATCATCCAGTGAATGTGTGTTTTTCTGAAAATTACATATGCTTTATATGTGTATATCTCAAGGTCGATGGAAGAATAAATGGGTATATAAGTGTCTAAATGGATGATTTGTTTTTGAAAAATTGATTGTATAACTGACTGATTAAGTGTATCTTAGTGAATACATGGCTTAGTGAGTAATGTTTAAATATGTAAATATCTGTATCAGTCTCTCACTTTGTGTATAAGTGGGTGCATGGGTTGGTGAGTAGCTACATGAGTGTCTATATAGGTTATTAGTTGTTTTTTGGAGTATCAGTATGAGTGTCTGAGTGTCTGTATGGTTCGGTGGGGGGTATTACGTAGAGCATAGGTGCATGAATGAGTGACTCACTGTATGTGTTGAAGACAGCATGTGTGCAGGACTGTATGGGTGGGTGGATGAGTGTGTGTATGGGAGTGTTAGTGAGTGAATGACTGTCTTAATAGTGTCTTTATGAGTAACTACATATGTTTTAAACTAGTATATGTGACTATTGTTGTATATAAGTGAGTATATGTGAGAGTGAGAGATTGAAAGAGTTCCTGTATGAATAAGTATGTGTTTCTATAAGTGATTGTTTAAAAGACTAAGTATGTGCAAGTTTCTGTAGAAGTAAGTGTGGTGGTGTGTGTATAACTGTATATGCAAGTAAATGGATGTTTGATTCTTTATTAGCATGAGTGACTATGTGTGTGAGTAACTCTATGGATGAGTGGCGTTGTGTAACAGGATGTATAGGTGTATGAGTACATATGATGAGTGAGTCCATGTATGAGTGACAGTATAGGACTGTTGGTGAATGAGTGGATGTGTATGTGGATCTTAGAATTACTGAATAGGTTGTTGTAACTGATATTGGTATGTCCATTGTTTTGAAAATTTTTGTTTCTATTTTTGAATGTGTGTATCAAAGGTTATATTAGGGGGAGAGGAGGTCTGCCACTCTATCACAAGGATGATGTCATCAGTGATGTCATTTGAGATGTCATCAGTGATGTCATGAGTGATGTCACTGACCATGTCATGAGTGATGTAATATGTGACGTCATCAGCAGTGCATTGTGGGCGCGCGAGTTATAGTTAGCTGAACTAACTATAACGGGGGAATTTCAATGGTTTTGTACGAGTGAAAAGTCCAGCTAACTATAACGCCCCTGAAACCTATGGTTTTTTCAGTGAATTTCTAAGGTTTTTAAATGCTAATTCCTAACTATAACGTGCCTGAAACCTATGGTTTTTTCTGTGAATTTCAAAGGTTTTTTAAATGCTAATTTCTAACTATGCCTACAGAGATAGGACATGTGAAGAAAGAAGTAAAAACGCACAGAAAGAAAAAAAAGAAATGCAGAAAGAAGCAACAGAAGTCCTCAAAGACGAAGAAAGGTGCAGGAAGAAGGATAACGTGCAGAAAGAACAAACAGAAGAGCAGAAAGAAGCCTTGTTGCAAAATCATCCTGTACCCTCAACTTTTTCAGACGGATACTGGTGGTAACTGAGTCTGACTAACCAAACCTAGAGCCAGTGCTATGTTAAAAGACACTCAGAATACAGTGAAAACACCTACATACACTAGGGAACACTATGCGTTGGGGTCTCCCTGTGATCAGCATGACCTCCTCTGTAAGCACCTAGTATATAATAGGTCAGGGCATTAAAACTACCTCTTAAAACGCGCCACAGGGCGTGTTTGCACACGTCACCTCAGGCCCCGTCCCCTCACTTCCCCACTGTGTAAACATGCCCTGTGGCCGTTTTAAGTTGGGAGATTAAGTCCCCTTGAATCCTGAGGGTCCCTAGGGTCCAACTAGACCACTAGGTACCTCCAGTAAGCGCCACAGAGCTGCGTTGCAGAGAGATGTAAAAAGGGGCACGGCCTAGACCACCTCTCTGCAACGCAGCGCAGTGGCGCTTACTGGAAGCACCTGGTGGGCTAGTTGGCCCCCAGGGTCGTTTTTAATTGGGAGATTAAGTTCATTTGAATCCTGAGGGTCCCTAGGGTCCAACTAGACCACTAGGTACCTCCAGTAAGCGCCACAGAGCTGCGTTGCAGAGAGGTGTAAAAAGTGGCACGGCCTGGACCACCTCTCTGCAACGCAGCTCAGTGGCGCTTACTGGAAGCACCTGGTGGGCTAGTTAGCCCCCAGCGGCCCTCAGTATTGAAGGGGAATTATTTCCTCAACTTAAAACGCGCCATTGGGCGTGTTTGCACACGTCACCTCCAGCCCCGTCCCCTCCCTTATCCACTGTGTAAACACGCCCTGTGGCCATTTTTTAAGTTGGGAGATTAGGTCCCCATGAATCCTGAGGATCCCTAGGGGCAAAATAGCCCACTCGGTACGTCCAGTAAGCGCCATTGCAGAGAGATGTAAAAAGGGGCACGGCCTAGACCACCTCTCTGCAACGCAGCGCAGTGGCGCTTACTGGAAGCACCTGGTGGGCTAGTTGGCCCCCAGGGTCGTTTTTAATTGGGAAATTAAGTTCATTTGAATCCTGAGGGTCCCTAGGGTCCAACTAGACCACTAGGTACCTCCAGTAAGTGCCACAGAGCTGCGTTGCAGAGAGGTGTAAAAAGTGGCACGGCCTGGACCACCTCTCTGCAACGCAGCTCAGTGGCGCTTACTGGAAGCACCTGGTGGGCTAGTTAGCCCCCAGCGGCCCTCAGTATTGAAGGGGAATTATTTCCTCAACTTAAAACGCGCCATTGGGCGTGTTTGCACACGTCACCTCCAGCCCCGTCCCCTCCCTTCCCCACTGTGTAAACACGCCCTGTGGCCATTTTGTAAGTTGGGAGATTAAGTCCCCATGAATCCTGAGGATCCCTAGGGGCAAAATAGCCCACTCGGTACGTCCAGTAAGCGCCATTGCAGAGAGGTGTAAAAAGGGGCACGGCCTGCACCACCTCTCTGCAATGCAGAGCAGTGGCGCTTACTGGAAGCACCTGGTGGGCTAGTTGGCCCCCAGGGTCCCTCAGGATTGAAAGGGAATTATTTCCCCAACTTAAAACGCGCCACAGGGCGTGTTTGCACACGTCACCTCAGGCCCCGTCCCCTCCCTTCACCACTGTGTAAACGCGCCCTGTGGCCGTTCTAAGTTGAGAGATTAAGTCCCCTTGAATCATAAGGGTCCCTAGGGTCAAACTAGCCCACTAGGTACCTCCAGTAAGCGCCACAGAGCTGCGTTGCATAGAGGTGTAAAAAGGGGCGTAGCCTCAGAACACCTGTCTGCAACGTAGCTCCCTGGCGCATACTGGAGATACCTGTTGGGCTAGTTGACCCTCAGGGACCCTCAGTATTGAAGGGGAATTAATTCCCCAACTTACAACTGGCCAGGGGGTGCATTTGCAGAGTGCTGCAAGGAGGGGGCGTGGCCTCCGGCACGATGCCGGTCTTTTATTTATTTTATTTTTTTAAGAAGGAGGGCTGTGTGGCCCCCCTTCTTTTTCTAATTTACTGGCCCTGGGGACCCCATCACCCTAATTTTTTTTGTTGAAAAAAATAAAGTTGGCCCTCCCTAGGCCTTAGTCGGCCCCGGGGATCCCAACCCCCGGGTCATGGCCTTTTTAAAAAAAATTCTTTAGGAGGAGGCTGCGTTGCCCCCTCCTCAGGCCACTTATGGCTCCGGGGACCCCATCCCCCGGGGCCGATGTTTGTTTATTATTATTTTAAAAAATATATATTTATAGAAACACCTAGGACATGCTGGACAAACCGTATGTACCTATCACCATGACGATTTGCGTGATATTCATTAAAAGGCGACTATGCATAGAATGAATCCACATGGAATGTATTTACACCGCTAGTGAAGCTCTGACGTGTCTGACGCCCTACCGTGCCTAATCCCGGCGCCCCCGCCGGTGGGTACTCTCCAAGTAGACACCCTTGTCGTTTATTTATACAAACATGGGTAGCTATTGACGGGCACATTTAATATACACGCACACCAAGCCATTCAAAGGGGATTCGACAAAAATTCGACCAAACTGTGCAAGAAACCCCCTTCACGGTTAATAAAACACACATCCACCTCCGGATGTGTAATACTTTTTATTTTACTCTCTGGAAAGGAGACGAACCTCACTTGAGAGTCACAGCGTGCTCCTGGCTGAGCCCAATGCTGTGTTACACCCACCAGTGCCCGCCGAGTGCCTCACACCTCTGTGTTGTATTCCACCAGCTAGTGCGTATGCTATGACGCTCTCTAGCCCATGTGCACTGTAACACCACCCCGTGAATATGTCATGCCACACTTGCCTTCGCACGGGTTATATTGCCCCATCGAAACGTGCCTTCCTCGATGCCTATGTTATAACGCACAGCGCTATGCCATACATATTACAATCTGGGATCCATATCTTTGTAACAGTGCATATGCAACGTTACACTCCCCAGCACATATTTTATATTACAACTTTAGAGACTAGTTAGGTTACACAACACTTCCCTTTGCATATTACACTCCAAGGCGCGTATCGCATAGCACGCGCTAGTGCCTGTGCTATCTCGCGCTCTCCAATGAATCTGTCATTGCGCACAATGTATTGCTTATTATATTTCACGCCCCGGTTCATCTTATATCACACTTTTTGGTGCATAGTTTATACCATATACTATATCTAGTTTTCATTTTCAATCGTGCTCTCAGGACTATGTTCTATATAACACTGCGTCCACCTACCCTTTTCACGGGCATTACATTTTGCGATGGGGGGGTGGAGGGTCAGGGGGTGTTTCTGCCAAGTGAGCCCGGAGTCACAGTCACAAACGTCCTCTTCTTCCTGAATAAAAGTGAGATTATGCTGCATACTTGTTCATATTTTAAGTAGTTCGCACAGACACACATTTTAAAAACAATAAAGTTCCTAATACCCACCTTCTCTGAACAGTTAGCTTGCTGCCCCATCCACCTCCTCCCTATCCTCTGTTGTCTGAATCCATGGACTAGTCTCCTCCCTCCTGCCATGCATGGTCTGATATGCTGCCACTGCCCTCCATTTAGCATGATGTACCAGTCCACTCCTCCTGCCCTCCATTGCCCAATTCTATGGCCCATCATTGGCCTCCTGCTTAGCCTCTGTGCTTAGCTTGCTGCCCCTATTCTCCTTCCCCCTGCCCTCCGATGTCTTTGTGCATGCCCCTGCTCCATCCTTTTTGCCCACCATGTTCCATGGACCTGCCACTCCGATCTACTCTGAGTGTTCTGTTGAGCTGCCACTCCCCTCCCACCTGCCTAGCATTGTCAGATGACTGTAACCTGTCCCTGCCACCTCCACCCTGCCTGTCCACATGCCATGCCCCTATCCTCTTCCTCCTGTCCACATGGTCCATTGTACTGCCACACCCTTCTGCCCTCCCTGGTCTGTTGTGCTGCAACTGCTCCTCCTGCCTGCCCCGTGCGGTCTGTTGTGAGGCCCCTTCCCCTGAACTTTCTTGTCTGTGCACAGGTCCTGACCCTCCCTTCTATCCTCCATCGTCCTTTGTGCATGCCCCTGCACCCTCCTTCTTGCCCATCATTGCCATTGTGCTGCCATCGTCCCGCATGCCCTGTGTGGTGTTTTGTGCTGCTGCAAACCCTGATGCCTGCCCTGCAGGGTCAGTTTGGTGCACCTCTCCATGTCCCTCCTGTCCTCTGTTATCCAAGTCCATGTCCCTACCCCATTTCCTTCCATGATCCAATGTACCATACTTGCGAACATTTTGAACTTGGTAAGAGTGAGATTTTGAAAAAAAGCTGGGGTATTGATTTTCCCCTTTGAGTTACATTGAAAAAGAGGAGATTGTAGACAGGAGACAGCTCAAATAAAGCCCATTTGAGCTTAAAAACATTGGACGTTTCCTGGCTGAATCGGGTCTGTTGGCATGTATGGTTGTACTACCATTGCCTCTTCCTTCTGCCCACAATGGTCTATTACATTGCCACAGCCTCTCTTGCAAGTCCTGTATCGTTGGTTTGTTGCCCCTGCCCTCCTTTCCACTGCCCTCCATAGTCTGTTGTGCTGCCACGGCCCTTCCTGCCTGCTCAGTGTGGTTAAATTGTTGCCTTTGCACCCTCCTACCTGCCTTCAATTTTCAGAGTCCGTGCCCCTGGCCTCTGCCTCTCAACAGTATCCTATTGAACAACTAGATTGCTAACATTCTATATTGATTACAAAAGTGTGGAACGCCTGACGTCATCTTGATGTAATCAAAACTGTAATACCTAGAGCATTTCCTTTAGAAATTACATATATGAGAGGGTCTTATTGGCATAAAAATTATGGTTAGTGCTCTAAAAGACTAAAATAAGGACATATTTTCTGAGTTTTCAAATAGCGACAAAGCACTTTTAAATTATTTGTTATCTTTATGTTTTTTTATCCAGTTGACCACTTGATTAAATGTTGCACTTAGGGGAGAGGATGTGGTGTTACTTCCAGAACTGCAGACTTTGCAACTGGGGACCAGGTTGGAGTTTCTGCTTCAACTCGACATTCTGTGATTCTGGTCAAATCACTTAGTCTCCCCATGTCTACAACCAAAATGAATTTGTTCTTGTGTGATGTAACCAATGCTCATGTAAAGCACTCCAATACCTGACAAGTCTGCACTATATAACACTGCAAAAACACAAAATAATAAGTGTTTTGCACACTTCTGTCATTGGGCTATATTTGGGCTACATCTGGGTGATTTTGGGCTACATTTGGGCTCTTTTGTCTCCGGTGGCCATTTTGGGAGATTTATTTGTTATGAAGTTTCCTAATTTCCTCATGTACTGCAGTCTCCTCAGTAGGAAATGCTTTCAGTTTTTTACTTTGATTCCATCATGAAGGTATTCAGATATGTCACACATTTGCCATAAATTCTGAATGTTAGCACTCTAGTTGCTCATTAGATCACTGTAGTAAAACTACTGTTCACCATCGAAGTCTGCTCCTGGTATTAAAAGTGCATGTTTCAGTCTGCATGTCAGAATTTTTTAATGAAATAGAAGAGGATTTGAGAAGTCACTCAAAATGTGCCCTCATTTTCTTTCTTCAGCATTAATCATAATTTCTATGGCAAAATGAACCCCCTTATTGTGTTCCTTTTTAAATTAAATGTTTTAAGTGTTACCAGTTTATTCCAATCAAGATGGCTTCAGGTGTGCCATACTTTTGTCATAATGAAGACAGTAAGCGCTCTAGTTGTTTTTAAGAACACTCTGGGACATTCTGTCATTGGGCTATACTTGGGCTACATCTGGGTGATATTTGGGCTACATTTGGGCTCTTTTGTCTCTGGTGGCCATCTTGGGAGACTTATTTGTTATGAAGTTTCCTAATTTCCTCATTTACTGCAGTCTCCTCAGTAGGAAATACTTTCAGTTTTTTACTTTGATTCCATCAAGAAGGCATTCAGATGTGTCACACATTTGCCATAAATTCAGAATGTTAGCACTCTTTTTGCCCATTAGATCACTGTAGTAAAGCTACTGCTCACCAGGGAAAACTGCTGCTGGTATTGAAAGTGCATGTTTCAGTCTGCATGTCAGAATTGTTTAATGAAATAGAAGAGGATTTGAGAAGTCACTCAAAATGTGCCCTAATTTTTCTTTCTGCAGCACTAATCATACTTTTTATGGAAAAATGAACCCCCTCATTTTGTTCCTTTTTAAATTAAATGTTTTAAGAGTTACCACTTTAATCCAAGCAAGATGGCTTCAGGTGTGCCATACGTTTATCATAAGTAGGACTGTTAGCGCTCTAGTTGTTCTTTGGAACACTCTGGGAAGCTGCAGTAGAACACAAAGGAATCAACTGACAGTCTCTGCCCTTGTTGGATGTACATGTTTTACTGAGAATGTCAGACTTCATTCTCACATGACTGAGAAAGATAATGTGAATTTACAGAAAATATGCTCTCAGTTTAGCTTATAGATCACCTTCCAAACCTCTGTGGGAAAAGCATGAGAAAATATTTTTCTCTCAATCATGATATCCCAGCAGAAGGCTTTTTCACATGGTGAAATCACCTTAGAACATACCACAAATCCTAAAATGAGTATGGTACCATCAACAAATGATTTATAATGTAACTAAAGTCTTAAAACCTTCTATTAACTGCAATGATTTTTAATGAGGTGCTATCATGTATATTGGTCCCAAGATGGCTGCCAACACTTCTTGGATGAAGTGCTGACAGCCAATCAGATCTCAGGATGAGATGTGTGGTTAGGCTCCGCCCACATATATATATCATTTTACTTTTGATTTGCTCAGGAACTACTGAACAGATTGACACCAGACCTGCAAAAGGCACTTCCCTGACCTGAGGACTACCTCTCTGCCAAATTTCAAGTAATTCTGTTCAGCCATTCGGGCTGTACCTTGGACTAAAGGTCCCTATGGAAAAATGCATGAGGAAAACGTGTTTTGGGACCCCCCTTTTTTCTCGGCCCCCGCTTGACGAATCACCCCGTGACTTTCGGGGTAGGAGTGGAGCGGAGCGCCCCACCTATTTTGAAAATTTTGCGAGGATTCGTCAACCGGTGCCAAAGTTATTCCAAATAGAATGTTGCGGATTTCCTATGGAAACACGGTCCTAACTATAACTATCTACTGGCGACCGCCAGTAGATAATATATATTCAAGAGCACTCGCAAACTAAAACTTAAAAAGTATTTTATACTGAATAAAAAACACGTCCCATCAGGCGATGAAGGTCAAACAACTCCTATGCCAACCCAATCAGAAACATCCTTCCTTGACACAATGCAAGAATTATGGGACTGTTCCGAAAACACAAACCATTCAGAAAATCAATAATTGACTTCTACTTCCAGTCAACAAGAAGAGTCTAACGAACATAATACAAATACTCAAGGCCCAAGAACTAAAACAAACTTCAAACCTAAGTCCAAATTTATTCCAGTGATGTTACGGGATTCTATAGATCTATTCCATGATCAGGTAACTAAGGAATTAAAGGCCCTTAACAGCAAAATTTACAGAGGCAAAATGAAATACAACAAAAAAGATGAGGACTACAGAAACTTGATTGTAAAACTCAAAGAAAATAACAATGTGATTGTCCGTGCTTCAGACAAAGGCGGGAACATTGTGCTGATGTCCAGAGAAAAATACTGTAAGGAAGCCTATAGTCAGCTTAACGATAGAGCATGTTATGCCAAATTCAGTGGTGCAGAATTGAAAATCATGTATGCATCGTACAACAAAAGTCTTTCAATATGGAAATCTAATGGTATTCTCACAGGAAACGAATACAAATTTTTGAAAAACAACCATCCAGTTGTACCTACCATTTATTTCATTCCCAAACTACATAAGGACCCTGTGAATCCACCTGGCAGACCAATAATATCAGCCATGAACTGCTACCTTGAACATACATCACAATACATAGATTTTTTCTTGCAGGATTTGGTTAAAGCTTTACCGTTATATGTGAGTGACACCAGTGACTTTCTAAGAAAAATATTGAATCTGAAATGGGAAAACAACTACCACTTCATAGCTCTTGACGTCGTCTCCCTATACACAAGTACACAACACGAAGATGGACTACGAGCCATAGACTTTTTCTTAGATAAAGCCTTAGACACGAGTAAAGAACACAATGCTATGTTGATGAAGATGATCACATTCTGCTTGGAAAACAATGTATTTATGTTCAATAACATGCTCTACAGACAGACAAGGGGCGTAGCGATGGGGGCCAGCTTCTCCCCCAGGTACGCGTGTTTACACATGGGTTGGTGGGAGGAGTTGGTCCTCAAAACAGAGCACCTTGACAAAGTTAATTCTCATGTGAAGTTATGGCTGCGATTCATCGATGATTTGTTCGTAGTATGGGATGGTAGTAAGGATGAAGCACAAAAGTTTGTACAAGCCATCAATGTCAATGATTTAAATTTAAGTTTCACAGCTGACATTAGCAATTCTTCAGTAACATTTCTAGACACACAGGTGTACATAAAGGGATATCAAATAGTTACCAAATTGTTCCGCAAGAAAACAGCGGGAAACTCCACACTGCACGCAAATAGCTCACATGTAAAACATCTGAAAACCAGTATCCCCTACGGTGAAATGCTTCGCCTTAGGCGAATTCATAGCCTAGAAAGTGACCTCATATTAGCTCAAAATGAGAGTAAAAAAAGATTCAAAGAAAGGGGCTACTCAGAAAAGGTTATACAAACTGCGGTTAACAAATCTATGCTAAAAAGCAGGGAAACGCTACTCATGGAGAAACAGGTGACTAAGTTATGTACACAAGAAACAGCATTAAATAATGATACTATGGGGGACTTTAGAATCATATTACAACACAGCCAACAGCATTGCAAGATTGAATCCATCATAAACCGCAATTGGTCTATGGTTCTCAGTGACCCAGTGATAGGATCTAAGCTCCCGAGAAGACCCCCAATAACTTACAGTAGAAGCCGCTCTATGAGAGATGACTTAGTCAAAACAAGTCCAGAGGTCATAGAATCCACGAGCTGGCTCCAAACTCACACTGGCTTTTTTAAATGCAAAACATACAAAGCATGCTCACAGGGTGAAAACAAACTATGGTATATTAACCCATTCAGTGAGGAAAAAACACAAAATATCTAAGCTCCTAACATGCAAAACAGAATTTGCAATATATGTACTCTCATGCCCATGCAACCTACATTATGTAGGAAGCACCAAACTTCAAGTGCATAAACGCATACTACAGCACTTAAGGGCAATTTCAAATCATGATGAGACATATCCTGTAGCCCGCCACTTCAAATCCAAGCATGGCTCTCGAAGCAGTGACTTAAGATATTTTGTTATAGATTCAATCCCAGCCAGTAGAAGAGGGGGTGACAGGGAGCATAAATTGCACCAGCTAGAAACAAGATATATCCTTGAACTGAATACTAAACATCCATCAGGCCTAAACACAACGGAGGATCTCTATACATGCCTATAAGAACTTTTTGAAAGGTGCAAACCTATAGATAATTGTGGTCAGACTTCAATTATCTATATAACATGTAAAATGGAAGGAAAATATACTTTTTTAGGTTTAAAAAAACTTTTTAAAGGGGATTTTAGATGTATTTATTCGACTATTTATAGAAGTGTATAGGGTCTTTTATATGTGTTTACTTTTAGATGTATCTATTTATTTACCATATAACATAATATGAAAGCTGAATAATATCTATTTTAGATTATATTTAGACGCTTATATAATTTTATAACATGTAAAATGGTATTTATTTATTTATTTATCTATTTATTCACTTAGATGAATATGGACCCAATTCAAAACCATAAAGGGTTTTAATTAAATGTTATTATCACTTTCTATATTTATGGAAACCTCAAAATACTTATTCCTACCTGTATATAATCCCATCGGTAATTTGCAAATTTAGGTATCCATTTTTCTATATACATTTAAAAAGTTTGTTTGTCTCTTACATTAAGCCTAAAACATTCAACCTCATATGACGTGATATTGAGATCTCTCAACTGAAATACTATCATTGGAATGCACCATTAGGCCGTTTCACATTTATCAACATTGACTAGCGTATTTGCACAAATGAGACTAGATGGGACCACAATACCTTCTGTAGGCCTGCACTGCCACCTAGCCTATTATAAGGAGTTGACCAAAAAACCGAAAAAATGATTTACAAAAAAATGCAACGAAGTTTTGTTTATAGCAGACATGATAACATGTCATGCATAAACGGTATCACTGGGGCTCCAGTGAAGGTTTTTTTTTTCACACATATATATATTTATACACTTATTTAGGCTCCTTTCGATGTGCTATTTCTCAATGTATTCTATATATAGGCATTCATGCTGTTTATCGTAGTTATATACTTTTTATTGAGAAATTGTGCACCAATCAGGGTAATTGGGGAATGACAAAATGACTCTCATATACACAGAACAAGGGTCCCTATAACACTAACACCGTTCACAATGTTAAAGGGTTGTTATATACTATCATACTGTGTATCCCCCCAGGCACTATGCACTTTAGTATTTCTATCTTAGGTTTACAGATACAGTCAAGCGTAATGAAACAAATTTGCAAGCATCAGTTCCATTCATATTAACAACTTGTTTTCAGAAACCTAAATTATGTTATTTGAACCAAAACTTTTTTAAAATACATTTTAAGTGGTTTTAAGGTTTTAAATTTACTTGTATTTTACTCGTAGTTTTAACCCGAAAAGATTAAGGAACTAACTGTTTGTAGTCTGTTATTCATGTCATTTGTCTCAACACATGCCAATCAGCTTGCTTGTTACTCGTATTATATAAACCAATGATATGTTACGTTACCGTGTCATGTGATCAAGGCCCATGGTCGGGCTGAAACGCGTCATGGCGGCAAGGTGATTTTGAAATAAATATATTTGCTGCACCAAACTGTGGTCCGTATCCGTTATCAAGAAGCGACAGTAGCGGAGTTCCTGGATATATATATATATATATATATCACCAACACGAGTCCACCAGCCGTTGCACCTCAGCGTCACGGGTGCTGCTCAGCGCTTGGAGGACGCGCAAATTAATTCCGAAACACAGGTTACCCACTCCTCCGGAACCTTTTACAATAGAGCGCACTCAGAGCCATCAGCGTTTCGTAAGCACTTTTACATTTATTTTCGTCTCAGCTGCTTGCAGAATAGACAAACGCGTTTCAGCGTAACCGCCTTCGTCAGTGTCTATTCGATTGTTACAATCAAAATGTTTAAATAAAGTTTTCATGCAATTCATGGAAATAGAAAATAACGTTTTTAAATAAACATAGAAGAAGATCCAATGCTGCAGACATTTGTTATGTTAAGAAAGCGGACATCTTTGAACGGTCAATACATTGTATTCATGTATGGGTTCATAGCTTAAATATGCTTATATCTGTCACTTATTTACTTTACAATTAATTATTGTTCATCCAAATGCATTCCAAAGTAATGAATGATTGCAATTCATTCGGCCGCACTTTCTAATTCCGCCCTGTATGGGCATATACTACAACGGAGTCTGCATAATTACATCAAATGGACAATACAGTTATTTCTGTTATGAGCTCATTATGGGATGCGGAGACCCTCAATCTAACTGATGTGGACCCACATTTCCTCTTCATTATTAAGTCCTTATGGGGCCTTTGTTTGCAACTTTATAATATACTTGGATTCAAGAATACGTAATTTCTTCACCTGGTCTCCTCCCCTTTCAGATTTGACAATCTGATCCAGGCAGAAGAACCTGAGAAGGTTACTGTTGCTTTGGTGTTCCATTTCGAAATGACGGGCAACTGGGTAATTATGGTCTTTATTTGTAATTGCCCGTAAATGCTCTAAGATTCTTTTTTTTGTGGGATGGATCGTACTTCCCACATATTGTTTCCCGCATGGACACACCAAACAATACACTGTGTGATCCGAGTTGCAATTTAGAAGCTTTGAAATCGGGGTTCTCCCGGTTTTTCCTGGTATTACATAGTCCTTTACTTTGTGGCTATTTTTGCAGGCTTTGCATTTCATGCAAGGAAAGAAACCTTTGATAGGTATAGGTTTCTTCCTCTTAGCCACATAGTGACTTTGGACTAAATGATCCTTCAAAGAATTTCCTCTCCTGTATGTTACCAGGGGATTGTCAGTAAGAATTTTACCCACTACAGTGTCAGATTTTAATATTCTCCAATTTTTTTTGAGAATTTGAAAAACCTCAGATGATTTTTCAGTGAAATTGGTAATTATCCTAATTTTTGCATCTTTACTTTTAATCTTGTCCACTAGTAAGACGCTTCTTTGAATAGAGTTGGTGATTGAAGTTTGCCGTTAGCCCCGCCGATCCGAATTTTCGCCGTAACGCCTGGACAAAGGCGAACAAGGGAACAACATCAAAGAAAACGCCGCTGCGGGAGCATATGGAGGATCCGACGGGTCCGAAGTGAAGCGACCACAGTGAGTTTTTCATAAAGACTATTGTTATATAATCGGCAGTCACGTATAGCAATGCGTTATTAGTAAGCACAGAATAGTCTCATTCTGCTTTACAATGTTCTCAGACTCCGAGAGAGAGGAAGCAGCTGAGAGTTTGTTTTCAAGTACAAGAAGCACAGTGGACAATACGAATGGGCAACAAACCAAAACGATACCCACAACATTGAAAAGTTTGTTTCTCACTTTGGAGAAATTATACGAAAGAGAGACACGGAAGTGGTGGGAAGCCACAAGCCTGCAGAAATACCTAGATGTTGGCCGGGTCCCAAGGGGACTACGGATTTACACGGTCCCTTCCTATGAAAAACCGAATCCAGCGCTATTACAGGAATGGGCAGAGTATACAACGGAAGTTACCAAAGGAATGCTTAAAATTTTAATTAAGCATGCGTGGAGTGACAGATCAAAATTGCAACAAGAAATTAAAGAAATTGAAGACAAAATCAGCGAAGAAAAGGACGATAAAAAGAGTGAAGAACTACGTCAAGCCATGAAAAAACGTCTCATGAATTATGAAGCAACCATCAAATCAAGAAAACAATCAAAGTTCTTGCGAGACAAGAACGACTACCGGAATGGTCGGATACTAACCTTCGCAAAAAAATATGATGCTCCACGAAGAGATTTAAGCCGAGACAAACAAGGAACTGCAACACAGAGGAGTACATCTGAATCCGAGCTTGAAGTCTCCGAAGGGGAGCAACAAGCAAGTGATGTTGATACTAGTGAAAAAAGCCAACCAGCCACGGTTTTTCAGGAGTACGAACTCATGAGAGATTTGAGACAGAGACCGGCCCAACGAACACATCCACCAGAGACACGAGGAGGAAGAGGAGGAAGACGAGGAGGGGCAAAAAGAGCAGAAATGGAACGTTCTACCCCGATAGTAACACGCAGCAAACGAGGGGGACGATGGAATTGAAGGAACAGACAGTGATCAATCTGTCAGATAGGAATCTGACAGACACTGAATTGGATATTCTGAAATTAGGACTCACTTTTTGCCCCACACCAGCATTTGACTATACGCAAACACGTATAGATATTTATAAATTTATCAGAAAAGTCAAATTGATGAAATTACACCTCCTGCATCCCAAAGCAAGCCTGCCGATAATCACAGCAACGGAGGCTGATGACGATTTGACAGGAGCGGATCTTGCAACCCTTGTGTTACTTCATGAGTTAGAAGATGAACAACAAGATATCACCGTAACTCAAAGAGTGGAAGAAAGTGGCATCCCACAAAAAACATGCAAAAGTAATCTTAAACATAAATCCAAAACGATACCACGAACAGCATATGATGCGATTGATACTTTCCAGGAGATGGTCATTGAAGACTTGAAAAATCTTCAAAAAAGTAAATTTAATGCAACAAGAAGAAATCTAACAAAACAACAATGGGAAACAATTGAAGATCTTAAAAAAGATGAATCCATCATCATAAAGCCCTCAGATAAAGGGGGGAACGTAGTCATCCTCAGGAGAACACAATATGAAGATGAAGCATTATCTCAATTGAAGAAATTGGAGCATTATACTCCGATCAATAAACAGCAGTACACTAGGAGTATTACGGACTTCCATGCTTTGATCACAAAATGGAGGGACGAAGGAACTTTGGATCAGGAAGATTGGAACTTCTTAAAATGTGAACATCCTGAATTGGCAACTTTCTATCATTTGCCGAAAGTGCATAAAAGTAAAACATGGCCTCCGGGACGACCAATCGTTTCATCCAGGAACAGTCTTTTGGAGAATACCTCAGTTTACATAGACAGTTTTATTTCTCCTATAGTGAGGGATCTAACGTCGTATTTACGTGATACTAAGGATTTTCTTCGTATTATACAAGGTATCACATGGGAACCTGGTATGCTATTGATAACTTTAGATATTGTCAGTTTGTATACATCGATCCACCACACCAAGGGCTTGGAGGCTATAAGCTTCTTTCTGAAGAGAAGACCACTGAAATATCGAAAGCATAATGAGATGCTTATGGAACTAACGGAGTTTTGTTTAACAAATAACATTTTTATTTTCTCTGAACAATTGTATCTGCAGAGACAAGGTACGGCGATGGGAACGTGCTTCGCCCCCAGCTACGCGAACTTGTTCGTAGGCTGGTGGGAGGAGCACGTTGCCTGGACCGGTACCAATGCTAAATGGATGGATAACATCGCTCTGTGGACACGGTACATTGATGATCTGTTCATCCTGTGGCGTGGTCCACAGAGCGATGCAGAGGACTTCATCAAAGCTCTTAATGTTAATGATCAAAACTTACAATTTACCAGTTGCATCAGCAGTAAGGAGGTGGTATATCTTGACCTCAGAGTATACATTGAAGGGAGTACTATAGAAACAGCCCTCTATCGTAAACCCACAGCAGGAAACACAATCCTGCATGCAGGAAGTTGTCATCCGAGGAGTGTAGTTAACAATATACCACTTGGGGAGTTTCTGAGAATGAAACAAAACTGTTCCAAGACCTCGGAATTGAACAAAGCAATCAGTCAGGCCAAAGTGAGATTTCAACAAAGAGGGTACTGCAAGGGAGTTCTGAATAAAGCGGAGCTCCATTGCAACTCTATTCAAAGAAGCGTCTTACTAGTGGACAAGATTAAAAGTAAAGATGCAAAAATTAGGATAATTACCAATTTCACTGAAAAATCATCTGAGGTTTTTCAAATTCTCAAAAAGAATTGGAGAATATTAAAATCTGACACTGTAGTGGGTAAAATTCTTACTGACAATCCCCTGGTAACATACAGGAGAGGAAATTCTTTGAAGGATCATTTAGTCCAAAGTCACTATGTGGCTAAGAGGAAGAAACCTATACCTATCAAAGGTTTCTTTCCTTGCATGAAATGCAAAGCCTGCAAAAATAGCCACAAAGTAAAGGACTATGTAATACCAGGAAAAACCGGGAGAACCCCGATTTCAAAGCTTCTAAATTGCAACTCGGATCACACAGTGTATTGTTTGGTGTGTCCATGCGGGAAACAATATGTGGGAAGTACGATCCATCCCACAAAAAAAAGAATCTTAGAGCATTTACGGGCAATTACAAATAAAGACCATAATTACCCAGTTGCCCGTCATTTCGAAATGGAACACCAAAGCAACAGTAACCTTCTCAGGTTCTTCTGCCTGGATCAGATTGTCAAATCTGAAAGGGGAGGAGACCAGGTGAAGAAATTACGTATTCTTGAATCCAAGTATATTATAAAGTTGCAAACAAAGGCCCCAAAAGGACTTAATAATGAAGAGGAAATGTGGGTCCACATCAGTTAGATTGAGGGTCTCCGCATCCCATAATGAGCTCATAACAGAAATAACTGTATTGTCCATTTGATGTAATTATGCAGACTCCGTTGTAGTATATGCCCATACAGGGCGGAATTAGAAAGTGCGGCCGAATGAATTGCAATCATTCATTACTTTGGAATGCATTTGGATGAACAATAATTAATTGTAAAGTAAATAAGTGACAGATATAAGCATATTTAAGCTATGAACCCATACATGAATACAATGTATTGACCGTTCAAAGATGTCCGCTTTCTTAACATAACAAATGTCTGCAGCATTGGATCTTCTTCTATGTTTATTTAAAAACGTTATTTTCTATTTCCATGAATTGCATGAAAACTTTATTTAAACATTTTGATTGTAACAATCGAATAGACACTGACGAAGGCGGTTACGCTGAAACGCGTTTGTCTATTCTGCAAGCAGCTGAGACGAAAATAAATGTAAAAGTGCTTACGAAACGCTGATGGCTCTGAGTGCGCTCTATTGTAAAAGGTTCCGGAGGAGTGGGTAACCTGTGTTTTAGAATATATATATATATATATATATATATATATATCTTGAACTCCGCACTTCCGTCCATCCGGCGAACAGAGACACGGACCCAATGATGTGAGGCAAGATTTGAAAACCTCGAAACTTGTGCCCTTGCTCATAATATACATAATTTTCGCCAGTAGTTAGGATGACGTTTCCATCCAGTTTTGCCAATAACTTTGGTTTTATTTGATGAATCTTCGCGAAATGTTCAAAACTAATTTGACACTCACTGAAGCTGCTGTTTTGAAAGTTTGGGGGTCATCTGTCAAGCATAGGAAACTTTAGACAAGGTTACGCAAGGTCCAGACCATCTTGAAATACCGCGGCCAGATTCGTCCTCGGCATCCCACGGCATGAGCACATCACCCAACACCTGCGAGACCTCATTATATAGAAAAGGTGGCATTGGTTTTGAACAGCGCAGCCAGCACCTCTGTTATGTTTGCAAATGTAAACATTCAATGTATTTTATGGCGTGCTCAATGCAAATATACTGCGAGACCTCCATTTGCTCCTTGTCGAGTAACCTTCAAGCTACTCACTCACGCCTACAAATCCCTCCACAACATCGGACCCAAATACTTCAATGAAAGAGTCTTCTTCCACGTACCCAAAAGGAACCTCTGCTCCGCTGACATCGCCCTGGCAGAAACCCCGTGCATCCACAGAACCAGAGTGGGTGGATGAGCCTTCTCCTACATCACAGTCAAAGCCTGGAATGAGCTCCCAGTCAACATCAGACGCTCCCCTACCCTGCACACCTTCAGGAAGAGCCTCAAGACCTGGCTCTTCGGCTGAACCGGAGCTGCACCACCATCCCAGCGCCTTGAGACCCTCACGGGTGAGTAGCACACTTTAAATTGATTTCAATTGATTGATTGATTGATTGATAGCCCTATCTGATGAATGGAATTACCTCAAATGTTATTTGAAAGGTAGCTGTTGGTCTAGAAAGGGACCTTTTTGTGAATTGGTGTGAATACATTCAGTCGTTGCAGAGTTATTTGAATGTTTTTCGGATATACAACTGGTAACGCTGAGGATCCGCGACCCATCCCGAGATCTCTTGCTGAGATCTGATTGGCTGCAACACTTCAAACCATGAAGTGTTAGCAGCCATCTTGTGATTCGGTTGAACCGAGTCACGGGAAAAAATGGGGGAAAAAAGAAAAAGGGGCAGGGTAGAAACACCCAGACCTCTAGGCTTCTTGGGGGGATCTCACAAGGCAAAAAAAGCATTTTTATACAACAAATTCGGCGGGAGTGGCGCTGGAGTCCCGAATCCCGCCGAAAATGAAATTTTAAAAATGATGCTCGGCCCGGGGGCATGTCAATATCATGTAGGAGGGGGCACACAAGGCCCCCCTTCTAGGAGCCGTAAAGCCCCAGGGACCACCACCTCCCCAGGGCATTTTGATTAATTGATGCGGGAGTTGCCCTTGGCAACCCCTGTGTCCTGGGGACGGCCACCACACATGGGCAAATGTTATATTGATGTGGGGGGGCCTGCGCGGCCCTCTAACTGCCCCGGGGACCACCACCTCCCTGGGGCTAAATATGACAAATGCGGTGGACCACGCGGATCCCCATGCAGTCCCGGAGACGGCCATCTCCCCTGGCTTAAACAAAATATTAAAGTGGGGCGGGGCTACGGCAACCCCACAACCGTGGGGACTACTACTTCCGTGAGGCACCACCCCCTCCACGGAGCTGTGTCCTGTATTAGACAGGGGCCTCTCAGCCCCCCTCCAGGAGCCATACAGGGAAGGGGGCCAACTCTCCCCTATTATAAAAAAAAATAAGTAAAAAAAAGAAATAAGGACTGGCAAGTTGCGGGAGGCTCCGCCCCCTTTAACCACCACTTTGCAAACTCATGGCACGCTTCTGTTTGGGAGATGAAGTTGCCCTGGCTCAAGAGGATCCTTGGGGGCCAACAAGCCCTTTTGTTACTTCCAGTAAGTCTTTTAGAGCACAATTGCTGAGAGGACTTAAGAGGCCACGCCCCCTTTCTCCACCACCACTCTGCAAACAGGCCTCTTGGCACGCTGCTGGTTGTGGGGATGAAGTCCTCTTTGCTCTAGAGGGTCATTGGGGGACAACAAGCCCTCATTTTACCTCCAGTATGTGCTACAGACCGCAATTGCTGAGAGGTCTTCGGAGGCCATGCACCCTTTCTCTACCACTGTGCAAACGTGCCTCATGATACTCTGCTGGTTGGGGGATGAAGTCCTTTTGGATGCTGAGGGTTCTTAGGACCCAGGAGCACTCCTGGAACTTCCAGTAAGTCCAACACAGCAGGATTCCAGAGAGCTGGTCAAAGGCCCGTACCCTTTCTCCACCACTCTGTAAACACAACTACTAGTTTAAGAACCATATATATTCCCTTAAAAAACCAAAGGTTACAGAGTCATTATAGTTAGGAAATAGATTGTGAAACACATTTGAAATTCAATGAAAAAAACGAAGGTTACAGGGACATTATAATTAGGCTCAGGTTTTGCTCGTACAAAACCAGTGAAATTCAGCAGTTATAGCTAGCTCCCCCTACACTGCTTATGAACTTGCATATTACATCACTCCTGACCTGCTCAGTGACATCACTGAAGACATTTCAAATGACATCATTGATGACATCATCCACAAGATCATTAACACACCCACTCACACCCCCATAGAACCTTTCTTACTCCCACTCCCACACAACCATTCACAAACCCATACCAGTACTTAAGCACCCATTTACTGATTCACCCATACACCCAAATCCACTCACTCACCCATACAGACATTCATACACCCACTCACTCACTAATACAGCCACTGACGTTTCCACTCATACACCCATACATCCACTCACACACTGAGTCAGTCACCCATAGAGCTACTAACACACCTACTCACTCACCCACACAGTAAATCACACAGCCACTTACTCACCCATACAGTTACACACACACTCACTTACTTACACATGCAGCTACAGTTAGACCTGGCCTTTTTTGCAGGTTTATCCCCAAAGTTTTGTCTTTTGCCTCCTATTTATCTGACCATGTTTTTGTTGGCTATAGGATTCTGTGCACTTTACCACTGCTGATCAGTGCGAAAGTGCATATGCTCTCTATGTAAATTGTGAATAGGATGGGTTAGCCACGATTGTAATATTTGATTAACTTGTAAGTTCCTAGTAAATTGCACACTGTGTGCCAGGGCCTGTAAATCACATGCCTTGTGTGTCTTTTACTAGTGGATTTGCAGCAATGGTTGTGCCACCCACATGAGTAGCCCTGTAAATATATCCCTGACCTGCCACTGCAGTGTCTGCATGTGCAGTTGTAAACTGCCATGTTGACCTGGCGAATGTGCCCTCCTGCCAGGCCCAAACCTTCCCTTTGCTTACATGTAAGGGGAAGGCACCCCTAAGGTAGGCCCAAGTTACCCCCATTGGCAGGGTGCCATGTCTGTGAAAGGTAGGACATGTACTTGTGTGTGTGGCTTTTCCTGATAGTGAAATACTGTGCATTTCGTTTTTCACAGTTGAAAGGCTGTCTGTCCCATAGGCTATCATTTGAGCTGCACTGTAACTTTTTACATGTGTAACTTTCAATTGAGACAAGATTGAAAGATGGAGTTTAGGCTCGCTTATTAACACACCTTTTGCTAAAGATGGTTTTTAAATTGTGTTTTTGAAAATGCCACTTTTAGAAAGTAGGCATTTTCTTGCTTTACCATTCTGTGTGCCTTTGACTGTTTGTGTTTTCAGCATCTGGTTTTGGAGTGGCAGGAGCTGGAAATGTGAATTCACTCTATACTGTCACAGGGGGGTTGAGGTGTGCCCTAACTTACCTGGGTGACTCGTCGCTGGGCTGAATATTCCTGGTCTACACTTAGAGTGGTGGGAGGAGTTTTGCTAGCACCTGAGTAGGCTGTGTCTCCTTTCTACAAGGCTGTTTCCACCCCCTGTGGTCATGCTTGACCAGAGAGGGTGGAACTGGTTTGGACTGAGCTCAGAGACTCTGCCACAAAGAGAGCAATAAGAAAATGGGGGTATATGTATGAGACCTTAAACCCCAAGACATTAGATTACTTCAAGAAACAAGAGGACCCGCCCAAGAAAAATAGCTGTGTGAGGAGCGCTGCCTTCTCTGTGTGAGGGGTGGGTTGGCCTGCAGTTGCTGCTTCTGTCTGTGATGGAGGAAAAGGACGGACTCTTTTTGCCCTGCTGCGGTATCCTTTTTGAGAAGAAATCATGCTTGTGTTTTCTTGCCTCCTGTTGGAAGTCTCAGGGAGATCAAAGACTTCAAGAAAAGATCTATGCTATATCTAAAAAGGAACCTGCCGAAGAAGGGCTGGAGAAGTGAATGAGGAGCGCTCCCCCTGATGTGTGTGGGGTGGGACGGCCTTCAGTTGCTGCTCCTGTCTGTAGCAGGAGAAGGACTGGACTGTCCATGTACCTTTTCAGTGGCAAAGAAGTAAGCAGCGTGGAATGCTCCATCTGGGGCCCAAGTATGTGGAAAGTGCTCCTCTTTGTGCAAAGGAGCACTCTAAACGAGCGCATTGTGAGCGTTTTATTTTCTGGAAGGGCAGTGTGCTGCAGCCCGGTCTCTGGCTAAATCAGCGCTGGGAAACACTAGTGATTTCCCCTCCTCAAAGCGGCTCCATATCAAGTTTGGGGGTGCTGTTAGCGTTGTGGACATTGAGAAAATGCCCCATGCAGGTGGTTGCTTCCACCCCATTGTCCCTGCAACAGAGGTTGCCATGCTTTGGCAGGGCCATGCCGCTGCACCTCTGACCCCAAGGAAGTGGCAGTACGGGCTGTCAGAAAACTCCCACAGCAGAGTAGAGAGACCTGCATGGCAGAGGGAGTGCGGCACAGCCCCAACCCGTGAGCGGAAAGGCCGTGCCCATCCTCCATTGCTGTGGCTACTAGAACGGCTCCTGGCAATGGGTATATGGTACGAAAAGGACTCGCCTGTAGATTGCCGCACTCAGAGTCGTAATCCTCGGGGTGAAAATCATGCTGTGAAGGTGAGACATGGAGAAAGGGATCCACGTTGGAATCTGCCTGGGAGAAGAAGAAAGAGGTGAGTAAACACCCCAAATCCTTCGTTTCACCAACTTGAAGCAGGCGGTCAGACTGCCATGGTCTGCTTGTGGAACAGGCAACTCGTTATACCATTGGTGGTGCAGCTCCTCTGTACCGCCCTATGGCCTTTCCCCAATCTTGAACCCAGCGGTCAATGGTCTTCTGCCCGGCTTTGGCAACTGTGGTCCATGGGACGGCCAAACTCGTAATAAGTTATTAAGTCTAAGTGCGCCGAAATGCCACTCATAATGTCACACATAAGGTATTGAAATGTCACAAGTAAATCACTGAAAAAATGTCAATGTCTCAAAGAGGCAAATTCAAGACCTGACAGCGATGCTATAGATTTGTCACAAATGTTATTAAACGTTTGCCGTCCATAAGTGAACATTTGTGGCAGATAATGCCACTATTTTCAGTATTATAAAATGCAACCTTCGAATATTAACTTATATTAACATTTATGTTCCTTATATGTCAAGTGCCTCATAGGACTAAAAGTGGGAGGCTGATAATCAAGAGGCATCTGAGTGTTGTAAACTTGCAAGATCACTCAGCCAAGTGAAATGCTAAAGGAGACTGTGCCTTTTGCTACTGTGGCCCAGGGCAGATCGAGGACCCCTAGCACTTTACTGGGGACTGCCTGTAGTTCTTAGAATTAAGAAAGCCATTTCTCCTCACTGTTAAAAAATGCTAGCAACAGAACGCAGGTCTCCGCTGAAAAATAGTACAGCAGACTATAGTTTCACCGCATCCTTTTCTCCATTTAGTCCCCCTTTTGATTTTGTGAACCTCTACAATTTCAACCAATAGTTTTTTAAACAAAAGCAAAAATGTTTAGTACACATTTTCCAGGGCTCTGTATATCCATAAATGATCATTACCTTTTGAAAAGTAGAAACAAATACTTTGTAAACAATGTAAAATACATAGAAAGGTGCATGCTACTTTTAGGCACATGTGGCCTGGCCACTTATTATCCCACCATCCCAGTGTCCCCAGGCGTTGGCAGCAAGTTAGAAAATAAGAAGCTACACAGCAGGAGAGCGATGGTACATGATGCAGAAGTGGGTGGGTGTCGGACCGCCCACTTATGGAAATCTCAGTTTAGCCTGTCAGACAGGAAACCGGAAACTATACTTCACACTTATGCCCCTCTGGCCTCTACTGGATAATAAAAACGCCCCGGACTCTGTCTGCCTTGCATAAGTGGTGAGGGAAGATCCTTATCCCCCTCATAATTATATACCCGACATTTCCTGAGGCAGGTTTTTTTACTTTATACCCCTGCTTTGCTTAGGAGAGTGGAAAGGTCCTCACGCAACCCCCGCTTTGCTGAGCGGACATAGAGGAATATTAGCTGTGAGCTGCACCAGTGACATTGGACCCTCCCAGCATTGCCCAAAGGCCCAGAATCTCTGTATCATCCATCACCTCACCTTACCCAGATGTAGAGAGAATTAGCATTTGGCACTAAGGAAACTACTGCCGGTGCTTATGTCATGTGACATTATCTCTGCCTTGCCGCAGGATTAGAAGGGTTTTAATACCCCAATCCTTGAATTCCCGAGTGCGGGAAGGAGTGAATTTGTACAGCACTACCTTCACAATGAGGGACAAGAGACCACAAGCAATTGTTGGCTGCCATGGTCCTCTTTGGACCTCAAAATAATTCTGCGGGCCATGGAGGTATGGAGTAGCCCGCAGCTGCCGTCCTATGTGGCCCACTAAATTGTGGGGAGCAGGGAATCTCACAGCTGCTAGCATCGTTTGCAATGTCAATTTACCCCGATTCTCTGTACACAGATTTTTGTGATCCACAGAATACCAGGGCACCTGGTGTTGTCTTTGCATTATGTGAAGACAACAATGGGGCAAATGCAAGGTGAGATGAAGGTATAAAAAACGTTTCTCCTGCACTAGGGCAGGACATGGGTTGTGAATATGCCTGCTAACCCATTGCAAGACGCAGGATTATCCCTTGGGCAAGATGTAGTCAAAAAATAGCCCTACCCTTGGGCAAGACATCAGCTCAAATGCCCCCAACCACCCTTGGGCAAGGTGGTGGGCTACATGACATCCTGGGCCTTTTTTAATCTCTAGCAATGTACACAGGCATTATTTACTTTCCAATCACCCCTAACCTTTTTATAACCTTAGTTAAAGGGACGAGGCCTACTGCCACACCGTTCCCTCTTCTCCAGGCATACTGAATTAACTAGGTACAATCATATTTTTACAATATGCAACCTGTGCTACAGTACAGAGCCTACCCTACCACGAATTACAGTCTTGTTGCTGACTGCCTACATGTTCTCCTTTGTGCCAGCAGATAATGAAGTGCCAGCGGTTTGCTGAATGAGTGACCAAAGGAATGCACTGTGGTAAATGATAGATTATTTTCAGCTAGCTGGAATGAGTATTGGATATTCTATTGCATCACCCCAGAAGCAGAGCACAGACATATTGAACGAATAACAACAAAGCCGGTGGGCTACAATTATTCCTGCTCATTGCTTGGAATAATTTCCAGCAGAAACAAAAGCATTTAATGGCATAAATACAGTTTTCGTTAAAAGTGACATTTTTCAAGAACGAAATTAATGGCTTTCTGCAAGAGGGTATATTTGTGTTCATGCAGCTGTGGATTTTGGACTTAATTAGAGGTTCCGAGGAATGCTAAGAGGGGCTCGCTCCTGCTCGTGTTATGTTAGCTGCTGATGAGCAGCTGGTGGCTTTTGTATTCAGAGGCACCCAGAATCCGCAAACAGTCTGTGCATTCAGTAATGTTTATGTGATAATAAAAAGTAATGCCTCCAGTTCTTGTTTACTAGGAATCAAAGCAAGCTGCTTTGGCTGTGCCAAAAGGTCTCTGACTGTTCCTCTGCGGGATGTTTGCGCATTACATTGTTTTCAGAATCATTGTTTGCTCCCAAAATTGAAGTACATACTTGTGCATAGAGGGTTTGCCTCAGGCCAACCTCTCCCTTCCCTGCATAACAAGGAGCTCGCCCGACTTGATTGCCGGCAATTATTTATGACACTGTAGGAAACAGGCTCTTTATATGATATATCAAAATGAGATAAATCATGTAAAGAGTCCAGGGATTCCCTTTTGAGTCAACAGGGGCTTGCTATGACAATCCCAAAGTGCTCTGTTAAGGTGTAGCGTGGTTGAGCAGCTGTTGATGTATCACAGAGGAGTGCAAGACATCTGAAAATACACACAATGGTCAATAAATGAATGAGACACGACTCAAGAAGGAGATCCACACCAATTTAAAGGAAAGACAGCAATTCCTGGCTTTTTGTCACTTAGTTTGATTGGACAAGAATGTTTAAAATAAAGTGATATATAATATGCTAAATTCTAGGTGTAGTTGAGGATGATTTGACCCTGTGGTTGTGTATGTGTGTGGTGTGTGTGTCATCCTCTTTGGAGTGTAAGAAACAAATACCCCTGCATAGGGATGACAAAGCGTTTCAGTTTTATTAGCTACTTGACCATTAGACATGCTGTCGGCTTGCTTATGTCCATTGGGAAATTCAGTGTGTAATAAAAAGTAGCTGCTGATTGTTTGTAGAATAAACCAATCATTCATCTCTGGGTTGTGTTTGCTAATGCTGGGTTAAAGCTGAAAACAGCTTGGACGAGAATGGTTCCCTTGTCTCGACAATAAGTACATTCAGCATCTCCTGTTGAGAGACTGAACATCTTGACGAAGAGTAGCAAGCCAGTGCTGGCACTTTGTGATAAGAAATGATCTTCCGCATGAAGCTGATGAATCCAGCAAAAGCAAGAACAGCATATACTGTGGTGGTTGTCTTGTTCTTTTCCTGACTGGTGTGCTTGGTCTCTCCTTCGTAGACATGCAGTGTTTGACATACTCTAGCAAGGGGACTATTCTTGTTAGTCATCCACTATTGCAGAACATAAATATTATGCCAAGCTTTATTTATTGGCCTTCAATAGCCACAGAGTAAATGTGCACGGTATTAATATTATTGTGCACAGAAGCATGCATACACGGAGATATGCATCCTTTTTTTTGCAGAGTTTTAAATAGCGCAAACTTGACCCGAATCCAATTCGGTATCAGAGCGCTTTACATAGCACCAGTTACGTTACATGAGGACACACAGTGGTTAATTTGTAATATAAAAAGTACCGGGACTCTCTTCAGGAGGCAGCGCTAACAGGATAAATGTGCTGGTGCAAACTGCCTCCTGACTAGAGCCCCGGCACTTATTATTCTGGAGAGGACTTGGCCTAATGGTTAGAGCTGCCGATTTCAGAGCTAGTTTCAGTGTGGCTTAAAAATCCCGTGATTCTGGGGAAAATAAGGTGCTTTGAAAATGAGTGTGTCCTTAATTGGTGCTATAAGCACCAGTGCTGAGGATCAGGTGCCGGTGCTGAGCACCGGAAATCCACCGCTCAAATTAAGCAGTGGGACACACATTCATTTTTTGTTTAGCGTCATTACCGAGACTCGGACCCAGTTCCCCCAGGTCCGAGGTCGAGCGCCCTAACCGTTAGGCCAACTCCTCTCCTTCAGCCACAGACTCAGGCTGCACACCGAAGAAGGCAAAATACACTTACTGTTGTTTGTGTACCTGTTCAAAGCAGAACAGCATTTGTGGATGCACCGTCCCTATTTTGGTGGAGCCAAGACTGATTTCCGTATGGTTAGTCCTTGTCCGAAATGGCGTGGACCAGCAATATACTAAAGTAATTACCTGTGGTTAAGACTAATAAAAGCATTTGACTTTATTAGTTAAAAAGGAAGACACAGAACTACAGGTACCGATTTTCATTATTCTGAAAGAAACAAGCCAGGGTGCCTAAGATGTTGTACTTGAAATGTATATCTTCAAAAAGACACCAAATATAAAATAAGTCTTTCCATTTTAACAACATTTCATCAAAGAGACATTGCAGCTTCATATCTTGCCTCCAACGTTGGGTTTGGAGAACCTGTCAGTTTACTTTCTGCTCTGCTCGAACACAAAATATAGACCAGGAACAAAAAACAGAAGTGAAAGTGTTATAATCAAATGCAAAGGTATGAAAACAAATCAAAGAAGCAACACAAGGGAAGGGGGGACAATGGGAGGCATAAACAACAGACATTGGGGCGGGGGGAATTGGGAAACGTCCTTTAGGACGAAGTCGGATTCATGCGCTACCTTCACAGCACCGGCAACAGAACAAATGTGTCTTTAGCACACAGTTGTTCTGCACGGGGAAGAGGAGGGGACATAAACAACAGACAGTGGGACGAGCGGGGGGAATCTACACCAGTGTGGTATGTGATAGGAGGGAGGGAGCAGCAATGGACAGTGGGAGGCGGGCATGGGGGAAGCAACAGGAAAACAACATGAACAAACTGCAGGAATAGGGAGAGGAAGCAGCAACAGTGGACAGTGGGGGGGAGTGGTGGGACTGTACAGTGCCGTGCACTCTTCTAGATTGCATGGCAGAAAGTTAAAAAAGAATAAAAGTGTGTACCTGGAGTAGCGCGCGGCTAGTGGAAGGACACTGACCGCAAACAGAGAGCTGTGCTAGGTTCATGATCCACAGCAGTAACAGAAGCCCTGGGAAGTAGCAGGAGGTACTAACAATAAGACACAAAGCAACAAGAGTGATGTGGAAGCCAACCAATGGTACGTATTGGTAAGTAATGAGTGGCCTCTAAGCCAGTTTGAATCTTTTTTGTAACAAAAGATTTCCCCACCAGTTCATGCGCACTATCTGAGGCAAAACCTAAAATGTGGTGGGTTAGTTTAACTATAAAAATCCGCTCTGGGATTCAAATGATATAAATGAATATGCAATCCAAATCTTACATATAATAAGTTTCAGTTGCAGATGTGTTGAATGTGTGTATGCTGTTCTGGGAAACCAGTTAAATTGTGCTATTCGGTACTCGGTGTTCCCGACCGTAATAAATAAATTACCAAGCATTGTGTCAAACAGTTCAACAGGGGTAGGGTAGCTGTTTTGAAGTAATGTACCACTACTATCTTAATATGGTGTGCACTCCACACACAACCTACACTTTTTGTTGCGCTTACAGTAACATCCACTGAGGTGAACTTTGCCAGCGTCTAGGCATGCCTTACAGTGGATTTACATAAAAATGATGTTTAGTGACAACTTGTACTTCTACATACTGTCCCCTGACATCTCTCTTTAGCCTGTTAATTAAGTTGTACAGAAAAGAAGATGGCTGCTATTGAAAAATCCTTCCCTATGCTTGTCGAAGTAGGGGCCGATTCACAGAACTAATCTGAGACAAAATCCTAAATGTACTACTTCTGGTATTCACATAAGGCACTTACGATTTTTGGTATTCACAGAAGTCACTTACGACTTCTAACTTTACGTCCGCAGTCGGGCCGGAATCTCCACACCCGGACTGTACTCTCCGCACCCGAACTGTACTCTCCGCACCCAGACCGTACTCTCCGCACCTGGACCAAACTCTCTGGCTAGGGCCGTAATCTCCGGAACATTAGGAATGTGTGATAAATGGTAGAGGAGGTCATGGAAAATAGTCTGGGGAGGGAAAAGGGTATGGCCAGACACTACATCATAACCCAGAAAAGTTGGAAATATCTACCAACACTAATATCGAGTCCAAAATATTGACATACAAAAATATCTACGGTCAGAATATCGTTGTCAAGAATATCGAGTTGAAGGTAAGTAATATCGTGTTCCCAAATATCGAAGCAATTATCATTGTTTGCAAAAATGTTGTTGTTAAAAATATCGTTGTTTTATTTAGTGTTATGTATTTTAGTGTGTACTTTTAATGTATGTGTTCTATTTTTTGTGGAAGTATTGCATTTGTTTTTGAATATATGTGTTACATTTTTAGAAGTTTCACATTTTTTAAAATAAATTTTGCATTTTACTTCCGTAGCGGGTTGTGGGTTTATAGGGGAATCGGTTGGGAAGTAATTTAATTATAAATAATTAATATTTTTTTGTTAATTAATAATTAAGTATTAAAGATGTTATGTTGTTGTGGTAATTACGCTATTAATTAGTTATTAATTGGTTGTTAATTATTATTAATTACGTTATTAATTAGTTATTAATTGGTTGTTTATTACTAATTAATTGGTATATATGTTAGTTGTGTCATTTTTTAGGAGCGGGTCCTGGGTTTATAGGGGAGGAGGGTGGGAAGTATTTTAACAATTAGTTCATTTATATTTTTTAATATTTATGTATTTAATATTTTATATTGTTAATTGTGGTCAATAATTTGTTCCTATTTATTTATTAATTGGTTGATAATAATTAACAATTAATTATTAATCATGTTAAGAGCGGGTTGTGGGTTGATAGGGCAATAGGCAGGGAACAAATTTAATTTTAATATATTTCTTCAGAATTTATTTTATAAAATGTATTTTCTGTTGTTTTTTAGTGTTATTTGTGTGAATTAATTTATTATTGACTGTTTTTAAATTGTTTGTTAATTATTAATAATTAATTGTTAATTATGTTAATTGTGTTATGTTTTACAACATTGGTGGTGTTATTTATAAGGGGAATATGGTGGCAGGTAAATTATGTAGAGTTAATTAATTGTTTGTTAATTAATGTTCATTATTTTGCTACAGTGGAAATCGTAAATTAATCCCTTCCGCTATCCAACACTTTCCCTACTGTTGCACTCGCTGGAGTGGGAATAGTAAATTTTACCCCTATGCTATCCAAAACTATCCCTACTGTTGCACTCGCTGGAGTGGGAATAGTAATCGTTACCTCTCCGCTATCCAACACTTTCCCTATTGTTGCACTCCCTGGTGTGGGAATAGTAATTTTTACCCCTACGCCATCCAACACTTTCCTTACCGTTGCACTCCCTGAATTGGGAATAGTAAATTATTCCCCAACACTTTCCCTATTGTTGCACTCTCTGGAGTGGGAATAGTAAGTTTTCCCCCTACGCTATCCAACACTTTCCCTTCTGTTGCACTTCCTGGAGTAGGAGCATGTAATTGTATCCCCTCTGCTATCCAACATTTCCACTACTGTTGCAGTTAATGAAGTGTCAAATTAAATTGTAAAAAAGAAAATATTTTAATATTTTAATTTATTATATATATATTTTAATTTTATTTTAATTAAACCGGTGTATGTATGTGTGTGTGTGTATATATATTTATTTATATTTGTAATGTTTTAATTTATAATGTATTAAAATCATTATTTATTAGTTATATTAAGTTAATATATACATATTATATTTCATAGGTTTAATTTATTTTTACATTATATTTATTACTTATCATTTTAAACATTTTCTAATAATGCTAACAAATTTTTTATATATATGTATTATTTGCATTATTTTACATTATTTTTTAAACGATATTTTAAACAACGTTATTCTTAACAACGAATATTTGTTAGCGATATTTGTGTACTTACCTTTATGAAGATAGGACTTCGATATTTTGGACAACGATATTTTTGTCCCAATATTTTTGTAGCTCAACCTTTTTGCTGTCGATATTCTGTCAGTGATCTGCAGTCAACACTGAGAGGATCGCAATATTGTGCACTGCATGTACCATGATGCAAGGAAGCAAACTTTTCCTGGTCATGATGTAGTGTCTGGCCAAACGCTTTTCCCTGCCCAAACTATTTTTCATGACCTCCTCTACCATTTTTCACATGTTTCTAATGTTCCTTTTTGTAAAAATTGCATTCCATCCCATTGATTACACTTTATCCGGCTTAAGCCGCAGATTATGGCTCAAGCCGGAGAATACAGCCGTAGCGGAGAGTAGGGTCCGGGTGCGGAGATTCCAGCCAGACTGTGGATTTTAAGTTAGGAGTCGTAAGTGATTTCTGTGAATACCAAAAATCGTAAGTGCCTTATGTGAATACCAGAAGTAGTATGTTTAGGATTTTGTCTCAGATTAGTTCTGTGAATCGGCCCCTACTTCGACAAGCATAGGGAAGGATTTTTCAATAGCAGCCATCTTCTTTTCTGTACAACTTAATTAACAGGCTAAAGAGAGATGTCAGGGGACAGTATGTAGAAGTACAAGTTGTCACTAACCATCTAAAGAAAAGGGAAATTGAAAGGCAAACAGTAGAACTGTGAAATTTGAGATTTGCAACTTTAAGGCAAGAACTCAACACAAGTATCCCAGCTATTTCACTCTTCCAATCTCTCTTAACATGTGCCAGATTAATAATCTTTTTTCCCGTTGAGCAGTGTATTTATTGGTGGCACCATGTATTATAGCTAAAAAATCCAGAGGGAGAAAAACACTATAAACCATGTTAGTCAAGACATGGGCTTGGAAGATACAAAAATATATAGTAGCTGGTGACCTACAAAGTGTATATTTCTCCTGAAGTAGTTATTTACAGCCACATGTTTTCGCATTGAGCATTTACCATAATCCATGGTGAGGTCCCATGGTGTTCTGATTTGAAGCCTGCATGCCATAGAGGATTCCATGGAAGGTAGCATAACGATTAATCATGGAGATATGCAGTAACATTAGCAATGTACTCATTTTCCCAGCTCACCCCATCTCCACATGCCAGTCCTTACCTGGATTGCTGTCAGTCAAACCTAGCACTGCTGGTAAATAACAAGATGTAGAAGACAATCAGTACTAGAATAGTACTCGAATATTTGTGCTCTTATTTACGCCTATCCTTCACAGAGAACTATGCATAATCTGAGAAACCATAACTATGTCTGAACATTACTAGTTAGCTTAGGCACAGAGGAGACTTAGATGCAGATGTGCACTTATTCACAAGTAAGACAGTGTATTTGAGGATTACACATCCGACTCCTTACTTCACTGAGTATTCGCAACTCAGTTAAAAGTCCCCATGATGCTAAATCTGCATTTTTCTTTTTAAGAAACAGGCAGTCCCTGACAATTTGCTACTTACCTACCCTGGGCGGACCTTGAAAGCATGATTACTCAGAACTTTACTCCTCTTCTTTGTCTCTCATTGCTCCTCTCAATGTAGAGGGAAATAACATCTAAACAAAGACATTACAATGCATTGTCTTTACCATACAAACGTTACAACCTGGGTAAGTACCACACAGGTAAGTAGTTGTTCCTTTACCACACATGCCTTTACCTTGCAGGCAAGTATATATTTTAAATAACATTATTTTATTTAAAAAAAATGGTTTAGGTGAGGGTAGTGGTAATGGGTATTATGTTATTTAAAAAGGGTTTAGGTGGGGATTGTGGGTAAGGGTAATTTTAGGAGTTGGTAACAGTAAAGGGAGTTTAGGGTTGTGTTAGGGTTTGGGGTGGGCAGTGGTAAAGGAAGTTAAGGGTAAATTTAGGGTTTGGGTGGGTAGTGGGAAAGGGAGGTAATGGTGAATTTAAGGTTTAGGGGTGAGTAGCGCTAAAGTTAATTGTAGGGTTTAGGAGTGGGTAGTGTTAAAGGGATGTTGGAGTAAATTAAAAACAAGAGGTGGGGTTGGAAATCCCCCACAAACGGCAAAAAGTAAATTATAAAAATAAAATGTTATATCTATTCAGTCTTACAGCATTGATGACCAGCTTCCAGCACCAGAAGTGGCTGCGACTAAAAAGAAAAGTCAGCATGCTCTTCCGTATTTCAGTAGTCCTTTCCTACCTTTCAGAAAGGCTGCCAACACCACTGGTTACTGAAAATCAGTTCATTGCCACACTTCTGCCATAACTATGAGAAGGAAAGATGGAAAGGAATATTGAAATATATGTATATAGATTCAATGGAAATAAATAATGGTTAAAGCTTAGTTACCGTTAAGAAAACTTTATTTATTTATTATATACAAATCAAACCTAAACTACACAAACATTAAAGATTCTAAAGTGATAGCGAGACCTTAAATTTCGAATTTAGGCACCACCTTAAAATTCTTATAACACACACACCTCCATGCACACTGTATTGAACTTGGTTGCCACTCTGCATTGAGTGTAACTCACCACCTTACCATGGGCTCTGTTCCCACAAATGATTTGCGATGTCATAAGTGTTCTTACGAATGCTATGATTTCAGACGGTATAACTGATGTTATAACAAAGGACTGAGTTATAGTTAATGTAGTGTGGTTACCGAGTGAGGTACACTCGAATGGCGTAGAGTGGCATACATTTGAGCGTTGTAGAGTGGAGTGGCATATAGTGGAACATCGTAGAGTAGAGTGGCGTAAAGTGTGGAGTGGCATACAGAGTGGAGTGGCATACAGAGTGGAGTGGCGTAAAGAGTGAAGTGGCGTAAAGAGTGGAGAAACCTAAAGAGTGGAGTGGTGTTGCGTAGAGTGGAGTCGCTCAGAGTGGAGTGGCATAGTTTGGAATAGTTTACAATGGAGTAACTTACAGTGGAGTGTGGTAGAGTGAAATAGCAGATAGTGGATTGGCTTTGAATGTCGTAGAGTCGCATAGAGTGGTGTGGCATAGAGTGGCATGCAGTGGAATACCATACAATATAGTAGCGTAAAGTTAAGTAGTGTAAAGTGGAGTGGTGTCCAGTGGACTACCGTACAGTGGAGTGGTGGAGAGTGGAGTGGTGTACAGTAGAATAGCATACAGAGGAGTGTCTGCCTTTGCAAAACTAAAAGGCAGCAGTGTTGTTACTACCACCTTTTATCTGGGCTAATACCTTAAATATAGGTATGTAGTAGGTTTTAATGTTGTTCCCTACCTATTACCACTTTGTTAAAGTGTTAATAGGTAGGTACATTTCCTTATATTTTTATATATATTTTTGAATAGGTTTACTGACTATGGCACGAGTATTTAGAATGTACCTCAGTAGTTACAGAAAAAAAGCTAAAAAATGTAAATTACTCTGTAGTACACTATATTAATGAAATATTGTTTAGTACAGCATTGTTTTTATTTTTTTAACGAATGGAATTTAAAAAAATGTAAGTAGTGCAGTAAGAAGTAGGTATTACCACAGTACTCCGTAGACATTTTTGTAAAGAATCAAATACGTTAAAAATTGATAATACACTGTAGTACACTATAATTGTGAATATAGTTTATTACAGTGTTTTTTGCACTTTTTTCCAATTGAATCATTTTAAAATGTTGAAAATGTTTTTAGATTATATAGAAAAATATAATACATACATACCTTGATCTAAGTCCCTAACCCAGTCAAAGAGTGCTTGGAACAACAGGGCTGCCGTTAATGCGTTATCACAATGCACCTAGTAGTTTTGCAAAATTTGTCTCTGCACTCCCTTGACGAAGCACTTGAAAACGTTGCATTCTTCTCCACTGTACAAAGAGCAATATGTCTGCAAAGTTTTGTGGAGATATCCCTGATGGGGGTAATGTTTAGTCAGCAAAAAATCATTGGAATTCCTATCTCTGACGACTGCCACTCTTTAAACTATATATAGTCATATATGTATGTGTACACATATATATATATATATATATATTCACTGAAAAAACCATAGGTTTCACACACGTTATAGTTAGGAATTTGCATTTAAAAAACCTTGCTAATTCAATGAAAAAACCATAGGTTTCACACACGTTATAGTTAGGAATTAGCATTTAAAAAACCTTTAGAAATTCAATGAAAAAACCAAAGGTTTCACACACGTTATAGTTAGCTGGACATTTTACTCGTAAAAAACCATTGAAATTCCCCCGTTATAGTTAGTTAAGCTAACTATAACTCGCGCGCCCGCAATGCACTGCTGATGACGTCACATATTACATCACTCATGACATGGTCAGTGACATCACTCATGACATCACTGATGACATCTCAAATGACATTTCGGGTGAACTGGATCGTCACCCACCAAGGACCCTCCCCGCTGCCCAGGCATGGCTGGGTGGGATGTTGGAGACCTTCGGCCTGGTGGATAGCTGGAGATTAATGCATCCGACCCAATGTCAGTTCACCTTTCACTCGGGGGCGCATGGGAGTCTCTCTAGGTTAGACTACTTCCTTATGCCCGCGGCGCAGACTGGTCGGATTAGAGAGGTCAGGCACCTGGCGCGGGGTATCTCCGACCATTCTCCGCTGTGGCTTCTTTTTGACACCGGGTCGCGGTCTGCAGGGCGGATCGCTCCCATTAACCCGTGGTACCTGCGAGACCCTACGACTCGCGACAGCCTGGTTAAGGCTATGGACCAATACTTCCTTGATAACGAGGGGTCGGTGTCGTCTGCAATGTCCCTGTGGGAAGCCTTTAAAACCGTGATCCGCGGACACGCCCTCTCCCAGATAGTGGTGGCTAAGAAGGTCAAGAGTGAGGCAGTGGTGAGGCTGGAGACTGACATCTCGGGGCTGGAGTCGGCCTTGGAGGCGAATGTCACTCCGGACGGGCTCCATGCCCTCAGCCTGAAACAGTTTGAATATAGGTCCCTGGTCACTGACGCGGCCAAAACTATGTATAGGGAGCAGCAGGGTAGACTGTACGACGCCGGGGACAAGGCGGGAAAGTTGATTGCGTGGCTGGACAAAAAGGAGAGAGTGAATCGTGTGGTCCCGGAGTTGCGTGCTGCGGAAGGTGTGTGTGTGACTGAGCCGGATGAGATTGTGGAATGTTTCGCCGACCACCTCCGGGCTGTGTACTCCCCAGTGACTGACAGAGATGAGGACGACTCTCGCCTTCTACTGAGGGATATTGCCTTGCCCGGCCTGTCCGTTGAGGACCGTGAGCGGCTGGACGCCCCCTTGTCGGCGGATGAAATAGCGACCGCGATCCGCTCCCTTCGCTCGGGCAAGGCTATGGGTCCCAACGGGCTGCCCATTGAGCTATATAAATTGCGCCCTGATAAGCTTGCGCCCTTCCTCAGTCGCATGTTCCGTGAGTCTCTCGCGGCGGGTTCCCTTCCGGCTGACCAGCGTTTGGCCACGATAGTCGTGATCCCCAAGGAGGGCAAGCCGCGAGACCGCTGTACCTCCTACCGGCCTATTTCACTGCTAAATGCAGAGCCTAAAATCCTGGCGAAAGTCCTTGCCAATCGTTTGTTGAGCGTCGTGTGCGATCTTATTCATCCGGACCAATGCGGCTTCATCCCGCACCGCAACACCGCTCTTAACTTGCGGCGTCTTCACGGCGCCCTGGCCAGGGCGGAGCTCCTCTCCGAACCGGCCGTGCTGGTTTCTTTGGATGCCACGATGGCTTTTGACACCATCGAGTGGCCATTCCTCTGGGCTGTCTTGGCTAAATTTGGCTTTGGGGAAGGATTTATTGGCTGGGTGAAGCTTCTTTACACGGGACCCATGGCTCAGGTGGTGGTGAATGGGCGCGTCTCTCGGCCCTTCGCCCTCGGCAGGGGCACGAGGCAGGGGTGCCCGTTGTCCCCTTTGCTCTTTGCTCTCGCCCTGGAGCCACTCGCTGCTTGGCTCCGCTGGGAGCCCTCGCTTAGGGGGATCCGGTGGGCCCCGGGCTTCGAAGATCGGGTCTCGCTGTATGCGGACGATATTCTCCTGTATCTCACCTCACCGCGGCAGTCGCTCAACGTCCTCTTTGACGTTCTGACTTCATTTGGGAACAATTCGGGTCTCACGATCAATTGGTCTAAATCCTGCGTCTATCCCATCTCTGGTGGTCCTCCTCTCCTGCCGCCTCGGCTTCCGATCCAAACATCTCTGAGCGGCTTTAAGTACCTGGGGATATACGTTTCGCTGGACCCGGTGGCCCGCTATGAGCAGAATCTCCTGCGTCCACTCCGGCGATTGTGGGAGGACACGGCCCGGTGGTGCAGGCTGCCCCTGTCCCCGCTGGGTCGGGCCGCGCTGTTCAAAATGATGTCCCTTCCCAGGTTCCTCTATGCACTCCAGAACTCCTTCGACGTTATCCCGGTGGCCTACTTTCGGGAGGTGGAGAGCCTGCAGAGGAGACTGGTGTGGGACGGGCGGGCGCGTATTGCTCTTGCTAAGCTTACTCTCCCCTGGTACGACGGGGGCATCGCGCTTCCTGACATTCGCAGGTACTATTGGGCCTCGCAGCTATCGGCCATTAACCATGCCACGTATGCGCCTGGCTTGAATCCGGCGTATGAGATGGATAAGTTCCTGCTTCCCGGCGGGAACTATAACAGGGCACTTTACTCCCGCTCGGCTGGCCGGACCCTTACGGGTCCTACTAAGATTGCGGTGCGGACCTGGAGGGCTGCCACTGCGGCCACGGGCTGGAGTGAGCGACTAACATGTGCTACTCCTTTGTTTGCCTCCGACCGCCTGGGCAGCCTCTGGACTACGAAGGGGTTTGACCAGTGGGATACGATTGGTATCAGCAAAGTGGGAGACCTGTGGCATAAGGGCACGGTTAAGACTTTCGCGGCACTCCAGGCCGAATACGAGCTTACGGACAGGGAGTTCTTCCGCTATGCCCAGGTTCGACACGCCCTGCTCTCGGTCTTTGGGGAGGGGACCAAGATCCCGGTTTCCTCGCCCCTCGAGGACCGCATACTTGACGGACATGTCCCTGACAGTACCATTTCTTTAACTTATAAAAAACTGATTAATCATCGGGCTGACCTCTTTGTGCGCCTCCGGGAGGCTTGGATGGGGGATGGGGTGGAATTGGACGACGAGGACTGGCAGTCTGCACTGTCGTCCCCCAAGGAGGTCGCCATTCCGGCCCGTCTCCGGTTGGTACAGCTCAAGATTCTTCACCGGGTGTATGTGACGGGTCCTCGCTTGGTCTCGATGGGATTTTCCGACGACGGGCTCTGTAAGCGGGGTTGTGGGCTCAGCGCCACCTTTCTTCATATCCTGTGGGAGTGCCGCGAGGTGGCGGACTACTGGCGCCGGGTCCATACGATTATGGGACAGGTCACTGGGGTTGTGCTGCTGCCGGAGGTGCGTCGCTGTGTCCTGAATGTGTGGGAGCCCAATGATTACAGCGCGGCTCAGACTCGGTGGGCGGCCCTGGGGAACATGATTGCCAAGAGAGATATAGCGCAGCTTTGGGGCGCCCAACGGCCGCCCACCGTGTCAATATGGAAGGAGAATATGGACTGGTGTATGTTCAGGGAGAAGACTGTGTATGTGGCCCGTGGTAGGCCGGGGGCATGGGGTAGAATCTGGGGGCAATGGAATGCGTATCGCGGGGGTATTTGTACGCCCCCCCTGGTGGACACCGATATCGCCATGTCCCCCTGACCCTTGATGGTTCCTGGCACCTTTTGTAATAACTACATATGACGTTCATCTTCCTTGACCCCCCCCCCCGTCCCCAGCCTCCCGGTACTCCTTCCTTTTGCCGACTGCTTAATGGTCTGCACTGGAGTTCCCCGGAGGAAGCCTGACCCGCACTGTTTGCCCTTATGCCTCGCCTTTTGTTTCTCTTTTAGTTTTTGTGTCTGTTGGACTTAAGTCTCCTGTTCCTTTAGAACTATCCGGAGCCACTAAAGGGCTGCGCCCCGGGACTTGACTGCAGCCTTGATAAATGTATATTTCATTCTGTACCTAGCGGCCGGCCCTGGTGGTTGTAGGCCCGTGCTTGTAACCGAATTATTGCTCAATAAAAATTTAAAAAAAAAAAAAAAAAAAATCTATAATATGTTTTTTTAAAAATATTTTATAATACAAAAAGGTAAAATTTATTAGCAATAAATGTTTTCCTTTTTTATTTTTTATTTTTTTTAGTACGCGTACCGTAAGCTTACGGTAAGCGTACGGTTTACGCAACGCCCGTAATTTTTCTACGCTGTTTGCGTATAGTTATGCAATTTGCGTAGCCGCGCGTACTCCGCGTGGGACGCGTACGCGTGTACGCTACACGCGCACGTTACGCGGAAGTGTCGGGTAGTGACTGTTATGCGCATGCGCGCAAGCGCGTGTCTTTTTTACGCGCATGCGCACTTTTGCCGTAAGCGTACCGTAAGCGTACCGTAAGCGTACGGTAGGTCATGTGATCATGAAACACAACTTTTGATTGGTTGAAACTACTTTCAGTTCTAGAACTCTCCTACACCACACCCATTCCCCTCATTTCTGCTTGTGATCCCTTAGGAGAAGGAGCTGGGTTGTCTTTGTGATACGATGGCAGACCAGCAGAGCTCTTCTGAGAGTGAGGCTAGCACTAGCAGCACTACCTTGAGGCAGAGAGCGAGGAAACAAAAGACCTCTTATGTATGGGATTATTTTACTTTTCCTGAAGGCCAGAAAAAGGTAAATGCACCCTTAGTAACTTGCAAGCTGTGTAAGCGTGTACTTTCAAGAGGTAATCCTGACAGGAAGTATTCCTTTGGGAATCATACCATGAAGAGACACCTCAAGGATGTACACAGAAGGACACATGCTCGACTTTTTGGAGGTAACCCTTCAGAAAGTCAACCAAGCACATCCACAGCAGCTCAGCCTGGACCATCATCTGCAGGGCTGACTCCTTCTTCTGCAGGTCAGGTGAGCCCTTCATCTGTGGGGGGATCATCTCCTTTTGCTGGCCCTCTGGAAATTAACCCTCGATTTCTGAGGGTTGATATTCGATGTGCCTCTTGTCATGATCTAATTTGTCATAGGGAGACCAGTGTTTCCCTAGTGGACCTCAAAATAGATCAGCACACTTGTCACAGAGACTAATTTTCCCATTCTTTCTTTCCTCTCTCCCTGCATGAACACAACGGCTCTTTTAAGAGCCAACCTTATCTTTCATCTTTTTTTTATAGATATTTTTAAAAACTTTTTTTTTTTTTTTTTACCGTACGCGTACGGTGCGCGTAATTTTTTTTTTTTTTTTTTTTTAAAAACACTAAAAATCAATAATCACATTACAAGGACTTTGAAACACTACAATTATTATTATTGACTTACCATACCCACTCAAAAAAATATTTATTCATTTGTTTTTTAAAAAAAAAAATCCTTTAAAAATGGGTCTAGTTTTCGAAAATTTTCTATATCAATCTGAAAAAAAAGAAAAAAGTATTAATATTTTTTAAACATTTTAAAATACAGTACTCGTATTTACATATTTTTTAAAAAAAAAATTTGCCTTATTTTTGCTGTTTTCAGAATATATTGCATTTCACTTTAAATTGTGAAAGCAATTGCATTCATCATTTAACAGCGGGCAAAAAAAAAATAACAATCTCAAAGATTGTATTAAAAAAGCCCAGAATCTCTTCTCACTTAAACTTAACATTACAGAAATGCATAATATTCTAAAAAAATATCATCAAAAAACAATACTTATTTCTTTAAAATACCGTCTGATATTTTTGTTTCAGAAGTATAATCACAATATTATATCTCAAATAACTCCACAATACATCTGATTCCATTTCCTTTAGGCAAAATAGTAATTTTAAAATTTTTTTTGGATTAAATTTCCAACGGTAATCCAATAAAATTCTAAAGTTTAATTTGTCCAGATCTCACCGATTCTCTGTAACATTTTGGTTCAAGAATTTTTTTTTAATAATTTAATAAGTCCACAATAGAATTGGTTACTTTTCCGCATGGCCAAATAGTAATTTTTAAAATCATTTTTGAAAAAATTTCCAATGGCACTCCAATAACATTCCAAAATTTAAATTGTGCAGATGTTACCGATTATCTCTAAATTATTGGTTTTTGAAAGTTTCATTAAAAATGAAAAAAGTCAACATTACAATTGGTTATCTTTCCATTAGGCCAAATGATAATTTAAAAAATCTTTTTTTTAGAAATTTCCAATGGTAATCCAGTAAAATGGTAAAATTATTTTGTCCAGATCTTGCCAAGTTTCTCTAAAATTTAGGTTTCAGGAAGATTAGATAGGAATTTGCTAAATCAAAAGGCAAACGTTGTTTGAAAATCAATTGGGAATCATTACACAGTGTCCAGCCTTTTTCACATTTAAGATAAACTGTGTAATGTCCAGAAGTAACAGTAGGTCCATCATGGAAAATTATTGCAATAGTTACAAAAGTTTTTCCTGAAATTGATAATTGCTGTCCTGTAAACTTCTTTATTAAAGTATCCAATTTTGAACCATCAGCTCTACATCGTTGCATCATTAAAATTACATACTTTCCGTATTCGTTTAAAATTAATGTTGAAAACATGTCAGATTTACACTCACCGCATTTCATGCTATGATTAGCATCTTTAACTAATTTTGCAAAAGTGACTGTTTTACTGTCTGGCAATGTCAAATAAATAAACCTTTCATTATCAACATTAGAGCCACATATATTATAACAGTTTTCACAACTATGTTCCCATTTATAAGAGAGACCAAATACATTTTCAATGGGAACCCCTTCTTCTTCCAGTACCTGAAGAAAATACATCAAGAATTCCTGTGCATCTTGCTGTACATTTTGAGAAAACTGTGTTCGTCCTGAACATATATCTAAAAGTTTTCTAATTTCAGTAGCACTTTCTATTTGAGTTTTATCTTTACTCAGCTTTTGAAAAAGGAGACTCAGCTCAGAACAGAATCTTTTTCCCTGATTTACTATTATCTGCTCTTGCAAACTTTCCAGATAAAATGCAACATTCAGCACTACATTTGCGTAGCAGTTGACACCAGAGCTATTTTCAAAATGACATCCTACAACCTGTTCTTCATTTTCCTTTTTCTTTTTGCTTGCAATTACATCACTCCTCTTTTTTTTCCTCTTCTCTACATCTTCATTACAGATATTCTCATTTTTTCTTTTACGAGAAACTACACGTTTCTCCAACACAGGATACTGACCTAAATGAGGAGCATAGCTTCTTCTTAATCTATTATACTCCTTTACACAGTTTGTATCAGCACTAACTTTTGAATCATCAAAGTCTATCATGAATAAACCTGATAATGTTTTCACTCGTGACAAAGCAACATATGCCATACCTTCTTTGAATACAGTTGAACCAATGTTCACAAATGCACAATCTACAGTCAATCCTTGAGACTTGTGAATAGTTACAGCATATGCTAGAGAGAACGGAAACTGCTTCCTACGTACATATAAGTCTTTCACAAGCATGAAACGAACTGTACAACGACAAATATCTTTAACTTCTTCTATCTGATCAAATTTTATTTTTAAACATTCAATTCCATCTTTTTTCTGATAATTAATAAAACCCACAACTCTTCCCATAGCTCCATTAACTAAACCTTTTTCAACATCCAAATTTCTTCTTAAAAATACTCTACAGTTCATGCAAACATATAGATTTTTTTCTAATCCAGCTGTTTTGGAGATGTTCTTCTCTAGTGAGTCCAATTTATTTTTCAGTTTGCCTGTTACTGTGACAGTAATTCTTCCATCCTCAATTTTGTCCACTGCTTCCAATTTCCTGATCTCTTCCTTTTCCAATTTCAAAAGCTCCTCATTAAATATTGAGCATTCACGTAGAGTTGGCATTAAGCAGATGACACTTTTGTTTTCTGCAATGTTCTTGTATATCTTCTCTGCAACTATTTCTTACTTTGGAAATAAATTATGTAGCAGCCGACTCTGTAATGCTTTTTTGCCAACTTCTGTGAGTAGTCCAATTCTGATATCTTTCAGAATACTTCCATATTCTTCATCGCTTGCTTGCCTCATATTAGTAGTAAGTTCCTTGTACTCAAAGAAGGACCAAATATTTGTATTTCTGATGCTTCCCAATGACTTCTTCGTGTCTTCATGTGTGACAGTACTAAACACTGGTTGTCCTTTAACTGGAGTAAGTTGCAAAAGATCTCCAAAAACTATGACGTGTTTTCCACCAAATAACATGTCATAGTCTGTCTTCAAAATTTGCTGCATTCTTAAATGCACAAAGGCAAGCATTAAGTTTGATACCATGCTCACCTCATCAATAATGAGAACTTGCATCTTCTTCAATACTCTTGAAACTTCCAAGGATGCTTCTCCAGTTAGCTTGTTGTATTGTATTTTGTTCTCATGCTCCACTGGTAACATTAGCAAACGATGTAAAGTGATTCCTTTTATGTTATATGCTGCTAACCCAGTTGGAGCCATAACCACACAAGACAAAGTAGAATCTGTTTTTTGCTGTAGGTAGCTTCTGATGACTTTTATAAGGAAACTTTTTCCAGTTCCAGCTTGTCCGCTTACATACATCCTGATTGGATGAAATGATGTGCATGAGCACTCTTTTTTTTCATGTAGAAATCCGTGTTCAATTTTGCTTCTGATCTCTTCATAAATTTGTTGCTGCTCTTGATTCAGTTGTCTTTCCAAATTTTCTAAGTCTATAAATTCTTCTTGAGCTTGATTCATAGCCGTTTCCACTTCATTCATGGCTATTGATGCTTCATTTTCAACGATTGGTTGTCCTAGGGGATCTTGACTGAGTGTTCCTGAACTTTGGCTGTCCTGAGAACTGTCTCTAGCTATTTCTGCTGCAATTGTAGTTTCCTGTTCAATTTCTTCATTTAACATTTGCAGATAACTTGAGAATGTACTGCATTGTATGCTGTCTTTGCAAGCATTAAAAGAATCTTCATAGCTTTGAAATTCTCCCAGTAGTTCATCCTCTGTACGCCATGGTTTAAACAACTGTAAAAGAGCCAAGTAGTAAAATTCCTTCTTGTCAGTAGTGTCGCAACTCAGCTTCCTGTGATTTATCAAACTTCCTTTTGTTTGCTTCACCAAACATCCTTCCTCACCAACGACTTTATATTTTCCATTGTTGATGTCTTCTGCGGCTTTCCGTGAATAAATGTAGTTCTGCAGCACTTCATAGAGACACATGTTCTCCAGATGTTGACTTCTCTTGGGATAATATGTGTCCAACATGTTTGATTTCAAAATATCTGTACTTTCTGGGTCATTCTCGGCCAAATATTCAATTTCTCCAACAGATTTCAGTACCCGATTTCTCATTGCTGCAAGGCCTAAACTTGCCCAAATTATTCTTCTTGACTTCGAGTAGAGACTTGCAGAAGATAACCTATCTGAACATTCGTAGGATCCAATTTCTCGATGCGATAACATCTTCAAACTGAAACTGTACAGCTTCTTACTGACAGTTTTCTCGTGAGAAATCTCTTCCCACATTTCCTTCAATTCTGTTTTTTCTGATTTCGTAATGTAAGACGTTACATATCGAGCAACAGCAATGGAATTGTCAGCTACATACTGTATATCCATGTTAGCGTTCCACATGGATAAAATGACTGGGTTGTAGTCATTTATATTTTTGGATTCTTCTTTTCTTTTTAGGTTGTAGGTATTCTTAGGTGATTTCCTTGTGATAGTATGTCTCACAGCTGACATAAAACTGTTGACTCTTCCATTTGAAAGAACAGGTCTAGGAAATCCAAATCGACATTTAGTGTAGTATTTATCTTTGCTCTTGTATTTCCGTCGACAGTATTTTCCACACCGATGACTTTGGAAACGTAAAACTTGCTCCTTTAACTTTTTCTCTTCTGTGCTTTTTGGTATAGCACATGTTGCATATTCTTCAATGAAAGATAACACTGCTTCATCAGTATCTGTTCCAAACTTTGGGGCATCCTTGATCCACAACAGCATATGAATATGAGGAGCACCTCTTGCCTGGTACTCTTTTCTCCAAAAGAAATCTACTACTTCTCCAAGAGGTGGATTTTTTTTATTGCAGATGAAGGACATCATAGCCTCAAATCTATGATTGAAATATCTGCAAACATTAACCGGATCCAATGAGCACAGTTCTCCTGCTGTCTAGTATTCAATGTTTTTAATGTTTGAATTTGCCTCTCGTAGAAAATCCAGTAAATCATCCCAAGCGTACTCCGCACAGCTTAGGGTAACGAACCATGTTGGTGTTCCTAAATTCCGTAACATGCATTTTAGTTCACCATGGCGTCGGTACCAATATTCATTTGTCCCACGCTGACAAGCCATCAGATTGATCAGTTGTGTTTCCAAATGATCATCTCGGTGCTGCACTTTCTCCATAAAATCCTTAGCAGACACATTTTGTAAATGTACTCCACTTTTTAAAATGTGATTTACTGCATAAGACAGTGCAGACAAGTCGCTTTCAAATAAAAGATGGAACAAATAAGGAATACTTTGTCGAAATCTGGGATCTTCAGCATATAGTCTTGTAGTCCGATACTCAGAAGCTGGAATCTGTTCTGGACGTTCATCGTATCGTCCTCCTTTTCCTTTAGGAAACAGCTGGGGAAAACATCGAGCTTCCAAGCTCTCCTCCCATACACTCACGGGAGTTCCTTTTGCTTTCTTCATCTGAAAGAGATCAATATTATCTCCCATAACTTCTTTTGAATGAAGAGGATGTATGCTAAAATGTTCATAAATTTCTTCTTCCTTTGACTTGTCCACTTTTTCAATTTGTCCAGTTGGTGTTTCTGTGTCTTCTTGTAAATCTTCTTCTTCTTCTTCTTCTATATAAATTGATTCATACCATTTGTTATTCCTTTTCAAATACAAATTTGCTCTTTGTACTTTCCGCACATCTACCTTCTCCTGCCAAATCTTCTTATTCTTTGTAGGTACACCATTAACCAGAATAATTAATGGTTTAGTTTCCAAAGTATCCGCATCAATAGTTTCCATATTTTTTTTCAAATCCAAGGGCAAATACACCACTCTTCCTTTTAAACCTCTCAGTAAATCAGAAGGAGGCAATTTACCAGTTTTGGGCTCCATACGTACTATGGTCTGGAACGGATGAACACATTGAATGAGTATAGACTCATATGTATTTAATTCAGAAAGTTCAGCAGGAATAGCATCCAATTCTAAATTATTATGTACAGCTCTGGTCGGCATTCTATTTTCCTCTAACTTGTTGTAACAGTATTTACAAATACGCTGATCTTCACCCAAATCAAAACAATTTTCTAGAAATATATATGTGGCAAAATCCTTCCACTTATAATTATCTTCATTTTCACTCTTTCTGTAGAGATCAACATTCCTAGTTTGTTTTCTATAATGAGTTCTGCGGCAACAAATACAAGTAAAATTTGGTCTTTGATTAGAGACTATTGCAAATTTTGTTATATGATCATTAAATGTGTTACTTACAGAGGGTTCTACATTCTCTTCCACTTCTTCCTCATTTACTGTGTCCTTATCTGCACTGTTTTGTTCAGGACCAAAGTAACAAAACTGAATTTCATCCACAACCTTCTCTACATCTGATACCGTTCCTCGGAACAGAGCCCTATTCAATTCATTTAACTTTATTGCTGGACTTTTGGCAAAATACAACCGTCTCACAAACTTTCTCATTTCAGTATGATGAACAGCCAGCATCCTAAAATGATGGAAAACACTATTGCACACTTTTCTAGATAGACAAGCCAGAGAATGACCCTGCAAACCAGTATTCTCTCTCACTCTGCATGGATCCAGACTTTGAAGCACCTTAATCTTCTGTTTTATACTTTTTTTACTATATTCTCTTAGAAACTCTCGAAATTTGTCAATAGATTCCTGACGCACAGTGCAAATACTACTACAATTCCAAGTGTACACTGGGGCTTTAGGACGTCTCCCCATAGCCTCATCTGCCATCACTTGTACCTCATCTCTTGGAACCATTATCTCCTTCTCCATTATGTAACCATTTTTTACTTCGTAAGAACGACCTCTGGTGTCAACTGCATGCAGCAAACTATTACTTTGAAAATAGCTCTCTTCATTAAAAAAAGGTTCACTACTTGAACTATGCATCCACTTTCCTAAAAACACTTTACAAAAGTTTGTTCTGTTCACTACTCTTTTCCTTTTGCTATGTGATTTCAGTACATTAACCATTTTGTCTAATGTACGCATCCTATTCAAAATTAAAATGAATAGTTTCCTTTTTAATTCTAATGCCTTTGCTGCAATGGCTTCTATTTCTTTTTTTCTTTTATAAAACTTTGTCTTTTTCTTATATTTCTTCACATCCTTCATCAAATTGGACATAACTCTTCTCTGAAACATTTTTCTACGTATCTCTTTAAACGCTGTTTTTCTATTTATATAAATCTTTTCAGTTGCTGAAGGTATATTTGCATTAACTAAATTGTCAATTTTTTCCTCTCCTTTTTTGTTCAAAACATCCTTTCGAGTACAGACATTTTGTACATTTTTCATTCTTTTGAATATATTTTTTAGAAATTGTTTTTTCTGCTTACCAGAAGATTTTTTCTTTTTCCCAACATGAGCATCTTCTACTAACTTTGGTCCTCTAGTTGTCTTCAAATATAGGTTTTTTTTGTGCGTTTTTTGAACTCTGGATTTTGTAGGCATCTTAAATTTTGTCCACTGCTCTTCAGCAATACCTGAAAAAAACTAAAAAAAAAATCCTTTATTTTATTTAAATATATTACTACATTTCATTTCAAAATAGTCACAAAACGTAATTTCTTTGCCAATTTGAATGCACACTTACTGCTCTTTTTTTTTGGCAAGTTAAAATCACTTTTACAGACTGACACATTATGAAACCACTTTTCAGTTTTTTTAAAAAGCCCATGTCCAGACTGCTTTTTCAGACCACCACCATGTGTATCCTCGGTGACTACCTACACTCCAGCAAGGGCAACCAGCCTTAGTGATGCTGAATGTATTTGCATTACAGACTGAAACCTGAAAACCCCACTCGCTTCTAAATACTGTGCATGATTATACATGGAAAGGAGCTGGGTGTGTGCTAAGAGTCTGCTTCTTCCCCCAAAAAATCGCTCCCCCTTTTTCCTACTAATGCAACTGTGAAATCACCAGAGCAAAACGCAATAAATCTCTGCCTGTAATTCCTATTTCCACACAGAGTCATGTTTTCACATTAGTCCCAAAACGAAATTTCTTTGCCAATTTGAAAGCAAACTTACTGCTTTTTTTTTTGGCAAGTGAAAATCACTTTTACAGACTGACACATTATGAAACCACTTTTTAGATTTTTTTAATTGCACATGTCCAGACTGCTTTTTCAGACCACCACCATGTGTATCCTCGGTGACTGCCTACACTCCAGCAAGGGCAACCAGCCTTAGTGATGCTGAATGTATTTGCATTACAGACTGAAACCTGAAAACCCCACTCGCTTCTAAATACTGTGCATGATTATACATGGAAAGGAGCTGGGTGTGTGCTAAGAGTCTGCTTCTTCCCCCAAAAAATCGCTCCCCCTTTTTCCTACTAATGCAACTGTGAAATCACCAGAGCAAAACGCAATATATCTCTGCCTGTAATTCCTATTTGCACACAGAGTCATGTTTTCACATTAGTCCCAAAACGAAATTTCTTTGCCAATTTGAAAGCACACTTACTGCTCTTTTTTTTTGGCAAGTGAAAATCACTTTTACAGACTGACACATTATGAAACCACTTTTCAGATTTTTTTAAAAAAGCCCATGTCCAGACTGCTTTTTCAGACCACCACCATGTGTATCCTCGGTGACTGCCTACACTCCAGCAAGGGCAACCAGCCTTAGTGATGCTGAATGTATTTGCATTACAGACTGAAACCTGAAAACCCCACTCGCTTGTAAATACTGTGCATGATTATACATGGACAGGAGCTGGGTGTGTGCTAAGAGTCTGCTTCTTCCCCCAAAAAATCGCTCCCCCTTTTTCCTACTAATGCAACTGTGAAATCACCAGAGCAAAACGCAATAAATCTCTGCCTGCAATTCCTATTTGCACACAGAGTCATGTTTTCACATTAGTCCCAAAACGAAATTTCTTTGCCAATTTGAATGCACACTTACTGCTCTTTTTTTTTGGCAAGTGAAAATCACTTTTACAGACTGACACATTATGAAACCACTTTTCAGATTTTTTTTAAAAAGCCCATGTCCAGACTGCTTTTTCAGACCACCACCATGTGTATCCTCGGTGACTGCCTACACTCCAGCAAGGGCAACCAGCCTTAGTGATCCTGATTGTATTTGCATTACAGACTGAAACCTCAAAACCCCACTCGCTTCTAAATACTGTGCATGATTCCACATGGTAAGCAGCTGGGTGTGTGCTAAGAGTCTGCTTCTTCCCCCAAAAAATCGCTCCCCCTTTTTCCTACTAATGCAACTGTGAAATCACCAGAGCAAAACGCAATAAATCTCTGCCTGTAATTCCTATTTGCACACAGAGTCATGCTTTCACATTAGTCCCAAAACGAAATTTCTTTGCCAATTTGAATGCACACTTACTGCTCTTTTTTTTTGGCAAGTGAAAATCACTTTTACAGACTGACACATTATGAAACCACTTTTCAGATTTTTTTAAATTGCACATGTCCAGACTGCTTTTTCAGACCACCACCATGTGTATCCTCGGTGACTGCCTACACTCCAGCAAGGGCAACCAGCCTTAGTGATGCAGAATGTATTTGCATTACAGACTGAAACCTGAAAACCCCACTCGCTTGTAAATACTGTGCATGATTATACATGGACAGGAGCTGGGTGTGTGCTAAGAGTCTGCTTCTTCCCCCAAAAAATCGCTCCCCCTTTTTCCTACTAATGCAACTGTGAAATCACCAGAACAAAACGCAATAAATCTCTGCCTGTAATTCCTATTTGCACACAGAGTCATGTTTTCACATTAGTCCCAAAACGAAATTTCTTTGCCAATTTGAATGCACACTTACTGCTCTTTTTTTTTTGGCAAGTGAAAATCACTTTTACAGACTGACACATTATGAAACCACTTTTCAGATTTTTTTAAATTGCACATGTCCAGACTGCTTTTTCAGACCACCACCATGTGTATCCTCGGTGACTGCCTACACTCCAGCAAGGGCAACCAGCCTTAGTGATCCTGAATGTATTTGCATTACAGACTGAAACCTGAAAACCCCACTCGCTTCTAAATACTGTGCATGATTATACATGGAAAGGAGCTGGGTGTGTGCTAAGAGTCTGCTTCTTCCCCCAAAAAATCGCTCCCCCTTTTTCCTACTAATGCAACTGTGAAATCACCAGAGCAAAACGCAATAAATCTCTGCCTGTAATTCCTATTTGCACACAGAGTCATGTTTTCACATTAGTCCCAAAACGAAATTTCTTTGCCAATTTGAATGCACACTTACTGCTCTTTTTTTTTGGCAAGTGAAAATCACTTTTACAGACTGACACATTATGAAACCACTTTTCAGATTTTTTTAAATTGCACATGTCCAGACTGCTTTTTCAGACCACCACCATGTGTATCCTCGATGACTGCCTACACTCCAGCAAGGGCAACCAGCCTTAGTGATCCTGAATGTATTTGCATTACAGACTGAAACCTGAAAACCCCACTCGCTTCTAAATACTGTGCATGATTATACATGGAAAGGAGCTGGGTGTGTGCTAAGAGTCTGCTTCTTCCCCCAAAAAATCGCTCCCCCTTTTTCCTACTAATGCAACTGTGAAATCACCAGAGCAAAACACAATAAATCTCTGCCTGTAATTCCTATTTGCACACAGAGTCATGTTTTCACATTAGTCCCAAAACGAAATTTCTTTGCCAATTTGAATGCACACTTACTGCTCTTTTTTTTTGTCAAGTGAAAATCACTTTTACAGACTGACACATTATGAAACCACTTTTCAGATTTTTTTAAATTGCACATGTCCAGACTGCTTTTTCAGACCACCACCATGTGTATCCTCGGTGACTGCCTACACTCCAGCAAGGGCAACCAGCCTTAGTGATGCAGAATGTATTTGCATTACAGACTGAAACCTGAAAACCCCACTCCCTTGTAAATACTGTGCATGATTATACATGGACAGGAGCTGGGTGTGTGCTAAGAGTCTGCTTCTTCCCCCAAAAAATCGCTCCCCCTTTTTCCTACTAATGCAACTGTGAAATCACCAGAACAAAACGCAATAAATCTCTGCCTGTAATTCCTATTTGCACACAGAGTCATGTTTTCACATTAGTCCCAAAACGAAATTTCTTTGCCAATTTGAATGCACACTTACTGCTCTTTTTTTTTGGCAAGTGAAAATCACTTTTACAGACTGACACATTATGAAACCACTTTTCAGATTTTTTTAAATTGCACATGTCCAGACTGCTTTTTCAGACCACCACCATGTGTATCCTCGGTGACTGCCTACACTCCAGCAAGGGCAACCAGCCTTAGTGATGCTGAATGTATTTGCATTACAGACTGAAACCTGAAAACCCCACTCGCTTCTAAATACTGTGCATGATTATACATGGAAAGGAGCTGGGTGTGTGCTAAGAGTCTGCTTCTTCCCCCAAAAAATCGCTCCCCCTTTTTCCTACTAATGCAACTGTGAAATCACCAGAGCAAAACGCAATAAATCTCTGCCTGTAATTCCTATTTCCACACAGAGTCATGTTTTCACATTAGTCCCAAAACGAAATTTCTTTGCCAATTTGAAAGCACACTTACTGCTCTTTTTTTTTGGCAAGTGAAAATCACTTTTACAGACTGACACATTATGAAACCACTTTTCAGATTTTTTTAAATTGCACATGTCCAGACTGCTTTTTCAGACCACCACCATGTGTATCCTCGGTGACTGCCTACACTCCAGCAAGGGCAACCAGCCTTAGTGATGCTGAATGTATTTGCATTACAGACTGAAACCTGAAAACCCCACTCGCTTGTAAATACTGTGCATGATTATACATGGACAGGAGCTGGGTGTGTGCTAAGAGTCTGCTTCTGCACCAAAAAATCGCTCCCCCTTTCCATCTAATGCAACTGTGAAATCACCAGAACAAAACGCAATAAATCTCTGCCTGTAATTCCTATTTGCACACAGAGTCATGTTTTCACATTAGTCCCAAAACGAAATTTCTTTGCCAATTTGAAAGCACACATACTGCTCTTTTTTTTTGGCAAGTGAAAATCACTTTTACAGACTGACACATTATGAAACCACTTTTCAGATTTTTTTAAATTGCACATGTCCAGACTGCTTTTTCAGACCACCACCATGTGTATCCTCGGTGACTGCCTACACTCCAGCAAGGGCAACCAGCCTTAGTGATGCTGAATGTATTTGCATTACAGACTGAAACCTGAAAACCCCACTCGCTTGTAAATACTGTGCATGATTATACATGGAAAGGAGCTGGGTGTGTGCTAAGAGTCTGCTTCTTCCCCCAAAAAATCGCTCCCCCTTTTTCCTACTAATGCAACTGTGAAATCACCAGAGCAAAACGCAATAAATCTCTGCCTGTAATTCCTATTTCCACACAGAGTCATGTTTTCACATTAGTCCCAAAACGAAATTTCTTTGCCAATTTGAAAGCACACTTACTGCTCTTTTTTTTTGGCAAGTGAAAATCACTTTTACAGACTGACACATTATGAAACCACTTTTCAGATTTTTTTAAATTGCACATGTCCAGACTGCATTTTCAGACCACCACCATGTGTATCCTCGGTGACTGCCTACACTCCAGCAAGGGCAACCAGCCTTAGTGATGCTGAATGTATTTGCATTACAGACTGAAACCTGAAAACCCCACTCGCTTGTAAATACTGTGCATGATTATACATGGACAGGAGCTGGGTGTGTGCTAAGAGTCTGCTTCTACACCAAAAAATCGCTCCCCCTTTCCATCTAATGCAACTGTGAAATCACCAGAACAAAACGCAATAAATCTCTGCCTGTAATTCCTATTTGCACACAGAGTCATGTTTTCACATTAGTCCCAAAACGAAATTTCTTTGCCAATTTGAAAGCACACTTACTGCTCTTTTTTTTTGGCAAGTGAAAATCACTTTTACAGACTGACACATTATGAAACCACTTTTCAGATTTTTTTAAATTGCACATGTCCAGACTGCTTTTTCAGACCACCACCATGTGTATCCTCGGTGACTGCCTACACTCCAGCAAGGGCAACCAGCCTTAGTGATCCTGAATGTATTTGCATTACAGACTGAAACCTGAAAACCCCACTCGCTTCTAAATACTGTGCATGATTATACATGGAAAGGAGCTGGGTGTGTGCTAAGAGTCTGCTTCTTCCCCCAAAAAATCGCTCCCCCTTTTTCCTACTAATGCAACTGTGAAATCACCAGAGCAAAACGCAATAAATCTCTGCCTGTAATTCCTATTTGCACACAGAGTCATGTTTTCACATTAGTCCCAAAACGAAATTTCTTTGCCAATTTGAATGCACACTTACTGCTCTTTTTTTTTGGCAAGTGAAAATCACTTTTACAGACTGACACATTATGAAACCACTTTTCAGATTTTTTTAAATTGCACATGTCCAGACTGCTTTTTCAGACCACCACCATGTGTATCCTCGGTGACTGCCTACACTCCAGCAAGGGCAACCAGCCTTAGTGATGCTGAATGTATTTGCATTACAGACTGAAACCTGAAAACCCCACTCGCTTCTAAATACTGTGCATGATTATACATGGAAAGGAGCTGGGTGTGTGCTAAGAGTCTGCTTCTTCCCCCAAAAAATCGCTCCCCCTTTTTCCTACTAATGCAACTGTGAAATCACCAGAGCAAAACGCAATAAATCTCTGCCTGTAATTCCTATTTCCACACAGAGTCATGTTTTCACATTAGTCCCAAAACGAAATTTCTTTGCCAATTTGAAAGCACACTTACTGCTCTTTTTTTTTGGCAAGTGAAAATCACTTTTACAGACTGACACATTATGAAACCACTTTTCAGATTTTTTTAAATTGCACATGTCCAGACTGCTTTTTCAGACCACCACCATGTGTATCCTCGGTGACTGCCTACACTCCAGCAAGGGCAACCAGCCTTAGTGATGCTGAATGTATTTGCATTACAGACTGAAACCTGAAAACCCCACTCGCTTCTAAATACTGTGCATGATTATACATGGAAAGGAGCTGGGTGTGTGCTAAGAGTCTGCTTCTTCCCCCAAAAAATCGCTCCCCCTTTTTCCTACTAATGCAACTGTGAAATCACCAGAACAAAACGCAATAAATCTCTGCCTGTAATTCCTATTTGCACACAGAGTCATGTTTTCACATTAGTCCCAAAACGAAATTTCTTTGCCAATTTGAATGCACACTTACTGCTCTTTTTTTTTGGCAAGTGAAAATCACTTTTACAGACTGACACATTATGAAACCACTTTTCAGATTTTTTTAAATTGCACATGTCCAGACTGCTTTTTCAGACCACCACCATGTGTATCCTCGGTGACTGCCTACACTCCAGCAAGGGCAACCAGCCTTAGTGATGCTGAATGTATTTGCATTACAGACTGAAACCTGAAAACCCCACTCGCTTCTAAATACTGTGCATGATTATACATGGAAAGGAGCTGGGTGTGTGCTAAGAGTCTGCTTCTTCCCCCAAAAAATCGCTCCCCCTTTTTCCTACTAATGCAACTGTGAAATCACCAGAGCAAAACGCAATAAGTCTCTGCCTGTAATTCCTATTTCCACACAGAGTCATGTTTTCACATTAGTCCCAAAACGAAATTTCTTTGCCAATTTGAAAGCACACTTACTGCTCTTTTTTTTTGGCAAGTGAAAATCACTTTTACAGACTGACACATTATGAAACCACTTTTCAGATTTTTTTAAATTGCACATGTCCAGACTGCTTTTTCAGACCACCACCATGTGTATCCTCGGTGACTGCCTACACTCCAGCAAGGGCAACCAGCCTTAGTGATGCTGAATGTATTTGCATTACAGACTGAAACCTGAAAACCCCACTCGCTTGTAAATACTGTGCATGATTATACATGGACAGGAGCTGGGTGTGTGCTAAGAGTCTGCTTCTGCACCAAAAAATCGCTCCCCCTTTCCATCTAATGCAACTGTGAAATCACCAGAACAAAACGCAATAAATCTCTGCCTGTAATTCCTATTTGCACACATAGTCATGTTTTCACATTAGTCCCAAAACGAAATTTCTTTGCCAATTTGAAAGCACACTTACTGCTCTTTTTTTTTGGCAAGTGAAAATCACTTTTACAGACTGACACATTATGAAACCACTTTTCAGATTTTTTTAAATTGCACATGTCCAGACTGCTTTTTCAGACCACCACCATGTGTATCCTCGGTGACTGCCTACACTCCAGCAAGGGCAACCAGCCTTAGTGATGCTGAATGTATTTGCATTACAGACTGAAACCTGAAAACCCCACTCGCTTGTAAATACTGTGCATGATTATACATGGAAAGGAGCTGGGTGTGTGCTAAGAGTCTGCTTCTTCCCCCAAAAAATCGCTCCCCCTTTTTCCTACTAATGCAACTGTGAAATCACCAGAGCAAAACGCAATAAATCTCTGCCTGTAATTCCTATTTCCACACAGAGTCATGTTTTCACATTAGTCCCAAAACGAAATTTCTTTGCCAATTTGAAAGCACACTTACTGCTCTTTTTTTTTGGCAAGTGAAAATCACTTTTACAGACTGACACATTATGAAACCACTTTTCAGATTTTTTTAAATTGCACATGTCCAGACTGCATTTTCAGACCACCACCATGTGTATCCTCGGTGACTGCCTACACTCCAGCAAGGGCAACCAGCCTTAGTGATGCTGAATGTATTTGCATTACAGACTGAAACCTGAAAACCCCACTCGCTTGTAAATACTGTGCATGATTATACATGGACAGGAGCTGGGTGTGTGCTAAGAGTCTGCTTCTACACCAAAAAATCGCTCCCCCTTTCCATCTAATGCAACTGTGAAATCACCAGAACAAAACGCAATAAATCTCTGCCTGTAATTCCTATTTGCACACAGAGTCATGTTTTCACATTAGTCCCAAAACGAAATTTCTTTGCCAATTTGAAAGCACACTTACTGCTCTTTTTTTTTGGCAAGTGAAAATCACTTTTACAGACTGACACATTATGAAACCACTTTTCAGATTTTTTTACATTGCACATGTCCAGACTGCTTTTTCAGACCACCACCATGTGTATCCTCGGTGACTGCCTACACTCCAGCAAGGGCAACCAGCCTTAGTGATGCTGAATGTATTTGCATTACAGACTGAAACCTGAAAACCCCACTCGCTTGTAAATACTGTGCATGATTATACATGGACAGGAGCTGGGTGTGTGCTAAGAGTCTGCTTCTGCACCAAAAAATCGCTCCCCCTTTCCATCTAATGCAACTGTGAAATCACCAGAGCAATACGCAATAAATCTCTGCCTGTAATTCCTATTTGCACACAGAGTCATGTTTTCACATTAGTCACAAAACGAAATTTCTTTGCCAATTTAAATGCACACTTACTGCTCTTTTTTTTTGGCAAGTGAAAATCACTTTTACAGACTGACACATTATGAATCCACTTTTTAGATTTTCTTAAAAAGCCCATGTCCAAACTGCTTTTTCAGACCACCACCATGTGTATCCTCGGTGACTGCCTACACTCCAGCAAGGGCAACCAGCCTTAGTGATGCTGAATGTATTTGCATTACTGACTGCAACCTCAAACCCTTAAAGTATTCCTTATTTTTACCAGTACACCTTAATTTATCATGAAAAAATTGTCCATATTATTTTACATGTTCCTCACATTTAAATTTCTCCCAAAACAGAAAATAATAAACACAACTTCTACAAAAGGAATTCCAATTCTATTATTCATTTCTTAATTTACCATATACATCCCCTCTCAAACTCTAAACTCACCTTTAAAATTAGTTAGTTGTGAAAGAAATGTGGCACTCAAACAGCAGATTATCAGAGCCAGGATCTCTGTTCTCTACACCTCTCTCCTCTCAGCAGAACCAGATAATGGCAAACTTTCCCTCTATTTTTCCACACATATACATGTAAGTTTCAAATCTCAGTGCTTCCCCCTTTTTTTCAAATGTAATCACACATTTCTATTGGTTGAAAACCAACCCTTTCCCAAAAGTACCCTGCCCCCAACTTGACTTCTGCCTAGTACCCTTCCCCCAACTTGACTTCTGCCTGCTACCATAGCAACAGCTCATGGAACACTGCTGTGTGGAGTTAGGTCAGAAGTTCGCCACACAATGTTTCAATTCCACAGAGCAAGAGTGCTTGACTTTTCAAACCTAACAGCAAATCCATAGTACTGTTCTTTGGTAACACATTTTTTTGTACCAATACAAAACATGCTTCTATTAATTTACACATACAGCCTAGTTTTTATTATAGAATGGTATGAAACAGCCAATCAGTTCTTTTTGTTTTGAAAAAAATATGTATGCCTCCATTTCCAAACTGTCTTTCTTTTCTTATTGCCATTCTACTGAAAGACACCTCCTGAGTGCATCCAGTTCTCCTTTGAAGATGTTCACAGTGTGGATTGTAGGGCACAGCTATGTCTTCTGGAGTGAAAAGTTTGCAGAGAAAACAGGTATGGTGAGAGACCTTGCTTTGCCAAATGTAGACATTAAATGGATTGGTCAGAGAGGGTTAAAGTGGCACCAATTGATGCCATTGGTGAAATCCTTCATGCAAATCCAACACCCTGACCTCATAATAGTGCACTGTGGTGGCAATGACCTAGGCACTTTGACTGGGGTAGGTCTGGAAATGCTTATGAAGGACACCTTTGCACAACTGTTTTCACTTTTCCCTAAAACTGCCTTTGTGTTTTCCAACATATGCCAAAGGCAAAAATGGAACTGGTCCAATCGTTTCTGTCCGCAAATTGACAAAGCAAGAAAGCACGTCAACAAATCTGTTTCTGCTTTCCTCCGTGACTATGGTATGGGTGCCATTTACCACAACAACTTGCGTTATGACATGCAAGACATTTATAGAGGAGATGGTGTGCACTTCAATGATGACGGGAACAGAGTCTTCCTCTTGAACCTTAGACTCTGCATCGGTACTTACTTGTAGGTACCACTTAAAAAATCACTTCATAAACACAACGGCTCTTTTTAGAGCCCCCTAATATCTAAACTCTTAAATCTGCATTTCATTTCTTTTTTAATTTTTTTTTTCTTCCGTACGCTTACCGTAAGCTTACTGTACGCGTACCCTGTGATTTTTTTTAAAATCCATAAATGTTTTCTTTGTACTTTTCTGTCCTTCTTTGACCCCCTCACAAATGTAAGGGGGTATGTAACTCTCCTCCTTGCCCCCTTTTCTTGTTTTCACTCTTTTTTTTCTGAGTGAAACACACAAAATGGCGGCCGCCGCTTCCTGGTTTCGGCCGATTCGAATGTTTACTAAGATCTAACAGCCAATCAGAATCGCGCTCGCGCACGCCACCGTACGCGTACGGTAAGCTTACGGTAAGCGTACCGTAAGCTGGCTCAGATATATATATTGATTTAAATGCTATTTTCTCAGGACCTACTGAACAGATTTACACCAAACCTACAAAAGGCACTTCCTTGACCTAGGGACTACCTCTCTGCCAAATTTCTAGTAATTCTGTTCAGCCGTTCGGGCTGTAGCCCTGTCTAAAGGTCCTATGGAAAAATGCATGGGAAAAACGCGTTTTGGGACCCCCCTTTTTTCTCAGCCCCCGCTTGACGAATCCCCCCGAGACTTTCAGGGTAGGAGCGGAGCGTAGCGCCCCACCTATTTTGAGAAATTCGCGAGGATTCGTCGACCGGCGCCAAAGTTATTCAAAATAGAATGTTGCGGATTTCCTATGGAAAAGGGGTCCTAACTATAACTACCTACTGGCGACCGCCAGTAGGTAATATATATATATATATATGAATGTAAATTCGTCTTTTGTACTGCTGCCTTGATTCGACGAAAGAACGGACCCAAAACTTCGGTGCCAATCACTGAATCTTTATTTTCATTAATTTCATACTCTGTACCAGTCCGCCATGACGCGTTTCAGCCCCCACTCGGGCCTTGATCACATGACACGTTGCGGTGGGGAATAGCAGAATTTAAAGGGGAAACGGCGCCGGAAACAACTATATGATAGACATCAAAGAGTTACTACATGGCAATGATTTCAATCTTACTGTTTAAATACATATAAATTCGTGCGCAATTGCGGATGATTTACATTTCATACTAGTATCTACAAATAAATGATTAAATAATTAAATGAAAATACTATGTACATATATACAATATAGAAAAATATTTTGGATAAAATTTCATATCAAAAATAAATTACTAGCATAAATACTATATACACCAGAATTTGTTTTTCTAATACATCCACTGCTACTATTTAAATACCCTAGTAGCCTCAAAGAAGTTTATTATAGTTGCGCACTGCAGTAGTTTGTAATCTCTTATCCCCATTGCGCCCCAGTGGGCCTTTGGTCTTAAATCAAGTTGCTTTCCTGGAATCCTCCTCCTAATTATACCCCCTAAAAAATCTGCTAACAATTCGAACAGATGTTGAGTGTGTGAAACCTTATGTTTCATTTAATCACTACAGGACAGGTGATTTCTACCCTATCCAATCATTTGTTCCCCACTTTACACTTGTATGAGACTGCCAGTTAATGCCTCGACATTATTAGATTGGGAATTTTTTGTTACAATATTTTATGGTTTTTACTGCATACTATTATTAGTACGCCTTTATTAAAAGAATGTACCTCTAATTATCCACTATATTTACATTATGCTAATTTCATTGATTTCTCCTTTTCACCTACTGGAATTATCCCTCTATCTAGTATTCTCCATCTCCACCCGGGAATGGAAAAATAAAAGGGAAAAGTGAGAAACTAACAAAAAAACTCCTGTTAAAAAATGTTATAGCGAGCTTCCTATGGGTACACCCTGTGAGCCCTTCCTGTGTTCCATCATATAGTACAAAAGAAGAGAGAGAGATTTTCAAAAGTGGAAAATAAATAATTGACAGACTGTAGGTGTTAGCGATACATATATTGTATTTGTGAAGACTAAAGGCATGTAAAAAAGTCTTCACTAGAGTTAAGACCGTTTGGATTCTTCGTATCTAACTCTAAAATGTATCTAGTCTCAAGCAGTCTTAGCTTGGCCTCTCGGTTGCCACCTCGTTTTAATGGTAAAACTGTATCGATAACATAATATTGAAGGAGGCTTGGGTTATTACTGTGCTTTCCTTCAAAATGCCTCGCCACGGGATAGGCCTGATCTTTATTGGAAATCGCCCTGATGTGCTGCAAAATCCTTTTGTGGACTGGTAGCTTGGTGCTGCCGACATATTTAAGTCCACAGGGGCATTCCAAAACATAGATTGCAAATTCTGTTTTGCATGAAAGTCTTTTGCCAATCTCCGTGGGTGTAGTTTTAAAAGGACTTTGGAAATGTGTTTTGCTGCATCCAAATTTACATGCTTTGCAAGTTGCGCATTTCCTAAAGCCCTTCACCAGTGACAACCATGTACTTGGCAGGGCCGATTCTGGACTGCTGCTCACCAGACCATCCCTTAAGGAAAATGCTTTCCTAAAGGTTATGGCTGGTTTGGGGTTGATAGTGCTACCAATGACTGGATCTCCCTGTATTAGATTCCAGTTGCGGCTGAAGATTCTCCTCAGTTCCTGATGTTGTCTACTGTAAGTGAGGATGATTCTCGATTGGAATGTGGGCGATTTGTCTCCTTTTGTCTCATGTCTTGGTTTAGGTAGCAGTGCATTGGATCTGGGTATGGTTCGTGTTTTCTGAATGGCCTCCTTAATTAGTCTGAGGGGGTAACCTCTGGCTAGAAATCTCTGTTTACTAGCCTCCTGTGCACTTTGACAATCAGAGTCAGAGCTGCAAATGCGCCTAATGCGGAGCATCTCCCCATAGGGGATGCTCCGAATAAGGTGTGAAGGGTGGTGGCTTGAGGCATGCAGAATGGTATTGCCTGCAGTCAGTTTTCTAAATAGTTTAGTGGAAAGTGAATTATTATTGTTGGTAATTTCCACATCTAAGAAACAGACTGTTTTATCACTGATTGATGATGTAAATTCCAGGTTAAGCCGATTAACATTCAGTTTCTCCACATAATCCTTTGCGCTTTGCTCAGTTCCCCTCCAAACAAAAAATAAATCATCAATATACCTTAGATACAAAATAACATGCTCCATTGTGATGTCCATGTGTTCACCATAGAGGACCTGCTCCTCCCACAAGCCCATATGCAAACATGCATAGCTAGGAGAGAAGCAGGCCCCCATAGCGACACCCCTGATCTGTTGGTATATTTGGTTGTCAAACAGAAAGAAATTTTGTTCCAAACATGCAGAAATCATCATTTTGAGCATTTTGTTATGCGCTGCAAACGACATAGGCCTTAGATTCAAATAATGTTCTATTGCCTTGAGACCATCGCCATGTCTTATCGAGGTATATAGGGACTTCACGTCCATAGTCATCAAAAGCATATCATCGCCCCAAGATACAGTCTCAATTTTACGTAGGAAATCTGAGGTGTCCTGTACATATGATGGCAGACTGCGGACCCACTCCTGTAGGAAAAAGTCTATATATTTAGAGGTGTTTTCCATAAGGCTATTAATTGCAGAAATTATCGGTCTCCCAGGTGGAGTCGTTGTGCTCTTGTGCACCTTTGGGATTAAATAAAAAGTTGGAATAACAGGAAATTCCTTCTTCATGAATCGATATTCTGCCTCAGTAATTAGCCCCCCACTTTTCCATGCCAAAAGTTTCAAATAATGTTCTTGCCAGGATGACTTCACCACGTTAATATTGCTTTTACGGTAACACGCTATATCGTCCAACTGAGATTTTGCCTCATCCATATATAGTTGACGCGGCCATAGGACTATATTGCCCCCCTTGTCTGCCTGTCTCACAATGATATTATTATCGGCTCCCAATTTCTTGATGAGATTCCAGTAGACAAGGTTCTGTTTATTCCTGTTGCGGAATGTCCTATTGGTCGTGGTGTATAGCTTTTTTAAGTCTTGGGTTACCAACTCGTGGTATACATCCAGATTATCGTGTAGAAGAATTGGCTGGAAGTTTGATTTTGGTTTGAAAGGGGTTTCACGGGTTCCTCTGCCATCAATGAGTGCTGGTTCACCAGTTGCATTGTCCTCCGCCTGTTCTACAATGAGGGACCACGCGTCCTGGAATAAGGATGCATCCCCCGCTGTGAGTAGTGGAGGGTTGATTGGTTCCGGGGTGTTTGGGATAGTGGCTTTTTTGGGTTGTAGAAGGTGGAATTTATGTAGCTTTAACTTCCTGATATAGCGGTAAGTGTCCAATCTGGTGTCTACAAAGTTGAAGTCACAGGGTGGGCAGAATGTCAAGCCCAATCCCAGAATCTTCTCTTCACCTGGAGTCAGTTGCATGTTAGTCAAATTGATTACCGCATTCGAATCAGTGTTGTTACTTAATTCTTGTTTTGGAAGCGGTTCCATCTTCCCCTCGGCGCTTTCCTGCCTGCGCTTTTGTTTTTGCTTTCTTTTGACGCATTTCCTTCTCTGGCTTCGCTTGTAATTGCGTCTTTGTTCCTTGCTGCTTGGGGTCCACGGGGACGTAGAGTTTCCCGTCTGTCTTGGCAGAGGCAATCTACCTCCTCCGCCAGTGAGAATTTTGTAAACCCCAATGGCTGGCTTCTGTTATCTCCTTCAAGATCACTCTCCGCAGCCGAACTTAATTCAGAGGTTGATGTAGATGGCACCGTTATCTCGCCTCCATCTCTCCTGGTTAGTTTTTTGCCCCTTGCTTTGACTACGTCGTATTTTCGAGCATACGTGAAGATTTGGCCATTCTGGTAGTCCACACGATCCCTTTCAAATTTGTACGTTTTTCTGCGTTTGATCACCTCTTCATCCTTATTTAAACGAGCCAGCATATCATCCCTCATTTTCTTCGTATGCTCTCCTTTTTCCATTTTGTCTATCTCTCCTTCTAAAATATCTATTTGCACTTGTAACTTGGCTCTATCACTCTCCGCATACTTGATGAGTATCATCATTAGTTTACTCGAGGACGCCAAGTTAGTTTCCGCCCATTCAGCTAACATCGCTGGGTCCGGATTTTCGTAACTGGGCGCTAGGGTAATTCTCAAACCCCTAGGTACTCTTCCTACGTCCAAGTAGCGAGAAAGAGATCTGTGTTCCCACCACTTGGACTGCTCTGCCCGCATTAATTTTTCCAATTTCTTGTACTGTTCTCTGATGGGAGCACCCTCCAGTTGGCTCACAGAGCTTTCACCCCGTACCGGCACACCAGCCGGTGTGTCTAGGAACATGGAGCTCGCAGCCTTCTCTCGGTGTTTCAACGTGTCGGCGGACATTTTTGGTTCACGAGTTTAAATACAATGTTCCAGTGATTGCGGTCGTGGATTCCTGGTATAGTACCACAATCCCGCGCCGTGCACTCCCCCCACTGGGAAATCTGTCGTCTCCTACCTTCGCTTAACACCAGGTACACTCCTCCGGTCAGCCGACCTTGGACGTCCCGGCTTCCGTAGCAGAGGTAGGTAATGGATGCAGTTCCCAGGGGCTATGAAGGCTTCCTCCTCTCTGGAGTATCCAAAAACGATTCCGGAAACCGGAATCAGCTGCTTCTTGCCGCTCTGCCCTGGAAAGCGGGGAGGGGTTCCGTTTGTACCGTTGAAGCCGTTCGGTAAAATAGATGAATGTAAATTCGTCTTTTGTACTGCTGCCTTGATTCGACGAAAGAACGGACCCAAAACTTCGGTGCCAATCACTGAATCTTTATTTTCATTAATTTCATACTCTGTACCAGTCCGCCATGACGCGTTTCAGCCCCCACTCGGGCCTTGATCACATGACACGTTGCGGTGGGGAATAGCAGAATTTAAAGGGGAAACGGCGCCGGAAACAACTATATGATAGACATCAAAGAGTTACTACATGGCAATGATTTCAATCTTACTGTTTAAATACATATAAATTCGTGCGCAATTGCGGATGATTTACATTTCATACTAGTATCTACAAATAAATGATTAAATAATTAAATGAAAATACTATGTACATATATACAATATAGAAAAATATTTTGGATAAAATTTCATATCAAAAATAAATTACTAGCATAAATACTATATACACCAGAATTTGTTTTTCTAATACATCCACTGCTACTATTTAAATACCCTAGTAGCCTCAAAGAAGTTTATTATAGTTGCGCACTGCAGTAGTTTGTAATCTCTTATCCCCATTGCGCCCCAGTGGGCCTTTGGTCTTAAATCAAGTTGCTTTCCTGGAATCCTCCTCCTAATTATACCCCCTAAAAAATCTGCTAACAATTCGAACAGATGTTGAGTGTGTGAAACCTTATGTTTCATTTAATCACTACAGGACAGGTGATTTCTACCCTATCCAATCATTTGTTCCCCACTTTACACTTGTATGAGACTGCCAGTTAATGCCTCGACATTATTAGATTGGGAATTTTTTGTTACAATATTTTATGGTTTTTACTGCATACTATTATTAGTACGCCTTTATTAAAAGAATGTACCTCTAATTATCCACTATATTTACATTATGCTAATTTCATTGATTTCTCCTTTTCACCTACTGGAATTATCCCTCTATCTAGTATTCTCCATCTCCACCCGGGAATGGAAAAATAAAAGGGAAAAGTGAGAAACTAACAAAAAAACTCCTGTTAAAAAATGTTATAGCGAGCTTCCTATGGGTACACCCTGTGAGCCCTTCCTGTGTTCCATCATATAGTACAAAAGAAGAGAGAGAGATTTTCAAAAGTGGAAAATAAATAATTGACAGACTGTAGGTGTTCGCGATACATATATTGTATTTGTGAAGACTAAAGGCATGTAAAAAAGTCTTCACTAGAGTTAAGACCGTTTGGATTCTTCGTATCTAACTCTAAAATGTATCTAGTCTCAAGCAGTCTTAGCTTGGCCTCTCGGTTTTTTTTCCAGTGAATTTCTAGGGTTATTATTTTACACATAAAGTAATATTCTATTACCATATGTAAAGCCAACCCCATGCCGTGCATGGCCTTTGACCGTGTGTGGCTGAGGGATTGGCCATCCCCTCACAGGCAACCACTCCCTTGCCGCACACGGCCTTCGGCCATGCGCAGCTTGAGGTTGGCCACAAAAAAACGCAAAAAAGTGCAAAGTTATTAGTAGGAGTACTAATAAATAGATACATGAGTAAGTCTAAATGAGTATATTTACATTTATGAATAGGGCCTTTAGTGGTGCTTTGGTTACTAGGGAATTGCAGTTTAAATGTATTAAACATCAGTTTCAGTCGAGTTAGAAGTCATGCAAGACCCTTCCTCCTCCACTGAAGCCTGTGTTAAAAATAAAATGTGGATGATATTTAAACCTTTCCGGGATTACGGGTTCTACCTCTGTGTCAGAAAAAGCAAGCGTCTGATTCTTTAAAGAGCACTGAACAGAGACGTCGGAACTGGCACAGTGTTATAGCTCAGCAGGCCTGTGGTGACTTCTGCAAGTTTTAATTGTACATATTGACAGCAGAGCACTCTTGTCAGTGACTCACCCTGTTCCCAGTCATTGCTAAAAGGGCATTTTGAAAGGATTTTTTAAACCAGGGGGCCAGAGCGACAGCTCTTGTTTACAGGAAATTGCTATGTATGAAATCTTTCTGTAAGGAAGAAATTACCACATTGTGAGTAACGATCATAGTACCAATGTGAACTGCATATCAATAAACACACAGCCTTATCAGTCTGGTAGTTTAAGTTCATGTCTAGCAGTCAGATTTTGGCGTAAATTACAGATCCGTTTTATTTAATCAGAGGTATATTTCAGTCATTTCCCTTTTCCCATGAGCTTAAATTCTGAGGCCCACGTCTGTCTAAAGATAGAATATAAAAAGGATTTGATCTGCCAAAGAAATACAAGAAAACTATAGGAAAAGATTGCCAGCTCCTCCTCTACATATGTGAGTGCTAAAGAGGAAAACAAAACAAGGTGAGAATATTTGGAAAAAACGTTTAAATTATAGGTGTAATCCTTGATGTTGGGTACTCGAGTAATTTCATACAATATTTCTGTTCAAATTTTTAAACGTTGTTAGCCACAGTAAAACGTAATGTTTTTTTAATACTGCCTGCGCAGCGCAGATGTTTGCCTAGCTTGCTTTTGATCCATTGGGCCCTAGTGACTAAAGGTGTTTTAATGGACACACTCTGGTACTCTCACCTTGTGGGCAAATATTTGGTTATAAGAATTAAGGATTGTTTTTCAAATTTCTGCATGTATCTGCAAACCAAAACTAGACCTTGGCAGTTTTGTGGGAGCTATTTATTGATTAGAATCATATATGCTTATTAATAGGAGTTATTTACAATCAGAGCAAAAAAGCTGGGTTTTATAGGTACATATTTTCCTGACAAAGGGCCCAATTCACAGAACTAACTTAAGACAAAATCCTAAACATACTACTTTTGGTATTCACAGAAGGCATTTAGTAGCAGTAAAGTTAGGATTTTGTCTTAAATCGGTCCTAAATCTGTCCTAAGTCTGTCCTAAGTCTGTCCTAAGTCTGTCCTAAGTCTGTCCTAAGTCTGTCCTAAGTCTGTCCTAAGTCTGTCCTAAGTCTGTCTTAAGTCCGTTTTAAGTCTGTCCTAAATTTATCTTACGTCTGTCTTATCTCTGTCCTAAGTTTGTCTTAAGTCTGTCTTAAGTCTGTCCTACTACTTTTGGTATTCACAGAAGGCATTTAGTAGTAGTAAAGTTAGGATTTTGTCTTAAGTTTGACTTAGGTTTGACTTAAGTTTGACTTAAGTCAGACTTAAGACAGACTTAAGACAAACTTAGGACAGACTTAAGACAGACTTAAGACAAAATCCTAACTTTACTACTACTAAATGCCTTCTGTGAATACCAAAAGTAGTAAGTTTAGGAAGTTAGTTCTGTGAATCGGGCCCAAAGTCCTCAACTAGGCCTCGACTCAAGTTTGTAATAACATGGTTTCTGTCTCATAATATTTATTAAGGATTTATATTTTGCCTTGACGCTGCTTATTTTGTAATGATGGTTGTTCTCGAATAACTGAAGAGGAATCCCTTGGATACTTTTTGTTCATTCATTAATCTTTTCATTGTTTATGTAAATATATTTGTCCTGACATATCTGGCATTAGGTCAGAAAAGGGTTTATTATTATTCGGATTAGGGCATAGTGCTAAGATGATGGCATTATTTGACGTTTTTATACATTTGAACCATGAATTTCTGTAGGTTTGCTCACCCTATTCTGACAGTGCAATTTCTTTTGCTTTCAATTGTGAACTTTGCTATAAAAACCTTTGAATCTGGGGGTGGCCCAGATCTTTTTGGCTCTCTATTAGGGATGCTGCTCAATTCTCCATCGATTTGCTGGACATTCTGAACTAGTCTGTTTTTCAGATTTAGCTCATTGCTGCATCTATCTTAAATGCTAAAGAGCCTTCGTGGCAATCGATTTCTGTGTCCTTTGACTGGTTTAGTGAGACTGCTATACAGGTGTGCATGCCTCTGCTTCTTCCCTAATTTGTAGTTAACAAATACCTAGCCCAGTTACGCTGCCTTGGAACACATGTATTTTACACCAATTCATACATATTCATAAATATTATTCAAGCTCCAACAATAAATAGATCAATAAATACATATAACATAATCAGATATGCCAAGGATCGATTGATAAGTTGGTACTAGCTACAACTCTTCATAGGATAAATATCAGGAATAATTAAACGCAGCTACCCTTTAAGATCAGCAATTGTGAGTACATTGAGTGCATCCAGAGCTACATGTGAAAAATAGCAATGAGACATGGTCCAGTCATCTGATCTGACCTCGATTTTTTTTTTTTTTTTTAAACGCCCCTAAAGTTTATCAAAGATTTTGACCCCCACATTTCGCATTGCATATAACCCTTCATTATTTCTAACTTGCTTCATTTTTCGCAGCCCTATTGTGGGGATCTGCTGTGTCCACCATTTTTGAAGCAAGAGGGATCTGGCCACAGCCATTGCAACATATTATAATTGTATCCCTTTTTTGATCTGACCGAGGGCAGGATCATACCCCAGAATATCATCCAGGTGCTATAAGCCAGTCAGATCTGCTATTCAGTCTCCAAATACTGAAATATTTAATTCTGGAATCCCTGGATAAGACGGCACTGATCAATTATGTGCACCCAGTTGGCAACACACCCATCAGAGCAATGAAAACAGTGGCTAAGTTAGGTTTAACTTGTGCAAGAAATTGTGAGGTTCTATATAACAGCCATTTACTAAAAAATAGCATTCAATACCAATTGGCTCTTCTTAACATGCTGTTAATTCCAAACTGTCATGTTTTTCCCATTTTTGATTGCTTTTTGGGTGAGATCGGAACCCTTCATAGAGATGAACAATCATTTCCACTCTCTGGGGCTTTTATATTTGCTGGCTTTCAATAATGAATACTTTATACAACATTCCATAAGAGCCGAGAGGCAGAAAGTTATTCTGAGTTAACTCTTGAATTTCCGATATATTAAGCCATCCCTCCACCAGTAGAAAGTCTGATAGCTTTCTGAACCCTACTTTTACCCATTTTTTGATCAATGTAGGGTACCAAATTGACGCCGGACTCCATAACAAGTTCTGACGGGTGTTGCGGCATTAATATAGGGACGAGCATATCTCCTAAAAAAATCCTTGCATTTCCGAAGAAACCACTTCAGACTCCTATACCGGACTTTTTTAGGTGACTTCATAGATTTTAGCACATCGCCTATAAGATGTTTAAAGATCAGATGCATAAAGGATGTAGTTAAAACACATGGGATAGCCAAAAATAGAAAATTAAACATTGGGAGAATAGATATTTTAATCAGAGGGACCCTTCCAAGAATGGTCAAAGGGAGACAATTCCAACGTGAAAATGGATCTTATATTTTTAAAACGAGCAGGGAAAAATTAAGGTCATAATGATCCTCAATCCGTGATGAGTATCTAATACCCAGAAATCTTTTTAGGTGCAAACTTACACACAAGGCTATATCTGGGTGCCTGACATCTGGGTTACACCCACATAATATTATTTCAGTTTTCTTCTTGTTGATTTTATAGCCTCACAATCTCTCATACTGTGCAAAGATCTGTAAGACCTTTTCCTGGGCACCGTTACTAGTATCTAGAATAAACATAAGGCCGTTGGCGAATAGCTTTATCTTTCCCATCTGTGACAGGGGAGCGTATATCGACGTTTTCTCTACTCACTATTGCCAATGACTCGATAAAAAAAGCAAATAAAATACGGGATAATGGACAACCCTGCTGGGTTCCCGCAAAACCTGAATTTTCATCACTTCTGCTGTATTTACAATAATACTGGCTTCTTGCATTGTGATACAGCCTTTGTATCAACCCCGGGATCTGGGAAGGAATACTGAATCTAGACAAAATACAAAATATCGTTTCCCAGACCACGAGACCAAATGCTTTCTCCGCATCTAACAGAAGCACTAAGGCAGGTATATTGTGAGCCACAAAATAATCTGAAGCTTCACCAGATTATGGGTGTTTGTCCCTAACTGCCACCCAGCAATAAAACCATTCTGATCTAAAAGGATTAACTTTGATGACATTAGCTAATAATTTTATAATGTGATTGGACGATACAAATTTGCATCCTCACTATCCTTTCCCTTTTAAAAAAAGTTCACCACATTCCCCTTATAAAATGCGACCGGTATAGCGCCTCCCTCGAACATTATGTTAGCAACCAGTGAAAAATACTCAGCCAAAAATTCAATAAAAGTTGTGAAAAAGTCTTCAGAGAAACCATCTGGCACACAGGCTTAACAATTTGGGAGATTCTTTAATTACAACTATGAGTTCTTCTTTAGAAAAGGGTTGAGTAATATACATTACCTAATGCCTTTTTAGCGTTATCCAATTTTCTTTCATTTGACAAATATGAGTTTCTTAAAAAACTTTCATAGCTTTGCTGGACATTTTGTTTAAAGTTTGCTTATGTAGTTTAGCCTTCTTAATGTTTTCTGCATCTTTACCTATCACCAACCCTCTAATGTCTGCCTTTAAGTCCTCCCATACAGTACCAGGGCAAGCGGTCCCATGATTTATTGCCAAGAATTCCTTTATTTTCTCTTTACAAATTTACACCCACCCTTCCTACTGTTTGTTAAAAGCCCAGTGTCTAGGGTGTATTAAGGCTTTCCCCATCTCTAACTCTAGGACGATCAATGCATGGTCTAAGAAACCATTAGGCAAAATTTGTTGTGTGCTAAAAATCAAGCCTTTGAGAGTAGGAAAAAAATCTATGCAAGAAAAACTACTAATTCCTCCTGAATAGCATGTATATGCAATTTTTGTGGGAAAGGCCTCCCTCCAGGGGTCAATTAATCCCCAAATCTGTTGGTAGTTTTGCGCAACTGTCTAAGTTTTTGAGTTTAGAAGCCTTCTTATATTTGCTGAGGAGTCGATCTTTGAATTTTGCAAAATTATTTAATCACCTCCGATCATCACTTTGCCAGGGATTTGTGATAAAGACTGGAATAACTTCTTCATAGGGCATAACATTATCTTCAACTAGGGCGTAAAAGCTTACAAATGTAAAACATCTTGCCCCCCCAAGCAGCTCACTCAGCACCACAGTCCGTTTTTATCGCTGGAGAAACTGACCACTTCAGCACCGAGCCTCTTTACCAGAAAGATTGCGTTGCCCTCATGTGCCACCTGGGCGGGAGAGAAGCCTTCATATGCTGCCTAGGTTTTGAACATAGAACTTTCTGATCATTTTCCTACTGGGATATGGGTTTCCCGTACTAATATCACAGATCGGTTTTCAGTTGTGATACAAGTTTCTATTGCCCGTAGGTTTTTTTTTTATTATTGAGGCCATTAACATTGAATGAGACTACCTTTAAGATATTATTCGTTGTCTTCTTTACTTTCCTGTCCTGATAAAACCATAAGTATAATGGCTAAACTTTTAATGACCCATCGTTCACATTAGAATCTAGATCACTAGCACTAAATATCTGCTCTTTGCCTTTGGTATGCCTTTTAAACCCAGCCTTAGTGAGAATGAGAGGAGATCAACTCGGTGGAAAAGCCTTCCTTCATGTAAGATTCACATTTTGTATTTAAACTATTGGTGAATGTAACGATAAATCACAAATTTGGATCTCTTTTTACTAACCCTTTCTTCCCACACCTCCACCAAACCCCCATCCCTTCCCACCCTCCGTAGGCAGCGGTGAGTGATTTGCCCTCCCACCTGACATTTTTGCCCCCCGTAAAGAACTGGCACCGTGATCTTGTGCCATGTTTTATTGGCCTTCCTCCTCCAGGCCGGCCCCCGCTAAGACGTTGAAATAAATAAAATAAGAAATAAAAAAAAGAGATGCAAAGCCTATTAGTAAGATGAAAATCGCTAAGTGACAATCAAAACAGCGGCAAGGTCACAATTCTATAACTGAATAGTAGTAAATCAACAGTGGGGGTCACGCATCGCTTAACTAAGACTTATTAGAGATCTGCGCCTCAGAAACATCACAAAATACATGAAATTTCCCTTTTACAAGCACCTTCAATTTGAATTGCTGCGCTGTCATTGCTTGAGTACCCTGCGCTTTGAACTGGTAAAGCATGTTTACAAATTCCTTTCTTCGCTCGGCTGCTGAAGCTGACATGTCTGGAAATATATGACAGAGAGGGACGTCTGGCGTGCTAAACTGTCTCTGCTTAATGGCTTTGGTTAATAATTGTTTTTTCACATGATAGTCTCCAAAATATACAAGTATTGTATGAGGGAATTTTTTATTTGGACGCTGATGTGCTGGTACACGATGGGCTCTTGTGACTGTCGGGTCCCCAGAGTGTTATGGAAGAACATGGGTTTTAATAAAAGCATCCACCCATTGGAGTGTTTGATGTTCCTCGAGTTCTTCCGAACCCCCACAATGCGGAGATTGGTGCATTGAGAATGAGTTTCCAGTTCTTCTAGCTTATACTCCATTGAGGACTTTTATTTCTAAAATATATACCCACCTTTTCCTGCATTATGGTAGCCTGGTCCTCTACCTGCAAAATCCACCCCTCCACTTATTTTAGCCTCCCTGGGATCTGGGCCATGGTGTCCTCAATCTTTGACATGTAAGGCTGCTATTTCTGTAGTTTGTGATGCTTTAAGATCCCTTATTTCCTCCAGGATAAGATTAAGCATAGTCTTAGCGTCCCATAGCATAGTTATTGGCATGTGCCCATGCAGCAAACCCTCGTCTGACGGATCCAGGCCAGGCTCATTTTGCACCATTTGCGCTTTTTCATTTCCCAAGACATCCTGCTTGGTATCTCCCGATGAACACTGAGTCACAGACGTCTGTGTTGGAGGTGTCAATGTCGAAATCAGTACCTGAAATGTTAAGTAAAATACAGAGGGAGCACTTATAAATTGCAAAGTTCAGGATGTGTGCTCTGCTGTGACAGCCTGCGGTTTCTTATTATTAATTCAAAAACAGTAAAAACGGACCACTGGTTGACATGCTTGATTGAAGGCCTCCATCCCCTGTTCCCACTTACTTGGCAAATCCTGTTCTAGAACACGCACAGCGCACTGCAACAGGGTGTGGTGCAGCTGTTCCAGTCCAGGAGAGGAGGCTTGAGAGTGGCAAGCATGCCCTCTCAGCCTCCCATGCAAATACATGCTTATACAGATACTCTGCAAGTTGTAATGCATGCGTAGTGTATGTGCTTACAGCATGCGTGTGACTCAAGGTCATTGAGCCTCATGACTCTGTGACCTTGAGTCACTTGCATTCTCTCCTTCACATGCAACACCCTTTATCAACACGTCACAGGGCTTACACCCTAGACATCCTTGACTGCTTCTAAATCGATGCTATTGCTCGTCATGAATCTTGGGTCGTTTCAGACCCCCGAAAATTGCAGTCTGGGTCTGGTGCTAGGTCAGCCCTTAGCCTGCTTAGGTTTTTTTCTCTCAAAAGAAAATGCTGCGGGACTCATGCTAACTAGAGCATGTGTCCCTCTCAATAGTGCATGGCTGCCTGACTGTCATCACAGCAAGACGAGAGGCAGCCAGGCACTGAGGGCAGCACCCAGCATTGGCTTAAAGCCCTATTTTTTTATTTTTTTTTTAAACGGCTTATGTGAATGGTAGTTGGGCGGCGCCTGGCGACCTCTAGTGGCAGCTGCTGCTGGCTCTGGCAGCAGGCATTTTGATGTCAGAACTCGACTGTAATCACTTGTAATAGTCGAGTTCTGACATCGTTATAATCAGCGACTGGGTGCGTCACAGGTCACCAATTATAGCTAAATTAAAGACTAGTTTTTATACAGGGATTACAGACTCCAATGTATTATCGAACTACTTCTCTCACATTTAACAAGATAACTAGACACAATGGTTTCATTCGTGTCCACCTTTTAGCTAGTCCATTGAGGGAATTTCGATACTCTCAGCCATCGTGTAGCGGGCACCCAAAAGGCGTTTGTTTCTTTGCTGGACTTCAGAGTCATTAACTCATACTCTTCGTCCCTCATTGTTTATACAACATAGAAAGAGGCTTAGTCTCTTTTTTACTGCAAAAGGTTAATGTAACGTTTAAGACGCCATGAGGGATGCTGTTAGCGTTGACAATCTTTTAATGAATGGAAGGGTGGTACAATTCATGAAGGTGACCCTGCCTCAACTTAGTTATATAATATTTTTATATCAGCTTGAAGATGCAATTAAGAAATAAAAATCAGGGTTATTTTAGGATTTATTTTATCTTTACTATATGTGATGGAGTTTACCATTTTATTGTATGATTTTAATGAAATAGAAATAAACTGAACTAACCTGTAACAAGTGGATTCATTATTAGAGCGAGACGCGAGGGAGAAGAGAAACTCTTCACTTTGGAAAAACTGAAGCGCTGGCAGAAGGACACTCGGTTCTTCAGAGTTGCAGGATATATATCGACACCATCCGTGGTCGGCAGACACCATCCGTGGTCGGCAGACACCAGCAGAGGGAAGCAGACACCAGCAGAGGACGCAGCCAGCAGCGCCGAGGCTCATCGACAGGAGCAAGCACTCAGGAGAGTAGCCCGATCTCACAGGGTGGTGAGCGAAAGCCTAATTGGAACCTGGCTCTCGTAGCTGTTGCTAAAGGATCTCGCTGCTGGGGGAAAGCTGCTAATCCAACTCACCTGCCTGTGGATATTTGGACCCTGCTTCCTTCAAGGGACTTTGGTGTGTGCGTTTTCCTTGCTGGCGGGACTGCGAGGACCAGAGTGCTGAGCGCGGCGATCACCGCTGCACCTGGGGCCTCTTCCCGCCAGCTCCTCCTGCAATTCGCATCTTCCCGCCTCACCATCCTTAAAACCTCGCGGGCGCCGCTCGTAGCTGTTGCTAAAGGATCTCGCTGCTGGGGGAAAGCTGCTAATCCAACTCACCTGCCTGTGGATATTTGGACCCTGCTTCCTTCAAGGGACTTTGGTGTGTGCATTTTCCTTGCTGGCGGGACTGCGAGGACCAGAGTGCTGAGCGCGGCGATCACCGCTGCACCTGGGGCCTCTTCCCGCCAGCTCCTCCTGCAATTCGCATCTTCCTGCCTCACCATCCTTAAAACCTCGCGGGCGCCGCTCGTAGCTGTTGCTAAAGGATCTCGCTGCTGGGGGAAAGCTGCTAATCCAACTCACCTGCCTGTGGATATTTGGACCCTGCTTCCTTCAAGGGACTTTGGTGTGTGCGTTTTCCTTGCTGGCGGGACTGCGAGGACCAGAGTGCTGAGCGCGGCGATCACCGCTGCACCTGGGGCCTCTTCCCGCCAACTCCTCCTCCTTTTCCATCTTCTATTTTGACGACTTCTACCACCTACGCGCTAGCGGGACGCGCGCGGGACGACGGCCGGGGCGAAGACCGGGCAAAGAGCGGGCCGTTTGAGGCCGTTCGAGCAAGGGTGAGCAAGGGCCTGGGCCCCGTTGAGCTGTCTGTCGCCCTCGCTACACCCGGACCAGTGTGTAAGCATGTCAACCAGAGAAACCCGGAGTAAGAGCGCCTCAGCGACAGGGAGGACAATAGGAACTCTCGACACGCACTTTGCCAAAGCTGGCTCCCTCCTTGTCGACGAGATCACCATCTTGGAAAGGCGTATCTCTCAAGAAATTGACTGGGTGAGGAGATCTTCCTTGGGTCCTCTTGCACGTGCTATGACTCCTGATAAGTCTCTAGATTGTACATCTCTTGTAGTAGGGGGGGGAAATGGTATGGATGGAATATCAATTGCATCTGCAACAAATTGCTCTGCTACTTCTTTTGTTGATTGTGATAATTCAGGAAATGCAGAGCTTAGTATATTGCCTCTACCCCCCTGTAAGGCCTCTATACCCCAGCCCTCTGCTGAAGGGGCGGTTCCTATACAGAAAGTATGTAGTAATGGGGAGCTGAAACAGCATGCCCAGGGTGAGAGGGAGGGAGCAATTCCAAAAAACCGAACCAGGGCCCACTCAACGGGGGGCAAAAACGTCAAAGCTGCCAAAGCCAGCTCCAGGCCCAAGGGAATTCCAAAGGTATTAGCGAGCAAAGGGTCAAAGCCATCACGTAGAACGGGTGAATTGTATCACCAAACTTCGGCTAAAACTCTTCCAAGCCAGCACAACCCAGCTAAGGGCGAGGAGGTTACTCTTTTGGCCCTCCGTACTCTACTAAGGGAATTGCTTACTCCCCTGGAAGAACGTTTGGCCAATATGGAAATTTGTTTAATGGATCTGCGCAAGGGACTTTTGGGTCTAGCTTCAGGCCAAAGAATGGCCGAGTATGGTGTAGTTGGGAACTATGGTGATACCTCAAATCTGCCCACAAACCATGTCATCTCGACTTCTCAATTACCTATAGCTATCCAAATAGATAAAACTACTATAGCTCCCCTGCTAAAATCTCCCACCACAACACTGTGCAGCCAACAACAACCTTTGATAGCGAAGCCTAGGAAGTTGAGCTCAGCTGGGCCGTTATACACACTGGCCGAGGAGAAAGTAATAAATAATGTAACCCACCCTCCAGCTAGGCAAGCTAGTCCTCAAAATTGGCGCAAAGTGGTAAATCTCCCCCCAGAGGCGGCAGTCTATTCAGTTGTTTTGAAGGGGGTTCCCATGCTATGTGGAAACGCGGTGGAATCGTACGATTCCTTGCATAACAAGGTCACTAGTTGGCTAAATACTCACAGGCCATTACCATCTAGCCTTGATGGTAAAATTCTCCTGGTAAGAAGGGTCCCATGGATTGGTTATACTGATAAGAATAATGTTGGGGACTGCATAATTGTAAATTTTAGGAGCCCTAACATTGTGCCATACATTTGTAACTGGTCTGGTAATACAGGATTGACATCTATTGAAGTGGTCCATCTGTCATATTTTTATCCTAATAGCAGTAACTTAAATATGAATAATGATGACGGTTGGTCCAGGGTTGGTCCCGACGTAGATGGATCCAGACACAGACTTCGGTCCAGTCGCAATGTTCCTCCCAATTATGCCAACTATATACATCCCAACAGATATAGTTGCCTTGAACAGGTAGATTGACGCTATCTGCGACAAGAGCCTGTAAGTGCCAAAATAGAGCCCACTCCTCGAGAATACCGCGTATTACGATGGGAGTCTTTGTCATCTACTAACTCCCAGGGTCTAGAAATCCATTTACCCAAGAGTACACAGGGTCCTAGTAATAATAACCAAAGTCCGATAGCCTCATTCATTCCTAATGTTTTTACTATTGCTCCATTGACCCTTGAAACATCACCGCATGCACCTCCATCCCCAACTATAGATGTTATAACGGAGGAAAGTGGTGGATATGGATTAGAAGCGCCTGATAACGTCTTAAAGGTTCTTTCTTGGAATGTCACCGGTATCACCAACAAAATAGACACGAGTGACTGGGACTCTTTAATAAGTAATAGTGATGTTTGTCTCTTTCAGGAGACTTGGGCTAGGGAACCTCTGTCCAGAGTAGGCTATGCAGTCTTTGAAGTAACTGCAATTTGGTCTGGCAGGGGGAGGCCATCTGGAGGACTGGCGATTTGGGTAGCTAGCCACATTGGGTGTAATGCGGAGAGTCTACCGACTCTCTCGCCGGACATTCAGTGTGTTCTACTCAAGTGGCCTAATGGCTTTAACTTAGCAGTCCTTAATGTGTACTCCCGCCCTATTGGTATTACTATGGAATCCCCACTACTAGATGATCTTGTGCGCTTTCTGGAATCCCTTCCTAACAACTATAAGATAGTGCTGGGCGGTGATTTTAATTGTCACTTTGAGCCCTTGGAAGGCTTAAAGGAAGGTGCACTTACGGCAGAAGATGATCTCTGGGGTGTCCCCCCCTGCCAATCCCCGTACGTTAAATCCTGGTCCCCCTTGGCTGTGCAAATCATGTCCCTAACATTAAATTTCTCTCTAAGGGCATGTAATGGACGCACTATCTCTGATACCCCTTCTGTATGTACGTTCAACAGGAAGAACCATGAATCCAGGTTGGACTATATTTTTGTAGATATTAGTCTATGGCCAAAGGTCTTGGACTTTAAAGTCACAGTCAGATCGGACAGTGACCACAATGCACTTATAATGGAGATGGTGCATCCTGTGGCTGCTATGCGATCTCTCTCTGCTGAGCCTGGTCATGATCCTGGGAACCTGGTACTTAGCTCGAACAGACGCAGGGTTAAGTGGGGGAAACTGCAGAACTCAGAAGAGTCTATAAGTAATATCTACAGGATAGCACTCCCAAAGCTACAAGAACTGGATTTGCTAAATATGCAGCCTAAAGATCTGCATTTTAATGAGAAGCTGGCCTTAATCCATGATGACCTAGTGGGTGCATTGGGTGAGGTCTTCTACCCAGTGGCACCGCAGAGGAAAAATAAAACACGTACCCCAACATGGTATAATTCATCCTGCAGAAAGATTAAGACAGAATTAATAAGCACAGTCAAAATAGGTCTGGATAAAACTAAAATCTCTGAGCTTAGACGAAACTACAGGAGAGCTATGGCAGTGGCACGGTCAGAATGGGATTGGAACAGATGGCAGGATCTTACACTTGCACTTGAAATGAGGGATATGAGAAAATTCTGGTCTTTGGTAAATGCCGGCACGGCAGAACCCAAAGCTGCAGTGGAACCAAACATTGCAGCATCTATATGGGAGGCCCACTTTGGACAGCTTTATCAAGAACCGTTTCAATGTGATGGTGAGGGGTATGTGGCCTCCACAATTGTCCATGACCCTACATCTGAACTGGAATTCACTCTTGCAGAGGTGGTTAACGCAATTGGGGGATTGGCGAAGGACAAGGCACCGGGTCTTGATAGGTTGCCTGGCGACCTTTTTTGTCTTCATCCAGACATTTGGGGTCCTTATTTCCTCATACTTTTTAATTCCATTCTGGGTGGGATGGAGATTCCCTGTACTTGGCTGGGGGCTGAGATAGTTCCTATTTTTAAAAAGGGCTCTCCTCTTCTCCCAGCCAACTACAGGCCAATAAGTCTCATAGATGTCCCTCAAAAATTATATTCTCGCCTCCTCTTGAACCACCTCTCGGAGTGGATGGAGGATAACAAAATTCTTAGTCCCCTCCAGGCTGGCTTCAGGAAAAAAACGTCCACCATGGACCAGATCTTCCGCCTCGTTCTCCTTTACTGGAAAACTGTAACCATCGAGAGGGGAAGGCTGTACATGGTGTTCGTGGACCTGAGGTCAGCATTCGACCTAGTTCCCAGGGAAAAATTATGGCAGACTCTAAAAGAGTTAGGCGTTCCGACGCACATATTAAATGCCATTATCAGGCTCCATGAGAATAACTATGCACAGGTCAGGCATGGGAGGTTGGGAGCATTGTCATCAAAATTCCCGGTCCTTAGAGGGGTCAGACAGGGCTGTGTCCTTGCACCAACCCTGTTCTGTCTTTACGTTAACAGTGTCATAGCACATCTTGACACTGTTGTCGACAATGATGCTCCTTGTTTGGGCAGCAGGAGGGTACCCGACATTATGTTTGCGGATGATACCCTCCTGCTGTCGAAATCTCCGATGGGGATCCAACGGACCCTAGATGGATTTGGCCTTTTCTGTAAGCAACATGGTCTAGAAATTAATACAGGAAAGACCAAGTTCATGATATTTAATCCATCATCTAAAACCAGACCTAATCCTTCTCTGAGCACTGAAAGATTGGAGAGGGTGAATACCTTTCAGTATCTGGGGGTAACTCTCCATGAGAATTTATCTTGGGAACCCCAGGTGACTAGAAGCCGGCTCAAGCTTTCTCAACTGTCAGGGGGAATTTTGAAAGTGGCAAATTCCTCTACATACAAACCTATTAGTCCGGCAGTTGAGATGTATAAAACGCAAGCAAAAGCCGCCGCATCCTATGGTGGAGAACTTTGGGGGTACAAAGCGGGTTTAGGAATTGTAAAAGTAGAGAACAACTTTATAAGGCGCCTTTTGGCCCTTCCTTGTGGCACACCCCTTCTCCCCCTAAGATTAGACCTGGGTTTACCCTCCATAAGAGAAGACCTGGAATTAATGCCACTGAGATTCTGGCATAGGCTTTGGTCCACTGCTGAGCTCGAACATTACAGGCAAGAGCTCGCCCATGTCATGAATTATAATCTTTGTGATAAAATCCCGTGGCTGGTTTTTATAAAGAAAGAACTTTACCGACTAGGTCTTCCTGAATTATGGGATTCCCCCGAACAGGGTTGCCTCAGGGTGCCACGCAAATGCCTTGTAGGGAGAATAGTTTTGCCTCCCTTGTTTCCGCTCCCAATAAAGGTATTTTGACTGTTAGATTTTTGGATTTTAAGGACTCATACCAATTCGAAGGGTTTATGGACATCATTTTTCCCATACTAGCTAGAAAATTGTTCATTCAATGGAGGCTAGGGACTCTTCCCATCAAAATATTTACTCACAACTGGGCAAAAAGGACGGATAAAATCTGCCCAGGTTGTTGTACTCATGATGAGGAAGAATCCCATATTATGTTTTTCTGTCCTGCATACAATCGACCCAGAAAATTCTGGTTAGCTCCTCTATGCAGAAACTTGGGCTTAAGGAGCTATCTCCATTCGCTTAGAATATTGAAAACGAGCACGGCACCCCACATAGTATTTGCAGTCGCTAAATTTTTAATGGCTATGTGGCAGTTAAGGTCAAAATATCTTAAAGACTGATCCCTTTGGCTATGAATTTTAATGCCTCTTGCAATAAGAAATTCTTTTTATATTACGATGGTTTTATGTATTTTATCATGCTCTTATATAAATGTGGATGTATTTTAATGACATTGCTTTTGTATCTTTTATGGCCTAACTGGCCGAAATAAAGAATCTGATTGATTCATTGATTCATTATTACGAACAAAAATAACGTAATAGTGTTAGTTATTGTGTAAAAACTGGAGGAAATGGAAAAGAATGTCTTCAGTAACCCAGCCTCAATTTCATGGTAATGAAATGTTATTTTCCACACCGGCCCACTAAAATAAATAAATACAAATTTTAAATTATGAAATTATTTTCTCCCGACATCAGGACAAATATGGGCATTTACATCATGCCTCAGTCTCCAAAGACACGCCTCCCTCCACAAGCATCGCTGACAAAGAAACAACGCACCTTTACATAGCAAAGCACCTCTATCCAAGTATTCTATTCAATGTATCTACAGTTTATTCTTATTCATTATGCCCCTTTATGTTGTTTTGTCCTCTGTTTTCTCATTATATCTATTTTCTCTTGAACCTTTTTTGGGAGTGCTTATTTATTTATTTGTGCTTCTTACCTCCTGTACCTTTAGATCCTGACCAAAAATCAAAGACCTGTTGCTATGCCAACCCAATAATGCTGCTTCTCTTCCACTTCTCTCCCCCATCCGATCTTCAAGCTCTTAGAAACGAATTACTTTCTCCCTGTCCGCCAAAAATATTCCTGAGCACACCAGGATCCGAGAAAATGCACAACAGGGATGGCCTTACTGTAGCAGCCAACTTCCAGAAAGCTATGCTCGAGGTCAGTACTTGGATGGCCTTGAATTGCCTCAGGCTTAACTCGGACAAGACCGAGATCATGACCTTTGGAAAACTTTCCCCTGAATGGTCCCTCGGTTGGTGGCCAGAAAAGCTCGGCCATCCACCTGTCCCAGTGGAAAAAGCCAGAAATCTGGGAGTGATTTTTGACAACAAGCTGGTCTTTGACCTCCATATCAATAAGGTTGTGTCATCTTCATTTTACATCTTGAAAAAGATTAAGAAGCTGCTACCATATCTCCCTCCGTCAGCTGGGAAGACTCTGGTCTCTACCTTAGTCTTCTCAAAAATAGATTATGGGAACGCTCTCTTCCTCCATACTCAGAAGCGTGTCATAACGAAGCTGCAATCTATTCAGAACGCGGCTGCTAGGATTCTCCTCAACATCCCTCGCCGCAAATCTACCACCCTTGGTATTCGTCAGCTTCATTGGCTGAGAGTTGAGAGCCGCGTTAAATTCAAGGCCCTCTGTATTGCTTATAAGGCCATACATGGCACTGGACCCAGATTCCTGATCGAAGCTTTTCAGTTCTATACCCCCAGAAGGCAATTAAGATCGGCCAATACCAGCCTTTTGCCGGTGCCACGTACAAGATCAGTCTCCTGGGGTGACAGGCGCTTTCTCGTGGCCACTCCAAAACTTTGGAACCTCTTGCCAATTGCCATTAAAGCCGCTCCGAATCTGATTAGTTTCCGTAGGCTTTTGAAAACATGGTTGTTTAACCAGTGAGAAGACGGTAGGATGATGAACTTTAGTTGCTCCACAGCGCCGAGACACCTTCGGGTATTTGTCGCGCTATAAAAGTTGCGTAAATAAATAAATAAAATAAACAACACAAGTTAACACAGTTGTGACCACTTCTTTATTTCAGCCGAGGCAGTTTCATTGTGTCTTGCTGTGCATGCACTCTGGCTGGCAGCCGTAATGAACAGTGTTTAATGCTCTGTACACTATCCTGCCCAAATGCCATCTCACCTACCTTCCATGTGGTACATATACGCACTGACCAGCTTAAATCTTGTTGAGTGGCAGAGCATCCTTTAAATATTCTCAGCCTCTCCAAAACAGCTCGAGTGCCTCAGTCTAACAAGTACAGCCCCCTACATTCAGATCCACATCAGACTCACAAGCAGCATTCGCCACTGGCTCCCTTTTCCAAATTTGCCATCTGCAGAGATCAACAATGCACATTCCAGACCCTGAAGCATTGCAGCCGACTGCTATCTCATATGGACAGCCTCTTCACCATACAGTGAATCCGATACTGCATTATTGGAGGAACAGCAGTCACGCGTGGCTCGGAAGAATGTGCCGCACTCTTTTATATGTCCTTTCTGGGATTTTCTTCCAGCGAATGTGACAATCAGAGTCCATAAGAGGTGCTTCATATGTTTTTTCTGGTACTCAAAAGCAGTGCCCTGGGCCCTACTGGGCAGGTGCTGCACCAAAGTGTACCCCTACCTGTAGCTGAGGGTGGCTACAACCCTTTTCTTATAAGGATACTGAGAGATAGTGGCTAGTGAAAGCTGGTTAAAATGAATGCAGGCTGCAAGCTTTGTAGCCTGTAACTGGGACAGCAAGGCAGCCTACTTGCCCTCTCTTGCATAATGTGTGCAGTTTCCATAACTTAACCCCTTAAACCTCATCCACACCCTCACCCCCCAAATGTCTGCATGGCTCTGTGTTTATGACCAGGTACATGAGTATTGTGTGTCAAGTGTAATATTTAATATTCTCTTTTGCTTACCCCTCTGTGTACCCTGATTTCACACTCCTTCTTTCAGTGATAAGAGGGTCTAATGTCGTCTTTAGTTAGCTGCCTTATGTGATTTTGACTATTCCTTTGTTAGGAAATAGCCTCTGTAACCTGCTCCCAATTGAATTGAATTGTGTTGTCTTGAAAGCTCTTACCCTGGAACATGTATAATCCGTTCATGTTGTTGGTCTGTTACATGGTTTCAGAAACTACCACATACAGGTTAGATGTTCTGAAATGCTTTGCACCTGTCGGAGCAATTAACATCTGTAACCTCGTCCCACACGAATGCCCATATCTAAAAACATTGAAGTATCACATCGCTAAACATAAGCAAACATTAGTATTGTGATCATTTGTGCACCCTAGCAGAGAGCCCTGCTCCTCATGACTTTCCTCTTTATTTATTACTAACGTTCTAGCACCCGGAGTCAAGGTGCTAACCTTAAGGGACAGAGGGCACATGCATTATGAGTTACTTAGGAAAAAGCCAGGTTTTTAGGTTCTTTATAAAAAGAAAGAGGTTTGAAATTGATCCAATGGAAAGGGGGCGTACGTTCCATTATTTGGTAGTGAAGTTCACAAAACCTCTTCCTCCCCCATTGGTTCGTTTGAACCTATTGACAGTTAGTTTTCGGGTGCCCATAGATCTTAAGCATCTTGGTGGAACATACCATTGGAATGAATGTTTAAGGAACTATGGGCCGGCTCCATGCAGGGCTTTGTGGGCAAGGCAGAGGATTTTTAATTTAATTCACTGCCTGATGGACACCTGGATGATGATTAATTCTGTCTACTTGGTTAATGTGTTAAGTTAGGAGTAATGTTGCTAGCGCACAACAATTTGATTACTCATCTGAATGTGTGAATGCTTCTGTGGGCCGTTCTCCTGCTCCAGTTACATATTTTCATTTTTGGTATTATATGCTTCCAGAGGAACCTCAAGTTAATGATATTTGTCCTAACTACTATCTTAACTTAGAGAACAAAAGTAAACATATATCTTATTATGAAATTAAACAAAGGAGCAGTTTCTGTAGCATTCTTGCAGTAAGCTATGGTCATCAAGTTCATAAAGTTGAAATCACCATCTCTTGAAAATAGAATGTTGGGGCTCCTCCATTCATGATCTTCACTGATTACTTGCTCCAAGGATAATTACATGAAAGCAATTTGACCTGCGGTATGGATAGCTTGAAGAAGGGTAGAACTATTATAGAATGGCATCAGTCCATGCGTTATGTTTTTACTGCTTCAGTCATTCGTCTTGTACACCTAAAGGTGCTCTGATTGGAGAATTGTGGTATGATGATTGATTGTTTTTTTTTTTTTTACCTTTCAGGTACTAAAATAGAGAAGCAGGATGGGGAAGCAGAACAGCAAGCTTCGTCCAGAGGTGCTGCAGGACCTTCGAGAGAACACCGAATTCACAGACCATGAGCTTCAAGAGTGGTATAAAGGCTTTCTAAAGGATTGTCCTACTGGGCACTTGACTGTTGATGAGTTCAAAAAGATCTATGCAAACTTCTTCCCCTATGGCGATGCTTCAAAGTTTGCAGAACATGTGTTTCGCACTTTTGATACCAATGGAGATGGGACAATTGACTTCCGGGAATTCATTATTGCCCTCAGTGTTACTTCTCGAGGAAAGCTTGAGCAAAAGCTGAAGTGGGCGTTTAGTATGTATGATCTCGATGGAAATGGCTACATAAGTCGAGGGGAGATGCTTGAAATAGTACAGGTAAAAGTGTTTTTCCATTCTAAACTATTTGCACTCATATTATTTGTCTACGAAGAACTAATAATATTGGGGCATTCTGGCCTTATGTGTAAATAGCAGTATGTATGCAATTCATCATTCCCCTTCCTTTTTTGTGATCTGTGGATTCTACCCAGGATGGCATAACACAAGGTTTCTATTCCATCACCTAAGGTGTCTTTCAAGATTCAAGATTTTTATTTGATTTGATTTAGTCCTCTACCAAGGACAACAAATTATAAAAATACATTCAGTTTAAAACGATGATAATGCGACCACATCAAAACAATTTTAAAAAACTCTTAAAAGATTTATACAAGTTATGACATACAAATTCATCAGGCGGTGATTTAAAAAGCAATAGAAGGCCATGTACCGTAATTATATTGTGTCTGGTACGAATAGGGTTTAAACACCGGCATCCGGCCTCCACCAGTGTTGGGTTTGGACATTCAAACAGTACATGTGGTAAGTCTTGCACTCCTCCGTCACATAAATCACAAGTGCTGATGGTATTGTCACAGAAGTTCCATTTAGATGTAAAAGCTTTTAATGGTAAAATCCTTAGCCGTAATAAAATAATACAACGCTGGACCCCGTGAACTAAGGTAAAATGAGTATAACGTTGCTGGATTTTATATTCTATTGATTCTGCATACTCTTCATAATGTTTTAGTTGGGAGCAGTGTTTAACATCAAAACTCTAACTTATTCTCGGGGTCAGATGTTTTAAGAAAAGCCTCAAGTGAACAGGTGTCCAGGATTTCAGAAGTGCTAATGTGCAATTCGAAAAGTAAAGTGCTGTATTTAAATTCTGTTTAAAAGTATATTGCATTGATTCATTCCTAAAAGTCTACATTTTTAATATACACCATGAGGATCCCTGTTCGGCATGTAGAAGTTTATAAGCCAATCTTATGATGTTAGTGATGGCTCTGGCATAAGAGCTAACTAGGGAAAGCTTGAGGCGCAAAGCTTGAGCTGGAAATGCTTTTGTCACTTTTATCAATTTACGAAGGATATTCCCTTCTTTTGTTTTTACTGGATGACAATTTTTTATTGGAATGTATTCAAAGGCATATAATAGAATAGGAGGAATTTTCGAACTATAAACCTCTAAAAGGGAGTGAAAATGTCTATTCCCAGAGAAGGAGTATAAACGTTGCAGTGTGGCAACATGAGCGTCTGCTTTGTGCCCTATGTGCTGAAGAGGAGAGGAATTTAGTAGTGTTTGTGTGAAGATTCGCCCCAGGTATATATATTTTTAACCACCTCAATGGATTTTCCCTCTAGCGACTAGTTACATTTAGTAAATTGCTTTCTTTCTCTGAAAGGAACTACTTTTGTTTTAGATATGTTTAGTACTAAAACATTTTCCTCTGTATAACTGGTGAGTGCCTGTAAATTTCTTTGTAGGCCGAAAAGGGTAGTTAAAAGACAACCTTGCTTCAGACCAGTTGGTGTGGCTATTGGTCGAGTAAGTCCCTTCTCTCTCCCTATTTGTTTTCTACACCATGTTGCTCTATGTAGCAATATAATTATCTTGAAGTTCATCAGGCATTCCTAATTTTCCTAGCTTCCTCCAGAGTGTAGGTCTATCTACTCTGTCAAAAGCTGTTGTAAAGTCAACAAAAACACAATAGATGACCTGCGATTTTGACATTATATATTTGTCTATGATCGTCTGTAGAGCCGCAATGTTGTCGGATACGGAGTGTTTTCAACGGAACCCAGCTTGAGTCTTAGGGATCACTCCATGTGAGAAGGCCCAGTCCTTTAAATGTTCCAGGACACTGGCAGTGAAGGTCTTCCCAATGGTATCCAACACGGCGATTTGTCGATAATTACTGGAAAGTGTCCTGGAGCCTTTTTTTTAAATTGGAATTTCAATGCTCCCCACCATTATTTTGGAATTTCCCCAGTGATATAACGATGGAAATATAGGGGAGCTAAAAACATACTCCAGTCTTCTGGGTTGCTTTGAAGTACTTTAATCGGGATCTTGTTGGGTCCCATTGCTGCGGAGGATCTAGCGCTCTTAATATGGTGAACTATTTGCCGGACTGTTGGGGCTAGAATATCTTTAGTTTTTACTTTACTGCATATTGCTATGTTCGGTTTTTCCAGCCTCATGTTTGGTTTATATAGAACTCATGGATATATCTTTCCCACTGTGATGATGGAACTGGAGAAGCTTGTAGGGATTTCCTTGTTCCTGTTTCTTTGGCGATAAACTCCAGAACACGTTGTTATTTTTTTTTTGTTTGACTGCTATTTGAATATCGACCCAATTATATCCTGCATTGCTTTTTGTTTTTTCTCTTTTTTCCTCCAACCTTTTTTTTTTTTTGCTTTTTGATTTCTTTATGTGTAATCTTCGAAAAGTTTTTTTTTTTTTTTAATTATTTTATTGAGTTTTTTCTCGATTCAGCAGCACAGTTCATTATTGACAGACCATTATTTATAACAGAGAATTAAATAAAAAAAAGACATAGAAAATCAGAATATACACATCTCTGGTTTCTTGACATAAGAAGACGGTCAAGGCAATAGTACATTACTAAATATCATTGCTGTATCCAAGTTCTAATCGGCTCCCATATAGCCGCCCCCAACTTTTTTTTTGTAGTCCCTTTCAGTTTGTATAATGCCCATTCCATATTATATATAGCGATAAGTTTTGCCCTCCAACTTGTAAAGGCGGGAGGCTCAGAATCCAGCCACTGAGATGTTATGCAAGACCTCAAAACTGACATACAAATAAACTTAAATCCTCTATGGGATGACGCCTGCCTACCCATATCTGTACTGAATTCTATTCCAAACAAAACCAAAGAGGCTGTAACAGAAATTGGTATTCCCAAAAATTGTGACAAAAAACATTCGATATCCAGAAGGAGTGGCTGTAAGACAGGACAAGAATAAAACATGTGCAGCGAGTCTGCTGCATAAAGTCCACATCTTGAACAGTTAGTCCCCTTGCCAGCCTTCCACTTAGCTATCCTTGCTGGCGTATAGTACAGATCGAACGTGGCCATGTATGATTGACTTCTGAGACTACCAGAGAGCAAGATAGAGCTGGCAGTTCGTATTACCAGCTGTAAATCCAGATTGGTTATCGGCACTTTCTCCTCCCATATTGCCTCCTGCCTGACCAGATCATCAGTTTGTATTAACGTGAGCTCCACATATAATTGCCCTATTTTGCATTTCCCTTTTATTAAATCCAAAATACGGATTTGTGAAGGGTGACATTTCCCCCCCACAATTGCGGCCTGTAAAGCACTTCTTAATTGCAGATACTTGAAAAAATCCGCCTTTCAAACCCCAAATCTGTCTTGCAATGTTGAGAAAGATACCATCTCGCCCTGCTCCAGCAAATCTCCTACTAACCTAATACCAAGCTGTGACCACCTACGCAGAACAGAATCCTGAAACACCACAGAAGATAAGACAGTCGAGTCTAAAGGTGTATACCGTATAATACTAGGAATAGATAGCAGTTTGCGAAACCTCTTCCAGACTGAGTAGGCCGCCTGGATAATTTTAAACCTTGTCTTTTTGTAGTAGCTTGGCTCTAACACTTTTAAAAGTAACCCTTGTGCTGAATTTCCCAAACACCACTCGTATATAGACGGAGAAAAAGCGGGATCCAGCACAGCCATCTTACCCCAAATCAAAACACCCATTGATTGAAACAACGAGACTGAATATTATAAATAAAAATTTGGGAGAGCCAAACCACCACGTTCCAATGGCAAATAAAGCCATTTGATTGCCCTTCTAGAGCGACGGTAGCCCCAGAGGAAGCGTGAGCACATTCGTTCTATTCTGTCAAATAGATCTTTCGGAAAAAGGATAGGGATGGCCCGAAACAAATATAATAGCTTAGGAAAAATGGACATTTTCAGAACATTGCCCCTTCCATATAAGGAGAGATGCAGCCGATTAATTCTCTCCAAAATTTTATTTGAAGAGACAAGTATCGGCTCTACATTAATACTCAGAATGTTTTGAGTTTGAGGTGAGATAGTTATACCCAGATACGTTGCCTCTGTGACCACCCCCACCCCTAGCTCCGCTGGAAACCCAGCCTCTGAGTGCAGCACTTGAGTCTTCCCCAAGTTTAGTTTATAACCGGACACTGTACCAAAATTTCCAGTTATAGCCTCAATTCTAGGCATAGCACTACTCATATCTGATGACAAAACCGCGAGGTCATCAGAATATGCCAAGACTTTAACTGAGTATAACCTCGAGGATACCGGTAGAATTCCCAAGTCCGACTCTAAACTTTCGATGAGAGGATCTATAAACAGAGCAAACAGAAGTGGTGAACAGGGGCACCCCTGCCGTGTGCCCCTGTTGAACAAAAAAGTCTGTGACTCCTCTCCCCCCAATCGGACAATTGCCCTCGGGGTAGAATACATCGACTGTATTGCCCGTATATACCCGCTAGGAAACGACTTCCATCTCATTACGGCCCATAAGAATTCCCAGGAGACCCTGTTGAATGCTTTTTCGGCATCCAACAGGGCCACCCCAACCGGAACGTTCATCGCCTGGGCCCAGTCAAATACTGAGATGAGTCGCCTAACGTGGTCCGTGGTCCCCCTCCCAGCAATGAACCCATGTTGTTGTAATGAGACGAGGGGGCCGATCACATCTCCCAATCTCATTGCCAGACATTTCAAATAGATTTTATTATCGGCATTTATTAACGAAATCGGTCTATACGAGGAGAGCTCCTGAGGATCCTTTCCCTTTTTTTAAAGACTACTATCACAGTTTGAGACCAAGAGGCCGGGGGAATCCCGGCAAATGCTGCTTGGAATACTAGGGTCATTATCCTCTCTAATTTCTTCTTAAATTTTATGTAGAACTCCAAAGGGATCGAATCTGATCCCATAGCCTTCCCTAATGCTAATGACAACATTGCCTTTTCAATCTCCTCCGGAGAGAGCTCCTCCGTTAATGCCTCTTTATCCTGTTCCTTTAGCCCCAAACAAACCTTTCCCGCTAAATACCTCTCTGCACTTACAACTGGTTCTGATGTATACAGTTTTTCATAATATTTTTTAAAAGCATCTTGAATCAGAGAAGGGGTCTCCACCATGTTTCCATCAAGATCTTTAATCTTAGCTATCCTAGAGTCGACCTCCTTTTGACGTAATCTATTAGCGAGAACCTTACCAACCCTTTCCCCGTACTCATAGAGCTCTCTCCTATGTGTTTGATAGCTAGCAGCGGACACATCCGCATAGCCTTGATAGATTTTCGCCCGACAAGCAGCAACCACAGCCTGAGCCTCCTTGACGCTCCCTCCAGAGTTTATTTCTTGAACCAATTTTTGCTCGAGCCGAGAGAGAGTCCCTAGATCATCTATAACCTTTAACCGCTCTGTCTTACGCTTCCTTGCAGCAAATCTTAATGTCTCACCTCTTATCCCCGCCTTTAATGCATCCCAAACAATGTCTATCCTAGCTGATCCTATATTCGTCTGGATAAATTCAGGAATCCATTTACCCATCCAATTGCAGTAATCCTCACTGAGCAAAAGCTTTCTATCAAATGTCCATTTTGAGGACCTGGCCATTAAACCCAAGCAATCGAACTCCAAAACTACCGGGTTGTGATCCGATATAATTTTAGGAAGTATCTTAATTGAAGCCCTCGATAAGACAGCACCAGATACCAAAAAATAATCTAACCGTGCCATTTTCCCATGTGGGGCAGAAAAATACGTATAGCCGTCCTGGCCTGCATTAAGTTCTGCCCATACATCATATAGCCCTTGATCCTGAACAAGCGCCTGCAGGCTCCTAAAGCCTTGCGGCTTCCTGCCAACATAAGTTTCGGCTGTCCTTAAATTCACCTGCGAGTGGAGATGTATGTTTAGATTGCCACAGACGATCATAGGATGTGGATACAATGCTAATTCTGTATTGATCAATTGAAAAATGCCTGGGTCATCCGAGTTTGGGGCATAGATTGAACATAGTGTAATAACTTGCTGTGAGACCACTGCCTCTATCATTACCCAGCGTCCCAAATTATCAACTTTGTACTTCTTCAGTTTAAATAATCCTTTTTTAGCAAGAATCGCAACACCCTTAGCATTAACTGTCTGCATGGTACAGGCCAATAGCTCGAGCCCCAAGGAACCGAGCCAGGCCCTATTCGTCCATGCAATATGCGTCTCCTGCAGGAACAAAAGGTCCCATGAACTTAAGTATATAATTCTGGACAACACTCTTCTTTTCCCAGAATCGTTCAAACCGCAAATGTTAAGTGTGCAACATATTAGTTTCTTCATCCTATATCCTTATCACATTCCATATTTAATGCCAGAAATCTAACATTATATTGTCTACCCCACCAAGAACGAGTTTTCTCCCAACAGCTTGCATGGCATATAACATCTGATGCATCCAATACAATTAATACAGCTGATACAGCAAGTTTCCTTTCAAATACTAAAGCAATTTTTAATCTTGATATATATAAATCTACATACTTTAACTGAAACGGCCTGATAAAGACTATACAAAGTAAAGGCTGTACTCCTTGCTGAATCGGTTAACCCCTGCACCCACCAACCCCCTCCCCCCCCTCCAAGCCCCCCCCAAACCCACCCTCCCCCCACCACCCCCTGCACCACCCTCAAGGAGCATTGGGAATTCCTTCCCTTAGTGATGATAAAGCCCAGTGCCCATCCTCCACCTCCCCAAAACCACCTTCATAGTAAAAGGAAAAAACCGTTGTCCAACCAACCACCTATAGCCCCCAAGGAACATTCACAGCTCTATATCCTACATCCTTCAGGCTTCCCTGCCTTTATTAACTGACACTCCGAGAGAGCCCTCCCAATAAGAATATAAGAGGTCTACATCACCCCCCTCTAAAGTACCCTGGAACCCCTCACAAAGTACCTCCAAGACAGTAAGTACAAGGTAACAAGTATGAGACATAAGCCATAAAGACTTATCAGATTGACTGAAGGTATTCTTTTGCCTTTATCTCTGAGATAAAAAACTGACTACGACCACCCTTAACAACCTTCAATTTAGCCGGGTTTTGGAGGAACGCCTGAGCCCCCTTAGCCTGAAACTCTGGTATAAGCTGTCTAAGCAAGCCTCCATCGCTGCCCAACCGTGTCCTGAAAAAAATCCGGTCGGACAAAGAACTCACAGCCCTTAGCACTTCTCCTTTTATTTGGCCGTGCTAGATCATAGAGCTCCTCTCTCGCTCTGAAGTTACACAGTGAAATCAAAATAGCCCTAGGAAATTCTGAGCCCTGCCCCCTTTTTTGTATAAACGGGAATCTATGTGCCCTTTGGACTTCCCTTTGCCAGTCCCAATGCCCCAACTCTGGGAATGCCTCTGAAAATAGCTCCACCATAAACCTTAACGGATCCGCACCCTCTTTCCCCTCCGGCACACCCAGTACTCTTAGGTTATTCCGTCTAGACCTATTTTCAAGGTCCGTTATTTTCCAGAGGAGTTCATCCCTGTATGTCTTAAGGGACCCCACTGTTTCCTTCTGAGCACATAGTTCGTCTTCTAGCGTGGAGATCCTTTTTTCGGCCTCACTCATCCTTATAACCACTTCCGAACAGGTCTTAGCCACCCGTCTTACAGCGTTCTGCAGTCGCTTGCATGCGTTCTGAGTGCATAAGAGCCCAGCCTGTGTCTCTGCTCTGTGGGTCATGATTAAGTCATAAATGGTGGCCAATGTAATCTCCTCTTGTGCTGGTACTGGTACTGAAATTGAGCTTTTTCGCACTAATTGGTCCTGTAGAGCGAGGGTGATTCCACCCGATATGGCAGAGGCAGCGTAGTTAGGAGAGTTATGTTCATCCCAGACAGAAGAGGCCGCTGACCCCCTCCCTGGCCCTCCCCTGGGTACTTGATCGCCTTGGCCCGAAGCATCCATAGACCCCTCCAGGTGTTCCTCCTCTCCCCCCATACTGCCCCCCTCCAGCCATTCCTGTACAGCACTATCTACTGAAGACCTATCGGATAAAGAGAAGAAGTCCTCAACTATCGAGGCTTTGTCCGGCACATCACGTAACTCTCTTGATGGCTCCACGCTCCCAGACTTAACATTAGATTCCAATACTGAAAAACCGGCCCCAGACTGATCCAAGACGGCTGCCACCCCCTCAGTGTTCTGCTGCCATTGTTGTAGAGTAGATTCAGCCTCCATATTCGCTTGCGCCAATCCTTGCACCAATCCTTCGCGGACTACATCTCCCAGAATCCCCTTTTCAGGATTTGGCAAAATTAGGCTTACCGGAGTTTTCTGTGTGCCTTGTTGCGCGTCCTGAGCGGTCAAATTCTGGGGCGACCCCCCCCCGCTGTTGTTTAGCGTGCTGGGTGAGGCCACATCATCTCGAGTTTTATTTACTTTAAACATCGCTGGAATATGGTGTACAGCGTCTCTCTCCAACAACGCTGGAGCTGTGATTCCTGGCTGGAGGGGCTGCCGTGTGCTATTTTCCTCATGCCGATTGAATTTACTGATTTATCGGCTACCTTCTCCGCCGGCTTCTCCCCCGCTGCCATCTGCCTCGTTCTTGCCAAAATCCCCGCGGGTTGCCCAGCCCCTCTGCCGCGGCCAGATCGTGATGGTGCATTCTTCCCCGGCATATCCCCTCCTGGATTGCCGCTATCGGCGCCGGCCGTTACGAGATAGCACCGCGGAAGATGCAGGAGACGCGGGAAACGCTGCTTTCTCCAAGCTGCAGCGGCACTGAGGAATCTACAAACCATAGATGGCTATGGCATCCTGGAACCTCCTAATTCCTGGACCCTTAAAGAAATACGGTTAGTGCTAATGCCAGTGTTCCGGGACTCGAGTAGCTAGTTGAACACCATCAGAAACTTGGTTAGCGTTGTGGAGGTGGAGAGCACTCGCTTAACCGGCCACAGTTGCGGCCGCCATCTTGCTCCCTAGCGGCTGTCTATCTTCGAAAAGTTTAGAAATTGGAATTGGATCAATTTATTTAGCTACGCTGTTTCATAGTTGGGCTCTTTCTTTTTCGAGGTCCCACGTGCATTTTACGACCATTTGGTATTTCCTGCAAGGTAGCCACTATCGTGGAGAGGATCTCTTCGAAATTTATTAGCGGGTCTTATGAGTTATTGCATTGTAATACTTGCCAAGTGATAATTGCAGAATTCATTTTCTTAATTGTTTCTGAATTCCATATCAACCGCCCTTTTTCCTGATCTACTTCAGTGGTGCCGTGCATCTGTGTCATGGGAATGTAGACTGCAGTGTAAGTCCGATTTTGAGATGCAGGATTGCGTGATCACTTTCCTGTGTGAATTTGATATTTAGTATGTGAATTTTCCTGAATAGATCTTGACTATATATCATGTAGTCTAAGATCGAAAAGCTAGACTTACCTTTTCTTGTAAAGGCGGCGGGAATATCTCCTTCTGTGCTTCCGTATAGGATGACTCCGTTCATGGCTGCTTTACATAAGTGAGTAATATTTTCCCACATTTTTCTGCTTTTATCTCTAGTGGGAATACTGGTAATGGACTTGACAAGGCTTCCTCTTGGTTCCTGATCTCCCATTTTTCCAGGAGTGCATTTGACATTTTCCTATTAAAGCCTCCTGTTAAAATGACGGAGGGATACCCTTTGGCTTCTACTACTGATTCTATTGCCTCAAATGTTTTAATCATTACTGAATCCATTTTGGGTCCTGAGGCGTTAAAAATTTGCAGTTCTTAAGAAGTGTCCCTTAATACATTGGACGTTTATAAGGAGCATATTAATTACTTCCAGATCCCATTGGAATTCTTCTCCCATTTAGTGTGGCCCCTCTTCACAGCTTCTGCCGGAACGTCATAGACAAAATAGTCTTTTAGGTTGAAAGTTTTCAGAGTCTGGGGTCCAAATGTACGACCATTGGATTTAGCGCCTCGCAATTTGTGACAATTTGTGACAAATTGCGAGGCGCTGAATCCAATGTACAACAGTGTCAGAGACACTGTTAGCGATTCCCAACGGGGTCGCAAAATGCGAGGATCATCAATATTCATGAGCCACTCGCAATTTGCGACCCCATTGGGAATGGCCAGCCTCAGAGGGATGGTGGTCTGTTGGCGACGGCAGACCACCACCAGACTGCATTTAAAAAAGAAAAAAGAAAATGTTTTTGTTTCATTTTTTAAGGGCAGGTAGTGGTCCCTGGGACCACTGCCTGCCCTTAAAAAATATTTCTCCTGCATTCCCAAAGGGGAAGGGGTCCCCTGGCCCCTTCCCGTTTGCGAGTGCTTTACCACCCTTCTGAGAAGGGTGGTAAACTGCGACTGTTTTGCGACCGCAATTGCGGTCGCAAAAGAGTCATACATACCTGGAGGACTTGTTATTAGGAAGGGTCGCCCTTGGAACGCCCCTTCCTAATAGCAACTCGCTATTCCTATTTTGTGAGTTGTAAATAATTTGCAACTCGCAAAATGGGAATAGTACATGGCCAACTCGTTTTTTGCGGTCGCAAAGGGGTCTGAAACCCCTCTGCGACCGTAAAAAAATGGTCGTAAATCTGGCCCCAGGTTTCTTGAAGGATCACTATAATGATTGTATCATCCAGGATTAGTGCTAACTTCTCCAGATGTTTTCCTGCAATGTTCCACAACGAAATGTTCAAACTTCTTCCAAAAAGGGAGCTTGTTTACCTTTTTTTGTTTATGATGTTCAGGTTTCCTGAAATCCAGGACCAGCAGATTTTCTTTGGTGTTGTCTCCGCTTTTGTTGGAAGTTTATTCCAAATTTGTCTAGTTTTTAATAAGGATGGTTACATTTTCTTCAATGGTGTTAGAGGAGTTTTTGGTGCCACTGGGTAGTTGCACATAATGGAGATTATTCCTCTCATTCCTCTCCTTGGAATTTTTTTCCTGTTTTAGATTTTCAATGTAGTTTACTTCTGCAACATCAAATCCATTTTTATGGAGGATGTCGCTTAGAATTTTGGATGGGATCACGTGGGACCAGAACTCGACAGTTGCCACCGTGGTTTGAGATTTATTTGGAAAGACCACTAGTTTTATTTCTGATGTTGTTAGGGAGTGAAATTTGTCGATCTTACAAATGAGGTTCTCAATTCTCCCTCAGTTCAGTGGATCGTTTCCCACAGGGAATAGGTCCGTTATTTCAAGTATACAAGTATGGATCTGCTGCTCCTGTCTATGAACAGTCCCAGATGTTGGTTCAGTTTCATGTTCTGAGTTGGTTGTAGACTAGACGGATGGTTGTTTATTGATTAATATAAAGAAGTTTGAAGCCAGAGGATTTAGTTGTTCATGATCTTCTTTAATGTCAGTTGGTAAATTATGCTGGCCCTTATTGTACAAGGTTTCTGGGGACTAACTAATGCATGCATTGCTAAAACTTTCTGTTATGGAGGCGGAGAGTGTGGAAATTTTAAGTTCCACACCTTCCGTTTTTTGAATCTTCGTTTTGCTCTTTTCCGCTTGGTATTGTCATTTCTGTTTTCCTGTCTCAATAGGACAGGCTCAGACACTTTTATGGCTAAAGTTCCGGTTTTAATTGTTTCTTCTGTGTGGAATAAATTGTTAAACAGTTCTAAGGATCTTCTCTGTTTAAAAATTGGATAAAAAGGGATGACATCATGTGCTTCTTTGACGATGATAGGGTCCTTGAATAATTTTCGGAGAGAATAAATGTTGTCGTCCTTAACCTTCTTACCTTTTCTCTCTTTTTGAGTGATGCTACCCGTTTGGGTTGCCATTTGTTTCTTAACTGGAAATTAGACTTCAGACATTGGGGATTCTTTGTGGATTTGTCTTTTCTGGCTTTGTTTTCTTCTGCTTTTATTAAAAAAAATTGAGGATTTTGTTTGAGTTGATTTTCCTCTTTTTATCCACTATAATATTGGAGTATTCCCATTTGCGTTTCCAAGATCTGGTCAAAGTTTTCCATATAATTCTTTAAAAGAGTCACTATTGATCCCAAGATCCTCTGTAAAGTGAATAACGAAAAAGGAAATGGGGTCTTGCCTATTAGGAGATTGCGAGGTAGTGAACAGCGGAAATTCTGGTGTGTGTGAAAAGTTTTCTGCTAAGTATGTTACTTGGAGTGCTGGTAAATAGTTGAAGTGTCTCCTTTGTTATTTTAGATGCCTGAAGAGGGAGACTTTGATTAAGGTTTATATCTGGTAAGGTAAAATCTGTATCTGGTATTTGGAGTATCTCTGTTTCTGTTACTAGAAACAATGGATCTTGGTGCTCTGAGCGGTCAACAGCTTTTGGCTCTATTTTTGTTGGCTCTACTGCCTGATCTCTTTCATGTCCTTTGATATTTTGTAAAGTAATCTTGTTATCCTGTGCGTTTTCTGAACCTGTTCCCTGTGTTTTTTCCTGCTCAAATATTGTGCTTACATGTTCCCTTTTTAAAATTTTGGCAAAGAAATTAGTTGTTTCTAAACTTCCAGAGAGTACTCCTATGTGAGCTGCCTTATACTTACTCTTTCTTGTAGATTGTTCCGTGCCCAGTCTTTTTATATGGATTGTTTGTGTTCTTAATTGCTTGTAGGCCATAGTAAATAGAAAATGAAAGCCGGGATAATTTTAGCTGAGGTAATTACTTTTGAGCTGGGCCTCCACTGCTGCCTCAGAATTACTTTGTTCTTTTATTTGTAAATTTCAACCTTACAGTTGGGTGAGACTGGAGGGTGACACAGTGGAGCCCTTTGGTAAATTTAAGTCAAGGTCCTATGGTTTTCCCACGGCACATAAGGTGTTGGCTGTCTAGCAAGCCCTATGACTTTCACTTATAGCGGTGGGGACAGTAGGAGAATTCTATTGACCCAGCTCTGATGGCTCTCTGAAAACACGAAATGCACCTACTGATGCAGAAGTTATGGGCTGGGAGCTGCTGGCTTGCTGACTCAGCCAGATACTTTGGGGAACCTAGAGGGAACAGGCACACTTTGTCCCATTAAATTATAATCCTGCTCCTGGGGGAGGAGGGAAGGATCGAAGTGTGGAATGGTGTAGACGAGATGTAAGCTGTTATACAAAGCAGAGCAATTGCCTGAGCGGGTGCTCACCAAAGCCCCTGCAAGCCACACCCAGACCTAGCAGGGCCACTTCCGCAGGGACCTGGGCTCACACTCGATGGCAGTCTGCTAAAGCTGCTGTGCTTGGGTGTGCTCTCGTCCACTCAACCCCTGCATGGGTGCTGCCTCAACGCCATCCTGCCGCTCGCTCGCTTGCTCCCCCTTGTTCCACCTCTGATGGTAAGGCGAGGTGAAGACAATGACAAGTCCAAGGGGTTTCTTTCAGGATATGTTGAGGCGATGGTCACTCCCAGCCCAGCGGGCTTACTGGACAGCGTCTGCCACTCTTTGCTGCCCTTGCTCCTTGCTGCTGCTGCGAGCATGGCTCAGTTTCCACTCAGGCTCGATCGGTCAATCAGAGTGCAGAGTAAAGCGAGGTTATCACCCACCTGTCTCCTCTCGCGCTGCACCCTGACCAAAGCGTTTCAGTTGAGACCTCAATTCCCATCCAGCACCCCCACTCATAATATGCTTAGTAGCCCCCCTGCTTGAAAATTGGCCACAACACAGAGCTCAGGAGACTGCGGGAGGAGAGTCCCCTAGAGCAGAACAAGCCGCACCAGCCAAACGCCGGCCTTACCTGCCCCAGTGGGGAGTGCCTCCCTGGCTCTAGCCTCTCTTACCCACTGTCCGCTGCTCATGTGTCCTTGGTCTACTGTTGGCCTTCCTCTGGTGGCAGACTGTGTTTGAGGGAACGTAATGTTCAAGCATCTGCAGACGTCCATGAGGGGGGACGGAGGAGGTTACTGATGAGGCAGGATACGGAGGGTCAAGGTTGAGCCAAGCTGGCACAGGGACAAGACGGGCAGGTTACTTTATGCAGTGCAAGCTCATAGTGCTAGCCCCCAATGCAGGCCTCGGTCAGGTGCTGCAGGTACACTGACAAAGGCACCTAGGACCTTGCCGTTGCTGACAGTATGTTCACCGTGGTCGGTCCTCGCAGCACTTCTTGCAGCACCTCTGCTCGCACCATTCTCTCACACAACCTCAGGCCCGACCCCTGAGCGTACCAACCCACTTCACACTGCAGATGGACAGGGGGCAGACAGCACACTGTGTCTCCCTGCCGCGGCAGGTCTCCGTGACCCACCACACCTTCCCGCAGCCCCCAGGTCGTTGGGTGCTGGGTTTTGGAGCTCACAGCCGCTGAGGCGAGTCTGCTTCAGCAGCTCACGTCACGTACTCCACCACACCCCTATCGGCAGTCTAATCTTCACACTGTCACATCACTAAGCCAGACTAAGGTGTCTTTCAGCATCAGTATATCTTTGTTTTTGCATTATTACACGTGAACTGAAGTGTGTGGCAAATAATGCATGACCAGCCCCACTGGGTCACTTGCTGAGAATGGCGATTCTCCTATTAACATGCAAAGAGAATCTTTATTTTAATGAAAGACTATGGAGGCAACCATCATGCAACAACCTTTTATTACTTCCCCAACATGTAGCCCTTTAAAGATCAATAATATATTAGAAAGCATCAGAATGTCAAGTGAATATAAATATCCAGAGCATGCTGTCATCATCCTCATTAGGCTGTGACGAAACAGGGTAACATTTTCTTCTTTTGTCAATCCTTAAAATGAGTTGTCTGGAAATGAAAAAACTCAAAATTAGTCAACAAACATATGATGCAAAGAAAGATCAATCACTACAATCTGATAACCAGTTAACATTTTTTTTTATTTCTTATTACCTAAATGTGATTTTTTTTTTTTATAATTCTTCATGGTCTCTTTCTTCCCCTCATAGGCTGAGGAGGGTGTGAAAATGTTAGCCTCTGTAGTCACTCGGCCCTCAACAAATTATGGGTGTCTTTGTCCAAAGACTTTCTGACCCAAAGCTTTAAGAAATTGGTTACATGGTCCAAGGGCCACCATTCCACACTTCACGGAGGTTTTATTGAGGTAGGATTAAACACCCCCCAAAAGGGTCTTTTGTCTCAGCAGAGGTAGAAGCCTGTTCCAGATCATCAGCTAAACTCTCCAAGAGATCGATTCTCCTGCCGGTCAAAGACCTTTTCGTTCCAATTTATATCATCATATTCCAATGTTTTCTGTCCCACAGAGGAAATGAGACCGTTCTGTGACTCCTTCGTTCCGATAATGTCCCTCTTTCTAAGCATGCTGCCATTGGAAACCTTTCTCTGCTCCCCGTCAAGGTGGCCTCTCTCTTTTGTGCTACTATGAGCACCATTCTCTATTGTAGTTCACAGCCTCACAGAACTGTAGGTGTGGTTTTGCGCCTTCTCAATATGCTCCCTCTTTTGGGAAGTTTTACCCCTCTTACAAGGAATAGCGGTAGAAGGTGAGTCCTCCTCAGGCAAAAAAAGCAGTTTTCCTCAGACAGGGTGTCCCAATTCCTCTTCGCAAGTGCAGTCTCCTCCACCTCTCTCACCGAGGACCTTGGTTCCTCTTCCAGAAAAGCTGTAATAGACTCTCACATTAGATCAGCCGCAGAGTGACGATGGGGTATGGAAGCTTCCATTATCCCTGGTGTAAAAAAACAAGTTATCAAAATATGAATAAGTTATTTTTAGGACAGTATAAAGAAACTGCACCTTTGGAGGTGAGCATAAGTATAGACAGTAAGTCAGCTGCCTAATGCATTCAGCTTGCTGAAGAAGAGTACCTTAATCAGGCCAGTAAGGGGAGCTTAGGCACTACTGATGGCTCTGGTTGTCAAAAAAGAGTTCTCTCCTTGCTTAAAATTCAAAGAAATTATGCTGCAGGGGTTAGGGCCACAACTACGCTGTTGGTCGTTCATTGGAGCTGTCGCTCTATATAAAGTATTCACTTGAATGCTAGCCATTACTTAGCAATGAGCCCCGCTCGAGCACGCTGGCGAGCAACTTTAAGTAAAAACGAAAGGGGGGCTTTAGTCCAAAATCAGCGACAAAATGGTTTCCTGGCAACGCGCTCTAGCTGTTGTGGTGCCACCAAGCAAGCTCCAAAATAATCACAGGAGGATTTCAATTCCTCTTTTAATTTTAATTATAGGTGCTACCGTGGAGCAGAAACTTCTGTCTGTATAGATAGGTATATCTATACAGATATATAACAACAGTCAAAAAGTAAACACAGAATAAGAATAGCTTAAGTACTAATCTGTCAAGGAGCAGCATATAAAATAGGATGACTGCGTGCACTGGATATTTATATTCACTGGACATTCTAATGCTTTAAGATGTATTTTTGTTCTTTAAAGGGCTGCATGTTGGAGCAGCGTAAAAGGTTATTGAATAATGGCAGCCTCCTGTCTTGTAATGAAATGTAAGCAGTTTCTTAACAGTCATAGTCTTGTAGTCTTGAGTGCACTTTGTTTAGAAACCTAACCTGGCTATTGCTCGATGAGACAATTATATGAGTTTAACTAAATCTTGATTATGCTCATCACAACTCATTTAGATGATTCGTAGATAACCTTTTTAACAGTGAAGCTGCATAATTTTTGGAGATGGGAGATTCTGTGTATTCCTAGATAGGTTTATGTTGCTTAAGAATTTTGTTTCGTTTCTTGGATTTAAATATCATAGTAATAACTCAATTATGATGCTGTAAGTCGACATCTAGATAATTAAAAATCTCAATATAGATAGATATAGATATAGACAGAGCTAGAGAATGCATATTAAGCAACTGAGTAATTTTTCTGTCTAGAGTTCCTAGTGACCTAATAAACTAAAAACCAGAAAGTCGAATGGCTTCTGAATGTCACCAAAACCCCAATATAGCAATTTAGGATCATATTAAATCTTATCCATTATGTGCTTTTTATATGAAATGCATATTCTGTGGGAATTTAGTTTAGACTAAAATGTTTTCTTCAAGGGTCAGCAATAGGCTTCATCATTTACCCCATAATTATGGATTTACAGCGTTTGACACATTTTCTGCCATAGGATTTTCCACATAATTTGTCTAAATCACAAATATTAAGCTCATATTGAGTCAGATAATATTGCCAGTTACTGAACGCATGCTGTGATTTTTATTCCACCTAATCTAGATAACCCTGCACCATAAACATAGTGGCCCTGACAATAGAAAGTTTCCGCGAAGTGCCTTGGAGGCTGATCATTGTGCTGATGAAACTCCTATTCAGCATTGCTTCTGGTGAATTTGATTGCCAGATAAATACTGTTTGTCTGCCGTAAATTTGTCAATGTTCCACTTCCTGCATGCCATACTCTAATTATGTCATCAATGTATGTTAAATACAAAAGGTGTGCTGTTCCTAGGGAGTTGGAGGGAGGAAGAAGGTGTCAGACCACATCAGTGATGGCCATTATTGGTAGGTGCTAGACAGGACAAGGTAGTTAGTGCTCGTCCAGGGATAGCTCCAGTAAGGAGCAAGGGCCCTGAGGGGTGTCATGCTTCATCGTAGGGCAGCTCCTCGTTGGGCCGGCGCTGCAATGCCCAATGGGCCCCGCGGGGGTTCTTTGCTGGAGGTCTTCTCGGATTTGCCGTCGTGAAGCTAGATGGTGTTGTGTGAAGGGAGTCCTATGTGAAGTGAGTAGAGGTGGGCCTGTGTGGATGTGATTTAAAAATGGCTCCTAGATTCTCCAAAAGAAGTTTATTTGAGGAGTATCTGGACCATGGGTAAAAACAGACTGAAAAGTTGTGAACTGAGAGGGGAAAATTAGACCTGTGTTAGTTCTAGTGGTTTGTGCAAAGGTTCAACATGTTTCTTGCCTATAAAAAAGTCCGTAAGGATCTCGGCCATTCATCAGGACCTATAATCCTCATCTACTCAAAAGGGGGTGGCAATTAGTATAAGAAAGAGGTCAAAGTCACGTCCCCTTATGTCAGGATTCCTTGGCAGTCCTAGTGTGTGAAAAAACAAAACTCATAAGTGAGGTACAAATATACCTTCTGGAAAATGGTGCACCGGAAGAGTAAGGTAATGATGCCCCAACAGGGACAAGCCGGAAAACTTGCTCAAGTTGCAAGGGGGACGAATTTAAGTCCACGAGGTGCCCAATGTTGGACCTCCCCCCGTGGCCAGCTGTCAACTGCTGTGGCCGATGAGATGGTTGGCTGGTTCACCGTCCTTTGAACACACAGGAATTCTGGATGAGCTAATGGGTCGACCCCCTTTAAAATAGGCTCCTAGATGCTACTCCCTTCAGAAACTCAGATGGGGTGCTATTGTGAACAGCCTTGCATCCTTGGCAATGGTATGTTTACCGATCTGGGCAACGCCTGAATGCGTGAGAATAGAGAGCACATTCCGTACATGGGTATGGGTGGAAGCTAAGATCATGTCCTGGGCAGATGTGGTCACGGAGAATGGGCTTTGCTTGTTTGAGGCCCTAACGCTAGATCACGGGTTGGGACCGGACCAGTTCCTCCTGTACTTGCCTCTCAGAGATGTGCTGCGGAGGACTCAGGGGTCTGACTGGGTGCGACCTCCTATTGGGGCGCCACTGAAGGCAGTCTGGCTGGAGGAAGCTCCACTAAGGCCATCACACACCTGCGCATTGCACTAAGGTGGCAGCACAATGGAGAGACTGCAAAGCTATCTGACCGGTGGAACCTAGCGCTTGAAGTGGACATCCCAGCTAAGCAACGGGAATTGTGCCTTCAATTGGTCATGCAGGTGACGTGCAATGGGCAGTTTCACCTCATTCAATTTCACTAGCTGCATCATGCATAGCTCACCCCACAGAAGATAGGTAGGATGTTTCCAGGTGCCCGAGGGGCATGTCCGAGGTGTGGCGCAGCGGGCGCAAATTTTCTCCACATGGTGTAGTCGTGCATGGTGTTGAGCTCTTTTTGGTTGCAGATCACGCAAACTGTCTCAGAGATAACCAGCAGTGTGTTCCCTCTGGACCCCGTCCAGTTCCTGCTTGATGTGGGGCATATCACCAGACAATCAAAGGGGCTGATACGATTCTAGAACTTGCCACTGATTCTGGCTAAATGCTGTGTTGCAAAGTCATCCTGTGCCCTGGGCACACCATTTTTATTTCTGACTGGTACTGGTGATAACTGACTCTGACTGTCCCTGGGCTCCGCAAAACCAGGGCCAGTGCTATGCTGAAAACATGCTTAGAATACAGTGAAACAACTACATACACTAGGGTACACTATGGGTTAGGGTGCCCCTATGATTGGCCTGACCTCCCCTATAAGACCCTAGTACATAATAGGGCAGGGGAATCAAAACTACCTGTAAGTCCCTAGTATATAATAGGGCATGGCTGTTTAGAGGCCAGCAGCTCATTCAGCACTTGCATACGTGCACTGCTGAGGCCTGAGATCATTTTAAAAGCAGTCCTGTGTTGCAGGAGTGCTCTAACATATAAATTGTACCCAAACTCGTTGGGGCACTCAAAAATTAATAACCTACAATATGTTGGCATATTAGGTACCCCTAGAGTCTCCCCTTGGTGTTCCGGAGGAGGGGAGTCCTGTAGATAAAGGCAGAGTACTTATAAAAGATGTTTTATAAGTCCTGGTGTTGGAAAAATTGCCCAGTTCATTTTCCCCATTGCAGATCTCCATCCACATAGGTTAACATGGCAAGAAGGTAATCATTAATAATTCCCACCAGAAAACACCGAAAACTATAATTCAAGAACTTAGTAGAATGATATTGATAAAGCTTTCAATATGTTATTGTTGAATGTATCGTAAAATGTACAGACAAGAAGTTATAAGACGTTCTTGTCTGTAAGCCAAAATTCAGCCTTCCAGTGATCTGCCCTGATTGGTCAGAGTTAAGTGGATTAGCCAGGCTGCTTTGATGAGGGGATAAGTAGCCCCTGGGGTGAAGGAGTCTGCTGCATAGGAATGCCAGCACAAGGGAAAGGGATTGTAAACAATGATCTTCTAAAGGAGTAGGGGACAGGTAGAAGAAACGAGTTTTATTTTCTCTCCTACCCTCTGAACCCAGTGCAGAGGCCAAGGGGAGGGAGTCTATGGAGTTGAGCCATCCTGGAGGCTGCCTTTCTGCTGAGACTTCAGCCATATTGAATTTTGAAGAAATTTGCTTTCTGGGAAACCATTGTACCACACTTTGGAGGAAATGGTCATACTCTGGGTTGTGGCCCTGCACGTCATTGGACAGGAGTGCCCTCCCTCCTGTGTTACCCCAGAGAACACTGAATAAGTATCTGAGAGGGGCAGTGCCTCTCAGAACTGCTGCAAAAAACTAAAGGAAGAAGAAGGGTCCATGCTGGATGTTTGATTTGCACCAACCAGGCCCTGCGCCCTGACTGATTGCGCCTGCTGTACAATCTGGAACTACAGCCCTGTGGATCAAACCTGCTTCAATAGGACTAAAGAGTGGACTACCTACAAGCTACAAGTTAACAGAGCTCACCTGACCTATTACCAGCAAGAATCCCCAGCCTGGAGTACTATCAGAGGGTTTGAAAGGGCTTTGTCCAAGTGGATTGTGGGAATTGAATTACTAAAATTTCAAGGACCACCTTGGAGCTTCCAGACCCTTGGAGTAAACTTTGGCCACTTTGGGACCCTCAAAGGAACTTCAGGAAGAAGTTCCAGAAGTTTAGAAAACTATGGAGCAACTTCGTAAAAAAGCTCCATAACTGGACCTACTCAACCTGGCCAGCTAAGCGGGCAACCCTCAGCCGTGAGCCCGCCTGCCTTCCAGGTTCGTCCCGCTCAAAAGCTCCAGAGGACTGACATCCAGAGATTAACCAGGAGATGGTCAAAACCAAAGCCTTCAAACTCTCACCGAATCCTGCCTGGTGAAGAGCATCGAGGGAGCCTGTGAGAAAAAGCTCTGTAAAAGTATCTAAGTCCGAACAGAGAAAAGGGAACCGGGACTAGCGACGAGAGTCAAGCCACCCACCTTCAACCGCGAGCCGGCCTAGATCTCTGACTCCAGGAAAGTTTAAAAGTCAGAAGATAAAAACTTTGACCAACGTCTACTGCGAAGGGTAATCACGCAGGAGGCCATGGCGGACGGCCTGAAACTTTGACTTTGTTTCGGTCTCGCGTGACCAGATGTCCCAATAGGCGCTATAGGTTTCATTGTGCTATATAGTGCTAAATCCATTCATATCTCTGGTTCCGTACATTGGATATTTTTCATTATGGTGTCATTTTAAAGATAAAAATATTCCCTATTCTTATAAATTTTGTGTAGGATTTTTATTGTGTGTTGTATCCAAATGATTTACTGAATTTTTGTTTTTAAATGCTTTACATACTGAAGTTAAGCCTGCCTGCTCGCAGCTAAGCTACCAAAGGTTGAGCATGGGAATAATTTTCTGAAACATGCTCTGCGCCCTAGACTGTGTTAGTGGCCTTATTGCCAGTGGCAGATGCATATTTGAGACTACCGATAACCCACTTTCCAACACGCTGCATCACCATGGCCTGGAAATCTGCCACAGCACCTTCATTACATCGATGGCAGTCAGAAGTGTAAATGGGCGCCAGCCCAACTACCAATCCATAGATGACTACACACAAGAAGTGAAGGGGAGGACTCGTTGGGCAGCTGGGATGCCTAGTTGGAGCTTCTCTCTGCATGCTGTACAAGTAGGAGCTGTGGACACTAGCGATCTAACTGTACCTGACTTCCTTTCTCCGATACAGAGTGTTCTAATTGTGTACTACATATGGTTCTGCTATTTGTACGCATTGTAAAGGCAATAAAGTCATTATTTTTTTTAAACAGTGCTTCCCCATCACTGAAATCGATTGGCCTTGTTGCCCAGCAGATAGAAGAGCATTCCCTTAGAGCATTCCTCATGTGCATGAGGGAATCAGCTCCAAATGCAGCAGTGTCAAGGGCATTTACAAACATCCTTTCATATATATCCATCTGGGCACCAGCACACAAGCAAGAGCCAACCATATGTACACACATCCATACACAAACCACAAGTATACACATATACAACATACACAAAGTGACCTTTAATCCACCCATAAACACAAACTACCATCAAGCAACCTTTCACAAATACCCATCAATCCACAGGCATTTTCTTTCCATATTTACCCGTTTTACTTGCACAACCACCCATGCACCTTAAATCCACACAACCATTATGAAATATACGGATTAAATAGGCAAGGGTGTTTGCCGTTGGCTGTGTTGTACCTGTTATTTGAGAGAAGAGGCTTCACTAATACTTACTGAGTTTTACCTGTTCTGGACTGTGATAACAGGTAGCTTGTACTGCTGCTGTAGTGTCAGAGAAGCTTGGCCGCTGTTACTGCGATACACCTGTTCCCTGACGGCGGGAAGCTTGTACTTCTGCCCATGCTGTTCCTATTCCATGTGCAATGGAAACCTGCACTTTAATGCCCAGCTGTACCTTTTTGTGTGCGGGACATTCCTGTGAGGAGGAACAGGACTAGAATGGATAACATAGTCCAGACTATCTCACTGAGGCCCTACGCTGAATGGCCTTACTTTTGCAAATAACTGCAAACTAATACTACTAACCTTGTCCATTAGCAATGTCCAGTGGCCACAGTCCATCCTTTCATTAGGTCTCGTGAGCCAAAGGCTCGGAGAGACATTTTATATGTGGGATTTTCAAAGTGCTACCCAGTCTTTTGGCTGGCCTAAACCTTGAGTGCACGAGATCACATGCACGTGCACAGCTGCTCCTCTGCTCATTGCATTCCCCCCTCCCTTCTCACCCAGCCCTTTGATGCTCTGCTCCATTACTTTCAATTTCGCCACTTTGACCCTTGCATTCCCCCCTCCCTTCTCACCCAGCCCTTTGATGCTCTGCTCCCATCTCCCTCCTCCCTGGGCGTGAAGGGAGACAGAGCCATCCTGCTTGATTAATGGCTTTGCATTCCCATGTGTTCCCGTAGTAAACATGCCCGAGGCGCCAGCCGAGCACAAGGCTCACGGAGACATTCTCTTTACCCTCGTTTGTTTCAGTCCTCGGTAAAACGAAGCGGTTCTTGGCGTGTATTCTGATGATATGCTGTCTGCCATAGATAAAAATAAAGGCAAAGGGCAGGCGGTATCGTGCAGCGAAATATGGCATGCGTCCTGATTATATTGGCTTGCTAATCTAACCCGAAAAAAGTTTCAGCAAAATAAAGGCGGACTTCACTTTTTTCCTCTTCACTTGCGAAGAGGAATTTGGCAGGATTATAGGCTAAGCCTAAAAAAACTGATTCCGCTTCTGTTGCATTTCACATAGAAATCTCACCCAGGACACCACACTAGTGTTGGCTTCTTTATGTGCGGCATTGAAGTCTCCAGCTAATAGCATTCAGGCGGCCGGATTGGCATGGTGCTTCACATTGTTATAAAACTGCATTTTGTGGTTATATAACATAAAGCATGTTCGCTAGTTTGAGTTATAATAACTCTGCAGATACAGCAAGTGCAGAAACATAAAATTCTCCATTCTGTGCGACGACAGCCTGTTCCTTATTACATAACACGCCCCAGACCCTCCACATGTGTCAATCTTCACATGCATTCAGAGGAACGTGAGAGATCAGAGCTCCCACCAGGCTGGAGGATGCCCCACCCCCCCCACACACTCTCTCTCTCTCCCTCTCTCTCTCTCTCCCTCCCTCCCTCTCTCGCTCTCTTTCTCCCTCCCTCCCTCCCTCCCTCTCCCTCCCTCTCTCTCTCTTTCCCTCCCTCCCTTGCTCCCTCCCTCTCGCTCTCTCTCTTCTCTCTCTCCGTCGTGTGCCATAGCTCGGGCTGCAGCTCTGTGGGTGGCTGTTCCAGGGAAAGCCTGCCCCAAGTACGACTCTGGAGCACAAGAATAAACACCGTCTTTTCTCGAGGGACACATTAAGTTTCTCCTACACTGTCCTTACAGGAGGGGTAGAGGTCACAGGCTATTCACAACATCCCAAGACAAAAACCCCACGGTGGGGGTTCGGTTCAAATTGTGACATTCCATGTGCTTTACCGTTATTATTGTTTTAAAGGAGAAACCATGTTTGACAACTCGTACTGATATGAAAGAGAGGCCTCTGACCTTGAAAGTTCTGGATGCTTTAAAGTACACAAGGTGGCAGAAATCACAAATTGTCTCGATTTTTAATTGCTTTCATGTAGTGTTTACTACCCACGCAAGGGTTAATAGGCGTTATATAAATGAAAAAAGGTAATGAACATTTATTTTCTTTTTTAAATGGTGGTGTAGAAATTCATTGACCATCCAACAGTGCAGACTTTACTAGGATTAACTAAACAAGCACTAGCAAAGCAAATCGGTCTCACCTATGTGAGCTATTGCCTTTGTCAATGTTTTTAGCCCGGCTACTGTGCAGCAAGGCAGAAAGTTATTAAAAAGAAAACAAAAGTGCCTAAAAAAAGAGCGATGACGTAGCCAGCACTGGCCTCATTGCTGACAGAATATTAGGCATCTTGGATGAGGGAGGGCATGCAGTGCCAAAGGTGTAGCTTCCTCCTGCCCCGCACTCCATCAGCAATAAAAACAAGCATTTGCAATAGGTCTCACATTTACTGGAGTTTGAGCTATTGGCATTGTAAATGACAATGCCTTTTATTTATGTTTTGGTTTTTAAAACAAATAAATAAAAGGGATTGTTATTTACAATGCCAATAGCTTATACTCGTTTAAAAGGAGGGTTCGGTCTACTCACTATGCACAACTTGCTAAGGACTAGTTTATGACAAGCATTTGCAATGCAGTAGGTCTCGCATTACTGAATGTTAGAGCTATTGGTGTTGCATTCCTATTAGCAATGCCAATAGCTCAAACTTTATTAATGCGAGACCTATTGCATTGCAAATGCTTGTTTTTAGTTGGGTACACCTCATTGCGAGTTGGGAAATGACAGACTTACACCCCCCTAACATTATTGACTAAGCTACATCCCTGCTTATTTGTCACTTACTTGTAAAGATTAAAGCTGGTACTTACTGCAAGATACCTGCGTGGATTAGCTCACAATGAAGTGTCATTCAAAGTCTTACTCATATGCATAGAAATGTCACTCATAGCGATACTGTTAATCTTTCACATGTAAACGAAAACCGTGGCAGCACTGACGTGGTCTGTGTTGGTAGTGCCTCTCCCATGCTTCTGAAGCTGTGGCCAAGAATTGTGGATAAATCAGCCTCTAAGGCTGGCTGAGTTATGAGCCCACCGCTCCAGTCTCAGACTGACATAGCGTGACACGGCCATATATTGTTGATTCCAGGTAAATGAAAAGTCTGTTACCATATGGAAAGTCTGTTACCATAAATATATATTTTTTAAAGGTTTCTGTGCACGTTTTTCCTGCCTACTTTCTAAGTTTCTCATTGTCTTGTTCTCTGTCTCCATGTCTGAGACTTTTGCTTCTGCACACCTCAATTCCATGCTGCTGCATTTTGAACTTCCTGCTGACATTTAATCAGACAGTGGCATTAAAACATTGGCTGTGCTTGGCTCACTCTGCCCTGACACCAATGCCTCTAGAAACGAAGAAGCAAGTTAGTTATCATGTGCCCTCAATATGTGACCTAGATTCTTTTTATACATGGAGAAACATTATAGTCTATTAAATAATACACAAGTGGTTTTTCTACAGCATACATTCTGAGCTGATGTATTTGAAGGTGATCTCAAATGATCTCAAATGTTATTATGAAGATAAAAAACCAGCTCTGTGAAATAAAATATTTGCCAAGCATCACACAAGTTGGTAAAGCAGGGAAACTAAGGTTTCACGTTTTGCAATTCAGCCACTAGATGAATATTTCTTTATCTCACCTGTTTCACAGCAAATGTTAATGCTGCATCTTGAATTGTTAGTGCTTGGGGTTAAAGTGGGGTTAGCAGGTGGAAGCCACGAGAAAGCTCGTCTTATTTTGGGCTCGAGAGTTCAAAAGGAGCTCAAGCTGAGCCAAAGCAAGGCTCGAACCTGGTTCAAGTGTTCTGTGGCTCGAACCTGGCTCAGGTGTTTTGTGGCTCGAACCTGGCAGAAGTGTTTTGTGGCTCGAACTTGGCTCAGGTGTTCTGTGGCTCGAACCTGGCTCAGGTGTCCTGTGGCTTGAACCTGGCTCAAGTGTTCTGTGGCTCGAACCTGGCTCAAGTGTTCTGTGGCTCGAACCTGGCTCAAGTGTTCTGTGGCTCGAACCTGGCTCAAGTGTTCTGTGGCTCGAACCTGGCTCAAGTGTTCTGTGGCTCGAACCTGGCTCAGGTGTTCTGTGGCTCGAACCTGGCAGAAGTGTTCTGTGGCTCGAACCTGGCTCAGGTGTTCTGTGGCTCAAACCTGGCTCAAGTGTTCTGTGGCTCGAACCTGGCTCAAGTGTTCTGTGGCTCGAACCTGGCTTAAGTGTTCTGTGGCACGAACCTGGCTCAGGTGTTTTGTGGCTCGAACCTGGCAGAAGTGTTCTGTGGCTCGAACCTGGCTCAGGTGTTCTGTGGCTCGAACCTGGCAGAAGTGTTCTGTGGCTCAAACCTGGCTCAGGTGTTCTGTGGCTCAAACCTGGCTCAAGTGTTCTGTGGCTCGAACCTGGCTCAAGTGTTCTGTGGCTCGAACCTGGCTTAAGTGTTCTGTGGCACGAACCTGGCTCAGGTGTTTTGTGGCTCGAACCTGGCAGAAGTGTTTAGTGGCTCGAACTTGGCTCAGGTGTTCTGTGGCTCGAACCTGGCTCAAGTGTTCTGTGGCTCGAACCTGGCTCAAGTGTTCTGTGGCTTGAACCTGGCTCAAGTGTTCTGTGGCTCGAACCTGGCTCAAGTGTTCTGTGACTCGAACCTGGCTCAAGTGTTCTGTGGCTCGAACCTGGCTCAAGTGTTCTGTGGCTCGAACCTGGCTCAGGTGTTCTGTGGCTCGAACCTGGCTCAGGTGTTCTGTGGCTCGAACCTGGCAGAAGTGTTCTGTGGCTCGAACCTGGCTCAGGTGTTCTGTGGCTCAAACCTGGCTCAAGTGTTCTGTGGCTCGAACCTGGCTCAAGTGTTCTGTGGCTCGAACCTGGCTCAAGTGTTCTGTGGCTCGAACCTGGCTCAAGTGTTCTGTGGCTCGAAACTGGCTCAAGTGTTGGTGGCTCGAACCTGGCTCAAGTGTTTTGTGGCCAGCCACCTCTAAGCCACATGTTCTCATAGATTCGGCGGCAACACCTCCCATCCTGTGATCTGGACCGTATGTGGCCTCCTTGGGCATCTCAGTTGTGAGAAGCCAGTCTGAGAAAGACTTCACTCCTGATGCCAGCTCTGGGAGCTGTGGTGTCTGAGTCACTGCTCACTCACTGTCCCCCACCGTCCCCCACCAGCGTGGCTGACAAAGTTAATATTAATGGACCCTCTCTGCCCTCTGACGTTTAGTGAATCACAGTCAGATCGAGTAAATAACTCAGGTCCATAGACCGGTAACATTTTAAAGATTTTTCAAGGGATGATTATAACTGCGGCTGCTGAATGAATTGTGATCACTTTTCTGTAAAAATCCAATGAGCCTCCGATACCACTAAGGAGGACAGAGATGGCATTCAGAAAACCGCATTTAACCGGGAAGCTAGAGGACAGGTAATATAGCAGTGTTCATTGCCAATGACATGTATTGGGATGATTAGGAAATACTGGGAAAGGGTTTTACTTGGATACTGACACTTGCTTCAGTCTGCCAGGAGGCCAGCATCCAGGCTCCAGCACATTAGTACTGCATCTTTATAGAACGGATGACGATCTGTAAGCCCAGGAAAAACGGGGCTGATCTATCATACCGCATGGCCTCTCTCCATCATTCCCTATGTCAGAATGGAACACCCAGACAGCAGCAGTCTCAAGCATTAATTAAGATTAATCCAACAATCACTGTCTTAGAAGGTACTGCAGAATATCACACTTCACCCATGCAGAGGTCCAATAGTACCCAAAAATGGTTCTGTATCGAAGACAGACGATACTAATTCAACGAGAAAAGTGAATGAACGGTTTAAATGAGAAAGCGGCAAGATCATGTACTTACCTGTGCATAAATTCTGAAGGATAACAAAATTGAAAGTTGTACATAGATAGTCCAAATTTCAGATAAACGGAGATAGTCCAAATTTCAGATAAACGGAAAGGTCCTAGGAAATCCTGTTTATGATACAGACCTATTTTTTGGCGCTAATTTGGGGGTCTGGCTACTGTAATAGTACCTTAATCACCATGAGAACACACACTATTTATTTTCCATCTTTTTCACCCCATTGTGTATTTGTTGATTGGGTCTAAACTGCGTATGCTTCGAATGCATGAACACACATAAACATTCACTATTTCGGTGAGATATAGTAAGCACACTCTGCTATGTTGGCTTTTAGATATGCGATTGATTCTATTGGATTGGGATTGCTTCAATATCTACATATTTTCTGTTTTCAGAATCTTTGTTCGAATTTATATTTTGCTTTTCCACTCCCCTTCATCTCCTAATGCTATATTAAGATATGAATTTAATGATCTGTGCCGTGAGGAAGGTTTGGCTACATCTTGGCCTTTACCGAAATGTGCGCCCTGCACAGGACGTGACAGGAACATTGGAATGTTGTATTTTTAAATAAACGTTTTTTGTCATTATAATGAGAAGATAGTCCCTGTACAAAGAAGACATATTATAAATTGCGAACACATGATAAAAGACGAATGTTATTGATCCTATGATATATAGAAGGGTTTTCTATAATAGTAAAACCAAACAGTTCTTGAATATATTTATCCAGGATTTCAATTTGTAGCCTCTTTGCCTGTTTGTATCTCGAATACGTTATTTGAGTGAGTATGAGTGTAGTATGTGAGTGAACTAGGCCGATGTGAGCGTTTTCTTTTTTAGACTTGATGATGTGTTGTGGGGGTAAAATCAACATTGCATTTATTGTTATTATTCATTTCTAAACAAATTATATTTTTGTACACAGGATGTTAAAAAATATATGTGTAAAAGTAAAATTTTTCCACTCGAGTTGAATAAATATTTACAAATAGATTAAACAAGGTTATGTGGTTGAACGATGTTTAATGTTGGCAATCTCGTTCCTTTGTGAAATTAAGGGCCATATTAGCAAGGACTTGCGATAATTATCGCAAAAGCGCGCTTAGCCCTGTATTTTTTATCGCCGGCTATCGCTGGTTTAGATTGCGGAGATAACGCGTTATTATCAACGTTTATCTCCAAGGCGATAATAAACCAGTGATAGCGGCGATTCTCCATCAATAACGCGGGAATTCCAGCGATGAATTCCCATTGCTAAGGAAAAGGTCGCTAATAGGCAGGTGAAGATTCAGCCGTAGAATCCACCTCCCATAGAAAACAATGGCTAAGTCAGGATCTTAGCAGGTGTTAAAATCCAGCGATAATAGCGGTTGGCGCTAGTTTTTTTATCGCTTTGCGGGCAGTGCTAATAGGGAGAAGTTGTGTTAGCAACTTCTTCCTATTACTTTTAGTGAGGAACGCCCACTCTGCATGTCATTAGCGATAAATATCGCTGACATGCAAAGCAGTAAAAAAACGTCCGCTATCGCCATTAAGCTGTCGCTTAGTGTGTTAGCGACAGCTTGCTAATAGGGCGATAAAAATATCGCCGCTTTATCGGCAAAAAGTGCAGCTAAAGCGCCGATACTGCCCTTGCTAATATGGCCCTAAATTTCTAGAGTCATAGAGAGACTTCTTTGCTCTTATTTATCAGAGGCAGACAATATATCCCCCTTTTTAGGTGAAGCCTAGACAGCGCTTGCGCTGCCTGTAAGATCTGTTGTATGTACTTTGTGGACTCTGGAGATCCGCCCCAGGACTTGTCTGCTTCCGCTTTTTCTAGGGACTTTGTTTTCTGTTCAACTGCCTCTATTTAACTGTCTTAATAGAAAACGTCCAGTAGAAGTCAGTAAAATACCAGAATTGCTTTCTGCTTAGGGACTTCCTTTTTTTACTTTTCTGGCAACTGCCTCAGTTTATCTTTCTTGATAGAAAACAACCAGCAGCGGTCAGTAAAATACCAGGATCACTTTATCATTCCCTAGGTTCCAGGCCATAGAAACTGGTCTTCCATGAGCACCTGTAGACAATAATATTTGTTTCAAATCTTGTATTTTCAGTGATATGACCACTGAAGGCCCTGATTTTATATTAAAAACAGAGCCTTGGACAATACTATTTCCAGCTCATAAGCATTATTTCTCTCCATGTGTTTCCATACCTGACGTGTTCCGCAGTTTGGTGCTTACTTTCCCTCCATTTAAAGAACAGTAGATGTTTCAGCACCCAGGATAATTTGCTGCATTAACTAAATACATATAAGATCCCAAAGGTGAGACTGATTGCATTACAAATGCTTGTTATTTAGGGTTATTTAGTTCTTGTGCCAGTGCCTTACCCATGCATATGCGTGGTTAAGGTATATGTGTGTTTAAGGCAAGCGAGGTTGCGCATGCAGGGAAATGGCAGGCGTGGCTCTGCCCACGGCCTTTCCCTCTGCAGTAAGATGCATGCCCCATGATTTCCACATGCTTCCCACCTTGTGGTAACATGTTTTGTGTGTTTGAGCCTGTGCTTGAGATTCTTGCTTTATAATTAATGTTAAAAGAAATCTTCCCAAAGGGAACCTGGCTATAAACAAGTATTAAAAAACACAGTGGCTCAGTGGGGAATCACTTATACAAAATTCATTCTTTTCAGTGCATACTCAGTTGCACGATATATTGCCACTCTCTGGTCACAAACGACATTCTAGCCTCTCATTCAGCAGAAAAATGTCCTTAATATACTTCAAATGCGCATAATGTTTACGAAATTCTTATACACATATCATCAACAGTAAAGTGCACAGTGCCCCCAGAGTTTAGACAAGACAGATAATAACAGTGATTTAAAAAGTTTATAAACATAAAAGCAAACGACCGAAATACATGCCATTTATGAGCTGTGAAACATATTGAATCTGTTTCCACAGCATCATTTGGTAAAGGAGCCTGTTTGTAGCGATGTCAATGGCGTTTTGACCTTTTATCTAAATTATAAGGTCATAATCAAGACTGAAATAACTTAAGTGACTCCTGGAATAATCCAGATAAGGAAACAATTAAACCGTGTATAATTGAAGGCAAGTATTAAATTTTAAAAGGAGCTACTCACCTCGTGGGTAAAATAATTTCTTAGTGTAATAATCACCAGCTTGGCGGTAAAATATTAAGAGACAGTGTGATAAAGGTACTTAGCTGTAAAAAATTAAATAACATGTAAACCAAATTTATCATGGGGTGCCCGTGGAAATTGTGCAAGTAGAGGTGATACTTACATTATCAGTATTAGAAATGTAGGACCTGTTGGTAGTAAAAGTAGCAGTGGGCCCTAGAGGGATATTGCGTAAAACGGAGGGTTAGTTCAGACAACTGAAAGTAGTGAACTTACTCAGACTATGGTAGTGTCTGAGCCCGATGTGTAATAAATGGGGGCTTCTGAGGTGAATGTGACATGAGTGGATGAGTAGGCTTTCAAGCAATGTACGAGCTCACAAATATATAAAAAAAATTAGAGCCAGGCATGATATTTAAGCTGTCGGGTAAAGGAAACTTACTACACTTACGGTGACAAGTCCTTTACCTACTCTGGTTAATATAAAAAGTAAGAGCCTTTTGCATTTTTGAGTAGGTACCGCTCAAACAACATGGAGCAACTAAGAATCGGTCTGTCTCCAGGGCAGCTAAGCAAAAATTTGACACAATGCGGAAGTGACGCTGGTGTGTCTTTGGACCTCCATTATCTTCAACTTCTGTACGAATCTTGCATCTGACTGTAACCTGTGGGTAACATCAACTTGCCAAAGCTTCAAACCCTGCCTACACATCATCCTGACATGTCCATAACCTGCCAGATGCTCAACCCAACCAAGACATGATTCCTGTTATTTGCCAAGAACATGAAGTAATACAAACCTGGTTCCATGACATGAACCTTGATGGCTTTGAACTCCAACTTTCACTGAATACCTTTTTACTTCATTTAATAGCTCATTAGGTTTGAGTAGTTGCTACATGCTGGAGTGGCAGGGCTTGTTTTAAATTAAAAACTCAGTTTACCATCATCAGGACTAATCCCCACTGCATCTGAGACAATGGATCTTTGCCGTTGTTTTAGAGAAGATCAGGAGCTGTGCATCACATAAATTATAATCGCAATCACATATCTATTTTCAGTCATTTCAATGAATCTTTTTCAGATAATTCAAAAATCCATAAAAGCATACAAACAAACAACATTATTCATCAAATAAAAGCGATGGCGTAGAGTCATCAGTAAGTGCAAATGTGGAAATTCAGTGCAATGTACCAAAATATGTTGATGATGGAATGCATTAATCTAAAAACAAATGAGAAAGCTCAAAGTTAAAGTATTTCTCATAGATCTGAATATCATTAAAATGGACCATCATGCGCAATTAAAATCAGTTAATCTAAAAACAATTAAAAGATCTACTTAACCTGAATGTTATCATATTACTAACAGATATACTCAATAAATACACTTAGTCATTTTGTTCCAGGTCTAACCTGTTTCATAGCAGAACCTTTGTAAATGAGTAAGCGCATTCCGCCTTATAATTACAAACTTAATGAAAGTAAGAATTATACAACTAGAACGGACATCTTCCAATTTACATAAGAAGTTAAAGGCCTCCTAATAGTGAACCAGCCTCTGTGATAGAAATAGTGGCTGCAATACCCGTTGTCTTATGTCCTTATAAAATGTACAAAAAAGCATGATGTGGATGGTTGGTTGGTTGGCCTTTCCATCACTTGGACTCTTAGGTAAGTGTCCTGACCAAGCCTCTGGTCTAGGAAATGCAACCATATAGTGTAGTACCTTAAAGTGTAGCCTAGTCAGATAGAATCTATCCTGCATCTTAGTTACATTTATCAAATGGGTTTGTATCCCTTGTTTCCATGGACCCTGGAAGTATCTATCCACTGTTGTCTCCTTCATTTGAAATTAAAGGCTGACTTTACGTTTTTTTGCTGTAATGCAATATACTTGCAGGGAATTGGATGCTTAGTTGAATGTAAAAGCATGCAAGAGGCTGCTTATATAAGGCAGCCACAGCATTTTCTCGTAATGATCTAGTTCTAGACCGACCCCAATGATCTCTCTAGCAAACTTTGTGCCCTTCTTAACCCAAATACTATACTATTCAGTCATTGTTCTGAGGTGGATTGAATCTTCAATATGCACCACATCCACATTTTTATAGGTAATGTATATTGTGGTAGAGCGCGGTACAGCCAGGAGCCTGCATAGGAAGTAGTACTCGTGACTAAATCAGTTTACTATTAGCCATACCCCATACTGGGGCTCCATACAAAGAAACTGATATACATTTACTTTTATATATTCTCACCATTTCTCTAATGGGTTGTGTGCCAAGTTTATAGGCAAATCTAAAAACCGCATCAGAGACTCCTATAAACTTGAGATTATCTGATTTAACATGATAGCCCCCAGAGCCCTCCTGTGAAAATAATATTCCTAGATACCAAAAGTGCTCACTTGTTCAAGCTTCTGACCCACCACAAAATGACTTCTATTATTTTCGCCCCTCCGCAAACCATTGTAAATGTTTTATTTAGGTCGCTACCCTCCATGTAGGAAACAAAGTTATCTATCAGAAGTTAGAGGCCATTTGCTGTCCTTGACAGTAACACAGCATTGTCTGCGTATAATAAAAGCGAGTCTCAACCCTAGAATAATCAGCATTTACCCTCTGAAGATAGGCATCCTCCCCATTTATGTAGAAAGAAGATAAAAATGACAAGAACGCATCCCTGCCGGATTCTTTTTATCACACTGAATTGTTCTGTGCATTCCCCATTTTTCCCAAAGCATACTCTCGCTGTGAGGGAGATGCACAGCTGAGAGAAATGGCAAACAATATCGTCTGGTGCCCCAAAATCCTTTAGGGTCTGCTACAATTGGGCATGTTTATCAGATCAAAGGCACTACTCAAATCTGCAAAGCAGAGATGAATGTGCCGATTTCGTGCCCTAGTGTACTTACTAATAATTAAATTCAGGTTAATGCATTGTTCCACAGTGTCGATATCGTCTCTGAAGCCATATTGTAAATCTGTCAAAATTTTGATATTTTGGGCCCAGACTTCCAGCCTAGCTAAGATCACCCTTCCCATTGTTTTAACTAATAAATTCTTTAAAAAAAAAAAGATTTATTACATACCCAGAGAGAGCCTATTACAATATATAAAATGATCATACATATAATACAAAGCAGGCTAATAATCATAAATAGATACATATATGCCACTAATAAATAGTATTAAAAAAGTATGTCATAAATACCATAAATACTATAAATACAAAGCAGTTAACAACAAAGAGAAAAAATACATATAAATATATAAATAAATTGGCAGAAGGCAACATTTCATAGTTATTTACATTGAGCTAATGCATGCACAATTTAGGATGACTCCGCCTCTTAATCTATCAGGCTATCCCACACCCTTTCTCCATTTTGCGATAGACGACCACATTTTCTGCCCAAGTTTCCTGGCCTCCCTACCCCTACATGCATACAGTGCAGTCTCTTGGTTGTATTTCCCTAGGAGCCATAATAGCCATATCTGAAAGGAGGGGGAATCCGGGTATTTCATCTAGCTGCAATTATTATCCTAAATACAGCTGTGCCAACAAATACACAATACTTCTCAGCAGTATCCAGGCCAATGCAGCTGTCATATCCCATAAGTATCAGGGTGGGGGGCAGATTAATCTTACAACCAATCAGTCCCTCCCAAAAACCCACCACCTCGTTCCTCAGGGAAAGCAATCTGGTACAATCATAAAACCTGTGCTTAATTTGTAACATTTTAAGTGCAGGTGCTCTTATTTTTCTAGGAGTCCACACCCACTCCCCGTCTCTGCCCACTTTATCCACTGGCCTCACCCACTTTATTTATTGGCTCCAACCACATCCACGAGCCTTAACACATCCCAGCCACCCCTTCACTTCTTGAGTACCGCAAGAAGCTGAAGACCTGTCTCTTCCTATAAGCACCTCATCCCTACACACCTGCCCAAGTGCCTGGATACCCTGTCAGGTGATTAGTTCTCTATACAAATCAGTATGATATAACATACGGAAAGCCTATGACAACAACTCAAAAGTGAACTCAAATTAGAGAATGTGTGCACATCTCAAAATGCAGCTTTAGGAAGGATCATCTGAGGACTTGAGGCAACGTGGCAAACTAAAGAGAATGTGCTTGTACTGTGCTGTTTAAAAGAAAGGAAGAGATGAAGGAAAGAATACATTAAAGAAGGCAGCAACAAATGTAGGCGGGAAGAGGAGTACTTAAGTGTGGAAATAAATATGTAATGGATGAAAGAAGGAGGAATTAAGAAATGAATGTGAAAGGAAAAAATGAAGGGATAGCGGGAGAAAGGAAGTGAACGATGTGTGATGAAAAGAAGAAGAAAGGAAATGAGGAAGAAAAGCACAAGGAAAGGTTGAGGATAAGGAAGGAAGAAATTAAAGAAGGGGTGAAGGGAGGAGCAGAAAAAAGAAAGTAAGCAACAAATGGAGGTAGAAGGAAGAAATGCACCAAGGGAAGAAGGATGGGGAATGAATGAGGATGTAAGGAAGCAAGAATGGAAAGAAGAAATGAGGCATGGCTGGAGGAACTGAGGAATAGAAAAAGGAATGGAAAAAAGATGGGACGAAGGAAAGAAAGGAAGTCAGTGGAATGGATAAGAGTATGGAAGGTACTAGATCAAGGAGGAACTGATGGAATGACAACAGTGCAATATTGCAAAGAAATTGAAAACAAAAGATAAAAATAAATGTATGTGTCTTTAACACACCATTTCTGTTTGTGAAGGACATATTCACCTACGGGGACCTTGACAGCAAATTAAAAATGTTATCAAGCTCAGTGGTACTAATTTTAGCGACCTCTGAAAGATGAAAGACTGAGTGGCCACACCACGGTTTAAATTTATGACACTGAGATAAAACACAGATTACTCGAGTGGATCTAAAGATGTGTGCATAAAGAAAAACATTAAAGGGAGAGTGAGGAGGGAGGAAAGGTCTGAAGGCAAATATGGATAAAGTAGACAAGGAATGTGAAGAGAAGTGGGCAAAGCAGAGATTGGGAGTGCAAGATTGGAGTGGAACATGATAAGAATGAAAAGTGGAAAGAGGAGAAAGCAGGGAGCATGTGAAAGGAGAGTGAAAAGGAAAGATAGGAAGGTGAAAAATGAAAAACAATTAGGGGGGCAGAGATTAAGAGAAAATGCAGATATAGGGCAGAAAGAGAAGGGAGAATGGAGAGAAGGGAAGGAGAGGTGTGAAGTGGAGAAAGAAAAGCAGCTACTGAGGGAGAGCAAGAAAAGAGTACATCGCTGCTTTATCAATATACAGTCATTAATTATATAGAGTTGAGGTGTGACAGGGCTCTATCATTCTTGGGACTGTTTCATCAATGCATGGCTGTGCTGTTCAAGAGTCAATAGCTATTCTTTAACTGTGTTAAAGTTGTATGCCATCACACGATGTTTTGTGGCATCACAATAGATATTCCTAATAAAAGATAATTAATTAAGGGTCACTTATACCATTGGGATTAAGTGTTGATGGAAAATCTGGCTCTCATGCTTCAAACAAATAGTTCTATTATACAATCAGGCTATAAGACACAAAATCCCACTGTCACCTTTTTCAAAATGAAGTCAGACATTCAACACTATTCAGAAACGTTTCCACATGCACTTTTAAATTTAAAAAAAGCACCAAATTCAGCTGAGTCTGCCTCACTCTCGTTGAGATGTGAGCACATAACACCCTGCCCCCAAACTTCCACGCCAAAGGTTATTGCCACATTCGCTGCACTTGCTAGGGTTGCCACCTTCTGGGTTTTCTAATGGCACCAACGGTATTTTAATGTCCTGGCCAGTACAAACATCACACCGCTTCACTTTGTGCCACATTCTAAGCCCAGATTCTTTATTGGTATGGCAATTCAAATACTGTCAAGGTTCACGTATGGGGTGAACCAACGAGGTAAAATCACTGGCATAGGCAACATCTGGAAAGAGGGCAGATGAGACGAGATCGGGATAGATCTGTGTGTAGGGAAGCAGACTATAAAAGGCACATGTGAAATGCGTGCAAACAGAGAAGAAACAGGCGTGGACATAGAAGGCCTGGCCTTTGTAGCCCTGGGGCATGGTGATTTAGGGATTTAGACTGCTCTCTCCGGTGGCCTTCCGGTAATACCCTGCTCTGGTACTACACTTCAGAGGAACTTCGCTGCCAATCATGAAGGCACAAATAGCAGACAGAGCTGAAAGTGTACACTTTTTCTTTATGTTGGTTGCATATGCATAAATATCTGTAGATATTGGTCTGTCTGCTTGAACATGTGATTTCTGTTAATATGCACATCTATATTGTGCGTTTGTATGCATCTGTGGTTCCACTAATCAAAAGTCCAACCTATTGGTTTTGTCAGTGCTTATTCTGTTTTGCTTAATATAACAGAAACCTAATTTCCAAGAGCATTGAAACGCTGTCAAGAGAACACATATAGTAGTATTTGCTTGTCAAACATGAGGTGTAAATAGAAATGTGTGTGGAGCAATAGAACCTGTGGAAGATGAATTAGGCTGTAATCAGGGTAGTATCGCAATTGTGGAAAATAAAGTGATTTGCCTATAATTGCAAAATGTTTAGTGCACGAGACCGGATAATAACCAGAGCAGTAATGCTGCATGACAACAGAGGGTGAGAGGAAGATGGGAGGGGTTTAATGGGGTGCAAAATGATAATACCTGCGACAAGAAAAAAAAAAGATTTAAAGCAGTTTAATCTTGAATCATCGAAATCAAGAGGGAGGTTGTTGTCTTTAGGACTTTAATTGAGACAGCTCCATGCGCTCTGTGAAGAATGGTGGCCTGGGCCCAGCTTGCCCATGCCAAAAGCCGGCCCAGATCAGAACCCAGGTAAAGTCTCCATTCCAACCCTTCTCTCCTCTCAGGTGAGATGGAAGAAGACCAGTGAAGTTAGAGTTCACCAACATTATTTAATTACAGTAAAAGTGCTTAAGGTGGAAGTCATACAAAAGAAGATTAAAGAACTCATTCATTTATCACTTCAGAACTGCGCCTTATAGTTTAACACTTACTAGGTGTCTTTAAGCTGAAAATAACCCGGGCACATGGAGTAAGATCACACACAGAGGCCGAGGCCAGAAAAATGGCAGAAAATGAACACACACACACAAAGGAAGGATCTAGCAAGAATGGAGGTAGAACTGAAAATGAAAAGAGAAACACATTTTTGACTCATTGGCCACCTCGAGTCCGCGTGCCTGTGACAATTAGTTTGTGGTGCACACCCACACCTCTAGGACAGGTGGAAGAGGTTCCCCTGATTTCCATACAGCCTTGCAGATTTATAAGCTAATGCGAAACCGTGCATTTAACTTAATTGATTTTCCATGTCCCTCAATTTATATACACGTTTAAAATTATTCAAACTGCAACCCACCCATTTTCCTTAGTTTGTTACCTTGCTCGGAGCTGTGAGGACATTAAACTTCAAGGTATGCTCTGTAGCCATATTAAGTCTGTTAGGAGAAAATGGCACACCTCGTTGCTTGTAATAGTTCACTTCATTAACTATTGGCGCACTACATTTAAGCGTGGTATAACAAAAGACGTGGATCCCACCTTTGAAACAAGAACTCACAGTGCAAGGAGGTGTCAAAAATCAAACCCGCCTCAATCACTTTGTGCCTCATCCCCCTCTCCTACCATCCAAACATACCAATGAAACGGAACAAGGACTTCTTCTCTCCCTTTCTCCTAAGTGTGTCCAAATATGCACACGCTCAACTTCCGCTTTCTTTACGAGGCAGAGATAATATAGTGGGATGTAGAAATAGAAAACAGACCAAAATAAAAACTGCTTAACTACGCTGCCATCAAGCATTGGCAAACACAACCAGTGTCCTGGAGAAAAATTCAATAGACCCGGCCCCGAAAAATAAGTGCCGGTGCTAAGCACCGGAAAGCACCAGCACAAATTAAGCACTGCATAAAACATATGAATTATTGTGGCCGACCCCTCCCAATACCTCCGGTAGTTATCATCTATTCTCTGGCCCAGTCAAAATGCTTAGCATGGGTGAAAAACAAATTAAAAATAGTTTTATAAAGTTGTGCCTTCAGACTAGTCGATAAGAGTGTCTTCGCAGTTAGTGACAATGCCATATATATATCAGCATCCGGGTTCTTTAGCTTCCTAGCCCGGATGGTTTCAATTTTCTCTAGGTCATCTGGGACGCTATTGAGCGGTGTACTGTGGATGTTCTTTATCCTATTACTCCTCCGGACGAATATCTCTATGACTCGTATTTTCTCCAGAGATCTAGCTGGTCTGCGGGTAGCAAGGATTCTCTGATTTGCAAATATTTAAAATACTGCTTATTGGGAATTCCATAGACCTTGCTGCAATCCAGAAAAGGGGCATAGCTGATCTACCATATATAAGTCCCCTGAGGTGACTAGGTCTAACTGATCCCACTGTCTTCCCATAGTGTCGTAAAAGAGGAGCGGAAAGGGAGAGGATCAACAGAAGGGGGTATACCAGCAGATCTTTGGATTCACCATAGCTTTACGCACTTTGTTCCAGATTTCCCAGGTGCTATAGACCACCTTAAATCAGACCTTCTTATAGTAGCTCTGCTCTACCTGCCAGTACAGCAGCCCCACAGCATCCCTCCCTATGGCGAGCTCATATATCAATGGGAATCTGGCATATCTTTCCTCCTCTGTCTCTTTGTTAGTGTCCACACAGAATAAAATAGACATCTGGTGCAAAAGTGTCACCAAGTAATAGAGTGTAATGTTCAGGAGAGACAGCCTGCCCCGTCCTTGTGGAAAAGTCAGATATTTTAAGGATCGACTAACTTTCCCGTATTGCTAAACAAAGTTTGAGAATGTAGATCCGAGTGTTTTTAAAATTACTACATCTAATGCCACTGGAATAGATCGCAACAGGTAGGACATTTTTGGCAGCATTGTCGTTTTTAAAATATTCCCTTGCCCGATAATAGATAAGTGCAAGCCGTTTATCCGTTTGAGATCCGTAGAAATTGTCGTTATCAAGGGGTTAAAATTGATCTTGCCTATTGTATCTATTTTTGGGCTAATCGAGACTCCCAGGTATACTGCATTTTCTACACGCAAAGAGTCGTTAAAAGTTATATTATCTGTACAGATTACTAGCGTTTTTCCTTCATTCAGCGAGTATACTGATGCTCGCCCAAACTCTTCAGCAATAGCGACAGCTTCCCTGATTGCATCTGTTGGATTAGTGGTTAAAATAGCAATATTGCCAGCATATGCTAACACCTTAGTCTCAAACTCCTTGCAGAAAATGGTGTAATCTAATGGTTTCTTAAAAACGTCTCTATCAAAGGGTTTATATACAAGGCAAATAAAAATGGGGAGCAGGGCCATCCCTGTCTGGTTCCCCTTGAAATTAGTATTTTTCCCGATTCCTTTCCCATCAACTGCAGCCGGTCCCTAGGATTGGAGTACATTGCTCTAATGGCCCTGATGATTCATGGGCCAAAGCCTTTTAGCTCAAGTAGACCCCACAGAAACCTCCAGGCCACCCGATCAAAAGCCTTTCCAGCATCAAGGAGGATCATAGCCATCTGCCCCCCTGTCCGAGCCTGGATATTGAAGAGTGTTATAGCCCTCCTAATGTGGTCAGTTTCCCCTTTCCCGGGAATAAAACCATGCTGCCAGGGCAAAACCAGATGACCCTCACTAGCCGAGTAGCCAACAATTTAGAGTATAACTTAGTATCCGAGTTGATCAGAGATATCGGCGTACATGAATCTGGGTTATCCAGTGGTTTCTCTTTTTTAGGAAATACAATAATATCTGTCTCTTTCCAGGACTCTGGTGGAGAACCACTATGTTGCACTCCCATAAACAGATCCAATAATATAGGGGCTATCAATGTTTGTATAGCCTTATAGTTCTTGGTGAATCTAATCGGGGCCAGCTGCCTTTCCTGATGGTAATTCATGCAATTCCGTTAGAACCTCCTCAAGTGTAAATCCGCTTCTAACTCATTCTTAACTTGATCATAAAGGATGGCCCCAAGTTCCGCTTCTATTACTATTTGCGAGATTTCCTGTGCTATTCCTGCATCTTCCTTGTATAGGAGCTGATAGTAGTCCTGAAATACCCCTAGAATATCAGTGATCTCTGTATATGTTTGTCCATCCTTCTTAATTGAGGGTATTAAATTCTTAAAATCTTTGCAGAGTGCGTAATGCTAGCATCTTCCCCACTAGTTGTCCGTTCTCATATAAATCATTTTGCTGTGTCTGGTATTTTTCAGCCGATTTCTGGGTGAGCCAACTATTTATTTTGACTTTAAGAGAAATAATCCTGAGCTGAGCTTGTGCTACCTCCGGTCCCTGAGCTATCAGTGTCACATGCTCTGCTTCTGCATTGGCCAGCCTTAGGCCAGCCCTAAATGTATCCTAGGCTATGCCCCTACTGGTATTATATCTATTAATATCAAAAAATTCTTGGGCCCAGTTCTTGATATGTTCGATATAGGAACTATTTGCAATAAGTTTCCTATCAAAAATCCATTTATTGCAGGTTTTGCTGGCCATGAAAACCTTGATTCCCAAAATCAATGGATTGTGATCCAATATCACCTTTGGATGCTTTCTTATCCCAACTTTATTAACCAAATCCATTGAAGTTAAAAAATAGTCAAGTCTAACATGCTTTTTGTGAGGGCAGGAGCAGAACATATATCCCGGGTTGTTAGGACCTTTAATACTCCAAATATCGGCCAGGCCATTGCTACTCATGAGGGAAGTCAGTGCCCTATAAACTCTAGGCTTCCTCCCTTGATACCGCTGGCTACTGTGGGTCTCGGCTGATATATTAAAGTTGCCACAGATAACCAGTGGGCATGGCCAAGTTGCCAGCTCTACTTTGAGGTCCTCAAAAATCTTCGGGTCATCTTGTTTCGACCTGTATATTGCACAGATTTTGAGGCCTACCTCCAGCTCAACCAGTGCCCACTGCCCTAGCGTATCTGACAATTTGTGTTTGTCCGACCCCAAGGCAACCTTTGCAAGAACCGCAACACCCCGGGTATTGGAGCTCTGAGATGTACAGTCCAGCATGCTGTACCCACCTATGCTCATCAGGTTCCTTTTCACCAAGGAATATGCGTTTCTTGCAAACACATGACATCGAAAGCAGTCATCCTCACAAACTCAACCAGCCTTTGTCTCTTGCTTCTATTATTCAGCCCGCCCACATTTATTGAGCACATGTTTATCCTACCCATTTTAAGTCCAATTTTAACCAACCTAGTGTGCCTTCATATGCTTTGATCCCTACATAAAGTGGCAATTTTGCATTAGACTCAGTTTCATCTCTGGGTATATATTTGTTTACAATTTGCACCCCCACCACCACCCACCCCTGCCCATGCCCACCCTCTCAACCTACCCTCCTGGCCACCCCTTCTCAACACCCCTTAGAAGCACTCAGACTAAAGGTCTGTGTGCGATGGGTGCAACACACATGACCTGAGAGCTTTATAATAATACCACATTAGATATACTGCCCTTTGAAAGGATGCTATTAGTTCCTACTGATTTCCAATAGTTCCTATACATACTTTTTTTCCATAAGGATTTCATTCCAATCCTCCTATATTCCTAAATAATATTCCTTTAATCAACCCCCCCAAAGCAAATCTGAACATCCCTTATGGCTTTAAACCCTCCAGATACACTGAAAGGGCTTGATCAACACCCTTAACCGCCAGTGCCTCTCAACTGTAGTGTGGCAGAAATCCAGGCGTACAAAGAACGAGACTCCCCCGCTTGATCTCTTCGCTTTAGGTCTGGCTTTTTCAAAAATTGCTTGCCGCAGTAGAAAGTTCCCAAAATACACTAGGATGGCCCGAGGCTTAGAACCTTCTTTCAGACGATGCCTCAGCGTAAAAGAAGAGTGATGAGTCTGTTGCACCTCTTGTGACCAATTCCAGGCAGCCAGTTGTGGGAGGGCAGCCCTTAGTAACTACTCTACATAGGTTTGAATATCCGACCCCTGCACTCCTTCTGGGATCCCAAGCCTGCTCAGGTTGTTGAGTCTCTGACAGTTTTCTTGCTCCAGCAGCTTCCACTGTATATCTACTAGCTGGTTTTCATGAGCCTTGGTTAGTGCCTGTGTTACGAGATCGGTCTCTGTTAAAGTTATTCTTATCTTGGGGTCCATCATCCATTCCCTGATGGAGTTACATGTTTTGGTCAGCTTCCTAACCACCCCCTGAACTTTGCGAAGGGCAGCCTGAGCTTTAAGACTGTCTAGGCGTGTCTCATCTTGGTGCATTGGTATCGCCTGATAGATAGCCTCTATTGTAGGGGGATGTGAAGTGGCTGTATCTGCGTCTGACACCCCCCCTGGTGGGGTGCTGTTTAGTTGATTAGTAGGTGTATTGACCCAGGTGAGATCTTACATCCTGAGAGCTGTCACCAGCATCATCACTCTCTTCAGGGTTGCTGCCATTGTTATTAAACTCAGCGAAGGAAGATCCAAAACCATCCTCTGACCACTCAGCCCCATCTGACACTGAAAAAACCCAGTCACTAGGCTCTTTCTTGGGGTCAGTTTTATCTGTCCCTTCTCCCGCCTGATGATCATCTGGCAGCGCTAAGCCTAGGGGGTGAGCCATAGTCCCCTGTCTTATAGCCTCCAGTTTGATATAGACATTGGTTACTTGTAGGGGCTTAGTTATCGGTATTTATGGAGCAGCCAGTGTTGCTAAAATTATCACATGTCCACACTTGCCCATGGAGAGCTGGGTGTTCGCAGTCACAGAGGGCCCCCCGGCTCTTGCTCCTCCTTCCTTGCTTTCCCCTGATGAGCAGGGCATTGAACTGTCCAGGACTGCTGACTAGCTAATATTTTGTTCTGTACCCCCCTAAGAATTAGAGGGAGTGGGTTAAGTACTGCCGGCCTAGTATTGTTTGCAGAGAACTCACCAGCCTGCTTTGGACCCAGTGTCTCTATGGCACGTTCCAGCCCTGATGTCCCTCAAGTCACCTGCTTAATCCCGGCATCAGCTAGGTAAGCCCTCAGCTCTCTTCCGTGGCAGATACTGATCTTGTCTTGTGGCCGGCCCCCGAAGCAGATCAACCACTGTGGGGCTGGCCGGGCACAGCTTCCCGGTGGCCCCGCCCCTTCCTTTCTTCTCCGACGGCTGCTCGTTCTGTTGCGCCGATGTTCGGCGTCCGTACCGAGACGCTAGCTCCTCCACATGTTTGCCTCCATGTTCTTCCATCCCGGGTGCACTCTGCATCTGGGGACGAGCACCCTTAGCTTTGGTGCTCCTACCTGCATGTTTCGGGCCCATCCTGATAATCGCCAGTATCGGAGCTGTGTTTGCCCCACAGCAGACAGCACAGGGCGAATGCACCAGCACCGCCGCGGCAAGCTGTTTCAGCACAATCAGCCCCACAGCGATCCACAGCTTGAGCAGGGCCAGACTGGCCATAGCGGGCACCGGGCAATCCCCCGATGCACCGCATGGGTGGGGGCCGGTTTTGGGCCCCTGGGGCCGTTTTTGTTACAGTGCCATTTTTGCAGCATAGCTACAAAATCGGCTCTGTAACAAAATCGTCCGAAAACCAGCCCTGGCAGAGAGCTCGGCGGCACCCCAAGCCCCAGGGGGCCGTCCGAGCACTTTGCCAGGGCCGGTTTTGGTTCCCAGTCCGGCCCTGCCCATGAGCAGCAGCCTACAGCACCAGGGGACATCATCTTTAAATCGAGGGTCATTTGCACCACTGGTCATTATGATTTCATAACCTTTAGCTCTCCCGTGGTCAGTGTGCTGCAAATGGCCTCCTAAGCGGCCGTCATCTTGCTCCCCCACGATTAGCGTTTCAACTGATGAATCCAGTAAAGATATCGGGTGGTAGCATTTTGTGTCCCCCCATCCCATTTCTTAAAAATTTGTACAATTATGCTCTTGCTCCAAGTCGATGGGAATTATCCCTTTGCTGCTACATTAAAAACTTGGGTTAAAATAGGCACCCATAACGATATATGAGACTTAAAGGCGTCCACTGGGACCCCATCAGGGCCTGGCGCCTTCCCAATAGCTTTATCTTCTAAGGCTAAAATTCTAGGTTAATAATTTTGAGAGGTAAAAATGATGAAGGTAGCTGTGTGCCAACTAAGTATGCGCAAGCATCTATGTTATCTGGATTGAAACTCCCTCCAAAGTGTCTAATCCAGACTGCTGAAGCAACTGAGGCCTCTATACTTGGCTGGGCGTTATCTTTTAAACAGGGAGCATTTATAGTTTTCCACAAAATGATAGTCACCCGTTTCAGCTGCACATTCCAAATCTTCTCATGCCCGATCTTGTAGTTCTTTCTCCCTTACCATTAGAGCTATTTTATAAGCTCTTCTTAACTCCTTAATCTCTTCTTTATCCTTCAGGAATTTTTGTAAGGCTTCCTTAGGTTCAATTTTGCTCTATTACAATGTCTGTTGAACCACCCATGGACTTCACCAGTACAACAAGATTCCTTATAGGGTGCTCTCAAGTTAACTCCTATCGCAACAGTGATTTTTTGGAATGCTATTTACAGAGAATCATCATTTGCCTCCCAGTCGGTACAGATATGCTTCATGGTTTCCCCTGATTAAATTTTTTAGAAGCCTGACATCACTGATGCCTTAATACTTGCCTGCCCACTTCAAACTAACGCCATTTCTTCCCGCTGCCTCAACAGGTATTACTAATTTAAAACTCTTTGCCTGATCACCAATAATATTAAAAGTAAGGCTAAGCACTGAATGGTGTAATGGTCACTAAGGTAGATGATTCTATCTTAAGGGAGCTAAACCAATTTAAGACTTTTATGGAGACTCTAATATGGTCGATAATAGAAAAGTGGCCATTACCATGAAATGTTTGTAGTGGAGCACTGGATCCCTCCTGATCCTGTTCAATCAGCTCCAGGTTTAAATTATGCATGGCTTCTTTTAAAGATTCACTGTAGGGATTGTGTGGAAAGTGCAATAAATCTTTCCCAAAGCAATCCTGATAACAAATTTTACTATTTGAAAGTTTCCATGTACTTACATTAAAATCCCCAGCCCATAAATACTAATTGTCTGAACCAGTGTTTTTTCCAAACTGCTCCAGGTCCTTTCTTATCTCCAACACAATTGTACTTCATGTGTTATTAAAAACAATATTATAAAAAAAATAATCAAAATCACCTATTTATGACCGATACGTAGATGCGCCATTTGAGAATATGGAGAACTAGTGAAAGATTTCTAAACGCCAATAGGGGCACAGGTTGAAATTAACATCGCTAAGCCTCCTTTTGCTCTAACGGAGCCTGAAGGGATAGCAGGGGTAAGAATAGATGTAAACCCATCTACGTAAAAGCCTTCTGTGAGCCAGGTTTCCTTCAGACAGATTACGTCCATACAATTTAAAATTCTTAGCCAATTGTCATTCACCAATTTATCCCTTACTCCCGCAACATTGCATGATTTAAATACCAAAAAAGGGTGATTTGGTTTGGTGATCTTCCCCCAAATCCCTCCCTTCACTTTGTTGACTCTCTAATGTATCAGAGGCCTAGGGGCACAGACCTAGTTCTACATAATCCTCCTGTCAATCCTGTTCATTTAAACCAGACAAAGGGGCAAATCTATTTGCCATGGTAAGTTTTGGTGAATGGTGACCATCCTGAAATTGGGTCACTACTGGCTAATGCCCTAATGGCTGCCGAGCAGGCAGAGAACCCTACTCTTCAAGTGATCGAAACACAGGGCTAGTATAGGTATTTGGTCTATAAAAGTACCCCAGAAGGTGTGCCCTTATTTTGCCTGTAAAGGTTCATCTGTGCAAGTTGCTGCAGCGGATGGTCTACAATCATCCTAGGACCTCTGAAATTAATGAAAAACGCAATCCCCTGGAATCTCCTTCTGATTCTTGCCTTACCATCCCACCCTCCTCACATGTGTGACTTCCCAGGACAAGTCCCCCCTCCAACCGGTGTTAGCTTTCAGCCAGTAAATGGACTTGTTTATCAGGGCCGCAAAGTCTTCTCTGTGTTGTGAGGGTAGCACTGGACGTCTTTTAATATGATAGAATATGGAGCACATTCTGTTGGTAATTGCAGATAGCAAAAGCAGGGCTGCTCAGAAACAAAAGATGGTTGTCAATGTTATGGTCCCTCCCAGGTCCCTTTGTTCGAAACTCAATTTCCAATGCGGCTGCACCATTCAATTAGCCCTGTGGCAAACAGATAGCTTCAGATGCACTAGTTGTTTGTAGTTGGTTAGTTATGTCAACTCGAGGCTTAGTAACCTGTGTTTTCATGACCTCTTTTGCTGAACCCAAAACTTCCCATGTTTGATCCCTGTCCTTAGCTTTCTGTACCATTGCCTCCATGTTTTGTCCCAGTGAAATTCCTAGTGCCATGATCCGACCTTCCATGGCATCAAGGCGAGCAAGCGGGAGAGAAAGCCCCATCTTAAATTGATCAAAACATCTGACTACAAGAAGATTCATGGTATGCTAGTTGAGCGGAGGTGGTTCCACGCCTCCTAAATCAGGTAATGGCAAAGTGGAGATGTCAGATTGCAGCCCACCCCTTTTCAGGCCCTTTATCTTTGGTAGAACTTTAGAAAACCTTTGAGTGCTACCAGTAGTTTCATTCCACCTTAGTCCTTTTATTGACTTTTGGGCTGTGGTCAGTGCACAAATTGATGGATTTATCTCCCAATTGGATAGTGCCAGCAGGATGGGTTATTGCATTGCTGAAGCCAAGGACAGGTATGGGTCCACCTATACTAGGGGGTTGTATATTATCTGATTCCATTGCAGCATTGGGTATAATAGAGCCATTATTCAGAGATAATCTCCTTACTGACAGTTCGATTTCCCTATTAACTACCCCTATAGCTCTTTCCAACATATGGTCAATTGCTGTATACTTTATAGGGGAGGTGATTCTGGTGTAGTCCCTTGGCATTTCCCTTTGGACCCTAATGACGTGAATATAAAGCATCAAAGCAAGTTTTAAAAAAACCCATTCACTAGTATTTATATACCAATTCTATCTCAATCATAAAACAGTCCCTAAATCCATGGCCAACACATCCAAGTCAGTCACTTATCATAGAATAAGGGCCAAAATATGACAAAATTACTTTCTTACCCCTAGAAGGAGTCATTGTTAGCTGGGTGGACCAGCCCGGCCTCGGTCAGTCTTTGGTTGGCACACATAGGACTGCCCTTGGCCCGGGGTTGGCCTGCACGCATCCCACACAGAAGGCAACTGATGCGTTTATATAGCACTGGTGTAAAAAGTGTCAGCTGTTGGTCCGATATGGTGATGATCCTGCGGGGGATTGTGGAACTCATAGTCCCCAGTGGTCACGGTCTTGCGATGGCTCACCCCCAGGGTGTGAAAGATGGCCAGCAACCACAAAATCAGCTTCCCTTCAAGCCAGGTTCAAGGTGGCAGCAACACCTCAGCAACCGGTTTATAGATGCAGGTGAGAGCAGCGCGTTCCCCTTTTAATGAAAGCGAGGAAGTCAGTCAAGATGCAGAGAAAAAACAGGCACCCTTTAAGGATTAGGTTTGAGTGGTTGCTACCTGCTAGAGTGGCAGGGATTGTTTTCAATTAAAAATGTGGTTTACCATCATCAGGGCTAATCCCCGCTTCCTCTGAGACAATGGATCTTTGCTGTTGTTTTAGAGAAGATCAGTAATATACATCACATCAACTATAATCCCAATCACTAATTCATTTTCAGTCAATAATGTGAGTTTGGTAAGAGTTAAAGGGTTTTATTATTCAAATATTTAGTAAATAATCTCTGTTAAGGTCACAAGCAAATTTCATCAATCTTAATCATTAAAATCTCATTAGAAATCAATAATCAAAAAGTAAGCAATACATTACAATAAAAATCATTAAGGGTGTTCCTTAACCCCTTCAGCGCGGCGGGAATTCCCCCGCGGTGCTGAAGGGTTCGAGCGCGGGCGGGGCCATGACGGAACGGTTCCGTCATGAGCACAGCGCAACCGATGCTCATGACGGAACCGTTCCGTCATGGGCATGGAAGGGGTTAACGGCAAGAATATCCCTATTCTAGGAATGAGAAGAAAAGTTGTCAGTCAGAACCCATGGAGAGTTCCATTTCCAGAAAGTGAGAATATAAGCATAAATCTTTAGCATCAAATATCAGTTCAAGAAATCAACTCAGAGTCTCAAAGCAGCATGGAATGGGGGATAGATGTAGATGAATGGAATGAATAAATCTGGGTCTGCTGTAGGAACATGTACTATTATAGACAACATATTTTATCAATGTTGCAGTTTGTAGTCTGCTTTCTTCACCCAGCCGATCATCTTTCGGCAACCTCATGGAAACAGGATAACTCCTTGTCTTCTCACCAATAGTCCACAGACAGCAATGTTGAGTGAAACATTTCTTATCAAATACAATGTTAACTCTTAGATTTTCACACAATCCATTCCACTTAGAAATGCAACTTCATATGTGAACTTTTTCATTACCTCACTAAATGACAAATCTCTAACCCTTAGAAACATTCTGCAGAATTAGATGAAAACAATTATGCAACTATTATTCATTATGCAAAACATGTCCATGAAATGGTCAAGAAATAAACATTGTATACACATTACTCATTTCCTAGTCATGTCACCTTGTCAGGCAATGTTGCTTCAGCCATTTGAGGCCTAGTAAGTGTAAATATGGTTGCCTACTACCGTTTTTGCATTCGAAAAGGCAAATTTTAGTTTTTTATTGAAGCCTACACATTAAAAATACACAAAATAGTACCTGGTCTACACAAAGGACATATGTATGTGTATTAAATAATAGTTTGAGTAAGATAAAGTTCTGGGAAGAATGTAGGTAACCTCCCACCTTAGTGTTGGTGCTCAGTGCCTCTCTTAAAAAATGTACTATTGGCTTTACTGTTTGAAAAGAGAGAATGTTGAATTTAGGGTTTCAGGAGCTTCCAGTATTGAAGGAGAAAATGTTGCACATGATTAGGGGGGCAGTATTTTGATACTTGTGATGCACACTAGAATATGTAGTGGAATATTGTCTGAATCATTTGTAAACTCAGTTGTGCATTGTCCTATTGTATGTTGTTTTCAAAGAACCACTTTGATTTAAGATCCCCATAGTTCAGCAATCTGCTCGAAATGTATTGGGTCATAATTGCCATAAGATGATTAGATGTGTAAATAACATGTAAATGCAAATCTAAATTTTGGGCTACAATTATAAATTATGCTTGAAATAAAGCAGCATGGTATGTTGAGCACTGTATACGTTCACACATACATATCTGTTTAAGATTCCCATGCCTACATAGCAGTGTGGCAGCGCCCGGCCTCACAACACCTCAATGGTAGAGAGTGAAGCGTCTACAATAAAGTGTACATTTTTAAAAGTAACATGGTACAACTAATTAATATTAATATAATTCAGAGAAGCCATGGGAACTTTCGGGTATGCTTTATACAAGGAAAAGCGGCTCTTTGAACACTTACCTCAGTGTACACTATACCCATATTACCAAACATGAACCCAATTATCACTTTCCTGCTAGTGCATATATTCTACTGAAGGAAATGCATATTTAATGGACTAGTAATCACATATAAACTAGAACATACCTTGCACTTGTTCTAGCAGCTCAGATGTTACTGTATATTGGTTACATGTTATGCCCAATGAAATATTGAGTAGTACAGAGTCTGTCCACTTCTAAGCGTCATTTTCATTCCAATTTGATCTTCAGACTTCAGACCATGTAATCTATCTGGAAGTCATACTCAGGAATTTGCCTACTCTTCTCGTGGAAATATCCTCCACGGCAGATAGTTCAGATCACTCAGGAGCTGAAATAGGACAGCTCCCCTATTATATCCTTCCCTTTAAAAAATAAGGGAAAATCAATAGAACCGTGTGATGGTCATTCATAAGGACAATATTTTAGGACCTAGAAAATGCCCCAGTCAAAAGTCCAATATGGCAATTAACAGCGACAACTGCAATGAGATGTTTTGAGTGATAGGGCTGGGTGGTTTGTAAAGGCCACTTTTCTATCTGGCCTATCTTTAAATGTTTCAATGTCACTCCTACAGTTTTTCTGCCCTATCTACTTATGAGGCTGGGATTATGCATGATGAGGCTGACATTGGGCCTCGATGTACTCAACCTGTGCACCAGGAGGAGACACTTGTGCATTATAGTCTAAAAGAGCACCTCATTATATCTGAAGACATACTTTGAACAAGTGAGATCCTGTGATGTTTTCAAAGTTATTCTGCATTTTTACATGAATTCTGCAGTAATATTTTGCTACTCCCATTAAATGACTGATAGTAGTGGGTGGGATTTTCAACAGATCATTCTAAGCAGCACTCTCAAATACTGGGCCTAATTCCCAATGATTTTTCTCTAAGTCAGTGTGACTTGCGCTTGGCTCTCAGACTTCGGACTTTGTTGGAGGGAGTCATACCTACTTATGGAAAGAAAGGTGCGAATTCGGTTCAGTCCGTGACTTTCGCCCTTTAAAATGGCTCTCAACTTAGTGATGTTCCAATGCATACCATTGTCAAATTAATTTTAATAAAATTGCTTTCTTTTTTACATTAATCCAGGCAATCTACAAGATGGTATCTTCAGTGATGAAAATGCCAGAAGACGAATCAACACCGGAAAAAAGAACAGACAAGATTTTTAGACAAATGGACACGAATAACGATGGTATGAAAATTTAGATTGGGATAATCACTTTTAAAATGATAAAACAATGTATTAATATATTCAGAACTTATATTTTGCATTTTAGTCTACTATGTGTTTTTTGATAGAAGTGAAGTTTAAATGCGTTAAGTTGTTATAAATGACTTCAAATGTGGTTTACTTCCTATTGGAATTTGTGCTTGTTGAGGTTTGCTGTTTGCTGTATTTATCACCTTTGTGTGTATTTTCAACTTTTGTAAAGTACTACAATAGTTACCCAATTTCATGACCTTTCTGGTGACATCCAGAGAATACCTCTCCTTCGAAAGGCTGGTAAGATTTAGCCCGGCCTTGAGCGTGCCTCTACCCTTAACATACACTGGGCTGAATTTGTAAGCAGAGATTCTAATAGGTAGCCTTATCTAGGCAGTAGAAATCTGGGGAGGGTGTGCAGTGAATGATGATGGTGTAGGCGGTTCAAAGGTCGCTTCATAGCATCATTTCCGGTCATTGCAGACACAGCATTATTTTTCTAGCCATTCTTTAGCTTTTGTCCACTATTACTGCAGTCCAGTCTTGCAATCATGCTACATATGATACTGAAGGTCATTTGTCATTATATAATATGATGTGATATATAAAGATTATCAGGGTCTCTCTAAAAAGCTGAATGGCAATTATATTTCTTTTTATAAACTGAGCAATTCCTCAAATAGAACATATCTTCCAGATGATTTAACTTGGTGTTGTTTGAAATACTTCTGATAAAAACAATGGACAAAAATTTCTTGCATTCGCAAGACGCAGGATCATAGAACATGTAAGAAGATCAATGATACGCCCAGTGCTATTCACAAATTAATCTGCTATCGATGTAAACTCTTGAAATTGTTGTATGAAAAAGTTGTTAGGAACTTGTTCATGCCAGTATAAATTTGAAGAAATAAATCAATATTTGAAGTTAACTGATAAAAGTTGCCTGCACAATCAAGCCTGGATGAGGTATCACTGATTACACTACTTTGGTCTACCAAGAAAATGCCAGGAATTAATTCACCATGAACTGCACACCTGACGTCTCAACTACCCTCCCTGTTGGCCTCGGTGCAGACCCTGCTGGCCGCTCAGCGACTAGAGGGCAATGTTCAATATGCCCTTCAGCAAGCGCTTAGGACAGCAAACACTGTTCACTGACCCTTATCTAACTGCTCAGAAGTAGGTTTGACCAATGAGGTAGGTGGCAGTCAAGGCGAACTGAAGAACGCAAGCAGGTTGAACATGAGATTTAATGTGCGCCCATGTTTCTCTGCACGTGTTGATGTGCATTGGTTTGTCTTGGAACGTCTATATGCGTGTGTGCAAATGTATATTTGTGTGTGCATTAATTGGTCATTGGAAGATACCTGCCTACAGCACAGTCTTGAAAATGAATGGCATATGGATGATATCTGGGACGTAGCCTGACATTGACTGGTATGAGGGGGTACTCCAGTCTCATTATGATATCAACAGTCATATGAAGTGAGTACCTGGCAACATGGTGGTATTCAGGGGCTTCTGTAGGGCAGTGCAACCCACAGACCTGGAGGGGGTACACTGACCTCAAGGGGGCGCTATGTTTAGCAATAACTTACTGATTTAAAAGCACCTGCTGTAGAGTTCCTTGTGCGTCCATCTTTCAGGCAGCAATAAAATGTCAAGATAACTCTTGTGATTAATGGTCCTGCTAGACAAATATCGGAGTTTTGTCTAGTGGCAGTTTTGACTTGCCTTAGAGTAGTGCAGAGGGTTAAGGCACCTGTTGCAAATAATATATCTGTATTGTATGTGGATAGCTGAGTGGATTAGTAAAGCCAGCCTTTACCAGCCCTTTCAAACAAATGAAATTTGCTATGGAGAGATGTGGGGTACGTTTGCATTTGCAAGACTCAGGATGATAGAACATTTAAGAAGATCAATGAAGCACCCAGTGCTATTCACAAATTAAGCTACTGTTGATGGAGGGGGGACACTGACCTCAAGGGGGGTGCTGGGTGATAGAGATGAAATCTGAGGAAGAGATCATGGGGAGGAGGCCACCAAAAAAGATTGTTGCACCAGGTGCTACCCGTGCTCAGGCTCTAGTGGTATTGACTTGCAGGAGATCCCTGGCACATGGTAGTATTGACTTGGAATGCACGGAGGATTTACTGACACCTCAGGAACCCCTGGGCACATGATCTCATTACTATCATACAAAGAGGGGTACAGGAACATGATGGAATAGACTAGCAAGGGCAACCTTATAAATGCCAGCGTTGAAAATGAAGACAAAGACTGGCATATCAAGGAAATATCAGTCTAATCACATCACAGAGAAGTCTATGAATATGATGACAGGGCTTATCACAGGGTTGACCGCAAACTCTACAATGATGTTAGAATTGGCACCTTAACATAGTTCATAAAGCCACCTGCAGTGTTCTCCAAAGCTCCTTTCTACCACCAGCACAGGTTACTCCATATCACCGCCTGCAATTTTAATGTACGCAGCTGACAACCAGCATCACATGGTGCTGGGTGTCAGTGAAAAATGATGAGAAAAGATAATCAGTGCAATTCACCACCAGATGAAGGTGAGTAGCCTGCAGGAAAAAGCTGCTGTCCCTGTTTAATATAGAAAAACAATAACCTTTTGATCATGTTCAACAATGAGCTCTGTATCACTTATCTGATTACTGATGTCAGAAGAAATAATAATATTAAATTCATACTGAAAATTGCACACACGCTCACCCACACTAATCCGGATGAGACAAGGTGATTTACTTACAAAGGTGTCAGTCATGCCATTGCTTGATTGCTGCAACCCTAACTATGTAGGGGCATCAAAGAAAGAAACTCAGAAGCTATAAAGGTTACAGAATCTGGATACATTAAGAAAGGTATAGGAAACAAATATGGGTGAGGCATCCGAGTTGTTGACTGCCTCCACGACCTTCGTTTGTCAAAATTCAGGTGCATGTAAAGCTTACTCCAGACTTTTCCAACTAATTATTTTTATGTATTTTTTGTTACATTATAATAACAAAATAATAAAGTTTTGTTAATGGTTACCAATGTTCATGTGGAGCATCTACATATGCCTGAATGTGCAACTTGAGTTTACTCTTCAGAATAAATGACCGTTTGTGGGACGTAAGATCCTCAAACAGTAGGTACAACTAGAAGAGATAGCCACGTTCCTGGATGAAATTGTTCAAAAGCACACACATTTATTGCAAAATAGTTGGCAAATGTCCTTAAAGTTACGGCTAGTTTCGATGTATCTTCTGATGCTCTCTGAAATGTTATTTTCTGTATAAGGCCTTTATGGCATTGCACCAGAATTTTAATACCAGATACAGCTGCTGATAAAGAGGTATTCGCCAGGACTAGTTAAAAACCCTGACATTACCCAAGTTCTTTCCCATTCACGTCCTGTGGTCAAAGAAATACTGCCTCTTGAGACTATTCTTCCACCCATTCTGAGGATAAGTAATACATTTATGATGGAAGCAGTAAGTGCTTATTATTTGTTTATGCTAATGTGTTTTCCCTGAGGTATTGCAGAATATGCATCAAGCACTCCTATGTGTAGACATAATCACTGTGGCTAAGCTTATGGCTAAATTGCAACTATCTCAGGATACCTTAATTCTCCAATTAAACTATAATATGTTGTACCCTTTGCAGTTGAAAAACGGTCTCCTAGCCCAAGGCCTTGCTTTGGCAAGTGAGGATATGGGCAATTCAAGATTGCCGAGTGGAATATAGCAAGGATTAGCCCTAAACTAGGAGAAAATGACTGACAATGTTTTGTTTCTTTATAAATCTGCTGCTTGTGCAATCACACCAATACTGTTACAAGATTTTAAAACCTTTCTCCTTCCATCTGCAAAGCCGATCGTGGTTGCCCCATGGGAAGTATTGTAAAATAGGCAGTTATAGGTCTTAATGTTTAAATGACCACCTAACACCCACTATTAGAGTAACAACAACATGGAGATCTTTCTTCTTAATGTGTACAACACTGTAATCTTGACAAGTGTCTCTTTGCAAGTGTTGAAATCATTGAATTCCACTTTTGTGTTCGGGCTTGGAGATGTCTTTATCTACATTATTGATAGCAATTATAGCAGGACATCTTAATGCAGTCATCATATGGTTGGGTAGCAATGCCGCCAATTCTGATTTATTGAGGAAGTCTCATTTAATATCTAATTCTGATAGAGACTTCTAATTGCTGATTGCTAACCTTAGAATATTCCCCAGGTATCTGACAGGATGCGTAAAATCTTAAGCCATTTCTATGTATGCCAGTAGGTGTCCCAGACCAAAGATTTGCTGTGGTGTTGCTGGTGCATCCCAGTAGATTGAGTCCTGACCCTCCATTAGGTGCCCACCAAGTCATTGACCTGTCGCTTGTGAAAGAGTGTACTCTTTCCCTAGGCGAGCTGAGGAAAAGCAGAAATAATCACAAGCAAACTGAAACTGGGCTCACCTGGGACTCCCCTTGTGCAGTCTGGAAGATTTTGTTTCAGACCCAAGCCGAGTCCCCAAAGTTGTGGAGACGGTGTTGGTGCCATGGAGGACTGTGCCCAAGGAACCTGTAACTAGACAGACCAGAAGAACCAGAGGTTACCACCGAGAATTTCCTTAGGAGCCAGCCGATGCCAGTGAAGCCTTCTGTGGAAGAGGTGCAACTGTTACCCTCGGTGAGGAAAGTTGCCAGTTTGTAGGTAGCCTTGAGCATCACCCATAGAGAGACTATTGTTCGAAGCTCATTGTCGACCGCATAAACTGCTGTGATTTATTACCTATTTTTTAAATCTTCTAAAATTCATATCTTCAGTTTCATATTCTAGATTTTTGGCATTTGATGTCTATTTAAAGATTCAACTATAATTGATTTGTAAAAATTGGACTGGGATTTTTATTGTCTAAAGTTTTTTACTTATTGACTGTTTTGTTATTTGGAAAATTATTTACGCAATTGTTTCCCCTAAATTAAGCCTGACTGCTCTGTGCCAAGCTACCAAGGGTTGAGCTAAGGTTTAATTTATTGAGGACAAACTGGACCTTAAAGTAAATTGTGGCATTGTTACTTGATGAGGTCTCACAACTAATAGCACCATGTTCTTCTTTTCCTTTAAACCACCAGGGGCGTAACACAGGTCCCCGCATCCCCGGCGGTGCGGGGGGGCCCCCAGCTGCAGGGGGCCCCCTCGGAACTACAGTTTGAGGCCTCCAGATAAAATGCGGAGTGGGGGCCCCTCTGTGTACATTGCAGGGGGGCCCCTTAAACGTTCGTTACGCCACTGTAAACCACGTTCCTTCCTAGCCACTAAATATTGCATCCTTTTTCTTACAATTGAATACAAAATCTTATGTACCTCATATTCATTTTCTGAATCAACAGGATTTGCATAGGATGCAAAAAAAGCTTGTTTTTGCTGAACAAGATGTTACAGATAAATTAAATATCACTGTAGCTGAATTCTGCAATCTGTTGAATCACAAATTAACTGAAAACGTAGGTTGCAATTTAGTAGAATTATTCACCTATAACATACTGAGTTCCTCGATTTTCTTGTGCTATCAGCAAAAAGTATGTAGGCATCTTTAACTCTTTCCAAAACTGTTTGTGCAGATTTCTGAATATCAATTAACTCCTATAAGTGTTCTTGCACAAAAGGAACTGATATAGTCAAGAACTGAGCCAAAGGAAATGTACAGGTATGATGGCTATCATACAAAAGCAGGGGGCATTTTAACTGATTTTCATTTTTTTATTGTATGTTAACCTTGCCAAATACATTGTGTTGCTCCAATCCTCCTCTTGTGTAAAGACTTGATATGTCGAATGCAGTTAAACAAATTGATTTAATCTCCCAGTCTGTCCATCCATCATAGGATGGCAACTAGTAGACATTCAGACCACATCTAGTTATTTCCATTGAAAAAGCCAGAATGTTGAAATAAATTGAGATCTTCTATCAGTAATCAGAACCTGTGGTATGCAACTGAATAACATGTTGTGAAAGAAAATCAGTGCTGACTCTTTAAATGTGGGTAAACCAGCAAAAAGTGAAATGTGTGCCCCCAACAACCCAAGGATTATTATGTAAGGCCAACCAGGGCATTCTCCAAATTTCCTCAAACTGGTGAGCATCTTTCTAGTGAAAATTAATTTTCTCATAATGATTTCCAAAGAAAAAAAAAGCAAATCATATGCATATTAAATGTTACTAATCCTCTGCCTATATAGAACCACCATGTACATAAACATCCTCTGGACTTTTTTTCTAGATGACTGAGATTTTTAAAGATTGGGCAAACTTAGCAAACATTTAATTCCCAGAAACTCCACATTCCAAAACTCTTGAGATCACCTTTTCCCGACTCTCTAAAAAAATCATTCTTGTGTGGAATTATCATATGCAACAAAGCTGACTGCATAGTATTCACAACCTATCTGGGTAACTGACTAAATGCATTTACTGGACAAAGCAGCTCCTTTTATTGTTGGGAATGCTAGTTTTTTGCTATCTGTGCCTTATCAATACATTGTATTACTGACTGTGTCCTTTGAAAGTATTTGCTTTACTTCTATAAATCTTCTTTCTCACTCTTCTATAGGTAGGTGCCCTTTTATTCTGCCTAATTGCATTGGCTCATGAGCCTCAATAATTCTGTTTTCGTCTACCTTAAGCCGAAATACTAAGGCTTTAAACCTTTTCTGACTGATCTTCAGATAAGTGATGATTCAACTGTACCACTAACTCTATGAACTTATCACACCTATCAGGACTATTAAGAACATGTGGCAATACATCTTTCAACTCACTTTGGAGGCCTTGATTTAAAAAAATGATGCCCTTTTTGTTTCCGGCAAATTAGGCTCAACCACATAGAAATTAAATATGGCAATAAAACCCAGCAGATCATGATGACCTTGATTTAACAACTCATTATCTAAAGAAACAGTGTTTGACTTTCAAATCCGGTCACAAAAAGCAGTACATTAAATCAAAGGATCATTTCTTTTTACCAACAGAAAAGTCCAAGTGGCAGCATTCTCTGTCATCTAGTTATGACTTCCGAGATCTGACAAACAGTGGTGTCCAAATCCATCACTCAGACAGGAGAGGCTAAGCAATCTGTCAGGATTCAGTAACCTTTGTGCTCAGAATCCTACAGGAGTGATGCCTCTTTTCTGTCACTCGTCACTCCAGCTAGTGACCACATACACAGGAAAGTGACGGACAGTGTCGGAAGTGGGGAAACGGGAATGGGAGAAGTGAAAAAACAGAGATAAAGAACTCCACCTCTCTGACCTGTCACTTCTCTTGATCACAGATGTATGTAGAGCATAGTGGATATCTACAAAACAAATGTATTTAAAGTAACATGGCATTAACGTTTCTATGCTTAACTATATTAGTGAATTGATATACCACAGCAATATCTCTCTGTAAATAATTGTGTGTACTTTGATGTGAAACTAGTACATCCTGAAGGCTAAACACCCAAAGAAGGAGTACCTCAAATATCTAAACTGTAACACTGTTTTTTATGGTTTGAATAACCATATCAACACCAAACAATAAGAGTGAGTACCCTGTTTACCTAACAAGAGTTCCTATAGAGTATGACGATACAGAGCTCATGAGGAGAAACAGTAGGTGTATTGGAAGGTGTGACACCTTGATGCAAGTGTGACTACACGGTCCACCCTCTCGTAGCGACCATGTTGTAAAGGAATGCTTCAAAGCAAAAGCGATCGAAAAAGGTGATTCAAAAACAGTGAGTTTGAATACAAGCTGTTTTGCTGTAAGGAACATTCTAATTTGAAGTAGGTTTGGCGTTCACACTGCCTTACATGACCGTGTTTCATGCGCTGTAAAATGCAATGCATTCAATGGTATTACCTCTCATTTTTTTTCTTTTCTGAATTAGTATTTTTCACTCCCCACTATTGTTTCTCAAAACATTTATTTATACATGTATTTATATATTTTGTACAGTGCTCTTCTAATCCCTGAGTTTCAGTACGCTGAACAGTTACACTAATTAGAATTAACTTTTTGAAAAGATGCAAATAACGCTGAATGATATAAGTAACAAGAGGAAACATTAGGGACATGCTGCATGATAAAAAGATACTGGAGGTTCGGGCGGGGGACAAAAAGAGTAATGAAAACAGCTCAACTGATACAGGAGATGTGGCACTCTCCAGGTGCTGGGGGAAGAAAAGGTTATAAATATGTGCATTAACCCAACCTTAAAAGGTCTGCTTGCATCTCCAAAGGTATACCATCTGCAATATTTTGCAAAATTGCCCCTTCATCAGGTGAGAACGTTAGACAATTACAATCACTAATAAGCTGCAGTTTTTACACATCCGCCCCATTGCCTTGTGTAGCACAATGCTGTTTTCCCAAGGCCATTGTGCTACTTGCGCGTAGCAGCCTACAGCCTTCCTTGCTGGCATGATTGCCCCTAAACTGTTGTTGAGCATGCTGTGGTAAGAGAAACAAAATACTTGCAAGTTCAAACCAGTCATCAAACTGCCAGAACAAAATATGGCAAAAACGTATCTTAGAAAACGAAAATGGTTATGATTGATCTGCTTATGTGCATTAATGATTAATGAACTGACTAGAACAAACAATTATGAATTGCACTTCTGAGACTGATACACTACCTTGTTGATGTTGCTAAATTAGATCCCACTTCTATTCATGAAATGTCACCATTAGGCTACCTCCTGCCTACATTACCAAGCATAGTTGATATTTTTTGTGGTAGCCATGTCGTAGTTCAACCTCCTTAATTCAATATGCTTTTAGTGTAGAGCCTTTTGACCGTTGCCACTGTTCAGATGACCCTTCATCACCCACAAATTGTTAGAACAATTGTCTGATTTTACTCTTGATCCTCAAAATGTCTTGCTTTGATTTGTGCTTGAATCTTTTTCGTTGTGTCCATAAATCTGCAGTTCCACATGAACTTGTAATAAGAATTGCTTGACACATACAGAGCTATTCACAAAAGTAAGTTACACTTGTGATTAATTTACATGTGTAACTTGACTCTTGCTTTTTGAGTAAATCTTTGCTAATTTTTGCTACTCATAAAAGTGTGAAGTTACTCAAAAGGAGATCTCCTTATGGTAAAGTTTAGAGACTTTTCCCTATGCCATACCATACGGAGATCTCCACCCTGACTGCATAGGTGAAGTATAGGGAAAATGTAAAACATTTATTAAACTTGGCAAAAGTTTGTAAAAATGATTTTATGTTAACTATTAGTGTGAATTAATTAAATATATTTATTTTAAATGTAAAACACAAAAGGTACAAAACCATTAACTGACTGTTTTTAAAAAGTGTCATTATTGTAAATATATTACTTTTGATTATAATTTTATTTCTCAAATTGAAATAAAAAATAAATTCCCAAATAAAGTAAAACATTTTTTTATTATTTATTAAAAATTATTAAAAGTGAGTTATAAAATTAATTAAAAGTAATTTAGTTACATTTAATAAAATGTATTCTGTTCATTTTAAAATGCAAAAAAGTCTAACACTATTTTATAATTAAATTAAATGCAACATTTCCTATGGGGTTTATTTTAAGCCACTAATTCCATTATTTTCTATGGAAAGGTGTTGCAGTACCAATGGTTGGGCATGTGTGGTGCTGAATGTACTTCCGGTCTGGGCTGGAGCAATTCACCACCATTGTAGGTCCCTTTTTGGCTATGTTAACTTTAGAAGTTCAGTACGTTAATGGCATCCCTCTTGAAACCCCTCCCTAACCTTCCCTTAACCGCTCCTTACCCCTCCCAATTCCCCTCCCCATTATTAGTTTGTATTCTCCATTTTCCAGCCTCTCTCCCAGTCCTTCCCATATTTGTTAGTAAAACGTACACTTGCATGTGCGCAGATATACAGAAAAATATAGGAGAAGGAATAAAGTCCATTTTTTTTGTAGTTTGAAATGTACATCAAAATGCAATTTGTGAATAAACCCATAGTCTTTAAGCTGCACCTGAATCACACTTTGAGAATAGGAAACTTTGTTACTACCCAAATTATTTTCTATTATTTAAGATGTTGTCAACAAAATGTTTTCTGTGCTAAGATCACTCTCTTCTCGGTTTCAGGAACACTCAGAGTTGCAAAAATACGTTGAGATGGGAGCTTTTTCATCTGATCAATTCATACTTCTGTGTGGGGTACCACAGGGCTCATCTTTAAGCCCTACACTTTTTAATCTTTACGTTTCCCCTCTGATTAAAATAATCAGCGATTCCGGCTTCTCAGTCGTCTCTTAACGCTGATGATATTCAGCTACTTGTCTCAATCTCTAGTGATACAGAAAGGACTGCAGACCAATTTAACAGCTGCATGAGCCAGGTAAATCAGTGGATGAGTTTTAACTGCTTAAAACTCAACGGCGGAAAACCCAAAACTGAAGTTCTCCTGTTGGGTACAGATACCTCCTTCTGGTCATCTAGATGGTGGCCATCTATTCAGGGCGATCTTCTAGCCCCAATGAAGAAGGTGAAAAACTTAAGTTTATCCTTGATGATAAACTGACTTTAAAAAATCAGATCAGTTCTCTCACCTCGACAATCTTTTTCATTTAAAGATAATCAGGAAAATTTGCTCTTTTATACCTCTAGACATCCTAAAAACTATTGTGACAGCATTAGCCCTGTCCAGACTGGATTATGGAAATGCTCTTTAAATGAATATCCAAACACAGTACCTGCAAAAGTTACAGTGGCTCCAAAATGCAGCAGCCCGATTGTTGCTGGATATCCCAAAATCTCAGGCAGTCTCCCACGGCCTAAGAACACTGCACTGGCTACCAGTCGGAAAAAGGATTACATTTAAATACCAATGCTTAGCATATAAGGCTCTGCACTGTACTGGTCCACAACACTTGAAGAATCGTGTGATTTGGTACATGCTTTCTAGAAACTTAAGGTCTTTTCTTATTAAACTTCTACAGGTCCGCCAGATTTAAAAAAGCTCACTGGGGTGGAAGACGTTTCATCCTGGGAACAGCTAAAACATGGAACTCGCTCCCAGCAGACATAAAAAACAGTCCAACTTTATTATCTTTCAGAAAATCGCTTAAAACTTGGGTCTTTGCCAACCAAAGTTCTCATTGTAGTGTTCATCAGCAGCCTTTTGTTCTCTTTGGCATCGGCGCCTAGACACCCTCGGGCATTCCAACGCTATACAAATTTCCAAATCAGATCACAAGGAACTAATTGTGAAATCAAAAAATTATGAACATGAATGGGGAAAAAATAGAAATGAATGACAATGTTCTTATCTGTAATTTTTTGCCCGGATTTCTGATTTACAAAAGTAAATATACCATAACTTCTGCCAGATTCTTCTGTTCGCACATCTAGATAGTTTTTTTTGGTTGTACATAAACACGCAATACCCAGAGCCAACAACTGAGCTGCGGCTTCTAATGATTTCTCAAGGTGTATCAGCTATGCATTGATTCATAGGATAAAATCTATTGAGTGAAAAATGAGTATCAAGGGAATGTATTCATTATTTAGATGTGCCCAAGATAATGAATTTAGGAAGAGTGGTTACTTGTCCAACTCTGAACATGTCCTGTTCTTTGCACTCTGACTTTCATTTGCAAGCCAAAAATGAAAATTAATTGAATTGATAATAATAAATGTTCTACACTTCTGTGTTCTCACACTTCTCCTGATAAAAAATGGTCCCACACTTGTGTGGATGGTCCTATTTCCACAATTGGAAAGACCCCATAACGCAACATCAAGATTTTTCTTTTTATATTAACTCACTTTTGCAAACTGGGTAGCGGTAATATTTGGGACAGGGCTCAACCTGCACCCAGGGAAGACTACCAAACTGAGAAATTTTTTTAAAAACTGGATACCCAGAGGAGTCCAGTATGGTGTCACTTGCACAAAAGGTGACACATACCTATAACCAGCCAGGGATTTTGGCTTTGTTAATAGTTGTTAACTGCTTAAGATAATTAAGTAACAACAATGATTTTGTGGTAACCAATACTAAAAATGTTTCAATTCTGAAATTATGAGCCTGTGACTTAAACATTACTGAGGCCTGTTGAAGGGTAGTGGTCTTCAGAATGCCTTAATCAGTCCTGTAATACTCACTCTGTTGGACATGTACACCCTTCTTTACTGCACATCTCGTCTATCTCCATATCATCTCATCTCTGTCCTCTTCAGCACCCTCGCTTCACTCATTCTGGAATGAACTTCTTTGCATCTCCAACACTTCACCACCCCCCCAATTACACAACGCACCCACTCACCCGTAAGCTCTGCATTTTCTTTTACTTTCACCTTGTTATATATTTTTACAGTACGACTGTTCCACACACATAGAATCGCAATTGCATCTGGAAAACGTGACCAATGCTATTTACACTCTGTAGCGAGGCCAAGGATTTGATGACCATGTATTCTGAAAACTTTTTTGACCCACTGACAAGCACTGTGGGAAACTTGCACTGCCTTTAGTCTCAACTCCAAAGCTCTTAATTGTGGCCTGCATGTGACTCAGGAAAAGTATGCATTATACAAGAGTAATATGCTACACGAAAAGGCATACAGAAACACAAAACCCAGGAAATAGCTCTTAGGAAATGCAAGATTGAGTGCAGCATGAGAAATATGAAAAGGAACTAAACCACTAACATGGATTACCTTGTAGTTTTTGCATTCTTTCTTCAGAATGCGATCAGTTGCTTTGCCGGTAAAGTTAAGGATATGGATGTAGGGCCTAATAAGGACCTGTTTCATAGCCTATTTTCAATTACAACCGAGTCTAAAACTCGGAGGGATCTGAACCACTTCATGCTCTGGAAACACAGCAAACATTGTCGAACCCAACAGGTCTGGCTTAAAACTGAAAGAATCTTTTCACTGATTGGCAAGCTTGTGGGTGTGTGGTACTGTGTATGGGAATGTGGTTGATTGAATGAGTGAATTCAAGGATGAATGAGTGAAAGAATGCATATATGATGAGTTATGGCGTCTAAACTCACCATTCAATGACAAGACACTTTTTAAGGCAACTTCTGGCTTTGATGATACTTCTTTGTTCATTGATTTTTTTTTTTTAAACACTGACCTAGAACCCTGTTTTCTTCTTGTACAAATTCTACCTAACCCTTTTGTAACTAAAGAACTTGTGAGATGGAATTGCACGGAATTATTTACTGAATAGCGGAGGGCAGAGCATCCGGCTGGCAGTCAGAGCGGAGTTCATTGAGAGTTCTACAGTGCCACCCCTGCACACAGTTCAGCTTAATGTCAGACACAAGAACGTCCCACCAAAGAATATTGAGATAACATACCATCTACAACAAACATACGACTTTAAACAAAATATCCATGTTTTCAAAGCAATATACATTTTAATGACCAAATAATATTATTAGAAATTACCATTACTATCCACCGAAAATCATTTTACTCCTCATTTCTGAAAGTAAGGAGTAAATTATTGCACGTTAAAGGTTATCAACATCTCTGGTTTTAACCACAACTTGATTGCAATTCTTAACATGAAATGGTAAAAATTGTTAAATACAAACTTAGAGGGAGACAAATATGTGTGCCATGTTCACATACATATTAACGGATAGTAAAGTGAATAAAAGACTATTGTCCTGAACACTTGAAGCTATTAATGTGTCTACAGCAATGTTCACCCATTCTAGGGACTCTCATAAGAAGACTTTGAAAAGTCACCCAAAGCAGATAACCGGATATTGTTTGGTGTGCAAGCCTATCCTTCCTCATCACGCACCCAGAAATATTACAGTAATTCAGCTCTGAAACCATAGCTTCATTTGAGCTGGTGGTTTCCGGTGCTCAGCACTGGCACTTAATTCTCAATGTTGATACTAAAGGAAGTCTACCACATGGTGGTGCTGTCTGTCCAATATTAAGATGAGCACAATAGTGTTTAATAAATCAATATACATTAAAAATGTCTATTCAGACAATTCCACGTCATTCTTGTATTTCGGGTGGTCTGGAATAGTCTGAATTGTCACACTTGTGGGAATTCAATGGTAAATAGTTGTGTTTGGTACTGTAATTTGCAGCACTAGCACGGCTAATGGGTGTTGCAGGCTGCAGTGACCTCCTAAGGAGGGTCAAGGCACGGTCTGAAACACACCAAACTCTGTGCTAAGAGTTGAGGGGCTGGAATTGAGGTTAAAGGCCATTCGCATTAGTGTAAAAGAGATAAGGCAACGGTGCTAAGGTAGGAGCATGGAAGAGATAATCTGAAGAAGTGGAGAAAACAGAGGGGACAAGAGAGAGCATAAGAGATGGCTATAGAGTAAGGCTGGCAGTCTGAGGGACTGGGACTGAAGTGTGCCAAGGTGGGAGAGAGACAAAGAGGCATAAAGCAGTTAAAGAGGGCTAAGTGTGTGACAGATCGAACGGAGAGGGCAGGTGGGGGTGAGAGAAGGGAGATGTTTGCAGCTGGGGGAGAGTTTACTGGCTGAAGGAGGAAGGATGTTACAGGCTAAGGTAAAGCAAGAGAGGATATTTGTCTAAAATGTAGGGTGACGTGCTGCTGATTTGACACTGGGGAACAGAGGATGACAGGCTGAGAGCGGGAGAAAGAAGGTGACCCGCAGAGAGTGGGAGAGCTCGGATGTTGCCCAAATGAGCTTCACGGTTAGGTCCCAGGGAGGGTGGCGAGGTTAATAGCAGGTCATGGAAGGGGGAGGGGGGCAGTAACCAGAGTCATCCGACTCTGGTCTGTAACTGAAATGTTGGAACTATGATGAAAGACATCCAGACTTCCAGTAACCCTGCAATAAAAGTGTCTCTACCATAACATAGCTTGCTTCGGATCAAGAGGATGGCTCAAGCCAGTCCTGTTTATTGGCCTCTAAAACTAAGCAAGCTGGGTCTTGAAGCGCCATACTTCTGAGAAAAGTGAAAGTACAAGACGTCGCTGCAAACGTAATGCAATTTGTTGGGAAAAGCAACGCTGGTGAAAGTTACTCGTATAAAATAATGGAATTGGGAAATAATCCATGTATGGCTTTGCATAGGTGTATAGAGCTATGCATGGTGCGTGGGTTCGCAACAGGGTGGGAGAAGGTGGTTATAGGCAACAATTAAAAGTGAGGGATTTAGGTAGTAGCAAAGTAAATCAAGATGGGGAATCGCAGTGACAGATCCGAGGTGTAAAAGTAAAACAGAAATATTTTTGGGTAGAAATCAGTGGAATTCTGTTGGGTGGAGCAGGTCGCTCCGGGATGGGCATGGAGATGTTGTGCCGATGATAGGACAAAGGAGTAGTGTACCAGACAGTGTCACTTGTCTTTCTTCTCAAATCCCGATCAGCTGGATATCATACATGGCAACATTTGGAAAGAAGAAAAAGAGATAAATACCAAAAATAATCAGGTTTAGTTTTTCCCAATGCTTTTAATTAAAGTAGGGACAATTTTAGGCAGGAGAAAGCTAAATTAAAGACATTGTTTTGTTTTTGGGAGATTGGAAGTCTCCCTCCTGAACTGAGTATGTTAGATTGTTATGGGATATCTACGCCTCAAATTCTGACCCCACAAGAAAGCCTCCAAAATCCTCAACATCCAGATGCTAGAAACAGAAAATTGATTCCAACTCTTGTGATAAACCAAATGGCAATTTTAGGATGGAGCAGATGTTTAGCATTTTAAAAATAAACGCCAGTATGCTGAAAGACAAAATTCAAGGATAATTCCTAACCCAGGTGGGTTTTACAAATAAGGTATATTATGCACATTGTGTTAAACTCTAAACTTTTTATTAATGAAACATATCCATTAAAATATGTTAATGAACTCACTAGAAGTTTATTTGTGTGTGTCCTATAATAGTTATCATAATTTTGGGGTATAAATGACCCCCAAGCATACAGGAAACTGATGGGGAAAATGGAGCTTCTATGAAAGAACTACAGTTCAAAGTAATCTTTTAGAATGTTTCGGCACTGGACAGAAAGTGTTATTTCACTTGTCTTTAGTTCATTAGTTCATTAGCGAGCACTTTGTTTCATCTGGATTGCCTCTTGGCAGCTGTGCAACAGCATTAGAAGTGATGTCAGATTAGGTTACTTTTTATACCACTCGCCAAATTGTAATGGCTGAAATGGCTAAAAACTTAAACATCCTTAAAATACCCTTGGCTAATTCAAAATGTGATGGACAACCCTTTGTACTAATGTCAGAAGGGGACATGTACAAACAAACCAATGGGTGAAGAGTGCTGACCAAGTGCCCCTTTACATATGTGCATGTTGTATGTGTGTGTTATGTTTTTTAGGATGTGTAGCGGTGATAATTGGGGCTTGTTAGGCAGACAAAGCAGCCTGTAACAGGTCCTAAATATTCCTTCAAATGTTGCTTATATTGCTGAATTGACCCCTCGATCGTCCCAATAAATATATGTAAAACTGGAAATTATAATTTCTCTCTGGCTCCTATTCATTACTGTTAGAAATGGGATTTCTGGTTGGATAAGGCTTGTGCCAAAGTCAGGCAGAAACCACCACTCTAGTCAGGGCGAGGGAATTACACGCCAAAGATAACCCCTGCTCACCCCCTTGGTAGCTTGGCACGAGCAGTTAGGCTTATCCCGGAGGCAATGTTTAAAGCGTTTGCGCACGCACCCAGCAACAACACCCTAGGCACACCACAAAAGAAACTCCACACAAGGTTATATATAAAAATAGCCTTTGTATTATAATAAACATATTAGATAATAAACACACAATTTACACTGTGCCAACTGGCACTGGGCAGTATCTACAGGGGACTATTTACACACGACAGGGCCAATGGGGCCACTGTCACAACCATCACAAATCACCAATTGTAGATGTAGAACAAATAGTAAATGTAGTGCACAACCAGTAAATACTGGTAAAAGTTAGGAGCACACTATGCAATCATAATCACATTAGGCAATCAGCATTACCTCAGGTGCAAACACATTATGCTCCAACCTCATAAGCCAAAACATGATAGACAATAATCTCACAATCATGAATCCCGCTAGGGGCAGAAGTCACAGTAAAAAAGTAACCTCATCACATAACCTATAGTAGAGGTATAAATCAGGGTGCATCGATCACATTATACATGAACCATAAGCATGAGGCCAGGGTCCAGAATGTCAGGGCTGGCTGCAAAAAGCAGCAAAGCAAAGGTGCGCAGTCACTCTCCAGCCTAAACGTAGCAGCTGCCCACTAATTGCTGGACAGCTGTGTAATCACCAGGATGGGCACGGGCACCCTCTGTCCCCCACTGGGACTCTAACAAAATCAAGGTGCCCCAAACGTTGCAGCTGCCTGTGTTCTCGCAGAACAGCTGGGGAAGATGCACAAATGCAGCCTGGCACTCCTGGTGCCTCTTGGGCCCCTACTGGGGCTTCTCACCACAATCTGCCCCCCAAGTTGCAGTGGCCCGCTACGGCGGCACCACTGAGGGGGAACTTGGCCCCAGCACTGGGGTGAACTATTCCTCCACGTTGGAGTCCCTTTCGGGGACTCGGAAAATAAATGCCTCAGACGTTGCAGCGGCCCGCAACTGCGGCACCGCTGTGACAATTAGCACCCCCTAGGAGAGTCCCAGGCCCCACGGAGAACTAAAATATTGGTCAGACTCAGCCCCCACTGGAGGAAAGAATATACGGCCCCCTCTGACTCACCAGGGGCGCACTGGCAGGTTCCCCTCTCAGCATGCGGCATCTCCTTCAAGGCGGTGGGGCAGTCACCGGCAATGTGCTTCGGGCCCCCCTCCATCGTCGTCACCGCACTCACCTCACTGCTACTGCAGGCGGAGCACTCCTTCCCGCAGGGGAGCTCTGCGTCCTCTGCCGGCCGCAGCTTCCAATCAGGCACGGCTGCCTGGTTCTTGGATGTAGGGTCGCCTTCTCCTGGGCTGACCCGGGGCTTCCCTCAACTCATGGGAGCCCTGCTTGCTGATTTCCGGCCGTGCTCGGGAAAGCCAATCGTTCTTCCGCTTCCTGTCAGCCGACCCGCCCACATCCCAACACAGGTTGCCTGGCTTCCTGGTTCCGGCGTGAGACCTCGGTTGAAGCTCTGCCCACGTCCAGGCAAAGCAGCCTCTCTTCCGCGTCGCGGCTGCGGTGCTTCGTCTCCCCGGGCAGCGGCGGTGATTTATTTGCAGATACGGGCAATGCAGGGTCAATACGGGGTAGGCTCCTGTTTTTAAGTCAATACAAAGGGGGGGGGGGCTCCCGATAAATAAATACTAAAGCGGGGTGGGCATCCGCCTCCAAGGTACCGATGCGGGGTGGGCTCCCGCTCGGTTTTTCTTAGCGCCGTGATGCAGGGTGGGCACCTGCTTGATAATTAGCAATTGTGGGGGGAATCCCACCCGATGCAGCTTCGTGCTGCAGTGCACCCGCCGTCCTCTACAGTGCTTCCCAGCACGAAGGTCAAGTGCTTCCTTGGACTGCAAAAATAAAGCGCTCCCAGGCGCTGCACCCAAAGTCTCCAGGGTCACAGAGTGGAGCGCTCTTGCCAGCAAAGCATTTCCCCAAAATAAGGCAAGTAAAGCGCTCTTCCAGGCGCTAAGTTCAGGGGGCACAAGGCTGGGCTCAGGCAGGCCAGCACACAGGGCCCTCTAGCAGGGAGGCAGTCCCTTGTGGCGGTTCCTCCTGGAGCCCAGCAGCAGCAGCCCCCCAGCGTCAGGACAAGCACAACAGAGACCCATACATGGGGTCACAGCCCCTTCTTATACACACATTTCCTTTGTTACCAACTGTAGGGCATGGGGAGAACCAGTTACAACTGGTTCTGGAGCACTTTGTTTTGCTCAACCCCTCATCCTATTCACAGGACAGGCTAGGGACATCAGCCGCACCACAGGAGGTGGAGCCAACATTATGTAGAGAAGGCACAGCCCTATTCAGGTCCCAGGTGTAACTCCTCCCTCTCATCTACATGCAGATCTCTCCATTCACCACCGGGCAGACCCATCCTGGCTCCTGGAATTCCCCACACCATCCAGCACCTGTCAATCACAAGCCAGACATGCACTCCACATCAGGCAGGCAGACACACAACACACAGCACACAGAAATGCCAACTTCTAAAAATGGCACTTCTCCACCAGTCACAATAAATCTGCGCACACCATTGCGCAGCATTTATTCTCAAGAGTTCGCACATACTAAACTTGACCCTGCACTCCGTTCACACCAGGAACTACCATGGACACACATATCCCCCATGCATTCCTATGGGAGGGCAGGCCAATCTCACCACACGCACTCAGAGCGCGCACGCACTTTACACTAGGACACAGTGCTAAAGTGCCTAGGGGTCTAAAACCACTAACACTACATAGGGAAAAAACTAGGATAATTGCAAAAAGTTTAGGGGTGAACCTGCCAGAAGGGCCAAGTCCAACAATTACGAAAGTAAATACAAAAACAGTTGTTAATTTTAAACTTTGTCTGCCCGACAGTCATATCAGTTGATGCACAGTCATCCGAGCGACTACAGTTGAGGGAATAAACTTCTGGGATTCATTATTGAAAACATGCGAAAGAGGTTGCATTCTTCAATCAGATCCTTGTGAAACTATTACAAAATACCCTTTGAAATCGAAAATGTTCTTACGCGCTCAGAAAGAGCGGACCAATAGAGGACTGATCGTTGACGTTGGTGCACGTACAGCAAGCAAACATAGAAACTACTGTCTTCTAGAAAACTTTTTGCTAAATTCTTTGTGGAAAATTGCACACTTTTCATTGCATTCTTTTTTCGGTGATATTCTTAAAAACATTCACTTCTTCTGACCCCACACCCTCCTCCCTCCCTTGTAATTCCCCATTTCATCTCCTCGGGAAATGCCATTATTCTGTCTCCTTCTCTTTGTGCTCACAGATAGCTAAAGTATTTCTATCGATAATCATTCTCCAACACACCATAACCAATATGATCCGGATTAGTCCTTGAAAATGTATGAAACTAAACATAAACGAAGAGTAGCGTTTTAGCTCTACTATGTACTGTTATAGTTTCATAAACATCTTCCCTTTGTATGCCACTAACTTTCATAACCTGGGTACCACGCAAATAATTCAGTATTGCTCTTCACTTTCCCTGCTGGGCTTCGCTCAATGCTGAGATAGCTTTCATCCATCTAAAGTTGCGCCTTCATAGGTATGTTAATTTGGGGCACTCACGCCAAGTGCTGTGCTCTCTCACTCAGCTGTTTCTTTGATAAATATCTTATACTTCTGCAGCATAATCTTTTGATTGTCACACCCAGCAGATACTTCAAAGCAATTTTCTCTGCTCTTCTATGATCAGAACTGGCTGCGTCTAGTTCTCAGGACCTCTTGATGAAATGGAGATGGTCCCTTCATTTCCCATGCTGGAGTCCTAAATGTGTACCACGTGTGATCAGTCCATTTAAAACAGTGGCTGATACTTTCCTATATCGTCCAAGCATTCCTCCTTTCATGATAGACCTCTACTAATGTTAAATAGAGAGAGAGAGCGGGGTAAAGAGCATGTGAAAATTAATGAACATAGGTGTGTATGTGATCCTCACAGATTATGACATTGCAATGTACCCATTACATTATTTTCATGGGCTGAATATTCTTCCACTCCCCCACACCTGTGAAGGGTCGGAGTGGCCATATTGACAACATTTTTAGTTTTGAAGGATTTTTGTGCAATTGCCCGGTTCCGATGTTGCAAATTACCTATGCTGATCACAATCAAATTTTTAAATGAATCTGCGGCATAGTCTTAACTTAAGCATCCACTGTGAAATTCTGTTGTATCGTGCTTTGCTCCTATGGGTTCAGATCCCATCCTCGTCGCCAGTGTAACGATCCAAGATGGCTGACAATCGATAAAGAGAAGGAGTCTGAAGTGCATCTAATTTGGGGTTATTTCAGTTACATTTAGTGCGTCATCGCAGTTGAAGACAAACCACTTCACTGGGTGCAAATCACCTCCTTGAATTCTAACTTGTTTTTACGAGTCAGTGAGTCAGTTCTTATTAATATCTACCTATTCCCAGTTTCATTTTAGTTACTCAGACAACTTTAATGTTTTCTTCATACTGCCTGATCAGCTTAATGTGTTTGTGATGCTTGGAATTTCAATATGCCATAGAGCTCTGTGCTCGTCATTAGTTGCACCCTGCGGAGGTGGTTCAGATAGTAGAGTTCTGCTCCTTGCAGCATGCCCACTCCTCCATACATCTGTTTAAACCTGCTAAAGAAGAGATCCTGTATTGCACACTAAGGGCCTCATTAGGAGTCCGGTTGAGCACAATTACCTCATTGAATTCTGCTCCACCTAATTCTCAGTAGTTTGTTTTTTTAGGTGCGGGAGAACCTCACTTTGATGTTTCTAGGTGTCATAAAACTAGGCAGAAACACTGCATGAGAATTTGGCTACAGCAGCATCTAAGCATCATTCTTGTTTTTCCCTTACGGGGGAGCATACAATAAGGCCCTCTGCTAGAAAATACATTCCCTCCCCAACTCACCCTACCACCTCACTCACTCCCCAACCCCACCCATTGGCCTGCACATAAATGTACAACATTCTCAGAGCAGGTGGTAAGTTGATGTGGTTAAACCTTATGGGAAGGCGAATTCCCTGGGGTTTTACAACCAGAAAGATTGGTCACACATTATTCTCCATTCCATAGGGTTTTACTCATGTTTTCACTGTACTGGTGCAGAGTTACTGCATGGTAGCCGTAAAATCATATGCAGTTTTGCCGTTACCCCAGCAGTGTGCAACTGATAATCAAGGCCTAAGAGTAATGCCTTTTACTTCATTAGTCTTCGATTATTGCACTGGCACAAGCTGGCTTTACCCAGAGTCAGACTGGCCTATAGGGCAATCAGACAGTGCCCGATGGACTGGTATCACAGATCAGTGTGTGGGCCGCTTTTTTTAGCAGTTTGTGGAACTGCTTTATTGCCAGATGGGCTATTTTTTCGTGTTGATTTCACTGATATTGCCACAAGCATCGCCTGCAGCAAACACAAATAAATGCACTCACACATACATGGCAAAATACCCACGCAGCGTGTCTTAACAAGTTCAAAACTTTCCTGGTTTGCAAATGTGGGACACTTTATCAGCTATATGGTTCGCTAATTGGGACCCCTTTCATTTTGGTGCCAGGGCCCATTTTTTGTTCCTTACCGACCCTGGCATCACCTTTGTTTAAAATACGGTTACAACAGGAAACAGCTGATTGGCTGCATAACATGAAAATCAAATAGAGGTTAAATGATGAAACAACTGGCATTCCTGCCTTGTCCTTTGGTTCTTCTGGCACTGTGCTTGATACCACACGGGATCTCAGGATTCATGAAGACCGTCACAGCGAAAAATAAATGTAAACAATGTTCTGTGAACCCTGTTTACTTTATTTAGTTTCCGCTCCTGACCTTACCCTATAGGTCCCAGGGCAAAGCAATGCACTGGGCCCTTCCTACACAACCACTCACAGGAATAAAAATGTTTAACTGAAAAATACTTTTAAATTCTGGTCTGCATGGGTCCCCAATGCCCAACTGCACAGCGTGCCCATGCATTAAGACGGCACAGACCTTACTCTAACCCCTCAGTCGCAGATAGAAGGTTAGGATATTACTCCTACCATTTTGACAAAATCATGTCCAATTTGTCTGTAGCCTCACTTATCTGGCACCTTTACTGACTAGAAGTCTGATGCTGCCAAATGAAAGCAGGGGAGCCGGAACTGTCCCCAACGCAGAGGAGAGACGGAGGCACTGAAAAGAGGAAGCTGCAAGAGACTGGAGGAAGAAACAGCCCAGCATCTCCTGGCCTCAAATCCACAGCTGTGCATCAGTGTTAGGCTGATGGGCTGGTGTCAAGTGAGGGGCAAGGTCATCAGAGGCTTGGAAGCGGCAGGGTGATCAGAGGTCTTTAAAGTCATTATTAGGGTACTGTTCTGAGTTGTGTGGGTCAGAAGAGGCAGTCATCTAAAAAAGATTAAAAGTTGGCAGTGAGAGGGCGGAGTTTTGAATTGATTTCAGTCCCATTTGGTTCTATTTGGCAGTTATCATCAAAGTCTAAGTTCATATTATCACGAAGAAGCTGTAATTATCAGTGTAGAGTATTTAATGACATGGTTACATGTTTAGTCAGCTGATCTAGTAAGTCATTTATGCTCTAAGCGTCACTTTAGGGTAAGCTGTGGAAATACGAGGAGGATCTGAAGCTTGCTTTTACTGGCCAAGCTTCGGTATACATGTATGCATTGCAAGTCAAAATATAGTGCCTGTGAGAACTATCCATGACCTTTCCGAAAGGGAGGGAGGGTCACTTGTATATTAGAAGAGAGACACCTCGTTGTCATGATTGTGTAAAAACATATTGAAGGTTTCACATAGAGCTTACACATGTTTTGATCATGGCTTCACTTAACTACTGCAAAGTTGCATACACTCGCCTCCCAAAGAAGCTCACTGCCAGACTCCACTGAGTGAAAAATCCGGCGCGCTTAAACCTTCTGCACTTAAGGAAATGGGGTGATATCAAGCCAGCACAGAGGACTCAAAACTGGCTCCTGGTTGAATTCAGGATCAAGTTTAAAACACAGTATATTTATGTAGAACAAATGTATGACGGACCCACGCATGCTGTTGTAACTATGCTGTTTCAATGCAAATGTTATTACCATGCATAACCTTTACCACAAATGCCTTTACCACGCATGCCTTTACAACAAATTTTGTTTGCCCACCCTAAACCCTAAAATTACTCTTGCCACCCAAAAACCTAAACCCTAAAATTACCCTTGCCACCCCAAAACCCATACCCATCCTAAACCCTAAAATTACCCTTGCCACCCCAAAACCTACACCCACCCTAAACCCTAAAATGACCCTTTCCACCCAAAAACCCATATCCAGCCTGTCTTAAGGTAATCACCTGGCATTAATAATTGCTTGACTATGATTAAGGCTTATTTAGGATTGAAAACACTTCAGGATAAAGCTTAAAACCCCACAACCCCTAAACCCTAAAATTACCCTTGCCACCCCAAAACCCATACCCATCCTAAACCCTAAAATTACCCTTGCCACCCCAAAACCTACACCCACCCTAAACCCTAAAATGACCCTTGCCACCCAAAAACCCATATCCAGCCTGTCTTAACGTAATCACCTGGCATTAATAATTGCTTGACTATGATTAAGGCTTATTTAGGATTGAAAACACTTCAGGATAAAGCTTAAACCCCCCCCCAACCCCTAAACCCTAAAATTACCCTTGCCACCCCAAAACCCATACCCATCCTAAACCCTAAAATTACCCTTGCCACCCCAAAACCTACACCCACCCTAAACCCTAAAATGACGCTTGCCACCCAAAAACCCATATCCAGCCTGTCTTAAGGTAATCACCTGGCATTAATAATTGCTTGACTATGATTAAGGCTTATTTAGGATTGAAAACACTTCAGGATAAAGCTTAAAACCCCACAACCCCTAAACCCTAAAATTATCCTTGACACCCAAAAACCCATGCCCACCCTGAACTCTAAAATTACCATTGCCACCCAAAAACCCAAACCCACCCTAATCCCTAAAATGACCCTTGCCACCCCAAAACCTATACCCACCCTAAACCCTAAAATGACCCTTGGCACCCAAAAACCCATACCCACCCTAAACCTCAAATTTATCCTTGGAACCCCAAAATGCATACCCACTCTAAACACTAAAATTATTTTGCCACCGAAAAACGCAAACCCACCCTAAACATTAAAATGGTCATTGCCAAAGAAAAACCCATTATCAACAAAAACCCTAAAATTACCCTTGCCACTCAAAAACACATCCCCTCCCTAAACCCTAACAACACATATCCAACCTATCTTAAGGTAATCACCTGGCATCAATAATTGCTTTACTTTGATTAAGGCTCATTTAGGAGCTGAAACACGTCAGGATAAAGCTGCTGCCGCCGCCTTGGATGCTTTATAAAGTGTTTGAATTTCTGAAGTTGGCGTCAGCTCTTTGCTTTCCATGGATGTTTTGAGAGCTCGCTATTCCATGCCTGTACTGCTGAGGCCACCCTGTCAGGGTTGGGGCCCCTGTTTATGGAGAAAGTTGAGTGATACATTTAAAACGCATATGCCTTTACAACAAAATTTGTTTTAAAGGCATGCGTGGTAAAGGCATATGCGTTGTAATATCCTAAGTGGAAATGGTTATGCGTGGTAACGGTACCTGCGTTGTAACGGCAACGTTGTAATAGTTATGCGTGGTAATGACTGCGTTGTAATGGGTGCTTCCCATGTTGAACACCCACTGGGAAAAAGGCCTCACTAAACTTCAAACACATCTTCAGTTAAGCGTAACATTACTTTGCGCACAACAAAATAGTTTCAGATCTAGGTATGTTATAAGAATCCAGATTAACCCTGGCCACTTTGTAGACAAAACTTTCTTTCCTCATCTTTTTTTTCGCTCTTCTGCAGCGCTATGGAGTGATGTAGGCAAGGTATAGTGCATTACTAAAAAATTACTTAAATAACGAAATACTTTATTAAATGATGAGCAACAATTTATAGAGCATTTTAGAGTACAAGGTGATTTTGGTGTGAACTCTTTTTGTGAGAGGCTCATTTCACAGGTCTTGGCAGAAGGACCACTAAATTATCCTCCTCACAATCCTGTCAGTTCATTTTTAGCAGAAGTGTGACTTATCACATGCCTATATTAACTGGCTGTAAACTATTTCCTGTCTAGAATATGGGACAGCGATGGAACGCTTTAAAACCCAAATACCTTTAGAAATAAAGGGCCTTAAATCAGAGCAAGGTTTTTGGGGCTCTTTGCCCAATGTTTTTAAGTCTGTATATTGAGGGGTCATCTTTGCATAATTAGCAGCTACAGATGATTTACCTGATTATCCTTCATACTTGAGGTTCAATTTAATGGGTCCTTACATTGTGGGTTGTGCCTGAGTTTTGCTGTATGATTACACCAACCAACTCAGCTCCGGTTTTTACAAATTACACTAGTAACAATACTCTTTCACCAAACCCAAATTTACTCTTTCCAGACCAAACTTTCGACCATTGCAATTTCATCCCAAACACCTTAAACTTGATCTATTATTATCATATTATTCTTGAGATCGGTCAAGGCTCAACAGCGAAGTAAGAACCCAGTCCGGGTAGGAGAAGCCAGACCCGATGGGGGCCCGAGTAAAACACCGTCCGGAGGTGGGAGGCCCTCCCCCGCCCCCATTTACATGCCGGCTAGGCCGGTGGGGGCCAGGATTGGTGTGGAGATGTACCCAAAAGTGAGCACACTGGTGCAGGGTCACCCTCTCGTCCAGAGGTCCAAAGAATAACAGAAAAAGAGATCAGCACTGGAGTTGAAGTAAAATAACAAGTTTGTTAATCACTCATGAGCGGGACCACTTCCACACAACACTCTCAAGTGTTGTAGGAGGAGGTACACTGAACTCACAAACCGTCGTCCTTATATGCAGCTTTGTTGCAATGTAAGCACATCGACAGAAATGGAAAGAACAAGTTTAGAAATAGCTATCAGCAAACAAGGGCAGATGGATGACCACTGGTCAGCAAATAAGGAAGGGAGCAGGAATGCTTCTGACGGCAGTAAACAGTCAACCGATAACATCTAAGACCAGGTGCACCGGCAGCTACAAACCACCCAGCATGTACATTGCTGAGCCATGTCGAAAGAGATCAACTAAAATAGATGACACAAGCAGGGTAAAAAGGCGAATAGCAGAGGACGAAAGAATTACGATGGAAACGAAATGGACACCACATCCAAAATGGCTGTTGCTTATGCTAATGTACAATATTTGTGACGTTCCTTTTCCCAAGACGGGTGCTCCTCAGGGTTCGAGCAATGCAACAAGGGTTCCACCCCTTGATCTCCCCAAACTCCAACAATAATAGCACGGAGTATTAGAACGATCAAGTGAGAGAAGGGTAGGAAGAGAACAGCGGGGAGTAGATTCTGAAATATAAATACACACCATTAAAACACAGAAGCATGCAACACTACACTCTGTTGAATCTCACTATGTGTTCTCAATTACCTGTGACGTTAAAACAACACACGCCACTTCTGTCTTCCTTTAAATCACTTGGTATTACCTCATACCTTATATCCGGATAGATAAGAGAAACATACCAGCGTTAATCATATGAGGGTCCCTTTACACTAAAGCAATGAAACACACCTGGTTCCCTACACACCTGTTTGTAACCCTTCAAAGCAATAAGTGGAAACAAATGAATCCTAATTAACAATGCACCAGGTTCGATTAATTCTCCCTCTTAGTATATGCAGTTTTTCCAATAAAGAACAAAGGAAATCTCCAATGGTTCATCAAGGCTCATTATCGAGAAACGTGAATAGAAACAAAAAGGTCTCAATGTTATTCCTCCTGTTGTGTACCAAATCCTGATGGCCTTTATGTCATGGGAAGGACTTTGAATGACCTGAGGTTCACTCTGCGTGAACGTGGAAGTCTTTCGGTTAATGATCGGAAAAAAGTAATGCCATGAAAGAAAAACGAACAATGGCGGTTGTGGCTCGCTGTGGAAGTTCGAGCGTAACCGTTACTCCAAACAACACAAGAATTGCTGCTCATACATAGTAGCGCAGGGGTTGCCAAAGCTCCGAATGATCGTTCCCCCTACTCACGGACGGAACTGCCGCAGGGAGCGCCCGTTAGGAGAGGTCCGTTTCCATTGACGGGAGCTGGTTGGAATAATCCTCCTCTCTCCTACACGACGAACTAGCAAACGGAAATGCTCGACAACACCGTCCTGGAAGCACACGAAGTCCTTTAAGCTTGCCGCCTCCAAAGCTGTGAGCCTCCGTCTGCGTCGCCGGGAAACTGATTCGACAGGTTCGAATCCAGGATTACGTGCGTGAGGTTGCGCACGCCGCCTCCCTAAATAGCTTCTGCTCCGCCTTCTCTCCTGTTGCATCCTGGGAGTTGTAGGTAATGCAGGCGCATCGAGTACCGAACCTCACAATATTACATGTTTCCACATTGGCCCCCCTCATACGAGGCGAGCCCCCCTCAATCAGGGGGCGAGCTAGTTAGGCTGAGGGAGGGATAAAAGGGGCCAATGGCCCAAGTGAGCACATACACCCCCCCTCACAATAAGGAAGGAGACATGTGGGAGAAATTCATAGAGCTTGACGCAGACAAAAGGATGACCTGAATGCCAGAGGAGACGTGGTCATGGGTGGACCCGGGTTGATGAAATTACTGAACAATGCACTGGCCCAAAAGACAAGCACCCGTTACAGTAAGTGCTGGGAAACATTCAGGGCCAGAACAGGACTAGAAAGGGGATGGCGGGCCACGCAGGAGGAGGTCCTAGACTCTATCGAGTGGGCTTTTTATGGCAGGGAAAAAGAAAACCTGGGCCCAGGCACACTTAAATGCAGTGGCATATTACCCAAAAATTACAGAGCAGGAAGACCCAACCAAGGCCTTCAGATGCAGAATGGCAATGAAGGGCTGGGGTAGGCTACAGCAGACAAAGAAAGACTCAAGGCACCCCATCCACTTCAGCATGCTGCAAGGGATGCTGCTAGCTTTAGCAGGAATATGCTTCTTAAGGCAGGAGGAAGCGCTCTTTCGGGCAGCCTTCACAATGGCATTCTTTGGGGCATACAGGGTCAGCGAGTTAGTAGCCCCAGCAGTTGTAGACCCAGGATCAGCATGCATTCACAGAGGGGATGTAGAAATACACAAAGGCTACATGGACATACTGCTGCGGCGGTTCAAGACGGACCAGGCAGGCAAGGTAAAATGGACCAGGATACACTGCATTAAGGACGCAGCCTGCTGCCCGGTGTGCTTACTGCGAAAACACCTGGGAGAGGGGGAAGGGAACGATGGTTCGCTTTTCACGCACAAGAACGGGTCTTTCCTCAGCCGCTTTCAGTTCATGAGTAATGAGAAAAACCCTGGAAGCAATGGGGCTCCCTGTGCACGAGTATGGCTCCCACTCTTTCGGAAAAGGGGCAGCCACTACGGCAGTGGGGCTAGGATTAAAAAGTGGGCTGATGAAGGGAATAGGGCGCTGGGTGTCCAGCGCATTTAAGCGTTACCTATGCCAGACGATGTACTGAGTCCGATTTCTCCCGCCCTGTCTAGGTCCGAACACTTCACAGAAGAAGGTGAGGATTATGGGGCACTCCTACGTGATGTGGGCCCAGTGATGGGCAGCAGCCAGACGCAATTTCGGCAGGATATGGCTGCGGGACACCGCAATAGACTGGTGGGGACGCTCGGGAATGAAGTGGGACCAACTGCTACCTGTGGTGTGGGAAGCATTACAACAAGGTGGCAGACCGGACGCGGTAGTGGTCCACTTGGGTGGAAATGACTTGGCAGCATTGGGAAGGCGGGCGCTACTGGAAGACATGCAGAGAAGCCTCACGGCTTGGCACGCCTAATCCGCCCCGCAGAAGTAATCTTTGCAGAGATCATAGTGCGGAAGGCCTGGCGGGGTGTTGTGGAAAAATCCAGACGGAAACTTAATATCACCATGGCCAAAGTGTGTAGGGCCAATGGATGTGGCTTTGTGAGACACGGGTCATAAACCTGAGGTCCCCAGGGTATCACCTGGAAGATGGGGTACACCTCACGGGGGTGGGAATGGACATGTTTCTACTGAACATTATGGGGGTACTGGAGCAGATGGGCTTCAAATAAGAGCAAAGGAGAGGCCGGGGTAGGGGGGAGCTCCCTCCAATCTAGAAACTGTAGGTAGTGTGATGGAACAAACACAACAAAGTTAGTAAAAGGAGAAAATGTACTAGAATGTAGATGGAAGGCCCTCACAGTTTCCTTGGGATGCCAGGGGCACTGAGGGAGCCAAGGGGCGGCGTGCCACCAGAGAAACAATAGATGTGATGCTCCCACAGAACCCTTGGGGTGCCTCACGGCAGGGGTACTGAGGGGGAAGATGGCAAGGGCTGAGCCTCAGAAAAGGTAGAGTAGATGCTCAAGTATGGTCCTTGGGATGCCCCATGGCAGGGACCCCTGAGAGAAGGGAGGGCCCACAAAAGGGTTACAGGGCGAGCGGGACAGCACTTGCAGCCCGGGCAGGTCCAGACGGTCACCCTTCAAATAGGTAGCACCCTGAAGCCTAGACTCGTGAATCGGAAGCCCAGAAAAAGTGGCCCTTCCCCTCCCAGGATATTGAGGAAGCTGGGTCCATAATACAAGAAAAGGGTTAAAGAGCAATAGATGTAAATATATAACATGGACAATGAATGTAGATATGACCATGAACGGTTGAAATGTATAAAGTTATGTTGATGAATAAACTGCGACCTTTTCAGTCACCAAAGAACGTTGTCAGTGGTGATTTAAGGTAAAAGCACGCAGTTGTGGATAAAAGGGGCAAGGGGAGCGGGGCAGAACGACTCGCCGCCCGGAGGGGGTTTTGCCTGCATACATTAAAGCTTGGAGGTGTCTGCTAGCCAACTTTGGAAAGAAATTTACAGCATCTTTAAGTACTTCACCAATATCTGAATAATATAAATTAGGAAGGGTCAGGCCAGGATACACCTTTGTTTGACCTGCCAAAATATTTAAAGTTATGTTTTTTTGATTATTGACCTCACTTTATCAGTTTTGGCAAGTATCCAGTTATGCTGATAGAGTATATGAGTGCATCATCATATACAGTAACAGCTCTATTCTTTGGAGATTTAAGCACAACAATATCTTATAGATATCAAGAAATGTCTTCCTATTCTTGAAATAGCACTGCAGCTTGTCATGCTAGCATTGACACTGAGAGGGAGTATGCAACTTGGAGCACCCTATATGGAAACCAGTTTGAGGTTTAGGGAGAACATTATTTCTCTTTGCCCACTCCAGTACATGATGATGTTGAGTTTAGCCAACATGTTACCAGGAGGACTAAGCACTGCTTGGAATTTGTAGTTACCAGGGTCCATCCTGTTTCTCCTATTGTACAAAGATTGGAATATACTCACCTCAAGCTAGGGAAAGCCAAGTCATCCCATCGATAAAGATTGCCTTCAAACTCGATGCCCACCAATGTGAGCTATATTTTAGCATTACTGGTGTTAGACCTCACAGCCTTAGAGTGATCTTCCACACAACTTCTTGCCTTCCTTCTCCACAGTTTCTGACCTTTCTTTTTGCCGGCCTTAGGATTCTGAGCACTTTACCACTGCTAACCAGTGCTAAAGTGCATGTACTCTCTCCCTAAAACATGGTAATATTGGCTTATGCTCATTTGGTATATTTAGTTTACTTATACGTCCCTAATAAATTGACCTACATGTCCTCAGGGCCTGTTAAAGAGCTGCAGTCCCACTAGAAGCATTTAATTATGTGCCACCCACTTACGAAATATTTTGACCGTAGCCTCTAACCATTGCAGAGCCTTGGTGTGCAGTGTATCCTGCCATTTCAACCTGGCAAGAAAAACCTTTTGCCAGGCCCAACCCTTCCCTTTTTATACATGTAACTCACCTGTAAGGTAGACCCTGGACAACCCAGAGCGCAGGGTGCAAAGTATTCAAAAGGCAGGACATGTACTGTAGAGTTTTACATATCTTGGTAGTGAATAACTCTCAAATTTGTTTTTCCTTGCTGCAAGGCCTTTCCCTCCCCTAGGTTAATATTGGGATTACTTTATGACATTTCATAAGTGTGATTTCCAATTGTTTAAGATGGACTTTTCAAGTTTGGTGTCTCTGGAATCTAAACTTAAATTCACAACTTATGGTGAAGTCAGATATTAAATTGCAATTCTGAAAACAGCACTTTTAGAAAGTTGCCATTTTCTTACTTTAGCCATTTTGTGGCTGCTGTCTGTCTCTGATACGCATCTTGTAAGGTGACAGCTGGGCTTTGTGTATTCCCCTTAGACAGCCACACACAATGAGAGCTTAGGTGTGACTTGATGGGCCATCTTGGCAGGATGGGAGGAATGAGCTGGACCCAGCCTCACTTATACCTGAATAGGCTGTATCCTTTCCCCACACATAGGGCTGCATACCCGCTGCAGTGAGTCTGGAGCCAGGGCAGGAAAGGAGGACCTCTGGCACTTCAAAGGCATCTCTTTGAAGTCTCTATCACTTCAAAGGCACAACTCTGTATACGTACTGGACCTCTGACATCACCACTTCAGTTCACTTCTAGACTTGTGAAGACTGCGTGGAAGAAGGACTGCTGTGCTACTGAAGGACTACCACTCTGCTGGACTGATGGTTTGCTGTTCCCCTGCCTTACAGTGCTACCCTGCTTCCTGTTGTTCCCCTTCCTGGGTGAGGAGGACTGGACCTGCATCACTTGAACCCACCTGGACTCCAAGGGCTAGCTGGATGGCCTCCTGATATGTTTCAGGGATATAAAAGACTTCCTACTTACCTACTTCTGCACCTGGACTCTGCCATCTTTGAATCTGCCCTGCCAAGTGCTGCCACCCCAGTCCTGGATGCTTTGAAGTGAGGCTTAAGGTGCTTGCCTCAGCAAAAGCCACGCATCCTCTGGCGAACCTGAGCATCTGTGCTGTTGTGTGGATCAGAACTGGTGCATCTCCCATGTTGCATGAATCGGAACCAACGCATCACTCCAGATGCGTGGATCGGATCCAGTGCATCGCTCCTGTCACTGCTGTGTGGACTGGCTCTTAGCATAGCCTTCGGAAACACGACTGCACAAGCTCTCAGTCGACGGCATCCTCAACAATGACGTTGCATCTCCGCATTGCAGCTCTTCGCTCATCGGAGACATCGCACTGTCACTGCTGCACAGATCAGGACTGGCACATCGCCCCCACTGCTTGGATTGACACCGACGCATTTCTTCGCCTTCGACCCTGCATCTTTGATGTCAGAACAGCCAGGATCAAGGTACTTTTGTTCAGCGGGCCTCTGGTCTACGCTCCATCGCAGTTCACCTGAACCTTTTACTGTGTCCTGGTCCGGCACTACCAGATATCCCAAGTAAGCGCTTATTGCTTCAAAGTTCTATTTTACAGTTTATTCTTTACAAATTCATACATCAAGTTCTACTTATTGGATTTTTGTCGTTTTGGTCTTGTTTTATTTATTAAATTAAGTTTGTTTTTTCTAACCTGATGTTAAATCTTTTTGTGCTGTATTTTCACAGATTCGCTGTTTGAAGTGTTGCACAAATACTTTACGCATTGCCTCTTTGTTAAGCCTGACTGCTCTGTGCCAAGCTACCAGAGGGTGAGCAAAGGTTAATTTAAGGTTTTCATGCTTCTTACCCTGACTAGGATTATGGTTGCTGCTTGTCTAGGGCTCATACCCTAGTCAACCTACAACCCAATTTCTGGAGCCAGTCCATTAGACCCTACTGCCCCAAGGGACTGTAATGGACTAATATCCATTACCACATTTTGGGAAGCCAGTAAATTAGATCATTGCAACTTCTGCTACAGTGCCCTCTGCTCCATCAACAGTATGTTTCTGTCCTTTTATATAGATCCTCAATATACGCTTTGCCACCACAATTGCTGAAATATTATGTAAAAGGGGAGCTTCTTCAAAGCATTAGGAAACAAAACTTCCTGAATATGTCACAAGAGTGTATAATTTTAAACAAGTAGTTCCTGGTAGAAAAAAAAAAGTCTTTTTGTGGGGCAAATCAAGTTTTTTAAGATTCCTTATTCTTATATAGCATAGACCCTTTTTCTTTATATTAGTCAAGTGATTCTTCTTATGGGCTTCTGATTTCTTTCATAATGTTTATTCAATTTGATTTAAAATCATCATCAAGCAATGTCGGAGCCCTCCTGCATTGCAAATACCTATCAGCGTAAAACAACTTCACAATTTTAGCCACTTGCACTGCTCCATCAGTCTAAAAAGTGTACATTGAGCAATTTATCCATTCTGATTAGCACTTTATCCCTGGACTGAGTGTTCACTCTCCATCCACACCCCCCCCCCCCGCCAATATGAAGCACAAGCTGCTTGACGGGCTTCCTCTTTCCTTGTACGGCAATCCAATAAGCATGAAAATAGTAAGCTGAGCCTATTCATCATTCAGGTAATATCTCTGGATAGAACCTCACTGCATTCACTATTAATAGTCCGATACATGGACAAGGTCTTGCACTCATCTGAACACAACCAAGATCCTCCACTGAGCCTCATGGTCCCCTGCACCACAAATGATATACCACTCATATACCCCTCATGCCGAATTACCCCGCAAGCTTTGAGATACAATACTCTCCCTCAGTTCCATCGAAACAGAGCCTATAGAAATTCAAATCGAACATTTTCACCAAGTCTCTGAGACATTAATTGCCGACTTGTGTAAACCCAGTAAGAGGAGTTGTGACAACGGACCTTCTGTTCTAAATGACAGATACCACAGATTGGGAAAGGTCATTCACCCAGCACTACTGATCCCACACTAGCCAGTAATACCTGGACATTGGAAGCCTGCACGCACCACCCTGCCTAGTACTTCCACCACAACTAAATATATACAGTAATGAAAAGCTAAAGATTGATGCCAACCAAAGTACCCTTCCATGAGAACTTCCTGAAGTTAAAAGGTAACCAAAACTAACTCGCTCCTCCTAATCTGAGAGTGAACCTTATCAACCCCAGTTAACACTACCGGTTGATTTGAAACAGTACCCCGTGACCTCCAATCCACCACTGCTTCTTTCACCTCTGACTATTTACCTTGATGACTCATTATCATTGATACCCACTGCCCATACTACTGGGGCCCTCATAAATGTAAGATCTACTGTGAAAAATACCTACAATATTCACAACCTCATTGGTCAACATAGATTTCATTTCCTGGCCATCACAGAAGCATAGCTCCTAGAAGATTCCTCTGTTGCACACATAGCCAACCTCCTTCCACAAAACCATAATATCCTGCTTAGAAATAGAAGCCAGTGGCGAGGACATAGGGATTCCCTCCTGTTCAAGATAATAGATGGCCCATCATACATCTTGTGTGAGTATATTTGAATCAAAATAAATAATTTCTGATTACATCGTTGACAGTGATTGAATGATTGAATACCCATTACAGAATTTTAAAATATAGTTATAATGGAGTGCTGAGTGGGGGTGCTGTTCTCAGTTGAGACAACACAACTTTATTCTTATTGTTCCACACCCTGGATCAGGTGGCAATACACACATGCACCCTACACTTGGAGAAATTGACCTACCACAGATCACCATATTATACTTTGGAGTTCCACGATACGCATAATTTTATATTTTAATCAAGGCCATCACCTTCTCCACCTCTTTCATGATGTGTGCAGCTGTCTATCATGCAACTAAAAAATGCCTACACACATTCTAATCAGACATCTTACAACTTTGCCATATGCTGTAATGCGTTATATCTGTGTTATCTTGGGTTATATGAATACCTGGGTGGACAATCTCTTAAACACCCACTGACAAACCTTAATCCATGACATGAAAGCCCTTGGTTTCACACAAGTATTCAGTAGACCAACACATAAAGGAGCATGTCACCTTGATCTATTGTTCTCTATGTTCCCAGAACTCAAGCTCGGCACCAATCAGCTATCATGGTCAGATCACTTCCTCATTAAATTATCCATTCTGTAAGATTGGTTGCCAAATGTATATGGTGGCACCCAGCTCTACCTCAAGATTAAAGATGAACATGCCAGTCTACCCAACCTTTAAATTTGCCTCTTCAACATTCACCCTTCGATGCAGTACAATTTGATGCTTCTTAATAGTGGACAAACTTAAAATTTTCTCTTTGGTCGTCTAAGCCTCTTGTCTTTCTTCTCATAGCCAAAGGATCTGGGATCCCATTCGTCACTGGTGAAACAAGCTGGAAATGTTGAATTTCATCCTCTATTTTGGTCCTCTCCCATTTGGATAACTTTAATGTCCTCTACAGAGTTCTCCCAAACACATTAATCACCAAACTGCAACAAGAACAAAATCATGGCGATCGTATGGTGCTGGCACTGAAGCAGCTTTGATCACATTAACCCTGCACTCAGGTCAAGTCATTGGCTCCCTGTGAAAGAAAGAACATTCTTTAAAACGGTATTGTTCAAAAGGCACTGCATGACTGACCTCCGAACTACATCATCAGCTTATTTCCACATAAACCAACCCAAATTCTTGTGTCTGTTAACAGAGGTCTGCTGTCGCCCCAGTGACTTAGATAGAAAAGATTTGTTCACCACTCCCTTCTTTACCAATGCTCCTCCATCTGGAATTTTCCTCCAATCCACCCAAGACTTGAAAATGACTACATCAGAAACAGAAAATACATGAAAATGCACCTTTTCCCTTTCCACTTGCGTAATCAGATTGTCCTATACCCTAGACCTACAGTCAGATGCCTAAGTTCGGATCATCCTTTATAACAGGGTTGTGGACTTCTGCATACCCAAGGCTTTGACATTGTTGTGACCTCTGCAGGGGAGCTATTACACAACATCTTGGTAGATGGATTGGTGGGACCTATTTCTATACATTGTGCCTCCTGCTCACCCACTTGCACCCTCAGAGGCCTCCAATTGAGGTGGTTAATACTTTGGGAGATAGAAAGGACTGTGTTGACAAAGTGATGTTCCTGTACAAGGCAACATCATTTATTGTTGAACAATGACATGTTGAATATGATATGCTGAACATATATAGCTTTCTCTCTTTGGGACAAAAATGTATTCTATGAATTGCTTTTGTTCTAAAGTGAATCAAAATGTTAACATTCCCAGATGATAATACCACAGAATGGGCCACATAATATGCTTTAATCATTTAACATGCAGGATAATTTGTTTTATGTTGGCACATATTTGTCGATCCTTGGCTGCAGAATATAGTAACCTATGCCAGATAATTTTGACTTCCATTGACTTGGACCCATTTTGCTCATCTTCCTATGACATATGTTTCCCAAATTGAAGATTTTGGTGACTCCCCAACCCTAGACAAGGGTGGATCCCAGCATGTGGAGCTTGCACCAGTAGGTGCCTTGAGACCCACAGATTAAACTGTTGTGAGAAAAACTTGACTGTGGCATGTGAAAACTGATATACAACCATTAAATTGTCCTGAAACTAATTGGGTTCCAAGTGTGAGGTGTTAACCACCCTTCCTTAACACCCTAAGTGGGAGCCCTGGATCTGTGTCATATACCCTGCTGGCCTTATAGCCCATTGGGCCCCGTGCAATGCCACATTTTCAGTGTTACAAGGAGCCTGAAGGATGTAAAAAAAAATGGCGACTGACAATGAATACAAGATAACTATTTACTGAAAAAAGGCATCCGTTATATTACTTCTACCTTTGATTCACTTGTGGGTTCTGGGATGATCTTCACATGGGCGGAAATACCTAAGATGTCTTGAACCCTTCTTCTGCTGCCACGGTGTCCAGAGGCAGTGGCCAGGCAGTAAAGTAGCAATGTATCAAACATTGGCTGGAAGTGGGAGAACCAAAACCAGAATAGAAGCATAGAAATGCTTTTGAAACATGTAGCCAGGACAGGGAGCCTCATATCATATTCCAGCGTTAAGCATAAGCTTACTCTGAACCCCACTAAAGGAACAATTAATCAAACAGTGATCTGCGTTTAGGTGCTAGACATGTTTCAGCTTCTTGCTCATCTCCCGAAGATGTTAATGCATTCAAGTTTGCTTACTTATACCTCATTGTATTTGCCTAAATGTTACCCTTTTTGAATAAAAATACAGTCTTATTCCTTTTGTCAAAAGAAATTACACTTACTGGATGGTGAATTGTACTTTTTTTTATTTTTGTAATGACTGTGTTAAATTGTGTATGTAATCAAACCACTACCACCTACCACCTTTCAGAGTAACTCTTGACTTTTCGACCAGTCTTCCATTGGATCTTAAAGTGTTCCAAGGAGATGCTAGCTATCATTTTTCATGCCATAGTTCCTATGACTCAAGAACTGTAGTCACAAAAAAATGTACACACTATTGATACAGTTTTGTACTCACTATCTATACAAAGACCTGGAAAAAAGCTTCAAAATTCCATCTCTGCTGAGAAGTGCTTATGTAATCTTTCTTTACATAATAAAGGTCTGTCACAATACATAATGAAATAGGTGTAATGAGGTATATTTACTATCCGCTGCAGATTAACTTGTGAAGCAAACACATGAACATAATGTTGTAATAGAATAACTATTTCAGATTAAGATGTGTCCACTGTGAGACAAACTGAACAAATCTGTGCACCACTTACACTCCAGTTTCTGAAACTCTAGGTTGATCAATGTTTGCTTGTTTTTGATTATTCCATATTATCTACATGTTCGCATGTATTTGTGTCCTTGTTGGTCTTTTACTTTAAAAAAAGTTCTCTGACTCGATCACCATAACATGACCAGGCCCTAATCGCTACAAGAACATGTTATGAATTCAGACACGTACATGTTTTTATCCCTTGCGATTTTACACTGCTTATATGCTTGATTATATCTGCACTTTTCATGACATTTTTAGGTTGAGCCTAGATGGCGACTGCGCTGTCGAGGGATCTGTTGTATGTACTTTGTGGGTTCTGACCCCTTAGATTTGCTTTTGTCTGTGTCCTTTAAAATCGCAGCCTGCAAATAGCTAATGGTGGGTGTATGTCCCACCTTTTTTCAAATGTTCACTCCCATGAGGTATTGCCGTGGGAGCAAGCAGCAGCACGCACGGTGGCCGGCTGCTGCAGTGGGACGCACGCTTTGCTCCGAAAGCTCTTCTCTCCAGAAGTATGTATTTCAGTGGACAGAACACCAGCGCTCATTTAGGGCTTGTGCCCCTTGTTTACTTGTTACAGCAGCAGGCATGCATTCAGTCTTTTCACAGTTTTAAAGCGGATGCCATTACTTGGCAGTGTTTGGTGTGCACACCTTGCTTCGAGATGTGTGAAACAGACGCTGCCCGTTGTGTCGCTCCTCTATCTCCAGTCCCCTGCCGGTGATATGTTTGGAATGGAAAGGCGCCGGCTAGGCATTTGAGCATCTGAAAAAGTAATGGTCCCGTTTATCCGCTCCTGTAACCATCCATTTTATTCAATTCCTTTTATGGCGTTTTAAACGCACCCTCCCTCAAGATTCTTCATCTGTGAAGACTGCCTGGTTCACAGGCCAGAGTTTTCCCGCTGTTGGCGAATTCATCAGTGAACAGCTAGAAACTGATTTGATTTTCTCGGGGGTACAGTCGCTAGCAGGCATCCTCTCTGATCTCACCAGTGGATGCTTGATGCTTGTATGCAACTTACTGTTTGGGTTGATGATGAATTATGCAGTTGAATGCCGATATCATAAAACACCCTCCACATTCTCCATTGCAGGGGATAAATATCCGTTTCGAATCATCACTGAACAGACAGCCACAATAAGAATTTTCTTGCAAGGGCATCTAAGTTGCGCTTTATTTTGTAAATATGTTTCCAGCAGCCTTCCTTTGGCTTCTAATTTCTGGGATTTCTTGCTATAAATTTGGCACTGTGATGTTTCAGTGTCTCAATGTTTTTTTTTCCTTCTGCATTTGCACTTTCCGCTGTCATTCTAATGGTGGCCATAGATAGATTTGAGATTATTACCGTCCTTCTCGATTTCTATCCATTGTTCTCTCTTACCACTTTCTTTGTGTAACCCAATTTGCTTCAATCGTTAGGGGAGGAGAGCAAAGCAGATGGTAGGGGAGGGGAAGGGTGTAGAGGAGGGGGGAGACGCGAAGAGTGCAAGGAAGGGTGAGAAGGATCCTCCTGCGGATTGCTCAGGGTGGGACTTGTGCCCACTTGTTCTACTCTGTGGATCACCTTCAGTTCCTGTTCCACCTCGGACATACCCATCTCAACAGTACCTTTCTCATTGTTCTGGGCACCAATGTCCCTATATGTGTCTTTTAAGTGTGTAATTTATCTCAGACTGTATCTTCAAGTTACAAAGTATTCTGGGTCTTCCGTGCTTCACAACTCCCATTCATCTATCTGGCCCATACAGCACTCCCATTAGTCACACTAACAGCCATGTTTTTGCCCATGCAGACTGTCAGACCCCCCTTCCCTTGCTAGGGTTACTCATCAATTATCCAACTCCTAGTAGATTGTGTGCGAAACTATAACCTAGAAGGGTCAATGGGAGCTTGTACCAGGTTCTCATTCACCCTCCCTTTAAGGACATGTATACCAGTGATTTACTCTTTGCAGGCACTCACTCTGTGCGGACGGACTCCTACAAAATAATTACAAAGAGTGTGTAAACTGGTCATGAGTTGATCCGTATGACCTTGAGGCTACCCAGACAGAGTATAAACCTGATTTAGGTGCTTGAGCCTATGAAATGTGGTTCTCTTCCGAATAAGTGGACTGGCATCTAATTATTAATGGAGAAAATCAACATGGTAAATGTACTCAGTTTTTGTAGGTCTTGCCTAGGCAGCGCTTCTGCTGTCTTTTTGAGACATTGTGTATTCAGGATATGGCTGTGAAGCTCCACCCACTTTCTGCCCATGTTTTTAATTGGCTCCTGTCACTGTCCTTTGTAAATGGCGGCTTTTCATTGGTCAATAGGCTTAGTAGTCCCGCCTTAGCACCGCTTTTTCTCTTCTTGAAACCTCCCATGAGGATACCCCTGTTACATGTGTTGTCAGTCGGCATGTTTTAATTGCAGCCTTGGAGCACTATTTTCTTACATGGCTTTCTCCTGCCTCCTGTTGCAGGCAGGACATGTTCTCCTGCAAAGCTGCGTTTTTTTAATGTACCCTGCGCAGCACACCTTAGTTGGCATAATGGCGGCCACACCCTTCTTTTGTTATTTGCTGCACTGACGCGGCTGCATCCCTTTTATTCTGTTTTATTTACTTTTGTTAAAATGGAAGCATCCTCGCTTTAGCTTTAAACATCTTAAGCTAAAGCATGGGTGCCGCAATTGCTTCAAAGGTAAAGAAATAGAAAAAAATATATCATTTCTTTACTTTCAAAGTAATCGCTGCTCCCGCGCTTTAGCTTGAGATGTTTAAATATGAAGCGCAGGTTCCGCTATTGTAACAAAAGTAAATAAATAGAAAAAAAGCAGGCGCCCGCCATTTTTTAAAAATGTGTTTACTTTTGTTACAATCGCTGCAACCGCGCTTTAGCCAATAAAATGAACACTACTGGACTTGATAATATTGGAATACGTGCCTCTGAAAGATTTATAGTACTGGTTCAGAAGTCTTTCACTCCTCAGAGGCTGATAAAATGAGTTTCATTGTGGTGGGTAATATCACAGGTGGAGATTATGGGCCACATGTACGACCATTTTATGCCTCGCAATTTGTGACTAATTGCGAGTCGCAAATTGTGAGGCGCAAAATAAAATGGACAGTAGTGTGTTTAACACTGTTTGCAATTTCCATTTAATGAGCCTCTCGCAATTCGCGAGCCCATTGGGAATGACAGGCCCATCAAGGGATGGTGGCCTGCTGGCTCAGCAGACCACCATGTCTGGGACTGCTTTGAAATAAAGCAGTTTTTTTTATTGCAGCCCGTTTTCCTTAAAGGAAAACGGGCTGCATTTAAAAAAAAGCATTACAAATGCAATAGGTCTCGACTTTCATTAAGTTAAAGCCATTTGCTTTGCTATACAATACCATTAGCAAAGCAAATGGCTTAACTTAATCAAAGGCGAGACCTATTGCATTTTCAATGGTTGTTTTCTTTTTAATTTATCCAACTAACAGGCACACATACCCATCACTCCCAATAGCATCTCATATCCACCCATTACTAATACAATTCAGTTAATCTATCCCTATTCAAAACACTAAAGTAAATGCATGAGATCTCAATAGCAGAAGACCTAACACAGCTCATCATTCAAAGAAAAGGAAGCTCACATTAATACCTATTTACCTCTATCCTTAGGTTCTGAATTAGTGTGTTACTTGCTGCAAAGTGCTTGAGTGGCTTATCAGGGGTAGTAAGCAAGACTTGGAGACATACCTTCAGCATATGTTAAACGTTATCACACTGACAGAAATGCTTCAGAACGCGAGAGACATTTCAACGTAAGATCTAGTAGACACCTTCATTATTGTGCAGTGTAATCCTATATGACTAATTTTCTGAACAATTTATGGTGAGCAACACAAATCATGAAGTACAGTTTTCAACCTATACTTTGTAAAGCCATCAGGTCTAGCTTTATTGTGACAAACGGATGCAAGCAGCAATTCCATATGCCTTTGTTTGTCCTGTATTGGCACATCATACCCTGACATATTGTCACAAACTGCAATCTTTACTTGATCACCAGGAGTGGCCTGTAGCCAACCCTGTTTAATGTCGCCATAGAATGTATCTGCACCTGGTAAAAGCAAGCCCCAAATCGAGCGCACAGGATCGAATATACGGACACTAGTAAAAGTACTAAAAAGCAGGACAGCAGCCATGTTGCTTTCTACATGGTGGCCGTCTTGGAATCGTAAAACAATGATTCACCATAGATGATTGCTGCATTTCTAATCAGTCAGCGTGTGGGCTGGGGAAGTGCACACTTAAGCCACAATAAAAGTGTCTGAAAATAAATGCTGCAGTGAGGAAAAAGGATTGCTTTATTCCGGTCTGATGTGATTCATTGGTGGTGACAAAAGTGTTTTGACCGTTCTTTTCAAATGCAAAATAGTACATCAAACACCCTATTGAATGTGGAGTGATACAGGCATACCGCCAATAGAAAGGCACTGAGAATGAAACACCTTTGGACTGATCCAATAAGTGGTTGGCAATATCTGAACCCTGTAGAAGGATCCTGAGCCAAAGAACCCAATGGCTGAAGGAGGGTTACCCAAAGCCCAATATGTATAGTATATTTTCTCAGGAAAACAAAAGTTCTTAATTTACGCTAGGCCTAAACTGAGACAAAGGGACCTCTGAGACTCACCAGGAGAGATTGTTGCTTTCTCACTTTGCTTGGTTGCTCATGCTTACATGGGGTGGATATGGAAACAACGTTCAGATTTAATTTTAGCCCTCAGAATTACTATGATTTCTGGACGCCTGCCCTGTGTGATTTCACACATATTGTTATATATACATATGACAGACAATATCGATGATAGTACAGCGGTGAAGTACATAAAGAAAAGTATGGGAACTGTGATGCTGGGTATAATAGGGGCTTGGTCAGCAAGTCTGGGGAGTGGTTATATACCTGGTTGAACAGAGCAAAATATTCTGTAACTTGTTAGTTGGGCTTTGCCCTTGGGGTACATGCATAGCGACAGATGTGCAGTTCGTGGTTTTCAGTACAGCTTTGAGCAGCTCCCCAAGTCCCTTTATGGTAGTTCCTATGAACATGCCCTACTTCGTTAGTTACGGCACTTGGTTGCCCAATCTGAAATGTTGATTGCAGTTTTGGTCCTGAGCCAGCATTGTTTATGGGAGGGGGAAAAAGCGGAGAGATCTGCTGGGACGGGCTTTGTTACTAGCATCCCAAATTCGAGTGTCATTGCCAGATGTAAAGCAGGCGTCATAGTGTATACTTACAAAATGCAAGTGCATTGACCATTCTGCATACTTTGAAAAAGCAGGCCAGGTTCTTGGCTTTGACGTGTAGGATACTAGTTATGATGTGGATAGTTTTTTGAGACCGGCAGTGGTGGACTAGATAGATGATAGTAGCGCCTGTTACTATGGGGATAAGGAGCAGGATGGATTATTTTGGTCTGTAGAAAAAAGAGTGTGAGAGGTCTGGGAATACGGGCTGCTGGTGCTCGCGCTGTCTGAAAGCTACCACCGACACTGGTGTCCGCAGGGCGCCTAAAGGCGGTGGGTTTGCAGTGCGTGGCGTTCAGTAGGGACCAGCTTCACCCCACTTTACAGATGGGCTTGTGACCGTGGCCACAGTTGCTAGATAACTGTCAGAAAGTTCATTAGCAGCAGAGATTAAATAATGAGGTTGCTAAAAGGCGTGGAGGAATTAGAGGTGCTCAGGCAGCACACACTTGAACCGCTGATGTTGCACTTCCGGCGCACGCTGTCACAAGGAGGAACGACCAGTGAAGTGTGCGTTCCAAGCCTTTCTAACCTCCGATGGGAAGGTAAATGCAATGACTTAGGCTTACTTCTGTGACTTGCATTGGAAAACGAGAGGTAACAGCTATCAAAAAAAGAGGCAGAGGCAGACTTTTGGCACACATGCGTACGATATATAGCATCGCGTGCATGCAAAAGTCTAGGTCAGGCAAAATAAAGTGTGAATGCAGCCAGCCAATCAGAGGGGAAAAAAAGCATTTACAAATGCAATAGGACAAAATAAAGTGCGAATGCAGCCTGCCAATCAGAGGGGAACAAAAGCATTTGCAAATGCAATAGTACTCGTATTTACGGGAGTCCTATTGCATTGTAAATAAAACTGCAGTCGTCCAAGAAGGCAGGAACGGGAGTGGGGGGGTTGTGGTGGGCAGAGAAGTGACGGACTGCGGGAGTGAACGGGGGGAGGCAGGGGCACACAACAGTTTTAAAAGTAAAGAGGCTGATAGCTATGGAAGGAGAAAAATGACGACATGGCCGGCAGGAGGCGGGATTACGTTGAGGAAAACCAATCAGATTGCAGCATTTAGGAATTCGCCCAATCAAAAAGGTAGGCGGAAAGTGGGCAGAGCTTCCCACACTATACTGCATACAGCATCTCTCGATGAGACAGCGCATGCGCTGCCTAGGCGAGATCTAAAAAGATAAAATGAAACGTTTTTGTTTCCTTTCTTAAGGGCAGGCAGTGGTCCCTGTGACCACTGCCTGGCCTTAAAAAATATTTTCTCATGCATTTGCAAAGGGGAAGGGGTCCCCTGGGGAACCCTTCCCCTCATGTTGCTGTTCTGTTCGTGTGATCAAGATATTAATTTGTCGAAACGCGTAGCAAGCAATAAAGAGTTTTCTTTGGAGCACCATATACTTTGAGAGTGCGTTTATCTGGAGAAAAGTGTTGGGATATATATATATATATATATATATCTTGTTGCAGTGGCATAAATCACTTTCAGATAGTTTCCTTCTGTTAAGATTTTTAGAGGCTAAAATCTTTATTCAGTAACCATTTGTCTTAAATCCTAAACAACCATTCTGCTTTGATTTGTTCCACACAGTGATTGACACCCTGTTTCCTTTTCCCTCCTTAGGTAAACTTTCCTTGGAAGAATTTATCAAAGGTGCCAAGAGTGATCCTTCGATTGTGCGATTGTTACAGTGTGATCCAAGCAGTGCAAGTCAATTCTAATACAGCCCACTCCTAGGGACAGTTGCAATGAAAACTCTGGCTTGTCATTCAAGCGCCGCTTGCAAATGGATGCCTTCTCGACCATTCCTCATCTATTAGTGGATTCTATTACATTTCCAGATCGTTGTCCATGTATCATGCTGAAGACAACATAGTGCTTCTTTCATTATCCAATGCAACATTCCCTCGGTAGCTTCATTCTTCAGTCTCCTGATGTCGCAGGCCTGTACATCCAGTGTATTTGAATGGTTTGTTTACATGCAGGTATAAGCAGTTCAATTTTCAGGTGAAACCTCAGACCACTTATGGATGTATTCTATTCTAATCGCTCGAGGAGACACTAGGCAGGACTTTTAAAAAAAAATTCAGTGAGCAGGTAGGTAGTCTTTTTGAAGCTAAGATAACTATGTAAGAAATATGAAATATGTGAAGTTAAAAGAGGAAATGTTAGCATTCCTGGGCATGGTTCATATGTGTTTTACTTTGAGGAAAATTGCTTGCACTTATCTAATTAAATGTTGTTCCGTTTCTAATATACACTAAAATATATACATATATATGTACATGGGTATGTATATATGGTGAAATGAAACAGTGTTTAGCCTTATTTAAGGTAGCTGTTAAACTTTGTAGAGGTCTTTGATTCTTTGTAACTTGATTAAAGATTAGTCTGTGATATTTATTCTCTCAGTATCTAGTTGTTTTAGGAGGAAGGCATGACTAGCTGTTCATGAAGTTGTTACACAATATTTAATCACTGAATGCAAACAATTGTTAAGTCCTTTTTACAGTTTTTGTTGGTCCAGACTTTGTCCAAGAGTACATGGAATAATCATCATTTTGTATTTTCTCTGTAAGGTTCAACTTGTGTGGTTGCAATATTAAACTGCTTTGGAGTGGAATGAGCTACTGAATGAATCACAAAGCTGTTGTCAACAACTTTGATATGCCCCAGGCTATTTTGCAGTCAAAATGTTAATACATCTTGCGCATTCCAGTGTTACTTTATATCTGATTAATGCCAAGAATATTAATTTAAATAAAATACTTTTCCTTGTCTAGATCTTTTGTTTTAGTCTTATCTGTTAAAATGACAGAAGGAGCTCATGGCTGTTTAACCTTTATTACTCAATGTGTCTGTGTGTGGGTCCCATGGTCAGCCAGCAGAAGTTAGTGCATGAATGGCCCTTTCATACATTGATTAGGCTTTAAGCCACATTTGTAGTCATGCACTCTTTTCCATCCCCTGGACTTACTGAATCAAGCCAGGTAGGGATAAAATGCATCTTTCATGGATGTGACACAGTGGTGGCGGGTGGAGGGGGTGCTGGGAATCCAGTAAGGCTGCACACCTAATCTAGCTGTTCCCCACCCATCTACAGGATGCTGTGGATTTCAACAATTCAGTGAGAGCTGTTTGGATTTTCTTCTCCTACTGCAATACTTTCTTTTACAAAACTATGTTTCGTGCTCAAACCTCCTCCTCTGGATGTTTGATAAAGTAGAACTTGTGCCTTGGGACTTGTGTGCTGCAGTGCTTGTGGCCTTTCCTCAGAAAGCATCCGGGTAGAGAAACCTTGCCTGTAAAGAGACACGGGCAAGGACATGCAACAGCTCTGGAATAGTGTGGGCCTCCACAGAGCCACGACCATATTGCCTGATTCTCCTGTTTTCAAAATGTTTAGTCTCCTGAAGTCTACATTGTATCCCTGTGAAAAGTCACAAGAAGCTCAAGGTACTTTCTTCTCAGTTGATACAGTATTGCTACAGACGCTTTGCTACTCCATTACACTAGCTGAGAGAGTGTACATTAATATTGCCTGGGCCACGTTTCATGCCATTATGGCTTTTGCATGCTTTTCTGGACAATATATTCTCCTCAAATTCTGTGGATAAGGAGTACCTTATTTACTGTGGCAAATTACATATGTGATACGTGGAAGGAGGCAGAGGAGTTATCCGTATATGGAGTTGGTATTGAGTGTTTACCGAGTGATGGCGGTACCCCGGATTGTGCTCTTCATTGATTAGGCTAACCGGCTAAGGGAGGTAGAGGAGCTTCTTTTAATGAAAACCTTCTCGCTGACCCACTACTGTCCTTTTCTTAGTCATGTTATTGCTATTTCCCTGACCTTTCTGATTTTTTCATACAGTGTTTGGTGCAGTCTAAATGAAGCCTCTAACAAGCTGTTAAGACCTATTAAAGAAAGCTAAATATTTCAGTCTACACAAGGCTCCCGATTAGATCAGAAAAAGCAGAACCTGCAAAGCATCAATACTGGATAGAGTTAAAGTCTGTCTTATTTTCAACCTGCTCCACCCTTTATGATACTCTAGAATAAGTGGAGATAGTGAAAAAATCTTCATAACCCAATCCAGCACACAATACAATGCAAGGACAGAAATATTTATGGAACCCCTTTGTTAAGGTGGCACGCTTAAAGGGCAAAGAAGGGAAACCTAGAGCAAGAGAATAAGAGCTCTGTGATCCGGCTGAGTGAGAGTCCTCTTAGTGTTGACAAGATGACTAGTTCTGTTCCAGCAGAACTGGTTTCAGATCAGCAGGACTCCTTATCAGACTATAATTCAGCTAAACAACCAGTGCATTATCCAGTGTTTAATCATGGAAATGTGATGAAAGTTGCTGCTAGTTTAAACAACGGTCAGTGGATTTATCAGAAATACCTTCTGTTGGGCAAATGATAACGTCAGCAACACTGGGTGTGTGAGATACACTAGGAATGCATAAGAAAGTGCCTGGTGAGGATATACCCAAACTGAATGCGGAAAAGAATCTGTGTCCATCAGTAAACATAGGTGCTGGAGGTAGTGATGCCGGGGGTGCTGCAGCACCCCTCAATATACCCATGCTGCAGTTTAGAATGTGAGGGAGCAATAATGATGCCTATAAATGTTACATTGTCTTAGAAGTCAAATGTCAGGCTCTGTCTTTGGACAAATTGCTGCATATTCTTTTAACATGGAGATTGGTGTTTTTCTCTGACTGCAAAATGAGAGGGTTTTGTAATGTAAACTATGTGACAATTTCGCTGAGTGTGAAATGAAGGGTTGTGGGCGTTTTTCCTAACACCACATACCTTCAAATGTACAAATATTAAAAAACATATTAGAAGTAAGGAAAGTACAAATGAGACTTTCTTTTGAAATTCTTTGTGTGATAGAAACAAATATTTTAAAGATTTAAAACAAATCAATACACTTCACCCGATGATATGCAAGTACATTTTCAATGATACCTGATTTCCACACATCATAATTTGTGTGCTGTATAGTGTTATCAGTAAAACTACATGTCTGTGAAAGTTTAGAGGCTATTTCAATAGCAAATGTGCAGTCTGTAAATGATGGTGCACTACCCCACCATGCTTTAGTAATATGAATAAGACAGGGTGCTCCAAATCGCACTACCCGCTACATACCACACCCTTATCACTCCGGTGCTAAATGGGCATATCCCATTTGCTACACATGTTCGTTGTGTGATACTAGGATCTTTAACCACCCCTATCAATTCAGTGATGTAACACTGATGGCAACACCCCCAGCATGAAAACTGTTCCAGCATAACTGTTGGTAAATAGTAATGAGACCCATGAGACTACCCCTAATGTATAAATACTCTGGACTTCGCTCAATTAGATATCGATGAAGCTGAAGGATTTGAACTCATGGGTTTCTCACTTAAAGACCCAAAAGGTTATCTACTGGCGGGCATAATCTGTTACAGACCCCCTGGTGCGATTAGCTCACCTCATATGCAGGGACTGGTAGATGTAATTTGCAATATGGCCCTTACTAACTCTAATCTGCTTATTTTGGGTGATTTTAATGTTTGGCTTAATGGAAACCTGGATTCAGGATACAGTAACCTAATTCAGTCTTGTGAGAGTCTGAGCCTGTGTCAATGGATCAATGAGGCTACCCACAAGGGCGGGTAACATACTGGACCTGCTCCTCTCTAAGGAACAGGCCTTGGGAACAGTAGAAATCCTTCCAGTTGGCTGGTCCGACCATTATTTGGTCAAGTTTCAGATATTCAACCCTAGGAAGGTACGGTCAGCTACCAGCGAGATAAGGACGTTCAGGAGTAGAGACTGGAAGGGACTTCTAAAAGGAAAGACCTCTTCATCTTCGGTCTTTTCTTTTGAAGAGAATTTCAACAATGGGAGGTCAGTGGAAGACAACTATGTGGATCTCTGGGATCAGATTAAACTTAGGCTTGACCAGGTCGCTCCCATGAAAAATTGTAAGAAGACTGGCAGGCCGTCAGCCTGCTGGTATAATGACCGCCTTAAATCCTTAAAACAGATCTGCCGGCAGGCGGAGAGGAAGTGGAGGACGCTATACTCTAATGAGGACAAATCTAGGTGGAAGGCTGCAATAGCGGAATATAGGAAGGGAATTGTTTTAGCAAAATCAGAATATTTTGCAAACATTATCTTTAACTCTAAAAATATCTCCAGAACTATTTTTAAAATTGTAAAGGATATTGCTGTTCCTGAATGTGCACAATCTAAAATCTTACCAACTCAAGCTCTATGTGACAACTTAGCGACCTTCTTTATGGAGAAAATTAGTAATAATATTGATGGATTGAAGATGAACGATCTCTCCGGGAAAGAGGGTCCTATTACTAAAACTAATGGGTCACAAGATACAGGTATGGAGAACGGGGCGGAGCCAGGTCCACCGATCTCCCTGAACCATTTTGAACCACCCACGAAGGAGAACTTTAACAGAATTGCCTTGGGTGTGTCATCTGGTTCCCCTTTAGACCCTCTCCCACATAAAATCTGGAAGGAACTGGGCTCTGAACTCTTTCCCTCTCTCCGACAGATCTTCAATAGCTCCCTGATTTCTGGATCAGTACCAGCATGCTGGAAACGGGCTGTGGTCACACCACTTCTGAAAAAAGCGACACTCGATCCTACTTGTGCTAGTAAGTACAGACCAATCTCACTCTTATCGTATCCGGTTAAAATCATTGAACGACTGGTCAGCAAAACTTTGTCCCAGTTCCTAGAATCTAACTTTAGGCTTGATGATGTACAGTTCGGTTTTCGACCTGGCCATGGAACTGAGACTGCTCTGGTGACCGTGTTAGACTATCTTCGATTGAGGGCAGACAGGGGACAATCTTGCATTCTTATTCTGCTTGACCTGTCTGCCGCTTTCGACACAGTCAACCATGACATCTTGCTGACCAGGCTGGAAGAGATCGGGGTGTCGGGCACGGCTCTAGAATGGTTCCGCTCTTATTTGTCCTGCATGTGGCATGCGGTCTTTCTCCCTCCGTACCAATCTGAGTTTTCCAATATCCATCATGGCGTTCATTAGGGATCGGCGATCAGTCCTATTCTCTTTAACATCTATATGAGACCCTTGATCGATATTATAAAGGCGCATGGTGTGAAATTGGTGAACTACGCTGACGACACTCAGCTCTTTTTCTCCTTAGAGGGAAGTCAGTTGATACCTCTTGCGACATTTCATGCCTGCATGCAGGACACTGCCCTTTGGCTAAGAGCCAATTCTCTTCAATTTAATTCTGACAAGACTGAAGTGTTACATTGTGCTGTGGGGAAAGTTCCCTCCCTTTCCCAGACAATTTCTGGCCTTCCTCAACTACCTCTACGCTGGTCCAGGCTAAATCAATACTTAATTTGGGAATTATGCTAGATGCCAGCTTAAATCTGGAAGTACATGTAAACAAGCTGTTGGGGAACTGTTTTTCCCTGATCAGAGCTTTGAGGAAGATCCTCCCGCTGCTTCCTAATACAGCCAGAGCCTTGATCATTGGAAGTATCATGCTCAGCAGGTTGGACTACTGTAATGCCCTACTATTGGAGTCCCCAAAATTCCTGATTGAACGCCTTCAAAGAGTTCAAACTTTGGCGGCCAAATTAGCATTGATGAAACCTCGCCGCTTGTCAGGCTCCTCAGCCCTTGCAGAGCTTCATTGGCTACCAATAATGGAATTCAATTTAAATCTCTCTGCTTGTTATTCAAAGCTCTTCACGGCTTCGGACCCAAACCTTTACAGAAGACCTTTGCATGGTATATCCCGCCGAGGTGCCTTCGTTCCTCCACTGCTTACCTGGTGAGAACTCCTAAAATTCAAAGAGCCAAGGCAGAGGGTAGGGCGTTTAGCTCGGTCGCCGCAAAGCTCTGGAATAAACTTCCTTTGGAAATCAGACAGTCCCATGAACTTTTGCAGTTTAGGAAAAAGGTAAAAACATGGTTGTTCCCTAGAATTTGACATCTCTGAGGACCTTCCATGTTATCCCACACCTGATGCCATCTCTGACTGATGATTCACGTACTATAGCGCCAAGATACCTGTTGGGTGTATGCTCTATAAATACCGCATATAAATATCCTTGTTGCTTGAACAACTTCTCCATGAGATTTTTTTAAGAAAACTGTGGTGGATTTGCTATTGACGATCTGCACATCATTATGTCTCCAAGACAGCTCTACAACGGTAAATTAAGTCTTGGGTGCAATCTTAGTGTCAAACACTCATCCACCTAGAGTGTAACAATCTGGATAGACAGAGAAAATTAAAGATAATTGACCCTGCACCAGAACATACTATTTAGAACAAGACACAGAGGCACACCATATATATCACTATAATCCAATGTGTATCCAGACACTCAAATATAACCATTTCATCATTTCAATGAAGAAGATTCCAGATTAGTCGCTGTAGATCATTCAGAAGATGCTTTTATTTCTCTTTCTGGACATATAGCAGCCAGCCGACGTGTGTTTCGCCCTAAACAGGGCTTCCTCAAGGCTGCAAATTGTACATAAAGACATATATGTTGTCGCATATTTATGTATAGAAAGGTATTATTTTCTTTTTTATAAAACACAATATCTACTAATGAAAATATGTCAAAATCAGAAAAAAGAATTCAGTGATTCAAACAAAATGATATTGATAAACCAAAACCACCAATCACCCATATGTGAAATCCAAAACACAAATCATAATAGGTATCCCTATATGAATATCCTGGTTAATGACATGACCATCCAATAAAGAAGTGCAAATTTGAAAAAAACCCAAAATTACACAATGTCATACCCATTGGTGGAGACTAAGATCATAAGAGGAGTCAAAAATTACATGAGAGCTAAGTGACCACTGTTCCAATGTTCTTATTAAAAGTTTAATTTAAAAATAATAAGACCCGTAACCAGAACGTGATATAAATGACAAATTCTCCTCACCACAATTGTATAAAACCATTGGTCCAAGTCTAACCCTCAGTATCCATTGAGCATCAATTCCAGTTAGTATAGTGTCAAGCAACTAGGACCGCTAAAATAACAATGTAAGTGACCACATATTATTATACACAGGCAAAATCCTACATTTTAACATGTAAATATCCTGTAGCTTTCTTCAAGAATGCACGCCGCGCACCCACCTTAAAACTGTCTGTATTTTGTCAATATCGTTAATATGTATAGTCTTTATGGTAGTCCATCATTTCTTATTGTATGTTTCTTGGAGCCTTGATAAGTTCCACCTATAACAAAGGATATAATATATATACTGATCAATGAGTAGGCCGCCCTCCTTATTAAGAACATGCCAATAATGCCAACTATAAATAGATCCATTCTTTACATATTCACTCTATTTTATTCTGCATTATACTACAAGTCTCATAGATGGATAGTTTGTATAGAGGCTACCCTACGACCATACCTCATAAAAGTCAAATTCAACCACCATCTTTATGTCTTTAGTATACAGCGCTAATTTGCCCAACAAACCAATAATATCATTCATATTCTTTAGAAAAGCCCCCTCCTGTTTAGTGTCCACTTCACGTATACCTATATACCACTATTTCAAGTTACTAAATCAATAGGCACCGTTAGAGTAAACGGTTTCTATATTAAACTATTGTTCACTCAAATCAAACTTCGTACTTCAATTTCGGTCCAAGCATTGTTAAATAAAATGCCAGCTTACCGCGCAAATTAAGAAAAGCGTCCCAGTGCTCCCAGAGTTCCGCCGATCCAGAGTCTCCATGAGGTCCAGGAGTTTAAAACGGCTCACACTAGAACTATCTTGGATATACACTCCCAAGATTCACAATATTAATAACCAGATTGAAACCTTTCTTGGTCCTGTTGAACTCTTGGAATCGCGATTCACAGAAGTAGAGGATAATCAGGGGCTACTTTAAAACCAGAGATCATTATATATAAAGGAGATATCTGCTTTTGAGTCAAAGATTGAAGCTCTTGAACATCACACATAGGGATCCAGTGTTCAAGTGGTTGGGATTCCCCAGGGAAAATAAGACAGTCAACATAGGATTAATTTTGTGACCCACTTCATTAAGAAGTATGTGGATCTGGCAGCTCCTGGCGATTAGTTATATCACAAGCCCATTGAGTACCCTTTTCTGCTCCTAAACCTGTTGCTAGATTTCACACTATATTAGTTACCTTTGTGGACTACAGACTCAAAGACAGATGATTTAGAAATTAGGGGCTACAGGTACAACAACTTCAGTCTGCTGATCTTAAAGTGTGATGAACAAAACGTTTCCATGTTTTTTCAGAAACTTCAGCTGCTCAGGCTTTGTTAGCTGAAATCTAGCAAGCTCATTTCTCAACAGAAAAATAATGGAAGAAGAAATACCCTAATTTATGGTAATGCAGGGAAATTTAGCATGCACAAACTATATAAACTTGATGTATAATTGTGCATTAAGAATATATTGGCAGATATAGGGGCAGATAGGAGGTGATGGAGGGAGTGGAGAGGAAGAATATGGAGGAGTTGTGCGGGATACCACGAGTTGATGCAATACCTTTTGCAAGAATGTGATGCCTCAATAATGGGATGGGTGGCTCACTCTGAGTACTAAGGTTTTGTTTTTCTCTTTATATTCTATTCTAAGAAAAATGAGGGTAGTTTAAGGAATTGATAAATGTAAACGGTAGACATAATGGGGCTTGCAGGTTGGGTGGTTGTGAAGTGCAAAATGGGAATGTAGAATGTGCTCTTTTGTATTCTGGATTGGATTGTTTATAATACGTTTTCTCAATGTTTTCATATTTTCTTACTAAGATAATTTTTGAGTCACATTATTAATCTTAATGTAAATGGTGTAAATAATAAGGGTATGTGCACTACAACTTTGAAATGGTTAAAAAATAAGCCACCCTGCAATAATTCTTTTTCAGATTGTTTCATTTGCAATAGGAAACAAAAAGTATTTGTTCACAGCTGGAAGAATCCAATTTTTCATTATCTGTGATGGCTGCTTGTGGGGCTGGTATTCTTGTTAATAAGAAAAACACAGGCGGATGTGGTGTGTCCGTGACTGATTGTTTTGCACATGACGTCAGTGTGCCCAGGGTGGATGGCTTCAGGAGTGAGGTGGTTAGGACCCTGAACAGAATAACAGGCCTCAATATGATCAAATCTATTAAAACATGTCTGCTAAGTATATGGCCGAAGAGGAAGCACTGCAAAATGTGGTCAAGAATTTGGATGTTGGGTGCTATCCTTGTAAAAGGCAAATTAGTATTCCTCTGGGCCAGAAAGTTGAAAATATTACTTCCAGCATAGCCTCTAGCTGATAAACAGCATATGAAACAGTCTCGAAGGGATGAACAGAAGACTGCTGAGTGGGCAGAAGTCTTAATAAAGCTTTCCGATCCCCCAAACAACTGACCACCTTGAGGGCCGTGAGGTTGAAGTAATATGATAAGTATAATATGATAAGTATAGTCTGTGCAAGATGTGTTGGAGCTCCCTCCTACCTGTGAATTGTACTATGTAATAAAGTGTTACAGAATGTTAGGACAGCTCTGAGCTTGGTTCATGCGTGCATAGAGCTCATCAGACAAATCGACTACACTCTTGCCTCTCCACACAGTTTGACTGCTTCGCATAATTATTATTGTTCAATTTCTTCCTTATTAACAGGTGCCCAAGGTTACATATGTAGTGGTGCCCTTCTCAGACCATTCTTTAGTTCTACTTCAATCTGAAGTTGTTTAAAAAATGCCATTCTAAATAGACGGAAACTAAATAATACTCTCCTGCAGAACCAACAAAATCTTTTTTTATTAACTGAAAGATAAGATAGAATCATTGTTATGCTAAATGTGTGAGTGGCCTTCGGTAGTATGAAAAGGATTCAATAGTTCAATATGAGCCACAATTCATTAGTCAGACACTCTGTTCCTTTTCTGAACCAAGTTGATGCTGGCAGAAAAATTACATTCTGAATTCCCTTCTGGAGAGACGCTAGCTAAGTTAGATGCCTCTTAAATGACAATAAAGGAACATTTGATGCGAAAAGCCATAATCCACAAGCACACATATAAGGCACAACTTTGAGGCAGTAGAAAAGACAGAAAATTACTGGCCTTGCAAAAAAGGGAAAAAGTTAGTGAAAATCTAATAACTTAAATTAGTCTTCATATAGAAACGAGAACTGTAGTTCATGGTCAAGATATAATTTCTTCTATATTTCTTCAACTATATCAGTCAAATTTAAAAAGAGGCTATCCTAAATTTAACGAAGAGTGCAATACTTCCCCCCCCTCCTCTTTTTTCACTTTCTTTTGATGAATTTTATCGACCTTCTGAACCAGTCTCTATAGCTGAGTTCAAAAATGCTAAATCCAAATGGTCTAGTGCTAAAGCCCCCAGGAAGACAAGTTTCCTATGCAATTTTATGAGCTCACAGTCTTAGCTGATCCCCCCTTTACACACCATATTGTTTTATGTATTTCTTTATTAATAGTTTCAAGTAAAATACATTACTGATGCAAGCTGGGTGATGGTTGTCACTGTCTGAACATAGGATACAATAATGACATTTATACCACACTGCTTTCCGTATTAATCAAGGAACCCCTCCGACAACCAGTCAAGGGTCCATCCCCCTCAATCCCTCCCTCCACTCACCACCATATCTCCACAGATTCAACAATAGGAGCCTGTAATAGTTCTACACAGTCTACCAAATCCACATTTTATGCAAACACCTAGTTCAACAGAATGGGAACATCTTATTACCCCTTTAGTCAGTGGAATGTGCCTGGAAGTCGGAATCAGGGTCTGTGTCAAGGACAGTAACATTGCATTCCAAGCCAACAAGACCTCCTGAGCCTTCTCATCTCATCTAGTCAAGTGTGACTCCTCTACTTTTGCCCATTCCACCATAGCCACAAGTGTCACCATGGTGTGTGTGGGTTCTGGTGCCTCCGGAAACGTGGGCCACAGCTGCTGACCCATTGCAGCTAACTTAGCATATTGCAAGAACTGTCCGTGCCCTAAATTAAATGCCACAATAGCATCTCTGAGGGACAGAAAGTGGCCCTCAGGATACAAATCTGATAGCATTACACAACCAACCTCCTGCCATTTATCCACTGACATCACCAAGGCCGTCTGCGCAAATGGGTAGATTAACCAGAAATCCAGTTTAGGGGCAAAAGGTGCCCTTCAAAAAACGTGTTTCACTTCCCTCTCCCAAATTCGCCCCATCAATCGTACCAAGTACGGAAGGTTTCTGGGTATGCCCCACCTCGGCATCAGGAGGGTCTCCATTTGTTGATCACCATGAATACCCACCATTAGGGACCGTTCCCAATTGGGATCCCTGTCCAGCCAATGTATTCCATGTTGCAATTGAGCTGCACAATAATAGAGCTCAAGATCTGGGACCTCCACCCCCCTTATCCCACTTGCCCCTCAGGGTTGACAACCCTACTCTACACCCTTTGCCCTGCCACAGGAGCTTCAATATTCAATTCAATTCAAATAGACTTTATTCGGATTTCAAAAAATCATCCATAAAAGCACAAGATCCAAGTTAAAATACACAATTTGATACTACAATTTCGGGCCACAATTTATAATAAATAACAAATTAAATATGACTTACAAAAACGACAAATAAAATATGAATATGCTTTCTTACTAAACTATGCATATACATACAATATATAAAAATATACTGAAATGTAACCTCTGGTTTTATAGGAGCAAAGCAAACGCGTTGCATTATGTTTATACAAATTAGGCCTTAAACTACAAAATGCATATGTAAATAGGTATGGTAAATTTACGTTTGTGCAAATTAGGCTTTAAAGTGCAAAAATGCATATGTAAACAAATGCAAAGCATTAAGTTTGTGTAAATTAGGCTTTGATGTGCAAAGTACAAAATAAAATTAATCAATTTTCAAAGACCTGCGTGAACGTACAATTGCATTGAGGAAGCCAGTAACTCTAAAAATTAGTTCGTCTGATCCAAGCATTAAAAAGTGTCTAAGAGCATGGTTGTGATCAGTCAGATTGTATTTCCTGCAGTAAGGGATTAGGTAATGCTTTGTATATTTCCTGTAGAACCCACAGCCAAAAATAAAATGGAGCATACTCTGGGTACCACCAAGGTCACAAGGGCAATATAATTTTGCCAGGTTTTTAGTGTAGCCCAGTGGGAAGCAGATAAGATTTACAATGCTCCTGTCCCTGAATCTAAATAATAAAATCCTGTTCCACCTGCCCAATTTTTTACGTAAATAGGGCTGGGGTAACATCAGAGATTCAGTGTGTGATTCCCGGATCATTAAGTAGTTTGTTGTGGATTGTTTCAGTGAGTCCACTCTTTCCCTCTCATTATGGAAATGTTGATAGAGTGCCCTTCTCACTAGATTTTTATGGGAGCAGTCAATCTGGTCGGGGTCTGAAAATAGGTGACCATAATTGACGCTCACAAGGCTCCTTTCTACCGCATTTATCCATGGGATTAAACTCGAATTCTCACTTTGCAAACAATCCATAATGATCTCACGGGAAAGGGAGGCTGCTGGGTTTTGCCAAATCCTTAACCAAAATAATGCAGGTCTGGCTCTTTTAAAATCCTCGATATAATGCAATTTTAATTCATTGTGACATACGAAGGTCGATGCACTAATAACTCCCCCCAGGATCTTCCGACAGAATCTATTCTCTTCTCTCTGTAATTCTGAGCAATTCGAGAATCCCCAGACTTCTGCTCCATACGTTCCAGTTGGGAGACATTGGGTCCGATAAACTTGTAATAAACTGGAAACAACATCAGCCTGGCGGGGTTGATGAAGAGAGGTAACAGAGTTAATAGATTTGGAGAGTTTATTTCTCCCCATTGCGACATGGGGTTGCCATGAACCGCTATTAGAAAATAACAGACCCAAGTAGGGGAAAGTGCAAGTGCTTTTTAGAGTGTTTTGACCTATCGTAATCTTTGAAATTTTATAATTCTTAGGACCGCAGGTCATTATAAAAGATTTATTAAAATTAGTGCACAAACCTAAATCGGCCATATAGTTAACAAATCCCGAAATTAAAATACGCAGAGCATTCGGGGTGCGGCCCATAAGGACCGCGTCATCTGCGTAGAGTAACGCCGGGATAGGTTTCTTGTTAATAATGGGAACATCCTTGGTCAGATTGCATAGGGAGTTGGACAGTTCATTAATATATAATATAAAAAGCAAGGGGGCCAAGACGCAGCCCTGTCTCACCCCCTTGCCAATTAAAATATCATTTGAAACCTCGCCTTCATTGTTTATTCGTACACGGGCTTTCAAATTGCGATGGAGGTTGGCCAAAAAGTGGACTAAGGCTTCATCCAAACCATAATTTAAAAGAATGGACCATAAGCGGGAACGGTTTACAAAGTCAAATGCTGAGCTTAAGTCCATAAAACCAAAATATAAAGGGGATTGTTTAGCCCTTGTATATTTGGCCATAAGGAGATTAAGGTTCAGACATTGTTCCACCGTGCCTAGTTTACTCCTAAAACCCAACTGACAACGATGGATAATGGAGTTCTCGTCTGCCCAGGAGCTAATTTTATTGAATAAAACCCTTCCGAGGACCTTCAGGGTGTTATCGATCAATGATATTGGTCGATAACACCCCGGATCCATCCTGTTTCCCTTTTTAAAAATAGGTACAATGGTACTGCTAGACCATGTCGAGGGGATGGACTTCTTACTCAGGTTATTAAAAAGGTTGCAGAGTAAGGGGGCCCAATAACAAGTATTCGATTTTATCTGGTCAATGGACAAACCGTCCGGGCCAGGGGCCTTATTGCCAGCACTATTGGCAATGGCCTCCTCCACCTCCTCTAGTGTTATGGCTATGGTACCATCGGGGAAAATATCCTCAGTTGGGTCTCCGACTGCAGCATAAAGCTTAGAGAAGTGAGTGACCCATAGGTCACCTGTGATGTTGCAGTTTATCGGGGTAATGTTGCTGCCCAGGGCTCTTAGATTCTTTACTTCTCTCCAGAACCCTGTCGAGTCTTTTAGGGCAGCAGTTTTGGTCAGATTGTCCCAGTGGCTTATTAACAGCTCCTCAGATCTTGCTTCAATAGTACATTGTCAGACTCTACAAAGACTATCCACAAATGTTAATAAAAGCTGTTTTGCAGTATGTAAAGACACTGTGGCAGTACCACAATTTTTATAAGAGCTATTCTGCCCTACAGGGAAAGGCGTAGCATTGCCCAAAACTTAATAGTAGGCCATAGATGTTCTAGCACTCTGCCAATTTTACAAGCATAGACCTCGGACTGATCACGGGTAATATAAATGCCTAGGTATTTCACACCTTCCACCGACCAGGGCAAGTCAGGTTTTGGTAAGTGAGCCAGAGGACAATTTCCCTGTCGCGCCAGTGGCAACAGGACCGACAGTTCCCAAACCTCGGATATTACCGCCAGGAGTATCGGGAACGACACATCTGATTGTCAAGGATTAATCATAACGTCATTTGCGTGCAAAGAGACTATGTGTTCCGTCAGTCACACCAAGATGCCCCAACCCTTAAGTGCTTAGCAAAGTCTGCAGGCCAGAGAAGAGCAACAGTGGACAGAGGGCATCCCTGTATTGTGCCCCGCTTTAGAAGGAGCTCCATTGATTCATACTGCCCGCTTCGCACCCTCACCACTGGGCTTATGTGTATAATCTGAACCCATTTAATAAAACGGGGACTCATCCCCATCTGTGGCAGTAACAACCATAGGTGTTCCAATGACACGGAGTCAAAGGCTTGCTCAATGTCCAAAAAAGCATGCGCGCACGGTTGGCTTTGTATGTCTGGTGAGTGCAAAACATGCACCAAACAGCGCAAGTTATGCTGGGTGTTACTATGAGAATGAAACCTGATTGATCCTCATGGATCAGCTGAGGTAAACACGTAAGCAGACGGTGTGCCAGAAGGTGACTCAGGATCTTGAAGTCAACATTTAACATAGAAATGTGTCTCTACAACCTCAACTCGAAAGTGTCCTTACCCTGCTTTCAGAAGGATTCCCCTATCAAAGGTATCCACACAAACCTCCAATAGCTTATTTATCAAGGGTTGGCGGAAGCTCTTATTGAATTCTGCCAGTAAGCCTTCAGTACCTCGTGTCTTTGCAGGATTCATGACCTACACAGTACCCAGTGTCTTTGCAGGATTCATGGCCTGCATAGCTCCCCGCAGCGCTTGACTGTAGGAAGGAGCCTCCAGCTCTTCCCTCACCGGAGTTCCAGAGTGCGGATCGGGAGCTGCTCTAAGTATTCTGATAGCTCTTGTGAGAGTGCTGTCCCCTGAGGTGCCGTAAACATCCTCTGGAAGTGATCCTCAAAAGCGGTATTAATGGCCTGCTGCATGTGGCACATTTTGCCCGACGCATCAACAATAGCTAAGATAGGATGCGGTGCGACCTCAGCTCTTACCATACGTGTCAACATTTTACCTGCCTTGTCCCCCTCCAGGTACCACTGTCGTCTCACTGTCTTTCTAGTGTACTTTTCCAATTGGGCCCAAAGGTCACAAACCTTCACTTTTTGGGCCCTCCAGTCTGTCTGTGCAGATGGGTTCGTCGGAAGTGCACCTACCAACCTAACCAGTTCTTTCTCCTGTCATCTTCCAGGATGATTACCCCCACCACCATGTCCATACACACCCCCTTATCACCACCTTCATAGAGTCCCACTCCACCACTCTGCTTCTGCTGTCCCTCAATTATCATCAAAATACTGTGCAAGAGCAGTAGAGACCACATCCCGGAACACCGGTTCCCACAAGGCTTTGGCATTGAGTCTCCATAGTGGTACCCTGGGCGGACATCTGTCTATGGAATATGTGAGCATCAAAGGTGCATGATCTGAGATATATCTGGCTATATTGAACATCCAGCACTCTAGAAGCGGCCTAGGATTGAACGAAAAAGTAATCAAGGCGGCTGTGAGTGCCCGCAGCTGGAGTGTAGCAAGAACACTCTTGTGTTTTGGGATGGCACTGACTCCAGATGTCAACTAATTGTGGATTAATCTGTACCTGAAGCAGGGTGCCTGTACTACGGGGTTTGACACCCTCGCGTGGCAGAGACCTATCCATAGCCCCATCCACTACACAATTAGGACCTACCGCCAGAATGACCTCAGTGTCTGAGTACACCTGTTGTGCTTTTACCACCGATCCCAAAAATTCCCCATCATCTGTGTTTGGTGCCTACCCATTAACCAGACATATGTCTTCACCTTACTAGGATAACATAGAGCCCCTCTTTATCCATGAGAACCTGAATGGGTTTAAATGGGACCCTGGGGCCACCCATATCAAGACTTCCCAGGCATATCCTGAGTAGGAGGTGGCAAATAGCTGCCCTCTCCAGCGCCTTTTCAATTTGATAATACTATCCCCCATGTGTGTGTTTCCTGCAAAAGTGCAATCGCCACCCCATATCTCTTAAGACATTTCAGTACCCTATTGTGTTTTTTGAAGGTTACTTAGCCCCCTGACATTCCATGTCATAACATGTATATTTTGTTCCCATGTCATCCGTACACCCACCCCAAAGGGCAGCCCCCCATCTTGAGGTGTTAGTGAAGTTCTCCAAGTCTGTATATAGTGATCCCCACCCCAACTACGAACTATATGGTCATTGAAACAGATATGGCATGGTAACAAACTGTTCTAAAAAACTGTGTCCCACTTCCACCCCGCACCCACAGGCAGTAACCACCATCTCCCTCTTCCACTTAAATATATTGTGTAGAGGTTATATTAACTCCTCAATAAAATATGATTTCTATAGTTGTGAAAATTCTTTTTGAAATGTAAATTTGTCACGCGACAAAGTTTGTAATTTCACTTTCTAATTTATTACCATCCTCTCTGCATCGTTGTAGCATGACTAAGACATTTTTTCCATACCTTTGTCGGAACAACGTAGACCTAAGTTCTGAGCTGCAGTTTAGACAGGTCATATCTTGATGGGCGTTTTTGCTTACATTTTCAAAGGCCATAGCATTACAATTTGGTAACATCTAGTAGAGAAATCATTCCAAATTGATTTATGTGCTAGAGGTGAATTCACAATGTTCACAGTTATGGTTCCATTTATAAGTGAAACCAAATAATTCATTGATATTCACATCCTCTTCCTCTTATAGTCCTAGCATTAACATTAAAAATGCTTGAGCATCCTACTAAACATTTTGCGAAAACACTACTAATCCAGTACAGTACTCTACCTTTTAGACCTTTCTGCAGCTCGTTGGTGGTAAATTGCCTGTCTTAGTCTACATACAGGGTATTCTACCTTTACTACGCGGTCATTACTTCGTATTACCATTACTATGCATATTTTAGTCTGCAGATGCCATTACTTAGTATGCATTTACTACGCATGTTCCATTACTTAGCATGCACTTACTACGCATAATGGAGTTACTGTGCAAATTAAAGTTTTGGGGTACAGGGGTATTTTTAGGGGTCAGGGTGGGTTAGGGTTTTGGATTGTAGGAGGTATTTGTAGGGTTCAGTGTGCATTTAGGTTTTGGTGTGATGGGTTAATTTTAGGGGTCAGGGTTGGTTAGGGTTTTGGGGTGTAGGGAGTAATTTTAGGGTTCAGGTTGCGTTTCGGTTTTGGAGTACTGGGATATTTTTAGGGGTCAGGGTGAGATAGGGTTTTGGGGTGCTGGAGTATTTTTGGGGTTCAGGGTGCATTTAGGTTTTGGGGTGCTGGGGTACTTTTAGGGGGTTAGGGTTGGTTAGGGTTTTGGGGTTTTGGGGTATTTTGAGGGTTCAGGGTGTGTTTAAGGTTTTGGGGTGCTGGGGCATTTTGGGGGTTCAGGGTGCGTTTAGGTTTTGGGGTGCTGGGGTAATTTTAGGTGTCAGGATGGGTTAGGGTTTTGAGGTGTAGGGGGTAATTTTAGGGTTAAGGGTGCGTTTAGGTTTTGGGGTACTGGGATATTGTTAGGGGTGAGGGTGAGATAGGGTTTTGGGGTGTAGGGGATATTTGTAGGGTTCAGGGTGCATGCCAGGGGATAGGTTACTATTACGATTAATTTTTTGTTTTAAAGTACCAATAACGCGTATGTGTAATAATTAACTACGAAGTAAAAGCATTTTTAATGTATTTGTATATATTTGTGAAGTAAAAGCATACACACTAAAATCATGCGTAGTAAAGGTATTTGCGAAGTAAAAACTTTGAAGTAAATACCTGCGAAGTAACGGTATGCTAAGTAACATCATATATTCGTTCTGGAATGGGAACCAGTACTATCCTGTTACGCACAGCTCTAGCTGGCATTTTATTATCCTCTAATTTTGTAACAGTACTTATATATAACTTGCTTTGTGGACAAGTCAAAGCGTTCTTCTACTAATAAGTACACAGCAAACCTTTGCCAGTTATTATTATTTTCTATGACACTTTTTAAATACAAGTCAACAGTTCATGTCTGAATCTTGTAGTGAGTGTGTCGACAACATGTACAAACATGCTCTGTTTTTCAGAGCACACTGTGTTAAATTTTGCAATCTCTTCTTCAAAACTATCAACTATAATACCTGTGTCCTGTTCTGATACTCCTCCAGTTATCAACTCTTCCTTTTCCGTAGGGTCCTGTTCGGAACAAAAGAAATAAAACTGCGCATCATCACAAACCTTTTCTACCTCTGCCAGAGTACCATGCAAAAGTGTTCTATTCATTTCTCCTAAACATACCAGGAGTTTTGACATAGTACAGCCTCATAACAAAAGTTTGCATTGTTGAGAGGTGTGCAGCTAACATCCTGAAATAATGAAAGGTGCTTTGTCACACTTTATTTGATGAACAAGCTAGTGAGTGTCCCTCAAAATGCGTATGCTTTCTAACCTTGCAAAGATTCAATATTTGTAAAGTACTTACTTTTTGTTTTAAACTGCCTTGGAAAGATACATAGAAATGTTCTTAATATATTAATGGATTACTGATGAATACTACAAAGACTACTACACTTCCAGATGTATACAGGGCCTGACTACGCCTTCCCTGTACCTCTTCTGCAATAACTTGTTCTACATTTCTAGATACTGTAGTGTAGTTCCTATTTCCCTAATAGGCTCTGCGCATTAGAGTAATATACCCTATAGATTTGGCATAGGACTGAGGTCAGTATGCCCCTATCGAGTATATTAAACTTAATTACTTTGTGCCAACTAACTCAGAGGCCACTAGAAACTCCTTGTAAACAAGAAGGGAGTAGTTTCTGGCAACCGCATAAATATGACAACTTTGTTTCCCTTTAGAATCGGAACACTCTCATAATCGTGGAAACAACAGATAACAGTTTCACTCAGCTAATCGTGCATGCTTAGTTTCTTCAGAGTTACATAGAAAGAATAGACGGACGTTTCAGTAAAAGGATTTATTGAACAGTCTTGTTTCTTGTGTAAGAGATATGATATGCTATAGTCTGGTATGCCAAGTCTGGTATGCCAAGAGTCCCTCTAGGTTCTAGTCAGCTCCATACCTTGAGAATGAGAGAGGTGGGAATCTCTTTCCGGGTCTCAAAATCTAACACCCCGCGAAGGGAGTCAGAACACTGGAAGCTGGATTCTCTGCGAGCAGGGAAGTCAGTGCGTCAGGCCGGGACACAGGCTCCTCTAAAGTCGAGGACTTCTCCTACTTGCTTGGGCAAGGGAAGGCATATTTATACCTGGTAGGTGCCTTGGAATGTTAGCATTGACATAAAGTCGGGTAGAGGAAGACGTCAGGAATGAACCCTTAAGGAATAGCAGTTCATGCATAATAAATGAGTTCTTGGAGAAATCAATAATCCTGTGCTAGGGGAACTCCCAAGAGCTTAAGTGTCTGGTTTCTAAGAACTCGTTGTGATGTTGGGGTGGACGGATGTAGGTGACCATGTCTGTATTTGGATAGCATGGCTAATGCCTAAATAAGGACTGGGATCTTATGCCTATATAAGGGCAATGCGAATTGTGCCTATATAAGGACATGTATCAAGAAAACTTATTTACGGACACCTAAAGCGGAATACAACAATACCATCACCTCTTTCACTATAGCGTGCCTTCTTTATTACATAACATCGTCCTCTTTTATCAGTAGCATGAACTAATGTGTTATCCTGGAGATAGTCTTCTTTGTTAAAGAAAGGCTCTGTAGTAGAAGTATGTATTCATTCTCCATTAACAACTGTACAAAAGTTACTTCTATTTACTAATCTTTTCTTCTGGTTTTGTCTCCTCATGTACAACACCATTTTTTCAAGCGTTTTCATTCCATTTATAATCAAAATGAAAAGCTTCCTCTTCAAAACAAGGGCCTTATCAACTACTCCCTCAACTCATTTTTCTGTCTCAGTGCCTCTCTCCTACTTCTATACTTCTTCATATATCTCAGTAGATTTGCACCCACTCTACTATGAAACATCCTCGCTCTGATTTCCTTAGACTGCTTCTGTCTCCTGGTTAAGGTTTGTCCATCTTTGTTACATTATTTCCTGTTCTTGTAATATACATTATGTCCACTCTTATTCTTTTTCATAGTTTGCTTTTTATTTTCATTATTTTGTAAGATGTCTACATATACTTTTAAGATATGACTTTGTCCTCTTACCAGTAGCTCTTTTTCTTTCACCAGTTTTCCTGCATTTTGCTCCTTTTGTGTCTCAGGACTGCATAGATACTGTAGTTTCTTCTGCTGCTTTTCCTCTTTTATAGGCATTCTAACTGTATTTATGTAGATATAGTTCTGTTAAAAAAAGTATATTTTAAAACTTTTACTCTGGCCAACATACCAACTACTTTACTACTGACACACACATAATACGAAAACAGTTTTTATGTTACATTGCAGTTTTAATCTACAGTTGAGCTTAGCTATATAACTTTATACAATTACTTCAATATACCAAACCGCATACTTTCCCATACAACCTCTCACACTAACTCACATTTACAATGCACCCTTATTTTGACCTCACATATTACATCATTCATGACATGGTCAGCGACATCACTGATGATGTCTCAAATTACATCACTGATGATATCATCCAGAGAAACAGTGACACACCCACTTACACCTCCATAAAATGTAATTCGCTCACTTCCACACAATCACTGACAAACTCATTCACAGAACCCATACAAACACTCACACATCATGTCACTCATCATACAGCCAGTAACGCATCAACTCACCCACAGAGCCATTACTGGAACAACTAACTGACATATACAGCCACTCATGCACCTACTCACTTACCAATGCAGCCAGTCACAGATTCAGTTATAGAGTCATAGACATACTTACACATCCACTCATGCACCCATAGAGCTACTGACACAGTAAATCAGTTAACCATACACCAGCTTACACACCTACTCACTCACCCATACAGTCACTCACACAGCCACTAACTCACCCATATATTTATTCACACAGTTACATATACATATACTCACAACCACAAACCCAAAGCAAAACACAAACTTTTATGTATTAGTTACCTTTTAACATTATCACACCCTTGCCTACAACACAACTGCACCATATATCAGTTCTTACTTATACATGATAAAAGACCAGTTTATCCCTTCTGTAGTAAAACATAAACCAAAGTGTAGAAGTACATACAGTGTCTCAATCCTGTAAATCCGAATACACAACATAAGAACTATTTGTGTGCCTCTCTACCACTGTGCCACTTAGGGATTTAGTATCTCAATATTTTTCTACTTGGATGCATCAGATTTAATTTTTGGGAAAGGGTGCATATAAAAATCTGCACATTAATCTCTATCAGAGCATATAGCTCACTAATTCTTCCAAGCACATGCAAAGAGTGTGTGACAGGTTGTGTGACAGGTGACAATTTACCAGATGGTTTTATAAGACTACATATTCCTCACTAAAACTTGTAAATACATGGGTTTGTGGTTGAGTACATCAACACTCCCTGGATGATTGAATGAGTGCATAGGTAGTGTCTAGGTGATTTCCTAAGGATACATGTAGTGTCTCGGTGATTCCCTGAGTATGTGGGAGCTTTGTGGGTCAATCCATATCTTCTTAGTTACTGCCTGCATGTTTGCATGAGTATATCCTACTAATTGGGTGTTTGGATGAGTGCATGAGCAGTGCCTGAATGATTAGATAAGTGCATGGCAAATGCCTCAATAATTTAATACATGCATGGATAGTGGTTGGAAGCTTAAATGAGTAAAACTCTAGTGCCTGGATGATTGCAGGAGTGCATGCATAGTGTACAGGTGATATATAGAGTGCATGGATAGTGCATCTGTGATTGTTTAAGTGCATGTATACCATCTACAGATTGGATTAGTGAGTGAGTAGTGTTTCAGTGATTGGATGAGTACATGACTGCTGCCTATGTGTTTTTGTTTGAGTGAACAGATAGTGCCTGGGTGATTAAATAAGTATATGGGTAGTGACTGTATAATTGAATGAGGGCATCAATAGTGCCTCGCTGATTAGATGAGTACATGACTAGTGTCTGAGTGATTGCATAAGTCCTTTGTAAAGCTTAAATGATTGGATGAAAGCAAGTGTACTTCTGGGGTGATTGTATTAGTGCAGCAGTAATGCTTCAGTAATTCAATGAGTGCATACGTACTGGATGGGTGATAGCTTCACTGCAATGGTACTGCCTGCATAATTGGATGAGTGCATGGGTTGTGCCGCAGTATTTCGATGAGTGCATGGGCTGTAAGTGTGTGTTTGGATGAGTGCATGGGTTGTGCCTAGGGGTTTGAATGACTGCATAGATACAGCCCTGGTGATTGTAAAAGTGAATGGTTAGTGCCTGGGGGATTGGATGAATGCATGGGTAGTGCCAGCATAGTTCATTGACTACATAATTTGTGCCTGCATGATTGGAAGAGTGCATGTGTAGTGCCTGATTGAATAAGTGCGTGGATAGTCCATGAGTCATACGATGACTGCCTGAGTAGTGGCTGAGTGGCTGAGTGAGTAGTGCCTGGCTGACAATGAAAGTACCTCCATTGCTGTTAGATACATAAACGTTGTCACTATATCTGTGACTCGTTGTTTAAGTCATTCTGTCAGTATCAAACTAACTATTTTAGTGTATCCTTTTCTAATGAGCTATGTGTGAGTGAAGTCTACATATCACACTTGATATATAATTGCATACAGTGCTGTCACAGACCATGCATTGCTCTGTTACTCAGCATGCACATGCATCAGTAACCTTTTTAAACTGAAAACAACAATTCTTTTCTTTTTTAAAGCACAAAACCTTTCCTAAATGGCATACCTTAATCAATTTTCAAATATTGCTTGTGTCTTTAAAATATATATTCAACATTTCTCAAAGCAAAGTAACACACCAAGTGAAGCTAGCACAAGAACTTTCCACAGACAGTCTGCACTATTAACTCTCCCCAATTTTAAACCAAGTATGTGTAAAGAAATACACCACCCTCAGCATATACATGACATTTTTAACAGCCTTAAAGAACAGAGATCACCATATAAACATAGATGTGATTACATAATTGATATACAGCTTCATGCCATCTTTTCAAAAATATATAGTTCTCTACATCTTTAAGTAAACTTATGGTTCTCGGGGGGTGCTAGGTGGCGCACAAGCGGAATGGCCGCACCTGAGTGATGCTCCCGCAGGCTGGGCTGGAAATCCATCATTTATCCTGCTCCACTCGGGGCAAAATGCTTGAAAAAGAGTGAGGAAAGACCCTACTACATTAAGGACCTTAGCGGTGATCAGTAACAGGCAACTTGTGAAATTAAATGCCAGTTAACAGCAGCCTATTTCGCTGACCGGGAGCAGCGACTTCCGCTGTGGAGCTGCGGAGCGGCAGGACAGACTACGTGAGCGGCATGGTTCCCAGGAGGCGTAAAGGCCAGAGAACACTAGCGGTGCAGACTGCGGAGCGTGGATCGCAGCCTCGGCCAACCTGGAAGTCCTCGGAGGTTGCTGCACTCTTACATGCTGGCCCGGGTGAGGCAGGTAGGCGGCCTGAAAGGAGAAGCTGCAGTGGCGGGAGAAAAGAACACCGCACCGGGGCACCAAGCAGTTGTAACAGCCTTCGGAGGGACCTGCAGCGCGAACGATCGCAGGGAGCTGCGGTCCCGTCTTATTGCCTGTACACAGGAGGGAGTCACGCATAAGCACAGCGACGGCGATTTGAGTGGTGCCCTTACACTCGGGCACAGCGGAAACTGGTAGAGCTGCTGTAGTGTGAATATTGTATGCTGGACACTCACAGACGGGAAGCGCGCAGCAGAGGCGCGAATCCTGAGTAACTGCTGCATAAGCAAGGAAGATCTGGAATCACGGATAAATGTACAGTCCCAGATCGGATCTCAGTTAACTCCCACAGCTGATCCCCCCCAGGACTGAAGGAGAGACTGCAGAGAGAATCTTCTGTGTGGCGGAGCGACCAGACTGCGATAAGGTGCACGAGGAAGGTATCTGTTCTTTATGTAGAAGGCTGGAGGGGGCGCGCAGGAGATCTTCATGTCTCCAAGAGTCATTGGGCAGTAGAAGACCGTGAATACGCACGCCTGTATCCTGAGAGCCGGATACGCAGGGTGGTGGACGGCAAGTGTTGGTACCACTGCGCGAGGGAGAAGCTGGGCAACTCACCACAGGTTAACATCGTGGGACGGTGATTGCGAGCAGTGAATATATTGGACACTGCGCTTAAGACACGTTGTCACCTGCACATCTACAGGGTTGAGTGCGGAAGGTCTCCACAGACAGGGGTGCTTGCACCATAGAGAGTTTTGCTGCCAGGCTGGAACAAGATCATAAGCTGCTCAAACTGAGACTGGTAGCATAGTGTATCACGAAGACCGTTGTGAATTTTAGAACAACACTGGTGCGCGCATTCAGCCGAGATCGCCGGCAGCATTAAACAGAGCCAAGATGGGGAAGACGGATACTCGTCAACCAAGGTTGACGTTGGACGCCAAAAAACCCACAAGGCAACCACAAGTGGAGATAGACCCGGGAGCGGAATCTTCGCAATCAGAACAAGAACCCACGACAGGGAACGACCTGAAAACACTCCTGCTAGAGGTGCGGCAGGGTTTCGCGGCCATCGCAGGTAAAATGGACACGATGACAACACGTATGGACGCAATAGCTCGGACACTTGAAGGTCACGAAACGCGATTAAAAGAAGCTGAGCAACGTATGTCTACTGTTGAAGACACCACGGATCATGTACAAAAGACGACGGCGCAGCTTGATAAGTTGCTTAAAGTCATCGCAGCTAAAAATGAGTACCAACACAGGTTGGATGGAAGAGTATGTTGAAAAGCTCTTGAAAGCTGTGCTGGGCACGGAATTGCTCTCCCCTCATTTTATCGTGGAACGAGCTCATCGATCCCTTGGGCCGAGGCCAACTCCTGGAAGCACCCTCAGGCCCATCATTGCCTGCCTGTTAAATTACAGGGATAGAGATGTTGCACTGCGAGTCGCCAGGGAGAAAAAATAATTGAATTACGAAGGAATACCTTTTACTATGTACCCGGATTTCACACTACATGTACAGGAGGAACGATGTAAATTTCTGGCGCTGAAACAAAAACTACGGCAGGCTGGGATCGACTATGGCCTTTTGTACTCAGCTCGTTTTCAAGTTACTCATCAGGGAACGCAAACTTTCTGCACCAAGCCCCAGCAGGTGGAAGAGTTTCTAAAACAACTTCGCAGGCAGAAAAGACCGACGTCACAGCGGGAGGGCTCACCGCGATCTCCTTCACCAGATATGGACTGAGACGCCACTGTGGATGACGATTGATAAGGACATTGGTCTGCGCAGAAGCGTGTAGAGATGCCCGCATTCAGTGTGTAGATCATGAGAATGGGGACAAAAAATTACTGCAAAAGCGGAGTGAGATCTGATCAGGGTAGGATGCCGAGTGAGGAGTATCAAATGATGACGCAGCCGGCCACACTCGAACACTATCCAGAGACTAGCGGAGAAGGTGGTTGTACCTGGACAGACTAGAGGTATTCGTGGGCCACTGTGAGGCATTACCCCACCGGGGAATACCCAATTACAGTTCTTCATTTTCATAGGCTTTCCTGTAACTACTTCTCGAGTTCGACAAGGAGAGAAGTTGGTCTATCAATTAGACAGGGAAAGCTAATGGGTGTTGGGGAAGGGGGAGGGTCGTCTAATTCTGGCATGATTGGGATACTTCAGTGGGTGGGGAGGCAGAGGGATGGGAGTTTCAAAGGTACAGTGATATGGGGTCACAGGTTGTTTCATGCATAAGAAGTTTCCAAAGTATGCACATTCCGGAGTGTACAAGATTGCCGAGCACAACTCAGTTGGGGACAAACTGAGGTAATGGCACAGGAGGATAGCTCTATATTAAGAGTGCTGACTTGGAATGTCAGGGGCCTTGGGGATTCGAGGAAACGGAGACAAGTATTAGCTTATCTAGATAGGCAGCAGATACATGTGGCATTGTTACAAGAAACCCATCGCAATCCGAGGACCCGTAGTCACTTTGCGAGTAAATGGGCAGGATGTCCCCTCTTCTCGTCATACTCCTCATATGCTCGTGGTACAGCAATACTCTTAAAAAGCATGTTCGATTTGAGCAAGCAGGGGTGATGAAGGATTCGCAAGGCAGATTCATTATTGTATGGGGGAGACTGGGCAAGGATTCTATCATGATTGTAAACTGTTATGGGCCTAACACAGATAGCCCGGCATTTTTTATTGACCTATGGAGTAAAATACTGACAATTGGCTCCACCCACATAATATGGGGGGGGGGATTTTAATGTCGCCCTACAACCTCACCAGGACAGGTCGAACCCGGCAACACACCACTATACCAATGCACAGGAGGCGCTGCAAGGAATCATTGAGGAAGGTAGCCTGATAGATAGCTGGAGGCACATGCACCCACAAGCACGGGAGGGCACGCATTTTACTTCACACAGGGGGACCTGGGCAAGAATTGATTATTGCTTGCTATCGAGAGGTTTAGGGCCGGCCATGTGCAGTGTAATACACTTGGCTAGAACCTTCTCGGACCATTGCCCGGTAAAGGTATCACTCACCCTGCCTGGATATGACAGCCCTAGGCCGAGTTGGAGGTTGCAACCCACGGCTTTACTGGTCGTGGTCTTTCACGCGGAACTGGGGGAGGAGATTCAAGATTTCTTCACTAGGAATAGGGGATCAGTTGACAGTGTAGAGATGATATGGGAGGCTTTTAAAGTGACTATAAGGGATTCTGCCTCTCAAAGAACTTTGGGGTGCTACGGGACATACGACGTACATTGCAGCGCCTAGAGCGAGAATTAAAGGGGTTAGAGAGCCAGATGGGGAGGGGAACGATAGGACATATACACAACACCTTTCGTGCAAAAATTAACAGAATATGAAGAAGTGGCGCAACGAGAGGTGAAATTTCGAGGGCGCTACTGGGTAGCTCATAGATATGGGGAAGGGGAGAGGCCGGGGAAGGCGTTGGCAGAAATACCAAGGCGTCCTCGCTTTGCCGCACACATATTGGAGATACAAGGCCCTGGCGAAATACTACAACGGGATTCATTAGATATATTGGATACATTTAGTGCCCACTATAGTGAGCTCTACACATCTCAGAGACATGGATCGCTCGACTTGGCCAACTTTATGGGGGAAGCGGCGCTTGGATGGCTCAGCGATGCGCAGTGGGAATTCCTATGTCATCCGTTCGAGCTAGACGAAATAAGGGAAGCAATAATGCAGTTAAAAAACGGGAAAGCGCCTGGGTCGGACGGTTTGCCGGCTGAATTTTATAAAAGCTACATTGATATCATGGCACCAGAATTAAAAGAGGTGTACGAAGAATCCCTGGAGGTAGCAATATTGCCCCCCTCGATGAGAGAAGCCATAGTCACTTCTCTGCTGAAGCCGGGGAACTCCCCTGAATCTTGCGATTGATATCGGCCATTATCGCTGATGAATTGTGATACAAAGATATTAGCAAAAGTGCTGGCTAATCGTTTGTCCCTTCTCATGGACAAACTTATACTCCCAGATCAATCAGGGTTTGTACCAGGCAGGGCGACATCACATAACCTCCGGACCCTGTTCTCGCTGATCCAGACAGTAGCACCCGAATTCCCACTTGCCGCGGTGTTCTTAGATGCCACCAAGGCATTTGATTCGGTGTAATGGGATTACCTATTTGGGGTTCTACAGAGGATAGGGTTCCCACGCTTATACATATCGTGGCTTAAATTGTTATATCACCAACCCACGGCTAGAATATTGATTAACGGTCACCTAACCCGACAGCTCCTAATATCCAGAGGCACCAGTCAGGGGTGTCCGCTTTCTCCGCTTTTATTTGCCATTGCGGTGGAACCGGTGGCTTCCAGACTGCGGCAGGTTCACCGAGATAAAGCGTTCAGCTGCTGCCTGAGTCAAATATTAATATCACTTTATGCGGATAATATCACGCTATATGTACGAGATCCACAAGATAATATAAATCCCCTATTGCGGGAATTCATACGATTTGACAGGCTTTCTGGTGTGGGTATTAACTGGGGGAAATCTCAGGTGTTTCCTCTTACGACAGCAGTGGCTCCGTTCCCACTCGACTTTCCAATAGAATGGTGCCATGAAGATTTAAGGTATCTTGGGGTGCAGATAACCAGAGACAGGGAAGAAACTATAAGAGCGAATTACGGCACAGCCATCGTGCGATTAACTACTAACATCACACGTTGGTTATCACTACCCCTATCGCGGGCAGGACGGGCATCCCTCATAAAAATGATAATACTCCCGCAATTCCTTTATTTGTTTCTCAACATTCCCTACCATCCTGGGAGGCATTTCTTCAACACCCTGCATTCTGAACTTATCAGACTGCTTTGGGGAGAGAAGCAACCACGACTTAAATGGTCAATATTAACCAAGCCATATGATCAGGAAGGCCTGGATATTCCTGATTTTGAGGTGTACTTTTTAAGTGCTCAGGCACATTATGCCTATTACTGGGTGTACCCCCCTCGCTATATGCCCCAAGTGGCGGTGGAAGATTGGCTTGCAGACCCGGTATGGCTCAATGGCCTGATACATGGACCAGCGCGTACGCGTGCGGTACCACCTACCACAGTCACTGGCACGGTTGATGCCTGGCACCAGATAACGACACTCCTAGGCGTACCTCTTCTTTACTCCCCTAGACAGCCGCTGTCTTATCACCCTAGCCCCTCCTTATTGCAGGAAAAGGGATTCCTTGACTTATGCAAACGAGCTCATATTAATAAATGGGGAGATCTATTTCATGACGGACAATTCCGCACACTTGAACATTTTATGCAGGATATGAGGCGTACACATCTGGATATATTTTTATATGTGCGGCTGCGACAGGGAATGCGGTCGATCCTCCCCAACTTTCCAGAGGAACCGAGCCTTTACATCAAATGTTGGGGTCCAAAGATGGAAAACATCTGGTGTCTGGTTTGTACAATGCAATACACACGCATAGAGTGGGAGTTGTTAGCCCAGTCAGACAGCATTGGGAAGAGGAGATGGGCGGGCTATCTCTAAAGAACAGTGGCACTACTGTTGCCTCCAGACAGCGCAGATTTCGGCTAGCAGTAAATTGCGAGTGATACACTATAAATATCTGCATCGTTTATATTATACACCAGTGAAGAAACTACAATTTAAACTGACTGATAATGACAGATGTGACAGATGTAGACAATCAGGGGCGGGCTTCATGCATTTAGCTTGGGATTGTATGAGAATACAAGAGTACTGGGAACAGGTGTTTGTAGCGTTGGAGAAAATGATTGATAGCGGGCTGGAAAGGGATCTCTTCCTTGCGTTACTTGGATACACAGAACGCAGTAGCGGTCCGTGGAGGGAGTTCGGTGGGGCAGTGAGGCGGGGCGGGGGAGGGGCAGGGTGGGGAAATGTAAACACCGGAATATGGATGAACGGAGGTAAGTACACATTTAAATAAATAAAATGAATTCCTTTGCGCACGCTGCATCGCAAAATGCGATGCAGCGCGCGCAACGAAATTCGTTTTATTTATTTAAATGTGTACTTACCTCTGTTCATTCATATTCCGATGTTTACATTTCCCGCCCCGCCTCACTGCCCCACCGAACTCCCTCCACGGACCGCTACTGACAGAACGGATACCTAAAAAGTACAGGAAATATGTAGCTATATCGTTTTTATTGGCAAAATGGAGGGTGGCCTGCAGGTGGGGGAGAGGCCGAGCCCCGAAGTTCAAGGAGTGGCTTGCAGATCTAATGTATTGCCAAGAACAGACCGCCACATATACTGAACTGATACCTCATGCCTCCAAACCCAAAGATATCTGGGGACCATTGAAGGGATATCTCCTATTACATGGTACTGAGGATGCACCTACCATACCGCAATTGACGAAGGACTAATTGAAATGCTATACGGGTAGCTGGTCTTTTTTATTTTTAATATGTTAGACATGCCATGCTGGCTGGGAAAGCTGATAGCACAGGGGTTTCGAACCCCATTAGAAAAAGGGGGTGGTGCGATGCTACTTATGTGTATGCTGTACTCCAGGCTGATACAAATGTGAGATTGAGTTGATATTTCTGATAACCCTGTGTCATTGCTATTTACTATTCTGTGTTAACTTGCATAGGCTGCTGGAAATGGAGTGTGCACTGGAAACTGACTATTAATGTAAGATGTCGATTTTACTGTATTTGCTATGTATCGACCTAAAATCATAAATAAAGTTTTTAAAAAAAATGTTTTAAAAAAAAACTCATGAGTCTTACCGTTACATGCATAAACCATATTTCACCAATCTAAACATATGCACACCGGTCAGATAAGTTAAAAACCATATTGACAAACACTTCCTAATACATATCTAACAATTATTACTACTTTATAATTCATATAAAAATGCAGCATATTTTCTTATCTTTTATTCAAAGCTACTCTACTCCTGTTTAATAATGTGAATAAAAGTATTATACTTCCCAGAAAGTCTGTTCTGCACATGATGTTTAGACATTTAAAACATTGTTATTTTTAAAGGTATTGCTCATTGTAACTTTCAGCCGTACTAACATCTTAAACACATACCCTCTGCCATATACAGTCCATCTGATACATTTTGTTTCATATCACTGTGATACTCTTTTTATCAAAATCCCATATAATTCTTAATTTCTAATGTAATTCTTTTAAATAATGAAAAAAATATGTAGATACCAGTGAATTGAGTTCATAGATTATATTGTTGCTTTACCTCATTCTGGATAGTTTTGACACAGTCAGGATTTGTAAAAACAAAACACAAGAATGGTACACCACGCTCATACAAAACAACTATAACATGGCAACCTCTCCAACTTTCCACTTTTGGACTACACTATCTTCACTTTTGAATGGTTACATCTGTTAACCCTTTCCCTTTCTTTCAAAAGGAGATTCCGGTCTATGCGTTTCATGATGTTTCGCGATCATTTTGGAGTAATTGTGAAAAAACATATATTTACATTCAGTTTTTTTAAATTTCAATATTGCAGGACAGTTTATCACATAGTCCTGAGTTAGACATTAAAGTTTTTAATTACTTAAATTTTGTCAGAACTGCTTAACTTAAAGAAGAATTCTGTCTCTTTAACACTTCTCCCCCCCCCCAATACACTCTTAGCTCAGTGTGTCTAGTAACCCAGTGGAACCAGTAGGTCACAAGTTCACTGCACATTCTAGAAGGAATATGCTATTTTCAAATGAGATACAGCAGGTGTGGTTTACTCCCCAGATTCAAAAGCATATCCATGTCAGTATTACATTTCTGACAGGTATTGACAGGGAGTTGGGTTTGCAAAATGTTGAGATTACTTGGTTTGGTCAGAGAGGGTTAAAGTTTAATCAGTTGCTGGCTTTGGTTAAAACCATTGTGGATACCCGAGCTCCTCACCTCATGATTGTGCACTATGGTGGAAATGACCTTGGCACATTGACTGGGGTAGGGGAGTAAATCCTAATGAGAGATACCTTTGCAGAACTTTGCATTTGCCCTCACACTGTCTTGCTGTACTCTAATATATACCTAAGCCAGAAATTGAAGTGGTCAAATAAATTATGTCTACAGATTGACAAAGCCAGGAATTATGTTAATAAAACTGTTTCTGCATTCCTCAGACACCATAACATGGGCTCAATCTATAAGAACAACCTGCATTTTGACATGAATGAAATTTAGAGAAGTGATGGAGTGCATTTTACTGATGAAGGAAACAGGGTGTTTCTCAAACACTTGAAACTCTTCATCCAGTCTTATGAGTAGCTGTCATATGCACACAATTAACACAAAGACTTGCCAGAGCCAACCCTATTATCCTATATATTGTTATTTTTCTTTTAAATACAGATCCTTTTTATTCATTTTTTATAATCTTCAAAACAACATTGCAATGGTCTTGAATAAGTTGTGAAATTGCAAACAAAAAACAGACACTCAACGGCCACCAGCACATGCAAAAAAATACATTCTAAACATTGCACTACACATACTTCTTTAAAAAAACATGTTTAAACTCATTTTTTGTACTACGTTTCTTTACAAATCCTCTCTAAAAACCTATTGTCCATTTGTGCGGTTATTCAGGGCATGAATGTTTGTAACAATTGTTATCCCCACAATGCACTCTTTATGACCTCACATAGGGCATCACTGATGACATGCTCTATGACATTATTTATGACATCACTGATGACATCACAAATTACATCAATGATGACATCACCAGTGACATTACAGATGACATTACCCAAGCTTCATTTTCCCGCATATTCCTATATAAATTAATATGGCTTTACATGTAGCATAGTTCACATTAACAATTAACCACAGACATATGGGAAACCCTCATTGAGTATGCTATTGAATCTGTATACAACTGTTCAGAGAAAGCTAAAATAATGAATGCAAATTCTAAAACAAATGTCCTTCTAGGGACAGTTTTATCTGTATCAAACTCCTGACACACACTGAACCTGCAATAAGAAATTGCAGGGCATATTAACAAGGGCTTTATCTCCGCTTTTTTGGCTTTAAAAGCCAAAAAAGCGGAGATAAAACTATCGCCCTATTTACAAGAGGGTGCTAACATGCATAATCGCATGTTAGCACCCTTTTTCCCGACGCCTCCCTTTTCATCTCTAATGAGATGCAAAGTGGGCGTCACTGAGCAGTACAGCCTTGCAAATATCGCTGATGTGCACATCGCAATATTCACAAGGCTGCCACAGCATTTTAGCAGACGTTAGTTTTTAGAGAAAACTGCTGTTTTCTCCAAAAGCTAACGTCTGCTAAAATCCTGACTTACCCATCCCTAACATTAGGGTGGATTATGCTGCTACGACCACAGGGTCGTATCAGCAAGGTTATCGCCTTTTTGCAGGGAACATCGCTGGAAAACCACCAGGCAGGTCGCTGGAAACCACCAGGCAGGTCGCTGGAAAACCACCAGGCAGGTCGCCCCCCTCAGCCACCGCTCAGCCCTCCAGTCTGCTCGCTAATTCTGGTCTGTGTTTCCTATTATTGTGCTTGCTCGTTGTTCCGCCATCACTGTTGCCCCCTTTAGTTATTTTGTACCCTTGACTCTGTGCCCTTGTTACCCTTGTCCGCCCCCTCCCCCCTACGCCCACCCTTTTTGCCTTCTGTACCACTTTCCAGCTTTCCCACCTTCCCGCCGCTGCGTCCCTGCGGCCCCGCCCCCTTGTCTCCCATTGGCCGCCCCGCTCCCACCTCCCAGCTGCTCCTCCCTCCCTCTGCCCCTCATATGGAGGCCGCGCGGTGGTAAAGGGAGCGACCCTTGACCCTGTCACCAGGCAGGTCGCCCCCTTCAGCCACCGCTCAGCCCTCCAGTCTGCTCGGTAATTCTGATCTGTGTTTCCTATTATTGTGCTTGCTCGTTGTTCCGCCGTCACTGTTGCCCCCTTTAATTATTTTGTACCCTTGACTCTGTGCCCTTGTTACCCTTGTCCGCCCCCTCCCCCCTACACCCCCCCTTTTTGCCTTCTGTACCACTTCCCCGCTTCCCGCTTTCCAGCTTTCCCACCTTCCCGCCGCTGCGTCCCTGCGGCCCCGCCCCCTTGTCTCCCATTGGCCGCCCCTCTCCCACCTCCCAGCTGCTCCTCCCTCCCTCTGCCCCTCATATGGAGGCCGTGCGGTGGTAAAGGGAGCGACCCTTGACCCTGTCACCAGGCAGGTCGCCCCCCTCAGCCACCGCTCAGCCCTCCAGTCTGCTCGCTAATTCTGGTCTGTGTTTCCTATTATTGTGCTTGCTCGTTGTTCCGCCGTCACTGTTGCCCCCCTTTAGTTATTTTGTACCCTTGACTCTGTGCCCTTGTTACCCTTGTCCGCCCCCTCACCCTCCCCCCTATGCCCCCCTTTATTGCCTTCTGTACCACTTCCCCGCTTCCCACTTTCCAGCTTTCCCACCTTCCCGCCGCTGCGTCCCTGCGGCCACGCCCCCTTGTCTCCCATTGGCCACCCCGCTCCCACCTCCCAGCTGCTCCTCCCTCCCTCTACCCCTCATATGGAGGCCGCGCAGCAGCCACGCCGCGCAGCAGCCACGCTGCGCAGCAGCCGCGCCGCTGGCACGCCGAAGGCGCGCCAAAGTCAAGCCCGTTAGCGCCCGTCCGCCCCTGGACCGCGCCTAGTGCCAGTACCCCTGGCCCCCACCGAAGCTTAGATACCCAACTGAGATACAACACCGCCACCCTCCACGCACTCAACACCGGCCGACCTCTCGCCTGCTACCGAGCCACCCCAATGTGCACCCATGGACCCTTCACCTGCCAAGCCTGCAAATTCACCTGCCTCCAAACCTGCACCCCTCCCCCCGGACCAGGCAACAACAACAGCCACCTCAAGTGCATCATGCTCAACACCCGCTCCGTCCACAAACACGCCGTCGAACTCTGGGACCTCCTCGACACAACAACGCCAGACGTCGCCTTCCTCACGGAAACTTGGATGAACGCCTCCTCAGCCCCCGACATCGCCATAGCCATCCCGGACGGCTACAAGATCATCCGGAAGGACCGCGTCAACCAAACCGGAGGAGGAATCGCCATCATCTACAGGAACACCATCAGCGTCACAACCAATTCCGAAGACACCCTCACCGCTGCCGAACACCTACATTTCCAGATCCACACCGACCCCAAGACCACCCTCAGAGGAACCCTCATCTACAGATCCCCGGGCCCACGCGCACAATTCAGTGAAGCCATCGCCGACTTCTTCAGCCCTCACGCCCTCGCCTCGCTACATCCGCCTAGGGGACCTGAACTTCCACCTGGAGAACAACAATGACAGCAACACCACCACCCTGCTCGAAAACCTCGCCAACCTTGGACTCAAGCAACTGGTGAACACCCCCACCCACTACGCCGGCCACACGCTCGACCCCATCTTCTCAGCCAGCGGCCACGTCACCTTCAGCCACTCCTCTGCACTACACTGGACCGACCGCAGCTGCATCCATTTCACCTTCAAGAAGATGACATCCCACCACCGCCCGCAACAGATCCCCCGCAGATGCTGGAGCAAAGTAACCACCGACCAGCTAACCACAGCACTGAGCCAGAACCCACCAACTGACACTACAGACACCAACGCCGCAGCCCACAACCTCACACAGTGGATCGCCAACTGCGCCCATGCCCTGGCACCACTGAAGATCCCACACATGCCCGGCAACAGGAGAGCCACATGGTTCACCAATGACCTTAAAGATTCGAAGAAATCCTGCCGTACCCTCAAGAAAGCCTGGCGCCACGAACAGACTACATAAAACCTGACAGCCCTCAAGAACGCCACGCGCAAACACCACCAGTTGATCCGCACCACCAAAAGGACTTCATTCAAAGAGCGGCTGGACAACAACACACACAACAGCAAGGAACTCTTCAGCATCGTAAAAGAGCTCTCCAACCCCAGAGCCAGCAGCGACATCACACCGTCGCAAGACCTCTGCAACTCCCTCGCCACGTTCTTCCACCGCAAGATCGCCAATATACACGACAGCTTCGGCGTCCAGTCCCCACCTTCAGCCTCTGAACCAACGCCCCCCACCACCACCCTCAGCGCTTGGACTCCCATCAGCACTGAAGGCACCACCCACGTGATGAACACCATCCACTCCGGCTCACCCTCCAACCCATGCCCTCACGACATCTTCAACAAAGCCAACACCATCATCGCATCCCAACTCCGGAACGTCATTAACAACTCCTTCACATCCGCCACCTTCCCAGAGAGCTGGAAGCACGCGGAAATACACGCCCTACTAAAGAAACCCACAGCGGACCCTAAAGACCTCAAGAACTTCCGCCCCATCTCCCTTCTACCCTTCCAAGCAAAAGTCATCGAGAAGACCGTCAATAAACAGCTGACTGCATTCCTCAAGGCAAACGGCTCCCTCGACCCATCCCAGTCCAGATTCCGAGCCAACCACAGCACCGAGACAGCCCTCATCACAGCCACCGACGACATCAGGATCCTGCTCAACAACGCGGAAACTGCCGCTCTCATCCTCTTAGACCTCTTGGCCGCCTTCGATACCGTCTGCCATCGCACCCTAAAAACCCGCCTCCACGACACTGGGATCCAAGGAAAGGCCCTGGACTGGATCACCTTGTTCCTCTCCGACAGAACCCAGCGAGTCCGCCTCCCCCCCTTCCGCTCCGCGGCTACCGAGATCATCTGGGGCGTACCCCAAGGCTCCTATCTCAGCCCTACCCTCTTCAATATCTACATGAGCCCCCTCGCTGCCATTGCACACAAACACAACCTCAACATCAAGTCCTACGCCGACAACACCCAGCTGATACTCTCCCTCACCAAAGACCCCACCACCGCCAGAATCAGCTTCCAGGAAGGTATGCGGGACGTCGCGGAATGGATGAAGCTCAGCCGTTTGAAACTGAACTCAGACAAATTCTTGGTCATGGCCCATCGTGCTCTCCACGGTCAGGGCCCCCTCTATCTCCAGAGGCGCTTTTCCTTTTATGTCCCAGCGTGGGCCTTGCGCTCGTTGTCCCTATGCCTAGCCTCGGTTCCGCGCTTTAAACTCCAGGGGGCTGGGGGCTGTTCTCTGGTGGTTAAAGCCAGCAAGGCCTGGAATGCACTTCCCCTTGATCTTCGCCTCACTCACGAGCTTGCAGCATTCAAAAGGAAGCTCAAAACACATCTTTTCGTGTGATTGGCTCTGCTCTCCCCTTGGGTTTCGCGCCGGGACACTTACGAGTAGCCGAGCGCGTTACAAGTGGAAATAACATAACATAACATAACAAGTCCTCATCCTAGGACCATCCCCATCCGCCTGGGACGACTCCTGGTGGCCCACAGCGCTGGGCACCGCACCAACACCCACGGACCACGGACGCAACCTGGGATTCATCCTGGACTCCTCCCTCACGATGACCAAGCAAGTCAATGCCATCTCATCCACATGCTTCAACACCCTGCGCATGCTCCGGAAAATCTTCCGGTGGATCCCCACCGGAACCAGAAAGGCGGTCACCCAGGCCCTCGTCACCAGCCGACTGGACTACGGGAACGCCCTCTACGCTGGAATCTCGGCCAAACTGCAGAAAAGACTCCAGTGCATACAGAACGCATCCGCGCGACTCATCCTCGACATCCCTCGCCCCAGCCACATCTCTGCCCACCTGAGAGACCTGCACTGGCTCCCCGACAACAAGAGGATCACGTTCAGGCTCCTCACCCACGCACACAAAGCTCTTCACAACATGGGCCCCGAATACCTCAACAACCGCCTCACGTTCTACATGCCAAACCGCCAGCTCCGCTCCACCAGCCTCGCCCTCGCCACTGTCTCACGGATTCGCAGAGCCACCACCAGGGGAAGATCATTCTCCTACCTGGCTGCCAAGACGTGGAACTCCCTCCCCGCCCACCTACGACTGACCCAGGACCACCTCACCTTCAGGAAACACCTCAAGACCTGGCTATTCGAGCAGTAGCAGCACCCCTCCCCCCTCCCTCCAGCGCCTTGAGACCCGCAAGGGTGAGTAGTGCGCTCTATAAATGTATTGATTGATTAATTGATTGATTGCTTACTCTAAAGAGAGAGTTTACTTTATACCACACTTTTTGAAATACACCACAGACTATTCAAAAATATCTACTGAGAACAGTTTTAAAATGACAACAGATATTTTTATTACACCTAACTATACACGTTATTTTAACCTTTGGTTTCTGAAACATTGCCCTTTCAGGCTTTCAGTGCCATATAAATTATGCAGAAAACAAGTAGTTACAAAGTGCTAGGTAGAGAGCAGCTCCTTTACATGGAGAACTTTACAACAACACCGACACTCTAGACCTGCTCAGCATAAATGTCTGTTTTCAGAGAATAAATCCAATGTCATGCATGGCAAGCAAAATAATTGACAAAGCCTTTTGGAATTTTTGGCAATGTCTTTTTTTTATTTTAAACGTATTTTTATTTCAGTGAGCTCAGAAAACAATAGATTAAGGACACATTTCACTACGGCTCTCCAATCCACATGGCATACATATAGTAATCATTATAAGAATCACTGATTGAGTCATTAACACAGTGTAGTAACAGTTTCTTCTTAATCCTTCTTGTTCCTCCCTAAAATCCTCAGTAATCCTGCCAGTTCCCCCAAATCTTTTTCCATTTTGAGTGGGCACCCCCTGCTCAGGTAAATCGTGTTTTCTGCTTGCCAACACCAGTCCAAATCAGTTTTCCAATCCACCACCCTCGGTGGGGTGGAGGCTCCCCAACTTTTTGCGAAGTTACGCCTTGCTACCATTGCAGCCATAGTCTCTTCTGCTTGGGCCAAGCCTCATCTCCAAGGATCAATAGCAATAATCGCTTTGCCTCAACTGGGGCCTCTGCCTCCACCAGTGCGTCCATAATGCTCCCACTTCGAGCAAGTATGGTTGTATCCCATAGCAGTCCCCTAACAGGTGATGGAAGGTCCCCTCCAGTCCACACGCTCTTTGACACAGTATGTTATCAGCATTCCCCAGTCAATGTAACAATGATCTAGAGTAGTATAGGTGATTAAAGATTTTTATTTGGATCATCCGGAATCGGGAGTGTATTGCAACCTCTCTCGGGCCCTGTAAGACCCCTGCCCAGTGTTCGTCATCAAGCGGGCCCAGGTAACCCTCCCATGCAGTCCTCAGCGGTCCTAGGGGGGGTCTGGGGAGTTATTCACTACTTTTCTATATATTAATGATCTCTCTTTCTCAACTAATGGGTCTGTTAGCCGTCGGTCCTCTAAGGGGGATACTTCTGCTAGCTCTTCCCCATTGCAGATATGGCCCAAAGCGCATAACCCAGTTGCAGGTAGGGTGGCAAATGTGAGGTGTGCCTGCCCTCCCCAAATGTCGCTCAGTTTCTTCTGGCCCAGCAGTTCTCATTTACCAAAAGTGCGAAGCTCACCCACCCTGCGAAGCTGGTCGCTATCACATAGCGGGGTCATACTTGTTAGCCTCCTGTCCCAGCCCAGATATTTTGTATCTGCCCGCCACACCCCCACCACTGTCTTTGTGTGGACTGGAAGACCCTTCTCCGTGTTTTTATTATATAACAGGTGGAGGCATCCCCAGGCATCCCCAGGCTCCCATAACTGATCTGTCTACTCTATATGCCAGCTCGATCTCCGAAAGCCCAACCATTCAGCATGACCAACTGGGAGGCCCAGTAATAAATCTTAATATTGGAAACCTCCAGTCCGCCCTCATAAGCACTCCTCTCCAGTTTGTGTAGTGCTGTGTTTGGTGCATCTTCGGTCCACTGCAGGGATCGCGTCTCGGCGTCCATCTTCAGAAAAATGGGGAATTTGATAGGGTGAGTTTGCAGAATATACAATAGGCGCGGAAGTGTCATCATCTTAAATAGGACCGGTCAGCTCATTAATGTAAGCTGCAATGTCTGCCAGTGTTGAGCATTCTCAATGAGTCTGTCCAGTGGAGTCACTAAGTTCCGCTCATAATACTCCCTGGGATCCCTCGTCACATATACCCCTAACGATTTGAAGCCCTCACACCTAGACGTCAGGTTAGAAATACTTCCCACCAGCAGAAACAGCAGGGACCTATCCCTGTTGATGCAGTACCCTGAGTAGTCCCAGAAGATGTGGAAAAACAGTAATATTCTATCAATTGACTGTCTCGGCCTTCTGATGTACAGTAGAATATCATCCGCATACAAGGATATGCGTTTGTCCCATTCTTCTCCCACCTTGATATGCCATATCAGAGGATCCTGCATTACCCACGTTGCAAGGGGCCCCAGGGCCAAGACAAATAATATAGGGGACAAGGTGCATCCCTGCCTCGTTCCTTACTGGAGAGAGAATACCCTGGACACTGAGGAATTTATTTGCACCCTGGCCAATGGTTGTTCATATAGAAGTCTGACACATCCAATGAAATTAGGCCCATAGCCCAAACAGTGCAGAACGGCTAGAAGGTAACCCCACTCCATGCAATCAAAAGCCATCCTGGCATCTAAGGACAGGAGGGACGCAGGGTCCCCAAAATAGGCTTCTGTGACATGTAGGATCCCGAACAGTTCCCTTGAGCTTCAGATTTTTCTGACCTAGATAGTTCAAGTCTAATTTACCGAGCTCCCTGTCGACTGTGAGATGACTGCCCTCCCTACTCCCCCCTGAACCCTTCCCTTTTTACTTGTGATACCAACTTAGCGGTCCACTTTCCCCAACTTTGGCCCACCTCCCCCCACCCTGCTAGATACATTGTGCATTCCCCAACTTCCCAACCTGCAGAGCGCCTGCCGCCCAAGCAATAACATACAATGACTACAAAAGGGTGGTCTCGGTTACACCAAGATAACCAACCAAAAGTGTCACTTGTTTCAAACCCCCCACTAGAATGATCACAGTTTGAAGTCCCCCAACCCGGGCCCCAATCTCTCTTACCTTCAGGACAGCCCAGTCCGTCGGTTCATTCCACCCCTACCTTCATTCTGTTGTGTCTCAAGGGCTTTCTCTGCCACTTGCTTCTCAGGTTGCTCCCCGGTCATCTTGCTTCGATCTGGTCCTCAGCGGCCTCACCTTGGTCCCTTGCCTCCATTTTGGCTAGCTCTACGCCAACCCTCCAGCCACTCCCATGCTTCTTCTGGGATCTAAAGGGCCAGTTCTTCCCCTCTGCGATTACTCAAAGCTTTGCTGGCAAAAGAGTCATGTACTTAATTTCTCGCTCCCTAAGTTCCCTCTTCACCACCTTGAAACTCCTCTACTGACTGTGCACCTGTAGTGTAAAGTCGGGGAAGTAAGGGACCAGGGTGTTTTTGAAGTGTATGTCTCCCACCTTTGCTCTTGCCACTTGGAGGATCGCATCACAGTTGCGATAGTTGAAGATTTTTGCAATTATCGTGTGTGGGGAGCCCTAGGGGTGGGCGGAGGCACTGGGGTCCGATGCACCCTCTCGATCAAAAAGAATTTGGACAGTCTTTTAGGCCACAGCATGTTCAGTATGAAAACCTTAAGGAAGAGGTCTATGCTTGGGCACCTCTGGTACCCCTATTATTTATTCTCGTCCTCCCTTCTTGGTTCTCAAGCTTTGCTGCCATGAACGTGGCCTGCTGAGTTAAGGTTTGTACTTGCAATCCTAGGCGTTTTGTCATGGACTGCAGCTGGGCTATTTGGGCCTTTGCCGTTGTGACTTTTTTGCTAAGCTTTGGAAGATCTGCCCTGATGAAGTTGACCTCAATGCTCACACTGTCTATCTTGGGCTCTAGGGTCACCTTCACATCCTTTATTGCTGCCATGAACACTTGGAGGGAGGGCTCCACCGCCTCTTCCCCTTCCACTACTATGGGGCTTCCAGGACTCCGTAATTGTCCATTTTGTTAATCTGGTGCGCTCCTGGCCCTTTAGGCTTCACCATTGATGTTCAGTTTGCCCTGGTGGGCACATCGGGGACTCCCCTCCTTGTTAGTTTGAGGGTGTTTATCTCTGTCCCTGTCCGGCCAGGGGCTTCCTGATTCGCAGGTGCCCCACTGTCAGAGGGGGCAAGACTTAGCGACTGGGACTACTCCTTCACCTCCGTGAGGTGCCCCCTGCCTTTTCCCCACCTCCCTGTTTCAGTGCAGGCTTTATCCAGGCCTCGGTCATCAATCTGGCCCCGCACTGACTCGCCTGTCAGGCCCAATGTCACTGTTCTGAGGTAAGGGCTCCTCAGGTAAGGGCTCAGGTTCCCACTCTCCACCTGGACATCGGGATCCGCCCGCCAGCAACGTTCACTAGGCTAATAAACTCTTCACTAGGCCACGGCCCGGCTCTCATCTATGTGTCTCTGCAGGTGAGCCTTCAACACCACAGAAGTTCAGTTCCCAATCTCCACTGTGGGCAGCGCTGGTCAGAATCGATCTGCTCCTTCGCCTCGCCACCTGGTTCCCCAGACCCGCCAACACCCAGGGCACTAGCGCCATAGGCTGCGATTTGGCCTTCCCTTATCTGTCACGGCAAGGAGCTATTTCATTCACCGGGTGACATCTCTCTTCATCCTCTGCTGCCAACAGGTCAGTCGGGCCCATCCTCATCACTTCTCTTACTATCGCCCCAGTCACCACAAGTCTTGAGGGTCTTGGACACCTTTGTGTTGCTTCCGGCTCCTTCTCAGTCAGCTCCGTCCACGTGGAGTGGGCCGGTTCCACCACTCCCTCACTGCCCACTGCAGTCTAGGGCATCCAAATTCCGGTGGGGCCCTACCCAGCACCGATCGCCCCATCGCTCAGAGCAGCATCGTCACCGCCCGGCTCCCCACCTTCTGCCGTTGTTGGTTCTGCTCAGTCTTTGGCTGTCTCTCCCATCCCCAAAGAGCATGGTATGAGCTTGGGGCTGGGGTTGGAGGGTCCCTCACCACTCCATGCAGCTTTTCTGGCTCGGGGACTCCATGAGATGCTGGATGATGTGATGGATTGCTAGGTTAATTACCTAACGGAGCGTAGCTCTGTTAGTGTATGGCCATCTTTGTTTGAGGCAATGCCACGCCCCCTTGGCAATGTCTTTAAGCATAGGATTTGCAAGTGCTATCCATGCCGAGCCAAAAACTGACAAAGGGATTTTTCTATTTCAGGCAGTATTATAGCTTTGGATTGATAAAATACCAAGCCAACCTGAAATAAGGAAAAGTATCTCCTGACACATATGTTGCTCCAGAGTTACAAATAATTTTACCTGGGTCTCCAGTGGGGCACAGCCCATATGATACTACAAAATAAATCTGTGTACATCAATAAAAATTATGGACACCAATAGCTTCCATTTTTCTCTCACAAGTATTAAACTGGATAATAACAAATACATCTTTTATTGGAAAAAAGTAATACTGTTGTGCCGATCTCAGAAAGGTCCCTCTACTCTACAAAGAGTCAATTGCAGCATGTTCCTAGGAACAATTACACTACGCACAGTTAATGTTCTTAGGTCAAAAACATTTATAAAGTCCTCTGCAGTAGTGTGCAATACGGTTAAAAGGTGACAATGCAAAAAACGCGGGGGCATTTTATCAAGCGGCAGCGATAATTATCGCTGGTCGCGCTTAGCGTGAGATTTTCTATCGCCGACTATCGCTGGAAATTATCGCTATGCTAGCGCTGTATTAATAACGCGTAGCGCAATGGCGATTATTATTCCAGCGATAGCGGTGTTTTCTATGGAACATCGCTGGTTTGGAAAACGGCGATAACCTTGCTGATACGACCACAGGGTCGTATCAGCATAATCCACCCCAATGTAAGGTATAGGTAAGTCAGCATTTTAGCAGACGTTAGTTTTTGGTGAAAACCGCGGTTTTCGCCAAAACTAACGTCTGCTAAAATGTGTGGGCCTCCTTGTAAGTATCGCGATGTGTACATCCGCGATAATTTACAAGTAGTACTGCCCAGTGACGCCCACTTTGCATCTCATCAGAGATGCAAAGTGAGGCATCGGGAAAACGGGTGCTAACATGCGCTAATGCAAGTTAGCACCCACTTGTAAATAGGGCGATAGTTTTATCTCCGCTTTTTTGTCTTTTAAAGCCAAAAAAGCGGAGATAAGGCCTTTGTTGATATGCCCCGTGGTTCTTTGGAAATTGTTTTTAGTCACATTTAATTATATATCCAATGCAGCTGTCAAATGTTTCTTCCCAGATAACTAGGGACTATTTTCGGGCTGTAAAAGCATCTAACAAATAACGCATAAAAATATATGGTCAACTTGAGTGTTGACATATAAATGTTTCAATCAAATTGATTACATAAAAACAGTGAAACCCAGTGTTACATTACATTCTCCATTAAAGCAATGCAGAAATGTTGTAGAAAAGTACCATGGCTGATACCTCATGGTCCTGTCACACAGAAATTGACCACATCCATAGAAAAGCCATTAATACCACATGGAAACTGTACTCACTAACAACAATGTCCATAAAAGTTCCCCAGAATGGCCAAAAGAAGTAGGAAAGTCTGCGGTATTTCACTCCTGTAGATTTAATCTACCACCTGTTTTAAGTGCTAATTAAGTGCTATGTACTGATATCTAGCTATTTGTGTTTGAAACTTCATAACTAGTTTAATTATAGTTGTGGAAAAGTGAGGCAAAATGTAGTGTCACATTTAGGTTTAGTACCAGAATGTCATGGCCAGAATCTCTTCTGACATAAATATTGTGTCCCGATATTGTGCACAAGAATATCACCTCATTGGTGTTAATAATAGAAAATATCCACCCATTGGCATGATGTTTTTGTAAGGGATATTTAGGACCCAATATTTATTATGTCTGGGTTAAGCATGACATAACAAAGTATGGACCTTACCGTCTCCACAAAGAAGCCATATAAGGTGTAAACGTAAGCAATAATGATGCAATAATGGAATCTTGAGTTTAGTATATCATGAAAATGTGTGGAGCTCTTTGCATCTGCATGAATGATATATCCATCATGGATGTAGGTATGTATGTATTGTATATTTTTAGAGCGCACTGTGACCAAAATGGTATCCTGGCGCTAGCTAGACCACTCAGTAAAGGCATAGAAAAAAATAGGAGGTTTAGCCTGATTGTTAGTGAAGGAAAAGCCAGGTTTTCAAAGATTTTCTAAACTTCAACAGGTCAGTTTGAGATCTTAATGAGGCTGGCAGTTTATTCCATTGCTGAGCCACTTTTACCGTAAAGGCATGTCCTTGTCGGACTTTGTTGAATCTGTGTACTTGGACATAGTTTTTTTTTAAAAAAATGTATTTGTTTATTTCGTCTTGTCAGCATTACAATTCACACATACTGTATAGCTTTCTTGTTTACAAGGTACACATCATATAATATATAAGCATTTTTTTTTACAGTGGTAGAGTCCATCATCCCGTGCATCCAGAGCTAATAGGTAATTCCTCGTTACAGCGTGGCATGGCGATAGATCCCTCCTCCCCCTAGGTTTGCAGTATAGCTTTGTCATATGATAATTCACTACGTTACACATGGAATTAAAGCAAGTACTCATACATTTTACCCCCGATGACAAGAGGAGGAAAGAAGTCATATCAGACATCGCATATTTGTGCAGTTACATCACTTAACATATATTAATCATCTTCCTGCGTTGTCAAAAGGTATTGTTTCAGTGGTTCCCAGAAGTCTCGGGGCCTCGATGGAAGCGGTAGTTCTTCTGCATACATCTCCATGGTTTCTCTGCAATATGACATGTCCATAAGCCAGTCTTTGAATCTTCGGGGTCTTTTACTGCCCCATCTTCGCCAGCAATAGTGCTACTGCCAGAAACCTCTGCCTTTTTGCCAGCTTCAATTTATACATCCCCAATAAGCACGCCAGAGGTGTGTTCGGCACTAGTTCTGTTAGCATTGCAGTTATCGCCCCCATAATGTCCTGCCAATATTTATGTATCTGTGGGCATGCCCATGCCAAGTGTAGAAAATCCGCATTCATTGCGTTACACCTCTGACACCTATCATGTGATCTTAGGCCATCTATGGAGCTGCGTCGCGGTGTAATAAAATTGGTGGAGAAATTTAAAATGCATTATTCGTAGGTTACAGTTCGATGTTAGCAATTGTAGTTGCGTGCAGCTATATTCCCAATCCTTCTCCTCTATCTTGTCTCCTATTAATGTTTCCCATCTAGCAAGTGATCTATTGATCTATTGACGACCCGACTGTGTTCTGACTGTGATGTATTGTATAGGCGGGTGATTAACTTCTGGCGTGTTGGCGTTGTGAGTTGGGCCTGTAATGCGTGCAGCGTTGGTGGCTCCTCCGGGTAAGTAATATACAGTTCCCGAACTGCTGCTTGCAGCCCCAAGTGGGCAAACACCTTCAGTGGTGTGTTGTGTGTAGTTAGTGACGGGTCATTTCTTTGTATCAATCTGCCAAGTGGAAAAATGTCCTTCATAGTTGAAATTTTCATATCATCTAGCAATAGCATCATTTTCTTCTCTTGTGTTACTGATAATTTTGGATGATTAGCAATGGGAAGCGCTGGGGCGTAGATGGGCAGCTTATTGGCCCTGTGTGCTAGTGCGTGCCATGCGTGTGAGGTGCAGTACACAGGTTGGATCGTGTCCCTATGTATGTAAGGCCTCGGGTCAGATATAAAGGTGGACAGCAGAGTGGGTTGTGTGCTAAGTGTGGAATGTACGCATGCGGTTTAGTCCAGTAGTGAGCATGTTGCGCTTGTGCGCAATAAAAGTAAAGCTGCAGATCTGGTGCTCCAAAACCGCCCATATGATATGGCTGTGTCAGTACAGTCCAGCTGACCCTAGCCTGCTTGCCTGCCCACGTTAGTCTCTGCATTGCTGATCGTAGTCTTGCAAAGAATGCTTGTGTCAACCACATTGGGATATTACTAAATAGATACAAAAACCTGGGCAGCACAATCATCTTCTGCAATGCAATCCTGTCGGCCAGCGACAGAGGCATCTTTATCCATCTAGTTATTTGCTCTTCCAGTTTAGTCATTGCCCTTCCATAGTTTTCCCTTATTACAATGTCTGGGTCCCTATGTACCCATACGCCTAGATCAGTTTGCCATCTCAGGGGGTAGTCCAGTGCCGGTTGGGTCGTAGCTGGCATGAGTGGTATGATCACTGATTTGTCCCAGTTTATTCGTAACCCTGCATGTTGTTCAAAACGGATGTATTCTCTAATGAGGCTGTTTAGGTGTATATTAGGGTGTTGTGTGAATAGTACCATGTCGTCAGCATATAATGATATGCTGAGGGGGCGTAGGCTAAACTGTAGGGCGGCCGCCTGGTGACACTGTCGGATCCTGCAGGCAAGGGGCTCCAGAATCAGGGTGAACAAGATCGGTGACAGCGGGCAGCCTTGTCTCGTCCCCCTGTTCACCTCTATAGGGTCAGATATTTTTCCGTTCAGCTTGATTTTAGCCGTTGGGGCATGATATAAGATCTCTATCCATCTTAGACATTGAAATCCCATCCTACGCAATACTACGAACATGAACTCCCACTCCACCGAGTCAAAAGCCTTTGCGGCGTCTAACAGAGCCGCCGCCGCTGGCAGTTCTGGATCCAGATGGTGATACAGGGCGAAGATGGTGCATATATTTTGAGTTGTAGATCTGGTGGGTACAAATCCTGCTTGATCAGGTAGCACCAGCTTCTCCTGCAGGAGCTGTATCCTAGTCGCAATGACTTTTGCCAGAATCTTTGTGTCAATGTTTATCAACGACAAGGGGCGATATGAGTCGCAACGTGTCAAGTCTTTGTCTGGTTTAGGGAGTGCCACTAATAATGCTTCCCTCAGCGTGATAGGGAGCCTACCCTTTTCATATGCCTCATCGTACATTTCGGCTAGGTGCGGTATCAACAAATCTTTATATGTTTTGTAGAACTCCCTGGGTAGCCCATCCAGCCCTGGTGCCTTGTTGTTCAGTAATGAGTTTATTGCGTCTATGAATTCGTCTTTAGTGATGTGGTGGCTTAAAAATTGTATCTCACAAAAAGTGACGAGATGCTTATGTCCTAAGAGGGAGACATGTGTGTATGAGGAAGGGAGGCCAAGAAAATAATTCTTTTAAAGACGAGAACCCTCACTCACCCGAGGGTGACATGCTTCATCATTGGGTCCCCTCTTGCACACTGTAACCGCAAGGTATACAGTGTGGGCTACAACTCTCAAAAAAGGGGGACAAGAGAGGAGCGTGAGGTGTTTTAATGGGGGTATCCAAAGTGACAGGGGGAGTAAGGGGCAGAGTGTGAAAAGAAACAGTGTGTAGGTAAGTAAAACTAGCTACAGGGTAACAAAATCAATTTTAATAGTAGTTCCCATCAGCTAGGATTAAAATGAGGTGATCTAGGATTAACCAAATATCCTAGTAATTGGTGGTCGACATGTTTCTGCCAGATGACTTAATTGTTCGCGGCATTCATCAGGACCTCTCAATATATCACTCTGCTCATATAATTAAAAATGAATTACAGACCATACTCGTTGGTAGGTAATAAATGACACAAGGACCAGCTGCAGTCCGGTGCAATGTCTCTGAAAAAAATTAACAGTTCATTGTCATTTATACCAACTTAAAAGGTCAACCTCCACATACCCAAAAGAAACACCACACACGTGATATGTGTTGCACACGTGATTAAAACACAAAACATTCTGGTGAGTAAGTATTTTCTAGGAACTCACCTATGGGTAATATTAATTTACCTCTACCTTGCGACGAATGGTGCTAAAGAGCACAGGTTGCTAAAAAGATAAAAGACTGGTTCAGAATGGTTTACACAAGTTGCACGAAGAAATATATAAACACTAATAGATAAGTGTTGCTCTCAATCGATGTAGTGTGGCGAGCACTATCTAGAATTCACCCAGACAGCAGTATTTCAAAAATAAAAATAGGCTTATTCTCATGTCCCAAAAGGAAGGAGAGGAGACGATGGAGAGGTGTGACACGCATTCACTTCATGCCACGTCTCACATGTAGATGTAAGGGACATATTGTGTGCCAAATCACAATCGTATGTGTCACGTCTCACATGTAGATGTACGTATTGTGTGCCAAATCACAATCATATGTAAGTAAAAACACATACAAATCAATCTTCCCAGCGAGTGGGTCCAGAGCGTCACTCGCCCGCTCCCAGCTCTTAGAATCATCAAGTTTGACACTACAGGTAAAGTTGGTAGAAACTGCGCTGACCCGTTTTGAAAAAACCTTTTATAACCCCAACATCCATGACCTAACTGGTTGTAGCCACTCACTCCAGGGCGTCACTCGCCCGCTGCCAGCTCTCAAAATTAAGGGGTTCCACAATGCACATAAAGTAAGTCACAAGGCACTCGGTACCTCCAACACCCTTAGCAATACCGATTTACAACAGTAACTCCTTGAATTACCTTTCGTTAGTCTGGCTCAGCCTAGTTGGGGCACCAAACCGCTGGGGAAAGGCTGCGCGTCTCGCAGTGGTAATGAGCGTTCCCGTTAATCATCGTGAGCGCGTGAACCCGGAAGTGCAACAAATAACTTCCGGGCAGCGCAGAATCATGGGACGTGTAGTTCGCTGTAAGGCGGAGGCGCCAGACGCGATTTGAATACAGCACAATGCGCCGTATTAAGGCTATAATGATGGTTATCACCAGCTAAACAAAAACGGGTCAAAGTACAACAGAATGACAGACACAGAACGTCTAGTGTTGCCTCCGTGTGATATGCCATAAAATCAGCAAAACGAGAGCTCTATACAAAAAGGGGGGGGGGGGGGGGGGGGGGGGGGGCTATATGGCCACAGTCATACTCATGCAGAAATGGTGGCTAAATACATGGAAGCACTCCATAAAAAAGTTTCAAAATACAGAGCCAGTTACCAATTCCGAAGCCCATAGTATTGGTAGTTACATATGTAATGCATGTATTAGGCTGTCTATCCCAAAGGGAATCAGCCCAGTAACGCAACATAAATGTGTGGTGTTGTGCGGCAACTACAAATGGGAGAAGCTGATACAGGAGACCCGGATGAGGTTACACAGAACACCAGGGAATATCTTCATTCAGACCCCTCAAGTGGCTTTTGAGACGGAACACCCACCGTTGTTCACGGCGGAATAGAACTTGTTCCAATGGTCCCATATTAGTATCATAGTGAGGTTTGTCAATAGTGACCCACTGAAGGTCATTTTCTGTGTGGCCCTTCTCAAGGTAATGCCTAGTCATTCGTGTATTCGATTTTCTGCATCGGATGGTACTACGATGCTCAGTAATTCTTTGTCGTACCTTGCGACATGTCATTCCAATGTAAATCAAATTACAAGGGCACTTAGTCATATATATAACCCCACTGGTGTTGCAGTTGGTGTGGTTATTCAATTTCCATGGTCTCCCCGGTAAAATGTCCAGCTCTGTAGTGTGACTGGTGAAGGGGCAGCACGAACAGGATCCGCATGGAAAATGACCAACCACAGGATTAGTGTTCCATAGTGTTGTCTGGCTGTTGTGATGTGCAACGGTTCTTGGTCGTGTGTGTACCATGAGGTCCTGCAAGTTACTGCTCCGTTTCAATGCAAACAGAGGTGGGTCCAATGTCAGCTTGCCTGTATTGAGTATGTGCCAATTCTTGTTGATTGCCCTTTTTACATTTGTAGTTAAGTTGCTGAAAGTTGTCACACATACCAATTTGTCTGATTTTGGTTTGGTGTATGTTTCCAGGAGTGCCCCCCTGTCATTGTTGCGTGCTCTTTTTGCCGCTCTTTTTACCAATTGTGCTGGATAGTGTCGTGTAGTTAATTCATCAGTTAGTTTCTTTGCATGTTTATAATACTGCACCAATTCTGAACAGTTTCTCCTCAGTCTAAGAAATTGACCGACTGGAAGATTGGTGAGTAATGCCCTTGGGTGGAAGCTATGAAAGCTCAGTAGGGAGTTACGGGCCATCGGTTTCTGATATAGCTCAGTGTGGATCCTCCCATCTTTGGGGTATAGTCGAAGGTCCAAGAAGGGAATGGAGAAGTTATTATTCTCACCAGTAAACCTCAAGTTGGTATCCCGTGTATTGAGCCATATAGAAAAGTCTTCTAGAGACTCCTGGTCACCTTCCCAGATGACCAGGATGTCATCTATATAGCGTTTCCACAGTTTCAGTTGGTCATGGTAAGGATTGTATAGAGGATAGATGTGTTGAGTCTCAAAATTATGCATGTACAGATTGGCCATACTGGGTGCACAGGTACTCCCCATGGAAGTACCAGTTGTTTGCCAGTACAATTGGCCTTCAAAACTAAAAAAGTTTTCTTTTAGTGCCAGTGTCGCACATTGCATAACAAAATCATTGGGTGTTTGGTCATCACGTGGGTTACTCTCTAATAGATCCCGTATTGTCTCTAAAGTGGCATCCTGCGGTATATTCGTATACAACGCTTCCACGTCGTATGTGGCCATCAATTGACTATTGGGGTCAAAGGAGAGGGATTCAAGATGTTGCAAGACGTGTTTGGTATCCTGTAGATACGATGGCATTAAAGATACAAATGGACGGAGGAAATGGTCCACAAATTTCGATAGAGGTTCTAGAAGGGACCCAATTCCAGATACTATTGGCCTCCCAGGAGGGGGTCGCTGACTCTTGTGGATTTTTGGGAGGGCATAGAAGGCTGGTATTTTGGGATTTTTTTGGATCAGGAAATCGGCCTCATTTTTCGTAATCCAGCCAGCCTCTCTCCCTTCCTCTACCAAGGACTTAATTTTCAACTGTAATCGCCTTGTTGGATCTAGCGCAATACGAGTATAGAAATTAGTGTTCTCTAGCTGTCTATGACATTCTTGTCTGTAGACCTCTGTGTCCATAATTACCGTCGCTCCCCCCTTATCAGCTGGCTTGATCGTGATAAGGGGATCATTACCCAAATTGGAGACACATTGTCTCTCTAAATTGGACAGGTTGCAAAAACCTTGTTTGGTGTGACTGAGGCCCAATTCATAGTCCTTCAGAACCGCTTTTTCAAACGTAAGGACTTCAGGTGGAACCTGTTGTGAAGTGGGCAAGAAAGTAGATTTATTGCGCAGTCCAGTGTTGGAACTCTCATGCTGTGTTTCTGTCTCTGCATCACTAAAGAAAAAACACAGCCGTACTTTCCGAAAGAATTCCGCCAGTTCCTTGTGTGTCATAAAGTCATCGCCAAGTTTAGTGGGTACAAAGCCTAGACCTTTCGACAGAACACAGGTCTCCAGTTCAGTTAGAGATTTGCTGCTCAGGTTGACAATTAAGTTGTTAGCTCGCTCGTGGAGGCTGCCATACTCCTCGTGATTCTCTGTTCCAGTGCCGGGTCCCAATTGACTCTGGGGGTCTCCGGTGTCTGGCCTCTGTTGCCTCTCCTGCGTCCCCTTCGTCCTCTGCCCTGTCCCAAAAAAGGCTGATAAGACGGGCCACCATAAGGTGGGCCAGGGTGAAAAGGAGGAGGTGGAAAAGACCATGGTTGTGGTGGCCACCAAGGTGTTTGTTGATTCTGGGGGAAAGTGTAGCCTCTGCCTCTACCCCTGCCTCGTCTCTGTTGACGGAAAAGAGATTGGTCTGTGTCTGAGTCAGTGGAATCACTCCACTCATCAGAGTTAGAGGTCCACTCGTCTGTATCTCTTCGCCAACCTCTTGTACCTTTCTTATTACCCTTTTTGGTAAGGCCTGCCTGGTAACCGTCAGCAGTATAGGGATACACTTTTTCCAGAGAGAATCTGTCAAGATCTTTCTTGAGTTTGTCGATTTTATATTTGACCAGGTCGTCTTTGATCTCGTTCAGATTTTTTGTAATCTCATCAAGCTTCTTTTTGTATACTGAGATTTGTATGCCTGATTTAAGTTGTGTTTCAAGAGATTGGATCTCGATGACTAGTTGATCAGCAGTTTCTTTCGCTGTCGTGATTATCAACACGAGCCAGTCCCTGGTGCAACGCCAGGCTATTTTGGACCAGTTGGTAACAAAGACTTTGTTGTCTAAAAATAATCTAGGGGTATTAGATACAATAAGGCCAGGAGGAGCTATATTGCCTCTAAGATATTCTGTCAAGATGGCGGCATGTAGAATGGTACGTACTTGATGTTTTTTGATGTTGCTAAGTTTGGTCCATTCTTCTGCATTTGATAAAGTCTGTGAGATATGAGTATCTAGGATGCTAGGTGTATCAAGTATTGCCTGTACTGTGTCCTCATCAAAAGCCAAACCTGTATGTTCAGTCATGTCCGTATAGAAATAATTGCTAACAAAACATGAGCTTGTGGGATGAATAATGTGTCTAATCCAAACGGGCAACCAGTCGAACCAATTGAGAACCTAAAAACTTAATGACCCACAGCAATTGCCGTACTTAATATATATCACACTAAGGGGTACGAATAATGGAGAAAAATAAAGCATCAGACATCACTGACTCCAAATGAATGTATCTCACAAAAAGTGACGAGATGCTTATGTCCTAAGAGGGAGACATGTGTGTATGAGGAAGGGAGGCCAAGAAAATAATTCTTTTAAAGACGAGAACCCTCACTCACCCGAGGGTGACATGCTTCATCATTGGGTCCCCTCTTGCACACTGTAACCGCAAGGTATACAGTGTGGGCTACAACTCTCAAAAAAGGGGGACAAGAGAGGAGCGTGAGGTGTTTTAATGGGGGTATCCAAAGTGACAGGGGGAGTAAGGGGCAGAGTGTGAAAAGAAACAGTGTGTAGGTAAGTAAAACTAGCTACAGGGTAACAAAATCAATTTTAATAGTAGTTCCCATCAGCTAGGATTAAAATGAGGTGATCTAGGATTAACCAAATATCCTAGTAATTGGTGGTCGACATGTTTCTGCCAGATGACTTAATTGTTCGCGGCATTCATCAGGACCTCTCAATATATCACTCTGCTCATATAATTAAAAATGAATTACAGACCATACTCGTTGGTAGGTAATAAATGACACAAGGACCAGCTGCAGTCCGGTGCAATGTCTCTGAAAAAAATTAACAGTTCATTGTCATTTATACCAACTTAAAAGGTCAACCTCCACATACCCAAAAGAAACACCACACACGTGATATGTGTTGCACACGTGATTAAAACACAAAACATTCTGGTGAGTAAGTATTTTCTAGGAACTCACCTATGGGTAATATTAATTTACCTCTACCTTGCGACGAATGGTGCTAAAGAGCACAGGTTGCTAAAAAGATAAAAGACTGGTTCAGAATGGTTTACACAAGTTGCACGAAGAAATATATAAACACTAATAGATAAGTGTTGCTCTCAATCGATGTAGTGTGGCGAGCACTATCTAGAATTCACCCAGACAGCAGTATTTCAAAAATAAAAATAGGCTTATTCTCATGTCCCAAAAGGAAGGAGAGGAGACGATGGAGAGGTGTGACACGCATTCACTTCATGCCACGTCTCACATGTAGATGTAAGGGACATATTGTGTGCCAAATCACAATCGTATGTGTCACGTCTCACATGTAGATGTACGTATTGTGTGCCAAATCACAATCATATGTAAGTAAAAACACATACAAATCAATCTTCCCAGCGAGTGGGTCCAGAGCGTCACTCGCCCGCTCCCAGCTCTTAGAATCATCAAGTTTGACACTACAGGTAAAGTTGGTAGAAACTGCGCTGACCCGTTTTGAAAAAACCTTTTATAACCCCAACATCCATGACCTAACTGGTTGTAGCCACTCACTCCAGGGCGTCACTCGCCCGCTGCCAGCTCTCAAAATTAAGGGGTTCCACAATGCACATAAAGTAAGTCACAAGGCACTCGGTACCTCCAACACCCTTAGCAATACCGATTTACAACAGTAACTCCTTGAATTACCTTTCGTTAGTCTGGCTCAGCCTAGTTGGGGCACCAAACCGCTGGGGAAAGGCTGCGCGTCTCGCAGTGGTAATGAGCGTTCCCGTTAATCATCGTGAGCGCGTGAACCCGGAAGTGCAACAAATAACTTCCGGGCAGCGCAGAATCATGGGACGTGTAGTTCGCTGTAAGGCGGAGGCGCCAGACGCGATTTGAATACAGCACAATGCGCCGTATTAAGGCTATAATGATGGTTATCACCAGCTAAACAAAAACGGGTCAAAGTACAACAGAATGACAGACACAGAACGTCTAGTGTTGCCTCCGTGTGATATGCCATAAAATCAGCAAAACGAGAGCTCTATACAAAAAGGGGGGGGGGGGGGGGGGGCTATATGGCCACAGTCATACTCATGCAGAAATGGTGGCTAAATACATGGAAGCACTCCATAAAAAAGTTTCAAAATACAGAGCCAGTTACCAATTCCGAAGCCCATAGTATTGGTAGTTACATATGTAATGCATGTATTAGGCTGTCTATCCCAAAGGGAATCAGCCCAGTAACGCAACATAAATGTGTGGTGTTGTGCGGCAACTACAAATGGGAGAAGCTGATACAGGAGACCCGGATGAGGTTACACAGAACACCAGGGAATATCTTCATTCAGACCCCTCAAGTGGCTTTTGAGACGGAACACCCACCGTTGTTCACGGCGGAATAGAACTTGTTCCAATGGTCCCATATTAGTATCATAGTGAGGTTTGTCAATAATGACCCACTGAAGGTCATTTTCTGTGTGGCCCTTCTCAAGGTAATGCCTAGTCATTCGTGTATTCGATTTTCTGCATCGGATGGTACTACGATGCTCAGTAATTCTTTGTCGTACCTTGCGACATGTCATTCCAATGTAAATCAAATTACAAGGGCACTTAGTCATATATATAACCCCACTGGTGTTGCAGTTGGTGTGGTTATTCAATTTCCATGGTCTCCCCGGTAAAATGTCCAGCTCTGTAGTGTGACTGGTGAAGGGGCAGCACGAACAGGATCCGCATGGAAAATGACCAACCACAGGATTAGTGTTCCATAGTGTTGTCTGGCTGTTGTGATGTGCAACGGTTCTTGGTCGTGTGTGTACCATGAGGTCCTGCAAGTTACTGCTCCGTTTCAATGCAAACAGAGGTGGGTCCAATGTCAGCTTGCCTGTATTGAGTATGTGCCAATTCTTGTTGATTGCCCTTTTTACATTTGTAGTTAAGTTGGCTTAAAAATTCCCGGTGATTGTCTGAGAGCCATGCAAGAGCTACGTCCTGAAGATAATGATTGATTTCTACTGTTGTAGTGTTTGTTTGTTTGGCATAGAGCTGTGAGTAATAATTCTTGAAACAATTTGATATGGACCTTGTGTCATATAACACTTGGTCTGCGTCATCCCTTATCTGCGTTATGTATGATGTTGCAAATGAAGGCCTGATCTTACTCGATAGAGCTCGTCCCGGCCTACCTCCCTCCCCATAGTTTCTCGTTGTGTATCGTCTTGATTTATACTTTATCTCATCCACGGCATATTTCTGGTAGTCGTCCATCCTTTCCCTGATTTTTGCCAGTAAGGTTAGATTGTGTGTCTGTGTGTATTCCACTTCTAGCTTGCTGATGTCTCTTTTCTATTATATTTAGTTGCTGTTGGATATCCTCAGGATCCCGGCATGTTTGTTTATACAGTGACCCTGAATTGTTACCTTGAAGGCCTCCCATAATGTCCCCGCACTGTCTACTGATCCAGAGTTTATCTCAAAATAGTCGATTATTGCCTGTCGGAGCTCACTTTGAAATACCTGATCTAATAGAGCTTTTCCCTGTAACCTCCATGTGAAATGACGAGGTATGTGTGTGGGGATTTCCATTGTGAGGTAAACTGGAGAATGGTCCGACAGTGTCTTAGTTAGGTGTTTGACATTCCGTGTCCACGTGCATGCTTCTGCCATAAGCAGCCAGTAGTCTATACAAGACCACGTGTTGTGCATCGTAGATGTACATGTTCCCTCCCTACAGCCCTCATGTCTCATCCGCCATATATCGATCATTCCCCATGTTGCCATACCATCTTTTAAGGCTTTGGCTGCTCGTTTGCCATATCTCTCGTTACCTGTTGATCTATCAAGGGCTGGATCCAGGCATGTGTTGAAGTCGCCCCCCCCCCATAGTATTGGTGCGCTCAGGAATTCCCGCAGCTTAGCACATATCTCAGCATAGAACCCGGGATCATCTGTATTTGGGCCATATGACGTTATAATTGTTAGTACAGTGCCTCCAAAGTTGCCCTGTACCATAACATAGCAGCCTTGTTCGTCGTTCATTGTGCGGATGAGCTGAAATGGGGTATTTCGTCTGATTAACAGTAAGATCCCTCAATCATATGTTGAGTACGAGGCTGCCATGCGGTAGGAAGCCCATCTAGTACCCACCCGCGTTTCAGTGATAGAGGTGAGGTGTGTTTCTTCTATACACGCCACATCAATGCCGTGTCTGTCAAAATATGCAAGTGCTTTACGTATTTTCTGTGGGTTTTGAAACCCCCGGACATTCCATGTTAGAAACGTTAGTTTTCGAATATTCGTACCAGTGTCAGCTATATTCCCCTGCCATTCCTCGGTGCTGTTGTGTTCCTTGTATTTTATGTGTGTGAAGTGATCTTTACGTGAAGAGCTCCTTTTTGCTGACCAGACATTTTTTACCTTCCCCAACCCCCATCCACTCCGCCCTATCCCTTGTGGCGGAGCCGTTCCCAGTTCGATCAACCATGTAACTATCCAAGGAAAAGAAAAAAATCCCTTTCAATGAACTAGTGTGGTGTACACCGAGGGGCGCTGGCTGCCAGCCCGTTACCTGTGGGCTGTTCCACATGGGCAAATGCCCCACAAACATATACATCAAACCTGACCATATCATTTTATGTTACTAAAGGTGCACTATGTGAATTCTTCCTAATAATACATAGTCTCTGAAAATAATTAAAGTTCATGCCTGAGCCAGTTCAATACTCAAAACAGCATTATATTGTGTTGTTTAGGGTGCAGTGGTATTCAACTTATCTGCGTTGGGCTCATGGCCCTCTGGATGTCGTCCAGCGGCCATCATGCAGCTCCCCATCCTCACAATCACCTAGGATATCTTGTTGTGCTGTAATTTGTAGTCTGTGTCTTGTAGCCCGCCTTCTTAGGAGCTGTGACCGGAGCACCAATCACCAGCGGCGGTGGCCATTGTTCATCTGTTCTTTGCCACTCTGACCATTCCATATTCTCAAGCGGGCGGCGGTGATCGTCAACCTTTGCTGTGCTATGCTACTCGACGTCTGAAGTTGTAGACCGTTCTTCCTGGTCACCTCATGGGGATCTCCGTCTTGGTCTTGCGTGTTCTTTCTGTTGTATAAATTTTAGCACGTCCTTTGGTTCATTATATATTTTCACCTTCCCCTCGTCTGTGATCCTGAGCCTTGCCGGGTGCAGCATTGCATACGGTATGTTTAGATCTCTCAATTTTTGTTTCGCCTAGCTAAACTTCTTTCTTGCCTCCTGTACAGATACTGTGAAGTCTGGGTAAATTGATACATCCATACCTTCGTGAGTCAGCTTCCCCAACTCTCTGGCCTTTCGAAGCGCTGCATCCCGGTCTCTGTAGTTTAATATCCGCACAATAATCGGCCTTGGTGACGAGCCAGGTGGTGGTTTTGGTGCCAGGGATCTGTGTGCCCGTTCGACAATGAATATCTCTGAGAACGTGTCCCTTCACAACATTGAGATGAGCAATTGTTCCACAAACCGTTCCATAGGGCCCGTGTTTGTTGTTTCTGATATGCCCGTCAAGCGGATGTTATTCCTGCGGGACCTCGCTTCCAAATCTTCTGCTTTGGCCAATATAGCTGCCATGTGTTTGTCTATCTTCGCCTGCCTCGCATCCGTCTGTACCTGAGCGTCCTCGGCTTCAGAGATTCTGCGCTCAGCGGTGGAGCCCTGATGGCCTCGTGTGGAATTTACTACTCGCTGCAGTCCGTGGGACGTTCAAGCCCAGCGCTTCGGCTGATCCTGGGTGACCCGGTGTCCCCCCGTTTTCTGCTTCTGCCAGCAAGGGTCCCCGATATCACAGCTCCGGACAGGCTTGGGTTAAACCCCTTGTTTGTGAAGCCTTGGGTCAGTATGGTGACCAACAGCGTTTTTCTATGCTCTGTACAGGAAGGTTCAGTGCTCGCAGCTTTGTATGGCACCAGATTTCCATTAAGTACAAGTTACTTTCTCCTGGGGGGGTGCAGCACACAACACGCGTCCACATCCAGTATTTCACAGCCCCCAGTCGCCTCCTGCCGTCTCCTCCTCCCAAGGGCCGCACTCGTCAATTAGCGCTTGTACTATCTCACACCTGGGGGCTCGCAGCAGGCGCTGGTATCGGTTCTGTTCCCGCCGTGTGTAGCGGGCATCCGTATAGTCCCCTCAGCAGCCGTGACGGGCGGGCGCCAGTCCCATGTCCTTCACTCCCCAGTACTCACCTTTCCCCCGCCGCGGCAGCCGCCAGGAACGTCTCACAGAGTGTTCCGGCACCGTCGGGCAAGGATCGCAACCAAAGCCGCATTACGTGCTTTACGTCACGGCTTCTCCCGCTACCTCAGGCCAGCGCTGCAGTTTCGGTTTCGCGTGGCCAGGTCCAGGAGTCTCGGATTTCGTCGCCGCCGGTAAAGGTGTCCAGGATCGTCGAGTTATGGCTCAAAAGGCATCTGACGACTCGCTGTACTTAGGCGCACCCAGTATTGTCGATCAGGCCTTGATGTGTAGGATTATGGTAGGATTTATGTGGGCATCAGTAAGGAGCTCGCCTAAAGCGCAGCCATCTCGCTGAGTGGCTAGCTCCGCCCCCCCGTACTTGGACATAGTTACATGTAGCCTATCGGAGGGATCTGCCAGGGGTATCTTTTTTTCAGTCTGGCTTGTAAAGGTGTTGGTCCTTTATTCTGTAGTGCCTTAAAAACAATGCAGAGTGATTTAAATATATTCCTCTGTTTAATGGGCAATCAATAGAGCTCTTTAAGAGCATTGGAGGCAGAGGAGCATCGAGGACTGTTTGGTGTTAATTTCACTGTGACTATCTGAACGCGTTCCAGTTTCTTTAGTAGGACACTAGGAGCTCCTAAAAGAAGGGTGTTACAATAGTCCAGCCTACTTAATATGACACCTCTAGAAATCAAGGATCTAGCTTGGATGTTAAGCAATGGGTACAGTTTCCTGAGACCGCGAAGCAAGACCCAGCAATTCCATTCACCTGCTTTTCCATAGAGAGGCCCTCGTCTAGAATTACCCCCAAGTTCCGGGCCGCAGTTGAGATGCCCAACGGAATTTCCATGGGTAGAGGCCAGAGATTGGGAGGTAAGGATATAGAAATTTTGCTAGAGGGACAGCAAAGGAGCTCTGTTTTACTTCCGTTCATCTTGAGTGAGTTTCCATTCATCCAGTTAAATATGTCCAAAATACAGGCCTAAAAATTGCAGTGAGAGTCAGCCTGATTTTCAATTTAATGATAAAATCACTTTGGTGTTGTCTGCATGGTTAATAAGCTTTATCTTGTGGGACACAACGAGGGAGATTAATGGTTTGATTAAAGGTATGTAATGGATTGTGTTTACAAAAATGCAATAACCTAACAAGTCTAAAATTGACTTCTGTAGGTATTACTCCCTGTTCCCCACCAATAAACAATATACAGATCAAGTCTTAAGTGAAAAAGCAGAACATATCATGAGGCCAATCAGAGTATAAGAGTTGGATGACACTGAAAACAGAAGAGAGTCAACTGTGTACTTTATATTGTCAGCTTTACTACTCATTCCCACAAATTAGAGTCCCTCAAATACCTTTGCCTAATTTCAAAACATCCATCTCTGTATTGGATTATATATCTGTCATTTCTATTATCTAGGTAAAGGAAAGCTTTTTCAAACATTGGCAATTGATATACAGGGTGACAAACATAGTTCTTAATGTAGATAATAAAATACCTATCATTTAGATTTTGCTTTTCCATAATTAGTATCACCTAAAAGTGTCTCTAAATAGTTATCTTCATTAGCTTCAGAAGAGGTCGTTGTTGCATTTTCACTTCAATTGTTTTGGTCCAGAGGATGGTCTTGTGGACATTTGAGACTGAAACGTCAACGCTAAGTCCACATCTTTATGTTACAATCATAAGATCATCACAAATGAAAGGTTCATTCTTCAGTAAAGAAGGACATTAAAATCTAACAGTGTGGACTCCACGTACATTGACATATGTATTTATAATGATTGATTCTTCATTTGATTATTATGAGGCAATGTTGATGAATGTTACGATACTTTGTACTACGTACCCCGTGAATATTAGTACAGCAAATAGATTTGTGTTTACTTTATTGTATATGCCTTATTCTTTAGATTAATTTGTTTGTAAATCTTTACTCATACACAAATATCTGAATTTGATTCTTTTTCTCACTATTTGCACAAACAATTAATTGTCTGTCTCCAAAAATGATGACTTCGTCCGACTCCCTTGACAGCCATTTACCTTAACCTAACTTCTAATGAATGCCAACTGTTAATTGTGAAGACATGAATAATTGAATGAAAGAATGATAACGTATATTGTGCAACAGATTGCCAACAGGGCATCCCAGCGCTACGTAAGTCAAGCACAGTACAACTACATTTTTAATAGCCAAGTTTTCATTTGTTTTTTAAAGCAAATTTCAGAAAACAGCGATTTTCTCCAAAAACTAACGTCTGCTAAAATGCTGGGGCAGCCTTGTAAATATTGAGATGTGCACATCAGCGATATTTGCAAGGCTGTACTGCCCAGTGACGCCCACTTTGCATCTCTTTAGAGATGCAAAGGAAGGCGTCGGGGGAAAAAGGGTGCTAACATGAGATTATGCATGTTAGCACCCTCTTGTAAATAGGGCGATAGTTTTATCTCCGCTTTTTTGGCTTCTAAAGTCAAAAAAGCAGAGATAAAGCCCTTGTTAATATGCCACTGGGTGTGTTGGACCTGGCCCTTTCCTTTTTCCTTTACCTTATACGTATTACTGAATTCGTTTTTACTGGCCTTAGGACTCTGTGCACTTTTCCACTGCTAACAAGAGCTAGGGTGCTTGTGCTCTCTCCTTAAAAATGGTAGAATTGGCTTACACCAATCGGCATATTTGATTTACTTGTAATTCCCTGTAACGTGGCACTACATGTGCCCAGGGCCTGTAAATTAAATGCTACTAGTGGGCCTGCAACCCTGATTGTGCTGCTCATTTAAGTAGCCCTTTAAACATGTATCAGACTTGCCATTGCAGCCTGTGTGTACAGTTTTTAAACTGGCATGTAACTCTGGCAAAATAAACTTTTTGCCAGTCCCAAACCTTCCCTTTTATACATATAATTCATCCCTAGGGTAGGCCCTGGACAGCCCTGCGGGTGTATTTAAAAGTTAGGACATGTACTTCTAGATTTTACATGGCATAGTAGTGAAAAACCCTTAAATTAATGTTTACTACTGCAAGGCCTACCTCTCCCATAGACTAACATTGGAGTTACCTTATTACATTTAATAAGCTGCAATTTCCAAGTAGGAGCAGGTAACCAGTTCATGTTTGGTGTCTTTTGAATTGTAATGAAAAGTTCTAACTTATGGTGAAGTTGGATTTTAAGCTACAATTTTGAAAATGCCACTTGCAGAAAGTGCTGGTGTAATTTTGTATACTGTTTAAAAATGTGTATATTATTTCTGATTGCACATGTTTTGTCGCACATTGGTTTAAATTATGTATGCACTTTATAAGTATCACAGTTGATGTGTGATAGATGTGTATTTGACTCAGACATGAGTAAAATGTTTTCCAACAGTGTTTAACAGCATAAAGCATTGTGATTACAATACACTAAAGCTTAAGAACCTATAGTCTAAGCTATCGGTCTGCTCAAATAAATAGCGGCTTAATACATTGCCAGCCAGGTTTTCCCTCTCCTTTTGTAACTTTCAGAAAGTTGGCATGTTCCTGCCTCAGCAATCTGGTACCTACAGCCTGTTTCTGTGGTATATGACTCGGGGGAAGCTGACAGTTGGTGCTTTGTGTATTCCTCCTAGACAGCCACACACAAATGTGAGCTTAGGTGTGCCTGGATAGGCCATTACTGGCAGGATGGGAGGGAGAGCTCCATTTACACTTCAATAGGCTGTGTCCTGCCTTCACACACAGGGATGCACACCCTGTAGTTAGTCTGGAGCCAGGACTGGGAACACAGGATGCCTGGGGACTTCAAAGGGAAACCACTAGAAGCTTCTCCCCACGTCAAAGGCACAACTGGGTATAAATACTGGACCTCGGACACCAGTCCTTTAGTCAATTCTGGACCTGTGGATACTCTGCAAGGAAGAAGGACTGCTGTGCTACTGGAGGACTACAACTATGCTGGGTCTGCAACCCTGCCAGACTACTGCCTTTCTGGACTGCTGCCTTACTGTGCTGACCTGCTGTCTGTTACCCTCTTGCATGGGTGAGAATTACTGGACCTGTATCTTTTGAACCCAGAACTCCAGAGTGACTCCAAGGGCTAGTTGGCAGTACTCATGCCTTGAAGCCTCAGTGCCACAACAACTTTGCACCTGTACTCTGCCATCTGTCAGTCTACCCTGCCAAGTGGTGCCACCCGGTCCTGGACCATTGGAAGTGAGCCTGCTGGCCTCTGTGGATCCAGTGGAACCAACACATCTCCTCTGTTGCAGGGAGCAACCCTGAGCAGATACAATGCATCGCTGCTGCTGCATGGATCGAAACTGTCCCAAAGATCTGCACTGCAGCCCTTCGCCTCATCGGAACCACTACTGTATGATGCGCCCTTAGTGCAGACCCTCACATCTCTTGTCGATGGTAGTCTCGATGACGACACCAGATTCTGCATCGCAGCTCCTCGGAAGCGACGCATCACCCGACTGTGTGACACATCCTCAATGCTGGACTTTGCATCGCAAGCCCTTGTCAAGGGGATCTTTGACAATGCCGCAAGACTTTGCACCACAGCCTTGCTGCTTCTCGGAACCAATGCATCGGTTCAGCTACGCAACGCATCTTCAACGTGGATCCTTGCAATGCTCCGCAAATCAGGATTTTAGGTACACTGTTAAGCAGTCCTAACTGGGTCCCTGTAGTGGATCTGTGCTCCATCGTGGTCGGCCTGAACTTGTGACTTTGTCCTGGTCCTAGGCGACCAGATATCCACTGTTGGGGCTTTATGACTTTTGCAGCTATTTTTCTGAAATCATTAAAATCTAATACCTCTCTTTCCACTGATTTGATTTTTTTCATTTTGGTCTTGTTTTATTTATGAAAAACGACTCTATTTTTCTAATTTAACTTTTCCATATCTTTTGTGGGCTCCTTTTAATGATGTGTTTCACTGTGCTACTGTTTGAAGTGTTGCATAAATACTTTGTTTTACTTACACATTGCCTCTGAGTTAAGCCTGACTGCTCTGTGCCAAGCTACCCAAGGGTTAAGCACAGGTTAATTTAGGATTTGCTTGTGACTTCACCCTGGGGAGAATTGTGGGTATTGCTTGAAAAGGTTTTCACCCCTTTCAACCAATCCAATTTCTTACAGGTTGCTACGAAGCAGGTCATGTACTTCTAGGTAGTAAGAAAGCTGACCGATGTAAAGTAATGATATAGTCTATGTTGTTTGCCATGTTCCCAGGATCTGCTGTATGCTTATAAGCAAACCACGCTGGCATCTATCAAACAAACAACCTCAGAGCTAAGAGATTGATTGAGCAAGTTGTTCAAAGATTAGGTAAACTTCCAGCAATGTTTTTACTATGATGTGTGGAGGACAAGGATCTAAAAGTGAGGTGAGTGACAGTTAAGTATTGCCTGTGCCCATTCTTCCAATGTGATGTCATTTGCTAGGGAAGAACTTGCTGTGGAGGTAGAGAGCTGGGGAAGTACTGTAGATTCAGACTTAACTGCAAAAGTCTCAAATTCTACATGAATATCTTCAATTTCTTTTTTAAATGAGAGGCTACCACACAATTCCGCTGATGGGGTGATCACCCAATTACAAGCCCTAAAAGCAAGAAAGGATTGAACTAATTTGAAAACTTCTCTCGGGCATTGGATGCCGAAATAATTTGTTCAAGAAGAAGTCAGCTTGGCGTGTATGAATAGGGTTATGATAGTTTTTTAGAGCTGTCTTATAGATGCCCTTATCCATAGGATCATATTTTTTCCTACAGTCTTCCTAATTCGCTTTTTTCTATCATGACGTCAGATGAAAACTATGGGGCTAAGGGTATTCTTCTGAGGGTGGCTTTACTTCTCATTAAAGTAATGTGATTAATTAGTGTTAAAAGCAATTCTACATCGTCCACTGTGTCCTCTACAGAGTTTGGCTTAGAGTAGGCTAAGTGATATAAAAGATTTTTCTTGATGACCTTATGCCAGGTCCTGTAGGTTTGAGTTGCTTTAAACTTAGCAACAGTTCTGATTGAAACAAGAAAGAAAACAACACAAGAAAGTGATATGATGAAATAACGGTGGAAGTTGAGCCAACCGCCAAACAGAAGAAGTTAGAAATAAATTAGATCCAACGTATAGCTAGCTGTATGAGTAGAAGTAGTGACCAACTAGGGTAAATTGAGAGCTGAAAGAACATATGTCAATACAAACACAAGCATACAATTATTATCCTCTCCATGCACATTAAAATCACAAAGTACTATAAAAATATAATACTCAAAACAAATCCCGGAGCCAGGAACTCAGCCAAGACATTTAAAAAGTCCAAAGAGTACCCAGGAGGGTGATACATAAGTAGCAATTAGCAGAGATTTTCATTGTGACATCTATCACTGCTGAGTGCTTGATGGAGGCCTGAAACAATTGTTGTTCTTGATTCCTACTTATACATACTATGTTCAGGTAGGGTTTTGTTGGACAAACTCTGATCCAATATTATTGTTTTGAAATGTGGATCAAAACATGAGCATTAAGGTGACTTTAGCAGAAGTTTGAGTTTGTTTTTAGGATACTCCAGCGAAAAGTAGAAACTGTATAATCTCTATGTTTACGTGTTCGTTGCTATAAGTAAATTGGCCGCACCTTTTTAATCTTCACAAATGTTAGTTTGAATATTATCTCTCATATGGAATTCTATCCCAGTTAGGAATCATGTAAGTAATGTACCCCTTATGTATAGGTGCAAGCTCAAGCAATTGAATAGAACCATTTGAATCTTCTCCTTGGGTGTCACCAGTTGATATATCCATAAAAACATCAGGAGATTTCAGATTTCATATTGACCATCGCAGTATAAATGAAGAATTATTGGTACATTCTTATCCTTTACCCCAACCTACATGAGATGATGTCTACTTTAGCTAGTGCATCAGTGTTTTAAACTCTATACTTTATTAATGCATACCATCAAGTTATGTTGGATCATAGTTCCCAGTTCCTTACAATATTTGTTACTCTGGAAGGCATGTTCCGCTATTGCAAAATGACTTTTTGTTTTGGCTAGTGCGGCTTCGGTCTTCCAAAGATTAATGAAAGAAACATTGGAAAATGTTACAGAAGCAATTGCATTCCAAGATTACATATTGTTTTGGGGAAGTATGTATTGGATCATTATAATCTAAAGGAAGTTTTGCAAGCTGTTAAAGAGAAAGGTTTAACCCTGAAATCATCTAAGTGTAAGTTTTGTAAGCAAGAAGTTAAACATACTATTTCGAACATTGATATAAGACCTAAAGGTTGCCATGTTTCAGCCATTATGAACGCTCCTAAACCTACATCTAAAGGAAAATGTGTGACTTTCTTGGGGTTACCAAAGTTTTATTTAAAGTTCATACAAAATTAAACAACTAAAGTAGAAATCCTTGTGGTAAGACAAAAATAATATTTGTTTTGGAAGTCTTGAGAGATAAAGCTTTTGAATCTGAAAAAAGAAATTAACAATTCCCAGTGCCCGAAACCATTTGAAGTTGGAAAAAGAGTTCATTGTGGGCATGAATGCTAGCAATTGTGGCTTGGTTGTGGTGCTGATGCAAAGTGATGGAAAGAAAGAATGAATTCTATTTTGTGGTTTTAGGACTTTGAGAGATTAAGTGAGACATTACTCATTCATCGAGATAGAACTCCTACAATGTGTGTGGAGGGCTGAGCATTACAGAATGTCAGATGTAGAATGTGCGCGTCAGACGCAGAACGTAGTGTTTTTATATTACAGAGGATGCAAGGAGCAGGACGGGGGCGGGCAGGCAGGGCAGGCGGCAGACAACAGGTAAGTGGCTTTTTAAACATTTTTAAAGGACTTTGGGAGGGGGGAGGGAGCGGCTAACTCCTCTCCACCACGGAGGCTGAGTTTTTCCCTACTCCACGTTCACCGCAGAGCACGGAGTAGGCAAATCTACGCAAACTCCACTGGCGGAGCAGAGTTGCCCCCCCAGGGTTAGTAACAATGTATATGCGGATTGCATGCCGAAGAATACCTGTTGTAGGGGAATCTTATGATAACAAAAATGAGTCGAAGTGTGAAGTAGCATACATTTGTGCTGATGTCAGTGAATTGGAGAAAGGTAATGTTGAATTCATTGCAATCTCAGAAGAAGAATGGTTTAGGGAAACTAAGAACGTTGAAGTTCTATTAAAGGAACAGCAATACAAACTTAAAGGTTGGCCTGTGGAAATAAGCTTATTAGGAGAGCTTACAAGTTTATATAAGGTTTGTGAGGCACTAGATGAAGAAAATGGTTTGGTTCTAAAAGGAGATAAGATAATACTTCCTTTTAGTTTAAGATTTATATTAATTGTATATGCTCATGATGGACATTTTGGTATATCAAATACTAAAAGACATTTGCAGGAACAGTATTTGTGGCCAAGTATTGATTTAATGGTTGATCGGTGGGTAAGATCTTGCGTTTTGTGTTCTTGTAGTGACAAGTCAGCTAAAGTTATAGGGGCACAGTCAGTGGCGGCTCCTCCGCAATGGCAGAGGAGCGTCGCCCCACTGCCTGGCTCAGAGCCAGTAAATTAAAAATAAAACAATGTCATCGTTTTATTTTTCATTTTGCGGCTCTGAGCCAGCTTGCGAAGGGAGCGGCGGGGTATTGGAAGGAGAAGCAAGACGTGCACTCCACTCCATGAGTGCGCATATGTGTTTTGGCCGGCCGTCTCAGGCCGACCAAAAGACGCATGCACACTTAGGTTTTCTCCAGCCCACTGCATTGAGCAGCCGGGCTGGAGACACCCCATAGACTCCCTGGTCTGAGCAGGGCGTCTTTCCTGCCTGCTCAGACAAATCCCCAGGCTGCTCTCACATGAGAGCAGCGCGGAGATTGCAGGGAGTCCGTGACGTGTTCCCAGTGCGTGCTGGGACCATGAAGGACTTGCTAAGTGCGACGTGGGAAGCAGCTTCAGGTAAGTTTTTTTTTTTTATTTAAATTATTACAAACCCCCATTTGCCCCCTCCACATACGCTCCCCCTCCCGTGCTCCCCAGCGCCCCCGCCACCCACCCCACAACCTCTTTATTGTGGCGACCGCGAATGGGCAGAGTCCATACCTGTGAAATTGCCTTAAGGTCCATGGCAGAAATTGGGTATTGATATCATTGTCCATTTACTGAAGTCGCCGAATAAGAATGTATGGTGTTGTTAGTCTTACAAAAGACGGAATATGTGTGCAGTAAAAATGCATAATGTTCAAACTTTTCCTAGGAAAAAAAAATTACAGAGGAAGTCTAACAAGCATGTAAAGATTTAGGCTACGCAAACGCTAAAAATAAAGGGGCATATCAACAAGGCGGCGATGAAAAATGATCGCCGCTTTTGCGGCCGTTTTCGGCCAAAAAGCGGCGATTAATTTTATCGCTATATCAGCAAGGTCACGCGATCGTGTGAATCCTTGCCTTAGTGCGCTTTCCCGTAACGCCCACCTTTGCATCTCTAATGAGATGCAAAGTGGGCGTTCCAGCTAAAAATAACTGGAGAAATGTCGCTAACCGACATTTCTCCAATTATCAATGGGCACACATAGGTGTTGATTATTTTTTAAATGGCTGGAGGTCAGAATGGTTGGTAAAGTTACTACTGAGGTTATTGTGGAGTTTTTTAATGAGTTGTTCTGTAGAGAGGGTATTCCACAGGTCATTGTGTCAGCCAACATCCCCCAATTTGTCAGTAAATTCATTGATCAGTTCTTCTCCATGTGTGGTATTCAGCATAAAATATTTTTTGTGTTTTATCCTGAAGCCAACGGGTAGGTACAAAGGTTAACCAGAGTAATCAAGGGGGCCATCTAGTTAGCATTTACAAGAGGACTCAACTGGAGGAAAGCCTTGCAAGCCATGTTGCTTATGTATAGAACTACACCCAATCCTGTGTCATTAGTGTCTCCATTTGAGTTATTGAGAGAGTGCAAAGCTGGTTCTTAATTAGTATCATGGCTATTAAAAACTAAGCATGGCAATTATACAGAGACTGATTTCGGAAACATTAAGAAAGCTGTGGAAGAGTGCAAGTGGAGAACGAAAGAAATTATGGATGAAAATAGAGGAACATTTAGCAAATGTTCTTTAGGTGTAGGTGATTGGCTGAGGTTGATACCAGGTTTTGATTCTGGCAAAGGGATATCAAAATGGTTTGATCCTGTAAGAGTTGTTGAATGTTTCAATAATGTGGTGAGAATGCAGGTTGGGACTGTGTGGAATTTATCCAGAGTAATTTGTGTAGTTATTGTCTACAGCGACGGAGAGTTCTCGACAATGATTCTTACTATGATAAAGAAGATGATCGAAATATATTCCTGGACATACCGGAAAATATGGAATCTGATGGAGATATTAGTTCAGAGACAGCTTTTGCCAGTACATCCAATCATACCCTTAGCAATCATTACCAAGGATTGAGAAGAAGCTGTCATTCTTGCTATATGTTTTCAAGATTCAAGGACTTTATGATATGATTATGTGTTTATCTCTTTACTACCTGCTCCCAAAGTTATGATACTTATATAATATATTGCTGTGTTTATTTTCTTATCCTGTCATAAGATAATCGTGTGTTGTTTGTGGGTTCTGTTATTTTTTTATCGTTATTAGTTCTGCACAAATCGTCGTTATTAATTGTTTTCATAAAAGAGGGAACGTGTGTGGTAATCTCTCCATGCACGCTCTCACGGCGTGTTCTGAGAAGGTTCCAGCACCTGGAGCTTCGGGTGAACAGCTGGCAGTTGGAGGAGGAGCAGCGGTTGCAGTAGCAGCCGTGAAGGGAAGCTCCTAAAGTGTATTCTCCTATGTGATGCAAAAAATAAATCATTTACCATCATCATCAGTTACCTTTATGTGCAGCTTCTTCGACACACCAAGCATTTTTTAAATGGAATAAATATCTTCTCTTTTCTTGATATAAGTATTACAATTGTTAACCTTTTTTTAACTCAGTCTTGTGCGTGCCAGAACGTGGAAATATCTAAACTGCTTTATTGCTTTCCTATACTCATCAATATTTTCATTTACTGAATTTGAATAATAATTTAAAAAGGCCTCGTTTTCAGTGTAGTCATCAAATGTTCATACTACTGGCTTATGATACTTCTCTTATCTTTTCCTATTGCAGTCAGTCCTTTGCCTACACACCTTACATTCATAGCAGTGAGTGCTCCTTCCAGACAATGGGTCGTATTTTCCTGTCATTCTGTCTATTTTTCGCCAGCTGGAAAGAACTACTCTCATTCACAACGTTTGATTGGTTCCCGTGCTGCCTTTTCTGACAGTTGCAAGACAGGGCATGATACTACTTCCGGGTCAATCTGATGTACTGCCATGTTTAGAAAAGTTCAATAACCTGCCTTATATTGAGCGCTTGTTTTCTTTTCTGTGATACCAAAGCTTTTCATTGTAAGGAGGTGAAAATGTGGGCTGACATTTTGGCCTAATTGCTCTGAAAATAAACGGGGGCGCTGTTTTCCTGGACACTGACAGCTGGGTTCACGACCTACTGCTTTCCAACATTTCCTGACACTTTGAGTGAAGGCAATTAGGAGGCAAACGGAGAGGAAAATATGGCCCTGGAGTTATACAGATGATACTTGTCATCAGGTGGTCACCTATCAAGCCTTGCAAATGCGAATGCTCTCCTCCCTGGCAGCAAAAGTGTTTTCAGACAGGACTGCGATGGCAAAATTACAAAATGTCCACCCGGATTACAAAAGACGGAATATGTGTGCAGTAAAAATGCATATTGTTCAAACTTTTCCTAGGAAAAAAAACTTACCGAGGAAGCCTAACAAGCATGGAAAGATTTAGGCTACGCAAACGCTAAAAATAAAGGGGCATATCAACAAGGCAGCGATGAAAAATGATCGCCGCTTTTGCGGCCGTTTTCAGCCAAAAAGCTGCGATAATTTTATCGCTATATCAGCAAGGTCACGAGATCGTGTGAATCCTTGCCTTAGCGCCCTTTCCCGTAACTCCCACCTTTGCATCTCTAATGAGATGCAAAGTGGGCGTTCCAGCTAAAAATAACTGGAGAAATGTCGCTAACCGACATTTCTCCAAATATCAATGGCCACGCTAACAAGCATAGCGATAAGAAAAGTAGCGCTAACCTTGGTTATCGTTTCTTTCCTTACACCTGCTTTTAGTTTGACTTAGCCATGATATCCAATGGAAGGTGGATATCATGGCTGAGTCTGTCCTGCCCTATCAGCAAGCTATCGCCAAACGTTGTGTGATTATCGCTGTATTTCCAGTGATAATCACACAATTGGCAGCTTGGGCCTGGAATTTTATCGCTTTTGAGATAAGCGTTGCTAATAACACGCTATCTCAACGATAAAATTCGTCGATAGCCGGCGATAATTATCCTAGCACTAAGTGCTCTTAGCGATAATTATCACCGGTTGTTGCTGATATGCCCCAAAGTAATTTAAATTGTCTCAATTCAATTTAGGATTATTCAACCCAGGCAGCAGGGACCCGAGGAAATACAGCCAGTGAATTCTATGGCTTCTCTTAATAGTCATGCTGTTCTTTGAGTACATTTGATATGGTTCTTAGCCCTTTAAGCACACGATTTCTAAATTAAGTTCAATGTGTTGTGATGCATTCATGAGATGGATAGTTAAAGCAGGTCGAGTTTAACTTATTTACCCTTATAAAAATCCGGGATTTGCTCAAACCTCATTATTAGTGTTAGACGGAGTTTTCATTTCCACTTCGGAAAGCACTAGCAATGATCCCCGCGCATGAGCATTTTATGTATGCATCGAACTGACTCATTTGTGCCGAAATAAAGTTAAGGTTAAAAATCTCACGTAGGATAATGTCTAGTAACCTTTTTTTAGAACAACCTTTCCTTCTCTCATACATTATAAATTATTGCTGTTTAAAACTTTACTTTTTCATAAGTTAAAATGTCAAGAGATATGGTGCAGTGCAGCCGTAGGTTTGTGCCTTCGCATTTAATGAAGAGATCACAAATGTCACGACGTATGACATAATTAAAGGCATCAGTGATAACATGGCTGCAGGCCTAGGAAATGTGAATGTAATCCTCCCTGTCTTCTCAACACCCTAGCATCCCTATCTTTCCTCTGACTGCTGCCATTCTTTCTTCTTTAACACTTTTCTCAAAACCTCTCCTATTACGAAGTCCAGATTACCAGAGAGCGTCTGGTTACAAAAGACCTAGTGTGGGCTTATCAAGAACTTAATATATACAATAGCCTTATGGACTGCTGCCGAGGGCTATACTGGTTGTTAAACGCTTTGAACCCAAATGAATTGCCCAAGTTGCAGGCGAGGTGAGGGACTATAACAAGGGAGAGGGCCTTTAATTACTGGTATAGCCCAAGGCATAAGGACTGTAAGGTTATTAGAACATACCAACTACTAAGAGTAGAAAATTCTAACTTAAAAAGGGAAAAACATTAAGACAAACATTGGCATGTTGGAGCTCAGGGCTTATGTAATCCATTATAAGTCCAGAGCTACTCCATTGACTTCAATGGAGTGCTCAACATTCCAATGTTCTAAATGGGCTTACATCCCGCCGATTGCTTACCAATGGTTGTCTTTATTGTCGCTCTCATTCACTTGCTTCTAGCTTTCATTGTTGATCTTCTGTTTATCCCTCTCCTGGTGCACACCTTCATTACCCTCTTCTGGACCGGGTGAATTGTGTCCTCACACTGCTCACTTTTAGGAAACTACTTTTGTTTGGGGTGAAGCACTTATGGACATATTTATAAGCCCCTTGCGCCACTGGAGCGTCACTTTTTGTGACACTCTGGCGGCATAAACCTTGGAATCATATCTATGAGGCAATGCAGAGCCACTTTGCGTGGCTTTCAATAGCCTCATAGATATATAGTAAGGCGGGGCATTGCGAATCTCTGCGTTGCTTTACTCTGCACTCTGGAGGCAGAGTTCCATGGGCGTTGCAGTGGGTGTTCCCGCACAACAGCAATGGATTTTGAGCTTCCCAAAATTTACAAAAACATAAAAACCTAGGGATACAATAAAACCTTACACATCTCGAGGTGAGGCGTAATGAGGAGAAATAACTTTCTTTCTCCTAGTTTTTTCCCCTTAGCACACATGGTAAGAGCAAAAAACCCTCACCCCCTTCCTGCACAAAACAATCCTGCTGACAGCACAGGCACCCATGGTGCAAGGCCACCTGTGTTGGCACTAGGCTATCGAAACGGCACCATCTCAGGGGAAAGGACAGGAATGCACCGTATTGGATAAACACGGTGTACAACTGCCCTTTCACTTTGACGTAGGGCAGGGCAGCAAGGTGTCTTGTTGCGCTGCCCTATGCCAAAACCCCATAAATGAGGGCCTCAGAGTGTATGTGTTTTTCTACTCTCTCTCTCTTGTGTTTATCTTGCCCCACCAAATACTTACACCTCTGTGTTTGCCCTCTCCCTTTTGACTGGTCTCTCTCCTATGTACTTCCCACACATGCAGTCTTCATTGCTCTTGTTTCTTCCCTCGGCCCCTGTGTTGCTTGTCTCCATCTATGTTGCTCAGGGTCAGATAGGGAACCGAAAGCACCCTGGCAAACTTTGCCAGACCAGCCCCCGTATGGTGCATAGCAAGCGAGCAGAGTGAGCGAGCTTGACCAGTACAAGGGAGTTTTGGGAGGGTTCTCACCCCAAGAAAATTTGGGGAAAAATGGCGAAAATGGTGCGTGCAACAACACATTTTTCATTATATATGCAATTGTATTGATTTTTAAAGCAGAGTAAATGATGACGTTACAGCACACCAGGACACACCAATCTTTGTTGGGATTCTTCAATGATTCCCCCACTATCTCCTCCAACAGTACTTCTCATCTCTCTATAGCCCTCTCATACCAGTGTAGGGTGTCGAAGCACCTTACATCTTACATACCTCACCCTCACCACGGCTCGAGTTCCGGAGAGTTGGAAACTCGCGGTGGTTTCCCCATTGCTGAAGAAAGAGACATTGGATCCCACCTGTCCATCGAATTATAGACCTATATCGCTGCTCCCTTTCCCCATTAAGATTCTGGAGAAACTGGTCACTAAACATCTGTCCGGTTTTATGGAGAATAATGTCCGTCTGGACGTGACTCAGTTTGGCTTTAGACCAGCTCACGGCACTGAGTCCGCCTTGGTGACCGTCCTGGATGACCTTCGTTCGCGAGTCGACACTGGACGGGCAGCCTTTTTAGTGCTGCTCGACATGTCGGCCGCGTTCGATACGGTCAACCATGCCATCCTGGTCAGAAGACTTGAGGAAGTCGGGGTGACGGGTCTGGCCCGTGAATGGCTGGTCTCTTATTTGGGGGGCAGACGTCAGGTGGTAGCCTTGCCACCGTTTCAGTCTGACATCAAGGTGGTCGGGCAGGGTGTCCCTCAAGGGTCTGCCATCAGCCCTATTTTGTTCAATCTCTATCTTCGGCCTTTGGTGAACTTGATTAAATCATTTGGCATTGCGGTCATTAATTACGCCGACGACACGCAGCTCATTTTTTCTATCGAGGGTAAGGATGGGGTGCCTCTGGAGATTTTCCATCGTTGCATGGCAGCAACCGCAGATTGGTTGAGGCAAAATTCCCTGCAATTTAATAGCTCTAAAACAGAGGTACTGCATTGCTCGCGTTTCTCGTCCGTTGCCATCTGATTTTTGGCCTACCTCTTTCCAGGATGCTCCCCTGGCAGCAGGTTCCGTTCGGAACCTGGGTGTGATGCTCGGGCCCAATCTTCAGTTAGATGTTTTTGTAAACAAGACTGTGGCCACTTGCATGGCGCTGCTTCGCATGTTATGGAAAATTGGCCAGAGGTGGTGCGTGGCATTATATTGAGCAGGTTGGATTATTGCAACGCATTGCTGTTAGGAGCACCCGCAAATTTGGTGGGCAAACTGCAACGAGTGCAGAATATGGCTGCTAAGCTGGCCCTCTCTCGACGGCGTTCTGACTCTTCCATCACGGCGCTGGTGGACCTTCATTGGTTGCCTATCTCGCAGCGGATTGTTTTTAAAGCACTGTGCTTGGTGTTTAAAGCGCTTCACGGGCAAGGGCCTGTTCCGCTGCAGGAGATGTTTGCGTGGTATGTACCCGCACGCTCTCTCCGATCATTGTCAGCCTATTTATTGGTGGTTCCGAAGGTCTTGTGGGCCCGGATGGGCGGACGGTCTTTTAGATTTGCGGCAGCTAAATGTTGGAACTCCCTACCCCTGTTGCTTAGGAGTATGGGGGATCTTTCCTCTTTTAGGAAAGGATTAAAAACTCATCTTTTTCCTAGGTTAGATTAAACTGTCTGAATATTGTAATATCGCATGTTATTGGTAAAAAGTCAAAGCGCCAGGATATCCTTTGGGTGACAGTTTTTGCGCTATACAAATATGCGGTACATACATACATACAGAGATAAATCATAAGTGTGTAATCATTGTATAGAAAATGTTTCATAGGACAAATTGGGCTATCAGTTGTAGAATTCATGTCATTCGTACTGATAGACATTTTTTAAGAGTGCTTGCTCTGGAGAAGCAAAACTCTGGATTCAGAACTTAACACAGTTACAGCTGGCTTTACTAATAAGAATATAGTTGTATCCAAACAAACCCTTTTTAGCAACAATAGGATAATGAAAGATTGAGAAAAAACATAACTTCTTAACCTGTACCATGCAGTTTGCATGCAGCTCTTTGATGGCAGTTCAAAGTTCACTGTGCTAAATTATGATTGTAACTTATTAACTGCACAGTAATAAAAGGATCTCTGTGACAGAAGCAGTAACCCACTGATCTATGTACGTAAAATACTGTCCTGTGATCTGCATGTCGCACGTTCTTTACAGCAGTCATATTGACCCTCTGGGCTACCGTAGATGAGTCAGAATTGTCACTAGGCAAAACTTCAATCTCTCTCCCGCCGGTACATTAATCACCAGGGTCATCTTGACACTTTTATTAATAACAAGCATTTATAAAGTGCAACAGCTACCTCAAGCAGAGGTGTCCTGGCACTAAGCGAGGGGTAATTACCAGGTTCTAGCTTTGGTTAAAAAGCCAAGGGGCATATTATCAAGCCAGGCGATAAAATTATCGCTGCTTTAGCGGCAGAAAACTGCTGCTAAAACGGCGATAATGGGCTTGATAATATGCTCTATGGAATTCTGTTAGAACTGGCGATTTCTGGTTGGCTAAGGCTTGCGCCAAAGTCAGGCAGAAACCACCACTCTAGTCAGGGCAAGGAAGTTACACGCCAAAGATAACCCCTGCTCACCCCCTTGGTAGCTTGGCACGAGCAGTCAGGCTTATCTCTGAGGCGATGTGTGAAGCGTTTGCGCGCGCACCCAGCAACAACACCCAAGGCCCACCACAAAAGAAACTCCACACAAGGTATTCTATAAAAATAGCCTTTGTATTATACACAACACATTAGATAAAAACACACATTTTACAATGTGCCAACAGGCACGGGCAGAATTTACAAGGGATTATATGTACAGGGGACAGGGCCACATGGGCCACTGTCAGGAATTAGCACTTTTAGATATTTAGCACTTAGCACCAAATATAAAATTACTGTAGCACAAAAATAACATATATATAGCACACAACCAGTACTCACTGGTAACAAGAAAGTACCACCTACGCAACCCTAACCACTTTAGGAGACTATCACGCAGGGACTCAGAACCTCCCTAGTACCACCGGTACCAGGGGAACACAATCACCTAAGTATCACAATACCTGTAGGGGTAATAGCACGTTACACATGATGCCTAAAACATTCAGAGGTGTAGGGAAGGAAAACACATGATGCATAAAATACATTCAGCGGTGTAAAGCAAGGCACATGACGCATCAAAAATACATTCAGAGGTGCAGGTTAGGAAAACACATGATGCATAAAAACATTCAGAGGTGTAAGGAAAGGAACCATTGCGCAAGAACTCATATGCCACCACCTGTGGCAGTCCCTAGGCCAACTGGCCTTGTCCGGGCTAGGACGCTCTGTCCAGATAAGGCTGCGCCAGCTGCGCAAGCCACAAGCGCAAGATCCCCACCTAACCGTTGCAGCTGCCCACTAAGTGCTGGGCAGCTGTAGAACTGAGCGTGGGCACCACTGTGCCCCTCACAGCAAATCCGCCGCTCTCGGGGAGCCTCTCCCGGGCTCTGGCTGCACAAAATGCCCCGTCGTTGGAGCCTCGTGGGCTCGAAAAGAATGGTGCCCCTCACGCTGGAGCGGCCCACTGCCTTCCGGGGCGCTCTGGTTGCCACTACTCTGCCAGGCAAAGTTGGAGCCTTCACGGGGCTCTGACACTGCCCCCGCACCCCCAGCACATGCGCGGAGTCCCCCAGCCCTTCTAAACACTCACCGGGCTGCTCAGGGGGCTCCCGCGTCGTCTTCCCTCTCTCCGTTCTCGTGGGGCGTGAAGGACTCCGAGGCTTCCTCGCGGAGGGGCAGGCACCGACAATGTGCCTCGCGCCCCCTCCGCACAAGTTCTGGCCACCCTCCTCCTCACGGTCCAGCGCGGGGTGGGCTCCCGCCTGGATCTTGACTTCTCCGAACAGGCTGCAACCGCGGCGCTCGGTAGGAGTCGGGGTAGGCTCCCGCCCTCCTTCTCTGAGTTCCGGTTGTCCCGGAGGCCCGCCCTCGGCCGCCTGACTTCCTGTTTCGCCGGGGCCGCGGCGGTGATCTTCCCGGCGATACGAGGGGTGAGCTCCCTCGATAGGTGCGATGTACGGCGGGGTGGGCACCCGCCGTAAGAGTACTCAAATAAGCGGGGTGGGCACCCGCAAGCAGAATCAAAGCGCTCACAGCGCTACAAAGCCACGCACAGCGCTCCCAGCGCTATAAAGCCCAAAAAGCGCTCCCAGGCGCTACAAGTAAATACAAGCGCTCCCAGGCGCTACAAGTAAAGGAAGGTCCAGCAATAAAGTCTTTCAAGAGTAGGGGGGCAAAGACTGGGCCCAGGGGCCAGCTCACAGGGCCCTCCAACAGGGAGGCAGTCCCCAGTGGCGGTCTCTCCTGGCGCCCAGCAGCAGCAGGCCCCCCCTCAGATTAAGATCCTGGAAGAACACACAAATGTAAGGGGACACAGCCCCTTTTTATACAGTAAATTCTTTGTCTGCAAGGTGCAGGGAAGGGGCGAACCAGTTACATCTGGTTCCTGAGCACTTTGTTTTGCTCAGCCCCTCTCCCTATTCACTGGCAGGCCAGGTTCATCAGACGCACCACAGGGGCCGGAGCCAGCAGTGTGTGGGGAAAGCCCTGTCCTATTCAGGACCCAGGTATACTCCTCCCCAGCCATCAGTATGTTAAACTCCCATTCACCACTGGGTGACTCCTCCTGACTCTGGGGATTTCCCTAGTCCGTCACATGACCTCCACCAGCCAATCGCCAGACAAGCCACACATTTCATACTGCACACTGAAGTGCCCACTTCTAGAAGTGGCACTTCCACACTAGGTACATGCACGCCGCACACATCATCGCGCAGCATTCAATCACACGAGTCCGCACATACCAAACTCGGGCCTGCACACCCCACGCATCAGGAACTACCAGGACACATACATTCCCCCATGCATTCCTATGGGAGGGCAGGCCAACCTCACAACACGCATGCACTTTACCTTGGGACACAGCGGTAAAGTGCGCAGAATCCCAAAAATCACTACACCAAGTTACCAATAAAAAGCAAAAAGTCTCGGGGGTGAACCTGCCAGAAGGGCCAAGTCCAACACAACCCCCTTCCAGCCAAAACGCAGGGTAGACCAATCACCACCGTGAAGGTCTTCCCTGCTTTGGGCGACAAAACACGGACGCAGGCCCGCAACGGCAGGGACACTCTCCGGTTTTACGCCACTCTAAACCCATGGAATTCCTTCTAAAAGAACTCGGCGGACCAACTGGGCTACCCCACTGGTACTCCTCAGTTGTCCGCGGCCAGGACCAGGCCCTAGGCCATCTAGGCGCCACTGATCCTTGCCTAACCACAGAGTGGGTGGTAGTAACCCCTGGCACGTAGTGACCATTTTCCACTCTTCCTCTCATCAGGGCTGTTCTAAACATCCACTGATCTTCCAGCCCAGAGTCCGTACCCTCAAGCTGACCAACAGTCACGGGTGAGGCTCTCCTCCCCCTACCTCTCCTTCTAGGGTTCCGTCCTCTCCTCCTCTGAGAGGCACCCTCAGAAATCAACTTTCCCACCTGCTCAGGACCTCTCCCTGAGAACTGGTCTCCCAACCTCTGGTCTAGAACCTTCGGTTGCATACTTGCCTGGCACTCCAGGACTTCTGGGGACTCACACAGTATCCCCCCAAGAGTAACATATGCCTCATATGTTGCATGACAGTCTGCCTGGCGCAGATCTCCCGTCCCCTGTCCACCTGACAGTACGCGAAGATCCCCCAGGACAGACGTGTGGTCGCCATGGTCACTTCTAGGAGACTCAGCCCTACCAGCTGGTCCCTGACCCACTGGCTCCTCCACCGGGGAACACAGCCCCATGCCACTCCTCTCGCCGGACTTCTGTACCATCCCTACCGGAGCGGTACTGCCTGACACCAGAACCACTGGAGCTCCATTTACAGAGACTCCAGGTTCTCCATACCCTAGGCGAGCTTCCTCAAGTGACCTAACAGGACAGCCTAGGCCCCCAACCTGGTGTTCCCTTAAGAAACCATCCAGGTTCTGAGACTGGGTTTCGGGCCTCTGGGGACTCAAAGTCACCCACTCACTCCCACTCCACTGAGATAGGCCGTGAGCCCCTACACCCCTCTCACTACTCTGGGATCTAGCTGGCCTACTCTGAACCTCTACCCCCATCCAAGACGGGAAGATCCCTGAGCCACTGCTGTTGGAAGCACTCTCCCATACCTCATCAGAACCTTGGGCACTCTCCCAACGGTCTGCTTCTTCTGCCAGCTCCCATGGGCAAAAAGAGCCATACCTCAACAGGTGTTGGCGCAACCCGGGATAACAACTACCAAGCAGCTGCTCCTTGATAACCAGAGCATACAGTCCGTCAAAAGCCCGTTTCGTGTGTACCCTTAACCAATCGTCCAGTGCATCCTCACATTCACCCACAAACGTGCCCCAAGACTGGTGAGGCAGTTTCTTACTGCCCCTGAACTTCAACCTACATTCCTCCTGTTGTAAAACAGGTACCAGACTGGGTGAACTGGGAATGGGTCTCTCTGCACTGGCCTCTCTATCGCTGCCACCACTGGACTCCACCCTCCCTGGGGAATCCAGAAAACCAATGCGCTCAGGGGACAATTTACCCTCTAGAGCTAATTTCGCCCTGGCGAAAGCCCTCTCAGCCTCCGCCATCCTCTCCTCCGCTAAGACCCTCTCGGTCTCACACTTTTTCTTCTCCACCCCCAGCTGCGCCATCGCCCTGGCATGCTCTAACCTGAGCTTCTCCATGGCTAGCTGATGCTCCCTCTCTTCCCTCCTATCTATCCACTCCTCTGGGGACAGGGGAAGGGATGGGGTGCTGCTCCTGACACTGGACCCAGCAAGGGACTCCCTATCTATGGGGCCTTCACTTTCTACTGGCGTCCCTGTCAGGTAACCTTCCTCCTCTTCTGAATCTTCAGGGCTCCCCTCAGACCCACCACCCTCTCGGCGTGCGGCCCGGGCCCTATCTTCCTCGCTGCGCTCTCGCTCCCACTCATCCTTTTGCCATAGGATCAGGTTGTCCCTCAGTTTGGACTGGATATCGGACTCACCCACCTCTATGTCTCTCTCTTCACAGAACCTTACCAACTCCAACCTACTGTATCTAAACAGACCACAGAAATTAAAAGCAGGCTCCATTTTGGCGGACGTTCCTGAGAAGAGTTTAACACAAGGAACCTGAGTGTCTGAGCTAGCACAGGGGTACATAATTCACAAAGGACACCTTTATGAGAAGAAACAATGGAACTTAAAAAAAAAAACAATAATCCCCAAAATGTGATTTATCTAATGCAGTTTTGGAGTGCGGCCAGTTGCCGCTGCGGTACAGCGCAAACGCAAGTCCAAATCCCACCGCTGATCACCAATGTTAGAACTGGCGATTTCTGGTTGGCTAAGGCTTGCGCCAAAGTCAGGCAGAAACCACCACTCTAGTCAGGGCAAGGAAGTTACACGCCAAAGATAACCCCTGCTCACCCCCTTGGTAGCTTGGCACGAGCAGTCAGGCTTATCTCTGAGGCGATGTGTGAAGCGTTTGCGCGCGCACCCAGCAACAACACCCAAGGCCCACCACAAAAGAAACTCCACACAAGGTATTCTATAAAAATAGCCTTTGTATTATACACAACACATTAGATAAAAACACACACTTTACAATGTGCCAACAGGCACGGGCAGAATTTACAAGGGATTATATGTACAGGGGACAGGGCCACATGGGCCACTGTCAGGAATTAGCACTTTTAGATATTTAGCACTTAGCACCAAATATAAAATTACTGTAGCACAAAAATAACATATATATAGCACACAACCAGTACTCACTGGTAACAAGAAAGTACCACCTACGCAACCCTAACCACTTTAGGAGACTATCACGCAGGGACTCAGAACCTCCCTAGTACCACCGGTACCAGGGGAACACAATCACCTAAGTATCACAATACCTGTAGGGGTAATAGCACGTTACACATGATGCCTAAAACATTCAGAGGTGTAGGGAAGGAAAACACATGATGCATAAAATACATTCAGCGGTGTAAAGCAAGGCACATGACGCATCAAAAATACATTCAGAGGTGCAGGTTAGGAAAACACATGATGTATAAAAACATTCAGAGGTGTAAGGAAAGGAACCATTGCGCAAGAACTCATATGCCACCACCTGTGGCAGTCCCTAGGCCAACTGGCCTTGTCCGGGCTAGGACGCTCTGTCCAGATAAGGCTGCGCCAGCTGCGCAAGCCACAAGCGCAAGATCCCCACCTAAACGTTGCAGCTGCCCACTAAGTGCTGGGCAGCTGTAGAACTGAGCGTGGGCACCCCTGTGCCCCTCACAGCAAATCCGCCGCTCTCGGGGAGCCTCTCCCGGGCTCTGGCTGCACAAAATGCCCCGTCGTTGGAGCCTCGTGGGCTCGAAAAGAATGGTGCCCCTCACGCTGGAGCGGCCCACTGCCTTCCGGGGCGCTCTGGTTGCCACTACTCTGCCAGGCAACGTTGGAGCCTTCACGGGGCTCTGACACTGCCCCCGCACCCCCAGCACATGCGCGGAGTCCCCAAGCCCTTCTAAACACTCACCGGGCTGCTCGGGGGACTCCAGCGTCGTCTTCCCTCTCTCCGTTCTCGTGGGGCATGAAGGATTCCGAGGCTTCCTCGCGGAGGGGCAGGCACCGACAATGTGCCTCGCGCCCCCTCCGCACAAGTTCTGGCCACCCTCCTCCTCACGGTCCAGCGCGGGGTGGGCTCCCGCCTGGATCTTGACTTCTCCGAACAGGCTGCAACCGCGGCGCTCGGTAGGAGGCGGGGTAGGCTCCCGCCCTCCTTCTCTGAGTTCCGGTTGTCCCGGAGGCCCGCCCTCGGCCGCCTGACTTCCTGTTTCGCCAGGGCCGCGGCGGTGATCTTCCCGGCGATACGAGGGGTGAGCTCCCTCGATAGGTGCGATGTACGGCGGGGTGGGCACCCGCCGTAAGAGTACTAAAATAAGCGGGGTGGGCACCCGCAAGCAGAATCAAAGCGCTCACAGCGCTACAAAGCCACGCACAGCGCTCCCAGCGCTATAAAGCCCAAAAAGCGCTCCCAGGCGCTACAAGTAAATACAAGCGCTCCCAGGCGCTACAAGTAAAGGAAGGTCCAGCAATAAAGTCTTTCAAGAGTAGGGGGGCAAAGACTGGGCCCAGGGGCCAGCTCACAGGGCCCTCCAACAGGGAGGCAGTCCCCAGTGGCGGTCTCTCCTGGCGCCCAGCAGCAGCAGGCCCCCCCTCAGATTAAGATCCTGGAAGAACACACAAATGTAAGGGGACACAGCCCCTTTTTATACAGTAAATTCTTTGTCTGCAAGGTGCAGAGAAGGGGCGAACCAGTTACATCTGGTTCCTGAGCACTTTGTTTTGCTCAGCCCCTCTCCCTATTCACTGGCAGGCCAGGTTCATCAGACGCACCACAGGGGCCGGAGCCAGCAGTGTGTGGGGAAAGCCCTGTCCTATTCAGGACCCAGGTATACTCCTTCCCAGCCATCAGTATGTTAAACTCCCATTCACCACTGGGTGACTCCTCCTGACTCTGGGGATTTCCCTAGTCCGTCACATGACCTCCACCAGCCAATCGCCAGACAAGCCACACATTTCATACTGCACACTGAAGTGCCCACTTCTAGAAGTGGCACTTCCACACTAGGTACATGCACGCCGCACACATCATCGCGCAGCATTCAATCACACGAGTCCGCACATACCAAACTCGGGCCTGCACACCCCACGCATCAGGAACTACCAGGACACATACATTCCCCCATGCATTCCTATGGGAGGGCAGGCCAACCTCACAACACGCATGCACTTTACCCTGGGACACAGCGGTAAAGTGCGCAGAAACCCAAAAATCACTACACCAAGTTACCAATAAAAAGCAAAAAGTCTCGGGGTGAACCTGCCAGAAGGGCCAAGTCCAACAAATTCCAATTGAAGCCCAGGTTAGATGTCCTTCACATCTAACATGGGCTTCAATTGGAATTCCATAGAGCATATTATCAAGCCCATTATCGCCGTTTTATCGGCAGTTTCCTGCCGTTATAGCGTCGATAATTTTATCGCCTGGCTTGATAATATGCCCCCTAGTCTTCAGAGTCTCTCTGAACTCACGTTCAGACTGGATACAGCACATGTTGGAAAGCAGGGAATTCCACAATTTGGCAGTTACCACTGTGAAGGATCTACCCCCTTCAGCTAGTAGATGTTAAGAGTTAGACCTCAAGGACCGTTTTTGTTGTTAGCGGCCTAGTCGCTGCTTCAGGTAACTAAGACAATTGCCTCGTAATGCCCGGAGGCCATGGTCAGGGCCTTGAACTTTATCCTTTCCGCCACCTGAAGCCAGTGTAGCTGTCTTATATGTGGAGAGGTGTGGTGTCGATATGGTACTCGTCTAATTAATCTCACATCTGCATTTTGGACCATCTGCAATCTCTTAATCAGATAGCCAGGTAATCCTAGGTAAAGACTGTTTGCGTAGTCCAGCTGAGATGTTACTGTGGCATTAAAATGACTCTACGACAGTCCTCTGGCAGTAGATGCACACATTTCCTCAGGCTTATCAACTTACCGAAACAAGAGGTTGCTATATGACGTACTTGGGCTGTAAATGAAAGATCCTTTTCCCATTTTATGCCCAAGTCTGTTGCAGTCGTTGCAGGGATAGGTGGCAAGCCCATTTCGGCTGACCACCAAAGTCCCGCTGACGGAGGTGCTGCCTTACCAAAGAACGAGACCTCTGTCCTCTCTGCATTGAGCTTTAGCTTATTGTTATTCATCCAACCGGAGATATCTTTCAAGCATCCCTTGAATCTATGAAAAGCGTCCGCCGAATGATCCTTAAAGGAAAACACCAACTGGGTGTCTTCCGTGTATGATATTACCTTAACATCCCAGTTGGCTATGAGCGAGAACTCGGGATCCAGATCTGTATTGAAGATCCACGGGCTCAGAGTCGAACCTTGCTGTACCCCACACCATAGTGACTTAGGTTCTGACTGAAAAGGTTGCAGAGCGACCCTTTGTGCGTGTTGTTTTAGGTAGGACCATAGCCAAGCGAGTGCCATCCCTCCCAGTCCCATTGATTTGAGTCTATCTAATAAGATTAGGTTATCCACGGTGTTGAATGCAGCGGACAGGTACAAAAGTACCAGCATTGCTGATGCACCCGTGTCCACCGTCATTCTTACAGACTCCGCTACCTCCAACAACGCCTTCTCACTACTAAAACCAGACCGAAAGCCAGATTGCGTATCATGCAGTATGTCATGCTCCTCTATGAAATTAGCCAGTTGGAGCTGTACCAATTTTTCCAACATCTTCGCTGGTGCTGGTGATAATTATATCGGGCGGTAGCAGTTAAGCTCTCCTGGGTCTACATTAGGTTTTTTCATCAGGGGCAATAGCCTTAAAATGCCTGAAAATGCTGGATATGCAAGGAGCTCTGCAGTGGATGCTTTTAAAACTGCTGCAGTGTTACATAATTGGCCTCCTACCCTTTCAGCCTCTGGGGAAACACCTGATGCCCGGTACGACCAGTCCAACCTTGGTGTTGCTCAATTATTGCTTTCTACCACATGCACCCCATCCACTCCCTGTTGCTTCCCTCTATCCTCCTATCCCCCCGCTCCGCTGTTGCCCCCTAAACCTGCATTTCATTTTTTTTTTATTAAAAAATGTTGAGGGCAAAGATAGCAAATTGCTGCGAGCCTTCCACAAATATGAAATTTCATTTTTCTTTTGACTGATCAAAATGGCACCCACCATAGTAGATCAGTCAATAAAAAAATAAAAGACTATGGCGTCCGCATCAGTCTGTGGGCATGCACATGCGTGGTGATGCAAGCTTGAGCCTACACAATTGCAAGACCATCACAGTGACCCCGTAATGTGTCTTTTTTTTGCCGATGCTAAATAGCATTTGCAAAAAACATTGCTTTTTACCAATGCTGTTCAGCATCACCAAAAAGTATTGCTTATTACCAATGCTATTCAGCATTGCCAAAAAGCATTGGCATAGTCAGTAGGTCCCAAAGGCAAGACCTATTGGCTTTGCCAGCGCTTGCTTCCTCAGTGAATCACTCTTTTGTAATCCTGCAGTTCATTTATTGCTTTCACTTCACATTAGCTGTTCTCTTCTTTACCCTTCCCACTTCCTTCTTCACCTCTTCCTTTTGACCATTCCTTTTGTCCGTATCCGCCATTCACTCTTACCTCCTGTCTGCTATGCACAAGTTTCCACCCTACTAATATTTGTCCTCAATTTATTTCATGCTCAATTAAAAGTCAAACTGCCTACTAATAGCATGCCACTAATAGCCACGACCTAGGGTAACATTTAAGGGCCCTGTTAAACCATCTGTATGGACATAGTATATTGGAACATATTGCTGGTTCTAATAACTTCGCCAAGATTATTATCAGATTACTCCTTTCCTATGCCTATCATAGCTTGTTGGCAGCACATTCAGATCTTGATTCTATTTATACTTGAAAATAATTCCTCACATAGATCTAAAAGGGTACCTCCTAAAGGAAATCATTAACCTTACAAACACAGACCAAAATTATAATTTTTAGCATCTCTCTATTGACTGCAGCCTTCAGTCCAAATTTTTCCTAGACAAGTCTTTCTTCCTATGTATAACCATATCTTATTCTCAGGTTTACAATGTGCTAGAGTTAAATAGAGCTCTTGTTCCAAATGTTTTCCTTACAAAGGAGGAGCCAGAGAACCAAGGTAAATAAAACGGTGAAAAGCCCCATCAAACCTGTCCACCCCTAGATTTTGAGGGCGGGGAATCACTAGGGGGTATATTCACAAGAACATGAGATAACTACCGCAAGAGTAGCGTAACGCAACTTTCAATATCGCAGCCTATCGCATGCCAACGTGGAATTCACAACTAGGCGGTACCATGCGATAGTGACCAGATAACCTGCAAAATCTCCGCGTGAAAATCAATGCCACGTCGCATAATGCGATACGCGAGCGCAAAAAAACATGAGATGAGGCCAACCGCGGTACAAAAAGTAGTGAAAACCTGCCACAGGCCTGCAAATCCCACGCGTCTGGCAGAACAATGCACCATAAAAACCACAGAAAAAACACACCAAAAACAATCCAAAGCACCTAGCAACATGGGTGCACCCTGACACAGCGCAGTGGCCAACTCGAAACCCACAACTCCCACAGACTACCAGCAAGGAACAACGGGGTCAGGGAAGGCCAAGGAGAAAAGGGAGAGGAAGACAGGGTGCAGACTGCAGGAAAACAAGACTAGCGTCACGGAAGTGACAGAACACTACAAGCAACTGACCCACTAGTGGATCACCTGGATTGCAATTGGAGTGCCGAGGAGGCCAATCCAGGAGGCCAATAGGCACCAGCATGACGTGACTACCTAAGCCAGGCACAAACCCACTGCCAACAGGAAGGCAGCAACGGCGACAGGAGGTGGTAGTCCAGCGCCACCTGAGGAGCTGAAGGAAACCCGGGCCACCGTCATCAGTGTAGAGACGGTGCAAGGAGTAGGGTGTAAGGACACAGCTCGAGAGGACCTGACACAACATCAACAGGGACTGGGGGGACGGGGGGAGATGGGCACAATGGCACACATGCACAACGAGTTGTAGCACACTGCACACCCACAATCACCCAGGTCCATGGGCCCGATCCCCTTGGCACACTGTAGCACACACACATAGCACGAACAGCACACCCACATTGATGACAACGAGGAACAACGCGCATAGCCGACACTGCAGAACAAAGGGCACAACTGGCTCTGCACATGCACAGAAACATGCCTACTACATCTGAAGGACCCGGAATCTGTGAAATGGCAATGTACGCATACGATATCACATCCATCATGTAGACCAAATGTACACTGCCCTGCATAAGAATCCAGCACCCACCAAACAGTCACAATGTACATTGCCATACAGTCTGCATGCAAATCTGCACAATGCGCCAACATACATGTCAATGCAAAGTCAATTCGCACCTCCCCTTCACATCGCAGAGGGGCACACAGCACCTTCAGCAGAGCACAGAATACAACACATCAGTGATGCCGGAGAGGACCACCACACCTTCGATACCGACGCCCTACAACAGCACATGGATATCCCATGCAAACCCACACCAGGACCTGGACAGCCAAGCTACTCAGAGGAGAACACCCAACCTGCAACAGACCACACAGCAGGAAGCACCCGCAAGCACAGCTGGCCCACGACACTTCACACATTGCACCCCAATGCCATGTTCCTGCACGCCAGAAAGGAGGAGGCCCAACAGGTGTGGGCCGATCCCATGGAATGTGAACCAGGACACATACATAGGTATCTATCACCCTTAAGGGGCCACCAACACCCCACTAAGGAGACCCACACTGCCATAGAGACACATGCAGTTGCACATTCACAGTACAGAATCACAGGCAGGGGTGTTCAAAATGCAGTCACACACCCATGTTGGCTCTGCGTACGACGGCCCTGGCCACTCCCCTTATAAACTGAGTGGGTGACGACAAAGCTACATGTCCAAGCTCCAAACCGCTTCCTGCGGTGACATGTCTGCATCCGATGTACACAGCACATCGCAATGTCCTAGGGCCCAGGGCCCTCATGCATACAACAAGACCACAGGGACACATGTGGATATCATGTCGAACTGGCTATGGGCACGTGCACCCGGCCCCTTTATTGGCAGGGCACACGTACAGTGACTGCTGTGCTGGATGTGTGTGGGGTGAGTGTAAGCGAGTCCGCACGGAATGCTTGGTACTGGCAACAACTTGAACATTGGACACCAGTGCAACGGAAACAGAAAACACATGCATAACAGAGTCTACTGCACAGCAACATGGTGGGAGCCAGAGTAAGGACAGAGGTCACTCAATATTCAGTCAGGAGGTTCCATGAGTTGCAGTGCACTGAGGTAGGGGAACTAGAGATGAGCGCGCGCATGTGAAGGAATTGCTAGGATTGTGTCCCTTCGGGTTAGTCCTGATGCAGATGCAGTGGGGTGTGTTACACCTGCATCAACTTCCTCAGCAACGTCCCAGGTCTCCCACAATGCCTGAGGTGACAGTTGCGTCCGCAGTCCACAGCGCAATACCCAGTAATGGTTCCGGGTGTGTGGCTCGACTACCACCTCCAGTCTGCATTCCTGCCTTGGGGATGTTGCCTCCTGCCCTCCCATTGTCTGTGCCTTCTCCCGTACACACACTTGACATATTTTCCCCATCATATTCCCAGGTCTTCCACACTTCCACACTGCACGTGCTAACGCGCCTTATCGCCTGTTTTGTGTTTTTATCGCAGTTCTGTCTGGTCGTTGAGAATGTTGAGGTGTGATGTTGTTGCGGCTTTTGGCACGGGAACGCCCACTCTGCATCTCGTTAGCGATAGTTGCGGTGGGCCTCTGTGGCGATGTTTTTTGCAGCTGTTATCGTGGGTAAACTGGTGCTGTGGGCTATTTACACAGGCTTGTGAATGGAGAGGTATTTTTATCACGACTTTGGCTGCGATAAAGTGACGTTAGTTTGGCGATAGTTTCTTGTGAATATGCCCCTAGGTTTGCACTACAGGACCCTCAGCTTCCTCCTGCAACACAAACATATGGACATGGTGTGTACACCATAGGGCTGCCAGGTCATAGTGACAATTGCCCCATCCTATTTAGTGCAGAACGAACATCAATAGAAAGCATGTGAGGATTTGGATAAATTATATGGTATTGTTGTGCGACCTTACCGTGTAGTACACTTGCAAAAACAGTCTTGGGTCCAGTCAGGCTTGTTGGCAAAACATCTTGCTCAAGTCTGGGTATTTGTGGCTTCCAGCACCATTTTCAAACAAAGGAACCACTGTAGAGCATTTAACAATGCCAAACAACATAATAAGAAGGTCACACAACACAAAAACAATCTGACACCAATTTATAAAAAAAGATTATGGGGATTATTTACAAGCCCCTTGAGCCGCCGGTACGTCACTTTTAATATGGGGAAAAAGTGATCTACCGATGGAGCAAGGGACTTGTAAATAAGCCCCTATAGTTTTATGGATTTTAGAGTCCAAGATGAACAAAATCTACCAGAGGGTTGTTGAGATATCGATTTTTAAAGTAAACAAAAATCTCAGTTCAACCACCAACAAGCATTGGTAACCAAGTTTATGAACTTAAAGGAGTGGTCCTAATGCTGTGGATGCAGGAGATGGAGGATGCTCAAGGATGCTCTGGGTGCTGTGCAGTTGACGGGGATGTCCTTGCTGTTACTCCTCAGGTCAGGCGGGGCGACTTTGGCCACAGAGGTCAAGAGATCCCTCGAAGTTCTCTTTGAGCCCGCTGAAGGCCAGCTACTGCTGGGCTGCTGGACTCCATTCACAGCAGACCCAGCGGAATGATTTAGTGGAGGCCAGTGTATTCCTTGGGTGACCAATCTGAACTCAGATGACACTCCCTGGTCTGGCAGGCTCAGGTGAAACTTTTCGACATCAAGGATTGGTCTCTTAGGGTGCCCAGAGGCAGTAACCAGTGATTCTCCAGAAAAGGCTACTGACTTGCCAAGTTGGGCTACTTCAGCTTTGATAGCCATGGTTCTGGTACCGGAGGGTCAGCTGACTTATCCTTCGAGTCACTTCTTTGGTCTAGGTCTTGGGAGCGACTGTCCCTTAAGCAAGTTGCTACAGAGACAGTCCTCTCTTCTGTAGCCCAATGTGTGGCAGGTTCAGTCTAGCAGATGGTGCAGCCTTCCTTTGCCAAGTGCAGAGGTCAGCAAGCCAGTCCTTCAGCCTTTCTCCAGTTCTGTAGTAATCTGAGTTTCATGGTTTGAGGGATGGCCCTGAAAGTGCCCTGGAGGGATGCTGCGGTCACCAGCCAATGGGCTACCAGGATCCCTCCTGCCCTGTGATGATTTCCGGCTATTTGCGGCATCTAGCAGTCCCACTACTCTGCCCACTGTCAAGATGTCTAAACCATTCCTCAGGTGTTAGAAGCTTGGTGGCTACTTGTGGGCTACATGGCCACAGGAAAACTGGTTCAGTCACTGATCTCCCCTCTCTGTTTCTGCCACCAGCCTGCCTGTCTCCGCAAAGGGCTAATTCTTCAGGAGTGTGATTGCCATGTGCCCACCAAAGGCGGCTTTGCCTTTGAAGCTCCCCTTTTGGGCCAACACCCTGAGTGGCTTTATGTGAGGGGGAGATAACACCTCTCTCTGTAGCAAGTTGCTATTGTTCCTGAGCCTGGGAGGTGTTCACACTACTCCCAAGTAGGTCAGAAAGCTGTCTGTGGCCAGTGACTGAGTGATGAGACTGCTGGACAAACTGGGTCACAGAGAGGCAACTTTCTAAAAGTTGTATTTCCATAAAAATGACATTAAATTCAGCTTGGGCATCAGGTCGGGTTTAATGCCACAATTAATTTGATAACTTGAAGTACCCATTTCAGTAGTCCCGTTCAGAACTGAGTGATCACTGTTGAGTCTCTGTTAGCCAAAGGGGCTACTAACTCTTTCACCACAAAAGTGACAATTTGGAAGCTTTGCTGTTAGGGAATATATATATTTAAATTACATCTCCCACCTAATAATATTAATCTCCCTTCCTTAGAGCTTGCTAGACCTCCCTTAGGGGAGACGTACATATATTGGTAAGGGAAGTGGGGGCTTTTCTATTTGTTTAAATGGCAATGTCGATCTAGTGGTTTAATACTGCTCTTCCAGTCTGTAGTGGCAGGCTTAGAGCCATTTTGTACTTTGTCACACACAGGGTGGCACTATCAGTGATGCAGCCCTTGGTGGACACTCTGCCTTACATGACCTGGGTACCCTATACTAGGGACTTATAAGTAAGTCAGCCTCTGCCAATTGGTGATAGTCAATTCAACATACACTTTGCAATGGGTTAGAACACTAGCAGTGAGGTCAGGTTAGCAGGCGTCAGTGCACTCTCAGAGTTAAAACATCTGCAGCATCAGTCCAACATAGTGGGGGTGAACATGCAAAATGAGGCATTACCTTGCAATTCCCTATTCAGATGGTCCTGGGCAGGCAAACAAACTGATGGACCCCATATACAGGAAGAAAACTATCATAGGTTTGGATTTGTTTCTCCACAAAGTACTATTTCGCAGGGAAAACATTTATTGCATATAAACAGTAAACATAATAGGGCATCTTTAGAAAGGGACACACAAACCGTTCATTGAGGCAAAACTCACATAGCTGATGCCTGTAGGCAATAGGCTGGTAACATCCTTATATAGCAGCCAGACATCATGTTCAATAGACTCCATGTAACACACTGGGGACATTTTCAAACATCAGACGATGGGCCTAGGCATAGTCCTAAGGTGATAGGTCTCTTGGCATAGACATGGAAGGGACCCCAGAACTTGTACCTATTGTCATACATGATCATTCAAATTGTTTCCACAAAATAGATGCTCATTATTTTTGTCTAGTCCATGGAGGATTGGTGGAATAGATTATATTTAATACATTCTATCATATGGTGAGGAGCCAGCAACAAATGTGAAATCAATGTATCCATCAGTGAGAAAAGTGGATAGAGATCATCTCCTCCAGTGTCACAGAGGATCCAGGAGGTTGTAAAACTTGTAGTATCTTTAATATGAGATAGAACCTCTTTCCAAACATCTTCATATATGTTCAGGATCACCAGTTCACCACATGTATATCATGCTTCCTGCTTGACTGCATCCTCATCAGCTCATTTTTGTACTCCCAAACTTCACTTTCAATCTATATAATATGAAATACCACAGTAAGAGCATTTTATACAAATGTTCTTTATGCTGAGAGCGCTCCGCGCTTTTCCGACTTTGCATGTGTGCTGCACTGTGCAGCATTCACACAAAGTGGGAAAAGCTTTCCATTATGTATAGGCATAGTATTTTGTACACAAAGGGTACCCTTCCTGTACAAAACCTATGCTAGACTTTCGTAAGATCTGGACTCCTTGGAATCAATTTTATGGGCTAACTGAAGAGGGGGAGGATAGCGAAAACACATTTCTGAGGCAAAGTCGGGGAGTCGAAGAGAGATGAAGAAACTCGCCCCTTCCCCTCCATTTCCCCCCTCCCTTATCCTCCTGGTCTTTGTGTGTCCCTGTGCCCTTTGTAACCTACCCAGGCTTGAATTACTAAGGCTGACTGTCAATACAGGTAAACCAGAGAAACACAAGCTCCATCGAATTGAACTGAGGTTAATACTGTATAATGGTATGTTACCCCTATTACTGCAAGGTCTGACTTGTAGCTATGCATTTTTGATTCTTGATTGTCGATATATTGCATATAACTATGTTAATAAAAACTGTTTTAAAAAAAAACTATGCTAGACTCATGCACATACCCTAGCGCTATGGCGCTAAGGTGTGTGCATGGGGCAGGTCTGCTGAAATTAGTGCCAGCACAAGGGAAAGGGGAGGAGAGAGCCATGTCTCTGAAGATGAGGCCCTCTCCTGCTCCCTCCTCGTCATGCAATGCAACGCAGCCTCGCGGGGACTGTGCTGCATTCCGTGCCTTTTTTGTAAATCTCTCCCAGAAGCTAATCATAAACAGCATTTATATATTTATTGAAATTAACAGCAAGCTAAGTATTGACTCATCAGTCCATTTGAACCCGTTGTTGTTCAAAATAGCCTTACTATCAAAATGACACCTGGAAATACCCTTATTCGTTTATTTTGGAATAAATACCTTTAAACAAAGACAATTTATTGATTTTTTGTATTTCTTTTACCAGAGACGTTATCAATTGCTCAGAGTGTGTTAGCAAATAAAACTTAAGGGCATATTAACAAGGGCTCTAGCTCAGCTTTTTTGGCTTTAAAAGCCAAAGAAACGGAGATAAAAATATCGCCCTATCAACAACAGGGTGCTAACATGCAAAATCGCATGTTAGCACGTTTTTTCACTACGCTTCCCTTTGCATCTCTAATGAGATGCAAAGTGGGCGTTCCAGAGCAAACTAATAGGAGAAATGTCGCTAAGCAACATTTCTCCTATTATCAAGCTTCACGCTAACCCTGTTAGAGACTAAAAATGCAGCGCTAACCACGGTTAACTCTGCCTTTTTACGTCTGCTAATTTTCAGACTTAGCCATGTAATCCAATGGGAGGTGGATTACATGGCTAAGTCCACCATGGGCTATCAACAAGGATATCCCTATTCTTGTAGTTTTATCGCTGCATTACCAGCGATAACCTTCCAAAATGCCGCTATTGCTGGATTTTTTATCGCCTAGGCGGTTGTCATTGTTAATAACGCGATAACCAGGCGATATTATCCAGCGATAGCGGGCGTTAAAAAAATTAACGCTAAGCGCCCTTAGCGTTAATTTTCCCTGTTCCTTGTTAATATGCCCCTTAGTATCCTGAGATGGTATACCATGAGAGGAGTAACTCACATTCAGTTTTTGTACCAAGGAATGCACTGGTGTGCAAACATCAAGGCGAGATGCAAAATCCCTGCATGGTGCCTCTAGTCAAAGCCACAGGTTGAGACTACTGAGAGTTCACCTTGACTCTAGAAAACAAAGGTTGCCGACATGCTTGGCCCAAGACTTGCTTTCTACAGAGTTTTCCAGTTTACTACAGGCTTATGAAAAACTGTTGTTGCGCAAAAGTGTTGGACCTCATAAATTATTTTAACTGATCCAGTTTCTCTTACCTCAGAATAACTTCAGCTACATTATCAAACCGATTAGGTCCTCCGATGGATCTTGTTCTGTGCTGAAAGGGACCAGAATACTTAGGGGATAAACAATTATCATATGAGGACCTGGAATAAAATAATTGTTAAAAATAATGCCTAGCGGTGAGGGCTTCCGACCGGTGTGCACAGGACAGGATTATCTATATATTCATTCAATGTAGTTTCTTCAATCAATCACGCTCAACCTTCTGTGGTCCACCGCTGCAGGACCACCTTACGTAAAATATTCCTCAATGAAGGGAGCGTCGTGTTCAATAATCAGTATCTGCAAATGTAAGCTAATTCTTAACCGATCCAATCAACAAACATGGGGGCATATTATCAAGAAATAGCGTTAACATTATCTCCGCTTTAGCAGCAGAAAACTGCTGCTAAAGCGGCGATAATGGGCTTGATAATATGCCCTTGAGAATTCCCATAGAAGCCCATGTTCTGGTGCGAACATGGGCTTCTATTGGAATTCTACAGGGCATATTATCAAGCCCATTATCGCCGCTTTAGTGGCATTTTTCTGCCGCTAAAGTAGCGATAATGTTAACTCCGTGCTTGATAATATGCCCCAGATTTCCTTTTGTCCAAAATCCGTAATTTATTGTACGTTATTTCAGGATAGTGTTTTCACAAAGGTTCAGCGGGATTTACCGAGCCGGCTGCAGGGAATGGGTTGTCAAAGCTGAAAGCGGCTAAACTGGAGATATTTGACTGAGAACGAGGAAGGCACTTATAGCTCAATATGACATTGCTTATAGGATCAAACTTTATCTATAGCCCTGATGACATCCAACAATGGACGAAACGCGTTGACTGATTATATTTTGAAATTCTGTTGATGAACTGCTATGAACTTGGCTGATTATGTTTTGAACTTCTGTTGATGAACTGCTATGAACTTTTGTGAAAACACTATCCTGAAATAACGTACAATAAATTACAGATTTTGGACAAAAGGAAATCTGTTTGTTGATTGGATCCGTTAAGACTTAGCTTACAATTGCAGATACTGATTATTGAACACAACGCTCCCTTCATTGAGGAATAAAATAATTGTTAGTATTCAATAAGTCAAAGTAACCTCACAGGTAATTTCTACCACCTAATAAGTTGATCATGGATCAGATTAATTTAGCCACAGCAAATAATGAAATAGAATCAGCAGAGTATTCTATATAGAAATGTATTTTCACCTTGCTTCAAATAATTTGTATACAACTCTAATTTTACATTTTATCAGATTTGCATTAACAAGGTTGTGAAATCCAGACAAATAAATATATAGGATATCAGTTGCTTCTCATACAAACCCAATTAATGAAAGTTCAGTAGTTTCTGAATAACCAGTTCCAGTTCATGGACATTATTGTCTGCCCCTGTTCGCACTACAGGGTCAATGCCACAGCAGCTTGCCGGAACCCTTTCAGCCGGAAGGGTTCCACTATGCAAGCATACCAGCTGGTAGAAAATGCAGCATTTACTCACAGTTTGTGTTGTTTCTGGAAGTCCAAATTGTCAGTCTCTGTACCGCAAGATGGGTAGAGGGGAGATGGACAAGATAGGAACTGCCCATGTTCACAGTTTAGGCAATTATACTCAATCGATTCCATGTTTACACTCCTTGACATCACCAAATTTGTCCCATTGGTCAGTTTTCGATAGGATGAGATGATGCAATAGGTAAAGTATACAAATCTGGAAGAATTAAGTAATCCATTACATGCATTTTCCTTAAGACCGCTGTTCTTCCGTCATATGATTGGCTGTAACACTTAGCAAGTAGGCAAGTCAATGTTCTCATCCCTTGTTAGTCCTTTCAAAAAGCATTGTGCTCTAGGAAATAACATTTTTGTAGCAAGTCTAGTCAAGTATGCTACAAACGTGAAATAAATAATTTGAGTGTTAGAACATAAGTAGAAACTTTACAAAAGGTTCCCATACGCTTCAGCCTGTTCAGTTCATACGTTCATTTTAGGAGAGAAAGCAAGTTTTGAGACCTTCATGAAACACAGCTTGTGCATGATAAATTTGTGCTAAAATATGAATCTGACATTATTTAAACCAGTACATTAGTTCTTCAATTAGGCAGCTTAATATCATCTCAATATGAATTGCCATTAGTTCATGTAAGTATAAGGCACCCATAAAACGTTTTTTAACACTTCACTATTATTTCGCGTTTTACATTTCTTTGCACGTTATAGGTTAACACATCATTCAGGATTTAAAGGCACATTTGAAATAAACTTTTACAAAGCACAAATTATAACATCACTTTGTGTAACATCTATTTTTTCTCGTCAATGTCAGCACTGACATTATACATTCTGTTATTATTAGACTTTTTATAACACATGAGAAATGTTCTGTGTTATCATTTATTTACTATATTTATCTATGCATTAAAACATATGTCAGTAAAATTGTTAAACTTCACATTAGCTTATTGACTGTTAAGTGTTACCAGAAACCTGTGTCTAACATTCTGGGTGTTTTTATAATGCAGTAGCTAAATCGAGTTGTGTGTGTGTGTTTTCTAAATCTTGATAACCTAACACACATTTGTTGTTATTGTAAAATAATGTTGCAAATTAATCTTCAGGGTAAAATTTTAGAGATAGATGAAAGATAACGTCCATGCTCTGTCAATTACCCCTGTGATGGTGAATCAAGCCATTACACTCGTATCTTTATTGTTATCTGATGTCTCATTTATAAGGCAGATGTCTTCATTAGTTTTAGCCTGGTTTGTTCTAAGGTTTTAATTCATCATAGTATCTACATTGCCTATCTTCTAGCTCAATTTCTGCTTTCTTTCTTTTCGTTCCCCTAGTTTCTTTCCTAAATTTTCTACGTTTGCAATATCTGATAATTATTATTAGTATGCCGATAACAATAGTTACTATGGGTGTTAATATTTTTCCCACTAAACTACCTCCCAATGTCGCAAACCATTTTACCATAGAGGTAAATCCTTTACCAATAGATTCCCATGCAATATCAGCTTTTAATTCAGTCAAATCTTTTCCCAAATTAGTAATGTTGCTGATATAATCCCCCAAATCTTTACTTCTACAGGGATATAGGTACTGCATTGTTGGACCTTTAACATGTGACAGACTTCACCCTCTTTTGCCAGCAGGACGTCTAATGCAAATCTGTTGTGTAATACCATAGATCTGATAACAACCATTTCAGTATCTTTGACAAGGAAACATCCTGCAGTATCAGTTGATAAGCGATCAACTACAGTAGAGAGTGTTTGAATTTTGGGAGAATCTAGTATCACCCTAACTGTTGGTATTATTCCACCAAGAATGTCTCCAATTATTTCAGCAGCACTTATTTCCCTTCTTAAACAAGTGTGTTTAAATTCCTTGGTTCCACTAGTTCGACCCACATGATACATTTTTGATAATGCTATTCCCACATAGCAGCATCCATACCAATGGTTTGGCAGCCTATAATAGGCATTTCTCCCACAAACATGGTACACCCCTGGGAAAACATGATCGAATCCTCCAAGATATAAACCCCAACCTCCCACAATTAGTAAGGCTCTGATCACATTCACTGGAACCAACACATTAATTGTTAAATTCAGTTCTGCGTCTCAATATGCATAGCTTCCCCTTGTGTTGCCAATCCAAAGCCATAGCAGAGTGTGCATCACTCTTTTTAATTTCACTCTCCCGGTTTGCCCAAGGTGGGATTTTTGATTGTGTTTCAGACTTTTTCTTTATTTCCTCACGTCTATCTTCAACTGAATTTATAAAGTTCTTTTCTACATTATGTAAAGAACATGTTAAATTATGTCTATGCGCATATACTATATCTATGCTTTTTGTAGGTGGAAACATTCACCCATTATTTCAGCAGTTCATGTATGTGGTACTATAGTCAAATTTTTCTTAATCGGTATTTCTGAAAAAATCAAATCTAAACTGATTAGTACACAGCAAGAAATGCCATGAGTAAGAGGTAGGCGGCTGCCACTGTCGGAGCCTGACCCGAGTGACCATCTCACATCATCGATGGACAGAAAAGGTAAGGAGGATCCCAGGCCTACGGCTGCCTTCTCTGAGTCCCCGCACAGGAGTCCTAACAGATCCAGAATGGGCTAGCGTCCTCCCCTCAGCAGTTCCTGCATCCCTGGGGCAGAACATACAGATGCTGCCCAGATTAGTGGTACACTGTTACATTTGGAGATCCCAGAGTCCCTGGATTAGCAGTTTCCTCTATCCTCAAAATTGTTATCCTTATCTCAGTGCATGCTGTAGGAGGGGCCAGTAACTCCGCCCACTACCAGAACTCGGCGTAGCGCTGGTGAGTGGTTTTCTCACTTCACAGAGCTCCGCGGACTCCGCCCAGGCCTGCTAAAATCATGGACAAACCCAAATCCATATTGGCTGTCTGTGAGGATGGTGACTCTCAATTGTACGGTAATGCTGCAAGCCCTGGTTAGAAAATTAGCTCAGCCACCTGAGTTGAATTTACTCCTTGCAACCATGATGCTTCCACCACTCCCACAACCGTACAGATGGCATATGCAACTCTCAAGTTTTCTCCAGCATCTTTCAAACATGATGCATCCACAAACAACACATGATCTGACTCAGGCAATGGAACATCCATGATATCCCGACGAGGTTTCGTACACAGCTCAGTCATGTCTAAGCAATCATGATCAGCCTCATCAATCACAACTTCATTTCCTGGTAAGGGCATGAAGGTTGCCGGGTTTAGACTCGAGCATCTCACCAATGACACATTCTCAGCACCCAACATCACGTACTCATACTTAGTTAAACCGGCTACTCGTGATACGTTGCGTTCGAGTACGAGTGAGCAAAATCTCAACAGAGTGTGGCACATAATTTCAATGGGTGACCCATTACAATGCTCTTACACTGCTCTAAACTCACACATGTAGCAGCAATGGCCTTTAAAAATCCAGGCAATGCTGCAGCTACAGGATCTAATATAGCTGAGAAGTATGAACAGGTCTGAGCGCAGTTCCATGCATCTGCATTAGAACTGACAATGCACAGCCTTCGCGCTTACTGCAGAACAGAGTTGTTAAAGTCGGGCATTCCCAATACTGGAGTTCAACACAGACTTTCCTGCAGCTCGTTACAAGAGTGCAAGCATTCATCACTCCACAGAATTGGATCTTGCACATCTTTGTGTGTAAGTCTCTAAAGGGTCTTAGCTGTTAATGAGCAGTTTGGAATCCATTGGCGGAATAGCCAGCCATTCCCAGAAACATCCAAACCTCTTGGCAGGTTCCTCTCCAAAACGGCAGTAATCCGATCCTGTGAAACCTTTCTGACTCTCTTCTCAATGTGATGTCATAAATAAAGGACCTCCCATTTGCAAAACTGTATCTTTGCTGGTGACACCTTATGCCAACTCACTGTCAGATGATTCAGTATTGCAATAGTGTCACATATGCAAGCCTCATGAGTACCTGACTCCACCAATAAGTCCTCAATATACTGTACCAGAACAGAGTGGTTCGGTATCACCAATGACTCCACATTCCTTTTCAGTATTTGATTGAATGAAAATGAATGGACTCTCTGAATACCCTTGTGGAACTCGGCACCATGCCAAGGCTCGGTTTCAGAACCAGAAAGCAAATAAAACTTGGCTATCCGGATGCAAATGGATGGAAAAGAAGGCTTGACACAAATCAATGACAGAAAACCACTCAGCTTTACATGGAATGAATCCGATATATAGTATCACGGCTGGATTTGGCACAAAGGGACAGTATGGTATCACAATCTGATTAATTTTGCGCAAATCCTGCATGATTCGTTACTTTCCTTTTGGTTTCTGAATTGCCATAATAGGTGAAATACATGGGCTTCCCATGATTTTCCTCAGAATCCCTTGTTCCATCAATGACTCAATCAGAGGAGTTATACCTGCACTGGTTTCAGGTCTCAGATTATGTGGTGGAGTTCAAGGAAATTCTGGATTTTGTTTCAAAGTGATTTGTATAGGAGCCACTTCTTTAATCAGCCCAATATCTTTTCCTTTGAAATCCCAAACCCCTGGGAACACGGTGTCTCTCAATTCTACAGGTTAATCAGTATTTGCTAATTAAGGAAATAACCCCTCAATTTCGCTATTCTGTTTTGCCATTTTGAATACCATATCTTCATCATTGGAATGAAACTCTATTACTTTTGGAGTACAATAGATAGAGCAATTCACTTTACACAATAGGTCTTAACCCAAAAAGGTTCACTGGGCTTGAATCACACATCAGGAACTTGGGCAGATCCTCAAAAGATCCAATTTGTACCGTAACAGGTTCAGTCACAGGTGTTGACATTAATCGATTAGAAACTCCCACAACTTGGATTCTTTCTCCCAAGAGGGGTAGGTTTAGAACTTCCATTGTTCTCACAGTGAAATGGGTAGCACCAGCATTGACAAGAAATGAAATCAGTGATCCATTTACCTTGCCATCCACATAAGGACCACTCTGGTCTGCCTCTAAAGATGCACCAAGCACGCATTCCTCCTCCGCCTCTGAGGCACCATCACTGGGACAAATCAGAAACAATGTCATCAATCTGTTTTAGGTATTTGGATTTATATCAATTTGACCATTTGTATGAAATCCCATGTTCACATTATACTTCTGCTCTTGGCCGCTTGACTAAGGCATAAGGGCTTGTGGCATAGTTAGATTTAGATTTTTCTGTCTTTGAATCTGCTGATTCTGAATCTTATCCCCTACTTGGCCCTGAGTATTTTTTCCTTGCGCCATCTGCCCATTCATCTGATTCACTTGCGCTTCCAATGACCAAAATTGCCACAAATATGACATGGGTGAGTCTTTTTCAACATTTCTACCAAAACCCCTCTTCCCCTGCCTTGGGTTGTCACATTTTGTTGTTGTCCTCCTGCTACTCCTCGCATACCAGTATTCGTTTGACCATTTCCCTGTACTACGACAAAGCAATCGGTATGAACTCCCATATAACTATTCTTTGCTGTCTTCATCTGAGCCAACACCAATTTTCCTGTCAACCTCTTATGCTTGGAATCCACTTCATCTCCACAATGCTTTGCATACCGAAAAATCTCGCATATAAGCTTGCCCTGCCAGCAAATCAAATGCTGCTGTATAATAGCACTTATTTCAGGCCTTAATCCATACACAAATCGATATACAAAATGTCCCATATCTTTACCTGTTACATTCTTCTTCATTCCACTATATTGCTTAAATGCCTGCAGAAGTCTCTCATAATACGCATGCACGGTTACTTGTAATTATTGTGTCATCCTATCAACTTTTACCCAATCAGTTTCCTTTGGCAAAATGTTCTCCTTTCAATATGTAGTGACCTGATTGCATTTTCTCATTCCTTCAGGTGATGGTGCTCCAGTTCTCGAATCTCTTGCAGGTTCTGTCTCTGGCCAATCTACTGTAATCTTGCACTCAGTCCATAAATCACTTGGAACCACAATGTCAAACAAGGTATCTAAGTCTTGTAAGTATACCTTTGAAACCTTTATGAATCTCTCAACTTGCCAATACCATTCAACTGGTTTCTCTCTCAATTTTTGGAAATCATTTGTAAAGGACAATATTTCCGGTCTAGTCCAAGGAACATGAATATACCCTCCTCCTTAGCCCATATGCCTTCCCATCTTTCTAGCTCACCCCATTTCCTAGGTGTTGACAGTAATTCTTTAATCTGTAATCTTTTTCCTGATGGATTTAGACTCTCTAGATCCTTGTCACTAAAATCCAACCGATACGTTTTTTGTAATACATTTGACTTCTGTATGTCGCCTCCATATTTTTGTCCAACCTCAGCAAAATTCTCATTTGCAGTTCTAGCCCTCCTTGTGATATCCTTACATGTGAACAATAATTTGTTGTCAAAGTAACTAGCAATTCTTCATGGGCTGATTGTTCCCAAGATAATATCTTACAATTCTACCTTAAGTTTAGCTACATCAAGTGTGTTTTCATTTAAATTTCCTGCGTTTGAAATCCCCCTTTCTGCTACGTCCTCTTCAAAGGTAGAAGGAGCGATATCCTTAATTCAGTCATCAAGTTCCTGTGGGTTTGGGCCTACAATTTGACTTAATATACCCTCTTTTGATCTTCCACTAGCTCCCTCCATTTGTGGAGTAACACAGGTTTCAGAACCTCAAGTTCTCATTTGAAAGTTTTTAGCTGTCATAGCCTATGGTCCTCTATTAGGAGTTTCCATAATCGTTTCTGTAGTATTAGATAATGGGTTTGGTCTCTCTTGACTAGGTGGTACAGTGCTTTGAATGGTCCTTTCACTAATTCCTGATGTATTTCTTTTTTGTGAAGAACCTTCATCTGGAAATGTTACATTGGGATTTAGTTGACCTTTTTTATATTCTTGTGATACAGTATTTGTTTCTCCCAATCCAAAGGGAACAGTTAATGTATATATTTGCAGTCCTCCCATGCCTGTTTGGTACAAAGGAATCACATGTCCTATGGTTACTGGAACTGAAAGAGCATCTGGAGCATTAGATATTATGGGATTATTAAACCCTGCTCCGTTAGGCGTTTGCTCTTCAGTCAAAAAGGGATTTAGAGAATTAAAACTAGTTGGCAATTTAGGCGCATCCGATTGAATTCCCACAAATTGATTTGACCCTGTCTATGCCTGTCCTTCATTATGTGGTGGGGTTCGATTCATTAATAATTCACTCAGAAACTCATCATCTGTATCATCGCCACTTTCCTCAGTTAACATGAGAGCTTGAGGGTTCTCGGGATATTTCATTTCTTCTTTGCATTTTTCTCATTAATTCTTTTCTGTGACTAATACAGGTTACATATGTGCTCCCGCAGCAATATCTCTTCTCCACATTTTTTATTGTGAATCCCACTTTGCCTCTACATACCTATTTAAAGCATTTTTATATTGACCTTGATATTTCTCCTTTTCTTTCTGACGGGCCACATGTTCCCAGTCTTCATGGGCTTCAAATTGCGTAGGCCTAGGTGATGGCTTAATATCATTCATCTGTCTCCTTAAATTTTCAGGATTTCGTACATTAAGGGTACCATATTGAGGGAAAGCTAAGGGTCCATCCTTTTCAGTATATTTCATCCAATTTTCTAACCATGTACATTTATGATATCCTTTTTCTAAAGACATGTACAGAGCAGGTGTGCCTTCAGGTGAAACTGATACTGGTACTCCTTCTCTGGTGGGTACAGGCACATCTCCATGTGTCGATGGTTTTAAATTCTTTAGAATTTTCATGTTTTCGATCAAAAATATTTTATCCTCCTTTACAATTATTCCACTCGCATTTCGAGAGAAATACACTTCCTTATTGTGTTCTAGCTTCCAATCACTGCACGGCTTTCTACAACCCTTTCATCAATCCCAGCAAGGCTTTATACCAACCATCCTATCACAGTGCGGCACCCTATTTTGTTTTGTTTAAATATCTTTATTGGTATTTTACTTATTTGACATGACTGACAGTGCGAGTCTATACAAAGAAAGTTTATTTGTTATTTTCTGCTGCAAATTGTAGAGATGCAAATCTCATATGCAGAATAGCATTAACCTTCATAACAGTTTAGAAACAACACATCTATGCTATTCCTTAATGCTGACATATAGATCATATTTGAACATACGCACGAGTACCTCTGTATGCTATTGCCCACAATCGAGCTACATCATAGAATACCAATTAATGTCATTGCTGTCTACTGCATACTCCAAAAACACATCATAGCGATACAGTCTTAACAGGAGCTTAAGTGCGTGCACCAGGTACATCCATTACGTAACCGGTAAGATCGTACCGGCAAATCACTGTTTAATAGGAAAAAGACCTTAAATGTTTGCAAAACGCACATATCGACCACTAGTGAATTCCAACAAATCATATTTTTCCCTAAATATTCCAAACATAACTAAAACTTAAAACATCTAAGAAACATCTGCCACCCACTAATCACAGTTAGTATTAACCACACAGGACCGTACATTAATGTGCATTATCAGTACACTTCCACGCATCCGCACACCCAATGAATGTTGACACAATACACATAACAGGGCAGAGCAGTCATTAATGAGGAGGATCTGTGCGTTCAGTGACTGAGGGGGTGGGGGTGTGAGGAGCCATCCATGACAGACTGGGGGAAGCGACATAAATCTACTTTATAGACTCAGAGGTGTGCAACTCCTCATTGCTGAGTGGTGGGGGGCCAGGTAAGTCAGTCAAGGTTTGGCTAACAGGGTGGCATCTGATGCTGTCGAATTATCAGTCTGGAAGGCGACTAGCAATTCGTCCCAATCTTGTGCAATGGGAAATTTACGAAGCCGAGCTATCTCCTCTCTATGCAGTGCTGCGCTTTCAGCCTGAGCCCACACTGTGAATGAACGCCTCCAGCTAATTATCTCCGGGGGACTGCATTTTTCCATTTCTTGGTTATGAGACGCTTTGCAGTGATGAGACCTAGGTCTCGAAATTTCGAAGTAACTCTATTTTTTTTAGATCTGACATACAGCCCCAAAAGGCACACCTCCCACGACAGTGGCATATCTGTGTTTGTGCATGAAGCTAGGGCTGTAACTACCACCTGCCAATAATGCTGAAGGGATGTACACGTCCACAGAATGTGGAGCAGATCTGCATCAATATGCTGACAATGTGGACATGCGAAAGTGGTGATGTGGAAGTATCTTTTGATCATGTCAGGCGAGAGATACCCCCTTTGTATAACATGTGTTTGAATAAGCTTGAACCTCGAATTTCTGGGCATGTTCCTAGCACTCTCCAATATAGCATCCCATTCCTTGTCCGTCCAAGGCCTTCCTCTGTCAGACTCCCATCTGTCTTTAAGTCATGTCATCGGCTTCAGCGTGTGCGTGAGAAGTGCTTCAACCAGCCAGTGTACCACACGTGACCCTGCACCCATTACGTGTAAATATTGCACCAGCAGGTGCGTCGATGGCTCACTAGCTATATCCCCCCAGGCAGTTGACAGAGCTTTCAGGAGGGAGGTGTGCATCAGGAATTGACCCACTGGAAGTTCAGTGTCTGCGACTAGCATCTCGAATGTTAGTAATGGACCGCCCCTATATAAGTCGCCCAGTGTCTCGAACCCTGCCGCATGCCAAGTCGTGAGAGCCACCCCTGTTGTACTCAGCCTCCCTCGTGGTGTCCCCAGCAGTGGTAGGATTGGGGCATATGGAGGCATCATATGAGTGAGGTATAAGCTTCTTTTGTAGCATTTAAGGGCTAATCCCAAATGTATCTGCGGTGGCCATGGGAGTTTAGAGGTGGGATGGAACAAGTGACACATTTTGGAATGGGACCATGGCTGGTGCATGTTCGCCGTGTCTTCCAGGCACACGCCATTCAACCACTTTGTCGCCCATTGAAGCTGGGCAGCCAGATAGTAAAGTTCCATGTTGGGGACCGATAGCCCCCCTGGCCAGAGGGGGCATACATTTTCCACAACGCAATACGTGGTCTTCCCTTATTCCATATTAAATCCCGGGATAAACTCTCCAATTCTCGGAATGTCTTAGAAGGAACATACAGCGGTTGGGTAGAAAAAAAATAGAGTAATTTGGGGAGTATGATCATTTTCAGTAGGGTGATGCGGCTCATTACATTCAGCGGAAGCGTCTTCCAAAAATATGTCTGAGTGCGTATGGCCGAAATTGCTCTCGTCAGTTACCTTCCATTAGATCGTCAGATGGATACACCGAGATATCTGAACGTGGCAGGGTACCATGTGAGTGGCGTACCATTTAAAGAAACATCCACCTCTGTAGTGTGAGTGCTGAATGAGTAAACCCCCGACTTGGCCCAGTTGACCCGGAGTCCCGACTTCTCCCCAAAGGATGCGAGTATAAAAGCTATGGACGTCGGGATTGCAGTAATATCCCAAAGATACAACAACAGATCATCTGCATATAGGCAAACGGCATGTAGCCCGTCTCCCAGTCGTATCCCCCATTCTTCACCATCCCTCTGAAGTAACATCGCTAAGGGTTCCATTGCCAGGGAAAACAACAACGGAGATAGTAGGCATCCCTGGCGTGTCCCCCGTCTCACTCTGATATTATCTGAAATTAACCTGCCTGTACGAATCCGGACAGTGGGCTGTTGATACAATAAGCGTACCATAGTTAAATAGTAATCCCCTAGTTCGTATTTACCCAGCACATACACCAGAAACGGCCACTCCAATGAATCAAAGGCTTTCTCTAGATCGAGCACCAAGCAGCCCGAACGGGGCCAGGCCTGCGTGGCGTACTGCTGTATCCTGAAGAATCTGCGTATATTAAGGGAGGTACAACACGCCGGGACAAAACCATTCTGATCACGGTGAACCCAAGTTTTCACTAGTGGTGAGATAAACCTAGCTAACAACGATGCAAACATTTTATAGTCCGTGTTAAGGAGTGCCAATGGACGATAGGAGCCTAATAGGCCGGGATTCTTATTTGGGTTGAGGAGAGAGACCAGTAATGCCTCGTTCTGCATAGCAGTGAGGGAGGATTCGTTGAGCGCTGTTTCATATACCTTAAGCAGTTGTGGTACCAAAATGTGTGTATATACTTTATAGAATTCAGTCGGCAGACCATCCGGTCCAGGCGACCTCCCATTAGACAGGGAAAAGATGCTGTCTCAAATCTCCTCTGATTGAATAGGAGCATTCAGATCATCGCTTTGTGTGCACGTTGGATGCGGTAAGTCGAGTCCATCCAGATACGACTTTAGCTCTAGGGTCGTAGCTTGCGCACACGATTCATATAAACCACGGTAATGTGTCACGAACGCGTTGTGAATGTCGGGCCACAGTGCGGCACTCTATTATGGCAAATTAACTCTTCACAGCAACTGACCCTCCCTTTACAATACAACCGTTTCAACTCCGATCTTAAACAATCTATTGAACACAAATAAATTCTTGTCTGCTCCACTAAAAGAAATTAGAGATCTCCATACAACTAAGAATTATTCATCCAATCTAAGCAAAATCTCAACCAGCGTGTCCTCAACCTGAAAAATCCTCACGATTAATCTCTGTGCACTTGAGAGAAAACCCAAATATTTTAATACAATTGTAAAAGCGGTAGTAGTGTTTGATTGTGTCGCACTTCAGTAATCAGTACATCATCAGACAAGGTAATGTGACAAGCTTTCTTATTTTTGTAACAGAAACATTTATAGAAATGGTGCCACTAAGGGTTACAAATGCACCCTACTACCTTGGGTGCATATACACCTGGGTCTCGTAAACGTGGCCCTGTGATACTATGAACAATACACGTACCCCGGCACTCATATGTAATATTCTTATATAATAAGAAATACGGTATTATGCAAAGGATTTCATTGTTATCTCGTACTAATTCAACACAGAGAGGTTTTTATGCAAAAAAGTATAAATATTTTTAATTTCATCAAAAAAGTTTTTGTGTGTGATTCTGAACAAGACGTTTTGATAACATATTATTCCAAAGAACAGAAACCCAATGGGACACCTTTACATATTTGATACAATGGTATTTTGGAATTCATTTGTAGTTGGTGACATTGGTTCCGTAATCTTGGTCTCAAGCGCGCTACAGCCGACACGTGTTTCGTCACGACAGTGACTTTTTCAAGGCTGTAAGGGTAATAACATGGACTCATATTCTGTACACGTTAAAATCAGATTGTCTACCATGTGCAATTATTGTTTGGAGTCATGCACTAGGTAAACCAATTTAAAAAGTATACGTGCCAAGTACAGGAAGAAAGAGAAACGGAACGAGCAAGAAGTGCCAACAGAAAAAGAGGAAAGAAAAAATGATAGAAAAAACACAAATGTGCAAGTTATTACAAAAATAGTGTCATTATTGGAAAAAACGAAAAATACAGACGAACTTGTGAAAGAAATTGTGAAAAATTCCAAAGCCCATTAGGAACATCACTGTCCACTTAACCCATGGGTATTTGATCACAGGGAAGTGAGCTAAAAAAAAAGGGGCAAGTAACTAACTAATGGACTAGACAAGGTCAGACTTAGAACTACTAACCTTTTTCAAATACGAAATTCAAATCTTAAATGTCATATGGTCATCACCAGATTCTCAAAGATTAAATGTTCGGATCCATATCAATATTACCCAAGGTCCTAGGAATTGAAAATGTCAGTCAGAGAAGCAATACAGAGTAACTCGATCAATCTTTTTCACTGTTGTCAGAGATTTTTGGTTAACAGAGACGAGAAAGGAACAACCAACAATGCTTACTTCTGATTTATCAAAGCAGGGCTTAATGATAGTGAGACCTTGGAAGTGGCACAGCCTTCTCTGAAGCGATCCTAGGAACGTGTTTTTATCACACTCCTGATATATGACCATGGAAGAAAAAATACGACATCCGGGATTATTAAGAGGTTCAGGGTTTTTACCAAGTGCTTCAAGTATCTCCCCATATGACTTACTAAATAAATGCGTGGAAACTGATATTGATCATTCTCCTGGCTATGTCGTGGTTATTTCGAAAACGAACTTCATTCCCAATAAACCTCACGTCTGAATGAGCCCACTCCTCAGAAGGTCATAATTCTGAAACATAAGCCCAATAAGCGTATTTGTATATATAGACTGGATTCATGGGTCAATTATATTTAGTCCTACATTTGACTTACTTAAGATAGTTGTGATGGGTATATCCAAAAATAAATGGGTCCCAATTTTGGGCTGTGATATGCCCCTGAAAGGTCAAAACAGAAAAGACAATGTAAATGATCGCCAACAAAGCAGGTATCAACAAACGCAAAAGCAACCTTATTACTCAGAAAGATTATTAGAAAAAAATTATTGGAAAAACTGGAGTCAGAAACACATGATACTTAGAGAAATCGTGCAACGATTAATGGCCGCCCATCAGTTTTGTTGTTAACTCAATTCGTAAAAAAGTGAATTATGGTCATTTATTCAGAAAAAGTTACGCTACCGGCATGGTCTACGCAGACCATTGGTCCCGTTTGGTCGACTTAAAGGCCGAACGCGCAAGATTCTATATGAGAACAGAAGCAGATTTTTCACCAGGGTCCCTTTTACTTTGCCACGGCATGTTATCTCCCAATTAGATTGAACTCAATGGAAGGTCCGATATCACCGTCTTTAAGCTGCATTAGTCTAGTTTGTCACAAAGCAATCTTATAGTAAGAACTCAAGGCACTTAGCGAGTGCATTGCAGCCATAGGCATGTTCGTCTTACCTGATGAGATTTCTCCAAACTGCAGAGTAAATAGCAGCGTTCCCTCGAACCAGCTACCAGTTTATAAGTTGGCACCTTCTATTTAAATACACCGCGTAATGCCGACCATACGCAAAGACGTGAGTAGGCGGAGACTGAGAGTTCCCCGTTTTTTGTGTTTATCTAACAAATATAGAAAAAGGACAGGAAGTGCATGGTCCTCTGTAGCGGCCATATTTGAGTGGTAACTTCTCCGTGAGAGCATCTATTGAGATTATCTCATGAGTTTATTAGTATCAATTTAGTTGACCACCAGATGGAATATGTCTTCCATTATTTTTAAAAAAAGTATATGTGTGACACGTAACAAAGAAGAGAAACGGTGGCACCTACTCTGTTTGTGTGTGCAATCATACACCCCAGAGTACAATTCTAGTCCGTAATACGACCAATTACAGTGGGGACAGCAAATGAAGACCCCATAATTTGATCAATCACACTCAACAATGTTTGTAGTCCCGATTTTCTAGAGAATAAGAAAAGAAAGAAAAAGAAAGGAGTAAAGGATGAAAATAGTCACAAGAGAGAAAAAGAACAATGTCAATAAGAATATTAAGAAGAGACAATGTTTTTCGTAAAAACTAACTGTGATCATTTCCATGAGAACACATCAGAATAAAATATACATATCATTAATTCTCTTATCCTAAACAGTAGTGGTATATGGTCTAGGATAATTAGATGCATTTTCCATATTCATGTCATACATTCATATATGTAATGTCAGTATCATTGTTTATATACTTAAGCAGTGGTGCAAAAAGGTGTTCACAGTCGAGCATTATAAATCCATACCACATCCTACCGCTGAACAAATCATTCAATATGTCTTAATATACATTATTTCAGAAATACATATAGTTCCTTATCAAAATTCCAACAGACTGTAACTCCTATAGCAAGCTCTGCGATGACCCAGCGGCCTACCCTGTCACTTTTCGCCCTTTTCACACCCCCTAGTGCAGTTCTAGCCAGCACTATTTATGGTTCAAACTGCGATGACCCGGAGATCTTTGATTATTTGGAGGAAGAGCTGGCAGTTTGGCCAACCCCTCTTATACTCTGCGGGGACCTAAACATCTCTGCAGCTTGGCATAATTCGGCCGATTATCGAGGAAGGAAACCAAGGGTCTATCGAGCACTGTCCTCCCTTATCTCTACACATGGGCTTAAAGATGTCTGGGGCGAAAAGGAACCTCAGGACCCGGGGTTCACATATTTTTCAAATCCGTTCCAAAAATTTTCTAAACTAGATTATTTTTTTATTTCTCAATTGGAAGTAAATAAGGTTACTATTGTGAAACTCCCCAGATTAATCTCCGATCATAATCCTCTTGTATTGTCATATAGGGTTGATGGTTTGGGTAAAAAGTACTCGAATTGGTCTTTCGAAAGAAAATTATTAGCAGATCAGAGGTATATCGAACATATTAAAAAGTGGTCTGGGGAGTTTTTTGATGCGAATAGATACAGTGCCTCTAGGAATGGGGTTTGGGAAGCTTATAAGGCTGCATTTAGGGGGGAAACTATTAGTTGCGCGGCTAGGTTAAGGAAGGAGGATAAGGCAATGGTTGACGAACTTTTGGTTGATCTGGCAAAAGCGGAGTTTCAACACGGTGTGCAAATAGGTAGAGGATCTGATGGGTTGGAGTGCTTTAGGAAAATGGCGGTCATTAAAGCGGATTTGCAGAAATTAGTTACTCAGAAGGCGGTCGGGGAGTATCAGGCTTCTAAGACGAAGCGTTATGAGACCGGGGAACAGGCAGGTAGGATTCTGGCATTACGCATTAGACAGGATAGATCAAAGAGTGCTATCCTTAGTATACAGGATGAGGGAAAAACTTACTCGGAGACCAAGGACATTTTAAATGTCTTTAAAAAGTTCTATCAAAAATTATATGACGAGGAGAGCCTTCAAAATGAACAGTTTGACTGCCTAAGTTTAGAGAATGGGAATACAGGCCCATCACTTGATACAGCCTTAAGAGAGGAGCTGGATAGGGATCTAACGACATCTGAGATCAAAGATGCCCTCCGAGAATTAGCTGTTGGGAAAGCGGTAGGTCCTGATGGAATCCCTATGGAGGTGTATAAAACCTTGGAAAATGAGCTACTTCCCATCTTGCTGGATCTCTTCAATGGGATTTTGTGTTCTGGATTGATTCCGGAATCCTGGAAGGAGACCAATATCATTATTTTTCATAAAAAGGGTAAGCCCAAAGAGAAACCGGGGTCTTATCGGCCTATCTCACTTATTAATGCTGACACTAAATTGTATTCAAAAATCTGGGCTAAAAGGCTGGGGAGGGTCATTGGGGGTCTTGTTTCCCCATGGCAGCATGGGTTTGTGCCCGGGCGGGGCACCACGGACCACACTCGTCGGGCTATAACTCTTTTTGATGCCCATGCTGCAGCGGGGAGGGAGATGTCCATGATCCTCCTCGACGCAGAGAAAGCCTTTGATCGCGTTGCTTGGAACTTTTTATGGCATGTTCTCGCTCTTAGGGGCTTCGGTCCCAAGATCATCAAAGCTTTGCGAGCCATGTACTTAGATCCGGTGGCCAGGGTGTCGGTGATGGGTGAGAAGTCCGAGAAGATCTTAATTAAAAGAGGCACGCGGCAGGGGTGTCCCTGCTCCCCGATCTTATTTGCACTTTATATTGACCCGTTGATCCTAAAGATATTGGGCTGCCATCGGATCTGCCCAGTTATTCTGAATGGTTATACAACTAAGGTGTTGGCGTATGCGGATGACCTGGCGATTTTTACTAGTGACCCACATCAGGCAATGCTCGCCTTAGTGGAGCTGGCCAAAGATTTTGGGAGTAGCTCTGGCTACTTGCTGAATGAAGAGAAGACCCAGATCATATGTACGAAGAACATTAAGAGATCAGATAATAGATATTTAGACTCAGCAGTCTATCTTGGGGTTAGAATTAATATGGATGTCAATAAAATTATCTTGGAAAATTATAACCCTCTAATGGCTGTAATGGAAGCAGAATTGAAAAGGCTCGATGTTTTACACCTTTCCCTGGTGGGAAGGGTAAATGTATTAAAAATGTCTTTCTTTTCTAAGATTCTGTATCTTTTTCGAGCTATTCCGCTATTATTAGAGGAAAAAATCCTAAAAAATCTCGAAGGCCTCTTCAATAGGTTCATTTGGCAATACGGGAAAACCAGACGCTCGATGAATCTTATGTCACTGCCGCCTGATAGAGGAGGTCTGGCTCTTCCTAACCTTCGGTTATATCATTTATCCTGTTTACTTGCTCATATGTCAATACTTTTTTATCGGGACTCCAGTCCATCAGTGGCCCAGGGAAATCATCAGCCCCCGCCCTCTATTTTTGAGCTCCTTTTTGGGAAAAATGCTACAGGGCTACTCCTAAGGGAGGTTGATAGGAGATTCTATAAAAAGCCCAGACTGAAGGTAGTGGATGGGATTTGGGGGACTTGGAAAGCAGCCCAAAAGTTGTTGGTAATCCCGAAGTACAACCCCTATCTCCTTCTCTGGAATTCTAATCTATTTCCGTTTTTGGGTATGAATCTGAGTAATCCTCTGTGGAGTGAAAACGGTATTAGGTGTATAGGGGATCTGCTGCTGGGGGAGGAATTCTTAAGCTTTGAAGCACTCCAGCTAAAATTTGGGATTTCATCTAATCATTGGTTCTTGTATGGTCAGATAGTAAAAACAGCTACAGCTTTTAGACCCAGAATTACATCATCTACCAGTTCTCCTCTGGTAGACTATTTTGGGAACGGGGGTAGTAAAATTAAAATCATATATAGCCATCTGTTGGAGGGAATACAGGACGATCTAGAGAAAGTTGAGGCTTCATTTGCAGTCAAAATAGGCGATCCTGATGTGGACTTAGATCTTGCTTTAATGTTAAATAGGAAATTATTTCGCTCATCTAACCTGAGGGCACAGCACTATAAAACAATTTTCAATCTGTATTTTACGCCGGCAAAACTTGCGGCGTGGGGTTTGGTGACAAAGGATAGTTGCCCTAGATGTGATAAAAGCCCTGCGGATTTAATACATATTTTTTTTCGCTGTGAAAAACTGTCTATCATTTTGAAAGAAATTTCAATCTTTTTGGAGGGGCTTTTAAAATGTAAAATTATAATCTCTCCCACATTGATGGTAATGGGAGTAGATAGAAGTATGAATTTATGTAATAATGCGGAAGCTCTGGTTTTTATCTCTGTAGCTGTTCTTCGCATTATTATTTCTGCAGGCTGGAAGGATTCTTCTCCCCCTACTTTTCAAATGTGGTTGGCGAGGTTGCTCGGGATTCATAATATAGAATCTTGCTTATTTGATTTAAAAAGTCCCGCAGTAAGGGATAAGGGGCGGGCCATTTGGGCTCCATTAACCAGCTGGAGAAACTGCTAGCAGCTGTTTATGTAATTTTTCCCTCTTTTGTACCGTCATGTTTTTTTTTTTTTCTCTTCCAGGCAGTTTCACTTTATGTACTTTTATGTTTTCAGGCATTTGATGTATAACTAAGTCACTGTTTTGCTGATTTTCTGTGTTTAACATCTGTCAACTCAAATAAAAAAAAAAAAAAGGAAAATGCATCTAATTATCCTAGACCATATACCACTACTGTTTAGGATAAGAGAATTAATGATATGTATATTTTATTCTGATGTGTTCTCATGGAAATGATCACAGTTAGTTTTTACGAAAAACATTGTCTCTTCTTAATATTCTTATTTACATTGTTCTTTTTCTCTCTTGTGACTATTTTCATCCTTTACTCCTTTCTTTTTCTTTCTTTTCTTATTCTCTAGAAAATCGGGACTACAAACATTGTTGAGTGTGATTGATCAAATTATGGGGTCTTCATTTGCTGTCCCCACTGTAATTGGTCGTATTACGGACTAGAATTGTACTCTGGGGTGTATGATTGCACACACAAACAGAGTAGGTGCCACCGTTTCTCTTCTTTGTTACGTGTCACACATATACTTTTTTTAAAAATAATGGAAGACATATTCCATCTGGTGGTCAACTAAATTGATACTAATAAACTCATGAGATAATCTCAATAGATGCTCTCACGGAGAAGTTACCACTCAAATATGGCCGCTACAGAGGACCATGCACTTCCTGTCCTTTTTCTATATTTGTTAGATAAACACAAAAAACGGGGAACTCTCAGTCTCCGCCTACTCACGTCTTTGCGTATGGTCGGCATTACGCGGTGTATTTAAATAGAAGGTGCCAACTTACAAACTGGTAGCTGGTTCGAGGGAACGCTGCTATTTACTCTGCAGTTTGGAGAAATCTCATCAGGTAAGACGAACATGCCTATGGCTGCAATGCACTCGCTAAGTGCCTTGAGTTCTTACTATAAGATTGCTTTGTGACAAACTAGACTAATGCAGCTTAAAGACGGTGATATCGGACCTTCCATTGAGTTCAATCTAATTGGGAGATAACATGCCGTGGCAAAGTAAAAGGGACCCTGGTGAAAAATCTGCTTCTGTTCTCATATAGAACCTTGCGCGTTCTGCCTTTAAGTCGACCGAACGGGACCAATGGTCTGCGTAGACCATGCCGGTAGCGAAACTTTTTCTGAATAAATGACCATAATTCACCTTTTTACGAATTGAGTTAACAACAATACTGATGGGCGGCCATTAATCGTTGCACGATTTCTCTAAGTATCATGTGTTTCTGACTCCAGTTTTTCCAATAATTTTTTTCTAATATTCTTTCTGAGTAATAAGGTTGCTTTTGCGTTTGTTGATACCTGCTTTGTTGGCGATCATTTACATTGTCTTTTCTGTTTTGACCTTTCAGGGGCATATCACAGCCCAAAATTGGGACCCATTTATTTTTGGATATCCCCATCACAACTATCTTAAGTAAGTCAAATGTAGGACTAAATATAATTGACCCATGAATCCAGTCTATATATACAAATACGCTTATTGGGCTTATGTTTCAGAATTATGACCTTCTGAGGAGTGGGCTCATTCAGATGTGAGGTTTATTGGGAATGAAGTTCGTTTTCGAAATAACCACGACATAGCCAGGAGAATGATCAATATCAGTTTCCACGCATTTATTTAGTAAGTCATATGGGGAGATACTTGAAGCACTTGGTAAAAACCCTGAACCTCTTAATAATCCCGGATGTCGTATTTTTTCTTCCATGTTCATATATCAGGAGTGTGATAAAAACACGTTCCTAGGATCGCTTCAGAGAAGGCTGTGCCACTTCCAAGGTCTCACTATCATTAAGCCCTGCTTTGATAAATCAGAAGTAAGCATTGTTGGTTGTTCCTTTCTCGTCTCTGTTAACCAAAAATCTCTGACAACAGTGAAGTTACTCTGTATTGCTTCTCTGACTGAAATTTTCAATTCCTAGGACCTTGGGTAATATTGATATGGATCCGAACATTTAATCTTTGAGAATCTGGTAATGCCATATGACATTTAAGATTTGAATTTCGTATTTGAAAAAGGTTAGTAATTCTAAGTCTGACCTTGTCTAGTCCATTAGTTAGTTACTTGCCCCTTTTTTTTTAGCTCACTTCCCTGTGATCAAATACCCATGGGTTAAGTGGACAGTGATGTTCCTAATGGGCTTTGGAATTTTTCACAATTTCTTTCACAAGTTCGTCTGTACTTTTCGTTTTTTCCAATAATGACACTATTTTTGTAATAACTTGCACATTTGTGTTTTTTCTATCATTTTTTCTTTCCTCTTTTTCTGTTGGCACTTCTTGCTCGTTCCGTTTCTCTTTCTTCCTGTACTTGGCACGTATACTTTTTAAATTGGTTTACCTAGTGCATGACTCCAAACAATAATTGCACATGGTAGACAATCTGATTTTAACGTGTACAGAATATGAGTCCATGTTATTACCCTTACAGCCTTGAAAAAGTCACTGTCGTGACGAAACACGTGTCGGCTGTAGCGCGCTTGAGACCAAGATTACGGAACCAATGTCACCAACTACAAATGAATTCCAACATACCATTGTATCAAATATGTAAAGGTGTCCCATTGGGTTTCTGTTCTTTGGAATAATATGTTATCAAAACGTCTTGTTCAGAATCACACACAAAAACTTTTTTGATGAAATTAAAAATATTTATACTTTTTTGCATAAAAACCTCTCTGTGTTGAATTAGTACGAGATAACAATGAAATCCTTTGCATAATACCGTATTTCTTATTATATAAGAATATTACATATGAGTGCCGGGGTACGTGTATTGTCCAAATATTTTAATCTTTCCATACTCTCCCAAAGTTCCCTTCTCTGGTGGTACTGCCGAAGACGTCTCACGTACAGCACCTTCGAAACAGGAGACAAACTTACTGAGCGTATGCCACTCTGCCCTTAGGTGTACATCCCAGGATCTTAGGCCACTTCGGACTTGAAAACAACTTTAATACAAAAACTCTATTCTATATTAAACACTAAAACATTCCGTTTTTAGAAATTACCATTAGTATCACATATAAACACAATATTTTCACAACCCTATTAGGTCCTCCGATGGATCTTGTGCTGTGCTGAATGGGGTCAGAATACTCATTGAATACTAACAATTATCTTATTCCAGGTCCTCATGTGATAATTGTTCATCCCCTAAGTATTCTGGTCCCTTTTAGCACAGAACAGGATCCATCGGAGGACCTAATAGGTTTGATATGGTAGCTGAGGTTATTATGAGATAAGAGAAACTGGATGTAAGGAGTCAACCCGAAGCCCCACACAAAGTCTCGACTTACCGTCGGAGTCGATGGGATGGTCCCCGCTTCGTTTCGGTTGTGACGCAGACAGCGAACGCTGGAAACAGGACCAAACAGTGACGACGGACTGTTTTTGGCCTCCTCAGGAAGGACCAGAAATGGCTCAGCAAACGGACCAATCAGGAGGTGGGGTGTGCTGAGATCCAACCAATCCCTAACCCCAAGAGGAGGAGTAAAGGAGAGGAAGGATTCCAAGAGGGGAGACACAGAGGCAGCGATGGCAAAGAGAGATTCCACTCGGGAGGACGCCACCAAAGAAGACGCCACCGAAGAAGATGCCGCCGAAGAGGACGCCTGTACCAGAGAGACTGAAGCCGACGAGACTCCGGAGGTGTGTAGTGAGGAGTGGTTGTCCCCAGAGGACACGCTGGAGCCGCCGCAACTCCAGAGTTGTGGCAAAGGGTGGTACATCCGGCTATAGAGGGTGAATGTAGGGGGATGTTGGGGAGAAGTATCAGGGTACTGTACCCAGAGTAACACCTCGCTACGATTTCTGGAAGGGGGGAGGAGGAGGATGGATGTCCTTGTTCTGGCTTTTGGGTCATCCTTCATTCTGCACTAATTATTTTTAATTTTCCAAACGGTCTTTGGTTTCTTCACTCCACATTACCTCAGGTTATTTTCAATCCCATTCGCCTCCCACCTCGTTTAGCATACAGGAGACAGAAAGTCTTGCTTCTAAAACAAAAATCACAGCAATTGACTGTTTTCCTAATTTCTTTTGGCATAAGCACCTCCACTGTGGTGTGGTAATGGATATTAAGCTATGAATAAGTGAGGCCACAATCATTCTTACCGTGCCTTTCTTTTGATGTTCTGCCCTCTCAACAAGCCTCCTGGGACCCCTTCCAAAATAACAGAACGTCTAGAAGGAACCAAGAGAAGAGGACTTACGTAAAGGAACCTATACTCGTCGACAGCCCTTCCCTGGGAGAAGAATCTCATGGCTTTACTTTGACTGATTATTTGGAGAAGAACTCCTAATTGTATATGTTGGCGTTAGAATTTAGAATAAACAACCTTCACGATTACACACATACGGCCTCCTCGCTTCTATAAATAATTTATGAGGCCCAACACATTTGCGCTACAACAGTTAAAATAGCCTTACTATCAAAATGACACCTGCAAATACCAATATTCCTTTATTTTGGAATAAATACCTTTAAACCAAGACAAATAGTTTTTTTTAAATTTCTTGTACCAATGAAGTGATCAATTCCTTCGAGTGTGTTAGGAAATATAAACTATTGCCTGCTAATATTACACCTTTATAGTATCCTGAGACGGTATACCTTGAATGGAGTAGCTCACATTCAGTTTTTGTACCTAGGGATGCACTAGTGTGCAAACATCAAGGTGAGATGCAAAAGCCCTGCTTGGTGCCTCTAGTCAATGTCACAGGTTGAGACTATTGAGAGTTCACCTTGATTCTAGAAAACAAAGGTTACCTACATGCTTGTCCTAAGATTTGCTCTCTGCAGGGTTTTTCAGTTCTCTACAGGTTTATCTGAAGAAATGCCAACCTTCGCTTTCAGCCAGAGAAGCACAAATTGCAAGTCATTGCTCTATGCCTCTGTTATATTCTAGGGTCAGGCCAATGTAGCGGAGCAACTCATTTCTTACATTGTCCTATTTTTCAGCATAAACCTTTTACACATATTGCATGCGTGCCAATGTTGGATTTGTTTCTCCGAAACTAAACTTCTTTACACATCTAGCTTCGCAAAACATTATCACAATGCCCTGAACATCATGTACAAGGTCTCTTTTTGCACTATGTACAAATGCCGTCTCTGGCTTCATCCATGGGGCGACAGGGCTATCTACATATCCCTACATCACTAATCTATATGCACATTGCAAGGCTGCTTTCTATTATAAAAAGACAAACATCCAGATAGATTAGTAGAGGAGGCAATTCAGCTGACACCAAGGGCCCCAGCGTGCTGAAACTTCACCACACAGCGGTCTGACATCTCCTGAGGGTTGTCCAGTTCGTAACCAAGACAGGGCCCATCATTCTCTCCCATCAGGTAATGGGGTTGGATCGTCCCTTTGGGAGATTCTTGGCTCCACACCAACACACAGTCTAGGTAAACTTAGAGTAGGAGTATGCTCGATTACCCCTTATTTTTATATGCCTGAATATATACACAGTTCTTTTTTTTATTCATTTATTTATTTTTTATTATTTTTGTTAAGCCAATAACTGACAATATACAATTACAGAAACACAAAAAAGGTCCAAATAATACCAACAGTAATATCCTGCTCAGCATTAAGTTCCATAACAAAGGGAAGAAGGGGATGAGAGGACAAACAGAGAAAAAAAAGAAAAAAAGGGGAAATACATACATATAAAGTTTCTATATAGGCATACTATTGTAGTGGTCAAATACACCATCATATCTTTAAATACCATAAATACAAATACATTACTTCATGAATACCAATGACATAGAAGAACAAACACAGAGGAGGCACAGCAAGACATAAAGCCCAAAACAGAAAAAACATATTTAAGCCGTTGTACGCGCTAAATTATCCACTAGGGTCCCCCAGATCTTAATACCCAATCTCCGTTTCTGTTGCCCTTTAAGGGCGTATAAACTATGTTCCAGATTGCACATAACATATAGCCTCCCTCTCCACATTTCGAAGGTTGGGGGTTCTTTTTGCCGCCAAAGTGATGCTATGCACAATCTAGCCACAGTCACGGCTAAGAATATTACCTAAATGCATACATCTCCTGAGCTGCCATTGCATCCTCCAGAACTCCCAACATCCAGACTGTAGGTGTAATCACAATCTGTGACCCTGTAACCTCCGTCAAAAAGGCCTCCATCCTATTTATCAGCTGTCTCAACCCTGGACACGCATAAAACATATGCAGACTGTCAGTCTGATCCATCCCAAAATGTGTGCATTTGCCCTCATTTGACCCACCTCTTTGTGCAATTTTGGCGGGAGTGTAATATAAGTTAAACATAGTCTTATATTGTTGTGCGTTGATGCTGGAGGATATCATAAGCTTATCAGACAGTGCAATGGAATCTTTTAGAATATTCCCTCCCAGGGATAATCTGGTGTTCCATTTTAGATTCTGCGCCTCCTGGTCGTCACTTTGTGTTTCGATAAAGATGTAATATTTTTTTTTTTTAGAGAATTTTGTATAGCGCAAACTAGATCCGAATCGGGTATCAAAGCGCTTTACATGAGCACCAGTTTTGTTACAGAAGGACACATTCATTTATGTTAGGCACGGGGAGATTAAGTGATCTGCCCAAAATCACAGGATGTTGAGCGTCATTGCCGAGACTCGAACCCGGTTCCCCAGCTTCAAGGTAGACCGCTCTAGCCGTAAGGCTACATCCTCTCCCCAAAAGCACCAATCCTTCTACGCCTTCTAAATATCTCTAAGGGGTTACTTTTTTGGGCCAGGCACGCTACATCCACTTTTATTTAGCAAATAATCCCTAATCTGCAGGTACTTAAAAAAATCGGTTTTGGGGAGATCATATTCAGACACCAACGAAGTGTAGGCCCTAACACCACTGTTATCCACTAAATCTCACAAGGTCAGGATACCCTTCCGAATCCATCTGGCCATCGTAGTATCAGAGAAGATGGAAAGAGGCAGTGTTGAAGAAGAGATGGGCATATAAATAATTGAGCCTACCGATCTGTAAGTACCTCCGAACCTGCTGAAGTGGGTATTATGGTATGAGTGACACTTAAGATGAGAAGGTGTTGGATGTTCTGTTGCAAAGCCAGGGGGCTGACATGGGAGTAGCGGAAGTACATGGACCTGGTATAAATGTCTCCATATGTGGCATGGTGGAGAGACCACCAAGGTGGGGGGCGTAGTATGCACTGCAGGTATTTTGGAATGGCTCATTGGCGTATAGCCCTTTATTGCCGCCTGCTTTCAGGGTTACTGGTGCGGGGGCTGCTCATGTGAGTGGGGCCTATCTGGCTCAGGGACCCGAGCAGTAGGGTACCACAGTTGTATGCCCATCAGGACTATGACAATTATGGACTTCTGTTTAGCAGTGGGATTATGGACATCCATACCCCAAGATTGCCTTCGCTGTTGGTACACAGTGTAGGTGTAAATAAAGGAAAAGAAAATAATTTCATGGACCTTGGGCTGCTGAGCATCAAGCAGGGATGATATAAGAAATGTGTTGCAGGGCTTTGCCGCCGGACCTCCGGGTTGTCGGTCAAATGGCTGTGTATATGGTGGAGAGTAACAAGGGGACAATATCATCTGTAGCCGGCCCGTGAGGTTTTAGGCGCGAGGCTGTGATACTGTATAATGCTGAAATAAAGGTCTTTGAAATAAAAAAAAAATTAAAAAAAGTACCTCCGAACCTGGAGCCATGCCTTATGAGCAGCTTGAACCACCATGAAGCAGGTTTTTTTTTCATAATAGCTAGGCTCAAGATTTTGAAAAAGCTCCTCTCTGCTTTGGAACCTAGCCACATTTGAAATATATGCAGGAACTCTTCTGCCTTATCCTCTCCTTCCCCAACCAGTAAAATATCCATGTGTTGAATAGACCTGCCCAGTAATAAAACAGAAAATTAGGCACAGCCCAACCCCCTCGAGATCGTGGTCGGGTCATACAAATGGCTGTGTATATGGTGGAGAGTAACAAGGGGACAATATCATCTGTAGCCGGCCCGTGAGGTTTTAGGCGCGAGGCTGTGATACTGTATAATGCTGAAATAAAGGTCTTTGAAATAAAAAAAAAAATTTAAAAAGTACCTCCGAACCTGGAGCCATGCCTTATGAGCAGCTTGAACCACCATGAAGCAGGTTTTTTTTATAATAGCTAGGCTCAAGATTTTGAAAATGCTCCTCTCTGCTTTGGAACCTAGCCACATTTGAAATATATGCAGGAACTCTTCTGCCTTATCCTCTCCTTCCCCAACCAGTAAAATATCCATGTGTTGAATAGACCTGCCCAGTAATAAAACAGAAAATTAGGCACAGCCCAACCCCCTCGAGATCGTGGTCGGGTCATACAAATGGCTGTGTATATGGTGGAGAGTAACAAGGGGACAATATCATCTGTAGCCGGCCCGTGAGGTTTTAGGCGCGAGGCTGTGATACTGTATAATGCTGAAATAAAGGTCTTTGAAATAAAAAAAAAAAATTAAAAAGTACCTCCGAACCTGGAGCCATGCCTTATGAGCAGCTTGAACCACCATGAAGCAGGTTTTTTTTATAATAGCTAGGCTCAAGATTTTGAAAATGCTCCTCTCTGCTTTGGAACCTAGCCACATTTGAAATATATGCAGGAACTCTTCTGCCTTATCCTCTCCTTCCCCAACCAGTAAAATATCCATGTGTTGAATAGACCTGCCCAGTAATAAAACAGAAAATTAGGCACAGCCCAACCCCCTCGAGATCGTGGTCGGGTCATACATTTCATTGCACGGCGAGGTTTGCCTTGAGCCCACATAAAATTGCTACATATTGATTAAAGTTTCTGGAGCTGCTTCCCCGTAAGTTCCAGGGGGACCGACCTAAAATAATACAAGACCTTTGGTAGAATATTAATCTTTATGACATTGCATCTTCCCACCATTGACGAATGTAAGCCTTCTATTCTGTCTAAATCCCTTTTAATTGTACGCACCATCACTTCCCAGTTGGACAGTACCATTTTATCCAAGCATGCATTGATACGTACTCCCAGGTATGTTGCCTCCTCCTTGATCCTAGAATCACTAAAGAGTGCTTGATATGTGCATACTACTTGTGTCTTAGCTATATTTAACTTGCACCAAGATCTTTTCCCAAAGAGGGTTGCTAATTGTTCAATCTCTACCAAGAACTTAGCTGGATCCGGCGATACTATCGCAATTTTATCCGCATCCGCTAATATATAAACCTGTTCCTGCCCAGGCCTTGCCGGCTGCGTATTTAAGCTGATCTTCAGTAAATTCAAGAATGGATTGATGTAGAGGGCAAAGAGAAGAGAGGAACAAGGGCAACCTTGTCGGGTACCCCTTGATATTGATACGAGATCAGATTCAAGCCCCGCTAGCAAATTTGCTCCAGGGGAGATCTATACATCGATCTGACTGCTTGGATAAAGCCTGGCCCAAAACCTTGCCACCGCATAATTGTCCATTAAAACTCCCAAGAGACACGGTCAAACGCCTTCTCTGCATCGAGTAGAACTACTCCGCGAGGAGCTTTTTACACAATAGTAGAGTACAGCATAGTAACTACTCTGCTAATGTGATTGACCTTGCCTCTTCGTGGAATGAAACAGTGCTGGTGACAGAGACCAAGGAAACTATTACTCGGGAGAGTCGTGTGGCCAAACTTTTTGCATATATTTTTCCATCATAGTTTAAAAGTTAAATGGGTCCATACGACCCTGGTAGCATGGAGGGTGTGTCTTTTAAAAAAAAATAATAATACTAGCTAGATTTCACGATGCAGGGGCATCCCCTTTCTGTGCTTCCTGAAACACAGTAAGCTTATCTGATTGTAACTCAGCTAAAAAGGTTTTTTAAAAAGTGGAAGCTTATCCGGCACGGCGGCCTTGCCTGTTGGTAAAGAGCCAACAGCCTCCAAAAGCTCTTCTAAAGTTACAGGCTCCTCCAAATATCTCCGATCATCAGAGCTTAGCATCCTCCTATATGCATCTTTATAGAATGCTTCAGTTTTTTCCTGACTGTTATAATCGTCCGAGTACAACTCCTCATAGAAGGCTCTAAAAACCTCCATAATCTCCTCCGGTGTTTCTACTAGTTACGCAGTTGAGTCTTCAATTGCAGTAATTGCATCTTGTGCCTCTTTACACCTCATCTTCTTGGCCAAGCATCTGCCTATTGCCTCCCCATACTCATAACACTCCCTTCTAAAAAGGTGGTATTTCTTAGCATTATCCTTAGCCCACTTCCCATTTATCCTGGGTTTGCAGCGAGTTACCTCAGTCTGCGCGTGCGTGATGTCTGATTTCCCCTGCATGGCATGTATCGGGGCATATTCAGCATGCTGAAGATTGTCATATAACCCCTGTATAAACTGCCTCTGTTGCTTTTGAACATATAATCCAAAGCTCAGGTTTTCCCCCTGAGCCCTGCTTTTAAAGCATCCCACACTATGCCACATTTAGTGGAGTTACTATTGATGGGCAAGAATTGATTTAACCACTGTCGTATATGACAGATAAATTGTTCATCAAGCAATAGCTTCCTATCAAAGGAGAAAGGCGTAGGAGGCCGTACTACTCCATGCATTACACGTTTTAACAACAACAGTGGATTATGGTCCGAAGTTATTCTAGGGAAGATCTGTATATGTGCCTGTGCTAAATATGTTTTGGTGACAAAAAAGTAACGGTTAACGTTTGATACAGGCAAGAATAGTGGGTATACCCTGGATCCAGGTGTTTAAACCTGGGCCAAGCATCAGCTAGGCCATGCTCGTAGATAAGCTGCTGCAAGACCTTATAGACCTTGGGCTTCCGACCTAGGTACTTGTCTCCACCAACACCCTGGGTAACTTCTCCAGCTGAATGTTGAAGTCCCTGCACAGTATCAAAGGGGTTGCCCAAGAGGCCAACTCTATATTCAAATACTTTAGAGTCTGCATTTAATCATAGTCAGATCCATACACTGAGCATATTGTAAGCTTCTTGTTGGCAACCATACATTCCAGTATCGCCATGCGGCTGCATTTTTGACAACTGTTAAAGTATTATTCTTGGCAAGAATGGCCACACCTCTTGTAGTAGTCCCTTGTGAAGTACATACCAAAAGCTTGTACCCTAGCTCTTTTAGCACCTTGTGCTTATTGCAAGTACTATGCTTCTCTTGAAGGCAGATCACATCGGGAACATAATTCTAATTTCCTGTGCTACTCTTTGCCGCTTGGCCCTGTCATTAAGACCACGCACATTAAACGAACATATAGACAACACATTCTTCATTAACCTACTTTAAACCTGCATTGACAGCTCCCTCTCTCCCAAAAATCACATCCTTTCCTCTTGTATGCTTTAGCACGTTTATTGGCTTATTTTCACTTTTCGGCCCCTGTGGCAACCTCCCCCTCCCAAAGACACCCCCTCACACAACCCGACGCCTCCTCTGTCAGCGGAGATTCCCCCTGCCCCCCCAACTTAGAGGCTGCAAGACCCATAGGTCTAGAGTGATGGAGAGCCTCACAACCCCACCAATCACCCCCTCCTCCCAGTTCACCCAAACCATACACAATGTGAACAGAAATTAGAGCAAAGCACATTTTAAGGCTAGCAAGCTAGAGTTAGAAATATACAGCCACCTCTACTTTACACAGACTAACTCTATATAGTTTTATCTAATTCTGACCCCTTTCCTAAGGTTTGATATAATTTAAGAATTACTTAGCTTTGGTCTCAGATGTGGAAAACTGCATCTTGTCTTTATATATTATCTTGAGTTTAGCTGGGTTCAAAAGAAATGCCTGGGTTCCTTTGCCCTTAAATGGATTTATTAGCTGCCGAAGCTGCCATCTTTTTTCTACCGTTGTGTGACAGTAGTCAGGGCGCACAAACAACTCAAACCCGTTTCCCTGTCTCTTCCTGTCTGGTCTAGCCAGATCGTACAAAGCCTGCCTACATAAACAATTAGAGAGACCTATCAGTATTGCTCTAGGTCGTGAAGTAGAGTGGCTAGGCCCTGCATGATTACTTATTCGAAAAGGAAACCAGTGGGCCCGTTGCACCTCTATGTCCCATGCCTATTGTGTCAATTCCGGGAAAGTTTCTGTAAAAAGTCCCACAATGAACTTCCGTGGGTCAGAGCCTTTAACACCTTTATGTACCCCAAGAATTCTTAAATTATTGTGCCGGAGGCGATTTTCCATATCCTCAAGCTTCCAAGCAATGTCACTTTTCTGTTTTACCAAAGCATCTGTGGCCACTTTCTGGGCAGTCATCTCATCCTCAAGTGTAGAGATCTTGTTCTCTGCTTTGGATATGCTCTCAGCAAACTCTGAGCAAGACTTGGCCGCTCAACAAAGTGAATTTTGAAGTTTTCGGCAGGCGCCTTGCGTTTTCTGACTCTCAGCCCGAGTTTCATCTCTAAGTGACATCATAGTTTCATAGATAACAGCCAGGGAGATATCTTCCAGATGCTGTGATGGAGTGCGCTGATCTTGTGTCGTTACGCCCCCTGAGGCTGTGCCTGTACCCGGATTAGTAGAGAGCAGCTGTTCCTGGGCAGGTGCAGTGGCTAGGTCCACTGATTCTCCAGGTATGGACCTAGGTAATCTCTTCCGTACTGTGCCTGGGCCAGACGTCATGTTCCGATTTCCAGGGGTCTCCTCTTCCTGGTAAGTACTACTAGTCCCACTCCACTGGCCGTTTGGCGAGCCTGAGGGGCCATCAGACATTTGCAGTGACTCATCTCCTGATGAATTAGACATGGAGAAGAAATTATCTCCTACGTCAGCCTCCGGCAATTCTGCAGCATCCATTATTTGCAGCTTACCGCCATCCACTTTGGTAGCCTCTGCTTCTGAGCCAGCGGCTGTAGGATCTGAAGTGTCTTTACCAGAAGCAGCCTCCGGTGTTGTCTGCACTTGAAGTTCTTGCCCCCCCAGCCCGTCAGACCCCCCTTGGGGTATGTTTTGAAGGATCACACAGGATGCTTCACTGCCCCCCTCTGGTCATTGCAGCCTCTGCCCTACATCCTGAGTCCCCTGAATTCTCAAGGCTCACCTCGTTGAGACAAACAGTCAAGGCAGCATCCTCCATTCATCCTGCTAGGCACTTTTTCCCTTCCTTGCCGACAAGAAAATTGCTGGGGTAATTTTCCTCCCTTGAGCCACAGTCTGACTATTCCTGGATCCTAAAACGTTGTCCATAGCCGCTCCCTGTCGTTGTCTGTTCTGGGCGGTTTCCGGGGCTTTCGGCAAGGCAGTGCTTTCTCCGGCAGCGTGCATCTTGGCCGCTCGGGCGTTCCTTGGGGGCATCTTCATCCCGGCCGCCCCATGCCAGTCCCCAGTCAAGACCCGATAGAGTCCGCGAGGGCAGTGCCACACCTGCTGAGCACACAGGAAGGCGGACCGGAGACCGCTGATGACTAAACTATAAGTAAATCCCACAGCATTTCTCGCTGTATACCGTTGGGATATAATAATGTTAGCAGCAGATCAAAACCCTCATTGCCGTGCTACTAGTGGGAGGTGGGGAGGCAATCAGCAGCGAGAGCTCACTCTGCTGGCCGGCAGAGTATCCGCCATCTTGCCTCCCGCAGCTGATGTCCAATCATATATACACAGGTCTAGCACCATGGTAGAAATATATCTACTATTTTCTCGTTTGGTGCTTGTAATCACGTTTATCTGCTTCTGTCTATTAATCATTGCAGCACACATATTTTATACAAGAATAACGGTGGTTAAATAAACATATTGAAAACATCCCACTGTGTATTCTCCATCTATAATAATAATTTATTCGGTTTGTTGTAAAGTGTACGTCCACAATAAAAGATTTTTTTAAAAATGTTGAAATTGTTCATAAAAGCAACTGGCATACAGTTCAATTAATTGCATGCTACATCACAAACCCTCGATAGTGTGGAATCTGCAGCTTCACATATATGCCTGTGTCATATGCTTAACAAAAAGAACACTACAATAGCAGTAACCAAAATAGTAGTAGAACAACAACATAACGTAACAATGGGAAATATCAATGTACATGTAATAATGTGAAAGGAAGAATAGCCCACTTAATGGGGTCAGTGCAATTTCAACCAACAGCCATAAGCACATAGCAGGAAGTACAAAGACAAGCTCACCTTATGAGTCAGTCCATTAAAAACATTTAATAAAAATGTATACAATGTTTGAGAAGTTAAGAAATGACTAAAAGTGGTAAATAAAATCATTAAACAGCAACTTTTAAAAATTTTCTTCTCTGGTACCAGATTGCCTGTAGGAATTTGCGCATAGCAAATACAATTTTGGGAGAAGAATCGTTTTTTTAAATCCTGAGAGCTACAAGGTATCTATTTGTTCCCATGCCACAGCATTAAGGGCGTATCAATTTGCAATAAGAGTTCTGGTACTCAGGACAGAAAAACAATAAGAGTGATTCATTTTTGTCGCTCAGACCACACACTGGAGAACTAACAGAATCTTGTAAATTCAATACTACTAGTGGCCCTGCAGCACTGATTGTGCCACTCACGTACATAGCCCTTCAAACATGTCTCAGGCCTGCAACTGCAAAATAAATCTTTTTCTACATCCTAAACCTTCCTTTTTAATACATATAAGTCACCCCTAGGGTAGGCTCTAAAGAGCCCCGGGAACAGAGTGCCATGTTTTAAAAAAGTAGAACATGTACTTCTAAATTTTACATGTCCTCGGAGTAAAAAAAATGTCATTACCGCGAAGCCTATCTCTCCTGTAGGATAACATTTGATTTAACCTATTCCATTTAATAAGCTGTAATTTTCAATTGGGATCAAGTAGACAGTAGAATTTTGTGTCTAAAGAATTGTAATTAAAAGCACTCTTTAATGGCAAAGTCGTATTTGTAATCACAATTCTGAAAATGTCACTTTTAGAAAGTTGGCATTTTCTTGTACTCACAGTGCCTGCAGCCTGATCCTGGTCACATGACTAGGTGTTGCTGGCTGCCCTTTGTGTATTGTTCCCAGACAGTGAGATAAAGGGAAGATAGGTGTTAGCAGGATAAGCCACCTTGGGCTAATGAGGGGGAGGAACTATCACCAACCACACTTGCACATCACAAAGGCTCTACTTGAGTGCTATCACAAAGGATTTGACTCTGGTCTATTGTGGCCCCAGACAAGCTGGGGCCAAGACAGGGAGGAAGAGGATGCCTGATACCTCAGGGAGGGGAAACCTCTTGAAGCTTCCTCCACTTAAAAGTGGGCATCAGACATAAATGTTGCACCTCAGACTCCATCTCTTCAATACATTTCTGGATTTGTGGAATCTGCCAGGAAGGAGGACTGCTGTGCTGGTGAAAGGACTGCCACTATACTGGACTGCTGCTCTGGAAGCCGCCACTGCCTGACACGTCCTTGATGCAGGCCTTCGCATCACAAGCCCCTCGTCAACGACATTCTCAGTGACAACACAGGACTCCGCATTGCCAGCCCATCAGCTTCCTCAGAACCAGCCACTGTGCGATGTATCTCGACGCAAGATTTTTCTTCGGAAATCCATTGTCGACGACAGCCTCAACAATGATGCAGGAAATCGCATTGCAGTTTTGCAACTCCTAAAAATCTCTGATGCATGATACATTCTCCACAGGCACTCTGCAGTGCTCCACAACCAGGATTTAAAGTACTCTTGTTCAGCTGGCCTAACTGGGTCCCTGTAGCTGGTCCATGCTCAATAACGATTGGCCTGAACTTGTGGCTTCATCCCGGTCCAGAGCAATCAGATATCCACACTTGGCAGTTTGTGCTTTCAGGCACTATTTTCTTTTAAATATTACAAATTGCATATCTCCAGTTCTACTGATTGGAGTTTTGTGGTTTTGGTCTTGATGTATTTTTTTAAATGTACTTTAATTGTCTAAATTGGTGTGGGACTTTTTTATATTTTGTTTTCACTTTATTGCTGCATAAATACTTTACACATTGCCTCTGAGTTAAGCCTGACTGCTCTGTGCCAAGCTACCAGAGGGATAACCACTGGCTAATTTGGGGTTTGCTTGTGCCTCACCCTGACAAGGAATGTGGTTTCTGCTTAAGTAGGGTTTCACCCCCTTCAACCAGTAACCCAATTTCTTACAACCACACATTCAACAATTGGTGGAGCGTGTGAGTCAAATAAACAAGAGTAAGCAGGATTGAGTTGCCTAAAGTAATACAGGCAGTAATACAGGCTACATGATGCATATAATAAAATGAAATGGAAAAAAGTATTTTATGACTTTCACAAAAGAGCACTTAAACCCATGATGATTTTCCGAATTAGCAGTCAAGTATCATCTGTTTTAGATCTCGCTTGAGACAGCTCACATTGCAAGATATATTGTACACAACAATCGGCTTGCAGGCCACCCATCGCTTAACATTCATTGGCTTCATTGTCACTAATATTTGCTGCATTCTAATTGGCTAGTGTGTGTTGGGTTTACTTCCTCTTCTTTCAACTGGAGCATGGACCAAGTACTGATTGCTTCAGCTTGATTGCTGTACTTCCGCTGATCGCAATCTGATTGAGGTACTACTTTTACATTTTCTTCTTTCCTGTTCTTGTCAGGATTCCCCGGGTTGTACGTCGACTTCTTCCCTCCAGTAGGGTTGGAATCGTCAGGCGAGGGGACCCTCAGCAGACTTCTTATCAATTGCCTCAAAAAACTGCTTGGGCTACAGCCATATATGCCCATTCCCCCCATTAAGCGTATTCTCCACATGTTGTCTCTTGTGTATTTGTGGTGTTCCCTGTGTGCTTGTTTCTCCCTCAAAGGGTGGCTCACCTGTGGTGTGGGTGGCTCTGTTTTGTTTATGCCGTCTTGGTTGTTTGTTTCCTTGAGTTTTGTCCCCTCCAGCCTGCTGCAAACCTGGACAATCTTTGCCGGCCCTGTGCGTCTGGGGCTGCACGATCCTCGGCAAATATGGCAGGACCTTAGTGGCTGGACCAGCGTGTCTCTGCCACATCGATGATGGCCGCTGCAGCTGGGGCTCACTCTACGGGTATTTAAACCCCGCCTAGAAATGCCCAAACTGCTTCTCATCGAAACCTGTCCCTGAGCGGTCCCGCAGCTCTTCTTCTATGGATGTTCCAGTTGGCATTTCCTGACAGCAGCTAGACCTGTCATCGGAAGCTAAGTCTTTATTTGGCATTCCGCTCCTGATCCTCTTTATTTTACGGCAGTTTTATTGGTGACTTGCTCAATCTTGAAAAGGATTTCCAGCATTAAGGGGGGTTTCTTGTCACAGGAATACTTTTCGGTTAATTACCTAGTGACAACTTTACTTTGGTACCCGTTAAGACTCACAAGACTTCGCCTGTTTTATGTAATTAGTATTTATGTTATTGAAACCTTTGAATGTTTATTCTTATTAGTATATTTCTCTGCTATATGCCTCAGTCCCCGTTTGACAAAAGGATTTGGTAATGCTCCCAAACTTTTTGGGGATTTTATTGCTGTGGTACTTATGTTCATTGTTTATGAAGAGTACTTATATACATATATACATGTATTTATAGATAGTAAGTACGTTTAGGTGTATGAGTGGAAGAGTGTTAGTGGTGTAATTATTTATTCTCTGTGTGTATAGTCTCTGGTGTCTGTCTGCCTTCTAACAATATCTCCAGATGTCAGACAAAAGGGCATACCATAATGTCAGTTATAGTCTGGTCAAGGATTTCTGGTGCATTTGTGTAACTAGGAGCTGGTCTCCATTTCCCTTTCAGGGACTGGGTCTTCCAAGTGGATTCAGTGACCCAGTGTTTGCATTATCCACCAGCATGAACGCGTACCTGTTGTTACCTTATTTATTTTACCTTTTTATTTTAATTTCTTATTTTAGTTTATTGTGTGTTCCCAAACCCCCTTCCCTTGAGGTCATCAAATAAGCACTGGTGTTTCTGGTACAGTGCTCGTTGGATGGTTTGCGGGGATTTTTGGGTTCCAGCTGCCTCTACGAGTCCAACAGAGAGAAGAACGCGTTCCAACGCTCATCACCCCACTTTCATTCCTGATATTTCTCCTAGTTGAACCTCTTGACATTTGCAGCTCTGTTTTAATATGTCAAACACACTTCAAAGAAGCTCTTTTCTCCTTCGTGATGGATGTTTATTGTAGCAACAGATGGTATCTGCTTTGATTATGACAGCAAATGTTATCTGCTTCCAAAGGTATGTTCACTATGTCAAGGCTTGTTCTTTTTGTTGTCTTTGCTTTCTTTCAGCATGCTTATTGCAGCCTGAGTATTGCTTCCACTATTCTAACATCTCATCAACAGATGCTGACTTCATTGAATTGACAGTTTTCTTCAGGCTGATACTTAAGAAATATATTCAATGTATATACTGTTCAGAGTGACTCTTTTGTAACTGGAATAGGTGTTCCAGGGGTTCCACAGGGTGAACACAAGATAAACCTGAAGCTAAAGACAGTTTTTAGAATATAATAGAGACACTGAATAAATGTGTCACATCTTTTTCTACAAAAGAGTTTGCGCTGTGATTTTTTTGCTTACGTGCTGTTGTAGTATAGGGTAGGATTTGCTCAGTATAAATAGCATGTGTAGTGTCTTGCAAGTTAACAATGAAGGAACCCTTTTAGCTCCTGATGAACTCCGTAGAGCTATGACGTAATGGATAGGGTGTATTGCAGTGAATGTTGCTTTAGAATGTTGAGCTCGCATTTACATGCAGACGCATAAAGAAATGTGATACCAAGCTCCGTGTGTGGTGTAGTCGCTTACGGGTATCGCCGGCTGGGAAGACGCTAGAGATGGTGATGAGCTAAAGGATAAGTAACCCCAAGATTGACAGAGGATTGACTGTTCTCCAGGGAAACTGCCCATGCATTACACGTGTGCCGTCGTCGGAATACAGAATCGATGCTGAATGCATGTGGAGTCAAAGCGCAGTTCCAGCTGCTGTGAAGCAGTTGAAAATGAAAGCATTTACAGAGAATCTACACATCATTGGTTGAGAACCTGTTGGACAGGCCATACATAAAGGTACTGCGCTACCACACAACATAGAGCCATACATAGCACGGAGTGATTAACACTCCGACTGCAAGTGCTGCTAGGTAGAGCTCAACCAGGTGCTAAGTAAAGTACAACGCAACAGCCAAGTATACGAGACCGTTGAGGTTGGAAGCACTTACCCGAGTCTTGAAAAGGAAGAGCTCTATGACCTCAGCAGCTGCCATAGATACCCAAGAAGAAGCACAGGGATTGTGCTTACTGAACTGTCCAATACCTGTAGTAGCATGCTATTAATGCTGCTGGGTGGTGGCTCAGAACAAGCCAACGGTCTCAGAGAAAGCGAAAGGCTCCAGTGTAGACCAAGAGAGAGGTCACCCTTCCACAGACGGTCCATGGTGGCCCAGAGGCCAGCACATCATAGGGCCTCAGAGCTGGTACGGCTGACCCGAGTCATAATGATGGTAGACAGTGTCATAGACAACTCAATCCTCAGTGTCAGCCACTCCCACAAATGGTTACAATGCTGCCTTTTGAAACCACCATCATCATTCAATATCTCCATAAAGGTAATTATTGGCGACCGATAGACTATGTGGATGGAGACATTTGACAATTTCATTGATGCACTTGAAGTGATTGATAACAAAGAGATCATCAAATACCTCAAAAATCTTGCTGGTAATGGCGTGAAGGAAGTCATAAAGAAAATGCCCGAACCGGTGAAGAAATCACATAAAAATCATATTAAAGGAACCTCCAATCTCAAGATCAATCCAGTGCCCAATGTTGATTAAGATATATTTTCAGTCAAGAACAACAAAAAGTTGGCGAAACCATCAATGAATTTGTAGAAAGACTTGACACACTCATCAAACACTGTCAATGAATTCAAAGATGATGAAGCCATACATCTCAGGGTCATTGTTGGGTGCTTGTCCGATTCATCAATATGGTGAATGCTGAGAGAAACTTTCAGTCTGGAACAAATGTTAATGGCTTCTAGAGCTGAAGGATGTGCCGACTGACAAGCTGCAGACATGGAAGTCAGAGGTGCCTAGAATGAATCAATCATGAATGTGAAAAGCAAGTCAAAACAAAAGACTGAAGGGCGCAAGGTGATGTCTCCATGTAAAAAGAAGTTATGTTTTAGATGTGGATTTTCATTTTCACATGCCGGCAAATGTCCTGCCATTAAACAGAGATGTAAGGGCTGTGCTAAGGAGAACCATTTCGTGACGGTGTGCAAAGCAAGGGGAAAAATAAATGTGTCACGGCGCAAAGACAAATTGGCTGCTGGAACATTCCAGAAACAATTTTTGAAGTGCACCCACAAGACCCAGCAGAGACATCCGGTACGACAAATCGACGCTGAACTGAACAGTCGATTGTCATGTAAATCATCAAACAGTTCCTCCATATCAATATCAAGTGAAAATGAAGAAGAAGGTTGCGTCATGTTGATATTTTCTTCAGAAAAGTGTACACATGTTGGACTGGACCTATGTGAAGGAAAATGTTAGTCAAAAAACGTTGATATGCCAAAGCACCGAAGTCATTCAAACATTATCCGGAAAGTACACTGAAAGTAAATGGTTGTTTGTTACCTTTCATCATCGACAGTGGTGCATTAATAAACATTATTAATATATATTAATAATATATTAATTTTTCATATCCACCATGTCTTCCAGCGCCAGGATACCCGTTGGGTGACAGCTGCGCTATATAAGAACCCTATACAATACAACACAATTATGCCAGAGGAGAAATATAATGAATTGCATCCTTTACCACAACTTATGCCGTCAAAAACCAAAGTGTATACATGGGCTGCATAGACACCCTTAAAAAGTAAGGTTTATTTGTAGCGATGATGAAACACTTGAAAACAAAGGGGCAAGAACACACCTGTGTGCTTCAAGGGACAGCTCCAAGTACCTGTCTACTCAGCTTCAGCACCGCTGCTGATATGGGACTGATTTCTATGTTCTCCATGAAATAGTAAGTCAGTTCCCTTCATTGTTTCATGGTTTGGGAAAGCTTAAGACTATGAAAGTAAATTTCCATATTAAAGAGGGCATCCGTCCTGTTCCTCAGAAACATAGGCAAATTGCTTTTCAATTACAAGATGCTGTTGAAAAAAAACTTGAATCGTTACTTAAGCATGATAACATTGAGAGTTCTACTGGTCCAATACCATGGGTTTCTCCTACTGTGGTAGTTCCGAAAAGGACAATGAAGGAGCGGTACGCATATACGTTGACATACGTCAGGCAAACAAGGCAATTGAACAAAAACAATAACCAGGTCCACACATTGCTGGTATGATAACACAATTAAATGGTGCAAAGGATTTCTCTCACTTTGATTTGAATAACCGTTTTCATCAGTTGGAACTTGATGCAAACTGAAGGTACATTTCAACCTTTCCTACACAGTTGGCTTGTTTCGATACAAAAGGCTATGCCTTGGTGTGTCATCAGATGCAAAACTTTTTCAAGACATCATTTGACGTATAATACAGCCTGTCATGAATGCGTTCAATTATAGGGATGACCTATTGGTTTTCAGAGCTACCCAAAAAGAGCATGATGAGGATCTCACACAAGTATGTTGTTTACTGACTGTGAAAGGTTTGACTTTGAATACAGATAAATGTGAGTTCCATTAGGCAAAGTTAAAAGTATTTGCCCATATCTATTCTGATGGGGGTATGACACCTGATCCTGCTAAAGTACAAACACTGTCAAATGCTGATCCCCCCCCAAGATGTTTCAATGGTGCCTTCATTTTTTGGCATGGTCAGCTACTGGTCTAGATATATATGATTGTTTCATTTCAGTGGCACATGCATGTGAGAACAGTTTTAAGAAAATAAAACAAGCCATTGAGAATGTTACTGAAATGGCTTATTTCAATCTGAAACTTCATACAGAGGTTGTTGTTGATGCTAGCCCAGTTGGTTTAGGTGCTATCCTGGCACAGCACAGTGCACACCCAAATGCGTGAAGGCATATTGTGGCATATGGAAGTAGGAATTTGTCCCTCCCAACCACAACGTGTTTACTCACAACCTGAAGAAGAAAGTTTAGCAGTGGTATGGGTGTGAGAACACTTCCATGTATTCCTGTACTGAATGTCTTTTACGCTGGTAACTGATCATCAAGCTTTACTTACATTATTTGGTAATCCAAAGGCCAAGCTGCCTTCTCACATTGAACACTGGGTACTAGGTCTACAAGAGTACAACTATAACATTGTGCATCATCCAGGAAAGGATCAGAACGCTGCTGACTACTTTTCCCGAGTGCTGATTCAAGGTAATGAGACTCCATCCAAGTTAGCTGAAGCTTATATCAACTTAATCATAAAATCATACACACCAGCTGCCATTTCGTTAGCCCAGAGCCATGATAGTGACATGTTGATAGATATAATTATATATCATCCTCACCTACACTGTTTTAGGGCCCTCACACACACTACATCCAACGGCATAAGGAATAAAGATCTCCGCCAAGAAGGACCCTTCACTGGCGCCGATCGGGTATTGCAGTGCCGACCCGATAAGGAGCAGACCCGATGATGAAGCAGGACACCTAGCTGGCTGGGAGTGTGAGGGTCTTTTTCCGAAAGGAGGAAACTCTTCTCCTGTCCATCGATTTTCCATCTCAATGTAAAACCCTCAGATCACATACAACTACCAGCACTACACAATAGGAACTGCATACCACTACTGTCAAGATATATCATTGGGCATGTATGCTGGACCTAAATAAAAAAGCCCTAGTTTCCCTTACTTGGAATAGATAGATATAATTACACATAAATCGTGCAACCAGCATACTCAACCTCTCACCTGTGAGGGTAAATATCAAAAATACAGAAATATCAAAGATGAACTGTCCATAAACAACTCAAGAGGGAGTTGTATTGCAAGGGTGGAGAATCTTGATTCCAGAGAGTCTGTGGCACAAAATTATTGAAGTGGCCCATGAAGGACATAGGGGAATCGTTGCCACAAAAAAAGCTCTTAGAGTCCCTGGTATCTCGACGAGCAGGTTGAGAAGGAATTAAAGGCCTGCCATCTGTGCAACTACCTATCTACAAGAGTTACTCCACACACCCTAAATATTTCAGAACTCCCAAAGCATGCCTGGGAAAGAATAGCCATTGACTTTTTCAGTCCACCAGACAACGGACATCACCCGATTACAATTGTGAACGAATACTCGTGGCTTCCATTAATTGAGGCTCTCTCATCCAACAATCAAGACCGAGTCATTGAGAGACTGGATTTCATCTTTGTGACATGGGGTGTTTCAGCCATACTAAAATCTGACAATGGACCACCTTTTAATAGTTGGGAGTTCAAAGATTTTTTAGAGCATCTGAATATAAAGCATCAAAAGAGAACTCCTCTGTGGCTGCAGGCCAACAGACTAGTTGAAAGATTTATGAGCATGCTAAATAAAGCTGTGCAGCATGCTACCCTTGGGAAGTTCAATTTAAAAATAGTGTTAAACTCCACATTGAGAGCTTACCGTTCAACACCTCAGCGACCACCTGTAAAAGTCCAGTGACATTGATGTTTGGGAGAGCAATGACAAACAAGATACCTCAGGGGAATGATCAGAGAGAAAGAGATGATAATGTAACTCGTATGATGGACATGGTTCAGAAACAAAAGATGAAGACATATGCTGACCAAAGACAGAATGCAAGAAACATCATCTTCCAGAAAGGAGACAGAGTGCTTGCGCGTCGGACGCAGAAAAGAAAATCTGATGCTACCTTTGATACAGAACCTTTTCAAGTGGTGTCGACCAAAGGACACATTGTGACTGCCCTGTGCCCTGACGAGGCCTATTACCAGAGACTCTTCTCACTTTTGTTGTTTGATTCATTGTTCACCAGATCTCCATGGTGAAGGAGGGACGGATTCTAAAGCACCAGCGACTGTTGCTGCATTTCCCCATCACAGCAGATTTTAGATCATGATGGTGGCAGGCCTCAATTTCACATGACACGTTCAGGTTGAACAATAACAGCGCAAAGAGATTAATTGAAGAAATTTAAATGTTTATATGTGTAGATATTTTGTAAAATTGTTACGTTTTTGTTTAACAGAGGGGGAGATATAGCGGATTTTGTGAGTTTACAATGGTGAAACCCTTTTGGTTCCTGATGAACTCAGTAGAGCTATGATGTAGTGCATAGGGTGTATTGCAGTGAAGGTTGCTTTAGAATGTTGAGTTCGCAGTTACACACAGACGAATAAAGACGTGTGATACCAAACTCCATGTGTGGCATACTCAGTTACAGATAAACCGGCTGGGAAGATGCTACGATATGCTTTCTTATGGAACCTAAGCATTTTTATAGTACTTAAAAGCCTTTTTTATCAGTATGTTAAAATGTTAAAACAGCGATGCCACAGAATATGTCCCAGTGTTTGATTTTAATCGTATAATTTGTTATAAAATATGCCTTTTCCTGAAAGAAAAATTTCCACTATTTACCACATAAATTAGCCAAGCCTCAATAGTACATCGTTTCTCCACAACTGCAGAACCCCAGTAGCCCCTTCATATAGATCCTCGAGATCATCAATGCCAGTAGCAAGATGTATACTAAGATGCTAGCCCAAAGGCTATCCTTTCCAAAAAGCTCAAAATATTTGGGCGTTGTTAAAGGGAAACTAATACCTAAAATACTTGCCTGGTAGCCAACATTCTATCATACTTGAATTGCTCAAATGATCCATTTTGTGGGATTGAGCTCAAGGCACACAAGGAAGTTGACTTTTTAAAATGGAACTTGATGCACCATGTGTTTAAGTGGAATAATCACTATTTGGCCTTTATCTTTCTTAAAGGATCCTTACACCACACATTCAAAGTAGTTAAACTTGTGAATGGCTTAACTCCCTCCTTCTTTGCACTCTATAGAGACACCTCTTAAAGTGACCCTTATTCCAAGTACTATTCATTTAGATTCTTGAACCAGTTGATAAAATAAAACACAACATGTCGGAAAGCCAAAAATGTAGCACCAGATTTATCAAGGTTTCGCTTTGCCCTTGCGACACTAAAGGGGATGCAAGGGCGACGCAAAACCTAAGTGTGATTTATCAAGCCATGTAAGGCCACCTTGTGTGGCCCTGCATGGCACGATGAATCTAGAGTAACACAAGGCAGCGCAAAAAGCTGCCCTGCATTACTCTGCCCCAAGGAGGTGTTCCATGGGTGGAGTGTGGGTGTTCCCACGCACTCCCTATGGATTTGGCACATTCCTAGATTTACCATTAGTGGTAGACCAAGGAATGGTCAAAATGCTACGCCTTACTAGGGGAGGCGTAACGAGGAGAACTATCTTTATTTCGCCTAGTCATTTCTTCTTTACACATGTGTTATATTCTGTAGGCCTGGGCGGTAAATTTCGTTCCGCTCGCGGAATTTGCGATATTTTGACATTTTCGCGTTCCGCAGAGAGCGCGAAAAGGTCAAAACTTTCGCAATCTGCTGCGAAACGGAAGTATTTTTCTTGTTCGTGCTTTAAAAATGCGTTCTCGCGCGCGCGGTCGCGACTTACCGGGTCCCTGCGTTTGCCGATGAGTTTTCCTATCCGTTCACGCATGCCACAAGATGTTGGATTGTTGGTAGCCGGTCGCACTATCCCGTGAGAGTTTGCGATTGCGAACACGTCATTGCGATCGCAAACAGGAAATAAGCATCGCGAGCAAGATGGCCACGCCCATTTGCGACCGTATGGGCAAGTTGGAGATATATTTCCCCGCGAGCACGCAAAAACACATCGCGAGCGAGCGGGAAAAGCAATCTTCGCGAAAGTTCCGCATCCTCACGGAGATTTTGCGCAATTTCGCGATAAATTGCGAAAGTCAATTTTGCAAATTCCGCCCACCCTTAATATTCTGTAGCACACATAGAAAGAGGAAAACACCACAGAGGAGTATTTTAGTGCAGGAAGGTACACCTTACTGCATGCAAGCAATCCTTTCTGGAACACAGACTCCCTTGCACCATGGTGCAAGGGGGCCTGCTTTGGCACAAGGCAGCACCTTGTGCACCAGCGCTACGAAAGGACAGGAATGTACCACATAATGTTAAATATGGCGCATTGCTGTCCTCTCCCTTTGATGCAGTGCAGCAAAGTGTCTTGCTGTGTTGCATTGCGTGAAAGTTTGATAAATGTGGGCCCTAATGTGTATCTAATGCAAACAATAGCAGCACAGCTAAAACATTCAAGAGACAATTGTCATTTCCAACAACCAGAGCTCTTGCCTAAAAGCATGTAATGCTAAAATGCATGCACATTTGAATGATTAATTCATGTATTTCCCTCAATACAAGCCTATGGAGTGCAAACGTGAAATTGATTTTTGATTTTCTAATGTGCAGGATCTTCTCACAGAGAAAATGTGATGCATCCTTGAAACGTGAGATACAATATATGAACACATACTGATGACTTCATTAGTTTCTTAAACTTAAGCTTCTGGTTCCCAGTATCAAAAGCGATACCAGCGTGGCTTACTACAAGATGCAGAAAATATGCAACTAACTCTAAGAAAAATAACTCTTAGGTGTACTTATGAAACTTAACAAATATATTGAGACTGAGGGCTGAGGGCTCTTCAAAATAATAAGAAAATGACATCAATATTTGGTTATACAATATACCAGTGCACGTTGTGATATACAGGTGCAAGGGAGCATTGGTGTTAAAGCAAATTGGAACAGAAGATGATGGGGTAGATTTACCATCCTTTCACACAATGCAGCAAGGCTACTTGCATGTGAAATGTGTGTTGGCCACTGGAGGGCTGATGATAAGCCACTGCCTATTCACTGATGGAATACTTAGGAACAGGTGAGTCCTGATTAAGGCATGTTGAAGTCTGTACAAGGACCCCAATAGGAGAGCATGGTGTGAGGCTCATGGTATGATTCCAGTCAGCTTGTGAGACCCTCCACGGGTGGTAGCGGTGATGAACTTGTACAGGGACTCACAACACAGAGATAGGGTGTACATGCTAGATTCAGTTTATACAAAATGTCAAAACAAGGGGCAGGTTAATCTTCAGTAATGTCTGTTTTATTACAGCACTTCTACATAAAATAAATGCAAGAGACCAGTACGCTTCTGTTATGTTTCTTTTATCTGTCCCTGTTTATGGCTATGGCTTCAGCCAGGAGCCAAAACCTCAAGCTACATTGTGCGTGTTTTGTGGCTGTGCTAGTCTGGAGGCAGCCTGGGTGCTGGGTGCTGCTTGCTGTGAGAAGCATTGGTGTACACAAAGGCTGTGTCTGAAGAGCAGCCTGAGAAGGACACTTGAAAAGAAAACCGCCCCATTCCACGTCTGTTAAAAGAGCTTCTGTATATTATCATTCATAGTGTGAGTGCAGAATCCTGTGAAGACTGTTCCTTATGTTGGCTGTCAAATGTTGCTTACTTTGCATATGTTCGTTAGTTTTTAATGTTTGAATAAGTCCAGGTACACTTCAATGTTTGCTCACTACTACAATGTAATATAGTAACCAAAGAATATAAACCTGTTTCGACTTCTACTTGTGTCCGCCATCTGTTTACATATTTATGTTTACACTGTTGCCTGACCTACTCAGACATGTCCATGTAATTGAGCTTCTGTCCTGAATGTTTGTCCTGAAGTTTGACCTTTTGTCCTGAATTTCAACAGACACTGCTCTGAACTGCCTCCAGGCGATGTAGTCACCCTAGTACCCTCAGTAGGTAGCTTCTATGTTCAGCGCTGTGACAGGCCTCGGTGGGTCCTATTGTTTCTTCTTGCCCAACATCGAGACAGGTCATGAACACTCTCCTCTCTTGGTCCAGTGTAGGAGTTGGACTGCGCAGATGGGAAGGTAATATCAGGATGGCTGATAACCCTTGACACCGGTACTTACTTTTGGAGACTGGCACTTTTCTGCATCATATATTTCCCAGGCGCAAGAGAGGGAAAAAAAGACAGATCAGAAGAGAAGATGGCAAAACCATCACAAAGGGAGAAAGCAGGAACCTGCTAGAGGCAGATAAACAGGCAGGGAATGTCTGGCAGTGGATCACAGAGGCATGAGGCGGATTTAAGACTATGCAGCCTTGGTATCTGGCAAGCCGAGGTTTGCTGGTATGAAATCTTTATTGTATTTGGTCAATAAAAAACTGTTACCTTACTATTATACCAAGCATTAAAATGCTTTAAATGAAAAGCTTACAACAGCTAGATAGCTTCTGTAAAAAACTAGCCTTGGCAAAGCCAATAGGTCTCGCCTATGCAAGAGATATTAGCTGTGCCAATGTGTTTTAAGTATCAAACTGATTTGTATATTAACATGTTCCTAGTTGTAAAATTTTGGTTTACGAAAAAAAAATATATATGCAAATAGATAGAAAAAAAATCTGCAAAACAGGACTATTCACTAGCTACCCAAACTCAGGTCTCTTTAAAGTGAGAAATAGTTCGGGAATGAAGAGTAAAAACTGTTTGAGTTTTTTATTCTTTTATTTAGGAATGACAACAGGTACATGTGCACAGATATAACTGTATGTTTCTGGAGTTTTTTGAGGGGGCCGGTCCCTTGCCCAACCAACAACGTCACAGGAATAAACACTTTGCAAGGATGAAAGACCTTGTTCAGCTTTGTTTAGACATTAGTGGCCTTGCAAAGGAGCCTTGAGAGTTTGTTAGTTGGTTTCAGTTCATAACAAACCCGAGGCCTAGCTTGCAGTGTTGCCAAACATGTTCAAGGGCATGCGGCCCTTACATATCCGAGAAGGAAGAATCGTCCCTGAATTGTTTACCTAATCCTTGCAAGAGCAGACCTTGAGCACGGGGCGAAGAGATGGGGACAAAGAGCTGCTGTCATTTGCAGAAATGCAGTGGGCACTTCCCCAAATTACACAAGCGAACAGTATAACAAAAATAAAAAACACACAGAGTGAAGCTAGACTGCTTGACCCTGGCTGTTTGGCCATGCGAATGTGGCACACTCCAAATGAGTTCACTTTGAGGCATGGAGTAGTGATGTGAATTGTGATTAAAGTATACTTTTGCGAAGATAAGAAAAAGCAATAGCATAGTTAAAAACAGAAAAATAATCTCTAAGGGAAGATGTATAATCTTTTTAAACATAAAAGTAAAGAATTGATCCACTGGATATATGAAAACTTCGCGCTGCTAAGTAGTCTTAGAGCAACAGAATATGCTGGGCGAGAAACATGCAAAACTTGGGGGCATATTATCAAGCCAGGCGATAAAATTATCGCCGCTTTAGCGGCAGAAAGCTGCCGCTAAAACGGCGATAATGGGCTTGATAATATGCTCTATGTAATTCCAATTGAAACCCATGTTAGATGTGAAGGACATCTAACCTGAGCTTCAATTGGAAATCCATAGAGCATATTATCAAGCCCATTATCGCCGTTTTAGCGGCAGCTTTCTGCCGCTAAAGCTGCGATAATTTTATCGCCTGGCTTGTAAATATGCCCCAAAATATCCAGGTAGATCACTTTGTCCATTGAGCTCATCTGCGCTGCTACTTGCAGTTGTGAAGAATGACCAAGGTTTGATGCTGTCAGAGAAGTAGCATGTTACACAATAGAGTGGCACAGGCTTGGTGCACACAGCAGCCATCGGAGCCTGCTCTCAGAATTCTATCTTACATGTACCAGGCCTTGCACGACTTATGCTGTTTAGCGCTATGAAGCAGGACTGTGTAGATCCCCCAAAAAACTCACATTAGCTTAATTCAGCAATTGCCCTCCAAACAATCAACACAAATGGTGCAACCAGGATGGGTGTGCAATATGAAAAAAAATTTGTATGCATGTTGCATGATTATTGCGTCATTTCTAAACCTGCACACATAAACGACATTTCTGGAACAACACTGTTGGGGGCATATTATCAAGAAACGGTAGGCCAGTACAATGATATCAAATCTGCCATAAATAAATCAAGACTGAGTGCCATATTATCAAGGTCCGGCGTTAAAATTATCACTGCTTTATCGGCAGAAAACTGCCGCTAAAACAGCGATAATGGGCTTGATAATATGCCTGAGAGAATTCCCATAGTAGCCCATGTTCTGGTGTCAACATGGACTTCTATTGGAATTCTCTGCAGCATATTATCAAGCCCATTATCGCCGCTTTAGTGGCAGTTTTCTGCCGCTAAAGCGGCAATAATTTTAACGCCGTGCTTGATAATATGCCCCCACATTTTTCCATTATTTCTTGCTATACTTGTCCTCGATGTTCATCTACCATTGTATCGAGCCGGAGGAGGAACTAATCCCCCAGCGCTGCACGTGGAAAACAAGGCAAGAGATATAATGTTAGTGAACATCAGAAAGCAAAAAGAAGGTCATGCTGGGTCTCATAGAGAGCCGGTGTGAAATCGAATTGAAAATGCATACGAGAAACCGAGGGGCACATCATCAAGAAACGGCGTTAAAATTATCGCCGCTTTAGCGGCAGAAAACTGCCGCTAAAGCGGCGATAATGGGCTTGATAATGTGCCCTTGAGAATTCCCATAGAAGCCCATGTTCTGGTGTCAACATGGGCTTTTATTGGAATTCTCAAGGGCATATTATCAAGCCCATTATCGCCGCTTTAGCTGCAGTTTCCTCTGCTAAAGCGGCGATAATTTTAACACCGTGCTTGATAATATGCTCCTTATTTTCCAGAAATGAAAAGACAGCAAACCTTGATAATATACGTTAATTTGCGGAAAAGAGTCAGATGCAATTAGTATCAGCATCTATTTACAAACGCTATTATATAATGAGTTTACAGCAGGACCAAGATGTCTGATGCTCATAGTTAGTACATCGTGGGCGGCCCTAGGCGCATTGCCTGCTGTTGCCCATATCTAAGCTAAACTTTGTGATCCTAGACAGATGTGATCCACCCATCTCCCTTCAACCCCCCAAAATAAAAGTAATATACAGCCCTGAATGCCCCAGTTCCTAAAACAGGTGCAGGCACTCACACAGAGATCGTCTTGCCACTTATCACCGCTGCTGTAGACGTGGTTGTGTAGATGGTCATACGCAGTGCTTTAAATGGAAAAAAATAAGTGCAGGTACTCATTAAATTGATTTGGGCCTTTGCTAGTGGACGGGGTTAGAGGCGGGGTGAGACATGATGATAGAAACACTTCTGTTGAGTATTCATTTTGCCCTTGCAACGTCCTTGACAGTTGTCTCAAATGTTCCATATGTGCAGATTAACAGGTACATATGCTAATAAAGGGTGGTGTGAAGTACTTCTGGGAGCAATGTAAGGAGCTTCTAAACCCTGAATGCAGCCAAGCCATCAACAGTAGTATTAGTCCTTCCAGGCTAAGAATCAATGTGCACCAGGACGAGAGAGACTGGCATAGCATCATTAATAACAAGTATTAGACGCAATTCTTTTCAAATACCTCCTGGGTGTCCTGATTCTCTTCCTCTCTGATTTAGTTTCTCTCTCACACACAAACATACACACAACCAGGCAAACGCACACATACAAGCAGACAAATACAATATCAATCATCACATCTCTAATCTCTCGATCCCTCCCCCACTCACTTCCCTCCCATTTGTATTGATTTCTCTTGCTGTCCCACTCTCTTTACCCCTAAGGTATCCTATAATCCTCTACTATCACTCTTTCTATTTCTAATCTGCCATCTCCGTGCCTCTCTTACTCTTTCCATAGCCGTCTCGGTCTTTTTCCCGTCTTTGTCTGCACTTACCCCTTCTGTCTCTATTTTTCCCGTTTTAAACTCTCCTCTGCTCCTTCTAACTCTGCCCCCTCAATCTTTACCTTCTTTAACCCCATTCTTCTTCCTCTTCCCTCGGCAGAAGGCCACAGGGCTGGAGAGCTTGCAGTGGCAGGCAGCGAGCACTGCAGGGTCGTGAGCTTGTGCAGAGTCCAGTAGGGCAGAGGTCAGGGGAAAAACAATACTTGCCTCTGATGGGCAGGTCAGTACACCTCCCCCCACCTCACCTGGGCTCAAGGCAGGCTACGTAGGCCAGCTCCACCACCTCCCTGTCAATGTCCCAGCAGGTGGACAGGGGTGGGGGTGGAATTGCTGGACCACGTGAGTCAGGCCTCAGTGGGAGGCCAAGCATTTAATAGCAGGGTCACTTATGCAGGCTCTCTTCCCTCCCACCCATTCAGGCTGCACACATCACTGTGCTCCTGGCAGCTGATGTCCAATACACTAAAAAGACGGCCCAGCATGGAGGCCTGGCAGGGGGCGGCTGAGGACAATGAGAGCTTCCGGAGCTGAGGCCCACTTACCCCTGCGGCAGGCCTCCAGCAGGAGCCAAAACAGCAAACATGCTGCCAAATAAATGGGCCACAGCTGGCCCTCAGGCATCAGCCCAGTGCCCATCTGATCAATCCAAGTACCGGTACTCTCCTTGGCACTGGAAAAGTGCCGGTACTCAGCTTTGTAAAAACAAGAAGTGCCAGTACTCAGTACCTGTGAGTACTGGCCCATTTAAAGCACTGGTCATATGGGTCACAGCAGTTGCTATGCTCCAAGGGTTACTGATCCTGCAACAAGTCTTCCCTTCTGCACACCCTCGTGGATCTTAAGTTTTCACAGCTGAAGGCGGCATGCATGTGCCAGGCTAAACTGAACAATCAAATGGTCCATCCTCTCAGCTGCCATGATAGGGACAGGCGAAAGCAAGCATAGTGGGGAAAAGGAGTCATTTCTCTCCGGGCCTGACCGCAACATGGCCACTGTTGATTGCGCATGCTAATTACTGCAGAAGTGCCCCCTAGAGAAAATAGGTTCTACTCATGGTGCAAACACAGAAGCAGGAGAGGCCGGTCCCACCTGTGACTGAAAGCACAAAACGTTGAAGCACACAAAGGAGTCTACTGGAGAACACACACACTTGTGGAGTTCTTAAAAAATAAAGGGGCATATTATCAAGACAGGCGATAAAATTATCGCCACTTTAGCGGCAGAAAACTGCCGCTAAAATGGCGATAATGGGCTTGATAATATGCTCTATGGAATTCCAATTGAAGCCCATGTCAGATGTCCTTCACATCTAACATGGGCTTCAGTTGGAATTCCATAGAGCATATTATCAAGCCCATTATCGCCGTTGTAGCGGCAGTTTTCTGCCGCTAAAGCGGCGATCATTTTATCGTCTGTCTTGATAATATGCCCCATGGTAGTTAAGAAATAGTAATCACACTGAAGAGGGAGGGACAAGGAGCAATTGTGGGAAAGGTCCTGTACCGACGCTCCAAAAGGTTCAACACAAACACAGTTTGGTATCAGTTCCTAAGAGAACAGAAAGAATAGCAGTCCAAATGTGATCTGCTACATAGAAGAGAGAAGTCTCAAAAATAAGGTTCTAGAGTGTTCGTGAGTTGAAGTCCAGATACTCCTAGGCGGGTGCTGGAAGTGCCCTCACACACCCTTGCGGGTGCAAAGCATCGTCATAGGGCAAAGCTCCTCGTGGGGGTGGCGCTGCAGTCCCTCACGGGCCCTCAAAGAGGGCGCTCTGTCTGAGATCTTGTTAGGAGTAGCCACAGTTGTGCGTGCGGGTGTGTGGGGATGATGTGGGAGGTGGTGAGGCTAAAAAGACCCTTTGGTACCCCAATAGTTTTATTCGTGAGTCCTCGAGGTCTAGTAAAAATAAAACGGGGAATGATGCGTAAATAACGCTTGAATGAGTAGGGGAAAAAAGGTTTTCTTGTAATCCCGCGGCTCTCAACCCGTGTGTGAGTATTTAAGGTGGGAGAGAAGGTGAATCGTGGGTGGTCGACATGTTTCGCGCTGCCCGTGGTCCCTAATGGATTCTTTAGCGCTTCGTCAGGACCTTCATAAAAAGAGAGAAGGACAAAGAGGGACTCAGGGAGGGGAACACCCTATAATCCCTAATGATAACTTTAATAATGAGGCACGTCTTATTCGTGTCCCATACGTAGAACCTAGTAGAGACAAGAGAGGAGAAAAAGGAGGGGGGGGAGAGAGAGAAGAGGGAATTTAAATTAAACAGTAGTATCCACAGGGCTGCAGATCTAGTTACCTAGGTCGAGGTAACTGTGACAAAAGGGGGCCCGCTGGAGTCATGCTAAAAAATAATCAAATGACCTAATGGTCATGGAAGGTGAATTAAGGGGGGGGGGGCGCCACCTTATGAATGCGAGGTGGATGTTGTGCAAATAACAGGGTTACTCAGTTATACAGTGCCCCAGCGTACAGTGATCATGCAAAAGGTTGTGGTAATGTGGTAGCGTCACCTCATGGTAAAATATCAGAAGGACGCGGCAGTGGTCGCGGTGGCCAGGGTCAAGTATGACTGAATGGCCCCGGGGCTGCTAAGCATGATGGGTAAACAAGGTGAACAGGCGTCTGGTCGCACACTAGAAAAAGGTGACAGTAATTGGAAAAGATGCTGAAGGCAGTGTCCTCAGCTGGGGAGGTAAGCAGAATAGGGGGGGGGTGTGATGGGTGGTCTCAAAGGTCGAAAAACCATGCCGTTATAAGTACATCAGCAGACGTACGTGATAATAGAGACCCCCTAGTGAATGGAGAGGTGGCATTGGAAAAAAGTAAGGAACTGCTCGGAACCACAGGGAGTGAGACAGTTATTACGTCTCAGAAGAAATTGTAACACACTGACCAAGTTTGAAACCCAAGCAGCAATCCTCAAAAAGAACTTGGCTGCCAGAGAGTACCCCACCAACATCATAAAATAAGCCCACAAAAGGGCTAGGAATAACCATCGGGATGCTTTGCTGGAAACAAAAAACAGATCTGATACCACAGCTCTAACGTGCGTGATTTCCTTCACCCCTCATTCAAACAAGATTAAAAAAATAGTAAAAAAACATTGGCAAATAGTAAAGACGGGCTCCTTTGACCCTGGTCCTCTCCCCCTTTTTGCGTTCAAACGCACTCAAAATTTCAAAGATATTCTAGTACACACCCGTCCTAAGAACATCAACAAACCTCCACAAACACTTTGGACTTTACCTCCGGTAACGGGCCACTTTCCATGTGGACCATGTACTGCCTGTCCTCAAACGAAACCATCGAAGGAGCTAGATTTAGGACTACCAAGACCCAGGCAACTGAGACGCAACACAAATTGCAACTCCAAGTACTGTATATACATATGCACATGCCCCTGTGGACTCCGATACATAGGAATGACTGCAAGACCGGTGAAAATTCGCATCGGAGAACATAAGAGCACAATACGTTGCAAAAATACCCTAACCCGGCTGCAGAATCATTTTTTGGAATACAATCATCCCCCTGAAAGTCTTCAATGGACTGTGATTGATCAGAACCCAACATGGACACCCTCGGCCTTGTTTAAGACTGAACAACGCTGGGTCTTCAGACTTAGGAGTAATGACGTTGGTCTGAATGAGGATATACCATGAAGTGCCCTCCCCTCTTGAGACCTTGAGCAGTGTTTCTGATTCACGGTTCTACTCCAACAATCCTGTGTAGATTTTTCCACATTACCATGCATCAATTGAATATTTATGAGCTGGCTACCGCTTTTTAATCTTAAGAGCGACCCTACACACTGCTGACACTGTGACTGTAGCGCAAACGCTCATACACTGACATGAATTGATTTGTACCATCTGGATTGTCGCCCTTACGTTTATTGACTAACTGGAATTTTCTTTGCATTTATTACATATGCCCAATGATGAGACAAACGCACAGCGACAATTAACCTGAAAAGATCTTAGCACTGATGTTTCATGTGTGAATCCACCCAGGGTTCTACTGTCTCCAACCAATACCTCTTTTACTAGGCATGCACGACTTTGATTTACTTAGCGACTACACATCACTTATTGGCAGTCACTATTAAGGAATTTGAGTCACCCCAAGCTCAGACGGTGGCCAACTACCTTGTTGTTAGATACCTCAGCGGACTCCCGCATCTTATGTCTCTAAATTCTTTTTTTCGATCCCATTCCAAGATGGCCGCCACTAGACGTGAGCGGCGTCCGTACCCTTTCCCGGTATTCTGCCACGCCTCCTCTCTCCTCTTCCGGGAAGATTACCCGCCAAGAAACATTGTTTAAATACTGCTCTCCCCCGAGTCTTAGCTACCGGCGACCCTGGAGGAAGACTAGGTTTCCAGATCGGAACGCCCGGGGAACACGTACGTTTTTGTATCCCGCTGCTGCTAATCACGGTAATATTACGCTAATCTACCTTTGTTTACAGCTTGGACATTGAAGTTACTTTTTCCTTTTCTTCTTTTTTTCTCGTTCTTTCCGCTGTTTGCAAATATTTTTCCACAACAGCTAGGGCTCCCTCTCCAGACGGTCTCTTCCGGTGCAGCCCGTCTCCATACCAGCGAGGGTAGGAGAGTTTGCGAGCACTTACTTACTTTTTCCTATGCCACCTCTCCATTCACTAGGGGGTCTCTATTATCACGTACGTCTGCTGATGTACTTATAACGGCATGGTTTTTCGGCCTTTGAGACCACCCATCACACCCCCCCTATTCTGCTTACCTCCCCAGCCGAGGACACTGCCTTCAGCATCTTTTCCAATTACTGTCACCTTTTTCTAGTGTGCGACCAGACGCCTGTTCACCTTGTTTACCCATCATGCTTAGCAGCCCTGGGGCCATTCAGTCATACTTGACCCTGGCCACCGTGACCACTGCCGCGTCCTTCTGATATTTTACCATGAGGTGACGCTACCACATTACTACAACCTTTTGCATGATCACTGTACGCGGGGGCACTGTATAACTGAGCAACCCTGTTATTTGCACAACGTCCACCTCGCATTCATAAGGTGGCGCCCCCCCTTAATTCACCTTCCATGACCATTAGGTCATTTGATTATTTTTTAGCATGACTCCAGCGGGCCCCCTTTTGTCACTGTTACCTCGACCTAGGTAACTAGATCTGCAGCCCTGTGGATACTACTGTTTAATTTAAACTGCCTCTTTTCTCTCTCCCCCCCTCCTTTTTCTCCTCTCTTGTCTCTACTAGGTTCTACGTATGGGACACGAATAAGACGTGCCTCATTATTAAAGTTATCATTAGGGATTATAGGGTGTTCCCCTCCCTGAGTCCCTCTTTGTCCTTCACTCTTTTTATGAAGATCCTGACGAAGCGCTAAAGGATCCATTAGGGAACACGGGCAGCGCAAAACATGTCCACCACCCACGATTCACCTTCTCTCTCACCTTAAATACTCACACACAGGTTGAGAGCAGCGGGATTACAAGAAAACCTTTTTTCCCCTACTCATTCAAGCGTTATTTACGCATTATTCCCCGTTTTATTTTTAATAGACCTCGAGGACTCACAAATAAAACTATTGGGGTACCAAAGGGTCTTTTTAGCCTCATCACCTCCCACATCATCCCCACACACCCGCACTCACAACTGCGGCTACTCCTAAAAAAATCTCCGACAGAGCGCCCTCTTTGAGGGCCCGTGAGGGACTGCAGCACCACCCCCACGAGGAGCTTTGCCCTATGATGATGCTTTGCACCCGCAAGGGTGTGTGAGGGCACTTCCTGCACCCGCCTAGGAGTATCTGGACTTCAACTCACGAACACTCTAGAACCTTATTTTTGAGACTTCACTCTCCTATGTAGCAGATCACATTTGGACTGCTATTCTTTCTGTTCTCTTAGGAACTGATACCAAACTGTGTTTGTGTTGAACCTTTTGGAGCGTCGGTACAGGACGTTTCCCACATTTGCTCATTGTCCCTCCCTCTTCAGTGTGATTACATATTAGTACGGCAGCCAGCTGTGGGACATCCCCTCTTTCTTTCTTCCTTTTTGCTCTCTCCATTTTTCTGAGTTTTTCACCTGCCCTTGCCATAGACACATTTTGCTCACACCTTCATCCTCCGATCAGGCTCCATATCCACTATGGATGACCCTGGTCTTTGTTTCGATGACGAAACAGTAGCTGAAATCCTAAGGGCACCATCATTATTATCAGAGGATGGCAGTCACCCGACGGGAAGCAGGGATGATGATTGGAAATCACTGCAGGCACTGAGAAGACTCCAAATTAAGACAGCACTGCATGGCACAGTTATGACTGAGTACTTTAGAGCCAACATTGCCCCCAATGGTCTCCTCGTCACCCTAGCACCCAGGATATTCCTAGAAGATCTTACGTTCCGGCGAGAATGGTCACGGATATCATGGAAGTGCACACGAGATTGGTTGGTTCTGATCATTAACACAGCAAAACGGCTATCGGATGAACTTTTGATCCAAATTACCCTATCTGAAAATAGACTAAAAACTGCAATCACCATAACCACCTTCAAGTCGCGTCTTTCTGAGATTAACCAAGAGATGAATGACCACAAAGAATACCTCACGAAACAAAAGATACACCAACTACAGAAGGATGTCAAACGTTTTGACAAAGAGAAGGTCTACCCCTACACAAAGTAAGACTTTGTCTTCCAGAATGCCGAAACACCGCATGATGCGAGTAGCAATCCCTCCTCTGGATCTCATTCTACCAACAGCAACTCCAGTTATGAGAATAGACAACAAAGGTACCGCGGAGAGTATAGACAACCACAATAACCCCCCCGTTATTTCAAGGCTTCCCAGGTCATCCTTACCAGCCCCCCATATACCAAGGACCGTGGATGGGACCACAGCCCATGTGGAATACCCTGATTGGACCGAATCCACCCATGCCTCAATACCAGCAATTCCAGAACCCCCCTTTTTTCAACAGAGGGAGGGGCAGAGGAAGAGGCAGAAGAAGAACAGGACCCAAAACCGTACAATGGCAAACCAGGAACAGATGATCCTCAGGAGCAAAACCTCCAGACCCTAGTAGTCAATCTATCGACGAGACCATTAGCAGAGGATGAACAGAGACTGCTGGAAAAGGGCCTCGGCTTCGTCCCTACCCCTAAAGAAGACGACTTCAGACTACATCAGGAACTCCACCAATTCTTCAGGAAAGTGCGCCTCAAGGCATTTTTTTATGGGAAACCTGAGACCCCAGTGGTAGGAACTGACCTCAAGAACAAGTCCAAGTTCACTCCCACCGCGGCCATGACACCCAATGAAGTCCTTACTTTTGAACAGGCTGTCCTAAAAGAGGTAACCCATACCAGCACATATCATCACTTTGACAATCTCTCCAAAGAAGAACGGCGTATACTAAGGAATATCGCTGACGACAATACCATAATTCTCAAACCAGCAGACAAGGGTGGCGCCATCGTCATGCAAGACAAAGGGACCTATGAAGCTGAATGCCTTCGCCAACTTGCAGACATCAGATATTACCAACCTATAAATGAGGATCCCACAAAGCGCCTCACGACCAGAATACTTAGCCTGACTATGGAAGCGGAAGCGGAGGATTGGATCACACACGATGAAGCCATTTTCCTGAATCAAAAAGATCCCCGCACTCCGTACTTTTACTGTCTCCCCAAGATCCATAAAGGCATCAATCCTCCCCCAGGACGTCCCATCGTCTCAGGGATAAACTCCATACTCGAGCCTCTGAGTCAGTTTTGTTACTTTTTTCTACGACCCCTGGTTACCAGTACCCCATCTTATCTAAGAGACACCACGGAGGTTCTAAACTTGATACAAAAGTTCGAATCACCTGAGACGATTGACCTGCTCGTCACCTTAGATGTCGAGGCTTTATACACTAACATACCCCAGGACGCCACCCTCACCGTTTTGGAACATGCTCTGCACAGTCTTGATCCTTGGCCATATGTCACCCCCATATCCTTCATCTGCGATTGTGCCAACCTTGCACTCAAAGAGAATTTCTTTGCTTTTGACAATGAGCTATACTATCAAATACAAGGTACCATTATGGGGAGCACCTTCGCACCGAGCCTGGCATGTCTCTACATGGCCAGTTTTGAGGAAGAGCACATCAGAAGACCTACCAACCCCTTCCTGGAGAACATCTTACTTTGGCGCCGTTACATTGACGACATCATAATTTTTTGGAAAGGAGGCGAAGAAGACTGAATGTCTTTTTTTCAACTGGATGAATACAATCAACCCATTTTTTAAATTCACAGGCACAAAATCCCAAGAATCCATTCCCTTTCTGGACCTCTCGATCTCCCTCAAAGATGGCATTTTGTTAACAACGAATTACAAAAAACCAACGGATAGGAACAGTCTCCTACTTTACCAAAGCCATCACCCTAAAGCACTGAGGGATAATCTCCCTGTGGGACAGTTCTTACGTCTCAGAAGAAATTGTAACACACTGACCGAGTTTGAAACCCAAGCAGCAATCCTCAAAAAGAACTTGGCTGCCAGAGAGTACCCCACCAACATCATAAAATCAGCCCACAAAAGGGCTAGGAATAACCACCGGGATGCTTTGCTGGAAACAAAAAACAGATCTGATACCACAGCTCTAACGTGTGTGACTTCCTTCACCCCTCATTCAAACAAGATTAAAAAAATAGTAAAAAAACATTGACAAATACTGAAGACGGGCTCCTTTGACCCTGGTCCTCTCCCCCTTTTTGCGTTCAAACGCACTAAATATTTCAAAGATATTCTAGTACATACCTGTCCTAAGAACATCAACAAACCTCCACAAACACTTTGGACTTTACCTCCGGTAACGGGCCACTTTACATGTGGATCATGTGCTGCCTGTCCTCAAACGAAACCATTGAAGGAGCTAGAACTGAGACGCCACACAAATTGCAACTCCAAGAACTGTATATACCTACTCACATGCCCCTGTGGACTCCGATACATAGGAATGACTGCAAGACCGGTGAAAATTCGCATCGGAGAACATAAGAGCACGATAGGTTGCAAAAAAACACTACCCCGGCTGCAGAATCATTTTTTGGAATACAATCATCCCCCTGAAAGTCTTCAATGGACTGTGATTGATCAGAACCCAACATGGACACCCTTGGCCTTGTTTAAGACTGAACAACGCTGGGTCTTCAGACTTAGGAGTAATGACGTTGGTCTGAATGATGATATACCATGGAGTGCCCTCCCCTCTTGAGACCTTGAGCAGTGTTTCTGATTCACGGTTCTACTCCAACAATCCTGTGTAGATTTTTCCACATTACCATGCATCAATTGAATATTTATGAGCTGGCTACCGCTTTTTAATCTTAAGAGCGACCCTACACACTGCTGACACTGTGACTGTAGCGCAAACGCTCATACACTGACATGAATTGATTTGTACCATCTGGATTGTCGCCCTTACGTTTATTGACTAACTGGAATTTTCCTTGCATTTATTACATATGCCCAATGATGAGACAAACGCACAGCGACAATTATCCTGAAAAGATCTTAGCACTGATGTTTCATGTGTGAATCCACCCAGGGTTATACTGCTCTCCTTGCGTCCCGTGTCCATACCTGACATAGTCAGTCTAACCAATACCTCTTTTACTAGGCATGCACGACTTTGATTTACTTAGCGACTACACATCACTTATTGGCAGTCACTATTAAGGAATTTGAGTCACCCCAAGCTCAGACGGTGGCCAACTACCTTGTTGTTAGATTCCTCAGCGGACTCACGCATCTTATGTCTCTGAATTCTTTTTTTCAATCCCATTCCAAGATGGCCGCCACTAGACGTGAGCGGCGTCCGTACCCTTTCCCGGTATTCTGCCATGCCTCCTCTTTCCTCTTCCGGGAAGATTACCCACCAAGAAACTTTGTTTAAATACTGCTCTCCCCCGAGTCTTAGCTACCGGCGACCCTGGAGGAAGACTAGGTTTCCAGATCGGAACGCCCGGGGTACACGTAAGTTTTTGTGTCCCGCTGCTGCTAATCACGGTAATATTACGCTAATCTACCTTTGTTTACAGCTTGGACATTGAAGCTACTTGTTCCTTTTCTTCTTTTTTTCTCGAACTTTCCGCTGTTTGCAAATATTTTTCCACAACAGCTAGGGCTCCCTCTCCAGACGGTCTCTTCCGGTGCAGCCCGTCTCCATACCAGTGAGGGTAGGAGAGTTTCCGAGCACTTACTTACTTTTTCCTATGCCACCTCTCCATTCACTAGGGGGTCTCTATTATCACGTACGTCTGCTGATGTACTTATAACGGCATGGTTTTTCGACCTTTGACACCACCCATCACACCCCCCCCCTATTCTGCTTACCTCCCCAGCTGAGGACACTCTCTTCAGCATCTTTTCCAATTACTGTCACCTTTTTCTAGTGTGCGACCAGACGCCTGTTCACCTTGTTTACCCATCATGCTTAGCAGCCCCGGGGCCATTCAGTCATACTTAACCCTGGCCACCGCGACCACTGCCGCGTCCTTCTGATATTTTACGTGAGGTGACGTGCCTCATTATTAAAGTTATCATTAGGGATTATAGGGTGTTTCCCTCCTTGAGTCCCTCTTTGTCCTTCTCTCTTTTTATGAAGATCCTGACGAAGCGCTAAAGGATCCATTAGGGAACACGGGCAGCGCAAAACATGTCCACCACCCATGATTCACCTTCTCTCTCACCTTAAATACTCACACACAGGTTGAGAGCAGCGGGATTACAAGAAAACCTTTTTTCCACTACTCATTCAAGCGTTATTTACGCATCATTCCCCGTTTTATTTTTAATAGACCTCGAGGACTCACGAATAAAACTATTGGGGTACCAAAGGGTCTTTTTAGCCTCATCACCTCCCACATCATCCCCACACACCCGCACTCACAACTGCGGCTACTCCTAAACAAATCTCCGACAGAGCGCCCTCTTTGAGGGCCCGTGAGGGACTGCAGCGCCACCCCCACAAGGAGCTTTGCCCTATGATGATGCTTTGCACCCGCAAGGGTGTGTGAGGGCACTTCCTGCACCCGCCTAGGAGTATCTGGACTTCAACTCACGAACACTCTAGAACCTTATTTTTGAGACTTCACTCTCCTATGTAGCAGATCACATTTGGACTGCTATTCTTTCTGTTCTCTTAGGAACTGATACCAAACTGTGTTTGTGTTGAACCTTTTGGAGCGTCGGTACAGGACCTTTCCCACATTTGCTCATTGTCCCTCCCTCTTCAGTGTGATTACATATTAGTACGGCAGCCAGCTGTGGGACATCCCCTCTTTCTTTCTTCCTTTTTGCTCTCTCCATTTTTCTGAGTTTTTCACCTGCCCTTGCCATAGACACATTTTGCTCACACCTTCATCCTCCGATCAGGCTCCATATCCACTATGGATGACCCTGGTCTTTGTTTCGATGACGAAACAGTAGCTGAAATCCTAAGGGCACCATCATTATTATCAGAGGATGGCAGTCACCCTAAGGGAAGCAGGGATGATGATTGGAAATCACTGCAGGCACTGAGAAGACTCCAAATTAAGACAGCACTGCATGGCACAGTTATGACTGAGTACCTTAGAGCCAACATTGCCCCCAATGGTCTCCTCGTCACCCTAGCACCCAGGATATTCCTAGAAGATCTTACCTTCCGGCGAGAATGGTCACGGATATCATGGAAGTGCACACGAGATTGGTTGGTTCTGATCATTAACACAGCAAAATAACCCTGTTATTTGCACAACGTCCACCTCGCATTCATAAGGTGGTGCCCCCCCTTAATTCACCTTCCATGACCATTAGGTCATTTGATTATTTTTTAGCATGACTCCAGCGGGCCCCCTTTTGTCACTGTTACCGCGACCTAGGTAACTAGATCTGCAGCCCTGTGGATACTACTGTTTAATTTAAACTGCATCTTTTCTCTCTCCCCCCTCCTTTTTTCTCCTCTCTTGTCTCTACTAGGTTCTACGTCTGGGACACGAATAAGACGTGCCTCATTATTAAAGTTATCATTAGGGATTATAGGGTGTTCCCCTCCCTGAGTCCCTCTTTGTCCTTCTCTCTTTTTATGAAGATCCTGACGAAGCGCTAAAGGATCCATTAGGGAACACGGGCAGCGCAAAACATGTCCACCACCCATGATTCACCTTCTCTCTCACCTTAAATACTCACACACAGGTTGAGAGCAGCGGGATTACAAGAAAACCTTTTTTCCACTACTCATTCAAGCGTTATTTACGCATCATTCCCCGTTTTATTTTTAATAGACCTCGAGGACTCACGAATAAAACGTGGGGGTGGCAGCGCCACCCCCACGAGGAGCTTTGCCCTATGATGATGCTTTGCACCCGCAAGGGTGTGTGAGGGCACGTCCAGCACCAGCCTAGGAGTATATGGACTTCAACTCACGAACACTCTAGAACCTTATTTTTGAGACTTCTCTCTCCTATGTAGCAGATCACATTTGGACTGCTATTCTTTCTGTTCTCTTAGGAACTGATACCAAACTGTGTTTGAGTTAAGAAATAGTACCTCAATGGCAGCGCGGTCATTAATCAAGAAGAATCAATCTGTACTTCGCCCATGATTTGAAACAGGAAGTAAAGCACGGCATGTGCTGGTCAATCAAGAGGCAGCAAAGCAGAGCGACAATGGGGCCAACGAATGGGAAGCAAAGGCAGGCTCCAAGCCTCTTATTGTAAACAATATCCCTCGCAAGCACAGCTCATAGGCGAGATCTAAAAAATAGCCAAGTTTAATTACTCCAGCCACGGGCTTCTAACAGAGCTTCGGGCACCAGCACTCTTTCTTTTACGAGCTAAGCGCATAGGAGATTTCTTTTCTGCTACCTTAGTTTTCTTTGTTTAGTTTGCGATAGTAGATAGCTCAGGCGGTGGACAGGTACGGCAGCAGCCGGGCTGCTGTGGAAGCGGGGCCCACCTTACGAGGCTTTGTGGACCACATAGGTCCCTACCAGGCACAGACCTAGTTTTGCTACACCTCTTCATCAGCAACACAAGAAAGAGTGACAGCAGCATCACGAGGGAGCATCACAAGGCAAAAGCGCCTATGCTGTAGCCAGAGCCCGGCTTAATAACTTCTCAAGTGTGGTTCAGTCTGCTTTGTCGCCATTGATATGTTGTGGGCCTTAGGACCGCATGAATAAAAAACAAGCATTTGCAATGCAATAGGTCTCGCATTTACACGATTTTAAGCTATTGGTATTGTATATGACAATGTCTTTTATTTATGTTTGTTTTAAAAAGGAATCAAAAATAAAAGGCATTGTTATTTGCAATGTCAATAGCTCAAACTTGTGTAAATGCGAGACCTATTGCATTGCAAATGCTTGTTCAATATTGACAGCAGTGTTCGGCCAGATAGCGCAGGGTGGCTATACATTTCCTTGTAAATATGGGCCAGCAGGTTGCGCCACTTGTGCGGCACAAAAAGTGACGCACTGGCGGTGCAAGGGGCTTGTAAATAAGCCTGTACTCTCTTAACTAAGAGAATTCATTAAGATTATTATATTTTTTAGAGAAGAGAAAATGCAGCCAATGAATGAATGAATGAATGAAGTTAGATTTATATAGCGCGTAGCTACCCTAAGGCCTCCTAGCGCTTGTGGAGCCTAGAGCTGAGAGCAAGGGGCTTACACTATTGAGCTGAGAGGAAAAGATGGGTTTTGAGCAGTTTCCGGAATGTCAGCAGATCGGGTTCTCCCCGAAGAATAGAGGGTAGGGTGTTCCATAAATTGGAGGCATTTAGAGAGAACGAACGCCCGCCCCATCTAGATCTTCGGATCTTTCTGGGGGTAGCAAGGAAGGCGGAACTGGAGCAGAGAGTTCTGGTGGGATGATAGGGGGTAATCAAGGAGTGAAGTATGGAGGGTCCTGATTTCCAAAGAGCCTTTTGAGCCAGGTATAAAGCCTTAAAGCAAATCCTGGCTTGTATGGGTAGCCATTGGAGGAGTCTCAGGGCAGGTCTATCTGTGAGTCTACGGGGAATCCGGAGCAGTTGGCGCGCCGCACAGTTTTGGATCACTTGGAGTTTGTGAACAGTGGACTGGGGGGCACCTAGATAAAGAGCGTTCCCGTAGTCTAGGCGTGAAAGAATCATGGCCTGCACCATGATTCTCCTAGCTTGGAAAGGTAGCAAGGGGAGAATCTTCCTGAGCATCCGCATTAGCCCAAAGCAGGTGGCAGAAACCTTAATGGCTTGGTGGTTGAAAGAGAGAGTGCTGTCCAGCCACATCCCAAAACTTTTAATCTGTGGCTTAGGAATGGGCATGGGGCCGAGACAGGGTGGCCAGGTGAAAGATGGAGGGGGTGAGGAATTTTTGCCCAGGAACATAAGTTCCGTCTTGTCTACGTTTAGTTTAAGATGGGAGTGATTCATCCAGTAGGCGACCTCCTGTAAACAGATACCCACGATTCACCTTCTCTCTCACCTTAAATAATCACACACAGGTTGAGAGCAGCGGGATTACAAGAAAACCTTTTTTCCCCTACTCATTCAAGCGTTATTTACGCATCCTTCCCCGTTTTATTTTTAATAGACCTCGAGGACTCACGAATAAAACTATTGGGGTACCAAAGGGTCTTTTTAGCCTCATCACCTCCCACATCATCCCCACACACCCGCACGCACAACTGCGGCTACTCCTAAAAAGATCTCCGACAGAGCGCCCTCTTTGAGGGCCCGTGAGGGACTGCAGCTCCACCCCCACGAGGAGCTTTGCCCTATGATGATGCTTTGCACCCGCAAGGGTGTGTGAGGGCACTTCCTGCACCCGCCTAGGAGTATCTGGACTTCAACTCACGAACACTCTAGAACCTTATTTTTGAGACTTCTCTCTCCTATGTAGCAGATCACATTTGGACTGCTATTCTTTCTGTTCTCTTAGGAACTGATACCAAACTGTGTTTGTGTTGAACCTTTTGGAGCGTCGGTACAGGACCTTTCCCACATTTGCTCACTGTCCCTCCCTCTTCAGTGTGATTACATATTAGTACGGCAGCCAGCCATGGGACATCCCCTCTTTCTTTCTTCTTTTTTGCTCTCTCCATTTTTCTGAGTTTTTCACCTGCCCTTGCCATAAGACACATTTTGCTCACACCTTCATCCTCCGATCAGCCTCCATATCCACTATGGATGACCCTGGTCTTTGTTCCGATGACGAAACAGTAGCTGAAATCCTAAGGGCACCATCATTATTATCAGAGGATGGCAGTCACCCGACGGGAAGCAGGGATGATGATTGGAAATCACTGCAGGCACTGAGAAGACTCCAAATTAAGACAGCACTGCATGGCACAGTTATGACTGAGTACCTTAGAGCCAACATTGCCCCCAATGGTCTCCTCGTCACCCTAGCACCCAGGATATTCCTAGAAGATCTTACCTTCCGGCGAGAATGGTCACGGATATCATGGAAGTGCACACGAGATTGGTTGGTTCTGATCATTAACACAGCAAAACGGCTATCGGATGAACCTTTGATCCAAATTACCCTATCTGAAAATAGACTAAAAACTGGAATCACCATAACCACCTTCAAGTCGCGTCTTTCTGAGATTAACCAAGAGATGAATGACCACAAAGAATACCTCACGAAACAAAAGATACACCAACTACAGAAGGATGTCAAACGTTTTGACAAAGAGAAGATCTACCCCTACACAAAGTAAGACTTTGTCTTCCAGAATGCCGAAACACCGCATGATGCGAGTAGCAATCACTCCTCTGGATCTCATTCTACCAACAGCAACTCCAGTTATGAGAATAGACAACAAAGGTACCGCGGAGGGTATAGACAACCACAATAACCCCCCCGTTATTTCAAGGCTTTCCAGGTCATCCTTACCAGCCCCCCATATACCAAGGACCGTGGATGGGACCACAGCCCATGTGGAATACCCCGATTGGACCGAATCCACCTATGCCTCAATACCAGCAATTCCAGAACCCCCCTTTTTTCAACAGAGGGAGGGGCAGAGGAAGAGGCAGAAGAAGAACAGGACCCAAAACCGTACAATGGCAAACCAGGAACATATGATCCTCAGGAGCAAAACCTCCAGACCCTAGTAGTCAATCTGTCGACGAGACTATTAGCAGAGGATGAACAGAGACTGCTGGAAAAGGGCCTCGGCTTCGTCCCTACCCCTAAAGAAGACGACTTCAGACTACATCAGGAACTCCACCAATTCTTCAGGAAAGTGCGCCTCAAGGCATTTTTTTATGGGAAACCTGAGACCCCAGTGGTAGGAACTGGCCTCAAGAACAAGTCCAAGTTCACTCCCACCGCGGCCATGACACCCAATGAAGTCCTTACTTTTGAACAGGCTGTCCTAAAAGAGGTAACCCATACCAGCACATGTCATCACTTTGACAATCTCTCCAAAGAAGAACGGCGTATACTAAGGAATATCGCTGACGACAATACCATAATTCTCAAACCAGCAGACAAGGGTGGCGCCATCGTCATGCAAGACAAAGGGACCTATGAAGCTGAATGCCTTCGCCAACTTGCAGACATCAGATATTACCAACCTATAAATGAGGATCCCACAAAGCGCCTCACGACCAGAATACTTAGCCTGACTATGGAAGCGGAAGCGGAGGATTGGATCACACACGATGAAGCCATTTTCCTGAATCAAAAAGATCCCCGCACTCCGTACTTTTACTGTCTCCCCAAGATCCATAAAGGCATCAATCCTCCCCCAGGAGGTCCCTTCGTCTCAGGGATAAACTCCATACTCGAGCCTCTGAGTCAGTTTTGTTACTTTTTTCTACGACCCCTGGTTACCAGTACCCCATCTTATCTAAGAGACACCACGGAGGTTCTAAACTTGATACAAAAGTTCGAATCACCTGAGACGATTGACCTGCTCGTCACCTTAGATGTCGAGGCTTTATACACTAACATACCCCAGGACGCCACCCTCACCGTTTTGGAACATGCTCTGCACAGTCTTGATCCTTGGCCATATGTCACCCCCATATCCTTCATCTGCGATTGTGCCAACCTTGCACTCAAAGAGAATTTCTTTGCTTTTGACAATAAGCTATACCATCAAATACAAGGTACCATTATGGGGAGCACCTTCGCACCGAGCCTGGCATGTCTCTACATGGCCAGTTTTGAGGAAGAGCACATCAGAAGACCTACCAACCCCTTCCTGGAGAACATCTTACTTTGGCGCCGTTACATTGACGACATCATAATTTTTTGGAAAGGAGGCGAAGAAGACTGTATGTCTTTTTTCAACTGGATGAATACAATCAACCCATTTTTGAAATTCACAGGCACAAAATCCCAAGAATCCATTCCCTTTCTGGACCTCTCGATCTCCCTCAAAGATGGCATTTTGTTAACAACGAATTACAAAAAACCAACGGATAGGAACAGTCTCCTACTTTACCAAAGCCATCACCCTAAAGCACTGAGGGATAATCTCCCTGTGGGACAGTTCTTACGTCTCAGAAGAAATTGTAACACACTGACCGAGTTTGAAACCCAAGCAGCAATCCTCAAAAAGAACTTGGCTGCCAGAGAGTACCCCACCAACATCATAAAATCAGCCCACTAAAGGGCTAGGAATAACCACCGGGATGCTTTGCTGGAAACAAAAAACAGATCTGATACCACAGCTCTAGCGTGTGTGACTTCCTTCACCCCTCATTCAAACAAGATTAAAAAAATAGTAAAAAAAAATTTGGCAAATACTGAAGACGGGCTCCTTTGACCCTGATCCTCTCCCCCTTTTTGCGTTCAAACGCACTAAAAATTTCAAAGATATTCTAGTACACACCCGTCCTAAGAACATCAACAAACCTCCACAAACACTTTGGACTTTACCTCCGGTAACGGGCCACTTTCCATGTGGATCATGTACTGCCTGTCCTCAAACGAAACCATCGAAAGAGCTAGAACTGAGACGCCACACAAATTGCAACTCCAAGAACTGTATATACCTACTCACATGCCCCTGTGGACTCCGATACATAGGAATGACTGCAAGACCGGTGAAAATTCGCATCGGAGAACATAAGAGCACGATAGGTTGCAAAAAAACACTACCCCGGCTGCAGAATCATTTTTTGGAATACAATCATCCCCCTGAAAGTCTTCAATGGACTGTGATTGATCAGAACCCAACATGGACACCCTCGGCCTTGTTTAATACTGAACAACGCTGGGTCTTCAGACTTAGGAGTAATGACGTTGGTCTGAATGATGATATACCATGGAGTGCCCTCCCCTCTTGAGACCTTGAGCAGTGTTTCTGATTCACGGTTCTACTCCAACAATCCTGTGTAGATTTTTCCACATTACCATGCATCAATTGAATATTTATGAGCTGGCTACCGCTTTTTAATCTTAAGAGCGACCCTACACACTGCTGACACTGTGACTGTAGCGCATACGCTCATACACTGACATGAATTGATTTGTACCATCTGGATTGTCGCCCTTACGTTTATTGACTAACTGGAATTTTCTTTGCATTTATTACATATGCCCAATGATGAGACAAACGCACAGCGACAATTAACCTGAAAAGATCTTAGCACTGATGTTTCATGTGTGAATCCACCCAGGGTTCTACTGTCTCCAACCAATACCTCTTTTACTAGGCATGCACGACTTTGATTTACTTAGCGACTACACATCACTTATTGGCAGTCACTATTAAGGAATTTGAGTCACCCCAAGCTCAGACGGTGGCCAACTACCTTGTTGTTAGATACCTCAGCGGACTCCCGCATCTTATGTCTCTAAATTCTTTTTTTCGATCCCATTCCAAGATGGCTGCCACTAGACGTGAGCGGCGTCCGTACCCTTTCCCGGTATTCTGCCATGCCTCCTCTCTCCTCTTCTGGGAAGATTACCCGCCAAGAAACATTGTTTAAATACTGCTCTCCCCCGAGTCTTAGCTACCGGCGACCCTGGAGGAAGACTAGGTTTCCAGATCGGAACGCCCAGGGTACACGTAAGTTTTTGTATCCCGCTGCTGCTAATCACGGTAATATTACGCTAATCTACCTTTGTTTACAGCTTGGACATTGAAGCTACTTGTTCCTTTTCTTCTTTTTTTCTCGTTCTTTCCGCTGTTTGCAAATATTTTTCCACAACAGCTAGGGCTCCCTCTCCAGACGGTCTCTTCCGGTGCAGCCCGTCTCCATACCAGTGAGGGTAGGAGAGTTTCCGAGCACTTACTTACTTTTTCCTATGCCACCTCTCCATTCACTAGGGGGTCTCTATTATCACGTACATCTGCTGATGTACTTATAACGGCATGGTTTTTCGACCTTTGACACCACCCATCACACCACCCCCTATTCTGCTTACCTCCCCAGCTGAGGACACTGCCTTCAGCATCTTTTCCAATTACTGTCACCTTTTTCTAGTGTGCGACCAGACGCCTGTTCACCTTGTTTACCCATCATGCTTAGCAGCCCCGGGGCCATTCAGTCATACTTGACCCTGGCCATCGCGACCACTGCCGCATCCTTCTGATATTTTACCATGAGGTGACGTGCCTCATTATTAAAGTTATCATTAGGGATTATAGGGTGTTTCCCTCCCTGAGTCCCTCTTTGTCCTTCTCTCTTTTTATGAAGGTCCTGACGAAGCGCTAAAGGATCCATTAGGGACCACGGGCAGCGCAAAACATGTCGACCACCCACGATTCACCTTCTCTCTCACCTTAAATACTCACACACGGGTTGAGAGCAGCGGGATTACAAGAAAACCTTTTTTCCCCTACTCATTCAAGCGTTATTTACGCATCATTCCCCGTTTTATTTTTACTAGACCTCGAGGACTCACGAATAAAACTATTGGGGTATCAAAGGGTCTTTTAAGCCTCACCACCTCCCACATCATCCCCACACACCCGCACGCACAACTGTGGCTACTCCTAAAAAGATCTCCGACAGAGCGCCCTCTTTGAGGGCCCGTGAGGGACTGCAGCGCCACCCCCACGAGGAGCTTTGCCCTATGATGATGCTTTGCACCCGCAAGGGTGTGTGAGGGCACTTCCAGCACCAGCCTAGGAGTATATGGACTTCAACTCACGAACACTCTAGAACCTTATTTTTGAGACTTCTCTCTCCTATGTAGCAGATCACATTTGGACTGCTATTCTTTCTGTTCTCTTAGGAACTGATACCAAACTGTGTTTGAGTTAAGAAATAGTACCTCAATGGCAGCGCGGACATTAATCAAGAAGAATCAATCTTTACTTCGCCCATGATTTGAAACAGGAAGTGAAGCACGGCATGTGCTGGTCAATCAAGAGGCAGCAAAGCAGAGTGACAATTGAGCCAACGAATGGGAAGCAAAGGCAGGCTCCAAGCCTCTTATTGTAAACAACATTCCTCGCAAGCACAGCTCATAGGCGAGATCTAAAAAATGGCCAGGTTTAATTACTCCAACCACGGGCTTCTAACAGAGCTTCGGGCACCAGCACTCTTTCTTTTACGAGCTAAGCACGTAGGAGATTTCTTTTCTGCTACCTTAGTTTTCTTTGTTTAGTTTGCGATAGTACATAGCTCAGGCGGTGGACAGGTACGGCAGCAGCCGGGCTGCTGTGGAAGCGGGGCCCACCTTACGAGGCTTTGTGGACCACATAGGTCCCTACCAGGCACAGACCTAGTTTTGCTACACTTCTTCATCAGCAACACAAGAAAGAGTGACAGCAGCATCACAAGGGAGCATCACAAGGCAAGAGCACCTATGCTGTAGCCAGAGCCCGGCTTAATAACTTGTCAAGTGTGGTTCAGTCTGCTTTGTCGCCATTGATATGTTGTGGGCCTTAGGACCGCATGAATAAAAAACAAGCATTTGCAATGCAATAGGTCTCGCATTTACACGAGTTTAAGCTATTGGTATTGTAAATGACATTCAGCCTCATGCATCAAGCCAAAATCCAGTCGGTAAAATACCGAATCGTTATTAGCTCCCGGTAGCGAGTCCCAAATACCCAATCCCAATGCATCAACCCAAAACGTGAGCAAATAACGAATCGCTAAATAAATATCCGCTAACATACCGAATCACTAATACCCAAAATGCTAAGTTACCGAATCGCTATATACCGAATTAGCAGTTACCGAAATCACTATTAGCTCCCGGAAAGTGCCAATAGCAAATAACGAATCACACCCCAATGCAACAAAACTCGCTAATAACGAAAATCCCAAATATCGCTATTTTGCAAGAGCTAAATAAGGGGAATCAAAACCTGGAGGTAAAGTTAAAAAATAAAATAAAAGATAATGCAAAAAAAATTTCTACATGTGCAAATGATTGAGGCAATCACTAAACCCTTAAATGTGGCCCAGGAGACCCTGTTGGCTCCCACAAAATGGCTGCCCTCTACGTGCTTGCAAGGAGGATGCGGATCAATGCAGCAGGACAGCGCAGGAGAAGGGTCCAGGAGCGAGTTTTCAGACTGCGCATAACCTTGCTCGGGCAGAATGAGGACGAGGTGTACCAGAAGTATCGCCTCAATTGTGCTATGATCATGCGCCTGATTGCAGACCTTGAACCATTACTGCAGCACCAGACACACCGGACAAATGCAATCCCTGCGCACGTTCAGGTCCTATGCAGCCTGCACCTACTGGCCTCAGGGAGTTTCCAGGGGGTAATTGCGGTGGCCGGAGGTGTTTCGCAAAGCGCACTGTCACGCTTCTTCAAGAAATTCCTAGATGCCATGCTGACAATGCTCCACACACACATCAGCTTCCCCACAACCCCACATCAGTTGGACCGCACCAAACAGGCTTTCTACCAGGTGGCACAATTCCCACATGTGATTGGATGCATCGACTGCACGCATATCCCCATATGTCCTCCCGCAGCAAATGAGTACATATTCCGGAACCGCAAGTCATACCACTCGATCAACGTGCAGGTTGTGTGCGATGCCAATAACATCATAATGGACCTAGTGGCACAATTCCCAGGGAGCACACACGACTCCTACATCTTCCGCCACAGTGGAATGCACAGGCGACTAATCAACGGAGAATTTGGAGAGGGACTCCTGCTAGGTATGTAGAAATACGCTTCCCCACACCAACACCACACATGTATGTACATCACCAATGCTAAGTCTATGCTTCTATCTTCTAGGTGACAGTGCCTACGCCCTGCGTGAATATATACTCACCCCATACTTAAATCCAGCAACCCCGCAGGAACATCGCTACAACGCTGCACACATCAGCACTAGGAATGTGATAGAGAGGACTTTTGGGATTCTCAAGAGCCGCTTCCGAATCCTCCACAAGACTGGCAGCGCCATGCTATACCAACCTGAAACATGCTGTCGGATAATTGCTGTATGTGCAATGCTGCACAACATTGCCACCAGAAGGGGGATACCCATAGAGGTGGACAGGGATGACGGTCACCGGGCTGACCAACCACCCGCCCAACAACGACAGGCACACATCCCAAACACAGCAGAGGGCCATAGGAGGCGGACATACATAATGCAAAATAATTTTTGAAACATGGGAAACTGAGACATTACAAGTTAGTTTGGGGTGCAACTGTTTAATGCACAGTAGCACTGAGGATTGTGCAACAAAACTAGCATTGTAAATCATGCTCCAATTGCATTATTGTAAATAAAAGGTGCCTTAAAGTCACGCCTGTGCATACACAGTGATTGGATGGCCGTGGTTGCCCCACCATGGTCCTGCATGCATATCCAACTGTCTAGTGGCGCTTCCCACGTACCCCAAGCCTCCGCTCAGGTGTATCCAATGCCTCACCACGGCCTGGCCCCGCGGAGGCACGCGAACTGCGGCGCCTGGCGCTGGCCTCTGCCAGTGACACGCTGCTGACACTGGAGGCAGCCTCACTTGTGTCATCCCCTCCCAATGCAGCAGCACTGCATGTGCTGCTCTGAAGGTGTTCCACAGCAGTGGTGATGTGTCCTAGTGACTTCGCGACATCCCCGCAGAAGTGCCCAAGGTCCACCTGCAGGGAGACTGAGCGGCGTGCCAACACTGCGGTGCTGTTGCTGTGCCGTGTTATGGCCTTGGTAGCGGCAGCGGAACGCAACATTTGCTGCCGGTGACTCCTCTTATGGCACTCATGGCCCTCCCTCGTGGCACGGGTGAGCTCATGTACCTCCTCCCTGAGCTGAGCATTGCCCTCTGCAACCGCAGTGGTCATGTCCCTGACCGCCGTGCTCATGTCCGTGACTGCTGCAGTCATGGCGCGCATCTCCCTAGCAAGGCGCACGATATTGCAGCTAATGTTAGCCACATGTCGTCCCTGCATGCGCTGTGTACGCAGCATCCTCTCCTCGATTGCAGAGGTTGTTGGGACATCCTGTTCGGCTGAGGAGACGGAACTGCGACGAGCCCTGTGCCGCCGTGCGTGTCTTGCACCTCCAGGTGGTGCATCAGGTGGTGTGTATGTGCGCTGCCTGGGTGCCAATTGCGAGGTGGGTGTTTCCATCTCCTGCAAGGGCGCAACTTGGGACCTGCGCCTCTGCGCTATTGTGGCTGTAGTAGCTGCAGCCTGTTTGGCTGGTGCTGTTGCTTGTGGCGCTGGTGCTGGTGCCGTAGCTTGTGGCGCTGGTGGAGGTGCCGTAGCTTGTGGCACTGGTGGAGGTGGTGCTGTTGGGGTGGCAGGTGTTGGCGATGCATGCGCGTCCTGCGCTGTCTCCTGGTCTGACTCGACGGGTGTTTCCGAGATGATCAGCTGGCCGCTGTCGTCCGAATCCCCAGGTGATGCATCTGTGTGTGAAACAGTGCATGGTTAGTGGGATAATTACAACTACATAGTGTTGTACACATAAATGTCCCTCTGTGGTCCACTAAATGAACAGTCTCCATCCATGTTCAACTGATGTGGTGTATGGTCATTGGATTTACGCCTGTACATGCACACTGGGCTGACTAGACTACAACTCCCAAGATGTACTAGTGTCATGTGTAAAGCTGTCTGTGCCAGAGCTGCAGACACACTGAGATCGGGCTGGGGGCTGGAAATGGATTTACGCTATGCTGGGTGTGGGCACAGGCATGCATCTTACCTTGGGCACTTGTGGCTGCGCCGGACGTGTCCATCTGGGTCACCCCCACGACGGCTTCCCGCTCTATCGTCCCTTCCACAAGGTCCTCCAGGGCTGTGTTGGCTGGTGCTGTAGATGGTCCGCCTCCAGTCCTGCTCGCCTCCCGGAGCCTCTCCGCAATCCTCTCTTTGGCACGCTTCCGCAGGTCGTACCACCTTTTTTTGAGGTCGTCGATGCTGCGGGTCGTGACGCCAACTGCATTCACCCTCTCACGGATGTGCAGCCATATGCGCCGCTTCTCCTGCTCAGGCACCTTGAGGGACAGCTTGCCAAAGAGGCGGTCGTGTTTGCTGGAGACTCCCTCGATAAGGTACTCGAGCTCCCTGTCAGAAAATTTCCGCTTTCACTTGCGTGCTGACTCAGCGCTGGATGGCACTTCCTGCGCCATGATGTGTGTATCTTTGCATTTGCAGAGTCGGTGTGGCCTCACTCTGCACAGGCAGTCTTCCTTCCCAGCTCATGTCTGCTCCTCTGTCGAGGCTATGTGGGTGGGGCTGCAGTATTTCCTGGTTGGTGATGTCATCTGCACGTTCCCGGAGCGACGCGGCAAATTGCGATTTCGCTATTACCGATTCGGTAATAGCTAACTCGGTATTACCGAACTCGCTATTAGCTAATTCGGTATTACCGAACTCGCAATTTGCTAGTGGGAGTTTGCATGCCCCGCTGTAGAGAAATCGGTAAATTTAGCGATTTTTAAGGAATCGCTAAATTTTACCGAATCTGTTGATGCATGCCATATACCGATTCCTTAATGGCGAATCCTTATTTTTCGCTATTAAGGAATCGGTATTCGTTTGGTTGATGCATATGCCCCAATGTCTTTTATTTATGTTTGTTTTAAAAACGAATCAAAAATAAAAGGCATTGTTATTTGCAATGTCAATAGCTCAAACTTGTGTAAATGTGAGACCTATTGCATTGCAAATGCTTGTTCAATATTGACAGCAGTGTTCGGCCAGATAGCGCAGGGTGGCTATACATTTCCTTGTAAACATGGGCCAGCAGGTTGCGCCACTTGTGCGGCACAAAAAGTGACGCACTGGCGGTGCAAGGGGCTTGTAAATAAGCCTGTACTCTCTTAACTAAGAGGATTCATTAAGATTATTATATTTTTTAGAGAAGAAAAAATGCAGCCAATGAAAATGTATCATAGAAATGTATTTCAAAATCTTATCTTACAGATGATTAAATATAAGTAGCTTAAAGATATCAGGAAGAAAGGAATGTAGGGGTTTATTTACCAGCCCTTTCGGCCCCCGGTATGCCACATTTTCCCATAATAAAAGTGATGCACTGGCGGTGCAAGGGGCTTGTAAATAAGCCCCTTAGTCTCTGTTTAGTGACATCATTTGTGAGAGAGCATACTGAAAGCTCGATGCTGCCTGAAATCAAATAATCTGAGTTACTTCAGCCTGACGTATTTAGGGCCTCATTTATGAGACTCCTTGCGCCTCGGGAACGTCACTTTTTTTGACATTCCGTGGCGCAGAAGCTTGCGTGATATTTATCAGGCAGCACTAAGCCACTTTTTTTGGCTTAATTCTGCCTGATACATATCAGTCCCTTTAACGCATTTTTCTGTGTTGACGGAGCGTGCAATAGGTGTTACTGCTAGGCGTTCCCAGCAACATCCAGGGCCTTTTGACACTGCCTCAGATTTACGAGAAATCGTAAATATAAGGCAGCGCCAAAAGCTTAAGCATGGGAGGCATAAGGGAGGCACAACAAGGAGAAATATCTTTATTTCTCCTCATTTTTCCTTGTTCTACGTGTCCTGCACTCTGCAGCACACATAGAAAGAGTAAAAAGCCTCTTGTGATTATTTTTTAACAGAAAGGTTTCCCTTCCTTTACAAAAATAATCATCCCCGCAACGCAGGCACACTTGTACCATGGTGCAAAGGTGCCTGCGATGGTGCACAGCAGCCCATTGAGAGCTGGCGCAGGGGAAAAGGATAGGAATAGATACGGCGCATTCCTGCCCTTTTCTTTTGCCATAGGGCAGCGCGGCAGCAAGGCCTGCTGCGCTGCCCTACTGCATAATCTCATAAATGAGGCCCTTAATTGTTAGCCATTATTTCATGGTATTGAACGGCCTCCCTAACCATTCTTTTGTAGTGGCTCAACAGATGAATTCGAGATTATATAACTGTTATTGATCTTTGGTCTTTTGTATAACTGATGGACCACTAGATGGCATGCAAGAGCTGCAAGAGAAGCAGGCTGACTACTAAGTGCAGTATTTAATTTTCTTCACATAAATCACTGTGAGGCATATTATTTCCTGCTGTGGCATTTTCTGGTTGGAGAAAGATGTCTGATGTGCATGTTCACGCCTCAAGTCTATTGTGAACGGTTCCAATTAAGTGCACTGTTTTGACCTTTTCGGGATTTTATTAATGCGCCCATTACACAGCCTTTGTGTCTTGCAAAGACAGAGCAGGATTGCTGACAATGACTATTAAACACATCGATTATTAAACTAATATATGGAAGTCCATTAAAGGGTTTTGGTATTTCTGCCGTTCTCTGAGCCCACCAAGCGGCAACAATAGGTATTACATGCATATTCACAGAAAGGTTAAATCTTATTGAACACGAACATGGAGCTCTTTATAGGAGAACCAGTTGTTGAATATTTTTTTAGGCAGGAGGAATGTTAAGTGATTTTCCCAACATCACAGGATGTTGAGGAAAGTCTGGATTCGAGCTTGGGGGTATATTTACAAGAAATGGCACTCTACTGTTTTGCCGCAGCAGAGCATCAAAAAATGTAACGCCCTGTTACGACAGTTTTTTTTAATTGCATTTTTTCAACAGATAACTGCCATAAACACAAAATCAGAGTCATAAGAGACAAGAATAGATAAGGATTGAACAAGCAGCATCTAGCAAAAGGAAAAACAAAAACTAGATTAACAATGCAGGGATGTACATCAATAAAGAAGATCATAATTAAATGTCGGCCACTGCGTTTTAAGGAGCTTGAAACAGCACATGAGCATATTAGCATTTCCAACAGTGAAGTGACAAATTAAAAAACAAAAAGAACAGAGTTCATAGCGAAAGAAACAGCGGTATGGCATCATCACATCATAAAATATCGTTGCTGCATGCCTCTGCGTAACAATCCCCATAATCCTGGTCCATCACTGCCTATAAGGTCACTGATCGGACCGGGAGTGCCCTATTTCAGTCAGTCTCCTCGGGGTGGAGCAACAGGTAGGAACGGAGAGGTTGCCAAATATTTTTGGGCCTGGAGGAGGGAGTCAGTAGCATTGTATATATATCACTAGTAGTATTGCAATACATTAAGGGGCATATCTACAAGGACGGCGATAAATATACGGAAAGCGTGCTTAGCGCTTTTCTATTTATCGCTATCTATCGCTTGATTATATCGCCCTGCTAGAGTGTTATTTACAACGCGTTTCCCCAGGGCAATATAATTACCAGCGATAGCGGGGAGATCGCCGTTTTGCAGGGAACATCGCTGGTTTTCCAGCGATGTTCCCTGCAAAACGGCGATAACCTTGCTGATACGACCCACAGAGTCGTATCAGCACAATCCACCCCCATAATAGGTATGCCTAAGTCTGTATTTTAGCAGACGTTAGTTTCCGGCGAAAACAGCGGTTTTCGCCCAAAACTAACGTCTGCTAAAATGAGTTGGCAGCCTTGTAAATATTGCGATGTGCACATCAGCGATATTTACAAGGTTATCCTGCCCAGTGACGCCCACTTTGCATCTCATTAGAGATGCAAAGGGAGGCGTTGGGTAAAAGGGTGCTAACATGCGCTAATGCATGTTAGCACCCTCTTGTTAATAGGGCAATATTTTTATCTCTGCTTTTTTGGCTTCAAAAGCCCAAAAAGCGGATATAAGGCCCTTGTAAATATGCCCCACAGTGCGGCATGTGCTGAAGCGCGTGGTCTATGTAGAAGAAATCTGTTCATCGAGGACACATTTGGACATATTATCAACGGGTAGCGGTAAATATTGCAAATCGTGCTTACCGCGAATTTGATTATCGCCGTCTATCGCTGGTTTATATCACCGTGTTAGTGGCGTATTAACAACGCTCTGCTAACAGGCGATGTACAAATCAGCGATAGACGGCGATAATCCTCATTAGCGTGTGAAATCCAGCGATTATTTCACACGCTAATGAAAAGCTTGATAATAGGGGAGTGTGGACGTAACCAGACGATCCACCTCCCATGCAAAACATGGCTAAGTCAACTTTCAAGCAGGCGTAAGAATCCGGTGATAACCGCAGTTTGTGCGGCCTTCTTAATCGTTTCACGGTTCCTGGGCCGCGTTGTAAATACTGCGATGTCGTGTTAGCGACATCAGTCATGTTGTTTCTTGGCAGGAACGCCTACTTTGCATCGCGTCATGGAAACGGCAGCTAACATGCGCTAATGCATGTTAGTGCCACCTTGATGATTGTGCGATAAAAGAATCGCCGCTTTTTCTGCGCTATGTGACGAAAAAGCGGCGTTATGTCCCTTGATAATATGCCCCATTGCGTCCTTTTGCGAGGTCCGACACGGATCGCAGTTGGATATCACGGAACTAATCCCCCATAGTCTGAAGCCTGAAACGGAACAGGGTCTGCCTAATCAATGTTTCGGTGGTTGGAGAGTGCCGTGGGTTGTCTGGTATCATCAAGTATGGGGAGTAAAGGCACTCAGCATGCAGATAGGGGCTTGGGGGTATATTATCAAGAAACGGTGTTAAAATTATCGCCGCTTTAGCGGCAGAAAACTGCTACTAAAGTGGCGATAATGGGCTTGATAATATGCCCTTGAAAACTCCCATAGAAGCCCATGTTCTGGTGTCAACATGGGCTTCTATTGGAGTTCTCAAGGGAATATTATCAAGCCCATTATCGCCGCTTTAGCGTCAGTTTTCTGCCGCTAAAGCGGCGATAATTTTAACGCCGTGCTTGATAATATGCCCCATAGTTTCTTCCAGGCCCAGTATGTGGTATGTAGTGTTTGTATCTCTGTGAGTGATCTCGTAAGTCTGTGGGGAATGATGGTCAAGAAAGAACAAGGTTGAGCCTGTGACCACTCAGGTTTCAGGTACTGTAACCTTGCATCTTGATGATACCAAACGTATTCATGGTGTGCCTGTGCAACTAAATAATACAAATAAAAATCCGGGACACCAAACCCTCTATACTGAAAGGACATTGTCAGTGTCTGCCAGCTAATACATGCCTGCCCGCCAGCCCCGATCAATCTAGCAAGCATGCTCTGAAGTGTCTCAAAGAAATAAGATGTGAGTGGAATGGGGATATTAAGGAAAAGATACACAAAGTGGGGCAATACGACAATTTTTATAATGGCTATTCCACTGAAGTGAGTCAAACAACTTTTCGGCGTCTAACAGTATCGCAGTAGTGGGGAGGTCTGGTTCTATTTGGTTGATTACTGCAAACACCGTACAGAGATTAACAGACGTAGGGGCATATTTACAACAACCGGCGATAATTATCGCAAAGCGCACTTAGCGCTAGGATAATTATCGCCGGGTAGCGTGGATTTTTATCCCTGAGATAGCGTGCTATTAGCAACGCTTATCTCAATAGCGATAAAAATCCCCACGCTAACTGGCTAACGTGAGATTATCGCTGGAAACCCAGTGATAATCTCACGTTACCTTGCTGATAGGGACTCACAAACGTAGCCATGATATCCTCCTTCCATAGGATATCATGGCTAAGTCAGTCCTGAAGCAGGTGTTAGGAAAGTAGCGATAACAGGTGTTATCGCTACTTTTCCTGACGCTATGCTTCATAGCGTGGGGCTTGATGATAGGAGAAATGTCGCTTAGCGACATTTCTCCTATCATGTCAGGTCAGGAACGCCCACTTTGCATCTCATTAGAGATGCAAAGCTGGGCATTAGAAATCCCCTCGCTAAAGAAGGGTGACCAACTGGTATTGGTGCAAATTCAGGACGGTGAGTGTAAAAATTCAGGACAAAGGGTCAAAATTCCGGACACAAATTCAGGACAGGAGGTCAAAATTCAGGACAAAACTTCAGGACAATAGATACGTTTTACAGACACATCAGAGGAGGTCGCACAATAGTATATAAGTAAGCCCACATATTCAACCATTTGCAAACCTATCCATCATGTATCCTTCCATCTATCATTTCACTCATCCATCCATCCATCCTTCCTTCCTTCCTTTCACTCATCCATCCATCATCCATCCACCCTATCCATCTGTACACTCATCCATCCACTCTTCTACCCATCCATCCATTCACTCATCTATCCAGCCATTTACCCTTTTACCCATCCAGCCATCCTTTCACTTACTCATCCAGTCACCTAGTCACTCATCCTTCCACCCACCCATCCACCCTTTCAGTCATCCATCCATCCTCCCTTTCTCTCTCCATCGACCCTTTCTCTTAGCCATCCTTTCTTCCTTCCTTCCATCCATCCACCCACCCATCCATCTACTCATCCACTCATGAATCCATCCATTGACCCTATCACTCATCCATCCTTTCTCTCATCCATCTATCCTTTCACTCCTTCACTCATCTATTCATCCTTTTGTCCATCTACCCTCCCTTTCACTCACTCATCCATCCTTACATCCACCCTTTCACTCATCCGTCCATCCATTCACCCTTGCACTTATCAATTCATCAATCCATCCATCATTTCACTCATCCATCCACTCACTCCTCATCCACCTTTTCACTCATCCATCCTTTCACTCATCCATCCTTTCACTCATCCATCCACCCTTTTACCCATCCAGCTACCCTTCCACCCATACATCCAGCTATTTACCTTTTCTCTCATCCATCCTTCCACTCACTCATCAATCCATCCATCCATCCTCTCTCATTCTCCATCTATTCAATCTTTAATTCACCCATTCACCCTTTCACTAATTCATCCAGCCATCCACCCATCCCTTCACTTACTCACTCGCCCACCTTTCCATATTAATTTTGAGCTGATCCTTTTTGAGAAGAGGCCCATCAAGAACTTCACCCTCGCTGCAGGAGCCATTCCAGGACTGGGGCAGAAGCCACCCAGGGCGGAGACCGGATCCACCACAAGGGGGACAGAAGCCATCACAGAGCGGGGGGGGCAGGAGCCACCACATGGGAGGACAGGAGCCATCACTGGGGGGGGGGGGGGGGGGAAGGAGCCATCACAAGAGGGGGAACAGGATCCACCAGGGTGGGCACAGGGGTGGGCATGCAGTATTCAGGTATCATCTTGGCCCTTCCAGGGTGGGGGTAGGGCTCCCTCCTGGACAAGACAACGAGAAGGCAGGCTATCTTTCTAAAATGTTAGTTTTGCCACCCCACACTGATGTACAGTACTTAAAGGAGATACTCCAAGAGAACTGATTTAACGGATTGTCCTCCATACTTTGTTAATCAGTGTGGGTGCGATTGTGCCATTTATTACATTATAGACTGCATGTTTGAAGAACCGAGGTTTGCTTACAATTTAGTGACAGTAATTAAGCTCTGTAAAGAGAACCACGTGCTGCCTCGGTGTAATCAGGGCCGGTTCTAGGATGTTTGAGGCCCTGGGCAGAAAGGGAATGTGTGAGGCCCCTCTAAATTGCAGAGACATGACGCATTCAGGGCTGTTTGCTTCTGAATAGATGCCCCTGCCCCTGCAGCTGCAGCCCCTCCCTCTCAGTCACCTTCAAAACCTCCCGCTGTGCCTCTCCAATGCTGCTGGGGATCTGAGCTTTGGTACTGCATTGGAGTCAAGCAGGGAGGTGGGTGGAAGCTGTGCCGCTTTTAGGGTGGTGCGACCGGTGCCCGGTTAAAATTACGGACAAATGGCGTCCGTTAAAGAATCCTTCACGGACAACGGACAGACGGCCGAAATTACAGACTGTCCGTGAAATTTACGGACGGTTGGTCACCCGACGCTAAAGCAAAGTTTCACGCGTTAGCGTGACCTTGCTAATATAGCGATAAAATTATCGCCGCTTTTCGGCCGAAAACGGCCGCTAAAGTGGCGATAATTTATTATCGCCTCGTTGTAAATATGCCCCTTGATCGTTCGGGGCGACTTACAGGTTTAAGGAGTAAGGAAATTACGGCCTCTCGCATCGTAGGGGGCAGCACCCCGGACTCAAGTGCTTCTACATACACTTCAAGAAAATGAGGAACTAGAACGTTTTATATGTTTTGTAAAATATGCCAGTGAAGCCATCCATGCCAGGAGCACTGGATCCGTTGAGGTTGTGTATGGCCTGTGAGACCTCATCCATGGTTATAGGTGAGGCCAGGAATTGGCACTGACCTTCCTCTATCCAGACCATCGCCACTTCAGCCAGATAATTGGTGAGAGCGGCATCAGCTGGAGGGTAACAGTGGTGTATAAGCAAGCATAGTAGGAGAGAAAGGCAGATGAGCTATCAGAGCTCTGGGTGATTGATGTGCCATCGCCCAATTGCAATTGCATAACAAGGGAGGATTGGTGACAGGTGCGAAGTAGCCCGGCCAACGTCCGACCCGGCCTTTCTCCTTCCCCGTATATCCTTGCGGGCTCGCATTTGCCCAGGTAATTGGCTTCACGGGCTGCAAGCTCTTGGAATTTGGCAAGGAGTTTTGCCCTCTGATGCAAAGAGGAGGGACGGTTGCCTGCCTAGACGAGTGCATCAAGCTACCTCAATGCCTTTTCAGTCACATCAAGCTCACGGTGGATGCAGCGAAGCACTCCAGCTGCATGGTCATACATATGCCACGTATATAGATTTTTAAGGTCTCCCAGGCAAGGCACCAAGCCTCAGTTTAGCTGGAAATTGTCAGTTATGGCCTCTTTACTTCACTCCTAAACACATTGTCGAGAAAGGCGTCTGCTGGGAAACGCCAGGGCATATATGGTTGTGCAATGCTGGGGACAGTAAGAGACAGCAGGACTGGTGAGTGAGGATACAGGCAAGATAATTAACAGAGAGTGTGTGTATCGAAAAATCAGGGTATAAGTACCATTGGTCTATGCGAGACCATGTACAGTGTGGTGCTGAGTAGAAAGAAAAGCCCCTATCAGTGGAGTGTTGATGACGCAAAGCGTCTGTCAGTAAATAAGACTGTAGCAGGGCCATGAGTGCTTTAATGGAATGTGGTTTGGTGATTTGACCCAGGCCCGTACTGTCAAGGGTAGGTTGCAAAGTAAGATTGAAATCGCCCCCTAGTACAATAGAATCGATGGAAAAGCTAGAAATATGAGTGGAAAAGTTAGGTAAAAAGTCAGGCGTATCTACGTTAGGGGCATATACATTAATCAGTAGTATTTGCTTTGCTCCAAGGCATCCAGCAACCAATAGATATCGACACTCAGGGTTCTTTATCACTTTGTGTGCCTGAAATGGAACTGTCTTATGGATCAAGATCCAAACTCCTCTGGAATAAGTACTGTAGTTAGCAAAAAAACAACTATCACCCCAGTTAGAGGCAAAACGATTGTCTGAGGTTAGAGCATAATGGGTCTTCTGTAAAAAAGCTACTTGCACAGCATGTCCGACGAGGAAAGAATAGACCTGCCTCCCCTTACGGGGGTTAGACAGGCCCCTCACATTCCACGACATACATTTTAACTCCAGTGCCTCAGGACTCCTATCTGTCTGTGTCATTGCCGCCATGCATGAATGTGCAGGGAAACAGCACTGTAGAGAAATGCGTAAGGCCGATCATTGATATTCAAGAACCTGCATATAACAAACATGTGTTTCGGAATACAAAATATCCCCCAAACCCTCAACCCACATCAGATAACAGCCCAACCAGTATCCAGTGAATCTCATTCTTCCACACCAAACAGTAGGAGAACTTCTAGGGGAGAGGCAATGCCCAAAAGAGGCCACCATAGAAACATTATTAGTTGTTACTGAGAACATGTACAGCCATTAAAAGGAAAAGTCTGAAAATAGGAGATATCGCCTTATCTGGCAGAGTGCAGAGGAACTGAACACAAAGAGGCAGTCTACAGAGCATTCGGCTTCCTAATTCCGAGGGGGAGGCGGCGGGTCACTTACAGGAAGGAGAGTTCAGTTTATGTAGCCTCCAAAAATCAGCAGCTTCAGTGGATGAGTCGAAAATATGTGTCTTTCCATTGAGCTGAAAGCACAGGCATGCTGGATAAAGCATGGCATATTGGACATTTGCCCCCCGCAGGGTTCGCTTTATATCTTGAATTTTGCGATAGGCCTCTTGACCAAGAGGGGTGAAATCGGGAAAAAAGGAAAGCGACATGCCCTGATACTGAATATCTCCTTTATCCCGAGCCATGTGAAGACCAGCAACCCGATCATGGCAGTTCAAGAGTCGGGCTATGATCATTCACGGTGGAATGCCATGGGCCGACCTAGGGGCGAGTGCTCTGTGGGCCTGCTCAATTGCAAATGTTGAAGAAAAGGTTCCCCTACCAAAGTGCTCTGACAAGAGCCACTCCACATAAGCTTCCATGGGGCCCACATTGGTGGATTCAGCCATCCCAGCAATATGAATATTATTTCGGCGCGATCTGGCTTCCAAATCATCTGCCTTGGCCGCCATCATCTTAAGAAGCCATTCAGTGGGCTCCAGTCACTTGACCACGGCCGACTGTGCATCCTCCATCTCAAATATGTTCTGCTCGGCCGTATCAATGCGGTCCTCTTGTTGTTCAATGTGCCCATGCATATCATCCAGACGGGCATCAAGTGTGTCAAACAACTCATCGATGGCTTAGAACCAGCCCGCAGTTCTGACATAATAGCCGCAGTGCCTTCAGTGGAAGGGAAATCTGACTCAGGAGGGCACGTAGGACCAGGAGGGTCTCCGTGTGTGGGGCCCTCATTTATCTCGCGTCTGGGGGTCTTTGTTGTATCGAAGGAAAACTGCCGTTGTTTAGGGTCCCCAAGATCCATGGTGTACAGTAGGAGTAGAGTGGAAGTATTGCCACTGAAGGGCGAGGGAAGTTTCCCCAGCGCGTAGTAGGAGAATAGGCCGCAAAGGAGGGCCAGTAATTCAGCCTCGAATAAACTGGTAGAGCAGCACTATGTCGTAACCACTGAGGGCAAATAAGATATGGGTGCGGACTACCAAATTCAGCCCCAAATATTGGCATCCATCCAGTATACAGGCCCGCCCACAGTGCGAATGAAGGTAGGCAGAGCCTGCTATAGCCTTTCCCAGATATCGGCATTTTGCGTAGATCGCCAATGATCTCAAGAAGCAGCCACTGATGAAACTCTGGGAGAGGACTGTGCTTCATGTGGTTCACCCCGCAGTCATCCGGCATGAGGGACTAGCAGTAGTCTCAGTCCGTGTGCTCAGTTCGGGTCAAGGCCCGCGGGGACATCCAGAGCTAGGGAGATGGCACAATCATGCAATGGTTGGGAGGGAAGGGATTAACGGCCGCAGTTGATTCATGAATGTTTGTAGGTGGCAACGGGGTGCCTCCTGTGCCACTGCACACCAGAATCTCTCCTCCCTCACAACCTCAATTGTTGCGCGGGCACTCAGCTCGACTGCAGCCCTGCACTCAGGCTCACCCGTGACCCCTGTCATTGCGGGCCTCTGAGAGCCGTGTCAGGCCGCAGGCGGCAAGGGCCAGCTCGATGCTGAGAAGCCAGTGAATTTCCCCACCGAGGAGCCCAGGCCACTCCACAGGTTAGCGGGCACCCGCGGGTCCGGCCATTACTTTGCAGAGACACCAGTGAAGCAGAGCATAGCTGCGATTGTTGCGCGGCGGCTCTGGAGCTTCATGGTCGAGCAGCCATCTTGGGGCTCAGCCTGGCCACGCCACCTTGGTATGACAGTTTTTAATGCCATGTTGGCTAAATGGCTTTAGGAAAAGGCCGACGCCGGAAAAACTGACACTGACCTCTGCGTCAAATCGCTAAAAAAATTAACACTAGCATAGAAAAAGTGCAGTTCGGCCAATTACGAGCCAGAAAAACAGACACCAGCTGTCCTAGCATCACTTTTGTGTGCATAGCGGGAAAAGAAAATACAAAAGCTCCGCTAAGTGGGGGAAAAAAGTTACATTCACCAGAAAGCAGCTATGGAGAAGCCAGGAGTAAGCACAGCACATGACAACAACCCCACAAACCCCACTACCAGCCAGGGTGACCAGCCAGAGTCTCAGGGGAAGAGAAAGTGCAAGTTCAGTAAGGAGGAGAATGAGATCTTGATCACAGAGGTAATGGAACACCAACACCAGCTCTTTGACAGCTCCAAAGTCTCATTGCGAATGAAAAAGACCATATGGCAGTCCATAGTGTATAAGGTGAACAGCATTGCCGAAGTCAAGAGGACATTGACTGACTGTAAGAAGCGCTGTCATGATGCTAAGAGCAAAACTTAGAAGAAACTGGCAACAAATCTCCAGGAATCTTTGGGGACCCGCAGTGGTATTCCAGTGCCCCAGGAGGAGCTGAATGCCTTGGAGGAATAGGTGTCCACAGTCAATGCTGCAGAGTCGGTGGTTGGAGTTGTGTCACAGGACAGTGCTGCCTATAATGAACTACATCAGCAACAGGGTTAAGTCCCAACAAGGGCCAATGTGGGTAACTACGTAATGTCATGTAGTTCAGGCAGCTATGTCCCAGCGCTCTGCGGCACTGTCTGCAGGACAAACGGTAGGCACCTGGCTCATCTATGGTTAGACATGACATCAATTGAAGGCTTACAAAGGAAAGGGAGTACCCTATTGCAGAGCAAAGGGACAGGGTAAGAGTAACAGTACTAAGAAAAAAATGTCCCTGTCGTTTTTTTAAACAAAGGCAAAATTATCTCACCATAGACCAAATATCTCATGAGTCATTGAAAAGGTGTCACAATCCTAGGGGCATATTTACAAGCAGGCAATAACAAATTATCGCCGCTTTTGCGGCCGTTTTCGGCCAAAAAGCGGCGATAATTGTATCGCCTAATTAGCAAGGCCACGCTAACGCGTGAAACCTTGCTTTAGCGTGGGGATTCTTTACGCCCAGCTTTGCATCTCTAATGAGATGCAAAGTGGGCGTTCCTGACCTAACATGACAGGAGAAATGTCGCTAAGCGACATTTCTCCTATGATCAAGCCCCACGCTATGAAGCATAGCGTCAGGAAAAGTGGCAATAACCCCTGTTATCGCTACGTTCCTTACGCCTGCTTCAGGACTGACTTAGCCATGATATCCTATGGAGGGTGGATATCATGGCTAAGTTTGTGAGTCCCTATCAGCAAGCTAACGCCACATTGCATGAGATTATCGCTGGGTTTCCAGCGATCAGCTCACGTTAGGCAGTTAGCGTGAGGATTTTTATCGCTGAGGAGATAATCGTTGCTAATAGCACGCTATCTCAGCGATAAAAATCCACGTTACCCGGCGATAATTATCCTCACGCTAAGAGCGCTGAGCGATAATTATCGCCGGGTGTTGCTGATATGCCCCCATGTAAGTAAGAGCAAAGTAAACAATGGACTAATAATATAAAAGATATCACTGCATTGATTATATTAGTTTTAGAAAAAAAAATTGCTTTCTGAAATAACATCTAGATTGTAACCTGCAATAGGAGGAATGAGATGATATGGTATTTAAATAAACCGGAAGTGACTTAGAGTGTACATTACTCAACATATGTTTATCATTAATAAATTGTACTGTGATATATTTTATATTATTAGTCCATTGTTTACTTTGCTGTTACTTACTAGGATTGTGACACCTTTTCAATGACTCATGAGATATTTGGTCTATTGTGAGATAATTTTGCCTTTCTTTAAAAAAACGACAGGGACATTTTTTTGCAGCGGTCCTGGCATGCAGGCTCAGACCACACAGGTGTCATCTGCCAAGGTAGGGACCACCCGTACTCCTCTCATCTACATATATATGACTGGGTGTGGGGGTGAATGCAAACTATGTACACCAGCAGACCATGGGCCATATTCAAAGTGAAAAGGCGCAGGGCGCCGAAGCAAACAAATCTGCAGTGCAGAGCTGCATCATTTCAAATATGCATGGATGGGCTGTATTTATAGGAATATGTGCCATCCCTGTGCTTGCCCTTGCTCTGCTGCAAAAAGGACAGCTGTATGCCAACGCAGGCCCCCTTACAACATGGCGCAAGGGTGTCTGTGTTGGTGCTTGGCTGTTTATACCAGAGCCAGCGCAAGGGGAAACACATTGGGTGTGCTGTCTCCTTGTAAATACAGTGCTTTCCTGTGTTTGTGGCATGGCGCAGGGTGGAGCAGCTAAAGTGCTTGCACCCCCATGTTGTGCCATTTATATGTGAACATGATCCTCGGTAGTTACGCGTGACCATTCCCAGTACTACTACCATCTGGGGTGCTGCCTGACACATGTAACTAAATAACAGCCGGCCATCTCAGTCCATTTGAGATGTTCACACATAATGTAGGTGTTGTAGGCACAAAAGAGTCAACGTTTGATCAGGATGCCATTACTGTGTGGCAGTAAGTCAGCTGCCAGGACCAAATTTGGAACAGCCAGAGGAGGCATGTACATATACAAGTGCATGGGTTTGAGCCTAACGAGGTGTGACACCCTAAAGAGATCCAACTCCGGTCATGATGAAATGACATGAACTTCAGTGATTGGAATCTGACTTAGCGCCTATCCACTCATAGTAGGCACAGAGTGGTAATGACTACAATGCTAATATCCAGTCATCAGAAAGGGAAATGCGTGCTATTTGCAATCCATACACTTGGGTAACAGCTGTCCTACACATCGATGAGGAACTGAAAGTGTCATGTATTGCACTTTGTTTGTCAACTGCTTTACTCATGTCATCATGTAGAAGACCGCACCAATAGTATTTCCCCATCTCAGTGCAGAGGATGAACCCTCACCTTCTGGCCAGCACCCTGTCCCTGACAACAGTGATGATGGGTATGATAACAAACCTGCCAACCATCTACCAGGATACCCTCCAAGAACTCCTGGATTCCATTGGGACACCATTTCTAGACACAGCGAGGGTCAGCAGCATCGTGGAGTCTCCACATACCCCGCCACGCAACCAACAGGCACCACCTGTCACCCCACCCAGACCCCTGGACTCCAAACACCCACAGATTACCTTTTACTGCCGTAGGAGTCCAGCTGGAGTTGGCAGTGAAGGTGTGGGTGGGATGGAGACTGTGTCGGCCACCCTCGAGGGAGTCTGTGGGTGCCTCAGTCCCAATAGAGACAACACTGCCGCCATCAGAGCGGCATCCAGCAGTCACTGGCTGACATAGCTAGTGTCATGAGGGAGAGGCATCAACAACTGTCCCACCAAAGTGGCGCCAGCGAGGTGGGGCAATCAGAACCATCTTGGAGTCCATGGAGCAGAAGCAGGACTCCACTCTGCTGCCATGGCTGCCTACCAATGCGACGCTGCTGTGTTGCAAAACCAGCATATCCTCCTCGCTGCTGTGCTGCTCATGGGTTGGCATAGATGAATGCTACTGCTGGCAGGGGATCCACATCTTCTGCCCCTGATGTGTGTGTGCCTCCTTCGGCTGACACATCTACAACACCACCCTCACAGGAGACACTGCACACATCAGAGGAGGAAGATGTGGATAGTGCCTCTTTCCAACGAATAGGTCTGCTGTAGCATGTATTCGTCCTGCATACCGGGTTTGTCCTTTGCCCTGTTCTGATTAACATGCCAGGGAACATCTGCTGTCACTGTCTTCATTTTAACTTCACCCTGTTCACATTGACCATTTGTGGACTGTCAATGTGGCCTATCCTTCCTAATGAGATTGTGGTCATCCTCCTGGCTGAAGCACTCCTCGCCTCAACATGTCTCATGACCAATGTTCTCTCTAATATTTTTCTTCTGTGTGCGGCAGTATAAGGTCTCTGTGCGCTGCAGCCAAGGCTATGTGCGCCAAGAACCCAACCGCGTGTGTGGGTGCAGAGACCAATATCAGTGCAAATATCACTCAAACATTTGCTTAATAAAGTGAAAAGACAGTGTATTTCTACACATACAGCACCCAATGAAGGGTCTTAAGACAGGTTTGCAACTTACAACAAACATAAAAAGGATACAGTATTCAAAAGCATATTCTCCATTAAAAGTCCGTTAATGTAACAATGTGTACCTTACTATCACTTTTGTCAAATACCCATAATGAAGCACCATACATTCTGAGGCCAGTCCTGAAAGGCCAGGCCCGGCCTCTCTCCTGCAATAATCAGCAAAACAACATCAATGACCCCTAACCCCATCTCAACCTGGCCCGAATCTTGCTTGGCACAGGTGAGCTGAACACTGCGGATGTGAATGTGGTTAAGATGGACTGCGAAGGAGCAGGTTGGTTCTGGTGGATATGAATGAAGTTAGTTCTAATGGCTGTGTGGTGTTTGAATGCACTGTGTGGGGCAGGTTTGTTCATATTGGGAATGGGGTTCTAGTTTACTGGGTAGAATAAGGCTGAATTTACTCTCAAGAAAGTGTCACTCAAAGCTGTTGACAGGTCACTCATAATTGCACTCCGGGCACGAGTTGGGGGTACACGTGGGTAGATGGCTTCCATCCACTTTTTTCCCAGGGTGAATGCTGTCCACCCAGCCAAGAATTTGGGTCCCACTGAATAATGTGCTAAACTCGTCCTGGTGTAATTTCAAACACTGGGACACTTTCAGCAGCACCTGCATGTTGTCTACTTTCCATCTGCAACAAGCAACAACGTTCAGGCGGGGAAGGGGCTTTCTTATTTAAGACTCCTGCTGGGCCCATAACAAAGGCGGAATTTGAGGGGTCATCAGGCCTCCTTTTGTTCGAGTCTCTTGGCTGTGAGCAGTCAGGGGCCTCACACCTGATGTAAATGAAGCGGAGAGGAAACAAAGGCTCAAACCTTGCTAGCTCTTCACACTTACTTAAGAGAGACAGCTTTTCACTCCGCTCAGTCCCTGGTGAGGGGATATGCATGCACTGAAAGAATATCAGATGTGTCGGTCTGTCCCAGTATTTACACAAAGCAAATTGCATTTATATAGAGCTAACTTCCCCTGAGGTGGCGTTGAAATAATTCAAGTACCACTATTTCTTCTTATATAGCCCTACTCCTTCCAATGCAGGGTTTCAAAGTGCTTTACATAAACATGTGCATATTACATGTATGATAAGTTATATAAGTTTGTAAATTAATGTACAGGATGTGTAATATAAAACTGGGGGATTGCGAGTTGTAGAAGTCAGATATCCTCTTCCATAGCTCACTGTGCTATTATCCTCGTAATGCTCTCAAACGTACACATGATAGACCCGCTAAACATATATGTGAAGGCTTTAGATCTGATGTCACTTCCTGTAAAGTTGTGGCTTGTGATGCCACTTTCTATGATGTCTATTCCTGTGATGCCATGTGTGATGTCAATTCCTGTGATGCCACTTGTGATGTCGCGTGCCGTGATGTTGTGTGCCTTGATGTCACTTGCATACTGCCTAACTAGGTTAGTCCCCCCACTTCTTTTTTTTAGGACTTGTGCCCAGATTGCACTGAAATTTTGAAAATGTCACGCATAGCAATCTGAAACCTTGGCAGCTATGTGCAGTCCATTTTCTGTTTGAGTGAAATGTCCCGTTTTTGGCTTTAAAATTCTGGTCGCCCTATCTATCAACAAAAGGCAGACAGCAAGCCTAACAGCACTTCACAATCCCTAATATATATTAGGGATTGTGAAAGCACACGTCATGGTGCGTGCCTTTTGTTATAGTGTGCAGCAGAGAGTGTGCCTTTTTGAGAGTGTTCATGGTAATTTGCAGCTCCTGGCTTGCTTACGCCCGGGGCTGTATTTAAAATAAAAACTCTCAAAAAGGCACACAAACTGCTGCGCTCTGTGAAGAAAAGGCAGGCAACAAGCTCAACTGCACCACGTGTACTTTCACAATCAATAATACATATTAGTGATTGTGAAAGCACACTTGTGCTGTTAGGCTTGCTGCCTGCCCTTTGTTAATAGAGTGTGGCAAATTGCGTGCCTTTTTGAAAGTTTTCATGCTAATTGCAGCTCCCTACATGCCTTCACAAGGGGCTGCATTTAACATGAAAACGTTAAATAAGGCACATAAACTGCTGCGCTCTATTAAGAAAAGGCAGACAGCAAGCTTAACCGCACAACGTGTGCTTCACAATCACTAATATATGATTGTGAAACCACACGTTGTGTTTTTAGGCTTGCTACATGACTTTTCTTGATGGAACACGGAGGGGGGCAGATTGTCTGCTTTTCTTCAAGTATTCATGTTAATTGCAGCACCCATCATGCTTCTACAGGCCGCTGCTATTAACGTGAATACTTGCCCCTGGTGGCGTGCGCGTTTCAAAGAGGTCACTGCGCACTCAGATTCAACAGGTGCGCGGGAGCACAGGCGCGCAGCTTAAAGGGAACAGTGAGAGTGTAACATAATTTGTAATCACTATGTGTGTGATGGCTAGCAAGTGCTTACTCAAGGTTTCAAGCATTACGTTCAACTGGTGTCATGCAGGCAGTGTAAATGGTGAATTAAGTCAGCCCACAAGTGCTGGATCCCCCATAGTTACTAGCAAGCATATAACATTGAGCTGACAAGTAAACGCTACAACTGTGAATGGGTACGGGGCAGCCATCAGTGTATGAGTCCAAATACCTATTAAATGGGCAGATGATTTTGATCACAATATTACTCCAAGGCATGTTGAATTAGCAACCCACAAATAGATCTTGTATGTGAACACATGATGAATACTGTGTCATACTTCAATCATGATTGCCAGGTCCACTGCTCAACAATGCCTGACAGATCCCTGTCCATAGGTAAGACACCTACTCACACATATTGCAAAACACTGCTAGCATAAAAATATACATTCACAAAACTTCACCTGAACACACATGTTAACTCTCACACATTAAATCATGACATAGACCTGTATGTAGCAAGCAATGACATTTGGCGTCAATAGAAAAGTTCAGTAAGAAAAAAACTATCTGCCCTAAACTTACTACCTATCCTAAACTATCCTACACTATCTTAGCCAGCCTACTATCTAAAACTACCTTAACTAACTTAGCTTACTCTACACATTTAGCACAACATAATAAACATCAACCCCCGACCCCCTTAAGACACGTCTTCACACAAGGACAACAGAAACTACACCTAACCATCCACTACCTACACATAGAAACCTAAACAATCATATATTTTTATGTTAAAAATTGTTTTTTTTATACATAACAAAGCACATCAACCCCACCACCCCCAAATAACCCAAAGTACCCCTACCCAATAACAATGTAACCCACCCCTAAAAATAAGCCTAAAACCACCATCCCTACACTAAACTAAACTGAGCAATAAAAACATTATATAAAACAATGCTCATGATATGGAGGGGGAAGGGCAGAAAGGGCCCCTGTAGCTATGTACCCTTTGGTCTGGTCATTGCCTGCTTAATCTCTTGCAGCATGGATAACACCTCGTCCATTTTGTTTTCAAGGACTGCCACATGTTATTTGAGGTCCGATATGTCCTTTTATAAGTCCTTTTCAAAAGTGCTAGGCCCTTCTGTGGCCTGAGGTGTGGGTCCAGGTGGGATTGATCAGCTGCGGGTAAAGGTACTGGGTACGGCTGGCTGGGAGGTACATGTACCGGGTTGTCCATAACTGGCAGAGCTCCCCTTGGCGATGGTTGGTGGACCCAGCAGAAAACTTGTCCACTTTCCCTGTCCCTTCTCCTCCTTGTATCTTCTCTTCATGGCCCTGTGTGCCTTGGCGACCTGTCGGAGGTGGTGGAAGCGCTCCTTGCACTTATTGTGTAGCCTCAGCTCCTCTGGGGTCATGTTGTCTGTTGAAGCAATGAGGATAAATGTCAGTCAAAGGGTGACTAGGAACAGGTATCGACATCATGAAATATCATTATTTACACAGCATCTAAGGTAGCAGCCCCTCCAGCCTCAATTCATCTTGCAGCTGAAAGTGACCAAACACATACCTATCATCTATTATATCAGATGTCCTCAGCCCTAATTGCAAAGGCAGGCCAATTGTTGCACAATCTACTTGCAACACTATTGGCACATCTGGGTATGACCATGTCAGTACTGAGTATGCTTGGGAACAATACTCTTGGGTACTCATGGAATGGTACACATTTCACCTTCACTGTATATTGGTGTGCCATCTGCATCCTGCAATGGCCTTCATGCTATAGACATTTGCCACAGTAAGATGAGCAATGTCTTGAAAGTACATGTATTGTCTCACAACATAGTGTAACTGATATGGCAAGGACCCATATCAGGACACATTGCTACCTATACAGAAAATGTGGCAGGTCTGACATGTAACAATGGACGCAGCAGTGATACAGAGGCATATGAAACCTCTCGTATTTGACCTGTAGTACATCCATGGTGGATCATGCCACCGCTTATTACATACTCCCAATATCATAGCATGTGCAACTGACATGCATTCTGTATTCTTCACAACCACCCCTCCTCAAGTCTCTTTACGACACTGACAAACACATCCATTTTCAGATTTGTATCCACTATTACATATATTTGCATAGTCTGCCACTGGGATCATGGTTCCCCTATCAAGCCACTATCATGTGGTCCATCCCAGATTGGCAAAGTGTTCTCCTTGACATTAGTAAGAGGCAGATAGACAAGCAACACACCTCAACTTTTCATGACCTGTTTATCCCCTTCAAAAAGTACAAAAGTGATAGGGATGCACATTGAATCTGGTTGGGGTCCTTAAAGTTCTCCATCTCAGGTTGCATGTATGATGGGGGTCCAGCTACAAGACATAACATGTAACTCAATTCAGTAAACTTACTACACATATTTGATATGCAAAAAAAGCACAGTACATATGCATGGCTATTGGCTATGTAAACCTTCAGGTTGTAAGTGATCAAATGACAAAGTAGGCATGCTTGAATGATACACATCGGTAAGGCTGGCTGAGGAGAACATACATACGATTAACAAAAACATGCACCTGTTGGCCAATTTTCTGAACCAGGTGATGAACCTCATCACTACCAAATTTCACTATGGTAGCTGACTTTGATGATGCTCTGTACCTACACAATTCACATACCATACTCAGTAAGGTGTTGCTCTACAGAGGCCCTCTTAAATGCTGACACCAGGAAAAGAGTGCGGTACGTACATCTCACTTCATGCGTACTTGCTACTTAAATTAGATGAGTACTGTACTTGTCAGTGCTGCTGAGTGCATTATATTGTTCACATATGTTCCATGCATCCTTAAGTTAAAAATTACATACTTGAACCTTAAAACATATGGGGGCAGATTTACAAGCCTCTTACGCCGGTGGTGTGTCATGTTGCGTGACGCACCGGCGGCGCAACCTGCTGAGTAATATTTACAAGCCCACATAAAGCCACCTAGTGTGACTTTACCTGTGCTTGTAAATATCGCCCCTTTTCACGCAACACTTTGCGTGTTAGGGACATGACAAGGGGGCTGCTGGGGGTGTTCCCACGCAATACCCATGTCCACTGATGCATTTCCAGATTTACGAGCAATCGTAAATCTGGAAATGCGTCTGAATGATACACCACTCTAGGGGTGGCGTAGCGAGGTGCAAGGAGGAAAAATGTTTTCATTTATCTTTGTTTTTTTACCTCTTTCAATGTGCGCTGCATCTACAGCACACATTGGAAGAGGAAATCACCTCAATTGATTGTTTTTGTGCAGGAAGGTGCCCTTTCCTGCACAAAAACAATCGCCCCACAATGCAGGCATCCTTGCACCATGGTGCCAGGGTGCCTGCCCCGGCGCATGGCAGCAGTTTGTGCGCCAGCGCAGGGGGAAGCACAGAGATGCGACATATTGTTGTAAATATGTTGCATCCCTGTACTTCGTAACTACTGCAGAACAGCGCAACAAAATGATTTGCGGCACTGCACTGTGTTAGCTTCTTAGGTTGAGATGTGTCTCATTCAGGCTAGCTTACCCTTGGATACAGCACCATGTGACTGGGCTCCCAGCTGAAATACATTGGGCCTCTCATACTAGATGCATGTACTATGTGAGTTACATATGTAAAGATAGCTCCAGTGGCTCTGGCCTCATAAACACCTCCATGAGGCCATGCAAAGGCAGCCTGTGGGGTTTTCTAATCAGTCAGAGGTGTTTAGTTTGTCAAGCCAGTGCTAAGCACAGCATAGCTGTAGTGGGCAACAAGAAACTATACCTAGTACATAAGAAATGCTGTTCAAGACCAGTGTTATGTGTATTGCCACATTCAGAGGTTAGCTGAGCAGTGTAAGCCATTGAAGACCTCGTTAATGCTTGACAACTCGGGGAAGGTATGCCAAGGAGGATCATCGGCACATCACTATGGGGCTTCTTTATAAGGCTGTTGCGCAGCCGGTGCATCACTTTTGACATTGTAAGAAGTGACATGCCAGCAGTGCAAGGGCACTGTAAATAAGCCCCTTTATGTCTAAAGTATGTTCTGTAATAGTCCATCACAACCGTACCTAACAAATGCCTGTTGTCAAATGCTCACCTCTAGAGCAGAGCTGCACTAACTGTTCTGTCATCATATGATTAGTCAGGATAGGCTATGTGCATCATCCCAATGCTTCCCTGTAACTCATTTGTATCACCTACAGGGACACAAATACTTGTGTGGCCCACTCAGTGTCACAGATAGCACTGGTGCACAGATCTTGCTGGCCGTATAGCCACATCATTTCTGGCTTTTGAATGGGGGTATGGCTAATTTGAGCCAAATGTCATGTGAGCCATACTTAATGTTACCACAAATCATCAATGGGTACAAGAGTCACATAGGATTGCAGACAAATCATGGGTACTTACCAGTTGTTCCACCAACTTCTATACCCACATAATCCAGGAGGTCTGACTCCCTTGCGACCCAGTGATGTTTAAGTTGCTGGATGTCGCTGTCCACTCCATACATCCTCAAAATATGTTGGCATATGGACTCCCATCTCTGTTTCCTGACCTTCACGGGGTAGTCCTGCATTACATCCCTCCCCCACTGGCTAGCATGGCAGGCAGGTAATGGCAGACCAGCCACAAACTCCTCCCTTATTCTTGGGGTGACAATGACTCTTCCCCAGCATGATCCCACCCAAAATAATTAAACCCAAACACCACATAAAAAAACAACAACAAAAATTACCCCTATAACAAATATACCCCAAAGGACACACACCCAACAGCACACAGAGCAATATACAACAATATATGACAAGGACTTGAGGGGCACGAATAGGACAGTAGACACGATGCACGAGCTCCAATAACACCAGCACCACTCTCCAGCACAAACAAAACACCACCACGCCCAAGCTCAGACTGTAAAACTGTGACCTTAAGTGAAAATGAAAGTAACTTCACAGTTCTTTGTTTAAAGCATGCAGGATCCTTTACATCACTTCCCTTTATCAATGACTTCACTTCCTGGGCAGATGCAGAACGTTTTTCTACGATGTGTCTTGTTTCCAGCTAATGCGTCGATTTCACAATAGGCCTGACAAGGGACAATCCAGTTGTTATCACACATCGGCTGAGAAGAGTAATTTTTGGCTTACGCGGCAGCTGAAAAATATCCCACTTAATTGTGGGGGGTCACAGCGGCACGGTAGGCGAGCGGACACACGGAGGGAGCAAAGGACTACGGCTCCCAGCAAACCTAGCTGACACCGCCCCCTCCAGCCTGCATTTCCGCCCGGAGGCGCTAAAAACAAACGGCTCCCTCGGTGGAGCGGGGGTCACAGCGGCACGGTAGGCGAGCGGACACACGGAGGGAGCAAAGGACTACGGCTCCCAGCAAACCTAGCTGACACCGCCCCCTCCAGCCTGCACTTCCGCCCGGAGGCGCTAAAAACAAACGGCTCCCTCGGTGGAGCGGGGGTCACAGCGGCACGGTAGGCGAGCGGACACACGGAGGGAGCAAAGGACTACGGCTCCCAGCAAACCTAGCTGACACCGCCCCCTCCAGCCTGCACTTCCGCCCGGAGGCGCTAAAAACAAACGGCTCCCTCGGTGGAGCGGGGGTCACAGCGGCACGGTAGGCGAGCGGACACACGGAGGGAGCAAAGGACTACGGCTCCCAGCAAACCTAGCTGACACCGCCCCCTCCAGCCTGCACTTCCGCCCGGAGGCGCTAAAAACAAACGGCTCCCTCGGTGGAGCGGGGGTCACAGCGGCACGGTAGGCGAGCGGACACACGGAGGGAGCAAAGGACTACGGCTCCCAGAAAACCTAGCTGACACCGCCCCCTCCAGCCTGCACTTCCGCCCGGAAGCGCTAAAAACAAACAGCTCCCTCGGTGGAGCGGGGGTCACAGCGGCACGGTAGGCGAGCGGACACACGGAGGGAGCAAAGGACTACGGCTCCCAGCAAACCTAGCTGACACCGCCCCCTCCAGCCTGCACTTCCGCCCGGAGGCGCTAAAAACAAACGACTTCCTCCGCGTCGCGGGACGCGCGCGGGCGGCGCCGGGCTAAGCCCGGGCAAAGGGCGGGCCCTCTGTGGCCCTCAGAGGACCGATTGAGGCCGGGACGGGCCACCTCACTAATGTGTAAGACTTTATAAGACTATATAAGTAAGCACACGGTGTGGGCGATCTGCCTATCCCATGGTATATCGTTTGTGTTGTATTGGTATTAACCTGTTCATTTTTGGCTATTAGGTATCATCATATGTGTTGGTGCTGCCACATTGTGCGATAGTTTAATTTAAGTTTTACGAATTCCCAGGGGTTTGCCTATTATGGCCAAAGCTTTAGCAAGCAGTAAATCCTTGACTACGTCAACATTAGATAACTACTTAGTTAAAGTAGTCACCAAAATCAATAGCGATAGGCGTAAATCCTTAGGCCAGGGTTCAAACTCAACGACTACTAGCCCTCTCTTAAATAACACAGTCACCATATCCTCTCCCCCATCTCATGCTATGAACTGTTCAAATGAGAATAATGATTTGGTAACCTTGGGTGATCAACTCCCTATTGAACAAGAATCACCTGAAGTAAATAGGGATTTAGTAATTGATGTGAATGAGGCCTTAGAAGACTCTCCGGACCTGTCTACCCAGAGAGTGCTAAGATCTCGTAAACGCACTCAATTGAAACAGGGTTGCGCACGAAGTACTCACAAAAAGACGGGTTCTGCTTCATCAAATCGGGTTACCAAGGACTTAGCCATTCCTAATAACCCCATGGCCAAGATAGATTCTCATCAATTTGATTCCTTGGTAGGTCTTTTAGAGTCCAAAATCTTGAAAATTGTTGAACCCTTAGTAACCAAGATTGACGAACTATCTGCTGAGATCGAAGGCTTACGTAATCTTTTGGCACGTAACAATAATTCCTCTGGGAATATGTGCAGAGTAGCTGAGGGTCTATCTGTATCTGCCGATACCTCTAAGTCCCCAAAGGTTACTCCAAACTGTGCAGATCCACTGGTTGTTGAACCCACGACAAATGTGAACAACATTTTACCTCCCGAAAGTTGTTCAAGTAGTAATAATGCAACGGCAAGCACACATTCAGGAGGAGCAAAACCAGATTTACCCCCTGATTGCGCCCCATGTGTTGTAGTGTTAACAAATGTACCCCCCTTGAAGGATGTTGCCCAGAAAATTAACCCAGAAACCCACGAATCCCTTAAAAATAAATCAGTCTCGTGGTTAAATAAGCACTATGGTTTTCCAGTACATTTAGCCCACCTGATAATAACAACGAGAAGAGTTTCCTGGGTAGGGCGCTCTCGTAAGACCATAAAGGGGGACTGTGTTGTAATAAATTTTAGAAATCCCTTCATAGTGAATAACATCTTATCAAAAGCTACTTTGCTCCCTCACATTGATGAGGGTATTACCCTTCGCTCACTGGGTTATTTCTACAAACAACAGACAAATTTACCCCATAGTGCTCCGTTGGAGGGCAGAGTACGTTATCCTGAAGGTCAGTTTCCTCAAGGTCTTGTTACTTCCAATCGTTTTCAGGCTTTGAGTAACTTAGATTCTAATGACTGACTGCACCATGTTGGGGCTACTTCTAGACTTACTAGGGAAAGTTTATTCTCTACAGGGGAAGAGGACATGGTTTCTAGTGGAATTGTGCCAGGTACAAGTATAGAGGGTACCCAAAGTGCTATGATTGCGATGGGGAATGTCATTGATGAAAGAGTGGATGATATTGTCGTTGCCCCTCGGATGCCCTCAGGTACAAGTGTCCTTAGTTGGAATATAGCTGGCCTCAACAGCAAAGCACATGATCCCACATGGAGGGACTGTTTATCAGGCCACGAAATTATTGGTTTACAAGAAACTTGGGACACTGAAAATACCTTTTTGCTGGATGGGTTTTCTGCTTTTTGGTCACCTGCGGTGGCCTCTTGTAGGGGGAGGGCTAAAGGCGGACTTCTAACTCTCATCTCATTGACTATTGAGGGTAAATACAGTAAAGTGGAGACAGGCTCGCCTTATTGTCTAGCAGTAGAAATTCAATCCAACTCTAATGGGATATGGCTCATTGTAAATTTTTATAATTCATTTATCAAGAGCACGCCAAATGAACACTTACTCAGTCTATATGATTTTCTGCAAATGTATAATGAATCTTGCAAAAATCCTTATTCGGTTATTGTGCTTGGTGATTTTAATGTTCATTGTTGTTTTAACAATTGTTTTATATGGGACAGTTTAGGTCCACCTAATCAAGGAAATATACATTTCGATCACACACCACAGGGGATGTTTCTAGATGAGCTCCTTGTTGGGAATTCCCTGGTTCATCCCGTCAATTACATTAATGACATCCCGACCTACAAAGGAAGTGGCTTAGGTTCCACCATTGACTACATTTTTGTCACCTCTAATTTAGCAGATAATGTAAGTCAATATAAGGTAAAATGGTCTGTTTATAGTGATCATAATCCTGTCCAGTTAATTCTGACTGATGATCTTACGAAAAGAGAATCTGATAATCCTACTGTCAGAACACTGGACATAAGGCCAACTGACCAAACACGCCGCCTGAAATGGTGTCAGCTGGTCCCAAAGGATTTTATTGAAAACTTGTTGGGAACGGTTGGGGATGAAATACATTTGTGTTTGCAAGACGGGATCTTTAGTGATGCAGTTCTAACAGCTTATGATTAAATTTGCTGTCAGGTAAATAGTGATCTTAAAAAAGTATGTAAGGTTAAACCCATAATTGGGGAGAAATGGTTTGATCACAGCTGCTCATCTGCCCAACGGAAGTTAATGACAGCTCTGAAAGCGGTCCCACTAGATAGAGCAGAAATTGCCATTTGTAGGAAGGCCTATAAAATGGCTCAGAATAAGCGCAAAAATGAAATCAGGGATGAGGCATGGAATTAACTCCTGTCCATTGATGTTATCAAAAACAGTGCTAAATTTTGGTTTATCGTAAACAAGCCTTTTTTTAACGGTAAAAGTAACAATGAGCTTGAATGCGGTATCCAAGAGGACAAATGGTATACCCATTTTAAACAGGTGTATGATGGAGATGGTCCGAGGGTGGGGCCCTCATTTAACCCTGAGAGTTATACCTTGTCTTTCACAGAACTAAAGGTCACAAATGCAATCTTGCAAATGACAAGTAATAAGGCGCCGGGACCTGATGGAGTCCCGGCAGATCTTTTTAAATCAGATATAAAACTCTGTTCCAAAATCCTATTTAATGTTTTCACAAATGCTTGTCAACTGGGCCTTCCATCGACGTGGGCGAAATCTGTCATCATTCCTATTTTTAAAAAGGGGGATAGAGGCGACCCGAGCTGCTACCGTCCAATCTCCCTCATAGATTCTTCTGTGAAAGTATTGGGGAGGGTGGTCCTTGCCCAACTGAATGGTTGGTTAGAGGAATCAGGAAAACTCTCTAAGGTCCAGTATGGATTTAGAAAAGGGATGGGTACCACAGACCAATGTTTAAATCTACAACTATTAATTGGTAAATACACGGTGGCCAAGAAGGGAACCTTGTTGGTTGCCTTCATGGATTTGTCATCGGCCTTCGACCGGGTAAATAGATCAAAACTGTGGCCCCTGCTCCTAGCACTTGGAGTAGACAAAGACATCGTCCACTTCTTAGCGGATCTACATAGAGAGTTAATAGCAACAGTTCGTTATGATCAAAGGGGTAATTGCACAAAAGATATACCCATATCAAATGGGGTTAGGCAGGGGTGCATTTTGGCACCTCTCCTTTTTACATTGTATATAAATGAATTAGACAATACCCTAATCGCCTCATGTAATGATATCCCTCGTGCAGGGAAATGTTTAATTCCTGCTCTTTTATATGCTGACGACGACGCCCTATTTGCTAGAACGGGAGTGGGCCTTCAGTTACTGCTTAATTCATTTGCTGATTTTATGAAGGCTTTGGACTTATCTGTTAATTTTGTTAAATCACATGTCATGGTTATCGGCCCTAAATCCGCTAAATCTAAAACCTTTTTATGTGGGGGTCATCAATTATCCAGGGTATCTTCTTTTCCTTATTTGGGTGTTCTTTTTGATGATCGAGATTCTTGGGTAACCCAAATTACGGCAAAAAAGATTGTGTTTTCAAGAGCAACCGTGGGTGTTCTGGGTTTCGCCAGAAAGTTAGGTGCCAGACCAATGAAGGCCCTTATCCAGGTTTATAAAGCTAAGTGTCTCTCCATAGCTTTGTACGGAGCTGAGATTTGGGGCATTAAAAATGCCAAAAGCATTCAGATTGTTGAGGATAGATTTTTAAAAAACCTCCTCTCAGTCCCGATCTCAACTGCTAACTATAATGTTCATCAGGAACTTGGAATCGGTTTTCTAGAAGACAGTATTGTCCTGGCCCCGATGCTGAAATGGATCAGCATTTGGCTTAACCCGGATTTACACCTGAATCACATAATTTTGAGAGACTGTATGTCGCTAGATCATGGGCTACATATACCCTGGTTGAAATATATTCGGAACCTGGCTATTAAGCTTGGTAGACCAGAATTGTTTCATTCTCCTGAGACCCTGGTAAAAGGTGACATTAAATGGTGTAAAGAAACTTATATGTACATAACTACCTCGGTAAGGGAAGAGAAGGAGCTGGTTAAGGGCACCGTTAGGGCCCACCAGCTCTGTAAAACAACATCCTCCATGGAACCTTATCTTGGATTTGTTACAGATGCAAATCACCGTTTCCTTCTAACTAGATTTAGATTGAATCAATTACATCTACTGATTGGAGCTAAGAAAGGTTGGAAAAGGGCGTTGGACCTTGGCCCTTGTTCTTGTGATAATTTTTCCCCCCAGGATATGATACATTTTTTCTTCTTCTGTGAGCACTTTATTGATATTAGGAAACGTTTTTTAATCCCTATATTAAGAGACAAAGGCTTTGTTCAAGTGAGACCTGCTTTCTTGTATCTTCAGTTGTTAAACAATGTATGGGAAACTTTTAATATTGGGAATTTTTTAACTGTGGTAATTTGCTCCTTGAAGAAATGAACTGTACCCTTTTAATGTTTTTTAATTGGACACGTTGCCCTGTTAAATTTATCTGTGTCAATGTGTTTTTTTTAGGTATGGTAATCTACCAAAATGAACTTTGTCTTTTTAATATGTATTTATTGTAGTATGCTTTTATGGTTTGCACTTAAACCGAATAAAGACTTTATGACTGACTGTGCAGTGTCATTTATTTATGATGCAATAGGTCGAAAGTGGGTTTTTTGGGGTGTTGTGCTGTGCAATGCATGTAATAATGTACATGTAAGGCAGTGTTGGGTGTGAATATTGGAGTTGACCTGTTTACCGTCTTTACATATGTTTGATATGTGTGTTTTAAGAGAAAATATGTGTGGGTTCACCCTGTTCAGAGATCATACAATGCATAGTGCCCAAACTCTGTGGTAGCACAATGGTGCACCTTACCAGAGGTGCCCTGTGTACTAAGTTATTAATAGCCCCCATTGACATTGAGACTACCACTGCCCTGTGGTCAGTGCACCCACATCTACAACTGCTCAGCCTACTGTCAAACAACTGTGATGTGTCCCACAGTGAAGGCACCAGTGCTGTAGGAAAATCTAAGAGTGTACAGCAATTTGCTGATACCACCTGGAAGGGGATGTTTGGATTGAGCCATTTGATTGTTTGGGAATTTGCATTTCATATTCTAGTGCCATACCCCACAGGGAAGTAACAGTGTCATCACTTATGGCCAATATGATCCTCTATCATGGTGATTGTGCTATGGTAGATCAGCATGAATTCCTTGGTGTGACCTCCTACATGTTTCTGATAGTAAGGCTATGTAAATCACACCATATCTACACTCTCTATCAAGGCAGTGTTGTTTATGCATAGCAGTGTGTTTGCACATGCAACACTGTTGTACTGGCAAAGTATGGCACGTAGGATTTGTCTGTGTGATATGAAATCACCTAACGGATTTGACATGTGGATACCATTATTGATTTAGCATATGTAGACTGTAGTTTTGGGAGTGTGTTCCCATGCATTATGTGTAACACTTCAAAGTTACCATACAATGAGTGGCCTCCACTTTCATTCACAAGTATGAGGCTGTGCACATGGCTAGCATCAGGAGAAAAACACACAAACACAGTAATTGCACATTCTATATGATACCACACCTTAGTGATTGTGGCTGGTAATGGAGGAATATCTGCTAGAGGTAGTTGGCATGCACACTTTTTCATTTGTACCAGATGATGGCCAATTGTGTTTGTTACACATTGCTACATACATTATCTGTGTGACAATTGGGAGTAGGTCAAATGTGAATGTTTAGTTGTTTACTGTGAGTGTGGAATTAAGATGCATACACAATGGTAGTGCTTAGAAATGTATTTACAAGTAGATGAACAATGTGTTATATTTCATCATTGTTTGATAGCATGTTGGACAATCATGGTTCTGAAAAGAAATTATGAATGATGTGGTCCCTCCGCTGTGTTGCGGCAACTGATGGTTTAGGTTGTTGAGGATCCTCATCTTCCTCCTCCTCATTGTCTGGCGTTCCCTGATTCCAATTTACATCTGCCCATGGCACACTTGCTCTAGAATATATATTGTGCAAAATGCAGCAGACCAACATGATTTTGCACACAATAGGTGGGGAGTAGAGCAATTTGCACCCAGACATGTCAAGGCTCTGGATGTTTGATTTTAATACACCAAATGTCCGCTCAATGATGGAACTTGTGAAGAATAGGGCATGGTTATAGCTCCACTGGGCTTCTGTTTGTGGGTTCTTCACAGGAGTCATGACCCACGGCATCAGAGAGTAACCTTGGTGGGCTACAAAGAAAAGAAGTGTTGTATTAGTTAAGAATCATGACAAGGGTTAGCCCAACATTAATTTCCAATCTGGTCTGTGTCTTGCTTTACTCTTAACCTTGCTTACTGTAATAGACATGCTATGACATTGTGTGGTATACACCCAAGTAGGGATTGGTAATGGCTGACACTGAGCTACACATACAGCTGTGCTGCCCTCTGTGATTCACTCACTATTTGTCATTCTGGTGAGTGCCAAAGCCATGCAGATGATGATTTATAACCAGTAAGGAGAGTCATTTTGCCATTAAATAGACACATGTCTCACATTCATTTATTGTATCCAATATTGGTTACTATTGCCATTCTGAACTGATACCTGTCTGATTTGACAACAATGTAACAGGAGCAGGTGATGTGTGTTACTTCAAACACACATATTTTGCATTGAGAGCTGGACTCAATGTTGTTCAATGTGTTTTGCTATGGGAAGGATAGTAAGTGGATATACATGTGTACCATGGTAGTCTACACATGGCAGTGCACAGTGTCCACTGTGGTGACAGTAAACAAGGGGTTATAAATATGTGGCTTTCACTGTACAGTGCAGCTGGCAGACCAACTACACTACAGTGCCACACATCTTGTGGACAGTCTAGGCTATATCTTCCACATGAATCAGTGCCCAGTGACTGCGCTGGCAGAACCAGTTCAGTATTGCTCCAAGATGGTCACATTATTTCCCGGGGAACTGTATTGTTGGCTGTCATGGGAGATGTAGTTTGAGCATGAGGCTGCACCTTGCAGCACAGTCTTTCCCCTTGGATGGATGCTGTTATGGTTTGTGGACAAAAAGCATGTTGTACACATAGGATGTGATGTGTGTGTATGATGAGTGATATAATGTAAAGCAAACAGAAGGAGATGATGGACGGAAAGCTGAAACTTTTTAGACCCTCACCCCCGGTACAGATCTGGGTTGAGCCCATCATCATTCTTTAGCTCACTTCGCCACCCAATTTCAGACCCAGCTATAGGCAAATCAGTCTTTACCGCGTGCCTCATAGGAAAAGTCCAGCCCAAACTGCCAAGTCAGGTCCTCCTTGGACCAGAAATAAGCATCCTGGGACCGGTTTCGGGGTAACACCCCTCATCAGCCAGGCCTCATGTAGCATTTGTTGCCACTTGGCAGCAATGGATGTAAAATGGCTGAGCTGACCCGCATCCAAAGCAAAGTGGTGGAAGGAGCTGCTCTACCAGACCATCATGAATAGTGAGAGTCCGTCAGCACAGTTCACTTGTAATTGTGTCCCACAGTGGCGTAGGCAGTCTCAACATGTGTGACTTGTAGGAAATGTGTTGTGCATATGCCTTCTAGTATGGCACAAGTATATATAGGCCCACATCAACTATGTGTGCACTGTCTCATTCAATCCAAGACTGATATGTCCACATATCACTACATAATTGACTGCCATGAGGTCTGTCATGTGCTTGGGGTGTACTTATCAACCAGTAGGCCATTATCATAAGCCCCATGCTGGAAACATTCATTGATGGTGGAATGCCAGAAGATGAATGAGTCATAAGCACTGCCAGGGTACTATGGAATGACGTTGATGAAGTGACCAGATGGTCCATGATTGCTTGCACGTTCATGGAATAGGTGTGCTTTCTGTTGCGATAGATGTGTGATGTCACCACCGGAGGCACAATTTACACATGTGTGCAGTCCAGGATGCTTGATTCCGTTCCAGGGAAGACATGGCTTGGCAGTTCGGGCTGGACTGTTCCCATGAGGCACAGGGTCAAGACTGATTTGCATATGGCCATGTCTAAACTGGGGTGGCGTAGTGGGCAAAAGAACGATGGATTTAACCCAGATCTCTTGACTGGGGGAGAATGTCTGCATTGTCAGCATTCCGTCCATCATTTGTTTGTTGTAACGCTTTTCGCCCTAAGTGGGATGGGTATTCCCAGACGTGGGACCCGTGCTCACTACGCCACTGGAGTCAAGCTATCCTGGCTGATGACGGCTGATAGCCAGAAACCGGTCCTAGGATGCTTGATTCCGTTCCAGGGAAGACATGGCTTGGCAGTTCGGGCTGGACTGTTCCCATGAGGCACAGGGTCAAGACTGATTTGCATATGGCCATGTCTAAACTGGGGTGGCGTAGTGGGCAAAAGAACGATGGATTTAACCCAGATCTCTTGACTGGGGGAGAATGTCTGCATTGTCAGCATTCCGTCCATCATTTGTTTGTTGTAACGCTTTTCGCCCTAAGTGGGATGGGTATTCCCAGACGTGGGTCCCGTGCTCACTACGCCACTGGAGTCAAGCTATCCTGGCTGATGACGGCTGATAGCCAGAAACCGGTCCTAGGATGCTTGATTCCGTTCCAGGGAAGACATGGCTTGGCAGTTCGGGCTGGACTGTTCCCATGAGGCACAGGGTCAAGAACGATTTGCATATGGCCATGTCTAAACTGGGGTGGCGTAGTGGGCAAAAGAACGATGGATTTAACCCAGATCTCTTGACTGGGGGAGAATGTCTGCATTGTCAGCATTCCGTCCATCATTTGTTTGTTGTAATGCAGTCCATTGCCCCCAACACAAGTGAGAATCCAGCAATGACCTAAAAGCCTTGCTTGTTCTCCTGTAGTTGCTGCACTGAATTGAGGAAGTAGAGATTCTGGGGCGTGAGACTTATGATGGCATCCAGGACAGTGGGGAGAAACCTTGAGAAGGATACCTGGGATACTCCTGCCGCTCTGGCTGTGGTGGGCTAAAAGGTTCCAGATACAAGCATAGGCAGGACAACCAGTAGCCTGGCCTGTGGAGGAATGTTGGTGCGGTGCTGCCATGTTGGCTGCAGCCTTGGCACAATCTGGTGCAGGAGGCGTACAATGGACGCCCTCCTGAGCCTGTAATGAGCGATGGCTTATTTCTCCCTGAGGTCAATGAGGGTTATGCTACGGTGGTATGTCCCTCCCTTCTCCTGCGCTGCCTCTGTGGTGCCGGAGGCCTACTAGTACACATCCCATGCATACGCAGAACTAGAACTGGCGGGCAGGCCTTCTGCATCACTTCTTAAGCATGGAACAAGCTGCCATTACCTGCTCAGCACCAGGATACCCTCCCGGGTGATAGCATGCTCAACAAATTATTTTCCTCCTGCAGCTGGACAGTTGGACGAGGAAATATAATCTCTTTTCCTGTGGCCAGTGATCAATCCCACTGCCACATTTTGTGATCCTTGAAGTCAGCATCAAAGTGTTAGAGGGAGACTGGAAGGTGCTTCATTCCAGTAGTCAAGATGGATTTTATTTAGCCTCTAACAACCGTGGCTGGATATTACATGGACATCAGGGGAACAATGGGCTTTCATTTCAGGAGATGAATGTAGCAGCCACTGTCTGTTGTACTGACATGCAGTGGCAGGGTAGCATGTGCATCAGAAATAAAGCCAATATTGTTAACTTTTTTGCTGCTTTAACAGTGAGATTAAACAATTTGTGGGGTACAGTAGCTGATTTGACTGATTCCCCCATCCATCAAAAAATGATTAGTTCTTGTTTTGAAACATTCAACTTCAGATAATTAGTTGCCATTGAGTCCTGAATCTCAGGGAAAGAAGCTCATGACCTTGTTATGGGTTGGGGTCCCTGAAAATCAGAGGCAGCTCCTTTGTTGGAGTGGAGATGGGTTGCCCCACTTAAATGCCCCCAAGATCCGAGATGAAAAATAATTCATCATTACCATTATATTTTTCATCCTGACATCCTCCCGTCCTGAACGAGCGTCAGGACGGGGGCGGGCCGCTTCTGAAGGACAGCAGCAGTGACCGGGAGGAGGGTGGTTTGTATGTGCACTTTTCAAAGTGCGCATGACTTTTTGGACGGCCGTCTTGCGACGACCAGCCAGGCATGCTTACTTTGAAACCTCTAGCCGAGCTGTCTTAAGACAGCTGGCTTAGAGCAACTGCAGGCCTCCTTAGCGCTGTGGCGCATCGATATAGGTTGATCTCTCCAATCAGGGCGCTGCTGTCATGCTGGTGACTGGAGCGCCCTGATTGGTCAAGGGAGTTTCCTGGTGGCCGGGCTGCCGCGTGACGAGGTCCGGAACAGGAAGTCCTGTTGTCAGGTAAGTGTTTCTTTTAATATATTTTATGCTTATATATGTGCGCGCCTGTTTTGTTTTATATATTTTTTTTAATTTGAGCGCACGCCCACCCTCCCCTTCCTGTTGATGCTGGCCACCACTCCTGAAAATGTAGTATATACGTGGAGGTGGGGAGGCTCTGCATAAGGTTTATTGGATACCTAAAATTCCCTAAAAGGATCAAAAGACTAAGGCATGTATTAAAAGAACAGAGGACATTAAATGACCTCTGTAGAATCCCACATTCCATTCTATGGATGTAAAGAGACGCAGTTTGACGATTTGCAAAAAGAGTCAACTCTGAGGCTCCCGGAACAGTAATAATCTACGTTCTACAAGTGATTTTATTGTAATACTTAACGAAAGTCATAGCATTTTATTACGTCAGAAATATTTTTTGTGCCACAGTTACCATATTTTAAACTAAAGCGCACATATTTAACATTTAATTTCAGTGTGTTCTTATTTCTCAATGTATTTAATCAATTAGAACACAAGAAAAGTTTGTGCATCCATGGTTGCGGAATAAAAGGAATAGCATGAGAGTGCTGAGCCATTGTGAGAATAAATAGAACAGTTTTTTTTTTACTGAGTAGAAAAAAAAGAAAAGAATAAAAATATTTCATTGCAACACTACGTCATAAATAATAAAAGCTGGATAATGATAATAATTCTTGTACAATGGAGTAGACTTCATACTATATAAGAAACAAAAAAGGGATCACTTATTGCTAAAAAACTATGGGGCATATCAACAACGAGGCAATAGAAAATTATCACCGCTATTGCGGCCGTTTTCGGCCGAAAAGGGGCGAGAATTTTATCGCCTAATTAGCAAGGTCACGCTAACACGTGAAACCTTGCTTTAGCGTACGAAATCTTAACGTCCAGCTTTGCATCTCTAATGAGATGCAAAGTGGGCGTTCCTGACCTGACATGACAGGAAAAATGTCGCTAAGCGACATTTCTCCTATCATCAAGCCCCACGCTATGAAGCACAGCGGCAGGAAAAGTAGCAATAACCCCTGTTATCGCTATTTTCCTTACGCCTGCTTCATGACTGACTTAGCCATGATATCCTATGGAAGGTGGATATTATGGCTAAGTATGTGAGGCCCTATAATCAAGCTAACGCCAAACTTCGTGAGATTATCGCTGGGTTTCCAGCGATAATCTCATGTTAGGCAGTTAGCGCTAGGAATTTTATCCCTTTTGAGATAAGCGTTGCTAATAGCACGCTATCTCAGCGATAAAAATCCACGCTAGCCGGCGATAATTATCCTAGCGCTAAGTGCACTTAGCGATAATTATCGCCGGTTGTTGTTGATATATGCCCCAATATCTCTGACCCGCCTTTAAAGAAAAATAAAGTGGATTATGACTGGAAAAGATGTAAATTGCGCTTTATGACATTACTAAATACAGAAAAAAAAGTAGACATCTATCCCTTAAATCCTGCCCGGCAAGAATCATCAAGTGGATCCATTTATCTCCTATGCCATCCTCCATCCATTCTCTATAATCATAAGTGGACTGCATCATAGCAGTCCTAAAAGTTCTTCTCTAGTTGTTTTATGAAATTCCAAACTCGGGGAAAACTTTTAATTGCACAAACCCTTTTGGCAAAGGCCTCTTCAAAATTCCTGCTACAGATCATTTTCTTTTGCCATTCTAGATATGTTGGGACTCAATTTGTCTTCCAGTGCTGTAGAATCAAAGATTGAGCCACTACAGACGTAATAAAAATAAAAGCGTCCTTGCCTTTTATATTTGAGGAAATGTGCCTCTGTTTTGACAGGCTGAACAGTGCCACTGCTGCCTCCTGTTCTATTTGACTCTGCAAGCCTCTACTAAGAGCACAAAATATTTTTTGCCAAAATTGGGTCAGAAATGGGCAGGTGAAGAAAGTATAGATTCAATCTCCTCCACTTAATGCCGGCTACGAATATATCTGTCTTCCAGTTCCGGATACATTTATAAATAAGAAAATCAATAGAGGTAAGATTGACATTTTAATTAGGGCGGCCCTTCCGATGAGTGTAGGAGGGAGAAGAGACCATCTATCCAGTAGATCCCTAATTTTTCTTAACATAACGTCATAATTGAGTTTATAGAGCTCAGCATAGGAATTAGTTACATAGATGCCTAGATATCAAATTGGGGGGCATATCAGCAACAACCGGCGATAATTATCGCTAAGCGCACTTAGCGCTAGGATACTAATCGCCTCACATACTTAGCCATGATATCCACCTTCCATAGGATATCATGGCTAAGTCAGTCCTGAAGCAGGCGTAAGGAAAGTAGCGATAACAGAGGTTATCGCTACTTTTCTTGCCGCTATGCTTCATAGCGTGGGGCTTGATGATAGGAGAAATGTCGCTTAGCGACATTTCTCCAGTCATGTCAGGTCAGGAACGGCCACTTTGCATCTCATTAGAGGTGCAAAGCTGGGCGTTAAGAATCCGGGCGCTAATGCAAGGTTTCATGCGATAGCGTGACCTTGCTAATTAGGCAACAAAATTATCGACGCTTTTTGCCCGAAAACGGACGCAAAAGCGGCGATAATTGTATATCGCCTCATTGCTGATATGTTCCTGGATTACTTGGAACCACCGGGCACTGCAAGCTACCAGGAAGAACATTACCTAAAGAATGAAACATTAATATTTCTGTTTTGGTATGATTCATTTTGTACCCCCCAATAGCATGAAACTGTTCAAACTCAGGCAGGACCTTTCTTATGTTTTCTTCTTTGGGCCTAAGATATTAAAGTATATCATCTGCAAAGAGTTTACGTTTAGACATATTGGTGGCTCAATTCCCTGGTTTACCTTTATCCTGGTTGCCAGTGGTTCGATAATTTTTTTTTAAAAGTACCAGTGATAAGGGACAACCTTGACGAGTTCCCCGATTTATATCAATAGTTCCAGCTTTGCCAGAATTCACAAATATCTGTGCCTGCAAGCCCTGATATAGGTTATGCAACATATTGATAATTGAGCTAGGAAATCCCACCCTCTTAAGAGAAAAAAACATTTAGGAAAAGTGACACATCACTGCATGAAAACAGCGATGCATCACTTTTTCATTACGCCCTTCTTGAGACATGCTGGATGCGTCATATTTACAGTATGACGCATCATGTCGCAAGGAGTTACAGATACATCAGTATTTCTGACGTATCTGTAGGCGCAAAGATGACGCATTGCTGGAGTGTGTCACAAAAGTGACGCAACTTCAGCAATGAGTCATTTCACATGGGCAAGTTCCATTTCAAATGTGCCTGCGTCAGTCTTACGCCTGCTGTGAGGCAGGCATAAGATATTGAAGTGGCGCAGTGAAATTTCATAGATTTCACTGCGTCACTTCTACGAGGCTTACTTACGTTGGAATGCCCACCCTGCGTACATTATACCTGGTGCAGGTATTATGTGGCGCAGGGATTTACAAAGTGACGCATCTACCAAGATGCGTTACTTTGTAAATATGACTCAACATGGTGCATTTTTTACTCTGCTGGTGCGTCACAAAAAGTGACGCACCAGCAGTGCAAAAGTGATGCAAGGGCTCATAAATAAGCCCCAGAGTATCCCAATTACCAAGGTTGAATGCTTTTTCCGCATCTACCATTATTATACGCTTGGGTGTCTGAATCAATTTCATGTAGTAAAAAAGTCGTATTGAAAGACATTTGTCTTCCTGGGAGGAAACCAGTCTGATCTTTATTAATAACCTTCTGGGTGATAGGCGTGATTCGGGTAGCCCAGATTTTCATTAAGATTTTATAATCAGGATTTAATAAGCTAATGGCCTAAATGAGTTGACGTCGTGGGGATTCTTCCCCTTTTTGAGAAAACTAACAATAATCGATTCCTTAGATGTTGGTGGAACCTCTAGGCCATTTCTCAAAGCATTAAAGAGTTTGACTAGTAAGGTTGTCAATTCTTCCTGAAACATTTTATAGAACTCTGTTGGAAGCCCATCAGGCCTTTTCAGATGGCAATGAGGCTATAACGTGATGAATTTCTGCTGCTGTAATATCAACCACCACCAATTCCTCCGCCAGAATATTAGACAGTTCCAGTAGATTAATATCTAAAAAGTACTGATGTATCGCTTGTTTTGAAGCCGTATATTTAGTCCCATATAATTTCCTATAATGATAAAGGAAGATTTTCGCAACCTCTTCCTTCTCAGAGGCCAGGACCCCAAACACAAGTTTCTGAAATTCGGTGATTAATGCAACTTCCTGCTTCACCCTAGATGACAAGGCCATAAATTTGCCGACCATCTGCCTTTCTTCATATACTCATTGTTGAAATGTTCGTGAGCTATTTATCTCTTCAAGAACAAAGTCTTGTTTCGCACTAGCCAGTTGCAGAACTGCGGTCGTTCGGTCGATCGATGGACCCCACATCCTCTGAACTATGGAATCAACCGCAAGTTGGAATTGAGAAATTCTGACCCGGTACAATTTGGATTGGCCATAAAGACCACCATCTGCCCTTGAATCGCTGCCTTAAAGGCACCCCAAACAGAAAAAGGTGTTGGCGAACATTTATTAATCTTAAAAAATTCTTTGATCCATTTTTTTTTATATTTACCAGCCATTCCTGATTAGAGAGAAGGAGACGATCCATCTACCACCTGGACCTTTCCCCTCGCCTTACATCTAATTCTATCTTGAGACTGATGGCTGAATGATGTGAGAAAGAGTTGGCCCATATTTGAGACTCAAGATACTCACGGAAACGAGAAATAAAAATGTGTTCTATACGTGAAGCGGACCGAAATTGTCGAGAGTAATAAGTATATTGTGACATTCCTAAATGGGCACTATGCCATGGATCAATCAGTTGATAATCTTGGGTCATCGCATCTAATACCCCTTTAGTATGTGGCTTCAACTGTTTTTTCATTTTATTTGAGGTGTCCCTAGCTAGATCCTGAATATAGTTAATATCATTGAATTTAATGATAGATCTTGGATCGTCAAATATCGGGACATAATAGTCCATGAGATTACATACGAAGCCGTTCACTCTGGCAGTAATCCAAATCCACCTGCCTTCGGGGTCCCTCTGGACCTGCATAATATTCCAGTCTAGCCCTCGTCCAAAATAAATTGCGACCCATGCATGGCCGGCCTAGCAGAAGCAAAGTATGCCTTTGTATAATAGCTAGGAATAAACAACTTCGGGGAATTTGACTTTAAATGAGTTTCTTGCAGAAATAAGATTTGAGGTGAAAAAGAGGTTAGCCATCTAAGTAAAGCCCTGTACATTTGCTTATTGGATAGCCCATTGACAATAACCGATATTATTCGTACTACAACTCCATTTCCAAACTACCTTTTTAAACATAGAAGCCAACAGAACAGGAATCTTTCCGACATTACTTTCCCATCTATGATTCTGCTCTTTTTTGAATATCCCCTGGAAAGAGGGGAATAGCCCACAATACCACTCTCAATCCCCCCTGTCCAAGCGCCTAAATAGACGCCCCTGCTAGGTGCCATGTTGAAGCACCCTGAGATAGAAACTCACCCCACCACACCCAGTTTGATACTAGTGAATCTTTCTAGCTACATTGGAACACTCCCTCTCTCGTTTTCTCCTTGTGTCACACTTTCCTAAACTTGCGGGGTGGATATAGATTGCAGCATTTCTCGAGCTTCTTCAAGATTTGTAAACATATGAAATTTGCCCTTTACTAAAACCCTAAGTTTAGACTGTTGGGCTATTGCCGCCTGAGCACCCTGGGCCTTAAATAGATAAAGAAGTTTCACAAATACCTTTCGACATCGTGCTGCTACAGGGGACATATCAGATGTATTTTTACAGCAAGGTACTTGAGGGCATATTATCAAGAAACGGCGTTAAAATTATCGCCGCTTTAGCGGCAGAAAACTGCTGCTAAAGCGGCGATAATGGGCTTGATAATATGCCCTTGAGAATTCCCATAGAAGCCCATGTTCTGGTGTCAACATGGGCTTCTATTGGAATTCTCTGGGGCATATTATCAAGACCATTATCGCCGCTTTAGCGCCAGTTTTCTGCCGCTAAAGCAGCGATAATTTTAACGCTGTGCTTGATAATATGCCCCTCGGTTAGTCGAAATTTGTTTCCTTTAGATGGCTCTCAAAAGTATCTGTTCCATGAAACGATAGTCGGCAAAATTAACTAAAATAGTCCTGGGCAAGTTCGAATTGGGACATGGATAGGCCCTATGGCTCTTGTAATTGACAAGTCACCTGAGATTTCTGGTAGGACATGATTCTTTATAAAAGTCTCAACTCTATGAACCATTTGGGCCCCTTCGGAGCCTTCTGGCACCCCCACCAGCCGTAAATTGGAACGTCTCAAAAGGTTTTCCAGTTCATCAATCTTGTTTTCCAGCAACAATTTGTCTTTCCTTGCTAGATACGTCTGCTGCTGCAAAGTTGCCATTCGATCCCCAAGCTGTGATATCCTATACTCAGCCTCCTGCATCCTTGCTGGAAAGGTGGCAATGGCTTCCTCAATTTTGGTCAAACGAAGGCGGTGGGATGCATTCTCAATTGCCTGAGATGCTTTCAAATCTCTTTTTTCATCCAGTATAAGGTTTATCATGGCTTTTAAATCCCATTGGTGCACCTACTGGACGTCGGATATTAGGATAGGCAGCTGAGACTGGGAGTTGCTATCCGTTGCAGCCTGGGGTCGAATTGAGGCTAGAAAAGGTAGAGAGACCGGCTGCAGTTCCAGGGTACTTTGAGCAGGGATCTGAATCCTAATATTGCTTTCTGCAATGGCCTGGGATCGCACTTGCGGGGTAGCAACCATTCTCGGATCAACTACCGGAGGCTGGACTAGCAACTGTATAGCTGCTATGGCATTATGTTGGCAGGTACCTGGATCTTGTAGAGCGTCCTATATGAAGGGAGAGGGAATAACTTCCATATTTAGAGAATGAATATTCTGATAGATCAGATAGGCTCTGAAAGGATAGATGTGTCCGCTTTTGATTTTGAAATAAGAAAGTATGCTTTCAGCTCCCGTGTGTGGCACATGTGGAGGGGTCAGAATGTAGCCTGGAAGAGATATCTTCCTCTTCTAATACCCCAGAAGATGCTAGCTTCAATGATGAAATCTTATCCTCCCCAAGCACCCTGCCTTCGTCGGAGGGTATAGATAACTCATTTTGGGCAGGGTCCAGGAGAGTATGAGGCAACGTCGTCTGGCTAACCACTGCCACCGGCCGCTGGCCCTCCAGATCTTCCTCTCAGCTTAAGGGGCTAATGACTGCTCCAGTTGATCCACAACATGATTTAAAGCTACGTTCAGCCCTTGCTGCTGCTGAGGCAGACTTAATTTCTGCAGTGCGTGATTTGGTTTTGAGGCCGGTAGTATCCATATTCATAACATTTGGAAACTTCAGATGCTTTCCCATGATGGACAGTTCTTTAATCGTGTAGGTGAAGTAGGTAGAGTTCAATGGTTCAAAAAATAAAAAGGGGAAGGAAACACCCAGCTACCCACTACCAGAGGACCCTTATAGCACCCTGAATGGCACTCCCAGGTATGAAACCTGGTTCACCCTCCAAAAGCGCCGAGGATGTCCTTAATTTTGCCAGGTATAGTAGTACACACACACCATCAAGGTGCTTTGCAGTCTCCTGATCAACCTCAACAATGTAGTCCAGGCAGTTGTCTCAAGCAGGGAGCCACTATGAAATCAGGGCAAGTATCCAGCCCTCTCCATCGAAATCTTTTTCTCCATGCAGCAAAAATGAGACCTGGCTGAAGCAAAGAGTTATTATCATTTAATTTTTTCTTTTTCCACTGCTCAAAGAGCAGTGGGGCGGCACTCCTCCACCTTAGCAGAGGAGCCACCACTGGCAGAGGGCACAGATCCTCTTGAATGTTTGACCTGGACCCAGATTCTAAAGGAGCTTGCCCAGAGGGGTCGAGATCATGACTGGGAGTGGACAAGGACAGTTGGGAACCTGCAAGCTGTGTGCTGCTGGAGTGCGGTGGTCTATCGGGCTTGCACAGCCGACGTGGTTGGCCTGGCCCAGTGTGTGGCTAAGGTTCAGCGAGTTCTGCAGATTGGAAACAGTTGGTGCACAAGGGCCTACCGGGCACCCACAGCAGCCTTGATTAGACGTACTTGGGACTGGAGTGCGCCACTCAGCTGGGGCCTGCGAGTCACATTACAACACAACACGCATTGATTTTTGACGCTGCCCCCTATTTACAAGGGTAGTGTAAATAGGAGGCAGTTCCAAAATGATGGCAAAACAAGGAGAAATGCTTTATTTCTCCTCGTTTTTGCTGTTTCCATGTGTGCTGTGTTGTGCAGCACACATAGAAAACAGCAAATTACCATTGATTGTTTATGTGCTGGAAGGTGTACCTTCCTGCACATAAACAATCAAAAAACATATTGTCAATTTGCATTCTATTGACATTCTATGTGTGCTGCACTAAGCAGCACACATAAAAGTCACAAAACGTCATTTAAAGATTGTTTGTGTGCAGGAAGGTCTCCCTTCCTGCACATAAACAATCTTTAAATGACTTTCATGCACATAAACAATCTTCCCCTCAACGCAGACACCCTTGCACTATAGTGCAAGTGCCTACGTTGGCGCTAGACTGCTAAGTTTAGCACCAGCGCAGGGGGAAACGTAGGGCTGCACCATATTGTTATAAATAACGCCGCACTTCGTCACTTCATTGTAAATATGCCCCCAAGTGTGTGATCTATTTATGGTGTAAATTAAGTCATGTTTCAATAAATCACATAGCCCGGGGGAAAAGGGTTTGGGAAAGAATGGATGGGAAAGGGGATCTGGGGAAAGGTGTAACAAAAACAAACACTACACAAACACGGGGCCTTATTTATGAGGCCTTGCAACAGTGTTGCGGTTCCGTTTCGTCACTTTTTGTGAAGAATCGGCAGAGTAAAGCATGCCTCCTGTTGCACCCTATTTCCAAAGTGACGCATCTAAGCAGATGCGTCACTTTGTAAACCCCTGCGCTACATTATACTTGTGTCAGGTATAATGTATGCAGGGTGGGCGTTCCCACGTAAGTAAGCCGTGTAGAAGTGACGCAGTGAGATCTACGAGATTTTACTGTGCCACTTTTAGGGTGCAAATGTGTCAATATCTTACGCCTGCCTCACAGCAGGCATAAGACTGACACAGGCCCTTTCACAGGGGCTAATCCCATGTGAAAGTACACATTGCTGGAGTTGCGTCACTTTTGTGACACACTCCAGCAATGCGTCACTTTTGCGCCTGCAGATACGTCAGAAATACTGACGTATCTGTAACTCCTTGCGACATGATGCGTTGTACAGTAAATATGACGCATCCATCATGCAGCAAGGAGGGCGCACTGAGAAGTGATGCATCGCTGTTTTCACGCAGCGATGCGTCACTTCTCATAAATGAGGCCCACAATATTTATCTGGCTGATGAGCAGCACATCATCATCATCAATTTGTTATGGAAGGAAATGAAGGAAGGAGTATAACACAGTTCAGTTAAATGCATTGCAAACAGTCCTTCAGCCCTGGAGTCCCAACTTATTATACATCTAAATGTTCTGTCATCTAGGTTTGAAAAATACAAATTATGGAGGAGTGCAGTGAACCCGCAAAGTTCTAAAAAAATGATTCTTAAAAGAAAAATGATACTGCATTGCCAAATTGGGCAGGGCATCTGCATTCTTCTCAGATTGTCCATCAATCTTGGGAGCCTGGCTGAAGTGGTCCGGGAAGGTAAGCAGGAGTGTTATGGAGCCTTCGCCTATTGTGCAGGCCTGCGGATTGGAAAACAGAAACAATATTGTAGAGTCAAGGAGAAGGACAGAAGGTAAGCTTCACGAGTAGGCTACCAAGAAGACTCAGAGCAAGAGCACATTCTGCTGCAATTATTCATTTTATGACTCATGTCTGATCGATTAACTGAGAGTTGAGAGCAAATTATAACCAATCATGAAAAAGTGGCTGCATGTACCGAGCTAATAAATCTCACAACTGTCATCATAACGTTTAGCTAAGCGCTTGTATATGTAATAATGTGACATCACATGTCTGACTCCAGTTACTTACAACATGCTCCCCATCTAAACATACAACCACATAACAGAGGAGATTCACAGTTGAGCCAGAACACACATTAAGCAGCATTGCATTTCCTAAACCACCTCTCACCAGACAAAAGGCCTGAGTAGGCTTCTTAGAGTCATCATCATGTTGGTTTCCCCGAGGTTCATAACTTTCTTCTTCTGGCTGTTGTTGAGGTAGTCTCACCCTGACTCCTTCCATCATCCTCCTGACTCCGAGTAATGAATCTGTCCAACTCCGTCCTGACTCCCGACTCAAACAAGAGAAATCGACCTGTAGACTGTGTACTGTTGTTGATGAACAAGAAGAGAAACATTGAGTAATTTTTATGTGTAGATTTGTGTTTGTTAATTAAACGGACTGGTCTTGTCTTACAAGATTAATTCTTGAACCAGAAAAAAAGGAGTGGACCCAGCAAGCAAATCTTGCTAAGTGTCAAAGGGAAAGGCCAATCACCTTCAGGAAAAATGTCCACCCATCAGGCCACAAATTTTGCTAATCAACTTAATCAAGATTACGAATGATAGGTGAACACCCTTTCTCAATTTCTGCCACAACATGAATCCTCACTCACAATCAATCACTCAATAATTTATCACTAATTGGTCCAATATATTTACCTATTACAATCCAAACATGGTGGTACACAATTGTCGATCATCTTTGATGCACACAACATACATTGGGCCAGTCTTGAGAATCAAATGATCTGGGGCAGTCCTGCTAGGGGATAAAAAAAAAGGATAGGTATAGGACAGAAGCAGGCATTGTCTCTCCAATATTCTTCAAGGCTTCTTTACTGCACACTTGTCCAACTCCAAACCGGCCATACATGTGCCTAAAACAGTGGGGCTGCATAAATAAGTCAGACAAACAAACCAGGGGGCAGATTTACAAGAAGGTGTCGCAGCTTGGCACCACAAGCCCTTTAGCTGCATCACACTGCTGCACTTTCAGGGCACAGGAATGCAACATATTTACAATGATATGTCGCATTCCTGTGCTCTCGCCTGCGCTGGCACACAAACAGCCGCTATGCGCGGCGCAGTCACCCTTGCACCATGGTGCAAGGATGCCTGAGTCATGGGAAGATTGTTTTTGTGCAGGAAGGGGCCCATTCTTGCACAAAAACAAACACTACAGGCATTTTCCTCTTTCAAAGCATGCTGTAGAATGCAGCACGCATTGAAAGAGGAAACAAACGAGGAGAAATAAAAACATTTCTCCTCGTTGTGCCTCGCTACGTCACCGCTAGGGTGGTGTAGCATACTGACACATTTCCAGGTTTACGAATCCTCATAAATCTGGAAATGTGTCTGGTTCCATGGCTATTGGTTGGAAACATCCACAGCAACACCCATGGAACGCCCCTTTCACGCAAAGTGCTGCGTGTAAAGGGGCCATATTTATAGGGACAGGAAAAGCCAGGCAGGGTGGCTTTTCCTGTCCTTGTATGTAAGTTGTAGAGAAATGCGCTGCCAATGCATCACAAAAAGTAACGTAGTGGCAGCGCAAGGGGCTTGTAAATCTGCCCCCAAATATATAATGTTCCCCTAGCTATATCCATTTTTTGGGGGGTAAAGCAGTTCGGCAATAAAACTTCTATGGTGGCCTACTCAGTCAGGGAAGTAGAGTTTGTCCTCAAGCTCAAGAAGTTCATGAAGAAGTTAGTCAGCTAACGCACTCTGATCTGAGTCTGACCCTCATCCTCCTCCTGTGGTGTTTCAGGAATGGTATAATTCGGTGGTATAAAGTGTTGGTTCATTTTGATCATGGTTAATCTCTCCACGTTTTGAGGTGAGAGACTGATCCTTCTAACTGTGACGACTGCACCAGCTGCACTGAACACATGCTCAGCAGACACACTGGAAACCTAACAGGCCAGATACTTTATTGCCAACCTGCCGATCTGTGGTTATTGGTGCATCTTCGCATCCCAATAGACCAATGGGTTTTAAGCCACATAGACTTCTCTTGGGTCATCCAGATACTCATGGGACATCCTCTCAATCGTTATTGGTGCTGCCACTTGCTCAACCTGTTTTGCCTTAGCCTCTGCACTGTACAGAAGCCCTGCCCTTTGATACCAAGTCAATGCAGAGGATGTGGATGATTCTGGTGTTCCTGTTGGTATTGCCGCCTGTGTTCTTGTTGCTAGTGTTGAATGCTGTGAGATAACAGGACTGTCCTCTCTGGAAGTTGAAGGAGGCACCTCAGAACTTCTTTCCAGGAGTGGGACTCTATGTTCCAGCTGTTCTTCTTCCAGGACTCTGGCTCGCTCAACAATCCACTTCTTGTATTCTGAAACATCCCCTTCTGAAAAAGGAAGGAAAGTGGGCAGTATTTTTCTGTAACGGGGATCCAGTATTGTGACACATATGTACTCTTTGGATGATACGATGTCTTTGCAGCCTTGCCTTCTCAGCCAAGTGAAGGATTAATCTATACACATCTTCGTTTTCAACGCCCACAGCTCCGAACCTGTCAGATATGCTTTTTAACTGGTTGTTTAGCAGATACAACAATGCGAAAGTCTGTCCCATCATACTGTGCTCCTTGATGACTTCCCATTTGAAAACTTCAAAAGGAAGTTGTATCTCTAAAAGGCATTTGAGTGGTTTCCATTTGTCCATCCCAATGGTCATGCTTTTAGTTACATCCCCTCCTCTTTGACTGACCTACTCATTGATCACTTTGTACTGCTCAAACAGATGTTGCAACATGTAATAAGTTGAGTTCCAACGTGTTGGCACATCCTGTATGGCACGTCCTGTATGAGATCTTCAACTGGTACTCTATTAGCACGCCTAATGATCCGCAACTGCTTCTGGGCTTTAAAAAAATGGCTAAAATTAGTTCAGATTCTTCTGCAGATGTCAGTAAGTTGGTGACTAGGGGGCATATTCTCAAGGATCTATCGCCAAGTTATTGGCACTTTATCGCAGCCAAAGTTGCGATAAATGTATCGCCCCATTCACAAGGGGGTGCCAACAGCCGATACCACCAGTTTACCTGCGATAGCAGCAGCAAAAAACATCGCCACAGATGACCCCGGCAACTATCGCTAATGAGATGGTGAGTAGGCGTTCCCGAGCAAAAAGCAGCGACAACACCACACCTCAACATTCTCAACGATCAGCCCAATCGGTGATAAGACCACAAAACAGGCGATAAGGCACGTTAGCAGCAGGAAATTAACACCTGCTCTGACCTGGTGCAAAGTCGGGTGACAACCTGCACCAGAAAAGGGAGCCCAGCACACAGCCACACCTGAAGAACAAAAGATGCCATGGAGCCACTAATCATGCAGCTCGGAGCCCCAACAGGGCCACAACACCCACCGCCACCACCCCCGGGACCGCCACCACCCCCGGTCCCCCCTGCACCCCGTGCCCCCCTCACCCCCCAGACCACCACAGAGGCAGGGCAGACAAAGACAGCGGACATTCAGGAAATGCACCAGCCTCACAGACCTAACAACAGACAATGGCATTGCCAACTACAGGCTCAAAAGGACAACCATCCTCCGCACCTGACCATCATTGCCCACTGGCTGACAGTACCAACACAGCAGACAACCAACATCCCACCTCAGACAAAGCTGCTGGCTGTGCTGCACCTGTTGGCCTCTGGTACCTCCCAACCAACAACTGCCGGAGGAGTCTCACAGCCAGCCCCATCCAAGTTCCTCACACCTGTCCTGGATGCTATCATCAGCTTTGTACCCCAGTACCTATACGTACCCAACAATGCGCAGAACAGCTGGAGACCAAGCAAGGACTATACACCATAGCTGGATTCTCGCACGTGTTGGGGGCAATGGACTGCACACGTGTCCTACTTGTACCCCCTGCCGACACTGCACACAATTACCCCAACAGAAAGCACATCCATCCCATCAATGCGCAGGCAATAGTGGACCACCGGGAACACATTACCAATTTCGTCGCCAATGACCCAGGCAGTGTGCATGATTCCTTCATCTTCCGACAGTCCATCATCAACCAGCACTTCCAGGATGGCACCTATGGGAATGCACTGCTCGTTGGTAAGTACCAAATGAACACTCCACACACCTCAACTCCACAATCATGCAACTCACAACTTTGGCAATGCACACGTTACAAAATCACACACAACATGCCAAACAACATGCCCACCTACCAGACACGACAGCACAACTTACTGTGGTGCCCTGGGCAAGCCATGTACACGAGCCATCAACGGCATGGCACCTCAGACACACAATAGCAGAATGTGGGGAGAGATGGGAACCATGCATGTGCGAAGGAGGTAAGTGACCCATGAATATGAATGTACACAATGCCAAGTGTGGCGTGCATGTGCTGGCCAGACTGCAGTATGCAGACCACAGACATGTCCATGTCTAAATGCACTGCTGTGGTTTGGAGTGTAGTGGACAGTGGACGCAACCATGTCACCCCAGCCTTTGGTGAAGGTCACGGAAATGTAGCTTGTGATGTCCCCCTCTGTAAGTGTGTGCGGAGTGGGCTGGCCTGGCGTATGCCAGGCCAGCGTAAGGGTGTGAATAAAAAGCACATAGCTCTGGGTGTGGTTCTCTTCCGGAATGCCCAACGTATCTGCTAGGGCGGCGCCTCCCACCCCCCACGAGGCCGATGCCGTGAGGGGTGTTGCCTGTGATGCTGTGCGCCTGCTGCACCCCGGGCCGCTGGTCCCCGAATCCGTCTTGCCCGCCCCTGTGCATTCAGGCCTCACTGCTCACCTGCCAACACCAGCGTGTGTCAAAGAGGGCTCACCGCGTGCCGGCGCAAGCTCCAAGCCCGAGGCCCATGACCGTGGCTGCCTCCTCAGACCATCACGGCCTCCGCAACACAGGCCCGCTTTACTCCTTTCTCGTTTACGTACTCTACTGCTGCCTCCGGCCTACACTACGGTCAAGTAGGTCACACATTTGGAACTGAGTCTTGATTATACAATGTCCGAGTACACATATCAATGCAGAGTTTAAATAACCATACTCCCTTTGATGTGGTGACACCAAATCTGTGCATAGCATCCCAACCACAAGTGTCTGTGGGCCCTTGATGACTACGCCTTCGGCCTAGACTGCGATCCAGCAGGCCTCACACCAATCCAATCCAGTCCGTACAAGGCAGGACACAGCATCGTCGCTGGCTAAACACCCGCTCAGCTCAGGTGCTTCTACCTCCGTCAACCACAAGTCATTCCCACATGCCATTTCAACGTCGTGTGTTAGAGTTCCAGGAAGAGCTTGCTGAACAGCAGTGGGCCCGTGCTGACCGCTGCCTCCGGCCTACACAGTGGTCAAGTAGGTCACACATGCGGAACTGAGTCTTGATTATGCAATGGCAGAGTACACACTTTATGGTAGATTTTATGTCACTGTACTCCCTTCAATGTGGTGCCACCAACTCCGTGCCTAGCATCCGAACGACACCCGGCTGTGGTCCCTTGCTGACTACTGCCTTTGGCCTACACTGCGGTCGAGTAGGTCACACAGTTGGAACTGAGTCTTGATTTGTGTATGGCAGAGTTCATATCATTGAACGCAAGGAGAGGAGTAAGAGGAAGACGTGGTGCAGTCTGGAGGAAAAAAGGATCATCGTTACGAAGGTGAACGAACACTGCCAACAACTGCTCTGGTGTCACTAACTCTGTGCATCGCAAGCCAACAACACGGGGCTGTGTGCCCATGCTGACCGCTGCCTCGGGCCTACACTGCGGTCGAGTAGGTCACACATTGGGAACTCAGTCTTGATTTATTTATGGCAGATTTGATATCATTGTACTGGCCTCATCGCAGACTGCATCCCCTATCAGCTCCGGTGCCACTAAGTCTGTTCCCCGACATCCATGGACACTTTCTGGTTGAACTTTAGTGGCAACTGAGTCTATGGACTGGGGGTTGTCTCCATCATCATGTCGGTGATACTGACTTGGTGGCAAAAACGAGGCTGTAGCATTCCACTCCTCCATTTGCCGCTTCCGGCCGGCTTTTGCCCTCTGCATCATGCCCTGGAGGACACCTTCCACTGTCCCTCGCAATACTCCGCTACATTCACCTTTGACATCAACGAGGGCCCGCTCAGCTCGCGTGGCCCTATCTCACTGCACCGTAAGTCCCCGTCCCATGGGGGTGTGCCTGTGCCGGCCACAGTGCATCCAGGGCCACTAACTCCGTGCAGCTCAAGTCATTGACACTGTCTGATAGTATATTGGATGGCCTCTGGGTCTATGGACTGGGGGTCATCAAGGCCATGGGCCCGATTCACAGAACTAACTTAAGACAAAATCCTAAACTTACTACCATTTTGGTATTCACAGAAGGCACTTACTCATTTTGGTATTCACAGAAGGCACTTACTCATTTCGGTATTCACAGAAGTTAGGAGTCATAACTTTAGGACTCCTAAATGCCTTCTGTGAATACCGAAAGTCTTAAAATTAGGATTTTTCTCAGTTTAGTAGTAGTATAGTTAGGACTCCTAACTTTAGGACTCCTAAATGCCTTCTGTGAATACCGAAAGTCTTAAAATTAGATTAGGATTTTTCTCAATTTAGTAGTCCTAAGATTAGGACTCCTAACTTTAGGACTCCTAAATGCCTTCTGTGAATACCGAAAGTCTTAAAATTAGGATTTTTCTCAGTTTAGTAGTAGTATAGTTAGGACTCCTAAGTTTAAACTTAGGACTACTAAATTGAGAAAAATCCTAATTTTAAGACTTTTGGTATTCACAGAAGGCATTTAGGAGTCCTAAAGTTAGGAGTCCTAACTATACTACTACTAAACTGAGAAAAATCCTAATTTTAAGGCTTTCGGTATTCACAGAAGGCATTTAGGAGTCCTAAAGTTAGGACTCCTAACTTCTGTGAATACTGAAATGAGTAAGTGCCTTCTGTGAATACCAAAATGAGTAAGTGCCTTCTGTGAATACCAAAATGGTAGTAAGTTTAGGATTTTGTCTTAAGTTAGTTCTGTGAATCGGGCCCACGTGTCTGTGGTCCAGCACTGTCTGCTGCCTCCGGCCTCAACTGCGGTCCACCTGTGCTCACACATCAAATCGAGTCCTGACCTGCCCGGAAGTCACATCACTGCAGGATTCACATGCCACCACCGCCAGGACCAACTCCAAACAGCAGGTGTCAGAGTCGGAGGTGTCTTACTGCCAGACTATCAGAGTTGCTCACATCTGTTGAGGGTAAAATCATCAGCTTGATACCCTGCTCAGCTCTTCAGGTGCCACTAACTCAGCGCACCATAACTCATTGACCATTCTGGTTGCATATTGGATGAACACTGTACTTTCTCTGGCTACCACCATGATGCTTCACAGTTGTTTATGTTTTGCTAGTGTTTTCTGTTTCCGCTTTAATTGTGATCACTGTTCAAGTTGTTGCCAGCACCAACCACTCCGTGCGGGCTGGCTTACACTCACCTCCCACACATCCAGCACAGGTGTCACTGTACATGTGATCCTGGCAATAAAGGTGTCGAGCGCAAGTGCCCATAGCCAGTTCAATGATCTATCTGAGTGTGTCCGTGTGCTCATGATGTATGTATTAGGGCCCCGGGCCCTACAACATTACATTGTGCCGTGTACATCAGACACAGCCATGTCACCGCAGGCAGCGGGCGAGACCTTGCACATGTAGCTTTGTCGTCCCCCACTCAATACGTAAGAGGAGTGAACTGGGCTGGCGTTGGCCAGTCCAGCGTTGGTGTGTGGATGGTTATACCGTGGCTCTGGGTGTGGTTCAGTACTGGAAATGTGCAAAGGCATGTGTTTCTGTCGCAGTGTGGGTCTCTGTTGGGGAGTATGTAGGTGGTCCCTGATGGGACTTAGACACCCACCTATGTGATCTAGTTCAGCTTCCATGAGGTCTAACCCCACCCGCACCTGTTCAGCCACCCTCTTCTGGTGGTCTGACACCCGGCCTTGGAATGCGATGTGTGCTTCGGTGCGCTGATGGGAGCCAGCCGTGGTGGTGGGTGCATCCAGCTGTGTGATCTGGCAGGGGGTGGGGTATCCTCGATGCAGCTGGGCTGCCCTGGTCCTTGAGGTCGATTGTCTAAGATGTCCATGAACTGTTGTAGGCGTCGGTGTCGAAAGTGTGGAGGTCCTCTTTAGCATCATTTTAGAGTTGTCTGGTCTACTCTGCTGGAGGGGAGATGCTTGTTGACATTCTGTTGGTATGTATGTTGACGCATTGTTCAAGTTTACATACAGACTGCATGACAATGTACATTGTGACTGTTTGGTAGGAGAAAACTATTTGATGTGGGACAGTGTACATTTGGACTACATGACATAGGTGAGGTTGTACACATACATTTTCACCTCACAGTTTCCTGCTATGTCAGATGTGATTGGCCATTTTCTACGCACAAACGGACCCAGTTGTGTCCTCTGTTCTGCAGTGTAATTGTTGCACTGTGTACCACATTGTCATCCATGTGGATGTGCTGTTATTGCTATGTGTGTGTGCTACATTGTGGGAGAGTCGCCCCTGCAGCTGTGATTTTGCTGCCCCTTATCCCTTGGAGGCGGTGTGCCTTTGACTTTTGTGCTTTTAAGGTGCTGTGATGTTGGCGACTTGGGTCATTTGTGCTCTTGGACGCTTTTTGTACTCTTGTGCATTGTTTGTCTGCAGATGTATTGTTGACGTCAGTGGTTGTTTGTGCACGTGGATGTGTCAGAGTGTGACCTGCTCCTTTACGGATGTGGTCCACACTCAGCCACCTCAGTGTCGTGGCGTGCACAATGTCATGGTGATTGTACTCTAGCCATGCTGTTCGTCATGTAGTGTCACTTGCATTGTCAGTGTGGCTCACAAATACGCATCTTTGCTGTGTTTCGCATGGGTGCATGTGTGTGTTGTGGAATTGGTGATGTGTGGGGTGGGACCCCTTTGGGCACATGGTGGATGTATGTGTGCTGCAGTATGCCGCGGGGATCAGGGACATGAACCAGGGTCACTGTGGGTGTGCGGTGTGCTACACGAGATTGTGCATGTGTGCCATTGTGCCCGTCACCCCCGTCTCCCCAGTCCCTGTTCGTTACTCACCCTGTTGATGTTGTGTCAGGTCATGACGAGCAGTGTCCGGACTCCCGAGTCCTTGCATCGTCTCCACACTGATGACTGTGGCCACCATTTGCTCCAGCTCCTCCTGTGGCGCAGGATTCCCACCTCCATTCGCCGTTGCTGCCTTCCTGTTGGCAGCAGGTGTCTGCTTGGTTTTCATATCAGGCCCGCGCATCTTGGCCTCCTCGGCACTCCGACTGCATTCACGATGGAATGCCATTTTTCTGTCTGTGCTGCCAATGACACGATGGAGGTGACGGACAGTTGTTGGTGTTGTTGGTGTTCTCTGTGACGACGATCAGGTTGTCATGCAGACTCAACCATGTTGTCCTCTTCTCCTTGCCCTTACTGACCCCGAGGTTCCTTGCTGGTGGTCTGTTGGGTTTGTGGGGTTCGCGTTGACCTGGGCACTCGGTGCATCCATGTTGCTACGCAGTTTATTTTGTTTTTGGTGTGTTTTTCTTGTTCTGCTTTTATAGTGCATTTTCCCGCATGACGCATGGGAAGTGCAGGCCTGTCGCTGGTTATCGCTGATTTTGTATCGAGATTGGCCTCATCGCAACTTTTTTCACGTTCGTGTTTCGCATTTTTGCGGTGTCGCATTGATTTTACCACGGTCATGTGACACGTTATCGTGGAACTATCGCATGGTGCCGTCGGGTTGAGAATACTACCATAACACGGCGTTGTTTTCCCATGATAGACTGTGAAATGCAAAGTTGCGTTAAGCCAATTTTGCAATGATTATCACACGTTTTTGCGAATATGCCCCTAGGTCTTCTTCTTAGAAAATCCTGCACAATGATGTTGATGCAATGTGCCAAATACACAGGACCCTGAAATAGCCACCATCTGCCATGGTCTTAACTATATTACTGCCATTGCCCAGGCAACAAACCCAATTCTGAGACTTCTGGGTCACAGCCATTCAAACATCTTGCTGTTTAAGTATTCCAAGATGTTTGCAGCTGTATGGGATTTTTCCATGGTGAATATAGCTACTGTTGCATGCCGCTGAATGCCCTTAAAAGTATCTTCAGCACTGAGACCGGAAGCTTTCTGTTGCATAACCCCCCAAACAGATCCAGTGTGCAGTTTATAGACATGTAATCAGTGGCTTGACATCTGGTCCACATGTCTGTCATCAGGTGGATAGTCTGAGCAACACTCTGCTGCAAAGCTTTTCCAACCCATTCCATCACATCGTGATGGAGCGCTGGAACACCTAACTTAATATCATCTTGGCCAAATTGTTTTGGCCTACCCCCATCCCCCAAAGATTATATCAAAAGTTTGGGGGTTTGGTTGGATCGTAACCTTTATTTTGGGGAACATGCAAGGAAAGTTGCTGGTAGCTGCTTTGGGCTGATGAGGATGACACGGAAAATCATTCCTCTCCTCCCTTTCTCTCCAAGGAAAGTGGTGGTCCAGTCCCTCATTCTTTCCAGGCTCGACTATGCCAATGCCCTTTACCTAGGAGCACCTTGCTCCATGATCAAGACATTGCAAATAGTTCCGAACTGTGTGGCACGTCAACTCCTGAACATTCCCAACCGACAGTCAGCACGGGCGGCCCTGGCCACCCTTCACTGGCTGCCTGTTCAGCAGAGAGTGCAGTTTAAGGCTCTCTGCATTTCACATAAGGTATTGTCAGGTTCTGCTCCACCTATCATTTGTTCCCTCGTTTCCTTTTACCATCCTGCGAGAACCCTGCGATCAGGCAATAAGTGGCTGGCAGTTGTTCCTAGAATTAGGAAAGTACGTACAGGGGATCGCCTTTTTTCATACAATGTTGCAAGGCTATGGAACGCCCTCCCCCTTGAAATTCGGTGCGAAACCAACCACCTGGTCTTTCGGAAACGTTTAAAAACTTTTCTGTTTCCATAAACTGATATGTAGTCCATTAACTTTGGCCTCTAGCGCTGGGATGCCTTTGGTAACCATGCGCTTTACAAATGTTTTACCATTACAATTACAATTACAGCCACTCTGGCAAAATAGGCTCTGCTGGGAACCTTCCATGGCTGCCACAAACTCTAAAAAAAACCACTCCTTCCACAAAAGAAATAGGGAGGAGGTCCAGCGCTAACATTTTAGTCAGACTACCTTTGTACAAATGCTGTTGGGTGGTTGCGTTGATAAGGTCCCTCTTGCCTAAACATGTTCGTAATAGTAGCTTGGATATTGTTTGTTTGTGGTACCACTGATGCAGGCGACTTCTGGAGAGGACCAGGAGGTGGTAGACTCAATGTGAAAAATTAATTTGTGTGTTTTCACTACCAGGACATGTAAAACTTAAAGGTACGTGCCCCACCTTTTGATTGCAATGCACTCTGTCATGTAGGCTGCCTAGGGCCTAACTTAGAGGCAACATATGTATTAAAGGTGAGTTTAAGGTTTGGCAATGGGGCTATTTTGCCAAGTTGAATTAAGAGTTTAAAACTGCATTCAGGCTGCAATGGCAGACCGGGGACATGTTTTAAAGGGTTGCTTAACCCCTTCGCTGCTAGGCCTTTTCCCCTCCTGTGCTAAGCCCTTTTTGGGCTATTTGAGGTAGTGCGCGCTTAGGCCCCTGTAACTTTTTGACCACATTAGGTATCCACGCCAAATTTGCGTCCTTTTCTTCCAACATCTTGGGGATTCTAAAGGTACCCAGGGTTTGTGGATTCTCCTAGAGGGGTCACAGAAATTAGTCAAAATACAGCAATTTTTTTTTTTTTTTGTGAAAAATGTGAAAAACGGGCTGCAAATGAAAGCTTCTGGGTTTTTCTCTGCAAATGGTATCAAAAAAGGGTTTGTGGGGCTGAAATCACAATTTCTCCAGCTTTTAGGGAATGACAGACTTTTGTTAGAAAACCAACATTTTTTACACAGTTTTGGCATTTTTCTGGGACATACCCTATTTTTGCTATTTTTTGTGCTTTCAACCTCCTTCCAGTTAACGGTAGAAAAGGGTAACAAAACAATAATGGATCCTGGAAAGCTATACATTTTTGAAAAGTAGACAAAATTCTGAATTCAGCAAGGGGTCATTTGCGTAGATCCATCAAGGTTTCTTTATAGAAATTTACAGGCAAATATAGGAGAAATTAAAAATTTGTTGAAAAAAGCAGCCTCTTGAGTCAACGTTTTTACCTGTAACTTCTTCGAATTATGACATCTCTTTGAAAGCAATGTACCGTTACATCCGGTAGACCTTCCTGGTTGTGGGGACATATAGGACTTGTAGGTTCATCAAGAGCCCAACGAACCCAGAGTAGAAAAATGAGCAGCATTTTGTAATGTTTTTTTTTTTTGGTCCGGGTATATAGCAATTATTGTGGGAAAATGTATACTTGGAAAAATCGGTATGAAAGTCACCTATGTATTTCTGAAATGGGAACAAATTACAGAGTTCAGAAACAGTGCATATTTGCACATTTTCGAAATTGGGAATACTCATATTTGCATGACAATTATTGGTCATTTTTCAAAATGACTTTTTTTTTACACAATGTCTTTCATTTGGAAGGGAGAAATGCATCAAAAATCAACAGGTAATAACAGTTGCTTTACAAATTTGAACTACCCTAAGTCTCCCGAGAAAAATGGTACCTCACTTGTGTGGGTAGGCATAGTGCCCACGACAGGAAGTGGCTCAAAACCTAAGGTGAACACACCACATTTTCACACTGAAAATTGACACTTTTTTTGCAAAGAGTCTAGCTGTAGTTTTTGAACCCTAGCCCTGCCGGCACCTAGGGAAACCTAGCAAACCTATACATTTTTGAAAACTAGACACCCAGGGGAATCCAGGATGGGGTGACTTGACTGCCTCCCACCATGGTCTGTTACCCAGAATCCCTTGCAAATGTAAAAAATTGACAAAAAAAACACATTTTCCCTACATTTCTGTGATGGAAAGTTCTGGAATCTGCGTGGATCCACAAATTTCCACCCACCCCGCGTTCCCCAAAGTCCTACAAGAAAAATGGTACCTCACTTGTGCGGGTCGGCCTAGTGCCCGCGTCAGGAAACGGCGCAAAACGCAACGTGGTTTTGGAGTGAAAAATGACCCTTTTTTTGGCAAAGTGACTAGCTGTAGATTTTGTACCCTAGCCCTGCCGGCACCTAGGGAAACCTAGCAAACCTATACATTTCTGAAAACTAGACACCCAGGGGAATCCAGGATGGGGTGACTTGACTGCCTCCCACCATGGTCTGTTACCCAGAATCCCTAGCAAACGTAAAAAATTGACAAAAAAAACACATTTTCCCCACATTTCTGTGATGGAAAGTTCTGGAATCTGCGTGGATCCACAAATTTCCACCCACCCCGCGTTCCCCAAAGTCCTACGAGAAAAATGGTACCTCACTTGTGCGGGTCGGCCTAGTGCCCGCGACAGGAAACGGCGCAAAACGCAACGTGGTTTTGGAGTGAAAAATGACCCTTTTTTTGGCAAAGTGACTAGCTGTAGATTTTGTACCCTAGCCCTGCCGGCACCTAGGGAAACCTAGCAAACCTATACATTTCTGAAAACTAGACACCCAGGGGAATCCAGGATGGGGTGACTTGACTGCCTCCCACCATGGTCTGTTACCCAGAATCCCTTGCAAACGTAAAAAATTGACAAAAAAAACACATTTTCCCCACATTTCTGTGATGGAAAGTTCTGGAATCTGCGTGGATCCACAAATTTCCACCCACCCCGCGTTCCCCAAAGTTCTACGAGAAAAATGGTACCTCACTTGTGCGGGTCGGCCTAGTGCCCGCGACAGGAAACGGCGCAAAACGCAACGTGGTTTTGGAGTGAAAAATGACCCTTTTTTTGGCAAAGTGACTAGCTGTAGATTTTGTACCCTAGCCCTGCCGGCACCTAGGGAAACCTAGCAAACCTATACATTTCCGAAAACTAGACACCCAGGGGAATCCAGGATGGGGTGACTTGACTGCCTCCCACCATGGTCTGTTACCCAGAATCCCTTGCAAAAGTAAAAAATTGAAAAAAAAACCACATTTTCCCCACATTTCTGTGATGGAAAGTTCTGGAATCTGCGTGGATCCACAAATTTCCACCCACCCCGCGTTCCCCAAAGTCCTACGAGAAAAATGGTACCTCACTTGTACGGGTCGGCCTAGTGCCCGCGACAGGAAACGGCGCAAAACGCAACGTGGTTTTGGAGTGAAAAATGACCCTTTTTTTGGCAAAGTGACTAGCTGTAGATTTTGTACCCTAGCCCTGCCGGCACCTAGGGAAACCTAGCAAACCTATACATTTCTGAAAACTAGACACCCAGGGAAATCCAGGATGGGGTGACTTGACTGCCTCCCACCATGGTCTGTTACCCAGAATCCCTTGCAAAAGTAAAAAATTGAAAAAAAAACCACATTTTCCCCACATTTCTGTGATGGAAAGTTCTGGAATCTGCGTGGATCCACAAATTTCCACCCAACCCGTGTTCCCCAAAGTCCTACGAGAAAAATGGTACCTCACTTGTGCGGGTCGGCCTAGTGCCCGCGACAGGAAACGGCGCAAAACGCAACGTGGTTTTGGAGTGAAAAATGACCCTTTTTTTGGCAAAGTGACTAGCTGTAGATTTTGTACCCTAGCCCTGCCGGCACCTAGGGAAACCTAGCAAACCTATACATTTCTGAAAACTAGACACCCAGGGGAATCCAGGATGGGGTGACTTGACTGCCTCCCACCATGGTCTGTTACCCAGAATCCCTTGCAAACGTAAAAAATTGACAAAAAAAACACATTTTCCCCACATTTCTGTGATGGAAAGTTCTGGAATCTGCGTGGATCCACAAATTTCTACCCACCCCGCGTTCCCCAAAGTCCTACGAGAAAAATGGTACCTGACTTGTGCGGGTCGGCCTAGTGCCCGCGACAGGAAACGGCGCAAAACGCAACGTGGTTTTGGAGTGAAAAATGACCCTTTTTTTGGCAAAGTGACTAGCTGTAGATTTTGTACCCTAGCCCTGCCGGCACCTAGGGAAACCTAGCAAACCTATACATTTCTGAAAACTAGACACCCAGGGGAATCCAGGATGGGGTGACTTGACTGCCTCCCACCATGGTCTGTTACACAGAATCCCTTGCAAACATAAAAAATTGAAAAAAACCCCACATTTTCCCCACATTTCTGTGATGGAAAGTTCTGGAATCTGCGTGGATCCACAAATTTCCACCCACCCCGCGTTCCCCAAAGTTCTACGAGAAAAATGGTACCTCACTTGTGCGGGTTGGCCTAGTGCCCGCGACAGGAAACGGCGCAAAACGCAACGTGGTTTTGGAGTGAAAAATGACCCTTTTTTTGGCAAAGTGACTAGCTGTAGATTTTGTACCCTAGCCCTGCCGGCACCTAGGGAAACCTAGCAAACCTATACATTTCTGAAAACTAGACACCCAGGGGAATCCAGGATGGGGTGACTTGACTGCCTCCCACCATGGTCTGTTACCCAGAATCCCTTGCAAACGTAAAAAATTGACAAAAAAAACACATTTTCCCCACATTTCTGTGATGGAAAGTTCTGGAATCTGCGTGGATCCACAAATTTCCACCCACCCCGCGTTCCCCAAAGTCCTACGAGAAAAATGGTACCTCACTTGTGCGGGTCGGCCTAGTGCCCGCGACAGGAAACGGCACAAAACGCAACGTGGTTTTGGGTGAAAAATGACCCTTTTTTTGGCAAAGTGACTAGCTGTAGATTTTGTACCCTAGCCCTGCCGGCACCTAGGGAAACCTAGCAAACCTATACATTTCTGAAAACTAGACACCCAGGGGAATCCAGGATGGGGTGACTTGACTGCCTCCCACCATGGTCTGTTACCCAGAATCCCTTGCAAACGTAAAAAATTGAAAAAAAAACCACATTTTCCCCACATTTCTGTGATGGAAAGTTCTGGAATCTGCGTGGATCCACAAATTTCCACCCACCCCGCGTTCCCCAAAGTCCTACGAGAAAAATGGTACCTCACTTGTGCGGGTCGGCCTAGTGCCCGCGACAGGAAACGGCGCAAAACGCAACGTGGTTTTGGAGTGAAAAATGACCCTTTTTTTGGCAAAGTGACTAGCTGTAGATTTTGTACCCTAGCCCTGCCGGCACCTAGGGAAACCTAGCAAACCTATACATTTCTGAAAACTAGACACCCAGGGGAATCCAGGATGGGGTGACTTGACTGCCTCCCACCATGGTCTGTTACCCAGAATCCCTTGCAAACGTAAAAAATTGAAAAAAAACCCACATTTTCCCCACATTTCTGTGATGGAAAGTTCTGGAATCTGCGTGGATCCACAAATTTCCACCCACCCCGCGTTCCCCAAAGTCCTACGAGAAAAATGGTACCTCACTTGTGCGGGTTGGCCTAGTGCCCGCGACAGGAAACGGCGCAAAACGCAACGTGGTTTTGGAGTGAAAAATGACCCTTTTTTTGGCAAAGTGACTAGCTGTAGATTTTGTACCCTAGCCCTGCCGGCACCTAGGGAAACCTAGCAAACCTATACATTTCTGAAAACTAGACACCCAGGGGAATCCAGGATGGGGTGACTTGACTGCCTCCCACCATGGTCTGTTACCCAGAATCCCTTGCAAACGTAAAAAATTGAAAAAAAAAACACATTTTCCCCACATTTCTGTGATGGAAAGTTCTGGAATCTGCGTGGATCCACAAATTTCCACCCACCCCGCGTTCCCCAAAGTCCTACGAGAAAAATGGTACCTCACTTGTGCGGGTCGGCCTAGTGCCCGCGACAGGAAACGGCGCAAAACGCAACGTGGTTTTGGAGTGAAAAATGACCCTTTTTTTGGCAAAGTGACTAGCTGTAGATTTTGTACCCTAGCCCTGCCGGCACCTAGGGAAACCTAGCAAACCTATACATTTTTGAAAACTAGACACCCAGGGGAATCCAGGATGGGGTGACTTGACTGCCTCCCACCATGGTCTGTTACCCAGAATCCCTTGCAAACGTAAAAAATTGACAAAAAAAACACATTTTCCCCACATTTCTGTGATGGAAAGTTCTGGAATCTGCGTGGATCCACAAATTTCCACCCACCCCGCGTTCCCCAAAGTCCTACGAGAAAAATGGTACCTCACTTGTGCGGGTCGGCCTAGTGCCCGCGACAGGAAACGGCGCAAAACGCAACGTGGTTTTGGAGTGAAAAATGACCCTTTTTTTGGCAAAGTGACTAGCTGTAGATTTTGTACCCTAGCCCTGCCGGCACCTAGGGAAACCTAGCAAACCTATACATTTCTGAAAACTAGACACCCAGGGGAATCCAGGATGGGGTGACTTGACTGCCTCCCACCATGGTCTGTTACCCAGAATCCCTTGCAAACGTAAAAAATTGACAAAAAAAACACATTTTCCCCACATTTCTGTGATGGAAAGTTCTGGAATCTGCGTGGATCCACAAATTTCCACCCACCCCGCGTTCCCCAAAGTCCTACGAGAAAAATGGTACCTCACTTGTGCGGGTCGGCCTAGTGCCCGCCACAGGAAACGGCGCAAAACGCAACGTGGTTTTGGAGTGAAAAATGACCCTTTTTTTGGCAAAGTGACTAGCTGTAGATTTTGTACCCTAGCCCTGCCGGCACCTAGGGAAACCTAGCAAACCTATACATTTCTGAAAACTAGACACCCGGCGGTTTCCAGGGAGGTATGGCTTGCGTGGATCCCCCAACGTTTCCTTACCCAGAATCCCCTGCAAACCTCAATTTTTGCCCAAAAAATCACTTTTTTCACACATTTTGGGGTGGGAAAGTAGTGGCATCACCGGGCTCACACAAATTTACCACCACCCAGCGTTCCCCCAGGTCTCCCGGTAAAAATGGTGCCTCACTTGTGTGGGAGGCCCAAGTACCCGCGGCAGGCAAGGGCCCCAAAGGTAGTGAGGCCACCTCAAGATGGCCTATCGCCAAACCACCTGGTTTTGCAAGGGGGGTCACTTTGGTTTTTGGCCCGGTGCGCGGCGGCCATCTAGGGAAACCTACCAAACCCAGGCATTTTTGAAAACTAGACACCCGGCGACTTCCAGGGAGGTATGGCTTGCGTGGATCCCCCAACGTTTCCTTACCCAGAATCCCCTGCAAACCTCAATTTTTGCTCAAAAAATCACTTTTTTCACACATTTTGGGGTGGGAAAGTAGTGGCATCACCGGGCTCACACAAATTTACCACCACCCAGCGTTCCCCCAGGTCTCCCGGTAAAAATGGTGCCTCACTTGTGTGGGAGGCCCAAGTACCCGCGGCAGGCAAGGGCCCCAAAGGTAGTGAGGCCACCTCAAGATGGCCTATCGCCAAACCACCTGGTTTTGCAAGGGGGGTCACTTTGGTTTTTGGCCCGGTGCGCGGCGGCCATCTAGGGAAACCTACCAAACCCAGGCATTTTTGAAAACTAGACACCCGGCGGCTTCCAGGGAGGTATGGCTTGCGTGGATCCCCCAACGTTTCCTTACCTAGAATCCCCTGCAAACCTCAATTTTTGCCCAAAAAATCACTTTTTTCACACATTTTGGGGTGGGAAAGTAGTGGCATCACCGGGCTCACACAAATTTACCACCACCCAGCGTTCCCCCAGGTCTCCCGGTAAAAATGGTGCCTCACTTGTGTGGGAGGCCCAAGTACCCGCGGCAGGCAAGGGCCCCAAAGGTAGTGAGGCCACCTCAAGATGGCCTATCGCCAAACCACCTGGTTTTGCAAGGGGGGTCACTTTGGTTTTTGGCCCGGTGCGCGGCGGCCATCTAGGGAAACCTACCAAACCCAGGCATTTTTGAAAACTAGACACCCGGCGGCTTCCAGGGAGGTATGGCTTGCGTGGATCCCCCAACGTTTCCTTACCCAGAATCCCCTGCAAACCTCAATTTTTGCTCAAAAAATCACTTTTTTCACACATTTTGGGGTGGGAAAGTAGTGGCATCACCGGGCTCACACAAATTTACCACCACCCAGCGTTCCCCCAGGTCTCCCGGTAAAAATGGTGCCTCACTTGTGTGGGAGGCCCAAGTACCCGCGGCAGGCAAGGGCCCCAATGGTAGTGAGGCCACCTCAAGATGGCCTATCGCCAAACCACCTGGTTTTGCAAGGGGGGTCACTTTGATTTTTGGCCCGGTGCGCGGCGGCCATCTAGGGAAACCTACCAAACCCAGGCATTTTTGAAAACTAGACACCCGGCGGCTTCCAGGGAGGTATGGCTTGCGTGGATCCCCCAACGTTTCCTTACCCAGAATCCCCTGCAAACCTCAATTTTTGCCCAAAAAATCACTTTTTTCACACATTTTGGGGTGGGAAAGTAGTGGCATCACCGGGCTCACACAAATTTACCACCACCCAGCGTTCCCCCAGGTCTCCCGGTAAAAATGGTGCCTCACTTGTGTGGGAGGCCCAAGTACCCGCGGCAGGCAAGGGCCCCAAAGGTAGTGAGGCCACCTCAAGATGGCCTATCGCCAAACCACCTGGTTTTGCAAGGGGGGTCACTTTGGTTTTTGGCCCGGTGCGCGGCGGCCATCTTGGGAAACCTACCAAACCCAGGCATTTTTGAAAACTAGACACCCGGCGGCTTCCAGGGAGGTATGGCTTGCGTGGATCCCCCAACGTTTCCTTACCCAGAATCCCCTGCAAACCTCAATTTTTGCTCAAAAAATCACTTTTTTCACACATTTTGGGGTGGGAAAGTAGTGGCATCACCGGGCTCACACAAATTTACCACCACCCAGCGTTCTCCCAGGTCTCCCGGTAAAAATGGTGCCTCACTTGTGTGGGAGGCCCAAGTACCCGCGGCAGGCAAGGGCCCCAAAGGTAGTGAGGCCACCTCAAGATGGCCTATCGCCAAACCACCTGGTTTTGCAAGGGGGGTCACTTTGGTTTTTGGCCCGGTGCGCGGCGGCCATCTAGGGAAACCTACCAAACCCAGGCATTTTTGAAAACTAGACACCCGGCGGCTTCCAGGGAGGTATGGCTTGCGTGGATCCCCCAACGTTTCCCTACCCAGAATCCCCTGCAAACCTCAATTTTTGCTCAAAAAATCACTTTTTTCACACATTTTGGGGTGGGAAAGTAGTGGCATCACCGGGCTCACACAAATTTACCACCACCCAGCGTTCCCCCAGGTCTCCCGGTAAAAATGGTGCCTCACTTGTGTGGGAGGCCCAAGTACCCGCGGCAGGCAAGGGCCCCAAAGGTAGTGAGGCCACCTCAAGATGGCCTATCGCCAAACCACCTGGTTTTGCAAGGGGGGTCACTTTGGTTTTTGGCCCGGTGCGCGGCGGCCATCTAGGGAAACCTACCAAACCCAGGCATTTTTGAAAACTAGACACCCGGCGGCTTCCAGGGAGGTATGGCTTGCGTGGATCCCCCAACGTTTCCCTACCCAGAATCCCCTGCAAACCTCAATTTTTGCTCAAAAAATCACTTTTTTCACACATTTTGGGGTGGGAAAGTAGTGGCATCACCGGGCTCACACAAATTTACCACCACCCAGCGTTCCCCCAGGTCTCCCGGTAAAAATGGTGCCTCACTTGTGTGGGAGGCCCAAGTACCCGCGGCAGGCAAGGGCCCCAAAGGTAGTGAGGCCACCTCAAGATGGCCTATCGCCAAACCACCTGGTTTTGCAAGGGGGGTCACTTTGGTTTTTGGCCCGGTGCGCGGCGGCCATCTAGGGAAACCTACCAAACCCAGGCATTTTTGAAAACTAGACACCCGGCGGCTTCCAGGGAGGTATGGCTTGCGTGGATCCCCCAACGTTTCCCTACCCAGAATCCCCTGCAAACCTCAATTTTTGCTCAAAAAATCACTTTTTTCACACATTTTGGGGTGGGAAAGTAGTGGCATCACCGGGCTCACACAAATTTACCACCACCCAGCGTTCCCCCAGGTCTCCCGGTAAAAATGGTGCCTCACTTGTGTGGGAGGCCCAAGTACCCGCGGCAGGCAAGGACAACAAACGTAGTGAGGCGACATTTGGGATAGGCAATGTTGATGTTGCCTCACTACGTTTGGGGCCCTTGCCTGCCGCGGGTACTTGGGCCTCCCACACAAGTGAGGCACCATTTTTACCGGGAGACCTGGGGGAACGCTGGGTGGTGGTAAATTTGTGTGAGCCCGGTGATGCCACTACTTTCCCACCCCAAAATGTGTGAAAAAAGTGATTTTTTGAGCAAAAATTGAGGTTTGCAGGGGATTCTGGGTAGGGAAACGTTGGGGGATCCACGCAAGCCATACCTCCCTGGAAGCCGCCGGGTGTCTAGTTTTCAAAAATGCCTGGGTTTGGTAGGTTTCCCTAGATGGCCGCCGCGCACCGGGCCAAAAACCAAAGTGACCCCCCTTGCAAAACCAGGTGGCTTGGCGATAGGCCATCTTGAGGTGGCCTCACTACCTTTGGGGCCCTTGCCTGCCGCGGGTACTTGGGCCTCCCACACAAGTGAGGCACCATTTTTACCGGGAGACCTGGGGGAACGCTGGGTGGTGGTAAATTTGTGTGAGCCCGGTGATGCCACTACTTTCCCACCCCAAAATGTGTGAAAAAAGTGATTTTTTGAGCAAAAATTGAGGTTTGCAGGGGATTCTGGGTAAGGAAACGTTGGGGGATCCACGCAAGCCATACCTCCCTGGAAGCCGCCGGGTGTCTAGTTTTCAAAAATGCCTGGGTTTGGTAGGTTTCCCTAGATGGCCGCCGCGCACCGGGCCAAAAACCAAAGTGACCCCCCATGCAAAACCAGGTGGTTTGGCGATAGGCCATCTTGAGGTGGCCTCACTACCTTTGGGGCCCTTGCCTGCCGCGGGTACTTGGGCCTCCCACACAAGTGAGGCACCATTTTTACCGGGAGACCTGGGGGAACGCTGGGTGGTGGTAAATTTGTGTGAGCCCGGTGATGCCACTACTTTCCCACCCCAAAATGTGTGAAAAAAGTGATTTTTTTAGCAAAAATTGAGGTTTGCAGGGGATTCTGGGTAGGGAAACGTTGGGGGATCCACGCAAGCCATACCTCCCTGGAAGCCGCCGGGTGTCTAGTTTTCAAAAATGCCTGGGTTTGGTAGGTTTCCCTAGATGGCCGCCGCGCACCGGGCCAAAAACCAAAGTGACCCCCCTTGCAAAACCAGGTGGCTTGGCGATAGGCCATCTTGAGGTGGCCTCACTACCTTTGGGGCCCTTGCCTGCCGCGGGTACTTGGGCCTCCCACACAAGTGAGGCACCATTTTTACCGGGAGACCTGGGGGAACGCTGGGTGGTGGTAAATTTGTGTGAGCCCGGTGATGCCACTACTTTCCCACCCCAAAATGTGTGAAAAAAGTGATTTTTTGAGCAAAAATTGAGGTTTGCAGGGGATTCTGGGTAAGGAAACGTTGGGGGATCCACGCAAGCCATACCTCCCTGGAAGCCGCCGGGTGTCTAGTTTTCAAAAATGCCTGGGTTTGGTAGGTTTCCCTAGATGGCCGCCGCGCACCGGGCCAAAAACCAAAGTGACCCCCCTTGCAAAACCAGGTGGTTTGGCGATAGGCCATCTTGAGGTGGCCTCACTACCTTTGGGGCCCTTGCCTGCCGCGGGTACTTGGGCCTCCCACACAAGTGAGGCCCCATTTTTACCGGGAGACCTGGGGGAACGCTGGGTGGTGGTAAATTTGTGTGAGCCCGGTGATGCCACTACTTTCCCACCCCAAAATGTGTGAAAAAAGTGATTTTTTGAGCAAAAATTGAGGTTTGCAGGGGATTCTGGGTAAGGAAACGTTGGGGGATCCACGCAAGCCATACCTCCCTGGAAGCCGCCGGGTGTCTAGTTTTCAAAAATGCCTGGGTTTGGTAGGTTTCCCTAGATGGCCGCCGCGCACCGGGCCAAAAACCAAAGTGACCCCCCTTGCAAAACCAGGTGGTTTGGCGATAGGCCATCTTGAGGTGGCCTCACTACCTTTGGGGCCCTTGCCTGCCGCGGGTACTTGGGCCTCCCACACAAGTGAGGCACCATTTTTACCGGGAGACCTGGGGGAACGCTGGGTGGTGGTAAATTTGTGTGAGCCCGGTGATGCCACTACTTTCCCACCCCAAAATGTGTGAAAAAAGTGATTTTTTGAGCAAAAATTGAGGTTTGCAGGGGATTCTGGGTAAGGAAACGTTGGGGGATCCACGCAAGCCATACCTCCCTGGAAGCCGCCGGGTGTCTAGTTTTCAAAAATGCCTGGGTTTGGTAGGTTTCCCTAGATGGCCGCCGCGCACCGGGCCAAAAACCAAAGTGACCCCCCTTGCAAAACCAGGTGGTTTGGCGATAGGCCATCTTGAGGTGGCCTCACTACCTTTGGGGCCCTTGCCTGCCGCGGGTACTTGGGCCTCCCACACAAGTGAGGCACCATTTTTACCGGGAGACCTGGGGGAACGCTGGGTGGTGGTAAATTTGTGTGAGCCCGGTGATGCCACTACTTTCCCACCCCAAAATGTGTGAAAAAAGTGATTTTTTGAGCAAAAATTGAGGTTTGCAGGGGATTCTGGGTAAGGAAACGTTGGGGGATCCACGCAAGCCATACCTCCCTGGAAGCCGCCGGGTGTCTAGTTTTCAAAAATGCCTGGGTTTGGTAGGTTTCCCTAGATGGCCGCCGCGCACCGGGCCAAAAACCAAAGTGACCCCCCTTGCAAAACCAGGTGGTTTGGCGATAGGCCATCTTGAGGTGGCCTCACTACCTTTGGGGCCCTTGCCTGCCGCGGGTACTTGGGCCTCCCACACAAGTGAGGCACCATTTTTACCGGGAGACCTGGGGGAACGCTGGGTGGTGGTAAATTTGTGTGAGCCCGGTGATGCCACTACTTTCCCACCCCAAAATGTGTGAAAAAAGTGATTTTTTGAGCAAAAATTGAGGTTTGCAGGGGATTCTGGGTAAGGAAACGTTGGGGGATCCACGCAAGCCATACCTCCCTGGAAGCCGCCGGGTGTCTAGTTTTCAAAAATGCCTGGGTTTGGTAGGTTTCCCTAGATGGCCGCCGCGCACCGGGCCAAAAACCAAAGTGACCCCCCTTGCAAAACCAGGTGGTTTGGCAATAGGCCATCTTGAGGTGGCCTCACTACCTTTGGGGCCCTTGCCTGCCGCGGGTACTTGGGCCTCCCACACAAGTGAGGCACCATTTTTACCGGGAGACCTGGGGGAACGCTGGGTGGTGGTAAATTTGTGTGAGCCCGGTGATGCCACTACTTTCCCACCCCAAAATGTGTGAAAAAAGTGATTTTTTGGGCAAAAATTGAGGTTTGCAGGGGATTCTAGGTAAGGAAACGTTGGGGGATCCACGCAAGCCATACCTCCCTGGAAGCCGCCGAGTGTCTACTTTTCAGAAATGCATGGGTTGGAAAGGTTTCCCTAGATGGCCGCCGAGCCCTGGGCAAAAAACAAAAGTAACCCCCCTTGCATAACCAGATTACCAATTGTTACTACAGCGTGAGAATTTAGGAATAATACTGCAAAGAAAATGTGGCAGACAATTTGAGGTTTACAGGACAATGGGGATAAAAAATATTTTTCAAATCACTAGAGAGACATCACCATGAACTCCCAAAGGTTTTCGACAATATCTACAGTTGGTGGGTTATTCTTACATGGAAAGTGTACCTTGGCAGAGAAACAAAAAACAAAGATTCCTGCACAACCATCTATTCCTCAAACACACACACATACTGGTTGGATTTGGCACGAGGGAAAGTCATGGTTCAGTGTATTAAATTTTATTAACAAGAGATTTCACAAAAATGAAATGCACTGTCAATAATTAAATTCACAAAAAACCAAACCAATGACTTGCAGCTCGTGAGCTGTAAAGCCACGTCAAGGCACCAACCGCTTTACAGGCCATTCACACACCTTTCATACGTGATACAAACAAGACCATTCGCACCACCAGGTACAAAAGCAACACAGTACAAAAATCACCAAAAAGGGACAAGGTACACCCTGCTTCAGAAAGACAAATATTACTGCACAGTCATCTAACCCGCAAGCACACGCACATACTGGTTGGATTTGGCACGAGGGTGAGTGATGGTTCAGTAGATAAAATTGTATTACCAAGTGATTTCACAAAAAATGAAATGCACTGGTAATAATTGAAAGGGCAAGAAACTGAACCATTGACTCACAGCTCGTGAGCTGTAAAGCCACGACAAGGCACCAACCTCTTTACAGGCCATTCATACACCTTTCATACGTGTGAGACATACAAAACCATTCACACCGCCAGCCGCGGGCCCATCACATAACAAAACTCACACCGGCACACAGCGCCATTCAAGGGCCCATCACTTTCACACGCCCACAATCCAGACACAGCAACTACACAGGCTGAAGGATTGCGTGGAGTGGCACTCAGCTAGCAGTGTGTGTAGTGACCAGCAGAAAGTCACTACTCACACACAGCCAGCCAAGCACCGGTCGACACACACCGCTAGCCAAACGCCAGTCCACGCACACCGCTAGCCAAGCGCCAGTCCAGGCACACCGCCATCCAATCGCCAGTCCAGGCACACCGGCAGCCAATCGCCAATCCACCTACACCGCCAGCCAAGCTCCAGTCCACGGACACCACCAGACAAGCACCATTCCACGCACACCGCCAGCCAAGCTCCAGTCCACACACACCACCAGACAAGCTCCAGTCCACGGACACCACCAGCCAAGCTCCAGTCCACGGACACCACCAGCCAAACACCAGTCCGCACACACCACCAGTCCACACACACTGCCAGCCAAGTACCAGTCCACGCACAGCGCCAGCCAAGCACCATTCCACGCACACCACCAGCCAAGCACCATTCCACGCACACCGCCAGCCAAGCACCATTCCACGCACACCACCAGCCACGCACCAGTCCACGCACACCGCCAGCCAAGCACCATTCCACGCACACCACCAGCCACGCACCAGTCCACGCACACCGCCAGTCCATGCACACCGCCAGTCCACGCACACCGTCAGCCAAGCACCATTCCACGCACACCACCAACCAAGTGCCAGTCCACACACACCAACAGCCAAGCGCAAGCCTACACACACCGCCATCACATTTTGGATTTTTTTAGAAAAAAATAAAAACACAAACAAATTGCAAATAGATACAAATCTTCTAACAGAAAATCAGCAACTAAATACATTGCACTAACACCAACATTGAAACAGAATCAAATTATCCAAAGAATACAGACCAGCCAGTTCACTTTACCACTCAAGAATCCTCCCAAAAAATTTTTCGCGTGTGGTACGCTCTAAAACAAGCAGAGAGACACAGTGCAGGATGAGAGGGACAATCGGGGCAGTACATACGACTCTCCTTCCGCAAACCTCTTCGCCAACAGACTCTACATCTCCTACTGGGAAAATCTTTTGCGGGTGTGGGAGGAATGTGATCTGGAAAGTGGCGTTCTTTCAATCTAGCAACATCCTCCACCAGTCCAACTCTAGGAACACTTGCCTGTTCCACTACAACAAGGCTGCCTATTACAGACTCCTGAAACTTAACAAAAGTCATCTTTGACTCAGGGCAAGAATCCTGGAACACAACAAAAGCATTAAACATTGCCAAGTGGAAAAGATGGATAGCCAACTTCTTGTACCAAATGTAAGCCTTACGAAGAGCAGTGTAGGGTTCCAACCTCTGATCTACTCTGTCAACACCACCCATGTACCTATTATAGTCTAAAACACATACAGGTTTGCGCGCTTCAGCGACCTGACCCCAAACAGTCACAGGTGCAGTGCTTTCATCATGGATGGAAGTCAGCATGTAGACATCTCTCCTGTCTGTAAACTTCACAGCAAGAAGCTCCTGGCAACGCAACGCACTGCACTGTCCCCGCACAAGCTTTTGACAAACAAGTTCTTTCGGAAAACCTTTACGGTTACAGCGGACTGTGCCACAAGCAAAAGTGTCAACTTTGGCCAATTCCCTGAACAACCGTACACCAGTGTAGAAGTTATCTACATATAAATGGTGGCCTTTGTTAAAAAATCCTCTTCCAAGTTCCCAAACAATTTTCTCAGTCACTCCAAAAGTGGACGGACAACCAGGGAGGTTAAACCTAGATTCCTTACCGGTGTACACCCTGAAATTAGAGACATATCCAGTCCTACTGTCACACAGCATATACAGCTTTATTCCATAGCGTGCCCTCTTACTAGGAATGTATTGCCTAAAAACCAAGCGGCCCTTGAACAACACCAAAGACTCATCCACTGCAATTTCTCTACCAGGGGCATAAATCTCAGAAAATCGATCAACAAAGTGATCAAGGACAGGCCTAATCTTAAAAAGACGGTCACAATCAGGGTGATCTCGTGGCAACGCTAAACCATTATCTACAAAGTGCATCATCCGAAGCAGAAGCAAATACCTGTCACGACTCATGACTGCCGGAAAAATAGACGTTGCCATCAAGGGACTGCTAGACCAATATGAAGCCAATGATGGCTTCCTTAGCAAGCCCATCAAAAAAGTTAAACCCAAGAACTTCTTCATCTCTTCAACATTTGTGGGAGTCCACCGGGTAGCTCTAGAGTGTGGCTTAAGACTGGCACTGTTGTCCCTCAAAAACTGTTCGGCATACAAATTAGTCTGCTCAACAATCTCTGCCAAAAACACATCGTCCATAAACAACTGAAAAAAATTTACAGGCAAAAAGTTCTCGGTATTCACTCTAGACCCTGGAACACCAGTAAACTCAGGAAATTCCGGCTGCACCATGCCAGGGGCAACCCAGAGGTCATCACTTTCAACGGGAAGACTTGCAGCCCCAGCCTGCAGCCCAGATGTCTCTTGCCGCACTACACCAACGGAAAGGCTTGCAGCCCCAGCCTGCAGCCCAGATGCCTCTTGCCGCACTACACCAACGGGAAGCCTTGCAGTCCCAGCCTGCAGCCCAGATGTCTCTTGCCGCACTACACCAACGGGAAGCCTTGCAGCCGCAGGCTGCAGCCCAGATGCCTCTTGCCGCACTATCGGCACATCAGTCTCCTGCTCTAACACAGGCACTTCATCCGCGCTAAGAGTATCTTCATCATCCGATGACCCCATACGGAGAGAAAACTCACTGCCAGAATCGTCCCCTGCCCCCTCTCCCTCAGAAGCAGAGTCAGTCTCTGACCCAATATCAGAGGAAGACTCAAACAGCAAACCAACAACCTGCTGAGCAGTCATCCTGCGGCTAGCCATTATACCTACTAAGATGGAAGACTGCACAAACAAGTCAACAACAACCAACAATGTGCAAACCAAGTAAGTAAAGAAATGTGTACCTTATATCAATAAGATCAATGTACTCAAAAACTATACAATCCAAAATCAAAAGAGACAGCTACACTCACCAGAAACAAACTCTGCAGTGACACAGCAAAGACCAACGATATCAAACTAGAAAGAAGAAAAAAAAACAAATTACTCACAAGACAACAAAATACACATCATGCACCAATGCAAAAAGTTTTTGAAACTCAAAAACCAAACATACTGCTATTATTACACCATTTGCAAAAAAAAACAGGCAGAGAAATCAAACACATTTGCATTGTACAAAAAAACAGTCTCTTACCAAACTACACAAACAGCAAAACCACCAGAACCAAAACGTCACCGTGAACAGAAGAAAAGCCTTCACCTAGAACAAAAAAGTAAACAAAAAAAACATTACAATTGGAAATCACAAAACATATAACAATAAACATTATAACATGCCATGTCACTACCCAAATGGTCAATCGGTTTGTGTGCCAGGTCAGGCAGAAAACAGCAGGAAAAAAAAGGCTATTCAGTCCCGGGGCAGGTGAGCCAAATACATATAACAAATTGCACCCTGGAAGCGAGGGGTCACTTCTATTTCTAATTGAACTAATTCCCTGGTGTCTAGTGGGCTTTTCTGCCTCCAATGGGAGCAGAAACGGCAAAAAAATAAAACCGATCTGCCCACAGAGGGGGCAGAAAAGTCTTCAAAACATTTAGGGGCCCAAGGAAGCGACCCTTGCCCAAGGGGTCGCTTCCTACAATAATATTTATATCCCTGGTGTCTAGTGGGCTTTTCTGCCCCCCCCCCAAAGAGCAGAAACGGACAGAAAGACGACCAATCTGCCCCCAGGGGGGGCAGAAAAGTATTCTAAAAAATTAGGCCGCAAAGGAAGCGACCCTTGCCCAAGGGGTCGCTTCCTACATAAAGAAAAAGACATCCCTGGTGTCTAGTGGGCTTTTCTGCCCCCCCTGGGGGCAGAAACGGGCAGAAAGACGACCGATCTGCCCCCAGGGGGGGCAGAAAAGTCTCCTAATCACTTTACCACCCTAGGAAGCGACCCTTGCCCAAGGGGTCGCTTCCTACATAACGAAATAGACATCCCTGGTGTCTAGTGGGCTTTTCTGCCCCCCCTAGGGGGAGAAACGGGCAGAAAGAAGACCGATCTGCCCCCAGGGGGGGCAGAAAAGTCTTCAAATTATTTGGCCCCCCAAGGAAGCGACCCTTGCCTAAGGGGTCGCTTCCTACATAGCATAAACAATATCCCTGGTGTCTAGTGGGCTTTTCTGCCCCCCCCCTGGGGGCAGAAACGCGCAGAAAGCGGACCGATCTGCCCCCAGGGGGGGCAGAAAAGACTTCCAGAAATTTGCCCCCAAGGAAGCGACCCTTGCCCAAGGGGTCGCTTCCTACATAGTAAAAACAACATCCCTGGTGACTAGTGGGCTTTTCTGCCCCCCCTGGGGGCAGAAACGCGCAGAAAGCGGGCCGATCTGCCCCCAGGGGGGGCAGAAAAGACTTTGCCAAAGTTTCGTGCCCAAGGAAGCGACCCTTGCCTAAGGGGTCGCTTCCCAAACTCCAAATACAAAATCCCTGGTGTCTAGTGGGGCATCCCTACTCCACGATCGCGACGCTGTGCGCGATCGTGGAGCAGGAATGCCCTGTATTGAGACATCGGGGGAGAGGAAATACTCTTTCCTCTCCCCCGATGCCTCAATACTAGAGATTTCACCGCCGCGGCCCCCACCAGACGCCAAACACCTACCTCTGCTCCCCTCGGACGCGCTGGAAGAAATGGATTCCAGCGCGTCCAACGCTTCCTGATGACGCCGGCGCGCGCTGTGCGCGCTGACGTCATCAGAAAGCGTGGGGGGGTTCGGGGGGGGTCGGGGGTGGCAGCGGAAGCTCTTCCGCTGCCACCCCCGTAAAGGGGGGCAAGATCGAGGCACAAGGGGGGGAGCGCCAGCGCTTCCCCCGGGGGCTGTCCTCATGACGGAACGGTTCCGTCATGAGCACAGCCCAACCGATGCTCATGACGGAACCGTTCCGTCATGAGCATCGAAGGGGTTAAGGGGTGGCACAATAAGTGCTACAGGCTCACTACTAGCATTTAATTTACAGGTCCTGGGTATATGATATATCACTTTACAAGGGACTTATAAGTACATTAAAATATGCCAATCAGTTGGAAGCTAATTTTACCAGCACTTTAGCACTGGTTAGCAGTGGTAGAGTTGACAGAGTTCTAAGGCCAGCAAAAATTAATTCAGAAAAATAGGAGGGGTGAAGGCAAAATGTTTGGGGGTGACCCTGCAGGGAGGGTCAAGTCCAACACAAACCATCAGTATTCAGAATGCATGCAGCTTGGAGAGATCTCCTGCACCATGGATATTCTGGCCCATTAGTATCTGGCGTACATGCATCTTTAGCTACAAATATTCTTACAAGATGATATCCAGCAGCTGTATGCTTATCTCAGTGCCAATTAGTCTTGGGTAGCAGAAGACAGTCTCAAATGATATACCTCCAAGGCTCAGTTTGCGGTGTTCCTTGCTAGTGTACAACTGGCTCCTGATATCAGTTAGTAAGGGTATCACTACCATGATTGTGCCAAAGCCAAATTGTTAGGGTTTTTTCTTGATCTCCTGGCGAATAAGCAATCTCATATCAAACATATGTGTCAGCCTTGCCAGTTCTAATTATGTCTCCAAAGTAGTTTAAAATATTATATTCCAGCCTTTGAGGTCTGTAATCCAGGGCCCAATATTGTCTAGGATAGATAGCTTTAAATCAGTCTTGATGAGCCCACACAAAGTTGGTTGAACTCCTCTGAGGCTGTCTTTCACACTGCTGAAAGGCTTGTGTTTATGGCCCGTATGATTGACCATGTGCCCCCTTTTCTTGGTTTCCTTTTCAGATCAGTATCCTTATAGAATTGGATACCAAACATGGAAAACCTCCAACTTCAAATTCCTCATTACCTTCCCTAGCTTATGTTCTGTGGAAATCTGGGGGCATATTATCAAGAAACGGCGTTAAAATTATCGCCGCTATAGCGGCAGAAAATTGCCGCTAAAGCGGCGATAATGGGCTTGATAATATGCCCTTGAGAATTCCCATAGAAGCCCATGTTCTGGTGTCAACATGGGCTTCTATTGGAATTCTCTGCGGCATATTATCAAGCCCATTATCGCCGCTTTAGCGGCAGTTTTCTGCCGGTAAAGCGGCGATCATTTTAAATCCGTGCTTGATAATATGCCCCCTGTATATTTCACAGAGTCAATCCATTTTTTAATTGGAGGTGCCCTACTTCTGATGTTTCACTGAGGTTCCTCTGAAGAATGAAAATTATAGGTGGAATTGAGGGCTCACAGCACCATGGCGCAAGGGTGCCTGCATTGGCGCTAGATAGCACATAAGTGCCCAAGTGAAAAGAAAAGACAGGAATGTGCTGTATGATGTTAAATACGGCACATTACTGCCCTTTCCCTTTGATGCAGCGCAGCAAGGTGGCTAGCTACGCTGCATTAAATAATGATAAGTCCACCCCCAAATGTGGGTTCCTTAGTCTCTTAAATGTTAGTCATAATCCTCTAGGGGTTTGAGTGGAACACTTGGATTGAGATGGGCCCTGTGAGGTCAGATATGTCAAATTTGGGGTCACACTGAAACATTGAGGGCCTCATTTATGAGAAGTGACGTATCGCTGCGTGAAAGCAGCGATGCGTCCCTTCCAGTGCGCCCTCCTTGCGACATGATGGATGCGTCATATTTACAGTATGGCGCATCATGTCGCAAGGAGTTACAGATACGTCAGTATTTCTGACGTATATGTAGGCCAAAAGCGACGCATTGCTGGAGTGTGTCACAAAAGTGACGCAACTCCAGCATTGTGTCCTTTCACATGAGGCAAGCCCCATGTGAAAGGGCCTGCGTCAGTCTTATGCCTGCTGTGAGGCAGGCGTAAGATATTGACGCATTTGCACCCTAGAACCGGTGCAGTGAAATCTCGTAGATTTCACTGCGTCACTTCTATGATGATTACTTACGTGGGAACGCCCACCCTGTATACATTATACCTGACGCAAGTATTATGAAGCACAGGGGTTTACAAAGTGAGGCATCTACCTAGATGCGTCACTTTGTAAATATGGTGCAACCAGGCTCATTTTTTACGCCGCTGGTGAGTCACAAAAAGTGACGCACCGGCGGCGCAAAAGTGACGCAAGGGCTCATAAATAAGTCCCTGAGTTTTTGCACCAAAAGCTCTGACCAATAGAAACTGTAAACTGTATCTACTGATATTGCGTCACCACTGGTTTTACTTCAAATTTTCTACTCCTCCTGTATATAAACAATCTATATTAGTGATTTGCTCTTTCTATGTGTGCTGCAAAATGCAGCACACATGTGATAAGGCCGGATTCTTGCCTACCTGGTTATCTCCAAGAATCCTCACAGGTCGCCAGGATCTTTTTATCTGCCAAATAGCGTAGAGGGGATGAACACAATATTCAAAATATATCTACCACAATTTGACTTCATTTGGAAAGGACCACTAACTCCGAATCTAAAATGTATATGATTTTATTAGAATCAAAAACATCTTAACGTACAGACACCTCAATACCAGGTGCAAAAGGTAAATGGGCACTAGCACAAATACAAGCCTACGCAAAATTCTCATTCGGCTTAAAACGAACGAAATTACAGATTCTAAAAGCATTAAAAAAATGATCATTAGACTAATGTCAATTTTAGGAATCATCGATCAAGAAAAACATTTCTATCCCTACACTAACTCTAAGGGGACATCCCTACTTAGCATTCTCTCCCAGGCAAGTGAATCAAGAAAAGGTGTCAGAAGTAAAGACTTCCTAAGAAGTGCATACACTTAGTCAGAGCTCGTTCTAAGATGCTCCTTCTAGCTTTCCATCTAAACCTCATCTGCTCAACCCATGGGGCACTGTCCCTAATACAAAGCCCCAAAATCACTGAACACGCCCTTTGGCACACCTCTTCAGCCAGGTCTTCTCTCGGTAATTTCCCACAGAGTTGTCTTGCATCCAACGATGGTTAGCTTGACCTTGGGTCCCAGGCACCTTCCTCACTCGAAGTAACGTTTGCACATTCCAATGCACTCCCCTGTTGGCTTCTCACAGCATCGTAACTCCTAAAACAAAGACCTATTCTCGCTAACGAGCTAAATGTCCTTTCACCTGCAACAGAAACATGAGAACGAGAGAAGAAACTCTTCACATCTTAAAATTTTACATTTCTCTGCAACCCAAGCCTTTACCAAGGGAATCATTTTCGGCCTACAATGCTAGCTAACATAAGAAATAAACAGGCCTTCTCTTCTAACGTATATGCGATCGGGCCTTAGCACCACCTTGTAAATATGGGAAATGGCAGTACGCCACCGGCCAATCAAAAAAGTGACGCTCCTGTGTCGAAAGGCTCTTGTACATATGCCACACTGTTTTCCCAGGAAGGGTTCGTGATGGAACAACCACTGCCCTGCCGCTCTGTTTCTCCAGCTGCCAAGGACTGTGGCAGACCTCCAGCATATCAACAATATGCTGACGTCTTTAACAGGAAACAATTGATGCTTTGTTCCTACATCACATCTTTGATTGCACCATATATTTGATTCCAGATGCTCCCATTCCACGTGGCAAGATATATCCATTAACCATTAGAAAAAGCAGAACTCCATCACAAGCAGGGGCACCCATTTCTATTGTTCCAAAGCTAGGTGGGACCTACTGGCAGTGTATTTATTATCATGAACCTAAAGCTGTCACTATACAGAACAGATATCCTTTGTTGTTCATTTCGGTTTTATTAGATAGATTAAAACTGCAAAGGTGTTTTCCTCAACCTTCAGGGAGCCTATAATCTGGTCAGCATTCCTGAAGGAGACAAATGGAGAAGAGTCTTTAACACTAGATATGGCAATTACAAATAAATGGTCATGATATTCGGTTTCCACAATTCCCATGACGCTTTTCGGCTTCTTAGTCAATGATATATTCATTTAGAGACATCCTAGATAAGTTTGTATTCATTTATTCCCACAATATGCTATCCATCTCAGATATCCTGAATGGACATCGGAAACACATGGAGGAATTTTCATACTGACTATGAAAACACACTCGGTATGCCAGAGCAGAAAAGTGCAGGTTTTCAAAGATTCGGCTGTCTCCTTTTTGTGGTTCTTCATATTTCCTCCAGGAGTTCAAATGGAGGACAAAAAAGTGGCTACAGCACTAAAGTGGAATACTGCTAAAACAGCAAAAGATATCCACAGATGTTTGGGATTTGCAACGTTTATCGACAGTTTACTCTTGCCAGTTTGGCATCGTTAATCTGACTAAAAAATGTGTTGGGGTAGATTTACAATAACTGGCGCATCCCTGCATATCAGCAGGGATGCACCAGTTATTGTGTGTCACGCCCCAATGCGGCGCACCATGGGGCAAAAATGGACAGATGCGGGACGCATCTGCTGCCGTAAAGGCGGCGCATTGCTGGAGTTGCGTCGCAAGCGCGACGCAGCTCCAGCAAGGCTCGGGGGTGCCCTATCTTTAAAATGCTGCGTCAATCCTTACCCCTGCTTCAAGCAAGCGCAGGGTTTTGACGCAGCATGGCCTTAAAAGTGGCTGAGTGAAATCTTGTAGATATCACTCAGCCACTTTTAGGAGGCATTCCTGCGTCAGAACGCCCCCCCCCTGCGCCGGAACGCCTACATGTGGCGCAGGGCTTTACAACGTGGCGCATTTCCCAGATACATCACGTTGTAAGTAGCCCACACCATGGCGCTGGCTTTGCGCCGCCGCTGCGTCACAAAAGTAACGCACCAGCGGCGTAAAAGAGGTAAAAGGGGCTTGTAAATGTGCCCCGTTGTGTTTAATTGGGGGCCAGAACAGGTTAAGGGATGTGAAACACTAAAAGAGGCCTTCACTACAGCAGCAGTTATTATATTTACCTTTTATTGCTGAGATGCGCACCTCGGCCTTTGCATTTGGAGCAATCCCATCACAGAGCGACCCAGGGACGCAAGATTTGCATCCAGAAGCCTGTTTTGCTAAGACGTCATCAGCTATGGAAAGGAAGTGCACAATAAATTATACCTTCTTATTGGCAATTAAAGACACGTTAAAGTATTGGAGGCATCACCTGCAAGGACCTATGCATAAGTTGATGGTCTGGACAGACTACACAAATGTGGGATATGTCAAGAGATAATGAATGAATGCCATGCTAGATGGACTTTGGTTTCTTTGCCATTCTCTTACACCATAACTTGCCCTGCAAGAGATGCAGATTGGTGCATGCCCTTTCAATGCCGGATGGAACATAAAGAACATCCTCAAATCAGTCCATCCATTCTGGACACATCAACAATGAAGCCAGAATATACATCCCAAATCTTGTGAGAAGTCCAAATATAATAAGGACATCTGAATTCTGAAGGATGGATACGCCTAGCACTGTTTCAGAGATCTCAGACCAGACATCTCTTATACCAGAGCAATTGGCTGTTCATTCCCATCGCCCTAATGTAAAGAAGCCTTCTTACTTGGAGTCATCACACATCAGCAGCAGGCCATCCCTAAGTGAGAAAGAAAATGGAATTGCTTCCTCAACATTTTTGTGGCCCCGCTTGAAGCAGAGAATAAACAACAATATCTCAACTGGTATAATTACGAGAGACAGTTTAGAATATGCATGTCAAAGAGCATTGCAGCACAGGAAAAAGGAAGACTCTTGGTCAGTGATTTTTTGAAAGGTGCACAAGGCATCATATATTTTAAACATAATCAATTACAGTTGTAGCAGCACTGTTTAGGCAAAGAATTGCATATCGCAACAATCAACAGATCACGTTCTCCGACTCCTCAAACACCTCGCTTGAAGACTCAGACCCAGGAGAGGGACCCAGCCCTTCTAGGGCCATCAACAGACCACCGCCTCTTCTACCACAAGGCTTTTTAGGAAAAAGCCGCGGACGCGGCCAACAACAAACTCGAGCCCGGACAAATCGCCAATACCAACCTCAATTCTCAGGAGAGAGACAAACACGAAACAGGTTCTACCAATGGGGACCCCCACAATAACTGCACAACCCATACCTTCCAGCCCCCTACCACCTCAATCCATACCCATCTTCATTCTCTCCAACCATACCCTCTCCCATGACGAAACTACCCTTCTCAGTAGAGGCCTCAGTTTTGTACCCACTGAACGAACCAACTTCCTGGACCTACAATCCAATCTCCTATTATTCTTTCGCAGAATCCGACTCAAACTATTTTTTTCTGACAAACCACAACCTAGTCTATAAATTGCACCACGCTTCCACCCTCCGTCCACCTTCAACCCCCCTTCCTCTAGCATGCCTCCCGAGATACTTGCGTTTGAACGCAGTGTTCTTCGGGAAGTCAAGGATCTTCAAGCAGAATTTGAATTTGTCCCATACAATTTACCCCTCACTGAAAAACAAGCATTACTCTCCCTCAAGAACAAACCTGATCTCATCATCAAACCAGCAGACAAAGGAGGTGGCATAGTGGTCATGAACTTTGACAATTACGATCTTGAAGTCAAACGCCAACTTTCCAACACCCTTCACTACAGACCTCTCACCAAAGACCCTCTGCCCGATCTCAAGACCAAAATACAATTAGCCACCGGACGAGCCAGATCACTCAACATCATAACACAAAAAGAATACACCTTCCTTAACAATCCTCACCCTCGCACACCGGTGCTATATGTCCTACCCAAGATCCACAAAGACAGTACCAATCCACCAGGTCGCCCCATCATTTTCGGTTGTGGGTCCATCCTTGAACCCTTGGGTAAATACATCGATGCCATCATCAAAGATTTTGTCCCTTCCACAGACACCTTCATCAGAGACACGATGGACCTCATCCTCACCATCGAAGATAGACCATTTGATACCAATACTGACCTAATGGTCGGGTTAGACATCGAATTACTATATACTAATATTCCACACAAAGAAGGTCTTGAAGTCATTGAATCCCTGCTTGAGACCACACCCAAACCCACCCTTATACCCACCGAATTTATCATGGATCTCCTTCACATTGCCTTAGAAAATAACTACTTCCTTTACCGCGACACATTCTACCTCCAAATCAAGGGGGTCTCCATGGGAGCTTGCTTCGCTCCAAACTTTGCGATTCTTTTCGTCCACCACCTGGAGAAAACACACATTCTCACCACAAATAATCCATTCATCGACCATATCACCCTTTGGCGTAGATATATCGACGACATACTTCTATTATGGAAAGGCTCCACCATCAGCCTCAACCCTTTAATCGATTTGCTCAACCAGTCCCAGATTCACCTGAAATTCACCCATGAATCCAAACCCAATGATCTCCCCTTCTTAGACATCACGATACACGCAGAAGACAATAAACTCGGCACATGCTTGTACCGGAACCAACTGAAAGGAACACCCTACTACAATACTCCAGTTATCATCCTAGAGGCCTCAGGGATGGCCTCCCCTTCGGGCAATTCCTGAGGATCCGCAGAAACTGTAAATGGCGGAAAGATTACTTCAGAGAATCAGATATCCTCATCCACAAACTCCTTGACAGAGGCTACCCGAAACGGCTTGTCTCCAGAGCTCGCAAGAGAGCATGGTATTGCCATTGAGAACATCTCCTCACTCCACAACCCAAAAAAACCATGACCAGGATCCCCTTTGTGTCTAAATTCAGCCCCTGCAGTAATAAAGTCAGCAAGATTATTAAACACAACTGGCGGCTGCTTCAACCTTTTGAAACATTCAGAGAAGCCCCTCTCTTCTCATACCAGAGAGGCAACAATTTAGCCACCTATCTCGTCCATGCCATCACATGGCCATTGGAACCTAAAGGCAGTAATACGATCACGGCTGCCTGGGGCCTACCCCCAATTATAGGCCACTACAAATGCCAAACTTGCAGTGTCTGTGACCTCACAGTTAACACTAAAGACTTCAAGGCCAACAACCACACCTACATATTAAAAACCCTCACAAACTACAGATTGCAAAATGTTATCTATGCAATCCGCTGCCCCTGCAACCTCGTCTACATTGGGCAAACCACACAAATGATCAAACAAAGAATAATCCAGCACAAGAGTCGCATTAATTGCAAAGTACTCACTGCTCCCCTGGTCACACACTACATCCAAAAGAATCACTGCGATACAGACATCTCCTGGCAAGTGATAGACCAACTCATTCTCCCCATTAGAGGCGGCAACATGCCAGCTTTACTCAATAAACTGGAATGCAAATGGATGACTATCTGTGACTCCATTCACACAGGCCTCAACACCCTAGATGAATGGAATGGTACAGTCATTCTCTAAATGCTCCCTTCATCCCTGTCCTACTGTACTCATGCTTAGCTCTTCCACCCTGTCACTCTGGCAGCTTGTGCATTCGGGTTGCAGGTGCCAATACTCCGGTTTTCCTGCCTCACGTACTCTACTGACACCGCCTGTATCCCACCTAGAGTGATTTATTTGCAGTCCCTACCCGCTTAGCTCCCGATTGCACATACCCCAGCATTCGATTAGACCCCTGTGTCAAGCACCCTTTACTCATCTGCACTAACGTTTATTAACAACTGTTCAGTATTTAATATACCGTTTGCCATGTACTTGCCATGTATTTATACTTATGATTCCTTTTCCCTTGACAATATAACCCTTGCGTTCATATGTACCTTCGTAATTAATGTAGGTCAAATGCACTATTGTCCACATCTAGAACTTCGTTTCCACCACTGTAATTGAACTCTATCGTACATGTTGATGTATCTACTCCCGCGTGTTTTAGTTGACTTTCGACACTATCTAATGCGCTCTAGTTGTTGTACGGTATACCTTGCTCTCCTCCTGCCTTTCCCTACCTCCCATCCCATTCCTTCCACCAATCAATATGCTTTTCCCCGCCCGCCCGCCCCCCACGGTCACATGACCCGGAAGTCCCAATTCACTCTCTTTAAACATGAGCGCGATCTTTCCACCATTCCACCGGCATTCACAGCGGCGGCGAGTCGCCAACTCCGGCACCCCCGATTCTGACTGGATTTATTCCTCATTTCAAGTAAGTTCTATACCCGCGCTCCGTCCCCGCCCTCCTCAGATTGCTACCGCCATCCTACCAGCTCCCTGATTGCCACCCCTTTCTCTCCCTCAGCGCTTTCCCATCGGAACCACTACGCGGTTCTCATTTGACGGGTCCTATCCTGCGATTGTGAACAATACATCCGTGATTGACACCCGGTCGTTTTCTCACACGCAGTTCGGCGTGTGCTCACAGGTAACTCGCGCTACCTTGCCCCTCCACCTCGTGTTTTTCCCGTAGATGGTTTCACATGCTCCCCTTTGACAGCCTGTCCTCCCCTTTTTCCCCCAGCTTTACCTGACAAGCTTTTTGCTGCTGCTCCTGGAAGATGGACCAAATGCCCGCTCTCCTCTAGATGTCTAACGTGACATTCGCTCCATGCATACTTCGAGGTGTGCACTACCAGGTAACCTCTGCGCCCCACGCGCCCTTCGCCCCGTGACCTTCTACTTCTCCCAGCCCTCACCGACTTTCCTTCCTCTTCTGGACATCCCTGCCGGAGTCCTTTATTACCGTTTTTCTCCCCACCCCACTTAGACACAGGACCGTGTCCTTTCCAGGTACCCTTGCCCATCCTTTCCTTCATTCTTCTTTTTCCCTCCCTCCTTCCCCTCCTTTCCTGTGCTACCTACCCCCCACACCTCCCCTCACCCACCCCAGTTGTCCCACCTTGACAGACACGCACGATACCCTTTTCCTCTTCCCCCTACCTGACATCCCTCCTTTTCCCCCTTGTACAGCACCGTCTTAAATCAACAACCCGGTCCTGAAGATGATCCTGATCTAAAGGATCGAAACATCGTTGAGCAACCAGTGTAACTTTAAAGCGCAATATTCATTATGGTTCCATCAAATAATTGCACAATTTATTGAAAGCATTGTCCGAACCATCCTTCACTGTATATATTATCCTACCCTTGCGCCGTTTTTCGCTGTATACACATTGCCACTTGCGTCGCCACTTGTTTTGTCACATGCACATTCTAGCACCAAGTTCAAATGTCGGGTTGTTTTTATGCAATTCTTTGCCTAAACAGTGCTGCTACAACTGTAATTGATTATGTTTAAAATATATGATGCCTTGTGCCCCTTTCCAAAAATTCACAGACCAAGAGTCTTCCTTTTTCCTGTGCTGCAATGCTCTTTGACATGCATATTCTAAACCGTCTCTCATAATCATACCAGTTGAGATAATGTTGTTTATTCTCTCATATGTACCCACTTCTCAACTTGGTTTATGGGTCACACTTCTGTCGTACCTTACAAAACCCGCTTGAAGCAGACAGTAACTGACCATTGGAAAGATTGTACAACGGTCTCAGGCCAAGACCTGTCATCAACCTCCAGCTGGTTTTAGTAAAACCACTGCTTGTGCCTCCAAAACCTTGGATGAGTTACTAGAGTCAAAATAACACTCAAGGACTTATTACCAAGTTAGCGGCACTTTATCACAGCCAAAGTGGCGATAAATATACCGCCCTATTCACAAGCTGGTGCTAACAGACGATATTACCAGTTTTCCTGCGATAGCAGCCGCAAAAAACGAACGCTAATGATATGCAGAGTAGGTGTTCCCGTGCAAAAAGCCGCAAAAACACCACTTCGCAACATTCTCAATGACCAGCCAGATCTGCGATAAGATCACAAAACAGGCGATAAGGCGCGTTAGCAGCAGGGATTTCTCACTTGCGCTCACTTGGTGTAAAGTGAGACGACAACCTGCACCATCAAAGGGAGCCCAGCCCAGAGCCACACCTGAAGTACAACGGATGCCATGGAGCTACTGATCATGCAGCGCGGACACCTAAGAGGGCCACAACATCCACCGCCACCACCCCCAGGCACGCCCCCCCCCCCGGCCCCCTGGGCAAAGATATGTTACATCAACTTTACAAAATCATGAACAATACAATTCGCCTGGTGTCGCACAATTACAACAATCAACATTCATGTGTGATCAGAAAAAGGAGAATCATTCATTCATATTTTAATTTTCAAACAAATCATTTTATTCAAATTAAACTCAAAACAAATATTTGGAGGAGTCATGGTGGGTCTTCTCTGGACAATCTGTAAGTCACAGCCTGCAAGACAAAAGTCAAGATAAGAAGGTGTGTCATGCGCTCATCAAAGGAGAGAGAGAGAGAGAGAGAGAAAGAAAGGGAGAGAGAGGGAGAGTGAAAGGAAGAGATGGGAGAAAGAGAGAGAGAGAGGAAGAGAGAGAGGAAGAGAGAGAGAAAGAGAGAGAGAGAGAAAGAGAAAGAGAGGGAGAGAGAGAGAGAGAGAGAGAGAGAGAGGTAAAGAGAGAGAAAGAGAGGGAGAGAGAGAGAGAGAGAGAAAGAGAGAGAAAGAGAGGGAGAGAGAGAGAAAATGGAGAGAGAGAGAAAGGGAAAGAGATGGAGAGAGAGGGAGGGAGAGAGAGAGAGAAAGAGAGGGAGAGAGAGAGAGGGAGAGAGAGAGAGAAAGAGAAAGAGAGGGAGAGAGAGAGAGAAAGAGAGAGAGAAAGAGAGAGAAAGAGAGGGAGAGAGAGGGAGGGAGAGCGAGAGAGAGAGAGAGAGGGAGAGAGAGAGAGAGAGAGAGAGAGAGCGAGAGAGAGAGTGAAAGGAAGAGAGGGAAAGAGAGTGCCGCCTCTGCGGATCCAGGCCTCACTGCTCACCTGCTGCCACCGATGTGTCTCCAACCACGTGCCGGTATACACTGCAGTCCACCAGGTCCCTTATCTGAAACAGAGTCCAGATTAATGAATGGCAGAGTTTATATAATTGCACACGTCATCATCGCTTGCCCGCCTATGTGCACAAAGGCTGCTGTACCCCAGCCCCTCCCGCCGCCCAGACGTGAGTGCCCGCCCCTGTGCACCCAGGCCTCACTGCTCACCTTACGCCACCGGTGTGTCTCCAAGAGGGCCCACCACGTGCTGGTGCAAGCTCCACGCCCGGGGCCCACGATCTTGGCAGCCTCCACATCATGCAGCCCCACACCGCGGGCCACCAGGTTACACACGTGATTCTGGGTCTTGATTTCACAATGGCAGAGATCATATCAGTGCACATGGCATCATTGCAGGCTGCACACCCGCTCAGCTCTTTAAGTGCCACTAACTCTGTGAACCGCGAGGCTACGCCACGTGGCGGTAGGCCCGCGCTGCCAGCTGGCTCAGGCCTACACTACGGTCCAGCAGGGCTCACACAAATCCTCACCAGTCCGGACCGCCAGGACGGCGCATCATCGCAGGCTGCACACCCGCTCAGCACTTAAGGTGCCCCTACCTCAGTGCACCGAAAGTCATCGTCCCGTGGCGGTAGGCCCGTGCCGGCTGCAGTGTATCTGGTGCCACCAACTCTGTGCAACGCAAGTCATGGACCCTCTATGATTGAGTGTCGTGGTGCAGACGCCATCATGTCACCTCCGACAGTGGGAAATGTGATGTGGTAGGGCCCTAGGCCCTCATGCATAAATATTAGCCACACGGATACTCCCAGATAGAGAGTGGAAATGGTGTTGAGCACGTGCGCCCAGCCTTTTTTATTGGCAGGGTCACATGTCCTGTGACGCACGTGCTGGATGGGTGTGGTGTGGGTGTAAACCACCTGTGAGGGAGTGGCTGCGGTATGCTGACAACTAGACCTTTGATCAGCAGATCACTACTGGGAAGACCTGGGACATGTAGCGTTGTCGTCTCCCCCTGTAAGCGTAAGCGGAGTGGGCTGGCCTGGTGTATGCCAGTCCAGCGTAGGGGTGTGAACAATGACCCCCGGGGTTCTGGGCGTGGTTCTGTCCTGGGCTGGACAAGGAAGTAACTAATGCGTGTGTCTCTGTTGTAGTGTCGGCGCCACCCAGACCGCAATCGGTAATGTTGCACCCTGTGACTCAGGACCCACAACATGAGCAACATGGACGTAAGGGGGAATCACTGACCCTACATTCATCCATACTTCCACACTTGAATCATCATAGACATGACACATCTGTGTGAAAATGAATGTTTAATGCACATTCAGTCGAGTGTTGTAGCTGGAGCAGTACAGGGTCATGCAAACCCCACTTTACATTGTTGGCCCGTGGAGGTCCAGCCAGAGTCCTTTAGGGAATGACATGTTCATCAGAAGAGGAAGAGTTCAATCCGCAGTGTGATTCCTGTGTCATTGGTAACCAAACAGAATATGGCAGTCCATGTCGAGGCCCAAGTTGAGTGTCGCAGAGTGTATCAGGGGACAGTGGAAGAGTTCAGTCCGCAGTCTGATTGTTGTGTCATTGGTAACAAACAGAATATGGCAGTCCATGTCGAGGTCCAAGGTGAGTGTCGCAGAGTGTATCGGGGGACGGTGGAAGGTGATGATGCAGAGGGAAGAACCAAGCAGAAGCAGGCCTTATGGTGGAGATGAATGCTACTGCATCATTCTTATCACCAAGGCAGAATCATCCGCATCTTCAACCTCTGCTGCTTCATGTGCCTCACATGTGGGTGGTGGTGTTCTGTCTCCAGCACTGTATGGCAGTGATACCTCAGGGGCCGGAGGTGGAATGTCTGCCGCACTGTGTGGCACTGACACTTCAGGGGGCAGAGATGTGGATGGAGTGGTAGCAGCAGCATTCATACGCGCCTGGCCTTGTGGCAGCAATGTCATGAGGAGGGTCTGCAGGGCATTGAGGAGCCCAGCTACCTCTCGTTGGTGTGCAGCCGTGGCAGCCGCTCTTTCCGCCTGAGTCCGCTCCATGTTCTCTATGATCCTCCGCATGTGTCCCAATTCCCGGGTGACATCGCTGGAGCCCCTCTGATTAGACAGTTGTTCTTGTCTCTGAGTCAGGACACCAGCAATGTCAGCCATGGATCGTTGAAGAGCATGGAGCGGACTGTGGGTGTACGTTAGGGACTGTGAGTGGTCCCTGATGGGTCTTAGACACCCACGTATGGAGTCTAGTTTGGCTGCCATATGGTCGAACCCCACCCGCACCTGTTCAGCCATCTTCTCCTGGCACCCAACACAAGGCGTTGGAAGGTCTTGTGTTGTTCGTGGGGCTCCTGGGAGGCAGCCGTGGTGGTGTGTGCTGCCTTCTGTGTGATTCGTGCAGGGGGTGGGGTCTCATCGATGCAGCTGGGCTGCCCTGCACCTGGAGGTGGGTTGACCTAGCTGTCAATGAACTCTTGGAGGGCGTCGGTATCAAAGGTGTGGAGGTCCTCTTCGTCATCAGAGAAGAGAGGTTAGGTCTGCTCTGCAGTGGGTGTTGGTTTTCTCTCTGCAATGTGAAGGGGAGATGCAATTTAACATTGTGTTCACATGTATGTTGACGCATTGGACATGTTTACATACAGACTGCATGACATGGTACATTGTGACTGTTGGGGAGGGACTTCTTATTTGATGCGGGACAGTGGACATTTCGACAACATCACGGATGTGTGTTTGTACTTGTACATTATCAACACACATTTCCCTGCTATGCCAAATGTGATTGGCCAGTTTCTACACACAAACGGCACCAGTTGTGTCCTCTGTTCTGTTGTAGACGTGTTGCGGTTTGTACCACATTGTTGTCAATGTTGATGTGCTCAGCATGTAATGTGTGTGTGCTGCATTTTGGGAGAGTCGCCCCTGGCGCTTTGATTTTGCTGCATCGTATCCATTTCATAGGGTGTGCCTTTGACTTCTGTGCTTATACAGTGCTGAGATGTTGCAGACTTGGGCTTTTGGTGGGAGTTGGGGGTCTGGGGCATGGTTTGTCCGCAGATGTGTTGTCGACGTCAGGGGTTGTTTGTGCATGTGGATGTGTCAGAGTGTGACCTGCTCCTTTACGGATGTGGTCCACACTCAGTGTTGGGGCGTGCAACATTTCATGATATCTTGACTGCAGCAATGCTATTCATCATGCAGTGTCACTTGCATTGTCAGTAGTGCTCACAGACACGCTGCTTTGCTGGGTTTAACACATGTGCATGGGTTGGTTGTGAGATTGGTGTTGTGTAGGAAGGGCCCCCTCTGGGCACATAGTCGACGGGGGCCTACTTGCTGTTTCTAGGTGTGCCAAGGGGATCAGAGACATGCTACAGAGTCATTGTGGGTGTGCACTGTGCTCTACTTAATTGTGCATGTGTGCCATTGTCACCATCTCCCCCGTCCCCCCAGTCCCTGGTCGTTACTCACCCTGTTGCTGTTGTGTCAGGTCATGTTGAGCAGTGTCCGGTCCCCAACTCCTGCCACCGTCTCCACACTGATGACTGTGGACACCATTTCCTCCACCTCATCCAGCTCCTCCTGTGGTAATGGACTCCCACCTCCAGTCTGCATTGCTGCCTTCTCGTTGTTGGTGAGTTTCTGCTTGGTTTTGCACTTCACATCATTCCAGCACTTCCATTGTCTTCCTCAGCACTCCGACTGCATTCAACTTGTCCATGATGGACTGCCATATTCCATTTTTTGTTGCCAATGACCAGTGGCGGCTGGTGACATTTGAAAGTGGTAGGGCGTAAAAGTCGTGGCTGAGTGTTCTGTTGCCAGCTAAGCGAGGTAGCCTGACTATCATAAGGGAGGTTCTGGAGAGTTTTAGGGCAAATCATTGCTTTATAAAATTATTAGTAGAAGTGCATGGTTGTTAAAATGTAATGTCCATTACAGTGAAAATGTGCATTATGTGAATGGCAGTGTGCTACTGCACCATCCTTTAGTAATATATTTGCACACCATCCTTTAGTAATATATTTGCACACTATCCTTTAGTAATATATTTGCACACCATCCTTTAGTAATATATTTGCACACAATCCTTTAGTAATATATTTGCACACAATCCTTTAGTAATATATTTGCGACAGCATGCCCAAAATGGCATGATAACCTATACATCCCCCGTAAACAAGACTAATTTCACAGAATATTCTTTGCAGTTCTCTACAGGCTGCTCCGGTTGCAACAAGTGAATCAATGCCAGGGACAGGTGGGCTTGGGTGATGTTCCCAGTTATATGATACCAACACTATCCCTGTATGCCAGGACAAATTTCAGACCACTTCCAAAACACAGGGCCTCACCCTGTGCTGTGCTGAACATGCCAGGAAGCCAGAAGGCTGATAAATTGATTTCTTTCCTGGTGTTTCTGACATAAAACCCAATAGCTTTATAGGACACAATCTTAACACTGCCCCAGCCCTTCCGGCTCCTCACTAGCAACTGCCAATTCAAAATCTAATTTCACAAAAGTTTGTCCTAGCTATGTTAGCAGGTGGAAATGTGTTCTTTGGCAGTGACGATGAAATGTCAATCAAAGCCCAGACGCTCTCACCCACTTCCTACCGGTGCTTTGACACTACAGGGATAAGTGCTGAAGCGGGGTCACCACTACCCCCTGGGAATGGTTTTCAGAACAACTTCCCTTTTCTCTGTAAGTGTCTTTCCGTCACCACTTAAAGGGACTGCGAAGTGCCGATTAAAAGCAACTGCTCACATAAGATAACAGGGAAATCTGAAGCAATACAACTGACAATTATGAATCAAAACAGGGAACGAAACACCACATTTTAGAAGCGTGAGAGTCAAGTCGGAAGAAAGAATCAGAACAAGTCACTTATAAAAACAAATTAAAGAGAGAACATTCAAACCCATGAAAAATCTGTGCAGACCAATACAAGGAGACATTTTACCTGCGCAGTCGGAGGCATTCTGTAATACTACGAGGAATGATCTCGCCAGACACGCATGTAATGTAACACAACTGGGGATGTTCAGACCGCTCTGACTGACGGCTAACACGCAGGCTTTTCTTGGCAGTTGAGTGATGAGGCAGATAAGAGTGAACTGAAGTAACACGAAATGTCTTTACTCCCAACACGAAGTACATAACTTCAACAGTCTGAAACTCGTAGCTTCATAAACATGGGCAAGAAACTTGTTGGAGCTGAGAGGTCCTGCGACAAAGACAGCGTTACTCATCCTATTAGAAGGGAAGCTTAGGGTTCATGAATGAAATGCAGACATAGGTACCTACAGTTGTGATGTAGTCATCAATAAAACAAGGTATATAATACGTATGCATAGGTAAACCACTTTCACCGATGGGAATGCGGAAAGGCGGATGTTATTGTTATCCAACGCAACTGTATTTATTTTATCGACCTTCGAAAAATGAAAGGCTAAGTGGGGAAGTTAGTATTTGAACATGTGATCATAGAGTCCAACAGCGAGTTATGACATAAATGCTTTAGACCACAGATCACCTCTGTTTTGGAGATGTGTTGCCGGCGGCCGGCATGCTCGAGGGAGGGGGTGGGGGCCGCGGGTGGGGATTAAAACAATTAAAAATAAAATACGTACCTGAGTGTTGGGTACCTCACCGCCTCAGCTCCTTGCCGGTCACGCTGTACTGGTGCAGCGGCGGTTGGGTCCACGTGTTCCTGCTGCAGGAACAGGAAGTAGTCAGCAGGCAGCTTCCTCCTCATCGCAAGTCAATCGCTGCGCAGGCGCAGACGCAGCAGGAGAGCGCCCCAGCCGGGACATTTTCTCTGCATAGAGAAATAGAGTGTGTGGGCGGTCCTATGTGAGGGCAGGGGGGAGTGGCTTACCCACACTGATGTGGGTACTGACTGTTTGGTCGGCTCAGGGCCGACGGCCAAACAGTCAGTATCTACAACAGTGGGTAAGCCACTCCCCCCTGCCCTCGAGCACGACCGCCCACCCTCCCGCCCTCAACCAAGCACAGAGGCACAGGCACTTCTGCTTTCTCACAATGCGAGAAGGCAGAAACATAATGGTCGTTTTTACCATTTATGTTTCTGCCTTCTCGCACCGCGAGAAAGCAGTGGGGCAATGCCCCAACGCCCTAATGGGGGAGCCGCCACTGCCAATGACACAGTGGAGGTGACGAACAGTAGTTGATGGTGTTCTATCACCTCTGTTATCAGGATCCTGTTTTCCTGCGGACTGAACCGCGTCTTCCTCTTCTTCTTGTCCTTCCCCTCCCTGACCCCGAGGTCCCGGCCTGGGGCTTTGGGGGGCATGTGGGGTTCTGGTTGTCCTCTGTACTTGCTCCGGCTACCTCCAGTGTGCTTCGCAGTTGTTTTGCATTTTTTTTTCTACTTTTATAGTGATTTTTCCCGCCTGAGTTGCAGGCCTGGTGCAGATTATCTCTGATTTTTTTATCGAAGTTGGGCCCATCACAACATTTTTCATGTTGGGGTTTGAATTTTTATCGCCGTCCTGGTGTCTTTATCGTGGACATTTGACGCGTTATCGGGAGACTATCGCATGTTACCGCCATGTTGTGAATAGGACGTTAACACGGAGTTATTTTCCAGCAAATGACGTGTTATGAGACATTGCGTTAACCGATTTTGGCGATGATTATCGAACGTTCTTAAGAATATCCCCCTATATTGTTAGAAGTGGTTGTCTTCCCCAAATTGGCTAATTTTGCATCTTTACCAAAGTTACCAACAGTTCCTCAATTGGCTCAGACTTTTCTCAAAGAGATAATTAGACTACATGATGCATTTTATGAATGGAATTCGGAACAGAAAATTACCAATGTACTAGTAAACATCCAGAACCGGCTAGATAAACAAAAAGGACCGAACAATAGCTGCAATGTTCCTTACACACACTAGTGGGCCATTCACCATTCTTCTGCACTTATGGTTACCAATATAGGCTGAGGCTCGCTTCCTTCCAACAGAGGCATGTATCATTAATTACAAATGCATCATGTTACACATATTCGGTAAACAAACATGAGGGCCTGATTTATCAAGGTTTCAACAACGCAGCAAAAAAACTTGCTGAGCTGCGTGAAAGGAGAGGGCAGGAATGTGCCACATTTGCGAATATATGGTGTGCTGGTCAATCTGCTGCCTAGCGCCAATGCAGCCACCTTTGCGTCATAGTGCAAGGGTGCCTGCATTGCAGGCAGGATTGTTTTTGTGTAAGAAGGTACACCTTCCTACACAAAAACAATCCTCTGAGGCTTGTTCCTTTTTCTAAGTGTGCTGCATGAATGCAGAACTCTTAGAAAGCGGAAAAACAAAGGAGAAATAAAAGTTATTTTCCTCGTTGTGCCTTGGTAAATCTGAGAACGCACCAAAATGCATGGGTGGATGCGTGGGAACACCCACGCTCTACTCATGGAACTCATTCCCAGGGCAGAGTAGAGCAAGACAGCGACTTGCACTAATTTGCGTTACTCCAGATTTAAAGAAAACACCCCATCACACAATATGTCGTCAAAGGAATTGTCTAAACGTGCATCATGTAAGCACAAATCTGAACACATCTGGAGGCATATTATCAAGGACAGAGTTAAAAATTATCGCCGGTTTAGCGGCAGAAAACTGTCTCTAAAGCGGCGATAATGGGCTTGATAATATGCCCTTGAGAATTCCAACAGAAGTCCATGTTCTGGTGTGAACATGGGCTTCTATTGGAATTCTCCAGAGCATATTTCGGACAATCTCTATTTTAGATACACAAAAAGGTTTGCTGGAAATTAACTCAGGCTCCCCTTTTGACCCCTGTCCCAGCAGGGTGGCTAAATTGGCTTCGGGCTCGATTGGAATAAGGCTCACGAGCATATTTAATCTTATGTTCGAAACCGGTATCTTTCCAAAGCAGTGGAAATTAGCTTCGATTTTACCACTTCTGAAAAAGCCCAACCTGCCAATAAACGATCCTAATAGCTTTCGCCCGATTGCTAGACTTCCCCTTCCGGCTAAGTTGGTCGAGAAATTCATGAACAAGCAACTAACTCTCTTCTTGGTAGATACCCAAGCATTCGACCCCACGCAATATGGCTTCAGACCAGGTCATAGTACGGAGTCTGCCTTGGTTAAAGCCACGGAAGATATCAGAGAGGCAGTGGACCAGGGAGAGAAGGCGGCACTGATCCTGCTCGATCTGTCCGCTGCTTTCGACACGGTTCACCACTCTATACTCCTTAAACGCTTAAAAACGTGTGGTATTTGCGGCAAAGCTTGGGACCTTATTAGATCTTTTCTTAATGATAGAAAACAAGTGATAACCCTGGGGGAGTTTCAGTCTAAACCCTTCTCCACACCTTGTGGTGTCCCTCAGGGGTCATCACTCAGCCCTACCCTTTTTAATATTTACGTGAGCGCATTGGCGCCTGTTATCAGTGCATTTGGATTTGGTATCATCTCTTATGCAGACGATACTCAAATCATGGTCTCACTGACTCCAGGGGGGGAGATTGATACGGAAGAGCGTCTGCGGGAATGCATGTTAGCAGTAGGGAACTGGATGGCTAAGAACTGCCTGAAGTTAAATTCAGACAAAACAGAGGTCATTCTGTTTGGAAATACTTCCAATTTCTGGACCCCGTCCTGTTGGCCTGATTCGATGGGCATGCTTCCAGTTCCAGTGGAAAAAGCCAAAAACCTCGGCATAATCCTGGATAATAGATTGACGCTAGAGCATCATATCAAGGAGGCGACTTCCAAAACCTTCTACACCATTAAGATGCTGAGGAAGGTGCTACCCCTGTTGCCCCATGACAGCAGACACATGGTGGTCAGGGGGTTGGTGCTAGCTAGACTAGATTACTGTAATGGACTTTATCTAAATGCAGGGCCCTGAGTAAACTTCAGATCCTGCAGAACGCTGCTGTCCATCTTCTTACGGGCTCTTCAAGATTCGCTTCGGCGTCCTTGGGAAGAAAAACCTTGCACTGGCTTCCTGTTAAAAGCCGCATTCGGTTCAAGGCACTAACCATGACCTTCAAGGCATTGCATGGTCTAGGCCCTGGATTTCTAAAGGACCGCTTACATTGGTATGTGCCAGGTAGATGCCTACGGTCAAAAGAAGCCAATCTAGCCCAGGTCCCACGCATCAGGAAAGCTCGCTGGGGAGGCAGGAGCTTTATCTATGGGGCTGCTAAAGCCTGGAATGACCTGCCGCCATATCTCAGGACCGTGACTGATCTTCTTTCATTCAGGAAGGAACTTAAGACCTGGCTGTTCCGAAATGAATAAATCGCGGTCATCTATATACATTAGCTCTCCTGGGTGAGGATTCTCAGGTTTTTTCTAGACAGCGCCAGGACACCTCCGGGTATTTGCCGCGCTCTACAAAATTCAATAACATAACATGTACGCATCGTACGACCGGCTCCCATTGACTTCTATGGGAGTCAGACCAAACCGAGTCCGACAGCATATGACTGCATCGTACTCGCTCGGCCGGACTGCAGGAGTCCGGATCGGTCGGAAAACACCCCGGATCCGGCTCGGTCGGTGTGCTTTCCGACCTGGATCGGAATCGGCCCGATGCGTTGACTTTGTTTTAATTCTGTGTTAGTTGCTGGGTCATCAGATAAAGACAGATAAGAGAATAAGCATGAGGATTCTGCAGAAAAGAGTAAAAACGTGCTCTAAAATAGAGGTTTAAGGGGCATATTATCAAGCCAGGCGATAAAATTATCACCGCTTTAGCAGCAGAAAACTGCCGCTAAAACGGCGATAATGGGCTTGATAATATGCTCTATGGAATTCCAATTGAAGCCCATGTTAGATGTGAAGGACATCTAACCTGAGATTCAATTGGAATTCCATACAGCATATTATCAAGCCCATCATACCCGCTTTAGCGGCAGTTTTCTGCCGCTAAAGCAGCAATAATTTTATCGCCTGTCTTGATAATATGCCCCTAAATGCCTAGGTAAATCTCGGCCGAAGTTAGTACATGATAAGTTTTCTTGGAGAATGGGGCAAATGTAGTATGAGTCTTCTTAATTGCAGTGTCGAAATGGTCTTTTATCACTATAGGGCTCACTGACAGAATATCGAGGAGCAAAATATCGACCTGACAAAATATTGATGAAAAAATATAGAATGACAGAATATTGACTTCCCATCTACAAACAGGTAAGTACAAAAATATTGAATCCAAAATATCGTTGTAAATAATATAGGCCCATATTACCAAGAAAGTGCGATAATCATCGCAAAGCGCGCTTAGCGCTGTTTTTTTTATCTCCGGCTATTGCTGGATTTCATCGCAGAGATAACGCGTTATTGTCAACGCTTATCTCCAAGGCGATAGAAAATCCAGCGATAGCGGCGAAACCCAGCAATAGCGCGAGAAAACCAGCGATAAATTCTACACACTAATGAAAAGCTTGTTAATAGGCAGGTGAGGACTTAACCTTACAATCCACCCCCCATTGACTAGAATGGTTAAGTCAGGTTTTTAGCAGGTGTTAGATTCCAGCGATATTCGCGGTTAGCGCAAATTTTTTTATCGCTTCGCGGGCATTGCTAATAGGGGCAAGCTGTGTTAGCGACTGTTTTCAGTTGCTTTAAGTCGGAAACGCCTACTTTGCATTTCATTAGCGATATATATCGCTGACAAGCAATGCGGCACCAAAACGGTCGCTAAGAGCTGTTAGCGACAGCTTGCTAATAGGGCGATAGAAATATCGCCGCTTTAGCGGCAAAAAGTGCAGCTAAAGCGGAGATAAGGCCCTTGCTAATATCCCCCATAGTTTGTTAAAATATCGAATTTTTTAAATGTCTTAAAAGTAATGTGAAATAATGAATATAATTAAGTAAAACATACTCAAAAATACTTAAATGACTTTAAAATTAATAAATAATTAATGAAAATTAAAAAAACATGCAGTTTTATTTTTTAATACATATATATGTTAACTTAATAATATTTAAAAATATTCAATATTTTTAGTGTTGGATAGCGGGAGGGTAAAATGTACTATTCCCACTCCAGTGAGTGCAACAGTAGGGAAAGCGTTGGTTAGCGGGAGGGTAAAAATTACTATTCCCACTCCAGTGAGTGCAACAGTAGGGAAAGTGTTGGATAGCGTAGGGGTAAAAATTACTATTCCCACTCCAGTGAGTCCAACAGTAGGGAAAGTGTGGGATAGCGGGTAGGAATAATTCACTATTCCCACTCCACCAAATGTAACAGTAGAGAAAGTGTTTGATAGCGGGAGGATAAAAATTACTATTCCCACTCCAGAGAGTGCAACAGTAGGGAAAGTGTTGGATAGCGTAGGGGTAAAAAATACTATTCCCACTCCAGTGAGTGCAACAGTAGGGAAAGTGTTGGATAGCTTAGGGGTAAAAATTACTATTTTCACTCCACAGAGTGCAACAGCAGGGAAAGTGTTGGATAATGTAGGGGTAAAAATTACTATTCCCCCTCCAGTGAGTGCAACAGTAGGGAGAGTAATGATTTAATAATTAAATATATATACATGAATTATCAATACCAATAAAAAATAAATAAAAATGAATTACCAATTACAAATTATTTAATAATTAATTAATTATAAATACCAATACTAATTATTAAAAATTAATTACCTATCAATAATTAATTAACAACAAATTAATTTTCAATACCAAGAATAAATAATTAAAAAAAACAATTAATAAATTATTAACAGTAAATTAATTATCAATACACAAAACATAATTTCAATAATTACTTAATTACAATTAACTTACTTCCCACCCTATTCCCCTATAAACCCACAACCCGCAACAGAACTAAAATGCAAAATTAAATTAAAAATAATAAATAATTCCTAAAAATTAATATTTAATTTACTATAATTAAATCACTTCCCACCCTATTCCCCTATGAACCCACAACCCGCTATGGAATTAAATTACACAAAAGTTAAATAACATAAAATTCATTACTTTAAAAAAATGCAAACATACATTACAAAAATAATACATACTTTTAACACATATACTAACACTTAAAACACTATTAAAAAAATCGATATTTTTAACGACTATATTCTGACTGTCGATATTACTTACTTCGCTATTATGAAAATCGATATTTCTTACCTGATTTTCGATATTCTGCACCACTATATTTTTTTGACTCGATATTATGTCCACTCGATATTTGAAACTCGATATTTTCCCATTTCGATATTAATAATTAGATATTGTGACTGTTCACCGTCACTATAGATTTGATAGGGAAGTAGAAAAAATATTTTCGTAATGGCAGATACTTTGTCAAAAATGCCATGTGAGCCGATTTGTGAGAAAGTTATTACTCAGTTGAGGACAGGCCATTCATTCAGCTATTCAAAATCTGGATATTCTAAATTAAATAATAACTGGAAAAAATGGACAGGAGTGAAGAAGAACAAACCATGTTAAGAACCGAGGAGAAAAAGTTTTTCTAACACTACTTACACAGTTGAAGGGCAGAAGACATTCACGCTGAAGATGCGTCATGTAGCTAAAAAGAATGATGATACAGTAATGGTCTAAAATAGTGATTTACAGTGTCAAGGGGCAACAAACTAAAAAACTACAGAAGAACAAATGAAAATGAAGCGCTGCCCCACATTCATCATTGTTTGCATCATGACTGTTAGTGTGAAGATGTATACTGTTTCACTGCTGTTGTTAAGTGGCATTCCCCTATGACGTCATCTTGATATGAGGGATGCTGCCCCACGTAGTTGCTTTTACTGGGCTTCTAGGCGGACACTGACAGTCACAGCACAGACACCGTAGTGATGGCTGTGTCTTCTGGTGCTAGCCAAGGATCAGCCTTCTCGTGCATGCTGTTCAACAACTACAAACGACCGCTGGGGCAGCTACTTTAATCACACCACTTCCAAATTTAGGTGGATGACATGTATATGAATGCCATTGTTGCAGTGGAAAGCGTGGGTATATTTCCTCTATACCAATGATCAATTTCATACCCACCTGACTTCCCTGCTAAAACTAAGGGGCAGATTTACAATAACTGGTGCATCCCTGCATATCAGCAGGGATTGCGCCAGTTATTGTGCGTCACGGCTCCGCCACCATGGATGTGCCGCATTTACAGTGCACCGCACCATGGGGCAAAAACTGACAGGTGCGCGACGCAGCTCCAGCAAGGCTCTGGGGTGCCCTATCTTAACAATGCTGCGTCAATCCTTATGCCTGCTTCAAGCAGGCGCAGGGTTTTGACGCAGAATGGGATCAAAAGTGACTGAGTGAAATCTTGTAGATTTCACGCAGCCACTTTTGGGAGGCGTTCCTGCGACGGAACGTCCCCCCTGTGCAGCAACGCCTACTTCTGGCGCAGGGCTTTATAACTTGACGCATCACCCAGATGCGTCATGTTGTAAATACCCCGCAGCATGGCGCTGGTTTCGTGCCGCTGCTGCGTCACAAAAGTGACGCAACGGCGGCGTAAAAGAGATGGACTTTTGAAGAGTTATTAGGGACTGACTATTGTTAAAACGGATAATACCCCCTTCTGAGGACCTACAACAAAGGGAATATTTCTTCAAACAAAACTAAAATATAAATCACATTAATAATATTCATCAAAAATGACAGACCCTAATTAGTTATCAATTTGCTTTTATCTAATTCTTAAGTATATGAATGATTAATCAAACGATATAGCATCGAATCACAGTTCATCGCACAAGAGAAAATAAGCAATTCACAATAACATCTCACTTAACGAGCATGAGTGAGTGGATAGGAGAAGAGACAAAAGAGAATTGTAAATAAATCAATGCAAAACAGAATTTCATACAAACCTATAGTAATACTATAGGATAGCGTGCTAATAGTCTAAAAAGCTAACCCTCCGGCCGGAAAGGAAAGCTGGGCAACCTCACAAAGGTCTGAGAAGCAAAGTTAAAGAGTCAGGATCAGACAGACAGCTACAGCCAGCAAAATAGGAATGGAAACAGCAACACGGCTCTCTCCTCAAATCAATTGTGCATCTCCTAACCAAATAGATTCTGACACTAGTAATTATACCCTAAATTATTAAGTCCATCCCTATTCTTGTGGCAAAGTCCAAGTACTTCACAGTTCTCATTGGTAGAGGAGCATAGGATGTTCGGTCACACCACTTCCATCGCACCTAACTTGCAAAAGGTTCCTTTCTATAATCTCCATGCTTGTATACCGTGTGGAGATACTGGAAAGGATAATTTTCACACCAGCGCTTAGCAGGGTGCTGAGATGTTGGGTGAATTTGCCCTGGGTCTCCTCATTTGTGATTGACCTTGTATATTGTCTAATTGCTGGATTGCACCTTATCCACACTTGTAACTTGAATACATTTTCCACAACTGTCTAGTATTTTCACTCATGATCCAGCGGATTACCAGCTTGGGTTACTCCCACATCATATACTCACCTGGGCCCATAAACATTCATACAAATAAGCTAGTAGTACCGCCGAAGTCAATATTGGTTTTACCTGCAAGATTTTGTTATCTTTACCCAAATCTTACCAATCCAATCTCCTTGACAATAAACTTCCTCTGGTCAATGAATCCAGTAGATAGTAGAATAGGCAGAAATGACATTTAAGGTTTTCTCCAATAATCACAGACTCATTGAGTTTTGAAAGTTTTATCTAATCAAAATTTTGTGAGTCAAACATCAAATACATGACAACATCGGGTTCATTCAGGAAGAAATCAGGTTTAGTTCAATATAAGTCCATTAAAGTATCGTTTGGGTCTCTTCAATCATGTGCATGATTTTACTGCCAGAGATGTTCTTTGTGATTTGTTCTTGAAACCAATAAATTTGATTATCAAAAAAAAAAAAAGTATTGTGATGACAGTACCTGAAGAGGGAGAAAACAGAGAGCAGGTACAAGGACAGATTTCACAGAATTATATTTACCTAAGGTGTTAGATGAACCCAACAACTTGAAGATGAGTCAGGTGGAGTCCACCAGGACAGGTGGAAGACAAAAGATCAGGACAGGTTCAGGGCCAGGAGGTGACCTCTTCTATGTGCAACGCCAGCGTTGCACCCCTCTCTGGCACTACTCTCCTCAATTTTCTTCCGCGACTCCCCTTCTAGCTGATTGGATTATCAATCAGTATTTCGGTCTCTCGAGCAGGGTCTCTGGCATCTGCAGGGTCTGAGACAGCGTCTTTGACAGAGTCTGTGGCAGCATCGGTGTCAGGTCTGTGACTCTCTCTCTGACTTCTAACTAACTAACCTTCTTCAATTATACTATTCTGTGTTCGTGTACCACCCCCAAATGTTTCAATATCGTGAATCCCCTATTTCTGATTGGACAAGGCAAGGAGGTGAGTTCATCACACCATGCAAAATGTAATTTTTACTTTAGGTTCATTGTTCAATGTTCCCACCCCTTAATTCATTTTACCAAGCTTTATTCCCACCCGAATTTCACGTTATGATCAATACATTGTATATAATTTGTTCAAATTGGCTTCCTCTGTCGAGGTCGATGGGTTAAGTTCCCAAGGGATTCTTGCCAGCTTGACCTTGGCTGGGTTCAACCGTGTCATCATAGTTCCGGGCAGGGTTTAGTGTGCCTGCGCACGGTTCAGGTGGGGTAGGGATTTCAGTCACCCTCTGAGGCCAAAATACAAACTAATAATAAAGTCAGAGAAAGACATGTTATAATACAAAACTAAATGAATTCACTATATACCACGTATCACTACTCTAATCCCATTTACTTATAAAAATCTTTCGCATCCGCAATTTAGTAGAACTTGCAAAGTTTAGTTTAAGCAAAAGCATGCGCATTAACATGTGAGTTACAAGCATCCATTTTAGAAGCTATTGCGCAGCTGCAAAGGTTTCCCTCCAAGCATAGAAACGTCATACTACGTAGATGCAGTAGACGCATGCGCAGTGAAATTCCCGCGTTTTGTCGGCCATTTTTAGTGACTCTCGGGTTACTGGTTAGTAATACACATAGGCAAGCATCCCCTAAATACAATATATTGTGTATAATGCGTTATTAGTATTCACACTGATTGATTACGGTATTATACGTTAATTGAGAGGATTGCATCCGAGCAAGTTTTTTCTTGACGAAACCGTGCTCCATCAATCCCCTCCCAATTTCTATTACTAATTCAGATGCCAACTTTAGCACTTTTCCATTTCGATTTCTTCTTCAACTCTTTCATTTCTTTCTTTTTCCCTTTTGTGTTGTAAACCCCATATTCTTTTGTAAAAATCTCCCTTTATTTCTTCCAGTTGTATTTCTTCGTATTTTATCTTCTTTCCCTTTTCATTAACTCCATACTCCTTTCTTTTCTTGCAACATTTGTGCCAAAACATAATTGCTAAAACTTATAATGTTATTCCCATTATTGGCATTCTTAATTGACCTAAAATACCTTTATTTGTACTATTTGTTAATTTCTTCCATACACTGTCAACTTCCAGTGGTTTCAAATCTTCTTCTAATTTCGTAATATTTTTAATATATCCTCTAATTTCAACACTTTTATTAGGAATGTAAGTGCAACAATGTTGCATTTTCAGCATTTTACAGACTCTGCCCTCTTGTGCCAATAATATATCAAGAGCAAGTCTATTTTGCAAAACCATCGATCGGATCGCAACCAAATTCTGTATTGATCATTAAGAACCCTCCAGCAGTGTCAGTAGATAACCAATCCACTACTGTAGAAAGCTGACAAATTTTGCGAGAATTCAGAATTACTCCCACTGAAGGTATCAATGCACCGAAAAAGTCACCTACTGTTTCATTAAAACTAGCTCTTTTTATATGTGTTAGTTCTATTGCGCCTTCATTGCTTCCAGTGATTCTTTACACATGATACACTTTCGGAAAAATTATTCCAAAATAGCAACTCCCGTACCAATGATCAGGCTATCTGAAATAAGCTTTATTGCCACATACATAATAAATTCCAGGAAATACTGCATCTGTTCCGCCCTTTAGGCCCCATCCCCCAATAATCAGGAAATTATGCTCACATTCACTGGACCCAATAAACACGTTGTTATATTCAGTCCTTAATCTATGAAGGCAGATCTTCCCTTTCTTTTCAAAGTCCAAGGACTTAGCAGCATGAGTCTTGCCAGTTTTATCAATTTCATCTTTCTCAGCCCACTGAGGTTTCTGTGGTTTCTGTTCAGAAGCCCTTCTCTGGAAGTCCTGTCTCCTTTGCTCAACTAAATTCAAAAATATATTTTCTCCTTCGTGTAATTTAAATGTTAAATTGTGCTTATGTGCTTCAGCTATATCTATCGCTTTTATAGTTAGAAAATATTCACCCATGAATTGTGAGTCTCTAGTACTAAGGACAAGGTTCATATTCTTTCACATAGGAACCTCAGAAAAAATCACATCTACATTAGAATAATAATATTGTAGTTTTCCTGTTCTATAAAATAAACTTGCTAAAACACTACAAGAGATACCATATGTTAATGGAATATGATGATATGTCACACCTTCTGCTAATGATGCCGGTAACTTCATACACACATAACAATCACTAACTTCCATAGGGGCATATTATCAAGCATGGAGTTAAAATTATCGCCGCTTTAGCGGCAGAAAACTGCCGCTAAAGCGGCAATAATGGGCTTGATAATATGCCCGTGAGAATTCCAATAGAAGCCCATGTTGTCACCAAAACATGGGCTTCTATGGGAATTCTGAAGGGTATATTATCAAGCCCATTATCGCCGCTTTAGCGGCAGTTTTCTGCCGCTAAAGCCGCAATAATTTTAACTCTGTTTCTTGATAATATGCCCCATAGTGTCCACGTATTGCACTAATAATTTTGTAAATACATTTTAAGCAGTGTCATTGTCTGTCACTGTGTGTGATATGTCTAACTCATCTGGTGCTTCTAAGGCTACCCTATTTCTTTTATTGTTAGCTACTCTCTCATGTGTGTGCGTGTTATTCTTTTCTACTGTATCCATTATATAAGGAATGGCAACTGTTAGTGCTAACCAAATTACAAATACTAAAAATATGCTACATATACATATTCTACAACTTTTCTTTACACAATTTCGTTTCGGTTTTCCAGCAGCTCTATTGTCAGCCATTTTCAATTTGGACAAGAAGATTTCTCTCCTTCAATTTAGTATTTCAATCTGTTACAGAATATTAGGGAAACTTAACAAAATTTCTTTCAAGTTGGTCTCACTTCTTCGTCAACATGTTCTGCATTTAAATTTTCATCACTTTCTTCATTTATTTCCAAATTTTTAAAATCTTCAAGAATAACGTACGTCTATTCAGGGCCTTTGAATTTAATGTTCAGTCTTTTCAATCTTGGGCTTCTTCATTTGGGGTTTTCAGTTGATTGTTCAGTCTGAGTGGATACCTCGTTTACTTGGGCTGGTTTCTCATTTATTGTTTCTAGTCGATATCTCACTCTCTTGATAACACTAGGCCAATTATCGACTTTTCTGATTCTTTTGGCTTCCACTGCACTTTCACTTTCTTCAAGTGTTCTTTTGTTTTCACTGGTTTGTGGCACAACTTGGTTATTTTCGTCTTCAGAATTTCTCTCTATCAGACCTTGTCCAGGGCTTATTGCTTTAGTATCATCTGCCTGGATGTGTTCTTCTCCCTTAATCTGACCCTGTTCACGTTTTGTTTCGATTTGTTTTTCCTCTTCTTCTCCCTGAACTTGTTTTTCTTTTCCTGTCTGGTCCTGATCAGGTCTTACTGCACTTTGGCTTTCTGCCGCCTGAACGCGCTCGTCTAAGCCTATCTGTCCCTCCTCAGACTCAGGAGCTGTGGTTTCACACTTCTTCCGTCTGAGTAGATTGTTCTCTCCTTGACTGGGCCTGCTCAGGTTCCCTAACTGTTGTATTTTCACTTTCCTGAGTGCGTTCTTCTACTCCTATATGGTCCTCACTCTTTTCCTGACTAACTAATCTGGGTTTGCTTCTTGTTCTTACAATTACTTCAGGTATTTCTACTATTGGGATCCAATCATCCTGACTGGTTCTCGGTTGTTCTTGGTCAGCTACTTCAGGATCTGTTATTCTGGATCCTTCAGCTGTAGAACCTTCAGCATCCCCACCTGCTTGAGTCAGTTGAGGTCCCTCTTTGTCAGGTGCTGGTGCTCTTTTAGTATGGCTTGCATGAATCCAATTAGGCAAACCCGCACATTTTACTGCTGTCGTTGTGACCAATATAACCTGATGTGGTTTTTCCCACCTTGGTGCTAGGCACGATTCTCGAGTGTGATTCTTCACAACTACCCAGTCGGCGAGGTTCAGATCATGCGCTTGGTTCGGCTGCCTGGCAACTGCGTCTTCTCCAACCTGGTGAAAGATAGAATGCACTTGGTCAGCCAACTCTTTGCAATACTCTAGCACCAAATCATCAGATATATTCAACAGCTTGTGTCCTGGTATGCATGCTTGTCTCATTGCTCTTCCCATGAGTATTTCATGGGGACTCAATCCGGTATTCTTTTCTGGAATACTTCTGAGTCCCATTAGAACAAGAGGTAAAGCATCAGGCCACTCCAGTGGTGTGGATGTACACACTTTTCCCAATCTTGACTTAACCCCTTCGACGCGCTTGACGGAACGGTTCCGTCATGCACGTCGGTTGGGCTGTGCTTATGACAGAACCGTTCCGTCATGGCCCCTCCCGCGCTCAGAACCTTCAGCGTGGCGCGGAAATCCGCGCCGCGCTGAAGGGGTTAATTGTGCCATTCACTTGTTCTACCACTCCAGAAGCTTCTGAGCAGTGTGCACAGTGCAGCTTTTGTTCAATTTTAAATGCTTCACAAATTAATCAAATTATTTCATTATTAAAATGAGACTCTCTGTCTGATTCAATAGTTACTGGAAAACCGAATCTAGGAATGAGTTCCCTCAATAGGAGTTTGGCCACTGTCAAGCTGTCATCTCTTCAGGTTGGGTATGCTTCCACCCACTTTGAAAATAAACAAACTATTACAAGTATATATTTCAAACCTTGACAAACAGGTAACTGAATGAAATCTATTTGAAGCCTTACAAATGGACCTTCTGCCTTTCCAATTCTTCCCATACTTACTATGGTTTTCTTTCCTGTATTCATTTGTTGACAGGTTAAGCATCTCTGGCAAAGACTCTCTGCGACATTCCTGAACTTTTCATTAAACAAATCTTGTCTGAAAAGTCTAATCATTGCATCTCTGCCAATGTGGGTATTTCCATGATACATCCTAGCCATTGGTGCAAGCATACAGTCTGGCATTACTGGTCTTACATCTGAGCAAACCCATACACGGTCTTCTGCCCTTCTCTGACAACCAATTTTGACGCCCACTTTGCATCTCACTAGAGATGCAAAGGGAGGCGTCGGGAAAAAGGGTGCTAACATGCGATTATGCATGTTAGTACCCTCTTGTAAATAGGGCAATAGTTTTATATCCGCTTTTTTGGCTTTGACTTTTAAAGCCAAAAAAGCAGAGATAAAGCCCTTGTTAATATGCCCCAAAATTCTTTCGAATAGTCAGGCATACCTAAAGCCGGTGCTTCACACAAACATTTTCTTAATTTTACGAAGGCTTCCATGCTTTGATCATCCCACTCTATTGGGTCCTTTGCTCGCTTCTTTGTCATTTGTATCAGGGGTTTTGCCAATAGGGAAAACCCTACAATCCATTGTCTGCAATATCCTACGACCCCAAGGAACATCCTTATTTCTTTTTTGTTTTGTGGCAATTTCATTTGACTTATTATTTTTATCCTCTTAGAGGTTACTTTTCTTAGTCCTCGCTATATCTGATGTCCCAAATATTTAACTATTGTTTGGCAAAACTGTAATTTCTCTGGGGACACTTTGGGGCCGATTCCGATCCTGGAAAAACCGGGTACAAACTGTCGGTCGGAGCGTTTTCTCCATCCGACTCGTACCCGGGAAAAAAACCCTACAAACTTGCAAGTACGATTCGTACGGAAACACCATTTCCGTACGAATCGGAAAAAAGACCGACCGACAGAAAAATACATACAAATGTGATCCGGGACACCGCGGACGTGACGTCCGGACGGAGTTTGGCAGCTTTTTACGTACCAGCAAGTACGATTCGTACCGACAGCACTCCGGACGGCAATATTTTTACGGCACCCAAAAAGTGCCGGAAAAGCGAAGTACGCCGCGAAGCGTGAGGAAAAGGGGGCCCGGTACGCGCCGAACACCCCCTTAGTCCCCCCGTAAGTACGCGCCTGACCCCCAGCCCCCCGCGGATGGACGCACCGTACCCTCACCCCGTATGTACGGAGCGTACCCCCAGCCCCCCGTATGTACGGAGCGTACCCCCACCCCCGTATGTACGGAGCAGACCCCCACCCCCGTATGTACGGAGCGTACCCCCACCCCCGTATGTACGGAGTGGACCCCCACCCCCGTATGTACGGAGCGGACCCCCAGCCCCCTGTATGTACGGAGCATACCCCCACCCACGTATGTACGGTGCGGACCCCCTGCGCTACGCGCTACGCGCTGGGGGTCCGCACCGTACATACGGGGGGCTGGGGGTCCGCTCCGTACATACGGGGGTGGGGGTACGCTCCGTACATACGGGGGGGCTGGGGGTCCGCTCCGTACATACGGGGGTGGGGGTATGCTCCGTACATACGGGGGGCTGGGGGTACGGTCCATACATACAGGGGGGCTGGGGGTACGCTCCGTACATACGAGGGGCTGGGGGTACGCTCCGTACATACGGGGGCCTGGGGGTACGGCGCGTACACACGGCGGGGGCTGGGGGGTGTTCAGCGCATACCCGGCACCTGTTTGGACATCTCCATGGTTGCTATGGGAGTTCGCTCCGGACGGTCTTTTTTCCATACAGTTGTACAATCGGACGGATGGGACGGATCGTACTTGCGCATTCGGACTTCAGTTTTCCCATTTGTACGTAAAAATGTCCGGGGACGTGTCGGAGACTTTTCCCGACCCGAGGACGTGTGGGGGAATTTTCCCAATGCGATTCGTATGGACTTTTTCCCATACGAATCGTACTTGCCAGTTTGTACGGGACTTGTACGATTCGGTCGGAAAAAACTCCAGATACGATTTGTACGGGGAATATTTTTCCAGGATCGGAATCGGCCCCTTTATGTCCACCTTTGGCTAGATGGTTCAATAAAGCAATGGAATCAGTAACACAGTCATCTCTTATTTTCGATGCGACCAATAGGTCATCAATATACTGTACCAGGACTGACTCCCTAGGCAGCACTAATGTCTGAAGACACTTTTTCAAAATTTGGTTAAAAATAGAAGGACTGCCAGACTGTAGGGTGCCGCTGGGGGGGTGGCTTCGGGGGTGGCTTCGGTCGCGCATCGCTCTGGTAACCGGTGGCTTCGCGTGAGACCTCACCATGAGGCCTAAGGGAGCGGCGGCGGCCCAAATGAATAAACTGGACAAGTATGCAGTCCCGAGGCCAGCCCCCCAGGCCGAGGGGGCAACGGGGGAGCGGGATACGCCGGCGGAGCCCTCCTTGACGGCCATCATGTCCGCCATCCAGACCCTGGGGACTACCCTTGAGACTAAAATTGACAAAATGTCCATTGAAATGAACCTTCTGCGTACAGACCTCAATAAAACTTCGGACAAGGCCAGAACCAACCAAACCGACATTGCGGAACTCAAGGCCTCCTCCAAGAAACTTGAACAGAGGGTAAATGAGCTTGTCTACCAACACCGCCAGGCGTCCCTGAAGCTGGAGGATCAGGAAGGGAGGGCCCGGAGAAACAACGTCCGAGTGGTGGGTGTTCCAGAGGGTTCGGAGGGGCCTAGCGTGGACCTGTTCCTCGAGGACCTAATCCTCAACAGCCTGAAACCAAAGCGGCTCTCCGCTATGTTCTCCGTTGAGAGGGCTCACCGCGCACCGGTCCCTAGGCCTAGACCAGGGGCCCGCTGCGAACCATTATAGCACGGATCCTCAACTATAGGGATCGGGACGCCATCCTGCAGGCGGCTAGGCAAAAAGGGGACCTGCAGTACGAAAACGCGACGGTCAGATTTTTTCCCGACTTCACGCTCAAGGTGCAATTGGAGTGACGATCATTTGAGGGGGTGAAAGCAGCGCTGCGGGAAAGGGGCATCAAATACATGATGTTCTTCCCAGCGAAGCTCAAAGTCATCGATGGCAGCAGATCCCTCTTCTTCACGACGCCCTCAGAGGTACAGGACTGGTTGGACAAAGGAACTTCGCGGCCATCGGCCGGCACGACGAGGGACGACGGGGATGTGGCTAAGACCTGCTCGCTGGCCCCCCGGATCAGCAGGTCAGAGGTGGATAAGTCAAGTCAGTGCTCCTGGCGTTCAAGATCCCGCAGTCCGGACCTGGTTGGCATATAAAGACCGCAGGGGCGTAGGCGCTGATGAGCGGAAGACCCCCCCCCCGGATGATTAAGTACTGAACTGTAATGTATAATTTCATTCTAAGATATTGCAGGGGGGGTGTGCCCGGGACTGTGCTGCAGATGCGAGGGCTGCCCTCTCGGGGTCTGCGGGGGGGTGCCTCAGTTGGGAGGGGTTGGGAACTTACTTACCTGCTTGATATGGGTGTTGTGCCCCACTTGCTGAGGACATTGAACACATCAATCAAAGGAGGGGCGGGGCAGTACAGTGGGGGACATTGAAACTGGCGTGGTGACAGGCTCGCATGGACTGGAGAAGGCTTAAAACTTTAAAGGGGGGAGGCGCCCACCGGCTGGAGTTGGCGCTAGTGCACGCCTCACCACTAAGTTTGTAGAGGGGAGGGACTTTTTCTCTCCTTCTTGTTTAGGGCGAAAGGCTCTCTGCTAGTTGGGGGATGTGGGTAGTTGTACACCTACACAGCAGGGTAGCAGGGAGGGGTGGGAGGCGGGGGGGACTACAGTTTCAGAAGGGTGTTAGAAACATTTTTAGGGGGGGCGGGAGTTTTAGTTGGTCACGCAAAAACAATCCTTGTGAGATGGAGCGGGGTGACATGCCACCGGGACGACAGCTTTGCATCATCTCTGGAAATGGCTATGAAGTGGGATAAGAGTATCAAAGTGCTTGGCTGGAATGTGAATGAGTTGGGGGACAAGCCCAAGAGAAGTATAGTACTCCAATTCCTCAAAAGACACCTCCCAGATGTTGTCCTATTGCAGGAGACACACCTCATCGGGAACACATGTCAGGCACTCAACAGATGGGGGTACACTCTGGCCACACATGCCGGCTTCCCATCGGGATCCCGAGGGGTGGGCATTCTTGTACGCCGTAGCTTCCCAATGGTAATCCAACACACGAAAACGGACCTGCTGGTCCGCTACACAGTGCTCACAGTAAAATGGGAGGGCCGCATACTTAACCTGGTGACGGTGTATATTCCACCTGGTCTCCAGAATCAATCTTATCAGGATCTGGAGGAACTCCTTCTCTCTCTCCCCGAAGGGCAACTCTTAGTTGGGGGGGACTTCAATGCAGTAGCATCTGGAGACTTGGATAGACATCCGCCACGCAACATTACACCGGGGCAAATGTGGCTTGCCGATCTACTGGAAGCATATGGGCTGGTGGACCTCTGGCGCTTACGCCACCCCACTCGGCTACAATACACATTATTTTCAGGGCCGCATCACACATTCTCCAGGATAGATTACCTTCTTACTCTCCTGCAGCACGACACTGTGGTTCAAGAAGTTAAACACTTGGCAAGGGGTATATCAGACCACTCCCCGCTGTGGGCGCATCTAACGATCGGAGAGCAGAGGGCGGGATGTGTGGCGCCCATAAATCCATGGTTGCTGCGCAACCCTGAAATTAAGAAGGCACTCACGCGGTCCATAGATCACTATTTCACTGAAAATGCTGGGACAGTGGATGGTCCAACTACCCTCTGGGAGGCATTTAAGACTGTGGTGAGGGGAGAGGCCCTCTCAAAAATTGCCGGACAGCGTAAGGAAAAGGAGGCGCAGATGCTCAAGGTGGAGCGGGACCTTCTCGCATTGGAAAGAGAGGCGCAGCTATGTGGTACCTTAGAGGCCCAGCATCAAATGCAGTTGAAAGCGGCTGAATATAAGGCCCTAGTCACGGAGGCTGCAAAGACACTAGCTAGACACAAAGGAGGCCGGCTATACAACCAAGGGGACAAGGCGGGTAAATTAATCGCTTGGTTGGAGAAAAAACAAATGGCGCAGAGGGTGGTGGCCGAAATCCGTTCTGCAGGAGACCTCCCCCTGACCGAACCGCAGGAGATAATAGGCAAATTTGCAGCGCATTTTAAAGGAGTGTATAGCAGAGGCACGGACCGGTCGGAAGAGGACTCAGCTGCGCTCCTGAAGGATATCAGGCTGCCTGTGCTCTCCGATGAGGATCGCGAGGTGCTGGACGGCGACCTTACCGTCGCCGAACTGGCCAAGGCTATTAGGGACCTGCGGACTGGGAAGGCCTTGGGCCCGAACGGCTTACCAATTGAGCCGTACAAGCTCCGGCCCGACTGCCTGGGTACACATCTCAAAAGAATGTTCGAAGACAGCAGGGCGCTGGGGAAATTACCAAGAGACCAACGCATTGCCACCCTGGTAGCTATCCCCAAAGAGGGGAAGCCCAGGGACCGCTGCTCCTCATACAAGCCAATATCACTGTTGAATGCAGAGCCTAAGATACTGGCTAAGCTCCTTGCGAACCGGGTCAAACCGCTAATCACTAAACTGGTCCATCCCGACCAATCGGGCTTCATGCCGCATCGGAACACGGCTCTGAATCTGCGGCGGCTCCATGGTGTAATGGGACGCCGCCATATGATCCAGGAAGACGCGGTGGTGGTATCATTGGATGCTGCTATGGCATTTGATACCCTGGAATGGCCTTATATGATGGCGGTCCTCACAAGATTGGGATTTGGCTCCAACTTTGTTGGGTGGGTATGCCTCTTATACGCCGAACCATTGGCACAGGTGGTGGTTAATAATAAAAGCTCCAAGGTTTTTACACTTGAGAGGGGGACAAGACAGGGTTGCCCCCTCTCACCCTTTCTGTTCGCACTCTGCCTAGAGCCTCTGGCAGCCTGGATAAGACAAGACCCCTCTATACGAGGGCTGAGATGGGCCGGAGGTGGGAGGACAGGATCTCGCTATATGCTGACGATATCCTGCTAGCGCTCCGAGTGGCCTAAGACATCCTTACAAGCTTTGGGAAAAACTCCGGTTATAGCATTAATTGGGGAAAGTCATTGCTTTATGTGTTGCATGGGGCCTCTCCTCCTGTTCTTATACGCGCTCCAAAACTACCCGGATCTTGTACCACACAAATACTTTGCAGATATTGAGGCCACTCAGCGGGACCTGCTGTGGAGTGGCACACCACGCATGGCTCTCCCGAAACTTACCTTGGGGTGGTACGATGGGGGCATAGCCCTGCCGGACATCTGTAAATACTACTGAGCAGCACATCTCGCAGCCATCAATCAGGCCACGTATGGTAGTGGGGATGACCCCGGGTATGGGATGGATAGGTGGCTCCTCCCCGGAGGGAATTTTGAGGCTGCACTCTATGCACGAACTAATAAGTTTTGCCTCACGGGGCCTACAAAACACTCGGTCCAACTGTGGCATATTGTGAACCGGAAGTTGGGGTGGGCTGACAAGCTTACGAAGGCAACCCCGCTCTGGGTGTCAGAAAGGCTCGGGTCGTTGGGACGCTTTAAGGGATTCCGCAATTGGGATCTGATCGGTATATCCCGTATAGGGGACATCTGGGGGGCTGGGGAAGTGGTGCCCTTTGCCTCCCTACAGTGATCACACGAGTTGGCACACACGGAACTCTTCCGTTATATGCAGGTCCGGCACTCTCTTCAATCGAACATTTCACCAGGGACGACGCTCCCGGAATCCTCCCCCCTAGAGGATAGATTACTAGACGGTTACTTACCGGAAAGGGCGATATCCCTCACATACAAGAAACTCATAAATCCCAACTTGTACTCACCACCAACAATCAATGTGGAGCTACAGCAGGCAGGTTTTATTCTTGCCTCACAGAGATCATGTCCTGGATGGGTCAGAATTACCTAAAAATAAATACGGATAAGACCGAGGTGACGGAGTTTGGGCCAGGGTCACCCCTGTGGAATAAATCATGGTGGCCGTCAGGGGCGGGTACATGTCCGACTCCAGTGGCAAAGGTTAGAAATCTGGGTGTCCTTTTTGATAACAATCTCAATTTCGGAGCCCAGGTAAATAGCCTTGTATCCTCATGCTACTATCTTTTGAAGACTCTAAGAAAGGTGCTCCCTTTCATACCACTTGAACTCCAAAAAACTGTGATGGTGGCTCTATTTCTTTCAAGGCTGGATTACTCCAATGCCCTATTCTTGGGGATTGATAAGTGTCAGCTGTTGAAGCTGCAATCGCTACAGAATGCAGCGGCTAGGCTATTGTTGGGTCTCAAAAGAGGACAACTAACCTCGGCAGCACTTAGATTCCTGCACTGGCTGCCCATCAAGCAACGTGTGGAATTTAAGGCGCTCATGTATGTGCACAAGGCAATATATGGTGGCGCTACAGAAGATCTGAGGAATTTTTTTATACCCTACATCCCTGAACGTCCCCTGAGATCAGCTACACAGGGGCTTGTTAGGGTCCCAAAAATCAAAAAGTCACGCTGGGGGTGGTCGGTCAATAACATACTGTGCGGCTAGACTGTGGAATAATCTGCCTCTAGCCATGAGACTCCAACCCGACCTCCAGGCCTTCAGGAAAGGGTTAAAAACCCGCCTTTTTGACACCATATGAGCAACCCTGATGTTTTCCCCTGCTAACGCACCTCAGCGCCAAGACGCCTCGGCATTCGAGCGCTTTACAAACATATAAACATAAACATTACTCCCCGGATCCACTGGGCTCCCTCAGGGGGAAGTGGGAGGCGGATGGCCTGGAAATTGATGAGGAGGAATGGAGAGAGGCACTCTCCTCCCCCAAAGAGGTGGCGATATCGGCAAAGTTGCCGCTGATACAACTCAAAATACTACATCGGGTATCTATCTTGGTCACCAGACTAGTGTTGATGGGGAGGAGTACAGTTGGTCTCTGTCGGAGGCGGTGTGGGGAACGGGGGACGTTTCTTCACATAATATGGGAATGCCCGCAAGTCCAAACATACTGGGCAAAGATACATGACTGTATGAGCAAGGTTTGTGGGGTAGGTTTGCGGCCTGAGGCTAAACGATGCCTCCTAAACATTTGGGAGCCCACGGACCTACCGGTAAAAGGCAAATTGTGGGCAACACTGGGGCTGGTGATTGCAAAGCGTAACATAGCGCGTCTGTGGGGGGCGGAAGCGCCCCCATTGATTGGTGCATGGAAGAAAGATATGGACTGGTGCATGCTGCAGGAAAAGATAGTGTATGTTTCGAGAGGGTGCCCCGGGAAATGGGTAGCGGTCTGGTTCCCTGGAATACGTACCGCGGTAACATCTGTGAGCCCCCAGTCTCTTCCCCCCCTGAGGAAATGTTAACCCAATAAAATGACGAGATTTTCTGATACTACTCTGCTGTACCATAATGAGTTGCCGGACTGTCTAAGGGTCCAAGGCTGAACCACTGTAACACCAAGGGCCTAAAACTGTGATGTTTGTTAATAATAAGAATTTTAAAAAATAAAAAAAATAGAAGGACTTTCAGTATACCCTTGAGGAACGTGTTTCCAAACATAAATTCGATCCTCAAATTTGAAAGAAAATAAAAACTGACTATCAGGATGCAACGGAATGGAGAAAAAGGCATGGCACAAATCAATTACGGTAAACCATCCTGCCTTCCAGGGTATCTCGTACAAAATCACTGCAGGGTTAGTTACTATAGGACAACATGGCACAACAATCTTGTTTATCTTTCGTAAATCTTATACTACCCCATATTTTCCATTAGGTTTCTTGATGCCAATTATAGGTGAGTTACAAGGACTACTCATTATTTCTTTTAAAATGCCTTGTTCGACCATTCGATCAATTTCTGCTGCAAAACCAGCTTTTATTTCAGGACTCATTTTATATTGTTGAGTATTTGGGTAAACTGCATCTTCTTTCACAGTCACTTTTACGGGATCTACATTTTTAATTAATCCCACCTCTTTTCCTGTAAAATCCCACATTTCAGGATTTACTGTTGTTTTGACCTCATCTGGTAAGTCATCTTTGGTCATTATGGAAAATAATTCATCTACTTCTGTTCCCTGTTTGGCTAGCATGATTTTGTATACTCCATCTTCGTCTGGGGTCTGAATTGCATGTGAAAAATATGGTGCAATTCATTTTGCACAATAGATCTCTTCTTAATAAGTTCACAGGACTGGAGTCACATACTACAAACTTATGCATCTCTTTGAATTTGCCAATACATAACTCCATTGGTTTCGTAATAGGGGTTCTAATTTGTTTATTAGAAACGCCCAGTACTTGGATCACTTCTCCCGAGAGGGGTAAGTTTAGGATGTCTGCTGTTCTCACAGTAGAACGGGTAGCACCAGTGTCCAATAAAAAGGTAATGTAATTTCCTTCTGCCTTACCATCAATATATGGACCTGACTGATCTACCGGCAAGGATGCGCCAAGTACGCACTCCTCTTCCTCCCCCCTCAGGCACCGTCATAAGGTGTTGTCATCAAAATAAGAATCCTGCAAAAGAAACTGCGATGTTACAAAACTTTTCTTACCACTTCCTTCTTGAAATCCCGTATCCGTACTGTACTTGGCTTGACTCACAAAATTTGGCATGGGGCAGGTGGCAATTGACTCTGTAGGTTTACAACCTGCTGCGGTTGACTCATTATCACCTCATTCGGCTTCTGTGGATTTAAATTTTGATTTGGGCCATTATTTTTCTGTATACTTTTACACTCGTTTTTCCAATGCCCCAATTTTCGGCACCCATGACAGGGGAACTTTTTCTTTGCCTCTTCTCTGCTCAATCGCCCTTTTGGTTTGCCCCCATTTTTTTCACCATGACCTTGCCCCCTTCCTGTATTTCCTGCCTGATCCTGTAGCTGGAGTTCTTGCTGTTCTGCTTATTTCACTTGAGCCCACATCACTTTCTTCAGAAAATTCTGCTCTATATGGTTTCTGCAACACCTTGGATCTGCCTATCTCTATTCCCATTTCAAAAGCCAAATTTGTCAATTTTTCATGAAATATTTTCGTGTTTCGGATTATGCTTCTGCAAATGAACAGCAACTCTTTCTCACTATAGGTGTTTAACCTATCCAGTCCTACATTCCCAGCTATCATTTCTTCTAATTCAACTCTTAATTTAAAAATATCTAATATTTCAGTGGTGGGTTTGGTTTCTCTATTTCTTGGGCCCATCTTTCTATTTCTTCTGGGGTTACTTCTGGGGTTACTATTGTGGCACTTGTCGTTCCTGTGGATGTCTATATTCGTACTTCTTTCAAACAACCTGGTGTAACTCTTGTGGGTGTGTCATTCATTTGCCCTCTTATCGGTAAGTCCATTAATGAAATCACTGACTCACATTCACTAGCTTGGTCATCAATTATTAATTTTTCTTTTCTAGGTTCAATAATGGGAGTAGTTATGGCGGGTGTTTTAGAAGAATTTGATTTATCCCCATACAGTGGGACAACAGGACCTATAGACACTGGTATAGTCAGGTTTCAGGATGCGTGTTTAACTGGGTTATTCTCTGTATTAATTCACTTTTATTCTTATTTATCGCTTCCTCTTCTCTTTCTTGTAGTACCCTCTCCATTGTTCTTTCATTTACTACCTGTGGGACTAAAGGTATATCTAGAATTGGGGCACTCGGGGTAGTTCTATTAGATCTTTCTTGATAAGGCGGAGGATTTTTCATTAAAATATCTTCTAAATATTCATCTTCTGAACCTCCACTACCTGCCATTGTTAAGAGCTTTGTTTTCTCTGTGCATTTATCTTCTTTTCATTCCTCTGTTGTCAATACAGGATATAATCATTCTGTTACCATGGCTTGTCTCCACTGTTTCATCTGCCTATCTCGGGTTTCGCATGGAAATTTGGGATAAAATCTGCTCAAGTTTCTGTCACTTCTTGATCTATCGCACTCAATGCTTCAGTCTCCCAAACTTCTAATGCCTCATACTGTGTTAATATGGGTCTGGGTTCTAATAAGTTCATTCTAGTACGTAAGTTATGTAGGATTCTTCCATTAAATGTTCCAAACTCTGGAAAAGCTAGTATTCCACCATCAATAATTTTTAATTTTCTGCATAAATGACATTTTCCTTTTCTTTCTGTGCATTTTTCAAGATCTTCCTTTTATGTATTGTTCGTGGGCAAATCCTAAGTACCTTCTATCTGGACGTTTCCCTATCAAAGTAGGATTGTGTCTCGACATGCAAGATCCACTATCAATTATTATTATGGCTTCTATTTTTAACTAATCAAATGTTCGCTTTTACTTTAACAATTGACCATAATGAGCGCGGCTTCTTATTCTTCTCCTCAATCGGATTCTGATCTGCTACATGTTTAGCCAATACTAGCTCGGCTTTCTGTGACGTCAGTATCACTCCTTACTACTGACCCCTCCATTACAATTCTTCGTGTCAGTCACATGCCCGCTGTTCCAACCAACCCCAGCGTGGCCCACTGTGACGTCAGTGCAGCACTCGCAACTGACCCCTCCTTTACAAAGTAATGCGAAAACGTATTTTCTTCAATCTACGTGCAATTTTCATTAATTAACAACATAGAAACATTCGCTACTTTGTCTGATCCTCTAAATTCAAAGAATGGTCTATTTCTTTTGCTGCAAGTAAAACCTTTCTGCTTACTTTTCACACACTACAAGTAAAACCTTTCTGTTTACCCATCGCGCAAGCATCAAAGAACCTGTTACTCCTTCAGTATTACCCTTTCTAGGTGATATAAGACCAAAGTTTCACTAGCGAACTCCTTTGCTACTAATTACTCTCACTTTTATACGAAAGAAAATAATCCCTAAATCAGTGCTTCTAGTCCTGCATAACGTTCAGCACCTTCTTGATCCAGACAAGTAACCTCACTGCATTGTGGCTTCCATTCGCCACCCGCTATTCAATATTCCTGGGAATTTCCAGACAACATAACCCAGAATACAAAGCGTGTGTGGTTAATACATAAATCAATAATTCAATCCACAATATTTTCTACCTAACTAACTAGAACTCTAAACCATCCTCTGCTACCAAGAAAAACTGATCCAGCGGATTACCAGCTTGCGTTACTCACACATCATATATTCACCTAGGGTCCATAAACATTCATACAAATAAGCTAGTAGTACCACCAGAATGATTATTGGTTTTACCTGCAAGATTTTGTTATCTTTACCCAAATCTTACCAATCCAATCTCCTTGACAATAAATTTCTTATGGTCAATGAATCTAGTAGCTAGTAGAATAGGCAGAAATAACATTTAAGGTTTTCTCCAATAATCACAGACTCAATGAATTTTAAAAGTTTTATCTAATCAAAATTTTGTGAGTCAAAGATCAAATACATGACATCGGGTTCACTCAGGAAGAAATCAGGTTTAGTTCGATTTAAGTCTCATTAAAGTATTGTGATGACAGTACCTGAAGAGGGAGAAAACAGAGAGCAGGTACAAGGACAGATTTCACAGAATTATATTTACCTAAGTTGTTAGATCAACCCAACTCCTTGAAGATGAGTCAGGCGGAGTCCACCAGGACAGGTGGAAGACAAAAGATCAGGACAGGTTCAGGGCCAGGAGGTGACCTCTTTTAAGTGCAACGCCAGCGTCGCACTTCTCTCTGGCACTACTCTCCTCGATTTTCTTCCGCGACTCCCCTTCTAGATGATTGGATTATCGATCAGTATTTCGGTCTCTCGAGCAGGGTCACTGGCATCTGCAGTGTCTGAGACAGCGTCTTTGACAGAGTCTGTGGCTGCATCGGTGTTGGGTCTGTGACTCTCTCTCTGACTTCTAACTAACTAACCTTCTTTAATTATACTATTCTGTGTTCGTGTACCACCCCCAAATGTTTCAATATTGTGAATTCCCTATTTCTGGTAGGACAAGGCAAGGAGGTGAGTTCATCACACCATGCAAAATTAAATTTTTACTTTAGGTTCATTGTTCAATGTTCCCACCCCTTAATTCATTTTTGCAAGCTTTATTCCCATCCGCATTTCACGTTATAATCAATACATTGTATATTTTTTGTTCAAATTGGCTCCCTCTGTCCAGGTCGATGGGTTAAGTTCCCAAGGGATTCTTGCCAGCTTGACCTTGGCTGGGTTCCAACGATGTCATCATAGTTCCGGGCAGGGTTTAGTGCGCGTGGGTTCAGTGACTAAATATCGAGGGACATAATATAGAATGCCCAAAATATCGACGCCCTATCTACAAACAGGTAAGTACTAAAATATCGATTCCAAAATATAGAATGTTAAAATATAGTTAGCTAAAATATCGAATTTTTTAAATGTATTAAAAATATTATATAAGGAATTAAATATTAAAAACAATTAAATAAAATATACATAATATAATATAAGAAAGCTTAAAATGTAAACATAATAAAAGTAATGTAAAAAAGTAGACCTTTTGTTGGATAGTGAGAGTGTAAAAATTACTATTCCCACTCCAGTGAGTGCAACAGTAGGGAAAACATTGGATAGCGTAGGGGTAAAAATTACTATTCCCACTCCAGTGAGTGCAACAGTAGGGAAAGCGTTGGATAGCGTAGGGGTAAAAATTACTATTCCCACTCCAGAGAGTGCAACAGTGGGGAAAGCGTTGGATAGCGGGAGGGTAAAAATTACTATTCCCACTCCAGAGAGTGCAACAGTAGGGAAAGTGTTGGATAGCGGGAATGGAAAAATTACTATTCCCACTCCAGTGAGTGCAACAGTAGGGAAAGCGTTGGATAGCGTAGGGGTAGAAATTACTATTCCCACTCCAGTGAGCGCAACAGTAGGGAAAACTTTGGATAGCGTAGGGGTAAAAATTGCTATTCCCACTCCAAAGAGTGCAACAGTAGGGAAAGCACTGGATAGCGGGAGAGTTAAAATTACTATTTCCACTCCAGAGAGTGCAACAGTAGGGAAATCGTTGGATAGCGGGAAGGGAAAAATCACTATTCCCACTCCAGTGACTCCAACTGTAGGGAAAGCATTGGACAGCGTAGGGGTAAAAATTACTATTCCCACTCCAGAGAGTGCAACAGTACAGAAAGCATTGGATTGCAGGAAGAGAAAAATTACTATTCCCACTCCAGTGAGTGCAACAGTAGGGAAAACGTTGGATAGCGTAGGGGTAAAAATTACTATTTCCACTCCAAAGAGTGCAACAGTAGGGAAAGCGTTGGATAGCGTAGGGGTAAAAATTACTATTCCCACTCCAGTGAGTGCAAGAGTAGGGAAAACGTTGGATAGCGTAGGGGTAAAAATTGCTATTCCCACTCCAAAGAGTGCAACAGTAGGGAAAGCATTGGATAGCGGAAGAGTTAAAATTACTATTCCCACTCCAGTGACTCCAACTGTAGGGAAAGCATTGGCTAGCGTAGGGGTAAAAATTACTATTCCCACTCCAGAGAGTGCAACAGTACAGGAAGCATTGGATAGCAGGAAGAGAAAAATTACTATTCCCACTCCAATGAGTGCAACAGTAGGGAAAGCGTTGGATAGCGTAGGGGTAAAAATTACTATTCCCACTCCAGTGAGTGCAACAGTAGGGAAAACGTTGGATAGCGTAGGGGTAAAAATTACTATTCCCACTCCAAGGAGTGCAACAGTAGGGAAAGCGTTGGATAGCGGGAGGATAAAATGTACTATTCCCACTCCAGAGAGTGCAACAGTAGGGAAAGCGTTGGATAGCGGGAAGGGAAAAATTACTATTCCCACTCCAGTGAGTGCAACAGTAGGGAAAGCGTTGGATAGCGTAGGGGTACAGATTACTATTCCCACTCCAGTGAATGCAACATTAGGGAAAACACTGGATAGTGTAGGGGTAAAAATTACTATTCCCACTCCAAAGAGTGTAACAGTAGGGAAAGCGTTGGATAGCAGGAGGGTGAAAATTACTATTCCCACTCCAGTGAGTGCAACAGTAGGGAAAGAGTTGGATAGCGGGAGGGTAAAAAATACTATTCCCACTCCTGAGAGTGCAAAAGTAGGGAAAGTCATGATTTAATTTTAAAATAAGATTACATTAATTATCAATACCAATAAAAAGTTAATTAAAAATAATCACCAATTAATAACAATTAATTACCATTGAAAAAAAGTAATTAGCAATTATTAAAAATTAATTACCAATTAATACAAATTAATTACCAATTAATAATTAATTATCAATTATCAGTACACATAAATTAAAAAAATAATATTTAATTTATTACAATTAATTTACTTCCCACGCAATTCCCCTATAAACCCACAACCCACTCCCAATAATATAAAATACAATTAACATTATTATCAATTAATCAATTAATACAAATAAATTTGCAATTAATAAAAATTAATTAGCAATTCATACAAATTATTTACTCATTAATACAAATGAATTACCAATTAATAATTAATTATCAATTAATTATCAATACACATAAATAAAAAAATAATTATTTACTTTATTACAATTAAATTACTTCCCACCCAATTCCCCTACAAACCCACAACCCGCTCCTAATAATAAAAAATACAATTAACATAATTATCAATCAATCAATTAATATAAAATAATTACCAATTAATAAAAATTAATTACCAAATTAATAATTAATTATCAATCAATTAATTATCAAAACATATAAATATAATTAATATTTAATTAACCATAATTAAATTATTTCCCACCCTATTCCCCTATAAACCCACAACCCGCTACGGAATTAAAATTACGCAAAAATTAAATTACATAACATTCATTAGTTTAAATGAATTAAACATACATTACAAAAATAATACATATTTTAACACATATACTACCATACATAACACTAAAAAAAAATCGATATTATAGATATCTATATTTTTAAATTCGATATTATGGTAATCTATATTTTGAAATTCGATATTATGGAATTCTATATTTTTAAATTCTATATCATGGAAATCGATATTTCGTACCCCAATTTCGATATTCTGACCTATCTATATTTTGATAATTCGATATTCTGTCCACTCTATATTTTGAATTCGATATTCTGGGCAGTCGATATTTCTGATTCGATATTTAGGGTGTTCACCGTGCGCGTGCGCATGGGTCAGGTGGGATAGGGATTTCAGTCACCCTCTGAGGCCCAAATATGAACTAATAATAAAGTCAGAGAAAGAGATGTTAGAATATGAAAATAAATGAATTCACTGTATACCACTTATCACTACTCTAATCCATTTACTTATAAAAATCTTTCGCATTAGCAATTTAGTAGAACTTGCAAAGTTTAGTTTAAGCAAAAGCATGCGCATTAACATGTGAGTTCCAAGCGGCCATTTGAGAAGCTGAAAACATTTCCCTCCAAGCTTGGAAAACGTCATACTGCGTAGATGCAGTAGACGCGTGGGCGGTGAAATTCCCGCATTTTTTTTGGCCAGTTTTTAGTGACTCTTTGATAACTGGTTAGTAATACACATAGGCAAGCATCCCCTAGATACAATGTATCGTGTATAATGCGATATTAGTATTCACAAACAGATTGATTACGGTATTATACGTTAATTGAGAGGATTGCATCCGAGCAAGTTTCTTCTTTACGAAACCTTGCTCCATCACTCGCAAGGACCTACTTGTCCTCATCCTAAGCTGTGTGAGGAGATCTGGTTACCCATATCACCATATATATGAATACATCGCTCATGCCCTGAAGGAGTCCATTGTACTGGACGAAACGTGTTGGCTGTTCTTCACTACATAACGCATGTCACGTCTGAACTATTTACGAATAAAAAAGAAGACTTGGAAAACACATTTCTGAAACTGACTTTGTTCTTTGTTTATTATTGTCTAATATGCAAGTATTCACCATTTGATTTTGATTGCAAAACGGTTTAGTCCGGTTAAGGACCGCACCTTGACAGTGAGTGCCTGAACTCTGTGCACACAAACACATTTGGGATATTTCCCTCATTATTTTAGATTTGGGGATAGCTGGATAGGTGCAGGTCTCGGTAGAGGTTTCCCTGTCGTGCTTTCTTATAGGTTTTAATTATTGGTTCACATAAATGTTTCATCACTGTTATTCTAACCTTTCTCCAAAATGCCCCATGGTTATATTTGTCTCTGTTAATTTCACAACTTTTTGTTAATAACTGCGCACGTAGGAGGTTTAATCTGAGCAGGTTTATTTTGCGAAAATCCTGCTCCATCACCATCAAGGCAACAGATCCAACATGCAACAAACATCACCCACCTGTGTGTCGATCATGTGTTCTGTTCTATGACTGCAAGTTTCCTCTGCATTAAGAGAGTCAAAATTGAGATCCTAGCGATAGGAACAACTGAGTCTAACCTGTTACCCTATGACTGACCCCCAGCTCATGAAACTCCTAAAACTCCTGTACCAACCTCCATTAACACAAGAAACCTGGGGATACTTTTGATCATGAACTTTTGTTTGCTCCTCAAGTAAACACAGTAAGGTTATCAATTTCCAGCTGTCTCTGCTTTGAAACATATTCATATTACTCCAAATTGATTACCTGTGTTACCTCATGTTAGCTTATTTACAAGAAAGTGCTGCAGTGCAGTACCGCAAGCCCTTTGGTTGTGCCATGCTGCACACTTTCAAAACATAGGGATACGTCATATTTACAACAATGTGACGCAGCCCTCTGTGTTCCCCTGTGCTGGCGCACAATCGGCTGCCTTGCGCCATGGTGTGAGGGTGAGATTGTTTGTGTGCAGGAAGGGGTACCTTACTGCATAAAAACAATAAAAATAAAAAGAGGTGATTTCCTCTTCCTATGTGTGCTGCAGAATGCAGCACCCCTAGAAAGAGTAAAAAAACGAGGACAAAAGTAAACATTTCTCCTCCTTGTGCCTGGCTACGCCACCCGTGGGGTGGCATAGCATTCTGACGCATTTCCAGGTTTACAAATTCTCTTAAATCTGGAAATGCAGCAGAATACATGGGTGTTGCGTGGGAACACCCACAGCAACACCCATGTCACGCCCCTTTCATGCAGAGTTTTGCGTGAGAAGGGGCCATATTTACAAGGACAGGAAAAGCCACGAAGGGTGGCTTCACTTGTCCTTGTCAATATGGGGCAGGAGGTTGCGCCAGCCAACCGGTGGCGCAAGGGGCTTGTAAATAAGCCCCAAAGTATATACAATTAGACAATTAGACTATCAGAATGTATCTAACCCTGTCCAGGCATATCCACATCAGCCCGGAAGAGGAACTTCAAGCACTCCTCCACTGTCTCCCAGCAGTCGCCAAGATTAGTTGGATAATGGTCGACAGCACCTGCAGCCCCCTACTCACCAACCAGAAACCTCCGTTCAGCAACCAATAATCCTTTAAGGTTGTGAAATATGACAGGTGTTTGGAGGTTCAACCCCCCTATAATGTGGAAGCCTCCAGCCTTAATCTGAGAACAGAACGCAATCAATCACAAATGGGCGAAGAAGACACTTCTGAAAGTTGAACTATTTAGACTTTCTTACAACTAAAGTCCGAGCAGATCTAGTTACAGAACATCAGGCATGGTTAGTCACTTATCCATTTGGGGGCAGATTTACAAGCCCCTTGCGTCACTTTTGCACTGTTGTTGTGTCACTTTTGTGACACAGCGACAGCGTAAATGTTGTGGCCCATTTACAACGTGACGCATCTAGGGAGATGCGTCACGTTGTGAAGCCCTGCTTCACATTAAACCTGCATCAGGTTTAATATATGCAGGGTGGGTGTTCCGTCGCAGGAAGCCCCGTAAAAGTGACGCAGTGAAATCTACAAGATTTCACTGCGTCACTTTTGCACATTGCGTCAAAACCCTGCACCTGCTTGAAGCAGGCGTAAGGAGTGACGCAGCATGTTAGGCATAGGGCGCCCCTGAGCATTTCTGGAGTTTTGTCGTGCTTGCGACACGACTCCAGCAATGCGTGACTTTTCTGTCAACAGATGCGTCAGAATTTCTGACGCATCTGTCAATTCTTGCGCCATGGTGCGCCGTATTGTAAATACCGCGCATCCATGGTGACGCAAGGATTTGGCATGTTGGTGCAGGGAAAGTGACGCATCTCTACAGATGCGTCACTTTCTTGTAAATCTGTCCCAATAAGTATACAAATGGAGCAATAATAAAATGCTGAAACGGTCAAAACAGTGAACCTAATTAACTGCGTTCCCAGTGAAGACGAGCTGATATGGACATCAGACATTCTTCCTTTACCAGAAAATGTCACAGTAGGAAAACGAGTTATTCCTCACAGCGAGAAAATAAATGCTGCACAAAGAGCTAGGCGAGCTATTTTGCAGCTCTTGCCTGCCACCCAGTGGCTCTGCAGTCATACAAAGGCACAACGAGATTACGAACGATCTCGAAATAAAACTTTTCCTTTCGTCTCTTATAAAAGATAGGCAAGAGAAGCAACTTTTATGCTATAATACTGATATAGTCCAAAACATTGAGGCCCAAATGTAACAAACTTTCACACTATGCAGTCTTTATAATGCCGTTGTGCCCATTACCTGTTGTCTGTAAATAAGGCTGTCTTTGTATCGGCCTGTGCATTCCAGAAGAGAGTGTGTATTGAGGAGGACACTGAAAACTAAATAAAAAATATAAGTGGACAGGTGTAGCCTATGGGTGCGGGTGTTGAGGTGCTTGCAAGAACGTGTTTCAAGTAAAATACATTGGGGTATATTCACAAGAACGTGCGATAACTACCGCAAGAGTAGCTTAAAGCAAATCTCAACATCGCAGCCCATCGCGGGAAAATAACCCTGTGTCAACGTGAAATTCACAACAAGGCAGTACCATACGATGGTCTGCGAAACCGCGGACAATGTCTGCAACACAACCACCTCGATGGAGATAAAAACACAAACCACAACACCAAAAAACCTGCGATGGGCCAAAGCTTGATGAGGAAATCAGCGATAAGCAGCGCCAGGCCTGCAACACACACCTGGCCGGCGGGAAAAATCTTCATAAAAGTAGAAAAAACACCCAAACACAAACTGACCAACACCCAAGCACCATGGAGGCAGCCGGAGCAGGCGAGAGGACGAGCGCAACCCCACAAGCACCCCGGACGACCAGCCCGGGACCTCGGGGACAGGGAAGGGCAAGGACAAGAAGAAGAGGAAGACGAAGTTCAGTCCGCAGGTGAACAGGATAGTCACAGAGGTGATGGAACACCATCAACAACTGTTCGTCACCTCCAACGTGTCATTGGGCACCAAAACTGGAATATGGCGGGACATCGTGGACAAGGTGAATGCCGTCGGAGAGCACAAGAGGACAATGGACGAGGTCAAGAGGCGATGGAATGACATCAAGCGGAAGACCAAGGAGAAACTCGCAGCAATGCAGACTGGAGGTGGGGGCCCAGCGCCACAGCTCGAGCTGGATGACATGGAGGAGCTGGTGTTGACAGTTATCAGTATGGATACTGTGGCCAGAGTCGGGGGACCGGACACTGCTCGACAGGACACAAAACAACCGCAACAGGGTGAGTGACCACCAGGTACTGGCGGGACAGGTGCAGATGGCCACAATGGCACACATGCACAATAAAGCACAGCACAGTGCACACCCTCAATGACTCTGGGTCATCGCCCAGATCCACAGACAGTCACAATGTACAATGCCATGCTGTCTGAATGTCAACTTGTACCATGCGGCCCCACCAGCCTCCCAAGACCCCCAAGAACAACACATGGCCTTCCAACGCCGTGTGCTGGAGGCCCAGAAAGAGACGGCTGAGCAGGTGCGGGTGGGGTTCGACCACATGGCTACCGAACTGGACACCATTCATGGGTGTCTAGGCCGGTCCATGGCCTCCAACAAGCCCTGACTGACAACGCTGGAGTCCTGACGCGGAGACAAGAACACCTGTCTGCTCAGAGGGGCTCCAGCGATAGCAGCCGTGAGCTGGCACACCTGCGGAGGCTCATAGAGGACATGGTGCAGATGGAGGCGGAAAGGATGGCAGCTGATGTAGATCAGCGAAATGTAGCTGGCATCTACCATGCCCTGCAGACCATCATCATAGCATTGCTGCCACAAGGCGTGGCGCTGATAAATGCTGCTGACCCCACACCATCCACATCTCCGCCCACTGGTGTGTCAGTGCCCCACAGTGCGGCAGGCGTTTCCACTCCGGCACCTGATGTGTCAATGCCACACATTGCAGCCGACAACCCTCCTCCAGCCCCTGATGTGTCAGTGGTACACAGTGCCCCAGCGGTACTGCAACACCCACAGGTGGGGCAGAGCACACATCCGGGGACGAGGACGTGGATGGGTTTGTGATCAGGAGGCACTAGCATTCATTTCCGCCACCTGGCCTGTTCCTGCTTGGTGCCGCACATGGCTCCAGGACCTACCACTGACCCCGAAATACACTGCGATGCACTCACCTTGGACAGCGACATGGACTGTCATATCCAATTTGATGACCAATGACACGGCGACCAGACTGCGGACTGTACCCTACCTCTTCCGCAGGACTTGTCATCCCCGGATGGACTCTGGCTGGCCCTCCACGGGCCCATATTGTGTAGTGTGCCCGGCACTGCCCTGTACCACTCCAGCTGCAGGACTGCACTAGATGTGCAATAAACATCCAGTGACGCACTGCTGTATTATGCCGTTCATCATCCATGTATGAATGTGTGGGTGAATGTAGGGACTGTGATGTCCCTTGCGCCAATGATGCTCATCCTGTGGGATGCCATTCAGAGGGTGCTACATAGCATATTGTGTACCGGGTCCCATGAACACTACAACAGGACACACACATCAGTCACTTCCATGTCCGGACATGGACTGAACTACGCCCAGATCCCACTTGTCATTGTTGCAAGCCCTGCGCTGGTCCGGCTTGCGGCAGGCCAGACCACTCTTCTTACGCTCTGAGTGGGGCCCTTATTGCTACCTGTCGCAGGCGTACTCGCTGGTAGTGTGCAAGTCACTGGTCTAGTTGTCAGCATGTCACAGCCACTCCCTGAGGGCAGGTTTGCACGCACACCACACCCATCCGGCACAGGCGTCACAGGCCATATGACTCCGCCAACATAAGGGGCCGACAACGTTACATTCCCCTCTGCCGGTGGTGACTGGATGACGGACGCTCCACAGTTCTCAATCCTAAAGGGCCAAGGAGTTGTTGCACACAGGGTTAGTGGCACCCAAGGCCTTGAGGTCGTCACAGGCCTGCCACCATGTGGCGCTGATTAGGCTTGCACAGGGTTAGTGGCACCCGGAGCATTGTGGCTGGCACAGGCACCCCACCATGGGACGGTGACTTTGGGTGCACTGAATCAGTGGCACCTTAAGCTGCTGAGCGGGTGTGCAGCCTGCGATGATGCCCGTCCCGGCGGTCCGGTCAGCTCAGGTTTTGTGTGCCCTGCTGGACCAGAGTGTAGGCCAGAGCCAGCGGGCAGCATGGGCCTACCGCCACGTGGCATCGCTTCCGGGATCAGAGTTGGTGAGTTGGTGGCACCTATTGGGCTGAGTGGGTGTGCAGCCTGCGATGAGGCCGGGTGCCCTGGTATGTCCTCTGCCGTGGAGTAATCAAGACCCAGCACCAAATGCAAGACCTGGTGGCCTGCGGAGTGGGGCGGCATGGTGTGGAGTGTACCATGTCCACGGGACCCGGTCTTGTGACCTGCAGCAGCACCTCCTGTCTGCATGCCGGTAGCTAAAGGTGAGCAGTGCGGCCTGGGTGTGCATGGGCGGGCATGCTCCGATGGGCGGTGGGAGATGCTGGGGTGCCTCTGTCTGGGTGTGCATGGGCGGGCAGGGGATGTTGTCTTGTGCGATTGTGTGTACTGGGCCAAACATGTATCTGGACTCTGTTTCAGATGACGGGTCTCTCTCAGATGTGTGACCTAATGGATTGCACTACATGCCGGCAAGTGGTTGGAAACACACCGGTGGCAGCAGATGAGCAGTGTGGCCTGGGTGCACAGGGGCGGTGCTCTCTCTCTCTCTCTCTCTCTCTCTCTCTCCCCCCTATTCCTCTCTCTCTCTCTCCCTCTCTTCTTCTTCTCCCTCTCTCCCCCTCTCTTTTTCTTCTCTCTCTTTCTCCCACTCTCTTCCTCTCTCTCTCTCTCTTCTTCTTCTCCATCTCGCTCTCCCTCTCTTCCTCTCTCTCTCCCCTCTCTTCTTCTTCTCTCTCCCACTCTCTTCCTCTCTCTCTCTCTCTTCTTCTTCTTCTCTCTCTCCCCCTCTCTGCTTCTCTCTCTCTCACCCCCTCTCTTCTTCTCTCTCTCTCTCTCTCCCTCTATTCCTCTTTCTCTCCTTCTCTCTCTCTCTGTCCTTTGATGTGAGCAGGACACACCTTCTCATCATGATTTTTGTCTTGCAGGCTGTGACCTACGGATGGGCCCAAGGGGAGCCACAATGTGTCTTCATTTCATTTCTGTGTTCATTTTAATAAAGTTTGATTTGTTGCTTCGGAAATAAATGTGTGATGCTCATTTTTGTGACGACACATGCATTTCACCAGTTGTGATTCTGCGACATCATGCAGATAATTTTGTACGTGATTGGGTGTAGCTGATGTGGCATGTCTTTTGTCGGGGGGCCGGGGAGGGGGGATCCTGGGGGTGGTTGCGGCGGGTGTTGTCTCCCTTTCGTCCCTTCGGGCTGCATGTTTAGTTGCCCGGGTGCATCTGTTGTTCTTCAGGCGTGGCTGTGGGTTGGTCTCCCTTTTGTGGTGCAGGCTTTGGTCCGACTTAGCACCAGGTCAGAGCAGGTGTTATTTTCCTGCTGCTAACGTGCCTTGTCGCCGGTTTTGTGCTCTTATCGCAGTTCTGTCTGGTCGTTGTGAATGTTGTGGAGCTGTGTTGTCGCTGCTTTGGGCACGGGAACGCCTACTCTGCATCTCATTAGCGATAGTTGTGCGGGTAATCCGCGGTGATGTTTTTTGCGGGTGCTATCGCGGGTAAACTGGTGCTGTGGGCTGTTAACACCAGCTTGTGAATGGGGCGATATATTTTTCGCAACTTTGGCTGCGAAAAAGTACCGTTAACTCGGCAATAGTTCCTTGTGAATATGCCCCATTGTTTCTTTCTGATGTGTGCTCGAGTGCTTGATGTTTATCCCTCCTCTACTACTTTTTTCTGCAATGAGATATCGGTTTAGTGGCTATTAATGTCACAGGTTCTGCACACGCCTAACCTGATTTTTTTTTCTCGTAGACCTTAACATTTTTATTGTGTTTGAAAAGGTTTTGTACATATTACTTTTAAAATAAAATTGCCATTTATCTATTTCTATAAAAAAAAATTAAAAATCTTGTATTTTCAGTGATATGACCACCGAAGGCCCTGACTTTATATTAAAAACAGAGCTTTGGACTATACCATTTCCCGCTGAAAGGCAATATTTCTCTCCATGTATTTCCATGCCTAGTGTGTCATGCAGTTTGGTGTTTACTTTCCCTCCACGTTAAAGAACAGTAAATTTTTCAGCATCCAGGCTAATGTGCTGCATAGCTAAATACATATAAGGTCCCAAAGGCGAGACCAATAGCATTGCAAATTCTCGTTTGTAATGCAGCCCATTATCCTTAAAGGAAAATGGTCTGTATTAAAAAAATAAAAATGAAAAGTTTTCTTTTCATTTTTTAAGAGTAGGCAGTGGTCCGTTGGACCACTGCCTGCTCTTAAAATAATTTCACCCACATTCACAAAGGGGAAGGCGTTCCTTGGGTACCCCTTCCCGTTTACAAATGGTTTACTGCCTCCTCTATGGAGACGGTAAATTATTAATGTTTTGCGCCTGCATTCCAGTCGCAAAACATTCATACATACCAGTACTATTTGTTATTAGGAAGGGACGCCCTAAAAGCGCCCTCTGTAATACTGAATCGCAAAAGCAAATTGCAATTCGGTAACAAGTTACCGAGTCACATTTTGCCTTTCATACATAGCAAAATGCACGTTATCAATTGCAATGGGCCCGATGGGCCGTTTGCATCCAGTAAAAAACTTCGTACCTCTGGCCCAAAGTGTGGTTCCCTCGACTCAATGAACGAGTTGAGAAAGAACTGAAAGAGAGATGGGGGAGACTGGGAAGAGGATGTGGCCTAATTGGCTAGGGCGGTTGATCTCAAACCTGGGGAACCCGGTTCAAGTCTCAGCAATGACGCTCAACATCCTGTGATGCTGGGCAAATCACTTAGGGGCATATTAAGAACGGCCAGCGATAATTATCGCTGCCCGTGCTTAGCGATAATTATATTATCGCAGGCTATCCCTGGTATTTATCGCCATGGTAGCGCGTTATTAACAACGCGTTACTCCACGGCGATAAAAATTCCAGAGATAGCGAGGTTATCACCCTTTTGCAGGGAACATCGCTGGTTTTCCAGCGATGTTCCCTGTAAAAGGGCAATAACCTTACTGATACGACCCACAGGGTCATATCAGCACAATCCCTATGTTAGGGATGGCTAAACCAGGATTTTAGCAAACGTTAGGTTTTGGCAAAAACTGACGTCTTCGCCAAAATCTAATGTGGGCCAAAATCACGTGGGCTGCCTTGTAAATATTGCGATGTAAACATCAGCGATATTTGGAAGGTAGTCCATCTTGGGTACGCCCAGTAACGCCCACTTTGCATCTCATTGGAGATGCAAAGTGAGGCATTGGGAAAAAGGGTGCTAACATGCGATTATGCATGTTAGCACCCTCTTGTAAATAGGGCGCTGTTTTATCTCCGCTTTTTTGGCTTTGTAAGCCAAAAAAGTGGAGATAACGCCCTTGTAAATATGCCCCTTAATCTCCCCGTGCCTAACAAAAATGTGATTGTATAAAGTAACTGGTGCTCATGTAAAGCGCTCTGATACCTGATACCTTCGGGTCAAGTTTGCGCTATATAGAACTCTGAAAAAAAGAGAAAAAAAGCATGTTATCAGTGTAACTGCTTATCTCCCAAAGTGACACAGCATCCACTGATTATGTCTGATCTTCCTGCACATGCCTGGGAGAGAGTGGCAGTTGATTTCTTTGGACCCGTAGACAATGGGTATCATCTTATGGTGATCTTTGATGAATGCTTATGTTTTCCATTGGTAGAAGACTTATCATCGAAAACACATGACAAAGTCATCCCGCACCTTGATAACATCTTTGCAGCATGGGGTATACCCGCTATTCTCAAAACAGACAATGGTCTGCCTTTTATTAGCAAGGAGTTCAAAGAGTTGCGGAGTCAACTCAACATCAAGCATCAAACAAACACACCACTCTAGACCCAGGACAACAGTGTTGTCGAAGGATTTGAGGGCACCCTCAAAAGAATAATTCAGCGAGCATCGTTGGGAAAAATCGATCTGAAATAAGCCATGTGTCAAGCTCTTCGTGCCTGTTGGACAACTCCTCACTCTACCACTGGTGAGAGTCCTGCCACCTTGCTATTTGGGAGAGCCATAGGAGCTAAGCTACCACAGAGGGCATCAGACCGCTCATTAAAATGCTGACACGGTTCATGTCACGGACACTTTTTGAAAGTGCAAAATGAAAACCTATGATGATCAGCACCAGCGCACCCAGGAAACAGTCTTCATCAGAGGGGACTGGGTATTGGTCAAACAGAAACAGAAGCAGAAAATGGACACTCCGTTTGCTGTTCACCTATTGAGAGTTGTAAAGACCAAAGGACACATGATGACTGCAAGTTGTCCTTGAAAGTCCATCACAAGAGATTCGTCACACATTAGACATTTGACTTGATGTTCATCTACTCCTGAGAGAGAGTGAGGTAAACCTACCTGAATGTCCAGATGACAACTTAGCCTATGTCATCGGCGAATAGTCCTTGTACCACTCAACTACCTCATACTACTTGATCTGGCAGACCAGTGTGAGTGCCTCAATGACTCATTCAGGGAATATTATGTTGAGTTTATTTGTACTTTTTCTTTAAGAAAGAGGGACATGGAGTCTTGACGTTATGAGCATTAGGACCCTTGTGGTTCTGGGAGGACTTCAGACAGGGATTATTTAGGCTGCTGGGAGGTGTTAAAGTGTGGCTATTAAAATCATGATGTAATGCTTATTGTTAGCGGAGTTGTGTGATAGTACACTGAAGAATAACGACGATGTGAAGAGAATAATTTTACTGATTTTAGATTTATCGCTTTGGTAAGGGGCCCCCAGAGCATCATTGAATTTTGCTGGCCTATCCAGCTGCAGAGGGCTGAACTGACTTTCGATTTCAAAACTTCAAAGTTCGCTTGTTACAGGAAGTTACTGGATGAACATTAGTCATTCAGACAGCTGGAAAGGTCCCCGAAGACTTAAGAATTAAGTTGACAGCAGTGATTTAACTTTGTCTACAAGTCAAGCTTTCTAGGTCTCACTGAGCTTGCTTCCATAGAGACGTGATGGTCAGCAGCAGCTCCTTCGCTATGGCGGAGGGGCATTGCCCCCCCCCCCAAAAAAACAGCAGGAAAGGAAAAATAAAACAATAATAAACACTAGTATTTTTTTATTCTTTCCTGTCGATTCTTGGGGTGTGGCCAAGGGGGTGACCGGCACTGAGGAGAGAGATAGTGCACTCCCTTCACTGCACATGAAGGTTTGGCCAGCCGTCTTAGGCCAGCAAACCGTCATGCCCGGTTAAGGAGGAGGAGGAAAGACTGATATCACTCTAGGGTCTGTTGGAATTCTTGGATTATGAGTATGCTCCCTGCAGAGCATGTCACATTTCAGACCCTGCTTTGTCATCTCAGTATTTTTGTTGTTGCTATTCGAGGGAGAATTTGATTGAATGGAAGGGTCTAGTTGAGTAATTTGGTATATTTAAGTGTGTACTGTGTTTCCTTCCAACAAAAAAGGTAATCTCTCACCCATGACCAACTCACCACTTTTGTCAGTTCCGTGCTTTTTTGAAAATTGTGTACTTATGTTTCTTTGTTCTGTTTTACCTTTTCACACCATGGGGTAGGAGCAGTTAATGCAGGTTTAACTTATTATTGGATGTTGTACTAATAAGTCCAGAAGAGACCAATTCATAGGGTGGTAAACCATTAGTGGTGTACCTGCTGCAACCAGTGGAATTATCCTTTCCACTCCATAGATCCGATTCAATGGTCCTCTTAGTATGTAGGCTCTTCTTGCTGTTGACTACGATAGATTTGAATACTTCTAAAACTTTGCCTAATTTTGGCAGGATTGCTCAGCGGTTGCATGGTCCTCTAACTGTACTTTTGTTCTTTAGTGAGTCAGTTACCGCTTCTTCCATTGTGTGCATTCTCCTGTCTATTAGGACAAAGGGGGATATTAGCAAGGGCTCTATCGCTGCTTTAGCGGCACTTTTTGCTGCTAAAGTGGTGATATTTCTATCGCCCTATTAGCAAGCTGTCGCTAACAGCTGTTAGCGACAGCTTTATGGCGAAAGCGGCCGTTTTGGTGCAACTTTGCATGTCAGCGATATATATCGCTAATGACATGCAAAGTAGGTGTTTCCGACTTAAAGCGAGTGAAAACAGTCGCTAACACAGCTTCCCCCTATTAGCAATACACGCGAAGTGATAAAAAAATTTGCTCTAACCGTGAATATCGCTGGAATCTAACACCTGCTAAAAACCTGACTTAACCATTCTAGTCAATGGGGGGTGGATTGTAAGGTTAAGTCCTCACATGCCTATTAGCAAGCTTTTCATTAGCGTGTAGAATTCATCGCTGATTTTCTCGCGCTATTGCTGGATTTCGCCGCTATCGGTGGATTTTCTATCGCCTTGGAGATAATCGTTGATAATAACGCGTTATCTCCGCCATGAAATCCAGCAATAGCCGGCGATAAAAAAAAACAGCGCTAAGCGCGCTTTGCGATAATTATCGCACTTTATTGGTAATATCCCCCTATATTAGTAGATATTTTACACATGATCGCAGTTTGGTCATCTAGTTTCGACATTTGTGAAGTTAAGGCTTCAGTTACCATATCTATTGTTCGGCACATGTTCCTCATAATGGCAAGTATTGGTTGTGCTGGGAGGAGAATCTGTTGCATCTAGGATTCTCTCGCACACAGCCTGGATTGACAAGGAGTGCTCCAAAAAAGCAGAATTCCGTATAGAGCAGTTTACGCAAAACTTTGAGGGCCTTATTTATGAGCTCCTTAAGCTGCCGGTGCATCACTTTTTGAGAAGCACCGGCAGCGTAAAATATGCGCCACACTGCGACATATTTACAGATGCGTCAGGTATAATGTATGCATGGTGGACCTTCCCCTGCAAAAAAAGACATGCAGAAGTGTTGCAGTGAAATCTATGCAGACACACCCCAGCAATGTGCCACTTTTGCACCTACACATACATCAGGAATACTGATATATCTTTAAATCCTTGCGACATGGAGCACCATACAGTAAATATGGCGCATCCATGGTGTCGCAAGGTGGGTGCACTGAATAGTGTTGCATTGCTGTTTTCACGCAGCGATGCAACACTGTTCATAAATGAGGCGCAAAAGTGACGCATTGCTGGGGTGTGTCTGAAAACAGACGCAACTCCAGCAATGTGTCCTTTCACATGGGGCAAGCCCCATGTGAAAAGGCTTGCGTCAGTTTTATGCCTGCTGTGAGGGAGGCATAAGAATTGGACGCAGTGGCGTCCTAGAAGTGTCACAGTCAAATCTGATAGATTTCACTGCAACACTTCTACAAGCCTTTTTTGTGGGGGAACGCCTACCCTACATACATTATTCCTGAGGCAGGTATAATGGAGCGCAGGGGTTTAAAAAGTGATGCATCTGCTTAGATGCATCACTTTGTCAATATGTCACAGTGTGGCGCATATTTTACACCACGGCAGCATCACAAAAAGTGACGCAATGACGGTGCAAGGGGCTCATAAATAAGCTGAGTTTGAGAAGACATTGGGCAGTTGGTGATTGATATCTTCTAGCCCGAGTATTTCTTCATCCAGTTCGAATGAGTCATACTAATTCTTCATTTTAGGGCGGCATGAAGAACTTGATGAATGTGGTTTTTGCTTGGTGTAAATGACTTGGAGTCTAATGATCCAGTGTGATGAAAGCTGGCATTGCAGATCGTTTTATGCCTCCATTAACAGATGGATGCAATAGTTTGGCTTCCTATTAACACACCTGTTGCCTGAAAGTGAATATCTTTGCTCGTGTTGGCCTCACTCAAGGATTGGTTTATCTTATTCAGTACTTTTGAATGAGGTGCATTGTTTAGTCGCAGCTTGACATTGTCGCTTTTGGCATAACAGTTCATAATTTTGTTGGTTGATGTTGATGGCACTGGTGTTATTCTAGATCAGTGAGTAGGACACTCAGGGGCATATGTACAAGGAGTTAACGCCGCCTTAACGGCACTTTTCAGACAGTTCGGCGGTGATATTTTTATCGCCATATGTATAAGCTGTCGCTAACCTCTGTTAGCAGCAGTTTTCCGGCAAAAACGTCCATAGAAAAGATCGTCACCTCTGTTAGCAATAATGACATGCAAGGGAGGAGTTCCCGTGCAAAAACCCCCGCTAACCCCACTTTGCGACATTTACAAGGGAATTCCTGAAGGTAGGAGGAACAAAAAAACTGCCTCTAACTGCAGTTAGAGGCAGTTTTTTAAGACCAGAAAATAGCTGGTCTTAAAAATGGAGATAACCCTTGGGGCCTCAATTCAGCCGTTTTTGTTGCTGCACCGCACTGCAAGCAATGTTGCTGCACTGCGACAAAACTACAGGGCAGGATTGCGCACCATCAATAAGATAGTGTGCATTCCTGGACCTCAGTCATGAAGGGGCATATCAACAAGAGTCAGCGTTAATTACAGCTGACCGCGCTTAGCGCGGTTTTTGTAAACGCCTGCTATCGCTGGAATTTATCACCATGCTTGCGCTATATTAACAACGCATAGCGCAATGGCGATATAAATTCCAGCTATAGCAGGGAAATCACTGTTTTGCAGGGAACATCGCTGGTTTTTCAGCGATGTTCCCTGCAAAATGGCGATATGCTTGATGATACGACCCTGTGGTCATGACACAATAATCCACCTCCCATGTTACACATACATTAGTCAAGATTTTAGCAGACGTTGGCTTTTGGTGAAAACCGTGGTTTTCGCCAAAAACTAACGTCTGCTAAAATGCTGTGGGCCGCCTTGTAAATTTTGCGATGTGCACTTAGCGATATTTTACAAGTCCCCCTATGTGAGGTACGCCCAGTGACACCCACTTTGCATCTCATTAGAGATGCAGAGCGAGGCATCGGGGAAAAGGCTGCTAACATACGCTAATGCATGTTAGCATCCCCTTGTAGATAGGGCGATAATATTATCTCCGCATTTTTAGCTTTTAAAGCCAAAAAAGTGGAGATAAGGCCCATGTAAATATGCCCTGAAAAGTGTTGCAGTGCTGCAACAAGACAGCTTTGCAACACTTTTCACTAGCCGCTTCTTACAACACCACAGATGTGCTGTATTCACTGGACAGCGCTCCATGACGCAAGTAATGACAGGTACGTCTTGAATCCTGACTATCTGTCTGCGCTAAAGTCACAAACTGCTGCAGTTGTATCACAAGCATGACGCAACTCCAGCAATGCATGGAGCCAGCCAATCCATGTGGCACTGCGTCACCATTACGCCTGCCGTTAGGCAGGCGTAAGGTACTGACGCAGTGCCGTCCTACAATTGTTGCAATGAAATATGATGGATTTCACTGTGCCACTCCTATGAGGCCTTGTTGCGTGGGAACGCACTCCCTGCATACATCATATCTGATGCATGTATGATGTGGTACAGGGCTTCACAAGGTCACACATATGCCTACATGCGTCACTTTGCAAATATGGCACAATGTGGTGCTAGATTTAGCCTGGTCTTTTCTTGACCGGTGCCAGGGTGCAGTCGGAGATCTATCGGTGGCGGTTGCACGCTGCTGTATTATCGCCTTTAAGCGTTGGCTGAGTGGTGGAGCTGAGGGAGTTGACGAGAAGTTCTTCGGTGGCCTTGATCCAGCTACGAGGGGGGGGCGATGAGGCCAGTGGTGTACGGTGGGCATGGTGAAGAGGTATTGTATACAATGATGGTCGGTTCAGGAGAGTCCGGTGGGGTGGCTGTAGTTGAAGTTCCAGCTGGCGGAGGAGACGTGCTTGACTTAGTGTCCTGCTAGTTGGCTTGCTGCGGTGACTAGCTGATTGAGTCTGATGTTGGCGAGCTTCCCCAGGAAGGGGTGGTGTTCTGGTCACTGGTGTTGTCTAGGTGGAAGTAGAGTTCACCGAGTAGGATGTCATTGGTGGATGGGAGTGCAATGAGGTCTACGATGGTATCAGATAATGGGGGTCCATGGCCCGGGGGGCCTGCAGATGAGGGTGCCGCAGAGGATGGGGTTTGGAGTTGGTCCAGGTCTGGAAGTTGAGGTGTTCCATAGTCCCTTGGGTAATTAGAAGGCGTGGTCAGTCGGAGTGTGCTTCTGTAGGTGATGGCAATGCGTCCTCCTGGACGTTCGGGGTGGTCCTTGCGAGTCATTTAATAGCCATCAGTGATGGCAATGGTGATGTCCGGTGCAGAGCAGAGGTTGGTCCTGGCAGGCGATGTGGTGTCCAGGGTTGATGGCAAAGAGGGTGCTGGCGTTGTAGCGGTGGAGTGTCCGAGAGGAAAGGGCCTTGGTGCTGAGCGAGGTCCAGGCCCTTTCCATTCGTGAAGAGGTTTTAGATAATGAGGATTAATTCCCCGACGGGGAAGCAGCGGAGGCCCAGCCCCGGTTTCTGTCCCGTCATGATTAATTACTGACCACGGCTCCGTCTAGGCTGATCTCCTGACAGTTCTAGGATTAAATACGACAGAGGATTTTTCTCTCTGTGGCAGAGTGGCCATCACTCTCTCCGCTCGTACCGTTGAGGAAGCCTTGATATCCCTCCATCTTTGACGAACATTTGGCGTCTTAGAACCCTGTCCTTTGGCAGACACGGTGCCCTCTCCTTCTCCACACGCACCCCAGTCCTGAGGAAGACCCCACTCTGAAAGGTCCTACTGAACACCTACACACAACAAGGGGTCGAAACGTCGACATCACATCATTGCAAATACTATCACCAGTACATGATGCACTGCGATCTCCTGTGTATATGGCATTCTTCTAAATTGTTTATACTGTACTTTACGATTGGATCGGTTTATAACATGCGGCAGTGATATAATGATGCCGATTAATTTGATTGTGTTTTAGTGGATTTACTACTGTTTTCACTTCCCTCTAAATTCCACACTCAATCACAAAAAAAAAACCCTCCCCCTCTTCCCTCTTTTGGGGCACTTTGATTATTTGTTGAAAAAATGTTGCCTGAATTGCTCAACCAAGTATATGTTTACTTTAGTTCAATGTGATTAAATGACACTTGAACCGTTCTCAGTTGTTTGGTCTAAATGTTCTCTGATGTTTATTATGTATGATTTGTTTTTGTGCTGGGACCAACTTTTTCTATACTGAGCGAGGTCCAGGTGCAGACGGACGGAGACGGGCTTGCCTATTGCTTGCCTTTGGCACGGGAGACATCCATTACAACTCAGGCATTACATCGTAATGCATTTACAACACAACTAATGCAGATGCCTTTACATCGCATTCTATTCCAACGCATTGTGGGGTTAGTAATGGTGTTTTTTAGGTTTTAGGGTGGGTAAGGGTGTCGGGGGTCAGGGATGAAATTTGGCGTGTATTATGGGGTAAAATATTCAATTTGGGGGGTGTTTTGGCATCAAATTTGAATTTTAGGGTGTGTTTTGGGGGGGTCAAAGATTAATTTTAGGGTCCAGGGTGTGTTTTGGGGTGGGTTTAGTTTTAGGGTTGCACTCACTGAAGTGGGAATAGTAATGTTTTCATCTCCGCTATCCAGCACTTTCCCTACTGTTGCAATATGCCTAGTATTAGAATGCATTGTAATGGAATATGATGTAATAGTATGCGTTGTAACGTTATTATACCTTTGGCACACCAGTGGTACGCATGCTGCGCATGGGGACACAGTGCCCTCCATAGACAAGTGCTGCGGGAGGGACTGGACAGATGGGAGTTGGGAAATGCCGGAAAGGACACTGGATGGGGCGGGGACGCAGGGGTGGGTGTGGGAGCGGGTGTCTTAAATATTTAAATGAAAGACATCTTACCTCGAGGCCGGGTCCTGTGTCTTCATTGCTGACTAACGTGTGTTTTTTTGCGGCTAATGGGCCTTTCGTTAGTTTTCGCCAGCTAACCGCAGAATTCCTATCACCATCATGCTAATGTTTCTGACAGTTTTCACTACTGATCCTTGAAGCTATCGCCATGTAACGACGTCTTGTGAATACGTCGCTAACAAGGCGATAGTTTTCAGCAGTACACAGCAGTAAGAAAACTGTTTCTAACTAGCGGTAGTGGTAGTTATGGCCAGTATTTGTACATATGCCTCCCAGTTTCTTGAGAACACTAGGGGCGTGGTGATTTAACATTTGGAACTCCTTCTTCAGCTTCTCTTTCGTCATATGTGTGACCTGTTGTAGCTTTTCGGAAGTTTGCTTGTGGTTCACAACTAATTGCTGGTAGGACTGATTCATCCATTTGGCTACCTCTTACAAACAAGGACGAAGGCCAAGAGAGGAATTTTCAGAGTGGTTAAGTGCCACTACAAGTTGCGTGTCATCAGCGTAGGTCAATATATGTACCCTGAAAGGCAGCACAAGCTCCGCTAGCGGGCTCATATAAATATTAAATAGGGTGGGACTCAGGGATGATCCCTGAGGAACTCCAAACTGGAGGGGCACCTGTTTTGAGGCAACATCAGCTTCCAAAAAGGATTGCAGCCATGCTAAAGCAACCCTGGTCACCCCCAAATTTATGAGTCTATAGACCAGAAATTGGTGGTTAACCGTGTCAAAGGCTGCACTGAGGTCCAAGAGGATGACCACAGTAGTGCCTCCAGTGTCTTTTTAGACTCTTTAACTACTGCTAACAGAGCAGTTCCTGTTCCTTGAAGTGGTCGAAAGCCAGTCTGTGACGAATGTGAAAGGTTATGGGTCTCCAGGAATGCAGAAAACACTGAGTTGACATGATTTCCACCATTTGACTGATCCCTGGGAGAAGTGAAATGGGGCGATAGTTTCCCAGGAGCTCGGGGTCAAGGCTAGGCTTTTTTTAATAATGCCTTCACCATCGCTCTTTTCCATGGAGGGGAACCACTCCACTAGAAAGCGAGGTGTTGATCAACTCCAATATAATTGGGGAGACAGTTCTGGATGCTTGCTTCAAAATATTAGATACCGCTGGGTCTCTGGGAGACCCACTTTTCATGCTGAGGTCGTTTTGAATGCTTCAGAGTCCATCAAGGGAATTACCTTCATACAATGTTCCCTACTTTGAGGACTAATATCCAAGGGGGCAGATTTACAAGGCCCTTGCAACACTTTTACACCGCCGTTGCGTCACTTCTGTGATGCAGCAGCGGCGTAAACCATGCGTCACGTTGCGCCTTATTTACAACGTGACGCATCTAAGAGATGCGTCCCGTTGTAAAGCCCTGCGCCACATGAAACCTGCGTTAGGTTTCATGTGGGCATTCCGGCGCAGGGTGGGCGTTCTATCGCAGAAACGCCTTGTAAAAGTGACGCAGTGAAATCTACAAGATTTTACTGAGTCGCTTTTCCATCCATGCTGCGTCAAAACCCTGCACCTGCTTGAAGCAGGCGTAAGAAGTGAAGCAGCATGTTAGGAATAGGGTGGCCCTGAGCATTGCTGGAGTTGCGTCGCGCTTGCGACATGACTCCAGCAATGCGCCGTCCTTACGCCATCAGATGCGACACGCATCACCCTATCCTTGCACCATGGTGCACCACATTGTAAATGCGACGAATTTGTGGTTGCGCAGGGAGGGAATTGCATGGCGCATCTTTTCTGGCGAATCCCTGCTGATTTGAAGAGATGCGCCAGAACTCGTAAATCTGCCTCAATGTTTGGCCATCTGCAATGGGGAATGACGTATAAATAGCTTGAATTTTGTCATAGAATAAATCTGCAAGATTGTTACAACGTAAGCCTTTAGCATCAGAAATAGCTGGGGGTAGCGGGGCCTTAAGCCGTGTTTTCGCAATGCGAAAGATTTCATGCGCAGAATTAACTGCCAAGGACATGTTTTCTTCATAGTATGCAGCCTGGACCAGTTTAATTTCTGATTTGTACAATTTAATGGACACCCTATATTCCAGTTTCTTAATTAAGGAGAAATCATTTCTCCAAACTCTTTCGAGTTTCTTGCAGGTTTGTTTTAGCACCCGAAGCTTGGGGGAATACCATGTCATTCTATTGGTCCCAACTTTCATTTGGGTCAATTTCATCGGGAGAACCCGATCTAAAGAGCTTTCTATCCATTTATTAACATTTTTGTTAGCAATAATGGGATCTGGGTCAGGGATCAGCTTAGTTTTTTCTAATTCTGAAATCCATTGTTCTGATGGGAGTTTAGGCCAGAGACGTGACATTGTTCTAATCGGCCTAGTAGAAGCCGTGTCGCAGTTGGGGGTCCAGAAAAATGGACCTAGCAAAAATAAAATGCATGGATTAGTTCACACTGCTGAACCGCACATGAATGCAAGTGAGACCACATCTTCTCAGGCCCCCTGCCCCCACTCAATCTGCATACATTAATGGGCCGGCCCAGCGAGAGAAAGGGAGTGACACCCCTGCCCATCTGCCTCCAGAAAGGACACTCAGGCACCCACTGGGCTGCTGGCAGCATCCGAACAACACAGACAACCCCAGGCTGCCCAAAAGAGCGGCCCACAGCTGGAACTGGGACCCCGCCCCTTCGGCCATTGCCCGAGTGCCAGCCTTACCAATCCGACACTGGCCTGAGCTCTAAGTTTTAAGAAGTTGTCTGATATTCAATTCAATTCAAAAACCTTTATTCGGTCTTAAGAACAATAAAACATAAAAGTACATAAAAAGAATGCACATAACTGTAAACACACATAGGAGTTTAAAATAGTCGTATAATAAGGAGTATTTAAAAGTACTAAAAAAGACTTTTGAGGTGCAAGACTAACACGTCACCTAATACATCAGATATCCAAGCGAGCTGAACAACATGACCATAAAATTACATAAGCATATTACACATAGCTATAAACACACAAGCAGAATTAAAATGAGCAGAAGTAAAAAAAAGTCTTTAGCGAGGTGCACAGGGAGCAATTCAGGATTCAAAAGTGATATATCGGAAAATACATCAGAAATCAGAATAAAAGGGAACCTTAGATGCAAAAACAGAATCAGATTGCAGTACGCTGTAACAAAATAAGTGATAAAAGCTGGAATTATAGCACCAAGAGGGGGGATAGGGAGAGGGCATAAAACCTCAGATAGGGTCCTCCATGCTCTCCTACTATACCCCATTAAGTAAACCCTATGCATCTACCGGGTTCAATGCAGTGTGCCACGCTGCGCATAATGCTCTGTCGAACTAGCCCAACATAGGGGCATATTCTGAAGGAGCTATCGCCGAGTTACCGGCACTTTAGCGCAGCCAAAGTCACGATAAATATACCGCCCCATTCACAAGCTGGTGCTAACAGCCAATACCACCAGTTTTCTGGCGATAGCATCCTCAAAAAACATCGCCACGGATGACCCCGGCAACCATCGCTAATGAGATGCAGAGTAGGCGTTCCCGAGCAAAGCGCAGCGACAACCCACTCTGCAACATTCACAACGACCAGCCAGATCGGCGATAAGAACACAAAACATGCAATAAGGCGCATTAGCTGCAGGAAATTAACACCTGCTCCGACCTGGTGCAAAGCCGGACGACAACCTGCAGCATAAAGGGAGCCCAGCCCAGAGCCACACCTGAAGAACAACAGATGCCATGGAGCTACTCATCATGCAGCTCGTAGCCCCAACAGGGCCACAATACCCACCGCCACCACCCCCAGGACCGCCACCCGACCCGGACCCCCACCGCCCCCTCTCCCCCACGACCTCCACAGAGGCAGCGCAGACAAAGACAGCGAACCTTCAGGAAACGCACCAGACTCACAGACTTAACACCAGAGTATGTCATTTCCCACTACAGGCTCAAAAGGACAACCATCCTCCGCATCCTGAACATCATTGCCCCCAGGCTAACTGTACCAACACAGCGGACAACCAACATCCCTATGCAGACAAAGCTGCTGGCTGTGCTGCACCTGTTGGCCTCTGGTACCTTCCAACCAACAACCGCCAGAGTTGGAGGAGTCTCACAGCCAGCCCTATCAAAGTTCTTCACTCCTGTCTTGAATACCATCATCAGCTTGGTACCCCAGTACCTATACTTCCCCCACACTGTGCAGGAACAGCTGGAGACCAAGCAAGGCTTCTACACCATAGCTGGATTCCCGGCCGTGTTGGGGGCAATAGACTGCACACATGTCCTACTTGTGCCCCCTGCTGACACTGCACACAATTACCGCAAAAAAAAGCACATGCATTCCATCAATGTGCAGGCAATAGTGGTCCACCGGGTACTCTTCACCAATGTCGTCGCCAACTACCCAGGCAGTTTGCATGATTCATACATCTTCCGACAGTCCATCATCAACCGGAGCTTCCAGGATGGCACCTATGGCAATGCAGTGCTAGTTGGTAAGCACCAAATGCACACATCACACACCTCAACTCCACAATTATACAACTCACAACTCTGGGAAAGCACACGTTACAAACCCACATACAACATGCCAAACAACAAGCCCACCCACCAGACCTGACAGCACAACTTACCATGGGAACCTGGCCTAGCCATGTACATGAGCCATCAACGGCATGGCACCTCAGCCACATATTAGCAGAATGTGGGAAGAGGAGGGAACCAGGCATGTGCGAATGAGGCGATGTGACCGATGAATGAGACTGCACACAATGCCAAGTGTGGCGTGGATGTGTTGGACAGACTGCAGTATGCATACCACACACATATCCGTGTCAACATACACCTCTGGTGTTTGGTGTAGTGGACAGTGGACACAACCATGTCACCCCAGCCAGTGGGGGAGAACAAGGAAATGTAGCTTATGTCCCCCCCCCATAAGTGTGAGAGGAGTGGGCTGGCCCGGCATACGCCAGGCCAGCGTAGGGGTATGAATAAAAAGCACATAGCTCTGGGCGTGGTCCTCTTCCGGAATGCCCAACGTCCCTGCCAGGGTGGTGCCTCTCACCCCGCCACGAGGCCTATGTCATGAGCGGTGTTGCCTGGGATCCTGTGCACCTGCTGCACCCCGGGCCGCTGGTCCATGAAGCCGTCATGGCCATCCCTGCGCATCCAGGCATCACTGCTCACCTGCCAACATCATTGCCCACAGGCTGACGGTACCAACACAGCGGACAACCAACAGAAAGCACACGCATTCCATCAATGTGCAGGCAATAGTGGACCACCGGGGACTCTTCACCAATGTCGTCACCAACTACCTAGGCAGTGTGCATGACTCATACATCTTTCGACAGTCCATCATCAACCGGCGCTTCCAGGATGGCACCTACAGAAATGCAGTGCTCGTTGGTAAGTACCAAATGGACACACCACACACCTCAACTCCACAATCAGGCAACTCACAACTCTGGCAATTACACATGTTACAAATCCACATACAACATGCCAAACAACATGCCCACCCACCAGACCTGACAGCACAACTTACTATGGCAACCTGGGCTAGCCATGTACATGAGCCACCAACGGCATGGCACATCAGCCACACACCAGCGGAATATGAAGGTAGGTGGCAACCAGGCATGTGCGAAGGAGGCGAGTGACCCATGAATGAGAATGCACACATAGCCAAGTGTGGCGTGGATGTGCTGTACAGACTGCAGTATGCAGACCACAGACATATGCATGTCAAAATATAATGCTGGTGTTGGTAGTGTTGTGGACAATGGACGCAACCATGTCACCCAGCCAGTGGGGAAGATCACGGAAATGTAGCATGTTACGTCTCCCCTGTAAGCATGTGCGGAGTGGGCTTGCCCGGCGTACGCCAGGCTAGCGTAGGGGTGTGAATAAAAAGCACGTAGCCCTGGGCGTGGTTCTCTTCCAGAACGGCCAACGTGTCTGCCAGGGCGGCGCCTGTCAGCCTGCCACTAATCCTATGCCGTGTGTGGTGGCACCTGCGATCCGGTGCGCCTGCCGCAGCCTGGGCCGCTGGTCCCCAAACCAGTCTCGTCCACCCCTGCGCATCCAGGCCTCACTGCTCACCTGCTGACACCGGCGTGTCTCCAAGAGTGCCCACCACGTGCCTGTGCTAGCTCCAAGCCTGAGGCCCGCGACCTTGGCAGCCTCCTCTGACAATAACAGCCTCCGCGAGCAAGGCCCGCAGGACTCCTTTCCCGTTGACGCACTCCACCAGCATACACAGCGGACAAGTAGGTTACACATTTGGAACTGAGTCTTGATTAAACAAATGTACATATTTAAGGCAGAGGTTAAATCCCTATACTCCCTTCGATGTGGTGCCACCAACTCTGTGCATACCATTCCGACCACACATGTCTGTGGGCCCTTGCGGACTTCTGACTTAGGCCTACACACCTGTCCAGCAGGTCTCAGACACATCCAATCCAGTCCGTCCCAGCCAGGACACGGCATCGTCGCAGGGTGCACACCCGCCCTGCTCTGGTGCCTCCACCTCCGTCAACCAGGAATCTTCTCCACATGCAATTCCCAAGCCGTATGTTTGAGATCCAGGAGGAGCTGACCACTGCCTCCGGCACACACTGCGGTCGAGTAGGACACACATTTGGAACTGACTCTTGATATTTTAATTACAGAGTTGATATCATTGTACAGGCCTCATCGTAGACTGCATCCCCTTCCAGCTCTGGTGCCACTGACTCTGTGCTACGGGAGTCATGGGCACTCTCCCGTTGGACTATGTTGGCGTCTGAGTCCGTGGCCTGGGGTTTGTCTTTATCATGTAGCTCATACTGACATAGTGGGAAAAGGAGACTGTAGCATTCATCTACTCCATTATGCCTGTTTCCGCTTGCTTCTGCCCTCTGCATCATGCCCTGGATGGACACATTCCACTGTCCCCCGTAACACTCCTCGACATTCTCCTTGGACATCAACGATGACCCACTCAGCTCTCGAGGTCCTATCTCAGTGCACCACAAGTCACCGTTCCTTGCGGGTGTGCCTGTGCCGGCCGCAGTGCATCTGGGGATACTAACTCTGATCAGCTCAAGTCATGGACCCTTGCTGTTTGTACTTTGGACTTCTGATTGTCTGATCACTGTTGTAGTTGTTGCCAGCACCAACCAACCCCTGAGGGGTTGCTTACACTACCCAACACCCATCCAGCACAGGATTCACTGGACGTGTGACCCTGGCAATAAAAGGTGCCGGGCGCACGTGCCTGTACCACAAATTGTCTCATTGTGTCCATGTGATCATTATGTATGCATGAGGGCCCCGGGCCATACGACATCACATTGTGCTGTGTACAGCGTGCGCAACCTTGTCACCGCAGTCAGTGGTGTAGACCTGGGACATGTGGCTGTGTCAGACCCCCCTGTGAGCGTAAGTGAGTGGACCGGCGTACGGCACTATGGCGTGGGGTGTGGTCTTTCGACATGTGGCTCTGGGCATGGTTGAGTTTAGGCCTTGAGAAAGAGGTAACTGATGTTTGTGTCTCTGGTGTAGTGTCTGCGCCACCCATCACACATTGTGCAATGTTGCTATATAGCATGCCCACAGCATGCGGCCTCGGCTGAGGGATACATGAAGGTGAGCAAGACCGCCCGGGCTCCGGGATCATACATGCCAACTGTTGTGTGTTTCACTATTACCGCAGAATAAGCCAGAGGTCTACCCTCAACCACAGGGCGAGTTCAGCCAGGCATGTAATCCACATATGTGTCCGCCCTGTCCTTACCATAGGGCTACACACACGTGGCCGCACACCTTTAATGCACAACATCACTGTGTCATTGTCAGGCTTGTGGACATGCTCAGACGAGCATGACAATGGTGTGCCGTAGGGGTTCAAGTGATGCAACTTCGCTGCGCACACTAGTGAATAGGCTCGGAGGGAGGGAGGAGCAGCAGTGAGGCTACGTGCTACACATTGATGCCGCTCATTTTCAACAAGCAGTACATGTCATACAGGAATCACAAAGTCACAGAAATCACACACCACACACAGTGAGCCTGCCAACACATCATGCAGAATCAACTGTTGTCTTATGTCTCTCTGCACTGTCTCAGGTGACCAAGGATTTGCACTCTGCGCTTGAATGATGACACCCCTCCGAGCCCCGAAAACACAGCCCCAGAGACAGTACAATGCGGCCCACAAACGCACCAGGGGCATCGTGGATCGCACATTTGGCACGTTGAAGTCACGTTTCAGGTGCCTGGATATCACAGTTGGAAGGCTCCTGTTCAGCCCAGACATCGTGTGCAAGATGATCGTTGCATGTTGAGTGTTGCGCAACATATGTGTATGCAGCAAGGCACCATAGATACCAGTTCCAGAGGCACCGGACGATGATGATGAGGATGAGGCAGGTGGACCACACCCCCACTTCAGCTGCAGCAGGAATAGCCCGCAGGGACACCAACATTGCAAATTTCTTCAGATGATCACGTCACATTGTGACTGTCCTTGGCAATCATGGGACAGTACAGAATAACCACAGACACGGCATGTGCAAATAAATGCATTTCAAAATTACATTCACTAATTGCATGTCACTCATCTGTACAGATAGATCACTCAGACAAGTGTGAGTGTGACATGTGTTGATAAAGAGTTTATGATGTGTTCATGGATGGTGGGTGTGGCACCTCTGTGCAGAGGGGCTGTTTGGGGTGTCACGTATTCGAACTGCCAGTCCTGTGTGTCACAGTTAGTAGGGTATCCCACTCTTCAGCGTTTCACATTTGTCCAAAAATCCGATTGGCTGCACTCTGCTAGTCCTACCAGCGTGTTACCCAAAAGAATTGTGGTCCATGAAGTAGTGTCGGCGGGTACGCCTATGCCAAAAGTTTAAAATGAAAATGAGTGTCGCGTTAGCCATCCCTGGACACGTGTTTCGAGGTAGTTGCCTCTCGTCAGCAGGGAGTAGGTATGTGTGTAGGGTTGCTGCGTAGGCTGCCAAAAAATATTCTCAGGTAAAGTACCACTCAAGGCGCGCAGGTGCGTAGCCATGGGCTCGTCAGCCCCACCGGCTCAAGGGAGCCTGAATATAAACAAAAATCCGATTGGCTGCACTCTGCTAGTCCTACCAGCGTGTTACCCAAAAGAATTGTGGTCCATGAAGTAGCGTCGGCGGGTACGCCTATGCCAAAAGTTTAAAATGAAAATGAGTGTCGCGTTAGCCATCCCTGGACACGTGTTTCGAGGTAGTTGCCTCTCGTCAGCAGGGAGTAGGTATGTGTGTAGGGTTGCTGCGTAGGCTGCCAAAAAATATTCTCAGGTAAAGTACCACTCAAGGCGCGCAGGTGCGTAGCCATGGGCTCGTCAGCCCCACCGGCTCAAGGGAGCCTGAATATAAACAAAAATCCGATTGGCTGCACTCTGCTAGTCCTACCAGCGTGTTACCCAAAAGAATTGTGGTCCATGAAGTAGCGTCGGCGGGTACGCCTATGCCAAAAGTTTAAAATGAAAATGAGTGTCGCGTTAGCCATCCCTGGACACGTGTTTCGAGGTAGTTGCCTCTCGTCAGCAGGGAGTAGGTATGTGTGTAGGGTTGCTGCGTAGGCTGCCAAAAAATATTCTCAGGTAAAGTACCACTCAAGGCGCGCAGGTGCGTAGCCATGGGCTCGTCAGCCCCACCGGCTCAAGGGAGCCTGAATATAAACAAAAATCCGATTGGCTGCACTCTGCTAGTCCTACCAGCGTGTTACCCAAAAGAATTGTGGTCCATGAAGTAGCGTCGGCGGGTACGCCTATGCCAAAAGTTTAAAATGAAAATGAGTGTCGCGTTAGCCATCCCTGGACACGTGTTTCGAGGTAGTTGCCTCTCGTCAGCAGGGAGTAGGTATGTGTGTAGGGTTGCTGCGTAGGCTGCCAAAAAATATTCTCAGGTAAAGTACCACTCAAGGCGCGCAGGTGCGTAGCCATGGGCTCGTCAGCCCCACCGGCTCAAGGGAGCCTGAATATAAACAAAAATCCGATTGGCTGCACTCTGCTAGTCCTACCAGCGTGTTACCCAAAAGAATTGTGGTCCATGAAGTAGCGTCGGCGGGTACGCCTATGCCAAAAGTTTAAAATGAAAATGAGTGTCGCGTTAGCCATCCCTGGACACGTGTTTCGAGGTAGTTGCCTCTCGTCAGCAGGGAGTAGGTATGTGTGTAGGGTTGCTGCGTAGGCTGCCAAAAAATATTCTCAGGTAAAGTACCACTCAAGGCGCGCAGGTGCGTAGCCATGGGCTCGTCAGCCCCACCGGCTCAAGGGAGCCTGAATATAAACAAAAATCCGATTGGCTGCACTCTGCTAGTCCTACCAGCGTGTTACCCAAAAGAATTGTGGTCCATGAAGTAGCGTCGGCGGGTACGCCTATGCCAAAAGTTTAAAATGAAAATGAGTGTCGCGTTAGCCATCCCTGGACACGTGTTTCGAGGTAGTTGCCTCTCGTCAGCAGGGAGTAGGTATGTGTGTAGGGTTGCTGCGTAGGCTGCCAAAAAATATTCTCAGGTAAAGTACCACTCAAGGCGCGCAGGTGCGTAGCCATGGGCTCGTCAGCCCCACCGGCTCAAGGGAGCCTGAATATAAACAAAAATCCGATTGGCTGCACTCTGCTAGTCCTACCAGCGTGTTACCCAAAAGAATTGTGGTCCATGAAGTAGCGTCGGCGGGTACGCCTATGCCAAAAGTTTAAAATGAAAATGAGTGTCGCGTTAGCCATCCCTGGACACGTGTTTCGAGGTAGTTGCCTCTCGTCAGCAGGGAGTAGGTATGTGTGTAGGGTTGCTGCGTAGGCTGCCAAAAAATATTCTCAGGTAAAGTACCACTCAAGGCGCGCAGGTGCGTAGCCATGGGCTCGTCAGCCCCACCGGCTCAAGGGAGCCTGAATATAAACAAAAATCCGATTGGCTGCACTCTGCTAGTCCTACCAGCGTGTTACCCAAAAGAATTGTGGTCCATGAAGTAGCGTCGGCGGGTACACCTATGCCAAAAGTTTAAAATGAAAATGAGTGTCGCGTTAGCCATCCCTGGACACGTGTTTCGAGGTAGTTGCCTCTCGTCAGCAGGGAGTAGGTATGTGTGTAGGGTTGCTGCGTAGGCTGCCAAAAAATATTCTCAGGTAAAGTACCACTCAAGGCGCGCAGGTGCGTAGCCATGGGCTCGTCAGCCCCACCGGCTCAAGGGAGCCTGAATATAAACAAAAATCCGATTGGCTGCACTCTGCTAGTCCTACCAGCGTGTTACCCAAAAGAATTGTGGTCCATGAAGTAGCGTCGGCGGGTACGCCTATGCCAAAAGTTTAAAATGAAAATGAGTGTCGCGTTAGCCATCCCTGGACACGTGTTTCGAGGTAGTTGCCTCTCGTCAGCAGGGAGTAGGTATGTGTGTAGGGTTGCTGCGTAGGCTGCCAAAAAATATTCTCAGGTAAAGTACCACTCAAGGCGCGCAGGTGCGTAGCCATGGGCTCGTCAGCCCCACCGGCTCAAGGGAGCCTGAATATAAACAAAAATCCGATTGGCTGCACTCTGCTAGTCCTACCAGCGTGTTACCCAAAAGAATTGTGGTCCATGAAGTAGCGTCGGCGGGTACGCCTATGCCAAAAGTTTAAAATGAAAATGAGTGTCGCGTTAGCCATCCCTGGACACGTGTTTCGAGGTAGTTGCCTCTCGTCAGCAGGGAGTAGGTATGTGTGTAGGGTTGCTGCGTAGGCTGCCAAAAAATATTCTCAGGTAAAGTACCACTCAAGGCGCGCAGGTGCGTAGCCATGGGCTCGTCAGCCCCACCGGCTCAAGGGAGCCTGAATATAAACAAAAATCCGATTGGCTGCACTCTGCTAGTCCTACCAGCGTGTTACCCAAAAGAATTGTGGTCCATGAAGTAGCGTCGGCGGGTACGCCTATGCCAAAAGTTTAAAATGAAAATGAGTGTCGCGTTAGCCATCCCTGGACACGTGTTTCGAGGTAGTTGCCTCTCGTCAGCAGGGAGTAGGTATGTGTGTAGGGTTGCTGCGTAGGCTGCCAAAAAATATTCTCAGGTAAAGTACCACTCAAGGCGCGCAGGTGCGTAGCCATGGGCTCGTCAGCCCCACCGGCTCAAGGGAGCCTGAATATAAACAAAAATCCGATTGGCTGCACTCTGCTAGTCCTACCAGCGTGTTACCCAAAAGAATTGTGGTCCATGAAGTAGCGTCGGCGGGTACGCCTATGCCAAAAGTTTAAAATGAAAATGAGTGTCGCGTTAGCCATCCCTGGACACGTGTTTCGAGGTAGTTGCCTCTCGTCAGCAGGGAGTAGGTATGTGTGTAGGGTTGCTGCGTAGGCTGCCAAAAAATATTCTCAGGTAAAGTACCACTCAAGGCGCGCAGGTGCGTAGCCATGGGCTCGTCAGCCCCACCGGCTCAAGGGAGCCTGAATATAAACAAAAATCCGATTGGCTGCACTCTGCTAGTCCTACCAGCGTGTTACCCAAAAGAATTGTGGTCCATGAAGTAGCGTCGGCGGGTACGCCTATGCCAAAAGTTTAAAATGAAAATGAGTGTCGCGTTAGCCATCCCTGGACACGTGTTTCGAGGTAGTTGCCTCTCGTCAGCAGGGAGTAGGTATGTGTGTAGGGTTGCTGCGTAGGCTGCCAAAAAATATTCTCAGGTAAAGTACCACTCAAGGCGCGCAGGTGCGTAGCCATGGGCTCGTCAGCCCCACCGGCTCAAGGGAGCCTGAATATAAACAAAAATCCGATTGGCTGCACTCTGCTAGTCCTACCAGCGTGTTACCCAAAAGAATTGTGGAACCATGAAGTAGCGTCGGCGGGTACACCTATGCCAAAAGATTAAAATGAAAATGAGTGTCGCGTTAGCCATCCCTGGACACGTGTTTCGAGGTAGTTGCCTCTCGTCAGCAGGGAGTAGGTATGTGTGTAGGGTTGCTGCGTAGGCTGCCAAAAAATATTCTCAGGTAAAGTACCACTCAAGGCGCGCAGGTGCGTAGCCATGGGCTCGTCAGCCCCACCGGCTCAAGGGAGCCTGAATATAAACAAAAATCCGATTGGCTGCACTCTGCTAGTCCTACCAGCGTGTTACCCAAAAGAATTGTGGTCCATGAAGTAGCGTCGGCGGGTACGCCTATGCCAAAAGTTTAAAATGAAAATGAGTGTCGCGTTAGCCATCCCTGGACACGTGTTTCGAGGTAGTTGCCTCTCGTCAGCAGGGAGTAGGTATGTGTGTAGGGTTGCTGCGTAGGCTGCCAAAAAATATTCTCAGGTAAAGTACCACTCAAGGCGCGCAGGTGCGTAGCCATGGGCTCGTCAGCCCCACCGGCTCAAGGGAGCCTGAATATAAACAAAAATCCGATTGGCTGCACTCTGCTAGTCCTACCAGCGTGTTACCCAAAAGAATTGTGGTCCATGAAGTAGCGTCGGCGGGTACGCCTATGCCAAAAGTTTAAAATGAAAATGAGTGTCGCGTTAGCCATCCCTGGACACGTGTTTCGAGGTAGTTGCCTCTCGTCAGCAGGGAGTAGGTATGTGTGTAGGGTTGCTGCGTAGGCTGCCAAAAAATATTCTCAGGTAAAGTACCACTCAAGGCGCGCAGGTGCGTAGCCATGGGCTCGTCAGCCCCACCGGCTCAAGGGAGCCTGAATATAAACAAAAATCCGATTGGCTGCACTCTGCTAGTCCTACCAGCGTGTTACCCAAAAGAATTGTGGTCCATGAAGTAGCGTCGGCGGGTACGCCTATGCCAAAAGTTTAAAATGAAAATGAGTGTCGCGTTAGCCATCCCTGGACACGTGTTTCGAGGTAGTTGCCTCTCGTCAGCAGGGAGTAGGTATGTGTGTAGGGTTGCTGCGTAGGCTGCCAAAAAATATTCTCAGGTAAAGTACCACTCAAGGCGCGCAGGTGCGTAGCCATGGGCTCGTCAGCCCCACCGGCTCAAGGGAGCCTGAATATAAACAAAAATCCGATTGGCTGCACTCTGCTAGTCCTACCAGCGTGTTACCCAAAAGAATTGTGGTCCATGAAGTAGCGTCGGCGGGTACGCCTATGCCAAAAGTTTAAAATGAAAATGAGTGTCGCGTTAGCCATCCCTGGACACGTGTTTCGAGGTAGTTGCCTCTCGTCAGCAGGGAGTAGGTATGTGTGTAGGGTTGCTGCGTAGGCTGCCAAAAAATATTCTCAGGTAAAGTACCACTCAAGGCGCGCAGGTGCGTAGCCATGGGCTCGTCAGCCCCACCGGCTCAAGGGAGCCTGAATATAAACAAAAATCCGATTGGCTGCACTCTGCTAGTCCTACCAGCGTGTTACCCAAAAGAATTGTGGTCCATGAAGTAGCGTCGGCGGGTACGCCTATGCCAAAAGTTTAAAATGAAAATGAGTGTCGCGTTAGCCATCCCTGGACACGTGTTTCGAGGTAGTTGCCTCTCGTCAGCAGGGAGTAGGTATGTGTGTAGGGTTGCTGCGTAGGCTGCCAAAAAATATTCTCAGGTAAAATACCACTCAAGGCGCGCAGGTGCGTAGCCATGGGCTCGTCAGCCCCACCGGCTCAAGGGAGCCTGAATATAAACAAAAATCCGATTGGCTGCACTCTGCTAGTCCTACCAGCGTGTTACCCAAAAGAATTGTGGTCCATGAAGTAGCGTCGGCGGGTACGCCTATGCCAAAAGTTTAAAATGAAAATGAGTGTCGCGTTAGCCATCCCTGGACACGTGTTTCGAGGTAGTTGCCTCTCGTCAGCAGGGAGTAGGTATGTGTGTAGGGTTGCTGCGTAGGCTGCCAAAAAATATTCTCAGGTAAAGTACCACTCAAGGCGCGCAGGTGCGTAGCCATGGGCTCGTCAGCCCCACCGGCTCAAGGGAGCCTGAATATAAACAAAAATCCGATTGGCTGCACTCTGCTAGTCCTACCAGCGTGTTACCCAAAAGAATTGTGGTCCATGAAGTAGCGTCGGCGGGTACGCCTATGCCAAAAGTTTAAAATGAAAATGAGTGTCGCGTTAGCCATCCCTGGACACGTGTTTCGAGGTAGTTGCCTCTCGTCAGCAGGGAGTAGGTATGTGTGTAGGGTTGCTGCGTAGGCTGCCAAAAAATATTCTCAGGTAAAGTACCACTCAAGGCGCGCAGGTGCGTAGCCATGGGCTCGTCAGCCCCACCGGCTCAAGGGAGCCTGAATATAAACAAAAATCCGATTGGCTGCACTCTGCTAGTCCTACCAGCGTGTTACCCAAAAGAATTGTGGTCCATGAAGTAGCGTCGGCGGGTACGCCTATGCCAAAAGTTTAAAATGAAAATGAGTGTCGCGTTAGCCATCCCTGGACACGTGTTTCGAGGTAGTTGCCTCTCGTCAGCAGGGAGTAGGTATGTGTGTAGGGTTGCTGCGTAGGCTGCCAAAAAATATTCTCAGGTAAAGTACCACTCAAGGCGCGCAGGTGCGTAGCCATGGGCTCGTCAGCCCCACCGGCTCAAGGGAGCCTGAATATAAACAAAAATCCGATTGGCTGCACTCTGCTAGTCCTACCAGCGTGTTACCCAAAAGAATTGTGGTCCATGAAGTAGCGTCGGCGGGTACGCCTATGCCAAAAGTTTAAAATGAAAATGAGTGTCGCGTTAGCCATCCCTGGACACGTGTTTCGAGGTAGTTGCCTCTCGTCAGCAGGGAGTAGGTATGTGTGTAGGGTTGCTGCGTAGGCTGCCAAAAAATATTCTCAGGTAAAGTACCACTCAAGGCGCGCAGGTGCGTAGCCATGGGCTCGTCAGCCCCACCGGCTCAAGGGAGCCTGAATATAAACAAAAATCCGATTGGCTGCACTCTGCTAGTCCTACCAGCGTGTTACCCAAAAGAATTGTGGTCCATGAAGTAGCGTCGGCGGGTACGCCTATGCCAAAAGTTTAAAATGAAAATGAGTGTCGCGTTAGCCATCCCTGGACACGTGTTTCGAGGTAGTTGCCTCTCGTCAGCAGGGAGTAGGTATGTGTGTAGGGTTGCTGCGTAGGCTGCCAAAAAATATTCTCAGGTAAAGTACCACTCAAGGCGCGCAGGTGCGTAGCCATGGGCTCGTCAGCCCCACCGGCTCAAGGGAGCCTGAATATAAACAAAAATCCGATTGGCTGCACTCTGCTAGTCCTACCAGCGTGTTACCCAAAAGAATTGTGGAACCATGAAGTAGCGTCGGCGGGTACACCTATGCCAAAAGATTAAAATGAAAATGAGTGTCGCGTTAGCCATCCCTGGACACGTGTTTCGAGGTAGTTGCCTCTCGTCAGCAGGGAGTAGGTATGTGTGTAGGGTTGCTGCGTAGGCTGCCAAAAAATATTCTCAGGTAAAGTACCACTCAAGGCGCGCAGGTGCGTAGCCATGGGCTCGTCAGCCCCACCGGCTCAAGGGAGCCTGAATATAAACAAAAATCCGATTGGCTGCACTCTGCTAGTCCTACCAGCGTGTTACCCAAAAGAATTGTGGTCCATGAAGTAGCGTCGGCGGGTACGCCTATGCCAAAAGTTTAAAATGAAAATGAGTGTCGCGTTAGCCATCCCTGGACACGTGTTTCGAGGTAGTTGCCTCTCGTCAGCAGGGAGTAGGTATGTGTGTAGGGTTGCTGCGTAGGCTGCCAAAAAATATTCTCAGGTAAAGTACCACTCAAGGCGCGCAGGTGCGTAGCCATGGGCTCGTCAGCCCCACCGGCTCAAGGGAGCCTGAATATAAACAAAAATCCGATTGGCTGCACTCTGCTAGTCCTACCAGCGTGTTACCCAAAAGAATTGTGGTCCATGAAGTAGCGTCGGCGGGTACGCCTATGCCAAAAGTTTAAAATGAAAATGAGTGTCGCGTTAGCCATCCCTGGACACGTGTTTCGAGGTAGTTGCCTCTCGTCAGCAGGGAGTAGGTATGTGTGTAGGGTTGCTGCGTAGGCTGCCAAAAAATATTCTCAGGTAAAGTACCACTCAAGGCGCGCAGGTGCCTAGCCATGGGCTCGTCAGCCCCACCGGCTCAAGGGAGCCTGAATATAAACAAACATCCGATTGGCTGCACTCTGCTAGTCCTACCAGCGTGTTACCCAAAAGAATTGTGGTCCATGAAGTAGCGTCGGCGGGTACGCCTATGCCAAAAGTTTAAAATGAAAATGAGTGTCGCGTTAGCCATCCCTGGACACGTGTTTCGAGGTAGTTGCCTCTCGTCAGCAGGGAGTAGGTATGTGTGTAGGGTTGCTGCGTAGGCTGCCAAAAAATATTCTCAGGTAAAGTACCACTCAAGGCGCGCAGGTGCGTAGCCATGGGCTCGTCAGCCCCACCGGCTCAAGGGAGCCTGAATATAAACAAAAATCCGATTGGCTGCACTCTGCTAGTCCTACCAGCGTGTTACCCAAAAGAATTGTGGTCCATGAAGTAGCGTCGGCGGGTACGCCTATGCCAAAAGTTTAAAATGAAAATGAGTGTCGCGTTAGCCATCCCTGGACACGTGTTTCGAGGTAGTTGCCTCTCGTCAGCAGGGAGTAGGTATGTGTGTAGGGTTGCTGCGTAGGCTGCCAAAAAATATTCTCAGGTAAAGTACCACTCAAGGCGCGCAGGTGCGTAGCCATGGGCTCGTCAGCCCCACCGGCTCAAGGGAGCCTGAATATAAACAAAAATCCGATTGGCTGCACTCTGCTAGTCCTACCAGCGTGTTACCCAAAAGAATTGTGGAACCATGAAGTAGCGTCGGCGGGTACACCTATGCCAAAAGATTAAAATGAAAATGAGTGTCGCGTTAGCCATCCCTGGACACGTGTTTCGAGGTAGTTGCCTCTCGTCAGCAGGGAGTAGGTATGTGTGTAGGGTTGCTGCGTAGGCTGCCAAAAAATATTCTCAGGTAAAGTACCACTCAAGGCGCGCAGGTGCGTAGCCATGGGCTCGTCAGCCCCACCGGCTCAAGGGAGCCTGAATATAAACAAAAATCCGATTGGCTGCACTCTGCTAGTCCTACCAGCGTGTTACCCAAAAGAATTGTGGTCCATGAAGTAGCGTCGGCGGGTACGCCTATGCCAAAAGTTTAAAATGAAAATGAGTGTCGCGTTAGCCATCCCTGGACACGTGTTTCGAGGTAGTTGCCTCTCGTCAGCAGGGAGTAGGTATGTGTGTAGGGTTGCTGCGTAGGCTGCCAAAAAATATTCTCAGGTAAAGTACCACTCAAGGCGCGCAGGTGGGTTAACTTGCTGGTGTGACGAGCAGTGTGCGACCAACCTTTGCACAATTTATTATGGCTCCCTTGAGCCAACGGGCTGACGAGCCTTGGATCTGCACCTGCGCGCCATGAGAGGTACTTGACCTGTTTTAATTACATTTTGGCAGTCCACACGGCACCCCTTTACACTGACCTGCTCCCTGCTGACGAGAGGCAACTACCTCGAAACACGTGTCCAGGGATGGCTAACGCAACACATACTGTTCTTTATACATCGTGGCATAGGCGTACCCGCCGTCGCCACTACATTTACCACAGTCCTTTGGGGCAACTTGCTGGTGTGACGAGCAGTGTGCGACCAACCTTTGCACATTTGTCCAAGGTCATTCCATTTTGGCTGCCATTTGTGACCTACAGGTGACAACGGGACTCCTTGTGGGGTCAGTTATGTGTCACCATGATGCAGAGATACCCCCTGTGACTCAAGTCCCAGAACATGGGCAACATGTACGTAAGCGGGAGTCACTGCCCCTACATTCGTCCACGCTGTCATAATTGATTGGTCATGGTCATGACACGTCTGTGTGCAGGAGGGGTTGCTTGTCCCTCTGCAATGCGAAGGGGAGATGTGGTTTCACTGCGTGTTCCATGCATGTGTCTGCATTGGCACAGTTTACATGCAGACTGCATGTCAATGTACATTGTGATTGTGAGGAGATGCCTATGTGATGCGGGACAACGGTCATTTGTTCTGTTAGGCTACTTTTGCGGTAGTTATCGCACGTTCTTGAGAATATCCCCCATAGTGCGTCTGGTTCTAATTTCTGCTTTCAGGAAGGTGCAGACAGAAAAGACAATTTCAGGGGAGCACAAGGATTGTAAGTGAAGGAGAGCGGGACTGCAGTGACGAAGGCCTAGCCTTCTTAATAGGGGAATCAGAAAGTGCTGTTGTGCTAACCTGTGCAACTTGCAGAAAAAAATAAAAAGCAACAAAGATTGTACAGTGTAATTATCACAGGGACAATATAAGACGTGTTCTCTTTTGGATCTAAAAGATTTTTCTAAAAGAGAGACCAATAGATTGGCCCGGCTCTGAAGCGGAAAAGTAAAGATCGCTCCCATCTAGACAACTCCAAGGCCAAATACAGCGAGGAGTCGTCAGTATAAAGAAGAATATAGTATTGCAGCACCAAGGGTTAAAATAGCTCAGATTTCAGCCTGATATTTGCTTGGTGAGCCTTAAAATATGAATTCACCTCGGTCTTGATGTTATTTGGTGTTAGATTTGGGGGTCTCTAGTTGGCAGAGGTAGGTACCTTTGACCAAATAGGGGCCCTTGCATATAGTCAGGGTAAGGGGATACACTCCTAAAATAACCCCTGCTCACCCCCTTGGTAACCTGGCACGAGCAGACAGGCTTATCTCAGAGGCAGTGTGTAAAGCATTTGTGAACACATACAGTAACCCAGTGACAACACTACAGATGAACACCACACAAGTTGTATATTAAAAATAAGTATTCTTTATATAGTTTTAACACAAGACCATAAACGCCGAAAATCCACAATACTGTACTTAAAATGGTAGAGTTAGCTTATTTCTCTTTAGATGTTAAAATACGACACTTTGAGTTCAATGTACCTTTGGATGCGTAACGGTATACAACACAAGTGTTGCAGGGAAGGTGATGCGTCGGTTCCTTATACGCAGGAATGGTGATGCATCTCCGCCACTCTTGGCATTGTGTACTTGCCCAATCATGGTACTACTGCATCCTTCAAACATGCCTGTTTGCCACATCTCCCTACATTCGGCTGTTGTGTGGCTGATGTGCCATGCCGTTGATGGCTCATGTTCACGGCTTGGCCAGGTAACAATTGTGAGTTGTTCTGTCGTGTCTGGTGGGTGGGCATGTTGTTGTGCATGTTGGTTGTGATTTTGTGATGTGTGCATTGTCAGAGTTGTGATTTGCATGGTTGTGGAGTGGAGGTGAGTGGGATGTTCATTTGGAACTTGCCAAGTGGCTGTGTATTTCCCTTGGTGCCATCCTGGGAACGCTGGTTGCTGATGGACTGTCAGAGGATGGAGGAATCATGCACACTGGCTGTGTATTTGAAGGCAACATTGTTGGAGGTTCCACGGTGTTCTGTTGTTGCCTGCACATGGGGGGGACGTGTGCTTTCTGTTGCGGTGATTGTGTTCTTTGTCACCAGGGGGCACACGTGAGACATGTGTGCTGTGGATTGCCCCCAACACGTGCGTGCATCCTGCTATGGCGTATGGTCCTTGCTTGATCTCCAGCGTGACCTGCGCATTGTGTTGGACGTATGGGGACTGGGGTACCAGGGTGATGGTGATGTCCAGGACAGGTGTGAGGGACTTGGATGTGGCTGACAGTGAGATTCCTCCGACTCTGGCGGGTGTGGTTTGGGGGGTGCCAGGGGCCAACAGGTGCAGCCAAGCCAGCAGCATGGTGTGGGGTGGGATATTGGTTGTCTTCTGTGTTGGTTCCGTAGGCCTGTTGGGCGATGATGGTCGGGATGCGTGGGATGGTTGTCCCTTTCAGCCTGTGGTGGACGGTGACATTGTCAGAGGTTGGGTCTGTGCAGCTGGTACGCTTCCTGGGGGTCCACTGTCTTTGTCAGCGCTGCGTCTTTGGTGGTCCGGGGGAGGGGGAGTGTTCCGGGTGTGGGTTGTGGTCCTGGGGTGGTGTCGGTGGGTGTTGTGGCCCTCTTGGGTGTCCGGGCCACATGATGGCTGGCTCCATGGCATCTGTTGCCCTTCCAATGTGGCCCTGGGCTGTGCTCCCTTTTGTTGTGTAGGCTGCTGTCCGACTTTACACCAGGTCAGAGCAGGCGTAGATTTCCTGGTGCTAACGCGCCTTATCGCCTGTTTTGTGTTTGTATCGCAGATCTGTCTGGTTGTTGAGAAAGTTGAGGTGTGATGTTGTCGTGGCTTTTGGCACCGGAACGCCCACTCTGCATCTCATTAGCGATAGTTGCAGGGGGCCTCTGTGGCAATGTTTTTTGCAGCTGCTATCACCGGTAAACTGGTGCTGTGGGCTGTTAACACCAGCTTGTGAATGGGGCGATAACTTTATCGCAACTTTGGCTGCGATAAAGTGCCGTTGACTCGGCGATAGTTCCTTGTGAATATGCCCCTTTGTTTCCTACAAATTATATTGCTCCTCCACTCGTATATTTTTGCTATTTTTGACACTCTGAAAGGTACTGGCAAAGTCAGTTTCACTTCATGCACTGCACTTCACAGAGATGGAGACTGTACAAGCAACAGTCACAGATGTCATATAGGAACGCCTGCACCCTTGATATAATCAGGCTATCCTTCTGATGTCCCATACATCAGTCTAAGCATATCTAGCATACCGTGGAACAGAATCCGGGCAGTATGATTCACTTGGCATCCACTCCTCTCCCCTGCTAATCATCCAGATCTACACCCTCCCTGTTAGGCTGGTACTATATCTCACTACTCTCTGGACAAAATGTACTTCCCAAAGTGTATACAGAAACCCCAACAGACTACATGCCCGCTTCTTGGAAACAAAGCCACTCTGGTGCAAAAAGCGCATGCATTTAAGTGAATGGCGCCAGCATATTGCAGTTCTGACATGAGCCCTATTCACTGCGAATACAATGACACCAGCGGCGGCTCTTCCGCAATGGTGAAGGAGCCTCGCTTTACTGCCTGGCACCGATCCAGCAAATGAAAAATAAAACGATGTTCTCACATCATATATTATATTTCATTTGCTTGCTCTAAGCCAGCTTGTACAGGGAGGCACAGGGCATGGGATGGGGAAGGAGGAGTGATTGTCCACTCCCTACTTGCGCATATGTGTTTGGCCAGCCGGCTCAGGCCGACCAAAAAATACATGCGCACATAGGTTTCTCCAGCCTAGTTGCATTCAACATCCGGGCTGGAGAAACCCCACAGACTCCATGACCTGAACAGAGAATCTTTCCAGTCGTTCAGTCCAATCCCCGTGCTGTTTTGCCACAAAGGGATTGGATAGGAGTCTGTCCCAGGGGCTGCTGGGACCAGGAAAAGGACAGTAGGAGCAATGTGATGCAGGTAAGTTCTTTTTTGTTATTACTAACACGCCCCCCTGCACTCTCCCCCGCGCTTTCCCCCACCCGTCACACCACCCTTTGTTAGTGGTGGCCGCCACTGGATGACACACATTAATAAATGTACTTTTTACACGAGAAGGTTTGTTACATGAGCAGGAGGTGGCACTCGGAAAACAAACATGGCGCTACCACCTCCCTCCATCTCATTAAAATTGTGGCTGGGCGTTACACCCTGGTGCCACCGTTGACTACAGGAGTTGTGAGACAGAATGCAGAGATGGGAACATGGGGCATACCTAGCAGTGGCGGATCATTTGCTAAGGAGGAGGAGCAGCGCTCCACTGCTCAGTGAGCAGTGCAAAATAAAAAGAAAATGATAATAAGAAGTTATTATCATTTTATTTTTCTGTGCCACTCAAAACCATGTTAGGTGCTGGGCGGGGTAGGGCTAGGCTCCCCACTGTCAGAGGGAGCAGGAGTGGGTTGCACTCCATAAGTGCACATGAAGGACCGGCCAAATGGTCATGCGCATTTAGCATGTTCTTCACTGGACTGTGTCGCACAGCCCGGTGGAGAACATGCCCAGCCTCTCAAATACTGCCTGAGGGGCCAAACAGAACGCTCAGACCAATCATGACCCTGCTCATGTGGCGGCGGCGAAGAAGGTATGGTTATTTATTTATTTCATCCCCGTTTCGAGGCAGCCGCCACAAATAGCTAGGCAGGAGCAGACTGGATGAAACAAAACGTGTTGCATGCTTGCGCAAAGTGGATTGGAAAATTGCGTCTCTGGTCTCATTGTTTGGCACCAGGTTCCGGAGATGCACTTCGTGCAATTACACGTCATTTTTTAAAAATGTTATGTAATTATGCGAAAACAAATTACACACCCCTAAACAAGAGGTATTTAACAAACACAAAGAAAGAACCTTCAGAAAAGCAGAGCTAAGAAAGAACAGAGATTTGGTTCAAAGGGATGCCAAATATTGGTCTGTTGAGGGCGCTGTATGACTGGGGATGCATCACTCTTGCAAGTATGACCTAGGGCAGAACTCTGAACCAATCATTTAACAAGTAAGATTCACCTCACTGAGAATAGAGGGCTATAAGGATACAGATAACCGCTATCTACCATTTGGATGTCCCAAGACAGTATAACGACAGATGTAAATCATATGGGCTTTCAGACTCACTAAGGGGCATATTATCAAGACAGGCGATGCAATTATCGCCGCTTTAGCGGCAGAAAACTGCCGCTACAACGGCGATAATGGGCTTGATGATATGCTCTATGGAATTCCAATTGAAGTTCAGGTTAGATGTCCTTCACATCTAACATGGGCTTCAATTGGAATTCCATAGAGCATATTATCAAGCCCATTATCGCCGTTGTAGCGGCAGTTTTCTGCCGCTAAAGCGGCGATAATTGTATCGCCTGTCTTGATAATATGCCCCTATATCCTTACTGAATTCTGCACTCTTTGAAAAACATTTACTTTTGCAGAAACACAAAAACTGCTACTTTCCTCAGTGCACCTCTTTAGAGACTGTGGGCAGATTTATCAACACTTTACGTTGCTGCAAAGTCACACAAATTGGCACAATGCGGCACAAAGGGTGATATGTACAATTAAGTGGCGGAGCGTGTTGTAAGCCTCCTTGGCTTAACGACACGCTCTGCCACTTCAGAAACGCAAGGCTGCACCATATTTGCAAGAATGTGGTGCAGCCTTGCGTTTCCCCCTGCGATGGCGCTAAGTTAAACTTAGCGCCACCACAGGCACCCTTGCACCAGTGTGTAAGGGTGTCTGCGTGCAGGGGAGGATTGTTTATGTGTAGGAAGGTGTCCCTTCCTGCACATAAACAATCCTAAAATGCAATTCTGTCACTTTCATGTGTGCTGCTTTATGCACCCATGAAAGTGACAGAATTGCATTTTTTTAAAGGTTTGTTTATGTACAGGAAGGGACACCTTCCTGCACATAAACAAACTATGGCATTTTGCTTTTTCCATGTGTGCTGCATGAGGGGAAATAATGCATTTCTCCTCGCTTTGCCAACTTAAGACCAGGGTAATCCAGGTCTTAATTTTGGAGCTGCCTCCTATGTAGACCAGCCTTCTACATAGGGGGCAGCGTCAAATACAATGGTTGTTGCGGTGGAACGCCAACCGTAACACCCACTGCACACCCCTTTCACGCTAATGATAGCGTGAAAGGGTGCCTTATGTACAAGGCAGCGTTAAGCCACGTTAAGTTGCTTAACGCTGCCTTATACAAAAGGCAAGGCCCCTATCGCCACGGGAACATCACAAAAAATGATGTTACTGTGGTGATAGGGGCTTGTACATATGCCCCAAAGTGTTGAAAAAGTATTTACTCTCCAGCACAAACATTTGTTTGCCATGAAAAATCGCCCTTAAATGAGCACAAATACTGCTTTGTGCTGCTTAGCACTTTACGTTAAAGAGGCATTCCACGGGTGGTATTGGGCCGTTCGCATGCAACCACCCATGGTGTTTGACGCAATGCAGATCTGCAAAGATTCCTTTTACATTAAAAAATAACACCTCCTCAAAACAGGTTTTAAGTAGGAGAAATGCTACATTTTTCCAAACATTTCAATCATTGGATGTGTGCTACACTGTACCGCACACTTCCAATTGTGAAATGTTGGGCTGCACTGTACAGCACACATCCAATGTGTGAAATATTTTTTCAAAATATTTTGATCATAGGACTGTTTTACTGGAAGGTTACCTCTCCCAGTACAAAACCTATGCTAGACTGCAGAGACACACACATCTTTGTACTGTGGCGACAAATGTGTGTGCGTGGCACTAGGCAGCCTGTTTGTCCAACAGCACATGAGAAGACAGCAGCCATAGTTAGTGAATGTCTATTTACAAACCAACCAGTTTTAAGATCACTGATTTTCCTTCACTATATGATTTATAGAAGGTCTTTGTTTTGAAATAAATATAGAGTGCTTGAGAGGAAAAACAGGAAAGATCCCACTATAGCCCCCTCCTTTCAATAGTCAGTGAAACCTATGGGGGGTTGCCGTAGACACGTGTTAAAACACTTTTGGAACACTGTGTAATTCTGGTGGCCTACTTATCAACCCTACTAATTTAGCAGTTAGGCTACTCACTGCTATTTTGGCAACAACCTACAGATTTATTGACGTGAGCCTACTGCTTTTGTTACAACCAGCTATTAAGCCTGTTAAGAGGTCGAAATTAGCTCCCTGAGCAGGCAGGGAATCACCAACAATCCTCTGAAGCCAGGTAAATCGAAATGTATGCCTTGCAGACACACCCTGGGTAACTGAATGGCAACCAGGGGAGTGCGTATCTATTAATGGTGCAGCAGGTGCAGTGGCACTGGGGCCCACTGAACTCTGATTAGTGTGGTAGTTTCCTACCCAACTAGCGGACTTGTGTGCTCTTATTTTTAGTGCGCACCGGGGCTCATGGCAACCATGTTACGCAGTTAGAATGATTGTTGATGAAGATATGCGTCAGTGACATTGTGGGTGGCCACGCCCCTCTCAGGTCTTATTTATGTCATGTCAATTATTTCTCTTGATGTCATCGTGGTCAAAAGCCACACCTTCAATTCTCCTGAACTGGGTCTAATGTTATCCATTGTGGTTATCTTATCATCGGGCATAATAAGGTCAGGAGATGCCATTTTGGTAATGTCATCCCTCTACTGTTTGGTCGGTTGGAAACCGTAAAACCTATTTTTGGTTTTAAAATGTTGGTAAGTATTTGATGCTAGAGCTTCCATGCTGGTTCCAGATAGAAACAGAGAGATTTTTGAATCAGTGCGAAAACAAAGTCAAGATATTGTTCCCCTATGTTCCCACTGCTTTACATCTTAAGAGTAAGGCAGTTAGTTAAGCAGCAACAGGATCTCGCTGTTTTAGTGCCGCTAGGTGGCGCAAAGAACTCCCTGGCTATGCAGACAAACGTTCTTGTTGGTGGTATGAGAACAGTGTTACGGTCTTACCTCCCCCAGGCTAACGCCTTCTCTCCATGAAAAGCGAGGTCTCGGCACAGTGCACCTGACCGAGAAATCGCTTTCTACTGTAAGAGATGGAGACCTTTTCTATTCTAAACATAGTGGATTAGTAAACAGATTGTATGTTCTTGCAAAATGCCGCAAGAGGGCATCTAAGCTTTGGAAATGGGCACACAGCATACCATACCGCTGTTGCATATAAGGTTAAATATTTCTTTGAAACTTAAGTTCACATTCAGGAGTTCGGTGAGAGATTCAGAGTGACATTTTTTCTTTTGAATAATGTTGCCCCTGATTCAGACATTATGGTAGGGGTACCTTCTCTATCTTCTTCTTGGGAAGAAGATGTGGCGTAAAGGCTAGAGCGGCTGGCTTTGAAGCTGGGGAACCGGATTCGAGTAGGGCGGAAGGTTCAACATCCTGTGAATCTGGGCAAATAACCCTGGGGACACCTTCCCGTTTTTGAATGGGTGACCACCAACTTCGTTACTGAATTTGTTTTGCGATTGCATTCCTGGTTGCAGAACATTCATACGTACAAGTGCTATTCGGTATTAGGAAAGGACGCCCTAAACAAGCCCCTTCCTAATACCGAATCGCAAAAGCAAAATGCCATTCGGCAACAAGTTACTGAGGGCCAGATGTACGAAGCATTTTACCAGTAGCATTTGCGACCAGTAAAATGCATTTTGCCATGTACAGAGGCAAAATGTGACTCAGGGCAGATTTATCAAGATTTTGTGCAAGAGACGCAAACTGGCACAAAGTCTTGAATTTGGGATTTAATTTCCACAGCTGGAAAATGGCTTTAAAGTAACAGGGTTTGGGGCTTTTCGCTGCTTTGCCCCACTTTGCATCAAGGAGCATTTCATTGATGGTACATGAGCGCGTACCGGCCTTAGAATATTTCGGACCCTGTACAGATCATACAGTAAGGGCCCCCCATGATACAAATCAAACTGCTTTTCATTACTGGTCATTTTACTTTAGTAGATTGTTAACAAGTAAACGAGTAAAACTTAAGCATACAAGTGCACCTGTAGTAGAATAATATATAATGCTACTTCCTCCATTCTTTCTATCCTGCAAATTCTCTTATTAATTCACTGTAGTCGCGAGTTCGTGTTCACCTGATATCAGTGCCAGGCAGGTCCATTGAAGAGCGCAAGTAATTCTTAATAATTTTCATCTTTGAGAAGGATTCTTAGAATTATGTTTAAATTGGGATACATTTTATGCAAGCGGTTCTCATACATATATGTGTGAACAGAGAGAGCAGACAGAGTACACGCTGCTTCTGTATCACAATGACTTTTTGTGTACAGACCCTGGAAACTTTTAATTTCTGTGATGAGTTCATCCCCTGCAATGTCTTCTTCAAACTATGTAGCTGCATCTTTACTCTTTTTCTCAAGCTCTCCTGTTTCCAAGGGTTTACCTGATATGACTTGGGGCTCAAACCTATATCTGTCATTAAATGTTGCTATTTGTTCAAATCATTCTTTGGGTTTGCTGATTGCCTTATCAACAATTGCAAAAAGAACAATTGATGGATAGAATTCAGAACAATGTCATCATTCACCCCAGTACAGGGATCTGGACCTAAATCCATCGTTTTTTTGCTCCCCATACCATTTCAGTATGAACCCAACCATATGCAAATTAGCCTTGACCCTGCACCCAATGGGAATGAGAACAATCCAGTCCAAACTGCCAAAGCAGGTCCTTCCTGGACTGGAAACAAGCATCCTAGGACCAGTTTTGGGGTTTTACTCCTCATCAGCCGGAATAGCTTGACTTCTGTGGTATGGAGAGCACAGGACCCACGTCTGGGCATACCCGTCCCACTTGGGGTGGCAAATGTAAAAAGAACAATTGATGGACAGAATGGACAACAATGTCATACATTCACCCCAGTACAGGGACCTGGGCCTAAATCCATAGGGGCATATTTACAAGCCCCTTGCGACACATTTACGCCGCCGTTGCATAACATCTGTGACGCAGCGGCGGCGTAAATCATGCGCCATATTTACAACGTGACACATCTAGGGAGATGTGTCACGTTGTAAACCCCTGCGCCATATGAAACCTCCGTCAGGTTTCATGTGGGCGTTCCAGCCCAGGGTGGGCGTTCCCTCGCAGGTACGCCTCGTAAAAGTGGCGCAGTGAAATCTACAAGATTTCACTGAGTCACTTTTACGGCCATGCTGCGTCAAAACCCTGTGCCTGCTTGAAGCAGGCATAAGGATTGACGCAGCATGTTAGCCATAGGGCACCCCCGAGCCGTGCTGGAGCCGCGTTGCATATGCGACGCGACTCCAGCAATGCGCCGCATTTCCACCGGGGGATGCGACACGCATCTGCCCATCCATGCGCCATGGTGCACCGCATTGTAAATGCGGTGCATCAGTGGTGGCGCACGGGTGGTTTTGCGGGTCGCAAGTGTTCTGGCGCATCCCTGCTGATTTGCAGAGATGCGCCAGACCTTGTAAATCTGCCCCATAGTTTTTTTGCACCTCATGCCATTCCAGATTGAACCCAGCCATATGCAAATCAGTCTTGACCCTGCCCCCAATGGGAACAGTCCAGCCCAAACTGCCAAGCCAGGTCCTCCCTGGACTGTCTTGGCAGTTCAGTCTGGACTGTTCCCAAGAGGCACAGGGTCAAGACTGATTTGCATATGGCTGGTTCTAAACTGGGGTGGCATGATGAGCAAAAGTATGATGGATTTAACCCAGATCTAATGACTGGGAGTTAATGTTTGATTTGCTCTGCATTCCGTCCATCATCTTGGTGTCTTTTGCGTTCTCACCCTAAGTGCGCCGGGTATGCCCAGACATGGGTCCTGGGGTCACTGTACCACAAAAAGTGACGTTCCGGCGGCTTGTACATATGCCCCTAAGACTTGTTGCTAGTAATTCTTTCCGGGCATAGAAAGACAATCACCTTTGACACCCCCAATTCACAATCATTCCCATTCATTTTGGGTACTACTTGGTTGAGGAAGCACAATTCCCCCTCATCATCTCTGCGATTGCTCAATCGAGTTTGTAGCCTGCACAAAGATTCCCCATTTGGTTGATGTAACTCTAAGTCTTGACTATGAAAGAAGAATTGGAATTTGAAAAGTATAGAGACGAGAACTTGACTGTAGGGTTCATTCAACAATCTGTATCCCCAGCAGGTGCACCCATTTTTTTGTTGCTAGGCCTCATTGTGAATAAGACTTGTATTGACTACAGAGAACGGAATGTCATCATACTTTCTAATTGACATCTATTACCCCTCATTTCAGTCATGTTTGATCAACCAGAAGCTGCTAAGTGGGTCACTAAATTGAATTTAAGCGGGCTTACAATTTAGTATGAATCAAGGAAGGTAATGAATGTGAAACAGCATTAATAAGAAATAAGAGCGCTATCAGTATTTGGTTATGCCGTTTGAGCTGGCCAACACACATGCAGTTTACCAACATTGGGGGATATTCTCAAGAACGTGCGATAATCATCGGCAAAATAGGCTAATGCATTTTTTCATATTGCCGTCTATCGCGGGAATATAGCGCTGTGTTAACGTCGTATTCACAACACGGTGGTAACATGCGCTAGTTTCCCGATAACGCGTCAAATGTCCACGATAAAATTACCGGGACGGCGATAAAAATCAAAAGCTGAACGTGAAAAAGTGGCGATGGGCCCAACCGCAATAAAATTATCTGCAAAAATCTGCGGCAGGCCTGCAATTCACACACGTCAAGTGGGAAAAATCACTATAAAAGCAGAAAAAAAACCACAAACAAAACCAAAGCAACTGCGAAGCACAATGGAGGTAGCCGGAGCAAGAACAGAGGACAACCAGAACCCAACAAGCCCCATGGAGGACCAGCCTGGGACTTAGGAGTCAGGGAAGGGCAAGGAGAAGAAGAAGAGGAAGACGCGGTTCAGTCCGCAGAAAAACAGGATCCTGATTACGAAGGTGTTAGAACACCATCAACTACTGTTTGTCACCTCCACTGTGTCATTGGCAACAAAAAATTGAATCTGGCAGTCCATCGTGGGCAAGGTGAATGCAGTCGGAGTGCTGAGGAGGACAATGGAAGAGGTCAAGAGGCGCTGGAATTATGTGAAGCGCAAAACCAAGCAGAAACTCGACAACAACCAGAAGGCAGCAATGCAGACTGGAGGTGGGAGTCCAGCACCACAGGAGGAGCTGGATGAGATGGACAAAATGGTGTCCACAGTCATCAGTGTGGAGACGGTGGCAGGAGGTGGGGGACCGTATACTGCTGAACATGACCTGACACAACAGCAACAGGGTGAGAAACGACCAGGGACTGGGGGGACGGGAGAGATGGGCACAATGGCACACATGCACAATTAAGTATAGCACAGTGCACACCCACAATGACTCTGGATCATGTCCCTGATCCTCTTGGCACACTGCCGTACACCTAGAAACAGCAAGTAGGCCCTGTCGACTAAGTGCCCAGAGGGGGCCCTTTACACACATCACCAATCTCACAACTAACCCACGCACATGTGCCCAACCCAGCAAAGCGGCGTGTCTGTGACCCACGCTGACAATGCAAGTGACACTGCATGACAAATAGCATGGCTGCAGTCAATATATAATGACATGTTGCACGCCACGACACTGAGGTGGCTGAATGTGGCCTACATCTGTATAAGAGCAGGTCACACTCTAACACATCCACGTGCACAAACAACCCCTGACGTCAACAACACATCTGCGGACAAACCATGCCCCAGACTCCCAACTCTCACAAAGAGCCCAATTTAAACAAGTATGCAACATCTCAGCACTGTATAAGCACAGAAGTCAAAGGCACACCGCCTGAAAGGGATAATGGGCAGCAAAATCAAAGCTGCAGGGGCGACTCTCCAAAATGCAGCACACACACATAACATTCAGAGCACATCAACAATGACAACAATGTGGTACAAACTGCAACACGTTTACAACAGAACAGAAAACACAATTGTTGCCGCTTTTGTGTAGAAACTGGCCAATCACATTTGGCATAGCAGGGAAATGTGAGTTGATAATGTACAAGTACAAACACACATCCGTGATGTTGTCGAAATGTCCACTGTCTCGCATCAAATAGGCAGCTCCTCCCAAACAGTCACAATGTACATTGTTATGCAGTCTGTATGTAAACTTGTACAATGTGTCAACATACATGTGAACACAATGTTAAACTGCATCTAACCTTCACATTGCAGAGGGAAAATCAACACCTCCTGCAGAGCAGACCGAACATCTCTTCACTGATGACAAAGAGGACCTACCCAACATCGACACCGACGCCCTCCAACAGCTCATGGACACCCTCAGCATCCCACCTCCAGGAGCAGGGCAGCCCAGCTGCATCAAGGAGACCCCACCCCCTGCACAGACCACACAGCAGGAAGCACCCACCACCACGGCTGTCTCCCAGTACCCCCTGAACAACACATGGCATTCCAACGCCATGTGTTAGAGGGCCAGAAGAAGATGGCTGATCAGGTGTGAGTGGGGTTCAACCTCATGGCAGCCAAACTGGATGCCATACATGGGCGTCTAAGTCCCATCAGGGACCACTCACAGTCCCTAACGGACACCCACAGTCCGCTCCATGCTCTCCAATGATCCATGGCTGACATCGCTGGAGTCCTGACGCTGTGACAAAAACAACTGTCTAGTCAGAGAGGCTCCAGCGATGTCAGACAGGAGTTGTGACACATGCGGAGGATCATGGAGAACATGGCGCGGACGCAGGTGGAAAGAATGACTGCCACGGCTGCAAACCAGCGAGAGGTAGCTGGGTTCTTCCATGCCCTGCAGACCCTCATCATGGCATTGCTGCCACAAGGCCTTGCGCGGATGAATGCTGCTGCTACTAGTCCATCCACATCTCCGCCCCCTGAAGTGTCAGTGTCACACAGTGCGGCAGACATTCCACCTCTGGCCCCTGATGTGTCACTGCCACACAGTGATGCAGACAAAACAACACCACCCACATGGGAGGCACATGATACATCAGAAGACGAAGATGCGGATGATTCTGCCTTAGTGGTAAGAAGGAAGCTGTAGCATTCATCTCTGCCATATGGCCTGTTTCTGCTTGGTTCTGCCCTCTGTATCATCACCTTCCACCGTCCCCCGATACACTCTGCGACACTCACCTTGGACCTCGACATGGACTGTCATATTCTGTTTGGTTACCAAGGACACAGCAATCAGACTGCGGACTGAACTCTTCCTCTACCGATGAACTTGTCAATCCCTAAAGGACTCTGGCTGGCCCTTCATGGGGCAAAAATGTAAAGTGGGGTTTGCATGGCCCTGTACTGCTCCAGCCTCAACAGTCCACCAAATGTGAATAAAACATTCTAATTCTCAAAGATGTGTTATGTCTATGATCAATCAAGTATGAAAGTATGGATGAATGTAGGGGCAGTGATGCCCCCTCACGTCAAGTTGCTAATGTTGTGGGACTTGAGTCACAGGGTGCAACTCTCTGCATCATGGTGGTACATATTTGAGCCCAAATGACGCCCTGTTGTCTTTTCTTGGTCACAAATGACAGCCTTTATGTCATGAATTTGGACACATGTGATACGCTGCTGAGTGGGACTACGTACTATCTTTGACACTCTAAAATAGCATGTTGAATACGTGACACCCTAAACAGGCTCTCTGTACAGAGTTAGCACTAAATGTTGCACTTACACTTGTCAGAGTGATTTGATTATGCAGAGGAGTGACATGCACACAGACACAGGGAATGTGTGTTGGAATGAATTTATTTGCACATGCTGTGCCTGTGGTAATTTTGTCCGGTCCCATGATTGCTGAGGACATTCACAATGTGACGTGCTCATGTGAAGAAATTGTTGATGATTGTGTTTCTTCAGGCTATTCCTGCTGCAGCTGCACTGGGGTGTGGTCCACCTGCCTCATCTTCATCATCATCGTCCAGTGCATCTGGCACTTGGATCTGTGGGGCATTGGTGTGTACACATATGTTGTGCAACAAACAACATGCAATGATCATCTTGCACACTATTTCCAGGCTGTACAGGAGTCTTCCACCTGTAATGTCCAGGCACCTGAAACGTGACTTAAACACGCCAAATGAATGCTCCGCAATGCCCCTGGTGCGTTTGTGGGCCGCATTGTACTGCCTCTGGGCTTGGGTGTTCGTCTCTCGGAGGGGTGTCATCATCCATGGGCAGAGTGCATATCCTTGATCACCTGTGACAGGGGAGAGAGATATGTGTCAATCGGTGGTTCTGCATTCTGTGTTGGCAGGCTTATTAGTTTAGTTGTGTGGGATGTGTGCGACTTTCGGATTCATGTTTGACATGTATTGCTTGTGGCAAATGAGCGGCATCCATGTGTATTACGTTGCCTCACAGCTGCTCCTCACTCTCCCCGAGCCTATTTACTTGCGTGCACTGCGTGGTTGCATTACTTGCACTCCTAAGACACACCATTGTCATGACTGTCTGCGCATGTCCACAAGCCTGACAACGACACTGTGATATTGGCCGTTGAAGGTGGTCAGCCACGTGTGTGAAGGCCTATGGTCAGGATATGGCGGACACAGAGACACACGCAGTATTTAATTTGTTGGCCATCCCGCAAGTGAAATACGCCCAGAGCCCAGGGCTATTGATTCCCACTAATTCGCTGGACTGGCCCACGCCGGCCTAGCCCACTCCGCTTATGCTTACAGGGGGGGACGACATAGCTACATGTCCAAGGTCTTCCTCACTGCCTGAGGTGACATGGTTGTGTCCACTGTCCACAACACTACAAACACCAGCAGTATATGTCTACATGGACATGTCTGTGATCTGCATACTGAAGTCTGTCCAGCACATCACCGCCACACTTGGCATTGTGTACAATCTTATTCATGGGTCACTTGCCTCCTTCGCTCAGACTTCGTTCCCACCTCTCCCCACATTCAGCAAATGTGTGGCAGAGCTGCCATGACATGGATGGTTTGTTTACATGGCTGGCCACGGTTACCACAGTTACTTGTGTTGTCGCGTCTGGTAGGTGGGCATGTTGGTTGGCATGTTGCTTGTGATTTTGTAATGTGTGCATTCCCATAGTTGTGAGTTGCATGTTTGTTGTGTTGAGGTGTGTGGTGTGTTCATTTGGTACTTGCCAACGAGCAGTGCATTCCCATAGGTGCCATCCTGCAAGCGCTGGTTGATGATGCACAGTCGGAAGATGTAGGAATCATGTACACTGCCTGACTAGTTGGCGACGACGTTGGTGAAGAGTCCCCGGTGGTCCACTATTGCCTGCACATTGATGGAATGCGTGTGCTTTCTGTTGAGGCAGTTGTGTGCAGTGTCGTCAGGGGGCACAAGTAGGACGTGTGCAGTTAATTGCCCCCAACACGTGCAGGAAGCCAGCTATGGCGTAGAAGCCTTGCTTGGTCTCCAGCTGTTCCTGCGCAGTGTGGGGGAAGTGAAGGTGTTGGGGTACCAAGCTGATGATGGCATCCAAGACAGGTGTGAGAAACTTTGATAGGACTGGCTGTGAGACTCCTCCGACTCTGGCAATTGTTGGTTGGAAAGTACCAGAGGCCAACAGGTGCAGCACAGCCAGCAGCTTTGTCTGCGGAGGGATGTTGGTTGTCCGCTGTGTTGGTACCGTCAGCCTGTGGGCAATGTGGGTCAGGATGCGGAGGATGGTTGTCCTTTTGAGCCTGTAGTGGGCAATGACATTCTCCGGGGTTAAGTCTGTGAGGCTGGTGCATTTTCGGAAGGTCTGCTGTCTTGTTCTGCGCTGCCTCGGTGGTAGTCTGTGGGTGTCCAGGGGGGGGCTGGGGTGGCAGTGGTGGGTGTTGTGGCGCTCTTGGGTCTCCGAGCTGCATGATCAGTAGCTCCATGACATGTGTTGGTCTTCAGATGTTGCTCTGGGCTGGGCTCCCTTTTATACTGCAGGTTGTCGTCCTGCTTAACACTAGTCGATTCTTGAAGGAGAATTCATTCACCGGTGTTGTCACGGACGAAGCACGCTTTTGGAACACGATTTGAAGTTTAAAAAGTGAAACCAAAGATTGAATCAGCTGTTTTACAACGTCCGCTGCCGTTCTTCAACCCGGTATCATAACTGATTTTTTTTTAAAAACAATCGCAAACTAATTTTAATATGAAGGCACACCGCGTGAGCAAGAGAGCTATCTGCGAGGCAGGTTGTGCATAGTCCTACAAACTAAATGCTGATTACCTTTAATCGAACAACAATCCTTCATTCATCTAAAGAGCCCCAAACTCAAAGAATTCTAGTCACGGCCCTGAGGAGAAGCCCCTGATTCAAAAGGACTTCGAAACGCGTTGGCACCTTGATCACCAACCGGGGATTATGTTTTTTGTTTAAAATAGGTTGCCTATAAAATACATTCCCGTTGGGTGGTTGCCCTGAACTATAGTCTTTGGGCAGCTTGTGTTGATTTCTGCTTACGACTGGTAGCAGTGTAGATTTGTATATATTTGTGATTATATGTTGATGTTGAAAGCCATTGTATGGTTTTTTTTCTGTGCAATGTGTATTTTTGTCTTAATTCATTTATGTTTAATTGTAGCTGAAATATAATGAGTTATTTGTATAGAGTTTGTAAATAATGAGAAGTGTACACTGTTGTTCCTTATCCAACAGCAAAATAATTTTTGTGAACATAACAAAAATATTTAAAATATTGATATGATTAAATCATTGGATCGTAATATTTAATAGTTTGGTCCTTGTCTTTTAATGATTGACAGTGGTTAAATGTACAGCTAGTTCCTTTCTTTTTTGAATTCTAATTTTGACCCTTTCTAGCTGGGCGGTATAGGGTCTACCCCGTTTCTTATATAACACCAGTAGAAGGCAGGTGTTAAATCCCTGCTGCTAACGCGCCTTACCGCCTGTTTTTGGATTGCATCGCCGATCTGGCTAATGGTTGAGAATATCGCAAAGTTGTGTTTTTGTGTGTTTTTGCACGGGAACGCCTACTCTGCATATCATTAGTGTTAGTTGTCGCTCTCATCCGTGGCAATGTTTTTTGCGGCAGTTATCACTGGAAAACTGGCGATATCGGCAGTTTGCACCAGCTTGAGAATAGGGCGATATATCTATCGCCACTTTTGCGGCACTAAAGTGCCAATGAATCAGCGATAAGTCCTTGAGAATACGCCCCATTTATTATAAATATCATGCAAGATCTGGATGTATTTGTTGCAGTATAAAATGCGAAGTGGGTCGCACACCGCTCGTCATACTAGCAAATAGCCCCATAGGATTCTGGAGGATGTAGTGACAGCGGCGGGTACACCTATGCCACGAGTAAAAAGTTTAAAATGCCATCCCTGGACACGTGTTTCGAGGTAATTGCCTCTCGTCAGCAGGGAGCAGGTACGTATGCGGGGTGCTGTAGACTGCCAAAAATTACCAGGTCTAGTACCTCTCACGGCGCGCGGGTGCGGGATCCGGGCTCGTCAACCCATAGCTCAGGGAGCTTTAAATACAAAATGCGAAGTGGGTCGCACACCGCTCGTCATACTAGCAAATAGCCCCATTGGATTCTGGAGGATGTAGTGACAGCGGTGGGTACACCTATGCCACGAGTAAAAAGTTTAAAATGCCATCCCTGGACACGTGTTTCGAGGTAATTGCCTCTCGTCAGCAGGGAGCAGGTACGTATGCGGGGTGCTGTAGACTGCCAAAAATTATCAAGGGCTACTTGCTAGTATGACGAGCGGTGTGCGACCCACTTAATGGTTGACTTTAAAGCTCCCTCGAGCTAAACGGCTGACGAGTCAGGATCCCGCACCCGCGCGCCGTAAAAGGTATTTAACCTTGTATATTTGGCAGTCTACCGGCACCCCACATACAGACCTGCTCCCTGCTGACGAGAGGCAACTACCTCGAAACACGTGTCCAGGGATGGCATTTATTTAACACTCGTAGCATAGGTGTACTCGCCGCTGCTACTTCATTGTCCAGAATACTATGGGGCTACTTGCTAGTAGGACGAGCGGTGTGCGACCCACTTAATGGTTGACTTTAAAGCTCCCTCGAGCTAAACGGCTGACGAGTCAGGATCCCGCACCCGCGCGCCGTGAAAGGTATTTAACCTTGTATATTTGGCAGTCTACCGGCACCCCACATACAGACCTGCTCCCTGCTGACGAGAGGCAACTACCTCGAAACACGTGTCCAGGGATGGCATTTATTTAACACTCGTAGCATAGGTGTACTCGCCGCTGCTACTTCATTGTCCAGAATCCTATGGGGCTATTTGCTAGTATGACGAGCGGTGTGCGACCCACTTAATGGTTGACTTTAAAGCTCCCTCGAGCTAAACGGCTGACGAGTCAGGATCCCGCACCCGCGCGCCATGAAAGGTATTTAACCTTGTATATTTGGCAGTCTACCGGCACCCCACATACAGACCTGCTCCCTGCTGACGAGAGGCAACTACCTCGAAACACGTGTCCAGGGATGGAATTTATTTAACACTCGTAGCATAGGTGTACTCGCCGCTGCTACTTCATTGTCCAGAATCCTATGGGGCTACTTGCTAGTATGACGAGCGGTGTGCGACCCACTTAGTATTTGTTGCAGTATATCTAGATGGTTTCCTTTGCTTGACTTGTCTTGAAGTTCACGGGAAAAATGCTTGAGAATCTTATCCAGACTAGGTAGTTTTATCCAGACTATGGAAGCATTCATGATCAATTTTTTGCCAATTTATTCAGGATTTCTCCTGTTTTGGGACACATACTGTTTACCTCACAAGGCAGAAATATTCCCTCTATTGTGGCAAAGATTAACAGAACACATTTGAAATCCTAAACCCTTGTTGTCAGAATAAGACCTTTACATCCAGTGGGATTTTACTCAAGAACATTGCCATTGATTGAACAACTATGATCATCATTGCTACCAGAAGACCATTTTCATTAGCGCCATTACGTACAAGGTGCTATCTATGATGAGACTATATGGACTGACTGCAAAAACCTAGGCCTCTGTAACCACCACAACATCATTTTTCAGACAATTGTGGTGGCGATAGGGGCTTCTCCCTATTTACCAAGCAGCATTAAGCCACCTAACGTGGCTTAACTCTGCCTTGTAAATAAGGCACCCTTTCATGCTATACTTAGTGTGAAAGGGGAGGGCAATGGGTGTTGCAGTGGGCATTCCACTGCAACACCCATTAATTTTTTTGCTGCCCCATATTTACAAGGGTGGCGTAAATATGGGGCAGCGCCAAAATTCAGACCAGGGAAAACCAGGTCTTATCCTGGTGAAACGAGAAGTAATGTTTACTTTCTCCTCGTTTTTGCTGTTTCCGTGTGTGCAGCACACATGGAAACAGCAAAGCGCCAAGGATTGTTTATTTGCAGGAAGGTGTACCTTCATGCACACAAAGAATCATTTTTAAAAAATGATGTTTTTCAACTTCTATGTGTGCTGCATTAAGCAGCACATATAGAAGTTACAAAACACCATTTAGAAATTGTTTATGTGCAGGAAGTGACACCTTCCTGCACTTAACTATCTTCCCCTGCAACGCAGACACCCTTGCACTATGGTGCAAGGGTTCCTGCGTTGGCGCTAGGCAGCTAAATTTAGTGCCAGGGCAGTGGGAAATGCAGGACTGCACCATATTCGTGTAAATGTGGTGCAGCCCTGTGTTTCTAAAGTGACTGAGCGTGTTGTTAGTCTTATTGGTTTAACGACATGCTTCGCCACTTTCCTAGTAAATATGCCTCCAGATTTCCTTCAATCAACAAGATATGAAATCATAGGCATGCTTGCAGGGTGCCTCTTCTTCTCCAGATTTCATTTCTACATTCAATGCTGTCCAAGTCAACATCATTGATAGTGACTGCTTTATCACAAGATCATGAAACATGTTATAAGCACAACCTTCTATATTTATCTCACTTGTTTAATAGTAGCACCACAATACCTCATTCTTTTTCTGAACAAGTGTTGAAAGCACATAATCACAATTGATAAAGAAGATTCAAGAAAGACCTATGCAAAGAATTTGCAATCATGGCTGGTTGTGCCATGGGGGGAGTGATTGGCCTGTTCGAGTCTGCAGGACGAATGGTGTGAGCAGACACCGCCTGCCCCCAGGAGAGAGAAAGTAATGACAGTGCGGCCCGGACAGAGCGGAGACGAGAGAAGCTGCGACATCAGAGTCGTCTGCGGCCTGGGGAGTGGCACAGGCCTGAGTGGATCCGAACTGCTGGTAGAGGTGATGCGAGCAGGAGAGCGGACTGGCCGGGGTGCCAGCGAGAATTGCAGTGGCTGTTGATGGGCCCAGTGCTATGCTCGTATATACGAGGGTGAGACAAATAGAAAACGCTGCTTGCGGTACTGCCTGCCAAAAGGTAGGGTGACCAGACGTCCCCGTTTTCCCAGGACGGTCCCCGTTTTTGGGGAAGTGTCCCCGTGTCCCGACACTTTTCTCCAAGTGACTCAAATGTCCCTGTTTTCAAACAGTGTCCCCGTTAAACACAGAAATGTCCCTGTTTTTCATTGTTCCGGTTGAGCATGCGCGCGCATGCTCTCTTTGCACTGTTTACGGCATGTGTCGTCACTGAGGTGAGCGCTGTAGCAAGAAGGGAAATCCTTTGAAGAGAGACATTTAACACGCAGCGCCACCTACGTCATCGTGCCAGCCAAAGTTTCTACTTTGGATAAAACAATATTTCTTCATCCTGTAGCTTGTATTCATATGTTTTATTCCTAACCAATTGATGCATGCTTTGTGTTCTCCATATCAAAGCTATGACTTGACCTTTTGACTGACCTTTCAGATCACGGCAAACTGTTTAGCTGGAAAGGACTTAAAGGAGCAGGGTTAACGCCTGTGGGAGAGGCGAGCAGCGCTGCTCGAGCTTTTTCCTCAGGTCTTCACACTATTGCATTATGAGATGATACCAATGGCTAGAGTGCACTATACATACCCCAGTAAGGTAACATGACATCTCAGCAGTGACTACGCAAATGTGGGAGGACAGTGTGGTCGACCAACCTTTGCCACCCTTAAGACCCTAAGGCAGTAATACCAGGAGAGAAGGTTTTTTTTGTACATTGGTCCATGGCTGCCATTTGGCAATTTAGCATTCCGCAGTTTACCTCCCATGCTTTTCTGTCATGAGCAACTAAGCAACATTGGTGAGTTGTACTTTATGTGGTGCTGATGTGCAGCTATAGAAACGAGCATTGATAAAGCTAGTAAATCTGGCGTTTGCTAGCCTGTGAAGTTTTATTGATTTTTGGCAAATATATGCTATAGTCCTTGAAAGTGTAAATGTAATAAAAAGTACTGATGCTGCTGTGTGAAGGAGAGGGTTGCCAATAAAAGACCGCAGATTTGTTGTCTGTAATGCTTCATCTCGGTCTGTGGAGGGAGCTGTAATTGTAGTCCTTTTTCTATGTCTATGACAGCTGTCAAATAGTCCTACTTTTATGTCGATGGTTACTGCAAACCGTAGTCCTACTTCTATGTCTATGACATGTCCCCGTTTTTTGTTTTGAGAATCTGGTCACCCTACCAAAAGGTGAGACAGGGGGCGTTTCGATCTGGGAAATGGATTGCGGCTTTGTGAGCGGCTTGGACTTACCAGTGCCCATTACGGTGGAAGCACAACCAGGAACATCCCAGTAAATGGGGAAAGTAACTGCATACGACGTTGTATGAGATGGGTGGAGGCAGACGGAGCTGCAACTCGTGGCACTGATTGCGGCCTTGGGAGTGGTCCGGTCAGGCCTACTTGGGTAAAACACACAGCTGCATGTGAGGAGATGTGCTCGGCTGGAGGGGGCCTCACTCGCTGCTGTCTCCCTTCCTTCCTCCACAGATGGAAATGCAGATTAAACAAAGGCTGCAGCAGTTGACGGTAGACCCTACGTTGTAGACAAACACTACATTACATACCCATCCATTTCTGAGGAAAGAGATAGCACCTGAGATCGCCTGTTAGGCACAGGCATCAACTGGTGGGGCCCCCAGGGAAGCGCTGTGCTGTGGCTAGGGCTAGGACTAGGCCTAGGCCTAGAGGATCAGTAAAAATTGGCCACCCATAAATCAGAACACTGAACATGGGCCGGGAATGGCACTGAAGACAGAAGCGGTATACGCAAGATAGCTTGTCTGGAAGACCCTGGTACTTAACAGATGCCACGTCAGAGCATGGAGCGGCTAAGCGGCTGAGTATCGCATTGGCATCTGCACTCCTGGGAACGGCTGGGACCTGTGAGGGAGCTGCTCACAGTTAAACATAGCTACCTGTACAAGGAACAAAGGACAGTAGGCCACTGCCCATGGACATTCATGCTTTATAGTCTCTTACAAGACGTATTTGATTCTGAGGAGGGATTATTAGTTAGCTGACTGCATCAGTGGAGGAAGTGTGGGGGGCTCTCCCTGCCGCTTCTGCCAACAGGGACAGCAAGGTGGGCCAGGAAGAAGCTTCGACTCTGCTGCTCTGCCCCAACGGGACCAACGGGACTCCTGGTGCGCACTGGAGAAACTGGCCAGAGAGATGGGTCGCAATAAAGGAGCAGGAGCACGGACCTCCTCGCAGGCTACTGGCCCAGCAGACATAGACCACACGCTACCATTAACACAACAGGACTCCACCAAATGATCGCCTGGATGCCATCTTGCATGCAATGGAACGATCCAGGGAATCGATGGAATCCAAAATAGATAAAGTGGAGCTAGATCTCGCGTTGCTGCACGCAGATCACCGGAAACTAGGAGAGCTTGTCACAGCAGTGGAGCAAGACATTGCAGAATTAAAGCCTGTTAATGATTTCCTGGAGAAGCAACAAAATGCACATGAGGCCAGAATACGTTAAATGGAGGGTAGGGTGGAGATTGCAGAGGGCTGCTCTAGGAGGAACAATGTCCGCTTGATTGGTCTGCGGAGGGTAAGGATGCAGTAACCTTTCTGGAACAATGGCTTAAAGATATACTTCCCTTCTCCTCCTTTTCTCCTTTTTTCACCATAGAGCGTGCGCACCGCATTTCAAGTAGAAGGCCAGCGGCAGGGGCTAATGCACTCCCACTTATTTTCAAGTTGCTGCACTTCAGGGATAGAGACATGAACCTGCGTGAAACTTGGCAGCTGTCGGAAGTGAAATTCGACAATGTAAATGTCCTTTTTTTTCCGGATTACACAATTAAGATCCAACGTCAACAAGAATCATTCCTTCAAGTGAAACAGAAGCTTCACCAACTGAACGTGGTATTCTTACTGCTTTATCTAGCAAAACTTTGGGGCATATTATCAACAAAAAGCGATGATTATCAATAAGCGCGTTTAGCGGGGTTTTCTTATCGCCGGCCATCGCTGGATTTTCTCGCCGAGATAGAGCGTTATTAGCAACGCTCATCTCCAAGGCGATAGTAAATCCAGCGATAGTGGGGAAATGCGGGAATATCGCATGAAATCCAGCGATAAAAACTCAGCGATAGGTAAAACCTTGATAATACAACATGGTGCACTTAGCCTGACAATCCACCTCCCATAGGATAATATAGCTAAGTCAGGAATTTTGCAGACGTTAGATTCCAGCGTTAATGGGGGCTTAGCGTGATTTTAATTGTCGCCACGTGGGTCCGGGGCAGCGTTGTAAATATCGCAAAGCTGCGTTAGCTATGTTTTCCCATGAAGTTATGTGAGGAATGCCTACTTTGCATCTCATTAGAGATGCGATGCAAGGCGTTAGTAAAATGGGTGCTGGCACAAGAAAACACGCGCTAAAGCCTGTCAGCGTGTCCTTGATAATACGGCGATTAAATTATCGCCGCTTTTCGGCCGAAAACGCCCGTTAAAGTGGTGATAATGGGCTTGATAATATGCCTCTTTGAGTGGTGTCTGATGGGAAAACAAGATTCTTTGACACTCCACAAGACACATGGGACTGACTCAAAACCACAGGCCAGTTTCCAGGCCCCAGACCTGCAGGTTTGCCGGCCAATGGAAAGGGAGGGTCAAATAGTGTGAGGAACCGTCATCGATGATCCCGAAAGCAGAACTCTGGACTGACAAAAGCACCTGACCAGGAACAAATCAGACAAGGGCGACAGGCGGTGGTCCGTGAAGCAGAACGGACAGTAGAAGCTGCAGAATTGCTCAGTAAGGAGGGAACCCCAAGTCACTCCTCGGAGAAGTAGGGCTCATCGGCAGATGGACTATCGGATGTGGTATTGCTGTGAATGCCTGACGTCATGCCACAGACTTCAGTTGGTATCGTATAACTGCTGGGGTCAAGGTGATGACACTACGAACTATTTAACGATGTGCAAACCTGGGAACACTTAGGGGTATATTCACAAGAATGCGTGATAACTACCGCAAGAGTAGCTTAACGCAACTCTCAATATCGCAGCCCATCGCGGAAAAATAACCCCGTGTCAACATGGAATTCACAACAAGGTGGTACCATGCGATAGTTTGCCTAAACCGCAGACAATGTCCGCGATACAACCATCTCGATGGAAATAAAAATACAAACCACAACACAAAAAAACCTGCGATGGGCAAACGGGCAATGAGGAAATCAGCGATAAGCAGCACCAGACCTACAACACACATCTCGCAGGCAGGAAAAATCACCATAAAAGTAGAAAAAACACCCAAACACAAACTGACCAACACCCAAGCACCAAGGAGGCACAGCCAGATCAGGCACAGAGGACGAGCGCAACCCCACAAGCACCCCAGAAGACCAGCCCAGGACCTCGGGGACAGGGAAGGGCAAGGACAAGAAGAAGAGGAAGATAAAGTTCAGTCCGTAGGCGAACAGGATCATAGTCACGGAGGTGATGGAACACCACCAATAACTGTTTGCCACCTCCAACGTGTCATTGGGCACCAAAACTGGAATATGGTGGGACATCGTGGACAAGCTGAATGCCGTTGGAGAGCACAAGAGGACAATGGACGAGGTCAAGAGGCGAGGGAATGACATCAAGAGAAAGACCAAGGAGAAACTCGCAGCCAACCAGAAGGCAGCAATGCAGACTGGAGGTGGGGGCCCAGTGCCACAGCTCGTGCTGAATGACATGGAGGAGCTGATGTCGACAGTCATCAGTGTGGATACTGTGGCCAGAGTCGGTGCACCGGACACTGCTCGACAGGACACAACACAACCGCAACAGGGTGAGTGACCACCAGGTACTGGGGGGACGGGTGGAGATGGCCACAATGGCACACATGTACAATCAAGCAGAGCACAGTGCACACCCTCAATGACTCTGGGTCATCGCCCAGATCTATACACTGTCACAATATACAATGCCATGCTGTCTGAATGTCAACATGTACCATGCGGCTACATTCATTTGGACACATTGCAATACACCATCTCCCCTTCACATTGCAGGGCCACTGTTAACACCCCCTGCAGAGCAGTCCCAGCCACTCTTCACTGATGACGAGGACGCACAAGCCCTCCTAGACATCATTGACATCATCTGCGACTCACCTCCAGGATCAGGGCTGACCAGCTGCATCGAGGAGACCCCACCCACTACCCAAACCACCCAGCAGGAGGCACCCACAGCCCGGCAGTCTCCCAAGACCCCCGGAACAACACAAGGCCTTCCAACGCCGTGTGCTGGAGGCCCAGAGGGAGACGGCTGAGATGGTGCGGGTGGGGTTCGACCTCATGGCCACCAAACTGGAGGCCATCCATGAGTGTCTAGGCCCGCTCCATGGTCTCCAATGAGCCCTGACTGACATCGCTGGAGTCCTGACGTGGAGAGAAGAACACCTGTCCGCTCAGAGGGGCACCAGTGATACCAGCCGTGAGCTGGCACACATGCGGAGGCTCATGGAGGACATGGTGCGGATGGAGGCGGAAAGGATGGCAGCCACCGCTGTACATCAGCGAAATGTAGCTGGGATCTACCATGCCCTGCAGATCATCTTCATGGCATTGCTGCCATAAGGCATGGCGCAGATGAATGCTGCTGCTCCCACACCATTCACATCTCTGCTCCCTGGTGTGCCATTGCCTCACAGTGCAGCAGACGTATCCACTTCGGCACCTGATGTGTCAGTGGCACACAGTGCCTCAGCCAGTACTGCAACACCCACAGGTGGGGCAGAGCACACATCCGGGGATGACGACGTGGATGGGTTTGTGATCAAAAGGCACTAGCATTCATTTCCGCCACCTGGCCTGTTTCTGCTTGGTGCCGCACATGGCCTCATGACCTTCCACTGACCCCCGGTACACTCCTATGCACTCACCTTGGACAGCGACATGGACTGCCATATCCTGTTTGATGACAAATGACACAGCGACCAGACTGCGGACTGTACCCTTCCTCTTCCTCAGTACTTGTCATCCCCGGATGGACTCTGGTTGGCCCTCCATGGGCCCATTATGTGTAGTGTGCTCGGCATTGCCCTGTACCGCTCCAGCTGCAGGACTGCACTGGATGTGCAATAAACATCCAGTGAAGCACTGCTGTGTTTTGTCTTTCATCATTCATGTATGAATGTGTGGATGAATGTAGGGATAGTGATTTCCCTTGCGTCAATGATGCTCATCCTGTGGGTTTCCAGTCAGAGGGTGCTACATTGCATATTGTGTACCGGGTCCCGTGAACACTACAACAGGGACAAACGCATCAGTCACTTCCATGTCCGGACATGGACTGAACCACACACAGAGCCCACGAGTCATTGTTGCAAGCCCTGCGCTGGTCTGGCATATGGCAGGCCAGACCACTCCGCTTATGCTTCGAGGGGGGGGGTCCTCATTGCTACCCATCGACGGCTTACTCGCTGGTGGTGTGCAGGTCACTGGTCTAGTTGTCAGCATCTCACAGCCACTCCCTGAGGGCAGGTTTGCACGCACACCACACCCATCCGGCACAGGCGTCACAGGCCATGTGACTCCGCCAACATAAGGGGCCGACGACGTCACATTCCCCTCTACCGGTGGTGACTGGATGACAAACCCTCTACGGTTCTCAATCATAAAGGGCCCATGAGTTGTTGCGCACAGGGTTAGTGGCACCTGTGGCCTTGCGGCCGTCACGGGCCTACCACCACATGTCGCTGACTGGGGTTGCACAGGGTTAGTGGCACCCGAGGCCTTGCGGCCGTCACGGGCCTACCACCACGTGGCACTGACTGGGGTTGCACAGGGTTAGTGGCGCCCGGAGCATTGCGGCCGGCACAGGCACCCCGCCACGGTACGGTGACTTAGGGTGCACTGAGTTAGTGGCACCTTAAGGTGTTGAGTGGGTGTGCAGCCTGCAATGATGCCCCGTCCCGGCAGTCCGGACAGCTCAGGTTTTGTGTGCCCTGCTGGACCGCAGTGTAGGCCAGAGCCAGCGGGCAGTGCGGGCCTACCGCCACGTGGCGTCGCTTCCAGGATCCCAGAGTTAGTGGCACCCATTGGGCTGAGCGGGTGTGTAGCCTGCGATGATGCCGGGTGCACTGGTATGTCCTATGTGATGGAGTAATCAAGACCCAGCACCAAACGTGACACCTGGTGGCCTGTGGAGCGGGGCTGCATGGTGTGGAGGGTGCCATGTCCGCGGACCCCGGGCTTGTGGCTTGCAGCGACACATGGTGGGACCTCCTGTCTACACGCAGGTGGCGGAAGGTGAGCAGTGTATCCTGGGTGTTCATGGGCGGGCATGCTCCGATGGGCAGTGGGAGGGGCTGGGGTGCCTCTGCCTGGGTGTGCATGGACGGGCAGGCGATGTTGTCTTGTGCAAGTAAGTGTACTGTACCAATAATGTATCTGGACTCTGTTTCAGATGATGGCTCTTTCTCAGATGTGTGAACTGGTGTACTGCTATACATACCGGCAAGTGGTTGGAGACACACCGGTGGCAGCAGGTGAGCAGTGTGACCTGGGTGTGCAGGGGCGGCACTCTCTCTCTCCCCCTCTCTTCTTCTTCTCTCTCTCTCTCTCTCCCCCTCTCTTCTTTTCTCTCTCTCTCCATCTCTTCTTCTTCTCTCTCTCCCCCTCTTCTTTTCTCTCTCTCTCTCCCCATCTCTTCTTCTCTATCTTTCTCCCCCCTCTTCTTTTCTCTCTCTCTCTTCCCCTCTCATCTTCTCTCGCTCTCTCTCTCCCCCTCTCTTCTTGTCTCTCTCTCTCTCCCTCTCTTCCTCTCTCCTTCGCTCTCTCTCTGTACTTTGATGTATGCAGGACACACCTTCTCATCATGATTTTTGTCTTGCAGGCTGTGACCTAAGTATTGTCCCGAGGGGAGCCGCCATGTGTTTACATTTCATTTCAGTGTTCATTTTAATAAAGTTTCATTTGTTGCTTCGAAAGTGAATGTGTGATGCTCATTTTTGTGACGACACATGCATGTCACCAGTTGTGATTGTGCAACATAAAGTGGATTATTTTGTACATGTTTAGGTGTAGCTGATGTCTTTGGTCGGGGGGTGCCGGGGAGGGGGGGTCCTGGGGGTGGTGGTGGCGGGTGTTGTTGCTCTTTCGGCCCTCCGGGCTGCATGTTCAGCTGCCCGGGTGCATCTGTTGTTCTTCAGGTGTGGGTCTGGGCTGGGCTCCCTTTTGTGGTGCAGGCTGTGGTCCGACTTTGCACCAGGTCAGAGCTGGTGTTATTTTCCTGCTGCTAACACCCCTTATCGCCTGTTTTGTGTTCTTATCTCAGTTCTCGCTGGTCGTTGTGAATGTTGTGGAGCGATGTTGTCGCGGCTTTTGGCACGAGAACGCCTACTCTGCATCTCATTAGCGATAGTTGTGGGGGTCATCTGTGGCAATGTTTTTTACGGCTGCTATTGCGGGTAAACTGGTGCTGTGGGCTGTTAACACCAGCTTGTGCTTGGGGCGATAAGTTTATCGCAACTTTGGCTGCGATAAAGTGCCGTTAACTCGGCGATAGATCCTTGTGAATATCCCCCTTAGTATTGCCTTTTTATGCATTTTTGTCTCAGTGGTGGAGCTTACAATACTGATACTGCATTTAGATTCAGTACGTGGCACTCATTGGCTATATCAGTTGCTTACACTACTATGTGCACAGACATAAGACACCTAGGGGCATATTATTAAGGGAAACATCGCCGCTTTTTTGGCACATAGCACCAAAAAAGCGGCAATCTTTTTATCACCCTATTTGCAAGGACACGCTAACAAGCGTTAGCGCGTGTTTCCTTGCTACTTTGCATGTCAGCGATCAATATCGCTAATGACATGCAAAGTAGGCATTCCCTAGGTAAACAACATTGAAATCCTTGCTAACACGGCTTCGTGATATTAGCAAGCCGGGCAGCAGACCCGCGAGGCGATAGAAATAACCGTGCTAACCGCGGTTATCGCAAGTATGTAACGCCTGCTTTTGAGAAGTCCAATCAATTTGAGCATGTTTAAAGGTTGCATGCGCCCATAACTAAAAGATAGAGAGGTGTGATACCTCATGTGCAAATAGGACTATCTCTTTGTGTACCACTCAGACTTATGAGTGCACACCAGTACGTGTAATCATTAGGGTATTGTAGAAATTGTTTGGAGAACATGTACATTTGTATGTTTGTTTGTAATATTTATATATGTATGTATTATTGTTTGTGTTTTCTTGATTAATTGATGTGAACAATTGGTGTGTCAAAGACCTACCTAATGTCATGTGTATATTTCTGAATCATTGGTATTTTTCATTATAAAAACTATTGATAACGTCAGGGTAATTAATGGTACGTTGGACGGAAATAAATGAGAGATTCATCCCTCCATACTTTTTTGGGGGCATATCATCAAGGCACCGCGATAAAAATATCACCGCTTTAGCGTCCGTTTTTGGGCTAAAAGCGGCGATAATTTTATCGCATTATCAGCAAGGTCAGGCTATCGCGTGAATCCTTGTCTTAGCACCCTTTCCCTCAACGCCCAGCTTTGCATCTCTAATGAGATGCAAAGTGGGCGTTCCGCACAAAAATAACGTTAGAAATGTCGCTAACTGACATTTCTCCGATCAACAAACCTCCCGCTAACTTGCATGGCGATAAGAAAAGTAGCGCTAACCGCGCTTATCGCTACTTTTCTTACGCCTGCTTTCAATCTGACTTAGCCATTATATCCAATGGAAGGTGATTATAATGGCTAAGTCTGCCCTGCCCTATCAACAACGTATCGCCAATCGTTGTGCGATTATCGCTGGATTTCCAGCGATAATCGCACATTTGGCAGCTAACTCTGGAATTTATATCGCTTTGGAGATAAGCGTCGCTGATAGCGCGCTATCTCCGCGATAAAATCCAGCGATGCCGGTGATAATTATCCTAGCGCTAAGTGCGCTTAGCAATAATTATCGCCGGTTGTTGCTGATATGCCCCTTGGTTTTTAATCTTTTTGAAATGAACTAGGCATACTGATAATGGGTGGTGGATTGCCATGTTAGGTCCACACTCCCCTATCAGCAAGCCTCTCCTTAGCGCTGTGAAATCTTCGCTGGATTTCACGCGCTATTCCTGTTATTTGCTGGAATTACATCGCCTGTTAGCTACACGTTGATAATACGTAGCTAACACGGCGATTTAATACAGCGATAATGTGAATCACGCTAAGCACGATTTGCGATAATTATCGCATGTCCTTGATTATATGCCCCCTTAGGATTTTACAATGGCAGGCCTTGCACAGCATACACCCCCTACGTTTTCCCTTACACAGGGACTCAGTTGGATGTACGGTTAATTTCCAGTTCATCAGGGTTTGGGTAGCACCTCTTGTTTCTGAGGGCTGCTCTAATAATGTTTTCTAAATGCCATGTTGGAGCGTTCTTTTTTCCCTTTAGATATGGAGGCTTTTTGGGAGGATTGAACAAAATTATAGCGATTGTCCGAGTCACACACAAGGCTGCATGCTTTGGTCAGATTGTAATTAACTTTCACATAACGTAGTGCTATGCCAGTACACACAGGGCCTCATTTATGAAAAGTGACGCTTCGCTGCGAGAAAACAGCGATGCGTCACTTTTCATTGCGCCCTCCTTGCGACACCAATGATGTGTCATATTTACAGTAAGACGCATCATGGCGCAAGGAATTACAGATACGTCAGTATTTCTGATGTACCTGTAGGCGCAAAAATGACACATTGCTGGAGTGTGTCACAAAAGTGACGCAACTCCAGCAATAGGTCATTAGACATGAGCAAGTCCCATGTTAAATGCGCCTGCGTCACTCTTACGCCTGCCATGAGGCAGGCCTAAGATATTGACGCATTTGCGTCCTAGAAGTGGCACAGTGAAATCTCATAGATTTCACTGCATCACTTCTACGACCCTTTCTTGCGTCTGAATGCCCCCCCGCATACATTATACCTGGTGCAGGTATAATGTGGCGCAGGGGTTTACAAAGTGACGCATCTACCTAGATGCGTCACTTTGTAAATATGACGCAACATGGCGCATTTTTTACACTGCTGGTGCGCCACAAAAAGTGATGCACTGGCGGCGTAAAAGTGATACATGAATAAGGCCCTCAATACTTACCTGGAATGTGAGAGGTCTCCGCACAGCATCTTGCAGATATGCGGTTTATTCATACCTTAAGCGCCACAATGTGCGCATTGCCCTCTTACAGGAGACGCATTTAAATAGTGCTGAAACGATCCGGTTACAGAGAAAATAGAGGGGTAAGGTGTATGCCACTGATTATTCATTACTTGCCAGAAGGACTGTGGTTTGAGTCCGCCCAGGCACGCCCTTTACCATGGAGGAGGTCCTTGTCGATAAAGATGGCAGATATGTGTTTCTGAAAGTTAGACTGGATGGACGCCATATTTTGCTCGGCAATGTGTATGCCCCTAATATAGAGCAAGGTCAATTTCTTATATCACTCTCCCAATTGTTAACAACACGGTGTGACATACCGAGGCTTATCGGAGGGGATTTCAATAGTGTTATGGACACTGGCTTAGACAGATCCTTCCCTCCCCTTAAAAGCACGACTGCCACAGTAAACTGTACAGTATTGAGCGGATCGTTGCACGGGTGGGAATTGGTTGATGTTTGGAGGGATCGTAACCCTGGAGAAAGGATATATTAATTTTATTTTGCGCCTCATGGCCTACATATTCGCTCAAATAGATTTCTCAGCTCACCTTCCTTACTCCCATACATAACAGGCTCAGACTACTGGGATCGTACACATTCAGACCATAACCCGCATTATGTAACACTAGCCTGGGAATGCGGGACTCCTGTCATTCCCACATGGCAGCTACAGCCGGTGATGCTGAAGGACTTTGGAGCATATTTACTAGGACGGCAATAAATAAACGCAATGCGCGCTTAGCGCTTGTTTATTTATCGCCCTGGTAACGCGTTATTAACAACACGTTACTCCAGGGTGATAATATTCCAGGGAAATGGGCCACCATCGCTGGAAAACCAGCGATGTTGCACCCAAAAGGGAGATAGCCTTGGTGATACAACCCTGTGGTCGTATCACCATAATCCACCTCCCATGTTAGCTATGCCTTAGTCAGGAATTTAACAGACGTTAAATTCCTGCGTTAAGGCATAGTTAACGGGATTTAAAATATCGCTACCCCTCGTTGATGATATCACAAAGCTGGGGTAGCGATATTTTCCCATGGTGTTTTGTTAGGCACGCCTCCTTTGCATCTCATTAGAGATGCAAAGCGAGGCGTGAACAAAACGGGAGCTGAATCAAGGAAACACGCGAAACAGCCGAAAACGGCCACAAAAGCGGCGATAATTATGTCACCAGTCCTTGATGATATGCCCCCGGTCTTTAGACATACAATAGGGGATGCCATCAGTGAGTACTAAACACTGTGACGGCATCATCTAGCATGGTGGAGCGGGCTGCCATGAAGGTTACAATATGCGGGGAGGTGTTTTGGACCAGAAGGGGGCTTGAAGAGGCAAACAGAATCAGAACTGCATGTGATAGAAAAGGATTTATTGGCTTTAGAATCCGGAGCGATACTTGACGCTTCTGAATTCAAACCACTGTTAGAGGCGCGTCAAAAACACACAGAACTACTGGAGTGCCAGAGATGTTTAAACTTCGTGGCGCATTCAGTGACAACGCATGCTAAGTCTGACCAATCCAGACCACGCATGCTAAGTCTGACCAATCCAGACCCTTATTGGCCCGATTAATTAAACAAGATCGGTATACGGGACCCATCACAGCAATTCGATCTTTAGACAGCGGACTTAAATACACACAGCATGAGATTCATAGCAAACTAACCACACACATCACCCAGTCATATAGGTCTGCCTTGAACGTCTCAGAAACAGTCATACATTCCTTACTGGATGATCTCACATTCCCTACTCTCACACCTGAACAACGCACGGAGCTAGACACCCCGCTTACTCTGGAGGAAGTGAAAAGCACAATGCGCGCACAACCAAATGGCAAGGTCCCAGGGCCTGACAGCTTCCCACATGAATTTTATAAGACATATACTGATATTTTGGGCCACAACTATTGGGTGTGTATTCGAAGTACTTACAGGGTGTTCTCCTTCTCGCCTCTCTAACGGAAGCCACTTTCAGTACCCTTCCAAAACCAGACAAGGACCCTACACATACAAGCGCCCATCAGCCCCTAGCACTGCTAAATGGGGATTACAAGATATTTAGAGGCGTTCTGGCGGGGCGACTTGCACCTATCACTGGTACATCAAGACCAGAATGTATTTGTCCTGGCTCAAAATACCTCCCTAAACATCTGTAGACTTTTTCGGGTGATGCGCAGTGCTACGGCGACTTGGCCAATTGTGGGCTGTATGGTCTTAGATCTAGAGAAAGCCTTCGATACAGTGGAATGGCCTTATATGTTTGAGGTGTTGCAACGCTTTGGATTTGGGCCATATTATTTAAGTTTGATTAAACTACTGTATGAAACACCTGCAGTGGGGAGTGTGGACCTAACATGGCAATCCACCACCCATTATCAGTATGCCTAGTTCATTTCAAAAAGATTAAAAACCAAGGGGCATATCAGCAACAACCGGCGATAATTATCGCTAAGCGCACTTAGCGCTAGGATAATTATCACCGGCATCGCTGGATTTTATCGCGGAGATAGCGCGCTATCAGCGACGCTTATCTCCAAAGCGATATAAATTCCAGAGTTAGCTGCCAAATGTGCGATTATCGCTGGAAATCCAGCGATAATCGGACAACGATTGGCGATACGTTGTTGATAGGGCAGGGCAGACTTAGCCATTATATCCACCTTCCATTGGATATAATGGCTAAGTCAGATTGAAAGCAGGCATAAGAAAAGTAGCGATAAGCACGGTTAGCGCTACTTTTCTTATCGCCATGCAAGTTAGCGCGAGGTTTGTTGATAGGAGAAATGTCAGTTAGCGACATTTCTCACGTTATTTTTGTGCGGAACGCCCACTTTGCATCTCATTAGAGATGCAAAGCTGGGCGTTGAGGGAAAGGGCACTTAGGCAAGGATTCACGCGATAGCGTGACCTTGCTGATAATGCGATAAAATTATCGCTGTTTTCACCCGAAAAACGGACGCTAAAGCGGCGATAATTTTATCGCTGCGCCTTGATGATATGCCCCGTTATTCTCAAAGCCTATACCCATTGGAAGGGGAACTAGGCAGGGATGCCCTCTTTCCCCACTTATTTTCTCTCTGGCCATAGAACCAAGGGCTATAGCTCTGCGACAATCAGCAGACCATTGGGGTTTACAGTTGGGGGATGAAGCTCATGCCATTTCGCTCTATGCGGATGATATTCTGCATTATATCAGGGATCTGCGGGTGATCCCCATTCATTCCTAACACACTCACACTATTTGCTTCAATATCAGGGCTGGGTGTGAACTGGGGAAAATCATGTTTATTTCCCTTTGCCCCTAACCTAGAAGCCCCTCAACTGATGATAGATGGTGCAATGGTGGCCTGGCAACCGGCTGTGTTTCGATATTTGGGAATAAGAATTTATCATACAGATAGGGACCTTGTGGATGGTAATTTAATCAGGGCAATCACAGCTTTACACTCCCAAATAGAATTCTTGAAAACGCTCAATCTTTCAGTCGTGGGCAAGGTGTCGCTTATCAAGATAGTGATACTGCCCCATCTTTTATACTATTTTATGAACCTTTCCCTATATCTGCCAGCATCCTTTCTTCGCCCACTAGAGGGGATGATGAGAGATCCTATCTGGAGCAACGCGCTGTAGAGTGGCGCTCGCTAAATTGTACTTACCTCAGAAGCACGGAGGGCTAGCTCTGCCGAATCTGGAACCATACTGGGGGATATTCTCAAGAACGTGTGATAACCATTGCAAAAGTAACCTAACGCAACTTCCAACATGGCAGTCTATCGCGGGAAAATCACGCCGTGTTAACAAAGCATTCACAACACGGCGGCACCATGCGATATTCCCCAGATAACACGTCAAATTGCGGTGTTAAAATCAAAGCCACGCCGCAAAAATGCAAAACACGAGCACCAAAAAAGCTGCGATGAGGCCAATCGCGATACAAAAAGAAACAAAAACCAGTGGCAGGCCTGCAAATCCCACGCGTCTGGTGGGCAAATGCACTATAAAAGCAGACCAAACAAACGGCGAGATGACAACGTACGAGCACAACACCACAGCCGTGACGCAGAACAAATGACCATTGTCCAAATCAGATAGGCAGTCCCCCACAAACAGCCACAATGTACATTGACATGCATTCAGTATGTAACCTGCTCCAAAGCGAAAACAAACATGCAACACACTGTGAAACCGCATCTTCTCTTCACATTGCAGAGGGACAAACAACACCCCCTGCACACCGATGTGCCATGTCCATGATCAAAAAATAATGAAAGCATGGACCAAAGTAGGGGCAGTGACTCCCCGCACGCACATGTCGCCTATGTCACGGGACTTGAGTCACAGGGTGCATCCCGGCATCATGGCGGCACATATCAGAGCCCAAAAGAAGCCCTCTTGTCACTTGTAGGCCACATATGACAGACAAAATGGGATGAATTGGGACACATGTGAAACGCCGAAGAGTGGGATACTGTAACAACTGTGACACACAGAACTGGCAGTTCCAATACATGACACCCTAAACAGCCTCACTGCACAGAGGTGACACACCCACCATCCATTAACAAATTCCTAAATTGTCAGCACGACATGTTGCACCCACACTAGTCTGAGTGAAGCGCCTGTACAGATGAGTGACATGCACGCAGGGAATCTATTTCGGAATGCATTTATTAGCACATGCTGTGCCTGTGGTTAGTCAACGTACTGTGCCATTACTGCTAAGGACCCTCACAATGTGACGTCAACCAGAGAAGAAATTGTCAATGATGTAGTCCCTACGGGCAATTCCTGCTGCGGCTGCAGTGAGGTGTGGTCCACCTGCCTCATCTTCATCATCATCGTCCGGTGCATCTGGCACTCGTATCCATGGGGCTCTGCTGTGTACACATATGTTGTGCAACACACAACATGCAACGATCATCTTGCACACGAGGCCTGGGCTGTACAGGAGCTTTCCACCTGTGACATCCAGGCTCCTGAAGTGTGACTTCAACACGCCAATGCAGCATATTGAAATAAAACTGACTCCATCAAGGTACCAACAAGTACAAACAATGGTAGGCGAAGTATCTACAACCAACCTGAAGCGACTGAGGTGGACAAGTACCACCCTGCCACAAATAGCGCTGGATGCCAAGAAGGTACTTCAATCCTTAGTCTTAGACAAAGATCTGTGTTCTGAGACTTGAACTGGTTACCTAAACAAGTTACCCAGGACAAGTATCAATACTAAAAAGAAGGTTAACACAACACACAGTGCCGCCTTTTCAAAAGCCACACTTACTTTGAGAAGACGCTTGCGGAAATTTACAAGACGAGCACAAGGCCAAAAGGCAAACTCAAGTTCTTGGCAGGAAGTCCGAAGAGTAAGGAAACTCTACAAGAAGCTAATCTGGACGGAGAAAAAGCATCAAGCCGATGAGTTCTGGACTAAGCTTTTGTATAACATAAAAAAATCAGACACCAGGGCTTTTTGGTTGCAAGTCAACTCTCTGAGCAGATCAGTACAAGTTATAAGTACGACTTGCATAAGCGAAAGCGCATGGGTCCAACATATAGCCGAGACCTTCTCAATAAGATCAACCTTGCAGCTGCCAGCCGCTACCTCAAGCATAGTAGCCTTGAAAAACATGCCTAATGACTGGCCAAACAAGTATAAAATCCAACAGGAAAGTCTAGACCAATCGTTGCGAACAAGCGACGAACTACAAATAGCACAAATAATTAGAAGAAGTAGGCAAGACAGTGCGCCAGGACCGAATGGCATCCCACAGGCAATTTACAAAGAGGACCCACAATATTGGGATGGTAAATTTAACCACCTGTTCCGATCTATAAACAACACACGTCAGCTCCCAGAAAGTTGGAGGGGAGCAACCATTAATCCAATTTACAAAGGTGGAGATCGTAAAAACCCGGCCAATTATCGGTTGATAGCTCTTATTGATGCAGAAGCTAAATACTACGCATCCTTAGTATTAGCGGATCTTGCAAAATGGTCTGAAACCAACAAAAAAATCCTGATAAGTCAGACAGGGTTCCGCCGCGGAATAGGCACGATGGCAAACATTATGGCCCTGAGCCTAATTGCGGAAAAAAGCTTACAAAATCACCAAGCACTTTATGTCTGTTTCGTAGACTTTAAGGCGGCCTTTGGCCGTGTTAGCAGGCATTTACTTTGGAATAAACTGAAGCAGCAGGGCCTGCCTGACTCAATCTTAATTCCAATCATTGACCTGCACACCAACACTTGGATGCAGGTAAAGATTGACAACGGCCAGCCGCTAACTCGAAAGATCAGCACCTTTGATGGTTTAAAACAAGGCTGCGTGTTGGCACCCCATCTCTTCAATTTATTTATGGCCGATTTAACATCAAACTTGGATCAGATCAACGCTCATCCACCACGGCTAGGACACCTGCGTGTTACACATCTATCCTATGCCGATGATGTGGTTTTACTCAGCCAGACAAAAATTGGTTTACAACGTCTATTGCAAGAACTGACCAAATACACAAAATCAAACTTATTAGAAATAAATAGTAAGAAGACAAAGATCATGGTTATAACTCGCCGCCATAAAGCACCACCAGTATTCGTAATAGATAAGAGTAAATTGGAAGTGGTGGAAAGTTATAAGTATCTGGGGGTACAACTAGACAAGCGCCTAAACTTCGTAACGCATTTGAATGCCATGGAAAAGAAGGGGATTGCCTTGTTACACACTTTCAGCAATTTGGCAACTAAACCTAAAGGCCCTATGTTCAACCCACTCCTAAACGTAATGAAAGCAAAGTTACTGCCAACAATATCTTACGGGAGCGTATTAGATCATGGGATGAGTGCACAGCTTATAGAAAAAATACAAACAAAAACCTATAAGCATGTATTTGGTTTGCCAAATAATGCATCACCTGCACAAGTGCGACTTGAATTTGGCCTGCAATCACAAGTTCTGCTAAAAAAATATGAGACTGTCAAATTTTGGTACGATGTCTGGATGAACCAGGAAACAGAGATTTATCATGCCAGGTGGGAAGCAATTCATAATAGTCCTAATTCCCAGTATGCCAAATTTTTCAAAACCTCATTAGAAACAACAAAATTGGCCACACTTTGGGAAACCAGGCTTCCGTAATCACTGTTCAAACAAACAGCAAAGAAGGCGGCCAGCAGGCATTCGTTACTTAACGATAAGTCATCCCTGAGTCATCGTGAACATGCCTGGATGACAATACAATCATATAAAAAGCTGGTTCCGGCAGCATATCTACAACTTGCCTTCTCAGCATATAACAAATCTAGATATCTCACACTGAGGCTCGGTAACTTACCAACAAATTTTGATCAACCAAAATGGCGGATGCAAGAAAAGAAAGGGTGCGGATTATGTGGAGCAAGAAAACAGGACTTAATCCATCTGTCCCGCCATAAATTTGGAACGTCGGAGCAGACTAACGGTGAAGTTCAACGAAATTGGAGTACGTACCTGCTGGTCCGCTATTATACAAATACTGTGTTCTGTGGACCCTCAACTAATTTGCAGAGTAGTCCAATTCATAACTAATTTTGAGAAAAAGAAAGGAACCTTGGTAAAGCCCTAATCTCTTTCATGAACTCGCACTTTAAACATGAACGTTCTTCCTGACCCAGATACGGCATCTTTTTTTTCTTTTTTTTTTAAGCATGAGAATAATTTTTATACATTTTATGACTCATTACCTGTTTATTTGCTGTTTAATGTCCATCTTTTGTCTTTTAAATTCAGGTATTTTAAATTTTTGTAATGGTTTTTATTAACTGTACAATAAAGCTTCATTCATTCATTCAGTAACACGCCAAATGTGCGCTCCACGATGCCCCTGGTGCGTTTGTGGGCCAAATTGTACTGCCTCTGGGTGTGTGTGTTCAGGGCTCGGAGGGGTGTTATCATCCAAGCGCAGAGTGCATATCCTTGGTCACCTGTGACATGAGTCAAGACTATGTAGTGCATGATATGTTGGTAGGCTCACTGGTTCATTGGTGTGTGATATGTGTGACATAGTGATTCCTGTATGACATGTACTGTGTGTTGCTAATGAGCGGCATCACTGTGTATTACGTAGCCTCACTGCTGCACCCCTCCTCCAGAGCACATTCACTATTGAGCGCAGCGTGATTGCATCACATGCACCCCTACGGCACACCATTGTCATGCCTGTCTGCGCATGTCCACAAGACTGACTACGACACAGTGAGGCTGCTGCGCAGAATGTGGCTGGCCATGTGTGTGTCAGCCCATTGCAAGGACAGGGCTTACACAGATGTAGAGCACCTGCCTAGCTGAACCCGACATGCAGTTGAGGGTACATCTTTGGCTCATGCTGTGATAATAGCGACACAAACAACAGTTGGCATGTGTGATCCCTGACCCTGAGCGGGCATGCCCTCGCGTGTGGTAGGCATGCGCTGCACAGAGTCAGTGGCACCAGTGCAGTTGTTGGTAGTGTCCAATCACCTCTGGATAGGTGATCCTTTTCTCCTCCGGACTGAAGAGTGCCTTCCTCTTACTCCACTCCTTGCGTACTTTGACATGAACACTGCCATGAAGAAATCAAGACTCAGTTCCAAAAGTGCGAACTAGTTGGCCGCAATGTCAGTAGGAGGCAGCGTCCAGCGTGGGCCAACCGCTGTCCAGTAAAATGTGGGGGGAAGTCCAGCACTGCCTCCTCTTTAACCGTAATTTAACTATTTCTGTTATGATGACCCCCTATTTATGAAGACATACTTTGTCACCTTTATGCGTGCATTGCTTATCTAGTTTAAATATTGTGTTTAGAATTAAAACACTTTATGCAAAAAGCTTTAAAACGTGTTGTAACACTGATATAATTGGTTGTATATCTAAAAATTGCTGTGCTTGCTTATGACCAGGTGATTATTACCTGGCCCTCACATGGCCAACCGCTGTCCAGCCATCTCATCCTGGATCTCTCACACACGACGTTGGAATGGCATTTCTATTACATTTGTGGGTGACATAGGTAGTGGCTCCAGAGCTGAGCGGGTATGTAGCCGGCGAGGAGGCCGTGTCCTGCCTGTGACGGACTGCATTGGATTGGTGTGAGGCCTGCAGGACTGCAGTGCAGGCTGAAGGCCGGAGTCAGCAAGGGGCCCACAGACATATTTGGTGGGAGTCTTATGCACAGACTTGGTGGCACCACATCGGAGGGAGTATAGTGACATGAACTCTGCCTTGAATCATGTACTCTGCCATGGTGTAATCAAGATTCAGTTCCAAATGTGTGTCCTACTTGTGCGCTGGGTATGCCGGTGGAGTACGTCAACCAGAAAGGAATTCTGCAGGCCTGTTTCGCAGAGGCCGTGATGGTCCGAGGAATCTACCAAGGTCGGGGGACTCGGGCTTGGAGCTTGCACCGGCACGTGGTGGGTCCTCCTTGACACACGCCGGTGTCGGCAGGTGAACAGTGATGCCTGGATGCGCAGGGGCGACCATGACGGCTTCGTGGACCAGAGGCCCGGGGTGCAGCAGGTGCACAGGATCCCAGGCAACACCGCTCATGGCGTAGGCCTCGTGGCGGGCTGAGAGGCACCATCCTGGCAGGGACGTTGGGCATTCCGGAGAGGACCACGCCCAGAGCTACGTGCTTTTTATTCACACCCCTACGCTGGCCTGGCGTACGCCGGGCCAGCCCACTCCTCTCACGCTTACAGGGGGGGGACTGATCCCAGGCAACAGCGCTCATGGCGTAGGCCTCGTGGCGGGCTGAGAGGCACCACCCTGGCAGGGACGTTGGGCATTCCGGAAGAGGACCACGCCCAGAGTTATGTGCTTTTTATTCACACCCCTACGCTGGCCTGGCATACGCCGGGCCAGCCCACTCCTCTCACTCTTACAGGGGGGACTAAAGCTACATTTCCTTGTTCTCCCCCACTGGCTGGGGTGACATGGTTGTGTCCACTGTCCACCACACCAAACACCAGCGGTGTATGTCGACATAGATATGTGTGTGGTATGCATACTGCAGTCTGTCCAACACATCCACACCACACTTGGCATTGTGTGCAGTCTCATTCATCGGTCACATCGCCTCCTTCGCACATGCCTGGTTCCCTCCTCTTCCCACATTCTGCTAATATGTGGCTGAGGTGCCATGCCGTTGATGGCTCATGTACATGGCTAGGCCAGGTTCCCACTGTAAGTTTTGCTGTCAGGTCTGGTGGGTGGGCATGTTGTTTGGCATGTTGTATGTGGGTTTGTAACGTGTGCTTTCCCAGAGTTGTGAGTTGTATAATTGTGGAGTTGAGGTGTGTGATGTGTGCATTTGGTGCTTACCAACTAGCACTGCATTTCCGTAGGTGCCATCCTGGAAGATCCGGTTGATGATGGACTGTCGGAAGATGTATGAATCATGCACACTGCCTGGGTCGTTGGCGACGACATTGGTGAAGAGTACCCGGTGGTCCACTATTGCCTGCACATTGATGGAATGCGTGTGATTTCTGTTGCATAATTGTGTGCAGTGTCAGCAGGGGGCACAAGTAGCACAAGTAGTGTGCAGTCTATTGCCCCCAACACGGCCGGGAATCCAGCTATGGCGTAGAAGCCTTGCTTGGTCTCCAGCTGTTCCTGCACAGTGTGGGGGAAGTATAGGTACTGGGGTACCAAGCTGATGATGGCATTCAAGACAGGAGTGAGGAACTTTGATAGGGCTGGCTGTGAGACTCCTCCGACTCTGGCGGTTGTTGGTTGGAAGGTACCAGAGGCCAACAGGTGCAGCACAGCCAGCAGCTTTGTCTGCAGAGGGATGTTGGTTGTCCGCTGTGTTGGTACAGTTAGCCTGGTGGCAATGATGTTCAGGATGCGGAGGATGGTTGTCCTTTTGAGCCTGTAGTGGGCAATTACATACTCTGGTGTCATGTCTGTGAGGCTGGTGCGTTTCCTGAAAGTGCACAGTCTGTGTCTGCGCTGCCTCTGTGGTGGTGCGCGACTTTGGCTGCGATAAAGTGACGTTAACTCAGCGATAGCTCCTTGAGAATATGCCCCATTATTTGGTGTCCTAAATACAATGGGTGGCGAAATGGATGGCTGAACTCTATCTTGCAGATACGGTGGAGTGGGTCCCCCATATGCACTGGAGAGACTCCTTTTCATCTTCCACCCATGTACTAGATCACATACTTCACTTCCCCTTTTGGTGCAGATAGCCCAGAAATGTTTACTTAGAGCTCTATATCGCACCAGACATGTTATACCATATGCACCATCGATACCAATATTAGGAATGCCGAAGGGGGGGGGGGGGGTGTAGAGTCAGAATGACAGAACTTGAGGATTGGCAGATGGTTGACATATACGTTGGGAGACTTGTATGTGGAGGGCACGCTGTGGCTCTTTCTCTCCATGAAGGAGGAGGACGGCATTCCTTCCGTACAATTCCCTAATCACGCCTTCTGGATAACAACGCTGAGACATCACTGGGGCGACATTTAGCAGGAACCCCAGTTGCATCTCCTAATGCAGTATATATGTGTAATGGGCATGAGAGGACACCTCATAAAATGGTTTGCGGTCTCTATACACGAGCATACCATAACTGATCTAAGGCCACTGAGTGGCAGATGGGAGGCAGACCTAAAACAGCCCTTTACGCCTACAGAATGCCAGGACGGATTCCCAGAAATGCAAGGTTTAGATTGATTTAATTTTATATTGTCCATAGAGCTTATTTATCCCCAGGTAAAATCAATAGGTTTTTTAACAGAGCAGATTCCTGGTGCCCACGTTGCAAAATGGTAGATGCCTACCTTCTACATATGTTGTGGTCATGCCCCAGACTGCACAATTATTGGCACAATATACTCCAAATTCTGAATACAAGTACAGACAGGGCATTACCGAACACGTGGGAGGCATGCATAACAGAACTATTTCCCCAAAAAAGAACCACAAGGCCTCCTCCATATTCCTAGACCTGGGTTTAGTGGTGGCTAAAAGATTAGTCACACATCGATGGAAAGAGAATGATCCCCCTCAACTCAAAGCATGGTTTCAATCTATGCTAAACTGGGTGAAGGCTGAGGCTGTTTCACTATTAAGAGAGGACACGCTGGAGCTTAGTAAGTACACATTTTAACATCCTGGAATGCCATCCTGACGGCGTTTCAAGTAGCAAAAACCTTGGATGAACCTCCAGATATTCCTAGTATTTGTTAATATGGGCTGCCCATAGATGGTGATGTGAACTGATAACAATGAGGTCTAACATGTACATCACACATCACGTACACTGGTCCAGTATAAAGGAATATGACACTGAGTTTGATGTACTTATGCTTGTGAAAATGGCACTATTGTGGTAGATTTGATCTGCCTCCCCCTCCCCCTGCCTCCCCTATTTCTCCCACTGTTTCATTGGATAGATTGTTAAAAAGTTTTATTATCATATATTTGGTAGCTTGAATATCCACCCTGGAGTTGAGACATAGCAGAAAAGAGTCAGTTGAAATATACATGCGGAATACATATGTGAGTGTAATAGACACTGATTATATGTTTCTATAGTGGAATAGTAGCAAAGCTTGTGTGACATTGTACAAATGCTTTATCAGATGTAGACTATTTTAATGTATAGAAATGGATGGGTGAAATACCGTCTGTTAATACATCGATAAAATGACCTGAGGAATATGGCTTTGCTGATAACTGATTCTGCAAATGTGGAATATGCCTGTAATTGGAGTTATATATGTAAAACTCAAAAAAAGATTAAACAATAAATGGCTGGTTGTGCCAAAAGAGTAAATTATAACAACCTAAAAACTCAATAATCAGATTATACAAATGGTGTCATGATACTCCTGTTATTGACTTTCTAGGAAGATTAAGGACAAAGGGGCATATTATCAAGAAACGGCGTTACAATTATCGCCGCTTTAGTGGCAGAAAACTGCTGCTAAAGCGGTGATAATGGGCTTGATAATATGCTGCAGAGAATTCCAATAGAAGCCCATGTTCTGGTGTCAACATGGGCTTCTATTGGAATTCTCTGCGGCATATTATCAAGTCCATTATCGCCGCTTTAGCGGCAGTTTTCTGCCACTAAAGCGGCGATAATTGTAACGCCGTTTCTTGATAATATGCCCCTTTGTCCGAGAGGTGAGACATTTGTAGATTCATGTTCAGTTTCGTTCCAAGCCACGGATAACCATTTGAAGCCCACTTTTTATTGTTACAGTTACCTACACCTAATAAGCAACATTAATTTCATTGTAAACCTCCAGAAGGCAAACTCTTGTACTAATCTCTTAGAAGTAGTGGATTCATTCACCGAAATGGGACATTTAATTCCATTAACCTCGTTATGTGCATCGCAGTAGACTTCAGTTTCTATGAGATACACTGCAAATCTTCATGGTGTACCTACTGCTATAATCTTACACAGATGTGCTCATTTTACTTCCTCGGTCTCAAGACTGCACTACTGAAACGTTTGGGTATACAGGGCAATAAGTGAATACTATCCTCAGACGGTTGTGAATAAAGCCACTGAACAATACCTTTGGTGCATTTTAACTCAACATCATGAGCAGCGGGTATAATGGATACCAGTGGTAGAATTTATGTATGATAACATATCACGGTTGACTTCAGTTTTCCCAATTCTACTATAACCATGGTTTCCTCCCATAAACCCTATACCTCAGTATGCACAATTCTTCTGTACATTTGTCACAAATTTAGTACACTCTCTATAGCACACACAAGCATGTAGTATCACACCTCATCCATGGAAAGAACACATACAAAACTTTGCTAATAGGTGACACACACTTGCTCCTATGTACAAAGCAGGGGATTTGGTAATGGTTGCCCGCTTGTTTTCTTCATCTTCCAGGAAGTCATGCTACGTTTTAACAGCCATTGTCAATCCAGATGCTGTGCACCTGGCCTTATCTAGGAATTAAAATATCAATCCTGTGTTTCATGTGTCTCTCCTTAAGGCAACTCTTTCAGTCACTATAAGGGCTGCCCCCTTTACCTCCATTGGTTGTGGTTGAGGTTGTAGAATATGATGTTCAGGCAATACTATTCTCTCACATATTCAAAGGTAATCATTTACAGTGTTTGGTGGATTAGAAGGGGGTATGGACCATCAGAGGGATCTTGGGAGCCTGTAGCCTTTGTTCATATGCCCCAATTAGAATGACATTTCCCTAAACACAACCCACTGAAGCCGAAGGTAGGGGAACGTTAGGGAATAGGTTGCTGTCCAAAATCATTTAGGACATCGCATGGTTCAGAGTATGAAAAGGGATTCTTCATACTCAAAAGGTGTCAGACAAGTGCTAGGAGACTTGGGAGGAATCTCTACACTCACACAGGAGCATACAGAAAACAGTGTTGTTACCATACTAATATGGCAGTATGAGTCTTGTGTACACATTGTCCAATACGATCTCATTCCCTATCCAATCTGATACCTTACCTCACTATGGTCAGATACACTTCCTCTACTGAGGCAGTTGAGATAGAGTCAGTATTTAAGCATACTTGCACAAGAGCACAGTGCCTGGCAAAATCTACCGTTGGTGGGTTTGTTCACCGAGCCCTGCCCTCAACGCACCTTTGCTTATGCAACAATTTCAACATCCAACATCCAACCAACCACCCTCATCCCTGATGACTTAAACCAACCAGTGAACACCAGCCAAACCATCACCACCTGGTCAACGCTCACCGCCCTCACTACCTCAGCCATCTTGTCTTCTATCCACTCCGGGGCACCCACCGACTTAACACAAGCTCCTACGCAGATGGCACTTAACTGGTCCTCTCGCTCCCCGAGGACCCCTCCAAAGCCAAAACCAACTTCTGCAATGCCATGACTAAGGTAACCGAATAGAAGAGAAACAACTGCCTCCAACTCAACTTCGACAAAACCGAAGTGCTGATCTTTGGGAAGAAAACCTCTCTTAGGACTACCTACAAGCTGGTGGCCTGCAGAACTTCGACCAGCACCAACAGATCATGCACACAATCTCAGCATTATCCTCCACAGTCAACTGACCATGAAATGACAAGTTCATGCAGTCGCCTCCTCCTGCTTCCACACACTTTGCATGCTCCGCAGAATCTTCAGATGGATTCCAACTAACACCAGAAAGACCGACACCCAGGCCCTCATCACCAGCTGCCTCAACTACAGAACTCCCTCTATGCCAGCATCTCCACCCAGCTCCTCAGAAGACTCCAGAGCATACAGTGCACTGCAGTCCAACTCATCCTGGACCTCACCAACTAACACATATCGCCCCCCACCTAGAAGACGTTTTACTGGCTCCCCATCCAAAAAAAGATGCCAGTTCAAGATCCTCACTAATGCCTACAAAGCCCTCCATTACCTAGGACCCTACCTGAACCATCAACTAAACATCCACCATCGTGCTAGACACCTGTGCTCCTCTTCACTCGCACACACTCCCCGCATCCATTGCAGCCGCAGTGGTGGCCACTCCTTCTCCTACATCACTGCCTAGACCTGGAACGACCTTCCCCTCCAGCTCCATACAGCCCCCTCGTTGGCAGATCTCAGAAAGGGATTCAAGACCTGGATCTTCGAAGGAGACACAGCACCCAGATACCCCTAGGGGAGACAGTGTTGTGCTTTACAAATGCTGTTTGATTTGATTTGGTTCGATTTCCTCATGTTTTCTTTCGGGTTCCTCTTACATAAGTACTTGCAGCTAGTTTTGTTGCTTCAGAGTTTTTTTGCCTTGTTCCTCATATAGGCCAGCAGTTTACCTGATGTAATATGTGACGTCATCAGCAGTGGATTGCGGGCGCATGAGTTATAGTTAGCTGAACTAACTATAACGGGGGAATTTCATTGGTTATTTACGAGTGAAATGTCCAGCTAACTATAACATGTGTGAAACCTATGGTTTTTTCAGTGAATTTGCAAGGTGTTTTAAATGCTAATCCCTAACTATAACGTGTGTGTAACCTATGGTTTTTTCAGTGAATATATATATATATATATATATATATATATATATATATATATATATATATATATATATATATATATATTTGTGAATCCAATGTGCCCCAAAGCATTAGGAGCGCACTCAACACCTCCTGTCATCAGACTTGAGAACATGCAGCCTGCATTCCGGTTACACATCATTTCGCAATTGCCAACGCGTTTCAAGGTTCCCTGACCTCTTCATCCTGGGCGGAACAAACGGCATCAGAAACCCCACCTGATTGCATTTTCGGCTTTTATTGGTTTGCATATTAGCTTCTGCCCCCAGTGGGCGTGACTTCATTTGATCACAATACAAATGCCTGATGGGATATTGAGTTTCACTGCCACGGTAGGTATTCCTTTTGTAAGTACTGATAGTCCGTTTTTTTATTTGTTCAGATTATTACCTTAGTAGGCTGTGTCCCAGAATGTAGGCTCGATCTGCAGAGGAAGTGTGCTTAGCCAGATTCGAAAGTTCGATCCGACGGCCTCGTTCAGCTGGACAGTATTCCCACCACCTGCTCGATGGTGCAGCTCCCCACGGCCGTTTGTTCCGCCCAGGATGAAAAGGTCAGGGAACCTTGAAACGCGTTGGCAATTGCGAAATGATGTGTAACCGAAATGCAGGCTGCATGTTCTCAAGTCTGATGACAGGAGGTGTTGAGTGCGCTCCTAATGCTTTGGGGCACATTGGATTCAAAATTATTACACGGCGGTATCGCCCCCTATCATCGTGAAGCACCTCGTCCACTGCCAATGGGAGGGAGGTCCTAACTAAGATGCCCACTCCCCTAGAGCCAGAAGTGAAACCAGAGTGAGCGGCAAGGCGATAGCCCCTCCTATTTAGGGCCTGGAAGGAGTTCCCAACCAAATGTGTCTCCTGCAGGAAAACGATGTCGGGCGAGAGCCGCTTCAAGAACTGTAACACCACCCCGTGCTTGATCCTGTCCCCCAGACCCTTCACATTCCACGAAAGGATTCGCAATCCCCTATCCCCCATCCCACTCCCGCACATGATACCCACATCCCGGAGAGCACAACCCGGAGAAATCAGCAAACAACTTCACATTGCCCTGCGAAACAAAAAACAACAACCATCCCCAACAACCCCCCTCCCCCACAGACCCAAAACCACAACTCCCCCCTCCCTGCACCCCTGCTTGAGCCCGAACAGCCCCCCCAACTTGCAGTGTGCCTGTCGCCCTAACATTTACCACAAAAGAACCCCAGAAGGAGGAAAGGACCCCAAAAAGCTCCCCGCAACCCCAGACATTTGAAGGGCATGATGTGCCGGATTAGAGTGTAACTGAGCCAAGGTGCAATGAATAGTCAATCTAGTCCATCGCCAGGAACCAAGTTCTAGTCCTGCTCCACCACATCCCGTCCGCTCTCCTCCGCCCGATCGTCTCGATCCTGTCCCCGCGGTAGGGCATCCAACCAGTCACCAACCGCCTCCGGTCGGTCAAAAAAGTGGGAACGACCCTGGAACTCAACCCGCAACCTCGCCGGGAATAACATCGCGTATTTCAGCTCCATGTCCCTCAGGCGCCGCTTGACACCCAAAAATCCCAGCCGCTGTTTCTGGACCGCTTGCGTGAAGTCCGGATAAAAGCTAACATTGGAGTTCTCAAACTTCAGCGGCCCAGCCACCCGCGACGCCTGAAGGATAGCATCTCTATCCCGAAAGTTAAAAAGTCGAGCGATTATAGGCCGCGGGGGAGCACCCACTTTGGGCGCACCACCCAGAATCCTGTGGGCCCGCTCCACCGCAAAGAACTTGCTCAATCCCTTGGGCGCAAGACGGTTGATCACCAGATCCTCCACAAAAAGATCAGCAGCAGATTCCTCCGATCTTTCCGGCACTCCGATGATACGGACATTGTTCCGTCTAGCCCTGCTTTCCGAATCCGACGATCAGTCTGGTCACTGGCAAGCCGCAACCGACGGACCTCCGTCTGCAGGGCGGCCACGTCCACAGTGAGGCTCGACGCCGCTTGTGACAAGGAGTCGACCCGCTCGTTGGTTTTGGACAGGTCTGCCCTGACCAAATTCACATCGATCAGTACCGCGTCCAACTTATGTGCCAGGGTATCAAATCGCTGACCCACAGCAGCCTTCATCTCCTCAATGGCGCCCATAACGTCCTGCAGGGTAAATTCTGACGCTGGGCCCGGCAGCTCTTTAGACCGCTCAGGCGATTTATGCAGGCCAGCGGGGGATCCCTTTAGCTGCGCGTAGCGGTCCATGTTGTTGGCCTGAGCATAGGATCCCCTCCGGGTTGACTTAGATTTCGACTTGTCCCCTTCGAGTCTCGCCGCCATCGTCCGGAGGCCACCAAGGTTGGCACCCGCCAGCGCCAGGGACAAGGACCCGTTGGCTAAGTTAAGCCGACACTGCGATCGCAGACAGGACGTCCGTGGATAGTCCGAAGATCGGGCCAGACACTCCGTTGTCCGCGCTCCTCTGAAACACCAGGGTCCCTCAACCGATCTCAAACAGCAGACTTGAAAACGAAAGTGAAAGTGCGGGGCACGGGGCAGGTCAAGCCCTGCATGCCGCTGTTGTTCACTTCGTGCCCGGGCACCTCACCAACTCGAGACCGGGACCTAGGCACCAGCAGGCCGCAAACTTCGGAGGGCAACCATTCGGGTTCACGGCGTACGATCAGAATTCGGGAAACGGGTGGCCCCTCAGCGCGAATGCATCAGCAAAAGCCCGTCGAATTTACCAGGATTTAGTCAGGATAGACGTGGGAGGTTGCGGAGGCCCTCGAGAGCCTTAAGCCTATGCGGCCATCTTGGTTGCGCGCTAGGCTCCTCCATAATCTGTAGATTTTAATAAAAAACAAATAGTATGTCAAACATATCAAAAGTTGATAAAACCGTGACCATACTTGTCTGCCATGAAGTGGAAGACCCTTCGCAGAGATTGACTAGTCACCTTTCTGTTGCTTATTGCTGTGTTTGGGTATTAAGCTAGTACTAATGCGATGAAACCTTTGCCCTGACAGTGTTAGCATGAGTGAAAATAGTAAAGTAATACAGTCAGAAAACATGTGGCATTACGCCGTATAATTTGCAGTTTCTTGCCACATGATTTAGTCAACACTGCAACATAATTTGTTCCTCCACTGCTGTATAATTTCAGAGGACCTGGTTATAGGCTATAGGGTGGCTAGAGGTCAGCCTTTGTCATCATTGCGCTTTTATTTATGACAGCAACATTAATACTGCCCTTTCTATCTCGTTTGGACCATGTGCTCTTCTCCCCGGATGGTGGCAACAATGTAACCTGGTAACTCAATTTGAAACTGGCCACACAAAGAGCATCCTGCTACAAAAGACTTGGGGCCAAATTTATCAAAGTGTTGCATTGCCCTTGCATCACACATGGTAACGCAAGGGCAACGCAACACTTACGTCAGATTTACCAAGCCGCGAAATGCCACCTTGCGTGGCCCTGAGGTACCCGGTAAATTTGGAGTAAAGCAAGGTAGTGCAAGTCGCTGCCTTGAGTTATTCTGCCTTGGGGAGGCATGGGTGGAGAATGGGGGTGTCTAAGCATCCATTAATGGATTTTGATTCTAAACCTTCCCAGGGGAAGCGTAACTAGGAGAAATATCTTTATTTCTCCTCGTTTTTAGGTCTCGCCTGACCCAGCGCATGCGCTGGTCTGGCGAGACTTATTGAGAGGGCTCCAAAAAGTGTTACCAGGCCAGCCTAGAGCTACAGTGCATGTGCGCGGGCGCGCGCGCGCGTGCCGCGCTTTACCTCGATTACTTTCACGGCCACACGGCCGCTTTGATGTTTGATCGCGGTTGCGATCACTTTCGCGGCCGCACAGCCGTTGGCATAGCCAATAGGTCTCACTTTTGGGACCTTATAAGTATTTAGTTATGCAACTGTTGCATGGCTAAACACTTATAAGGTCCCAAAGGCGAGACCTATTGGCTATGCCAATGCTTGTTTCCTCTTTCTATGTGTGCTGCATTCTTCATCTCCCTTGTTCTCCCCCCCCCAACAATGGCCTAGGATAAACCGGCTAGGAGGCAGAGCAAACTTGATCACTACGCCAAATCCCTGCCCCCACCGGAGTCGATACCCTCCAATGGGTTAGATCCTTCGTCCATGGTGGCCTCGGCGCAGGGACAGTCAGTAGATAATGCAGTCTTACTACTTGACATCCAGGAGAACAGGTCAGTTTTAGAGACTAAAATTGGGGAAGTCGGGCGGATGTCTCACTCCTTCATCAGGATTTGTGCAACACGACTGGCTGAGTCACCAAGACGGAAGGGCATATCTCGGTCCTGGAGGAAACAGTGCTGCAGTGGATGATCCAAACTCTGCAAGTCGCAAAATCGGATATGACACTGCATATTTTCGATGTCATTGGTAGTGCCCCGCGCAGGGGTTTTCACTTTGTAGACTTCCTAGAGGGAGCTGAGGGGCCTAATCCAGAGATATTCCTTGACACTTGGCTGCGTACCTTCCTATCTGCTAAATAGGTATCCTACTGTTTTCTTGTTGGAAGTGCCTATAGAGCACTATTGTGGCAGCTGCCAACTGAGGCCCCGCCCGAGGGTTATTTTTTACTAGATTTCTAAACTACCAGGACTTGGTCTTGCGCTCAACCCACCTGGCAGGAGAGACCCCCTTTGAATCTCCCAAATCCAGGACTACACCAAGTAGGTGCAATCCCAAACGAAATCCTTTGAACTGGTTAAGAAAAACTCTGTGACATGGGTCTCCACTACATGCTCCTCTTCCTGGCCAAAATGAAGGTGTTCTCCAGGGAAAGACATTTTTCTTTGATCATTCGAACAGAGTTTGGGAGCAGGCTCCAAATATGGACTTCACCCAGAAACGTCCGAGTGGTGTTGCTGGAAGGGGCACGGTCAACGACTGGCACATGGTGAACTGAAGCTCTTGCAGGCACAGGAACAGTAGAGGTGGATCTCGGGGGTGACGGCATCCCAGTAGGCTCGAGGGTTGCAGCATCCACCGGACTTGTTCACTAGCAGAGGACCCTCGCGACCCAGGATGGACCATGCTGGGCCAGAACAATTTTGTCAGATTCTAGTGACCGATGAAGAGACGCACCCTTCAAATTCATTGTTTCATTATTTCTGGGATAGTAACAGATGCTTCCAGGGGGAAAGTGTAGGGTGGGTGGGAGCTCAGGGTAAAAAGGGGATTTTGTTATGTTCTGCTAGCTCTGTTCAGTTTTATTTACTGTTTTTTTTCCTTCAAAGGTATGTGAAACTGCTCCCCCATGTGTAACTGTCACCTGTCACGATTCCTACTTTCACTCTTCCGATGGGTCGCTGTGTTAAAGTATTAGCCTGGAATGCTAATGGCCTCCTGGACAACGTAAAGAGAACGTAAAGAGAAGGACAGGTTTGTGCTATGATAAATGACACTCCTTAGCAGTGTTGTTGCTCCAGGTGATCCAATGGTTGGGAGCCAACTGTCCCTTCCTTGCTCGATATGGTTACACAAGGGGGTTTCATGCCGGCTTTACCAGGGGAGCCAGAGGGGTGGTGGTACTCTTACATCACTCATGCCCACTTGTTGTCGTCAACTCCTATCGGGACATGTGGGGTTGTTATGTATCCTGGAGGGTACACTGGAGAGGTGGCTGTGGACCATAGGCAGCGTGTGCGTGCCTCCAGCATTACTGATGTAGGGGTCTTGCATTAAATAATAGCTATTTGTGTCAATCTGCCATCCGTTAACAACATTTAATAATTTTCCCTATTGCTCTGCGCTGTTACAGACATATTAATTAAGCGATCTAAAGACCAAGCAAACTAAACATCTACAACAGTGTAGCTGCAGTGTCGCCTAGAGGGTCTACATTTAGATTATATCAGAGAAATCTAAGTTTTCCCAGGAGGGATGGTTCCATGATTCGCAAATGTATGTACTACGTTGAACCTAGGGGGGGGGGAGGGGGAGAAGGGGCTCTATATTCAATGATATTCTCCAATAAGGTGTGCCTCATTAAGGTAGGGGGACACCATGGCCCGTCCCACCTGGTGAGTTTTGCTGGAACTGTCACCTGCAGTCCCCTAATTCCTACTTCCCCAAGCGCTCATTACCTCCGCCCACAATCCCGCCAGCAGGCAACAACTTACTTCTCAGGTGTACTCCCTTATCAATGTCCTCTCTTCTGCTGGCTGTGGCCCACACTTCAACATCTTATCCCAAGCTGCCACTGAAGGACCCATTTCTGCCATCCACTTCAGCGCTATCTGTCGCGGTGCCAGGACCAAAGCAAGATCCAAGAATCTGGAGCCTTCTTTCTTCGCCTTCTGTCTAGAAAATAGACCTAATAGGTAGATAATCTGCTGTGCACCGAAGTGAGCGAGCCAATGCTTGGTATTTGTGGCCCAAAAGCCCTGCAACCTCGGGCTTCCCCCATATAATATGGGCAAATCCTGCGTCTGGCTCCCCACACTTAGGACAACCTCGGTCATCTTCCCCCATACATGACTAGTAGTGTGTGTGGGGTCAGGTAGGTCATTGGGAGGCGACTTTAATGCAAATATGTATTTTATACAAACAAGGGAACCCGAAAAATGGCTAAGGACCACGGGTATCAATTATATATGTAGAAAACAATGGTCCTGAGCAGACACAAAATTTTACATAAAATTAAATATAGACCACAATGGGTTACTATACACATCCGATGTCCAGCCGGACAGGGGATTTTTATTTTTCAGATACTAAAGGATATGGTCAGGGATAATGAAAACACTACATTTATCGTGGGGCACAATCCTGCACCCTACAGCATGGGGAACGTGCGGGGGAAAAAAAGGAATAACAATGCAGACAGTTTATGACAAACAACAGTTACAGGCAAAGACTGAGAGCTGTTGCAACTTGCAGGCATAAATGAAGTTGTAGCAAGTTTGACAAAATAGAGACCACAACGAGTAAGCACAATGGATATTTGTGGCACTATTTTTAAAAAGTCGACGTTTCGATCCCAAGCTCATTGATTAACGGGATCATCTTCAGGACTAAATTTATAACATTTGCCTGGTTTTTAACGCCTGTCAGAGTAAAGAAAACAAAGAAAATAGCTTGTGTGAACAAGGGAGAACTTAGAACATATTAAGATTACTCGAAAGTTATAGCATGTCAGAAGGTCAAGGTTATCAATTGTGCACATGGAGTTGTGGTTAAAACGATCGTGCTCGGGCCTATTCCAGTCAAGTGAGTGGGGATTTGTTTGTGAGTGTGCTATGGCAAGCAGGATTTAATAAGTGACATTCAATGGGGGAATGATGAATGACTGGAGGTGTTTGGAAGTTTAAGGCATCGGCGGGCTACCTAGTTTCTACGTAAAAATGGTTTAAAAACTAGAACCACGTGAGTTATTAAAGGTGTGTGAATGTGCATTCCGATCGTGAGCGGCATGGGGGACAGTCGTATTTATTAAAAAATAAGAACCGGTATTGGGAGGACGTGAAGTTATGAGAAACACGTAACCGGGGGTGTTAACCATTACGGAATGGCGCGTGACTCAGTGAGAAAAGTAAGTGTAACATGTATGCTTACCCCAATTGAGGACATAGGGGTATCACATATGGCAGGTCAGAGTGGAAACTGACAATGAAGAACAGCGTTGTTGCTTTTGGTTTGGTCGCTGTGAAAAAAGTTACATTGCGGTTGGATTTGGTGTGTCATAATCGATGTGGGGTTGGAATGTAAATGAGTCTAGGGCACATACCTTGCAGTTAAGGTTTCTATAAAACTTAGTGGGCGCTGGAGCGTGCTGCTCCTTGCCTGGATCGGCTGTTGGGTAGTTAGACTGTGGTGCAGATGGGCCACATTTCAATGCGCCAAGGTATTGCTTCAATATACTAATATGTTACAGTCCAAGCTTGAAGGAATTGAAAATAAGGGGAGGTTTTAGTCAAAGGCTGCCTAAGTGAGGAAAAATCCTTAAAACAGTCAATTACATCGGGGTGAGGGGTTGTCTTACCTGTGGAGAGATACAGCAATGGAGATCTCTGTCCTCAGCAACAATGTGCTGTGTAGTAACCGGCTCAATGGCAGGCGCTGGTGCTTAGTGCTCTCATTTAAATAGAGCGGGAAACCACTGAAGGACCTCAGAGGGGTGCCAAAAGGGAGGAAGGACTATGGATGGGTGATAGCTGTGTGTAACAGCGGTGGCCATCTTGGGTGAGTGAAAAACCAAGTGCGGTTAGTGTGAAGTGCAATGCAAGGGCGTGCGTAAGTGTCAATGTGTGACAAAAAAGGAGTAATTTACGCATTAACTTATTACAGTTATTTACAGAACATGCTTGGGATAATGGCCTGCACAATTGGAAGTAAAATTTGAACATGTACTGACGAATGTGGTATATACAGTTTGTGGCATATACAGGTACCAATCAAGGTTAAGAATTTTCTCAAGAGATCAGCCAGAACAACCAATTAAAATCCAAGGTGTTGCAGTATGGTATTAGTCAATTCATAAGAGGGTAGTCCAGTCCTCATTCCTATTCAGGCCATTTTTGATTGTATCAAAAAGGATTATTGCTTTTAGTTCTTCACGGTTTAACAAATGGGTCATGTTGCCTCCTCTCTGTGGCAATTTGAGTACCTTCAGAATCGTCCAGCGGATGTCATCTTCGTTGTGTTTGGCATCCGTGAAATGTTCCACCAGTGGTGCGTTGGGTGTGTTACACCTGATACGACTTCTGTGCTGTCCAATTCTTGTCTTTACTTTTTGTGTAGTCTGGCCAATGTACAGTTTCATGCAAGGACAATGTATTAAATAGATAACATTGCAGGTATTGCAATTAGAGAAGGCATTCGAATTAGCTGTAATGTTATTGGCAGTGAAACTTTTGCCTTCAATCGTAAAATCACAAACATTACAACCACCACATTTGAAATATCCTAGGATAGGAGAAAGACCCCAAAAAGAATCAAGTGTTACATGGGGGACAGTGGTGGGAAGAGCTGCTCTTACCAAGTGATCTTTCAAATTTCTGCTTTTACGGAAAGCGAATAGCGGTCTTTCAATGCTAAGACTACCTGCGTTAATGACTGGCCAGTGCTGAATTATAGACTTTCTTATTTGGTTGGATACTGGTGAAAAGGTAGTGACGCAGGTAATATGCAAATGCAAATATGAACAGGACACTTGACACATCCTCCACACACTCCTCTAAAACACCAGCACTCAAGTAGTGGGCACACTCCTTGAAATGAAATTAAATGAAAAGACAATTTATTGAGCGTGATAGCTAACCTTAGGCGTCCTAGCGCTGCATACAACACTCTGCCCTTGTGGATGTCTGGCCTAGACGGCAACACCGAGATCGGGCGTTCATGCACTGCTCAGCCCTTCATGAGACACACTCCCGTCTAGACTATTTCTTTTTTCCCCAGTCTCCTTATCTCTTGTGCAACTACCCATAACCTCCCGAGAGCTGTTCAATCATGCCCTAGGTAAGCTGCAGTTGGGGTCAGGGTGCAGGAGGGGGGGGGGCATCTGGAGGATCAATGCTGGGTAGCTTAGGGAGGAGGCCCAGGTGGATCTCCTGAGAGTAACCACAGTGGAATACTTTTGACTTAAACCAACACACAGTGGCCTCCCTCACATATTTATGGCAGGTATTTAAGACAGTGATCCGCGGTATGGCATTTGGGGCAGTCCATGGTCACAAATGTGATAGGGAACGCTATCTTACACTCATGGAGTCCCAGATACTCATGATGGAGGCCTCCTTGGGGGCTTTGCCATCTGCAGCCCATAGGCAGCAGTTGGAGGACCTCCATGGGGCATTGAGACGCAGACTCCGGGATTTGGTCCATATGATTGCCTCCATAACTCTGTATCGGCTCTACGAACATAGTAATAATGCTGGCAAGTTGCTCTACTGGCTGTCCCAGGGGTGTGAGGGCTCCCACATTGTCCCAGTGAGGTACCATGTTTATCAGGAGACTTGGAGGAATTCTGGATTGTTTGAAGTTTGTGACTCCACGCAGATTTCACAACTTTCCATCACAGAAATGTGATCAAAATATGTTTTTTTATACAAAGTTTGAGGGTTACAATTGATTCTGGGTAACAGAACTTAGTGAGAGCCACACAAGTCACCCCATCCTGGATTCCCGTGGATGTTTAGTTTAATTTTTTTTACAGATTTTCTAAGTTTCCTTTTTAGTGCTGGCAGCGCTAAGGTGCAAAATACAGCGAGGCACATTGTGAAAAAAGGGTCAGTTTTCAGTGGAAAAATGTGATGTGTCCATGTTGCATTTAGGCCGTTTCCTGTTATGGGTACTAGGCCTACCCACACAAGTGAGGTACCATTTTTTATTTGAGACTTGGGGAATGCTGGGTGGGTGGAAATGTGTGGCTCACCGCAGATTCCACAACTTTCCATCATGGAAAATGTGAGGAAAGGTTTTTTTGACAGTTTGATGTTTGCAAGGGATTCTGGGTAACATAACCTTTAAAAGCCACACAAGTCACCCCATACTGGATCCCCCTGGGTGTCTAGTTTTTAAAAATGTATACATTTGCAAGGTTTCCTTAGGTGAAGGCTGAGCAGGGGTCCAAAACCCACAGCTAGGCACATTGCCAAAAAAAGGGTCAGTTTTCACTGTAAAAATGAGATGTGTCCACATTGCAAGTTGGGCCGTTCCCTGTTGCGGGCACTGGACCTACCCACACAAGTGAGGTGCAATTTTTATCGGGTGTCCCAGAGGGAAACAGAATAGTAGAACAAGTGTTATTACCAATTGACTTTCTTTGCACTTCTGCCTTCCAAATGTAAGACAGTGTTTAAAATAAAAAAAGTAGGGGCATATTATCAAGGACGGCGTTACAATTATCGCCGCCTTAGCGGCAGAAAACTGCCACTAAAGCGACAATAATGGGCTTGATAATATGCCATAGAGAATTCCAATAGAAGCCCAGGCTCACACCAGAACATGGGCTTCTATTGGAATTCTCTGCGGCATATTATCAAGCCCATTATCACCGCTTTTAGTGGCAGTCTCCTGCCGCTAAAGCGGCGATAATTTTAACGCCGTCCTTGATAATATGCCCCATGGTCGCTTCGAAAAATGTCCTCTACTTCGCATGCTTGTATGGGTACCCACAATTTCAGAGATGTGCAAATAACAACTGCTTCTAAACTCTATATTTTGTTCCCATTTCCGAAATATATAGGTTTCCTTGGTACCATTTTTTCACTCTTTAAATTTTACCAAATGAATTGCTATATAGACCGTACACAATGAGAAACCATTGCCAGACGCTGCTCACTTATTGGCTCTGGCTACCTCGGGTTCTTGGTAAACCTACGAGTCCTATATATCATGACAACCAGAAGGGTCCAGAAGACATCACGGCATACTGCTTTAAAAAATCTGCCATACTTGGAAGAAGTTGCAAGTGAAAACGTTGGCACAAGTGGCTGTTTTTTTCAACTCAATTTCAATATTTTTTTATTTCAATTGTTAGTTTCTTTAGAAAAACCTTGAAGGATCTACACAAAAAATGTATCCTTGCTGAATTCAGAATTTCGTCTAGTTTTCAGAAATGTATAGTTTTCCGGGATCAATTATTGCTTTCACACCCATTATTACAACTAACTGGAAGGAGGTTGAAATTGCGAAAAATAGGCTTTGACTCAACCAAAATTTTCGACACCGTATTGGCATTTTACTGTCTGACAAAAGTCTGCCTGTTCCTGAAAGTTGGGAAGATTGTGATTTTAGCACCACAAACCCTTTGTTGGTACCTTTTGCAGGGAAAAAAACAGAAGCTTTCTACTGCAGCACTTTTCCCCCGTTTTTCTAACAACAAAATAATGTGCTGTATTTTGGCCAATTTATCAGTTCCCTCCAGGGGAATCCACAAACCCTGGGTACCTTTTGAATGCTCAAGGTGTTGGCGTGGATACCCTATGTGGACAAAAAGTTACATGGGCTGAAGCGCAAACTACCCCAAATAGCCCAACAACAACAAAAAAGTTTGCCGGGGGGATGACCTAGCAGCAAAGGGGTTAATAACTTAGATCCAGGGATAGGTTCTGGTGGTTAGGACAGTTAACCTATTCCTAAAACCTTACATCAACATGCAGTAGTTACCAGATCGTCTTCCAACGGCCCCAAGAACACTCACCACATTCTCTGTAGGCCTTCTGGGGCAGAATGGTCAGACCAACGTAGCATCAAATCTTCCCTTCTTCAATGGACTACTCTCTCCACCTAGAAGTCTTTCAGGAAATCAAGAGACAGTTGGGCTTGATCTGGCTTGTTTGTTTCCAAACAGCACACTCTCCTACCTCTATTTTATACATGGGGAAATGTACTGGGGCCGATGAGTGGATGTTCTCCTTCCAGCTGCCTCAGGGGTTCTTGGTCTCCACCCTCCCAATTTCCTCCTCTGCTAGGTGCTCTGAAAACATAACTTATATTGAATCATCTCCATCTGCCAACTATTCCTTTTAGAGTAGATAGCTTGGATGGTGAACAGATAGGCCTTCAGTGGTTGGGTATGTTGTCTAATTAAAGTGGCAGGTACTCTGCTGCTGTTAAAGAATCATTCCACCCTGAAAGTGTAGTCATGGAATTGTTCTGCTCCTGTTGTGAGGCGTATGATGTCACATAGTAGTTGTGGCTCTTTGAAAATACTTGTGAGGTCCTTTGTAGTTAAGGCTGGCTGGGGCAGGCTACCACTTCTCTGGTAGCCATCTGAATATTTAGATAACTATGGGTGTCTATTGAGGAACACGCATTCTGACTTTTGTGGGCATTTCAATAGGCTTCCAGTTGTGGTTCTTTCCTGGGATCTTCCACTTGTTTCTAGGCCCTGACAAACGTTCCATTTGAATTTTGTCAGGCAGCCACGTGGGCATCCTTGCACACATTTACCAAACACTACTGTCTGGACAGTCAGAACCATCACAACAGGCTCTTCGCCAGTGCAGTCTTACAGGACTCCCATTTAAAATTGGTTTTGCAGATCCACCCCTGGGGAGGCATTGCTTGGGTATCTACTCTAAGGTAAGGAATCTGCTGCTAGAATTCTTAATCAGATGAACAAGTTACTTACCTTTAAAGACTCTCCCATCCTCTTCGCTCTGCGTGCCAATTGCAGTTTAAGCTACACCTTTGTTTCAACACCAGTGGTCAGTTCTCATTGTGGCTCCATACTCCTGACATGGAAAGTCACAAAAGTAACTGATGTCAGTGCACAGGGTGGCACCTATTTGGGTACAGTCCACATCTCCTCTGGCGTGGCTGATGGGGAGCCAGGATCCGCCACCTACCATTACGCAGGATTACTGATCAAAAAAACACTTGCATACAGATCCAGTCTGATGCCTGGGGATTATTCAATGTAAAGCATCCATGGCTTGAAGTCTCCCATCAGACATGATAAACAGAGTACCTCCCAGTCCCAAATAGGCTGTGTCATGGTCAATCAACTTCCTTTGTGCTTCACAAGTAATTAGGTTTTATAATGGTTGTTCCCAGAATTCTGGTGTTCCTCTAACCCCACCCTTTGAAACAATGTTTGGTTGTTAGCCAGTCCTCTCACCTTACATTCCTACTTTTAAGAAAAAAACCTCTTCCAACTTCACTATATAGAGCAGCAGCCCAACAGACCTACTGCCAACAATATAGGACTATTTGGATCCACCCTTTTTAGGTCGAGCCTAGCGCAGCGCGCATGCGTTGCACTAGAAAATGACCTCTTGGCATCACTTCAGCAAACTTGTGTGTGTGTGTGGCTAAATAAAAGCCACACGCATGAGTTTGCTGAAAAGCTGAAGTGATTGGCCAATTGCGGGCTTTCAATTTTTGAAAGCCACACGCAATGGCCAAAGGCGGGTGCATGTCCCACCTTCTCTCCAAACGTGGACTCCAATGGCCTAGGATTCCCGCCTTCTCTCTAAACGTGGACTCCCATGGCCTAGGGGTCTCGGGAGCGAACAGCAGCGCAGCCGGGTGCCAGATGCATTCTTTACGGCTGCGCCAGATGCAGGCTTTACATTCCTGAAAGTGCGTGAGCGCACCACTCGTTTCTATAACCTCTGTACCCATATTTTTCCTGACCCGTATACTTATAACTTGCAGACTCACCTGTCCATTCCCACATGTTCTTTTTATCTCAACTTACTCTTCATCTCAAACTCCCTCATTGCCTCCTAGTCTTTAGTTTATCTTCTTCCCCCAAACACTTTTTCTTTTCAACATTCCCAGCTTTGTACATCTCTGCCCCTGGCTGTCACATCTAGCTTGCTCTCCTACTTATGTACTTTAAAATCTGGCTTGCTATCCTGTCCACGTTGGTATTTATCCTCCCTCCTAGTCCCCTTTCCTGCCTCCCTTTCCATCAGTTCTTTCGTTCTTCCCTACCTATTTCTCACCCTTCTTCAGCCTTCCCTCATCATTATTCCTCGTCCCTGTTCTCTCCCCCCCCCCTTTGTTGGTTTTCTCACTTTATACACATGGACTTGGGAGTCTTGAAACATGGGTTGTGGGGGAGGGGGGTTGTCTCTTGAAGAGGACGAGCCGTGGTGTCCTCGGTGTTGGATGTTAGGTGGTGTTTAGGGGCAGAACCCCATTCTGATGCTTCTGTGTGCAAGGGGGGGGGGGGCAAAACGGCGATATGTTGTTTAGCAGCGTTGTCGGACCTACGTCCTAGAGGTAGCTTGGCTCAGGCCAACAGGCTTTCATCCCAACATGGCATCTCGTGCTTGCATCACACCCAGCTCACAACCTAGCGCAACACCACTGAAAAAAAAGGTCACTACTCTGATTAAATTTAAAGTTTACTAAAAGTCTTTACCTTGTCTTCTCAAACAGGGTTATTCAGGATCACATTTCAGGGTAAGAACATTTCGTCATATTTAAATAGTCAATACTTTTCGTTACGTTACTTTACACCACAATTATCTTTTACACCATTTCAAGAAATCATTTAATTTGCACAGTGTTCGCCTGCCAGTTGGATTCCCTAATGGCAACACGCTCCAACTCCTATCTTGTCTCTAACAATTAACTTATTATTCTCAGAAACTAGCGAGACAATGACCAGGCGGCTGGCAGTTGCTTAGTGACAGCTATACAGTAGGTTCTTTATCATCCAGATTATTCCCTTCCAGATAGGCAGTACCCCCAACCCCTCACTGTTACCAAACTCGGGCTGCTGTCTTACACACTATGCGCATAATCACTATTTCCTTGACTTCAGTCACATGTGGTTTTAGGACCAGCAATAGTTATTTATAACCTGGGCCCTTGTTTCCTTAACCTCTTGAGTGCCCATGACGAGCCCATGACGAGCTGGTCTCGTCATGGGCCGCGGTTGCACTGTGCCCATGACGAGACCAGCTCGTCATAAACCCCGCCCGCTAATGCAACGGCCGGCACAGGGCGGGGAAAGGGGCGGGCACTCAAGGGGTTAAAGCCCAACACTCTGGTTACATGGACATCTTCTGCCTGTTAATGCGGGCTCTGCTGTACTCTTGGCTCTTTTCCCCCACCCCTTTTTGTAGGCCCAGCTTACGGTTTGTTTGGGGTCCTCCTCTCGCGAAGTGCCTTCGAGACGGAGGACGAGTGCCCACCTCTTTGGGGCAGACTGAGCTCGCTGCGCTGATGAGAAGCCCTCACAGGGGGAAAGGTGACCAACAGAGCACCACCGCTCACCCGCCTCCCCCAAGAGCTACCCTGCGAGTGGGGCTCCTCTCCTGGTGGGAGCCTCGCTGGTGGGGGCCTCACTCTCTCGCTCTCATACCTTCTGGATTCGCTCCTCCGTGGTTTCCTCAGATCAGGGGATGTGCCAAGTAGCTTCCGCGTCCACAGTTCCGGGCTCCCGCAGCCGCCAGTAGCAGCGCGGCTTGCGGGGGCGCGGCCTCCACACAACTGAAATCCTCCCACAATTGACACCAGCGGGGCGGCGCTACAGCATCGGCCCCGCTCACGTGACTCTAGGCGGCGACCTCCAGACCAGATCCGCCCTGCACTTCCTTGCTGCGAGATTCTCCTCAGCGGCCGTACGCGATGCCGGCCAACTATCTGCAAGAGATTCCGTCTCTTCCCCCCAGATCTCCGGATGACCACAAGTCACTCCCTGATAGCCACAGGCAATCTATCGACCCCGGGGGCGCGGCGGTGAATACCCCTGGTAAGGAATAGTGACGGGGCTGAAATTAAGGGTGCAGGTTCCACCTCACAGCTGATAGGTAGGTCAGCTAATCTCCGTGTATAGAGCCCCGACTCCTCCCCAATAGCCAGGGACAGTGGGCAGTCGCTAGGGCCAGATTGTCTAGGGATCCCAGGCAATGTTAGGTATGAGGGACAGATAGTTCCTGATGGCGACTCTCTCCTGGGTCCCAATCTTCCGGGATTCTGTCCACTTTGAGGCTCTCAGGGAAACGATGACCCCCAAAGTCTTTTGCTGTGTTCAGGGACCGGTCAGAAGGTTGGGGGTGGTATCAGCTGATTTTGGAAGACGCGCAGACCCTAAGACCTGTCACTTCCCTATCCAGCGCAGCCACCTCCCCACACAGGTGCCTTACTCCCTCACAGCTCATCCCACTCAAAATGGCCGCCCTGCCCCCACCTCTATTTATCACCTGGGGCCTGACTGGCCAGAAGGTTCTGGAACCTCTCATGGCAGCCTATGGCCCAGGTGCTGAGGTGACAGTTGGAACCACCATTTTGTGAGTCTAACCTCCCTCTACCTGTTTTTACAGTGAAGCACCTTGCGCCTCTCCCTCAGGTAGTAAGGATGAGGCGCCCAGAGCCTCTACATCAGCACCCAAAAAGTAGTTAGTGGACAGAAACAATGAGAAGGGAAAGGGAAAAAAAAATAATGAGGGAACCGCCAAAGGGCTGGCAGGTCTAACATGCAGCGTGCTTTGCCACTGTTCCTATTAGAAGCTCAGGGTTGGGTAGTTTAGTTTGCCCTGCCCACATGCTCTGCCTGCCATTGGTTAGGATCCTTCAAAGCAGGCTTCTTATTGCCTGGCTGGGCCCACAGCTCCCAGCAGGGGCGATCAGTAACAGCAGATGTCAATGTTGGGAGCCAGGCTTTGAAAGAAGTCCAAAGCAATCAGCTTTTCTCCCAGATAAACCAAACAAGCATTTGCAATGCATTAGGTCTCGCATTTACACGAGTTTAAGCTATTGGCATTGTAAATGACAATGCCTTTTATTTCCATTTTAAAAACAAAAATCATTGCAAATGCTTGTTAACCATTGGTTCTCTTTGACCATTGCTTTTCAGCCATTAGCCCTAGATTTGTCACTCATATCTTGGCCCAGCCCAATAGACTATTCAGTCACCTAATGCTATTGGATTTGTTACATCCTTCTACCTCAACACTAGTGCTTGTATTGAACTTACGAGGGACTACCACAGTAGCCATCGGACTGCTTCTTCCACTACATTCATGCCCTTTAGTTTTCCCTCTTGTAAGGTTGCCTTCCTTATTCCCCAAGACATTAGTGATCTATAGGACCTCACATTAAAGAGCCTTTATTACAGGTCCATAGTGTAAGTAATTATTCTTGGGACCAACCCCAAATTCCTTCCTAAAGTCATATTTCCCCCAATTCAATGCATACAAATTATCAAGTCCTGTCTTTTCTCCACCTCATGGCAGTCCCTCAAAATATCAATAAAAGCACTAGTGTGGAGGCAGAATATGCAACTAATCTTTCAATAAGCATTAGGTGACCCAAAAAAGCCTGTGCGCCTAGTAAGAACTAGCAGAACAGGGCATAAGGGACTCCAGGTGGGATGATCCATTTGAGCCCCTCGATGACTGGGATCCCGACCAACAACTAGGTTCCTGTTTTGCATTAAGGCTGCAATGGGCATCAAGTAAAGGCATATGGAGGTGTAAACTAAAAATTAGACTTGTGAAGGAGTCAACAGTAAAACATCTTTTTACTGAACTGCAGAGAATGCCCATGGATTCTTGAGGAATAAGAATGCCAAAATATTCACCCCGCTAAATGAGGCCTCTTTACCAGAGCAGACCCTTAAAAGATCTAGTTACAATTGATATACCCACAAATACCACCTGGTAACTTACAAGTCTCTAGTGTTTGGTGCCAGGGCCTGCAATTTTAAGTGTCTCTCATGGACTACAGCATTGATTGCGACACCATGAGCGTGACTCAGCGTGCCAGTGCTGGCTGAGCAGTTAGAGACAGATAACTCTACTTTGCCCTTTAACACAATAGCAACACCCGTTACTTTTAAATATATGCAAGTCACCCCTAAGATAGTCCCTATGGCAAGGTGCAAAATATTAATACGGACATTTGCGTCCTGAAAGTAAGAAGCCGACATTGTTTAACTGTAGAAAAGCTAGTAGCCCCATTGGCAAGTACAGGGTTAAATGCTGACAACTCAGCAGTACTAACTTCTGAACGAGACTATTGAAAACTGTCAAAAGAGTCGTCGAATACCAGATGGTCAATTCTAATTTAATGCAACCTTTGCCACATGGAAGCTTTCGAACATTGCCCAATGTTTCCCAGTGACCCTTTACAGCTGCAGACGTGACAGCCTTCTGCCCTCCTTAGGAGAGCTGTAAACAACTTACAACACAAAGGGCCTGCCCCTGGCAGGAAGGCACACCAGGGTGATCGACCAAAAGGACTGGTCTCTGAAGGACAAAGGGTGACTCAAGAGGAGCAGCACTTTGTTCTTGCAGCAGGTTGGCACCAAGCGGAGGGAGGGCTATGCCAAACTGTGGACATGTACCCCCACCTCTCGGATGGGCTGCAAATGCCAATAGAAGGATTCAGCCATGTTGAGACTAGGCAGAATAGTGCATTGTGGGTCATTGAGATGCCACACTTCACAGAAAGTGTTAAGGAGAGGGTACGGTAGCCTATTGGCTAGTAGTTGCCACATCCAAGGCACAAACTGTGAAAGTGGCACCCAGATCACCCGACTTGGAAGAACATTGACCCATGGCTTAAGTCACCCATCAGGTTTGTGGACTATGGGTGGGCCCTGGGAAGAATCGCCAACCACGGAATCCTGGACCCCTTGCATCACAGCTCCAATAAAAACCTATTGAGCTTGGCCAATAAACATGGAACGGAAGATGGCACAGTAACAGTTTAAGTGGACCACTTTGGTCCCCATGACGTGCCCTTCCGAGTTGGGTCACCCGAAACAGGGCAGAATAGTAGTTTTACCACAAAACATTTTTATACAAGTTTACCTATAGCGCCGGCAATTATAATTTATTGCACAAAGAAGAGGCAGGGATTTGTTGTGTTCCTTTGAAGCTACTGATCTCCAGAACCCACAAGTATATCTGTTCTTGGATGTCTATTTAGAGATGCTGAGGTTTTTCAAACAAATTCAAGTCAAGCGCACTACCTGTGCTGGGTTATTACACGCCATTGTTGCACAACCAAACCACATAATAAACTGCCATTCTCGTATAAACTCTACGACTGCAGAAGCCAAATTGCTAGATTGAGCTGCCAGGGGTCCAGTGTCAGATCTTGCCTCAATTCTGTGCAAGGACTGTCTCGTTGTGGAGCCCTGCTCACACTGTAGACAGACATGGGTTGAGAAACAAGGTTGCCCGACCCATGTGTTAGCCAGAGTGATGGGGGTTTGCCAAAGCTTCCCAATCATATGGAATGAGTGGGAGGAAAAGCAAAAAAATAAAAAACACCAACCACTTCCAGACCGAGAATTGCCCATGGACTGAGGGTGTAGAAACCTGGAGGCAAACTTTTTGCATTTGTGAGGTAGCGCGCACACACACAGACCCACACCCATGCCCGTCTCCCTCTCCCCCCATACAACAGGACTTCAGGGGCGTTACGACTCGCAGACTTTTGGCTGCATCTTTCTCATCAGATCCACTCCCAGGAGGTTATTTGCCAGGCTGTATCAGATGGTGAATTGACATACTCTGAAAGGAATGTGCCACACTACCTCTATAGTTAATACAGTGCTGTTTTCACGAGGACCACTTTGTGTCAGATAACCTGAAAGAAGGCATGGATAACTTTTTAATAGTAGGAATAAAGCTACATGTGTGAACCTGGAAGCAATGGAAAACAAGTTCCCGTAGTCCTGCACTTAATTTCAATGGTAGCCTAACGCTTAACACTTGGGATTAGAGAATTACTTCTACATTAGCAATAAATCAGATAAGCCACTGGTATTTAGGATTATTTTATTTAAAAAAAATATTAAAAACACTAAGACCAGCCCAGTCTGTCAATACACAAGCTACAAATGCTTGACTGACAGTGACTGATTTATGTAGCATTTGAAAAAAATGAAAATACATACAAAATTAGTTTCCATAGGAACACAGATAAATGTGACCCCATCTCATGGTCATCCATTTTGTTGCATTGATGCTGGCCATATAATTAAACAAGTCTGTATATCCTTCTAAGATTACTAATGGTCCCAAAACTGCATACAAACTTGCTACTACAGAATAAACACTTTAGACATTAACACGAGTTGATGGACAAGACGCAGCATGGCTTTTTATTCCACTTTCCCATGCGCACGATAGTGGCAGAGCACCAACATCCTGCTCAACTTCAGGTAATCCGCAATCCTTGATTTGTTCCATGATTTGCCTGCGGTAAGAAGAATTCACAAATGTTACCACAGTGTATGAAAAGTAGTATTAGCCAGAAATTATTCTTGAATCAAAGTTAATAGGATCTTGAATGCAGTAGACTCAAGTGCAAGGGGCTCTAGAGTAAAAGCACATGGCAACCTCCTTAACTCTATATAGTAAATGCTTTTTATCTTTAATTCAATCATGATAACGTTATCCTCCCATTTCAGATCTAATTTACCAATCCATTTAAACTGCTACAATCCAAGCTACTAACCAAAATGACAGGAAAATTGGAGCCAGGGGATTGTTAAATTGGATACAAGTGAATTGTCAAGTTAGTAGTTAATTTGTTAAGTGCACACGATAAAATTAGGCTATTCCTCTACACATCAGTTCTTGTGCCAACTTTGATGTACAAGGACCTGGAATACAGAATGCAATGCAAGTAGCGGGGAGGGGGGGGGGGGGCACCTTCAAGTAACACTACAACCCAAGCAATAGTTACCAGTCACAGCAAATTAAACTGGTCTATTAGATCACTAGAATGTGGAGCCCTCAATTAAAGAACATGGTGTAGCATAAAACTTGTGCACCAACACTGGTCTTTCTGCTGCACCCTTTAATTTACATTGTACTCGCAGGGTACAGAATGTTAATAGCCGTTCTGCTGCAGGCTATACCAGTTAAAGTTCATTCTGGTTATAAGCCTTTAACTTTGGGTGAGGGTTGCCAGTACAGCCCTTGGAATTAAGCTATATTATAGCCTGCTTTGAAATAATTTTCTGATGTTAGACATCCCCTGAAGCCAAAGATTAAAGAGTGCACCTATAACGAGGGCCTTAGAATCAAGCATGAAAAAAAAAATAGCTAACCTGATGTATGTAAAAAGTGCCACTACAACTGCCCATGATAACGTTAATTTACTGCGGCCAAATAATGTAAAACGAACATTGGGCCAATGTAGAGTGGGTGGAATAAAATCTAGCATTTCTTTATAAATAGTGCCCATAAACAGTAAACTAATTCGAAATTCACAACAGGCAACCACAAAATGAACAACCGATTCATTGCGGGGGCTTTACTGTGCTAGACTGCATTGTACACACACACAAAAAAAAAAAACCACGTTTACTAAGCAGAGCTGTGAAGAGTACTAACCAAGCTGGTCTGGACATCACGTAATACAAGGTCGGTCTCTGAAATCCATTAAACGTTGAAGCAGCTGCTACAGTGTAGGCGCCCATATTTTCAAATATCATCCAATCACCAACTTGCAGCTCGGGCAAATCGAAGCGCTCCACTATGCGATCAAGTCCGTCGCACGTTGGTCCCCAAATGCTGCTAGTAAAGTAGCGCTCATCTGGTTTGGGCTTCTAAAAGAGGAGAAGAAAGTAATTCAAGTGCACTTCAGACTTACATTGGTTTCTTGCTGCTGAAAATAACGGCTATCACCTTTAATCACAAGTGTCACTTTTGCCCCTTCCACCTTCGGGGTCATAAAAGCAATTCTCTAGGACATTACCTAAAGCGCACTGCAGGCATTGCCTAAATTAAGGATTACAATAGGGGAACTAATCTGCCGAAAAATAGAACTACCCTCCATTACTTTACCACCCCCCCCCCCCGAATTCCTGATGTCACGACATGCTAGCTACGATCAGTTCATAGTGGCACGTTCAAGTAGCATCAAGTACAAACCTTTTGCAGAACAGGTTTCACATGAGCATGATCGTACAGGATGCAGTTAAATGAGCCGTACACACCATCGTTGACATAATACATAAGTGTCTTGTCCTCACTCGCATCTTCATCTGGAAAAGAACGTAAAACATTTATTCAGCGTTATAAAGCGCTTTCATGTGGCAAACGGACAATTGTGAGCACTAGGAACATAAGAAAAAGCAAGGAATTAAAAGGAGAGGCGGGAGAAAGTGGGTATTGGCGCTGGCAGTCATAACTAGATATGACACAGAAGCAGTTAAACAGGTTCATAAATTTAAATTAAAACCCTGTTTTGGTGGAGAAAAAAGATAAACACTTCCAAGCATTTTACTTTCTACATCTGCAAGAACCCAAACAATGCCACATACTATCGACAAACAAAAGAAGAATTCAGTGTTAACATACCATCAGAACCAGGCTGTTCCTTTAGAACAACTTTTTTTGCGATGATATTAACTGCCAGAGTAAAGGATGATGCTACATAGTAACGACCTGGCTCAGCAATAATCTTCACCCCTGAATCCGCGGGAAAGTACTTGTCCAAAGCAGGATTGATAACTGCTGTGATCTAAGAAGAAACATTTTATCACAAAATGTACACAATTTGTGGCCAAAATAAATAGGTGCGCTCCCAATACGAGCAAGCTGCTGGGGGGGGGGGGGGGGGGGGGGGGCGAGCTGCAGGGGCCCCCCCATGGCACAATACTCAGGCCCAAGAGCTCGGATTTGATCCGGAGTGGGGGCCCCTCCGTATACGTGTTGGTAGGGGGGGGGCTCAACTTTCGTTACGCCACTGCATAGTAACAGGGAAATGTCGTTTGACAGTTGTGTTGCAGTATTAGAATGGTCTATTCCCCCAATTAACACAATATGAAATCGCTTTTCAATCACTTGATAAACTCACTCATCCAGCAATATTCACTTACCTCCTCAAACTTCAACTTGACATCTTCAGAGCCGGGGAAGCCTCCACCAATATCAAGCAAGTGCATTTTAAAACCCAATTCAGTCTAGAATAAAAAAATTAAAAATCAGAACAGCAGCCTTATAAAGATGCAGAATAAAGAAACAAAATGGATCGACCTGGTTAATTCTCTAGCCATTAAAAGATTATGGTATAACCAATAGACTAACACCTACATAGCACACTTCGGGGCATATTATCAAGCACGGCGTTAAAATTGCCGCTTTAGCAGCAGAAAACTGCTGCTAAAGCGGCGATAATGGGCTTGATAATATGCCGCAGATAATTCCCATAGAAGCCCATGTTGACACCAGAACATGGGCTTCCATGGAAATTCAAGGGTATATTAATTTTAACGCCGTTTCTTGATAATATGCCCCTTCCTCCTTTGTTGAAGAGCAAGGCGCTCGCTCTGCACAAGCCATGCTTAACAAATGCTTTAACATGGCCAAAGTTTGAGCTTATCAGTATTTTAAGGACCCGCTTTGAAAGGCCAGGGAGCCACCCCTTAATTTTACCCGGTTGATGAATTTACACCAGAAATACTACTATGATCAAACTCCGAGGCATCGAGTGATGTTGCCACCCGAGCCCCGACAATTAAACATAAAGAGACAGGCAACTTTTAAACAAAGTTGATTAGGAGACAGGATCAATTCATAAAAAAAAAAATAAAAAAAAAAAAAAGCTTACCCCCATATCAAAGACACAACGGGCATCAGAAATCGCCTGAACATATGTGAGTGGATCTGTACACCCGCTACCCACGTGGAAGCTACAAAAGAAATAAAAACAACTTTAATTACTACCGCTCCGTCAGAGGAATTAAACTTAAATTGCGTCAAAACAATGTTAACTTTGAGCAACCCACTGACCTCACTCCAATTATATCAATGTTTAATTCTCTTGCACGCTCCAAAAGAAGTCTACTGGTTTTGAGGGTTGCGCCGAACTTCACACTCAAACGACAGACGGCCTTGGAGTCGTCGGTTGCAATTCTTAGGACCAACCTAAAAAGAAGTGCACGTTAGCGTTTAATTGGGTACAAGTAGTGCAGAACAGCACCTGCGACACGAATCCAAGCAGGATACAACACCCACCCTTCCAATTTTGAAGAGCCCCTACTTAAATAAAATCCCATTCTCACTTGGACATGCATATGCGAAGTGCTCAGAATTTCAGGAGCACCTTAATAAAACGCCAATACGCAACACTAGCCCAAAAGAACCAATTACCGAGTAAAATTAGCCAACATACTTTGCATCTGGGTGGTTTCTTGCCACCTTCATCAGCTCGACTTCACTATCAAACGTCATCATCTTGACTCCACTGCTAGCAGCATATTTTATTTGAGATACTTGTTTGCAGGGGTTCGCATAAATTATCCTTTCCGGCGGCACGCCGATGCTCTGCACAATCTGTATTTCAGTCTGAAACAAACCAACAAATAGAGTTATGGCTCAATTCAACAAAACAATTACATAAGCACTGCTAAAATAAAAGTCTCAACGGTGTTAGACGTACGAAAACTTATACAATGCATGGTCAATAGCAAGAGAGCAGCACAGCATGCCTGACTGGTTTATTCCCAAATACATTGGTAAATGCTTTTGCCCAATTTGCTTTTAAGCTATTGGCGCTGATCTAATATTATGGGACAGCTTAACATGGACTTGCGATAATTACCGCAAAGTGCGCTTAGCGCTTTTTAACCCCTTCCCTGCTCATGACGCAACCACTCCGTCATGAGCCACGGGCGCTGTGTGCTCCCGTCATGCTGCAGCCGTTGGTGGCCGCTCCGCCCACGCAGCGCTGATTCCCCGCCTGTGCGGGCGATTAGCGCGAGTGGGCGGAGTCGTGACGGAACCACTCCGTCATGAGCACAGCATGCCCGTGGCTCATGACGGAGTGGTTCCGTCACGAGCATGGTGGCGCCATGCTGCCCCAAACCCCCCCCCAGCGCCGCGGCAAAATTCGTGCCGCGGCGAAGGGGTTAATCGCAGAGATAACGAGTCATCATCAACGTTTATCTCAAAGGTGATATTAAATCCAGAGATAGCGGTGAATCCAACAATAACGGGAGATATCCAGCGATAAAAATCCCATCGCTAATGGAAAATCGCTAATGGAAATCTTGCTAATAGGCAGATGTGGCCTTACCCATAGAAACCACCTCCCATTGACTATAATGGGTAAGTCCGGTTCATACCAGGTGTAAAATCTAAGCGATAAACGTGGGTAGCGCGCTTTTTTTTTTTTTTTTTTTTTTTTTTTAAATCGCTTCGCGGGCCTGGTAATAGGCAGAAGGTGTTTGCAACTGCTTTCAGGTTGGGAATGCCTCCTTTGCATGTCATTAACGATAGATATCGCTGACATGCAAAGCAGGAGCCAAAGCGGTCGCTTTTGCCATAAAGCGGAGAGGAGAGTTGGCCTAACGGCTAGGGCGCTCAACCTCCGGGCCTGGGGAACTGGGTTGGAGTCTTGGTAATGACGCTGAACATCCTGTGATTCTGAGCACATAACAATCACCCCGTGCCTAACAAAAAATGAATGCTTGTCCTCATGCAACGTAACTGGTGCTATGTAAAGTGCTCCGATACATGATTGGATTTGGGTCACGTTTGCGCTATATAAAACTGCAGCAAAAAAAAAAAACGCTGTCGCCAACAGCTGTTAGCGACAGCTTGCTGATAAGGCGATAAAAATATTGCCGCTTTAGCGCAAAAAGTGCTGCTAAAGTGGTGATACTGCCCTTGCTAATATGCCCCTATATTTGTACAGATGGTTGGGGCAGGAGCGAGACCTTAAATAAGTTTTACGAGAGCACGGTTCGTTTACACAATCCTACCTTGCTTGCACAGTCAAATCCAGCTCCCAAAGCAGCCAGAGTCTTGACGATTGCTTTGCCGTCATTGCATTTCACAGCATAGAAGGGAGTCACCCGAGGTAGAGCTTTAAACCACCGTAAGTGTTTCTTGACAATGTCACCAAGATCGGCGACGTAAAAGGCATCTTTGTCGTCCTAGGAATAAGTCAACATTGCAAACACCCGTTAAAATGCTAAACAGCCTCGAATGACCATTCCAAACACCCGATTAAAATCCCCGCTTGTAACCACTGCTATCCCACCAAGTCACAAGGGACGTCAAAACCACATGCTTGAACAGCTACAAGCCCCTTCTTCGCTTCCCACATTACAGCTACATTCGTTGCACCAGGTACCTTCCCAATACCTTTGCCCATATTCCTGCATGCTTATCTCGCCCGCTACCAAGCCACAACCGAAACAAGCCAATACAATATCCGATTCACAGATTGTCACTTAACAAAGTATGCATAAAGCGTCCACCTAAACAAGTGTGTATTTTGCAGCATACTTACAGAAGACGACACATCATTTATCTTCTGCTCCAGGATATCTCTGGCAGTAAATCCTTCTTCAATAAAACTGAAGTCAAATTCATCATTGCTGAAGTTCTGCATGGTTCCCTCCGTTAGGTATTTAGGCACTTTATGCAACAAACTGAAAATAGACATATATAGGAGGGTTATACGCGTTAACTGCAGCTTTAAGTACAAAAGGCATTAGTCATTCTTAAAAGTATACTCACATGGACAAGTAAGAGATGGGGATTTACACCAAAGAGGGCTTCAGCTTTGCTCCCAAGGAGGCTCGCCTGTGAAATAGAACCCCGGCAAGTACAAGGCAAGGATCAGGCCCACCGAGGAGCCGTTGTAGGGTGTTGTACTGTTGCTATTCTGTAAAATAAGAATGAAACTATTATCTATGGATCCTAAAACGGGATACAAATAATTCACAACTTGACGTTCCATTTCCACAAAGTCGTAAGCGACACTACCAGAAGTATTTAACAAGGGTGTCAACAATTTAGAGCTTAATCAAACAAGTAGCTCCCTGAGCTCTTAATTAAAGTGCTGCATGAAGCAACATGGAATGGAGTCAGTCTATCGCGCAGATTTTGTCTGAGGAACACGTTCGACGTCTGAAAGCGCCTTATGAGTTTAATTACGCCACCCCAGTAATGTTAAACCCCAGAAGCAAACAGGTAACGCGTACCTACAAGATGTGCCAAATTAAAGTACTGGAGAGCATATTATCAAGCCAGGCGATAAAATCACTGCCGCTAAAACGGCGATAATGGCTTGATTATATGCTCTATGGAATTCCAATTGAATCCCATGTTAAGTGTGAAGGACGTCTAACATGGGCTTCAATTGGAATTCCATAGAGCATATTATCAAGCCCATTATCGCAGTTTTAGCGGCAGTTATCTGCGGCTAAAGCGGCGCTAATTTTATCGCCTGGCTTGATAATATGCCCCTTAATGTGTGGAGATTAAGCCATCCCTTAAATGGGCTCATGTAGGGCGAAACGCATTATCGGAGCCCACCCCCTCCCCCTTTCGAGACTAGGCTGACGTGGGATTCCGAGAAGCCGTGAGGTGATGCAGTACTGTGTCCACGCGGCAGCCGGCGAGGGCGACGCTACAATGGTTCTCAGAAACAGGTGGTGAAGCAGCGACTACGTCACCAGATTCCATGCGGAACCCCGCCCATCAGCGATGACACATCCCCTCCCGCCAACCCGGGTGCAAGAAGGCGTGCCCCCTACCAGGCCCGTTACACTGCGATCGCTAATGTTAGGACCCACGTGCCCGGCTGGTGAGAGCAGTCCTACAACGCCACCCGGTCTGTGGCGCACCATTACACTGTGAAGGCCGCCGATAACTACCAGAAAGACGCGCACAGTAGCGCCATATGCCTGAATGGCAATGACGTAACGCAGGATAGTGTCCGACCCTCACCCCGTTGTACACGTTCCTCATTGTATCGATCTCTCTGTATTGATACTTCACCACCTCTTATAGAACTTAATGAGTTCACCCCGAGTCTCCCATCTGTTAATCCTTAACTCAATGACACAGGCGCGCAACATCCACTGGACTCAGAGGGTGTCAGGCGCCCCCCCCCCCCGCCCCTCGTGTGTGGCAGCCCGGGATGAGACAGCTTTCCGGGCACAGACACAGCCGCACCCGAGCACTTCACAGGTCTTTAAAAGACCATTTGCATGTTAATGAGGCCTTGCTGTTTCACCCCTTCGAAGAACCCCCTGCAGATCCACTCTGCCTATTGCTTAAAGTTTCAGCCCCCCCCCCCCCCCCCCCCCCGAAATTTGGCTCTCGTTGCGCCTCTGCAATGACCAACTTAAGAATTGGGGAGAACAGTTTGCGTCGCAGAGGCCTGCGTTACAAAAACAAAGGTTCCAAGCCAGCCCTCGCTTAAGCAGACCGTTCTGCCCCGGTTCTTATAAACCAACCCAAACGGTCTTCCTAATCAGTCGTAGCCTGTTTAATATGCCGTTCTAAAAAGTCCTTTCTGCAATTGACATGCGACTGGTCTTCTGACTAAGCGTAAAACATCCAACCTTACCTTAAAAAGCATTTACGAAGATTGTACCCATGGAGGCACGGCTGTGACTAAGGAGAAAATCCAAGACGATCTCGAGGCTCCACGGAGACGCGGGCAGAAGACGTTGACGCGGTTGTCCGCTTGATTACAATCCTACTCCCTCCCTTCAAGCCGGTAGCTGACAGAATTACTAAGAGCGAGCGCAGCCGCTCGTATTTATAGTGCAGCTGCCGTTGCCATGGAGACGTGCCAGATCAAACCAGCGCTGATCGGTTTGGTCCGGGCCCCCAGGGACTTCATTCAACTCTGCGGTTCTGCGTGTGCGTTCAGCCTCCTCCTTCTACCAGAAGAAGACGTCACTACGCATGGTTCCGTTTCAGCCCTCGACGGTTTTGATAGGCTCGATCTGATGCCGCCGCCATTTCAGAGCCAGGCACAATGTAACTATTCTCATCAACTATGATACAGAAGACTACATAGAATTGGCCTTCGTGCTGTACCATAAAATCCGATAATATGACTTTCGATAGATTCTTATAACGAATGCTACACAGCTCATGCGCATTCTTTATTATACAGTATTCTGTACAAGTGCCACGACTTGGAGGGGGCCTAGTTCCTGGCATTGTGACGTCAAAGCGGGGACTGTAACCTGCATTTTAAAATTCTAAGAGCAAACGGGTTTCCTCGAAGCTGGTGTTAACTTTAACCGCCATATGATGAGAGAGACACAGTCAAACAGGCAGTTTCCGAACGCATTGACCTCGTAAATACATAGAATCACCCCGTAACTACACAATTTATGGACTGGTTACTTGTTTAGAAACCAAATATTCTATTTTTGGGAAAGGGAGTCCATCGTCGCACTATAGCCGATTTCATCTTCTATGTTATTGCTTTTATTTGAATTGAGCAACGCCTTTTATTTTTTTGCTATGCGTGTGCCCCCACACCCACGCTGACAGGTATGTGCCTCACTTTTTTGTCCGTACCCACGTGTACACCCGGTCCTTTGTTTCCTCCGCCTGCCTGCGCACATCTGGGATATCTCCTCCCAAAGTCATGGTGGTCTGCTGCACCAGACAGTGTTAGGTTGAGGCGTGGAGCTCAACAGCCGCCTGCACACATTCCTATACAGTTCTACAGACGTGTCCTTGAATCGAAGTAAAATACTCCCCTTCACCCACCCCCTCCCAAAACACAAGAGAAACCGAGACTAAACGCAAACTGGAGCAAGAGAAACCGAGACTAAACGCAAACTGTAGCGCCCAGAACCGTACTCGGTTCACACACGTTAGCATGCGCATAACGGAGTTTAGCTACGAACTAGAACATACAGTTGTAAACTGCCAATTACACGGTACCCACATAGTGCATTATTCATGCTTGCTGCATCTCCACCGGGAGACGACGGCAGCCCATGTCAGCCTCCTGAGGCTGCGTCGCCTAGACACTGAGCTACTACGTGCAGCGAGCGTGTCTAGCATAATCTGTTGAGAACTACAAACGAATTCGCGCGTGTATATTTTTATATTGGTTACGAGTCTTTTTTTTTTTTTAAACATGAAGGTATTTTAAGTACACTATATATAATTGCTCTTTCTTACATTTCGCAGTTGAGGATACATGTAATGTCATCTTGTTCATTAGATGTCATTCCTGAATCGGAAATAATTGCCTCATACGTTGATTACTCACGAGCTTTGCCTTTTCATTCTCGTTGCACATATAAGACTGTTTGCTCATCGTGTGGTAAATAGGTCAGTGAGGCAGGTCTCCGCCCTACAAGGCAGCATCGCAGCCTCTTCCGCACCTTGTTGTGTGGGAATGACGAGGATGAGCTGAGGACATGGCCATCACCTAACTCCCAGTGCTGGTCCCGTGCTAGAGCGGGCTTGCCTTAGCCTGAAGTGACCGGGTGCGGTCAGTCCTGAGGCTGTGATGCTTAAGTCTGAGCTGAGAAGATGCAGATGCACTGGCTCATTGCGGCTAAAACAGGGCTGGCACAGCTCAGGGCGAGCATGAACCGCGCTGTGCGGGTTGTCATCACTTCCACAGACCCAGAGGCCAGGCCGGGGTAGTTGAGGAAGACGTACGGAGGCTCAGATAAGCTCACGGCCACCAATACTAACATGTACGAAGTTTCTGCATATATATACGAACTCTTTCATTCCAATAGTAGCAAGCCACAAAACTAGAATGTATAGAAATCCGATCTCATTTCTCAACTCAAAACCTGGCACGAATACCAAGCTAGACGGACCGTTAACGGCGGAGTTATGAATGCATTTACATCTACAACCATACATGTTGAAAGAAACAATCAACACAGGGGCTAGGGAGTCTTGAAATGAGCCGGATTTAGAATACAAGTTCTCGTATGCATACATGTTAAGTGTTTTCTTCAGTGGTTGTGATTCCACAGGGCAAACTATGTTTTTTTCTGATTTGAAGCAAAACTCATTGACGCGTTTTTACTTGAATCGCAACATATTATAGTTTGTTACTAATCGAAATATCAGGTGTAACTCAATCGGTGTAAAACGCATCTCCCACTCTCGTTTTATTATATATAATAGTTCGACAAGCCTCCGTAAATATATATTCAGAGCAAGGCAGCATTAGAGGGCCTGAGGCAATGACCTGTGGACGCGCCTCATAGTGGAGCAACACACTTGGCAGTCTGCCACCTGTATCTTAGTTCACTACTAAACCGGAATTCGGCAGTCCACCATAAAGTACGTACTGAAAAGAACAAAACGGCAGGCATCGGAAACAATGAAGCCAAAACCTATCTCACTTCCTCTGCAGTTTCGCGAAGGCCTAACTGCACCATTTGTTATGGTTATTTTTGCCAGTGATACAATGATGCGCCTGTTCCTTTTTCGCAACGAAGGCAAGGAAACAGACCTTTTTGGTTCTAGCATGTACGTAATGAAGAAGTTCATCTTTTAAGTGCCTTGGCCAGCGAACCCCCCACTTGTTCGAAAAACCATAACTGTTAAAATAAACACATACATTTCCGTGCATGATAAGATATATATTTAAATCTCATTAACCATTTTGGTAACCACAGAACAAGAAGTCATGGGTGTCATTTCTGTCCTGGTACCACTAACATGTCAGAGACCGCTATACAGGATGTTTGCACTGGTTTACTATATGTCTGCACTGGCACGGTGCATGATAGAACCTGAACAGCTACGTAAGTACCCACATCTTTAAACAAGTATTGGCAATGCCAATAGGTCTCGATGTATAGTGGAGTTTAGTGTGTGGATATTAGTGAAGATTAATTTTAGGAAGTAGGATAAAGTGTTGTAAATTGTTTTTGAGGGAGTATAGTGTTATAGAGTGGATTATTGTATTAGAATTTAGTGGGAAGGATATCGGTTAAAGGCGGAAATGTAGCATTAAGGGGCTTATTTATGAGTCCCTGGTGACACTTTCTTGCTGTTGGTGCATGACTTTTTGTGATGTAGCGGTGGTGTAAACAATGTGCTATGTTGCGCCATATTTACAAAGTGACGCATCTAGGCAGATGCGTCACTTTGAAAATCCCTTCTCCACATTATACCTGCGTCAGGTAAAATGTATGCAGGTTGGGCATTCCCCTACAAGAAAGCCTTGTAGAAGTGGCTCAGTCAAATCAATCAGATTTCACTGCGCCACTTCTGGGACGCCACTGCATCAAAACCTTACACCTTCCTCATAGCACGCGTAAGGGTGACACAGTGCATAGGCCTCCCCTATGCATTACTGGAGTTGCGTCATGCTTACGACACAACTTCAGCAATGCATGGGTTTTGAGATGACAGATAAGTCAAGGTTCCTGACGCTTCTGTCAATCCTTGCTAGATGGAGTGTCATACAGTAAATACGGTGCATCCATGGTTGCATGTGTGCAAAGCAAACAGCATGTACGAAGTCACTGAAAACAAAAACATGCACAAAGATCTTCTTTTCAACCTCCTTCATTTGTCTCTCAATAGATGCAATTTCTTCCCTATACTGCCTGTTTTTGTACGACATCCTATTTGCAACTAAACACCTCAAAAAGGATTTGAAAGTATCCCAAACCACCATAGGATCCACTGAGCCAATATTGATATTTAGGAATTTTTTTATCTCCTGAGACAGATATCCAATTTCAGCCTCATCCAAAAGAAGTGTACGGTCAAATGACCAGACCCTTTGCTGAACCTTCCCTGCTAATTTCAAGTCCATCCAAATTGCCTCATGATCTGATAGATGGGGGGTCAAGTAACCTATATCTTGGATGTTGGCACTAAGATCGTTGCTTATTAAAAAGTAGTCGATCCTGGATTTGTGTCTATATTTTTTATTATAAAAAGACACCCCAACTTGGGTGCCCGACCTTTCCCTTCAGATATCGACTAACACATTTTATATCATCATTGTTTTTAAATAGGCTCTAGACTTAGATGGGAGGGTTGCCCTACTGCTTGGGGATTTATCCAGTATAGGATTCAGTACTATATTAAAATCCCCTGCAAAAATTAACGTGTCAGGCAGCCCCAGCAAATTAGAGAAAATTATTTTCAAAGTTGAGGGGTCATCCCGATTTGGGCCATAATACCCAACTATTGTGATTGGCATATCAATCAAGATCAAATTCAGCTATTAATAGCAAATTTGGACTCTCTGAAAGCCAAACTAGATAGTACAGTTCAGGCTAGAATATCTAATAGGTGGGAGGTGAGCAAACTTGCCCATTTTGAGTACGGTGAGGGAGCAGGCAGGTTACTAGCCTGGAAGGCCAAATCAGACAGAGTGCTCAATTTGATAAAACAAATAGACGACGCAAATACTAAAACGAGTAACGAAGAAGGAGATGCTTTCCATACCTTTTTTAAGGAACTATATGATGAGGATAATGGTGTAGACATCACATCAGCAAAGGATTGGTTAGAACCGATCCATCTGCCAGTTTTGGAATTAACCAAACGAGAGAAGCTAGAGGTGGAAATTTCTCATCAGGAAGTTGGAAAGGCTCTTCTAGCCTGTAAAACAGACAAGGCGGCAGGGCCGAATGGCCTTCCTGCCGAAGTGTATAAATCCCGGGCGAGGAGATAATACCTTTTATGACCATGGTTTTTAATGAAATCTTGATAGAAGGGGCTAAACCACCGTCCTCGTGGGGAGAAGCAAATATCACTCTGATTTTAAAACCGGGTAAACCAGCTACGAAGTGTGGGTCGTATAGACCTATTTCACTTCTTAATTCTGACTATAAGGTTTTTACCAGGATTTTGGCCGACAGGTTTGGTGCAGTTGCTGGAGACCTATTGCATACTGACCAGAAGGGTTTTATAAAAGGCAGGAATCTTTTTGATCTAACGCACGACCTAATAGGTGCGATAGATTTTGCCTCGAAATTTACTCTTCCCTTGGCAGTAATGACACTAGATGCAACAAAAGCCTTCGATAGGGTAAATTGGAATTACCTTGCTACCATATTACATTTTGGCCCAAAATCTCGACAAACCATAAACCTCATATACAGTGACCCTTCGGCAAGGTTGGTGGTCAATGGTAAATTGACTAAACCCTTCAGGATCAAGAAAGGAACTAGACAGGGCTGCCCCCTTTCTCCACTCCTCTTTGATTTGTACATTGAGCCGTTTGCTCAGTGTCTCAGAGAGGAGATAGCTATCTTACCATTTAAGAGTGGCACATGAGAGAGGAAGGTAGCCCTTTATGCAGACGACATTCTTATCTTTTCGTCAGATCTAGAGTCATCATTTCCTTCGGTAATCAATTTAGCTGAAGAATTTGGTCGAGTCTCTGGCCACGAGATCAATGCAGATAAGACCGAGATCATGACCTGGAACCTGCCAAAGGGCAAACACCATACTAAAGATGAGATGAGGTACTTGGGAGTCAAAATTGTACCTAATATAGACGACATAGCTAAGGTAAATCTCCTGAATTTTCTAAAAGAAAGTAAAAAACTAATGAGATCTTGAGCCCACCTTCCCTTAACTATTTTAGGTAGAGTCAATTTGATTAAAATGACAATCCTCTCAAAGACAACATTCATTTTTAATACCATACCACTACATTTTGACAAATCAATAATTGACAGATTCCAGCAGTCAATAAATTCATTTGTGTGGGCGTATAAGTCAACCAGGGTTTCCTGGAAAAAACTAAGACGCAAAAGGGAGGTCTCGCTGTGAGAAGTTGGCCTGGCATATGCTGGTCACTAGTTATAGTGGCCACCTTGCACCAGTCCAATTCGACTCTTATGGTAGATAGGTTTAAGACAACCTTTTAAAGAAAGCTATCCTAGTGGTAGCTGTGGAGAGCAGCCTTCAGGCTAAGTCTCTGAGGAATCTATATTGGTAGACGTGGGGGTTGGGGGTGGCGCGTGCGGGTGGGGGGAGAAGATGGACTGCTGGGTAATGAGCAGATTGTCCTGTGGCACTGAGTTGGTATCCTCGCAACCCCATATTTGGTGATATGTTTGGTGGGGAGACGTATCGGCATTGTTTGTCGTATGTACACAAAAATGAGTGGTATTGTTTTAAGTTTGTTCTTGAAAAATGCAAATAAAAAGAATTAAAAAAAAAAGTCTCTGAGGAATTTAAAGCAGCTTGTTTTACCTTATAATCTCTTGAATTACCAAATGAAAAGGACACCACACAGGTATATATATCAAATATATATGTATTTATTTCTAGATACACCCTACTAATCTCTTTATGAGATTAAAACCCAGATACACATTCAAATGTCAACAGTTCTCAATAAATTAAGCACAAATATGGCTGTAGCTCTAGTGGCGTACCAGACCAAATACTAAGAAAATGGTTTAACAAAGTCGACTTGCAAAATGACAAAGCCTAGGGCCTTGGGAATCGCTGGGGCTTCACTACTGCAGTGTTAGCAGGTAAGTAACAAGCCCACGGGAAACGTGTGCAGTGTCTAAACACAGCCGCGGGTTTCCTATAGGTTACAATGGAGCAAGTCGCTGTTTGCATTTTAAAGTTTTAGGGCACTTCGAAGAAGTCAAAAAGCAAGCCACTTACAGTGTAAGTATTTCGAGGGCCAACACACACTTGGGCACCGGAGTGCACGAGTTACCTCACCCAGGGAAGCCGGGTGCATAGGTGTCTTTTGGTGTCGGGTCGCGATGCTGTTTTCAATGGAGACCAATGAAGACTTGCTGCTTGAGACGACTGAAGAGGTGTCCGCTGGAATCTGAAGGTGGATTGAAGATGAAGAGGACCTGAAAATTGAGGGGACAGTGTTCAAAGTCACTTGCCAGTGACCGGTGGCCATCAGGATGGATGACCACAGATGTCGCGTCGTTTTGGGTCGTCGGTGGTGATTTGTCTCTCCGCTCACGAGGTCCAGGAGGGTTCCACGATGACCAGCAGCTGGAATCAGAGTGTCCCACAACGTCTGCAGCTGATGCCAGTGTCGGCAACCGGATTGGAGCCAACAAGCCTTGGCAACTGCAAGTCTTGTGTGAACTGAAGATAGTCGGTGATGATGACCAGCAAGGTCTGATGGACTTACCCAGCGAAGGTAAGTGAGGTCAGGCCCGGAGCAACCAGGAGAGCCCTTGAAGTTGGTTATAAAGTCTTTGGGAGAGTCACTAGCCAACGGGAAAGTAACCGCAAAGACGCCTTCACAGGAAAAGGTTCACAGGAGCCCACGGTCACTCGGGACGGGGTAGGCTGCTGATTTTTGGAACCAGACCTGCTAGGGACTTGGGCCACAAATGGTCCAAAGCATACGTTCGTAGAACGTTGTTTAGGGTTTGCACTCGAAATCAGTGCACGGTTCCCAGGTACTGCTGTTCCTCGTCACTCGTGGGGTCCAGATGCCACAGCTTCGCTGGGGACTCAAAATGGCCGTCGAGAGGTCAGGAAATCCACTTCTGGGGCCGCAGGGACTTCGGACTCCGGCGGGAACGGTGAAGTTTGCAACCGTTGATTGAGGTTATAGGGGCCTGCCAAGCAGGGGAGTCACTCCTTGACTCCAAGGGAGATTCTTCAGTCTTCTAGAGATAGTGGAACGTCGAAGGGCCAGGATTCTTCTTTGTAGAGCGTCGTCCAGGGTAATCTGAATTGCATTGGCAATGCTCTCTATCTTATAGGGAAGATAGGGGAGGGACTAGCTCTATGACCACTCCTCTAGGAGGGTCAGGGTAGTGGGTGGTTACACCCACTTCCCTTTGTCCAGTTTCGCGCCAGAGCAGGGGCAGGTAGCCCCTGAACCGGTTTGAGCTGGCATATGCACAGAGGAGCCCAGTGCAGGACTTCAAAGCACTCTAAGAGTGCACCCACCCAGCTCCAATACACTAAATCCTGTCTGGGGGGTGGTGACACCTCCCTGTGACAGGATGCCTTTTGTTGGGCTTCCTACAATGCGAGTTTCGGTCAGCAGCAGGAGGGCAGCCCAGTGTCTGTGTTGGTGGCATCCATTTTGTGATGCCAGGGCTCTAGGAGATTTCTACCGTTTAGTACAGTGGGTACATGTCATCCCCTCTAGAAGGGTGGGATCATACTCCTACACCAGTTACTGGTGTGGGGGTATGATTCCAAGTTGTTTGACACCAAACACGACATGTTTTGATGCAGTCATTCCAAAGTTAGCATTTACCGTGAGGTTATACTGCACTTAAGAGTATATTGTTTAACCGCATCCACAAACAGTAGCAGAGAATAGACTCTGCCAGCTGCGGAGGGGTCCTGCTCATGCAGAAGCACCCCCTCACATAGTAAACCAAGCACCCTGCCCTCAGGATTGTTAGGGCCTGCAAGAGGGGTGGCTGATAGGTTTATATGTGTGTGTATGGTGAGATATAGGAACCTATACCTCAGTGAGTAGTGCTAACACTACCTCACACAGGCTGCAGTAGCAGGCCTGTGGTGTCAGACTGAGAATGCTTCCCAGCGGTGGCATAATACATGCTGCAGTCCCTGGTAGGCTTGTGAAGTACCAATGCCCTAGGTACCTAAGGTACCATATACTAGGGACTCATAAGGTACCACAGTATCCAATCACTAGTGCATCTAATATGCACACCAAGTTGTTTAGAGAGATCAGTGAGACTTGGGCCCTGATTAGCAGGGACCCAGCCAAACTATAGCCAGAAACCAGTGTATACATCAGAAAAAAAGTGGGGGCAACATAAGTGCAGATCCTACTCTCCTACACTCGCACTACCAGATATTCAATATTATGCATGGGCGTTCCAACTGACCCACTGGAGAATGTTGCTGAAATCTCTAGATTTATCAGTTAGAGGGAAGATGTTTAAAGCCATGTTAGACCAGGCGGGGCTACCGCATGAAGGCTTCCTTTTTAAATATGGGGACAAAAAATATTTTAAGAAAGTAAGGCTGAAGGATTTATGGGGTGTGGTCCAAATATGGACCAGAGTTAGAGCAGTAGCGGGTATCGAATACTACTCAAAATTAGCTCCATTGTGGGACAGCCCGGGGACACCGAATTGTCTAAAAGATGCGCTTGCCATACCCTTAAAAACAGCAGGGCTATTAACATGGGGTGAATTAACGGAAGATGGTTCTCTCCTTTCTTGGGCAACTCTTAATGAGAAACTGGATGAAAGCATGTCCAGATTTAAATATCTACAGTTAAAGAGTTGGTCGCAGAATCAAAAAACACCGATAGGGCGGGGAAATGCCCTAGAAGAACATCTGGTAATAATGCCAGTAGGAAAAAAGGAGGTATCATCTTTCTATTGGGCAATCGAGGAAGCCATAGATGGGGATTTTAGATTGGTGGGAGAATTATGGGAGGAATTTATTCCGGAGGCAAATTGGGCTGAGCTCTGGCAGACTTCGTATGGTCCTCTGTTTTCAACGGTGAAGCCAGCATGGCTGAGAAGAAACCACTATTTCACCACTCACAGGGCCAATTTATCCCCGGCGAGGCTTTCTAAGATGTCTAACGGCCCACCAGCTAAATGTAAAAAATGCAACATGGAAAGAGCCCCAGACACACATATGTTTTGGACCTGCCCTGCCATTTCGGAATACTGGGAAAAAGTGGGGGCCAGCATAAATTCTATCCTAGGACACCAATTATGTATCACACTTAGTCTAATAATTTTTGGCATCCAAGAGGATATAAATAGTGCTAATAGAGGTTTTCTGTTTTTTGCTATATTGATGGCCAGACGAGAAATTTGTAAGAGATGGGCCGAGGTTCTGCCCCCTACACACTCTGACTGGCTTTCTTCATTGTATAGAACATCTAAGATGGATTTGGCCAGACTAAAAAATAGCAAGAAGAGAGCCATTTGGGATTGCCTGGTAAACTGGACTCCAGCTTAGATAGTCATCACGGTCATGCTTTTGTACCACCTTTTTGTCATCTTTCTTTCTTATTGTCCAATGATTAAGCCTCTCGGGAAGCTCTCAGATTGTGCTGGACACTACCGATATCACGGGTGTACTAGGAAACGGTGATTTAAGGGGGGTGCGCAGCCTCCAATCCTTTGTCCCTCTAAATCAGGGGAGAGTATGACCACCCTCTCCTTAACAACGAGAGGTCAGCAACAGGTAGGAAGCTTGTGAGCCACTGGTAGGTGGGTGAAAAAACAGTCGGGGCAGTACCCCAAATCATCAAAGTGAGTCCTACCTCTCCAAGTGAGTAACAGTGGCGACTTGCAGATTACCAGTTAGCTGGGGTCAGAGGCGAATGAGGAAAAGAAAACAAAAAAACATGCACAAAGCCTTTAAAAACATGATTGTACATCTGCAAGCATGGTTGCATGATTACGAAGCTGTTTAAATGTACCAAAAAAAAGACCCTGAACTGTACGTAATAAAGAGAAAGCATTTCCAATGCAATAGGTCTCGCAATTGCGAGGCATTTAAGCTATTGGGAATGTAAATGACAATGCTTTTTATTTATGTGTTGAAAAAAACCCTGCAATAATAAAAGGCATTGTCATTTCCAATACCAATAGGTGAAAGCTTCTAAATGCGTGACCTATTGCATTGCAAATTAATCCAAACAATTAAACCAGTTGAATGACACTGTATGTGCTGTTCTGTTATTGCTGAAATGACAGTAGTTATGCTACAGCTGGGCATTCAGCAGTGTCAGTCTCGTGAAAACCATTATTTTCCTAATTGCAGTGTGAAAGTCATTGTACAAGAAGCAAACTACAAGTACAAAAACGTTAAGGATAAAACTGGATTGAAGGGCTTCAGCAGTGCCCCGGTAAACTTCACAGCTGTTATTTTAAGAGTGTACCCCTGCTCCACCCACGTCCGCATGACACACATCCTCCTGGCCGCTGCACACCAACACATTTCTACTGTGACGCCCGGTTTGCCACCATTTCCCTTCCCGTCATCTAATCGGAGCCTAAGTAACACAATGTGCACAGGGCACTGATAAAAAACACTGCATACTATAAATGTCCAGATACAACTTGCAGCCAAAACACACTGTTGACCAAAAGCAGTCGGCAGCCATACGTAAACCAAAAGCCTGCCATGCACAGCCATGCATAAACAAATAAAAGCGGGCAACAGTTAGCTTTAGTAAAGTGAAAATGCGCTGTTCCACACACTAGCATTAAATTAAAAAAACAAGCAGTCCCCAAATAACACTTACTAGTGTAAGGGAACTGTAATAGGCCGGTGCTCCTTGCGAAAAACTGGAAATGATGTACTGGAGTGCTAACAAATAAGGAGCAAGGAAACAAAAAATGACACACAAATTAACCAATTGCAAGAATCATACCAGAATGCCAGATTATACTCCGTAGAGTGATTACTGCAGCTCTTGCAGACAACGCATGCACACTGATGGTCAACCTAAAAATAGAATTTAAAGGATTTGAAAACGTCTCTGCATTTTTCTGAAGTTCAAGGACATTTGGGCATCCAACCTTTTCTGGAAAAGTCCATAATGAAGAGACATACATAAACAAACTACTAAATTTGTGTTAATCAACAGTGGCAGATTCATTCCACTCTAAATGTTGTACCAGGGTCATTATAATGTGAATCACATTGGTGAATAACTCCCCAGCCGCCTTATCCAGATGCAGGGTGTCTGCAAACTGCAATAATCTTACCCATGTTTCCGCAGGGACGTCAGAGATGTGAAGTATAGTCCACCACTTCTCCCAATTACCCAAGTGCACCTAATAATTAACAAGGTGGCAAATGGTAACCCGGGGAAGAAGGGAAACAAAACAAGGGAAAAAAGGAAAGAGACTCCTCGTCTTGGATAAAACCACCACAGGAGTTGCCAGTGCCAGTCAAAAGGTTGTGAGCTGAAAAGAAGGGAGTAAGCATGTAATAAAAGGATACAACACTACTTAGCTCCTCTGTATATCTCTGTTTCTTTTACACTCTACCTTCTGCTCTCCCTTCTTCCTGTGCTTGAGTTACACTGTAACACTGATTAAGACTTGTGTTTGGCACTATAAATAAAAATAATATAACATAAGAAAAAGGCTCTTAGTAGGTGAAAAATACTGAATGCAAAAAGCTGTATGTATGCCTACCCTGTGTTGCTACTGTGAATTAATCCAGTAATTATCCTAAAAAACGTCAGCAACTGAACAATCCTTTATGCAGGGAAGGATACTAAATAACTTTAAATTTCAAAGGCCAGGAGTGGATGAACACAGCGCAGGAAACACAGGATCAGATAAATATACAAACAATGGTTCAGTAAACATAAATCAGCGCAATTGCGCTGTTACCGCAAAACTGAGATGCTGTCTTGTCATGTACGAGGAGTCGAAAGAAATCCGCTTGAATTTGGTGTGGAGTCCTTAACTTCAGAGAAGCCGCAAACACACCAAGGGTGGGAACGCAAAAATCCGGATTCACCGAAGAAACAAACTCGACAGCTGGAAACCTGCGTCCCCGCCAGGAACTCCGACAATGTGGCGACGGCGCGACGACCCGGAAGAGAATCGGGAAAGGCCAAACGTTGTCCAGAAACACTAGAATGCTAAGCGCCGTAACTAGAGGAAGGCCGGCTTTTAACACACCCGACCTTTCATGGGCACGCGCGTCTAACTTGGCGGCCATTTTGGTAGTCCAGGTATCGCTTCGCCCACTACAACTGTGCAATCGTGACACAAACATGTGGTAGGTGCGTCCATGTAGATGATGTTGATTTGTACCTGGGGCGTTCCTTGCTTGTTAGGCATAACTGGTAGCTCTTAAATCTGTGACCTGTTCTCTGTAACATTCCTCTATATTACTCAATAATACCATGCAGCAAATATTCTGCTGTCTCCCCTAATTGCTGCTTGAAATAATTGAAAGCCCCAGGAGCCCGTTTATGCATACTTGCCCCTTCTAATGGGAAGGTGAAGATACAACACCATTTTATTGTAATTGTATTTATGTAACGCTTACTACCCCTGACAAGGCTTTGAAGCGCTTTTGTGGCTCTTCAGTATCAGTGGGCAATACATTCTTGAGAAGCTTTCCAACTTCAGAAGCTGCACAGCTCTGTCAATTTTGCAAAACTTTGCTTGCAAAAGATTCTTTTAGTTAAAATATTTTCTGAGGGATGTTTCCTACTAAAAGTGAGCTTCCGTTGAGATTTCTTTCTGCAAAAACTATTTTCTCAATATTTTTTCTCGCAATTAGTAGTTTGAAACTGTCATAAAATTAGTAAAAAACTGAATTTGTTAGTAAAGGTTAGCAAATTTTGAGCAGGAAAAAATAGTCACAACTTCACTCTGCCTTCATCATCTATTGCTCATCGACACTGGTTGCTTGAAAGACAGTGCATTGTGCATCAACAAGTCGACTAATAACCCCCCCATCCCTTTAGAAGTTGCAGGGTGCCTGTCCTGCGGCCATTGGACCTACTTTTCACAAGTGTTGCACCAGTTAAGGAAATCTGACAAACATTATAAGCAGCTGTTGAGCAGATCCCTCCCCTCCATGTGTGCTTTGGAATGTGGGACATGCACAGGAGCGTGGAGTAGACAGCGCGCGATTTGAAGAGTGCTCGTTGATGTTAAATTATTCTTGGCGCTTACGCACCTTGGAAAATACACTGCGCTGAGTTCTCATCCTTGGTGAAGTGCAAAGTTCTTCTCGAGGCTGTGGAAAAGGAGTTTTAGCATTACACTATGCTATATATCACCCCAGTAACATGACCTGCGCCGGGCACTGATTTAAAAAAAAAACCCGCTGCATATTATAAATGTCTAGACACAACTCGCAGCCAAAATACACTGTTGACCAAAAGCAGTCGGCAGCTGTACGTAAACCGTAAGCACGCCGCGCACAGCTGTGCATTACCAAATAAAAGCAGGCGGCAGCTAGCTTTAGGAAACTGAAAATGCGCCATGCCACACACTAGTATTAAATTAAATAAACAAGTAGTACCCAAATAGCAAATAACACTTACTAGGGGAACTGTAATTGTCTGGTGCTCCTCGCGTAAAACCGGAAATGATGTATCGGATAAGTCTGGGCGGTGAACTCTGCTCCGCTCGCACAGTTTTCCGGACTCCGCATTGCGCAGAGCTCACGGAGTTCCGAAAATCTCTGCTTCACATAGCGGAGTGGAGTTTTTTTCCTCGCTCAGGTTCATCAACGGCAGTTGGCGAGCGCGAGTGAGGAAAATCCACCTCCTGGTGAGATTTTTCCTTGTTCTAAATCGTCAACATCGAGTTGGCAATCGTGAGCGTGGAAAATCAACCTCCGGGCGAGAGTTTCTCAACACGGGCAGTCAGATTTCTCATTGCAAGTGATTGCGTATGCTTGCGACCGCTCGCACTGAGAAACCGTCCGCTCGCATTGAGAAAGCTGCCACTCGAGTAAAAATCTACTCGAGCAGCAGAAAGGAAGCAGCGCCCGCTTGCTCTGTGCATGGTGCCATCCGCAATGATTGCACAATGCGAAGAAGCACCTGGCACTGAAAATCATCACGAACAGCATTTATCTAACGCACTCTGCAGCTCGCGGAGCTCAATGTAGCGCAGCAGAGTTTATTTGCCCTTGGAACTCCGCGAACTCTGCCCAGGCTTAGTATCGGAACGCTAATGAACGAGGAGCAAGGAAACAAAAATCACACACGAATTAACCAAGTGCAAAAAGCATGCCAGAATACCAGATTACATTCTTTAGAGTGATTACTGCAGCTCTTGCAGACAGCGCATGCGCGCTGATGCTCGTCCTAACAATAGAATTTAAAGGATTTGAAAACGTCTCTATAATTTTCCGAAGTCGAAGGACATTTGGGCATCCAACCTTTTCTGGATAGGTCCATATTGAAGAAACATACATAAACAAACTACTAAATTGGTATTAGTCAACAATGGCAGATTCATTCCACTCTAACTTTTTTTACCAGGGTCATTATAATGTGAATCACATGGGTGAATAACTACCCAGCCGCCTTGTCCAGATGCAGTGGGTCTGCAAACACGTGGAAGTTGCTTCCATCTAGATGATGTTGATTTAAGTGCGGCTGTGCGTGGGGCTTTCCGTGCTTTTTATGCATAACCGGCAGCTCTTAAATGTGACTTGTTCTGTAACATTCCTCTATGTTACTCGATAATAACATGCTGCAAATATTCTGCTGTCCCCTCTAATTGCTGCTTGAAATGATTGAAAGCCCCAGGAGCCTCTTCATGCATACTTGCCCCATCTAATTGCAAGGTGAAGAAACAACACCGTTTTATTGTAAATGTATTTATATAACGCTTACTACACCCGACAAGGCTTTCAGTATAGGTGGGCAATACAAAATGTTATAATTCTTTTTATTGAAATATACATCGGTTCAAATGGACAATAAATGGAACATAGCCAAATTGCATATTGCAAAGGCGTACAGGGGAAGAGGATTACATCTTGAATAGGAGGGGAGTGTCACGGGGTAAGAGGGACATTTGGTTCAGCACAGACAGGTGGCACACAGATTTCCCCTCGATAGCTATTCCAAGAGCTCCAAATTCGGGCCCACTTTTTAGGGCATCCCCTGGCAACATACACCGTATTCTCCCTAAACATACACAAATCAAGGTCCCTTTCCCAGGCCTCTAGCGTAGGCGATTTAGCAGCGCCCCATAATTGTGCAATGTTTCTCTTGTCGATCATGTACCCCAGGGTGGCCCATTGCGTCTGGTGAGTGTTCAGGTCTGTGGGTTCCCATATGTTTAGGAGGCAGCGTCTCGCCTCTGGAGAAAGATGAATGTGTAGCACTGCAAACATTGTCTCATGGACCTCGCGCCAGAAGGAACTGATGTGCTCCCATTCCCATATGATGTGCAGGAACGTTCCCAGGTGTCCACATCCTCTCCTGCACTCCCCACTATCAGCTCTACCCATATGGATCTGACGTGGCCCGGTGATATACACACAATGAAGCATTTTTAGTTGTACCAGTCTAAGGCGCGCTGGTATGGCGACCACTCTAGAGGAAGATACCGCCTCCCTCCAGTCCTCATCGTCTATCTCGATCCCATCCCCCATCCATATCTCCCTTAATGTCTGTAGGGGATCTGTCATGTTGTTTATCAGTTTTTTGTATATTAAAGAAGTCGTCTTTTCAGGTAAGTGCCCATCCAAGATCCTGTCCTCTCAGGAGGAGCTGTCCCCTTGGGTAAAAGTGATTGAAGTGAGTGTAGAATCTGAGTATATCGGAAATATTCGGTGTTGGCTAGTTCATATTCAGCCTGTAGTGTGGTGAAGGACTTGACTCCCCTCTCTCCCCAGATGTCTTTGACTTGTGTAATGCCGATGAGGTCCCATTTGTCGAAACCCTTCGACCGCCATAAGCTGCCCAGTTTTTCAGAATCCCATAGTGGGTTTGCTAACGTCAATTTATGTCCCCAGCCAAGAGAGTTAGTTGCATTGAGCCAAATTCGGACTGTATGGTTAGTGGGGCCCGTCAGGGTGTACCTTTTAGGTCGCGAGTAGAGTGCCCTTTTGTTGTTGCCTCCGGGGAGGAGCCATGTATCCATGGCATATCCTGGGTCGTCACCTCGGCCATCTGGAATAGAGAGTAGGACTGAGCCCAGGTCAGTAAAGGTGGAGCCCTGCAGCCCGAGGGGACATAGACTGATATGAATGTGATTGGGCGGCCCACCCACGTGCCCGAAATCCCAGCATATCTGCCTCTCTCGTCTATCCAAATGAAGCCTATGTCCAGGGGGAGTGAATTCTTAACCATGATGCCTACTCCTCTGGAGCCCGTGGTGAATCCCCCATGTGCAACCATTTTATACCCCCCCCCCCTGTGCATTGCTTTACAAAGATTCCCAATCAGGTGCGTCTCTTGTAGGAGGACGATATCTGGGGCCTGTCGTTTAATATATTGGTGAACCACGCTACGCTTGATCTTGGCCCGAGCCTGTTAACATTCCAGCTCAATATTTTAACATTTTTGGCCCCCATGACGCTCATAGTTTAGGTTGCTAATGGCAATTTCCTCCGTGATAGTAATGAAATGAAATACCGATGTACACATCATGATGAGTAAACACAACCCCCCAACCCAACAACCCCCCCCCCCGCAACCAACAACCCCCCGCCCTGCTGCCCTGCACTCTGGGCTCAAAACTGCCCATAAGAAACTTGCAGAGTGCCTGTCGCCCTGAAATAGAACTAGTAGTAGAAAATGTAAGGACGTGGTAGCCCGTATTCCTATCCCTCCCCCCCCCCAGTACCGAAACAAAGACATCCCCTACGTGGCTCACACACCAAAATTCCGGAAATCCGTCATAAAGAGGGAAGGAGTCTCTCCATATCCAGCCACCCCTGGCCCGTTACCTGTCTCAGCCAGATGCAGTAATTAGTCCGTATTGGGGAGGCCTCGTGTCTGGGTCAGCCTCGTCAGCCAGGGCAATACATTCTTGAGAAGCTTTCCAACTTCAGAAGCTGCACAGCTCTGTACGTTTTCCAAAACTTTGCTTGCAAAAGATTTTTTTAGTTAAAAAAATTTCTGAGCGATGTTTCCTACTAAAAGTGAGCTTCTGCTGAGATTTCTTTCTGCAAAAACTATTTTCTCAATATTTTTTCTCGTAATTTATAGTTTGAAACCATCATAATATTTGCAAAAAAAATGAATTTGGTAGGAAAGGTTAGCAAATTTTGTGGAGGAAAAAATTGTCATGACCTCACTCTGCCTTAATCTTCTATTGCTCGTCGACACTGGTTGCTTGAAAGACAGGACATTGCGCATCAACAAGTTGACTAATAACCTCCCCATCCCTTTAGAAGTTGCAGGGTTCCTGTCCTGAGGCCATTGGAACTACTTTTTACAAGTGTTGCACAAGTTAAGGAAATCTGTCAAACATTATAAGCAGCTGTTGAGCAGATCTCTACCCTACATGTGTGCTTTGGCACGTGGTACATGCACAGGAGTGTGGAGTGGACAGCGCAAACTCTGAAGAGTGTTCGTTGATGTTAAATTATTCTTGGCACTCACGCACCTTGGAAAATACACTGCGCCGAGATCTCATCCTTGGTAAAGTGCAAAGTTCTTCTCGAGGCTGTGGAAGAGGGGTTTTAGCATTACACTATGCTATAAATCACCCCAGAACACGACCTGCGCAGGGCACTGATTAAAAAAAACAAACACTGCATACTATAAATGTCTAGACACAACACGCAGCCAAAACACACTGTTGACCAAAAGCAGTCGGCAGCTGTACGTAAACCAAAAGCGTGCCATGCACATCCGTGCATAAACAAATGAAAGCTGGAGGACCTGAATAAAAATGAGACAGAAGAAGTGAGTAACTAAGTAGGCTTTATAAAAAGCATTATTAAGTATTAAGGGGGTAACCCATACATACTACCCAACCTGGGTCAATAATACAGTACAGAAAAAAGTGGTCAAGGTAGAAACACACTTATTTGTGAAACGATATATAGTAGCAAACACTGATTGTTCGTTGTGACATGAGTCCAATTTATTTACTTCTTTAGACAGAGCATCTAATGCAATTGTATTCAAAGCATTAGTAACTAATGGCAATGACGCTGCTCATTATATTGCAATATATTTACAGTGCTCTCGGTCCAGATGGGAAGGGAGGAAGGGAATAGGTGTTAAAGTGATAACGTGTGAGTGGAGGACAGGGAAAAGGTATTTGTGACATATACACATCAATGTTGCCTGGTAAAAAAATTTCCAGCCTGTGGTAGGTCAAATGTTCCAGAAATCACACATAGCTCTAATGGACAATTCCTTTTTAAACAATGTCGCCAGAGTTTGTTTTTGTGGGTTGTCGACGTTTGAACTCCTAGGTGCAGGATTGAATGGTATCCTTACGGTGGGGTCTTCATCAGGACTGGACTGTGAGGAGCACCTATGAATAATAGGAAAGACCGTGTGAGGAAGAGGTAATGTGACCATGTAAGCTACTATCGTGTCAGGTGATCAGTACCTACTTTGATATAACGACGCGGAACCTCCGTAAGTTTATTAGTAAAGGTGGGCCTGGAGAAAGCTCCTAAGGGAAAAAGGGAAACAATCATATGTCTGCTGATTGAATCGGCTGGTCTCGTTGTATGGGAACAAGGGACGGATACTTACTTTGAGCATGCAGCGAATTATCAGTGGCTTACAATACACTGGGAGCCAATCCTATAAAATATGTCAAGGAAAGATCAAAGTGGCTAAGGAAAAAAACATCTGATCTCAAATTGCACAACAAATACCTCCCATGTGATGTGGCGGTATGATGTACAAAAAGCGTGTCTAATGGCCAGATATCTAGTCCACATTGTACTGGGAAACGCTACCTGTGAGAACACAGAACCGGACGTCGTAGTGTGTACCTTGGTGAATGTGCGATAGATCGTGCGCATTAGGGCTCTACTAATGCTGATGTCTCGTCTAAGGCTCAAGCCACACGCCCAAGCAGTGCTGTTAATGTAAGTCGGGGTGCTGCCGTTAATTCTAGAACCGGCTCGGTGTGCAAACAGGGTGTTGAATGTCGCATATTAACCAAATCCTAATGCTGGAACACTAGCTCATTAGTGTGGTGTTAGCACAGATGGTGTGTTTGGGAATGCAATCCGGCAAACGCTGTAGCTTGGTGAACGTGCGATAGAAAGTATGGCTCTAATTCTGCCGATGTCTCGTCTTAGTAGCAGTGCTGTTAATGAAAATCGGGGTGCTGATGGTAATTCTATAACCGTGCGCGGTGTGCTCACGGGGTGTTAAATGCCGCATATTGTCCAAATCCTCGGACACGAGCTCAATAGAGTGGTGTTATTACAGAAGGTGTGGTTAAAAATGCGCCTGTAAATGCAATCCGGCAGCCGTTGTAAGTAGCCGGGACCTGCCGAGAGACTATGGCTAGACTAAGAACCAACAACCAAAATTAGGTTTAGTTAATCTCCAAAATTTCGAAGAACATTGATGAATCGAGGCATTTGCTGTGCAATTTGAGATCAGAGGTTTTTTTCCTTAGCCGCTTTGATCTTTCCTTGACAGATTTTACGGGATTGGTTCCAGTGTATTTCAAGCCACTGATACATCGCTGCATGCTCAAACTCATGGTTCAGTAAGTATCCGTCCCTTGTTCCCACACAACGAGACCAGCCGATTCAATCAGCAGACATATGATTGTATCCCTTTTTCCCTTAGGAGCTTTCTCCAGGCCCACCTTTACTAATAATCTGACGGAGGTTCGCCGTCGTTATATCAAAATAGGTACTGATCACCTGACACGATAATAGCTTACATGGTCACATTACCTCTTCCTCACACGGTCTTTCCTATTATTCATAGGTGCTATTCACAGTCCAGTCCTGATGAAGACCCCACCGTAAGGATGCCATTCAATCCTGCACCTAGGGGTCGAAACGTCGACAACCAACAGACACAATCTCTGGCGACATTGTTTTAAAAGTACTTGTCTATTAGAGCTATGTGTGATTTCTGGAACATTTGACCTACCACAGACTGGAAACGTTTTTACCATGCAACATTGATGTATGTCACAAATACCTTTTCCCTGTCCTCCACTCACACATTATCACTTTAACACCTATTCCCTTCCTCCCTTCCCATCTGCACCGAGAGCACTGTAAATACATTGCATTATAATGAGCAGCGTCATTGCCATTAGTTACTAATGCTTTGAATACAATTGCACTAGATGCTCTGTCTAAAGAAGTAAATAAATTGGACTCATGTCACAACGAACAATCAGTGTTTGCTACTATGTATCATTTCACAAATAAGTTTGTTTCTACCTTGACCACTTTTTTTTGTACCGTTATAAAAAGCAGTGGCATTGTAGAACAGAGCCCAGTGGTGAAACAAAACTTGAGGGGGCCTCCCTGCAAAGTACAAAGAGCCCCCCACCTACCACTCTGTCACACTGAGAAGAAAATCGGACATATCAAACTAACACTAACTGGTCCCAAACCCAGTGAGTGTACTATGCTGAGGGGGCCCCCTGGAGCTTGGGGTGCCCTGGTGCTGCAGGAGCAGTTTCGTCACTGACCGAGCCTTAGGTCAATGTTCACATAATTAAAACACATCAGGATGGGGTCAACGCCACTTGGCGTTTTTAAAACTAGAGTTGCTTGGAAGCCTTGTTCGCTCATAGTGCCTCTCTCAGCCTTATGAATGCAGGCACATATTTATCAAGATTTTGTGGCACCCAAGGTGGTGCAAGGGCAACGCAAAACCGAAGTGAGATTTATTAAGCCACGTAAGGCTACCAGGCGCAGCTGGTCCGTTTGAGCGGAGGGGCCACGCCTTAGGAACAGTGTCTGTCAGGCTGAACAAAGGTCAGCCTGCCAGACACCGTTCACTTTCAGTTCAAGCAGCCAGGAGCTAGACATGCGCATTTAGCGCTGGTTACTGGCTGCCTGAACTGAACTTTGCTGGGCTGAGAAAGTCACAGCTCTGGTGGGCGTGATGTTCTCAGCTCTGCAAAGGTTGCTGAGGCCCTCCTCTCAGTGACGAGGGGTAGCGTCACTCATTGTCCCGCATCTGGGTGCTTCAGTTTTAAGCCCTGAAGTGCCAAGGGCCGAGTGTCAATCAGTGACACTTCATCACAGAGTGGGGTGGGGTCTGTAGTCTCACTGACCCCATCCCACTCTGTGATGACGTTGGGACTGCTGCCTTCCCTCATTGGCTGACTAAGGTCAGCAAATGAGGAAAGCCAGCAGTCCCAAACCTTCTAGAACCACAGAGGCAGCACAGAGCTGGCTGAAGGTAAGTGTGTTTATTTTCTCTTTAAATTGTTTGGTGCTTGAGTGCATGTATGAGTGTTTGGGAAAGAGTGTTGTGAATGAATGTGTTTGTGTGTGCGCGCGTGTGTGAATGCATGGTTGTGAGTGTTATGTGTATGTGTGCCTGTGTGTGTGTCCTATCCTCCCCCTCCCTCCAAAACGTACCGGCCGCCACTGGAGGCTAGCCTGCACAACTTGATAATTCTAGAGTTAAGCAAGGCAGTGCAAATTGCTTCCTTGCATTACTCCATGGAGGTGTCCCATGGGTGGAGCATGTGTGTTCCCACACATTCACCCATGAATGTTGGCACATTCCCAGATTTACCATAAGTGGTAGACCCAGTAATGCCTCAGACTGCTACGCCTCCCCAGGTGGGGTGTAACAGGAAGAAATATCTTTATTTCGCCTCCTTTTTCCTCTTTCTATGTGTGCTCTTTCTATGTGTGCTGCATGCAGCACACATAGAGGAAAATGCTTCTCAGGATTCCCTTCCTGCAAAAAAACAATCCTGCCTACAATGCAGGCACCCTTGAAACATGACGCATGAGTGGCTGCTTTGGCGCTGGCCAGCCAAAAGTTCACCAGCGCTAGGAAAAAACAGGAATGTGTTGTATATTGGTAAATACAGCAAATTCCTGCCCTTTCTTTTTCACAAAGTGCAGAAAGGTGGCTTGCTGCATTGCACTGCGTGAAAGAATGATAAATCTGCCCACAGTCTTTTTTTATTATATGGCAATAACTCTACTTCTGGAAGATTTGGGAAATCTGACAGATGCACTCTGGCACAGATTTTATGGCAAGACCGGAGGCTAACATTATTGCAATCTCCTTTATTGCCACTACTCACAGCAGCCCATTTAACCAATGCAGAACTTTAATAGAATTCAAATCACAACAAAAGGCCAGAGCCCACAGCCATCTTCCTTCTTTTTTGCTGCTGCTTGCAGAGATAAGTATACTTTTGATTGCTTGTACTGCATGTCAGTGGAGAAGTGTTTTATAACAACAGGGAAACCATTTAAATTTGTTAATCAATGTAGTACAAGTAGCCTATTTTGTGAGCATGAGGTATGTGTGATTAGTTTAGGATGTTAATTATTGAAAGAGATGCATAATGTAGGAAGTATGTAGAATACTTTAAGGTTTTATTTTAGTTTTTGTCGAGCCATTCTAAGTGTGCTTTAAAATTTATAGTTTTGCAGAGCGCAGTGGTTTTTTCAATCGTAAATTAGGGGTAATTCAAATACAGCGCTTCAGGACATCCATTGGTAGTTGCACAGCTCCTTTGCCACGAGAGTCAAGCGGCGATCAGATGCACCGGTTTCATGTGTTTGTGTACCAAGTGAGATGCATGAGCTCAGTACGGTCATCTATTCACTGCACCTAGAACCAAAGGTTTTATTGATGCTGCATGCGAGATGCATCAGCACTTGATAAGTGGTTTAAGGCGTATACGATTTAAGAAGTCAAAGGCGGCTTAAATTAGATTAAGGATTATTGCCTTTTGCTTAGGCGACATAAGCGTTTTGAATGGGAAACGCGATTTGGCGATTCACGGTATGCCAGCAGCTTTTTTTTTAGTGAATGAAGCCTTATTTTGCAATTGAAACTGAAAGTGGGAAAGGACTATGGCACACTCTTTGGCTATTTTAGTTGATTGAGATCAGCCCATTGATAGTTAATAGGCGAGAATACGCAGCATTGGGCTTCTTTCACCATATTTTCCTTTACCAGCTGTTACGTGTGTATGTTTACTTCAGAGTTGGTGACAGTTACTTCAGTAAGGGTTCTTTGAGTAGTATTTACTATCTTTTCATAACTGAATTGTTCCCTCTCTGTTTTGGAAACTAAGGATTGGATTACTAGTTTTGGAAAAGAAAGTAAAAATGACAGAGGGAAATGTGGTGAAGGAAATAGAAGGTTCCATAGAGGCAAAAATTGCTAATCTGCTAAATATATGTTCTGCAGATTTGGATAGGAAAAAGGAAAAGAAAATAGATGACTTGTTACAAGCTAGGGGACTTCCTACTCAGGAAGAATGATTTTGGTCAGCTGGATAGGGTTCAGTTGTTAGGAAAGGAGGTAAGGTGAGCAGGAAACATAAACATCTGGAGGTTCATCAGGCTAAAGCAAAGAATAGTAAATCTGCAGTGGCCGACGTTGGGTTTTGTGACTGCACAAAACAAGTGTCGAGGACACACATGGGGACCACAAAAAGGGTCAGGTTAAGGTTATAATGAAACCAGTAGGTGTTTGCAAACATACTACTGTCCTATGTGATGATTCATCTGGCAGTACAGAGATAGAATTAAGTTGTTCATCTGGTTTTAATTCCGATGAGGGAGGCGTTGGCACTGTTCAGCAGACAGGACATGTAGATGGGGGTTAAAGGTGATGGATTTGGGCCATTTACAGATCCTCTTGGGAAGTTATGTTCGACCCAATGCTTCTTAAGCGTTCACTTTCCCCTGAGTGGTCACTAGCACTTCACGTAGAGGAATATGTGGAGACATGGCTGTGTTAGCAGATCCCCTAAGATATGAGGATGAGATTATGATCAGAGTGCCCTAGGCCAAATTTGGATAATAAAATATCAAGGACCCCTGATCTTGATGCTAAGAGTTTAGCTTTCATAGGTAATGTGGCTAAGACCTGAGGAAGGGTTTGGACAAGAGTCTAAGGGGCATATCAACAAGGGCTTTATCTCTGCTTTTTTGGCTTTAAAAGTCAAAAAAGCAGAGATAAAACTAGCGCCCTATCAACAACAGGGTGCTAACATGCAAATTCGCATGTTAGCACCCTTTTACTCTACGCTTCCCCTTGCATCTCTAATGAGATGCAAAGGGGGCGTTCCAGAGTAAAATAATAGGAGAAATGTCGCTAAGCGACATTTCTCCTATTATCAAGAATATCGCTAACCCTGTTAGAGACAAAAAAAAGCAGCGCTAACTGCGGTTAACTCTGCTTTTTTACGTCTGGTATTTTTCTGACTTAGCCATGATATCCTATGGAAGGAGGATATCATGGCTAAGTTTAAAAGTCAAAAAAGCAGAGATAAAACTAGCGCCCTATCAACAACAGGGTGCTAACATGCAAATTCGCATGTTAGCACCCTTTTACTCTACGCTTCCCCTTGCATCTCTAATGAGATGCAAAGGGGGCGTTCCAGAGTAAAATAATAGGAGAAATGTCGCTAAGCGACATTTCTCCTATTATCAAGAATATCGCTAACCCTGTTAGAGACAAAAAAAGCAGCGCTAACTGCGGTTAACTCTGCTTTTTTACGTCTGGTATTTTTCTGACTTAGCCATGATATCCTATGGAAGGAGGATATCATGGCTAAGTTTGTCTGTCCCTATCAACAAGCTAACGTGAGATTATCGCTGGGTTTCCAGCGATAATCTCACGTTAGACAGTTAGCGTGAGGATTTCTATCGCTTTTGAGATAAGCGTTGCTAATAGCATACTATCTCAGCGATAAAAATCCACGCTAGGCGGCGATAATTATCCTAGCGCTAAGTGCTATTGTTGTTGATATGCCCCTGTGAATGTGCTAAAATAGATTATTGGACTTCACAGGCCCACTTACAAAAATAATCAATATGGCGGAAGAAGCATATGTTGCTAAGAAAGCTGTGGATGTTGAAGAGTTGAGGGAGTAGAGAGGTCAATATGTCTATTAGGTAATGCGAACACGGCCATATCTGCGGAAAGAAGAAAGAGTACTTTTCTTAAAATAGACCCTAAGTTGGTGGAGCTGACCAATAATGAGGCTGGCCAGGAGGCAAATAAGATGCTTTTTGGGGACACTTTCATAAAAGAGATGTCCAAGTACATTGGTGCATTCAGTTCCTTGCAAAAGTCACAGAGGTGGATTAAGAAGGTCTTTGACCGTCAAATATTTGGAGGGCCGGGCGAACGACAAGTCAATTCCCCGGCCGAGGGCAGGACATCAGTATATCTTCATTTAAAAGAACATTCAGGCCCTACCAGTTCCAGACCTCCTATCATCCAGGAAATTTCTACCCCCAGAGACAAAGATCAAGGGCAAGAGGAGGCTGTTGAAACTGGGGATCAGGTAATACAATACCCATATGTTATCCAGTTAAAATTGGGCAGCAGACTTGCAAAACATTTCCGCAAGTGGACTCAAATAATGAGATCCATGGGTTCTTCAGACTGTGTTAAGATGCAATATAGATTTTGTGGGGGAGCTGGCACAGTACCGGATTCCGTAAATGATAAGATTCGATTGTGAGTTCTAGAATTAGAAAGAAAAGATGCGATTGTGGAGGTGAGAAACGTAGTGCGTGGATTTGTAAGCAGTATTTTCCTAGCGGAAAAGGAGGACAAGGGCATGAGGCCTGTCGTAAATCTAAGGTACCTGAACAATTGGGTTATCATCACTTCACGATGGGAGGAATGCATATGCTAAGGGGTTTGTTGCAGGCAAGAGATTGGGTGACTCGGTTGAATTTGAAAGATGCTTATTTGACAGTTCCGATTTGGGAAACTCATCAGATTTTTCCTCAATTCAGATGGGCAGAGAAAATGTGGAAATTTGTGTGCCTGCCATTCGGTCAGTCTTCTGCCCATTGGTGTTTTATGAAGGTGCTTCGACCGTTCGCAATGTTTTTAAGGGAATGAGGAGTGCGTCTGATAACTTATTTAGATTATATTTTGTTAATGGATCAGGGGACGTCAGAGGAGCGCACAATGCTAGCGAGAGTGGTAGGTCTGTTGTCTTCCACGATCCAGGTTATGTTTCCCCAGACCTTTGAATTATCGGGCTCTTCCGAAGGAAATACATTTGAGACATGGTTTAAAGTATTCAGAGGAGATTGTGGTTCCAGGAGAATCAGAAAGAGAACTAGTGTGGTGGTTAAGAAATATGGAGGCTTGGAATGGGAATGCTATCCTTTGAGAGAATCCCAAGATGATTATAGAGTCAGCTGCGAGTTTGACTGGTTGGGAAGGTCACTGTAGTGCGATTTCTACAGGAAGATAGACAGAAGAGGAAAGAAGGCTCCATATAAAGAGCTTCTGGCAGGTTTCTTTGCAATAAGGTGTTTTACAAGGAAGACGGCTCATTGTTCAGTTCTCATGAACAATGAGCCAGGGTGAGAGATGTGAACAAGTTTAAGGGTCTGTGTTCAAAGGATCTGACGGATTGTGCAAAGATTTTTGGGGGGTATTCTATGAATCAGAATGTTCTAATGCAGGCGGAGCACATTTCAGGGTTGAAGAATGTGGAGGCAGATTGGAATTCGAATAATTACTGGGGCTAGCGATTTGAGACTGTACAAGTCAGTTTTTACGAGGTTGATGGAGATTTGGGATCCTTGTCTGAGTGGTAGAAAATGTGTGCTGTGCGATGACCTCACAACTTTCCCACACAGATATTAGAGGAAAATGTGACTTTTTAGCTAAATTTGAGGTTTGCAGTGGATTCTGGGAAGGAAAATGTTGGGAGATCAACACAAGCCACACCTCCCTGGACTCCCACGGATGTCTAGTTTTCAGAAATGTCTGTGTTGTTTAGGTTCGCCTAGATTTCTGCAAGCCCCGGACCAAAAACATAGGTACTCATCTATCTATCACAAGACAGCCTGGTTTTACAAGGAGATTACCTGAATTTGTGGTCCCGGGCTCAGCGGCCATCTAGGGAAACCTACCAAACCCAGACATTTCTGAAAACTACATACCCAGGGGAGTCCAGGGAGGTATGGCTTGCGGGAATTTCCCAATATTTTCCTAACTAGAATCCCCTGCAAACCTCAAATTTAGCTGGAAAAATAATCACCTTTTTCCCATGGTTCTGTGTAGGAAAGTTGTGGGATCACCGGGCTGGCACACATCTCCTGCCATCGAGCATTCTCCCAGGTCTCCCGATTTAAAAGGGCCCAAAATGTATTGTGGAGACATCAAAATTACCTATCACAAAACAAACTGGTTATGTAAACGGGGTCACCTGGGTTTTTGGCCTCGGGCTCAGCGGCCATCTAGGGAAACCTACCAAGCCTACACATTTCTGAAACCTAAACACCCCGGGGAGTCCAGGGAGGTATGGATTACATGGATCCCCCCACGTTTTCCTAACCAGAGTCCCCTGCAAATCTCAAATTTAGCTGAAAAAAGTTACATTTTCCTCACATTTCTGTGTGGGATCACCGGGCTGGCACAAATATCCTACCACACAGCGTTCCCCTTGGTCTCCCGATAAAAATTACCCTCACTTTTGTGGGTGTACAATGTAGAATCACCTTAAAACATATTTTAAAAAATTGCGCTTAGAGTGTGCTGTGCAATCCCTTCAATCCCTATGTTTTTAGCCATTCCCAGTCGCAGACCCTTGGCCCACCCACACCAGTGAGGTATAAGTTTACTTGGTATACTGAGGGGAACGCTGAGTGGTAGGTCATTTATGCTGGCACAGTCATCCCAGACAAAAATGTGAGGAAAGTGTGATTACTTTTGCTAAATTTGAGGTTTGCAGGGGATTCTGGGTGGGAAAACGTTGGGGGATTCACGCAAGCCACACATCCCTGGACTCCCCTTAGTGTCTAGTTTTCAGAAATGAGTAGATTTGGTTAGTTTCCCTAGATGGCCGCCGAGCCGGGAACCAAAAACCCAGGTGACCCCCCTTGCAAAACCAGGTTGTTTTGTAATTGGTGATTTTGATGTCTCCACAATACATTTTGGGCCCTTCCCTGCGGCGCGTACTTGGCCCAGTGAGGTACCATTTTTATCAGGAGATCTGGGAGAATGCTGGGTGGTGGGAAATATGTTTCAGCCCGGTGATCCCACAACTTTCCCACACGAAAGGTGAGAAAAATGTGATTTTTCTAGCTAAATTTGAGGTTTGCAGGGGATTCTGGGTAGGAAAATGTTGGGGATCTTTTCAAACATACCTCGTTGGACTCCCCCAGGTGTCTAGTTTTCTGAAATGTCTGGGTTTTGGTCCGCTTCCTGTCTCAGGCACTAGGCCTACCCACACAAGTGAGGTACAATTTATATCAGGAGACTTTGGGGGATGCGGGGTGGGTGGAAGTTTGTGGATCCACGCAGATTCCAGAACTGTCCATCACAGAAATATGAGGAATACGTGGCTTTTTTCACAAAGTTTGAGGTTTGCATGGGATTCTGGGTAACTGAACCTCGTGAGAGGCACATAAGTCACTTTCTCAGGACGTCTAGTTTTAAACATTTTACAGGCTTGCTAAGTTTTCCCATGTGCCGGCTGAGCTAGGGTCCAAAATCCACAGCAAGCCACACAAGTCACCCCATCCTGGATTCCCCTGGGCATCTAGTTTTCAAAAATGCATAGGTTTGCTCGGTTTCCCTACGTCCTGGCTGAGCTAGGGTTTTCACTAGAAAAAAGTGAAATGTCCATGTTGCATTTCGGGACGTTTCCTGTCGCAGGCACTAGGCCTACCCACACAAGCGAGGTACCATGTTTATCGGGAGACTTAGGACAATACAGAATTGTAGAACAACTGTTATTACCTATTGACTTTCTATGCATTTCTGCCTTCCAAATGTAAGACAATGAGTAAAAAAGAAGTCACTTTGAAAAATGTCCTCTAATTCACATGCTAGAATGGGAACCCACAATTTCAGAGATGTACAAATAACTACTGTTTCTAAACTCTATATTTTGGAAATACATAGGTGCCTTTTATACGTATTTTTCACTCTTTATATTTTACCAAATTAATTGCTATGTATCCGGTACACAAACCTATTGCAAGGCGAAGCTCAGTTATTGGCTCTGGGTACCTCGGTTTCTAGGTGAACCTACAAGTTCTATATATCTCCCAAACCAGAAGAGTCCAGCGGATGTAACGGTATATTGCTTTAAACATTTTAGAAGTTGTTACAGGTGAAAACGTTGGCACAAACTCAATTTCAATTTGTTTATTTTCAACTGTTATTTTCTGTAGGAAAAGCTTGAAGGATCTACACAAATGACCCCTTGCTAAATTCAGAATTGTGTCTACATTTCTGAAATGTATAGCTGTCCAGGATCCATTATTGCTTTCACACCCATCTCTACCACTAACTGGAAGGAGGTTGAAGGCACAAAAAATAGCCTATGTCCCAGTAAAATGCCAAAACTGTGTAAAAGCGGCGATAATGGGCCTGATAATATGCCCTTGAGAATTCCAATAGAAGTCCATGTTCTGGTGTGAACATGGGCTTCTATTGGAACTCTCCAGGGCATATTATCAAGCCCATTATTGCCGCTTTAGCTGCAGTTTTCTGCCGCTAAACCGGCGATAATTTTAACACCGTCCTTGATAATATGGCCCTAATAGAGTTAACTGATTAAAACAAAAAAATATTAAAAAGCAAAACATAACTAAGAAATACTTCAACAAAACAACAATATCAACTAAATAAAGTACATCAACTAAAAATAGTAAGTATTTTTTTAACTATATAAAAAATAGAGACTAAATAAAATAAATAAACTAAATGTAATACTTCAACAAAATATACATTTTCCTTTTTAACCAACAGAAACAAAGAAAAAAGTGAATAAAATACAAACATCAAAAAAGTATCCAACAAGAAAATTAAAACAAGATATATGTAAGTATATTTGAAATGTAAAAATTATATGAACATGTTTACTCTTCAATACTTAATAATTAATAAATACATTACCTACTGGCGGTCGCCAGTAGGTAGTTATAGTTAGGACCACGTTTCCATAGGAAATCCGCAACATTCTATTTTGAATAACTTTGGCGCCGGTCGACGAATCCTCGCGAATTTTTCAAAATAGGTGGGGCGCTACGCTCCGCTCCTTCCCTGAAAGTCTCGGGGGGATTCGTCAAGCGGGGGCTGAGATAAAAGGGGGGTCCCAAAACGCGTTTTTCCCATGCATTTTTCCATAGGACCTTTAGACAGGGCTACAGCCCGAACGGCTGAACAGAATTACTAGAAATTTGGCAGAGAGGTAGTCCTCAGGTCAAGGAAGTGCCTTTTGTAGGTTTGGTGTAAATCTGTTCAGTAGATTCTGAGAAAATAGCCTTTAAATCAATATATATATCTGAGCCAGCTTACGGTGCGCTTACGGTACGCTTACCGTACGCGTACGGTGGCGTGCGCGAGCGCGATTCTGATTGGCTCTTAGATCTTAGTAAACATTCGAATCGGTCGAAACCAGGAAGCGGCGGCCGCCATTTCGTGTGTTTCACTCAGAAAAAAAAGAGTGATATCTTGAAAAGGGGGCAAGGAGGAGAGTTACAGACCCCCTAACATTTGTAAGGGGGTCAAAGAAGGACAGAAAAGTACAAAGAAAACATTTATTGATTTTAAAAAAAATCGCGGGGTACGCGTACGGTACGCGTACGGTAAAAAAAAAAAAAAAAGAAATGAAAATCAGATTTAAGTGTTTAGATATTAGGGGGCTCTAAAAAGAGCCGTTGTGTTTATGAAGTGATTTTTTAGTGGTACCTACAAGTAAGTACCGATGCAGAGTCTAAGGTTCAAGAGGAAGACTCTGTTCCCTTCATCATTGAAGTGCACACCATCTCCTCTATAAATGTCTTGCATGTCATAACGCAAGTTGTTGTGGTAAATGGAACCCATACCATAGTCACGGAGGAAAGCAGAAACAGATTTGTTGACGTGCTTTCTTGCTTTGTCAATCTGCGGACAGAAATGATTGGACCAGTTCCATTTTTGCCTTTGGCATATGTTAGAAAACACAAAGGCAGTTTTAGGGAAAAGTGAAAACAGTTGTGCAAAGGTGTCCTTCATAAGCATTTCCAGACCTACCCCAGTCAAAGTGCCTAGGTCATTGCCACCACAGTGCACTATTATGAGGTCAGGGTGTTGGTTTTGCATGAAGGATTTCACCAATGGCATCAATTGGTGCCACTTTAACCCTCTCTGACCAATCCATTTAATGTCTACATTTGGCAAAGCAAGGTCTCTCACCATACCTGTTTTCTCTGCATACTTTTCACTCCAGAAGACACAGCTGTGCCCTACAATCCACACTGTGAACATCTTCAAAGGAGAACTGGATGCACTCAGGAGGTGTAATTCAGTAGAATGGCAATATGAAAAGAAAGACAGTTTGGAAATGGAGGCATACATATTTTTTTCATAAAAAAAAGAACTGATTGGCTGTTTCATACCATTCTAGAATAAAAACTAGGCTGTATGTGTAAATTAATAGAAGCATGTTTTGTATTGGTACAGAAAAATGTGTTACCAAAGAACAGTACTATGGATTTGCTGTTAGGTTTGAAAAGTCAAGCACTCTTGCTCTGTGGAATTGAAACATTGTTTGGCGAACTTCTGACCTGACTCCACACAGCAGTGTTCCATGAGCTGTTGCTATGGTAGCAGGCAGAAGTCAAGTTGGGGGAAGGGTACTAGGCAGAAGTCAAGTTGGGGGAAGGGTACTTTTGGAAAAGGGTTGGTTTTCAACCAATAGAAATGTGTGATTACATTTGAAAAAAAGGGGCAAGCACTGAGATTTGAAACTAACATGTATATGTGTGGAAAAAGAGAGGGAAAGTTTGCCATTATCTGGTTCTGCTGAGAGGAGAGAGGTGTAAAGAACAGAGATCCTGGCTCTGATAATCTGCTGTTTGAGTGCCACATTTCTTTCACAACTAACTAATTTTAAAGGTGAGTTTAGAGTTTGAGAGGGGATGTATATGGTAAATTAAGAAATGAATAATAGAAATGCAATTCTTTTTGTTGAAGTTGTGTTTATTATTTTCTGTTTTGGGAGAAATTTAAATGTGAGGAACAAGTAAAATAATATGGACTATGTTTTCACAATAAATTAAGGTGTACTGGTATAATAAAAGAATAGTTTAAGGGTTTGAGGTTGGACTCAGTAATGCAAATACATTCAGCATCACTAAGGCTGTTTGCCCTTGCTGGAGTGTAGGCAGTCACCCAGGTTACAAATGGTGCTGGTCTGAAAAAACAGTTTGGACATGTGCTTTTTAAAAAATCTGAAAAGTGGATTCATAATGTGTCAGTCTGTAAAAGTGTTTATCACTTGCCAAAAAAAAGAGCAGTAAGTGTGCTTTCAAATTGGCAAAGAAATTTCGTTTTGTGACTAATGTGAAAACATGACTCTGTGTGCAAATAGGAATTACAGGCAGAGATTTATTGCGTATTGCTCTGGTGATTTCACAGTTGCATTAGATGGAAAGGGGGAGCCATTTTTTGGTGCAGAAGCAGACTCTTAGCACACAGCCAGCTACTTACCATGTGGAATCATGCACAGTATTCACAAGCGAGTGGGGTTTGAGGTTTCAGTCAGTAATGCAAATACATTCAGCATCACTAAGGCTGGTTGCCCTTGCTGGAGTGTAGGCAGTCACCCAGGTTACAAATGGTGCTGGTCTGAAAAAGCAGTTTGGACATGTGCTTTTTAAAAAATCTGAAAAGTGGATTCATAATGTGTCAGTCTGTAAAAGTGTTTATCACTTGCCAAAAAAAAGAGCAGTAAGTGTGCTTTCAAATTGGCAAAGAAATTTCGTTTTGTGACTAATGTGAAAACATGACTCTGTGTGCAAAGAGGAATTATAGGCAGAGATTTATTGCGTATTGCTCTGGTGATTTCACAGTTGCATTAGATGGAAAGGGGGAGCCATTTTTTGGTGCAGAAGCAGACTCTTAGCACACACCCAGCTGCTTACCATGTGGAATCATGGACAGTATTCACAAGCGAGTGGGGTTTGAGGTTGGACTCAGTAATGCAAATACATTCAGCATCACTAAGGCTGTTTGCCCTTGCTGGAGTGTAGGCAGTCACCCAGGTTACAAATGGTGCTGGTCTGAAAAAGCAGTTTGGACATGTGCTTTTTAAAAAATCTGAAAAGTGGATTCATAATGTGTCAGTCTGTAAAAGTGTTTATCACTTGCCAAAAAAAAGAGCAGTAAGTGTGCTTTCAAATTGGCAAAGAAATTTTGTTTTGTGACTAATGTGAAAACATGACTCTGTGTGCAAAGAGGAATTATAGGCAGAGATTTATTGCGTATTGCTCTGGTGATTTCACAGTTGCATTAGATGGAAAGGGGGAGCCATTTTTTGGTGCAGAAGCAGACTCTTAGCACACACCCAGCTGCTTACTATGTGGAATCATGCACAGTATTCACAAGCGAGTGGGGTTTGAGGTTTCAGTCAGTAATGCAAATACATTCAGCATCACTAAGGCTGGTTGCCCTTGCTGGAGTGTAGGCAGTCACCCAGGTTACAAATGGTGCTGGTCTGAAAAAGCAGTTTGGACATGTGCTTTTTAAAAAATCTGAAAAGTGGATTCATAATGTGTCAGTCTGTAAAAGTGTTTATCACTTGCCAAAAAAAAGAGCAGTAAGTGTGCTTTCAAATTGGCAAAGAAATTTTGTTTTGTGACTAATGTGAAAACATGACTCTGTGTGCAAATAGGAATTACAGGCAGAGATTTATTGCGTATTGCTCTGGTGATTTCACAGTTGCATTAGATGGAAAGGGGGAGCCATTTTTTGGTGCAGAAGCAGACTCTTAGCACACACCCAGCTGCTTACTATGTGGAATCATGCACAGTATTCACAAGCGAGTGGGGTTTGAGGTTTCAGTCAGTAATGCAAATACATTCAGCATCACTAAGGCTGGTTGCCCTTGCTGGAGTGTAGGCAGTCACCCAGGTTACAAATGGTGCTGGTCTGAAAAAGCAGTTTGGACATGTGCTTTTTAAAAAATCTGAAAAGTGGATTCATAATGTGTCAGTCTGTAAAAGTGTTTATCACTTGCCAAAAAAAAGAGCAGTAAGTGTGCTTTCAAATTGGCAAAGAAATTTCGTTTTGTGACTAATGTGAAAACATGACTCTGTGTGCAAAGAGGAATTATAGGCAGAGATTTATTGCGTATTGCTCTGGTGATTTCACAGTTGCATTAGATGGAAAGGGGGAGCCATTTTTTGGTGCAGAAGCAGACTCTTAGCACACACCCAGCTGCTTACTATGTGGAATCATGCACAGTATTCACAAGCGAGTGGGGTTTGAGGTTTCAGTCAGTAATGCAAATACATTCAGCATCACTAAGGCTGGTTGCCCTTGCTGGAGTGTAGGCAGTCACCCAGGTTACAAATGGTGCTGGTCTGAAAAAGCAGTTTGGACATGTGCTTTTTAAAAAATCTGAAAAGTGGATTCATAATGTGTCAGTCTGTAAAAGTGTTTATCACTTGCCAAAAAAAAGAGCAGTAAGTGTGCTTTCAAATTGGCAAAGAAATTTTGTTTTGTGACTAATGTGAAAACATGACTCTGTGTGCAAATAGGAATTACAGGCAGAGATTTATTGCGTATTGCTCTGGTGATTTCACAGTTGCATTAGATGGAAAGGGGGAGCCATTTTTTGGTGCAGAAGCAGACTCTTAGCACACACCCAGCTGCTTACTATGTGGAATCATGCACAGTATTCACAAGCGAGTGGGGTTTGAGGTTTCAGTCAGTAATGCAAATACATTCAGCATCACTAAGGCTGGTTGCCCTTGCTGGAGTGTAGGCAGTCACCCAGGTTACAAATGGTGCTGGTCTGAAAAAGCAGTTTGGACATGTGCTTTTTAAAAAATCTGAAAAGTGGATTCATAATGTGTCAGTCTGTAAAAGTGTTTATCACTTGCCAAAAAAAAGAGCAGTAAGTGTGCTTTCAAATTGGCAAAGAAATTTCGTTTTGTGACTAATGTGAAAACATGACTCTGTGTGCAAATAGGAATTACAGGCAGAGATTTATTGCGTATTGCTCTGGTGATTTCACAGTTGCATTAGATGGAAAGGGGGAGCCATTTTTTGGTGCAGAAGCAGACTCTTAACACACAGCCAGCTGCTTACCATGTGGAATCATGCACAGTATTCACAAGCGAGTGGGGTTTGAGGTTTCAGTCAGTAATGCAAACACATTCAGCATCACTAAGGCTGTTTGCCCTTGCTGGAGTGTAGGCAGTCACCCAGGTTACAAATGGTGCTGGTCTGAAAAAGCAGTTTGGACATGTGCTTTTTAAAAAATCTGAAAAGTGGATTCATAATGTGTCAGTCTGTAAAAGTGTTTATCACTTGCCAAAAAAAAGAGCAGTAAGTGTGCTTTTAAATTGGCAAAGAAATTTTGTTTAAGGGCCTAATGTGAAAACATGACTCTGTGTGCAAAGAGGAATTATAGGCAGAGATTTATTGCGTATTGCTCTGGTGATTTCACAGTTGCATTAGATGGAAAGGGGGAGCCATTTTTTGGTGCAGAAGCAGACTCTTAGCACACAGCCAGCTGCTTACCATGTGGAATCATGCACAGTATTCACAAGCGAGTGGGGTTTGAGGTTTCAGTCAGTAATGCAAATACATTCAGCATCACTAAGGCTGGTTGCCCTTGCTGGAGTGTAGGCAGTCACCCAGGTTACAAATGGTGCTGGTCTGAAAAAGCAGTTTGGACATGTGCTTTTTTAAAAATCTGAAAAGTGGATTCATAATGTGTCAGTCTGTAAAAGTGATTATCACTTGCCAAAAAAAAGAGCAGTAAGTGTGCTTTCAAATTGGCAAAGAAATTTCGTTTTGTGACTAATGTGAAAACATGACTCTGTGTGCAAATAGGAATTACAGGCAGAGATTTATTGCGTATTGCTCTGGTGATTTCACAGTTGCATTAGAAGGAAAGGGGGAGCCATTTTTTGGTGCAGAAGCAGACTCTTAGCACACACCCAGCTGCTTACCATGTGGAATCATGCACAGTATTCACAAGCGAGTGGGGTTTGAGGTTTCAGTCAGTAATGCAAATACATTCAGCATCACTAAGGCTGGTTGCCCTTGCTGGAGTGTAGGCAGTCACCCAGGTTACAAATGGTGATGGTCTGAAAAAGCAGTTTGGACATGTGCTTTTTAAAAAATCTGAAAAGTGGATTCATAATGTGTCAGTCTGTAAAAGTGATTATCACTTGCCAAAAAAAAGAGCAGTAAGTGTGCTTTCAAATTGGCAAAGAAATTTCGTTTTGTGACTAATGTGAAAACAAATGTAGTAATATATTTAAATAAAATAAAGGAATTTTTTTTTAGTTTTTTTCAGGTATTGCTGAAGAGCAGTGAACAAAATTTAAGATGCCTACAAAAGACCACAAAAAAAACCTATATTTGAAGATAACTGGAGGACCTAAGTTAGTTGAAGATGCTCATGTTGGGAAAAAGAAAAAATCTTCTGGTAAGCAGACAAAATTTTTTCTAAAAAACATATTCAAAAAAAGGAAAAATGTACAAAATGTCTGTACTGGAAAGAATGATTTCAATCGAAAAGCACAGGAAAAAATTGAGAATTTAGTTAATGCAAATATACCTTCTGCAACTAAAAAGATTAACTTAAACAGAAAAACAGCGTTTAAAGAGATACGTAGAAAAATGTTTCAGAGAAGAGTTATGTCCAATTTGATAAAGGATGTGAAGAAATATAAGCAAAAGGCTAAGTTTTATAAGAGAAAAAAAGAAATTGAAGCCATTGCAGCAAAGGCATTAGAATTAAAAAAGGAAACTATTCATTTTAATTTTGAATAGGATGCGTACATTAGACAAAATGGTTAATGTACTAAAATCACATAGCAAAAGGAAAAGAGTAGTGAACAGAACAAACTTTTCTAAAGTGTTTTTAGGAAAATGGATGCATAGTTCAAGTAGTGAACCTTTTTTTAATGAAGAGAGTTATTTTCAAAGTAATAGTTTGCTGCATGCAGTTGACACCAGGGGTCGTGCTTATGAAGTGAAAAATGGTTGCATAATGGAGAAGGAGATAATGGTTCCAAGAGATGAGGTACAAGTGATGGCGGATGAGGCTATGGGGAGACGTCCTAAAGCCCCAGTGTACACTTGGAATTGTAGTAGTATTTGCACTGTGCGTCAGGAATCTATTGATAAATTTCGTGAGTTTCTAAGAGAATATAGCAAAAAAAGTGTAAAACAGAAGATTAAGGTGCTTCAAAGTTTGGATCCATGCAGAGTGAGAGAGAATACTGGTTTGCAGGGTCATTCTCTGGCTTGTCTATCTAGAAAAGTGTGTAATAGTGTTTTCCATCATTTTAGGATGCTGGCTGTTCATCATACTGAAATGAGAAAGTTTGTGAGACGGTTGTATTTTGCTAAAAGTCCAGCAATAAAGTTAGATGAATTGAATAGGGCTCTGTTCCGTGGAACGGTATCAGATGTAGAGAAGGTTGTTGATGAAATTCAGTTTTGTTACTTTGGTCCTGAACAAAACAGTGCAGAGAAGGACACAGTAAATGAGGAAGAAGTGGAAGAGAATGTAGAACCCTTTGTAAGTAAGACATTTAATGATCACATAACAAAATTTGCAATAATCTCTAATGAAAGACCAAATATTACTTGTATTTGTTGCCGCAGAACTCATTATAGAAAACAAACCAGGTATTTTGATCTCTACAGAAAGAGTGAAAATGAAGATAATTATAAGTGGAAGGATTTTGCCACATATATATTTCTTGAAAATTGTTTTGAATTGGGTGAAGTTCAGCGTATTTGTAAATACTGTTACAACAAGTTAGAGGAAAATAGAATGCCGACCAGAGCTGTACATAATAATTTAGAATTGGATGCTATTCCTGCTGAACTTTCTGAATTAAATACATATGAGTCTATACTCATTCAATGTGTTCATCCGTTCCAGACCATAGTACGTATGGAGCCCAAAACTGGTAAATTACCTCCTTCAGATTTACTGAGAGGTTTAAAAGGTAGAGTGGTGTATTTGCCCTTGGATTTGAAAAAAAATATGGAAACTATTGATGCGGATACTTTGGAAACTGAACCATTAATTATTCTGGTTAATGGTGTACCTACAAAGAATAAGAAGATTTGGCAGGAGCTGGTAGATGTACGGAAAGTACAAAGAGCAAATTTGTATTTGAAAAGGAATAACAAATGGTATGAATCAATTTATATAGAAGAAGAAGAAGAAGAAGATTTACAAGAAGACACAGAAACACCAACTGGACAAATTGAAAAAGTGGACAAGTCAAAGGAAGAAGAAATTTATGAACATTTTAGCATACATCCTCTTCATTCAAAAGAAGTTATGGGAGACAATATTGATCTATTTCAGATGAAGAAAGCAAAAGGAACTCCCGTGAGTGTATGGGAGGAGAGCTTGGAATCTCGATGTTTTCCCCAGCTGTTTCCTAAAGGAAAAGGAGGACGATACGATGAACGTCCGGAACAGATTCCAGCTTCTGAGTATCGGACTACAAGACTATATGCTGAAGATCCCAGATTTCGACAAAGTATTCCTTATTTGTTCCATCTTTTATTTGAAAGCGACTTGTCTGCATTGTCTTATGCAGTAAATCACATTTTAAAAAGTGGAGTACATTTGCAAAATGTGTCTGCTAAGGATTTTATGGAGAAAGTGCAGCACCGAGATGATCATTTGGAAACACAACTGATCAATCTGATGGCTTGTCAGCGTGGGACAAATGAATATTGGTACCGACGCCATGGTGAATTAAAATGCATGTTACGGAATTTAGGAACACCAACATGGTTCGTTACCCTAAGCTGTGCGGAGTACGCTTGGGATGATTTACTGGATTTTCTACGAGAGGCAAATTCAAACATTAAAAACATCGAATACAAGACAGCAGGAGAACTGTGCTCATTGGATCCGGTTAATGTTTGCAGATATTTCAATCATAGATTTGAGGCTATGATGTCCTTCATCTGCAATAAAAAAAATCCACCTCTAGGAGAAGTAGTGGATTTCTTTTGGAGAAAAGAGTACCAGGCAAGAGGTGCTCCTCATATTCATATGCTGTTGTGGATCAAGGATGCCCCAAAGTTTGGAACAGATACTGATGAAGCAGTGTTATCTTACATTGAAGAATATGCAACATGTGCTATACCAAAAAGCACAGAAGAGAAAAAGTTAAAGGAGCAAGTTTTACGTTTCCAAAGTCATCGGTGTGGAAAATACTGTCGACGGAAATACAAGAGCAAAGATAAATACTACACTAAATGTCGATTTGGATTTCCTAGACCTGTTCTTTCAAATGGAAGAGTTAACAGTTTTATGTCATCTGTGAGACATACTATCACAAGAAAATCACCTAAGAATACCTACAACCTTAAAAGAAAAGAAGAATCAAAAAATATAAATGACTACAACCCAGTGATTTTATCCATGTGGAACGCTAACATGGATATACAGTATGTAGCTGACAATTCCATTGCTGTTGCTCGATATGTAACGTCTTACATTACGAAATCAGAAAAAACAGAATTGAAGGAAATGTGGGAAGAGATTTCTCACGAGAAAACTGTCAGTAAGAAGCTGTACAGTTTCAGTTTGAAGATGTTATCGCATCGAGAAATTGGATCCTACGAATGTTCAGATAGGTTATCTTCTGCAAGTCTCTACTCGAAATCAAGAAGAATAATTTGGGCAAGTTTAGGCCTTGCAGCAATGAGAAATCGGGTACTGAAATCTGTTGGAGAAATTGAATATTTGGCCGAGAATGACCCAGAAAGTACAGATATTTTGAAATCAAACATGTTGGACACATATTATCCCAAGAGAAGTCATCATCTGGAGAACATGTGTCTCTATGAAGTGCTGCAGAACTACATTTATTCACGGAAAGCCGCAGAAGACATCAACAATGGAAAATATAAAGTCATTGGTGAGGAAGGATGTTTGGTGAAGCAAACAAAAGGAAGTTTGATAAATCACCGGAAGCTGAGTTGCGACACTACTGACAAAAAGGAATTCTACTACTTGGCTCTTTTACAGCTGTTTAAACCATGGCGTACAGAGGATGAACTACTGGGAGAATTTCAAAGCTATGAAGATTCTTTTAATGCTTGCAAAGACAGCATACAATGCAATACATTCACAACTTATCTGCAAATGTTAAATGAAGAAATTGAACAGGAAACTACAATTGCAGCAGAAATAGCTAGAGACAGTTCTCAGGACAGCCAAAGTTCAGGAACACTCAGTCAAGATCCCCTAGGACAACCAATCGTTGAAAATGAAGCATCAATAGCCATGAATGAAGTGGAAACGGCTATGAATCAAGCTCAAGGAGAATTTATAGACTTACAAAATTTGGAAAGACAACTGAACGAAGAGCAGCAACAAATTTATGAAGAGATCAGAAAAAAAATTGATCACGGATTTCTACATGAAAAAAAAGAGTGCTCATGCACATCATTTCATCCAATCAGGATGTATGTAAGCGGACAAGCTGGAACTGGAAAAAGTTTCCTAAAAAAAGTCATCAGAAGCTACCTACAGCAAAAAACGGATTCTACTTTGTCTTGTGTGGTTACTGCTCCAACTGGGTTAGCAGCATATAACATAAAAGGAATCACTTTACATCGTTTGCTAATGTTACTAGTGGAGCATGAGAACAAAATACAATACAACAAGCTAACTGGAGAAGCATGCTTGGAAGTTTCAAGAGTATTGAAGAAGATGCAAGTTCTCATTATTGATGAGGTGAGCATGGTATCGAACTTAATGCTTGCCTTTGTGCATTTAAGAATGCAGCAAATTCTGAAGACAGACTATGACGTGTTATTTGGAGGAAAACACGTCATAGTTTTTGGAGATCTTTTGCAACTTACTCCAGTTAAAGGACAACCAGTGTTTAATACTGTGACACATGAAGACACGAAGAAGTCATTGGGAAGCATCGGTAATACAAATATTTGGTCCTTCTTTGAGTACAAGGAACTTACAACTAATATGAGGCAAGCAAACGATGAAGAATATGGAAGTATTCTGAAAGATATCAGGATTGGACTACTCACAGAAGCTGGCAAAAAAGCATTACAGAGTCGGCTGCTACATAATTTATTTCCAAAGGAAGAAATAGTTGCAGAGAAGATATACAAGAACATTGCAGAAAACAAAAGTGTCATCTGCTTAATGCCAACTCTACGTGAATGCTCAATATTCAATGAGGAGCTTTTGAAATTGGAAAAGGAAGATATCAGGAAATTGGAAGCAGTGGACAAAATTGAGGATGGAAGAATTACTGTCACATTAACAGGCACACTGAAAAATAAATTGGATTCACTAGAGAAGAAGATTTCCAAAACAGCTGGATTAGAAAAAAATCTATATGTTTGCATGAACTGTAGAGTATTTTTAAGGAGAAATTTGGATGTTGAAAAAGGTTTAGTTAATGGAGCTATGGGAAGAGTTGTGGGTTTTATTAATTATCAGAAAAAAGATGGAATTGAATGTTTAAAAATAAAATTTGATCAGATAGAAGAAGTTAAAGACATTTGTCGTTGTTCAGTTCGTTTCATGCTTGTGAAAGACTTATATGTACGTAGGAAGCAGTTTCCGTTTTCGCTAGCATATGCTGTAACTATTCACAAGTCTCAAGGATTGACTGTAGATTGTGCATTTGTGAACATTGGTTCAACTGTGTTCAAAGAAGGTATGGCATATGTTGCTTTGTCACGAGTGAAAACATTATCAGGTTTATTCATGATAGACTTTGATGATTCAAAAGTTAGTGCTGATACAAATTGTGTAAAGGAGTATAATAGATTAAGAAGAAGCTATGCTCCTCATTTAGGTCAGTATCCTGTGTTGGAGAAACGTGTAGTTTCTCGTAAAAGGAGAAATGAGAATATCTGTAATGAAGATGTAGAGAGGAGGAAAAAAAAAGAGGAGTGATGTAATTGCAAGCAAAAAGAATAAGGAAAATGAAGAACAGGTTGTAGGATGTTATTTTGAAAATAGCTCTGGTGTCAACTGCTACGCTAATGTAGTGCTGAATGTTGCATTTTATCTGGAAAGTTTGCAAGAGCAGATAATAGTAAATCAGGGAAAAAGATTCTGTTCTGTGCTGAGTCTCCTTTTTGAAAAGCTGAGTAATGATAAAACTCAAATAGAAAGTGCTACTGAAATTAGAAAAGTTTTAGATGTATGTTCAGGACGAACACAGTTTTCTCAAAATGTACAGCAAGACGCACAGGAATTCTTGATTTATTTTCTTCAGGTACTGGAAGAAGAAGGGGTTCCCATTGAAAATGTATTTGGTCTCTCTTATAAATGGGAACATAGTTGTGAAAACTGTTATAATATATGTGGCTCTAATGTTGATTCTGAAAGGTTTATTTATTTAACATTGCCAGAGAGTAAAACAGTCACTTTTGCTAAATTAGTTAAAGATGCTAATCATAGCATGCAATGCGGTGAGTGTAAATCTGACATGTTTTCAACATTAATTTTAAAGGAATACAGACAGTATGTAATTTTAATGATGCAACGATGTAGAGCTGATGGTTCAAAATTGGATACTTTAATAAAGAAGTTTACAGGACAGCAATTATCAATTTCAGGAAAAACTTTTGTAACAGTTGCAATAATTTTCCATGATGGACCTACTGTAACTTCTGGTCATTACACAGTTTATCTTAAATGTGAAAAAGGCTGGACACTGTGTAATGATTCCCAATTGATTTTTAAGCAACGTTTGCCTTTTGATTTAGCAAATTCCTATCTAATCTTCCTGAAACCTAAATTTTAGAGAGATTTGGCAACATCTGGACAAAACAATTTTACCATTTTATTGGATTACCATTTGGAATTTACAAATAAAAAGATTTAACAAATTATCATTTGACCTAATGGAAAGGTAACCAATTGTAATGTGGAATTTTTCCATTTTTTAAGGAAACTTTGGAAAACCAAAAATTTAGAAAAAATCGGTAACATCTGCACAATTTAAATTTTGGAATGTTATTGGATTGCCATTGGAAATTTTTTCAAAAAAGATTTTTAAAATTACTATTTGGCCATGCGGAAAAGTAAACAATTCTATTGTGGACTTATTTAATTATTAATTAATCTTTCGGAAACCAAAATGTTACAGAGAATCGGTGACATCTGTACAATTTAAACTTTTGTTTTTTATTGAATTACCATTGGAAATTAAACAAAAAAAGAATTTTAAAATTACTATTTGGCCTAAAGGAAATGGAACCAGATGTATTGTGGAGTTATTTGACATATATTATTGTGATTATACTTCTGAAACAAAAATATCAGACGGTATTTTAAAGAAATAAGTATTGATATTAGATGATATTTTTTAAGAATATTATGCATTTCTATAAAGTTATGTTTATGCAAAAAGAGATTGTGGGCTTTTTTAAAAACAATCTTTGAGATTGTTAATTTTTTTTTTGCCTGCTGTTAAATGATGAATGCAATTGCTTTCACAATTTATAGTGAAATGCAAGATTTTCTGAAAACAGCAAAAAAAAGGCAAAAATATTTTTTGAAAAATATGTAAATATGTGTACTGTATTATTAAATGTTTTATTAAATATTAATACTTTTTTCTTTTTTTTCAGATTGAGATAGAACATTTTCGAAAACTAGAACCATTTTTAAAGCAATTAAAAAAAAAATTAAATGAATAAATCTTTTTTTGAGTGGGTATGGTAAGTCAATAATGTCATGGTCCCTTTTTTCCACTTCTCTACAATCACATTTTTAGTTTTTAATTGTAGTCTCTCAAGGACCTTGTAATGTGATAATTGATTTTTAGTGTTTTTAAAAAAAAAAAAAAAAAAATTACGCGTACCGTACGCGTACGGTAAAAAATAAAATAAAAAAAGTTTTAAAAAAAATATATAAAAAATAGATGAAAGGTAAGGTTGGCTCTTAAAAGAGCCGTTGTGTTCATGCAGGGACAGAGGAAAGAAAGATTGGGAATATTAGACGGTACGACAAGTGTGCTGATCTATTTTACTGTTCACTAGGGAAATACTGGTCTCCCTATAAGTAATTAGATCGTGACAAGTGGCGCACCGTACTTCAACTCTCGCAAACCGAGGGTTAATTTCCAGAGGACCAGAAAAAGGAGATGCTCCCCGCACAGATGAAGGGCTCACCTGACCTGCAGAAGAAGGACTCTGCCCTGCAGATGATGGTCCAGGCTGAGCTGCTGTGGATGTGCTTGGTTGATTTACTGAAGGGTTACCTTCAGTAAGTCGAGCATGTGTCCTTCTGTGTACATCCTTAAGGTGTCTCATCATGGTGTGATTCCCAAAGGAATACTTCCTGTCAGGATTACCTCTTGAAAGTACACGCTTACACAGCTTGCCTAAGGGTGCATTTACCTTTTGCTGGCCTTCTGGAAAAGTAAAATACTCCCATACGTAAGAGGTCTTTTGTTTCCTCGCTCTCTGCCTCAAGGTAGTGCTGCTAGCCTCACTCTCAGAAGAGCTCTGCTGTTCTGCCATCGTATCACAAAGACAACCCAGCTCCTTCTCCTAAGGGATCACAAGCAGAAATGAGGGGAATGGGTGTGGTGTAGGAGAGTTCTAGAACTGAAAGTAGTTTCAACCAATCAAAAGTTGTGTTTCATGATCACATGACCTACCGTACGCTTACGGCAAAAGTACGCATGCGCGTAAAAAAGACACACGCTCGCGCGCATGCGCATAACAGTCACTCCCCGACACTTCCGCGTAACGTGCGCGTGTAGCGTACACGCGTACGCGCCCCACGCGGAGTACGCGCGGCTACGCAAATTGCGTAACTATACGCAAACAGCGTAGATAAATTACGGACATTGCGTAAACCGTACGCTTACCGTAAGCTTACCGTACGCGCACTAAAAAAAAATTTAAAAAAAAGGAAAAAATGTATTGCTAATAAATTTTACCTGTTTATTTTATAAAAAATGTTTTAAAAAAACATATTGTAGAATTTTAAAAATTTAACCATAGTCTTTAAAAAAGGATAGAAAATTAAAATAAAAATATGTAAAAAAAAAAGAAGAAAAAAAAAAAATTAGCATTTAAAAAACCTTGCAAATTCACTGAAAAAACCATGGGTTTCACACACGTTATAGTTAGGAATTAGCATTTAAAAAACCTTTGAAATTCACTGAAAAAACCATGGGTTTCACACACGTTATAGTTAGGAATTAGCATTTAAAAAACCTTAGAAATTCAATGAAAAAACCAAAGGTTTCACACATGTTATAGTTAGCTGGACATTTCACTCGTAAAAAAACAATGAAATTCCCCCGTTATAGTTAGTTCAGCTAACTATAACTCGCGCGCCCGCAATGCACTACTGATGACGTCACATATTACATCACTCATGACATGGTCAGTGACATCACTCATGACATCACTGATGACATCTCAAATGACATCACTGATGACATTATCCTTGTGACAGAGTGGTAGACCTCCTCTCACCCTAATATAACCTTTGATACAAACATTCAAAAATAGAGACTAAAATTTTCAAAAAAATGGACATACCAATAACAGTTACAACAACCTATTCAGTAATTCTAAGATCCACATACACATCCACTCATCCACCAACAATCCTATACAGTCACTCATACATGTACTCACACACCATATGTACTCATACACCTAAACATCCTGTAACACAATGCCACTCATCCATAGAGTTACTCACACATAGTCACTCATGCTAATAAAGAATCAAACATCCATTTACTTGCATATACAGTTATACACACACCACCACACTTACTTTTACAGAAACTTACACATACTTAGGTGCCGATCACGATCCTGCAAAAACCGGGTACGAACCGTCGGACGGAGCACAATCTCCGCCCGACGCGTACCCGGTCTCCAATTTTCACAAACAAGGAATTACGATTCGCACGGGTACACCATTACCGTACGAATCGTAAAAAAGCCCGACCGAACAAAAAAACACCTACCAATGCGATCCGGGAAAGCGCCGTCCTGACGTCGGGACGCTCGCAGCCAGCCATTCACGACCCAGGAATCACGATTCGTACCGACGTCACCCCGCACGGTGAATATTTTGCGGCAGCCAAAAACTGCCGGGAAATCAGGACGACGCGAACAAGGACCACCAGTACGCGACGGACAGACGACGACGCGAACAAGGAGGACCAGTACGTGACGGACACACAGGACGACGCCACCAAGGAGGACCCGTACGCGACAGGACGACGCGATCAAGGAGGACCCGTACGCGACAGGACGACGCGAGCAAGGAGTACCAGTACGCGACGGACAGACATGGACCCGAACCTACGAGTCATCCCTGCCCTCATAGCAGTACACCTCCTCCACAGGTTACGACGCAGACGCCGCAGAAGGTCAGAATAACTAAGGGAGTGGGGAAAGTGGGGTGGGGTGGGGGTGGCACGACCAGGGCAGGCCACAAAACAACCACATAAGTCACACACCACACATGGCCTGGACATACCTGACTCCCATGCCCTGGTCACCACGAGGGGGTGGGGGCGTGTCCTGATAAGCCAGCGACCGCCACAACGGAAGTCCGTCACCACGCGAACCGGCAACACAACCAGACAGGTACGTCCCGTACCCACGCCTGAAGAGCATGGGTACGAGTCGGACCACGCCCACACACGTCACCCCAACAATGGCGGGACGGATCGCACCCACGTGGCAAAGGCCTGGGTACGGGCCGCACAAACATCACATAGCGTGGGGACGGATATGTACGGACCCTACCCCCACCCCGTATGCAAGGAGCGTACCCCCCAGCCCAACAGTGCAAGTACGACCCGTACCCCCACCCGCGTATGCATGGAGCGTACCCCCCATGCCAACAGTGCAAGTACGACGCGAACCCTCACCCGCGTATGCAAGGAGCGTACCCCCCAGCCCAACAGTGTAAGTACAACCCGTACCCCCACCCGCGCATGCAAGGAGCGTACCCCCCATGCCAACAGTGTTAGTACGACCCGTACCCCCACCCGCGGACGTACGGACCGTACCCCCACCCCAACAGTGTAAGTTCGACCCGTACCCTCACCCGCGTATGCATGGAGCGTACCCCCCATGCCAACAGTGTAAGTACGACTCGAACCCCCACCCGCGGACTCACGGACCGTACCCCCACCCCAACAGTGTAAGTACGACCCGTACCCTCACCCGCGTATGCATGGAGCGTACCCCCCATGCCAACAGTGTAAGTACGACTCAAACCCCCACCCGCAGACTCACGGACCGTACCCCCACCCCAACAGTGTAAGTACGACCCGTACCCCCACCCGCGAATGCAAGGAGCGTACCCCCAGCCCAACAGCATAAGTACGACCCGTACCCCCACCCGCGAATGCAAGGAGCGTACCCCCCAGCCCAACAGTGTAAGTACGACCCGTACCCCCACCCGCGTATGCAAGGAGCGTAACCCCCATGCCAACAGTGTAAGTACGACCCGTACCCCCACCCGCGAATGCAAGGAGCGTACCCCCCAGCCCAACAGTGTAAGTACGACCCGTACCCCCACCCGCGTATGCAAGGTGCGTACCCCCCATGCCAACAGTGTAAGTACGACCCGTACCCCCACCCGCGGCCGTACGGAGCGTACCCCCACCCCAACAGTGTAAGTTCGACCCGTACCCTCACCCGCGTATGCATGGAGCGTACCCCCCATGCCAACAGTGTAAGTACGACCCGTACCCCCACCCGCGGACGTACGGAGCGTACCCCCACCCCAACAGTGTAAGTTCGACCCGTACCCTCACCCGCGTATGCATGGAGCGTACCCCCACCACACCAGTGTAAGTAGACTCGTACCCTCACCTCGAATGCATTGAGCGTACCCCCACCGTGTATGTGCCAAGCGTACATATCCTGAAATCGGAGGTGTGTGTGCAGAGTCCACCCAGCAGTGCCCTGAGACAGGAGGGGTGGTTGCCTATCACTCCCAGCAGTGCCCTGAGACAGGAGGGGTGGGTGTGGAGTCCTCCCAGCTGTGCCCAGAGACAGGAGGGGTGGGTGCAGAGTCCTCCCAGCAGTGCCCTGAGACAGGAGGGGTGGGTGCCTATCACTCCCAGCAGTGCCCTGAGACAGGAGGGGTGTGTGCAGAGTCCTCCCAGCAGTGCCCTGGGACAGGAGGGGTGGGTGCCTATCACTCCCAGCAGTGCCCTGAGACAGGAGGGGTGGGTGTGGAGTCCTCCCAGCAGTGCCCTGAGACAGGAGGGGTGGGGGCCTATCACTCCCAGCAGTGCCCTGAGACAGGAGGGGTGGGTGTGGAGTCCTCCCAGCAGTGCCCTGAGACAGGAGGGGTGGGGGCCTATCACTCCCAGCAGTGCCCTGAGACAGGTGGGGTGGGTGTGGAGTCCTCCCAGCTGTGCCCTGAGACAGGAGGGGTGTAACACATGTGTGTGAGGCCAGAATTATCCACATGCATACTGGCTACAAGGGAACATGTCCCCATGAACTCATGTCAACAGACTCCACACACAAGTACAGTGATCATCAAGGATGCCACGATTGTTGCAGGTGGAGACATGGCCCTGCATGCATGGCCAAAGTAGAAGGGCTCCGTCACACACAGCTCATGTAGACACAGCTCTGCGCTAAACATTGGGAACACCCTGCAGGGAAGAAAGCTGGGTACACAGAGGAAGGAATACACCCTGGGACAAGTGCACCATGCAGTAACTGCTTACATGAACAAAGAAAGTTAGCCAACACCTTGTGATGGCACACAGATCCCAGGGTCCCACCAATGAGCAGTACACTACTACATATCCCACACACCCAAACCCTTACACACCACCCAAAACCATGTAGCAGCCCCACCAACACCAATACCAGCATAGCAGTAGTGTGATAATGAAAACAAAATTAAGCTTTATTCAGCATGAGCACAATGTCCGTGGATCGCAGGCAGTTCAATCTTCACAAAGCCCATAGGGCAGTCAATGATTCTCAGCTGGATGGGGGACACAGTGGGATGCGTGTCCCCTACCTTGCCTGCACAGTCAAATGGCATCGTCTTCCACACTGGTGAGGGCATCATGGGGGGGGGGAAGCAACAGGCACCGCAGGGACATCAGGGCAAAGGGGCGGCGTTGTGGGTGCAGGGATGGAGGACTCCACCACAGGGGGTGGGTCAGTGCCAAAGGCGGAGGCCAGGATGGCACTACACACCTTTGCAAGGTCCTCCAGGGAGTCCCCTGCACCCGAAGGGACCTCAGGCCCAAGGAGGGGGGGGGGTCAGAGGGATGGGTCGCAGCGCCACCGGGGGAGGGTGGAGACAGGGGGGGAGACTCAACCACCCTGACCGGGGACCTCCTTGACCGCTTGCGTGGTGGTGTAACTGTGGGGCTCAGGGACAGAGCGGCCATGAAGGAGTCCTTGGGGGAGATGTGGCCAGGAGAGCTGAGGGGAGGGGATTTGGAGGGAGTGGACTGGGTGGAATGCGGACTCCCACTATGGCTGCGTGTCACACGTTTGCCCCCGACCCAGTGGGTGTGCCTACCTCACCCTGTGTGTGCGTGTCAGGAGGAGTGCGGTGGACCTTCCCTGCTGGTGTGGTGCCCGTGTCCGTTGATGTGGGTGCATGCCGACGTCTGGGTGTACGTGGGACAGGCATGGGAGTGGGAAGTGTGGATGGGGCAGGGGTAGGTGGGGGGAGGTCACGCTGCAGGAGACCCACTGCTGCAGTCAGTGTGGAGTCGATGGACCTCAGCAAGTTGCGTTGGTCAGCCTGCGATGAATGAATGCCCTCCAAGAAAGCCTCGATGTTGGTGAGGGTTTTGCCGTGGGCATGGAGGACATTAAGGATCGCAGCCTGACCAACCTGCAGTTGCCGCTGGATGTCCACAGACTCTGCATTGGCGGCAGCAGTGGAGACAGGGGCAGGGGGTGCGGTGCCTGGCAGGAAGGAGACATGCTGTGACCGGGCACGCTGGGAAGGGACACGAGCAAGTGGGAGGCGGCTGGTGGGAACTGAGGGGGCGGTGCGAGGTGTTGTTCCGCTGTCAGCTGCTGGTGCAGCCACCGCCCACTCGGAGACATCCTCCTCGGACCTGTCAGCTTCGTATTCTGACGTGCCAGTCGACAGGTCCTCGGCCGCACTATCCTCCACCTCTGTCCCACTCGATGTGCCAGCCCCGATGTCACGGCTGGCACTGGTGCTCGGTCCCTCCGCCTTGCCTGTGTCCATGTCTCCCTCTGTGTCCCCCGACGATGCTGTGGGCAGGGTGGAGAGACAGAAATTAATCAGACAGCTGTACACATCAGTCACATGAGTACAATCGACATAGGTAACACTGCATAGCCTGAAAAGGAAGATCCCTAACATCTACTAAACAAGGTACCGATGTAGGGCATGAAACACACAGTTGGTTGAGCCACCATGCCACTGAAATACCATGGAGAGCATGAGACAATAGCTAAACACAGGAAACGGAGTCTGACAGAGCACCCAGGCCCTGGGGACAATCCAGCACTGCATCTGCACCACACAGCGTTGGCGAAAATACCGATGACCAGGGACCATATCCATGAACTTGAGACACATGCTGCATAGGTAATGCTGAAAACATGCCCAACATGACACGGTCACTGCACATTGCGTGTGTGTCCAGACACATCACACACTGCCCAGACCCAGCAAGTAGAAATCAGGATTTGACACATAGGCATTGCCCGCACCAACAAGACCCTACACGAGGCAAATTGTTGAGACACAGGTGGCACCAACATCTCATAGTCTGGCTGATACACACAGGGGCAGGCAAAAAGCAAGAGTGTACGCCAAACAGCCAAGGTGCGCCTGTACAAATAATGAGGTACCAGTGCCCATCCTCAGATGAGTATAACAAGACACACAGGCACTGGCAACTGTGAGTATGAAGAAGGACAATCAGGTCAGGCTGCACAGTGGACACCTGTACAAAATAGCACGTCTATATACATGGTGACAGGGGACAATGGCACAGAGCACAACCTACGCTGTAGACACTGAGATTGTCCACGTTTATGATGACACATACACCACTGAGGAAAAGGTGCCCCAGGGGACAGTAGTGGGCACGCAACTACATGCTACTGAATGTTAATGACTGCAACACACGTCACCATCCCTGCACTATGTGTATCGCACACTCATGCACATCATGTCACAGGCCACTACATAGGACATGCGCGCTGTAAGGCATTACACATGAGAGACCAACTCCCATGTCTGGAGTCAGCATCAGTGCCAACTGACATGGAACCCACATGCAGTGAACTTGACAGTGCACAGGCAAGGTCCCACAACCTGTTACACACCACCCCCACACATGATGCTACAGTCATTGTTCTCGTGGACAAAGCGCCAGCCTACATCACCTTGTGAAGGAGTGACTACACACAGACCAGGGAACACATTGCAAGGAGGGGAAGGGTGGCAGGGGCACAGCGCTATACTGGGGCAAACAGGATCAGCACAGCACCTTTAAACCCTGCCAGTGAATTCATGCTACTGTGCCCTTACAAATGCCGGTGACACACAACAAACACACATGTACCTACCCCCTTCCGGCTGCTGCATCGCCTGTAAGCGCCTCTCCAGGTCTGGAAAGACCACCGGCAGCACACGCCTGTGGAGGTGGCTCAGACGGCGGCGGCCGCGGTTCTTGTGGCTCTCAGGTGAGTCCCCCAGCAGGAGCCGTGCAATCCTCCGCGTCCAGCACCGGATATCCTGCCAGCGTTTTCTCACCTGGGGCAGGCTCCGCCTCCGACCATCCACACCCCTCACGGCACTGACGGCGGTCAGCCAGATCTGCTCCTTGGCAGTGGCGCCTACCTGTGAGGAGGAACAAGTGACACCACATCAATACACCAGCCACATGTCACAGAGAGACATATGGGTACAAATTAGCTGGTTACAACAAGGCATGTCATGCAGCCAACGCATTGCACCTTTGTCATAGGGACATCATCCCCTGGTGAGGGAAAAAGCTGTACGTGCCACAGTGGGTACACAGGTGGAATGATGGCAATGTCACAATCAATGATCAAGGCTCACACTGTGCATCACACCCACCCCTCCTGTCTCAGGGCACTGCTGTGAGTGATAGGCCCCCACCCCTCCTGTCTCAGGGCACTGCTGGGAGTGATAGGCCCCCACCCCTCCTGTCTCAGGGCACTGCTGGGAGTGATAGGCCCCCACCCCTCCTGTCTCAGGGCACTGCTGTGAGTGATAGGCCCCCACCCCTCCTGTCTCAGGGCACTTCTGGGAGTGATAGGCCCCCACCCTCCTGTCTCAGGGCACTGCTGGGAGACATCAGGCACCCCCCCCCTGGGACCCCCCCGACAGTACATGGCATGTGTGTTACACCTGGACGCAATGGCAGAAGTCACAGTCACAACATAGGGACAGTCTGTGGCAGTGGCCTATGCACTCACCTGATACCCTGGTCACCCATAAGGCATGGAGTACTGTGGGAGGATCACATCCAGCAGAGCCATGTTCTCCTCCAGGGTGAATGGCTGTGTCCTCTCCACAGCCCTTGACATGGTTCCAGGGAATCAGTAGCAGCAGCTGGGTCGACGAATGCAAAGATGTGCAGGCAAGTGCTCCCTCATGGGACCTGGCTGCCTTATATGTGCCCTTCTGCCCAGTCTCATGCACAGGAGTACAGAGTGATTGGTCACTCACATTTGCATCCTATGTTTCCACCAATCCCTTCAAACCTAGCAGTCTGTGGGTTCTCTATCGGTTTCATTCTCCTGCATGATGTCAGCCCCACAAACACATTGCAACAAAGTAGAAGAATTCCAACTGACTTCTGCTGTGCACCTTCCAGAACAATTTCGAATTTTGAACTTGGTCTCCATGACAACCAGCATGCATGTAGGCCTTAATACTTGTCCCCTATGTAATTTGGAGCATCACACACAGGTACGGTGCGTTTCGGGGCCCTAGGGCACCCCAAATGCATGGCAACGGCCCGTACATGCATGCCTACGCTCTCCATCACTATGGGTCTGCACGCGTATGCGTACTCGTAGTGGTACGGGCCGTACACTCGCATGTACGCTCACTATCACTAGGAGTACGCATACGCGTGCAGACCCATAGTGATAGTGAGCGTACATGCGAGTGTACGGTCCGTACCACTACGGGTACGCATACGCGTGCAGACCCATAGTGATAGTGAGCGTACATGCGAGTGTACGGTCCGTACCACTACGGGTACGCATACGCGTGCAGACCCATAGTGATAGTGAGCGTACATGCGAGTGTACGGTCCGTACCACTACGGGTACGCATACGCGTGCAGACCCATAGTGATAGGGCCGTACACACGCATCTACGCTCACTATCACTATGGGTCTGCACGCGTATGCGTACCCGTAGTGGTACGGACCGTACACACGCATCTACGCTCTCTATCACTATGGGTCTGCACGCGTATGCGTACCCGTAGTGCTACGGACCGTACAAATGCCTGTACGCTCGCCATCACGATGGGTACACATACGGCAGCACTCCCACAGTGATTTGGGAACATGCACAGGCCCTCTCAGCAGCAGTACGGCGGTTTTTACACATCACTGTGGTGATAGGCGACACACCTGTAGGAATAGGGCGGACATACTTGTCCATGGATGGACATACTTGTCCAGGAATGGACATCAAGGCATCGTCTGTGCATTACTACATGTGTGGGGCACAGGTGTCACAGGCTGTGATGTGGAACATGCCTCCTGAGTGGAGAAGGCACCAGATGTATGATGAGATGTGTACATGTGTACTGTGTGAGGGTGCAATGTGTGCCAGGCATGCCCTTGACTCCTTTGACATGTGTGCATGTGGGACTGCGCACTTGGGGTGAGCGTCACTGGCATGGCACGGACACCAACACATGGAAGTGTCCCATGATGCCCGGTACAGGGGTCATGACACATGACTTGTCACTACCCACAGTGCACAATGTGACTATGTCATATATGTGTCCGGGATTTACATCAGGTTGATGTTGTAGCACCCTCAAAAGCTGCAGCCGTTGCAGCAACCAACATGTGGCTGTGTGTAGATTGTCATTGCACACTGTTCCCAACACCATGCCACATGTGTTATCGGATGTGAGGTGCACATGTATGCATGGGACACGGAGTAGCGTGACAAGGCCATGTCAGCAAACTCACAAGGAATGTGTGGTGAGTCATGACATGTGCACCTTCATGGCAAGGTGTGTGGGCTGGACTAGTGTAATGTCATGTGACCTGTGGCTCCAGTGTTCCGCTACCAGTCTCTGCAATCGGCATCACACTTCTGCTGATGTGTGGGTGTATGTCACTCCTGTCTTGCGTCGGGCAGTGCACTTGCACTGGGACACAGCTATTTCCATGGCGTGGCATGGGGAGGTTCTCAATCACCGTGTGTAGCTGGGTCTTGGAAGGAGTGTCACCTTGCATCCATACGTGTCCTGGGCATGTGGCACATGCCTGACTCCCTATGTGGCATGTGTGTATTGCCAGATTTACATGTGCTCAGTAGACATGAGTTGTTCTCGTAGTGCACTCACTCTTCCTTGTCACTTCCAAATTACTGCAGAGCGCCTCCTGTTGCCCGAAGAATTCCAGACTTGGCTACCATGCAGGAGAATGACAGGATCCGGCTCTACCGCTTCACCCAACCGTTGATTCTGGAGCTGACGGCGAGACTGGAACCACACCTGCAACCGCAGCACAGGTATCCTACGGCACTGACACCCCAGCTGAAGGTAATGGCTGCCCTACATTTTCTGGCCACGGGTACCTTCCAAAATACCATAGCTCATGTTGGTGGCATGTCCCAGAGCATGTTCAGCGGTGTGCTGCATGATTTCTTGGAGGCCATGTTGATTCACCTGGATGACTTCATCAAGTTCCCAACCCCTGAACAGATGACTGAGGTCAAGCGTGGATTCTATGCCCTGGGAGGGATGCCCCATGTCATTGGGTCCATAGATGGGACACATGTAGGTTTGGTACCACCACACGCACGGGAGGTGGCGTACCGCAATCGGAAGCACTACCACTCCATCAATGCCCTTGTGGTGTGTCTGTCCAATATGGTGATTTCACATGTCTGTGCTCGTTTCCCAGGATCAGCACACGATGCCTACATCATGAGGCGTAGCGGGATGCCTGATATGATGATGCAGCTGCGCAACGAACGGGCATGTGTTGTTGGTGGGTACAGTCTGTCTGTCCTGTATTCTGTATAGCCGACCAGCACGACCGCTACACCAGTTCTAACGATGTCCATGTGCTTCCCATGTAGGGGACGCTGGCTATCCCAACATGCCTTGGCTGCTGACACCTCTCCGCAACCCCATCACGCCGGCCCAGCTCCGCTATAACACCGCCCATGGCCGGACAAGGCGAGTGATAGAGAGGACGTTTGGCATGCTGAAGAGCCGATTCCGGTGCCTCCACAAGACCGGCGGTGCACTCCCTTATGCCCCGGCGAAGGTCTGCAAGATCTTCATGGTCTGCTGCATGCTGCACAACATGGCAGTTGAAAGAGCTGTGCCACTCATCCTGAATCAACATGACGAGGACCATCCACCCGTGGAGGACGAAGGGCTTGGCAATGGGGCTAGTGATGTGGAGGATGTGGAGCCGCAAGAGGACATCCGGACTCGGCTCATACGCGACTTCTTTGCTTAGTGGTGAGTACCAGGGTCTGAGTGTGCACGCATTGGTCCCCGTGTGGCATGCGTTGTGATGTGTGTCTCCACCTGCATGTATGGCACGTGGGTCAGAGGTGTGTGTGGGTGTGTCACTGGAGTGATGGTGGCAGTGATGGTAGTATTTCCCCAGTCATAATTGTGACCTAGCATGTTGTCATCCATACATGTGTCGAGTAACTGCACATGCAAGTGGCTGTGCTTTTTGTGGCTGACTTCTTGTGTGTCTCTCTTCCCCAGGTACCTGCGCATGCCGTTTGCTGGTTGCATTGTTGTGGCACTGCTATTCCTCATGGACATGACATCGTGGGCTGACTCAGCGTTACAGGCACGGACACGTTTGGAAGTCTCCATGGGGTAAGGGATGCATCTGGGGTGTATTGGGTGTGGCAGTTGTTCACGATGTGTGCACACTGCCCCGGTCGGGGTTTGGTTCCTCTGCAGACATGTGGCATCCCCATGGGACACGACATGCAGCTGGGTACACCTGAATAGATGGGCTGCCTGGTTGTCAGTCATCAGTGATGGGATAGTGGATTGTGATGATGGCATCAATGTGTGTGACACTGCCCTCGGACACATACGGTTAACATTGTCTTGACATGGCGTGGGACTTCCACATCAGCGGATGTATGGTGTATGGCAGGCTCTCCGTGAGCAGCTGTGGGTGTTTAGCTGTTAGCCGACGCTTGTGTGCCAGTTCCATGGCTATCACGCATTTGTGCTGCAGAAGGGGGGTGCCAGTGTTGGAGCCACATGTTACTCCACATGATGTGTTCATGTGTACTTCAAGTTGCCTCTGCAATCCCAAAAACATGACTAATAAAGGTGTCCCTATGCCTCCAAGGTGCCTCTTCTCAGTCAATGCTGGTGTGTTGGCACGGTGCATCCTGCATGTCTGGCATGGTATTCCCTGATTGTGGCTCTGTGTCAATGTGTCGAGTGGCAAGATGCAAGCTGTGTGTGTGTGCTGAGACTGTGTATTGGGCATGATGTCCATGACTGTGTGGGTATTGTGACATGTGCCATCCCCATGCATCCAACGTTGTCCATGACCCCATTCTCTGCATCCACCGGACTCAAGCTTGCAGGACATGGTTCTGCCACCTGTCTACACATACCTGGGTGCCCCCCAGGACACGGGCCAGGATCCCTGACCTCTGCGCATGACTGTTGCTGTACTCAATGTGTCTGTCAGCACGGTTGTTCGGCCACCCCCTCAGCTGGTTCTGCCCATCACGGGTGTGTATGGTGCTCCATGTCTGTCTTGCCTAATAAACTGTGACCCATGTGTCCTGTGCCAGACTCAGGCCCCAGGGTGTGGATGGTTGAAGTGAACAGATGACTCAGGCATGTTTAGACTGTACAAGACACATGTTAGGTAATAATGCTACCAGCAGGCATCTACTCTTAATAGTGTGATTTATTATTGGGGGGGGGGGGACAAAGTGAGGGGCTTTCCGGGATTAGGGAATCCAAAGTTCAGTAGGGGAGTTGGTGTCCTTGCCATTGGAAATCATCAGAGTCCATGCCACAGTCTTTGTCAACATTGGTCAGCCAGTGACCAGCAGGGCCATGTGGCAGAGAATGTCTCTTGATGCTGTGATGCTGTTGCTCCAGTGGGCCAGGTGCCAGGCCAGGTGTCCTGGGAGATGGTGATGTAGCAGCCACCCTCACGGTCCTTTCCGTGGACGACCCGGCTTCCTGCGGGGAACCTCAGCAGCAGGCCGTGACGACGTCTGGGATGCTCCGTCGGATGTTTCCTCCTCCTCCTCATGATCCCTCCCTGTGGGTGGTGATGTTCTCCGCCTTCTGGCACAGGGAGGGTCGGCCATGGTGTCGGCCATCCGACGGAGTTCAGCGTGAATCCCCTGGGACGCCGTCACTTGCTCAGCCTGTCTGTCCTCCATCCTCCGTTGGTGTAGCTGTAGACAGGCTATTAGCTCCGCATGTTGCTGGGCCTGTTGGACCTTGATCCCCTCGAGGACGGACACAACCTGGGCCATGCCCGTGGTGTCCTGCCGGTATGAGTCCAGGATGTTACGGACATGGGAAAATACCGGATCCCCAGCCAACTGGTCAGGCTCGCGCCTCCACCGTCCTCCACTCCCACCACCCCTGCCCACTTGCGTCTGGCCTGCACTTGTGGGAACATCGGGTCTCCGGGACCCCTGAGGGGTGGCATTGGCGTTGTCGCCTGCCTCCTCCTGGGTGCCCGGGACACCGTGTCCCTCCTGGCGAGCCTGGCTGCATTGTGGTGTTGGGGCAGGGATCCTGGGTGTCTCCTGGGATGTGGCAGGAGTGGGGGTGGTGGTTGGCACGGTTGTACCTGACGCAGGTGCTGCAGGTGGTTGGACACCAGAGGGGCCAGGTCGGTCGGGGTCGTCCGCAGAGTGGTGAGAGTGGTCGCTGCCGGTGGGATCGGTCTCCTGCAGATCCGGGTCCTGTGAGTGTTCCCCCCCAGTGTTGGGGGGTGCAGCACGACGTTGACCTGTGTGTGAGAGAGAAAATGTTAATTTTGGTCCATGCAACATCCATGTTTCATCCGTTACAAAGTTGGCACATTTCCTCTTGGAATTAGGATCTGTCTTGCATTCCACTCACAGTGCACTTGTGCATGGGTGTGTCCCTTGGGCACCAATTTGGCCCCTTTAACTATGTGTGGCACAGTCTTACTTGCTGCGTCAAGTGTGACTGCAGTCAGCAGTGGAGTGTGCATGTGTGGCGAGCCATGCATTTGCGCCTTCCTTGTAGCACTGTACATGTGCACATGGAGTGGATCCACACACTTATATGATGCAGGTGGCTGTCCTTGTGCTCGTGTACAGGTTGTGACATGGCCCTGCGTTTTGCCATGATGAAGAGGGGGGGTTCTGGCACTGGCCACCCTTGTCTACATGCACGCAGTCCACCTGCTGACGAGCAGACATTCCCACACACCAAAGGACTGATTTGCTCTCCCTGTGTCTCCCTCCTTCTCTGTCCCCCTCTCCCTCCCTCTCTGTCCCCCTCTCCCTCCCTCTGTGTGTCAGCCTCCTCCCTCTGTCCATCTTCCTGTGTCTCCCTCCCTCTCTGTCCCCCTCTCCCTCCCTCTCTGTCCCCCTCTCCCTCCATCTCTGTCCCCCTCTCCCTCCCTCTCAGTCCCCCTCTCCCTCCCTCTGTGTCCCCCTCTCCCTACCTCTCTGTCCCCCTCTCCCTCCCTCTCTGTCCCCCTCTCCCTCCATCTCTGTCCCCCTCTCCCTCCCTCTGTCCCCCTCTCCCTCCCTCTCTGTCCCCCTCTCCCTCCCTCCGTGTGTCACCCTCTGTCACCTTGGCCCAGCTTCCTGGGCACACACTGTTGGCAGATCTTTGAGTGGCCCTTGGCCTGTTGATGTGAGTTTGTTTCTGATCTCCAGGCACCCATTTTGTCAGCTGTGTGTCTGTGCGCTGCTGCTGTGGTGGTGTGTGCTGCCACTCTTTCACAATGTTGGCTGTTCATTAGCTGCTGTCATGTGCAAAACAGTGCCTTCACCCCCATGTGTTGATGCAAGGCGTCCGCCATTTGCTGGCAAGTCATTCCTGTGTTGGGACACAGTGTTTGTCTGGCTGTGACCTAGGCCATATGGGCAGAGGGCATTGTTGTCTGCTTTGGAGTCGCACTATGTGATTTTTGGTGCCCAGCCTCCCGCCATCCGGGTTACCGTGTCATGTGTTGTTGTCTTCTGTGGCCTGTGACTTGACATTGTCCAGCTGGGTGCATGGGGCATGGTGGCAGCAGTGGCATGTGCCTGCTCATGGAGTGTGGTTGAGTCATGCTATGGCTTGTGGTCGTTGCGTGCCTGTTAGTAATTTTGGTTGTGGTTGCAGTTCCCCCCATGTGAGGTGCGTTGTTTGTGTACTCACCCGGGTCTCGGAGTCCTTCTACTCCTTCAACTGCCTCCACCGGCAGTATGGCCATCACCCTCTCCTCCCAGGGATGGTACTGTACGGGTCTGCGGGAGGGCCCTCCTCCGGTGGCGTTGGCCTGGTCGTGTTCCTCCTGCCTCTTGGCTCTGACCCTCCTCCGCAGATCGTACCACCTGTTCTGGCAATCCTGCTTGGTCCTCCTGGTGTCCGCAACGGCATTCACAGCATCGACGATGGTCTGCCACATGGCTGTTTTGGCTGCCTGGCTGGTGCTTCTGACCAATGTTCCAAAGATCTGTGGCTCAACTCTGAGGATTTGATCAACAAGGACCTCCAACTCTCGGTGACTGAACTTTGGATTCTTGGTAGTGGGCATGGTGAGGGGTGTGGGTGGGGATGGTGTGGGTGTGGGGGTGTGTGGATGTTGGGGGGGTGTGTGGATGGTTGTGTGTGTGTGTGAATGTAATGAGAGGGTGTTTGTGAGGGTGGTCGTGTGAAGGTGTGCAAGTGTAAGGTGTGGTGTAGCTTGTAGTCTGGTTCTGTGGTGTCTGGCAGCAGTGAGTCTGTTGCAAAGGCTCATGGTTTGTGTGTGTGGGCCCTTTTTATTGGTCCATGGGTGGGTGTGGCAGTGTTTGAATTTTGGGTGGGTGTGTTATAAGGAGTGGTGGTGTATTGGGCCTCTGTTTGTTTTTGACAGTTGCAGGTCAGTGATTGTGTTATTTTAGTGGTTGTTGGCCATGTTTAGTGGCTGTGTGCCTTTCGAATGGTGTATTCTTGTGTTGTTTTGTTTTGTCCTTGTTGTGTACGTGCGTTTTGAGCGTGTGTACGGTGTGTACATGGGCCATTTGGTTGTACGATTATGTCCTTGTGTGTGGCTTTGTACGACTCGTACATGCGGTTGTGATGTTGGGGCATGGGGTGCGCTCCGTACTTAGGAGGTTGTGTTGGGGGTGCGCCAGGAACGTACTGGGGTGTAGGTACACGGGGGGTATGACACGTACTGGGGTGGGGGTGTGGCTCGAACGTACTGGGGTGTAGGTACACGGGGGGTACGACACGTACTGGGGTGGGGGTACGACTGGAACGTACTGGGGTGTACATAGACGGTGGTACGACACGTACAGGGGTGGGGGGGTGTACATTGACGGTGGTACGACACGTACTGGGGTGGGGGTACGACTGGAACGTACTGGGGTGTACATAGACGGGTGGGGGTATACATATACGGGGGGTACGTGTCGGACGTACGGGGGCTGGGGGGAGTGTTGGGCGCGTATGCGGGCACAAGTCTATATGGTTGCTGTAGGAGTTCGGTGCGGACGGTGTTTTTTCCATACGGTTGTCACCTCGGACGCACGGGATGGATCGTGATTCCTCGGTCGGACTTGGCTTTTCACGTTTGTAAGGTAAATCGTCCGAGGACGTGTCGGACACATTTTCCGACCCGAGGATGTGTGGGGAATGATTCCCAGTGCGGTTCGTATGGACTTTTTACCATGCGAATCGTGATTGCCAGTTCGTACGGCACTTGTGCGATTCGTACGGTAAAAAGACCCGATACGAGTCGCACGGGGGAATTTTTTACCGGATCGTGATCGGCACCTAAGTCTTTTAAACAATCACTTATAGAAACACATACTTATTCATACAGGAACTCTTCCAATCTCTCACTCTCACATATACTCACTTATAAACACCAATAGTCACATATACTAGTTTAAAACATATGTAGTTACTTATGAAGACACTATTGAGACAGTCATTCACTCACTAACACACCCATGCACACACTCATCCACCTATACAGTCCTGCACACATGCTGTCTTCAACACATACAAACAGTGAGTCACTCATTCATGCATCTATGCACTACGTAATACCCCCCACCGCACCATGAAGACACTCAGACACTCATACTGATACTCAAAAAACCAACTATTAACCTATATAGACACTCATGTAGCTACTCACCAACCCATGCAGCCACTTATATACAAAGTGAGAGACTGATACAGGTATTTACACATTTAAACATTACTCACTAAGCCATGTATTCAAAAAGATACACTTAATCAGTCAGTTATACAATCAATTTTTCAGAAACAAATCATCAATTTAGACACTTATATACTCATTTATTCTTCCATCGACCTTGAGATATACATATATAAAACATATTTAATATTCAGAAAAACACACATTCACTGGATGATGTCATCAGTGATGTCATTTGAGATGTCATCAGTGATGTCATGAGTGATGTCACTGACCATGTCATGAGTGATGTAATATGTGACGTCATCAGTAGTGCATTGCGGGCGCGCGAGTTATAGTTAGCTGAACTAACTATAACGGGGGAATTTCATTGGTTTTTTACGAGTGAAATGTCCAGCTAACTATAACATGTGTGAAACCTTTGGTTTTTTCATTGAATTTCTAAGGTTTTTTAAATGCTAATTCCTAACTATAACGTGTGTGAAACCCATGGTTTTTTCAGTGAATATATATATAAATACATTCACAGATATAAAAAGAAAATTACAGAAGGGGCAACGTTCATCTCCTCACAAAAAGGAAAACTGCTTTTGTGCTACATGGGCCATACTTATATGCAAGAGAAAATAACCGAAAATAAAACCCATTGGCAATGTAGTAAATACTACTCCAATGCTTGCTATGGGAGAGCAAAAACAATAGAAACAAATGTTATTAATGTCAGGGAACACAACCATCCCCCCAATGTCACAGAAATTGAGGTGAGAGATGCTTTAGAAACCATCAAAGAAGCAAGCACCAGCTCCCAACAAACCAGTACCCAAATATTAAAAAACGTACTAACTAGGGTTCCTGAACATGTAACAGGACAATTACCTTCCATACCAACTCTCAAACGCCTAGTAGCCAGAACTAAAAGATCTACTGTTCAAACTCCACCCACCCCTCAAACATTTGCAGATATTCAACTTTTACAAGAATACACAGTCACACACAAAGATGAAGAATTCATTCTTTATGACAATAACAGTCATAAAAAAGGATTATCATTTTTGCCACCAACACCAACATTCAAAAGTTAAAGCAATGTGAAAGATGGATGATGGATGGGACATTTAAAGTTTGCCCTAAGCCCTTTTATCAACTCTATACCATCCATGGAGAATATGAAGAAACTTACATTCCCTTCATATACGCACTACTCCCCAACAAACAAAATACTACCTACATAGAGCTCCTTACATTAATAAAACAACAGACAGAAAACTATTTCCCACAAAAAATAATAATAGATTTCGAGCAAGCAATGATTCAGTCAGTTTTAAAAATATATCCACATACTGCAATACACAGTTGCTATTATCATTTCAACCGAAGTATCTGGAGACATCTCTGAGAATCTAAGTATAGATTATGCCACAAACAGCAACTTTGCCTATTAAATCAAAAAAATTAATAGACCTGGCTTATGTAACAACAACAGAAGTAGCCAACCACTATAATATACTTATTGAAAGTTCTTTCTACCAAGCCAACAAAGCAAAACTAACACCCTTCCTTCCTTGACTACTTCAAAGACACCTGGGTAGGAAGACTACATAGGTCAGGGCACCAAAGACAACCCAAGTTCCAAATCCCCTGGTGGAACGTCTATCAAAGCACCCTAGCACAAAAAGCTAAAACAAAGCAGTGGAACGATAGCATAATGCCTTCCAAGCCACAATAGGAAGAGGACAACCAACTTCACACAAACTAATAGAAGCCATCAAAAAAGAACAAAGGGGCTCATTATGATAGCGGAAGGACCGCCACCTCCTGGCCGGTGGTGGTGGTCCTTCCGCCATCACTGTGCATTTTACCCACCACCAAATTAGGATGGCGGTGGGTATCGCAACGCAAAGTCCGTCTGCCGCTTTTCTGCCGGTGGCACTCGCACCAATTGCCTGGCGGACGGAAAAGGACCACTAAAATGGTGGTGGTGCCTAGCAGGCACCGTCCGCCATATTATGATGTGCCCTGGAAGAGGCATTTCCATGGCAAAAGGCTGGCGGGGATTGGGTTTGGGGGCCCGTTGTGGGCCCCTCTCAGTGTGGGGGGAGGGTCTCGGTGCACTGGGTGTTACCCATGATACCCGCCTACAGTTCCATGCACAAGGTGGCAGGCACCGCATGGTGCCTGTCACGTTGTGCATGGAAATGCACATCGTGGCATTTTGGCATTGCAAACAGTGCTACAGCCAGCAGCACCATCCACAATGTTAAAAGGCCAGGATGCGCCCGCCATAATGGCAGGTGCATCCTAATTGGGCTGGTGGGACTGCTGCACGTCTGGCGGGCGGTCCCAGCACCGCTATGATGGCGGGCGGACTGATGTCCGTCCGCCATCATAATGAGCCCCAAAGTTATCAAGAACTAAAGCTAGAACAATCTCTCACTAAAATAGGTACTAAACTTAGTAACCAAACAAAAACAATGTATGAATACCTACAACACAAAACTAGACTCTACCTAAACACCAAAGGACTAGAATACCTAGACACAGTAGGCACATCTATACTTTAAACATAAGACAACAGAAACCACCATACAGCAACTAAAAATTACAAAACATTTAAACAACATATTTCTATTCTTTTTTAAATTAATAATTATAACTATGTCATTTAAAAATTAAAAACGTACCTAAAAATATATGACATTATATAAATATTTAAATAAAAAAACAAGCCCACCAAATGTTACCAAAAAACATTTCCCACCCATAATAATAAAAAATTACTTACAGGTCTGTCGCAGTAGATGGTCCTCAAAAACGAACAAATCCATAGTATTTAAAACAAAACAGGAATCCATTAAAAAAGTAATGCCCCCCAAAAAATTCAAAAACACAACTGTAGAAAAAAGACTCCAACGACTCAATCCTCTTAATAACGAAACCCTCAAAAACCCAAAACTTTTTAAAAAAAAACACATCTTCAGCACCAGCCCTTAACGAAATGTGAAACCTGCAAAAACAAAAAACCTCCCACAATAACATACACAAACCCACACACATTAATTACAACATGAGATACATCATAACATAATTAAACATCACATAACTAACACTATGGTGCCGATTCCAATCCGGGTCGGAAAGCACTCTGACCGAGTCGGACCCGGAGTGTTTTCCGACCGAGCCGGACCCCTACAGTCCGACCGAGCGAGTACGATGCGCACGTATGCTGTCGGACCCGGTTCGGTCGGACTCCCATAGAAGTCAATGGGAGCCAGTTGTACGACGCGTACATGCGCTCCCATTGACTGAATTGGTATGTCTCGAACAAGTGCGCCCCCTACAGTGGGTATGTGTCGGTGCCATCCGCGCCGTACATGCCTGTGTGGGGGAGACCCATGTGTCTCCCCCTGTGTGCGAGTCGTACGGCTGCGGGTGACTCCGGGAGCTTTTGCGAGCCGGACACTCCGGCTCGCACAGGCTATCCGACGCGTGCATTGTACTGGCTCGGTCATGAATCGCACCCATTGCACACCACGGTTAGCTTACGACCGAGACGTACGGAGCGGTTCGGACCCTTAAACGACTCGGTCGGTGAATTTCACGTAGCTCGCATCGTACTTGCTCGCTCGTACAGCTGTACAAGTCGGGCGAAAAACACGCATACGGTTCGTAGTTTTTGCGGCCGGATCGCATTCGGTGCCCTTCCGACCCAGGTCGGAATCGGCCCCTATATAACACTCTACTACTCTTCAAAACTATGTCAAACACATCAAATACTAAACTACCAAAACAACACCAAACTACACAAAAAACAACGATTTAACACACAAACAAGTCTAACTACACGACTACTACCTCCCCCACCCTAAAATTACCTTAAAAGTTAATTAGATCAAACTTACCTTAAGCGAAAAAACACATCTCCCAACTGCGAGGTTCCGAAATACATATTTTTATATTTTGAAAAAACAATATAGAAATATACTAATAATGTAAGATATATATTAAAAATTATATTAGCACAAAACATAAAATATAATATTTAATATATATTAAAATATATATTACTTTGATGTACTTACTTTCAAAATATAAAATGACAAGAAAAGTATTGTGAATGTGCAAACAACCTAACAATGTTTAAGTAAAAAAATATATGATACAAAAATATATTCTTTAAAAAATTTGTAAATTCTTTAATATAGTAAATATTATATTACAACAATAATAATATGTAATATACTAAATAATAAAAACAAAATGTACAAACTATAACAGACACCACCCCCCTCTCCATCACCAACAACCAGCCCACATTCACCACCTGGAAACATGCTACCACTGAAGACACCGCTATGACCATGAAGAACACCTACGCAGGAGCCCCCATGGACCCGTGTCCGCTGCACATCTAACACAGAGCCGCCGCCACCACAGGACCCGAACTAGACCAGACCATTAACGCCTCCTTCGAATCCGGCATCTTCCCCGACGACTGGAAACTGGCAAAAGTCAAGCTCCTCCTCAAGAAACCCTCAGCCAACCCGACGGACCTGAAAAACTACCGGCCCATCTCTCTCTTTCCCTTCGCAGCCAAAGTCACAGAGAGATTCGTCAACGCCCAGCTGAACAGATTCATCAAAGAGAACACTATCTGCGACTCCTCCCAGTCCAGATTTCACAGCAACCACAGGACCGAGACCGCCCTCCTCATCACCAATGACATCTGCATGCTACTCGACCAGGGCCACACTGCGGGCCTCATCCTACTAGACCTCTCGGCAGCCTTTGACACCATCTCACAACACACTATCACAGTCAGACTCCATGACGCCGGTATACGAGGAACCGCCCTCGACTGGATCTGCTCCATTCTCTCTGGCAGAACCCAAAGTATCAGACTCCCACCCTTCCTCTATGAACCCACAGAGATCAACTGTGGAGTAACCCAGGGATCCTCGCTCAGCCCACACTCTTCAACATCTACATGGCCCCCCTCGCCGCCATCGTCAGACAGCATGGGCTCAGCATAGTATCTTACGCCGATGACACCCAGCTCATCCTTTCCCTCATGACGAATCCTGAAGACAGCAGACTCTGCTTCCAGGAAAGAATGAAGGACGTTGCAGCCTGGATGAACAACAGCTGCCTGAAGCTCAACTCGGAGAAGACAGAGGTCCTTGCCCTCGTGCCCTCCTCCACTGCCTGGAAAAAAACCTGGTGGCCTGCCACCCTCGGAAACCCACCCACTCCATCAGACCATGCCCGAAACCTAGGCATCATCCTAGACTCCTCCCTCACCATGACCCGCCAGATCAACCCCGTCGCCTCCACCTGCTTCAACTCCCTCCGCATCCTCCGCAAGACCTTCAAGTGGATCCCACCAGAATGCAGAAAGACTGTCACCCACGCACTCATAACCAGCAGACTGGACAACGGCAATACCCTCTACGCCGAAATCAAAAGAACCCAACTACACAAGCTCCAAACCATCCAGAACACCGCAGCCAGACTCGTCCTCGGAAACCCATGACACGAGCACATGACCCAGCACCTACTAGACCTCCACTGGCTCCCAGTCGAGAAGAGAGTAACCTTCAAGCTACTCACCCACGTCTACAAATCCCTCCACAACATCGGACCCAAATACCTCAACGAGAGAGTCTCCTTCCACGTACCCAAAAGGAACCTCTGCTCCGCCGACCTCGCCCTGGCAGAGACCCCACGCATCCGCAGAACCAGAGCAGGTGGAAGAGCCTTCTCCTACGTCGCAGCAAAGACCTGGAACGAGCTCCCAGTCAACATCAGATGCTCTCCTTCAGGAAGAGAGTCAAGACCTGGCTCTTTGACTGATTCAGAGCTGCACCCCTCCGTGCCATGAGACAGTCACGGGTGTAGCGTGCTATATAAAACCCTGATAGATTGAAATAACAGCATACAAAACATTTTATATAATTTTCTGATAAAATCAAAATTATCTAAAATTTATTTAAAACATGTACTAAAATGTTTACTTTTCTTTAAAATAAATGTTAAATAACAAAAATCAAAATGTCTATAATGAAAATACTGAAAATATACTTTGTTTATTACTACATGACTATGCCTGAATTAATATGTACCATTTTTCAAAACTGTTAAAAAAATGTATTCAACAATATATTTGTAACACTTTAAAAATATATGTTAAAATGTTTTATACTTTATAATTTATTCTGCATAACATCGAAATGTGTTAATCTTGTTTAAAAATTGAATAAAAACAATTTAATTATGAACAACTAAAATAAATACATTTTTTGTGAATAAAAATGTTAATAGTAAAAAAAAACATACGTCTCCTTTTTTATTTTTTATTTACATATAAAATCTAAGAAAATGCTATATAATAAACCATGAAAAGGTACTATTCCAACTCCAAACCAACTAAACTCAGAGAAAGTGGTGGATAATAAACCATAAGAAATTACTATTCCAACTCCAAACCAACTAAACTCAGGGAAAGTGCTGGATAATAAACCATAAATAATTACTATTCCAACTCCAAACCAATGAAACTCAGGGAAAGTGCTGGATAATAAACCATAAAAAATTACTATTCCAACTCCAAACCAACTAAACTCAGGGAAAGTGCTTGATAATAAACCATAAACAATTACTATTCCAACTTCAAACCAATTAAACTCGGAAAGTGCTGGATAATAAATAGGTAATAAACCATAAAAAATTACTATTCCAGCTCCAAAACCAACTAAACACAGGGAACGTGCTGGATCAAAGCCATAAAAAATTACTATTCCAACTCCAAAACCAACTAAACTCAGGGAAAGAGCTGGATATCAAACCATAAAAAATTACTATTCCAACTCCAAAACCAACTTAACTCAAGGAAAGTGCTGGATAATAAATCATAAAAAATTACTATTCCAACTCCAAAGCCGACTAAACTCAGGAAAAGTGCTGGATAATGAACCATAACAAATTTACTATTCGAACTCCAAAACCAACTAAACTCAGGGAAGGTGCTTGATAACAAACCATACAAAATTTCTATTCCAACTCCAAACCAACTAAACACTGGGGAAGTGCTGGATAATAAACCATGAAAAATTACTGTTTAAACTCCAAACCAACTAAACTCAGAGAAAGTGCTGGATAATAAAGTAAAAAAAAATATTATTCAAACTCCAAAACAAATAAACTAAGGGAACATGCTAAATAATGTAAAAAGTTTAAACAGATACAAAATTAAAAAATTCCAAAACTATGAAAAAAACATACATTTATACAAATTTTTTTTTTAAGTATTCAAAAATTTAACACAAACATTCCCAAAAAATCGTTAAAAACATTTTAAAAAACCCAATTTCTTTTTTTTAAAATGACATATAAATACAATATTTGAAACGATTTCAACATTTTAAGTAAATTTTGGGTTTTACTCTTTTTACAAAAACTAAATAGATTAACATTTTTAATTCTATATTTCCTTTGATTTTTTATAAATATTTAAATTTCAATTTTTTTCCGAATTTTAAAAATCCTAAAAAATGTATTAATATTTTACACATTTGTAAAACAAATACAATAAAAAATATTAGATACATAAAAAAAATCTCATTTTACTGACATATGTTTATTTAAATTTTTTAATTTAAAGAAATATTTTTATAAATGTTTATATTATAGATATTAAAATATTTACACCTCAAAAAAACCTTCAAGTTTTTTTATTTGCATTTTTACATTTTTAATGTAATATATATTTTTAATTTTCATTAATATATATTTTTATAAATTGACAAATTCTTTTAAACAAACATTTCCAAATCACTCTCCACCCTTATCCCTTATAAACCCAACATCCTGCTCCTAAAATTCTACATATAATAAAAAGAAAATAATACTTTAAACAAATTTAACAAATATTTTTAAATTACTACCCACTCTTGTCCCCTATAAACTCAACATCCTGCTCCAAAACATAAGTGAAAATACAATAAAAACATACATTTTAACATTAAAAAATAAATGTATACATATAAACTAAGTACTACTAAAATATTAAAAGCTGAATTAAAACATTGAACAAAAACAAACGAAAAAATAGTCTCTATCATTCACAACAATATTTTTTACATCGATATTTTCTAAATCGATATTTCTAAAATACACAAAAATCAAGATTTTCGAACAACGAAAAAACTTACGTTTTACACCATCGATATTCTTGACTCGATATTCATGCAACTTGATATTTCTACATCGATATTCTGTCTCTTCACTCAGAAAAAGTAAATGTCTTATACTTGAATTGGCATGCTTTCCTGATCTATAATCAGAAAGGCCATTGTTTTACCCTTGGGGTAAGTGTCAACTCGTTCAACTCTGACTAAGTGAAGGGTTTCTTGAGGACTATGAACTGGGGCCTATTAAAAACAATTAATGAAATTAATTATTGGTCCAATGATTGTGTGGGCCACCCATTGTGATATATTTTAAAAGGAGTCTGTATCTGTACTTGTGAAAATGCAATGCACGGGCTGGAAAAACTGAAAGAGAAACACGTATTATTGATTCTATTGTGAGTTTGCTAATTATGTTTTCAGATCGAAGAAGCAAAAAAAACTGACTACAGAGTGTAATTTTTTTATCCACACTAGGAGACTTCCAGTGTGTCTATATGGGAACAGAAAACACAGTAAAGTGTGAAAGAATTTATCAGTTGAAACACCGTCTATTTATGATGCATTGTAACAGTATTGCTAGCAAATCAAAAGGTTTTGGCTAGTGCCAAAGCTAAAAATACATACAAATATGGGCGAGCAATCTGCCCTCTTCTCCATTGGTCTGTTCAAGTGCCATTCACATGATGCTTATGCCCACTACAACACTCAGCATGGTGCAGTGGATCTGCCCTCTTCAGCCATTGGCTTCCTTCACTGTGAGTGACAGCATATTGCTTGTTCAAATATACACATTTGCCTAAAAGGTAGTTCACTTCTATGCCAGGGCTGAGGGGTCAGGATCAGCTTCTGCTTTCATTGCTTGTTTTTTAATGTCTTTGTGCGATGGGTCATTATTTCGTTTTTAATGGAGCGTTGATACCTTCTAGTGCCCCTACATCTGCATGTAGGTTCTGTAATGCGGGAGAGGAAAGGTTGGAACATATCCTTAGTTTATGTCCAGCGCTGCTCGAGGTCTGTACTATTAATTTAAGAGCAACTCACAGAATAAAAGGTATAAGACAATGATTCGAGAAGCATCTCTATTTTTGGTTCAAGTGATCCTCACCAAAATTTGTTGCTAGATTTTTAAACAAAGCTCTCAAAATTTGGGGCAGTCACATTGCAATTAAGGGGCTCATTATGATCTGGGTGAATCTGCCACCGGCAGCCTGCTGGTGGCCAATTCACCGCCAAATTGCGGCTATTCTCCGCCTGCCAAATTATGATGGCAGGCGGTTCTCTGGCTGACGGGAATTCCGTCCGCCAAGGGTCAGCCACCTGCAATCGTTCAGATTGCCTGGCAGACTCGCAAAGCATGTCTAGAATGGTGGCGGTGCCTAACAGGCACCATCCGCCATATTAGGATGCTCCATCGCCGCAAGCCTAGAATGGCGGTTCACCCGCCATTCAAAGGCTGGCGGAGATTGAATTCAGTGGCCTGTTGCAGGCCCCCCTTCAGCAGGGGTGCTTCCCTACTGCAGTTGGGGGGCACTTGTGGTGCCCCCCTACATTTCCCTGCACCGCATGGTGCCTGCCACGTAGTGCAGGGAAATGCGAACCCTGCATTTTTACCATTGCGGCGGGTGCTGCAGCCTGCAGCACCCACCGCAATGGTAAAAATGCCTAATGCGACCGCCACCGTGGCGGTAGCATTGCGATTCCATGGTCGGGACCGCCGCCATATAGGCGGACGGTCCCAATTCCCGTAACGATGGCGGACGGACTCAGGTCCGTCCGCCATCCTAATGAGCCCCTCAGTTTCGGCCATAGCAAGTAATAGCTGTCTTGACAGTCTACCTAAAAATGGCGGCATATAATGAGGGATGCCCGGGCTACTAGTTTGCTGCTATTCTTACCCCACATGTATTATTAATTTTAATAAATGTCTGTTTATATTGTCTTACTCTATGTATTTTATTCTTTTATAAATGTCTGTTTATATTGTCTGACAACCGGTGCATCATATGGCGGTCATATTATCCATGCTTTCTGTTAACTATGAGGCATGTTCCATTTGGGGTACTTGTTTCTGTATTCTCATCTACATTTTTATTTTGCAAATGTATGACATCACTGTAAGATGGCTGCAATTTTACATTTTATTACTTTTAAACATTTTTAATGCAGAATACATGCACTTGCAAAATAAATAAACACATCCTAAACTTACCAACGCTACACCTATTGACTTTGCCAATGTTTGTTAGATAATTCTTGCACCCTTCTCTTGAAAGTCCCATATGCCTGTCAATACCTGTGGTTTCATCACATATGTGTTGGGGAAACCCCTTTTCAGAGGGCCACAGGGCAAGTAGGAGCTACTGGGCCCACCTGTGGGGGTTGAGACCTTTTTTCTCCTGATGTCCTGAGGCTCGACCTACTTGAGTAACTGGGCCTAGTACTACCCCTTCAGCACTTGACTCTCAGTGGTAGTGCAGATCGAATATTCCAAGGTTTCTCAGGGAGTGGGCAGAGGAGGTGTAGGTTCACAGGCACAAAACTAAAAATAAAACCAGTAACCCCACTCTTAGAGGTTCCACAATGGCGTTTAAGAAATCAAAGTGTCCCATTGCCATAATGCTATTAGAACAAGTTCTCCCACGGTTCTGTGGCCTGATCCTGCTGGTGTAGCAATATTAGAGAACCTAGGAGCGTCCAGCAGTCCAGTGTTGCAGTAGACTGGTGTGGATACCGGCCAAGAGTTGTAGCCTTATAGTCTTGTCGCTATCAATAAGGTGGCTGGGTGTCCCCAGTGCTCCTCTGGTGATGCAGTTAGCTCCTCTGATTCCAACTGCAGGTCTTGGGCAGTGTTTTGGTCTCAAAGGCTCAAGTCTGTGCTCTGGATGCACGGATCAGAACCTGCTGTTCTCAGGATGTATGCTGCACCTGGGCAATGGCCTTCAATCTTCACAGCAGTACACCAGGGTGACAGCCCTCCAGATCTCCTACTCATTTACCTACCCAAAAAGCATGTCCTTCTTCGTCTGGAGATCAAGGGGCATATCAACAAGGGATTTATCTCTGCTTTTTTGGCTTTAAAATCCAAAAAAGCAGAGATAAAACTAGCACCCTATCAACAACAGGGTGCTAACACGCAAATTTGCATGTTAGCACCCTTTTACTCTACGCTTCCCCTTGCATCTCTAATGAGATGCAAAGGGGGCGTTCCAGAGTAAAATAATAGGAGAAATGTCGCTAAGCGACATTTCTCCTATTATCAAGAATGTCGCTAACCCTGTTAGAGACAAAAAAAAGCAGCGCTAACCGCGGTTAACGCTGCTTTTTTACGTCTGCTAATTTTCAGACTTAGCCATGATATCCTATGGAAGGAGGATATCATGGCTAAGTTTGCCTGTCCCTATCAACAAGCTAACGTGAGATTATCGCTGGGTTTCCAGCGATAATCTCACGTTAGCCTGTTAGCGTGTAGATTTTTATCGCTATTGAGATAAGCGTTGCTAATAGCACGCTATCTCAGCGATAAAAATTCACGCTAGCCGGCGATAATTATCCTCACGCTAAGAGCGCTGAGCGATAATTATCGTCGGTTGTTGTTGATATGCCCCCAATTTCCTTATGTAATGTGTCTCCTCTACTCACCTCAGATAGCCAATTCTAAAACAGGTAGTGACCCTGCCCAATAATTTGGGGGCATATTATCAAGCACGGCATTAAAATTATCTCCGCTTTAGCGGCAGAAAACTACCGCTAAAGCAGCGATAATGGGGTTGATAATATGCCCTTGAGAATTCCAATAGAAGCCCATGTTGACACCAGAACCTGGGCTTCTATTGGAATTCTCAAGGGCATATTATCAAGCCCATTATCGCCGCTTTAGCAGCACATAAAGTAACAAAATATATTTTTATTATTTGTTAATAATTAATAAAAGTGATGTATGGAATTAATGAGTGATGCTGGCAGAAATGTGGGACGTCAGCCGCCCCTAAAATGTATGCTCACCCTACACCGTCTCAACCACCATCAGCTCTGACCTTCTGCAACTCTCCTCTGTACTGAATAGAAGGTGGAGAGCCACAGGGTTGTTAGGATGTGTATAGATTCTTTTTTGATGTCCCCTTGCCACACACTTCTAAAAGAGGCCATAAGTGTTTAGACATGAAGTTAATAAAATAAGTTATAGTTGTAATTCTTAATTCTGTTTTGTAGAGGAGATGTCCATCCCCCAGGGCCAATATCCTTAAAAAGGGGAGAGGATGTGTGCTTCCCTCGCCGAGCCTCAATAGACCCTGGGGACCCCATCCCCAGGGACGATATTAACTTGAAGGGGAGGGGAACTCGCAGCCCCCTCCCTAAGCATGTAAAGGCCCCAAGGACCCCACACCCGAGGAAGGCTCAAACACTGAAGCCCACCCAGTGGCATTATAGTTAGGAATTGTAATTATATCTTACTCTAAATTAATAAAAATCTTAGAAAATTAGCGAAAAAATCAAACGTTAAATTAACGCACCCTTGCCATGCACTGCTATTTACCTCACATATTGCATCACTCGTGACATGTTATATGACATCATTTATAATATCACTGAGGTATGTGCAATTACATCAATGATGACAAAACTGTGCATGGCAGGGGCGCAAATTATGCTTACCTTGGGGCACGAGTTAGAGTTACTTGAGATAATTATCACTGGTAAATATCAGTGTTTTTCTTTTTTTTTAAGTTTTTACTGATATTTTCACCTAACTATAATGTTACTTTAACCTTTGCTTTTTTCACTACTAGATAGAAGTCTGGGCATTCAAAAAAGCATTCTGATTCTTTGGTTTATTGCCTTTCTCTTCTGCAAATGATCTCTCTTGACTCTTTCATACACTTTGGGGCCGATTCTGATCTGGGTCGGAAAGTTCTGCAACCGACCCGGATCCGGTGTATTTTCCAACCAAGCCGGACTCCTGCGGCTCGACTGAGCGAGTACGATGCGGCCGCATGCGGCTGCATGCTGCCGAACTCGGTTCGGTCGTACTTCCATAGAAGTCAATAGGAGCCGGTCGTACGACGCGTACATGGGCTCCCATTGACTGAATGGGTATGTCTCGCACAACGACATCTGCTACAGTGGGTACGCGTCGGTGCCATCCGCACCGTACATGCCTGTGTTGGGGAGACCATTGGGTCTCCCCTTGTGTCCGAGTCGTAAGGCTGCTGGTGACGCGGACCCCCAAAGACCGCTTACCGGAGCGTTTATGTGTCGGAGGCTCTGACTCGATCCGGCTGTCTGAATCGTGCATCGTACTGGCTCGGTCGTAAATCACATCCATTGCACGGCACGGTTTACTTACGGACGAGACGTACGAAGCGGTTCGGACCCGGAAACGACTCGTTCGGTGAATTTCATGTTGCTTGGATCGTACTTGCTCGCTCGTACAGCTGTACGTGTCGGTCGGAAAACACACGTACGGCTCATACTTTTTCCGGCCGAATCGCGTTCAGTGCCCTTCCGAGCGAGATCGGAATCGGCCCCTAAATGTTTTAAATCATTGTCATTCAGGCAGTCTCAAAATATACTTAAGAGAAATAGATAGCCAGTGAGACTTGAGAAATGTCCAGTTTAGAAGCCTTGGGCATGGGAAGGGGTGTTGTGGAAGAGATGGCTTGTGTTACATCTGGGATTGCATACCTAAGATAGTCTAAACTCAAAGTTCCAATTCTGTTTCTTTCTAGGAAATGTAATCTCTCTGTGTTCCACAGTAGAAACACTGTGGGCCGCATAATTTTTTTTAACGTCTGTTTATGCCATGGGCCGCATCATAATGGGCTTGGCTGGCGCAGCGCAGAACTAAACGTCAGTTTAATGCGCCTTCAGTCAGTGCTTGATTTGTAAAAAAAAAACTGTGCCATGGCCATCATCAGGAGACCACTGTAACTTGCTCCACCCATTGCCACTGACAGGGCTGCCAATGAAATTCCTACAAGGATGACATATCAGACTATTGCACGCCACCCAAAGCTATAAAATGGCAAGAGCAGCAGGTATTAGTAATTTGTAATGTATATTAATTTATTACAAACTTTTGTGCTCATTACAGGATTAGACAAACAGCGCCACCATGTGATGGACTGTCATAAGTGCAGATGTTGATGATTAAGTGCCGATGCCGAACCCCAGAAACCACCGGCTCAAAAGAAGAAATGCCTGCAGTGCATAAAGTGAATTCTTTTCACTGGATATTTCCTTGACTCAGTGCTGTGTTGCAAACAATATACAGGTTACAGCAATAAACGTAAAGGCCCTTGGGTGGGATGGTAGGCTGACCAGGGAGCGCCACTGTAGGGAGGTTCACTCCTCAGGCAGGTCTCTGTGCTGCTGGGTTCAAGGGATGGGACAACCTTGGTTTTTGAGACTTAGAGACATGCTTTCTGGCAGAGATATGAAATCATTTGCAGAAGGCAGCACAAGTTCAGTCTTTGCAAGGACCAGTTATTCAGATACTTGCAGTTGTGTCCTGCTCTGTCAACAAACATTGTGGACATTGCCACTTTGCCACACATATCTCCCCTGGAGGGTAAATCTAATAAATGTAGTGTAAGGTAAGCCCAAAATGTCCTTGTTATACAAATCCTTGATAAGTAATACACAAGAAATATTTCCTTGGGTGCAAGAGGCCTGTGAAATGGCTTAGGGATCACTGACTCTTATGTATCAACACATTTTGCAATAGACACATAGGCCTTCTTACAAGTTCGGTGCTAAATTTCGATCCCTGTGCAAATACGTGATTGCATAGGGATCTGAATTACGAGTTGTGTGATAATTATTACACCCTTTCAGTTTTCCCCTGATAGAATCCAGCTGGTCGTGACAGGTGAAATGTATTGGGGCAATAGGCCTGTAAAAAAAGGCAAAGCATGCGGAATTTGGTGTGTTAAGTACTGATGCTGCATGTTATGCTTCATTTACAAGCTAAAAACTCGGAATAGGAGGCATTTATCACACATAGTAAATACCTGACCATGTGCTAAAGGTACTTACCGTGTGTAGTATATAAGTATATAACTTACCCTGTTCCAGCTAACTTGTAATGAGGCTGAGATTGGGTAAGGCCCTTTGATAGATCAGGCTCACTATGTGCAGAGGACTGTGGTGGCTCCTACGGAGGTCACTGTATCTTCCAGCGGTAGGTTAATCTAGGTTCATTACCTGCCCAGTATATAAAACAAGAAAGCCTCAATGGAGAATGGGGCATGATTTCTCCACAGACTGTCTGTGGTCTCATATATAAAAAGGAGACTTTATGCGCATGGTATAGAAATGGCATGTCATACAAATATTTTGGTCTGGGACGGCACATACTCTTTCAGGGGTCCGAGGTTGGCTAATTTAGTCTCCCAAGATTGCCTTGTTGAAAGGCCTGGATAATTTGGATTCATTTTATGATGCACGGGGATGTCTAAAGGAACATAAAAAGATTTTGGGGTGCCTGGTAATCAGGTATGTTTATTAAATGTTACGATTCATGTAATGGTGTCGACATTTCACAAGTAGAAAGCACTGTGTAATAAAAGATTTGAGCAATAGATCAAGTGGATTTGTATCCAATTCGTAGCATACTCAGGCACAGGTTTGCATAACTTTTTTAACGTGGACCCAATGCAAAATCCAAGTTGGTATTTACAAACCAATACAAATGGCAATTTGCATTGGTTTGCAACCCAAAAGAAACACAATGCAATGCCATGTGCTGCCTTGCAATACTTTGCGACAAGGAAGCGTTAAATGGGTGGTCCATGGGCGTTCCTGTGCATTACCCATGGATTAGAATGCCCCTTCCTGCTCCAAATCTATGCTGACCCCAACGCAGACACCCTTGGACTATGGCACAAAGGTCCCAGAGTTAGCGCATGGCTGCTGAGAGTGGTACAGCATAGGGAGAGAGCAGAAGTGAAATACTTATTTGTAGAGATGGTGCAGTTTTGCTCTCTTCAGGTCACCTGTGCTTGCTGCTCTGCATTGTGTCAACGCTTTTTAAATTTGGACCTAAGTTACTACTTGATTAGAACAATGCCCTATTTTCACAATCCCAGATGCCTGTTTTTATGGTTATATTCAATTTAAAACGTTAGTAAAATGTTATATGAAAACATAAATAAACGGGACAGATTTACAAGCCCCTCGCGTGACTTTTGGGCTGCAGTTGCGTCACTTTTTTGACGCAACAGCGGCGCAAACAATGCGGCCTATTTACAACGTGATGCATCTAGGGAGATGCGTCACGTTGTAAAGCCCTGCGTGTATGCAGGGTGGGCGTTCCCACGCAGGAAGGCCTCGTAAAAGTGACTCAGTGAAATCTACAAGATTTCACTGCGCACTTTTAGGACGCCACTGCATCAAAACCTTACGCCTGCTTGAAGCAGGCGTTAGGAGTGAAGCAGTGTAGTGGGAATAGGCCTCAACACGCATTGCTGGAGTTGCGTCGTGCTTGTGACACGACTCCAGCAAATGCGTGACTTTTCCGCCAACAGATGCATCAGACTTTCTGACGCATCTGTCAATCCTTGCGCCATAGTGCGCCGTATTGTAAATACGGCGCATCTATGGTGGCGCAAGGGTTTCTAAGGGAGACGCAGGGAAAGTTTCGCATCTGTACAGATGTGTCACTTTCTTGTAAATCTGCCCCACAGTGTGCAGTTCTTGATCTAAACATAATCTCTCTCTCTCTTTCTGACTAACACTTGAGAAGAGCTGCTTTTGGTGTAAGAGCATTTATCCAAAGCTGTTTAAATTCTGCACCATCTACATATTTATTCTTAATGTCATCAAAAGCTCCTCCTGACCAGGTCCGATGGCTTATTGAGCTGAGGGCTACATCAGAACTTTGCTGAAAATGTGTCAGCACTCATGTAACTCTGCCTGGTAATCTCCTCGACTGCTGAAGAGAGCCACCCCATACAACAGCCTTAATGCCGGGGAAAACTCTCAGCTCTTATGGGCAGAGCTCTAGAGGACAGCGTGCACCCACAAAGTAGTCATCTGGGCTGGGTAGCTGCCTAAATGAAGCGTCACCGCTAGCTGCCTAGTCATTGTGTGCATTCTTGGACATCTGAGAGGTAGGGCAATAGACCCGGTTCAGCACGCCTGGATAAACCAGAAGCATTGTTGCATTTGTAGCAGTCACTGTAGAAACAAATGAGACATTTTGGGTCCATTTGTCAGTACCCACTACCCAGGCACTTAGTACCTTTATTCATTCAGTTCACTTAGGCTGAGGCTTGGCTGGACTACAAGTCTGCTTTGATGCATTATTATAATTGTAATAACTTTCAGGGTTTAAAGGAATCGATTTTTTCCAGGCGCAAGATCAAAGGCCTGCGGAAAACTTTTGCAGGATCCTATGCAAAAAGATTTTCAGACTACAAGCCTTGAATGTTTTAGTGCCCAAATATGTTTTCACAAGAAACCCCTTTTAAGAGGGACAGTGAAAACAGTGCTATCCAAGCATTAACAAAATCTAGACAGCAAGTGAGATTTTTTTTTCAACAAAAAAAAAAAAGAATGGGCATTGGTGGAGCAGATTCTTGTGGACATGCAGTAGTTATTCTGTTTTCAGTAGCTTAAAAGTAGACAGACAACTGGCGCCACTGAATCTTTGTCTCACAGAATAGCAACGTTGAATATAAAATAACATCTCTGCAGCAGCTGATTTCACTTGGTACGTGTTGGAACGCCAAGGTCCCAGCGCCCGCCCTGATGAAGGCAGATTGGCACTTTCGGTTGTGTCTGCCCCTGATGAGTTCCGGCGCAAAATGAATAAGGATTGCTGGTAACAGCCGTTTCCAATCACACCGTGGAAAGGGGGGGGGGGGGGGGGGGAGTATAAGACATTGCAGCAGGTACACTGTTGTTGGGGCATCTGGGCAAAAGCACAGCATTGTGGCCCACGTTAATTAACATTCACGCAGCGCTGCTTTCTGCGAATGAGGAACAATTGTGCAGTGGCATATTTAGCAAGAGTTGTGTGCTGATGATGTAATTGACCCTACTCATGCCAAAAAAACAGTTTTAAAGAAATGCTATGGGGCTCGTTACGAGTGACCCACAATTATCCCTAATATTTTATTGTAATTACTGGGAGTCCCAGTGATTCCAGAGTTGAGGAAATTCTAGAGATTACGGGCAGATTAACAAGCCCCTGCGCCACTTTTTTGTGACGTACTGGTGGCGTATTCTACTGCTCCATATTTACAAGGACAGGAAAAGCCACCCTGCGTGGCTTTTTGTGTCCTTGTAAATATGGCTCCTTTACACACAGCACATTGCGTGAAAGGGGCGTTCCATGGGTGTTGCTGTGGGTGTTCCCAAGCAACACCCATGAAACAAAACACATTTCCAGATTTACGAGGAATCGTAAATCTGGAAATGCGTGTGAATGCTACGCCAGTAGCGAGGCGTAACGAGGAGGAATGTTTTTATTTCTACTCGTTTTTTCTTCTTTCAATGTGTGCTGCATTCTACAGCACACATTGTAAGAGGAAAATGCCTGTAGTGATTGTTTTTGTGCAGGAAAGTGATGCTGCACTGGCGCATGGCAGCTGTTTGTGTGCCAGCGCAGGGGATTGCACAGGAATGCAACATATTATTGTAGATATGTTGCATTCCTGTGCTTTAGAAGTGCCACAGCTTGGGGCAGCCAAAGGGCTTGCGTTGCCGCGCTGCGACACTTCCTCGTAAATCTGCCCCTACAGGTTTTAAGGGAATAACATGCAGGCATCTGTGTATCTGTATCAATGAAGGAGAATGGGACCAGGAGCTGATTATGGTCCAGTGCCCGTGCTCCACTATCAAGTAGTCAAACCAAAACGGGGGTCACTGTTCCGTCGGTGTGCGTGCTAAAAAGTCACCCTCGCACCGGTGAGAGACAAAAGAGGAGAGAGGAAAGGGTGAAAGGATAGACCTAGGTCTAGAACCCACTTTGCAGGTGGGAGAACAAGTCTTGTCTCATGTTACCCTCACACACCCCAAAGGATGTCATGCTTCGTTATCGGGCGTTTGCTCCTCGTCAGGCCGGCGCTGCAATGCTCTACGGGTCCCCCGAAGGGTCGCTTTAGCAGAGATCTTTTTAGAGAACAGCCATTAGATGAGTGCGGGTGTGTGGAGTGGGTCCTATTTGCACAGTGAAGGTGTGTGTGAACGATAAAAATGGCTAAGGGACACCAAAGAGAAGATATCTTTTATTGTGGCGGTACCCTTGTCATTCTAAAAAACCGGAAGGTTGTGCGTTACGTCTATGGGCAATGATGTATCCCTGATAACTAAAAAGGTCAGGTCGACTAGTTTCGTGCCTTGATGGTCATAACGATCCTTGGCGCTTACTCAGGACCAGCAATAAATAGTGAAGTGAAATGTGAAGGTGATAGAGGGATTCTAGCCCTCAGTGTAATTGGAGCGGGCTAGTGCTGTGGAAAACTACAGCTCAGCTACAACTAATTAGTTGATCTGCTCCTGCAGTGACCTAGGAAAGTAGGGGAAATGGAAGAGCAGAAAGAAACACACATGGATTATGAATCGTAGGTAATGACGTGTGCCTCTAGAGAAAATCTTAAAACGTGTACTTCGCGTAAGAAACATTGTAATTAAAGCCGTCTTCAACATGGGGTAGGTCATCAAAAGATTGGAGGCAGCCCGAGTGGGCACAGTGTGCTGACCGCCGGTTGTGCCTGTGCATAGGCGAACTCAGAGGTACTACCGGTACTCGGGACTGCCCCCATGCGTGGGACCGTGCCGTGTCTGAATGGCCCAGGTTTTTTAGCCTTAATGCGGGGTAGTTACCTTAAGCCAGAACATGTTACAATCGCCGTGTGCCAGGCTGAATGAGGTGGCGTGGTGCAAGATGATGCATTAGCAAGGCACCGACGCACACACATCCTCTACCAAACTGGCTGTACAATCTCTGTCACGTTTTGGTGGCACTTCCGCGTACTGTTAACCGTAAAATGTGCAAGACCCTACCTAAAGTCACATGGAGAAATACTCCATGGGCTTGGGCGTAGGTAATCCCGTGCCTTCACGGGCTACAAATGGGGAAAAGAAGAGGAGTAAGTAAAGTGAAGAACAGTTGAGAACACGCTCATGCCACAGTTCCAAAACACCGATGAGGACAAAGTCCGCATGTTTATACTCACAGTTTCTGTGTCTGTGTTGCCTCTCAACACCTACCCAACCTGGCGCCAGACCACATGTTGTTAGGCAGTGGAGTTAGGGGCTGTGATATAGTGCACAGTGCAGCGGTCCGGGCGGCTCCCTCTTCCGGGAAGCGCGCATGTGTGAGAGGATAGCATCGGTGTCCATTATGCCCGCACATGCATGGAGTGCTGAGAGTGCTCCCCTAGGATCTGCTCAATGCGTATGCGTTCTACGCGTGCTTCTAATGTATAACGTGCTGCATGCATAAAGTAACTGCAAGATATAAATTGAAGCATGGAAACAGCAGTCCTTCCACTGACAGATCTATTGGTGGAGGGCTCGGCAGAGTGAGAGAGGGAATGGTGTGAAAAATGTATGTACATGGTAGAGAAGGGCAGAAGTGTTCGTCAGCCAAGGAAGGCTCATCATAAACAGTTATGGTTATGCAATTCAGTGTGTGCCCATTCGACACTCTACAATCCCAGAGACTAGAGTCTAGAGGGTAAAGGTATCTGTAAGGTGCCAGTATATATAACAGAGAAAATACAGTGTATCACACATTCCAAGGTGTAGGGATGTGATCATCAGTGCTATGAGACTACTTCTGTGTTCCTGTGTGTCACTGGTGTTCACCATCACAAGAGAGAGAGAGGATCATGGTTTCATGTTTTCAGCAGCTGGAACTTATTTAGGACGTGGTTTATTTTTGGATTCAATGTTAAAGTTCAACCCACGGTATCTTATCGTTGAGACCTCGTATGTGGGTGCGTAGGCGATAAACCCAACGCTGTTCACATCTCAGGAGTGCGGTGTTGTTCCATACCTGGTTAGCCTCCAAGATGGTACACTCCATCTCATCGCATGAATGTCCTGTTTCAATGAAGTGGTTTGTCATCTTGGTTGCTGTACGGCCGCAGAGGATTGTGCTTCTGTGTTCACTGATCCTGATCTTGATTGGTCTTGTGGTCATACCAACGTATCTCAGTTGACTCGGGCATGTGATTATGTACACACAGTTCTTGGTGTTACAGTTCATGGGTGTGCGTTGTTCCCCCCAAAAAACTCAATCTGGAGAGTTTTTGTATGTTTGGTAGTAAGGCAGGCACAGCATGAACCACATGGGTAATGTCCAGACACAGGGGGTAGGTTCCACAATGTATTATTCTGAGGTTTTTTCTTGGGCTGTGGCCGAGTATGGACCAGTTGTTCACGTAAGTTAGCTGTCCACTTGAAGGAAAATCGTGGTTGCTCGATGTTCAGTGAGCCAGCGTTGAGAATATTCCACTTTTGTTTGATGATTTGTTTAATCCTGTTAGACAGTGGCGTGAAGGTAGTAACACAGGTAATGGCATTGCTCATCTGGTGTTCCCTGGTTTCAAGAAGGCTCTGGCGGTTGTTATTCCTGGCGCATTTCCTGGCCTTCCAGATGACCTCTACTGGGTAGTCCCTTTCATGCAGGGTCCTGGTGAGGGAGTTGGCTTGTTCATCAAAATCCCAGATGTTGCTACAGTGAAGATATGGGTAGTCTCAAAATGTGACATGTACAGCCCCACCAAACTAGGCGCAAGGGTACTACCCATAGAGGTACCTTGTACCTGATGGTAGGTAGTGGTCCTGTACATGAAAAATTGTTTTTGAGTGCGATGGTGATGCACGCCAGGATAAATATTCGTTGGGAGGTCTGCCTCTCTCAAAAGGTTCCCTACTACCTCGATGGTGGCGTCCTGAGGGATGTTGGTGTAGAGAGCGTCTACATCGAAGGTGATGAGGAGGTCGATAACTTTGGTATTCTCATCATTGATTTCCTGGATCAAATTGAGGACCTCACGCGTGTCCTTGAGGTAAGCAGGTGTAGCCTGAACTAGGAGGCGTAGAAAGAAGTCACTGAATTGACTAAGCGGTTCAAGTAGGGAACCAATACCAGACACGATGGGGCGTCCTGGTGAAGAAATACGGTGTCTTGGGATCCGTGTTCACCAGGAAGTCCACTTCTTGTGGGAAAATCCAACCCTCATTGTCTGCCTCATTAACCACGATCCTGATATGTGTCTGGAGGCGTTCTTCACTTTACTTACTCCTCTTCTTTTGCCCATTTGTAGCCCTTGAAGGCACGGGATTACTTACGCCCAAGCCCATGGAGTATTTCTCCATGTGACTTTAGGTAAGGATCTTGCACATTTTACGGTTAACATTACGCAGAAGTGCCACCAAAACTTGGCAGAGATTGTACAGCCAGTTTGGTAGAGGATGTGTGTGTGTGTCGGTGCCTCGCTAATGCATCATCTTGCACCACGCCGCCTCATTCAGCCTGGCACACGGCGATTGTAACATGTTCTGGCTTAAGGTAACTACCCCACATTAAGGCTAAAAAACCTGTGCCCTTCAGACACGGCACTGTCGCACGCATGGGAGCAGTCCCGTGTACCGGTAGTACCTCTGAGTACGCCTATTCACGGGTGCAACCGGCGGTCAGTACACTGTGCCCATGTTCAGATCTCTTTCCTACCGGGTACCAGGCCGTCTAGGATCATTGCGCCTTGATATAGGACGCGATGGGGCTCATCGGCTAATATGCCTTTCTGAAGCTGCTGTTCTCAAATAGTGGGAAGCGGACGCTGCTTTCTCAATTTTCCCTAGTCTGGATATTGGAAATCAGGGTATTTTTGGGGTTCCCACTTTTGGATCCTGCGACCTCTGACTTTGATCTTTGTCAGAAAAAGGAAAATTACTCGCTGGTGCCTTTTTATGGTTGCCCTTCCGATATTACAGGAAGCACAGTATATGTCCCGGTTCTCCTTGATTTTGACTGTGTGTGGATTGACTTTGAGAATAAGGGGTGTTACGGCAGCTTTTTACACTAGGCATTCATGAAATTGATACTAGAAAGAGCGTATTATATTTAATGTCCACCTGGACTATACGTACAGGACGATCCTTACTGGTGACGTAACATCTTGATGAAATTTTTTAATCGCTTTCAGGTCGTACGTGTCCTGTTACATTTTGAGTAAGCCCTGATGAAGTTCCCGTGGCACTAGGGGAACGAAACGCGTTGGCTGTGCCGGTTTTTATGACAAAACAACATTAATAAAGAGAAGAATTTTGGAAAAACACATGGTTTTTGATTGACTTCGACCAGAGTGCACCTTCCTTTCTTGTGGACACACTGTGCCCACTCTGGCTGCCTCCTTTTTTTGAGGACCTACCCCATGGTGAAGACGGCTTTAATTACAATGTTTCATACGTGAAGTACGTGTTTTAAGATTTTCTCTGGAGGCTCACATCATTACCTACGATTTATAATCCATGTGTGTTTCTTTCTGCTCTTCCATTTCCCCTCCTTTCCTAGGTCACTCCAGGAGCGGATCAACTAATTAGTTGTAGCTGAGCTGTAGTTTTCCACAGCACTAGCCCGCTCCAATTACACGGAGGGCTAGAATCCCTCTATCACCTTCACATTTCACTTCACTATTCGTTGCTGGTCCTGAAGAAGCGCCAAGGATTGTTATGACCATCAGAGCGCGAAACATGTCGACCTGACCTTTTTAGTTACCAGGGGTACATCATTGCCCATAGACGTAACGCACAACCTTCCGGTTTTTTAGTATGACAATGGGGCCGCCACAATAAAAGATATCTTCCCTTTGGTATACCGTCGCCATTTTTATCGTTCACACAAACCTTCAGTGTGCACATAGGACCCACTCCACACACCCGCACTCATCTAACGGCTGTTCTCTAAAAAGATATCCGCTAAAGCGACCCTTTGGGGGACCCGTATGGCATTGCAGCGCCATGTCGACCTGACCTTTTTAGTTACCAGGGGTACATCATTGCCCATAGACGTAACGGACAACCTTCCGTTTTTTTAGTATGACAATGGGACCGCCACAATAGATGATATCTTCCCTTTGGTATCCCGTAGCCATTTTTATCGTTCACACAAACCTTCACTGTGCACATAGGACTCACTCCACACACCCGCACTCATCTAACGGCTGTTCCCTAAGAAGATATCCACTAAAGCGACCCTTTGGGGGACCCATAGGGCATTGCAGCGCCGTCCCGACAGGGAGCAAACGTCCGAGGATGAAGCATGATGTCCTTCGGGGTGTGTGAGGGCAACATGAGACAAGACTTGTTCTCCCCCTGCAAAGTGGGTTCTACACCTAGGTCTAGCCTTTCCCCCTTTCCTCTCTCCTCTTTCTTCTCTCACCGGTGAGAGGGTGACTTTTTAGCTCCCACACCGATGGAACAGTGACCCCCCCTTTTGGTTTGACATCTGTGTATCTGTGCCTACCCAACAGGTTTTTTTCCAGTGTTCACACTTAGATTTTGGCTGTGTTCCTCCGTGTAAAAGAATGTAGGGCCTCATTTATGAGGCCTCTTGCACTGCCAGGATGTCACTTTTTGTGCCGTTCCGTGGTGCAGGAGCCTGCTCCATATTTACCAGGCAGCACTAAGCCACCTTTTTTGGCTTAATGCTGCCTTGTAAACATCGTACCCTGTAACGCAGTTTTCTGCCCTATAGGGGCGCAGAATGGGTGTTGCTGGGGGTGTTCCCAGCAACATCCATGGCTTTTTTTACACTGTCCCAGATTTACAAGAAATCATAAATCTGATGCAGTGCCAAAAATGTACGTAAGGGAGGCACAATGGACGGGAAGGGGGGGATTTTGAAGGACGATGATGAGGTAAAATTAATTCAATATTTCATTTTCCCTCGTCATCGACCATCGAAATCCCCCCCCCCCAACGGGCCCCACCGCTCTTACCTGCACGGGCCCCTGCTGATTGAATGCTGAGGACAGATCAAGTAGCATTACCATGACAGGTGAGTTTAGGTCGAGGTTTTCCTTTACAAATTCCAGTAACTTGATCAGGGCAGGCTCGGTGCAAAAGCTCGAGTGGGAGTCATGCAATACATGGTTGGACTCTATAAAATGTGATAACTGCCCGTTGATACATTTCTTCCAAAGTTTAGTTGCTGTGCTCAGGAGAGAGATGGGACTAAAGTTACTTAGGGGCATATTATCAAGAAACGGCTTTAAAATTATCGCCGGTTTAGCAGCAGAAAACTGCAGCTAAAGCGGCGATAATGGGCTTGATAATATGCCCTTGGGAATTCCAATAGAAGCCCATGTTCCGGTGTGAACATGGGCTTCTATTGGAATTCTCTGCGGCATATTATCAAGCCCATAATCGCCGCTTTAGCTGCAGTTTCCTGCCTTTGGGGCATATTAACAAGCCAGGCGATAAAATTATCGCCGCTTTAGCGGCAGAAAACTGCCGCTAAAACAGCGATAATCTAACATGGGCTTCAATTGGAATTCCATAGAGCATATTATCAAGCCCATTATCGCCGTTTTAGCGGCAGTTTTCTGCCGCTAAATCGGCGATAATTTTATCGCCTGGCTTGTTAATATGCCCCTTAGTACTTTAGGGTCAGAGGAAGGTTTTTTTTAACGAAGGAATCAGTATAGCTTGTTTCCAGAATTTGGGGACAACGGCCAGGTCCAAAGAGTCATCCAATAATTTGTTTAGGAAGGGATTTACAATGGGGGTGCGGCATATTTTCGAATTTTATGTGGGCAGGGGTCCAAATGGGATCCCGGTTTGCATTTCTCGAGCTCTGCAGCTGACTCCTCTTAGGAACTTAAACTTGGTAAGTCAGGGACCAGGGTAAGGAGAAAGTACAACATCCTGATCTGAAGGAGATTGCACTGTGAACTGATTATAAATTACTGGAATTTTCTTAAAAAATAAATTAGAAAGATCTTCACAAAGCTCAATCGAGAGGGACAGAACATTCTTAGTTGCAGTAGGGGAGAGGAAATATATGGCAATTTTAAACAATTAACAAGGTATATTAGAGGCCTCAGAAATGGAGGAAGCACAGAAGTTTTTTGAGCTTTCTGAATGGCGGTGTGCTAGCTTTTCAATTGGCCTGATGGGTTGCTTTGGCCTCCTTGTCAGAGGAGGACCTCTTTCCCGCTCTAGACTTTTGCATAGAGATTTATCAACCTTTTATGCCTCTGAGAACCAAGGAGAAGATTGTTTCGATATTTTAGAAGTGGAGGATTTTTGATGGGCAAACGTGTCCTGAGCACTGACCAGCCAGTGATTGAAGCTGGCCATGTCATTATCTAAAGTTCCCCTACGATTAAAGGGAACAGACTGTAATGTCTCTTTGAATTGAACATCAGAGATTTTGTGCCATGGTCTTGAAGTTTTACGAGTCAATCCTTGCGAGCTGCAAGGAGCTGTGGAGGGAACATTGAAGGGAATCAGAAAGTGGTCTGACCAGGTAAGTGTTAATGGATGTTTAACCAGGACAGTCGAAAGGTTAGAAAAAATGCGATTGAGAATGTGACCTGCTTTATTAGTGGGCTTCTTTACCAGTAGGTTCTATATTAAAACTTTGCAATGAGGACAGGAGCTGCTGAGCAGGTCAATTATTTAGGTAATTCACAGGAAATTAAAATCCCCTAACACCATGAAATCGAAGTGGAGACGAGACAATTGCATCAGATAATAAGGGTAGAGAGATACCTGAAGCATCAGGGGTCGGTAAATAAGCACCCCAAATAGGGCAAAGAAGGGAGCAAAGACAATAGTGAAGGTTAGTCCTTCAATAGTTAATGCTCGTCAGTTTGTAGACAGAACAAGAGTAGGAGGAGCGATGTATGACCGCCAACCCACCCCACCCACCCGTTTTTATTCACCCAGTCAATGTGCTTAGTTTGGAAATTGTCAGGGATAGCCATTGCAAATCAGCGGCCAAACACTCTTTAAGTCAGGTGTCGGTAGGGAGGCATGGCTAACCGCCAAACATGGCGGACGTCTTTTAGACGAGCTCCAAGCCCGGGCTACATCATCCTGGAAAAATGCCCTTGCCGAGTACCCACCTGAGACTGCTGTTGACGGTGTTGCAACAATAAACCAGTGCTTCAGCAGGGCAGCGGGGCAGCGGAAAGCGCCGTTGCCGACAACATCGGAGAGGGTGCCTCTCACGCTGCGGCCTCACCAAAGCCGCTGCGGGGAGAGTGGAGATGGCTACGGATCCGAGAAGACCGGCGCAAGCCTGATCGGCTGAGCCTGGCTTGCTGTGGAGACCCCCCGGGGGCGACGGACCTAGGACCCTGCCTCCGGCTGTCATCCGGGTCCCAATATGAATACTGTACTGTTGCGGTAAGAGCGGCGGATTTGCCCATCACGGGCCTCAAGTGGGCTCTGATAAAGGGCGGTTCAGGCCCGATCGGAAGGCGCTGGGAGCGATCGACCCACTTGCTGCCGCGGCATCTAAACCTGAGAGTAAAAGCGCACTGAGACAGCGAGACTGGCGTGAATGCTCTATCGTAGGATTTCGACAGACCCTACCAAAACACAGCACATATCCTGAGGAGGCCGTGGGGTGTGGTCGGCCTCGATTGCGCCCACAGCATAGAACCAGTGAATAGACCCTCCTGGAAGACTGACAGAGGGGGAGATCACTAAAAACAGAGACGCGGGGAGGCAATACGGCCGTGGATCGGTCCCCCCCGGGATGGTTGCTCACTGGGGGCCTAGGATTGCGGTGGGCATGGGATCTGATGCAGCGATTGCCAGCACTCACCACCATAACCCAGTAAGGAAACAGTGCCCTATAAAGATAGCAGCGGTAGCTCTGAAGAGCAAAGCCGGTATCTGATACTACTGGAGTGCGACCATCTGAGAACCACACTGGGCCGTAGGCCTTAGTACAGAGCAAAATACTGGCAGGAATTCCCATGCAGCAAGCAGTTCCCCAGAGGTACCGATAAGCGGGACGCGGTGTACACGAGGACAACCCTGACCGCCTGAGACATGCTGTGGCCCTGTGTTGATACGTACACGGAGACACCATGGGGCGCCCAAAGGGAAAGATCCAGGAGAACAACTCCAGTACTGCTCAAACCCAGGAAGACCCCGACTAACCACCGATCCCACTGTCGCTTAATTGTGTTCCGCCAACTAACAAGGAAACCCCGGTCGACAAACTGGATTTGATTTTAAAAGAAGTCAGAGACTCCAGGAGGGACATTGAGCAGCAGGCCGGCGCCTTCACCACCGGACTCACACTGCTTAAAGCCGATCACATCAAGCTGGTAGACAAGGTGAAAAACAATAGCTTAGCTCTAGAGGAAGTAGTACCCCAACACCACCTGCACACAATGCAGATCCAACAGCTACAGAAACAGGTCTCAGGCCTCCAAGACCGTATAGAAGACGCAGAAGGTAGGGCCAGACGCAACAATGTACGGGTCATTGGACTGCCGGACCAAAGTGAGGGACCCGACGCCGCTCAATATATGGAACAATGGTTCAAAGATCACGTAGCACCAGTGGGAGTGTCGACTCAATTTTGCGTGGAGATAGCGCACAGGATACCTACTGGACGGCCAAAAGCCCCACCACGACCACTAATAGCTAGGATTCTGAATTATAGAGATCGGGAAATTCTGCTCCAAAAGGTGCGAGAACACTCCAAAATCAGATTTGAAAACTGACGCATCTCATTGTACCCAGACTATACGCTTATGGTATAACGACAAAGATCATCATTCATGGCTGTCAAAAGGAAATGAAAGGACATGCAACTGAAATATGCACTACTTTTTCCGGCGCGCATAAAGATAATCTATGACCTATTTTTTTGAGAGCCCAGAGGATGTAGAAGAGTGGATAGAAGTCATGGATCTGACCATTCTGTCAGGAGCGGCTTCCCAAAGCCTACCCAGCAACCCAAGACGCCACAACAAAAGCAAAAGAGTAAAGAGCAGGCACTTGAGACAGCGTCCAACTTCAGAGGAAGGGGTCCTATGATAGATGCCATATTGTCAGAAGATAACACGAACAGATCAGACTCCGAGACCAGCATAACTCTGTTTCCTACTGTAACGCCGCACACGGCAGATGACCTATTCGGCTAAGAATAAGACAAGACTATTATACTCCTCTGGATAATTGCAGGAACTGCTCGTTCCGATATAAAAACTCATAATGGACTATGTATCCTTTTATTTATGATTTAATAATGGCATTCACGGTACTGTTTATTAGACCCGGGCTCCTTTAGAGCTCACACACAGGTAGCAACGCCAACGTGGACGGCGTTAGCAACGAACCCCTAACTGCGAAGGCACCAGTTATACATAACACAGTTCTACAGGTTGTGTTTGGTTGTTTGGTCTGATGTAGTTCCCCAACCGGACCTTGTATTAGAAGTAATAGGGTGGGTACAAGTCCTGGAGTCAATAATACATTGAGCAGACACTGCGGTCCATTCTCACTGCAACCAAAGTCATTGCGCACCTTTACATTAGGATACATACGCCAAATACATATAACTTAATTACATGGAAAGTTCGGGGCTTGGGCTCTATACACAAGCATCATAGGATACATGCACAGCTGCTCAGGTGCAAGGCGCAGATAGTCTTCATGCAGGAATCCCATCTAATAGACCTAGAAGTGACAAAACTACGTAAAAAATGGAGAGGGTAGATTTTTTACACTAACTACACTGGTTTAGCTAGGGGAGTCACAATCTGGATGAGGCATGGGGCACCATTTATAGAACTGGAGAAGCGTGTGGACAAACAGGGCAGGTACCTATTTCTAAGAGGGACACTGGATGGTCAGCACGTAATATTAGGCAGTATCTATGCCCCAAACTTCGACCAGGACACATTTTTTGCTAGCCTTAACTCTGCACTGGTGGGATGGGAGACACTCCCATGGATCATAGGCGGGGATTACAATACGATAATGGATGTCATGTTAGACCGCTCCCACCCCCCATACATGGCACCGGAGTTACCAAACAGGCACAGGCTTTATGTGGGTGGTCTGATGGATGGGCATTATGTGATGTGTGGAGATTGAAAGACCCGACACATAAGGAATACTCATATTATTCACCGGTCCACCTATTAAATACGAGAATTGACAGAATTTACTGTTCAAGAGCAATAGCGACACAAGCAACACACACCACGTATTTAGCTAAGACATTCTCGGATCATAACCCGTTAGAAATCACTTTTACTTGGGGTAGGATCCCCACCTGGAAATGATGGCCCCAGTCCTTAGAATGAGTCAAAAAAGGGCCCCCTGTAAATATTTTTAGGTACTCCTAGATCAGGGAAATTAATTCGGGAAAAAGCAACGTATCTAGGCAGCAATGAATGAAAATATATAGGTCTAAATAAACATCGCACCAAAAATTGAATCAGTGTACTCAAACAAGAATAAAAATTTCAATCATTTTATTAATTTTAAATAAAAAAAGTAGCCTTGTGTAAAATAATGTACTACATATAAATCACATATAACAAAGACATAATGACATGATTTCATCATTTTGACAAACATTAATACACAAAGAGTCAAAACATAACAATGTGTATAATACAGCAAGGAATTGGCTTGAAAGGTGATTGAAGTGTGGTTTTCAGAAGAACGGTGTAGTTTTCGACGCGCGTTTCGGCATGTAAAAATGCCTTCTTCAGGAAAAGTCAAAGTGGTTCCTCAGTGTCAAAAAAATAATACAAAAGGACAATGTATCTATACATAAGGCATTTGTGGGTATAGATCTTATAAGTTCTAAAACGAAGGTAGCATGAATCTTATTATATTGAACCATATAGATCATCAACATATATGACCACATCATTAAAATATTACTAGAGTACACTGAAACAACATCGGTGTGGATAATATGATACTGGGCTGTCACACAAACAAAGAAGGTGTATAGAGAAGAAAGGGTGGCACAACGTCCCCGTGTAGTGTCTATAGGGAATAAAGATAGACGAAATGATAAGAACAGGAGTTCGTTGTTGTGAACCAGAAGATAAATAGAAATTCAGGAATAATCATTAATTTCCATTATTTTTAAATAAGAAAGAAAAAAGATACTAAAGAAAAATTGACAGCTGAGAGTGATCAAGAAACCATAAATCATCACATATGTGAGAGGAGAGTATTACTGAATATGCTAGAACAGTGTGATTGTAGCTAAAGTTCAAATTCTTATAAAGAGATAAAGCAGGCTGAATGATCTATATTGAAATGACACCTACTGAGTCTCAACTGGACATCGAGCGTTCCGACAACCAAGGATGATACCCAGAACGTGGGTTAGGGAATGGAAGACCTCGGGAGGGACAAAAATGAAGGAGAAAAGGATATTCTCAATAACTAAAAATAGAAAGAGAATAATGATTATAGAAACAGGAAGGGAAATGTTGAGAGAGGGATACAAAGCCAGATAAAGTAAAGAGGCATAAAAAGAGAAAGAAGAACAAGAGAAAGAAAGAGAAAAGGCATAGAGAAACAGAAGAGAGGAAGAGCAAAGAAGAGGATTGAAAACAGAACAGAGCCATAAAGGGAAAAGACAAAAAAGGAGGAACTATGGAGAGAAAAAGCGGGAGAAGGAAAAGGGAAAAGCTACTGATAATAACTGGTTATACCTGGTACTCCAACTATACGATAGTGATCTGAAGTTCTATCTCTGTATTTCGAGTGTAGAAAATAGTAATAACTAAACTTTTCTGTAAGGAACAGTAGTATAAAAAATTAATTAAATACTTGACTGTATATGGAGAAATGAAAATGTATGGCAAAATATAAAGAGTACTAGTAATTACCTAGGTCGTCTTTTACTACGTGGCTGTCAATTGATCAGTCACGGAGGGCGCTCACAAATGAATTGCTGGAGATTACCAAGACAGGCTGCTAGTTTGCGTAGCTGTGTATCTCATGTATCAAGGTCTGGGTAGAGAAAAAGGATCTCAACACGAAAGTCCAGAGGTAGAAAAATACACAAACACAAAACAAAAACAATGGGCTCGGAGTGCCTGAATGTAACTGAACTAAAGCCAAGCTAAGCTAACAGAGTCCTTACAAAGAGGACATAATCCCATCACCCACCGTGGTGGCATGCTTCATCATGTGGGATCTCCTCTCAACCAAACCTAGTTTGGCTGAGGAGCTACTACTCCCAGTGTGAAACTACGGGAGGAGCTCGCGGATGTTTTAATCTACGCTGATGGAAAATGATCTCCTAAAGATCGATGAAGCTGTCCTAAGTGAGGTGAATGTGAGCAGTGCAGTGTAAAGTAAGTGAGTTAAAATTGACTACAGGAACACAAATAACTTTAATAAGGATTATCCCTGGGCCAACGTTAAAAACAAGGTAATAGCGCGGACTGGCCCAATGACCAAACGCACTAACAGAACCAGAAGACGGTCTACATGTTTCAGCCTATACCGATCGAAGAATTTTAGATCTAGGCTTTCATCAGGACCATTATAACAAAAACTACTGCACCTACACCGAAGTGCACGAAGCAACAATTGGTACTAGTGTTTAGATAGAAACAGGCCGATACACCAACCTTGTACCGCAGGATCAGATACAATAGTCTAAAGTATCCTGTCAGTCACAGTGGTAAGTACCTGTGTAAATAAAACAAAACAATCAATAAATGGCTAGGCAGTGTAGAACAAACAAAACACAAGCCCACGTGAACCAAGCCTATCGGACAGTAATGTCTCAGTCTTACCCGTAGTAAAATCGGGACTACGCCTGCCGCTCCTGGTAACAACTCAGGGCGTGAGACAACGCTCTGTGAAAAAAATAGATAAAAACAGCGTATAGTGTAATGAACTAAAGCCAACATACATAAATAAAACGGGAGTTATTAATGCTGAAGGAGGATCTAATGGATGGTGTGTCCATCTCCTTTCAACCGTAAAATGTTAATTCATGATATAGCAGGTTAGATCCCACTATAAAAGGCCAAAGAATAAAGCCCTTAACAACCGATCGTCTGGATATCGGCAGGACCTATCATGACTGTACTAAGGAGCCACTCTCAAACAAAGCGTTAAACTTATCGTCAATATATCCACATCCCATTACCCTGTTAAAGAGTAAAGCAATGTGTGACCATCGGTTTGCTAAAGAGCGATGTCAGTGCATTATGGGAGCAACCTACTGGCTTACAAATGTATCAAGGGTAAAGACTTGCAATCCGGAATGGATTTAATCATCCGGGCCAAGTACAAAAAATGCCAGTGCTGCACCATTTAAGGTATGTTACTATTAATGCAGCGGGGGATGTGTAGTCGTGATACTCGTGTATCAATTACACACGAGACGTAAAATACCGGTACATGGACCGCCACCCCCAAAAAGAAGGGATACGTAACCCTCAAGGCAGTACGGGGGGAATACCCAACAAAATCAAAGTTCCTTGTGGGGGTCAGTTCGCTATTACGCTTCAAAATTGCGAAAACTGACCACGGCGAAAAAATGCAGGAGCCAGCATACAATGAGAGTCTCCTACCTTTCCGGCGCTGCCCCGGGCCTCCTTCCTGAATGCTAGTGGCGGCCCCTGACGACGACCGCTTCTGTATTTAAAAACGGCAGCTTGGACTCGATGCGTCAATGCGCGCCATCGCATGTCGACCATCTGCGCATGAATGATGACTTGTATGACTGACATAGCAGTCTGGGTAATGAAGTTCTCTGTCCAAAAACGCTCTATAGAGAGTCCAGTGGTGACTCCAATGCAAACCACGAAGTAAACATCGTATCCTCGCATAGAGAATGATCAACGAGAAAACAACAAAACTAACAAAGGCATAATACGACAGCAACCCGCATGTGGGCGCGTGTACATAGTGCTCAAAATGAATAGCAAAACGATGTCCTAAAGCAAAAATTGACAACCGACAGCTCATGACCAGTCAAAAATACTAGTCCAATCCACACATACCTCAGAGTAATGTACAGGAGACCCCTGCTTAAGGCTCCACAAAACTTGGGTAGTGAAAAACAGAAGCGAAGTAGGGAATTCAGCAGTGACTACGATGCTGCTCGCAGAATAAGTATAATGCCCCTACATGAAAGGTGCCGGCCAAACATAGTCAAGCCCCAATGTGGCAGCATCCCAAATATTTGCAGAGTCAAAGAAATGTAAGGAGGCACGACAGCTCAAGGCAAATGGATCACTATATCCAAACCACATATATTACGAACCCGTGCAAAGGAGACCACAGCTTACGGCTCCAACAGAAGGGCAGTGTGAAACAAGGGTGAACCATCCAGGCGGACAAGGGCCATATAGCCACCATCATTCTACAGAGCCGACCAAGGTATAGAATCATTGAGGCCATGAAGGTCAGTCTGAAGCTTGACCTGACTAACCATTTTCTTGATAACAACCATGGCCCCGATCAGCTTGTCTGGACTGTTTTAGAACAACCCTTCATTCCCACGCACGTTGTAGATGTGGTGAAATTTCTTTTTAAGATAGAACAACGTTGGGTGTTCAAACTTCAGACTGACCTTCATGGCCAATCCCATGGGAAAACGCTATTCGTTACAATTCTTACTAAACCTATCACAAAGAAGATCTCCTTTGGATGGGTTAGATAGCTTAATAAATAATAAATCTTGACTCTATCAATAGAAAAGTTATGTAATCCATCCCGATATGTTTAATCCTCAACAGAGCCTTTTTGCTCTATACATAATCTTCTAATTATTCGGTAGGTAACTATGCACTTTTATCAAACTGAATATTTAAAAAAATACTTCCAGTCATATACAGCGACAAAACTTTCCCATTCAGTTAACGGTCTAGGCTTCATCTAGCTGAAACTTCCATAATACATTAGCCCCATTCTGATTGGCTCATGCTTGTACACGTGATCGGACTACACATTGCACCGCTATATACAAATAATGCACTCCTCTACATTTGTTATTCATCTGAAATGTTTAGAACAAATTTCGAACATATATACTAATACTGATTGACTGATATTGAAGCCTACTAACATGACCTAGCGATACCGAGATCTTCCGTATTCATATCGGCGATTGATATAAATCATGCGCTCGCTACGCATATATATGTACTTTTTGAGAAAAGTCATTATTTCAGATATATACACATCTGTCCTATCTTTATTACATATCTCACAAATGTATCAACTTTGACGTATACATATTCACCCACTAACCAATGGTTGCTACGTTGTATATACTTCACATACTAACTAAATGAAGTTGTCGGTCTAGTCGTTTTACCGTTCACGTTTCCACATTCCCGTTGGTATATCCCGTTTTTCTATATGATTAGCATACGTAACACATTCTCACTAACTATTGGCCCACTGCCGTTTAAATACTACTTCGTGGTATGTGGTTGTTTCTATTGAACTACCGGCTGCTAGACGGGCGTTTCATTCCAAGCTTCTAACGTAAGTTATTACCAGCATATCTTTCACACACCCAGTCCTAAGTCGTGCTACTATCTGGTGCCTTCTTTGATTTTGATTTATTATATACCACTCTGTTTAACTTTACTAAGACTATCCACCAAATAGGTGCTGTTCGTTAATGTAAGTCTGGTTTGTCTCTGAATCCCTTTTTTAAATATTCTACTAGACTATCGCTGCAGTTACTTCTGACATGTAATCCTCACATGCATTTATGTCTATAACATTTGCGTTATTATCGACACTTAAAACTTTGCAACCCATATTACTTGCCCGTGAAGGCTTACGGACAATAATTTTTTTCCTCAGTTTGACGGCATCACTACTGACCCTTGTATCGGCGCCTGAGATCAACATATTTGAAGATATCTTTGACACAACCATTTAGGTAATTAATTTACCCTATACCCTAGTTAGACTCCGAGTATCTTAATTGGACATCGTTCCTTTTCTATTTTAAGTAGTATATACATTTTTTACAAATGACATCCTTTTTCTCTACCCAGACCTTGATACATGAGATACACAGCTACGCAAACTAGCAGCCTGTCTTGGTAATCTCCAGCGAACCATTTGTGAGCGCCCTCCGTGACTGATCTATTGACAGCCACGTAGTAAAAGACGACCTAGGTAATTACTAGTATTCTTTATATTTTGCCATACATTTTCATTTCTCCATATACAGTCAAGTATTTAATTAATTTTTTATACTTCTGTTCCTTACAGAAAAGTTTAGTTATTGCTATTTTCTACACTCGAAATACAGAGATAGAACTTCAGATCATTATCGTATAGTTGGAGTACCAGGTATAACCAGTTTTTAACGTTGGCCCAGGGATAATCCTTATTAAAGTTATTTGTGTTCCTGTAGTCAATTTTAACTCACTTGCTTTACACTGCACTGCTCACATTCACCTCACTTAGGACAGCTTCATCGATCTTTAGGAGATCATTTTCCATCAGCGTAGATTAAAACATCCGCGAGCTCCTCCCGTAGTTTTACACTGGGAGTAGTAGCTCCTCAGCCAAACTAGGTTTGGTTGAGAGGAGATCCCACATGATGAAGCATGCCACCACGGTGGGTGATGGGATTATGTCCTCTTTGTAAGGACTCTGTTAGCTTAGCTTGGCTTTAGTTCAGTTACATTCAGGCACTCCGAGCCCATTGTTTTTGTTTTGTGTTTGTGTATTTTTCTACCTCTGGACTTTCGTGTTGAGATCCTTTTTCTCTACCCAGACCTTGATACATGAGATACACAGCTACGCAAACTAGCAGCCTGTCTTGGTAATCTCCAGCAATTCATTTGTGAGCGCCCTCCGTGACTGATCAATTGACAGCCACGTAGTAAAAGACGACCTAGGTAATTACTAGTACTCTTTATATTTTGCCATACATTTTCATTTCTCCATATACAGTCAAGTATTTAATTAATTTTTTATACTACTGTTCCTTACAGAAAAGTTTAGTTATTACTATTTTCTACACTCGAAATACAGAGATAGAACTTCAGATCACTATCGTATAGTTGGAGTACCAGGTATAACCAGTTATTATCAGTAGCTTTTCCCTTTTCCTTCTCCCACTTTTTCTCTCCATACTTCCTCCTTTTTTGCCTTGTCCCTTTATGGCTCTGTTCTGTTTTCACTCATCTTCTTTGCTCTTCCTCTCTTCTGTTTCTCTATGCCTTTTCTCTTTCTTCCTCTTGTTCTTCCTTCTCTTTTCATGCCTCTTTACTTTATCTGGCTTTGTATCCCTCTCTCAACATTTCCCTTCCTGTTTCTATAATCATTTCATTTCATAAAGCTTTATTCGGAGCTTGACAAAAAGTCCATAAAAGCACACCATTACATTGTAAAACATCATTTGTATACAAAAACAAATAATAAGCCATAAAAACATCATCTATGCTACTTGAACAAACAAGTGGTTAAAAATACAGCAGGATGACAATTAAAAAATAATGCTAGGCCTTGCCTTGATAGCTTGGAGAAGAAATGTAGCAGTAAAAAAGCAAACATCAGGTGGGGGGTTAAATAACAATTTCATGGTATCTTTAACAGTCCTAACTCCAAATTTCTTAAAAACAGGTTTTAAAAAAGCAATGCGGAAATTGCCATAGAGTGGACAGAACAGTAAAAAGTGCATAGTGCTTTGAGCTGTAGTGCTATCACAGGGGCAAGGTCCGATCGGGTGTTTTTTGATATTTGGGAACGCCACCAAATGGTGGACAATCCCAAAACGCAGTCTAGTTAGAACGAACCTGTGGGAGGGTCTAGTTACAAAGCTCAAGTACGGTTGATAGCCTATCAACTCACAACAGCTGCCATAGAGCATACAGGTGGTTAAGTTGCTACTGGCGCTCATACTTTTGGAGCATAAAAACAGATTTCAGTTCACTTTTGGTCAAACTATTGGCAGCATAACTATCCTCAAATAAGTTAAGACCATAAATTTCCTTATAGCTACTCATGACAAAATTTACCCAAGGGATCTTTAGATGATTGTCAAGGGAGAAACAATCCTTGATAATGGCTCTATTCAAGGAGGTCTCTTCCTTAACCCAAATGGCACGCCACAGCAGAAGAGGTCTAAGGGCAACAGAATCCGAAAGATAATGTATTCCGAATTCCCTGTGCACCAAATCCGTTGATGCTGAGATGGGCAAGCAAAGTAATCTTTTTAGGAACAAATTTTCCTCCACTTGTAAACTCCCAATCAATACATACCCCCAGACACCTGCTCCATAAAGGGCAATTGAGAGACACCTCATCTGGTAGATTTTCAACATATCTCCAAGCCGCCTATCCCCAATTTTGGAAGCGAACGTAAACACCCCGTGGGCACATTTCGCCATTCTGGCCCTAACATGGGTGACTTCGCTGGACCAGCTACCTGTCTTGGAGAAAGTGATACCTAGATAGTTAAAAGTGTCTACCGTCTGGACCCTATGCCCTTCGATAAAAAAGGGATGCAGTTTTTTACGACCCTTACCACATTCCATAACAAATGTTTTTGATTTATTAATCACCAGCTTCCTTTCCCTAATGAACAGGGAAAACCTGTCCATTAGGCGTTGTAAGCCGACAGGGGTCCTGGAAAGAAGGACGGCATCGTCCCCGTAAAGTAGGACTGGGACGTGGAAGTCAAGTATTTTTGGTGCGTCTGCCACAACGGTCTTTAGAACAGAGTCAACCTCATTGATAAAGAGTGTGAAAAGCAGGGGGGCGAGCACACACCCCTGTCTAATTCCGCGCTTAACAGTAAACTTTGGGGTACATTCCCCCCCTGGGCCATATCGGACGCTAGAGCTAAGATTGGCATAAAGTCTAGCCAGGAAGTAAACAATACCCTCCGGTGCCCCCATTTCAAGTAGTTTCTCCCATAGGATCTTGTGATTAACCATATCGAAGGCACTACTTAAATCTGCAAAGCAGAGGAAAAGGGAACCTTTCTTGGCCATGGTGTATTTCCCTATAAGTAGTTCTAGGTTGAGACACTGTTCTACTGTGCCTCGACCCTTCCTAAATCCATATTGGGAATTAGCCAAGATATTATTTGATTCGGCCCATTCTTCTAATCTAACAAGAAGTACCCGACTCATAATTTTCACGGAGGAATCTAGGAGGGAGATTGGGCGATAGTTCTTAGCATCCCTCTTCTCCCCCTTTTTATAGATAGGGATTATGTTAGATTCCTTCCAAGTAGGCGGGGCACCGTAGCAAACAGCTGCATTAAATACTTTAGTCAGTAACGGGCCCCAAATCTCTGGTTCTTTTTTATAGACGTCGACCGGCACCCCATCTGGCCCCTGGGCCTTCCCTCCTTTGCTAGCGATGATACAATTCTGGACCTCGGTAGGGGAGATGTCTAAGGGAATGGATGGCCAGTCCCCTCCTCCTACGTCCAAGGGTTTAGCTGAATCAAAGATCAAAGAAAAGTGTGAGACCCAACTTTCCGCACTAACGTTTGCCGACAGTACAGGTGTCTCCTCGTTCTTTAGGAAAGGGCAGTTGACTGTTGCCCAAAATAAAGAAGAATCAGAGGTTTCGGCGGCCTGGTCTAACTTGTCCCATGCCTCTTGCCTTAGTTCGGCCTTTCTTTCGGAAACTGCAGCCCGATAAGTAGCCCTAAGCTGCCTGATCAGGGTTGTATCCCTTTGTTTAGCTGCCAGTGCCTCTTTAAGGCTCTTAAGGGCGGCAGTACTGGCATGGTCGAACCACCCCCTTTGCCGGCTTAGGTTGCCCTTAAGTTGCTTGGTGAGTTTAGCTTCAATGCTAAGATTAATGTTAATAAACTTGTACAAGATTACGTCTGTCTCTTTACTCACTAAGATAGCAAAAATTTCATTTACACAATTTGTAATAATGGAGTTGGACAAAAGGTCTGCCTTATCCCCCTTCCACCTGATTCTGGTTCCATTGGGTCGATGTGGTTCAATGTTATCAACTATACATGGTTTAGGGCCTTGGTTGGCCTTCCAGAGCACCGTCTCCATGGTCAGGCAGTTATGATCACTGATTAAGTTATCAACTACCGAAGGGGCTGTACACCATGGGTTAAGGCTAGAAGAGATGCAGATAAAGTCAATAACAGTACTAGCATTTCTACCCGTAAAAGTAGGAAGGGTTTCACCGGAGGCACCCCTCCCATTTCCCAAAATCTCCATGTCGTATGTCATCAGGATTTTGTTTAATGAATCACCATATGGGTTATGAGGGAAATGGGAGACTCCCTCTCCCCGACAATTTACGAAGCCACAGACCCTATGAGCAGAAGATGGGCAAGCAGAAGTATTAAAATCCCCCAACCAAATAAGATCAAAAACAATATCATTTCCCGTTACAATATTTGCCAAAGCAGACTCCAAGGCAAACACTACCTGTTGCCTAGTATTATCAAATACATTGTTATAAAAATTAATTAAAAGGATATTTCTATCCTGCTCCTTACAAAGCCATAGAATCTGGGAATGGGCCCCAATCAAAACATGTTTCTTTACAGTAAGTGGGACATCAACAGAGATCAATGTCAGAAGGCCACCCTTGGCTCTTCCCGAATTTGAAGCCACAGCCGGTAATTGATAAGAAACAAAACCATTGTAATTAATGGGGTCCAGACTCCAGGTTTCCTGAAAGCATATTATGTTAAAAAGATTAATAAAATCAAACCAACCTAAACATTCATCCTTATGTAATAGTCCCGCAACATTCCAACAGGCAATAAAACACGGGCCAAAGTTAGCTGGTTGAGTGAGCTTATTCGGTGCAGTCCAATCCCTACCAATAATAACTGGTCTATCGTGTTCGTGATCCGCTACGGAATCTATATGGCTAACACCAGTACCAGTGATATTGATTGGCTCCACACTAACTGGTACCCCAGGGACCGTACTAGAACTCCTCTTTCCCAAGAGAGCGTCCTCAATCCCTGTATCAACTGGGTGGGATTCCAGTCAATCATTACAGTCAAGCCCACTCAATGGCTGGAATCTATTATACGTGGGGATAGCAGGGGCGGCACACAAGTTCTGGTCTCTAGGCCTACACCGGTGGCGCTCATCATCAGATTGGGTAACATGGTCTCTATAAAAGTACCCAAGGGGCCGCAAGGAAATACCTTGATCACTTGCAGGGAGAGATGCGGCTTTGATTAGTACAGTAGAAGTAAGTTGAGGGTTTCGAAAATTAATGACTATGCAATCACCCTCACAGGTCTTGCGTGATTTGCCAACCCAATTAGTTCTCCTGGTACTTAATATATCCCTTGATAAGGCTACAGGGAAGCCACACTGTCGGTGAAGCCAGTCCACAGTCTTATTCTTTAATGACGAGTGGGATTCTCCATAGCCATGGTTACCGCCAGGCCCCTTAACAGGGGGGACGTTAGTCAAGACGGCTACAAAGGGTGCACAAGTCGGTGGCAAATCCGGCTGAGGGCTACCATGGCTGTAAGTATTTACGTCATGGCCCATCGGTTTCCCAGATGCTATATTAGAGGGTGGTTTAGTAGAACCCGGCCGCTTGGGGGATGTATTGGGGACTACAGATGGAGTTCCATGAACATTCCCAGAACTAAGGTTAGAATTTCTGCTCCCAGCCGTCAATGAAACTGAATTAGATGCAGTTAAAGGTATCTCAACAGGCCCCTGAATATTAGCGCTGGTATTGGCTCCGAGGCTAGCCTTAAAAAATGAGTCCAATATGCCTCCCAGTCTGGCTACTTCATCAGTGATTGTAGCAAGTTTAGTCAGAAGGGGTTTAACTAGTAGATCAAACTTGGCATCTATAACATTTATTAGAAAATCAAGTTGCTCATCATCAAGAGTGACCTTAGTTCCATCCAATAGCACTGGTTGAACTCGTTGATTTTTGAGCGGTAAGGGGTCATTTTTCTTGGCAGGGCGATTCCCTCCTCGCTTGGGCTGGGTGGATTTACTGTTATTCCTACATGTACGTGATAATCTTTGGCGTCTAGAGGCCGTCAAACTGGGGGTTGGTGGATCAGGTGTAACAACTTGGCCAGATTCCAGGTCGTTAGAGGGCTCTGGGGTACCACTATCCATACTTATAGTAACCGTTGGAGCTCCCTGAATTGTACAGTCCGTAAGATCTAAGGATGTACTAACATCCTGATTGATACTAGGCTGGGGGGCCGAACGATTGAACGGGGGGGGGGCTCGTACTTTGTGACCCCGGCCGTCCTAAAGACTTCCTGCGTTCTTGGTTGATTTTGTCAACCATCTTGACCAGATAGTTATCCATGGTTGTGGTCGTGGCTGCTGGCTTAGCTTTAGGCATAATGGCTAAGACCGGAACCAAAACCTCACTACAGATCTCTCTGCTACAAACAACAGACTGAAAGCTTTCACTGAGTGTAACTGCCTATCCCAGATGAATTATCACGTGCAACCACCAAACGCCTTAATAATCAATCCAGATGTCAGTGGTAGCTAGTCAGGACCACCCACAGTGAAATAACAAAATAATATCAAACAGTAAACCAGTCTGCGGCCCCCTCCTACCCCCTCCTGTCCCGGACTCTCTCAGACTGTCCGCCCTTTGTCCGGGCTTCGTCCTGGGCGTCCCGCGGCGCGTCCCGCGCTGCGGCACCCTGTTATATTAATAGGAGAAAAGGGCCAATGGGCGTGGAGGCGGGCCGCGACTCAGGTGCGGGCAGTCAGGCAGGCATGCACGGGCTCCTGGGAACCGTAGTCCTTTCCACGGCCTCTCACTCCCTTGGCAGCGGCGGTGACTCCAACGAGCAGCTTCTCCCGGTATATCAGGGCTCCGAGTGACAAATGCCCCAACAGCGAAGCGGGACCCGCGCCAGCGGGTTCCGCGAGCAGTTTTCAATGGTTGTGGGCTTGGAGGCAGGCCGCGACTCAGGTGCCGGCAGTCAGGCAGGCATGCACGGGCTCCTGGGAACCGTAGTCCGTTCCACGGCCTCTCACTCCCTTGGCAGCGGCGGTGACTCCAACGAGCAGCTTCTCCCGGTATATCAGGGCTCCGAGTGACAAATGCCCCAACAGCGAAGCGGGACCCGCGCCAGCGGGCTCCGCGAGCAGTTTTCAATGGTTGTGGGCGTGGAGGCGGGCCGCGACTCAGGTGCGGGCAGTCAGGCAGGCATGCACGGGCTCCTGGGAACTGTAGTCCGTTCCACGGCCTCTCACTCCCTTGGCAGCGGCGGTGACTCCAACGAGCAGCTTCTCCCGGTATATCAGGGCTCCGAGTGACAAATGCCCCAACAGCGAAGTGGGACCCGCGCCAGCGGGTTCCGCGAGCAGTTTTCAATGGTTGTGGGCGTGGAGGCGGGCCGCGACTCAGGTGCGGGCAGTCAGGCAGGCATGCACGGGCTCCTGGGAACCGTAGTCCGTTCCACGGCCTCTCACTCCCTTGGCAGCGGCGGTGACTCCAACGAGCAGCTTCTCCCGGTATATCAGGGCTCCGAGTGACAAATGCCCCAACAGCGACTCTTTCTATTTTTAGTTATTGAGAATATCCTTTTCTCCTTCATTTTTGTCCCTCCCGAGGTATTCCATTCCCTAACCCGCGTTCTGGGTATCATCCTTGGTTGTCGCAACGCTCGATGTCCAGTTGAGACTCAGTAGGTGTCATTTCAATATAGATCATTCAGCCTGCTTTATCTCTTTATAAGAATTTGAACTTTAGCTACAATCACACTGTTCTAGCATATTCAGTAATACTCTCCTCTCACATATGTGGTGATTTATGGTTTCTTGATCACTCTCAGCTGTCAATTTTTCTTTAGTATCTTTTTTCTTTCTTATTTGAAAATAATGGAAATTAATGATTATTCCTGAATTTCTATTTATCTTCTGGTTCACAACAACGATCATCTGTTCTTATCATTTCATCTATCTTTATTCCCTATAGACACTACACGGGGACGTTGTCCCACCCTTTCTTCTCTATACACCTTCTTTGTTTGTGTGACAGCCCAGTATCATATTATCCACACCGATATTGTTTCAGTGTACTCTAGTAATATTTCATTGATGTGGTCATATATGTTGATGATCTATATGGTTCAATATAATAAGATTTATGCTACCTTCGATATGATCTATACCCACAAATGCCTTATGTATAGATACATTGTCCTTTTGTATTATTTTTTTGACACTTAGGAACCACTTTGGCTTTTCCTGAAGAAGGCATTTTTACATGCCGAAACGCGCGTCGAAAACTACACCGTTCTTCTGAAAACCACACTTCAATCACCTTTCAAGCCAATTCCTTGCTGTATTATACACGTTGTTATGTTTTGACTCTTTGTGTATTAATGTTTGTCAAAATGATGAAATCATGTCATTATGTCTTTGTTATATGTGATTTATATATAGTACATTATTTTACACAAGGCTATTTTTTATTTAAAATTAATAAAATGATTGATATTTTTATTCTTGTTTGAGTACACTGATTCAATTTTTGGTGCGATGTTTATTTAGACCTATATATTTTCATTCATTGCTGCCTAGATACGTTGCTTTTTCCCAGTCCTTAGAAGACACAGTATTCTGCACTACCTCAGCAGACACAGTAACGCACTATTTTGCAGAAAATAACAACACTGCTTCATCCATATTGATGGAATGGGACGCTTTTGAAGTGGTTGTCCGAGGTAAGGCGATCAGTGCAATAGCTGGGGCTTGTGAACACCGAAAATAAGCTGAATACTCTGGAACAAGAAGCTATACATGACACCGACAAACCTGGCCCCTCTGCAAGAAGTGCGTATCCGACATGCGGAACTGCTAGAAACCCTTAGAGTTATAGACTATAGCAAATACACCCAACTGCAACATGCAGAAGCGGACAAATGAGGGACGCTATAAGCCAGATTATTAGGAGATGCCCCCACCACCACCATAATCAGTGAAATTAACACTCCCACAGGAGAAACAGTTAACACACAGCACAGCATAAACAAAGCCTTTAGCTTGTACTATGCTGCACTATACAGCAAACCAGATAACATAGAGAGTGACAACATAGACAACTTTTTAGCTGACATACCATGCCCACAACTGACGGCGGAAGCACAGAAGGCAATGATAGGCCCCATTACCAAGACTGAAATTAAGGTAGAAATAAAAGGGCTCCCACACAACAAAACTCCCGGTCTAGATGGACTCCCGATCAAATTTTATGAAGTCTACGCGGAGACCCTGGTCCCCCAACTTGAAACTCTATACAATAAATCCTTAGACCTGGGCAGCTTACCTCTTTCCACAGCGCAGGCGCTAATGGTCATCCTCCCAAAGCCCGGAAGGGATCCAACAGAATTGTCAGGATACTGCCCGTTGTCCCTGCTGGCGACAGAATATAAAATACTAAGCAAGATACTAATAAACAGGCTTCCCCCATACCTAAATAAACTTATACATACAGACCAAACTGGCTTCCTTCCATCCCTGAACATTAGGAGACTGGACCATATAATGACGACTGCCCTAGCACAACATAAAAACGCAGGTTGTATTTCACGTGACCTGTGACAAGCGTTTGACATGCTAATATGGGACTACATGTTTAAAGCTGTACAAAAATTCGGCTTGCCCACAGAATATCTCAAATGGCTACATTTACTATATGAAGCACCTACTGCCAGAGTTTGCACGGGAGGGCACATCTCAAAAGAATATCCGATATTCAGGGGAACACGCCATGGGTGCGCACTATCACCGCTCTTATTTATCTTAGCGCTAGAACCCTTGGCACTTAGACTACTCATGGAGGCGCATCAGCTCGGAATACCATTAGGCACCACAATGCATTTATTCTCCGCTTATGCAGACGATATTATTATATACCTGCGAGACCCTCAAGGTATTATAGACCCCCTCCCAGATATCTTCCAAGAGTTTGCACAAATATCAGGCCTGGCCATTAATGCACTGAAGTCCCACGCTTTCTTTTTCCAAGAAGATACACACCCGGAGGGAATCACATTCGGGCCATACACACTCACAGTAGCGCAACACACTTTTAAATATCTGGGTATACATATATACCGGGCACACACAGATATGCTGGAGGGCAACCTGAACAGAGCAATTAGATCCATACGCTCGAGTATCACCTTTTGGACTGCACTGCCGCTTTCAGTTATGGGTCGGGCAGTCATCTAAAAAATGGTGGTCTTCCCGCGGCTCTTATATTATTTCACAAATGTGCCGATATTAGTAACAACTACCACCTTTAAACGTTTAAATACAATACTCACAGACCTTTTATGGGGTACTGGGCGGCAGAGAGTGAGCCTCAGGAAATTACAAGTAGGGACTACCAGAGATAGACTGGGTGTACCTGACCTCAAAGCATACTATTATGCAAGCCAACTGCAATGGCTCTCTTACTGGACAGCAGGCCGTAACCTACATGAAATAGGGTTCACGACACACGACATAGAACAGAGCTCCTTACATACTTTATTATTACCGCGTAGCAGAACCCCACTAAATCTACCGCCACTATTACGCACAGTGCTACAATGCTGGAAGGCGGTCTTGCAGTACACGTCCCGACATCCGCCATACGCCTGAAACAGTCCACTAGTGGGGATTCCATTAACTAGTGGCAGGATAACGAAACATCGAATAGAAGCCTGGCTTGAAGAGGGTATTAGCACAGTGAGTGATTTATTCAACAAAGGGACACTTATGGACCATGAGAATTTTGTGCGCGAAACAGGGGCACCGGACAGCCTGTACTTATTACATTCCGCTCTACTACAATATGTAAAAACTCACTGGGCCCCCCAAAGACAGGAACGCCCAACACATGAGTTAATAAAAGCCTTCTATTACATCGGTAGAGGACGCCATCTTATCAAATGGCTCTATGTGGGAATAAGGGCACATGCTGAAATAGAACTTAGTACACTACGAACTACATGGGCAGCAGACATTGGGGGGGAACTAACGGACAAAGACTGGGCTGGAATAGTAGAATACCCAAAGCAGGTGTCCAGAAACGCTAAGTTTAAATATATACAAACCATGATTCTTAGAGAGCATACCTTACACCGAGGTAACTAAGCCGAATGTTCCCACACACACCACACCACTGCCCTAGATGCCATGTGGAAGAAGCCGATTTGGCGCACATGGTATGGAAGGGCCCAAATAAGAGGATTTTGGGATTCTGTCAGACATCATATATTGTCAGTCACACAAAGGGATGTAGGGAACACCATGGAGGAATGTATTCTAGGTCTACACAAACGTTTGTCTAAACACAAGACGCGAAATAGATATACAGAGCTTGCTCTACTACTGGTGAAAAGATCCTTCACTATGCGCTGGAAATCAATGACACCGCCCACAGAACATAGTTGGCATAGCGAACTGATTACATGGGGAAGTGCTGAACGCGCTGCAATACGTAGGCAGGAGACCAGAGGTCTGCGAAAAATCCCAATTGCCATGGAATGGGACCCAAGGCTGGAAGCCCTAAAAGCTATTGACTTGGATCCAGGAGTCGATGCCACGAACTCACAATAATTCCTAGTATAGTTCATATACTGTAGGTCTATGTTGCACGTATGACTCAACACACGGTTGTAATGTTCCTTTACAAATACAGTACACACGACAACAGGTTATGCTGTAAATGTACATGTATGAATATATTTTCCTCCAGGACAAATGGGGAGGGGAGGGGGTGGGGTTGGAAGGGATATGTTGGCTGAAGAATACTGTAAATTATGTCAGTTAATTGTTGTGCGATTGTATTGTGTACTGCACTGATACTGACATTTGCTAGAGTTCGATTCTGGTGGATATACAGTGTATGCTTAATATGATCTGTTATAACTGATATCAAAGCTTACTGTATAAATTACACAGAATGTCTGGCTACTATGCCTGTTTACAGACAAACCAATAAAAAGAGCATGGCGTTAGCCTCCTTGGCATAACACATTCACCTTCTGAAATGCAGGGCTGCCCCATATTTACAACAAGAAGTTGCAGCACTGCATTTCCCCCTGCGCTGGTGCTAAATTTACCAGCCTAGCACCAACGCAGGCACCCTTGCACTATACTGCAAGTGGGTCTGCATTGAGGGTAAGATTGTTTATGTGCAGGAAGGTTTCCCTTCCGGCACATAAACAATCTTTCAATGGTGTTTTGAAACTTCTGTGTGCAGCTTAATGCAGCACACATTGAAGTTCCAAAATATTTTTTATTAATTGGTTATGTGCAGGAAGAAACACCTTCCTGCGCATTAACAATCAACGGCCTTTTGCTGTTTCTATGTGTACTGCACAACGCAGCACACATGGAAACAACAAAAACTAGGAGAAATTCTACATTTCTCCTCGTTGTGCCTGCTTAAAACCAGGTTTTCCCTGGTTTTAATTTTGGCCCCGCCCCATATTTACGCTGCCCTTGAAAAATAGAGGGCAGCGTCAAAATCAAAGAGATTTGAGGTGGAACGCTCACCGGAACACCCATTGCCCACCCCTTTCACGCTACGTAGAGCATGAAAGGGGGCTTTATTTACATGGCAGCGTTAAGCCATGTTAAGTGGCTTAATGCTGCCTTGTAAATATGGAAAAACACATATCGCCACAGGAATGTCCCTAAAAATGACATTCCTGTGGTGATAGGGGATTGTAAATATGCAAAAACCAAAGGAAATGATGGACGGAGTGTTGAACATTGCAAGCACTCACCCCCAGTCAACTGATCTGGGTTTAATCCATCACCGTTCTTTAGCCCACTCTGCCACCCCAGTTCAGACATGGCCATATGCAAATCAGTCTGACCCTGTGCCTCATGGGAACAGTCCAGCCCAAACTGCCAAGCCATGTCTTCCCTGGACCGGAAACAAGCTTCCTAGGACCGGTTTCTGGCATTTCAGCCGTCTTCAGCCAGGCTTGCTTGAATCCAGTGGCAAAGTGAGCAAGGGACTCACGTCTGAGCATACCCTGCCAACTCATGGCGAACAAAGCAAAAACCAAAGGAAATGATGGACGGAGTGTTGAACATTGCAAGCACTCACCCCCAGTCAACTGATCTGGGTTTAATCCATCACCGTTCTTTAACCCACTCTGCCACCCCAGTTCAGACATGGCCATATGCAAATCAGTCTGATCCTGTGCCTCATGGGAACAGTCCGGCCCAAACTGCCAAGCCATGTTTTCCCTGGACCGGAAACAAGCTTCCTAGGACCGGTTTCTGGCATTTCAGCCGTCTTCAGCCAGGCTTGCTTGAATCCAGTGGCAAAGTTAGCAAGGGACTCACGTCGGAGCATACCCTGCCAACTTATGGCGAACAAAGCAAAAACCAAAGGAAATGATGGATGGAGTGTTGAACATTGCAAGAACTCACCCCCAGTCAACTGATCTGGGTTTAATCCATCACCGTTCTTTAGCCCACTCTGCCACCCCAGTTCAGACATGGCCATATGCAAATCAGTCTGACCCTGTGCCTCATGGGAACAGTCCAGCCTAAACTGCCTGTATGCTCAGACGTGAGTCCCTTGCTCACTTTGCCACTGGATTCAAGCAAGCCTAGCTGAAGACGGCTGAAATGCCAGAAACCGGTCCTAGGAAACTTGTTTCCGGTCCAGGGAAGACATGGCTTGGCAGTTCGGGCAGTCCTGAAGCAGGCGTAAGGAAAGTAGCGATAACAGGGGTTATCGCTACTTTTTCTGACGCTATGCTTCATAGCGTGGGGCTTGATGATTGGAGAAATGTCGCTAAGCGACATTTCTCCTGTCATGTTAGATCAGGACCGCCCACATTGCATCTCATTAGAGATGCAAACCTGGGCGTTAGGAATCCCCACGCTAAAGCAAGGTTTCACGCATTAGCGTGGCCTTGCTAATTAGGCGATAAAATTATCGCCGCTTGTCAGCCAAAAACGGCCACAAAAGCGGCGATAATTTTTTATCGCCCACTTGTAAATATGCCCCAGTCTTCTTTAGCAGAGAGCTGAGAGTGAGGAGCTTGCAGGCATATTGATGCAAGTTGGCTGTGCTCACCCATGGCCTTCCAGTCCTGCTTTGGGTGCCAGGATGATCCAATGATCTCTGTTCAGGAGCATCCCTGATAGAACAGGGATCCTCCCATTACTAGGCTGATTTCTGTGTAGCCAGTATGTGGGCGATTTGCTGTGGGTTACCACTGATAGAGCAACCAACCCCTGTGAGTAAGGCTTAAGCACTAGTTGAGATCACACTTTTCTGCACCATTGGACGGATTTTATACAAACAATGGCCCACCGCCATGCTGGAATACCCATGCTTTTCAGAACTGAACTCTAGGAAGACATATATTTAAGTTTCAATTATTTTTCAATGTTTACAACTTCTAAGGTCGATATTATCGCTTTGTAACTCAAATAGGTATAACATAATACCCACAAGCATTATACCATACTATCATATTGGATGTATGACAGAACAACGCATGTCTTTACCAGTCATGCCTTTATTACTTGGGGGCATATTATCAAGCAGGGCGTTAACATTATCGCCGCTTTAGCGGCAGAAAACTGCCACTAAAGTGGTGATTATGGGCTTGATAATATGCAGCAGAGAATTCCCATAGAAGCCCATGTTGACACCAGAACATGGGCTTTTATTGTAATTCTCTGCGGCATATTATCAAGCCCATTATCACCGCTTTAGCGGCAGTTTTCTGCCGCTAAAGCGGCGATAATTTTAACGCCGTTTCTTGATAATATGACCCATAGTCTTTACAACGCATTTACCGTTACCACACACATCTTTACAACGAACATAAATAGGGGTGCATTTTAAGTACAATGCATACCATTACCATGCAAACCTTTACAACAACACAATTTTTTTTCTTAGTAGAAAAATAGCAATAAATATAGATTAAATCAATGCTAATAAATTTTAACAGATAGTACAATGCAAACAAAGTATGTAAATGAAATGATTTAATTATGATGCAATATTTTATATCATCAAAGCATGTATAAGAACAAAATGATTTTGTGTGGTGCATCTCCATGCAACATAACAGTACACAACACAATATATCACTAAACTACCCACTTCATCACAGTCCTATGCAAATATTTCCAAGAGAATACTGCCGCACAATCCAAGCCGAAACAACACAACACTGCGCACATTTCTAAAATAGCATTAAAAATTGACGATAAACAACACAAAACATGGCAACCCTTTATAGACTTATTTTCACATTTTCCATGAATAAATAAAAATGTAAAAACACATCTCAACATAGAAAAAAACGTTTTAACCGTTTTAACATGTATACATTCACCTGTCTTTCATTTCAGTATGCCAAGAATACCTAATTTAAAGAGAATTGGTCAGAGACAAAAACAGGTGAGTTCTTCCCAAAGAATAACACCACAATTCTACTCTGTCATTATCTTCCCCTCTGAACTTACAATTTCTTTTACTAATTAACCTTCCCTACTGTATGACAACAACAACCCTCTCAAACAATTACTATAGCCTTACAGCCCGCCGTAGCGGACTATACCGGCTATTAAAGGCCCGCTCCAGCATTAAAGGCCCAAGCCGAAGGCGAGGGCCTTTAACAAGGGAGCGGTACTTTAATAGCCAGTACAGCCCAGCTACGAAGGGCTATAAGGCTATTAGAACATTGTGCCACTAGAGGGCAGAATGGAATGGAATGGAATGATATTTATAAAGCGCGATGGCTACCCGTAGGCCTCCCAGCGCTGCAGACAAAAACAGGCAAAAAACAGAAGCAAAGGAGAAAGCTAAACAGCAAGGTTTTTAGGAGCCTGCAAAAAGATAGAAGATTGGATTCTTTCCGTAATTGAGGCGGAAGGGCATTCCAACCAATGGCACCATTATACGCGAAGGAACTGCCCCCACATCTGGCCCTCCTTATTCTGGGTTGACGGGCAAGAAAAGATACAGATGACCGAAGGTCTCTCTTCGGGTGATAGGGGGTAATCAGAGACTGAAGAATGGGAGGGACATTCTTCCAGAAGGCTTTATGGACCAAGCACATAGCTTTAAACTGGATCCTTTCCCTGATTGGCAGCCAATGCAAGCTCTTTAATGCTTGTTTGGCAGAATGCCAATGGGGAATCTGAAGAAGTCTACGAGCAGCAGAATTCTGAATAACTTGGAGCTTATTGATGGTATACTGCGTCCCAGGTATAAAGCATTTCCATAGTCCAGGCGAGAAAGGATCAGGGCTTGTACCATGATCCTTCTAGCGTGGAAAGGAAGAAGGGGCAGAATCTTATGAAGCATCCTTAGTAGCCCAAAGCAGGTTGCAGAGAGTTTCGCTGCCTGGTGACTAAACGTAAGGGAGTGATCAATCCAGATGCCCAGGCTCTTGATTTGATCTTTGCGGGCCGGGGCCGGGCCTAGGCAATCGGGCCAGAGAGCTGCCGGATCGAAGACAGGGGAGTTGCCCAGGAGCATAAGCTCCGTTTTGTCCCCATTAAGTTTAAGGCACGAGCGTTCCATCCATTTGGCAACCTCCTCTAGACAACAGCTTAGAGTGCTAGATGGCCCTTCAGAGTGGTTAAGTGCCACCACGAGCTGGGTATCATCCGCATAGGAGACGATTTTTATGCCAAATGGATGGACGATCTCTGCCAGGGGTCTCAGGTATATATTGAATAGCATGGGGCTATGGGAGAGCCCGATTTTATGTGTGCCATGATTAGACACAGCATGGTGGGTCTAATCAAGTCCAGAATGTTCTAAGAAATAAAACAAAGGCTTCAGGGAGCGCAAGGGGATTGAAATCACCTCAGGCTCCCTGAAGCCTTTGTTCACAGCCACAGCTGTGAACAAAGAAACATTGGAATATTGGAGCTCCGGGCTTATACCAGCCATTATAAGCCCGGAGAACTCCATTGTTTTCAATGGAGCTTCCAACATTCCAATGTTCTAATAATCTTTAGTACAATCCATAACTTGGTATCCTTGGAGAATACTAAAAGTTTGATGATGGATGGAACTTTTAAGTCAGCTCTCCATCCAGTCACTAACATTTACACTATTCATGCCAACATTAATAACACTATCATCCCATAGTGTACAGCTTACTCCCTGACAAGCAATCCTCAATTTACACGGAATTTATATCAGCAATAAAATCCAAAACAGTGAAGAAAAGTCCTAGGAAATTAAGTAAGTATAGATTACTATACTTACTAAAATGTACCCCGACACACAAATTCTAGGTTGTTGTTTTCACTTTTCCCAGACATGTTGGTGCAAAATTTAAAAAAACAACCTTAGCTAGGGATTGCATGTCAAATAATAAACTGCAATATGATTTAATAAACTAACTGCATTGTGATTTGTACCTCCTGAGTGTGTGGATGACTTTTACATATCAATTATACAAATCAGACTACTTTACCTAAAACGAAGAAAAATTTGCTCCACTCCTAAATTATTTAAAAGACACTTGGGGGCATATTATCAAGGTCCGGCGATAAATATTGCAAAGCGCGCTTAGCACTTGCATATTTATCGCCGGCTGTCTCTGGAATTTATTGCCCGGTTAGCGTGTTATCAACAACGCGCATCACTGAGGCGATTAAAATTCCAGAGATAGTTGGGATATCGCCATTTTCCATGGTGGAAAACTGCGATATCCTAGATGATAGGGGCCTGTGGTCTTAGCCACACAATCCACCCCGCATGTTAAGTATGTCTTAGTCAGGAATTTAACAGATGTTAAAGTCCTGCGTTAAGGCATACTTAACGCGATTTTAAAAATCGCTCACCTTCCTTGATAATATCACGAAGCTGCCTTCACGATATTTCCCCTGGTTGGTTTCACAGCCTCGCCTACTTTGCATCTCATTAGCGATGCAAAGTTAGGCATGCTGGAAACGGGGGCTAAATCAGCAAAACACGCGATAGCGTGTCTTTGCTGATAAGGCGATGAAATTATCGCCGCTTTTCGGCCGAAAACGGCCACAAAAGCGGCGGTAATTTCATTGCGCCGTTTTGATGATATGCCCCATGGATTGGCCATCTAAGCAGGTTGGGTCACAGGAGGAAGCCAAGGTTTTCCATTGACTGGTGTAACTGTTACTCGACCTGCTTGAAGGGAGGTGCAAAAACAAACAATGCCAAATGAAGGATGGAATAATTCGTTGAACAGTTCCATAGGAAAATCTCACCCTAACCTATATAAATTACTGGAAAGTTTGCCCCTTCCTGCCCCTTCCTGCACAAAGACAATTCTGCCGACAACACTAGCACCCTTGCTCCACGGTGCAAGAGTGCCTGCATTGGCGCTAGGGCAGGGGAAAAGGACAGGAATGCACCGTATTGCATAAATACAGTGCATTCCTGCCCTATCACTTTGGTGTAGGGCAGCGCAGCAAGCTGACTTGCTGTGCTGCCCTCCACCAAATCTCGATAAATTAGGGTGTATTAGTGTAATAAAATATGGAGCCTTTGGTGGCAGCTATAGTAAGTAAGAATGTATTTAAATGTACGTTGCATGCTTGCTTGCGGGTTACAGTGTGTTAATGTGACTGCGTGTGTGAATGTGTAAGCATGCGTCAATATGTATAAGCATGTGTATGGTGTGAGTGAAAGTGAGTGTCAGTGACAGGCAGTGTGTGAGATTGAGGCCCAAATGTACTATTCTTTGACGCAAGGCAATGCGGCACCAAAGATGCCGCACTGCCTTGCATTAAAGGGAGAGAGAAACAATGCACCATATCTATTAGGATATGGTGCATTATTTCTCTCCCTGTGTGCTTGCGCCACAGTGCTTGGATGTGTGCATTCTCGCATACGTTTTGTACTAGAAGGGGTGCCTTCCAGTGCAAAAATCTATGCTTTAAGGCTTTACCCACATCGTAGTGTGCTGTACAATTCAGCACACATGCAAGATTGGAAAACCAAGGAGTAATGAAATCATTTTACTCATTATGGCTTGAGAAGTTGTAGGATTTGGCACAAATTCTTCTCTACCAATGTTTGTAGGGTAAACAGTCATAATATCGAAAAAATATATCGACTGGACAGACTATCGAGTTTTTAATATAGAATGGACAGAATATCGAATTGCCAAAATATACTGTTGAAGAATATCGAAAATCAGGTAAGAAATATCGATTTACATAATATAGAAGTAAGTTATATCGACAGTGATAATATAGTTGTTAAAAATATCGATTTTTTTATAGTGTTTTAAGTGTTAGTATATGTGTTAAAAGTATGGATTAATTTTGGAATGTATGTTTGAATATTTTTAAAGTAATTAATTTTATGTTATTTAATTTTTGTGTAATTTAATTCCGTAGCGGGTTGTAGGTTTATAGGGGATTAGGGTGGGAAGTAATTTAATTATAGTACATTTTAGGAATTGTTAATTATTTTGTATTTAATTTTGCGTTTTACTTCTGTAGCGGGTTGTGGGTTTATAGGGGAATAGGGTGGGAAGTAATTTAATTGTTATTAAGTAATTATTAATTGGTATTGAAAATTAATTGGTTTTTGATTAATTATTAATTGGTAATTAATTAGTATTAATTGGTAATTCATTTGTATTAATTGTTTAATTGATAATTATGTTAATTGTAATAATTTATTATTTGTAGCGGGTTGTGGGTTTATAGGGGAATATGGTGGGAAGTAATTTAATTGTAAATAATTATTTATTGACATAATCTTTGTATATTGTTAATTAATTTATTATTAATTAATTAATAATTGGTATTTGTATATATTAATTTTTGGTATTGAAATTTAATTGGCTGTTAATTAATTATTAATAGGTAATTAATGTAAAAAAATGTTTTATTGGTATTTATAATTAATTACTTATTAAATATTGTGTGATTAGTAATTAATTTTAATACTTTTTTTATTGGTATTAATAATTTATTTATTTTTAATAAAATATTAAATTCTTATTTTCCCTACTATTGCACTCACTGGAGTGGGAATAGTAATTTTTACCCCTACGCTACCCAACGCTTTCCCTACTATTGCACTCACTGGAGTGGGAATAGTAATTTTTACCCCTACGCTACCCAACGCTTTCCCTACTGTTGCACTCTTTGGAGTGGGAATAGTAATTTTTACCCCTATGCTACCCAACGCTTTCCCTACTGTTGCACTCACTGGAGTGGGAATAGTAAATTTTACCCTCCCGCTATCCAATGCTTTCCCTACTGTTGCACTCTCTGGAGTGGGAATAGTGATGTTTACCCCTACGCTATCCAACGCTTTCCCTACTGTTGCACTCTTTGGAGTGGGAATAGTAATTTTTACCCCTACGCCATCTGACGTTTTCCCTACTGTTGCACTTACTGGAGTGGGAATAGTAAATTTTGCCCTCCTGCTATCCAACGCCTTCCGTACTGTTGCACTCTCTGAAGTGGGAATAGTAATTTTTACCCCTACGCTATCCAACGCTTTCCCTACTGTTGCACTCTCTGAAGTGGGAATAGTAATTTTTACCCCTACGCTATCCAACGCTTTCCATACTGTTGCACTCTCTGGAGTGGGAATAGTAATTTTTACCCCTACTCTATCCAACGCTTTCCCTACTGTTGCACTCTCTGAAGTGGGAATAGTAATTTTTACCCCTACGCTATCCAACGCTTTCCATACTGTTGCACTCTCTGGAGTGGGAATAGTAATTTTTACCCCTACTCTATCCAACGCTTTCCCTACTGTTGCACTCTCTGGAGTGGGAATAGTCATTTTTACCCATACGCTATGCAACGCTTTCCTTACTGTTGCACTCTGTGAAGTGGGAATAGTAATTTTTACCCCTATGCTATCCAATGCTTTCCCTATTGTTACACTCTCTGGAGTGGGAATAGTAATTTTTACCCTCCCGCTATCCAACGCTTTCCCTACTGTTGCACTCTCTGGAGTGGGAATAGTAATTTTTACCCTCCCGCTATCCAACGCTTTCCCTACTATTGCACTTACTGGAGTGGTAATAGTAAATTTTACCCGCCAGCTATCCTACGCTAAAAATATTGAATATTTTTAATTAATATTACGTTAATATATATGTATTACATTTTTGTTTTTACTTACATTAATTATTTATTAATTTTAAAGTTATTTAAGTATTTTTAAGTATGTTTTAGTTAATTATATGTATTATTTCATTAATTTTACATTACTTTTAAGACATTTAAAAAATTCGATATTTTGACCAACTATATTTTTTACAACGATATTTTGGATTCAATATTTTTGTACTTGCCTGTTTGTAGATAGGGATTCGATATTTTGGCATTCTATATTTTTTCCTCGATATTTTGGCAGGTCGATATTCTCCTCCTCGATATTCTGTCAGTGATCCGTTTGTAGGTAGGGATTTGCATCACAATTCATGGGTGGTTGCATGGAACACCCACCTGACTCAAAATGAAGGAAAGCAGTGCATTGTGCAATCTTGGATACTTTTGGATACTATCCAACTAATTTGTGTTGGATAGTAAATCCCACCCTAACACTTAGCACTGGTTTGCAGCAACATAGTACAAAGCGTTAGTAAACCTGTGCCTGAGTGTCAGTAAGTATGAGTGAGTTGGAGTTAGATTAATAGTGAACACAAGTGAGTAAGTGAAGGAGAGCAAATAAGAATGAGTGTAATAGGGGTAAGAGTGTGTGAGTGTGATTTTAGGGTCATGTGACATGCTTTTAAGGAAATGAAACAGGGGCAAGGGTCATACATATAATGTTGCTTCCTGTGATGTCACTAAGGTCAAAGGGTATGTGATGTCACTTCCGCTACCCCTGACATCTTGGTGAATCAACGCCCATGATGCAGCACACATTGAAAGAGGAAATAACCAGCAGGAATAAAAAATATTTCTCCTGGTTATGCCTTTGTTGGCCCAGTGCACCATTTTGGCACAAACCCAGATTTACAAGTTTTTGTAAATCTGGATTTCCCTCAAAATACATGAGTGGATGCACAGTAAAGCCCATGTTCCACTCATGTAACGCCAACCAGTGGTAAAGTAACGCAAGTCAGCGCTCAGCTAGGCGGCTTGATTTGATAGGTGGAGCACCCTCCTTTCCATACCAACGGATTTACCTCCACCTGTCAAACTCACAGGAGCATATCATCAACGATCAGCGATACATGTCGCAGAGCGCGCTTAGCGCAATTTTGTTTAACACCGGCTATCGCCAGTTTTGATCGCCGAGATATCGCGTTATTTACAACGCTTATCTCCACGGCGATGAAAAATCCGGCGATAGCGGCGAAATGCAGGTTTATCGCTGTGAATCCAGGGATAAACCTGCATCGATAGGGGAATCCTTAGTGATAGGGAGATGTGGATTTACCCTTACAATCCACCTCCCATGTAAAAGATAGTCAAGTCAGGATTTTCACAGAAGTAAAATACCGGCGATAGCCGTGGTTAGCGCGGCTTTTAATATCGCTATATGTGTCCTGGGCTGGCTTGTAAATACCGCGAAGGACAGATAGAGATATTTTTTATGTTGTTTTGCCAGGGAACGCCTACATTGCATCTCATTAGAGATGCGATGCAAGGTGTAAGGAAAACCGGTGCTAAGACAAGGAAACAGGCGTTAGCATGTCCTTGCTAATACTGCAATGCCATTATCGCCGCTTTTCGTCCGAAAACGGACGCTAAAGCGGCGATAATAGGCTTGATAATATGCCCTTAAATAAGTACCTTATTCATACTCTATGGCTGGATCATAATTCCTCTGCAATTTTCGCTCTAGCTGTCTGGATTGTATTTTCACTTTGCCTAACTGTGAAGCAGCAGGTCACTCCATAATTCATGAAATCTAAGGGGAATATTATCAAGAAACAGCGTTAAAATTATCGCCCCTTTACCGGCAGAAAACTGCCGCTAAAGCGGCGATAATGGGCTTGATAATATGCTTGTGAGAATTCCCATAGAAGCCCATGTTCTGGTGTCAACATGGGCTTCTATTGGAATTCTCTGCGGCATATTATCAAGCCCATTATCGCCGCTTTAGCAGCAGTTTTCTGCCGCTAACGCGGCGATAATTTTAACGCCGTGCTTGATAATATGCCCCTGAGTTCTCAATTGACACTTTGGGGTATATGTACAATAGAAGTGGTGGAGTGAGGCGTTAGCTGTCATGGCTTAATGCCTCACTACGTCACTTTTGAAACGCAAGGCTGTACCATATTTACAACGATATGATGCAGCCTTGCGTTTCCCCCTGCGCTGGCACAACACTTAGCAGTGTAGCACCCCTTGCACCATAGGGCAAGGGTGTCTGCGTGCAGGGGAGGATTTTTTATGTGTAGGAAGGTGTCCCTTCCTGCACATAATTAATCCTGAAATGCCATTTTGTCACTTTCATGTGTGCTGCTTAATGCAGCAACCATGAAAGTGACAAAATGGCAATTTGTTTAGAGATTGTTTATTTACAGGAAGGGACACCTTCCTGTACATAAACAATCCATGGGATTCTGCTTTTTCCATGTGTGCTGCACAATGCAGCACACATGAAAAAAGCAAAAACAAGGACAAATAATGCATTTCTACTTGTTTCGCCAACTTAAGACCAGGTTTTACCTGGTCTTAATTTTGGTGCTGCCTCCTATGTACGTTGCCCTTGTACATAGGGGGCAGCGTCAAATTCAATGGATGTTGCAGTGGAACGCCCACCGCAAAACCCACTACCCACCCCTTTCAATCTAATCATATCGTGAAAGGGGGCCTTATTTACAAGACCATGTTAAGTGCCTTTAATGCTGCCTTGTAAATAAGGCTAAGCCCATATCGCCACCACAACCTCGATACAAGTGATGCTGTGGTGGCGATAGGGGCTTGTTCACATGCCCCTCTGTCTCAAATGTTATAGTCTATAATTTGATATCTTTAAAAGGGGTCATCCGAGTAAGTGGGAGATTAAAACATGACAAAAGCGCTTCAATCTTCCCCCAAATGTCGCATGAAAATTGAAATATGGAAAAAAAGTAATTAGAACAAATGAAAGAATGTAACAAATGTTTTGAAGGTTGTCAGACACAGCACACTCACTTAAAAGCCATTGGCCTTATTCAAGGTTCAAAGAACTGTGCGTGCGCTGAATCACAGGTGCGTGACTAGAGGGGTGTTGAAGAAGGTCGCTCGCTGCTCACCACTGGTTGAAGTAACCGGACTCTTAAGATTAGAAGCTAGGATGACAAATACTTTTAAAATAGTTCGTCTCTGTAACCTTTATCTAACCTCATTGCTCCAGCTATATCTGTCTGAAAGGTCACACTCCACAACCGTACCACAGCGTCATTTCCTGTATTTCATCAAAGGGCCTTCCTTGAAGTTAAAGAACGGGAACTCGTTTTGCAAGCAGCTGCGCAGGATAGAGGATTTGAAGCCAATATTTCCCGAGTGTGAGCCTGTCATTACATCCTGGCCATTATGGACCGGAAGCCAAGCTGCCCGATACCGGAAGCAATAATCCTGCAAGGTTTATGGCTTCTCCATCTGAAATCCTGTCAATGCAGTCTGCCGAAGAGGAATGTGCGCACTGTACCTTCTACATGGCCTAGCCACGTTTCATATTGACATTATCTGCTACCCCCTTTGAGCAGCTTCTTTTCTATTTTGGAAACAATTGCATTATCGCATTGATGGGCTGTGTTTTGATAAATTTATGAATTTACACAGTCATGTTTTGGTAGTAAATTGTTGGAGTCACAATTACTTCCTACTCCATGTTTCTCGTCACAGTCCATTCAAATGAGGTGTGACCTCACACAGTAGCCAGGCAATCAACTTGCCTCCTCCTGTTTCTGTTCTGATAAGCGAAGCCCAAGTCTTACCAGGCATCCTGTTCTGTCTGTCTCTACTGAAGACTGGTCCTGTATGCTCCCTTACTTTTCAGTGTTCCAGTAAGTGTGTGTTCTTTGAAATCAAACCAGTTATGCCTCATTACACTTTTGCAGGTATGTGTTTTTTGCCTGTTATATTCCCTGAAGTCTGGTATCTTAGGTCAAGTGATTATGGGCGGGTACGCACCAGGACTCAGTCCTCCTTGTGTGCTGTAAAAACACAGCCTGAGGCAGCTATCATGGCCTCTGAACTATAACACAAGTGTCATCTTAAGGGATTTTGGGGCCCTGGACAATACATATTTTGGGACCCCTGCTAGGAGCAACTTATTCTCTTAGCCATATTCTTCCAAATCAAATTTACGTGATATCAAACAATTTTGAATTATATGTTAAACTTTCCAAATAATGTCACACAAAAACTGCCAAAATGTCTTGGATGGGGCTGCTAAGTCCCTAAGATGACATTGAGTGGAGAGAGACAAATTCAGAGGTAAATGTAGGCAGAGAGAACGACAGAGGAATAGGTAACATAGGGGCATATTATGAAGACAGGCGATAAAATTATCGTCGCTTTAGCGGCAGAAAACTGCTGCTAAAACGGCGATAATGGGCTTGATAATATGCTCTATGGAATTCCAATTGAAGCCAATGTTAGATGTGAAGGACAGCTAACCTGAGCTTCAATTGGAATTCCATAGAGCATATTATCAAGCCCATTATTGCCGCTTTAGCTGCAGTTTTCTGCCGCTAAAGCGGCGATAATTTTATCGCTTGTCTTGATAATATGCCCCATAGAGAGAAAGATCCATTTCTAGGGGCCCCTTCAAAGGTAGGGCCCTGGGCAACTGCCCTAGAACGTCTCTGTGTTGTGATTGGGGCAGATTGTACTTCAGCTGTTAACAGTGACAGTCCTCTTTACCTATAGGGGCTGTCGCACCCGAGTATTAGCTTTCAGTCTATAGGGGTGAGGATGTCTTGTGTTTTCTTCTGCAACTCAATAGAGGGGATTTATTATGTATGTATCATATGACCTTGTAGTGCTGATGATCACCATTTGCAGTGACTAGAGTACCTGTGTGCCTTGAATGAGAAGTCTGAATAACTTGTTTTATGTTATAAACTGCTTCATTGTTCTTCCGTGCCGTGCTTAGTATCAACTATTTTTATATTTCTGCTTTTAAACTCTGTTAAATCAGTGGGTGTCAAGCCTGAAGTTCAAGTTTTTTCTATGTAATTTCAATTGTTATTGCATTTCTATAGCTCTTACTACCCCAGACAAGGCTTTGGAGCACTTTACGCTGGTCGAGAACACAAGGTTAGTGGTTAGTTCAGTGCAATTGTTCATGTTTGTTATTGGAATTAGTCTTGTGCGCTCAGCAAACCATTCAATGCATTTATTCCAGTTTCTTTGCGATTACATTAACATGATTTTGATGTGATCATTAGTAAGGGAGTTATGTGAGTTCATGCACATGGTTGGTGGGATTAGTAGATGTAGGTGAAGAGATGAAGTATTGGTATGCTGCCGGGTAGGACTTTCACCGAAGGAGAAATTGTGATCTTTTATATGAGTTGTGGGCAGTTTTCAGAAATACAGTCAGAGAGATTAAGGCAAACATGCATGTGACTTTGAGGAGGCTGTGCTCAGACAGCGGAGGCATGCAGAGGATGGAAGAGAAGGGGAGGGCCATTTGAAAGAGAAGAGGAGGGGTGACAATCAAAAATGTGGATTTTACTAGTAATTCTTGAGGGAAAGTCTTAATTTTATTAAAGACAAAGAGGTGAGTATTATGCTTCTCTAATCTTGCATTTATTTCAATAGCAGTAGTCAAGAGAATATAGAAGCTACAAATCCCATGAGGCTTTGATACAAATAGCCAATGGGTAACAAAATGTAGTACCAATAACAACCAATGAGGTGACAACATTACCTATAGTGCTTATCTTGACTGCGGACAGTCCTCTTTTCTTGAGCAAAAAGTTAAGCATAGTTATAAAATAAAGTAAAAATATCAAGTACAATAGGAACAGCTAAAGTAAAGGTAAACAGTTCTTGAAAAAAGTCTGTAAAACTGGGTCAAAAAGGGAGAGCCAGAAACTTGGAGGAGTAGGAAATACCTGGACGGTCTGCATCTGAAGATTTTGGAGGCGATGATAAATGGCCTGCTAGAGTGTCTATAAGTAGTTAAAGGTAATGGAGCAGTAGTAACTGTTAGGATGGGAAAACACTAGATTAGTGCAGTGTTGTGGTGGGATAATACTCGCCTCTGTGTCTTTAACCCCTTCAGCGCGGCGCGGATTTCCGCGCCACGCTGAAGGTTCTGAGCGCGGGCGGGGCCATGACGGAACGGTTCCGTCATAAGCACAGCCCAACCGACGTGCATGACGGAACCGTTCCGTGATGCGCGTCGAAGGGGTTAATAAAATTAAGACTTTCCGGGGGCGTGGCCAAGATGGCGGGGTGAGCGGACGCTTCCTCCCGTAGCTCCTCCGGCCCGGCCAAGCTAAAGCCTTTTTGTTATGCTTTTCTCCCCCCGCTGAGGCTCAGCGCGGGAGAGGAGCGTGGCGGAACATCAGGGGCACACATTGGTGCTGTTTTGGTCCGGATCGCCCCGGGGGAACCCCCCCAAAAGTTCGTCTGAGATCAGGGGACGACGGCGGTGAGCCCGAGGGGCGGAGCGTATTGGAGAGCTGTCCGGGCGCCTCGGTTGGGCCTGGTGCTGAAAGCTGCGGTCTGGAGGGGATCTGGCCCGCCGCTCGACGGTGACTGAAGGAGCCTGGCGGGAAGGGGCCCGACGGTGTGGAGGGCTTGGGACGGGTGCCCCGGCACTCGGACTGGTGACGGCGACACCTGGCACTGCGGAGGCCCTGACCCCTAGCCGAGGTACGGCGGACTCCTTGTTGGGGCCGGATCATCTGGCCCCCTGTGCGTGACTAACGGGGGCCGGTGGTGGAACTTATTTCACGGCGGGGCACCTCGGAGGCCCCGGGGGTGTCGCCGGGCCTAGTCGGTGTGGCTTGCTCCGCCCGGCCGCCATTTTGTCCCCGAAGGAGCAGTGGTGGCGACCTCCGCTGAGCCCTGGATGCTGGCTGCACACGACCTCCCGATATTGCTGTCTTGACTACCGGAGGGATGAGCTGTTGGGACCCCCTCGCTGCGGCCCCCTTGGTTGTCTCACGCTAGCTCTTGCGGCTGACGGTGACCGGGCTCGGCCGCCATTTTGTCACCTGTGACGCAGCGACCTCACTTGTGGGGGATCCCCCGGCCCGAGTGCTTGCCGGCGGCTGAGCATCTCTGGGGCGCCTGGATCGGGGCCCGACTGCGGAGCTGACGATGGCTGGGAAAGGAGGCCCGAAGAAAGGGGACCGTACTCTGCCGGACATGCTTGGCAGGGCCCAGCACTTGCGGGACAGGACACAGCCCTCGCCGGGGCCCTCCCGGGCTCCGGCGGATGTGACTGGAGGGGAGCCACCCGTCACGAGGGCCTTCATGGAGGAACTGTTTAGCTCCCTCAGGGAGGACTTCCAGACACTGAAGCGGGAGGTGGCCAGCGAGGTCCGAGAAGTGCGCAGAGAGGTGGAGGGCCTAGGTGAGCGTGTGGAGGCGGTGGAGACGGAGGGCCAACAGCGAGCGGAGGAGATAGTCCACCTCCAGCAGGACGTTCTTCGCCTCCGGGAACAGTGTGTGGAGCTCCAGGCCCACTCTGAGGACCTCGAGAACAGATCTCGGAGGAACAACATCCGAGTGCGTGGCGTGCCGACTGCGGATGAGGGGTCCGATCTGGGGGGCTATCTGCGGGCCCTGTTCCGAGAAATCCTGGGGGAGGCCGCGGACTTTCCCATCAGCATCGACAGGGCGCATAGGGTTGGCCGCCAGCGCCAGCCATCGGCACCCCCACCGGACATTCTAGCCTTCCTGCCCGACTTTCCACTAAAGGAGCGTATCATGGCTGAAGCCCGCAGGAAACAGCCCCTGACCTTTCGGGATCGGCCGGTGGCGCTGTACCAGGACCTCTCTGCCATCACTCTACAGAAACGCAGGTCCTTTAGGATTGCCACTGACTTTTTGCGCGAGCATGAGACGCCGTACTCTTGGGGTCACCCCTTCCGCTTGATTTTTCGGTGGAACGGGGTATTGCATCAGCTACGCTCCTTGCAAGACATTTGTGGTGTCCTGGGGCTCACGGCAGCGGAGGAAGAGGGAGCTACGCCGTCGTGGAGGTCCTCGGAGGGACGGAATCGGCGGAGGTCATCGAGGCGGCGCTCAGCGACCAGTGCAGGGCGCCCGGACTCCCCTACCATTAGGGCGGACATGGCAGACGCCCTGAGGGCGGCGGCCGGGGACTCGATCGGCTCCTCTAGCGTGGCCTTGACGGCCTAACATACACTCCGGGGGGAGATGTCTTTAGCTTCTTAACATGCTTGGCACGGGGCGGGGGGGTTGGGGGGGAGCGGGCGGAGGTGAGTGGCTGGACGTCCACTTTGCTATTTTCTACGGACTTGCCCGTTTTGGGGCTTGACTGAGACTATGGGGTGTTTGAGTTTGGGGATGGCTAGTTGCCAAGGTTGTGTTTTGGGTGGGGGAGGGGGTTGTTTTGGGGTTGGGAAGGTCCCGTCCGATGTTGTCTTTGCCCGCTTTGTCTTGGCTTGTCCCGCGCTGCGGCCCCGCGCGCCCCACCCGCTGATTCCCTACCCATTGCATGGCGCTCCCGATCCCTGCGAGGAATGCCGGGCCTAAAGGTAGTGACCCTTAATGTTCAGGGTCTGAATAACCCGGTGAAGCGCAGGGCGATCCTGTCGTTGCTGGAGGGGACGCAGGCGGACATTTGCCTTTTGCAGGAGACACACTTATTGCCCCGAGACTGCCACAGGATGCGCTCTGCTAAGTTCCCCACCCAGTTCTTTTCCTCGGCAGCGAACAAGACGGCAGGGGTAGCCATTCTCCTAGCGAGCTCCTTTCGGGGGGAGGTGTTGCATAAGTGTGCTGAACAGAAGGGGAGGCTCCTTGCGTATCGCATGAGCCTGGGAGGCATAGCATTTACGGTTGGCTCCGTTTATAGCCCAAACGAGCACCAGGAGCGCTTCCTAGACTCCGCGCTGGTGGATGTCACTGCTTCCCCGGACCGACACGTTATCTTGGGCGGAGACCTCAACATTGTCTTTGACTCTGGGATGGACAGATCGGCGCAGCGCTTCCCGCAGACGGGGGAACTGTCCCAGGCTGGGAAGGCCCGAATTGCGGACATGGACTTGCATGATCTCTGGCGCTCCCTGCACCCCACGGATAGGGACTACTCTTTCTTCTCGCACGCACACCGCACTTACTCACGGCTGGACTACCTCCTGGTGAGTGGACCGATGCGTGCCGCTGCCACGGCGGCGGACATCGGGGTCCTGACCCTGTCTGACCACTCTCCAGTTATCGGCGTTTTCCAGTGGCCGGCGGCCTCCCCCTCTCGGGGGGTGTGGCGCCTCCGGGACACACTTCTACACAAAAAATCGGTGGTGCAACGCATCGGGGAGGTCATACAGGACTATCTCACTCACAATAGCAACACTGACACCTCGCAGGCGACACAGTGGGCGGCATTGAAGGCCGTCCTACGGGGGGAATTCATCTCTATCTCTGCAGCCGAGAATAAGGAGCGACAACTGAAGAGGGATGAGTTGACGGCTCAGGTTCGGGAGCTTGAGCAGGTCCACCGCCGTACGGGAGCGCCGAGGGTCTGGAGGCAGTTGAAGGCAGCGAGGAAGCTCCTCTCGGCTCTGGATCTTGATAGGGCGGAGTACGCCGCCTTACGTTTGAAACATGCCTACTACACTGGGGGGGACAGATGTGGCAAGCTCCTAGCACACCGGCTCCGGGTCGCGCAACAGCGCAGCGTCGTGAAAGAATTGGTGGGCGCGGACGGGGGGGTTGTCTCCGGGGACGCGGAAGTAGCGGAGTCTTTCCGCGGCTTCTACGAGGCGCTGTATGCTGAGGAGCCCTCCCCGCCACGGGAGACCGATAGCTATTTGGAGTCGGTGACCCTCCCGGTACTGGACCCGGCTCAGGCTGACCACCTGGAGCGGGACATCCATGTGGAGGAAGTGATTTCAGCTATTGCGCGGCTGAAACATGGCAAGGCCCCGGGCCCGGACGGGTTCACGTCGCTATTCTACAAGACTTTTTGCACGGCCGTGGCCCCTGTCCTTACGCGGCTGTTTAACTCTTTCTCCGCACCGGGAGCCATCCCTCCGGATCTCCTGAGGGCGACGGTCGCGGTAATCCCGAAGCCTGGGAAGGACCGGGCCCTTTGCGGCTCATACCGGCCCATCTCTCTCCTAAATGTCGACCTCAAGTTGTACACGGGGATTCTCGCAGCCAGGCTGGGTCCACACCTCCCCGACCTGGTGGAGGCGGACCAGGCTGGTTTTGTGCCCGGTAGACAGACGGTTGACAACACCAAGAGGGTGACACATGTTCTGGAGAAGGCCTCAAGGATCTCGGGGGAGCGGATGTTGTTGTCCGTTGATGCAGAGAAGGCCTTCGACAGAGTTCACTGGCCGTATCTTGAGCGGGTCCTTAAGAAACTGGGAATCGGCGATAAGTTCCGCACCATGGTATTTAATTGCTATAAGCATCCTTCAGCGTCGGTGCGGGTAAACGGGTGTAGCTCTGGTAGCTTTGCCATCGAGCGCGGCACGCGGCAGGGCTGCCCTCTCTCGCCGCTCCTGTTTGCCCTCTACATGGAGCCGTTTGCTCAGAGGATTCGTGACAATCCGGATGCTGTCGGGGTCCGGATGGGCCAGTACGTCCACACCGTCAGTCTCTATGCGGACGATGTCCTGCTGACTTTGGACGACCCTAGGAGGTCGCTGCCTACTTGCCTCCGAGAGTTGGACGCCTTCGCGGGGGTGGCCGGCTTCAAAATGAATATGAGCAAGTCGATGGCACTGGACGTGTCCCTGGCTGCGGAAACCAGGAGGGATCTTCAACGGCTCTTCCCCATGCAGTGGTCCTCGTCCACGGTGCCGTATCTGGGGATTCTGCTGGCGCCTACACTGTCGGAGATGGTTACGGCCAATTATGCCTCCCTCAGCAGGAAGATCAAGGACGAGCTTGGCCGCTGGAACAAGGGCCTGCTGTCCTGGCTGGGGCGAATCGCGGCGGTCAAAATGACGGTGCTGCCCCAGATACTATATCTTTTCCGGGCCCTTCCACTCCAACCCCCGGTGGGCTGGATACGACAAATGCAGGCTGACATCTCCCGCTTTGTCTGGCAGGGCCGCAGGCCACGCATGAAGAGGGTCCTCTCCACGCTTGCTCCGGAAGCGGGGGGTCTCGGCATTCCGGACCTCCGTAAGTACTTTCAGGCGGCACAGCTCCGCTATCTGGTGGAGTGGAGCAGGTGGGAGTCCGACAAACATTGGCTCTTCCAAGACCAGGCAGTGGCGGGCCGCACCTTACAAGAGGTTCCATTCCTGCGCCGCGCGCACCGCCCCGCTAATCTTTACGCTTCCTTTGTTACGCGGGTCCCCCTGCGTGTGTGGGACGCGGTCTGTGAGGCCCGGGGCCTTACCACCTTCCCTTCGCCGCTCACGCCCATTGCGGGCAACCCGGACTTCTCCCCTGGGATGGAGCCGGGGGTTTTCTCCCACTGGGTGCAGGCGGGCTGCAGGGCACTCTTCCAGATCTATGGCCCGGAAGGAGTGGTTCCTTTTCAGCAACTCCGCCAGGAGTTCGGCCTGACGGAGCTGGACAGATTGCGCTACATGCAAGTTCGGCATTGGGCCCTCCAGCCTCAGGTGCGTGCCGCCGCTGCCCGTCCAATTACACCGTATGAGCGGTGGTTGGCTACTCGGACCTCCGACGCTAAACTGATCACTGATCTGTACAAACACCTACAACCCCCGCCGTTTCACTACTACAATCCGGGGAGGGAGCGTTGGCACAGGGAATTGGGTAGGACACTCAGCCACAAGGAATGGGACAAAATTGCGTATCGGGCGCGGCACTCTGCATACCACACGGGCCTTACGGAAACCTTCACTAAAGTGTCCACATACTGGTACTACACCCCGGAGAGACTGTATGAAATGCATAGACACACTGACAAGGGGTGCTGGCGGAGCTGCGGGCAGGAAGGTACCCTTACACACATCCTATGGGATTGCCCAGTGCTGACCGCCTACTGGAAGGAAGTTCTGGACGAGGTGGATGAGCACTTTGGCATAGAGCTGCCGCGCCTCCCGGCGTATGTCCTGCTGGGCCTCCCCAATGACCTAATGTACCCACTGAAGTCCCGCAGGGGTAGGCAGATTGCGATAGCGCTGGGGTCTGCGGTTCAGAACATTCTGACCCACTGGCGCACATCCACCGCCCCCTCCATCACCGGTTGGTTGCACAGACTCTGGCATGTGCTGGGGATGGAGAAGCTGTCGCTTACGGTTGCGGGGGAGATAGACCAATTTGAGGAGCTATGGCAACCCTTTCTAGCGCTGCTGTCCACTGAATTCCGGGAGCTCACCTGCCCGAGGTATCTTAGGCTTCTCAGGCTGCGGCCGCCGGTGACCCCGGCGGACTAGCTTACATGTGAGATGGGGACCCCCGGCGGGGGGGGGGGGGGCTGTGCGGGGCTTCCTGGTTAGGGCTACTTTGCTGCGGGACCATAGGACGGGGGGAGGGGGGAGTGTTGTTGTTTTTGTACTGGGAGGATGGGGGATGGGAGGGGGGGGACTGTGTTCTGTTGAGGGGTTGATTGGGGGGGGTTTTATTGCTCTGCTTTTGGGTGTCGGATACGCGCGTGGGATTCCACAGCTTGTAATTCTAGCGTTCATTTACTGTGTTCTTCCCTCTGAGCCAACGCTTCACCTATTGCCAACCCTCTGGAGATGCATCCCTTCTTCTTTGACTGTATTCCACGTATCCTGCCTCCTGTCCCCCTCCCCCATGGTTTGTTTTGTCTCAATAAAAACGTTTTAAACATAAAATTAAGACTTTCCTTCATAAATTACTAGGAACATCTACATTTTACAGATCGGAGGCTTCTATTATGCTTGTTTAAAGCATGTTAACTACAACAGCAGAAGCAGTATGTGCAGTTTTACAATAACATGTTCACAAAATATTATCATTAGACCAATCATCTGATCTCATAATGCCCACTTGATAAGAAGTTGGGTATCTGAGGACGTTCTGAGATGCATTGTGTTTTGCTCATGAACCTTAAGACATTTAACAACACAAAGGTTTGGTTGATCTGGAAAGTAAGGATAGAATGCAGTAGTTAGGTTTGTTTTTATGCATTTACTTATGGAGAAACATACATCTGTGGGAGTAAAAGGGTGAGCTGGAAAATCCAACACTTTAATGTCAGACAGACATTTTATTGATATTAAACACAATAACATTTTACGTTTTGCAGATAACATTTTGAGAGAAAGATCATTATTATCTGGCCAGGAAATAAACAATTTCAAAACAACATTTACATCCCACAGTTGATTATATTTTGGAATAAGATCATCACAAAATGTTTCTCCCATCAAAAGGCGGCAGACAAGCGGATGTTCACCAACGGGCTTTTAGTTGATGTAAGGATGGTTTGTGGAAATGGCTGACCTGTGAAGGTTTATAGTTCAATAGGTTTTCCCTCTGCTAGCTTTGGCTGCCAAGAAGTAGACTATGAATGTTATATCCGCTGAAAAGGAATTGATAAATTTTCCCAAACACTAGCTTGACCATAAAGACCAGGCTGATTTCTAAGCCCGGTGTTACCCAGGGCCCAAGATTTGTTGATGTACTCAGTAGCTTCTGGCGAAATTAAAGGGATAGACTGGGTGTTCCCGCTATCTTCCATGGAGAGAGAATGAGGAAGTTGTATAGAACTAGATTGTGAGGAAGTCCATGCGGGTCCAGCAGGAGATTGGGGTAGGAAGGTAGAAGGATCGGAAAATGAATTGTCAGTTCTAGGAAAGGAGGGAACCATACCTGTGATTGCTAAAATGAAACTACAATGACTAAGGTTGCTTATTGTCACCTGACTTGGGCCAAGCCCTGTTGATAATAACAAAAAGAGGGAAGGCGTAGTTGATTGCTGAGGACCTGTTCTGTAGAAATGCTCCTGAAGCTCACTCTATGGGGTCAGGGTACCAGCTGAAGAATTGGGAAAGATGAGAATTAAGTCTGGTCGCAAACAGATCTATTTGGAAAGGACTACATTTAAGAATCAGGGACTTGAATACAGAAGGGTGAAGTCTCCAATCGCTCAAGTGGCGGAGATACCGAGGATGGCAGTAGGCTACTGAATTGAGATCTCCTGGGAGATATTCTGAGAGGACAGATATATTGTGGAGAAGGAAGATTTCCCAAAAGCTCTTTGCTTATTCTGCTAGGTGTTTGGATCTGGTACCGCGGAGATGATTGATGTACCAAACTGGGGTAATGATGTGTATGTGGTGAATGATGGAGCAATGCCAGGCTTCTGATTGCAAAGGAACCTGCAAGCATCTTTAAACAATTTATATGCAATCTGAACTCTACATGTGATCATGTACCCCCAGTCGAAAGCGGACCACACCAGGGTTCCCAGCCTGTGCGTCGTGCATCGGATTCTAATAAAAGATCGGGGATGATGCAAAGATGGTTCTGCCGTTCCAGGCATCTAAATGGTCTCTCCATCCTTGAAGTTCTAGTTGGGAATCTGGATCGAGACTGATGGAATTTGAATAAGTAAGACCGCTGCGTAAGTGGCGCATCTTTAGCCTTTGAAGGGCTCGGTAGTGGAGAGGTCCTGGGAAAATGGCCTAGATCGAGGAAGAGAGAAGACCCACAATGCTCGCCAGAGATCTGAGATAAATGGAAGAACTTTGAATAGTGGAGAATCTCTGATTTTATGGCTTTGACTTTGTCGAAGGGTAAGTGAAGTGTTGCAGTGGTGGAGTTTAACAGAAGACCTAAGAATTCCACCAGAGTGGAAGGAACTAGGATTGATTTTTCTGTGCTAATAAGGAAACCTAGTAGTGAAAGCAGAGAACAAGTAGGGCGGCTTATGGTTGGAGTGTGTGTAGTTTTTGACACATTTAAAGAATATCGACTAGGTAAATGATAAACCTGATACCTTGTGATCTGAGGTGACCCACCACTGGTTTAATTAGTTTTGTAAAGCACCATGGTACTGAAGAAAGTCCAAATGGAAGATAAGGAAATTGATATGTTTTTCCGGCCATTGGAACTGAAAGAATTTCTGTGGGCATGATGGATGGGAACTGTAAGATATAACCGTACCATCCAATCGTATTGAAGTAATGAGCCTCTGAGGTGGATGATCGTCTCCTTGAAATGACGATAAATCATAAACTGGTTGAAGTGTCTGAGACTGATAACATGTCTCATTTTGTTGTTTTTATTTTGTACTAAGAAGAGAGAATTAAAAAAACCTGAGGGTTTGGGAGAGGAAAGTTGGATTGCTTTTTTGTGTAAAAGTGACTCGATTTCTAGAGAGATCTGGTTGGACATTTCGCATGAGAATTTTTGTGGGGGAAGGACAGTATTAAAAGGCATTGTGTAAAGTTCTATAGAACCCTTGTATGGTGTTTAGGACCCAGGGACCTGAGTTTATAGATTGCCATTTTGTTAGAAGATATTGGAGACCACCTCCTAAAGGAAGATGGCCAGAAAAAAGGCTTACATGTTTGGGTTGGAAATCTGTAGTTTTTTGTTCACATAGGCGGAAACTTCTGCCTCTTTGGGGGTAGAATTGTGGTTTGAAATATTGATAGTTTGTATTAAGGGAACCTCTGAATCCTTGATTGTGGAAGTTATGGCTGGTAAAGCTGGTCCTGCCTCTACCGGCCCTGGCAAAACCTGTAAGGTTTCTTGAGTGACTGTTGGGCTTTGCCTATGGAGGCAACAATTGTGACATATTTGCTAAGGTACTTAATGAAGGAATCTCCAAATAAGAGACCTTCTGTTTTAATAACGGGGTCCATAGAAGCAAGGTTTGCCAATTTGGGATCTAGCTTCGCTAAAAGACCTTTCCTCCTTTCATGAGTAATGGCAAAGTTCTAATAACCTAACAAGCAGAAGGCTTGCTGGATCCACATAGACAACTCTTCAGGATTGATGGTGGAGTTATGCAACCTGGCATATTAAGCCAAATTGAAGATACGAGCCATAGGACCTGTAATGTCCAGTACTTTGTCCTGGCAAGTAGACCAGGCCTTATCCACTCCTTCACAGAGATCCTTACAGAATTTGGAGAAAAACGTAAGCACGTTAGGATCAATAGAAGGGGTAGATGTGATATTGGTTGGTAAGGAAGGTCTAGAGCATTCTGATTTTAATTTGGCCCTGGTTTGTTTGTCCGGTGGTAAACAAAGTCCGGAGGCCATTTAGTCACCTACACAATTGGCTGGAAACCATTCAGTGGCATTTGGGTGATGGATAAGTTTGGGGTCAAACATGGGCATGTCCTCTGATCCAAAACAGTTTTAGGAGTAAAGGGATCAAGAGAGAGAACAAAACCACCTTGCTTTTCTTGGATAGAGGGGCTACAAAACGGTCTGTGTCACCCAACCCATCTTTGTCATCATCCAAATCCTGATCGTCCAAGTCGTCATCTGTGTCAATAATTTGAGAAATTACAATTTTGGATGCTTAGTTATTAATATTCTTTACTTTAGATTTGCATTTTGCAGCTGTAATATTACTCCCCTCCTTAGAAGGAGGTCTGGGAGGAAGCCTCACTAGTCACAAGCACAATATTGGATTTGGGGACTGATTTAAATTATTTTGCGGAAATGGGAATCATCACAGCTTTGCTCTTTCTGCTTTCCTCCGCAGAGTGAGCCAAAAGAGTCTTATACACCAGATTAATGACGGAATTTTCAATATATTCTTTGTGACTTTGTCCATAGAGGTGGCAACAGCCTGTTCCACAGAGGATTTAATGAATCCATCTAAATTATTTTTAAAGTTTCTCCCTTCTCATCATTGTCATTAAATATGGGAGACCTATCTAATTCCATGTCTGAAAACTGATGGCAAAAAACACGCTTGGTAGGGGAAATAATGAAGTAAAATGAAAGTCAAGGCAAATTCGGTGAAGAAAAGGTTACAAATACAAGGGAGCAGAAGGAGCGCTGTCACTTCCCAAATGGGTATGTACACACCAAGGGGAGGGCCGGAGAATTATCAGGAGAGGTGGGAGAAGGCCGCTCCTCTGGCTGTGCCAGAGATCCAACGTCGGAAGACAGAAGACGTCAACCGGGACTCTACTATCAGTCTGCAGGAAGAAACGGAGCGAGAAAGGGCCCTCTAAATCAGGAAATGGGGCAGATATGAGGGGAAAAGAGAGCGCGTCTCTAGTGTGTCACCAGGAAATTGCAAACGCAGCTAGGGACGCATGACCGGAACCCAAAGAAACCAACAACGCACATACAATGCCAAGTAAAATACATACAGTATGTCATTACCTAATGTCAAACAACACAATTGAATAATAAAAGTACGGAATGAGAAGGCAAAGTACTTATCTTGACTGCAAGCAGCAAGAAAAGAGGACAGTTCACAGTCAAGATAGGAATTAAAGGTAATGCTGTCACCTTATTGGTTATTATCAGTACTGCATTTTGTTTCCCATTGGCTAGTTGTCTCAAAGCCTCATCGGATTTGTAGTTTCTATATTCTTTTGACTGCTACTATTGAAATAAATGCAAGATTAGAAAAGCTTAATAGGAGCCTCCGGTCTTGTAATAAAAGTTTAAGTAAAGATCAGTTTTCATGCCGGATTTAGAAATATTGAGGTTGATTTTGAGACAGCATGCAATTTGAGAAAGCAAGACACTAGAAAGATTTAGTATAAATTGTATGCAAAGCTACTGATTCATTATGTCTTCTGATAGACTCTAGAATAAGACGAACAGTCTATGTACTGCATTGCTCCCGCTAGACCACCACTACAGCGCCACTAATAGTATTCTTGCATATGACGGGCACTCAACTGAGGATACAGAGTAGAAGTTGGATGTCAATCACAGTGGTTTTTGGATTCAAAACAAGCTGGTCAGAGTGAATTGAGGGGCATATTAAAAAGGGCTTTATCTCCGCTTTTTTGGCTTTAAAAGCCAAAGAAGTGGAGATAAAAATATCGCCCTATCAACAACAGGGTGCTAACATGCAAAATCGCATGTTAGCACCCTTTTTCACTACGCTTCCCTTTGCATCTCTAATGAGATGCAAAGTGGGCGTTACAGAGCAAAATAATAGGAGAAATGTCGCTTAGCGACATTTCTCCTATTATCAAGCTTCACGCTAACCCTGTTAGAGACAAAAAAAGCAGCGCTAACCACGGTTAACGCTGCTTTTTTACGTCTGCTAATTTTCAGACTTAACCATGTAATCCAATGGGAGGTGGATTACATGGCTAAATCCACCATGGGCTATCAACAAGGATATCCCTAACCTTGTAGTTTTATCGCTGCATTACCAGCGATAACTTCCCAAAATGCCGCTATCGCTGGATTTTTTATCGCCTAGGCGGTTAGTGTTGTTAATAACACGATAACCAGGCGATATTATCCAGCGATAGCGGGCGTTAAAAAAAATAACGCTAAGCGCCCTTATAATTAGCGTTAATTTTCCCTGTTCCTTGTTAATATGCCCCTGAGTACCCAGACTGGGTGATATCCCGCTCGCTAGAATCTTACCTAAAATGTTATATTTTGCAATGAGCAGCAATAGAGGACGTTACAAGGAGTCGTCCAACAGGTACCTTCACTGCTCAGGAACTGTTACAAATATGGCATCCCTCACTGCCCTTTTCTTAAACTACGGGGCAAATTTACAAGCACCCTGCGACACTTTTATGCCGCCGTTGCGTCACTTTTGTGACGCAGCGGCGGCGTAAACCATGTGCCACATTGCGACTTATTTACAACTCGACGCATCAAGGCAGATGCGTCACGTTGTAAAGCCTTGCGCCACATGAAACCTGCGTCAGGTTTCATGTGGGCGTTCTGTCGCAGGGTGGGCATTCCCTCGCAGCAAAGCCCCGTAAAACTGACGCATTGAAATCTATAAGATTTCACTGCGTCAGTTTTACGACGCTGCTGCGTCAAATCCTTACGCCTGCTTGAAGCAGGCGTAAGGAGTGACGCACCATGTGAAGTATGGGCGGCCCCTGTACATTGCAGGAGATGCGTTGCGCTTGCGACGCGACTCCAGCAATGCGACGCCCGTACACCACAAGATGCGTTACGCATCTAACCCTCCTTGCACCATGGTGCGCCGCATTGTAAATGCGACGCATCCGTGGTGGAGCAAGGGGAGGATTACGTAACGCATCTGTTCTGGCGCATCCCTGCTGATTTGCAGAGATGCACCAGAAGTTGTAAATCTGCCCCTACATGTATGCACCTAGCAATTTTGGAGCAATCAGGGTACAGTGGGTCTCCGCAGAACAACACGAGTACGGTCACTCCGGACGTCTTCCCAGACACCAATTCACAGATTGCAGTTTTAATCTCTTCCACTATTATAGTTCTTCTCTTTGAAAAGCGGTCAAACCAGTTAACCATGGGTGTACACTTGAAACCAGTCGTTTCTTCGAGCATGCACTTCAATTTCTCATAGTACACCGATATTTCAGCATTTATGTTTAACTGGGAGTGCATAATCCATCCCCCAAATGACCTCAATACCATGATTGACTGAGGTATCTCATAGTCCCTGGAACTTGTAGTGCTAGGAACTGAGAGAGCTCTGGAATCACAAAATGTATCAATCATTTCACTAATAAAAGAGAAGTCAGTGCTTTGCCCCGGAAGCTTGGACTCGGAAGCAGTGGCTCTTGCAGCTGCTTTCTCTTTTAAAACTTGTCAGCCCGTTTTTAGGTTCGGCTTGAGAGCTCAGCTATCTGCCTGACCTCATATTAGCTGTACACTCCACACGCAACATGCACAATATTTATACACAAAACACATAAAACACAGAGGGGCATATTAGCAATGGCTGGCGATATAACTATCGCCGCTTTAGCATCCGTTTTTGGGCGAAAAGCGGCGATAATTATATCGCAATATCATCAAGGACACGCTAGCGTGTGTTTCCTTGATGTAGAGCCCATTTTTTCACAGCCTCGCATCGCTAATGAGATGCAAAAAAGGCTTGGCTGTGAAAACAACACATGTTAATATCGTGAAGGCAGCTTCGCAATATTAACAGGGAGGTGCAGCGGAAAAAAAAGAATTGGGCTACCTCAGCCTTAACTCAGGAATTTAACGTCTGTTAAATTCCTGACTAAGGCATACTTTTAATGGGAGATGGATTATGCTGATAGGACCACAGGGTCGTATCAGCAATGTTATCGCTGTTTTCAATGGAACATCGCTGGAAAACCAGCGATGTTCCATTGAAAACACCGCTATCGCTGAAATATTATCGCCATAGCACTCTGCGTTGTAAATATAGCGTTATCATGGTGGTAATATTCAGCGATAGCCGACGATAATATTTCTATCGCTGTGTACGGCCAGCGATAATTATCGCTGCCCGTTGATAATATGCCCCATAAACACATAAAAAAGCGATAGGGGCATTCAGTGAGTCGTCTTCATCCATTGGCATGGTTGGGGGGAGCTCTTTTCACACATTGGTTCGATAGCTTGTCTATCACTTTTATGAACAGCCCACGGCACTTTGCAGATGTTCATATAAACGTTTGCCTTTGTGACAAATGTTCAAATATTTCCGTTTGAAATAAAACAAGCATTGGCATAGCCAATAGGTCTCGCCTTTGGGACCTTATAAGAGTTTAGCCATGCAACAGTTGCATAACTAAATACTTATAAGGTCCCAAAAGCGAGATCTATTGGCCATGCCAAGCGGCCGCAAAAGTGAAAGTAATCGTGGTCAAGCGTGGCGCGCGCGCCTGCGCACATGCACTGTAGCTCTAGGCTGGCCTGGTAGCACTTTTTGGAGCCCTCTCAATAAGTCTCGCCAGACCAGCGCATGCGCTGGGTCAGGCGAGACCTAAAAAGTCACCATTCGAACCACAAGGCGACCAGCAGAGGAAAGCTGCTGTAATGTATGCCCCTCCTCAGAACCACAGTTGCGCACTGTGATCAAGGAGTCTCGGCAGCTGTTTGTAGGCTCCATTGCTGTGAAGAACATTCCATCTTTGCTGTCAGATATGCACGCTGTGTGAGCCCAGCGGCAAGCATGTATGGTGACTTATTTTGGGGTCCTTATTTTTCAGGCTGCCGCCAAACATCATGTAAAGGGACTTTGGCATCCACAACAGAGCAATCAACGTTACCTTTACAATTAAATTGTAGACTATCCTCTCAATATTTTACTACTTTTCTAAAGACTTGTGTAGCTAATAACAAGGGGCAGATTTACAAGCCCCTTGTGTCATTTTCACGCCGCAGTTGCGTAACTTTTTGTGACGCAGCAATGGCGTAAAAATGCGGCCCATTTACAACATGACGCATCTAGGGAGATGCGTCACGTTGTAAAGCCCTGTATCACATTATACCTGCGTCAGGTATAATGTATTCATGGTGGGCGTTCCAACACAGAAAAGCCTTGTAGAAGTGACGCAGTGAAATCTACAAGATTTCACTGCGCCACTTCTAGGACGCCACTGCGTCAAATTCTTACGCCTGCTTGAAGCAGGCGTAAGGATTGACACAGCACAATGAGGATAGGCCTCCCCCTGCATTGCTGGAGTTGTGTCGTGCTTGCGACACGACTCCAGCAATGCGTGACTTTTGCGTCAACAAATGCATCAGAATTTCTGACGCATCTGTCATGGTGCGCCATATTGACGCAAGGGTTTCTCAAAGTGGTGCAGGGAAAGTGACGCATCTTCACAGATGCGTCACTTTCTTGTAAATCTGCCCCTTGCCTTTTATGTTACGCCTAATGCACTGTAAATGTCAGGTGTTGCTTTTACCCTGGTTTCAAGTTCACCGACCTTCATGGGGATGGGAGTCGATCATGGGACCTGTCGATCACCACGTTGATTCAGTGAGGAAAATTCAACTCATTGCGCTATGCCTTCACCACACTGGAAAGCTGTGGGAGAAAAGTGCAGCACAATAAAGCCAATGTATAAAAATAATATTGTTTTTTCAGGGTACTTCGAACATAGTGATATCAATTAAATATATGGCTGAATTAAGAGAATGTTATATTGACGTTTTACCACTAGACATACATGACTTTTTAGATCATGCTTCATGAACTGTAAGAAGTTATATTTACTCGTGTACTCTGTATACCAGCCTTGGTGGTGATAGTCGGTCTTGGAGGCATATGTCAGAGGAAGTGGCGGAGGGAGGCGTTAGCCCTCACGGCTTAACGCCTCACTCGGCCACTTTAGAAATGCAAGGCTGCACTATATTTACAAGGATATGGTGCAGCCTTGCGTTTCCCCCTGCACTGGCGCTACACTTAGCAGTGTAGCACAAACGCAGGCACCTTGCACCATAGTGCAAGGGTGTCTGCTTGCAGGGGAGGACTGTTTATGTGTAGGAAGGTCCCCCTTCCTTTACATAAACAATCTTTAAAGGCCGCTTTGTAACTCCATGGGCCATATATACGACAAAGTGGCGGAGCGTGTCGTTATGCCTCCTGGGCTTAACGACATGCTCCGCCATACATATGCCCCTATGTGTGCTGCTTAAGGCACCACACACAGAAGTTGCAAAATTGCATTTATTTAAAAGATTGTTTATGTACGTAAACAATCCATGGCAGTTTGCTTTTTTCATGTGTGCTGCACAACGCAGCACACATTGAGGAAGCAAAAAAGATGAAAAATAATGCATTTCTCCTTGTTTCGCAAAGTTAAGACCAGGTTTTCCCTGGTATTACTTTTGGCGCTGCCTCCTATGTCTGCTGCCCTTGTACATAGGGGGCAGCGTCAAAATCAATGGGTGTTGCTGTGGAAAGCCCCCGCAACACCCACTGCCCACCCCTTTTACACTAACAATAGCGTGAAAGGGGGCTTATTTACAAGGCAGCGTTAAGCCACGTTAAGTGGCTTAACGCTGCCTTGTAAATAAAGCTACGCCCCATCGCCACCACAACGTCGGAAAAAGTGACGTTGTGGTGGTGATAGGGGCTTCTACATATGCCCCCTGGTATTTAAATTCACAAGCCGCCAATCACCTCTGGGCAGATTTATCAAGAATTCACGTTGCCTCTAAGTGATGTAAAGGGAGGCAAAGTGGTGCAAAGTCTTGATAAAGTATTTAGGGCCTTATTTATGAGGCCTTGTGATAGTTTTGCGCTGCCGTTGTGTCACTTTTTGTGACGCATCGGCGGTGTAAAACATGCCCTCTGTTGCGCCCTATTTACAAAGTGATGCTACATTATACCTGCGTCAGGTATAATGTATGCAGGGGCGTTCCCACGGAAGTAAGCCTCGTGGAAGTGACGCAGTAAAATTTATGAGATTTCTCTGTACCACTTCTAGGATGCAAATGCGTCAAAACCTTCCGCTTGCCTCATAGCAGGCGTAAGGGTGACGCAGTGCTATATCCATAGCCCTCCCCCTGCATTACTGGAGTTGCGTCACACTTCTGACACAACTCCAGCAATGCGTCTTTTTTGCGCAGACAGATACATCAGCAAAACCGATGTATCTTTCATTTCTTGTGACATGATGCGTCATACAGTAAATATGACGCATCCATCATGTCGCAAGGAGTGCGCAATGAAAAGTGTTGCATCGCTGTTTTCACGCAGCGATGCGTCACTTTTCATAAATGAGGCCCTTACTTTCCAGCATAAAACCTTTCTTTTGTTAGCTTGAAAGTTGCCAAATTAAATGTAGCTCAAATAGCACTTTTCCCTGCTTTGCATCAATGTTCCATGGGTGGTACTTGGAATGTTACAATGCTACCACCCATGGATTTTGATGTAAAGCCAGATCTACAAAGATTGTCAGACACGACGTTACATAAAAAGAACGTGTCCTTGCGACAGGCATTAGGTAGGGGAAATTGATTTATTTCTCATAGAAATTCACACATTGCATGTGTGCTGCACTGTACAGCACATAACTTGGGCCTGATTGCGAGTTCGACCACCTAACCCGTGGTGGAGGTGTGGTGGCAGTCGGGGACTGCCACACCAGCAGTCCTACTGCCGTAATAAGAGTACGGCATTTGGAGCACTTTGTGACCACCGCAACTGCAAGGGATCTGCAATCCCTGGTTGTGGAACGGCGGTCTGGGGATGCAACATGCATATTACGAGTTTCCCCCTCCACCAGCCTTTTCATGGTGGTGACCCTTTTCATGGCAGGCTCATCTCCATAAAAAGGCTGTTGGTGGGAAAACAAAGGGGGCCCTGTACGGGGATGCATGCAGGGGGGCACATATTGTGCCCCCCTCTCTGCATGCACCGCTTTTACTGAACAGGATTGGCCTTAGGTGCTCCCATTGTGGTGCCTTTTCAATAGGTACCACAATAGGACCACCGTGCCGCCCACCTGCCAGACAATGAGGAATGGTGGTGGTCGACTTTGGCAGTCTGGGAGCAGGGCGCTGGTGTGGAGGCCTGCTCCCAGACCACCAATGTCTTAATCAGGCCCCTAATGTGAGAAAAGTTTTAAAGTTTGTTTAAGTATAGGTTTTGTACTGGAATGGTACTCTTCATGTGCACAATACTCAGCTGAGACATAGTTTAACACTCTACCCATTAAGGGGCATATTCTCAAGGATCTATCGCCGAGTTATCGGCACTTTAGCATAGCCAAAGTCACGATGAAGTTATCACCCCATTCACAAGCTGCTGCTAACAGCCAATATCACCAGTTTACCTGCGATAGCAGCCGCAAAAAACATCACCACAGTTGACCCCGGCATCTAACGCTAATGAGATGATTAGGCATTCCCGTGCAAAAAGCTGCGAAAACACCACCTCGCAACATTCTCAACGATCGGCGGTAAGATCACAAAACAGGCGATAAGGCGCGTTAGCAGCAGGAAACTAGCACCTACTCTGACCTAGTGTAAAGTCGGACGACAACCAGCACCAGACAAGGGCGCACAGCCCAGAGCCCCACATGAAGAACAACAGATGCCCTGGAGCAACTGAACATGCAGCACGGAGCCCAAATAGGGCAACAACACCCACCGCCACCCTCCCAGGACCCAACCACCTCCCCCCCACTCACCGGGGCCCTACCCCAGGCAACCCCCCCCCCGGACAAAGTTATTGCACCTCAACTCTACGAAATCATGAACCACACAATTCGCCTGAAATCGCACAATCACAACACCCAACATAAATGTGTGGTCAGAAAAAGGAGAATCATACATTCATCTTAGAATATCCAAATAATCAGTTTATTACAGAATAAACCCACAACAATAATTCGGAACAGTCATGTCGAGTCTTCTCGGGATATTCTGTTAGTCACAGCCCGCAAGACAAAAACCTAGATAAGGTGTGTCATGCGCTCATCAGAGTACAGAGAGCAAAAGAGAGATCGAGATAGAGAGAAAGAGAAAGAGAGAGAAGGAGAGAGAAAGAGGGAGAGAGGGAGAGAGAAAGAGAGGGAGAGAGAGAGAGAGAGAGAGAGAGAAAGAGAGGGAGAGAGAGAGTGCCGACACTGCGGACCCAGGCCTCACTGCTTACCTGCTGCCACCGGTGTGTCTCCAACCACGTGCCAGTACACTCTGCAGTCCCCCAGGTCCCTTACCTGAAACAGTTTCCAGAGACATGAATGGCAGAGTCCATACAGTTGCACACGTCATCATCGCTTCCCCGTCCCTGCGCACACAGGCTGATGCACCCAGGCCCCTCCCACCACCCAGCGGTGATTGCCCGCCCCTGTGCAACCAGGCCTCACTGCTCACCTTCTGCCACTGGCGTGTCTCCAAGAGGGCCCACCACGTGCCGGTGGGAGCTCCAAGCCCAGGGTCCGCGAACATTGCACCCTCCACATCATGCAGCCCCCCACCGCGGGCCACCAGGTCACACACTTGATTCTGGATCTTGATTGCGCTATGGCAGTGATCATATCAGTGCACATGGCATCATCGCAGGCTGCACAGCCGCTCAGCTCTTGAGGTGCTACCAGCTCTGTGAACCGCGTTGCGACACCACATGTCGGTAGGCCCACACTGCCCGCAGGCTCAGGCCTACACTGCGGTCCAGCAGGGCTCACACTAATCCTACCAGTCCGGACCGCCAGGACGGTGCATCATCACAGGCTGCACACCCGCTCGCACTTAAGGTGCCCCAACCTCAGTGCACCGAAAGACACCGTCCCGTGGTGATGTGCCTGTGCCTGCCGCAGTGTATCCAGTGCCACCAAGTCTGTGCACCGCAAGCCATGGACCCTTTATGATTGAGTCTCATGGTGCGGATGCCATCATGTCACCCCCGGGCAATGTGAGGTGGCAGGGCCCTAAGCCTTCATGCATAAATGATAACCACACGGAGACACCCAGTTACAGAGTGGAAATGGCATCCACCACGTGCGCCTGGCCCTTTTTATTGGCAGGGTCACATGTCCTGTGACGGCTGTACTGGATGGGTGTGGTGTGGGTGTAAACCAGCTGTGAGGGAGTGGCTGTGGCATGCTGGCAACTAGACCTGTGAGCATCTGATCCCTACAGGGAAGACCTGGGACATATAGCGTTGTCGTCTCCCCTGTGAGCGTAAGCAGAGTGGGCTGGCCTGGTGTATCCCAGTCCAACGTAAGGGTGTGAACAATGACCCCGGGCTCTGGGAGTGGTTCTGTCCTGGGCTGGACAAGGAAGTAACTAATGCATGTGTCTCCGTTGTAGTGTCGGTGCCACCCGGACCGCAATCGGCAATGTGTCACCCTGTGATCCAAGTCCCACAACATGAGCAACATGGACGTAGGGGGGAATCAGTGACCCTACATTCATCCATACTTCCACACTTGCAAGATCATAGACATGACACATTGGTGTGAAAATGAATGTTTAATGCACATTCAGTGGAGTGTTGTGGCTGGAGCAGTACAGGGCCATGCAAACCCCACTTTACATTGTTGGCCCGTGGAGGGCCAGCCAGAGTCCTTCAGGGAATGACAAGTACATCAGATGAGGATAAGTTCAGTCCGCAGTCTGATAGCTGTCTCATTGGTGACCAAACAGAATATGGCAGTCCATGTCGAGGTCCAAGGTGAGTGTCGCAGAGTGCATCAGGGTACAGTGGAAGGTGATGATGCAGAGGGCAAAACCAAGCAGATACAGGCCATATGGCAGAGAGGAATGCTACTGCGTCCTTCTGACCATGGAGGCAGATTCATCCGCATCTTCGTCCTCTGCTGTTGCATGTGCCTCACATGTGGGTGGTGTTCTGTCTCCAGCACTGTGTGGCAGTGACACCTCAGGGGCCAGAGGTGGAATGTTTGCCGCACTGTGTGGCACTGACACATCAGGGGCCGGAGATGTGGATGGAGTGGTAGCAGCAACATGCATCAGCGCCAGGGCTTGGGGCAGCAATGCCATGAGGAGGGTCTTTAGGGCATTGAGGGACCCAGTTTCCTCTCACTGGTGTGCAGCCGTGGCAGCCGCTCTTTCCGCCCGCGTCCGCTCCATGTTCTCCATGATCCTACGCATGTGTCCCAACTCCCGGGCTAGTTCACTGGAGCCACTCTGACTAGACAGACGTTCTTGTCCGCCATGGTTTGTTGGAGAGCATGGAGCAGACTGTGGGTGTCTGTTAGGGACTGTAAGTGGTCCCTGATGGGACTTAGACACCCACGTATGGCATCTAGGGGCATATTAACAAGCCAGGCGATAAAATTATCGCTGCTTTAGCGGCAGACAACTGCCACTAAAACTGCGATAATGGGCTTGATAATATGCTCTATGGAATTCCAATTGAAGCCCATGTTAGATGTGAAGGACATCTAACATGGGCTTCAATTGGAATTCCATAGAGCATATTATCAAGCCCATTATCGCCGTTTTAGCAGCAGTTTTCTGTCGCTAAAGCGGCGATAATTGTATCGCCTGGCTTGATAATATGTCCTCTAGTTTGGCTGCCATGCGGTCAAACCCCACCTGCACCTGTTCAGCCAGCTTCTCCTGGCACCCCAACACACGCCGTTGGAAGGCCATGTGTTTGTCCTGGGGGTCCCGGGAGGCAGCTGTGGTGGTGGGTGCTGCCTGCTGTGTGTTCTGTGCAGGGGGTGGGTTCTCCTCATGGCAGCTGGGCTGCCCTGCTCCTGGAAGTGGGATGCGGAGGATCTCCACGAGCTATTGGAGGGCATTGGAGTCGAAGGTGCGGTGGTCCTCTTTGTCATCAGAGAAGAGAGGTTCAGCCTGCTCTGCAGGAGGTGTTGGATTTCCCCCTGCAATGTGAAGGGGAGATGCAGTTTAACATTGTGTTCACGTGTATGTTGACGCTTTGTACATGTTTACATTCAGACTGCATGACAGTGTACATTGTGACTGTTTGGGGGGAGCTGCCTATTTGATGCGGGACAGTGGACATTCCGACAACATCACAGATGTGTGTTTGTACTTGTACATTGTCAACTCATATTTCTCTGCAATGCCAAATGTGATTGGCCAGTTTCTACACACAAGCTGCAGCCGGTGTGTCCTCTGTTCTGTTGTGGACGTGTTGCGGTTTTTACCACATCGTTGTCAATGTTGATGTGCTCTGCTTGTAATGTGTGTGTGCCGCATTTTGGGGGAGTCGCCCCTGCAGCTCTGCTTTATCTGCCCCTTATCCCTTACATGCGGTGTGCCTCTGACGTCTGTGCTTATACAGTACTGAGATGTTGCATACTTTGGTACATTGGTCTCTTGGTGGGAGTTTGGGGTCTGGGGCATGGTTTGTCCGCAGATGTGCTATGCTTAATTGTGCATGTGTGCCACTGTGCCCATCTCCCCCGTCCCCCCAGTCCCTGGTCGTTACTCACCCTGTTGCTATTGTGTCTGGTCATGTTGAGCAGTGTCCGGGCCCCCAACTCCTGCCACCGTCTCCCCACTGATGACTGTGGACACCATTTCCTCCATCTCGTCCAGCTCCTCCTGTGGCGCTGGGCTCCCACCTACAGTCTGCATTGCTGCCTTCCAGTTGTTTGCAAGTTTCTGCTTGGTTTTTCGCTTCACATCATTCCAGCGCCTCTTGACCTCTTCCATTGTCCTCTTTAGCACTCTGACTGCATTCACCTTGTCCACGATGGTATGCCATATTCCATTTTTAGTTGCCAGTGACACAGTTGATGGTGTTCTATCACCCCCGTTATCAGGATCCTGTTTTCCTGTGGACTGAACCGCTTCTTCCTACTCTTCTTGTCCTTGCCCTTCCCTGACCCCGAGGTCCCAGGCTGGTCCTCCGGGGGGCTTGTGGGGTTCTGGTTGTCCTCTGTACCTGCTCTGGCTCCCTCCATTGTGCCTCGCTGTTGTTTGGCTTTTGTTTGTATGGTTTTTTTCTACTTTATAGTGCATTTCCCGCTTGACCCGTGGGAATTGTAGGCCTGTGGCTGGTTTTCGATGATTTTTGTATTGCGGTTGGCGTCATAGCAACTTTTTTCGCATTCGTGTTCTGCATTTTGGCGTTGTCGCGTTGCTTTTAATGCGGTCATTTGACGCGTTATCAAGGGACTATCGCATGGTGCCGCCGGGTTGAGAATACTACGTTAACACGGCGTTGTTTTACCGCGATAGACTATGATATGCAATCAAATGTGGCTGCAACCTGGGGACGTTTCTCTCATCGAGAAGCATCTAAATCTTCCCAAAATTACAATTTGTAAAAAGTGGCCAAGCATATGCCCAGATGTGGGTCCCTTGCTCGCTGTGCCACTGGATTCAAGCTAGACTGGCTGATGAGGGGTGAAACCCTGAAACCGGTCCCAGGATCCTTGTTTCTAGCACAGGGAGAACCTGGCCTAGTAGTTCGGGCTGGACTGTTCCCATGAGGAGCAGGGTCAAGACTGATTTGCATATGGCTGGGTCCAAACTTGGGTGACATAGTGAGCAAAAGTATGATGGATAAAACCCAGATTTGTGACTGGGGTGAGTGGGTAGTTTCAGCACTCTGTCCATAATCTTGTTGTGTTTGCTCAGTCTGAGAGTGAGACATGCCAGGAGAGGCTAGGAAAAAGGAAGGTTCCTGAAAGCCTTAGAGTTATGGATGTAGAAGAGGAGGATGACGACGAATCAGTCATCATAGATGTTAACCCAGCCACAGTGGAGACTGACATTACCCCATCTCAACCTGCCCTGAGGGATGTGGAACAGATACCACCACCAACACCTGCCATATTTGCAAGGCAGCGACCTACATCCACAACCACCTCAGTAGAAGTAGGCACTGCAGACAGGCAAATGTTTTAATGCCCACCTACCACCAGTTCATCGGACTTTGGCAGTTGCGCAAGCATCAGAAAGTGGACCTCCCCAGTTTGGGACTTCTTTACAGTTAGCAAACAAGCATTTACAATGCAACGGTCTCGGCATTGTTAAAGTTAGAGCTATTGGCATTGCTCAGGACAGTCTTTTTGTTTATGTTTTTAAAACATTTAAAGAAACGGCATTATTATTTACAATGTCAATAGCTTAATCACTCTCAAATGCGAGACCTTTTGCATTTGCACCCACACACAGAGCCACCCACACACAAATAGAGCTACCCACACACACAGAGCCACTCACACACACAGAGCCACCCACACACACAGAGCCACCCACACACACAGAGCCACCCACACACACAGAGCCACCCACACAGAGCCACCCACACACAAATAGAGCCACCCACACACAAATAGAGCCACCTACACACACACACACACAGAGTTACCCACACACAGAGCCACCCACACACAAATAGAGCTACCCACACACACAGAGCCACTCACACACACAGAGCCACCCACACACACAGAGCCACCCACACACACAGAGCCACCCACACAGAGCCACCCACACACAAATAGAGCCACCCACACACAAATAGAGCCACCCACACACAAATAGAGCCACCTACACACACACACAGAGTTACCCACACACAGAGCCACCCACGCATAGAGCCACCTACAAAAAATCCACCCACACAGAGCCACACACAGAGACACACACATATAGAGCCTCCCACACACACACAGAGCCACCCACACTTACACAGAGCCACACATACATACACAGAGCCACATACACACACAGCCACACACACACACAGCCACACACACACACACATACACGTGTTACCATCCTTGTGGGGACTATGTGTGAATACCTGCCTTGTGGGGACTAACCTTTCCCAATGTTTTTAAAACACACTAATAACAGAAAAATGTTAAGAAAAAATTCATGATACAGGATCCTGCTTCAAATTTGCAAATATATTGTTATTTAATCATGCGCACAGCACCATCCTTGTGGGGACTTGAACACGTGCTACCATCCTTGTGGGGACCTAGTCCGTAACACTATTTGTGATTGAATACAGTCGAAGGCACATGGCTAATTGTTTATTTTATCAACAAAATACACAAACAACATTATAATCGATTCATTTATGAATTGCTGCATATAAACTAGGTGTGTATATTACTGATAGATTATGCTAATGTGCCGGAAAATGTCATATCATGCTTAAAGAAAGACACTGAAAGCTGTATTTCACCTATTTATTAGCGCTTAAAATCATCTTAGGAGATAAGGGAACTAACACAAAGAAATTAACATATGGAACCAAGGAATATGGTTAATGGAACCCAGAACTTGATTAGCTGCTTAACTTTTTGCCAAAATAGATGTTCAAGTCCCCACAGAGATAGTGGGTAAAGATTATTGTATTTAAGTCTCCATGAAACAGTGTGTACATTCAAAGCTTAAATCCCATTATAAAGAGTGTGAAGCTAATGATGTTCAAGTCCACACAGAGGTTGCGTGTAATTGTAGGAATGCTCAAGTCCCCACAGAGATAGTGTGTTATCATAGCGATGTTCAAGTCCCCACAGAAATAGTGTGTTATCATAGAGATGTTCAAGTCTCTACAGAGATGGTGTGTTATTATAGTGATGTTCAAGTCCCCACAAAGATAGTGCGTTATTACAGTGCTTTTCAAGTCCCCACAAAGATAGTGTGTTATTATAGCGATGTTTAAGTCCCCACAGAGATAGTGCATGAAGGTGATTGTGTTTAAGTTCTCATTCAAATAGGGCCCGATTCACAAAGGTAAACTTAGACCAAAAGTCTAACTTTACTACTTTTCAATATTCACAAAGCCCCATACAGAGAATGTGAAGCTGATGATGTTCAAGTCAAAGCAAACGCAAGGAGATGATGGACGGAGTGCTGAAACCCTCCAGTCACTCACCCCCAGTCACAGATCTGGGTTGAATCCACCATCATTCTTTAGCTCACTTCGCCACCCCAGTTCAGACCCAGCTATATTCAAATCAGTCTTGATCCTGTGCCTCATGGGAACAGTCCAGCCCGAACTGCCAAACGAGGTCTTCCCTGGACCGGAAACAAGCATCCTGGGACTGGTTTCGGGGTAACACCCCCTCATCAGCCAAGCTAGCTTTAATCCAGTGGCAAAGTGAGCAAGGGACCAACATCTAGGCATACCCTGCCAACTTAGGGCGAACAAAGCTCTTGAAAGGAGAAGATGGATGGAGTGCTGAAACTTTTCAGTCACTCACCCCCAGTCACAGATCTGGGTTTAATCCATAAGCCATCATCGTTCTTTTAGCTCACTTCCCCACCCCTGTTCAGACCCAGCTATATGCAAATCAGTCTTGACAGTGGAAACAGAGCTTGTGTTTACTTACAGGAATGCTCAAGTCCCCACAGAGATGGTGTGTTTTTATAGTGATGTTCAAGTCCCCACAAAGATAGTGTTTTATTATAGATTTTTTCAAGCCCCCACAAAGATAGTGTGTTATTATAGCCATGTTTAAATCCCCACAGAGTTAGTGCATGAAGATGATTGTGTTTAAGTCCTCATTAAAATAGGGTCCGATTCACAATGGTAAACTTAGACAAAAAATCTAACTTTTCTACTTTTCAGTTTTAACAATGTAAACTTAAACCAAAAGTCTAACTTTACTACGTTTCAGTATTCACAAAGCCGCATACAGAGAATGCAAAACTGATGATGTTCAAGCCAAAACAGAGCTTGTGTGTAATTACAGGAAGGCTCAAGTCCCCACAGAGATGGTCGGTGACTACAGTATTACCACGGTTGCCAAAGAGAATGTGTATGATTATAGACATGCCCAGGTCCCCACAGATATAGTGTGTGATTATAGAGATGTTGAGGTCCCCACAGAGATAGTGTGCGATTATAGAGATGTCTAGGTCCCCACAGAGAGAGTGCGTAATTATAGATATGCCCAGGTCCCCACAGAGATAGTGTGTGATTATAGAGATGGCCAGGTCCCCACAGAGATAGTGTGTGATTATAGACATGCCAAGGTCCCCACAAAGATAGTGTGTGATTATAGACATGCCCAGGTCCCCACAGAGGTAGTGTGTGACTATAGAGATGTCGAGGTCCCCACAGAGATGGTGTGTGACTATATTATTTCCATGGTTGCCAAAGAGAATGTGTGTGATTACAGACATGCCCAGGTCCCCACAAAGGTAGTCTGTGATTAATAGGATGCACAGGGATAGCACACAGAGATAACGCATGATTATAGTCATGTACAAGTCCTCACAGAGATATTGTGCGATTTCAGTGATGTTTAAGTCCCCACAGTGATAATGTGTGATTACAATCATATTCAAGTCTCCACAGTGATATGCATAATGATAGGTATGTTGAAGAACCCCTACAGATCGTATTAGTCTGGTGGCTTATTAACTTAATGAATCCACTTGAGGGATATGTGTTGACCACTCTCTCACATGTTTGAATCCTGGTGCTACTACTCAGTCTTTATTCCTTCCAAGGTCAATAGAATAAGTACTATTTACTTGGATAACAAAAAGCATATGGTATTCAGCAACAAGATACCCTCAGGTGTGAATGTGCAGTTTATATATATGCACAGGAGATGATATGATGTGATAATAGTGGTACTCAAGCCACCCCTATGATAGACTGGAATTATCCATATCTACTAATCCCACTTCAGATGCAGCATTTACTGATTTAAACAGTGTTCATCTAAGAAGGTTCACACTTCCTTAAAAATCCAAGTATCTGTGTTGTCATTTTGTTTTCTAGCCCCCATCTTATCAACTCTAGTCTCCACTAAGAAAATAAAACTGTATTTCTGATTGCAATAAACTCCACATACTGATTACTTCTGGCACTTTAGGATTATTACAATAGATAAATCAATTTAAAAACTGGCACATCTTTATAATTTTTGTCTCTATAATTCAAGAATGAAATGATCCTCTCCTCACAAATCTCTTCTTTCTCTCAAAGTATACTCTTCAAGTGAGAAGTGGGAATTTTTGATTGTTAAAGGCGTGAGGTCGCATTGCCATAAACCAGCACCACTGGCAATTAGGAAGTACTCCAGAATCCACAAAACCCAGGTTGCAATATATATATATGTATATATATATATATATATATATATATATATATATATATATATATATATATTGTGTTTAAAGCGGGGCGTCTCTGCGGCGCGCCGCAAATTCAATGTCCAAACACCAAGTTGCCCTGCAATAGAGACGCCTACACAGTTGAAATTATCTCCATCATTTATTGTGGACAAAAGGCACAGCGCATTCTCCCTCCATCAGGAATGCTAGACATGCCTCGCCACAGAGACGCCCCCCTGCTCATTCAGCGGCCCTGCAGCACCCGTAAAACGGGCGCTTCGAGGAGTTGAAATGCCGGTATTGTGGGAGAACGATTACAAATGGTACGACGAGGTTCCCCCTCCACAGAACCCACTGGGGGAATACAGTTTGCTTGCATGAAGCCCCACAGCACCCGCTTTGGTAATGTAACGGACTACAGGACCCATAAAGCAACTCTGCGAATTGCAGGGCAACTTGGTGTATATATATATATATTCTGTAAGTGGATTTCCATAATGGATCTAGCAGTCCTTTGTGCAAGAGTAGAAAAAAATCAAGTTGGCAGTGGTACATCTGCCTTTTTATGGGAAGACACATTCTCAAAATGTGCCCAGGTGAAATGATGGGAAACTTTCACAAAGTTGAAACATCTATTTGTTCAGCCTTTTATATTTGGAGTGTAAAATAGAAATTCTTAAACATAGCTTAAAAATTCTCAAAAGTGCCCATGTCAGCTACAAGAGACTTTCTCAGCTTTGATGGTTGTGCGCTTTGAAGGGCAAATCATATACAAGAGTCTTACAAATTGTATTCCTGAACTGAGCTGGTATGCTCATAATGTAAGAGTAGAGAAAGTCACTTTGGCTGACATACAGCTGTCTTTTTCATGTAAATAGGAATCTCAGAATGTGGAATCTTTCACACTGTTAACAAAATTGTTTTTGAGGAGTAAGCCCAAATGTTGTACTTCCGTGTGTGTGGGGTATAAAACTAGGTTTCCTAAAAGGAGCCGGTGAATCCTTTGTTCAGGAATAGCAATGAATAGGGGGAAGCCTATTCCCATTGCACTGCATCACCCTTATGCCTGCTATGAGGCAGGCTTAAGGTCGTGACACAGTAGCGTCCTAGAAGTGGCACAGTGAAATCTGATCGAGTTCACTGTGCCACTTCTACTAGGCTTTTTGCGGGGGAACACCCACCCTACATACATTAATCCGCGACGCAGGTATAATGTGGCGCAGGGCTTTATAAAGTGACGCATCTGCTTAGATGCGTCACTTTGTAAATATGGTGCAACATGGCACATATTTTATGCCGCTGCACCCTCATAAAAAGTGACGTAACAGTGGGGCAAAAGTGTAACAAGGGGCTCATAAATAAGCTCCTCATTTTGCAATTAGGTTTGTGGTCCCTTTGTGCCGGAGTGGAGAAAATTACTAATAGTTCTGTAACTACACTTTACATGAGGAAAGGGACATTTTCAAAATGGGCACATGTTAAATATGGTGAATGAAACAAATATTGATTCCAAAATATCATGTGACATAAATATGTTAAAATATCACAGCTGCAAAAATATAGTGGAACGGAATATCAAAATTAAGAATGCAAGTTTTTCTTGTATGCAATATGGTAATTAAGAAAATTGTTGCAATTAATATTGTGACTTTAGTATACTTGTAATAAACATTGTTCTTTATTAAAGATATATATTCTTATAATACTACTAAAATTGTCTTTTTTTAAATATAGTTTGCAATTTTAAATGTGTGATTGAATTTTTAAAAGGCAATTAGATGGGTCTGGTGGCTCAGTGGACTAATGTGTCCACTGCAGAGCCCTGTATTCAATCTCATGATCATAGGTTCAAATCCCTGCGGGTCTACTCAGCCTTTCAACCATCTGAGGTTGATAAAATGAGTACCGTTGAGTAGCAATAAACATCTGTTAGTGCTAAAATGCATAAGAGTGAATGTGCAATCTACCAATACCTATTTTAGGTAGTTTATAATTTAGTAGTGGGATATTGGGTTTTTCGGGGAATATGGTGGAAGGTTAATTACATTTTACCTAATTGTTTTTTAATGTTAAGTAATGTAAGGTAAAATCAATATATAAATGATTAGTATGCAATGTTTTAATTGTTTAATTGTTCTTTCATTTATTTGGGTTTAATTTCTGATTTTTAATTAATAGTTTGTATTGTATAATTAGTTATACCTAATTTAGTAACATGTCCAGTTTGTAGGGAAATAGGGTGAGAAAATATTTAAATGAGAATAGTTTTCTTTATACATTTTTTGTTATTTAAATATTTAATTTATATATCATAATTTTTTCATTGAATATTTAAAATGAGAAAATAGTTTTATTTAGACTATGCAAGAAATAATTAGTAATATATATCAGCAAGTGTGTATTATATTTATTATTTTTATATGTTTCATTTATTTAAATTTTATTATTTTATTTACATTTTAAAATATCTTCTTGGTGTTTGTGGTTTTTTCAGTAGTAGTGAATTTTACGTATATTATTTAAATATTTCATTTAATGATACGTTTATTTAATATATTTATATTAAATTGTGCATTTTATTTACATTTATACAATATGTACTTTCTAGTTTATCTATGGTTAATCATTTTATGTTTTGCGGTATTTTTTTTTTTTTTTTTTTAATGACTGTATTGGAATGATATATATAACCTTTTTGAAGCCCAACACTTTCTCTACTGTTGCTTAAATTGGAGTGGGAACAGTAAATCTAGTCCATCCAATTTCCTTATCATTGCTTAATTATGGTGGGGATAGTTAATATAACCCTTACAAAGTCCAACACTTTCCCTACTGTTGCTTAGGATGGAGTGAGAATAGTACATATAACCCCTTTTCAGTCCAATACTTTTCCTTCTGTTTTGTATATATTGGGGTTGGAATAGCAAATCTAATCCCTCTGAAGTCCGACACTTTTCCAGCTGTTGCTTACATTGCAGTGTGAATAGTAAATCTAACCTCTCCGAAATTCAGCATTTTTCCTCCTTTTGCTTAGGGTGGAATGGGAATAGTAAATTTGACCCCCTCAGAGGTTCAACACCTTCCCTACTGTTTAGACAGGAGTGGAAATGGCCATTTGAACCACTCTGAAGTCCAACACTTTCCCTACTGTTACTTAGATTGGAGTGGAAGTAGCAAACACTTACTTTATAGAGGACTTGCTCCCTTCACAGCGAAGCTCCGCCTGGTAGCTGCTGCTGCCCCTTGGTCGAGGCAAAGTCCACCCGCAGGCCCCTGCCTTCGCCTCATATCTGGTGGTCTAGTGGTAGAGCGTCACTGCTCTGCTGCTGGGGTGTCCCTCTGCCTCTCTTTTCTGATATCTGCCTTAGAGCCTTTATTAAGCTTTTTCCTTTTTTACCTTTTTCTTCCGTTTGTTTGCCACCCTCGTCCCTTTTGCGGTGATCCCCATGGCCCGCCACCTCCAGTGACCCTTCCCGCATTTCCTGCCACCCAGCTGTCCAGCCCCCAGCACTGAATGGAAGCCGTTGACACGCCAAAGATAGGCCTGTCTACACCGGTCTGTGCCTGGACCATGCCCAGCGCCTGGTATCCTGGTTCTCGGACCTTCCACCGCTATGACGCCAGCACCCTCCTCGCCCAGAACTGAGGACGCGATACTGCCTGTCAACTCGCGTCACCGAAGAAGACCCAAGGACCCTTCTCCTGCCAGAACTGCAGCCTCACCCATGCCAGATCATTTTGCCGCCCAACCAACCAAAAGCTCACTCGACCGACTCAACTGCATCTTCTTCAATGTGCGATCCCTCCACAAACACGCCACAGAAATCTGGGACCTCCTCGACGTCGCCTCTCCCGACATCACCTTCTTCACGGAAACCTTGATCAACCCCTGATCCGGACGAGACATCACCATCACCATCCCTGATGGCTACAAAATCACATGCAAGGACTGCAACAACCGACCAGGAGGAGGCATCGCCATCATCCACAACAACACCCTTTGACTGACCATGCATGCAAACGACCCAATGACAACCATCTTGAACCTGGACCTTGAAATGGTTATTATGTAATGTTTTAATTGATTAATTGTTCTTTCATTTATTTGGGTTTAATTTCTGATTTTTTATTTATATTTTGCATAGTATAATTAGTTATTGCTAATTTAGCAACATGTTCAGTTTCTAGGGGAATAGGGTGATAAATCATTTAGTTTTCTTTATTAAGTTTTGTTATTTAAATATTTAATTTTTAAATCATTATATAATTTTTTCATTGAATATCTGTGCAACAGTAGGGAAAGCATTGGATGTCAGAGGGGTAACATTCACTAATCGCCACTCCAGTCTGTGCAACAGTAGGGAAAGTGTTGGACTCAGGAGGGTTAAAATGTACTTGGCCCACTTTAGGGAAAGCATTGGGCCACAGAGAGGTAAAATGTACTATTCCCACTCCAGTCTATGCAACAGTAGGGTTAGTAGTTCACTTCAAACACATAACATACATGAAACACAACATTAATAATTTAATAAAGATCTTAAACTTTATTAACTAACCAACAAAAATATTTTTAAAAAACAATTAAACAATTGGCATAGTTATTAACCAATTTATTAATCAATTACCAATAAAAACTATTTGGCCATTATTTATGACTTCAGTAACTTACCACACTATACCCCACAAACGTAGCAGCCAACAATTAGGGGCCCATTAGGATGGCGGGTGGATCATCCCTGCCGGGCCGGCGGTAGCCACCGCTGGCCCGGCGGGGGCGAACCGCCCTCCATCCATGACAGAAAGAGCCCCTGTCATATTAGTATGGCTGAGGGGTCCGCGGCGGACGGAAAGACCGTCCGCCGCTTTTCCGCCAGTCGACTCGTCGACTGGGCGGAAAAGGGGCATAACCTGGTGGCGGCGTCTGCAAGACACTGCCATCCATATTATGATGATGGCGGAGATCATGCGGTTTCTGCTTTTGGGGGCCCGTTGTGGGCCCCCAGGGTGTTGGGGGTGGGGTGTGCACATGGGGCAGTTGCATGCACAAGATGGCAGGCACCACGCGGTGCCTGTCACGTTGTGCATGCAAATTCCCAACATGCATGTTTTAGATTGCGGCGGGTGCTGCTTACAGCACTGCCCGCCGCAATGTAAAAAATGCAGGATGTTCCTGCCAGTGTGGCGGGCACATCCTAACTTGAATGGCGGGACCGCCGCACCTATGGCGGGTGGTCCCTTTCGCCATCGTAATAGACACCTTAATGCCATAATCAATTGCTAATTAAATATTAATTAATACATTAATATGTAATCATTAATCAATCTGTTCGTAATTTATCCATTACTTTATTAATTACCAATAAACTTTCCACCCTATATCCCTACAAACTCACCAACCCGCACAAATAACTTTCAAAATATAATTACAAAATAATAATCAATTGTATAATAATAAAGTGTTCATAAATTGTTAATTATTACTTAATTAACTTCCCACCCTGCACCCCTACAAACCCAGCAACCTACACCTGATAAATAACTTGGTAAATGATTTAGATAATTACTAATTAATTAAATATTGATAATAAATATTATTATTAATTACTTAATTATACTTAAATAACTTCCTACCTTACAGCTCTAGAAACCTAGCAACCCACTACAAAAGTTAAAATTACTCTTATAATTAAATAAAAATTTTGAAATCGCTTAACTTTACAATCTATATTTGAAAATATTATATATATAACCTAACTATGTTTAAAAAACAATTTTTTTACAACCATATTATTGAAAACGATATTTACAACAATGATATACATTACTAATCTAAAAAAAATAATGATATTCTTGACAACTATATTTCTGCATCACGATATTGTTGTGTTACAATATTTTTTTCTTGATATTTCTGCATCCAATATTTCCAACTCCATATTCTGTCCGAACACTACTTTCTGTTACTTTAGGGAGCTTTACAATGCAAAAACATGATTTGTGTTGAAAAGTAAATCCCACTACAACAGTTTGCACTGGGTTTGCATAACTTTGGGTCTAAATCCCATTTTGAGACTGCCTATCTTATACTGTGATACTATTTTTAAATTATGACTAGATTATTCTCAGTGTTTTCAGTCACAGGATTGGACCTCGTTGCACTATAAATGTCATTCACCAGTGCACCAACCAGAATTCTGTTCTGTGGGTAGTTACACAAACAGAAATCTGCAATGATTGCATTATCAAACTGAGCTTTCATAACATAAGACAGTTGTTCCCAACAATCACTTTTATGAAGTTCCCATATTTTTTTATGAACTTCAGCCTGTCAATGAACTGCAAAATATTAGGGCCATATTTATGACCAAGTCATGCACTGCAGCACAGCAAGTCACCTTGCTGTGCTGTGCTGCGCTGCACTGCGTGACAAGGAATGGGCAGGAATGCACCTTTTCTATATCAATAGGTACATTCCTGCCTTTTCCCCTGCACTGGCACTCTTGGGCTGCCTAGCACCAACGCCAGCATCCTTGCCTGCGCTGCGTTGAGGATTGTTTTTGTGCAGGCATCTTCCATCACTAAAACAATTCCCTGAGGCATTTTCCTCTTTCTATGTGTACTACAGAATGCAGCACACGTAGAAAGAGAAGATAACTAGGAGAATTAAATATATTTCTCCTTGTTACGCCTCACCTGGGAAGGTGTAGGTTTTTGGTGCATTCCCGGCTCTACCACTTATGGTAAATCTAGAAATACATCAAAATCAATGCATGTTGCGTGGAAACACTCATGCAACACCCATGGAAATGTCTCCATGGTGCACAGTAATACGGTGCAGCGATTTCCGCTGCATTGCATTACTCAAGATTTAAGAAGCCACTCAGGACCACACAAGATGGCCTGGCATGACTTCATGAATCTCATTTTTAATTTGCATCGCTCTTGCATGAGTAAAGCAAAGGGGCTTGTAAATATGCCCCTTAGTATGAGGCTGCCACTGAGGCACCATCTTCTGCGCAGATAAACAACTGTATATATGATGGAGGCTGCAGCTGCCCAGATTAAGACATGTGACGGAGGAATTGGGGAGAGCTCTTCTCTTTAGAAGAATAATACTTTCCGCAATGATACTTGTTTTAGAACGAGCTGTCAGACACAAATTCCCTACATGTTAGCAGTGACAACAGGGAGGACATTGCTCTTACTCCTATGAAAAGGGGCATTCCTCACCAACTTATGCTGACTTTCAAATTCTGTGGTGAGTCAAAAAGTTACAAAATAAATGTATGTCAAGAAACACTTGAGGGATCATAAAACGTAACATGTCACAGAAAATGCAGTGTAGAGGAAATATTGCTTCTAGTTTAATTTAGTGTTCAACTTTACAATGATATACCTTACCTTTTTTAAATCTAATTCTATGACATGAATCAGGGTATTAATTAACGATTTTCATTCATTGACTTTGCATAGAAAAAAAGAGTACAGAAAAACGTGTCTCAAAAGGGTTATTCATAACAAAAAATAATTCAAAATCTAATTTTACACATGCACCACACAGATGATTGAAATTTGCTCTGTTTTTTTGTAACAAACTCAGTTTTTTATTTTACATTTTTCCTGCTATGTTTAAAACCCAGCGGTAAGGTCCATAGTTTTAAATGACATGGTAGACACATTGCTTCTGTTAGCATCTATCCAATTTTCTAGCACACAGAAAAACAAGTTGAATGCATATACCTCTTGAAGGTGAAGTCACAGAAAACTCTCTTAGGAAGAATCACAGATGTTGGACTAAGTTACTTGGTCTGATTTAGCAGGGTGATTCACACCAACAAAGTAAAGGTCCAGCTGACACATTTTGCCAAAGAGTTATAAAACGCTTTACCAGGCCAAATGGGCAACCTTGGTAATCAAACATGACAGGCACATGTGTGGCCTTTGTTTAAAAACTTCATAAACAGTACCTGTAAAATTATGAATATTTTTAATAAAGCTGATTATAAGAACATAAACAAGTTAGTAATAAACAAGAATTAATGTAAAGATGAGGAACGGAAGTGTTCCTACCCATGACAAGGACTCACCAGCTTGGCTCAAGGATATAATAATTGTAGTGAACACTTAGGGCCAGATTATGAGTTTGGTGGTCTGCGGACTGCCAAATTGGTGGTGGTGCAGTGGTGGTGCGTTGGTGGAGTTTCGGCTCTGCCATGGTTTTCATGGCAGTTCCACCCCTATGAAAACCGTGGCAGAGAGAAAACAAAGGGTCCCCCATGAAAACCGTGGCAGAGAGAAAACAAAGGGAGCCCTCCAGGGCCCTCTGGTGCCTCACGCAATGTGGATGCAGACAGGGGACACATCATGTGCCCCCCCCCCCGTGTGCATGCACACCAGATCCTGCACGGCATGGAATTTTCAGTCAATGCCGTGAAGGAACTGTTTTGAGCATTCCCTTTGCGGTGCCCATTTTTAGAAGCACCCCGCGGGAAGGCCAAAACCCATCCCCCAGCCAGGAGGAAACTCCTAATCTAGCAGGTGGCTCGACCACAGCTTTGGTGCAGTGGGAGTGTTTGCAGTGGTGTACCGCCTACTCCTGCTTTGCCAAAAGTCACAATCGGGCCCTTAGAAGCTATTCTGGGGTATATTCTTGCTTTTCAGGGCTTACGAATGCTTTAAAAAAATGGAAGAAGGACATTGTTATCTATGTAGGACTGTGTATGGACGGCCAAAAAATCTCGAAAGAGATAAAGGTGAATCAGTCTCCATGACCACAGAGTTCTTATAAGTGTCATATGTCTCTCCTTCTGTGGTCATGCTACTCATGGTGCAGCAATAATTTCCTCACTCACATTTGATGTAAGAAGTTGGAAATCACTTTTTTTATACTATTGAAACTAATGCTCAGAGTCGCCAGCTTTGCAAATAGCAGTTTACTATGACATCTGGTGCAGAAGCAACATGTACAATGGTAAACAGAATGAAGCTAAAAACTTCATTTTCACACTATTTACATTTAGACATGTCTTTACCTACTGCCCTTGCAGAACATTGATACATGAAAACATCCTAGAATTAATCTGAAAGACTTTTTGTGATTTTTTTTATGTTTGCGATTCTTGAACAACTACTGTAACAGTTGCTCCAACTTGTTGACAAATAGTAGAAATTTGAGTGTACTAAAGTATTTTGCAGTCTCAAACACTGTGATTCACAAAACGAAAGGGCTTGTGATAGTAGTATACATTTCTAATATGTAATAACCCCATTTTGCCATTCAGAAAATTGTTTTCAAATCATAACAACAAGCAATGGCAGTGCCAATAGGTCTCACCATGTATTGGAGTTTGTATATAAAAAGTAGTGAAAGTATTAAAGAGCAGTGGTAGCAAAATGGAAAACAAACCCTGAACATCAACAGTAAAGGAAGAAAAAAAGATCAACCGTATTTTGTAATAACACGCAATGCTTAATATTAGTAAAATAAAATGTGTGCTTGTCTATGACAAGAATAGAGTCTAATACTCTATTGCACGTTCAGAGTGACACGTAACACAACGGCGCTCAGCGCAAGTGCGCCAGTATCTGACATCACTTGGGACTATAATTCCAGTATAGAAAGAATAAAACAATACCGGGCAAGTGCCCCTATCAAGAAGGCATGACTGTGACACTATCTCATATTAGATATGACATAAGTAAGTTAAGGAGAGAAAACGGTAACGGGCAAGTGCCCTCGTCCTAGGGGGCGGCTGAGTGACAAACAATGCATACTGTGGGTCAAGCACCTACCAGTGTCCTGCCAGTGACAATAAATTAAACACAAAACGTGACAGATGTGTAATCAAAATCAGAGAAAAAGGGTAGGTTGCCCGTGCCGGTGAGTACGTGTAGGAGGGCCCCTTCCTTTTTTCCTGTAAGGGAAACAAAAGAGGGAGGAAGATAGCGGCTGGTTAACGCGACCGGTCGGGAGCTCTCTATCTTCAGGCTGACCAACCGATGTAACCGATGTAACCTGTTTCTTTTCGGTAGTCTCGACAACCTAGAAGCTTGTAAGAACTGTTTCTCGCCTACTGACATCAGAGGAACTTAAGTAGATTGGAAAAAAACGAGCGACTCAAGCCTTCTCTTTCCTACCTGCATCGACCATGAGAATCGAGTCCGATCGACTCATCGGTCTCGTGAGCACAGGAGCGGGTCCGCTGCGAGTCCCGCGACCGCCGCATGCAAGCAGTACTTTGTTTGGTGTTTGGGCGGAAGCTCAGGGGGCAAGATCCATCTTCTGGAGGGCCACTGCAAGGCTCTCGTTCCGGGTCGGTCAGGGGAGAGCAGCAGAGGCCATTACTACCGCCCAGAACCAACCCCGGGAACAGATCTCAGAGCTGCCAGTGGGAAAGCAGAGCACAGAGCTTGCCTGTCTGGGGAAGGAAAATTTTGCCGTAAGAGAGGGAAAACTGGAGGTAAGAGTAGAGGCTTGCATGAGGAAAGTAAAGATAACAGAGAGAGCCTCGCCTGTAAAGACCACAAGTCCCACAATCCCCCCTGAATATAACAAACAGACAGTTAGCAGAGATTGCATGTTAAACCACCACTTTTTAAAAAATTCATCAGTCTGCAAACTGACATTGGGGGATGTAGGCGAGTTAGACAAAACCGGTAGTGGTAGCGGAACTGGAACCAGTTATTGTTTTAGGAATAGACAATTTCTGGCAGACTGTCCCCGGACCTCCCTTAATCCCAGTACCCGTCAGATTACTCTCGCTAATACAAAAAAAATAAGACCTAGAAGAACCGAGCTAGTTGGAAAAACCCCCTCAGCTCCATTTATAAAAATAAAAAAACAACAACCCAGGTCCAAGGTACATCTGTCAGAGTAGGGTCCAAGACTGAAGGTTACTCCCTCACTTAGATCCTTCTTCAAAATACAAACCCAAGCGGAACAAGCACCAGAAACGACCCTGGAAAACACTCCAACAAGCGCTATCTCCACTCAAGACAAAGTAACGACAAACACTACCGCGATTAAACTGATCGATACAGGGTCAGAGATTACGATGGATTCTGTCCCAGATGCAGATCCGGAACCTAAGACAACTGATCCATCTGAGGTCACACTTACAGATGCAAGTATGATGGACCAACAGAGTCCGAATTCTTCAAACAATCTACTTGAAACTGTATTATTAGAGATGAGGAACAACTTTGCTATCTCTGAAAAGAATCAAATAAAAATTCAAGAGACTTGCGAGGCCTTCGATACCAAGCTAAATGCCCTGGATGAAAGAGTTAAAGTAGTGGAAACAGCAATGGACTCTCTCAGTAAAGAAGTAGAATCTTCACAAAGAGAAATCAGCGCACTAAAGTTAAGTGAAGCAGCTCTCCGAGATAAGCTAGAATCTATAGAGAACCAGTCCAGAAGAAACAACTTCAAAATTCTGAATATACCGGAGGGCAGAGAAGGTGGCGACATAAAAAAATTCATAATATCTCTCTTGAATGAAAACTTCCCCTGGTCAGATCCTGTAGTCTTGGAAGAAGATATGCAAAGAGTGCACCGAGATCCTTTCGGGAAAGACAAACTGAAGAAAAATCCAAGGAAAATCCTTATAAACTTTAAATCTTATTCTCTTAAAGAAAGAATCCTAGGTGAGGCACTAAAAAAGAGAGTGTATAACAAAGACAATTGGAACTTCCGAATTAGATCTGATGTCGCCAAGGTGACGCAAGATAGACAGTGGCAACTTGGACAATTTATGCCCGAACTAAGAGAACTTGGGGCGACAGTGCAAATGAGGTTCCCAGCTTCTTTGAAAATTATGTGGAGAAATAAAATGCTCAACATTAGAGACCCAAAGGAGGTTGAACAGCTATTGACACAAATGAAAGAAAAGAAATAGGACGTTAACCCGTGAGCCTGGCAGATAGGGAGCTCAAAAGGGCAAAATTATTTTGCCAATGAAAGGAACAAGGGAGGCTTCCTCTGGGAGGGATTTTAAACACACTATGCTAGAACAAGTGCACAAAAAGGGTGGGGAGCAAAATAGGGAAAAAAATAAAAAACGTCCTCAAAGCAATATAAGGAAGATCGAAGGGGATCTAAGCCTAAACAAATTACCCTCTAAAAACTCGAGAAATAATTCATACTATGGATAATTCATCGCTAGTAAAGATCTTATCCTGGAATGTCAATGGTTTCAGAGTTAAAAAACGAAGGAGGTTGATCTTTGAGTATCTAAAGTTGTCCGACTGCAGTATTCTAATCCTTCAGGAGACTCACTTGTTGAAAGAAGAGTGGGAAAGTATTACAAAAAACCATAGATGGATAGACTCTTATGTCTGTACCAACCAGAATTGCAATGCGAAGGGAGTGGCTATTATATTTAAAAAAAACAGCTAAAGTATCAGTAATAACAAGTATTATGGATAACAAAGGGAGATGGGCCATTGCGAATATTAAAGTACAAGGTGCATTATTCACTATAGTTGGCTACTAACTCGGATGATCCCGAGCCTCTTCAAAATCTCTACTCTCAATTACTAACAACTCCCTACCCTATAATTTGGGGAGGAGGCTTTAACATAATACTAGATCCAAAACTTGACAGACATCCTACTATGAAGATCAACCTACCAAAAATGAGACAGTGGATCTCATTATGTACAAAAGATCTAGGTCTGGTAGATATCTGGAGGGTGAAAAACCCTGGTATTAAAGGATTTACCTTTCAAAACAAAAGATTGGGCCACTCTTCCCGAATCGATTTCTTTCTTCTAGACTCTAATTTAATGCTAAACATCACTAACACAGATCATATTCCAGCACATTTATCTGATCACTCAGCATTAGTCTTAACCCTACAAGTGAGAAAAAATATCACCCTCGGACGATGGACAGTAGATCGCTCAATCTTTCTAGATAATCAATATACTGACTCACTTATGTCGGAAACTATAGATTTCTTCAAGGCAAATAAAGAAGGGATGCCTCCTCAGGTGGTCTGGGATACCTATAAGGCAGTAATGAGAGGTAAAATACTCAACATAGCAGCCTGGAAATCAAAGATGAGTAAATCTAAGATCAGACTCATCGAGGAAGAGATAATAACTCTTGACAGTAAACTCGAAGGAGACCTACCAGACCTCACCAGAGTGCAACTAACAGCTGAGAGAAATCTAAAAAAGGAGAATTTAGCTGATCATCTAGAGTAGAGACTCAGAGAGAAATGGGAGACGAGCCAACTCTCCCACCATGAGTATGGCGAAGGATGTGGGAAGATACTGGCATGGAAAACTAAGACCGAACAAACCAGGAACAAGATATCTAGAATATGTAAAGCCCAATCCAATATACTGACATCGGAGGATTCAGAAGTGAGAAATGAATTTCAAAATTTCTTTAGTGAACTATATAAAGAAGAAAGCTTCCCGAACGAAACTCAACTCCAAAACTATCTGGAAACCATAGACCTGCCTTCTATAACCAACGAAGAGAGATTAGAGCTTAATAAACCAATAGAACAAGAAGAAGTCGAAACGTCTATCAAAAGCCTTAAGAGAGGGAAAGCACCAGGACCAGATGCTCTACCAAACGAACTATATCAGTCACTAAATAGAGTCTTAATTCCACACTTAACAGAACTAATGAAAGACATCTTCATTAACAAAATAGATCTCCCTGCTTCATGGAATGAAGCAGTCATCAGTATTATATTGAAACCTGGTAAACATCCAGACCACTGCGAATCTTACAGACCCATATCCCTCTTAAATTGGGACTACAAGATCTACACTCAAATTCTAACAAAAAGGTTGACTAAAGTAGTTAACCACCTAATTAACATCAACCAGAAGGGCTTCATGAAGGGACGACAGATTCAAGAACTAACCCAAGAACTCATTTCAGCAATCGATGTAGCAACTCAGGAAAAAATACCCTTAGCCATTATTACCATGGATGCAGCTAAAGCGTTCGATAGGGTTAACTGGCTATACTTGAACGCTGTACTAAATAGATATGAGCTAGGAGATAACTTCCAGGACTCAATTAAATCAATCTACAGATATCCAACAGCAAGAGTTTTAGTTAACAATAATCTTTCAGAGAAGCTACAGATCACGAGAGGCACTAGACAGGGATGTCCCCTGTCCCCACTTCTTTTTAATCTTTATATCGAGCCTCTAGCGACTAAGCTAATGACTAATCCCAAAATTTCGCCATTCACATACAATGGCTGGACGAAAAAAGTAGCTCTCTTTGCTGATGATCTGATGATCTTCACTGATAATTTTTTTAATTGTTATCATGATATCAATGACACAATAAACCAATTTGGTGCAATATCCGGATATATGGTTAATCAGTCCAAGTCTGAAATTATGGAGTGGAATTGTTTCAGTAACCATCCCCTTCAAAAAAAGAGAATACGATATCTGGGTCTCGACATAATTAAGGATATACATAAAATTGCGGAAGTTGACTTTAAAAGGTTACTAAGTGAAACCAGGAAACTCCTAAAAACGTGGAGTGGAATACCCCTAACCTTTATGGGGAGATCTAACATCATAAAAATGATGATTCTTCCCAAATTTACCTATATATTTAGCACAATCCCCCTAGAGTTTGATCAAACAGCAATAAAAAAACTACAGGGGGAACTAAATTCTTTTATCTGGGCTGCTAAAAGCCCCCGAATCGCATGGAACAAGCTTAAAATGAAGAAAGAACAGGGGGGTATAGCAAGCCCGGACTTGATTCAGTATTGTAGAGCCTTCCAGTTCAAATATGCAAGAGTCTTACTAAAAGAATATGAGCTTTATCCATCCCATCTCAAAGCCCTAGTAGGACCAGTGGGAAATTTTTTGTATAAATTTGGACACTCAAAATTCTTCAAAAAAATCAAACTAAAAGTTCTCTTTTCTGCAGTTAAACTCTGGACTCAGATAAGAAGAATAACCAAAATCCCTTACTATAGCGACTGGGCACCGATCTGGGATTCACCGGGCACTCCGGAATGCCTCCAAGACAGCCTCTCAGCTCCTTTAATCTTAGCTGGAATCACTAGATGGGGGCAACTCATAAAGCAAGATAAAATTATAACTTGGTCACTTCTTGACAATCTTGTGGGAGGCTCCCTAGCTAAATTTAAATATTTTCAACTATCTAGCTGGGTAAAAGCAGAGCTGGAAATATACGAAGGAGACAAAGATCTGGAATCCAAAATGCTAACCACTGGAATCCAAAAGAAAGAAATCTCTCTCTGGTACTGGGCCCTTATCGAATCAGGAGAAGATATCACCAAGATATCAGAAAAGATCTGGAGGAGGGCACTGCTTACAGCAGACATCGAGAATTCTTGGCAAGTATCTATGGGAAAATGTTGGGGTATTATAAAATCTGCTGCCCTAAGGAGAAACCACCTGTTTACTCTTCATAGAGCGTACTGGACACCGAAAAGGCTTTCAAAATTTAACACCACTGACCGGAAAAAATGCCCGAAGTGTGGAGAAGAGGAAGTAGACGACTTGCACATGTTTAGGCAGTGCCCCCAGATCAACGATTTTTGGAGTGAAGTTGGTAAGACTTTAGAGAGGATATTTAACTACCCAGTCAATTTAAGTATACATTCGGTTATCTTTGGGATTAGAGAGGAGGGGGCAAATTTTATTAAATTAACAAAAGATCAAGAGAACTTGCTCTTTACTTTAATATTACTCGCAAGAAGGGAAATATGTGTTAACTGGATAAAATCCAACCCCCCCTCATTTACGGCTTGGATTAACTATACACATAGGATCTCCAGATTAGATAGAAAAGGGAAGACCAGTAAAAGATATAAATATTGGGATATCTGGGAACAACAGAATATGCTAAACTAATTAAAATGATATTTACCACGGGTCCAATGATTTAGCAATGGCAATACAATAGAAGCATTGACTTCTAGAGTAGCCTGGAAGGCTAGCTCCATTCACTCCCCCTACAAGGGTTAAAGAGATGTAGAGATCTTGACAGATAAAGGGAAGCTCCCCTACTGGTAAATCGTAAAAGGGGTAGCGAAAGGAAACTACGCAACTGTTATAAAGATCCCTGAGAAATCTCCAAACCCAGTATTGCAAAATGAGGACAAAAAAAAAAAAAAAAGGGAAACAAAAGCATAAAAAACAAATAAATGGTTAAAAACATTATATAGCATCAGATTGCTATTCAATCATATCTGTATAAGACATAAGATAGAACTGATGATGTCAACAACACATCAATGGGGGAAGGGGGGTTGTGGAAGCAGAGATACATAGAATGCAATATAGTACCACAGACAGGCTAATAAAGCCATGTCTCTGTGACGGACAAAACGTATAGTTGAACGGGAGAGGTCGTGAATTATGACCCTTCCCTGAAGTGGATGGATAATTCCTCATCAATGTTTAACCCTCCCGGACTTTTAGTTTGGAAATCTGTGATGTACTGGGATTCCCGATGTCTGAGAGTAAGGACCCTGTCCCCACCTCTGGGATTCCTAGGGATGTGTTCTAGGATCAGAAAACTTAGTTCAGAAACATTGGAGAAATGCTTGTCATAGAAGTGTCGTGCGACCGGATATTTGGGGTCATTGTTCGTGATGGCTCTTAAATGTTCCATGACCCTTTTCTTGGTTGTGCAAGTAGTGCTGCCGATGTACCACAACTTGCAAGTACATTCAATGGAATAGATGACAAAGCTTGTGCCGCATGTCAAACTGTGTAATTCTTTTCGATATGCCATTATACTCCAGAGCACTTCTGTACTTGCTATTTCTGCACGCTTTGCAATGACCACAAGGATAGAATCCAATGAGGCCATGGCTATCAGTGGTGGGATAATGGGTAATGTCATTTCTGGTCACAAAGTCACCGATATTCCTGTTGCGTCTATAAGTAATAGGAGGTCTCTCAGCTACACTCGTCCCTAGGATGCAGTCAGATTTCAAAAGAGAGAAGTACAAACCATGCCTTGTTTTATTTCCAGACTGACATCAAGGTAATCTGTTTTGTTAGCACTGATAATCCTCGTGAGTAAGATGTTATATTTGTTAGAGTTCAATTTATCAATGAACCTCTCAGCATCACCCCTGGATCCCCTCCAGATGATTAACAAATCATCAATGTAGCGTAGCCACATGATGACCTTCTGGAGGTCCTCTTTCAGGGTGGTGCTTTCGAAGATCTCTTGCTCCCAGTAACCCATGAATAAATTCGCAAAACTGGGAGCAAAACACGAACCCATAGCAGTACCATTGACCAGCATTTCTCCAATGTTTCTGAACTAAGTTTTCTGATCCTAGAACACATCCCTAGGAATCCCAGAGGTGGAAAATGGTACTTACTCTCAGACAGCGGGAATCCTGGTACATCATAGATTTCCCAACTAAAAGTCCGGGAGGGTTAAACATCGATGAGGAATTATCCATCCACCTCGGGAAGTGTTATAATTCACGACCTCTCCCGTTCAACTATACGTTTTGTCCGTCACAGGGACATGGCTTTATTAGCCTGTCCGTGGTTCTATATTGCATTCTATGTATCTCTGCTTCCACAACACCCCTCCCCCTATTGATGTGTTGTTGACATCATCAGTTCTATCTTATGTTTTTTACAGATATGATTGAATAGCAATCTGATGCTCTGTAATGTTTTTAACCATTTTTTTTTTTATGCTTTTGTTTCCCTTACAGGAGAAAAGGAAGGGGCCCTCCTGCACATACTCACCTGCACGGGCAACCTACCCTTTTTCTCCGATTTTGATTACACATCTGTCACGTTTTGTGTTTAATTTATTGGCACCAGCAGGACACTGGTAGGTGCTCGATCCACAGTATGCATTGTTTCTCACTCTGCCGCCCCTAGGACGAGGGCACTTGCCCGTTACTGTTTTCTCTCCTTAACTTTCTTATGTCACATCTGATATGAGATAGCATCACAGTCATGCCCGGTATTGTTTTATTCTTTCTATATTGGAATTATAGTCCAAGTGATGTCAGATATGGGTGCACTTGCGCTGAGAGCTGTTGTGTTATGTGTCACTCTAAATGTGCAATAGAGGATTAGACTCCATTCTTGCCATAGACAAGCGCACTTTCACTTTGTCTCTCATATCACGCATATGTTTATCTGCATTTTAAAGATTAACTGTGCCAGCCATAACCTGTGTGCATCCATGGCAAATGCCAGTACGAGTTTTCACTGACTATTTGTGTTGCATGGACAATGTGATTTGTATTATTCAAATTTGGCTCATACACACCCTTTTTGCATCAGTCATTATTGAATTATGTTTTATTTTATTTGTATTAATTACTGCCAGGTGTGATAACACATTCTGTATGTACATTAGATACATTTGCTCTAGGCGAGGCATTTCTGTCCAAAGATTTTACCATTCTAAGATGGCCGCCATAGCCAGTCAGGCAGTGTAAGGACCAAGTCCTATGTCTATTTTTGTGTACTCTGTGAGATCGTGAAACTTTATCAGTACGTGATCAAGGCTGTTGCCAAAATGCGTTGTGTGGATTAAAACTTGACGATCTACACTGTGCCTTGCCTGCATTCTTCCTGAGCGCGTACTGAATGAACTTTTGGTTGGTGATATTGAGAACCGGCACGCTCCGCCGGAGTGTACGCCACCCTTCTTGGGTCCTAGCATCCCAGAAAGAGCATCTTGTGGAATATATATATATATATATATATATATATATATATATATATATATATATATATATATAGCAAATTCCCATAAGTCC